>NC_063162.1:126194268-136194268 GCF_023159225.1 Perognathus longimembris pacificus | reverse complement strand
TTTTTTGTTTGTTTGTTTTGTTTTTAGCACTTTAGATGGCCTCGTTGGTCCTCAGAAAAACTTTAGAAGCAGGTACTTTTATAGATGAGAAACCTGAGGTTTTGGCCCCATTCTTAGGCCAAGTAAATTGCAGAGCAGGGTGGTAATCTGTTCCAGGAGCTTTGACTCTGAACTCCTTGATCTCATCAGGCAGATAATTCCCTAAGCTAAGGGCAAGGAGGGTGGCCTTATTTCACCAGGGAGAGGACTTAGAGAAAATGAGTTACATATATAAGGCTTGTATTAAAAGTAAAATTTAAACCTGGGTCAGCTTGAAGTGGAAAGATCTTTCCACTGAGAATATCTTGAGACCCCTTAAAAAGCACATTAGTATATCTCATTTAAAAATATCTTTTTATGTCTTGTATTTTATTTCTTGACCCTGTGTATGGAACAAATCAAAAAGTTGATTTGTGAGCTATTGTTTGGCACTCTGACAGCAGTCTGTACCTGGTGGTAGTTCTGAGGCTGGCTGCCCAGAGCCCCTGGCTGAGTAGCTCTGTTGGCCAGTGAAAAAGCCCACTGGCTTCTAAGGCCGGATCAGTCATGGAGCTTGAACTTGGGGCCTAGGAATTGTCTCTGAGCTTTTTCACTCAGGCTAGCCTGCGACTTTGAGTCATAGCTCTACTTCCAGTTTTCTGGTGGTTAATTATAAATGAGAGTCTCAGACTTTCCTGCCTGGGCTGACTTTTGAACCAAGATCCTCGGAGCTCAGCCTCTTGAGTAGCTATGATTATAGTTGTGAGTCACTGACACCCAGCCCCGTTAAGTTCTGTTAAACTTAAGGTACTTTTTGTTTCTTGGGAAAACTGAGGTTTGGGATATAATGATAGGCTTTCCTTATAGGCTGTTGACTAGAATAGGGTAGGCAAACGTTTTCTGTAAAGGACCAAATAGTAGATATTTCAGCTTTTCTTGCAAATGTTCAACTCTGCTATTGAAGCACAGAAACATCCCTTGACAGTTTAAGTAGATTGGCATGACGTGTTCCAATAAAACTTTTGTTTACAAAAACAAAGTGGGCCATAGTTTGTGGACTCCCTGACTGAATATTCTGTTATACCTCATCATGAAGTCCTACTTTGGTCCTGCTTCCATATACATTTAAGATTAATTGCTTTCATATAACTTACCCTTTGCTGTAAAGCAGTTCATACACATGCACATATCCGTTTGAGTTCTTTGCCAAATTAATATAGGTTCCTGCCTCCCAAACATGTCCAAGCACATCCGAACAGGTCCTTAAAGCATTTTACATATATAATGATTTCAATACTATATCCTGCAAACCTGAGCTTTTTTTTGTTTTATGAGACAAAGTCTCACTTATAGTTCTGGCCTCAAATGCTCCCCCACTCCAATTTAATTTTATTGTCAGGGTGATATCTCAAATGCTTTATGTGGTACCCACGCTGGGCCTTAACCCTGGATTCTCTTACCTTATCCTCTCAACTGTTGGAATATAGACATACACCACTATGCCTGATTGCCTTTTCTCTTTTCCTTTCCTCTCTCTCAACTTTTCACTTTTTTTCCTTTCTCTCTACTTACAAATTTTTGTATTTTCATTTTACTTTAAAAACTTTATTAGATTCTATTAGAGGAATATCATTATTACATTTCCATAAGTTTACACTCTCACCTCTCATCACTCTTTATTTTTCTGATTGAGCCCAATATCTCATACATACTAGGTTCTGAGCCTCATCTCCAGCCCTGTAATATATGTGTTATATATATGTGTTCTCACTGTAATATATATGTGTTTTCGCTCATCTGTTGCCCCACTAGAAAGCCTGTGTGTCTTAACTCTTCCCTCCTTTTTATTCTTCCTTTGTACTCTTTCTTTCCTCTCTCAATCTTCAGTGCCATTGTTTGGCACTTAGTGCCCATGAAAGCCTAACTTTGGTATAAAAGTCAGTTTGATGAACAGGCTGATAAAGTGATAAGCCTTGGTATAAAAATCAAATCCAGCTGGGTGTATTGGTGCATGCCTGTAATACGAGCACTTGAAAAGATGGAGTAGGAGGATTTCAAGTTCAAAGTCACCCTCAGCTATGTAGCTAAGCCCAGTCTCCAAAAAATACAAATATCCTTTCATAGAGATGTAGTCCCTCTTAGATCCAAGATTCAGTGCTACTGTGCTGTTTAGACAACAGTACCCTGGTGTTCAGTGTACATTTTAATTCCCTTTCACTTCCTCAAAGTCTTCCTTGATACTCCCACTCCATATTTGGCCTACTTTTCTTGTCTGCTGTAAGCTTTAGTAGTGCAATACAGTTTTCCCTAGAGTTTACCCCTTTATGTAATCAAATGCTTGTGTAGCTGCAACTCCGGCCTTCTTCAGGCTGCTCTTCAGAGGACTGGTTCTGTATTGTACTCTACAAGCTGTACATTTTACATGTAAGCTTGGCTATTTTGAAGAATGGGTTCAGGAAGGAAAGAATGATAAATATGCATTTTTTTTTTACTTATTGCAAGTTCTCTGCAAAGGAATTTAGAAGCCTAAGGAAAATATTCTGAGACTGGGG
The DNA here is from genome assembly GCF_023159225.1 of Perognathus longimembris pacificus. NCBI lineage: Eukaryota > Metazoa > Chordata > Mammalia > Rodentia > Heteromyidae > Perognathus > Perognathus longimembris. The sequence goes on along the minus strand of NC_063162.1, from coordinate 136,191,698 downwards.
TCTGTGGTACAAAGAATATTTGGTAGCCAGGCCAAAGCTCAGAATCAATAAATATACATTGATTGATTGATTGATTGATTGATGTCAGTCCTGGGGCTTGAACTCGGGGCCTGGGTATTACCCCTGTGATTTTGTGATCAAGGCTAGCACTCTACCTCTTAAACATTGAGCCACTGCTCCATTTTGGCTTTTTGGTGGTTAATTGGAGATAAGAATTTATGGACTTCTGAGGCTGGCTTCAAACCAGGAATCCTGAGTAGCTAGGATTGTAGGCGTGAACCCTTAGCACCTGGTCCCTTCTATATTCTTCCTGGCCTGGCAGCAGTCCCTAGAGCCAATAGCTCTTTGGGCATGTAAATCAGAAACTCACAGGATACCTCATCCAACTATATCAATGTGATAAGTACCTTCTTCCTTCCCCACTGCCACTTACAAGTGGGGAAAGAATATCAGTCCTCTGGTCATGGTTGTACATACATATGTCTTCTTATTTCCAGTCATTTTTCTCCACCTGGCATTTTCTCCCTGCTCCTACTATTAGTAAATTCTTCAAGTTTTTCCTTCCTTCTTTCCTTCCTTCCTTCCTTCCTTCCTTCCTTCCTTCCTTCCTTCCTTCCTTCCTTCCTTCCTTCCTTCGTTTCCCTTCCTTCCTTCCTTCGTTTCCCTTCCTTCCTTCCTTCATTTCCCTTCCTTCCTTCCTTCCTTCCTTCCTTCCTTCCTTCCTTCCTTCCTTCCTTCCTTCCTTCCTTCCTGCTTTCTTTCTTTCTTTCTTTCTTTCTTTCTTTCTTTCTTTCTTTCTTTCTTTCTTTCTTTCTTTCTTTCTTTCTTTCTTTCTTTCTTTCTTTCCTTTCTTTCTCTTTTTCTTTCTTTTTTTAGGTTGTGGGGCTTGGACTCTGGGCCTGGGCGCTGTCCCTGAGCTCTTCAGCTGGAGGCCAGTAGTGCTCTACCACTTGAACCACAGCACCACTTCCAGTTTCTGGTGGATAATTTGAGATAAGAGTCTCACAGCTTTTCCTGCCTGGGCTGGCTTTGTATTGCGATCTTCTGATCTCAGCCTCCTGAGAAGCTAGGATTACAGGTGTGAGCCACTGGTGCCCAGCTGTTATCCTTTTTTCAGAGAGAGAAGACTAGTCATGATGAGGTTCAAATGACAGTTAAATTTTCTTTTTTTTTTTTTTTTATTATTTATTTATTTTTTTTTTTTTCTTCTTTTTTTTTTTTTTTTTTTTTTTTTTTTGCCAGTCCTGGGCCTTGGACTCAGGGCCTGAGCACTGTCCCTGGCTTCTTCCCGCTCAAGGCTAGCACTCTGCCACTTGAGCCACAGCGCCGCTTCTGGCCGTTTTCTGTATATGTGGTGCTGGGGAATCGAACCTAGGGCCTCGTGTATCCAAGGCAGGCACTCTTGCCGCTAGGCTATATCCCCAGCCCGACAGTTAAATTTTCTTTGCTTTAAAAATAGGTGTTTAATTAGCAATAGCAAATCAAGCTATCTACTTATGAAATGAATATTCCATACTTATATTTATTCATTTGTAGTATGTACTATTTGTTCCCAAAATTGGTTTAAGGCAGGTGGAATATATATAAAACATATATGTGTATATCCATATCCCAATGACTAAATTATATAAGTAATGTTACTTCCTATGGAGGAAGAGCTTTTTGAAAATGTGACTTGAGAGATAGATAGATCAAAGATAGATTATCCTGTATTACTGGAAGTGGATTCTCAATACAATTGTGTGTTTCTTAGATAAAAGAGACAAGGGAAGAATGGTGCACTGATCTGAGAGCTGAAAGGAGTGTTGAGTAATCTTCTAGAAGGTGCTTTGGTTTTGTGGACAGTTTAATTTTGAATGCTGAAGTTTATTTACCTTTTTTTTTTAGCAGAAGCATTGCTGTAAATAAAGGTTAGTGTTCTAAAGCATTGCACTTTGAGTATAAATGAATTAAATTCACTCTTGTTCCTGAGAAACTACATTCTTAGTCCTGAGTAATGAACTTAGAACTTTTGAAACAAAAGTGTTTGTGGAAAGCCTACCTACTGTAGGCTTTCATTCTGCATATCTTGCCACACTTCCTCCCCTTACCCTATCTTTTTCCTCATAGCTAGAATCTCAGGCGCTCTCGAAAGACAGCTTTTCTTAGGAGGCACCTAAGATTGGCTCCTGAAAGTGGGTTGCAAAGTGGGAAGGAGGTGCCCGTTTGTTCAGTGCAGCTGGATCAGAAGCATTGGAAACAATCATTTGCTGTCATATTTGGGGTACTCCTTGCTGATTTGAGCTTAAGCCTATGCATATAGTTAGCTCAGCTTCTAAAGAAGAAGAAACCTCTTTATTCTTAAGTGACTACTTGGTAATCTACATAACAAATGAACCATTTTGGTTCAGAGATGTGAAATAGGCATCTATAAATGAATAGTTCTTGAAACTAAAGTTGTTAAGACAAAGTTCATCTTTTCACAGTAGGGTTTCTCTAGAAAACTTTTTTTTTACTCTATTGAAATGCATCTAGTTTGAACTAGGAAAGCATATTCCAATAATAGACCCATGCAATTAGCCTTTACTATAATGGAATGAATGCTGAAATTTTGTACATTATCATCATCAACTGGTGCTAGTCTCAGGCAAACCACATAATAGCTAAAAATGTTGATTGAGAGACACAAAGGTTTCTGTCTTATTCATAGACATGCTTTAGTTCTTGAAAGTAATAAAACATCAGGGTCTTACATTGTCTACTTTTTTTAATAACCATCTGCTGATGGTAAGATTAAGAAATGGTGCTTCAGAACTGTGTCATTATTTTGAGTTAGAAGAAAATGTCAAGGGATACTTCATTTAGTGCCATATGTAGGCTAGACCTTGTATAGAAATTATACGGGGTGTGCTGGTGAATAATGAACAACCACTCTTAGGGGATAAAGCCTGATTTGTAGCATTGGCTGATTTCTGAGGTATAAATATTACACCCTGGCTGCCCATCTACTCATATGATATCATTTGAGTTTGAAGTTAGGAAGAGATATGTATAGTCAGCTGAATTGGTCAATTGAATTAGCCTCAGCTGTCAAATAATAAAGATTTTTACAGTTATTTTTAAGCCTTTCTTTCTTCTTTATTTCTTTGTTGTTTTGTTTTGAGATTTGGTCTTCTTATATTGCCCAGGCTGACCTCAAACTGATCCTTCTGATTCAGTCTACTAAGTGGCTAGGATTATAGGGTGTACCATTGTGCCCCAAAATAAAGCTTTTATTATTAGGGAGGAGGGCAGTATTAGAATTGAATTCAGTGCCTTGTGCATGCTAGACAAATTACCCTTTTTTTTTTTGCCAGTCCTGGGTCTTGAACTCGACCTGGGGGCTGTCCCTGAGCTGCTTTTGCTCAAGGCTAGCACTCTACCACTTGAGCCACAGCTACACCTCCAGCTTTTTCTGTATATGTGGCGCTGAGGAATTGAATCCAGGGCTTCAAGTATGCTACGCAAACACTCTACCACTAGGCCATATTTCCAGCCTAGTTTTCTATTTATTGAGAGGAGAGAAGAAAGAGGGGAGAGGGAAGAGGAAAGAGGGAGATAGGGGAGAGAGGGGAGAAGGGAGAAAGGAGGAGAGAATATGACTATGGTGAGGAGGGTACCATGAAGGTCTTGAGGGCATTTACAGAAGATAATAAGATGTTCCTTAAGTAGGCTGCTGTGGCTCACTTCCATAATCCCAGCATCTTAAATCTTAGGATTATGATTTGAAACCAGACCAAGCAAGGAAGTCCAGGAAAACTATTATCTCCAGTTAACCACCAAAAAGCCAGAAATGGCTCAAGTGACAGTGCTATCCTGGAACAAAAAAGCTCAGGGACAGTACCAAGGCCCTAAGTTCAAGTCCCAGGACCAGCACACACAAAAATATTCTTTAGTTCTATCTGAAATTCTACATATACACTATCTAGTAATAATTCTTTAAAAATAGAACAATGACTTGATTATTATCTTGCATAATAGCATTTAAGTAGTTGTAAATTGAAAATGACTACTATAGATCCTAAAGGGGACCATGGTGCTTTCAAGACTTATAGGGTATGAAAGCCCTGGCTCTTACATTTCATTAAAAAAAATTCATATTTCATTAGAAAACATTATTATAGGGCTGGGAATGTGGCTTAGCGGTAGAGTGCTACCATACATGAAGCTCTGGGTTCGATTCCTCAGCACCACATATACAGAAAAAGACAGAAGTGGCTCTATGGTTCAAGTGGTAGAGTGCTAGCCTTGGGCAAAAAGAAGCCAGGGACAGTGCCCAGGCCCTGAGTTCAAGCCTTAGAACTGGCAAAAAAAAAAAACCCCAATAAATATATATACTCTACCACAATCATATTACCCATCGTTCTTTGTAAACACAGTTGTCAGATTGACTTTTCTAAAATCTTTTTCTTCACTAAAATCTTTTCCTTCACCCACCTGTATGTAAAACCTTAATGTCTATAAACTGTTCATAGGAGAAAGAATTCTGTGGGCTGGTCCTCAACCATACTGCTTTTGATGTACTTCTCTGGCCTCATCTATTAAGGTGTCATCAACAAAAAAATAAAACTGCTCTTTTTTGTTGTTGGGTTCGTTTAAAAATTTTTTTCTTGAGTCAGGGCCTCACAATGTAATTGGGGCTGGCCTCAAGCTCTGTAGCCATGCTGGCCCTAAGTCCACAATCTTCTTGCCTTTGCTTCCTGAGTGCTGGAATTGGTGATTATATACCACTGAGCCCAACAACAAAATTCACCCAGATTTATACAAAAAATTCAAAGGTCGGTACCATCATGGACTTCAGATATTTGACAAGAACTAAACATTAAAGAAAATCCTGGGGCTGGGGATATAGCCTAGTGGCAAGAGCGCTTGCCTCGTATACATGAAGCCCTGGGTTCGATTCCCCAGCACCACATATACAGAAAATGGCCAGAAGTGACGCTGTGACTCAAGTGGCAGAGTGCTAGCCTTGAGCAAAAAAAAAAAAGAAGCCAGGGACAGTGCTCAGGCCCTGAGTCCAAGGCCCAGGAATGGCCAAAAAAAAAAAGAAAATCCTTTGGTTTTTTTTTTTTTCAACTTGATTTATCACATGCTAAGTATTGGTAATAGAAGTTAGGAGGGCGTATCTCATTGGTTTCCTTTCTGCTGCAGAAAGCTTTACATGGCATTCTGAAAAAACTTGTGTTTTTCAGTAATTTTATGCATAAATTCTCTTTAGAACTACTGTTTTTCTCTGCAAATAATTGTAAAGCACTTTTTTTTTTTTTTTTTTTTTTTTTTTTTGCCAGTCCTGGGGCTTGAACTTAGGGGGCTTAGGCTCTGTCCCTGAGCCTCCTTCTGCTCAAAGCTAGAGCTCTACCACCGGAGCCACAGCACCACTTCGGCTTTTTCTATTTATGTGGTACTGAGGAATTGAACCCAGTGCTTCATGCATCCTAGGCAAGCACTATAACACAAAGCCACATTCCCAGACTGCAAAGTACTTTTTGAAAGCTGTCATTGATAACTTAACAAATCCTTTAATTCTAGGTGGTTGTTTCTCAATTCAAGAGTCTTTAATTCTTGAATTTACTCAAGTTTCCACAGTTGATCTTTATTGCTTTGACATGTTTTCTTAACAAAAATTATTTCCAAAATACCATATTTTTCAAGCTCTAGTGTTGAATGACCAAATGTCTATTAGCTTTTCTTCAGATTCAACATGTCCAAAATAGACTCTTTGTCTATACAACCTTTTTTGTTGTTGTTGTTTATTCAATGATATTATCCCAAAATAAGTTGGAACTAAAAATCTTGGAATCATCCTTGCCTTGTCTGTTTGCCCTCTTCTGTATCCGGCCCACTTCAAAACATTTTTCTTTTTTTCTCTTTTTTGTAAATGGCAAAGCAAGGAATTTAATAGAGAAAAAACATTTCTTGCTCCTCATGCAGGAAATGGGAGTTAAAGACTCTCAAAACAGTTTTCTTTTCTTTTTTTTCTTTCCTTTTTTTTTTTTTTTTTGGCCAGTCCTAGGGCTTGAACTTGGCCTGAGCACTATCCCTGGCTTCTTTTTGTTCAAGGCTAGCTAGCACTCTACCACTTGAGCCACAGTGCCACTTCCAGCTTTTTCTATATATGTGGTGCTGAGGAATTGAACCCCAGGGCTTCCTGTACACGAGGCAAGCACTTTGCCACTAGGCCATATTCCCAACCTCAAAACACTTTTCTTAAATCCTTTTCCCTGTCTCTGAGTTCACACTAACCTTATCATTTGTTGCCCTTATCGTTCGTCCTCTCAAGTGTTCAATTCACAAAGAGCAAGTACATTTCTCTTTAGAGAATTCAGAGTTCAGTTGACTTCAGATTAACCAAATCATAAGTCTGAAGGGGAAAACTAGAAAGCTACTATATAATTGTCCATGTAAACTGGTTTCCCTATCAGTGGATATTGCTAGGAACATAATTTGAAGGTTGTTTGAGAGAGAAAATCAGAGCAGATGCAGCAAGATGAATCAAGTGTTTCATGACCTCACATAATTAGATGGATGATGGCACAGTCTGATGGTAGAGATATACTGTGACCAGCGCTCATGTTTATTAGCAAAGAAAGGTTCCTTTTTGTCCCCTGCACTTACCAGCGGTTACTCTTTTATTTTTTCTTTGGTGCTTACAGAGTCAGCTCACTGTGGGTGGGTGTTGTGTGGGTGGGTGGGTGCACTTGCACGTATGCCTGTGCCAGTCCTGGGACTATCTCTAAGGCTAGCACTCTAGCTGAGGCCAGCCTTAATAAAAGGTGGGCCACATGTCCAGCTTTTTGGTAGTTAACTGAAGATTGGTTTCATGGACTTTACGGCTGAGACTAGCTTTGAACCTTTATCCTCATTTCTCAGCCTCCTGAATAGACAGGACTATAGGCACGAGCCACTAGTGCCTGGCAACTACCTTGTTTCTTTACATGTTTAAATTAACTCAGTCTGTCTATACTTATATCTTGCCACAAGAGAAACCATGTTTTCTCTTTCAGTTGGTTTGCACCCCTTTCTTCCCAGTCATTATGTATTGATCTCACGTTGAGCTCTAGTAAAGCCTTCTTATTTTCTTGTGTTAGGGAAGCCTTTATCTCAGCCGTCATGTAAAAACAAAATGTCAGTTTCCCCCTTGATTACCTAAGATCATCACCTCCTTTAGCATCTTTCTAGGCTAAGACAGAAACACTTCCTTCAGAATGCTTCCCTGCCATGTCCTTCTTATTTTTCTGCCTGGTAATTGATGGCCTATCTGTTCCCCAACATAGGATAGTAATGGTTCACACATCCCATTTACAGGAGAGGCTTAGGTAGGAGGATCATGGTCCAGTTCAACCCTGGGCAAAAGTGTAAAAACCTATCTAAAAAATGAACTAAAGCAATAACAGTGCTTATGTAGCAAGTGGGAGGCCCACAGTTCAACACCATTACTGCTAAATAGTTTTAGTATTTTAGTGGGTACTTTGGATGATTAGGTTTCTCTGAGGAAGTGGCATTGAAGACACATAAAGGATAAGAAGAAGCAAGTTATCCATAGAAACAAGTCAGGGCTGGGAGAAGAAACAGCCAGCATAATTATGAGGAAGAAGACAGGTGGTTGTGCTTCAGGAAATGAAAGATGGTTGGAAAGGCAGAGAGATTGTGGTGTATTATGCCAGTCATATTGAAGCTTGGGGGAGTAAAATTAGACACTGATGCACATAGGATAAGATTTGTTTGGTATTAATACTATTAGAACTTGGGATTCAAATTTTGCATGTTCTTTTTTGTATATTCTCTGGTATGTTAATCATAAATAATGATTGAAAACCTGCAATTCCATCTTAGATGAAATGTATCCTACAATTGCAGATACTCTGGGGGGAGGATATTAGGTTTGAACTTTGTATCATGAACCCATGAAATTAATACTTTATCCTTGGATGACATTCAAATATTGATCTCAGAGTGACTTTTCCTGTTAATGAATGTATTTCTTTGCTGTCTAGCCAGTATATGCCTAGAGAATGCACATTGCTTGAGTAAGTCAAAGAGCAAGGAAAATGTGCTCAAGAAAACCTCAAATAAAAGTAACTTGATGTTACTGTGTTGAGAATGATATTAAATTTTAGATTCTGGAACTTCAAAAACAGAACAAAAAAACCTTGATGTTTAAAAATGTTGAAACAGTTGTGACAGAGTTTAGGAACAAAGTAAGGATATATAATAGTAGTTTTTGTTAGCTTTTTTTAATTTAATTTTTTTTAGCGGGGAGGACAAGACCTTATTAATAGCCTTTTGCCTTCTGAGTGCTGATTATGGGCATGTACTTTTATGCCTAGTTACCTTGTTTGGTGTTTTTTTTTTTTTTCTTTTGTTGTTTTTAAGGGCATGTGTGAAAATACTGAAAAGGTGTTGGTTTTTTTTTTTTTTTTTTTTTGTCAATCATGGTGCTTGAAATGAGGCCCCTGTCCCTGAGCTCTTTTGTTTAAGGCTAGCATTCTACCTTTGAACCACAGTAGTGCCACTTCTGGTTTTTGAGTGGTTAATTGAAGATGAGAATCTCATGGGGACTTTTCTGCCTGGTCTAGCTTTGGGCTAGCTTCAAACTTCGATCCATCGATCTCAGCCTCCTGAGTAGCTAGGTTTACAGATATGAGCCACCAGAATCCTGCAAAAAATTTAATAAAATTGTATGACTCAGAAGTAAGTAATGATTACATGTTTTTTAAAAAATTAATTTTATTCATTTTTTTATTATGCGGGGCCTCCTGCATGCTAGACAAGCCCTCTGCCACTAAGCCACATTCTCAGCCCCCAATTGTTGAATATTCATTTGACCAATAATGGTGTTATAAACTGTGTTCCATGTATATGTTATTTGGTTATGTGACTGCAGGTCAAAATAAATTTCTTTATCTTTTTTCTGTCTAGGTTCTGGAGCTACTCTGCCTTGTGGGTTAAGTGAGATTTAATTAGTTTGTTTGGTCTTTAGAGAGTTAGGGGAAGGTGCTTCCTCTCTAAATATACACTTGTTCACGAATCCTGATCACATATATTAGAGGCAATGATGGACATTAGTAGAGTGGATCCTTGTGAAAGGCTTCCTCTCTAAATATACACTTGTTCACGAATCCTGATCACACGATCATATTAGAGGCAATGATGGTCATTAGTAGAGTGGATCCTTGTGAAAGGCATGCCTTTTACCTTTCGCTTGGATCACTCCCCAGGGCTATAGTTAGATTGGTAAGGAGCATAAGAGAGAAAGCACTGGACAATTTTAGGTACACATGGCACTTGGATTTTGCAAAGAACTTGGTTGCATTTCAGAAATTTTAAGACCAATATTGATTTAGAGTATGAGAAAGATAGAGCTGTTCATATAATGGTACTTAGAAATGCAGTGCAGCAAGGGGCTATGCCCACTGTAATTGCAGCTACTTGGAGGGTGGAGATTGGAAGGATTGTGGTTCCAGTGCATCCAGAGTAAAAAAGTTCTTGAGACTCCCATCTCAACCAATAAAAGCTGGGATGGGTTGGGAATCTCAAATAGGAGGATCTCAGGCTGTCCCTGGCATTAATGGGAGACTTTATTTGAAAAAGCAACAAGGGGCATGCTTCAAGTGGTAGAGTGCCTGCCTAGCAAGCACAAGGTCCAACTACAGTAGTACTGCCTAAAAAAAGAAAATGTAACAGGGAAAATACTCTTTTTGAAGGCTATTTAAGCATTTTATAGCAGAACTGGCTATATATACTTTTGAGTCAGAAGTTCTTCTTCTAGAAATTTCAGATGTTTACCCGAAATTTCAAATGTGTCCTTGAAGTACCAAATTGGCGAACTGACTCATACCTGCAGTCTTAGCATTTGAGAATCTGAGACAGAAGGAGCATAAGTTGGAGGCCAGTCTAGGCTACATTGCAAGACCCTGTCAAACAAAAGCATATCAAGCTAGACATACTGGAATTGTCATTGTAACTCTGTAATGATGTGCGTGTTGGGGGAGAAGAGTTTACAGACATGAAACACATCTTTGCTAATAGTGTATTTGTTTACTAATGGATCCTAGGTTTTTCTCCTATTTTGCTGAATAATTTTGTTTTCATGATGGTTCAGTTATTCAGGGAGAACTCCTTGCAAAAAAACTTAATTTTTAATTTCCTTCCTATACCTTCTAACAGTCCAGCCTTTATTCTCACTTTTTGTGCATATCCTCAAACTTAGGTTACTTTCAGTTATTAGGTTAACTCCCACAAAGCTTCCTTACCACTTTTCATATGTTGTTACCAGACAGCTCTTTTCTTGCTGTGTGTTTTAATAATTTCTGTTGGTCTTGAGCTAGCAATTTTCTTTTCATGGCAAGCCAGCTTCTTTCCCAAACTCTACTACCTGTTACTTGTATGATGCTGAAAATAGTTCCCTTGTTGTGTCACATTGCATACCTACAGTCTTCATTCACCTCACTTCTCCTAACTGTCCAGGGCTTTCTGTTCATCTGCCTTTCTTTCCCTTCTCTTCCCTCCGTCCCTCCCTCCCCTTTCTAGTACTGGGAGATGATCTCAGGACCTTGACTTGGTTAGGTTGTCAGGTTGCTGTGTGTTATCTTTTTCTTTTCCCTTTGGATTTATTTATACCTATAAGTGTGTGTGTGTGTGTGTGTGTGTGTGTGTGTGTGTGTGTGTGTGTGTGTGTGTGTGTGTGTGTGTGTGTGTGTGTGTGTGTGTGTGTGTGTGTGTGTGTAGGTGTATGTATGTTTTGTTTTGCCAGACCTGGGGCTTGAACTCAGGGCCTGAGCATTGTCCCTGGCTTCTCTTTGCTCTACCACAAGGGTATATTCCCAGCCCCAGGTATTTATATTTTAAAGAGCTTACTTTTGAACTTTTTCATTTAGATTATTAAAGTTAACATTAAGATGGATAAGCTGGCCTTTAACCTCTAACCCTGATGTCTGCGTTCCAAGTAGCTAGGATTATAGGCTTGAGCCACTGCACTTCTCTTCTGTACCTATTTCTTGTATACCTCTTGGCTGTTTCAAAGAAAATCCTAGATTTCATATGTTTTAAAAATTAAATTTGTTTCTCTTAGAGAATTTTTATAAACATAGCCTCCCAAGATATTATTTTTGTGTATTAATAGTTAAGACATATTACCTTTTACCAAGAAAACTAGGTAGTGAAGGTTGCTTAATTTTTTTCAGTCTTCTTAATCTTCAGTCTTCTGGGTTTTTTTGAAACATTGCATTGAACCTAAAGAAAAAGCCATATAAAGCTAGTAGTTGTAGCTTAGTGGTAGAGCACATAGTTATCATGTGTGAAGTCCTGGGTTTGATCTTTAGCATCACAAAAACAAAAAGCACCCAAGATACAAACACCTCCACAGCTTTGTTCTGCTTCTGTACTTAATGAAGGACAGTCTTCAGTCCAGGAACTTAGTTCTGGAGGCTACCCTCTTATTATATAAACTCATTTTCAGCACACTTAGAACATAAGATATCTGAGTTCTGGAACTTTGACATGTTCATGTCAAACCTGTGATACAGGCTTGGCTTTTGCCTTCCTTTCTGATAAATTTCTGAAGTTTATAAAAAAAAATTACTTCTAAAATCCTGATAGACACATACTACCAAGAATGTTATCTCTTAATAGTTGGGAGTTTGTCTTTAAATATTAGATTGTGTAATCATAATGCCATTCAGGAAAAATAAAAGTGAAGAGTGGCTGGCATTTTAAAAGTCAAATGGACTTGGATTCCTAGGAATGACCATTATTTTGCTGAAAACAGTGATAATCCTTAATGGTGAAAAGTTAAATGGATAAAAGCTAGTATTTTTTTGACTACTTTAGAAGTGAGTAAAATAAGATTTGAGGGTTTGTTTATAATTTTCTTTTTACCATAGCAATATCTGGTTATTTTTCTATTTCCAAGTGTGAAAACTGGAAAGTGCTGGGCACTGGTGGCTCATGCCTGTAACTGTAGTTACTGTGGAGGCTGAGATCTGAGAACCACAATTCGAAGCCAGCCCAGACAGGAAAGTCTGTGAGACTAGAATTAACCACCAGAAAACTAGAAGTGGTGCTGTGGCTCAAAGTGGTAAAGCACTAGCCTTGAGCAAAAGAGCTCAGAGACAGTGCTCAGGCTCCGATTTCAAGCCCCACAACCAACAAAACAAACAAACAAACCTAATTGATGGAAATACTACTGTAGGAGATGTGTATATTGTAAAACTTACTTTGTTATTAAACTCTTTTTTTGAGTGGGTGCTAGATGTTAAGCCCTTGGCCTCATGCATGCTAAGCCCATATTTTACCACTGAACTATACCCCACCAGCAAAATGAATGTTTGTTTGGTTTATTTGTGTGTGTGTATGTGTGTGTATGTTTTATCACATACTATGTATTTTTTTCTCCCTAGTTTTAGATGTGTTGTAGGCTCCTTCTTTTTTATTGGCCAGTCCTGGGGCTTGAACTAGGGGCCTGGGCACTGTCCCTGAGCTTCTCTTGCTCAAGGCTAGTGCTCTACCACTTGAGCCACAGTGCCACCTCCAGCTTTTTCTTGTTTATGTGGTACTGAGGAGTCAAACCCAGGGCTTCAACCACTAAGCCACATTCCCAGCCCTAAGATCCTTTTTATATTCCTCTGTGGTATCTGGACTTGGTCTCATTCTTAGGAAGGCCTTTTACTATGGAAAAGCACTTTGAGGGCTCTGTTGCTTATATTTAATTATATCTGGAATTGACTTCCTCAACCCCCACTGAAACAGTGATTTTTTTTCTACATTTTAAAACATATTTAAACATGCACTTTAAGAAAATTCTTATATTAGCATCAACTGGAATATTTTGCAAATGTTAGGAAGGTCAGGAAGAATTTAATGCCCCAGAGCCAGGCATGTGCCATTTGACCAACAGGAAATTATACAAATAAATAAGTAAATAAAATAAACCACATCTGAGACTTTGGTATCAATTTTTCTATTTAGATTCTATTTTAACCCTTTTAGTGTGTTTGTTTCTGAAATAAGTTTCATTTAGAAAAGAATTAGATCAAATTGGCCTAGTCAAATATCTACTGTAGATACTGTCCATGAGTTGAGCAAGGAATTTACCAAAAATATACCTGAACTCAGCTGGATGCTGGTGATTCACACCTGTAATCCTAGCTACTCAGGAGACTAAGATCTGAGGATCACAGTTAGAAGCCAGTCCAGGCAGGAAAGGCCATGAGATGCTTATCTCCAAAAAAACTATTCAGAAAAATCCAGAAGCGGCACTGTGGCTCAAGTGGTAGAGTGTTAGCCTTGAGCAAAAGAAGCTCAGGGACAGTGTCCAGGCCCTGAGTTCAAGCCGCAAGACCAACAAAAAAAGAAAAAGAAAAATTATACTTATGTGTGTGTATCTGTGTACATACATACATACATGCATGCCAGGACTCATGCAGTCTGTACTGTAACTTGTTGGATAAAGGCTAAGGAACCAAAAACTTAATTTCAAACCTGTGTTTCACTTTTTTTTGCCAGGCCTGGTTGTACACATTAGTAATCTTAATGCTTGAAAGACTGAGAATTGAAGGATTGTGAGTTGCAGGACTACCTGGACTATATAACAAGACCCTTTCTCAAAATCACCCAAGCCATTTTTTCCTCTGTTTAAGGGATCATTAAAAAGTTCTCTTTGATTTCATTTTCTTTTGTATAGTATGTGTAATTAAAATGTAAATTACTGTACTGGTTGAGAAAGATGTTTCCAATCTGTTATGTCTGGCTTCCCCCCCTTTTTTTTTTTTTTTGGCCAGTCCTGGGCCTTGGACTCAGGGCCTGAGCACTGTCCCTGGCTTCTTCCCGCTCAAGGCTAGCACTCTGCCACTTGAGCCACAGCGCCGCTTCTGGCCGTTTTTCTGTATATGTGGTGCTGGGGAATCGAACCTAGGGCCTCGTGTATCCGAGGCAGGCACTCTTGCCACTAGGCTATCTCCCCAGCCCTCTTTTTTTTCTTTTTTTGATGTTACAGTGAGATCTGAAAGCTTCCCAAAGCCAAGAATTCTATCCAATTTACTGGGTTATATACGACAAAGTAAAGATGTGGGATAGATTTAGACCAGTCACCCTCTCTCCTACTGCTACAGATTTACTTGATTTTGGTAATTGAATCTTAGTACTTTAAAGGAGTCAGAGTCTCAGGGCTAGGTAACTTTTGGAGGAAGAGAATTAGAAGTGTTACCCTTTTGTGATTAGACCACACTAGAACTGAAAGGCAAAACTAGAGGATGGGAATTTGGGGAGGAAGGAGAGGGAAGGAAAGAGTAGGTGAGAATAAATGCCACAAGTAAAGATGTTTAAAAAAATATTTGGGTAGTAGTGGTTGTAATAGTTGTATTATCTATTTTGATAGTTCCATAAACCAAGGAGAAAATTGTGGGGACTATCCTCAGTAAATCTGTTATTTTAGGAACATAGCTTTTCTAGTTTCAGAATCTGTTTTGTTAAACATTTGAATTTGACTAAAAGGATTACTAGATTTAAGTTAAGGGATCATTGGGCAGAAAGGAAAAGATACACAGGGGAGAAAAAACTAAAAGTGCCCTTTTTTTATCTACATACTGTTCATTTTTCCCTCAAGAAACCCTATGAGGTGGTGTTTTCTGTGTTGAGAAACAACAGAGGGTTGGGTAGTCACAGCTGCATTATTTGTCTAGGTTAAAAAACTCAGCAAAAGCCTAGTAAAAAACGCAGTCATGAGATATGAACATAAGTCCTTCTGAATCCAACTATTAAGCATATCCTTTTCATAAGTGTATAGATCACCTCCTAAACCGATAGAGATTATATGTATATATATATATATATATATATTACATTTTATTAGTATCCTATCAAGTTTTGGTAACACTGTCCTATCTTGAGGATATGATATATAGCCTATAATATATAGCCTGTGTGATTTCCTTTACCTTCTACCTTAGCATTGAGAGTAAACATGAAGTTACGATCCTGGGAGGACTCAATGAATTTGTAGTGAAGTTTTATGGACCACAAGGAAGTAAGTACATCTGTTACTATGTTTTTTTTTTCTTCTTTATTGTCAAAGTGAAGTACAGAGGGGTTACAGTTTCATATAAGGCAAGTACATTTCTTATCCAACTTGTTACCTCCTCTCTCATTTTTCCTGTCTTATTATGTGTTTTTCTATTACAGTATTTTTTTTTTTACTCTCTTCCTCAGTAGACAGTGGGAATAATCAAGAGAGGTCTGATGGCATGTATAGCTTTTCAAAAGTAGCTTCAGTTGAACTCTAGAACCAGCGAGTGAAAGCTGTGCATCACTGGCTCACACCTGTAATCCTAGCTACTTAGGAGGCTGAGGTATAAGGATCATGGTTTGAAGCCAGCCTTGGCAGAAAAATCCATGAGACTCTTATCTCCAATAAACTACTCCAAAAAAGCTGGAAGTACTGCTGTGGCTCAAGTGGTAGGACACTACCCTTGAGCTCAAAGAAGCTCAGAAACAGTACCCAGGTCCTGAGTACAAGTCCCAGGACCAGGAAAAAAACAACAACATAAAACAGCAAGTGAGAAAATTTTTGTGTCATCGTAATTACTTGATATGCTTATTTTATGAGTTGTGAATCTGGGTGAATCTGGGTTTATAGATGGCACATGAGTGATCCTGGGAAGTGCATGTTCTTCTTTGCTTTTTTGAGTACAGGAGGATAGACAGTTGAGAAAGGAAAAAAGGGAACAGATATTACCAAATAATTGAATAGTGTTTAATAGAGCCATGTAAAATTGAATGAATGAATGAATAATGAGCATATTTTCTTTTAAAAATTTATTGTCAAAGTAATGTACAGAGGGGTTACAGTTTCATATGTAAGGCAGTGAGTACATTTCTTATCAAACTTGTTACCTCCTTCCTCATTTTCTTGCTTTGCTTTTTTCCCCTCTTTTTTCCCCCAGTTGTGGGGCTTGAACTCAGGGCCTGGGTGCTGTCCCTGAGCTCTTTGCAGAAGGCTAGCACTCTACCACTTTGAACTGCAGAACCACTTTCATTTTGTGTGTGTGTGTGATTAAGTGGAGAATAGTGTCCTGGACTTTCCTACCTGGGCTGGCTTCGAACTGTGATCCTCAGATTTCAGAGTCCAGAGTAGCTGGGATTACAGAATAAGCCTATTTTCTAACTGGATCCTGTAAAGTATGTTAGTCCAAACATGAAAGTGGTAGTAGTTCCTTGCCTCTTGAAGAAATTAATTTAAGGGTTTTCAGTAAAACTGGTGAAAGTGCAATGTTTAATTTTTTGTTTGGTTTTTTTTTTTGCCAGTCCTGGGGCTTGAACTCAGGGCCTGAGCACTGTCCCTGCTTCTTTTTGCTCTGCCACTTGTGCCACAGTGCCACTTCCGGCTTTTTCTATATATGTGGTGCTGAGGAATCAAACCCAGACCTTCATGTATACGAGACGAGCACTTCACCACTAGGCCATTTTCCCAGCCCCAAGTGCAATGTTTAATTATACTCAGATTTATTTTTTAATTTGGAGACATAGGTTTTTTAAAAATATTTATTTATTATTAAGTCAAAGGATTTCAATTCCACAAGTCAGGTTATGAGTACTAATGCATCTTGGTCAGTGTTACCCCTTTCATCGTTCTCCCCGTTCTTTCCCCATCCCATCCCTATCCTAAAGTTACATAGTTTAATTTTCATATAATGTACATTTTAATATAATGACTGCTTTTGCTCACCCTTCTTCCCTCCCTTCTTGTGCATTACCCTCTCATAGTCCTCTATCCCAACATGTTTCAGCTTCCTAATCATCATTTAGTTGGATGTCCATTAGTTGTTCAATAGAATTACTCCATTGGACTCCTCCCCTAAGTATACCTCCTTAAGTCAGTTTGCTTGTGGAGACATAGTTTTAATATATGACATTTGTTGCTTTTATTTTAGCACCATATGAAGGTGGAGTATGGAAAGTTAGAGTGGATCTTCCTGACAAATACCCTTTCAAATCACCATCGATAGGTATGTGACTACTTGGTTTCTCTCCTTAGATAATTTTGATTGGGGGGGCGGGGGAGGGAAGAACTGCATTTTGTGGAAAATAACTGATTCCAGAAATTATTAGTTAATTTAATCTTGCCTATTTTGGCTTGGGTTAATTAATCAGTGGTTTGGGGGATTTCATAGTGTGACAGAAAGCATAATATACTCTTTACATGATCAAAATGACCATTACTCTAGGTTTTTGGGGTTTTTTTTTGCCAGTCCTGGGGCTTGAACTCAGGGCCTGAGCACTGTCCCTGGCTTCTTTTTGCTCAAGGCTAGCACTCTACCACTTGAGCCATAGTGCCAGTTCTGGCTTTTTCTATATATGTGGTGCTGAGGAATTGAACCCAGGGCTTCCCAGGGCTTCATGTATATGAGGCAAGCACTTTTACCACCAGGCCATATTCCCAGCTCCATTACTCTAGATTTTTATTTTGGTGTCTGATTGCAACTTTAAGGATCCATTGTCAGTTCAGACTGTTAACAATTAAAGAAAAAGTCTTCAGTCTCATTCTCTTGTTGGAGTGAATATTATATGTAATATTCTAACTATCATTTAAAAATATACTTTAGATCTTACTTAGCTCTAATTAGCTCTAGCTCTGAATACTGAGCAATGAGATGACCTTTTTTACTTTGTCCATCTACAACCTTTTTAGCCTTTCAAACAACAACCAGAAGAATAATGGCCTCAGTGGGTTGTATAAGATGCTTTTTCTTGCTTTCTTCCTCCTGGCTTAGTTGGTGCTATTATTAATCTTTCACCCCAAATAAGGCACTCACTGATAATTTTAAGCATTTTAGTGTCAGAGATCGTAAAGGTACATTTGTTTGGAAGTAAACAAGTTAAAATATTTTGAGATTGACTATGTGCCATTCGCTCACGCCTATAATCCTAGCCACTCCGGAGGCTGAGATCTGAGGATCATGATTTCATGTCAGTCTGAGCAGCAAAGATCTCTCCAACTAACCACCAGAAAATGGGAAGTGGCACTGTGGCCCAAAGTGGTAGAATGCTAGCCTTAAATAAAAGAGCTTAGGGACAGTGCCCAAGCCCTGAGTTCAAGACCCACAATCAACCAAAAAACTTTTTTTTTTGAGATTTTATAGAGTAGAAGTAATTTAAAGGTTAATTATTTTGCTTCAATCTATATATGATTTTTAAAATTTTTTTGTTAGTTGTGGGACTTGGACTTGGGGCCTAGGTGCTGTCCCTGAGCTCTTCTGCTCAAGGCTAACACGCTATCACTTTTGAGACATAGTGTCGCTTTTCAGTTTTCTAGTAGTTAATGATAAGAGTCTTTGGGCAGGCTTTGAACCATCATCCTCAGATCTCAGCTTCCTGAGTAGCTAGGATTATAGGCATGAGCCACCAGCACCCAGCTATTATAGATGATTTTTAGATGTTGCAAAATATTGATCAATTTAAAAATAAGAACAATAAAATTGGAATATACTGAGCAGTCTGTTGGTCATTCCACACCTCATGGTAAGACTTATTAACATTCATGCATCTTGCTGTTGCTGTGGACTGCCTTCAAAACTAATACTAGATCTCCTGGAGTTTAGATCAACATTCCCAACACTAAAAATATATGAAGCAAAATATCCTGAGTTTTTGTTTTGATTTTAGGTTCCTGCCTTTCTATATAGGGCAAATAGCACAGAAGAGTTAGGGTGGTCACAGGAGTAAAAGCCATCAATAGGAGTAACCTCTCCCCCAGCATGTAGTTGCTTTCTGTGCTCTAAAAATACTACAGAACATCTCATTCCATTTTAGGCTAGGGAACTCTTATTAATGCATTTGAACAACAGCTGGTCATTTATGTCAGGTTCTTAGGTAATTTTTCTAAGTCTAGCAATCAAGAAGATACTTTATAGATAAATAAGTCAGAAATGTTCTCATCACTGCAAGGACCTTGGGAGTTGTAGAGTTGAGAATGGTAAAGTGGGATGGGAACTGTGAAGTGTTGTCTGAGACAGCTCACGGAGCTCAGCTGAGAAGCCCGTGCAGCTTTCCAGGCTCCAGTCCATAGTAACAGAATGTGAGATACCCACATTTTCTGGTTTCCAAAAAAGACCCCCAGTTTATTCATCTCAACTTTAGAGAGTTTTTTATTCTTTCCACTTCTAATAAATTTCTATTTACTTACATGCTGAAAGTTAGTATTCTGAATCTAGATTTGTTGCTCTGTATTTCTAATCAGAGGAAATAATTAACAGCTTATTGAAAGTACTAGTGAACTGAGAGAAATGCTGTTGCAATTCCTATAGAAATGTAGTTAGTAAATCTTAAAATAATTTTCCAAATAATTTGGGTTTTTGTTGTTGTTGTTTGTTTGTTTTGGTCATATGTGGGGCTTCAATTCAGGGCCTGGGCACTGTCCCTGAGTTTCAAGGCTAATGCTCTACCACTTTGAGCCACAGCGACACTTCCGGTTTTCTGGTGGCTAGTTGGAGATAAGAGTCAGGGCTTTCCTGCCCAGGCTGACCTTGAACTGCTATCCTCAGATCTCAGCCTCCTGAGTTGCTAGGATTATAGGCCCAAGCAATGTTATTGTTTCAGAATGACTTTCGAAGTAAAAATACCTAAACCTTATCCAAGAATGTCTTCCAGTTGCTGGAGGTTATATTATGGGCTTTCAGGCATTTTTGGCAGTGCTCTACCATTGAGTTACATTTCAAGCCAGACTGTAGAATATCTAAACTTTAAGATATTGTTTATTTACTGTCCATTGGCACAAATAGAAGCATGCCCTTTCCTGAGTTAAAAATGTACTATGAAAAAAAAAGTACAGGGTGAAATTGTAGATAGGGGTTACTACTATACACAAGGAAATCTTCCTTTGTTTGCTAATATAGCCTACATTTAGATAACTTTCAGAAAATTAGACTGTTTCTTGGGTCATTTCCTTTTTTTTTTTGCCAGTCCTGGGGCTTGGACTCAGGGCCTGAGCACTATCCCTGGCTTCTTTTTTTTTGCACTCTGCCACTTGAGCCACAGTGCCACTTCTGGCCGTTTTCTGTATATGTGGTGCTGGGGAATTGAACCCAGGGCCTCATGTATAGGAGGCAAACACTCTTGCCACTAGGCCATATCCCCAGCCCCAGAGGTCATTTCTTGATTTCCTTTTTATTGGGTCATGATTACCATTAATACCCTAATAAATTCTCCTATAGTTCATTTAAAAAAAATGTACTATGAAATTGGCAGATACATATGACCAGGCCTTTTCTTTGCTTTTCTAGGTGCTTTCAGAACTTGGCAAATGTATATTATCTTCTCTTAAGGAAGTAGATCTAGTTGAAATATTTGTACAAGCTGTCCCTGTTTCCTCCAAAGGAAGATTGCATAAGGGTTTTAATCAGTTTTGTGAGGTGACCCATTTTTAGGCTGTCAACAATGTAATTACTGTTGAGGTAATGGCAATGGCTCCTTTAGAAAAGACTAAGTTTCTTACTTTGAATGGTGTAAGAAGAAAAAGATAAACCAAACCTAATAAAGCTCCCCCCTCCCTACACACACCTCCTCTGGCTAATTTGGTGATATGAGTCTTTTTATTTTATCTGCCTGAG
Organism: Perognathus longimembris pacificus; assembly: GCF_023159225.1. Classification (NCBI taxonomy): domain Eukaryota; kingdom Metazoa; phylum Chordata; class Mammalia; order Rodentia; family Heteromyidae; genus Perognathus; species Perognathus longimembris. Next base: position 136,171,080 of record NC_063162.1, on the reverse strand, counting down.
CTGGCTTTGATTGATAATCCTCAATTCTCAACCTCCTGAGTTGCTAGAATTATTGGCAAGAGTCACTGATGCCTAGCTAAACCCAAACATTTTTTTAAACTTGATACCATTGTTATCTTGGCAGGTGTGCCATTCTTCTTGTGAGTTATATTTTAAGCTCTGAAATATGTGGGTCTGGAAGTACTTGCCCAATATGCATGAGGCTCTGGGTTCAATGTTTGGCACTGGAAAACAAAATGATGTAAACTGGATTAAACATTTGGAGGTAGACATAGTATCAGGGATTGAACCCAGGGCTTAGACCTTCACTTTCTCTGCTCAAGGCTGGCGCTCTACCACTTAAGCCACACATTCTCCACATCAGCTGTTGGTTGTCAATTGGAAATAAGAGTCATGGACTTTCCTGCCTGGTCTGGCTGTGAACTGTGATCCTTAGATCTCAGTCTCCTGAGTAGCTAGGATTATAGACATGAGCCTCTGGTGCCTGGTAAATTAAACATCTGTAACCCTTACATATTGGATTGTTGGTTTTTGTTTTGTTTCATTCTACTGAGACAGGGTTTCAGTATGTAGTCCAGACTTTATATCCTTTTATTGTTTTGGATCTTTAACTCAGGGCCTTGACACTGTTTTTGAGCCACAGCTCCACTTTTTGGTGGTTAATTAACGATAAGAGTCTCGTGGACTTTTCTGTCCAGGCTGGCTTCAAACTGTGACCTCAGATCTCAGGCTCCTGAATAGCTAGGATTATAGGCACCTAGCAATATGTGTATGGACTTCGTGTGTGTGTGTGTGTGTGTGCGTGTGTGTGTGTGTGTGTGTGTGTGTGTGTGTGTGTGTGTGTAATATAAAAGATCCATACTCATTGATGGAACATACTGAAGTTTGGTGAGCAAAGATAAAGAAAAAAAAATTACGAAGGTCTCCAAGTTACTTTTTTTTTTTTCTTTTTCCGTTCGTGGGGCTTCAACTCCAGGCCTAGCCAGTAGTATCCTTGAGCCTCTTTGTGCTCAAGGCTAGTGTTCTACCACGTGAGCCACAGCACCACTTCTGGCCTTTTCTGATTAGTTTATTGGAGATAAAAGTCTCACAAATTGGGGCTGGGAATATGGCCTAGTGGCAAGAGTGCTTGCCTCGTATACATGAGGCCCTGGGTTCGATTCCTCAGCACCACATATACAGAAAATGGCCAGAAGTGGCGCTGTGGCTCAAGTGGCAGAGTGCTAGCCTTGAGCAAAAAAGAAGCCAGGGACAGTGCTCAGGCCCTGAGTTCACGGCCTAGGACTGGCCAAAAAAAAAAAAAAAGGTCTCACAAATTTTTCTTCCCAGGCTGATTTCAAACTGCCATCTCAGATCTCAGCCTCCTGAGTAGCTAGGATTACAGGCATGAGCCACCAGCACCCAGCTATTTACATTATATGTTTTTTAAAACATTTCTCTGCAGATGTCAGTATATGTTCAATATAATTTGGTATATTCACCTTTGATATACCTTGCAAACACAGTTTTAGAATGTTTCAGTAATTCCATGATTGCATCAGATACTCTTTGCCCCTTTTCTTTATTTTTTTTTTCCTTTTTTTTTTTTTTTGTCAGTTCTGGGGCTTGAACTCAGGGCCTGGCCACTATCCCTGAGCTTCTTTTGCTCAAGGGTAGAACTCTACTACTTGAGCCACAACTCCACTTCTGGCCTTTTCTGTTTATGTGGTACTGAGGAATCAAACCCAGGGCTTCATACATGTTAGGCAAGTATTCTACCACAAAGCCGCAATCTCAGCCCTTAAGCTACTCCTTTTAAAAATTAATTTATATCTAAATGAGTAAGGATTTTTAATCAACATAATGGCATAGCTATCTGCAAATTCTCCTGGGAAAGAAAAGGAATATAAATGGACCTGAGGACATTTTGAACTTAGCCTACTAGTAAAAGTGATGGCAAATTTTGATACTTTAAAGCTTGATATTAATTTTTTCTTCTTTTTTATTAATTTGTTTATTGTCAATGTGATGTACAGAGAGATTACAGTTTCATATGTAAGGCAGCGAGTACATTTCTTATCAAACTTGTTACCTCCTCCCTCATTTTTCTCCTACTTTCCCCCCTCCCCAATACCCTCCCCCCAGTTGTACAGTTGGTTTACAGCATATAGTTTTTTTTTTTGTTTTTTTTTTTGCCAGTCCTGGGCCTTGGACTCAGGGCCTGAGCACTGTCCCTGGCTTCTTCCCGCTCAAGGCTAGCACTCTGCCACTTGAGCCACAGCGCCGCTTCTTCTGTATATGTGGTGCTGGGGAATCAAACCTAGGGCCTCGTGTATCCGAGGCAGGCACTCTTGCCACTAGGCTATATCCCCAGCCCTACAGCATATAGTTTTGTATGATATTAATTTTTGAAATAAGTAAAGGTAATTTATATTCTGAGAATAAGATGAATAGAAAAACTGAATAATGTCAGTTGGTATAAAACTGGCCCTTTCAGCACTTTCCATTGAGATCCTATAAAACTCCTTTCATCAACTGGCATAGTTTTCCAGAGGAACTTCTCAGAAAGGAATTATATTTGTATCTTTAAGTTCTGGCACCCAGTAAATATACATTTTTTAAAATTATTCAAATCTAGCTGGTGCCAGTGACTCATACTTGTAATTCTAGCTACTCAGGAGGATCTCAATTCAAAGCCCGCATAGGCATAGACAGGAAAGTCTGTGAGACAAACTCTTATGTCCAATTAACCACCAAAAAGCCAGAAATGGAGCTATGGCTCAAGTGATAGAGCACGATCCTTGAGCATAAAGGCTTAGGGACAGCCCCCAGGCCCTGGGTTCAAACACCAGGACATTCTCTCTCTCTCTCTCACTCACATACACACACACACACACTCACCCAGCCAATCCACCCATCCATCCAAATGCCTACCTTTTGCATGTCCTGTCTACATCATCGTGTGTATAGTTGTCTTTCATTCTACAAAGCTAAGCTGTTTTTGAATTCCCACTTGATAGCTTGCTCATGCCTGTCTTACCTACAGATTTCCCATTCCTTTTTTGTTTGAATTTTTAAAAATCAGGGTAGAAAAGCACACATACTGTTTTCTTTCTGCTTGATGTTCACTTTACTCCAACTCAGTATGAATCTATCTTTGCATACAGCTGTTCTTTACTCCTTTTCTTCCCCTTTCTCCCTTTCTCTTGTGTAGTTACCTTCAGCTCATTTTCCCATCTGATACTTCCCTCTTCCCCAGTGTCATTCTATGTTTCTCTTCAATGAACGTACCAGTGCAGAGCTATAATAATGTTTTGGGTTTTTGTTGGGTTATTTTTTTGCCAGTCCTGGGGCTTGAAAACTAGCTTTTTGGTGGTTAATTGGAGATAATAGTTTTCCTGGACTTCCTTGCTTGGTCTGGCTTCAAATCACAATCCTGAGATTTCAGATGCTGGGGTTATGGAAGTGAGCCACAGCAGCCTACTTAAGAAACATCTTATCTTCTGTAAATGCCCTCAAGACCTTCATGTTACCCTCCTCACCATAGTCATATTCTCTCCTCCTTTCTCCCCTCTCCCCTCTCTATCTCCCTCTTTTCTCTTCACTCTTCCCTCTTTTTTCTCCCCTCAATAAATAGAAAACTAGGCTGGAAATATGGCCTAGTGGTAGAGTGTTTGCCTAGCATACTTGAAGCCCTGGATTTGATTCCTCAGTGCCACATATACAGAAAAGGCTGGAGGTGTAGCTGTGGCTCAAGTGGTAGAGTGCTAGCCTTGAGCAAAAAGAAGCCAGGTACAGTGCCCAGGCCCCGAGTTCAAGCCCCAGGACTGGCCATACATACATACATACATACATACATACATACATACATACATACAAGACTGTGTTGTAAGATCTGGTCAACAAGTCTTGAAGCTAGCTTTTGAAATGTTGCTGCTTTTAATCTACCTGTTCTCATTAAGTAGACCCTCTCCTAGGAGCAAGCTGTATATAGAATCTCTGAATTACAGTCTAATGATACCAATTCTGCGTATAAGAGAAATAAGTATTGAGAATAGGATTCTGGAGAGACTGTGTTGTAGGTCTGCTGAATGTCGATAGAATTTTGAAGAATAAACTTGGAAAGGCTCATGCTGCTATGGAATTGGATGTCACTGGCATACAGTAAGAGCTACCAAAACTTATGTGAGTAAATGAAGATACAGTAAGAAGTTCTGGGCAAGAACAACAGTTAAAATGCTATATTGAGTTATACTAGTGGCCTTTTAAAATGATCAGGCTAAATAGGATGAATGGTTTAGATGTTTCAGTAGACTATAATTTATCAAAGGCCATTTTAAGTCTCCCATTTGCCCTGGGTTCTCAATTGAAAAATACTCTGATACATAGTGTACCATATTTTTAAAATTTGTGCCAGTAATTAAAGGAAATGATTTAATCTTCATTATTATTAGAATTGAAGATTGTTATGGCATACATTTTTTTATTTTACTGTCGTCAGAAGTGAGCTTATACTATTTTTGGAGTGCAATTTTATAGAATGGTTTAATAAACTAGAAGTTTTATTTTTTTATTTTTATTTTTTTGCTAGTCCTGGGGCTTTGAACTCAGGGCCTGAGCACTGTCCCTGGCTTCTTTTTACTCAAGGCTAGCACTCTACCACTTGAGCCAAGCGCCACTTCCGGCTTTTTTCTATATTTGTGGTGCTGGGGAATCAAACCCAGGGCTTCATGTATGCGAGGCGAGCACTTTACCACTAGGCCATATTCCTAGCCCCTAAACTAGAAGTTTAAATGCTTACAATTTTATTCTGTATGTTACCAGATTGCAACATTCTTCCCCCAGGAAGTACTGTGAGTAATTTAAATGTTCAGTGCTTGGTCATAGTGGAGAGGAATGTGTCACTTACTGGTCAGAGGTTTGGGGGTAGTTTTTTAACAAAGATCTACTTGGATTCCACAAAAAAAAATGAATTCTTGAGTAGAGAAAAGTCCCAAAAAGTTTTCCTTTGTCCTTCCCTGCTTTCATGACTTTTGGTTTGAAGTCAGTTTCTGTCTCAAATAGTTATCTTTCCAGTTCCATTAGAGAAAAGTAAAGTTCTCTCCACCCCCACCCCTGGCCCCTGGTTGTAGAGCTTGAACTCAGGGTCTGGGCACTGTCCCTGGGCTCTTTTGCTCAAGGCTAGTGCTCTACCACTTTGAGCCAGAGCTCCACTTCCGCTTTTTGAATGGTTAGTTGGAAATAAGAATCTCACAGGGGACTTATCTACCCAGTCTGACTTTGATCCTCAGACTTCAGCATCCTGAGTAGCTAGGATTACAGATGTAAACCATGGGTGCCCTTATGAGAAAAGTAAAGTTCTACCATGAAAGTGTTGTAAATATTTGCTCAGATAATGCTGTGACAATATATAGCTGTGTTCTGAAGATGAAAAATTTCAGGATTTATTAAGAATTTACATCTGGTAGCAGGGACTTCAAATTCATCCTACATCCTTTCTTTAAATCCACAAATTTATTTAATTCCTGCCATGTGCTGGGCATTATTCCAAGTGCCAGGGGTACAGAAGTGAATAAATTACCCTCTTGGTGTTATCTTATTTTGAGGGGAGAGGATAAAGAAAAATTATCTGCCTTATGCATATAATTGATGTGATAGAATTGTTATCTTAGGTTAGATATTTAGGAAAGTCTGATGAAGTAAATGTAAGTTGAGACCCAAATTTAAAAAACAAACCAATCCTGATACTCTAAGAAAGAGTCTTCTGGACAGAAGAAATTGTAAGTCCCAATGCCTCAGGCTAGGGAGGCTGGGTAAAATGTGAAAAGTGAGCCCAGCACTGGTAGCTCATGCCTGGAATCCAGCTACTCAGGAGGTTGAGATCTAAGGATCAGGTTTGAAGCAAGCCTGGGGCAGGGTAGGGGGGAAATGGACCATGAGAGACTCTCTAATCACATACACACATACCCAAAAACAAAACAAAAAACAAAACAGGGACTGGGAGTATGGCCTAGTGGTAAAGTGCTCACCTCATATACATGAAGCCCTGGGTTCAATTCCTCAGCACCACATATATAGAAAAAGCCGGAAGTGGCGCTGTGGATCCAGTGGTGGAGCTCTAGCCTTGAGCAAAAAAGAAGCCAGGGACAGTGCTCAGGCCCAGGACTGGCAAAAAAACAAAAACAAACAGCATCCAAGCTCTGAGTTCAAGCCCTAAGACCAGGGGCCCCCCCCCAAAAAAAAAGTGAAATATGGTATAAGGTCTAAGTAGTAGCTGGCACAAGGTCATGAGGGCTTTAAGAGGCCATGCTGCTGGCTCCTTTTCATCTTAAATGTAATGGAAAGATTCTTGAGAGACCTTAAACAAGAAAAGTATATTTTGGTGGGTTTTAATTGACTCTGCTGTTTGTCCCAAAAGGGTAATCAGTAAGTAAAAGCATTTATATAAGCTATTATCTGGAAAAGATTCTGCTGTTTTGAGTCAGATTGCTGAGGATGGGTATAGATCTATGTTGTTCTAAAGAAACTGGATTATTTTAAGGAAATTATACGAAAAAAAGGTTGGGGAGGTTTTTTGTTATTTTTTGGTAGTACTGGGATTTGAACTCAAGGCCTTATTATGTTTGTTAGGCTACAGAGCTACAAAACCTACACCTTCAGCCCTGTTTTTTGCAAGTTATTTTTAAGATAACTTCCTACACAGCTGTGTACCTCGACTTTGATCTGCCTATTGCAGGCTAACAGTAGTTGGAATGACTGTCACACCCCACCCCACTCAGCTTTCTTCTGTAGAGATTGAGTCTTAAAGACTTTTCTAGAATCTCAGTCCTCCCAATCTTACCCTCTCCTGAGAGGCCCACCTCACTGTATCCAGCTATGAGTTGAGAAAGCATCTCTCAAACTTTTCAACCAAGGCTAGTCTTGCCAAGGCTATTCTTAACTATGTTCCTCCCATTGTCAGTCTCCCAAGTAGTAGAATTACAGATAGGACCAAGGGTGTTCTGCTGTTTTTTTTATTTGTGTTTTGCAGTACTGAGGTTTGAACTCAGGGTTTCACACTTGCTAGGCAGGTACTCTACCATTTGAAGCACTCTACCAGTATCTTTTAGTGTTGGGGAAGTTTTGTTATTTTGTGTTCGTTTTAGCTTCCGTTAGTTACATTGGAGCATCATTATACTCAAGTGTGTGATATCTATATTCAAGGATGCTGGGTACCAGTTCAGAGCAGGAAAGCCTGTGAGACTCTTATTTCCAATTAACCACCAAAAAGTTGGAACTGGAGCTGTGGCTCAAGTGGTATAGTGCTAGCCTTAAGCAGAAAAGCTCAAGCACAGCCTGAGTTCAAGCCCTAGGACTGACACACACACAGAAGTATTCTAGGGAAAAAAAAATAGCATTTGTACTAGATAGGTATAGTTGTTTTTCTTACAGGTATTTCTTGAACAATACATACATCTATATAGCATTTTACACTGTATAAGTTATAAGTAATTTAGAAGTGATGTGTGGAAGAATATGTGTAGGTCATAGACAAATATTATTGTGCATTTTAGATAAGGTGATTTTAGATAAGGTAATTGGAGCATTTGCAGCTTTCAGTGGGGGGAGCGAGGTCTGGAACTTCTGCTGGAGGGACAGAGAACAATATAACACACGTGCATTATTGGCTTCTTCAGTTTTACATTTTCTGGCTGGTCATTTTGGAAAGGAAAGAGCAAGGGATTAACAGGATTCTAGAGCCGAAAGAGTGATAGCTCTTAAATCTTGAGTGACTCGGAGGGTAGGAACAGACGGTATGTGGGTGATCAATAGATGACTGTGGTCATCAAGAAGCACCAGATACTAAGATGGACATAATAAATTGTAACCCTTTTGAAAAAATCGTTTGACATTCGGGAAAAAAATTAAAAGTCTTGAATGAAAAGAGGTTGAAGATAAGGCTGAGAGGAAGAAAATGGGAGTGCCAATGGTATTAGAACTCACAAGTGAGAGAACAGTTCATGGGAAGTTACTTGGCATGGGAAGGAGATTGGTAGGAGAGGGAATCTGTCTGGATTTGTGATAGAGAGCTAGAACCTTTTCTAGCAGTGACAAAATTCTGCCGTGTCCTGGAAAATGTGAAGTGATAGATAGAAGAAAGGTCACTGAAGAGAAACTTACATAGGAACCAAAGTACTCAGGATGTCTAGAGTACAGTCTTTTTGGTAATGTCACTAAAAAATGATAGTAGTTGGAGTGGAGAGAGAGAATTGGAGACCAGATACCAAAATTCTCAGCTGCTAGTAAGCAGATTGACCCTATTTACGATTAGTGATCTATGTTATCTAAATTCATCCCTACTTTATCTTGCTAAGAGGGTAAAAGTAATATATTAGCTTTTCTTTCCTCTTTTTTATTATTTCTGTGCCAGTCCTGAACTTGAGGCCTGGACACTGTCTTTGAGCTTGAGTCACAGCTCCACTTCAGGCTTTTTTTTTTTTTTTTTTTTTGGCCAGTCCTGGGCCTTGAACTCAGGGCCTGAGCACTGTCCCTGGCTTCCTTTTGCTCAAGGCTAGCACTCTGCCACTTGAGCCACAACGCCACTTCTGGCCGTTTTCTGTATATGTGGTGCTGGGGAATTGAACCCAGGGCCTCATGTATCCGAGGCAAACTCTCTTGCCACTAGGCCATATCCCCAGCCCATACTTCAGGCTTTTTTGATAGTTAATTGGAGATAAGAGTCTCACAGTCTTTCCTGCACAGGCTAGCCTTGAACTGTGATCTCAGATCTCATCTCAGCCTCTTGAGTAGCCTTAGCCTTTTTTGTTCATGGCTAGTGCTCTACCACTTGAGCCACAGCTACACCTCCAGATTTTTGTTGGTTAATTGCTGATAAGAGTCTCACAGACTTTGCTGCTTGGGCTGGCTTCAAACCGTGTTTCTCAGAACTCATAGTCATGAGCCACCAGTGCCTAGCTACTTCCTTCATACACTTATGCCAGTTTAAAGTCCTCTTTTGACAGTTCATTATTATATAATCTTTACATATGCTATATAAACATTTTATTGTATTGCTGCCTAGATTCCCACTTTAAAGTAGGTGACCTCTACTTTTTTTTTTTTTTTTTTGTCTGTCATGGGGCTTGAACTCTGGGCCTGGGTGCTGTCCCTGAGCTCTTCAGCTTAGGGCTAGTGCTATACCAATTGAGCCACAGTGCCACTTCCAGTTTTCTGGTGGTTAATTGGAGATAAGACTCTCTTGGACTTTTCTGCCCAGGCTGGCTTTGAACCAGGATCCTCAGATCTCAGCCTTCTGAGTAGTCAGGATTACATGCGTGAGCCACCAGCCCCTGGCCTGACCTCTACTTTTCAGTTGGTTATTGTAACATCCTTCTGGCATCAAGTCCATTTCTTTCCTTTTAGAATTTGGTATTAGACTGAAAACATGTCATCTTGGTTTCCATTTTCTTTAATGAGCCTGAAATTCTTTTGAAAACAGTAAGAGTAATGCCTTAGTTCCCTTTGAAAAACACTCATACAGTCTAAGATGTGTTTACATTCCTGGTGTTGCTTTGAAAAAACTGTGCTGTTAAAGTGAAAGTTAGGTATCTATTTTAAATATGGAAAAAGCGAGACTGAAATTAATCACTACTGAGCTAGTTGAAGTCTACAGAATCTGCCTTCCTGAGGTTTTCTCTCTCTCTCTCTCTTTTTTTTTTTTGCTAGTCCTGGGCCTTGGACTCAGGGCCTGAGCACTGTCCCTGGCTTCTTTTTGCTCAAGGCCACTCTGCCACTTGAGCCACAGCGCCACTTCTGGCCTTTTCTATATATGTGGTGCTGAGGAATCGAACTCAGGGCTTCATGTATATGAGGCAAGCACTCTTGCCACTAGGCCATATTCCCAGTCCAGGTTTTCCCTTTTGTTCCTTTTGGAGGATTGGGGGGTAGGGGCTCACCATACCAGATGTATTCAGAATGGTATTTAATTATTAGAGTAACTATATGTTAACATTTCCAGTGAGTTGAGGTTCTAGCAAATGTAATCTCTCTAAATCAAAGTGTCCTCTGATTTTCTTGACAGTTCCTAAAGGATTCAGAAGAGAATGTGTAGGACAGGGTGTTTTCACTTCAGAGATGAGGAAAGAAAAAAATGAAACCACTTGGCTGAGCATTATGATAATAGCTCATATCTGTAATCCTAACATTTGAGAGGCTAAGGCAGGATTGTGAGTTCAGGGCTAATTGAGATCCTATCATATTTTACTTGAAATTACTTGCTTAAGTTCATCAAACTAAAACTAACTTTAAAAAATAAAAAGTCATGCTCAGTACCTGTAGCTCATGCCTGTATTCCTAGCTACTCAGGAGATTAAGATCCTAGGATCATGGTTCCCAGGCAGGAAAGCACATGAAATTCTTTATTTCCAATTAACTACCAAAAACCTGAAGTGGCACTGTGGCTCAAAAGTGATAGAGTATTAGCCTTGAGCAAAAAAGTTTAAAGACAGTGACTAGGCTCTGAGTTTAGGCCTCAAAACTAGCACCTAACTCATCCATCAAACAGTGCTAGGGATTGAACCCAGTGTCTTATACATGCTAAAAGCATTCTACCATTGAACTACATCCTCAATCCTCTTTTTTTTTTTTTTTAAGTTCTTTTTTTTTTTTTTTTTGGCCAGTTCTGGGCCATGAACGCCAGGGCCTGAGCACTGTCCCTGGCTTCTTTTTGCTCAAGACTAGCACTCTGCCACTTGAGCCACAGGGCCACTTCTGGCCATTTTCTATATATGTGGTACTGAGGAATTGAACCCAGGGCTTCGTGCATGCTAGGCAAGTACTACCACCAAGCCACATTCCCAGCCCCCTCAGTCCTCATTTTTTTTTTTTTTTTTTTTTTTTTTTTTTTTGCCAGTCCTGGGCCTTGGACTCAGGGCCTGAGCACTGTCCCTGGCTTCTTTTTGCTCAAGGCTAGCACTCTGCCGCTTGAGCCACAGCGCCGCTTCTGGCTGTTTTCTGTATATGTGGTGCTGGGGAATCGAACCTAGGGCCTCGTGTATCCGAGGAAGGCACTCTTGCCACTAGGCCATATCCCCAGCCCCTCAGTCCTCATTTTTTTTGACACAAGTTCCCAATATTGTAGCCCAGGCTGGCCTCTGACTTCCAAGAGCTGAGAATTATACATGTGTACCACCACACCCCGCACCAAAAAGCTACTATCAAGTGCTTCTCAATGCCAGTTACTACTGAATTGCTTTACTCATATTATTATTCTTTATGGCCCTCAATCTACTACTCAGTCTAGTTTTAGGAAGGCAAAGATAAATTTGACAGAAAGCATACACAGTGAAATTTACAAGTCCCACTAGAGTCTGAGCTTTTAACCATGACTTTATTTAGTAAGACTGATAAGAGACTTGAAAGTGAATCTTGTGATTTCAAGTCCTGTGTGTTCTATACTGCTCTGCTCCTAAACATTGGAATATGTACTGCCAACAGTTATATAAATGAGCAGGACACTGAAACATAAAGTTTGGAGATGGGAAAGGAGTTATTGTGTTCCAAAAATAAAACTATAGGCAATTCAAGTAAGCTGATAATCTACTAGGATGGTAGATGAATTGGGCTGTTGAAGATTCATTCATCTAGCCCATTCCTCAGACTCTACATTATCAGAGAGAAAGGAATAAACAGAAAAAAGGACCCCTTGTTGAGTTTAGATCTCCTGAACACAAACAGGATCAGTTCAGAAGTTCACATGGCACATGGCATGGAGAGTGAGCTCTTTGCTTGGTTCCTCAAGAAAAGATGAGTCCAGGTCCATCCCTTCTGTATAGGAAAGGCTCAGCTTTGTAAAGAGACCACACCCCAGTGCAGGCTGACCCCAACTGGCTGTCTGAAGTAAGATGAAAATCTGTCAGATTGTGTGCTAATGCACACAGCTGGCATATGGCTTTCACTAGTGAAGTTTATAGTATCCCCATATCTTTTTCAGGGGGAATACTCCAACTCTGGTCCATCTCCTATGGGCTAGGGACTAAAATTAAAGTTATTAGTCTTTGAAAAATTAGTCAGACACTAAAAGGAAAGATGATACTCAGTTTCTAATATGTACATATGTTTGTTTGACTTTGGGTGCTGGGAATTCAACCCAAGCAAGGCCTTATATTTACTAAGCACACATTCTACCACTAATCCATACCATGAAGCCCCTAGTTTTTGTTTTTGTTTGTTTGTGTGTGTGTGTGTGTGTGTGTGTGTGTGTGTTTTCTGTGCTGGTACTGGCTTTTTCTACTCACAGCTGATACCACTTCTTGAGTCATGGCTCCAGTTTACTTTTTGCTGGCTAATTGGGGATAAAAGTCTCAAAGATATGTCTGCTCAAGCTGACTTTTAGCCACAATCCTTAGATCTTAGCTTACTAAGTAGCTAGGATTATATGCATGAACCATCAGCACCTAGTCCTAAATATATTTTAAATATTTGTACCTACTTAGAAAAATAATCAGTTTGGCTTTGAAAACTCTACATTGTACAGCATTTGTCGTGAAAATAGAATCTCAGAATGACTTAATGTTTTCACTCACTGTTTTCTCACAGGAATTCATGTCTAGTTGATGATTGAATTGCATCAGCCACAGCTGCCTTCAACCATTTCTGTCCAGACTCATTTTATCTCTGGATAAAGCTATCATCTTTACCTTTAGTTCTTTTCTCTACTTCCCATAGGGTAGATTTTAGCTATTTGTCTAATCTCTTCACCCACAAGTTTGATCACTAGTATTCTCTCAAAGGAACCAAACAAAGGTTGAAAATAAGATGAATTTTGTTTTTTATTTCCATATTAACCCCAGTGTTAGAAGTCAGTCAGAAGTATGCCCCACTTTTACTTGAGTGCACAACTTTTAGCTACTTGGGAAGCTGAGCCTGGGAGGATTGCCAGCCCAGGCAGGAAAGTTTACAAGACCAACAGCTGGGTACACTGAGATATACCTCTTATCCTAGCTGTGATGGAAACCTGAAATTGGCTGATTGAAGTCAGGCATGTGCTTGCGCTGGAAATAACCAGCAAGAAAATGGGCTGTGGCTCAGTGGTAAGAGCAACTGCTTAACAAGCATGAAGTCTTGAGTTCGAGACCCATTACCACCAAAAAAAGAAAAAAGGTGTGGGGAGTATATGCAGACTTTATGCAGACTTCTTTCTGTGATTTAAACAGAAATAAGCTGAAATTAAAAAAACAACAACAGTATTTAGCCAGGCGCTGGTGGCTACTCAGGAGGCTGAGATCTGAGGTTCACAGTTCGAAGCTAGCTTTGACAGGAAAGTCTGTGAGACTCTTACCTCCAGTTAACTACCCAAAAAAGCCAGAAGTGGAGCTATGGTTCAAGTGATAGAGTGCCAGTCTTAAGCAAAAAAGCTAAAGGACAGCATTTAGACCCTGAGTTCATAGTACTGGCACAAAAACAAGCAACAACAAAAAGTTGTTAGCAAGACTGGCACAATACTTACCTTCTTAGCCCATGTGTCAAGTGATATATTCTAGAGCCGCTGAGTATAGGAATGGAACAAGCAAAATAATAACCAGTGCTTTTTGCTTCCCCCACCCCCTTATTATAATATGTGTATATATGTGTGTGTATATATACATACATATGTATATGTGTATATATACACATATATATGTGTGTATGTATATATACATTTATATATACATATATGTATGTGTATATGTATACATATATACCTTTATATATATACATATATATGTGTATATATATATAAAACAATGTCCCAGGAGAATGGTCCAGAAACATCAGAATTCTTTCTACCATTTTTATTTTGTGATGTTGAGACTGAAAAAAACAAACAAGCTAAAACTCCTAATATTAGACTCCTTTTCAGTAACTGGCATCTATAGGAATCTACTAGAAACAGCAGCTTTTTACATTTTAAAGAGCTTTTCACCAACTCTGTATGAATTAGAATTCCTCTTCCAGAGTTATCAATCGTTTGATTCCCTTCCACTGTTATAGGACAGGGGCTGGAAGCATGGCTCAAGTGATAGGGCCTGGCAAGTGCTAGGCCCTGAGTTCAACCCCTTGTACTGCCAAAAGAAAAGATTTGAACAGAGGGAAAAATTGGTTTGCTTTAATTTTTTTGGGGGGGGGCGGTGTGCCTGTATGACAGTACTGGGGCTTGACCTCAGAGCCTTGGCATTGTTCTTTAGCTTTTTTGCTCAATGCTCACACTGTTACTTAAGCCACACTTCATTTTCAGATTTTTTGGTGGTTAGAGATAACATCTTACAGACTTAACTGTCAGAGCTGGCTTTGAACTCACATCTGAGCCTCCTGAGTAACCAGGATTACAGGCATAAGCCACTGGTGCCTAGCAGAGGGCAAGGATTTTTTATTTATTTATTTATTTATTTATTTATTTATTTTTTTGCCAGCCCTGGGCCTGAGCACTGTCCCTGGCTTCTCTTTGCTCAAGGCTAGCACTCTGCCACTTGAGCCACAGCGCCACTTCTGGCCGTTTTCTATATATGTGGTGCTGAGGAATCGAACCCAGGGCTTCATGTATATGAGTCAAGCACTCGTGCCACTAGGCCATATTCCCAGCCCCAAGGGCAAGGATTTATCTCAACATTTATTCCTGTTCTGTCCTCTTCTGCCTTTAAAAAGAAGTTGTTAGAACAATGCCAGAAAATAATTGTCCAGAATGATTAAAAAATTAAGTTTTATCTGGTCAGATCACTGAAATATATTATTAGATATATTAGTAGTAGTTAATAAAATATTAACTCATGTATATTAGAAATAACTTGCTGTGCTGGAGGATGGTTCAATGACAGACCTGCTTTGTCTGCATGAAGCCCTGAATTTAATGTCCCAGCAATACAAAACAAAAATTTAATGCTTCCACTGAACGTGTTTCCATAGAAGCTGTTTTCAAAATATGTTCTCTTAAAATATCTTCTAAATAGTTCCTGGTCAAATGGAAACAAGTGTTGGGAAAATTCTCCTGTTGCAGACATATTCATTAGTATGGTGATAGCATTGCCAAAAGGAAGGAGAACGTGCCAGGGCAAACATGCTTAGTCCTGAGAATGTTCCTTCTCTGAATTCCTAGTCGTCCTTTCCCAGTCTCCTCCCCTCCTCAACCACAAGTTCTATTGTTGGCATTATTGTCCAGAATGTAAATGACTGCCAAAAACACTGCCTACAGCATGTCCAAGAACAACTGTTTAAAAAAGATACGTTCCTTTCTGTTGATTTGCTTAGGATATTTTTTTAACCATTAATTTAATAGGCCTGATAAGCCAGTGGCTTACATGTGTAATGCTAGCTTAGCTACTCAGGAGTCTGAGATCTAAAGATCATGGTTTCCCAGGCAGGAAAGTCCATGAGACTCTTATTTCCAATTAACTACTAAAAAATTGGAAATGGTTCTGTGGCTTAAAGTAGTAGAACTCTAGCCTTGAGCACAAAAAGCTCAGGGCCAATGCCAAGGCCTTGAGTTCAAGCCCTAGGACCAATACCAAAAAAAATTTTTTTTTAAAGACCTGATAGAGGAAGAGAACACTGTAGTCTAGAAAGTTGTTTTTTTTGTTTTGTTTTGTTTTTTTTGCAGTGTTGGTCTGACAGTGACTGTTTCTCAAAGCCAAGACTTGTGTACTCTGATTCCATCTACTTTGGTAGTCAGTGGGTTTTGTGGTTCTTCCTGGCTTCATAGCATGTTTGTAGTTTTGCATTGTGGTCTCTGGAGTACTCTGTACTTCAGAATGCTGCTTACTGAGTTAATTTTTCATGGCAGAAGAGAGGAACTTCACCATTGATCATTTCCCCTGTGTTCTCTGTTCTCAGAGCTTAGGCCATTTTAAATCATAGATAAGGATCTTTAGATAAAGAATAAGAGTTAGTAATTTGGAGATCATACAGTCCAATTATTTCTCTTGGTAAAGAAACAGACCCAGCCAGGCACTGGTGGCTTGTGCCTGTAATCCTAGGTATTCAGGAGGCTGAGATCTGAGAATCGCGATTTGTAGTCAGCCTGGGCAGAAAGTCCTTATGAGACACTTACCTTTAATTAATCACCAGTAAACTGGAAGTGGTGCTGAGGCTCAAATTGGTAGAATGCTAGCCTTGAGAAAAATTGCTCAGGAGAAGCACTCAGGCCCTAATTTCAAGCCCCACAACTGACAAAAATAAAAAAAAGAGAGAGAGAGAAAAACAAACAAACAGACCCACAGAAGAAAAGTGTTTGTCTCAGAGCTGTATTTGAAATGAATTGGGGGCAAGAATCTTCCTTCTATAGTCTTCTTCTGCCCTCTTTTTTTTTGGGGGGGGGGCGGGGAGAGTCTGTCATGGGGCTTGAACTCTGAGCCTGGGCTCTGTCCAGTGCTCTTCAGCTCTAGGCTAGCACTCTACCACTTGGGCCACGACACCACTTCTAATTTTCTGTTGGCTAATTGGACATGAGAATCTCAGACTTTCCTGCCTGGGGTGGATTTGAACTACTATCCTCAGATCTCAATCTCCTGAGCAGGTAGGATTTACAGCTATGAGCCACTGGAGCCTGGCTGCTTTTACCCTCTTGTCCCACACTTTGGATGTTGTTTTACTCTCAGCAAGGCCTGAGGGTCTGGGAAACAACTCACTTCTTACTAAAGTATGTTTTATTAAGTCCTTTCAGACTCAACCAGGCCAAATTAAAATTTAATTGAAAACAGTGTAGAAATTATATTGATTCCAAATATACTCTACCAGGCCATGGTCAAGTGGGGATGATGCCGTTTAACCTTTAAGAGTCAGTTTTGATAAACAGTTAAAGTTTGTAGCCATCACTTGTTTCTTGAGTTACACCTGGCATCCATCTGTTGAAAGTTAATTTCCCTGTGGAATCCCCATTCCATTTTGTTTAAAATCTGCTATTCCTGTCTTTCCAGCACTAAGATGCTGGGAACTGATTGAGCTCTTCTTCCAGTAGACTTTTTTGTTGTTTTTCTTGTTACTTGTTTGTTTGTGCCAGTTGTAGGTCTTGAACTCTAGACCTGGGTGCTGTCTGTGAGCTTTATCACTCAAGGCTAGCGTTCTACCACTTGAGAGCCACAGCTCTACTTCTGGCTTTTTTTCTTTTCTTTCTTTCTTTTTTTGTTTTGTTGCCAGTGCTGAGGCTTGAACTCGGGACCTGAGCACTTTCCCTGGCTTCTTTTTGCTCAAGGCTAGCACTCTACCACTTGAGCCACAGTACCACTTCTGGCTTTTTCTGTATATGTAATGCTGTGGAATCGAACCCAGGGCTTCATGTGTGCGAGGCAAGCACTCTACCACTAGGCCATATTCCCAGTCCCATTTCTGGCTTTTTTTGATGCTTAATTGGAGATAAGACTCATGGACTTTCTGGCTCAGGCTGGCTTTGAACCACAATCCTCAGATCTTAGCCTCCTGAGTTGCTGGATTACAGGCATGAGCCTCCACTGCCCAGCTAGACCTTTTTTGTTTGTTTTTTTAAAGGACAGCCATTTGTTAAAAACAAAACCTTCAGAATATGAACACTATGTGAGTGTTCAAATAATAGCCTCAGTAGCTTCCTATCTCCCTCAGAGTGAAATGAAAGTCAGCTGTTATCTTTTAGAAAGATTCCCAATGCCAATTCTCTAACCCCACATCTGGTCTTCTGCCCCTTACTTCCCTTCTGTTCTTTGCCATTCTTCAAATGCATGAAGCAGACTTAGGATTGCTTTGTGCTTGGCTATTCAAGTGGATGCTCTTTTCATGGGTACCAAGGGTTTCTCCCTCAGTTCCTGAGTAAGGCATCTTTACAGGAAGGCCTCTCATTGAAAACTGCAGCCTCCACCTCAGGCTTCCTAATTTCTGTTCCATGATACTAGCCACATTCTAACATAGGATGCATTTTGTTTTCTAAAGAGCTCTCCAGGTGGCTCTCATCTGTAGCAGCATGCAATAGATATTTTGCAGTAGACATTAAGACTTCTAGCAGAGGTGAGATTTAAATTCCAAGAACATACTTTGAATTCTTCATAGTAGCTAGACGCAAAATACTTCTCACATAATAGAACATATATAGTGGTTCAACCTCATTTCTCCCTAATTTTCCTGGGGACGGGGTATAGCTCAGTGGTAGAGTATTTGCCTAGCACGTGTGAGGCCTTGCCTTCAATATGCTGAGGTCATTGAAGGAAGAGGGATCCAGAACTGGGTATGGTGACACATGCTTATAATCTCAGCACTTGGGAGGTTAGGACAGGAGAACTGTGAGTTCAAAACCCAGCCTGGACAATATAGTGAGACCTTGACACACAGCAACAAAATTTCCTTGTAGTTGGATAGCCGCATATTCCTATTACGATAACATGCCTTATAAACTGAGGGTCCCTTTTTTTGTAATGTCTTTTTTTTTTTTGGCCAGTCCTGGGGCTTGGACTCAGGGCCTGAGCACTGCCCCTGGCTTCTTTTTGCTCAAGGCTAGCAATCTGCCACTTGAGCCACAGCACCACTTCTGGCCGTTTTCTGTATATGTGGTGCTGTGGAGTTGAACCCAAGGCCTTATGTATACGAGGCAAGCACTCTTGCCACTAGGCCATATCCCCAGCCCACTGTAATGTCTTTGTATTAAGCAAGGAATTAAGATGTGAGATCTCAGATAAAAGTTGGTTTTAGCCTAGTACCAGTGGCTTACACCTGTAATCCTAGCTCTTCAGGAAACTGAGATCTGAGGATCGAGGCTAAAGCCAGCCTGGGCCAAAAAGTCCATGAGACTCTTAGCTCCAATTAATCACCAGAAAACCAGAATGGAGTTGTGGTTCAAAGTGGTAGAGCACAAGCCTTGAGTTGAAAGAACTTAGGGACAGCACCTAAGCCCTGAGTTAAAAAGCCCTAGGACCAGCAAAAAAGAAAAAGTTGGTTTTACTGATATTTTTCCTTAAAAGGATTCAAATGAGTTTACTCATATAGAATACCTAATAATGTTTATAATTTTCTATTTGAAAGACTTTTGGTTTGTTTTTTTTTTGTTGTTGTTGTTGTTTTTTGCCATTGAACTCGGGGCCTGAGCACTGTCCCTGGCTTCTTTTTGCTCAAGGCTAGCACTCTACCTCTTGAGCCATTTCTGGCTTTTTCTTTATATGTGGTGCTGAGGAATTGAGCCCAGGGCTTCAGGTATATGAGGCAGGCACTCTATCATTGGCCATATTCTCAGCCCCTGAAAGACTCTTTTACTCTTAAAATTACATATGTAAATTCAGGAGATGCAGAAATAATGGGGGGGGGGTTGTGTCTCTGAAAGATGGTACTTCTGTCTTTTCTTTCACATTGCTGTACTCCCAGTCGTGGTTGCAGTGTTTGCAAAGTGTAATGGAGAAAGTGTTCCTAGCAATGGGGATTCAGCATTGTTAACCTTTGGGAAGATTTGCTTCCAGTTTCTTACTTGGTGTACACATTTGTTTAAAAAAAAAAAAAAGGAGAGAGATTGCAAATTACAAGCACTGTCTCTTTTTAAAAGAATATAGTTTAGCTGGGCACTGATGGCTCATAGTTGTAATCCTAGCTATTCAGGAGGCTAAGATCTGGGGATTGTAGTTAAAAGCCAGCCTGGGAAAGAAGGTCTATAAGATTTTTATTTCCAGCCACTAAAAATCTGGAAATGGGATTATGGCTCCAAGTGGTTAAGTGCTAGCCTTGAGCAAAAAAGCTCAGGGACAGTACTTAGGCCCTGATTTCAAGCCCCAGGACTGGCCTAAAATATACATATATATATGCATATATGTACAATATATAATATTAATAAAATAATATTATTAATAGTATATAAAATGATATATATTTTAAGATTTTGTTGCTGGTGGTGGTGGTCTTGGAGCTTGAACTCTGGGCCTGGGCACTGTACTTCAGCTCAAGGCTAGTGCTCTAACACTTGAGCCACAGTTTGACTTCCTGTTTTCTGATGGCTAATTAGAGATAAGGGTCCCATGTACTTTCCTGCCTAGGCTGGCTGAGATCCTCAGATCTCAGCCTCCTGAGTAGCTAGGATGACAGGCATGAGCCACCATTGCCCAGCTTAAAGACTTTTTTTTTAAAAAACAGAGTTTTTATAGGTTTCCTGCCTCAGCCTCTGGAATATAGAGCTAACAGTATACAGTACCATGCCTGGCAGATTTTTTTTTTTTTTTTTTGCCAGTCCCGGGCCTTGGACTCAGGGCCTGAGCACTGTCCCTGGCTTCTCTTTGCTCAAGGCAAGCACTCTGCCACTTGAGCCACAGCACCACTTCTGGCCATTTTCTATATATGTGGTGGTGCTGGGGAATGGAATCCAGGGCTTCATGCATGCAAGTCAAGTACTCTTGCCACTAGGCTATGTTCCCAGCCCCCAGATAATTTTTGTTGTTGTTTTTCTTTTTGCTAGTACCTGAGTTTGAACTGAGGGCCTTAAGCATGCTTGGCTGATACTCTACCACCTGAACCATGCACTCAGGCTGGCTTTAAACCTCAGTCTCTTTATCTTAGCCTCCTACGTAGCTTAGATGCTAGTCAGTAGAGCCCAGTTGGCAAAATTATGTTTAACCATTCCCCGTTCTGTTCACTCATCTCACTGTGAGAATGGCCTTATACCCTAATTGAAATATGTTTGCCTATTAGAACTAGGGAAGGGAAAGGGAATATCAAAATTGAGAGACAAAGGATAAAAAGACAAATGACTCCAAAAAGCAATACTTACAAAAAACCATTTGGCATAAACCAACTGAACAACTCATGGGGGGAGAGGGAAACGGGGTGGGGGGGGATGAGGGAGGAGGTAAGAAATGTACCCACTGCCTTATGTGTGAGATGTGTGTACATCACTTTGACAATAAATAAGTAATTCTTCAGAAAAAAAGAAATACGTTTGCAGCCATAATATGTGTTGGTCAAGTGGTTTATCCATAAAACAGGGAGAATAAATGTTGTTTTAGTTTATTTAAATGGCAAAGGTATCATGCTATGTATGGATCTATCACTATGTATATTTAGCTTCTTTTTTTTTGTACTGGGGGTTGAACTCAGGGCCTTGGGCTTATTATAAGACAAACAAGTATTCTACTACTTGAGCCACATCTTCATCCCTGCTTTGCATTCTTTATTTTTATTTTTGCTTTTTTGCTTGCCAGTCCTGGGGCTTGAACTCTGGGCCTGAATTCAGTCTGACCTCCTTTTGCTCAAGACTAACACTGTACCACTGGAGCCACAAGCTCACTTCTGGCTTTTTCTGTAATTGGAGATAAAAGTCTCACAGATTTTTTTGCCTGGGCTGGCTTCAAACCATGATCCTCAGATCTCAGCCTCCTGAATAGCTAGGATTACAGGTATGAGCCACCAGTGCCTGGCCTTTGTTTTTCTTTTGCTCAGCTCAGCTGTAGAGCTGTCCAAGTTAACACATATAGATATAATTCATTATATTTGGCTCTGTAGAAGTAGTATGTGGTTGTTCTACAGTTTCTGTCATTCTGTTAACAAGGTTGAATGTCTTTCCTGGCTTTTTTGAAGTTCTTGCTACTTTTTGTAACAGTGCTGCTACCAGTATCCTCACTTATCATATTGGATACGTACATTTTTCTAAGATCTTAAATAATTTTTTTCCTGTTTTTTTCTCTTTAATATTAAGATGTGTTTCCACTATAGCTTATTACAGTCTCTTCATGAACCACATATCTCTTAAGACTTTGAAATGCCTTTGATTTTCTTACGAAAACTTAAATTGTCCACAAGCTTTTTTTGCATCAATATTTCAGTAGTAGTAGTAGATAAAACTTTAAGCTATTTCAACATAGAGGATCTAAAAATCAATAATTAGCAAGATTAGTACTTGGAATGGTTAGTGAAATCAAAGACTGAAATGCCAGAGGCAGAGTTTTCTAATTCAAGGCAAATTTTTAGACAATCTATAGGAACCCACTTGAGGTCTCTTTGTGTGATGCATTGCCACCTCTGTTTCCGGACTCTCTTCCTCTTTCTATGTGTGCTCCCTGGCTAGGTGGTGACCCTACACATGGCAGTTATTTCTTCTTATCTCTTGTCCTGCTACAGTGACTTCTTGTATTGTGCTGTCTTCTATCCATCTGTCCTTCCTTTTCTTTCTTCTCTTTCTCTCTCCTCCCTCTCTCCTTCCCTCCCTACCTCCCCCCCTCTCTCTTTTCTTTTCATTTTTGTGCTGGCTTGAACTCAGGGCCTGGGCACTGTCCCTAAGCTTTCTTTGCTCAAGGCTAGCACTCTACCATTTGAGCCACACTTCCACTTCCAGATTTTTTGGTGGTTAACTGGAGATAAGAGTCTCACAGACTTTCCTGCCCAAACTGGCTTCATACCAAGATCCTCAGGTCTCAGTCTTCTGAGTAGCTAAGATAACAGGTATGCACCATCTATACCGAGCTTGTGCCTGCCATGCAGGTACTGACCAGTATATTTTGAGTGAAAGAAAGAGAACCTGTGGGGATGGGGCAAGGGAAAATGGAGTCGGGACACAGAGATGGTGAGAATCACCTTAATAAGTAACGTGAGAAGTGAGGGACACAAGCAAGTCCTAAATAAGGAAACAAGTGATGAGGTTGACAGAATGACTGCTTTCTTTGGTTGGTCTCTACTTTAGAATATTATCATTTGTGTGTATTTATACTGATTGTAAGCTAGGAAATAAATTTCTCCTTGGAATTTAAATAGCAATAGGTTTTTTTAACTTGGTACTTTATCTAATAATAGATTTTTTAAAAAACCTTAAATCTCTGACAAATATAGCTATTCTAGAGAATTTATTTTTAACTCCTTGCCTTAATTCTTGGTTGCCTCAATTTTAATCAAATCTTGATTTCCTTGGGTGAGTAAACTAAAATTGAAGGAAATACTTTGGCCACTGCTCTTATGAAATCCTTTGTGGTTTGGAAGTGTTCCTCTAGCATTTCAGCCATTTCATTCATGTTCGGCACATGCTGTGGCCAAACAACACCAGACCTTCAGAAAGAGAAGTTCAAGGGCAGAACTCATATTTTAGAGAACAGTAAAACTATTGGAAGGGCAAGTCAGGAGTAAAGTTACTTTTATCATAGCACTAGTTACAAATCAATTAGTATTATAAATTCTCTTTTGACAGTTACTTTCATGGCTCAAAAAACAATTGCTTTTAAGATTTTTTTAATATAAAAAGCTATATTGCTCCCAATGTTTGCTGTTTATTGTTTTGGGGTTGTTGGGGTTTTTTTATTTTTATTTTTTGCCAGTCCTGGGGCTTGAACTCAGGGCCTGAGCACTGTCCCTGGCTTCTTTTTGCTCATGGCTAGCACTCTACCTACCACTTGAGCCACAGCGCCACTTCTGGCTTTTTCTATATATGCAGTGCTGAGGAATTGAACCCAGGGCTTCATGTGTACAAGGCGAGCACTTTACCACTAGGCCATATTCCCTTGCTTGTTTATTAATAACTCTTAAATATTTCAGTCAATTGCAACTTATACATCAGGAGAATATAGCCCTTTTTGTTGTTGTTATAAAGGTGACGTACAGGGCTGGGAATGTGGCTTAGTGGTAGAGTACTTGCCTAGCATGCATGAATCCCTGGGTTTGATTCCTCAGTACCACATAAACCGAAAAAGCCAGAAGTGGCGCTGTGGCTCAGGTGGTAGAGGGCTAGCTAGCCTTGAGCAAAAAGAAACTCAGGGACAGTGGCCAGGCCCTAAGTTCAAGCCCCAGGACTGGCAAAAAAAAAAAAAAGGCGATGTACAGAGGGGTTTTAGTTACATAAGTTAGAAAAAGAGTATATTACCTTTTGGATGTCACCCCTTCCTTCAGGCTCTCCCAGTTTTTCTCTCCTATCACCACACACAAGTTGTATAGTTCATTTTCAACATAGTGTCTAGTGAATACCACTGCTGCATTTGTTCATCCTTTGTCTTTCCATTTCTGTACCCGACCTTATCTTCTCAAAGACAGATAAACTGAACAAACAAGACAAAAAGAAAAAAAAAAAGGTACAAAGAAAAAAACTCTTTGTTTCATGAGAATATAGTCTTATAAGTAGCCAAAGATCTAAGGTTAAAAGTAATGGGTTACAAATATTATCACCTTTTCCAAAACTGGAATATTTCCAGCCCTGACATGCTTGAAAACTCATTGTTCTCTAGATACTTTTTGCTGCTAATTAACATCTCTTTTTACAGGATTCATGAATAAAATTTTCCATCCCAACATTGATGAAGCGTAAGTAACAATTTAAAAATTTAAGTTTTAGCAGTGACTACACCTAGAGTTCTCTCTCTCCCTCCCCCTCTCTCACTCTTCCTTCCCTTTCTCACTTTCTCTCCCTCCCTCCCTCCCTCCCTCCTTCTCTCCTTTTTCCTTCTCCATGTCACAAAACATAGCCCTTTGTTATCCTTTGAGGTTTCATGGAAAGGAACATAAGCCTGTATGAATGCTCTTGCCACTAAAATCTAAACTAAGTTAGACTTCAGCTATTACTCTGCGTAATTTTTTTTTTTTTTGGTTTGGGGTTTGTTCATTGTTGTTTCTATTTTTGAGACCTTCATTTTTCTCAGTATCCACCTAACATTTATAATATTCCATATATCAGTTTTTTACTATTTATTTGTTTTGGTTTTGTTGCCAGTCCTGGGGCTTGGACTCAGGGCCTGAGCACTGTCCCTGGCTTCTTTTTGCTCAAGGCTAGCACTCTACCTCTTGAGCCACAGCATCACTTCCAGCTTTTTTCTATATATGTGGTGCTAAGGAATCGAACCCAGGGCTTCATGTATATGAGGCAAGCACTTTACCCAGTTTTTACTGTTTAAACACAACTTGAATGATCTGTTTTCAGGATTCAAATTTGTTATTTTTAGCCCTTAAAATATTTCTTTGTCCTTAAGAGAAAGGCAATGTGAGTGACAAGCTTTACTAGCTTCATTTCAGTTAATGAATCTTACCCCTTTTTTGTATTTTATTAGTGATAGTTAAAAAATGATTCCAGTACTTAGAATATATGATTATTTGAACTGCAGTCTTTTTGTGGCATTCAGTTTTGCTGTCCCTTATTCAATTTGTATATGAAGATTTTCTGAACTTTGTTTCAATAGGTTGCTTGCATACATACATACATACATACATACATACATTGTGTCCCTTAATATTTCTTTGTTATCATTCTTTCTAACAAGTATGTTCTTTTAGATAACCACAGTGAAGTTGTTAGATCCAGGAGTTTAATATGGCTGTAATAATTTTTAATCTAATCTACCACGATATTTCAGCAAACTTTTTTCCCTTTTAGGAAGGGATTCAGTGGAGAATCAAATATTGCATTTAGTTACATTAGTCATTCTCACCCAAGCTTTATCTTATAAAATTGACTCTTTTTTAGGGGGAAGGTGGTACTGGTCCTAGAGCTTAAACTCCCAGGGCTTAGGTGCTTGTCCCTGAGCTTTTTTTGCTCAAGGCTAGCACTCTACCACTTGAGGCACAGATCTATTTCTGGCTTTTGATTGCTGATTGGAGATGAGTCTCCTAGACTTTCCTGCTAAGGTTGGCTTTGAACTATAATCCTCAGATCTCAGTCCTCTTGAGTAGCTAGGATTATAGGCAGGAGACATTGGTGCCAAGCTAACGTTGACATTTTTAAAAGAATATAGAGTTTCCTCGCTTTGGGTTTAGCTGTTTATTAGATTCAAGGTATGTTCACACTTAACCACACAAGTGAACTTATGCTCAGGGTCTCTCTGCCCTTAATTCTGATGACCTGATTCAGGTGTTTTTTGGGTTTTTGTTTTTGTGTTTGTTTGGTGTTTTGTTTTTTTCATTGCATAGTTGGTATTTCTCCTTTACCATGTGTAAATGAAACATTTAAGAGCCTGTAAATATTATACTTCTCATCTTACTTTCCAACAAATTTTTTTAAGTCTATTAAAATTGTTTTTCTTGATGAATAAAATCAGTTGCCAGATACATGCAACTAACTTGCTGATTCTTTTTTAAAATGCCATTCTTTCCATCTGTTTCAGGTCAGGAACTGTGTGTCTAGATGTAATTAATCAAACTTGGACAGCTCTCTATGGTGAGTTTGGCCATGGAATTTTGGAGATGTTGAGACACTGTCTTAAAAAGGTTATTTGGCTTAACCAGGTGCTGGTGGCTCATGCCTGTAATCCTAGTTACTCAGGAGGCTGAGATCTGAGAATCACGGTTGGAAGCCAGCCCAGGCAGAAAAGTCCCTAGGAGACTCTTATCTCCAGTCAACCCCTCAAAAACTGGAAGTGGCGCTGTGGCCCAAGTGGTAGAGCACTAGCCTTGTGCTGAAGAGCTCAGGGACAGTGCCCAGGCCCAGAGTTCAAGCTCCACGACTGAACAACAACAAAAAAAGGTTATTTGGCTTTTCTTCTGTGGTTTAAGATGCTGTGTATGAATTTAATGTTGGGAAGGGACTTTGAGGGACTAGATGGGAAAATGTGATAAATGAAAAAGTATTTTCTCTAAAAAGTATAATCTTAAATTTGGCAATACCAACTTAAAATAATTTTGAACTTAATTGCAATATTGTAGCATATGTCAAAAGACAAACACACAAAATCTGTGTGTGTATTCAGAAGCACATTGCTTATACATGTTTATATAATCAGTTTTAGAAAACTATTTAGGAGTTTTATCTACCTCAGCAGGTAGATAAATGATGGAGTAAAAGGTTCCAAAGGTCCTTTTTCAAAGATCAAAAGCTCCTTATGAAGCAGAGTATTTTAGCCTTCCTTCAGTGCTACAATTGCTAGTTCATCTTTTATAATAAATCAGCAAATGAATGACCCATCTCTTAAAAATCCTTTGTGTGATGTTAATATTACAGAAAGATATGACCAGTATCAAGTCTTCTCTTCTTGAACTTATACACCTGGTTGGAGAGCTAAAAATATTTTAAAGTTAATTAGGGATGCAACAAATCTTTATTTTTACCCACATGTACAAATCATTAGGGTTTATAGGTATTCCCTGCTCTGCTGCTGCCTCTCTCCTATGCAGCTTCCTCTGCTGCTAGTGATCTCTGGATGCCCTTATATTTTGTAACTCACTTAGTCCCACTTTTACTTTATATCTTGTATTTGTTGTTTATACTTGTATTTATGCTGTCAAATGAATGTCTGCTGTGTCTTTGAATCCTAGGACTGTTGTCCCCATCACTTCTCCTGGGGTTTGATCTCAAGGCCTTGTGTTCATGTACTCTACTTCTGAACCACATCCACAGCCCAAGTTCTAGGACTCATAATGCAGTAACTTTCACTTGTGAAACAGAAGTTGCTAAAAGGGGAAAAGTAAAGAGTAAAGCTGAACTTTCCCAAGAGTGACTTCCTTAGTTGAGGAGTTATGAAACCTTTTAACCATCTGAGGTAGACAAGACATCTTATTCCATCCACAATCTGAAAGTCACCTTTGCCAGACATCTTTGTATTAGGTTGGTGAATGAGAATCAAAGGGTGGTTGGTCACCAGCAGCACACAATTTAGCCCTCCCCCTCTTTCTCCCTCCCACTCCTTGGTTCTCCCATTCGAAAATTATTTCCTCTGCATACTTTCTTTTTCCACCTTAAGCATTCCTTCTTCATAGAAACCTCTTAGCCACCCCGCTCACCCCACTTTTGTTTTTCTGTTTTAAACTTGTGAAAGAAAAGGTGTGGCTTAGGTGGTAGGGTGCCTGCCAATGGAATGTAGAGTGTCAGATCCTGAGTTCCAGTCTCAGACGAAAACGTTATTGTTTATCTTGTCTTGTTGGGTTATAAACTCCATGACTTGTCTTGGTCTTTACACACACACACACACACACACACACACACACACACACGTATGCACACGTGCTACAGTGCTTAGAGTACAGT
The DNA here is from genome assembly GCF_023159225.1 of Perognathus longimembris pacificus. Taxonomy (NCBI): domain Eukaryota; kingdom Metazoa; phylum Chordata; class Mammalia; order Rodentia; family Heteromyidae; genus Perognathus; species Perognathus longimembris. Next base: position 136,143,236 of record NC_063162.1, on the reverse strand, counting down.
AAGGGTTCAACTATTTGTTGATTTAACCATGAATTAACCATGCCCAGTATCACAATACAGTTTTAGGGAGACAGTGGCTTGTAAGGAAATAAGGCAACGAGAGAAAACATACACTCTGCAACTGATTAAATGGGTTCCTTTTTAAGATTTTTTTTTAAGTAAAGTATGTCTCATGGCAGGCTTCCTGGAATATCTGATGTAATGATGAGTTTTCTTGAACTGCATTCACGTTTTAGAAGTGTACATATCAAAATACTGCAAGTTGGTTCCCACTACAGTGAAGTAAATTGGTCTTTGGTTTCACTAAGTATTTCACTAGAAAGCTTTTTAGAACAGGTTTGCTGATTCTCAAGTAACTTCATGTCTCAGAACAAAATTTTTTTGTGAAATAAAATTTGAAAACTTATAACTCACCCATTTAAAGTGCTTAATTCTGTAGTTTTTAGTATATCAGCTATGTGATACTTTTATCACCTCAAAAACACCCAGGCCCGATGCTGGTATCTCATGCCTATAATCTTAGCTACTGATTTCTAAGGATTGTAGCTGAAGCCAGCTCAGGCTGGAAAGTCTACAAGACTCCCAATTAATCAGCAAAAAGCTGGAAATGAAGATGTGTCTCAAGTGTATCTAGAGCTGAGACACTTCACTGCCATATAGCCTTAATGCACGCTTGACCCCCACATACGTGTTTCTCCAGCCTTCATTGTATTGGTCCTGAACTACTAACTGCTACATTATGCACATTGTAGATTAACTACTAGACAAATGAAAGGGAGGACTTTAAATATGAAATTGGACAGTTTACAATTCTTACATTTAGGGTTGGTAACCAGTAGATTAGACACCCTGTTACTTTATTAAAGAGATAAATCAACATTTGAGATATCTTTCCCTGGAGGCAGCTGGGGCTTTAGTAAAAGACAAATGACGTTGAATCTGACACAAGGAATGTGTTAAGAACTTGGAGATTCTGCAAGACAAAGCTAATTTTATCAGGCATTTAGAAAAAAATTAAACATGAGTTTGTTTGCTATGCCCTTTTCAGCCAAATAGCCTTTGAATCTTTCTAAATTGGTTTGGCTGAAGGTAATTGTATCTTAAATGATGCTTTATGTTGCACTGGTATGTGCTATTTCCAGATGTTGTAGCTATCCTGACAAATAGAGAGATTGGCCAGCAACTGTATTTGAACTATCTCAATAACTGCATAGTGATTCATCTATATTGGAATCAAGGCATAACCCTACCTCTGAAGCACCTGGGTATAGTGAGTTTTATGGATAGAGGCCAGGTAGGACTAATGCATAGGAGTAATGTCATCTGTCATATATAAAAAAGAAATGACTACTTGAGGCCTAACTTAGGTGGTAGAATGCCAACTGTGAGCATGCAAGCTGAGCCTGAGCAGAGAGCATAAAGCCTTGAGTTCAAGTCTCACATCACCACACCACTACCACACACACACGCAAACTGAATTTTGTATTTGCTAGCATTGATACTACTTAGCTGACTCCATAATGAACCTCTTTCATCTTGGAAATCTTCTGAAGTGGTATTAGTATGTGGCTTTTCATTTTAAATGTTTATCACAGAAAATGTGTTTTTTTCAAACTAGTACTTGAATTTAGTAAAAATTCATTTTGAGTACCATCTTCATTGGCATTCACCATTAGAACCATGAAATGGTCCACACTGTGGATTAAAGAACATCAGCCAGCCAGGTGATGGCCCAAAAAGACAGCTATAGCAGGTTCTGTTATGGCTTGGGACCAAATTCTGTGCTTGATTAGGTGGACATACAACCTTAATTTTTTTTCTTTTTTGTTTGATTATGCTATATAAATAAATTCTGCCCCATGTGTAGGGACTTGGCTCACAATTACATGAAGTTATTCCTTGTTAACTCTTTTCTGACATCAATGACAACTAAATTATTGTGTAGAAATTAAAAAACCTTAATAACAAGTTTTAGTACAATCTCAAGAATACATGACTAGCTAATTATACATTAACTACCCTCATTTCAGAAAGGTTAATAAGAAATCCTATTACCATGTTCTAGCTTACAATCTCTTCAGGTAGCAAGGTCTTGCCAAGTTTAAACTAGAATGACCTCTAAAACCACCTTGGTAAGGTAAGATGTGTTTTGAGATTGACAAGACAACGAACAATAGCTTTTTATGAACAAGAGCTGTTTTCTTCATTCTAATCTATATAGAAAATTTTCATCTCTGCAGTTTACATACATTGGGGGAAAGGGGCTACAATTAAGCAATAAATGGCAGATGTTTTTCTGTAGCTAGAATGTTGTAGCTGTAGTTTGAAATGTTTTAAAACAAGTCTGTGTTCTGTAACTAAACACTCCAATTAGTAAGCTGCTGATCAGCACTGAGCAAAGCATATCTGGTGTTCCCTGGGTTTTAGAATTCTGCATCTTTGACACTACCCTTTCACACAGACCACAGAATTGCCAGTTTCAAAGTTTAGAACATATAAAAGCCAAACTGCTCTCATGAAGTAATATGAATTAAATGTCATATATATTACAAAAGTTTTTCTGGTCTTTGACTAGTTCTTAATTCCTGCCAATAGTTCTCTACCTCTCTTCTCTCTCTCTCTCTCTCTCTCTCTCTGCCTTGGTCTGTTTTGCAGTTTGCCTGTGTTAAGATGTTTTATCTTAAAAGATTCTGCAGGCTAATATATAAGTCAAGAGTTCAGACATTTTGTGTATTTTAACCATATATCAGACCCTATCAGTGAAGTGATAACATGTATTCTTCTATTTTAGGTAGTTGTATGAAGGAGTTACAATTGAACACATCAGATTATGAATAGTGTATCTTGATCAATGTCACCCCTGCCCTTGCTCTTCCCCATCTTTTCCAATTCATTCAGACTCTTTTTTTTTTTTTTTGGCCAGTCCTGGGCCTTGAACCTGAGCACAGGACCTGAGCACTGTCCCTGGCTTCTTTTTGCTCAAGGCTAGCACTCTGCCACTTGAGCCACAGTGCCACTTCTGGCTGTTTTCTATATATGTGGTGCTGAGGAATTGAACCCAGGGCTTCATGTATATGAGGCAAGCACTCTTGTTGCCACTAGGCTATATTTCCAGTCCATCATTCAGACTCTTTTAAGTGCATGCATTCTTGAGTTTTATTTTAGCAGACTGGTGGTGACATGTTAGCATTCACAGAGTGTGACATGGCAAGCCTGTGGCCAGAGGAGCCTGTGCCACACTGCCACAGGAAGCCTTTGTGGTGGACAGCTCTGCCACCCTTATATGTCCTCACAACAGCAGAGATAAGACCTCTGTGTCATTGAAGATAGGTCACAGTGATTAATCTCTAGACTACTTCTTCTTTGAAGTCTGCCTGCTTATATGACAATGTTCATACCATGTTTTTCATTTATTTATTTTACTTTTTGCCAGTCCTGGGCTTGAACTCAGGACCTGAGCACTGTCCCTAGCTTCTTTTTGCTCAAGGCTTGCGCTCTACCCCTTGAGCCACAGTGCCACTTCTGGCTTTTTCTGTTTATGTGGTGCTGAGGAATCGAACCCAGGGCCTTGTGCATGCTAGGCAAGCACCCTACCACTAAACCACATTCCCAGCCCTCGTACCATCTTTTAGGGCCCCTTGTTACAAAGTTTTTTTCAATTACAACTACTCAATTGTCGGTACTGCAGTGTTCTTTGGTTAACGAAATCAGTTTTTGACCATTTTTTGGTAGAATTTCATTGCTTAGTAATATTTATACTTAAAACTAAGACAAAAACTCAAAACCATTATTACTATTCCAATTTCTTAAGAGCTGTTAAATGATTTTTAATTAGCCCAAAATTATTAAATAACCAAAGTAGATGTGGAATCTTGTTTGTCTTATTTCAACTTACCCCCCCAAATTTGATTTTGTGCACTCACACATACACACACACACACACAGTAGGTACTCTGTTTCTCAAAATTGTCAAGTGACATGAAATTTTATAATTGGCTTTGTTCTGAACACATACTGTAAATTTATGATGTGCTTAGCAGTTGATGATGAATTCAGTAGTTTGTCATAATATAGGCAAAAGCCAATCTATGAAGTTTAGAAAGATCAGTGGCTGGTTTTCCCATATAGTCAAGGTCATGAAATACGGAGTTGAAATTCCCAGTTGATCCCAACACACTCACCATTAGTTTCAACTATAATGACCAGACACCCAGGGAAAGAGGTTAGTTTAAGTCACAGAAGGAATCATTAGTTCTAGATGATGAGAATTGATGTCCTGTGATTTTTGTCCACCTTTTTCCCCTCTAGTTGAGAACAGGGTTTCCTTTCTCCTCTTTCAGCCCTACTTCTTACTGAATTACAGGACAGAGAGTGTAATGGCTGTCTCTGTAGTTTCCATGTTGGGCAGCCAAAAGTCCCACCAGAGAGGAAGAGAGACAGTGAAATGAATGCAAGTTTGCTTAGTAGCAAGAATAGGAGAATTTGAAGGAGAGTGAGAGAAGCTTGCTGTTTATGAGAAATCACTTGCGTGATCATTTGTTTTAAGGACGCTTTCTCTGGTTACAGAAGTGGAGTTTAGAGGACCATCCAGGAAGTAGCTGTCCTGATCCAGAACTGAAGTGATGTATCCAGTTAGACATAGTCATGTCAGGGGAAGTAGAAGAGGAGCTACAGACTTATTTTTGTTTTTGTTTTTGTTGTGCTTTTTGCCTGATGCTTAAACTCCAGTCCTCCTACTTATCCCTCCCTTCTTCCCTCATAGATGGGACCACAGATGTGTACCACCATACCCAGCTGTTAACTGAAAGGGGTTTTGCTCATTTATTCATGGTCTGGCCTCAAAAGTTCAACCCAGTCTATAACTCCTGAATAGCTAAAATATAAATACAGCACTATTAACACTCTTATACTGCTAGAGGCTGATGTTTCTCAAAATAAATTGTTATTTTGTAGTAGCCCAAGCCTGGCGCTGGTGTCTCATGTCTATAATACTAACTACTCAGGAGGCTGAGATCTAAGATGGCGATTTAAAGCCAACCTGGTCAGAAAAGCCCATGAAATTCTTTTTGACAATTAACTACACCGAAAAAGCTGGAAGTGGAGTTGTGGCACCAGTGGTAGAGCGCTAGCCTTAAGCACAAAAGCTCAAAGATAGTGCCCTGGCCCTGAATTCAAGCCCAAGGATCAGCACCTGCACGTGCGTGCACAAGTGTGCACACACACACACACACACACACACATCCAGAGCCTTGGTTGTCAGGGACAAGTATAGTAGAAAGGGGTAGATTAGGTGGCTCTTGAGAAGAGAGGAGTGGCTATAGTGGTTCTCGACACCTGGCCATTGGCTATATTACATGATGGAGTATTTTTGTGTGTGTGTGTGTGTGGTGTAGCATTTGTTTATTTTAATTTGAAATCAGAAGTGCATGAAAACTGTGTGAGTAAAAGTACCTGAGATCACTGCTTGGTAATTATAGTTTCTGGTGGGGTAGGGATAGATTGTGTCTGTCCCCAGTTTTAAGCATCTATAGAATTTGAACCTGGAGAAAGCAGCATATTGTACAGATTTTTTTCACTGTAATGTTCAAAGGAAATAAAGGAGGAAGAAATAATTTGTGATCACTGGTTCATGAAATAATCAAAAAAATAAGACATGAAATAATGTGACTTATCTCCTGCTGTGCTTTCTCCTTTAAACAATTGACCATCTTTTTTTCCCCTCTCTTCTAGGCCTGGGACTTGAACTCAGGGCCTGAGCACTGTCCCACTGCTTTTTTACTTTTAAGTAAGCACTCTAGGACTGGCCAGAAGTGGCACTGTGCTTCAAGTGGTAGAGTGCTAGCTTTGGGCAAAAGAAAAGAAGCTCAGGGACAGTGCCCAGGCCCTGAGTCCAAGCCCCAGGACTGGGGTGGGGGTGGGGGGAAGCTAGCACTCTACCACTTGAGTGGTTAATTGGATTATTTGGAAATGAGTGTCTCATGGACTTTCCCGCCCTGGGTTGGCTATAAACTGAGATCCTCAGCTCTCAGCTTCCTGAATATAGATGTGAGCCACAGGCACCTGGCTGAAGTTTATCTTTTATAATCATTTTTAGTGGTATGTAATACTTCCTGATAAGGAACAGCTGTGTTATACTTCTCTTTTTACAGATAAAGAAGTTGAGATGCAGAGAGGAAGAGACCTGCCCCAGTTAAAGAGCAAGTCAGTAGAAAGCCTAAGTTTAGGCTTGTGGTCTCTTAGGTTTTCATCCATTGTTCAACAGTGAGGAGACAGTGCAGCCTAAAGGAGTTTGCTCTGCCAGCTGTGCAGTGTTTTAGGTGATATCTGCCCCACCCATTCTCCTCTAAAACAACCTTAAGTTGCCTCTAAAATGGATTCACCTTTCACTGCTATGATTTGGAATACTGTTTCCTCACCAGAAGAAGGTGGTGGTGACCACAGAGTACAGAAAAGAGAGGTGAAATGCTCAGGGAAAGCCACACAGGTAGAGCCTCTGAAGTATCAAGACTTCCCTTCCTATCTTCCTTTTTTCCCCTCCCCTTTTCCTTCCTTTCTTTCTACCTTTGTATCTTCCTTCGTTTCTTTCTCCCTTCTTCTTTCCCTCCTTCTTCCCTCCCTCCCTTCCTCCTTCCCTCCTTCTTTCCTATCTTCCTTCTTTCCTTCCTTTCCTCCTTCTTCCTTCCATCTTCCTCCTTCCCTCCCACCCTCTTTCTAACTGTGGGGCTAGGGATTGAATATCCTAGGCCATGTTACATGCTCAGGGCTGTGTCCTTGAGCTATTTCCATAGCCTCACATCTTCACCTGGACAGAAAGTTTCCTAGATGTACCTGTGAGAGCAGCTCCTTCTGGTGCGACCCTGGCTTAGTCATCACTGTGCTGGTGATATGGGGGAATGCCTCACTGCTCTAAAAGGCCAGAACTTCCTGGCCTCTAACAGCTGTCCTCCACCCAAAACCACTCTAGACTTTTTCTCTTCCATTTTATAGAGGTGACTCAGCACATCCATAGAAATAGATCAATGGCATGTTAATGCAGCAAGACATAGAAACAGGAAGAACCAATAGTTGAGGGTTTTTATTTGTTGAGAACAAACATAAGGAAAGCTACTTATTGGTAGATTAAGGAAACTTATTAATAGGAAAGGATATAAAATCTCTTCCTGGAACACAGGACACCTCTGGTGTGGAACACATTGTCCGTACTATTTCTCTAGCTTCCAACCATCTCTGAACATTACTCAAAGAGAACAAAAACTATATTTCATTTTTAAAGGTTTTTGTTGTTGTTTGGTAGGAGCGTTAAACAGCTAATCCTTTTGAGCAACACCTGTAATAAAAACATGATAGTAGACACCCCCACACCCTCTGTGAGCAAGCATATATGAACAGGGAGGATCACTTCTGGTGTTGTCACTTAATTAACACACTGCCTCTGTAATGTGCCATAGATACCTAGATAGCCTCTACTTAAAGCTCATCCTGCTGGCCTTGAGCTTGTGAGAGAGGACAACTTTGGGGAGGGGAAGGCTTGCCCTGAGTCATGCTTTGGCTTCCCTGACCATAATGGTATAAAGTTGTGCTGCATGTATGGGCACTTGCCTCATCATGAAAGTTGCCAGTTTGTTGAATCCATTAACACAACAGCATAATGAAGAAGCCCAGATTTGAAATGTAGCTTCTTGGGCAAATTACTTTTTTTTTTTTTTTTTGCCAGTCCTGGGCCTTGGACTCAGGGCCTGAGCACTGTCCCTGGCTTCTTCCCGCTCAAGGCTAGCACTCTGCCACTTGAGCCACAGCGCCGCTTCTGGCCATTTTTTCTGTATATGTGGTGCTGGGGAATCGAACCTAGGGCCTCGTGTATCCGAGGCAGGCACTCTTGCCACTAGGCTATATCCCCAGCCCTGGGCAAATTACTTTAACCTCTGTACCTTTACGTGTAAAATGGAGACAGTAAGCCAGGTGCCACGGCTCATGCCCGTAATCCTAGCCACTTAGAAGGCTGAAATCATGGTTTGAAGCCATCTTGAGCAAGAAAGTCCATGAGATTTCTCTCCAATTAAATCATCAAAAAGCAGTGGCTCAGGTAGTAGAGCACTAACCTTTAGCACAAGAAAGCTCAAGGACAGCTCGTAAGCCCTGCATTCAAGCCCCAGGACCAGCACAAAAAAAGATGGAGACAGTAATGGTTACCCATCCCATATACTACAGTGAAATTTAAATGTATGTACAAAGTGCTTAAGAGCCTGACTAAGCCAGGTACCAGTGGCTCATGCCTGTAATCCCAGCTACTCTAGAAGCTGAGATCTGAGGATTGCAGTTAGAAGCCAGCCCAGACAGGAAAGTTCATGAAACTCTTATCTCTAATAACATAGGAAAGCCAGCCATGGATCTGTGTCTCAAGTGGTAGAGCACTAGCATTGAGAGAAAAAGAGAAAAAAATCTCAGGGACAATACCCAGGCATCTTAAAAAAAAAAAAAAAAAAAGTACCTGACTAAGCTGGCCATGGTACACACACCTGTAATCTCAACACTGGAAAGGCTTGAGGCAAAGGATGAGGGTTCAAGGGCAGCTTGGGCTACATAGCAAGATCCTATCTTGTTTTTATAAGCACCTGGTCTCTAGTTAAATGCCATGGAAGTGGTACTATGCTATGTCATTACTAATATTGCTACTAATTGTTACTATTGCTACAATTGTTATTCCCTCCTGCTTCTGGGATCACACTGTTTCTGCCACTGCCTTAGTAATTCACTCACTGAAGAATTAATTAAAGGGGAAAAAATTCCAAATTTTCAAGGTGGAGGGGGGGTTGGTGTGTGTGGTGGGTTTTGTTTTTGTTTTTGTTTTTATCTTTTGAGACATGGTTTTACTATGTAATCTCAGTTGGCCTCCATCTCCATCCCCCTGCCTCAGCCTCCAGAATTCTGTTATCGTAAGCATGTGCCACCATACCCAACTATACTTGCCATGTTTTATTAGATATTTCAAGTGTGTATAAAATGAGGAAGGACATATTTAGAGCAAATATGTTTTCTGGGGAGGGAAGAGAGGGAAGAAGTTGTCAATGAAATCACATACCTGAAATCTCACCACTCAGGGAGGATTAAGGAGTTTGAGGCCAACCTGATCTACATAATGAGATTGTCTCCCAAAATAAATGAAAACAAGACTTAAATGTTGAGTCCTACAAAAATTTACCCAATTATTTTAAGGTCTGATACTTGAATACTTTTTAGAGTAGTGATTTTGAAAGTCGTAGAAGATCGCTAACTCATTATCTTGGAATATAGGGGGCTGTAGAGTATTGGGGCATAAATTAATTAATAGTGGTCATAGTAATTCTAAATTATCAATATGAAAGTAGGATGGTGCACTGGTGGCTTACGCCTGTAATCCTAGCTACTCAGGAGGTTGAGATTGGAGGATTTGAGTTCCAGGTCAGCCCTGTCATGTCAGTGAAGTCCAAGAAACTCTTTATCTTCAATTAAACTAACAAAAAGCTGAAAATGGAGCTGTGGCTCAGTGATAGAGCATCAACCTTGAGCAAAACTGTGACAGTGCTCAGGTCATGAGTTCAAGCGCCAGTGCCAACACACACACACACACACACACACACACACACACACCACAGAAAGAATTCAAACCAAGAAAAAAAAATGAAGTTGGTATAATTCAGTGGCACAGTGTTTGCCTAGCATGCACAAGGCCCTGGGTTCAATTCCTAGCAATGCAACAACAAAAACAAGAGAAGTGGGAACTCGTCCTTCAAAGAGAATATCAGGTATATATCTTAATCTGATTCTCAAATGAAAGATACATTTTTATAAATCTTGTGTTGAAGTGAAGTCATGTAGTGAATGAAGCACACTGTTAACAGAAAACTATCCCTGTGTAGTATCTAAGAAGGTAAGCAGATTTGACTGTGAATCCCAGTGAGTGTATGTGAACTTGCGTGTTTCCCAGCATTAATTGTTTCTGTTTGTTTTTCCAGATCTTACCAATATATTTGAGTCCTTCCTGCCCCAGTTGTTGGCCTATCCTAACCCCATAGATCCTCTGAATGGTGATGCTGCCGCCATGTACCTCCACCGACCAGAAGAATACAAGCAGAAAATTAAAGGTAAAAAGGCACATGGGAGGCACATAAAGCAGAATCAGAAGAACTCAAATCTGTCATTTAAACTCTCTTTTTTAAGGGGTGGAAAGTACTGGGATTTTAACTTGTCCTCATGCTTGCCAGGCAGTTTCTCTACTGCTAAGCCACATCTCTAGCCCTTATTTTGCTTTAAGGACTTTTTTCCCCAAGCCAGCCTGGACTATGATCTTCTATTAATGCTTCCCAAGTAGTGGGAATAACAGGCACACACCACCCCACCCAGCTTTTTATTGGTTGAAATGAGAGGCTCAATGAACGTTTGTCTGGGCTATCCTTGAAATACAGTCCTCCTGCCAGGCTTGGGTGGTTCACACCTGTCCTAGCTACTCAGAAGGCTGAGTTCTGAGGATTATGATTTGAAGCCAGCTGGGATAGGAGTCTATGAGACTCTTAATTCCAATCAACCACCAGAAAAACCCTAAGTAGTAGAGTGCTAGCCTTGAACAGAAGAGCTCAGGGACAGCTAGCTCCCAGGCCCTGAGTTCAAGCCCCACAACTGACAAAAAAAAAAGACAGTTCTCCTGACTAACTAGAATTATAGGTATGGGCTACCATGCCTGGCTTAAAACCTGTCCTTTTTTTTTTTTTAATCTTTAAGTAGTTGTACAAAGGGTTTTCAATTCAACATGTTATCTTATGCATGCAATGCATCTTGATCAATGTCACCCTTTCATAGTTCTCTCCTATTTCTCCCAGCCCCACCCAGAATTACTTAAAATTTTCATCAGCCTAAAAAGATGGCTGAGGGCTTAAGAAGCGCTCTCTAAGCCACTGTGTGAGCTCTACAGCCCCCATTGCCTCCCCTCAGGATTAGCAATCCTGTGTTCCTACACTTACGACAGCTTGCAACCTAACAGGACTGGGATTTCATTAAGAAGAAAATAATGGAGACTGGGAATGTGGCTTAGTAGTAGAGTGCTTGCCTACCATACAGGAAGCCCTGAGTTTGATTCCTCAGCACCACATATACAGAAAAAGCCAGAAGTGGTGCTGTGGCTCAAGTGGTAGAGTGCTAGCCTTGAGCAAAAAGAAGCCAGGGACAGTACTCAGGCCCTGAGTTCAATCCCCAGGACTGGCCAAAAAAAAGGGGGTGGGGTGGGAGAAGAAAATAATGTTGTGAAAGAAGCCTAAAGCTCTGGTGGGTTTACTAGTATTTACTAGCTTGTCTTGTTTTGGGGTTTGTTGGTTTGATTTGGGGAGGATTTTTTTGGCAATGCTGGGGATCAAGCCCAGGGCTTAATTCATGCTGTGAAAGCAATCTACCACTGAAGCTACACCCCGTCCCCAGCCCTCTATGTATATTTGAGACCCTTCATAATGACAAGTCTAAATACAGAAAGCAGCTCCCCAAAAAGAAAAGGGACTCAAACACAAGTCATTGAAAATGTACTCACCCTTCTTCAGTGCTAGGCACAGAATCTACAACACCAGCTTCCTCAGAATGTGCAGCCCCTCTTCGGTGTATTTGCAAGAAATGACAATAGAAGTATTTTATAAGCTCTTTAAAGCCTGAGTCTTCACTCCTAACTGTGCAAGTACAAGACATACAGGAGCATTAAAGACTACTTATTGAATAATAATTTTCCTTCTGTTTCTTTCCTTATTCTCCCCAGGTCTCTATAGGATATTGTTTGATGCTTTTGTTTAAAGTAGAAATCTGTAGCTAATTTACTTAGGTCTCAAGTGCTTTGCAAAATAATATCTGTTGTGTGCAACATAACCTCTTCACAGACCAGTATGTATTCCAAGAAAAAGGCAGTTTCAACCGGGTAAAATAGGTTACGAAATTATGTTAAAATTTTGACATAGGAATTATTTAACAGTGTGTGCACGCCACAGATACCTCAATAGAATGTGCTTCTATAGTTTTTATGTTCAGTATGTATGCCTCAGCAATTTTATTTACAAGTCCTATTTTAATGCGTATCCGCTCTAGTCCTGCTATGAAGAGTCCTACCTACATTTGTCTTAGAAAGGCTGGGTCTAATTGAGGGAGCTCTAGCTTTCTGAAATACTAATCTTGGTGGCCATTTTGTCTTCCTTAATAGTTTAAGAGAATTGAAGTAGTCAGACTTGAGCTCAGTCCTACTTCCTGCTGTGCCTTTATGTAACCCCTCATCTTTGTCCCTACAGGAAACTAGAAGTATCCCTCCTGATTACTTAGACTTACTCCCCTCCCCATCCTAGACTCTTGATTTCCCCCACTGAGTCACCCCCATTTCCAGAGCTTCCTTGATCTGCTCCTGTTGGCTCTTAAAGACAATTTGTGTCATTTTCAAAATTCTGCTTCTTTGCCTAAACTCTACAGTCATTGATTCTCCTCTGCTGAATCTGTGACCTCATTTCTTCCTATTCTATGAGCTCCTGAAGCTACATTTTCCTAGACCTCTCTGCAGCTTTGGTTTTTGCCTCTAGCTTTCTAAAAACTTGTCATTCCATTCCCCAAATTCAGTCATTCCCTTATGACTATAGGTCCTCATGTTCTTCCACACCTTTGAGGGAGCTTATTCACGATTAAAAGCTTCAGGTAGCTTTAGCTAACCCCATTGGATAGACACTAGGTATGTGTGTCTAGCCTTTACCCCTTACCTTGGCTGCCTATTGGGCATTTCTCTTACATTGTAATCACCACAAACTTGGCACATTAAACCTGGATAGCATCAGATCTAGTTAATGCTTCTATCATTCTTTTTGTTGTTGTTGTTGTTGGCTGTAGGGCTTGAACTCAGGGCCTGGGTGCTGACTCTGAGCCTCTTTGTGTGGAAAGCTAGTGCTCTACCACTTGAGCCACAGCACCACTTCCAGTTTTTGAATGGTTAATGGAGATAAGAGTCTCCCAGGGTCTTTTCTGCCTGGGCTGGCTTCAAACTGTGATCCTCAGATCTCAGCCTCCTGAGTAGTTAGGATTATAGGCATGAGCTACCAGTACCTGGCCTTTCTTTCATTCTTCTTTCTTTTGTTCCTCCTTTCTATTACCAGTCCACAACCCTCCTTTTTTTCTTAAGCTTGAACTCGGGGCCTGGGTGCTGTCACTAGCATTTTTGCTCAAGATTGGCACTCTACCACCAGAGCCACAGCTCCTCTACAGCTTTTTGGTTGCTAATTGCAGACAAGCCTCACAGACTTTCCTGCCAAGGCTGGCTCCACACCGTGATCCTCAGATCTCAGCCTCCTGAGTAGCTAGTATTATAGGCATGAGCCATTGACACCCAGCTAAATCAGTATTCTTTATGTGCATATGCTAGTATTGGGCCTTGAACTCAGGATCTTGCCCTCTTGCTTGGCTTCTGGCTTTTTCACTCAAGGCTGACACTGTACCTTTGAGCCATACCTCCAAGTTCCAGAGTTAATAGGTTGGTTTTGTTGTTGGTGGTGTACTGAGATTTGAACTCGGGCCCTTGCACTTGGTAGATTGGTGTTCTACCCTGGAGCAACATCTTTAGTCTCCAGCGCAGCCTTTTTTTTCTTTTTTTCTTTTTTTTTTTTGCAGAGTTGCAGATTTGAAAGTGGCTGAATATTGGCAGCCTGCACACTTGAGTATCTTCAAGTAGTTGCTCAAATTTTGATAAGTGACATCAGCCTGCTCTTCCAGCCTCTGGTGTTGAGGCTTGGATGAGTTTCAGCTACCCGAATAGATTCACTTCATAAGATAAAGTTTCAAATCTACAGAAAAATAGAGACCAACTTAATCACATGTATTTACCACGTACCCATATAAAACCTCTATATTCTGCCGTACTTGCTTTAGGTATTTTTCAAGAAAGAAGACAAGTATAGTCCTTTCTTAATGTTTTCATGTCTCAGATGTTGGATGAAGCTAAGTCTTTCCTTTGGAATCGCCTGGCCCACACTGCAGTGAGCAGCTGCCGGCCTCAGGCCCTCTGCTGATTCTTTCCACACTGTTTCCACCCTACTGCTTCTATACACATTGGCCCCCCCGTACCCCCCCCCTTCTCTTTTTCTCCCTCCCTCCTTCCTTCTCTCTCCCTCTTCCCCCTCTCCCTCTTCCTCCCCATCCTCTTCCTCTCCCTTGTTCTCTTCTTCCTGCTCCCTTCCCTCCCTCTCTCATTCCTCTCTCTCTCCTTCTCCCCCTCGCAGCTCTTCCTGCCTTCTCTGTCCTCACTCATAACCTTGCTCTTTTTCACAACTTCAGAAAAGCCTTTCCCAAGTAAGCACTTCATCACTTTGTTTCTTTGCATACACTAAAGGAAGCTGGTAATATCACAGTGTCAAAAGCAGTGTCAAAGCTGGGTACTGGTGGCTCACACCTATGGGCCTAGCTATGCAGGCTGAGATCTGAGGATCCCTGCTCAAAGCCAGGCTGGGCAGGAAAGTCCATGAGACTCTTACCTCTTGTCGGTCACCCAAAAGCCAGAAGTGAAGCTGTGGCTCAAGTAATAGAGCACTGGCCTTATGCAAAAAAAGCTCAAAGATAGCACCCAGTTCAAGCCCCAGAACGCGCACACACACACACATACACAAGGGGTTGATATGCAGTAACTGCTATACAGGAAGCAATTCCTAGGGCTTTAATACACACATTTTTCTCATTGTCAAAGGGTTACCTTTAGAGGCAAATTGTTTACCTTTAAAAGGTTAGTTTCATTTCATGGTTGTATGTGCAAAATTTGTAAAGAAATTATGGGAAACATTTTTAGCTAGACTTGTGTGCTAGCTCCTCGGCTTTGGCAGCCTGTGGTCATTCGCCAGCCTCTGAATTACAGCCCCTGCACCTCCATAACACAGGGTGCAGCTTGCATTGCTAATGGGATTGCCACCCTCTATCTCATCAGATTCGATTAGCAATAGTTAGAAATAGTGTGCGCTTTAGGAAACGAGTTTATTCAGCAGTTCTTAAATTCTTTTTCAGCCAGCACATTCAGCCTAAGCTACAGCAGCGTAAATCTTGAGGTGAATAATACATGGTAGAACTACTCAGAGGGGCTGGGAATATGGCCTAGTGGCAAGAGTGCTTGCCTTGTATACATGAGGCCCTGGGTTCGATTCCCCAGCACCACATATGCAGAAAACGGCCAGAAGTGGCGCTGTGGCTCAGGTGGCGGAGTGCTGGCCTTGAGCAAGAAGAAGCCAGGGACAGTGCTCAGGCGCTGAGTTCAAGGCCCAGGACTGGCAAAAAAAAAAAAAGAACCACTCAGAGCCCATGCGCCTCCAGAGAGCAGCTATTCCTGATGAGCAGACAGTGGTTTTCTCGGGCCCCTTCTAAAACCCAACAAGCAAGATCAGTGCAGATTAAAGTGTCTTCCTAAAATAATACATCTAGGCTAGCAAGAGCTATACACCTACAAACCTGAGACACATAGGGAGGTCCTGATTAGTTGGAATCTTAGGCAGCCCTTCTATCTGGGAAGCCCAGCTAAGAAGCCCAGGCGGGTCTGAAGCTAACCATCCTCCTGCCTCCTGAGCACTGGCATTAGAGATGTGCCATTTCTTTGGAACCTAACAGAGAGTAAAAAGCAGAAGTCATTCCTCTTGCCTTTGCAGAGTTCCAGGGTGGTGACACAGGTCACACTCCGCAAGTCCACCTTTCTGTGTTGCCCATCCCGGTTGTCTTCCCCCTGGTCTCTGTGTGGTCAACCTTCGCTTTAATGGCATCCTTGTAGCCTTCACACGGAGAGATATTTTTAACCTCCTGAAAGTGCATGTCTGTCTACTCACTCTTGGTGTTTTCTTCCTCCTACCCCCTGTACAGAATACATCCAGAAATATGCAACGGAGGAGGCCCTGAAGGAGCAGGAAGAGGGCACTGGTGACAGCTCATCAGAGAGTTCTATGTCTGACTTTTCGGAAGATGAAGCCCAGGACATGGAATTGTAGTAGAAAAAGCACCTGCTTTTCAGAAAGACTATTGTTTCCTAACCATGAGAAGCAGACTATAATATTCATATTTAAACAAAGCAATTTTTTTTATTACTAAACAAGGTTTTTATGAATAATAGCATTGATATATATATATTATATATCACCCTTTAGATCTTGATTTCTTGGTCATTTCTCAACCTGAGGTGCATAGCATATTCCCACATTCCATTTTGGTAGCAATATGCGGTCCGAATGCATGCATTCATAAGTCCATTGGCCAAGTCAGTCTGTGTGCTGCTGAATTGTCAAAAGAAATAGCCACTCTGATACGTAGACATGAGTGAAACTTACAGGAGTTGCTTCTTTCTCGGTGGTTCCAAAGAAACAAACCAAACCCTACCAGCTCTTGGATGAAGATAGAATAGTGCTTTTTCAGAGTGGAAAGGAAAAAATTGGGGAGGAAGAGGCCTGCTTCAGGAGCATGTAGAGCCAGCCATGTGCGAATCAGCTGTTCCTTCCTGTGAGGCCTGGGGGTGGGGGGCCCATTCTGTGGAGTAGCAGTGTAAAACAGGGAGCTAATTGGAAAAACGAAACTTAAAAATATTTTTTGACTTGGGTCTTGAGTGCATTTTTATGTGTAAATTCCTGCCCTTCATGCTACTAGACCTGCAGCCACAGTGTTTTTGCTTTGGAGAACTTTTGGGAATTGTTCTCTGATCCTGATTCTTTTTCTTGGGGTACAGCGCATCATCCAGACCATTTTTGAGAGGATAGGACAGGAGGAGGAAGGTGACAGAAGAAGCGAAACTCTTCCTGATCTGGGCCAGTTGGAGACCACCACCCTGGACAAAAGCTTTAAACTGGAGGGAGTTTCTTGTTTGCTTGGGTTGTTTTGTTTTGTTGTTTCTTTTTAAATTTGTGTGAGTTGTGCTTAGGTTATGAATTTAATCTTGCCCTACCAAGAGACAGTCTCCTCTCTGGCCAAGCCTCTTAGCGGACCATTACATACATGTCAGAAGACGGCCTGCCTGGTAACCGTAAGGCCTTCGGCACTCTCCTTCACGTCTGGGTTTTGTTTTCCCTCCAGCTGCTGCTCCCGGGGTCGCCTGGCCATCATCTGCTTGTAGAAGTAAACACTGAGTATTTCAGACCTAACACGTATTCGAAATTTATACCGAGTAATAATTGGAACAAGTAGACATCTTGTACTCACAGTGGCTCGATCTGGGGGAAAGCAGCTTTCTTCTGAGTTTGACTAGGAAGAAAGGATTGGCGACCGGGTGCAGCGAGAGAGGCAGAGAGGGGAGGACGCCTGTCTCCTGTGCACGCAGCGCGAGAGAGGAAGGCTTCACGCCAGCTGCTGGCCCAGGCTCTGCTCAGCTAACCTGCGCCCAGGTTGTCTGAACGTTGCCTGCAGAATCTGGAGGGAACCGGAGACTCTTTAGGCAGAGCTCTATTCTTTTTGCCACAACCAGTGGGACAATAGCAGAATTAGCTGGTCCTAAAACCTTCTAAAGACAACTTCTGAATGTCCCTCTGGGATAACTTTTCTTTTTGATGTGTGTTTTTAGTTTAGACGTACTATATTCCACAAGGTTTAAGTCAATGAGGTTGGAAGAGACCCTATCTTTTTTTTTTTTAATTCAAAAAGCACAATCAATCTTTTCTTTGAAAATCTATATAGAGTACAACTTGCTTTTAGCATGATTATTTTCCTAAATAAAAAGACAAAGAATTTGCTTATTTGATGTTAATTACGGGCATGAAGCGAAAGGTTGTTGCAAATGTGAAGTTCCGTAGGGCTGTGGTTAGTAACTGTGCTGAGTTCTCTGGAGCATTGGTGGCTTGTCGAGAGGGCAGTGTTAACTAGTTGACATGTAATGGTGTACTTTTACCTACGCCACTGTCTTCTCATTGCTTTGGGGGCGGGAGGGTCTCTGGCAGCACTGTCACTTGCTTCCTTGCTGCTTTAGCAGTTTGCCTGTGCTATAACCTTCACTGTAGGTGCTACTAGGTAGGCTTGAAGTGCTGGGTGGTGATTTGAATTCAAACAATAAAAAAATGTATTTTTTCAATATTGTATACACAATAGTGTTCTAATTACCGTTCAAAAAAAAAGTCCAGATAATTGCATTTGATCTTGTCCAAAATACCCCAAACCTAGTCTAACCAAGTTTCAGGAAGATCTGTGAGCAATAGTGCTGCAGCTCTGTCCCCCATGAAAGCCACTTCGCTCCCATAGCAACACAGCAGCCTTCTCACCTCCCAGAGCTCCAGGGGCAGCAACTCTGAGTTCTGCAGAACTCCCCATGAAGACGGCCGGGGCCACTGCACCACGTGGCTGCTGTGTGCGCGAGCACATCCATCCAAGTGGGTGACAAAGGTGGGACTAGGCCTCTCAGCACCGGAAGTTCCTGTGACTCTCCAGATCACAATGTACCCTCCCTTTTCTGGTCACTAACATGGTTCCATGCATGTTCTAGGCCTTTTCTTCTCCGCTAGGAAACTGACTTTGCTATACCTAGTCTAACCCTTCCCTGCTCCTGGGCGAGGCGGGACCAGGAGATCACACTAGCGTTAGAGCAGCTGGACTCCCATCATAGATGCAGCCTTCCCCAGCATCAGGGGCCTCTAGAGCCCCAGAAGGCTGAGCATGGGAGCCCTTCAGAACTCTGCTGCCAGTTTTCTCCCTTAGCACCCATTGATTTTGAGTGCCCGCCTTGTGATTTACCAACAGGAGCCATTCTTTGCTCCAATTCAAGTAACTGAGCTCATGCTGTTGCCAAAATACCAACAAAAAAGGTGGAATAGCCAGCAGTGCCGAATTTACTGCTCTAGCCCTCCAGAAGCCCAGCATAGGCCAATGGGTGGTATCCAAGTAGTAGCCAACCTAGACCCTGACATGGTGGCTTTTTTTTTTTTTTGTCCTAAGTCTCGTTACTGTCCTTGAGGTTACTTGTGGTTTCAACCAGCATCTTATACTAGCAAGAAAGTGATCAGAAGTTTCCATTTACTTTCTCCAGTACTAATTTTCATCCACTTCAGAAGCTATTCTAAGTTGCCAACTGGCTGATAAAAGCTCCTGAGAATATCTCCTTTCAAAGATACTTTGCTCTGCAAAGGGCTCATGGAGCCCTAGTTAACCTTGGTGTGATGCTTGCATTTTTTCCTTGGGATGACTGAGATCATGTCATTCCCATCCTCTGCTAGCCTCCGTGGGGTCACGTTTGTAGACACCAAGATTTGGCAACTGGTGTTTGATTTTCAGTGGCTCTTCTAAGTTGGAATGGTTCAGAAATGAAAGCCATTTACAAGAGTTGGCAGAGTTTTTCATCTCACCAACTTCCTAACTGGGCTCACAGCGTTGTGGAGAAATCAAATTGTTTCCGATTGGGAATAAAAGCTGCATTTCTTTGGACTTCTGAATCCATGTTTATACTTCCTCTGTCCACTGAACACCTTGGCCATCCCATTAGAGGCTGAATGAAGACCCAGTGGGGCCAAGTTAGCCTTGGGCGAGCAGATCTCCACTCTCCTAAGGAAGGGCCAGGGCTCTGGTTTTAGCAGATACTTGTCTTGGTTGAAAGTTTGGGAAGAAATGGCCACTATTTACTGATTGTATTTGGTACATATTGTGTGATACTTGAAAAGATAAAAGGGATCTACCAGCCCTTAATTAAGATCTAAGCTTTTTACTGCTTTTTTCCCTTGCCCTGTCTCCTCCTTTCCACCTTACTCCTTGCATTGTGGTGATCTAGTGGGCACGTCTGTCACCAGACAACTTGCCTCCTCTGACTATAACCTCTTAATAGTTGTGTATAATGAAAACTGTAAACTTTTTTAAATAAAATGTGTATATACCTTAGCACATGGCTGGATCTTGGTCAATAAGATGAGAGCCCCCATTTTGAGGCTGAGTTAAAAAGGAAAAGAAGCCAAAGACCCACTGGCAAAACCAGCGGCTTCTGCATAGGAGTCTTGCGTAGCCATCTTTTCTGTGAAGTTTCAGAGAGAGGGAATTGTCCTGCCCCCTAAACCTACTACAGCCTATCAGCCACTTGGCCTGGAGTTCACAGGCAATGACTCCTCCTGTGGGGACTTCCCCACCAGCCAGTGGGAACCTTGTCAAGTGCCAAGCTCCGCTCTAGCTTGGATGGAGAGAGCATATCACTGCCCGGGACTAGCATGGGGCTTCCTTCCCAGAGCACATCTCCTCAGTGGCCACCAGAGGGCGTCCCTGCCCCGTCGGCTGTGCTTTTGTTCCGACCACTGTTTCCTCCCTTCCGGTTCTCCAGACATTGTTCCTCCCTACATTGTGACACATTCTTCCTATCTTCCTGTCAGAGGTCTTAAGGGGAAAGCCTCCTGCTTCTGGACTCCAGAGCAAGGACACCCTCAAGCCACTCTTGCTCCTTCAGCACCTAGAAGCATTGACTGATTTATTGTAAGTGGCCCTCAGCAGCCCTCAGCCCGTGGGCTAGCTGCTGGAACTGAGTTCTAGGCCTTTCCTCTGCCACCTTGAGCTCTTGCTTGGCTTTCTGTGGGCCTTGGGCACTGGGCTCAACAATGAGGCCCTAGACCATTGTCTTGTGACTGCTATTGGCTCAGAACTTCATACCCCAACAACAGTATCAGAGACCGTATCTCCAGATCTGCACAGGATGCTGTAGAAACCCTGAAAGCAAATTTTCAAGACAATCATTAGTTTTTACACCCAAGGAGCTTTGGGGGTTCATTGAGAATATCTGTTGTTGGCTTAGGAGGAGGCGGAGGAGGTCTGAAGTCACCTGATGCATCATTCTGTTCATCCCATACAGCATGGCGCCTTTCCCCCATTTGGTTAGGTAAATGAACTACCACTACCGCTTGGGCCATGCCTCCCGCTTTTTTTTTTTTTTGTCTGTTGTGGCACTGAACACGGGGATTGAGCACTATGCCTGCGCTCTTTGTGCTCAAGGCTAGCGATCTACCACTTTGAGCCACAGCTCCACTTTGTTTGTGAGTGGTTAGTTGGAGATGAGAATCTAACAGACTTTCCTGCCTGGGTTGGCTTTGAATCATCCTCAGATCTCATCCTCCTGAGTGGCTAGGTTTGCAGGCATAAGCCACTGGCACCTGGCTCTTTCATACTGTGTGTGCGTGTGTGTGTGTGTGTTGGGCCTGGGGCTTGAACTCAGGGCCTGGACACTATCCCTGAGCTTTTTTGTTCAAGGATAGCACTCTGTCATGTGAGCTGCACTTGGTTTTGATTTTAATAGACTCACTAGGCTCTCAGGGAGCTGGGACGCAGGCATGTGCCTCCGTGCTCTTTGACTTGTGATCTCCCTGCATCACTCTTGTCCCCTCGGCTGCCTCCTAGGTACAGGTAGCCTGCCCCTGCCTGTCTGAGGCACCCTATTCCTAGAAATGGGAATCTGGGGTCCTTGAGACGTGATCCTAGAAAAGAAAATTGGTACCAAATTCCTGGAGTTGTATGTCTCTTTACTTCGGTCTCTCAAGTCCACTGTGGGTTCTGTCGTGTTCCTCACCTAGGTGCAGGGCACAGGGGAAGTTTGGGACTCTTACAATCCCTCGAGCCACCGCACACACTGAGCACTAGTATTCCTGAAGAGCTTAGGACAGCTTATCTTAGGTCAAGGCCTGCTCTCATGCTCTATAATCACTTTGAAGGGAAAAAAAAAAAAAGCTACTGGGCACAAGGTGCCTCACACCTGGAATCCTAGCTACTCAAGAGGCTGAGATCTGAGGATCACAGTTCAAAGTCAGCCCCAGAAGACAAATCTGCAGTTAACCAGTAAAATGTCAAAAATGGAAGGGTGGCTCAACAGGTAGAGTGCCAGCCTTGAATGGAAAACCACCAGCCCTGAGTTCAAGCTCCAGTACCAGAAAAAAAAGCTATTCTGAATTTTTAACTAACTCTTGAAATCCAGTGTGTATTTCACATACCAAATATTTATTTGGATGCTAATTTTTTTGGTCAGTCATGGGGCTTGAACTCAGGACATGGATGCTGCCTCTGAGTTCTTTTGCTCAGGGCTAGTGCTCGACCACTTTGAGCCACAGCTCCACTTCCAGTTATTAGGTAGTTAATTGGAAATAAAAATCTCACAGACCTCCCTCCCAGGCGGGTTTCAAACCATGATCCTCAGACCTTGGCCTCCTGTGTTATAAGTGTTAGCTACGATTGCTGGGCGGTGGATGTTAAATCATGATGGATTTTGACAATAAATTTCCAAATTTTGAAATGATACAGTCACACCAAAGTTGTCTTGCAAATAAACACAGTTTTACCTTAATTTTTAAAAGTTGTACAAAGGGATTACAATTCTGTTAAGCAGGTCTTTCTAGTGCTCCCCCCACCCACGTTTTTTAAATGGAGGGGGAAAGAAAAAAATGTGGCCCTCAATAAGCACAGGTGGCCGTGACTTACCTGTTGGACGACCTGGGTCTAAAAGCCCCTGTGAGGGCAGAGACCTGCAGTGACAGCAAATCTCACAAGAGTGAAGGAGCTGCTTTTCTTGGAGACTTTGAACCAACCCCTAGGGGTCTGCAGGCAAGTGGGGGGGCTGGCTCTGTAGGCTGCCTGGGTCCAGTGGGGTGTCAGGAGCAGGCTCCAGGTGGGACCTGGGCAGTACCCAGGACCCCAGGGTAGGTGACCTCCAGGCCTGATGCTGCCGGCTGGAGCTTGGAAGGCTCTGGGAAGTCACTGTAGGTTACAAAGCCCTGCAGAACCGAACTTCCTGTGGCCTCCACGGGTTAGAACCCTGTCCCCTGCGGGCTCAGAAAGACCAGGCATGAGGCTTAGGCTGCCACCTGCAAGAAGCGTGCACGCTAGGTCCTCCACCATGGCCACCAGGGGGTGCTGCCCCCTGAAGCGTGAGGGGTGGAGGGACCCAGTCCCCACCTCGCCACCAGGGGGATCCCTGGACTCACGCTGTACCTTGAAGCGTGAGGGTGGAGGGGCCGCTTCCTCACCTCGCCACCAGGGGGCACCCAGGCTCGCGCTGCAGTCAGAAGGGTGAGGGTGGAGGGGCCAGGTCCCCACCTCAGCCACCAGAGGGCGCCCCCGGATCGCGCTGCGCACTGAAGGGTGTGGGCGGAGGGCCGGGTCCCGCGGGGCCTGGGCTGAAGAGCCCTCATCGCACCCCCCTCTAAAGGGAGGAAACCCGCAGGGGGTCACTGCCACTGCACCGCCCAGACACAAGGGCCTCCCCGGGCAGGAGGAAGGGAAAGGAGAAAGAGGATGGAGAGCCAGAGCACCACACCCCAGACCACGTGGAGGGGCTTCCCGGAGGAGAGGGCTCACTGGCTTTGGTCTGAGAAGCAGGTGGATAACGGGGCAGGGCGGGATACGGAGTGGGGGGAGGGGCGGAGGTGGGAGGGGACCTGGGGGTGGGGTGGGAATGGCATCTCAGGCAGGCAGGGGAGGGAGGGAAGAGGGGGGACCTGAGGGTAGGGGAGCCCTCTGGGGGGAGGGAGGGTGTGGGCAGGGTGGGGGGACCTAGAAGGGTTTCCTGATGGGAGCTCAGGGCCATAGGAGACCTAGCTAAGACTGAGCCCCTTCCTGGCTCCCAGGCCCCCCTTTCAGCCAGGGTCTCAGGCCTGGGGAGGTCGCTGAGCTGTCCCCCTCCCCTGCCCTCGCCTAGCCCCAGCCCTCAGAGAAGGATGGGTGACATGTTTCCTTTAAGCATGGCATTTGCAGGATAATTTATTATGCAGCAGGAATAGCTAAGACCCCCCACCCGTACACATATTTTGGTTGAGAGACAACAATTTCTGTCATATTTCAGCTACCACTTGAAATTTTGTTTTGATTTGGTTTGGTTTTTGTCGTGGGGGGCCTTGGACTCGGCCTGGACGCTGTCCCTGGACTCTCCCTCCACAACATTAGTGCTCTGCGGCTTTGAGGCGCAGCCCCCCTTCAGGTTTTCTGTGATTAATTGGAGATCAGAGTCTCATGGAGTTTCCTTCCCTGGGGGGCTGGCTTCGAACCGGGATTCTCAGACTTCAGCCTCCTAAGCCGCTGAGGTTACAGGTGTGCATCACCAGCGCCCACCGGCACTCAGAGAAAATGTGTTTTCTGTTTCCTATAACCCAATCTGACCTTAAATAACTACATAATAATAACCAGACCGATGTGACGGTGAACCTCAGCCGTGTGGTAGAATACTTGCCTCCCATGCCCAAGGCCCAGGGTTGGGCTACAGAATGGGGGGGAGGAGTGAGGAAACAAAACAGTAGAAATAGTGGAGTGGGTGGGCGACTGGTTGCTTCTGGCCACCTGCCATCCTACCATCAATCTTACCATCCAAGGGTCAGCTTCCATTGCAAGGTCACCTGTGGTCCAAGGTAATGGTTAGAGCTCCAGAAATCACCTTTCGTTCCTGGTAGCAGGAAGAGGAGAACGCAGGGTGTTCGTCTCCTCGCTTTTCACCTTGACGGGACTTCAAGGCGCACGGCCTCACCTTGCTTCAGGGGAGTCTGCAATGTCACTTTCTTCAGCACTCACTGTCTTTCTGCTCGCTCGCAGAAAATTGGGGTTCTACCAGAACAGCACGTGGACCTTTTGGTTTTGGAACTTTGGAACAAGTCAGCTACTAAACAAATTTTAAAAAACAAAACAAAACACCAGCAACAAACACTATCACACTGGGTGGAGTAGCTCACGCCTGTATTCCCAATGACTCTAGAAGTGGAGACTGAGTCGTGATTTGAGGCCAGCAAGTGGTTAGAAGACCTCATCTCAACCCCAGCAACTCAGAGGCATAGGTAGGAGGATTATAGTTGAAGACTGGCCTTAAGAAAGGCTGGAGGGGGCTGGGGATATGGCCTAGTGGCAAGAGTGCTTGCCTCGTATACATGAAGCCCTGGGTTCGATTCCCCAGCACCACGTATACAGAAAGTGGCCAGAAGTGGTGCTGTGGCTCAAGTGGCAGAGTGCTAGCCTTGAGCAAAAGGAAGCCAGGGACAGTGCTCAGCCCCTGAGTCCAAGGCCCAGGACTGGCAAAATAAAAAAGGCTGGAGGGCATTGTTCAAGTGGTAATGCACCTGCCTAGCAAGAGTAAAACCCTGGGTTTAACCCACACCACGTCACCATCTCAGATCTTTACATTGCAATGACGTAATACCCCAGCCTGGGTAATTTACAAATAACAGCTATCTACTTTGCCTCACTGTTCTGGAGGCTCAAAGTCCACTGGGCAGCCACACCTGATGAGGGACTCGGCCTGTGGTGACTGGTGACACTGTGGTGACAAGAATGGAGAGGTGGGGCTGGGGATATGGCCTAGTGGCAAGAGAGCTTGCCTCGTATACATGAGGCCCTGGGTTCAATTCCCCAGCACCACATATACAGAAAATGGCCAGAAGTGGCGCTGTTGCTCAGGTGGCAGAGTGCTAGCCTTGAGCAGGAAGAAGCCAGGGACAGTGCTCAGGCCCTGAGTCCAAGGCCCAGGACTGGCCAAAAAAAAAAAAAGAATGGAGAGGCGGGCAGGCGTGTGAGGATCAGAGGCAAAGCTGGAAGGCGGCCTGCCACCGAGCCGCAGAGATGGGCCTGGGTGCCCTGAATGCCCTTGTCACCTCTTAAAGCATCACCCCAGCACTGCCTTGAGGCCTGCACCTTCAGCCTGGAGGTGGCCTTGGTGCTAGAACACTGGCCTGGAGTGGGAGAGACCTTTGGTTCCAGTCCCAGCCCAGGAAAATCTTACGACTGTCAGCAAGGATTTGAGAGGAATCAGCCGCATCCGAACCATTGCAGCCGTGGGAGCGGTTGGCAGCTGGGCCACACCTAGGGCCCCCGGTGGGCAGCGGGGAGCGGGCTGGGCCCTGCTCCCTGAGGGCCGTGCTGGTCACCTGCAGGGCCTGGAATGATACCGATCTCCGTAAATGGGGTCTTCCCAACTCCCCCTCCTCAGCACCCCTACTTTCTCAGTGGCTCCACCTATCATCACCTCCTACCCAAGCTCCCTTCCCTCCAGGGCCTCTCCATTTCCTCACGATGGCCTAAGCCAGGGTGTTTTCCTCTGCCATGACCCCTCTGGTCATGCCTCATCTCTGGGGTCCCAGAGAAAGCAAATGGTGCCGTCATAGGCAGCTGCCACAGACAGGCCACAGACCCAAGAGCCTGGCGCCTAGAGACATCTGGACTGTAGCAGGCTCCAGAGGAGTGCGGGCCACCTCCAGGCCCAAGGGGTGAAGGGTCCCCGCCCTGCCCCGCCGCTGGGCCTCAGGATGTGCCCCTGGCCCTGCCTGGCCCCTGCCCTTCCTCAGCAGCCTGCTTGATTCCGCAGCCCCGGGCGGGGGGGGGGGGGGGCTCTTTACTGTGACCCACATTGGGGAAGGGCCAGGCCCCCACTTCAGGGAGAGCCTCCAAATAGACCTGATGGCACCTGAGGGAGGGGAAACTCTGCCCCCTCCCCCATCAAAGGTATCCCAAGGGGCCCTCTGGAGTAGCTCCTCATATAGAGATGAGGAAGCTTCGGGAAGAACTGATGGTGTAAAGCTGGTTTGGAGGGAAGAATGTAATCTGCTTACATTTCTCTCCATTTAGCAGCCTCAGCTGGACCTGGCGGGGCGGGGGGGGGGGGTGAGTTGCCTGCCCCCACCCCAGTTGAGGGTGGAGTCTGGGAAGGGGCGCCAGGGCTCAGGTTCCCCCCTCCCCCTTTCTGGAAACAAGGCTCAGAGCCAGGGGATCAGTGGCCATTACTAATGCATGCACGGGCTGTGGCCAGGAGACGTCTGGTGCTCCCAGCTGGCCCCCAAGGGCTGGAGGCTCCCGGCCCCTGGGGTAGATTTGAGCCCCTGGGAAAAATATCAAGAAAACCTGGGACCACCGTCAGCTCCCAGGGCCTGTGGGAGCCCAGCCTGGAGGTGTGGTGTGCGACACCCCTGCCCCCCACCCCGGCCCCCAGGACACAGCTGTGCCCAGTGGCCTCCCTGGCACAAATACCACAGCAAATTTGCATGGCAGTTTTGCAAGGGAAATGGCAAGTGTCCTGGCAGGGCCTTCCCTCCACCAACTCAGCGTGCTCAGCATACTGCCGCTGGGCCACTGCTTCTCCCCGGGGAGAGGGCTCCTCGGGGGGCTCTGATGAGTTTGGGTACGTGGGGCTGTCTGCTGTGTGTCTATACCATGCCTTGCTGCATCAGCAGGCCGAAGTTGGGAAGTGGGGACCAGCTCAGTGGCTCAGGCCACTGTCACTGCCCTGGGTCACTTGTGTAGTCCCTTACGTGACGAGAGCATTTGCCACTCGCTCAAGGTCAAACAGAGCTCACCAAGGTCACAGGCCATTCTCGTAGCCAGCCCAGAGTTCCTTCTATCAAGCATGTATACCACCCCATGAATAATTTGTGCCCAGTTGGCAGGGCAGTCACCCACCATCTCTCTTCTCACCTTTCTGGAATATCCGCACCAGCTTCTCTGCTTGCCTCTGGCTGCTCTGGTCCAAATTCCTGTGATCAGGAGGGCGGTGTGCTCCTGTTCAGCTCCTCCCACAGGACCCAGGCGAGCACAGTCCAGCCAGGCCTCTGGAGCTCTCAGGCCAGGGTGGGGTCTCCTCCTGAGAGCTTCCTCCTGCCCCCCCCCTCCAATGTCCTCAAAATCATTCATTTGGGCTTGGCCCAAATGCAAATATCAGGCACACCACGCACCCTCTGCGACACCTATAGCTTATACAAAGAAGCCCCTTTATTTCCATTTATTTTATTTTATTTGTGCTGGCCCTGGCACTTGAACTCAGGTCCCTGAGCTGCTTTTGCTCAAGGCTGGTGCTCTACTACTTGAGCCACAGCTCCATTTTCCAGATTTTTTTAAGTAGTTTATGGGAGATAAGCGCCTCAAGGACTTTCCTACCTG
This sequence comes from Perognathus longimembris pacificus, assembly GCF_023159225.1. NCBI lineage: Eukaryota > Metazoa > Chordata > Mammalia > Rodentia > Heteromyidae > Perognathus > Perognathus longimembris. The sequence continues at coordinate 136,115,405 of NC_063162.1, read as the reverse complement.
GGCTGGCTTTGAACCATGTCCTTCAAATCTCAGCCTCCTGAGTAGCTAGGATTACAAATGTGTGCCACTGGCACCTGCCTTATTTCTGTTTATTTTTGAGGTGCTAAGGATTGAACTCAGGGCCTGGTGCAAGCTAGACCCTTGTCTTGTCATTAGGCCCTTGACCAAATCTTCTGACTTGTAATTTGATATTAGTGGCATCAAGAACAGGAGGAAGCATGCCATTGTATCCGAGAGAGAGAGAGAGAGAGAGAGAGAGAGAGAGAGAGAGAGAGAGAGAGAGAGAGAGAGAGAATATAGAGCAGGATGCTGGTGACTCAAGCCTGTAATCCTAGCTCCTCAGAAGGCTGAGGTCTGAGGTTCAAAGCCATCCTTGGCAGAAAAGTTGGTGAAACTTTCTCCAATTAAGCAAGGGGGGGGGGGAACCCCAAAACTAGTAGAAGTATGGCTCCAAGTGGTAGAGTGCTAGCACAAAACCAAGTTAGAATGTGATACCCTAGGTTCAAGTCCTAGCACCTGATACACACACGAGCACAATGTTGAATAAATAGGATTGAGTAAAAGATTTGTTTAATATCCTATAAGAATTCTATCCACTGAGTTTCAGAAGGTTGCCTTCCAGAGTTTAAGGAGGGGTACCATGAATAGGAAATTACCTCCTCAGCTCAGCCCTGGCTCCTTTCTAAGACTGTTTTTGTTTTGGGATTGGCTTTTGTGGGTTGGTTGGGTTGAGGTGTGTCGGTGTTTTACTGAGTTTGGAGCTTTCAGTCTTCCTGACTCTTCATAGCTGGGATTTCAGGCCTGTGCCACCATGCCTGGCTCTCCCTTCTTATGGAATAGATTCCAGGCCAAGTACTATGGCCTACGGCTATACATGAGGCAGGAATTGATACTGCCTAGAACAGAGGCTCTGGTTGGGTCTTTGTCACCTTCCCACAGGAAGAGGCCCAACTGGCAGTCTGTCTCCAACGTTCCTGGGAGTCTTTGGGCCTCCCTGTCGTCCTATCTGTGGCACACTGCTTTTGGTAATTTGATTAGAGCTGTGGGGGGATTTCTCCAAGGCCCAAAGCAAGTTCTTAAAGAAGGAGCCATGGAGTACACACGGGGTACTGCGATGGAGGCCGTGGGCCCGAGTCTTCCGAGTACCCAAATCCATGGCTTCTAGTTTCTTCAGAACGAGACCAGAAACCCTAACAATCCACTCAAAACAAGCAGTTGAATAAACAGCAATGAGCACCCCTGCTGCCCAGGGTGATTTCTATGTATACACCTTTGTCCACCAAACTGACCCATGGCTTTGGAGTAATGGCTGTTTTCAGACCAAGGACAAGAAAAGACTAGGGGCTGGGGATATAGCCTAGTGGCAGGAGTGCCTGCCTCGGATACACAAGGCCCTAGGTTCGATTCCCCAGCACCACATATACAGAAAACGGCCAGAAGTGGCGCTGTTGCTCAGGTGGCAGAGTGCTGGCCTTGAGCAAAAAGAAGCCAGGGACAGTGCTCAGGCCCTGAGTCCAAGGCCCAGGACTGGCCAAAAAAAAAAAAAAAAAATAGAGGTAGAGTGCTAGTCTTGAGCAAAAAGAAGCCAGGGACAGTGCTCAGGCCCGGAGTGCAAGCCCCAGAACTGGCAAAAAAAAAAAAAAAAAAAAGAAAAGAAAAGACTAGATAACACTAGGGTATCTCCTGCCTAAAATAAGGACATGCTCAAAGAAGGTAGGGACAAATAGACTCCTATAAGCCAAATTTAAGGTAAGTTGCATTAAAAAAAAACAACAACCCAAAACCAGAACTGGGCATGGTGGTGCAGGCCTGTCATTCCAGCATTTGAAAAGCTAAAACAGGATGTTGGTAAGGGTGTGAGGCTAACCTGAGCTACAGTGAGACCTTGTCTTTTTTTTTTTTTTTTTTTTTTTGGCCTGGGCCTTGGACTCAGGGCCTGAGCACTGTCCCTGGCTTCCTCCCGCTCAAGGCTAGCACTTCGCCACTTGAGCCACAGCGCCGCTTCTGGCCGTTTTCTGTATATGTGGTGCTGGGGAATCGAACCTAGGGCCTCGTGTATCCGAGGCAGGCACTCTTGCCACTAGGCTATATCCCCAGCCCGAGACCTTGTCTTAAAAAATAAATAGAGCCAGGTGCTGGCTACAGCACCTACACGCCTACAGTCCTAGCTACTTAGGAGGCTGAGAGCTGAAGATCACTGTTCCAAGCCAGCTAGGGCAGGAACGTCTGTGAGACTCTCATCTCCGATTAACAACCAGAAAACCGGAAGTGGCGCTGTGGCTCAAGTGATAGAGCTCTACAGCCTTGAGCTGAAGAGCTCAGAGACAGCACCCAGGCCCAAAGTTCAAGCCCCCATGACAGACCAAAAAAAAAGATACTTAATCTCCTGCATCTCCTCCGTGTTCCCAGAGGCCAGCAGGTCTATCTGGTGACCAGCCCCATCCAAGGAGGTTAAGGAGGGGTCCCACCTGGCCATTTCATTAGCATAAATGCTGGGGCTCTGGAAAAGATTCACTATGAATAACAAAAGTTGCCCCTACAGTTTAGGAAATTCCAAATCTTTTAGGAACTCCCTATGAGCAGGAGGACAAAGACCAAAAAGACCACACACACACACACACACACACACACACACACACACACACACACCTCCCACACCCCTTCATGCCCCACCCTTACCCCTACCCCCTGGCCAGAAGCCCCTGGGAACAGAGCTGAGCCTCACTATGCAGCTCTGCTGGGAAGGACACACTTGGCCTGCAACTGTGGAGGGGGGAAGTGGAACTGGGGTTGGGGATGGAACCCCAGAACATCCACTGGTGGCACTGTAACAAGTGACCATGACTGAAGGCAACAGGAACTTACTCCCTCTCACTTCTGGGGGCCAGTAGGACCTAATCAAGTTGTGGGCCAGGGTCACAGCTGAGACTCTGCCAGAGACTCCCTCCCTCCCCTCTGTCCCCACGCCAGGCAATCCTGTGTTCTTGGCTTCTGATTCACCCCCCACCCATGCTTTCATGTCTCCTCCTCTGCCCAGTCTGTCTCTTATCAGGACATTTGTCATTGGACTTAGGGCTCACCTGGATAATCCAGGATGAGGTCACCCCCAAATCTTCCGATCAATCACAGCTGCAATGGCCCTTTTTCCAAAGCAGCTCACAGCTTACAGGTTGCTTCACTTCCAAGCGGCTGACAAGCAGAAAGTGCTATTTGCTTCTTCTCCACCATCTTGGCTGCTCTCAGAGCTGTCCCTTTGTGGCTGTCCTTTTGGAAGTGAACCCACCTTACCAATCTGTCAGGGAATCATCGCGGAACAGAGGCGGCAAGGGGGGCAGAGGGTCCTGCTTCCAGGTGGTGCCACTTCGTCCCGGGGTGTCAGGAAGTCTATTTTGAAAGGTCTAGTCTGGGCTGGGGATGTAGCTCACACCCTGGGGATGACACCGAGTCACAGAAAGAGAAAGCAGAAGAGAGGAGGGGAGAAAGGGAGGGAAAGAAGGAAGGATGGATGCTCTAGTCCATCTGGGGCTAGAATAAAGAGGCCTGGTTTACCCCAGGGCCAAAGCAGGGGCAGTAGCAATCGAAGGCAACCTAGAGGGAAGTGGGAGGCAGCTCTGGCCGCAGGCCCTCCCCATGGAGGCCCACTTGGGCTAGAGCCATCTTAGACTCGGAGAGTCAGGGGTCTTTATTCAAAGGCTTCCGCATTCTGTCACCAGGAAGTCCTGCACTGGGAGCCACGCTGACATGGGAGACCCCTTCCCAGATCCCCGGTGACAGCTACACACCCTCTGCTTTGGGGGCCAGGTGGATGGGGAGGCACCCAGCTGCACCTGGAGGAGACAGGCCTGTCAGCCTCTGTCAACTTCAAAAGCAATTTCCTTTATTGCTGGCGCCATTGGCTGGAACTCTGGCAGAGCAAATTAATGTGTGGAGCAGGTGGGCACAGTTAATACCTGCATGCGGCTCGATGTTCTCTGGGTGGTAAACAAAGATAACCCAGACGCTAAACAGTCAGCTCTGGCTGCCCACGCAGGGCTCCCTCGGTAGAGCGTGGGCTTCTCCCAGCCCCTTCCTCTGCCAGGCTCAGCTGGCGTGGGCTGGTGGGACTCAGGATGAGGGGCCTCAGCCACCACACCCAGTAGGCAGCTCTGCCAGCCCCTGCCTGCAGCCGCAGATTGCACACAGCAGGAAGTCCTGTATTACAGCAACTGCTGCAGTGCCGCCTACCTCCCTGGGCCCCCAGGCCAGGTTGGCTCCCCCCCCCCCACCTCCACACCCACTTCTGCTACTTCCTGGGGACCCAGAGCTGGGGGGTGGGGGGAGTGGGAAGCTGTCCCTGCTGGCTGAGCTTCTAGGCTCCTTAGCTTACTGGGGAATGGGGGGGGGGGGTGCCCTGTCTATGTACTAGTCCCCTTCCCTTGATCCCTGGCTCTGAGGCAGGATGTTATCCGAAAGGCCCTGAAGGGCTAACAGGCAGCATCCAGGCCCAGATCCAGTGGCTTATGCATGTCATCCTAGGTTTTCAAGAGGCTGACATCCAGAGAGGATCAAAAAAGACACCCCAGGCAGAAAAGTCCTTACGACTCCCCCTCTAAAACAATCAGCAAAAAGCTGCATTGGAGGCATGGCTCAAGTGGTGAAGCACCAGCTGTGGAAGCAAACTGAGTAAGCTCAAATCCCTGAATTCAAGTCCTAGTTACCCCACACACAAAAAAAAAGTAGAAAAAAAAACACAATTCCCTCCTTTCTCTTCTTCCTTCCTTCCCTCCCTCAGTATTAGTGTTTGAACTCAGGGCTCTGCACTTGGTAGGCAAGTGCTCTAGCCCTTGAGCCACATCCTCAGCCCTTCAAGTGTTTGTCAAATAGAGTTTCCCATTTTGTTCAAGTGGCCTGAACAATGATCCTCCCATAGAATGCTTCTCAAAGTAACCAGAGCTAGATGCTGGTGCCTCACTCCTGAAATCCTACCTACTCAGGATTCTGAGATCTAAGGATCACGGTTCAATGCCAGCCCAGGTAGGAGAGTCTGTGAGACTCTTATTAACCACTAGAAAGGAAGTGGAGCTGTGACTCAAAGTAATAGAGCACTAGCCTTGATGCCCCAGAACTGGCATAAAAACAAAACAAAAGAACAAAATCAAAGTAGCTGGGATGACAGGCATACATGTGATCACAGGCAGATTTTCTAGGTTAAGATGGAGTCTCATGACCTTTTCACCCAGGCTGGGCTCAAATCAGGATCTTTCCCATCTCTCCTAAGTAGCTAGGATTAAAGATGTGACACTGCACGTAACAAGCTTGGGGCCAGCTTGTTTTTCCTTTTGTTCTTTTTTCTTTCTTTTTTGCCAGTCCGGAGGCTTGAACTCAGGGCCTGGGCACTGTCCCTGAGTGTCTTTTGCTCAAGTCTAGCACACTACCACTTGACAGTGCCACTTTGGCTTTTTCTGTTTATGTGGTACTGAGGAATCAAACTCAGGGCTTCATGCATGCTAGGCAAGCACTCTACCACTAAGCCACCTTCCCAGCTCCCAGCCTGTTGTTTTGTGTTTTTTTTTTTTTCCTGTCAGTTGTGGGGCTTGAACTCAGGGCCTGGGCATTGCCCCAGAACTCTTTTGCTCAAGTCTAGTGTTCTACCACTTTGAGTCGCAGAGCTACTTCATTTCCTGGTGGTTAGTTGAAGATAAGAGTCTCATGGACTTTCCTGCCAGGGCTGGCTTCAAACCATTATCCTCAGATATCAGCCTCCGAGTAGCTAGGATTATAGGCATGAGCCACCAGAGTCTGGCTGTTTTTTTTTCGTGTTTGTGTGTGTGTGTGTGTGTGTGTGTGTGTGTGTGTGTGTGTGTGTGTGTGTCCTGGGTCTTGAACACAGGGTCAAGGCTAGCACTCTACTACCTGAGCCACACATCTCTACTTTCTGGCTTTTTGTAGCGAAGTATCATGGACTTTCTTGCCTTGGGCTGATTTCCAACTGCGATCTCAGATCTCAGCCTCCTGAGTAGCTAGGATTACACCTGCTTAGCCTGTTGTCCTAAGACCTCCAAGTAAACTGGGTGTGGTGGCATGTCCCTGTAATCCCAGCACCCAGGAGGCAGGGATGTGCAAGCCCAACCTGTGCAGGCCCGATGAGGTGCAAATTGGGTCCCCACATGAGATGCTTCCAGTAGTTGGGGTGGGTCTCCTGATCCTGGAGACTGGCAGGCAGACCTCTCCCTGGGCTCTCTCTCCTCCATGAACTGTCTTAATAATAAGATCTGGAAGGCTGCTGGCCTCTAGAGAGAAAGGAAATGTGCCCTAAGGGCCTCAGGTTTCTGTGCTGGGGCTGAAATCCTTCCACCGATGACTGAATGTGAGCCTAACATTCCCACGAGGGAGCGAGGTTTAACCCCATCCTGCAGATGCAGAAACTGAGGCTAATGGAGGTGAGGTAACTTGGTCAAGATAACGCTCACCCGAAGGCCTGCAGAGGTCATTCCAATGGTACCAGGCCTTCCCTCTTTCCAGGTTGCAAAGGAACTGAGAGGCCATCTGCTGCCCACCTGGGGCCCCAGGCTGGGACAGGTGTGTGGGGCCTTGTTGCCCCAGCCAACCTTGCTACAGGTGGCCAGGAACTGGCATCCCAGCCACGGATGCGCTGATCCTGCTGCCTTCCCCTCTCCTGGGAGAGAAAGAACAGCCCTGGTCCCTTTAGGGCAAGCGTCTCCCCTCCCCCCCTCTGTGTGGACCCCAGGTGGAGCAGGGCTCACTGTCTGGGGTTGGAGGGGCTGTGGTGTTGGGAGGGGCGGTCCTTCCCTTCGTGCATGCAGGCTGGCCCTTGGATGACTGAATCCTCACAGTAGTTGTTCTCGCTGTCACCAGTGGGTAACACTTCGTAGGGCCGCAGGGTGCATTTGCTTTGTTGTAGCTCAAGGAGACAAAGGAGAAGGAACATTGCTATGCAGAAGATGCTTATCCCTTGAAGGGCAGAAGTGTGTCATGGCCAGTGACCACAGAAGTGGCCAGAATTGTCTCTCTGGGCCTTGAGGCCTTGGCTGTTACAGCGAATCATCAGAGGCCCCAGTGCGGCTGAGGGCGGAGCTCTTGCCTAGCGCATGGGAGGTCCCGGGCTCCGCCTCCAGCCCCACTAGATGCCATCATAGTGCTCAGCATACGTGTGTGAAAGTGGAGGGATCATTTCTATGCCTCCCTGTACCTCAGTTTCTCCACCTGGGAAGTGGGGGGAAACCCTTGATCATCTCTTGCTCTCAGGGGCCCCAAGGGATGCCGTTTAATTACAAAATGGATTAAAAGTCCCAGCACACCTGATACAAGTAACTCTATCCTGGACACAGATAGCTTCAGTGAACAGCACCTCGAGTGGCCTTTCAGCAGTCAGCTTGTCCCCCCATAAGTGCTCCCCCACCCCGACTTGGACAGGCTAGGAAGGAAAGAGAGGAAAAACATGTTTAGTCTCCACCACTCCAATGGCTCAGAGCATTGGAGCTTTGGGGGGGGGCGGGGCGGGGGAGTGAGGGAGAGGGCATTGCTGTTCCTTTTTACGGAACAGCTCTTTTCCCGTGGCCGTTTGCTGTGGGCTCCTCAAAGCACTTGGGGAGCAGGGAGTAAGTGAAGTGAAACCCATCTGGCAATGGTCAGGAGTTTGGAAATGAATGCAGACCACCCTGCCCGGCGCCCGCCCCCACCACCAGCTCCTGCCCCAGGAGTAGCGGACACCCACGCCCCTGCTGGCCCCCACCTGTCACCAGCCCAGGCCTGCAATGGCCGCTGAGCGAGGCCTGAGACCTCTGGCCTGGGTTTTGATGTCCTCAGGGGTATGAAGTCTCCCTTGGCCAGGTGCTGGTGACTCACGCATGAGGCTGAGATCTGAGGATTGTAGTTCAAAGCCAGCACAGGCAGGAAAGTCTAGGAGCCTTATCTACAATTAACCAGCAAAAAGCCAGATGTACAGCTGTGGCCCAAGTGGTAGAGGGCCAGCCTTGAGCAGAAAAAGCTCGGGGACAGCACCTAGGTCCTGAGTTCGAGCTCTAGTACCAGCACACACAAAAGGAACTAGTTCTGTAAGTTTGGCTCAGCTCCTCTCCCACGCCCCCGTGGGTACTGCCTCATGGCCTGCACGATGCTGGTAGAAGTCTAGGGTCCAGGGAGACCTCTAGTTCCCAGCAAGAGAGTAGGGGACAGCTGGGCCCTCCCAGGGACACACGGTGGAAGCCGTCAAGGAACTGGGTTCCAGCCTCAGCTCTGCCCCTCGCCAGCCTGTGGCCTGCACGAATCACACAGCTCTCTGCGTTTGCTTACCTGGCCCTGCGTTATTCTGATAGGCAGACAAGATGGAATGTGGAAAGGCTCTTTCTCAACAGCTAAGAGCCTCATCAGAACGAGGAAGCCCGGGTCCACCACCCAGTGTCCTCTGAGTGAATGTGGAAACCTAAGTCTCCATAACACTCCAGAGGCAGGTCCTTCCTCCCTCCCCTCAAGTTCCCCCTTTCATGAAGATGCTGGCATCTCTAGTCCTCAGGGAAATGCAAATTAAAACCACAGTGATATAGCACTACACATTCACTAGGACACTAATATTCACAAGAGTGCCTTACCAAGTTCTGGCAAGGAAAATACAGAGCAACAGGAATTCTCTCTCTCTTCCCTCCCCCCCCCCCCCATTAGCCAAGGGAAAGGAGAATCAGTGGGTAGACTCAGATTGGCAAGGGTGGGAGTAAGTTATACTTAGAAACCAGCCAGTGCTAAAAACTAGAGATCCCTCACTCCAAAGAAGTGTGTTTTAAACATTTACCAGTGCCGTCTCATGGATACATGTGCACAAAGAGATTTGTACATGATGTTAAAAAAACAACTTTATTTATTATAGCCCCAAACTGGAGATAATCAGAATACTGGTCAGCTGAAGAATGGATACAGAGATTGTGGTACTTCCATGTGATGGAACACTACTCAGCAATGAAAAGGCATGAACTCACAACAGCTTGGGTGAATCACAAAAGCATTGTCTTAAGTGGCAAAAAGGCTACATGATGTATAACTGCATATAAGTGGAATTCTAGAAAATCAAAACCACAGTGTTAGAAGGCAGTTGCCTGGCACTAGAGTCGGGGGTAAGAGAAATAGGAAGCTGATCTAGAAGAGGCACAAGAGAAATTATGGGGTGATAAAAATGTTCCATATTTGATTATAGTGGATATATTTATCAAGGCTCATGTAATTATATATTTTTAATTTTATTAACTCTATTTAATGTAAATTATATGTCAACAAGGCTGCCCCCCCCCAAAAAAAAAAAACCACCCAGAACTCAACCTTGTCCACTCTGGCCTCACTTTCTCTGCACACATAGGTGGCATCCTGGGGAATGTGTAGATTGCTCACTTTAGTCTTGGAGAAAATTCCTTCGCCCAGCGCTGTCTCCGCAGGACGGGCCAGTGGGGAAGCCAGGAAACAGTGGAGCGAGAACCTCCTCGTGACATCTGCTCCAAGGCAGGAATGGCAAGTCAACACAGAGGCTAGCTCCCCTTGAGGGGCTGCCCTCTCCATCTTTCCCTTCCTGAAGAAGGGGGTGACTGTGCCCGCTACTGGCGAACTCCCTGTGGTTTTCCTGCAAGGCTGGTGGAGTGTAGAAGCTTAGAGGAAAGACGGTGGGGAAGTGAGGAAGCTCTGAGGACAGGAGGGGCCAAGACCACGCCATCATTGGACATGTGTTCTCGGAAGCTTAACATATGGCTGGTAATGACCAGCTGTTCTCTGTCTGTTCCAGATGGAGTCTGAGAAAAATGGACTTCATGGGCAGCAGGAGAGATTTAGATGAGACATAACGATGAACTTCCTGTGAAGATTCTGGAAAAGAAATAGATGCGTGTGTGTATGCACACCCATGTTAGTGCATTTGAGAGAGAGAGAGAGAGAGAGAGAGAGAGAGAGAGAGAGAGAGAGAGAGAGAAGAGAGACCAGAGCAAAGGAGAATATAATTCTTTTTTTTCCCCTGTAGCAGTTAAGGAATTGGAAAGACAAATCAAATCCTGCCCTGAAATGAGCCTGGGTCCCTCTGGACTGGGGACAGAGAGATAGACTCAAGCCTCTTCTCTCAGTACCTCTGAGGGCAATTAGCTAGCTTGCCCATCAGTGAGACCCCCGAACCAGAGCCTGCGGAGCCAGATGGTACTTACTTCCCCGCCAATCCCCTCCCAGGTGGTCGGCCCTGTGCACTCTCCTCCCCATTAGGGCAGAGAAGACTATCCATCACCGTTGGGGGTGGGGGGAGGGGCTGGTGATGTCACACCCACAGGCCTTCACAGCACAGGAAGCCAGCCCAACCCCTTCAAGGCCCTAAATCATTCATGGGGAAGAGAGCCTGGGTGGCAGGAGATTTACTGCTGAGGAAACACTTCAGGGACTTGTGGAAATCAATTCTTTAAAGAGACCCCATCAGCTGACAAGTGGCCTAGGGCTTTGGCCTAGGTGTGTGACAAGGAAATGGGGCTTGAGTGGGGGGGGGGGCGCGGAGGAGAAACTCCCCAACTCCAAAAACAGAGAATGGAAGGGGGCCCAACACCCGCCTGAGGGCCTAAGAAAGGGCACATCTCCCATATCCAGTGAGGGGGAACTGCGGGAGCTCTACCTGGACACCAGCCCTGGCTAGCCTCCTCTCCTGTCACCTGTGGGGCTTCTGTGCCCAGATTTGTGAGGGATTGCAGATATTTACAACCCAATGAAGTTGGGAGGCTGAGGGAGGAGGGGGGCATGCACCTGGTGACCCCAAAGCCCTGCAAATGGCAGGCTGTAACTAGGAGAGACTGCTCTCATCTAGCCCTTTTCATCTACATACTATTCGGTTTTCCTTTCAAGAAGTCCTATGAAGTGGTATTTTCTGTGTTGAGATCTATACACTTATGAGAAGGAGATGCTTAATAATTGGATTCAGAAGGACTTAGATTCATATCTCGTGACTGGGTTTTGGTTTTTTGGCCAGTCCTGGGGGCTTGGACTCAGAGCCTGAGCACTGTCCCTGGCTTCTTCTTGCTCAAGGCTAGCACTCTGCCTCTTGAGCCACAGCGCCACTTCTGGCTTTTTCTGTTTATGTGGTGCTGAGGAATTGAACCCAGGGCTTCATGCATGCTAGGCAAGCACTCTACCACTAAGCCACATTCCCAGCCCATGACTGTTTTTTCTTTTTTACTAGTTTTTTTTTTTAACCCAGACAAATAATGCAGCTAACTACAGAACCCATTTGTTCTTAACACAGGTGCCTAGTTTACTCGTCCTATTTTTTAGATTGGTCTGTGTGGTCCTTCTTTTACATTGCTGAATAATGTTCCATTTGGGGGAATATATTGCATTTCCTTTTCACCAAGTGCAGCCAGCTTCGCCGCCTCCCTTTCTATGGCCCCAACACACTTCCTCGATGTATCTCAGAAAAGGAAAAGAAAGGCATGAAGGAAGACAGGAAAGATCTCTGAGTGGGAGAGAAGTAGACCTACCCCCCAGAACTGCCTTCCAGTTCTCCCTTTGTAGAGTGAAGAAGGCTGTTGGCTTGCGCGGGGGGGGGGGGGGGGGGAGTGGGGGGCGGGGCATGCCTGTTGGAAAAGAGAATGGAGAGAGGAAGCCCGCTGAGAGCTTTTTACCACCTTCTGAAATGGCAAAGCCCTCTGGGATTCTGGGATGAAGAGGTGACCCAGAGAAGAAGAAGCTGGGATGGAGAGAAACAGATCAAGGACCTGGCTCCCTGCTGCCTGTGCTCCCCACCCCCCACCCTCTTGTGGCCCCCATGTTTTCTATCACTGTGCTACAGGGAGACTCCCAGCCCCCCTTTGTTACTGCTTGGTGTCACACCCAGAAGACGCATGCACTCACCGATTGCCAAACACCGTCTTCCAAACAGCTGTGCTGGAAGGCTGCGCCCCCCCCCCCCCCCCACTCCTCTGGTTCTGTTCCTGGGGCCCCTGGAGGCTGAGAACAGGCTCGGGGCCTGATCCCGAGCTCCTAAGCAGCCTGCCATCACTGTCTCCGAGCCAAGGCTGCGGTCCCCCAGGGCAGTGCTGGCAGGGACGAAGGGGGTCCCCCACCTGCCACAGCCCATCAGCCGCTCAGGCTCCCGAGGGCCCCCAAGTTCCCACGGCCTCCACTGGAGGCTCGCGAGGACGCGATCAAAGCACGTCGGGAATTCTTGGTCCCCGCTGGTCGTTCTGGTTCCCCAGGACTCCAAAACACCCCGGCGGCTCGCCGCCAAGCCCGGCGCGCGCCTCCCATCCCCGCGGGGCGCAGGGGCTGTCCACCCGGGCCAGAACCCCCGGGCTTACTCTCCTGCCAGGCATTCCCCCCCCCCTCAGGTGTGTCCCCGGGAAAACCTGCAGGCCCCGAAGCCTCTTTGCGCGTGGGAGTCGAAAGGCCCGAGGCGGCCCGGGGACCCATCTCGGGGTCCGCCCGGGCCCAGGGCGCACAGCTCCAGGAGACATCAGAGAATCCGGCCCTGACCCCCCCTCGATCTCAGGGAGTGGAAGAGGCCGGAGAGACACCCAGAACCCACACCGCCTCGACTCAGGGCTGAAAGCTCCGGAGTGGGGGCTTCCTAGCTGCAGGGCACCGAGGAGCCGTCTAGGGGGGGAAGCGCGCGACGCAGGCTCTGCGCACAGAGGAGGTGCGGGCGGGGAAACCGTGGCCCGAGGGGAGCGCATGGACGGACCCCACGGCTCTCGGTGGAACGCATCCTCCTCTCCACAGAACCTTCCAGACACCTCATCTCCACGCAGTTTATCCAAAGGGGCGGGGAGAGACAATTTCACTCTCTAGAATTCAGGTGTCGGACTCAATTCTAAGTTCCAGACTAGACACACCGTCCCTTGGAGTCAGGATCTGTCGTTCTTTTCCCCCAACAGTTCCCCAGGTCCTCTGACCTGGGCCAGAGCCCCATTCGCATCAGAAGCTTGGGAAAGATCGGCCACATACTTGCTAAGGGATCAATAAAGATGCAGGTTATTCTAAACGCTAATTTAAACTCTCATCATTTAAACTCTAAATATTTAAACTCGAATTCTTCCAAAGCAATCAAGACGGCAACACAATAAAAATCCTCTGGCTGGGGGCAGAAGGAGTGTTTCGGGTAAATTCTGTGGACCGCGGGCACGGGCGATGGCTCGGAGTCATCGACCGCTGGATAATCTGCAGGGGGCCGCGGGGGACCCCGCCCCCAGCACCGCGGACACAATCGCGTTAGAAGCTCAGGGTTTCTGAGCCCGGGGGCTGGGAGACCGGGGCGAGCTCCCCGGCTCGCGGCGTCGGACGCGGGTCCTCGCCAGGAGGGGATGGGGCAGGAAGCCGGGTTTCCAGCCCCAGGGCGCCCCGGCCCGCGCCCCAGCTCTAGCCACACCGAGGCGCGCGCCTGGCTCCTGGACAGGCACCTTCCATCGCGAACCCTCCCCATCTCCAGGAAGAAACCAAAACCCCCAGACCAAGCAGCCATTGTTTTCGGATTGTTTTACAGGCAACTGAGGCTGAACTTGGTTTCTAGTCCCCGCCCAGACGCCTTTTCTGCCGACTTGGGTCGAGGGGGCGCTGAGGCCTGGAGTCCGCCGCGCCCACATCCAATTATCCGCCAGGGTGGAACCTCGAGCGTCTCCCATTCCCTCCCCGGTCGCCCCAGTTCTGGGTGAGGGCTGTGGGATCGCCAGGAGACCCGGGGATCGCAGGTTTCCTCGGGCCGCCCCAGTCCCTTCTCGGTACCTCGCCCCTCCGTCGTCAGGCTTCATCTCCAAACACTTTTCTCCCTTTAAACTCAATTCCTGCATTTACTTTTTTAAACTGAAATTTCAATACAAGCCTATGACAAGAAACATTTGCTTGCGGTCTTTAAAAAATGTCCTCAGTCTCTGTGGTGCATAAAAGCCCGGCATTGCACCCCGAGTTCTACAAACAGGTGCTCGTGGGTCCTTTCTGTGTCGCCCAAACTATTTTTTTGAGATGCAATAACGATTATAAATATTTTCCATTACAAATAATCGGGTCTCGCCATATATCTCAGGCTGGCATAGAACTCAGTCATCTTGGCGCTGGTTTGCAGCGTGTAGATTGCAGGTGTCAACCACCACACACTATTCCTCATTCTTGTGATGTGTGTGTGCGCGCGTGTGTGTAATGGGGTTTGAACTCAGGGTCTAGGCTAGCACTCTTAGATACTTCACTCAAGGCTGGCTCTCTACCACGTGAGCCACTTCCGGCTTTTGGGTGGGTAATTGGACATAAGAGTGTCACAGACGTTTCCTGCCCTGTCTGCATTCATACCTAGATCCTTAGATCTCAGCCTCCTGAGTAGCTAAGATTACAGGCACGAGCCACCGGCGCTCCGATTTTTTCCTCATTCTTGTTTATAGTTGGGTGGTTTCCTAAAACAAGATCGTCTTTCATTTGTGGGTCCGTTCCTCTTTTCTTTTCCATTTCCCACTGCTGTGCTTGGGCCCTAGCGCTGGAGCAGTACCTCCTAAACCCTGGGCGCACACAATCGTGCAAGTGTCTCTGCGCCCATCGAAGAAAAATGCAGATGCATAACGTTCAAAAATGTCCGGAGGTTGTTGGAGTTGTAACACTCCTGCAAGAGACCCACGCATATCTAGATTCTAGGGCAAAACCCGGAGGGGGCTGGGATACATCCACGATGGAAAGGCCATCATCTTACCTCTCACAACCCGCGGAAGAGCAGCCGGGAAGGTCTAGCAGAGCAGCCCTAGGGGATCCATGACTTCTCGGCGGGATGGTTGGGGGAGAGGGAGGAACTGGCTGGCTTCCTGAAGATGAGAACACAGGCCTACGTTTTACAGGGGTCTCCGGGTCACCCAGGACGCACGGTACAGGTGCAATCTTTTTATGACCCTGAGAGGGGGAAATAGAAGCCCAGAGAGGAGGGACTCGCTAGAAATAGTGCCGGAAGCAAACGACTTATTTCAAACGGTCTTTAAAGACGTAGAACGTTAGTTATTCGTTAGTTACTTATGCAAGCCATTCTTTAGCAGGACCTTGCCCAAAGGCCAATGCAGAGCTACCTCTGGGTGGGGGCTTTCTCCAAGACACCCAAGCCCTAAATGCTCGTGGAGCGGTCAGAGGGTCAGAGATGACTTCTTCACCCAGCACAGCTAGGGCGATCACCGGGGAGAGTAAGGGGGTTGGGGTTGGGAGGCTTAAAGGACCAGCCTGAGGGACCGGCTGATGGACCAGTAACGAGAAGGACCGGCTCTGAGGTTGGAGCGCAAAGCGCAGAATATTCCAGGTGGGGGTTAAACAAGACAGCGTGTTTGTTGTAAACCTGGACGGGGCCCAGGGAACCCAGAATTCGCGTCCTGGCTCAGGACTCCCGGGCAGAGCTGGGTCTTGGCGGCTAGGAGGGAAGGGGATCTCTTCGGAGGAGTGGAATGCCGCAGCTGGCAGGCAGACCTCGGCGGGCGGGCAGAGGAGGGTGGGGCGCTTGCGGGTGTGGGGTGCACTTGACAGGCCAGCAACGGGAGGACTCGGGGTCGGCCGGAGCCACATCTTCTCCGGCTCCAGTCCGGAGCTGTAAGGGATCCGGGGTACCCGGGCCCCTGGGGGCCGCCCCCTCATCGTCCCAGCCCAGCTCCAGTTACCCGCCGTGCCTGCTCCCTAAAATATGTATGAGACCCTTGCGGGTGCGGTTTCGCGGCCCCTCCCAGGGTGAGGCTGGGGACCTCGGGGTGCGCGGGGAGCTGCGGGGGGCGGTGGGGGGGGGGAGGAAGCGACGCTGGCTTCGGGGCCTGGGCCATCTCGATTTTCAGCAGCGCATTTAAGAAAGGTAGAAACCGGATCCATCTCGACCGCGCCCCCACCCTTGCAGTCCCGACCGCGGGACCCCGCAGCCCGGCGGCTAGCTTTCCGCGGCGATGCGGTGTCTGGTTCTCGACAGCAGGTGAATGGGCCCGGGCGGGGCGTGGGGGCGGGGCACACGCTATAAAGGGGCGCTGCAAGCCCTGGGGGTCACTCGCAACCAGGGTGGCCTGCGCCCCGGGGCACACGGTACTCAATATCTTGGGGAGCAGGTAGGGTGCGGCTGTGGACGCGGAGGCTCTGGGCGACGGGGTTGGGGGGCTGCGAGTGGGCCGGGAAGGGGTTAATAGGCAGTCACCCCCACCCCTCCCCGTGGGCCCGGCCGGGCCCAGCCTTGCTCTTTATCTCTCCTCCGCGGGGTTCCGGCGCAGCTCGTCCCATCCCTGGCTGGGCTGGGAGAGGGACCTCGAGGTCCAGAAACTCGCCTGGCCATCCCGCCTGAGGTGGGTCTTGCTTCTGGAACCATCTGTCTGCAACATCCCCCGCAGGAGCACGCTTTGGCCCGGAGTCGGGTGTGTGAGGGTTCGTATGTGCACCGTCACGGTCGGCCCCTCGCGGCTCAGCAGGAGCCGCAGGGCGGGGTGACTGCAGACCCCCTCCCCCACTCGCTCTCCCCCCCCCCCCCCACGTTGAGCCCCAGACAGGTGCTAACGGTTTTCGATCTCCGTGCAGGGGACCTTTAGGGCGGGGGCATCGGCTAAGCACCCCCCCCTCCTTCCACGGTTTTATTTTTATTTTAGAGGCTTCTAGGCTGCCAGACCTGCTTGTCCATTGGAAGAACTAGGAGCTAAAAGGGAGGAAGGCGGATTAACGTTTTATTTTAATCTGGTTTTGAACGGTGGTTGCCGTCTGGGGCGGCCGAGCGCAGCGGGGACCGGGAAGGGCGCCCAAAGCTGCCGCGGGGGTGGGGCCCGCCCCAGTGTTCGGGATGCTGGGGAAGAAGGAAGAGGCCACCTCCACGCTGACAGCTGGGGAGTCCCTCACCCCCTCCCCACCCTCCCCCCACCCCTCCGCCTCTCCCCGAATGCTCCCGCGGTTTGCTCGGAGCCAGGGATGATTGAGAGGGATCTAATCCGGGCCTGCGCCCCAGCTCCGGCCGGCCCCGCCCCTTCCCAGGGGAGCCTCTGCGCTGTGGGGGGGTGGGGTGGGGTGGGGGAGGGAAGGAAGGGAGATGGGAACTGGTCTGGGGGCAGCTCCTCTTCCCCTCCCCCCCTTCCGGGACAGGCAGCCTTTGTTCCAGGCGACGGCGGTGGCCAAACACCTGTGGGGCTTCAGGGCTGGGCAAAGCCGGTGGGGACTGAGCGGGAGGTTAGATGCCTCCACTCCAACCATGCGTCCCCGGTCCAGAGGCGCCCACCGAGATAGGTCAGCGGGCGCCTCTTTCCTGCGGGGACACTCAGCTCCTTCCCGAGGCCCCGCAGCGCGCCGGGGCTCCCAACGTGCACTTCCCCTCCTCCAGCTCCAGGGTCGGATTACCAAGCTTGCCAGGCTACGCACAACTCGGTTGGCTCTGGGTTCGCACGGTGGTGGGGTAAGCAAGACGTCGGGGCGCATCTCGGCTAGCGGTACCCCCCCCCCCCCTCCAACCCGAAGGTAAGGAAGGGAGAACGGAAGGTGGGTGGCGGGACCCTCTGGGGCCAGACCTGGCCCGGTTGGGACAAGCAGGCGGGGCTCCCAGCGTCTCCGCAGCCGGGTCGGGCGTGTCCTACGCCGCGCACCAACCCGAGCCACTTTCAAGGTGAATCATCTGGGCCCCGCCTCCGATCCCACCCCCCGCCTCCCGGCACCTGAGCCAATGGCGCGGCGCGGGGGGCGGGCGGGGCGCGGGGTGGGGGGGGGGCGGTAAAACCCCGCTGGAGTCGTCGCCTCACTCCGTCGAACCCCCGCGCCTCGGCCGCGCCGGGGCCCTCCCGCTTCCTTGGTTTGGGGCGTCCCGGAGCACCTGGTGTACCCAGTTTATCGGGCTCTGGGGCCCGGGTGCCTCTCGAGGTCTGCCCCGCCCGCCGCGTGGAGGCGGCTCCTCCTCAGGTGGCCGGGCCGGGTCCTTCAGATGTCACCCGACACCCAGGAAGCGCGCGGCCCCATCCCGGCTCCTCTTTGTTCCCCCGCTGGGTTCCGCGCTTGGGCGCCGCCTTCCCCGCCTCCCCCCCCCCCCACCCCGCCACCACCCCACCAACCTGGGCTGTAGAGATTCGAGGCGCCGCCCCCGGCCCAATCTGGGCACTCCCTAAATTCCGTCCGTTCGGCTCCCTCCAAACGAGGGCCCCTTTTGCTTATTCCTCGTGCGTGGACTCGGGGAGAAAGGAGCTGGGGGGGGGCGGCCGAGCGCCCAGCCCGGAGCCGGCGCAGGTGAGTGTTCGGGGCGGGGTCAGGCGGAGCCCCCGTGGGGCCAGGAAGAGAAAGAGGGGGCGGGTTCCCTGCGGCCAGCAGTCCTGGAACCCGGGTTCCCGGCTGGCTGCTCCGGGTGGAGGCGCTGGGCCCCTCGGAGGGCACTCGGCACGGCGGGTCCCTAGCTCTCCGGAGTTTTCCGCCGGGGGTTCCGGGGACTCAGGGCCTGGGGTGGCACGTGTCCTGCCTCTAAGTGCTGTTCCTGGGCGGGAGGGCGGCCGCCAGTTCGTGGATTGTTCGGCCCGGTGCGTGAGGGCGCAGGCCCGAGCGCCGCCTCCCTGGGGAATTCGGCTGGGGTCGCGCGCGCGTCCCGCCCTTGCGGGCCTGGTTGGGGGGGGGGAGAGTGCAAGGTTGGGTGGGGGGGGGCGGGCGACAATGTGCACTACGGGGGGGGGGGCGGGGAGGGGGTCGTCCCGGCCCCGGGAGCTGATCAGCTCTTCAGCGTCCTCTTGGAGGCTCCTTTGCCAGTTGGTTGCGGCTTCCGTGGCCCGGGGCCGGCCCCGCCCAGTCCCTGGGGAAAGCTGGTCTCCCATCTCCCGCTGGCCTCCACTGCGCAGCCTCCCGTCCCGGAGCGCTCGGAGCCAGCCGCTGGCACGCCCCTCTGGCGTCCTCCCGGGTTCCGTGGCTACTAGCACTTGGGGGGCCCCAGAACGATCGAGCGGACGCGGGGGGGGGGCGGCCGGAGGGCGCACCAACTGCCCAGCGCATCCTAAGGGTGTGGGCGGTGAGGGTGCCGTCGGGGGGGACGGAGATCCTGCGATGCTGGCGGAACCTTCCAGGCTGAGCCATTTTCCTTTTCTTCCAGCCCTGGCTGTTCCCACGCGGTACGTAAAAATATTTTCCAGTACAGATGGTGAAAGGTGCTGGGAGAGGGGGGCAGAGAGCGGGCGGTCTCAACCATCTCCTCCTGGGACCCCATCCCCTACGGGTTAGGTGCAGACAAAACCTCCCAGCTTTCCCCGGGCTTTTGCTAAACTCCTGCGGACTAAAATCCCCATTTCCCTCCTGCGAGTCAGAGGAGTGTGCCCACGCTACGGCCGTGATCACCGCGCCCCCCCCCCCCCCCGATCACTGATCACTCAGTTCAGCCAAATGCGCGCCCCCCTCCGCCAGTCCGGTCGTAATCCTGTTAGACATCGAGTCGGCTGGTCTCAGGTCCGAGGTCGAGCCTTCGAGGTCACCTGCTCTGATATTCTCAACCGCGCACACAGCCCACCCTTCAGCCTCGACCTTCCTTCTGATCCGGCGCCTTGCCCTCGAGGCTCCTGGTTTGGTGTGAGCTGGGGCCCGAGGAGTTTGCAGTCTTCACTTGCCGGGCTCCTGGGCTTTCGAAAGCGGTCGTGGGGGAGGATGGAGAGGAGCCTCTGGTGTGGCCTTATTTAAAGAAGGACACAGTCCAGTGTGCCTGTCTCACGGGTGAGAATTTCGTTTATTCCTTTCCTCCACCGGGCGCGTGAGTGCCGGGGCTCCTGAGCCGCCGTGCTCCGCCGCACATACCCTGGTTATTGGGGTGTGCGCGCTGTGGTCCTGAACCGTACTGAAAGCAGCCGAAGCGGTGGGGGCGGGGGACCTCTTGCAGAGACTGGCATTGCCGGCCACGCCCTAAGCATGTCCGAGGGCCAGGCTAACCCTAGTCCTTGGGTCTCCAGGCTTTCGATGGAGAGGATCTCCCTGGGTGGGTTACAGGTGGAGGGCCCTCGGAGCGGCGACGGCTCCAGATTCGTTGTGTAGAGGTGGGAGCAGGCCGCGGGAGTCAGGTGCAGGGCTGTGTTCGGATTAGTGTCCTGAAGCCTCAAGGGCCAGCTTCACTCTCCTCTGGGAAACCACTAGCTGGGCTGAGGAGGTATCCTTTCGGTGTGGGTTCAAACGCCCAGAGGGAGAAGAAACCCTAAGGAATAGGTGACTCCTGGAAATGTCATAAGGTCCAAATAGAGGTCAGGAGGGTGGGGCTGATACCCCGGATAAATGGAAGCAGCCA
Source organism: Perognathus longimembris pacificus (assembly GCF_023159225.1). Taxonomy (NCBI): domain Eukaryota; kingdom Metazoa; phylum Chordata; class Mammalia; order Rodentia; family Heteromyidae; genus Perognathus; species Perognathus longimembris. The sequence continues at coordinate 136,095,214 of NC_063162.1, read as the reverse complement.
GGGCCGGCCAGCCAGCGCCAGCCGGAACCTTCAATTATATATGAAACGTAGGGGTCTCCCAGGGTGTGATAGCCCTCTGCTATCCTGCAGGTCAGGTCTCCTTTGTACATCAGCACTGATCTCGTCTAACCACTGCTAGAAGTGAATTTCTTTGCTTTTGATCTCAAGGTCAAGGAGGGCAGAAGAGGCTGTTCTGAGGATTGGCACAAAGGAAGTCTCTTTCTCCCCTTCTGAAATTTCCAGTGCTGCTTCTGCAGCTTTGGTTTTCAACTCCCCCCCCCTCCCCCCCTTTTTTTAAACCACCCATTTCAGGAGAACTGGGAGCCTACTTCCCTGTGACTCAGGTCTGCCCTAACCAAATGCTGCCGGGCCAGGTCAGCGAGGGTTGTGCAGGGGAGTGTGGGAGCCAGGCCACTGCGACACTGTCTTCTGCTGCATTTGGGTTAGGAGGAGCCCCGCTGTGCTGGGGAGGGGCCTTGCCCAGCTGATTAGAACTAAAGGCTGGAAGGGGATTTGGCTTTGTAAGCTGTTCTTGCTCTCTCTCCCCGGTCATTTACAAAGGAGGAAACCAGAGACCAAGGGTATCCACAGAGAAGCCATGTCGGAAAGAGCAGACATGATACAGGGCTGGCTCCTCTGCCTATGGGGATTTTACTCCTTGATTCTAGTCCTCTGTTCTCCCACCAAGACCTGCTTCATGATTGCAAAGGAACTCTTGTTCTCTTTTCCTCTACATTCACTTCCTTGCTCCCTTTATCTCTCCAAAAGAATTTTGGATTAAGACCCCCTCCAGGGGCTCCACAAATCTTCTGGAAAGAGTTCTCAAAGTGGTTGGGTTTCTACATTTCAAGGGGCTCCCTGGTGGTTCCCCTCCCTGCATATGTGTGTCAGTACCCAAGGCAGGGGAGCTGTCCCTGATTCCGCCCCCTTCCCCCCCCTTTAAGGCTAGCACTCTACCACTTGGAGCCACAGCTCCACTTCTGATTTTCTGGTGGTTAATTGGAGATGAGAGTCTCATGGACTTTCCTGCACAGGCTAGCTTCTAACCACGATCCTCAGTTCTCAGCCTCCTGAGCTGCTACAATTACAGGCATGAGCAAGGGGGGCAAGCTTGACACCTACTACCCACCTCTTCTAGCGCCCCACACGCTTTGCTACTTGCTCTCTTTCAGAGAATTGTTTTGGGGGAAACAGACTGAAGGCCAGGAAGTGACTTCCCCAGCCACCATCCTGTCCAGTTAGTTTGGTGCCTGGGTAGGTGGATGGGCTGGAGGGCCTGAGTCCAGCTGTGGGCATGTGTCAGAAAGCCATCCTAGGAGGGTGTGTGGCGCATTGACTCCAGAGCAGCCAAGGAGGCTTTGAGAGATCACTAGCTTATTATTCGCCGGGAGATGTAGGTAGTTCGGGGGCTGCCCCCTGACCTTTACCAGAGTGTTTTTCTAGACACTTTGCGCCCAGGGCCCCAGGCTGGCCTAGGGCAGGCTGAGACCATAGTGGCTGCTCTTCAGAGTCTCGAGCCCTTATGCTCTGGGCCCCCAGGTCCCCAGAGATCTACCCTCCCTCCTTCTTCCTTCCCCAGAGCTCCTGGCACCAGAGGCAGGAGCCTCCACAGTAAGTTCTCTTGAGGCAGCCACTCTGACAACCACTGATGCAACCTTCCCCGCCCTCCCTCTGATCCCTGCCCTCCCTCTGTAGTCCCTGGCCAGAAGCCACTTCCAGAGGCTCTTCCAAGGGCAGTGTGCCTCCAGCTCCCTCCAAGCTGCCTCCTTGGCTGTAAAGGACTTTTGCCTTGATCTTGGCCCTGGGCTGACCACAGTGATGCCAGGCCCCTGCACTTCACAATCCGGTTTGGCTTGCCCCCACCTCCACCCCAGGGGTGTGTGTGTGTGTGTGTGTGTGTGTGTGTGTGTGTGTAGAGGGGAGTCTACTTGTGCCATAGGTGCTGGGGACAGGATTAATGGAGAGCCAATTGTCTTGGAGCTGTAGTATTGGTGCCTGGGCTCAGAGGCCAGGAGATGCATCTTGGGTATTCTGGGTGCTGCCCCTTTGGGGCTAGGTGGGGCTTGGCTTGATGGGTGGAGGGGAGGATCTGGCAGCTGCTTGCTACTTGGGGCTGAACTGAGCGGCGAGAAGATGGATGGTCCCGATCCGGCTTAGGTGATGGTAGAGGAGTCCTGGCCTTCAGGTTGAGCCAGGAAGTACCTTACTATAGCCTCCGACTCCATCTAGGATCGCAGCACTTCTCCATACTGTCCTTGGCTCCTTGAAGGTCATCTTGGGCTGCAGAGGCACGTAAGCTGGCAAAGAAGATCGCAAGGAGGGCTGCTGAGCCATTGTTGGTGAAGGTGGGTAGGTGGGGCAGTTGATAGCCTGCAGCCCAAAGTGGGTAGCTAGACTCAGAGGCCTGAGGCTAGACCTTCTGGAAACAAGGGGTTGAGTTGGGGGCAGTTGGTCGCCCCACCTGTTAGCAGGCCAGAGAGTGTGACTCCTGTTCTGTGTATGGCACTGGTAGAATTCACTGTGAACAGTCTCGGTCAGTGAATTACCGAAGGGCCATAAACAGAGCAGAGACAGATCCGCGAGTGCCTTGGTGTGCTTCTGCCTCCCCAGAGCGCCTGGATGGCACTGTTCTTTAGGGGCACAGGGATGCAGAGACCTCGTCCACTGTGTCCCCACAGAGGGCTTGCTTCTGTACCATCTGCTTGGCCAATTTTGGCACTAGCACATTTTTGCTTGTGTCTCCGCTCTGAGCAATCATGTGCAGTGCCAATATGGGAAAAGCGGACTGCTGCAGCACCATTCGCCTCCCCCTGCCTCCCTGCGCCGGGGCCCAACCTATTTGCCTCCTCCCTGGCCCATCTGGCTAAGTGCTGGGCTAAGGCCCAGCCCAGCCCAGTGGGCAGCCAGATCGCCTTACACTGCCTGGGGCCAGAGTAGAGCAGGAGTTGGGCAATCTGAGCTGGGCCACCAGATGGAGCCCCTCGGGGTGGGGGTGGGGTCACCATCTGTAGGGCAGGCCTCAGTGATGCCATGGGTCAGAAAGGCACCCCTCAGCCCCCCATCTCCTTAGCACACCCTTGGGGTGAGACCTTGGCTGGCAGCATGGGACCCAACCTTCTGCTGTGGGGCCGCTATCCTTGGAGCCCGTTGGGGCCTGGTTCGTCCCAGGGCGGGTCTGAAGAGGGGAGGGCATTGCAGTGGAGCTTGAGATCAAAGGTGCCCCAAGGTTCTGGGGCAGGGACCAGTCAGCGTTCTCTTCATATCCACCCACTGGTGGTTTCCTGCATCCCTGGATCCAGGCTGTGTCTTAACTGAACCCGTGCTGTCTTGTATCCCATGCGTAATCTTCCAGCTTCCCACCCCAGCCTGTGATGGATGGGGTGTGCGCATTCAGGGAGGCAGGCTCTGGGAAGAGCCTCTGCAGAGTGCAGTGACAGCAGGGCAGTGCGGCACTAAAGGCAGCACGGGAAAATTTGTGTGGATTTGGCCTGGAGGCTGGGTCTTATGCTCTGAACGTTCCCATACTCCCCAGTGCAGAACACAATCTCAGCTGTGGCCCTGCTGACTTGCCTGTGGCCTCAAGGATACCTCACAGGGCAGAACCTGAAGCTGAGGCCTAGACCTGGTGCAGCAAAGCTAGGAAGGACCGGCCAGCCAGGCTGTCTCTTTGTGAAGCCCGCTGATCTGGGACACTGACCAGATGGGACTTCTCATACCTGAAGTCATGGTGCCTGCCTCTAATGGGTATGCTCCTCCCTGGGGAATCCTGGGCTAGGACTGGTGACTTGGTCAGGTGATGAGAGGGGGCTGAGCAGGATGAGGTGTGTGATTGAAGTTGGCAGTTGGAGGACCACAGATCCAGTTGGCTGCCCTGCAAGAACATGGCTGGGCCATTAATGCTGCCTGCCTGGGTGTACGAGGTCCTGCCTTGGGTGGGTCCTGTTATTTATTTCTACTGCTACCAAATAGAGAGGGGAGCCTCAAAAATCTCTAGGGTATAGTGTTGGTGCCTTTGTACCCACATTCTTCAGAGCACCTGTGTCTATATATGGGTGTGTCTATGTGTGTGTATGTGAGAGAGAGAGAGAGAGAATACACACATGCACAGCACATGCTTCTTTCAGTGAAGGGGGCAGTTATGTAGTGGTGGGGTGCCACGGCAGCAGGGTTCTCCCTCTGACTCCCCAGATCCTCCCCTCCTGAGCTCATGTCTGTACCAGCCCCTACCCAGGCTGTGACTGGCCTAGAGCCACTATTGTATGGAGGGTGGGTTCCTGGATGTCAATATGGCATCTCAAGTAATGACCGCATTTCTGTTCCTTCTGCCTAGCAGGGAATGACTGACTCTAGGAAGCAGCAGCCGCAGCCCTTAGACTCTGAGCTCCTGTTCTTCCTGTGGCTTTGCCTCTGTTCCTCACACCAGCCCTGGGCACCTAAACCTTGATGAGTAGGTACTGGTACGGCCAGTTCTGTGCCCCTTGTCAGCCGCCATGTTCTGCAGTCCCAGGGCCTGCATTCCGGAAGAGGTTCTTTTTAGCCCACTCTGGGCCAGGTGTGGGTAAGGGTTCACTGTGGTAATGACTGCTGTCCTCTACGAGGTGAGTGGTTAGACGGGGTGGGGAGCAGGCTCTCTAGCTTCCTCACCCTACCCTGCTGGCTGGGCACTGCTTGCAGATCTCCCTAGCCACGGCTGTAGGATCTCCCTGCCCCGCGGGCACCAGGGCTTGTTGGGGAGGTTTATCTGAGAAGCACTTTGCCCTGTTTTTCAGGAGCAACCACTCCCAGGTGTCCTAGCAGCTTTCCCCTGCAGCTCCTCCTGCAGGTCCCTATTCCTGCAGCCTGACTTTGGAGCTGGCGGCTCCCCAGGGCCCCTAGGGAGTGGATTTTCCAGACTCCTGCCCCTCCTCCACCACCCATTTGCTTATTCAATCCGGGCCATTATCTTGGTCCGGCCCCAGCACTACAGGCCTCAGGGCCTCAGGCTCGTGGAAATGCAATCCGATCTGGCTCTGGGCTCTGTTGATCGCCAGGGGGAAGGGCTGCTCGCTCCCACTGGTCCGAGGTGGGATGTGGCCCTGGATGTCCCAGCCCTGGTGGTGATGGGGGCAACACCCTCCCATTCCTTTGGGATGGGGGGAGGAAAGTAGTGTCCTAAAGTCCTAGTGGGGATATTCTGAGATGAAAGTTGCAAGAACGCGGCTGAGCAAACAGGCTTGCTCGCTCAGTCAATGCTTGAGGTGGCCTTTCCTCCGAATGTTTCTTTCTCTGTAGAGCAGCCCCCCTACACCCAAGTCCTGAGCAGTCAGGATTGGTTTGTGCCTCCATTTTTGTATGTGCCCGCCCTAGTGCCCTGAGCTTCCTTTGCTCGACCGTTTGATGCCACAGCTCCATTTTCTTTTTTTAAAAAAAGTAGTTTATTGGATGTAAGAGTCTCACAGACTTTCCTGCTCAGGCTGGCTTCAAACCACAATCCTCAGATCTCGGCCTCCTAAGTAGCCAGCCTTACAGGTGTGAGCCACTGCTGGCTCCCATATTATTCCCCAAGGCATCTTTCCCTCTGCTGTGTTCTGCCCCAAAGGGAAGGAATGGTGGCATTGCTTCCCATCTAATGATTTGGAGGTGCCTACATGTCCTGCAGTTGTGGGGTAAGAGGACTGCGGAGGTGTTTCTCAAAGGAGTCAGGTCAATGCCAACCCTCTAGGGGTATGCTTTGGGGGCTCTGGAGTGAGGGCCTGGGGCTCTGCACTTGGGAGAACCCTGTGTGGATGGGGTATGCGGCTGGGCTTAGCTTGGCCTATCGCTGCATGGCTGGTCCCTGGGGGCTGCCCGTACCCTTCCCTGGGGAAGGCTCTGCTCCAGGTCTTCCTCTACCGCCTCCCCAGGGGAGACCACAGACCCGGGAATGGTTTGTCTCAGATGAGACAGGAAAGAAGTGTACCGAAATCCTCCTCGGCTGTGGGGCAGCCGGAGGGCTCCTCACCCTGGGGGATGGGTCTCCCTGGATTCAGTGGGGTGGTGGTGACGTGGGATACTTGGTAGGTAGCAAAACACAGCTCCCACAGCTGATTTTCTCCCTAGTGATCAGGAAACGTGTATCCCACAGACACGTCCTCCCCTGGGGTGCCTGTGTATAAGTCCCCTTTGAGGGCCGGGGCCACAGCCTGGGTTCCTGTCTCTGCGCCTCAGGTGTCTCCGTAGTTGGCCATTGTTACCTGCATGCTTTAAGGCACAGAGGTAGGGAAGGGAGGGACGAGGCTGGGCCAGCAGGTGAGGGCTGTGGAGACACGGTGTCCACACCAGGGCAGCTGAAAGAGCAGACGACCCTAGGCGGCATGCACCCCATGCCCACGGCGGCAGTTGCTAACGTTCTCTTTTTCAGCCGCGGCCACGCCAGCTCCAGGTTCCAGCTCCTGCTGGCCTCCCCCCATTTTTGGCAATGGTAGAACTCACACTGGTGAGGTAATGGGATCCGGTGGTTCTAGACTTGCCAACTATGGTGTGAAGGCTCAGCCTCTCAGGGAGAGTCTGCCATGTGGGGCCTGCTGCTCGCCACGAAGGAGGAAGGGCTGTAGTCCCTACACCAGTGGGCAGTGGCAGAGGGGTGGCGCAGCTGGAAGTGACTTGCTGTTTCCCCGCGCCCCCCCTGAGGTCACAGGCCCCCCCAGTCAGCTGGGAGGCTGTCCTGGCCTAATCCCTGAGGTGGGCTCCGAGGCTTTTCTATCCCTTATGAGAGTGGGTTCCCCTTAGGGCCACGGTTAGGAGGGTGAGGACAGAGAGAGCAAGCACACCATGCACCCATAGACATCTGCTGGTCTTGCCAAGGCCAATGAGGGGCACACGGGAAGAAGGCTCAGGAGTGATGGGGGCACGCGTTGTTCACGTGTGTGGATGCAAGGCTGGTACCCTGCGATGTTGGTGGCCTGTGGGCTAGACCACTCTACCTAGGTGCTTCATGGATTGGCTACTGATACCTCAGACCTGACAAAGTCCCACAGCGTTGTGTTCAAGGTGGTGGCTCTGTCGGGGAAGCTCAGAGGTCCCTGGGGCTCAGCTCAGAGGTTATGTATCCCAGCTCCCAGTGATGTATCGGTGGACTGACCTGTTGGGGAAGCCTTGGGTCCTGGGGTCCCAACATTTCCTGAGCCTACAGATAGATAGTCAAGGCAGCAGAACTGGAGGCTGTGGGTGTGGGGATGTGCACGCGTGTGCTTCAGCCAACACAAATAGAAAAGCTTTTCTCCCACTCTCCCCAGGCCTGACCAGCTGTTCTCTGGACTGGTCCCATCACTCCAACTCCAGCTGCTGCTCTTTTCCCTCCCCGGTCCTCAGAGTATGGGCAGTGCCGTTGCTAGGGCTGCTGTGTGGCTAACACCTTCACTGCCTCTGTGCAACTTCCCTGGAAGAGACGGGACTGAGTAAGGAAGAGCAGAATGAGAAAGGAAGAGAAGAATGAGAAAGGAAGAGCAGAATGAGCGTGGCCTGAGTTGTGCTGTGTATATGGTGATGCAGCTAACAGCTGAAGGTGTTGGGTAAATAAGATGGCCCTGCACAGCAGCGTGAGGGAAGAGGGATGTGCCTGTCTAGGGCAAGCTTGTGCTTGGGGAGCAGTGAGGGCTTGGGGGGGATGAAGACTGAGGAACAGGAAAGGGGGCTATTGGAGAAAGCATAGCACCTTTGGTTATGACACAGCACAGAGTCCTGAGTTCAAGTCCCAGTTACACACACACACACACACACACACACACACACACACACACACACACACACACACACACACACTGGCTGAAAAGCAGGCCTTGTGCTGTCGGAGCCCCCGCAGTCTGACCAGATCTATCTTTGGCCAGATTATTCTTGTAGTTAATGAGAAAGAAAGGATCAAATGAGACGCTGGGTGCATGGTGGGAGACCAAGGGTTAATCCAAGAGGTGGGGGAGTGGGAGGAGGCGGGCAGAGGCCATAGAGAAGGCAGTGGGGCCTGACACTCCTGGAGGTGAGTGGGGATTGCGGGGCTTGAGGAGGCAGAGTGGGTCACGCCCTTTAGTGTAGCCATAAACCCCGGCAGACCTGATGGAAGGGTAGTTAATGGTGTGCATAATCACTGCCAATGCCTCTGCTAAGTGGGAAGCAATCTGGTGAACAGGTGAACAGCTGCAATTAGCATGTAATTTATAGTCAAAAGCTGGCCTGTGCCCCCCTCCAGCCATCGCTTGTGGTTTAGCTGCTGGGGCTCCAGGTTGGCTGGTTTGTAGCGTGAAGGGGACCGGCAGGGATGGCAGTAGAATCTTACCAGGTTGGAACTGAAGAAGAAATGGGAGCAGTGCGTAGCTTTGGATAGAGTGAGTCTTGGTAAAAAAAAAAAACAAAAGAAAACAAAAAACTACTTTGTTGGAGCTCTTGCTATGTGCTGGGTTGTTTTGTTTTTTAGGTTTTGTTTTTTGGTTTTTTTGTTTTAGCTTGTTTGTTTTCTCCAGTCCTGGGGTTTGAACTCAGGGCCTAGGTGCCGTCCCTGAGCCTCTTTTGTGCTCAAGGCTGGCATTCTACCCCTTGATCCAAAGTGCCACTTCTGGCCTTTTCTGAGTAGTTTATTGGAGATAAGAGTCTCACGGACTTTTCTGCCTGGCCCGGCTTTGAGCCGCAATCCTCAGATCTCAGCCTCCTGAGGAGCTAGGATTGCAGGTAGGAGCCCCTGGCACGTGGCTAAGTGCTGTATCTTCATGACTTTACTCAATCACTGCAAACTCCAGTCAGGTCATCAGTGATCAGAGAGGACCAGGATGCGAGTACCTGGACTAAGGGAAGGAAGAACAGGAGTGTGATCATAGGCAGAGTTAATTCTTAGTGGTTCCTTTCATCCCTGCAGGAACTGTTGTTGGGGTCTGGACACAGAACCAGAGTAGGGTGGCCCTAGAGGGTGTGTGGGGAGAATCCAGGGACCATCACAATTGCCAACTCTCAGCTGAGCTCCCTGGCCTGCGCTGCTGACTGTCCTGGCTAATCTCTCCAGGGCCCTCCTCCACCTGCCCCTCCCTCTGGGCTAAGCCCAAGCGCCTTACTGTGCTAAGAGCTGACATGACCCAGTTGTGCCTTGCACTCTGACACCCTGTACCTTTTTCTCTTCTTGCTCATTAGGAGAGGACTATATGGGGGGTGCTTTGGCCCCCAACCTCATGTTCCCATCTACCACAAGCTCTTCCTCCAGGCTGTTGTCTGGCATATTTCACCTTCCCTTGCTGATAAAGTGGATCTACTGCTTCCTGCCCCCCAACTTGAAGGAGCTCTGGGGCAAATGGTCCCATTCCTACATGCATGCCTTGAATCTCAGACCTGCGTGTTCATCCTCCCTTGAATCTTAGACCTCTCCAGGATCCCAGTCACTGCCGGAGTCCACATACCCACCTTACAAGAGGCTCTCATGCCAGGTTGCCATGGTCTTAGGAGGTCAGGAAGGCATACCTGGCTCTGACCTTCCAAAGGGAGATTCTAGCCAGGGCCAAGGCTGGCAGCTGGCTCCAGCCTGATAGCTAAGGAGTCAGGACTCCATAATCTCCCAGAGCTGGCAGCTGGGGGCACCTTCTGAGCATCCAATAAAGGCAGGCCTTTCTCTTGCCTCTAGCTGGGCTGAGGAGATGGGCCAGGCAAGGAGTGGCCCTCAACAGCAGTGAGGGTGAAGGGGAGAAGAGCATGTGCTGGCATTGGCAAAGAAATAGCTCCAAAAGTGGGTGGGTCCAGTAGGCTTTGAGGAGAGAGGAGGGAGGAATGAAGGAACAAGCTACAGCCACACGAGAGATGAAGGTGTGGACATAGACCTTCTGGGAGTGGACTATCTGGAGCTTGGTGCTGTAGTAGGTCTGGGTCCCACATTAGTCACTTGGCACTAGGGTAGCAGAGCTTATGCTAAGACAGCACAGGATTTCAATGGGAGGCCATTTTGCCCCCTTCTAGAGACACTGAGCAATGTCTAAGGGTTATTGTCTTAACTAGAGGGGAGGTGCCAATGACAGCTTTTGGGCGGGAGCCAAGGATGCTGCTCAACATCTTACAATGCAACAAAAACTATCTGGCTCCAAGTGCTGCTAGAACGCTGGGCCTGAACCAGGCTGATGGAGCACCCACAATGGGTGCGCGCCCATAATCATGGCTCTCAGGAGACAGAGGCAGGAAGTTCTGGAGTTCAAGGCCAGCCAAATGGTAGTTTACAAATAGCAGGTTGACATTTGAGAAGAATAAGTCAACCATCCTATGTTTAGAAGAAAATCAATTGTACAAGGGCAAGAACAGAAGAGACAGATGGGCTGAAACTCAAGGGAATATTGGGTGACTTTGGCTGAGACATAGTACTTGGACAGTACTGGAGGAGGCTCAGCTCACAGACCGTGGGGACTAAGCAGTCCATCCCTGGTCAGATTCTAGCACCTTCTCCAGAGGTCTGCTCTCCAAGATGCACTAGACTAGACCTGAGTACCTAGAGCCTTTCTGTGGATTATTTATACACTTAAAGAGATGTTTAAAAATGTACCTTTTGGGGGCTGGGCATGGGGTTGAGTGGCAGAGCTTGTGGGCATGGGTAAAACCCTGGATTCCACCCCCAGAAAAGGGGTGGTGCTGCAGGGGGAACAGGGGGCACCTACCTTTCCACCTAGCCTTTGGGTTTTGTGGGGAAAGTCATTCGGGAAATCTAGTCCATTCCGTTACTAGACGTGACTGAGCCTTCTGCAGAGGTTGAAATGGGAGATCTGGTCAAAGCAAGCTGAGGATGGGAAGATGAAAGCTGCTTCCAGTATTCGAGCTTCATCGTTCTTGGTGCTTCTAGACAGTGAGCAGAAGCTTAGGCCACTGAGAGCCCCTCCTGCCCTGCCTGCCGCCCTTGTCTGCGGGTGGGACTTGATGGCTGGGAAGGGAGTTCTCCAAAGTGTGGGGTGTTCCGTAATGGGGGATCACCTTTGCCATTGGGCCAGTTTAGGCCAGTTCTTTTTTTTTTTTTTTTTTTTTTTGGCCAGTCCTGGGGACTGAACTCAGGGCCTGAGCATTCTCCCTGGCTTCTTTTTGCTCAAGGCTAGCACTCTACCACTTGAGCCACAGCGCCACTTCTGGCCTTTTTGTATACATATGGTGCTGAGGAATCGAACCCAGGGCTTCATGTATAAGAGGCAAACACTCTTACCACTATAGGCTAGTTCTTGTTGGTCTTTTTTTTTTCTTCTTCCCAGTCTGAGGGCTTGAACTCAGGGCCTGAGCACTGTCCCTGGCTTCTTTTGCTCAAGGCTAGCACTCTACCACTTGAGCCACAGCGCCACTTCCGGCTTTTTCTATATATGTGGTGTTGAGGAATCGAACCCAGGGCTTCATGTATACGAGGCGAGCACTTTACCATTAGGCCACATTCCCAGCCCTTAAGCCAGTTCTTCACAGTGAAGGGAGAACAAAGAATTACCGGTTTGACATAATTCAGGTCACACACAGCTTTAAGTATATGATGAGAAAATTGCACACAAAGAGCCTGGTATTTATAGAGGATGTATCTTTTGTTGTTGCTTTTAAAATTTTTGTTTTCTTCTTCTTATAACAGTGATGCACAGTTACAAGTCAGGGGTTACAGTTACATAAGGCAAGTAAAGAGTACATTTCTTTTCAGACAATGTAACCTTTCCTCTTTTCCAGTTTTTCTCTCCTATGCGCATCCACAAGTTATATAGTTCCTTTTTGACATAGTGTCCAGTGAGCACCACAACTGAATTTGTTCACCCTCTGTCCCTTCCTTTCTGTGTGCTGTTTCTTGAAAAAAAAAAAAAAAGAGGGATGGGGGTGACATTGTCCAAAAAAGAAATGTACTCCTTATATGATTAAATAACTAAAACCCCTCTGTACTTTCAACTTTATGGTAATAAAAAAGTTTTTACAAAAACAACTTGTTTCCATTTTGTGGATGTGTCTTTCGTCCTACTGCAGATGCTTCGAGCCGGCCTGCAGCAGGAACTGGGCAAATCCTGGCTATGAGTTCTTGGAGCTCTGTCTGCTACCGGAGTGGCCCATATGTGACCCGGCCCTCCCGGGAACGGAGGTCCTGTCTGCTCTGGATCCATCCTGTGCCCCCTGCTGAGATGAGAGGTTGACAGAGGAGGCAGACAGTGGGCCTAGGGGTGGGCGCCTTGGCGGTGAAGGGCAACAAAGGCTTCCTCTTCCCAGTCAGGGCTCCTGCCCAGCTCTGCCAGCGTATGCTTCTGGACTACCTCCCACCTGTTTTCCCTAGAGCGGGGTGTGGGGGGGTGTTGCCTGCCACCGGAAAGCCAGCCTTCAGCATCCTACTCTTCTGAAGGTGGTGTGGGGGCCGGGTGGGATGGGTAAGAACACGTGGAAGGACAATTTTCAGTGGAGGTTGTGAGGACGTTGGCCTTTGTTTTTTGTTTTTGTTTGTTTTTTTGGGGGGGTACCCACCCTGAGGCTTGAACTCAGGGCCTGCACACTGTCCCTGAGCTGCTTTTTATGTGTGTGTCAGTCATAGGGCTTGAATTTAGAGCTTGCGTGCTGTTCCTGAGCTTTTATTTATTTATTTTTCCAGTCCTGGGGCTTGAACTCAGGGCCTGAGCACTGTCCCTGGCTTCTTTTTGCTCAAGGCTAGCACTCCACCACTTGAGCCACAGCGCCACTTCTGGCCTGTTCTATCTATGTGGTGCTAGGGAATCGAACCCAGGGCTTCATGTATATGAGGCAAGCACTCTTGCCACGAGGCAGTATTTCCAGCCCTCCTGAGCTTTTATGCTCAAGTTTAGTGCTCTACCACTCTGGGTCAAAGCTCTACTTCAGATTGTCTGGTGGGTAACTGGAGATACTTCTCATGGAGATACTTTTCTGCCTCGGGGGTTTGCACTGCAATTCTCAGATCTCAGCCCCCTGGGTAGCTAGGATTACAGGCCTGAGCCACCAGCGCCTGGCTCCTGAGCTTTTTACTCAAAGCTAGCACTCTACCACTTGAGCCACAGCTCTGCTACTGGCTTTTTTGAAATATGAGTCTCACAGACTTTCCTTCCTGAGCTGGCTTCCAACTGTGAGCGTCAGATCTCAGCCTCCTGAGTGGTTATGATTACAGGCGTGAGCTGCTGGCACCTGGCAGTGGTTTCCCTTTTATGAGACCGGATTTGTGTCTCAAAGTTGTGTGGAAATTGAGCCCCTTGTTTCCAATGACTGACCTACACTTCTGACATGCCTTCTTCCATTTATGGAACTAAAGGTTTGAATAGTCATCACCTTTAACCAACTTCTGTTGACTCCTCCCATCTCCTTAAGGACATTTTTCAAGAATTCCTTCCTTCACTGTAAATACACCCCATTATTAAGTCCATCCACTCAGAAGCTTCACTCTCGAACCTAAGTTCAACTACACCGGATCCCCAACTATGGGGCAGGTAGTCTCTGCTTCATGGATGTGATCATTCCCTTCTTTCTGGTCCAGATCCTCTGTGATTGGAGATGGAGGATTGTAGGCACACAGGGAGACAGGAGAGAGGGCAGAAATCATTAAGTCTTTCCTAAGATCACATCCCTGCCGTCACCCAAGATGGGCTGAGCAGGCAGGCTCCCCAAGGTGGGATGTTCCTGGGTTGGTGATTCTGTTGAGATTGAAGGGTTCCAGTGCCAGGGAGAATCAAGTTGTGCTCTGGACACCATCCCAGCAAATGGGGAAAGCATCATACGTTCTTGGTGTAGCCATTTTGTTTTTGAGTGCTTTGGATTTGGGGTATCAGTGCCTTCTGATCATTCTAGGGACCGGCCACTCAGCCTCTGGAGGAGTGAAAGGAACCCTGGTCACTCCACCATGCTGCTCCCTAGTTGGCAGCCCTGGCACTTCCTTTGGGCTTTGACATACTCTTGGTAATTTTATGTAAACTTCATTGTGTGCATCTCTCATGTAGCCTGCTTCAAGTTATTTTTGTGAAAAAGTATTTTTAAAAAAGACTGCCTCTTTTAGGGCTAATAAAAGAGCTCTAAAACTAGATAATGGTGATGGTTGTATAACTTTGTAAATATACAAACGACCTGAATGGTACACTATTAAGCAGACAAGGGTTGTCAAGTATATCAGTACTGGAGGAGGGGGTGGAGGTTGGGCGGCACGCTGCTACCCTAATGACCCCGTAATCTACCCATTCAAATCTTCACACATGAGGGGGTCTAAGTGGGATGTGGAGAGCAACACGCACCTTTATTCCTCTTGGCATTGAACCCTCCTGAGAGCTGTCCCCACGGGAGCTTTGGATCCTAGTAGCGCTGACCCTGTGGACACCACTGTGACAACTGGAGATGAGCCTCACAGGACTTGACTGCCCACGCTGGCTTCGAACTGCAGTCAGATCTCAGCTGTCTGAGCAGTTAGCATTACAGGTGTGAGTCACCAGCAGTATCTTCTTAAGGAAGCACTGGAAAATCTCTCCGCTGTGAGTCTGCTCCAGGTATGGAAAGCTCTGTGCAAGGATTGTGGTCCAGTCCTAGAACTGACTCACATCAGGCCGACCGTAGAAGGGGCTGGCCTGGGTTGAGCTCAAGACATACCTAGGGTTTACTTTAAAAACTAGATTCCTTGCTGGGTGCTGGTGGCTCACAGCTATAAGTTGCCCAGGAGGCTGAGATCTGAGGATCATGGTTCAAACCCAGCCCAGCCAGAAAAGGATGAGTCTCTTATCTCCTGTTAACCTAAAAATCTGAAGTAGAGCTGTGGCTCAAAGTGGTAGATCACTAGCCTTGAATTAAAGAGCTCAGCTCAGAGACAGTGGTCAGGCCCTGAGTTCAAGTGCCAGGACTGGCAAAAACAATAACAACAACAAAAACAAGACTAGAGTGGGCACTGGTGGCTCACGCCTGCAATCCATGTTACTCAAATGGCTGAGATCTGAGGGTCAATAGTTTGAAGCCAGCCAAGGCAGAAAAGTCCATGAGACTCTTAACCACCAGAAAACCAGAAGTGGCACTGTGGCTCAAGTGGTAGAGTGCTAGCCTTGAGCAAAAAGAAGCCAGGGACAGTGCTCAGGCCCTGAGTTCAAGCCCCAGAACTGGCAAAAAAAAAAAAAAAAAGCACTGGAGTTTTCTACTTTAGCCACGCCTCCACTTTTCCACTTCTAGCTTACTCTCTGTCTCTCTTTCATTGGTGATTAATTGGAGGTAAGTGTCTTTCTCCAGCCCTGGTGGGTTTTGAACCTTGATCCTCAGATCTCAGCCTCCTGAATAGCTAAGATTATAGTTGTGAGCCACTGGCATCTGGCAAGAGTTTTTTTTTTTTTTTTTTTTGCCAGTCCTGGGCCTTGGACTCAGGGCCTGAGCACTGTCCCTGGCTTCTTCCCGCTCAAGGCTAGCACTCTGCCACTTGAGCCACAGCGCAGCTTCTGGCCGTTTTCTGTATATGTGGTGCTGGGGAATCGAACCTAGGGCCTCGTGTATCCGAGGCAGGCACTCTGGCAAGAGTTTTGTCTTTAATACTTGACAGTGGTTGAAGAAAGCCAAGGGGCTGGGCTCCAGTGACTCACGCCTGTAATCCTAACTACTCAGGAGGCCAAGATCTGAGGATTATGGTTCAAAGCCAGCACAGGCAGAAAAGTCCCTGTGTTAATCTCGTTAACTACGTACTCACAAACAAACAAACAAAATGGAAAGCTGCACTGTGGCTCAAAGTGGTAGAGAGCTAGCCTTGAGGAAAAAGAGCTCAGAGACAGAACCGGGCCCCAAGTTCAAGCCCCATGACTGACCAAAAAAAAAAAAAAAAAAAAGCCAAGGGCTCCCTTCACACAAGGCATACCTCCACCACCCACCACGACCACCACCCACCACGACCACCACCCACCACGACCACCACCCACCACGACCACCTCCCATCGCCGCTACCACCACCACACAATTCCACAAGAGAGGGCGGGCCAGAGAAAGGAGTGACTGCAGTCACGGAGGGAATGGCAGGGTGGTCTAGACACCCTGGTCTGGATGGTCCTCTGGAGGCGAGAGCTGCTGCACACCCCGGGCTGATCACCTGGTGAGGTCTGCCTTCACCAAGGACTTGTGTGGACAACTACTTTCCAATTAAGCCCTCCATTACTGTTTGAGACACAGATGGGAGATGCCAATTCCGTGGCCCTCAGGGAGCAGGTCAGCCCAACCTGTGAGTGAAGCTCACAACTCCAGTGGGGAAGGAGAGGCAGAATGGGAGGATCTCTGTAAAGAGCAAGTTGTCTCACTAAAGATGGGTTCCATTATCCTAGCTTCAGAATTTTCTGGAAAACCTGGGATCCAGATTTTGATTTTGATTTTGCCAGTCCTGGGGCTTGGACTCAGGGCCTGAGCACTGTCCCTGGCTTCTTTTTGCTCAAGGCTAGCACTCTGCCACTTGAGCCACAGAGCCACTCCTAGATTTTTCTATATATGTGGTGCTGAGGAATCAAACCCAGGGCTTCATGTATATGAGGCAAGCACTCTACCACTAGGCCATATTCCCAGCCCTCTGGCATCCAGATTTTTAAAGATAAAAATCTCCTGATTTCATTAATAAATTTAAAAAATTCTTTACATGCTCTGCAGGTAATGAAAAACTGGGATGGGGATCAGATCAGTCCTGAGAGTCTGTCTTGTTTAACATCACAAATGCCTAGGATGTGTCAGAAAAAGTATGGCGCTTAACCATGAGATACAAAGAAACAGAGACATTAAAATACGTCACTGTAGCCAGGATGGAGAAGGACTCCCTGGACAGAGTGCTATAGTGAATGAGCTCTATTATCTCTGTTTCACTGTAAGGGTGCTTGTGTTAAGTAGCTTATCATTCCCCAGAGATTAAGATCATACAAACAAGAAGCCCACCAAAGAATTGGCTCTAAGTCTCACATTGGAGACAATGCAGAACCCAGCCTCCCACTGACCTGTATCTGAGCAGGCTATAGGCCAGCTAGGTCAGCTGTCCAGGCCTCAGTATAGCTGTTGCCCAGATTAAGGTCACCATTGGTATATCCACCTGGCCTCTGGTAATTATTGCAGGAGTGCAGCTTTTGGAGAAGGCTAAGATGGTGGGTGTACCAGAGAAGGAGGAAGCAGGATACAGGAAGTCAGGACTTAGGGGTGGGGCTCTGTCTACCTGCTATCCACTCCCAGTCTATAGTAGCCCTAATGGAGTCTCTGGCCCACTCTGTGTCTCACCATCCTGAACACTGCTGAGCTATTAGCAGACATTTTGTACTGTTGGCCTGGAGTATTTGCAAAGTGGGAGTGGGGTAAAATCCCCTAGAGGACAAATCATGGTCCTCTGAGAACTTGGGGAGGCAGGTCAGGCCTGGCCTGGGCCCTGAGCCCATCCACAGGCTTCCTTCTAGCTCTTGTTCATGAGAACTGGGGCTTGTCGACAATTAGAGGATTCCTAGAGTAGCAATGGGGAAGAGCCCTGACAGCGTGTATTATACTTACACGCAGTATTAACTGATTTTACAAAGTACTAACACCCCAACAGTGACATGCGAAGAGGTTAATTTAAATTTAACCTGGCCAAATTTATTCTGCTAATAAGAGGCAGGATCAAGATATGTACTTGGGCAGGCTAGCCCAGCACCTGTGCCTGGAAACATGATAAACTTTTTTTTTTTTTTTTTGCCAGTCCTGGGGCTTGAACTCAGGGCCTGAGCACTGTCCCTGGCTTCTTTTTGCTCAAAGCTAGCACTCTTACCACTTGAGGCACAGCACCTTGCTTTTTCTATATATGTGGTGCTAAGGAATCGAACCCAGGGCTTCATGTATACGAGGCAAGCACTCTACTACTAGGCCATATTCCTAGCCCAATGATAAACTTTTCTTATGGCCTAAGATAAATAGGCAGGTATAAGATTGTTATATATTTTTTTTTTCAGGTTTCCTTTTCGTTTTTGTGAGAGTACTGGGGCTTGAACTAAGCACCTAAGCACCTGAGCACTATATCTAAGCTTTTTGCTCAAGGCTAGTCCTCTACCACTAGAGCTATAGCTCCTTTCAGCTTTTTCTTTTTGGTCAGTCATGGGGCTTGAATTCAGGGTCTGGGTGTTGTCCCTGAGCTCATATGCTCAAGGCTAGCACACTACCACTTTGAGTTTTCTGGGTGGTTAATTGGAGATAAGAGTCTCAGGGTCCATCGTGGGGCTTGAACTCTGGGCCTGGGTGATGTCCCTGAGCTCTTCAGCTCAAGGCTAGTGCTCTACCACTTGAGCCCCTCCCCCCTTTTTTTTGCCAATAAGTACTAGAGCTTGGGGGCTAAGAATGTGGCTTAGTGGTAGAGGGCTTGCCTAGCATGTATGAAGCCCTGGGTTTGATTCCTCAACACTACATAAACAGAAAAAGCCAGAAGTGGTGCTGTGGCTCAAGTGGTAGAGTGCTAGCCTTGAGCAAAAGAAGCTCAGGGACAGTGCTCAGGCCCTGAGTTCAAACCCCAGGAGTGGCAAGAAAAACAAACAAAAATCTTCTTCTCTCTCCCTCCCCTCCATTCAATTATTTTATCACTAAGAAACCAACCAAGACACCCAACATAACGAAATGGTGGGGGAGAATGAGGTCTCAGCACACACAGGCAAGGAGGTATAGAGTGGATTAGGGAGGAGTTTGGGCTGGGGGCGTGACAGGAAGCACAACTGGAGAGGCGGCAGCGACTAAGACCAGAAACCAAGGAGTGAGGCCCTGAGGAGAGAATTCATGGCTTGGAGTTTCTTGACACTTCAGTGCTGAAAGCACTCAGGGTGGGAGACTCTCCCAAGACAGAGGCAGCACCACCGACCTGGATTCTTTTAAATGTGGATATAATTTAACCCCTGAAAAAAGAACACCAGGAAGTGGAGCTGTGTTCAAGTGGTAGAACACTAACCTTGCACAAAACAACTAGGGACAAGGCCCAGGCTCTGAGTTCAAGCCTCAGTACCAAAACAGAAAAACAAAACTCTAGAACAGAGCCTTTCAAGCCATCTTTAGGACTCTGCAAAGAGGACTTTTCCCCAGACTCTCCTGCCCTGGGGAACAGTGTGTGGGGTGGAGCTGGGCTGGGACTGGAGGCCCTCCTAGGAGGCCCTGATCTGCCTCTGCAGCCTCCTCCTGCCCTGTAGAGTTCCACAGCACCCGCAGGTACCCTTCAAAGGCTGCTCTTTCTAAAAGTGCAGAAGACATCCAGAAAGAGGCCCAAGAGGCCCAGAGGCCAAGGGCTCCCGCAGAGAGGAACACTTCACTTCCCGTGGTCACATTTGAAACTATTTATTCAATGAGGCAGTATTGACAGAATGGAAAACAACACAGAATCCATGCTCTGCTACTGGGGTTTGACTTTGCTTTTTTTTTTTTTCCTTCTTCTTGGCCATTTCTCAAACTATTGGGAAGTTATTTCATCACAAAGGAACATGGACTTGAAAGCCCCTGGACAGCTTTACAATGATGATAAAAAATAATAATTAAAAAAATAACAAATTATAGAACTAGGACTGTTTATATGTAAATTTCCCTACCCTCCCTCCCATTAAGTACAGAAAAGAACATACAAAGAACATTGGGTAGTTTTATATAAAACAAGCAAATACAAGAATCTGAAACTTTCCTCAAAGGCTGAGCAAGACATGAAGAATCTTTTAATGTCGCATTAAAAAAAAGAAAACAACCACATTAAATACACTGTCACACACATGGGGGGGGGGCCTTAGGAGGAACAGTTACCCCTAGTAACTGAAGGAGCAGAGATTTGGCCTGTCAAAAAGACAGGTGAATTTAGCTACTGGAGGCTCAGGGCTTGCAACCAGGAAAGCAGGGGATTGAACAGTTATGAAGAACATAAGGGGTACAGACTACAGCGACCTGAAGTTGGGGCTGAACCAGGATGCCGCCCCTTCCCCGGCAAGGGGACCCCTTTCATCACAATGCCCTCTTAAGTTATAGCTACAGACAGTTGGAGAAAATGGCTTCCACTGGTGCCCCCTGTTGTATAGTTTTTCTCTCCCTCCTTCCTTTTCCTTCTGCTCCTCTCACCTCTTCCCATCCTCCCCTCCCCCCACACCCACAAGCACGCTCAACACGCACCCCTCAGACCCTTAATACTTCTGCTCCAGTTCATATACACAACCAATTCAGGATTGACCTTAAAGCCAAAGCAACTCTTAGTCATGAGCTCAAGAAGGACTTCCTGAAAGAGGCGACAGGAGGCTGAGGACACCTTCTTGTCCCAGCCTGGGCCCCCCCCCGCACGACATTCGCCTGCCCATGGCAAATTCAGCACCTGGACCGGCCTGAGGAGGAGTGCCATCCGCCAGCGCTTTCTGGATCCCGCCGTGTCCTTGAACCTCCTTCCTCAGGTGAGTTCAGCAGGGAGTCCTGGGCGGCCACTGGGAGGCAGCTTTGGTGAAGGGCATGGTCACCTCTGCCTGAGTTTGTCAGTAGCTCAACGCATGACCCTGGTATGAACAAAAAGCAGGTGGCTGTGTCTGCCCACGTACCCTATCACCCACTAAACTGGGTGAATTATTCTTTCCACAGCTCACCTCGATCCATACAGGCAATTCCATGCGGGTTTCAATATATATATATGTATATATATACTTTATATATGTAAATGTGTATGTTCATATGTACACATATACATATATATTCACACACACATACACACACACACACACACACATTATAGACACATTTCCGCAGAAAGAAGTCCTGCCACAATTTGGCTTTTTTTGGGACAGTGAAATTGACAGTGCAGTCTCTTACTCCACCAATCCCAGGAAATCATGAGTGGTGCCTTAAAAAATTCAATTTCAAAATCTGCTGCCTTTCTTCCTTTAAAAAAAAAAGTTAACAAAACTTTTCTTCCGAAGTCGAGAGACTTAATTCCATTTGATTGCACCTCTGCAATGTGTAAAAAATGTTGAAGTAGACTAGAAAATGATGCCATGATACGGCTGCATGTCACTGTTCCAATGTCACCACTTCCACCGCCTGGCCGTCCATGGTGACCGCGCTGTCCGATATCCTGGTGGTCACTGGAGCCATGGCCACCTGCACCGGGCCGTTGCCCTGGGCGAGGCTGGTTACCACAGTCTGGTACATGCTCACAGGGATCTGGACCAAGCCTAAAGAGACAAAAGGCAAGAGTGTCGGTGAGGTTCCTGCTCAGGCACCTGGGTGCAGGCTGGCTATGAGCACCCAGTTCCAGTGTGCCGGGTGTCACTGCCTGGCATGAGCGTTTCCTCTGGGAGATGCACAAACCCATCAAGTGTAAATGCCCCATGCCTAGGCTGGCGCCGCTATGCCAGCCCTTCTGTGGCTGTCTTCCTCTGTGACCAGGCCCTCGCGCTCTGAGGTTCCGTGACTGCCTGCCAACTTCAACTCCACTTGTGCTCCAGTTTCTCAACTCTAAAGAAAAGCTCTGTTTCCTCCCCACTCTTCTGGTCTCTGCTCTATCTGTCCTTTCCCTTTAGAGTCAAGCTTGCCACACAGATTGGGAAAATGAAGGAAGGAAGGAATAAATAATAAAGACTCCATGTTGACTTTTTCTTTGTTCTGATCAGAATGACAGGGAATAAGGAGATCTGGCTCCTGCAAAAAGGAAGAGACTGAAAATAGGATTTGGTGGGAAGATTCTATTGAATTGGCTGGACCAGTAGAAACCCCAACCCCAATGCCCAGACCTTCATGATAGGACAGCTGAGATTCAGTCACAATCTTGAGAAATTGACCTGTTCTCCTGACATACCCCTAAGGCCTACGGGTCAGAACCAGAAGAAATTTTCCAGAACTGGAAAAACAAAGAAACAAATAAGACATGATTTTCAGCCCAAAAGGCCCGGTTGACATCTGCTTGCACAAGAGATGAAAAAGACCCAAACATTAAGCACATTAGTAAATTAACAGTAGAAATACAGGAAGGATCTTGAAAGATTCTAGAATTAGCAAGTCATATACAAAGAACTTGTTACAAGTGCAGTGTTGGAACCCACAGAAACCTAGACGCATCGGGGGAAGACACTGTCAGCTTACAGTTCTGCGCCTCGCCCCTGTCATCGCCTGTGTGGATGACGTATGGAGGCCGAGTAGATACATCTGTGGGTAGAAGGGTCCAGATGCAAGCCCACTCAGGGCAACTTGGAAGGGGTGCGGTGTGCCACCAAATCGAGGAGGTCCCGAGAAATGGGGCATGCATGGGAGGGGGAGAAAATGACGGAGCAGAGGGAAGGCGTGGAGGACGTGCAGAAGATTTTCCAGACTTAGATGGAAGTGGTGATTATGGTTCAAAAGTAGATGCCATCCACTTGAAGGGAAAATAAAAGTTATACAAAAAGGAAAGAAATGTGGGCTGCGAATATGGCCTGGTGGTACAGTGCTCGCCTGGGGTACATGAAGCCCTGGGTTTGATTCCTCAGTACCACGTACATAGAAAAAGCTGGAAGTGGCGCGGTGGCTCAAGTGGCAGAGTGCTAGCCTTGAGCAAAAAGAAGCCAGGGACAGTGCTCAGGCCCTGAGTCCACACCCCAGGACTGGCAAACAAAACAAACAAACAAATAAAGGGAAATGTAATAACATGTTTAGCGACAAATATTTCTTTGTGTGGTCATAACATGAACATAGATAACAAGTTGTCCAAAAACTATCAGTCAACTTAAAATGCTAGATGTTTTTTTAAATAATAAGGATAGGTGTGACCAAAAAAAAAAAAAAAAAAAGGAAAAGAAAAGAAAAAAAAATCCCTGGGCTACCAACTTTTATAAGAGCCCTTTTTAGTTCTTGTTTGGGGAAGGGCACCAATTTAAAACCTCACTTGAAGACCAGTGATTAGAAGGTATCATGCTATCTGTCCCGGGGCCCAGGGCCCACATTGCCCGCCCTGGGAATGCCCAGGATCTCGAGGTAGCAAGCACCTCAGCCTGCCCCCCGCCGCGGTAACCATCCGCCCCATTCCCTCTGGGCGGAGGATCGCAGCCCCAGGTGGCCCTCGGCAACATCACCAGACCTAGCCCGAAAAACAGGCAAGCCGGAGCAGGTTACGGGTGTGGCTCAGCGGAAAGGTCCCTGCCTAGCAAGCCTAGAGCCCCGGGTTCAAACCCCCATCTGCCATTATGATTTAGAAGCCCACCCTGGCTTCCGGGTGGAATGTGAAAGGAGGTCTTATTTTACAATGCGGATGTTTGCCAATGCAACATGAAATGGGACTTAATTTTTTTGAGAGGTCTTTAATTTTTTTTTTCTTTCTTTTTGACGGTACTGGAGATTGAGTTCCCGTCTATGAGCTTGTGAGGTAAGACTTGAACCACCAAGCCAAGTCTTCCTTCCTGTCCTAAGTTGGGATACCAATATATTTTTATTAGCATACCCTAGTCATACAATGGGAGTTTGTGACATTTTCATGCATGCATACAGTGTACCCTATTGCCTCACACCCTTATTATTACTCTTCATCCTCTTAAAATAATTTTAACAGGTTCCATTGTTCTATCTCCATGTTTGCACATAAAGTGCTTCAACCATGTTCATTCACCCTCTCTCCGTTTACTCTCCCCCATCCACCACCAATCCTTGCTGCCCCCCCACCCCCAACAGAACCTGTATGGTGTTCCTGCTTAATCTTCCTACCATGGCCTCCTACTTGTTAGGATCATAGGCTATGAGGTGTTTGGGTTTCCTATGACATGGACCCATGCCCAGTGTTACTAAAAGTGTCTAGTATCATGGAAGATTTGCCCAAGAATAAGACGGAGAAAGGCTCAAATACAAAAATACATAGTGGGCTGGGAATTGGCTTAGTGGTAGAGTACTCGCCTAGCATGCATGAAGCTCTGGGTTCGACTCCTCAATGCCATATAAACAGAAAAAGCCAGAAGTGGTGCTGTGGCTCAAGTGGCAGAGTGCTAGCCTTGAGCAAAAAGAAGCTCAGGAACAGTGCTCAGGCCCTGAGTTCAGACTGGCAAAAAACCCAAAAACACACAAAACAAAACATAGCAGCTGTCACTGCTATAATCAGAGATCTCCAAACATGGCATACAGATTTGTTGTTCCATTAATTCCCAATCATCAACCAGGGTCTCAAGAGGTAGCCCACACTAGCCTCAAACTCACGATCCTCCTGCTTGAGTCTCAGGTGCCTTCGTGTTGGGGTTGCAGGTTTGTGCCCTAGATGGAACTAACGTTCACCAGTGTGCACCTCTGTGGCTGCCTGCACTGTGGCAGATGTCTCAAATGACTGCTGATTTCTGAGTCAGCTTTAGATTTTGCCTTCTCTGGTTTGGGTCTCTGTCCCTGTGGCCCCACACTTTGCACAGCCCACTTTCAAGGAATGTCTTCCTCCTAGCACTGTGTGCTTGTCTTGTGTTGGACTGGGTACATTCAAAAGGTGCGAGAGTTTTAGAGAAATGAGGCTAAGCTGCGATGGAAGCTCCCAGCTCAGAAGAGGGTAAAATGTAAATGTAAGACTACAACTTAGACCCACAAATTCCACCTTCTGGATTCCGCATCAGCCAGGGAAGGAGAAAATTAGGCCTTTATAAGTAGGTATCACAATGTCTCCCACAAAAGAAAAGCTGAGAGTGAATAACTGGTGACAGTGACTACACTATTAAATGTTTTTCAGAGGGAGAAACTCCAGACAGGGAATATTGTATAACTAATACTACTATTTTCTACATGTAGTTTCAATCTAGTACCATCTTAAATGCATTAACATTTCATTGTGGGGATTTTAGGTGGTCTTGTGCATACTCTTTCACACACACACACACACACACACACACACACACACACACGATTAGATTAAGTCACCTCAATGTCTCTGACCCAGCAGTCTTTATATCCATTGCAAGGGAAGGGGGGGGGGGGAGCCCAGTACACAAGGAGTCGGGTGGCTGCCCTTTGAAGACATGATTAAATGCTGAGGTACAGTAATCAGGCTGGGATTGTCCCTGCATCTGCTCAGCTTGCCCTGATTAGCCCTAATCTAGAGGCACATGTTAATCCGAGCTTGTATTTTGGGTCACTGCAATTGGCACAGGAAGCCCTTCACATTCTGCTTTAAGGGTTTAGAGTTCTGTTTTCCTCTGCTGGGAGACTTGACACAGTCTTGGTGCTCACACTCTTTGGCCTGAGTGTGGCACTCCTGAGAGCTCACAGCACCCCGGAGAAGAAAGGCACAGTCTTGAACAATGTCTTCAAGACATTAGTAGCACAACATTCAGTTCAGTAAATGCAATCCATCCTTTTCTTTAAACTCAAAAAATAAACATAGAAAGTTTATTAAAACAGTAACAACAATACAATTGCTAGGCAAGGTACATGCCTGTAACCCCAGCACTGGGGAGGCTAAGGCAAGAGGGTGATGAATTTGAGGCCAACTTGGGCTACATATCGAGTCTCTGTCAGAAAATACCAAACACCACATAACTCTTCCTGAAAACATAGCCACACAGGTTGATGTATGCCTATAGATTTAGTATATGAGAGGTTGAGGCAGCAAGTTCATTTGAACCCGAGTTCAAGACCAGCCTGGGCAACATAACAAGTCTCCATCTAAAACAAAAAA
The DNA here is from genome assembly GCF_023159225.1 of Perognathus longimembris pacificus. Lineage (NCBI taxonomy): Eukaryota > Metazoa > Chordata > Mammalia > Rodentia > Heteromyidae > Perognathus > Perognathus longimembris. The sequence continues at coordinate 136,069,695 of NC_063162.1, read as the reverse complement.
TGCCCCCAAGCCCCCAGATCCAAACAGACAAAATTTCCAAAATATAGGTTGAGTTTATGGTGAAACTGTGTTGTGGCCTTAGATTTGGGGGTCTTTCACACCCCTGCATGCCCCTGAGGACCTAACCCTCAAGCCAGTGGCAGGGAGAGGAGACTGCTTCCTCTCTTCACACTTCCTGGTGGGGTATGCAGGAAAAAAGTGAAAGGCCCCAGCACCAGGATCTTTATGTCAAAACCACCAGTCCCAGAGAAACTGCTGGCTCCGATACCATTTCCCCGCAAATGACACCTGACCTGGCTGTGTTTTGATTTCTTTTCTTTAAACTTGTTGGGTATCATTCTTGAACCCAAACGATTAAACATGCTCCTCCCAGTCTTCCCTTTCCTCCTTACCTCGATACATGGCAATTACAGCCTTCCCGGTTGCTCAGGCCCCAAACTCTGAAGTCATTCTTAACGTCACATTGAATTCATCAGCAAATCCTGTCAACTTTCCTTTCAAGTGTATAACCGAACCTCACTTCTGAGGCTCCCTCCATGGTCAAACCTATCATCTCTTGCCTGGATGCATTTTGCTTCATGATTACCCTGCTTCAGTCCCTGCAGAGGGGTCTTCTATACAAAGTGATGGATATGAGGACATGCTCTGAACTCAGATTCTCAGACTGCACCAGAGGATGTTTGCCCCATTCTGTGTGTGTGTGTGTGTGTGTGTGTGTGTGTGTGTGTGTAAAACATCCTCTCTTTGAAAGTCCAATGCTCACTGAGGAGTATTAACCTGACAGCAGGACAGTTAGTTCATTAGGGTAACCATTTCTTGCAAAATGTTTTGTCTTTTCCAAGTTCAACATCCTTGCAGAGTATGGTGGCTTATGCCTTTAATCCAAGCTACCCAGGAGGTGAAGATTGAGGTTCAAGGCAAGCTTGGGAAAAAAGTTAGCAAAACTCCAGCTCAATAAATCAGATGGGCAGTGATGGCAAGCTCCTGTAATCCCAACTTTGTGGAAGGTATAGGAAGGAGCCTCATGGTCTGAGACAGACTGGGCCAAAGACCTAGTTGTCGTTGTTCCCTCCCCCACCACCAAAAAAAAGACCAGAGAGAAGGCTGAAGTGGCACAGTGTTTTGCACAGCAAGTGCAAGAGCAAATTCAGACATCAGTATTACAAAAAAACACCAAACAATACAAACAAGAAAGGTAGTTTAATCCTCTATAGGAGTTTTGCTATATTGTTTAGGCTGACCCCAAACTCTGGGGTTAAGTGATCTTCCTGCTTAACCTCCTGAGTAAATAGGACTACAGGTACATGCCACCATGTCCAGCTGAGAAGATATACTTTAACAGGCAGTTAAGATTTCTGGTCAAATTGGGGGTATTGGCAAACATGCATTAGTTACAGCTCCTGAGGGAGGTACCGCAGACCTCACCGTGATGTGTTGGGCTTGGTATACATGGTGGAGATGAATGGAATAGCGAGGCTTTTACAACCTGGAGTTGGGGCTTAGTCCAGTGAAAAACTATTCATATTGAGTAACTGGTAGTTCATGGGAGGGACACAGTATTTTATAACTTTAAGACAAACAAAAATAATTTGTACAAGGTTCCTTTCCCAAGTCTGTCCCTTCAAGTTTACCAGAAAATTTAATTAAAAAAAAAAACCCAAACATATGCCTTTTGGCAGCTAATTGCTACAGTTTATTTCTTTTTCAGTTGTGAAGGTGAATTGAATTTGAAGAAGATAATATCTCCGTCTTCAACAATGTAAGCTCTGCCTTCTTGTCTGTACTTCCCAGCAGTCTTGACTGCAATTTCAGAACTCTCCTCTTTAAGATCTTCGTCTTTCATTACTTCAGCCATAATGAATCCCTTTCCAAAATCTGTGTGAATCTTTCCTGCAGCCTGAGGAGCCTTCACCGCTTTCCTGACGTCCCATGCATGCACTTCATCTGGGCCTGCAGTGAGAAAGTATTCTAGTTGGAGTGCTGCAAAGCCAGCCCTAATGATCCGTGCCAAGGCACTTCGTCATGCTCACTTTCAGACACTTCAGTCTCTCCTCAGCACTCTCCTTTTTTCTAGTACTGGGGTTTGATCTCAGGGCCTTCCACCTGTCAGGCAAGCACTATGCCACTTGAGCCATGCCCCACCCTTTTGGGCTCTTTATTTTTTGCCAGTCTTGGGGCTTGGGACTCAGGGCCCGAGCCCGAGCACTGTCCCTGGCTTCTTTTTGCTCAAGACTAGCACTCTACCACTTGAGCCACAGCACCACTTCCGGCTTTTTCTGTGTACGTGGTGCTGAGGAATCGAACCCAGGGCTTCATGCATACCAGGCAAGCATTCTACCGCTAAGCCACATTCCCAGCCCCGTGGCTCTTTATTTTTTAAGTGTCTGACCAAGACTTTCCTACCTACAAGCTTCCACAGTTGGGATTACAGATGCATTCCAACACACCCAGCTTATTGGTTGAAATGGGGTCTTACCAGCTTTTTGTGAGGGCTGGCCTTGAAATACAGTTCTACTGATCTTTACCTTCTTAGAAGCTAGGTATTTTTAAATTAAAAAAATTGTTTCGTCAGGCCTGGAGCTTGAACTCAGGTCTTGCATGCTGTCCTTGAACTTTTTTGCTCAAGGTTAGCACTTCACCACTTTGAGCCACAGCTCCATCTTTGGTTTTCTAGTGGTTAATTGGAGGTAAGAGTCTCATGGATTTTTCTGCCTGGGCTGGCTCCAAATTGCTACCCTCAAATCTCAGCCTCCTGAGTAGCTATGATTACAGGTGTGAGCCACCAGTGCTTGGCTTAATTTTCTTTTTTTTGGCAGTACTGGGGTTTGAACTGAGGACCTTGCATTTGCTAGGCAGCTACTCTACCTCCTGAGCTATGTACGCCCACAGCCTTCTCCTCTCCTTCTTTCCTTTTTTGGGGGGGTGGGGGTGGGGTCAGTCATGAGGCTTGAACTCTGGGCCTGGGCGCGCTTCATGTATACGAGGCAAGTGCTCTTGCCACTAGGCCATATCCCCAGCCCTGGAGATTAGTCTCACAGACTTTCCTACCTGGGCTGGGTTTGAACTGCGATCCTCAGATCTCAGCCTCAAGAATAGCTACGATTATAGCTGTAAACCACCGGCACCTGGCTCCTTTTTGTTTTTGAGATAGAATCTCACAGGGCAGCCCAAGGTGATTTTGAGTTCTTGAGGCTTTTGTTTCAGTTTTCCAAGTGCTTGGATTTACAGACATGTACCACTATGTCTAGCTAGCTGAACCGTGAAATGCTTAGTTGAGTGAATATACCTGAGCCTTTCACACCAGCACACCAGATTATCATTCCATCACAGCTACAATGGCCCCTCAATGTGCCCTAAACACTACCTGATCAGGCAGATCATTCTGCCTACATTATTCCCCGTGGGTCTCGATTCTACCTTTCTGATAATTCCTGCAGTTTTTCATGGGCAAACAGCAGACAGACGAGCCCACCACGTCTGTACTGCCCTGCTTCCAAGAGGCTTTTGCTTTTCTCTAATTTACTTAAACTCTTGGCATGACCACATCATTGAGTAGCAAGCAGACATAGGCACTCAATAACAGAATGACTTATAATCGCTCAATATTTCTCATGGTTTTTGGAAACTGGACTCCCTGTAGCCTTGATCTCTGTGGACTGAAGAGCCTTCAAGTCTTTTACTATACTCTAGAAAAAACTCTGCTTTCTACAGGGTGTGTGTGTGTGTGTGTGTGTGTGTGTGTGTGTGTGTGTGTGTGTTGCTCCTGGGCCTTGAACTCAGGGTCCAGGTGCTGTCCCTGGCCTTTTTTGCTCAAGGCTAGTGCTCTACCACTTCCAGACCCTTTTGGTGCTTAATTGGAGATAAAAATTCTGATGGAATTTACTGCCTGGACTGGCTTCAAACTGTAATCCTCAGATCACAGCCTCCTGATAGCTAGGATTACAGGTGCAAGCCCCTGGCACCCAGCAATGAAACATTGTTAAAGTGTTGTGTGGCACTTTAGGAACTGTTTGTGGTAGGATGAAAGAGGCCATTTTATTTCCATTAAATATTCCTAGTCAGAAAGACCTACTATGAATCTTGATGTTGCCATTCTGACAACTTGTAAAACTGCTTCAAGGCTTGTTGAATTCACACAGGTAAAGCCAGGTACAGTGCTGGACACAGAGGAGGTCTACAGCAAATGTTAGCTGCTAATGCTCGAAGGAGACAGAATGGAAGCAGAGGCAGCACATATCTTGCGGCAGTGAACTCATACAGGAGCCATATTATTTGCCAAAGGCCTCCAAAGACATAAAGACTGGAGATAAAAAGCCATGGAAGAAGGCAGAAGGGCTGGCCCACAGTGCCCCCTCTGGAACACCTAAGTGCCCACAACCAACACAGGAGACAAAGCAGTTGCTTGTCCAGTGCACCCATAAATAATCAATCCAGGGGCTAGGAATATGACCTAGTGGTAGAGTGCTTGCCTAGTATACATGAAACCCTGGGTTTGATTCCTCAGTACCACATATACAGAGAAAGCCACAAGTGGCACTGTGGCTCAAGTGGTAGAGTGCTACCCTTAAAGAAGCCAGGGACAGTGCTCAGGCCCTGAGTTCAAGCCTAAGGATGGGCTAAACAAACCAGGCTGAAACACTGGTCAATATTAAGCATGTTAAAAATATGACTAAGAGGTTAAGGGCTTAGTTCTGTGTTAAAGTGCTTATCTAACACATGCAAAGTTCCGAGTTCAATCTCTAATACTACTAAAAAATGTGTATATGATCAAAGATAGTGTGATATATGATGTCATCACTGTGCCAAGTATCTAAACTCCTACACAAAGTAGCCCGACAGGCATGAGCTAAGCAGAACCCAGGGCTGCAGGTTGGTCAACTGGCACCAAGGCCTGTCCTCCCCCACCTCACGACAAGATAGGGCAGTGTAGACGGCTGGGGGAAGAATGGGCTTTTCATTTGCCTCCCAAGCCAGGGAAACCTTTGGGAATTGTTGTTTGCTGTAACTAAATCTTTTACCCCAAAGGCCTTCCACGTTGGCCATGGAGATATCTTTAGTTGGGAGAAAAATATTGATGGTTGTGAGAGGAAAATAAGAGAGCTAAACAAAAAACATAACACTTGGTGCTTTAAGAAATAACTCTTGTAACACAAAGCAATGGTGTAATGCCTTCTGTAGTTTATTGAGATAAGAGCCAACTATGTATGTTAGGAAAAGTCCAGCTTTGTTGGGGAACCTTATAATCCTGAAAAGGATAATAAGGAAGAAATAAGGGGCTGGGGATATGGCCTAGTGGCAAGAGTGCCTGCCTCATATATATGAGGCCCTGGATTCGATTCCCCAGCACCACATATACAGAAAATGGCCAGAAGTGGCGCTGTGGCTCAAGTGGCAGAGTGCTAGCCTTGAGCAAAAAGAAGCCAGGGACAGTGCTCAGGCCCTGAGTCCAAGCCCCAGGACTGGCAAAAAATAAATAAATAAATAAATAAAATAAAAAAGGAAGAAATAAATGCACAGATTATATTATATAACTCATAAAACTTTTATTTAGGGTAGTAGTGGGTAGTACTGGGGTATAAACTCAGTGTTTTACATTTGCTAGGCATGTGTTCTAACACCAAATCATGCCCCCAGCCCTTTTTAGTTGGCTATTTTTGAGATAAGGTCTAGCTTCCTGTTGTGTGCACACTTACACTACAATCCTATTTTTTAAAATTCTGTTTCTACAGTGACAGGCCATGCCTTGCCTCTTCAGTTGAGATCAACTCTCGTAGACTTTTCTGCCCCGGCTGACCTGGAACTGCAATCTTCTCATCTTAGTCTTCCAAGTAGCTAGGATTACAGGTATGTGGCATCAGTACCTTATACTTTACTTGTGAGGTTTTAAATAGTCATCATAGGCACTTAGAAGTTTTTCTAAGGGTATTAGGCAGGAGGGAAGTCCTTTAAAGAACAACCTCCTTCCTCCCCCCTCTGTTGGTTGTAGGGTTTGAACTCTGGGCCTGGGTGCTGTCACTGAGCTCTTCAGCTCAAAGCTGGCGCTCTACCACTTGAGCCACAGTGCCACTTCTGGTTTTTTGGTGGTTAATTAGAGATACAAGTCTTAAGGGCTTTCCTGCCCAGGCTGGTTTTTAACCTCGATCCTCAGATCTCAGCCTCCTGAGTAGCTAAGGATTACAGGTGTGAGCCACTGGTGCCTGGCAAAAATCTTTTTTTAGTGCCAGTCTTGGGGCTTGAACTCAGAGCCTGAGCACTGTTCCCACCACTTGAGCCACAGCTCTGTTCCTGGCTTTTTGGAAGTTAACTGGAGATAACAATTTCAGACTTTGCTTCTTAGGCTGGCTTTGAAACACAATCCTTAGATATCAGCCTCCTAAGTCGCTAGGATTATAGGTGTGAGCCACCAGCATTCAGTTCATTTTGTTTTGCTTTGTTTTTGTTGTCAGTCCTGGGACTCAGGGCCTGAGCACTGTCCTGGCTTCTTTTTGCTCAAGGCTAGCACTTTGCCACTTGAGCCACAGCACCACTTCCGGCTTTTTTCTATATATGTGGTGCTGAGGAATAGAACCCAGGGCTTCATGTATATGAGGAAAGCACTCTTACCATTAGGCCATATTCCCAGCCCCCTCATTTAAAAAAAAAAAAAGGTTAAAAAATTTTTGTCACTCTGATTTAAAAGGATGACATTATTAAGATGCATTGTTCACATAACCTGACTTCTAGAACTGAAGCCCCAGTTTACAACCACTCAATAAAAAAAAAAATTAAATTTCCCACTTGTAAGCCTGGAAAAGTATTTACATCAGTAGCTGATGTCTAAGGAAAGCAAGAACAACAAGGCATACCTTCTACTACAGAGTGGAAAAAGATAAGAGGAAGTCAGGTAGGAAAGTTAGCCCAGTAGGCAGGTGGCAATCTAAATAAGATTCAGATGAGAAGACATATGTAGAGCAAAAAAAGAGATGATAGGTCATGAGAAGTCAATTTCAAGCTAGAAGACAGTCCAGGTAATTTTTAAGATAGTATGACAAAAGGAAGGAAAGATAAAGCATTTCTCTTCTTGTACTTCTGAGTCATGATACCAAGGGAAACCTTCCCTTCTTGCTAGACAATCTTGAAGCATTACTTAGAAAAGTCACATCCTGTGATAATGTTCATGGCAGTACCTGTCTGGTTGGGGCAGGGCCTCTCTTGTCCTTGGTCTGATTTTTGCAGACCATCATGAAACTCCTCAAGCCAAATGTTTTTTGTTTTTTGCCAGTCTGGGGCTTGTCCCTGAGCCTCTTTGCTTTTTCTGAGTAGCTTATTGGAGATAAGAGTCTCATAGACTTTTCTGCCTGGGCTGGGCTAACTCTGAACCACGATCCTCAGATCTCAGTCTCCTGAGAGGATTACAGGCATGCGCCAAATGTTAAAATAGAATGCATTTTGTTTTTTCATGCCAGTCATGGAGTTGAAGATTTTTTTTTTTTCCCTCAAGTTTAGCATTCTACCACTTGAGCCACTTCTAGCTTTTTTTTTTTTTTTCTTCCTGGCAGTAATGGAAATAAAGAGTCTCATAGACTTTCTTGACCAGGTTGGCTTTGAACTGTAATCCTCAAGTCTCAGCTTCTTGAGCTGGTAGGGCATTTTTACTTTTGTAAATGTATCTCAAAACATATTTGGGGGGGCTGGGGATATGGCCTAGTGGCAAGAGTGCTTGCCTTGTATACATGAGGCCCTGGGTTCGATTCCCCAGCACCACATATACAGAAAACAGCCAGAAGTGGCACTGTGGCTCAAGTGGCATAGTGCTAGCCTTGAGCAAAAAGAAGCCAGGGACAGTGCTCAGGCCCTGAATTCAAGGCCCAGGACTGGCCAAAAAAAAAAAAAAAAAAAAAAAACCAAACAAACATATTTTGGGGATAGAACTTCATAGTGTCTTCCTGAATTATTGGAGATGCGCAGGAACATTATGAAATCAAGAGTTGTGCTTCAGGATTCAGAACCACTGGAGACTGAGTTCTCAGTGTGGGGCTGAGCTAGATGCCCTGGCCAGGAAGGCTTCCACAGAAAGCAGCGGGGGATAGGCACTGCCATTAAAGCCTGTGGAATCCCATGGACTCTGAAGGACACTTGATCCAAGTGCACAGAGAAGGCTTGGGGGTGTCCAGTAAATTCCCAGAATGACACTGGAGGTTTCTACAGCCCATAGAACAATGAGCACGCACAGACAGTTAAGATGACAAGAGAACCATTGCTTTCAAGCAGGAATTAAGTGGAGACGATGAAAAAGCTCACAAGCCACAGAGCTGTTGGAAGGTCTGCAGAAGTGAGGTGCAGGAATGAATAGCAGCAGGTCCACACAGGAGTTACCCAGACTCAAGGACAGAGATTTCTGATACTATTATTTTCAAACACTTTATTATGGGAAGTATCAAATAGGCACAAAAGGAGCAAGAATGGTACCAGGAACTTGCCTGTGCTTGCCAACCTTGTTCCTTTATCTGAATGCACAGACAAGATTGGGAAGGAAGCTTCCAAAGATACACTCTTGATTTTTCAACTTCTTACTTTGCATAATTGCTCTCAAAATTACATATTTTTAAAAAATATGGAATGTTCCATAAATTTGCATGTCATCCTTGCTCGGGGGTCATGTGTGTCTTCTCTATATCATTTCAGTTTTAGTACATGTGTTGCTGAAGCTTGTACTGCATAATCTTGTACAGCAGCATTTCTGAAAAGACAGACACTCTCAAACCTTTCTAAGAACATATGAAGAGTAGGATTATATTGCTATAGGCAAGTGAGATACCTGAAGAAGGCAGACTGTAAAGGGGAAATAAGCAGATAGTTATGGGGTTTGATAGGCATACAGAAAAAAAAAATCTAGCTTGGTGAGTCTTCATTCCCCATCACCCCCCAAACCAGTCCATTTTCTTGGGCATTAATTCTCAGGGTCTGAAAGGATTTGGCAGTGCCTGAGACCCAGAAGCCAGGGTAACAATGTCATGCTCAGGAGTGCACAATGCAGGGGCTCATGGATGGGCCCTTCTTCGGTGATATCTGAATGACTGCTTGTGTCTGAGTTTCTTGTAAGAAAGGAAGTAGCTGAAAAGCAGGTAAGCTGCCAGCACCGTGCTAACCCAGCGATGTTTGCTTTCTTCACGCTGATGTGCTTGCTGCAATACCAGTAATATTCTTTTTGAAATGCTCCAACGGTACCTTAAGGGGGAAAAGCCCACATCAATGTCCAGCTTAGCAGCTCCCCTAGTGGTGCATCCATGAGATTTTTCTCCTTCACTGGTTTGACTGATGCCATCTTGGAGTCCTGGTGCTGGCTGAGCTCTGTAAACTTCATCTTGAACAAGTATTTAGTCTCTCTCTCTCTCTCTCTTTTTTTTATCTGAACTGTACTTGACATAGGCAAATAGTTACTGGGATAAGTTCCTTATAAAAGAATCTCAGCTAATCAATAAAAAGGAAATAATAAAACTAAAAATAACCAATTCTCAATGGTCATGAAAGCTAGTAGGTGGCAGATGATGGGGGCTGCATCCGAGGGAATCACACCATACATGCAGGAAGCAGAGCCTGGAAAGGCAGCCTCGGAGTAACTCCACCCTCAGCTGCTTCCTTCTCTCCCCACAGATGAACCCACCTGCAAACTTCTTGCCAGGATCCACTTGCAACCTCCACAGTCTGCCATAAAGAGGCCTGACAAGAACACAGAACTGTTAAGAAGCACTGGGCAAGATGGGTCACTAGAACCTGCTGCGGTTCTGCAGCTCCCCACATATCCCGGGGCACACAGCATCTCTGATGTCCACCACAGAACATTTCACAAACCCTTCACTACACATGCCATCTTGCTGTCTACTAAGGCTCAATTATTTTTTTTTTATTAGTTCCTCTTTAACCCTATCCTAAACTGGCACTTACAATTTTCTTGTAGCAGATTTTCTTGTAGCAGATTTACCTTCCTAATTATGTCTTTCTTAAGCTAATATGAAAACTAATTTGTATTTCCTAAGTACCTAGCAGCTGGAGGAGATGGTCTAGGCTTATGCTAGCTTGCTCAGAGGAACTGCCCAAGGATTAAAAATGTGTCACAAGTAATCTGCATGAGGGATAATCTGTATGTGACAACTAAGAGTTGATTGTATCTGCATTTATAAAACCCACAGGCTATTCCTGTCTCTTAGGGTTATTATAAGCCTAAGCAACATTACAATTACATGATTCATACATTCTCTCTTTGCCCCCAGTTCATACCACCTCTTGTTGGCCAGAGGTTGTTTAATGAGAAAAGAACTCTCTAGTCTATTTCAGTAGTAATGCAGAGAAAGACAAGAAGGCTAACTGAAAACAGACTTTCCTAAAATTAAATGTTTTCCTAACTTGTTATCATTTACTAGTTTTTTGAAAGGGGCATGAATAGGGACAGGACATGAGATTCTTGGGAGAAAAATGTGAATACGAAACGATAAAGAATACAATCGAGGCAACATGGCTGGAAGCTGTTCCAGAAGTATTCAGGCAATTTTTTAAAAATCAATATTGAAATAGAAACTCCCAAGTCTTCCTGAAGTAGCCACCACACTTGGAGAGATTCAATCAGTGCTGTGGAGTCACTTCCCTGCGACAATGGACATGTCAACTGTGTTTGTGGCTAGCATGGTGGCTGTACAGTTCATAAAATGTAGCTAGTGTGACTGAGAAACAACCCCTTTTGTTTTATGTGATTTCAATTAATTTAAGTTTAAGTGACTAGACTATAGCTCAAAAAACTTTCTAGAGCTCCCATGGTGCTAACTCCACATCATAAATGTGCAATGTGCGTGCATGTGTACACACAGTTTAACACTGTTACAGGCTGCCTTTGTTTGGTGGAAACTCAATATGAAACCAGATGCTTTGTAGTTGCCTGTAATATTTCCTAGGCATTTGCTTTATTTATATCACAGGTTTTTTCCTTTCCTGCTCTACTCTATTAACTTATTTCAATGATCTTTAGCTCTCTAGGCCGTATGTAAGAAAATTAATTAGTATTTAAGGAGAATCAGTATAGAAGTATACTATAGTGCTTTGAGAGGTACAGAGAGGTAGGGCTGTGCAAAGTCAGAAAGATTGCTGGATACCTCTTTACTGAGCCAATCTGATAGCAAGGCCTTTGTAGTTTTGCTCCAAACAGTGTCTCAGTTTCCATATTTAGGCCCCCTTCAATGATTCTCAGACTGAAATGCTGGCTTAAAACAGCAAAGTTTTTTTTTTTCTTTAAATCAATTTCACCTCAAAAACTCCATTTAGGCTCTGAAAAATCTCTAAATTGGGGCCCTTCTAGTAATGAAGATTTGATGTAATTATAATGTCACAGGCAATTGTGCTGACAGAAGAAAACCAACATGACTCCTTGCTGGGCCTTTGCTCTGCGTCTGACCAACGGGAGGAGAAAAGAGGCTTTGTCAGGAGCAGATGTGCAGTGGGAGGCCCCAGGAAAGCAGATCTGCTGAATGAAGCAGGTGCCACTCAGGCATTTACTTCACTGACTCCAACCATAACCTCCCCTTCATTTGATATCCTGCTTCTGCCAGGCTGCTGCTGGATTGTGCACATTTGCTCTTTCTTAAGCAAATGGTAGAGCTGAGCACAGGGAAGTGAATCCCTGTATTTACATGGGTAACCTGAGAGCCTCAGAGCCCCAAACCATCCAGGCTGCGATGTGCAAGCTATTAGAGTTAATAACAGTGTGCTGACATTCCTTCAAAATCCTAATAGAAGCATAAATAAAAAGCGGAAAGTCCCCTTTACACAAGAACTTTAAAATCTTCATTCTGTAAGAATTTGTCTTGTTAGGATGTTCTGGTTCTTGTGTGAATAGTTACTATTGCACCTTTAACAAGCTCCTTTAAAACCTACCTTTTCTTCCATCTACTAAATAGAAATAGTGCCAAGTAAACTTGCCTAATATGACTTTGGATTTGGTATGGGGGAAAAAAAAATCCCTTTGCAGAATATTGCCTTCAGTGTCAGCCACTGAAGTTCTACGTTGGTTACAAGGTGATTGAATTATCCCAGATAAGAGACACAGATAGATTGAAAGGCCTAAGGGGAAGGCACTTTGGCTTTGAGAACACTGGGGTGGAGGGATCATGGTCAATGGTGTCCACCTGTCAGTCGGAAGAGACCTTCTGGAAATCTCTGCTCAGGAGTCTTGACTTCAGTCTTCTTCTGCCTAGAATGTGCCTGGTTCACGTTGGTGCCTATTTCACAGAATGTCTCCCTAAGCTGAGAACAGCTGTCATATCACAAGAGCAAACGAAGGTATGTCAAGCCTGACAACATGTGGTAACTTCTTTCTGGCTTTAGAAAAGCCAAATGGAGGCATCAAGCCTTCTACAAAGATAGCTCCTAAAACTTGTGTCTCAGATAGATACTCAGAAGCGACATTAAGGCCCAGTGGCCTAACTGTAGTTCTACAGACTTTAAGTTTTCAACAGCAGAGCCTAGATTAACAATTTCAGATATACAAATAATGACAAATAAGGCCTCACTAATATATAAAGACAGGGAGTATAACCTGTCTCTGTAGGGAGAAAGCTGGGCTAAACCCACACTGCAGGACAGTAGACAATAACTGAAGAACCCTGCCAGTAGAACCCCTCTAGCTATGGTGCTATGTCTGAGGAGTGACATAAAAGGCCTGAATTCAGTATGCCTGGAGAACATGATTTCATGTCCCTCACAGGCTTCCTCAAGTAGAGATACACAGTATGATGGTCACTAATTCCTCCCCTAAATAAGGCCCAGCTGAATAGCTAGTGTTACAGGTGTGAGCTACCCACCAGGCTAGAGTTTTTAATAATGATAATGGTAAGAACCAACAAATAACAGTAGAGATGGTAGACAGCAGTTATGGCATGCTTAGGCTGCCCCAGGCCCTAAACAGAGTAGCCCCAAATCATCTTTACCTTCTAGTTATGGCTACCATGACCCCTTGCTAGATGGAAGAGACTTGGTGGGGAAGGCAGGAAAACTGCCAATTCTGAGAGTTCTTCTGGAAGACACTTTAGACTTCAAGAAGTCGTTAAGAGAGGAAGGAAGGACAAGCTTCAGCAATGACAAGTTACCATGGAGTTTCCCCTTCCTTCCTCCAGTGTCATGAGACGGTAGAGAACTGGACAACTCTTTGGGTATTCCAGATTTGAGCCCATAACACAGCTGCTGAAGCTGTGTTTCACTGTGAAATCTGAAATTCATCCAAGAGAGCAAAGGCTCCTTTCAGCTTTGTGACCCACCAGACTTTGGATAATTGAATCTTTTGGTGGCTACTGTAAATCCATTAGAGCACCTGGCTACAGACACCTTTAATTATAAAAAGAAACTTGCACTTGTGTGGAGTGGAAAAATGCATGGCCTGTACCATGAATAAATACACTAGGAAGTGGGTCTAGGTGTCGCCACTGCCTCCTGTCTCAGGTTTTCTAGCTCAGGGCTCTGCAGTGTATAAAAATAGGCCAGTTCTTCTTGCAAGCCTCCTGCCCTGCTGTTCACTGGCTGCGGATTACTGTAGTCACATGAGTGGCTTCTTCTTTTTTTTTGTAATGCAAAGCCATGCTGTCTATGAGCTGAGAAGGTCACTAGAAGACAAGGCTCATGAAGTAGTTGCCTGCCCCCCTTGTGTGTGAAGGGGGTACAACTTGCTGGAAGTAGATAACAGTATTTTTGCTATAGACTTTAGTCAACATTATCCAAAAGAACTTTCTGCAATGATGGAAATATCTCTGAGCAATCCACTATAGAAACCACTAGGCACATGTGCCTATTTAATAAATATGACTACATTATAATGAAATAACACCTCAGATCGTATATGATTAATGTAACTGAATGATTTTACATTTTGTTTAATTTTAATTTACTTACATTTGAATTCAAATAGCCACATGTAGCTAATGGCTACAGACAGTTGCCATCTATTTATACAATTTTGTAGGTTCAAGCAACACTTCCAACTCAGCTTTCCAAGTAGATGGAACCACAGGTGTGTGCATACTTTTTTTTTTAATGTGGTACTGAGGTTTGAACCCAGAACCCCAGTCTTGCTTGGCAGGCACTCTGCTACTGAATCACACTTCTAGCCCTTTTCACAGTTATTTGTTTACTTATTATACCAGTCCTGAGGCTTGAACAGGGCCTGGGACCTGTCCCTTGAGCTTTTGGCTCAAGGTTAGTAATCTACCACTTAAGCAACAGCTCTACTTCTAAGCTTTTTGATGGTTAACCAGAGATACAAGTCTTAAGAGACTTTCCTGTCCAGCCCACTTTGCTCCCCAATTCAAAGATCTCAGCCTCCTGAGTAGCTAGGATTACAGGTGGGAGCCATCAATGCCGGGCCACACTGGTTCTTTCTGAAATAGGGTCTTGCTCTTTGCCCAGGTCTGATCCTAAACCACAATCCCCCTATTTTTATGCTTTCCACCATAGCTGGATAATAAGGGTGCAACACCATGCCCAGCTTCTTTCACTGAGGAGTTCTCACCTAGAACCATGATTCTCCTGATCTCCCACAAAGCCGACAGGCATGCCCAGATACTGATTGTGAAGGGGTCTTACAAACTTTTTTTTGCCTCATCTAGTCTTGAATTGTGATTCTCTCAATCTCAGTCTTGCGAGTAGCTAAGTTTATAGGTGTGACCACAACATCTGGTTTATACCAGATTTTGACCGTGTGTTTTTATAGCTCTTTAGGATTTGATATTTTGTATTCATTTTTAAGATATATCATGACTTTTCAACTTCTAAAGCCGGTAAAAAAAAAGGCCACTGTTTACAAAAGTAACCCTGAAAAGTAGTCACCATACCAAGTACTAGTCTATCTAGAAAAACAATGAAGACCATAATTTCCACTTGTTTTATATCTTCTTTACTTCCCAGGTGGCAAGAGGCAGTGAAGGGGAAAGAAGAGAGCCACACTAGGCAGTAAAAAGAGCACTGGACATGAGGGCTGGGTTGCCAGTTTCCCCATTAATTTGCTAACAGAACCTGGTCAACCACAGCTCTGGCTACTTCTGTAAATCAGGTCATGTGATGTATGTTCCATCCATTACTGGGAAAGGTAGAAAGATGAAGACAGTGTGAGGTCATTTGCAAGGGGAAAGACAGAGGTGGCAGTAAGTTAAAAAAATAAATTTGCAGAGAAAGAAAGGAAAAAGAGAATGCTCCTCAATACTTATCCTCAGTGCTTAGTCAGGCAGAGACAGAGAAAAATAGAAATAGCGTGTTTTTTTTTTCCACTAGTAAGACATCTACCAATGTGTTGCTAGAATGAAAATGATTCATTTTAAGAGAAAAGTTGTCTCAAATGGGAAAAAAAGTCCTGTGTACAAAGAAAGCCTGTTTCCTGAGCCATAGAGGTCACCAAGCATTGTCAATGTTCCCAGGCTGCTGCACTACGAAGCTGAGTTCCCCCGGCAGCAGCCAATTCAGAGCTCAGCTTGAGTAGCTCCAACTTCTGTACATATAACATGTGTGCATGTGCATGTGCACATGTGTCCTGGGGCTTGAACTCAGGGCCTGGGTGCTGTCCCTGAGCTTATTTGCTCAAGGCTAGTGCTCTAACACTTGAGCCATAGCTCCACTTCTGGCCTTTTTTTTTTTTTTTTATTTAATTGAAGATAAAAGTCTCATGGGATTTGTAAATTATATTTGTTTGTAAAATAATATTTTATTATTAATTTGAATTATATCTTATCTGATACATTATTTTGATCCTTTTTATTTAACAAAAATCACATGACAGTTAATAAATATTAGAAAAAAAAAAAAAGTCTCATGGGACTTTCCTGCCCAGTCTGGCTTTGAACTGTGATCCTCAGATCTCAGCCTTCTGAGGAGCTAGGTCTACAGGTGTGAGCCACTAGCACCTGGCTTACATCTTACTTCTTATAAGAGGCAACTCTTTAGGTAAGTCAGCATGCCCTCTTCTGCTTCCATTTGAAAAGGATCCATGATTCCAAACAAGAAGTACCTGAATTACAAAGGAATCTTAAATCTTCTTGCTTTTTCTTGCAGAATAGGTCACGTTCATGCTTGGACTGAGTGAGACCATCTTAGTGTGTCATTTCCTTTCATGTCATCAGGAACAGGAGAGTGGCCTAAAAGCCTACAGCTAGTATACCTGCTGTTCTTTGGGAACCGTCATAGCATACAGAAAACAGTTGCTCAGGACTCTATGCTTAAAGCTTGGAGAAAACAACTTGACCACTTTTGGACCAAAGGTATAATAGTTCATACAGAATGCAAATGCACTTTTAGGGCTGTTACATTTTACGGTGACTGAAAGTATACTCAATTTGATATATTTATCTAAATTTTAATTAAAATATCAACACAAAAAGTAATTTAGTGGCAAATAGGACAAGCCAGTAACCTTTATATATTTCTTAATTAATACTTAGCTCTCCATTGACTTTTTCTTTTTGGCTCGCACAAAATCAGTTTCACACTTGCTTGCTCAGCTGTGCTCTACCACTTTGGAGTCATTCTGCCAATCTGGCCTTTTCTGGTTATTTTAGAGATAGATTTTTCTAGGGTGGCTTCAGACCTCAATCCTCTAGATCTCAGTCTCTTGAGTAGCTAGGATCATTGATGTGAGATACCAGCACCTAAAAAAGGTCTTAGCATTACTGGGGTTTGAACTACGCAAGTACTGTGAACTCTGTATAACTTGATCTACTATGAAGAATGATGGGGAAGAAATTGAAACTGAACACTAATGAGAATTTCCTGTTTACAATGTGTCTATGTACCCGGTACTATGAGAAGCCCTTGACAAAATCATCTTGTTCAATGCTCATCACCTTATTTCAGTACAGAACTATCATCCTAATTTTATAGCTAAGGTTCATTAGTGAGGTTAATATGCTTGCCTATGACCACAGAGGCTTATTATCAGTACAGAATTAGAGTGTCCAGCTCCTCCAGGCCTTCCCCATCCCATACCAGATCCCACAGAACTAAATGACCCTCACTACAGTTTTCCCTCAGTGCTGCTGGGGACATGTTCTACCACTGAAGGATTTCCCCAGCTCCCTGTACCACTTTTTATAACAGAATTGTTAACCTGCTTTTGTTGAGGGACTCTAATCTAGTTCATATCTGATCAAAGATTTGGATCCCAGATGGGCTCAGTTGTTAATAGACAGGACTAGGAGCCATCCTGTCTCGCTTGGAAGGCTTCACAGGAATGGACTACATGTTCCAATCTTTCCTGTGAGGTCACTACTTAAGAATTCTGCATGCGCGCGCGCGCGCGTGTGTGTGTGTGTGTGTGTGTGTGTGTGTACTGAGGCTTGAACTCAGGGCCTGGGTATTGTCTTTAGTATTTTCACTCAAGGCTAGCTCTCTACCCCTTGAGCCACAGATCTACTTCTGGCTTTTCGGTGATTAATTGGAGTCTCAGGAACTTTCTTGCTTGGGCTGGCTCTTTGAAAAGCCACCTTCAGATCTCAGCCTCCTGAGGAGTTAGTATTACAGCTGTGAGCCACCTGTGCCAGGGTATTTCTGTCCTTCGTTGAACCTCATATTTGTCCTGACCCATCCTCAAAATTACTCCTCTATCTAAAAGATTTTTCTCTGTATGTGTGTGTGCGTGCGTGTGTTACAATGTTGGGTACTGAAATCAAGGTCTCCCATATGCTTGGCAAGTGCTCTAACATCCCTAGTCTTAAAAGATTAAGTGTGTGTGCATGTGTTTCAGACAGGGTCCCACTATATAGTTCAGGGTGGCCTCCAACTTGTTATATAGCTCAAGTTGACGCTGAATTCACAATCCTCTTACAGTGGCCTCTCAAATGCTGGGATCACAGGTGTTACCCCTACACCAGGCTCAAAAGATTCATTTCTAAAATAAGTATTTCTCTTTTCTTCTCTATCTCTCTCTCCTTCCTTCCATTATTAGGGTTTGAACTCAGCCTGTGCTTAAGCCATGCCTTCAGCCCCAAATATCAAGAATCTATGTGCCAGTATCAGGGCTTGAACTCAGAACCTTATGCATGCTTGACTTAGGCTTACATGCCTGACACTCTACCATCTTAGCTACACCTCCAGCCTAGCTGCTTTGCTGGTTATTTAGCTAGGATTACAGGCATGAGCCACTGACATCTGGCTAAAATACTGTTGGTTTTTTCCCCAGTCGTGGGGCTTGAACTCCGGGCCTGAGCACTGTCCCTGAACTTCTTTTGCTCAAGGTATCACTTTACCAGTTGAGCCACAGTGCCACTTCTGGCTTTTTCAGTTTATGTGGTGCTGAGGAATTGAACCCAGGGCTTCCTGTATACAAGGCAATCACTCTACCACTAGGCCATATTCCCAATTCTATTTTTAAAAGTTTTAAGAAGTGCAATGCAAAACAGACAGGAGGATGTGAAGACATGTTTATAGGAGGAAAAGACAGGAAATTAACATGTGCGTTCCTTTTGCAGTTCAGCAAGCCTGTGTGGGCATTTTAATGTTGAAAGTCTTAAAGAAGAGCCTCAGCAGAAGCCTGTTGCCAGAGTCAGGCCTGAGCAAAGTGAGCCCTGCTGCCTTGCAGACAAATGCCAATGCTGCTTTTTCTGTAAGTGTAGTGTTAATGCATTGTCATCAGCTTTAATTTTTAAACAGCCTTTCCATCTATTTCCCTTCATTCAGAGCATGAGGACAGAAGGTTAAGACCCCAGGTCTTGACCAGGACAGCGGGTAATACTGTTAAAAGGTATGGGAATGAAGAGTAGAAACGAACTTCAAAATAAATGTAAAGCTAACTCTTCAAAAAAATTTTTTTTGGAATTTTAAATTACTTTTTTTCTCTCTCCAAGTTAACAAAAGGGGGGGGGCTTTTAGTAACTACTAGTAAGTATGCCACAATGAGAAAATATTATGGCACAAAGAACTGGGGAAACAGAAAAAGGGAAGCTGGATATGGTGGTGCTTACATTATTCCAGCTATGGGGGAAGCACAAGTAAGAGAGTTGCAGTTCAGGTCAGCCAGCCCCAGCATAAAGCAAGACCCTACATTGAAAATAACTAAGGCAAAAAAAAAAAAGTTGGAGGCATAAATCAAATGGTAAAGCACCTGTCTAGCAAGCACCAGGCCCTAAATTCAATCCCAGGCACTGCCCATACATATATTCATATACATATACATAAATAAATAAAAAGACATACTCAGATCTTGTTACCTAATATTATGTACTAAAATAAATTTCAGATATTTTAAGCATAGAAAAGATTTATTAAATATAAAAGTAGGTCAGATACCACTGGCTCACATCTGTATTCCTAGTTACTCAGGAGGCTAAGATCTGAGGGTCACAGTTCAAAGCCAGCCTGGGCAGGAAAGTCTGTGAGAATTTATCTCCAACTAACCACCAGAAAACCAGAAGTGGCACTGTGGCTCAAAGTGGTAGAGTGCTAGCCTTGAGCAAAAGAACTCAGGGACAGAGCCTAGGCCCTGATTTCAAGCTTCATGACTAACAAAACAAACAACAAAAACAAAAACCACAATAGTAGCCTAGTATGGTGGTTCATGCCTATAACCCCAGCGATTGGGAGGTAGAAGCAGGAACACCACGAGTTTGGGACTCTCTCAAAATAAAATAAACTGAAAACAACAAGAAACCCCATGAAAATAAAAAGAAGACAAATCATTAGGGAAATACAAAAGTAATAGAAGACACAATAAACTCTGAGAAATGATTTGCAACATGTAAAATAAAGGCTATGTTTTTAACATAGGTGGGGCTTTTCCAGATTAGTAACAGAATGATAAAAGGGCTAGGTATGGTGGCACACTCATGTACCCAGCACTGGAAAGGGAGAAGCAGGAGGATCAAGACTTTGAGGTCAACCTGGGCTACAGATTAAGAGCCTATTCTCAAAACAAAACAAAGAGTAACATAAACTCCCAACAACAACAACAACAAAAAGGCAAGAAAAATATAAGGGTAGATAAAAACATGAAAGTGAAACATTTTCTACTAATATAAAAGATGCAAATTAAGTAAGATACAGCTTATTGCCTACTCTAAAATAAGCAAAAATACTGCAGTTGTGCTGGTGAGGAGTAAAGGGCAGCCCTCCAGCAGCACTGTGGGAGCTGAAAGCAAGCACAGAGGAGACCAAATAATCAAAGATGGGGCAAGACTTTGTATAAAGACAAGCAGAAACTTTTTATTGTAAAATTCTTAGTAATCTAAATTATCGACAACAGATTGACCAATTATGGACAATATGATAAAATATTATCAAGCATTTAAAATAATCTTAAAAAAATGACTTAATGACATGAAAATGGTTGTGACAGTTGAAAATGAATTTCAAAAAAGCGCTGATGAAACAACTGTATTTAGGTTAAAAACATTTTTTATGAATAGGAAAAAAAGGCAAGGTTAAAATAAACATGAACATTCTATTGGTAGAGTTACGGATTTCTGCCATCAGGACAAAAAGCCCAGGATTTTTATAATCAGGACATAGAAGTCCAGAGCAAATGCAGTCTTTGTCCCTTCTTTGTCCTATGGAATCATCAGAAAAAGCACCAGCTAGTTTAGAAAAACATTGAGGCTTTCTCAGGAGCTCTGGCAAGAGGTTTGATTACTTATGAACCTCAGTTACTATCCTGTTCTGCCCTCTCTTGTTTTTAAGAAGCAAACAAAGCTGTATGTACATGCAAGATCTCAAATGTAAGAGCAAAGGCTGAGGTAGCCAAGTGCAACTATAAATCTTACCTTTCATTATTTTTGTTACAGAATACAGAGGAAGATTAAAAAAAAACATTAACCCTCTTTATTCCAGAAGTGCCCATATTTACTGGCCCTAGAAACTAAAAGTCAGAGTTCTGGGAGCAAAGGAGACTTGGGAGCCACAGAGACAGATTGGTAAAGTACAGGGAAATGAATGGGTTAAAGTGCCTGACGTGTGAGTATGTACGTGTGCATATGTGTGTGTGTGTACGTGCTGGTACTGGGGCTTGAACTCAGGGCCTCATGCCTGGCATTTTGCTTGGGCTGGCTTCCAATTTGCATCCTCCAGGTCTCATGAGGCCTCTTGAGTAGCTAGGATTACAGACTTGAGCCACTGGTGCCCACTTCATGACTTCTTATCAAGGTATCTTAGGAAATTATTTGGTTGTCTTTCCCAGCCACTGGCAATTCTACCTCCTTTTCAATGAAAAGGTACCTATGGAAATTAAAAATTTGCTTCAATTTAAATAACCAAATGAGACCAAACCGAATCATGTGACTCAATTTTAACAGACCGAAGATTCATTTTCCACTACTGAAAAAAATACAGAACATAAAATGAAGTACAGTAATTTTAGTGCTTGAGCAGTTCCTTTAGTATTGGGATAGGGTTAATGATCAGAAAAAAGGGATATCTGCAGTCTCAGGTACAGAATGCCTTGTCTTTGTCAGATCTTTTTTGGTGGCCCAGAATTTAAATCTTTGCCACATATAATTATCTTTAATACTACCCTACAAGATACTACTTTATGCCCTTGATATCCCAGCTACTACCCACTTTGCTACCATATTCCATCAAACTCAACCTATACTTGTCTTCGATCTCTAATAGCTCTTCCACAAACTGTTTCAGGCCTGAACCATATTAAAAATGATCCCAGAAAAGTCAATCTGCTAGCTGAATTATGTAACCATATTCTGGATTCTGTGATTCACTTTTATCTCGTAAGGATAAAGTTAGTTCTATACCTATGATTAGGATCATGCTCTGCCATCTTATTCTTCCTGGTAATAAACTCATTCTGATTTAAAAAGGCAAGAAAAAAAACAACAACAGGTAAACTTGTGCTGGCTTCAGCAAACATATACAAAAAAAGAGAAAGTCAAAGAGGATGAGCAATTTTTATTCAAGGATGTTATGCAAACCTGTGAAGTGTTCCATTAAAAAAAACTAGTCTGGGAATATGGCTTAGTGGTAGAGTGCTTCCCTAGCATGCCTAAAGCCCTGGGTTTGATTCCTCAGTACCACGTGAACAGAAAAAGCTGGACGTGGCTCTGTGACTCAAGTGGTAGAATTCTAGCCTTGAGGAAAAAGCTCAGGGACAGTGCCCAGACCCTGAGTTCAAGCCCCAAGACTGGCAAAAAAAAAAAAAAAAAAGTGACTTATTGGCAGATACTGTAAGTATGTCATTTCTGAAGTGACAAAGCTGAGCAATGGGTCATAATCCCCTTAACAGTCTATCCAGAAACTATATAGGCTGGTTAAATGTGGGAAAGTGTGATTCTAGTCCAAGAGTAAGCCCTATAGCACTTGGATGAAAGGTCAAAACACAGAAGAAATATCAGAATTATTTTGGATTGTTCCATTATTAGACTCATCTCTGGATTCCCAAGGGCAGATAAAATGATTGGTCTTTGTGTAAGATTTGCTGGGATAGGCATAAAGCTATTTTGATTTGTACCTGATTTGATACAGAGAAGCTACAATGAGAAAGGGGTAAGTCCAACTCTCCAGACTTGAGTTCAGCAACCATCAGCAGACACAAATAGGATGGCTTGTTTTGGGGGAACTATATTTTGTTGTTGTTTGTTTTATTGTTGAGAAAGCATCTGGCTATTTTGTCCAGATTGGTCATCAGCTTGAGTAATTCTCAGCCTCCTTAGTAGCTGAGACTACACACACAGGCTTAGCTGGAACCAAGGGCATTTAGACTGTAGATTTGAATTTTCTCTTATCACAAATGCAGGCAAAAACATGAAGATTACTTGCAGAGGGGTTGCTATCAGTAATCAATAGTAGTAGGTGTGGTCTATTTTATTGCATGATTACACAGGTCAAGAATATCCTAAGATTTGCCTGTAAATTTATCTGTCCAAACAGGTGAGGTTGGGGAGGAACCTGGATTATAAAAGTCACTTCTCTCCCAGACAGGTCAAGTCTATTAGAATCTGTAACAAAACCTACTGAATACCCCAAGAGCACTTGAGCAGAATGCAACAAGACTAGATTGCCTACCTTTCATTTAGAGTAGATTAGGACTCAGTTGAGGAAGAGAAAAGGTGAGCAAATAGGGATAATATTCTTTCCTTAGGGGTAAGCAAATAGGGGTAAGGCTTTCTCCATCTGTGGTCCATTTTAACCTATAACCTAACACACATGGCTGTAAGATGTTTTCTTATCCAACAGCATTCCTGCTAAATCAGCCCTATCTCTATTTAGGTTAGTTCAAGAAAGTACCAGCCATTCAGAAAAAGCAGTCTGTTGTAGTTCTGGATTTTGGGGGATGGGAGGGTGAAAGTGGGAGTTCCTTCAGGAGATTCTCTGAAGCCATAATGGTTCTGTATTTCCTACATTATTCTTCCCTCCTCCCATGTGCAAAGGTGGACACAGAAAGATACAATGCCAACAAGCAGGGTATTTGGTTCTTAGGGAATGGCCATTAAAAAAAAAAGTGCTGCTACTTTTTTCCAACACTTATTGCCATTAAGGAGCTTTCTTTCTAAATACAAGTATGTTATCTACCTATCTGCCTCTTTCCAGGATTTTTAGGCAACAATTTTTCCCAAATCCGTTTCACTATTATACATAGATACTTCAAACTCAGTAGCACAATTACAGAGTCTCAAAGATCAGGGCTGGTCCTCCCCTCTGACCTAGATTTCAGAGGCACTTCCCCAGGCAGCCAAGTCTTGGCCACTGACCCCTAGAGCCTGTGAATTCAAAGAGCTGGGATGGCTGTAAGTTTGGGCACCACATGTGTATGAACTTCATCTCCTTTGTTTCTCTGGGATATTCCCCAATATCCAGGAAGTCAAAGAGCTGGGAAAGGGCAGGGTGGTAGCATGTAACTGGCTAAATTGAGATGGCTTTGGTGAGGTTACACCTAACAGGAAGCAGAAACCTTGGGACAGACCAGAAGAGCACCTTCATCGCAGCCTACTGCCCAAACTGGGGCCAGGCAAAATGGTGGCACCTTTCTAGAGGGAGCCAGCATACTTCACAACCCCACAGAGGAACCTCTGTTGCAGTGAACAATCTACCCTACCTCAAAGGAGAAGAGAGGAAAAATAGGCCCCATAGGAAAATTTCAAGTGCCTCTCTGCAAGTTTTGTCACAGAAAATAGCTGTTTTTTATATCAGTAGTCCAATTAGGTAGCCATTATTACGGAATTTTTCCGTCAAGAAACCTCACATCTCCTGACACTGAAAGGAATCAGAAGCTCCTAAAATTTTCCTACGCATCAGATGACTATCATGGAAGAGAAACTCAAACCAACCTCAACTCTTTCTGAAGGGTTTGTTGCCAGCCGTGTCAGGAAGGTTTAAGTGGAAACAGGGAATAAATTCAATAAAATATTTATGATCTCTTACCATTAGCATCTTGGACTCCAGTAAGTGCTCCGACGGCTGCTGCGGTTTCCCCAGACAGGACGATCTGTCCCCCGCCTTGTAAGGTGGCCTCAGCCAGCGTGGCGACAGCATGGGCAGCAGCTTCGCTGTGCATACAGGGACAAGAGAGAGGAGGGTATGCAAGATGAATAAAGGTATGGCACCTGCCACAAGACAAACCATCTGTCCTTGGCTCGCTTTACCATTGGCTTCATGGCTATGAGAATTAAGTATGTGATACCAGTGCTAATGAATAAAGCCAGGAATAAGTTTTAAATAATATAGAAAGAGAGATCCAGGCCTTACATATTTATAAAGCTAATCAGAAATTTTCTTTAAGCCTAGGTAATGATATCCAGTATGTCTCTCCTTATCTCAATTGCATGTTTGCAAACCACAGTGGAAGCTCTGATCTATATGACAATGCAAATGCCATTTCAGTTGTCAATCACAAGGTTTTCTTTTCATCTTTTCTCTTTATAGTAACATACCATCTGAGATCCTCCGTTTAAGACAAGGATGGATAATAATATGAAGAGTAAGGAACCTATTATCAGTATTAAATAATTTAGATTACAGTCATGCTTTTTAAATACAAAGTAATGTCTGACTAGTAACTACAAAGTCCAAACCTTCTTTTTGCTTCAGTATATATGCAGATATCCCTGAAAACTGAAAATTTAGCACTTAAATTATCATTGAAATTCTAAACATCTTGCCTCTAGAAATAGATACAAATATCTACAAATATTCTATGCTATGTAGAATATAAAAATATTAACCTAATCTGCTTTTTTTCTCCCCTCTTTCTTTTCCTTACTGTTATTTTATTTTTTTGGTCAGCCATGGGGCTTGAACCTAGTGCCTGAGTGCTGGTTACCTGAGCTATTTTGCTGAAGGCTAGAACTTGAGCCACAGATCCACTTTTTGCTTTTTTTTTTTTTGTGATTATTTGGAGATAAGAGTCTTCACAGACTTTATTGGCTGGTTTTGTTGGTTTTCTTTTTGTGTGTTTGTTTTGTTTTTTGCTAGTCCTGGGCTTGGGACCCAGGGCTTCAGCACTGTCCTACCTCTTGAGCCACAGCGCCACTCCTGGCTTTTTCTGAATGGGCTGGTTTTGAACCATGAGCCTGAGATCTGTTTCCTAAGTAGCTAAGATTATAGGCATGAGCCACCAGTGCCTGGCCCTGCTACACTATGTGCATAGACACTTGTTTTTCTTGCTTCTATGATGCACACACTACCAGTAAGGAAGAAAAGAAAAACGTCTGAAAACCATAATAATGGATCAATTCAGTATCGCTGGCAGGAAGATATCAGGTTCCATTCCTGAGTTCAGAGCAGAAGTAGGCATGCTGTGGAGAATGCAGCACCAATGGGTGTCAGTGGCTCACACCTGTAATCCTAGCTACTCAGGAGGCTGAGATCTGAGGAGTAAGGGTTCCAAGCTAGTTGGGTCAGGAAAGTCTTTGAGACCAATTAACTACTAAAAATAACCCACAAAAGATAGAAGTGGAGTTGTGACTCAAGTGGTAGGGTGCTAGCTCTGAACCAAAAAGCTCAAGGAGAATGGCCAGGCCTTGAGTTCAAGCCCAGGGACTGGTATATGTGTGTACACACACACACACACACACACACACACACACACACACGCACACGCACACACACACACACACACACACACGGTAGTACCACTTAGGTTGGCAGAAGTGGTCAAGATCTTGTGTTTAATTCCCAAATAAACTAGTTGAATCAGCTTTTCTGCCTCTGAGGCAGTCATCTGTAAATCATAGGCTCTAAATGAGAATGGGTGAGGAGGCAGGGGTTGGCTGCGGTAAACATGTCATGACTAGACAAAGTAATGTGCACCAAACTGAATAAAGTCTCTTTCAACTAAGAAATGCAGCAGATCTATAAAGCAACAGATCAGTAATTGCCAGGGAAGACTTCTTTGTCACTAAGAAGTAGTAAATGAAAGTGAATGGATAGAAAAGTCCATTAAATTAAAAAAAATCCCCCCACCCCAGATTAACTTTCCTAACTTTATTTTTATTTTCTATTTTTGCCAGTCCTGGGGTTTGGACCTAGGGCCTGAGCACTCTCCCTGGCTTGCTTCTTTTTGCTCAAGGCTAGCAGTCTGCCACTTGAGCCACAGCGCCACTTCTGGCCGTTTTCTGTATACGTGGTGCTGAGGAATCAAACCCAGGGCTTCATGTATATGAGGCAAGCATTCTACCACTAGGCCATATTCCCAGCCCCTAGCTTTATTATTTTTTTAAAAGTCTGTTTAAAAGGTTTTCTTTTTCCTGATAATAAAAGCAACACATGTAGGAAACTTGGGAAATTAAAGTCTCAAAGAGATGACGTCTGTTAAGCACTAACCAAATAGAATCAAACAGTATATATAGTTTTGTTGTTGTCATGCTGAGGATTGAACCTGAGGGGTGGGGCTTTTGCACACTAGACAGAGAGTCTACTACTAGACCCAGGCTTCATAGTTTTTAAAATCTTTTTTTTTCTTTTTTTTTGCCAGTCCTGGGGGCTTGAACCCAGGGCCAGGCACTGCCCCCGAACTTCTTTTGCTCAAGGCTAGCACTCTACCACTTGAGCCACAGTGCTACTTCTGGCCTTTTCTGTCTATGTAGCACTGAGGAATTGAACCCAGGGCTTTATGCATGCTAGCCAAGCACTTTACCACTAGGCCACATTCCCAGGGTCTCACTATGTAGCGCAGGCTGGTTTCAAATTCATGATCTTCCTGCCTCTGCCTCTGTCTCCTGAGTTCTAGGATTATAAACATGTACCACCACACTCAGCTTATTAAATACTTTTTTGGGGCTTGAACTCAGGGTTCTGGGCTCTGTCCCTGAGCTTCTCTTGCTCAAGGCCAGTGTTCTACCACTTGGACCACAGTTCTACCTCTGGAGTTTTTGGCAGTTTAGTAGAGATAAATCTCACACTTGCCTGCCTGAGCTAACTCTGAAATGCAATCCTCAGATCTCAGCCTCTTGAGCAGCTAGGATTATAAGCATGAACCATCAGTGCCCAGCTTCAAATACATTCTTAATGTGTAACTATTATCACCACCTACCTAATACTTTTCATCTTGCAAAATGCAACAGCATCTATTAAACAGAAATCCCTAGTCCCCTCATCCACCCCTGCACCTCGCAACTGTCCTTGTAGCTTCTGTCTCCATGAATTTTACTATTTTACCTCACCTAAGTGGAATCATATAGCATGTTTTTATTACTGACTTATTTCACTTAGTCAATTATCAAGATTCATTCATATTGTAGCATGTCAGAATTTTCTTCCTTTTTACAGCTTAATGTTTCATTTTTTTAATATATACTGTGTTTTGCTTATTCAGCCACATATTCTGTTGATGGTCAATTGGGTAGCATCCAAGGTCAGTTACTGTGCTATTTCAGTTAATGCTGCTATAAACACGATCACACAATATTTCTTTGAGATTTTGCTTTTAACTCTTTGGAGTATTTAGTCAGCATGAAACTGCTAATTCATACAGCAATTCTATATTGTTGTTGTTGTTTTTGCCAATCCTGGGGCTTGAACTCAGGGCTTGAGCACTGTCCCTAGCTTCTTTTGCTCAAGGCTAGCACTTTACCTACCACTTGAGCCACAGCACCACTTCTGGCTTTTTCTATATATGCAGTGCTGAAGAATCGAACCCAGGGCTTCATGCATGATGCTAGGCAAGCACTCTACCACTAAGCCACATTCCCAGTCCTCTGTATTGTTATTGTTGGTTCCAGGGCTTGAATTTAAGAGCCTCATGCTCTCATTCAACTTTTTCACTTATGGCTAGAGATCTATCACTTGAGCCACACTTTCAGCTTTTTTTTTTCCCCCCTGGTAATTTTGGAGATAAGAGTCTTGTAAACTTTTCTGCCTGGGCTGATTTCAAACTGCCATCTTGAGATCTCAGGCTCCCTAGTAACTAGAATTATAGGAGTGCCACTGGGCTAGCAATATTGTTTATTTTTATCATATGCTTATTGGCTGCCAGTATCTTTGTTTGCAGAAGTTTCTATGTCCTCTGTCCATTTTTTTAGTTGATTTTTCTGTTGCTCAATTTCAGGAACTCTCTCTACACTTTTTTTTTTTTTTTTTTTTTTGGCCATTCCTGGGCCTTGGACTCAGGGCCTGAGCACTGTCCCTGGCTTCTTCCCGCTCAAGGCTAGCACTCTGCCACTTGAGCCACAGCGCCACTTCTGGCCGTTTTCTGTATATGTGGTGCTGGGGAATCGAACCTAGGGCCTCGTGTATCCGAGGCAGGCACTCTTGCCACTAGGCCATATCCCCAGCCCCTCTCTACACTTTCTATATCAACTTCTTATCAGATTAGTTTGCAATGTGTGTGTGAGGTGTGCTTATGTGTGCAAGCGTTCATGTGCATCTGTAAGTGGGCTTGAATTTAGGGCCTACGTACACTTGAGCTTTTTCACTCAAAACTGGTGCTCTACCACTTGAACTACAGTTCTACCTGCGGCTTTTTGGTGATTAGGAAATTGGAGATAGAGTCTCATGGACTTTCCTTCTGGGGCTAGCTTTAGAATAATTCTCAGACCTCCGTCTCCTAAGTCATTAGACTTACAGGCATAAGCCACCAGCACCTGGCTTTAATCAGCAAATATGTTCTCCCATTTTGTTTTACTCTGTTGATATACTCTATGCCACGGGATCAAATCTAGTAGTGCCTTGGATATTCTAAGCAAGCTCTCTATCCTTAAGCTACACATCTATACATCCCTAGCCACACATAGTTTCTATAGCCTGTATTTTTCACTTAACATTGTTATTTTGTCATAAAAATATTGTTGGTATCTATTCAAAATGATAAAAGCAAAATTACAATCCTTTTCCCTTCTGTAAAATTTGGTTAGTTACAGCAACTGCTTCTAGCTGGAAGAGAGAAACAAACTTTAATTCATTGTCACTGAGCATTTTTACTCAAGGCTAGCAGTCCACCACTTGAGTCACAGCTCTACTTCCTGGTTTTTGGTGGTTAATTGGAGATAAGAGTCTCATGGAATTTCCTGCCTGGGCTGGCTTTGAACTTTAGTCCTAAGATCTCAGGCTCCTGAGTAGCAAGGTTTACAGGCATAAGCCACCAGTGGCCAGCTTTATGACTCAGTTTAAAGCCATGACAATATATTTTAAGCCTATTTGCTTTCTTCATAAAAATTTTGTGACAACTTAGGTAGAGCAAAAAGCATAATCATAGATTGTGCATGCAACATGGATACAAGCTAAGATCATTTTCCCTGATGATGCAGTCATGGTACTATAAAACCTAACACTGACAGTGTACTAGTCTATCCTATCTGTCTTTAAAAAGAGAAGTCAGAGTCCAAAGACATCCCTAATCTGAAATTACTACTAAGGCTGGTCCTCACACATTTTTTTTTTTTTTTTTTTTTTGCCAGTCCTGGGCCTTCAACTCAGGGCCTGAGCACTGTCCCTGGTCTTTTTGCTCAAGGCTAGCACTCTGCCATTTGAGCCACGGTGCCACTTCTGGCCATTTTCTATACATATGGTGCTGAGAAATTGAACCCAGGGCTTCATGTATGCGAGGCAAGCCCTCTTACCACTAGGCCATATTCCCAGCCCTGGTCCTCACACATTTCACCATAGGCTTAACTATATAAAGTGCCTCATATGTACTTACTAGAGACAACATAATAAAGGCCTAGGTCTAATTTTAAATGTTTTTCTAAGAAACTGGTACCAGCAAATAATATTACAGACCCAATTCCAATTTTATAGAATCCAGCTATTATGGATTATTTTATCTTTTTTTTTTTTTTTTTAATAGTGCCAGTCTTGGGACTTGAACTAAGGCCTGGATGCTGTCCCTGAACTTCTTTGCTCAAGGCTAGTGTTCTATCACTTGAGCCACAGCTCCACTTCCGGCTTTTGTGGCAGTTAGGTGGAGATAAGAGCCTCAGGGAATTTCCTGCCCAAGCTAGCTTTGAACTGTGATCCTCAGATTTCAGCCTCCTGAGTAGCTAAGATTACAGTCATGAGCCACTGGTACCCAGCTTTGTATCTATTTTTACTTTTTTTAGTGGTACTAGGATTAGAACTCAGAGCCCAGACTGCCATTTGGGTCATGCCTCTAACCCTTTTTGCTTTTAGGTTATGTTTTAGATAGGGTCTTCCCTTTTGCCCAGGGTTGGCCTGAACCTTTTTTTTTTTTAATAGTTCAGAGGTCTTTTTTTTTTTTTTTTAACATCTCTTAGGCCATGAATTCATAGGGAATAGGTTCCAATAGTTCAGGCTCCTTTCCATTGGTTCTCACAAAGTGTGCTTCTCTGGGTGGAGCAGGCTGACGCTTCAGTTGAACCCAAGCTCTTTGGCTTCCTTCTTTTTCTGGTCATTTTCCTTTCCAGTGGTTTCAGGAAGCTATCTCAGCTCTTAGAGTGCTTAATATGTTCAATACACATGTTAATCCTCTCGGCAAGGCTCTTACCCTTAACTTGCTTGTTCACAACAATGCCAACAGAATGCTGGGTAACATTGTAGACCCTTCCAGTTTTGCCATGGTAACATTTGTGGGGCATTCCTTTTTGAACAGTACCTATTCCCTTGATGTCTACAATATCACCCTTCTTGTAGATTCTCATGTATGTGGCCAAAGGAACAACTCCATGTTTCCTGAAGGGCCTAGAGAACATGTATTGGGTACCTCTCCTCTTTCCCTTTGTGTTCATCATTTTGGCAAATTACTGAAAGATGGCGGTTCCGGCCAAAAGGTGGCCTGAACCTTTGTCCTCCTATATAGCTGGGATTATAGGCCCATGTCACTACACCCATCTTATTCATTAAAATGAGGTTCATGCTAGTTTCTTCCCCAGGCTGGTTTTGAATCTCAGTCTTTTTGATCTCTGATTCCTAAGTAGCTGGGATTACAGGGTATTCAGTTATCATGGATTTTTAACAAGAGACTTTATAAAAAGTGATAAAGTATACACCCTTAACACATGCTATGTGTGAGTTTCCCGGGCAATGGAGAATAAGGCAGCTCCTTGGACCCTGATATGCTGTACCTGCCCCCAATCTTGTCCATTTTAGTTTATCTAAAGCTGTAAATATTTAATTTCCTTCTAAAAAAGAAGAAAAGCTACGTACCAGCAACAACCTAAAACAGTCTGGGATACCAAGGGATGAGGTGTCCAGTGGGGGTTACAGATGGACAGGCTGATTATTCCATGCAATCAAGAGCAAATTAACAAGATGGGTAGGTTGTTACATGGGGCATAAAAGCAATGACAACTCCTTGTTGGTGGTGGACCTATGATTTCCAAAATGATTCTAACCATCTGCACTAGATTTCACAGGAAACAACCAAATCAAACTGTTAGAAAAAGACTACCGTTACTTTAAAAAAGGGAATAGGGATTAAAATATTCCTAAGCCATCATTACAACTTTTAGAGAAAAGCCATTTCCAAATCAGTGACAAAAGGTTCCTATAAACTTTTAATCTTTAAATGACACAGACTGCCCAATGTTTTCAGAGAGGATTTCTGATCTATATTATATCTCATTTTACTGGACTAATACCAGTACATAAGTTGAAGCCATATTTTATATTAATAATGTCTCTAATTTTAAGTCAATCATATTTTTCATCTTTTTTTTTGCCAGTCCCGGGGCTTGAACTCAGGGCCTGAGCACTGGTCCCTGGCTTCTTTCTGCTCAAGGCTAGGACTCTATTACTTGAGCCACAGCACCACTTCTGGCTTTTACTGTATATGTGGTGCTAAGGAATCAAACCCAGGGCTTCATGTATGCAAGGCAAGCACTCTACCACTAAGCCACATTCCCAGCCTCTATTTTTTTTATCTTAAAAACAAACGTTTAATGAAATATGACATGGTACTCATAAATATGTATAATATTCAAGTGTCAGTTAAAAAGAAAAAGAGAAAAATGCATGAGCCACCAGTGCCCAGCAGTGTGAAATTTTATTTAAAAATATGGTTTAGTCTTTTTAAAGCAAGGTCTCTAATGAAATAAGGGGAAATTCCAGACTCTTTGAGGAGGAGAGATGATTGAAGCATCTGTTTGCACACATTGCTGTCACAGCCCTGCACACAGTAGAGACAAGAAATTCTCTCAGTGTTGACATCACAGTGTAAAGCAAGCTCTGACTAGGATAAATGTAGGCTTACTCTACCTACTGGTATCATGTATATCTATGTATGCAGGACATGCTGGGCGGGAAGACCTGTTTAGGGGCAACTGTAAGTCTAGAATAGCCTAACCAGAATAGTGGAACTTCAACTCTTCACTGTATGCAACAAATAAATGATGGAATCATTTTCTTTTCTGTTTGGTTGTCAAAGCTGAATGGCCATTTGGTTTTGCTTGGGATTTTTTTGTCCTGAAGCTATGGTTTTCTGTTCTTAATATTACCTAACAAGAGATAGTAACCCCTCTGAGCAGCACCTTAATAATAGCAATAAAATTATATTTTAAAAAAAGAAAATAGCTTCATTGAATTTTTATGAAGGCAAGATGGGTTAAAACTGTGGAACTCCAGGTCCATGTTCTGACTTGCTGCACAAAACTCTTTTAACCGCATGGTTGAAAAACAGGTGTGTCCTGCATCCATCCCGATCCCCTTCCTCTCTAATGGATGGAGGAGGCCTTGTGTCTGCTTTGTCCCCCACCTGCCATTCCCTACAGCTGGGCTCTTTTCTTCCCTGTGCCCACATCTGCTGTTTACAGTGCAGCAGTAGTGCAGGTGGTTATTAGAGAACCATGTTTGTTCCATCTGCACCTGAAACAGAGATAGGCTAAAGGAGCAGATTATGAAATCTCTTTGTTAACACAAGAACAAAGGACAGATTTCTATGTGTATCTTTCAATGATGACTTCCAAAAACAAATTCTGTGGAATGGAGAGGCTGCCAGGACAGGGAACAGAGAATTCCATTGCATCTCCTCTACAGAGAAGCAATCACCAAGGGGCTGTCTTAAATCCACCCCTCCCGACAAAGGTATTAGACTATAGCAAGCTATAACTATAGCTGTAAGAAGCTGCAACACATCATCTTCCTTAGGGCTCATTGGGGCATTGGTCTGACTGATTGCAAACAGATTTCAACATCTCTTTACTCCTCCATGCCATAGCGAACCACATTCTCTTTCCTTTGGAGTAAACACTACAGCTACCTCAGCTGCATTCGAGTTTGTTAACAAGCTCTCAAGGGACACCATTACCCTTGCTGCCTTTAGAAACAAGTCCTCATAGCAAAGGGAGCCAGAATGTGCCTCAGAGTTTCCACTATGTACAGGGTTCCTGGGACATTCACACTTCACTGGAATATCCAGGGTGTCTACTGTATGAGGGTTCACATTTTGATGGTCTTTACTGATGGCTTGTTAGGCATAAAATCACAGTGAAGGATTACTAGACTGAAAGGAGGAGGCTTTCCCTATGATTGTGGATTTCAGGAAGTTTGTATGAGTATGCTCTCTTAAAGAAAGATGTGAGACTGAGCCACTATATAAGGAAATTTTTGAAAAGTTTCCATCTCAGGTCACTCAAAGACTCACTTAGTAACTCTGAGGGGACAAATGGTGTGTGTATGTTTCAGTCTTCTCTTTCTTATCATACACTAAGGTCCTGTCTATTGGCCATTTTCTTCATTCTTATTTCTTTTTAGTTTCCAAGGTTTTAACAAGGTATACATGGACTACCTCTTCCTGATCTTAACATCACTTCTCACTATTGTCAATTCTGAATAGACAAATCTTGAAGTGTAATTTCTTTTTTTTTTTTTTAATATGGGAGATCGAATCCAGGACCTCACACATTTTAGACAAGTGCTCTACCATACAGCTACAACCTCAACTCCTTGAAATATAAGTGGCAATAGCTACAATTCCTTAAGTAGTAAGTATGAACTGGAGACTCTTAGAGGGTTTGTTTTTGTTTTTTTTTAATCAGATGTAGGGCTTGAACTCAGGGCCTGGGTTCTGTCCCTGAGCAAGCATTTTTTTCTCAAGGCTAGTGCTCTACCACTTTGAGCCACAGCCCCACTTCTGGTTTTCTGGTTGTTAATTGGCAGTAAGAGTCTCACAGACTTTTCTGCCCAGGCTGGCTCTGAACTGAGATCTGAAGATCTCAGCCTCTTGAGTAGCTAAGATTACAGGCATGAGCCACCAAAGCCCAGTTTGAGAAGTGGTTCACATAGACCACTTCACTGAGTCTGCATTATGAGTACTATTCTTCTAATAATGAGGAAGAAACCAATCCTCAGGTGATTTCCTCAATGGCAACTAATAATAAGTGCTGGTGTTGGATTCAAACCAGAACCTGTGAACCTAGAAGCCCTTTCTCAACCAGCACTGAGTAGAGCCTAATCTAGGATACTATTTGCACAGAAACTCACCAAGCCCCTCTATCTATCCCCCCCTCCCCCTGATCTAAACTTCAGCAGATTTTTATACTTTGGGGAAGGGGACTCCCTCCTTTGAATTTTAAAATATTCACAATTTATATTAAACAATTCAATGGGAACAAACCCTGTGGGAACAGGGTTCTAAAGAGACCCTGCTGAAGAAAAACAGTGAACGATTGGGATGCAGAATCAGCATTTTACTACAGATGCTTGGTCCATTTTCCCATAATGCTATCCAACTTCTGCTGAAGATGTATTACCCTTCAATAAATCTCAAATGTTCACCTCAGCACTTCAAATAAGCACATTATGTATCCTTTTTAGCTTAGAGGATTACCATAAATTTTACTCTACTTTTTGGGCACCATTTGCTTTTTTGGACATTTTTTTTGTAATTATTAATTAAACAAAAAGAAATTTTTTTGGACATTATTACATAAGAATTAAGGGCAAGAAACACATAGTGGATCACACAATGCTTAAACTACAATTGCTACTAACATGGAACTGAGAACTTCTCTGTATCAATTAATTGCATAATTTAGGTTTGATAATCACGAATTTTTGAGTCTGAAATTTCTTCTGATGATTATTTATGGCACTTGATCATAATTATGTGCAATAAAGTCACTAAGGTGGATTTATTGTACAATCTAATATCATTTGCTAGATATTTTACTGACCTCAGTCTCTCTAATGAGAGCATGGTTTCTTTCAGAGCAGAAAATATGTACTGGAATACTCCTCTATCTATGATTTTACTGAGTTTACTCACTATGGGAGACTAATAGTTCTACTGCACATAACAGCAATCCTTCTTACATGTCCAACACTGACCCAAGGATTTCACCTGTAGTAACTTAGCTACTGCCTCACAAGGCAGTTACAGTGATATCCTTCATTACACTGACAGTTTAAATTGCCAAGGTCAACCAGCTAGCAAGTGACACAACTGTTTTAAACACAGGTAGTCTGGCTTATTTTAAAGCCCACTCTTAACAATTAATTAACATGTCTAGGTCTGTTGAGAATAAAATTGTCAAAAATAAAGAGGAGGGGGCTGGGGATATGGCCTAGTGGCGAGAGAGCTTGCCTCCTATACATGAGGCCCTGGGTTCGATTCCCCAGCACCACATATACAGAAAACGGCCAGAAGTGGCACTGTGGCTCAAGTGGCAGATGCTAGCCTTGAGCAAAAAGGAAGCCAGGGACAGTGCTCAGGCCCTGAGTCCAAGGCCCAGGACTGGTGATTGATTGATAAATAAATAAATAAATAAATAAATAAATAAATAAATAAATAAATAAATAAAAGAGGAGGGGCTGGCAAGATCGTCAAGGTCTTTCCATAGTTCTTTAAGTCAGTGTCTCCTAAGTGTGGCTGCAGATTGTGTGGACCTGCAGATATTTATCTCTCACTGCTTATAATTATAGCATCAAACTGCATGCTGAGAGGAGGTTGAATGATGCTAGAAGTGTTTGGCCCTACTCATAGGAGTATATCATTAATAAAGAGCTTATCATTAGCCAATGTAATTAGAAATGTATGACTTAGATGGAGAGCTGTCTTCCTTTCCTAGCTTGTTGATGACTTGGCATTTATAACCTATACACCAAAAGATCGGTGTGATCGTCTTTTTGCCTCTCACTGAGTACTCAAATCTCTCTTTACTTCTGCTCATTTCTCCAGTGGAAAACAATATACCATACCATAGGATAATTTCACTACACAGGAAAATGTGTCTGTATTTGTGAAGGTATTTTTAATGCTGTTTCTTTTCCCCCTCTCCATTTGAGAACTTTGTCATTGGCCTAAGAATGTAGCTCCCAGAACAATTTTTCTTACAAAGTATTTTCCTTACACCTCTTTGCTACAGGGTGGGCCAAATGATCTACATATATTTTTTTTCATTTATTGTGTGTGCAGTTTGGTTTATCATCTTAAGATAGTGGTGCTTCCCATGGTGCTACTTCATCTGTGTACAAAAGACCAATGCATGGTCTGTATTGCTACCAAAACATTTACTGTATATATGTGTATAACATATATATTATGTATATACGTAATGGGTACCAGGCCAGGTTGGTGTTTTTTATTTAGAAGTGTTTCACTTTTCCAAGTTTTCTTATGGTGTTATGCTTGTTTTTGATTTTCATTTTCCTGATTCTGTCTGGTACTTAGAACTGTAGTGTCTTCATCGTTAATTAAAGAAAACTGTCTAAATGGGGAAAAAAAAAAAAGAGGAGGGGCTGGGAATGTGGCCTAGTCGTAGAGTGCTTGCCTAGCATATATGAAGCCCTTGGTTTGATTCCTCAGCACCACACATACAGAAAAGGCCAGAAGTGGTGCTGTGGCTCAAGGGGTAGAGTGCTAGCCTTGAGTAAAAAGAAGCCAGGGACAGCACTCAGGCCCCAAGTCCATGTTTAAAAAAAAAAAAGAGGAATTTCACAAAGATGGTCTTTCCTATCAGTAAGCCATAGAACCAAGCAGGAAACCTACAATTGAGTTTTGCAAACCATTTCTTACTGTACTATCCCATTCTACAGCACCCTTCGATATAAGATACTGGGGGGTTTGATTCCCATAACTATAAAAAAAATTTTTTTAAATGAAACCAACCTATACTATCCTATAGGCTGATGGCATTAGTTCCAACTTTTGGCTAAGGAATAGCATTTCTGCCTAGGGACAGACCTGCAGTGCTCACTGATTTCCCCACCCTTGCCTCCACCTGTTGAGTGCCATGGTGACAGTAGCTCCCTGCTGCATCTCCTGAGAAGCTGCCACTGCAGCCTCTGCCAATGATGCCACGGCCTGAGTGGCCTCTGATGCTTGCGTCGTCTGGATAGTCATCTCACCTCCTTGTAATGTGGCCCAATTTTGTTCCACCTGAGATAGAAAGGACAAGCCAGTTAAAATCGAAGCACAACAGGACTTTTATTTTTTTATTTTTTGTTGGTCATGGAGCTTGAACTCAGGGCCTGGGTGCTGTCCTTGAGCTTTTTTTTAGCTCTCTACCACTTTGAGCCACAGCACCACTTCCAGTTTTCTGGTGGTTAACTGGAGATAAAACTCTCACAGGTTTTTCTGCCCAGGCTGACTTTGAACTGAGATCCTCAGATCTCATCTCAGATCTCAGCCTCCTGGGTAGCTAGTATTACAGATGTGAGCCACCTGCACCAATCAATGTTACATACAATGCAGAGATAGTTTTCAATATGGTATTCTTTGTATAAAAAGAGTGGGGGGTCTTAGAATATACATGTATTCAAATATATATTCCATATACAAATATATATTCAAATTCAAATATATACATATATTTGTTTTCATTTGCATAAATTCAGGAAGGATACACAAAAGAAACCACTGAAAATACTTTTCAGACTAAGTGAGGTGGTATACACTTGTAATTTCAGCATTCAGGAGGCTAAAACAGGAGGGTAGAGGCCAGCAGAGGCTACATAGCGAGACTGTGTTCCAGACAACAAAACAAAAACAAAAACATAAAATACTTTGGAAGACAGCAAGACTTTCCACTGTATACTGTATTTCTATCCTTCCTTCCTCCCTTCCTCCCTTCCTTCCTTCCTTCCTTCCTCCTCCCTCCTTCTCTTTCTTCCTTTGAGATGGGGTCTTACTATGTGGCCTCAAACTCTCAACTTTGAGTCATCTTACCTGACTGCAGTGCACTTTAAGGAAGTTAAATGATAGGCATAAGATCAATGGGGATAAGAGTAAATGGCAGAGGAGAAAAAGGAGGAAATGGAGGAAGAGATTTTTTTTTAGTGCTTGTCTTGGGGTTTGAACTCAGGCCCTAAGCACTGTCCCTGAGCTTCTTTTGCTCAAGGTTAGTGCTCTACCACTTGAGCCACAGCTATACTTCTGGCTTTTTTGGTAGTTTATTGGAGATAAGTGGTCTCACAGCCTGACTTCGAACCATGATCCTCAGATCTCAGCTAGGATTACAGATGTGAGCCACCGGTGCCTGGCTAAGCAAGATTTTTAAATCAGAAGTATGGCAGGTGATAAATTCACTTTTGCATTATTGTCTCTAAATCTATCTCCTGGAATCTGTGCTTTGGTTGTGTTTGTTGCTCTCTTTTCTTATTTGTTAGAAGTCAGTATACCTGGATATCATCATGTCCCAAGTCCCAAGAAGTGAAGATATTCAGATGATACCCTGTTGGCTTCTAGACATTTGTTTGTTAGAGAGATCCACTATGAGAGGCCCCTCAAATCTTGGCTCCGCATACCTTTAGCTATACTGAGTCACTGTGGCCATCCCACATTTTCATACTTCAATGCACGGAATGTACTGCTGCCCTTGGTAGGAATGTAACTTCCATGACCCATCCTTTGCTTTGTTGAGCTCAGGTGCTATTCCTTAAACTGTCTCTGAGGTTTTTTGCTCAAGCCTAGCACTCTTAAAACTTGAGTTACAGTTTCACTTCTGGCTTTTTCCTGATTAACTGGAGATGAGAGACTCAGGGACTTTCCTGCTCAGAGTGGCTTCAAACTACAACCCTTAGATCTCAGCCTCTGGAGCAGCTAAGCTTACAGGGGTGAGCCACTGGTACCCAGCAAAACATACTCTTTTTTGGGGGGGTGCGGGGGGGGGGTCAGTCCTGGGGCCTGAGTTCAGGACCTGGGCATTGTCCCTGGCTTCTTTGTGCTCAAGGCTAGCTCTCTACCACTTGAGCCACAGTGCCACTTCTGGCTGTTTCTGTTTTATGTGGTGCTGAGGAATTGAACCCAGGACTTCATGAATGCAAGGCAAGCACTCTACTGCTAAGCCATATTCCCAGCCCCCAAAACATACTCTTTATTGACATTTTCTTACTTGTTTTTTGAGCCTATTCATATTTCAGCAAAATTGATATGCATTAAAATGTGCCATATGACATTCAAAACTATTATGTTGATAGTTCTATTTAATATTCATGCTTTTAATGTCTGTACGGTGGTGGTAGTTTTTTTGGTTCTTCCAGTATTATCAGATACCACCTTATTGTGATTTTTCTGACACCCAATGCAGTTAACATCACTAGTAATCCTATCATAGAGCAAAATTAATTTTCAAGCAATTTGTAGTCTTGAAATTATCATCAAAATAAAGTTGCATATTTTAAGTTAACATAGTTTACTCCATTTTAAAAACTCTTTCCTTATTCAATTCTAAATGTCTATAAATTTTACTTACTCTTTTTTTAACTTTAAACTGCTTAAGGCAAGAGGATTTTTCTGTTTCTTTTAACTACTCAGATTATTGTATACCAGACTTCTAAAAGGTCTTTCTCATAAAAGTATTAAGGGATAACCAACCCCTGATTGAAAAATGCTGCATTGGAAATGTAAAATTGTAAGTTCCTAACTGTTGAGTTTAGGTTGTAGTACTCTATTGTTTCTAATTGTTACAATTAACATATGTAGCCCAAGCTACTTTCTCTAACTGTCATGGTATATATTAAAAGGGCCCCAATAACATAATGTTAAAGATGTGGAGGGTATTTCTTCTGTATCCTTACTTCGCCCTCACCTGTCCACTCAGATACTTAAGTAGATGCAGGCAGAATCTTTTCTTACCTCTCCATCAGCCACAGCAGAATAATTCACTTGGGCAACAGTGACTGTGGTTGGCAGTTCTGAAGCATCAGCCAATGTGGCTACTGTTGCCCCTGTACCAACCTACCAAAAAACACGAGAAGTGGTAAGTTAGAAGTAGACAGGCCTTCTGCCTCATCTCGGCTTACAAGGAAGAGCTCATTGTAAGTTCAGTGTAGATAATGATTCATATGCTTTGTGATGTGAAATGAGTTTTAAAACTTGGCAAAGCTGGGGCCATGGCTCATACCTGTAATCCTAGCTACTCAGGAGGCTGAGATCTAAGGACAGAAGTTCAAAGCCAGCCCAGGCAGAAAAGTCCCGTGAGACTCTTATCTCCAATAAAACTACTCAAAAAAGCTGGAAGTGGTGCTGTGGCTCAAGTGATAGAGTGCTAGCCTTGAGCACAAAGAAGCTCACGGACAGCACCCAGGCCCTGAGTTCAAGCCTCAGGACCGGCAAACAAACAAACTTATCAGATTAGCCTGAGTTCTAGAATTTTATTTCAACCAAATAAATCAATATTAGAAGAGCTACTGTGTTTTATTATCAGCGTCCAGTGTCAACCAATTTCCACCTCTTTAGTTATTTATTTTTATATTTTATTGTAAAGGTGATATACAGGGGCTACAGTTATGTAAGTCAGGTAATGAGTTGAGAGTTTGAGGCCACATACTGAGACTGCATCTGGGAGGGAGGGAGAGAGGGAGGGAAGAAGGTAGAAAGGAGTACACAATGGAAAATCTTGCTTGCTATCTTTCAAAGAAATGTACTCATTATCCAACTATTCTAACTTGAACTTTAGAAGTTCCCTTTATATCAATAAACTGTGTTTCATCTTAGAAGAGATAATTTAGAAAGAATATTTCCTGGCCACTGATAATGAAAGCAATTTTTAGGTGCTTTATTTGGAAATGTCCAGGAAGGCACATATAGCTCTGAATTACAAAAAAAAAATAAATAGGTAACTGAATACTGTTCAAAGGCCAGGGATGTGGCTGAGTAGCAGAACACTTGCCTAGCTAGGTCTAGATGCACGAGGCTCTAGGTTTGATCATTAAATAAACAAACACTGCACCATAAAATAAAAAGTTAAAAAAATAGTTTGAAGTTGTCAGCTTTAGATGGGGAGATCCAGGGGAGCATATGAAGTTCAGATAAGAGTCGGCACAATAAAGCCTATTCTAGTCTCAGATGAGATGCTCACTGACCCATCTCCCTGTAACTGTCAAGCTTACTCACCTGGATAAGCGAGACAGTGCCGTCCGGGTTGCTGAAGGTCTGAACCACAGTCTGTGACGGTACGAGATGGGCTATACTGTGTGTGGTGGTGGCCTGTGTTTGTGTTTGCTGATCTTCAAAAGCATACAAAAGATCTTCCCGCCCATGTTGTCTGTAACAGTTTTTAACTATGGTCCGTAGTGCCTGTGTCCATGAAACCTGTGACCAAACGATCAGAAAAGCACGTTAAGCCACAAGAAAAGTTGATATTTAGTCTCACTATTGAATAGTAACCTGTTTATTGATTAGACCTCATACAGAGTAATGCTCACAGGATTATTTTCCCCCAAATAATTTTGAGCCTGATCTAAACTGGGTTCAGCATTTAGGTTTTGGACCCTATTCCATTCTGAGGTTCTCAGATTACCCTTAAATTTCTCATTTAAAAAATGATTACTATTGTAACCCCTTTGTACAATCACATAATAATGATGATGATGATGATGATTACTATGGCCAGAAGTATTATATTAAGATTTAGATGTACAAAGATTTTTTTTTTTTTTTTTTGGCCAGTCCTAGGCTGTGAACTCAGGGCCTGAGCACTGTCCCTGGCTTCTTTATTGCTCAAGGCTAGCACTCTGCCACTTGAGCCACAGCACCACTTCTGGCCATTTTCTGTATATGTGGTGCTGAGGAATCGAACCCAGGGCCTCATGTATACGAGGCAAGCACTCTTGCCACTAGGCCATATTCCCAGCCCCTTATATTAAGATTTATCACTAAACTCCCAAGCAGAATTTAAAAAATGAAATATGTAGAAAAAGGGACATTATCTAGTTTAATCCTGCTTCTCCAAGTTTTGTTATAGCAGATTCACTTGGAGGATTTCTAATTCCATATTTATATTTTTCAATAGTGACATTTCTAAGTCTTCAATTGATTAATATATTTGTTTAGTTTGTTTTTTGCCAGTCCTGGGGCTTGAACTCAAGGCCTGAATACTGTCCCTGGCTTCTTTTTGCTCAAGGCTAGCACTGTACCACTTGAGTCACAGCGCCACTTCTGGCCATTATCTGTATATGTGGTGCTGAGGAATTGAACCCAGGGCTTTATGTATACGAGGCAAGCACTCTTGCCACTAGGCCATATTCCCAGCCCTTGATTAATATTTTCATTTCAAGTTTCTCTAGTTTCTCCAAGCACCTCAAAAAAATGAACAGTGCTCGAAAAGGCAATTATGAAGAAAAAGTATAAAATCAAAACTTATTTCAAGGAATGCAATTTATTACATATTTTTAAACAGTTAAGTACTAAGAAATGATATAAACTGAAGTAATGATATGTAACAAAAAAGTGATAGGCAACTCAGGCCAAGAAAACCCTCACCCTCTGCTTCTGCTCTTCTGTGCGGACATCACTCCGGACATTCGCCCATGGAATGTCTTCAGGCCACCAAATGGGCTTGCAGCTTTCTTTCCCCCAGCCTGGTTTCCCCCGACCTGTGGAGTACTTGAGCATCTCTGGGATAAACGCCCGAAGCTGAGCCTGGAAGAGAAGACCAATCATCAGTACTTATGAAAGTTACCTAAAGATGTGTATGCTTCCTCCCAAACACAAAGATTATGAGACGGAGAGCCTTCCTGAAGGGTCCTAGAAAATCCTAAATGTGATTGCTGTGAACCATTGTTTTCCACAGGTTAATAGAGCTGGCCTGGATGATTGAAAAATATACATGTAAGAGCACCTAAAGCTGCATTTTGTGAACTTTTTCCTTAAA
The DNA here is from genome assembly GCF_023159225.1 of Perognathus longimembris pacificus. Taxonomy (NCBI): domain Eukaryota; kingdom Metazoa; phylum Chordata; class Mammalia; order Rodentia; family Heteromyidae; genus Perognathus; species Perognathus longimembris. The sequence continues at coordinate 136,026,274 of NC_063162.1, read as the reverse complement.
AATAGCAAGAACATCTGCCCCAAAGTTTGATTTCTTCCTCCTGAGATGCTTTTGGCACTAGAGCTTATTGCTCTTCTGCCGTTTTCAAGCATTTAAAGGATCAATGCAAGATGCTTTCAACATTGTTCTAGAGGTGATACTCAAATACAATTAGGTAAGAGAAGAATAACAGGTGAGAAGCATGAGAAATCTTCACTATTGTAGATGAAATGACTGTGCATACAAAAAAAAAAACCCCAAAGAAACAAATAAAAAAGTACTATAAACAACAAAACTCCTTTCCACTTACAAAGGCAAGAAAATTACTCTAAAACTGTTCTAGCAAGTTCCTAGAAAGCCATTCTGCTGTTGGCGAGTCTCATATATAGACTGCCGTAAAATTTGTATGAATTATTTTAGAGACAGAGTCTTTATATATAGCCTAGACTGGCATGAAACTTGCTATGTAGTCCAAGAAATTGTGATCTTCCTGCTTCAGCCCTGAGTGCTGGGATTACAGGTGTGTGTACCACTGTGTCTAGCTCCTCTGTGGTTATAAATATAGTACACTTAGATTTATTTTACAAGTCAAAACCATTAACAAGCAGGTTTTAAATCAGAGTCCACTGCCATACTTCTTTATTTCTTGGCATGGGAACCACAGTCTATATGCTGAGGAAAAAGTTAGTTTACTTTGTGAATATTCTTTAGCATTTATAATTTAAGGCAAGAAAAGCAGCTCACCACGTTATAATCTTTTTTTTTTTTTTTTTTTGGGGGGGGGGGCCAGTCCTGGGCCTTGGACTCAGGGCCTGAGCACTGTCCCTGGCTTCTTCCCGCTCAAGGCTAGCACTCTGCCACTTGAGCCACAGCGCCGCTTCTGGCCGTTTTCTGCATATGTGGTGCTGGGGAATCGAACCTAGGGCCTCGTGTATCCGAGGCAGGCACTCTTGCCACTAGGCTATATCCCCAGCCCCACGTTATAATCTTTGAACTTTCTAGACCTCCTGCTCTCCTTTTAACTTGGTTGTCTGCAATACAGTCAAGGACCTACAACACTACTGAAGGGAGCAGCATTCTTCATTGCCTCTGTAGCACAAAAGATAGGAGAGTTGGGAGGCATGGCTCAAGTGGTAGAGTCTACCTAGCAAGTGTAAAGCCCAAAGTTCAAACCCCATAATTGTCAAAAAAAAAAAAAAAAAAAAGAGGAAGGGCATTCTAAGCAAGGACTAAGGCTCAAGGACTTGTTTATGAGAAGGGGGAAGGAAGGAGAGATAGAAGGAAAGGAAGAGGGAAAGAGGGAGGATACTTATGTAAGCAGAGGAGGAAGATACATATTATGAGAGAAAATAATTACAGCAATGTTTTACTGTAGAGCTTATCTGTCAGATAGTCTTATAATAAATGCACATTTTTATAATACCAGAAGGTAATACAAATGATTACATAGTGGGAAATTGTGAACCCAGATCAGTAATGTTTACCTTCTAAAGATGGGTCTGTTTCACTGTATTTACACTGTTAATTCCTGTGCTCCCCCTGCCACTTCACTTCTCTTCATAAGCTGCCCCCTCACTCCCAGACAGTCTCCTGACCTGACTACAGGATATGATATAACACACTTTGTATATATTTGGCTCTGTGGCATCAAGCAGCAGACTGAACAGAAATGTATCCATTTGCAAAGCCATGCTATCAGCTAGCTCATGAGGTCATTTTAAGAAGCTATTTTAAGAAAGTGCATCTCAAAGTCACTTTCCCTGGTTTTTAAGAGTATATGTCTTTTATGGCCTCATATATACAGAGCAGAAAAGCACTTAATTCTCACACATTTTGTAACTTCATATTAAAAAAAACAGCTTTCTCAAATGAACAAACTGTATGATACCATAGACTCTTTAAAGTTCCCTTTATTTTAATGTCACTAATCATCTCTAGAAAAGATAAAACTTTCCATCCATCCTTAAGGAGTCTGGAGAAAGTAAACTGAGAAGTTGTCTCTAAATTAATAAAATTATATTAAAATTTTATATATAAATATGTAAAATGCACATATACAAATATATAATTGATATAAACTATCAAAATTATAAGCTATATTAATATATATTATAAATATAAACATATAGTTCTCCTATCTGTCACTTATCCTACATATCCTTGCCAGACAGTTTTTCCTTAATGCTACATAGATTCAATTACAAAAATAAAAAAAGCCAGGGGCTGGGAATATGGCCTAGTGGTAAAGTGCTTGCCTTGTATACATGAAGCCCTAGGTTCAATTCCACAGCACCACATATATAGAAAAAGGCTGGAAGTGGCGCTGTGGCTCAAGAGGTAGAGTGCTAACCTTGAGCAAAAAGAAGCAGGGACAGTGCTCAGGCCCTGAGTCCACACCCCAGGACTGGCAACAAAAACAAAACAAATTAAAAAAAAAAAAGGCAAATGCCCTTTAACCCCTAAACTATATCCTTCTACCCAGCTCTAGACCCACCACAATGTAATCTCATGCTACAATCAGTTCCTATTCATTGCCCACAGCAGCCCTAGTCCTGTAGGCAAGTCTCTCTCTGTACAGTCTCGTGAGTTCTTGCTTCTCCATTTTTTTTTCCAATGTCGGTTTCAGGGCTTGAACTCTGGGCCTGGATGCTCTCCCTGAACTCTTTTTGCTCAAGGCTAGAGCTCTACCGCTTTGAACCACAGTGCCACTTCCAGTTTTCTGGTGGTTTATTGGTGATAAGAGTCTCATGGACTTTCCTGCCCAGGCTGAATTTGAACTGTGATCCTCGGATCTTAGCTTCCTGAGTAGCTAGGACTACAAGTGTGAGCCACCCATGCCTGGCTAACTTTTGATTTGTTCCCTTCCTAAACTACTCCTTCCATGTTACTTTTCTGATATCACTATTTTTTTTTTGGGGGGGGGGAGGGAATTCATTCACTTATTCTTTGGAGACGGGGGTCTCACTATGGAGCCTTGGCTGGCCTTTTTATTTGTGAACCTTCTGCCCTAGCTTCCCTAGTGCTGGGATCACAGGCATGAACCAGCTTACTACCCACTTTCATACCGTGTGAGTCCTATACTCTGTGAAATATATACTACTTTTCTTCAGTCATCTCTGTCAACACAAACAGAACTGGCTCTTAAGTTAACTCTCTAAATCTTAATTTTTTTTCCTCTGCAAAACATTAATGCTAATAGTAAATATCCAGGGTTAATTTAAGAAGATTAATGATGGCAGATGTGTGTGTGTGCGCGCGCACACACACTGAATTAGTGGCTGTTTATTATCACTTCAATTATCAGCTATCTTCTCTTAGCAACTCTTACAGCATCCAAAACTTATGTCCTAACATTTTGTACTTAAGTTCTATGAGGTTTCGTAGGGATCACTTATCTCCCACAGAGATAAATCACTGATAGCTACTTGGTAACTAATAATGCTGATTTTACCATAAGAAAAGAAACTTTTTCACAAAAAGATGTTTTAACCAACCACTGTCCTAACCAACTAAATCAAATATAACTACTCTAAATGCAAAACAAATAAAGATGCAGAACCATTGCGACTCTTATCAGACCACAGCACCAATTCAAAATTTGCTATTATATTTCTCTCTGAGGCCAAATATGACAATTTGCCAAAAATTAAAAAAAAAAAAGATTTTCAAGGATACGGGATCTTATTTTTATGTCAAGGAAATGAAGGAATCTATCTGGTTCGAAGAAATAGCCAGCTTTCTGAAATGGATTATGAACACTGAAGACACTGAAATCTATACATTTAGGCTGTTTTTCAAGATGAGTAAAAGAGAAAAAAGCAGAGGCAGACAAATGGGTTCATATGGGTCTTGGCTGAGAATGAGAAACAAAAAACTTCAAGAACCAAGGAGAAATGGAATTGATTACTTAGGCCAATTTCTTGTGTTGAGGAAGTGAGCTCTCACTACACACTCTGAATGCACAGTAAGTTTTTGTGACTTGTTCTGCTGGATCCTTGAGCATTAAAAAATGTACAAGTAGGCTTGCAATGTAGCTCAGTGATAGAGCACTTGCTTGGAATGTTCGAGGCTCCGGGTTCAATCCTTTGTATGGCAAAGTAATGCTTGCTTTTTGCATAGCTAGGATTATAGCTTGTCACCATGCTTGTTTGAGATAGGGTCTTGTGAACTTGTTGATTAAAATGGGGTCTTATGAACTTTTTCCTAGGCTGTCCTTGAGCCACAATCCTCCTACTTTCTGCTTCCCAAGTAGCTAGGAATACAGATATGAGCCACCATGCCTGGTGTCTGTCAGTTGGTCTATTTTGGTGCTAGGGATCAAACACAGGGCTTCAAATATGATAAACAAGTGCTCTACTACTCAGCTACATATACCTCGAATCCCTGGATTAGGCTTCTTAGAGTTTTTTTTTTAAACCTTATACTATAAAACTGTCTATGATTTCCACATAATTTTTACTTTTGATTGGCACTGCCTTGAATCTGATACTCTTTTCTTTCTGACTGTACCCTGAAAGGAGTTATATTTTCCACTCTGCTGGTTTGGAATGAGTCTATTGACCAAGCTGGGTTACTTTAGGTCCATGTAGAGCCCTGAGCAGAGTCAGAATGAGAGCAACCAGGAAAGCTTATTCAACCCAATTAAAGGACAGCCTGAAAGCTTTGGCTTTACCTTTGCTGATCCTGTTGATTGTCTCCCTGTGGATTACAGACAAACCTCCCTTAAGAAACACATTGAGTAGCTTTTGGTTTCCAAAACTCTAAGACCAGTAATTAATCTAACTGGTAATGAGGACGCAGTGGTGACTTCTGGAAAGGAATTATTTAACTCTTTTTGTCCTGGACAATTAATTTTCTTACTATAATAGTCTTTTGAGGTCGAGCATGCTGGTAAGTGTAGTCCTCCTACTTAGAGTCTCCTTTAAAGCTGGAGCCACAGGTATGTCACCTCTCCTGGCTTACTGACTAAGATGGGGGCTTGCCAACTTTTTCTTGAAGTGGCCTCCAACCACTATTCTTCTCGTTTCTACTTTTCAAGTAAATGGGACTTGCTTTTTGGGGGTGGGGGCAGGGTTCTCCAGTAGGTAATACAGGCTGGCTTTAACTCCCAAGCTTTCTATACCTTATAGGTAAACAGGAAGGTAGTAATTCAGTCATTTTCAGCATATGATGTTATTTTAATTTAAAATTATGAACTTTTAAGTTGAAAGGCCCAATTATATCCACATGAGTATTTAAAGGATATCAGAGAGTACAGTTGTCCCTCCCTATATCACGCTTTACTTATTATTTGTATCCTAGGTATAAAAAAAAAAAAGTAAATAGTGATCCCTCACCTACTGCAGGAGTTATGTTTCAGAAACCCCCACAATAAATGAAAATCCATGAAGTAGCAATAAGTGAACTGTGAAATAGCCAGGGAGGAACTATCTAATGCTGCTACTTTGTATATTTTCACCTATTGTGGGAGTCTTTGGAATGTAACTTCTGTGACAGGTTAGGGATCACTGTAAATAAACCAAATGACTTCCTTGCCCACAATCTAGATTTATTTGCACTGTTGATCAGAGCTGTCTGTTCATGGAGATAATAAAGGTAGTTATCCTTATTAGAACTACCTCTTAGACTGAAGGTGGAACTTAGTGCCAGGCAAGCAAACAAGGAACCAGAGCAGGTATGAGGCCATGAGTTCAAATCCCAGTAATAGGGAGAAAAAAAGAGGGCTGGGAATATGGCTTAGTGGTAAGAGTGCTTGCCTAGCATGCATGAAGCCCTGGGTTTGAATCCTCAGTATATATAGAAAAAGCCAGAAGTGGTGCTGTGGCTCAAGTGGTAGAGTTGCTAGTCTTGAGCAAAAAGAAGTTCAGGGACAGTACCTAAGCCCTAAGTTCAAGCCCCAGGACTGGCAAAAAAAAAAAAAAAAAAAAAATAGAAGCACTTCTCCCTAGAATTGTGAACAGAAACACTGTCTTCCTCAAACAGCTGTTCTCTAAACATATTATTTCTGTAGAAAACATTGGAAGAGTCAGTTTAGGAAGACTAAATAATGTTGGAATGAGTGAAGTCAATGGAGATATTCAGAGATTTCTTCAGAGTTTTCTCTCAAGCCAAACATCTCTGTTTTACCTCATACCCCTGGCACCTATCAAAATGTTACCCTTAAAGTCCAACCTCGTCTTTGTATAAGCCTCATATTAATCAGTTTCTGGCTATATTCTTTTATTAAAAATGTAAATCACACTTCCTTGTAGGTCAAATTCTACATGCTAGATCTCTTTGAAGTTTTATGTGAATAACAAAAAACACTTGTACATATTTTACAACTTGCTTTTTCTGCTTAACATTCCCTCATAAAGACCTTTTTATGGTTGTACAACTCCAATAATCATTTTTCAATAGTTGTTTGGTGTTGTGGTATAGGTTTATCACTTTATCAATCATTTCCCTATTAATAACTATTTTAGTTGTTTACAGAATCTTTTGCACTTACAACTAACACTTGTATGTGCATCTTTGGGTACATGTATATTTCTTTACAATAAATTCAAAAAGGTTGCTATTTAAAGGACAAATGCACTGAACATTGTAATAGATACCAATCCCACTACCAGTAGAGTGCAAGACAATGCTTACTTTCTCATACTCCCACATCTGATGTATGGGAAATGGCTTCATAATTTAATTTTCATTATTAATGAGCTGAGAATCCTTTTATATGTGTAATGGTTATTTTTTTCTTTCTGTGAACTGTTTATAATGCTTTATTTTATTTATTTATTTATTTTTGGCCAGTCCTGGGCCTTGGACTCAGGGCCTGAGCACTGTCCCTGGCTTCCTTTTGCTCAAGGCTAGCACTCTGCCACTTGAGCCACAGCGCCACTTCTGGCCATTTTCTGTATATGTGGTGCTGGGGAATCGAACCCAGGGCCTCATGTATACGAGGCAAGCTCTCTTGCCACTAGGCCATATCCCCGGCCCCAATGCTTTATTTTTTTAATCTTTTTCTTATAAATGTGAATAGCATGTTCTGGATATTAATTCTTTACGATACAAACTGCAAATACTTCCTACTTTAGTTCTATCCTATATATGGAATCTATATGATTATAATCTTCTCTTAGTATTCCTGAATAAACCCTTATTCTTTGCTTAAAATACACTGTTTGGGGCTGGGAATGTGGCTTAGCGGTAGAGTGCTTGCCCAGCATGCATGAAGCCCTAGGTTCGATTCCTCAGAACCACATAAATAGAAAAGGTCAGATATGGCGCTGTGGCTTAAGTGGTAGAGTGCTATCCTTGAGCAAAAAGAAGCCAGGGACAGTGCTCAGGCCCTGAGTTCAAGCCCCAGGACTGGCAAAAAAAAAAAAAGTTGTTTGTCAGGCATAATGGCCCATGCCTATAATCCCAGCACTGGGGAGACTGAGGCAATAGAATCATGAGTTCAAAAACAGACTGGGGTATGCAGCAAGGCCTTATTTTTTTTAAGTTATATTTTAAAACACTTTTTATTTTTATGTGTTATGTATATATTTCTTATTGATTTTTACCTTGCCTACCTGTGTTTTAAATACATTTACATACTTTTTTATTCATATACATACATATTTTTTTAAAACAGTCTCAGGTAGTAAGAAAAGCCTACTTTGCATAGTTTGGAACTGTTATAGTAATAGTGGATTAAACAAAACTCTACAGCTGTCTGGATCCTATTACCAAAGATTCTGATATAATTCGTCCAGGCAGTAGGATTTTAAATTCCCTAAGTTTTTCTACTTCTGCAGTCAATATTGACAACTATATTCAAATACTCTTAATCCAGCCCTTCTTAAAAACTGCCAGGTGCCAGTGGCTCATACCTGTAATCCTAGTTACTCAAGAGGATGAGATTTGAGGATCACGGTTCAAAAGCCAGCCTAGGCAGGAAAACCCATGAGATTCCTTATCTCCAAGTAACCACCAAAAAACTGGAAGTAAAGCTATGACTCAAAGTGGCAGAATGCTAGCCTTGAGTAGAGCTCAGGGATAGCACCAAGGCCCTGATTTCAAGCCCCACAGTTGACAAAGGGAAAAAAAAATGTGTATGTGTGTGTGTGTGTGTGTGTGTATGTATATACATACATATATATTCGATGTGGTAAAATTCACATAAATTTACTATTCTAATATGCACAGTTTGGGCTGGGAATATGGCCTAGTGGTAAAAGTGCTTGCCTCATATACATGAAGCCCTGGGTTCGATTCCTCAGCACCGCATATATAGAAAAAGCCGGAAGTAGCGCTGTGGCTCAAGTGGTAGAGTGCTAGTCCTGAGCAAAAAGAAGCCAGCGACAGTGCTCAGGCCCTGAGTCCAAGCTCCAGGACTGGCAAAAAAAAACAAACCAAACTAATATGCACAGTTCAGTAACATTAAATGTACTCACAATGTTATATAACTATCAGCAGCTATTATTGCCAGAATTGTTTTCATTATCATCTTGAACAGAAACACCATATCCATTAAAACATTAGCACTTGATTTCTATTCCCCAACTCTTGATAACTTCTCTATTTCCTGTCTCTATGATTTTACCCACTTAAAACACCTCATATATATGGATCACACACTTATCTTCCTGGTAGGTCTACCTTATTTTACCTAGCATATAACTTGTTTCTACTTTATGATAGAAAAGACTAGACTTACTAGGCTTTTTTAAACAGGATAAAACCCTCAAGGTTGGAGGCATGGCTCAACAGTATCATGCCAGCTTAAGCAAGTGTGAGTTCATAAGTTCAAATCCCAGTTATCACCAAAAACAAAATAAAACCCTCAAAACCCTAAACTGACTGACTGTTTTCTAAGTTATACAGGGCAAGTCTTCTGAATAACTTCTTTCTAACCAAGCAATTGTTGTGCTGAATTTTCTCTGAAACTGGTAAAGAATTACTGCCCTGTTGCATCATCACTCCTGGGAATAGTAAAGCAACAGAAATTGTCCCAGTGAGAGTAAGAGAAGGACAGTAAGTCCAGAGATCAGAGGGAAGGGAGAAGGGAAAGGAGAATGGATTTGAACCAGTACAACTAGTCTTTACAGGGATTAATTTTTCTATAATACTATCTTTGCCTGAATTTATTAGAGATCCTAAAAAGATTGTGTGTATGTGTTGATCCTGGGGCTTGGAGTTAGCCTCGTCATTGTACCTGAGCTTCTTTATGCTCAAGGTTATAGTATTCTACTGCTTGAGCCACAGCTCCACATCTAGCTTTTTGGTAGTTTAGTGGAGGTAAGGAGTCTCACAGACTTTCTTGCCAGGGCTGGCTCTGAACTGCAACTCAGATCTCAGCCTCCTAAGTAGCTAGGATTACAGGCATAAGCCACTAGCACCCAGCTTCCTCCAAAGACTTTATTGAAGAGTGTTCAGAGAATCCTAAAGGATTCAACCATCATGAAGAGTAGAAGTGACTTTCTTATTAGCAAAATTGTAATTACTGTTTAAAGATTCTTTAACAAACAAAGCAATTCCTTGACTCAAAGTAAATAGCCTAGGAACCAGCACTTGAGAGATTATTTTAAAGGCAGAATCTCAGGTCCCACTTCAGACTACTAACCAGAAGTTGCACAAGAAATGTTGAACATGATTCCTATGCATAATAATTAAGAAGCATTGATGAAGCCAATTTCTAGGCTTGTAATATCCTAGAAGTTTTCCTAATTGAATTTTAAAATTTTCTGAAAGGGGTTGGTGCAGGATTACTTGAGCCCAGGCATTCAAGACTAGCCTGGATAACTTAGAGCATTTTTTGCTCAAGGCTAGCACTCTACCACTTGAGCCACAGCTCTACTTCTGGCTTTTTGGTGGTTAATCAGAGGTAAGAGTTCATGGACTTTTCTGCCCAGCCCAGGCTGGCTTTGAACTGTGTGTGATCCTCAGATCTCAGCTACCCTGAGTGGCTAGTATTACAGGCATGAGCCATTGGCATCAGCAAAATGGAGGTTCTTTTTTGTTGTTGTTGTTAGCCATGAGTCTTGAACTCAGGGCCTAAGTGCTGTCCCTGAAATCTTTTGCTCAAGGCTAGTACTCTACCACTTTGAGCTACTGCACCACTCCCAGTTTTCTGGTGATTAGAGACAAAGAGTCTCGTGGACTTTCTTGCCTCAGCTGGTTTTGAACCATAATCCTCAGATCTCAGACTTCTGAGTAGCTTAGCTAGGATTACACATGTGAGCCACCAGTGTCTGGCATAAAATGGAGGATCTGGGGGGGGGTTTGTTGTTTTTTTTGCCAGTCCTGGGGCTTGGGACTCGGGGCCTGGGGACTGTTCCTGGCTTCTTTTTGCTCAAGGCTAGCACTCTATCTCTTGAGCCATAGTGCCATTTCTGGCCTTTTCTGTGTATGTAGTGCTGAGGAATTGAACCCAGGACTTCATGCATGCTAGGCAAGCATTCTACTGCTAAGCCACATTCCCAGCCCCAAAATGGAGGTTCTTATCCACAGCTTTTATATTTTGTGAGCTGGACCAATACACTAAGTCACATCAGTGTAGACTCCTAATCTTTAGACAGTGGTTTGCTGGGTAAGACAGGTGGCATAGCTGGAATGATGAGTATGCATCACTATACTCTGCTTCTTTTCTAAGGTAGATTCTATAAGACTTCTCTCCTGGGTTGGTCAGAAACTGCGATTATCTTGGTCTCAGTCTTCTACTCAACTTGGATGACAGACACTGTGGCATTAGCTATTAGTTCAGACGGGGTCTCATATGCTCATCTTGGCCTCAAACCATGATCCTCTCAATCTCAGCCTCCCAAGACAAGTAGCTAAAATTATAGGCATGAGCCATCAGCATTTCTCTGTTTTTTGTTTTGTTTTGCTTTTATAAAATAAGACTGACTAGGATGAGATCACTTGGAGAAACACTAAAGATAGAGGACTAAGGCCCAGGCCCTGGGACACATCAATAGTGATCAGATAAGCAGAGGAAGAACCAGCAGAAGGGACACTAAGGTAGGAGGATATCCTTTGTGGGATCTCAGGGAACAGGACAAGAAAATATTTAAAGAAGAAAGTAGTCAACCTAAATGCTATCAGAAGACTAAATAAGGAAAGAAGATTAACAATTAAGACTTAGGAAGCTATAAGTAAGTACATTAAAAAAGAGAAATGTGGGAAATACACCTTATAAAGTGATCTTGATCATGCCATTGAGATTCTTTAAAAAAATCACAAAAGAACAGTATCAGTAGAATTACCTAGGTATCAAGCTAAATACACTTTGATAACCCTTCTCAGACAGAGACAAAATGAATGACTCAGGGAGTATCCTTTATTGCTTATTTTTAAAAGAATGTTTGATTAGCTGGGTGGTGGTGGCTCATGCTTATAATCCTAGCTACTTAAGAGGTGAGACCTAAGGATCACCATTCAAAGTTATCCAAGGCAGACAAACCTAAGAGTCTTACCTTCAACTAACCAGTAAAAAGCTGAAAGTGGAAGTCTGGCTCAAGCTGTAGAATGCAAGCCTTGAGGTGAGTGAAAAAGCTAAATGAGAGTTCATAGTCCTAAGCTCAAGCCCCAGTACCCTCCCCCACAAAATATTTTATTAGTATACATTAGTTGTACAAGTGGGATTTCACTGATGCATATTCCATCAACCTTACTCCCTCTATCACTCTCATTATCACTCTTGTCCCTTCTTAAAACTATTTCAGCAGCAGGAGTTGTCACTCAATTTTGTTTTACTTTCCAAGGAGGGGAATCTTTGCCTGATAATGTTTGTTTAGGTATTGGAATTTACATAAAACAGCTCAATAACTTGTTCTACTTGATTCAAATCAAACTCACGCAAAAAGTTTCCCAGTGAAAGGGAAGTGCCAATAGGAGGAGTGCAAGCCTGTCCTTAGTCAGAAGCACCCTCAGGCACTTCCCCAGCTTCAAGGCTGCTACTAACTGAGCAGCACATACCAGTCTGCATCTCACTCTCTGGTTGGATCTCCAAGGACAAAGCTAGGAAAAGCAGAGGCCAACCCACACCTATGCAAGCCTCTTTGCATCTCCTCCTCACTTCCCGCCTCTTACCTGGGTCATTTTGTCCACAGAGACTGGAATCCCATCGATGGTGAGAGGTGGCAGCTCTGAGTTAACCTCCTGTGGCGCAGGGGCGTGTTCTGCCAGAGCAGACTCCAGGTCTTCCAGGATCATGCTCTTGTACTTTCGCACCTGCAGGGAATTAAGACAGAAGTAAACAAGACGCTTAACAACCAGGAAGAAGAGTGGTGCCAAGCAACAACAGGGTGGGTGGGGCCAGCCTTCCTGAACTACTATGGGGCCAAAGAACAATACTCCTACAATTGGCAGGTAAAAATACCTCTGGCCCCAAAGACAGACGTAACACTGAATGGAGTTAAATGAAAAGATGATGAAATCACATGTAACAATAGAAGAAACAAAGTCAGTGGAAAAAGTTTTATGAGAATACTGCTTTTTCAGTTAAAATATTTTAACAGTCAACACAGGTGAAGCAGCTGTTATACATCTAACAGGAATGGCAATCATTACTCTGCATTTCCCAGGCCACACCTAACTTGCAGTTGATTGTCAAAATCATTTTCAAGATCCTCAGGGACTTATGTATCTAAAGTTCTAAGTAACCTATTCAAAACTACTACTTGCTACAAAGCCAAATGCCACACAAACAAGAGATTCAAGTGCACAAGAGGCTGTACTGAAAAGAATGAGACAGAACTAGTTGCAAGAGTGTTTGCCTCGTATACATGAGGCCCTGGGTTCAATTCCTCAGCACCACATATATACAGAAAACAGCCAGAAGTGTTGCTGTAGCTCAAGTGGCAGAGTGCTAGACTTGAGCAAAAAGAAGCCAGGGACAGTGCTCAGGCCCTGAGTCCAAGCCCCAGGACTGGCCAAAAAAAAAAAAAAAAAAAAAAAAGAATCAGACAGAAAAAAGAGGCACATACTAGAGCTGAGTGCAAAGAGTACGGAGTAAGATCAGAGCCAGAGAAAGCCCTATAGGTCAAGTCCTCCCTGGTTACAGAAGTGAATATCAAAGCCTTGATGCATCTGTAGCACTAGCCCAAATCAGAACCAGTGTTGTTCCTTGGCTCCATTCCACAAGTCTGTGAAAGGTCTCTCAGCAGCAGCAACATAGATGCACATGCATGAGGACACTATGACCATTATTCATGGGTTCATTCACTTATAGGAATACACCAAGGGAAGGGGCAAGGACACCTCCAGGGTAAGTAGGAAACTAACTTGAATTTGGGGCTCAAATTAACTTGCATTAGGGCTCAAAGTCTTTTCTTTTTTTGGCCAGTGCTGGGGCTTGAACTCAGGGCCTGAACACTGTCCCTGAACCTCTCTGCACTCAAGGCTAGTTAGTGCTCTATCACTTGAGTCACAGAGCCACTTCCAGCTTTTTCTGTTTATGTGGTACTGAGGAATCAAACCCAGGACTTCGTGCATGCTAGGCAAGCACTCACACTAAGTGACATTCCCAGCCCTCAAGGGCTTACCTTACAACAAAACAGAAGAGAAAATAAGTCCGCCCTAGTTCCAACAATATTTGGGTCCTGGGCTTTTCTAAGTAGACAAGTAGCAGCAGATCAGACTCTCTTACTGGTACCTTGTAAAGATTAAAAAGCAGGGCTGGGAATATGGCCTAGTGACAAGAGTGCTTAACTTGTATACATGAAACCCTGGGTTCAATTCCCCAGCACCACATATATAGAAAACAGCCAGAAGTGGTGCTGTGGCTCAAGTGGCAGAGTGCTAGTCTGAGCAAAAGGAAGCTAGGGACAGTGCTCAGGCCCTGAGTTCAAGGCCCAGGACTGGCAAAAAAAAAAAAAGATTAAAAGCAAAGATTCTCAGCTGGGCATCAGTGGCTCATGCCTGTAATCCTAGTTACTCAGGAGGCTGAGATCTGAGGATCATCATACAAAACAATCCCAGGCAGGAAAGTCTGTCTCTTATCTCCAATTAACTACCAAAAGCTGGAAGTGGAACTGTGACTTAAGTGGGAGAGCGGTAAGCGGTAACTTTGAGCAAAAAAGCTCTGGAACAGTGCCCTGAGTTCAAGCCTTAGGACTAGCAAGAAAAAAAAAAAAAAAGGATTCTTATATTCCACCCCCCCCCCCCCAAACATTTTCCTCTCTCTCGTTCCTTTTCTTCTTTGGTGGTATAGGGGCTTGAATTCAAAGATTCCACTAGGCAGGTGCCCTACCACTTGGAACGACACCCGTAGCCCTTTTTGGCTTTAGTTATTTTGGGGATAGTGTTTCTATGCCTAAACTGGCTTGGACCTCAGTCTTCCTAGTTACACTTCTTACATAGCTGTTGGAACAAGTATGAACCACAATCAACTGCTACTGATTAAGATGAGTCTTGTGAACTTTACAGTCTCAAACTTCAATTCTTCTAATGTCCACCTCCCAAGTGGGTAGGATATCCTGGTTCCTAATACAAGTTTCAAACTCCATTGCTGGGCTGGGAATGTGGCTTAGTGGTAGAGTGCTTGCCTACCATGCATGAAGCCCTGTGTTCGATTCCCCAGTACTACATAAACAGAAAAGGCCAGAAGTGGTGCTGTGGCTCAAGTGGTAGAGGATTAACCTTGAGCAAAAGAAGCTCAGGGACAGTGCCCAGACCCTAAGTTCAAGCCCCAGGACTGGCAAAAAACAAAAACACACGCAAAAAAACTATTGCCAGTATATTTTTTTGTAGCATAAATAGCTGTTGTTGCCAAAGGAATTACATTTTTTGTTTTCTATGCTTCTTTGAGCTGGGTCTTTGAGCTTTCTGTTTTGTCGAAAATAGGCTTGAACTCAGGGCTTGGGGGCTGTCCCTGAGCTCTTTCACTTAAGACTAAGTCTCTACCACTTTGAGCCATAGCACCACTTCCAGTTTTCTGGTGGTTAATTGAAGATAAGAGTCTTATGGACTTTAGTACCTGGGCTGGCTTCAAACCATGATCCTCAGATCTCAGCCTCCTGAGTCACTAGGATTACAGGTATAAGCCTCCTGCGGTGGCTCTTTGAACTTTAATGTATCAAGTTAAATCCTTAGATATAGGTTCTTACTAAGAATGAACAATTTTAGCACTAAGGTGACTGAGATAGGAGGAAGACTGTAAATTTGGGGCCAGCCTGGGATATACAGGTAAACCATGACACAACAAAGTGCAGCAAGCTCCAGTGAAACTAAAAATTCATTATCATCTGGGGTATAGAACTGAAAGCTGACAGCAGAGCTGCCCACAGACTTTCGATTCTACAGCACACCTGGCTTAGATTCAAGCTCTGGCTGTGGCCCACGAAATCCTACTGGCTTAATCTTCTCTCTCCAACCCCAGAGCCAATCTCTTTTCCTTATGGGCTCAGGTGAGGTTTCTAGGACTCTTGTAGGTCTCTATACCTGGATTTAAATCCTGAAACTCTGAAGGATTTATATGGTATGTGTCTAGCAATGTAAAATAGTTATATGTTGAGTAAGTAAGTAAATGAAGAATGTAACACTTTTACTTTTTTACAAAACAAATTTGGTCAAAGGCATTTACACCGCAGAAACCCATTCCTGTGTATAGCATATGTCAGTCTGTTTGATTGTGTATGTATGGATATGGCTCTGTGTTTTCTGATTTGAGGTCTGACTTCATATATTACATTGGTTTCTTAAATGCTCTCTATTTCCCACTGCATCTGGTGAGGTAAAATTCTTTGTTGCAGATAATAGCAAATAGTATCCCCCTTCTTTATTTTGCTTCATGAATTGGTTTAAAAAGTAAGTCTTGACTTCTACCTCTGCAAGAGAGCCCTGTAGAAGTGCCAACAATTGTACTGGAATAAGGGTCAAAAGGCAATAACCCACACAACAAAAGGAATGTGAGAACACAGCCGTAGACTTACCACATTCTCCAATGGCGCTGCACCAAACACTTTGAAGACAGGATTGGGTTTGGAGGGCGATATACAGAGGACAATCGCTTGCTGTCCCACTCGAGTAGTATATTCATCTAATGTGGCTCGAAGCTTCCTGAATCAGAATGAAAAGTGAATAAAAATAGTTACAAAAGTTGGAAATTGGACTGGGACTGTGGCTTAGCAGTAGAGTGCTTGCCTAACATGCATGAAGCCCTGGGTTGGATTCCTTAGCACCACATAAACAGAAAAGGCCCAAAGTGGCGCAGTGGCACTGTGGCGCAAGAGGTAGAGTGCTAGCCTTGAGCAAAAAGAAGCCAGGGACAGTGCTCAGGCCCTGAGTTCAAGCCCCAGGACTAGCCCCCCAAAAAGATAGAAATTACACTGACAGAAAACTGATTTTTTTTAAACTTAAGATGATTCTAATCAGGTATGTATTCTTTTACCCAAATGTGAAAAAAGGGAATAAGTGGCATGAAATCTTCAGCAGAAGTATGTATATGCCTTTCTCTTAATGACCAGTGACTAGCTCATCTATGTAAGGGTCTACTGGGGGTTTATGCTGATTTTGAACGCAGAAAATATCATTCTTCCCAATCTTACTAACATGAGTTAGTTCCAACATGGAAAATTCCAGAATAAGTGATTCTTAATTTGTTGTTATTTGGGGGGGAGGGGAGTGGAAGGGGGGTACCTGTGTTAGTGCCTGAACTCAAGAGCCTGGGTACTATCCCTTAACTTTCTCTTTTCAAGGCTGACATTCTATCACTTGAGCCACAGTTCTACTTTCAACTTTCTGCTGGTTAGCTGGAGATAAGAATCTCAGACTTGGGGCTGGGGATATAGCCTAGTGGCAAGAGTGCCTGCCTCGGATACACGAGGCCCTAGGTTCGATTCCCCAGCACCACATATACAGAAAACGGCCAGAAGCGGCGCTGTGGCTCAAGTGGCAGAGTGCTAGCCTTGAGCGGGAAGAAGCCAGGGACAGTGCTCAGGCCCTGAGTCCAAGGCCCAGGACTGGCCAAAAACAAAAAAAACAAAACCAAAAAAAAAAAAAAACAAGAATCTCAGACTTTCCTGCCCAAGCTGACATCTAACAGTGATCCTCACCTCTCAGCCTCCTGAGCAGCTAGGATTACAGGTGTATTCCAGTGGCACTCAGCCATAATTTTTAAAATAACTATATAGAGTATATTATTATGATTGTTCTTTTTTGATTAGATATTATTGTTAATATCTTACTGTGCCTAATTTTTCATTGCTCTTTTCCCCTGGAGTCATGGGAAATTATCCTCAAGTTCCACATTTGATAATTCTTCTGGGAGCACAGCTTACCCTTTCGAGATAGTAGCAAGCAAAAGGCCACGTAACAAACTAGGCAACATTGCTCGAAAAAATGGTTTTATATTCATCATCTCTCTATAATGCTGCTTAATGGGTAAGAGATATTGTTAAAAAAAATAATAATTTTGGGGTGTTTTTTTCGGTGGGGGGCGGGGGGGAGAGAAGGGCAGTACCAGAGCTTGAACTCAGGGCTTCTCTATAAAGCTTAGCTTCTGTGGGCTGGGAATATGGCCTAGTGGCAAGAGTGCTTGCCTCGTATACATGAGGCCCTGGGTTCGATTCCTTAGCACCACATATGCAGAAAATGGCCAGAAGTGGCGCTGTGGCTCAAGTGGCAGAGTGCTAGCCTTGAGCAAAAAAGAAGCCAGGGACAAGTGCTCAGGCCCTGAGTTCACCACCTAGGACTGGCCAAAAAAAAAAAAAAAAAGCTTAGCTTCTTCACTCATGGCTGGTGCTCTACCACTTGAGCCACACCTCCAGTCCAACTTTTTTGCTGGTTAGAGATAGAATCTTCTGGACTTTTCTGCTCACGCTGGCTTCTCTGAACCTCAATCCTAAAATCTCAGCTTCCCGAGCAATTAAGATTATAGGTGTGAGCCACTGGTGCCCAGCTACTGTTGTAAGCTTTTAAAATATCTCAAACCAATTCCTGCTCTACCCTCATTCTTCCTTGCTCCTCTTCCAATGATCTCTAGCCTTTAGTGATCAGACCCAAAACATCTAGAGGCTGTTCTTCATTCCTTTTATCCCTCTATCTACATATCCAATCTATCAAGGAATTGTATGCAGTTGTCTTCTAAATATACCCAAAACCTGACACTTCCTACTTCCTCTGCTGCAGCCACATTGTTTTTGTTGTTGTTTTTGTTTTTGTTGCTGTTTTTATGCCAGTCCTGGGGCTTGAACTCAGGGCCTGGGTGCTGTCTCTTAAGTTTCTTTGCTCAAGGCAAGTGCTCTATCACTTGAGCCAGAGAGGACTTCTGGCTTTTTGGTTTGGCTGGAAGTCAGAGTCTCATGGACTTTCCTGCCTGGGCTACCTTCAAACCACAATCCACAGATCTCAGCCTCCTAAGTAGCTACAGGATTATAGGCTTGAGCACTTGGCACCTATTTGCCACACTGGTTTTACAACCCTAGAATTAGTTCAATGACTTCTTGATCACTGTCTGTATCTACTGGCCTACTCAATTTAATAGCCTGTATGATTATTTAAACACAGAGATGGTATCAGTGCTTTGGTCAAAGCCTTCACTGACTTCCCATTTTGCTTGAAACAATAATAAAAAAAGATAAGACCTCTTAATTGGGGCTCTTGGCTACTCTGACCATATCCTCTCATCCTGCCCCTCAAACAAGCTACCAAGTCCCACCTCAGAGTCTCACTTTCAGAGCCTTGGCTCTTCATAGTCCTCAGCCACAAGTGCTCTTCCCTTAGACATCCACATGGTTATTCTTCCGTTTCCTTCAAGTCATCCCTAGAGGAGAGAAATTACTATGCTCCCACCTCCTGGCTTCAGTATTTTGTTCATTTCACTGTATATCTTTTCCACACTCACTATCATCTACCAGAATATATGGGTTTATCTTCCTCCTCTGTTAGAACTTGCTGTTTACTGTTACATTCCCAATGCCTAGAATGTTGCCTGGCACATAAAAAGCACACAATTTTTTTTCAGAATGAATTAATAATGTAATATATATCACATTGATTAGATCATATGTCTAGATTTTCGTCTATTTAGTGTTGGGAATACTTTCAAGTCCAACTAAATCTATCATCAAGGACTCTAACCCAGTGTGTGGAGGAATCTAGTAATGTATGTTGTAACTGCCATCTACATGGAAGTTTTTGAGGAGCTGCACCCTCACCGAAGCAAACGTGTTTGCTGCCTCTTCCGGATAGATGGATTAGACTCAAACACATGAGGCCGTTTCCTTTTCTTCCCGGTTGCCACAGCAGCAGCAGCAGCCATTCCCACAGGACCTGAAATAATAAGTATGTGCTGAGATTAGGCAGGAGCCTGTAACTGTAGAAGTCAGAACACAATTATAGGATAAAAAGCTAGAATTTCTTGCCTAATAATATGCTGTTCTTTAATGTTTCTGATATTATTAGTATACTTCACTATTTTTTCATATTAATCACACATACAGTGGTTTACCAGTAAAACTTAGAATGAATCTTTGTTGTTGTTGCTTGTGGGGCTTGAACTCAGGGCCCCGGTACTGTCCCTGAGCTTTTTCACTCAAAGCTAGCACTCTACTACTTTGTGCTCTACTCCCAGTTTTCTGGTGGGTAGTTGGAGATAAGAGTCTCATGGACTCTCCTGCCTGGGCTGGCTTTGAACCATGATCCTAAGATTACAGTCTTATGAGTAGCTAGGATTATAGGCATAAGCCACCAGTGCCCAACTAAAATGAATCTTTTTATAAAGCAAACCATTTGTACCTCCCAACCACATACTAGCTTGAATTTTGTATGGTGCTATTGTTTTGTTTTGCCAGCATGCCTAATCTATTAAAGCAGTATTACTAGAGATGCTAGGAATAATCTCAGCATTGAGAGGTTTGCCAAAACCCAAACCAGTTACAGACTTAAAATTTCATCTCCATTCCTATTACTCATGCCCATTACTCCACACACTGCTTAAGGAATTTGGACAGAAACACTCACACTTGGAATTTCAAAATAAACACATATATAAGAGCAGTATCTGGAAGGATAAGGATTTATTTGGAAAACTCCTCTTGTATACCTGGGAATGGTGCCAAAAATACAGGTGCTTACTACAAGGTCAAGTTGATGAAAGAATCCTGGCAAAAAAAAAATTTTTTTTAAATGTCCTACTCTAAGAAAATGCTAATAAAAGTTGATCTAGCTTGCCCTGCAACTAATACATACGGTCTTTTTTTTTTTTTTTTTAAAAAAAGGGGGGGTAGTTGAAGGGTAATGTTAAGGACTACTCAAGTCTCTGATATCTGGAATTTCAACAAAACAAAGATGACACCCCCTTCCCCCTTTTTAAAAGGGAATTTCTTTTCATTTTTAGTGAACCCTTAAAAATAAAAAATGTAATCAACTGCTCACATTTGTGCCTAGATGTATGCTTTAAGTGACTGATTACAATAATCCTCCTATAAATACATATGAATATTGATTGGTACATGATTCTTGGTAATATCACTCACTAGTCTGACTTAAACAAGCCTGCCTAAATACCCAAAGCAAGCAAAATCTAGACGACTACTTGCTTTCCATTACAAAGAGCTAGGAAACTAATGCATTAATGTCGCATTATTTTTGTCTCCCTCCCTCTCTCCCTTTTTTTCTTTCTTCCTCTTCTCTCTCTCTCTCTCTTGCTGAAAACTCAAGTTCAGAGCTTGGTGCAAGCCAGGCAAGTGTTCTGCACTTTGCTACAACCCCAGCCCTGAAACTATCGGCTGAATAGCATCTCCCTTTTCCTTCCCTTGCCCTCAGCCCTGACAGCCACTATTCTACTTTCTGCGGCTATATGTTTGCGTATTTATATCTTTTATTTTAGTATAATCATTTAGTAAATTTGTCCATCTGTGACTGGCTTATTTCAAGTAACAAAATGTCCTCAAGGTCGATCTATGTTGTTACATATGGCAGTTTTTCCTTCTTTTCCTGGAGGTGGTACTAGGGTTTGAACTCAAAGCCTCACTCTTGCTAAGTAGGTGCTCTACCAGTTAAGGCACGTTCCCAGTCCTTTTTGCTTTCCTTGTTTTTCAAATAGTGTCTCACTTTCTGCCAGGACCAGCTTCACCTAGATTCGTATTGGCTGAGATGAAATCCCATAAACTTTCTTCTCTGGTCTTCCCAATCTCAGCCTCCTAGGTAACTAGGATTACATGCACAAGCCACTTTCCCATCTGCAAGTCCTCACTTTTCTCACTTCCTCAGTCTGAAATGCACCGTCTTGTGCTGAGACCCAACAGCACAACTCACCTTCTAAGAGAAGCCTTACCAGACCACTCAATCTAAAGTTGCAATATGTTACTTCCTCTCTCCATTAGTTTCCTCAATATACACCCAAGCTATTTATTTGTTTGTTTGTTTTTGTGCCAGTATTAGAGCTTGAATTCTAAACCTGGGCACTTTCCCTTAGCTTTTCGCTCTAAGCAACAGCTCTACTACTTGAGCAATAGCTCCATTTCTGGCTTTTTGCTCGTTAATAGCACTCTCCTGGACTTTCTTACCCAGGCTGGCTTTGAACCTTGATCCTCAGATCTTAGCCTCTTGAATAGCTAGGATTGGATTACAGGCATCAGCCACCAGTGCCTAGATTTTACAGTTTTATTTTACTTTACTATTTGTTTATTTATATCTAAAAGTTTATTTTACTTTACTATTTGTAGCCTTCTCCACCATGGAACAAAAAACTCCTTCAGGACAAGCTTATTCAAATTCAATACTATATACCTAGTAATACATACAGTATAATTCCTCAATAATTGTTAAATGATGAAATGACAAGCCATTTTTATTAGCTAGATGTCGGTTTCTACATCAGCCAATGAAAGGACTAGAAGTACTTTCTTTTTTTTGTTTTGTTTTGTTTTGTTTTTTTTGGCCAGTCCTGGGGCTTGGACTCAGGGCCTGAGCACTGTCCCTGGCTTCTTCTTGCTCAAGGCTAGCACTCTGCCACTTGAGCCACAGCGCCACTTCTGGCCATTTTCTGTATATGTGGTGCTGGGGAATCGAACCCAGGGCCTCATGTATACGAGGCAAGCACTCTTGCCACTAGGCCATATCCCCAGCCCCATAGAAGTACTTTCATGATTAAATTTTTCTTTTCTTGGAGCTGGGAGTATGGCCTAGTGGTAAAGTGCTTGCCTCATATACATTAAGCCCTGGGTTCGATTCCTCAGCACCACATATATAGAAAAGGCCAGAAGTGGTGCTGTGGCTCAAGTGGTAGAGTGCTAGCCTTGAACAAAAGGAAACCAGGAACAGTGCTCAGGCACTGAGTTCAAGCCCCGACACTGACAAAAACCAAAACAAAACAGAAAAAAATTTTTTTCTTTATCTCATTATGTTACTCAGACTGGTGTGAACTCCTGAGGTGAAGTGATCCATCCTCCTGTCTCAGTTTCCTTAATAACTAGGATTATAAGCATGTGCCATTGTACCACGCTCTGATCGTTTTGTTTCTTTGGGGGAGGGAGGAGGAGTACTGGGAATCCAACCCAGAGCTTCCCCTATACATGCTGGCATGTAAGAATTCCACTCCTGGGCTGGGGATATGGCCTAGTGGCAAGAGTGCCTGCCTCATATATATGAGGCCCTGGGTTCGATTCCCCAGCACCACATATACAGAAAATGGCCAGAAGTGGCACTGTGGCTCAAGTGGCAGAGTGCTAGGCTTGAGCAAAAAGAAGCCAGGGACAGTGCTCAGGCCCTGAGTCCAAGCCCCAGGACTGGCCAAAAAAAAAAAAAAAAAAAAAAAAAAGAATTCTACTCCTTTGCTATAACTGCAGTCACCTTTCCTGTCTTAACACCAATATAGCAACACCATGTCTCAAAAGCACTGCTTCAGGTCAACTTCATAGGAAAGTTCACTTGGATTCTTAGGTTAGGATGCCCTCTTCTGGGAAGTATAAGTATTTCACAAAACATATACTGTAAACATTTCATCTATATTTTGCTACTAACCCTCTCCCCTTCCTTAAACACAACATACGTTATTAAATTTTCTCTTTTAAAGCAAAGGTAAAAAAAAAATAAAGCAAAGGTAGACTCATGGTTCATATGAAGACTTCTCACTGCCATGGTATATACGTGTGTAAAACTCACAGTCATGCTAAATACACAAAATTATTTTAAGAAATACAATTCAGCTTTCTGGAATGTAGGATCTCAGAAAAATCTCAAAACCTTAACATTTGTTTAAGGTGATCCAGTATTGCTAAGGGTCTCTGACACATGGCAAAAACAAAATTCATCTCTAGAGGAAATGACAACTAACTTCCTTTCTTCCTTTTGTAACTCAGGATTTACACACAATCCTTGAGCTTTTCTGCACAATGCTAGCTCTCTACCACTTTTGAGCTACAGCTCCATCCTTCTAGTTTTCTGGTGGTTAACTGGCGATGGGAGTCTCATAGACTTTTCAGCCCAGGCTGGCTTTGCATTGCAATCCTCAATAGCTAAATAGCTAAGATTAAAGGAGTGAACCACCAGTGCCTGGAAGAAATTATGATTTCTAAAAATAATTTTCCAAAGACATCATCCAACATGTACTCATATAGTTAACAGTATGTGAAAATAATGGGTCAACATAAACAAGAAATGGCACTAAAAACACTTCAAATGTTGAGTTACCGTATGAACTGTAAAACTGTAATGTTTACTAAAGAGATCTAAAGAAAGTATTTTTTAACCAGAACAAGAAATAATTATAAGGGGCTGGGAATATGGCCTAGTGGTAGAATGCCTGCCTTGTATACATGATGCCCTGGGTTCGATTCCTCAGCACCATATATATCGAAAAGGCCAGAAGTGGCACTCTGGCTCAAGTGGTAGAGTGCTAACCTTGATCAAAAAGCGAGGGACAGTGCTCAGGCTCTGAGTTCAAGTCCCAGGACTGGACAAAAAAAAAAAAAGAATGAGACCAGGAACATGGCCTAGTGGCAAGAGTCCTTGCCTCATATACATGAAACCCTAGGTTCGATTCCTCAGCACTACATATATAGAAAACAGCCAGGGGCTGGGGATATAGCCTAGTGGCAAGAGTGCCTGCCTCGGATACACGAGGCCCTAGGTTCGATTCCCCAGCACCACATATACAGAATAAACGGCCAGAAGCGGCGCTGTGGCTCAAGTGGCAGAGTGCTAGCCTTGAGCGGGAAGAAGCCAGGGACAGTGCTCAGGCCCTGAGTCCAAGGCCCAGGACTGGCAAAAAAAAAAAAAAAAAGAAAAAAGAAAACAGCCAGAAGTGGCACTGTGGCTCAAGTGGCAAGTGTTAGCCTTGAGCAAAAAGAAGCCAGGGACAGTGCTCAGACCCTGAGTCCAAGGCCCAGGACTGGCAAAAATAATAATAATAATAATAATAATAGTAATAAACACTGGGAATTTTAGGGCTGGAAAGTAACACTTGCCTAGCATCTAGGAAGTACTGAGTTTGAACCCAGCATAACACAGCAGCAGTAACAAATCTTTTTTTTTTTTTTTTTTCCTGGCCAGTCCTGGGCTTTGAACTCAGGGCCTGAGCACTATCCCTGGCTTCTTCCCGCTCAAGGCTAGCACTCTGCCACTTGAGCCACAGCGCCGCTTCTGGCCGTTTTTTCTGTATATGTGGTGCTGGGGAATCGAACCTAGGGCCTCGTGTATCCGAGGCAGGCACTCTTGCCACTAGGCTATATCCCCAGCCCGTAACAAATCTTTTTTAATCTAATCTATATAAAACACTTCTTACATTTTATGTAAATGGAACAAATACTTCAGTTAAAAGCCAAAAGAAGCCAAGTATTGGGAGTACATGTCTGTAATCCCAGAACTCAGAAGGCTGAAGGAGGATCATGAATTTGAAGCCAGACTAGACTATGTAAGTGAGACCTTGTCTAAAAATGAAAACTAGCCAAGACTGTCATCTTGGACAAGAAAACAAAACCAAAGTCATACCCCTAATAGTAAAGGACCATAAAACTCAAGCTCAGAGTAATTTAGGTTCAAGCTGAAACAGAAGTCTTAAAAAAGAATTGTGATGAGGTACTAGGGATGTAGCTCAGTAGTATAACACTTGCCTAGAGTACATTCCTGGCTCTTGTTTTGATCCCTATGACTAGAGGGGCAGGGGGAGAGGAAAAAAAGAAAAAAATTAAAAAGTCCTTAAATTCTAGGCTCTTTCAGACAGGAATAGTATCTCAAGTTTAAAAAAAAAAAAAAGAGAGAGAGAGCTTCCAGTCCAAACATTACCTGCAGCAGCCAGATGGGCCGTTACCTCATCAGCTGCTGTAGAGTTGAGTATATCTGAGTCATCATAAGAAGTATCCTCCGGGGAGGAGGGAGAGTCTTCATCAGCACTCAGCATACTGTGTTCGGTGTAAGTGGCCACGTGGACCTGCTGGACTTGCTGGGCCACGGCATGGGCTTCTATGGTAGCCATGTGTTCAGTCTGGGTCACTCCGTGTTCCTCCATGAAGATCTTCTGCCAGAAAAAAAGGATTCAGTGTATAATGTAACACAATGTTTAAACGAAGAGATATTTTCTTCGAGGACGTACGTAGGAACTTTGAAAAATCTCTGACTTTAGTCCTTACATCATCACACCAAAGCACAGGAAATAGGAAGCATAATTCAAGTATGGCAGAAAAATGGTGGAATATTTTCCTCATGTGATATCATTTTGATGGAAATTCACTGTGTATGTATGTACAAATATACAGAGAAAGACAGTCACAAACATTAAATAATGCATAACAATAAAATAATATAATTATTCAATTTTGTTTTCTGCTTACATAACTGTGCTTCTTGTAAGGTCTACAGTGAACCAGTAATTTGTAAATAAGTAGTTAAAACACATAGATCTACATATACTTTTTAAATAGCTTCAGGATATTTAATTGTATAACTTATATAACCAATCACCTACTGATGAAGAAAAGAGACTTCCATATTTTTGTGGTTATAAACACCAGTGTAGTAAATATCCTGTATATAAAATTTAGTCTGTAGGTTCCTAAAGAATTTTAAATACAACTATTATAAAATCCAGCAATTCCACTATTGGTACTTACCCAGAAGAATTGAAAGCAGGATCTCAAAGAGATTCGTGTACACCCATGTTCATAGCAGCACTATTCATAATAGCCAAAAGGTGGAAGCTACCCAAGTGTCCATCAATGGGTGAATGGGGAATGAAGTGTGGTACCTATGTACCACATATTACTCTACCTTAAAAAGAAAAAAAAAAAGGAAATTATGAATAAAGGGAACTTCCTTAACTTGATCCAAAAAACTAAATAAATAAAATAAAGCCCAAACCTATAACTAATATACTTACTGGTGAGAAACTAGGGCTAGAAATTTTCCCATTAAAATCACAAGGGAAAACACAAGGATTTCTCCTCTCACCGCATGGTTCAACTACTGGAAATTGTAGCTAAGAAAGTAAGATTAAATAAGCAAACAAAACCTTGATTGGAAAAGAAGACACAGAACCCTCTTTATTAACAGATGGCATGATTGTTTATATAGAAAACCTAAATCAACAAAAACTCTCAGAGCCAATGGCAAATGTAACAAGATTATAGCATATGATGTGAATATATAGAAGCCAGAGGTTCAACTTGATTGGATTAAGAAATAACTAGAGATTTCAAAATCACACCTATGGGTGTAGATTAAGAAATGCCTGGAAGGCTGGGAATGTGGCTTAGTGGTAGAGTGATTGCCTAGCAGGGCTTTAAGCCCTGGGCTCGACTCCTCAGTACCACATAAACAGAAAAAGCCAGAAGTGGCACAGAGGCTCAAGAAATAGAGTGCTAGCCTTGAGCAAAAAGAAGCCAGGGAGAGTAACCAGGCCCTGAGTACAAGCCTCGGGACTGGGGAAAAAAAATGCCTAGAGATCTGAAAATCATACACACACACACACACACACACACACACACACACACACACACACACACACGCATAACACATACTAGCTGGGCACCAGTGGCTCATACCTATAATCCTAGCTACTTAGGCAAAGATCTGAGGATCATGGTTCAAAGCCAGCCCAGACAGTGAAGCCTGAGACTCTTATCTCCAGTTAACTACATAAAAGCTAGAAATAAAACTGTGGCTCAACATGGTAAAATGATGGCCTTGAGTACAAAAGCTCAGGGTTCAAGCCCTAAGACCTGCAAACACAAACAAAAAAGTAACAAATACAATTTGTAACTAATATATGAAATAACATCTCAGGAGACAGAAGATTAAAGACTAACCTAGGGCTGGGAATATGGCCTAGTGGCAAGAGTGCTTGCCTCACATACATGAAGCCCTGGGTTCGATTCCCCAGCACCATATATACAGAAAACGGCCAGAAGTTGCGCTGGGGCTCAAGTGGCAGAGTGCTAGCCTTGAGCAAAAAGAAGCCAGGGACAGTGATCAGGCCCTGAGTCCAAGGCCCAGGACTGGCAAAAAAAAAAAAAAAAGACTGATTTAAATTAAATAAGCAAGTAGCCAATGTTATGCACTAGCAATAAACAAATAGAATTTAAAATTAAAACATAATAGCACTTACACTAGCAACCCCTAAAAGTGAAATACTAAGCTATGAATGTAACAAAATGTATACAACATCTATACAAAAAGACAAAAGAGGGTAAATGGGGGGATATGATTAAAGTATGTTGTGTGTGTGTGTGTGTGTGTGTATAGATAAGAATGTGTATGCACTTATACAAAGAGAGCAAGAGCGAGAGAGCAAGTGAACGAGCGAGAGCAAGAATGCTGATCCTGGGTCTTAAACTCAGGGCTTAGACCATGTCCTTGAGCTTTTGTGCTTAAAGCCAATACTACCATTTGAGCCACAGCTCCACTTCCAGTTTTTTGGTGGTTAACTGGAGATAAGTCACAAACTTTCCTTCCTGGGCTGGCTTCAAATGGCAACCCTCAGATCTCAGTCTTCTAGGATTGCAGGTATAAGCCCTGGCACATGGCTTGAATGTATTTTTTAAAGTGAAAAATATGTAAGGTAAAAGTAATCGTTATGCATGAAGTTGTGAAGAAAGAAAAATAAATTCATGCTTGTTTGGATATTGCGCCTCAGAACATATAAGTTACGGCCACTAAACACAGTGACGAGTACTTGGTTTACGGTTTGATACTATCCCATTTGGGGCATCCATTAGGAGTCTCTGAACATATCCCTGACCCAAAAAAAAAAAAAAATGAAAGACAGAAATTATTTATTTTTTCAAATTTATTTAAGTTGACAGATAACATTTTATTTATGTATCGTATACAACATGATGTTTTGAAATACATACATATATATTGTAGAATGCTTCAATCTAATCATAAGTATGCCTTACTGCACATAATTATTTGGGGGATAAAAACATTGTACTCTCTTAGCATTTTCTAACAATACACTGTATTGCCATTAATTAAAGTCACCATTCTGTACAGTAATAAATCTTGAGCTTATTCCATGTCCCGTACAAAATCTGAAGAAAATACAAAAACTGGTGAAAGAAATCAGACTGAATACTTTGAGAAACCAATATTCCACGTTTACTGACTCGATACCATTGACTTGTCATTTCTTCTCTACATTCAACATTATCTCAATCAAAATCTCAACAAGTTATTTTGTAGATATCAAGAAAATGGAGAGGCAAGAGACCCAGAATAGCTGGTAGAATATTGAAAAACAGCAAAACCTGTGGCTCATGCCTGAAATCCTAGCTATACCAGAGGCTGAGATCTGAGGATCATGGTTCAAAGCCAGCTGGGTAAAGAATATAAGAGAACTTTCGGTACTATTCTTGCAGCTTTTTGGTGAGTCTGAAATTATAGGATATTTTGGAGAAAAGCAAAAAAAAATTTTTTTTTCCTGGCTAGTCCTGGGGCTTGGACTCAGGGCCTGAGCACTGTCCCTGGCTTCTTTTTGCTCAAGGCTAGCGCCACTTCTGGCCATTTTCTGTATATGTGGTGCTGGGGAATTGAACCCAGGGCCTCATGTATACAAGGCAAGCACTCTTGCCACTAGGCCATATCCCCAGCCCCGAGAAAAGCAAATTTAAAAGGAGCTACCCAGTAAGCTGCTCTTAGGTTTCTTCCATATCCTATGTTTAATGTGAGTTTCACCATAAGAACATACCCTAGCCCCCAGATTTGTACTTACTTAAAATGCAATTTAGCAGTCACACAATTAAACACAATATGAGTGGAAGATACCAATAAAGTGCTATTTTTCCATTCATTTTACTGTTCTAGTCTAAGAGACAAATTGCTTAGGGCATTTTAGAATTCTGGGTACTTCAAAATTGTTTTTAAATGATTTGGGATTAGATGTCATCTAACTGCTTTTCAAAGGGATTTGTATGCTTTGTGCTTGACATAATGGATTTCAATTCTTTGCTCTAGAATGCAGTTCACAGCATAAATCAATAGGGCTGTCTGCTCACAGGCTTGTCACTCCCCTCCCCAGTGCCTCTTCTCTTCCTACCTCCCTCCCCCAGCCCATTCTTCCAGCTTCTCTATTTGTATTCTACATACTCAAAAACAAAGCCGAGGTGTTGCAGGCTTTTCAGAACCAAGTGGGACAGATACTTGTAAATGTTGCTTTCAAAAAATCATAAATTAAGGGCTGGGAATATGGCCTAGTGTTTGCTTCGTATAAATGAAGCCCTGGTTCGATTCTTCAGCACCACATATATACAAAAAGGCCAGAAGTGGCGCTGTGGCTCAAGTGACAGAGTGCTAGTTGAGCAAAAAGAAACCAGGGACAGTGCTCAGGCCCTGAGTCCAAGCCCCCGGACTGGCAAAAAACAAAACAAGACAAAACAAAAATCATAAATTAAGCATGTTGTCTAAAGGAGCTGAGTGACACATACATATGAGTGTAAATCATTAGACTCCATTTCCCTTTTACTATAATTATTAATTTTGCTGTGCTGAGAGTGGAACCTAGGGCTTTACAAACCTATGACACTTTTGTTTTTTGCCAGTCCTGGGGCTTGAACTCAGGACTTGAGCACTGTCCCTGGCTTCTTTTTGCTCAAGTCTAGCACTCCACCATCTGAGCCACGGTGCCACTTCCCGCTTTTTCTGTTGTGACACTGAGGAATCGAACCCAGGGCTTCATGTGTACAAGCCCAGCACTTTACCACTAGGCCATATTCCCAGCCCTCCTGGAGTTCCTTTCGATAAATATTATTTATATGAGCAGATAGATGAGTAGGCATTTTGTCTTTGTATTTCCTAAGAGTATCCTCCTTTGTTCTCACTGTGTATGATAGTATGACTTTTAAGACAATGAACTTAAACAAAACCATACAAAACAGCTCTCCAAATTAATCATTTAGAAATTAAAACTATGCACTAAGGCAAACTGTTATTAGAAAATAAGCCCCTTTCTTATGCAAAAAACAAAGAAGTCTAAGTTTATAAATTCAAATTTTGAAGTGGCCTTGTCTTGAATAAGACTAACTTCTTTCTTCCTTTCCTTTCTTTTCCTTCCTCCCCCCCACCCCCACCCACCACCTTGTCCCTGTTTCATCCCCCTCCTCACTGATCCTGTGGCTTGAACTCAGGATCTGGGCACTGACCCTGAGCTTTTTTGCTCAAGGTTAGCATTCCACCACTTCCAGCTTTTTGGTAGTATATTGGAGATAAGAGTCTCAGGGACTTTCCTGCCCAGGTTGGCTTCAAATCTTGATCCTCAGAGCTCAGCCTCATGAGTACCTAGGATTACAGGCAGACATGAGCCATTGGAGCCTGGCAAAACTAACTTTGTAATTTGAAGCCTTTGATACAGAATTGTATGGCTGCAGTTACATTTTTTTTATGCTAACGTTGGTAGCATTTGCAAATAGTCCTTAATAATAAAGTTCCAAGAATCTGGTTCATAATGATGTTTTTATGTACTGTATAGGGTGGGCTGTCATTTACAACTTCATGATGACTTTGGGATAACTGGATGGATAGTTTTATCAAAACAATAGTGTGGACTCTCTAAAAGCAAGGCTAAGGGTCTGGGAATGTGGCTTAGAGGTAGAGTGCTTGCCTAGCATGCATGAAGCCCTGGATTTGATTCCTCAGCACCACATAAACAGAAAAGGCCAGAAGTGGAGCTGTGGCTCAAGTGGTAGAGTGCTAGCCTTGAGCAAAAGAAACCCAGGGACAGGGCCCAGGACCTGAGCTCAAGCCCCAGGGCTGGCAAAAATAAAAATAAAAAAATTAAAAATTAAATAAAAGCAAGGCTTAGGTCCACAAGGTCTATGATAATCAGTCATAATTTTCTCCTTAATAAATTCTTGGAGGGGGCTGGGGATATGGCCTAGTGGCAAGAGTGCCTGGCTCATATACATGAGGCCCTGGGTTCAATTCCCAAGCACCACATATACAGAAAATGGCCAGAAGTGGCGCTGTGGCTCAAGTGGCAGAGTGCTAGCCTTGAGCAAAAAGAAGCCAGGGACAGTGCTCAGGCCCTGAGTCCAAGCCCCAGGACTGGCAAAAAAAAAAAAAAAAAAAAATTCTTGGAGTAATGGGTTGCTCATTTAAATTACTAATGCTAAACTGAGACAGTTACTGTTTAAGTTCCATGTAAGATTTTGCTAGTTATCTCATTTTCAAGGCCTCTTTTCTATATAGTTACCTTTATTTATAAAGGATTGATTCCAGAACTCCTTGTAGATGATGAGCTAAATCCTTAGTTAACCTCAGTTTCATTCACATAGTTACTTGCTTTATTTTTCTACTCTGCCATCATGCTTTCTAAGCAAAGATCTTGTTTGCAGCATGTTTTTTGACATGACTAATCTTACCTTAGTATTTACTTAATAAAAGTGTTACCAAGGGCTGGGGATATAGCCTAGTGGCAAGAGTGCCTGCCTCGGATACACGAGGCCCTAGGTTCGATTCCCCAGCACCACATATACAGAAAACGGCCAGAAGCGGCTCTGTGGCTCAAGTGGCAGAGTGCTGGCCTTGAGCGGGAAGAAGCCAGGGACAGTGCTCAGGCCCTGAGTCCAAGGCCCAGGACTGGCCAAAAAAAAAATAAATAAAAAATAAAAGTGTTACCAACAGGTGCCAGTGGGTTACACCTGTAATCCTGGCTACTCTTGAGGCTGAGATCAGAAGATCAAGGTTGGAAGCCAATTAGAGCAGGAAAGTCTTTAAAAGACTCTCATCTCCAATTAACCACTGAAAAGCCAGAAGTAGAGCTGTGGCTCAAAGTGGTGAGCAACCGATCTCAGGGACAGTGCCCAGGCTCTGAGTTCAAGCCCCACAACCAACCAGAAAGAAAAAAAAAGTAATGTGTACAGTCTCCTGTACAAGGTTGGGAATATGGCCTAGTGGTAGAGTGCTTGCCTCGGATACATGAAGCCCTGAGTTTGATTCCTCAGCACCACATATGTATAGAAAAAGCCAGAAGGGGCACTGTGGCTCAAGTGGTGGAGTGCTAGCCTTGAGCAAAAAGAAGCCAGGGACAGTGCTCAGGCCCTGAGTTCAAGCGCCAGGACTGGCAAAAAAACAAACAAACCGGGCTGGGGATATGGCCTAGTGGCAAGAGTGCTTGCCTCCTATACATGAGGCCCTGGGTTCAATTCCCCAGCACCACATATACAGAAAACGGCCAGAAGTGGCGCTGTGGCTCAAGGGGCAGAGTGCTAGCCTTGAGCAAAAAGAAGCCAGGGACAGTGCTCAGGCCCTGACTGAGTCCAAACCCCAGGACTGGCCAAAAAACAAACAAACAAACAAACCAAACAGTCTCCTGTACATTCTTCTCATATCTGCTTCAACACATATCCTCATTGCTACAGTAGGCAGAGTGCACAGTACTGGGTTTGAATACCTTCTCCAACAGCTGTTGCCATTTCACACAATTTTCATTTGGTATCTCTGCCTTAATTTGGTTATATGTCAGTGGAGGAGAGCATAACAGATCAATTTCATAGAATTATTGTGAAAACAAAATGAGTTGCTATTTGTGAAATAGATTCATCTAGCCATTTTTTGTGAAGAATGTTTATTCCAGCAGAAGAAATTTAAGTAAGCTGAAATTCCTATGCTTTGTTTTGTTTTTTGCCAGTCGTGGGGCTTGAATTCAGGGCCTGAGCACTGTCCCTGGCTTCTTTTTGCTCAAGGCTAGTACTCTGCCACTTGAGCCACAGTGCCACTTCTGGCTTTTTCTATGTATGTGGTGCTGAGGAATCGAACCCAGAGCTTCATATGTACGAGGTAAGAGCACTTTACCACTAGGCCATATTCCCAGCCCTCCTATGTTTTCTTTACAGGCTTAAAATTGGGCACAGTATCTAGTGAAAAGTGTGAACTGTCATATAATTTCACATATAAGGACATGTGCAACACAGAAGTGTCAAAAGTTACATAAGTGGCCTTTTTTTAAAATATACTGGAAGAAATGTTTACATATCACACTAGAAGTTTGGCCATACAAAGACCTTTCTGTCAGAGAGTTCTTGATCTTTTTTGTTTGTTTGTTTATATGTTTAATGATGCTGGTGCTGGGGCTTTAACTCAGGACATGGTGCTGTCCTTGACCTTGTTTTGCTTAGGGCCAATGTTCTACCACTTGAGCCACAACATCAGTTCCTTCTGAGTAGTTCATTGAAGCAAAAATCTCACAGATTTTTCTGCCTGTGTGATCCTCAGATCTCAGCCTCCTAGAGTAGGTAAAATTTATAGGTGTGAGCCACCAGTGCATGGTTCTTGATCTTTTATTGAGTAATAAATACTTTCAAGGATGGTAAAAGCTAGACATATTTCCTAAGGATGACAACATAGCTTTCTAAAACATTTGGTTATTTTTCTTACTCCAATCAAAACAGACCATTTCATGGTGGTATTACTAATCAAAATTCAAACACTAGAGGGTGCCAAAACCAAAGGAAAAATGTAATGCAAGCAACAAGATGCCCAGGTTTCCATTTGGAGCATCACAAAATAATAGTGGACACTACCTCATCAAATATTTTAAAATGTCAACTCTTGTGGCTTCGATTTGATTTAATGTGGTTTGTGGTAAACATTGTCTTTAAGTTTTCAAATAACTTCCTTCTAATCATAGATCATTATATATCACTGTTTAAATGATTTATAAGAAATGTTCCTATTAAAACATCAGGCCAAATTGTCTGTTACATTAATTCAATATTTCAGAGACAGAAAAAAGGCTATGAGTGTCTCTCCCCACCCACAGATGTACAGAATCAAAAGTAAAGCTCTCGTTTATTCTTTGGACACCCTACCTACTCAACTCCCTACAAAATTCTTAAGCCACTGGGTTGCAAGACCTTTAAAAAAATAATCCTGCATGTTGAAATGCTGAATTAATAAATCAGTAGGCTTTGCCATCTTTTAAAACAAAAACAAAAACAAACACTCCTCAGCTGGGTGCTGGTGGCTCATGCCTATAGCTACAGATCTAGCTAATCTTAACTGAGATATGAGGTTCAAAGCCAACCTGGTCAGGAAAGTCCATGAGACTCTTATCTCTAACTACCAGAAAACTGTAAGTGGTGCTGTGGCTCAAAGTGGTAGTAGAGTGAAAAAAGCTCAGGGACAGTGCCCAGGCCCTAAGTTCAAGCCCTACAACTGACCAAAACAAAACAAAAACTCTTGAGGATCCAGAATAAAAGACATTGCCAGCAGAGGCAATGGTTTATGAAAGCACATAGCATGGCAAAAGGGCAACAATGAACACCCAGATGGCAAATATATGGGGAGTATGGGACTAAAGGAACAACACTCAGTTGTCTCTGAACAGCTGTTGCTTCAACTTAATCTGATAAAAAATAAGGCTTAGGCTGACCCACCTGTGAAAGAGGAAGGTACTTGATCCACGCTGAGTACCACATTAAGGTTTACCACCAATGTCTTGGTAAATATTAGTGCCTGATAAATATTAGTGATGATAATAAAAAGTTTTAGAAAATACACATTTAGGTGCTTATGAGACTCTACAAATATCAATTAAAGGAAGGTGAGTTGCTAAAGCTATACTTGTTTTAGAACATGGTTAGTTTGTTGCACAACCACTTGATGGTTGGGTCAAAATGCAGCTGGCCTGGCCTTTTTTTTTTTTTTTTTTTTTTTGGCAGACTAATCATCTGTCCACACCTGCTCCTAAATTACCAAAAATCAAATAAGTAGTTGTCATTTGATAGCAGGATTAGAGGCTGCCTCAATTTCCATTAAGAAGAAATAACATAAATTGCCACAAGTCCCGCCCCTCAGTCTTTGGCTAGCACAAAGGACACTTTATTCAGCTCCTGCATACTGTGAAACACAGCATTGTTGCCTGGCTGTTTCTGTGGCAGGCCTCATTTCTGCTGGATCTGTCACTACACAACCAATTTTCAGTGAAAGATGTGTCTTAACTTCTGAGGGGGTTTGATGCATGTTTTTTCCTTTCTTTTGGTTTTCTGAAATAGAAATTCTTGCTATATAGTCCAGGATGGGCTCAAACTTAGAATATGCAGCTCAGTGGCCTCAAACTCTTGATCCTCTTGCCTTAGCCTCCCAAGTGTTAATAATATAGCTATCCATTATCACACCCTACATAATTTTGTTTTTCTGAGATAACAGAACCAAAGGACTTACTTCTGTGCAAAATTAAGAAAATGTAAATATCAATGTCACAGATCTAGGAAATCTTTGCAACTCATTTTTTTCATCCTTACCAGGTGCTTTATATTAGCATGAGGATTTAAAAAATAACAACTATGACTAGTAATCTCATCTTTAGTTACAAAAATGTATTCTTAGAGAAGTAGAACATATTCATTTTGAGTAACTGAGAAAATGTAAGTATAAAAAAAGAAAAGAGGAAGTGGTGCTGTGGCTCAAGTGGTAGAGCACTAGCCTTGAGCTAAAGAGCTCAGGGATAGTGCCCAGGCCCAGAGTTCAAGCCCCATAACCAACAGAAAAGGGAGGGAGGGAGGGAGGGAGGGAGGGAGGGAGGGAGGGAGGGAGGGAGGGAGGGAGGGAGGAAGGGAGGGAAGGAGGGAAGGAAGGAAGGAAGGAAGGAAGGAAGGAAGGAAGGAAGGAAGGAAGGAAGGAAGGAAGGAAGGAAGGAAGGAAGGAAAAACCTCAACTGGGTGCCAGTAGCTCATACCTATAATCCTAGCTACTCAGAAGGTTCAAAGCCATCCTGGTAAGCAAAGTCATTGAGACTCTATCTACAATTAACCAATGAATAAAACGTTAGTGGAGCTGTGGCTCTAGGGGTAGAGCACTAGCCTTGAGCAAAAATGCTCAGGATGCCCTGGTTCCAAGTTTCTGCCCCAAGAGGGGCAAAAAAGAAACTCAAAACTTCTACTTGAAACTTGAAAACCACCAGAGAAGCTGTTACTAAGTTAACAACTTGGTGCATATACTTTTAATCATATCCCTCCTGGCTTCTTGTCTAGTTTTGTTGTTTTAAACCAAAGCCAGTGCTTCCCGTTTATTTTTTTCATTCAATATAATGTAAAATTCTCCGTGTTATTAACGTTTTTTACATCATTTAAAAATGTTTACACAACATTCTCTATAGCTGGATGCTAGTGGGACTTATACTCTCCGGAGGCTGAGATCTGGAAATAGCAGTTTGAGACCAAGCTGTCAGACAACTTGGATTGTTTCTCCAACTAACCAGCAAAAAGCCACAAGTGGAGGCGATCCTCCTGCATGTTAGGATTTCACATATAGCCACCATATTTGGCAAGATTTTTATTTTGAAGACAGACCCTTGCCAGAACAACCTAGGCTCTTCAAGGAGATCTGAGAATTTGGTTCAGTCTGCCTGGGCTGAAAAATCTGGGAAACTCTTCTTTCCAAATGGCCAGCAAGAGCTGGGAATATGGCCTAGTGGTAAAGTGCTCATCTCCTATACATGAGGCCCTGGGTTTAATTCCTCAGCACCACATATATAGAAAAAAAGCCAGAAGTAGCGCTGTGGCTCAAGTGGCAGAGTGCTAGCCTTGAGCAAAAAGAAGCCAGGGACAGTGCTCAGGCCCTGAGTTCAAGCCCCAGAACTGGCAAAAAAACAAAACCAAACAAACCAAATGGCCAGCAAAAAGTCAGAAGTGGAGGTGTGACTCAAGTGGTACAGTGCCAGCGGTGACAAAAAAAAGCCAAGTGAGAGCACAAAGATCTGAGTTCAAGCCCTAGTGTTGGACGCGCGCGCACACACACACACAATGTACTTACTGTGTAAAATACTATAAAAATTGTCCTCTCCTTCCTCTTTCCCTTCTTTTAAGAGATAGCTGTAGTTTAAGCAGAAAAAAGTGCTAGAATTTAAGAGTCATGTAAACTTGGGGAAGCTCAAATGAATGTTTCCTTTTTTTTTAATTAGTTAAAATGAGATTTATTGTTGCTTAATAAAATGAATGTTCATTTCATGTTAAACAATGATCATGCGTGTCTTTCAAAGCATTCACAGCTAACATTTACTGAGCCCTTACTATCCATACTATGTACTAGGCACTTTTCTACATACAATCACATAATCTTGGCAACTCTATGAGGCATTCTTACTGACATGCAAGAGGTTAAGTAATTGATCGAGGGCAAATGGAATGGCAGGAATAGAATTCACATCTTGGCAACAGACATGGTGCTTCACACTTAATAAGAAATTTTCAGGGCTGGGGATATAGCCTAGTGGCAAGAGTGCCTGCCTCGGTATACCCGAGGCCCTAGGTTCGATTCACCAGCACCACATATACAGAAAACGGCCAGAAGCAGCGCTGTGGCTCAAGTGGCAGAGTGCTAGCCTTGAGCGGGAAGAAGCCAGGGACAGTGCTTAGGCCCTGAGTCCAAGGCCCAGGACTGGTCAAAAAAAAAAAGAAATTTTCATATTTTATTTGTTATTTATTGCCAGTTCTAGGGCTTGAACTCAGGACCTAGGCACTGTCCCTTGAGCTTTTGTGCTCAAGGCTAGTGCTCTACCACTTGAGCTACAATTCCACGTCCAGCTTTTTGGTGGTTAATCGGAGAGAAGAGTCTCATAGACTTTTTGCCAGGGCTGACTTCGAACTGTGATCCTCACTCAGATCTCAGGCTCCTGAGTAACTAAGGTTATAGACATGTAATCTAGCACCTAACCATGTTTATATTTTATTTCTTCTAGTGCCTGTCCTGAGGCTTGAACTCAGGGCCTGGGCATTGTCCCTGAGTTTTGGGGGGGGGGTTTTTGGTTGTTGTTTTGTTTTGGTTGTTGTTGTTGTTTCTTTGTTTGCTGTTCATTTTAAATTTTTTTTGCCAGTCCTGGGGCTTGAACTCAGGGCCTGAGCACTGTCCCTGAGCTTCTTTTGCTCAAGGCTAGCATTCTACCACTTGAGCCACAGCTCCACTTCCAGCTTTTCTGTGTATGTGGTCCTGAGGAATCAAATGTAGGGCTTCATGCACACAGGCAAGCACTCTACCACTAAACCAGATTCCCAGCCCTCATTTTTAATTTTTTTTATTGTTATTGCATAGGTAATGTAGAAGGGTTACAGTTATGTAAGTCAGGTAGCGTACAGTATATTTCTTTTTGGATGTCACTTCTTCCTTCACTCTCCCCGTTTTTCTCTCCATCCCCAACCACAAGTTGTATAGTTCATTTTCAATATAATGTCTAGTAGATACCACTGTTGCATTGGTTTACCATTTTTCCTTCCAGTTCTGTGCTCCCCGTTGCCCTCCCAAAGACAGATAAATGAACAAGACAAAAAGAAAACAAAACCAGCAACAAAGGGGCTGGGAATGTGGCTTAGTGGTAGAGTGCTTGCCTACCATGCACGAAGCCCTGGGTTCAATTCCTCAGTACCACATAAACAAAAAGCCGGAAATGGCACTATGGCTCAAGTGGTAGAGTGCCAGCCTTGAGCAAATGAAGCTCAGATACAGTGCCCAGGTCCTGAGTTCAAGCCCCAGAACTGGCAAAAACAAATAAACAAAAAACAGCAACAAAGAAAAAATTATCTTGTTTCTATTTCCTACAGTTCATTTCCATAAATTTTTTTTTTTTTTGGCCAGTCCTGGGCCTTGGACTCAGGGCCTGAGCACCTTCCCTGGCTTCTTCCCGCTCAAGGCTAGCACTCTGCCACCTGAGCCACAGCCCCCCTTCTGGCCGTTTTCCATGTATGTGGTGCTGGGGAATTGAACTGAGAGCTTCATGTGTAGGAGGCAAGCACTCTTGCCACTAGGCCATATTCCCAGCCCCCATTTCCATAAATATTTTACACGATCAAATGCACATAGGCATTGCACCTTTGTGTGCCTCTCCTAAGAGTATCTTCCTTTGGTCTCTCTGTGTGGATGCCTAGAGTCCTGTGTATTTTAGATCTAGCTTAGCTTCTGCATATGAGAAAACATGCACTGTTTATGTCTCTGAGCTTGGCTTACCACACTTGTTTTGTTCAAGATCCATCCATTTCCCTGCAAATGCCACATCATTCTTTTTAATGGCTGTGTAAAATTCCATTGTGTAATAGGTATTTTTTGGATCCACTCATCTAGTGCTCTAACACTTCCAGCTTTTGGGGTAGGTAGGTAATTACATGAGTCTTAGAGACTTTCCTACCGAGACTGACTTTGAACCTCAATTCTCAGATCTCAATGTCCTGAGTGACTAGGATTACAAGCATGAGCCACTGGTACCCAGCCCTTATTTTATTTTATTTATTTATTTTGGCCAGTCCTGGGGCTTGGACTCAGGGCCTGAGCACTGTCCCTGGCTTCTTTTTGCTCAAGGCTAGCACTCTGTCACTTGAGCCACAGCACCACTTCTGGCCATTTTCTGTATATGTGGTGCTGGGGAATTGAACCCAGGGCCTCATGTATACGAGGCAAGCACTCTTGCCACTAGGCCATATTCCCTAGCCCCTTTATTTTATTTTTTTATAAGCTGGTAAAACACAGTATTAGAATAAACAATATTAAATTGTTTTGTAGATCTAAAAAAAGTGTCAGCAATTTCATATGGCCCAATCTTGGTTATAATGCTATTCTACTTAAGTGAAAAATGTGTGGCTCAAGTGGTAGCGTGCTTGTCTATCATGTAACACCAAGTTCAAACCACAATATCAACACACACAAAGTAAAAATGCCTAGATGTAAAAATGTACATGTAAAAATGTAGTATTACTTTATATAGTAATAAATGAAACCACTAAAGTTATAAATCCAAGTAGTATGAAAGCAGACAATGAACATAAAAAAATCATTCAAATTACACACTAAACAACAGTAGTCAATCAAAAGTCCATTAATACATTCAGCCCACGTTTCTACTTGCAACCTAAGTACTTAATCTTAAGTGTAAAAACAATCTTAGCTGACATCTATTACCCTGTGGCACTCATGATACCCTGTATATCTGTTCATTTATTTATGTTCTTTCTAACAGGAATAAAGCAAGAGAGCAAAGATTTTGTTTTACTTAGTCCTTTATCCTCAACACTCAGAACTGCTCAAGGCTCAAAATAATCCCACAAAATGATTTACTGAATAAAGAGATTAGAATTTACTAAATTACCTAGACAACATACATATATGAAATGTATCTTAAGACAATATTAACAAAATACTTTGTTATATAAAAATAGTAACAAAAAATGCCTTTCTAAATGACATAAAATTAAAATGGCCCCTGCACATAAACACTTCAAAAAGTATCACAAGGGGCTGGAAATATGGCTTAGTGGTAGAGTGCTTGCCTCATATACATGCAGCCCTGGGTTCGATTCCTCAGTACCACATATATAGAAAAAAACAGAAGTGGCATGGGGCTCAAATGGTAGAGTGCTAACCTTGAGCCAGGGACAGTGCTCAGGCCCTGAGTTCAAGCCCCAGGCCTGGCAAAAAATAAATTTTAAAAAGTATCACAGATCCGTTTGAACTGAGTCTATCAAAAATCCAAATCTCCATGCTTACTTTGTAATTCACTAAAATAAGCCAGTTAGAAAAATCCTTATCTAGGAGTACAAAGTAAAAGACTGAAAGAAATAAAATTAGAAAGTGATTACATTTAAAACTAAAATGACTTCACCTTAAAAATCTGTTTAACCTATAATAGGTATCCCTAAACTTAAAAAGGTACAGGTTTCTGATGGGTTAGCATGTATACAATGTTTCCTGTTAATAAAAAAAAGACAATTTTTCCATGATTACTAATGTTGCATCCATTTAGAATAAACACTTGTTTTCTAAAAGTACAGTTCACTGAACAAGGGAGAGAATTGTTTTAATTAATTAATTTATTGTTAAAGTGATGTACAGAGGGGTTATAGTTTCATACATAAGACAGTAAGTACATTTCTTATCAAACTTGTTACCTCCTCCCTCATTTTCTCCTACCTTCCCCCCACCAAGAAATTTTTTCTATTAAAAAAATCCTATAAAATATTCTTTTCAATTACCATTTTCTTAATGTAATCTCTGATAAAATTCTCAAAAACAGAAGGGAAAAGAGGCCATCAAATGTAATTTGCCATATACACTTTCCCACAGCCACTTGGTCCTGGCCACAATGAGCATCCTGCAGCTGCCTGTCAAGCCACCAAAAGCTGCTCGTCACCCACCTTCCTAGTCTCTCAAAACTAAGCTCACTTGGGTCAAAACAAGTCAACTGTCTATTTCACCAGCAGTAACATGCTGGAATAAAAGTGTCACGTCTAATTCTGGCTGCCAAGATTTAATTCTTAAGAAAATAATTTCAGCTATTAAAGGGGACATTAAATTAGAGCTATTGCCTAAAAGAAAAGGGTTGTGTACATCTGTGGCTTGACACTTACTGCAGGAATGATGTGTAGTAAAGGAAAGGAAGCAGAAGCAATCAGAAAAAATAACATCTATCACATACCCCTCAAGAGTATACTATTGAAAAAAAGTGAGTGAACCAACAGTGAGGTAATCCTAGCTACTCAGTAGGCTAAGATCTTAGGATCACATTTGAAACCAGCCTGGGCAGAAAAGTCCCCATGAGATGACTTTTTATCTCCAACTAACCACTCAAAAACCAGAAGTGGAGCACTAGCTTTGAGCAAAAGAACTCAGGGACAGCACATAGGCCCTGAGTTCAAGCCCCATAACCAACATTGAGAGAGAGAGAGAGAGAGAGAGAGAGAGAGAGAGAGAGAGAGAGAGAGAGAGAGAGAGAGAGAGAGAGAGAGAAGCAAGCCAGGTGCCAGTGGGTCACACCTGTACTCCTAGCTACTCAGGAGGCTGAGGCTGAGATCTGAGGATCATGGTTCAAAGCCAGCCTAGGCAGGAAAGTCCCTGAGACTCCTATCTCCAATTAACAACCAGAAAACTGGAAGTGGCATGGCTCAAGTGGTAGAGCTCTATCCTCAAACTGAAAAGCTCAAGAAGAGCGCCCAGGCTTCAAAGCCCACGACTGATGAGAAAGAGAAAGAGAGAGAGAGAGAGCGCACACACACAGGTAAGTAGAGCAGGATCCTGGCAAGAAGATCATCCTGT
This sequence comes from Perognathus longimembris pacificus, assembly GCF_023159225.1. Taxonomy (NCBI): domain Eukaryota; kingdom Metazoa; phylum Chordata; class Mammalia; order Rodentia; family Heteromyidae; genus Perognathus; species Perognathus longimembris. The sequence goes on along the minus strand of NC_063162.1, from coordinate 135,983,881 downwards.
TAAGTGTGAAGAGAGCTATGGCTAGATGTATTCATGGAAAGCCTTAGACAACCTCTAGGGGGCACTGGTGATTTGAATCTTGTATTTGTCCTGGCTCCAAGTAGCCTGCACAAAGAAAGCAAAATAACAAACAACAAAAACCAACCACCCAGCTGGGAATGTGGCTTAGTGGCAGTGTTGCCTAGCATGCATTAAGCCCTGGGTTCCATTCCTCAGTACCATATAAACAGAAAAGGTGGGAAGTGGTGGGGTTCAAGTGGTAGAGTGCTAGCCTTGAGCAAAAGAAGCTCAAAAACAGTGCCCAGGCCCAGAGTTCAAGCCCTAGGACTAGCCAAAAACAACAACAACAAAACCCACCTACTGTGCCCCAGGATACTATGGACCATGGGTTATACAGGTATATAACTGAAAGACTAGTTCAGAACATCTGGTACTTAAACCAGATTAGGACTTTATACAATCCTTGCCCTTCACCTACTAGGAAAATATAATCTGTTAATACATAATGCTGCTGGAATTAGAGGTATACACAAATGTATACACACTGAAGTACAAAATAGTACAAAACTAGCCTTAAATAAAAACTTGATCCTTTTTGAAAAGTGTAACCAAGAGAAATGTAGGAAAAGATAAACTCTTGTACTATCATAGTCTTAAAATGTTGTCATTTTCCTATTATTAACAAGTTATAAGGCATGTTTCATTGAGTATTCCACTATTTCTATCTCTGAGGCTTATATACAGAGTGAAACAAATCATCCAACAACACTGTACCCAATGTTGCAGTCTCAGTAGTAGTAGTAACATGGCCAAGAGACCTTGTGAAGGGACTTTAGATCAACGTCTTGCCTTTTAAATTTGTACACCCAACCCAAATCAGTAAGAAGTATATAAGAATAACCAAGAGAGAGAGAAACAAAATAGAAAGCAGACAACAAGCAAAGTACAAACAGCTGGCGTTATTTATATAAGAACTACCAACTCTGTCAACTTTACTTGCTTGTAAGGACAGCATTCTTACCACAGGACAAACAAGCATTTCTTTACATTACCTGAGTGATACAAATTTTTTTAAGTCCAGATCTCATTATATAGCCCAAGCTAGCCTCATAATCCTGATGTATTAGTCTCCCTTCACATCTGGCAAGTAATGTGCTTTTTAAAAGCATTCACCTGTCAGGCACCAGTAGCTCATGCCTGTAATCCCAGCTACTCAGGAGGTTGAGACGGGAGGATCGAGGTTCAAAGCCATCCCGAGCAGGAAAGTCCGTGAGACTCCAATTAATCTCCAATTAACCATCAGAAAACCACAAGTGGCGACGTGTCTCAAGTGGGAGAGCTCTAGCCTTCAGCTGAAGAGCTCAGGGACAGTGCCAAGGCCCAGAGTTTAAGCTCCACAACCCACCAGAAAAAAGAAAAAGAAATAGCAAAGGTGGTTAACAGGAATTTTTCAACTGGTCAGGAGCTTTTCCAAATTAAATGTTTTCTAATTGTATAGTGCTACAGATTATATGATAGTTTACATGTAAGTATAAATACATGTAATGCATATTCTTAAAGTACTCCATATATACACAGTTTGTACCTCTAGCATGCTGAATACATACAAGTATAAAGGCATAATGGGGACTGGGCAGGTGAGTCAACTTTATCCAGTGGAGGCCAGGTTGTTGGTGGGCTTTCCACTACTCCCTCCTTGGTAGTACTCTTTCTGCTCCTGAAGAATCTGGGTGCCTGGTTTTGGGGGGTTTCGCTTTTTGTTTTTGGCCAGTTCTGGGTTGGAACTCTGGGCCTGGGCGCCACCCCTGAGCTTTCCTGCTCAAGGCTAGTGCTCTACTACTTGAGCCACAGCTCCATTTCTGGCTTTTGGGTGATTAATTGGAGATGAGTCTCATAGTCCTTCCTGCCCAGCTGGTTTCCAGCCATGATCCTTAGATCTCAGCCTCCCAAGTAGCTAAGAGCCAGTGGTGCCCAGCATAGCTGTTTTGACTATGATTGATCACAAGGTCAGATGTGGAAATTTCCACTGTGCTATCATGTAAGTACTCAAAAAGTTTTAGGTGTGTGTATGTGTGTGTGTCAGAGAGAGAAAGAGAGAAAGAGAGAGAGAGAGAGAGAGAGAGAGAGAACTGGGCTTGAATTGAACTCAGGGCCTGTGGCATATGCTTGGCTTTTGCTCAAGGTCGATGCTCTACTCACTTGAGCCATTTCTCTACTTCAGGCTTCTTAGTGGTTAACTGGAAATAAGTCTCATGGACTTTCTTGCCCTGCCTGGCTTAAAGATGAATCTCAGTCTCCTGAGTAGCTAGGGTTACAGTTGGGAGTCACAAGTACCCTGGCCCCTCAAACCAAGAAAAAAAAGTGCTTTTTTGGCCAGTCCTGGGCCTTGAACTCAGGGCCTGAGCACTGTCCTGGCTTCTTTGCTCAAGGCTAGCACTCTACCACTTGAGCCACAGCACCACTTCTGGCCGTTTTCTATATATGTGGTGCTTGGGAATTGAACCCATGGCTTCATGTATGTGAGGCAAGCACTCTTGCCACTAGGCCATATTCCCAGCCCCTCAAAACAAAATTTTAAGAGTCTATAAGTTTAAAAACTTGGGCTGGGAATATGACCTAGTGGTAAAGTGTTCGCCTCATATACATGAAGCCCTGGGTTCGATTCCCCAGCACCACATATATAGAAAAAGCTGGAAATGGCGCTGTGGCTCAAGTGGCAGAGTGCTAGCCTTGAGCAAAAAGAAGCCAGGGACAGTGCTCAGGCCCTGAGTCCCAAGCCCCAGGACTGGCAAAAACAAAACAACAAACAAAAAAGTTTAAAAACTTACAGAAAGGTATGATTAATTTGTTGAAGAATTATTTTCAAAATTACATGTAGCTGAAGTGTATGTTGTCTTTATAAGGTAGTCTACATGGGTTTAGCAATGTCCCAGGCTATCACATTAACTAAGCTTAAAATGATGCTCCCAGGGCTGGGGATATGGCCTAGTGGCAAGAGTGCCTGCCTCGGATACACGAGGCCCTGGGTTCGATTCCCCAGCACCACATATACAGAAAACGGCCAGAAGCGGCGCTGTGGCTCAAGTGGCAGAGTGCAAGCCTTGAGCAGGAAGAAGCCAGGGACAGTGCTCAGGCCCTGAGTCCAAGGCCCAGGACTGGCCAAAAAAAAAAAAAAAAATGATGCTCCCAAAACAACTTCTAGAGCAAGCTCCATTCATGGCAAAGTCTTTCCACAGATGTACCATTAAAATTTTGTATAGCTGAGCCCCAGTGATTCATGCTTGTAATCCAAGCTACTCAGGAGGCTGAGATCTGAGGATCCCAGTTCGAAGCCAGCCCAGGCAGGAAGGAAAGTCTGTGAGACTCTTTACCAATTAACCACCAGAAAAGTGGCAAAGCACTACCCTTGAGCACAAACGCTCAGAGACAGCACACCAGGCCCAGACTTCAAGCCTCATGACCAACTAAAATATATATACGTATACATATACTCGCAAGCCATTATTCACTGATATAGCAGCTTACAGTAATTCATACAGTAATGTTACACAGGTTTGTATGTACAGTAACCATACCATATAGCCTCAATGAGTAGACTATGTCAAGATTTATGTAAGTATATTCCTATGTGGCCCAAACAAAACTCATTCTCAGATTGTCTCTCATTTAGTGATGTATGACATACTTAGATTTAAAAAAAACATTAGGTACAAACTGAAGGAAGTAAGGAGCTAGTTACCCTACACTGACTTCCTATTTTATACAAACTCCCCTAGGCTACAAAACAAATTAAAAAGAAAAAAAGTTAAATGAATAGCTAGGAGAACTGGGCTACCTTACTACCTGCTAAGAGACTTCACTGTGTAAAAACTGAGAAAAGCGGTTTTTTTCTATCAAAGTGGGTTGCTTCCTTTCTGTCAATCTTGTGAGAACTGTTTTTCTGAAAAGTCCCTGCTTTGGCCAGGTGGCTTGGTTCTTGTTGATTACATTTTAGTTGTAATTGTGTTGATTACTTATTTTTGCAGACTATGAACTTGAACTCAGCCAATCTGAGCAGAGGGGCAGGGCCTGCTGGGTTAAGGATAAAAAGGATCAGCCTGCCTGCTCTGTGTGCTTGCTTGCCAAATTTTTGGCTGATGGTACATCCTCCTTCAGAAGTAAACTTTGCCTGGCCAAGTTCATTTTGAACTGGTGTTCTTATTCCCATGTAACAAGTCATCATCTCAAGGCTTATCTAATAAGACTTTAAGGAAGCTTAACTTTGAGAATTAAAGAGTTCCAAACCAGGAATTGGTGGCTCATATCTATAATACTAGCTATTCAGGAGACTTAGATCTGAGGATCACAGGTTCAAAGGGCAGCCTCGCAGGAAAGTCTATGAGACTCTTATCTCCAATTAACCTCCAAAAAGCTGAAAAGGGAACTGAGGTACAACTGGTAGATCTCTAGACTTGAGTATAAAAGCTCAAGGACAGTATACAGGCTGAGTTCAAGCCCCAGGACTGGAACAAAAACAAAAACAAAAACAAAGTTCCACACTCCTTCCTACCCCTATATTTCATTGAGGATGAATTAAGACTACACACTTTTTCAAAATAAATTTTAGTTTATATATTTAAAGTCTTTCAAACTCTTTAAAGATTTTTAAAGGCATTTTAACATGTGGTATTATATTATTGCTGTTACTGATAATTAATTTGCAGTAACAACTCAGGTCTCAAGATAAAGGACCAGTAATACTTTTTTGGGTTGGGCGGGGGGCGCAATCTTTTTTTTTCGTTGGTCATTGGGGCTTGAACTCACAGCCAGGGCACTGTACCTTAGGTCTTTAGCTCAAGACTAGCGTTCTACCACTTTGAGCCACAGCGCCATTTCCAGTTTGCTGGTGATAATAGGAGATGAGAGCCTCACAGACTTTCCTCCTCAGACCGCAGCCTCCAGAGGAGTAGCTAGGATTATATAGGCAAGAACCACCAGCACTGGCAGGTTAAATTTTTATTAAATATTAAGGTAAGATTACTCATGTTCCTCCTTAGCAAACATTGGCTGATTCTTTTTTGTTGTTGTTTTGTGCCAATCCTGGAGCTTGAACTCAGAGCCTCGGCACTGTCCTAGAGCTTTTGTGCTCAAGGCTGGAGCTAGAGCCCTAACTCCAGTTCTGGCTTTTTGGTAGTTAACTATAGATAACAATCTCACAGGCTTTCATGCCCTAGCTGTTTTCAAACCGAAATCCTCAGATCTCAGCTTCCCAAATAGCTAGGATGACAGATCTAAGCACCATTGTCCCCCTGATTCAATTTGGAGCCTACTTAGTTGTTTATTTGTGCTATGCTGAGAATGACCCCTACTCCCTGTTCTTGAGCCCGCTATCACTTGAGTACCATTTGAGGTACAACTCCAGCTCTAGGGACTATTTTTATCTAGAGAATGTGTTACTGAAACTTTTATTTCAGAATTTTTTTTTAGCAAAAGACAAAGGAGAGAGACAGAGAAGAGCGAAAGAGAAACAAGAAAGAAATAGTTCCCAAATGAAAGACAAAAGGTACGAGTTCTTTTGAACCTTCTATGTATATTTAACAAATATAATCTATTTTGCAGCAACATGGATAATCTGGAGAACATTATGTTAAATAAAATATTTTCTCTTATGTAGAAGCCAAAATATTTTATCTCTTAGAAGTATAGCAGAACAGTGGTTACCAGAGGCTGGGAAAGGTAGTCGCAAAAAAGGGGTAGAGCAAGGTTGGCAATGGGTACAAAAAAGAGGTCAATAAGGGGCTGGGGATATAGCCTAGTGGCAAGAGTGCCTGCCTCGGATACACGAGGCCCTAGGTTCGATTCCCCAGCACCACATATACAGAAAACGGCCAGAAGCGGCGCTGTGGCTCAAGTGGCAGAGTGCTAGCCTTGAGCAGGAAGAAGCCAGGGACAGTGCTCAGGCCCTGAGTCCAAGGCCCAGGACTGGCCAAAAAAAAAAAAAAAAAAAAAAAAAAAAAAAGAGGTCAATAAGAGGATTAAACTATTTTCCATAGCATAGTAGGGTACCCAAATAACTATGAGAGGGTTTTTAATGCTTACATGAACAAATTATAAATGTTTTATGGATATGCTAATTATTTGAACAGTGCACATTGTATACCAAAATATTACACTGTAGCCTACTGTATACAATGTGTCAATTTTAAAGAGATAATCCATAACAAAAGCAATTACAAACTATATATGTATTTATTCTTTGTTCTTGTATATGTTTATTTGTATCATTCTTTGTACAACAGTACCTTTACAAGCAATGCCAACTGGCACTAGCGATTTCATTTAGAGCATGGCAATCAAAAGTGGGTAGGCTAGGGATGTAACTCAGGCAGGGTACTTGCCTAGCATGTAACAATTTGGGTCCTATCATCCTCAAGACACACACAAATACAACACACACAATTAGGGACAAGGAGCTGGAAATGTGGCTTAGTGGTAGAGTGCTTGCCTAGCATGCATGAAGCCCTGGGTTCAATTCCTCAGAACCACATAAATAAACAGAAGAGGCCGGAAATGGCACTGTGGCTCAAGTGGTAGAGTGATAGTCTTGAGCAAAAGAAGTTCATGGACAGTGCCCAGGCCCTGAGTTCAAACCACAGGACTGGCAAAAAATAAAAATTTAAAAAAAATCAAAAATAAATTAGGGACAGGCTAATAAAAATGTCAAATAAAAATGTCAAAAATTTCAAAGAATAAAGTATTTGGGGAATCAAGTACATTATAGTATGGAATATTTCTGAGTAATATGTTTGAATGTCTAAATTTTACTTATGACTTCAAAAATGTGAACCTTAGCAATGTGTTAACATTAAATTATCTTTAAACTTTGGAGGATGAACTAGGTTCCAATGGCTCATGCCTGTAATTCTAGCTACTGAAGACTCTTGAGATCTGAGGATCTAGGTTCAAAGCCAGCCTGGACAAGAAAGTCTGTGAGACTCTTACCTCCAATTAACTTTAAAACAATAAAAAAGCTATAAGTAGGGCTGTGGTTCAAATGGTAAAGGACTAGCTTTGAGGAAAAAAGTTCAGTGACAGAACTGAATTGAAGGACAGAACAGAACTGAAGGGGAGGAGGGAAGAGGAAGAGTTCCAATTAACCAACAAAAAGTCAGGTTGTAGGCAATCAAGCTTTGAGCAAATGAGCTCAGAAACAGTGCCTAGGTCCTGAGTTCACGCCCCAGGATCACTTAAAAAATTTTTTTAAAGAGTTCAAGGCCTTGAGTTCAAGCCCCAGTACTCCCTGCTCCAATTAAAAAAAAATAAAAAAAACCCTCTACTAAGTGTAAACTTATCCTGTTTCAGAAAGACCTACAAAACAAGATTAAATAAAACGTAATATGGTTAACAGAGGTGGCCATAGGTAGTAGCAACAAAGGGATAAACATGGGTTAGCTAAAAGGTACAAAAATAGTAGTGTTTTACCTTTGTTATTGTTTTGGCTTTTATGCTGGTCCTCGAACTTGAGGCATGGGTGCTGACCCTGAGTTTTTTGGCTCAAAGCCAGTGCTCTACCACTTGAGCCACAGCTCCACTTCTGGCCTTTTAATGGTTAATTAGAGGTAAGTCTCATGCATTTTCCTGTTAGCTTTCTGGGCTAGCTCTGAACTAATATTCAGATCTTAAGACTCCTGAGTAGCTAGGATTACTGACCTAAGAAACCAGCACCCAGTTACAAAAATCGTTTTAATAGAAGGATTAAATTACCCTTCGGTTTCATCATGATTTGTCCCTCATAAGTAGACTGAACCATTTGTACCCTTTAGAATTAAGTCTTCTAAACTATATATATAACTCCCAACTTTCTTTCCCCTGATACTGGGGCTTGAATTCTGAGCTGGGCAGTATCCCTTACCTTTTTCACTGTTCCACTTCCAGCTTTTTGGATGGTTAATTGGAAATAAGAGTCTCAGACTTTATTGCCCAGGCTGGATTCGAATTGTGATCTCCAGATCTCAATCTAAGCAGCTAGGATTATAGGCATGAGCCACCAGTGCCCAGTTAAAAGTGAATTCTTAAAATGAGCACAACCTATAAGCCAATTTGTTTCTTTCAAAGCCTATTTTACTTTTAAGAAAATAGTGATCTGAGTTGGGACTATGGCTCAAGAGGTAGATTGTCTGCCTTTCAGGAAAGCACAAAGCTCTGAGTTTGAATCCCGTACTGCCCCCTCAAAATTATATGTATATATGTGTGTACATTTGTGTATATAAGTATATACACACATTCACATTTGTACATAGGTACACACCCATACTGGGGAGACCATTATAGAGTTATGTGATCCTTTCCCCAAATCTACTGTCTCTGTATTGTATTATTGTATCAATAGTCACATCCTAGTATGATTCTGGGAGTATTAAGAAAACAAATAATCCTAAAACTTGGCAAATTCCCAAGTTGTTATTTGAGCATCTATCTTCCTCTGAAGCTCCTACTTCTATCTCTAAGAAATCCCCAAATTCCTCACCTGAGATACCCACTCAAGATAACTGACTTCAGCCAACTAACACAACCAACACTTGATTTAATCATTAACATTTCTGAAAAAGCCCTTGACTTTTCTGTGTCAAGAGGTCCTTGAGAATCTTTAGAGTGGTATTTGACACTCTTCCCCATGAACTCACATAGGCATTCATACAAAATTTTCTTACAATTTCAAGAGATTCAAGGTCACAGAGTCAAAATGTATCTCTGAACCAAAGACTATAAATCCTGGGTTAAAAACTCTTACATGTAACATGACTATCATAAAACTTGAAAATTCTTTTAGGAATTTGTATTTTAAGAGATTGGACAGTGAATTATCTGAGTCTTAAATTTTAAGACCCTTAGTTTAAAAGAAATTAAAGACACTGGGTGCTAGGGGCTCATGCCCGTAAGTAACCCTTCCTAGCTACTCAGGAGGCTGAGATCCTCAGATCGAGGCTTGAAGCTGGCCAGGGCAAAAAAGTCCCAATGATACTCTTATCTCCAATTAACCATTCAAAAAACCAGAAGTGGAAGTGTAGCTCAATTGGTAGAGCACTAGCCTGGAGCACAAAGAGGCTCAGGGACAACGCTGAACTCAGGTCCTGGGTTCAAGCCCATAACCAACAAAAATTAAAATTAAGAAAAAAGGAAATGAAAGAAGCCCAACAATTAATTTTTATGCAGCCCTGTCACTTGAAGTGTATGCTTCCTCATGAAGGAAAGAGAAGAATTAGACTTAGCTCTAATCTTGAGTCACCAACTGAACTGGGTTTATAGGTCCTGAGTATACAGCAATGCTCTAGAAATGTCTGAACTAGGGCTGGAGATATGGCCTAGTGGCAAGAGTGCTTGCCTTGTATACATGAGGCCCTGGGTTCGATTCCCCAGCACCACATATACAGAAAATGGCCAGAAGTGGTGCTGTGGCTCAAGTGACAGAGTGCTAGCCTTGAGCAAAAAGAAGCCAGGGACAGTGCTCAGGCCCTGAGTCCAAGCCCCAGGACTGGCCACACTTCTAGTCCAGCTTTTTCCTGGTTGGAGATGGGATGGCTTCAAACCTCAGTCCTCCAGGTCCCAACCTCCTGGAGTAGCTAGGATTAGACATATGAGCTACCAGTGCCTAGTTATTTTCGCAGTTTTTATGACATTTTTGGGGTGGGAGGGATGGGGCCTGAACTCAGGACCTGGGCACCGTCCCTGAGCTTTTGTGCTCAAGGCTAGCATTTTACCACTGGAGCCACAGTTCCACTTCCAGCTTTTTGAGGCTAATAAGAGTCTCAGGGAATTTTCGGTCCAAGCTGACTTGGTTGGAACTTCCATCCTCAGTTCTTAGCCTCTTAAGTAGCTAGAATTACAGGCATGAGCCTGTGACAGTGCTGAAAAATGTAAATCTCTTAATCCCATATCCCCTTGATCTCCAATCTATTCCTAGATCATTATACTATAGCCTGTTATCTTCCTCAAATTCTATTCTTCCTATGCATTCCCTCTTAGATGTATCATCTATTTACCACATTATAATCGTCAACAACCTGTACTCAATTGTCACTCAAATCTGACTATTGTAAAGTAAAAATATTCTCAAGGGGCTGGGAATGTGGCTTAGTAGTAGAGTGCTTGCCTGGCATTCATGAAGCCCTGGGTTCCATTCCTCAGTATCACATAAACTGAAAAAGCCGAAGTGTCACTGTGATTTAAGTGGTAAAGCACTAGCTTTGAGCAAAAGCAGCTCAGGGACAGTGCCTAGGCCCTGAGTTCAAGCCCCAGTACTGGCCCCCAAGAAAGTAATCTCAGGAATTTAGGGGGCTGGGAATATGGCCTAGTGGTAGAGTGCTTGCCTCGCATACATGAGGCCCTGGGTTTGATTCCTCAGCACCACATATATAGAAAAGGCCAGAGGTGACGCTGTGGCTCAAGTGGTAGAGTGCTAGCCCTGAGCAAAAAGAAGCCAGGGACAGTGCTCAGGCCCTGAATCCCAAGCCCCAGGACTAGCAAAAAAACAAACCACGAATTTATCTCCTTGTTGGGCACCTGCGGCTCACGCCTGTAATCCTAGCTACTCAGGAGGCTAAGATCTGAGGATATCAGTTTGAAGCCAGCCTGGGCAGGAAAGTCAGTGAGACTCTTATCTCCAATAATCTACACATACACACACTCTCTGGAAGTGGCGCTGTGGCTCAAGTGGTAGAGTACTAGCCTTGAGCTGAAGAGCTCAGGGACAGCGCCTAAGCCCACAGTTCAAGCTCCACGACTGACACACATAAGAGTTCATCTCCTTTGACATCACAATTCAATAGTCTCAAAGGTCTCCAATTCAATTTTCTTATATGATCTATTTCAAAACCAGAGTATAGTAAATGAAGGAGTTTTTGCTCAGTAGTATAATGTCTGACTAGTTGATGCAAGCCTTGAGCTCAAACCCCCATACCAAATACCAAGGAATGAGATGGAGGGAGAAAGAGAAAAAAGGACAGAGGGAGAAAGGGGGTAAAGGAGTAAGGGTAATAGCTGAGGATATGGCCTAGTGGCAAGAGTGCTTGACTCGTATACATGAAGCCCTGGATTCAATTCCCCAGAACCACATATACAGAAAACCGCCAGAAGTGGCGCTGTGGCTCAAGTGGCTAGCCTTGAGCAAAAAGAAGCCAGGGACAGTGCTCAGGCCCTGAGTCCAAGCCCCAGGACTGGCCAAAAAAAAAGGGGGGGGGGAGGGTAAAAACAATAGGGACATGGCTCAAGTGGTAAAGCACCTACCTAGCCCAAGTTAAAACCAAAATAATAATAATAAATAAAAACCAAAGTAGATTTCCAACTCAAATCTGTATGGCCTCCAAATGCCCACAGAATAAAGTTAATACTTGTGCACATGGATTACAAATTTTATGATCTTTAATTTCTACTATTCTCCAAGTAAATTTTACTTGCTATTTTTCAAATTGCACTAGTTTTGATCTTCCTTTACTCTGTTTTTCCCCACCAGTAAAACATGCACTAACTCATTAGGGTCCTCAAATCTCTCCTTCATGAAGTTTTCCCTAATCACACAACTTCATCATATCCCTGCTCAGAAGAAATTTTTCCCTCCCTCCTTAGTTCCATACAATGTTATTTTGCTTTCAACAAGCAGTATTCAGTTAGTTGGACCCATCTATATTTCTCCCCTTCAGACAAGGCCTCTGTGACACTAGTACCTGACACATACTAGAATATCTTATATCTTTAATCAATATCTAATCGATGAATAGCAGGCTCCAAAGAGAAAATACACTTAAGGATGTTATTTCTCAAAGGAACTCTGCTTCCTAGCTCCCCATTTCTAGCCCACTTCTTAAATAGCTTTAAGCAATGTTTCATGGGAACATTTCCTCACTTCCCCTGGTTCTTTGTAGGTTTAGCTGCCAGCCCAACCGCATTAGCATTCAACAGCCGCAGCAACACAGACTCTTAAGTTCTAAAAAGCAAAGACTGCCTTGCCAACAGTAAAACACAGTGGGTTTTTTTTTTTAATGATCTTAACATGTACATATACAAAACTAATTCTTCACAAAGATTCCAGAGGGGGGAAAAAGGACCAACACGGTTTATCTAACAGGTACCACTGAAAGAGAACTTAATATCCATTTAAATTATCAGGAAACTTTGCACATTTGTAACAAAAAATATCAGCAAGCTTAAATACTATACAATTACCATGGGGCTGGGAATATGGCCTAGTGGCAAGAGTGCTTGCCTAGTATACATGAAGCCCTGGGTTTGATTCCCCAACACCACACATATAGAAAATGGCCAGAAGTGGCGCTGTGGCTCAAGTGGCAGAGTGCTAGCCTTGAGCAAAAAGAAGCCAGAGATGGTGTTCAGGCCCTGAGTCCAAACCCAGGACTGGAAAAAAAAAACAAAAACAACAACAAAAACAAAAAACTATATATACAATTACCATAAACACATCTAAATCACCAAAGTGACCACTCAGAGTAGTTCTCATAGCTCCTCTGAAAACAAAAACAAATTACTTCCCAGTGATCATACCAATATTTTTCTGCCCCTATGATCTCATCATTTCTTCTCCCACCAACCTCCTTCAATATACACAGTCTTACAAGAAGATATGATATGTTGAAAATTAACTGTACAACTGGTGGGGGGGGGGAGACTGGAAAGGAAGGTGGGAGAAAAATAAGGAGGTAACAAGTTTGACGAAATGTACTACCTTACATATGTAACTGTAACCCCTCTGTACATCACCTTGATAATAAAATTTAAATACACACACACACAGCCTCCCTTACTAGGATGGTAATTTCTGGGTTTCCTCAAGATCATTTGGTAGCAGGTATAGAGTGCCATGACCATTTTTTGACCAGACAAACAAAACTACCAGTCTGAGATAAAGAAGATCATTTCTGCTTAGTTATCTTCAAAAAGTATACCATTAGTGATACAATAGATTTGTCTCAAGGGATAATGAATGGGATACACTTGCTACAACTGCAACTGGTTTTCTTTTTTTTTTTAATATACTTAGACATCTCCAAAAAATCTACAAGTCTGGCTCTTCAGTTCAAAGTTTATAACTTGGTATCATATAAATGCTCATATTTTTTGACATTTCAGGCATAAAAACCACATGATGAAGCCTCTGTGATGTTTCCATAACTAAATAGCACTGAGATTGAAAACATATGTCTAATTCTAAATTTTGCACTTCAGAAAAAAATACATTGATAAATAATATCTACCTATATATATTTCCCCACTAAGGTATATAATACATAATGTATTTTTATTGATCTGCCAAAAACTCATTTTCCAAATTTGTCTACATTATGTTGTAATTTCAAATAGAGCATTCTTGTTGCTCTAGGATTAAATTTTCAAAAGCTCCATGTTGTAATCTAAAAACATTTGAAATTGATTTTACTTGCTTTTACTATTTCTCTTCAGTCTGTTCATCTTAAAATGCTGATGAGTGGGCTGGAGATGTCAAAAGAGCACCTGCCTAGCAAGCAAGAAGCTGTGAGTTCAAACCCCAGTACTGAAGGAAGAAAAACAAAAACAAAAACTTATGGCTGAAAGTACTAACTTAAAAAACAAATTCGGGCTGGGGATATAGCCTAGTGGCAAGAGCGCTTGCCTCGTATACATGAAGCCCTGGGTTCGATTCCCCAGCACCACATATACAGAAAATGGCCAGAAGTGGCGCTGTGACTCAAGTGGCAGAGTGCTAGCCTTGAGCAAAAAGAAGCCAGGGACAGTGCTCAGGCCCTGAGTCCAAGGCCCAGGACTGGCAAAAAAAAAAAAAAACACAAATTCACCATGGTTAAATAGGAACAATATGATACACAACACATTAACAAAATTTAACATTTATCCACAGATTCAAAAAACTTTGGATTTGACAATATATTTCTAAAGAAACTTCATAGGGGGCTGGGACTATGGCCTAGTGGAAAAAGTGCTCGCCTTGTACACATGAAGCCCTGGGTTCAACTCCTCAACACACATACATAGAAAAAAGCCGGAAGTGGCGCTGTGGCTCAAGAGGTAGAGTGCTAGCCTTGAACAAAAAGAAGCCAGGGACAGTGCTCAGACCCTGAGTCCACGCCCCAGAATTGGCAACAAAAACAAAACAAATAAACAAGAAACTTCATAGGTTTCTTTTTCATGTTTTACTAAGCACTAATGGAAGATATATATAGTTAAGCTTGAGTTGAAAAAAATACTAGCTTTATCTCTCAATATGAAAACATTAAAGAAAATATCCTTTAGCATAAAACCCTTTGTGAAATGCTTTTTAGAGAAGATCGGTCCTTATTTGTAACACTGGTTTTCCCTACGTGATTTATCTGTAGCTTCTCACATAGCCACACATAAACATGTTCTAGAATGATGGCAAGCCTAGCAAGATTGCATCTTAAACTTTCCAGGTTAGAGTAGACATTTATAAAACTCAACAGTTCACAGAGTTCCCTCTCACTCTCCAACTCTGAGTGAATGAATAAGCCAGCTTTGGCTTTATTAAAGAGCTGGACATGTCTAAAGACATCTAACAGAAACTGACATACATACAACTTCCTGGAGAGTGTATTTAAGACTGAGAGTTCATACTAGTCCCTACCGCTCCCCACCAAAAAAAAATCAGGCCTTTCAAAAACTCAAGAAAAAATTTTTCATTTTCAGTAAGTACTGTTCATCATCACTATCATTCTGCAACATCTACTGAAGCACTTATAAATAAGGTATAAGAATTTAATTCTAGACAACAAGAAATATCTCTTAAGATGATCACCCATTATCCTTATTTCATCTAAAACGTACAAGCTAGAAGTGTGGATGGATTTACAAAAAAGAGGCAATGCCAACTGAGGTATATCATTTATTATTAAATCACTGGAAGTTCACCTTCAGTTCCCTAATTACCAGTGGATGCTTATGCTTTAATAAAACAAAACCCTACTATTTTGAGTACTCCAGAATAAACATGAAGATAGAAAAAAACTGAAATCCTTTCTCTCTTAACTCCTTCTATATCTAAACAATGGCCTGCCTGCATTATCTCCTACAGTTACAGCTCCTTCTAACTCCAGAAATTAAAATTTCCTTAAAACATAATAAAACTATTTGCATGAAAACTGACTTGAGGTAAGTTTTGGGTTTTTTTGCTAATATGAGCCACTCACTACTAAGCAAAAAGTAAATTTCCCTCCTCTAAGCTGGTTCTGAGATTGTGATAAAAACAAAAGACTTCAAATAAGGTGAGCCAAAAGATTAAGTAAACAGTTATTCTTAATCAGATAGCTTTGTTTTTGTTTGGGTCCAAAGCCATTTAAAGCAACAGTCTAATTCCCATCAAAAGAAAAGTAGCTCCTGAGTTCAGTGGTGGATAGTCTGCATACACAAGGTCCTAGGTTCCATTCCTAGCACACAGAAAGAAAAAAAAAAAGAAAGAAAGAAAAGGAAAGGAAAGGAAAGGAAAGACATAAAGAGGTGAGAGGACAAGCCCTAGACACAGGAAAAAATATGCACACAATTCAAGACTCAAGAGCAAATACACTATATGTGATAACTATGTTTCTTTTTGCACTCATAAGGAAATTACACCTAGATGAAGGTACAAATGGCCACGTTTTTACTGCCTTATAGGGTAACTTGTCAAGAACTCTCAAATTCTACCGAATCAGAATACTATTCAATTAAAACACACACACACACACACACACACACACACACACACACACACACACACACACCCTTCATCTCCATGAGCCTCCCTTCCCTTGAGTGGAGAAACAATCCAGTAACTTACTATTCCAGTTCAATTAGAGGGGAAAAAAAAAATTCTTAAGAGACAGGACTGCAGTGGAATGGGGAAAGGACCACTGTCAGACTAGAAGATGCTCTGGCCCAAAAGCTGTCCCTAGTCTCTTACCCAGCACCTGTCCAAGCTGACAGGCTCCCCTGCGACCTTCTTCCTTATGACCTTTCTTAAGCCCTTATAAGAGAATAAGTGAAGTTTGCGCGGAAAGCATAAACAATTCAGCACAACTGACACTAGCTCTAAAGTAAACAATACATAGAATTTTAAATTTAATGGTGTGAAGAAAAGGTTGGAAAACAGGCAACAGCTCCTCCAGCTGGTTGAAGCATATATCAATAAAGATCCTAAAAACATTTTTTTCAAGCAACTTCGAGTCCTGGTGGATTACAGTCAGACGCACCGTACAAACTTTGGGACCAGTTACCACCACACAACAGGTGAGAGGCAGTGCACATCACTGCACAGTAAAGTGCATCACACGCGACCGCAAAGCTTTCAGTCCCGTCACCCCGCCCCCTCCCCCGAAAGGCCGCGGACATTCACCAGACACCCCCCCTCAGACCCCCAGTCTTTCCCGTAGAAAAGGTTCGGGTCCGTCGGAGGGGCGCGTCACCCCGCACTGCCTACCCGGGGGGACCGCCACCCCAGGCACGGGAAGAACCCAGGCCCCCTCGGCGGGCACATCTCCGCTGCTGAAGAAAACACAATGTCGCTCCTTATTTCTGCGTACAAAAGGACTCAGCGCCGTCCTCCTCCAACTGCCGCCCGGGTCGCCGCCTAACAACTTGCAAGGTGGGCAACGCGCCATATTTCAGCGTCCCCCAGTCTACCTGGGTAACAAGCCCACGCCACCCCGGCAGGAGGGAAGCTTCGAAGGTCGCCCGAACCGGCAGCCTTCACTCCCTCAGGAAGACAGCGGCTCCCGCGCCCCGCCCGACCCCAGCGCGCCTCCCGCCCGCCCGCCCGCCCGCCCGCCGACCAGACCCGGGAAGGGCCAAGGGGGCGAGCGCCCAGCCGCCGCTCTGGTCCCGCGCTGCCCGCCCACCTCCCACTCCCGGGCCCGGCGCGCTCTCCTGGGCCGCCCGCTCTGAAGCCCGCGGGAAGGCCGGGTCCGGGGTTCCACGGCGGGAGGAGGCCGCGGCCCCGAGAGCCAAAGGCGGCAGGAGAAGCCGGAACCCTGGGGCTCTCGGGAGGGCAGCGCCTCCCTCTCGGGCCCGTCGGGACGCCTGGGGCCTAGTGCGGCCTGCTCATCCTCGGGGTGGCGGTTTGACTGGGCCGGGCCGGGGCCCCCAGCCCCAGGCGGGCCGAATCCAGCAGGGGCCCAGGCCCGGAGCCGGGGGCGGCAGGGTGCCGGCTGCGGGGCGGGCCGGCCGGCCGGCGGGCGGGCGGCGTGTTGCGGCTGCGCCGGGGCTGAAATAGCTGGAGATTGCGCGGTAGGGCACTCACCTCAGAGCGGCTGCGCTACCGTGGGCCTGCGCCGTGGAGACTGCGACCGCGCCGGCTCCTCGCAGCCTCCTGCCACCAGCGGCAATGGCGAGCGCTGCCGCCTCTGCCGCCGCCGCCGCCGCCGAGGAGGGGGGGGAGGGGTAGGAGGCACGCACGCGACGCACGGCTCGGCCTCCCCGCCCGACGGCCGCCATGATGCCGTGGTCGTTTCGGCTCCGCTGGCTGAGGCGGGGGGTTTTCGGCGGGACCCCCGTAAGCCCCCCCCCCCGGCCGCCTTCCCGAGTTCTACGGCTTCACCCGCCTCGACTCGAATCAGAACTACGAAAGGAGCTACATTAGCCACCCGTAGACGCCGCCGAGAAGAGGCGTCCGCGGCCCAAAATGGTTGCTGATCCGGTAAAAAGTGTGCCGTCTTGGGCCCGCCAGCCGGGGAATGGGGACCTCCCGAGTGTGCCCCGGAGAGCCAAGAGGGGCTCCCCGCCGGTGCCTCGGCGCCGCCCGGCCCGTCACAGCCTCGCCGACCTTCGCGGCGTCCCTTGCCTCCACGTTTCACAGCCCTATGATACTGAAAAAAGTTTTTCCACAAAGCAAAATAGCCGTTTATTCACTCGTTCGTTTGGTGAACATTTCTTGGGGGGGCCATTACTGTGCCGAGTTTTGTGCTGGGTGCCCTTGAGATGCACCTGTTAGGGTGAAGTCTCAGGGAGATTTTCTTTCTTTTCTAAGGGTGCCTAAAAAAATAAAGAGGGGTAAACAGCGGGGTAATAACCGAGTGTTGAAATATGTGCACACACACATATATATATATATATATAATTTTTTAAGCAGTGCTGGGAAGTAGCTCAGGGGCAAGGGGTTTGCCTAGCAAGTGCAACGTTGGGTTTAATCCCTCGTGCCAAAAGAGAAGATACAAACTATATATTTTATTTCCTTATTTTTATACACAGCTGAGTGTTGGAGGCTGGAGATGGGGTTTTTGTAGCTTTTGAAATGACATCAGGAGGCTGTCTCCATCATAATCACTAAGATTCATAGTTTAAGCCCTAAGCACCAATTGAATAGAATTTTATAGCTTCACTAGTCTAGGAATCTACTTTTTTTTTTTTTAACTATAAGTACATTCACTCCAAACTGGTGGGTTGTGTGTGTGTGTGTGTGTGTGTGTGTGTGTGTGTTTTAGTCCTGGGGTGGGGGGGGGGGAGGCGCTATGCCCTGTCACTTAGCTTTTGTGCTCAAGGCTAGTAATGCTCTACCACTTGGAGCCACAGCACAGGCTTTTTGGTAGTTAATGGAGTCATGGATTTTCATGCTCTGCCTGGCTTTGAACTGAGATTCTCAGATCTCATTCTCCTGAATAGCAAAGATTACGTATGTGAGCCACCAACACCCATCCCATCTCTGGTGGTTTTTCTGCACACCAGAGTGTAAGAATCATCACATGAAGGAATTACTAAATATCCTATAGGACATCAGAAAATGGCTTAATTAGGAAGCATTACTTGTCAAGAAAATTTCATTTTCCTCAATAGTTTGACATATCCAAAAGTGGAATGTTTTCCTCACACCCCCACGCCCCTTTGGGTGTTTTCTAAAATAGTGAATGTCACCATCAACTCCCTAGGTGCTCAAGTTAGAAACCTGGTGCTCCCTTACACATGTGCAGCCCAATTAGATATTTGTCATTTTTCTTTCTTGGTTCAGACTGCTGTCATATCTCCTGAAAATACTGTGCCATGATCTTCCTCCACTAGAGTTGCCCTCTCCAATCCATTCTCCACACCTCAGCTAGAGTGGCCTTTTTAAAAAAAGAATCAAACCATAGCCTTCTGGGACTGGGAATGTGGCTTAGTGGTAGAATGCTTGCCTAGCATGCATAAGCCCCGGGTTGGGTTCCTCAGTACCACATAAACAGAAACAAAACAAACAAAAAAAAAAAACCTGGAGGTGGTACTGTAGCTCAAGTGGTAGAGTGCTAGCCTTGTGCAAAAGAAGCTCCAGGACAATGCCCAGGCCCTGAGTTCAAGCCCTAAGACTGGCACCAGTGCTTCAACACCTGTAATCGTCGCTACTCTGGAAGCTCTAGTTACTCTGAGATTTGCAGTTCAAAGCCAGATGGGCAGGAAGTCTGTAAGGTAGGGGTGTGTGTGTGTGTGTGTGTGTGTGTGTGTGTGTGTGGACCCTGATGCTGCCCCTAAGCTTTTGGGCTCAACGCTAGCACTCTACCACTTAAGCCATAGTTCTGCTTCCAGCTTTTTGTGGGTAATTGGAGATGAGTCTCATGGACTTTCCTGCCTGGGCTGGCTTTGAACCTAGTTCCTCAGAGCTCAGCCTCCTGAGTAGCTAGAATTATAAGCATGTGTGTGACACTCATCTCCAATTACCCACCGAAAGGCAGGAAGTAGAGTTACGGCTCAGGTGGTAGCTTTGAGCAAAAATGCTCAGGTATGGCACCTAGGCTTTAAGTTCAAGTCCTAGGACTAGCAAAAACAAAAAACATACAATCATGCAGGTTGGGAATGTGGCTTAGTGGTAGAGTGTTTGCCTAGCATGCATGAAGCCCTGGGTTTGATTCCTCAGTACCACATAAATAAAAAAAAGCCAGAAGTAGAGCTATGGCTCAAGTGGTAGTGTGCTAGCCTTGAGCAAAAAGAAGCCAGGGACAGGGCTCAGGCCCTGAGTTCAAGCCCCAGGACTGGCAAAAAAAAAACAAAACACCAACACAAAACAAAGATGCTCAGTTAGATCCCATTACACTTAGGCTAATGTCTAAAATTGAGGTGGATTTGGGATCCTTGATGACTTCATTCATGCTGCCATTTTTTTACCTCTTCTACTTCACTCTTATTTCCTCAGGCTGCAACCTAAGTGGGATGGCTTTCACATCATATATGTCAGAAAATTCTACCCCTTCTAACCTCCCAGTTCACAAAACTTTGTTCACGTCTGTCCTCTCCCTTGCTGGAACTTTAATCTGAATAATTAATTCCCACTGTTCTTTCAGGTCTCAACATTTCCCTTATCCCCCAAGACTGAACACTTTGGCCTTTTCTTTATCACACCCAGTACTTAACCACCAATACCTATATTGTTTCCCTTCTCATTTTACTTTTAAGTAGAGCCTATACCATACGGACTACTATTACCCCATTTTGTAGGTAGAGAAATGAGGTAATATAAATTTTACCTGTTCAAACACAGACAGCAGGAATTGGAGGTAGGTCTGAAAGTCACAGACTGACTACAGAGATGCTGCTTTTTGTTTGTTTCTTTTTGGCGCCGTACTGGATTTTGAACTAAGCTTTACATTTGCCTCACTGCCAACCCTTTTTGAGTTACTCGTTTGTTTGAGTTGGTTATTTTTGAGACAGGGGCTCCTATATGCCCAGGGCAAACATAGACAATAGTCCCTCCTATTTGTACTTCTCTGCACTGTTGGAATTACACATGTGCTCCACTGCACTGAGCCATTGGTTGAGATGGAATTTCTTGGACCTTTTTGCCTAAATTGACCTTGAACCACTATCCCTCCTAAGCAGCTAGGATTATAGGCTTAAACCACCATTCCCAGCAGGAGAATTGTATTCTTAACCATAAAGGGCATCTTTTTGACTGCAAATCTATCCATTCATCAACCACAAAAGAAATAGTGGATCATGGTCAACATTTATAAAATAGATAATATCTGATAACATCCAACGTAGTCTTTTTGTGAAATTTTTGTCAATTTCTTTTTCTTTTTTTCTTTTTTTCCCATCCTGGGGCTTGAACTCAGGGCCTGAACACTGTCCCTGGCTTCTTTTTGCTCAAGGCTAGCACTCTGCTAACTTGAGCCACAGTGCCACTTCTGGCCTTTTCTATATCTGTGGTGCTGAGGAATTGAACCGAGGGCTTCATGTATAGGAAGCAAGCACTCTTGCCACTAGGCCATATTCCTAGCCCCTCAATTTTCTAATATGAGATGTGTCTACAATTTACATTGAAGGGCTGGGAATGTGGCCTAGTGGCAAGAGCGCTTACCTTGTATACATGAAGCCCTGGGTTCGATTCCCTAGCACCACATATATAGAAAATGGCCAGAAGTGGTGCTGTGGCTCAAGTGGCAGAGTGCTAGCCTTGAGCAAAAAGAAGCCAGGGACAGTGCTCAGGCCGAGTTCAAGCCCCAGGACTGGCAAAAAAAAACAACAACAAAAAAAAAAACAAAAAACAATTTACATTGAAAATACCAAATTATACAGTGTATTACCAAGGTTAACCCAAAAAGAATACTGTTGATTTGATTAGGGGAGGGGAACACTCCTAGGGCTTGAACTCAAAGCCTGGGCTTTATCATTGAACATTTTCCCCTCAATGCTAGTGCTTTGCCACTTGAGCCACAGCTTCACTTCCAGCTTTTTGGTGCTTAGTTGGATGTAAGAGATTCACGGACTTTCCTGCTCTGGCTAGCTTCAAAGATCCTCAGATGTCAGCCTCCTAAGTAGCTAGGACTATAAGCAGAGTTGCCAGCAAGCAGCTGTATTTAATTTTTTTTCATCAACTTTATATTCAGTTTCAAACTTTAGGGATAAGTAACACCATTTCAGGCACACTGAGAAAAACAACAAATCAAACATAATGAGGTTACTGCCCTTAGCCCAAGTTGGCATACCTTTACAAGATTCTTGTTTCAATAGGTTAAGGCTGCCTTTGCCAGAGTTTTGGGGTTTTTTTAAATAAGAAATACCATAGAGATTCTTCTACTATAAATACACCAAACCAGGAGCTGATGGCTCACACTTGTAATCCTAGCTACTCAGGAAACTGAGATGTGAGGATCACCATTCAAGACAGACCAAGCAGAAAAGTCCTTAGACTCTTACCTCCAATTAAGAACTAAAAAGCTGGGCTGGAATAAGGCCTAGAGGCAAGAGTGCTTGCCTCCTACACATGAAGCTCTCGGTTCGATTCCACAGCACCACATATATGGAAAACGGCCAGAAGGGGCGCTGTGGCTCAGGTGGCAGAGTGCTAGCCTTGAGCGGGAAGAGGCCAGGGACGGTGCTCAGGCCCTGAGTCCAAGGCCTAGGACTGGCCAAAAAAAAGAAAAGAACTAAAAAGCCCGAAGTAGAGCTGTGGACTTATGATAAAGCACTACCCTTGAGACAAAAGCTCAGGTACAGAGCTCAAGCCCTGAGTTCAAGCCCCAGGACTAGAAAACAAATAATAAACAAAAATAAAGTCTCACCAAGTCCCTGGTATATAGATGCTGTGTTCACATGGTTTTCTCTGACTATTCACTGAATTAGATGCTTGTGATTTCTTATGTAGATGTCTTGCCTATTTATTAGGTTATGACTAATAAGCATATCTCTACTTCCTTCCCCTCTTGATTAAGTAATCTCTTCACTGGATGATTAAATATGTCATTCTTTTCCTGTACTTGCTTCTCTGCTACAACCTGGAGGCCACTCAGATGAAAAAAAGATAGACGGATTCTGATGGCCTCCTTGAGAACTGACACTTAGTGCAAACATAGCTTTTGACTGTTTTGAATAAGGGCTAAAATCATGACAGTGTGGCTTTACCAGAGGTGGATCTAAAACACAAATTTAGCCACTGAAATCCAGAGGACCCTCACGCTCCTCCCTGCCTTCTCTTCCTTACTCTTCCCAAGGTGGAGACAGCTGACTAGCACAAATCTCAGTTTCTTCTCCAAAACACATAGGAGAAAATCTTGTTGAAATTGGAAATGGGCTGGGAATGTGGCTTGGTGGTAGAGTGCTTGCCTAGCATGAATGAAGCCCTGGGTTCAATTCCTCAGTGCCACATAAACAGAAAAAGCTGGAAGTGGTGCTGTGGCTCAAGTGGTAGAGTGCTATACTTGAACAAAAGAAGCTCAAGGACAGTGCCCAGGCCCTGACTTCAAGCCCCTGGACTGGCAAAAAAATAAATAAAAATGGAGATGTAGAGTAAGTTCCATTTTCCATTTTAGAACCTTTACAAGACAAAAGGCACGGGGCTGGGAATATGGCCTAGTGGCAAGAGTGCTTGCCTCCTACACATGAAGCTCTCGGTTCGATTCCCCAGCACCACATATATGGAAAACGGCCAGAAGGGGCGCTGTGGCTCAGGTGGCAGAGTGCTAGCCTTGAGCGGGAAGAAGCCAGGGAAGGTGCTCAGGCCCTGAGTCCAAGGCCCAGGACTGGCCAAAAAAAAAAAAAAAAAGATAAAAGGCTCTCACATAGTTAAGTGCAGTCCCCCTCCCATTCTTCAGTACCTCCACAGTGGTGATAGGGGATGTCCTTACCCTTCTCAAAGAGAGGCCAACCACAGTATTTTTCCTCCCTTCTCCCACAAGGTGGCTGGTCCTCACTAGGATTGGAGAAGGCCAGCCAAGGCAGAACTCCTGGATTTCTCAGGTGATCAGTCACACATCCTCTCTATATTATCCACACTGCCTTCATCTCGTGTGTGTGTGTGTGTGTGTGTGTGTGTGTGTGTGTGTGTGCGCCAGTACTAGGGCTTGAACCTAGAGCCTTGGGCCTTTTCTTCTTTTTCCATTCAAGGTTGGAATTGCAGCACTTGAGCCATGCCTCCACTTCAGGTTTTTTGATGGCTAATTGAAGATAACGTCTCTGGATTTGTTTGTCTTGACTTGGACCTTGATCCTCTGCCTCCAGAGTAGACATGATTACTGTCATGAGCCACCAACACCCTTCATATTAACCCTTGAAATATAACTCCCTACAATACCAGAATTAGGCTAGAGATGGAGATGAAAGGATGAAGAGGAAAGGATTGGTGAAGGAGGTAAAAATGAAAACTTCAACACTCCTTGGTAACTGATGGGAATGTTGAGGGACTAGGAAGGCAAAGGAGAGAGGTAACTCCAGAGGTATAAGGACTAAACAAACGATGGAAAGAGGAAATGGAAGTTGTTAGGTCCTCTCCCTGAGGGCTCCATATAGCTGCCCCCACCTCATTAAGTCTCCACCCAGTTACCTGGGTAACCTGCAGACCTGGAGGCAGTTACCTCCCCTTTCCCTGGCCACACCCCTTGCCCCTGCCCTAGATATAAGGCAGGGCTGGGTGGGGGTCTTCTCTCTCTCTCTCTCTCTCTCTCTCTCTCTCTCTCTCTCTCTCTCTCTCTCTCTCTCTCTCTCTCTCTCTCTCTCTCTCTCTCTCTCTCTCTCTCTCTCTCTCTCTTTCCCCCCCCCCCCCCGCAATACCGCGTGGTGTTCTCCTTTACTGGCTACCTACTTTAAAAAACCTAACACAAGTGTCCTTGACAGTCGTCTAAAGGGAAGTCACTTTAGAAAGAGGACATGTTTGGTTTCAGACTTGCAATAGGGAAAGCCTAGTCTTGGGGAAGAATACTCTGGCAAGTGTTGAACAGAGGTAGGAAAAAGAGAACAAGCAAGTCAGCCCTCAGTGAAAATTGTGTGGGGGTCATAGAGGCAGGGGACAAGGAAGGATTTGAGAGATGTTGGGGAGAAAGTTTCACCAGGTTCAGAGACTAATTCAATTTTGAGAGTGATACAGTGAGTAATTTTCCAATAACTCCCTAAACTTTAGGAGGTTTTTTGTTTTGGTTTGGTTTTGATTTGGTTTTGTTTGTTTGTTTTTTGTTGTGGGGCTTGAAGTCCCTGAGCTCTTCAACTCAAGGCTAGCGCTCTACTATTTGAGCCACAGTGCCACTTCCAGTTTTCTGGTGGTTAATTACAGATAAGAGTCTCTCAGGGACTTTCCTGCTCCAGTTGACCTTGAAAGGAGATCCTCAGATCTCAGCCTCCTGAGTAGGATTACAGGCATGAGCCACCCAGTGCAGGCTTTGTTGTTGTTTATGAGATCACTCCATTTATTTAGTCTCTTCTAACCATCACCTAAGGTGGCTATTTATCTCAACAATCTCCCTTCTCTGGAAACTGCCCCCATTCACAGCCTCCCTCCAACCACCCTCCATTGGCTGGTACTTGCCTGGGTGGCGGTGGGTCAAGTGTGTTCTCTGTCACAGGAATTTAGAATGTTTGGCCAAGAGACACAGAAGCTGGAAGCTGAGTCACATTAAAGATGGAGCTATAGAAATAAAGTCTTGAATACCACTGAGGTCCCTAACACTGTCATTGTCTTCTGGCCACAGATGATTGGTTCAGAAGTCAGTTGAGTCACATTTAAGATGGAGCTATAAAGATAAGGTCTTGAATACGACTGAGGTTCCTAACACTGTCTTTGTCTTCTGGTCCAGAACTCCTTGTGGAGATTTTGGAAATGAAACCAAAATGTGTGTGTGTGTGTGTGTGTGTGTGTATAGATGCCCGCTGCCACATCTGTTTGTCCTGTTCCCTACCTACCTCTGTCTTTTTCCTCCTACTTCCCACCCCCCCCCCTTTTTTTTTTTTTTGCTGGTGCTGGGGCTTAAACTCTAGGCCCGGGAGCTACCTCCAAGCTCTTACACTCAAGGCTAGTGTTCTATCTCTTGAGCCACAGTTCCATTTCCAGCTTTTAAAATAAAGATAAGAGGGCTGGGAGATATGGCCTAGTGGCAAGAGAGCTTGCCTCTTATACATGAAGCCCTGGGTTCAATTCCCCAGTACCACATATATGGAAAATGGCCAGAAGTGGCGCTGTGGCTCAAGAGGCAGAGTGCTAGCCTTGAGCAAAAAGGAAGCCAGGGACAGTGCTCAGGCCCTGAGTCCAAGGCCCAGGACTGCAATAAATAAATAAATAAATAAAGATAAGAGTCTCCAGGCTGTGAATGTGGCTTAATGGTACAGTGCTTGCCTAGCATGATGGAAGGCCTGGCTTTGATTCCTCAGCACCACATAAATAGAAAAGGCCGGAAGTGGGAAGTGGTGCTGTGGCTTAACAGGTAGAGTATTAGCCTTGAGCAAAAAGAAGCCAGGGGCAGTGCTCAGGCCCTGAGTCCAAATCCCAGGACTGGCAATTTTTTTTTTTTTTTTAAGTCTCAGGACATTCCTGACCAGGCTGGCTTCGAATGATCCTCAGATCTCAGCCTCCTGAGTAGCTAGGTGCCCAGCCACTCCCTCTTGTTGTGTTTGTGCTACAAATTAGATGGTCTTGTAACTATAGGGAGTAGTCCCTTTCCACCAAATGAGCTAGGAAACAGAAAGTCTCTCTATAGCTAGAGAGTGAGGTACATACACACAGAGAAGCAGAGATTTCCCAGGGTCCCCACTAGGCTCCAATTTCTGGTTCTGATTCTGAGACACACAGAACACCCCCCACCCCACTTGGGGGTTTCATAAGTTCCTGAGTAGCCCCTAATAAACTGCCTTTTTTTCCCCAAAAAAATCTTTCCTAGGATTCCTTCTGAGCAGAAACTTCCAGAAAATTCCTGAAGGATTCTAAAGAATCTTATCTGTTGGGCGTGAGCCAACAAAGGTCATAGGTGACTCCACCATCAAGGAACTTAGAGCCGCAAGGAAAAGATAATTTTGTATTTCAGTAGCCAAGATAAGTACAGAATATGCATCACAGACTGCCAATCAGGCTCTTGGGGGCTGGAGCTACAACAGTATAGGCTGAGACTAGGGAGATTAGGAGCAAGGCCTGGAGGGTACCACATTTAAAGAGCCACTCTCAAGGGTTGTGATTACTCTCAAGGGTTGTGAGTGTGGGGTTGGTGTTATATGAGGCCAAGCATGAACATTTCCTTCAAATGAGTGTATGGCTAAGCTTATTATTGGCTTGCCCCCTAATAGCAGGGGTCAGGAGGACTTCATAGGAAAGATAATAATCCAAGCTGAACCCAGAAGGAGATGGCAATGTTTGCATATGTCAAGGTAAAATAGTATCATAGACAATACTCAGATGAGAATTCCCAGGGTCTGCTCTACAGTCATCAGACTGATGACTCAAGTGTACAGTGCATGCAGGAAGAGGCAAAGTAAGAAGAAAGGAGAGAATTTGTTTTTCATTTCTGTAGGCAATGAGAAAATAGTGATGATTTTCAAGCTGGGAAATGACCTAATCAGAACAGTACTTCTGATGAAGAGAATAGCATGAACCAAAGGAGGTCAGGGTAAACAGGAAGATAATGTGGCAATCTAGGGAAATGGGGACTGTCCAAACTAGTTAGTATTAGGAATAGACACATTGTAGGAAAAATAATATGCAACTAATATGACTTAGTAGTTGACTGGATGTAGAAGACAAGAAAGTCGAGAAATCAGAAATGCTATTAAACATGGCTGAGAATATGGTCTAGTGGCAAGAGTGCTTGCCACATATACATGAAGCCCTGGGTTTTCTTCCTCAGCACCACATATGTAGAAAAGGCCAGGAGTGGCGCTGTAGCTCAAGTGGCAGAGTGCTAGCCTTGAGCAAAAAGAAGCCAGGGCCAGTGCTCAGGCCCTGAGTCCAAGCCTCAGGACTGGCAAAAAAAAAAAAAAAAAAAAGCTATTAAATACTATGTTCCTATAACAAAAGATGAGGAAGTATTCCATGAAATCACATCCAAGACATATATGCATGATGATGTTCTTGTAACTATGAAATCATCTAATAATGCATTTCATAGGACATGTTTCTATCATTAAGGGATGCACTAGTAAACATCCCTAGAGGAATATACACAAAACTGATGACATTAATGGTCTATTGAGAGGGGAAATGGGTAGTTGGAGGTCATTGATACAAAAGATTATTTTCAGTGTTTATAATTTGAAATTGTTGAATCTTAAACCATTTGGATATATTACCTAAATGAAAACAACTGTTTAAAATTGCTAAATAAGGGCTAGGAATGTGGCTTAGTGGTAAAGTGTTTGCCTAGCATGCACAAAGCCCTGGGTTCAATTCCTCAGCACCACATAAACAGAAAAGGCCAGAAGTGGTGCTGTGGCTCAAGTGGTAGCCTTCAGCAAAAGGAAGCCAGAGACAGTGCTCAGGCCCTGAGTACAAGCACCAGAACTAGGAGAAAAACAAAAGGCTAAATAAGGAATTTGCCCATTTAAAATGCCATCCTAAGCCGGGCACTGGTGGTTCATTTCTGTAATCCTAGCTACTCAGGAGGCAGAGATGAGAGGATTGCAGTTCAGTCTCTCAGATCTTGGTATACTCTCTGTCAAGGAGGAAAGTCCATGAAACTTATCTCCAGTTAACTACCAAAAAAGCCAGAAGTGAAACTGTGTCTCAAGGGATAGAGCACTAGCCTTGAGTAAAAAAGTCCAGTGACAGCGTCCACACCCTGAGTTCAAGCTCCAGGACCAGTCTCCCCCCCCACACACACAAAAAAAAGAATAGCTAGTTTGTATCAAACCTGAGACACACTAGTTGTCGATGCCTGAAGATGGAGAAGCCTAGCACACAATAGAGGAAGGAGAGAATCAAGATCTCGAGAGGTTTTCAAAGACCTTTGTCAGAACAATTCTGGTGAATGGTGGAAAGTAGAAGTCTGAATTCACTCTGGAAAAGTACAGAGGAGAGATGATTAAAGCAGAAAGTCCATTAGATATGATGGCAAAAAGTGAGTAGTGAAGAGGTTGTACAAGTTAGAGAAAACTTAGTCAAGATAGGATGAATTGAGCATAAGGTAGATTTCATGTGCTTGTATTTATAGGCTTCTGGGAAGGAGCCAGTAGAGAGGTTGAAATTATGACCAAAAATAGAAGGGGATATGCATTTGATAAAAAGAAGGCTTCAAGGGATGGGGCTGAAAGGAAGTGAATCATCTACAGTTAAGAAAAGCTACAGGTGTCTGGGGGTGGAGCCTAATGGTAGAGCACTAGCCTAACATGGCTGAGACTGTAGGTTTGATCTTTAGTACTAACATAAATTTAAAAAAAGAATGTGTGGGGGCTGGGGATATAGCCTAGTGGCAAGAGTGGCTGGCTCGGATACACGAGGCCCTAGATTCGATTCCCCAGCACCACATATACAGAAAACGGCCAGAAGCGGCGCTGTGGCTCAAGTGGCAGAGTGCTAGCCTTGAGCGGGAAGAAGCCAGGGACAGTGCTCAGGCCCTGAGTCCAAGGCCCAGGACTGGCCAAAAAAAAAAAAAAGAATGTGTGGAGCTGAGTGCTAGTGGCTCATGTCTAGAATCCTAGCTATTCAGGAAGCTGAGATCTGAGGCTCCAGAAGCTAACTGGGGTGGAAAAGTCCATTTGAGTCTTATCTCCAATTAACCAATAATATGCCAGAAATAGAGCTGTAGCTTAAGTGGTAGAGTGGTTGAGCAAACATCCAAGTGAGAGTGTAAGGCCAGGAGTTCAAGTCCCAGTACTGATGTGTGCACGTACACATATGCATGTGCACACACACACACACACAAGCAGAGAAAGAATGTCACTATTAAGCAACAAAAGGGACAGATGAATTTTAGATGCATATTTCTAATGAAAGAAGCCACTCTGAAAAGTTTGCATACTGTATAATTTCTATTATATGACATTCTGGAAAAGAAAAATTGTAGTAAATGTTAAAAATACCAGTAGTTTAGGAGGATGGGGAAAAAGTTAAAGAGATTAAGAAAGGGGGAGGGCGTATTTTAGAGTAGTGAAGTTGTTTTGTATGGTATTATAATGGTGAGTGCATGATACTGTGTATTACCAAAACCTACAGGAGATTTTAGCACATTGAGAACCTTAATATGTGCACATTCAAAAAAAATTTAGGAGGCTGGGGTATGACCTAGTGGCAAGAGTGCTTGTCTTGTATACATGAAGCCCTGGGTTCAATTCCCCAGCACCACATGTACAGAAAGTGGCCAGAAGTGGCGCTGTGGCTCAAGTGGTAGAGTGCTAGCCT
Source organism: Perognathus longimembris pacificus (assembly GCF_023159225.1). Taxonomy (NCBI): domain Eukaryota; kingdom Metazoa; phylum Chordata; class Mammalia; order Rodentia; family Heteromyidae; genus Perognathus; species Perognathus longimembris. Next base: position 135,953,868 of record NC_063162.1, on the reverse strand, counting down.
TGAGCAAAAGAAGCCAGGGACAGTGCTCAGGCCCTGAGTCCAAGCCCCAGGACTGGCAAAAAAAAAAAAAAAAGAATTCTAGGAATCCTTGAAGAAATAGCTAATTTTAACAATGGAGAGACCCTAGTGGTAGAAACAAGGAAGTGCTTAAGAAAACACACAATAAGGAGGCATGACAAAGGGACAGGAAAGCCAGCTAACAAAGTTCTCAATGGCCAAAGCTGGAGCTAAGTAGGCAGAGAAATAAGCAGGGAGTACTGGTTTATAATCCAACTATGAATTTCAGTGAGTGCAGAGTGATGTAAGTGAATGAAGGGATGGCTGTGGATAGAGGTAACACTCCTCTGCAGAATCCTACACACTTTGGAAGTCCCTGCAGAAAAAAGCAAGCTCACAGATAAACTTAGCCAGGTAACTGAGGCCCAGGGAAGCAGTGAGAATTCATGTTGACAATATGGACCTTTCAAGGGTTGAGAGGTAACTTAAGCTGGCACTCCATCACTTGAGCCATGCTTCTAGTTCCAGCTTTTTGCTGGTTAATTAAAGAATCTTATGGGCTTTTCCTGTCTAGAAAACGGTGATCCTCAGATCACAGCCTCATGAATAGCTAGGATTACAGACATGAGCCTCTGGCATCCGGTGATGTGAACTTTTGATTTCAATAATCTACCTCTCTGAAATCCATAAACCCAATTTAATAATAATTTTCTCAACTAAGAAGCTTCCTATGACATATCTAGCCTGTACCCATCTGCTATGGTCATCACAAACAGGGAAAGTAACCTGGCACTGGTGGTTCATACCTATAATCCTAGCTAGGAGGCTGAGATCTAAGGATCAAAGCCAGCCGAGGAAGGAAAGTTCATAAGACTCTTATCTCCAATGCTCTGGCTCAAGTGGTAGAGCACTAGCTGAGAGCAAAAGAACTTCAAGGACAGCACCCAGGCCCAGAGTTTAAGCCCCAGGAATGGCAAAACAAAAACAAAAACAAAAAAAACCCAACAACAACAACAGGGAAAGTAAGAGAAACTGTTAGAACCAAAAACACTGAAGTAAGTATAATGAAAAATGTAATGTGGTGTTCTATATGGAATCCTGGAAGCATACTAGGATATTAGGTAAAAACTAAGGCATTCTGGATAACGTATCAATGAGTTGATAGTAGTATATGGTAGCTCGGGAACAGCTGAATGAACAGCCATGTATCTAGTAGCCTGTGGGTTCCAGCACCATCGACACAAAAGATGATAATGATAATAAAGTATCAAGACTTCTGGTTTTCAGTATGACATAGGGAGTGATGTGTGTGTGTGTGTGTGTGTGTGTGTGTGTGTGTGTGTGTGTGTGTATTGGATTGGTAATTAGATTTACAGGCTTAATTAGACTTTCATTTAAAAACCTTTTGGGGGTGAGACAAGAATTCTGGATGCTGTGTGATTCTCTCAGTAGATACATTGCACCTAGTTGTTTTTTAGATATTGTCTTTTAGAATATTAAATGGTAGAATGGGGGCTGGGGATATGGCCTAGTGGCAAGAGTGCCTGCCTCGGATACACGAGGCCCTAGGTTCGATTCCCCAGCACCACATATACGGAAAATGGCCAGAAGTGGCGCTGTGGCTCAAGTGGCAGAGTGCTAGCCTTGAGCGGGAAGAAGCCAGGGACAGTGCTCAGGCCCGGAGTCCAAGGCCCAGGACTGGCACAAAAAAAGGTAGAATGGATCTACCATATGAGTTTTAATGGTATAAAATACAGAGCTTTAATTCTTAGCCCTGCATATATTTTATAGTCAACAAATATTTATTAGTTACTTTTAAGTTCCATAAGGGACATTTTACTTTTTTTTGTCTGCCCTATTTACCTTCCTTTGATAGTACCGTTACTGTTGATTCCTCCACTCAACTTTCATAGTTCTGAGACTGGGGGCCAGATGCAAGTTCTTTCCAACCAGTATCTTCCCTCCCCTGACTACATGGATGAACTCAAGGCAGCAACACAATCTGCATCAATGCACAGTATTCACAGACACTTTATTTATTTTTATTTATTTATTTTTTTTGCCAGTCCTGGGCCTTGGACTCAGGGTCTGAGCACTGTCCCTGGCTTCTTTTTGCTCAAAGCTAGCACTCTGCCACTTGAGCCACAGCACCACTTCTGGACATTTTCTGTATATGTGGTGCTAGGGAATCGAACCCAGGGCTTCATGTATACGAGACAAGCGCTCTTGCCACTAGGCTATATCCCCAGCCCTCACAGACACTTTACTAGAGAGCAGAAGGGAAGTTCAGTTGACCCTTGGTTTCTAATGGGTACTATGCCCTTGGACGCAACCAACTGATGATTGAAAAAGTTCAGAAAAACAAAAAATCACATTTATCTTGAAAATGTACTTTTTTCTATTTCAAAAGTTACATAAAATTTACATTATACTAGGGATTATAAGTAACCTTAAGATTATTATTAGTATATATATATATATTTATTTATTTATTTATTATTATTATTATTTTTTTTTGCCAGTCCTGGGCTTGGACTCAGGGCCTAAGCACTCTCCCTGGCTTCTTTTTTTTTTTTTTTTTTTCTCAAAGATTTTTTATTTTTTTTTTGCCAGTACTGGAGCTTGAACTCAGGACCTGAACACAGTCCCTGGCTTCCTTTTTGCTCAAGGCTAGCACTCTACCACTTGAGCCACAGCACCACTTCTGGCTTTTTCTATATATTTTGTACTGAGGAGTCGAACCCAGGGCCTCATGTATATGAGGCAAGCACTCTACCACTAGGCCATATTCCCAACCCCATGATGATTTTAAAGTATATAGGAAGATGTACTAAGTTCTGTGCCAAGTCTACTACATTTTGTGTGTGTGTGTGTGTGTGTGTGTGTGTGTGTGTGTGTGTGTGTGTGTACTGGGGCTTGAACTCAGGACCTTGTACTCTTACATGGCTTCCCCCTGACCTTCAAGGCTTGAGCTATACTTCCACTGCTGGCTTTTTGGTAATTACTTGGAGATTATAGTCTCTTGGATTTGTCTGTCTGGGCACCTTAGATCTCCTTAGTAAGTATGATTATAGGTGGGAACCACCAGCAACTGCTTTCTACATTTCATATAGGAGACTTCAGCATCCTCAGATGTTGGGATCCATGGTGGGGAGGGTCCTGGAAACAAACCCTCATGAACACTGAGGGATAGCAGAACTCATAGTTATTCATGTTATTATTACCTGGAAACAGCTGCAGCTGCTATAAGGACCCAGTCTCTGTGAAACATTTTCTAGCTCAGATTCTGGCTTTCATCTACAGCTGCAGTCATTAAAGTGTGCCTGAGAAATAAATGCACCTCTGGGAAGGCACAAAATCTGATGATAAAATATACAACTGAATTTCTTGCCAGTGCCTAAATGTGGGGAAAGGTGGAAACAAGCTTCTGCAGGGCCTATAGTGTAGCAATCAACCACACAGGCCTAGACCATTGTTTCTGCTGCATAAAGAAGAGAGGCAGAAAGATGAACTAACTTTCCCCGTGTGCAGGTAAGTGTTGACCTAAGCCCTGAAATCCACTCTCTTTGGCTGATGCTCTTTTTGCTAGATGGTACTCCCTCCACCTATACCATCCATGCCTGAGTCCATAGCCAGAACTTCACTCATGATAATGACAAGCACCCACAAAAGCCACCGAGGCCTCAGCTTGTAGAAAAACTCAGGCCAAAGAGAATCCTTAGAATTACTTTAGACTTTGATTTTAATTCACAGCTAATTTCGCCAATCAAGTGGATTTTCTCTCTGAGCAAAATGGAAGATGATTAAATGCAATTTTATTGTAACATCAAGCAGGAGACAGACCAAGAGAATAGTACACTCTCATCTCTCGCCTCAGAATTTCTCAAGCACAGCTCTCTTGGTCACTTGTGCTTTTCCAGGCCAACCTATTTTCATTCTGCCTGGTTAGGCTAGTTAAAGTGCAGTCATTATGAAGGAATCTGGAATTCAGGAAAAATTTACCAGTTCCTCATAGGTACTCTGTGTGTGTGTGTGTGTGTGTGTGTGTGAGTGTGTATGTACTAGGACTTGAACTCATGCCTGGGCACTGTCCCTGAGCTTTTGTGCTCAAGGCTGGTGCTCTACTACTTCTAGTTTGCTGTTGATTAATTGGAGATAAAGAATCTCAACCGGCTGGGGATATGGCCTAGTGGCAAGAGTGCTTGCCTCGTACACATGAGGCCCTGGGTTCAATTCCCCAGCACCACATATACAGAAAATGGCCAGAAGTGGCACTGTGGCTCAAGTGGCAGAGTGCTAGCCTTGAGCAAAAAGAAGCCAGGGACAGTGCTCAGGCCCTGAGTCCAAGCCCCAGGACTGACCAAAAAAAAAAAAAATCTCAACCAACTTTTCTGCTCAGGCTGGCTTTGAATGACAGTCCTCGTATCTCACCTCCTGAGTAGCTAGGATTGCAAGCCTGCGTCGCCAGCATTCAGTTTACAATTTGATTTTTTTTTTTTTGGCCAGTTCTGGGCCTTGAACTCAGGGCCAGAGCACTGTCCCTGGCTTCTTTTTGCTCAAGGCTAGCACTCTGCCACTTGAGCCACAGCGCCACTTCTGGCCATTTTCTATATATGTGGTGCTGAGGAATTGAACCCAGGGCTTCATGTATCCAAGCACTCTTGCCACTAGGCCATATGCCCAGTCCCTACAATTTGATTTTTTAGATTATATGTCACATAGCTTTGACTCAACCAAAACTAAAACAGGAAACACAAAACACTAAAACAACCCACTCAGTGACCTTGAATGGTCTAGGTTTACAGGCAATAGAAGTGACCTCCTCCTACTAAATTGAAGTCTAATCTCTGTGACTTTCACCCCTTAGCAGCCTCATTTTGCTGCTAGAAAAGACTTGGATATGGCTGACTCCTCTTTCCTAAGAGACCATTGAGTGTCTGAAGGCAGATCTTTCAGGAAGTAGGTGTCCTGAGCCTGCCAGTCTCTTTGCCTCTTCCTCTAAAGATCAGGTTTCCACATAGAACCAACCCAGTGATAAGCAGCTGGAGCAGCTGGGGCAGGCTGGAGCTGTAATAAGAGATTAGACAGGAGTTTGAACCAAAACTTCAAACTGACTGAGGCATCCTTGCTCATCCATAGCATTGTGGGCCACAGTTTTGTGTGTGTGTGTGTGTGTGTGTGTGTGTGTGTGTGTGTGTGTGTGTGTGTGTTGCAAGCCCTGGGGCCTGGACACTGTCCCTGAGCTGCTTTTGCTCAAGGCTAGCACACTACTACTTTGAGCCACAGTGCCACTTCCCACTTTTTCTGTTTATGTGTTATTAGGGAATCGAACCCAGAGCTTCATGCATGCCAGGCAAGCACTCTACCACTAAGCCACATTCCCAGCCAGTCGTACATTATTTAATCCTTCAGACCAACTCTGAGTGTTTAGTGACGTTGAACTCAACACTTAAATGGTCCATGTAGAAACAGATTCTTTGCAACTATAAAAACAGTAGAGTGAAACCTGTTGAAATTGTTTTGGGAAGTTGGAATATGAGGTAAGATTGATTGAATATACTGTAAATGTATAGAAACAAAACAAGGAAATCCTCCCCTGTATAAATAATGTAAGCTATTTTTTGAATGATTAAGTCAAGCACCATGGCCCATGTTTATAATCCTAGCTATTCAGGAGGCTATGACCTGGAGGATCTCAGCTTTTTTTTTTTGTCAGTCCTGAAGCTTGAACTCAGGACCTGGGCACTTGATGAGGAGACTCATCAAGATTCCTTTCCCCGGGGCTGGGGATATAGCCTAGTGGCAAGAGTGCCTGCCTCGGATACACGAGGCCCTAGGTTCGATTCCCCAGCACCACATATACAGAAAACGGCCAGAAGCGGCGCTGTGGCTCAAGTGGCAGAGTGCTAGCTTTGAGCGGGAAGAAGCCAGGGACAGTGCTCGGGCCCTGAGTCCAAGGCCCAGGACTGGCCAAAAAAAAAAAAAAAAAAAGATTCCTTTCCCCAAAGATACAGATTTTCCTAAAAGAAATTGTTTTCCTAAAAGAAATAGTAGCTTATTCCTGTAATTATAGCTAGTCGGGAGGATGAGATCTGAGGTTCAAGGTTTGAAGGGAGCCTGGGCAGAAATGTAAGACTCTTATCTCCAATTAATCAGAAAAAAGCAGGAAGTGAAAGTGTGGCTTAAGTGGTAGGACACCAGCATTGAGCAAATACATGAAAAGAATATTTTAAAAAGTGACCGGCCTGACAGAGTACCAGTGGTCATACCTGTAATTCTAGCTACTCAAGATGCTGAGATCTGAGGGTTGCAGTTCGGAGGCAGCCCAGGCAGACAAATTGAAGGGATTCTTGTCTAACTGGAGAAAGCTGTTAAGGACAGCTGTGGCTCAAGTGGTAGAGCACCAGCTTTGAGCTAAAAAAGCTACATGAGAGTTGGGGGCCTTGAATTCAAGTATCAGTACTGGCACGCACACACACCCACGCATATGAGACCGTCTTGCTATATTTACCATCTTGGCTGTATGAGGTGCTGTCCAATCAGCAGGCATTGGTGGCCACCAAGCACTTGAAGTGTGGTTGGTCCAAACTGTAATGTGCTGTGGGTCTAAAACTCACACGGGATGTCCCAAGGCCTTAATGAGAAATCAAGAATGTAAAATATCCCATTAGTGATTTTTATATTAGTGACATGTTTAAATCATAATTATGGGGACATATTAGGTTAAATAAAATACATTATAAAGTATTTAAATGTCTTAAAATGTATTAAATATTTTAAATGTTTTTTTAAATGTTATGTTTATGGAAGTAAGTTCAGATTTCTCATTAAAAAATTTGAAAATATTTTATTTGGAAAATTTCATACAAATTCAGTATTTCGTATGTTTTCTAATGGCTTTATTTTCATTTTTATACTTCTTTAATAGGAAGAAAACACCACTTTTTCCATTAGGCTCCACAGAGAGCCCTAAGCCCCCTCCAGGTTGAGTGTGTCATAAAAATATCAACAGTCCCTATGACTGCCATGGCATGCACTCGTTTCCAAAAAGGTATATCGAGCGTTGTTAAGATTTTGCAAAAGCATTTCTTGGACCATCTGCCTATGCCAGGTGTCTCAGTGGGGCTGAGGAGGTACAATATGTAGAGCTGCACGATGTTCTGTATTGTATAAATAATGACACAGTGAAAGTCTTTGTGGTGCCACTAAGGAGCTTTCTACAAGCTGCTCTGTTGCTTGCAGAATTCTTGAGCATCTTAGTGGGGACCTGGTGCAGGCACGCAGCAGCAGGCGGAGGGAGGGAGGGTAGCAGTCTCAGATGACTTGGGAGAGTCAGAGCCCTTTGCCTTTTGAGCTTTAGGCTTAAGTAGAGGCCTGGCTGGGCATAAGCCAGGGCATTCTATAAAGAATGTTTCCACTCCAGGAGGGTTCTGCTGTCTCCTGTAAACTCCTGAGGCCCTTGCTCGGCTGCCAAGCATCCGTGTGCAGGATCCTCATAACCCCACATGCCTGGGGCAAGGCATGCCAGAAAGCAGAAGCCAGGCTATCCCACAGCTTGTAAACTCCACTATTTTTGACACATGCGACCTTGGCAACCCGTTTAATCCTTGTTATGGGTCAATGGCAAACCTGACTTTACGTTTCCAGCCTCACGGCTCTGGACTGAATCCCGCACACTCCATAAATGGGCTTTGCAGTAGGAGCAGCCACCTGTGTACCTCACACGTGCACGATTCAAGAGTTTCTGGCACCTTATCAGCTCTTGTAAGGTCAAGCTTAGACTGTCAGACGCTAGGGAACTGTGATGCAAACAATCAACACGGAATCTGTTCTGATTAATATTGCTTCTTAACATTCTGTGTGGCATTGGGCTCTGTGATGTCATTATGATATCACTGTCCCCATCTGTACCCCAAACACCTATGCAATTGTTCTTGAAGAACAAAGTACATGTGCCACAATGGTACTGCAGAAACTATGTTTATATGTTGATGGACAGTAGGGGGGCATACTTACTTATTAAGAAAAAGCATATATAGACATGAGTAGAGCCATGAAAGTTATTTACTATTAAGTTGTTGAAATATCAAATAAATATTCAAACTTAAAAAAAAAAAACTTGCTGTGTGCCAGTGCCTTAACTAAGCCTATAATCCTGGCTACTTAGCAGGCTGCGATCTGAAGTCTGAAGCCAGCCTGAGTACAAAAGTCTGAGAGACTACCTCCAATTAACCAGAAGAAAAGTTACATTGCAAGAGTGATTCAAGTGAAAAAGCCTAGAGAAAGGGCATGGCCCTGGGTTCAAGCCCCAGTACCAGCACATAAAACCAATTTAGAAAAATTAAACTTTTCTGTCATATTTAATATATGCCTAGAGTGCTTAAAGGGATAAACTGATTAAGCTCTTTGGAGAAAGTCTGTTTAACATTTTTTCATTATTTAAATGTCTAATCATGCTAGGCAGGCCCCAGTAGCTAAGGATCATGAGTAAGGACAGGCACTGCAGGAAATGTCTGTGAGACTCTTATCTCCAATTAACCAGAAAAAGAAAAGCTGGAAGTGGAACTGTGGCTCCAGTGGTAAAGTGATAGCCTTGAGCAAAAAGTTCAGGGACAGCACCCAGGCCCTGAGTTTAAGCCTAGGACAGGCACAAAATAAGAACTATCCAATCATGGAGAATGAACAGGCAAACCATAGTAATTATAAATTAACATTTATTAAATACTCATTCTAGATACTCATTTATTAAATACTCACACTAGATACTAAGATATTACATGAACTATTTTCTTTGTCAGTTGTAGAGTTGGAATTCAGGACCTGGGCATTGTCCTTGAGCCCCTTTGTGCTCAAGGCTAGTGCTCTACCACTTGAACCACAGCAGCACTTCTGGTTTTTGAGTGGTTAATTGGAGATAAGAGTCTCATGGGGACTTTTTTTTTCCTGTCCAGGCTGGCTTTGAACCACAAGCCTTAATCTCAACCTTCTGAGTAGGTAGGAGTACAGGAGTGAGCCACTGGCACCCGCTATTATTTCATTTTCAAATTATTTCTTATTACCTTTAAGTAGTTGTACAAAGGAGTTACCATTCAACAAATCAGTTCATCTTGCTTCATGTCACCTTTCATCATTCTCCCTCATCCCTCCCAACCCCCTCTCTTTCATTTTCCTAGTTTCATAGATATGCATTGAGTATGATGACTGCATTCTTCCTCATTTCCTCTCTTCATTTATTTGCCCTATTCTCCTTGACCATCTCCTCACTCCTTTCAAGTACCAGTTTCCTGGTATTCATTTTGTTGGACTGTAAGTTAGTTTTTCTAAGGAATTACATCACTTAAATTCTCCCTTGCAGATACCATACTTTGGTTATTATTACATCTTTGTATACTTGTATACAACCCCATATGTATTTATTGGTATATTTAAAAATTAGTTTTAGATTCTACATAGAAGAGAGAACATGTGTCCTTTGTCGCTTCCTATTTTTCTTAAATGTCTGATAACCCAACATATAGGATTATGGTCTTTATGCCTTTAAAGAACCCAAGATTGTCTGGGTCCAGGCCTAAGTTGTAACCAACAGGTCATCAAATGTCATACAGCCATGATAGCTTTTTTATAGTCATGCAGGCTACTGGCCTGTAATGTTTAGAATCTTTTTTATGGCAATACTGAAATTTGAACTCAGAGCCTGCCTGTACTTACTAGGGTGGTACTCTATTTCTGAGTCACACCCCACCTCTTTTTTACACTGGTTATTTTTGAGCTAGATTCTTGCTTCCTGTTCAGGTGCATGCACGCCTGGACTGTGTTATCTAGGATGACAGGTGCACACCACTGTACCCAGCTTCTTCTGTTGAGATGGAGGCTCAGAATTTTCTCCTTGGGCTGTCCTTGAATCTCCAGCTTTCTGATTTTAGCATCCCAAGTAGCTAGGATTACGGGTGTAAAGCACTGGTACTGGCCAGAAACATTTTAAAAGGCTGCTGTACAACATATACCATTTATCCCACAGCCACTCTTCTAGGATACTGTGATGGTTAATTTTCATGTCAACTGACTGGGTTAAAGGATGTCCAGTTAGCTGGCTCAACTTTGTTTCTGGGTGTATGTACAGGGGTGTTTCTCCCAAGAGACTGTCATTTGGATCAGTAGGCTGTGTAAAGATAATCCACCTTAGGTACCTGCTCTGCCTTTCACATTCCTCCGCTCTCAGACACCAGAGTACTTGCTTCTTGAGCCTTTAGACTTTAGGACTTACATTGTAGGCCCTTTGCTTCCTCCTTTCCCTGTCTTTGACCTTGGGCTCGTGTTATACTAGTTCCCTTGACTTGCAGGCCTTTGTACTGAGGTTGAATGATACCACTGACTTTCCTGGGTCTCCAACTCTCAGATTGAGGGTAGAATGAGACTTCTTGGCCTATATTCCCATTACAAATCCCCTCATATATATTATATTTATGTATATCTATATATCAATATAGATAATAGAGATTCTCTGTATTTCTCTCTATTTCTTTCTCTCTCTCTATATATATATATTGTTGTTGTTGTTGTTGTTGTTTATGTTTCTCTGGAAAACCCAACTAATGCAGATGCCATCCCCCCACCCCTGGGGGAAATATCTCTTTTATATTTTCTGGTTCTTCCTTTTCAATATGAACTGTTGGCTTTAACATAACCTCAGTGCTAATTCACTTTAAGTTGTGCAGTTCTGGAATACTAAATCCACTGTTCATTTCTGCCTTTAATCTTTAGTCCGGGCACAGGTATAAGTCCTGAGTGGGAGTGAGCACAGAGTGATCTGGAGCAGAAAGAGGGAAGAAGCTACGTTTACAGATAGCAATGGCCAGGGAGTGGGAATAAATTGAGAAATATAGGGATGCCGCCATGTGCTGAACTGGGACTCCTGATATCAGGGACATAGGCTCTGTTATACCACAGATCAGATGTCCTAGGAAGGTTTTCCCTCCTGAGTCTCAAGCTCCTCATCTGCGAATTGAGACAACTACTCCTTACCATGGTGGCAAAGTAAATGTAATGTGATGCGTGGATCTCATCGTCAACAGTGAGATTGAGTCAGTGTATACATATCAAGTCTATATTGTACAGATACTTAAAGTAAAATTTAAATAAGGAGAGATAAAAGTTTTGTAGTGTTTTAATGTATCTAAGATGTTCATAGCCATGGAGATTTATGAAGATTTACTAAGTCTCTACAACAATTGAGTGAAATGGAAATGACCAAGCTGTGATAGTAGGAGTTCAATAAGTGTATTTGTGAGAATGGCCTACACGTAAACCTGCTATCATTGATAATCACCACCAAATGTTTTCTGGAATGTGTCATCTTGGACAAAAAGAGTTGCTGTCTGTGAAGTAAGGGAGAGTCAGTGTGAGCTGCATTTTTCCTGGGCCATAGGTCAGCTTGACTGCTCTGTACTAAAGCCCCTTCATAGAACTGTAACCTCAACGTTTGACCTAGCATTAATAATGTTTTACAAATTATTCCAGATTTTATTTATTTATTTATTTTTTTGGCCAGTCCTGGGGCTTGGACTCAGGGCCTGAGCACTGTCCCTGGCTTCTTCTTGCTCAAGGCTAGCACTCTGCCACTTGAGCCACAGCGCCACTTCTGGCCATTTTCTGTATATGTGGTGCTGGGCAACCGAACCCAGGGCCTCATGTATACGAGGCAAGCACTCTTGCCACTAGGCCATATCCCCAGCCCTTATTCCGGATTTTAAACATGTTATATCATTTGTTACATTTGAGGGTATGATTTACATTTATTTTATTTTTTGCCAGTCCTGGGGCTTAAACTCAGGGCCTGAGCAGTCCCTGGCTTCTTTTTGCTCAAGGCTAGCACTCTGCCACTTGAGCCACAGCGCCACTTCTGGCCTTTTCTATATATGTGGTGCTGAGGAATCGAACCCAGGGCTTCATGTATATGAGGCAAGCACCTTTTCTATATATGTGGTGCTGAGGAATCGAACCCAGGGCTTCATGTATATGAGGCAAGCACTCTTGCCACTAGGCCATATTCCTAGCCCACATTTATGTTTTTTAATGGAGACATTTAATTGTTGTTGTTTTGTAACAGATGCCATAACATGAGGATAAAATTTTCACCTCTTGGAGTAAGTACTGTAGTTTGCCTCCTCATGTTATGACATTGACTAGTTTCGCCATGTGTTGTGTGGTGCCTGGATGTATGTGAACACAATTGACCTAGGAATAAATAACACACCTGTAAGTGCCAAACTTTGGGGTGCACTTTGGGGTGCTGCATTCTAGTAGGTGTTGAGAAACTTTCCAGGTGTGTATCTTCTGGAGGAGTTTTGCATTGATGTGATAATCAGTTGAACTAGTCTCATAGAATTGTGATGATTGGGGCTGGGAATGTGGCTTAGTGGTAGAGCGCTTGCCTAGCATGCATGAAGCCCTGAGTTCGATTCCTCAGCACCACATATGCAGAAAAAGCTGGAAGTAGCACTGTGGCTCAAGTGGTAGCGTGCTAGCAAACAGAAGCCAGGGACAGTGCTCAGGCCCTGAGTTCAAGCCCCAGGACTGGCAAAAAAAAAAAAAAAGAATTGTTGTCATGATTTATTGTCATCATTTAAAATTGACATTGTGATAATATTAAATAAGATGAGACTCGCCAAGTGTCTAGGGCTTGGGTGTTTTACTCTTGTTTTTGTTTTTTGTTTTTTGGCCAGTCCTAGGCCTTGGACTCAGGGCCTGAGCACTGTCCCTGGCTTCCTTTTTGCTCAAGGCTAGCACTCTGCCACTTGAGCCACAGCGCCACTTCTGGCCGTTTTCTGTATATGTGGTGCTGGGGAATCGAACCCAGGGCCTCATGTATACGAGGCAAGCTCTCTTGCCACTAGGCCATATCCCCAGCCCTTGGGTGTTTTACTCTTAATAATGAGAACACTTGGGCTGGGAATGTGGCCTAGTGGCAAGAGCGCTTACCTCGTATACATGAAGCCCTGGGTTCGATTCCCTAGCACCACATATATAGAAAACGGCCAGAAGTGGCACTGTGGCTCAAGTGGCAGAGTGCTAGCCTTGAGTAAAAAGAAGCCAGGGACAGTGCTCAGGCCCTGAGTTCAAGGCCCAGGACTGGCCAAAAAATAAAAATAAAAATAATGAGAACACTTGTCTTCATAAAAGCAGGCTGAAGACAGCTAGTTATCTTTTTTCTTCCAGTCTTCAAGGTGAAAGCACAGGGTTTGCTTTGTCCTACATGTGAAATTGCACAAAGATGGCATCATTTTGGAAACAAGAGTCTAACTGCTTTGACTGTTTCTACACTTCCTAGCTTCCAACTTGTGGGAAATAAATTTCTATTATCAATAAAAACAAAAGAACTAAACTGTTGCCGGTATAGTGGCACACATCTGTAATACCAGCTACTTCCAAGATAGAGACAGAAGAATTGCAAGTTGAGTTAAGTCTGGGAAAAAGTTAATGAGATCTTGCCTAAGAAACAAGTGGGCAGCACAGTCCTTGTTACTGGAGAAGTAGGTGCAGGCTGATTGCAATCTGAGGTCAGCCCAGACAAATCACAAGACCTTCTCTGGAAACTGAAAGCAAGAGGAGCAGCAGAGGGAGACGCTAAATAGTACAGCTCCTGCCTAGCAAGTGCACAGCCCTGCATTCAAGCAAAAAAAAAAAAAAGTTTTCTCTGAAATATAAAAAGAAAAGGGGAGCTTTTACTTTTTTTCTTTTATATATTTCTGAATTATTTTAATCCTCTACAATGAGCAAGTATTGCTTTTCTAATAAAAAACCAATATGGAAAAAATGAATGCTTTCAACAAAATTTTAATGATATGGGAAAATGCTATAATGAGTAAAAAATATTAGAGCATGAAATTTTGTATACGGTATGATCTCAGCTACAGAAAAATGCACTTAAAACCCAGGAAGGAAACATGAAAATATTAATAGGGGCTGCCTCTGGGTGATGAGATTATAGGATTATACTGTGTGTGTGTGTGTGTGTGTGTGTGCGTGTGCGTGCTGATTTTACTTTTCTATACTTTCTAACTGTGCCTAATTGTTTTTATAATTAGGAGAAAAAAATTAGACCCATCTGCCCAAAGTGCATGGCAGGCTGTAAAACCCAAGCAGCTGAGGCTGGCTACGGTGGCTGCCTCCCACGCTGCGTGCAGGGTAGCCCACTTCTCCTGACCACCAGAGAGAAATGTCCTCCTGCCAAGAGGACGGAGGAACAGTAAACATGGGTTTTCTCCATCCCACTTTTCCAATAGATGAAAGGTGGTGGGAGGAGGGGAGAAAGCAGAGAGGCCAATGGTGGCACTCAGGAGGGAACCTGCTCCAAAGGGCAAAGGTGAGAGCAGCAGGCCCCCAGGGAAGGGGCTCAAGACTGGAGGCTCAGCAAGGTGTTTCCAGGGGAGTCACTGCAGCTTCAATGTGCTTCTGGTTCACAGCTGAGTTATTGGGCCCCCAAGATCCGGCAGCATCTCTGGGAGAAGGGAGGGCAGGCACCATAGCACAGTGGGAAAGGGCTGCGGTGTGAGGGGTCCTCGTGTGGTCCCCAGAGTCTGGCTGCAGTTACTAGGACAGCGCAGAGGCCAGTGTCACAGTGAACACGTGGACCACTTATTTCCCCTCTCTCTCCTCCCCTTCCTTCCTTCCTTCCTTCCTTCCTTCCTTCCTTCCTTCCTTCCTTCCTTCCTTCCTTCCTTCCTCCCTCCCTCCCTCCCTCCCTCCTTCCCTCCCTCCCTTCCTTCCTCTCTCTCTCTCTCTCTCTCTCTCTCGTGACACAGTACTAGGGCTTGAACTCAAGGCCTTGGTCTCTCTGTCCATTTCTTCCCTCAGGCTGCTCAGGCTGATGCTCTTCCACTTGAGCCATACCTCCACTTCTGGCTCTGTGTTGTTTTGGCCAGTTTTGGGGCCTGGACACTGTCCCTGAACTTTTTTGTTCAAGACTGGTGTTTTACCACCTGAGCCATAGCTCCACTTCTGGCTTTTTGGTGGTTAATTGGTGATAAGAGTAGCTCTTCCTTCCTTTTTAAAAAAAAATAATTATGAACATTTATTAAGCACCAGGAGTATAATGCAATGGTTGCTATATAAAAATATGTAATTATTGATACAGTTCCTTGCCATAAGCTTACAATCTAAGATAAAAACGCAAGAATGCTGTAAGTCTGTCACAAAAATTTTCTTAACTTAGAAATGGCTATATTGACAAGTGGACGAGGCAAAATAGCCTATTATTTCAGATACAGTGTTAATAATAAGGCTTTGCACATGATCTACTTTTCCTGATTATATTAGGCTTGCTAGGAAAAAAGAGCACTTAGGAATTTGGTAAAAAGAAGGAACTATTTTAGATGGCCCTGTAGAACTTTAAACAAAATGTTTATTGGGCTTGAGTTTCTCAGTAGCTAGAGAAATCCCATGAAAAATATTCTGAACTAGACCATTTTGTCATTTATTACTTAAACTTGGTTAATTTCTTCTTCCTACCTTACATGTAAGGGCTCCAATGATACCATATCAAGAAAACAAATACTGCATCTAGATTAACATACTCTAGTATGTTAAAGGCCTAGTGAGCTGACCTTCTAGGAAGTGTTATTTTATATTTTAAAAGAAGATTGAGGGGCTGGGGATATGGCCTAGTGGCAAGAGTGCTTGCCTTGCATACATGAAGCCTTGGGTTCAATTCCCCAACACCACATATACAGGAAATGGCCAGAAGTGGCGCTGTGGCTCAAGTGGCAGAGTGCTAGCCTTGAGCAAAAAGAAGCCAGGGACAGTGCTCAGGCCCTGAGTCCAAGCCCCAGGACTGGCAAAAAAAAAAAAAAAAAAAAAAAAAAAAAAAAGTCTTCCTGTATCTATAAATTTCATAAAGGCTAGAAAATCTATAGTTCCTCTCTGAATATTCATATTTAATCCTGCCCATGCCCTACACAAGAATATCTTTGTAGAATTTCTGATGTAAGAGCACTATTTCAGTGAAGGGATTTCTAATGGCCAACACTTGCTTTTATCTTTCTGGTAGCACTAGGATTTGAACTCAGGCCATTGTGCTTGCTAACCAAGTGCTCTACCACTTGAGCTACACTTCTAGTAAGCCAACAGCCTTGTCAGGGTGACTTCTAGCTGACACTGTGATTGTGAACTCCTAACATGGACACCGCTTTTCTAAATGCTTGACTCATCCTATAGAGGCTTTCTGGAAGAAAGTGAAATCCTCCCACTTGCCTTTAAAAATGTGTGCTCTACAGAACCCCAGTTGTCGAGGTAACATTCTCATGCTGCTGTAGCTCCTTTGGTATATTTTGGAGCTGATGGACTATCAGTTACCATGAGAACAGGAGTGTTTTTAAACAAAGCAAGTTTTGGTAATTACCTTTGTCTCTTAGGGGAAACAAAACTCACATCAATGAGACAAACTTGAGGGAGCTCAGATCACTTCACAATCAAATGACGGAAGTCCCTTGTTCACCCAGAAGTCACAAGGGCTTCAATTAATTTGTTCTTTAAATATTATTTTTAAATGTTTTATTCGGTTATTATTATCATTTTGGTGGCACTGATGCTTGAACTCAAAGCCTTGCACTGGCTAGACAGAGGTTCTGCTTTTGAGATAGTCTTGCTTCCTGACAGGTGTGCAGTTGAGGGTTCCTGTCCTTGCAGGGATGACAGGCACATGCCACTGTACCCAGCTATTGATTGAGGAACTAAGCTCTTTCATAACACAATTACTCTATTAAGGAGGGCACTGCATACACCTCCAAAAGACAATAAAGAAACAAGGCTAAGTGTGGTGGTACACATCTGTAATCCTAGCACTCAGAAAGTTGAGGTATGTGCATGCGCATGCACACACACACACACACACACACACACACACACACACACACACACACACAAAGAGGCTGAGGGACAAGGAACACCAGCATTAAGGTAGCTATAGGTTTCCCTCACTACAGTCCTCAAACAATAGTTTCAGCTCTGTCGCCAAGGAAATCAACTTTCTCATTCCATTCCTTTACTATTTGACTTTTTCCTTTCTTTTCTTTCTTCACTTTTTTTTTTTTTTTGTGCCAGTCCTGGAGCTTGAACTCAAGGCCTGAGCACTGTCCCTGGCTTCTTTGTGCTCAAGGTTAGCACTCTGCCACTTGAGCCACAGCGCCACTTCTGGCTTTTTCTACATATGTGGTGCTGAGGAATCGAACACAAGGCTTCATGTATACGAGGCAAGCACTCTACCAATAGGCCATATTCCCAGCCCTACTTTTTCTTTTTTTGTTTCCATTTCTTTCTCTCTCTTTTTTTTTGCCAGTGTTGGGACTTGAACTCAGGGCCTGAGCACTGTCCCTGGCTTCTTTTTGCTCAAAGCTAGCACTTTACCACTTCCAATTTTTTCTGTTTATGTGGTGCTGAGGAATTGAACCCAGGGCTTTGTGCATGCTAGGCAAGCACTCTACCACTAAGCCACATTCCCAGCCCAGCATCAGCATCTTTGTTTTTTTTTTTTTTTTAATTGTCGGTTGTAGGGCTTGAACTCAGGGCTTGGGTGCTATCTCTGAGCTTTATATATATTTTTTTTCCTCAAGGCTTGCGTTCTACCACTTTGAGCTACACACCATTTCCAGTTTTCTAGTGGTTAACTGGAGACAAGAGTCTCACAGACTTTCTTGCCAGTGTTGGCTTCAATCTTTGATCCTTAGGGATCTCAGGCTCCTGAGTAGCTAGGATTATAGGTGTGAGTCACCATTAAACATAAATGTACAGTAGCAACCTAGATCAAAAATAAGATTCAACCATTTTTTGTTTGGTTTTGTTTTTTTGCCAGTCCTGGGCCTTGAACTCAGGGCCTGAGCACTGTCCCTGGCTTCTTTTTGCTCAAGGCTAGCACTCTGCCACTTGAGCCACAGCGCCACTTCCGGCTTTTTCTATATATGTGGTGCTGAGGAATCGAACCCAGGGCTTCATGTATACGAGGTAAGCACTTTACCACTAGGCCATATTCCCAGCCCCAGATTCAACCATTTTTTTTGTCTCCAAGAAACAAATCTCACTGTCAAACACAAATTGACAAAGCTCCTGTATCCTATCTGATCACAACAATTAAACTATAACTCCATAGCAAAAGATACTACAGAAAATGCTTGAACACATAGAGATTGCGTAATACACTGTTGTATACCAGGTGGTTCACTGAAGAAATAAAAGGAAGAAATCAGAATGTTCCTACAATCCAATGAAAACACATCATGCCAAAACTTCTGGGATATAGCAAAAGCAGAACAGAACAGAACAGAAATTAAGGTTGGGAATGTGCCTTAGCAGTAGAGTGCTTGCCTTGCATGCATGAAGCCCTGGGTTCGATTCCTTAGCACCACATAAACAGAAAAGGCCAAAAGGGGTGCTGTGGCTCAAGTGGTAGAGTGTTAGCCTTGGGCAAAAAGAAGCCAGGGACAGTGCTCAGGCTCTGAGTCCCACCCCCAGGATTGCCCCTCCCCCCCCCAAAAAAAGAATAGAAATTAAACCGGGCACTGGTGGCTCACAACTGTAATCCTAGCTACTTGGGAAACTGAAATCTAAGGATCATGATTCAAAGTCAGCCTGGGCAACAAAGTTGGTTGAAAATCTTATTTCCAATACACTACTCAGAAAAATCCAGAAGTAGTGCTGTGGCTTAAGTGGTAGGGCGCTATCCTTGAGCACAAAGAAGCTCAGGAACATCCCCCAGGCTCTGAGTTCAAGTTCCAGGACTGAAAAAAAAAACCACCAATAGAAATTGCTCTAGTAAAGAGCTTCAACTAAAGCTTCTATTAAAACAGAAACAAACTGAACCTCAAAGTACTAGATAATGATTGTAAAGATTAGGGTAGAGGTCAATGAATTAGAGACTAGAATCAATGAAACAAAAAGCTGGTTCTTTGAAATAATTAATAAGATTGACAAACCCCTAGCCAATTTGACCAAAAATTTACAAAGGGAAGAAGAGATCCAAATCAACCAAATGAAATAGGAAACATAACAAGAAACAACCAAGAAATCAAAAAGATTATGAGGGACTGCTTTCAAAATCTATACTCAAATAAGATAGAAAATCTAGTAGAAATGGATAAAATGCTAGAGACACAGGAGCTGCCTAAGCTGAACCAAGAAGGCATAAACCACTTAAACTGATCCATAATAAGCAATGAGATCAGGGAAGTAATAGTCTCCCCACAAGGAAAAGTATGATGCTGGATCAATACCAAACACATTTTATGAAGTCAGTATTACACCCATCCCCAAACCAGGTCAGGAACTCGACTCAACAATAAAAGAGAACCTATAGCTGGGTACCAGTGGCTCATGCCTATAATCCTAGTGGCTCAGGAGGCTGAAATCTAAGGATCACAGTTCAAAGCCAGCTCAGGCAGAAAAGCCCCCATGAGACTCCTACCTCCAATGAATCATCAGAAAACCAAGTGGTGCTATGGCTCAAAGTGGTAGAGCACTACTCTTGAGCAAAAAGGGCTCAAGGACAGCACCCAGGCCCTGAGTTCAAGCTGCAAGACCAACAACAACAAAAAAAGAGAATCTGTAGACCAATCACTTTGATGAACATAGACACAAAGTTTCCTAATAAAATACTTGCTAACAGAATTCAACAACTAATCAAAAAATTATTCATTATGATGGAGTCAGTTTTATTCCAGAGATGCAAGGCTGGGTTAATATACATAAATCAATAAACATAACATCCAGGGCTGGGAATATGGCCTAGTGGCAAGAGCACTTGCCTCGTATACATGAAGCCCTGGGTTCGATTCCCCAGCACCCCACATATATAGAAAGTGGCCAGAAGTGGCGCTGTGGCTCAGTGGCAGAGTGCTAACCTTGAGCAAAAAGAAGCCAAGGACAGTGCTCAGGCCTTGAGTCCAAGCCCCAGGACTGGCAAAAAATAAAAATAAAAAAATAAACATAACATCCAGATTAACACAGCCAAAGACAAGAATCACAAGGATTATTTCAATCGATGCAGAAAATCCAGCATCTATTAATGGTAAAAGTTCTGAAGAAGAAACATACCTTAACGTAATAAAGGCCATATAAGAGAGACCGATAGCCAATATCATATCAAATGGTAGAAACAACTAAAACTATTTCCTCCAAAATCAGGAATAAAGCAAGGATGTCCAATCTCTCCACTCCTGGAATTCTTAGCTAGAGTAGTAAGGCAAGCGAAAGACATAAAAGGGATTCAAATAGGGAAAGAAGAAATCAAACTATCCCTACTTGCAGATGACAAAATTTTATGTCTAAAGAACCCAGTAGGGCTGAGAATGTGGCTTAGCCTAGCATGCTCAAAGCCCTGGGTTCCAGCACCACATAAGCAGAAAAAGCTGGAAGTGGTGCTGTGGCTCAAAAGATAGAGTGCTAGCTTTGAGCAAAAAGAAGCCAGGGACAGTGCCCAACCCCAAGTCCAAGCCCTAGAACTGGCACAAAAAAAAACCCAAAAACAAAAACAAAACCACCCAAGAGACTTCACTTCCAAGCTTCTAGAGCTGATCAATAGCTTTGGCCAAGTACTAGGATACAATACTCAAAAGAATCAGTAGCTTTACTACATACCAACAATGTGCAGACAGAGGGAAACCAGAAAAACAATTCCATTTGCAGTAGCCTCAAAAAAAATAAAATGTTACAGGGTGCTGGGTGCTCAAGCCTATAATCCTAGCTACTCAGAAGGCTGACATCTGGAGATTGTGGTTTGAAGCCAACCTGGGCAGAAAAGTCCCCATGAGACTCTTATTTCCAATTAACTACTCAAAAACCAGAAGTGGTGCTGTGGTTCAAGTGGTAGAGTTCTAGTTAGTCTTGGGCACAAAGAGGCTCAGGGATAGCACCCAGGCACTGAGTTCAAGCCCCACAACCAACAAAAAAACAAAACTGAGGAATCAATCTAACCGAAGAAGTAAATGACCTCTATAGACAAAAAGTCTGAAGAAAGAAATCAAAGATGACACCAGAAATGGAAAGACCTCCATGTTCATGGATTGGTAGAATTAATTTCAGGAAAATGGCCATAGTGGCAAAAGTGATCTACAAGTTCAACACAATTCCATCAAAATCTCAATGACATTCTTCACTGATAGAGAAAACAATCCAAAAATTCATATGGAACAAGACTATGAATAGACATTGCAATTTTGGGCCCCCTCCCCCCAAAAGCAATGCTAGACATATCACAATTCCAAACCTCAAACTTTACTAGAGATCTATAATAATAAAAACAGCTTGGGGGGTTGGGAATTTGGCTTAGTAGTCGAGTGCTTGCCTAGCATGCATGAAGCCCAGGGTTCGAGTCCTCAGAATTGAACCATATAACACCATATAACCAGAATACCACATAAACAGAAAAAGCCTTAAGTGGCACTGTGGCTCAAGTGGTAGAGTGCTAGCCTTGAGCAAAAAGAAGCCAGGAACAGTGCTCAGGCCCTGATTGGAAGCCTCAGGACTGCCAAGAAGAAAAAATCAGCTTAGTACTGGCATTAAAACAGTCTCAGAGACCAATGGAACAGACTAGAATACCCATATTCTTAGTCATCTGATATTTGTCAAGGCAGCAAAAAATATACACTGGATAAAACAGCCTCTTCAATAACTGATATTGGGAAAACTGGACATCCATATGAGGAAAACTAAAGTAGGATCCCTGTTTGTCACCTGTGTCGATATTAACTCAAAATGGTTCAAATACCTCAATATCAGAATGAAATTTTGGAACTACTACAAGATGGAGGAGAAATATTAGAATTTATGGGTATAGGCAAGGACTTTAAAAAGAGAGTCCAATGGGTATAGCAAATAGAGATTTGACAAATGGGATTACATCAAAATAAAGTTTCTGCACAGCAAAGGACACAGTTACTAAATTAAAAAGACAGCTAACAGATTGGGAGAAGATCTTTATAGCTATACATTTGAAAAGGGCCTAATATACAAGGAGCTTAAGCTCCTCCCCAAATTATTAACCAAATTAACAAATAGGAAAAGGAACTAAATAACTTCTCAGAAGAAAAAGTAAGAGAGGCTAATAAACATACTAGGAAATACTCAATACCCCTGGTGATAAAGGAAATGCAAACCAAAACAACAATTCTCGATGCTGGTGATGATGTGGCAAAAGGAACCCTATTACATTAAGTGGAATGTAAAATAGTACAACGACTCCGGAAAGCTCTTTGGAGGTTTCTCAAAAGCTAAACGGTGTGTGTGGGGGGGGAGGGGGAGCTGGGAATATGGCCTAGTGATAACATGTTCACCTCATATACATGAAGCCCTGGGTTCGATTCCTCGGCACCACATGTAGAGAAAAGGGCAGAAGTGGTGCTGTAGCTCAAGTGGTAGAGTGCTAGCCTTGAGCAAAAAGAAGCCAAGGACAGTGCTCAGGCCCTGAGTTCAAGCCCCAGGACTGGCAAAAAACAAACAAAAAAAAACCAAAAGCTAAATGTAGAACTTTATGACCTAGCCATACCACTTTTGGGCATCTCCCCAGAACATAACAAGTCAGGATATGGTAAAGACGCTTGTACATCCATGTTCATTGCTGCACTATTCATAATAACTAAGTTATGGAAACACCCAGATGACTTACAATAGATGAGTGGCTCAAAAAAGGTGGCACAGGGCTTGGAATGTGGCTTAGTGGTAGAGTGCTTGCCTAGCATGCATGAAACCCTGGGTTCGATTCCTCATGTACCACCTAAACAGAAAAAGCTGTAAGTGGTACCGTGGCTCAAGTGGTAGTGTACTAGCCTTGAGCAAAAGAAGCTCAGGGACAGTGCCCAGGCCCTGAGTTCAAGCTCCAGGACCAGCAAAAAAAAAAAAAAAAGTGGTACATATATAAATGGAATTTTACTCATCCATTAGGAAGAATAATATTATGTTATTTGCAGGGAAATGGATACCCCTAGGATAAATCATGTGAAGTGAAGTAAGCCAGGCTGAGAGACAAACAGCACATATTTTCTTTCCAATGTGGAAGCTAGATCTAAAATACAACTTTTGGGGTTGGGAATATGGTGTAGGGGCAAGAGTACTTGCCTTGTATACATGAAGCCCAGGGTTCAATTCCCCAGCACCACATATATAGAAACTGGCCAGAAGCAGTGCTGTGGCTCAAGTGGTAGAGTGCTAGCCTTGAGCAAAAAGAAGCCAGGGACAGTGCTCAGGCCCTGAGTCCACACCCCAGGACTGGCAAAAATCAAAACCAAACAAAAAAAATACAGCTTTTTATGATAATATATATAGGACTCAATGCATTTACACACAAATTGAAGGAGGCATACTTAGGGGAGGAATCCAAAGGTGTAACCCCTCTGAACAACTAAAGTACTGTTTATCAATAGAATACCAAGAAATAGAAACATGAAATTTTTTTTTTTTTGGCCAGTCCTGGGCCTTGGACTCCGGGCCTGAGCACTGTCCCTGGCTTCTTCCCGCTCAAGGCTAGCACTCTGCCACTTGAGCCACAGCGCCGCTTCTGGCCGTTTTCTGTATATGTGGTGTTGGGGAATCGAACCTAGGGCCTCGTGTATCCGAGGCAGGCACTCTTGCCACTAGGCTATATCCCCAGCCCATGAAACATGGAATTTTTTGGAGAGCTGAGGGGTGTGTAGGGGGTTGGGGGGAAAGGGGAAGCACAGGAATAGAAAGAGGGAGGGTGAGAAAATGTAGTCATTGTATTCAACATATACTATGTAAAAACATGAACTATGTATATGTGACTTGGGGTTAGGAGGGGGAAAATGGGGGAGAAGGAAGGAAGAGGTGACACTAAGAAGCACTGTATGCATAACCTGACTTACAGAATTGTAACCCCTTTGTACAACTCCTAATAATAGCAATTGAAAAAGAAGAAAGTCAAGAGAGCTCCGTGCCCTGAGCTCATGTTCTGGGAGTAGAAAAGAAAAAGAGAGAACAAAGCCTAGGAGAAGGATATTCATAAATAAGGCATGTGTTTTTGTTTGTTTGCTTTTTGCCAATCTTCCATTAAATAACAAACTCCTTTTTCTGAAAGAAGACAGGTCATGCAAATTGGAACTTCGTTTTGAGAGCAAGGTTTAATTCTGGTCCAGAATTATGATTTTAGTAATTTTTCTAAAGCACTATTGATTCTACCACACTGTTGTAGGAATCACTCAGGCTCCCCCCACCCCGAGTGTTCTGAATAACCAAAGTGGCTAACCACAGGCAGCTTAGCCAAGGAAGTGAAGCACATTTACCATTATTTACCACAGAGAGGTACACAGATCAAGCATTTCTTGGTGTTCCGGGTAAAGTGTATTTTGCGCAGTCATTGGGTTCTCCTGACTTCTCTCACCGATGTTCTGTTCTAAGATACTCTCAGCTTCCATTGCTTAAGTCTTGTTTTTGCCCTTTTTCCCTTTGACCGCACCTGGCCAGGGAAAGCCCCGCAGGTACAGGCAGTCGGCCACATTGTGGGCAATGTAGTAGAGGTTCAGCATGGCCGCCGGGCTGAGGATGTCCACCTCCGGCTTCTTCTGCTTCTTCCCGCGAGACTTGCCCCGGCCTTTTCCTTTCTTCCCTTTACCTGGCTTTCAAAGATAAGGGCAGATATGAGTGACAACATTCATTTCTATAACCCTGACATCATTCTCCACATTTCCTTATTCAATATAAGGGGGGAAACCCTAAAATGGAAAAATTCAAACAGTGTTGATAAAGAAGCCTGCCTGTTCAAAATAGCTAGAAGAGTCTGATAGTTCATAATACAAAGGATCAATTAAGGATTTTTATTTTTGTTTTTGTACCAGTACTGGGACTTGAACTCAGAGCCTGGGTGCTGCTCCCTTAGCTTTTTTGCTCAAGGCTAGTGCTTTACCACTTGAGACACAGCTCCACTTCCAGTTTTTTGGTAGGTAATTGACCAGTTCCTTTCCTGGCTTCGACTGGTATCCTCAGATCTCAGTCTCCCAAGTAGCTAGGATTACAGACCTACGCCATCTGTAACCAGCTTGCATTTGAAAATTTTAAACACATGTAATTCACTGTATATTAATTACACTCCCCTGATTCTCTTAGGAAATTATTACAGGCAAGAACAGTGAACGTCTTCAGTTTCTGGGCCCATTCATTTCTTTGGTCTGCTCATTGCATTCTGTGGTTTTTGACTGTTTCTGGTCTCAGAACACAGAGCTTCCAACTTAAATCTCCTCAAACTCCAGAAGGAAGACAACTCAGCTCTAGCTATATGGGCCTTCTTCCTAGGTCCTAAACTGCCAAAACTCTTCCAGGTGCACACCTTGTTCTTCTTGCAGGCCTTCATGTACCTTAAGGGTATGACTTGTGATCTCTGTTCAAGTGTCACTTCCTAAGAAAAACCTCCCTAGCAGGGCCATTGGTGGCTCACGCCTGTAATCCTAGCTACTCAAGAGGCTGAGATGTGAGAATCACCACCATTCAAAGCCAGCCTGGACAGGAAAGTTCAGGAGACTCATATTTCCAGTTTAACAGAAGTTAGAAGTGGATCTGTGGCTCAAATGGTAGAGAAGTAGGCAATGCCCATACCCTGAACTCAAGCCCCAGTACTGGAAAAAAAAAAAAAAAGCAAGAAAGCAAACAACAATAAAAACCTCCCTAGAACTCAGGTGACCATATATCAGCCAAACCAGTCCACTTCAAACAAATGAACATAAACTAGTACTATTGCAGGCCAAAACTGGGTACCAATGCTCTTCCCTCCCTACCTGTACACCTCCCAACAAGGTTCCTGGACCTGAGGTGTCACTATCTCCTACCTTAAGTTCTTTTCATTATTCAATACTAATTGTTTATGTATTTAAAGCCTCTGCGTAGGGACTGGGAATATGGCCTAGTGGCAAGAGTGCTTGCCTAGTATACATGAAGCCCTGGGTTCGATTCCCCAGCACCATATGTATAGAAAATGGCCAGATGTGGCGCTGTGGCTCAAGTAGCAGAGTGCTAGCCTTGAGCAAAAAGAAGATAGGGACAGTGCTCAGGCCGGGAGTTCAAGGCCCACGACTGGCAAAAATAAATAAATAAATAAAGCCTCTGCATAGAATTGGGAGATTGGTGTCTCATGTCTGTAATCCTAGCTACTCAGAGACTGAGATCTGAAGATCCAGGTACTAAGCCAGCCTAGGTAGACAAATCTGAGAGACTCATCTCCAATTAACCAACAAAAAGGCAGAAGGAGAGGCATAGTTGAAGTGGCCTTGAGCCAAAAAAGCCAATCTAGAATGTGAAGAAGCCCTTAGTTCAAACCCCAGAACTGAAAAAGAATCACTACTACACAAAAAAAGTTTTGCCTATGAGTTCACCACCAATTCTCTCTTCTTGACCAACATCTGGCATACCACAAGGATGAATAAATACTTGCTGAATGAATGATGCAATGCAGGTCTTAAGCTTAGAATGCAAACATGGATGTCTGCTTTTCTAAATTTTAAGATGCCACCTTCATTCATTCAACAAATATTCATAGATATCTTCTGTGTATATGGCTTTGTGGGAGATACAGAACAAAGTATATCTGGTGGTTGTCATGATGCTCACAGTCCAGTGAGAAAAAGACACAGTCACCTAGTCACAAACACATTTGCTGATCAACTATTCTGGGAAAGAAGTTCCCCCTGGGGTAGATGGCATTATGACAGCACAGGGCAAAGAGGGACAGCAAAGAAGGGTCTCGAAGGAGTGAGATCGAAAGATAGGTAATTCTCACTAGGGCAAGCAGCCTGTTCTAAGGCACTGAGGTTGCGAAGAACAGGGACAGATAAAGGACCAAAACAAACAAGCAACAATAAAACCAAACCAGACCAGTGTGGTTAGTTCATAGGTAATCAGGGTAGTCAAGAGAGTTCAGTCTGAAATACCTTTCAGACAGCTCCAGCCTACTGCCTCTGTCAACTAACACACTGGACTTTTATCCAAGGAGCAGAAGGAAGCCATTTATTTTTAAGGGCTATAGTTCCATGGGCACATGGTGAAAAATGGCAGTATCAACCAGGAATGCCTCTGCATAAGGAAAGGAACACTTAGCTTAAGTGGGAACTCATACCTGTCACCCTTGCTACTCAGGAAGCCGAGATCCAGAGGATCTTGGTTAGAAGTCATTCTGGACAGAAAAGTCTGCAAGACTCCCTCTCCAAAACAAAGAGCAAAAAAGCTGGGCTGGCAGCGTGGCTTGAGTAGTAGAGCACCAGTCAAGTAAGCCAAGGTGAACAAGCCAAACAAACAGAAGGGTCTGAGTTCCAACCCTATGACTTACCAAAAAAGAAAAGAAAAACAATGCTTAGCCTAGCAAGCATAAAGCTCTAGGTTCAAGCCTCACTACAGCCAAGACAAAAGAACTTTTACTTATACTTAGTTCCAGAAAGAACTGGAAGGACCACAAACTTACCAAGCCCATTTCTGCACACTTATGGTGCCTTAAGTGAGGAGCGAATAGCTGTGGGATGCGCGCTTAAGGGGCAAGAGGAAACAAGAGGTCCTTCTAAGCTGAGACTTAAAAAGAAGAGCAACTACCACTTGAGCCAGAGCTCTACTTCTAGCTCCTTTGGTGGTTAATTGGAAATAAGAGTCACACAGAGTTTCCAACCCTGGTTTCAAACCACAATCCTCAGATCTCAACCTCCTGAGTAGTTAGGATTATAGGCCTGAGCCACTGGTGCCTGGCTGCCAATTTGATTCTTACTTGTCAAAATCAATAAAATGCACCCACTGTAATGGTCCATATCCATGAGTCTTGGCAAAATAATAAACTCATGTAAAAAAAATAAAGAAGGGATAACAAACATTCTCTTTTATTTCTATTACCCAAATGGGCCTCCCTAGACATTATTGCTTGGCATTGCATTTTTGTTTAAAAATAAATTTCATGCTTTTTATCTAAAAAAAAAAAAGAAGAGCAAGAGCCAAAGATGAGGCCGGTGCAGGAGGCTTCTCTTCTCTGAGAAGACACTAAGTATATGGTCGATACAACTCCAAAGGCTGGAGCCCGGGTTGCCAAAGACTGCTCAGCAAAGTCAAGTACTTACTTTGGCAGACAGTGGTGCCTCCCTTGGGCCTTGGGGCGGGGCCATCAGGGACCCCGCGTGGAGAGGAGGTCACGTGGTGCCGGATGAGAACCACAAACGGGCCAGGCAGTGGTGGGACCAGGGCTCAGGCTCACTTTCTACTTCATAGTCTGCAGAGAACCCCGCCTAGGGGAGTGGGGGTGTGGGGGGTGGGGGGTGAGAC
Organism: Perognathus longimembris pacificus; assembly: GCF_023159225.1. Taxonomy (NCBI): domain Eukaryota; kingdom Metazoa; phylum Chordata; class Mammalia; order Rodentia; family Heteromyidae; genus Perognathus; species Perognathus longimembris. The sequence goes on along the minus strand of NC_063162.1, from coordinate 135,925,593 downwards.
TCGGCCTCTGGGGTTTGCACTCAGGTCCTGGCGCTCCCGCTATTGCAATCGCAATGCCGCCTGAGCTGCACCTCCGGTCTGGCATTTTGCTGGTTAAACTGGTAATAGTCTCCCGAGCTTGTATGCCCCTTTGGCCGCGAACCTGCTCTCCTCAGACAGGAGCCCGCCGCGTGGGACGCCCGGACGCCCCCCCCCCCCGCCCCGGACGCGGCCGGACGCGGAGGGCGCAGAGCGCGCCCGGGACGCGTGTTAATTACCATGGTCATCTCCTCAGTGGAGAAGGAGAACCGGACACACGTTCCCTTGCCTGGTGTGCGGAGAAGCGACCCAAATCCCCGGCTGTCCCGGCTGCGGGACCCCCGCACCGACCTCTGCCGCGTCCCCAGCCTTCTCCTGCACACCGCCAGCCACCCAAGCACCTGAACGCGGGGCCGCAGCCCGTCTCGCACGGGACTCCGCGCTCGCTCGGCCCGGATGGAGGCGGCGGACCGGTCTGAGCTGGGCGCGCGCGCGCGCACACAAACGCCGCGAGCGCGCGCTGCTGGGCGGGGCCGCGCAGTGCTTACCGGTTGCCATGACGGCGGGGCGGGCCGGGCGCGCTGGCGGTCGTCCGCTTGGCTGCGGGCAGCGCCTCCACGGCGATCGCAGGACCCTAGCGCCGCTCCCCGAAGCTAGTCTGGGGGGGACTGAGGCGAGGGGGCCGGGCGAGGGCGGGACTGTGGAGAAGCGGACCGGGCTTGGACAGAGCATCACACACCGCCATCTCTTTTGGAAAAGGAGAACAAGAACTTTGAGGAGACCCTCACAGAGAATGCAGTGGAGGAAATGTTTGTAGGAGGATCCGGTAAGGGCTCCAGGAGAGGGACGAGGCTCTTACACCCCAGGTGTGATTTCGTACGGTTTGACTTCCGACCTTGCGGGTTCATCATCATTTCTTCCCTGCTACTCTTTGGAACCACGACTTACTTTTTTTTGGTCTTTGTGGGGCTTGAACTCAGAGCCTGGGTGCTGTCCCTGAGCACTTTTGCTCAAGGCTAGCGCTCTACCACTTTGAGGCCGCAGTGCCACTTTAAGTTCTCTGGTGGTTCATTGATCGGACTTTCTCACCCCGGCTGGCTTTGAACTGCGATCCTCAGATCTCAGCCTCCTGAGTAGCTAGATTTACAGGCGTGAGCCACCGGTTCCCGGCCAGATTCCCTTTTTAAAAATCACTTTTGTGATTTCATTTTATTCAGTCGGCAGGCATTCTGCACCTGCAACGTGCAGATGAGCACTGGAAATCCAGAATGAAACAAGATTCTTTGTTTTTAAGGGTTTGGACTTGGATGTGAGGATTTCGTGTGTGCCCCCTGCCCGTTTGTGTATGTGTGTGGCGACTGGGTAAAATCTCTTCGGGGTAAGGTGGAAGTGGCTATCAAGATGACCAGAAACTGGCAACTCTGCCAAAAACAGGACCAGAACATTGCAGGCCCAGGGCAGAGGAAGAGAGTATGGCAGCAATAAAGTGAAAGTGCTTTGGGAACTGAACAATTGAAAAAAATCTTCAAGTAGTTGTACCAAGAAGTTGTCACTTAACAAAGCAGTTTATGAATACAATGCATTTTGATCGGCGTCACCCCATTCAACATTCTCACCCATCCTTCCCCATCTCAGTCTTTCCCTCACTCTTCTTACTTGTGTAGGATATACATTGAATTCTTGACTGCATTCTCCCCCTCTTCATTCATCTATCCCTTTCCCCTGAACCCCACCCTTCCCCTTTCAAGTACCCCTTTCCTGGTGTTTTATTTTGTTGAACTTTCTTGTTTCTTTTTTCTGGTCCTAGGGTGTGAACTTCGGGCCTACGCTCTGTCCCTGAGCCTCTCAGTGCTCAAGGCTAGCACTCTACCACTTGAGCCACAGCACCAGTTGCAGCTTTTTCCTGTTTATTTGGTACACAGGAATGGAACCCAGGGCTTCATGCATGCTAGGCAAACACTTTACCACAAAACCACATTCTGGGCCCTATTTTGTTGAACTTTTTCTTTTCTTTTTTTTTTTTTTTTTTTTTTTGGCCAGTCCTGGGGCTTGGACTCAGGGCCTGAGCACTGTCCCTAGCTTCTTCTTGCTCAAGGCTAGCACTCTGCCACTTGAGTCACAGCGCCACTTCTGGCCATTTTCTGTATATGTGGTGCTGGGGAATCGAACCCAGGGCCTCATGTATATGAGGCAAGCACTCTTGCCACTAGGCCATATCCCCAGCCCCCTGAACTTTGATTTTCTTTTCCTTTTTTTTTTTTTTCCTTGGTCGTGGGGCTACAATTCTGGGCTTGGGCGCTGTCCCTGAGCTCTTCAGCTCAAGGCTAGTGCTCTACCACTTGAGCCACAGTGCCACTACCTTGACTTTGTTTTTCTAAGGCATTACACTATTTGAGTTCTCCCTTGGATTTACAGTATTTTGGTTACTAGATTATGCCATTCAATGTATTTACTTATAAGTTTCTAAGCCAAATCTAGCTTCCACTTTCTAGCCAGTGTTACTTTCAAAGACACAAAACACAAGCAAGCATGCTTTGCCAATGGACAGAAAGAACATGACACGACCTAGTGATGTTTGGAACAAGTGCAGTGGCAGAACTATTCTCTGTGTACCATGTGGATTGTCAGCCTTTGCACTCCAAGGCTTTCACACTGCCTTGCAGGAGGTGAGGAGAGCTGCTCAGAAGTGCAGCTGGAAAAAAGATGTAACATACATTGAAGACTCCTGCGAGAATCCAAAGATGACAGCGTTGACCATCATATGCATTTTTTCCTGAATACTTGCTAGTCCATTGAAGAATCACTTCTGGCTGAGGGTGAAGTGCTAACCTACTATGCACAAGGCCTCATCATCAAAACAACAACAAGAAAATGTCATTTAGAGCTGGACATAGTAGTGCACACTTGTAATCCTAGCAGTTGGGAGGCAGAGACAGAAACACTGCAAGTTCCAGGCTACTCTGGGCTAAATATAGTAAGACACTGTCTAAAAAAATTAATGTTTAGGACTTAAGATAGATCTGTCCATTCCACAAGAACTGAACAAATCCTTTTGTATAAATGGAGGTTGTTAAATTAAGATAACTATTTACCCTTACTTCAGAATAGCACTAGTGGATTTTATCTATGAATACACATCCTTATGTCTTCTTTATAAATAGTAAAGCTAACTGTGCTAATCTTAAAAATACATCACCAGAATGGAAGCATGCATTCTTAGAATATCTAAATTTAGTATATTCTATCATTACCTTTCTTAAAAGTTACACTCAAAAAATCCAATTTCTTCCTTTCTACTCTGGTAATTCCCTCCCTGGTTTTCTTCCTATTTTTATTGTGTTAAATGCAACAACATAGTCCTGCATAATCCCCCACCCATGTAACCCCAATACTGAAGTGGAAGATACAGAAAGGCTCAAACAGTCTCTTCTGATCTCCTCTGTTCAGCTGCCCTAGCAGTGTCTCTGCAGTGAGGATATTGGGGAGCAGTAAGAGCAGTTAGGGCAGAGGAATTATCAAGGGAAAGGATCTCTTCAAAGGGACAGAGAGCTAGTGCTGGGGGCTCACGCCTGTAGTCCTAGTTACCAAGGAGGCTGAGATCTGATGGTTGTAGTTCCAAGCCAGCCTGGGCAGGAAAGTCTGGGAGACACATTTTTTCTTTTTTTTTTGGCCAGTCCTGGGCCTTGGACTCAGGGCCTGAGCACTGTCCCTGGCTTCTTCCCGCTCAAGGCTAGCACTCTGCCACTTGAGCCACAGCGCCGCTTCTGGCCGTTTTCTGTATATGTGGTGCTAGGGAATCGAACCCAGGGCCTCGTGTATCCGAGGCAGGCACTCTTGCCACTAGGCCATATCCCCAGCCCGCATTTTTTCTTTTATTAAATGCCAGTCCTGGGTCTTGACTCAAGCACTGAGCCTTGTCCCTGGGCTTCTTTGCTCAAGGCTATTTATCACTTGAGTCATAGCTCTACTTCTGGCTTTTTGTTTGTTTTGGTAGTTAATTGGCCATAGGAGTCTGATGGGCTGCTCAGGCTGGCTTCCAATTGTGATCTCCGGGTCTCAGCCTCCTTCATAATTAGGATTACAGGTGTGAGCCAGGCATTCCTGGGCGCCTGGCTGAGACTTTAATCATCAAAAAGCCAGAAGTGGAACTGTGGCTCAAATGGTAAAGTACCAGTCTTGAGCAAAAAAGCTAATGGAGCCGGCTGCTGGTGGCTCATCCCTGTAATCCTAGCTAGGTAGGAGGCTGAGATCTAAGGATCATGGTTTAAAGCTACCCTAGGCAGGAAATTCCATGAGACTTTTATCTCCAACAAACAACTCAAAAAAGCTGTTAGTGGCGCTGTGGCTCAAGTGGTAGAGTGCTTGCCTTGAGCAAAAAGACGCTCAGGGACCGCACCCAGGCCCTAAGTTCAACCCCAGGACTGGCAAAAAGAAGTTAACAGTGCCCAGGTCCTGAGTTTAAATCGCAGCACCAGTACACACACACACACACACACACACACACACACACACACACACACACACACACAGGAATGCATGCACGCATCAGAGAAGTTAAGGCTTTGAGAGCCTTTCATTTCATTAGTAATATTTTCTCCAAGTAGTTATAGAAAGGGGTTTCAATTTAACATGTTCATTTTGGTGTCCACCACCTCTTGATCACAGGCAGCCTTACATTGCCTTTTGCAGCTTCTAAACTCAGCTAACATACTGTGAAAACTGTTATAAACAACACATAAATGAATGAACATGGCTGAATTCCAGTAAAGATAGCAAGTCATGTATAACAAGTACTAATCTAAGCACTGTATATATATTGACCCATTTATTCTTTGCAACCACAGAAGGTAAGATTTCTGCTGTGATGACAAAATACAAGAGGAAATAAATGGTTTATTCTGACGCACTGTTTCTGACATTTCCTTCTGTGGATATTTGGCCCTGTTGCTTTGGGCCTGTAGCAAGGCAGTACATCATAGAGCACGGGGCAAAGAAAGCTGGTGGCTGGGAAGCAAACTGGAAAGGCGATTAGCACTCCAATGTCCTTCAGGGCATGTCCCCAGCGGACCTAACTTCCTCTTACTGTGAGGTCCTCCCCCTGGGAGGGCTCCTGCAGCTGTCCCTGCGTGTTTAAGGCTGTGCCCAGTTTCCTAGGTAACCGGCACACCTGGAGGCAGTTACCTGCCCCTTCTCCGAGGTCACACCCTAATCCACCTGGCCACACCTCCCCACCGCTGCCCTAGATAAGGTATGGGGGAGGGGCGTGAAGTGGAGGTGCTGGGGTGGTAGGGATGGTGGTTCCCTCTCTTGTCTGCTGCACAGGCCTTGGACTTGGCAGCAGGGCAGCAGTTCGGCAAAATCAAGTTCTCTCGACTCCCTGGATATTGCCTAGTGTCCTCCATCATCTGCTGCCTCTTCCACTTACTAGGACTCCTCTAAGGCTCCATCACCACCCACTAGCGCCATAGGCTGGTGACCAAGCCTTCAACACATGGCCTTGGGAGACATTCAAGATTCAGGTACAATGATGAATGCCGATCATCCCAGCACTCAGGAGCAGAGTGAGGAGGATCTTGAGTTTGAGGTCAGCCTGGGTTAAATAGCTAGACTCTGTCTCAAAAACACAAAACAAGAAGATCCATCCTGTAGCAAGCAGTATTCTCATTTTACAGATGAGCAGTCTGAGGCAAGAGAGGTGAAGTCACACAGACAACAGCGCGTGGTGACCGCGCACCATGCTCCGGCTGGGCCCTGTATGTACAGTTGGCGTGCATTGCCCTTCTGGGTAAGATAGCTTGTGGACAGACATGTCCTCACATGGAACATCTTGTCCTGCCAGCTCCTTCAGGCATTTAAACAAAAAGTTACAGAATGTTCAAAGTACTGTGTTCCTTTGGAGGCAAAGGGACAGATGGCACTATCTTCTTTAGCAAGGAAGTCACTGTCACTGCAGGTGCTTGAGCAGAGTTAGGATGGCTTTTGTAATCTTGCAATTCCTTGGAAAGACTTTGGTTATTTCCTATAAAGTCTTTTGTTGTTGTTGTTGTTTTGCCAGTCTTGGGGCTTGGACGCGGGGCTTGGGCACTGTCCCTGGCTTCTTTCTGCTCAAGGCTAGCACTCTACCACTTGAGACACAGTGCCACTTCTGGCTTTTTCTATATATGTGGTGCTGAGTAATTGAACCCAGGGCTTCATGTATATGAGGCAAGCTCTCTACCACTAGGTCGTATTCCTAGCCCTCCCTTCGTTTTTTGTTTGTTTTTTCTAATATAATTGTGTGTGTGTGTGTGTGTGTGTGTGTGTGTGTGTGTGTGTATTTGTATGGATATGTGTTGGTCCTCTTTGGCTCTTTGGGGTTAACTGGACATAAGAATCTCATGAACTTTCCTGCTCAGGCTGGCTTTGAACTGCGATCCTTAGTTCTGTACCTCCTGAACATCTAGGACTATAAGCATGAACCACTGCTGCCCGGCCCTCATATACATGAGGGCCTTCTTTGCTAAAAAAAAAGTTTTAAAACTATTTGGGAAGAATTAATTATTAGTTTTAATTATGTTAAATTATTTAATGATTATTATTTATAATCTTAATATGAAAAGCTCTCTCAGATGATTAAAAAACTACTGGCAGCTATAGAACCATTTCACAGATATTTCTAACAATTCTATAGTTTGTGAAATACTCTGATTAAAGGAAATATTGTCTTATGAAACATAAAAAGTTAACCTGGAACTATATTATAAATAGAGCAGGTATTCATTGACTGTGTTCTAATGTGTCTGAAATCATAACTAGACTTTACTACTGTAAATATATACCATCTAGCTTCCCACTGACCTATCTTGACCTTCACCATTGACCTATCTTGGCTCTTAAGGCATTGCATAGCTCATCCATTGTAGTATAGGTCAGGAGTTTGATTATTGTATGAGTAAGCACCATTTTTGTTCTAGACCCATAGATATGTTCTTAATCTCAGTTGGTTTTGTTGTAAATATGGGCCATATTTCTCACAAAATAACTATTGTTAGAAAGAATGAAAATATCGATCTGTAACATTGTCTATAAAGAATTATTGTTAGGTAGAAAAGCTGAGGGAACTCTAGGCAAAGAAAGTTAAAAAAACAAAAACCCACAACTGAAGATCTCAACACGAAGGACTGAAGTGATGGTTCTCATCTGTTTACTGGGAAGCTGTAGAAAATTTTGACTGTAGGAAAGTTACACCTATCTCAAGAACTCATTGGAAATTTGCTATGACTCATGTATTACCCATATGTCCTATTGTGACTGTCTTCATAATAGTTCCTTTTCCACCTTCCAAGTCTTTAGGATCCTCCTATCATTTTTATTTTTATTTTATTTATTATTATTATTATTTTATTTTTTTTGCCAGTCCTGGACCTTGGACTCAGGGCCTAAGCACTGTCCCTGGCTTCTTTTTGCTCAAGGCTAGCACTCTGCCACTTGAGCCACAGCGCCACTTCTGGCCGTTTTCTCTATATGTGGTGCTGGGGAATAGAACCCAGGGCTTCATGTATAGGAGGCAGGCACTCTTGCTACTAGGCCACACTCCCAGCCCCATCCTCCTATTTAACCTGGCCTTAGGCTAGACAGGGAATTCTGGGAAATGTAGTTCAGGTTTTCCTTTTGCAATGTAGAGGCCCTTGAAGTGAATGGTGGTAATTCAGGATGGCTAATCCAGCTTTTACAGTGAACCTCCTCACCCATAGTTAGCTTCTGAATAGATACAAGAATATACAACTCTGGTAAGATGCTATGCTTGTTCCTATTGTACTCCGTCCTCTCTAAGAGTATAATTCAGGCTTACCTTTTTATAGGAGATCTAATCTTCCTGAGTTCTTTTGGCCAATTACATGTAAACATTTCTGACATAACACATCTGAGTAGCAGCTGTTAATTCATTTGCATGATTTAGTCTATCCTGTCTTCACTATGAGAACAAATGAAGTACCCATCAGTCAGCCACGGGCCTAGAGCTAAGAGCTGGAAGACAGATGAGCAAGCAGGACCACACTTAGTATGCAGATCCATGAATAGCAAAGGAGAATTTTCTGTGAATGAAAAAGGAATATTTGTTTTGACTTGTTTTTGTTTTATTTTGAGATAGGGTCTCCCTGTGTGATTCAGGTTAGCATAGAGCTTGTAATCCTCTTGCTTCAGTCTTTCCAGTGTTGGGATTATAGGCATGTGCCACTATACCTGGCTGAAATGTTAAAAGTTGCTTAAATTTTAGGTACCAATGGTGGGATAGTATCATAACAAAGCCTAAAAATACATTGGTTTATGGGATAATACCCTGGTAAGGAAATCTATAAGGATGCTTTACAACTGAAACCAATGCTATACAACAACACAACATTTGGTAAAAGCATAGCCTGCAGTAACTTAAAGGCAGATATATACTTAAAGAATGGTAGATGAAGGGGCTGGGGATACGGCCTAGTGGCAAGAGTGTTTACCTCATATACATGAAGCCCTGGGTTCAATTCCCCAGCACCACATATACAGAAAATGGCCAGAAGTGGCGCTGTGGCTCAAGTGGCAGAGTCCTAGCCTTGAGCAAAAAGAAGCCAGGGACAGTGCTCAGGCCCTGAGTCCAAGCCCCAGGACTGGCAAAAAAAAAAAAAAAAAAAGAATGGTAGATGAAGAAGTTTGAAACAGAACGTTGATAGCATGAAGTGCTGAGTATTATGTGTATTTGTTGAAATAAATGGCTCAAAGATGGCCTGTTTTCAAGATGATAAAAAAAGAGAATGCAGGGGCTGGGAATATGGCCTAGTGGCAAGAGTGCTTGCCTCATATACATGAAGCCCTAGGTTCTATTCCCCACCACATACATAGAAAACGGCCAGAAGTGGCGCTGTGGCTCAAGTGGTAGAGTGTTAGCCTTAAGCAAAAAGAAGCCAGGGACAGTGCTCAGGCCCTGAGTTCAAGGCCCAGGACTGGCAAATAAATAAATAAATAAACAAACAAACAAATAAATAAATAAATGCATAAATTTTTTAACTTAAGGTTAAAAGTTGCAACTGTTTTATCCAACCTATGAAGAAAAGCTTAAAAAATGCTTTGAACCAAAAAGGATCTTCAAGACAATGCCCTGGGCTAAAGACAAATTGAGGGTATGAAATTCAAAAGTCCATTTATTTTTATTTTGCTGTCCCAGGGTTTGAACTTGGGTCCTTGTGCTTGCTATGTATTTGCTCTATTACTTGGGCCACACTTCAGCATGTTTAGTCAGAGTGGGGATTGAACTCAGGGCTTCACGCTTGATAGGCAATGCTCTGTTATTGGAGTCATACCACAAAAGTCATATCCTGAGCTCTCTAGTTGAATTATATGGCCTCAGAAAATTCTATCTGTGGGGGGGAAAAAAGGCCCAAAGAAGATAGGGAATGGTTTCACAGGGGCCTCACAAACTCAAAGCACCTGCTGTCAAGAGAGGCATCTGAGTCGTGGCCGTGGCTACTGCCAAATGAGTTGTCTGAAACTGCATTTTTAACAGCTTTTGAGAGCACCAGATTGCCAGTCCAACTAGAGGATAATAACTGTGCAAAATATGAGATGATTCCCAGAACCTAACAGTCCTTAAGCAGATTAAGAAAGCAGTTCAGTCACCAAGAGCACAGGGGAAACTTTCTAATGTCTTGGATCTTTTTCATTCAGACTGGGTCTTGCTAGAACTCTTTTTTGTTTCCAGTCCAGGGCTTGGGTGCTTTCCCTTAGCTTTTCTTTTTTTTTTTTTTTGGCCAGTCCTGGGCCTTGGACTCAGGGCCTGAGCACTGTCCCTGGCTTCTTCCCGCTCAAGGCTAGCACTCTGCCACTTGAGCCACAGCGCCGCTTCTGGCCGTTTTCTGTATATGTGGTGCTGGGGAATCAAACCTAGGGCCTCATGTATCCGAGGCAGGCACTCTTGCCACTAGGCTATATCCCCAGCCCTTCCCTTAGCTTTTCTAATAAAGGCTGGTGCTCTACTACTTGATCTTCAGCTCCACTCCTGACTTTTTGGTAGTTAATTGGACAAAGAGCCACAGATTTTCCTGTACTGTCTGGCTTTGTACTGGGATCTTTGGATTTCAGCCTCCTGAGAAGCTAGAATTATAGATATGAACCACTGGAGCCTAGCTTGGTTTTTGTTGTTGTGGTTCCTGCCCTTCACTGTGAAAACAATATGTTTTAGGTAGGGGCTGTTCTATCAGTTTCATGCCCAGATGAAGATGACTTGTGGCAAGCGCCATCTTGGAAATCAGGCTACATCAGCAGAGCTATAGATGACCCCTAAAGCATTTAGTCTTAAGTCACAGTTTTGGAGTTGTGAATTCCCTCTGCATTAGATATTTCCTTCTTATATATGACCTTCAGAGATGCTTGTGTTGGAGAATTTAAAGAACAAATTTCTATTTCCAGTTTATTTTTATTAAAGTGACTCATGAGATGAACAGTGTTACCAAAATCAAAAGTAACTTTACAGAAATATCCACAAATAAATATATTTTATTTAATAAGTCATTCAAATAACATTCTTCTATATAGAAACAGAATTCCCCTTGGAGGTTAACTCATTTAAAATTATTCCTAACCACACATATGGGCTCTTCAATCGGGAGATCCAGCCCAGTTACCTTAGCCTATGGGGCTGGCTGTCAATACCTACAGTGCGTTCCAGCAAGTTGGTGGAAACTCTGATGTGATGTGAGTATAATCATTTATCTATGTACTTCAGCTTTTCCACCTACACTTAGCATCTTCCCTTAGAGAGTTATAAATAATAAAGTATGAGATGTTAAAGCTTAGCATACTTCTGTGCCTCCAAAAACAAATTCATGTGCATATTTTTAAAGAGGCAACTTACTTGTTTTGACACAAATGGAATATTATATGACTTTAAAAGAAATAGACCGACAGCTCTTTCCGTGAAAATAGTCTTTATGTTCAAAGTATATTGAAGTCATACTAAATGGAGCCTAGACAAGTAAGATTTACAGAAGCTATGCTCAGTACCACTGTCTGATTGCAATAAGGACAGTTGTCCTACTTTAGATAAAATTTACAAATCATTTTAAGAAGCTTCAATTATTATATAATAAGCAGTCTTTGTGACTTCTCCAGAAAGTTAGAAATTCTGCTACCCTACAGCACAAAGAAGTACTTATTAGATTTGGTATAATTCCTGTGGAGACTGTCAGGTACTCTATCTTGACCCCAAAAGAAACTTTAGGTGACAAAGAATAAATAAGCCAATTTGGACAAGACCCCTTGGCATAAAGTGTTCTGGTGCCATCTTAAAAAGATTCAGGAGTGTGTATGGGGAGGGAGTGGCACTTAAAGAGAAAAGGCTTAAAGATATAAATAAATATGAGAAATAAAATGATCCTGACCTAATTAAAACAAACAAAAACCTCTCTAGCTGGGCACTGGTGGCTCATACCTGTCATCCTAGCTGCTCAGGAGGCTGAGCTCTGAGGATCATAGTTTGGAGCCAGACCGGGCAAGACAAGTTTGTGAGACTCTTAACTTTAATTAACCACCAAAAAGTTGGAGCTGTGGCTCAAGTAGCAGAGTAGTAGTCTTGAGCAAAAAAGCTCAGGGATAGTGCCTAGGTTCAAATTTAAGCCCTAGAACTAGCACACACACATACACAAAAAAGCAACCCAAACCAAAACAAAAAACCCTTTTCTAAAAATCTTTATTGATTTTTATTTTGGGGAAGTGTAGGATTCTACTGTAAAAGGAAAGTACAGAGGTTGTTACGGCAACTTTCCTATTTTCTGTGAAATGTGTAATACTTTTAGGTAGAAGCAATATTGCTTAATCTCTCTCTATATGAGACTTTTGAAACTGCTAACAGTTAAAAAAAATCAACACTGGAGAAGACAAAAAGGTAAGTTGTGATGCTCTTACTGTTCTTTTCAATTAAAACAGAATTAATCAGCACAACTGGACTAGCTTTCTCAGTAAACAAAACCTGTAGTTAGCTTGTCATTTAAGAAAGAATTGGATGGATAGGCTAATTTTCTGCAGTGCACTCAGCCATTTTAAGACTGAAATAATTTCAGGAAAACATGAAATATCCTTAGAGAAGGCCTCATTGTTTCCTACTGGTTGTGGCTCTTTACAAATGGTGAGCACTCCATGCCCTATGCAGTGAACGAGGAAGTAATTTTCATATTGAACATAGATCTCAGGAAATAAAAAACTCTCCACAATACACTTTTATGTAACATGCAGTGTTCCAAGAAGAGCAAATCATCATCCTTCACAAAGAAAGTGCAGGTGCTTTAAAACTAGCTTAGAGATGAGGATTTGAGAGGTGTCAAAATTTAGACTGCAAAATACAGACTTAATTTTGAAGTTGGTTTTGCCAAATTTCTTTAAGTTGTGGAAATTTAGGGGAAACTAGAGGAACATTTTCTTCTTGTTTTATGATCTATACCTGTCCCAGTGCTTGTGATGAATGCCAAGGTCAAATGCCAGAACAAATTTCTTCTTAGTCTTGGGGAAAACACTGGCTAGCCTGGTTCTAGGAAATACAAGCAGGTCTCATCAGAGAGCTTGCCCTGCAGATTTCCAAGGCCAACAAGGCCTACGGCAAGTTGATCAGTTTATTGTGACAGTCATGTACCATTTTCAGGCCCAACAACCCCTAGAATAGCTCAGGACTATGATGGATGCCTCAGGCTCCAGGTCAGCCCTCCTAGAGCTGATGCAAAGGCTGGATGGGCAGGTTGGCAGAGCACCATCTATTGGAGCCAACCTCCATCTACCAGAGGATCTGTTGAAAGAGCTCAGTCAGTGATTTTGGAGCAGCTCCTCCCAACAGATGGGCTGTGAAAACACCTCTCTCTCCAGCCAGAGCTCATAGGAATAGTGGAAATCTTCAGGCAGATCCAACCTCTGCCCTAGCACACTCTGCAAGCAATTATCCACAGGTGAGAATTCAGAGTCCTGGGGTCTGTCATAGCGGCGGCTATTAAAAGCCTCAATGTTGGCCCTCAAGGTGCATTCTTCTGCTTGGAAGTCCCATGGTCTGGCATCGATGTCTGTGTTGAGAAGAGAGGAAAGGACATATACAACTTAGGACACGCCTCCTCCTCAGAGCATGGTCTGTGGGATTCCAGCATTGACACTGTTAAGAATTCTTTTTGTAAAGAATAACGAACTTAGAGAGCATGCTGATACATAGGTTTAAAAGATATTCATATGCTGCCATATATATATAGAAACTGTCTTTGAAAAATTAGCCTAGAAATGCCTAACTGTAGTTACTTCTGAGGAAAGAAAGGAAGGCCCCAGGGGAGGTGAACTTTACATTCACTTTCTTACTAGTTATGTATCAATTTCCCCAGAGTCATTAATTCTTTTTTCTTACCAGTTCTGGGGTGGCTTGAACTCAAAGCCTATAGGCTGTCCTTGAATTTTTATACTGAAGTCTAGAGCTCTGCCACTTGGGTCACATCTCCATTTTCAGTTTTTTGATGGTTAATTAGAGGTCAGAGTCTCCTGGACTTTCCTGCCCAGGCTGGATTTGAACCGTGATTCTCAGATGGCAGCCTCCTGAGCAGCTAGGATTACATGTGTGAGCCGCCACTGGCGCTGGGCTTTAAATTTCTTTTCATTGAGCTTTTCCTAGAGGATGGGAGTTTCACATTTGAGTGAATTCTCTCTGTTTCAAGGAATGAAAAGGGGCTAGAGGGATACAAAGGTGGATGGATCAACTGGGCTTGGGGTACAGCTCAGGAGTAGACAGCATGGAGGCGGCCTTGGGTTCAATGCTTAGAACACATACACACCAACAATTGACAAATTACGTTCTGATTCCCTGGAATCACCCCACCTCCAGCATCTGACAAATCTATGTATCAGCTTATTTTAAGATTATGATAGCCTTAATCTGAGGACTGAGGTTCAAAGCCAGCCTGTGCAGAAAAAGCACAGGAGACTTGTATCTCCGATTAACCAACAAAAGGCCAGAAGTGGAGTTGTGACTCAAATGGTAGAGTGCCAGTTCTGAGCAAAAGAGCCAAGGGACAGTGCCCAGGCCCTAAATTCAAGTCCTAGTAATGACTCCAAAAGAAAAGAAAAGAAAGATTAAGGGGAATGGAGGTAAAAATAGAAAAAAATTATTTGCTTTGCTTTTAGTCACTTAGATATTTCATTGAGGGCTAGCTTGTCAGATATCTTTTTTTTTTTTTGCGGGTGGGGCGGGCAGTCCTGGGCCTTGGACTCAGGGCCTGAGCACTGTCCCTGGCTTCTTTTTGCTCAAGGCTAGCACTCTGCCACTTGAGCCACAGCGCCACTTCTGGCCATTTTCTGTATATGTGGTGCTGGGGAATTGAACCCAGGGCTTCATGTATACGAGGCAAGCACTCTTTGCCACTAGGCCATATCCCCAGCCCCTCTCTCAGATATCTTATGTCCACACTCAGTGATTTCTCATCAAAATGGCAGCAACCTATGTACTACTCACAGGATGAAACATTTTTGTGCTTTGAAAACGTACAAGATCTTAAACAACAAGCTGTACTTATAGTAGTCTTATGGTAGAAGTTGTATCCTAGCTGTCAATTTTGCAATTTCATGCTTTCCTTATTTCTGAACACTTCCTGCAACATCTTCTAAAACTCAAACAAAACCAAGTCATTAATCAGCTTACCCCCCCAAAATTCTTAAGTACAATAATGGAAACAATGGTCAAATCCCATCACAACAAACACAATACTATGAAAAAACTCTGCAAAATCACATCTTTTCCAAGCTCTGGTCAAACTTAGCACAAGTTTTGCTAGTTCGTCCGGTATTATACCTCCCTATGTGAGGGAGTGTTGGCAATGCAGTTCCCAACATTACCCATGATGCACTCTACCTAATCCAAAAGGTTCAAACTGAAGTCACCAAACCAAAACACCTAACTTTTGGTGTAAGCTTGTTTAAAACAGAAATGCCATGGGTAGATGAATAACGCAAATGCCACCTCAATGCAAGCAGTTGATTCTGGAAGGTAGATATTCTAAAGGACAACTTGCCTAGTTCTCCAATTAATTAATGTTATGGAGAGAAAGACTACTGGATTTAAGATGAAGTGATGTACAGAGCAACTGGTGCACTTTGTTGACCAAGTCCTGAATAAGACTCTGATTTGTACAAAAAAAAAAAGCTTTAGAGAACATTTTTGTGACAAGTGGAGAATTATGAATAATGGACTTATTAGGTAAAATGAAAATGTATATACATGAAAAGATGGAGAAATGTTAACTGAAACGAGAAGATGGTAAGATAGTATTTACTATTTGCTTTCATTTTAGTAAAAGATGCATAGAAAAAAGATCTGGAATAATATACAATAAGATGTTATCAGTAGCGGGGCTGAGAATATGGCCTAGTGGTAAGAGTGCTTGCTTGGTATACAGGAAGCCCTGGGTTTGATTCCCTAGCACCACATATATACAGAAAACGACCAGAAGGGGCACTGTGGCTCAAGTGGCAGAGTGCTAACCTTGAGCAAAAAGAAGCCAGGGACAGTGCTCAGGCCCTGAGTTGAGTCCAAGGCCCAGGACTGGCAAAAAAAAAAAGATGTTATCAGTAGCAATTTCTGTGTGGAAAATATATGATACAATTTCATGATTCAGTAAAACATTTCCTTTTGTTTTCTAACTTTACTTTTTCTCTGACTGCTTTTTTAATTAAGCAAATCTTTTTGAGAGAAGATTAAATTTAAAGGAATGTTTTGGAAAGGAGATAATTACCTCTCAATTTACTTGTCTTTTTCCCTCCATAAATTACACGTTGATATATCTCAATACACATATATATTGCATAATGTTCAAGTTTGGGAAAGGCTAGCTCAACTATTTTCATTTCTCTCTCTCTCTGTCTTTTTTTTTGCCAGTCCTGGGGTTTGAACTCAGGGCCTGAGCACTGTTCCTGGCTTCTTTTTGCTCAAGGCTAACACTCCACCAATTGAGCCACAGCGCAACTTTCAGCTTTTTCTGTTTAGGTGGTGCTGAGGAATTGAACCCAGGGCTTCCTGCATGCTAGGCAAGCACTCTACTGCCAAGCCACATTCCCTGACCAAGTATTTATCATTTCTTTTCTTTCTTTTATATTTTCAAATAGTTGTACAGAGGTGCTGTACTTTAACCTGTCTATGAGCTATGAGTACAATGCATTTTGATCTGTGCCATACCTTCCATTATTTTCTTCTTCATCTCAGCCAATCATCTTGTTTCTTAGCTCTGCTTTCACCTACCTATACTGAGTATTGTGACTGTATTCGCCCACCCTTCCTCTCTGCTCATCCTGGGGCTTTAACTCAGGGCCAGGGCACTGTCCCTGAACTTTTGCTTATGGCTACAGCTCTACCACTTGACCCACAGCTCCACTTCCTGCTTTTTCTGTGATACATTGGAGATAAAGAGACTTACAGACTTTCCTTTCCAGACTGGCTCCAAACCAAACCATGATCCTTAAATCTCTTTCTCCTTAGTCAGGATTTCAGGCATGAGTTCCAGCACCCAGCTCAGCCTTCTTCTTTTTATACTCTATCTCACTCAGACAAGATACATTTCAGCTTCCTGATATTTTTTGTTGTTGTTGTTGGTCCAGAGGCTTGCACTCTGGGCCTGGGTGCTATCCCTGAGCTTCTTTTGTTCAAGGCTAGTTGGTGCTCTACTGCTTAAGCCACAGTGCCACTTCTGCCTTTGTCTGAGTAGTTTATTGGAGATAAGAGTCTCCTGGACTGCTTACTGCCAGAGCTGGCTTCAAACCTTGATCCTCAGACCTCAGTCTCCTGACTAGTTAGGATTCCAGGGTAAGCCACTAGCCCCTGGCTCCAATATTCATTTTGTTAAACTATCTGTTACTTGCTCAAATGGTTTACACTATGGAAATTCACCTCTCTCTCTATACCATCCTTTAGCCCGTTTGATTGTGCATATATGCATATGTCTATATAAATGTTTTCATATATGACTCTACTTTATCAAACATTCACATTCACATGTGAAAGAAACATGTGCCTTTGATTCTCTGGGCCTGACTTCTCTTCAATATCATTTTTTTCAAGATCCATTCAGTTCCCTGATTTATCATTTCTTTTTTTTTCTTTTCTTTGCCAGTCCTGGGGCTTGAACTTAGGGCCTGCACACTGCCCTTTGAGCTTCTTTTGCTTGAGGCTAGCTCTCTACCACTTGAGCCACAGTGCCACTTCTGGCTCTTTGTTTTTTTTGGTACTGAGGAATTGAACCCAGGACTAGGTGAGCACTCTACCACTAAGCCACATTCCCAGCCTTTTCTTTTCTTTGTGGTTAAAAATACTCAATATCCTTCCTTCTAGCTCTGTGTGTGTGTGTGTGTGTGTGTGTGTGTGTGTGTGTGTGTGTGTGTGTGTGTGTGTATGTTAGTCCTAGGACTTGAATTCATGCCTGAATGCTGTCCCTGAGCTGCCTTTGCTCAAAGCTAGTGTTCTACCACTTGAACCACAGCTCTACTTCCAGCTTTTTGGTAGTTATTGTAGATAAGGGTCTCACAATCTTTCCTGCCTGGGCTGGCTTAGAACTGTGATCCTCAGATCTCAGCTTCCTAAATAGCTAGGCATGAGCTACTAGCAACTGGCTCCTTCTAATTTTTGAAAGTAGTAATTTACTTACTGTGTGAAGTGAGTTTTCATAGCTTATACAAGACAGGGCACATGCTAGATGGGGCATTCCTTCAAGTTTTGTGTACAGCCAAATACTTTCTCATATAAAATATGTAACAATTCATGCTCACATTGTAGAGATAAGTGTTTAGTTTTGTTTGAACTCTGGGAAATTCCTGGAAGTTGAGAGCCTCGGAGTACTCACCGTTCCCGTAAGCCCAGTCATCGTTCATGCGGTGGCGCACTTTCTGATAAATGGCTGACATGGTTTTCATGTTGCTCTTCCTCCACTGGCGCCCCAGGTACTTGGTCTGGATCTTTAGCAGTTTCAACACATACAGCTGCAGCATGGCCTGTTTGACTTTGAGTGCCCGCTTTAAGATTGGAGCTGATTTAAACACCACCAGCATCTTGGTCAATGAAAACAGGGATAGAAATGAAGAAAGGACCATCAAGATATACATTTTCTTGGGATTTCTAGCACACACAAATTAAAACAAATCTGGTTAGAACCACCTAGGGACCTCCTGAGATCTATTGTTTAGGCTGTATTTAGATTTAATCTTTAAGAATTTAGAGAAATTAAGTCAGGAGTTCAAAACTAGCCTGGACTACATAATAAGAAGGCTTGTTTGGGCTGGGGATATGGCCTAGTGGCAAGAGTGCTTGCCTCGTATACATGAGGCCCTAGGTTCGATTCCCCAGCACCACATATATAGAAAATGGCCAGAAGTGGCGCTGTGGCTCAAGTGGCAGAGTGCTAGCCTTGAGCAAGAAGAAGCCAGGGACAGTGCTCAGGCCCTGAGTCCAAGCCCCAGGACTGGCCAAAAAAAAAAGAAGGCTTGTTTTATTAAAAAACAAAACAAAACAAAACAAAAAACCCAAGTGCCAGTGGCTCACTCTTATAATTCTAGCTACTCAGGAGGCTGAAATCTGAGGACTGTGGTTCAGACCCAGCCCAGGCAGAAATGTCTGTGGGATTCTATCTCCAACTAATCAGCAAAAAGCTGGAATTGGGAGGCATGGTTCAAATGGTAGAGTACCAGATATGGGCAAAAAAACTGAACAAGAAAGAGCATGAGGCATGAGCTCAAGCCCCAGGATAGGTACATACATGCACATGCAAATGCACATGTATATATATATATACACACACATGCACACCAAAAAAGGAATATAGAATGGTTTCATTCAAATTTTCTTTTTCTTTTCTTTCTTCTTCTTCTTCTTCTTCTTCTTCTTCTTCTTCTTCTTCTTCTTCTTATTTATTTATTTATTTATTTATTTATTGCCATTCCTAGGGCTCGAACTCAGAGCCTGAGCACTGTCCCTGGCTTCTTTTTGCTCAAGGCTAGCACTCTGCCACTTGAGCCACAGTGCCATTTCTGGCTGTTTTCTATATGTGGTGCTGGGGAATTGAACTCAGGGCTTCATGTATATGAGTCAAGCACTCTTGCCACTAGGCCATGTTCCCAGCCCCTCTTCATATATGAGTGTTGTATTTTAGATGAGATCGGACATGTTCAGGGTGGTATGGCCGTAGACTATTGTTGTATTTTAACACAAATGACAGTCAACTATGTATCTTGTTATACTGTTCCACAATTTGCTTTTTACTTAATGATGTATCTTGAGAATTATCCCATACCAATACAGAAATGCCTTATTTTTTAAAGGCTATATGATATTCTATAAAATGTGCCATCATTAATTTAACAAATTTGTTCTGTGCTAACAGCATTTAGGTTGTTTCTAGTCCTTCATTCTTACAAGCAATACTGAAATGAATACTCTTAGATTTGCATCATTTGGGATGTTTGACTGTAATACCAAACATGGCTAACTTACTGGTCAGAGCTACCCTAAAGGGTGGGTTCCTATTAACCTTCCTGAAAAGAAATGGCCAGGTGTGTCATCACATTAGAAGGTGCATAATTAGGAAGTGCTGAAACCTATGTAGCTCTGTGTCTATTTACAGATCTTTCAAAGTAGCTAGTCTATAAATATTTACTAATGACTTCAAATATTCAGTCAGATGAACAGCTCCATGATCTTATATGTCCCACTTACCATGGTCCTGGAATGCTTCCACTTGGTCAGCTTATTGAGCAACCTCAGGAGATTGATGCAGGAAAAGAGGTTCCTCCAGCAGAACTGGTTGTTGTCACCTGCTTCCTGAAATAAGGAACAACCTTCGTTATCTCCACACCCTGAAGGCCTTCATTCCCATAGAAGCCTGCGGCCAAGTCCACAGTTTAGGCAAGACTTTCCACTAGGAAATGCTACCTCCCTACTTTTGAACTCTTCACTTACGGGCATCTCAGAATGCATCCTATCCTTCACTTGAAAACCCAATTAGCTAAGTGTGCAATTCTAAGGATAGCTTGTCTAGCATGTGCAAGGCCACGGACCAATGATTCTCAGTACCACAAACAGAAAACTAAAACCAAAACAGTAACAGAAAAAGCCTCACTCAGTTGTTAATCCTGGAAGACATTACCTGGAACAAGGTGATACATGCACACAGCACTTGATTCAAGCAAACTTTGCTGTGTAGCTTACTGCTTAAAATCAGACAGATGATAGAATGTTAGTCTCATATACTTTGTTGTTTTGTTTGTTTGTTTTGCCAGTCCTGGGCCTTGGACTCAGGGCCTGAGCACTGTCCCTGGCTTCCTTCTGCTCAAGGCTAGCGCTCTGCCACTTGAGCCACAGTGCTACTCCTGGCGGTTTTCTGTATATGTGGTGCTGGGGAATTGAACCCAGGGCTTCATGTATGGGAGGCAAGCACTCTTTGCCACTAGGCCATATCCCCAGCCCTATATACTTTGTATTATATAAGTCATGCTTGTACTTGCTAGGGGTTTTTGGTCTCATTCTGGTAGAATTAAAACTATGATTGATAGCTTAGATAATTCTTTGTGGATGAAATTTTTTTTATTGACCCTCGCCTTCTTTTTTCAAGCCATATTGGAAGCAGATGCTTAATTTTCCAGAATGAATGAGAAAATAGCAAATGGGTCAAACGTTTGAAAAATTATTATCTTTAATTAGTTGTACAAAGCAGTTTATGAGTACAATACATCTGGATCAATAATCACCCCTTCCATCACTCTCTTCCATCTATTTCAATCCCACCCATCCCCTCAACTTACCTGATCCTATTTTTCACATATATGTATTGAGTATTATGATTGTATTCACCCGTCATTCCTCTTTCTATTCGTTTGCCCTACAGATGGTTCATTCTAATAGTTTATCTTTCTACTTCTTTTCCCTCTTCTCCCTTTCCTTACTCCTCTACCTCCCTTTATATTTCCTTCTTATCCCTTCCCTTCCTCCCTTCCCTTCCCTTTCTTTCTTCACATGCTCCCTCCATCCCTTCCCCCCTTTGTTTTTTCTTACTATGTAGCTCAAGCTGGCCTCAAACTTGAGATTCTCCTGTTTCAACCTTCCAAGTGATTGGTTTATAGGCATGGTAACCAGATGCATATTAGAATAGAAACATCCATTCATTGAGATATGTTTAGCAATAAATATAAGATTTGTATACATCTATGAAAATTTCTACACAGTAGCTATATGAAGGTCAAACATCTTGGAAATGCTCATGTCTGCAGTGTGAGAGGAGCTGTAGAAGCAGGAGACATGTGTAGAAGTTGTATGACGAATAGAAAAAAAGCACTTCCTCCCCTCTCAGTGTAGAATGGATCTCCAAGAGTTCTGAGTGCATTAGACTCTCATAATAATATCAAGGGAGGGCCAAACTTTTCAGAAAACCTCAGAGATCTAATTTAGAAAGAATATTTTCCTTCCTATACTAAATGTTAGACATTGTGCTTAGAAACATAGAGAAACTTCCATGGGAGATTCTATGTTAGGGCATTGGTATGTCTGGCTTGTTCAAAACAAATCAGGCTCAGTACCTTGGGTGATCAACAGAGGCCATCCTGGGGATTAAACTCAGGGGCCAGGCACTGTCCTTGAGCTTGTTTTGCTCAAGGCAAGTACCTTACCACTTGAGCCACAGTTCCACTTCTGGCTTCCTAGTAGTTTATTAAAGATAAGAGTTTCATAGGCTCTGTCTGGGCTAGTTTTGAACCATCATCCTCAGATCTTAGCCCCCTGCATAGCTAGGATTACAGGAGTGAGCCACTAGTGCTGGGCATAGACTTAAAAAAATTTAAGAATCAGGTGAAGCATGAAATATATGGGACAGGGAAAATCCTGATTTCATTAGTATAGAGGCATTTTGAAAAGCCTTGCATTCCTCAGGACTTCAGAGAATGATATGGGAGTGGAAGCATGGCTTTGTAAACAAACAAACAGACAGACAGACAGACAGACACACACACACACACACACACACACACACACACACACACACACGGATGGGTGGCTCATGTCTGTAGCTACTCTGGAGGTTGATATCTGAGATTGTGGTTTGAAACCCCAGCAGAAACTACTCAGAAAAATCTGAAAGTAGTGCTGTGGCTCAAGTGGTAGAGTGCTAGCCTTGAGCATGAAGAGGCTCAGGGACGGAGCCCAGGCCCTGAGCTCAAGCCCTAAGGCTGGCAAATTTAAAATAAAATAAAAAAATAAAAGCACTAGAGTGGGTATGTTGTCCTGGTTTATAGTTTCAGCCCTGACATGATCTTAGGCAAGCCATTTCCCTTCTGCAGCCTATTTGAACTTGAACTAGATTATTTACTTTGCTTTTATTTCAGATCACCATGCTGTGCAGCTGGAGTTCCAAATAAGAATGAATTAACTTTAGTTTAAATTCAGAAAAACATGCTACACGTAGGTAAATACACATAGGTATTTAAATTTTTCTTCCTCATGCTTTTCTATTTGTTTTACAATAAGCATATAATCAGAAACAAAGTTTGAAATGTTAAAGTAGTTGAAAAACAAACAAACAAAAAATAAAGTAGTTCAAATAGACTTGGGCAGCCTGTATTTTTTTTTCCTGTGATTACAATTTGTTGAACTTGCAATATAGATAAATCTTATTCTCACAAATGTTAGCTTCTTTCTCAGTACAGAAAGTTGTTTTTATAAATAAACTATTATAATGAGGACCTATGTACAGTAAATATGCTAGTTATTGACACTCGTGCCTGGATTTGGGAAACATTCTAAGTTCAGGAAAAAAAAGAAAAAGATCTGTGGTTACTAAATAAAACCACCAGGTGCCACTACTGCTTCACAGAAAGGAGTAAAACACCTGCCATAACTGTTTCTTAATTTTCCCCCTCCTAGGAATACTGGTGTTTGAACTCAAGAGCGCTACACTTGCTGGCCAGGTGCTTTACCACTTATGCTACAGCTTCAGCCCTGCTTTCTTACTGGCTATATTCAGCCAGGACTAGCCTCAAACCACGATCTTCCAATACTCATCCTCCAGAGTAACTAGGATTATAGGCATGAGCCACTAGTGAGTGCCTGGCTTGTGATGTTGTATTAAGTAGATTGATGTTTTCATTCACTTTTTTTTGTGTGTATGTGTGCCAATACTGGGGCTTGAACTCAGGGCCTGGGAACTGTACCTTAGCCTTTTCACTCAAGGTTGATTCTCTACCACTTGAGCCATAGCTCTTTTTCCTTCCTTTCATCCCAGTTAATTGGATAGGAGTCTCAAGGATTTTCTGCTTGGGCTGGCTTCTAATTGTGATCCTAATGAGCCTCCTGAGTAGCTAGGGTTACAGGCAGAAGCCACCAGCACTTGGCTTCACTTACTCTTTTTTGCCAGTCCTGGGGTTTGACTCACCACCTGTGCACTGTCTCTAAGCCTCTTTGTGCTCAAGGCTAGCACTCTACTTGATCCACAGCACCATTTCCAGCTTTTTCTGAGTAGTTTTTATTGGAGATAAGAACCTCATGGACTTTTCTGCCTGGGCAGGCTTTGAATTGTGATCCTTAGATCTGAGCCTCCTGAGTAGCTAGGATTATAGGCATGAGCCCATGAGCCACAGGTGCCCTTCACCCACTCGGGAATATGGCCCAGTGGCAAGAGTGCTTGCCTCGTATACATGAAGCCCTGGGTTCGATTCCTCACGCTGGGGCTCAAGTGGCAGAGTGCTAGCCTTGAGCCAAAAGAAGCCAGGGACAGTGCTCAGGCCCTGAGTCCAAGGCCCAGGACTGGCCAAAAAAAAAAAAAAAATTCTTCCCAGAAGGTACAATAGCCATTTCAATAATTTTATGCTCATATCCCAAAAGTTCAATTAGATCAAATGCAAGAGTACAGTTTCCACCAATTCCTATATATGAACCAATGAGGTTGAAATATAGAAAATACATACTGTCAGGTAATAGATTCGGGACATAAAAGCTGACTTTATTTTCTGAAATACTCTACTAGAATTTCAATACTATTGTGCAAAATACATTCTTCATTTTAACTCTGAATCACAGAGATGCACATCTGTACCTTGATGGTGCTACTTTCAACTGCAAGGTCTTAGCAGTTACTCAACTTGTCCATCTATAAAATAGTAATGTCAATCTCGTAGGGTTGTTTTGAAGATTGAATACTATTATGCAAATAATCAAGGTTAATTTATTTCTTTGTGAGAGAAAAGCATCCCATGCCTTTGACTGCCAAAACTACATCTAAACAAGATGGGGAATCTGACCTAGTAGGAGAGTGTGCCAGCGTTGGTGTTTCAGGACCCAAGTCTGTGTGTGTGTGTATGTGTGTGTGTGTTGGTCCTGGGGCTTGAACTCAGGAACATTGTCTCTGAGCCTTTGGGGTTGTTTTTTGCTCAAGGCTAGCACTCTACTACTTGAGCCACAGCTCCACTTCTGGCTTTTTTGGTGCTTAATTGGAGATAAGAATCTTTTTTTTTTTTTTGGCCAATCGTGGGCCTTGGACTCAGGGCCTGAGCACTGTCCCTGGCTTCTTCCAGCTCAAGGCTAGCACTCTGCCACTTGAGCCACAGCGCCGCTTCTGGCCGTTTTCTGTATATGTGGTGCTGGGGAATCGAACCTAGGGCCTCGTGTATCCGAGGCAGGCACTCTTGCCACTAGGCTATATCCCCAGCCCCGGAGATAAGAATCTTAATGGACTTTTTGAAGCCAGGCTGGCTTCAAACTGTGATTCTCAGGTCTCAGCTACTGAGCAGCTAGGATTACAGGCATGAGTCACCAGCACCTGGCTAAGACCTAGGTCTTTTGACTCATGTCTGTCACCTATGGGGAGTGGACTGTGAAAAGTCACTTCATCCAATAGTAAAGCTTCTCATTTTTTAAATATAAAGGGTTGGTAAGACTCTTATGCATCTATAAAACCTGTATTATAGAAGGAATAGTTCTCTTTTGGCATAACACATTTTTCTGACTTAAATTTTTTGCAGGTATTAAAGTTGTGGTATTGTCAAGTGCTGGTGGCTCATGCCTATAATCCTAGTTACTCAGGAGGCTGAGATCAAAGGATCACAGTTTGAAGCCAGCCTGGGCAGCAAAGTCCCCAGGAGATTCTTACTTCCAATTAACTACTCAAAAACAGGAAGTGGCACTGTGATTCAAAGTGGTAGAGCGCTAGTCTTGAGCAAAAGAGCTCAAGGACAGTGCTTAGGCCCTCAGTTCAAGCCCCACAACCAGCAAAAAAAGTTGTGGTATTAAGGTTGTAGCATGCGTGAATACCACCATTGAACCATCTTGAACTTGTTGAAGTTTTCAATGTGCCAGACATAGTGTTGGTCTCTGGGTATATAGAAATGACGAGCTGGGCACAAGTAACTCATACCTGCTGTGACACTAGTCAATCGGGAGGCTGAGACCTAGAGGATAGGAGTTGGAGGCTAGCCCATGCAGAAAAGTTACTTATACTATCTGACTAGAAAGAAGTCAGGCTAGATGTAGACTCAAAGTGGTAGATTGCCAGTCAAGCAAGCAAGCCAAGTAAACATGAAGCCCTCAGTTCAAACCCTAGTACCACCACTACCACATACACACATACACACACACACACACACACACACACACACACAAAGAATATAGTATACTCCCATCAGTTTACAGTCATACACAACATTCCAGGTAAATGATCACAGAATAGGAGGATGAAGGTGTGAAGTGTATTGAAAGGGCTGTGACGATATAATATGCTTAGACTCAGTTTCAGGGAATTCAAATAACTGAGGAACTCTTCTGATTTGCTTAGAGTGGTTTTCAGAATGAGGATCTTTCCGAGCCATCCTTCAGTAGCTATATGGACTTTTACTTCAAAGAAGCAAGGTATTTTCTAAAGAACATTCTCCTGACTTGTATGACTGAAATGAAAATAAGAAGTGAATCCCTGTAGCACAACATAGACAGATACATTTTTTTGAGTGTGCTACATAAGAAGAGCTCTTCCTGTCATTTAGTGTAGCTGCTCACATTACCCTTCAAAATTCCTTTTCCTCACTGTTTTTCCCTGGCTCTTTCCTCTTCTCTGCAAGATGCGAGGCTCAGCTTTTTCAAATCTTTCTCAAGTGGGTCAACAGCTCTAAATCCCTACTGTCTCTGTGCTCTTGCCAATATGCCTTCATTGATCTGAGACTCCCAAACCCCAGCATTATGAGGCTGAGGAAGAAATGAAAAAGCAAATGCCAGTCTCTGCCACCTGGCAATTTCAAAGGCTACTAAATCCCCATCTGCTTACCAGACTTTCGGTAGTAAGCTCCGGCAAATCCTGGATGGTACAGCAAGGGTAATCCAGGACCGAAATGCTGCAAGATGCAGAGATAAGGTCAGGCTTTAGGTAAATGGCAACAGCAGGAAATGGCTGCCTCTGAAAAGGGCAGGAGTAATTTCTCTTGAGCAGGCTACAGCCATTTCCCAAATTGCTTAGTGACCTCAACTGAAATGGAGGGTGCTGGTACTGGGCAACTCAAGCTCCAGTTCCCTCCCTCAGTCAGGAGAGGAACCAAGGAAGGTTTTTTTCAGGCTAGCCCCATTTAGCAGTTGTGGAGAGTTAAAAGCATGAAGAGAACCTGTTACTTTCTTAGTGCTCTTCCTTTCTTTTCGAAACACATAAAATATGAAATAACATAAAAATGTAAATAGCGCATTTGTGTCTCTGAGTTTAAGCGTATGCATGACTGTAGCGCTGTTTGTGGAGATGCTGCTCAAGTCCATCCCCCTAAACAGCAATCTGGGGAGGTAACATGAAGCACAGACCTCTTCCATGGCTCTCATAGGAGCTCAGAGCTCTGGGGAATGACTGCAGAAGCCATTCCTTAAAGATGCTTGAAAGAGGGGCAGCCTCCTATTCATGGCCACTTCTAGATCAAGAATAGTAATAGTGTGTGGCTCCAAACAGAAGGGGACTGAAAGAAAGCTTTAGGCTTTGTCATGAGCACAGGAAAGCAGGCATGAGTCAGAAAGAGAAAGAACAGGGAGTTATTTGATAAATGACAATTCTCTTTTTTCCCCTTTCTTTTTCCTTCCTTCCTTCCCTTCCTTCCTTCCTTCCTTCCTTCCTTCCTTCCTTCCTTCCTTCCTTCCTTCGTTCCTTCCTTCGTTCCTTCCTTCGTTCCTTCCTTCCTTCCTTCCTTCCTTCCTTCCTTCCTTCCTTCCTTCCTTCCTTCCTTCCTTCCTTCCTTCCTTCCTTCTTCCTCTCTTTCTCTGTCTTTCCACCCTTAAGTGGTACATTGGAGAATTTGGCTTGCTAATTTCTTTGGGGCATGGGTAGTACCAGGGCTTGAATTAGGGCCTCATGCTCGCTCTCCCTCAGCTCTTTCTATCATGGCTGTTGCCCTACTACTTGAGCGACACCTCCAGCCCAGTATTTTGCTGGTTAACTGGAAATGAGTCTTTTCAGACTTCCCTGGCTGGCTTCAAACTGTGATCCTCAGATCACAGCCTTCTGAATAGCTAGGATTACAGGTGTGAGCCACCAATGCCAGGCTGGGCTATCTAATTTTGAATTCTGCTTCTGGTTCTTATGTTAAATCTGATCTTCAATAAGGCTTCAAATGCCAATCTTTTTGAACTAGTACAGTTTGAATGGGTAGAGGATGTTGGCACTGCAGGGCTACAAAGATGAGTCTGGAGTTTCTTGAATCTGTCACTTATTTCAAAAGTCAAAACTTCTATACTTATTTGACTAGAAATGTCTATCTTTAGCTAAGAAATCCAGACCAAGGAACTTAGAACTGGGGTAGGAGAGGGAATGGGTCAGCACAGTAGTGGGCAGTGAGTTTATATGTTGCCTAGCATCTTAATTAACTCAGCTGATTTTCCCAGGGTTGCCAATTCTGTATTGTCCCATTAGGATAAACATTCTTGGTTGCTTCATCCATCTACCTAACTACCTACTCACAGACATGGCAAAACAGAAACTGGTGACCAGGAAATAGAGGGAAGAAATTAAAGATGGAATTTGTTTCAACCTGTCAGTGAATTGAGTTTGATCCTAAAGGGGCATAAAAGAAACTCACAAGTATCTTGAATGCCTAGATGGTAAGAAGGAAAACTGCAGTGATGAACTGTGAGTACTCTACATGATCTCAGGGATCACACTAAAGTAAAACTTACAAGCAGTACACAAGAGACCCACTTTATCCAGGCAAAACTAAGCAAAAGCTATAGTCTGCCCAGACCACCATCCCATTTCAGAAGGAACTTAATAAGGACACCTACTGGTTTAATCTACTCTACCTTCCAGATCAACGGACTTGGGGAATATTCAGGCCTGTACCCTACACTCCTAGATACAGCTGGCTGATCCAGAAATAGATCTCTAATCAGGGGAATATGGAAGGAAGATTGAGAGCTCATGTGGATGTATTTCACTAAGTATCCTGAGAAATAGACAAATTAGTCAAGAAAGAGGAAATTCACTGAAGTACATGGATCTAATGCCCTTAAATGTTTGAGGCTTCTTGAACTCCTCACTTCCCCCCCTCCCTGCCCCCCTGCCCAATTCAGGGCCTAGGCACTGTCCCTGAGCTCTTTATGCTCAAGGCTATTTCTCTACCACTTTGAGCCACAGTGCCACTTCCAATTTTCTGATGGTTAATTGGTGATAGAGTCACATGGATTTTCCTTTCAGCCACCCCAACATAGCCCCTTGAAATAAACCTGTTCAGATTCTATACCTGTTTTTGGCAGTGATGTAGGACAAGATATTTTGATTGAAGAACTTCAGGATCAAGGGGATGCAGTTGGCAAATACCAAATGTTGAGATACATATTCAAACTGAATCAACAGATCAAACAGATAGGTTGTTATTTGGGAAAGGGATGGAATTTATGTATTAACAAAGGGAGGGAAGGGGCTGGGAATGTGGCTTAGTGGTAGAGTGTGTGCCTAGCATGCATGAAGCCCTGGGTTCTATTACTCAGCAGCACATAAACAGAAAAGACCAAAAGTGGCGCTGTGGCTCAAGTGGTAGAGTGTTAGCCTAGAGCAAAAATAAGTCAGGGATAGTGCTCAGGCCCTGAGTTCAAGCCCCAGGACTGGCAAAAATAAAAAAGGGAGGGAAATACAAATCTAATATCGATTCCTAAGAACAGACATTGTCCACTTGTTTTATCAGACTTTCTCTCTCTGAAAATGGGGACATGTATCTTTAGTCAGTTCATCCTACATGGAGGGGGACAATCTGTAGTGTTGCAAACTCCTGACCCAACGCACCAAGGAAATAAGCCAGAAAGAAAAACACTCCAAATAACTAGAAAGAATTGCCGTGACATTTGTTCCTAAGCTCAACAGGAAAGGAAGCCTCCCTGAGAGAGCTGTTTTCCATACCAAACCTCTGGCTCATAATGTTTCAACTGTGATTGATGTAGTAGGGACAGGTGGAGATTACTCCCAGCATCTGCCCGTGTCATTCAGTCAGGATGGAAACAGCACATAGTAAACAAATGAACTTGTGCAATGTAGGCTCCAGCTCAGCCTGTCTGATATTCCACATTATTCCTAGTATGTAGAATATCAGTATTTTAATGAATGAATGAATAAGAGCCCTTCAACCAACAGACACTATACTGAGAAGTCCAAATGTCTTTGATGAGATAAACATCACAATATAGGGACCCCATTTGGCTCTCTTGAATCTAGACGCATTTGTGTCCAGGAAGACATATGGGGTGAGTGGTGAGCAGTGCCATAGGGTTGGTCACTCTGGCTTTTGGTCATGATATACTGACCACAAAAGGGTTGTACCAAATCTAGAAGCTCAAATGCTGGGACAGTATACTGAAACAGGATTGAAAAGGTAAGAAATTGAGATGGCTTAAATCCTCTAGCAAGAAGTAGCCATGGTAGTAAGCTGAGGTGCTGTTTGCCCTGGAATAAATATGTGTTTAGAGGTGGGGAGTTAGCTTGTGCTATAACCACTTTTCTTTTCTGATCAATTTTTTTCTCCTTGGAAATCAGGGGGAAAGCCTCCTCCCAGACAGGGGAGACATAGACTATTATGACTGAAAACTTTATGGCAGGAATGAGGTTTTCTCTTCTCCCTAGGGTCTTCCCACCGACCAGAGCATCTACCTGACCCCCCACCCCCGATCTTGTTGCTATATCTTGAGAATGCCCACAGGCCAAGTCCAAAGCCCTTAGCCAAAGTAAACAATGCTTTCATGAGAAAACCAAGTAGGTTGACACTTCCTTACCTTTCTTCCTTCCCTTCTTTTTCTCTCTCTTTTTCCCTACCTCCTTCTCTCCCCACCTCACTTTCTTTCTAAGTCTAAGACCAGGACTTGAACTGGGTATGTGCTGCTTTCACTCATTAGCTAGTATTCCCAGGCTATGACTTTTTTTTTTTGAACTCAGGGTCTGGGCACTGTCCTTGAGCTCTTTTTGCTCAAGGCTAGCACTCTACCACTTGAATCACCATGCCACTTCTGACTTTTTCTGTGTATGTGGTACCAAGGAATTGAACCCAGGGCTTTGTGCATGCTAGGCAAGTACTCTACCACTAGGGCAAACTCCTGGCCCCCAGGTTATGACTTTTTTTTTTTTGCCAGTTCTGGGGCTTGGACTCAGGGCCTGAGCACTGTCCCTGGCTTCTTTTTGCTCAAGGCTAGCACTCTACTACTTAAGGCACAGGACCACTTCTGGCTTTTCCTATATATGTGGTGCTGAGGAATCAAACCTAAGGTTTCATGTATACGAGGCAGGCACTCTACCATTAGGCCATACTCCCAGCCACAGGTTATGACTTTTTATTTATTTATTATTTTTATTTTTTTTTTGCCAGTCCTGGGCCTTGGACTCAGGGCCTGAGCACTGTCCCTGGCTTCTTTTTGCTCAAGGCTAGCAATCTGCCACTTGAGCCACAGCGCCACTTCTGGTGTTTTCTATATATGTGGTGCTTGGGTATTGAACCCAGGGCTTCATGTATGCGAGGCACGCACTCTACCACTAGGCCATATTCCCAGCCCAGGTTATGACTTTTTAAAACTATGATTCCTTCATCATAAAACAAGGATAAAATAAAACCTACCTATAGAGGTAAGAGAATTTTGGGGCTCTATCCAAGCTTAACAGGGTGCTCAATATTGTGTACTATCATATAATGTTATGATCAGCTCCCTGTCAACCCCTGTGGCTTCATGAATAACTTGGCTATTCCTATCGCATTCACTCCAGGCAACATTTAATTAGTTTCTCAGAGTACTTTGCTCCCTCCCCTCTGGACTTTCACATATTAGCTTTTCTGCCTGAATGGCTTCCTATCCTTTTTCCCAGACAAGCCCCATATCCAGGCTAACATCTGCTTCTTCAGGAGTCACTTCTTTACCTTGGATTTGATTAGGTATTTTCATGGTGGCTGATGCTTACCTGTAGCACAGAGCTGGGCAATCTACAACTGGATGTTTATAAATCTATATCTGCTGCAAGACTGCAAGATTCTTTTTTTTTTTTGCCAGTCCCAGGCCTTGGACTCAGGGCCTGAGCACTGTCCCTGGTTTCTTTTTGCTCAAGGCTAGCACTCTGCCACTTGAGTCACAGCACCACTTCTGGCTTTTAAATTTTTTTTTCTGGCTGGGGATATAGCCTAGTGGCAAGAGTGCCTGCCTCGGATACACGAGGCCCTAGGTTCGATTCCCCAGCACCACATATACAGAAAATGGCCAGAAGCGGCGCTGTGGCTCAAGTGGCAGAGTGCTAGTCTTGAGCGGGAAGAAGCCAGGGACAGTGCTCAGGCCCTGAGTCCAAGGCCCAGGACTGGCCAAAAAAAAAAAAAAAATTTTTTTTTCTACATATGTGGTGCTGGGGAATCAAACCCAGGGCTTCATGTATACGAGGCGAGCACTCTACCACTAGGCCATATTCCCAGCCCCTGCAAGATTCTTAAGAGCTAAAACTATGCCTTATTCAGGGGTTGGGAATATGGCCTAGTGGTAAAGTGCTCGTCTCGTATATATGAAGCCCTAGGTTTGATTCCTCAGTACCACATATATAGAAAAAGCCGGAAGTGGTGCTGTGGCTCAAGTGGTAGAGTGCTAGCCTTGAGCAAAAAGAAGTCAGGGACAGTGCTCAGGCCCTGAGTTCAAGGCCCAGGACTGGCAAAACAAACAAAAAACTGTGCCTTATTCAGAATTTTGTCATGAACCTGAGAAAAATGCTTCAAACTCAGGTCAAGTATGGTCAATGTACACCTCCCTCATCTGCCTTTTTTTTTCTGGAACGTTTGAATTCTGACTTGCTTTGCTTCAAAACTGGCTGAGAAAATTCCTAAGAATTCCTAGCTAGAACCTTCAGCTAACTTACAAAGAACACAGACATTTGTACTTTTCTAGACTGTCCTTGCCTTCCACTTTATAATCCCAACTGAAGCTTATGGAACAAGTAGCTGGATTTTCTTGTGTGAGGACAAAAATAATGCCAAAAGGTGCTCAGTGGGACTATACGGGCCTTTGTGTCACCCTGAGGGTTTGAGAAGCACCCCAGCTACTTACCTGGTATATGTGATTGAGTTTGAAGTGTTTGAGAAGCAGCAGGAGCAGGGAAGAGATGCTCTTTACAATGATCTCCTTGTGCCTGTTCACATCGATACCCAGCTTCATGCTCTGGAGAACAGTGATACTACAATGGAGAAAGGAAGCAGCAGTTTAGAGGGCAGTCTGGAAGAGAAGCCTACAAAGCCTTGGGGATTTGGGTCAGATACAATAAACACAAGAAAGCCAGGAGGACTTGAGAAACTGAACTTCAGGGGTTGGAGGCATGGCTCAGTTGGTAGAGTGCTAGCCAATGAATGAAAGTGTCAGGTACTGAGTTTGAGTTCCAGTCTCAGATCCAGGAAACAAAAGGTAGGGAGAAAGAAACCCGAACTTCTAGGGAAATGTATTCTAGGAAAGTCTCCAGAGTTCCCACTTAGAAACCTGTCTGGAGAAAAGTTGCTGTCTTTGTGTCAAAGTCATCCCCTGGCAATGTCTACCCACATACCCATCAACTAGTCACTGGCACTGGCACCCTCCAGACCGTCAGTTTGGAGTTACACAGAAAGCAGAGCTCTTTCAGACTCCCTGTGTTACCAGGTGAGGTGGGACAGAGTCCTGCAGACAAGACACCAGCAGCCATCAGCTGCCCCAGTGGAAGCACTCACGGCATCTCTTCGGGCAGGACATCTGCCAGGATATTGATAGAGTCTGTCTTAGCCTTGGAGGTTGGGGCAGCAGCCAGCAGAATCTTAAGTAGAGCAATCTGGGAGGTAGAAAAGGAGGAAATGCACTTTGATCTATTCCACTCAGCAAGACAGCGGCTCTTCCGCATTTCACCAGCCCAATGAAATGTTTCAAAACTCTTCTCTAAGTTCTTCCCTCAGTGCCCAAGCCTCCCCAGCCCTCAGAAGTGCAAATAGGCACCAATCCTGAGGCCTGTGTGTGAGGCTGAGGAAGCCAGAAAGGGACTCAGGCTCTTTTGCTGCAGGGCTGCTCTTTCCAAAAGGAAGGATGGAGGGAGCAAAATGGCCAGGGCAATGCACAGAAATAAGAGGGGAGGGATAAGCTCAGTTTCCCCCCTTCTTTTCCTCCTGCTAACTCTGACCATCAGCATCATCACCACTCCCACATGGAGGCCATGCATATGACAATGGCAGATCTCAGAAGACTTCTGGTAAGAGGAAGCTCCCAACCTTTATAAGCCTCACCTTAATTCTCTGCCCCTCTCAAAGAAGGGCTAGGGAAAATGGCATCTTCAGTGGATCCCTGAGGAAAGCTCAGAATCTGTTCAGGTAGTGTTTGGCCCAAGGGCAACGAGGAAACGAGCTCAAATGATATACTCTTAACTTGCAGCAGAGAACGGCCAGCCATTTCCTTACCATGTACTGGGGGAGGCTATACAGCATGCCTTGGTAGAGGATTTCACTTGGCGTTTCTGGTACCACCTCTTCTCCCTAGAGCAGGAAACACACAGTTTGCCCAGGCTACTACTTTCTAGGTGACCAAAGGCTACGTTTTCTTGGTTGTAAAGAGTAGCATGTTAAAAGCACAAAGCAGGGAGTCTGAGGTTGCTATCCTAATTGCGCTAACGACTCATTATATGACCTTAGATAAGTAACCTTCCCTCTCTGAGTCCTAATTTCCTCTTTAATAGCATCAGTGGGTTGATCTGGATGACCTCTGAGGCTTCTTCAAGTCCCAATAATAAAGAATTCTGGGTTTCCTGTTATCTACAGTTAATCTATATTTGGGGGGGGGGAGGGGCATGCCAGGCCTGAGGTTTGAATTCAGAGCCTGAGCACTGTCTGTGAGCTTTTTTTGCTCAAGGCTAGCTCTTTACTACTTGAGCCATAGCTCCACTTCTGGCATTTTTTTAGTGGCTAATTGAAGATAAGAATCTCATAGACTTTCCTGCCCCAGATAGTTTTAAATCCTCAGATCTTAGCTTCCTGAGTAGCTAGGATTCTAGGCATGAGCCATTAGTGCCCAGAAAAATGACATTTTTCTTTCCATGTTACATGCTGCATTAGGAGTCAGCACTCTCTCAAGGAGTTGGCTCAGACCACTTTGCAAAAGTGGTCTCCGGATATCTATGGGTTTAATTGAGGCTAATGCTACACCTGGGACACTGGAACTGGCACACTAACACCGAAGCATTTCCTATGGTAAGGATCTGAGTTCAACCCCTTGCCTCACATCAACAGTTGCTACCCCTGACTCACTAGGAAAACAAAAGCAATCAGAAATCAGACAGACACACTTCATCTTTGCAAAACCAGCCCTACCAGAGTCTGTCTGCCTCTCCCATGCAGGATGAACCATCTGTGCTTGTGCCACAGACCTGTCCTCTACTTGGGTGCATAGTCTCATATCTTTTTACTTTGTGGGATAATGTGTTATTCCTGTAGCCTGCCCCTTTCCCAGCTCATTTCTTCTAGGACAAAAACTTTAAAAAATACCATCTCTCAGTTATGACACTCTACCTTGACTCCACATCCTCGTTTAGCTGCCATCCCCCCGCCTTTTTTTTTTTTGCCAGTCCTGGGGCTTGAACTCAGGGCCTGCACACTGTCCCTGGCTTCCTTTTGCTCAAGGCTAGCACTCTACCACTTGAGCCACAGGGCCACTTCCAGTCTTTTCTGTTTTTGTGGTGCTGAGGAATTGAACACAGGGCTTCCTGCATGCTAGGCAAGCACTCTACCACTAAGCCACATTCCCAGGCCTGCCATCCCATTTTTCTTTTTACAAATAAAACTTGTAGGTTGTCTACTTGACATTCTACTTGAGTTGTTGCTCTTACCAATGTTACCAGGTATCTCGATGTTGCCAAACTCAATGAACGCCTGTGGTTACCGTGTGCTATCAGTGGCATTTGCGCAAGCAGATTACGCCTACCTCCTTTTGCAGTACTGAGAATTAATCCAGGGCCTCATGCATATGAGGCAAACACTACCAGTTGAGCCACACCTCTAGCAGTCCCTTCTTAAAAGACTTTCTTTGCTTTTATGATATCAGTGTCTTGGATTTCCTCCAACTTCACTGTGAGTTTTTCTTACTCTCTGGCTCCTTTCTTGACTTTTTTTTCTTTGTTTGAGACAGGAGCTCGAACTTGGTATCTGATGCTTTTGCTCATTGGCTGGTGCTCTACCACCTGAGCCATGCCTCCAACCTCTCCTTTCCTGATTTTACTCCACCCTCAGTATACTAGTGTGCCAGGCATTGTCCTGGGCTCCTTGCTGTTCTGTCTTTACTCACTCCATGGGGGTCTCTCAGCCACTTCTAGAGCCTTTAACATGGTCTATACATAAATGACTCAAAGCCAGCACTCTACCTAGTGGCTATTTAATGGGTATCTAAAACTCAATATAACCAAGGCAGGGCTCTTGATATTCCTTCCCATCTTGGAAGATGGTATTTTTAATTTTTAAATTTTATTTTTATCTGTCATGGGGCTTGAACTCAGGGCCTAGGAGCTGTCCCTGAGCTTTTGTGCTCAAGGCTAGCACTCTACCACTTGGAACCACAGTGCCACTTCCAGTTTTCTGGTGGCTAGAGATAAAAGTCTCACAGACATTCCTATGTGGGCTGGCTTCAATGTGATTCTCATATCTCAGCCTCCTGAGTACCTAGGATTACACGTGTGAGTCACCAATGCCTGCCTGGTACTTATTCTTGATTCCTTCTTAGCTCCAATTAACCACCAGAAAACTGGAAATGGAGCCATGGCTCAAGTTGAAGAGTGCTAGTCTTGACCACAAAAACTCAGGGACAGTGCCCAGGTCCTGAGTTCAGGCTTCACAACCAATAAAAGAAAAAAAAAATCTCATGGACATTCCTGCCCAGGCTGGCTTCAAACCACAATTCTAAGATATTCAGATATCGGCTTCCTGAGTAGCGAGGATTACAGGTGTGAGCCATCAGCACCCAGCTTTCTTCCTCAACTTTAATACAGCATGAAAGCAGGACTTGACTCTTGCATAACATATAGTAAGAGCCCAGCAAGCCAGCTCAGTGCACGCATATACACTGTGACAGCACTGCAGTCCTTTCTTCCCTCCTCTGCCGGACCCCTTGGCTCACCAAAGACATAGGGCACTTTTCCAGCTCCTCTTCGTTCTTGATCTGCACATCTGCAATGGAGATATACTTGTGCTGGCAAAGATAAGAAGACATTAACAAGAACTGAGGGTTTCAATCACGTTTCCAAGTCTAACTCACTGACAAGGAAGTGTTTTTCAATGTGTTTGTCACCCTAGCAGACATAAAATCTTGAAGGTAGGAGCTTTAGTTGCCATTGCATAATCAGTCCTGTACTTTGCAAACAGTGTTTCTTTATATTACATATTTATATATTTATTGAATAGCAGAAAATATCTAAGCATTTACCTCCACACAAAGTACAAGGGGAAATTAAGAACAGGCCTTTGTCCCTGGACCTCTGCCCTGAGAGTTTTGATGTGCGTATGTGTGTGTATGGGGTGGTGACTCCCACACGCTGAGCTTACACACACAATGGAGGTAGGTCAGATTCTTTCCCAATGCTGGGCTTTTGGAAGTTAGTGGATCTATGGGAAAGAGAAGTTAAAGGAAAGGCAGCAAGGAGTGGGAAGAGAGGGGGAAGGATGGAAAGAGGGAAAAGGAATGAGAGGAAGAGAAGAAAAAAGTGTCATCTCTCTGAATGCAGAAAACTAGGCAAGTAGAGAGAGATCTGACTTTTTTCTTAACTGGCCAAAAAGGCCTGCAGGGGAGATGAAGGTGGTCCCAACACCCAAGATCCTAGCAATCTAACTTGCTGTAGTGGCTCACTATCCCCAAAGCCTGAAAGACTTCCCTGGTTACCTGCTTTAGGGTCTTTACACTCTCATGGATGGGTCTAGGTAATCCAACCAAGGTATCTGTGTCCCTGTGAAAGGCCAGAAACATCCGATCATAATCTTCAAAACAAAATGGGGCCCTGGACTATGGCTTAGCAGTAGAGTGCTTGCCCAGCATGCATGAAGCCCTGGGTTTGATTCTTCAGTACCAACATAAGCAGAAAAAGTCAGAAGCAGTGCTGTGGCTCAAGTGGTAGAGTGCTAGCCTTGAGCAAAAAAAGGTCAGGAACAGTGCCCAGGCACTGAGGTTCAAGTGCTAGGACTGAAAAAAAAAATGGTTTGGGGATGTAGCTCAGCAGTAGATCACTTGCTTAGCATGTATGAACCCTGGGTTCAATCCCTAGCACTAACAGAAAGAGAAAACTACCTGTATACACTAAAGTTAGAAGGACTATGCTTCTTTAGTATCTACTTCTCCCCATACCCTAGACCGTCTTTTGCAAGGCTTTCCCAAGGCATCCTTGCCTTAGGACATAAAAAATAATAACTAAGTACTGGTGAATCACTTCTGTAATCCTAGCTACTCAGAAAGCTAAGATCTGAGGATTATAGTTCTAAACCATCCCAGGGAGAAAAGTCTTATCTCCAATTAACCACCAAAAAAGCCAGAAATGGAGCGGTGGCTCAAGTAGTTGAGTGTTAGCCTTGAGCAAAGAGGGGGTAGTGCTGAGGTCCTGGTTTCAAGCTCCAGGACTAGCACAATCAATCACTCAACCAATGTAACAATGATATAGATGCATTTCTGGAAATTAAGAGATGCATATAATATCTGAGGACTCACTTGGTCCTAGAGAGTGAGAGCTTCCTACTTAAAGGGGTATGTAGCCCAACAGCACTTTTGCAGGTAAAATCCCAGTAATAAAGCCTTCTAGACTGCATAAAGACCAGTGGGAAGGATTCCTAAGGGTGCCCTCCTAGGAACCACTATATAGCCAGCATTAGCCATCCAGTTACTTACTGCCCCAGGGTGAATCCGATGAACTTGTTCCTGCTCATCTCCAAGAAGTGCTCAATGTCCTTCTGTCTGAGAGGACAGTGGAGAGACCAATTCCAGAGAAGGGAAGAAAAGCAAACTTTGAGAGAGAGAGAACTTTTCAGGGCTCCTGTCACTTGAATTTGGGGGCCAGAGCAGTGAGGAAGACAGTAGACAACAGATGAGGGTTTAAACATAGGAGTTCTGGGCTGGGGATATGGCCTAGTGGCAAGAGTGCCTGCCTCATATACATGAGGCCCTGAGTTCGATTCCCCAACACCACATATACAGAAAATGGCCAGAAGTGGCGCTGTGGCTCAAGTGGCAGAGTGCTAGCCTTGAGCAAAAAGAAGCCAGGGACAGTGCTCAGGCCCTGAGTCCAAGCCCCAGGACTGGCAAAAAAAAAAAAAATAAATAAAATAAACATAGGAGTTCTGACTGCCAGACCAGCTTAATAAACATTGAATACACAGACTACTTCACCATGGACCTTTGGTGATTGAATCCAGCTC
Source organism: Perognathus longimembris pacificus (assembly GCF_023159225.1). Taxonomy (NCBI): domain Eukaryota; kingdom Metazoa; phylum Chordata; class Mammalia; order Rodentia; family Heteromyidae; genus Perognathus; species Perognathus longimembris. The sequence goes on along the minus strand of NC_063162.1, from coordinate 135,886,677 downwards.
GGGAACCTTAGTGCTATGATGCCTACCTGACCTTTGGGGCCCAAGGAAGGCCTTTGGGAAAGGTCACTCTCTCTGAAGACAGAGGTGCCTGTGAGGGTGGAGGTGGCACCAGAGGGTCTTGCTCTAACAGGTCTAATTCTCCATCCAAGGTTCGTTCTCCATCGCCAGTAGACTCTTCTTCTTCCTCTGTGGCTGGCTCCTCAGTCTTGAACAGATCCCTTTCATTGTAGATGTCCAGGCTATCCTGTTTAGTAAGGAGTTGCTGGGAGAAAAAAGTATGCAGAGGTGTCATCCTGAGCATCCTTGTCTGAAGCCATTCCCTATCCATAGCTTCTAGCCTTCAGGAAACATGGTGTTGAATTCCAGTGCCTGTGAGAACATCCCTTTCCCATCTCACTCTTATAGCCCACTGGGCTGAATTCTAGATAACTATGCCACTGGCTAGGGGACAGAGCACAGATAATCTCAAAGTCATGATTACTTAGCTTTCAGAAAATACTGATGCTTGCTTTTCGTTTTCTGCCTCAGCACTTTCCTTCCTAATTATGATCTGCTTAGGTGAACATTCAATTGGTTTGCCTTCGTGAGCATACACCAGCTGGCTGGCTGAGGAAGAGGATGACAGAAGCTTGCTGCTAGGCAGAGGGAATCAAGTTTGGAATTTTAAATCTTATTGTGGGAAGAAAAAAGATTGGACAGAAATAGGCCAAAAAGTTTACAGTCACAGCATCTGGTTGTTAAGATTGTGGGTGATTTTTCTTGTCTCCCTTCATCACATTTTTATATTTGTTCCACGTTTTCTACAGTGAGTAAGCATCACTTTATAAAACAAAAACTAAAGGTTAAAATGGAGATGGAATTGCTGCGCATGACTGTCTGGCCCTGCCATCTTTGGCAAACTCAAGTAGGTCAGGCAAGGTGAATCATAAGAGCATGGTTGGGTCTCAGTGTAACTTGTTTTGACTCTATACCTAAAACCCTAACCAGTCAGCTCTCAAATGTAAACTTGTAGTCCATGGCCAAAGAAGAATATGGCTGGCTCACAATAAACCCTCATGCTGTCAAGGAAATAGTAAAGTTGATTTATTCTAAGCACATGATCTATGAAGATCGTGGGCAGGATTTTACCCTAACTGATTTTTAGGATTCTAAAGAACCACAGTCATTGAGGTCCACGCCAATGATCCTAAAGCAAGATATGGCTATATAATATGTTATCACCTAGTCCCATCGGGACAATGGAGGAATATGTCAGAGATAGGGGACAAAAGCCAAAGTACATATGGACTGTAAAGGTTTCATGTTGGTCACAGTGCCAACCTGGGGCATCATGGTCATTTACTATCTTATTCTACCACAGAGTCTGGAATTTTCGTTAGCCAGTATCCCTACACTACTGTCTGTTTTCTTTTCTTTTCTTTTTTTTTTTTTTTTGCCAGTCCTGGGCCTTGGACTCAGGGCCTGAGCACTGTCCCTGGCTTCTTTTTGCTCAAGGCTAGCACTCTGCCACTTGAGTCACAGCGCCACTTCTGGCCATTTTCTGTATATGTGGTGCTGGGGAATCGAACCCAGGGCTTCAAGTATACGAGGCAAGCGCTCTTGCCACTAGGCCATATCCCCAGCCCCTACTGTCTGTTTTCGTCCATACCCTTCGAGAGCCACGTCGGCCTCGCAGCTTGGAGGGTGGTGGTGCCAGCTGAGACTCCCCAAGGTCAAGAGTGTAAGAGGGCGGGGAGGCAGCACGCATGCTCTTCACCACCTGGATACTGTCCTCAGCCAGAGGAGGGAGGCCCAATTCTGCTCGCTTCTGTATTTTGAGAGCCTGCAGATGCTCAAATCCACCAAGCGTAAACTAAAGAGCAAAACGGAAAGGGACAGAGGAAAGAGAGGAAGGGAAAGAATGTCAGGGCTGAAAATACCACCAGAAGTTAGAAAGGGGACTTTTGGAGGCCTCCTCTAAGCACCACCATCACCACCAAAACTATTCTTTTTTTTTTTTTTAAAGACAGGGTGTGTGTGTAGCCAAGCTAGTCAAGAGCTCAGGATTTTCCTGCCTCAGCCTACTAAGTGCTAGGATTATAGGTGTATGCTACTATGCCTTGTACCATATCCCTTCTGTGGAAAACTTTTTTTTTTTGGCCAGTCCTGGAGCTTGAACTCAGGGCCTGAGTAATGTCCCTGATTTCTTTTTGCTCAAGGCTAGCACTCTGCCACTTGAGCCATAGCGCCACTTCTGGCCGTTTTCCATATATGTGGTGTTGGGGAATCGAACCCAGGGCTTCATGTATATGAGGCAATTACTCTTGCCACTAGGCCATATCCCCAGCCCTGTGGAAAACTTTTGTGTGTGTGTGTTCACACAGCAGCATCTCCCATCCTTGTAACAGAAACAAAAACGGGCTCACACACAGGATATCTGATCTCTCTACAGTAGCTTTCTTGCTCTTCCCTCTTAGCTAGTGGCCAAGACACTTGTCCCATTCTGCTGCTTAGCTCCAAGTCCTAACCAGACTAGGAGAATCAGAGTGGGAGGACTGCTGGACTGATGAGCTGGGAGGAGGGAGGGAGGATCTGCCACTCACCATGACTACCTTCCAGAGCAGAAGCAGAACCTTCTTTATGGGAAAGTGGGGGGCCAAGCCACTACAGAACTTGGTCACCATGGAGAAGAGCAAAAGGGCAAAAGGCTCTTCATTATGCATGGAGAAGCCTGGGGGTATAAAGAGAGGTAAGTGAGACAGAGGATTCGGTAGCTGAGACCTTGCCCCTTTATACCTGGCTCTGGACAGAGTGAGGAGAGCACTCACCTCCCCTGAAGGATTTGAGTAGTCTTGATAAAGATACCGCACAGAGAAGTCTCAAGGGCGGGAGAAGGCTAGAGGCAAAATAGCTTGGCTCCTTAGTTTAGGGTGATGCTTTGGGCCATGAGTGCCAAACTAGAAATACCAGTAAGGACTATGTTGTTCACTGGCTGCAGAACAAGGTGTTTCTTAGATGATACCTCACAATTTATTCACATCCATAAGTGTATTTTTTTTAATATCCTATCCATTTACATGACCCCATTAGCTTATAATTGAGTTCAAGTTTCAAGGTAACATCTGTTCATCATGTGGGATTCATGGAACCAAGGAACAAAGGCATAAAGCAGTTATATCCTATCACTCAGAGACACAGGAGGCAATGAGGCTTAGGCCTGTGCCTGCCATACAGTATCCCAGCCCTAAAAACAACAACAATAAAAAGCATGTTAACTTCAAAAAGAAAAGGAAAGAAAATAGGACTCTCTTCCTTTCCTTGGCTGATGCTCTCCTTCCCCTGCTCCATCAGCACCCCATTCCCCGCCCCCCCAAATGCCACTGCTTACTCAATTCCGTGCGGAAAGTCTCTCGAGCTGTTCTCCATCCACAGGGGTCTATCGCTCGCTCGAGGCGGATATTTTCCACCATTAGGTACATGACACTCAGCAGCACCCTGGAGTGACAGAAGGGTGACAGAAGGTTTCCAAAGCAATTCCTAGCCTGTAGTCATTTATCTGTTTGTTGCTTTTTTTCCCCCCTTCCGGTGCTGGGGCTTGAACCCAGGACCTGGACACTGTCCCTGGCTTCTTTTTGCTCAAGGCTGGCACTCTACCTCTTGAGCCACAGCGCCCCTTCTGGCTTTTTCTGTTTATGTGATGCTGAGGAATCGAACCCAGGGTTTCATGCATGCACTAAGCCATATACCCAACCCTTAGCCTGTAGTCATTTAAAGATGATCTCAGTGGAAGCCCAATCCAGTGAGATTAGCTAGAGAATAACTTCCCATAGTTTCACTCACCGGAGCTCTGTGCTATCAGCAATGGAGACAGCTGGTTTCCGAAGCGTACTGCTACCAGCCTGGCTGTTGCTACCATGAAGAGGAGAGATAAAAAAGAACTTTTAAGGCCTCTTTCCCACCTACTTTCCCACTTACCATGCATACAAACACTTGCTGTCACCTGGCTATGCAATCACTAATGAAACTGATATAAGGTAAAGGAGTGCATAGAATTCCCTGGCCATTTTAGCAAACCTTTATCCATGGTGAAACTAGACAAGGTCTGTGATAGCTATTCCCCCCTCAACCCCCCCTTTTTTTGTCCAAATTGGAAGGCTTTATTGGAAAGCCAGGGTCTGAAGGCAGACTCAAGTCCCAAAGTACCTGTAGCCCCAAATGCAGCTAGCACAAAGCTTATAAAGGCAAAACCACATGATTCAGTTGGGGAGATAAACCTAACAAAAATATACATAAGCAAAGCAAGCTAGGTGGAACAATTGAGGGGCTTAGGTGATCTGTACTATGCCTAGTACTGTGCTGGACACAGTTCCACTTTGGTCATGCATATGAAGGAAGAACAATTTCTTTCATGGATTCCAGAGGCAAGTCGAGCTGAGAAGAGACTTTGTTAAAAAGGGACCCCAGCCAGGTGCTTGTGGCAGCACAATCGCAGGTACTCAGAAGGCTCTGCTATCTGAGAATAGTGGTGTGAAGCCAGCCTGGGCAGGAAAGGCTGTGGCACCTTTATCTCCAACAAACTACTCAGAAAAAGCAGGAGTGCTAGCCTTGAGCAAAAGAAGCTCAGGGACAGTGTCCAAGTCCTGAGTTTAAGCCCCAGGACTGTCACACACACTAAAAGAGGCGATTCCAAGCAGAACAGGCACCCGAAGCAAGGACTGAAGGGCAGAAGCTGATGCTAAGCTCGATCTCAGAGAGCTGAGACACAATATTAGGAACCATGGCTAAATGGAGGGGAACTGTCCGTGAGCTTTGAACAGAGATGAGTAGACCCTGTTTCCATAGGGCTCTTTACTAAGGAAGCAGACATAGGAAATGACTTCCGTCCCTTCAAGGAAGAGTGTTGTCTAGGGCCAGCTCTCCCCACAAGGATTCTCACTCAATTTCCATGTGGAGTAGCTCCAGGAAGGTAGAGAAGGTCCCCATCTGGTAGAGCAGGAAGCAGTTGTACCTGGACCAGTGTAGCACATCAACTTCTGAATCACATTCCCCAAAAGTACCTGAAGAACCAGACAATTGTCACAGGGATTAAGGAGAGGCACGCATTTCAGTGATTTTCCCACTACTCCATGATGGTAAGACTTCTAACACTCTGCAGCTCCATAATTAGGCTGACAGAGGAGGCAGTGCCCCTGAGAACTTTGAATGGGTCAGGCAAGAGGAAATGTATTGTAGTCTCTAAGGTTAGGTCCAATGTATCCATCAATGGCCTGTCTTTTTTTTTTTTTTGCCAGTCCTGGGCCTTGGACTCAGGGGCTGAGCACTGTCCCTGGCTTCTTTTTGCTCAAGGCTAGCACTCTGCCACTTGAGCCACAGCGCCACTTCTGGCCATTTTCTGTATATGTGGTGCTGGGGAATCGAACCCAGGGCTTCTTGTATACGAGGCAATCACTCTTGCCACTAGTCAATGGCCTGTCTTAAGTTTGGGTCACCTAGAAGCAGTTAATAAGGTAAGTAAGGATTCAAATGTAGGTAGCTTATTTGGAAACTGACTCCAGGAATTATCAATAGAAAACCAGGGATGTGAGATAGGGAAGAGAAGGCATCTAAAAGAGTTCAATTTCAGGGAAAGTTCTGGATACAGTATAAAATATCCAAGAGGAGTGAGGTAATCAGGGTACTCTACTCACTTCTGTTGGTTGTTTTATGAATACTGAGAATATTTATTCCCTACAGTTCCTGACTACTGTGTGTGCTGCAGAGAAAACCCTGAGGATGACTTTCACTCTACCAGCTGGAAGTTGGGCAGAACAACTAGGCTCAAGAATACAGGTGACACCATCTTATTTGGTAGTTTTCCTCTCGCCAAATGTCTACTGCCTTTCCTATTGATTGTTTCTTTCTTATACAATATTTTAATTTCTAATTAGTTGGCTTGATAACCATCCTCATATTCATGATTTCAAGGCTTCTTTTTTTTTCTTTTTTTCTTTTTTTTTTTTTTTGGCCAGTCCTGGGCCTTGGACTCAGGGCCTGAGCACTGTCCCTGGCTTCTTTTTGCTCAAGGCTAGCACTCTGCCACTTGAGCCACAGCGCCACTTCTGGCCGTTTTCTATATATGTGGTGCTGGGGAATTGAACCCAGGGCTTCATGTATACGAGGTAAGCGCTCTTGCCACTAGGCCATATTCCCAGCCCCTCAAGGCTTATTTTTACTAGTCTAGCTAGGCTATTTCATTCTCCTTCCTAACACCTGGCTACTAGGTTTCTTTTGGGAAGCTTTTCCCCATTAGTCTCATTTATTTCTGATTATTACACAATTATTCACAAGCTCCTGTTGCTATGTGGTCTTGAACCTTTCAAGAAAATCAATGAAAAACCATGTGGAGGGTCTATGTGTGAGTCTGTGACACATCTGGCTCCCACTCAATATTGAGTCTAGGACATAGCGGACAAAAGAAATCTCCAGGCTCAGCCAGAGTTACATTGACAGTTCTGGCCATACTGACGCTCTTGCTAATCTTCAGACATTTACTGCCCAGGTTAGAGGGAAAAAGAACCCTATGAGAAATTTCCACATGCCTGTTAAGACAAAGGCATTTATTAAAACGGTAGCTCCTTGGGGGTGGGTGAGGGGAGAAGGTAAGGAGGGGGGAAAGTGGGAGAAAAATGAGGGAGGAGGTAACAGTGTTCAAAAAGAAATGTATTTATTGCCTCTCTTAGGTAACTGTAACCCCTCTGTACATCATCTTTACAATAAAATTTAGATTTTAAAAAAGGAAAAAGGCAACTCCTCTGTTCAACACCTTAATAACAATTTTTAAAAACACAAAAAGAAAAAACAAAGATAAAGGCAGATCTCAAGAGATCAAGTACCAAATACCATCTTTTTATTTTCCTCATAAAGGTAACTTCTAGCACATGAGAACATCTGCCCTTAATCGGAGGGGGACCAAGGCTGGGTATATGGCCTAGTGGCAAGAGTGCTTACCTCGTATACATGAAACCCTGGGTTCGATTCCTCAGCACCACATATATAGAAAAAGCCAGAAGTGGCGCTGTGGCTCAAGTGATAGAGCAAAAAGAAGCCAGGGACAGTCCCCAGGCCCTGAGTTCAAGCCTCAGGACTGGCAAAAAAACCAAAACCAAACAAAAGGAGAAGAAGGAGAAGGAGAAGGAGAAGAAGAAAAAAAACGAGGAGGGGGACCTTGTCTCAACACAGCCTGCCTCATCCCACTTCCTTCTCCAGCTTCTACCTTTACCAACCTAGGAAGAGTAGGCACTCACCTTGGGCTAGGTAGAGAACAGCACGGGACACCTTAAGCCGCTGCTCCCTACTGACCACCTCCAGCCTGTCCAGAAGTCCCATCACATAGGTCTTTTGGGCATCTTCTTCCAATTCCAGCCATTCCTTGCCTTGCACTAGGGATAGAAAACCATCTATGTCTATATCTATATATCTCTATCTATTTCCAAGGTTGGCTATTATCACTTCTTCCCAGAAATGGCCCTACAGTATACCCACCTCTAATCTCAGCCACTAACAAAGTCTTCTCTTCAAATGATTTCCTTGTAAAAGAAATTATTTTCTATGCTGAGAATCAAATACAAGGCCTCACATACGGTACACAAGTGTGCTATCACCAACCCACATTCCTAGCCCAGAGCTTTCTTTATTTAGGATAAGGGATAGGGAAAGGGCCCAAAATGTTCTGGACTGATCCCTTTCTGTAGCCTCACCTTTGACATACCCTCTGTCTTCCACATACAACCTACTCTGTCCAGTGTCTTTGCCTTTCCTCAAGGATTTCCCGTTGTCTCTATCCCCTCCAAGTCATAGCTGTACTGTACTTACTTGCCTGATACCCGGTGACCCCTTTCACATGAATGTCCTAACTGAAAGCTCTGCTCCCAACATACTATCTTTATTTTCTAGGACACCGCATTTTTTTCTTCACTGCAGCCAGTTTTGTGGTGTGCATTTCTCCCCTCTGCTATCCAGTTATATAATCTCTTTGTGGAAGTGGCAAATTACTGTCACCCCTGCTTCTTATATTTCCGATACAACAGATATCTACTGAAATTGAATGGCAATTGACCAAATTAAAATAACAACAACAACAGCAACAAACACCACACCAGAGAGCTGAGGTTATTACAGCATTGTTGAGAGTGAGGCAGAGTTAGAGAGTTGAGAGCTCCAAGCAGTGGCTAAGCATTAACAATGTCAAGGAGTAGGCTGAGCCCAGGTTTCCATCAGGCAGCAGGGCACTAGTCCAGCTTTACTCCACCATTTTGCACTCTCCTGCACTTTCTACCAGGGAAAAGACCCTAACTCAGCCTTCTCTTGTTTCCATTGTGGCTTCTACTCTTGAGATATAGGAAACATTGTGCCCCATCAGCAGGAAGTGAAGGGTGGACAGCAGCAGGGAGAGGATGAAGAATCATACTTTATTTTAGTCTTTTACTAGGACTAGGATATCAAGGAGGTGAAAAGTATGTGTCTGTGAGTAATGGGCCTGGGGATCACCTTGAGTCTTGAAGTCTTCTTCAAAGCACCTCTTGTTAGTGGTGAAATCCGGGTTCTCAGTGTAGCTATACAATTCTGTGGCAGAAAACAGAACAGAAGCACGTTCAGGAGATCTATAAGGAGGGAGTTTGGAGTAGAAAGAGTGGCATGAAACTGCTGAAGCTTCCAACACATTCCACTGTCCGGCTCAACCCGGAGCCAGCTTCCTCCCTTTCAGAGCAGTTAAAAATAGCCACTTGTGTCCCTGGGTGATTAAACCATCAAACCTGTTCTCCTCCTGCCAGCTGGCTGTTGCAGCCAAGGAGGCAGCCTTTGACATTTGGTGAGGGCAAGAGGGCGGGAGCACAGGGGGGTCTTAATGTCATCACTTCTGTGTTTATAGGACTGCAACGAATGCTTGCTTTGTCAAGCTGAAACTATCCTATCTCTAGGGAAGAGGGAGACAACACAACTCTTCAAATTTAGAGCCAAGCTCCCTATGCTGTTCAGGAAGCTAGGACAAGGGCTGAAAAATACATGCTAGACTGCTTTGCAGAATTGGAGCCAATTCATTTTCTCCCTGATACAATTCCTCGAAGGGTGTAGAGGTTTAGGCTCCTGCATACTGCCACCTGGGCAGAGGGCGCAGTGAACCATGTAGAAAGCAGCTATGGCTGCCAAAGTACTGTGTCCTGGAAATTCTAACTTCTCTGACTATAGTCTCTAAATACAAAACTGAGAACAAAACTGTCCTCCCTCTTTCCAGAATTATTCAATCTGCACCCTCATCTTACAAAATGAAGTGTTGAAATCAGAAAGTCAATAGGTAATAGATAATAGAACAAATTACCACAAAATCTATTCCTCCTAGACTAGACATGATTCACAAAGCAAGAGAAACGCATTCATGTTCCAGCCAGCTGTGGAATGGTTGAAAAATACTTTATGTGGGAGCCAGAGCTTTGAGTCCTGAGTTCCAGAATTTGGGAATAACCAGAAACAAAACCATATTTTTATCTTAAGTACTTCATCCATTGGTGGAAATGTGAAATACATATATGTATATATATACACACACATATACAGATATATATAATTTATGATCAGAGCATTACAAGTACAGTTGGAATGATTTTTAGGTGCTAAGCTTTGGATTTTTTTTTTATTTTAGGTAATAAAAATCTCATGCATATAAGTATAGAATACAAAAAATACATTTTCTAGCTAGATTAAATAAATATTAACATGTATCATATTTGCTTCAGACTATTTCTGAGTTTTTCCTCCACCTGTGGAGGTAACTACTATAAGGAAATTGGAACATATCCTTCACAAGCTCATTTTTATACTTTTCCTACATATGATGATGTGCCTGTAAACAACAAATTGTTCTGTTTTAAAAGTTTTTAGCCAGATGCTGGTTGCTGAGATCTGAGGACCATGGTTTGAAACCAGCCTGGGCAGAAAAGGCCATAAGACTCTCATCTCCAACATGCTACTAAAAAATCTGGATGTAGCACTATGACTCAAGTGGTAGAGAGCCAGCCTAAGTCAAAGAAGCCCAGGGACAATGTCTAGGCCCTGAGTCCAAGCATCAAAATCATCACACTTAGAAAAAAATAAGTTTTTAATCTTGGCTGAGTGCCAAGAGTATAGCCAGTGGCTCATGCCTGTAGTCCTAGCTACTCCAGAGGCTGAGATCTGTATCAAAGTTTGAAGCCAGCCCAGGTAGAAAAGTCCATGAGACTATAATTAACCAGAAAAAAAGCCAGAAGTGGAGGTATGCCTCAATATTAAGAGTGTCAACTATAAGTATAAAAGCTAAGTGAGTATGAGCACACATACAGGATTTTTATTTTTTTTTGCTGGTTGTGGTGCTTGAACTCAGGGTCTGGGACCTGTTCCTGAGCTTTTTCACTCAAGGCTAGCACTCTACCACTTTGAGCCACAGCGCCATTTTCGGTTTTCTGGTGGTTTATTGGAGTCTCACTGACTTTCCCACCTGAGTGCTGGCTTTGAACCGTGATCCTTTGAACATGGAACCAGATCTCAGCCTCTTGAGTAGCTAGGGTTACAGGTGTGAGCCACCAGCACCCAGCTTGAATTTTTAATTTTAATAATATCATACTGTAGAAGTTCTTTGGTCACTTCTATTTTAGGCATTTACTGATGCTAAAACATGTTTATGTAAACTAATTACATTAATGGCTATATATTAGACTCCTACAGTGATATGCAAGTTTATTCACTTTCCGGTAGATGGACATTTTGGATTATTTTCAAATTTCAACTACAAACAAGGTTATGATACTAAACATCATCATACATATTCTTGTTCCCAAGTATAAGGCTATTTAGGGTAGATTTTCTGGGTCATATATGCACACATCTTCAACTTTATTAGATATGACCTAACTGCTTTCCAATTTTATACTATGTTCCCCTGATTGCTATACATAGAAGAGCAGAGAAGGGTTCATCAGGCTTTTAATTTCTATAATCAAATGACTGTTAATTCACATTTTATTATTTTAATCTGTTTTCTCCATTAATAATGAAATGGAACATCTATTTATTTATATTGTATTTATTATATTTAAGATTTTATTTATTTATGGACTGCTTGGTTTTTCTTTATGAATTCATGTTTATATTCTTTGTCTACTTCTCCAGTGAGCTGCTCAACTCTTTATCCCTTTCTCTCTTTACATTTACTCATATTCTGGATTCTAATCCTTTGTTCCTTTTTAAACTTAGCTCTCTATTTTTCTGTCACTCACCACAAAATTTATTCCCCAAGCTTATTCACAAGAACTTCTTTTAAAATGTTTTTCTCTGAAAAAGCATGTTTCAAAGTGTCATTTCCATGTGACAGAATATTTAACTTTCACACCATCTCCAACCAAAGCTCATTTATTAATAGCTAGCATCATTGCACGTGTAACACAGAAGCCCTTAATGTGAGGAGATCACGTTTACCCTAAGCTAAAATTCCAGACAGAGAAACGCAGCCCAGAACTAAAAGAATAGGATCACCTAACTCCATTTCCCAGATGTCCACAGCAGAGCTCTACTCTGATGGTTGCATGTGACATGTCCAGCCTTGCATGGCTAGACAGATGTCTAGTTTTCCTCAGCTATTGTTTAGAATTTAATAGGGAACAGGTGTTATGGGAAGAGTGAAAGATGGAGGCAGAGGAGACTGGGTGGGTAGGTGGATATGGGATAAGAGAGTGGGGCAGAAAGAATGGACATACAAAGATATGGAAGAGAGACAAGTACTAGGGACAAAGTGGAGAGAACTGATTTGAGAGTGCACCAAAAGAAGAGGAGGAACAGGAGAGAGTAACAGAATATATGCATAAAGAATAAATACCACAGGCAAGGATAGTTCACAGAAGGAGATGTGAAAGCAAGCAAAGAGCTGTTTACCACTGCAGAGGAGAGAAAAAAGAAAGAAGCAATAACCTTTGTTCAAAAGACATTTACAGAAACCACAGAAGCCCTCAGGGGAGATCACAGCCTGCCCGCCATTCTGCTCATTACTGAGCCCTCCATTTCATACCTGATAACTCCGCTGCATGTCCATCTGCATCTCCATACTCAAATTCCAGAGTTGGGCAGTCCACAGAGCCCTGTAATGCAGACATTTCTTAGGGAAGGAGTTGCAAGGGAAGATGGTACCCTTATTTCACCTTCTTTCCCTATTGGAGGCCAAGGTTAGATCAGCAAGGCAGTAGAAGTTCCCATTTGGCCCTTTCATCTGGCAAGTACCTTCCTGGCTATACCCTTTGAGGATGTAACTGGGCAGGGCATCATTCCATCCTGGGGAGGGAGTTCACATTGAACTTCATATTGAGTTCAGGCAAATGGTCAAACTGTTCATACCTATGTAATGCAACGCCATATGAAACCCCTGAAACAACAACTTAGGTTGATGAGCCAATAGATGTGCCGGGAGAGTGATGTCCTTGCAAAACGCATGGAAGCTCAGCACCACTCAGGCCCTATCCTAGGCCCTTGTCCTATGCATTGTCTCCATTTGGCTGACACTCAATTATGTCTTTATTTAAGAAATCATAATCTTAATTCCATGCATTTCATAAGGACCATGAGTCATCCTAGCAAATTACCAAACCTGAAAGGAGACCATGGTAACCCCTGAGTCTGGTTAGCTAGGTGGAAATGCTACACTTGTAGCTGGCATCTAAAGTGGGGGCAGCTATCTGAGACGGTGCACTAACTCTGGAAGTGTCAGGATTGGATGGAACTGTATTTGCTATCAGAGTTGTACTGAAAAATGATGTGCAGATTCCTAAATAGTGACTGACTTCATAAGGTTATTGAAAAGACTAAATGAATTAGATAGAAAAGGCATTCAGCATACCGTAGCATTTGGTAATACGATGTGTGGGTGGTTTCTCTTCATATAATTTTATGTCATATATACTTTATATATAATTTTAATATTTTATTACAAAGACCTCATATTATTAAAACTATCACTTTAAGTGGCCGTATAAGTGGCTAGATAGCAGTTTACCCAACCTAATTCTCTACTTTTGAACACTGAAGATGTTTAAAATGCATAAGTTACAATAATGATAATGATTTTTATTTTTTAGTATTTACTATCTTTCCATTCTCATGTTTCTTGTGCCAGTACTGGAGTTTGAACTCAAAGCCTCAATGTGCTCACTCCTGGCTACTGTTGGCATCATTCAGTCAGGATGGAAATAGCATATAGTAAACAAACCCCTAGAATGTAGGCTCCAGCTCAGCCTGTCTGCCATACCACATTATTCCTAGTATTTAGAATATCAGAATTTTAATGGTTTAATCCTAGTATTTAGAATATCAGTATTTGGATGAATGAATGAACAAGAACCCTTCAGCCAATAGATACAGTACTGAGAAATCCAAGATGTCTTTGATGGAATAAACATCAGAACATGAGGGACTCTGTTAGGCTCTCTTGAATCTAGGTTAGGTTTGTGTCCAAAAAGACCTATGGGATAAGTGGTCATATGGTCAGTGTCATGGGGATGGCCATCCTGAGTTCTGGATCATGATATATTGAAGAGCACCACAAAGACGTCAGACCCCAATTCTATAGCCTTGAATGCTGGGACAGTACAAAAAAAAAAAAAAAAGAGTTCAAAAGGCAGAGAACTGAGATGATTTATGTGTGTGTATGTGTGTGTGCTGGGGCTTGAACTCGGGCTTTGCATTCTTGCTTAGCATTTTCATTCACAGGATGGTACTCTACACTTGAACCACACCTCCATTTCCTTTGCTGATTATTTTGAAGATAGAGACTTGTGGGCTTTTCTGCTTGGGTTGACTTTGAACCATGATCCTTTATATCTCAGTCTCCTGAGTAGTTAGGCTATTGGTATATTGATACTCAGCTAGCTTCTTTTCCTAGTGTGTAGGATTTTCATATACTGAGCCATTGAGAGAGAGTAGTTCAACGGTGCTCCTATAAATATTGTTATGAGAATACTCTCTTGACACATGCCAATAGTAATGCTCTTCCAACAGTTTTCTAGAGCCCTAGAAAACAAAGAAACCCATCTCCCATAAGGCTTGTTTTCCATAGGAAAGCAAAGAGGGAGAGAAGGAAAAGCAGATCTGGCATCTTGGTACTCCAGTGATTGGGGATGAGCTGACAGGGAAATCCTGCTGCAGTGGAAGGTAGAGGAGAGCTACGCTTTTCAGGCAGCCTATCTACAGTGAGCCCAGATAGAGATGATTACTGCAGTTGTTCGTTTCCAGGCATGAAGAATGTAGCTGCAGAAAATCAGTAGGTAAACTGTGGTGCAAGTGGAAAGCTCTGAGACTGGACCCTGAGCTCATTAGCAAAAAGCACAGTACTATCAGAGCTTTTAGTCCAAGGAAGACTTAATGGTTGAGTGAACACCTACTTCAGAAGGGAGACAGAACATAGCACTCTGAAATTACTTTATTTATTGGCTTGTTGTCTATCTCCCCAACTCTATTACAATGCTAGCTCTACAAAGACAAAGACCCAGTCTTGTTCACTGATGTATCCCTAGCACACACAAAGAAAACAATGACTGGCTATGGAAATAGCTCAATAACTAATGGTTGAATTAATGAATGACTCATAGCTCCACAAACACTTGAGCAAGAACAAAACCCCTGAGAAGGAAGGAGGCATAGGCTACCCTAAATGTAGGGATTTAAATGCAGAATACAGGTGGCTGCTGGGTACCAATGGCTTACACCTATAATACTAACTACTCAGAAGACTGAGAATCTTGGTCTGATGCCAGCTTAGAGCAGACAAATCTGAGCAAACACATCAAAGAGACTCTCACCTCCAATTAACCAGCAAGCAGAAACAGAAGGAGAGGTGATGGTTAAGTGGCAGAGCACCAGTGCAAGTGGGGAAAAACAAAAAACAAAAAACAACCAAAGATTGCTGAGGCCTTAAATTCAAGCCCCAGTACCAGCATAGACATAGAATACTGGGGCAGGGAGAGGGCTGAGCTCTGTCTGCAGGGTGGTGACTCTGGACCAGTCTTTTCACTTCCTTTACTTCTGTCTTTAAGAAAGACACAGTATCTGCTTGGGATTTGTGAGGAAAAGGAAAAGTAGATGGATAATTCCTATTCTGCCTGTATCAAAATTGGAGGCATGCATAAAATCTTTGCTGCGATACTGTGAAATGCTATTCAAGTGGCAAACTGGACTGGACCGCCAAAGACCTAGTTCCTACCTGCTCTGCCACTTGATGGTGTATGGTCCAATTAATTACATGAACTTCGCGGGGCATTTATATTCATTTACCTCATTTTGACTCTATCCCAACCTTCTAAGCTAAGCAATGTTAACCCCTTTTTACAGATGAGAAGACTAGAGCTCAGAGAGGTTTTGTAATTTGCCAAATTTACAATTAATAGTTTTAGGGAGCTTGGTGATCTTGACCACTCTCTCGGTTATATGTCTGATGGGCAAATTATTTCTGCCTGTTTTACGCTGTAAAAAGGAAAGGGCTAGACCAGATGATCCCCACACCTGACATTTCCAGGTTTATTCTGGTAATCGCTGCTCAGATACAATCGGACGAGGATGATGGGAACTGGCTGGGTGAGGTTGTGAGGGAGTGATAATTTCGTCGTCGCTCTTTTTAGAAGAGGAAGAAGGGACCCAAATATTTATATTCCTAGCTGGATCTTGGGGGCGGGTCCATTCTAACAACCCCCTTCGGACAGTCCCCACCTGAGTCCTGTTTCACTTAAACCTTACAGGCAAAGGACCCGATGCCTGCGGAAGATACTCCCCCAAACGGCTGGCCTGAACCCAGGCCAGGGAACCGCCTCCCCCCTCGTTCCTCCCCGCCCCTTGCAGGCAGCTTGGAGTGGAAGGACGGCTACCCGCTGGCGGACCCTTCCAGGCCGTCCCTCAGCCTCTCTAGAGCGCTAGTCCCATCTGTAAATCGAGGTCCGCATTCCTGTTGGGGGGGGGGGGTGCTGCAGAGAACAAGTGACATAAAGATTTGCAAAGTATCACCGGGCATGCTCGCTCCTGCGCTACGTCTCCGTGCTGAGGGGACAGGGAGGCCAGAGGACTAGGAACCTCCCCAGCCCCCCACCCCTCGGTGGCGGCAGCCGTGTGGAGAGGGGTCAGGGCGGAGGGACGCACTGAGGCTGACTCGGGTGCTAGCGGTTTCACGGCCAAGGCCGAATCACCTCCACCCTGCTTCCCGCCCTAGGGCGTCTCCCGGCCCCCAAACGAGCCCTCGGGACTCCTCACCTCCGACTCCCGCCGCTGGTTGCGGAACGCTTCCCGGCCCTTGGGCACCGCCGGCTTCCCTTTGCCGTTGCTGCCGTTGCCGCCGTTGCCGCCGTTGCCATTGGCTGGTGGGCTCCCTGCCCCGGAGGCCCCGGACACCGCAGGGTCCTCCATGCGGCTAGTCAGCGGCTACCCCTCAACCGCTCTGCCTGCCCGAGGCGACCCCGCCACCGCGCGCTCCTGGCACCAGGCTCCGCCCTCCAGTCTCTATTGGCTGCGACCCCTCCCCTTGGCCCCGCCCCATGCCGTGATTGGCTGCTTGACCGGCCGGAGTGGGACTCGCAGTGGTGGGGGCTCTTTCAAGGAGTATTTCCCCCTTCCCGACTTTATTTGTTATTTATTTTTTATTTGTGCGTCTTTGGTGCTAGTGCTGGTGGTCTCCTTGGTTGGTTCACCTCCTGAACTCACCTTGAGTGCAGGCAGGTTCTCTGCTCGCTCCGCGCGTCTCGGCACTCATCCTCTTCCCCAAATCGACCTCCTTCCCAACCTCCCCACCCCCCACCCCCCCGCCGCCCCAGGCTCTCCGCCGTCGCCTCCTGTTCTCCTGCAGTCTGCATTTGTCCTTTGCTATGGACTCTGGCCGTCTAACCCTAAAATGATGCACAAATCTCACATCCGGCTAAATCTCAGGGGAGAAATGGCACAGCTCGGTAGCCAGGGCCACAGCTAGAAATGCGGGGCTCGCTGTCTCTGGGCTGGTCCGGAGTCCCGGACTGGGAGTTTAGGGGTAGGGCTTGGGGCTGGGGATGGTTTTTGAGTCACAGATGCCCTTGAGGGCTGCTCTTGGTCATCCGTCCTTTTCTGTGGTATCATCTGTACCGACACGGGCACTTGGCCCGGGTTGTGAATTGACGGCAAGACCTTCTCCCCTCCCCCCAGCCCTTTCCTTCTTTCCTTTCTTTTAAATTCCTTCCCAATAGCTCAGTGTTGGTGGGGGAGGGGAGAGCGATTGAAAAAAAAATTAACCAAATTTAGTTAGAAGGCAAGTGCAGCAAAATGGGCAGATCTGGATGAAGGGAATGGATGGAACCAACTCACTCAGTTACTTTAGGAAGAAGGTTGGGCGTTTTAACCATGTTGTGTACTTTCCAGATACATCACGTCTCTCCCTGACAGGTAATCTTCACGAATCTGTTATTAATGATAAGGAAACTGGGACTCACAGAAAACTCCTTGTACTTCCCAAGGTACACCGTGTCTTGTCACACTGAGGCGGGATGCTATTCTGTGAAGGAAATTTGTGTTCTCTTGGTTGGCCACTGTCCTTCTTTAAAGATTCTAGTTAGCTATTACCCTCTACTCCAAAAAGCATTAAAATTTAAATTTAAATTGTTATCATAGGGGCTGGGGATATAGCCTAGTGGCAAGAGTGCCTGCCTCGGATACACGAGGCCCTAGGTTCGATTCCCCAGCACCACATATACAGAAAACGGCCAGAAGCGGCGCTGTGGCTCAAGTGGCAGAGTGCTAGCCTTGAGCGGGAAGAAGCCAGGGACAGTGCTCAGGCCCTGAGTCCAAGGCCCAGGACTGGCCAAAAAAAAAAAAAAAATTGTTATCATAAAGGTGATGTACAGAGGTGTATGGTTATGTAAGTGGGGGTCAAGAGTACATTCTTTTTGGGCAACGTCACTCCTTTGCTCCAAAAACATTTTTTTTTCCAGTCCTGGGGCTTGAACTCAGGGCCTGAGCACTGTCCATGGCTTCTTTTTGTCCAAGGCTAGCATTCTACCACTTGAGCCACAGCGACACTTCCGGCTTTTTCTATATATGTGGTGCTGAGGAATCGAACCCAGGGCTTTATGTATATGAGGCAAGCACTTTACCACTAGGCCATATTCCTGGACCCCCAAATACAATTTTAAAAAAGTTTTAACAAGGATTTTAGTATAACAGAGAAAGGAGAAACATGTTCTCTTCATGTAGGAAATGGGATTTAAAGACCTCCCCCCCCCCCCCAGCTTTCTTTTTGATGGTGTCAAGCCAACTTTGCTGAGAACCAAAAATCTTAGCATTTCCCATGTTCCCGAAAGGTCCAAAGGAATGATTCATTTTCCTATATCTTAGGAACAATTCCAGGCCTCCTTCCTCCTGCCACTTCCTTTTCATTTTTTTTCTTTCTTTCTTCCTTTCTTCCCTTCTTCCTTTTGAGACAAATTTTTCACTATGTAATACAGGTTAGCCTTGTACTCTCAGTTCTTTTATATCAACCTTTCTAGTGCTGGGAGTACAAGTGTGCATCACCTCACCTGGTATCCAATCCTTTTTGTGCCATTCTCTCTCTTCCTTCTGGTTGGCAGATGACATATGAAGGCAGGCTTGAAAGCACTTTTGGGGAATTTCTGGGTTCCTTTTTTTCCAGACTAGATGTCTCAAACATCTACTTTCTGACACCACTCATCTTTCTTATTTTCACCTCTTCCCTAGGGCCAAGTTTATATTCTCCCTTCACTCCCCTCATTTGGGGTCCCAAGGTTTGAACTCAGAGCTTTACACTTGTTTGGCTTTCTTGCTTGCTCAGCTTCAGCCCAGCCCCACAACTTCAGCCCAGCTTTTTTCTAGTTATACTGGAGATAGAGTCTTTTCTTTTCTTTTTTTGCTCAAGGCTAGCACTCTACTACTTGAGCCACAGCGCCACTTCTGGCTTTTTCTATATATGTGGTGCTGAGGAATCGAACCTAGGGCTTCATGTACACAAGGTGAACATTTTACCACTAGGCCATATTCCCAGCCCTGATGGAGTCTTTTCTGCCCTGGCTGGATTTGAACCATAATTCTCTAGGTGTCAGCCTTGAGTAGCTAGGATTACAGGTATGAGCCTGTATGACATGTTTGTTGTGTTTCACACAGGATTTCATGCTATATTATTGATATTTGGGGCTGGAAAATTATTATGGGGACTGCAATTGTAGGATGTTTAGGAGAATCCCTGGTCTCTCCTCCCCTTAGTTATGATAACCAAAAAATGTCCAGATATTGCAAAAAAAAAAGTTCCCTGGGGAGCAAAATCTCCAACTCAGAATCCATGTTTAGAGAACAAAACTGATGTGAATTTCCAAGAAAGTTCTTGGCTTAAGGCCTAAGTGATTTGATTTTGGAATATCTTTTTGAGGGTATAATTTGTTAAACTCTTAAAAACCTCTACTTTGCATTAAAATTCACAACCCACGCCTAGCTCATCACTTAGTGCGATCAACCTGCCACAACCAGCCCATTGGGTTTCTTACTAAAAAAGAATTCATTGTCTACTTTTCTTCTCAATACCTTTCTCCTTAAGCAGTGACTTTTTTTTTTTTTTTGCCAGTCCTGGGGCTTGGACTCAGGGCCTGAGCACTGTCCCTGGTTTTTTTTTCTCAAGGTTAATTCTCTACCACTTGAGTCACAGCGCCACTTCTGTTTTTTTCTGTTTATGTGGCACTGAGGAATTGAACCCAGGGCTTCATGCATGCTAGGCAAGCACTCTACCACTATGCACATTTGCAGCCCCCCTAAGCAGTGAAAATGTGGGGACTGACAACCCCACAACTTGTTCTTGGCTGAAATCCCTACTGTGGTCAGTTTTGAGGTTTTGTTCCTTTTTGACTATCCTTAGGATGAAGGACAGAGACTGATCTACTGGAAGTGGGACTGAAGACAGCATCCAGGACTCCTCTGGCCTCTATCTAAAGCTAACTGCTGAGTTTAAGGTTCCCTTTGCCCTTACTTTTAGAGATGGATTTGAAAAATTGGCGTGGAGATTGCAAAGATCAACAGTTAAAACCTCAGCCCATGATCTTTCCCATACCATTTGGAATGGAAGACAGTAAAGATCAGACATCTGTCTACTCAAATAGGCCCAAATGTTCAGAACTTGTAAAGAAGAAGATGTCTGGGTTGGGGGTTGGGACTGGGGACACTCAGTAACAAGAAACTGAGAACTGCAAATGCTGAAATGACAGATCATGGAATTAGCACTTCTAAAAATTTCTTTTAGCTTATTTGCCAACAAGGGGGTGATAATTTGTTGACACATTATTGATTAGAGGCAACCATGAGTATACCTGGGAATTAAGTACTCAGGGATGTAGGTCTATGTTTTTGTTTTGCATAGATGGGTCCGGAAGTGAGTTACTTTAAAACCAACAATACAGGGCTGGGGATATGGCCTAGTGGCAAGAGAGTTTGCCTCGGATACATGAGGCCCTGGGTTCGATTCCCCAGCACCACATATACAGAAAACGGCCAGAAGTGGCACTGTGGCTCAAGTGGCAGAGTGCTAGCCTTGAGCAAAAGAAAGCCAGGGACAGTGCCCAGGTCCTGAGTCCAAGGCCCAGGACTGGCCAAAAAAACCCAACAATACAAATGTCCCCTGTTCCAAATTTCAGGTTTTATTCCCAACAGGGTGCTGGCAGAGGGCTGGAGGTATAACCAGGGTCACACATACCCCTAAACACTTTAATCCCCCGATGGCAAATAACAAGCAGTGCCTGGCACTGACACAGCTTATAAAGAAGATGAAGTCTTACTTTGTTTTTGAGGCTATTTAGCAGTTAGGACAATATAGTAGAAAAAGGATAGAACACCACCTTTCTCCATAAAGGGCATGAGTGGGTGTAATAATGCAATGTAGGATACAGTTCCCTACATGGAACTGATGTTTATGCAGAAAGTAAGCAGTGTGTGCCTGTCTCTGTAAGTAGCACTATTTTTTTTTATACAATAGGCCATTTAATCTTTACCCTAGGAGATAAGCATTATCAATTTCACAGAAAAAAAAACCCAAAACTGAGGCTCTGATTGGTTATATAATTTGGTCAAGTTACACAACTTGTAAATGGCAAAGCTGGGTTCAAACTCAAGCATTAGCTGAATTCAGTCTAAACTTCCCTATGGCTCTTAGTTCAAATAAGCACAAGTCAAAATGGCAGATGAGTCTGATAGGGAAGAAAACATCGCATGTACAGGATGTAGAGCTAAACAAGATGATCATCAGGCTGGGAATGTGGCTTAGCGGTAAGAGTGCTTGCTTAGCATGCATGAAGACCTGGGTTTGATTCCTCAACACCACATAACCAGAAAAAGCTAGAAGTGGTGCTATGGCTTAAGAGGTAGAGTGCTAACCTTGAGCAAAAACAAGCCAGGGACAGTGCGCCGGCCCTGAATCCAAGAACCAGGACTGGCAAAAACAAAAAACAAAGATGATCATCTAAAAGCTTTGCAGACCTGGTTACTCTTACTGGTAGATGAGAAAGAGCAGGCAATTAGATTCATCTACCAGTTACTGATTTAGTCAGGTAACCTGACTTACAAATCTCTGCCTGAATCATCTTCCCTTTGAATCAATGTAGGCAGATCCTGAATGTCTGGGCCCTTTGGTCCCAAACCATGATGATGCTGACCTTCCCGGGCCCTCCAGTTAAGGACTGCACACAGAGGGTATGAGGGACTTACAGCCATGCATTAGTTTCTGTACCTTGAGCCACCACTCTCAACTCCTCAGGGTAGTGGTTCTAACACCATGTTCTTTACATCTGGAGCTGCGTGTGTGTCCAGGTGGGATGTGGGCAGAAGGTACAAGGTATTTAACTTGTAGAGTGGCCTAGCAAGGAATGAAAGTCTTAAGGCAATTGTCACTCAATGGTTACAGGCCTACAGGTGAGAGCTTCAGCATTTCACAACTTCTTAGAGACCTCTCATGTATGAATTCCTAACTGACAGAAGCAAGGAATACTCTCAGAACAAGGATCCATTTTAAGAATATTTTATTTATCTTTTGAGATTACATAGTCATTATTGCTGATCTAATACAATCACTTAGACATAAAGATTTCCAAGAGCTTCTCAGAAATGGTGATACTTAGAGGTTCTGTTCCTTTCAGTAAGATGACAGTGAGAACTAGATGATTATTTATATATCTATGTATATATATATGTATATATAGTTTAGGACTTGTCCACATATAATTTGCTGGTGTTGCCTATTTTCTTTCCATAGTTTTCCTTTATAAAAAAAGCTTAATGCAACAATTCATTTTGATTTTTTAAAGGAACCATGACAAAGTTAATTTTGAGAAAACCACAGGAGCAGCAATTTCAGATCTGTTCAGAGAAAAGCTAAGCAGCAAAAAAGCTTTGCAGGAGTGTATGGCCATAGGGAGCCGTGCTCATATGGGAGGGTAGGATGGGGAGGTAGCAGGACAGAGGGAAACTAGATTCATTTTTGTGGTACTGGGGTATGAACTCAGAACTTTGTCATTTGACCCACATTCTCAGCCTTTGCTTTTGCCTTAGGCATTTTCCAGGTAAGGTTTTATGCTTTTTGCCTGGGCTGGCCTCAGCTTGTGATCCTCCTATCTATGTTTCCTGTGAAACTGAGACTATACCCAAGAACTACCATGGTCAGCTTGTTTGTTGAGATGAAACTTTGCTAATATGGCTCTTCTTACAAGGATCTGAGATCTAGGTGTATTTTTAAAGAAGAAAAAGCAAACCAAATATTTCCATTAAAAGGCAAAAATACATTGTAACTAGCACAAATTCACTGTAGGTAAAATGGTAAGTATTCCCACAGGCCAGGGCCACATTCAAAGAGATAATTAGCCTTCTTTTCCATGCCTTCTAATAGTTAGGAAGGTGAAAGGTTGGGGAAAGGAAGGCAATTGCTCTGATTCCAAGGATAGAAGAGTAATGATAAAATTCCAACAATAAAATTAAATAGGAGAGCCTGACCTCCTCCTCCTTCATGGTTGATGACACAAGGTCCCCAAAGAAAAGAGGAAGAGAAGGAATCTGAAACTCAGAGGCAGCTACTTCATTATAGGCAGCAACACTGGTGACCTAACTTAGAAAACTGTGTGTCTCCTTTCCTATTTGGAGGGACAGTGTGTTGCCTGTAACAATTAGCTCTCAGTAAATTCTATATAGCCAAGCTTTGCAGAGATGTAGCAGGTTATGAGTTCTGGTCTAAGAACAAAATAGACTAGGGTCTAGATATCAGCTTCATGGAAACTGTTCTGGATACAAGACGGGTACAAAGATCCAAAGCTTTTCCTAAAGAGACCCAATTATTTAATACAAAAAAAAATCAGAATTGGGCAGGCAAAAGAACTGGGTAGCCTTGTGGGTTTTTCACCATTTATGGCCTTCCTCATAAGAAAGAGTACAGCCATATGTGCCCTTCTCTAGTACTGCTGCAGCATAGTGCCTCGAGCCCGATTCTTAGGGGATGAGCCTGTATCCTATTTAATGAGCTAAACAACTGTTTACCCAAGCCCACTTCCCTAGCTCCGGAAGTAAGGACACTTCCAGACTATCTAAGGGGTCTATGTGAAGATGGGGAGATGAAAGGGTGGAGAAAGGGGAGGATTCAAATGGGAAGGCTAGAGTGATTCTGGGTGGTCTGGTATTTTCTTGACACACCACAGTGTGTACTTTGAAGCAGACTAGTGTAAGAAAAAAGGGACACAACATGAGACTAACATAGGGGTGGCTGGAGAAAGAGAGACTCATTCAAGATTCCTAGGGTCATTCCAGGTTTTAATTCTTAGAACCAACTGATCTGGTTTCATTCCAATGGAAAACTTAAAGCAAGTAAGTCAATTTCCAAAGGAATCCCAACTCTTGAGTGGGACATAAATTACATGTTGCTCATATTACTAATTTTAAAAATAATTTTGGAATTAAGAAACTATCTCTGCAACAGAATTCTTTTTTTTTTGGCCAGTCCTGGGCCTTGGACTCAGGGCCTGAGCACTGTCAGTGGCTTCCTTTTGCTCAAGGCTAGCACTCTGCCACTTGAGCCACAGCGCCACTTCTGGCCATTTTCTGTATATGTGGTGCTGGGGAATTGAACCCAGGGCATCATGTATACGAGGCAAGCTCTCTTGCCACTAGGCCATATCCCCAGCCCCAGCAACCGAATTCTTAAATGGAAGAAGTAAGATCCTGAAGATGCTAGCAGAGAGGGACTACAGAGTGGGTTGCAGATCTTACTTTCAACCATGGCAAGGGCCAAAGAATGAATGTCTGATGTGGTTCAAACTAGTCAAATAGCTTTGATCTGCATTCTGATTAAAATGTCATCTTTTTACCTCTTAGCCAGCCAAGTACAAAGTCTTTACTGGGCAACAAATGTACCTGCTTCTTTCAGGTGCCCAGCTGTGTACCTGAAAGGCCAGTGCCATTTTCAAAGTCTTAATCTTGCAAATCCCTGGCAAAGTATGCTTTTTCCAGCCCAGTTTCAGAAGCAGTTTTAGGCAATAACAGCAAGTTTCAGGAAGAAGTGTTCCACAACAAACCTTCCTTTTCTGAGTCAGTGCCAGTCTGGAGTGGGCTTCCTGAGCAGAGCTTGGTGGGTTAGAAAGACAGCAAAACAAACATCTGATAAACAGCGGAGCTGGTGAGATTGTAGAGGCACACCCCCTCTTGGAGCCAGAAGCATTAAAATGGACTTAGAGTCAAGAAGAAAAGAGTCCTGGCTAAGGAAGGAGACCCCAGTAGGCACAGGCAACAGGCACAACTAAGTTCTTGTGTGGCTTGCAAGGCCTTAACACTCCTTTTTGTTTTCCAGTATACTAGCCTTTTTGTAAAGAAGGCAGTGACAGTGTGGCCAAGGCTGGGAACCCAGGCCTTGTTAATTCAGTGGCTCCCAAAAGGCCTCACCTGGGGGGAAATGTTCAAAGCTGAGAAAGGCAGCTGCTGAATTTATTCCAGAAAACCTCAAGGAACAAGGAGTCTGGAATCCCTGAACTCCTGAGCCTGGATGAGAGAAACAGCTATTGCTGAGGAGTCCATCAATAGGCAATGATGTGAATGGATGCACTAGGCATGGCTACCCGATTGCTTCCCTTCCTCAGCCTGTCTTCTGCGGTTCTCATGGCCCTCAAACAGTAACCACACTCTGGGCCAAGGCTACAGGCACAGGATTCTAGATTTTAATAAATAAATAACCTAACACACAGGGTGAGCACGGCGGGCAGCTCTGATTGGAGAAGCAGCTTGCTGGGTTCTTTCTTAGATAGTAGTGGAGAAAAGGCTTGGAGTTCTATTCCTTAAAACGTCTTCTGGCTTGAGTTACAGGAATTTAATACCTGGAAAGAAAAAGAAAGATGAGACTGATGCTATCAGCTAGTAAGAATGCTGAAACCTGAAGAGCCTATCTAAAGACAGACAGGGAAGCAGGGGCTTTCCTATATGAGAATAGATACATGGGGTTCTTTTTCATATCAGAGAAAAGGCCAGTGTATTTTCGTGGAGGAAGGGGAACATTAATGTTATATAGAAGATCTCCAAGAGTCCTTTGAGGGTGTCAAAAAGGGGAGTGGGGTTTGGGGGAGATTCAAACACCAATTTGTGTACAGGAAGCTCTTCACTACCCAAGTTTCCCTGAGTTCTAGGGACCCAGGCACCTGTAGTAATTAGGCTTGAAGGGCCCATTCTTGTTGAGTCCCAGATACTTCGCCTGTTCATCTGTCAGCTCTGTCAGGTGGGCATCAAAGGTTGGTAGGTGTAGGCTCGCCACATACTCATCTGGAACAGACCATAAAAGCCCGAGTGTAAGCACTTATGCCACTCTCTGGTTGTCCTCCCAAGTGAGGCCTTAAAAAGATGGAATATGTGTTCTAATTCCTGGAGTTGAGTAAAAAATGCTTGACTTTTACTCATGGGTTCCCAATTCTTATTTTCAAATAGAATTTTCTTGCTATGAGTAAGGTATTGTACAGAGGGGTTACCATTTCTTAAGTCAGGTAATGAATACAATTCTTTTTTTTTTTTTTTTTGACAATGTCATCCCTTCCTTCACTTTCCCCCCGTTTCCCCTTCCTAGCCCTGCCCACAAGTTATATAGGTCATTTTCCAAATAGTGTATACTGAATAACATACAATTGCCTTTGGTCACCCTCCCTCCCTCCCTTCTATGCCTGTTGTCCCCTAAAAAACAAACACAACAGCAGGACACTGGTGGCTCACGCCTGTAATCCAAGCTACTGAGGAGGCTGAGATCTGAATATCGCAGTTCAAAGTCAGCCCACGCAGGAAAGTCTGTGAGACTCTCACCTTCAATTAACCACCAGAAAACCAGAAGTGGAGTGGTGGCTTAAAGAGGTAGAGTACTAGCCTTGAGCAAAGGGAGCTCAGGGACAGTGCCCAGGTCCTGAGTTCAAGCCCCATAACTGACAAAAAACAAAACAAAACAAAACAACAACAAAAAACAGAAAGAAAACCATCACCTCCACCAACAATAACAACAAAAAAAACCCCCATGTTATGGGCCCCAAATTCTAAGGAAGGGTTGCCTGCAGCTACAAGTTCAGTGCCTAGTGCTTTGGTTACTCTTTCAGCCTTGAACCTTCCTTCTCAGAAAGGTAAGAGATGAAAGAAGACCTTAGGATCTAAAAGAAAGAATGGGTAAGTTCCAACTTTAGTTTTGCCTTGTACTATATACTATACTTTGAGTCACTCAGAAAAATTAATCCCTGGAGAAACTAAAAAAATATATAAGAAGAAAATTGTACTGTTTGTTTTGCATTCGGTAGTCTTATTTCCTTTTGTTTTTTGCTTTTTCTTTTCTTTTGTTTTTGTCCATTGTGGAGCCGGAACTCTGGGCCCAAGCGCTGTCCCTGAGCTCTTCAGCTCAAGGCTAGTGCTCTACTTCTTTGAGCCACAGCACCACTTCCTATTTTTATTATCTAAATACACTGCACTTGTTCATAATTTTATATCACTTCCTATGAATCTGTATTTCCAATTTCATTACATCAGTCTATAAATCAATTTCATTATATCAACCTATAGAATACTCTGTTATATAACCTTCCAATTTGCTGGGGATATGGCCTAGTGGCAAGAGCGCTTGCCTCGTATACATGAGGCCCTGGGTTCAATTCCCCAGCACCACATATACAGAAAATGGCCAGAAGTGGCGCTGTGGCTCAAGCGGCAGAGTGCTAGCCTTGAGCAAAAAGAAGCCAGGGACAGTGCTCAGGCCCTGAGTCCAAGCCCCAGGACTGGCCAAAAAAAAAAAAATAATAACCTTCCAATTTGTCCGTTAAAGAGAAAACATATTATGCCAGGTACCAGTGGTCCATGTCTATAATCCTAGCTACCCAGGAGGCTGAGTTCAAAGTCAGTCCAGCCAGGAAAGACTCTTATCTCTGATTAATCGCCAAAGAAGCTGGAAGTGGAGCTGTGTGGCTCAAGTGGTAGAGCCCTATCGTTAAGCAAAAAAAAGTTCAGGGATAGTGACCTGATTTCAAGCTTCAGGGTTGCATGCACACACACAAGATATATACAGAGAGAGAGAGGAGGGAGAGAGGGAGAAAGGCAGAGAAGGAGAGGGAGGAGAGAAAACATAACTTCCAACCACTGCTGAAATAAAATCACAAGCTCATTTCTTGTTCTTTGTTGGAGGAGCTTATACAAGCACTGTGTCATTCAGCTGCTTAGGCAGGCTCTTTAAGAGCAGTTAATGTTTCTCTTATTTCAAATGCCAGCACAACTAAACTATTAACAGGAGCTACTCAGATCCTTTTTTCTGAAGCAGTGGGGTAACAATATTAGGTATACCATAAAAGGTGGGGCTATTTAAACCAGAATAAGTCAAGTGTCACAAAGAAGAAGATCATTCCTCTGTTTTGGAGGAATGTTTCTTTTTCACCTCTGAAATCCCCCTAATGCAAGACACTTTAAGAGAGAAAATCCCATTACATTCAGGAGCATGTCAGACATAGGGGTATATGTCTCTAATTCCAGCACTCGTAGGCTGAGGCAGGAAGACAAAGTTTGAGGTTAGCCTGGGCTACACAGTAAGACTGTCTCAAAAATTAAGATAAAATGAAATAAAAACAAGAAACATTTCACAGGAACATAAGCTAATTCAGCAAAATGTCAGAACCTGGCTAGGGCAAACCCATGTAGAAAATCCAACAAATCAACTAGAAATAGAACCTACTTTATAAGATAAGGCTCTCTTTTTCTATTTCTAAGAAGTGAATGATCTCCAGCTTCCTTTAGCCTGACTATAAACTACTTTGGTAAGAATGGAGAAGGAAGAATATGGGCTTACCCATTTTCTTGGGCAACAGGTAAACATCCTGCTTATAGCGACCCTCAGGAGCATTGTAAAGTTCTATCAAGGCGAGAGCCTAGAAAAGCAAAGACATGGATGCTGATACACCATTCACAGCCGCCCTACCCCACGCCAAGGGGCACCTGGCGGGTAAGGACCCTGGCAAGAACACTCTGGAATGCTTACCTGAGTAGTAGCAGTGATTGAGAGCACAAATGTAGGCACTGTGGAGCAGCTTAGGTTCAGCAGACGGCCCTAGTGATCAAAGGTCAAGATACAAAAGGGTCAGGAAAATGGCTGGATTTGGGGGAATGAGTTAGACCATGGTTGCCATTTTCGAAACCACCAGCAAGCAACATTGCTGGACAAGTGCAGATGTTCAATAAATATGACTTATTAATATTTATTACTTTTTTTGTGCCCCTCCTGAGGCTTGAACTCATGGTTTGGGCACTATCCCGGACCTGAGCCTTCTTGCTCAAGGTTGGCACTTTACCACTTGAGCCACAGATTCTCTTCCAGCTAGCTTTCTGGTGATTAATTGGAGATAAGAGGCTTATCAACTTTGCTGCCCAAGGCTCACTTTGCACCTCAGTCCTCAGATCTCAGCCTCCTGGGTCGCTAGGATTACAGGTGTGGGTCATCATGAGCTCACAGCTTATTTTATTCTTCTAAATAAAAAGAATTTGTCTAAAGTTTATTTTTAACTAATACATGAAAACAAAAATTGTGTCACATTTCAATGCATGCTGAGGCAGGAAGACCATAAGTTTTAGGCCAGCCTGGGCTATACAGCAAGATTGTCTTAGAAAAGAAAGCAAAGCAAAAACTAGAACAGAGTAAAGCCATTAGCACAACCATGTTCATAGCAGCACTATTCACCTAGGCAAGGTGTGGAATCAGCCCAGATATCCCTCAATGAACAGTTCAAGAAAATGTGGTATAACATACATCTGTATCTTACAGTCCTACTAACTCAGGAGGCTGTGATGTAAGGATTGTGGTTGGAAGTCAGCCTGAACAGGAAAGTCAGTGAGACTCTTCTCTCTAATTAACCTCCAAAAAGCCAGAAGTGGAGCTGTGATTTAAGGTAGTAGCCTTGAGTCAAAAAGCTTAGTCATGGCAGCCAGGCCTTGGGCTTTGAGTTCAAGCCCCAGGATTGGTAACAAAGAAGAAGGGAGGAAGGGAGAAAGGAAGGACAACATGGTATATATAAACAGTGGAATTTTATTCATTCATTAGAAAGAATGATAATGTATCCTTTGCAAAGAAATGGAAGGACATGGGAAAAATGATGTTAAGTGAAGTTACTCACGCTCAGAAAGACAAATGTTGCATGTTTTCTCTGTTACGTGAAAAGCTAGGAATTAGTATATAAATATTTAGGTAAATACCTAATGGATGGTATGCAAGTGTATAACAAATGTATTAACAGAAATATGATAGAGTCGGGGAGAACTCAAACACTGTAATTCCTTAGAAAGGAAAAATCATACTCCAACAAAACAAACACCAGGGAACAGGTACTTGAAAGCAGTAGGGAAGGGTCAAGGGGAGGGGTAGATGAAGGGGTGGAGAAGTAGGGAGAATGCTATCCAAATTCAATGTATACCCTACAAAATTAAGAAAAGAGAAGGAGTGGGTTGGGAGAGATGGGTGAGAAGGCTAAAAGGGGTGACAGTGATCAAGATTCACTTCACTCATAAATTGCTTTGCTGAATGGCAACTACTTTGTACAATCACAAAGATAATTGAGTATTTTAAAAAATATAGTAAAAACAAACATCTGTTTCCTCCAATATTTGTTATTTCTTTATTCAAAATTTGGAACATAATCATTATCTATAGTCACTGTACTGTGCAATAATATACCCAAATTTCTTGTTCCTGAGTAACTGTACCTTAGTATCCACTGATGAATCTCTTGCACTCCTCTTCTTTACCCCACCGATCTTGGCCTCTAGTGAACACCACTGATTTCACTCTCAACTTTCATGAGGTCGATTTTTTTTAGATTCCACATAAAAGTAACACAGTTCTTGACTTTTTGTGCCTGGCTTAATTTCACTTAACATAATGATCTCCAGTTCTATCCATGTTGTTGCAAATGAAAGCATTTCATTTTTGGTGGCTAATACTCTGTTGTGTATGTGTACCACATGCATTTATCAGCTTAAGCTGGTTGCTGCTTAAATTGGTTCCATTTTTTGGCTATTGTGAATAGCACTGCAATGAACAAGGGAATGAAAATAATTTTTCCAATACTGATTTTATTTCCTTTGGATATATACTCACAAGTAGGAATGCTGATCACATGGCAGTTCTTTTGAATTTTTTTTTTTTTTTTGGCCAGTCCTGGGCTTGGACTCAGGGCCTGAGCACTGTCCCTGGCTTCTTTTTTGCTCAAAAATAGCACTCTGCCACTTGAGCCACAGTGCCCCTTCTGGCCATTTTCTGTATATGTGGTGCTGGGGAATTGAACCCAGGGGCCTCATGTATATGAGGCAAGCGCTCTTGCCACTAGGCCATATCCCCAGCCCCCGGCTATACTAATTTAAATCCCACCAATGATACAAGGGTTCTCTGTCCTTTACATCCTTAACAGTTCTTGTTATCTTTTGTCTTTTCCTTTCCTTTTGTCTAGGCCCCAGACCAGGACTTGAAC
The DNA here is from genome assembly GCF_023159225.1 of Perognathus longimembris pacificus. Taxonomy (NCBI): domain Eukaryota; kingdom Metazoa; phylum Chordata; class Mammalia; order Rodentia; family Heteromyidae; genus Perognathus; species Perognathus longimembris. The sequence continues at coordinate 135,855,664 of NC_063162.1, read as the reverse complement.
TTGGTACTCATTGACTAGCAGTCTACCAATGGAGCCATGCTCTCAACCCATCTTTTGTCTTTTTGATAGTAACCATACTTACTAGAATGAGGTGATATCTCATTGTGGTTTAAATTTACATTCCCTTGATAATTAGTGATGTTGAATATTTTTCTCACCTACCAACTGGCCATTTGTATGTCTTCTTTAGAATTAACTAACCTTTATGTGAAACTATTGAAATTACTGGGAAAATCTGATGAAGGTACCAGCTAAATTATTTTTGCAATTATCTAACAAAGGAATATAGTCACATAATACTAAAGCTAAGATGATAATAAGGAAATATATATTTCTCTTGAACTTTCCCATCTTCCTTCTCAGGCTTGACATTCAATTGCAAGACTGTTCTATACAATGATCTATCAAGTCCAGGGGCAATCTCTCCAGGTTGAAAAGGGAGAGATGTATGGATTTAGAAGTGTGACAATTTCCATGCTTCTTCTTCAGACTGGTTCTCCACAGTTCTAGGGCGCCCTTGAATTCTGAGTGCAGACGAGGTAAAACTTGTCCCCATATTACCCTTTTCTATTTTGTTTCCTGGGAAGCCTGACCACCATTTTTACTCAACCATAGAGCCAAAAAACATCTTGGTGCTTACTTTTGTCATTATAATTGCTAAGTGAAACCTCCCAGGGCAGCTAAAAATGTTGCCAGTCAGATGACATCAAAGCTCTTACAGTAATGCACATTCAACTACTTGCCCATCCCCTTTCATACACACTCCTTTCTTGTGAAGAAATAATTTACTGCTTACAGATGTTCTGAGGCATTTGAGATGGTGAGATAAGTGAGGAAGAATGAAGAAACAGTGGGAACATATAACCCTGACTTCACAGGAATCCTTAGGTAAAGAAAGGGCATTGTTTACAGTTTCACATTCAAGGTTTTTTGGTTTTGTTTCTGTTTTTTTTTTTTTTTGTTGTTGTTGTTGTTTTGGGGGGCGATGTTCCTGGAGCTTAAACTCAGGACTTGGGCGCTGTTCTGGAGCTTCTTTTATGCCTCTAGTGTTCTACCACTTCTAGAGTTCCACTTCCAGCTTTTTTGGGGGTAATTTATCGGAGACAAAGAGTCTCAGGGACTTTTCCTGCCTGGGCTGGCTTCAAACTGCAAGCCACTAGTGCCCAGCTAACATTCAGTTTTTTAATATAAAAAAGAAAACTGACTGAAAATTGAAACCCAGGTGAAGTATTATTATTATTATTGCCATTGTTATTTTGGAACCTTGCCCTCAGTTCATGGCAAGAACAAGGAACATTATAGTAGTAAGGAATGCAAGACTGGGGAAGAGACAATTTCAAGATAAGAAAAGGGTCAGGGCTGGGAATGTGGCCTAGTGGTAAAGTGCTTGCCTAGCACACATGAAGCCCTGGGTTTGATTCCTCAGCACCACATGAACAGAAAAAGCCAGAAGTGGTGCTGTGGCTCAAGTGGTAGAGTGCTAGCCTTGAGTAAAACAAGCTCAAGGACAGTGTCCAGGCCCCGAGTCCCAAGCTCCAGGACTGACAAAAAAGAAGAGAAAAGAAAAGGGTCAAATACTGACATAGACAGCTACAAGGAATGCAAGTCTACAATAAGCATGAGCTAGAAGAAGCCAGGATGGGCACTATTAAGTAACCAATGTATACTACATATCTGGCTCAATTCATGGGTGTGGGTATGCAGTAACAAGGACTCTACCAGCAAACATGTGGCTTTCCCAGAGCTTTCTTAAGATAGGTCTGAGTTACAGAGTACCTACTTTATGCTTACTGATTAAATCATCCCACAAATGACATTATCTCTTTGTAAGCATGGCTCAAAATGGTACTGGTTTTATCTGTTAATTCTTTCTACAGTAATAAGTCATTATCTGATTCAACCTGAAGAGTGACATAGAGAGACAGGATAATTGGTGAAAAGTGGGGAACAAAAATAGTTTCTTAATTGCTGAATGAAACAACCTTTCACAATTAGAAATAAAATCCATGGGTAAGCAGTTAAAAGTTGTACTTATGAGTAGCACTTGAAAGAATAAGAGAACATGAGGAGAAGAGGAGCTGGATGCTATGGTTTGTTCTGTGTGAGGTAGAAGGAGTGTCTCTGGCCAGGCTTAGTCTTACCTCTGCCAACAGTACTATCCTTTTGCCATCAGGCCATATCACATGGTCAACTTGGGATCTCACTCGCTCCCAGGTCAGTTCTGGTGTCCGCAGACTTGCCTGGAACACATATAGCAAGAACATCATTAACATGGCATGTTCCAAAAGGGGGGGGGCAGAAAGATGTTGAAGGGAGCCATTTCAAATAGCAAGTTGAAAGGTGCAACCAACATGCCAGATGGAGAATACCTGTCCTGAGTTGGTTAGGACTGTTCCATTTCAGGGGATTTAATCTTAGGCTCAGCCAGGGAGGGATCACTCAGGATGACATTCCACAACATATACTGTACGCCCACTTTCTGCTGAGCACAGTAAAAGGTGCTATGAGAAATACAAAAGAAACCAAAGGCATGGTTTCTGCTTTCAAAAGGCTCACACTTTAGTTGGGGACACAAAACAATACATATGTGAGAGAAAATTACTTACAAAGCAACATGCAACCAGTGCAAAGTAATGTAGTGCAAACTGAGTATGTAAGTGCTAAAGAGACACAGAAAACGGAATCAGAGCTGAGTGAGATTAGCTGGAGAAGGCTGCATGTCCTAAAACCCAGCATGCTGGGGCCCAAGGTCTGCCCGCAGGTCCCAATGTTCCACGTGCCACCTTCTCAATAATGTGGTTCGCCCTAAAGTTACTGAAGCTTCGTGACCTAAGTGCAAACGTGAGGTAACCTTGAAAGGAATGCTTAATGAGAGAATAAAGCTCCCAACAGCTCACCCTCCTTCATTTCTGTATATTGTACATTCACAGGACAAGAGAAAAAAACGTTAAGTTTATTAACAGCAGTAATCAAATAACAGTCACAGAGTACAGACAATGATTTCCTCTCCTTCCAATAGGCTATGCCTGTCATATTCCACTGGTTATGTGATTAAAACGTAAAGAAATCTACTAGTTTTTTAAAAAAAATACAGAAATACTTTCAGCATATAAAATCATTACATACCACAGTCTAGGCATCATACTAAAGGATAAGACTGTGGATTCCTCTATTAGAATATGGTCAATTTATGGGAAGGAACAGAATCTTCTTTTCCTTTTTGTACCCTCAACTTCTATCTAAACATACAATGGGGTACTCAATTAATGTTTAGAAATTCATATTCCCCAAGAAAGTAACTATGAGTGTAAAGACAGACATATAATTATACATCAGTGTATTCAGAACTGTGTTCATAGTCTGGACCATTTTTAGGTTGTGTAGATAAGAAACAAATTTTGTTTCTTTTGTTTTGTTTTTGGTTATGGTACTTTGTTTTGTTTTGCCAGTCCTGGGGCTTGAACTCAGGGTCTGAGCACTGTCTCTGGCTTCTTTTGCTCAAGGCTAGCAACAATGCCACTTCTGGCTTTTTCTATATATGTGGTGCTGAGGAATCAAACCCAGGGCTTCATGTATGCCAGGTGAGCACTTTCCCACTAGACCATATTCCTAGCCCTGGTTACTGTACTTTGAACTCACAGCCTCATTCCTGCTAGACAGGCAGAACCCTGCCTCTACTTTCTTGTACTGGATATCTTAAAGATAGGGTCTCACTTCAACTTGTACATGTACCTAGGCCATCTACCTATTTTAGGCTTTCTGCTGTAGAAAGGATTACAGGCATAAGCCACCAGACTCAGCTAACATTTCTTTTATAAATTTGTTCAATCTTTCAAGAGAACTACTGGCAGTAGCTAGTAAATTTTCTTAGTGGGCTGGGTGCCAGTGGTTCACACCTGCAATCCTATCTTCTCAGGAAGGCTGAGATCTGAGGATCATGGTTTGAAGCCAGCCCAGGTAGGAAAGTCCATAAGACTCCCATTTAGGGGCTGGGATGTAGCTCAGTGGCAAAGTGTTTACCTAGCAAGTGCAACGTCCTGGGTTCGATCCCCAGTACCAAAAAAAGAAAAGACAAAAAACAAAAAAGACTCCCATTTCCAATTAACTAACAAGAAGGCAGATATGGAACTGAGGCTCAAGTGGTAGAGTGCTAGCCTTGAGGAAGAAGAGATCAGGAACAGTGCCGAGGCCCTGAGGAGTTCAAGCTCCAGGACTGGCACTCCCCACCCCCATTTTTTTTTTTTTTAATGAACCTAGTCTTTGACCAATTAATTTCACTTCTAGAACTCCTATAGAAATGCTTGTTAATGGTCAGAAATGTAAATCCTCATAAATGTTCACTATAGCACTATTTTGAATAGCAAAAACATAATTTGATAAGGAAATGGTATATAAATCAGAACAGCTCAACATCATGGATTATTAAGCAACTTTTTTTTTGAACAGGTACTGAGAGTTGAACTCAGGGCCTTATGCTCTTGGCTTGTCTTTTTTGCTCAAGTCTGTTGCTCTACCACTTAAGCCATACTTTCAAGTCTGATTTTTTGGTGATTAACTGGTCTCATGGAGATATTAGCCTCCTGAGAGCTAGGATTATAAGCATGAGCCACTGGCTCCAGACTTACTATGCAACTTTTTAAAAAAGAAGTAGAGTCTTGTGATGTAATTCAGAGGTAAACCACTGACCTAGTACATACAAGGCCCTGGATTTAATCTCCAGCACCACTAAATGAGAGGGTGGAAAAAGCCTTATAAATAAACAGTGAATACAGTTGAAACGGATCTAAGCAAATGGACCATTTAGGGAAGTTAAAGATACAAGGTAAGTCCTTTAGCTTTAGGAAATAGGAGACTGAAGGAAACTGTAACTCTCTGGCAACACTGCAGTTTTGATTGAGCTGGGTCTTCCAACTATTTGAGGTTTTTAATGTTTCGTACCCTTATCTTCCAGAGGACAAGCAATCTTGGTGACTGGGAGCAAAGAGCTGACAACATGGTGATGAATCTCCTGTCTTAGGAGGTAATCCTTGAGAAGAAAGAGATAGTGGAATCAAGAAACATAAGAAAAGATCAATGATGAGTACAGAGAGTTTACCAGTGCTCTGGAAAGGCAGGCAAGAGATCTAGAAGGTCAGTAAGAAAAGAGTTTAAAGAAAAACCTGGTTAACTTATCTCTACTGTCTAGGAACCTCCAATGATCACCTGATTATGAGAAAGAAGTATGTCTTATCCTATGTCTGGCACCTGGGGGCTAGTGGTGTAGCTCAGTGGCAGAACACATGCTTAGCATGCATGAGGTCCTGGCTTTAACCCCTTAGCACCAGTACTACCATGCCAAAAAAAGAATGCTGTGGATTTATAATCACTAAGCATTATACCAGGAAAAGGTTTTCTTATGCAGATTACTGTCCCAAACGAGGTATGCATCCCACTGTAAGTTGGCCAGTTATTAAGCTTGCACAAATTGATCTTATATGAGTTTGAACAGGACACAGTTTTTCAAGGAGAACATCTGTATTTTCATAGAACCAATATCCAAAATCATTCTCTGGCTAAAGAATTTCAAAATACAATGGTTTACTAAAATGAATTGAGGGGCTGGGGATATAGCCTAGTGGCAAGAGTGCCTGCCTCGGATACACGAGGCCCTAGGTTCGATTCCCCAGCACCACATATATACAGAAAACGGTCAGAAGCGGCGCTGTGGCTCAAGTGGCAGAGTACTAGCCTTGAGCGGGAAGAAGCCAGGGACAGTGCTCAGGCCCTGAGTCCAAGGCCCAAGACTGGCCAAAAAAAAAAAAATAAATAAATAAATAAAATGAATTGAGACGCTCATGATCCCACAGGCCTTCTACATAGAAAAGGAAGCATGTAAAAGAGATAAAAGGCACTGAAATTCAGGTCCCCTGGGTATTCACAGTACTAATATTTCTCAGAAAAAAAAATGCAGCTTTCGAAATGGTCAACTCTTTTCATGAACTATTTCTCCTAAATATTAGCAGGGACAGCACCCAGGTCCAGAGTTCAAGCCCCAGGACTTAAAAAAAAAAGTCTAGATAAATACTGAATCTTTTTCCTACATATTATCACTGAGCTAATGTATACTGAAGTTCCTCTCTTTTCCTATACTGTGTATACAGGCCATTTAGCAAATCACTTTGAGAGCCTCTTGATGTTTTTATTCCTGTTTAAGCTCCAGAACTGTTTTCTTTATACAAAAGCCAAACTAATTTTTTTGTCATTCCTGGAGCTTGAACTTTGGGCCTAGGCGCTGTCCTTGAGCCTCTTTGCGTTCAAGGCTAGTGCTTTACCACTTGAGCCACAGTGCCACTTCCAGCCTTTTCTGGAGATGAGAGTGTCATGGACTTTCCTGCCGAGGCAGGCTTTGAACCACGATTCTCAGATCTCAGTCTCCTGAGCAGCTAGGGATTACCCAGCTGTAATTTTTTTTTTTTGCAAACTTTAAGTCAGATATATTTTGTTAGTAGTTTATTCATAACCATCCAATGACTTTATTGCTTCTAAGAACAAAATTTTCAAGACCCCATCATAGCTTGCAAAGCTCCATACAGCTCACCACATCCTTGAGTGGTCCCTATCCTCATTTCCTTAACCATTCTGTTCCTGCCACTATGGCTTCTTTTCTGTTTCTCTTTGTTGTTGTTTTTTTTATTTTGTTTTGCCAGTCCTGGGCCTTGAACTCAGGGCCTGAGCACTGTCCCTGGCTTCTTTTTGCTCAAGGCTAGCACTCTGCCACTTGAGCCACAGCGCCACTTCTGGCCGTTTTCTATATATGTGGTGCTGGGGAATCAAACCTGGGGTTTTATGTATACGAGGCAAGCACTCTTGCCACTAGGCCATATTCCCAGCCCTCTTTTCTGTTTCTCAAATACCTCAAGCAGGTTTCTATCCCAGGGTCTTTTACTCACCATTCTCTGTTGTTGTTGTTTTTTCTCCTTTAAATCTGGTACTGGAATCAAACCCAGGGTCTTGCATATGCTTTTATCACAAAGCCACACCCCAGTTCAACACTCTTTCTGAATAGAATGCTCAGATGGTTTGCTCTTTCGTTACATTCAGGGGTTTTTCCAAATAGTATATCCTCAAAGATACCTTCCTTGACCACTCTTAACTAAAATAGTATCCTCAACATCCTCACCTTGCTTTTATTCTTCAATATAGTACACTGACAATAACTATTTATTATCTGTCTCCCACAATAGAACACAAACTCTGTGGGAGACAGAATGTTGTTCACTACTATTTCTTTTTTTCCTTTTTTTTTTTTTTTTTTTTTGCCAGTCCTGGGACTTGGGACTCAGGGCCTGAGCACTGTCCCTGGCTTCTTTTTGTTCAAGGCGAGGACTCTACCTCTTGAGCCAAAGTGCCACTTCCAGCTTCTTCTGTGTATGTGGTGCTGAGGAATCGAACCCAGGGCTTCATGAATGCTATGTAAGCACTCTACAGTTAGGCCCATACCCAGCCTATCACTACTATTTCTTTAGCCAATTAGTACTTAGCAAGAACAGATCAACAAAACAGTGAAAGAAAACCTGGTTCAATTATTAGTTTGCTATTTCCTTAAGTTTCAGTTGACTTCAACACTGTGAGACTATCACCAAAGACTGAAAATTTAACTTTTCAAAAGCCCTGCATCTCCTTTTAATTTAATTTAACTTAGCCATATACCTCCTGCCATGAAGAATTAAAGAGAAGTGAGAGAGTCCTTGGCTCATGTCTCAGCAGATAGGGGTATCTACCTAGAAATTCCTGAAAAGCTAGGCTTACTATAGCCAGTGTGATCCTTTTAGAATAAGTCATCTTATTAAAGCTAAGAGTTGGGCCTGGAGGTACACATCTATAATCCCAACATTCAGGAGGCTGAGATAGGATATATCTGAGTTCAAGGCTAGCCTGAGCTATACAGCAAGACCCTGTTGCAAAACCAACCAAGTAGCCAGCCAGCCAACCAACCAACCAAAATCAAAGTCAGATTGTTATAAACTTTACAACAGCACCCTGTTTCTCTCAGAATATGATGAAGAGTTCTTCGGGTAGACTGAGAGGTACTACAAGATCTGGCCTATTATCTCTCCGGCCTCATTTTTCATTCTTAGCCCACTAAGCTCATTCACTCCGTGCCAAGTACACAGGGCCTCCTAGTTTTTCCTTAAATAGAACAAGCATATTCCTGCCTTAGGGCATGTGTACTGGCTGTTTCTCTGCTTAAAATGTCCCTTACCTAAAAACCTGCACTGCTAACTCCTCCAAGTTTGCTCAAACATTACCTTCCTAATGAGGCTCCCAGCTTCATCTTTCTATTTAAAATTGTAACCCACTGCTTGGTGCCCTTAATTGAGCTCTACTTTTTCTTTTCTCCATGGTACTTTTACTTTCTAATATACCAAGATTTTTACTTATCTATTATGCTTATTATCTTTTTTTTTTTACTAAAATGTAAACACCATGAAGGCAAGAATCTTTGCCTATTTTGTTTACTGATGCCAATCATCTGGAATAACAACTGGAATATAGCAATCATACAAAAATACTATGAATGAAAATAAATGGTCTTCTGGCCTTTTTTTCTAAGGAATTACTTTGGTCTGTGCTGTGTTTGAGAGACTATTGGAAGTGGAAGTGTGGCTGAAGTGGTTGAGTACCAGCCTTGCATGAAAAAGCCAAGAGAAGGAAACATTACCATCACAAATTGAAGTTAAGGTTAACTTATGAGTTATGGGGTGATAATAATATACTATATTGGAAAAGAAATGGAAAAAAAGTAAAATTAGCCTAGGGTCAAAACAATATACTTAACTTTTTAGTTTCCCAGTTGAAAGTTAAGAATAACTCCTTATGGGTTGGTCAAAAGAAAAACAATGAAAATATAAAGGTTCATGATTATTTTTGGAGTTTTTTTTTAAATTTTAGAACTTCCTGAGGTTTTAGGGAAAATTCCTTCCCTCTCTGCTTATGTTTGACTACTTAGCAAAGGGGCAGCATGGTACATAAGTGAAACTTAAGGAGGGAAAAAGACTAAGAGGTGCTGGTGGCTCATGCCTGTAATCCTAACTACTCAGGAGGTTGAGATCTGAGGACTGCAGTTGGATGCCAGCCCAGGCAGAAAAGTCTCTGTGAGACTCTTATCTCCAATTAACCACTCAAAAACCAGAAGTGGAGCTATGGCTCAAAGTAGTAGAGCACTAGCCTTGAGCAAAAGAGCTCAGGGACCAATGCCCAGGCCCTGAACTGAAGCCTCATGATTGACAAGAAGAAAAAGAATTAACTAAGTTAATAATTATAAGCAAGCTAAAATATAGTGGTAAAGGAGAGTAATGGGGCCATGACACACACACATAACAGGATATCTATCCAAATAGGCTTTGGTAAACTATTTTGCTAGCTTTTTGTTGGGGGGGGGGGATGATTAAGATCTTGTTATGAGTCCAGGAATATCCTCAAACTCACTATAGCCCAGGCTGGCCTCAAACTCAACTACTTCCCAAGTGCTGGGATCCCAGGTGTGTACCACTATTTTTTTTTCCTTTTGGTGGTGCTGGGGCTTGAACCTGGGGCCTCATGTATACTAGGTAAGTACTCCACTACAGAGCTACATCCCTAGCCTCTGCCACTTAAAAAAAATTGGTAATGAAAGACCAGAACACAGAGTTTAAAAGAGAACCCATATATGTCAACTGATCCTTATCTGGCAATGTTGAAGCTCAATCAGAGCAGTCCTTAGTGAAGAGGAAAACAAGCCATAGTTGAGACAGTTACCCAGAGAGAAAGACAATTGTGCCATAAAATCACACAAAAACTTAAAGTCAGAGTCTAAGTCATACTGAGAGAAACTTGGTATGTCTGAAAAGATATAAACAGTTTTTTTTGTTTTGGTAGTACTTAGGGTTTGAACTCAGGGCTTCGTGCTTGTTAGGCAAAGTGCTCTACCACTTGATCCATGTTTCTAGCCTCTCAATAACACTTTCATTAGCTATCGTTTAAGCAAGTAATATGTTGGACTGGTATGTTTTAGGGTGAATATAATGATCCTAAAGTGACAAATTGTCCAGTTTTGAGAAACACATGCTACTACACAAAGCCACTGGATTGATTTGTGATACCTACAGACCCAACTATTATAGTTTGGAAAATACAATTAGGGATATCTAGTCCAAAAAAGAGAGATAGGAAAGAAGTTACCACAGTATTGGATAGTCATAATCTTAGGCAATAAACAGCGTTGTCCTAGCTCACATGTCTTTCTTGACTTTTTCCATGAACTTATTTATCTCATCTTTATGTAAATTCAAACATTTTCATAATATTGACTACTATTCTGACTCATATTCATTATATCTTGTGGGTTTTCGTTTATCCAGCTCTCAATTCTAAACATAAGGAGATCATAAATTGTAGTATGAGTTAAGTATTAATTATAAGTGAAAGAAGGCAATCACTTGATTTGTTTTGTGTGATGTGGGGGCTAAAACCCAGGGTCTTGTGTATGCTAAGCAAGCTGTACTATGGAGATATATCCCTGGACCCTTAAGACAATTATATGAAATGATTAAACTGAGATAGGGACACTTTATAGCACAGGCTTTGGGCTAGCGATTAGATGTGAACAACTATGCTAGGACAGTTATGTTTAAGATGGCTGATGACTTAATTCAGGTTTTTTTTTTTTCTTGCAAAGGAGAGAAAAAACATTGAAAATGCCCCAATAATGAGCAATAATGATCTTACCACGTCGATCTCTGTGTTGGAATGTCCCATATTACAAACGATGCAGCTATTCTTCATTCGATCCAAGTGCTCCCTGGTTACCACATTCTTGTTACCTTAAAAAAAGAGCCACATGTAAAGGAATGACACTGGACTCCTATCTCATACAATGCATATAAAATGAGCTCCAAAGGCGTCATACATCTAACTGTAAGAATGAAAACCATAGAACTCTTAGAATAATGGTAAGAGTAGATCTTTGTGACCTTGAGTCAGGCAACCATTTACTTAGATGTAAGCATGCTTATAGATATGCTTAAAGTTAAGCAAAACAAATGAAGAAATAAATACACTGGACTACACTGAATAAACTTTTATACCAGGCACCACTGGCTCATGCCTGTAATCCTAGCCACTCAGGATCACAGTTCAAAGCCAGCACAGGCAGGAAAGTCCATGAAACTCTTATCTCTAATTAATAGTCAAAAAGTATATCTGTGGTTCATGTTGTAGAGCACTAGCTTTGAACAAAAAAGTTCAGGGACAGTACCCAGGACTTGAATTCAAGTCCCAAGAGTGTGCCTGCATGTGCACATGCACGTGCACACACACACATGCACATGTTCACACACACAGAAAAGAATAAAGACAGGATTAATGAAGGAGGAGAAAACTATCTTTGAATATAGGCAGAAACACCTTATATGCTAAAGGCCCCATATAAAGTAAAAGGGAAAAAAGAGAAAGCCTGCTCCTCAGGCTTTCCTGTTTCCTGGCTGCCAGGATGTAAGAGCCACTTTGCTCCACCAAACTTCCCAACCACGATGGACTAAAATATCAGAAACTGTGAGAAAAACAAATTATTTTATTATTTTTTTTTTTGCCAGTCCTGGGCCTTGGACTCAGGGCCTGAGCACTGTCCCTGGCTTCTCTTTGCTCAAGGCTAGCACTCTGCCACTTGAGTCACAGCGCCACTTCTGGCCATTTTCTGTATATGTGGTGCTGGGGAATCGAACCCAGGGCTTCAAGTACACAAGGCAAGCGCTCTTGCCACTAGGCCATATCCCCAGCCCCAAATATTTTTCTTAAGTCATTTGTGAGATATTTTGTCACAGCAATGTAAGGTCTAACTATCACATTCCATGGAATCATTTGCAAATGCCATCCTATTTAATGTCACAAGCATACCTGTACAGGTAATCACAATGTCTACTTGTCGGATGACCTCATTTAATTTCACCAGTCGAAATCCATCCATACTGTAGAAATAAAACACAATCATAAAAGAAATATGTATCACAACAAAGAGGTAGGCAGGTTGGAGAGCCTTTTGCTGTGGAACCTCAAAAGCTACTACCAAGTTTCTCTGGTACAGAGTGATTGAGATAGCTCAGTTATTCCTATTAGTGAAACCACTTCCATAATTTCATACAGGAGAGAAATGAAAGGTTCCTTCACATCATTGGAACTTATTTCTTCCTCATTCTAGGGAGTCAAAATTACTATGACATTTGCCAAGCAAGTTTCTAAAAAATGCCATTGGGTGTACTACTCCACTGAAACTGCATTCCCCAAATCACTAATACACCTCCTGAATGCCAGAGCAAAAATCTTTCTTAGACTCTTAAATTACTTGACCTCTGTTACATTAAACATTGTTTTAAAAACTGTACACTTTGGACTCCATGATAATTTTTTTTCTCCTGATTTTTCTCAAACTGCCCTCCCCTGCTTTTGGTGATGCTAGGGGTCAAACCCAGGACCTTATGCATGCCAGGCAAGCACATTACCACTGAGTAGATCCCCAACCCTTTTCCTATTTTACTCTGTAGGGTTCTGCCCTACACTCTTGTGTAGTCTTTACATTCAGATCTTGATTGGAAGTAACCACTCATAGGAAACAAAATTTTGGAGGGATATACAGAATTTTAAATTAACATCAGTTGTATAAGGGGGTTTAGTTTCAACCTGTTCGTAGATGTATACAGTGTACCTTGATAAGACTCCAATATTGTGTGTGTTTATGGTGGTTCTAGAGCTTGAACTCAGGACCTGGGTGATGTCCCTGAGTGTTTGCTTGGTATTGGTCCTGAGGCTTGAACCTGTCCCTGAGCTTTTTATGCTCAAGGCTAGTACTCTACCACTTGAGCCATAGCTCTACTCTTACAGAATCCTCCTCCTTCTTCTTTTTAATATTTTTATCTTTTAAGTAGTTGTACAAAGGAGTTGACATTTAACACTATTCTACTTTCTTAATTCCTTAAAAGTTGTTTCAATGGGTCCCCTCTCTATATTGCTGGCCTTATATAAGTTGGGATCTTATTGTTATCTACATTACTTTGGTAACTCTTGTCCCAATTTCATTTACTTCTAGGTTTATGTCTTTCAAAATAATGTTTTGAAATGATTTCTCTAAATCCAATTGGGAACAATCATTCCATCCTTTGTGAGATTGCCTATCTTTAGTATAAGATCTAAATACTTATATTTGCAAATTATTCCTAACTCAAATGTTATATTTCCCCAAATTTATCCTATCTGCCAGAAACATTCAAATATTTACAGCTTCTAAAATATGTGTGCTAGCTTCTTCCTTGGAGACTATGCACTTGTTCTGTGCACCTGGCACATACTCGCAAACTAAGAAAACATTTGTAGAAGTTTCAAGACAGCTTTACTAACACCTCTGTTTCCCCTGCCTTGTTCTTCTTTTAGACATTTCTCCTTTGTGTGCCTATAGAAGTATATGCTAATTACCTTGAAGGCATTGAAGGCAATGTTTACTACACTATATAGTGGTTATTTATTTCTGTGTTTTCCTAAAAGCAGATCCTTGTCTCAGTCATCTTTTTGTGCTAGTATAAGGTTTGAACTCAGGGCCTTGTGCTTGTTTGGCTTGTTTGGTTAGTGCTCTACTACTTGAGCCATGCCTTATGGACTTTTTTGCCTGGGCTAGTTTCAAACTGCAATCCATCCAGATGTGAGCTTTGTGAGTAACTACAATTAGAGTTGTGAGCCACCAGCACTTAGCTTTGACAATTTATCATATTCATTATTATTAGCACGTAGAGTGATACATAGTAAGTCACACATGTAAGTTCTCAATTCATGGCTTTAAAATAACCTTACCCACAGTGTAGCATGTTCTGGTTTCTGTAATGAACCCTGAGAGTACTAATAGGGTGTTGGTTCCCCTCATATGAGCCTTGGCTCAGGTAAAACCAGCAACTCTGTTGGGGAAATCTGTGGGTTTATGGCTAGATGTATGAGACAGGGAGAAATGGCTTCAGGTCATCCATATTCTTTCTGGGAACCTTTGGAGGACTGCTAGTGAAGACTGGGCATACATGTTACAGACACACTTGGACTGCAGTAGTTTATAGCAACAGTGACATTTCCCATTCTGTTGAGAATGGAAAAGAGATAATTTGAACAATAGCTACCATTTAATGAAAATATTTTGTGACAGAAGCTCTGAGCTTTACATATTTATTATATAATATGTAATAATATATAATAAAAACCATAATTATTATTTTACTTAACTCTCACAACTCTCTCAGGGATGATTATCTACCTTTTAAAGATGAAACAGGAACTATTCTTTTTTTTACTTTTATCTTTGAAATCATGTGAAATTTAAAAATTGTAAGAATAATACAAACATACCCACACTTATTCTTCACTCAAGACTTAGCAGTTTTATCCAGTTATCAGTGTGATTGTGCACACCTATAATCCCAGAACTGGGGAGGCTGTGGCAAGAAGATTGCAAGTTCAAAGCTGGTCTGGGCTACTTAGTAAAACCTTGTCTCAAAGTTAGCAGATTTTACCCTTAATTTGAATTTGTCTAATGCTTCCTCATGTTTAGATTCAAACCATACATTTTTGGGAATAAGGCCACAAAAGGATTCTTTTCAGTGCAACATCAGAAACCACCTGACTCTAGCCTAGTTTTTGTTTTTCTTCCTCTTCTTCACTTACTTCTTCCCTCTTTGATCCTTCCTTCCCCTCCTCCCCCTTTCTCCTTCTTCTTCATACTGAGGATTGGTATATGCTCTACCATTTAGCTATACCCCTAACATCCTTGTTTTTCCTTCTTTCCCTTTTCAGAATGGCAGGTGTTTCATTTAGATATCTGGAGAAGTTAAAGGCTATTCTCTTGACTCAAAACGTCTGCAATTACTATTTGTGTAGTAATTCCAAATTTTAGCTTCTCTGGGAGCAGGACTCTGTGGCAGTTGAAAGGCAGAAGCTGAGAATTATGACAGCCTCTCTCAGGGTGGAGGCCTCTTTCAGATGCATGTGGCATTACCCATGCCAGTCTTTGGATGGCATGCTAGACTGTGGTACTGGGTGGGAGGCAGGTCTTCCTGCAAGCTTACCAGGCTTGCAGAGCACAGATGGGGTCAATCTCAGTTACATACACAATGGAACCCATGGCCTTCAGAGCAGCACAGCACCCCTTCCCCACCTGACCATGGAGAAAGCACACAAGAAGGAAAGTCTGTGAGGAAACTATTCTTAAAACTCCTGGTAAAGTATAACTTCTTTTATGCCCCACAGAGAAATTTCACTGAGCAGATGCATGCTTAGGAAAAGACAAATAAATGCAGTTCATAAACAAATCCCTGGCCCCTCCCTAGCACATTCATATGTATAAGGACACCCACACTCACGACTTATAATCAAAACATAAGCTAAAAGAACATCACAAACAGTGCTGCTAGAGCAAGTCAGAAAATCAACAAGAATAAAATACAAAGGAAAAAGGAAAGGTTGTACTTTCACCAGAGGGCTTCTAAAGTTATTTTTCCCCAATAAAAGTACATGTACTCTTGGGCTGGAAATGTGGCTTAGTGGTAGAGTGCTTGCCTAGCACACATGAAGCCCTGGGTTCGATTCCTCAGCATTACATACACAGAAAAAGCCGAAAGTAGCTCTGTAGTTCAAGAGGTAGAGTGCTAGCCTTGAACAAAAAGAAGCCAGGGACAGTGCTCAGGCCCTGAGTCCCAAGCCCCAGGACTAGCAAAAAAAAAAAAAAAGTACATGTACTCTTATGTCTGCATTTATAGAAAATTTTAGAATGTTTAAATCAACTACATTTTAAACACCTAATAAATGAAAGGTTAAATTTTACCTCTCCGTAGCCACAGACTACCACTTGCTTTCCACCAAACATCATGTCTGTTGTCCTTTTAAGTCTACAGGGAATAGAAACAAAACAAATCATTAAGTCAGGGGGGGAAAAAAAACCCTCTTGTTTCTCCCTGAAGTTAAATTTGGTCTCTCTGTTTTAGGGCTTTGTTCTTTGTTTGTTGGCTTATTTTGTGTTAGTAGTATGGCTTGAACTCAGCTTTTTTTTCACTCAAGATTGATCCTCTACCACCTCTAGCACACCTTTACTGCTGTTTTTGTTTGTCTGTTTGTTTGTTGCTGTTTTTGGGAAATAAGTCTCATGGATTAGGCTGGCTTCAAACTGAGATTCTCAGAACTCAGCCTCCCGAGTAGCCAGGATTACAGGATTACAGATGTGATCCATTTATCCAGCTAATATTTGTAAATCTTTCCAGTAATTTATCTGCTTAGTCCCTAAGCTACTGGGGACTTGGTGCTATGGGCAGGCAATGGAAACTTTGAGAGGAGGTTCTTTCTTTCATAAGTTACTATCTCAGATACGTTATAGTAACAAAAAGCTGACTAAAACATGGGTCCTGGGCTGGGGATATGGCCTAGTGGCAAGAGTGCCTGCCTCATATACATGAGGCCCTGGGTTCAATTCCCCAGCACCACATATATAGAAAACAGCCAGAAGTGGCGCTGTGGCTCATGTGGCAGAGTGCTAGCCTTGAGCAAAAGGAAGCCAGGGACAGTGCTCAGGCCCTGAGTCCAAGGCCCAGGACTGGCCAAAAAAAAAAAAAAAAACAACAAAAAAAAACCATGGGTCCTTCTTAGTAACAATGAAGAAATGACAACACAACTATGGAACCAGAAACTGAGTAAGAAAAGAAGTCAGTATTTGGTACATATTGAGGCAGATTTTTGTTTTTTATTTTTTGGCCAGTCTTGGGGCTTGGGTGACTCAGGGCCTGAGCAGTGTTCCTTTATTTTTGCTCAAGGCTAGCATTCTACCTTTTGAGCCACAGCACTACTTCTGGCCTTTTCTGTTTATGTGGTGCTGAGGAATTGAACCCAGCGCTTTGTGCATGTAAGGCAAGCACTCATAGATCTGAAAAACTAAAATGCCTCTAGGAATTAACTCTTGACTCACCACAAACTTCCAAATGGCCAGAGAATTATATGAGTAGCTACTCAGGAGGCTGAGATTTAAGATCATCAAAAAGCCAGAGGTAAAGTCATGATGCAAGTGGTAGAGTACCATCCTTGAGTGAAAAAGCTAAGGAACAGCACCCAGGCTCTGAGTTCAAGTCCCAGTATCAGCACCAAAAAACAAAACAAAATGAATCAATTACATGGTATGAGACATAACTTGGAATAGGATCACCTTTTTCCAAACCATCTTTATACTTCAGTTAATGACTCACAGGCCTGACAGTATCACAAAGTAAGAACTCTATCAATAGTTATGAGCTAGTCTCACTTCTTAAGTGAAATAGATTTTCTTATAATAGTGATAGCCACATAGCTCTGGGTTGTAAAATACTGGGAGTGATGTGGTAATGGATCCAGGGGTTGACATATGAATCATTTCCAGAAATAACTAAAACTAAAAAAAAATTAGAGAGTTAACACTTCAAGTTCAACTCAAAGATAACAAACATTACCCATCAAGAATTGATTCTCTGCAGCAGTAAAGGTTGTCAAATTTCTGCTTGGTGACTGAGTCGTTGACATTCATGGCTGGAACACACAGTTTCCCGGCTTTGGACAGTTGGTAAAGTCTGGAGACAGGGAGAGACACATACAACTATGAGACATTCCTATCTACTGTTGGTTTATTATCAGAGCCCAGAAATATGTTGATGGGGTGGGCATGAGAGCATGAGACATAACTATTTTCATCCTATTTAAGGGAGACAATGAGAAACAGAGAATATGTTTCTACAAGCTATATCCAGCCACTGAAGCAGTCATATGGTTTACTCAGAATTATCCTCCCTAAAAACTATTTCATGCTTTCAATTCTTTAAGAGTGAGTAAAAGCAAACAGAAATAATTTGATCGATTTTATTTAAGGAATGGCTGCTTGTTTGTGAACAGAACACTAAATCCTGGCTGTCTATGTGATCACGATGTAAGTTCTGTGAAAGCACAGGTTTCTGTCTACTGTTAGATCCCTAGCACACACAGTAGCTTCTGGCTCACTGTAAAAATTCAATTATGTATTTGTTCAATAAATAATTCAATAAATAATTTGTCCAAAAATGATAAGCAGTTATTGTTTACAACAGCTATAAATTGTAAGAACTCCACTTGTTCCCCCAGTTGACACTCCCCCATTGTTTTAGCTTAGTTATTTGTGAGAGTAATTAAAAACAAATGTTCAGGCTCAGATCTGGTCACCTATATGATGTATAGAATGTGATTATAAGATGGTATGTCAAGGCTGCATGAAGGAAGACAGGGATACCCATTTCAAATCTTACCTATGGACTCCAGTAACACTTTCTTCAACTATGCCTTTAATTTTCTTAAACATGTTGGGATACTTTTTATAAATCCAGTGAGTAAGATCTCCTCCATCATCCAAGATCTGAAATAGTAAGCATCAGTCATGTCATTCATTTCACTGAAGGTTAGGCTTCAGTGGTACCTTTAAGCCTTGTGCTCTAATTTCAAATTACCAACTTAGATACCTCAAATTTCCCGTATGGCTTTATGAACTGACTTAAAAGCAGAGCTAATACAATAATCGGCCAAATTAGTCATTATACTCAAGGTAAAAGATGAAGGATAAGATATTAATCCTTATTCTCACAACCAAATGACTCTTCCACATCATACTGTACCAAAATAAGGCAATGAGAGTTTTCTTATGAATTGATACTTAAGTAGGAATCTGGACCATTTATCCTTTTTTAAGTAAACATGTCAACTCTTAAACCTAGAACATCCATGAAAAAAATAGTGATATAGTGAACTGACTCAGAGTATTTTAACTTCAAATTAATTATTTGAGACAAGATCTCACAATGTAGCCTAGGTGGCTTTGAACTTGGTCTCCCTGCCTCAGCCTCCTCTGAGTATTGCCATTATAAAAGTAGGCCACCACATCTGGCTCAAAGGAGTATTTGAAGAACTGGTTATCTACAGACTTTAAAGGAAAAAATAAAGAACATTAGATTAAGATTAGACTACCAGTTCTTGAATGTACTAAGAAATCTTTAAAAAGTCTAAATTTAATAGAACTACTTTCTATTGATTAAATTTGGAACTTTAAATTTATTTGGTCAAGGCTTAGTTTTAATAAAAGGAGAGATAATTAGTCTCTCTCTCAGAACAATGGCTTCTAAACTGTATTTGGTAATCCTTTATTTCTCCAAAGTACAAGCACTCTCCCCACTGACATATGAAGCAGCACTGTAGGGTTTTGCCTAGCACAACCTCACACTCTGTATAAACCAAATTAAAAATAACCAGGGAACCGTGCAGCATGTAGGTGTGCAAGCATGCTTCTGAACAGCTCATCACTATTTCAGGTTGGGATTAAAGATAAACACAATGCTGTGCCCACTGGAGCTTTGCTCAGCAGCGGAAAGTTTCTGAATTATAAATAAGCTAAAGAAAGTCCAGTGTAGAATGCCATCGGGCACTGGGATATGGTATTTCAGCCCTTCTTGAGGCTATTGGAAGTGCTTAGCAGGACTTTTCAAGTTAAGTTGTTCCACCCATTTTTCTGGAAAGTCCCCACAGAACTAAGTTGTCCTCTGATGATATGTATCTATTTTGCAGTTTCTCCTCCTACAAGTTCCAAAAATGCTATCCTGGACATCATGGTATATAAAATCCCAAGCTTCCAGATTACTATCTTGTCTCTTCTTTTCTTCTGCTCCATTACTGATTTATTTTCTTTGACTCAATCAAATCTTATTTGAAAACAAAGACCAAAGGTAGGATTCTCATTTGGACTCTTATTCTTGTTCTACACTTTAAATTGAAACCCACACCAAAATATTCTGTGAGTTTCTTCCTTTTTGCATGTATGAGATCTATGGGCTTTTTCCTTGCTATTGTTGATTTTCAACCACAAAAAAGATCAGAAACAGAACACAAAAAAATTAAATAATTGGAAACTTGTGTGTTAAGTCTCACTTAACTACTTTTCCTTATTAACAAAGGAATCTAGACATGTGTGGTGGAACATGCCTATAATACTAGCTACTGGGGAGGTGATAGGGGAATTTTGAATACTAGGCTAGACCAAGCAAAGTTAGCAAGACTATATCTCAAATGGTCCAGTTCTTCAATAAGGTCCTGGATTCAATTCTTCACGCTGGAGGAAGGGGTGGTAATATCTGAATAGGCAGGTAGTTGCTATCCATATATTTAGCTAATGAATAAACCCCATAGCCCCCCCCCAATGTGATTTCATTACAGAAAATTTTGGTTATCAGAGAATCTTCCTGAGGTTGGAAAGGAAGAAATCCAAAAAAATATCGAACCTGTTTGGAATGTATGAACTGTTTTTGTTCTTGTCTAACTCTTTTCATTAACCTTGCCAGAAGACTGTGCTAGCTCCAGTTTGTAAAAGCTCTCTGGGTACAATTCTATAACTTCCCTATGTTCCTAGCTATATTCATGTTTTATTCCCAGGAGAACCCCCCTGGCATATGTACTTATCATTTGTCAGTCAGCCACCATCCTGTCACTGTTAAGTTTTTGGAATGGGCTGACTCATCTTGGAGCCACTATTATGCCCCCCTCCCCTTAGATCTAAAGGCTTTAACCTGGCTTTCTCAAACCAGCCATGGTGCCATGTGACGTGGACCACAGGCTACAGAAGAGGCTTCCTCCCAGATGGTTACTAGCTGAGGCATATTCTATGACTTTTGTCAGCAAGTAATCATTTTTCTTCCAGTTGATTCCCTAATTATCCTCTTATTAATGTACAGAAAAAATAGCAAATCAAGACTGCCTCATACTTTTTGTAGCCTTTTGCTTCTTGAATTTGATAACATATTAACCCTTCAAAATTGATTATTTTGTTATTGTTTTCAAGACTGAGCACTGAACCCAGGGCTTTGTGCATGCTAAGTAAGTGCTCTACCACTAAGCTACACCCCAGCTCTAGTTGTGATCTTCTGGAAAGTAAAATAAGGGACAGGTACAATGACACATGCATATAATCCTAGCTACTAGTGTAATATGGAGGTCAGATCTGGCCAGCGCCATCACTGGCTGTTGAGGTGTGTCAGATTGACTCCATCTCAGATTAGTTAAAGAGAGCAGAAGTTGACTCCATCTTCACTGAGATCTCCCCCACCCTATTCAGGGAAGTTCCCCTTCGCTGTGATAAGATTGTGTAAACTGTTTGACCACCTGAGTAGTAGAACATTCCAGGTTAAACCTGTGCCCTCCCATGAGTAGGCATATCCATCTGCATCATGTGAGCCCTGCCAAATCCATGAGCCAAGTCTAACTAAAATGAAAGATTGGGTCAAACAGTTGCTATGAGGCAGATTGTAATTCCATTGGCCACCTGCGTGTGACTTGGCATGCTCTGTAAGTGTTGTAACCTCATGGGCCACCTGCATGTGGCAGGCTTGACCATGTGATGTTTGCCTTTATAACCCGACCCCGAGTGTGGCCCGGGGCACGTGTTCCCAGCTCCCGAGTCTGGGCTGCAGCTCTGGCTGGTCAGTATACTTTTTACTTCCCCAATAAATCCATCTTTTTACTTGAGACTGTCTCTAAGTAGTGGACTCTTGGAGGGAAGAGGGATCTCTCCCCTCAGACCCCATTACATTGTGGTCCCCTCCCTTGGGGGGACCCCATTACAACTAGGAGAGATGGGACTGCAGTTTGAGTCCAGTTGAACAAAAAAGTTAGAGACTTTATCTCAAAAACAAGTTAGACATAGTAGTATATGCCTATGGGCCCAGATACTCAGAAAGTAAAGGTAGTAAAAGGCTGGCCCAGATGAAAGTACAAGTTCTCAATAAACTAAAAAAGCAAAAGGTCTGGGGACATGACTCATTTATTTGGTCAAGGCTTAGTTTTAATAAAAGGAGAGATAATTAGTCTCTCTCTCAGAACAATGGCTTCTAAACTGTATTTGGTAATCCTTTATTTCTCCAAAGTACAAGCACTCTCCCACCTGACATATGAAGCAGCACTGTAGGGTTTTGCCTTTCCTAGCTCTTTCCTAGCTCTTTCCTATCAGGTCTTGAGTTCAATCTCTAGTACTGCCAAAATAAACAGAAGTAAAAATGCCAAAAATAACAAATACAAAACATTGCCTGCTTCTATTTCTCTTTTTTTATTTTATTCTTTTCTGGTTGTGGGGCTTGAACTCAGAGCCTGGGCAATGTCCCTGAGATCTTCTGCTCAAGTCTAGCACTCTATCACTTTGAGCTACAGCACCACTTCCTGTTTTCTGGTTGTTAATTGGAGATAGGAATCTCATGGACTTCCTTGCCCAGGATGGTTTCAAGCCACGATTCTCAGATCTCAGTCTCCTGAGTAGCTAGAACTTACAAGGGTGAGCCATCGGTGCCCAGCTTAAATTTTTAAATAATTACTATAAAGGTGATGTATAAAGGGGTTACAATTGCATAAGTCAGGTAAAGAATATATGTACTTTTTGGACGATGTCACCCCAGGTTCTATTTTTTAAAGGTGGGAAATTAAAGAAGAAAAGAAATCTGAACTTGGAAACTTTTCAGATATACTGTTAACTTAATATATAGATTCTAGAGAGAAAGCTAAGTTATTCAGTAACTCTAGGCTTTGGTGTTTTGGGTGGCTGTTATGGAGGGAATTGTGTAGTGACAGAGACGAAAAACATTAATTTTGCTCTTTTTTAACCAGTCATGTGAATCTTGAGCAACATTCTAAGATTATTGGTGAACATGAATGCTTCCAACATCAGTAATAACAATTAAGGTACTTTTCTCTTTTTCTCCCCCCACCCTTTTTCTTTGAAACAAGGACTTGTTACGTAACCAAAGGTGGAGGAGAATTTACTATGTAACCCAGATTGACAATGAACTCAAAATCTTTCTGTCTTAGCCTCCTGAGTGTTCGGATTGTCATATGCTAGCACATTTGGCTAGTTAAGGCACTTTTGAAGATATAAGAGGTTCAGTATTCTTTGTGTCATTATGTTTTGTCTGCTATGGGGCTTGAACTCAAGGCCTGCGTGCTGTCCCTGAGCCTCTTTGTACTCAAAGCTAGGGCTCTACCATTTGAGCCACAGCGCCACTTCCAGTTTTTGAGTGGTTAATTGGAGATAAGAATCTCAGGGGGATCTTTCTGGGCTCGCTTTGAACTGCAGTCTTCAGATCTCAGCCTCCTAAGTAGCTAAGATTACAGGCATGAGCCGCCTGTGCCCGGTGATTCAGTATTCTTGAAGTACCAAAGCAGAAACATTGAGGTCTATTGGAAACCCTGGTATAGCAGATAGAACTGGAACCATTTTGCCTTTATGTTATTGGGAAACCCTCTCTTTGGCTATAATTTCCTTCTATCATCACCCCTGCCTCTTACAGAATAATGTTAACATAAATCTGACCCACCATGTTTGGCTGCCAGCCTTCCACATTCACACATCGGTCAATGCACCACCAAAAGTCATCTTCAGACTCTCCTTTCCAGGCAAAGACAGGAAATCCTATAAAAAAAAAAAGACAAGGAAAAATTTAAAGGTTACAAAAATGGCTAACTCCGGGGCTGGGGATATAGCCTAGTGGCAAGAGTGCCTGCCTCGGATACACGAGGCCCTAGGTTTGATTCCCCAGCACCACATATACAGAAAACGGCCAGAAGCGGCGCTGTGGCTCAAGTGGCAGAGTGCTAGCCTTGAGCGGGAAGAAGCCAGGGACAGTGCTCAGGCCCTGAGTCCAAGGCCCAGGACTGGCAAAAAAAAAAAAAAAAAAAAAAAAGGCTAACTCCGCTACATTGACAAGAAGGTGCTGGTTTCCTCATCCCAAACCCTCTCATTCTCCTATATTCCTTGAGTTGACTTTCTTCTCTAATTAGCATTGCTTTCAGTCCTTTGTCTTTAGTGGTCATTCTGTTCTTGTTAGCTCAAAGAGAATAAGCATAGGGCTGGGGATATAGCCTAGTGGCAAGAGTGCCTGCCTCGGATACACGAGGCCCTAGGTTCGGTTCCCCAGCACCACATATACAGAAAACGGCCAGAAGCGGGCGCTGTGGCTCAAGTGGCAGAGTGCTAGCCTTGAGCGGGAAGAAGCCAGGGACAGTGCTCAGGCCCTGAGCCCAAGGCCCAGGACTGGCCAAAAAAAAAAAAGAGAATAAGCATAACAGATAAGAGTATAATGGTGGCTAAAAATGTGACTAAAAGAAAAAGAACTACACAGAAATAATTACTTAATACAGACTGGCCTTCTCATCCTTTCTTACTCTACTCATTTTTTTTTTGTTGTTGTTTCTATACTTTGGTTACCCCACTTTCCTTATCAGGAAAGCTTACATACTCTGCTAAAATATCTGCTTCATGTCATATCCCAATGAAATGGGACATTTCCTTATAACACCTGCTTAAGCTAGCTGGAAGTGAGCTCTAAAAGGAATCTGAATTAAATCATTATTTGTGCTCTACTGAATATGGATTTATGATATGTTGTAGCATTTATCATATGTATTAGGATTGTATTATCATATGTATTATTATATTATCATTATTTCTGCAAGTATATAGTTTTATCTACGACAATATAATATCCTGAGGACAAAGATATTTTATTTGTTCCTATAGTTCTTAGAGTAAGTCACAAACATTTGTTGAAGGAAAAAAAGAACGAATGAATGTGCACGTTCAATTCTTTGGGTTATACTTTAATATTTGAATATTTGTGAACTTTCCCATCATATATACATAAAATGTTTTAAATAAATAAGTGGATATAAATGAAACAAAAGTGAAATGCAAAGAGTGATAGCAAAAAAAGAGATGTGCATACTGTGTTTTCCAGTATTCCCCAAAGCTCTGAGACAAGTGTTTGGTACCTTGATCTGTGTGTCATGATGCCTGAGAGTAAAGGCAAGAAGCTGAAAAATCCAAATCTCTCTCTCTCTCTTTTTCTCTTTCTGGGGTTAGTCTGTGGGGCTTGAACTCAGGGCCTGGGTGCTTCCTTGAGTTCTTTCCCTCAAGGCTAGCACTCTACCACTTTGGGCTAGAGCTCCACTACTGGTTTTCGAGTGGTTAACTGGAGATAAGAGTCTCACAGGGACTCTTCTGCCTGGGCTGCCTTCCAAGCACAATCCTCAGATCTCAGCCTCTTGAGTAGCTAGGATTATAAATGTGAGCCTCTGGTGCCCAGCTTCTCTATTTCTTTTACCCTTCAAGTAATTACCAGTGGATGTTGTGATCAAATATTTATCTCCCAGGTCAAGTTCTCATTATTGCTGATGCAGAAACATTAAACATTAAGTCAGGGCAAAGCATCTGCTTGAAACCTAGCAGGCCACAATACTGGGGTTAAAGCATTTTCTTCTCTAGCCCATATTATCTTGGATAGTGAGTAGGATTTGTTGGTGTTCCATTAGTTAACCAAAGAAAAGCACCAATAACAGAGTATTAAACATAGGTAGATATATGTAAAGTATAAAACAATTTAAATCATGTTTGATAAGAGAAGCTCAGAAAAAGAACAAACTGGGCTGGGAATATGGCCTAGTGGCAAGAGTGCTTGCCTCCTACACATGAAGCTCTCGGTTCGATTCTCCAGCACCACATATATGGAAAACGGCCAGAAGGGGCACTGTGGCTCAGGTGGCAGAGTGTTAGCCTTGAGCGGGAAGAAGCCAGGGACGGTGCTCAGGCCCTGAGTCCAAGGCCCAGGACTGGCCAAAAAAAAACAAAAAAAGAAAAAGAACAAACTATCAAGAAAGGTATCTGTTTCTTCAAAGGCAGTCCCTTTATTGACGACCTTCCTTAAAGATTTTTACAGAAACAATGCAACTTCTTGGAGGCTTATTTTAGCCAGACATAGAGAACAATTGAAAGATCTTACCACTTTCTGCTAGAGCAGCAGCCACTTCATTGAGAGTGGAATAGATGTTACAGGCAGCCCATCGGCACTGTGCCCCCAGAGCACCCAGAGTTTCCATAAGCACCTGTATTAAAGAGAAGGTGGGAAATGAACAACTAGTTAAGACTAAGTTTATATATTTTACCAATGATTTTCAAATTGTGTTCTACAGAACAACTTCCATGTTCTAAGCAGTTGGCAAGGATTAGGGGAAGGCATAAGAGGGGGCTCCAGCTGAGCTCCATGTTTTATTTGACCTACTGGGTCTCCCAAAACAATTGAATGAAACCAAGAATTTCAAAGCTAACCTATTTGTTTTTGTCAGTTGTGAGGCTTGATCTCTGGGGCCTGGGCACTATCTCTGAGCTCAAGTGGTAAAGTGCTACACTTCCGTTTTTCTGTTGGCTGATTAGAGATAAGAGTTTCATGGACTTTCCTGCTTGGGCTGGCTTTAAACTGCAATCCTCAAATCTCAGCCTCCTGAGTAGCCACTGGCACTTGACCTAACATATTTTTTAAATAAAACATAAACTAACAGTTCTGCTTCTGCTTAAGATACAGAAAGCAGGCAAAACTTCCATCCTAACAACAAGAAAAAGTTGGATAATCTACAAGGTCATATTTTAGCCCATCAAAGGTTCAGATCATAAAGTAACTGAACTCCAAAAAGCGATATATCCTTTTAAGGATGTATTGTCTTTGGTGAGCTGCTATATATAAGGGTAAGAAAAAGAAGCCAAAACTTTGTGGGTTTTTTTTGTTGTTGTTGTTGCCAGTCCTGGGGCATGGACTCGGGCCTGAGCACTGTCCCTGGCTTCTTTTTGCTCAAGACTAGCACTCTGCCACTTGAGCCACAGCACCACTTCTGGCTGTTTTCTACATATATGGTGCTGGAATCAAAGCCAGGGCTTCATGTATACTAGTGAAGCACTCTTGCCACTAGGCCATATTCCCAGCAAAGCCAAAACTTTAATTAGAGGCTAAGTGCAGAAATGTGTGTCATTAGGAATCTCTGAGAGCCTCACTGTAGACACTCACAGGTGAGCTCTTTTCCAGGAGCTCCCATTTAGTGCTCACAAGAAAGATTAGGAGCCATGAGAGATTAGGAGCTATGAGTCCCTGTCTCACGGACTTTTCTGCCTGGGCTGGCTTCCAACCACAATCCTCAAATCTCAGCCTCTTGAGTAGATAGGATTATAAATGTGAGCCTCCGGTACCAGGCTTCTCTATTTCTTTTATCCTTCAAGTAAGTACCAGTGGATATTGTGATCAAATATTTATCTCCCAGGTCAAGTTCTCATTATGGCTGATGCAGAAACATTAAACATTAAGTTAGGGCAATGACGGATTAGGAGATCTGAAAGATTAGGCTATGTTCAGAGACAGGCCCCAAATTCACAAAAAAGGACAAAAGTTTGAGGAAGAATATAACAGAAGTTCTGTAGTACTACAAAGAAACCTTATTATAGAAGGGGGAATAATTTTTTCAGAGGTAAAGCCTGGAAGAAACCACCTTAAGGTACAGAAATGATACCATCAGTCATAAGTAGCTAGAATTACAGGTGTAAGCCACTAGTGCACAGCAGAATTTTTGAATTCTTATAATTAAGACTCATTGATTCGTCAAACAAGCGAAAGACAGTAAGACTATTCACAAAGCAACATCAATTAACTAGAAATAAATAACTGGGACCCAAAATATAAGAACACGAGTTAAGAATGCTAGTTGTTAGGGCTCAAACAAAACTGGAGGCAGGAAGAAGGGTGACAGACACCTAGGGGTTGAACTTCACTTTTAAATCACCATCATTTTGAAGGAGCAACAATGGAATGAGTTATAACTATGCAAACATACCAACTATATAAATAAATACACATTTACCAGAAATATGGACAGGAACCTATGATATATATTTCTGGAACATGAGCTTATAGAATATTATATTTCCATATCATTTTGTGGTAATATTTGAATACTATACAATTAACATGAATATGTAATTAGAAAAATAAAAATAGACCAAAAACAAAAGAAAGCAGATTTTTGCAAGGAAAAAGAAAAACATAATATATTAAAATTGATAAACTCATAGTGATTATTTCATTTAGGAAAATATAGGGAGGGAACCCTCAACAGTGGTAATGTTGATTGAGCATGGGGGTAAAAAACAAACTAGATATAACTTAGCAACATGAGACAGTAGAGAAACACTAACTATTTTAAGCCACTACACTGAAGTCTCATATCCCCTAACCAAGGAAGCCCAGAAAAGGTTTCAAGAATGTTTTTGCCATAATACATTACTCAGTAGCTCTAAGAAAAATAGCTTTTCAAATTTATTATATTAATTTGGGGCAGTCAAGATACTCTTTTTGTCAGAGAATGTACAGCCTGGAAGTGTCAGAGTGAAGATAGAAGTTGTCTGTTCTTAAGGAATCTCTATTGCCCTTCATCAGGAATGTGACCACTTAAGCATGCCATTCAGGAGAGACAGACAATCTATGGAAAGTAGACTCAGATCTTACAAATCCTGTAAAAGAATTTAAAAACAGCTAGTTACCAGTGGTTCACACCTATAATCCTAGCTACTCAGGAAATTAAGATCTGAGAATCATGGCTCAAAGCCAGTCCAGGTGTCAGAGACTCACACCTGTAATCCTAGCTACTCAGGAGGCTGAGACCTAAGGATCATGGTTTGAAGCCAGCCAGGGCAAGAAAGTCTGTGAGACTCTGATCTCTAATTAACCACCTCAAAACCGGATGTGCTGGGGCTGGGAATGTGGCCTAGTGGCAAGAGTGCTTGCCTCGTATACATGAGACCCTGGGTTCGATTCCTCAGCACCACATATACAGAAAATGGCCAGAAGTGGCGCTGTGGCTCAAGTGGCAGAGTGCTAGCCTTGAGCAAAAAAGAAGCCAGGGACAGTGCTCAGGCCCTCAGTTCACGGCCTAGGACTGGCAAAAAAAAACAAAACAAAACGGATGTGGAGCTGTGGCTCAAAATGGTAGAGCTCTAGCCTTGAGCACAAAAGCCCGGGACCCAAGTTGAAACTCCACCACTGACACATACACACAAAAAATAGAAGCCAAGATCTGAGGATCATCAAAGCCAGCCGGGGCACCAGTGGCTCATGCCTGTAATCCTGGCAGGAAGTTGAGATCTAAGGATTACAGTTCAATGCCAGCCCAAGCAAAATGAGACTCTTATCATTAATTAACCACCAAAAAGCTAGAAGTGGAGCTGTGGCTCAAATGGTAGTGTGCTAGCCTTGAGCAAAAAAGCTCAGGGACAGTGCCCACGCCCTGAATTCAAGCCTCAAGACTGGCACAGATAGATAGATAGATAGATAGATAGAGAAATGATTTTAGACTATTTCCTAGTATACCAGTCTCTCTGTAGTTGTCTCAGTATGATTGAAAACTTTGTTTAATCTTTGATGATATCTTAAAAGAAGGAATCTGGAATACTGTAGGGGCACTTTGGGTTGCCACAATGATTGAGGGGAGTGCTATTGGCATTTAGTGGGCAGTGCCAGGGAATGGGACATTCTTAAAAGTGCAGAATAGCAGCTTATATAAAAAGACTGCATAATTTTCAAATGTCCTATTGAAAGTTCACACTGGTGAAAAGTCCATTTTATTGATTGAAGATCTCAGCCTCCAGAGCTAGCATTACAGGTATGAACCACTGGTGCCCAGCAAAAAGTATTTTTCTCATAAAAGGAGGCATTCAAATTTGCTAAAGGTGGAATCACTAGTCTAAGCCACTTAAGTAATCTAGACCCCATAGAATAGACATGGAATATGGGCATTGTGATAGTTCTGCGAACAGTGGAGTTTCCTGAGGACTTCTGGAAAAAGTTTCCTTGCTGTTGGGAAAGATCGATCTTTCATTCCAAGTCAGTTGGCAACCATTTGCTATCAGCTTGAAAATGAAGTGGGCAAATGGAGGAGATTTCACCAGAAAGGTGAAATGGGAGTCCTGATTCTGCACTTGAACTCTACCTTCTTTCACACTGGACCTTAAGCTATGTAATAAAAGAATTCCTTTATGTGTAGGTCAGGTGGGACCAGGCTTTCTTTTATTAATGAGGCTGAAAGTGTAAGGTCCTTTCCCTGAGGGCTACATGCAGATGCCCCCACCTCATTGTCTCACCCATTTACCTGGGTAACCTGCAGACCTGGAGGCAGTTACCTCCCCTTTCCCTGAGGTCACACCCCTTGCCCCTGCCCTAGATATAAGGCAGGGCTGGGTGGGGGGGTCTCTCCCTCTCCCTCTCCCTCTCCCTCTCCCTCTCCCTCTCCCTCTCCCTCTCCCTCTCCCTCTCCCTGTCCCTGTCCCTGTCCCTGTCCCTGTCCCTGTCCCTGTCCCTCTCCCTCTCCCTCTCCCTCTCCCTCTCCCTCTCCCTCTCCCTCTCTCTCTCTCTCTCTCTCTCTCTCTCTCTCTCTCTCTCGCGCGCGCGCGCGTGCTCGCTCTCTCGCTCTCCCCCTTCTCTCCGGCCATGGATCATCTTGGCCATAGGCCAGCAGTTCGGTAATAAACGTTCTCTCCTGCCTGAATACCACGTGGCGTTCTCCTTTACCTACTTTAAAAACCTAACAGAAAGGAAAACTAAAAGGAAGCAGTATTATATAGTGTGAAGGCATCCTTAATTGTACTGATGTGCATATCTTGACTATGTGATTTACTCCTGTGTAACCATGGACAAATTACTTAAGCCCTCTCACCCTTAGTTTCCTTGTTTACGAAATAAAAAGAGGAATATCTGCTTTACACAACATTAGGAGGATTAACAAACTCGTACTTGTTCAGCTGTTAGCTTGGTGCTGGCTCATTACAAGCACTCAGTAGAGGTAGAAATTATTAACTATCGTTATTAAAAGAAGAATGGAAAAGACTCACAGCAGTTTGAGCAGTGATGTGTGTGCAACCCACAATTTTGGCTCCAGCCAAAGGCTTTTCTCCTTGAGCTCTCTTCCTTAGAGCCATCAGTGCAGGCATTTCTGAAAAGAATGACGGGACTGGTAATAGATGGTCCTTACTTTCATTGTGATGAGTAAGAAACGAAAGAATTAATTATAAAATTAACTATTTAGGCTTTAAAAAAAATGCAATTGTAATGAGTGCCACGAAGCAGAAATCAGGAGACTATATAATAATTTGAGTTTGCTCTCCAATATCTAAAAAAAAAAAAAAGGTAAAAGTCAAGATGTTAAGATTAAATAAAGTAGCTAGACATCAGTGCAGGTATTTCTGAAAAGAATGAATACAATCACAGCAATATGAGGAGAAAATAAGAGAATAAACAGAAAAACTTACCCTATCAGGTTGATACTTCTCTTGATCAAGTTCTCTGTTAGATTATGTTTCCCAAGGGATCAAGATATTAAACCCGAATTTCCTTTTCTAAGAAGTATTCAGACGTAATTTCTCTAGAGTTGCAACTGTAAGGTTTGCCTTTCAGAAAGGAAACCCACCACATGGCAGAAAGAAGTTTATTGGGGGGGGGGGGGGGAAGCAAACTGCCAGCTGGCACAAGATGGAGGTGTAGAAAGACAGAGGGGAAGGAAGAAGAGAAAAAGAGAAAGGTCAGAAAAAGAGCAAGAGAGAGAGTAAGAGAGAGAAGGAAAGAGAGTGGGGACTCATGTTGAGCCAGATTACATAGGGAAAGGTGGGAGGTATGGCCAGGTGGATTGGATGTGACCTCAGAGAAGGGGGAGGTAACTGCCTCCAGGTGTGCCAGTTACCTAGGTAATGCATGTACTGGGCACAGACTTAAACAGGTGGGGGGCATCTGCATGGAGCCCTCCGGGGGTGGGTGGTTGGTGGACCTTACAGTAATGTCCTACATGCCAGTTCTCCTTATCTAGGAGTTTGTTCTAGAGACTAGACCCACCCGTTTATACTGCCTTCTCACAGTGTTTTGTGAGCTCAAATTTGTTTTGTTGTAAGTATTCTTTAACATCACACTGAAATTTCACATTACCAGATCTCAGGACAAACAAAGGGGTTAATGAGGACAAAAAGACATAGGCACGTAGA
Organism: Perognathus longimembris pacificus; assembly: GCF_023159225.1. Taxonomy (NCBI): domain Eukaryota; kingdom Metazoa; phylum Chordata; class Mammalia; order Rodentia; family Heteromyidae; genus Perognathus; species Perognathus longimembris. Next base: position 135,823,719 of record NC_063162.1, on the reverse strand, counting down.
GAGGGAAAGAGGCACTTGCTTTCTTTACCTTGTTCAGCAATTTCAATTTCTCTGCGTCCAAATTCTGCCTGTTTGATGTTCTTGACACAGAAGTCACTGCTTCCCTTAGAATTCTTTTGCTGCTTGTCCCTGGGGGATGTCTCATCATCAGAACTGTCTGTATATGAAGCCGCTGAATGACAGAAAACACATACACACAACACTCTGAGAGAAAAAATATTGTATACCTCTAAAATTCTAAACTGTGGAAGAAATGGAGGCTTCTTAGTCATTAGTGCTACATAAATGAACACCTCTGGGAAGCACCTAATGGAATCATAGGTTGTCCAAACCATCTGTAGAAAGTGCTAGGCACAGGTCAGAAGGGGAAGGTAAAAAATTACCAAAGACATTAGTACTAATTGGTATTAATGTAGGGCTAAATTTTTATTCTGAACATGTAGAGGTACTTGAATAAGCAAAGGGAGAGAGGTTATAACATGATAGTAATCGGTTACAATTCCTAATGCAAGTCATGGCCATTTATCTGTGGGTTCCTAGGATCCCAGATATCTTTCTGTGTCTGGCCCTTAAATGCCTGAAGCAATTTGTCTTTTAGTATAACTGAACAGATAAGAGCTACATAATAAGGAGCCCCTAGGAAAGCAATTAAGAACCACACAAAAAGTGTTTGTCTGACATAACAGAGCTTTCTCTTTCAAGACTGGCTCTGATGAAGCTGAGCTATGCCTGCAGATGCAATTAGACACTGACAATGGAGTACTCATTCTGACATGGAGTATTCATGCTCTCCCTTCTTGTGGCCTCAGCAGGTCTGCATGAGGCATTTTAGATTCCCAAAGCAACAAATAAATACTCTTTTGGTACAATAAAATGCTCTGATAACTAGACTATTTTAGCAATATACACTAGAAGGTGAAAGATCCAAGACATGATTGTGGCCAAATAAGCAGCTGCTGCTATTGCTATCCACGGGTTTAGCTGAGGTCTTTTAGTTCTCATGGAATTCTGTAATCATGAGCCATTTTTCTGGATGATTTATTTTTAAGTGTCAGAGGATAGTTCTTCCTTATCGTCAGAGTTTTTTGGTGGAGAAGTGGGGACTATAAAGCATTGTCAATAAAACATTTTCCCCCCTCTCGATGCAGGAAAAAGTACTGCCAATACATTAGAGGCAGTGAACGCTCAGAATTCTTAGGATCTGTGGTACTCTGATCTAGTAATAGCTAGATAATTAAGGCATTTCTGGGATTTCTTAGCAGAGGGTGTGTGGAGAGGCGGGGCTGTAAATGGCAAGTCTGACCTTGCCCAGTTAATCAGGCATGGGGCTGCACACTGTGGGGGTCAGCAGGGGCTTGAGGATCTCACTTGAACTGGAAAACTTCCCTGGAGCAAAGTCCTAACACGAGGCCACAGGAATGAACATGGCCCCAAAGGAGGTAAGGGAATTAGTAAATCTCCAAAGGGACTTTTGTTCTTGAAAGGAACTAATCTGTACAAAAAGTTTTTAGTTCCCCCTCCTATGGTGACTGAGAGCTCAAAGTACTTTTGGCAACAAAGCCCAGAAACAGCTTTCTTGGCAGTCCTGTCTGACCAATCACTATTTTGATATAGTTTAGAGGAACCATGCTTCTTCATCTGAGAGAAGAAAGACAATATCTTTCCCCAGGCAGGATCCAAATTTACAAATAAATTGCTTTTAAAAAATAAGAGTTCACATTTTGACTATCTTGACAATCTTTCCAGAACCTTGATGATCTTTATGCGACTCATTAGCCATTCCAAATATTGTTATCAAGCACCTTGCACAGTGGCTTGCGTGCCTATAATACCAGTATGTTAGGGGATTTGGAGTTTGCAGCAGGCCTGGGCTACTTAGCAAGCTCAAGCTACAGAGAGACACTATCTTTAAAAATCAAGGGCTAAGTATGTAGCCTAGTGATAGAACATTTTCCTAGAGTATGCAATTCCAGCACTTCAACCAACCAACACAGTGGTCATATGTTTGAGGCGAGCACTCTACCACTAGGCCATGTTTCCAGTCCCAAGTGGTCATATGTTCTAGAGTCAGATAGACTTGGAAGTTTTTTTTTTTTTTTTTGGCCAGTCCTGGGGACTGGACTCAGGGCCTGAGCACTGTCCCTGGCTTCTTCTTGCTCAAGGCTAGCACTCTGCCACTTGAGCCACAGCGCCCCTTCTGGCCATTTTCTGTATATGTGGTGCTGGGGAATCGAACCCAGGGCCTCATGTATATGAGGCAGGCACTCTTGCCACTAGGCCATATCCCCAGCCCCGACTTGGAAGTTTTAACTGTTCCTGATATACAAAATGGAGGTAATACCAGAGCCTATTTAACAAGGTTGGTTGTTAATCCACTTATGCCTTCAGTCATGCATATTCCCAACCGTTCACCCAATGATTTCAACTTTACCATCTCTGTATAGATCATAATCTAAGGTGTGGGAATACATACCTACATTGTGATGAATCAGAAGTGAAAGAAGTATAAAATTAACTAGGGTTTTTAAAAATGCAATTGTAATGAGTTCTATGAAGGAGAAATCAGGAGACTATATAATAACTTGCATAAGGGCTTGAGTTTGATCTCTAGTATCTCAAAAAAAAAAAAAAGGTAAAAGTCAAGTTGTTAAGATTAAATAAAGTAGCTAGGTATCCATGGCTTACTCCTGTAATCCTGTTACTCAGGAGGCTCAGAATTGAGGATTGTGGTTTGAAGCCAGGTCGGGCAGGAAAGTCTGTGAGACTCAAATCTCCAATTAACCACCAAAAAAGCTGGAAGTGGAGCTGTGAGGGTGCCTTGAACTCAGGGATAGTGCCCAAGCACCAAAGTAAACAAAATGCTTGGCAAAACATAATTAATCATTTAATAAATGACATTTAAATCATATTATTATTTACTTTCGCTCATATTTTAATCTTAGTATCAGCTTTAGGCTTTTGAGTGGAATTGAAAAGGTTGAGATGAAACTGTAACTCCCCGCTTTTTGTTTTGCCAGTCCTGGGGCTTGGACTCAGGGCCTGAGCACTGTCCTTGGCTTCTTTTTGCTCAAGGCTAACCACTTGAGCCACAGTGCCACTTTCATCATTTTTTGTATATGTGGTGCTGAGGAATCGAATTTTGGGCTTTATGCATGCTAGGTAAGCACTCTACCACTTAGCCATATTCCCAGCCCCTGTTTATCACCTTTACAATAACAAAAATAAAAATTAACAACTCATAGGTAGAGATAGGAGGGATAGAATGGGAGAGAATGAGGGAGCAGATGACACTGAAAGGAAACATACTCATTACCCGATAAATGTAAATGTAACCCCTCTGTATATATCCTCTCTAATAACAATAAATTCTAAAAATTAATTAATTAAAATGAAGAAGAAAAAAAGATTGAGATCAATCCTAACTCTACCTAGGATAGCTCTTCTTCCCTAGTGTCTTAAGATGAGTTGAGGATAAAAACAAACAAACAACAAATCCAAAACAAAACAAGAAACAAATTTCCTCTTAAGAGAAACACTCTAATTTTTGGCCTTAATTGTTTTTATTAAGTAATTCAAAGAACTATTGTTTGTCAGTACTTTAGAAGCTAGAAAAAAGTTTTACTTTTAAAAATAGTACTCAATTTGTTACTGTTAGTTCAACCAATGTTTTTGAGTAAAAATAGATTTTTCAAAGAAGTTTTATACAGAGCTGCTCTCAGGTAAGGAGCAAAAGTAGTGATCATTTGGATTACACTAATAGGTAGAGGCAACATGGCTGACAGATGGAGATAGCACTTGTTTTGTAATCATGGTGGAAACATGAAACCATGTGACATTTACTCATTTGTTATTTAAACACATGCTAATTTCCACCCTAAATTCTAAACAGAGTTTCTAAAGTATTTATAATTTTCAGCATACTCTGAAGCCCAGAGTCATAATTTCATTGTCTAATGGTGGGTTTCAGCCAGCCCAGACCAAGTCAGTGAGACCTTGTCTCCAGCCCTGGAGATGATCTCTTGTTTCATGATTTTCCTAAATCCAAACATGTCTTGATGAATCACAAATCTACAATATATCCCACAGAACATGCCTATGTTCAATAGCTGATACCTAATTCAGTCTCATCACCTAGCAGCTATGATACTGTGATTACTGCGAGGAGAAGAGCAGTCAGAATTCTAGTTCAATTAGTCCTATTAAATTACTTTAATCAGGAAGTTCCTCTTGGCCCCAATCTATTTATTTAATAATAAATAATAAAGACCTCTGTGTTATTCCACAAATGTGTGAAGGCTATATTAGCAACCAACACACAACATAAAATTTTGTTGTTTGGAAAAATGTGAAGATACCTCAAACTTTATAAATAATAATCATAAATAAGGGACCTAGTCTTCCTTTGTCATCCTTAATCAATTAACTTCACTGCCAAGACAGGTTTTAAAGAAACACAAAATCACGAATGGTCTGGCTTTAAAAAAAAACTTTTCTTTTTTGCTTTTATGAGTTTTTTGTTTGTTTGTTTTTTGCTTAGTGGACTTTAAAAAACAACAACCACTGTGGGCTGGGAATGTGGCTTAGCAGTAGAGTGCTTGCCTAGCCTGCATGAAAGCCTGGGTTTGATTCCTCAGTACCACATACACAGAAAAATCCAGAAGTGGCTCTGTGGCTCAAGTGGTAGAGTGCTAGCTGGTCTTTAGCAAAATGAAGCCAAGGACAGTGTGCAGGCCCCGAGTCCAAGCCCCAGGACTGGCAAAAAAAAAAAAAAAAAAAATTTTTAAATTAAAAAAAATCCATTGCATATAATGAATTAACTTCTCTCAGACACATCTAGAAAGGTGCTAGTCATTATATAGCATCTCTCAGAGAAGAAAACAACCCATCAAATCATTTTCTATGTTGTGAACTTCAGATGAGGATCCTTATCTGAGAAGGCTAGCAATGGGTCTTAAATGAGAACTTGGCAAAACTTAGTGCTAGGGACAGGAAAGTATCTTTTGAATATGTCATAAAACTCCTCTTTACTTATCCCATATATAGAATAGTATATATCCATAGACCTCAATAAAGGTTTAAAGTAGAACAAGAATGTTTCTGGGGCTGGGGATGTAGTTCAGTGGTAAAATACTTGTCTAGTATATACGATGCAGCGGGTTCAATATCTAGCCCTGCAAGAAACAAAACAAAAAGAAAAGGAATGAACCCCTTTTTACCAATAGTTATTCACTGAGTAACTCCTGTGTCAAACAGAGTTCTAAATGTTGGCATTCTAAATGTAGCTATACAAAATAGGCAAAAAATCTCTGCTTTCATCAATTTTTTTTTTTTTTTTTTTTGGCCAGTCCTGGGGCTTGGACTCAGGGGCTTGAGCACTGTCCCTGGCTTCTTTTTGCTCAAGGCTAGCACTCTGCCACTTGAGCCACAGCGCCACTTCTGGCCATTTTCTGTATATGTGGTGCTGGGGAATCGAACCCAGGGCCTCATGTATATGAGGCAGGCACTCTTGCCACTAGGCCATATCCCCAGCCCCTGCTTTCATCAATTTTACATTCAAGTAGGGAGAGAAAAAAAATCAGTAAAATATATACTATATCATATAAGTTCTAGTGAGAAAAACGAAGGGATGCTGATAGTGCTTGATGGGGTGTTGGCACAATTTTTAAAATAATTTTTCATTGTCAAAATTATATGTATTGTATTTATTGTATATGACATGATGTTCTGAAGTATACACCATGGAATGACTCAATAGAACTAATTAACATATACATCATCCCACAAAGTTTTTGGAAGTAAAAACACTTAGCATTTACATTCTTAGCAATTTTCAAGAATATAATACATTGTTATTAACTACAATCATCCTGCTAGGTACAATTTAAAAGAATAGGCCTGAATGCAAAGATGGTAATTTGGTGAAAAACAGAAAACAAGATAGCCAGTCATGCATGTATTTGGGAGAAGAACATTCTAGGCAGAGGAAACAAGTGCAAAGGTCGTGAAGCAGGACAGTGCCTGGTACGTTTCACAATAACAGTAGGAAAAGCTAGTGTGGCTGGGGTGAACTGAGGGATTGGGGTGAGGGAGGTATGTGGAAGTAGAAATGAGACCTAAAAAAATATATAATGGCAACTGGATGGTACAGGGATATTTAGGTCATTGTAAGAACCTTCTTAGCCTCTAACCACAGTGAGACTGCAAAGTCACTAGAGGGTTTTGAGGGGGAAATGATACCATCTTATTTTTTTGTATGCAAAAAGGAATACAACTTAATTTTTCTTTTATTTACTTATTTTTGCAATTCTGAGGATCAAACAAGGGTATTATACATGCTAAGTACGTGCTCTACATTCTTAGCCAGTAACTGGACTTATTTGAAAATAATGAATTTGGCTGGGTACCAGTGGCTCATGCTTGTAATTTCAGCTACTCAGTAGGCAGAGATCTGAAGATTGCAGTTCAAAGCCAGCAAGGGCAGCAAAGTATGTGAAACTATTATCTCCAATTAACCACCAACAAGCCCAAAGTGGAACTATGTTGAGCCATAGTAGAATGCTAGGCTTTAGCAAAAAATAATAAAAAATTTAAAAAAAAAAAGCCCAGGGACCACATCCAGCCCCTGACTACAAGTCCCAAGACTAGCACAACAACAAAAAATTTGGCTGTAGCAGTGAAATCACACTGAAGATGACATAGGAAGTCTGGGGATGAACAGTTGATGTAAATGTGTAGAGAGATTTTGAGCAGGAAAAATATATGAAAATCTAACACTAATCCATGATAAAACTGAGATTGGATGAATTAGGGATGAATTTGTACTCTTACTTTGGGAGTACATGTCTGTAATCCCAGTACTTGGTACACTAAGGCAGGAGAATACTGAATTTGAGGTCAGCCTGTACTACATAGTGAGACCTTGTATAAGAACCAACAACAAAAAACATGTAAAATAATAATCTACCTAACCTAAAAGGTACACCTTCCAATTAGCTTTTTGTACAATTCTGTTAAATATTATTAACTATTTCCTATTGGTAGAAAGAACAAATAAAATCTTAGGTAATGATAAAAATTTTCTCATGAATACTAAAATATGAGGATAAAACTTGGGTAAGCACTCAGCATCTTACCATATTCTAATATTAGAACAAAATAAAACAGTCCCATGTTAAGACTCATTACTGGGCACTGGCATTGCCCTGCCAGGGGTCCTACTTCATATAGCTCATCTGACATAAAGTCATCTGACAGAGAGATAAGTCAGCCCAGAGCACATATATTTTGAACTAAGTACAATGCTTTCATTGTTTCTTGGGGCAACTGAGACTGCCTGTTATTTTGTGGTACCAGATGGAGGGGCTGGGAATATGGCCTAGTGGCAAGAGTGCCTGCCTCGTATACATGAAGCCCTAGGTTCGATTCTTTAGCACCACATATATAGAAGGGGCCAGAAGTGGTGCTGTGGCTCAAGTTGGCAGAGTGCTAGCCTTGAGCAAAAAGAAGCCAGGGACAGTGCTCAGGCCTTGAGTTCAAGCCCTAGGACTGGCAAAAAAAAAAAAAGATGGAGAAAATACGGGTTTTTCTACATGCTGCTCAGTGAAGGTCACTGACAAACATATTCCCATCCTTCTGTACATCAAAGAACTCAACTTCCTTAACCATCCTCTTCTACTTCTGCTGGAAGAGGAGAATTTCTTGAAGTTCCACCCATGACTTCTTGGGAAAAACTCCAGGTTTAAATTTGGTCAAAATGTATTATATTCATAAACTGATCTGCTGAATGGTAACTCCTTTGTACAATTAAAGATAATAAATATGTAATTTAAACATTTTGACTCAAAGCATTTATTTAAGGTGCATGTCTCAACGTGTATAACTGGACTCAGACAGATAGAAAGGCCTGTTATCACATCTTGAGAGAGCCTTGAAAGAGAGGGTCATGGTAGCTCAGTACTTACCTGAGCTATAGCTGTCAGTAGATGACTGAGAAATAGAACGGGACAGAGAGCGACGTCCAATTTTGGTGGGACGTTTGTTGAATTCTTGCTTCTGGTCAGCAAACTGGATCTGCTAAGAGGAAGAATCTTAGTTATGCAAAAGAAAAGAACCTCCAAGTTGAGAGAGCAATTTAAGGCTTATAGGATTCTGTGCAGTTGGTCTCACTGTACCAACCATATTTGGAATATTAAGATTCTATGGAAAGGAGTAATTTTCCCCTATAAATTATTTCTTCTAATTTTTTTTCTAAAAATGAAACTATGAATAAAACATGAACCTACTATGTTTCTATCAAATTCTTTTTTCTTTTTATGGTACTAGAAATTGAACCCAAGGTCTTATACTTGCTAGGAAGCTTTCTATCACTTGAACTACAACCCTAGTCCTTCTTATTTTGTTTTTGAGGTAGGGGCTTGCTAACTTGTTTCAAAGCCATCCTTGAACTCAAGATCTTCCTGTCTCTAACTTCTTAGACATGGAACACTACATTTGGCTTCAAATGTCAATCTTCAATCTGCTTTAAGACTATATACTTTTTTGTTTTATTTTTTGTTGATTGTGGGGTTTGAATTCAGGCCTGGGCTCTGTCCCTGAGTTTTTTCACTCAAGGCTAATTAGTTGCTCTACCACTTTGAGCCATAGCGCCACTTACAGCTTTCTGGTGGTCAATTGGAGATAAGAGTCTCACAGACTTTCCTGCCCTGGCTGGCTTTGAACTTGATCTTCAGATCTCAGCCTTCTGAGTAGCTACGAAGCCACCACCAACTAATATATACTTTTTTTTTTTTTTTTGGCCAGTCCTGGGGCTTGGACTCAGGGCCTGAGCACTGTCCCTGGCTTTTTCTTGCTCAAGGCTAGCACTCTGCCACTTGAGCCACAGCGCCACTTCTGGCCATTTTCTGTATATGTGGTGCTGGGGAATCGAACCCAGGGCCTCATGTATACGAGGCAAGCACTCTTGCCACTAGGCCATATCCCCAGCCCCCTAATATATACTTTTTATAATAAAATTATCTTCAAAAATAAGAAAGATGTCTTTGTTAAAAAATTTTTTTAAGAAGCTGAATTATAATTCAGAAATCCTTTCTAGCCATATGCTACTGGCTCACGCCTATAATTCTAGCTACTTAGGAGGCTGAGATCTGAGGATTGTAGTTCAAAGCCAGCCCAAGCAGAAAACTCCCTGTGAGACTCTTATCTCCAATTAATCACCAGAAAACTAGAAGAGGCATTTTTGCTCAAAGTGGTAGAGTGCTAGCCTTGAGTAAAAGGAGCTCAGAGACAATGCCCAGGCCCAGAGTTTAAGCCCCAGAACTGGCAAAACAACAACAACAGCAAAAGAAACAACAACCAAAAAACCTGAAACAGAAATCCTTTGTATAGTTTCACTGAAAATGAAAAGTGAAAAGAACTTTTGTGACTATATGTACATCTATAATCTTCATATCTGTATACTTTGAGAAAACTGTAAGGTAAAAAAAGGATAGTGAAGTGTGGCTGGGAATATGGCCTAGTGGCAAGAGTGCTTGCCTTGTATACATGAAGCCCTGGGTTCGATTTCTCAGTGCCACATATATAGAAAATGGCCATAAGTGGCACTGTGGCTCAAGTGGCAGAGTGCTAGCCTTAAGCAAAAAGAAGCCAGGGACAGTGCTCAGGCCCTGAGTCCAAGCCCCAGGACTGGAAAAAAAAAAAAAAAAAAAGGATAGTGACTTGCTGTCAAGTTTCAAAATTCTCATGAACTAGAAAAAAAGCTTTCCATTAAGACAGAACATTCTGGGATTTCATTAAAATACTGGTTGTGCTACTCATTAACTGTGTGATGTTGATTAAGATGATTTTATAAGCCTAATTTTCCCATATATACAACAGAGATAAAAATACCTTATAGGTTTTAAAGAGAGCTAAATGAGACAATGCATTTGAACTGTGACATACAATAGGAGATTCAATAAATCCACGAATTTCTCTCATCCATTCATTTTAGTATTCCTGTAACTCTTGCAGGTAGCAACTTTAATTGGTGGATGACTGGACTGGCTATATACTCAGATCACAGCCTTCACAGGGTGTATTTGGACTATATCTGAAAACAACTTTCTTCAGTTTTATCTCTATTCCCTACTACTGAAGTTTCCAGCTGATATTTTATAATGCCTTACAAATAAAGTTCCTATCGTTATTTAATTAATAACTTTTTTTCTTTTTTGATAACTGAATGGTTACATAGATTATTCTTCTACAAAGTGGCAAAGAGGAAGGTCTATTGAAAAGGATGAAAGCTCTGACAATTAATTCTGCCTTTAATGATGAAAAGATGGTTCTTTGATGAGCAAAACAGATGAAGAATACCATGAAAGCAGCAACTGTCAGCTATACTTCCCACACTTAAGAGGTAACTGAAGTCCTTTAAGTATTGAGACAAGAAGACCAGTGCCAAATTGAATCAGTTTAGCATTCATTGCCTCTGAGGGGAATTCATAGCATCTCCACAGCTATAAAAACAAATAAAACTTGCATAGTGCTTCAGAGTTTGCAAACTGTTTTCAGCAATAGGAACATTCATTGGACTAGAAGCTTATCACAAAATGAAAGATGACAAGTTTGATCATTTTTCTCAAGTACCAATTTATTGCAAATGGATCCAGTACCCTTTCTGTGTACTCCCATGGGACACACGGGAACTTTCATGTACTGGCACAGCATTCATCATACCAAATGTAAGTGCATACCCATCTATATATTTTCAATGAATTATAGGCTCTATAAAGGGATAAGCTGGGCAACTTCTTCACCCTTATATTCTTGAGCACAAATGCCTGCAATACCTTGGCAGTCACAATAATTGACTTTCCATAGGCCCCAAAGACACACTAACTTCGACAATGTCTCCTTAAGAAAAAGAGTAACAAACTCTGTCCTAGATATGCAACATAACCTCCTCACCCCTCTATGCAGTATAATATGCATACACACATACACACTCCACTAGAGGAAGCCACTCACTCCCACTCTACAGATCTGTAGGACTAGTGTAAGTAAACATCTATTTACCCTATTAACAGTAAGCCATACAGATACCTACCTGCATTGCCATCTGAAATCAGTTTTGTTAAGCTGAGATCTCTTCTGTATGTCTTTTCCCTTTGCAGTAATACCTTCACCAAGAACAAGTTTAAGCTCTTTGACACTAAAGAATAGGCTGTGGAGGTTTAGAACATATACTTCTTGCTAACTGGTTAGATAATGAATTCATTTGTCTAAAGACAGAAGAATATTAGAAAAAGACTAACCATTTATATAGAGTGAGTTATACACAATCCCAAGAAAAAAAAATGTTTCTTTCACAGATAATCAGAACATGTAAGTGGATCATCCCTGGTCTCCTCTCCCTTCAACAGTTATATTCTTCCTTCATTCATCAGTGCATTTTCTAATACAAATGATCTACCCACTCTACTTGTGGAATCTATCAAGAATCAAATTGACTTTCCTACCTGATAAGAAACCACAGTCCTTGTTGGTAACTCTCTGCTTCAATCCCAGAGACTATTGCCTAATTGCAATAGGCACCAACACAAGGGAGGGAAAGAGGCTGCTGGGGGTGGTAGGGGTGTAGCTCACAGTGAGCCAGAGTGAGGAAGGAAAGCAGAAAGGAAGGAGAAGCATAAGTAGCTGGCTCTGCACAGTAATGGCCACAGCACACAGCAAGACTAGTAAGTAAGAGCTCAGTCTCACCTGGGCTTTAATCCTAGAGTTGCCATTGACAATGTATTTCTTCTTGTTGCTCAGCATAGTGACATTACCAGCTCTAGTCCACCTCTTTGGTTCAGGAACTTTGTGGCCAGGTCTTTAAACTTCCCTCATTAGCAATTCTGTCAACTCTGGCTCCAGCCAGCTTTTTTTTTTCTTGGGGGGGGGGGTGCGCTGTCCTTTCTTGGAATCTCTGAAGCAGCTCCAACCACCCTTTTAACAGCACAGCTCTGACTATAAGGCAGTTCTGTTAATGGCTCATCAGCCATTCCTAATTCTGGGGGCTTTTTTTTGCTTTTATTATTGTTTAGCTAAACATGTAATTACATAGATCCTCTGGCCTCTAAACTTTAACAAGTCCCTTGACAAGGCCCAACTTGCATGCATACAACAATAGCTGCACTTTTTTGCCTGCTATAATTAACTTGCTAATTAGGCTCCTTTCTAACCTTTCCTCCTCCTTTTCCATGTCAGATGATTTTGGTTAACCTAGTCTCATTAGAAAAAAATTAACTATAGAGCCACTAAAACAATAAAGGAATTTATTAGGGTAAGAAAAAAATATTGGTGCCAAGTGCTCAGGCAGCCCCTATCCTACACGCTGTCTTTGGATTAGCCAGATAGGGAGAATAGTTTCAGCTCTGTCACCAAGGAAATCAACTTTCTCATTACATTCTTCTACTATTCTACTTTTTTGTTGTTGTTGTTTCCATTTTTTTAATTTTTGCCAGTCCTGGTGCTTGAACTCAGGGCCTGAGCACTGTCCCTGGCTTCTTTTTGCTCAAGGCTGGCACTCTACTACTTGAGCTACAGCGCCACTTCTGGCCATTTTCTATATATGTGGTGCTAGGGAATTGAACCCAGGGCTTCATGTATACAAGGCAAGCACTCTTGCCACTAGGCCATATTCCCAGCCCCATTAGCTGCCTTACCACTAAGCCACATTCCCAGCCCTTGTTTCCATTTCTTTAACTATGCATTTTTCATACTGTTTTTTATATGTGGCATTAAGTCTCATCTGATGATCATTGTGAATTTGGCAATGAACCACCCAGTTTACCCTCTCCCCCAAAACAGAACAAAAAAACATGTTTCCTGGAAGGTGAAGCTACAAAAGGAGAGTTTCTTATCTCTGGAATTGAAACCACATAATTACACAAGAAATAAAGGATTCAAACAAAAGGGAAAAGAAACACCTGATTTATATGCTTATTTGTGATAGAGACCCAGTGGTGGAAGCCACACTGAACTGAATGCTACAGAGATAGGGGTGGAAATAAATATTACTTGAATTCTGCAGAGAGGTGGAGGTAGGGGGGTTATGTGCGGGTGGGGGGAGGAAGAGGAGCTTGCTACTTGTTGAGAGCAAAAAAGAACATGGTAGGTTGCTTTTCAAAAATAATCTTTTTTCCAGGTACCAGTGACTCACACCTGTAATCCTAGCTACTCAGGAGGCTGAGATCTGAGAATTGTGGTCACGGATCCAACCCAGGCAGGAAAATCGGTAAAACTCTTATCTTTACTTAACCATCAAGAAACCAGAAGTAGCACCGTGGCTCAAAGTGGTAGAGAACTAGCTGTGAGTGAAAGAAACTCAGGGATAGCACCCAGGCTCTGAGTTCAAGCCCAAGATTGACAAAAAAAAAAAAAAAAAAGAGTAATTTTTCTTAGAAGGATCAAATTGCACAATGTTTATTGATTTCTCTGGAAGAAGAGAGAGAAGGAGAATGAGTACTATGCTGATATGCACAGTCCTGTATATATGTTCTATTAATCTGCACAAGAATCTTAAGAAGTAGGCATTATTATCCTCATTTGACAAAGTAAAAAAGTGCATTACTGAGATGGTTTTGCCTAATGCCTTATAGCAAATAAGTAATAAACTTGGAGAAGCTCTTTCCACTCCATCACAGCTTAACATATCAATCAGAAGCCTACTTTTTGATTGAAGGTAAAAAAGAAAAGAAGCCTGCTTTTATATACTAACCCCCAACTCAGTCCTCTTAAATTTATTTTTAACTTTATGTAACTTAAAATTTCTCTAAATTAATTTTCTTACCAGACTATTTCAGAAACAACTTTACCCAGATGATCTTGGGTCCTGGTCAAAATACAATTCTGAATCAGCTAATCATGCAAGAATTAGAACTTTAATAGCCCTTTAATTGGTACCTTTGCCCAATGGCACTACTCCAAAAAGGAAATAGAAATTAAATGAACTAAAATGTTGATATTCACCATTAACCATGATAGTTTTTCTGATCTCTTACTTATAATTTCACCAAGTGAGATACAACGTTTTTCTGTTTGATGAATCTCTAAACTGCTGCTTTCCTCACAAAAATATTAACCCTTGTATGTAATAAACTGATTCCTCATTTTCCTTACTCAAATGCAAAGGAGTTCCTTGGTCCAATGGCGCCTAGGCCACTAGACCAAGCAGGAGATTGTTGCAAATCTACACCAACTACAACCAGATGACAGAATACTGTTGCTGATGGAAAAGTTCCTACTACTTAACAAGCTTATCCCAAAATCACTCATGGGAGGAACTAGAGGTATACTTGGTGGTAGAGGCTTGCCAACTGAACATAAGTTCCTGGGTCTTTCTAGTACCACCAAAAAAAACAAACAAACAAACCCCAAAAACCAAAACCACAAAAACCCACAGATGCAGGGCTTATGAGAGCTAGGCCTCACCTCCTGAATTTACTTACTTACTAGGTTTGTGTACTGCCTCATGCTTGTATTGGGGCTTGAACTCAGTCAGGGCTTCATGTTCTGGATGAGGTTTTTGTTCATGGCTGGTGCTCTACCACTTGATCTATGCCTCCATTTCCAGTTTTTTACTTAAATTGGAGATAAAAGTATCTCAGATTTGTCTAAGTGGGTTGGCATTGAGCCTCAATCCTCAGATCTCAGCTTCCTGAGTAGCTAGGATTATAGGCTTGAGCCACCAGTGTCCAGCTTAAATTCAACATTTCTTTTCCTCTTTCTTTCTTTCTTTCTTTCTTTCTTTCTTTCTTTCTTTCTTTCTTTCTTTCTTTCTTTCTTCCTTTCTTTCTTTCTTTTTTTTTTTTTTTGCCAGTTCTGGGCCTTGGACTCAGGGCCTGAGCACTGTCACTGGCTTCTTTTTGCTCAAGGCTAGCACTCTACCACTTGAGCCATAGCGCCACTTCTGGCCCTTTCTATATATGTAGTACTGAGGAATCAAACCAGGACTTCATGAATAGGAGGCAAACACTCTTGCCACTAGGCCATATTCCCAGCCCCTAAATTCTACATTTCTTACAAGTCACATAAGATCTTTATGCAGCTAGTCTGGAGGTCATACTTGGAGAAATATTTTCCCCCAAGCATGAATAAAGCAGTCCTGATTTTCTGGACTCTCCTCTTGATTATATGCCTCCATATTTGAAAGGTCAGAGAATAGGATAATATGATCCTTTAAACCATAAAGGAGAAGTGTATTTAATTCTGGTTTCTATAATACCAGGCTTTTAAGAATAGATGGTTATGGCCCATGTTGTAGCTCAGTGGTAGACATACAAGGCCTTAGGTCCAATCTTGAGCACCACATACATGTATAGATTTGCTCTTGTTATTTTATTTTTTTATTTTTTTGGCCAGTCCTGGGGCTTGGACTCAGGGCCTGAGCACTGTCCCTGGCTTCTTCTTGCTCAAGGCTAGCACTCTGCCACTTGAGCCACAGCGCCACTTCTGGCCATTTTCTGTATATGTGGTGCTGGGGAATTGAACCCAGGGCCTCATGTATATGAGGCAAGTACTGTTGCCACTAGGCCATGTTCCCAGCCCCCCTGCTCTTGTTATTTTTCAAATAAGAATCTTTTTGTCCAGCTACTCAAACACAATCCTGCATATGGAGGATGACAGGTACATGCCACCACACTCAGCTTTTTATTGACTGAGATAGTATTTCAAAAACTTTTTGCCTGGGCTAGCCTCAAATTAAAATCCTTCTACTTTCGGGCTGGGAATATGGCCCAGTGATAACGTGCTTGCCTCATACACATGAAGCCCTGGGTTCGATTCCTCAGCACCACATATATAGAAAAGGCCAGAAGTGGCGCTATGGCTCAAATGGTAGAGTGCTAGCCTTGAGCAAAAAGAAGCCAGGGACAGTGCTAAGGCCCTGAGTTCAAGTGTGAGGACTGGCAAAACAAAATAAAAAGTCCTTCTACTTTCATTTCCCCCAAGTAGCTAGGATTACAGGCAGCAGCTACTATGCTTGGCTAGTCCACAGTTCTTAATGAGGAATCCCTGGATGTCTAACATACGAAAAGAGAATTACAATGTTTTTCTGGGAAGAGAGCTGATATTTGAAGTTTCTCAGATAGGTCTCTACATCTTATACTAATCCTGTAGTCAAGCTACTTCTTTCACCATTTACCAGGTACCTTAAAGGTTTATGATTCACTTCCAAAAGAGATGGTTCAAGTGCACCCCTCAAGACATCTTTCCTTTACAAGCCAAGTGAGTGGGCTCAATAAACTCTTTCCCTAAGAAAGAGATTACTTCCAGTTGAGAGAATGCCAGCAGTGAGCTGGCTTAGTGCTCAAGAAAGTCCATCAACCAGATTTCATGTGGAAAAATAACAAGTGGACAGAGAGACTGGGTAGGAAAAAATATTAAAATATAAAAACATACCAAAAAAAAAAAAAGGCTACTGTTGGTCACCATGCAAGTATTTTACCTGGCAAGAAGATTTACCTGTCTAAAGATTTCTTGGGAGAAATCAAACATATCTAAAAAGTCGTTCTTTTAGGATGTGTTCTCCCATCTTTCAGCAGTAAAACTTTCTGAACAAAGCTAAGAAAATCTCTCACATGAAATTAATTGAGGAGCTGGGCATTGGTGGCTCACCTCTGTAACCCTAGCTACTCAGGAGGCTGCAATCTGAGGATCATGTTTCAAAGCCAGCCAGGCTAGAAAGTCTGTGGGACTCTTATAGCCAATTAACTCAGAAAATCAAAAGTGGTACTGTGGCTCCAAGTGGTAGAGTGCTAGCCTTGAGCAAAAAGAGCTCAGGCCCTGTCAAGCCCCATGACCAAAAATAAAAAAAGAAATTAACTGAGGAGCCCAGACTGGGGCAGAAGTTTTCCAGACACTGACAGAATGTCACTTCAAAAGTCTATTTGTCACTTTTTGAACTGGGATTCCTTACGTTTTGTCCTGGTTTACACTCCAGCAGGGAGTCAGGATTTAAGTACTGTTAGTTGCTCTGTGTGGTTTCAGTCTTATTCCCCCAGGGACATACAAGTTCTGATTCTCTGCTAGATACTTTTCTAGATGGTCTTCCTGAAAGGAGATTTGAGAGGCCTTTGTTTTGGTGGCAGGGTTAGTTTCAGCGGGATGCTAACCTTGAGCAAAAAGGCTCAGAGACATCATCCAGGCCCCGCGTTCAAGCCCTAGGACAGGCAGGCATACCTGAGTGCACATGCACGTGTGCGTGCATGGGAGTGTGGACACACACACACAGTCTTTCACAAAGAAGCCAAATGCATTATTGAAGACAGACCTTTCCCATTGTCTTACAAAGGATTTCTGATTAAAGATATTTCCCTAGGCCAAGAAATTGCTCAGAGAGAAGCCATATTAAACACAGTTGAGCTAAGTTATGCTTTATTTGAAAATAATCTCTAAGAGCTAGGAAGCCGTAGGTTATGGCTCTAAAACAAGTCATAATTCCTTTTGGGCAGTTTTCCTGTTCACATAAACAGAAAGAAGGTAAATGGACAAAAGTTCAGAAGAAGTTCCTTTGAGAGAATGTGTCAGCACAGGAGATGTCAAGGACTATTCCTAACTGCAATTTGAGTTACTATAAAGCTTTTATTGATTCTGAGTTGGTACACTCATGTTGAATGCAATTCTGCTGTAATAATCTTCTGTAAGAAATGCCAAAGTTCAATATCTTAATGTGGCTCCTCTTCTAAGAAACCAAACTTCTTGCTTCCCCTTCTTATTAGTAAGTTAAAAAAAGTGAAAACCCAACAAAATTATTCAGTAGACACTTTCTATGAATCACTATGTTATTTGAAATAAATCTGTGAATGAATACATTTCTTTAATCAAATGTTTATAAGCCGAGTATAACGTTCTAAAATAACATTAAGTACAACAGTAACAACCTCTAAAAAAATAAGATAACAGCTGTAACAAATAGAGTTGAAATCAGATTCCTCACTATGTCTTTATTAGGTCATATATATATATATATATATATATATATATATATACACGCACATATATGTATATATTCAGTCTCATTATTAATAGTCATTACTTTGAGTCCATAATTCCTTAAACACTAAAAAGAACTTAGAACATGCTGGAGCAAGTCTAATGAGTTAGTTATAGGGAAATCTATTAAGCCAGAAATCAAGCTAAAATCTAGAAGAAATCAGAAGACTTTTGAATCCAAAGTTGAAATTGTATGCAAAGTATTAGCTTTTAGGTGCTAATAATTATCAACAAATAAGACTTTATTGTTACTCCATTAGGACTACTTATTGTGCAAATACGGTATTTTGAAGTGGTATAGTTACTGCCTTATAGAAATATACAAAGCTGGAAGCCTGTGGCTCATGCCTACTATAATTCTAGATACTCAGGCTGAGATCTGAGGATTGTGGTTCAAAGCCAGCCCTAGCAGAAAAGTCCTCATGAGACTCTTATCTCCAATTAACCTCTCGAAAATCGGAAGTGGCTCTGTGGCTCAAGTAGTAGAGTGCTAGCCTTGAGCATAAAGAGGCTCAAGGACAGCACCCAGGCCCTGAGTTCAAGCCCCGCAACTGACCATATATCTATATCTATATCTATATCTATATCTATATATAAAATCAGCTTGAAAGATAAATATGAAGCACTCACTGGATAATAAGACCTAGGTAGTATACTAACTAGCCCAGGCCCTCTACTAGACAGCCAGATAATTCCCGGCCTTCTCCTCCCCAGCCCACTAAACCTGCCTTTTCCTAGCTTAAAAAACAGGGTTGACCCAGAACATAAGAACTGATTAGGAGTTAGGACAATGATTGTTGGGTTTTTTTTGTTTTTGTTTTTGCCAGTGCTGGGGCTTGAACTCAGGGCCTGGGCACTGTCTCTGAGCTTCTTTTGCTCAAGGCTAGCACTCTTCCACTTAAGCCACAACACCACTTCCAGCCTTTTCTGTATATGTGGTACTGAGGTATCAAAACCAGGGCCTCATGCATGCTAGGCAGGCACACTACCATCCCAGCCCTGCAATGATTGTTTTCTCAGCCACAGATTTTGATCAGAACTTCTCTGTCACTTGTCAGAAAAGGTTGCCTTTCATTGTCAAGAAACAGAAGGAAAAGCAAAGAGACGAAAGAACTCACCATCCATTCAGGCATGTGAAAAGCTGAGGTGCCCTCATTACCGTCCCACTTCTCCATAGTGCAGCTTTTGGGTAAGATACGTCTTGAAGCAAAAGGGAAAGCTGGTTTGGAAATGCTAGGGTTATAGGAGGGCCCAAAGCAGACCCAAACCTAGAGATTCAGAAGCTCAATGGCTAGAATAAGCTATATCCCTTTCACAAAAAATCTTCTCTTCAAATCACGATCATGAGTTAACTGTCTGAGAAGTCTCCTAGTCGTCAGCTTCAGAACCTCCTGCTGGAAAATCAGAGCAGACACAAAGTTCTGCAGTTCTGCACCCTGACACTGTACTTTCTACAGGACACTCATTTTTAAATGCTACCAGTGGGTAGCTGTAGAGTGCTACACCTCCTCCCCAGTGGGGACTTTCTGCAGCAACAGGCCAGCTTCCTTCTTCCCAGTGTATAAGGCACTGGTTAATTTTCTCCCGCCCCTCAGGACACGTCATTGGAGGTGCTGATACCAAGATCAATAAGGATCGGGGTCAAGAAGGCACTCCTGTTTCTCAAGAGCAGCTCGATTTGGATCAGTACAGTAAACAGGCGTTTCCTTGAAACCAGAGTTCTTTATGGCTTTCAAGTTCACCCACCTACGCAGAAGCTCCCCATCTGCTCCCACCAGGGGTCTGGCACCATATTCTGTTATATCTCAAATTAATTTCTTACTGCATGGGAAGTTTAGATGGCATCAGGGAAGATTCCCCCCGGCCCCCCAAACCGCAAAAGTTCTCAAGAAACGACTGAAACCACAGCTCCCTCTACTGGCTCCCTATACTATGTACAAGAAGGTTTAGCAGCCTGGGGCTATAGAAACAAGCTAGAGTTGACTGTGAAGTGGTTTCACTGAGATCAACCAGGGGCCACCACAGTGAAGCTTTAAAGGAGGGCCAGGGTTCTCTGCCAAGACCAGCATGGTCTCAAAGTCCAGTACTACTTTTTCCTCATAGATCTAGTTTCAGGAAGGAACAGGAGGCCAACACAATAGCCTTGTACAACCTTAACCTATAAAGGATGTCAGAAGCTGTTTCTGAAGTTGGGAAATTAACCATGACTAAGAAAAAAAAGTCTAAAAAGAGGTATTGCAAGGTACTAGACAGAGAATTCAAATGATTGACCAGACCTAGCCCAAAGAGAAAGGCAAGTAAAAACAGAAGTAGTTGTAGTGCCTCAGATCTGTAATCTTAGCTACTCAAGAGGATGAGACCTGGAAGACTGTGGTTGAAAGCCAGACCAGGCAGAAAAGTCTATGAGATTCCATCTCTAACTAACCAGAAAAATGCTGAACTAAGGGCATGGTTCAAGTGGTAGAATGCTAGCTATGAGCAAGAAAACTAAGCGAGAGCATAAGGCCCTGAGTACAAACTCTGGTACAGGCCCTAAAAAAACAGAACAAAATAAGACAAACCAAACCAAACAGAAGGCGCATGAAAAGTTGTAAAGAAATTAGAACTCACTGGGAGGGTAAAAAGAACAGGTGCTGTAAAAGGAGACAACAGCAGAGGCTGAGGAAAGGAAGCTGCAGTCATAAAGGAGTACTGGAGTTAAGGAATCTGAGTAAGTCAAAATACAGGAGGTTGATGAGATGCAGAGGAGATAAGGCCTGCAGCCATTAGGATGTCAACTTTGAAAGAGTTTTAACTGGAACAACCTCCTGTTATTGTTCTCTGGTTCTTTTAACCAAACTTCCGCCAATGAAAAGTCCTATCTGCTACCTCAATTTCTAATGGCAAATTTAATCTGTGTCTTATTTGCAACATGTCTGAAATCAAAACAGTCTTTCCTTTCCCTTCATCCCCAAACATGTTAGTTTCCTCAGCTAGCCAGATATGAAACCCTAGTTATCTCTGACTTCCCTTAGTCCCTCAACCAGTTGCCAATTATTTTAAGCTTTCTTCTACCAGCTCTTTCTCTATTCTCTATTCACTTTCAATGCCTCCTAAAAGAATCTTCCACAAGAAAACAAAAACAATAAGATACTCCCCACATACACAAATCCTCTGAAGTCTTCCTTTGGTGGTGGTGGTGGGACAGTCCTGAGGCTTGGACTCAGGGCCTGAGCACTGTCCCTGGCTTCTTTTTGCTCAAGGCTAGCACTCTGCCACTTGAGCCACAGCGCCACTTCTGGCCTTTTCTATATATGTGGTGCTGAGGAATTGAACCCAGGGCTTCATGTATATGAGGCAAGCATTGTTGCCACTAGGCCATATTCCCAGCCCTGAAATGATGGTTTTTATCATGAAACCACATTTAAAGATAAGAATCTCCACTTTCCTCTAACTTTGTTCTTTGGCAGTCTCACTGTTGTTGTTACCTTTCCTCATAGTATAGTTACTGTATATATATATGTGTGTGTGTCTCATCTCATTAGACTCAAAGTTCTGTGTGTGTGTGTGTGTGTGTGTGTGTGTGTGTGTGTGTGTATTTGATAGTAATGGGGCTTGAACTCAGGGTTTGCATACTAGCCTGTTGTTTTTTTTTCACTCAAGGCTGATGCTTTACCATATGAGCTACACCTTGACTCCCTGACTCCAGGTTCTTCAGGGGCTTAGTGAACTTTGATTTGCTTACACAACCTGGCCTAGTAAAGAGCTTAAGAAATTCTCAAATAAGCTGAGAGCTAGAGGTTCACACATGTAATCCTAGCTACTTTAAAGGCTGAAATAGGAAAGACCAAAGTTCAAGGCCTTACCAGTCAGAAAAAATTTTAAGATACCTTCTTAACTGATAGTTGGGCACAGTTGTGTATGTTGTCATTCTAGCTATGATTGAAAGACTAAAATAGGGTGGTCACACAGTTCAGGTGTATGCCTGGGCAAAAGCAAGACATTATCTCAAAAAAAAAAACCAGTGCAAAACAAGACTGGAGGCATGGCACAGCTATAGGGCCCTTTCCTAGTAAATATGAGTTCGAATTCCAGTATACCAGGGAGCAGAAAGAGATAAAGAAAGGGAAGAAAAAGAAAGAGGGAGAAAAAAAGAAATTTTAAAGTGTTTTAAATTTTCTATGCTGTATGTGTATCTTATAATACTCTGGAGAAAAACTTACATAAATCAGTGTATGTAACACATTCACATCTATTTTATAGCATTTATTTATTTGCCAGTCCTGGGGCTTGGACCCAGGGCCTGAGTATTGTCCTGGCATCTTTTTGCTCAAGGCTAGCACTCTGCCACTTGAGCCACAGCACCACTTCTGGTCATTTTCTATATATGTGGTGCTGGGGAATGGAACCCAGGGCTTCAAGTATACGAGGCAAGCGCTCTTGCCACTAGGCCATATCCCCAGCCCTATTTTATAACATTTATTATATTATTTTTTACTTATAGATAGGGGAAAGTTTTATTACCACAGGTATGACTTATTAGACAGTAAGTCCCTAAAAGGGTTTTAATCCTTAATCATAATGTTATCCCTGCTGGAATATATAATCACTCTCTACTGTTTTATCTGCATCAGTGATAATCCATTATGCTCTTCACTGTAACAATGCTTTTAAGAACAAATCACGGTAAAACAAACAAACCCTGCAATTGTTGGAGTGGAACTGGATTCTTAAGAATATTGTGTTATCCTACTCATCAGCAAATTATTAGATTATTGGCATGCTTGTTTATTCTCCATATTATGATTTATTAAACAGAAGATGACTACTTTTGTAGTAGTCATCTGTTAAGCCATAGGAGAAAATGTGTTTTAAAAAAACTAGAATTAGGAATAAAATAATAAAACAGCTAAGATATATCTTTTTGGTAGGTCAAACATTATTGTAATTATGGCTTTTGTTTTGCTTTCCTAGTATACTTTTTAACTAAAATAGACTTCACTTGAAAGCTAAAGCCTTACTACATCTTTCTGTAATAATTTCTACAACACGAGGCGAACACTTTACCACTAGGCCATATTCCCAGCCCCATAATTTCTACAATAAAAATAAAATAGCAACTAATATGAAAAGAAAAAAAAATAGCTACTATTGTACCTGAGAACTGAAGATCTACTACCTGATCAGGATTGTGTAAGGCATGAGGCACAGGCCTAAGCCCTAGTTATATTATATAATTGTATTACTTCCAATACAATTTCATTTACCATAATGTACCTTAAAAGATATACCCATAAGCTGAATCAAGAATGAGATCTTGAACATTACAGAACCTTTAACATTTAAGTAAGTTAGAAACTTATTATTTTTTTTTTTTGGCCAGTCCTGGGCCTTGGACTCAGGGCCTGAGCACTGTCCCTGGCTTCTTCCCGCTCAAGGCTAGCACTCTGCCACGTGAGCCACAGCGCCGCTTCTGGCCGCTTTTTCTGTATATGTGGTGCGGGGAATCGAACCTAGGGCCTCGTGTATCCGAGGCAGGCACTCTTGCCACTAGGCTATATCCCCAGCCCCTAGAAACTTATTAAAAAAATTAGACAAATCATGTCAGCTCTTACAGCCCTCTGCTTTAAAATAAAACAAAACAAAACAAAAAACTGACAGTTTGTGAAGAGCTGAGAAGCTCATTTTAACTCTGAGAACAACTCAAAAGTCCTGTGCTCTACCAAGGGTGGCATAGTAATGGGATCATAAACAGTGAGGGCATGCCAGATGATCAGAAGTCAGACCCTGAGTACATGCTTAGGGTTAAAGGGGAAAGGGAAGAAAGTTAAGTGTTTCCAGAGGTCAAAATCAACAAGACCCAGCAGTGAAGAAGTAATTACAGTGGCAGAACAGTTTTGAACAAAAGGAAACAAATCTGGAAGCTAAAGAGTCATAAGTACAGGGTAAAGTGCACAAGATTGTGACCCTGTCTTCTATTCCTCGCTTGCCTCTAACACTTTTATTAGACTGTGGAAAGTCACCTGATTACTCATCCAGTATTTCTAATCCATCTGGTTTCTCTGTGACCATAGGAAAAATAGTAAATGATTCTTTAGGCAACTCACAATAGCTTATCAGAAGCTAAGCTTCCTATGCAACAGGAGTTCAAAGCTCAATCTGTTTAGTTATGAAGTTGGCTGGAATTGCTAGACCTCAAATTTCCCTTGTTTGGTTATAGTTTAAATTTCAAGTGTCCCAAAAACCCATGTACTGAAGGCCTGGTCACTAGCATATAGAGCTATTGGGAGGTGGTAGAATTTAAAAGGGCAAGGCTTAGAGGAGGTAAGTCATGTTCTGAAAGGTAAGGGTATGTTCTTCAAGAGGATAATGGGACAGAGCTCTATCCTCTCCCTTTGCTGTACAACCATCACAAAGTGAACAGAAGGCACCCAAGATGTTCTACTTCATGACAGGCCCAAAGCAATATGGCTAAGCAACTGCAGACTAAAACCTCTGAAGCCATAAGCCAAAGTAAATCTTTTCTCTTTACAAGTTCATCTCAAATATTTTGTTACAACAACCTCTTCAAACTTGAAATGCCAATGTTACCACAGCAACAGGACTTTAGTCCTCCTTCCTATTTCATATTCAAATGATGGTAAGCATTTCACCCTTCAGTTCCTTGTGATATGAAGATACATATTCCATAGGAACTTTAGGCTTAACATGGAGGTATTACCATTACCAAGAAAGACACAGGTCTTTTGTTGTTGTTTTGGTTTTTATTGACAGTCCTGGGGCTTAATCTCTGGGCCTAGGCACTCTCTCTGAGCCTCTTTGTGCTCAAGGCTAGCACTGTTCCACTTGAGCCACAGCACCACTTCTGGCTTTTTCTAAGTAGTTTACTGGAGATAAGAATCTCAAGGGCTTTTCTGCCAGAGCTGGCTTCAAACTGTGATCCTCAGATCTCAGCCTCTTGAGTAGCTAGGATTACAGGTGTGAGCCACCAGCACCCAGCAAGACACAGGTCTTAAAGTTGGATAGATTGTGGTTTGAAGGTTAGCTGTACCCTTAAGAAAGGTACATTTTTCAGAGCCATTGTTTCCTTACCTGTAAAACAGAATAATAGTAATTTCCTCACATGGTTTTTATAAAGACCAAGTAATAAATGTGTATGTGTGTGTATATATATATGTATGTATGTATGTATGTATACACACATGAACACACAATCATGGAGCTATTTTTGCCCAGAACTAGATATTGTAGAGTACTACTAGCCTTCCTGATCAAATCTTGCACTTACTATGTAGCCTCAGGTGAATTACTTATTCTTATTCTCAATCTGAATACTGAAGTTATTAGGATTATTGACCTCCCCTGAACATCAATAGCTCAATCCTATAATCCTAGCTACATCAGAGGCTAAAACCTAAGAATCCCAGTTCCCGGCCAGTCTGGGCAAACAAATCTGAGAGACTTTCATTCCCAATTGACTAGCCAGAACTGTATAGTTTAAGTGGTAGAGCACCAGCTGTGAGTGGAAAAAACCAAATGGGAGGAAATGGCTCAGAGTTCAAGTCCTAACACACGCACACAACACACCTTGAGAGGATAAAAAAATATCTAGGGCTTCTTGGAAGGTAACAGAAATCAGGAGGACTGCAATTCAAGCCTAGCCTGGGTGGGAAGCTCACTAGACCCCATCCCAACAAATAATAGCTAGATGCAGTACTAAGCACCTGTCATAAAAGCTACTGTGGGAAGCATAAATAGGAGGCTTGCAGTCGAGGCTGGCCCAGGCAAAAAATGAGACTCTATCTCAAAAATAACCAGAGCCAAAGGACTAGACATGTAGCTTAAGTGGTAGAATATCTGCTAGCAAGCTTGAATAAAAACCCCAATACCACCAAGAAAATAATTGGAATTTGTCTATTTAAAACATTTTTCTGGTCCTTTTAAAAAATATTATTATAAAGGTAATATACTGATAGGTTACAGTTACATAGGTCAAGTAATAAGTGCATTTCTTCCTTCACACTCTCCCAACCTCCCTCCCAACCCACAAGTTGTATAGTTAATTTTCAACGTAGTGTCTAGGGAGTACCACTGCTGCGTTTGTTCACCCTTTGTTAAAACACATTATTGCTAATACTTATAATGTGTATATTCTTCTTCCAATATCCTCAAATCCATCTTTTCTTCTTATACATGATCACTTTATTCATTTAATAAAACCACAAATATTTATTGCTACCATATTCTAGACCTGCCTTCAAAGTATTTAGAGTCTGGGAAGACAGAAACAATTAGATAAGTAATTACAATAAGAGTATGAAAAGTGATTGTGTGAGTATAAAGTGCTATGAAAGTATATGGCAAAGGCACCATTTTGAACTAGGGGTTTGGCATCAAAGGTGCTTAATGGAGATGGAGAGGTAAAGAATGTGCAGAGCCAGGTGCCAGTGGCTCATGCCTGTAAGCTAAGCTACTCAGGGGGCTAAGATCTGAGGATCGTGGTTTGAAGTCAGCCCAGGCAGGAAAATCCACCAGATTCATCTCCAATTAACCACCAGAAAACTAGAAATGGTGCTATAACTCAAAGAGGTAGAGCACTAGCCTTGAGCCAAAAAGTTCAGGAACAGTGCCTAGGCCCTGAATTCAATCCCCATAAATGAAAAAAAAAAAAAAAAAGAATGTGCAGTCATTAGTATGTGATGAGGAGAGAGACAGGAAAAAATATTCCAAAGGGAAGAACATGTACTATAATCTCTCTCTTGCCATCTGTCCTTCCTCTTTCCTCCCTCCCCCTATCCCCCTCCTCCTTCCTCCTCCCTCTCTTCTTCTTCTTCTTCTTGCCTCAAGACCTTAGGGCCCCAGCACTATCCCTGAGCTTTTTTGTTCAAGGCTAGCATTTCATACCACTTAAGCTACAGCAAAATGTCCAGCTTTTTGGTGGTTAACTGGAGTCTCATGGACTTTCCTGCCTGGACTGCTCTGAGTCCCTGCTACTGGGACTCTCTTTTCTTCTTAATACCAACTTCTGACGTCTGACCATTGTCATATCCATCTGAATCAGTGCTTTTCAAATCTGAATATGCATATAAATTATTTTTGTTTTGGCCTCTGCATAAATCTTAGAGAACCAGCTCTCCACATTTCCTTACCTCCCTACTCAGAGAAAATATTCATATGCATACATATGCCTTTCAAAATTTACAGCTTAGCTGTAAATTCCCTCAGCACATAGTTACAACTTCTGGTCTAACTTGAGACTCAATTGTACAAGCAACTGAATAATCCCCTAGACTAATCTCTACCACAGCACATCTCAATGTTAAAACTGGCTGTTTCTACACTGGAACTGTAAACATTTTGAGGGCTGAAATTAGTGTCTTATTCCTATATGTATAGCATACAAAACCAACTAATGAATATGTACTGAATAAAAAATAATCAAATAAATAGCTCAAAAAATAAAGAGCTAATACGAGAAGAGTAAAAGGAAGAAAATGAGAACCAGAGAGAAACATAAATTAGAAATATAACTATCACAAAATTATGCTAATATAGCTAAGAGTGCCTCCTCATTGCTGACTAATCTAACCAGAAAGCAATTAAGCAATACAGAGACTATACTATACTAAAGCCAGCACCAAGCTGCCTTCTCCACTCCCTGCTAAGTCTCTAGAACCTGGGAGTGGAGTATTGACTTAAATCCTCAATTCCCCTGATATAGTAAGTTTAGGTCAGGGTTCGCTGCAGTTAGCACCACCACCCATGACTGCCTTCAAAGAGAAGTCAAGGTTAACCTTGACTTGAATACTTAAAACTTGAAAACAACCAGAATGAGAATGATTAAGGAATGTGCATCTGATTATATTTCAGAATTGAATACAGAGGGTAGGGGATAAAACAACAAAGCATGAAATTATTAAATAAATGTAAAATGTGAGTTTCTCATTATATTTTCTTTTTAAATAAACTTTTTAAAATTGAAATTTAACTTATCTTCAAAAAATACACAAATTGATAAGTTCCAGCCTGATAAAATTTTAAGTCAACACATTATGTAACCACTCACAGATAAGGAAATAGAACATTCCTTATACTCTTAGAGACACCCTTCATATCCCCTCTCAGTCACTGGCCTCCTTTCTCCCTAAACCTAATCCCTAATGGGCAATTTCTATCACTATTGATCAGTTTGCTTATTTTGAAACTGATATCAATATCACAAAACATATAGTCTCTCTCTCTTTTGAGATAAGGTCTCTGGCCTCAAATTTGTGATGCTCTTGTCTCAGCCTTCTGAGTGTTAGGATTATAGGTGTGCACTACTACATCCAGTAAAATATATAGTCTTAAGTGTGTTTCTTTCTGCAATATGTTTTAAAGAGTTATTCAAGGTGAAGTTGGAGACAGTTCAGTAGTACAATGTTTACCTAGCCCTGGGGTTTGACTTCTGGCACTGTAATCAATAAATAAACAAAAAAAATTGGTTATTGAAATTTGTTATATGTAGTAATTGTTTTATTGAAGAATTATCCCACTGCATGAATATTCATAATTTATTATTTTTTTTTATTTTTTTTGCCAGTCCTGGGGCTTGAACTCAGGGCCTGAGCACTGTCCCTGGCTTCTTTTTGCTTGAGGCTAGCACTCTGCCACTTGAGCCACAGTGCCACTTCTGGCCTTTTCTATATACGTGGTGCTGAGGATTCGAACCTACGGCTTCAGGTATATGAGGCAAGCACTGTTGCCACTAGGCCATATTGCCAGCCCATATTCATAATTTATTAAATTCATTTTTTATTGATGGAACTGCTGGCTATTTTGCTGGGGCCAATAAATATGCTACTATATGAATTAGGAAAGTTGAGGAGATGGGTAGAAAGTGACTAGATGGGGAGGCAGAGTGATGGAAGGGGCAATTGATCAAGATGCATTGTATACGTAAGTGCACATCTTAGAAATCCCATTTGTACAACTATTTTAAGACAATAATGAAAAAGAAAAAATGTTGCTATAAATGTTCTTATTTAAAGAAATATGAAAATATTTCTTTTAGCTATCTAGTTAGGAGCAGAATTGCTAGGTTATAAGGTAGGTGTATGTTCAGCTAGACAGGTAATATCCAAATGATTTCCCAAAGTACTTGTACTAGTTTCTCACCTAACACCAAGAAACCAAAATTATAGTTGCTTCTATCTTTACACTTTTATTGTAATCATATAAGTAATGATGTCACAATGTGATTTTAATTTATATCTCACTACGACCACAATTATGCTTTAAAAATAACAAAAAAAAAACACAAAACAAGAAAGCAAAGTTTTTTTTTTTATTAATTGGACATAAATTTTTTTACAAGGTGTTGTGCAAAGAGGGTGCAGTTACATAGTAGGGCAGTGTGTACATTTCTTGTGATATCTTACGACCTGTTTTTCTATCCCTTGTCTAGGTCAGGTTGACATATATGCAATATACAATGTATCAAGAACATATACAGTATTCACAGACTTGGTCTCTACTGTCTCTCCGTCTCCCTTTGTTAACAGTCATATATCAGGGAGATCATGTCCCTTTGTTTTCTGTGTTCTAGGCTTGTCTCACTCAACATTATTTGTTCAAGTTCTGACCATTTCCCTGCGAATAACAGTATTTCACCATTCCTAATCGCTATGTAGTATTCCATTGTGTATAAGTACCATATTTTTTGGATCCATTCGTCTGTGGAGGGGCATCTGGGTTGTTCCGCGATAAACATGGAAGTACAAATGCCTTTTTGATATCTTGGATTTTGCTGTTTAGGATAGATGCCTAAGAGTGGTATGGCTGGGTCATAGGGTAGGTCTATATTGAGCTTTTTGAGAAACCTCCATACTGTTCTCCAAAGTGGTTGTACTAATTTGCACTCCCACCAACAATGGAGAAGGGTTCTCCTCTTTCCCCACAGCCCCTCCAGCATTTGTTGTTTCCTGAGTTCAGAGTATAGGCCATTCTAACTGGGGTGAGGTGGTATCTCAGGGTCAAACAAACAGTTTTGATGACAGCCTGGTACTGGTGGCTCATGCCTATAATTCTACCTATTTGTGGGTCTGAAATTGGGAGGATGACAGAAGTATTAGATCAGACTGGGCAGAAAAGAAGATAGGCATAGCGGGACAAGTTTGTCATCCTAGCTACAATGGGATGATTTTTACCTACCTAAAAAATAGGCAGACTGTGGTCCAGGTATGCATCTAAGCAGGAAGACTCTAACTCAAAAACAACCTGTCAAAAAAAGAGTTGGAGGGGCTGGGGATATGGCCTAGTGGCAAGAGAGCTTGCTTCGTATACATGAGGCCCTGGGTTCGATTCCCCAGCACCACATATACAGAAAACGGCCAGAAGTGGCGCTGTGGCTCAAGTGGCAGAGTGCTAGCCTTGAGCAAAAGGAAGCCAGGGACAGTGCTCAGGCCCTGAGTCCAAGGCCCAGGACTGGCCAAAAAAAAAAAAAAAAAAAAAAAGAGTTGGAGGTGTGGCTCAGTGACAGAATGCTGGCCTAGTAGGCAAGAACCCCTGAGTCCTGACCAAAAAAGAACCCCAGTGCAGAGCAAAAAATAAATAAAAATTAAAAATCTATGGTCGGTATACCTAAGACTACTGTTGTAACTACCTTCTGTATGTGTGCTGGTCCTGGGGATTGAACTTGGGGCCTGGGCACTTAAGTCTCTTAAGATTTTTTTTTGCTCAAGGCGAGCACTCTACAACTTGAGCCACAGCTCCACTTCTGGATTTTGGTAGTTAAATGGAGATGAGTCTCAGACTTTCCTGTCCAGGCTAGCTTTGAACTGTGATCCTCAGATCTGAGCCTTCTGAGTAGCTTGATTTACAAGCATTAGCCACTGGCACCAGGCTTTTTTTTTTTTTTTTTTAAGAATATAATTCAGGGGCTGGGGATATAGCCTAGTGGCAAGAGTGCCTGCCTCGGATACACGAGGCCCTAGGTTCGATTCCCCAGCACCACATATACAGAAAACGGCCAGAAGCGGCGCTGTGGCTCAAGTGGCAGAGTGCTAAGCCTTGAGCGGGAAGAAGCCAGGGACAGTGCTCAGGCCCTAAGTCCTAGGCCCAGGACTGGCCAAAAAACAAAACAAAACAAAAAAAAGAATATAATTTAGGGGGCTGGGGATATGGCCTAGTGGCAAGAGTGCTTGCCTCGTATACATGAGGCCCTGGGTTCAATTCCCCAGCACCACATATACAGAAAATGGCCAGAAGTGGCGCTGTGGCTCAGTAGCAGAGTGCTAGCCTTGAGCAAAAAGAAGCCAGGAACAGTGCTCAGGCCCTGAGTCCAAAGCCCAGGACTGGCCAAAAAAAAAAAAAAAAGAATATAATTCAGGGACTGGGAATATGGCCTAGTGGTAAAGTGCTTACCTCCTATACATGAAGCCCTGGGTTCGATTCCTCAGAACCACATAAATAGAAAAAGCCAGAAGTGGCACTGTGGCTCAAGTGGTAGAGTGCTAGCTTTGAACAAAAAGAAACCAGGAACAGGCCCTGAGTTCAAGCCCCAGGACTGGAAAAAATGCATAATTCATTGACACTAAGAATGCTCAAGTTTGATTTTGGTGCCCAGGGTATTGAATATACGTTTATGTGAATTAGGGAAGGGAAGAGGAACATCAAAATGGTGAGACCAAGGACAAAGGGTGAACCAATGAGACAGCGATATTCATAAGACAATATGTTGGAAATTAACTATACAACTTGGGGGAGGTGTCTGGGAGGAAGGGAAAGTGAGAGAAAAATGAGGGAGGGGTAACAAGTTTGATAAAAAAAAAAAAAATGAACTCACAGTTGGGAGCTGGTGGCTCACGCCTGTAATCCTACTCAGAAGGCTGAGATCTGAGGATAACAGTTCAAAGTCAAAGTCAGCCTGGGCAGGAAAGTCCATGAGACTCTTATTTCCAATTAACCACCAGAAAACTGGAAGTGGCGCTGTGGCTCAAGTGGTATTGTGCTAGCCTTGAGCTGAAGAGCTCAGGGACGGCACCCAGGCCCAGAATTCAAACCCCACAACCACCACCACCACCACCAACAAAAAGAAATGTACTCACTACCTTACATATGTAACTGTAACCCCTCTGTACATCACCTTAACAATAAAATTAAATTAATTTAAAAAAAAGAATGCTCAAGTTGTTTGCAATTACCACCACTCATCTATCTCCCAAACATTTCATTATCTCAAACTGAAATTCTATATCTATTAAACAATTTCTCATTACTCCCTCCAACCTCTAGTAACCGCTATTCTACTTTCTACCCGTTTGATTTTTTTGAGGAACTGCTTTGCTATCTTGGTTTCCACGGCAGCTGCACCATTTTACAATCTTACTGGCAATGCCTAAGAGTTCCAATTTGGAGAATATAGAACCTTGTCCATTGCCAGGTTTATTTTTGTATTTGGATTGGCTATTTGGATATCTTTTTATGTCAAGTGGCCTTTCAAGTTATTTGTCTATTTTAAAACTTGGGTTATCATCTGGGTGCCAATGACTCATGGCTGTAATCCTAGGTACTCAGGAGGCTGAGATCTCAATATCGCAGTTCAAAGTCAGCCTGGGCAATAAAGTCTATGAGACTCTTATCTCCAACTAACTAGTAAAAAAGCTCAGGGGAAACTCCCAAGCCTTGAGTTTAAGCCCTAGGACAGGCACACACAAAAAATGGGGTTATCAGTCTTTGCTATATGAACTTACTTTCATACAATGAGTTCTTTGTGAATGTAAATCTTGCAAACATCTCCAGCTCATGTTGGTTTCTCTACTCTTGTTGAGACGTGGTCCAGCTGTTTTCAAACTTCTGGGCTCACGTAATCCTTCCTTCAGCCTCAACAAATAGTTGGGATTACAAGCATGTACCACTGTGCCTACAATTACTTTTTCCTATTATTATCATCTTGTTTTTCCACAAATGTCCAGGATTCCATATAGTATTTAGTTGTCCTAGATCCAGTTCCAGACCCAATCCTGGATCCCATACTGTATTTGCTGTCCTCCATAGTGACCTTCAATTTAAGATAGTTCATCATGCTTTCCCTTGGGTTTTATGACCTTGATAACATAACTGATTGAATCCTGGATTAAGGGTATACATTAACTAAATCAAAACACAAAACAACTGCTCTGTTGAATGGCAATCATTTGTACAACTATTAAAAATAATAAAAATATTTTTTAAAAATAACAAAATTAAAATAAAACAAAAAACTTATATGCTGTTATTCTCTTGATACATTTTAGTAGAATGGAGCTATCAGTCATTATGTATTCATAAAGTTAATAATTTTCAAGTGAGCTAATTCTATTTTCTTATTTCACAGATAAAGCTCAGACCTAGAGCAATTAACTTACCTACAGTCTTAGGACACTTTTCTCTGTTGATTTTATTTGGAAATATGTATTTTTAATTATGTGTATTTATGTGTTTTTTCCTTCCTGTGCTGGGGAGTGAACCCATTTCTCATCTGTGACTTTTGTTTTGCTTTGTTTTTGTTGCCAGTCCTGGGGCATGGCGTTAGGGCCTGAGCACTGTCCCTGGCTTCTTTTTGTTCAAGGCTAGCACTCTACCACTTGAGCCACAGCGCCACTTCTGGCTTTTTCTATATATGTGGTGCTGAGGAATCGAACCCAGGGCTTCATGTATCTGAGGCGAGCACTTGGCTCATCTGTGACTTTTGATTGACTTTTTGGAGTGTATTAAATGCCTTAAGTATTCAGAAAGCCTCCCTTCTTAGCCAACATGAAATTAAGTACAGTTGTCCCTCAGTATCTGTGGATGTCTGGTTCTAAAACTCCACCTTTTCCCTATGCTAAAATCTGAAGACACTCAAAAGCCTCTTACATATTTGCATAGAACCTAACATATCCTCTCCTGTACTTGAAATTATCTTTCAATTGCTTCTAATACCTAATACAATGTAAAAGCTATATGAATAGTTGTTATACTGTAGTATTTAGGGAATAATGACAAGAAAGTTGTAAGCAAATAAGGTTTTTTTTCTTTTTTTTTCAGGTAAGTTTTTAACAAATATTTTCAATCTGTAACTGGCTGAATCTCCAGATGTAGATCTAAGAGTTATGTTATGTAGGGTCAAATGCACAACATCTCTACTTTCATTAAGAGGTCATCAGGATCTACATAGTTCCTGAATGGCTGAATATATAGTATTGCTCTCATATTAAGAAAATATCAATGAAATACGTGGTAGACAGAATAGTGCTCCTCCAAGATGTATGTTTT
This sequence comes from Perognathus longimembris pacificus, assembly GCF_023159225.1. NCBI lineage: Eukaryota > Metazoa > Chordata > Mammalia > Rodentia > Heteromyidae > Perognathus > Perognathus longimembris. The sequence continues at coordinate 135,789,450 of NC_063162.1, read as the reverse complement.
CTTCCTTTGTAACAGAAGGAAAAAATGAGTAGACATAGCCAGGTTTTTTAAAAACAGATTTGTTGATAATGACAAGGGAATTCACATCCAAGAAGTCCACATACACAATGAATTATGAGCTAATGACATTGAATTATGCGCATTGGGGGGGAAGGGCTATAAGAGAATGAAGAAGTATCAAGAAACAACTGGTTCATAGTAATTTAAAAATAGGTAACTAACAGCCACAAAAAGCTTCTAAGTAGGGCAGCAATATCTCTACAAAAGGATGTGATAAAAAAATATACCCAGTTAAGACTACTGTGTGTAAAAGATACATCATAGGAGAATACAGCTGAAAGAAATGAGAGCAACTTAAGATCAACTCTGAAGAAGCCAGTCTGAATTTCAAAATTGTAATCATATGAAAGCAAAAGAGGAGAAATCATACAAGAGAAGACCTTGTAGGATTATAACAAATGTTTGGGTGCAGGGAGAAAGTCAAGTTCTTTTATCTGTGCAAGTAGCCATTTTCAACATTAAAAGTTTCAAATTCTATACATCCATCAACTTATTCATTGCCAGGTTGTGTGTATGTGTGTGAATGAGTTTATGTGTGCACACACATGCAAGTAGTGGAGCTTGAACTCAGGGCCAGGGTACTGTCCCTGAGCTCTTTGGCTCAAGGCTAGTGCTCTACCACTTGAGCCACAGCTCTACTTCCGGCTTTTGGGTAGTTAATTGGAGATAAGAGTCTCACAACCTTTCTTTCCCAGGCTGGCAACTTCCTGAGTAGCTAAAACTGCAGGTGTGAGCCACCAGCACCTAGCTCATTGTTACACATGTTTTTGACAATAACCACAATGACTACTTCTCTCTACCTGGCACTTTTCTGCCAAAAATATCTCAATGCTTTTCAATATTCTTCATTTTTTCACTTTTTCTCATGGAAATCAAATAGAGAATATATCAATGAATTCCAAGCAAATCAAATCAAGCATAACTATGATTTGAAACCAAATGTTTTGGGACTGGGAGCATTGCTCAAGTGCAGAATGTTTGTGTAGCAAGTACAACCCAAAGCCAGGAGTTCAAACCCCAGTGTTGTTAATTTTTTTTTAAAAGCAAGTATCTTTACATCCAAGAACAGTTTATCAATATATTATATAATTAGGAAACAAAACTATAATAAGCAAAAGTTGCTCTAAAATAGGAACCTTAAAAAGGCTGGAGATGTAGCTCAGTGGTAGAGCACTTGCCTAGGACAGAAGTCCCTGGGTTCAATATTGATAAACTGTTCTTGGATGTAAAGATACTTGCTTTTAAAAAAGCAAAATTAACAACTTCCATGAACATCTGTATATAGATATATGCACACATAAAGTCTCATTTTCTTGGTAAACACACAGGCAAGGTTAGAATGGTTGCAGCCATTTAACATCTATTGGGGTAGGCTATTCAAATTATTTGTCCATTTAAAAAGCTCGATTGTGTAGACTCAGGGAATAACTCATTGATAACATGCTTTCCTAAAAGTATAAGTCCCTGGATTCAATCCCTAGCACTATATAAAAAAACCAAAACCAGAAATTTATAAAAACCTGTATTGTATATGCTGTTATTGAGTTGTAGTATTTTCTTTGTATATAATAGACACTACTTTGCTATTATATTTTTTTCTCCTAGTCTATAGGTTACTTTTTCATTTATTTAACTGTATCTCTTGAAAAAAAAGATTTTCATTTTGGAGAATTCTATTTGTCAATATACTTCCTTTCAGATTTTGTTAAACTAACAAATTTTCATCTACAGCAACATCTTGAAGATTTTTTTTCTCTTGTTTTCTTCTATAATTTATGACTCCTACAGGTAGAATCAGATAAGGATCAAAGTTCACTTTAACCACAAATGGGTAAATCTATATCTCATAGTTCCACTATTGAAAATAATACCCTTTCTCCACTGAATTTCTTTAGCTTCTTTATCAAAACTCAAGTTTGTTGGATCAGTGGGGGTCTATTTTTGGATTCTGTATTGTTTCATTGACCTACATGCCTCTCCAGTTCCTCTTAAGGTCAGTACCTATTGTGGTATGAGTAAAAGGTAGTAACTGAGGTTTGAAAATTTCTAATCTCTCCTTCTTTCTTTTTCTTTTCTTTGTGCTAGTCTTGGGGTTCGATGGGCCTTGGTGCTATCCTGAGCTTTTTTGGCTTAAGGCTGGCCTCTACCACTTAAACCACAACTTTACTTTCGGCTTTTTAAAAAAAAATAGGTAACTGGAGATAAGAGTCTCATGGACTTTTCCTGCTTGGACTCTCTTCAAACCTTGATTCTCAGATTTCAGCCTCCTAAAGGAGTAGCAGCTAAGATTATAGGTGTGAGCCACCAGCACCTGTCTTTCCCCTTTTCCATTTTTGCATTTAGTTCAAAACATTCTTCAAAGTCAAGACTGATTAATTCTTTTTTTTTTTTTCCATTTTGCCAGTCCTGGGCCTTGGACTCAGGGCCTGAGCACTGTCCCTGGCTTCTTTTTGCTCAAGCCTAGCACTCTCCCACTTGAGCCACAGCGCCATTTCTGGCCGTTTTCTATATACGTGGTACTGGGGAATCAAACCCAGGCTTCATGTATACGAGGCAAACACTCTTGCTACTAGGCCATATTCCCAGCCCTGATTAACTCTTTTGATTGCATATTCCACAAATACAAAGTGATCTCAATTTGAGGATTCTATTCACCATGTAACACGGGGAAAAAGACAAAATAATAAAAGTTAAATCTTAATTCTATAACCAGACAACTCAAAACAAACAATACGCTAGTGCCCTCTAGTGGAGGGAGATTGTAGGGTTATATTAAGCAAGAAAGATGAGCTAAATAAAAACACTTCAGAGGAATTCTAAATATCAACAATTGTGATGAATATTTCCATATACTGTGCTCATTATTTTTTAAAAATTTATTGTTATTATAAAGGTGATGTAAGGAGGGGTTATAGTTACATAAACCAGATAAAGGGTACATTTCTTTTTGGACAATGTCACCCCTTCCTTCACTCTGCTCTCACTATTTTTAAGGCAAAAGTAGGTTTAAAATGTTTATTTGTTTAATGCTATTCCAATACAATGTAGATATAATGGGAGATAAAGTTGATTAGAAAACCACAGCAGATGTGTAGAACTTATATTTTGAAAGTAAATATTCTTATACTAAGGAAATGGGACTAGCGGCTAAAGGAAAAACAAAGGATTTTACATCATTTATTAAGCAAAGAATAAGTATTAAATGGTTTCAAAATATGTAGTCTAAATACACTGTCAAGATATGTATAGGATATATGTGTGTATGTATATGTTTATATACATACATATATAATACCAATTTTTTTCTGGAATGGGGCACAAGATGCTGTCAGCACAGTGTTGCTTATTGAGGAGCAGGTCTGAGTAAGGTATTTTAAATATACAAAAATTACTTTTCTTTTCAAAATGTGAGTTGATCATTTTGAAAGTCAAATGGTAATTTTATATGCTTACACATGAACCTTCCAAGATGAATGCTAATGAATACTTTGTTCAGAACAGTATGTTCAATGTTGATTATTAACTAACCTTTGTTAGGTCTTTCAGGACACAAAGAACTCAGTGGCATTCCCCAACACACAGAAGGGGAATAATGTAAATTAAATGAACTTTCCATTTTTAATATTAAAGTAATTATTTAGAATAAGAAATCACAACTAAGAAGAAAAAATTCAGGTGAAAAATCACTACAAACATCATAATAAAACCCCAACATAATTATTTTTAACTAGTATTTATAACATGTTCTTTCTTTTCTCCCCTCCTCTCCTCCCTCCCTCCCTCCCTCCCTCCCTTCTTCCCTCTCTCTCCCTCCCTTCCTCCCTTTCCTCTTTCCTCTGAACATAGTTTTCGTTTCTTTTTAATATTGCCTTTCTTTGAGTTACCAGAGGGTCAGTCTAAGAAGGTGCTCAGGTACCACTTTGCTCCCAGATGATAGGGAGCAACAGCACTGACAAAGCGGCCTCTCAGTGTCACTCATCCTCCATATTTTGCATACAACTTCCTCCCTTAAAAATGCCTTTTCTGTCTCATTTTTTCTATTCCCTTTCTCTTCCTTTTTCTTTTTTTTTTGGCCAGTCCTGGGGCTTGAACTGAGGACCTGGGCACTGTCCCTGGCTTCTTTTTGCTCAAGGCTACCTCTTGAGACACAGTGCCACTTTTGGCCTTTTCTGTGTATGTGGTGCTGAGGAATCAAACCCAGGTCTTCATGCCCTCTCTTTCTCTTCTTTTTCTGGCTAAAGTACATACTTCTTATTTGAGCCATAACTTTTACATACCTAATGCTTGTCATTAGTACCTACACTGTTGGGTGGGCTTGGAGTCCATCTCCTTTACATTGATATTTGTCCCCTGAAGCACCTACTAAATCTTGCCAAGTATTAGCAAATTCTCAAGTGCATGGATAGATTTTATATTTCTTTTATTATTTCTACTACCTTACTCAAAATAGATTTGATATGATAACTATGAATATCTTATTTTACCCTAGAAATTCATAGGAATTCCACATGAGAACTTTGGGGACAATAGTCACTTTTAATGTTACTTATGACTTATACAAACTCAATCTTCCATTTCATCCCAAACACTGCTCTGAACACACAGATTCCCTCATACTAAACCTCCCAAATCTTACCTTTCTGATTAAGTTACTCAAGAGGCTGAGATTTGAGGATCTCTGTTTGGAGCCAGCTCAGGCAGACAAAACCTCAAGACTCAGATTCATCTCTACTTAAGCAACAAAAAGCCAGTAGTGGAGCTATGGCTGAAGTAGTAGAGTGCCAGATGTGAACAAAAAAAGAAAGCTAAGAAAGAGTGTGAAGCTCTGAATTCCAGCTCCAGCTTGAGAAAAAGGAAAACAATGGCCAAAATAGTGCTATTTCACATTATTCTCCTCTTCCTCTGAGAGGAGAAAACTTCCTAAGACTAAAAATAACAAAAAGATTCATCCAATGCTCTGATGAACTAAGAAAAGATATTACCAAACTTTAGCACCATGACCGAGGATAAAAGAATATCTTAAAAGCATTTTTAGAACAGGACAAAAGCATTATACAAGGCAAATCAGAATGGCATCAACTATAGAGTAACACTGGATAATGGAGACTATTTCAAAATTCTCAAAGAAAACAGAGCTCCAAATGTAGGAAATTAAAAAAAAAATAACAAGAGGAAGGAAAAAATAAAAATAAAAGACTAGCCAGCACTGGTGGCTCACATCTGTAATCCTTGCCACTCAGGAAGCTGAGATCTGAGGATTGCAGTTCAAAACCAACCCCATGCAGAAAAATCTGTTAAGACTTTTATCTCCAATTAAGTACAAAAAAAGACAGAAATGGAGCTGTGGCTCAAGTGGTAAAGCACCAGCCTTTAGTAAAAAAAAAAGCTTCGGGATAAGTGACCAGGCCCTAAGTTTAAGCCCAAAGATTGGCATCAAAAAACAAAAACAAAAGGGAACTCCCTTTCTCCTGTTGGTCAGTCTCTCAGCAGTATGTATCACTCTGTTTTGCCATGTCTGTCGGTCTCTCTGTTTCTCTGCAGTAGTGGAGATTAAATTCAGGGCTTTGTACTTGCTAGGCAGATTCACTTCAACTTGAATAATGTCCCTAACCTACCCTTTCTTAGTAAGTTATTTAAATATATGCTTTAGACACGTGAAGAAGTAAAATAAAGAGGAAGACACGAGGAATGGGAGATTCAACGGAGAAAAAGTGTAAGGCTGGCATCATGATACACACCTGAGAACCCAGCACTAGAGAGGTTCAGGAGGGAGGATTGGGAGTTACAGACTAGCCTCAGATACATAAATTGGAGGCCAGCCTAGACTACATAGTGCCTCAAGAAGAAAAAAAGGTTTAAAAAAATGGACTCTGGACTCGGGGCTGGGAATATGGCCTAGAGGCAAGAGTGCTTGCCTCTAGAGTGAAGCCCTATGTTGGATTCCTCAGCACTACATATATAAGAAAACGGCCAGAAGTGGCTCTGTGGCTCAAGTGGTAGAGTGCTAGCCTTGAGCAAAAAGAAGCCAGGGATAGTGCTCAGGCCCTGAGTTCAAGCCCCAGGACTGGCAAAAAAAAAAAAAAAAAGGTCTGTAGGGTAGTATGAATGTTAATGGTTGTACTGAAGAGACTGAAACATAAGACACATGACTAGTAAAGGACAGTAATAGTTGACATTTTCTATACAAAGAATACAGTATTTTTCAACACTGTGTATGTTTTTCATGTGAATTCATGGGTGAATTCATAAAGGTAAAATCATTTGGTCTAAAACTACCTACATTTTTAAGTTTTAGAGATCATCTCTCCAGCTGTCCTTTCAACTGACTATACCAAGACTTCACTTTCACTGCAACTGCATAAAAGGATCTATAAAGAGTTCTTTTAAAACAAAAAGAAACACTAGAGCATAAATGGCTAATGTAAAGCCAGAACTGATGAAGAGCAGGAAGATGCAAGATGAGGAGAATAACAAATGGGACATTGCTGAAATACAGTAAGACACTGAGATTTGATTTCGGTAACAAATCAATAGTGGACTTAAGAAGAAACCAGGGAAAATAGGAAGAGAATGAGTTGATAATCCTACTACCTTCTATTTTCCTATTGAAGTAGGAAATGAGAAAATGTGCTAAGCACAGGGAAATCCTGACAACTCAAAATTAAGACCTATCACTTCTTAAATAATCCTAAAAGTAGAAAAGGCTAATGTATGATACAAACGACATACTGCACTATTAGGAAATGAAGGCATATTAATCTACATTTAGTCAAAACACAAATGATAAATACAAATATTCACAATGTTCATACTATAAATGATCCATCTCTTCAATATCCAATAAATTGATTTTTATTTTATGTATTTATTTATTTTGCCAGTCCTGTGGCTTGAACTCAGGGCCTGAGCATTGTTCCTGGCTTCTTTTTGCTCAAGGCTAGCACTCCTACCACTTGAGCCACAGTGCCACTTCTGGCTTTTTCTGTATATGTGGTGCTGGGGAATCAAACCCAAGGCTTCATGTAAACGAGGTGAGCACTTTACCACTAGGCCACATTCCCAGCCCTAAATTAATTTTTAAAAAGACCAACAACTCAACAAAAAAAGTAAGCAAAATGTATCACCAAAATTTTGCAAAAGGGGGCTGGGAATATGGTCTAGTGGCAAGAGTGCTTGCCTCATATACATGAAGCCCTGGGTTCGATTCCCCAGCACCACATGTATAGAAAATGGCCAGAAGTGGCGCTGTGGCTCAAGTGGCAGAGTGCTAGCCTTGAGCAAAAAAGAAGCCAGGGACAGTGCTCAGGCCCTGAGTCCAAGGCCCAGGACTGGCAAAAAAAAAAAATTGCAAAAGGAATTATAAACGGCCCTTAAAAGAGAAAAGCAGGGGAGAGGGAAAGTGGGAGAAAAACGAGGGAGAGGGTAACAAGTTTGACATGAAATGTACTCATTACCTTACGTATGTTAACTAAAATCTCTTTGTACATCACCTTGACAATAAAAATAAAAAGAGAAATTCAAATGCAAACTTGAATTACACACTATTTCTCACCCATCAGAACAGCACAGATCCATGCCCTTGATAACAGTTCTAGTAAAATTGCAGGAAACAGACATTCTTTTTTTTTTTTTTTTTTTCTTTTTGCCAGTTCTGGGGCTTGGGACACAGGGTCTGAGCACTGTCCCTGGCTTCTTTTGCTCAAGGCTAGCACTCTACCACTTGAGCCACAGTGCCCCTTCTGGCTTTTTCTATATATGTGGGGCTGAGAAATTGAACCCAGGCCTTCATATATACGAGGCAAGCCCTCTACCACTAGGCCATATTCCCAGCCCTGGAAACAGACATTCTTATACACTGTGAGTGAGAGTATAAATTGGTTTAGCATGTACAAAGAACAATTTGGTAATATCTATGGAGTTGTACAGTGCATAAAAATTTTGGAACTAGCAATTCCACTTGTAATTATCTGTCCCATATATGTCCTCATCTATGAAATAAACAAGAATGTTCATTAGAGCATTTTGGTTATAAAGAAGATAATTTAAATGTTTATAGAACTGAGCACAGGTATCTCATGCCTATAATCCCAGCTACTTATAGTCTTGAGCTCTGAAGATCACAGTTCAAAGCCAGTCTAGGCAAATGTTGACCAACTGACAAGCAAAACATTGGAACTGGAGGCATGGCATGAGCAAGAAAGCCAACAAGAGCATGAAGTCCTGAGTTCAAGCACTAGTACTGAAACACACACACACACACACACACACACACACACACACACGAAATGTTTATAGGAGACTGACTTACACAAGCTAAGGCATACCTATACAACAGAGTCCACTGCAATGCTTAGAATTTTCATAGCACAGTAAGAGAAAAATTTCATCCAAGCCTAGACTGAAAACTGCTATCTTGTATCAAGGTCACCCGCATGTCTAATATTTTTCTACCACAGACCTAACAAGCAGTTAGGGATGCTGGTATATTAGTTATTAAAAAGGAACCAATAAAAGAAAAAAGGGAAAAAAATAAGTCAAATATCATCAGAGAAATAGATGTTAGTTAAGTAAAGAGTATATGATGTACATAGCATAGGCATGATGTTATACAGACGAAACACTGCTTAAAATAGAACTGAAGTTTGTTTTCTATAGATTAACTTTCGGGTTTTTTTTGTTTGTTTGTTTGTTTTGCCAGTCCTGGGGCTTGAACTCAGGGCCTAGGCACTTTCCCTGGCTTCTTTGTGCTCAAGGCTAGCACTCTACCACTTGAGCCACAGCGCCACTTCTGGCTTTTTCTGTATATGTGGTGCTGGGGAATCAAACCCAGGGCTTCATGTATACGAGGCGAGCACTTTACCACTAAGCCATATTCCTAGCCCCCTCTATAGATTAACTTTTTTAAAACTTTTTTTAATATATTTTTATTATCAAACTGAATTACAGAGAGGTTACAGTTTCATACATTAGGCATTGGATACATTTCTTGTACTGTTTGTTACCTCGTCCCTCATTTCCCCTTCCCCCTCCTCCTTTCCCCTTCCCCCCAATGAGTTGTTCAGTTCATTTTCACCAAACAGTTATAGATTAACTTTTGTAGCCCAGAATCAAAGGGAAATTGCTAATGAAAAGAACTTACCACTAACACTCTAGGTTAGAATGATTTGACACAACACAAGTGCCCATCAATAAGGTTTCAATTATATACATTGATATATATCCAAAGAAAAGAATAGTGTACAGTTATAAAGAGGAAGATATTCCTTTGCACTCCTGGGGAAAAATACACAGTTCATTTTATATTATTCTTTTGTATAAGCAAAGGAAGATATACATAAACAAATGTATTAATTATATTTGCATAAATAAGAAATAAAGACTAGGCCATTAAAATGTTTTGGGATATTTATACATTAGTTAATTACCAACTTTATTGCCCAGTAAGAGGCTTAAGGTCATTATAATGGCACTTGAGGAACTTCCCCACTCGCTTTTTCTCTTCTTACAATAATTCTTTTTTTGTTGTTGTTGTTAAATTTTTATTGTCAAACTCAGGTACAGTGAGGTTACACACTTTCATACCTTAGGCATTGGATACATTTCTTGTACTGTTTGTTACCTCCTCCCTCATTCTCCCCTTTCCCCTCCCCCTTTTCCACCCCCCCCCATGAGTTGTTCAGTTCATTTATACCAAACAGTTTTGTAAGTATTGCTTTTGTAGTCGTTTGTCTTTTTTTACCCTGTGTCTCTAGATTTTGGTATTCACTTTCTATTTCCTTGTTCTAATACCAGTATACACAGTTTCCAATGTACTCAGATAAGATACACAGATAGTGCAGGTACAACCATAGGAAGGGAATACAAGAGGATTATCAATAATAGAAGCTACAGTTTCACATGGCATGTTGAAAGTAATTACAACATGATATGACAGTCGTTTCCATAACATGGAGTTCATTTCACTTAGCCTCATCTTATGTGTTCATAAGGGCTATTGGGCGGTTGTGATCCTCTGCTGTGACTAGCCGAAACCTGTGCTATTTATTCCCTATGAGGGAGACCATAGAGTCCATGTTTCTTTGGGTCTGGCTCACTTCACTTAGTATACTTTTTTCCAAGTCCTTCGATTTCCTTACGAATGGGGCAATGTCATTCTTTCTGATAGAGGCATAAAATTCCATTGTGTATATGTACCACATTTTCCTGATCCATTTGTCTACTGAGGGGCATCTGGGTTGGTTCCAAATTCTAGCTATGACAAATTGTGCTGCGATGAACACTGTTGTGCTGGTGGCTTTAGTATGTTCTTGTTTGTGGTCTTTTGGGTAGATGCCCAAAAGTGGGGCTGTTGGGTCATAGGGTAGCTCTATGTTTAGCCTTCTGAGGAATTTCCATACCGCTTTCCAGAGTGGCTGAACCAGTTTACATTCCCACCAACAATGAAGTAGGGTTCCCTTTTGGCCACATCCCCTCCAACATTTGTTATTGTTAGTTTTCTTGATATAAGACATTCTTACTGGGGTGAGATGGACTCTCAATGTTGTTTTGATTTGCATTTCTTTTATGGCCCTTACAATAATTCTTTACCTTATATTTAGCTCCACTAGATCCTAATTCTTATGAATTAAATAAATGTCATATGATTGTTTCATTAATGAATCCAAGTACTTACTAGCTTCTATGCCATGTGTTTTATGCTTCATTGATCATTCACAGGGACTGTAAGTGCTTGTAAGTTAATGACTAGCTATATGTAGTCTTGTCAGAGCACATCCAGTGCAGTTATTTAGACATTTAGAAAAGACTTTTTTTTAAAGCTGGTCATGGGGCCTGAACTCAGGGCCTGGGCACTGTCCCTGAGCTTCTTTTGCTCAAGGCTAGTGCTTTACCACTTGAATAACAGCGCCACTTCCAGCTTTTTCTATTCACGTGGTACTGAGGCTTCATGCATGCTAAGCAAGCACTCTACCACTAAATTTCATTTTCAGCCCTAGAAAATACTTTTAATGACAATACTCAAAACCTAAGTCTTAAAGAACCCAAAAGTCATAAAGCCCAGTCTATACTCTACAACCATTCATTTTCCTAGATTTTGCTAGTCATAAGAAATACAGTTTGAGTCCGGCGCTGGTGGTTCACACCTGTAATCCTAGCTACTCAAGTGACTGAGATCTGAGGATCAAGGTTTAAAGCAGCCTGGGCAGGAAAGTCTGTGAGACTCGTAACTCCAATTAACCACCATAAAGCCAGAAGTGGTGTATGGCTCGAAGCGGTAGAGCACTAGCCTTGGGTGAAAGAGCTCAGGGACAGTGCCAAAGCCCTGAGTTAAAGCTACACAACTGAGAAGAAAAAAAAAGTGACAGTTTAAGTGCCAGTGGGTTATACTTGTAATCCTAGCTACTCAGAAGGTTGAGACCTGGAGAATCTAGGTTGATGCCAGCCTAAGCAGAAAAGTCCTCAAAACTCCATCACCAATGAATCAGCCAAATGACAAGACTACAGGAATGGCTCAAATGGTATCAGACCAGCTGTGAGAGAGGAAGCCAACCAAGTATTCAAGGTCTGAGTTCAAGTCCTGTACCAGCACCACTAACCACAATAAAAGATAGTGTAGAATGTATTACTTTCATCCCAAACAGTGATAGAATCCTACATACAAATTAAACAGAGAAAAAAATTAATAGATAACATCTCTCAGCATCTGAGAAGAATGACTAAGGACCAATACTATAGGCAACACATTCTAAATATCTAATGAAACAGTGAGAATCAAGGCCAGAAATATAACACCCTCTTCTTTGAATTTCTGTCTCTTCCTCTCATCGTTCTTTCCCAAGTACCTTCCCTTGCTGCAGGGAGGGAGGTTGTAGGCAGTAGATGGTTTACTTAGAGCTTGCTTTATTTGGTTGACATGGCAACAGAAATACACAAAAAGTCACAAAAGAGTTATTTTCTTATGGCTGGTTTGAATGCTTTTCATCCAGGTAAGAAACCCTTAAAACTAACAAAAAGAATTTGTTGAAAGGAGAAGTAAAATGGATTTTTCTACTGAAAAGCTAAGAAAAGTGGTTGAAAAACTGTTCCCTCTGAATTACTGTGCTTCTTGCTTCTTCATCTTGTTGCAGAAGCCATGGTCCCAGACCTGGGAACTAACAGTTTTTTAGCAATTATATACTATTTAAAGATTTTTCATCTGTTCACACCTTTAGATTTCAGAATACAGAGCTAGTTTAACCTTCTGCTTTTTATGCATCAGTGCCAAGAAAAAATTTAAGGCATGAAGAATAAATACATCTGTACTCCAAAGTATGTTTTAGAAACACACCCAGAAACAGAAGGGAAGGGGAATAATTATTAACACATTCTTCCCCTCTTTTGTCTCGCATACATGAAGCCCTAGGTTCAATTCCTCAGCACCACATCTATAGAAAAAGCCAGAAGGGGGGCTGTGGCTCAAGAGATAGAGTGCTAACCTTGAGCAAAAACAAGCCAGGGACAGTGCTCATGCCCTGAGTTCAATGGTTAAAAAAAAAAAAAAGTCTTTCAAATAGAAAATTATAAACATTATTAAGTATTCTATATGAGTAAACTCATTTGAATCCTTTTAAGGAAAAATATCAATAAAACCAACTTTTTCTTTTTTGCTGGTCCTGGGGCTTTAACTCAGGGCTTGGGTGCCATAACTCCACTTAGAGCTTTTTGGTGGTTGGACATACAAGTTTTGGGCTTTCCTGCCTGGGCTGGCCTCAAACTGTGATCCTCAGATCTCAGCCTCCTGAGTAGCTACACTAACAAGCATGAGCCACTAGTGCCCGGCTTAATTTACATTTTTATGTCCATAATTTTTTTCTTTCTTCTTTTTTATTTCTTTTTAAAGATAGGGTTTTCCTATGTAGTCCAGCACACCCAACTTACTTTTTTTTCCAAAAGGACTGAAAATGTAGCTAGTGATAGAGTGCTTACCCAACATCTGGAAGGCCCTGCATTCAATCCCTAGTACTACCCTCCACCCCACCCCCATCAGAAGAAGGAAGAGAAGGGAGGAGGATGAAGAGGGAAAAAAGGAAGATGAGGGCAAATGAGGAGAAGGAGGGGGAGAAGAAGAAGAAAGGAAAGAAAGTACACCACCCACAAGGTGGTACATGCCTATAAATACCTGTACTCAGGAGGCTAGGGCAGGAAGAGGAGGTATTCAAGGCCAGCCTGAGCTATAATGGGAGATTCTGCCAATAATAACAACAACAATGATAATAATAACAACAATGTAAAATTTGACAGCGATTCTAAGTGAAAATGAGTAACATATTCTCTACTGTCAATGTGCCTTCCAGGAAAGTACCAATTTATATTCCCACCAACATCTCTAAGTGTTCATCTCTTCATTCCTTTGAGCATGAGGGTTTAAACATTTTTAAAATATGTGTCTATTAATCTGTTTTAGAATTATAAAATATATAATAGTATAAAATCCCATCATTTCAGAACTATAAGAAGCCAAAACTTCTGCTCTAATTATATTCCTGTATTTGGAGGTTAACTTTTATGTAGTCAAGTATATTGCTCTTAGGAATTCTGGGTTTCATGTCATTACTGATTACTTCTTTTTTTTTTTTTTTGCCAGTCCTGGGCCTTGGACTCAGGGCCTGAGCAGTCCCTGGCTTCTTTTTGCTCAAGGCTAGCACTCTGCCACTTGAGCCACAGTGCCACTTCTGGCCGTTTTCTGTACATGTGGTGCTGGGGAATCGAACCCAGGGCCTCATGTATACGAGGCAAGCTCTCTTGCCACTAGGCCATATCCCCAGCCCTACTGATTACTTCTTTTCGCACCTTTGTAGCCCTATTTTTATTTATGCATGCTTAAAAATATAGAAGTTACTTATTAATGTGTATTTGAAATCTCAATAATACATAATACCCTGAAATCTCAATAATACATAAATAATGAAAACTAAATTAACCTCTTATATTAACTTAATGATGATTGCTATTAACAATTCAGTCTCCAGTTCCAGCTCTTTACCTATCAACTTACATTCTTATGTATTTTTTTTAAGTTAATACATGATAATTGCTCATAGTTATGAGGTCATAAATAATTCTTTTTGAAAAATACAAATTTAGTTGGGTGTAGTAATATATCCCAGTACTTAGGGGATTTAAGGAAGGAGGATCCTGAGTGCCAGGCCAGTCTGAGCTACAAAGTAGGATACAGCCTTAGGCTCATTAAAGGCTAAAATTAAGATTTTTTTTGGCCAGTCCTGGGCCTTGGACTCAGGGCCTGAGCACTGTCCCTGGCTTCCTTTTTTTTTTTGCTCAAGGCTAGCACTCTGCCACTTGAGCCACCACAGCACCACTTCTGGCCGTTTTCTGTATATGTGGTGCTGGGGAATCGAACCCAGGGCCTCATGTATACGAGGCAAGCTCTCTCGCCACTAGGCCATATCCCCAGCCCTAAAATTAAGATTTTTAACTCAGAGATTCCAAAGCCTTATTCTCCTCCACCAGTCCAAAATTACTTTGTTCCTGCACTGTGTATATATCTAATACTCATATTACCTAGGAAATCAATTTAAAGCCATTGATAACAGGTCTATGACCAATTTCGGCTAAGTATTCACACAGCTGATGACTATAAGACTTTGGTAAGCACTGGAACCCAATCTGTAACCTAGCTTTCTTAGATTTTTTTTTTGGTGGGGGGAGGTGGGTGAGTAGACATTTCATTAAAAAAATTAAAAGCCTACACTCAAATCAGTTCAAGAAATACTGCATTAGAGGTGGGCACAATAAAAACTGTCTACAAGTACTAAAAAAGTTAAAAGAAAAACTGAATTATTTAAACAAACTAAACATTAAAACCTGAAACACTAAGAATGCATAAATGCCAAAATGAATAATGTGCTAGTGTTTCATTACTTTAAAAATATTTTTCTCTCTTTTTTTTTTACTTCCTCAGTGTTTTAATCTGGTCAGGCTGTCCCAACAAAATATTATAGATTAAGTGGCTTCAAGAGTGGACAGTTTGGGCTGGGGATATGGCCTAGTGGCAAGAGTGCCTGCCTCGGATACACGAGGCCCTAGGTTCGATTCCCCAGCACCACATATACAGAAAACCGCCAGAAGCGGTGCTGTGGCTCAAGCGGCAGAGTGCTAGACTTGAGCGGGAAGAAGCCAGGGACAGTGCTCAGGCCCTGAGTCCAAGGCCCAGGACTGGCAAAAAAAAAAAAAAAAAGAGTGGACAGTTACTTGTAGATTTGGAGTCTGAGAAGTCCAAGGTCATTGTGCCAGCAAATTCAGATCTTAGATCTTGGCAAGAACCCATTTCAACACCAACTTCTGCTTGTAGACAGCTGCTGTCTTCCTGTATCCTCACATGGTGAAGACAAAGTTTTCACATTTCTTCCCCTTCTTCTATAAGGAGTACTAATCCCATAGTGAGTGCTCTATCCTCATGAATTCCTCTAAATCTAATCACTTCTCAAAGGTTCCTAAGACTTGTCTAACAATAGGAGTTAGAACATATCAAATGCATGGATTTGTGGAGGGGACAAATTCAATCCATAACACGAAGTATATTAATGTGTTAATTATATGTATTAATATGTAAACTGTACTGACAGATTCACAGTGATGACTGCAGAAGGACTTCTCTGCTCATCCTTATGATTTCAATCTTTCAATATTTGAGATGACAAAAAAATTTGGGAGAATAGTTGAAGAGAAATAAACTGGCCAAAACTAGCTTCTATATTTGAAGGATGAGGTGATCCACAGAGACCTCAATATGTAGTAGCTAATTTAATGTGCAAGCAGGTTGTAAACTAACCTGAGCATACTATTGAAGCCAAGCAACTGAGCCTAAGACAATCATAGCAGCAGACCCTTCAACCAGTAACAGGCTAAAGACTGCCAAAATAAGGTGAATGCCTGACTGCACCAATTAAGTAATTTTTATGTCATTTTCTGCTTTTTTGGTTATAAAAGTAGCTCAACAAATTAGAAAAGAGAAGTATTCTAACCATCTTCAGTCTGGAATACAGCTTAGGCTCTGTAACCTTTTTTCTTGTTTAAATAGACTGTCCTTAAATAGTGGTCTGGTAGTTTGTTTTTTAAAAATTTTAATTTCACTTTTTGCCAGTTCTGGGTCTGGATATTGTTCCTGAGCTGAAGACTAGTGCTGTGTCACTTGAGCCATAGCTCCG
This sequence comes from Perognathus longimembris pacificus, assembly GCF_023159225.1. Taxonomy (NCBI): domain Eukaryota; kingdom Metazoa; phylum Chordata; class Mammalia; order Rodentia; family Heteromyidae; genus Perognathus; species Perognathus longimembris. The sequence continues at coordinate 135,773,188 of NC_063162.1, read as the reverse complement.
CTTCAGCTTTCTTGGTGGTTAATCGGAGACAAGAATCTCATGAACTTTCCTAACCAGGCAGGCTTTGAATTGTGATCCTCAGATCTCAGCTTCCTGAGTAGCTAGGACTACAGGTGTGAGCCACCAGCACCTGGCTGGTCTGTTTTTATTTTAACAAAAGTGATCAAGAAATAGCAAAGAGTATTTCCCCAGCTGATCATATAAATACACACACACACACACACACACACACACACACACACACACGTGTGCACACACACAAACCATAACTGGAGCTTGAACTCAGGGCCTCATGATCTTATTCTGCTTTTATGGTCAGTTACGGTGCTTGAACTCAGGGCCTGGGCTCCTTCCTTAAGCTCTTCTGCTTACGGTTAGAGCTCTACCACATTGAGCCAGAGTGCCACTTTCCATTTTCTAGTGGTTAACTGGTGATAAGAGTCTCATGGAGTTTCCAGCCTGAGCTGGCTTCAAACCATGTTCCTCAGATCTCAGCCTCCAGAGGAGATAGGATTACAGCTGTGAGCCTCCAGAGTGAGCTTCACTCAGCTTTTTTGTTCATGGCTGGTGGTAAACTACCACTTGAGCTACACCTCTAGTTCTAGCTTTTTACTAGTTATGTGTTGATAAGAGTCTCATGGATTTAGCAGCCTGGGCTGGCTTTGAACCATGATCCTCCGATCTCAACCTCCTAAGTAATTAAAATCACAGGTGTGAGCAACCAGTTTCCACTTTTGCTGCTCTCTAAGTTGTGTTCTTCCTCATAGTACCTTATGATTCTCCAGCTTAAACATCTTAATTCTTTATTACTGCATTTAGAATAAAGAGGCTCATGGTTTTTGCCTTGGCTTTCTATGATCTGGTGTAAATTCTTTCTCACTCTATAATACTACACATTTCTCTTCATTTCTCCAACAAGCTAACTTTCCTACTTTGGGGTTTTGTGCTTAGGATGGTTTCTCTTTATTCTTTGTATGGTGAGTTTCTTCATGTTTTAAAATTAAATACTGTAACAATAAAGACAGTGATAAGGAACATAATACTTAACCCATGATGCTTACAAAATACATAGTACTTTCCAAACACTTAATCTACATTAACTGTTAACAGTCACATTTAGTAGTAAACTGAGGACAAGGTAAGTACCTAAAGAATAATTTGTCTAGAAAATGACAGAGCTCAGATGAAAACCCAATCAATGCTCTAAATACTTGAGCAGTTCCACATGGCAAATGTATTCTAGCTATCAGACAGAATTTAGTGAGGTGGAAAGATATTACAGCATTTTACATTATAAAAAGAAAAAGTAGGGCTGAGATAAGAAAATGAAGACTTATATTGAGAAATATACTTATGTCACATAACCAGTAAGTAGTACAAGTAGATTTGAAACCATATCTAAACCCTACTACCTGAACTCAATTATTAGGGTTATTTTTTCTTCTCTAAAATATACTTCTTTGCTTCCCCAAATGGAATTAACTACTATTTTAAGCTTTTCTTAATGGCTCAGTCATCTTTCTGAAAACCAATTATTATAATTTTCCAAATGCAGACACTGGTTTAGAATAAATAGTATTTGAAATTAATTATGCATTACCTTAAAAAAGATCCTAAATTCCCTTAAATATCCTCAAACAAAATATAAAGACTTCTAGAATTTCCTTCAAAATAATATAAGAAGAGGGAATAAAATGGGAGTAGTAATGAAGCAAGATTAGTTATCAGTATAAAAATGGCAAAGAAACACATGAGGAAATGCTCAACATCCCTGCTAGTAAAGGAAATGCAAATAAAAACAACCCTGAGATACCACCTCACCCCAGTTAGAATGGCCTATACTCTGAACTCAGGAAACAACAAATGCTGGAGGGGCTGTGGGGAAAGAGGAACCCTTCTCCATTGTTGGTGGGAGTGCAAATTAGTACAGCCACTTTGGAGAACAGTATGGAGGTTTCTCAAAAAGCTCAATATAGACCTACCCTATGACCCAGCCATACCACTCCTAGGCATCTATCCTAAACAGCAAAACCCAAGATATCAAAAGGACATTTGTACTTCCATGTTTATCGCAGCACAATTCACAATAGCCAAAATTTGGAAACAACCCAGATGCCCCTCCACAGATGAATGGATCCAAAAAATATGGTACTTATACACAATGGAATACTACATAGCGATTAGGAATGGTGAAATATTGTTATTTGCAGGGAAATGGTCAGAACTCGAACAAATAATGTTGAGTGAGACAAGCCTAGAACACAGAAAACAAAGGGGCATGATCTCCCTGATATATGACTGTTAACAAAGGGAGATGGAGAGACAGTAGAGACCAAGTCTGTGAACACTGTATATGTGCTTGATACATTGTATACTGCATATGGGTCTACCTGATCTAGACAAGGGATGGGAAAACAGGTTGTAAGATATCACAAGAAATGTACACAATGCCCTACTATGTAACTGCACCCTCTTTGCACAGCACCTTGTAAAAAAAAAAAAATTTATGTTCAATTGATAATAAAAAAAAAATTAAAAAAAAAAAAAAAAAAAAAAAGATTAGTTATCAGTAATTGTTGAAGCTGACAGACAAATAGGCACATAAGGATTCACAAGACTTTGCTGTCTACCTCAAGTATTTACCTGTCCATTCCTGGTTCCAGCCAAAATGGAAGAAAGGGAATAGACTTCACTCAGCTAAAATCGGAAGAAATACGGTATATGAAAAAACAGCTTTTAGACATTGAACACAGAAATACAGGACAATGTTCTCTGTAAAAGAAGACAAAATGTTGTGACTTTTAAATTACCACAGTTTACTTCATGGAGAGTTTCCAGACTACAGCACAGAAGGGGAAAGATTGCTCGGGTTCATCAGGGCTCTGGGTTAAAAGGAGTCACAAGAAAGCCAGAGTTCTCAGGAACGAAGGTATTTTCATAAAGAGAAAACTCTACAGATTTACAGATCACACTTAAGATTCCAACCTATCAGGATAAGGGTGTCCTGAAAGAAAACATTTTTTTCTCCTAAAGAAACTATTTGAGGATGAAGAAAGAATCACCAAAGGGATAAAAAACAATTCTTGGATCTCACATACAATCCAGGGTAGTTCTAGCTTCTGCAGGTCTGTGTGGCAAAACTATCCACAGAGCATTGTATGGTGTAATCACAAGAGCATCGCCTGGGTTCTAGGGGAAAACAGAGCTTTAAAATTAATGTAGTTCAGACTGGGCCCAACTAAGTTCAAATAGAAGCCTACAAAAGGTATCCTGCAGGATTTCCTCAGTGAAAAGAAAACAGGACAGAAGAGTATAGAGCAACAACTGTAATGTAATGGGGGAAAAAAGCTATTAAAATTCTTTGCTTCAAAAAATTACTTAAAGAATTCATCATAAGAAAACCTGTGTTATCAGAATTATTGGCAAAATAAACACAAAAGATGAATTTGGTGAATTTGAAGATATAGTGATATAAATTATTTAAAATAAGAGATAAAAAGGACTTTTAAAAAAAAGAACAGAACACGGCACAGTGACACAGGCACCTATAATCACAGTACTCAGGAGGCTGAGGCAGGAGAGGACTGCTAGTTTGAAGTCATCCCGCACTATATAGAAAGATCAAGGGCAGTCTGGGCTATATACCAAGACCCTACTTCAAAAAACACTAAAACAAAAATAGCAGAAGGGGAAAAGGAGAGGGAGGGGAAAAGGGAAGGGGAAAGGGAACAGAACAGTATGGCAACTTAAAGTGGTTTAATGGACATAAATGGAGTACCTAATGAATGTAATTTTTTTTCTAAATTTGATGAAAACTATACACCCATAGTTCCAGGAGGCTCAATAAATGCCATGCACAAGAAGTATGAACAAAATTGCATTAAGAAACCTCACAATCCAATTGCGCAAAATCAGTGGTAGAGAAGAAAACATCAAAGCATCTGAAGAACATTACATACAAAGGAAAAAATATACACAACTTAGTGAGAAAATGTGGAAAATATTTTAAGCTGTGAACAGAACAAAATAAGATAACCTAGTGTTGAATACTCTGTGAAAATACCATTTAAAGACAAAGCAAAATACCTTCCTGGACACATATAAAAACTAAAAGAAAGCATCACCAGCAAGCTTGTAGTAAAAGAAATGACAGTCATTCAGGCAAATGTTAAAAAGATATCAAATGAAAAGATGATCTACATGAAAATGAACAGCACCAAAAAAGCAGCTACATGAATAAAAATATTTTTCCCTACTTACAGCTTATAACCTGTTTAAAGGAAAAATAAAATAGCAAAGACGTACCACGGAGTTATATGCAGAAGTAAAACATATGGCAACAATAATTCAAAGGCTTTGGGGAGAAATAGAAGTAAATTATTATAAGATTGGGGTACCACATGTGTCAATGCCGTAATATCACATTAAAAATAATATCTTATAATTTAAAGGTTTACATTGTAATTTGCTACAAAAGTTAAAATGTTTTACAAAAATATGTTTGTTTGGAGTAAAAGAGGAAATTAATCCAAAAATAGGACTGGTGTAATGTGTTGTATAAAAATTTACACTATAAACTAAAACTAAGCAGGAAAAAAATGTTACAGCTAAAAGGCCAGTAAGGAAAAAAATTAATCAACAAAATATGCCTAATCCATACAAAAGAAATAGAAAAAAAAAGAGAAAGGGGGAACAAAGAAGATTACAGGCATGATTCACAGTACAATAATAGAGGTGCTGGAAATTTATTATGCCACAGAAACCATAAAATACTTTCTTTAAATGGAAAGGTAAAACCTCCTGTAAGTAAAGAAAAAAAACCATATGCCGAGGTTCCTAGATCTACCATAAGAACAAATCTTCTACCTATGAAATTATGAGGGAAATTGGTGCCAATTTTGCTGTCAAACTTCAAACAAACTACGTGGCCATAGTGCATGATTAGTGCTAACTTAAGAAAAAAAAAAGGCACTAAAAATTTTATATACAGAGGAAATAACAGTGCATCTAGGATCCAGTATGACCTGTGGTTTCACACACCCAATAAGGGCCTTAAAACGTATCCCTCATAGACAGAGGAGGATCACTCTATTTTACTGTAAACATTTAGTGTGGCAGGATGCATCAAACTTTATAAATCTCGTTAAAAAATTAACTATCTACAGAAGTATTGGCAGGCATGATGATGTGTCATCAGACCTCCTTTAAGAGGACCTATTGTTTAGCACAGTTCAGCCTCTAGCTGCCACCCCTAAGAACACTGACAGCATTCTTTGCACAAGCCACTCCCAGTACTAACTGAGCACAGATGGGCAGGGGTAGTAGTTCCTCAAAGGGCAACTTTTGCTTGAGGATTCCACATCTGCTGGCCGAGATTTCTCCAACTTTACTGTGGTCTGACACATTTCCTATCCAATCCTTCCTTCTGTTTACCTTCACTTAATAACAAGACTTATAGCACATTCTGAAAGCTCTCCTTGCTGACTCCTGATTCTCTTTCCCCTTATGGTTCACAAGTGTCCCATCCAATAAATCTTGCACTACTAAGTCTGTCTTGTCCACAGGAGTATAATTTTAGTTAACTGAGGAAAAATTAATTACCAATTTAAGTGGGATCTGAATCCACAGTCTTCACATCGAATGTTATCTTTAGAGGTGTATCATGGCTTCTATGGATATGGCAATTGAAAGCCATCCCTCATTCTTTCTATTCTTTATGTGGTACTTGGGATTGACCTTGCACCTGCTGCTTACCAGGCAAGTGCCTGTCCTACTGTTAGTATACTTCTTTCTTTTCTTTCCCCCCCGCCATGTTTTTGTTATTGCTGCTGTTTCTTGAGCCAACTCCCATTCAGAAATGAGAAGAACTGCAAAGATTCTTTATTCTTTTCTTTAAAAAGAATGACAGCATATTGTGGGTTCTTGTGGCTATTTTACTTCAAAATTCTAAGCTTTTTGCCTCAGGAAACAGCTGTCTCTTAAGTAAATCACCATATCCTTCCTTGACCTATCTTGAACTGAGATGTAACTGAAAGAATGGACAAGCAATGGAAGGCAACAGCACCTCTCTCTGGCATTTACAACATTCTAAAGAACAACAGCTCAAAGCTTCTTTATTCTGACCCCCGAGGAAGACTTTTGACCCAAGAATACATATCATGTCATCTCATGAAAGCTAGCTTTCATTTATGTAGTATCTATATTTATTATTTTTATTTTATATCTGGCCTATCTCCACCATTATTTTGTTTTAAATGGACAGTGAAATCTTTCAGTTCCTAAACTTTGGAATGGGGCAATATTGGGGTTTGGATTCAGAGACTTGGTTTGTTAGGCAAGTATACTGTCATCTGAATGGTCTACCAACCTCCTTACCTTGTTTTTATTTTTAAGTTACTGTTCAGATAGGATAGCTCAATTTGCCTAGTGTATCTGTAGAGATGAGCAGTAGGGAAGTGGGGTCTCACACTAACTTTTTACCCAGGATCATCTCAAACCATGGTCTCTGCCTCTCTAGTAGCTATTAAACTTAAATCCAAGGGTATACCTGGCTCAAGTTTCTAAAGTATTGAAACAAAGTGAGAATGCATGCATAAACATGCAGTGACTAAAAAGCGATTTCTCCAGGGAAGAACTTCTCAATTTTTACTTAAAAAAATTTTGTTGGTTTTGGGGCTTGAACTCGGCGCCTGGGAGCTGTCCCTGAGCTCTTTCGCTCAAGGTTTGCACTCTACCACTTTAAGCCATAGCTCCACTTCCAGTTTTCTGGTGGTTGGTTGGAGATAAGAGTCTCGTGGCTTTTCCTGACTGGGCTGGCTTTGAACCGTGATCCCGAGTAGCTAGGATTACAGGCATGAGCCATCAACACCCAGCTAATCCCTATCTTTTGACCTTATAGCTGCACACTGTAAAGTCTTGAGGGAAGAAGGCAGCACTATCATCCATAAATATTATCAGAACATTTCTTTTAGAGAGATATATATTTGCCTACCTGCCTTTACTTTAACCTTCTTACAAAGTTCTTTAGTTCAGGCTAAATAATTACTCTAAACACTTCAGTTATTTGGGAGTGTCTTTCTCTTCTGGACCTTATAATAGTGGCTAGAATGTTGAACACTGTATGCTTAAATTTACAACTTATCTTCCTAAATTCATCTGTGTATCCCTTTCAGCATTGAAGTTGCTCTCAGAGCTACCACCTTCTGTTTCTATCATGCTGACACTGTGCTAAATGTAATACTCCCAATGGGCTCTTGCCGACTCGCTATGCTGTGACACAATTCCTCTTTGTTGGCTGCCTAGAATAGCACTAGCTTTCCTTGGATAGCCAGATCACATTTCACGCTCAAACCAAGTTTATCTGCCATTACTGTCAAGTCTCTCTTGCTCTTTGGGTTTCATTTTTTCCCCCCTATCAGATGGGTGTATCTCCTCTTCAGCCTCTGAAACAGGAGTAGAATTATGTCCTAATGTTAAATACCCAACATAAATTAGTACTGTTTATGTTCTGGCCTGGTCTTAGTACAACCTACATTGCTTATGATTAAATTTCATAAATGACAGGCTTTGTTTTTTCTCTTTCCATCCAACTTTTTTTTTTTTTTTTTGGCCAGTCCTGGGGCTTGGACTCAGGGCCTGAGCACTGTCCCTGGCTTCCTTTTGCTCAAGGCTAGCACTCTGCCACTTGAGCCACAGTGCCACTTCTGGCCGTTTTCTGTATGTGTGGTGCTGGGGAATTGAACCCAGGGCCTCATGTATACGAGGCAAGCACTCTTGCCACTAGGCCATATACCCAGCCCTCCATCCAACTTTTAAGCTTTCTTCTTACTAAACCTTTATTCAAATCCATTCCCTCTTTCTAGTAACTATTTTAAAAATAATAAAAGACTTGAGCCCAGTACCAGTGGCTCATGACTGTAATCCTAGTTATTCAGGAGGTTGAGATATGATGATAATAGTTTGAAGCCAGAATGGATACAAACATCAACGGAGACTTTATCCCAATTAATCAGCAAAATACCAGACTGGAGATGTGGCTCAAGTAGTAGAGTACCAGCAAGAAACCTAGGCCCTGAGTTTACTAGTACCACACACACACACACACACACACACACACACACACACACACACACACAAAGACTGGTATTTCCTCTATATTCCCCAAAGTCCCTTTAGCTTAATAAAATTATTAAGCACCCACTAGTACAAGCATAGTAGACAAAGGAGAACATAGTTTTTTTTTGTCTTCAAGCAGCTCACAGTCTTATTAGGAAGAAAAATGTATGCATGGGGCTGGGGATGTGGCTTAGTGGTAGAGTGCTTGCCCAGCATGCATAAAGCCCTGGGTTTGATTTCTCAGCACCACATAAACAGAAAAGGCTGGAAGTGGCGCTGTGGCTCAAGTGGCAGAGTGCTAGCCTTGAGCAAAAGAAGCTCAGGGACAGTGCCCAGGCCCTGAGTTCAAGCCCCAGGATAGGCACAAAAACAAAGAAAAGAGAGAAGAAAAATATATGTGTAAGAAATTTATTTATCTAAAATTAAATATACTTTTACAATTTAGGATAATAATGAATAGAAAAATATACTAAGGTAGGGAAAGGTGGTGACTAAGAATAAACAAGCACAAAAAGAAGAGGACATTCCAGCCAGAGAGACATTCCAGAGAAAAGGCAAGAATGTTGAGTAGTGTGGTATGCTTGGGAAACAAGTGACATAACATGATGTCACTGAAGCATAATGGGCAATGCAGGGAAAAAATGAAAGGACATCAAAGTAGGCCACTAGAAAAAACCCAAAGTGCTAGATCTGAAATGGCCCAAACTTCAAGCTAAGGAGTTTGAATTTAAACATGTACTGTAAATAACAAGAGTTTAAAGGAATACATGAAAGAAAAAGAATCATTCTGAGGAATCATTCAAACTAAATGTAGAAAAAGAACTGAAAGGAGGATAAAAGTAAAACTACCAGTCAGATGTCAGCTGCAGCACTTCAGTGAAGACAGAAAGACAATTTCAGAAGGAAAGAACTAAGATGGCGGTTTTTAGCCTATTACTGAGTAATAGGATATGAGGTAGGTATTGTATTATGTGCTTTCCAAATGGAATGAGTCCCATTTCGTTCCCCTATAGGTGCCAGTACCTTAATCCACACAAAATTCTGGAGCTCAGAGACAAAAATAAAGTTTAAAAACTCCAACAAACCAATTATCAAAGCAGTCAAATTTAGTACAATGTCTACAAACTTATTCCACAATATATCTTCAATCTAGTCACAGACACTCTCACTTTCTCTACTTTAATTAGTTTACTCGGCAGCTACAAACCAAGAACTGAGAGTGTGACTGATTGAATGTTTGTGATCTTGTAAAATCCGTATGTTGAAATTCAATCTCCAATGTGATGCTATTTCAAGCTTTAGCCCTTGGGAAATGACCAGGTCATGAGGGCTGAATGAGATTAATGCCCTTACAAAAGACTAAGAGAGCTCCCTCACTTCTGCTGTTACAGAAGAAACCTAAGAGAGCTCCCTCACTTCTTCTGATGAGAAGATGATCCTTATTAACCAGAGACAGGCCCTCATCAGACATCAAATCTGCTGATAGTTTCATCTTGGCCTCCAGCCTTCCAGAACTTGGAGAAATAAACTGGTGGTATTTATACACCAAGTTGTCTACAGTAGTTTGCTATAACAGCCCAAATAGACTAAGACAATGTGCTAGTAATTATTTTTTTTAATCTTACAGTCGATGAGTTTATAATCTGGTGAAACAAAAAGATTACATAATCACATAAAATACATGATTAGAAACTAACAAAGAAAGAAGCTAAAATATGTATGAGACATCATGGGACAGTGTAATAGGAGAATCTAATTTAGACTTGAGGAGAGGAGATACAAGGGGAGATCTCTTGAGGAAATAGCATGAGACTTGAGGAGATGAAGAAAGGACAGCTTAAAGGGGAAGTCATTCCTATCTGTTTCTATTCTGTCATTTGCTGAAAACTCTAGCAATTAGCTCATGATGTTGTTTCTTCCAAGTCCAAGGGCATAATGTATCTAACAGATCATTTCCTCCACTTCTTTCTTACATCCTTCAATGACTACATCCTGTGTTAACTTTGGCAGGACCAATAACTGCTACCCATCTGAATCTAAACATAAATATCATAGTTTATGGAATTTATGATGGTATCAATCAAAAGATTCACCACTGATATAACAGTAAGAAAACAGCATTATCAATTAAACTGGAGTCTTTAAGATATTAAAAATGGAAAAAAAAATGCTCATTAAAATTCAACAAACGAAGCTGGCCACTGGTGGCTCATGTCTGTAATCCTAGTTATTTAGGAGGCTAAGATCTGAGGATCACAGATCGAAGCCAGCCCAGGCAGGAAAGTCTGTGAGACTCTTACTCTAACAATTAGTCACAGAAAAAGCCAGAAGTGGTGCTGCAACTCAAGTGGTAGGGTGCTAGCCTTGAGCAAAAAGAGCTCAGGGACAGCACCCAGGCCCAGAATTCAAATCCCAGGACCGGCAAAAATAACAACAAAAACTATGGTAACAAGTGCTACTTTTTACTATATCTTTAAGTAATTATACAAAGGAGTTACCATTCAATACATCAGTTTATAAGTATAATGCATCTTGATAGATATCAACCCCTTTCATCATTCTCTCCCATCCCTCCCAACCCAATTAGCAACTGATAATATTTTTATCAACATCCTATTGTTTCTTCATTATATATTTTTTCCTTCCTTTACCTCAGTCATACTATTGTTCCTATTTTTATGCTATCCCAAACTGTTTCTCTTGCCTGTTACTTTCTTCTCAAGCTAGCCCAAATCAAAATACAAGTATGGTTGACACTTCAGCCAGTATCCTGACAACTCCTTGGTTTCTCTGGCCATATACAGGCAAAACAAAACAATAAAAAACAACTTTCTGTTTCTACAACTGAGCTAAATTCTAAAGTCAATCACTCAATCATATTGATTGGTATGATGGCTACAACAATAAGTAACAAATCTATGCTGCCTAAGTCTTCATTCTCAAATGCTCCTAACATTCCAAACTTTTTTTTTTTAAAGAACTGACTTCAAAATCCAATTCTAGGCTAAGAATATGACTTAGTGGCATGTCATCTGCCTAGCACAGGCAAGGAAAAAAAAGATTTATGTATTTTACATTGTGCTCTGCCATAGGCAGTATTTTCAAAACAATTATTTTCCTATCAAAAAGATCTCTGCTTAGAATAACTGGGTGGGGAGGGGCTTGAACTCAGAGCTTGGGCACTGTCCTTGAGCTTTTTGATTCAAGGCTGGTACTCTACCACATGAGCCACAACTCCTTTCTGGGCTTTTTGTTGGTTAACTGGAGGTAAGAATCTCACAGACTTCCCTGCCTGAGCTGGCTTTGAACCATGGTTCTCAGACATCAGCCTCTTCAGTAGCTAGGATTACAGGTGAGCTACCAGCACACAGCCTCAGGTTTTGATAGATGACAGAATTACACTAAGTAGTTGTGTGCTGGTAGCTCACATCGGTAATCCTAGCTACTCAGGAAGCTGACACATAAGAATCCTGGCTCAAAGCCTGCCCAGGCACACAATTCTGTGAGACACATATTTCCAATTAACTAGCAAAATCTGGAAGTGGAGGTGTAACTCAAGTGAAAGAGTGCCAGCCTTGAGCAAAAAGGCCAACTGAGAATGAGAGTTCAAATCCCAGTATCAGCACACACACACACACACACACACACACACACACACACACACACAAAAAACGGAAACAATTGTTTTGCTGCTAAGTCCAGCATAATCTTTTCAGTACTGATTTACATCTACATAGCATTTAACACTTGGTTCTCCTCCTTAAAAACTTTTCTTACTACAACACTACACTGTTGTTTTGTCTAGGCACCCTGGTTTTAACTTCCTTCATTATTTTTGCTTTAACCAATTACTTAAATGTAGGTATCCACTAATGTCATTCCTAGTCCTCTGGTTTTGTCACTTCATGTAATCACCCAGGTGATTCCACTGAGAGAATGATTTGACATCTACCACTTTGAGCCACAGTGCCACTTCTCATTTTCTGGTGGTTAATTAGAGATAAGCATTTCACAGACTTTGCTGCCCAGGCTAGTTTTGAGCTGTGATCCTCAAATCTCAGCCTCCTGAGTAGCTAAGATGATGGGCATGAACCACCGGTGCCTGGCTACTTCATCTTTTTTTTGGTGGTTAATTGGACATGCGTCTCATGGATTTTCCTGTCCAGGCTGACTTTGAACTTGGATCCTGAGATCTCATCTTCTGAGTAGCCAGGATTGTAGGCATGAGCTTCCTGCACATGGCTACCATTAATAAAATAAAATCTAAAGCCAGTGATCAAAATAGTTAATTTCCCAGGCTGGGAATATGGCCTAGTGGTAAAGAAGCCAGGGACAGTGCTCAGGCCCTGAGTTCAAGCCCCAGGACTGGCAAAAAAAAAAAAAAAGTTAATTTCCCAAAATGAACAGAATGAAACTTATCACATAACCACAGTGACATCACTGGCATCGTAATGCAAGATTCACTACCCTGCCAACATCCTATGACCCATGTGATCCAGTACTAACACCACATGCCCTACACTCAGCAAACTATTCTTCAGTTATAATGATAGCTTCCCCCTCCCCACACCCCACCCCCCGCCCCCAGTCCTGGGGCTTGGACTCAGGGCTTGAGCACTGTTCCTGGCTTCTTTTTGCTTAAGCCACAGTGCCAGTTCTGGCATTTTCTATATATGTGGTGCTGAGGAATCAAACCCAGGGCTTCGTCTATACAAGGCAAGCACTTTTTGCCACTAGGCCATATTGCCAGCCCGATAGCTTCTTTTTTCAGATTGTTTTTAAAATAATCTAATAATCCCATAATCTAAATGTTTCAGTTTTTAAGTTCTTACAGAATCTTTTCCATTATGTATACTTATGTCCTTAAATGTGATCTAAACTGTGGGTATGCAAAAATATATAAGTAATAAATTAGATTTCACATCAGATGCCCATTTTCCTCATATTGAAAGTTTTATTACCTCTTCCTCCTCTTCTTCTTCCTCCTCTTTTTCTTGCCAGGTGCCAGTGGCTCACACCTGTAATCCTAACTACTCAGGAGGCTGAGATCTGAGGATAATGGTGCAAAGCCAGCTAGGGCAGGAAAGTCTGTGAGATTCTTATCTCCAGTTAACCACTAGAAAACTGGAAGTGGCACTGTGGCTCAAAGTGGTGGCACTAGCCTTGAAGGAAAGTGCTCAGGCCCTGAGTTCAAGCCCCACGACCATCAACAACAACAAAAATCAAATTAAATTAAATGTTCACATGATTTTTATAATTAACATTTTTCCAGTACTGATCCTTGAACTTAATCTCACTTGTCTTTTTATTTTTCCCCGTTTCCCTCATCTATTTCTGACAAAGCATCTTTCTAAGGGACCATTTAAGTGACTGACACAGAAGATGAACCATAGTTCAGAAATATTTGTTGGCTTACCACTTTTCCACACAGTTGATAAATCTTTATAGATTTTCTGAGCTGAATTTCCTGCAGCATTGTGATCAGGAAATCTTCACAGGTACAATGGGGATATAGAATCCTTCTTATTGCTACCAGTTTGATTCTGGCCTATTAGAAATTTAGAGGGCTGGGAATATGGCCTAGTGGCAAGAGTGCTTGCCTCCAACACATGAAGCTCTCGGTTCGATTCCCCAGCACCACATATATGGAAAACGGCCAGAAGCGGCGCTGTGGCTCAGGTGGCAGAGTGCTAGCCTTGAGCGGGAAGAAGCCAGGGACAGTGCTCAGGCCCTGAGTCCAAGGCCCGGGACTGGCAAAAAAAAAAAAAAAAAAAGAAATTTAGAGGGAAAAAAACTGCTGTGCAGAGTTTTCTCAGGGTATGTTGAAACAACCTTTGTTATAGCTGCAAGATTTTAAAAAATATTTTCCAATCACCTGTCTTTTTAAAAAACATATTGCTATTATAAAGGTGATGTACAGAGGGGTTACAGTTACATAAGTCAGGTAAGGAGTATACTTCTTTTTGGACAATGTCTTCCCTTGTCTTTCTGTCTCCCAGTTTTTCCCTTCCACCCCTATCCACAAGTTGTATAGTTCATTTTCAACACAGTGTCTAGTGAGTACCACTGCTGTGTTTGTTTATCCTTTGTCCCTCCATTTCTGTGCCTCCCCTTACCCTCCCAAAGATAGATAAATGAAAAAACAAGGCATAAAAAAATAAGAAAATGAAAACAGCAATAAAGAAAAGAAATGCTTGTTTCCATTTCCTGGAGTTCATTTTAATAAGTATTTTTTGGGGGGAGGGGAGATTAGGAGCACACAGGCATTTGCGCCTTTGTGGTCCTCTCCTTAGAGTATCCTCCCTTGGTGAATGCCTGGAAACCTGTGTAATTTATCATGTCCCTGTGTATTTTAGATCTAACTTCCATATATGAGATAAGTTCTGCATTTCTACAGTGTGGTTGGTGATGTTAGTGAGTAGATAAACATTTATCCTGAACAATTCTCCTTGCCATAGAAGTATGTCTACATGGTGGGAGACTTTCTCCTAGACTTTCACCTCTTTGGGATATGAGAACTTAGTTATTTTTTTTAAGTTTCTAAATGTAAAGCAAAGCTCATCAAACTATGGCCTACAGACCAAATTTGATCTCTTTGGAACACAATTCATTTAGCATGTATATATTGCCTAAACTGCTTCTATGTGACAAGATAGTGATGAACAGTTGCAGACAAAGTCATATAACCTGAAACACTAATATATTTTACACAAAAAGCATATGAGCCTTGGCCAAAACACGTCTTTTTTTATGTATAATTCAGCAATGACAATAATTTCTAAATGAGCAAAAACAAAATTCCAACATCAATGTGGGAAATGATTATTTTGTTCATTAGAATCAACAAAGTTTAAACTATTATGTAAATTAAACTTAATTCACCTGGTAAATGGCAGATATCAAACATATGAAAGCAAACAGTTTATAGGAGTTCAACTGTTATATACTACCACTCTGCAATTATCTCCCAAGCTGTCTTAATAATGATGTTCTAAAGCCCTTCTAGAAATTTTAGGAAAAACTACAAGGAAGTCTACAATGTATTCATGGCTACACTGCTATAAATAACTTGAAGAAAAGCAAAACAACCATAGAAGGAGGTCCTCATGAAACAGCAAGTCAACTGTGACCAGTAGGTGGAGACAGTTTCTAAATAAATCACCTTCCTATCTCAAGTTCTGCCACAGATACATTCAGTGCTTGCCAGCAGTTCAGTTCACTGGCTTTCCAAAGCTCCTTAACCCAAGTGTCTGTTTGGGGTCCTGTCTACCTTATTCTTTTCTCAGTATTTCTCTTTTCACTAATATACACAAATATAAAGTTTATTTCAAAGTAAAACATACTACATGCAAAGGACTCAAAACTAACCTCAGCCAACTATCACTACCAGGGGAGTTGCACACTATAAATGAACAGTGGTATCTTCCAGAAGCTCTCTCTCCTTGGGGCAGCCAGTTTTACTATCTCTCCAACACATTTTCCTTTCACATGCCTAACCACTCTACTTCTAGTTGCATTTTATGGTAAAGATACAACAGGCAAGTGCAGGTGAAAGTAGGTTATGGGACAGGGACGCATAAATGCATACACAGAGCTTTGAAAAGTTGGCTTCCTACTTCATTTTTTAAAAAGGCTGAATTGTATTTAATCTTGGAAAGAACATAAACTAATGCCTACTAAGGGTAAGAATTCTAACTTACTTAGCTAATTTAATATGAAAATACACATTCATCTCTTTTAGAGGGCCCTTTTCAGAAAACCAGTTGGGTATTGTTTTAGCCACAGTGCCATAATGTCCTGAACTTTTAGGTTCCAGATTATATTAAATACAGACGGGGCTGGGGATATGACCTAGTGGCAAGAGTGCTTGCCTCGTATACATGAGGCCCTGGGTTCAATTCCCCAGCACCACATATACAGAAAACGGCCAGAAGTGGCGCTGTGGCTCAAGTGGCAGAGTGCTAGCCTTGAGCAAAAAGAAGCCAGGGACAGTGCTCAGGCCCTGAGTCCAAGCCCCAGGACTGGCCAAAAAGAAAAAAAAATTAATAATAAATAAATACAGACCTTAAATTCAGGGCCTGGAGTTTTGTTCAGCTTTTTCTATGCAAGGCTGGTGCTGTAACACTTGAATCACATCTAGAGTTCTTTTTTTCTTTCTTTTTTGGGGGGTGGGGGGGTCTGGTTAACTGGAGAAAGAGTCTAATGGACTTTTCTGCCTGGGCTAGCTTTGACATTCTCAGATCTCAGCCTACTGAGTAGGTAGGATTACAGGTATGAGCTACCAGCATCTGGCTGGGTATTTCCCTATTGACCAATGATATTGGATTACTCTAGGAAAACAATGTTTAAATCCAATGAACACCAACATGGGACCCTGCCAATAAATTTATGTATATTCCTTTGATGTTTCTGATTATTTTAAGAACATACTTTTTTGGAAAGAAAATATATGGGCTAGCTGTGTATTGAGCTTTAGTTTTATTTTCTATACAATGTAATGGAGTACTTGAGTCATCTCAGTAACTAAGGTCTGGAGAAACACTAAATAATACTAGATGAAGACTAAGTTCTATAGACTGTACCTATTTCTCAGCTTCAGAGTCTAGACCTCTGTTTAATATGTTGTGGAAATGCTGAGGACAATTCTCTGAACCTAACTAGTTGTAGTGTTGCATTCCCTATCTAGAGACATTGACTCATATGTAGTATTTTTAAAACTGCTGCTCTGCAATGTGCATTACTTATAAAACCTAAATCACAAAGAGTTTAGTTAAATCCTTTAAAACCAGATTGCTTTGGCTTCACAAAAAAAGTCTAGCTGCTCAACTGCAATTCCCCAGACAAGAGAGAGACGCTACTCTATTATGAAACCAGCTTTCCTAATCAAATTCCATTTCAGAGAGAGAGAGGTCAAGGAGAATAACTGCTGTGCCATTTTTCAATTCTGCCTTCCAAGAAATGACTGTGATTGACAGATGTTATTTTTTTGTATCCCAATGGCCTACTGTCCTTCAAAGCTAGCCAGGGCAGTAAAGTCTGTGAGATTCTTATCTCCAATTAACCACCAGAAAACTGGAAGTGGTGTGTGGCCCAAAGTGGTAGAGCTCTAGTCTTGAGCTTAAAAGCTCGGGAACAGAGCCCAGGCCCTGAGTTCAAACCCCACAACTGACAAAAAAAAAAAAGAATGATAGCAATCCACTATCTACATGATGCTCTATAATCATAACATATAATATTTCATATTAATATTTATAAATTTCAAAGCTTCCACACAGGTAAATATATGCATACTGCACTAAGAACATAGAACAGATATGTTCATTTTACAGACTAGGAAAATGCAACAAAGGAAATATATGACATGTCCAAAGTATAAATATGTTCATACTGGATCAGTACTATAACTGAAGCTGTTATCTTACAGGCCTGTGATGTGCAATCTCTGCCTCATCATGATGAAATATTTACAAACAGAAAACAGCCTGTTCAGAAAAATAACTACTGTGGTATAGTGGTATAGACTTGCATAATATAGTAGAAAAGAGGGATATTTAGAGACTGAGATATTCACAGACTTGCCATTTAAGGTGTAGGACAAGGCAAACAGACATCTAATCTCAATTTTTTTGTGCAGGTCCTGAGGTTTGAACTCAGGTTCTGGACACAGTCTTTGAGCTTTTTTGCTCAAGGTTAGTGCTCTACCACTAGAGGGCCACAGCTCTACTTCTGGCTTTTTTGGTATTTCAGTGGACATAAGACTTTTCTGCTTGGGTTGGCTGTGAACTAGGATCCTCAAATATCAGCTCCTGAGTAGATGGGATTGCAGGTGTAAGACACCAGCACCAAATAAACCTCAATTTTTATCTGTAAAACTGACATGCCATCTATCTCACAGAATTTTAATTTTTAGAATTCATAGAATTCGGGCTGGGAATATGGCCTAGTGGCAAGAGTGCTTGCCTTGTATACATGAAGCCCTGGGTTCGATTCCTCAGCACCACATATATAGAAAATGGCCAGAAGTGGCGCTGTGGCTCAAGTGATAGAGTGCTAGCCTTGAGCAAAAAAAGAAGCCGGGGGCTGGGAATATGGCCTAGTGGCAAGAGTGCTTGCCTCCTATACATGAAGCCCTGGGTTTGATTCCCCAGCACCACATATGTAGAAAACGGCAAGAAGTGGCGCTATGGCTCAAGTGGCAGAGTGCTAGCCTTGAGCAAAAAGAAGCCAGGGACAGTGCTCAGGCCCTGAGTCCAAGGCCCAGGACTGGCCAAAAAAAAGGAAGCCAGGGACAGTACTCAGGCCCTGAGTTTAAGGCCCAGGACTGGCAAAAATTAAAAATTAAAAAAAAATCACAGAATTCTAAAATTCTAGAATAATAGATGTTAAAATCGTAACATATACAAAGAACTCTCAAATGTTAATCTTTTGTATAATACTCCTAAACAGAGACAGTATAAGCCATCTGATTTCAATGGCTCTTAAAATTAAGGGATAAGGGGCCCGGGAATATGGCCTAGTGGTAAAAAGTGCTCACCTGGTATACATGAAGCCCTGGGTTCAATTCCTCAGCACCACATATATAGAAAAAGCCAGAAGTGGCGCTGTGGCTCAAGTGGTAGAGTGCTAGCCTTGAGCAAATAGAAGCCAAGGACAGTGCTCAGGCCCTGAGTCCAAGCCCCAGGACCGGCATGCATAAATAAATAAATAAATAAATAAATAAATAAATAAATAAATGAATGAATAAAGGGATAAGGATTAGGGAAACTGAAGCACTAACACGTTCCTGGCACTTCTCTCAGACACATGGGATTTTTTGGCTGTCAGTCTATAAAGAGCAGCTTTCAGAGATGCAGAAAAACCAATTAAGAAAAAAAATAGGAAAAAGCAAATGTGTCCAAATAAATAACATTTATCATGGGCACACAAAGTAATTGTTCTACCAACTAAACATCTATTTGAAGGCCAGTTAGAACACACCATTTGGTTTCCCAATAAAGAGAGCTGGATTAATGTTGCTTTTCCTACAAATTGACTGGTTAGATCCATACCAAGAGAAATAATATGAGTGTCAATATAAACAATCCTCCATTTCTACTAAACAAGACAATAAAGATAGACTTTTCAGAACTGCTATGTAAAGAATCATGTTGACTGTGACTTAAGTTCCTAAAAGGGAATTTATAGTCACAAGTCAACAAGTTTAGAGCAAATAATAATTGAGTTTTAATCTCAATAATTGAGTCACTTCTTGCCTGGAATTATATAAGGTGAGTATGCCTAATGCAAAAATCTGAGATCCAAAACATTTAGAGAACTGACATGATGATCAAAAAGCTTTAGATTTGGAAGCATTTCATATCTGGGATTTCAAATTTTGGATGCTGTTTTAGTCCGCTGTCAACTCAAATATCAAAATACCTAAAATAAATTTACTTATAAGGCGAGAAAGGTTTACTTTGACTCCACGTTTGGGACATTTCTGTCGATAGCTGATTGGCCCTGATGCTTTTAGGCCTGTGGCAAGACAGTGCAAATGGAAAATGCTACTCACTTCATGGCAGTCAGATGGAAGGAAGAAGGAAAAAGGGGATGAAGTGATATCTTCTTCAATGCCACTTGCCCATTACCTAAACTTCCAACTAGGCCTCACCTCTTAAAAGGTTCCACCACCTCCCAATCCTTTAACACATAAGCCTTTAGGGAACATTTCTAATCCAAATAGCAGACTCACAATCAGCAAAATCTATATAATTTTTTTAATTGAAAAGCTATGAAATCTTAAATACTTTCAAGCATTTTGGATGAGATACTGAACTTATATTCCAACAGGTAGTTAAGAGATAATCACTCTAAATATCTGAGTGACTTCAACAAGAACTGACTTGTAAGAATTTACATTGTGCTGGGCATGATAGCACATGCCAGGAATCCCAGCACTTAGAATGCTGAAAAGCAGAAGGAGAACAATGAAGGGAAGAGGAGGGATAAGAAGGAGATGGAAAGTTCTAGGCTTGGTTATGGCTCGGCAGTAGAACATTTTCTTAGCATGTACTACTGGGTTTGATGGTCTACTCTATAAAAACCAAACAAAGGGAAAGATAAGGGAAGGGGTATATAACCTTTATAATAACAATTTTTTAAAAAGAAAAGAAAAAACTTAAGTCATATATATACTTGTCATTATAAATAGATTTTTGTGACACCAAATTTTATTGTCATAATTGTACAATCCTTTTATGACTACTACTACTGCCAGACCAAAATATTTGTGGTAAAATTACTAAAATTTACCCTTACAGATTCTAGAGAATTGCATGATCAGATGTTAGAGTTAGGACCTCTAACATTCACTACCTGCATAACCTTGGGCAAGTTCCTTAATGTCTGTGTCTTCATCTATAACATGGAAGCAATAATCCCACCTACTTTATAGGACTGTGGTAAGAATAAATGATATATTCAATCTAAGCAAAAGGGTTCAGGACAATGCCTAGCATATTGTGTGCACTTAAAATTTAGGTTTGCTTTACTTCCCTGTTTAAATATTTTTTTTCTAAGTAGTTTATCGGAGATAATAAGAGTCTCATGGACTCCTGCGGGGTTTGAACTGCTCAGATCTCAGCATCCTGAGTAGCTAGGATTACAGGCATGAGCCACTGTCTCAGGCTGTGAAGGTTTTTGCCATGTATATTAAGAGAGAAAGAACTGAAGGGAGATTAAAGAAGACTTCAAATGTTATTTCTCTTTTAATGAAAGAAAAATAGGGCTGGGAGTGTGGCTTAGTGGTAGAGTGCTGCCTAGCACCCATGAAGCCCTGGGTTCAATTCCTCAGCACCACACAAACAGAAAAGCCAAAAATGGCACTGTGGCTCAAGTGGTAGAGTGCCCAGGCCCTGAGCTCAGTCCCAAGGACTGGCAAAAAATAAAAATAGTTTTGAACAACTTATATACTTTTTTAGACCAAAATACAACTAAAGTTCCACTGGAGAAAAAAACAAAACAAAACAAAAAAAAAAAACAACAAATCCATGCCTGTTGGGAACCTGTGGTGCATGCCTATAGTTCTAGCTACTCAGGAGGCCAAGATCTGAGGATCTTGGCTCAAAGTCAATGTGGACAGATAAAGCTGAGAAACTTTTATTTCCAATTGACAGCAAAAGCTGGAAGTGGAAGTGTGGCTCAAGTGGTAGAGTACCAAGGAAAAGTCTAAACAAGAATTTGAGGCCCTGATTCAAGCTCCACTACCAACTCACTCCTACCCTCCCATAAAAAAAAGCCCCTATATCTATCAATATACAGCAATTAAATAATACTCAGTTTTTAAAAAAAAATTGGTAGTGATACCAGGGTTTGAATGCAAACCTTTTGCTTGGGAGGCAGGTGCTCTACCATTGAGACATGCTTGGTGCTTTAGTTATTTGATGAAACTAGGAAGACAAGTATGTACCATCAGACCCATTTTGTTTTCTTTCTTTTTTTTTTTGACAGTACTGGGGTTTGAACTCAAGTGACTCAGGTTTGCTAGACTGGTGTTCTACTACTTGAGCCATAGAGTCTAGCAAATTTCTCAGCCTGGGCTGTTCTCAAACCAAGATCCTCCAGAGTTCAGCCTATTGAGTAGCTAGGATTACAGGACTAAGATAATATAGTAAATTAGCTCTTTATGTGCTCAGATAAAAGTCTCATAAATTTTCTATGCTGGGGCTAGTTTGAACCATGGTCCTCCCTCTCTACCTCCTGAGTAGGATTATAGCATAAGCTATCTTACTCATTTTGTTTTTTGTTTTGACAAGGTCTTCCAGAAGTTTGAGACCAGACCAGAATCAAGTAAGTGATCCTCCCAGGTCTGCCATCATGAGTGGCTGAAATTATTGGTACATATCACCATACCTGACTACTATTCACTTAAACAATGCTTTTTATATCCATACAGAATTTTTTTACTATTATATTGTGTTTTTTTTCAGATCAATCAGGAAAGCCATAGTTGACATTCATTCTCTGTCATACCTCCAAATGAACTAGTGGCAAGAGTGCTTGCCTCGTATACATGAAGCCCTGGGTTCAATTCCTCAGCACCACGTATATAGAAAAGGCCAGAAGTGGCACTGTGTCTCAAGTGGCAGAGTGCTAGCCTTGAGCAAAAAGAAGCCAGGGACAGTGCTCAGGCTCTGAATTCAAGGCCCAGGACTTCCCTCCCCCCAAAAAAAAATTCCACTGAGAACCAGAACTGTGGCTCATGCCTAATCCTACCTATTAAGGAAGCTGAGACTGGGAAGATTGTGGGTCTAGGTCAGACCCAGCAGAAAAGCCCAGCAGAAAAGCCCACAAGATTCCATCTCAACAGAAAAGGCTGGGCATGGTAGCTATGGTATGATGTGAAAACTAAAAAGATTGTGGTCCAGAGGCAGATGCCTACACAGAAAGTAAGACCTATCTAATAAAAAAAAAAAAAAAAGCCAGTGCAAAAAGTGCTGAAGTTGTGGTACAGCACTTGGCTAGTAAACATGATGCTCTAAATTCAAACTCTAGTATTGGAAAAAAAATGCTGCTGCAACCATCAACTTATTAATTGGATAAATGATTTTAAAAGCCTAGTACTGGGCTGGGGACATGGCTTACTGTAGAGTGCTTGCCTAGGGGCTGGGAATACGGCCTAGTGGCACAGTGCTTGCTTCACATACCTGAAGCCCTGGGTTCAATTCCTCAGCACCACATATATAGGAAAAGCCAGAAGGGCACTGTGGCTCAAGTGGCAGAATGCTAGCCTTGAGTAAAAAGAAGCCAGGGACAATGCTCAGGCCCTGAGTCCAAGACCCAGGACTGGCAAAAAAAAAAAAAAAGTGCTTGTCTAGCATGCATGAAGCCCTGGGTTCGATTCCTCAGTACCACATACACAGAAAAAGCCAGAGGTGGCGCTGTGGCTCATGTGGTAGAGCACTAGTCTTGAGCAAAAGAAGCTCAGGGACAGTGCCCAGGCCCCGAGTTCAAGCCCCAGGAGTGGCAAAAAAAAAAAAAGCCAGGTACCAAGAACACAAAGGTAAGACATGTCCTCATCTTGGAAGAAAAAATGTATAATTATTAGAAAAGGAATAAAGTGTAATGACAACAGCAATGGATTGAAACATACTAAAGAAAATGTTTAAATCTAGGAGTTTATAATGAAACCTAGCCCCCGAAATAAACAACAACAATAAAATCTAACTGTTAATTGGTCACCACTGGAGAAGACTATTGTGAACCAATTTGTACTTTGAAAATTGGTAGAAAAGAAGAATGAAACATTCATATTGACTTCCTATCTGAACTTACACTATGCAGTATTCAAATAATAGGTATGGGGAAGTTTCTCTTTATGATTTTAGGATTTTTTTTATTTTTTTGGCGTTTTTTTTTTTTTTTCCAGTCCTGGGGCTTGAACTCAGAGCCCAAGCAGTATCCCTGGCTTCTTTTTGCTCAAGGCTAGCACTCTACCACTTGAGCCACAGCGCCACTAGTTTCTCTTTATGAAAGTGTTTTAGCTAATAAAGAAAGAATGACAGAATGGGAATGTCATCATTTTGTAGCCTTAATGATTTAATGGACAAGAGCATAGATCAATAGCTACTGACATCACAACAAGAAAGACAAGTAGACATGTGTCTCCTACTGGAAGAAACCACTCAGGAAGAAATCTGAGCCAACTTCTAAATATAAGTACCAATTTACAGGAAATGCAGAGGACAAAGGAACTTTTTTTCCCAAATTTTTATTATCAAATTGGTGTACAGAGAGGTTAGTTTCATACGTTAGGCATTGGATATATTTCTTGTACTGTTTGTTACCTTGTCCCTCATACCCCCCTCCCTCCTCCCACTTTCCCTTTCCCCCCCTGAGGTGTTCAGTTCACTTACACCAAACAGTTTGGAACTTCTTTTTTGGTAGGTCGTGGGGCTTCAACTCTGGGCCTGGGTACTGTCCCTGAGCTCTTCAGCTCAAGACTAGCATTCTACCACTTGAGCCACAGGGCCATTTCCGGTTTTCTGGTGGTTAATTGGAGATAAGAACGGACTTTCCTGCCTGGGCTGGCTTTGAACCGCGATCCTCACATCTCAGTCTCCTGAGTAGCTAGGATTACAGCATGAGCCCAGCAAGGAACATCTTTTTTTTTTTTTTTAAACTATGGAGGGGGTGGGAATGTGGCTTAGCAGTACAGTGCTTACCTAGCATGTATGAAGCCCTGGGTTTGATTCCTCAGCACCATATACACAGAAAAAGCCAGAAGTGGCATTGTGGCTCACTAGGTAGAGTGCTAGCCTTGAGCAGAAAGAAGCCAAGGATAGTGCTGAGGACCTGATCCCAAGTCCCAGGACTGGCAAAAAAAAAGAAAGGACTATGGAGATAACAACCAGTAAAATTGAAACTAAGGCAAGGAAGGCTAGGACTATAGTACCTTTATCTTACAAGATCCTTGGTCCAATTCCTAGCACCACCCAAAAAAGACACAGGGGAAATTATAAGACAAATGACTCATTTTTACAGTGAAAATTGCCAAAGAAAGAGAAAGAAATGATGGAAAGTGTTGAGGCTGATAGTCTGTATAAAAGTTATTAGCATCTTGATTCAATCACACACACAAACACATACACATACTTGTGAATGGCATAATCAGGGAAATGTGAATGTTTTCATGCTACTGTAAAAACATTCATTTTTAGTATAAGAACTGAATTGAAGTTTTATTTAAAGTATTTATCTTTTGGTGATATATAGCAATGTTTACAGATGAAATTATAAAATGAGAATTCATATCCAATCATCTAGGGAGTAGAGTGGAATGGGTATAGACACTCATGAAACAAGTGACCATAATCACAATCAGTGAAGGTAAGTAACAGAATACATAGTTGACAATTTCCAGTATTAAAAATTTTTAAATAAACAGTAAAAACAAAAATGAATAGAGACAAAGGGAGAGTGGTTCTCTATAAAGCTGGGCTTTATAAATATTAGTCATAATTACTGCAAAGCTGGTTAGATTGAATTGGATTATACCAGATGACCTAGCAGATACTTTTTTAATTGGAAAGTCTTAAACTCTATGACTCAATTTTCTTCAAAGGTAATTTTCATCTCTTAAAATGCTTTGGTTCTTTTTTCCCAGAGATCTGGCTCAATTTTCCTTTCCCACAGGTTAGCAATGACCTAAAAATTCTGAACAGCAAATATTTTTCAAAAGCACATGAATTGAGACTAACTCCCACATCAGTGCTTAGAGGTTTCAGCCATGCCACCCACTTCAATTCTGGATTCTAGATGTTATACCACCTAATTAGATTAAACTGCCTGTATTGATTAATACACAGGGGAAAAAAAATAGTGTTTTTTTTTCTCCTAGGTGTAGTTTGATAATATTAATCTCATGTGACCTAAAATGCCTGGGAAGTGTCTATTCAGGGGGTTCTTAAGGTCAAAATCTCCTTCAATAGATCTTGGGATTCTCAAACTGAAACTCCAAAGTATCCCAAATATGAATTTTTAAAATCATTCATATAATACTGCAAGGGGAAAATTCCACAGCATGAAATTTGGTTTCATACACACAAAATTATTTGAGATACTCTATAAAGTTACCTTCAACCAGGTAAAGTAAGTGACATACACTTATAATCTTAGTACTTGGGAGGCTGAGGCAGAAGGATCTTGAGTTCTAGGCTAACATGTGCTATATATATAGAAGCCCTGTCTCAAAAAAATTTACCATCAGGCAACTTGGAGAAGGTGTATATGGACAGAAATGAATCCACGTTTTGGTTTGGATTTTGCGGTCAAAACATCATGTTATATACATGTAAATATTCCAATAGATGAAAAAAAAATCTGAAATCCAAAACACTTCTGGTTCCACGTGTTTTGGAAAAGGGATACTTAACCTGTAATACTCAAATGATACCTGCCTTTTTTTACTCTCATTATCTAAGGTGCATACCTAGAACTTTGCAGAGGGTATGTGATATATGGCAAAGCCCCAGGATAAATATAAAAAAGATATGAGCATCCAGATAATTTTTATGAAGCCAGACTTACAAAATTACAAAAATTACAAAACAGTCCCTTTCTTTCCATTAAATGTTTTCTTGTTTGGGAAAATGTAATTCATGTTCATGAAACAAGTTATTTATGTTAATAATAACATTTTCAATAAGTTAATTTAAATCAGTTTATAAAATAATAAAACACTAGTTATAAATCAGCCAATAATATTTATTAATTACTAATTAAATTTAACTTCTAATACAGTAAAAACTGACAGAAGTCAGTCTTTAAGATTAAAAAGGAGTCTTTGTCTAACGTGGTAGCCAAGTGGTAAGGCATCAGTCTTGTAAAGGAGTCCTAAAAGCTAGCTAAGAGTGGTTCACACCTGTAATTCTAGCTACTCAGGAGGCTGAGATAAGAAGATCCTAGTTCAAAGCCAGTCTGGGCAAGAAAGTTCATGAGACTTCTCTGCCCAAAAAAAGCTGAAAGTAGAACTGTAGCTCAAGACTCACAAGCCCTGAGCAAAAAGAAGCTCAGGGACAACGCCTGAGTTCAAGCCTCAGGACAGGCAGAATATTTATATACAAAATAAAGGAGTCTGAAGACCAGAAGATTTGAGAATAACTGTTCTAGAATACAGACAACTTTGTCCAATTATGTCAGTCTCTGTATCATCTCATATTACCATTACCTTTTATACAGTATAGCCTCAATTCACTCATTTTCACCCTATAGAGACACTATGGTCTAAAAACAACTTGGCCTGGTATAGTAAAATTTATTTTGGGTGGAGGTGGCCAGTGGAGAAGTGGTCCTGGTTTAAAGAAACTAGAAGACTACTGCTCTGAACTCTAAAAGGAGACATGAAGAACTCTCATTACCCGGATTCTACAAGATCAGCTTGTAGAAGATCTTTCCCTTGGAAGAGAAAACAGCACTAAGTCCAAGGACCTACTTTCTTTCTTTTGTGCTATTTTCTCCTTTTCATTTATTCTTGCCCAAGTTGGAACTCAAGAATCTCAAGTCCCTCTTCCCTGACACTAGAGAAAGATTCTGGCAAAGTAATATTTCCTGGTCTGGGCAGCAAAAAGCTGCTCATCTCAGGACACAGAACATTTCCTTGCCTGGTAGACGGTCCACTAAGAATCTCCATGCTCTGAATTCCTGCCCAGTTCTTCTAACAAAAACCTATAATTTAGTTCAATTCAGTAAACTTGGGTAATCATTTCAAGGATGACACAGGGAAGCCTCAAATAGGAGGAAAAGAAAAAAAATGCAGTACTAATTATAGCTGATGCTAGGAATATGTGCACATATATCAGGAAGGCCATTATGGAAGAGAAAAAAAAAAGAGTGTATCCCTAAAAAGTCAATAAATACACAACATATTCACACACATATATACAGGTACATATGTGCATGCAAGAACTAGAGCTGGCTATCCAACAATCATTATCTCCTGAGCAGCAGAACTTCTAATTTTCATAATCTCCTGAACTTCTAATTTTCATAATCCAAGGTATTTCAATTAGATTTCATCTTCATTATAACAGAGCTGAGTGCTGGTGGCTCACACCTATAATCCTAGCTACTCAGGAGGCTGATATCTGCGGAGTGCAGTTCAAAGGCAGCCCAGGCAGGAAAGTCTGTTGAGACTCTTATCTCCAATTAATCACAGAAAAAGCCAGAAGTGGAGCTGTGGCTCAAGTGGTAGAGTGCTAGCCTGGAGTAAAAGGAACTCAGTGACACCGCCTAAGCCCAGAGTTCAAGCCGCACAACCAGCAAAAAAACAAAAAACAAAACTGTAACAGAACTTGAACCTTATTTAAAAAAAATACTGAAATAGAAAGATGATATTTGGGTGCTTATCTTCCCCAGAACTAGAATTTTATAAGTAGCACAATAAAAACCAGACAGTTGCTAGGTGCCGGTGTTTGATGCCTGTAATCCTAGCTACTTAGGAGGCTGAAATCTGAGGATCATAGTACAAAGCCAGCCCAGGCAGGAAAGTCTGTGACACTCTCATCTCCAATTAACCACCAGAAAACCAGAGGTGGCACTGTGGCTCAAGTGGTAGAGTGCTAGCCTTGAGTTGAAGAGCTCAGAGATAGCACCTAGGCCCAGAGCTCAAGCCCCATGACCACCACCAACAACAACCAAAAAACAACAACAAAAACAAACAAAAAAAACCTGACAGTTGCAAAGAAAAAAGCTTTGGAGACTATTAATTTTGTTTTTCTATTTCTTAGAAGGAAAAAATTCACTTGTTTTCAATTAATCAACAATTGCATATTTAACCTAGAGAGCAATAGAGAAAGCAAGAGTAAAAGTCACAATCTAGAATCCTCCAACAGGAGTTTGATCACGAGGATCTTGTGCTTGCATGACAGGTGCTCTGTTTTTCTGGACAGGGTTTCCCATTTTTGCCCAGGACTGGGCTCAGACTATGACCCTCCTACCTAAGCCTCTCACAAAGCTGGTATCACAGGAATGTGCCGCCACATCTGCCCTTCCAATAGGATTCTTCATCGTATCTTAACAAAGATGAGAATCACATTATCTGAATGGTCTTAATTATTCTAAGCTTTTTTTCACCCCATCTAAATATTTTTTTAATTCCTCGCTTACTTTCCTATTTTGAGATGAACAAATGTTATGATTTTTTGTTTTGTTTTCTGCCAGTTCTGGGGCTTGAATTCAGGACCCGAGCACTGTCCCTGGCTTCTTTTTGCTCAAGGCTAGCTCTCTACCACTAGAGCCACAGCGCTACTTCCAGCTTTTTCTGTTATGTGGTGCTGAGGAATCAAACCCAAGGCTTCATGCATGCTAGGCAAGCACTCTACAGCTAAGCCACATTCCTAGCCCAATGTTATCATTTTAACTGCAGAATGACACCCTACTCAAAAATCAACCGCCATATCTTTCCTTTATTACTTCTAATAGAATTAACAGCCTTATTACTTCCACCCAAATTATTCAGATAGAACAGTCTTCATACTCTCGGGAATCTAAGACATCAACTTTTTATAATAAGACTATACTAAGATTATTCATTAACAATGCTAACAGACAGCTGGATGCTGATGGTTTGTGCCTGTAATACTACCTACTCAGAAGGCTGAAATATGAAGATCACAGTTTGAAGCCAGCCTGGGCAAGAGGAAAGTTCATGAGACTTTTATCTCAAATTAAGCACCTGAAGGGGGGAAAAAAAAGCCAGAAGTCTAGCTGTGTGGCTCCAGTGGTAGTGAAAGCCTTGAGCAAAAAACACTCAAGAAGAGTGTCCAAGCCTCAGGACTGGAACGTGCATGCATGTATACACACACACACACACACACACACACACACACACAAAACACACTTTTCTTTTTTAAAAAAGTGACTCCAGGAGCTGGGGATATGGCCTAGTGGCGAGAGAGCTTGCCTCGTATACATGAGGCCCTGGGTTCAATTCCCCAGCACCACATATACAGAAAACGGCCAGAAGTGGTGCTGTGGCTCAAGTGGCAGAGTGCTAGCCTTGAGCAAAAAAGAAGCCAGGGACAGTGCTCAGGCCCTGAGTCCAAGCCCCAGGACTGGCCAAAAAAAAAAAAAAAAAAAAAGTGACTCCATTGTAGAAGGGTTTAGAGACAATAAATTTTAGAAAAACATTTGGATCTTCATTTTGTTTTTAAATCCTCTGAACATAAAAGTTTCTTTATTCGAATCCTCGGAGGTTTTTTCCTGAGGTCACAAGATCAATTCAAACTAGAGAGATGTACTGTTTCGAAGTGAAGAGAGACAGAAAAAAAGAAAGACCACCTGATGCTCTTTGGAAGTTAGTATGAAACAAGATAGTGATTTATGCTGAATTCAAACTTCAGGGTTGGCAGTACAAAAAGTATTACTCTATTTATACAACCAAAAAAGATACTAAATCTCTGTTTTGTAAAGAAAAAACAAAACCAAAAGAATTAAACACCTGAAATCTAAACATCTCTCAAAATTACTGAAGAATGTGGAATTTAATTAGATCTTCAAAAAGTCAAACAATACATTGCCTTTGGCAAGTATTTCCTTTGGCATACATCATGAAACATTTTAAGCACATAAGGAAATATAGAAAATAGACTACATATTTTCTGGCCAATACAGAATAATAAATACAAAAGGATTATGTACTTTCATCAAATAAGCAGGTAAAAACAAACAAAAAACAGACAAATTTTATGAAACACTGACTTTAAAGATTACACATGAGGCAATGAAGGGCAGTAAGCTTAAAATACAGGAAACACATGAAGTGAGTTCTGTGAAAGCGCTTCTTCCTTTAAGTCTTAAGCCAGTGGCTTAAGTGTAAACTCTGGAAGCTGAGATCTGAGGATAGTGGTTCAAAGCCAGCTCAGGCAGGAAAGCCCAAGAGACTCTTATTGCCACTAAACTACCAAAAAAGCCAGAAGTGGAATTGTGGTAGAGTGCTAGCCTTGGGCAAAAAGAAGCCCCCAGGAACAGCACCCAGGGAAAACAAAACAAAACAAAAAACAAAAACTTCTTCCGGCCTTGAAAACTTCTGCAGGGTGGAGCTCAAGGAAGAGGAAGCCCGGAGCCCTACGGGTCTATCTGTCTTACTTGAAAAGATGGAGTTGAGAGTCTGTGGAACTCCTAGGCATCTATCCTAAACAGCAAAACCCAAAATATCAAAAAGACATTTGTACTTCCATGCTTATCGCAGCACAATTCACAATAGCCCAAATATGGAAACAACCCAGATGCCCCTCCACAGACGAATGGATCCAAAAAATATGGTACTTATACACAATGGAATACTACATAGCGATTAGGAATGGTGAAATATTGTTATTCGCAGGGAAATGGTCAGAACTCGAACAAATAATGTTGAGTGAGACAAGACTAGAACACAGAAAACAAAGGGGCATGATCTCCCTGATATATGACTGTTAACAAAGGGAGACGGAGAGACAGTAGAGACCAAGTCTGTGAACACTGTATATGTTCTTGATACATTGTATATTGCATATGTGTCTACCTAACCTAAACAAGGGATGGAAAAACAGGTTGTAAGATATCACAAGAAATGTACACACTGCCCTACTATGTAACTGCACCCTCTTTGCACAACACCTTGTAAAAAAAATTTATGTTCAATTAATTTAAAAAAAAAAAGTCTGTGGAAGGCTGGGAATGTGGCTTGTTGGTAGAGTGCTCACTTAGCATGCATGAAGCCCTGGGTTCAATTCCTCAGCACCACATACACAGAAAAAGCTGGAAGTGGGTGCTGTGGTTCAAGTGGTAGAGTGCTAGCCTTGAGCACAAAAAAGCCAGGGACAGTGCTTAGGCCCTGAGTCCAAGCCAAGCCCTAGGACTGGCAAAAAAAAGTCTGTGGAGACCAAGGTATAGAGTTTGCAGGAAAGAGATGGAGTAGAGTCTGCACAGGGAGACAACCTGGAGCTCTGCAATGAGTACCTCTAAGTACCCAGCAAGGTACTGAAATATTCAGGACCAGAGAAAAAGAAGCAGGCATTCGAATAGAGCAGGAATAATGTTTCTTTCCATCAATCAGAACAAAAAAAATCCAGCAATTTACATGGTCTAGGGTAGGATCTTAATGGATAACAGATCCAATAAAAAGCATTAAACAAAAATCAAGCATTCCTGATAAAAACTAGCAGAAAACTCAGAAGCTTGCTTAAGCTTTGTCAATTTGATAGAATAAATTGAAAACAAAACAAAAACAGCTAACAACCTGTTAAACTAATGAAAGACTGAATATTTTTCTCTAATACTGGAACGAGGCATATCTACACTTATGATTTTTATTTAATATTTTTATTTAACTTTTATCTAACATTATATAGGACTATATAGGACTCTAGATAGCAATTTTCCCAAAATAGAAATAATGCAAATTTAACACATGAATGAATAAAGTGTGGCCTAGCTATACAATAAAATACTAAAAAGCAATAAAAATGGAACAAATTTTTCATTACTCAACATGAATGAATCTCGAAATAATGATACCAAGTGAAAGAAGTCAGAATTGCCTTGATCCTTCCTTTAAAAAAAGAAAGTATGGGGCTGGGGATATGGCCTAGTGGCAAGAGAGCTTGCCTCGTATATAAGAGGCCCTGGGTTCGATTCCCCAGCACCACATATACAGAAAACGGCCAGAAGTGGCGCTGTGGCTCAAGTGGCAGAGTGCTAGCCTTGAGCAAAAAGAAGCCAGGGACAGTGCTCAGGCCCTGAGTCCAAGGCCCAGGACTGGCCAAAAAAATAACAAAACAAAACAAAACAAAAACGAAAGTATGGGCTGGGGATATGGCCTAGTGGCAAGAGCGCTTGCCTCATATACATGAAGCCCTGGGTTCGATTCCCCAGTACCACATATACAGAAAATGGCCAGAAGTGGCACTGTGACTCAAGTGGCAGAGTGCTAGCCTTGAGCAAAAAGAAGCCAGGGACAGTGCTCAGGCCCTGAGTCCAAGGCCCCTGAGTCCAAGGCCCAGGACTGGCAAAAAAAAAAAAAAAAAAAATTAAAAAAAGTATGTACTTTGCCAGGTGCCGGTGGTTCACGCCTGTAATCCGTGTTACTCAGGAGGCTGAGATCTGAGAATCCCAGTACAAAGTCAGCCTCGACAAGAAAGTCCATGAGACTCATATCTCCAAGTAACCACCTCCAAATGCCAAAAAGCCACAGGAGAGCTGGGGCTCAAATAGTACAGTGCTAGCCTTGAGCACAAAGGCCCAGGGACAGCACCAAGGTTCTGAGTTCAAGCCCCAGAATCAGCATGCACACATGCATACAGGCACGCACGAACATACAGAGTATACTGCATATTCCAATAACACAGAAATCTAGAAATTCAACTCAGTCATAACATAAAGCATATCAATGACTGCATAAGGACAAAGCTGGGTGGTAAAAAGGGGCAGGAAAAGTTTTGGAGATGATAGATATCCTAGATATTGTAATTGTCATCACAGGTTTATAATTTTATATACATGATACAATTTTCTAAATCAGATTTAATTTAAGTATGTGCTCTTTTTTACTATGTCAATTATATCTTCATGAAACTTGTCTTTAAAATCCCACGTGTGCCTCTTTTCTATTGGGTAGAATGTATTTTGTGATAGTAAATTTTCATGTTTTATTCCTTCTTGAGCCAACTTGAGAAAGTTATTTTTCAGAAAACTGTTCTTTGTTTACAAACTCTCCAATTTAGCCGCATATATCTGTTGATACTATATGTGTTATTTCATCCTCTACACTGTATCTGTGATAAACCCTCAGCCTAGTGTAGCATCTGTGTCCCTCCACCCCATGAAAGGCAACTTTTGGTCTTGCTAATTCAATTAAACCTTTGTTTATGTCATTGTTTGCATCTATTTACAACTGTGAGTTGGAGGCCCACCTGGACTATAGCAAGACATTGCCTGCAGAAAAATGAAAGAAAAATTTACAATCCTTCTGCCTCAGCCTCCTAAAGCCTGGAATTATAGATGTGTACCACCAAGCTCTGTTCTTATTTTCATTACTCCTTCATTCTACTTTCCTTAGTCATCTTTATTCCTCTTTATAACACTTTCACTTCAATATTTAGACTAAGAACACTGTGCTTCCTTTTTTCTAATATATGTACACAAACTTACATGTTTTATAACTAAACAGTAATTTAGCTATAACTCATAGTTGTATTTATATAAAAAAGATATTATCATGTAATTTACTTCCAATTCATATTATCATTCAATTTTACTTCTAATTTTCATTATTATTTCTTCTTTGACTGTGAGTTATTTAATGGATGCTTTCTCTCACTCCTCCCACTCCCCAACAAAATAAAAACTTCTAGCTTCCATTCCCTGGAGTTCATTTTGATAATTTTTTTTTTTTGCCAGTCCTGAGTCTTGAACTCAGGTCCTGGACACCTGGACACCCTAAGCTTCTTTTGCTCAAGGCTAGCACTCTACCACTTGAGCCACAGTGCCACTTCCAGCTTTTTCTGTGTATGTGGTACTGAGGAATAGAACCCAAAGCTTCATGCATGCTAGGAAAGCACTCTACCACTAAGCCACATTCCCAGCCCTTGATAAATATTATTTTGAGGACTAGCCTTGAACAAAAATGGAACTCAGAGACAGCAAGACCCAAGATCAGCACCAAAAAAAAAAAAAAAAATTCCAGTTACAACCATTTTAGACATCTTTTAGTTCAACTTTAATCTTAACTGAATTGACTAAAAAAAACAGTTGTCTGCATTAAACCCAATCACTGGTTTTGCTGAGATTTACTGTGAATTCAGCATCTGTTCAATAGTTTTCAGTCTACCTAAAAAGAAAGTATATTCTCACTTGTTAGGTGTCAGGCTCTGAACATGCACACCAAATGAAGCTTGTTGGTTGTGCAAGTATTCAATATAGTTTTTCAATTTTTTTTGTCTGATCAACTATTACTGAGAAAGGCATATTAAAGATATGTTTAAGGCTCCCATAAATAGCTTTAATCTATTTGTATAATTACATTAATATATCACTTATATTTTCTTCCTGTATTATATATGATTACCTACTATTTTTCTTTATTTTCTTTCCCTTTCTTTTCTGAGATAATGTCTTAGTATATTTCACAGTCTGGTTTCAAACTCCTAGACTGAAGCTATTCTCCTGCCTTGATTTCCTAAGTAGCTGGGACTACAGACATGTACCACCACATATGATTCACCTATGTATTTTGAATTCTACCTATATATTTTAAGGCCATCCTATCAGATGCATATTGATTTGGAATTACAGCCTCTTGCTTAACTATTTCTTTTATAATTTTTGAGATATTTATCTCTAATAATGACTTTTATCTTCATATAATTTTCTCTACTAAGCTGCAATTCCAGCTTTTTTTTTAATAAAAATTTTTTTTGCCAGTCCCAGGACTTGAACTCAGGACCTGGGCACTGTCCCTGAGCTTCCTTTTGCTCAAGGCTAGCACTCTACCACTTGAGTGCCCCTTCTGGCTCTTTCTGCTTATGCGGTACTGAGGAATCAAACCCATGCTAGGCAAACACTCTACCACTAAGCCACATTCCCATCCCTATTCCAGCTCTTTCAGAGCATGTTTCCCATACTTTTACTTCTAATCTTTCTGACTCTTTCATGTATGTCTCTTATGAACTGTACAGAGCTAGATTTTCTTTTCTTTCTTTTTTTTTTTCTGCCAGTCCTGGGCCTTAAACTCAGGGCCTGAGCACTGTCCCTGGCTTCTTTTTGCTCAAGGCTAGCACTCTGCCACTTGAGCCACAGCGCCACTTCCAGCTTTTTCTATTTATGTGGTGCTGAGGAATCAAACCCAGGGCTTCATGTACACGAGGCAAGCACTCTTGCCACTAGGCCATATTCCCAGTCCTGAACTAGATTTTCTTTTCAGTCTAGCAATATTCCTGGGATTTTTGCTATTAAAGAAAAAATAAGCAAAAATAATACCTTCCTTTAAAAAATTACTCCAAAACGTATTCAATAATAATTATTTTATTATTCTCATGATTCTGTGAACCAGAAATTCTAGGAGGGCAGAGTTGAGAAAACATGTGACTCACATTGTATGAAACTAAAGTGAGGTAACTTGAATGGATGTCTTAACAGGGACAATATGACTAAGACCTCTGTATTTCTCTAGATAATGCTTGCTAGGGCCAGACTATTCAATGTGACTTCTTCACTCACTCATATGGCTGACAGTGAGTTAGTGCTAGCTATTTGCTAGCAATTCATTAGGACTAGCAGTGAGTTTACATTGTACTCTCTATCTACAGTTGGGCTCTTACAACATAGTACCTGGGTTCTTTTTTTTTTTTTTTTTTTTGGCCAGTCCTGGGCCTCAGACAGAGGGCCTGAGCACTGTCCCTGGCTTCTTTTTGCTCAAGGCTAGCACTCTGCCACTTGAGTCACAGCGCCACTTCTGGCCATTTACTATATATGTGGTACTGGGGAATCAAACCCAGAGCTTCATGTATACGAAACGAGGCAAGCACTCTTGCCACTAGGCCATATTCCCAGTCCAGTATCTGGGTTCTGAAAGTGAGTTCCAAGAGCAAAAATTCCAACAACCACAGTCACAAGATTCAATGCTTCTTATGACCTAACCACAAAATTCCCAGAAAAATTATTTTATTATTTAAGCATGTCACGAGAGATTCAAAAGGAGGACAGAGAAAAACCTCTACCTCTGAACAGAAAAAAGAAAGAAACCGGTGGCTATTCTGGAGTCAAGCTACCATAGACCACCCTTTGGTTCCCACAACTCCTTCCCACATGCAATATACACTCACCCTCTCTAAGACCTTGAAAATTCTCATCTCATTATGGCATCAGCTTGATGTCCAGAATCTCCATATCTAAATCAGGTCCGGTGTGGTTGAGGGTCCTCAGATGCAGTTCCTCAGGTACAGCTACTGGAGAATAGCTCCTCTTGATCTGAATTAAAGAGATAAAATATCTGCTCCCACACACCCAATACACAAACACACAATACTGAGACTGACTCAAGATAATCATAATAGACACTCCCACTCAAAATGTGAGGAAAAGTAGGAATGAACGGGAGATATATAGCAGTTACTGAGTCATTCAATTCTGAAATTTAACCAGACATGTCAACAGTTCCTCCATTACAGATAAGTCTTTTTCCCTGAGAATGATTCTCTACCCATATTGGATTCGTTATGTTACCCTTTCTTTTACATAACAGATAATGAATGTACAATTACTTAAAAGTCTGTGGATTTCCAATAAATCTTACTGTGGACAGAGCTTCAGAATACAAAAACAATACCCAGTTTCTGTATCTCAAATCCCATGTGAGGCCGCTATAAGAAATATCTTTAAGATCTCTAAAACTTTCTTGTCTAAGAATGAATTTAAGACTTATTCCCTGAGGATGTTTAGCTATTCTTTTATCTAACTGAAAGGCCTTAGCAAAGGGATTTGGTACATTGAGATCTATAACTGCGGTTATGTTTATACACAGCAGCTTGAATTTTATCTTTGCTCTGAAGCCATTTCTTTTAAGTTATTGGCCAACTGGGAGCCGGTGGCTCACACCTGTAATCCTAGATAGTAGGAGGCTGAGTTCTGAGGATTACAATTCAAAGCCAGCTCAAGCAGGAAAGGTGGTGAGACTTATCTTCAGTTAACCACCAAAAATATGTTTGTAGCACTAGCCTTCAGCACAAAAGCTTAGGAACAGGGCTTCAGCCCTGAGTTCAAGCCATAGGACCAGTACATTGTGGGGGGAAAAAAGTCCTTGACCATATGAAACAACCACAGACTTGTTTTTTGGTTTTTTAAAGTTTTATTTCCTAATATGCATACTGTCATGCCAGTATAGGGCCTCACACTCTTGCTTGGCTTTTCCACAGAAGGTTGGAACTCTGCCACTGACCATGCCTCTACTTCTGGCTTTTTGTTGGTTAACTGGAGATAAAAGTCTTACATACTCTTTTGACTGGGCTGACCCTGAACCTCAGTCCCTAGATCTCTGTATCCTGAGTGGGTAGGATTACAGACATAAGCCAACAGTGCCCATCTGGCTTAGATTTTTTTTTTTTTAACAGCATGGTAGCTGGGATCCCAGATTGAAAGTTCCATGGAAAAGCATTTCAAAAGACAATGCTCAGCTGAGTGCCAGCGGCTCTTGCCTATAATCCTAATTAATCAGGAGACTGAGATCGAAGCCAACCTGGGCAGGAAAGAAGACTCTTATCTCTAACTAACCACCAAAAAGCTATGGATGCTATTCATGGCGGGGGGGGGGGGGGGGGCGGGGGGGAGCTTTGAGGGCAGTGCTCAGGCCTTGAGTTCAAGACCTAGGACTGTCACCAAAAAAATAAAAAAGAAAAAAAGTTCAAAAGACCTAAATGGAAGATACAGAACTTTTCATAACTTAGCCTAGAAATTCCTTGAATGTTATTTTTGCCACACTGTCTAGGCCAAATCAAGTAAAGCTAGTGTGGATTCAAGATGAATGGAGAAATAATTTTCACCTCTTAATGAGGGGATCTTCACATATCATATCATATACAGGAAAAAAACATGCTACAACAGACAATGTCTTTTAATTAGTAAATATAGTTGTGTTTTTTTTTGATAGAGAAAGCCTCTCTGTTCAGAAAGGCTGCCATTTTTTTTTTTGCCAGTTTTGGGCCTAGGACTCAGGGCCTGAGCACTGTCCCTGGCTTCCTTTTGCTCAAGGCTAGCACTCTGCCACTTGAGCCACAGCGCCACTTCTGGCCGTTTTCTGTATATGTGGTGCTGGGGAATCGAACCCAGGGCCTCATGTATACGAGGCAAGCTCTCTTGCCACTAGGCCATATCCCCAGCCCCATCCATAGTTTTTTATATTCAGTATGATTACTGGTGCATTTGGATTTATTTCTACCATCTTTCTTTGTTTGTATTGGCATGTGAACTCAAGGCCTTACAGTTGCTAGGCAGGCTTTCTACAACTAAATCATGCTTCTAGCCCCTTTTTGCACTGGTTATTTGAGATAAGGTCTCAAATAGGCACCTAGACCATAATGCCCATTTTATTTCTGTAGCTTGAATAAGGTACTTAGCACCACATCCATGATCTCAACCTCCATAGTAGATAGGATTATAAGCATGACCTACCAGTGTATACACACACACACACACATATTTTTTGTGCCAGTCTTGGGGCTTAAACTTAGAATCTGGGTGGTGTCTCTGAGCTTTTTCCCTCAAAACTAGAGCTCTACCACTCAAGCCACAGTTCCACTCCTGTCTTTTTGGTGGTTACCTGGAGATGAGAATCTCACAGAATTTCCTCCTCAGTGTGGCTTTGAACCATGACCCTCAGTCCTCACTCGAGCAACTAGGATTACAGGTGTGAGTCATAAGTGCCTAGTTATACCATCTTTTATTATACTATCTTTTCTATGACATTTATCACATTTCCATTTCTTGCTTTCCACTGGATTGTGCAGTGTACAAATCACAAGCTATCAATGAGTTATCATAAAGTGACGCAATCATTTAACTATCACCTGGGTCAAGAATGCAACATTATCAATATCCAAGAACTCTTCCTAATACTCCCTTCTTCCTAATCATTAGTCCTTCTCTTTTTCTTAAAAATCACTATCGTGACTATAACATCACGTTAGGGTTTTTAGCTTTCTGTTCTTGTGCCTGACTTCCATTCTTCAGTATTATTTTTACTTAACCATGAACTTATACATAGCAGCCATTCATTCATTTCCATTGCAAAACAGTATTCCATTATATGAATATATCACAATTTATTCATTCTACTATTGACATTGTTTACTGAGCTTTAAGTTTTAGTAAATATATTTTAAGGTTTATTAAAACAACAAAACAAAGTTAGCTATAAGAATCTTGTGTGGCCTAGGTTGAATATCTATAAAGAGAAGTTTAGTATTTGCTTTATCCTGCTGCTATAAGATTGTTATTGACTCATATGTTAGCCGGGTACTAGTGGCTCAGTCCTGTAATCCTAGCTACTTAGAAGCCTGAGATGTGAGGATTGCTATTCAGAGCTAGCCCAGACAGGAAAGGCCATGAGACTCTTATCTCCCATTAACCATCAGAAAATTGGAAGTGGTGCTCTGGCTCAAAGTGGTAAAAGTGCCAGCCGTGAACAGAAGAGCTCAGGGAGTGTCTAGGCTCAGAATTCAAGCCCTATAATGGCGGGGAGAGACTATATGTTCATTTCTTGCTTTTAGGTTTCCTGGGCTCAAAAAGGAAAAGAGAAATATCTCAAACCAAATTTACAAGAGGACAAACCCAGGTAACAAATTCTTAAATTCTCAAAGCCCCACACAAAACGGAAAAATTTCCTTGACATCTCTCAGTGTCTCTAGAAGGATATTTTCTTTTTTTTTTTTTTTTGGCCAGTCCTGGGGCTTGGACTCAGGGCCTGAGCACTGTCCCTGGCTTCTTCTTGCTCAAGGCTAGCACTCTGCCACTTGAGCCACAGCGCCCCTTCCGGCCATTTTCTGTATATGTGGTGCTGGGGAATCGAACCCAGGGCCTCATGTATACGAGGCAAGCACTCTTGCCACTAGGCCATATCCCCAGCCCCTAGAAGGATATTTTCCTAGATCATCTTTTCAATGTTGTAGTAACCTTTTGAGGGACCTTCTTAAGCAAGCAAAAACTGAAATTTCCCATTGATCTTTCTTCATATTTTGCTCCTAAGGATTTTCTTTACTTTTCACAATGTCAGCTATGAAATTTATAATTACTGTTTAGTATAGTAACTAGAAGACTGAGGGGGAGAATGTGAGTTTGGGGATAGCTTGGATTACAGAGTGAGTGGAAAGCCACAGGAAGAGGAAAACTCAAAAAGAGACAATGAAGTAAACATTTTCTGCATTTATTGTAGACAGAATAAAGTACCTATAGATCCAGCTACCTGAACTAACACTCAAATGTAATACCTAATGAATTTAATAAACTGGAATGCTTACACATACACATGTGTACACACAAACACATACACACATACCACTCAAACGTAATTGAGATTTTTCTGCTGCTATTATTTTGTAATATGTCTTTTTCCCACTTAAGACAATGACCATTTTGTTCACATTGTATCCTTGGCATCTGTGTGTATTATATACTTGGGCAATGTAATTTCTATGAATATATTAAAACTTACTTTGTCTTCACAAAATATATATTCATGCTGAGGGGCTGGGAATACGGCCTAACGATAGAGTGCTTGCCTCCTATATATATTCATGCTGTATTAGTGGCAACAAAAGTTTCACCTTTTTCATAATTGGTTAAACGTCATCCTTGAGGTTATTAATCAATAGCTTACTATCAATCTGGATGGAGCATCTGGCTATGTATTTTAGCACACTTTAGTAGATGTTTATCAACACATCGAATATTAAATAGTAGCCCGGCATAGTGGTACAATGCCTGTAATCCCAGCATTTGGGAATCTGAGGCAAGAGGATCTTGAGGAGTTTGAGACCTGCCTCAAAAAAAATGTTGAGGTATCTAGTTACATAAACTTATGTATAAATATTAGATAACAGCGTAAGATATAAGGCTAGAAACCATAAAACATCTAAATAGATAAAAGAGGATGAAAACATAGAATGACATTTATCCAGATGCATGTACAGCTATTTATTGAAAAAAGTATACAACAGGTAACAATCCAGTTTTAACATTGGTTAATTCAATATTAGGTATCAGCTTCAAGCGCTAATACAGATAATCATCTGTGACCTGAACTAGGAAGAAAACTGCTAATGGTCAGGCAAACATCTTTGGCACTATCATTTGGAATATGAGCCTCATTATTTTGAGCCTCCTATCCTAGAAAATGATGGCTCACTCTTGTAATCCTAGCTACGCAGGAGGCTAAGATCTGAGGATTGTGATTCAAAGCCAACCTGGGCAAGAAAGTCCATGAGACTATTACATTCAATATTAACCACTAAAAAGACGGAAGTAGAGATGTGGCCCAAGTGGTAGAATGCTAGCTTTGAGCAGAAAAAGTTCAGCATAGCACCCAGGCCCTGAATTCAAGCTCCAAGACTGGCACCAAAAGAGAGAGAAGGGAGCATGTGTGTGTCAGAATTGTGATTATGAGTATGGCAAACTAAATCATATAAAGAACAACTAAGAACCAGGAATTATTTCCATGAAGAACAGATCTGGGGTAGAAAAAACACCAGAGCTCTTTCCAGGTATTTGAATAATTGTTGGATTCAAAGGCAGAAATTATATTTTTCTATGTACTTTTTATTTATTCTCTATGCACTCAATTCTAAGCTTAATATATAATAAATGTTCAAATACTTGAAGATAAACTA
Source organism: Perognathus longimembris pacificus (assembly GCF_023159225.1). NCBI lineage: Eukaryota > Metazoa > Chordata > Mammalia > Rodentia > Heteromyidae > Perognathus > Perognathus longimembris. The sequence continues at coordinate 135,731,180 of NC_063162.1, read as the reverse complement.
ACATGTTAGTGACTAAGCCAACAAAGATAGTTGTTGTATAGGTGCATCTGTTGTAATCTGAATGACAATTCAACGAAAGGGTATGAAAGGAGAAAGGTAAGTAAAAACAAAGTAAGAAATGTACAGTCAGGTACTATGGTATATGCCAGTAACCTCTGCGTGCAGTAGGCAAAGGCAGGAGGATAAGGAATTCCAGGCCCGTCTGGATATATATATATATATATATATATATATATATATATATATATATCCCAGATATCTCATATATATATATATATGAAATGCAGCAGTTAGCTATGAGTGATGGTGATATGTAAAGGGAAACTAAAGAGAACTCCTGAAGAGGGGGGAAAAAAAAAAACAACTAAGTAGCAAGTAACTAACTCCATTAAGATCAAAGTAGCCCATTAAAGGCAAGGACTGTCATAAGATGAGTTTTTGTTTTGTTTTGTTTTGTCAGTCCTGGGCCTCTGACAGAGGGCCTGAGCATTGTCCCTGGCTTCTTTTTGCTCAAGTATAGCACTCTGCCACTTGAGCCACAACACCACTTCAGGCCGTTTTCTATATATGTGGTGTTGGAGAATTGAACCCAGGGCTTCTGTATACCAGGCAAGCACTCTTGCCACTAGGCCATATTCCCAGCACAAGATAAGTTTGATTTAGTATTCTTCCTACCTAAGGATTAAGGAAGGGCTTTCATTCTAGCCTAAGATAAATCAACAGATAGTTCCTGGAACAACATGCCCAAGCCATGAAGCCAAGGCCTACAGTTTAAAAGTAACTCAATAAACCTTTCCCAACTTCTAGACGGTGACTACCTGGTGGGCTGGTTCTGGGAAGGGACTTTTAGCACTTCAAGTCTCTTATGCTTTAATAAAAACTTGTGCTTGGGTAGAAATTGTCATTCCCACTGTAAAGATGATCTGTTTTCAGTCTAGTGAAAGTATATTCTTTTCCTAATAAGCTTTCTTATCACTTTCACTATGTTTTGATTCTTGTCTAAATTTCTCCAGCACCACATATACAGAAAATGGTCAGAAGTGGCGCTGTGGCTCAAGTGGCAGAGTGCTAGCCTTGAGCAAAAAGAAGCCAGGGACAGTGCTCAGGCCCTGAGTCCAAACCCCAGGACTGGCCAAAAAAAAAAAACAAAAAAAAACTTTTGGGGCTGGGGATATAGCCTAGTGGCAAGAGTGCCTGCCTTGGTATACCCGAGGCCCTAGGTTCGATTCCCCAGCACCACATATACAGAAAACGGCCAGAAGCGGCGCTGTGGCTCAAGAGGCAGAGTGCTAGCCTTGAGCGGGAAGAAGCCAGGGACAGTGCTCAGGCCCTGAGTCCAAGGCCCAGGACTGGCCAAAAAAAAAAAAAAAAAACTTTTGGACTTACTTATGAGTGGCAACAAACAAAGAGACTTTGCCTCAGTTTGATAATTCCTTTTGTTTCACTTTTATTACTCCCTTTTGATCAACAAATCTCTAAATCCTCAAATAGTAAAATGCATAAAAATTGTAAACTGTGCAGAATATTTTGTTTTTTTAAAGCTGAAAGGATAAAACAAAAAAGATCTATGCCTAAAAATTTGTCTCTCCTGTGCTTCTTAAGGAGTAGCCTTGGTACCGGTTCCACCATAGGCCAGACCTTGACCAGCACAGTATCTCAGGTACATAACAAATTAAACCTAAGGAAACCCACTGTATGAAAGATTTAATGCAGAGTTGCAACAAATATCAAAAAGGCAGCGAGAAAAAGGTGGTAAAAAGAGGTCTTAACGTGCATTAAGAAGAAGCAAATCAGAGATTTTCTATCTCATACACATATTACTGCATGGAATTAGTGGAATAGCAAAATGCTATTCTGCACTAGTTGTAAATATAATAAAGGAATGCCCGAACAAGTGCCCACGCTCTCGACTTCCATCCCAAGGAGGTTCATTTACATTATAATAGTTGCCAAGGTTACTTTAATTCCATCACAGCTCCTTTCTCCAGTTGCTAATCTGAAGCCTGGGTGGTACTAGTTAACAACCAAAATCCTTAATTGAGGCTAACTCAAAATCCAGCCTACTCAAAAGTTCATGACCTACAAAAGGATTTTGTTCTACTAACAAAAACTGCCAGAAAAGAAAGACTGTTTTTCCCTTACACTCTATTTTAGTGGAGACTTTACTGTAATTTCAGAGAACTCTGGTAGTCAATATTTTTTTTTATCTTCCTCAAACAATTTCTTGTAAGAAAAGCAATATAAATAATAAATTTTACAAAGGATAATGGGTGAAAGGAGTGACTGACTACCTGATTCCAAGTACTGAGTATTGTACTCATTATCCAAAAGGACAGTCTCTCAGTATTATTTTCTAAGAATGATAATACATAGTACTGGCTATACAAGCAGTACCTAAATCAACTAATGAGGCTAAGCATATTTTGTATTAAAGCAGCACTCAAACAAAACACAGAGTAACAGAAAAAGTGAAAAGGAAATACAGCAAAACATTAAATTTAAAAGGGCAAGATTTCACAATGCTCCTATATTTGCTTCACAAGTGCTAGTATTACAGATACATATCATCATATCCAGCTCAAACTCTTCATCAACAAATGTTAAAATTTAATCTTTACTAGTTGGATATTTTTCTTAAATAAGAAATTTACATTAATACTTTACAAATTTCATTTTATACGTCTAGCTCATCATTTTGATTTGCTTCCTTTTTTTGCTATTATCTAATCTTTATAGACTCAAAGCCAGATCAGGCAGAAAAGTCCACAGTACTCTTAAATAACCAGCAAAAAGCTAAGCAGAAAGCATGGTGGGGGGTTATGTAATTTTTAAATCTTTCGATTTTTTACTCCATTTTATGTACTATTAGAAATGTAAATTTGTCAGGCACTGGTCACTCATGCCTGTAATCCTAGCTACTAAAGAGGCTGAGATCTGTGAATTGCAGTTCCAAGTGAACTTGGGAAGGAAAATCTGTGAGACTCTTACCTCCAATTAACTACCAGAAAAGTGGAGCTGTGGCTCAAAGTGGTAGACAGCACCCAGGCCTAAGACCAACACTCAAAATAAAAAAAAATTACATTTGAGCCAGATGCTAAAGATTCATGCCTATAATCCTAACTACTCAGGAGGTTGAGATTTGAGGATCACAGTTCAAAGCCAGCCAAGGCAATAAAGTCCGTGAGAATCTTAATCTTCAATTAACCAGCAAAAGGCCAAGAGTAGAGTTGTGGCTCAAATGGTTTAGTGCTAGCCTTGAGCACAGAGACAGTTCTCAGGCTTGAGTTCAAACCCCAAGAGAGAGAGAGAGACAGACAAACACACAGACAAAGACACAGACACACAGACACACAGACACACACACACACACAATGAAACTAGTGGAAATTCAGTCCAAAGTATAAAATATCTTGATTTCATGCCAATTATTTTTATTTTTGCCAGTCCTAGGGCTTGAACTCAGGGCCTGAGCACTGTTCCTGGCTTCTTTTTGCTCAAGGCTAGCACTCTACCACTTGAGCCACAGCGCCACTTCCGGCTTTTTCTATATATGTGGTACAGAGGAATCAAACTCAGGGCTTCATGTACACGAGGCAAGTGCTTTACCACTAGGCCATATTCCCAGCCCCTATGCCAATTATATGTTAAAATAATAGTTCGTTAGATTTAATTACATGATATATAAATATACATGTACATATACATATGTGTGTGTATATATATATATGTATGTGAGTGTGTGTGTGTATTCCCTCCCCCCCCCTTTTTTTTTTGCCAGTCCTGGGCCTTGGACTCAGGGCCTGAGCACTGTCCCTGGCTTCTTCCCGCTCAAGGCTAGCACTCTGCCACTTGAGCCACAGCGCCGCTTCTGGCGGTTTTCTGTATATGTGGTGCTGGGGAATCCAACCTAGGGCCTCGTGTATCCGAGGCAGGCACTCTTGCCGCTAGGCTATATCCCCAGCCCCCCTCCCCCTTTTTGTTCTGCACTATTAAGGATAAACTCATGGTCTTGTGTATGCTACCATTATGACTGGGACCTTTAGAATACCTTCCAAAGCTATTTCTTGTTCAATCCCATTTTCATTCTAAATCCAATTCCAACTATCTATAAACCATTTTTATTTAGATGTTATACAAATATTTCAAACACAAGGTAAAAAGAAAAACAGAACTAAGGCTTATTCTATAATACTTTCACCTAATGCTAATGTCAGCAAGCTTTTGGTTAAAATACTGTAAAATAAGAATTCAAATTCATATTTTTCTGTGTTTGACTTGACAAATTATAATATGCAGAGCAGGAAGGTCATAACTATAAAACTGGGCTTAGAAGTGGAGCTGTGGCTCAAAGTGGTAGAGCAAAAGAGCTCAGGTTAGTGCCCAGGACCTGAAAGGTTCAATGCCTAAGACTGCAAAACAAACAAACAAACAAACTAGGTTTGTTTCTTGTTTCTGTAATTCTGATTTTTTTACTCATTTGAAAATTCATGATCATGATAAGCTAAAACACATCTTTAAAAATCTGCATTTTAATCTCTGTTCATTTATTACCATCTATGACTCTGAAATTTATTTTTACAGACAGAAAAACTGAAATAATTAACAAAATGCAGTGTTTATTTTTTACATCTATAGCTGTCTGCTCTAGAGTCTTAGCATGAGTACTTAATGGCATTTGATGAGCATTTTATTCAGCTTTTCCATTAGTAAATTATAATTGCTTACCATAGTGTTAGTTTAAGAACTAATTCATACTTCTAAGTACTCCAAAAAAGAATACACTCTCATACTCTGCTATATCTTGGCAAGGTCCTAACCTTCCTAAGGTACCCTTCTTTTTCTTCTTAAGATCAGGATAGCGGCAAGAGCCTGATTCTGAGTCCCAAAACAGTACCTGCTGCACTTGCCTCCATTTTATACAAACAGACTTGTTGATGAGTCTCTTAGTCTTCAAGTGATTTCCATGATCTCTGATAAATATATAAAGAACAATTCTGAAGAAAATGAGTATATCAAATGGTAAAATCTACAAAGTAGGTTTTAAGCCAAAGGAGTCTTAACTGGTTCAACCTGATGCTCTTGAATAAAAAATCAATGTTGCTTTAGAACTGCCAAGTATCACCATGTTGATATATTCAGTGTTCCTGTTGTTACTGTCTAGCCAGAGAGACTAAAAACCCTTGGGCTCTTTCCAAAGCTTAATTATCAGTGCCATCTGACAGACTCTACCTAAGAATGTTATATACAAGAAATGAAAAATACTAAAATTTCCCTGGATTGTGACTGTATCAAGGTTTATGTTCAAGGGACAGAGAAATAACTAGGTTGCTAAGAGAAGTATATTACATAAATGGTTCCTGTTTGAAGCTCAGCTCAATAATAATAAACATTTATTAAGCACTTATTATGTGCCAACATTAATTTTATTCAAGAGCATACTTAGTGAACAAATGTAGCCATGTAGCTACACAATGAACAGAGATTAAAATACACTACCCTAGGGAAGAAGAAAAAATTCTTACTTAATGATTTCTGGATATCCCCAAAGATCTTACAGACCATAAAATTTATAAGCCACTACAATAACTCAGAAGGCAGTGTGACAGGAAAGTAATTTATAATCAGCTGTGTAGATTAATGGATATATCCAAGCTGGAAATAATTATTTTTAGTTATCATTATCAAGCATTATAAGAAAACAAGTAACCATGTTATAGGCTAATAAGCTTGCTGAAACATTTAAGGTTCAAGGATAGAGAACAAGGCTTGGAGCCAAACCCTTCTACTCATCTCCTGATGAGCAAGTTCTAACAGTTCTCCAAGTTGTAGCAAAGCCTGTCAATAAAGCAGAGAAAAACAGAGAGCAGGTCTCAAGTGCCAAATGTGAATTCTTTATTCAAAGCACACCCCCCAAAATTGATGTTTTTATTAATCATTCACAAAAAATACCATAAATGCTGACCCCTCTTCAAAACTAAGGCCATTTTATTAAACAGGTGTCAACCATCCCTTTCTGACAACTAGATCTCTCAATGGTTTTTAATTCACTATTAAAATGGGTTCCTATAAAATTATTTGGTAAGTCATGACGAATTAGGCCTACAGTCTTAGAAATGATATGAAACTTAGTGGTAGAAACATAGCACAAAGAAAGAAGAGTTTTGGTTTGTTTGTTGGTTGGTTGGTTTTCAACAATGTTGGGATTAAATCCAGAGTTTCAGGGATTCTAGGTCTTGTCTCTACCATTGAGTTACATCTTCAACTCTCAAAAATTTTAAATAAACTTATAAAAGGCTAGGGATATGGTTTAGTAACACAGCATTTGCCTAGCATGTGCAAGGTACTGGATTAGATTCTCCGCACTGCAAAAAAAAAAAGTGGGGGGTAGGGGAAATACATGTAAGAAAATTATAAACTTGTTAACATTTAGGTTAAATTACTAAAAGGAAAATGGAAAAATTCTTTTTTTTTTTTGCAGGGGGTAGGGGGAATCAGTTGGGGGACTTGAACTGAGGGCCAGGCCTAGATGATTAAGGCTAGCACTCTAACACTTTGAGCCACAGCACTACTTCTGGTGTTCTTTCTGCTGGTTAATTGGAGGTAAGAGTCTCACAGACTTTCCCACCCAGGCTGGCTTTGAACCTCAATCCTCAGGTCTCGACCTCCTGATTTGCTAGGACTACAGGTATGAGCCACGGGTGTCAGCTAAAAAAATTCTATTTTAAACTACATAATTCTTGCTTTGGAATGATTTGAAGACTTAGACGATGAAAATTTACCCTATAATAAAATCATATGTGTTAATCATTGCTCTCGAAAGCATCATAAGTTTGACTGATTTAATAATTCTTTAAATGTAAAAAGAATGTCAAATGCTAACAGAGTGAACAAGAAAGATATGGTCTGAGTCCTTGTGGAGTTGTTTTTTTTTTTTTGGCCAGTCCTGGGCCTTGGACTCAGGGCCTGAGCACTGTCCCTGGCTTCTTCCCGCTCAAGGCTAGCACTCTGCCACTTGAGCCACAGCGCCGCTTCTGGCCGTTTTTTCTGTATATGTGGTGCTGGGGAATCGAACCTAGGGCCTCGTGTATCCGAGGCAGGCACTCTTGCCACTAGGCTATATCCCCAGCCCCCTTGTGGAGTTTTTAATCTAGGAATAAAGCATGTAACTGAAGTATCAGTCATAAACTTACCAGCCAAGGTATGTAACTTGCACTATTCTCATACAAAAAAGGAGAAGGATTCAGCCAATGGCTCTTATGAGAAATGAAACAATGGAATTGGACTATCAAATAAACTATATCTATACAAACACAACCCCATATATTTTAAGAGAAAATATCAAAGATTCTCTCCATAGAAAGAAAATTATAACTAACTTTTAAAGGCATCAAAAATGCAAAGGTTTCAGTATTTTTGGTCATAACGAACAGATTCTTGACTTATATTTGAACATGCAAACTATGGACTGGCAATTTAGATTACTGATTCAAAAATTAAAGGATCCCTAAAGTGCACCGGGATATGACTAATTTTACAGAATCCTAGATACACATAGTGAGACCAGAAGAAGATATTCTTAGGAGAGAAATACAAAGGCGCAATGCCTAAGTGCCTCTTCATATTTATATAAAATAATATATATACTGACACAAACTCCAAAATACAGAAACAAGAGACCTCTTTTCCCTTTCTTTTTTTTAGTTTTTAATTTTTGATGATTCTGTCTTCTTTACCTTATGAAGTATACATCTCCCAAAGGGTTGGGGAGAGAGTACAAAACTTGAGAGAAAAGGGGTAAAAAGTGCAGCAGTGCAGCTCACTGGACACTGATAAAAGTGAACTATACAACTCATGGGTGGAGATGGGATGGAGGGACTGAGAAAGAATGAGGAAACAGAAGACATACAAAAAGAAAATATACCTGACTCATGTAATTGTAATCCCTCTGTATATCACCTCTATAATAACAATAAAATAAGTTAATAATTTTAAAGAACTGAAGGATCACCCGGGTGCCAGTGGCTCATGCCTATAATCCTAGCTACTCAGGAGGCTGAGTAAGATCTGAGGATTCTGTCTTGAAGCCAGCCCAAGTAGGAAAGTCCATGAGACTCTAATCTCCAACAGACTACTCAGAAAAAGCCAGAAGTAGAGCTGTGGCTCAAGTGGTAGAGTGTTAGCCTTGAGCACAAAATGGGTCAGGGACAGCACCTAAGCCCTGAGTTCAAGGCCCAGGACTAGCAAAAAAAAGGAGTAGCCAGACACTAGTATCCTAGTTACTGAGGATCAAGGTTCGAAGCTGGGCAGAAAAGTCTGTGAGACTCTTATCTCCAATAAACTACTCAAAAGAACTGGGAGTCATGCTGTAGCAAGTGGTAGAATTTCAGCCTTGAGCAAAAAGCAGCTTAGGGACAACACCTAGGCCCTGAGTTCAAGCACCAGTACCAGCAAAATAAATGAATGAATGAATGAATGAATAAATAAATAGAGGCATGATACTAATCTGATAGCTAAAAAAAGCATGAATGTCAAGATATGATATCTACTAACACTCCACAATTTATCTAGTCCCTTAAATCAGCAAAAATTAAAACATTATAAAGAATATATTAGAGAGAGCAATACAGGTGATGAGACTGATTGGAATACATTGTAACTATGTGTAATGATGTGACAATAAAATCCTCCTCTGTGTAACTAATGTAAAGAAACTTTTTAATGCCAAAATAAAATAATAATCTATTAGGAATAGTGTGCACTATAGCTATCATCTAACATTGTATTTGGTGTTGGAAGACTAAATACCTTTTCTCTCTAAAATTAGGAATAAGGCAAGACTGTCTTCTCACAGCACTTTTTTTCCTTCATTTTCTTTTTTTTTAATGAAAACCCACTCTCAACTTTTCACTCAAGGCCAGCACTTCCTTGAGATACATCTCTACTTCCCTTTTCACCACTTCTACTCAAAATTGTCTAAGGAAAGAAAAAGAAATTAAAGGCATATAGATGTATATAATTAAGTAAAGACATATATATGAAAAATAAAACTGTCATTTGAAGATAACATAATCCTGCAGAAATTCCAAAGAATCTCCAAAGAGTTAAGAGTAATAAACAAGTTTAACAAAGTTGCACAAGACTGTCATATAATCAATTGTAATCAAAGAATTACATTTAGGTATGTATCCACTAGAAATAAAAGCAGAAAATCAAATAAATATGTGTATGCCAGGTTCATACCAGGCTAATTTATACCAAAAAGTAGAAACCTACCAATAGAATGTAGTACATACAATGGATTATTATTCAGTCTTTAAAAAGAGTGAAATTCTGATACATGCTAGGATAGATTACTGAAACTGAAAATACTATGTATAATTCTCCTTTACCTAGGCAAAATCATAGACAGGAAGTAGAATAAAGATTTTCAGAGTATGGGAAGAGGTATAATCCAATCTACTTAGGAGGCTGAGATCTGAGGATCGAAGTTCGAAGCCAAACAGAAACGTCTGTAAGACTCTGATCTCCAATTAACCAGCAAAAAGCTGGAAGTAGAGCTCTAGGGGTAGAGTGCCAGACTTCAGTAAAAAAGCTACTAGCGGTGCCCCCATGCCCCAGTACCGACACACAAAAATAAAGTAAAATAAAATAAAAATACCTTGGGTCTGGGACTATATCTCAGTGGTTGAGTGTTTAGCATCTGCAAAGCCCTAAGTTCAATTTCAACACTGATTTTTTTTTTAATTTTTCAAAATTATAGTAATTGTTAAATTGGGTAGGAAAGTACAACTCTCTTCCATGTGTTCAAATATTTTTTAAATTTAAAAACGTGCCTCTAGTGAAATGAACATGTACTAAGCAGCAAGAGAAAAACAACTACCTTTTTGCAATCCACATTTGTAAAACTGTTCTTCTAATGCCTCTGGTATCTATCTTAATGTGATAGAAACTTTCATGAATGTAAGCATGCACATAAGCATGCCGCACATGTTAAGTTTCCTCTTTCCTAACAAGTTGCTTCTCACAAAATGCCGCTAGAAGCTAAAAAAAAAATCTTGCAATATGGTTTCCAATGATCTATCAACCAACATAAACCAATGTTCCACCCCTAACACCTAGCCCATATTGCTGTAGCTCAAAAAGAGTTTACTACTAATTTCTCTAAGTCATCCTTAAGGTTTATGCAAATCTACTATAAATGCAAATCTAGGAATGACCCAACATGGTTAAAAAAAAAAAAAAAAAAGACACCATAGGGTGAGATGTTTCTAGAGCTTCCAACCCCAGGCAGACTTAGGTGACTTAGATACCACCATGGGGAAGTGTTAATTAGCACCAAGGGAACTTAAGCACGGAACTCTGTTTAACCAATGCAAGCTCCTGAGAGATAAGAAGAGAATGACTTCCTATCCAGGCCCAGGAACAGGTAGTTCTAGAAGCAGATATTCAAAGATAATTGGCTTTGTAGACAAATAAGAAAATTTTCCAGGCTAGAACAAGGTTCAAGTGGTTGAGTGCTTGCCTTAGCTAAGGCACTGAATTCAAACTGCAGTACCAAAGAAAAAGAAGGGAAGGAAGAAAAGGAGAGAAAGAGGGAGAGAATAAAAGCTGTTTCCAAAAGTAACTCATTATAAGCACAAAATGAGTGACAGCAGAGTCTTAGTGATATTCTTGAGTTAATAAACACACTCTTCAATCACGAATTACTCATTACAGTGAGCTAAAAAAAAAACAACAGTTAACAAGGACAATATAAAGAAAAAGAAAAAATAGTAAAAGATAACATATTACATTTTGTTTGAGGATATTAGTGCTATTTTATATTGCAAACAGTCTTGATCTTACATTATAAGCAAAAATAAATTCCAGATGGATTGAAACCCAAAATATAATAAACACAAAAAAATAGTTGAAGAAAACACAGAGTTTAGAAGTAGAAAAGCCATCTAAGATGGAAAATATTTAAGCTTAAGAGGAAAAAGCTGGTAAACTTAACTAACAAAACTTTAAAAATGACACAATGACAAGTCAACAGGCAATAGAATAAGGGTCTGGGATGTGGCACAGTGGGAGAGCACCTGTTTAGCATGTGTCAGGCCCTGAGTTTGATTTTTTTTTTTTTTGCCAGTCCTGGGGCTTGAACTCAGGGCCTGAGCACTGTCCCTGGCTTCTTTTTGCTCAAGGCTAGCACTCTACCACCTGAGCCACAGAGCCACTTCTGACTTTTTCTGTTTATATGGTGCTGAGGAATCAAACCCAGGGCTTCATGCGTGCAAGGCAAGCACTCTACCGCTAAGCCACATTCCCAGCCCCATGAGTTTGAGTTTTTTAAAGTAGAATAGAAAATACTTTTCGCAACATAAACACAAAGAATTAATATCTAGAATATTTGAAGACTTCCTACAAGCCAACAGGAAAAAGACAGTCCACTAGAAGGACAGAGATTTTTTTTTATCAGTTTTGATCACTGCTGCCCTCAGGACCTGGCACATAGTAATCACTCCATTAGTAATTTGTTATTGGCTATGAATAAGCAATTACAAGAAAAAGAACATAAACTTCTGACAAATGCGAGAAAAAAAAATTCTAACAACTGGGGCTGGTAATATGGCCTAGTGGTAGAGTGCTTGCCTGTGTACATGAAGCCCTGGGTTCGATTCCTCAACACCACTTATATATTTAAAAAAGCCAGAAGTGGCACTGTGGCTCAAGTGGTAGAGTGCTTGGGCAAAAAGAAGCCAGGGGCAGTGCTCAGGCCTGGAGTCCCAAGCCCCAGGACTGGCAAAAAAAAAAAAAAATCTAACAACCTCAATATAAGCAGAAGAAGGGGCTGAGGATATGGCCTAGTGGCAAAGAGTGCTTGCCTCATATACATGAAGCCCTGGGTTCAATTCCCCAGCACCACATATACAGAAAATGGCCAGAAGTGGCGCTGTGGCTCAAGTGGCAGAGTGCTAGCCTTGAGCAAAAAGAAGCCAGGGACAGTGCTCAGGCCCGAGTCCAAAGCCCCAGGACTGGCAAAAAAATATATATATATAAATATATATATATACACACACATATATGTGTATATATATATATATATATATATAAGCAGAAGAATACAAATCAAAAGAATAATAGAAAATTTTCCCCATTAAAGATTTTGTGAGAAAATATACAATAAATTTCTGTGTGGTAGCATACACCTATAACCCTACAGCTTAAGAGGCATAAATAGAAGTTTGGAGCTTAAGGCCATCCTAGGCTACATAGCAGGTCCAAGGTCAGCGTGGGTTACATAGGGCTAACTAGGCTGACTCAAAAAAATAAAAGGAAGAAAATACAGTGTTAGGAAAGTTATGAGGAAAGTGTTGTCTTGTACATAGCAGATACATAATACAGAACTTCTTTTATAATAGGCAACATAGCATCAAGACAGATTGAAGAGCTAGAAACATGGCTAAATGGTAGAATGCTAGGAAGCATGAGGCCAAGTCTAAATCCCAGTACAGCAATAAAGAAAAACCACTAAAAACATGGATATGAATATCTAGTCAAGCATCGGCACCCAGGAGACAAAAGCAAAAGGATCACAAATTAGAGGCGATGGTAAGATTCTATCTTTAAAAATATATATTTTTTGCAAGAACATCAAAAGCTGAGTGATGGTGGTTCATGCCTGTAATCTTAACTACTTAGGAGGCTGAGAACTGACGGATCTAGGTTTAAAGCCAGCATGGGCAGAAAAAGTTCTTAAGACTCTTATCTTTAATTAACTAGGAAAAAAAGTGTTAGCATGTCAGCCATGAGCAAAAAATCCAAGCAAGATTATGACTTGAGTTCAAGCTCCAGTACTGGTAACAAAAAACAAGAAATATTTATATAATTAAAAATGTAGGGCTGGGGATATGGCCTAGTGGCAAGAGTGCTTGCCTCATATACATGAGGCCCTGGGTTCGATTCCCCAGCACCACATATACAGAAAATGGCCAGAAGTGGTACTGTGGCTCAAGTGGCAGAGTGCTAGCCTTGAGCAAAAAGAAGCCAGGGACAGTGCTCAGGCCCTGAGTCCAAGCCCCAGGACTGGCCAAAAAAAATGTAGTTTTAGAGCCCAGCACTGGTGGCTCATGCCTGTAATACTAGCTACTTGGGAAGCTAAAATCTAAGGATCATTGTTCAAAGCCAGATGGTGCAGGAAAGTCTATGAGACTCATATCTCCAATTAACCATCAGAAACCAGAACTGGTGCTGTGGCACAAAGTGGTAGAGTGCTAGCCTTGAACAAAAGAACTCAGGGACAGTGCCCAGGCCCCCAAATTCAAGACTCATGATTGACCCAAAAAAATAGTTTATATATATATGTACAAATACACATGCACACATTAGAGGGTGTAGTATAATGCAATGATAGAGTGTATGTTTAGCATGCACAATGCTCTAGGTTCAATCCCCAATACCAAAATAAGTAAAAACGTAAGTGCCACCTGATACAAGAAAGCAAAAGAATATTTTTTGGAATTAGATAAATTAAAATTTCAGTTTTAGCCAGGCATTGGTGGCTTACATCTGTAATCCTAGCTACTCAGGAGGACGATACCTGAGTATCAAGGTTCAATACCAGCCAAAGCAGGAAAGTCTCTGAGACTCTTATCTCCAGTTAAACCACCAGAAAACGGGAAGTAGAACTGTAGCTCTAAGTGGTAAGAGTACCAGCTTTGAGCAGAAAAGCTTAAGGACAGTGAGTGCCCAGGCCCTAAGTTCAAACCCCACACCTGACACCCCCCCCAAAAAAAAAAATCAGTTTTAAGGGCTGCTGCATGTAGCTAAATGGCAGACTACTTACCTAGAATACATAAGCTTCTTCAATCTCAGTAAAGAGGAGTGAGGTTTGGTTTTAGACATAAAATTGTTGAATTTTATTACACGTAGGCAGCTGTATATACATAATATTGATATTCAGAAGAAGAGTCTTTGCTGAAGGAATTATTTTGGAAGTTGCTGACACGTAGATGATACTTAAAGAAATAAGAAGGTGTGAGTGGAGAAAACACATGAAAAGAATAGAGGACCAAAGAAAAAGAGCAAAAAGAGAAGACTGAGGCACAGCCAGAAAAATCCATTGTCAGCAAGGGAGGAAAGTGTTTCATAAGGAATCAGTGCTACATGGTGCTAAGAAGTCTAATAAGATGAGGAATGAAAAAAGAGACACAAGTCTCCCAATATGACCAGCATTGGCAACTTGAATCAAGAGGGTTTTGTTTTGAATAGAATGTTATAATAGGCGTGGTTTAAGGCGTTCATAGTGAGGGGAAAAAAAGTATTCCCAGCATGTAGAGAGAAAAACAAAAGTCCTTTAGAGAGCTGGGATGTAGCTCGGTGGCAAAGTGCTTGCCTAGCAAATGCAATGTCCTGGGTTCGATCCCTAGTACCAAAAAAAAAAAAAAGACAAAAAAATGCAGTTGAAACCTCCCCTCAAAAAAAGAAAACCCCACAGGGCTAGGAATGTGGCCTAGTGGTAGAGTGCTTCCCTAGCATGCATGAAGCCCTGGGTTCGATTCCTTAGCACCACAAATACAGAAAAAGCTGGAAGTAGCGCTGTGGCCCAAGTGGCAGAGTGCTAGCCTTGAGTAAAAAGAATCCAGGGACAGTGCTCAAGCCCTGAGTTCAAGCTCCACAACTGGCATTAAAAAAAAAAAAAAAGAGCCAGGAGCTGGTGATTCATGCATATAATCTTAGCTACTCAGGAGGCTGAGAGCTGAGGATTGTGGTTCAAAGCCAGCCCCAGCAGGAAAGTCCTTGAGAACCTTATCTCCAATTAACCACCAGAAAACCAGAAGTGGAGCTGTAGCTCTGAGTTCAAGCCCAACCAAGACTGACAAGAAACAAAACACACATTAGAATTTAGAAATACTGTCTGAAATAGTCACTTGCAGTGGGGAAGTCAATTTACTAGGAAGATGTATAACATCAAGGGACCACACTGATTACATACATAATGTTGGTGATTATGGATTCATAGTCATGACAATCTGCCTGACTTTCTGATTTTCTCTATCAACTCTCAAATCCATGGGTGCAGATGAAGGTCGACAGATAGGATCAACTAGTGTATTACTCAGAGCTCTGCAAGCAACAGAAGACTTCAACTAAAATGAACAGAAAAAAAATGTACAGCAAGAATACAAGGCAGCTTCCAGGATGGAGAACCTGTTTCAAGGATATTAGTGAAAAATACCACTGAAAATAACAGTCTTTGTTTGGCAAAGATGTCATGATTAGTAATGCCAAACAAGAGATGCCAAAGCTTGATTTATACCATTATAATTCTAGATATCAGGTGCCAATACTAACAACATTACCACTGTAAGCCTCATGCAACACTATATGGGGGGTTGCTGATAATGGAGGGGAATGGAAACAACATCATAATAGGGTGTGAGAGACACCATCTTTTGAAAGAATGAGAATAGTAAAGGAACTAAGTGTTAAGATAATGCAGGACAGGATGAAAAGGAGTGAATGAAATAAACAAAAATGTGAGACATGATGGTTTATGCCTCCTTGTGGAAGAGGGTAGATCCTCAGATCCAAAGGGTTGCACAGAACAGTCTTAGCAGAAGCTTAAGCAGACTTAATATAAGTGTTTGGTCACAGCAGTAGAGGATTGGCAGTGAGACAAAACCTTCCAGTTGCTATGGGCAATGTTTCATCTCACTGATCCCAAAGGTATCACAGATTGGCAAAGCCTTGGGCAAGTTAATTACTCTCTTTCAGCCTATATTTTCTCAACTGTAAAATAAAGATAATACTACTCATCTGATAAAAGTTATGAGGAGGGACTGGGATGTGGCTCAGTGGTAGAGTGCTTACCTAGCAACCATGAAGCCCTCATTTCAATTCCTCAGTGCCACATAAACAGAAAAGGCCAGAAGTGGCACTGTGGCTCAAATGGTAGATCACTAGCCTTGGACAAAAGAAGCTCAGGGACAGTGCTAGGCCCTGAGTTCAAGCCTCAGGATTGTTCAAAAAGAAAAGTTATAAGGAAGCCAGACACAGTGGTGCACACCTGAAATCCTAGCTACTCGGGAGGTTGAGATCTGAGGATCATGGTTCAAAGCCAGCCCGGTAGGAAGCTCTGTGAGACTTACCTCCAACTAACCACCAGAAAACTGGAAGTGGCACTGAGACTCAAGGTGGTAGAATGCTAGCCTTGAGCAAAAGAGCTCAGCGATAGTGTCCAGATCCTGAGTTCAAGCCCCACAACCAACCAAAAGAAAAGTTATGAGGACTAACAGATAAGACAGATGTACCCAGTGAATGGTAATAGTAAGTATAAGTTGTCATCAAAGCCAAGAAAAGTTCCTAAAATAGGTAGTGAAAACTATTAAATCTTCTAAAGTAATAAAAAAAAGTTGTGTTGGACCATTACTAACAATTAGTTTATAGAACAAAATGATGCTGGTGGGCTGGGGATATAGCCTAGTGGCAAGAGCGCCTGCCTCGGATACACGAGGCCCTAGGTTCGATTCCCCAGCACCACATATACAGAAAACGGCCAGAAGCGGCACTGTGGCTCAAGTGGCAGAGTGCTAGCCTTGAGCGGGAAGAAGCCAGGGACAGTGCTCAGGCCCTGAGTCCAAGGCCCAGGACTGGCCAAAAAAAAAAAAAAAATGATGCTGGTGTTAGTCTCAGTTATGCAATGTCCACAAAGGTTTTAAGAAAATGACATAGCGCATCTCAACTAGCAGCTTCATTATACCTGAATAATATAGGTTCTGAACAAAGAATATGGTGCCCACAACTGATACATTTCTACTTATGAACACTTAAAAAATAGAGTATCTCCTTTTAATGCAAGTGTCCAATAGAAAATGGCTAATTGAATTGTAGAAGATAGCGATGGAAAAGAGAAACAGAGGTGTGTTTTTTTTTAAATAGTAAACTTTCTCCTTTGCTCTATTCTCACCAAACTTTTAGCCATAAATCATTAAAACTATAAAAGGTTCTTAAAAATTTCACAGTGTACTAAACTTATTAGGGAAGTAAGTTTTATTTAGCTACACTAATTGTACGTACTACCTGAGCACAATGTCAGGTGTTAGATCAGAACAATTGCCAAGATGATGCTTGTCCATCCACCTTGGTTGTACCTGTTTGAATATTTAAATATGAACTACCACCAACCAGGTCTGCATGATGGAGCACACCAGTAATCCCTGCAGTCAAGAGATGAGGCAAGTAGGTCTTGAGTTTGAGGCCAGCTCGGGGGGGAAAAAAAAAAGAAAAAAAGGAAAGCTACCAGGAAATAAACAGCATACCCTTTATAAACTGAATTAGACAAAGGGTCTGAATAAAGATTACAAATCTTTGTTTCTCTCTAAGAAAGTGGTCCACGTTCAAGAAAATGATATCCTCCACACATTCTCCCATTTTTATAAACTATTCATTTCTCCAATTAACTTGACACTATGGACATCATACACACACTACAACATCCTAAAACAGTTCATAATGTTTAAACTTTCCAAGGTTGAAGGAGAATCCACAAACTATACTAATTTAAGATAGTGGCCATCTAGAAAATTTCACCAAGATATATGGATAAGGCCTTCAAGTAGATAATCAAGTAAATAATCAAAAGAAAATGTCTACTAAGAATAACACAATATGTTGGTGCCAGCGGCTCATACCTGTAATCCTAGCTACTCAGGAGGCTGAGATATGAGAATCTCAGTTCAAAGACAGTCCAGGCAGGAAAGTCCATGAGACTCTTATCTTCAATTAACCCCCAGAAAACCAAAAGTAGTGTTGTGGCTGAAAGTGGTAGAGTGCTAACCTGAGCAAAAGAGCTTAAGGACAGTACCTAGGCCCTGAGTTCATGCCTCGTTATTGACAAAAAAAAAAAAAAAAAAAGTCAAGATAAAATTGGACACGGTAGCCAACTGCTGGTGGCTCATGCCTTGTAATCCTAGTTATTCAGAAGACTGTGAACTGAGGATCAAAGTTTGAAGCCAGCCCAGGCAGAAAAGTCCCTGTGAGGCTCTTATCTCTAATAAACTACTCAAAAAAGCTAGACGCAGCACTCTGGCTCAAGTGGTAGAGGGCTAGCCTTGAGCACAAAGAGGTTCAGGGATTTCTAGCACCCAAGCCCTGAGTTAAAGCCCCAGGACTGGCAAAACAAACAACAACAAAAACTGGATGTGGTCGCACATACCTATAACTCCAGTTCTTGGAGTGGTTGAGGCCAGTTTATCACAAGTTTGAGGCTAGCCTAGGCTACAATCCAAATTCAAAACCAACCTAGGGTACAATAATAAAATAATAAAAAATAAAAATAATAAAAAGATAAGTTGGTTAGATTACCAATTAATTACAAATATGAGGCTATATCCTGGATCTTGAAATGTGTTTCCATGAGAACATTCTTTACTTCTAATTTTATAAGTTCTACATTTGCTTAATGTCTCCCATTTTCTTCCCAAAACCTTGACTCATTCTCTTACTTGCTTTTTCAGATGACCTAAGCCTTGGCTAGACTGACACACCTTAGAAAGCTCACTTAGATTTCTGTCAGGCCAAAAGCCTAGTATCTACGAGATTGGGGAAAAAAATGGCTAGGATTCAGGCTATGGAAACAGATAGATATGGGTTTAAGCACTACCTCAGAATACTCTTTAGATATATAACCTTGGACACATTCTCTTTGTCCCACACTTCCTCATCTGTAAAATGGGGAAAATGCCACCTATATTTCAAAGTGTTTTTGTAAGTATTACAGAGATATGTATGACAATTCCTGGCACATAAAAGGCCAATTAGTGGTAACTATTACTAGGGGCCAATTGCCAATTGCCTTACTGAATTCTGCCAAGTTGTACTTTTCTAACTGGCAAAGAAGTTATGCTGCTCCCACATTCCCATGCCTAAATCCCAAACACTCCATTTCAGTAATCTATAATTAACCTAATCAAGAGCTTAAACATTTCAGGACAAGAAAGCACTAACATGGCCCAACTCATTCTCTTTTGAAAGCAACAAAGCAGGGCAAGTTAGATATGTTCGTCAAGAGAAGTACGGAGTCTATTTGAACACAGTCATTGTCGGTAGTGATTAAGCACAGATTAGGTAAATTCTTTAGTTAGCAGACATACTGTTAGAAAGTTTTAACTTTTTGTGTCTTGTTTTCTCTCCTGTGTCTGACATTCCTACTACCCACTGACAAGAACACAAGGGAAAAATCCTTTCAGCTATTATTACCACATTCACTGTGAAACTTATGTTTCCATTTCACAAATTACATCGTTAGAGATTTTTGATTTGCTGAGTTCACTTAAGGTGGATTTATTAAGAACATTAAATATAACCATAATGATAAGATCTGGCCCCAAATCACCACAAGTTACAGGATAAAGGCAAATGCCAAAGATGAAATATGCCTGAGTAACGTGAACACCATATGTTCATTTGTATTAACTACTACACTTGGGAATTTGGGCTCTTAAGAAAAGTTCATTTCCCTTGTGTGGCTATGCACAGTAAGAGAAGCAAGGAAACTGATGACAGATACATGGCTGGAATAAGAGAAAATCTCAATAGAAGTTTGATTGAACATAAATGTTTGTACATGACACTAACAACAACAACAACAAAAAAAAGCAAGTCACTAGTTACAGAGTCAAAGGCAACTACTTTAATCCTAAAATTGCCAGTCTCTCCACATACCTTAAAGCAGAAGGGAGCTAATAATCAGAATGATTATTTAAATTGAAAATCTAAGAATCAAGAAAGGTCCAACAAATTGAAATATCACAATGCAGTTTCTAATGAAGTGACTTTCCACTTGTGAAAAGAAGAGCAGTCTTATTTCCATTTAACTAATTCTATTATTAGGAAATTAAAAGATTCTGCCCCAACAAAAGTGACTCAAAATCATATGTTATGTTGCATAACTATAATCCCACCACTTTGGAGGCTGAGGCAGGATCTTAAGTGAGTTCAACACCAGCCAAGATTCTCTCTCTAAACAAACAAACAAACACAAAAAGGTTCAACAATGTCCTTGCTTATGTCATAAGCTTCATGTTTGCCCAGAACTTCACTTGATTATCTTTCAGCCAAGAAATTGTTTCTTGGTGCAATTAACATCGTAAGACAAGCTCAACCCTGTCTTCATAGCCTCCAGGCTGCTGAGTAAATCTAGAATCATGAAACATACATTTTGATACTGAAAACATCGGAAGGAGGTGGTTCAGCAACAAGGAAGATGGCCAAGAAGAAAAATACTCTGGTATGCTGGCCTGTGACTTTGTAACTTCTTTATATAGAATCTATTGAATTATGTGTACCTTTCAGAATTCAGGGTACCATGCACTTAGCCATAACAGAATAAAAATCAATTTTTCTTAATAGTACCTATTGTTTCTTAATTCCCTGTGGTAAGTGACAAGTTCAATGCAAAGACCTTCACAAATATTTCTGATCTTTAATCATATTTTAATATATTCATTTTACAGAAAAAAAACTGACTTATAGAACTTGGAAATTACCCAAATTCTAGGGGTACCAGAACTCAAACCCAGGTCTTCCTGACTATAAATTCCATGCCATAAAAACAATTCATTATACATTTTTGTCCTCAAAACATAATTAAATTACAGATTTTTTTTTTGGTTGGTCGGTCGTGGCGCTTGAACTGTGGGCCTGGCCACTGTCCCTTAGCTCTTCAACTCGAGGCTAGCACTCTAACACTTGAGCCACAGTGCAACTTACAGTTTTCTGGTGGTTAATTGGAGATAAGAGTCTCACGGACTTTCCTGCCCAGGCTGGCTTTGAACCATGATCCTCAGATCTCAGCTTCCTGAGTAGCTAGGATTACAGGCATGAGCCACTGGCACCTGGCTTAAACTACAGATTTAAAAAAACAAACACCAAAAAAAATTTTTGTTGACGTTCCAGTTCTGGAGCTTTTACTCAGGGCCTGGGTACTGTCCCTGAGCTGCTTTGGCTCAAGTCTAGCACCTTACCACTTAAGCCACAGCTCCACTTCTGACTTTTTGGTAGTTAATTGGATATGAGTATCACAGGAAGCGGCACTGTGGCTCAGTGTTAGAGCAGTAGCCTTGAGCTCTGAAGAGCTCAGGGACAGCACCCAGACCCAGAGTTCAAGCCCCATGACCTGACAAAATACACACACACACACACACACACACACACACACACACACACACACACAAATACCTTTTGTGCTGGGAATGTGGCTTAGTGGGAGAGTGCTTGCCTACCATTCGAAGCCCTCGGTTCCAGTCCTCGGCACTGCTTAAGTGGTAGAATGCTATCCTTGAGCAAAAAAGAAGCTCAAGGACAGTGTCCAGGCCCTGAGTTCATGCCCCAGGACTGGCACCAAAGGAAAAAAAAAAATGTCTCACAAACTTTCCCTGCCTGGGCTGGCTTCCAACCCTGATCCTTGGATCTCAGCCTCCTGAGAAGCTAGGATTACAGGCATGAGCCACCAGTGCCAAGCTAAGAAAACAACTCTTAATCACAAGAAAAAGGTTTGACCAGCAGGTCACCATCACCAGTCAGAAATGTGCTTCAGATTTTCAACTCCTATCAGGGTACTTCCAGCAGGAGTGCCCACACTGCCTTGAACTATATATAGTTCCTCCTAGCCAGAAGTTTAGTATTGCACATAACAAGGACATGTCCTGAAGCATTATTATAGTCTTGCCTTTGATAAAATTTGTTACTGTATTTGGGTAGTTAGAATGAAAAGGTTATCTATGATACCTTAATTAACTGACAATTACAACAAAATGTTTGGCTGCATCCAAAGTTCCAATTCAGCTAAGCCCTACAGAGTAAAACCAATAGAGTTCACATCCGTATTGTTCTAACAGAATAATTAAGAATCATTTGCAAAAATGTAAAAAAATATTGTGTTCATATTGTGCCTGAGAAATTAGACAAGAATCGTTTTTGGATGATCCATATCTGTCCTCCCAATACTTTTTTTCTGAGCTGATTTAGAGCTGAAAAGGAGACAGGGGAAGCAGAGACAGAAGGTGAGGGATCATATAGCCAATGTCCAAGGAATAAAGAGATATTAATACAACTAGGTGCCCTTACTCCGTGGTGTCCCGAGGCCTCAAAACTGTATGAAAAGAAGCGGGCCGCTAGGACAAAAAGTCCCACAACAATCGTTTTCCCAACAGTAGCAGCATTTCTTCCTAACATTTTCAGAATCTTTTAATAAAGGAACCAAAATAAGTCATTTTCTTCATATACGATCGAATAACCCTGGTGACCAACTTCTGAGCAAAGAGGACAAATCTCTTAAGATTAAAAAGAATTTTCCCTGTCGCACTTGTACAATCCGAGAGGATACACGAATATTACAGTAACTGGAAAAGAAGGACAGAGCATCAATTCTGCTCAATGGAAGCGGTGGGCCACAGGAAGGCAGAAAGTCATCATCTGTATAGAAAGCCACACAACTCGGAGGATTTCAATGCGAGCTAAACTACTGCTTACTCGTTCTCCAAGCAGAAGAGATCTTTCCACCCGTGTTGCTGGGTGAACACAAGAGAACTGCGAGACCATCGGGGTCTCCACCCCGAATAGTCTGGAAAATAACATGGGACGGGGGGAGAGTGTAGTAGGAGAAGCCTCTCTCCTCTCCTCAGCCGGTCTATTCCAAGTAGTAGAGGCGAGGCGCTACCTCCATGTTACGTATAGCCAAGTGCGGCTGTGCTACCTGGAGTCTCTGCTTCCCGGCACCAAGCGCCGGGTGGCTGCGGGTCCCAGAGTGGGTTTGAGAGGAGAGGGGTCTCCGCTCTCCCGATCAAAAAGGAGGGCGTGGAGGAAGGTGCCGTCGCGCCCAGAGGATCTGCGGCTCCCCTCCCCTCCCTCGCTTCCTCTGAGAGGCAGCCCGGCCCCAGTACCTTCTTAACTGTGCGCGGCGCCTCCGTGACGGTGCCGTCGGGGCTGACCAAGGCCTCGCCGCCGTCCCGGTGCCGCTGGTGCTGATGATGCGGGTCGCTCCGTTTCATGGCCGACGCCTGAGGCACCTTCCCGGCCGCAGGGCTAAGAGCCGCGGCGGGCCCCGAGCCAGGGGCAGGGGGCCGCTCGGCGGCGGGAGTTGGAGCCTCGGGATCTCCGCCGCCCGCCGGGGGGGCCATGGCGCTCAGGGCCGCCGTGCTCAGTCCTAACTGGGGCTCCGGCTCGGATGGGCTCAGGTCCTTCAGCTCCTCAGGCACCTTGGCGGCAGCCGCTGCTGACACAACCTGCACCGACATCACCACCTCCGCTGCAGCCGCCGGCACTGACTCCAGCTCGGGCTCGGCCCCGCCTCCTGCTTCCCTTCCTCTTCCCTCCCCCATTCCCCCACTCCGCCCCTCCATCGCCTCCGCTCCCACCCCCTTCCTCCACCCGCCCTCCCGCCCGCCCGCCCGCAGCCAGCCCCGGGCCCTCCAGCCCCGCCCCGCCCCGCCCCTAGTCCAACTCCCTCGCGCGGTGCCACGGAACCTGTAGTGCGCTTGCTCCTGGCCGCACGCGCCGAGAAGACGACGGGACCTCAGCTCCCGACGAGCTCAGTGTGGTGGGGCGCGAGGCCTTCTGGGAGTTGTAGTTCCTTCCTCTTCCGGAAAGTAGCGTTTCGTTGAGAAGAGGGAGCAGCAGGGATGGCGACTAACGGAAAGAAGGGGAGGACGAGTGAAGCGACCGAGAGGATGAGGGAGAGGAAAATCTCTCGAGGACTTGCGGCTTCCTGGGAGGGAATGCCAAAAATCCCAGAGAAAGTGGAGGGGGGCGTGGGGGGGGGCGGAATGAATGACTCCTCTTGACAGCCTGAATGTCCTCTTGGGACTGCAGGCGCGTCAGCGATCACGTGGTTGGCATTTAAAGGAAAAGCGCCACGTCACGTGAGGAGAGTGCTGGCTCCGGGCTTGAGTTACTTTTTCGCCCGGACTCAACGTCTTCCAGAACTTCAGTGGCTCACTATTTGGAAGAAATAAAATGGGCTTGCAGCTGTGGCAGTTTCTAGCACATTCTGTGTTTGGAAGCTAAAACGAACCCCCCAAAAAGTTTCCACTACGTGGAAATTTCACTGCTGAGAAAATAGCACAATACTTTAATTGAGGCCAAATCCTTTGACCTATTACTTCTATGGAAGTAAATCTGAGATTTAGATACCTAAGTAGCATAGCAGAACATTAACTAAAGTCCAAATAATGATTCTTGTAAGTGATATATTTGAGTGATTTACTTTCTTTGAACCTTTCTGTAGTCTTTATTTTGTACAATTTTACATTTAGAGTCTAAGTTCAAAGGCATATATGGCACATTTATTTATTTATTTTGGCCAGTCCTGGGCCTTGAACTCAGGCTTCTTTTTGCCTAAGGCTAGCATACTCTGCCACTTGAGCCACAGCACCACTTCTGGCCGTTATATATGTGGTGCTGAGGAATCGAACCTAGGGCTTCATGTATACGAGGCAAGCACTCTTGCTACTAGGCCATATTCCCAGCCCTGGCACTTTTATTTTTAAAAAATTATTTTGATAGTACCTTCCTGTATGTCAGCACTAGGAGAGGCGGGCGGGACACAAAAAAAAGACAACACAAAATAGTGGAACATTTACAGACTTGAAGAATAACTTATTTTTGTGATAAAGGGAAATAAATGATGTTGATAAAAAATAAACTAATTTAAGGGTCTCTGTTTGAAGTCAAGGCAGGAAAGTCTGTGAGAATCATTTCTTCAAATGAACTACAAAAAAAAATTATGTTGGAAATAGAGCTGTAGCTCAAGTAGTAGAAAGCTAGCCTTGAGCAAAAAGCTCAGGGACAGCACTCAAGCACTGAGTTTGAGTTGCAGGACCCCCGTCCCCCAAAAAATAATAACAATAGCACTAGTAATAATAATAAACTACAAAGCAGGAGGCAAAATTATACATAGATTTTATATAGCTAGGTGCCTGTGGCTCACACCTGAAAGCCTAGCTACTCATAAGGTATGAAATGAGATCTTAGGATTACAGTTTGAAGACAGTCCTGGCAGACAAATCTGAGACTGTTATTCCAATTATCCACCAAAAAGCTGGAAGGGGAGGTGTGGCTCAGGTAGCAAAGTGCCAGCAAAAAAAAGCCAAGCCAGAGCATAGTGCGCATGCTCACACACACACACACACACACACACACACACACGACTATTAAAAGGGAAAATTTTCCCCTCTATTCTCAGAGAAACTGATGCAAAGGGAATCTTACCATTTGTGATAGCAAGCCAAGCGCTAGTGGCTCATGCTTGTAATTTTAGCTACTCAGGAGGCTGAGAACTGAGGATCGCAGTTCAAAGCCAGCCCAGGCAGGAAAGTCTATGAGACTCTTATTTCCAATTAACCACCAGAAAACCAGAAGCAGCGCTTCTGGTAGAGCACTAGCCTTGAGCAAAAAAAGCTCAAGATCAAGCTCCATGAGTGACAAAAAAAAAAAAAAAGATAGACTTGATAACTCAAGTGGGCTACTGGCCACCAGTCATTAGAGTAAACATTTTTTTCTTTGCTTTGCTATAATCCCCTCTCCTCTGCTACTAGTATTTGGAAATGTGCTCTCCTGCTGGCCTTGGCTTACCTTGCTTGGCTTATCTTTCATTTCCTAGTCTCCAAATCTGTGTATCACACTGTATTGAAAGGCACCTGGGCACAGCCATTCCTACAAGGCCTACTAGTCCTCCAGACATAAGAACTTCTTAGGGGCTTGTGCCTGTAATACTATCTACTCTGGAGGCTGAGATCTGAGAATCACAGTTTGAAACCAGCTGTGGCAGGAAGTCTCTGAAACTCTTATCTCCAACAAACTATGAGAAAAAGCTGGAAGTGGCACTGTGGCTCAAGTGGTACAGCCCAAAGGCTCAGGGACAGTGTCTAGGTCCTGAGTTCGAACCCCAAGGCCAGCAAAAACAAAACAGAAAAGAAAAAAAGAGCCAGGCATGGGTGGCTCATGCTTGTAATCCTAGCTACTCAAGAAAGTCCATGAGACTCTTCTCTCCAATTAACCTCCAGAAAACCAGAAGTGGAGCTGTGGCTCAAGTGGTAGAGTACTGTCCTTGAGCTGAAAAGCTCAGGGACAGCACCTAGGCCCAGAGTTCCAGCCCCATGACCACACACACACACACACACACACACACACACACACACACACACACACACACACACACACACATAGCTTCTTAAGCTTTCTTTTCACATTATGGCTTTCAGAATTTCCTTCCTGTTACAGAAAACTAGCCCAGAGTTCCACCCTCCAGCTGTCAGGGACAAGATTAACAGCTCTATAACTGATTTTCTTTCTTCCCACTAATGCTCAAGGGAGCTCAGCCACCTGGTATATATAGGAGCTCATAGGCAGCAGCTGCCTACCTGGACTGCCTCTAGAACTGATTACTAAGGAGATGAATTAACTCTTCAGTGAGGTGCGGATATAAATGCAAAGGAGTTAAAGCACTGGAAAGAGGCCAATATTCAACCTTTATTTATCTTGAGCTACCACTGCTAGACATCAACAGTCAGGTTATACTATTTTTACCCCATTTTCAGCTCCACCCTACATAGCCAAAGCTTCTGCCATCTTTATTGCCAAGGTGTATCAGGCATAGTTGAAGAGGAATTGCTATACTGGAAACCGGATGAGTAAATACAAGTTTGTGAATTATTTAATGAAACCTTAAGATTATATGTCTTGGTACTAGGAATATGGCTTAATGGTAGAGTGTTTGCCTAGCATGCATGAAGCCCTGGGTTCAATTCCTCAGTATCACATACACAGAAAAAGCCAGAGTGGTGCTGCGGCTAAAGTGGTAGAGTGCTAACCTTGAGCAAAAGAAGCTCAGGGATAGTGCCCAGGCCCTGAGTTCAAGGACCAGGACAGGCAAAAAAAAAATTTAGATGTTTTCTGCCTTTACCTGACTCATTCAGCTGCCATAACCCTAGCTGACAGGACTATATCTTCCATGCAGAAAATTGGAAGGACTTCTCTGAGCAATCTGACCAGCCTAAAAGAAAATGAGAGTTCTTTTCTTAAGGAAATAGGCCAGACTAGTCACCCACAATGAAGACAATGCTTCTTGAACCAGGTAGTGCAACTCTTTTGTGACTTTGGGGGGGAAATATTACAAACTCAATGCCTCAGGATTCCTAGCCACTTCAGCCATGCCCCCAGCACTTTTTTGCTTTAGTTATTTTAGGGGTAGGATGGGGTGTTTTTTTTTGTTGTTGTTTTTTGAACTCAGGGCCCTGAGCACTGTCCCTGGCTTCTTTTTGCTCAAGGCTAGCACTCTACCACTTGAGCCACAGCACCACTTCTGGCTTCTTCTATATATATATGGTGCTGAGGAATCCAACCCAGGGCTTCATGTATACAAGGCAAACACTCTACCAATAGACCATATTCCCAGCCCCGGCATCTTATTTTTGTTTGCCCCAACCAGATTCAAGCCAGCATGCCTAGTTTAAAAAAATTCAGATGAGGCCGTGCACCGATAGCTCAAGCTTGTAATCTTAGCTACTCAGGAGACTGAAATCTGAGGCTCTCAGTTTGAAGCCAGCTTAGACTGGAAAGTCCATGAGACTCCAATTAACCACCAGAAAACCAGAAGTGTTCCTGTGGCTCAAAGTGGACAGTGTTCAGGCCTGCATTCAAGCCCCATGACTGACAACAAAAGAAAAGAAAAGAAAAGAAAAGGAGCTGGGAATGTGGCTTAGCAGTAGATGCTTGCCTAGCATGCACGAAGCCCTGGGTTCGATTCCTCACACCACGTAAACAGAAAAAGCCAGAAGAGACGCTGTGCTCAAGAGGTAGAGTGATAGCCTTGAACAAAAAGAAGCCAGGGACAGTGCTCAGGCCCCGAGTCCAAGAGCCAGGACTGGGAAAGAAAAGAAAGAAAAGACAGAAAGACAGGAAGGAAGGAAGGAAGGAAGGAGAAAAGAAATGAGGTCTTTTTGCACAGTGAACCTTTTACATCTTTGTAAATTTTCAAAATTCTGGGAACAAAGGGAAGATGTCTGGGACCACAGAATGAATTGGAGGCCAGGCCAGCTTAAACTGCACTATGAAACCTTCTCTCAAGAAAAACAAAGCTGGGTACTTGTAGATCACACTTGTAATCCTAGCTACTCAGGAGGATGAGATCTGAGAAGCAAGATTCAAAGCCAGCCCAGGCAGACAAAGCTGAGAAACACTTATCTCCAATTAACCAGCAAAAAGCTGGGAGTGCTTAGAATAAATCATGTTAAGTGAAGTAGGCCAAGCTCACTGGGACAAATGGCACAAATTTTCTCTCATATGCAGAAGCTAGATCTAAAATACATTGGGACGTGAGAAATTATAAAGGACTCTAGGCTTTCAAACACCGTAAGACCAAAGGAGCATACTCTTAGGAGTGGAACCCAAAGGTGCAATGCTACGTGTATCTAATCATATAAAATAATATTTATTTAGATGACCTCCAGGAAATGGAAACAAACGAAAAAAAATCTGGGAGTGGGGAAGTGGCACAAGTGATAGTTTGTTCAAGCCCCAATACTGGCACACAAACAAGCAAACAAAAAGCAACATATAAATTGTTCACAGATTGTCTACAGATACACTGCTGCATGTAAGAAAGTATAAAGATGTAAAAAACAAAACAAGGGCTGGGAATATGGCCTAGTGGTAAAGTGCTCGCCTCGTATACATGAAGCCCTGGGTTCGATTCCTTAGCACCACATATATAGAAAAAAGCCGGAAGTGGCGCTGTGGCTCAAGTGGTAGAGTGCTATCCTTGAGCAAAAAGAAGCCAGGGACAGTGCCCAGGCCCTGAGTCCACGCCCCAGGACTGGCAACAAAAACAAAACAAAACAAAAAAACAAAACCAAAACAGCCAAGTAAGGTGGTACATACCTATAATCCCAGTTACTCAAGCAGCTGAAGCAGGATTGAGAATGGAGGCAAACTTGGGCTACATAGCAATACCTGTGATGGGGGGTATGGGGGCCACAGGGGGAAGATATTAAAAATAGACTAGAAGGAAACTCAAGAAATGCAGTTATTTTTCTTTCAAGTAGTAGGAAAGCTAGTGAGGGAGATGAGAACAGAGGGTGAGTCAAAAAGGGATTTTAACTAACTCTGTTATATTGTTTAAAAAAATAGGTTGGAAGAAAGTTTGATAAAATTGACGAAACGTTATTAATTCTGAGTGGTGGTAATATGGGCACTCATGTTGTTGTTCCTTGTGCCTTTCATTTTCTTTCTTTTTTTTTTTTTTCCAGTCCTGGGCCTTGGACTCAGGGCCTGAGCACTGTGCCACTTGAGTCACAGCGCCACTTCTGGCCATTTTCTGTATATGTGGTGCTGGGGAATCGAACCCAGGGCTTCAAGTATACGAGGCATGCGCTCTTGCCACTAGGCCATATCCCCAGCCCCTCATTTTCTTATACTGAAAATAAACCTGAAGCTGGTAGGAGGAAGCAGCGGAGGCAATGTACATACTGTTTTAAGGATGCTGGGACCAACAGAGGCAGGAAGGCCTCAGCCTGACACCTGAGGTTGAGCAGCTGAGGGGCTCAAAGCACAGCTAGAGAGGTTGATGTGAGGACCACAGCAAGTCAGCTCCTCTTAGACCCAGAGGAGTTTCTTCAGGTAATCACCGTTGCTCAGTCCAACAATCCTTCCAGATTTCTTGTTTGGTGGGCGTCTGAATGATTCTGAACTATGAGGCTATGGCCTCATGCCTGCATTCTGGAAAAGTGTGCTCACACTGTCACTTAGTGGCCACAGTTATCACTGCAGCCATACCAAGATAGTTCTTAGCTTTTGAAGGCATCCTCCAATCCTTACAAAGCATCTCCCCTCCCCCAAAAAACAAAAATCAAAAAAGGACAAAGGGAAAACTGGTAGTTAAATATAATAAAGATAAAAATAAAATTGTAGCACTTTTCATTACAGAAAAATTCATTAAACAACACCGATAACTTTTATTGCTTCAAATATTGTACTTCATAGATGGAAAAATTAGCTATGTTCCAGAAAGTAGTAACAGTGAGAATGAACAAGATTTGCAAGCACAAAGGGAAAGGGTGGCCAAACAGAACACAAAATAGGAAATCTGAATAGGATAGAACTAAGGGAGAAAAAAGCCTGGATTTAAGCTGGGTACTGGTGGCTCATGCCTGTAATCCTAGCTACTCAGGAGGCTAAGATCTGAGGATCACAGCCCAAAGCTAGCCCTGGCACAAAACTCTGTGAGATTCTTATCTCCAATTAACCACCAGAAAACAGGAAGTGGCACTGTAGCTCAAGTGGTAGAGCATTAGCCTTGAGATGAAGAGCTCAGGAACAGCAGCCAGGCTCTGAGTTCAAGCCTCATGACTGACCAAAAAGAAAAGAAAAAAAAAAAAAAAAAAGAGCCTGAACTTCAGTCAGGAAGATACTGGGCCCCAGATTTAACTTACTGTGAGGTGGTATCCCTATTATTTTGGCTCATTTACCTTGTTTCTATGTAACACCATCTCCTTTGGATTAAAGTACTGTCACAGTGGTCAGTAGTCTATTAAAGCCAGAGGGTCCCAACTGCTGTGCCTTTAGGGATTCAACAATCTCACAAATCTACTGTGAGTTTCAGGAAGTTAAAGCCTGTGGAGTGCTAGGATAAAATTACTAGGTTAGTGAGTACACTGTTGTTGTTCACTGGAACAGGACTCTTGTCAAAATGCTCATCTTTCCATCACAGAAATAGCAGTAGAAAGGCGTTCTCTCCAAATAAGCCTGGATAACACTCCACATTACCCATGTCTATGGGTCCTCCTACCCTCCTTCATCCACAGGTCTCCTGGTCACATAATCTCGAGTCCTCTTAATCCAATTTCCAACTCATATTTGAGGAAGAAACTAAGAGGCTTTCCTGCAGTTTGAGTTCTTCTGACTACCCAGAAGAGGATGCTGAAGACCAGAATATACCTAGTCCAGTATCATCATTGCTAAAAGTCAGACACACATACCCCCAACCTTCCTACCCCACCCCATGAAGGTTAGGTTCAAGATTGGCCCCAGGAGCTACATCATCCTCACCCCATCATGGAGAGACCTGTTCCCAATAGTTACTCTAGAAACAAGCTGCATGTTAGTGTTAAACCATCATGTTCTCAGTGAGGCAGCTGTGACTATGTGTGGCTATGTAGAGGCAACTGACTGGGAAGGAAAACCCACATATTAAGGTGACTGGGCTGACATCTGACTGTTGTCATCTGATCTGTCAGAATTGCCATAGGAAAATGTGGAAGACAAGAGATAAGTACCAGATAAGTAGTTAGGGCAGGCCTGGAGCTAAGGAAAAGAAACAAGCCATGACTTTATACAAAAACATTTTATTTGCTGTTTATAGCTTTTCTCCCCATCCCCACCCCTGACCCAGAACCCAGCCCACCACTAAGACTTCTTGTTGTCTGGTTCTTGAATGTGGAGTTCTGGAGACATAAAAGTTAGGAAAGGTGGAAAGTTTCCTCTCCCACTAATTGTGGATGTTGAAAGAAGCTTTCTTGCAGGGCTAAAACTACAGAGTAGCTTTTCAGAGTAGCCCCTCAAGTCAGAGGGTCATCCTTGCTGCACGAAAATAAGGAGATACATAACCCATGACTCAGGGGCTCAGAGGCTCCCCAAAACTCTCCAAGGCTGAGGTTCCTGGTAGTCCATGCTTCTACTCCAACAGGTCAAGGCCGAACTAATCTCTTACCTGGAGATGGAGCTCAGCAGCGAGTGTGTGTGTGTGTGTGTGTGTGTGTGTGTGTGTGTGTGTGTGTGTGTGTGTGTGTGTGTGTGTACTATAGAACTGGGTCCTAATCAATGGACAAGAAGTAGGAAGGGTGGAACTGAGATGGGTAAGGGGGAAGGTTTGGGAAAACAGAGGATGGGTTTGGGTAGGGCCATCTGTTAACAGAGATCATGGCCACTATGTAATAGGACACTTCTAACATCACAACCACCAAGAAAAGAAAGAAGGGGGTTCTGTCCTCACTTAGACAACAAACAATACAAAAAACACTTTTGGTCTGAGAGTACCAGAAAAGGGCACCCTTTGGCACAGAAAAGAGCAGCCAGCTCTCATCTGCCAGACATGGCCACCACAGTCCACTCTGTACTGTCACCCCTGTCTCTGCTATTATCACCCACCACAAGCTGTGCTGGAGACTGAGACCACCAGTCAGATTCCAGCTGGTGGGGGAGAAATGAAGATTCTGAGCTCTAGGGCCCTGCTGCACCTAGAATGAGGCCTACCAGTGACATCTGGCTCTTTCCTACAGTCCTGCTGCTTGAGCCACACATACAGAACTCTCCCAGGAAGGCAAGTGCCCCAGAGCTTCTCTGGAAGAAGAGGCCCCAGGGAAGCACCCTCAGGGGAGGAAGAAGAGCCTCAGGGTGGTGTGTGTTTCTCTTCCTTGTCCCAGGTCCTGCTATTAAAGTTCAGAAGTCTGAGTCTGCATCCATGAGCTCTGCCTCCATTAGGTTGGTGCGGGAGTGGATGGGCCCCAGCACCTGGCGTCGGCCCTGAGCCCAGGCCATGGGAGCTGGAGCACTGGGGAGGAATGGATCCTGATGGGGACTGGGCTCTGGGCAGAATGGGTTGGAGACCAGGGTCCAGGCTCCCTGTCGGCAGGATTCCCCAGCTCCCCAGGCACCTGCTGCCACCAGACACTTCTGCCGGGGCAGCTGAGGCAGCCGAGGAACAGCACTGGTGGCAGGACCAGGGGTGGGGGCAGGAAGCTCAGAAGCTGCTGCCAGGGGACACACCTCCTTCTTCTTCTTCCTCCGCTTCTTCTTCCGGCCCAAGCGCTTCTCCAACTCTGGGGAGATCTCTGCCTCCACCAGCCACAGGTTGGCTTGTTCCTCAGGGGGCACTGACAGGAAAGAACACAGCCTGAGACCTGAGTTCCTTTGCTACCACTCTTCCCTCCTCGGAAATTTGGTTCTTTTGGTGCCAGTACTGGGACTTGAACTCAGTGCCTAGGCATTATTCCTGAGCTTTTTACTTTATTTTTTTCTCAAAGTTGGCACTCTACCACTTGAGCCACATCTCCACCTTCAGCTTTTAGACTTTTGTGCTGGGGCTAGCTTTGAACTGTGATACTTCTATCTCAGCTTCCTGAAGAGCTAGAATTACAGGAGTCAGCCACCAGCTCCCAGAACTTTTATTCTTTTTTTCTTTTTTTGCCAGTCCTGGGCCTTGGACTTAGGGCCTGAGCACTGTCCCTGGCTTCTTTTTGCTCAAGGCTAGCACTCTGCCAACTTGAGCCACAGCGCCACTTCTGGCCATTTTCTATATATGTGATGCTGGAGAATCGAACCCAGGGCTTCATGTGTACGAGGAAAGCACTCTTGCCACTAGGCCATATTCCCAGCCCCAGAACTTTTATTCTCGAGGCTGGACTCCACTCTAGACAACCTGAGCCGTGGCCCCACACTTCAGAGCTTCCAGGGCCTTTCCTTCCTCCTCCACCTCTGGCAGTCCCAGTACTCGTCCCAGGAACTGTTGACTCTGTGTCCCTCACTTTTCTACACAAAGCTAAACTCTCATACCTGGAGTTGCCACAGGGGTGACAGATACATCTTGGGGTAGTATAGCTCCTCTCCGAGCTACCATTTTGGTAACATGCTGGGCCCAGGCAGAGGAAACATCAGCTGAAGGCTCATTGAGGTCAAATGCCAAACCCGCTTAGAAAATGGAAAAAAAAAGAAAAAAATAGTGACTTCCCAGCTCCTTCCGGCACATCCTTCTTTATGCAGCCCCATTCATGTTCCTAAGCCAGTCCTTGGTGGAGAGAGCTCAGCCAGTAGCCAGTGATGTCTACCCTTCAGAATCTGAGGTGATCAGCCTCTGATCCCTAAAAGGCCAGAAATTGAGCCTGGGACCATGACTCCTTCTGACCCCAAAGAACAACTGGAGAGACAGAGAAAGGAGAGGGAGCAGAATCTTCATAGACCTAGAGTATCAGCAAGCAGACCCAGGGGTAGAAACAGAGAACTCCCCACCCCTCGCAAGCGGAGGTGGGGACCTGGAGAAGAAAGTGTGAGAGTAAACAGAGGCATGGCTTTATTCC
Organism: Perognathus longimembris pacificus; assembly: GCF_023159225.1. Lineage (NCBI taxonomy): Eukaryota > Metazoa > Chordata > Mammalia > Rodentia > Heteromyidae > Perognathus > Perognathus longimembris. The sequence goes on along the minus strand of NC_063162.1, from coordinate 135,697,074 downwards.
TCAGTCAGCTCATTCCCCTGGGAGGGAATGAGCCCCACACCATGGAGGACCAGGGCTTGGACTGGGGTTAGGAGTGGGGCTGAGACTCACCCACAGGCCCATCATGGGAGACGGTGTGCATGCTGAAGGAGAGCTCCTGGCCTGGGTTCTGCAGCAGCTCCCTCCGCTTTGAGAAGGCCTTGGCAATCATTTTGCTCTTCTTGATCCGTTTGGGCTCATCGTCACTCTGCCCGGTCAACCTGAGAGTAGGAAATGTCAGGTCAAGAAGTAGAGGAACAGCTATGTCCCATCAACTCTGGTGACAAAATGAAGGGTTCCATCCCCACCCAGGCTGGGAGCTCAATGGACTGGCTGGCAAAGTCTCTTGAGGACTCTGAGGAGGAGAGGTCTTTCCTACAAAGTGAACGTAGAATGCAGAGCGTCTATGTGACTAATTCTCAAGCACATGCTCCCAGATACCACCAGCTGGTCCAGAATTTGGCCTAGGACCCAGGCCTCCAGAGGGCAGAAACCATCACAGGGGACAATGGTGAATCACCAAGAAGATAGCCTCTGGCAGCTCAATGCAGTGCTTTGGCACACCCAGCTTTAAGTAGCCGGGTTGCTGAAGGTAAGACTAGACAAAGCCTAAAGGCGGCCACCTGAGACTGACAGTAAGATGAGAGCGACAGGACAAGTTGGCTGCTGGCCCCACCTGCACCAGGTGCGCCTCCAGATGAGCAGTGTGGCCTTGGTCCAGACCCAGGTGCTCATGGCAATGCCGGTTCCAAACATGGCAAACAGGTTGATCTTCTCCACCAAGAGGCTGGGACGATTTTTGATCTCACAATCAGGGATAGGTTTTTTGGTGGGCAGCCCGATGGTCACATTAGCCTGGCACCTATGTTGAGGGATGGTAGACAAGGGGAAGCTTTCTGAGTCCAACAGAAAGGTACTAAACTGTTAATCTGAACACTAGAAAGAACTGAGCCCATTGATGATTTTCATGGTGCTCTTTGGTTTCTTGTTTGTTTCTCTTGGTAGCAGGGATCAAACCCAGGCCTTATACGAGGCAAGCACTCTTGCCACTAGACCATATTCCCAGCCCCAAACCCAGGCCTTATAAACTGTAGCCCCAGCCCCTCCAAGCACTTACCTGGGGAGTTTGGTTGTGTGTGTATGCCGGTCATAGGGCTTAAACTCAGGGCTTACGTGCTGTCTCTGAGCTTTTGTGGTCAAGTCTAGTGCTCTACCACTTGAGCCCGAGCTCTACTACCAGCTTTTTGGTAGATAATTGGAGATTATGGTCTTTCCTTCCTCGGCTGGCTTTGAATTATGATCCTCAGATCTCAGCCTTCTGAGTAGCTGGGATTACAGGTGTGAGCCACTGCTGCCTAACTTTCACTTGGAGAGCTTTTATGAGCTCAGGATGACTAGGCCTCACCTAAGACGATTACATTAAACCTATGGGACAGGGAGCCAGCACCACTGTGGCTTAAAGCTTCCCAGAGTAGAATGAACCTTAAGCAGTCAGTGCAAGTGGGCACGTGTGTATGTATGTGGATGCATGCATGTGCTAGTACAAGAGCATGAACTCAGGACCTAGGCACTATCGCTAGTACTCTACCACTGGAGCCACACCTCCACTTCTGGCTTTAATTGGAAATAAGAGTTTCATGGACTTTCCTGCCCAGGCTGGCTTTAAACCTTGATCCTCAAATCAGCCTTCTTAGTAGATAGTCCTAGGAACTGTGGATTGGTTAGGATTACAGTCGTGAGCCCCTGGCACCTGGTGCATGCAAGTGGACATTTAGTGTTTTTTTTAACTGCTACTCTTTGTTGTAGACACTGCTTTTCTTCCAGCAGTTGAGATGCCTCTTTTTCTCCTATTCATCTTCAGGTCACAGAAAAACACAGGTAAGACTGGCAAACATAGCAGGTGGTTAACCTGTCATAGAGAGGCAATGATTCCTGTGCAGGGATCCAGACAGTTCTATGGAAGGTGCATAGAATTAGAGACAGCACAACTTTCGTGGCTGGCCTACAGTCAGAGGAGCCAAAAAACATGATCAGGCTTCTTAAAGGGAGAATTGAGCAAGGACTCAGAGGCTGTTTGCCACATTTGGCAAAAATACAAAGCTGCTGATCTCTTGGATTAGATCATCAGCATCATCTGAAACAGAGACCCAGCCAATCTCTGGGGGCCAGCAGAGACGGTGCTGCTTTCCAGCTCCCACCCCTGCCTCCTCCAAGCCCCGGGCCCCTCACTTACAACACGTAGTCCCGGAAACTGCGCTCCCATTCGGCCTGGTTGAAAAAATCATAGAAGTGGCAGCTGAAGGTGATAAGCACAAAGCCGAAGGCCAGGAAGCCAAAAATACCTGTGGAGATTAGGGCAGGAGGGGGCATTATCAATCACAGGTACTCTAGCATTAGTGGGGAAAAGGGTATCTGTCGCTCGGGTGATTCCAGCCAGGCAGAAGGGGCAGAAGGGTCTGGAGGCAAGCACAGGTGGCCCATGTGAGAGGAGATGGGCCTGTGGAAGCAGTGTCCACATGAACTTGGATTCTTCACTTGAGAAGGCTTTCTGCTTTTGAGCTGCCACTCCCCCACCTCCCACATACACCTTGTCCTTTTCCCATGGGTAGGTCCCAGAGTTCCAGTACCATACAATATTGGGCTGGCCAGGACCTCAGACCAGAGTCCTGTGGGGGCCACTCACCCAGACGCAGCATGGTCTCATTGATCTTGCTGGCAGCCTTCTCACTCAGCAGCCCAGGGTGGTTGCTCTTGATGGAGAACAAAGTCATAACTCCTGAACAGAAGGGGACCTCAGACATTAGCAGGAGTGAGGCCACTCTCCTGGGAGGGATAAATATGGGGAGCATGGTCCCATGGCCCTGGAGTCCTGGGTCTGATTACATCTGTGCTGACTTGGGGGTACTAAAGATATTGGAGAATGGGACAGCAGCTGGTGGCAGAGCTAACATGGGCTCAGGCAACTGCAACAGAACCCAAAGAGAGGAGAGAGCCAGAGAGAGGGAGAGGGGAGAAAAAGGGAGTGAGGGATGGAAGGGAGGGAGGGGGGAAGAGAGAGAGAGAGAGAGAGAGAGAGAGAGAGAGAGAAAGCTAGATAGCTAGGCATAGTCTGGGTGCCTCTAAGATAGCCAGGTCAAAGCTGCTCTGATGGAAAAAGCCTAAAATAGAGACTTTGAAACAGCACTGTCCAACAGAAATATCTCAAAATTTCAGTGGCCATAATAAAAAACAATTAAAATTAAGTTCAATACATTTGTATAAACCTATAATATCTGAAATATAATCATTCCAACATTAAAAAAGAAAAGAAAAGAACTACCAACCCTTTGGGAGTTGGAGGCATGGCTCAGTTGGTAGAGAGCTAGCCAATAAACAAAAGCATAAGGTACCAAGTTCAAGTCTCAGTCTTGAACAAAAAAAAAAAAAAGAGAAAAAAGAAAGCAACATGCAATCCATATTCCAAGTTATGAATGAGCTACATCCCACTATTCTTATTTTGTGATGTTGTCTTTGAGATAGAGTATGTATTTTAGACTTACAATACATCTCCATTTGAACTAGTTTCCACACACCTGGCTAGTGGCTGTGTGGGGACAGCGCAGATATAAAGCATCCATCAGAGGCTGACATTCTGCCAGGAAGGGAGGAAAGAAGGCGGATGGTGTAGGGGGAGAAACTGAAACCGACAAAGAAAACCCAGTGAAAATGAGCCATGATACCAGAGCTTATCTTGGGGTGGCAGATTGAGAAACGGAAATTAGAGACCAATAAATCTGTGCATGTTGTAGAAACTGTGTATGTTGGGGGGTAGGAAGGAGGTAGAATGCAAGCTCTAGAAGACTGACAGTATATATACCCTTACCATGAGGACAGGAAAAGTTACCCAGTGTTCATCACACAAGTGCACCCTGCCAAGGGACGGCAGTGCTGGAATCCAGCCCAAGCTCCACTCAACGAGCCAGAGCCCTGGTTTTGGAAGATGGAACTACATCTTTTCTGGCTTGTACAAAGATTCTGTCCCATAGCAAGTGCTCGTGCCACTGCATCTGTCTAGAGGGTCACCTTCTTTTATTTATATGCTTATTTACTTTTCAATTTATTTTTGTGCCAGTACTGGGGCTTGAGCTTCTTTGCTCCAGATTGGTGCTGTATCACCAGAACCAGCTTTTTGCTGGTTAGAGATCAGAATATCACAGACTTTTCTGCCCAAGCTGGCCTTGAACCATAATCCTCCATTCTTAGCCTCCTGAGTAGCTAGGTGAAAGTTCTTTCTTCTATGTGGCACCAGGATCCTGACCAAGCTGGCTGCTGTCACGCCTATGAGCACATAGAAGGGTCTCTGCACATTGTGTTACCCAAAGCTCTGGCCTGGTCATCACTCACCTCGGATGAGGAAGTAGCCTCCTACGATGAGCACCAGGCCGATTGGAGCTAATACAAAGCCAGCACGGTAGCGGTAGTTCTTATACCCCACAAAACAGATGCCACTCACAGAGTCCCCATCCACCTGTGGCAAGAGAGTCAGTCACTGGCCTTGTCTACCAAGTCCACCCCATTTAGGCCCCCAGGCTCCTACTAGTCACTATACCTGGGCCACAGCAAGGATTGCCACAGTGAGGACGAAAGGAAGTGACCATGTGAGCAGGTGGAAGTAGGAGGTCTTGCCTGAGAGAGGCTGGTAGGTCGTGCCCAGGGCTTTGAAGGAGGTATGCCAGGCATAGGTGAGAACCACAAACCACACCACACCAGCCATCAGGGCGTAGTACACGATGACAAAGATGATAACGCAGGACAGGGTCTCATTGGAGCTGTGTAGACACAAGGGGTGTCACTTGTTGAGTAGGAGGCCACTTTGTACTCCCTCTACCAAGTCTCTCTGCCTTGGTCTGCTAAGATCTGGAGGAGACCTCAGGAGTCAGGGCTGAGAAACAAGACCCAGGTGAGACTGGGCAATGCTCCAGATGCAAGCAATGGAGGTCCTGAGACTGAGGCCAAGGTCTCAAGACTGAAGGCCTTGGTGCAATAAGGCAGGCCTGGATCCCACCCTGAAATCCAGCTGGTAACTCCCAACTGGCCCATTTTGTGGCAAAGGCCTATTATAGACTTCCTTCCTTCACTCTCACCACTGGGTCTCCAAGATGCTTACGTGGGCTCCCCAAGCCTCATGGTACCATCGGCACGGCACACAATCTCGCGGCGGGCACCATCCATGAACTGGGCCAACCAGCCAATGCTGCCCACGAAGAAACAAGCATTGACATAGAAGAGAATAACCGCAGGGTACCGATTCGAGTTCCGCCAGTCAGCCACGAAGGTGGCCTGCAAGAGAGTTACAGCCATTCTGTAAGGTAAGGATTGTTCTGCTGCTGCACCTGCCCTGATCGGAACCCCAAATGCTTTCATCATGACCTTCTCTGAGACCCTCCCGCAAATCCAGAGTCATGCCCCTTCAGAGCCCAGCCTCTCCCTTCCAGCTCTCCAGGTGAAGGGATCCACCCACCCCTCCCCCCTTGTCCCTCTCCCTGTCGCTTACCAGGGTGAAGAGCGTGCACAGGCCAGTGACAGCACCAAAGGCCGCAATGTAGCTGTGCATGTCTTGGTGCTCTGCCTCGGTGAAGAGTGGGTTCTGGCACTGGATCCCGCAGCCCTCCACATCCTCGTACCAGCTCTTGGGGTTGTCTGTTCGCACCAAGGGTGCTTCGCACTGACCCGAACTGTTGAACTTGATGTTCTGTACCTCATTCTGCCACCAAGGAAGGGGAGAAGGAAATGGCAAGGGGAAGGGTAACTCATGGCTGGCCACTTATTTAGGAAAGGGGAAGCATGTTTCTGGGATGCAGAACCCCATCAGACTTGGTTCCCTGTGTGTGTGTGTGTGTGTGTGTGTGTGTGTGTGTGTGTGGTGGGGCTTAAATTCAGAGTCTTGTGCTCTCATTTAGCTTTTCCAAGACTGATTTTGTCACTTGAACCACAGCTCCACTTCTGACTTTTTGCTGGTTAATTGGAAATAAGAATCTCAAATTTGCCTGGGCTGGCATTGAACTGCATTCCTCATATTTCAGCTTCCTGAGTAGCAAGGATTACAGGTGTGAACCACCGGAAACCAGCTTGTTTTCCCATCAATACGAAAGTCTTAACTTACCTTAAGGTAGGGGTCTAAGAAGCAGATACATAAATAGATGTATGGTGCTTATGCTATCTTGTATGTGGTAAATTATAGTCTGTATTTTTACAATCATTTCTATTCTTGCTATTGTTTGACATCTCTCCTTTCTCAGGCAGACTAGATATTCTTCCTCTACTTCGATCTCCTCCTACCCCCCCCCCCCCCGCCACCATCCTAGTGTCTCCTGCTATTTCTTTTTTTTTTTTGGCCAGTCCTGGGCCTTGGACTCAGGGCCTGAGCACTGTCCCTGGCTTCTTTTTGCTCAAGGCTAGCACTCTGCCACTTGAGCCACAGCGCCACTTATGGCCGTTTTCTGTATATGTGGTGCTGGGGAATCGAACCCAGGGCCTCATGTATATGAGGCAGGCACTCTTGCCACTAGGCCATATCCCCAGCCCTGTCTCCTGCTATTTCTTATTCCATGCCTTGACCTCTACACGAATGATAAAGTTCTTGACGGCAAACTCCTATCATCCATGACTCCAGTGGCACCAACAATCCTTGCTGCAATATTTTCTTGGGTGAGTTGAGAGAGAGGGTTCAATCAGTGAGCTGCTGGGCGTATGACTCCTGGATCAATGGCTACAGACAAGGTCACCAGAAATGAAGGTGCTAATCTCTCTGCATCCCAGCAGACCCCTGCCTCGTGCCAGACTAGACTGCCAGATGTTACCCCTCAGAGCACTCACGGGGCAGCCTTCAGGAAAGTGGTCGGGGGTACATCGGAGGAAGTCCGGCCAGCCCCGCTCACGCTCCACGATGGCGCAGGGGCCTCGGGTGGCCTGGCAGAGGGTACGGCTAGGCAGCTCCACCCGGTCATTCTCACACTTGGGCATGTACACGGCACACAGCAGGGGCTGGATCACTGCCCAGCAGCGGGGGGCATTCCTGAGGCCTGTGTGTGGGGAAGACAATGTGGGCATGTTGCAGTGAAGACCCTTCCCCATTTAACCCACTGAAGCGGCTGCACCCTGTCCCCTAGGTCTCTTCCACATGGCTGGACAGGTGCTACTGCTCACACTTATTGAGCACAATGTTTCTCAACAGGACAGGGCAGGACTTTTCTGTGTGCTACAGGGCTGCCCCATGCACTGCAAGCCATTTCACCTCCCTAAACCCTGCCCACCCAATACCCACAGAACCTAACTCACTATGAGTACCAGAAATGTCCCCATCCACCTCCCCCATGCAGAGGTGGTGGCAGGAAAAGGGCCTGAAGAGAAGCTTCTGGCTGGACACTGGGAATTTTTGTTGCTGTCGTTGTTCCAGTATCGGAGCTTGAACACAGGGCTCGGATGCTGTCCCTTAGCTTTTTCACTCAATGCTGATGATCTACCACTTGAACCATATCTCAACTTCTGGCCTTATGGTGGTTAATTGGAGATAAGAATCTCACGGACTCTACTACCTGGGATAGCTTTGAACCTCAATCCTCAGATCTCAACCTCCAGAGTAGCCCTAGCTACTCTTCCAGACTAGTGCCTGGCTCTTTTAAACCCTTCTTAGGCCTCTCTCTTCCAGGGGCAGGAGAACTGTGAAACCCCTCTCTCTGGGCCCACTCACTAGAACCAGGTGTTTCCCCTTGCCCAGCCCCCCAAGCCCTTGCTCCTCTTACCAAGCTGAAGTAGAGAGAGAAGAGGTGAGGACTTAAGAAGCAGTAGTCAGAGGAGCCAGGAACTCCAGATGCAGAGGAAGAAACGGGAGATCAGGTAGAGAAAAAACAGAGGAGACGCAGCCAGTGCGCAGGGAGGAGAGATGTTGTCAGTAGACAGAAACTCACAAGGGTCTCCCGGCACCCCTACCCCAGCCCAAACCTCTACTTTGTTCCACCCAATAGCTGGGTTCACTGTGCTTTCTTTCCATAGTTCCTACAGAGTGACTGTGACACCTGTATCCCAGGTGAGACATTGGATCAGAGACGTTGGATCAGGTTATGAGAGCCAACATGGATGAATATCTTGCTGTCAGGCTGGGGATGAAGGGGCTGGGAAGCAGCCTTTTTCCAGAGAGATAATGAAGAGGAAGAAACATAGGGTCTTCAATTAGCCTGTGTGGGTCTAAGTTGTGGCTCTATTTCCTGGCCGTGTGGTCTCGGACAAGGACCTAAATCTCTAGTTCTGGCCTCAGTCTCCTCCTCTGTGATATCAGGATGGTAGATTTACCCATGGAACTGTTGTGAAAAGTGAGAGATACCACATTCACAGTGCTCATCACACCTATGAGGTAGTAAATTCCTTGGGAAAGTGTAACTGTTATCACTAGTCTGAGGCATAGTTTCAACATGGCAGCTCTGAGTCTACTTCCAGGTGGCAAGCAAGTTCTTTCAGTTCTGTAGAAATACCCTCACACAACAGTTCCCATCCAACTCACCTCAGAATCACCTGGACAACCTATAGCCCCTAGATGGAAGATCCCCATCCTGGAAATTCTGCGTAGGTGATTTGGGTGGAAAATAGAGCAGCAGGGGCCAGGGCCAGGGTTAAAAGAAGAGGATGCAATATTCCTCGTCTTATAAGGTGACTGTGACCCCATCAATGCACCATGAAGTGAAAGAATCATAGATGGGAAATGCACTCAAACATCCCAATTACCAAGTGTCCTAGCTTAACACAGCATTGGGGAGCATAATAGAGCAGCTGACTGGGAGCTAAAGCTCACCACCACTGCCCAGTAATATGGAGCGATTAGATTGCATATCACTAGTCTGGGAAGCGATCCAAACTCTAACTTGGAAGCAAATTTTCTGTTGAACGCATTCTGTCTTTGCATCATCTTTAAGACACATAAAAAAATTGTTTAAGTTGAACCACTGTGGTAGGGGATGGCTATATATTTAAGACCTGGGACTGCTGACTGCTAGCCAGCAGTCCCACCTCCTTCCGGGTCCGAAACCGGAAGAGGCAGCCAAACCAGCCCCCACCTCTCGGCTGCAAGCATGTGTGCCACCATGGCGCTGGGCTTTGGGGGACTGTGGTCTCCACCTCTGCGGGAAGTTCTGTGACGTCACCGTGATGGACAGTCCATTAGCCAATTGTTAATACCCAGTTAGTCCCCCCTCTTCCTGCCGCTATTACTGCTATATAACCCCCCCCCAATAAAACTTTGGGGAGTTCCAGAAGCTCACCCCAAGATGCCCGCACTCATGTCCTGTGTCGTTCTTTAAGGGACCGAGGGAGGAGGGGCGTCTCGCGACTACACACCCCTAAGGTTTGCATACTGGGCTGCACTCCAGCTTTTCCGCCCGGCGGGATGGGGCGGGATATGCGTGAGGGTGAAGAGGGGAGCCCAACAGAAATGGCGCCCAACGTGGGGCACACAGCAAGCCCTTGGGTCACTGATGGTACTGTCTGGGCGTGTGTGTGTAGTACCCCCAAATGGTGGGGCAGAGCTCAAGTTGATCCAGGCTCCAAGGATACCGGATCGGACTTGTGGGACCCTCGGGCTGAGGACTGAGGGATTTCAAAACATGCTGCTGGCCCTTTTGGATGGGCTGCTAGAGAGAGGAGAGGATTTTCCACTGCCTGGGGCGGATGGGCTCGCGTGTGGGTCCCGCCGAGGCCTCAAGGCGAGCAGGGCGGGCGATCCAGGTCCCGCAGCTGGCGCGGCAGGGGGGCGCTGGGGATGGTGGCGCCCATGGCAGTTGTGGTGGCCAAGGACCCGGAGAGTTGCCTGTACTCGCCCCTCCCTCTTTCCGCTGGCGTCGGCCCTGGAAAGCGGCGGGCTCGAGCAGGCGCGGAGGGCAATCTGGGCTCCGCGCGGCCTCAGGCAGCAGCAGCGGGCAGGAACCCGACCGCCCCACCGCTCCCTCCCCATGCTTCTGGGCCGTGGCCGCTGTAGTGCAAGGTTCATGTGCCTGGTCCTGGCGGGGAGTGGAGGGGCGGAGTCAGCCCAGGGGCGCTCTCACCCCGGTGATGGGCGTGCCAGATCCCCCTGGGCTGGGCAGGGGCTTAAGGATATCTTGCTGTGTTAAGCCATGCCGCGTGTCTATGTTCTGTTCATGTTCTGTCTCCAAACTGGTTTTTTCAAAATGTGGCTTCTTCATTTCCTTGCCAGATAAACTGTGAAAGTTTTTTACTTCCTAGAAAAGGTTTCTCTTGTTTTTTATCCGACCACATAGTTCTATTATGGGCAAAATAATATCATTTGCCACTGGAATTCCAGAAAACTTATATGGCCAATCAAATAAACAATTTAAAGAGCGCTCAAAGTTTATGCACATTGTCTGTATGTCTATCTGTTGGTAAAACTTAAAAACAAACAAAAACAGGTTTTAAACCCAAACTGGTCATGTTTGGGTACAAGTAAATGTGTCTAAGATGTAAAACCAGTGTGTTAAAAGTCAAGTATACATCTGATCCTGACAATTCCTTGGTATAAATTAAGATTTTACTTTTTCATTTTTCTCTCCTGTGCTCTCATAAACTCTTAAGATCGAGGAATCAGAATCGTTTTATACAAGTGTGACCATTAACCTAAATTTTCCTGACTCCAAATTAACATTTTGCTTCACAGGATACAGGTTAAAAAAATGTGATCTAGCCGTGTGGATTTTGTGATTAGAAAAATCCTTTACCCTGCCTGAACCAGAAGGGCATCAGCCTCCAAAAGCCAGAAAATACTCAAAACAATCAACCAGAAAATGCTGGGAGATTTTAAATATCTTTAACCAGTCTGTGTAGAATTTTGTAGGCAATCTTGCAGGAGGTGTCTCTGAGATCTTACTACAGCCTTACCCAGATGAAACCCATCTCTCCTGCTGGCCTGCTAATTTGGGATGGAAGACACAGCCACTGCTAAAGCTGAGACTTACATTATCCTGAATCTTTTCCCTCTCAATTATCATTCATTTGCACTCTCTTCCACCTGCCGGTAAGATCAAATGGTATGATTTAAATTGACGGCACATAGATCTCATGTTCTCTAAGTGTTACAGCAAAACTTTGGCAAGTATTTGTTGGTCAATTCTCAACAAGTTACAGGTTAAACTCTATTCCTAACGCCCTCCTCGTTGCTCAATTGGACATAAAAAGGGCTCATATGACTAGAACTCCTCGGAATGCAGTTCAAAGCCAGCCCAAGCAAAAGAAAATATCTCTAAAACTCCATCTCCCAATTAACCAGCAAAGAGCCAGACTGGAAGCTTGGCTCAAGAGAACCAGTGAAACGCTGAAAGCAGCACCGTGGCTCAATTGGTAGAGCACTAGCCTCGAGCAGAAGTACTCAGGGACAGTGCTCAGGCCCTGAGTTCAAACCCCATGAATGCAGATGGGAGCATGCCATCTCAGCAATAAGCGCCTGAACTCCTGGGACTCAGCCAGTCCAGGAAACAGGGATATGGAGAGGAGTAAGAGGAGAATGGTGTCATATCCTAAACGGAGTCGCCTTGTCTCGCCCTTTCAAAACTAATCAGAGCTGGGAGATCAGGAGGAATAGTTACCTGTCCATTTCCTTTTTTCTGCCAGTTGTATATATGTATGTATATTTATTTTAGCCTCTGACTGGCTACTCCAAACTGGACCACTAGCACTAAACACTTCCTTCAGTTATTCCTCCTTCTTTGTAATTAGCCACAAATGGGTTTATGCTCCAAATGGAACTTTTCTGGCTTATGCCCAGGGTATGTTCTCCTATGTCATTCATGTTAAGTAGCTCTAAAAACTTGTCAGCCTTTTGCTTGACCTTTTCAAAAGTCTTTCTTAACAGAATAACAACCCTCACTGAGGTCACCACCTGGGAACTTGCGGTTCAAGGCCATCATTCTTCTACACTGCTGTGCCCAACTACAGGGGCTGGCCAGAGGAGGCCGTGATACCCATTGGCCCCGATGACCATTCTCGTGGTAATGATGAGGACTTTTGCCAACCACACTGGACGGTACCAGGCCATATGGAAAATCGAGGCCCCTCACTACTTCGCCCCCTTTCAGCAGGAAGTAGTTTCAGAAGAAATGACCTTCACCCATACTCCCAGCCTGGTGCCCTCCTGTGTCATTTTTTAAAAAACAAAAAGGGGGGGGAGCAGCCCCCCTGACTAGTTAAGGACAGTTATACTTACATTAAATACCTTAAATTTACACAAAAAAGAAATTTTAAATCTTCCCAAAACAGTGAGGGAAGGAGCATTGTATGTGCCTTTCCAGATTGGGAAATTAAGCCCGGAGCTGGAGAAATGTCTTCTTCTTGTTCTCTCTAGGAAAACAAGAACCGTGCTGTATTTCTTCTGCTCTTCCAAGGGAATATGGGGAGCCTGCCTGCATACAACAGCGGTAGATGGCAGGAGGTAGCGGTAGGAGGCAGTCAGCTTCCCTTCCCTGCTTGCTTTCTAGACTCTTCCTTGAGCGTCTCCCTTGGTGCAATGTTTTGCTGTGGCAGCGTCGCCTGCAGCTTTGCACGAAAACTAAAGAGAAGTTTTGCACTGTTGTTTCTCCTTTTGCTCTCCCCCTGATGCTTATCTTAGGGGGTCCCATTGGAGGGAAATAGGAGCTGAAGGGTTTTGACACCTTACTTCAATGTTTATGAGAAAAATGTTAAAAAAAAAATAGGTGTTAGGATAGTACCTCGCCTCAATGCATATGAAAAAAAAAAGTTTTACTAACTACATGTGTTAAGTTATCAGCTGCTGTGGACTACCAGAGTCGCCAGAGTTTAAACCTGCTTTTACCTCACCGCCAAAAGGGGAATGATGCCTGCATTATCTTGAGTGGTGCAGAAACGGGCTAAGGACTCCAATTTCTCCGGACTGAGCCAAATGGATGGCCCCTTCACCTACCCCTTCCCTTGTGGAAGGGGCCCCATATATATCTTATGTCAACATTTGCCTCATGCCTACATATGCCATATGTTTACAGCATCTCCTGCTAATTTAAAAAACAAAAAAGAGGGAGATGTAGGGGTGGCTATACCTTTAAGACCTGGGACTGCTGGCTGCTAGCCAGCAGTCCCACCTCCTTCCAGGTCCGAAAGCAGAAGAGGCAGCCAAACCAGCCCCCGCCTCTCAGCTGCGAGCACATGTGCCACCATGGCGCCAGGCCTTGGGGGACTGTGGTCTCTGCCTCTGCAGGAAGTTCCATGACATCACCGTGATGGACAGTCCATTAGCCAATCGTTAATACCAAGTTAATCTCCCCTCTTCCTGCCGCCATTACTGTTATGTAACCCCCCCCCCCCCACCGAATAAAACTTTGGAAAACTCCAGAAACTGACTCCGAGGTGTCCATGCATACCCGGCCTCCTAGGCGAGTGTAGGGAGGAGGGAGGGCATTCTTGCAACCACCGAGACTATCTGTGTCCCTCGCTCCCACATCACTTCCTACTGGCCAGAGGATATGCGTTGAGAGCGATAGGGGAACACATAAGGGAATGAAAGGCTTGGTCTCTCCACGAAGGAGAAGTAAGATTTAGCCCAGCACACTGTAAGTCAGGGGCATCTGTACACCAGGGTGAGAGACTGGTTTGTCTTTAACACAGTAGCTGGTTATGACAATAAGCACTTGTCTAAACACATAAAACAAGCAAACAGGAAATGTGAATTTTACTGAAGTTATTAAATAACTATTTAAAATATGGGAGTGTGGAGCTCCTAGAGTAAAATGTACTCTAGAGGGTATCAAGGGAGTTAATTGATTAAAATGCTGTATTTATGGATTTTATTGTTCTCTCTGTGTTTCTCTTTTATACCTGCCCCCCCCCATCATCTCTCTCTCTCATACAGAACCTTAGGCTTACTAGGCAGGTGATCTACCCCTGAGCTATGCCTCTGACCTTCTGCAACATTACTTTTTATTTTTTATTTTTTGTTGGTCGTGGGTCTTGAAATCAGGACTAGGTGCCGTCCCTAAGCTTTTTGCTCAAGGCTAGTGCTCTACCACTTTAAGCCACAGCTCCACTCTGGTTTTCTGATGGTTAATTGGAGATAAGAGTCTCACAGACTTTCCTGCCCAGGCTGGTATTGAACCTAGATCCTCAGATCTCAACTTCCTGAATAGCTAGGATTACAGGTGTGAGCCACAGCACTTGGCCCTCTTTAACATTTTAAATACCCTGTTTCATAGTCTCATATGGGTATAGTGATACATACATGTAAGGCCAGCTACTATGTAGGGTGAAACAAGAACATTGGAAATTTGAGGTCAGACTAGGCAAAGTTAGTAAGATCCAGACTCAGAAATAAAATACAGAGTAAGTGTGGCAGTACACACAGAATCCCAGTACCCTAGAGGCAGGAGGATCCTGAGTTCAAGACTAGCCTGGGCTACATGGCGAGACTCAAGCTCAAAAACCAACTAAAGACACTGTAAATAAAAGGGATATGAGGTATGACTTCAGTAGAGTACTATGCTAGCACACTTGGGGCCATGGGTTCAATCCCCAGTTCTACCTGATGAACTAATTAATTCTCCAAGGGGAAGATAGATTATTAATCTTCTTTTTTTTGTGTGTGTGTGCTGATCCTAGGGCTTGAACTTTGGGCCTGGGTACTGTCCCTAAGCTTTCTTCAAAGCTAGCACTCTACCACTTGAGCCACAGCTCTATACTTCTGGCTTTTTTGGTGCTTAAATGGAGTTAAGGGTCTTATGGACTTTCCTGCCCATGCTGGCTTCCAATCACAATCCTTGGCTCTCAGCTCCTGAGTAGATAGGATTACGGGCATGAACCTCTGGCACCTGTACATTATTAATCTTAAAAAAAAAAAAAATCAAGGCGCCACCTAGGGAAAAAAATAAGTTGAGTTTTTACTCCATTTCTTCCATAAAAGAAAATTCCAGATGGATCAAAATTAACTATACTATTTTTAAAAGTTGAAGTGCTAGAAGAAAAGATGGAAAATTATGTTTAAACATTGGAGTAAGAAAGGCCTTTTAAAAAACAACCTAGTGGCTGTAAAATAAAAGATTTTTAGACTTGCAATACTGTTTGGTGTAAACCAACTGAACAGCTCATGTAGGGAGAGGGAAAAGGGGAGGGGATGGGGGGAATGAGGGAGGAGGTAACAAACAGTACAAGAATTGTACCCAATGTCTAATGTATGAAACTGTAACCTCTCTGTACATCACTTTGACAATATATAAGAAAAAAAAAGATTTTTAGGACGCCTCCAGAAAAATAGGTAAGTTCAGTAAAGTAAAAAGCAAACAAAATCATAAGAAAAGCAATACACTGAGAAAACACATTTCTAATATATATCTCAGGTAAAGCATCACTCTCCTTACATATATAAAGCTCTTCCAAATCAAAATGGTTAAAGTTATCAACATACGAGCAAAAGACAACGTATCACACAGAGAAAATACAAATGGTCTTTAAAACCATAAAGATGAATTTGGGCACTGTAATTTTAGCTACTCGGGAGGCTGATGATTGCAATTCGAAGCTAGCTCAGCCAGAAAAGTTCATGAGGCTCTTACCTCCAATAAGCCAGCAAAAATCTGGAAGTGGAGCTGTGGCTCAAGCAGTAAACTAGCATTGAGCAAAAGTTCAAGGACAGCACACAGGCCCTGAGTTCAAGCCCAATACCAGCACCAAAAGCCAACAACAACAACAACAACAAAGAGAGATGCTCAGCCTTATTCTTAAACAAGACAAATGCAAAATAAAACAATAAAGATTAAAACATCTGGGGCTGGGGATATAGCCTAGTGGCAAGAATGCCTGCCTCGGATACACGAGGCCCTAGGTTCGATTCCCCAGCACCACATATACAGAAAACGGCCAGAAGCGGCGCTGTGGCTCAAGTGGCAGAGTGCTAGCCTTGAGCGGGAAGAAGCCAGGGACAGTGCTCAGGCCCTGAGTCCAAGGCCCAGGACTGGCAAAAAAAAAAAAAAAAAAAAAGATTAAAACATCTGAAAATACCATAGTGTCAGCAGCATGGGGGCAATCTGACACTGTGCTGGTAGAAATTAAGTATCAATAACTTCCTTATGGATACCTCTTAGCAGGATCTATTGAAAAGTTATACCTGTCCCCAAAGATAACACATAAGTCTATTTGTGGCAGCAGCATCTGCAACAGTAAAAGACTGAAAATAGCTAGCAGCCATATCCATCAAAAGGAGATTTGCTATAATATATGGCATTCATTAAGGGCCAGAGGTACAACATGTAAGCAAGTGCTGGGTTCAATCCCCAATACATATGCACACGTGTGTTCACTGATATGCACATGCATTATACACACAATATAAAAGGACACTATTAAAGGTTGAATTATATGCATGGAAACGGAATACTGTCCAATATGCATTATTAAGTGGACACAGTTGAGTGGAGCATGGTACCTGCTGGATGTGTAGGAAAGATTAAGGACTCATGGACACAGATCAGGTGTCTCTAAAAAGAATTCATGAAAACCAGTATTGGTGTTTACCTCTGATGAGAATTGTATAGCTAGAGTTGAGTAGAAATTCACTTTTGTTCCTTTTGAATTTTATACTGTGTGCATATATCACCTACTTAAAAGCAAGCAAGAGGGCTGGGAATATGGCCTAGTGGCAAGAGAGCTTGCCTCGTATACATGAAGCCCTGGGTTCGATTCTCCAGCACCACATATATAGAAAATGGCCAGAAGTGGCGCTGTGGTTCAAGTGGCAGAGTGCCTTGAGCAAAAAGAAGCTAGGGACAGTGCTCAGGCCCTTAGTCCAAGCCCCAGGACTGGCAAAAAAAAAAAAAAAAAAAAAAAAGTAAGCATAAAACAAAGTACAGAAATATACAAATTACTAGAATGAGAGGAAACTCTTCATTGAGGGAAAGAAATTACTTGTGTTGCTTTTGCTCTTTTTTTGTTTTTATTTTACTTATTTTTAGGTGAGGTCTTTCTATGGTACCCAGGCTGGCCTTGAACTCAGGACTCTCTCACCTCAGCCTCCTGAGTAGCTGGAATTACGGGCATGCACCATTCCACCAGTTTTATTTTATTTTATTTATATATTTATTTGTTGCTGCTACTGGGGCTTGAACTCAGGGTCCCCTAGCTTTTGCAATCAATGTTGTTACTGTACCACTTGAGTGACAGCTCTACTTACTGCTTTTGGGTGGTTAGTTGGAGATCAGCATCTCATAAACTCTAAAGATAGCCCAGGCTAGTTTGAACCTTTAGCCTCAGATCTCAGTCTCCTGAGAGGCTACCAAGCGCCAGGTTATCAACAAATATTTTTATATTCAAATGCAAAGGATCAAGAATAGCTTAGAGAGTCAGACGCTGGTGGCTCATACCTGTAATCCTAGCTACTCAGGAGGATACTCATATTCTGAGGATCATGGTTCAATGCCAGCCCAAGTAGGAAAGTCCGTGTGATTCTCGTCTCCAATAAACTACTCAGCAAAGACTGGAAGTTGTGCTATGGCTTCAGTGGCAGAGCACTAGCCTTGAGCAGAAGAAGCTCAAGCCCTAGGACTGGCAAAAATATAAAGATAAAAATAGACTAGATTCTGCACAACTCAAGAACTATAAAGCAGAGCTTCTTACCCTGCGGTTCACCAAGGATTCTTAGATAGAATTCAGAAGTCAATGAAATTGGGAGGGAAAAAAATTAACACGTAAAATATAGCCCTTCATTCAATTATAAATGTAAGCAACAGAAGAGTAATGTAAGCAGCACCAGTGGTCAACTACATGCTATCAGCTACTTTTGTTGCAGAAATTTCAAAATATTGTTAATATTCATCACACTTGTTCATTACATTGATTCTTACAACTGCACTGGGTCTTATTGAGTAAAAATAAAAATAAAGTATCTGTATAGCAAAGCAGGACTTGTTTCTCCATAGTTGATAACTATTTTTTCTCTTTTTGGTAATGGCGATTGAACCTAGGACTTCATATAAGGTACACAAACTCTTCTAAGCTAGCCTAGATATGTATTAAGTATAGATTATTTCCTTTATAATTCTATTTTTTTTTTTTTGGCCAGTCCTGGGGCTTAGACTCAGGGCCTGAGCACTGTCCCTGGCTTCTTTTTGCTCAAGGCTAGCCCTCTACTACTTGAGCCACAGCACCACCTCTGGCCTTTTCTATATATATGGTGCTGAGGAATCGAACCCAGGGCTTCATGTATATGAGGCAAGCACTCTTGCCACCAGGCCATATTCCCAGGCCCTCTTTTATAATTCTATATGTACATTTTTACTTCAAAAAATTTAACTGAGGAAGCCTGCAGCCCGGGCACGTGATCGGGGACTGGCTTGGTTGCTTGATGGATTGATCTGTCTCTTTTTTTTTTTTTTTTGCCAGTCCTGGGCCTTGGACTCAGGGCCTGAGCACTGTCCCTGGCTTCTTCCTGCTCAAGGCTAGCACTCTGCCGCTTGAGCCACAGCACCGCTTCTGGCCGTTTTCTGTATATGTGGTGCTGGGGAATCGAACCTAGGGCCTCGTGTATCCGAGGCAGGCACTCTTGCCACTAGGCCATATCCCCAGCCCCTGATCTGTCTCTTGGTGGCATCAGGACACACGCTGTCAGTCAAGTACTCCTGGGCTCTGGCCTCACCATCCTGTCCCAGCCGTTCATGTATATGAAAGTGCTCATCCAGGTGGGACATGAGCCTCTTTCTCCAACAATAGGACGAAATGTTTTTGGGCGGCAAGTATGTCAGCTTCCTGGTCTCTTTTATTATGCTCAGCACATTGCAAGCATCAATGGAAAGCATGGCTTATTCACAGGCTTAACTCCAAGACTGTGTTCAGGAGTCCTTGGAACTGTGGTCCACAGCCAAGTTTTACAGCACTATCAGGAACTGGACAAACCTGAGAATTCAGGAATTGGAAGTTTCCATAAAGAAGGCTCACGTTCCTTTGACCGAGTTATCAAAGAGACAACTCAAGAGATGCTCATTCTGCTGCTACCCTCATTACACATCCCTTCCATGTGCTCACTCTGAGATCTACGATATAATTCATTGGCAGAGAATCCAAGTACTGTGGGCTTTGTGACTCCATACTAACCATCTATTGGGAAGAGGGTATGCTGGGATTTTTTTTGTGGGTCTCATTCCTTGCCTCCTAGGTGACATCATTTCTCTGTAACTCTGTAACTCCCTGGCCTACCTTGTGAACACCTATGCACTCGACAGTGGGGTTTCTATCATGAATGAAATGAAAAGTTATTCCCAAGCTGTCACAGGATTCTTTGCCAGTATATTGACCTATCCCTTTGTGCTTTTATCTAATCGTATGGCTGTCGATAACTGCGGGCTTGCTAGTGGATCCCCTCCTTACTCCCCACTATATACTTCTTGGATAGATTGCTGGTACATGCTGCAAAAAGAGGGAAATAGGAGCCGAGGAAATAGCTTGTTTTTCCGTTAGGTCCCCTGTGGGAAGACTTATTGTTATGACCTGAGAATGTTAATTTGAAGATGTGGAGCAGGGACAGTGACATTTCTATAGTCCCAAATGCCCAGAATTATGAAAGAGAATGTTGATTTCTATGCAGTGTTGTGCACTTTTTTTTGTTTTTTGTTTTGTTTTTTTCCTGGGCCTTGAACTCAGGGCCTGAGCACTGTCCCTGGCTTCTTTTTGCTCAAGGCTAGCACTCTGCTACTTGAGCCACAGCGCCACTTCTGGCCGTTTTCTGTATATGTGGTGCTGAGGAATTCATGGCCTCTCCAGCAGTCTACCAATGGAGTTACTCCCCTAGTCATTTTGCTTTTAGTTTAGTTTACTTTTTATATTTTTATTGTTTTGTTTTAATTTGTTTTTTTTTTTTTTCAGGTAGAATACTGTGTTTTTTCCCAGGCTGGTCTTAAACCATGATCCTCCTAACTCTACTCCCGAGTAGCCAGGATTACAACACTCACTATCTTCAGTCTTTCTGGTATTAGCCATTCTTACTTGAGTGAAGCAAGGTCTCCTGTGGCTTTGATTTTCACTTCCCTGATGATTAGTGATGTTGAGACCTTTTCATGCTTGCTCACCACTTGTAAGTCTTCTTTTGAGAAATGTTAATTATATCTATTACCCATTTTATAAGTCAGATTATTTTTGCTTTTGTTGTTTTATGTTTTATGGGTATTTTTTGCTATTCAGTTTTTGGAGGTCTTTATTCATTCTGGATATATAATTCTATACACTATTTAATCTCATGTGTTTTACTTTATGAATTTTAAAATACCATGCTGAGGTTGTATCACCTGCTGAAAAAGTTCATGGCTCAAAGAAGGTAATGAACCTTGTTAATAAAGACATGGTAGCTAAAATGTTAAGGGACAGACAAATGGACATATGGGATACAGTAAAAGTCCCCAAAGTAAGTGTGTATGTTTGAGTTGATTTATGGCAGAGTGGTGAAGAAGAAATATAATTTCCAACAAATCATGTAGAAACTATCCGTGAAACTAGAGTTCTACTACAGATCAACTCCATGTGAATTATATACCTGGAAAGCTTTTGTGTGTTTGTTTGGATGTTTTTGTGGTGGTATATGGGCTTGAACTCAAGGCCTGGGAACTGTTCCTTTGCTTTATTGCTCAAGGCTGGTGCTCTACCACTTGCGTCACATCTCTGCTTCCATCTTCTATATCTATATAGATAATATATCTATATACCTATATGTATCTATAAATCTATAGATGTATAGCTACATATCTCTATACATTATGTAATATTTCCACATACATGGAAATATATAATCTAGATATATATGTATGTAGAGATACATATTTCCACATATATGGGAAGAATAAAAATACATATATATCTGATACATATATACACATTTATGTATATATTAACACATACATATGCTACATATATAGTCTAACCATTAGCCAGATTTGGAAATAGCTCTAAGGAAATTCTATCTGATCATCCTTAAATATTACTCACTATGACCAACAACTTTCCTCTCACCTCTCAATTTAAAGTCTGAGAGGCAAATGAGAAATTCCTCTTCCCAGCTCTTCTGTCCCTTTCTGACTGGGTGACAGAGCCACACACCCATGTACATAGGGTAGAGCCGCAGTCAGGAGCCTATGTGCTGGCTCTCAGAGACCTATTCCCTCACCATCTGCAGGCCTCTCTTCCTTGCCTTCTTGTCCCATTTATTAAACCAGATTTGGCATACAGTGGACCATGGCCTTGGACATTATGTTCGTCTGGTTGGCTTGGAATGCCTGGGAGGAGATATTTCCAGCTGGAATGGGGAGAGATGCTAAGGGATAAAGAAGCCCAAGTCCACAGAGATTAAAAAACAAAACAAAACAAAACAAAAAAATAAGAGATCTGCATTGTAGAGAAACCTAGAAATTGGACCAACTGAGCTGTAAACTTCCCTCACAGCATCCTTCCAACATCCCAGCAATCTGGGCCAAGGAAGCACACAGTGACTACTTCTCTACAGTAAATCCTAGTTCTAGATCTTTTGGAAATCTCCACGTAGGTATCCAATGAGCATCTGTAGTTCACATAGCCAAGATTGAACCTCTTCATCCTTGTTCTTTTTTGGCCCAAACTGGAGCTTGAGCTTAAGGCCTGGGCCCTGTCCTTTAGCTTCTTAGTTCAAAGCTGGTGCTCTATCACTTGTGCCACATCTCTGCTTTTGGCGTTTTGGTTGTTAACCGAAGTTAAGAGTCTCATGGGCTTTCCGCCTGGGCTAGCACTGAATTGCAATCCTCAGATCTCAGCCTCCTAAGAAGCTAGGATTACAGATGAGCCACTGGTGCCCAGCCCATACTTTCTTCTCAAGCCCACCGTTCTTTATCCTAAGAGGAAGGAATAGTAGTATCTATCACACAAGTCTGAAAAACCTAGGTTGTCTTGATCATCTGTGTCCCACATCCAAATACATTTCTGATACTCTGCAGTCCATCCAGCCCTCTATCTTGTTACTCCAATCCTGATGCCATCATCTCCCATTCAGACTATTACAACCATATCCTGATGGAGTAAGTGGGCTCCAGTCTTGGCCCTATGTTGCTAACTTCATCATACAGCATTCAAAGAGATTGTTCTATGATGAAAGCATGATTACATCTCTCCTTGCTTAAAAGCCCTCCATGGCTCCTTTCTGATAGCATCCAAACTTAATATGAGGTATGACTCCTTTTACTTTCTAATTCTCAACCTTTATCTCCTACAATTCTACCCCTCACATGCTTTGATCCAGTTCCCCTGCAATTATTATACTTCTAAGTACCACACCCTCTTCCCTCTAAACCCTTGTACATGCTGTTTCCCCTTTTTATCCCTCCCTACCCTGACCTCTTTTGGTAATCTGATTATTTCTCTCACATGTCCTGGTTAAATGTCAGTTCATCTGGGAATCCTCCCTAGTTCCTCAAAGCTCTTTGGGGTCCTTCAACACCTACAATGTCATAGTAGTTTTCACAAATATCATTAATGCCTGCTTAATTATCTATCCCCCTCTTGGTGGCAGAGAGACTATGCCTGTATTGTACACTTAATATGCCTCAGAACCTGTCCCAACATGCGGCAGATAGCAAGCACTCAATTCGTAGCCGAATGAATGATTGGATGGCTGTACACTCAGCACTCTGAGCTCTGGAAAAAAAAAAATGAAGACCAAGTTTCTACTCTCAAAAGCTTATAGATGAAGATGACTTAAATCTTCATCCTTCATCCCCCAAAACACCCGCAAGAGCTAGCTGACACTGACCATATCTACCACCAACTCAGGATCACTAACTCAGGACAGGACAAGCCACCAGCCAGGGGCTCCGTTGGTGAAGGATAGAATGTAATTGTTGCATGCGGCTCAGGTTCACCTTTCTACATCTACTTACTCATCTAGCAAGCACCAATCCTTGCTTCTGACCCAAAATATCAAGCAGCAAGACCAAACAGAATGTACCAAACACACAGGGTAACAAGACTGAGTACGGGACAGTGGATAGCAGCAGAGAATAGCTCAGAGTGGCTTAGCAACCCTAGACTCAGTGATGGCACCTCTACAGGACCCTGCTCTGCCAGCTGGTGAGGCTTAAACCTGTACAACCAGCAGATGATTCTTTCTGCAGTACTAGGAATTGAACCCAGGACCATGTACATGCTAGGTAAGCACTCTACTACTTGAGTCACATCCCTAGCTCTTTTGTTATATTTTGTTTTTGAGACAGGATCTTGCTATTTTTGCATGGCTGGCCTCTGTTTCAAGATCCTCTTGTCTCTACCTCCTGAGTAGCTGAGCTCACAGGTGTTTACCACCCACACACTTTGGCTTTTCCTTCAGTTCTAACTCATGCATGTTTTTTGCCAAAACCACTTATGGCAATCCAGCAGCTGCTCTCAGGAGTGTGGACTGGAAACAGGCCCACCGCCTTCCTCTTCATCTGAAGGTGGCTACAGAGGGGCAGCATCACAAAAACATTTCACTTAGGGGAGGTCAACCTGGGACTCCTCAAAATAAACACTCTCTCATCATGTCAGCAACTCAAAACTAGACGAGTTCTAGTGCTGAGAGATTGAGATTTTTCTGTATAGCTGGTTCCTAAATTCAAGTCTTATTGCAGGTGATGCTCAGAGAATACTTGCTAAATCTTTCTTCCATGTTTTATTTTTATTCTTTCAATCTTTCACAGGTATGCAACTTAAAAGACTACTATTTTACACTCATTTGAGTATATATCATACACTACTATAATGTCACAAATTAATGCAAAGATACTATCATAAACAGTGTGAAAAATCATACACATTTTATGTGATAGTGATTTACGAGTTTTTTTTTAAAACTACTGTTGTTTCCCCATGGTTTCTGCCTCGCCTGTTGGCTTCAGATTGGTCCCCACATGGGATAAAGCTCCACCTCCTAGGTACCATCCTCCAAGTTTCTCCTCTAACTTAAGACCTTGTCCAACTAACATTGAGCAAATGCTGAGCACTCTGGTGGCCCAGTTAACAATGACAAGCAGTGGTTAGAACCCTCACTTGCTCCAAGGGAAACTAAGACAGGGGACACCTCAGGCCTGTGAAGAAGAAGGGGCTCTCAGAGCTATTCTCCCTTTCAATAAATAGAGTATTTAAATCACACTGGCTGGGGATGGCAACTCAGTTCCCTTCCTCAGCTCCCTTCAAGTCCCCTAGTCCAGAAGATTGGCAGATGGGGAGATAATATATGCTCCCACACTGCTAAGGAAGTACCTGCTTGGGTTCAAGCCTATAGTTTTCTGCCTCTGCCACTCTGTTACCCCCAAGGAAAGGAATTCCAAATAGGGTGGAAGTACCCACAGACCGTCAATAGCACAGACTTGAGTGCTCCCCATACAAACAACCACAAGAATCAGCACTTTTATGAACCTTTTTTATGGATGAGAGTTCCCATTTTTCAGAGGAGGAAACTGAAATCTGTGAATGCAAGACTAAAGTCACAATTCTCTATCTAAACTTACCTCCTAAATCAAGATTTCCAGATAATTCCTTTTAATTATCCATCATAAGGGGATTTCGTTTCTTTTACAGATTTCATAAATTTGCCACCACCTCTCCAACTACTTAAATCCATTCTACCCCTATCCTTTTCCCCCTTTTATTCCTCTCTCCAACTCCAATTTCCCCAAGGTCTAAGCACTGCCTTGAATTCAAAGGTCCCTGACTGCAGAAGGTGCAACTCCTCTGCCTAAAAAGTGGTTGAGCCCCTCTTCAGGGCCCCTCATGTCTCCTCTCCATTCTTCACTCACCCACCCTGTCCAGGCCCTTTGTGACTCACTGGCTTCCTCAATTTCCTTGCCCTCCCTTCCCCATCACGGAGGATCCCTCTCCTGCACATCCCCAAAGTTCTAGATTGCTCCTCCAACTGTCCTGGAGGGGCGACCCTCACCCCCTTCAGATGCTCAGGCCTCAGCCTTTTCTTTCCAACAGGGTCCCCATCTCACCATCTCAGCGCCCCAGCCCAGCCCCAGCTCCCACGCGCTTACCCGACCAGAGCACGAGTTTGCCGTGCGCCTCCTCCTGGGAGTCCGAGTCCCCGGCCAGCAGCGTGGAGGTGGCCCCGTAGGGCAGCGCCGAGCCTAGGCACACATTGGAGCGCAGCGGCTCGCAGGGGGCGGCCCGGCCGCAGTGGCTCAGCAGGGACGGAGGGCCGGTCACCGCCGCGCTCCTCTTCGCATTCCCGCCACCGATCCGCGACTCAGGCCCGGTCCTGTTCCCGCCCAGGGCCGCCCCCCGACCCAGGCCCCCCAGCAGCAACAGCAGCAGCCCGAGGAGCTGCAGCTCGGGCCCCCGCGCAGGGCGGGCAGCGGCCATGGCCAAACTCGCCAACTCAGCAGAAGCCCTGGGCGCCCCCGCCCGCTCCCCGGAGCCCCCGGGCCGCACGCACAACCCTGGGGGCCACGGAGGCGACTCAGGCGATCTGAGTACCCCACGAGTCCGGGGCCGGCTTCCCCCGGACGCTCCGCGCGCCCCGGCCCCCCGGCACCCAACTTCGCAAAGTTTGGAACCCGGGGCCCATGTTGGGCAGCGGAGGCCCAAGCCAGGTTGCACAACTCCCGACTCCCTCGCCTGGCAATCGAAAGTTGTCTTCAGCCCCGGGAGCCCCCTGGGCCCCCAATCCTTAGCTCCATCCCCTCTTCTACCACGAAAACTAACTTCTAGCCCCGCGATGGAGGCCTGGCGCCTGCCTGGGGTGCAGAACTAGGACCCCGACTCCGCCCCCACGCCAGCCCGCGGCCCAGCCACCTCCTCCGCCAAGCGCGCTGCAGCCCCCTAGCTCTCCCCGCCGACTACCCGGCTCCTTTGTTGCTCTAGCTGGCCTGGCTCTCAGGAATGCACGGGGCCAGGCGGAGCCAAGCCCGGCCCCCCCCTCACCAAGGCTGGGGGAGGGACTGGGCGAGGGAGAGAAGAAGGGGTGGAGAAGCTGGAGAGGAGGGGCGTGAGCTTGAGGCTGGTGGAGCCAAAATTGGGGAGATCTGTTTCCCGGCCACACACGTACCACCCCCCCCCAACACACACACACACACACTCACACACCCCGCCACACCGCCCAGCGCCAGGGGGAAAGAGATGAGTGTAGAGTAGAGCTATTATGAGACTTTAGCTATAACTTGATCTGTCTGAGGCTGGTTTGACTTGGTCATTTGCAGGCCATTTCTCCTGTTAGGATGGGAGAGAAAAGACAAGCCTGGAGTCCATGAGAGATTCCTCCACCTCGTCCCTGCCCAGTTGCTCACCGTGGCTTTTGGTAAATCTTTCAGTTTATCCCAGGTCCCCTTGGAGAGGAACCGAAGATTGGAGTTCCCATTTCTTCAAATCCAACTCTGGATCCACGTGAGAGATGATGTCTATCAGAGCAGGCGTCCCGTCCCAGCTGTTGTTACCTGAGAGAGCAGCTGTCTGGAACCCAAACATGTCGCCCTTAAACTCGGATTGGTTTATTGCTATGAGTGTGTGAAGTCTGCGTGGCCTTGGCGTGTCTTTAGTTGTATTCAAAGGAATCCAGTCCATCTTTGATGGCCCCAGCTATCAGAGGAAGTCTCTGCAGTACTCTTTCCCATTCTACTTTTCCTTCTTGCAGTACTTTACATGTCTCAGATTTCACCATGAGGCAGTTAGCACCCATAACTAAGGGTCTAGCCAGGGTTAGACCAATTTTTCCTTGTTACTGATGGGCAGTTCACTTGGGTAATTTTTATTTTATTTCACCACTGGAAGACTAGCTGGTAGACGAGGTAAAATAGATGATTTCTGTTACCTTTGATCATTTAGCTATTACATTTAAGCTACCATCCTTCACTGGTATTTCAGCCCCACAGGTAGAAAGGTGGGGGATTGGCAGAGGAGAATTCAACTTATTCTTTCTGAAATACTGGGATTGTAAACAGCAGCCTAGTAACATCCTTGAAGAATGAATGCGAATGTGGCTTGCTATCTGTGAACACCGCTGAGTATTTTCTCATAGTATAGTCCTTTCTGCTGCCCTTTGCTAGGCCAGTGAAATTCCCAAACAGGAATGTGAAGCCTGGTGAATAGAATCACAAGCACACGCACACACACACACACACACACACGAAATTAGAATATTCTTCCTCAATCAATACTAGAATATTGTGGAGACAGGCTTGCCCTCAAGAAACATATACAGTTTCATGGCAAAACAGAAAAATTTTCTTCAGGGTAGGAACTTAATTTTATTCTCTGTATCCACACAGAGTTCAATTGGATACACATCCTAATCATTTGATTAGCTGCTAAAGTGAGATGTGATAGGGACTTGTAGTAAAGACAACAGGGTGAGTAGAAGTGGAGGAGGTGGTATTTGAATCTAGGATTGAAGTGTGAGTAGGAGGATCCAGAAAAGTAGAGGATTCAACACTGGTGTTGTTCCCTGTGGAGGAAACTATAACCACAGCTCAGAGCATGTTCTGCTTGGCTGTCAGGACATAGCAAGGGATATGTATAGAAAGTGACTGTCAGGAAGCCTCAAATGACATGCAGAGATACTAACGTTTAATTCTTTTGCCAAAAAGGAAAGAGTGTAGTTTCTATGACACGAGTGCTATTAATCACTTATAACTATACGGTGACCTGAGCATGGTATGAAGGGCAAGAGGCTGGAGGCAAGAGACAGTTTGGAGAGAAGTCACCGGTGATTTATGGAAGTAGAAATAAACTGTCACAAGGGCATAATGTTCCCATTGGAAAAACAATTTAAAGTATAATGATCTAGGTTTATTTTTTTTTGTCATGATAGAAATAAATTGGCTGTTAGAACACACCTACATCTGAGCCATAGGGAAAGTTGCCTTGGAGCTTGAAGTCACACTCACACTTTGTGAACTTTCTCTACTTACTTCCTTTCTCAGTAGTTACTGTTTTGAAGGCCCCGTGGCCTTTTTTCATGGCATACTCAGTATCCTGTGTACTAAGGGGGGATTAACACATGTGCTTGAGCAGAAGAGGGAATCTTAGATGATTCTAAGAGGTTTTATTCAGGCCAGAATGTTCTTTTCTTGTGTAGGGGAGCTAGGAGGTGAGAAATCACAATATTCCCTTTTTGGGAATTCCTCTGGCCTAGAAAGAGGCAGCAGAAGGCAAAACTATGAAAAAATCTCCATAGTACTATCACCACAACTAGGGACCATGTTCCCACCGTGGCAGAGACACATCACCAATGTGCTCTTCACCTGATACAGACCATCTTCTCCTGCAGATGCACCAAGATGCACCAGTGTCTGTTAGACAAGCTTGCTGGCAGGTTGCAAAGTATTCCACTCCTGAGCTAGATAGACATGCGCATGTGCACACACACACACACACATGCATGAACAGTCCCTTAACCCTATCTACATGTCCTAACATAGTTCTTTTGTTGGGGCCATGAGAAGCTGTCCCGGGTTGACAAGGCTTTGCAGCACTTGATTTGCAACAAGTAGCTTCTTGATTTCTGAGTCATTCTCACCAAATATTTTGGCATCCTGAAGTCCCACATTCACTATTGACTGTTTTAATATTAATTTAGTGACTCAAAGAGATCTTACCACTCACAGAAGATTGACATGAAAGTGTCATGAGTATCCTTGAAACCTTGATGTCTGAGCTCAGCTGAGCCTTGGAGACCTTGGCCCAAGTGTCACACTGGCCAGAATCTGGAGCATAATTGTTGCAGTGCTCCTACATTCCAAAGACAGGAAGACTCATTATTGTTAGGGTGACAATGCTGCACAAATTTAATTACAGATTCAACACAATTCTTATCAAAATCCCAATATCCTCTTTGACAGAAATGAAAAAGCTGATCTTCACATTTCATATGTTACAAGGGATCTCTAAGTAGCCAAAACAATCTTGAAAAAGAAGAATAAAATTGATGGACTCACTCTTCTGAACTTCAAAATGTACTCCAAATATACATGCTAAACTACTTCAGAACTACCATGAGAGCAGAAATATAAGCCAGTAGAATAAGACAGAAAGCCTAGAAGTAAACCCTAACATGCCAGTTGGTTTTTGACCCAGAAGACAATACATTTAATGGTCTTTTCAATAACTAGTGCTGGAAAATTTGAATACTCATGTGCAAAGTGAGCTTGGTGTTCACACTTGTGATCCTAGCTACTCAGGAGGCTGATAGCTGAGAATCACACCTCAAAGCCAGCCTGGACAGGAAAGTCCATGAGACTCTTATCTCCAACAAACTACAGAAAAAGCCCGAAGTGGAGCTGTAGCTCAAGTGGTAGAGTACTAGCCTTGAGCAAAAAGGCTCAAGAACAGTACTTAGGCTCTGTACACACACACACACACACACACACACACACACACACACACACACATACACACAAAGAATGAAAGAGGAGCCTTACTTTGTATAAAGCTATGATTTAAATGTAGTTTGTCCCTGCCAAAGCTCATGTTGAGGATTAAATCCACAATGAAATGATTCGAAAGTAGTATGGCCCTTAAGATGTATTTAGGGTCCTAAAAGTCATCTGTCATGAATAGATTAGTGTGGTCATTACAGCTTCTAGTATGATTTGGATATAGTGTCTTCAAAAGGCTCATGTGTAGAAGGTTTGGTCCCCAGGTGGAAAATCCAATTATTGAGAGATATTTGGACCATGAAGACTCTGGCTCAATCAATGGATTCATCCTTTGATAGGCTTATGAAATGGACTACAGGAAGATAACAGGAACTACGGGAGGCAAGCACTAATTGGAGAAAGTAGTTTGTTGAGATGGTGTATATTTGGAAGGTGTATATTCTCTCTAGTGTTTTTCTTCTTCTGTCTCTACTTCCTGGAAGCCATGAGGCAACTTTGTTCTGCCATGGCCTCTCTATGATGCTCTACCTCAACACAGTCCACAGCAATGGGACCCACTGGACTCTAAGATCATGGGCCAAAATGAAACTTTAACTCTTTTAAAAAAATAGATACATTTTAAAGCTAAAACTATACAATGCTTAAAAACTCTACATGGCACTGGGTTGGGCAATAATCTCATGGCTATGAAACCAAAAATACAGGCAATAAAAGAAAAAAATGGTAAGATAGAATGCATCAAAATGAAGATATTTTAGGAGCTGGAGACATGGCTGAAGTGGGTAAACACGAGCCTAGCAAGAGAGGCCCTGAGTTCAAACTCTGGTATAGCTAAAAATAAAATAAAACAAGTACGCTACAATTTTCCTCCTCTTAAGTGGCACCACTGTTCACCAACTTCACAGGCCAAAAACCTTGGCCCTCCTCTTTGTCAAACATTCCTTGCCCAATCACCAGGAAATCCTGATTCAAAAAAAAAAAAAAAAGAAACCTTCAGAATATGCCTGACTCTCCATCGTTCTCCATCCACTCAATTGCTGCTAACCTCATAAGAACTACTATTACCATTCACTTGGGCCAAAGAGCTTCTGAACAGCAGCTTCTTTCCTTCCCATAGTGTATTCTCCATTCAAGCTCCAGAGTCACCTTCTAATATGTCAGATCACACCAGACTTGTGTTCAAAATATTTCATTAGAACTTCACCAAAGTGCTGCTGACCCCTGACAACCAGGAGGACATCACTCTTTTTTTTTTTTTTTTTTTTGCCAGTCCTGGGGACTGAACTCAGGGCCTGAGCACTGTCCCTGGCTTCCTTTTGCTCAAGGCTAGCACTCTATCACTTGAGCCATAGCACCACTTCCAGCTTTTTCTGTTTATGTGGTACTAAAGAATTGAACCCAGGGCTTCATGCATCCTAGGTGAGCACTCTCCCACTAAGCCACATTCCCAGCCCTCTTTTTTTTTTAATCACACCATTTCAAACATGCTGTTTTTTCTAACTACTGAGTAAACACCTGCTTCAGGACCTTTGCACTCATTCTTTTGTTTTGTTTTGTTTTGTTTTTGGCCAGTCCTGGGCCTTGGACTCAGGGCCTGAGCACTGTCCCTGGCTTCCTTTTTTGCTCAAGGCTAGCACTCTGCCACTTGAGCCACAGTGCCACTTCTGGCTGTTTTCTGTATATGTGGTGCTGGGGAATCGAACCCGGGGCCTCATGTATACGAGGCAAGCTCTCTCGCCACTAGGCCATATCCCCAGCCCCTTTGCACTCATTCTTATGTTCTCAATTTACTCAGGTACACTCAAATACTCTTTCTCAGGAATGTAATCCTTACAAACTGCTCCAAAGAAAGTAAGGCTATTTAAATATAAATCCAATAAAGACAAATTACAAATTAGAAGTTATAAACAAATTGCATGTTTTCTAAAGTCCCTATCTATCTATCTATCTATCTATCTATCTATCTATCTCAAAAATAGCCAATTGGAAAATGGGCAAAAGATGTGCACAGACATCTCACTAGGGATAAATTGAGTTAGGTGAGGCAGTCCTAGCTACTTGGGAAAGTGAGGTGGGAGGATCACTTGAGCAGAGTTCAAGAACAGCACACATATAAAAAGATATTCAACATCATTCACCATTAGAGAAATGCAAATTAAGCCACAATGAAAGATCACCACACGCACCAAAACAGCAAAAACGGGGCTGAAGGTGCATCTCAGAAGAATATCAGCTTATACACACACACACACACACACACACACACACACACACACACACACACACACACACACACACACTGGGTCACTCAGAACATAAAATGATATAGCCACTCTAGAAAGTAGAAAGTAGTTTTGTTGGTCCCAGGAGTGGGCACCTATGAGTTTACTAGGACCCCGTAATCATCTCCTGGACATTTATCCAAGAGAAATGGAGATTTCTTAACACGCAGGAAATTGTACATAAATGTTCATAGCAGTTTTATTTGTAATAGTTCCAAATTAGAAACTAGTCAAAAGTCCTACAATACTGAGTGATAAAAGGAGCTGTGGTTTTCTCCAGATGGTAGAGCAGTACTGAGAAATAAACAAAGAATATACCCTTGATACACATACTAACTTGGATGGATTGCAAAGGAATTAGGCAGGGTAAAAAAAGTCAGCCTCAAAAGGCTACCTATTGCAGATTCCCTTTCTGTAACATTTGTGAAATAACATAATTATGGAGGAGAACTGACTGGTGGTTGCCAGGGGTTTGTTAGGGAGGGATGGGTGTGGCCAGAGTGCAATACCTCTGTGTTTTGCATGATGGCATGGCTGAGCTTTGTTTTTGTTTTTTGGTGCTGGTCACATTCAGGCCTTTATAGATGTAAACTAGGTGCTCGTTCACTGAGCTACAGCCCCAGTCCTCTACATTTTTGGAGGGGTGTGGGGCTACAATTTAGGGAAATATAATTCACTTAAACAGCCGAGTGCCTTGATTGTAGTGGTAATTATACAAAGCCACACGTGATAAAAATGACATAGAGCTACGCAGTTTATGCAAATAACTGTATTATAATTGAATACACTATGTGGATTATACTAGTGAATTCCTTCCTTTTCATATTGTACTATAATTATACAAATTAACACTGGGGAGGCTGAGGAAGGTTCATGAGACTTCACTGTGCTATAAGTTTGTAATTCCTTCAAAAACATAAAATGTTTTATTTATTTATTTACTGTTGGTTATAGGGCTTGAACTCATGGCCTGGGGGCTATCCATGAGCTCTTCTTCTCAAGACTAGCACTCCACCACTCTACTTCCTGTTTTTTGGTGGTTAATTGGAGAAAAGAGTCTCATAGACTTATCTGTCCTGGCTGGCTTCAAATCCTCCTGAGTAGCTAGAATTATAGGCATGAGCCACTAGCACCCAGCTTAAAAAAAAAGTTTAAAAAACAAAACAAAAACCACTATCTGGGCCAGTGGCTCATGCCTATAATCTTTGCTACTCAGGATGCTGAGATCTGAAGGCTGAGATTTGAAGATCATGGTTCAAATGTAGCCAGGGGAGGAAAGTCCGTAAGACTCTTATCTCCAATTAACCATCTGAAAACTGGAAGTGGCGGCACTGTGGCTCAAATGGTAGAGCACTGGCCTTGAGCTGAAGAGCTCAGGGACAGCACTTAGGCCCAGAATTCAATCAAGCCCACAACCAACAAATAAGTAAATAAATAAATAAAATAGAATAAAATAAAATAATACTGCCAGTGCTAGTGGCTCATGCCTGTAATCCTAGCTACTCAGGAGTCTGGAATCTGACGATCACAGTTCAATTTGAAGCCAGCCCTGAACAGGAAACTCCGTGAGACTCTTAATTCCACCAGAAAAACTGGAAGTGGTGCTGTGGGTCAAAGTGGTAGAGTGATAGCCTTGAGAAGAAAGAGTTCATGGACAGCACCTGGGCCCTGAGTTCAAGCCCCATGACTGGCAAAACAAAAGAAAAAAACCCCACCATTTTTCAAATGTCTCATCTAGAATAGCCCTCCTTCTACCACTCTCTAGCTTCTCAGCCTGATATATTTTCATATATATATTTGAGTAAATCTGTCTCCTGTACTTGAGTATAAATTTAGGAGGGTAGGGGCTGGGGATATAGGCTAGTGGCAAGAGTGCTTGCCTCATATACATGAGGCCCTGGGTTCAATTCCCCAGCACCACATATATAGAAAATGGCCAGAAGTGGCACTGTGGCTCAAGTGGCAGAGTGCTAGCCTTGAGCAAAAAGAAGCCAGAGACAGTGCTCAGGCCCTGAGTCCAAGCCCCAGGACTGGCCAAAAAATAAAAAATAAAAAATAGAAAATTTAGGAGGGTAGATTTTGTCATATTCTCTTCCCAGTGCCCCAGTGGTACCTGGCAGTTGGGCACTGGTGGCTCACTCCTCTAATTCCAGCTACTAGTGAAGCTGAGACCTAGAGGATCACTGTTTGACACCAGCCTAGGTTAAAAACAAAGACAAAAAACAAAACAAAAAAAAAAAACAACAACCAAAAAACCAAACTTGCAAGATCCCTTTTCAGCCCCTAGCTGAATGCCAAAGATCATGCTGTATGGGAGACTGAGACTGGGAGGATCATGGTCCCAGAACAGCTCTGTCAGAAAAGTCCCAAAGACTCTATCTCCATGGAGATAGAATGTCATGCACCTGTCATTCCAGCAAGAATGAGAAACCTGAAAGTATGTAAATATTAGCTCAGATTCATGCTCAGATAGGGAGCCCCTATCCTAAAAATAACCAGTGAAAACAGGGTAGAGATGTAGCTCAGTAGCATAACAGCCCAGAAAGTAAAAGGCTGAGTTCAGAACACTAGTACTGTCAAAAACAATAATAAAAATAAAAATAGCCAGATCCAGTGGCTCACACCTGTAATCCTAGTTATTCAGGAGGTTGAGATCTAAGGATCGTAGTTTCAAGCTAGCCTCAGCAGGAAAGTCCATGAGATTCTTGCCTACAATGAACCACCAAAACTCTGGAAGTGGAGCTGTGGCTAACATGGTAGGGTGCCAGACTTAAGCAAAAACGTTAAGGGACAGCGACCAGGCACTGAGATCAAGTCTCAGTACCCGCATGCACATGTGCATACTCTAGGTATCAATTTTCCTTAAACCATCCATGGCTTTCAGTTTAGAGGATTTCAATTTCTTTTCAAACTGCCTTTCTTCAATAATTACCTTTTAAATTTTCTTTTTTTAAATTGTCAGTCATGGGGATTGAACTCAGGGCCTGGGCACTGTCCCTGAACTGTTTTGTTCAAGGTTAGCGCTCTACTACTTGAGCTATAGTGCCACTTCTGGTTTTCTGGTGGCTAATTGGAGATGAGAGTCTCATGGATTTTCCTTTCAGAGCTGACTTCAAACTGTGATCCTCAGATCTCAGCCTCCTGAGTAGCTAGGATGACAGGCATGAGCCATCAATTCCCAGCTAAAATTTCTTTCTGAGACAAATCACTATGTAGTTTCAGGCTGGCCTAGAGCTCATGATCTTCCTGCCTCAGTCTCCTGAGTATTGAGATTTTGGTGTGCCTCACCACTCTTGTCTCAGTAATAATATTTTAACACATATGATGTGTTAGTGGGGATACAAATTTCACCTCCTTTTGTCCACCTCTCCCTGGCTCCATTAGGCCTTTCAGGAATATGTTCTCATTTGATATCTTTCTGGGATAGTTAAAATTCCAGCTATAAGCTGGGTACTAGTGGCTCACACTTCCTCAGGAGGCTGAGATCCGAGAATCACAATTCCTGGACAGGAAAGTCTGAGAGACTCTTAGCTCCAATTAACCACCAGAACCAGCACAAAAATGAACAAAAAAAGTAAGAGGCTTTGACTCTAACAGAGTTCCTGACAAAAAGGGTTGTTCAAATGAAGTGGGGTGTGTGTGTGTGTGTGTGTGTGTGTGTGTGTGTGTGTGTGTGTGTGTGTGTGTGTTGGGGCCTGAATTCAGGGTCTAGGCTCTATCCTTTATATTTTTAAATCAAGACTAGCACTCTACCACTTGAACAAGAACTCTATTTTTGGCTTTTTGGTGGTTAAATGCAGGTGAGAATCTTGTGGACTTTCCTTTTGGACTGGCTTTGAACTGTGATCCTCAGATTTCAGCATCTTGAATAACTAGGATTACAGGTGTGAGCCTCTAGTGCTCACTGTAAAATGATTTCATTAGGAAAAGAAACAGTACAAAGAAAGACCATTAAACTCTCTGCTGTCTATTTTACAACACATGGTCATTGTAGCCTCATCTATAGCTGACAAAATAAGGAAGGAGGCCACTAACCAAGGAATACAGGTGGCCTCAAGAAACTGAAAAGAGTGTACAGTGTACAGTGGGGTGTGTGCAGAACTCAAGGGAAAAAGGGTGAGCAAGTGCAGCAGTGGAGCTCACTGGACACTGATGAAAATGAACTATACCACTCGTAGGTAGAGATAGGAGGGAAGGACTGGGAGAGAGTGAGGAAACAGAAGACAGTGTATGAAAGGAAATGTACTCATTACCTGACTCATGTAATTGTAATTACTCTGTACATCACCTCTACAGTAACAATGAAGTAAACTAATAATAATAATTGAAAAGACCCAGGATACCATAAAAAAAACACTTGCACATCCAGGTTCATTGCTGCACTATTCATGATAGCTAAGTTATAGAAATAGCCCAGAAGCTCTACAATAGATGAGTGGATCCAAATAATGTAGTACCTATATCCAGTGGAATTTTACACAGCCACTAGAAAGAATAATTTTATGTCATTTTCAGGGAGATGGATGGACTTAGAACAAATCATGCTAAGTGAGGTAAGCCAAGCTCAGAGATAAATAGTGCATGTTTTCTCTCATATGTGGAAACTAAATCTAAAGCACACTGGGACATGATAAATGATGCAGGACTCCAGGCATTCATGCACAGTGAGACCAAAGGATACTCTTAGGAGAAGAATGCAAAGGAGCAATGCCTCTGATCATATAAAATGAAATGGAAATGAAAACAAGAGGCTTTTTTCTTTTCTTTTTGTCTTATTTGTTTATCTGTCTTTGGGGGAGCAAGCGGGAGCACAGAAATGGAGGGACAAAGGGTGAACAAATACAGCAGTGATACTTACTAGACACTATGTTGAAAATGAACTATTCAACTTGTTGGTGGGGACAGGAGGGAAAAACTTGGAGAGAGCAAGGGAAGGACTGACATTGCCTAAAAGAAATGTACTCTTTACCTGACCTATGAAATGGTAACCACTTTGTAAATCACCTTTATAATACACTAAACATTTTTAATAAAAAAAAATAAGCCAATGGAAGTGGTGCTATGCCACAAATGGTAGAGTACTAGCCTTGAGCAAAAGAAGCTCAGGGACAGAGCCCAGCCCACAGTTTGAGCTCCAGGACCAGCAAAAGTAAACAAATGAATGAGTGAATGAATGAATGAATGAATGAGCTGGGCACAGGTGGCACACACCTCTAATCCTAGTAACTCAAGAGGATAATATCTGAGGATCAGAGTTTAAAGTTAGCCCAGGCAAGAATGTTGAGACTCTTATCTCCAATTAATCACCAGAAAACCAGGAGTGGAGCTATGGCTCAGAGTGGTAAAGCACTAGAAACTAGGAAGAGACATGGTGACTTGGGCAATACATTGAAAAGCTGTCCTCTTTGGCTCTCCCAGAGCTATGACAAATATGACAGATTCATCCTTCCTTCCTTCCTTCCTTCCTTCCTTCCTTCCTTCCTTCCTTCCTTCCTTCCTTCCTTCCTTCCTTCCTCTTTCTTTCTTTCTTTCTTTCTTTCTTTTCGGTTTGTGTTAGTTTAAAATATTTAGTCAAGCTGGGTGCTGGGGTCTCATACCTATAATCCTAGCTACTCAAGAGGCAGAGATCTGAGGATCTTGGTTGGAAGCCAGCCCAGACAGGAAAGTCCATGAGACTCTTATCTCCAATTAATCACCAGAAAACTGGAAGTGGAACTATAGCTCAAAGGGGTTAGAGTTCTAAACTTGAGTGAAAGAGCTCAGGAACAGTGCCCAGGCTCCAAGTTTGAGCCTCATGACTGAAAATAAAGAAATAAAATATTTAGTCAAAATGTTCTACCCTTTTGGGATGTACTGCAGGGCATGAGGGAATACACAAATGTGTTACTTATTTCACTTACTGTAATCCATTTAATACCTTTTATTAGTGACCACTCTTCTTATTGTTATGTTGCATTTTGTTTATTAGATACTGAGCACTGATATTCAAAAAGCATTTCTGGAATCTCTATGTTGCATCCACTTGATGCTACTTCCTGGCATGGAGTGGAGACTCTAGAAGCTTAATTTCCAGCCTTAATTTTACAACAGGCTTATCCCTTATTTAAATGTTTTGTCTATGGCAATTGGGAATATTCACTTACTCTAAACTTATTTTGGGTGTTTAGTAAATGTATTTGATCTTTTTAGAGTAATAGGTTGAAAGAATTCTTTTAGTAAGAGTTATGTTGTCCCTCTTTTGTTGTGACAGGGTTTCACTATGTTGTCCAAGCTGTTCTTGAATTCCTAGACTAGGTGATCCTCTTGCCTCAGTTTCCCAAGCTGCTGAGATTACAGGTGCACCACTGTCCTGGTCTGTTCCTCCTTTTGAAACTTGTCCCCAGCTTTATTAGCTCATCTGGTCTTCAGGATAAGAATGAGTCACAAAAATAACAAAGCCTGACTATTTACCTTCATAATAAATATGTAATTGACACACAGTAAGTACACACAAAAAACTGATTTATTATCAAGAGAGATGGGGGCTGGGAATGTGGCTTAGTGGTAGAGTTCTTTTTTTTTTTTTTTTGGCCAGTCCTGGGCCGTGAACTCAGGGCCTGAGCATTGTCCCTGGCTTCTTTTTGCTCAAGGCTAGCACTCTGCCACTTGAGCTACAGCGCCACTTCTGGCCATTTTCTGTATATGTGGTGCTGAGGAATCGAACCCAGGGCCTCATGTATATGAGGCAAGCACTCTTGCCACTAGGCCATATTCCCAGCCCAGTGGTAGAGTTCTTGTCTAGCATGCACAAAGCCTTGGGTTCAATTCCATCAGTACCACATTCACAGAAAAAGTCAGAAGTGGAGCTGTGGCTCAAGTGATAGAGTGCTAGCCTTGAGCAAAAAGAAACTCAGGGACAGTGCCCAGGCCCAGGATGAGAGAAAGACACAGAGAGAGAGAGAGAGAGAGAGAGAGAGAGAGAGAGAGAGAGAGACAGAGAGAGAGAGAGAGAGAGACAGAGACAGAGACAGAGAGACAGAGAGAGACAGAGACAGAGAGAGACAGAGAGAGACCTGGAGAATACCTCTTTCACTCTTGCCATCATCCAATATTTATTCATTTCCTGAGTCCCTCACCTGAAGTCATAGGTGAGACTGGGAAGGAGAATGTGAGTAGTGTCCATCCTGATGCCCATGTCCTAATCCCGGCAGCAGTGTGTATCTGACTTCATAAGGTCAAGGGAACTTTGGAGAGGTGGCTAAATAAATGAATCTTCAAAAGGGAAGGTCATCCTGCATAGTCCAAGTGGGCCTGATAATCATCACAAGGGTATTACCAGAGCGGGAGAGTCAGGGGAAAAGCAGATGGAGTGAAGATGGAGGAAGGTACACCACCAAGCAAGGTATACAAGTGGGAGCTGAAAAATAGTTCTCTCCTGTGCCCACAAAGGATTGCTGCCCCAGTCACACCTTGACTACCTCACTGAGGCCAATTCTGGACTTCTGACTTCCAGAATGGTAGCAACAGATTTATGTTGTTTATTTATACGAGTAGATTTATGGCAATTTGTGACAACAACAATTGAAAAAGAATATAGGGGGACTTGGAATTTCTGCAAAACTTGCTCTTCTGGACACAGGGCTTAGATTTTTCTTGCCATGTCATTCAGCCATGTTTTCACTAACCTCTAGCATTGCCCTCTGCCTCTGCCCCTGCCCCCAGATTAGTTTCTTATCTCTGTGAATCTCCTCCCAGTCATCCACCTTCAGGGCCTAGATTGATACTGATGCAAAATCCTCCTGTTTGGGACTGAGGTTGGTAGAAATAAAGAAAAATTCAACTGGAACATGAAATTACAATGAGAAACCTTCTAAAAATAGGAACATTTTCTCTCCCAGCATCTAGCCAAAGAGAAAGCAAGCTAGGGAGAGACGGAGAACCAGAGGTACCACAAACTGGAATTTAGCTAGAAACACTTTGCTGCCTTTTAAGTTTCTGAACATTTACTTGTTAAGACTTTGTTTCTGTCTTTTGCTTGTTATGTGACAGGATCTCACGATGCAGCCTAGGCTGGCTTGGAACTCATGATCTTCCTATCTCAGCTGTATTATAAGCCTTCACCACCCTGCCATGCTTGCTGCTTAAGTTTTCAAGCTTGGCTCTGAGGATTTCCAGGCCTTTAGTCCAGCCTAGAAGACTGAATACAAAGGACCAAAGGAGGCCCTGGAGAAATCCATTTGAACCCTGGTTCTGAGGCTCCCCGCCCCCCCCCCCCTCACTCCTGGTCTCTTATTTCCAGTCAGGTGAGCTCCCCACTGCCTCTTTTCGTGGAGGGTGCACTACTCCAATCCCTAATTCAAGACCTGGGGATTGCCATCACAGACAGAAATGAGTAAGTGCATGTTTCTGACCCTATGCAAAAAAGGCATGTTACCAAGAAAGTGTAAAGCGGGCTTTCTTTTACTTTTCTCGCGCAGAATGAAAGGCCTTTACTTTAAGTTTTATATTCGTGATGATGATTTTATTTTTTCTTTCCGTTCCTTTATGAGCTGGGAGCAAAACCCTGGCCCAGGCCCCAGGCAGCTGCTGGAAAAGCGCCCTCCCAGGAGCAGAAAGCTCGCAGCGGAAACAGTGAAACAGTGGAGGCGGGAGCGAACTTGCCAGGCTTTGCTCCCCCCCCAACCCCTCCCTCCCTCATGAAAGGGGTTCTCTCCAGGTTTCAAGAGGCTAGATCAAGCCCCCAGTGGAGGCCCTCGACTGCAGGGTACAGCAGGGAGACCCGCGCTCCCTTTCCGGGCAGCCCTTCCCCCTCCCTGGCAGGCTCAGAAAAGGCGCAGCGGCCAAGAGGATGGAGACCACCCATGAAGGCCGCCCTCGCCCCGCCCCCTAAGGCCCCGCCCCCTAAGGCCCCGCCCCTCAGGGCCCGCCCTTGCACGATGGTTCCCATGCTCTGATGAGTTCAGCCCAGCACAGGCTGGGCAGCCTGCGGGTACCCAGCTCCTCCAGATGAAGAGGGAGTGAGGAGCCACAAGGCCCCCGGCTCAGAAGAGATGGCCTTTCTTCCCTACTCCAGTGCTTGTAGCCTTTCCTCCCTACACTCATCCTAAAGATTTGGGTAGCAAATTAATTTTAATCCACGGTAATTCGAAACAACAAAAACAAAAAGCAACACCAAGTTTGGAGTTACAAGCTGTTCTCAGAGCAGAACTGGAAACCTTTGGATCTACAAGATCAAGGTAGATGAGGGCATGTGGACCAGGGAGGGTGTTTTGGGGTCTCCAGTATCCTCCTAGAGGCAAAGTTCACAGACATTTCTCCCCTTCTAGTTGCCAGAATGGAAAGTTTGCAGAAGACAGCTCAGCCCAGGTCAACAAACTTTTATTGCCACTTCTGGCTCCCCCAGCCCCAGCAAGGGTCCTGCTTCTACACTGGAGAAACACTGAGTTCAGTCGGGTGCAGGGGAGTGGAGGTGAGGGGTGTGACCATTCCTCTGTATACAGCCAAGTTAAAGAAAACCTTACTTTGCTGGAGGGAGGGCCAGACAGAGAGGAATTCAAGGGCTCAGTCCCACTTGCTGACTGCAGAATATAGGGGCCATGGTTTAAAACTTTTTTCGAAGGGAGTAGGGATGAATTTGGCTGCTGTTGTACCCCCTTGTGCTTGCTGCCACATTGCCATGGAAACAAGGGAGGGGCAGGATGTAGCTCATTCTGACTACCTGGGAGGATGGCAGGGCAGGCATTTGGTAAACATATCCTCTTCTATTCCTACCGAGCACACAGCTCTGTCCCCAGCCGACCCCCATCAGAGGCTTACTCCCCTCTGCCTGTTCTACTCCCTTTCCTTCTGGAGCTGGAATTCTGCCAACTAGACTTCAGGCAAGGCTGCTGGTGACTGCTTTCCACAGTCAGGTCTCCCTGGCAGCAGCACTTAAGTATGTCCACCAAGCTCAGTGGTAGCTCTAGTAGAACTGTTGGCTGTAGTGCCTCAGTGGAAAAGCAGCAGCTAGTACCCCCTCAACTCTCCATACAATTGCTGTTTCCAAAACATCTCTGCCCCAACAAATCTTAAAAGCATAAATCCAAATGCTTAAGGTTAGAAACAACAGAAAATAATTCTTTGATGATGCTCAAGGCTAGGATGGGGGAGAGATTCAAGCCACCTGTGTACCCTGCCATCTGTCCATCTGGAATTTGCTTCTTCCCACTGGGTCATCATTGCTGGGGGGCTGGAATCCCAAATTGCCATTAGGTGCTATTCTCAGCACCCAGTGCTGTTGATGGATGAGGCTTGCTTGTGGCCATAGTGAGGAGATATAGATGGATTCTCAATACCATGGGTCAGCCCGATGCTGCTGGTTGTAGAGCTGTAGCTTGATCTGATCTTTGATTTGATTGACAAGAATCTGGGATAGCAGGATTCCCACCAGCTAAAAGAGACAAAAAGGAACTGGTCCCTCAGCAGGGAATGAAGCTCCTGCTTCCATGACTCACTACCCCCCCTCTTGTCCCTCAGCAATCCCAGTCCCTAACCAATCCCCATGTCCCTCCCACCCAAAAGGAGTCTTTGCAGAGTTAGTAAGACCTACAAGTCTGACCACAGAAGTTACCTGGGGGATGGCCAGGCCCAGGGCAACACCACCAAGTAAGAACAGGTTGCTGTGTATCCAGTTGACCAACTTGTCGATACAGCCATTGGTGTAGATGACTTTACTTGCTTCCAAGTAATCAAGGGCCTGCATACCTTGGCCACACATAGTGTTAATCACTGCCTGAGGAAACAATTGAAAAGCCAAATATAATTCCCCTACCATTAGCACCTTGTTTGAGGCCCTAGCTGATAGGGATCCTACCCTTTCAACTCCTAAATTGTTCAAGTATTTGTGGAAGTTTCTGGGTTGGAAATTGCTAGATACAGATTTCCCCTCCTTTGAGAGGTCTGGGATCACTCCTCCATATTTTAGAGCTGCTTCTTCTGAGCTCCCAGGGGTGAAAGGTTAAAGGAACCATCAGACTGAGATAAAGAAACTCATTTGATAGCTATTCTATAAAACTGGTTGGTTATGTGAGACAGGTAGAGAGTCAAGAGAATAGCTGTTCCAATCAGAAAGTAACCTGGTAGGGAAACAGCCTAGATGCTCTTCAATAGATGAGCAGATCAATAAAATGTGTTACATACACACAATGAAATTTTACTCATCCAAGAGGAAGAATAAGGTCATGTCAGTTGCAGGGAAATGGATGGACCTAAGCGAGGTAGGACAAATGGCACCATTTCTCTCATATGTGGAAGCTAGATCTAAAATATAACTCAACATGATATACAGGACTCTAGGCATTCACACACAAACAGTCAGACTAAGGACAATACCCTTAGGGAAGAAACCCAAAGGTATAACTTCTCTGAACATTTAAAATACTATTTATCTCTGGCATTGGTGGCTCACATCTATAATCCTAGGTACTTGGGAGACTGAAAGCTGAGGAACACTATTTGAAGATAGGCTGCTGGGCAGGAAAGCAGGAAAATCCATGAAAATCTTATATCCATCAACTCCTTAGAAAAAGCCAGAAGGAGTTCTGTGGTTCATGTGGTAGAGCACCACTAGTCTTTAGCAAAA
Organism: Perognathus longimembris pacificus; assembly: GCF_023159225.1. Classification (NCBI taxonomy): domain Eukaryota; kingdom Metazoa; phylum Chordata; class Mammalia; order Rodentia; family Heteromyidae; genus Perognathus; species Perognathus longimembris. The sequence goes on along the minus strand of NC_063162.1, from coordinate 135,653,812 downwards.
AGAGATTCAGAGACAGCACCCAGGCCCCAAGTTCACACCTCAAGACAAGCAAATAAATAAACAGATAAATAAAATAAAAATACAACTTATCTAAATGAATTCCAGGAAATGGAAACATGGGGTTGTTGTCGTTATTGGTGGTATTTGTTTTGGGGTTTGCAGAAAGGGAGGGAGGAAGAATGAACAAATGGGGGCTGGGGATATAGCCTAGTGGCAAGAGTGCCTGCCTCGGATACACGAGGCCCTAGGTTCGATTCCCCAGCACCACATATACAGAAAACGGCCAGAAGCGGCGCTGTGGCTCAAGTGGCAGAGTGCTAGCCTTGAGCGGGAAGAAGCCAGGGACAGTGCTCAGGCCCTGAGTCCAAGGCCCAGGACTGGCCAAAAAAAAAAAAAAAAAAGAATGAACAAATGCAATCTTGCTATTCAGTATATACTACATGAAAATAATCTATGTACCTTGTGAGCAGGGATGGGAGGAGGAAACAGGAAAGCGAAGGGAGGTGTCACTCATTACCTGGTTTATGAAATGGCAACCCCCTCTTAATAACCCACCTTAATAATAACAATAAAATTATAATTTAAAAAAAGAAAAGAAAGCTAGGTTCCAGTAGCTCATGCCTGTAATTCTACCTACTTAGATGGCTGAGATCTGAGGATCACGGTTTGAAGCCAGCCTGGACAGGAAAGTTCATGAGACTTTTATCTCCAATAAACGAATCAGAAAATGCTGGAAGTGGCACTGTGGCTCAAATGGTAGAGTGCTAGCCTTGGGACAGCAGTGCCCAGACCCTGAGTTCAAGCCCCAGGACCAGCAAAAAAAAAAAAAAAGGAAGGAAGAAAGAAAAGAAAAGAAAGAAGAAAATAACTAGGCTCATTACTCAGGAGGAAATGAAGTGAGGTGTTTGCTCACCTGATTGGGGGTAGGCAAACAACAGGAATAAGGCACAGAACATCTCTCCCGGCTGGGGTTGTCCTCTGAGCAGTTGAAGTACATGTTCTGAGACCAGTCCTTGTAGGAAATTCCTCCACAGCAGCTGAACTGCAACATAACCCACCATAGAGATTAACAATCCCCCATCCCACACACTGTAGTAGCCAAAGGAATTCTCAGTGGTCAAAACTCAGTGGTAAGCTTCCACTTGTAATTTGTTTTTTTTGAGAAAGAGAACATTTTTATTACTGCTCTACTTTGCATAGCTGCAAAAGCAATTTGTAAAGGGGACAAACTCAGGAAGAAATTCAAAGACTTGAGCTGGGTTTTTTTTTTTTTCCCACCACATGCAGCTCTCTTTTTTTTTTTTAAATTTATTTGTTTATTAATTGAACACAATTTTTTTGACAAGGTGTTGTACAAAAAGGGTACAGTTACATAGTAGGGCAGTGTGTACATTTCTTGTGATATCTTACATTCTGTTTTTCTATCTCTTCTCTAGGTCAGGTAGACATATATACAATATACAATGTATCAAGAACATATACAGTAGCCTCGTGGCCACGCCCAAGAAAGTTCGCCTAGGGCTTTAAATGTAATGTCGATATTAGACCATATGTCGACAGTAGTCTTATATGAACATACATACCTAGCTTTTGAGCTATTGTATTCCCCTGAGAGATCAATTTTTGACATTTATATGTTGAGTAATTGTTTGGTTTTAGTTACATACTGTTGGGTCGCTGCCCCAGTCCTGTGGGGAATACTATTTGACAAGCAGTTTTTGTTTCACAGACTTGGTCTCTACTGTCTCTCCGTCTCCCTTTGTTAACAGTCATATATCAGGGAGATCATGCCCCTTTGTTTTCTGTGTTCTAGGCTTGTCTCACTCAACATTATTTGTTCGAGTTCTGACCATTTCCCTGCGAATAATAATATTTCACCATTCCTAATCGCTATGCAGTATTCCATTGTGTATAAGTACCATATTTTTTGGATCCATTCGTCTGTGGAGGGGCATCTGGGTTGTTTCCAAATTTTGGCTATTGTGAATTGTGCCGCGATAAACATGGAAGTACAAATGTCTTTTTGATATTTTGGGTTTTGCTGTTTAGGATAGATGCCTAGGAGTGGTATGGCTGGGTCATAGGGTAGGTCTATATTGAGCTTTTTGAGAAACCTCCATACTGTTCTCCAAAGTGGTTGTACTAATTTGCACTCCCACCAACAATGGAGAAGGGTTCCTCTTTCCCCGCACCCCCTCCAGCATTTGTTGTTCCCACTTGTAATTTTAAAGTCATTTAAATATAATTTGAACTGTAGCTCAAGCTTCCCAGTGGCTTTCACCTACAGATGCTTTCTTTTCCTCCTCCTTCCCTCCCCTCCCCCTTCTTCACCCTCCTCTCCCTCCTCCTCTTCTTGTGCCTGTACTGGGACTTGAACTCAGCGGTCTAGGTGTTGTCCCATAGCTCTTTTGCTCAAGACTACAACTTGAGCCACAGCTCTACTTCTGGCTTTTTGGTAGTTCACTGGAGATAAAAGTCTCATGGACTTTCCTGCCCAGGCTGGCTTCTAACCACAAACCTCAGATCTCAGCTTTCTGAGTAGCTAGAATTACTAGCGTGAGTCAGAGGTGCCCTGCACTTTCTTTGCTGCTGCTTTGTGTATCTTCTTATAACTCCAATAATATTTGGTATTATAATTGTGGTATATGAATATCTGTGTAATTTTACACACTGAACTATAAACTTAAGAGGTATATTCTGATACTGAGAGCCAGTAGCTCACACCAGCAATCCTAGCTACTCAGGAACCCAGATCTGAAGATTACACTTTGAAGCTAACTGGGACAAGGGAAGTCCATGAAACTCCACCAAAAAGCTAGAAGTGGAGCTATGGCTCAAGTATTAGGATGTTAGCCTTGAATAAAAAAGCTCAAGGACAGTCAGTGTCCAGACCCTGAGCTCAAGTCTCAGAACCAACACACACACACACACACACACACACACACACACACACACACACACACACACACAAAAGAGAAGATTCTGGCTTTGTAGCTCTGCATAGCATAGAGCCTGTGAAAAGGTATTCAGAAATACTGGCAAGGTCTGGCAGTATAGCCCAGTGATAGAGTACGTGTTAAGCACGAATATCCCCTGGGCCAATCCAATAACACCACACACAAAAAAAGCAAATTGGTTGTTGCATCATAGGAAGAACCTAGCATGGTCTCCAAAGCACATTTATTCAAAATTCATAGCATCATAGCTATTGCGAAATAGACAAGGTAGAAGCAACACCGGTGTTCATTCATGGATCAATGGATAAACACAATATAGAATTTTAAAACACTGGAATATTATTCAGCCTAAAATAAGAAGGGAGTTCCAATACATGCTACAACACAGATGAAATCTGAAGAAATGCCAAGTGAGATAAATCAGTCACAAACAAGCAAATATTGTATGAGTCCATTCACATGTACACCTACCGTAGTCCATTCATACAGAGTACAATGATGGAGAGGAAGATGGTGTTTAATGGGTATAGAATTGTAGCTGGGTAATATGAAAAGGTTCTGGAGATGGCTGGTGGCGATGCTTGTATACAATGTTTTTAAGTATTCACATCTGAGCTGGGTGCTGGTGATTCATGCTTGTGGTACTAGCCTTAAGCACATACACACACAAAAAACACTAAGCAAGCTTACCCCAAGTATCAGCATCAACAAAAGTATACACATCTGTATGCATTTTAAAATATACTTTAAAATATGTAAGTATACAGATCTGTACTTTAAAATATACAGATGTGCATACTTAAAATGGTAAATTCTAGGAATGTAACTCAGTGCTTGCCTATGATATGCAAACTATTGAGTTCCATCCCTAGCATTGCTAAACCAAACAGAGCAAATGGTAAATTTTGCTATGTATATTTGGCCAAAATGTAAACTTCATTCAAATGTAACTATTGACTAGGTAATCAAAAAATCTGCTTGCTTCCTTATAAGTCACTATTTATAATGATTTTCTTACAGATTGTCCCAGGATCCATTTGCGAATAAGAATATACACCCCTCTTTTTTATACAAGTGGATTACTACCTACACCATTCACTATCCTTAAACAGACTCTTAAGGTATTCTGTGTATGCATGTGTGTGTGTGATTGCTTGCTAAATCTCTTCCCAGAATCTATTACCTAGCAGGTAACAAAGTAGCCCCTCACCCCTAGAGGATGAGGCATCTCTTGGATGACATTAACTTTTACTCACAGCCCCCCCAGACCGCTTATTGACCCCACCACAGTTAGCACATACCTTCTTCTGCCCAAAATCAATGAGATTCTGCAAGTCCAGGTCATCTCGGTAGTGGACAATGGCGTTGTTGATTATCTCACTCACTTTCCCCCGAGCCTGACAGAGACATGAACAGGGAATTAGGAAGCAGGATCAAGTCCTCCCTGTGGAAGTAACAGTAGGCCAGGATCACCTTCCCACTCCTCCCACCCTCCATTTCTCTGTAGTTTATTGTCCCAGCAGAATTTATGAAGGCAGGAGGATACCCTCCATGTGCAATACAGTGTGGTCACAGCTTGAGTAGCCCTTCTTACCCCTATGCCAAGTCCTAAGCAGCCCAACAACACCTGTTTGGCTCCTTCTCCCAGGCCACTCTAGGCATACACTCATAGCTATCAAAGTTAGTTCAGCCAAATAGCCCCACACCACTTCCCATTGCCCAGCTCCAATCCTTGTCCATACTCATTCATTACCACGGGCTTTCATTCTACCTTTTTTTTTTCAAACTGTTTCTCTCTTGTCTCTTGTACTCTATCTTCTTCTGCATAGCATACTATGAAATATTTGTAGGTTGATACAAAGTTCAAAACTTTTTCTGGTGCTTACTGACCCAAGATCTACTGACCTCTAGTGGGCACAAAAAAATTGCATCTCTATAGACTTCTATCATTTTAGGATTTTCCAAAGCCAACACTAGGAAATTGAACCATTCTCAATTTCTTAATTTTCTACTTTAGTCTCTTTCTATTCCACTACACTTTTCTTACAATTTCCTTCCATAGTTCTATACTTTGTTTCAGACAGTCACTGGTCATTTAAGAAAAGAATTCTGCTAATTAAAAGGACTTCCTGCATAGTAGACCACCTCAAGATATGGTAAGCACTGTTCAAAATTATGTTTTCTTGCTGAGTGCCAGTGGTTCGTGCCTGTAACTCCAGTTACTCAGGAAGCTGAGATCTGGGGGACTGCAGGACAGAGTCAGTTCAGGTAGAAAAGTCAGTGAGACTCCATTTCTAAAATAATCATCTAGGGCTGGGAATGTGGCTTAGTGGTAGAGTGTTTGCCTACCATGCATGAAGCCCTGGATTCGATTTCTCAGCACCATATAAACAGAAAAAGCTGGAAATGGCCCTGTGGCTCAAAAGGTAGGGTGCTAGCCTTGAGCAAAAAGAAGCCAGGGACAGTGCGCAGGCCCCAAGTCCCAAGCCCCAGGACTGGCAAAATTAAAATTAAAATTAAAAAATAAAATAATCATCTAGAAGCCCAGTTGGAGGAAGATCTCAACTGGTAGAGTGCCGGCTGAGCAAGGAAATCCCTTGGGTTCAAACCTCAATATAAAAAAAAAGATGAAGGAGAAGGAGGAGCAGGAGGAGGAAGAGGAGGAGAGAAAGAAGGAAAAGAAAAAGAAGAAGAAAAGGAGGAGAAGGAGAGGAGGAGGAGGAAGAAGAGGAGGAAGAGGAAGAAGGAGGAGGAGAAGGAGAAGGAGAAGGAAAGGAGAAGGAGATGAGAAGAAGGAAGAGAGAAGAAGTATTTTCCTCCCACTTTTCCACTGTTTTTCTCAGTAATTTATTTTTGAAGAAATAAAAAGCATCCTGTGTTGTCTGTGGTCCACTTAATCATTGGGTTTTGGTCATTTATTACTAAAATGTGCAGGATTATTTTAACCTCATGTTTATACATTTGCTTCCCTCTTGGCTTCTCAGACTGTCAGGGGAAAACACCTTACAGTCGTTAAATATGGTGACTTTGAAGGCCATTAACTCATCCCTAAGGAGAATCTTTCAAAGGCGGATCCCTGAGGAAGGAGAGCTGTGGTTAATTAATCAGGCTACACAGTCTAAAGCAGGAATGTTCCCTTCCTCTGTCAGGCTCAAACCTGAGGCCTCTAGGTGCCAAATGCTACCTTGTCTGAAAAGACGAAGCCCAGGACGCCAGCAGCCAGCTGTAGCAGGAACACGATGGTGAGGCAGAGTGAGAACTGCAGGACACAGGCAGGAAAAGGAAACACTTTCACTGCTTGGGTAGCAGCCTCTCCCAGAAGAGGGGTTTGAGGAGCCATTGGGCACTTCTCCCAGATGTTCCCAACAAGGGAAAGCCTTCTGCCTCTGGGATCCCGTGGGCACCCGGTGGTGGGTGAGGAGCTCAGGGATGGGGGTAGGGTGGGCCGGAATAAACAAAAAGGAAAGGCTATGGGCACCAGGAGGGACGAGGAGACATCTAAAGGTTGGGCCAAGGATTTCCTCGAGGCCTAGGCCACTCACCGTCTGCAGGAGGCAGATGTTCTCGCGGAGGGATCCAATGCAGCCGCAGAAGGTGAGAAGGAACATGAGTACACCCACCACGATCAGCAGGATGGCAGGGTCCACCGCCAAGCAGGCCAAAGCTGCTTCTGGGGGAGGGGCCGCCCCTCAGTGTGAGACCCGGGCCCACTGAGGGAGCTCCCAGGGCTGGAGTGAAAGGGCGCCCACCAAACTTCTTTTTCCTTTGGTAGGGCAGTCTCCAATGTGGTTGGTTAAAGATTATGGGGAGACAACATCTTCCTCGGAAGGAGTGGACAGAAAGAGCCCAGGAGGGGTGGTGGCATGTAATCTGAGGAACTAACAAAGAGCCTTCATTTCTGGGCTCATAAGAGGAGTGGCTACTCTCACTCCAGAGAAGAATTAGAATGGCATTAGGCTCGCCAGCTCTGCGGATTCCATTTCCTGGAGACTTCGTGCACAAGAAGAGGGATGGAGGTTGAATTACTCCAGGACCAGCCCTTGATTGCTCTCTGCTCCCAGAGGCCTGGCTTCACTCCTGGATATTTCCTAAGCCTCACATGTCAGCTGATCTTGAAAGACTATTGGGGGCTCAGAGAAACTGAAGTGAACTGCCAAAAAAAAAAAAGTCTGCCACCTTGGAATAGCCATCCAAGACTGGCTACAGGGAACTGACTCCTATAGCCCCACAGCCCATTCAGGGAGGCGAGGAGCCAGGGCTGAGGAGGCAGAGGGTATGGCAAGAGTGGGGTAGGTAGAGGGGGACCCACAACTTACCCGCGTGTTTCATCAGCCGGGCATAGACACCCACTGCCACCATTACCATGGAAATCACCTATGGAAACACCAAGGGAGCAAGATTCAGATTTTGAAACCAGAGAACCTCTGAATGTGATGAGAACAGGAGAGGGTGACTTTCCCCGGGGAAGGGGTGAGCGAGTGGTCCCAACCTCACTACTCGCCCACACTCGCCTCCCTGGGCCAGGAAGACTGATAGAACTGGTTGGCTTCTGTGAGATACTTTCTCCAACATTATCTCAAACAGTCCTTACAACAAACTCACCTCCTGAGGCAAATACGAATCCTATTTCATAGATGAAGAAACTAAGGTGATACAAGTTTAATACTCAGTGGTGATTAAAAATGTGGGCCTTGGGGCTGGGGATATAGCCTAGTGGCAAGAGTGCCTGCCTCGGATACACGAGGCCCTAGGTTCGATTCCCCAGCACCACATATACAGAAAACGGCCAGAAGCGGCGCTGTGGCTCAAGTGGCAGAGTGCTAGCCTTGAGTGGGAAGAAGCCAGGGACAGTGCTCAGGCCCTGAGTCCAAGGCCCAGGACTGGCCAAAAAAAAAAAAAATGTGGGCCTTGGGCTGGGGATATGGCCTAGTGGCAAGAGTGCTTGCCTCGTATACATGAGGCCCTGGGTTCAATTCCCCAGCACCACATATACAGAAAACGGCCAGAAGTGGCGCTGTGGCTCAAGTGGCAGATTGCTAGCCTTGAGCAAAAAGAAGCCAGGGACAGTGCTCAGGCCCTGAGTCCGAGCCCCAGGACTGGCCAAAAAAAAAAAAAAAAAGTGGGCCTAAAAATATACACTGGCAAAAATAAATAAAAAATATACACTGGAAAAAGGCCTATTCAATAATTAGTGTTGGCAGAACTGGACATCCTTATGCAGAAAACTAAAATTTGTTAATATGCACCAGTATCCGCACAAAGTGGATCAAAGACCTCAATGTCAGACCTGAAGCTCTGAAACTACTGCAAGAGGGAATAAAAGAAACATTAGAACTTATAAAAAGAAACATTTTGTAAAGAATTCTAGGGGTACGGCAGATGGCAGAAAGAGTCTTGACAAATGGGGTTACATCAAATTGAAAAGTTTCTGCACAGCAAATGACATGGTTACTAAACTAGAAAGACAAGCAACAGACTGGAAGATCTTTACCAGCGATACATCTGACAAAGGTCTAATATCCAAAATATACAAGGAACTCAAGAAAAACCCTAAAAAAAAACCCCAACCCCCCAAAAAAAAACCCTAATAAACCAACCAATAAAGGGCAAAAGAGCTAAAAAGAAATCTTTCAGAAGAATGGCAAATAAATAAAAATGCTCAATATCCTAGCTATGAAGGAAATGCAAATCAAAACAACAATGACATTTCATCTCACCTTCCTTAGGTTGGTTAGCATTGAGATTTTGAACAACAAATGCTGGCTGGGAAGCATAGAAAAGAAGCACTATTGCACTGCTGGTGGGAATGTAAACTAGTACAGCCACTCTGGAGGGTGGTTTGGAGATTTCTCAAAAAACTAAACATAGAACTTCCCTATGGGGCTGGGGATATAGCCTAGTGGCAAGAGTGCCCGCTTCGGATACACGAGGCCCTAGGTTTGATTCCCCAGCACCACATATACAGAAAACGGCCAGAAGCTGCGCTGTGGCTCAAGTGGCAGAGTGCTAGCCTTGAGTGGGAAGAAGCCAGGGACAGTGCTCAGGCCCTGAGTCCAAGGCCCAGGACTGGCCAAAAAAAAAAAAAAAAAAAAGAACTTCCCTATGATGCAGCCACAGGACTCTTGGCATCTACCCAGAACATTACAAGTCAGAAAAGAACTTGCGCATCCATGTTTGTTGCTGCACTATGCCTTACAACGGATGAGTATATCAAAAAATGTGATACATATACCCAATGAAATTTTAGCCATCCATTAGAAAAAAATAATATTATGTCATTTGCAGGGAAATGGATGGAACTAAATGAAGTCATCCAAAGTGAGGTAAGTCAAGCTCAGAGAGACAAATGGTACATGTGTTCTTTCATATGTGGAAGCTAGATCTAAAATACAACTAGACATGATAACGTATATAGAGTTCTATTCATTTATACACAAATAGGATTCACTTGGGAGGAACCCAGAGGCCTAACTTCTCTGCATATCTAAAGTACTATTTGTCAAAACAAATTCCAGGAAATGGAAAACTGATTTTTGGGTGCACTTATTTATTTTTGCTGCTGTTGCTATTGTTGGTGGTATTATTTGGGTTTCTTTGGTTGTTCTTTGTTGTTGTTGTTGTCTTGTGGGGAGGCAAAGGGAGGCACAGAAATGGAGGAAGAAAGGGTGAACAAATGCAGTCATTATATTCAATATACATTTTGCAAAAAGTACACTAAGCTACTTATGAGCAGGAAAAGGTGGGAGAGATGTGGGAAAGAGAAGGAGGGGTAACATTGTGCAAGAAGCATTGTACTCATTACCTGGCTTACAGAATTATCCCCCCTTAAAAGAACTCCTTAATGATAACAATTTTAAAAGACAACATGGGCTTGTGGAGGTCTGGGGGTATAGCTCATTTGGGAGAGCACACTGTTAAGAATAGTTTGTTTGCCAACACCCAAAGCTACCCATAAACCAAACACACACAAAACTATAAGCTTTAGAATGACTCACATTCAGAAGTGGGACAAATTTCTGAGCCGGGGTTTCTTTTGAAAGATGGGGATTTTAGATAAGGAGCCAGGCATGGTGATTCACACCTGTAATCCCCCTATTTGGTAGGTTGGGGCAGGAGTATTGGTATTTACAGACCAGTCTGTGCTACCCAGCAAGATCTTGTTTCAAAAAATAAATTGAATAATTGATGCAAAACACTTTAACAGGATTTCTGACAACAAAGATTATTTATCATTATGAATAGCTTGCCCAAGGTCACATAGGAAATAGGTTCTGAATTCAAATCCATCCAGATCAAAGCATAGTATTAAAGCTAAAGTAGTCCAGCTTTCTAACCTGTTTGAGGTCAATATAGTATCAAGTACAAAAAGAGAGTGCATGTCCATGTGAAAGTGTGTGCACGAGCTTGTGGCAAGTGCCAGAACTGCCCTGGAGAGAGCCTTTATCTTTATAAGCTGATTCCAGTGGTGAAGAATAGAGGAACTCAGGCCTTTTGAATTTTATGGCACTTCCCTGAGAGAACAAATCCATTAGAGACTACCAACAGTCTCCACAGAAGCATTCTACAGAAGTGCTGGGCAGCCCCAGCATATACCCCCTCAGCTACCCTTTCTTCAAACAGTCTCCAGGATGGTGCTAAGCAGCAGCCAGCTGTCACTATGGCAATAGATGACGCCATGCTCTGGCAGGAGAAGGTTCTCAGCATCAGGGACTTGACCAACTCAGCAGGGAAGAAAATGGCTGGCTACATTCCACTGGCCTGAAGACAGAAACCACTGAAAAGAGTCACCCTGGGGCTTTAGTGGGAGGAGGGTGCTGGGCCCTAGAACAGATAATAAGGTTAGACTTATCCCCTGGGAAGAACCCTTACTTACAAAAGTCCTACTGCAAGGGGACAGAAGGTGCATCAGTAGTAAGTAGCAAAACCATGTCTTTGAGACCTATGCCCTCTCTGCTTGAGTCCTTATCTGTCCTGCCCTTGATGATGAGGCCACATGTTATCAGCCAACCCTATCTACCCAGGAGACAGGGAGCAGCTATGACACTGCAGGTGCCACTTGGTGTTAGTTCCGTGGTGTGACCAGGCTTGGGGAGTACAGGGACAGCGGGGAAGCCCTAGGAGAGATGACAGTCACCCTCCTGCCCATTCTGAAGGCCACCCTCTGCCACAGTGAACAAGCATCTCTACTCACCACACCTAACTGCAGTTCTTAATATCATTTTACAGAATCATTTAAACATAATACTTTCCTTCTCTTTATTTCTGTTGTTTCTAAGCTCCTCACGTTTTTGGTTTTTTTTTTGTGCTAGGCTTGAACTAAGGACCTGGGCACTGTCTCTGAGCTTTTTTGCTCCCTCTACCACTTGATCAACAGCTCCATTTCCAGGTTTTTTGGTGCTTAATTGGAGATAAGAGTTTCACAGACTTTCCTGCCAGGGCTGGCTTTGAACTGCAATCCTCAGATCTCAGCCTCCTGAGTTAGCTAGGATTAGAGGTCTGAGCCACTGGTACCTGGCTCCTCACTGTTTATCTACATGTTAAAATTTTATTAGGATGGACAATTTTTCACAGAGAAAGTCTCTGATTAAATACTAACACAGGTAAACTAAACAAGGTACAATAAAGAGTAGCTACACATCACAGGGTAAATTAATTCTATTAATGAGCTTCTAATTATATCAGTTTTTTGGTCTCTACTGGTGGTAGATATTATGTCTCTCCCAAGATGTCTGCGTCCTAATTCCTGGAACCTGTAACTATATTAGCTTACATGGCCCAAGGGACTTTGCAACTGTGATTAAGGATTTGAATATGGGGAGATTATCCCTGAAGGCCTGATATGGTCTCAGCAACCTACTAGAGTCTGACAAGGAACTATAACAAGAGAAACAAAGGTGGGCTGCAGATGGATCATACCTGTAATCCTAAACTACTCAGGAGCCTGAGATCAAAAGCTAGCCTGGGCAGAGAAGTTCCTGTGAGATGCTTATCTCCAATTAACCGCAGGCAATTGGAAGTAGAGTTGTGGCTCAAAGTGGCAGAGCTCTAGCCTTGAGCAAAAAGAGCTCAGGGACAGGGCCCAGGCCCTGAGTTCAAGGCCCACCACCAACAAAGACAGAGAGAGGGAGTGGGAGGGAGAGAGAGAAACCAGGTTGGGCAATGTGCTGCTGTGAACTAAGGAATGTGTGCAGCCTAGAGGCTGGAACAGAGAAAACCAGGAATGCAGTACTGCTGACATCACTAAGACCTATTTTGGATTTCCCGCCTCCAGAAACATAAAAGGTGTTGTGAGCATGGGTAGCTCATGCCTGTAATCCTAGCTACTCAGAAGATTGAGATATGAGGACAGTGGTTCAAAGCCAGTCCAGTAGAAAAATATGAAACTCTTACCCCCCAATTAACCACCAAAAAGCCAAAAGTGGAACTGAGGCTCAAATGGTAGAGCACTAGCCTTTAGCAAAAAAGCTAAAGGACAATGTCCAGGCTCTGAGTTCAAGCCCCATTACTGGCACAAAAAAATTAATAAATTTGTATAGTTTTAAGCCACTAAGTTTGGGTAATTTGATACAGACTCAATAGGAAATGAATACACTAAATTCAGCAGCTGCTATGTGCAAGTTACCTTGAAAATGTATAATCTGTTATGTTGGGGAGGGACTAAGAACCTTTATAGTCAAAGCAAAGCAAGGTTCTTAACCTTGGCTATATTACAACTACAGAGAGACTAAAACACATCCTATCTATGGTGCACTGCAAATTGAGTAGACCAGAATTGCTTGCATGGAACTCAGGTAATAGTAGTTCTGAATGTGCCCATAGTTTGAAAATCTATAAGCCTAAAGCACAATTGTCCAGGGATTTAAAGCAGCTTATAGAGGCTACATTAAAAGCAAGATTAGCTGGATGCCAGTGGCTTATGCCTACAATCCTAGCTAATAGGGAGGCTGAGATCTGAGGCTTGTGGTTCAAAGCCAGCCGAGGCAGGAAAGTCTATTGTGAGAATTTATCTCCAATTAACCACCAGAAAAACTGGAAGTGGTTCTGTGGCTCTAAGTGGTAGAGTGGTAGCTTTGAGCAAAAGAGATCAGGAACAGCACCCAGGCCCTAAGTTCAAGTCCTAAGACCAACAACAACAAAAAATAATAAAGGTAATATTAAGGGGTTAGAGGCATAGCTCAAGGGTAGAGCTTTGCTTACCATGTATAAAGCCCCAGGTTTGGTTCCTAGCATCACACAAAAAAGTAAGATTAAGACTTTACTATTATTAATATTTAATATGATCAATAATGTCTCTCCCCTCAAATTCTGCATTTCACAGCTTGACCTTTCACTTACCTGTCCTCACTTCCCATCCTGGTCCTCAAACTTATTGCTATTCCAAAGTTAGTGCTGCTGCTATTAACAGTAGCTAATTTATTTCAAGACTTGAATAGAGGGACTGGGAATATGGGCTAGTGGTAGAGTGCTTGCCTCACATACATAAAACTCTGGATTCGATTCATCAGCACCACATCTATAGAAAAAAGCCAGAAGTGGCACTGTGGCACAAGTGGTAGAGTGCTAGCCTTGAGCAAAAGGAAGCCAGGGACCGTGCTCAGGCTCTGAGTTCAAGCACCAGGACTGGCAAAAACAAACAAACAAACAAACAACTTGAATACTTGAATAGAACCTCAAAGATGGGCTCTTATATTTATCCTTTTTTTGTTGTTGTTGTTATGGGGCTTGAAATCAGGACCTGTGCACTGTCCCTGAGCTTTTTCTGCTTAAGACTAGTGCATTACCACTTTGAGCCACAGCACCACTTCTTCTGGTTTTCTGGTGGTTAAGTGGAGATAGGAGTCTCATGGACTTTCCTGCCTGTGCTGGCTTCAAAACTCTGATCGTCAGATATCAGCCTCTTGAGTATCTAGGATTACAAGCATTGAGACACTGGTACTCGGCTACTTACCTCTTTTAATAGACAAGGGCAAGAAAGAGGAAAGGTCACTTGGTCAAGTGCATATAGGAGTCATGGAAACATCTGGACCAAATGCATCTCATTTCGGTTATTTCTTTAGTACAAAATTCTTATAACATCTACAATATCACCAATGACCTCCTTTCAAGAAAAGAGAGATAAAGTTACTTCTCTTTTCAGGATAGCTTTTCATATGCCAACCAGAATGAAGCCCAATTAGAAACTTTTGCTTTTGAAATTTAGATATAAGTTTCAAAACAGCAGAGCTACATTTCAGCAAAATTTATGTTCCTGAAAAGTTGGTCAAATTATTTAAAATAATTTCCACATACCAGTACCTTATAATGAAAGTGGTCATCCCCAGAGCTATTTTTCCTTGAAAAAATAGCTAACTCTAGGATTACGGCAGGAAATATATAAGACGAATTTGGAGCAACTTGTACTAGAAAGTAAAACATATTCAAAATAAAACCAAATTGGAGGGGCTGGGAATATGGCCTAGTGGCAAGAGTGCTTGCCTCCCATACATGAAGCCCTGGGTTCGATTCCCTATCACACATATATAGAATACGGCCAGAAGTGGCGCTGTGGCTCAAGTGGCAGAGTGCTGGCCTTGAGCAAAAAGAAGCCAGGGACAGTGCTCAGGCCCTGAGTTCAAGCCCCAGTACTGGCAAAAAAAAAAAAAAAAAGGACTGGGAATATGGCCTAGCAGTAGAGTGCTTGCCTCACATACATGAAACCCTGGGTTTGATTCCTCAGCACCACATATATTGAAAAAGTCAGGAGTGGTGCTGTGGCTCAAGTGGTAGAGTGTTGCCTTGAGCAAAAAGAAGCCAGGGACAGTGCTCAGCTCTGAGTCCACACCCCAGGACTGGCTAAATAAATAAATAAAAAATAAAAAACAAACCAAAAAAACCCTACCACAGCCTCATGATCAAGGTCAATGTTAACAATGAGGATGTTGGCATTGTGTGAAAATGGCATTTTATTATTGTGATCCTCCTCTTTAAAGCCTACTCCCCTATCCCTGGGAAAAGCCAGGTACTGGTGGCTCATGCTTATAGTCATAGCTACTCAAGAGGATCATTATTCAAAGCCAGTCTGTCAATTAGTGATACTCTTTATCTGCAATTAGCCCCCTCCCTCCAAAGAAAAATCTGGAAATAGAGCTGTGGCTGAAGTAGTAGAACATTAGCCTTGAGTGGAAAAGCTCAGGGACAGTGCCTTGAGTTCAAGCCCCAGGACTGGCACAAAACAACAACTATAATCTCAGTATAATCATGAGAAAAACATCAGGCAAGTTCCAGTAAAGGAACATTATACAGGCAGGCATTGGTGGCTCACACCTGTAATCCTAGATCTGAGGGTTGTGGTTCAGAGCCAGTTGGGCAGGAAAGTCTATGAGACTCTTATCTCCAGTTAACCACCAGAAAACCCCAAAGTGGCGCTGTGGCTCAAGTGGTAGACCACTAGCCTTGAGCTGAAGAGCTCAGGGACAGTGCCCAGGCCCAGAATTCAAGCCCCAGGACTGACAAAGAAAGGAAGGAAGAAAGGGAGGGAGGGAGGGAGGAAGGAAGGAAGGAAAGATAGAACATTTTACAAAATACTCTTCAAAAATCTGAAGATTGCAGAGCATCAGTGGCTCACATCTGTAATCCTAGCTACTCAGAAGGATGAGATCCAAGGATTGCGGTTTGAAGCCAGCCAGGGCTGGAAAGTCAATGAGTCTTCTTTTATGCTGGTCCTGGGCCTTGAATTCAGGTCCTAGGTACTGTCCCTGAGCCTCTGTGAGATCAAGGCTAGTGTTCTATCACTTAAGCCACAGAGCTACTTATGGCTTTTTCTGAGTAATTTATTGGAAATAAGAGTCTCACAGATTTTCCTGGCTTGGCTGGCTTCATACAGTACTCCTCAGATTGCAGCCTCTCGTGTAGCTAGGATTACAGGCATGAGCCACTGGCACTCAGCTTGTGAGACTCTTTTTTCTAATAAACTACTGAGAAAAAGGCAGAAGTGGTGCTGTGGCTCAAGTGGTATAGTGCTAGCCTTGAGCAAATGAAACTCAGGGACAGCACATAGGCCCTCAGTTCAAGCCCCAGGACCAGCACAAAAAGAAAAAAAAATCTGAAAGTCATCAAAAACAAGTGAAGTCTGAGAATTTGTCATAGCCAAGAGGTAGGAGACATGACAACTAATGTAATGTAGTATTCTGGATTGGATCATAAAACAGAAAAGACATTAAATATCTAGGAAAACCTCAGCCAGGTGCAGTGGCTTACACCTGTAATTCCAGCTTCTTGGGAGGCATAGGTAGGATGATCAAGGTCTACTAAGGCTGCTGGCACAAAAAGCACAGGCACTATCTAAAAAATAACTAAAGCAAAAAGGGCTAGGGCAAGACAGAAGTCATAAAGCACCGTTGCAGAAAGTATGAAGTCCTGAGTTCAAACCCTAGTACCATCATAATAAAAAAAATTAAAATTGGGCTGGGGATATGGCCTAGTGGCAAGAGCACTTGCCTCCTATACTTGAAGCCCTGGGTTCGATTCCCCAGCACCACATATACAGAAAATGGCCAGAAGTGGCGCTGTGACTCAAGTGGCAGAGTGCTAGCCTTGAGCAAAAAGAAGCCAGGGACAGTGCTCAGGCCCTGAGTCCAAGGCCCAGAACTGGCCAAAAAAAAAAAAAAATTAAAAAGTGAATAAAAAATTTAAGGAAATATGAATAAAGCATAGAACATAATGATCAGGCCCTTCCTTCCTTCCTTCCTTCCTTCCTTCCTTCCTTCCTTCCTTCCTTCCTTCCTTCCTTCCTTCCTTCCTCTCTCCCTCTCTCTCTTTTTCTTTCTCTCTTTATTTTTGCCAGTCTTGGGGCTTGAACTCAGGGCCTGAGCACTGTCCCTGGCTTCTTTTTGTTCAAGGCTAGCATTCTACCGCTTGAGCCACAGCGCCACTTCTGGCTTTTTTCATATATGTGGTGCTGAGGAATTGAACCCAGGGCTTCATGTATAGGAGGCAAGCACTCTACTACTAGGCCATATTCCTAGCCCCAGGCCATTATGTTTAGCAAATGTATCATACTAATGTAAGATACTACATTAAGGCAGGCACTGGTGGTTCATGCCTGTAACCCTATCTACTCAAATGGCTGAGATCTAAGGATCTGGGTTCAAACCTAGCCCAGGCAAGAACGTCCATGAGACACTTATTTCTAATTAATCATTTTTAAAAGCTGGAAGTAGGGCAGTGGCTCCAGTTATAGAGTGCTAGCTTTCAGCACAAAAGCTTAAGCACAGCACCCAGGTCCTGAGTTCAAGCCCCAGGACTAGCAAGGAAAAAAAAAAAGAAGAAGAAAAGACATTATATCAGTGCTGGTTAGTTTGTATTTTCTACCAGGGCTGGCTTGGAACAGAAATTCTACCAATCTGTTTCCTGAGTAGCCAGTATTACAGGCATGAGGCATCTGTACCTGTACAGAGTTTTTTTTTTTTTAAGTGTAAGAAACTTAGAGCCTAAGTCCTGTCCCAGGTCCACCAGCCCAAGAGCAGAGTCACTGTCTAAAAGTTGGTTGAGGTTTACTGAATTGCTTTTGGTCTCTAGGGCATACTTTACTGGCCTGGGTAAACAAAAATCTATTGTTTCCGAACTATTTGTTGATCAATCTGAGGCTGAAATAAAACCTATCATAAATCCTTAGATGGGTTAAAAAAAATATGGGCTGGGAATATGGCCTAGTAGTAGAGTGCTTGCCTCATATACATGAAGCCCTGGGTTCGATTCCTCAGCAGCATATATATGGAAAAAAGCCAGGAGTGGCACTGTGGCTCAAGTGGTAGAGTTCTAGCCTTGAGCAAAAAGAAGCCAGGGACAGTGCTCAGGCCCTGAGTTCAAGCTCCATGACTAGCAAAAAAAAAAAGAAAATCCATGACACCCCATGACCTTGGTGGGTTACAAGGGCTTGGGTGTTAAGTTTAATTATAGTGTTTTCTCTCCGAGACCTAGGGATCTTATCCTTCATTTTAGCTTCCCTTTATATCGCTCTTGTCTAGCTGCTCCCTGTCATTCTTCCCTCAAAGACTGAAAACCATTAAAATTGCTCAATGAATGGGAGGTCATGGATGTTTCCTGCTGGTGTGGAGCATATGTCTAGGCCAGGAGAGTCTCTAGCCCTGGCTGTTTATGGTGATAGTTGAGATAGGTGGGATCCTGGGCTATCCAGGGGCCCTGTGGAAGAGGTTATAGCCTTTGGAGATCATAACCAGCTATAGCTGCGTCTAAGGGGGGAGGAGCCAGGCTGCAGAAATAGAGAGTTACAGGTTGGGACTGGGGAGCTATAGCAGTAAACTCAGTATAAGAATCCCTTGGCACCTAGGATGTATGAAGCAGGAGCAACAATAAAACACTATTGTGAATCCAGAGCAACAAGAGAACAGGAAACATTCAAGTTTATAGAGTCATGCATTGCCTTGCGCTAGGCTCAGCTATACTGGCTCAATTGTCTAGAATACAAACATAACAGTTAGTGTTGCCCTGTGCTGTAGTTAGGATATCTAGGGCCATGGTAGTTTGGAGAATTGCCATCTTTACCTGAGAATCTAGTAAAGTTAGCCTTTAAACTGTATCACTTGTAGTTTTATAGCCTCCTGTAGAAAGAGAATTGTTGGATCTCAGTCACTGAGTCATGCACTGAAATATGTTATGGGAAATCAGAGCAGGTATCAGCCTCAGTCCTTGTGTCCAGGAAGAGAAGAATTTTAGGCAAGACTTGAAACATAATGATAGTCATAGGAAAATTTATTAGAAAAAGAATACACTTCCAATAGAATGAAAATGGGTCATCTCTACAGAGACAATGACCCTATCTGTACTATTTCAAAGCACATGATTTAAGTACATTCACATTGCTAATGTAACCATGACTACTATCAAGTTCTAGAGTTCTTACACCACTCCCAATGGAAATCCCATACCCATTAAAGTCATTTTTCATTTCCTCTACCGTTCTTCCTTTCCTAAACTCTGGTAGCTATAAATCTGCTTTCTTTCTCTATGGACTTTCCTGTTCTACTTCCTTTATGCCTGATTTCCTTCTTAAGGTTCATCCATCATGGAGCATGTTCAATTACTTCATTTCTTTTCATGACTAAGTAATATTCTATTATATGGATATAATTTATGTATTTCTCCATTAACAGATATTTGGGTTCTTTCTGTCTCTTAGCTAGTATGAATAGTAGTGCTATTATAAATATATTCATGGGCCTGGGAATGTGGCTTTAGTGGTAAAGTGCTTGCCTAACATGCATGAAGCCCTGGGTTCGATTCCTCAGTACCACATAAACAGAAAAGGCTGGAAGTGGCACTGTGGCCCAAGTGGTAGAGTGCTAGCCTTGAGCTTCTTTTGCTCAAGGCCAGTGCTGAGGCCCTGAGTTCAAGACCCAGGACTGGCTCTGTGTGTGTGTGTGTGTGTGCGCGTGCACGCGTGTGTTCTGTTTGGATAGCCATTTTCAGTTCCCTCAAGCATATACCTAAGATTAGAATTATACTGTTTTATAGTGATTCTATATGTTTTATACAGTGGCTGCCCTATTTTACCTCCAACTGGCAATGTCTGAGGATTCCAGTATCCTCATATATTTGTTTGGCTTTGTTTCAATGTGGCTCAGGATGGCCTATAACTTGAAATGTAACCCAGGCTGGTCCTGAATTTGCAGTCCTCCTGCTTCTGTCCCTTTTGTTGTGACACTTTTTTAATGAGAAATGGGTTTTTCTTTAAGTTTTAGCAAGGATTTATTTTAGTACAGCAGGGTTAAAGTAGAGAGAAATAGAAAAAGAAAGAAACAACATCTACTGCTCCACATGTAGGAAATGGGAATTAAAGACTCCTTGACACTGATTTTTTTTTGCGGGGGGGTGGTGGTACTGGGTACCTTGAACTTGCTAGGCAGATGCTCTAATGCTCCAGCCCATTTTTTCACTGATTATTTTCAGACAGGGTCTTGTACTTTATGCTTCCCATTGCTGTTAAGATTATAGGTATACTCCATCATGCCCGGCTTCTTCCTTTGAGATGGAGTCTTGTGAATATTTTTGTTTCAGCTTGGCCTGGAACTGTGATCTTGCTGCTATCAACCTCCTATGTATAGCTGGGATGACATGCACCGCCATGTGTCCAGCTACTGATTGAGAAGAGGTTTCATTAACTTTTTAGCCAAGGTGGCCTTGAACCATGATCCTTTTGATAACAGCCTCCCTAGTAGTTATCACAGGCTTGAGCTAATGTTCCCAGTGACACTGACATTTTTGATAAGTCTAGGCCAACCGTTTTGCAGAATGTCTCTTAATTTGGATTTGCCTGTTTCCATACAATTACATCCAGATCACACATTTTTGACAGGAATACTGTTGTGTACCTCTCAGTATGTCACATGAGGAGGCTACAAGATATTAATTTCTATCACAGAATTAGGAAATATTTTACTAACATGATGTGACTACTAGATGTATGTCTCTGCATCTCATAAAGCAATAAGGTGATACTCTAAATAAATAGTTTCCTAGTTTTTCATAATATTTGATTATTTCTGGTCCTCTTGCATTTGTCTTTTGCAAGCACTTACTGTAGGCAGATGAGAAGCCACAGGCACTAATAATACCCAGAGGAGAAAATACAAAATGGAGAAAATTCTCTCCATTATCTTGACTTTTCTTGCAAATTGGGAAAAGACAAGCATGATTTGATGTTTGTGAAGAAAAACTCTTTTAAAAAATGATTGTTATTGTAAAGGTGAGGTACAGAGGAATTACAGTTACATAAGTCAGGTAATGAGTACATTTCTTTTTGAACAGTGTCACCCCTTCCGTCTCTCCCAGTCTTCCCTCCTGTCTCCACCCACAATTGTATAGTGCATTTTCAACAGTGTCTAGTGAGTACTACTGCTGCATTTGTTCACCCTTTTGTCCTCTAATTCTGTGGCCCTGTTACCCTCTCAAAGACAGATAAATAAATAAACAAGAAAAGAAAAGAAAAACAATGAAGAAAAAAAACATCTTGTTTTGGAGCTCATTTTTTTTTTGTTGTTGTTCATTTAGGTGGTACTAAGGAATTGAACCCAGGGCCTCATGTATGCTAGGGAAACATTCTACCACTAAGCCATATTTCTAGCCCTTCATTTTGGTATATATGTTATTTTTTTTTATGATCAGAGGCACACAGGCATGGTGCTTTTGTGTTGTGAGGGAAAATTCTTATTATAGCCACTAGTACACTATTCTACAGTTACCCCAACACTGAGAGGGCTACAGGGCCCCAAGTTGAAGCCTGAACAAATATTCACAAGCCCAGTGGCAACAAATACAGGCAAACTGGTTCGTGGAGTCCATTTCCATTAGCTTCCATCTAAATACCAACGTGTGCCAACCTCTTAGGAGTGAGCCCTGTTCCTAGGATATATGTAAACATCTTCATAAACTGCAGAGAGGCATCATTATCACCTCCCTCTGGATAATGGTGGGAATGTGCACAAAGGAGGTGAAAGGATCATTTAGACCTTGGGTTCAACCTTCAGGTTCATTTGGGGTTTCCCTAGCCTCATCCCCATCTCCTTGCCGCTTCCAAAGGAGCTCTCATCCTAGCTCTCCAAGCCTACCCCCATCAGGTGATTTCTAAGAGCTAGTTCCAAGGCCAGTGGTAGGAACTACCTTCTAGCAACTGCTAAGGGCCAGGTTAACACTCTGTACATACTATCTCATTTCATTTTGACCACAGTCCTAAGAGAACATGATGTCTCCATTTTACAGGTTGAAGTTGACAGAATTAAAGTAACTGCCTGATTCCCTCAGTTGGAGGGTACCTGAAGTGAGACTGAACCTAGGTCTTGGATGGCCCCAAAGCCTTATGACCTCCGTCAGCCACAAGGCTGCCTTCCTATCTCTGCTACACAGCAATCGGGGAGCCCTGTGTTCCCCTGGGGCTATGGTGTGAGCTGGGAGAAACAGCTGTCTGCAGTTGTGCTGGGAAGCAGCAGATAATCTTCAAACTAGGTGGGGCTCAGGCAGGGGAAGGAAGATAAGCATGGAGAGGTGCCAAGGTGTCAAGCAGGAGGTAGCTCAGTCTTGAGAGGGGCACCCTGAAAGGAGAAGAGATGGCACAGCCAGGCAGGGCTGGATAGGCTAAGCAGCCTGTAAGAGACAGCTGTCCTGGTCTGTCTCCACACTGCCAAGTCCTGTCTGCATGAAGTGGGTGGAAGCATGGAAGTGAGTGGAACCATCTTGGTATTCCTCCTTATAGTCTCCTTCTGAAGATGGTGGAAAGAAGCTGAGGCTAGGGATTCCCTGTGTGGGAATCAACACCATAGCTGAGCTGGGATGTAATTCAGTAGTACTGTGCTTTCCTAGCATGCTCAAGGCTGGGTTTGATGCTCAAGGCCCTGGATTTGATCCTCAGCTGCACAAAAGGTGAACATTACTTAGAGGGAGTGCAGGGCAGGGCTCTCTACCTTGTTTCCTAGAGCTTGATCCTTATTTCTGGGGAAAGCGAAGGTAGTCACAGCCTCCTAGACCTAAAGCAGCTCCCCATTCCTCAGGTCCCCACAGGATCTGCATGCTGGTCCCATGTGACCTGTGGTATGCAGGATTCTGAGGTGGTAGCTGTCAATGTGACACCAGTTCCTGGCTTTCTCCCTTTATTCTGGAAGGTACTGTCCTGCTGCAATGGAGGAGTCCACAGGGCTCACTCCTTGCCAATGGTGAGAGCCAAACTTTCAGAGTTTTCCTCAGGCTATGACTTGTTTTGGTGTTCCAAGGTAATGAACGTGGAAGGGAAGTCTACCAGGCTCACAGTAGTAGAGACATGGAACCCATTGCTGTGGAATGACTGGCCCAATACAGAACCTGCTACCAAGACACTGAGATGTGCTCAACATCTTCTTTTACTCTTTTCCCCCTCCTTTTTTTTTTAATCAAAACATTGTAATGTTATATATAAAGGTGACGTACAGAGAGGTTACCATTACATAAGTCAGGTAATGAGTACATTTCTTTTTCGAGAATGTCACTCCTTCCTTTGCGTTTAGATTTTTTTTGTTATTATAAAGGTGATGTACAGAGGAGTTAAAGTTACATATGTCAGGCGAAATATACATTTCTCTTTAGATAATGTCACTCCTTCCTTTGCTTTATTTTTTTTAACACATACATTAGTTGTATTGGGGGGTTCATTGTAATATTTCTGTACATGTATATAACGTATCACAATCAACCTTACCTCCTCTACCACTATCTTTTATCCTACTCCCCATTTCTTTCTCTTCCTCCTCCTTCCCCCACCCCCAGTCCTGGGGCTTGAACTCAAGACCTGGGAGCTGTTCCTGAGCTTCTTTGGTGTAAGGCTAGCACTTTACCAATTGAGCCACAGAACCACTTCCAGCTTTTTCTGAGCAGTTTATTGGATATAGGAGCCTCATGGACTTTACTGCCTGGGCTGGCTTCAAACTGCAATCCTCAGGTATCAGCCTCCTGAGTTTAGCTAGGATTAAAGGCATGAGCCACCAGTAATTTGCCCATTTCATTTTAAGAGTTGCTTGAAATTTAGGACTTTCTACTGGAACAAGGCAGACAAAACTGCTGGGGAGTTAAGAAGGCACACATGTCTCCATTTTTGGTGTCTCAGTTCTTTTTTTGATTTTAGAAAAGAACCTGACCACCTCATTGACTGAAGCTTGCCTAATCTATGGAAAGTGGAGAAGAGGAGGTAGCGTGGGCTCTTCTGGAAGTTTGCAAAGGGGGAAGGCTCGGGTGGCAGCAAAGGCCTCTGCCATTACAGTATTTTTTGTTTTTTGTTTTTTGCCAGGTTTGATACCTCATCACTTCTTTGTGACTTCTGAGCCAAGTTACATGAGATGGTGTTGCATGTAGTGAGGTGGTTCTGAGTGCCCTGGGGAATCTAGGACAATGGTCCTGGTGAGAGGGCAGACTTGTTAATGAAGATGCTTTATCAGTGACCTGGACTGGCCCAGGGAAGACCTGGGTGGGGGTCCACATGTGCTGTGATGGAAAAGAAAACCTCCACAGGCTGTGACAGTAATCAAGTGTGGCTTAGGGAAGGAACGAAGGGGATGGCTGCCATTTTTTTTTTCTGACCTGGCAGAGGACAGCACAATTATATATCACGCCACTAAGAATGTTCAGGTGCTTAAAGCTGTGTTGCATCTGAACAGACCAGAGTCCTTGATGGAGGGAGAGGAAAATGTTATACCTCTACTTAATGAAGTTTACTCTCTCACCACTTAATAAACACCTACTTTCCGCCAACCCAGCTGATCCAGAGGCAAATAAAGCAGCCTCTACTGTGAGGAGCCTGAAGTTTAGTGGCAGCGACAGATAAATAAGTACATAATTGGAGAACAGGTAGGGATGAGACAATTGGACTAGGTTCAAGATGCCATAGGAGCTCAGATCTGTAATCCTAGCTACTCAAGAGGCTGAGCTCTAAAGATCATGGCCCAAAACCAACCCAGGCAAGAATGTCAGTGATACTCTTATCTTCAATCACCACTGCAAGTGGAGCTGAAGTTCAAGTGTTAGAGCAGCTTGCCCAGAGCTGCTAAGAGATAACACCTAGGCCCTAAATTCAATCCCCAGTACTGGCACAAAAAAAGATGACAAAGGAGCCCACAGACATATGGTCACCAGAGTTCCCTGGGGTGAAATTCATACAAGGACAGCAAGGAGAGAAGGTCTAGGTTTCTGGCCTCTGCTTGACTCAAAAGCCACTCTAACTGCTGTCCTGAGGAGTGCAAAGGATCAGCAAGGTAAGAGTTGGGCATCACTGATAATACTCCTGACCATGTATGCTCACAGCGATTTAAGTATGTACCATCTCATTGTCTTAACACAGCATGCAGATGTCTAGCCATAGGGCATTGTGGAAAAGCAGCCCCTTCGTCAAGTTTTCAATACAACTTTTTGGACCCGAGAGCAATTATTTCAGACCATGGAAATAAAAGTCACCCAGCAACGTGATTCAGGGAAGAAAACCAGAATTCACAGGCCAAAAGAGAAGCAAGATTTGAAACATAAACCGGAGGAACGAATCCTTAAGTTCTCCCTTGGAGCCAGCAGCTTTTTCCATTAGAATGTGAATGCCCCCCAAGAATCAGGGCTCCTTGAGCACAGCAGAGGTGGCCACATCACCACCACTGACCACTGAGTGGGAGCCCAGATGATTCTGGCTACCTTCCCAGTACAGATACAAACATCATGGCACCCACAGCAGCTGGCCAGACAGGCTCACAGTCCAGGTTATGGATGCATCCAGGCAGAAGGGGGAATTTGTTTATAATAGTAGAAGGAAGCCTGCAAAGAAGAAAGCATTGTAACCAGCCCCTGAAGTGGGGTGGGAAGAAAGATGGCCTCTGATCTGGGGAAGCAGTCCTTCGTCTCTAGCAGCGTGGGTGTGGGATGTAACTGTGGCTCTGGGACTAGGAGGGAAGTGATACTCAGTAACCCTGAGAAGTACTGTCCTCTAGAAGGGGCAAGGTCCCAGGGAGACTAAGACACAGAGAGCTTCATTCTCAGATTCAGCCCCAGATCTTTTTTTTTTTTTTGGCCAGTCCTGGGCCTTGGACTCAGGGCCTGAGCACTGTCCCTGGCTTCTTCCCGCTCAAGGCTAGCACTCCGCCACTTGAGCCACAGCGCCGCTTCTGGCCGTTTTGTGTATATGTGGTGCTGGGGAATCGAACCTAGGGCCTCGTGTATCCGAGGCAGGCACTCTTGCCACTAGGCTATATCCCCAGCCCCTCCGCCCCAGATCTTAAAGAAAGAAAAACATCCATCTTTAAATAGTTCACAGAGTCTGAAAATTTTTTCCTTCATATTAAGGACAGAGACACAGATCCATTGGCTTAGGGTCACACAGTAAGTTGGTACCAGAAAGAAGCTGAGCCTCTTTCCTTCAATGTGCTATTTCTAGTCTGGCTTTTTGCATCTACAGCAGTGCCAAAAAGGGGCTCGACTCTTTTTTGAGGTAGTGCCCGCCTGGCGAGCCAGGTCATCTGACCTTGACTGAAGCATTTTTATCAAGGTAAATGGGTCTATGAGCCAAATTGTCTCCCTGGCTATAACCTCCCTCCAAATTATTTGTTTGATAAAAGGGGTGTGGGGTGAGGCAGAGAAGTCCAAAACATGACAGGAACACAGGGTCACAGATGAACCCAGCTGCTGTCACTAGGAACACAGATAAGAGTGAGGTACTGAAGGCTCCAGAGGAGAGTTAGCTCAAAGAGTAGAGATGCCCTAAGGTTCTTGGGATGCAGATGCTGGGCTCTGAAGACAGCATGTCCTAGCCTGGCACACTCAGTGGAAATGAAAGAAGCTGCATTGATATTTTCCTCTAAAGAGTGAGTTCCCCTTAGCACATTTCCCCAGCCCTGCAAAGCAAGTGGTGAGGGATTTCTCTTGTTTTTTTTTCCCCCAACCTCCAGCAGAAGCAGAACTTAGACCATGGGAACTTGGGTTGACTGGTTAACTGTGAATACCATCACTACCCCAGCTCCAGTAATAGTCATCTGGGTCAAGGACTTCCCCTAGAGGCACTCTGGTTCAGCAGACAAACTACCAGACCCAGCCTGCTAACCAGCTGTTGGACCTTGAACAAACATTTAACATCACTGTGACTTAAGCTTTCTCACATATGAAATGTGGAGGCTGGGTGAGATGCTTGCTACAATTTCTTTCCAGTTTTAAAACTGAGAATTTCATAGAAGCCCAAACTTCAATTTTCCCAAGAGTAGAAGGCTGAGAGTGAGCTGTCATCACCACCCTCTGGGATTTCTCTCATTTGTCCCAATAGGCTAGCACTTATGTACTTTGTGTCTGCACTTCACACCACGGCCCCTGTGAAACCTTTCCAACAGCTCCCTTAGATGTCTGGTCTGCCTGTGCCTTCTCCTAGGAAACATATTTTAGTCTCACCATTTTCCCCTCTTGCAAATCTGAGCTGTGGGTGTCAGGCTGAGGTGGGCAAGGAGGACAGACAGACATCTCTGTTCTCAGATCCAGAAGGACCCAGGGATTCTAGCCATGGGACAGGATGGAGCTAGCATGTCATGAAAATTCTCAGCTCCTGCAGTGTTTTTGCCATTCCTGATCATAACTGGGTTTGATTTTTATGGGGGAGGGAAGGAAGATCTGCAGTCATGAACACATTTGGTCAGGTCAATCAAGTCAACAAGGATGGCAGAGTGGGAATGGAGAGCTAGGTGTTTGGACCCTCAGGCCAGTATTTTTTCCACTTTTCCACCCTCAAGCAGAAGATTTTGAAGGAATCACTTGGCTTTCGATCCCAACACAGGGTCCTGCTTAAGTCAGCTGAAGACTGCGAGGTTTTGGGGGAAGCATGGTCCTGAAAGAGGTGGTAGGGCAAAGTTAGGGGGATGCTGGGTGGGAAGGCGATCAGCCTTGAAAGCCATTCATGTCCCTCCTCAGCCTTGCGGGGGGGGGGGGGGGCGGGGGGGAGCCCCTTAACCCTTCCTCCGTAAGGGAAGGGGAAAGAGAGGCTTGGATTTCCCCCCATTCCTTCCTCTTTTTATTTTATTTTATTTTCTCCTGGGGCCTCCCAGCCCCCAGGCCTGAAAGTCCCTAATGGTGACTGTGCTGTTGGGGCTGCCTGGCACAACAGGAAAACCCACTCCACCCCCAAATGTACCTTTTTTTTTTTTTTTTTCCTGCCACAGCTTTTCATCCTTTCATCCTTACAAAATCTTCATGTTTTGCAGTAAGGGCGCCTTTCTAACGCTCCCTCCCTACAGGGGTGTCCCTCCCCAGGAGAAATGCCCCCCCCCCCCCCAAGTGTCACCAGCCCAGAAAACTAGGTATTGCCGCTCCCCATGCTCGCTTGGCTCCGGGCACCCCAGGCGGCCCTCTCCATCCCGCAGGTAGCCCCCTTGCAGAGTGTGTGTTGTGGGGGTGGGGGGTTGCCCTGTAGCGCAGGTGCCCCCCCACCCCCCCAGACTCACCCAGAAGAGCATGTTGAAGAAGAAGAGCAGGTATTTCACCAGCGGGCTGACGAAGGAGAACTCCTCCCCATAGGCTCCGGGCGCCCCGGGTCTCCGCGCCATGGTCCGCCGCTGTCCCCCGGGGGCCTACCTCCCTGCGGCCGCCGGCCCACCTGCGCGCCCTGCACCCCGGGGCATGAGCGGCGCCGCCGCGGGAATCCGGGCGGCGGGGGAGCTGCGCCGCGGCGGGAGCCGCCCGAGCCCTGCGTCGGGGCGGCGCGCGGGCTGAGAACGGCGCCGCTGCGGGAACCGCGGGAGCCGCCGTGGACAGCGGGAGCTGCCGAGACTCCACCGCGACCGCAGGACCAGCCCGACCCGCCAGCTCCGGGGAAACTGGGCCCGCCCCTAGCCGCCTATTGGTGCAGCTGCCACAGCCTGACTTCTGATTGGTGGAGAGCTGATGTCACTAAGTATCCAGCCGTCCCTCCTCCTCGGAGAGGCGGGGGAGACACCTGTTCGGTGAGGGACAACTTGTTAAAGGGTCAGCGGTTCTACCTCCTCCCCACCCAGAAGGAAAAACCTCTAAGGCTGCAGCTGCTCAAGGGAGTGGGGGAGAAGAATGAGGAAAAGGAATGCAACACTGAATCCCACACCCACTCTTCTTCCCTGTTGCTGGGCACACATGCAAACACGCACACATACACACATTAAAATCAACAAGTATGCACTCCGTGTGTTGAACAATGCGCCGAAAACTGCGGGTGCTCAAGAGAACGCGAGACAATTCTCAGGAGAGGAGATGGCAGTGAAATTACAGACAAAACCATCAAGCAACAATTGGAGACCACTTAAGAATAGATGCAATTCTGTATTTTTTAAATGCTGGGTTTGAGAAGCCCTATATCCCCACAGTGGGAATTGGGAAACATCCCAGTTAATCTTGCCTTCCTAATTCATTGCTATCTGAGCCACCTCCTCTCTCCTGTCTGGAAGAACAAAGCATACACCTTTTAATCTTCTCGTAGGACTAGTAGAGAACAGATGCAGGAAAGGTGGTGGATATCGTGCTAACTACAGTAAGTAATGCAAACTTGAACCTCAGGGAGGGGCCTCATTTCGCTGTCTTGAGTATGGGCTCCTCAAGCCTCAGTTTGTTTAATATTAAACGGGGAGTACTCTAGCTTAAGGATACTGATACAAGGATTAAGTGAGATAATACACGTAAATCACTCACGGATGGCTCATTAAATAAAGATTTTATTTATAATAGAATTTAGGATCCAGTAGAAAAATACAAAAGCAATTATACATTCGATGGAAGTTTAACACCAAAAAATATCACGAAAAAAGAAATTAGGAATTAGGTGGGGTGTTGGTGTCTCATATCTTTGACCTTCTAAAGATGGAAGATTGAGGTTCTAAGTCAGCCCAGGCAGGAAAGTCCATGAGAATCTTATCTTCAAGTAATCACCAAAAAATAGGAAGTGGAGCACCAACCTTGAGCAAAAAAAGCTAAAAGACAGTGCCCAGGTCCTGAGTTCAAATCCCAGTTCTGGTGACTGCACGCACATTAAGAGAGGGGGGAAGGAGAGAGAGAGAGAGAGAGAGAGAGAGAGAGAGAGAGAGAGAAGAGACAGACAGGATAGGGAGAAGAGGACAGGGAGAAGAAGGAGGAGGAGGCGGAGGAGAAGGAGGAGGAGGAGGAGGAGAAGAAGAAGAAAATAGGGAGGATGATATTTAGAATAACAGGGATAAAGGTAAAGTTTAGTACAGGTGGACAAAAAAGTCTGAGCTGTAGCTTGAAAGCAAAAGAATACACTGTGTGTTGAGTGAAAAAAAAACCCACACAGACCACTTTGGTTGAAGTACAGGATATACTTACTATGCCAGTGGAGGATAACAATGAATACTAAAACAGGTCATAGTTGTGAAAGGACTCGAATAGCAGATTGGGAAGTTACTGCTTAATTTGGAAATAAAGAGTTCTGAAGAAGGGAATGATGTGAAGTCTGCTTCTTTCCATCCAAGTGGGAAAGAGTATGGAGAACAACAATTAGTAGTTAAGATAATTGGAAATTAGAATCTGATTGAAAGGCTATAGAATAATAGATTGATAGGAAAGAATAGGAGTGAGGCCTTTGAGAAGATGCAATCTCTAGGGCTAGGGTCTGGTTTAAGGCAGGGGTACCAAAGAGGTGAGGCAGGGCCATGGTACTAGGAGAGTGGCCATTAACAGGCTAGGAGGTCATTTGGTGATTAAGCTTTAGTATGAAGACAGTAGGGTGGCAGAAGGTGTTTTGTTTTATTTTGGTTTTCCTTCTTTTGCACAGTGCTAGCGACCAACCTGGATCTCCCACAAGGCAAGCAAGTACTCTACCAATTAGCTACATCTGCAGTACCCTCTTAGTTTTTTAGGTGAGGGTCTCAGTACATTGCCTAGACAGGTCTCAAGCTCCTAGGCTCAAATGATTCTCTTGCCTCAGTCTCTCACGCAGCTAAAACCATAGGCACCAGCAACCATGCCTGGCTGTGGAATTGATTTACAAGAGATGGAGGAGTGCCTGGGTAGATAACTATCTTTAGATGTTAGAGAGGTGAAAACAGAAAAACTGGCCATGTTGCTGATACTTCTATCAGATGACCTTCCAAATCACTTTATTGATAAATACAGGAAGAGGAGGGCAGATCACAAAGGGCCAAGGGCGGAATTAGAAGGGAAATGGAAGCTCTGCGTGACAACTGCAGAAAGTGCTATGCAGAGAGTTGAGGTTTAAGCTAAAAGTGAAGAGAAAAATCTTTTCTTTCCTTCCTTCCTTCTTTCCTTCCTTCCCTCCCTCCCTCCCTCCCTCCCTCCCTCCCTCCCTCCCTCCCTGCCTCCCTCTCCCTCCCTCCTTCCCTTCCTTCCTTCCTTCCTTCCTTCCCTTTTTGCTGGTCCTGGGGCTTGAACTCAGGGACTGGGTACTGTCCCTGAACTTTTGCGCTCAAAGTCAGTGCTCTACCACTTTGAGCCACAGTGCCACTTCCAGTTTTCTGGTGGTTAATTGGGCTTGCTTTGAACTGAGATCCTCAGTTCTCAACCTCCTGAATTGCTAAGATTACATGCATGAGCCACCCGTGCCCTGTACAGAAAAATCTTTGTTTTAGCATGCTTTTGGATTAACAGCAAAACAAAGCCATCTTGGTGTAGTGGTGCATGCCTATAATCTCAGCACGTGGGAGGCAGAGGAAGGAGAATCACAAGTTCAAAATCAGCCTGAGATACAAAAAGATATAAAACAACAACAAGAATGGACTGAGGTGGGATAACTGATGCGACAGATCTGGAGATAGTGGGTAGAGAGGGGAACCACAAGTAGTGCTAGGGTGTCTTTAACCCATTCTCACAGGAACTAATCCAGGCCCAGGAGACCTAGATTAATCTGTTTTGATGGTGATGCACCATGACCTAATTAACTATCACTGGGCCCTGTCTCTTAAAATTTCACTATCTCATTACCAGCACTTACTCTTACAGCTGGTTTGTTCAAACCAAGATTTAATCAAGAACTAGTCATTGCACTTGACATTGTGTAAGATTCTTCTTGAGACATGTGGCTTATTTAGAATTTCATGAACAGTCACAATAGTCATGAAGAAGATGATATTTGAACACTAGATCCACAGTGATATGCCAGATTGACACGGATCACTTTTTTTTGGCCAGTCCTGGGGCTTGTACTCAGGGCTTGAGCACTGTCCCTGGCTTCTTTTTGCTCAAGGCTAGCACTCTGCCACTTGAGCCACAGCGCCACTTCTGGCCATTTTCTACATATGTGGTGCTGGGGAATCGAACCCAGGGCTTCATGTATGTGAGGCAAGCACTCTTGCCACTAGCCCATATTCCCAGCCCAGACACGGATCACTTTTAAAGATGTGAGGGAGGTCATTTCAACAGCAGAAATCGAAGTGGACAGATGTGGGAGAGACAAAAAGGCAGCAAGTATGTTTGGAAAGCTACAAGAAGTCCAGTTTATTTGGCTCAAAGGAGGTGAATAAAGGGATAAAATAAACAAAATAAATCAGGAACGATCATGGAGAGGCTTGAAGTTGTTTCCAATTTCCTCTGCAGACAACTCACCAATCCTTGAGGGCCCAGTTCTGAGAGAGTCCTAGACAATCCTACAGTCCAAAGCTTGTATGTGACAGCAGCTGTGTTCACATGTGTATCCTGCTATCCAACACAAGGTAACTTGTGGGGCTGTTGGGGATTCATCTTGGCCTTAAGGGGGGAAGGGCGGCATCTTGGGAGCGCTTTCTTCGCCCTTCCCCCAGCCCTGGGGCAGTGTGGAAGTAAGCCACACCTATCTCCTTCTGGGTCTGGAACCAGAAGGGATAGCTTTGAAACCATCTCCCACCTTGCACCAGTGAGCACTTGTGCTCCCTTTTTCGCGCGCGGGCTTTGCCCAGAGGGCAGTACTATGGGAAGTGCCGTTAGCCCATGAGGGAGGTCCTTGGGAGCTTCTCTTGGATGGACAAGCTCGCCAGCCTATCACCAGCTCATGCTCAATCCTCGTCATCATCATTATATTACTGTAAGCCCCTCCCGATTAAATCAGATTGCTCTCCAAAGCTTCTCTGAGATCTGTCTGCACCTGGCTTCCTTGGTGGGTAAGGAGGGAGGAAAAGGGGATCTCGTTCAGCCGCGTGCACCTTAGGCTTAGCCGCATGCACTTTAGGCTTGCCCGTGTCCCTTCGCTCCACCTTGCCCGCCCTCGGGTTGGGCGCCCAGGGGAGAGGGTGAAAAGGGGAGCACTGATAAGGAAGTGAGCTGAACATCCCCGCACCAGGGGAGGTAAATCTAGCCCGGCATGGGGCATTCAGGATGGATTCTTTGTTGAAAACATGATACTATAGAAGTTTGTTGTTATTACTATGTTGTTATTATTGTGGTGCTGAGGATTGAACTCAGGTACATGCTACCCTTAAACCACATTCCCAGCCTTGAAGGATATTTAAGAAATGGATATGTTATTATTTCCCTTCGGGAAGATTTTAAAAATTAAATGGAGGGCTGGGGATATAGCCTAGTGGCAAGAGTGCCTGCCTCGGATACACGAGGCCCTAGGTTCCATTCCCCAGCACCACATATACAGAAAACGGCCAGAAGCGGCGCTGTGGCTCAAGTGGCAGAGTGCTAGCCTTGAGCGGGAGGAAGCCAGGGACAGTGCTCAGGCCCTGAGTCCAAGGCCCAGGACTGGCCAAAAAAAAAAAAAAAAATTTAAATGGAGCAGAGGCTGGGAGTGTGGCTTAGTGGTAGAGCGCTTGCCTGGCATGCATGAAGTCCTGGGGTTGATTCCTTAGCACTAAATACAGAGAAAAAGCCAGAAGTGTTGCTGTGGCTCAAGTGGTAGAGTGCTAGCCTTGAGCAAAAGAAGCTCAGGGACAGTACCCAGACCCTGAGTTCAAGCCCCAGGACTGGTGCAAGAAAAAAAAATTAAATGGAGTGAGAGTGAGTAGAATAAGAATTTTGAGAAAAGGTTCAGGTAGGATGGGTTAAAGGAATTAGAAATGGCTTTGTAGAGGAGGAGGGGTTTGGCTAACTCAGGTGGGGAAACAGCTTAAGCAAAGCTGAGCCCTAAGAAAGAGAAGAGGCTCATATAAGGACTAGTGAGGAGATTGACTCTGAGATGTTTTTAGAAATGAGATTCCAAAAGATCAATAGATTCAGGATAGTTTATAAGGTCCCAGAGCTGTTTAATAACCTGTGGTATTACTTAATAACCTGTAATCATACTCAAATATAAGAGTTGGGGTTTTATTTTATTTTATATTTTTTTGCCAGTTTTTGGGCTTGAACTCAGGGCCTGAGCACTGTCCCTGGCTTCTTTTTGCTCGAGGCTAGCACTCTGCCAACTTGAGCCACAGCGCCACTTCTGGCATTTTCTATACATGTGGTGCTGAAGAATCTAACCTAGGGCTTCATATATATGAGGCAAGTACTCTTGCCACTAGGCCATATACCTAGCCCCAAGAGTTGGGGTTTTAGATATTGTGCGTACCTATGTTTTTTCATATAAGAGTATGAAAGTTGAGTCCAGTAAAAGAGACAAAAATTGGGTCTGGGTCTGTAGCTCAGGGATAGAGTCCTTGCCTAGCATGTCCAAGGCCCTGGAATTATTCCTTATAGCGTGTGCACATGTGCACACACACACACGCACACACATACACAATTGGATAATAATCTGTGCCTAAAAATAATAACTGAAGAAAGCCTTAACAAAGGAGTATTAAATCAGAGTTATATTGGTTACATTGGATTTTATTAACTTTATTAGACAATTGAAGTAAACATTGAGCAAATTGCGTGTATGAAATTGGTATATGATTGACAGTGCTCAATTAAGGAAGGGACTAGGATTGAAATGAAATTTAGAGGAAGCTTAGCAAACTTAGTTAAAATAAACTTACTAAAGCAAGCAGAACATTTGGAACTCCACATTGGAGACTGGGTGCTTTCATTCAATCATAATAGTTTATCTTCCTTCCAGAATGAACTTGGACCTTCATTGATAATCTTTGAATTAAGGTCATTAGGGGTGGGGATGGGTGCCCAACAAGGAAAAATAGAAAATCAAAACAAAATACTAGTTATCTTTGCTTTGCTACCCAGCAAATATTCACATCTGGTTGGATGATTAGTCAGTGTTCTTATGACTTGTAAAACACAAAGATCACCTCTGAAATTTTTTAAAAAGATTTTTGCTGGGTACCAGTAGCTCATGCCTATAATCTTAACTATTCAGGAGGCTGAGATCTGAGGAGTAAGGTTCAAAGCCAGCCCAGGCAGGAAAGTCCGTTGAAACTCTTAGCTCCAATTATCCACCAAAAAGCCAACTGAGGACTGGGGATATAGCCTAGTGGCAAGAGTGCCTGCCTCGGATACACGAGGCCCTAGGTTCGATTCCCCAGCACCACATATACAGAAAACTGCCAGAAGCGGCGCTGTGGCTCAAGTGGCAGAGTGCTAGCCTTGAGCGGGAAGAAGCCAGGGACAGTGCTCAGGCCCTGAGTCCAAGGCCCAGGACTGGCCAAAAAAAAAAGCCAACTGAACTGTGGCTCAACTGGTAGAGTACTAGCCTTGAGAATAAAGCTCTGGGACAGCACCTGGGCCCTGAGTTCAAGCCTAGGACTGTACATGTGCACGCGCGCGCACACACACACACACACACACACACACACACACACACACACACACACACCAGATTCCTAGGCCTTAGCTCCAGTAATTTTGAGTTTTTGGCAAGTTGGGCAAATCAACACAGTGGAAATTTACTTAAACACATAGCCCTGTAATTATTTTTATTATTCATTTATTTTTGTGCCAGAATAAGGGCTTGAACTATAGGCCTGTGCTCTTGCTTAGAGCCACAGCTCCACTTCCAGCTTTTCTGCTGGTTAATTGGAGGTTAAGAGTCCCATAGACGTTTCTACTTGGACTGGCTTTAAGCACCTATCCTCAGATCTCAGCCTCCTGAGTAGCTAGAATTACAGGCATGAGCCACTAGCACTCAGCTTGTGTAGTTCTTGTATAGATCACTATGAACAATAATTTGAAAAAGGGGCTGGGGATATGGCCTAGTGGCAAGAGTGCTTGCCTTGTATACATGAGGCCCTGGGTTCGATTCCCCAGCACCACATATACAGAAAATGGCCATAAGGGGCGCTGTGGCTCAAGTGGCAGAGTGCTAGCCTTGAGCAAAAGGAAGCCAGGAACAGTGCTCAGGCCCTGAGTCCAAGGCCCAGGACTGGCCAAAAAAAAAAAAAAAAAATTGAAAAAGTCCAGGGATTTAGCATTCTTCATGGGTAAGAACATGATTTGTGCAATTAAAAACTGAATTCTAGCTAAGAGTAGTTTTTTTTTTCTCTTAAGACTTGTGCTATGTTTAGCTTCAAGAAACAGAAAATGCAACCCATAATGGATTAAACAAGTAGTTTTTCTTTTATTCTGATTTCAAACAACAAGAAGCCTGGAGATGGGCTGTCCAGGGCTGGTCCTTTCCTCCCAAAGACTTCTTAACAAGTTGTTGTTCTCAAGAAATAAGGCTCATTCTATTCTTGTGCTACTACAACAGGAACAGCCTTCATTCTCATGGTCATAAAGTGACTACTATACTTCCACATAACATGTCCATATTCTAGGTAGGAAAACAAAGGAAAAAAAAGGTATGAGCTAGATACAGTAATCCCTTTAACCAAGTGCTGGTAGATGTTTTACAATTTCTAGTATCTCATAGGCCAGAATTGAGTCACATTACCAATTTGGGAAAAGAATTAACATTGCCAAGTAGATGTCTTGCTTCAGTCCAGTGTGTATATACTTGTAGTACCAGTTACTTGTGAGGCCGAGGCAAGAAGATCACTTGAGCCTCCTCATTCATGACCAGCCTGGGTAATACAGTAGGAAGGAATAGGTAGGAAGGTAGGTAGGTAGATAGATACCTTCCCTAAGGAAGACATGGAGTAGGCCTCTATTTTTTAAGAGAAGGAAAAAAGACATGGAGAGGAAAGCAGAACAATTTCTACTACACTGTTTATTTTGAGGTAGAGTGTATGAAGACTAAGTTTGTGTACATTTAATTTTTTTCTGGTCAGTGCCGGGTTTGGAACACAGAACCCCAGAACTTTGAGGCTTTGCTTGCTTGGTTGGCATTCTACCACTTGAATCATACCTCCAGCCTATCTTTTTGCTGATTATTTTGGAGATGGCATCTCACAGACAAAATTATCTGCCCAGGCTGGCATCAACTTCAATTCTCTGGATCTCAGATTCCTAAGAAGGTAGGATATATGCTGAGTGCTGATGGCTCATGCAATCCTAGCTAATTAGGAAGCTGAGATCTGAGGGTCAAGGTTCGGGGCCAGCGTGGGCCAGAGAAGTCTGAAAGACTCATCTCCAATTAACCACAAAAATGCCTGACGTAGAGCTGTGGCTCAAGTGGTAGAATACTAGCCTTGGACAAATGAGTGCAGGGACAGCACCCAGGCCCTGAGTTCAAGCCCTAGTGTACACAAACACACACACACACACACACACACACACACACACACACACACACACAGCCATAAATGAAATGAAAATCAAAACAACTCTGAGATTCCATCTCATCCTAGTAAGTTTGGCCAACATTGTGAATTCAAACAACAAATGTTGGCAGGGATGTGGAGAAAAAGGAACCATACCATACTGTTGGTGGGAATGTAAACTAGTACAACCACTCTGGACAGCAGTCTAGAAGTTCCTTAATAAACAAAACATAGACCTTCCCTACAACCCAGTCATACCACTCCTGGGCTTCTACCCTGAACATGAGCCAGGATATGATAATGACGCCTATACATCCATGTTCATTGCCCCACTATTCACAATAGCCAAGATATGGAAACAGCCCAGATGCCCCACAGTAGATGAATGGATCCCAAAACTGTGGTACCCATACACAATGGAATTTTATACATCTGTTAGAAAGAATAAAATAAGGTCATTTTCAGGGAAATGGATGGAACTAGAACAAATCATGTTAAGTGAGGTAAGCCAAGCTCAGATTGACAAACAGTGCATGTTCTCTCTGATAGGCAGAAATTATATCTAAAATGCACTAGGATGTGATAAATTATACAAGATTCTAGATACATACAAGTAGACCAAAAGAGGATACTTTTAGGAGAGAAACACAAAGGTGCAATGCCTAAGTGCCTCTTCATATTTATATAAAATAGTATACATACTGAAATAAACTCCAAGATATGGAAACAAGATACTTTTTTTTAGTTTTTAGTTTTTGATGGTTCTGTCTCTTTTGCCTTGTGTATGGTGTATTCAAGTGTATATCTTCAGAGGGGTTGGAAAAAGGGTACAGACTGCAAGGGAAAAGGGTGAAAAAGTGCAGCAGTGGAGCTCACTGGACACTGATAAAAGTCACCTACACAACTCTGTGTGGAGGCAGGAGGGAGGGACTGGGAGAGAGTGAGGAAACAGAAGACACTGTACTAAAGGAAATGTACTCATGAGAAAAAAAGTAGGATTATAGGCACAAGCCACCAGTGCTCAGGTAAGTCTGTATGTATTAATTCTGACATTTGTGTAAGCATAATATATAAATGAAGGTACATGGACTTGGTGATAAATCTATTCAATCAATATTTGTTTCATGGCAAAGAGGTGCCAAGGTGAATGAGCCACCACCACTGTCTTTAAAGAGTTCACAGTCTTGCTGGGGACTCACATATATATGTAATGCTAATGGAAACATTTACCCTCATCTGCCCTTTCCCTCTGTTAGGTTTTTAAAGTAGGTAGCCGGTAAAGAAGAACGCCACTCGGTATTCAGGCTGGAGAGAAAGTTTATTACCGAACTGCTGGCCTGTTTGCATGGCCATAGAGAAGGGAGAGAAGGAGCGACCCCCACCCAGCCCTGCTTTATCTAGGGCAGGGGCAGGGATGTGACCAGATGGATTAGGATGTGACCTTAGGGAAAGGGGAGGTAACTGCCTCCAGGTCGGCTGCTTACCCAGGTAACTGAGTGGAGACTTAATGAAGTGGGGGGGGGGCATCTACACGGAGCCTTCCAGGGATGGACCTTACACCCATCACTTCCATGATGGCCACTCAGTATTATATGATCCTGTAGTCTAACCCTCCTAGTTACATCTTGATTCTAACGGGCTATTCTTTTCCTCTCAAAGCAGAGTTAGACACTCTCTTTATGTGGCTAAATCTTTTAACCGGTAACCTTTGTAACTGAGACAGCCCCTCCCCTCCCTTTTTTTGCCAGGGGAACTAGAATTTTTTTTTTTTTTTGCACTTGAACTCAGAGCCTAGGCACTGTCCCTGAGCTTCTTTTGCTCAAGGCTAGCACTCTACCACTTGGGCCACAGTGCCACTTCTGGCTTTTTTTTTTCCTGTTTATATGGTACTGAGGAATGGAACCCAGGGCTTCATGCATGCTAGGCAAGCACTCTACCACTAAGCCACATTCCCAACCTCATGGGAACTAGAATTATTTTTCAAAAAAATTTTTTTTGGTCGATAATGGGCCTTGTACCCTGGGCCTGGGCTCTGTTCCTGAGCTCTTCAGCTCAAGGTTAGCACTCTACCACTACTTGAGCCACAGTTTTTGAGCTTCCAGTTTTCTGGTGGTTCATTGGAGATAAGAGTCTCGCAGACTTTCCTGGCCTGGACTGGCTTTGAACCACAATCCTCAGATCTCAGTCTCCTGGGTAGTAGCTAAGATTACAGGGATGAAATAAAAATTTTAAAAATTAAAAATTAAAACCTCTTGCCAAAAAAATAGATTACAGGGGTGAGCCACTGGCACTTTTTTTAAACAGAAGAATGAACTGATTACCCAAAGAGTAGACAAATGAGAAGGTTAGAGAAACAAATTTGTTTTCTAGATCAGTCCCTTAGGCTCAGTTGGCTAATTGCGCCTGAGTGGTAAGAGTTTCCTCGTTATACTTTTAATAGAGTTTTTGTTAATCTAGTTTAACTTAATTTCTTTTTCTTTCCACCAAGTGTTCCTTATCAATACAATCATAAACTACATGATGGAATAGGTATCAGAAAATATGAGCCATGTTTTATTGGCGCAAGGTCCAGAGCTTGACATTGCTGGAAGAGAAGTGGGATGGAAAGCAAGTTAAAGGAAGAGCTAGAGAGAAGAGAGAGAGGTAGCATTTGAACTGGGCCAAGAGAAATGGAAAAGATTTTGCTAGAGAAAAGAGAGTGATGTGGTGCAAGCATGTATGATCAATGTGAAACAGCCAAGGGTCCAGTGTGAAAGAATGCCAAGTAAGCCTGGCTCCTGACTGAGCCTTAGGGTGAGAGGTTAAGTATTCCTCTTCTTCTCTTCATGGTTCAATATGTCACATGGAAAAATTTATGCTGAAAAGATACCAGTGTAAAAGATGAGAGTAGCCGGGCACCAGTGGCTCACTCCTGTAATTCCAGCTATTCAGAAGGTTGAAATCTGAGGATGGAGGTTCAAAACCAGCCCATACAGGAAAGTCTGTGAGACTCCAATTATCCACCAAAAAAGATGGAAGTGAAGTTGTGGCTCAAATGGTAGAGAGCTAGCCTTGAACCAAAAGTTCAGGATCAATGCCCAGATCTTGAGTTCAAGCCCCAGGACTAGTAAAGAAAGAGAGAGAGAGAGAGAGAGAGAAAGAGAGAGAGAGAGAGGAGAAGAAGGAGGAGGAGGAGGAGGAGGAGAAGAAGAAGGAAGAGAGAGGAAGGGAAAGAGGAAGGAAGGAAGGAGAGAGAGATATCAGAGCAACTTAAAATAACAGGCAGAGGTACCTTGACTCTTCTGAAAGAAATAATTTAAGCAAAAGGAAAGATTTAAGTAGGAAAAAAGTATTTTTTAAAAAACTTTGTTATGACCATTCTTTAATGAAATAGAGGAAGCAATCCAGAAATTCATATGGAACAATAAAAGACCTAGAATAGCAAAAACACTCCTAAGCAGAAAGAACAGTGCTGGAGGAATTACAATACCCAACTTCAAGCTGTATTATAAAGCTATAGTAATAAAAACAGCTTGGTATTGGCACCGGAACAGGCCTGAAGACCAATGGAACAGAATTGAAGACCCAGAATTAAACCCACAGAACTATGCCTACTTAATCTTTGATAAAGGAGCTAAAACAATAGTATGGAAGAAAGATAGCCTCTTTAACAAGTGGTGCTGGCAAAACTGGCTCAACACATGCAACAAACTAAAACTAGATCCTTATATATCACCCTGCACCAAAATCAATTCCAAATGGATTAAAGACCTTGAAATCAAAACAGGCACCCTGAAGACACTAAAGGAAGGAGTAGGAGAAACACTTGGGCTCCTTGGCACAGGACAGAACTTCCTTAACAAAGACCCTGAAAGGCTACAAATCAAAGAAAGGTTGGACAAATGGGACTGCATCAAACTCCAGAGCTTCTGCACGGCAAAGGACATAGCTCTCAAGATAAACAGAAAGCCCACAGACTGGGAGAAGATCTTTACCGGACATTCAACAGACAAAGGCCTCATCTCTAAAATATATGCAGAACTAAAAAAATTACCTTCTTCCAAAACAAAACTGCAAAGAACCAATAGCCCCCTCATCAAGTGGGCTAAAGACTTACAAAGAAACTTCTCTGATGAGGAAATGAGAATGGCCAATAGTCATATGAAAAAATGCTCTACATCACTGGCCATAAAGGAAATGCAAATCAAAACAACATTGAGATTCCATCTCACCCCAGCAAGAATGTCATATATCAAGAAAACTAATAATAACAATTGTTGGAGGGGATGTGGCCAAAAGGGAACCCTACTTCATTGTTGGTGGGAATGTAAACTGGTTCAGCCACTCTGGCAAGCAGTATGGAGATTCCTCAGAAGGCTCAATATAGAACTCCCCTATGACCCAGCAGCCCCACTGTTGGGTATCTATCCAAAAGCCCACAAACAAAATCACAGTAATGCCACCAGCACAACAATGTTCATCGCAGCACAATTTGTCATAGCGAGAAGCTGGAACCAACCCAGATGCCCCTCCATAGATGAATGGATCAGGAAAATGTGGTACATTTACACGATGGAATTTTATGCCTCTATCAGAAAGAATGACATTGTTCCATTTGTAAGGAAATGGAAGGACTTGGAAAAAGTTATACTAAGTGAAGTGAGCCAGACCCAAAGAAACATGGACTCTATGGCCTCCCTTATTGGGAATAATTAGTACAGGTTTAGGCAAGCCGTAGCAGAGCATCACAAGGCCCAATAGCTATACCCTTAGAAACACATAAGATGATGCTAATTGAAATGAACTCCATGTTATGGAAACAAGTGATATATCACAGTTGTAACTACTTTCAACGTCCTATGTGTATGTGTAGTTTCTATTATTGATAATGTTTTGTATCACCTTCCTATGTTTGTACCTACACTATCTCTGTAATCTTATCTGAGTATATTGGAAACCGTGTTTACTGGTATTGGAAGTAGGAAATTCAAAGGGAATACCAAATTCGAGAGACACAGGGTAAAAAAAGAGAAATAACTACAAAAGCAATACTTGCAAAACTCTTTGGTGTAAGTGAACTGAACAACTGGGGGGGGGAGGGAAAGGGGGGGAGGGAGGGGGGCATGAGGGACAAGGCAACAAACAGTACAAGAAATGTATCCAATGCCCAACGTATGATACTGTAACCTCTCTGTATGTCAGTTTGATAATAAAAATTTGGGAAAAAAAAACTTTGTTATGGAATCTAAAATATGCAAAGTTAGGAGGCTAATAAAACAGTCATCCCCACCAGTAACCCAATATCAGCAGCAGCAACAATCATCAACTCATGGCCATTTTTTTTTTTTTTGCCAGTCCTGGGCCTTGAACTCAGGGCTTGAGCACTGTCCCTAGCATCTTTTTGCTCAAGGCTACCACTGTGCCACTTGAGCCACAGCGCCACTTCTGGCCATTTTCTAATATGTGGTGCTGAGGAATTGAACCTAGGGCTTCAGGTATGTGAGGCAAGCACTCTTGCCACTAAGCCATATTCCCAGCCCTTCATGGCCATTCTTAAATCTCGCTTCCTTCATTTTTTCCTTCCTTCCCTCTTTCCCTCCCTCCTTTCCTCCTTTTTCCCTTTCTTCTTTCCCCCCCTCTTTTCTTTTCCTCCCCTCCCTCCTTCCCTTCCCTTCCTTCCTTCCTGTACCAGTGCTGGGTTTGAATCCAGGGCCTTGTACTTTTTTTTTTTGGCCAGTCCTGGGGCTTGGACTCAGGGCCTGAGCACTGTCCCTGGCTTCTTTTTGCTCAAGGCTAGCACTCTGCCACATGAGCCACAGCGCCACTTCTGGCCATTTTCTGTATATGTGGTGCTGGGGAATCGAACCCAGGGCCTCATGTCTATGAGGCAGGCACTCTTGCCAC
Organism: Perognathus longimembris pacificus; assembly: GCF_023159225.1. Taxonomy (NCBI): domain Eukaryota; kingdom Metazoa; phylum Chordata; class Mammalia; order Rodentia; family Heteromyidae; genus Perognathus; species Perognathus longimembris. Next base: position 135,610,959 of record NC_063162.1, on the reverse strand, counting down.
TAGGCCATATCCCCAGCCCCAGGACCTTGTACTCTCATTTGGCCTTTTCTGTTTAAGGCTGGTGCTCTACCACTTGAGCCACACCTCTACTTCCAGGCCATTATATTTAATAACTTCTCCCTCCTACATTCCCATCACTGGCTCATTGCAAAGTAAATCCAAGGTGTCATGTCATTCCTAAAAGTGAGGATATCTTTGAATTAGGTATTTACTACTCATCATTAATGAAATGACTGTACATCTAGTCAGGATTCCATACACTGCAGCTTTTCTTAACACTTATCACATTTGATAGAAACAATTAATTATGAAAATTGCTTTCACTATATTCAGCTGTTGGCTGTTGCCTGTCTCTTTCAAGAACTAACTCTGAGGTTGGGGGTGGGGGTGGGGAGAAGCTTGATTTTCAACATACATCCGCATCTGCTTTATTTTAGCAGCTCTGGTCTCTTTTAAGCATAACAACAGGTGAAATGATGACAGCAACTGGAAGCTTGTGCTAGTGATTACACTGATGGTGATAAGGAAAGAAAGGCACATAGGAATAAGCAAGCAGTGACTTTGCCCAGAAATATTAGACTTTATCTCTATACACACAGCTATAAAAACAATATTTATCCTGAAAGTCTGGTAGGAAAACTGTTATTAGGAGTCTGAAATTGTCCAATTCCAGATTCCCTTTTTCTCACTGAGATGTTATGCTTAAGGAAATCGTTCCATTTGGGCACCTGTGGTGTGAGGCCTGTAATTTTAGCTACTCAAGAGAGCCAGCTCAGACAGGAAAGTCCATGAGACTGTTATCTCCAATTAACCAGCAAAAAGCCAAAAATAGAGTTATGCTCAAATGGTAGAGTGCCAGCCTTGAGCAAAAAAGCAAAGAGATAGTACCTGAAGTTCAAGCTCCAGTATTGATACCAAAAAGAAAAGGAAAGAAATCATTTCATAGTTTTGACTAATGATTGAGAAGTAAACGATCTCTATAATAATGAGGGCTGGGCTGGGAATGTGGCTTAGCAGTAGCGTGCTTGCCTGGCATGCATGAAACCCTGCGTTCGATTCCTCAGCACCACATACACAGAAAAAGCCAGAAGTGGTGCGGTGGCTCAAGAGGTAGAGTGCTAGCCTTGAGCAAAAAGAAGCCAGGGACAGTGCTCAGACCCTGCCAAGCCCCATGACTGGCAAAAAAAACAACAGCAACAAAAAAAAACACACCAACAAACAAGACAAAAAAAAAGAATGAGGGTCATCTTGCTAGATCTTTGTAACTCTTGTAGTTAATGAGTTTTCTAGAAACACAGTTGAATGGAGAAGAGAGTGAATCGTTCAGTTATAGCCAGGTTATCATTGTGATAACATTGGTCTCTGGTTATTACTGGTGATAAGAGAATATGTTAATGTTCTTATGTTATTTGGGTAAAGAATTTACTTACACAAAATGACTCTTGGGTTCCACATCTGCAGGGTTCATGAGTTTAAGCAACTGCTGATGGAATTTTGTATGTGTGTGTGATGCTAGGATCAAACTCAGGATCTCACATAGGATTGAAAGTATTTGGGAGCTAGACTTTACGCCACATGCCTATAATCCAAACACTCAAGAAGCTGAGGCAGGATGATAATGAGTTCAACAAGGCCTGGCTGTACTCATGAAACTTGACTAGGCTGCCCATCTGTTTCAGCTCTAGAAACATGCCAAAAAAAATTTAAAAATTTGTAGCTGGGCACCTGTAATGCTGGCTATTAAGGAGGCTGAGATCTGAGGATTGCAGTTCAAAGCCAGCTGGGGTAGGAAAATCCCTGAGACTCTTATCTCCAATTAACCAACAAAAAGCTGGGACAGAGCCAGGCCCTGAGTTCAAGCCCCAGGACTGGCAAAAAAAATAAATAAATAAATAAATAAATAAAAATAAGGAAACAAAGGAAGAAGCTGGGAGAGGAGGATCTCCCAGCCTTGGCTACCAACATAGCAAGTTCCAGACCAGCCTGAACTGCATATTGAGATTCTGTCTCAAAAAAGAAACAAATTAACAGCAACAACAACCATACTTCATTAGAGTGCGGGTAGATCAGGCCTGTAATTCTAGGTACTCAGAAGTCTGAGATCTAAGGATCTTCACTTCTGGTTTTCAATGGTTAATCACAGTTCAAAGCCAACAGTGCAGGAAAGTCTGTGAGACTCTCTCTCTCTCTCTCTCTCTCTCTCTCTCTCTCTCTCTCTCTCTCTCTCTCTCTCTCTCTCTCTCTTTAGGTTGTGGGGCTTGAACTCAGGGCCCAGGTTCTGTTTCTGAGCTCTTTGGCTTAAGGTTAGTATTTCTACCACTTTGAGCAACAGCTCCACTTCTGATTTTCCGATAGTTAATTGAAGACACTAGTCTCATGGACTTTCCTGTCCCAGATGGCTTTGGATTACAATCTTCAGATCTGAGCCTCACCACCAGCACTTGGTTTATGAGATTCTTATCTTCAATAAACTACCAAAAAAAGCTAGAAATAGTGCTCTTGCTTAAGTGATAGAGTGCTAGCCTTGGGGCTGTGGGGGAGCCAGGCTCTGATGACTCATGCCTATAATTCTAGCTATTCAGGAGACTAAGATCTGAGGATCTGGGTTCAAAGCCAGCCTGGGCAGGAAAGTCTGTGAGATTCTTATCTCCAATTAACCACCAGAAAACTGGAAGTGGTGCTGTGGCTCAAAGTGGTAGAGCACTAGCCTTGAGTGAAAAAGCTCAGGGACAGTGCCCAGGCCCTGAATTCAAGCCCTATGACTGAACCAAAAAAAAACCCCTCAAGGACAGCACTTGAGTTCAAGTTTCACAGAGGCACCAAAAAAAGAAAAAAGTGCTTTAGGGGTATAGGGATGTAGGTCAGTGGTACTACATATGCTTATCATGTGTAAGTTCCTGGATTCCATCACCAGCACCCCAAAAATATCTCATGAAATTTGAGTAGGCTGCCCATCTGTTTCAGCTCTAGAAACATGACAATCAATGGGCTGATGCGACAATAGACCTCTGTAGATCAGATATTCTGATTACTGCTTTGTTTCCACTGTCCTTCACAATAACAACCATGCTTTCTTTGCTTATTGAGTGCCACTACTTGGTCCTTGCCACCTGGAGTTCCACCATTTCCCCTGAATTCAGAGAGATGAATTTGATGACAGTGATGTCATCATTCCTGGTCTACAGAAAATCCTGGAGAAAGCTTTCCTTAGGAATATTTTTTCTGCCTTGCAAGTTCTCATGGGGGAACCCTAGGAAAGGGTGGGTGAAAATGTCCTACAAAATAATCTATCAGTTTTGTTCCCATATTTCTAAGCCTCTAAAATAGTGATTCTCTACAGGTGGCAATTTTGCCACATCAATAGCATTTGGCAATGTCTGAACTTTTTTGTTTGCTTTTGTTTGTTGGGGCCTGTACTGGGGCTTGAACTAAGGGTCTCATACTCTTGCTGGGTGCTTTCACCCAAGACTAGCTCTCTACCACTTGAGTCATACCTCCACTTCTGGTTTTTTAATGGTTTATTGGAGGTCAGAGGATCACAGAATTTTATATCAGGGCTAGTTTTGAATTCTAATCTTCAGATTTCATCCCTGTGAGTGGCTAGGATTACAGGAATAAGCCACAATGACAGGCCACAATTTTAGTTGTTAAAGCAAGGAAGCTGCCACTGGTGTTCACTGGCCAGGGATACTGCTAAATGGCACAGGGCTAGGAAGAGGTGAGGGAGGTATTTGGGGCATAAAATGAGATATCTCATGCAGCTAATTCCAGTTTTGTCCCTGCTGCTAAAAATCCTGCAATACATAGCACAGGCCCCATGACAATATGCTGTATCAATAGTGCTAAGATTAAAAAACTTTGCTATGTGTAGCACACTAGGGAAATGTCAGCCAGTCTAGGCCACTGTTGAGATGAGATTTCAGTTTAAGTAACCAAACAACTAGAGCCATTTCTAGCATCGTGAGCTAACATTTCAAATCCAGAATCTCTGCTTGGTGAGCTCACATCAATAAATTGGACTTGGTTCAACTTTCTGTTTCCTTTGCTCCAATTCCATATTCTGAGAAACCATTCCCACACATGTTCCCCAGGGTAACATACACTGGTTGTTATAGATTGTGAACTTGATCCAGTCTGGGAATTGGGTGATATAAATGGGTAAAAAAAATGCAACTCTTCAATGTGTATCTTACCTCTTCATGGGTTGTAGTTTAAATTTAATTCGGAAGGGCCTGCTTTACTTCAGATGTTACAGATCTAGGAGCAACAAGGAGTGATAGGTCTGGGTCTTTGGGAGACCTACAGTTCCCTTCAAAGCATCAATCTCAGAGGAAGGCCATTATGATTTCTTCAGGCAAAGAGAATCTGTCACAAATCCTTAATAGAATGACATAGGGAAAATAAATAAAAATAGTGAAGGATAATTGAATTTTACATTTCAAGTATGATCCATTCTCTACAGATATGATTTCATTATACCAAAATAGATGGGATTTGTCTGTTTGAAAGAGAGGCTGGATATAAATTGGGTTTCATCGACTATATCGACTCTGTTATGAAATAGATGTATTTATGATAGTGATTGCTAGAGTGTTTGTGGCATTGATTACAGGAGAATTGTGACTCCTCTTTCCAAGGTGACATATTTGTAACAGGTCACTGTTCTCTGTGGTACTTTTTGTGGATACTCACCATGAATGAAATCCCATGATAGGAGGTTGAAACTATTCAACCTATCCAAACAGTTTGGATACTTGCATCCAGATGGGAGCTATGCTTATAGAACTATTCAAACAGAACCACAAATGTGCAGTGAGCACCCATCATATGTCAGACATAGGTGTTGCTTGTTGTTTGTTTGCTGATACTGGGGATTTAACTCAGGATGTGAACACTGTCCCTGAGCTCCACTTCCGGCTTTTTGGTAGTCAATTGGAGATAGTAATCTCACAGAATTTCCTGGCATGGCTGGCTTTGAACCAGGATCCTCAGATCTCAACCTCCTGAGTAGCTAGGATTGCAGATATGAACCATCAGCACCCAGTAAGAGACATAGATTTAACCATAAATTCAGGAGCACAAAATCTAGATGCAATTGTTATATTGAGCCTTGCTTTACCAATAAGGAAAGAATAAATTTGTAAAAAATTAAATTAATTCTGAAACAACACACCAACACCTTTAGCTAGATCTCATTATGCAGTTGAAGGGGCCTTGAACTCAAGAGTCCCCTACCTCCTCCTTTTGAATGCTGGGATTACAAGCATACACCATATGATTGGCTTCGAAAGTCTTCAAAAAAAAAAAAAAAAAAAAGCCAGGCGCTGGTGGCTCATGCTTGTAATTCTAGCTACTCAGGAGGCTGAGATCTGAGGATCATGGTTAAAAGCCAGACTGGGCAGAAAAGTCTGTGAGACTCTTCTCCAATTAATTACAGAAAAAAATCCAGGAGTGGTGCTATAGCTCAGGTGATGGCCTTAAGCAAAAGGAATTTAGGGACAGCACCCAGGCCCAGAGTTCAAGGCTCAGCCAAAAAAAAAGAAAAGCTCAATGAAATAAGCAAAAAAGTCATTTAGAAGCCCATTGTTCTCCAGTTTTTCACCCACATGCACACATAGACACATGTCTTTATGTTTGTTTGCCAGGGGCTGGGAATATGGCCTAGTGGTAAAGTGCTCACCTTGTTTGTTTGCCAGTCCTGGGGCTTGGACTCAGGGCCTGAACACTGTCCCTGGCTTCTTTTTGCTCAAGGCTAGCACTCTACCACTTGAGCCACAGCGCCACTTCCAGCCTTTTCTGTTTATGTGGTGCTTAGGAATTGAACCCAGGGCTTCATGCATGCTAGGTAAGCATTCTACCACTAAGCCCATTCCCAGCCTGACACATGCATTTTTCACACACACACACACACACACACACACACACACACACACACACACACAAAATTCAATATCTGGTATTTCTGGAGACTTAGAAACATCAATAAGCAATGTTGGAAAAATTTCAAGAACCAGAGATCATTTTACTAATGATCATCTTTGCTTACCCTGCTACTTTTATTAAGGTCACCATATTAAGATCAATTCTTGGGGCTGGGAATATGGCCTTGTGGTAAAGTACATACATGAAGCCTTGGGTTTGATTCCTCAGCACCACATGTATAGAAAAAGTGGGAAGTGGCGCTGTGGCTCAAGTGGCAGAGTGCTAGCCTTGAGCAAAAAGAAGCCAGGGACAGTGCTCAGGCCCTAAGTTCAAGCCCCAGGACTGGCAAAAAACCCAAACAACAACAAAAAAATAGCATCAATTCTTAGTAAGCATTAAAATTGTTTGCAGACCTTTACTGTGCTCCATGTCGGTGCTGCTTCCCCATACCCCACCCCCTGTACTCTGATGGACAGAATCCTGTGAGCCTGTGAGCTGAAGTAAATAATTCCTCCCTGAAGTTATTTTCTCAGTTATTTTGCCAGATCAATGAGAAAAGCGACTGGCATGCTCCAGTTAGCCATCACTTCTATCACTCCAAACTCCATCACTTACTAAGCCCTAGTAGTCACTTGAGATAATAGCCTCAGTGCTGGAACTCTAGTACAGTCTTAAGAGCAGGGCAAGCAGAAGGGGGCAGGCATAATTTGTGCTGCTTGAGTGATAAGGCCACAAATGAATGGCCAATGAAGAATGCCTCAAAATATTTGGGTTCATGTTATTAATGGAGGAAAGACTGGCAAAAGGTAAGGCTTATAGCACATGTAGGAATGTGTAGGAACAGTGAAAAGATGATTCTGACAACCATGTTAATTGACAAAGGTCCTCTAATATTTTGGAATATTTACAATTCAACAAGGAAGTAAAGGTTCAGGTTGTTTTGTGCTTATTCAAGAAGACAAAAGTGCCAAGTGTCAGTGACTCATGCCTGCAATCCTACCTACTCAGGAGTCTGAGAGCTGAGGATCGCAGTTCAAAGCCAGCCTAAGCAGAAAAGTCTTTGAGACTGTTATTTCTACTAAACTACCAAAAAAATCCAGACCTGGAGCTGTGGCTTAAGTGATAGAGTGCTATCCTTGAGCAAACAGTTCAGGAACAGAGAAAGCTTAGGTCCGGAGTTCAAGCCCCAGGACTAAGAGTGTGGGGGTGAAGAGACAAAAAAGCACTTAGTGGCTCACACTCCTAATTCTAGCTACTTGGGAGGCTGGAATGTGAGGATTGTGATTGAAAAATGAGCTCTTGCAGAAAAGTCCAGAAGACTTGTATCTCCAATTAACCAGGCAAAATAACAGAAATTTAGCTGTGGCCCAAGTGGTAGAAGACCAGTAGAAAAAAAACAAGCAGGAAACAAAGCCATTAAGTTCAATCCCCAAAAGGAATGGGGGCGGGGGGAGGGGGCAAAAGACCAAGAGGGAGAGGGGGGGAAGAGGGGGGGAAGGAAAAAGGAGGAAGGAGGCAGGGGGGGAAGGAGGAGGGGGAGGAGGAGGAGGAGGAGGAGGAGGAGGAGGAGGAGGAGGAGGAGGAGGAGGAGGAGGAGGAGGAGGAGGAGGAGGAGGAGGGGGAGGAGGGGGAGGAGAGGGAGGAGGAGGAGGAGGGGGAGGAGAGGGAGGAGGAGGAGGAGGAGATGGGCAATGTGTTCTGTTAGAATCCATTGGCAAATTCCATTCAACTACAACTGGCTGGATCTACTGCTTTGAGCCACTTCCAGTTTTCTGGTGGTTAATTGGAGATCAGTATCTCATAGACTTTCTTGTGTTGGCTTCAAACTGTGACCCTCAGATCTCAGCCTCCTGAGTAGCTAGGATTACAGGTGTGAGCCACCAGCACCCGGCTTGTCTCACATATTCTTACTCTGATAGTAGACACAGGAAGAAGGCCCCCACCAGATACAACTGCTTCATCTTGGGCTTCCCAGTCTTCACAATCATAAATCAAACAAACTTGCATGGTTTATATTGTACCCAGTCTATGTATTCTGCGTAGCAGTAGAAAAAGAGACTAAGGGGCTGGGAATATGGCCTAGTGGCAAGAGCGCTTGCCTCCTACACATGAAGCTCTTGGTTGATTCCCCAGCACCACATATATGGAAAACGGCCAGCAGGGGCGCTGTGGCTCAGGTGGCAGAGTGCTAGCCTTGAGCAAAAAGAAGCCAGGGACAGTGCTCAGGCCCTGAGTCCAAGGCCCAGGACTGGCCAAAAAAAAAAGAAAAAGAGACTAAGATGGGAGGAAAGATAGTCTGCTTAGATTATAGTCTGGTCAGAGAGGAAACTGGCCAACCTGATTGTGATTACAAATTTTGGGGCATTATCACTAGAAATACAGATTGCAAACAAGGGGATCTGGAACGTTTTCTATTAGAAGAAGATTTAAATCCATAATGGAATAGGCCATTGTCCAGTCTTGTGTCATTTGAGGAGTTTTATAATTTCCACCATTCTCTAATCCCATCATTGTTGGTTTGAGGTATGGAATTGCTTGGGTTAATTGTCATTTGTTTTGATCCTAGGAATGAACCCAAGTCCTCTGCTAACTATGTTCTCTACCATGGAGCAAACCCTTGGAACTGCTTTTACTTTTAAGATGCAACTGTTTCAAGGAGAGGTACCCTGTCAATATCTGCACTTTATACATTTTATTTCATTTCAATTTTTTATTGGTACTGGGGTTTGAACTCAGGGTTTCCTACTTGCTAGACAGACATTCTTCTACTTGGGCCACACATCCAGCCTGTTTTGTACTGGCTGTTCTTTAGTACCAGGATTTGAACTGAGGATCTTGTGCTTGTTTGGCAGGTCCTCTACCCCTTGAGGCATGCCTGCAGCACTGATATTTTGGAGATGAAGAAGACTTCATCTCAGGCTGGCTTCTAATGTCAGTTTTCTAGATATCAGCCTCCTGAATAGCTAAGATTACAGGTATGAGGCATTGGCACCTAGCTTGCACAGATTATTTTTCTTTCTTTCTTTCTTTTTTTTTTTTTGCCAGTCCTGGGGCTTAAACTCAGGGCCTGAGCACTGTCCTTGGCTTCTTTTTTGCTCAAGGCTAGCACTCTACCACTTGAGCAACATTGCCACTTCTGGCCTTTTTGTATATATGGGGTGCTGAGGAAGTGAACCCAGGGCTTCATGCATACAAGGCAAGCACTCTACCGCTAAGCCACATTCCCAGCCCACAGATTATTCCACAGGTTATTTTTGAGATAGGTTTTTTCTTTCTACTATAATCCCCCTATTTTGGTTCCCCCATAGTTGCTAGTATGACAGGCATATATCACAATGCCCAGCTTTCCTCTATGGAGATGGAGTCTTAGGGACTTTTCTGTCTGGGTTGGCTTGGAGCTGCAGTTCTACATAGACTGGAACAACAACCATTGTGACTAGCTATGGAGTCTCTTGGATGTTTCTGCTCAGGTTGGAATAATGATCCACTCATTCTCTGCCTCCCATGTAGCTAGATTACAAGTGTGAATGAGCAGCATCCGGATCTTACCTGAATACTTTAATCAACTCCTTCCTTCCTCCCTCCCTTCCTTTCTCCCTTCCTTCCTTCCTTCCTTGCTTCCTTTCTTCCTTCCTTCCTTCTTTCCTCTCTCTCTTTCTTTTCTTTCCTTTTGTGTATACTGGTCCTAGGGCAGGGCCTGGGTGCTGCCCCTGAGTTTTTTTGCACTCAAGGCTAGCACTCTACCACTTGAGCCACAGCTCCACTTCTGGAGTTGTTTGAGTGGCTAATTACAGTCTCATTGATTTTCCTGCCCAGGCAGGCTTCAAAGCAGGATCCTCAGATCTCAGCCTCCTGAGTAGCTAGGATTATAGGTATGAACCATTAGTGCCTGGACTCAACACATTTATTCCACATCTTCTTCCAAGCTACCAGAAATCCAAGGATGACAGAGCTCAAATAGAATCTATGTATTTGAGATGTAATCACTATGATTTGGGAGTGAAATTGTTTCAAATACTTACTCATATAGAATTGAATCTTTATCAATCTACTAGATTTCTTTGGAAAATACCCAAGCTTTTATATCAGGCTAAGTAAATAAGGGACAGATCTATCCTAGGTCCTGGAGTTGGAGCACTGGGCTTCTTCGGGCCAATCAGAACATAAAGATGAACATGTCATCCAAGTTGGTCCACTAGAAGTGAAGCCTTGAGTTTGGTGTGTATGGGGAATGTGAGGAGTCTCTTTTGTTGTGCATTACAAGTGACCTCCTACTGCAGGGAAGGACCACAGGGATCTTGAAAGAGGAAGGTCACAGTAGACAGAGGACAAGCTGAGACAGGGTAAATGAAGTCTTGATGACATTTATTGAGGCACAAGATCTAGTAGTGCCCCACATTATCCTAACCTTAGACCTTTTTGTTAAATTAATTGACAAAATCATTGGTGCAATTTCCTGGGTTTTTGTTTGTTTGTCAGAAAAAATGGATTTTTTAATTTTAAATATGTTTTGCAATAATACTGGGAAATAAGCTCACACTTGCTAGGCAAGTAGGCTACCACTTGAGCTATGCCCTCAGTCCCAAATAGATTTGCAGTCACCTTGCAACTTAAAAAGTGCTTCCTGTACAGCATTCCTCTGGCTATGTGCTATAAACATTAATAGGATTCACCTTCTCTTAGAAGTTCATTCCACATGCAAAAAAAAAAAAATGGCCATAAAAGGTAGGCAGTCAGTTGGGGGTTTTTTGTTTGTTTTTTTGTTTGTTTTTGGCCATCAGTTTTTTTTTGGCCAGTCCTGGGCCTTGGACTCAGGGCCTGAGCACTGTCCCTGGCTTCTTCCCGCTCAAGGCTAGCACTCTGCCACTTGAGCCACAGCGCCACTTCTGGCCATTTTCTGTATATGTGGTGCTGGGGAATTGAACCCAGGGCCTCTTGTATACGAGGCAAGCTCTCTCGCCACTAGGCCATATCCCCAGCCCCTGGCTGTCAGTTTTTATAGCTTGGCTATTGACTTTATCTTTACCTCTGGCAATGGCCAATGACCTTTCAGCAGCTCCAGCAGGGAGCAACTCAGTGGGGTTCTTTTCAAAGTGGATTCTGAAGGCTGGTGACAGCTGACCGCTGATAACTGCACAACAGTCCTGAGGCGGACCCCACTCCATAGTGTGGAAAGCTCCTCTCAAAGCTTAGCTCCACAAAGAACCACTAAACCTGGTGCCTGTGGCTCATTCCTGTAATCCTAGCTCCTTAGGAGGCTGAAGTCTGAGGATCCTATCCAAGCCAGCCTGGACAGTTAAATCTGTGAGACTCTTAATCTCCAACTAACCAGCCAAGAGCTGGAAGTGGTAGTGTGGGATGTGGCTCACCAGCCTCGCAAGAGTGCAAGGCCCTAAATTCAAGCTCTAGTACTGGCACAAAATAAATAAAAAACACCACTCCTTCCTGATGAGGTGGGAAATAAGCCCCAAGAAATGTGGCTCTCTAAGCCATGAAGAACCACGAAATGAGTCAGCCTTCTGGAGAAAACCTTACTTCCCACAGTCTGCTGTTATTCATCATCTCTGCCAGGCCCCACCCCCACCCCTCATGGGACTAGGGCTCTGCATTTCTTTCAAGAGCATAATAATTCCTTATATCTGAAAGCCCTGAAGTGCTGAATGTCTGTCAAAGTAGTTGTGCATTCATTATCTCATTAGGATAGCAGATTTGCTATTTTTTTATTTCAGATACTTTAAAAAAAAAAAAAAACCTCTCAAATCCAGCAGAGAATTTTTTTATTTGGCTTTCAATGAATGTTGAGAAAAGAAAATGAGAATTAAATCCAAAAGTGAAGCTTTTCTAGAGACTCAGATATAATCTTTTCTCTCGTATGCCAAAAATAACAAGGGGGCAGAGGCTAGATTCTAGAGGAAAGAACATGGAGTGGGAGTTGAAACCTAGGTTTTAGTTCCAAATCTGTCACTAAGTAGCCCTGTGCCTTGGACAAGCCCCTTAATCTCTCTGTATAACAGTTTCTTCCTTTGTAAAATGGGCAGTGTTGAAGCTTATTGGGATGTGGCCTTTGATATTTCCTGCAGGTCTTGAAGTTCTGAGGTTTTGTGGCTTAGTGAATTGCAGAGTCTGTAGGGACTGATTTATAAGCAAGTTGGCATGCTTTTATAAGCCCAGCCACTAATGGTGTGTACAGGAGAGAGTCCTGACCTGGTTGAGAGGCACTGGGGCAGTATGATGAGAAGCTGAGCGCAGTCCTGGACTCTAAGGGCCTCTTTAGGCTCATCTTTGATGCTGCTGGATGGTGGTTGGTGGTCAGTTGATTAAATGAAGTGGTAAGTACCTGGCTACTCCCAAAGTGCTGCCTCTTGATAGATCAGGAAACTGTCACCTGTGGGGAGAGACAGAGCAGGTCTCTTACTGGTTGTTGGAATGAAACATAAGCAGATCCCTGACAGATCCCAGTTTTCCTGGAGATAGTCTGTGTATGGCTTGACAGGCCAGGTTACTGGTCCCTACATAGCACTATAGAAACTGACTTACCGCAATTTTCTTGCTGAGTCCTTTTTCTTCCTCCCTCCCTCCCTCCCTCTGTCCCTCCCTCCCTTCCTCCCTCTCTCTCTCCCTCCCTCCCTCCCTCCCTCCCTCCCTTCCTTCCTTCCTTCCTTCCTTCCTTCCTTCCTTCCTTCCATTCCTTCTTCCTTGCTTTCTTTTTCCTTCCTTCCTTCCTTCCTTTTTCTTTCCTTCTTTCTTCCTTCCTTTCTTTTGGTCTTTCCTTCTTCCTTTCTTCCTTCCATTGTTTCCTCCCTCCCTCCCTCCCTTCCTTCCTTTCTTCCCCTCTCCCTTTCTTTCTTATTTTTTTCCTTCTTTGTTTTCCAGTCCTGGGGCCTGAATTCAGGGCCTGGGCACTGTCACTGGGCTTTTTCTTCTCCTCAAGGCTAGCACTCTACCACTTGAGCCACAGCTCTACTTCTAGCTTTTTGGTGGTTAATTGGAGATAAGCATATCAATGATTTTTCTGCCTGGGCTGTTCAAACCATGATGCTCAGATCTCAGCCTCCTGAATAGCTAGGATTATAGGTGAGAGCCACTGGCTCTGGGCCATGTTTTCTTTCTTACCCTTCTCTTTATAAGCCTTTCCTCTGGCAAGTACCTTCTCATCCCTATCCCCTAAACCTTTTCTGTGTGACTATACTTTCCAATCTATCCTGTTTTTCCATCGTCTGTGACTACTTTGTGAAACTAGGATGTCAGTGGTTCATCCTGCCTTGCTAGTGCCTGAATTATTTATGAATTATGCAGTCTTTGAAATCAGAGACTGTGATAAGTCACACTGCTCCCAACTTCACTCAGCACTATTTTGGCTCTGGACCCTCCTTAACCTGGTGCTGTATGTGATCCAGGCAGATCCTCTTCTGCAATAAAAGCAGAACAACCAGATAGACTTTGTTTGTAACTTACTTTTCTAACCATGAGGGAGCTTTATTATCATCTATAGGTTTAAAAACCTTACCAGTTGGAGGTGGATTAAGGAAGCTGAGCAAACTTTTAAGACTCTTGAGTTCAAATTCTGGTACCCGGCAAAACCAGAAAAAGACTAGCTGATTGAGTATATGTATCAATGAGATTATTTATATACTTGTCAGGTACACTTTTCCTCTATTATTAATACTGTTCTGTGTTTCACACCATTGAACAAATATTTGCAGAATATGGTATCAGGTGTGTTGGGAATATAAAAAGGCATAAAAGCATTTCATGGTCCAGTCAAGGAAGCTGCAACCCTGCACAGAAGAGGGGACAAAATAAATGCCACTGAGTGTCAGAGGCAGGCTTGCTGTCATGGGCTGTGCATCGTTAGGAAGGTATCACTGATGAGGTAGAAACCTCTGAATACTGAAGGACAAATGGAAAGAAACGAAAATATAGCACAGCTGAGCACTCACCAAGGCAAGCAATATTCTAAATGCAGTACACAGAGCTAGGATTTCTAGAATGGCAGAGCCTCTTCCCACCAAAACAGTAACTTAACTGTTACAAAAAAAATTATAAGAGGGGCTGGGAATATGGCCTAGTGGCAAAGTGCTCGCCTTGTATACATGAAGCCCTGGGTTCGATTCCTCAGCACCACATATATAGAAAAAGCCGGAAGTGGCGCTGTGGCTCAAGTGGAGTGCTAGCCTTGAGCAAAAAGAAGCCAGGGACAGGGCTCAGGCCCTGAGTTCAAGCCCCAGTACTGGCAAAAACAATTATAAGAGGTTTGGGGATATAGCTTCATGATAGAGTGCTTATCTAACATGCATGAAGCCCTGGTTTTGATTCCTCGGTACCACAATAAACAGAAAAAGCTGGAAGTGGCTCTGTGGCTCTAGTGGTAGAGTGCTAGCCTTGAGCAAAAAGAAGCATGAACCACCAAAGCTGGCTAAAGTAATAATAAAAACAAACAAACAAAACCCACCAGTAAACTACTCTGATTGGGGTTAACTCTTAGGAAGCCAATATTGAAAGTGAACTCACACTTACACCCTGGGAGCTGGGAAGATTGGGGATGGGCTTACAGCTGCATTCTGTCATGAGTGATCACAGAAGGATCGCTCAGCTACTAAGCCTTGGCTAGACATCAAAGTTCACTTTTACAGGAAAGTGAACTCTCCAAGCTGTGACATGCTGTCAAAGGGACACCCAAAGTATCAGAAATAACTGTTTAGTGAAGTGTGGTGGTAGCTGGGAGGCAGAGGTACAGGGATCTCAAGTTTGAGGCTAGCCTCCACTACCTAGTGAGACCTTGTCTCAAAACCTGTAATCCAAGCTTCTGAGGGGGTAGTTTGAGAGGATCATAGTTATAGGCCACACGAGGCAAAAAGTTAGCAAGAGCTCATCTAAAGCAATGAAAAGCGGTATGTAATGACATGCTCCTCTCCTTCCAGCAACATAGAAAACAAATAGGAGGAGTACAGTGCACGTTAACCTAGGCAAAAATGAGAGATCCCTATTAGAAAAACAAGTAAAACAAACCTGGGGGCTGGGAATATGGCCTAGTGGCAAGAGTGCTTGCCTCACATACATGAAGCCCTGGGTTCGATTCCCCAGCACCACATATATAGAAAAAGCCAGAAGTGGCGCTGTGGCTCAAGTGGCAGAGTGCTAGCCTTGAGCAAAAAGAAGCCAGGGACAGTGCTCAGGCCCTGAGTCCAAGGCCCAGGACTGGCAAACAAAAACAAATACCAAAAAACCTGGGGCAGGGCTTAGTCAGTAGGTCCTGAGTTCAAACTCACAAAATTGTATTTGTGTAAGGATATGGCAGTAGATGGCAACTTAACTCCATAAGAAGAAATAGAAACAGGAAGGCTAAATAATAAAACTAATGTAACGAATTCTATAAATATATAAATGTTGCTTTCCTCCTCCTAGCCTTCTTAAAAGTAATAAGTATAACCACATATTGCTGGATTAATAACATACATAGAGGTATTATGAACATGGGCAGTATTATATATATAAAAAAAGAACACAGCTATTCAGGAGTAAAGCTTATTTATTTCACTGGAATGATTTGCCTCCATTCACAGAATATGCAGGCTATGCAGGACTTTCTTAGCCCAAATTGTTCTTTGTGTGAGATTTTAAAAAGGTCCCCATGTTAAGCAATACACTAGAAGTTTCCTGTATGGCTCCTGGATAAGCTCCTGAAGAAAAATGGTCAGGCATGAAGAAAAGGAGATAACATAAATAAGTTTGGAACTGGTAGGTTATTTGGGCATGCAGCAAGCCTTACCCCATAGTGCAAATGACACTCACGTCTATGGTCATACACACACAGCTGTAAGTATTTCCATAGGGCTCTGTATATGGCCAAGTCAGACAGGTTCAGGAGTTGGACAAACTGGTAAATAGCTGTTGACAGGTGGTTTAGCCTATCTGTTGACCATACCCATAGGGCTACCATTTTCCTTAAGAATAGATGCACCTCAACAAATATCCAAGCTGGAGTTTAGGGCATTAATATGTTCAGACATCCTGGAAATTTGTCTATAGGTTAAATCCAGCACTGAGAGGTTTAGATCTAATGAAAGAGAGGCTTCTTACTGACTTAACTAAGGTGGCAAATGGCTGATGTTTGTCAGAGTCCTTCATATTTTCCAATGGTCTATGGGGGAACTCCAGCAGAGTAGATTCTATGCAGAATCTTTCAGTCTATACAAGTAGACAGAAGTCATTTTAGTATTTCCTTTTATGGCAAGAAAAACGAGTTTTGGGCTGGGGGCATGGCTCAAATGGTAGAATACATGCTTAGCAAGCATAAGGCCATGAGTTCAAACCTCAGTATCCACCACAAAAACAAAATACAAACCCCTCTTCTCAGAAATTGTTCTATCATCTTCCTTGCTCTAAAAAGTGTGAAGCACCAGTGGCTCATGACTATAATCTTAGCTACTCACAAGACTGAGATCTGAGGATCATGGTTCGAAGCCAGCCTGGGCAGAAAAGTCCTCAGGAGACTCTTATTTCCAATTAACCACTCAAAAACCAGAAGTGGTGCTGTGGCTTAAGCAGTAGAGCACTAGCCTTGAGCACAAAGGCCCAGGCCCTGAATTCAAGCTCCACAACCAACAACAACAACGAAGAAGAATGAAGCTTAGGCCAAATGTGGTGACTCTAGACTTGCAGTCCCATACTCAAGAGGTGGAGATAGAAGGATTATTGTTGAGCAGGACAGGGCAAAAGCAGAAGACTAGACCCTATCTGAAAAACAAATGAAAGCAAAAAGGCTAGTGGCATGGCTTACATGGTACAGTGCTGAGTTCCATTCCCAGTGCCGGAATGTGTGTGTGTATGTGTGTGTAATATGTAATATATATGTAATGTAATATGTATGTATGTATATACACATATATGTATATATACATATTACACATATATACACAGACATATTACATATATACATATACATATATATGTGTATATATACATACATAGAGAGAGGTATATAGAAGAGCCCAATTTTTTTTTTCAGCCAGAGCAGATGACAGGAGATGGCCAAGTCTTTGATGCAGTTTTTGGCGGGGAGAGGAAGACACCATGAACTTGACCTGCATTGGGGCAGATGGGAAAGGAGTGCATGAGCAAGCTTATAACTGTTTACTCTGCCTGCTGACCATCACAGATTTCACCTCTGGAAGGAGAGAGTTTCTCTCTAATGCCAAGTTAGCCAAGCAGAGCAAAAGCAGAGTGCCTGTAAACCCTTCCTTCTCGCCTGACTGGGAATCTCAGAGCTAGTTACTGAATAACGGGTAGAGGCAATTGAAGTGACCCTAAGGCTTTGCATACAATCAGCAGTTTCAAAGTTGTAAGCAGAATGGGAATCCAAGGTCAGAAGGGGAGAGAAAGCAGATCCTGAAATAATTAAAGAACATCTGGGCACAGAAGGACCAGTCCCAAGAATGGAATAGCAGGGCTGGGGATATAGCCTAGTGGCAAGAGAGCTTGCCTCGTATACTTGAGGCCCTGGGTTCAGTTCCCCAGCACCACATATACAGAAAACGGCCAGAAGTGGCACTGTGGCTCAAGTGGCAGAGTGCTAGCCTTGAGCAAAAGGAAGCCAGGGACAGTGCTCAGGCCCTGAGTTCAAGGCCCAGGACTGGCAAAAAAAAAAAAAAAGAATGGAATAGCAGGAGAAAAGTGAATGAAACAGAAGAGAAGAAACTAATTTGTATATGATTTAAATCTCTCAGAGTGTCCTTGATGCAATGGAGACTGAGCCACCACCAATGACCCAAGTGGGCAGGGCGTGATGAGTTTTGTGTCTGTAAGCATAGACCACCCTTAGAGTAGACTATATGTTGTCTCCCTGATTCCTCTTCTACTCCTACCATACCTAGAGATATGGTACTCCTTTATATGGCTTCTCTGCAAAACCTCCCCTGGGCCTTTCTTCCTCTCAGTACTTCTGAAGGCAGAGTTCAAGGGGCTTTTGCTCAGTACTTAAACCCAACTCCTTTGTACATATTTTGCTTTATTTATGTACATAACTCTTTCCCTTCAGTAGATTGTCCTGTTCAGTTTTTATTTTGTTTTGTTTCCTATGTTTGTTTTTTCAGTAGTTAGTAAGCAAGCACTCTACCACTTGAGCCACACCCTCCAACACTTTCCCTTTTAGACCTTATCAGATTAGGTCTCACACTTTTGCCAGTGCTACCTTGGACTATGATACTTCTACCTCTGTCTCCTATGTGATTAAGATTAAGGCACGTATCACCATGGCAAGACTCATTCATGTGTGTGTGTGCTACTACTGGGTCTTGAACTCATGTTCTCAATTGGTTTTTTTTGTTTTTGTTTTTGTTTTGGCCAGTCCTGGGCCTTGAACTCAGGGCCTGAGCACTGTCCCTGGCTTCTTTTTGCTCAAGGCTAGCACTCTGCCACTTGAGCTACAGCGCCACTTCTGGCCGTTTTCTGTATATGTAGTGCTGGGGAATCGAACCCAGGGCCTCATGTACACAAGGCAAGCACTCTTGCCACTAGGCTATATCCCCAGCCCCTCACTTGGTTTTTTTGCTCAAAGCTGCAGCTGTATCACTTGAGCCATACCTCTACTTTCAGCTTTTTGCTGGTTAATTGGAGACAAGAATCTCATGAGCCAGGCAATAGTGGCTCAAGCCTGTAATCCTAGCTACCCAGGAGACTGTGGTCTAAGAATATCGAATTTAAACTATCCCAGGCAGAAAAAGCATAAGAGTCTCTTATCTCCAATTAACCATCAAATGCCAGAAATGGAGCTGTAGCTCAAATGGTAGAGCACTAGCCCTGAGGGAAACACACACACACACACACACACACACACACACACACACAAAAAAAAAAAAAAAAAAAAACCCCAACAACAACGAAGGAACAGAACCTAGGCCCTAAGTCAAGCTTTAGTACCAGCACACACAAAAAATAAAACAAAACAAAAGAGGCTCACGGACTATTTTGCCTGGGATAGCTTTGACAAACGACCCTCAGATCTCAGCATAGCTAGTATTACAGGCATAAGCTGCCCAACTTCTTACTCAGTTTTCTTTGTGCCGGACATGCTTGCCTCAATATTGCTATATTAGATGTACTAAATAAATACATAGTGAAGAAAAGACTCAACCCCAAACTGAAGGCATACATATTTTAATCCTTTCCTCCTGGATCTTATATCCTCCTCCCTTTCTGCACTCCCCCCCCCCCCCCAAGCCTGGTTCCATTCATCCTGAGATTCAATCACTTCTAATTCTCCACCCCACAGCTGACTTTGTGTGTCCTCATCGTTGTGCTTTCTCTACAGCTGTTCTCACCCTCGAATTTTCTTCTTCCCTCTCTGTCTTGCCCCTGACCTCTTCCATCACTGAAGTGGGACCTCTTAGAAGGCAGGACTTTGATTTACCTGTATTTCCTTCAGAGTTTGAGCAGTCCCTTGAACTCACAAAAGCCTTGCTTGGGGTTCTGTCTGGGAAGGAATGTGTTACTTTGACTGACATGATCATCTGACCTCTATCACTCAGTTTATTAACCCTTGCTTATCTGTCATTTGTTAGGAGAATTTTCACAGACCCTCCTTTGGGGTTGGGTTAATCAAGAGTGGCAGCTACCTCTTGCTTTATTGGAGCCTCCTTGATTACAGCAAGAAACCAGCTTGTATTACAATAAGGAAATTCCCAGCCACTCCCCACCCCTTATTCCATGAGAGCCACAAGGATCTGGAAAAGAAGATGGTGTGGAGAGATACCCTTACCCCACCCTAATGCCTTCTTTCTTACCCCACCTGGGGGATAATGCTAGGTCTACACTGAATTGTTACATGGTTAAAGCTCATGTTCCTCTTTTCCCTCTCTCCTTCTCTGTGCCCATTTCTGGGCTGTTTCGGCTCTGTTCCCATTCCTCTGGAATGGAGGGAAGGAAATCTGATCAATCAGTAACCAGAGGTGGAAAACTCAAATGCTTGCAGAGGAAGCAAGCCAAGTTGCCTGGGTAGGGACAAAGTGGCCAGGCCCTGATTAAAGGGACAGCTACTTCCTAGCTCAGTTGGATGACAATTCACAGGGACCTGGAACTCAGAGTAACTTGATCTTATGTTTTGTACAGTCACTGTTGCTATTAGTTTTGCTATTGTCAGGAAAAATTGTCCAATTCTATTAGAAGAGCAGAAGAGATATTGGGTGTGATTTTGGTGGATAATCACACCATGTAGTCTCAGGGACTTCCCAGGGAGTATCTGATTCTATTGGGATTTTGCCTGGTGGGGACATGGGGAGATTATCCTAATTATCAAATGTAATGGTGAGGATCCCTTTAAGGAGAAGAGGTAGGCAAGAGGGTTTGAATTCAAGGAGAGGACAATGAAAGCAGGAAACTGGGTGGATACAGAGTAAAAAAGACTCAACCAACCATTTCTGGCTTTGAAGATGAGAAATGGAGCTATGAGCAAAGACATACAGGAGGTTCTCCCAACCCCCAAGGTGAAAAGAGCAAAGAAATCTAAGTGCTTTTAGAAGTACCAGCCCTGTGGACACCGTGATTTTAGCAATGTAAACCCACTCTGGATTTCTTTCTTTCTTTCTTTTTTTTGGCCAGTCCTGGGCCTTGGACTCAGGGCCTGAGCACTGTCCCTGGCTTCTTTTTGCTCAAGGCTAGCACTCTGCCACTTGAGCCACAGTGCCACGTCTAGCTTTTTCTATATATGTGGTGCTGAGGAATCGAACCCAGGGCTTCATGTATACAAGGCAAGCACTCTTGCCACTAGGCCATATTCCCAGCCCCTTCCACTCTGGATTTCTGGCCTCTAATTGGAAGACATTTCAACCAAACTGTAAGATATCTTATTGTGTAATGAGATAATAGATACTTATTCCTAAAAGCAATATGAAAATGAATTTTCATCTTTTTAATTTATTTTCATTTATTTATTTATTTATTTATTTTTTTGCCAGTCCTGGGCCTTGGACTCAGGGCCTGAGCACTGTCCCTGGCTTCTTTTTGCTCAAGGCTAGCACTCTGCCACTTGAGTCGCAGCGCCACTTCTGGCCATTTTCTGTATATGTGGTGCTGGGGAATCGAACCCAGGGCTTCAAGTATACGAGGCAAGCGCTCTTGCCACTAGGCCATATCCCCAGCCCCTTATTTTCATTTTTTATATTTGGTGCGGTCTTGAGGCTTGAACTCAGGGCCACAGCACTGTCCCTGAGCTTCTTTTTGTTCAATGCTAGATCTCTACCACTAAGGTCACAGCGCCAGTACTGACTTTTTTTGAGTAGTTTATTGGAGATAAGAGTCTCATGGATTTTCCTTCCCAAGAACCATGATTCTCAGATCTTAGCCTCCTAAAGAGCATGAGCTGTCCAGGCCTAGCATGTTCATAACATTAAAAAACTATCCTTTTACAATACTATGTTCATATTCTGCACTTCTGTGCATTCAATGTAAGCTCTAGTCATAATTTTAAATTTGCTTTGACATTAGACACTAATTTGATTTCTAGTTTCTAAGCAGTCAGTTATCACAAATTTTAGAAAAGCCTGTGTCACAGCTTACAGTTGGATCCAGTGGGAAGATAGTACATTTGCCAAGATTTTGGTTGCGTTGAAGTATTGCATTTGGACTTGGGAAAGCCTCAAATAGAATATGAGTTTTTCAATAGCTAAGACCTTAAGAATTTTTTTTTACCAAAACAACAATTTTGACATAGATATACATTTATCTTTATCTCTCTCTTTCCCTCCCTCCCTCCTTCCCCTGAGCCTTCTCTCCCTTCTCTTCTTCTTCCCCTCCCCCTCCAGCTCCTTTCTGACAGGGTCTCTCTATGGAGACCAGATTGGCCTCTACCTCCTGAATGCTGGGATTACAGATGTGTACCACCATGACTGGCTTGCCATTTCTTTTTTTTGCCAGTCCTGGGACTTGGACTCAGGGCCTGAGCACTGTCCCTGGTTTCTTTTTGTTCAAGGCTAGCACTCTGCCACTTGAGCCACATCGCCACTTCTGGCTGTTTTCTGTATATGTGGTGCTGGGGAATTGAACCCCTGGCTTCATGTATGGGAGGCAAGCACTCTTGCCACTAGGCCATATTCACAGCCCATGATCATAATTTTCAAAGCTTAAAAGCTAACTTTTGGGGTTGGGGATGTGGTTCAATGGAAGAGTGCTTTCCTAGCATGCGTGAAGACCTGGGCTCAATTCCTCAGCACCACATAAACATGGCACTGTGGCTCAAGTGGCAGAGTGCTAGCCTTGACCAAAATAAGCCAGGGACAGTGCTCAGGCCCTGAGTCCAAGCCCCAGGACTGGCAAATAAAAACAAAAAAACTCAAAAAAAACCCCCAACAAACCCTAACTTCCTTTTGTATATAAGCACAACAATTTATTTATTTTGTGCTTAATAACTTCTTTCTTTTCTTTTTCTCTCTCTCTTTTCTTTCTCTCTCTCTCTCTTTCTTTCTTTCTTTCTTTCTTTCTTTCTTTCTTTCTTTCTTTCTTTCTTTCTTTCTTTCTTTCTCTCTTGGGGCTTGAACTCTTTTTGTTTGTTTGTTTCCCCTCAAGGCAAGCATTCTTCCACTTTAGCCACAGCTTCACTTCTAGCTTTTTTGGTGCTTAATTGAAGATAAGAGTCTCACGGACTTTCCTACATAGGCTGGCTTTGAACTATAATTCTAAGATTTCAGTCTCCTAAGTAGCTGGGATTGAGGTATAAGCCACTGGTGCCTGGCATAAACACAAATTTTTAAATATATGGTTTAAAAACATAGATGATTTCTTTGGAAGTTGGCTATCATGATTGTTAAAAGATGATTGTAGTTTGTTTTGTTCAAAAGTTTACCTAGAAGCTGGGCATGATGGTCCATGCCTGTAATTCTAGAATTTGGGAGACTGAGGCAGGACTGAGAGTACAAAGCTGGCCCAGCCCATATAGTAAGACCATGACTCAAAAAACAATTGCCTATGGGCCTGGGAATGTGGCTTAATGATAGAGTGCTTGCCTTCCATGCATAAAGCCCTGGGTTTGATTCCTCAGTACCACATAAACAGAAAAGCTGGACGTGGCCCTGTGGCTCAAGTGGTAGAGTGCTAGCCTTGAGCAAAAGAAGCTCAGAGATAGTGCCAGGCCCTGAGTTCAAGCCCCAAAACTGGCAAAACAAAACAAAACAAAACAAAATGCTCATCAATTTGAAAAAGAATGTCAGAGCCACTAATTTGCAGAATTATTTGTATTTGTGTTTATTGTAGCTGTTTGAATTTACGGTGAGTCTACTTTTAGGAGTAAGAATCTGTTATTTATTACATGTTCTAATATAGTTGTATCCCACATTCATGATTTTACTCACAATAATTTGTTGTTATTTTATTTGTAATCACAGAAATTGTTTATAAATTATTATTCATTTATTTTAAACTTCCCTTGTATACCACAGTCGCAAAATCTTGATTATGCTTGGAAAGTATTTGATTTTATTCTTTTTTTTGGTTGGTCGTGGGGCTTGAACTCTGGGCCTGGGTGCTGTCCCTGAGCTCTTCAGCTCAAAGCTAGTGCTCTATCACTTTGAGCCACAGCACCACTTCTGGTTTTCTGGTGGTTAATTAGAGATAAGAGTCTCTCAGCCTATCCTGCCTGGGCTGGCTTTGAATCTCAATCCTCAGATCTTAGCCTCCTGAGTAGCTAGGATGACAGGCATGAGCCACTGGTGCCCAGCTCTTTTTTTTTTTTTTTTTTTTTTTTGTGAGTCATGGGGCTTGAACTCTGGGCCTGGGGGCTGTCTGTGAAATTATTTAACTATATTGTAGCAAAGAGAAAGTGACATAAAATACTTGTTATACAAGGTGAGAGGCCAAGTCTGTGAGGTTGAGACCCAACGTAGTGGAATGAGCCCTGTGGGCAGTAAGCTATGAGCCCTGTGGTCAGTAAACTATAAGCCCTTCATTAAGAATCCTGGGTGTGGGCTGGGATGTAGCTCATTGGCAAAGCACTTGCCTAGTAAGTGCGATGTCCTGGGTTCGATCCCCAGTACCAAAAAAGAAAAGACAAAAAAAAAAATACAGTTAAGAAAAGAGAATCCTAGGTGTGCTACTTATTTTGAGCTGATAAAAAACTTCTCTAGGGGGCTGGGAATATGGCCTAGTGGCAAGAATGCTTGCCTCGTATACATGAAGCCCTAGGTTCGATTCCTTAGCACCACATATATAGAAAAAGCCAGAAGTGGCGCTGTGGCTCAAGTGGCAGAGTGCTAGCAAAAGGAAGCCAGGGACAGTGCTCAGGCCCTGAGTCCAAGCCCCAGGACTGGCAAAAAAAAAAAAAAAAAAAAAAAAATCTTCTCTAGCTATGGCTCGTGCTTATAATCCTAGCTACTCAGGAAAGGATCATGGCTCAAAGCCAACGAGGACAGGAAAGTTCATGAGACTCTTATCTCCAATTAACCACCAGAAAACAAGAAGTGGTAGAACACTAGCCTTGAGAAAAAGAGTTCAGGGATAGCACCCAAGTCCAGAGTTCAAGCTCCAAAGCCGACAAAAAATGAATAAAAGAAAAAGAAAATCTTATTTAGCCCTTGCAGTGTAGCTTGGTGGTAAAGTCTTTACCCAGCATGCACAATGCCCTGAGTTCTACCCTAGCATATCAAAAAGAAAATAAAAACTCCCCAAGATCAATTCCTCTTCTGCAAAACAAGGTAAATGTCTATTTTCTACATGCTGCATTAGCCAAACGGGATCATGTAAATACCTTACAAATACAAGGACTAGTTCTCAATGTAGTACTTGAATAGAATTTGCTTCCTGAGGGATTAACCTGAACACTCAACAATGTTCTTATCACTCACCATGGGTAAATTTAGGCTTTAAGTTATTTGCCTAAAAGCCTTGAAAAAGCACTTGACAAAAGAAAATATTCAAACCAAATGGCTGATAAGCTCCTGAATGGTGCTTTATTCATCAGGGAAATATAAATTAAAATTACTAGGTAATACCCTTACCCACCTACCAGGATGACTAAAATGAAAAATAATACCCATTGTTGTGAAGAACATGAAACAATGGAAACTTTCATACATGGCTGATGGCAGTGTAAATTAGTCCAGCATATTGGGAGAGCTGGCAGGACAATTAAAGTGATTGTATAGCCCAGAAACTCCACCTTAGTAATAAAGCCAACAAAAAATGGTATTGATGGCTGGGTGGGGTTCAGTGGTAGACTACTTGCCTAGCATTTGAGAAGCTCTGCTTTCTATCTCAAGTATTTTTCTCATCTCCAAAAAAACACATCAAAAGCTGTCCATGTAGTTTCCAAACACTATTTATAAAATGTACAACCAGTCACAGTGGCTCCAATCTGTAGTCTAGCAACTTGGAAGGTAGAGATCATATATATATATATATATATATATATATATATACACACACATACATATATATACATATATACACATATATATGGTATATATACTATATATATCATGGTATACCATATATATGGTATATATGCCATATATATCATGGAAGTGGAGGGAGGTGTAGGTGTACCACTTGACAATGGGAAACACAAATAGGAGAAATAGGAGAATTACAGTCCAGATGATCATGAGCATAGAATGAGACTTTTTCCAATGTGAAAGCACTGGTAGAGGTCTTAAGTGGTAGAGAGCCTGATTAACAAGTTTGAGGCCCTGGTTCAAACTCCAATGTAAGAAGCAAAAGAGTTCAAAACACAAAAAAATACTCTAAATGAACTAGATGTTGGTGGCTCACACCTATAATGCTAGCTACTCTGGAGGCTGGGATCTGAGGATTGCAGTTTGAAGTTAGCCAAGGCAGAAAAGGCCATGAGACTCTTACCTCCAATTACCCACCAGAAAAGCTTGCAAATGGAGCTGGGGCTCAAGTGGTAGAGTGCTAGCCTTGAGCAAAAAGGCTCAGAGACAGCAACCAGGCCTTGATTTCAAGCACCATCACACACACACACACACACACACACACACACACACACGCATGCACATGCACACGCACACACACAGATAGGGAGATAGTACATGATGCAGACATGGGTATGGACACATAACAGTTCTAATGAATGCTTTAACACCTGAGTATTTATGGTAAAAAAAAAAAGTAGGTTAAAGTGTGGCTCAAATTCACTTTAGAAGAAGTATTCCCCTTTGAAATGACACCTGGTTAATTTAATTATTCTTGTTACTACATTTTATTAATGTCTGCACATCCCTTTAAACAAAGGATAGATTCTGCCACACACTACCTTTGAGACAGGTATCCATCATTGAGATAAATACATTTTGAGATAAATATATTTGAACATGTTTTGTGCCCAGAGGCCTCATTCTCATTCTCAAACCCCTTCTGCTCTCCCAAAGTAACTTTCTTTAAGATATCCTTGCTCTGATGCTCAACATCCCTGCTAGTAAAGGAAATGCAAATAAAAACAACCCTGAGATACCACCTCACCCCAGTTAGAATGGCCTATACTCTGAACTCAGGAAACAACAAATGCTGGAGGGGCTGTGGGGAAAGAGGAACCCTTCTCCATTGTTGGTGGGAGTGCAAATTAGTACAGCCACTTTGGAGAACAGTATGGAGGTTTCTCAAAAAGCTCAATATAGACCTACCCTATGACCCAGCCATACCACTCCTAGGCATCTATCCTAAACAGCAAAACCCAAGATATCAAAAGGACATTTGTACTTCCATGTTTATCGCAGCACAATTCACAATAGCCAAAATTTGGAAACAACCCAGATGCCCCTCCACAGATGAATGGATCCAAAAAATATGGTACTTATACACAATGGAATACTACATAGCGATTAGGAATGGTGAAATATTGTTATTCGCAGGGAAATGGTCAGAACTCGAACAAATAATGTTGAGTGAGACAAGCCTAGAACACAGAAAACAAAGGGGCATGATCTCCCTGATATATGACTGTTAACAAAGGGAGATGGAGAGACAGTAGAGACCAAGTCTGTGAACACTGTATATGTTCTTGATACATTGTATATTGCATATATGTCAACCTGACCTAGACAAGGGATAGAAAAACAGGTCGTAAGATATCATAAGAAATGTACACACTGCCCTACTATGTAACTGCACCCTCTTTGCACAACACCTTGTAAAAAAATTTATGTCCAATTAATAAAATAAATAAATAAATAAATAAATAAAAAGAAAGAAAAAAAAAAGATATCCTTGCTCTGGGCTGGGAATATGGCCTAGTGGCAAGAGTGCTTGCCTCGTGTACACGAAGCCCTGTGTTCGATTCCCCAGCACCACATATACAGAAAACGGCCAGAAGTGGCGCTGTGGCTCAGGTGGCAGAGTTGCTAGCCTTGAGTGGGAAGAAGCCAGGGACAGTGCTCAGGCCCTGAGTCCAAGGCCCAGGACTGGCCAAAAAAAAAAAAAAAAGATATCCTTGCTCAGCTCCAAAGCATATTATTTATTTGGGCAAGTAGACAAGGTAAGAGGGGAGAGTTGTTTTGTTTTTCTCTCTCATGTTTTTCCTCTTACTAAACATTGCAGCTTATGAGAGAATATAAAACTTAAAGCAAAGAAAATAGTTCCTATGTGCTTTTCTCTTTATGATGCCAGTACTGTGGCTTGAACTCAGGACCTGGGTGCTGTCCCTTAGCTTTTTTGCTCAGGGTTAGTGCTTTATCACTTGAGTCACAGATCTACATTCAGCTTTTTGGTGCTTAGTTGAAGATAAGGGTTTCCTGGACTTTCCTGCCTGGGCTAGCTTTGAACCACAATCCTTATAGCTTAGAATCCTGTGTAACTAGGATTATAGACATGAACCACCTGTGCTTGGCCTATGTGCTGTGTGTGTATGTGCGTGTGTGTGTGTGTGTGTGTGTGTGTGTGTGTGTGTGTGTGTGTTTATGTGCCAGTTCTGGGGCTTGAACTTAGGGTCTGGGTGTTGTCCCTGAGTTTTTATGCTCAAGGCTAGTGCTCTGCCACTTGAGCCATAGCTCTACTTCCAGCTTTTTTTTTTTCTTTTTTTGGCCGGTCCTGGGCCTTGGACTCAGGGCCTGAGCACTGTCCCTGGCTTCTTTTTGCTCAAGGCTAGCACTCTGCCACTTGAGCCACAGAGCCACTCCTGGCCATTTTCTGTATATGTGGTGCTGGGGAATTGAACCCAGGGCTTCATGTATACGAGACAAGCACTCTTGCCACTAGGCCATATCCCCAGCCCCTACTTCCAGCTTTTAATGGTGAGTAATTGGAGGTAAAAGTCTCAAAGACTTTTCTTGCCCTGGCTGGCTTAGAACCGTTATCCTCTGATCTCAGCAAGGATTATAGTGTGAGCCACCAGCACATAGCTTTTAATGAAACTATTTATTAGTAGTGTTTGTTTCTGAATTTCTGGCTGTTTTCTTTTTAAAATTTTTAAGGGGCTGGGGATATAGCCTAGTGGCAAGAGTGCCTGCCTCGGATACACGAGGCCCTAGGTTCGATTCCCCAGCACCACATACACAGAAAACGGCCAGAAGCAGCGCTGTGGCTCAAGTGGCAGAGTGCTAGCCTTGAGCGGGAAGAAGCCAGGGACAGTGCTCAGGCCCTGAGTTCAAGCCCCAGGACTGGCAAAAAAAAAAAATTTTTTTTTAAATATTTCTTTTTAAAAATTTTTTTCTTTCTTTTCTTTTTTTAAATTTTTAAAATATTTTTATTTATTAATTAAAATTTTTTGACAAGGTGTTGTGCAAAAGGGGTACAGTTACATAATACAGCAGTGTGTACATTTCTTGTGATATCTTACACCCTCGTTTTTCTTTCCCTTCCCTAGATCAGGTAGGCATATATACAATACCCAGTGTTCCAAAAACATATACAGTAACCACGTGGCATACGCCAAAGGAAGTTCACCTAGAACTTTAAATATAACATCAACAATAGAGTTTGCTTATCCTTGTCTTATATGATCATACATACATAACTTTTGACCTCTTGTGATCCACTGAGAGTTCTATTTTAGACCTTTTTATGTTTAGTAGCTGTTAGGTTCAAGTTACATAATATAAGGTCACTGACCCAAACCTGTGGGAAATACCATTTGACAAGAAGTTTTTAGTTTCACAGACCTGGTCTCTAGTGTCCCCCTCCCCCACCTTAACAGTCATGTAACAAGGAGATCATGCCCCTTTGTTCTCTGTTCTAGGCTTGTCTCGCTCAACATTATTTGTCCAAGTTCTGACCATTTCCCTGCAAATACCAATATTTTATCATTTCTAATCGCTATGTAGTATTCCATTGTGTACAGGTACCACATTTTTTGGATCCATTCATCTGTAGAAGGGCATCTGGGTTGCTTCCATATTTTGGCTATTGTGAATTGTGCAGCGATAAACATGGATGTGCAGATGTCTTTTTGATATCCTGAGACCTGTTATTCAGGATAGATCTGGCTGCTGTTTTCTATACCTCATTTTTTTCTGATTTATCCTGCCTCATGTTAACTTTGCAAAAAGTCTGAAGTGTACCTCCATATACTTTTCTATGTTTATTACAAGCAATTAAGTTTTTAAAAGTTCAAACAATCCGGGCATCAATGAAGAGTAGAGTGGCCCTTTGGTGATGACTTCGTTCCCCTTCTCTTATGGCCTTGCATCAGGAAGAGCTTAGAGCTGTGTCCCCCTGCCTAACCAGGAGAAGTCCCAGTCTCTGCCGCAAGAGGGCAGGATGGCCACAGCAAGTTGCAGTATTGAGAACCAGAATGTCTGAAAGCTAACCTTGAATTTCCTATGAGAGCCAGACTCTTGGCCAGGGGCTCCACTGTCCCCAACTGTGGAGCAAGAGGATAGGGAGGCATTTTTCACCATGCATTTCATCCATGGTATATTGGAATACAGAGCAAGGACGTGGGAAATTTGAGGGTGTTTTATTCTGTGGGCTCACTGGTAGAATATGCATTGCCCATGGGAATTTAAAAAGGAGTATATTAACACATTGGGCTGTGTGTGTGTGTGTGTGTGTGTGTGTGTGTGCACGTGTGTTTCTGGGGCTTGAACTCAGGGCCTGGGTGTTTCACCTGAGCTTTTATGTTGAAGGTGCTTTCCCACTTGAGCCCCAGCTCAATTCCAACTTTCTGGTTGTTAATGGAGATAAGAGTCTCATGGACTTTCCTGGCTGGTCTGGCTTCAAACTGATCTCAGCCTCCTGAGTAGCTAGCAGAACCTGTATTTTAAACACCTTTCCTTTCTCTACTATATCCACATGGTTATGCATAGTTCTTTTTTGTTGTTTTGTTGTTGTTCAGCCTCCTCAATTTGCACAGAAAGAAACAAAAACATAGAGGTCAAGTGACTTACTCAAGGTCACTCAGCTGGTTGGCAGCATCCTTAGGACGAATCAAGGCCCTGAACTCTGACCTCATACCACTAAATTATTATTCTATTTTTCTGACAGTCTTTCTTTTGGTGGTGGGTGTTGGGTTGGTTGTTTCTCAATATGCCATTTTTTTAAAATGTCAGTACTAGGGCTTGAACTCAAGGATTTCTACTCTCCCTTAGCTTTTTCTGTCAGGCTGGCACTCTACCACGGGAAGCACAGCTCACTTTTGGTCTTTTTGCTGTTAATTGGAGATAAGATTCTCTTCAGATTTGTCTGCTCGGCTGGCTTCTAACTGGGATTCTCAGATCTCAGCCTCCCGAGTAATTAGGATTACAGTCATGAGCCACCAGCACCAGGCTGTATGAGATTTGAAATGGCTAAAATAACTTTCTGGATTATATAATAAATATTCTCAGGAATACCAATAATCTCAATAATCATACTGACTTTTTTGTTAAAGACTTGCAAAAATAACTCTTGTGTAATATATAGAAAGAAGTTAGAAATGTCACAAAAAAGCTAATAAGTAAAGTTGTCTTTGGACAGAAGAAAATTCTTCTAGGGTAATCTGTTTTTGTTTTGTTTTGTTTTGCCAGTCCTGGAGCTTCCTGGCTTCTTTTTGCTCAAGGCTAGCACTCTGCCACTTGAGCCACAGCGCCACTTCTGGCTT
This sequence comes from Perognathus longimembris pacificus, assembly GCF_023159225.1. Lineage (NCBI taxonomy): Eukaryota > Metazoa > Chordata > Mammalia > Rodentia > Heteromyidae > Perognathus > Perognathus longimembris. The sequence continues at coordinate 135,580,022 of NC_063162.1, read as the reverse complement.
TTTCTATATATTTGGTGCTGAGGAAACGAACCCTGGCTTCATGTATACCACTAGGCCATATTCCCAGCCCTTTCTAGGATAATCTAACACAATACTTTCTCCATTACACTTCTGAGTCATATTTTTCCTAAAGAACAATTTGTATTGCTTTACTTTTAGTGCTTAGTCTGGGAGAGATGCAAAAAAAAACTGTTTTCATAATCCCAGTGTAAGCCACAAGTGGGCTTTTCTGACAAAGATGGAAGAGATGAGAAAAGCAAGCATGTATTCAATTAGACAATAAATATGCAACAAACCCCAGCAACTATAAACAGATTGTGCACTGGGAAAAAGCAATTAATGTCGTACTTTGAAATGTTTTGAGAATTGTTTTAAGGATATTTTGTTTTAGTAAATTCAAAGGTAAAACACACCTATATGTATGTATATATCTGTCTGTTTGCCCTGCCTGCCTGTCTGTCTGCCTGTTTGTCTAGCTATAATTTATGAGAGATTCCCTATATAATTACCACTCTCAGAGCAGGAGAGGGAATCTGTCTTTGTTTCACAGGGAATGTCAAATCTATTTGCAAATATTCAGGCAGGTCCTCTTGTGAGCTCATCACAATCACACAGTGTTAATTCTGAAGCATTGTGAAAGAGTGCGGGTAGTTGTATACCTTTCTCTGGTCTCCAAACCCGTACCCTTTCTGGCCTTCAACATTCAAAATGCTTCACCTTTATAGCTTTTGCTTGCTCCTTTTGCCAAGAGTTCTTTTTTCTTTATTTCCTTGTCTTCCTTCCCTTCCTTCCTTCCCTCCCTCCTTTCTTCCTTCCTTCCTTCTTTCCTTTCCTCCCTCCTTTCTTCCTTCCTTCTTTCCTTCCTTCCCTCCCTCCCTCCCCTTCCTTCCTTCCTTCCTTGCTTCCTTCCTTCCTTCCTTCCTTCCTTCCTTCTCTCCCTCCCTCCCTTCCTTCCTCCCTCCCTTCCTACCTTCCTTCCCTTCTTCCTTCCTTCTTTCCTTCCTTCCTTCCCTCCTTCCCTCCTCCCTCCCTCCCTTCCTTCCTTCCTTCCTGTGTTACTGGGGATTGAATTCAAGGATCTGCTTCTTATTATTTTGGTGCTGATCCTGAGGCTTGAACTTTTGCTCTAGCACTGTACCTCTGCCTTTTGAGTAGCAGAGATATGTGCTACCCCCACCTGGATATCCTAGAGTTTTGAAGAGGTGCTTCAATTTCCCTGATTTATCTTGATGTCAATATCAGAGTATCTTGATAACGATTGGAGTGTGTGTGTGTGTGTGTGTGTGTGTGTGTGTTGTGTGTGTGTGTTTAGGATTACCTAGGTACCAGTGGCTCACAACTCTAATCCTAGTTACTCAAGGGGTTAAGATCCAGAGGACCCATGGTTTGAGGCTACACTCAAGTAGAAAGTCCATAGATTTCATCTCTGTAATAAATAACAGACAAAAACAAACAAACAAAAAACTAAAAAGATGGGCCAGAAACGAAGGCAAATGAGAAGCAACCAAAGCTATTGATTCAGAGCTTTCTAGATCCAGAAATCAATACTGTTCCCTTGTGTTTTGCAGAGACAGAAGGAAGGTGTTATGAGTCCGGGGGAGGTACCTCAAGTGGGACTTAAACCCACGTCCCTCCAGAGTCTACCACACAGAGACAGTCTCAAGCAAAGATGGATTTATTGGGGAAGTAAAAAGCGAACTGACCAGCAGGGATGCAGCACAGACCTCAGGAGCTGAAATGGCAACACACAGGGACACAGTGCAGACTCTGGAACTAACCACTGTGACCCCTACCAGTCCTCAAATTGGGGTTTATAAAGGTAAAAGTGTAGCACAGATGTAGGGGGTTGACGCAGGGGGTAGAGCAAGCAACAAACAAGTTAAGCAAACCATTTACAGAAGCAGAATTTTGCAGTCAGATTGACCTAATATTTAACTTCATTTGAACAATTGCTACCATGTTTCCCTAATCAAGATGGAGTCAGCTCTACTCTCTACAACAGAAGGCAGGGAATGGAAAGCTTCATATTAGGGAAGTAGTGTCAGGAGTGTCCCCGCTGAAGGATGGCACGTGGAGAGCTTGTAGTGGGCTGACTAGAATGGACACATAAGTGATTGGTTTGGAGAACTTCTGTGGCTTTCTCTGCTTGCTCCTGAGTTGGAAGCAGAGACAAACAATTAGGAAACTTGGCATTTACTATTGATTTGGTCAGGCTTGGGGCAGATTGCTACAGAGGGCTGTGGCCTGGCTTCTTGCTGGTTCCAGCAGAGAAAGTGGGTCAGAATTCTGTGGTCAGACATGTAGAAATTAGACAAGACTTTCCTAAGATGTCTTTTTAAGCTAGATAAGGAGCAACTCTGACCAAGTTCAAGTCAGGTTGTGGCTCCTCAAACAAGGGGAAAGAAGTAGCTAATATCAGAAGTATTGCCACCCAAAGTTCCCATCCAAGTCCTCTATGCCAAAAAGGGATTCAAGCTGCAAAGAGAATTGGTTCCTGACTGGCTCAATGTCTGAAGCTCCCTTATCTGGTTCAGTAGGATGTGCTTGTAGCTATATTTATTTTATTTTTTTTTATTTGTTTACTTAGTGAAGGTACTGGGCTTTGAACTCTTGCTTGGCTTTTTTTACTCAAGGCTACTATTCTACCAGTTGAGCCACACTCCATTTCTGGCTTTTTGTTGCTGCAAGTGGTGCTGTGGCTCAAGTTGTCAGAGTACTGCCTTAAGCAAAAAGAAGCCAGGGGCAGTGAATGCTCTGGCCCTGAGTTCAAGCCCTAGGACTGGCCAAAGAGAGAGAGAGAGAGAGAGAGAGAGAGAGAGAGAGAGAGAGAGAGAGAGAGAGAGAGAGAGAGAGAGAGAGAGATACTATGAGAGTTCCAGAGCATTTATATACTTGCTTTAATATCAAGAGACTTGGGTCCTCAGTTCTGTCCCTGCAAGGACTATCCCTCTGAACCTCATTAATAAACTGGGCTTAGTGAGTGGTACCTTGCATTGAAGCAAATGATGGTAAGGCTCTTGTCCAAGGTAGGTCATTATTTTATGACTATGTGACATCCACAGTTGAGTAGGAAGTAATGCAGTAGATATCCATCATAGTTATCTATTACTTTCAAGCAAAACCTTTTATTCCACATAAAGCCTGTGGCTGCATTGTGTGAGATAAAGAGCTTGCAGTATATATAGGTATAAAAAGCATGGCTTTTATTTTCTATGATCCTATGATTTCCCTCTCTCTTCCCTTTCCAAAATGAAAATAGCTTTTACAAAATTACAAACAGAGCACATACTTGTAGGGAAAATACAGGCAAATGCAGAAAAAGTAGCAAGAAGAAAGCAAAACCTCCCTAAAGCTCATTACTCAGAGGTAATCATTGTGAGCTTTCTTTCCAGCTAAGCCACATTTACCCATGTGTTCGAATGTAAGGAAGGGGAAAAAATTGTAATCTTCAGGATGTGAGAGGGAAAGCTCTACTTTCCTCTGTCTATAGTGTTTAAATACATTTTTTTGCTTGTTTTGTTTTTTTTTTTTTTGCCAGTCCCTGGGGCTTGAATTCAGGGCCTGAGCACTGTCCCTGGCTTTCTTTTTGCTCAAGGCTAGCACTCTGACACTTGAGCCACAGTGCCACTTCTGGCTTTTTCTGTATATGTGGTGCTGAGGAATCAAACCCAGGGCTTCATGCATGGTAGGCAAAGCACTCTACCACTAAGCCACATTCCCAGTCTCTTCTTTCCTTTCCTCCCTCCCTCCTTCCCTCCCTCCCTCCCTCCCTTCCTCTCTCCTTCCCTCCCTTCTTCCCTCCTTCCCTCTCTCCTCTTCCAGGAAACAAAGGTAACTTTTATATGCAGTTACAGACAAGAATAATCCCAGAACTCGGGTGGCTAAGATTGGAGGACCTAGAATTGAAGATCAGCCTGGGCTACATATCAAGCTCAAGGAAATTGAAACGTTTGTGTCTTTCTACAGATTTGTTTAGCACTGTATTCTTTTGGCAGAATAGTTGTTAACTTTTTGGCTTATAAATTAGCATATAGCAAAGCCAGGCACCAGTGGCTCACACCTGTATTCCTAGCTACTCAGGAGGCTGAGTTCTGAGGATTGAGGGTGAGCCAACCATGGCAGAAAAGTTCAAGAGATTCATATCTCCAACAAACTACTCAGAAAAAGCTGTAAGTGGCACTGTGGTTCAAGTGGTAGAATGCGAGAGCCTTGAGCACAAAGCAGCTCAGAGATAGTGCCCAGGCCTTGAGTTCATGAAGCCCCAGGACTGGCAAAACAAACAAACAAACATACAGCAATATTAATTTTTTTCAGTTGGTCATGGGGCTTGAACTCAGTGCCTAGGCTCTGTCCCTGAGCTTTTCTGCCACAGCTCTACTTCAAGTTTTCTAGTGGTTAATTGGAGATAAAAATCTCATGGATTGGCTTTGAACCTCAGATCCTCAGATCTCAGCCTCTGAGTAGTGAGAATTACAGATGTGTGCCACTGGACACCAGGCAATATTATTATTATTTTTTTTGCCAGTCATGGGCCTTGAACTCAGTGCCTGAGCACTGTCCCTGGCTTCTTTTTGCTCAAGGCTAGCACTCTGCCACTTGAGCCACAGCGCCACTTCTGGCCATTTTCTATATATGTGGCACTGAGGAATCAAACCCCAGGGTTTCATGTATACGAGGCAAGTGCTCTTGCCACTAGGCTAAATTCCCAGTCCCAATATTAATTTTTTTCACCTCTCTCTCCCCTCTCTCTTTCTCTCTCTCTCTCTCTCCTCTCTCTCTCTCTCTCTCTCTCTCTCTCCCTTTTTAGAGTCTGGCTATGTTGCTGAAGCTACATGGAACGCGGGGCCTATCCCATCACAGGGTCCCCAAGTGCTGAGGTTTATAGACATAAACCACTATGCTTCTCAAATGGTTTTTTTTTTTTTTTTTTGGCCAGTCCTGGGCCTTGGACTCAGGGCCTGAGCACTGTCCCTGGCTTCTTCCCGCTCAAGGCTAGCACTCTGCCATGTGAGCCACAGCGCCGCTTCTGGCCGTTTTTTCTGTATATGTGGTGCTGGGGAATCGAACCTAGGGCCTCGTGTATCCGAGGCAGGCACTCTTGCCACTAGGCTATATCCCCAGCCCCTCAAATGGTTTCTTAATGGACTTAACAATGCCAAAAATAGCATCTTAAAATATTTTGAAAAATTGACATTTGGGGAATATGTTTAAAAAAAGGAACAAATATGTCTTGAAAAAATGGCCTCAACATTCTGAATGAGGTGAAGAGAGGAAGCTCTACTCCTAAGAGGAAGACGAGGAACAAGGCAAGAGAAAAGCTGTGGTTGCACATGTAACCGAACTTTTCCCAAAATAACTCCTGAGTGCTGAGCAGTTCCATGGAGAATGCTCTAGGGATGGGGAGTCCCACATGGGGTTCCTTGCAAGCAGCCCCCCAAAGCAGCAGGAGAGAAAGTGAAAAGGGGACCTTTAGGAGCTGGCAGAAATCTACAGGGATAGTTCTGAATTCTAGAGGTCTATGGCCTAGGAAGGGAATGAAATTCTACCTAGAACTGGGAGGTCTCTACCAACTACTGTCCTGATTTATGAATATATAAATCTAAACATATCTTTTTTTTTTTTTTTTGCCAGTCCTGGGCCTTGGACTCAGGGCCTGAGCACTGTCCCTGGCTTCCTTTTGCTCAAGGCTAGCACTCTGCCACTTGAGCCACAGCGCCACTTCTGGCCGTTTTCCATATATGTGGTACTGGGGAATTGAACCCAGGGCTTCATGTATAGGGAGGCAAGCTCTCTTGCCACTAGGCCATATTCCCAGCCCCTAAACATATCTTAAACACCACTACATGCAGCATACTACCTACAGCAAGGTAACTTGTGTTTCCCATTCAAACAATATGTCAATGAACACACAATATATCAAAAATCACCTGGAAGACATACTATAATTTTATTAATTTAGTTTGCTTGTACAGTGCTGGGGTTGGACTTAAGACCTCATGAATACTTTGCATGCATTTGGCTTTTGAGCCTTATCCCCAGCTCTATGTGTTACTATTTTCAATGCAGTTAAGAAAGGTATTGTCAATTAAACTGTGACATGCTCTCAATAGTGATACCATCCTAATTTCAGCAACATTAAATGTGTTGGGGGGAGTAGAGCTGACTCCATCTTGATTAGGGAAACATAGTAGCAATTGTTAAAATGAAGTTAACAATTAACTCAGTTCTGCTTCTGTAAAATGGCTTGCTTAACTTGATTGTTGCTTGCTCTACCCCTACATCAACCTCCTACATCTGTGCTATGCTTTTACCCTTATAAACCCCAGCTTGAGGACTGGTAGGGGTCACAGTTGCAGTTTCAGCTCCCGAGTCTGTGCTGCATCCCTGGCGGGTCAGTTCGCTTTTTGCTTCCCAAATAAATCCATCTTTTTGCTTGAGGCTGTCTCTGAGTGGTGGACTCTTGGAGGGACGTGACATCTCCTCCCTCGAACCCCGTAACAAAATGTATAAAATATCCATCTGAGAATAAAATATGATAATATACACCATTCTTTCTTGTGAATGCATAGTACAAGTTTTCTTTTTCTATTTTGGACAGTCTTGCAATGGTTCTTTACATTCTCCTTCCTTTTTCTCAGAACTGGAGTTTGAATATGGACCCTTGAGTTTGCTAGGCAGGCACTTTATCACCTACTTTACCCTGAGACAGAGTCTTGGTATGTAGCCTAGGTTGGCCTTGAACTAGCAATCCTATTGGCTCAGCCTCCTGAGTGTTGTGATTACAGGAGTGTGCCATAACATCTAGCATGACCGTATAGTATTCCATTCTGTATAGTGCATCACCTTTTACCTATTATTGATGCCTACTGATAAAGACAATATATTGTGAAATAATTTTATCCATACACAATTGCTTACCAAGATTATGTAGCTGGAATAAACTCATAGTATTATAGTTTATTGATTGGAGGGTACAAATATCCAAAACTTGGCATATATTGCCAAAATGTCCCTGAAAACTGCAAGATGATCTTCACCCCAGACTTTACAAAATAGGTGAATCCTTCTCAATATATCAACCTTTTCCAACATGCTGGTTGAAATATGCTATTTTGTTTCTTAATACATTTCACTGGGCACTGGTGAGGTTTAACAACTTTTCATGTGTTTATTGACCATTTTTGTATCTTTAATAGCTTGCTCATTTCCCTTGTAAGAGCTACTTCTAAAAAGTGACACCAGACACAGGCAATTGTAGTAGGCAAATTATTGATTCTTCAAGTTGAAAAAAGCAGAGACGTATAAAAAATAACATCACATAATACAAATGTGTTTTATGTTTCTGCCTGGAAGCAGCCTTGAAGCTCAGGGTTACTTGCCTGGGACTGACAGCTGGTACTGGGTGAACTCCCAAGAGACGGCACGGTAACAAATCTCCTCCACAGGAAAAGAAGGCTTGTGGCTGCCACAGGTGTCTGCACCTTCCCACAGAGCCACGCCTGGGAAGATGGGGTTCCTCTCAACTCTGAACACCTGTCAACTGCCCTAACATCCATAACTCGTGTCTGCCATGCATGCAAGTTTGTCTGCTCCCTCCTCCGCCTTATTCTTTTCTCTGTCTCTCTGTTTCTCTCTCTCTCTCTCTCTTCTCTGTTTCTCTGTCTTTCCCCCCTACACCCAACAGAGATTGAACTCAAGGCTTCTTGTTTGCTAAATAAGCACCCACTTAATGCAGGGGAACTTTATTTTTTAATTTGTTTTCCTGATAACTTTGCCAGAGTTACCTCAGATTCTAATTCTGATTCTGCTTCCTGAATAGCTAGGATTATAGGTGTGAGGCAACACACCAAGACCAGTGAATGTCTCTTCATACAGCCAATCTCTCTTCTATACAGCATCCAGCAGGCCACTTGACCCCAGTAGAGCTCCCTGGAGAGTAATAAGATGTTTTAGAAGGTTGTTGATTTGACCTTCTAAAATTTCCCTTTCCTTAATGAAACTGAACCAGTAATCTATGCCAAGTGGCATAATAGAATTCCTTCTAAATCCCGGAGTACATATGATGACCCAGAAAGGTCTATGTGCTATGACAGAAACACACTGAGAATCACTCTTAGTTCAGGCTTAGTGTTTACCTGAAGACTAGGATGATCCCCTGAGAAAAGAAGTCCCTGGAGAATAATTAAACATTTTCAGAAATTGAGCCAAGGAAGTGTATTAAGCTCAGCTGAATCTGTACCCCATATCAGAAGCTCTTTCTTTTATAAAGAAAACATAGGGTCTTCCCTGGACAAAATTAGAAAGTCTCCTTAAAAAAAAAGTTAAGCCAAGTGCCTGTGTCTTATGCCTATGATCCCAGTTACTCAGGAGGTGAAGATCAAAATGAGCACAGTTCAAGGTCAGGCAAAATAGTACCTCAATCAAGAACTGGGAGTGGTGGCACACCCTGTCATCCCAGCTATGCAGGGACCCATAAATAGGAGGACTGCAATCCAGGCTGGCCCAGACAAAGATCTCAAGACTCTATCTCCAAAATAACTAAAACGGGGCTGGGAATATGGCCTAGTGGTAAAGCGCTCGACTCGTATACATGAAGCCCTGGGTTCGATTCCCCAGCACCACATATACAGAAAATGGCCAGAAGTGGCGCTGTGGCTCAAGTGGTAGAGTGCTAGCCTTGAGCAAAAAGAAGCCAGGGACAGTGCTCAGGCCCTGAGTTCAAGGCCCAGGACTGGCAACAAAAAACAAACAAAAACAAAATAACTAAAACAACGGGCTGGGAATGTGGCTTAATGGTAGAGTGCTTACCTAGCATGCCTGAAGCCCTGGGTTTGATTCCTCAGTACCACATACACAGAAAAAGCCAGAAGTGGCACTGTGGCGTAAATGGTGCTAGTCTTGAGCAAAAGCAGCCCTGAGTTCAAGCCCGGACTGGCAAAACAAAACAAAACAACAACAACAAAAACCCCACTTGCAATTGCTATGGTCACAGTTCCAAGTGAAACTGAAGTACTTGGTATAGTAAAGCCTATGAAATTAATATAGGCTTTGAATCCATTGATATTGAATCAATGCTGACATTGTGGAAAGATACAAGTGTGTTGGTCTCTGTGAATGGTATAGTTTACTCATCACAAAAGGACTGTCTGTGGAACTACAGCTTAGTTTACTTTTGTAACCGGAGCCACACCACAAGTCATGGAAGCCAACCCATGACAGATCCAGGCTTTAATGGTTGTCTCATTTCAATCACTCCATTGTGTTTAGCCAGCTATAGCCAGTGACACCACTCAGAGTTTTATCTTTAACCTATTCCTTAGGCTCCTTAGTCCATGGTCTCATACAAACTATAGCCTACTGACTTTGGTTGTCTAGCCATTGCTGCCATGTTCAACAAAGCAATGATTCAACTTGTTTTCTTCACCTTTATACCCCTCCCCATATGAAATAAGTTTCTTCTGTGTTTCAGAAGCCTAGATTCACTTCCTTGTTCCTAATAACATGCAAACCAATCACATCAAAATTCTCCCTTCTTAATTGTGTGTGTGTGTGTGTGTGTGTGAGAGAGAGAGAGAGAGAGAGAGAGAGAGAGATATCTTGGCTTGGGTACTCTTTAGCTCAAGGCTAGCACTCTACCACTTGAACTACAGCACCACTTCTGGTTTTCTGGTGATTAATTGGAGATAAGCATCTCATGGACTTTCCTGTCCAGGCTGGCTTTGAGCCACAATCCTCAGATCTCAGCCTCCTGAGCAGCTAGGATGACAGGTGTGAGCCACCGGCTCCTGGCTCTCTCCCTCTTAAATTTATTTTACACACATCTCTATCATCACCACCAACATCTTACAATAGGTCTCACTCCTTAGAATTTTTATGGTTTCTTATTTCTTCTGTCCCTGGCACTTTCCCTGCCCAAAATACGTGGTGTTGCAGCTCGAATGATTTCTCTAAGGAGAAATGTCTAAGGAACCTGAGAGACAGGGATGCTGAAAACATTGTCTGTGTGCTTATTACATGCTAGGGAGTGACTTGGCCTGGAATATGTGGGCTAGGTAAGACACTGTAGCCCCACTCTTCCTCCTAACCAATATCAACTCTAACCTCCAGTTAGTGTGGACTTTCTATCAGTCTTTAAAATACATTCTCTTACCTAGACTTTACACATCAGCTCTGCCTGAAATACTGGCTCTTTGTCTAAGTACTTCCTACTCATCCATAAGTCTAGACTCAATATAGAAATAATGTCTCCTGGTAGTATTCCCAGTCCCTTCACTTTGGCTTAGCTATCACTTCCACTTTTTCCAAGATTGGTTAAACCAATCTTCCATCCCTTCCCTTCCTTTCCTCACCCTTTTCCTTCTCCTCCCCCTTTCCTTGCCTCTTTTTGCTTCTCCTTTTCTTTCCCCTCCTCCCTTATGCTCACCCTCTCTAGTTATCTCCCTCTCCCCTGCTGTGGCTGAGTGTCTGTGTTTGTGGTGCTGGGATTGAACCTAGATCCTCAAACATTATAAGCAAGTGTTCTACAACTGAACTACACTCCAGCCCTTCATGTGGTGTTTTTAATAATCCTTACTCATAATTTTTCTCATAAAAGACAGGACCTTGCTATGTTGCCTAGGCTGGTTTCAAACTCCTGGGTACAGCAATCATCTGCCTAGTTCAGCTTCCTGAACCTTTTCACTCAAGGGTAGTGCTCTATCACTTTGGGCCACAACACTACTTCCTGCTTTTTGGTAGCTAACTGGAGATAAGTCTCACAGACTTTCCTGTTCTGGCTGACTTTGAACCTCAATCCTTAGATCTCAGCCTCCTGAGTAGCTAGGATTACAGGCATGATCCACTTGGTGCCCATCTGTAGACTGATTTTCTTCTAAGAGTTTTATAGTTTTAGTTCTGGCCTGAGCACTGTCCTTTAGTTTTTTTGCTTAAGAGTAATGCTCTACCACTTGAGCCACAGCTCTATTTCCCATTTTTTAGTGGTTTAGAGGAGACAGGAGTCTTATGGATTTTCCTGCCTGGGCTGGCTTTGAACTGTGATCTTTGAATCTAAGTAAAACTAGGTTTACAGGTGAGAGCTACTGGTGTCTGGCTTTAGAAATTTGTTTGCTTGTGGATATTTATACAACTTTTTACACTCTACTGAATTGCTTGCTTTTCTTTACAAATACCATGACATCAGAGAACAAAGTGATCTTATTACATCTTTTTTTTCATGAGTGAATTAGGTAGATTAAATATAAAATTTCTTTTCTTTGTCTGAAGTCATAGCAACTCTACAATAGATTTTTTCATCACAGGGTTGGCATTTCAAAATTGACAACTCAAAAGCCAATTACCACATGGAATGATAGAAATTGTACTATTTGACAGGTTTTGGTCCAGATGATCTAGATTCAAGTCCTTTAATTTAAAAATTGTATAATCTTTGGCAATTACCCTTATTCTTTCATTCTTAAAAATGAGGACTTATGTGGCAAGGTTAAGATGAAAAATGTGAAACTATAATGTTTTGCACATTGTAGATGTTCATGTAAAGAATAGTAGTTATTTTTAGAGCAAGAGACTAGCATATTGAAGGCCCTTTAATATGTCCCTACCGATTGTGCCATATTTCTCCACCGTATAGATTCTAAGATTTTAATTTTCTTTTGTGAATTGAGATAGTATTAAAGCTGATGATTTTGATTAGGAAAAAAAGCCATACACACAAAAAAAGTAGTGTGAAAATGACCCTATAGATATTAAGCATATACCCTGGAGCTTGGGGGCCTTTTAAGCAGAATGAGACTCCCTTCTGCTGGAAAAAAACTTTTGAGCTGGGTGCTGGTGGCTCACGCCTGTAATCCTAGCTACTCAGGAGGCTGCGATCAGAGGCTCGAGGCTAGAAGCCAGACAGGCTGGGCAGGAAAGTCCGTGAGATTCTTTAAGAGGCAATTTACCATTAAAAAAACCCAACTGGAGCTGTGGCTCAGGTGGCAGAGCAGCGCTAGCCTTGAGCACAAAAGACCAGGAGCAGAGACCAGGCCCTGAGTTCAAGCTCCAGGACTGACACCTAAGGAAAAGAAAGAAAGAAAAGACAAGGGCTCATGGGTGACAGGTAAAACGTAGACGTCCACATGGCGCTCTCCATTCCAGGGTCCCGGCCCTTCAGGGTCACTTCCGGGAGGGGGCGGGGAGACAACGGGAGGCGTGCCGGGAAGGGGGCCGTTTGCGGCGCACCAGACGGAAGTGTGCCAAAGGCATCCGGATTGCCGCTTCCGGTCCGGCTAAACGCTGCTAAGGGCCGCGGCGTGGTTGGTGCCGTGCGGAAATAGGCTTCTCCAGCAAGCCAGCGGGCGCCGAAGCCCGAAGTGGGTTCCGGATTCAAGAGTCTGGATTACAGTGGAAAGATCGAGGGAGAGGGAGGGGGAAAAAAAAGACCAGGAACCCGAATACCACCTCTCCGCTGTTTCCGAGAGGGCCAACTTCCACGGGGGACCCCTCTGCCCTGGTAACGGCCGGAGAGGAGGAGATGGCGCCAGTCAGGGAGCGGCCGTGGCCAAGGCAGTGAGGAAGCGCGAAGGCGGAGCCGCCGACACCTGGGGAGAAGAATCGGAGCCGTCGCCGTCACTGCTGCCGCCGCCACCATGGAAGGTGCCAAGCCGACCTTGCAGCTCGTGTACCAGGCTGTGCAGGCGCTCTACCACGACCCCGATCCCAGCGGGAAGGAACGCGCCTCGTTTTGGCTTGGGGAGCTGCAGCGTTCGGTGAGGGGCCCGGAGGGGCCGAGCTGCGCCGCGGGGCCCGGGAGGAGCAGCACCCGAGCGCGGGGTCCCGAGCTCGACGGTCGGCCTCGCGAGGTTCTCCTTGGGGAGGAGCTGCGGCCGTGGGGTGGGGCTGCGAAGCTTAGCGGCGCTGTCGGGAATGGCCCTTTCCCCATCCCGTAGAATCGGATCTCTGAGTCCCGTGCTTCTCCCCGGTGGCACCGACCTGGCCCCCTCGTTTGAGTTCCATCCAGGCCACTGCCTCTTAGGCCGGGCGTGCTTTTGTGTTTTTGTCTTCCGTCCACTAAGTGCAACCCCAGTGCTTCTTCACCTTCCACTTAGAGATGCTGGTTCGTGGTCCAGTGTTGGCAGCTAGCAGTGATCTCCGCTTGTCGCCTTTACACCTCACTGCCGTTTGCGTACCAGTTTGGAGTCATTTATTCTCGAAGCTTCTCTGGCTTCCAGATTTGTAAACGTGATTTTTCTCCCTCGTTTTCGAGTGCAACGTAATATAAGGAAAACGGAGTTTTGGTTTCAGAAAAAAATCTTTATAGAGTTCTCGTTTTGCTTCTTATTGGCCCTCGAATCTTACTTTCAGGGAAATAGGGTTTTCATGTGTAGGTCTTTATAAGCTGTTTATAGCGGCCTGATTATTCCTCGTAACCGCGAGCGTTTGATGGAGTATTTGTCCTATCAATCTTGTGTTTCCTCTTGTATTAATATATACTTCCTTTAATGTTCACACTCATCTTTGCTGTGCTTTTTTTCTATGAGCGTGTGTAGTTGATGATCTTGATGACTTGGGTCCTAGATGTGTGCTTTATTAAGTATTTCGAAAATTGAAGGAGCATGTACAGACTGAACACTCATCTTTACCTTTTTTGTTGTTGTTGTTGGTAGTGGTGGTGGTGCTGCAGCCGCTGCCCCTGCCCCTTCCCCCTCTCCTGGTGATGGGGATCCAACCTTGGCAAGCATCCTGAGCTACAGCCCCACTCTCACCCCGTTATTTTATTTACTCACTTTCCCTTTTATCTGTTTAACTCATAATTGATACTTAAAGATGCTCTGATCTAATAAGTAAGCCCCCAGGTTTCAGGTACAAATGTTCTTTAACAAACTTTTCACCTTTGACTTTGGAGCCCAAAGTTCCTTGTTTACCTGTGGGAAAGCAAAGGAATAAGATTTCACTATAGGCTACCCAACTAAGTTATTCACATATGGCCTCATTTGTTAAATCTCTGTGTCCTGGGAGAGCTACAGTTCCCTGGTCTCAAAATAAAATAAAAACAGAAGAAATGCTAAACAATACTACAAAAGTCAGCTCTTCGTTATTAAACCTGCGAATGGTATGCACTTTAAAAATCAGTATTTAAGGGCTGGGAATATGGCCTAGTGGTAAAGTGCTTGCTTCGTGTACATGAAGCCCTGGGTTCGATTCCTCAGCACCACATATATAGAAAAGGCCAGAAGTGTCGCCGTGGCTCAAGTGGCAGAGTGCTAGCCTTGAGCAAAAAGAAGCCAGGGACAGTGCTCAGGCCCTGAGCCCAAGTCCCGGGACTGGCAAAAAAACAAAACAAAACATAAAATCAATATTTAAGTGCTTACCATGAACCCATGTCTGTGCTGGATATTGTTGGTATTTGGAAATGAAACAGACAAAAAAAAATCTGTGTTTACCACAGAGGGTAGTTGTGATGATTAAATGATGACAGAGAGCTCAGAGAAGTTCTTCATCATAGACTTTAAAGTGTTATTTAAATGTGATTCACTTTCCCCTCATTTTCCACTATTTTGTTACAACCTTACATCATCACTATCATTATTAACAGTCAGGGTCTCAACTGGAACAGATGACATACTTGACAGGATAATCTGTGGAGAGTATATTTTAAGTTGCCAGATAATGCTTCACAAGAAATGGTGTAATAACTTGTAGTCAAACTGTTAACAACCCTAGGAGGAGGGATAAAAGAGAATGGTTGTTTGGGTACCCTGAAGGGAATGAATGGTGATTTCTTTTTTGGTGAAGGACACAGCTAACCTGAGCTGCCCTATAGGGAAAGAGCTGCAAGAATTTTCCTGACTTTATACCCCTAGACTCTTCAGTTTCTTGCTGAGATTCCCTATTGATAAACTAGACAGAAGCCAGGGCACCTGTTGCTGCATCTATACAGGTCAGCCAACTTGAGCAGAAAAGGTAGTAGAAAAAGATCTACACATTGTTTTAGGTAACTTCGTTCAGCATTTGCATTTACAATTCAGCTAAGACTTTGCCCTTCTTGATTCCGTTACTTCATTTTCTTCAGCTACCCAGTCACACCGTCACATTCTGGATCTTGTCATTACTGATAAGTCACCAACCCTCCAAATCACTTATTCATACTTAATGCTCTGATAACAGTCTACTGTGCTTTCTTTTCTTTCTTTCTTTCTTTCTTTCTTTCTTTCTTTTTTTTTTTTTTTTTGGTTGTTGGTTTTTTAAAACCAGTTTACAGGCTTAGGACTCTCATCCCCATGCTAGCAATTTTTTTGAAATATTTTAATCAAAATTTAAACTTTTTACTTGTAAAACCTAAAAACAGATTGTATAACTAGTGATAATCAGCAGCTTTAACATTTATTGGGATATTTGAATACCTACAGTGATCCATTCCCAAATCTTTGTCAGTAGTAAGTATCCTCTTTGCATGTTGAGACTGTACCTGTTTTCTCTTTTGTCCCAAGGAAGCATTTAAATGGGGAGTCCACCATCTTTCGGAGAATTCTCTATCTAATCTCACTTGGTTCTTTGCTACCTAATTATCTTACATCCCTTGATCCTTACTAGGCACTGCCCTAGGGAATTTCCTTCACTTTAGAATGTTGGAGCTACTGATTCCTGAGTCACATACTTTATTTGGGATTACTCTTCTTTTTTTTTTTTCTGGTGGATAATTGAGAAAGGCACCTTCACTTTTTTCTTTATTTTCTTTATTATTTCTCCTCCTCTCTTCCTCTCTCCTTTTCTTCCTTCCTTTCCCCTTTCTCCCCTCCCTCCTCCTGTCTTTCCTTCTCTCTTCTCTATTGCCCCTTTCTCTATCCTGTTATTGTCTTCCCAACAGCTTTATTCCCCCCACTGGAATCACTTGTACCTTGAGGAGAATACTCTAGTTTTCTGCTTGAGGATTATAAACTGAGACCAGACAGTAGAATTCACCATTAAGTGTATAGACTTTAATCTTCTAATTTTATTTGTGTTTTTTTTTTTTTTGTTGTTGTTGTTGTTTTTTGGCCAGTCCTGGGGCTTGGACTCAGGGCCTGAGCACTGTCCCTGGCTTCTTTTTGCTCAAGACTAGCACTCTGCCACTTGAGCCACAGCGCCACTTCTGGCTGTTTTCTGTATTTGTGGTCCTGGGGAATTGAACCCAGGGCCTCATGTATATGAGGCAAGCACTCTTGCCACTAGGCCATATCCCCAGCCCCTTCTAATTTTATTTAATAATCCTATCCTTAGCCATGTCTTTCTGTTCAAGAGGCTATAGCCCATCTATTGTATCAGTCTTTATTTTTCTTTCTTTCTTTTGGTGGTCGTGGGGCTTGAACTCAGGGCCTTGATGTTGTTCCAGAGCTTTTTCACTCAAGTCTAGTCTGCCACTTTGAGTCACAGCTCTACTTCCTTTTTTGGGGGGGGGTCGGGCAGGGGGGAGAGAAACAGGAGAAAACAAGGACAGGGTGATATTATTCGAAAAGAAATGTACTCATTACCTTACTCATGTAACTATAATCCTTCTGTACATCACCTCTACAGTAAAATAAAATGTAAAATAATTATAAATAATAAAATTGTTATAGAAAGAAGTTATAATTCTATAGTCAGGTTATGATTATAGTACATCTTGATCATTGTCACCCCTTACATCATTCTGCTCCTTTATTTCTCCTCCTATCCCTATCCTTGATTTCCTTAGTTCATTTTTTTGCATAATTTACTTTGAATACAATGACTGCATTTACTCACCCTTCCTCCTTCCATTCATGTGCCCCTCTTATTGTCCTCCCCCACCCAAAACATGTTTCTACTTCCTGGTATTCATTTTGATAAACAGTTCATTAGTTGTTCAGAAGAGTTACATTTTGGACTCTTCCTTTAAGTATACCATCTTTTAGTCATTTTGTGTTGTATGCCTAAAACCCTGCATATGTTATCATGTATGTTTATATTTTAGGTCTAGTTTCCACATATGAGAAAAAATGTGTCATTTATCTTCCTGAACCTGTCTTTACATAATTTTTTTCTAGTTCCATCTAGTTCTCTACAAATAAAACTTTTTAATAAATGAGTATAAAATAGCCATTTTCTGAATAAGCTTAATTCATACTTCTAAACTTTCCACCAACATTTTTGGGACCTATAGCCAGTCCAGTCATATTCTCTGTGACAGATTTTTGTCAATAACTTCAAAGTTTTTAAATTTAAGAAAAAATTGTGCTGGTCTTGGTGCTTGAACTCAGGGCCTGGGGCACTGTTCCTATGGTTCAAGTGGTAGAGCACTAGCTTTGAGCATAGAACGCTCAGGGACAGTGCCCATGCCCTGAGTTCAAGCCCAGAACAGGTGCATGCGTGTGCGTGCACACACACACACATACACAGAAAATAGAAAAACGAGACCTGTTAAAATTGTTTTAGGAAGAGGGGGAAGGGGTAAGAGAGTGATAGAGGGGATGGTCTTGACTGAAATACATTGTATGTATGCATAGGAATGTCACAGTGACACTCCCCTGTAAATAATGTACGTGAACAAAAATGTCAAATAAAAATAAGATAAACCAATAAATATGTAAGCTATAGAAGGAAAGACAATCTCTGTTTAGGTGTAGTACTAATTATAGTACTCACTTGTAGTAAGTGTTACAGTTCTCTACTTTTAGAGACAATGTAGATTAGAGGGTATTTCAAAAGTTTTATAGTTTAATCTGGAAACTGAAAAGGCATGATAAAAAGCATAAATCAGATGACAGTAAGGCTTTAAAGGACTCGAGTGGCATTATCCTGTATGATACATAACATGCTTATGGAAATTTTAAATATTGTGCCATGGATATCAGTCGATTTTCTAATTCTTTTCTCCCTTTAGATGTGTGTGTGTGTGTGTGTGCGTGTGCGTGTGTGTGTATGTGTGTACGTGTGTACATGTACTAAGGTTTAGACTCAGGGCTTTGGACTTGCTCAGCTTGCTTGTTCATCTTGTGTTTTAGTGATGTCCCTATTTCATGGCTTTTGGTGATTATTTTGGAGATGGAATCTAATGAGCTTTTCTGTCCATGTTGTCCTTGAACCACTATCTTCCATATCTTGTCTACCTGAGTAGCTAGGATTATAGGTGCCAGCCACTGGCACCTAGATTCCCCGTCAGAATGTCTTGACTGTTTAACTTTTTTTGCCAGTCCTGGGCCTTGAACTCAGGGCCTGAGCACTATCCTGGCTTCTTTTTGCTCAAGGCTAGCACTCAGCCACTTGAGCCACAGTGCCACTTCTGGCCAATTTCTATATATGTGGTGCTGAGGAATTGAACCTAGGGCTTCATGTATATGAAGCAAGCACTCTTGCCACGAGGGCATATTCCCAGCCCTGTTTAATTGAATTCTAATATCTAAAATCTTTGGTTTTTCTTTAGCAGTTATAGTTAGTGATTCAATTTCATTTATTTTTGTGTTCTAGTCAATATTACATGTACCACGTTTTGTTTATTAATTTATCCATAGATAAATACTCTGTTTGGCCATTGTGACCAATAATACTGTGAACATGGGTATACAAATGTATGTTGGAGTATCTAATATCAATTTTTTTGGATATATACCCAGAAGTGAAATTCCTAGGTCACATAGTAATTCCATGTTTGAGGGTCTTTTTTTTGGTCTTTTTTTGTCAGTCATGGAGCTTGAACTCAAGGCCTGGACACTGCCCTTGAGCTTTTTTTGCTCACAGCTAGCGAGTGCTCTATCACTTTGAGTCACAGTGCCACTTCTGATTTTCTGGTGGTTAATTGAAGATAAGAGTTTCACGGGCTTTGAACTGTGATTTTAATATATGTTTTAGATCGGCAGTAAAATTTTATGTGGCTTGTATGTAGTGTTATAAAACTTGCACATATAGGTGGAAATAGAGATCAGAGATGAAACACATTTTTTCTGCTGGGCATGGTGGCTCACGCCTGTTACTCTGGAGACTGAGATCTGCAGAACATGGTTCAAAGCCAGCCTGGGCAGGAAAATCCGTGAGATTCTATCTCCAGTTAACCACCAACCAGAAGGCCAGAAGAAGAGCTCCAACCTTGCACAAAAAAAGCTCACAGGGCTGGCCTAGTGGTAGAGTGCTTGCCTCACATACATGAAGCCCTGGGTTCAATTCCTCAGCAGTACTTATATAGAAAAAGCCAGAAGTAGCACTGTGGCTTAGTGGTAGAGTGCTAGCCTTGAGCAAAAAGAAGCCAGGGACACTGCTCAGGCCCTGAGTTCAAGCCCCAGGACTGGCAAAAAAAAAAAAAAAGAGAAAAAGACAGATATTTTCTGGGATTTTGGCTTTCAGGAAGCCCTTACCTAGATAACCTATTTGCTCCAGTTGAAACGGTTGCTGATGCCATTTTCTACTTTTAAAGCAGAGTTGACTAGTGTAATGAAATTAGTAAGATCCACACTGAGGCAATCATTAGTCTTAAAAAATTTGGATAAAATATCTGCCTACCATTTTATATGTAACCAGCAGAACAAAATTGAGCCTAAGTTCATTTGACAGATGTCATAATTGTCTCAGAAGCATAGGGATCTCCTCAGAAATTGGAGAGACCACAGTGTGTAGTGCTGGCCTTTGGTCTTATCAGTTACTTCCTTTGAGATAAGATCGAACAGTGCATAAAAGCGATAGTCTTCTGAAGCCTTGGAGAATGAAAGTATTTCTTCTGAAATCCTAGGGCTATAATTTCAAGAATTGGTTTTGGCTAAAATCTTTTCCCTCCCATGGGAGACATTTTTTTTGTTCAGTTACAGTGGAGATGGCTTTGAAAGTTTAGATTAGCTGGATCTGTCACTGTATATAAGCTCTTTTTCCTTCTAGACAAGCCCCCCCCCCTTTTTTTTAAATGTATAAAGGATATTTGAGAATCTGAAAGCTTGTAAGGTATTTTATGATTATTTTTATTTTACACCTGACTTTGGAGTTTGAATCATTTGCTTATTTCCTGTGATGACTTTGTTTTATTTCATCATGGTTTCTATATCTCAGGCTACCTTGCAAAAGCAAATTATTATTAATTTTTTTGCCAGCCCTGGGCCTCATGTATACGAGGCGAGCACTCTTGCCACTAGGCCACATTCCCAGCCCCAAAAGCAAATTATTTTGAGAAGTATCTTTAGGTAATGATTATCTTGTGCGTACCTCAGCACATATATATATATATATATATATATATATATATATATATATATATATATATATATATAAATTGTTGTTGTTTTTGCCAGCCCTAGGGCTTGAACTCAGGGCCCGAGCACTGTCCCTGGGTTCTTTTTGCTCAAGGCTAGCACTCTACCACTTGAGCCATAGTGCCACTTCTGGCTTTTTCTGTTTATGTGGTGCTGAGGAATTGAACCCAGGGCTTCATGCATGCTAGGCAAGCACTCTACTGCTAAGCCACATTTCTAGCCCTCGGCGCATATATATATATATATATTTATTTATTTATTTATTTTATGGCCAGTCCTGGGCCTTGGACTCAGGGCCTGAGCACCGTCCCTGGCTTCCTTTTTGTTCAAGGCTAGCACTCTGCCACTTGAGCCACAGCGCCACTTCTGGCCGTTTTCTGTATATGTGGTGCTGGGGAATTGAACCCAGGGTCTCATGTTATACGAGGCAAGCTCTCTTGCCACTTGGCCATATCTCCAGCCCCTCAGCTTATATTTTTAATAGCCTTTTTAAAACATTTTTCTCTCAGTGTCCAAGTAAACTGTCAGCAAGTAATTTTTGTAACATCTAACTATGTCTCCAATGCACAAAAGAATTACATAGAACTTAAGACAGTTGATAAGACAATTGATTAATCAGTCCTGGGGTTGTACCTCAATGGTAGAATACTTGCCTACCTAGCATTCTAGAAGTGTTTTTTTGTTTTGTTTTTTTTGTTTTGTTTTTCAACTCCGGTCCTGGTCTTGGAGGCTGTCCTTGAGCTCTTTTGCTCAAGGTAGCACTCTACCACTTGGAGCCACAGCACCACTTCTGATTTTCTGGTGGTTAATAGAGCCTCACAGACTTGCCTGCCTGGGCTGGCTTTGAACCTTGATCCTCAGATCTCTGCCTCTGGGAGTAGCTAGGATTATAGGCTTCGAAATCTGTCTTTCATTTACCAGACCCTTCTCCAAAAAAGTCATTAAAAATTGGGGCTGGGAATATATATGGCCTAGTGGCAAGAGTGCTCAGCACCATATATATAGAAAAGGCCAGAAGTGGCGCTGTGGCTCAAGCGGCAGAGTGCTAGCTAGCCTTGAGCAAAAAGAAGCTAGGACAGTGCTCAAGCCCCAGGACTGGCAAAAAAAAAAAAGCCATTAAAAATTACTAGATTTTTCGTTTTTTTTTTCACTTGGGAAAGTCAGCTTTTCTAGCTCTGTATCACATGTTTGAAGGGCATGTATCAAAAATAATTTTGTTTGGAATATACTTTTCTTTTTTTAAGTTCTGCTTACATTGATGTAGCCCCCACCCATAGTGTACTATAGTAAATGTATCATTCCCCGATTTACAAGTTTAAAAATGCTACAACCTGATACTTTAATGTTGCTTTTGGGTTCTCATTGAATATCTACTCCAAAGTTTCTGTTGTTCTGTTTGCCAGAGCTCTCAAGTCCTTTGTGAAGTATTTTAACTAGTTATGCTTAATTTAAGAAGATTTTGAGTAGGGTAAACTAGCTGCTGTAATCTAATTCTTGGCAGCTAATGACTCCCTCCTTATCTGGGTGTGTGCTTATGTTGAGGCCTGGTCAGTGATTTTGGTAGGTTTGGCAATTTTAGAAATGTTGGAGTCATAGAGTAACAGAATACCATTAAAAAAAAAAAGAAAAAGGAAAAGGAATAGTACTTTTCTGGTCTGTTGGAGGGATAATGAAGGATTTAGAGCATGTTTGAGAAAGGATTTCTGCGACATAACCTACCCTGTGCATAACATAGCCATAGATATAGCTTTTGAAAAGAAAAGACTGACAGGAAGCTCTGTTCTACTGCATTGTGAAATGGGAGATTGGAATTAGATGTTTAAATGGAAAATGTTCTCGTTGCAGCCTCTTTGAAATGAGCTGCTAGTGGGAGCTGCAGCTTCCTCCTGCTGACTAAGCCCCAGGCTTCGGTTGAGATGGTCCTTTGAAATGTGGAGCTTAGTCCAAGCTTGGATTTCAGTGGGTAGCACCTGACATCTGTGGCTAGAAAGTCCTATAAAGTGTAAGTGCTTTATTCTCTCCTTGTAAAGAATTATTTTTCCTTCCTTTACTCTTCCTTCTCTTTCTTTCTGCAGCTTAGCAAAGGGGGAGAATGGTGAGCAATGTACTATTGTGTCAAGGTTATCAGGATTTGGTTGTATTTTCTTTGGCTCAGTTACCAAAACAAAACTGCTTGTTACTTTTTGGATGTCAGCAATTCTTCTCACCTTCCTTTTGAATTCAAAATTTAAAAAAATGATAAATTATGTCCTTTTAAGATTTAGTGTTGGCAATATCATAATGGGTAATTTGATTAATTGGCTAATGGTATTGGAGTTTGAACTCAAGGACCTTGTGTTTGCTAGGTTGCTTTGACACTTGGTAATGCTTCCAGCCCTTTTTGCTTTAGTTATGTCTTAGATAGGGTCTTGCTCTTTTGCTCAGTTGTTTGGACCATTATCCTTACTTAGTCCTCCTATTTATACCAGTCTTGTATCTAGGATGTTAGATGTGAACTTCCTTGTTGAATTTTTTTTTAAATTTTATTTTATTGTCAAGGTGATGTACAGAGGTGTTACAGTTATATGCATAAGGTAGTGAGTATATTTCTTGTCAAACTTGTTACCCCTCCATTTTTCTCTCAGCTCCCCCCCCCCCCCCCCAGCTTCCTCCCCAGATGGAATTTTGTCATGACTTTATTCTGGCTGGCCTCAAATCATTATTTTTCAGATCTCTGCCTTACTTTCTTTTTGCTTCATGTGTCACACTTTAATATGTACTTTGTAAAGTTTCTGTATTTGGGGAGATGTAGAGATAATTAATTTAAATTTTTTTTAAAGCTTTTTATCTTAAGCTTTGAAGAAAGCTTTCAATCTCTTGGAAAATGTGAACAAAGACCCTAGTAATTACACAACAAAGTTTTACCGTTTAACTGAGAGTCAAGGGTATAATGATAGTAAGGTAAAAGAACTTAGTCTTGCTAGATATCTTTTCTTTCTTCTTTTTTTTTTTTTTTGGCCAGTCCTGGGGCGTGGACTCAGGGCCTGAGCACTGTCCCTGGCTTCCTTTTGCTCAAGGCTAGCACTCTGCCACTTGAGCCACAGTGCCACTCCTGGCCGTTTTCTGTATATGTGGTGCTGGGGAATCGAACCCAGGGACTCATGTATACGAGGCAAGCTCTCTTGCCACTAGGCCATATCCCCAGCCCTGCTAGATATCTTTTCTAAGTTGGCCGTGTTAGATTTATATTAGAGAATAATTCAAACTAAAATTTGGTTTATCCTATGAAATCAGTAATTGTGATTTGTGTTTACTAACTTATTTGTCAGTGCTTCCCATATTAGCCTTTTTTTCTTCTTCAGGTACTTGGGATTGAACCCAGGTCTTTAGCTGCTAGATAGGTACTTTACTACTGAGCTACATCCTCCCCCCCCCCCCCCCCCCCCGCCCCAGTAGACTATCTGGAAGAGTTTTGAAGTTTCCTTAGCATACAACTGGTAGGCTGTATAGAAGTAATGGCCGACAGTCTCATCCATTTTCTGCTTATATAGGAAAGGTTCTTAAAAGATAGCCAAAGATAATGTATGTTCTGGGCACAGTGTTAAGTAGATAAGTCTTTTTTTTTTTTTTTTTTGCCAGTCCTGGGGCTTGGACTTAGGGCCTGAGCATTGTCCCTGGCTTCTTTTTGCTCAAGGCTAACACTCTACCACCTGAGCTACAGTGCCAATGTTGGCCTTTTCTATTTATGTGTTGCTGAAGAATCAAACCCAGGGCTTCATGCATGCAAGGCAAGCACTCTACCGCTAAGCCACATTCCCAGCCTGCCATTTTTTTTTAAAGTGCCAGTCCTAGGGTTTGAACTCAGGGCCTAGGCTCTCCCTGAGCTTTTGTGCCCAAGCAAGCACTTTACACTTGAGCCACAGTTCCACTTCTGGTTTTTTGGCAGTTAATAGGTGATGAGTCTCCCTGACTTTTTTCGCCAGGCTGGCTTTGAACCATGGTTCTCAGATCTTGGCCTTCCGAGTAGCTAGGATTCCAGGTGTGGGACACTAGCACCTGGTGTAAATGGTTTTTGTTTTTACTTATGTATACAGCTTAAGCAATCAATAATATCATCAAGACATAGAACATTCTATTAATTCAATAGATTGCTAGAACTTCTTCCCAGTAAATCTGTTTTTGTTCCCCCCTAAAGCATTCTTGTAACTTATATCACCATAGATTACCTGTTTAAAAGAAGTAAGTTCTAGTAAAATTCTTAAAACTACAGCTTACCTATACTTATACCTGCTCCTCCTACCTTATATCCACCCCTAAGAAATCTGCTTTCTGTCTAGAGATTTGCCTATTCTGGACATTTCACATAGATGGAATTGTACAGTTTGTGATACTTTGTGATTGACTTCTTTCCTATAGTATGTTGTTTTCAAGGCTAGTACATGCTGTAGTATGGGTCACTTTTATTCACACACCCCTTCCCTCCAGTACTGGGGATCAAACCCTAGAGCACTGAATGTACCAGATAAGCTTTGTACCACTAAGCTATATCCACAGCTGACTTCAGTCCTTTTTCTGGCTGAATAATAATCCATTCTATTTATACATTACACATTATCCATTTATTTGTGAATAGTTGGAGTACTTCCATTTTTCCACTATTGTAAATAATTATGAATTAAATATTTCTATGTAGTTGTGAATTTTCTAGGTTGTATCATAACTGGTTTTAACCTTTCAAGAAAGTGCCATCCTGTTTTCCAAAACAGCCATAATATTTTACATCAGTGATGTATGGATTCATGTCTTCCCACACCTTCATCAGTACTTCTTGTCTTTTTCATTATAGCATTCCTGGTGAATATGAAGTGATGTCTTATTTGGTTTTGATTTTATTTCCTGATGACACATTGTGTGTGTGTGTGTGTGTGTGTGTGTGTGTGTGTGTGTGTGTGTCAGTCCTGAGGCTTGAATTGGGTGCTGTCCTTATTTGGTTTTGATTTTATTTCCTGATGACACATTGTGTGTGTGTGTGTGTACGTGTGTGTGTGTGTGTGTGTGTGTGTGTGTGTGTGTCAGTCCTGAGGCTTGAATTGGGTGCTGTCCTTGAGCATTTGTGCTCAAGGCTAACACTACCAGTTGAGCCACTGCTCCCCTTCGGGCTTTTTTTGATGGTTAATTGGAGATAAGAGTCTCACAGTCTTTCCTGGCTGGGCTGGCTTTGAACTGTAATCATCAGCTATCAGCCTCCTGAGTAGCTAGGATTATAGACATGAGCCACCAGTTCCTGGCTGCAAATCATATTTGTAAGTGCAATAATATCTCTGTGTGTGTGTGTGTGTGTGTGTGTGTATTAAACATTAGAATTTGAATGTGGCTTGTTTGGCTTACTTGTTTGGCTAGCACTTTCCCACTTGAGCCTTGCCTGTCGTTCATGCCTTTTGCTGGTTGTTGTTGTTGTTGTTGTTATTATTATTATTATTATTTTGCCAGTCCTAGGGCTTGAACTCAGGGCCTGAGCACTGTCCCTGGCTTCTTTATGCTCAAGGCTAGCACTCTACCACTTGAGCCACAGAGCCATTTCCGGCTTTTTCTATATGTTTGGTGCTGAGGAATTGAACCCAGGGCTTCATGTATACAAGGTGAGCACTTCACCACTAGGCCATATTCCCAGCCTCTTGCTGGTTATTTTGGAGAGAGTCTTACGGACTTTTCTTTCTGTGCTGGCTGGCTTCAAGCTATGTTCTTCCAAATATTACTTGAGCAGCTGGGATTATGACTGTGAGTCCCTGGTGCCTGACTATATGTCTTTTTTCTTTTTTGGGGGGGCGGTGGGGGGAGGTCAGTTGTAGAGCTTGAACTCAGGGCCTGGTGCTGTCCTTGAGCCTCTTTGTGCTCAAGGCAAGAGCTCTACTACTTGAGCCTCAAGTGCCACTTCTGGTTTTTGAGTGGTTAATTGGAGATAAGAATCTCCAGGGATTTTCTGGCTGGCTTCAAACTGTGATCCTCAAATCTCAGGTTCCTGAGTAGCTAGGATTACAGCTGCAAGCCACAGATGTCCGGTTCTGACTAAATGTCTTAATGTACCTCCTTTAGAGAAATGCCTACTCAAGTCCTTTGGTCCTCTGTCTTTTTTTTTTTTTTTTTCCCCTTTTGGCAGTATTTGGGTTTGAATTCAGGATTTCACACTTGCTAGGAAGAACTGTTATCCTAATGATCTCTTGGCTAGAATTTCAGATGTGAGCCACTACACCCAGCTTGGATCTAGAATTGTTTGACTTTTTCTCCCCCCCTTCCCCCCAGTGGTACTAGTAATTGAACCCAGTGCCTCCTGCTTACTAGGCAGGTGTGTACCACTGAGCAACACTCCTCAACCCTGCCTGTGAGTCTTGTGCCTTAGGGACATGCGTTGCATTTTCTATTTGTCTTCTACAGCTTAAGGCATAGTTGAGTAGAGGACAAGGGTCCAATAATTTCCTCCCCTTCCTCACACCAGCTAAGTGCCAGCTCAGGCTACACCTCTAAAGGAAGTTTTCTCTTATCTCCTGTCCTATTTCCTAGTATCTGTGGACAAGAGCCTCAGATTCTATATGATCATGCTAGTGCATACTGTTCTTCCTTTAGCAATTTTTTAGGAACTTTAGTTGAACGGTTATTGTTGTTGTTTGGTTTTGTTTTGTTTGGTTGTTGAGCTTAAACTCAGGGCCTGGGAACTGTCCCTGAACTTTTTAGCTCAAGGCTACTGCTCGGGCTGGGAATATGACCTAGTGGCAAGAGTGCTTGCCTCCTATACATGAAGCCCAGAGTTCAAATCCCCAGCACCACATATATAGCGCCAGAAGTGGCGCTGGCTCAAGTGGCAGAGTGCTAGCCTTGAACAAAAGGAAGCCAGGGCCAGTGCTCAGGCCCTGAGTCCAAGGCCCAGGACTGGCAAAAAAATAAAAAATAAAAATTGATTCTTATTTAAGGCTAGTGCTCTATGACTTTGAGTCACAGTCTCACTTATGGTTTTCTGGTGGTTAATTGGAGTTCAGAGTCTCAAGGCCTTTCCTGCCTAGGCTGGCTTTGAACCATGATTCTTAGATCTCAGCCTCCTGAGTAGCTAGTATTATAGGTGTGAAACTATTTAGTTCAGGTTTTATTGTCCAGTGCTCTGTCTGTGTACCTTTCTGTCTACTGTAGATCAGCTAGAGCTTTCCTTCTATATCCATGGAAGTGGTCTGTCCTTACATTTTAGTTCTCTTGGTTACCCTGGGGCCATGGTTTTCGGATGCTTTTAAGAAATGAGTTTGTTGGGCTGGGAATATGGCCTAGTGGCAAGAGTGCTTGCCCCCTATACATGAAGCCCTAGGTTCGATTCCTCAGCACCACATATATAGAAAAAGCCAGAAGTAGCACTGTGGCTCAAGTGGCAGAGTGCTAACCTTGAGCAAAAGGAAGCCAGGGACAGTGCTCGGGCCCTGAGTTCAAGGCCCAGGACTGGCAAAAAAAAAAAAGAAATGAGTTTGTGAATGATAAGAAAGTAAAACATGCTTTGTTACGGAGTGTAGTGGTGGAGGAGAGAGAAGAGGTGAAGAAATATGGTCAAAATGGTTTGCATGTATGAAAAGAGAACAATGAAACATGTTGAAATTGTTTTAAGAAAAGGGAAAGGGATAACAAGTGGTTGAGGTATGAGGCTGACGAGGATATAATGTCATACTTTGTGGAAATGTCACAAAATCTTCCTTTACAACTGATGCACGCTAATAATTAGTTTGTATTAGATTTGTTTTATGTATTGTTAACTCGAAAGTAGTGTTCTTTCAGCTTTTCTATATCTTAGGTGAATATAGAGCTTCATTCTATTTTTCACTTTTTTTTCATCCCACAAGACATTATTGCTTTATATAATCAATGCTTACTGAGGCTTATACATACATATAGCTGTAACATTGCTCTTTGTTCTTTCTTGATTTTTATGCTTCCATCCTGGATTCTTTTCCTTCTGCTTGAAGAACATCTTTTAATATTTTTTGAGGGGGTGAGACAATCTTAAAATGTCTTTATTTTGTTCAGTTTGGAAGGATATTTTTACATAAAATAACCATTGGTGGTTATTTTCAGTACATTGATGGTTTTAGATTTTCATTGTTTCTCTTAAGTAGTTAACTATCATCCTAATTTCTGTTCTTTAAAAGTAATAACATGGGCTGGGGATATGGCCTAGTGGCAAGAGTGCTTGCCCCGTATACATGAGGCCCTGGGTTCAATTCCCCAGCACCACATATATAGAAAATGGCCAGAAGTGGCGCTGTGACTCAACTAGCAGAGTGCTAGCCTTGAGCAAAAAGAAGCCAGGGACAGTGCTCAGGCCCTGAGTCCAAGCCCCAGGACTGGCCAAAAAATAAAAAATAAATAAATAAAATAAAAATAAAAGTAATAACATTTTTTAATCTGGATTTTCCTTTGTCTTTTTTTTCTTTTAAACAGTGTTACAGTGATGTGTACTTTCTGTTGTTATGGTGTCTTTTATCAGTTTGGAAATATTTCAGTCATATTCATTCATTCATTCATTTTTGCCCATCCCATCCTGGGGATTGAATTCAGGGCCTGGGCACTGTCCTTGAGCTTCTTGTGCTCAGGGCTGTCACTCTACCACTTGAGCCACAGAGCCATTTCTGGCCTTTTCTGATTAGTTTATTGAAGATAAGATTCTCAGGGCCTTTCCTGCCTGTACTGGCTTTGAGCCACAACCCTCAAAATCTCAGCCTCCTGAGTAGCTAGGATTACAGGTGTGAGCCACTGGTGCCTGGCCAGTTATTATTTTTAAATAGTGCTTCTTACCCATTTTCTTTTTTTCTTATGTAAATTCAGTTGTAAATATTTAATTTTGCATATGTTTACTTGAAATTTTCCTTACTCTTTTTTTTGGGGGGGCGGGGGTTTAGTTGTAAGGCTTGAACTTAGGTCCCAGGCACTGTTCCTGAGCTCTTTTTGTTCAAGGCTAGCACTCTACCACTTTGAGCTGCAGTGTTACTTTCAGTTTTCTGGTGGTTAATTGGAGATAAGAGTCTTACCACTTTCCTGCTCAGACTGGCCTTGAATCCCAATCTTCAGATCTCAGCCTCCCCAGGAGCTAAGATTACTTAGCTACTGAGCCACCAGCACCCAACTTTTCCTTATTATTCCTATCCTTTCTTGACTTTATGTTTCAGTTTTGCTATTTTCTGTTAACCCTTTTTCTGGCATAGCATTCTGGATTGTCTGGTGTTCTCCAGCTTGTCTTCCTTCTTAACTATATTGTAACTTCATGGAAATAAATTGTAGACTTTATAATGTATACCTGTAATAGTATTATATAACATATGGTTTATATTCAGAGTTTTCTAATTACTTCAGCTGTAGGCACTTGAGCGGTGCCCACAGCCCTGTGCTTTGCTTTTAAAGTTGCAGCTTTTAAAAGTTTGTGGTGGCTCATAGCTATTCTGTAGGCAGATATAGGAAGATGATGAGTTCAGTGAGTTCAAGGCCAGCCTGGGCTACTTAACAAGACTAATTTCTCTTTCACAGACTGTAGTTATTTTTTCTCAGATAACAAGACTTGTGTGAGAAAAATAACTAAAGCCTGTGAAATACTCACTTGAATTAAGATATCTTTTCTGCTATTCTATGAAGTAAAAAGATTGAAATGTAGGACTTTTGAGACCAATATGAAATAAGTGTGTTTATTTATAGATACATTAAAACAGCCGCATTCAGTTCTCAGGGTGAACAAAGCTTATTCAAGTGAGAAAAAAGTAGAAACATCCATCTTGGAGATATGGTTAGAAGTTACAGAGTAACATTGTTGGTTTAATAAAAACTTTAAGATATTTTTTCTTCATGCCTTCCCCCTACACTTCATGTTGCTATCCTTCAAGATTATGTGTTAGATTCAATAGCTGGTTCTCAGACTTTCAGTAAAATGAGTCAGAGTAGGCAATACTTTAGTTGAATAGGGCCTCTGTGACACTGTAGTTTGATATATTGGCTGAATCAGCACATAATTTTGCTTGTCAGATTTTCCTCCATTGTGTTTTGGTTTGCTTATATAATGAAGTGTGTCATTAAAGTTACTTAAGAGAAATATTCTTTAAGATACCTCTGGTTTACTTTCAGGTCCATGCATGGGAGATTTCTGACCAATTATTACAGATCCGACAGGATGTGGAATCATGCTATTTTGCTGCACAGACCATGAAAATGAAGATTCAGACCTCATTTTATGAGCTCCCTACAGACTCTCATGCCTCTTTACGGGACTCATTGCTAACCCATATCCAGAACTTGAAAGACTTGTCACCTGTCATTGTAACGCAGGTAAGTCTTTTCTCTTAGGGAAAATTTGTAAGGCCATTTGAATTTATCACCTTTATTTGGATTAACTTTGTAAGGTCATGTAAGATAATGTTATCATAGATGCATTGTTACATTCTTGAAAGTGTTTCAACATGAGCTAGTGCCTCATGCCTGTAATCCTAGCTACTCAGGAGGCTGAGATCTGAGGATTCCAGTTTGAAGCCAGCCAAGACAGACAAATATCTGAGAGTCTTTTCTCCAGTTAAGCAGAGAAAAGCCAGAAGTGGAAGTGTGGCTCCAGTGATAGGACATTAGCCTTGAGTAAAAAATGCTAAGGGAGTGATCTGGCCCTGTGTTCAAGCCCCTGTAGCAACACATCAAAAAAGTGCATCAGAGTGAAAATTTTAATTTTCCACACTTGGGCCAAGGTATCTTTTCTGCCGTTTTATGTTATACTAAAGATTCAAATGTAAGCTTGCTGAGATCAATATGAAATAAATATTCCTATTTATAGGTATATGAAAACATATAATTCTCAGAGTGAACAAAACTCATTTAAGTGGGGGAAAAGTGATTATTAGGTTTCAAACTAATCTCAAAAGTCTGAAAGGTAGAGAGAAAGGTCAATGTATTTTTTCACTGGGATGTATGCAGTCTCTAAGCCTCTACTATTAAAATTGCAGATGACAATGTTTTTATACTATACTGAGTCAGGCATCTACATAGTTACCTTGTTAAAAAGTTCTATCTGGGAAGATTGACTACTGAAGCTTAATGCATAAAGTAGTAAACTAGAGCAAGGATCTTTTCCCCTTTAGACCTGGAAATATATTAGAAAGGAAAACAGGAAGCCTCTGTAAATACATACATGTGTTCTCTGCCTGGCATAGAAATGTCCCTGCAGAGGAGGCCTTTGCATTAAGATTTCAGGATGAGAGATAGAAAGGTGAAATGGTATTTTGGGACTGAGTCAGAGGTCTGACTTTGTCAATAGCTTTGACCTTTTAGCAAAGTACAATTTATGTGTTCATGAAATTCTGTGGTATTAGCAAATAAAAGTAACTATTGGGGGGCTGGGAATATGGCCTAGTGGCAAGAGTGCTTGCCTCGTGTACATGAAGCCCTGTGTTCGATTCCCCAGCACCACATATACAGAAAACGGCCAGAAGTGGCGCTGTGGCTCAGGTGGCAGAGTGCTAGCCTTGAGCAAAAAGAAGCCAGGGACAGTGCTCAGGCCCTGAGGTCAAGGCCTAGGACTGGCCAAAAAAAAAAAGTAACTATTGGGGCTTGGCATTGTGGCTTATGTCTGTCATCCTAGCTACAGAGGAGATGTAAATAGAACATCTTGTTCTAGTTGAAGGAATGGCTCATTGGTAGAGTGTCAGCCAGTGAACGAAAACATCAAGTATTGAGTTTGGGTTCCAGTCTTGGACAAAAAGAGAAAATAGGAAGACATGGTCTAGGATGGTTCAGGCCAACAAACATGTTAGACCTTGAAAAAAAACTGAAACAAAAAGAGCTGGGGACATGGCTCAAGTGATAGATCACTTACTACTTTGCAAGTGTGAGTTTCTGAGTTCAAACTCTAATACCACCAAAAAAGGTAAAGATATTTTCTAAGGAAGATCTGTAGTCTTATCATTTTTACTAGGCTTAATTTTATGTTACTATTATATTTTTTGGCTTTCCATTTTAAAAGATTAGTCATCCAACCTCAGCAATTTGTAGGTAACCTGGAAGAGTTTTCATGGCAGATAGTTAGAGATAGGGGAAAGAAAAAGATAAGGGAAAAGACCGTCTTAATTGTCATACTGTTTGGAAGAAGTTTAGCTTGTTTTCAGTTAGCATTAGTGGAATCCTATTTTTGTTCCATGTATTCTGTTGGTTTATTCACTTTCTCTTCTTATTCAGCTGGCTTTAGCAATAGCAGACCTTGCCCTACAGATGCCTTCCTGGAAAGGGTGTGTACAAACATTGGTGGAAAAGTAAGTCATTTTTGTTGGAAGTATATTAGAACTTGAAATTACCATTAAGCTGCACAGAGACATTTGTTAGCATAGCTATGTATTTAATTATTTCCCTAACCTGTTAACATAGAGCCATATATTACTAACTTCTGTTAAAGAAAATCACTTAGTATTGAAATACTACAGAAATACATCATGTAGGATAAAAGAGGAAATATTGTCATGTGAGGTACATACACACTTTCTTCCCCTCTCACCTCTTTAATTAACAATAGCAAAGTCTTTTGTTATCTGTGTATTATTCCTACTGACATCAGAAATGTTGTAAAGCTATCATTGTATTGAAGATTATGTTAAATTGAAGATTGTTGTTGGGTTTTATTTTCTGTCATAGGAACTATTCTTTCCAGGTACATAGAGCCTGCCATTTTGCATGAAGACTTTCCCTATGGATATTTGTTTATTTTAAATGGCTGGAACTTAACCCAGGACCCTATGCTATGCAAATGTTATACTGCTGTCCTATATCCCCAACCCAGATAACCTTAATATTTGCTTGCATTTAGCCTTTGCTTGGGAATTAATTTATATATTGTGGTAGTGCTATAAGGCTTGAACACAGTCTCTGGGTACTGTTCCTTAGCTTTTTCACTCTACACTGGTGCTCTACTTCTGGCTTTTTGCTAGTTAATTGGAGATAAGAGCTTCACAGACTTGTGCCTGGGCTGGTTTCAAACCATGATCTTCAGATCTCTGTCTCTTGAATAGCTAGGATTATATGTGGGAGTTACTGGTTCCTAACTGGGAAATTATTTTTGTAATCAAAGTAGATATATATTTTTAAAATCTCCAAATAGAGTATGGTTTAAAATACTTACATGGATAATTTGTATTTTAGGAAAATTTTTATTAAAAAAAAGCACAAGCTTCTTGAAAAATTTTTCAGTGTAGAAATTTCAGAGTTCAAAGCAAACATCATCTTCTATGGTTATTTTACACATTGTACATAAGCATTGTTAATAACTGGTTAAAGTCCCCCTAGATTTCACTTTATTGTCTTAAAACAAATAAGTACATATATTTTTATAAGACATGCATAGCCATATTTAACATGTTTCATATGCCTTTTTTAGTTAAAACATCATGGTCACTTTTTCATGACATAGGTACCACTTTCATTGCTAATGACTATAGGTATGATCCACTGAGTATCTGTAACCTTTGTAATTCTACCTAATAATGGAGGACATTTATGTTTTCCATCATTTTGCTATTATAAAAATACTGCAGTACATATCTTTGTTTTTGCCTATTTTTTGTGTGAAAGTGAAATTGCTGAGACAAAGATTAAGTGACTTGAAATTTTAATTGGAAGACATTCTAGATACTGTTCTAAAAGATTACATCTGTAGCGTAAGTTCCTGTGACCAGCTGTGTCTCATACCTATAATCCTAGCTACTCGGGAGACTGAGAACTGAGGATCCCAGTTTGAAGCTAGTCTCAGGGAGGTTAACCTCCTTCCTGGAGGTTAATCTCAAATTCGCCACTGAAAGGCTGGAAGTGAACCTGTGCTCAAGTGGTAGAGTGCTATTCTTGAGTCAGAAAGCTAAGGGATAGTGAGTGCCCAGGCCCCGAGTTCAAGCAACACACACACGGATTGCATATTTTTTTTCTCAACAATAGTGGGAATGATGCTTTGTTATGGGCTAGACTGATGACTGTTATCTTTGAGATTTCATGTTTTCTGGCTCTTAATAA
Source organism: Perognathus longimembris pacificus (assembly GCF_023159225.1). NCBI lineage: Eukaryota > Metazoa > Chordata > Mammalia > Rodentia > Heteromyidae > Perognathus > Perognathus longimembris. The sequence continues at coordinate 135,545,796 of NC_063162.1, read as the reverse complement.
TTTAGGAAATATAAATACCTTTCTCCTTTCTTTTCTAGATATAGCAATGATGTAACTTCTCTGCCTTTTTTGCTGGAGATCCTTACAGTGTTACCTGAAGAAGTACATAGTCGTTCATTACGGATTGGAGCAAACCGCCGTACAGAAATTATAGAAGACTTGGCCTTCTATTCTAGCACAGTAGTATCTCTATTGGTAAGTTTGAAATAGTTGCTGTAGGACAGAAATCATCATGGTGATTATTTTGTAATCCAGTTAGATTTTTTGTGAAATACCTTTCTTTGCAAAATTTAGCAGTGATAGTATACTGGCAATTATGTAACACTTGATCACATAGAATATTTCCAGACTTTTTACTTCTTCATAATCCAGAGGTTGATGATATCTCATTCTATGACAGCAGAAGTACATTAGAGTTAACTGTTAACTCAGAATTTGAACTTAGGCTTCTGATCATATGTCCTACTGTTCATTTACCAATTCATGCTAGCTGGTTTATTTTCTATTAATTCAACAAGCTGTTGCTTTTGTTGTAGCATGAAGGCCATGCTAATGGAAGTGTGATCCTCTCATAAAGATACATTGAATTTATATGGGGGGGGGAGCTTGAACTTGGAGCCTGGGTGCTGTCTCTGAAATTTTCTATTCATGGCTGGTGCTCTACCACTTTGAGCCACAGTTCTACTTTTGATTTTCTGATGGTTAATTGGTGATAAAAATCTCACGGACTTTCCTGCCCAGGCTGACTTTTAACCACAATCCTCAGGTCTCAGCTTCCTGAGTAGCTAGGATTACAGGTGTGAGCCATCAGCACCTGGCAATAAATTGAAATTCTGATAGGGAAGTAGTAGTCTTTACCTTTTGAGTAATATTAGAGTTATACATTAGCTAATACCACATTTTTTAAAAAATGAAATATGATTAAGTTCCTTTTGATTAGTTGTCATTGTTAATATTTTATGTAGACTAGAAGTGGCCAATTTATGGTATATGTACCTTTTTTAAAAGTAATAAATTAGTACTACATATTTGGTTACATATTGTCCAGGTTGACTATATCAGCAGAATTTAGTTTTCACAGAGACCATATGGCCTGCAAAGCCTAAAGTATCTCTAGCTAGCTTTAACTGCAAATGTCTATTGATTGCTAAACTAGATGATACTAAATTGATTATCTAGCCCAGTTTTAGATCCCAGTTTTAGATCTTTTTTCCCCCCTTTTGGTTCTGGGGATTGAAGCTAGGGTCTTATACATGCTCAGTGAACACTCATCTCTGAGCTTTATACTCACAGCACAGCTCATTTCTGGATCTTTATAGTCTAGCTTAACTTTCTCAGTAATGTGGTTAGAATAGATTATTTTTCAGGGATTGTTCAGTGTGTCTGCAACTTACATATCTTTTTCCTTGTTTTGTTTTTTGCTAGTCTGGGGCTTAAACTCAGGGCCTGACACTGTCCCTGGCTTCTTTTTGTTCAAGGCTAGCACTGTACCACTTGAGCCACAGCACCACTTCCGGCTTTTTCTATGTATGTGGTGCTGAGGAATTGAACCCAGGGCTTCATGTACACGAGGCAAGCACCTCTACTGCTAGGCCATATTCCCAACCCCTTATATATCTTTTTGTTTGAAAGAACAAATTTGTTAAATTATGTTCCATTTGGTGTTAAAATGAAATGAAAGTTATTTTAAGTGAAGTTTATGTTTAGTTTTTAAATTGGTCATTTTTTTGAAGAGATAGAATTGTAGAAAATTAGAAAATATACAAAGCAATCGTATTTGAACCACTTGTTTATGTATATTTTGTTGGGGATTGAACCCAGGGCCTCCTGTACTAGACAAGTGCTCTACCACTGAGCTATAACTCTCTCTCTCTCTCTCTCTCTCTCTCTCTCTCTCTCTCTCTCTCTCTCTCTCCCCACCCCCCCCTTTTTTTGTCAGTCGTTGAGCTTGAACTCAGGGCCTGGGCTATCCCTGAGCTCTTTCACTCAAGGCTAGTGTCAAACCACTTTGAGCCATAGCTTCACTTCTGGTTTTCTATTGGCTAATTGAAGATAAGAATCTCACAGACTTTCCTGCCCAGGTTGACTTTGAACCACAGTCCTCAGATCTCAGCTTCCTGAGTAGCTAGGATTACTGATGTGAGCCACCAGCGCCTGGCAATTTCTTTATTTTTTGAGATTGGTTCTCACTATGTTGCCTAGGTTAGTTAGTAAAGAACTCTTGAGCTTAAGTGATCCCCTTGCACAGCCTCCTGGACTGCTGCAACTGTAGGCATTCCATATCAATAGCTATTGCTAACCCTGTGATACATATCCTCTATAAATATATCTCTTTATGAACATATATATACATCTTTCAGGCCATGTTTACATTTCCCCAGTTGATTTTAAAATATCTTTCAGCCAGGCGCTCATGACTCACGCCTATAATCCTAGCTACTTGGGAAGCTGAGAATGGAAGTATCATAGTTTGAAATCAGTCTAGGCAGAAAAGTTTGAAAAACTCTTTCTCAGCCATAGCTGGGCTTAATGATGTTTGCTTAGCATCCTAAACTATGTGGCTGAGATTGGGAGGATCATAGTTTCAGGCCAGCCTATGCAGAAAAATCTGAGAGATTGCCATGGAGAGAAGCTGGAAACAATGGCATGTGTTTATTATCCAGCAGGGACAGGAACCCTAAAATAGGTGGTTCATGGCCCAGGCATGTGCTTGGACAGGAAGTGATTGCCTATCAAAAATAATCAGCAAATCAGGACTGAAAAATTGAAGTTATGACTCAAGTTATAACTCACTAAACATGTTTTGAGAAACAAAAGTCTGCACTGGAGGTGTGGCTTAGTGTTAGAATACTGGCCTAGCAAGCAAAAGGTTCAAACTCTAGTACCACTACCCCACCAAAAAAAAATTCCTTTACAGAGTTTTTGCAAACAATATCCGGTTGAGAATAGCACCTTGTTTTGGTTTTATAGGTATAGCTCTCCTTCCTCTTCCTTTCTTATAAAGCTTCTACTATCTTTATTTCATCTAATTGGAAGTTATATCCAAAGCAGTCTTCTTGGTGAGGGAGAATTCCTTGAAAGTGTTAGCTCTTAGTGCCGTAAAGCATCCATCATATGTAATTCATTCTCTACCCCCATTGATAATGGTAATAACTATATACCATCTTTAGCTACATCATCACTAAGACATTTTTCTTTAGGATTTAATTCTTTCCCAGGATTGAGAAAGCTGAGAGGCCTGATGGGTTAATTTAAAAATGTTAAACAGTTTTGGCTAAAATAAAATGGTATGCAATGTCTTACCAGAAGATGTATGATATGGAGGTGTGACTTACACTAGAACACCTGTCTAGAAATTGTGAAGACTTAAATTTAAACTCCACTACTGAAGAAAAAAAAAAAAAAGAACAAGTTGGGCACTGGTGGCCAATGCATGTAATTTTAGCTACTCAGGAAGCTGAATTCTGTTTCAAAGTCAGTCTGGATGGAAAGTCCATGATACGCTTATCTCCAATTAACCACTAAGAAACAAACCAGAAATAAAGCTGTGGCTCAAGTGATAGAGTGCTAGACTTGAGCAAAAAAGCACAGAGGCCTGGCCTAGGCCCTGAATTTAAGCCCTAGTAGCTGCACACACAGACACACAAAAAACAAGTAAACAAGGTGGAAGATACATGATCTGTAGCTGACATGCATTAGTCATTAGGGTGGACCACTAGAACTTGAAATTAGGCCTAGACACTTCCTGAACTTTTTTTCTTTTTTCTTTTTTTGCTCAAGGTTAGTGCCACTTGAGCCATTAACTCCAGTTCTGGCTTTTTTTTTAGTTTATTGGAGATAAGAGTCTCACCAACTTTTCTGCTTGGGCTGGCTTAGAACCATAATTCTCAGATCTGAACCTCCTGAGTGGATGGCTAGGTTTATAGACATGGGCCACTGGCACCCAGCTTTGAGCCCCCCACCTTTTTTTTTTTTTCTCAAGGCTAGCACTCTACCACTTGAGCCACAGCACCACTTCTGGCTTTTTTCTGTTTTTATGTGGTGCTGAGGAATCGAACCCACGGCTTCATGCATGCAAGGCAAGCACTGTACTGCTAAGACATTTTCCCAGCCCTGCAAATTTTATTTTACAAACGGGAAAGTAAACTTTAAAAAGGGAAGACTCAGGCTGGTAATATGGCCTAGTGGCAAGAGTGCTTGCCTTGTATACATGAAGCCCTGGGTTCGATTCCTCAGCACCACATATATAGAAAATGTCCAGAAGTGGCGCTCTGGCTCAGTGGCAGAGTGCTAGCCTTCAGCAAAAAGAAGCTAGGGACAGTGCTCAGGCCCTGAGTTCAAGGCCTAGGACTGGCAAAAAAAAAAGAAAAGAAAAGATGAAAAGGGAAGACTCAAGGGCTGGGAATGTGGCTTAGTAGTGGAATGCTTGCCTAGCATCCATGAATCCCTGGGTTCAATTCCTCAGCACCACATAAAAACAGAAAAAAGTCAGAAGTGGTGCTGTGACTCAAGGGGTAGAGTGCTAGCCTTGAGCAAAAAAGCCAGGGACAGTGCTTAGGCCCTGAGTCTAAGCGCCAGGACTGGCAAAAAATATAATTAAATTAAAATTTAAAAAATGTGTGTGTGTGTGTGTGTGTGTGTGTGTGTGTGTGTGTGTGTGTGTGTGTATGATTTGTATAGTTGTAGCTTACTATATGAATACTTTTTTTTTTTTTTTTTTCCAGTCCTGGGCCTTGGACTCAGGGCCTGAGCACTGTCCCTGGCTTCTTTTTGTTCAAGGCTAGCACTCTGCCACTTGAGCCACAGCGCCACTTCTGGCCATTTTCTATATATGTGGTGCTGGGGTATTGAACCCGGGGCTTCATGTATACGAGGCAAGCACCCTTGCCACTAGGCCATATTCCCAGCCCCGATGTTTTGTTGTTTTTTTTGTTTTTTGTTTTTTTTTTTTTGCCAGTCCTGGGGCTTGGACTCAGGGCCTGAGCAAGCACTCTTGCCACTAGGCCATATCCCTAGCCCCTGAATACTCATTTTTCTTATTAACCTACTTGGATGTTTTAAATTCTAGTTGGTAATCTTTACCTTAATCAGTAATTTCATCCTGAAATATGAAAAGTATGATTTCAAAATAATATTTTACTCAGTCATTCCATATATGTCTTAGTATCCATTGACATTCTTTTGAATTCCTATTAGGAAGATAGAAAATAAATTGGCATTTAGAGTTTCCCAGGTACAAGATAAAGATTTAAAGCTGGGGCTGGGAATATGGCTTAGTTATAAAGTACTCGTCTTGTATATATGAAGCCCTGGGTTCAATTCCTCAGCACCACATATATAAAAAAAGCCAGAAGTGGCGCTGTGGATCAAGTGGTAGAGTGATAGTCTTGAGCAAAAAGAAGCCAGGGGCAGTGCTCAGGCCCTGAATTCAAGCCCCAGGACTGGCAAAAAAACAAAACCAGACAAGATTTAAAGCTGTATCAGATGTTACTTTTTTGGTGTGACTTAGTTTTTTGTATTATAGATTTAGGGGTTTTGTTGAGTTCTTAAATATGAATAATTACTAACTAATAAGGACTGTAGCAATGGAAGATTGTCTAGTTAGAAATAAAGAGAAGGGCTGGGAGGGTGGAAGGTGGCTTAGTGGGAGACTGCTTGCCTAGCATGCTCAGTACCACATAAACAGAAAAAGCTGGAAGTGGCTCTGTGGCTCAAGTGTTAGAGTGCTTTATACTTGAGCAAAAGAAGCTCAGGGATAGTGCTCAAGCCCTGACTTCAAGCCACAGGCAGGACTGGCAAAAAAGGAAAGGAAGAGAAAAGAGAAGAAGCAAGCCAGATGCTGGTGGCTCATGCCTGTAATCCTAGTTACTCAGGAGACTGATATCTAAGAATTGTGGTTCAAAGCCAGCCCATCCCAGGCAGGAAGGTCTGTGAAACTCTTTTTTTTTTTTTTTTTTTTGCCAGTCCTCGGCCTTGGACTCAGGGCCTGAGCACTGTCCCTGGCTTCTTTTTGCTCAAGGCTAGCACTCTGCCACTTCAGCCACAGCGCTACTTCTGGCCGTTTTCTATATATATAGTGCTGGGGAATTGAACCCAGGGCTTTATGTATACAAGGCAAGCACTCTTGCCACTAGGCCATATTCCCAGCCCAAGTCTGTGAAACTCTATTGCCAGTAAATTACTCAGAAAAATCCAGAAGTAGCACAGTGGCTCAAGTGGTAGAGCACTAACCTTGACCAAAGCAGCTTAGGGACAGTGACCAGGCCCTGAGTTCAAGCCCCAGGACTGGCAAAAGAGAGAGAGGGGGGCGGGGAGCTAAGAGTTAAGAATACAGAAATAAGGTGGTGGATATTGGGTCAAAATATACTCCAAGGAGGAGTCTCTCTTCTACCAGAGTTATGGCCCACTGAATGGTAAAGAAGTCACTGTGTGCTACATGTTGAATTTGCTGGCAAACTGCTTTTCAGGAAGCCTACAAAAGTTGTTGAAATGTCTTATCAAATAGTTCTACAAAAATGCTTAAGGGTAGGGCACAGAATCCGAGGGGAAAAATGCAGCTTTGGTGCGCACTGGACACTGATGAAAGTCAACTGTACAACTCGTGGGTGGAAATGGAAGGGAGGGAATGGGAGAGAACGCAGGAACAGATGACACTGTACTAAAGGAAATGTACTTATTACCTGACACATGTAAATGTAACCCCTCTGTATATCACCTCTATAATAACAATAAAGTAAATTTAAAAAAAAAAAGAAAGAAAAACGCATACGTGCAAGATACCCAGGGGAAGCTCCTGGTCATTGTTCACTAAGAGTGCTGGAGAAATAGAATTTGGTGCTAGAAAAATTGTTTATTCTTCAGGAGTCAAAGCCATTTTGCTATAAAACTATTGGTGAGGATGGGGGATGTACTAGGGAAAGCTGTTGTCCAGAGCTATAAGAGTTGGGTCCCAGAGAAGCTGTAGTCTGCTGCTAGAGAAATTGAACAGACTGCTGAGTAGAAACATTGAAAACAGGAACCTAACTTTTCTTCCTACAGTGTCTCTCTAATGTCCTCAAGTGATAAATCTTTAGTGCTAACATTGAAGAATGAAAGGTTCTGTTACATTTTCATAGAACAGTCTAATTAGATGAATTTGGAGTTAACTAACTCAGCTTCCATATGTACCCTTTTGCACACATGTAAAGTCCTGCGCACAGGATATATATGTTCTTATTTTATAACACATTTCACCTTTATGTATTGATAAGGACTTTGTGTGGTCAGAATTCCTACTTGGTAAAGAGAATCACTCATTATTTTGTTTGCATACGTTTTGGTACCCGTCATAGGGCTTGAACTCAGAGCCTAGGCACTGTTTCCCTGAGCTCTTTTTTGCTCAAGGGTAGTGTTCAACAGGCATGAGCCAACAGCTCCTGCTCTTCCTAAGCTTTTGTGCTCAAGGCTTGTGCTCTACCATTTGAGCCACAGCTCCACTTCCAGCTTTTTTTTTTTTTTTGTGGGGGAAGGGTAGTTTATGAGAGGTAAGAGTCTCCTGGACTTTTCCTGCCTGATTTGGCTTTAAATTGGAATCCTCAGATCTCAGCTTCCTGAGTAGGTAGGATTATAGGAGTGAGCTACTGGCACTGGCTGAGACTCAGACTTTCATTCCCAAAGAATCCTAGCCCTCAGTCATCCTGCTTTTTGTTATTGATCTTAGTTTTCGATTACTCTTTAGTGTTGAATGTGGATATACTTAGCAGTTCCCAGAGACTTCTCTGGATTCCAGACTAATCTTTCCTGTAGATTAAATCCTTTTTTTCCCTTGTTCCTTTAGTATCATAGGAACACAATATTGTTCAGGCTGTAATCTCATCTTCCAGCTCACTGCTCTTTTAACACCCCTGTACCGGGAATTGAAACTATGGCTTTGCACATGGTGGGGAATTACTCTTAACACTTGACCCATGCCCCCCAGCCCTCTTCTTTTGAGGTAGGGTTGCACTAATATTGTCTGTGCTGGCCTGAAATTAGCAATCCTGAGTTGGAGACAGGAGGCTGTTGGTAAAGCTCCAGCCAGTGAAAAAAAGGATCAGATACTAAGTTTGAGTCCTAGTCTAACAACGACAAAAAAAGAAAAAACTGACAATCTTGTCTCTACCTTCTGAATAACTGGGCATAGTGTACTTTTGATATACTTTGGTGTGAGTCCTTTGATCAGCTACTATAAATGTGGATAAGGTATTCTTTAAGCTCTAGGTAAAAGTGCTTAAGCAAGAAAGACAAATTCTTATCTAGAATATGAGTCCACTACTGTAAGGGCTTACAAGAAAAGTTATTATGGCATTCATGTGAATAGAAATCTTAGGACTTTAGTCTCTCTCACGGGTGCCGTTGGGGTGAAGTTGCCTCTGCTGGACGTGTGTGTGTGTGTGTGTGTGTGTGTGTGTGTGTGTGTGTGTGTGTGTGTGTGTACACATGTACATCAGGTCAGGGCCTTTTGTTCTTGCTTGGCTTTTTCACTAATTGCTGGTGATCTATCACTTGAGCCACACCTCCAGTTCCTGTTAGACACTTTTCACCCCTATTCACAGCTTGATTCCAGATGGTTTCTAAAAGGTATGAGTTGTTATTTGGGGCCTTGCTCCTTATAGATTTTTAGAAACACCCAGTTTCTTTCTTAAAAGGACAGATAGGTGGTTCTAGCTGATCTGGAGGAAGCAAACTGATGTACAGCAGTTAGTATTTGATTTATGTGTTTATACTCTTACTCCAGAGGCTAGTAAGGGGCTCCCATGTACTATTCCATAAAAAACAAGATTCAACGTAAGTCTACTTCTAGGGCCCAACTATCTTTGGAGAATGGCAATTGGCAGTATCATGTCCCATTTTAAGTGGGTTTCTTGACACAGTTTGGCTATAGTTTTTTTTAAGCATATATCTTTTCAGTTGTTTTAATAGATTGAGATATCTATGACACATATAGCTTCTAATTAATGTCTAAGACTTTACTTGTTGGATAACTTCTGTCACAAAGGAAGGTCTGTTGTCATTCAGAACTGAAGATGAGAATCTGTATCTTGGAATGATCTTTTTTAGCAAAGTCCTTGCCACTTTGATGCTTTTTAATTTGAGTAGGGTAGTTCTCAACCCATCTGTAAAAGGTGTCAACTAGGTATTAACAGATAATAAAGTTTCCACTAGTTTGACACCTGAGTGAAATCTACTTTCCAGTCTTCTGTTCTGTTCCCTTCTCCCAAGGTGTTATTCTGGCCAAAGAAGGGATTTTTTTTTTTTTTGCCAGTCCTGGGGCTTGAACTCAGGGCCGGAGCACTGTCCCTAGCTTCTTTTTGCTCAAGGCTAGCACTCTACCACTTGAGCCACATCACTACTTCTGGCCTTTTCTGTTTATGTGGTGCTGAGGAATTGAACCCAGGGCTTCACGTATATGAGGCAAACACTCTACCACTAAGCCATATTCCCAGCCATATCCCCAGAAGGGATTTTTTTTTTTTTTTTTTTTTGGCCAGTCCTGGGCCTTGGACTCAGGGCCTGAGCACTGTCCCTGGCTTTCCCGCTCAAGGCTAGCATTCTGCCACTTGAGCCACAGCGCCGCTTCTGGCCGTTTTCTGTATATGTGGTGCTGGGGAATCGAACCTAGGGCCTCGTGTATCCGAGGCAGGCACTCTTGCCACTAGGCTATATCCCCAGCCCCCAGAAGGGATGTTTTTAAGTCCTCTATTGTATCATTATTGTAACTGGGTCCCTACAAAAAAGTGAGGTGTATTTTACCAGTATATCATGACAATATTGTATACCCTCATGTAGCTATTTTACCAATGGATGAATCCAGTGATTCAGGCAAAAATGTAAGCCCATGAGAGTTTTTGTCCTATACTGAGGTATTGTCCCAAAACAGAAACTCTATTCCTTGGCCCACTTTTTATTTTCCTTAGTATGCTGAGGGTTATATAGATATAAATATAATTGGGGAATGAAGGACTCTCTCACATTTGGCAACCCACCGGCTACATTGTCAGCAACATGATTCCCATGGGCAATATATATCCAACATTTGGTGGCCAGGACAATGCATAATTGCAACCTACTTCGGTTCAACCACAGTTTGTATTAGAGCTCAGATTTCTGAAGCATATTTAATGTCCTTGTTCCCTGTCATTGAGTCCTCTTTTTTTCCTTATGACTCCATTGGTGTACCACTATAAAAGTGCATTTGGAATTAGTATATGTTTTATCTTTTGTCTTTTGAGAGATGTAGTTAGAGTGATCAGTTTAGTCTTCTGGGCCAGTTTCTGGGAATAGCTGCCTCTTATCTATTGTCCAGGGACTACTGTGTATGCAACTCACTGTTGGCCATTGTTTATGAAGTTGCTGCCATCAGTAAACAAATCCTAGTCTGGTTCTGCATAGACTGATCAGGTAAGTCCACATTTTTTGTAGACAACAAACCCAGTTCAGTCTACTGGCTTCTAGGTAGTGATAGGAGGTAGCTGACTTTCTCAGGAGGTACCTACAGGTGGAGCTGTTGCTTGCCTAGTGGAAAGGTTATTTGAGCATTTAATTTACATAGTAAATCTTGTCTATGAAAGGAATGAAACAATGTAGCATGTACAGAAAGAAGTATCTCAGAGTTTGTTATCCTAATTTGTGTTCCAGAAACAGTAAGTAGCATGGGCTGTCCTTGGACTTGTCCTGTTATCCCCACCATGGCAGTGGTAATGTTACTTACTAAGTGATTTTATCCGGTAGGAAGTCAGTTAATTGTGCTTGCACTGTCAGTGTTTCTCAGGGTTCCTCTTGAGCTATTTTGATAGGAGATGCCAGATTTAATTTGAAGCCTGTGCCTGGTCATTTATCATCCGAGTCTTTGGCCCTCTGAAGGCCATTTGTTCTTAGGGTTTTTTTTTGTAGCTTCTCGCCAATGTCCTTTTGAGTTCGTCCTTGTCATCTTTTGTTTGTTTATTTGGTTTGTTTTTGCTTGAACTCAAGGCCTGGGCACTGTTTGGTACTGGGGCTTGAACTTAGGGCCTAGTGCTGTCCCTGAGCTTTTACTCTCCAAGCTCTCATTTTACTGCCTGAGTCACAGCTCTAGCTTTCTGGTGATTACTTGAAGATAAGAGTCTCATGCCCAGGCCAACTTAGAACTGGAATCTTCAGATTTCAACCCCCTGAGTAGCTAGAATTACGGGTGTGTGCTACCAGTGTTAGCCTTTTTTTTTTTTTAAATGACCCCTTTCTTTGAATTGGTTTCCATTTCTGTTCTCCCTTGTAAGCAGTGACAACAGTTTGTGAGCAATTCATGCCAATCATTCCTTCTACCTATTACATAATTTTTTTAATGTCAGGAGCACTCATTCCAATGAAAGTCCTATTAAACTAGGCATTGGCTCACACCTGTAAATCCAGCTACTCTGGATCCTCGGATCTCAGCCTTGAGCGCAAAAGCTCAGGAACAGCACCTAGGCTCTGAGGTCAAGCCCCAGTATAGGCACCAAAAAAAAAAAAAAAAAAAAACAAACTACATGTAGGTTCTCAGAGGCCCTGGGTCAGAGTCTGTGTATTTCCTATAAGCCTGATAAACATGTCTCAAAATTCAGAAGAGTCCTTACTAGCCTTTTGTTTGGATCTTATTTAGGCTCCTCTGCTTGGGCACTCCCTACAGAGTCCTGCGAGGATGCACTTCCAATAATGATTTATCCTGGTATTTCTTGCATCTGTCTTACAGTCCCAATTGGTTCCACCATTGGTGTGGCATCATCAGGTAAGGGGACTTAGGAATTCTCATCATAGAGGCTATACCTTGTCCATCACAAGTTGGTGTTCATTGGCCATGAGCAAGGTATTTAATAAAGTTTGTAGATCTGCACCATAGCAGATGGGGAAGTATTCCCTAGCTTCCCTATGGTACCCCCCCCCTCCAAAGAAAAACCCCAAACAAATACCCACCTCCTGCAGGGTGTACAGATGGATGTTTTATGTTTAGGCACGACTTTGGGTGGGTTGGGTGAATGTTGGATTTGGTTCTGTTTATTTCCCGATGTTTTGTGATTAATACCTGGAGTTATATCCCTTGTGCTGGATCTGGATGTTCTTTTCTTGGTCATAAAATAAGGGGGGAGGGGGAGGGGTGTGTGTCTTACTTGGATCATATGGGGGAATGGCAGGAAAGAAAAAATGTTTTTAAAACTTGCTTAACTGGAAGCAGACTAGTCAGTAAAGTGAGTTATTGAGCTCAAAGTACAGTTGTAAATATATTCAGGTATCTGTTCCTATGACAACCCTTTCTCGTACCACTCTCCTCCCCCCCCCCCAGGGGTTTTGCCCAAACAGGTTTCAAACTCTTGGGCTCAATGGATCCTTTGCCTTAGCCTCCCTTAATCTCCAGAATAACAAGCATATACTATTCAGTAGTATATAGTAAACCTACCTATTCATTGACTTACTGCATTACATGATCAAGCATGGCCCAAAAAAGTTACTTTTTTTGGGGGGGGGAGGGGGTTGTCAGTCGTGGGGCTTGGTCCTGGGCCCTGTCCCTGAGCTCTTCAGCTCAAGGCTAGTGCTCTACCATTTGAGCCACCGTACCGCTTCTGATTTTCTGGTGGTTAATTGAAGATAAAGAGTCTCATGGACTTTCCTGCCTGGGCTGGCTTTGAACTGCAATCCTCATATCTCAGCCTCCTGAGTAGCTAGAATTATGGGCATAAGCCACTGGCGCCCAGCTAAAGTAACAAATTTTTAAGTATCAAAAGAAATTTCAAAAAGAATTTTAATTCTTGTTATACTGTTTAGTTGATATGGAGAAGCTCTCAGCCCTATCATCAGTTGTGTTTAAATGGTAGGATTGGATGACTGTTTGCCTGCCAGTAATTTGGTGAAAACAGATGGTGCCCCAAATGCAAAGAAAAAGTTAATGTACAATTTAAGTGATCAAATTTTAGAATTATTGAAAGGTGGCATGTCTTTAAGCAGAAGTTGTGTGTTCTTATAGGAAAAAGAATCAAAATATGCTTTGGATTCTGCATTCTGAGCATGCACTGATTTTTCCTCAGCGCAGTCTCTTTAGAGCCCATATAATCATGGATGCTAAAGGTCTGCTGTATTGACCTTTTTTTCTTTTGCCAATTCTGGAGCTTGAACTTGGCCTGGGCGCTGTCCCAGAACTTTTGTGTTCAAGGCTAGTGTTCTACCACTTGAACCACAGCTCCACTTCTGGCTTTTTTTTTGGTTGGAGATAAGAGTCTCACAGAGTTTGCTGCCCTGGCTGGCTTTGAACCGTGACCCTTATTACATCTCAGTCTCCTGAGTAGCTAGGGTTTATAAGTATGAGCCACTGGCACATGGCTGTATTGAACTTCTTTATGTTTTTCTATCTCCATTCCCTATTTAGTTAATACATAATCTCAGTCTTTATCCCTGCTAATTTCCTTTTTTTTTCTTCTTTTTTTGCCAGTCCTGGGGCTTGAACTCAGGGCCTGAGCACTGTCCCTGGCTTCTTTTTGCTCAAAACTAGCCTTCTACCACTTGAGCTACAGTGCCCTTTATGGCCTTTTCTATATATATGGTGCTGAGGAATTGAACCCAAGGGCTTCATGTATATGAGGCAAGCACTCTTACCACTAGGCTATATTCCCAGCTTGAGAGTCAGAGTTGTAAATACTTAGAAATGAACTGAGGATACCTCTTAGAAACTTTCTGATGTGTTTTGTTTTATTTAATTAGCAGAATTTCTTTCAAAAACAACTAATTTTAAATATACTTTTTTTTCCAGAGTTCCATACTTAAATTTGATTCAGTAGTTAGAAAGAACAAACAAATCCTATGTGTAACTACCATGTTGTATTAAAGCTGAAATGCCATTCAGGAATCATAGAAACCAAACAGTTAAGTAATAAGCTTTCTTACCGCAGGGCTTCAAAAATTCAAGAAAAAGACTGTGCTATCAGTATGTATCAGCATTAAAAGAGAAATCTCTTAGAGGCTATGGTTTATGTTAAGGAAAATTCGTTATTACAAACTGTTTCATTCTTTCAGCCTTGGACCTTATTTTTAAAAGGCCCTATAGATAAGCACCCATGGTTCATGCTAATAGACTACAGTCCCAGAGCTGAGATCTGAAAATTGAGGTTTAGGGAGTCTTATCTCCAGTTAACCAGAAAAAAGGCAGAAGTAGAGTTGTGGCTCAAGTAGTGAGTGTTAAAAGAAAAAAGGCAGAAGTAGAGTTGTGGCTCAAGTAGTGAGTGTTAAAAGCAAAGTAAAACTAAAATATCACGAGTTCAAACCTCAGGAGCTGCATCTCAAAAAGATCCTACTATGGGACTTCTTTTTAGGTACATTCATTTGTTACTATAAAGTATTACTGTTGAGGTCTTTCCCCTCCATTTCCTGACATTCACTTCATTAAATATTTTATATGATCAGAGGCATGGAGGCAAAACTCAAATGTCTTGTTGTGATTCTAGTGCTTGAACTCAGGGCCTGGACACTGTCTCTTTAGTTTTTTTGCTGAAGGCTAGCACTATACTACTTGCAGTAAGCTCTACTTCCATCTTTTTGGTGTTTAATTGGAGATAAGAGTCTCAGACTGTCTTTGCTTGGACTGGCTTTGAAATGTAATTCTCAAATCTCAACCTCCTGAGAAGCTAGTTTACAAGTGTGAGACACTGGCATCCAGCCCTAATGTCTTTTAAATATATTTATAAGGTCCACCATAATAATCTTTTAAATAATACATTTATGCCCCAGCCAGGCACATGCATCCTCGACACACACACACACACACACACACACACACACACACACACACGTTCCTTTACATACTTTAATATATGTACTGCTTTTCTTTTTTCTTTTTTCTGCATTATTAAAAGACAGGGTGGGTTTTAAATCATTTTTTGTAGCATTTCAGACCTTAATATTTTCAGTAGTGTTCTGTGGCAATTATGTGATTCCTAGTTGCAGATTAGCCCTCGCTTCATCTAGTACTTCTTGGAAGATAGTAATAAAAAGCAGTCCTCTTCAAGCATGGACTCAGTTTTTTCCTTGGTTTATGTCTACAATGTAACCATGACTTATCAGACAGTCTTATTCTTTAGACTTGTTTGCTGTAAGCTTACTTAAACCATTTCTTTTTCTTTTCATCAAGTCAGTTAATTACCATGCAATCATTGTTGCCTGATAATGCAAACATAGGGCTTACTTAGAAGTGTATCAACCTTTAGATGTGTTCTGATTAACATGGGATTCTACCCTTCCCCTACATGTGCCTTCTTAACCCCATGGTTATGTTTCTAACACACTGCCTGCAAAGCTGGCTTGAAACATTTTTATCCAGAAGACGTTATATTATACTTTACTTGTGTAAAAACATGCTACAACAAACAATCTGTACAGAAAGACAGTGGACAGAGGTAAGTGTTAATGTAACTTTTTCCCCCCCCCTCATTTGTGGGGCTTGAGCTTCTGGGGTTTTGTTTTTTTGTCAGTTGTGGGGCTTGAACTCAGGGCCTGGACACTGTCCCCGAGCCTCTCTGTGCTTAAGGCTAGTGCTCTACCACTTGAGCCACACTACTACTTCTGTTTATTTGAGTGGTTAATTGGAGATAAGAGTCTCACAGGGACCTTTCTGCCTGGGCTGGCTTCCTCATAGCTCAGCCTCCTGAGTAGCTAAGATTATAGATATGAGTTATTGATGCCTGGCTTTTTTTTTTTTAAGTGCTAGCTTATTTATAGTAGTGTCATTTTCTATGTTATGACACTTGTTAGAACATAAAGATAACAATTATATGAAAATACATAGTGGAATGCCAAGCTAATTTATTGGTATGTAAATGAATGAATACCACTTTAAAAACAATTATATTCGTAAGAGGCTGTATTTCAAAAGTGGAAAATAAACCAAATAAGGGGTTGGAGGTGTGGCTGAGTTGGTAGAGCACTAGCAGTGAGCAAAAACAACAGGTTCTTAGTTCCAGTTCTAGTCTCAGATCTTTAAAAATGAATGAAACCTGGCAAGTTATTTCTAAAGTATACCTATTTTGAGGTGACTATATCCCCTGTACCTCTTGTTTCTCTATTGAAAAAGAAGAACAGTGGTACATTATAAAACTTACATGGTGATTATAACAAAATAATTTAAGCATTGTATTTATTGTAAAAGTTTTCTTCTGTGTTTTTTTTATTCCATTCAGATGACTTGCGTAGAAAAAACTGGAACAGATGAGAAAATGCTAATAAAGGTCTTTCGCTGTTTGGGAAGTTGGTTTAATTTGGGAGTTTTGGACAGTAACTTCATGGCTAACAATAAGTTACTAGCACTCCTTTTTGAGGTTTTGGTAAGTAATGGTTTATTAGAGTGTTAGTAATATATGACATTACAGTGTGTTCATATTTCTGCACTTTGACTAGAGGGTGTATTGTATGAAAGCAGTAGTATCATTTTCTTGCTGTCAAGTACCAAACTAAGGATATTAGTTTTAATACTAAGAGTTTGGAAAATGCAGTAAGAACATTCTTACACACAGACAAATGATTTGTTTACATATTAAGATCCAAGTAACAACTGTTGAGCTCTTTCTTTGTTATGAAAGTATAAAATGGTGTATTTGTATTTACTTTTTAATTTTTTTTGCGGGGGATCATGGGGCTTGAACTCAGAGCCTAGGTACTGTTGCAGGGCTTTTGTGTTCAAGACTAGTACTCTACCACCTCGTGCCACTGCTTTACTTTCAGTTTTCTGGTGGTTAATTGGAGATAAAAGTCTCATGGACTTGCCTGCCCAAACTGGCTTCAAACTGTGATCCTCAGATCTCAGCCTCTGAGTAGCTAGGACTACAGACATGAGCTACCAGTGCCAAGCTATATTTTAATTTTTAATAAATTTAAAATTTATTTATTTGATAGTAGGGTTTGAAACTGGTAGAGCAAGAACTCTACCCACTTAAGCATTCTTTTGCCTTTTTTTCTTGTTCTTTTGTCAGTTGTGGGCTTGAACTCTGAGCCTGGGTGCTGTCCCTGAGCTCTTCAGCTCAACTACCGCTTGAGCCACAGCGCCACTTCTAGTTTTCTGGTGGTTGATTTGTAGATAAGAGTCTCATAGACTTTTCTGCCTGGGCTGGCTTTGAACCACAGATCCTCAGATCTCAGCCTCCTGAGTAGCTAGGATTACAGGCATGAACCACCAGTGCCCAGCTCTTTTGCTTTTTATAGGTTAGTTTTTCAAGTAGGGCCTCTTCATGTTGCCTAGGACCATCCTCAAATGGAGATCTTTCTACTACTGGGCTATTACTCATATAAAGCATTTCCAGAAGGAGCCTATAATTTTTTTTATGCTACTTGGATTACAAGGCCATATTTCTTGATTTTGTATTCCTTTACCTTCCAGCAACAGGACAAGACCTCATCTAATTTACATGAAGCTGCTTCAGACTGTGTGTGCTCAGCTCTTTATGCCATAGAGAATGTGGAGACTAACTTACCATTAGCCATGCAACTTTTTCAGGGAGTCCTGACATTGGAGACTGCTTATCATATGGCTGTGGCACGTGAGGATTTAGACAAGTGAGTCATTATTATTCATCCATCATTTGTGATTCTCAGTGACTGATAAACACTGCATCCTATAGCTCTAATATTCTCACCTGAATCAAGAATGGCAAGATGGATGCAGGAGAAGTAGAATTACCAGTTTTGGAAAGTACTAATGTTTTTCAGTTACAAAGGTAAGGCTGTAAGAATTAAGGATAAACTTTGAAATACAAATGTGACTCGATGGAAAATTGTTATGTAAATGTTTTCGAAATTGAACTAACTTACAAGTCATTTTGCTTATCTGTGTGGAAGTAGATAATCCAAGTAAAGAGGTCTGCTACACAGAGTGTGATATAGCATGGTGAATGATCACTAAATATCACTTAACACTGAGGAATGTTTTTATTTATTTGATTTATGATGCCTGCAAGTAGGATATCCAGATTTCTGACTTGGTGTTCTCATTCTTCTATTTTTTACAGAGTTCTGAATTACTGCCGTATTTTTACTGAACTGTGTGAAACTTTTCTTGAAAAAATTGTTTGTACTCCAGGCCAAGGTCTGGGAGATCTACGAACTCTGGAACTTCTTCTTATCTGTGCAGGGCATCCCCAGTATGAGGTAGTGTTTCTTACTGTGCTAAGGCCATTCTCCAAGCTACTGTATATTATCTATATCCCATTACATTCTTGAAAAATTTATAATCTTGCTTTTAACTAATGGGTTTAGAAATTTCTTTTGTATTAGAATAATTTTAAAGTTGCGTGTTGGTTTTCACTTTGCATTTTCATTTGGTTTTCTGAGGTGTTTTAGACACCTCAAAGAACCTATTAGAAAAACAAGTTCATTATATTTCCACTCTCCAATGAGCCTGCCTACTTCTCTCCCTCCCTCCCTTCCTTTCTCCCTCCTTCCCCCCTCCCTTCCCCTTCCTTCTTCTTTCCTTCCCATCCTATATTGGAATTTGAACTTAGGGCTTTAAGCTTGTGAGGTAGGTGCTCTACCACTTGAATCATATCTCTAGCCCACCCCAATAAGCCCCCTTACTACTCAACTTACTCTCTAGTGTTTTACAGCTAAAAACCACACTGTGTTAGACAACTGTTCTTTCCTGGTGGGTTTTTTTTTTTTTTTTTTTTGAGAGTTCGAATTTTGGAGTCTATTGGGACATTAGCAGACTGGGCAGGCCAGTTACAAAACCTGCAGCCTCCTTTCCTGTTTAAAAAACAAAAAACCCTGAGATAAATCAACCTAAAGATAAGAAAGATTTATTTTGATTAACAGTTGGGGGTGTTTTAATCCTTGATCTATTGAATCCATTGTTTGAGGCCTATAGGAGAGAATAAATTATTGTGGAGAGTGGTAGAAAAAAATAAACCTGTTTACTTCTTAGCAGGCAGGTGTGAAAGAGGAAGAGGAGTGGTAGACCTGTCCCAATATCACCCCCAGGGACTTGCTTTCAATAGTCTGACTTCCTCCCACTAGGCTCCACCCCATAAATGTTTCACCATTCTCATTAGCACCACAGGCTGGGGATCAAGTCTTGAGATACAAGGACCTTTGAGAGAACCAATTCTATCTATCTATACCCTACAACTCTTTCTACTTCAAATGGGGAGAATAAGAAAAGGATTTTAAACTTAATAGTGCTTCATGGTTATAATTCCAGCATTCCAATACTGATGCAGGAGAAACTCAGCAGTTTGAAGTCATCCTAAGTTACTTTAGCAAGGTTTTAAGGTTTTATATTTTAAAAAAAGTTTTTCAAGATGCCTGTCATTTTTGTGTGTGTTTTTGGTACCGAGGATAGAACCTAGGGCCTTGTATGTATTAGAAAAGTACTCTGGTACTGAACTACATCATACCTAGCCCTTGAAGTTTTTTGAAACCTCGCTCAATATGTAGCTTTAGACAGCTTGGAACTTGCTATGTATAGTCCATGCTGGCCTCAAAACCTCATATTTCCCCCATCTCAACCTCCTAACAACTTTGTGCTTTTTTTTTTTTTTTTTTTTTTTTTTTTAGTTTGCTAGATTTTTAAGAATTTTTTTTTCACATACAAAGTTTGTACCTTCCTGTGAGAGCTGGACACCAGTGGCTCACTCCTGTAATCTTACTCAGAAGGCTACTACATGAGGATTGCAGCTTGAAGCCAGCCCTGACAGGAAGATCCAGAAGACTCATCTCTAATTAACGAGAAAAAAGCTGGAAAATGAAGCTGTGGCTCAAGTAGTAGAGCGCTAGCCTTGAGCACTAAAACTTAGGGGCATCACCCAGGTCCTGAGTTGAAGCACACACACACACAAAAGAAAAGAAAAGAAATGTGGGAATGATGTGCTCTTGAGTTGGGCATTATTTGTTTTATGTAACTTAAAAGGATATCTAGCTTTGGGTGAAACACAAAACATTTTGAGAAGCATAGCACTGTACAATAACAATCACTCTTATAAATAGTGCTGTAAGGAAGATCAGCTATAAGTAAAAATCTCAGTCCTTTTCTCCCTTTCTCAAAAAAGCAGTCAAATGAAAATTAAATGAAAGCATTTTAGTTATGTTCAGAGAATTGTAGTTGACTTGACCCACCCCACACACCCATAAGAAAAAGAAAAGAATTCTTCTGATGCCCAGTTATCATGAAATTATCTCAGAATTGGAGAAAAAAAAAATTTTTTTTGTTCTGTTTTGTTTTGCCAGTTGTGGAGCTTGAACTCAAGGCCTGAGCATTGTCACTGTCTTCTTTTTGCTCAAGGTTAATACTCTACCACTTGAGCCACAGCACCTCTTCTGGCTTTTTTCATATATGTGGTGCTGAGGAATTGAACTTAAGGCTTCATGTATATGTATATGAGGCAAGCACTCTACCACTAGATCATATTCCCAGCCCCCTTTTGTGTTTTGTTTTGTTTTTTTAAAGAGGAAAATGTTTTAACTCTTCAATTTCTATTTTTCTGAAATTGACTTTGGGGGAGTTATCTGAGGACTAAATAAGGAAATAAAGCCTGTCATTCTAAGTGGACTTTTGGGCCAACCCTGGGAAACTTTAGAAGAATACTATAGTGAATCTAGTAGGGGAAAAAAAATGTAGCTCTTTAAATGGTTCCACATAACATATGAGAAGTATATCTTCTTTCCTGCCTGGCCTTAGTAATAATTAAACTGTCTTCTTACCCCCATTCTTTTCCATTTAAAGAAAACATATTTTCTCTTTTGACAGGTGGTAGAAATTTCCTTTAACTTCTGGTATCGACTAGGAGAGCATTTATACAAAACTAACGACGAGGTTATTCATGGCATCTTCAAAGCTTACATTCAGAGGCTGCTTCATGCCTTGGCGCGACACTGCCAGATGGAACCAGACCATGTAAGTTCCCCCTCTACTTCAAGCCCGTATTTTCTCCACTTTTTTCAGAACTAATTTGAAAGGGTAGACAATAAAGCTGATTTTTTTTTTTTAACTTTAGCTTTTTTTTTGCCAGTCCTGGGCCTTGGACTCAGGGCCTGAGCACTGTCCCTGGCTTCTTTTTGCTCAAGGCTAGCACTCTGCCACTTGAGCCACAGCGCCACTTCTGGCCGTTTTCTGTATATGTGGTGCTAGGGAATTGAACCCAGGGCCTCATGTATACGAGGCAAGCACTCTTGCCACTAGGCCATATTCCCAGCCCTAAAACTTTAGCTTTTAGTGAAATCAATCCAGTATGTTAAAGTCTTGGCTTATCCATAAAAAAAAATTGCTACTCCTGTCAGTAATTCTTCTAATAATTTGTTTGAATAATCCAATAGAAGGGGGAAAAAAACTATATGTACTAAGCATTACAGATAGTAGAAAATAGTTAACAATGTCTACCAGTATAGAAGAAACCACATCTGGCATAAATTTGATGGACCATTATGTAGCAATTAAAAGTAATGAGTATTGAAATAATTGGTATGCTAAGAGAAAAAAAAGTCAAAAGGTAGAATTCTGTACATGTGTGGAAGAAGGCCTGGGGATTGAATCCCTGGACCTTCATGCTTGCTAGTAGTTGAGTGCTTTAGCACTGAGTTATATGGGTTCATTCCCAGTTCTTTTTTTTGGAGACAGATTCTTGATATGTAACTCCCCGTGGTCTTTTTTTTTTTTTTTTTTTTTGTGGAAAAGTCTTTATTTTAAGAAAAAATTTTAGTTAACAAAAATTTTGTTTTTAACAAGTATCACTTAGCTCCCAGTGGTCTTGAACTCTGTGTAACCCAAACTGGTCTCAAACTTGGAATGTTACTTCAGCCTCCCAGGTGTTGTGGTTATATATATTTCATTACCATATCTAGTTTATGTTGTTTCAATAGTATAAAATATATGGTTAAGACTAACACAAATTTAAATCTTTCTGTGAGGATGCTGAAAATTACATAATTCATTCCTCTTATTAATGCAGTTTTCTTTACTCTGATTTTATAATTAAAACAAAATAATCTCATTTGCTTAGAAGAAAACATATAAGAAATGTCAAAGTTTACTGGAAACTCTTCAGCCTTAATTCGCAAAATGTCTTCAAATTTTACCTCCTTTATTTCATCCTTTTGATTGGCTGTTGGTTTATTTTAGGACTTTGAATTTAATTGCTTATAATTAAATCTGACTTACTAGTTTCTTGGTTTTCATGTTAATAGTGTTGAAGCATTTTGTATCTCCACAGAACTTTAGTAATGTCTAGTGTAGTAGTCCTGTATCCTGTGTGCCCTAACCCATTATTGTTGCTAAACTGAGAAATCCTATTTTTAACCATGTTATCCTAGCTTAGGCTGAGTGCTCAGGCCTTGAGTTCAATCAAGCGCCACAACTGGCAAAACAAAACAGGACAAAAAAAAAACATTTTTCTCCAATTCTGAGATAATTTCATGATAACTGGGGATCAGAAGACTTTTTTTTTTCTTATGGGTGTGTGGGGTGGGTCAAGTCAACTACAATTCTCTGAACATAACTAAAATGCTTTCATTTGACTGCTTTTTTGAGAAAGGGAGAAAAAGACTGAGATTTTACTTATAGCTGATCTTCCTTACAGCACTATTTATAGGAGTGATTGGTAACCAGATTATAAATAGAACCTAGCTATTCTGTTAATTGACTATTTCCTTGATTTCCTTCTTTGTTGATGTAGTGGCACTGTTTTCTCTAAAAGCATTTCTTACACTTATATATGTAGTACTTTAACTGCATAGTGCTTTATAATTTTACTCATTATTTTATATGAGAAAGCCATTATTTCCTCCTCATTCCTGAACCTTATTTTCTTTATCTTTTTTTTTTTTTTTTTTTGCCAGTCTTGGGCCTTGGACTCAGGGCCTGAGCCCTGTCCCTGGCTTCTTTTTGCTCAAGGCTAGCATTCTGCCACTTGCACCACAGCGCCACTTGTGACCATTTTCTATATATGTGGTGCTGGGGAATCGAACCCTGGGCTTCATGTATACAAGGCAAGCACTCTTGCCACTAAGCCATATTCCCAGCCCTATTTTCTTTATCTTAAAGCAAGATAGTTGAACTAGATTAGCGGTTCTTGAAAGTTCAGAAGGCTTTTTCCTGGTATTTATGGCCCAAGATTTTCACTTGTCTTTAACCATCTCAAAATTAATTAATATCTCTTATATATAGAGAGAAGTATTTTTGGATAGGACATTTAAAAACTCTGAAATTTTATTTTCCATATGAATTGATAATGATAATGGTTGATTTTTGCAGATCTTGAACAAAAAGCTTCAGAAACGGTTAGGTTACTACTAAATAACTGATGTTCTCTTGATAAACTTAAAACTCTTCTTTTATTACTTCTCTGGGAGTTCCTCTTATAGTATAACATCCTTGTGATTTGGACAACTTTGATCCATTAGGATTTGACTGCTTATTTATTGGCTTTTTCTTTACTGATTGTATAGAGGTCATTGAAAACTTCAGTAAGTCTAAAACAAATGTTACCTGATTTGAAATTTCAGGAAGGGGTGCCTGAGGAGACTGATGACTTTGGGGAGTTTCGGATGAGGGTATCAGACCTGGTGAAGGACTTGATTTTCTTGATTGGGTCTATGGAGTGTTTTGCTCAGGTAAGATTGAAGATTCTGGCCAATTTTACTGACCCTTACTTATACTTACTTCTTTGTTTTCTGTAAATATTCCATCTTTTATCTTTTTTCAAGTTCAGTGGCTAGATGAGATACTAGCTGTGCAGGTGCCTAGCATATAATAGTTATGTTTACTTACAGAATCTGAGAAGCCATTTTCTCTTTTTTTTTTTTGGCCAGTCCTGGGCCTTGGACTCAGGGCCTGAGCACTGTCCCTGGCTTCTTCCCGCTCAAGGCTAGCACTCTGCCACTTGAGCCACAGCGCCGCTTCTGGCCGTTTTCTGTATATGTGGTGCTGGGGAATCGAACCTAGGGCCTCGTGTATCCGAGGCAGGCACTCTTGCCACTAGGCTATATCCCCAGCCCCCATTTTCAATCTATGGATAATTTGATTATGGCTTACCCTATTACTTTTGCCAATGAGAGCTGTTCTACTAGTATAATGGGATGGAAGGTCAGAGATAAGTTTTAAAGGAAACTTACAGAAATTTGGACATAGCCAAGAAAAATAGACTAGTTTTTCTACTTTCATAATTATGTACCAATTCCTAGTAAGACTTAGTTATTTGGCATTTTGTTTGTTCACACTTAGGATTAGATTCCTACACAGTTTCATTTCAGAGGTGATTATCTTAAAGTAGGAAATGTATAGAGTCCTGTGGTTTCCCTTAGAGTAACATTTTGTCACATAAGGTTAAGGTTGCAGTCATCATCATTTCACATCACTTAACAGAATAACATCAAGTGTTTTAATGAGCTCTGAAATACTAGTTTGATTGCGTTTCACAGCAATACCAAACTAACCTAAAGAAAGTGGGGAAGGGGGGAGTAACTCGATCAGAGTTTCTATATTTGGGCACTTCCTTATCTAGGATGTGCTACTTTTTATTACAAAGCTTGTTTTTTTCACAGTGAAGAGTTGCGGACTCCTAAAAGGCAGATTCAGGAAGGTTCTGGGACTGGAGACAGGTGATCTGTACTCAGACTTCAGCCCTTTTCTCACCAGTTCTGTGGCTTTAACTTCACTTTTTGGCTTCCGTTTACAAACTTACATAAATTATCAATATCGCCCAGATGTGATATCAGACTAGAAGATGTTCCTTGACCAAAAAAAAAAAAAAAAAAGTTATGTCATCTGTTAAAATTGGGAAATACTATAAATATCTTAATAGTATATTGAAGTCTCTATGAAGTCATACAAGAGAAGTGGTTTAATTTTGTCTTTTCTTTTTTTTTTTTTTTTTTGGCCAGCCCTGGGCCTTGGACTCAGGGCCTGAGCACTGTCCCTGGCTTCTTCCCGCTCAAGGCTAGCACTCTGCCACTTGAGCCACAGCGCCGCTTCTGGCCGTTTTCTGTATATGTGGTGCTGGGGAATCGAACCTAGGGCCTCGTGTATCCGAGGCAGGCACTCTTGCCACTAGGCTATATCCCCAGCCCTAATTTTGTCTTTTCTAATAGTGTCTGTTGCTTGACTATAGAAGTCTTTTTAGACTACTACCTAGTCACATTTCATACATAGATAAAATCTGGAAAATTCTGGGCCAGAACATCTGAGTATTCCGCTAGTATTCTCTCTTTTCTTTTCATGGGGGAGATGGGGAGAAGGAGGTGATAGTTGTGATTAGCCAGACTGCGTACCTGTAATCCTACCTACTTGAGGAGCCTGAGATTTTAGGATTGCTATTTGAAGCCAACCTGAGCAAGAATGTCTGTGAGACTCATATCTCCAATTAACGAGCAAAAAGCCAGAAGTAGAGCTGTAGCTCAAGTGATAGAGTGCTAGCCTTGAGCAAAAGAGCTCAGCACCCAGACCCTGAGTTGAAGCCCCAGGATGGGCACAATCAACAACAAAAAATTGTGTTTAGATAGGTTATTGCCATAGCTATTTTTTAAGAATCTATCTTGTTTTTAGGAATTTAACCTAGACTTAGAAATTTAACCTAGACTATTATTGACAGGGAAAATAGTAGGAGAATTGTAAAGCCAGTACAGATGTAGAGGATTTACCCGAATCTCTACTTCTTGTGTTTTCATATAATTACCAGCTATGAAAACTAGAAAGAGAAACTTGTGTAATATTATTTTGTTGTTGGTCATGGAGCTTAAACTCTAGGCTTGGGCCCTGAGCTCTTCAGTTCGAGGCTAGCAGCACTCTACCACTTGAGCCACAGTGCCACTTCTTGTTTCCTGGTGGTTAATTGTAGATAAGAGTCTCTTGGACTTTCCTGCCTGGGCTGGCTTTGAACTGATCCTCAGATCTCAGCCTAAGCTAGGATTACAGGCATGGGCCACTGGTACCTGGCTACATGTAATATATTTTGTCCCATAGCACTTACTTTCCGGAGCAGATGATTATCCTGTTAAAGTCTTTAAGTTCTAAATAGTTGTATATCAAGTTAAAAAAATAACAGTAATTATTTCTAGTTAGTGAGGGTATAAAAATGAATTAATATTTTTGGCTTGTTCGAACAGAGATTTAGAAACAAGGAACTAGGTTTCTTCTAACAGCATTTTGTTTGTTTTGGAATTGTTTTAATGGATCCATTATCTACTTCTTATCTAGTTATATTCTACTCTGAAAGAAGGCAACCCACCCTGGGAAGTGACAGAAGCGGTTCTATTTATCATGGCTGCTATAGCAAAGAGTGTTGATCCGTAAGTCTCTGATAAGTTTTTGGCTGGGATCTCTAAATATCAAAAGAAAGGAAAATTATACCATAGTTCTCTTATGTGGTATATAGTGTAATTGGGTCCCCCCAAGGGAGGGGACCACAATGTAATGGGGTCCGAGGGAGGGGGGTGGAACCCCCCATCCCTCCCAAGAGTCCACCACTCAAAGACAGTCTCAAGTAAAAAGATGGATTTACTGGGGAAGTAAAAAGTATACTGACCGGCCAGGGCCACGGCACAGACTCAGGAGCTGGGACTGCATGCGCTCGGGGCTACGCTCGCTTGGGGTTATAAAGGCAAATACCACATGGTCAAGCCTGCCACACGCAGGTGGCCAAGAGGTTACAACACTTACAGAGCATGCCAGGCCACACGCAAGTGGCCAATGAGATTACAGTCTGCCTCATAGCAACTGTTTGAACCAACCTATCATTTTAGTTAGACTTGGCACACGGATTTGGTGGGGCTCACTTGATGCAGGTGGATATGCCTACTCATGGGAGGGCACCGGTTTAACCTTGAACGTTCCTTGAACCTTCCATGCCTCAGGTGGTCAAGCAGTTTATACAGTCTTATCATAGTGAAGGGGAACTTCCCTGGATTCTGAGCAGACAGGGCACACTCCCAACCCTGAGGTTCAGGGGCAGGGGAGAGCTTAGTGAAGATGGAGTCAGCTTCTGCTCTCTTTAACTGAGATGGAGTCAATCTGACACCCTTCAACAGTCAATGATGGCGCTGGCCAGGTCTGACCTCCATATTACATATAGTTAGAACTTTTATTTCTATAGTATTGTCTAGTGTTCTGATTTGATGGTCTAGTTCAGCATAGTCTGAATTACTGTCATGTTTTAACATACTTCCTAGAGTTAAAAAATATTTTACTTTGGGGGCTGTCATATAGCTTAGGAACAAAGTGTTTGCCTAGCAAGTGCAATGACCTGGGTTGGACCCCTGGCACCAAAAAAGAGAAGACTAAAAAAGCAGTTTCTAAAAAATCATTTTACTCTTGATACTAGGAATAGATTGCTGATTTAGTTTCCCAACTGGGGCTCCTTGTGAAACTAGTTATGATTAAGAATTTGTTAAATTGCTAATACTTGCTTAAAAGTAGTTGAGTAGGCATTAATTTTGACCTCCTGCTTTTGTGGCCTCGGGTTAATTATCATTGTAGATGTTTAATCACATTATTTCTGTTTTAGAGAATCATTCATGAGTTTCAGAGATGAGTCATAGGCAATATTTTGAGAGAATAGCAAAATCTAAAAGGTAGTTATCACTTATTGCCACTAAAATTTTTTGAATATCAATTTGGTTTCTGTTTTCTTAGAATAGAAATTCTATTTATGATTTGAACCCTTCAGGCAGAATTTATTTATACTGTAAATTTAAATAGCATATTTCCAGGTACAGTGGCTCAGTCCTGTAAGCTTAGCCTGAAATCAAGAGGAGCTGAGTTCAAAATCAGTCTGGGGCTGTGCACCAGTGGCTCAGGCCTGTAATCCTAGCTACTCGGGAGACTGATAAGAGTCCATAAGACTCTTTTTTTTGGTCTGTCATGGGACTTGAACTCTGGGCCTGTATGTGAGCATTTCCAGGCTCAAGGCTAGCACTCTACCACTTGAGCTGTGGCATTACCTCTGGTTTTCTGATGGCTAATTGGAGATAAGTCTCACTGACTTTCCTGCCTAGGCTGGCTTTGAACCTCAGACCTTAGCCTCCTGAGTAGCTAGGATTATGGGTGTGAGCCTCCAGTGCCAGGATCCAGCAGACTCATCTCCAATTAACTACCAAAAAACTGGAGTGGCTCAAAGTGGTAGAGTGCTAGCTTGAGCAAAAGAGCTCTGGGACTGGGCCCAGCCCTTGAGTTCAAGCCCCACAGTCAACAGCAACAATAAATCAGCCTGCACAAAAAGTGTTTACAGGATCTCTTCTTGACCAGTAAAAAGTGGGCATGGTAACGGACACCAATCATTTCAGCTACAAGGGCAATGTTCACAGATGGATTGTTGTCCAAGCCAGCCTGGGCAAAAATTTATGCCACAAACGTGTGGCTCCACTGTAAGAGCACCTGCCTCGCAAGCACAAGGTCCTTAGTTCAAATTTCTGTATTATCTTCCCCTACCTTACCGAAAAAAAGCGTATTAGCTTAGCTACCAGTCTTAGCTACTCAGTGAAATAGTACATTGTTTCTAATCCAATAAATATTCAAGGGGATAAGTAGTTTGTGTTTATTAAGAGATTCTCCTTGCCCAGGCAAAGGTGGTTCATGCTTATAATTTCTAGCTCCTGAGGAGGCTGAGATCTGAGGACTGAGGTTCAAACCAGTCTGGGCAGAAAAATCTATGAGACTTTTTATCTCCAGCTAACCAGCAAAAAGTCAGAAGTAGAAGTGTCAATTAAGTGGTAGAGTGCCAGCCTTGAGGGAAAAAAGCCAAGCAAGGGTGCAAGGTCCTAAGTTCAAGCCCTAGTACCCTCACCATAACAAAAGCCTTTTTCCTTAATTACATACTGTAGTATTTTCTCTTAAACCCATTTTGCTAACTTTTGGAACCACTGTGACAGTCTGAAGTTATTATTAGTGTTTGCTTTCTCTTCTTAGGGAGAACAATCCTACACTGGTGGAAGTCCTAGAAGGAGTTGTTCGTCTCCCAGAGACTGTACATACAGCTGTGCGATATACCAGCATTGAATTGGTTGGAGAAATGAGTGAAGTGGTTGATCGAAACCCTCAGTTCCTTGGTATGTGTAACTGTTTCCCATCTGCTGCTAATACGTGTGTGTGTGTGTGTGTGTGTGTGTGTGTGTGTGTGTGTGTGTGTGTGTGTGTCTTCTTTTACTCCCTATTGACAGGTAGAATATTTGTTTTGTTTTCTTTTTTTGCCAGTCCTGGGGCTTGGACTCAGGGCCTGAGCACTGTCCCTGGTGTCTTTTTGCTGAGCCACAGCACCACTTCTGGCTTTTTCTGTTTATGTGGTGCTGAGGAATTGAACCCAGGGTTCCATGCATGCTAGGCAAGCACTCTGCTGCTAAACCACATTGCCAGTCCGACTGGTAGAGTATTTGTATACACTAGAGTAAACATATATAAATTACTTAGTTGACACAACATTTTTAACACGATCTGAAAGAACAATCTTTGAAAAAATTAAATCTACAGATAGGGGAAAAGTTTGATTCTAATGCTCTACTGAATTATGACCATTTCTGTCCTTCCTAATAATTGGCACTGTGTGTTGTACTAATTAGATCTTATAGTTCTTGGGTTTGATTTTTTTTGCCAGTCCTAAGGCTTGACCTTAGGGCTTGGGCACTCACTGTCCTTGAACTTCTTTTGCTCAAGGCTAGTGCTCTACCATATGAGCCACAGTGCCACTTCCGCCTCTTTCTGTGGTACTGAGTAATCAAACCCAGGACTTCATGCATGCTAGGCAAGCACTCTACCAATAAGCCACATTCCCAGCCCTAAATCCTATAGTTCTAATTGTAATATAGAGGTCAGATTTGGCCAGCACCATCATGGGCTGTTGAGGGGTGTCAGATTGACTTCATCTCAGATTAAAGAGAGCAGAAGCCGACTCCATCTTCACTAAGATCTCCCCCTACCCTGAGTGCGGCCCCGGGGTGTGCGGTCCCAGCTCTCAAGTCTGGGCCATGACCCTGGCCGTTCAGTATACTTTTTGCTTCCCCAATAAATCCATCTTTTTACTTGAGACTGTCTCTGAGTGATGGACTCTTGGAGGGATGGGGGATTCTCCCCCCCGACCCCATTACATTGTGGTCCCCTCCCTTGGGGGGGACCTCATTAAACTAAGTAGAAGCTACTAATAGTTTCAAGTAATGCAGAGGTTTTTCTGTGTTTAATTACACGCTGTCCATAAAAATTAGGAATTGTCATTCAAAACAAAATACTTAACAAATTGAAGAGTATTAAATTATGTAACTTTTTTTTTTTGGCCAGTCCTGGGACTTGGACTCAGGGCCTGAGCACTGTCCCTGGCTTCTTTTTGCTCAAGGCTAGCACTCTGCCACTTGAGCCACAGTGCCACTTCTGGCCATTTTCTGTATATGTGGTGCTGGGGAATTGAACCCAGGGCCTCATGTATACGAGGCAAGCACTCTTGCCACTAGGCCATATCCCCAGCCCCCAAATTATGTAACTTTTGGTTGCCCCGATAACTCAAAATTAATTAAAAGTCATATATAATAACTTAGGAATTGGGGGTGAAATTACAAATCATTTATCCTAACCCCCTCATTTTGCAGATTAGTTCACTGAGATAAGACAACAAATAATTTATCTAGGGTAACATATCAAGCTCCTGTCATTGAAGAGATACATTCTGAGAATTTTAAAAATCCCCCAGTTATCACCATTTTACTTGGTTTTATTTTACAAATGATTTTGTTTGATGATGAAACACTTGCTCTATAGTGAACATGTATGTTCCTTTTTTCTACCTTTCATTATAGAAAGCGTATGACAAGGGAGGGCTAGGAATATGGCCTAGTGGTAGAGTGCTTGCCTAGCATACATGAGGCCCTGGGTTCAATTCCTCAGCACCACATACATAGAAAGCATATAAGAATGTTCACTTAATAACTACCGTAGATGTTCCAAATTCCTATCTTCTAATTCTTACAATTTTTTTCACTTTGGTTTTGCTTTACCATTTGGCTTTCATTTCTGATCTACTTTTCTACCAAGAGCCAAAAGTGCTTTTGTTTGTATTAACCTCAGTTTATATCCAGTAAGCAGCAAATCTAGGTTGAACTGTAGAGATAATTATTCAATAACATTTTGCAGTATCTCACTCGGGTTTGTACATAATCAGTAAGCAAGTTGTTGGGTGTTCATGCTCACTTTTTTTTTTTTTGCCAGTTCTAGGCCGTGAACTCAGGGCCTGAGCACTGTCCCTGGCTTCGTTTTTGCTCAAGGCTAGCACTCTGCCACGTGAGCCACAGCACCGCTTCTGGCCATTTTCTGTATATGTGGTGCTGAGGAATCGAACCCAGGGCCTCATGTACAAGGCAAGCACTCTTGCCACTAGGCCATATTCCCAGCCCCTCATCCTCACTTTAAAGTAGTTAAAACCATGAACATTCCGTTTTGGGAACCACTAAAGTCTACAACATTAGAATTGCTTAGGCACTATGTTCCAGATTCTAGGTCTTCTTGAGTGTCTTGGACTAAACAGGTTTGGGATTCTTGTAAAAGGGGTGCCTAGCAGTAGGCACCCTAGGTAGACAGTGTCTAGGTTGCTGTATTATATTGACTGTTAGACTAGAAATAGAGATAATGATTTTAAAAGGGCTTTAAGACCTTTTTTTTTTTTTTTTTTGGCCAGCCCTGGGGCTTGAGACTTAGGGCCTGAACACTGTCACTGGCTTCTTTTTGCTCAAGGCTAGCACTCTACCTCTTGGTAATTAATTGGAGATAAGAGCCTTGCGGGCTTACCAGCTGAAGCTAGCTCTCAACCGCAATGTTCAGATCTTAGTCTCCTGAATATCTAGGATTATAGGTGTGAGCCACTAGCATCCAACTTAAGATATTGTTCTTACCTAAGAAATTACATTTTCGGGCTGGGAATATGGCCTAGTGGTAAAGTGCTCGCCTCGTATACATAAAATCCTGGGTTGGATTCCTCAGCACCACATATATTTAAAAAAAGCCGAAATGGCACTGTGACTCAAGTGGCAGAGTGCTGGCCTTGAGCAAAAAAAAGAAACCAGGGACCATGCTCAGGCCCTGAGTTCAAGCCCCAGGACTGGCGCCACTCTGGCCTTTTCTACATATGTGGTGCTGAGGAATCGAACCCAGGGCTTAATGTATACGAAGCGAGCACTCTTGCCACTAGGCCATATTCTCAGCCCCAGAAATTACATTTTCTTACAGAATGTGTGTCCTCACATCCTTTGGGCCTTAGGGCCCAAAGAAAATCTCATAATGACTTAAAATTTTTTTTTTGTTATTATAAAGGTGATATACAGACGGGTTATAGTTACATAAGTCAGGTAAAGAATACATTTCTTTTTGGTCAATGTCACCCCTTCCCTCAGCCACATAATGATTTCTTAATTGTATCTCTAGAATAGAAGCTATTTTATGATATTTCTAGATGATAATTGGGAAGCTAATTTTTTAATGGTGTCAAGTACCATAATAGTAACAGAATTGTTCAAAAGACATTACTCTTTTGATTTCTTCAATGGTTTAAAAAATAGTGTGCTATGAGGTTACTTTAAAATACTCAGAAAATGTTCTTTAGCCATAAGTGATATTTCTTAGGTTTTCTGTAGAAAACAGTTTGGCTTTTATGAAGGAAGGTTAAAATATGGGTAGAATTCTGTAGGAATTCACTTATGTGTTCAGTTTTTTTAAACATTTGGTAAAAATGAAACAGAATAAATTTATTTAGAAGTGCTAAAGGTTCATTCTCATGTTTTAAAAGACTTTTTGGTGACTAGAAAGAATCACATATAAAAGTGTCAGCTTTAGATGGTATTGCCCTGATTAATGTGGATTATCTTACCAAATGATTCACCTCTAAGTGTAATGGTAACTTTCTGAACTTTGCATTCTTTCACATATTACCATATTCTTGAAATTAAATGGTCATATATGTTCTTAACTCAGTGGTTTTTCAAACAGTTTTATGAATCCATGAGGTTAGACATGAGGGAAGGTGGGCTGCCTGATATTGTGTCAGTGAGGTCAGCTCCAGTTGTGTAAATTTCTGCTCTAACTGAAAGTTTCATATATGTAATTTCTACTTGATTTTACTTCTTAGACCCCGTGTTGGGCTATTTGATGAAAGGCCTGTGTGAAAAACCGCTGGCTTCTGCTGCAGCCAAAGCCATTCATAACATTTGCTCAGTCTGTCGGGATCATATGGCTCAGCACTTTAATGGACTCCTAGAGATTGCTCGCTCCCTTGATTCCTTCATGTTGTCTCCAGAAGCTGCTGTGGGCTTGCTAAAAGGTATTTACTTAAGGTGCTAACCAGTAAGTCTCTCCTAAGGTACTTATTTGAGTTTATCTTACATCAATCATATCACAGTTTTTCAGTTGTAATGTGCTTTGTGGCAGTGAAGGGGCCTTTCCATTCAAGGTAGAAGTTATATATTTATATATTATATGTTTACATATTAAAATATGTAGTCATATGTTACATGAAATTATATATTTATGTGTGCTTTTCTTAGGTATTTTAAGGCTATTTAATTGATTAATACTGCTTTCAGATCTGGGTTTTAGATTGAGAACACATTTGAACTAAACATGGTTGTTTTATTTTATTGCTTTTTAAATTTGGGGAAGGATTTAAAAGGGAGATCAAGTAAACTGGCAATGCTATATGAAAGTAGTAAGTGGAGATTGGAAAGTATACATGGACCATTTCTTTTTTTTAATTTAAGAGTTCCTCAAAGAGGTTTGTTTTTTAGGTTTTTGTTTTGTTTTGTTTTGTTTTTTGCCAGTCCTGGGTCTTGGACTCAGGGCCTGAGCACTGTCCCTGGCTTCTTTTTACACAGTGCCATTTCTGGCCATTTTCTATATATGTGGTGCTGGGGAATCGAACCCAGGGCTTCATGTATACAAGGCAAGCATTCTTGCTGCTAGGCCATATTCCCTGCCCGATTACCTAATAACTTATACTGAATGGTGGCCTATCCACAGCCAGTTGCTGATGGGATCCAACTGTTAGAAGCAGAGGTGTAAGGTTAAGGAAAAGACTTAAACAGACTTGAACCACGGGTATTATTAAACACTTGGAGGGTTATCTTATGTAAAAAGGGGGTTGGGGGCTGGGAATATGGCTTAGTGGTAGAGTGCTTGAAGCTTTGGGTTTGATTCCTCAGTATTACATAAACAGAAAAGGCTGGAAATAATGCTGTGGTTCAAGTGGTAGAGTGCTAGCCTTGAGTAAAAGAAGCTCAAAGAGAGTGCTCAGGCCCTGAGTTCAAGCCCCAGAACTGCCCTCCTTTCCCCCAAATAAAAGGATCATATTTATTTTGTTACTAATCAATTGTCAGCCACTTACCAAGAAGTACTTACTGGATTCTAGAGAGAAAACACTTGATAACCAAACTATCTGAAGACAAATTGGGGTGCCTCATGACATAGTAAAATCCTGGTAGCTGGTAAATTAATATGGGTGGGACTATATAAAAGAATTTAGTCATAAAATGTATTAAATATAGTATCTTTTAAGCTTGAGTGAATTTAAGCTGACTTTGTTAAGAGTGGATGGCCTTTTCTATTTATTTTATTTTATGTTATTTTTTATTTTATTAAACTAATTTTATTCTTTTTTCTATATGATTAGGTTCTTCACTAGCTAGTGTGACTGTACCTTTTTCTCAAATTGTCTGTTTGTGCTGTACTTTTTGTTGTTTTTCTTCACAGTAATTATCATAGTGAAGTATACTCTTACCATTTTTAGTGAAATTTAACCCTGAACTGTCCACCTATAGCAGAATATAGTCTGTTTATCACTGGTTTCATCTAGATATAGGGCCTTTTTTTTCCCCATGGAGTTTGAACTCAAGGTTTCATACTTGGACTCAACCTCTTGAGCTACACTTCTAATCCTTTTTGCTCTGATTATTTTGCTGAAATACTACTATTTATGCTTTGTGACTAGCTAGGGTGACAAGTATGCTACCACACCTAGATTCAGTGGAATACAGAGTCTCACCACTCTGTTGCCTGGGTTGGGATGACAAGGACATACCACCATGCCCAGCTGTTAAGATGAGGTCTCATACAAACAACACATGTTTTCTCTCAAATGCACTGAAAGCCTGGTGCCCATGGCTCTTATCTTGAGGTAACCATGAGAACATCAGAAGTGGCACCTTGGCTCAGAGTACTAGAGAGCTAGCCTTGAGCAAAAGAGCTCAGGGGCTGAGTCCAGGCCTTAGTTCAAAGCCTCAAATAAAATACAAAGGGACATGATAATTTTTACAAGTCTCTAAGCATTCACACATAGTAAGACCAAAGGAGGATTCTCTTAAGGAGAGGAGCACAGAGGCACAAGATCTCCAGGAAATGGAAACAAGGTTTTTTCTTCATTGCTGTTTTTGTTTTCTTTTTGTCTTGTTTATTTGTCTTTGGAAGGGTAAAGAGGGGCACAGAAATGGAGGCACACCAGTGAATAATGCAGCAATGGTACTCACTAGACACTATGTTGAAAATGAACTATACAGCTGTGGTTGGGGACAGAAAGGAAAAACTGGGGGGGGGGGGGGGGAGAGGGAAGGGTGACATTGTCCAAAAAGAAATGTACTCTTTACTGACTTACATAACTGTAACCCCTCTGTATAAAACCTTTATAATAACAATAAAAAAGATGGGGTCTCATAAGCTTTTTCCAGGATTGTCTTTGAATTAGCTCCCAAATGCATGAGCTACCCTGCCTTGTTTATATATAGGTGATTTGGAAAATAACATCCTTTTCTATAGAAATAAATTGAAAGGAATAGCATTGACATTGAGTCCTCCCCACATTCCCTATTTTTAAAGAAAAGTCTGACTCCTCTGTCACTTCATTTCTAATATTTAAAGATTTAAGGATTAATTGCTGTTCTGTTGCATCCAATTGAAGGATATAAAATCACAGTGAAAGAGATGTTGACTTAAGAGGGCCTGGCATTAAGACAATCCTTTGTGGAGGTGGGGGGGGGCAGTTAGTGGTTAGTGGTGGAACAGTGGGGATTAGAGCAAAAGTAGGAAGAGTCTAGACCTTCTAGTCCTACTAACTACCTCCTTTTTGTTTGTTTTCAACTTACTGAGTTTCAAGCTAAGATTTTATTAGAGATGGTGAAGGGGGAGACTTTTGTAAATAATTTTTTAAAAGAAAGGCAATTTTGATTGCTAACGTTTGTTCAAATCACTTTTTTTTAACAGAAAAAGAAACTTAACTTACATAAGCTCATAATGTGTGTTGTGGTAGAACAAGAGTGAAATTTCTGACTTCAGCTCATTCTTTCTAAAAGCATTATTATGCCAATGTTTTCAGGCTCTTCTGATAGAATCATGGTGAGCTATTTGTCAAAAATAAAGGGGAGCACGGTGCCTGTGGCTCACACCTGTAATCCTAGGTACTCAAGAGGCTGAAATCTGAGGATCATTGTTTGAAGCCAGCCCAGGCAGGACAGTCCATTAGACTCTAGCTCCAAGTAACCACCAAAAAGCTGGAAATGGAGCTGTGGCTTAAGTGATAAGCACTAGCCTTGAGCAAAAAAACAAACAAACCCCTAAGGGACAACATCCAGGCTGGAGTTCTAGTCTCAGGACAGGCAAAAAAAAAAGGTGGAAAATAGTTAAGGCTCTCTTGACTTACTGAATCAGAATTTGAGAAGGATGAAACAGTGCTCTAAGCTTTTAAGAAGAATGGGCCCCACCTTTTCTCTTAATCTGATAGAGACTAATTTTTGAATAACCTCAATGCAGACTTTATTTTCTTATTTGCTTCTTTTTATGTTTTTCAGGGACAGCACTTGTCCTAGCAAGATTACCTTTGGATAAAATTACTGAATGTCTTAGTGAACTGTGTTCTGTTCAAGTTATGGCATTGAAGAAAGTAAGTCCAATTAAGTAAGGACTGAAACAATAAATATATATGTTAGGAAAATTAAAAATTACTTACTTTAGATTAGACTTCATCTACCTAGAAAAGCCAAAAATAAACTAAAAATTAATTTAAACTAGTAAATCTGTTCTAACTACATGCAAAGAAAAAGGAGAGTTGCTTATTCCTTTATAATGGGGAATTCATTCTGAGAAATGCATTATCATGCAATTTTGTAATTGTGCAAACTTCAGAGCATACTTAAACCAAGACGTGACAGACCAATTATTTGACCATGACCTCTTGATGCAGTCAATACATGCAGTAAACATGAGATGCCTATGCCTAAAACAAAGTATAATAATCCTAAAGACTTATAATATGATGCTAAGTATAAATATTTTCTCCTGTATATATTATTTTGTAACAACATGTTATATAGTGTCGTTGTAATATTTAAGGTAGATACTATCTCAATCATAATTTAAGTAAATGGGGTGCAGTAGATGGAAGAAATTAAGAAGACAATATAAAGTTTGCAGCATTTGAGACACCTTTAGGGAATAGGCAAAGGTTAAGAGTACCTGGTTAAGCACTGGGGTGATGGTTCACAACTGTAATCTCACCTATGCCAAGGTAAAAGAAGGAGATTATGGTTCAAGACTCACTCCAGGCAAAAGCAAGGTCATCTCTGAAAAATGGTGCTTGCAAACTCCAGTATTTCCTTACCTCCCCCCAAAAAAGTATATGTTAAGGTATTTACCATAGGGCTATATATAGTAATATCTGTCTGTCTCTTCAGCTGTTGTCTCAGGAGCCCAGCAATGGAATCTCCTCAGATCCTACTGTGTTCTTAGATCGACTGGCTGTTATATTTAGGTAAGAAGCACGATTGAATTCTTGATGGATTATAAGCTCAAACTAAACCTTTATAGATTGAAATAAGCATTTTTTTCTTGAACTTTCAAGTATTTCCTTTATCCCTCTATCAGGAGATTAGTTATCTGAACTTTTGGAGCAAAGGCAAATTCTAAAAATCATTCTTGGCAGATCTTTGTCTAAAGACCTTTTATGAATATAATTGATCACTTTGTTTTCTAGTTTAGTGATTCTTAAACATGCATCAGAATCACTTCAGGATTTGTTTATTCAAATATAGTTTGGTAGTTCCCATCCTCAATTATCTGATTCATTAATTCTTGGGTAAGAACTGAAAAATTGTATCGCCTTTAAATTCCCAGGTGATAGCCACTGTTAAAATACCCTTATTTTGCAGTAAATGAAGAAAATCTTCAATGGATATAGATACTTAAAGAAAATTAGATTTTTATGAGACTGCTATTGAGGTTTTTAAAGTCAGAGTAACTTGAGGTTAGTAGTTGATCATGCATTTTTTTCCCCTTGATTTTCTTCATATTAGTGGGCTCTAGAACTAGATACAGGAATTGGATTTGACATATTGTTAGTGGGGCCATATTATGTATCATGGGTTTAGACTAGAACTAGGAGAACTGTCTGTAATGCACTGCAGTTCCTAAATAATTGTCTTTTAAGGCAAAGACTGGAGCAGTAGTCAGTTTCTTCCCCCTCCCTTTCCCCACCCCCAGTCCTAGAACTTGAAGTTTAGGCCTGTGCACTGTCCCTGAGCTTCTTTCGATCAAGGTTAGTGCTCTACCACTTGAACCACAGCTCCACTTCTGGCTTTTTCTGGAACTAGTTTGAGATAAGAGAGTCTCATGGACTTTCCTGACTAGGCTGGCTTAGAACCATAATCCTCAGATCTCATCCTCCTGAGTAGCTAGGATTTGAGGTATGAGCCACTAGCACTGGGCTGATAGTCAGATTCTTATAGTGGATTCAGACAGCTTGTCTATATATTTTTATTAACTTGAAAGAAACTGTATTAAGGTTTACAAAAGGTAGCAGTATTATCCACATTGATCATGTAAACAGAATTGTATGAAATTTGCATGTTCTAGTGGTTGAAAAAAATGATAAAGATGGTTTAAATTACATTCTTATTTTTGTTTGGATAGAGTAGAAGGAAAAGGTGTTGGTCTTAGTAAATGACTCATCTTATTTGGTAAGAATAATACTAAGCAAACAAGCAGGAATTGATGTACTGGGTCCTTGGTGAAATTGCTCTTTTACTACATTGGGACCATTGTCTTTTCCCAGACACACCAATCCCATTGTGGAAAATGGACAGACTCACCCGTGCCAAAAAGTCATACAGGAAGTAAGTGCTAATGAATACCATGGAATCAAGGCCTTCCTTTTCCTTACAAGGCTTTTTGGATAACTGCTTGAGAAGGGTCTTCCAGGTTCTTTTTAATTAATTATTTTTTGAGGGTACTGGTCCTAGGTCTTGGTTTCAGGGTCTTGGCACTGTCCTTGAGCTTTTGTGCTCAAGGCTGACACTCTCCCACTTGAGCCATAGCTCCACTTTTGGCCTTTTTTTTTTTGTTGTTGTTAATTGGAGATAAGAATCTCACAGGCTTTTGTGCCTGGGTTGGCTTTGAACCTCAGATCTGAGCCTCCTTAGTAGCTAGGATTACAGGTGTGAGCCACTGGCTCCAGGCTGTTCAAATATTCTTAATGTTATATTTACTAACAAAAGAGAATGAAAAATGCACTGAGAAAACCTAAGAAAGGATGATGAATCTAGCAAAATGGCTTCAGTTAAAGCTAATGGCTTTAGTTTCCCCATTGTTAGCATACTTCCTTTTACTTTTTTTCACTTGGACAATGTGAGGATCAGGGGTCATGATTTTGAAAAATGCTTTTCAGACTTCGGAGAGAAAGTTATTTAAATACCAAATATCCTTACTTGTTCAACATTTCCTTAACCTTAGCCCTTTTGTTCAAGGCCTTCCTTCCACCTTATCCTAGACCTACTTTTAACACTTCCTTGTCTATCTCATTCATCCTCACTCAGGAAGTCTAAAACTTAGGAAAATGTGTGTTTAAGTTAAATATGTTCTTTCTGTTCTTAAGAATTGTGTTTCTCATAACAAATGATTGAGTTTTAGTAGTGAGCAGTATATTGAACCTTTGTGCATGTACACAAAAACTGGGCAGAATCAGGCCAGATGTGTTTCTCTTTATCAAGAATGTTTTATCTAAATTGTTTAAAAGCTAAATCAGATGTTATCAACAATTTAGGATCATTTTGTTAGCTCTTGGTTGATTATTTTGTTTCTTGTGCTCTTTAACTTTTAACTCAGATATGGCCAGTTTTGTCCGAGACTCTAAATAAGCATCGGGCTGATAATCGCATTGTAGAGCGTTGTTGCAGATGCTTGCGCTTTGCTGTTCGCTGTGTAGGCAAAGGATCTGCAGCCCTACTCCAGCCACTAGTCACACAGGTAAGTTTCCCATGAGAGAAGATTATGTACACAAATTTTGAAATAGGAAGTCTATAGAACAAAAACTGTTAATGAAATGAAAAGAATGATTAAATACAAAATAAACAATTCAGAAAGGATAAATACCTATAGTAGATACCTTGCTTATAAGAGAAACAGCATGTGGCTCGAGTCTGTAATTCTGAGTCTTTGGGAAGATGACATTGTAAGGATCGAAGTTCCAGACCAGATAGGTAAGGAAATTTCTAGAGACCCCCTCTTAACAGAAAGCTGACCATGGTAGGGATGTCCCTGTTAACCTAGCTAGAGCAGGAAGCATAAATTAGGCAGGTTGAGGCCCAGGCAAGTGCCTAGGCAGAAGGTGAGACCTTACCTCAAAAATAAACAGGACTTTTTTTTTTTTTTAAGGCTGAAAGTATGACTCAACAGTAGAGCAGATGTGAGGCCCTGACTTCAAACCCCAGTACTGCTGGAAAGAAAAATAAAGAGAAATGACCTGTAATGTCTTCTATCTAGTAGTCCAAATAGTAGATGACTACTCTCTAGTAGTCTAGCAACACATTCCAGTGTGAAATTATGTGAAGAAAATGGCTATGGCCTTTGTTTACCAATGGTAAACATTTTCATACCAATTTCCTTGGGTAAAAAGTACTAACTGTTATTTGTTGTCCCAATGAGATTTTGCACTTTGTTGGGGAACAGTTCTGGAGTTTAAACTGAGGACCTCATTTTTGCTACCCACTTGAGTCATGCCCCAGGTGTTTTTTTTGGTTTTTTTTTTTTTTTTTTTTTCTAATAGGGTCTCACATTTTTGTCTAGGGCCAGCCTTAGAACTGTGCTCTTCCTACCTACAACTTTCCATGTAGCTGAGGCCAGAGGCATATACCGTTATGACAAGCTTCCTGGTTATGATGAGATCTTGATAAGCTTGGGTAGGCCTCAAACTTTGATCCTTCTGATTTCCACTTCTAAATAACTGGGATTATAGGTATGTACTGTAACACCTGGTGCAATGTTATTCTATCTTAAATAAGTCTTTTATTTTTCAAATAATAACTGCCTCAATCACTAAAATTGATACGAAATTATGATGGCATGACTCTTAGAAAATACACACATCTAGAACTATTCTGTATGAGACACCTTTGCCTAGATTACTAAGTGATTTGTGTTGATGTTAACCTTCCCAACAGGACTCTGGCCAGTGTAGCCTATTTTAAGTATTGTCTTTTGGCCATTTTTGTGCTATACTGGCAAAATGGAAGAAGACTAAACTGCAAGTAAGGCCAACCCTCTCTCTAGCTTAGAGCTTTTAACTATGTAGCCCTTTAAAAGTAAGTTGGTTAACCCATAAGTTAAATAATTCATTAGTAGAACATTACAGTTATGAGTCTATAACACTGAATAAGTTCATAAGTTCATTCCACGATATATAATGATAAAAGTATAGTACTCATCTTTTAGCCCCCAGCAGTCTCATAGAGTTGAATTTATGTAATAAGATGCAAATATATGGTTTTGGGTGTTATTTTTTAAAATTATTAATAATGGGACTTGAACTCAGAGCTTGGGTGTTGTCCCTGAGCTTTCTCTGTTCAAGTCTAGCAGTCTGCCACTTAAAGCCACAGCTCCACTTTCAGTTTTTTGGTGGTTAATTGGAGCTAAGAGTCCCCAGGACGTTCCTGCCCTGGCTGGCTTTGAACCACAATTCTCAGATCTCAGCCTCCTGAGTAGCTAGGATTACAGACATGAGCCACCAGTGCCTGGCTTAGGGATGGCATTTAAAATGGGTAAAATCCTTAATTTTTGGAGCGTAGTGGAGTAAAAAATTTTAAGCAAGTAATTTGAAAGTGTGTATTGTACTAAAACTTACTTCATTTAAATCTAGATATCTTGATTGGAAATACTATCCTTATTTAAGAGATAAAATAGATGGGAAAGAGATAAAGGAGTGTGAGCTTGATGGGAAACATTGTCTACATGTGTGAAAATGTACAATGAACCCCTTTGTCAACTAATATATACTAATAAAAGAAAAATATTTAGGTAGATAGGTTTAAGAGCAACTCAAAATTTAAACATTGCTTTTACTCCCTTCTCCAAGAGAAGAGGGGACATATGCTGGCAATGTAGGAAGCTGAGGTGGAAATTTTAAGTATCCTATGCTACCCAGACCCATTAATAGCTTCTACTTTGAAGTATTAGACAATACTCAGTTACTAAGGTAAAAGAACCATAAAGAGAAAACTTGAAAATTACTGAAAAATGGAGTCCTATGTTTCACATGTTACCAACAAGCTTTACTCTCTATACTTTAAAAGAAGAGACCAGTCTATCTCTGAATTCTTTATTTGAGACAGCTTCCTAAGTTGATACTCTTTGATGGGTTGAAGAATTGAACTGATTTCTCCCCCCTTTACAGATGGTGAATGTGTACCACGTACATCAGCATTCCTGTTTCCTGTATCTTGGCAGTATCCTTGTGGATGAGTATGGCATGGAAGAAGGCTGTCGGCAGGGACTATTAGATATGCTCCAGGTATGTTTTTCTTGGGCAAATAGATGCATCAGGCCTGAAGGATCTAAAGGCCAAAACAGTGTGTTCTTTTTTTTTTTTTTTTTAAATTAAATTTTATTGACAAGGTGATGTACAGAGGGGGTACAGTTACATAATAAGATAGTGAGTACATTTCTTGTCATGTTTGTTACACCTCCCCAGTGTGTTCTTTACTATGTCTTTATTTCTGTTTTTCACTTTGTTCCCCCCACCCCATCTCCCTGGCATGTTGATTCCCTCGTAACAGGGAGATAGCTGTTTTCTAGACAGGCCTCCTTGGAAGAACGGGAAAAAAAATAGATTGCTTGAGTGTAATAACCATTATAGATGTTACTACCTGATTTTCTGTCCTTAGTGATAGAGTAAGGTTTTATAGGGGAGGTGAGGACAAAGTGGATTTAAGATAGAGGCTCTCTAAATTCAAGCAATGAACTAGTTTATTTAAGGCCTTAGGGTTAATAGCAGGCATCAGAAAAGCTTTTTGATAAATGCCTTTTTCTTCCTTCCTGGTCACTTGGAAAGAATTTATAAAGGAAGTAAAGTATGCTGTTCCTTTTCAAGTTAGCCTTTCATTTAAAATTGATCTTTTATTAATATCGAAATGTTATATTAAACGGTGAGATGACATCCATTTTCATCAACTGAAATCTGATTTCATATGTGAAAATTGATTATTTCAAGTCGAACAGATTGCCGTTTCCTGATGTGATTCTCACTGTGATTTTTTTCTTTTCCCACTTGTGCTTCCATTTTTTATTTGCTTAGTATTCATTGTGA
Source organism: Perognathus longimembris pacificus (assembly GCF_023159225.1). Lineage (NCBI taxonomy): Eukaryota > Metazoa > Chordata > Mammalia > Rodentia > Heteromyidae > Perognathus > Perognathus longimembris. The sequence goes on along the minus strand of NC_063162.1, from coordinate 135,502,234 downwards.
TATTCAGCACTTCGTGGTATTTATTTCTAGGCACTGTGCATCCCCACCTTTCAGCTCCTAGAGCAGCAGAATGGCCTGCAGAATCACCCTGATACTGTAGATGACCTGTTCAGGCTAGCCACTCGGTAAGACCTTCTAAAGAGCAAACTTTAAAAAAAAAATCATCCCTCTCAATGCTTAATTTTTCTATACGACACTTGGCAACTTTCTTCTCTAAAAAATACAATCATTGGGGAAAGTGCATGAATGATTTATAACCCCAAGTTACATTGTCCCCAGAGGTAAGGAGGAGATGTTGGATAGGAGCAGTGAAGAAAGTAGCTCAGTTCTACACAAAAGAGAACATGTCTTTCTTGACAAGCTAGTTCCTAGAGATATTCTTTCATAAATGGTGAAATAAGCTAGAAAAATAGTGGGGATTTTTTTCTCAAAGGTTTTCCCTGAATAACAAAAACTAAATAAGCAAAAAAAAAAAAAAATACTTAAGGGCTGGGAATGTGGCTTAGCAGTAGAGTGCTTGCCTAGCATGCATGAAGCCCTGTGTTCAATTCTTCAGCACCACATAAACAGAAAAGGCAAGAAGAAGTGGTGCTGTGGCTCAAGTGGTAGAGTGCTAGCCTTGAGCAAAAGAAGCTTAGGGACAGACAGTGTTCAGGCCCTGATTTCAAGCCCCAAGACTGGCAAAAACATCTGAGGGTGGCAGTCCAAAGCCAGTCCAGGCAGAAAAGTCCCTTTGAGACTCTCATCTCCAACTAACCACTCAAATGGAACTGCAGCTCTGACTCAGTTGGTAGAGTGCTAGCCTTGAGCACAAAGAAACTCAGGAACCAGTCCCACACACAACACCCCTGCCCCGAAAAAGACAAAAACAAAATCACGTACTGACAGTATTAGGGAATTGAGTTTGACAACATGTCTTCTCATATGCTAACCTGAAATATCCTTCCTTTGTCCTGGCTTTTTTTTTTCTTTTAATGGAATTTTTTTTTTTTAAGAGCAGCTTTAGGTTCACAGCTTGTACTTTGCTTATGAACCTACCACACATAGACTCCCCCAGTATCAACATTCCTCTCCAGAGTAGCACATTTGTTACAGTTGTTGAAGCTATATTCGCATTCATTATTGAATGTGCTACATTTGGATTTCACTTTTAGTGTTGTTCATTCCATGAGTTTTGAAAAATGGACAATGATACCTGTCCACCTTTATGTCATATGGAAAATTTCTACTGCTCTAAAACTTCAGTATTCTATTTATCCTTATCCCTCTCTCCTTAACAGCCTTATCTTTTCACTATCACTGGGCTTTGTCCTCTATCCTGACCACTTGGGTCACTTATACCTAACTTTTCTTCCTATACCAGGTTTATTCAGCGTAGTCCTGTCACCTTATTGAGGAGTCAAGTGGTCATCCCAATCTTACAGTGGGCCATTGCCTCTACCACCCTGGACCACCGAGATGCCAATTGTAGTGTCATGAGGTTCCTACGAGATCTCATCCACACAGGGGTAGCCAATGATGTAAGTATAAACAGTGTACCTTTTCTACTCCACAGATTATTCTCTTTCTCATTTTTTTTAAGGGAAGACCAATATTGTAGCATATTCTTATTTGATTTGTATTAGTGGACATGTCATAGTGTATCATTTATTAGTCCAGATCATCAGCCTCTAGATCTAAAATATTTATGATAGTATTGTATGTAAGCTATACAAACCATTCTCAAACTATCCCTTTAAAAAAGGAAGAGGGATAGAGCTGAGGTTCAAGTAATAGAATGCTTACAAAGATCATAGTTGCTGTGAGTTCAAAAGAGAGAAAAAATGGATTTGGGATAATATTCTGGACGAGCTTAAGGACTTAAAAGGAGCTATAAGATAGAGTTAGAACTTAAGAGTTTTAAGAGAAGAGGATAGATAGTCTTAACTGGTGTATAAAGCATGATTAGGAAAAATCAGGATAGGAAATACCACTATGGCTCAAAGTGAAATAGAGTGCTAGCCTTGAGAGAAAAAGCTCAGGGACAGCATCCAGGCCCTGAGTTCAGTCCCCATGATCGGCAAAAAAAAAAAAATTTCGAAAAAGAAAAAATCAGCATAGGACTAAGTGTCTTAGTAGATAATTAAGGAATTTAATTGGTGCGGGGGATGTGGTTCAGTGGTGGAGCACTTTGGACTAGTATGGACAAGAACCTCAGTTCCATGCCTAAAAAGGACAGACTTTTGTAGTAGTGAAGGGATTTACAAGATTTTCAGAGATAGGCTGGGAATATGGCTTAGTGGCAGAGTGCTTGCCTGGCATGTATGAAGCTCTGGGTTTGATTTCACAACAACAACAAAAATAATAAAACATAAAAACACTTGCAGAGAAAGATTTGGCTAGATGGGAAGTAGAATTGAAAATTGGGGAGAGAAGTAAAGAAGTATGTGAATGAGCTAATTATTTAACAAGTTTGGCATTAAGAGGAGAGAAAAAAATAATTAGGTGTGGAAGGCTATTTTTAATAAGGTTTTTCTCAAGATAGCAGAAATATATTAAAGACTTGAAGAAGGAAGAGAATAATCAAGGTTGATTTTGATAGAAAAGACTATGTATTTGATGGAAGGCTTCAGTTCTTTCAGTTTTTAAAAATAGAAGCAGTCAAAGAATGGAACAGGGAGAGGAGAATTTTAAAAGGGAATACAGACTGAAGTTATTTTTCACAGAAAAAAAATATTTCTTTTTCTTTTTCTTTCTTTTTTTGGTGCATGTATGCCAGTACTCAGGACTTCATATTCACACTCTCTCTTGGCTGTCACTCTATTACTTGAGCCAAAGCTCCATTTCCAGCTTTTTGGTGGTGAATTGTAGATAAGCATCTCGTGAACATTCTTGCCTGGACTGGCTTCAAGCCTTAATCATTACATCTCCTATCGAGCTAGGATTATAAGCCACTGGTGCCTGGCTGCTAGTCTTAATATTAAATAATCATTTCTCTTCTGTTTTCTTTCTAATCCTGAAAAATCTAAGCACTAATGTTATTCTCATCCGACACTTATGCACATTTACTTGATACTAAATTCATGTTTTTTGTTGTCTTGGTTTGACTTGGTTTTTTGCCATTCCTGGAGCTTGAACTCAGGGCCTAGGCACTGTCTCTGAGCTTCTTTTGTTCAAGGCTAGCACTCTATCACTTGAGCCACTATAATTCAGCTATTATATGTACATGCAAACACACACACACACACACACACACACACACACACACACACACACACACACACACACACACACACACACACACACACACTTTGTTCCCTAGGAAAAAGAAATTGTGACTAAAGGGGAAAGAGTACTTGGTCTTTGGAAAGGAAAGACTAGAACCACAAGTCATCTAATACTCCTGTTTTCTTAACAGCATGAAGAAGACTTTGAATTACGGAAAGAACTGATTGGACAGGTGATGAACCAGCTTGGACAGCAACTTGTAAGCCAGCTACTTCACACTTGCTGCTTTTGTCTCCCCCCTTATACCTTACCAGATGTGGCTGAAGTCCTCTGGGAGATCATGCAGGTTGACAGACCGGTAAGATTGTTTTGTGAATCACCTATTCTCATTGGCCTCATAAACCTAATTAACATTGATTGAAGCCAGCCGTACTTTGAAACTAACTTTATTGTGTATGTCTTTGCAATCAATTTTAGACAAAGGGGTTACAGTTACCTAAGTCAGGTAAAGAGTATATTTATTTTTGGACAATGTCACCCTTTCCCCAATGTACACTGGTTTTTTTTTTTTGTTTTTTGTTAATGACATGGCCAGGCCCTGATGGCTTACACCTATAATCCTAGCACCTAAGCCCTGAGATCAAGCCCCACGACTTACCACAACCACCACCAAAAAAAAGGGGCGAGAGGATTTGTAGTTCTTTTTTTTCTTTTCCAGTCCTGGGGCTTGAACTCTGGGCCTGAGCACTGTCCCTGGCTTCTTTTTGCTCAAGGCTAGCACTCTGCCACTTGAGCCACAGCACCACTTCTGGCCGTTTTCTGTATATGTGGTGCTGGGGAATTGAACCCAGGACTTCATGTATTCAAGGCAAGCACTCTTGCCACTAGGCCATATTCCCAGCCCTGTAGTTCTTAATATTGGTATAAAAGTCATTTGGGAACGTATACAATTAGACCTAGTTAAAGTAAATAATATATAATGAATAACATGATAGTATTATAGTTCCCATTACTGTTTATTGGATATATGCTTATTTCACTATAATACAGTAAAATTGTTGTAGTTTTGTTCAAAATTTAAAAAATATTCTGATTCCCCCAAAGGCTAACAGATTTAGTGCCAAAATTCTTTACTTGAGAAATAAAATTCCCATACTCTGCTCTGCTTTGACACTTTATGTGTGTGCCGACATGGAGGTTGAACTCAGCAGCAGCACCTGCCACCCAGGCCTCCTCCACCCCACCCATCTCACTCCACTTTCTCAGTCACGTGGAGCCAAAGCTCCACTTCTGGCTTTTTGGTAGTTACTTGGAAAAAAAGCATTTCACAGACTTTCCCTGTCTAGGCTGGCTTTGAACTGAGATCCTCATGAGGATCTTAGCCTCCTGAGTAGTGAGGAATACAATTGTGAGCCACCAATACCTGGCAGTTTCTAGAAACAGAAAAAGCTGGAAGTGCTGTTGTGGCTCAGGTGGTGGAGTGCCTTGCTAGCCTTGAGCAAAAAGAGCCAGGGACAGTGCTCAGGCCCTGAATTCAAGCCACCATAACACCTGGCACCATAACAAAAAAAAAAAGGAGGGGTTTAAAGAGACTCTGTTCAGATATAAGATGATATTTAAGTAGCAGTAAGAATGAAATTTTCCTGACCCAGAGAATAGGTAGGCAGTATAAGGCAACTGAATGGATATAACCTCTACTGAGAAAGATGCCTTAAAATCCTTAAAGATTCTGAATTCATATTATATGTATGCATTCTAGTATACTTACCTAGTATGCTTTTTTTTTTTTTTTGGTCCTGGGGCTTGGGCTCAGGGCCTGAGCACTGTCCCTGGCTTGTTTTTGCTCAAGGCCAGCACTCTACCTCTTGAGCCACAGCACCACTTCTGGCTTTTTCTGTTTATGTGGTGCTGAGGAATTGAACCCAGGGTTTCATGCATGCTCAGCAAGCACTCTACCACTAAGCCACATTCCCAGCCCACACAATTCATTCTAATAGCAAAAATTATGTATGATACATGGAATTAACTGTCCCATTTTGGTCATGATTTTCAAAATGAAAAGTTTTTCATCTACTGAATTCTAAATTTCCTTTTTTTTCTGTGGAAGCTCTGTTGCTTTAGAAATATCAGTACTCAACTGATAAGCTGGGTCTGGGGATATGGCCTAGTGGCAAGAGTGCCTGCCTCATATACATGAGGCCCTGGGTTCAATTCCCCAGCACCACATATATAGAAAATGGCCAGAAGTGGCACTGTGGCTCAAGTGCTATCCCTGGGCAGAAAGAAGCCAGGGACAGTGCTCAGGCCCTGAGTCCAAGGCCCACGACTAGCAAAAAAAAAAAAAAAAAGTCAATCAACTGATAAGCTTACTTCAGTAGTCTTAGTTTTTTGCTTACATTTGTTTACTTGTTAATTGATTTAGGACAAAGTCTTGAGATTGGCCTATACTTTTTTTTTTTTTTTTTTGGGTCAGTTGTGGGGCTTGAACTCTAGGCCTGGGTGTTTTCCCTCAGTTCTTTCGCTTAAGGTTAGTACTCTACCACTTTGAGCCATAGCATCACTTCTGGTTTTCTGGTGGTTAATTGGTGTTAATAAGAGTCTCATGGACTTTCCTACCTGGGCTGGCTTCAAACTACAATTCTCAGATTTCAGTCTCCTGAGTAGCTAGGATTACAAGCAATAAGCTACCAGTGCCTGGCTGGCCTCTACTTTTAAGTGATATATTACTGGACCCTGGTACCAATCTTCCCAATCATTACTTGTTTGAAAAACCCATAATAGAGTTCTTTTCATTATTCATTTTGTCTTCTTTTTAGCTTCCTTATGTCTTCTTTTGTCGTATGAAAATCAGCCTGCAGAGTCCTTGCTCTTTCTAGTGTCTGAAAGTCACCTTGAACTACTTATTTTGTACATGTCCTGTGGCTTGAACTCAGGGCCTAGGTACTGTCCTTGAACTTTTACACTCAAAGCTTTCTCCCTACCACTTTAGTCACAGCTCCATTTCTGGCTTTTTATTCTCTTTTTTTCTTTGTTTAATTTTTGGGGACAATACTGGGGCTTGACATCAGAACCTCATGTAATGTTCAAAATAAAGGTTTAATGATAGGAACAGAACAGATAGCCTCATGTGGAAAAGACTTTACTTCCAAGATGTAGAAGACTTCTATCCAAAATGTTGTCTTCAGGGCTGGGAATGTGGCTTAGTGGTAGAATGCTTGCCTAGAATGCATGAAGCCCTGGGTTTGATTCCTCAGTACCACATAAACAGAAAAGGCTAGAAGTGGTGCTATTGGCTCAAGAGGTAGAGTGCTACCATTGAGCAAAAAGAAGCCAGGGATAGTGCTCAGGTCCTGAGTCCAAGCCCCAGGACTGGGGGGAAAAATGTTGTCTTCAGTCTCCCTGAGTTTTACACCTTTTGCTAATTTCCTTATTTATTTCAACTCTGTGGGAACAGATTCAACTTTGTAAAGCCTATGAGATTTTGCTAGAACCTTAGGGTCTCCAGTGAATAAAACTTGATCTCTTTTTAAACCTTTCATCCTTCTTGTCTATACAGACTTTCTGTCGGTGGTTAGAGAATTCTTTGAAAGGTTTGCCAAAGGAGACAACCGTGGGAGCCGTCACAGTGACACACAAACAACTTACAGATTTCCACAAGCAAGTCACTAGGTGAGTTGTACTGGGGCTTATAAAAAGAGCATGAGCAGCAGCTGAGGTATATAGGTAGAAAAGACATCTGTGGGGCTGGGGATATGGCCTAGTGGCAAGAGCGCTTGCCTCATATACATGAAGCCCTGGGTTCGATTCCCCAGCACCACATATACAGAAAACGGCCAGAAGTGGCGCTGTGACTCAAGTGGCAGAGTGCTAGCCTTGAGCAAAAAAAGAAGCCAGGGACAGTGCTCAGGCCCTGAGTCCAAGGCCCACGACTGGCAAAAAAAAAAAAAAAAAAGAAAAAGAAAAGACATCTGTGTTTCTTAAGTGCCCTTGTAAATTCACAGTTTAACATCTGTTTGGCCTTGAATTGCACAAATTGGCACAAAAAGCAAATCTGAGGAAGAAGCTCCCATGCTGTATATACTCACATCACTTCTGTGTATGAAATAGTTGGTTTAAAGGTAAGTGGAGGAACTGGGCAGCTAGCTTGATATTCTTCAGGCGAACTGCCTATGTCTCTTAAGTCCTTAGATCACTTCCAACTTCAGGAGTGAAGAGTGCAAATTGCCTGAATTAGGGGAAGCATTAGCTATAAACCTTAAAAAGTAATGTTGATTGGAATAAATTCAAGTATTTTTCCTATGCCTAGAGATTTTTAAATTCTAATTTCAGAGTTGTGCAAATGAAACCACTCTGCTAAGATAGATCCATAATGCCCATGCTCACAACTCTGGATCAAAGCTTAAAGGGCTGGCAATATGGCCTAGTGGCAAGAATACTTGCCTCGTATACATGAAGCCCTGGGTTTGATTCCTCAGCACCATATATATAGAAAAGGCCAGAAGTGGTGCTGTGGCTCAAGTAGCAGAGTGCTGGCCTAGAGCAAAAAGAAGCCAGGGATAGTGCTCATGCCCTGAGTTCAAGCACCAGGACTAGCAAAAACAAAACAAAAAAAAACTTAAAATGTAAAGTGTGAGTATTTTTAAACTATGAACATACAAATATTTTAAATAGTTATATGGTCTATATATCTCTATAAAGATGTTATTTGAGGGGCTGGGAATGTGGCTTAGTGGTAGGGTGCTTGCATGCATGAAGCCCTGGGTTCGATTCCTCAGTACCACATAAATAGAAAAGGTGGAAGTGGTGCTGTGGCTCAAGTGGTAGAGCACTAACCTTGAGCAAAAGAAGCTCAAGGACAGTGCCCAGGCCTGATTTCAAGCCCCAGGACTGGCTCCCCGCCTCCCCCCCCCCCCAAAAAAAAGATGTTCCTTGATTTGTTTCTTTTTATTGCCTTTTAGTAAACATTTAGGCTGTTTTCAAGTTTTCAGTATTATTGATAATATTAAGAATATAGTGAGACTTTGGTCCTTGGTATACAAAGGAGTTTAACCATGATATTTCACACATGTATAGATTGCACATTAATTAGGTTAACTCCTCCCCTCTATTGCTCAGTTTTTTTCCTGACCCCCATTATTTTCAGCACCATTCCCTGGTGCCATCTTCATACACAGACACAACTTATTTCACATAACTTATTAGCCACATACACACATCATTCTCTTTCCAGTTCCTTCTATGTATTTTAGAATTTTGGCTAAATTTGAGGCAACAATCATTTTCATATAGTTGTGGGAAGATATGTAAACCAAAGAATGAGCATTATGAGGAAAACATGGAAATATCCGAATTGCCCATCAGTCGAGAATGGTCAAGTAATTCTGAGATGTCTGTACTAGTAAATAGTAACTTAAATACACACACATGTATGCATATGCTGATACAGAAAAATGCATGATACATTGTAAAGGTGATAAAATGATAGTATCATTTAGCTCAACTTGAAAACAGTTTTTTTTGTTTGTTTGTTTTGCCAGTCCTGGGCCTTGGACTCAGGGCCTGAGCACTGTCCCTGGCTTCCTTTTGCTCAAGGCTAGCACTCTGCCACTTGAGCCATAGCGCCACTTCTGGCCGTTTTCTGTATATGTGGTGCTGGGGGATTGAACCCAGGGCCTCATGTATACGAGGCAAGCACTCTTGCCACTAGGCCATATCTCCAGCCCCTTGAAAACAGTTTTAAAACAGCTTTTTTAATAAATACCCAGAAGCACAGAATTTAATATCTTGAATTTTTTTGGTGTGTTCCAGTCTTGGAACTTGAACTCTCAGTACCTTTGGTTTGCTCTTTTGTTAACAACTGGTTCTCTACCATTTTTGACCCATGCCTTATAAGCATATTTACTAGTTAGTTGGAGATAGAATCTCACAGACTTTTGTTGGTCATGGGTTTAACTCAGGGCCTGGGTGCTGTCCCTAGCTTTTTCACTCAAGGCTAGTACTTTACCACTTTGAGCCACAGTTCCATTCTGGTTCTCTGGTGGTTAATGGGAGATATGTATCTCACAGACTTTCCTGCCTGGGTTAGCTTTGAACCACAATCCTCACATCTCAGCCTCCTGAGTAGCTAGGATTACAGATGTGAGCCACCCGGGCACAGCTCACAGGCTTTTCTTGACTTGGCTGGCTTTGAACTGCAGTTCTCCAATTCTCAGCCTCTTGAGTAGCTAGGATTACAGGCATGAGACACTGGATTGGCAACTATTTTCAAATATTGTGTTAGACTTTTCATTGTTGTGCCAAAAAAAAGAGCAGTTTGAGAAGAACGATTTAATTTGGTTCATGGTTTCAGTCCATAATTGACTGGCTCTTGTTTCTGGGCTATGGTGAGGCATAAGATCATGCAGAAAGGGGTAGAGAAGCAGAGTTGCTTACCTCATGGCCTTCTGGGGGTAGGAAGACTAGGGGCAAAATATACCCTTTTAAAGACTTGTTTCCTCCATTCAAGCCCTACCTCTAATAGCCCATTCAGCTGGGAATTCATTGGTGGATTCATCCATTGATGAAATCAGAGCTATCATGTGATTTAATCATCTCTCATTAGCACCATTAGCTAAGGCCCAAGTCTTCCAAAATGAGCCTTTGTGGGGGGACACTTCATACCCAAATTACAATTCAGTAGTATGAAATTACTGTGCAGCCAAACTTCACAATATTTCTGTCTTGCAAAACTGAAGTTGTACTCATTAGCAAGTAGTTCCTTTCCTTTCCCACGCTAGCAATTGCCATACTACTTGATGATATGATTCTTTGGATTTCATCATGCTACAACCTTTTATGGCTTATTTCATTCAGCATAATGTCTTCAGAGTCTATACATGTTGTATTGTGTGTCAGAATTTCCTTTTTATCCTTTCTTGTTGGGAGGGAGTAACTTGTTTTTTGAGATCCTTGGTCTCACTATGTAGCCTAGGCTGGTCTTCAACTCTCATCCTCTGCCTCAGTCTCCCAAGTGCTAAGATTATAGAAGTGCACTACTACATTCGCTTACTTATCCAGTCTTTTGTTCATGTACATTTATGTTGATTCCATCTGTTCACTGTGAAAAGTGTTACTATAAACACATGCAAACATCTTTGAAACCCTGCTTTCATTTGGATTTACATTCAGAAGTGGAGTTGTTAGATCACAGTGTAACCCTATCTCTGCGATTTTTGCTCAAGACTAGCACTATACAACTTGATCCAGAGCTCCACTTCTGGCTTTCTGGAGGTAATTGGAGATAAGGGTTTTATAGACCTCAATGCTTGAGTTCACTTCAAATCACTATCCTCAGATCTTAGCCTTCTCAATAGCATGGTGGCATGAGCTACCAGTGCCTGGCTATGACCCTATTTTATTTATTTATTTTGCCAGTCCTGGGCCTTGGACTCAGGGCCTGAGCACTGTCCCTGGCTTCTTCCCGCTCAAGGCTAGCACTCTGCCACTTGAGTCACAGCGCCACTTCTGGCCATTTTCTGTATATGTGGTGCTGGGGAATCGAACCCAGGGCTTCATGTATACGAGGCAAGCGCTATTGCCACTAGGCTATATCCCCAGCCCCATGACCCTATTTTAAAAATTACGTTGAAGAACTATTTTCCATAGTAGCTGCACCATTTTACATACCCACCAACACTGCACAGGGTTTGGTTTTGCCACATCCTTGCCAATACAATTGTTTTAGATGCCAGAAATTTTCTGTTTGTCTGTTTTATAGGCAGCCATAACACCACATACTGTGGTTTTGACTTGAATAATTAGTGATCTTCAGTATTCTTTCTTATATAGATTATTTATCTCTTTTAGAGAAATAGCTCTTCAAATCCCCTGTTGATATAGATATATAGATTTAAAAATTTTTTTGAGGGGGGGGGGCTGATGGTCCTGGAGCTTGAAACTTGGGCACTGTCCTTGAGCTTTTTTATTGCTCAAGCACAGCACTCTATCTCTTCTACTTCTGGCTTTTTGACTTTTAATTGGCGATAAGAGTCTCATGAACTTTCTAGCCCTTGCTGGTTTCAAAACACAGATCTCAGCCTCCTGAGTAGCTAGGATTATGGGCATGAACCACCAAGGCCCAGCTCCCCAGCTGATTTTTAAATAAAGGTGGTTTTTTGTTTTGTTGTTGTTGTTGAGTTATAGGGGCTGCTTATGTATTTGGTATCTTATTTTTTTATCAGATGATTTGCAAACAGATTTTACCATTCTGTAGGTTGCTTTTTATAGGCTGTTATGTTCTTTGGTTTTGTTGTTGTTTTGTTTTTGTGCAGGTCCCAGGGCTTAAACCAAGGCTGGGCATTTTACCTGAACTTCTGTGCTCAAGGCTAGTCTACCACTTTGAGACTCAGCACCATTTCCTGCTTCTTTTTTTTTTTGGCCAGTCCTGGGGCTTGGACTCAGGGCCTGAGCACTGTCCCTGGCTTCTTTGCTCAAGGCTAGCACTCTGCTACTTGAGCCACAGCGCCACTTCTGACCATTTTCTGTATATGTGGTGCTGGGGAATCGAACCCAAGGCCTCATGTATATGAGGCAGGCACTCTTGCCACTAGGCCATATCCCCAGCCCATTTCCTGATTCTTGATAGTTAATTGGAGATAAGATTCTCACAGACTTTCCTGCTCATGCTGACTTTGAATCACAATCCTCAGCTCTTAGTCTCCAGAGTAGCTAGGATTATAGGCCTGAGCCACCAGGCACCCAGCTTGATTGTACCCTTTAGTACTTAGCTGTTAGTTTAGGGAGTAGTGTTTTTTGTTTTGTTTTGTTTTGTTTTGTTTGCCAGTCCTGGGATTGGACTCAGGGCCTGAGCACTGTCCCTGGCTTCTTTTTTGCTCAAGGCTAGCACTCTGGCACTTGAGCCACAGTGCCACTTCTGGCCATTTTCTGTATATGTGGTGCTGGGGAATCGAACCCAGGGCTTCATGTATAGGAGGCAAGCACTGTTGCCACTAGGCCATATTCCCAGCCCCCGGAGTGGTGTTTTATAAGAATCAAATCCATAGCGTTGTGTGTGCTAAGGCAAGCGCTCTACTCCTGAGCAATATCCCTAGCCCCTGAAATTTGATCTAGATCAGCTTATCTGTTTTTACTTTTGTTGCTGTTCTCTTGTTACACCCAGGAAATTATTGCCATATCTAATTAAACTTAATTTTTGTATATGACTAGGGAAAGATCCAGTCTCCTAGCTAGCACCAGTGGCTCACAGCTAATACTAAGCTACTCAGGATGCTAAGATCTGAAGATTGTGGTACAAACCCAACATGGGCAGGAAGGTCATGAAACTAAGGCTGTTAAGTGGAGGTTTGACTCAAGTGGTAGAGTGCCAGCCTTGAGCACAAAAGGTAAGGGATGGTACCTAAGCCCTGAGTACAAGCTCCAGTGTAACACACACACACACACACACACGCGCGCGCGCATGCGCGCGCCTCTTTTTACCTGTGTATATCCAGTTTTTTCCACATCTTGAAAAGACTCCTTTTTTTTTGGCCAGTCCTAGGGCTTGGATTCAGGGCCTGAGCACTGTCCCTGGCTTCTTCTTGCTCAAGGCTAGCACTCTGCCACTTGAGCCACAGCACCGCTTCTGGCCGTTTTCTGTATATGTGGTGCTGGGGAATTGAACCCAGGGCCTCATGTATAGGAGGCAAGCACTGTTGCCACTAGGCCATATCCCCAGCCCTCTCTTGAATGATCTTAGCACTCTTTTTAGAAATCATTTGGCCTTTTACATTAGTGTTCATATTCCAGCTCTTCTGTTTCACTGGCCTGTGTCTGCTGCTAATGTGCTCTTTTGATTAATGTGACCTTGTAATATTTTGGGGAGGAGTGTGCCAGTCCTGGGGCTTGAAATTGGGTCTTGGGCTTTTATACTTTTCAGAACTTTTTATATCATTTGCATTTTTATAAGTAGATATTATAATATAAAATTAAAATCATACTTAACGTGGTTTTGTTTTTTCTTTTGTAGTACTTGGATATGAACTCAGAGCCTCAAGCTTACTAGGCAGGCAGTCTACCACTAAACCATGTTACTTTTAGAAGGACAAATTTTTGTTAATGGTATAAGGGCTGAACTTTTCTGAAGATTGTTTTCTTAATGTCTTTTTTAAAAATAGTTTACTTTCTGATTCTTTGGAATGTCTCCCAACAGTTCTTTTAATGGTAAGATAGCAAATCTTGGTCAGCTTTAGTGGTTCATACCTGTAATACCAGAGTTCACAGGCTTAGGCAAAGATCAGATGTTAAGGAGGCCAGCCAAGACTACATGGTAATACCCTATCTCAAGAAAAAAAAAATCTTAAAACATAGAGTACTATTATTTGTAGCTTACTAAGTGGTTTAACTTCATGTCCCAAAAGAAGCTGGTGTTTCACTGTGGCATTCATGACTGAAAAATAGTACATGACTGTCTTTGTGATACATTTTGCCAGAGTAGAAGGAGAGTCTCTCTGGTAGAAGTAGTATTCTTACCTACAAGCTGTCACAGATCAAAGTAGTAAAATAGTTGCATCTCTCTGTTTCTGTTTTGTTTTATTCTTTCTTTCTGGTATGACCATGTAGCTCTAATTTTCTTAAAGCAAATTGAAGATAAGTCTTTTGGTTTGAGTCTTGCCACTTACTCTGTTACTTAGAACTTTAGTTAATTCTTCTGTAAAATACGCTTAGTGCTACTGTTCTCATAGGATTATTCTGAAGTGTACTAAGTGGAAATCTAAAGAAGTTTCTTGTGCATAGTAGGTAAACAAGTGAGACTGAATTCCTTTCTCTTTGGAAAAGAAACTGCCAGAATGTCCTATGTGCTCGCAGAAACTAGCTGGGACATGTTTCCTGCCAGCTCTAAAGGCAGCCACCCACATAGTCTAGAATTAATCTCCACCAAACTCAGATTCCTTTAGTAGGACTGATGTCTGGCAGAACAGTGGGTTAAATCTTAGGTCCCAATTATGGACATAATTTCTTAATTTAAAGAAAGGGACAAGGAAAAGGGTCTCAGAGCAGTACTGTGAACAAACATATCTGTGATCTTTGCCTTAAGATACAGGAAAATAAAGTGTACTACTAACCTGGTGTGTGTGATCTACGTTGCTAAACAAGTTTTGCAGCTTCTCCTATAGAAGGCTGTGACATGATGGTGGGAAATGAACAGAAGTAAGAGGTAACATTGAGATGCTCAGAAGATGGTTTGAGATGGCTTACATCCTCTTAGTAATTCTTTCTCTAACATGCCTGTTGCCCTTGAACCTGAGTATGACTCAGTCTCCCTTTTGGTATTAAGGTCCTATAGCTCCTGCCACAACTTGCTGCTTTGTTTGCCATCCTAGCAAGAAGGCAAACTGGTTCGGTTTTATTACAGCAAGTCCAAGCTTGCTTTTTAAAATGATACTAGTAATAAAGTCCTCGACTTTTTAAGTTGGTCACTGTGAAGCAAGATAAACCTTTGCATTCTAGAATATCATATTTGCTTTCTGAACACCAGATGACCCCATCATTGGCTCAAATGAATTGGGATTAGAAGAAATTCTACCATTTCCCATTTCTCTGTATTGTCCCAACTTTTTATCACTAACATGAAGATCTTTAAAGCCAAAGGATGCTGAGCGTGGGAAGCACTGATGTTGGGATTTGAGGCCAGTCTGGGAGTATCTTCCAAGCTGGGTCATCAGTTAAAGCTACACTATTCTCCATTACCTATCAGGACATTAGATCCAAGCATTGAATTTCTCACATTTCCTTGAGATTATGAAGCTTAAGAAATGGTGACAAAGCCAGGCGCCAGTGACTTACATCTGGAATCTTAGCCACTCAGGAGACAGATCTGAGGATTGCAGTTCAAAGCCAGCCTGGGCAGGGAAGTCCATTTAGACCTTTTCCCAATTAACCAGCAAAAAGCAGAAGTGGTATGGCTTAGTGGTAGAATACTAGCATATGTGCACACAAACAGACACACACACACACACACAGTACTCAGAAATATGATAGAAGTCAGTGGCTCATGCCTACAGTTCTAGCTACTCAGGAGGCTGCGATTGGAGGATTGCAATTTGAAGCCAGCTTTCTTCCTATCCAATTAACCAGCAAAAATGCCAGACTGGAAGTGTGACTCGAGTGGTAGAGCATCGCTGTGAATAAGCAAACCCCACACGAACATGAAGCTCTGAGTTCCAACCCTGATAAAACACACACACACACACACACACACACACACACACAGTGGAATTGGAATTTTGGGGACTAGAAGCCAAAAAACAGAACCTAGAAAAATAGCCGTGGGGGTGGGGCGAGACGAAAAATTAAACAGTAGGAACTAGGAAATATGAGATGAATGAAGCAGGAAATAAAGAATAGTGCTAGTGTCCAAGGAACTTTTTGGTTCATATTTGTGAGCTTGCTCCCTGAGGATTGGTTTAACATCTGGCCAAAGCTCTTGGCACCAGAGTAATCACTGATAGGATTGAAGCAGATGTGGAGATGATTTGAGACACTGTGGTCGATTCCTCATTTTGCTGTCTCAGCACAATTCTTCTGGTTTTATTTCAGTACTCCTTCTCGTGTCCCAAAAAGAAGCTAACATTGGGATTACTTCTCAGTTTAAACCAAAATGCAGGCTAAAAGCCAGGCACTGGTGGCTCACACCTGTAATCCTACCTACTAGGGAGGCTGAGACCTGAGGATTGCGGTTCAGAGCCTGGGCAGGAAAAGTCTGTGAGGCTTTTATCTCCAGTTAGCCACCAGAAGACCGGAAGTGGCACTGTGGCTCAAAGTGGTAGAGCACTAGCCTTGAGCAGAAGAGCTTAGGAATAGCTCCCAGGAGCCTGAGTTCCAAGCCCTATGACAGAAAGGGGAAAAAAGTAGGATATTGGGATAGCAAAGACTCCAGCACCTTTCTAAGTGTCCCTTGTAATTACACACTGCACATCTTCTCTTGGGTTATATTCTTCCTCTGTCCTGACACTGGAAACATGAGTGAAAGAAGCCTGCACACCATTGGCTGCTTCTGTAGATAGCAGTCAGTGTTGATTTGAAAAGAGACTGAAAAATACAGTGTTTTTGCTAAAGTTTGGTATGTCCATAGAGAAGAAATGAAAGGATTCCAATAAAACTTAGAAGAGTATCCTCATTTTTAGAGTATCCTCATTTTAGAGATATTAAAAGAAAGTTCCTAGAATATTCTGTCAGGTAAGTCCTAGAGTCTAAGTCAGAGTTCTTAGTGATATTTTGGACTTACAATAAATACGTGAAGAAACCTAAAGATAGGTACATGAGGGAATAGCCCAAAGAGTACCTTCTTTTCTGTGGGCCCACCCTTAACAGTTACTCCCTGTGATATATATGTATCTAACTGTTCCAAGCAGGAAAGTGAATTTTTTCCTGAGAGTTGAGTTCTAGGGCAAGAAGTGGTGGCACATACCTTTGAACCTAGCACTTGGGAGGCAGAGGCATGAAAATGGTGAATTCAAGACCAGTCTAGACTACATAATGAGACCCAGTCTCAAAAAAAAAAAAAGTTCTAGGTTGTAGACCCTGATAGCCTGAGTTTTCTGAGCCAGAAAGAGGGCTACATTGCTCTGTTATAATATAGTGCTTTGCTTAGCTTAGCAAAGGTTCAGTTAGCAATAACGGCTGGGAGACACATGAAAAAGACTGTGAAGTTTCTTGGTGAGTTGTTTTTTGTTGTTGTTTTTTTTAAATTGGTCATGGAGCTTGAATTCTGGGCCTGGGCACTGTCCCTGAGCTCTTCTAGCTTTACCACTTGAGCCACAGTGCCAACTTCTGGTTTTCTGGTAATTAATTGGAGATAAGAGTCTCATGGACTTTCCTGCCTGGGCTGGCTTTGAACCATGATCCTTAGATCTCAGCCTCCTGAGTAGTTAGAATGACAGGCGTGAGCCACTGGTGCCCAGCCTTTGGGTGGGTTTTAGATAAAAGGAATCTTAAAAAATGGTGACAGATGAGTATTTAGGGTCTTCAGACCACCTAGGCAGCTCAGTGATTACCTGAGCCCAAGTCCTACTCATTCTTCTGCCTTTTCTATATGCCTTAACTCTTTCCTCTCGTCTCCTCTCACAAGGAAACCCTGAGCAGACTGTTGAGCTGGAAAATCAATGACGGATGGGAACTTGGTTGCTCTGGCCTTGTAAACTGAGTCTGTCTTTGGAAGAAAACATACGGAAGCTAGGGTACCTAAGTTAGTGCAGCTCAGACTTAAAATGCTTAGAGCCTCTGGCCATCTTACTTTGGGGGTTCTTTTGCCCTTAAATTTGTGTCATAGACTAGTTGTAGTGCCATAGCATCCTGTTTTGAGTAGTATGTTGTCACTGTTCTAATGCTTTACATATATGAACAGATTTAATCCTTTGAACAACAGGAGGTCGATAATAGATGAGAAAAGAGTCAAAGATTAGTAACATGCACATGGTTACAAGAGCCAAGAGTTAATCCCATACTAGTTGATTTATACGAAGTTACAGGAGATTTCCATCGACTAGAGAGGCACTGATTCAATTAACTGAAGAGAAGCTGGGCACAGTAGTGCATGAGGCAAAAAAAGTCTATGAAGAATAACTTCTGACAGTTGGGACCATCCTTGGCTTGCCTCAGTATTGGAGTTGTTTCTCAAGAGATAACTCTTTCATTAGTCAAGTGCCACCTGCCTTTTCTCTTCCAGTGCTGAGGAATGCAAGCAAGTTTGCTGGGCCTTGAGAGACTTCACAAGATTGTTTCGATAGCTCACATTCCTGCACTGTGCCTGTCACCAAGGTGAGTAGTTGTATATGCCTCCAGTTTTCCTCAGGCTTTCAGGGAGGCTTGGGATGAGGATAGGTCAGGTACCCATAAGGTGACTGATCCCATTAAGAAGGTAACTGTTGACTAAGCACCAGTGGTTTACACCTATAATCTATCTACTCAGAAAGCTGACACCTAAAGAATTGAGATTCGATCTGGGTCCTCTGAGTGCTTGTGGCTCACACTTATAAATCTAGTTGCTCAGGAGGCTGAGATCTAAGGATCACTATTCAAAGACATCCTAGTCAGGAAACTCTATGAGACTCATCTTTGACTAACCACCATAAAGCTGTGATTCAAGTGGTCGAGAGCTAGCCTTGAGCAAAAAAAGCTCAGGGAAGCTAGGCGCTGGTAGTGACTCCCGCCTGTAATCCTAAGCTTCTCAGGCTTTGAGATCTGAGGATCATAGTCCAAAGTCAGCCGGGGCAAGAAAGTCTGTCTGTGAGACCGTTATCTCCAATTAAGTACCAAAAAGTTAGATGTGAAGCTGTGGCTCAAGTGGTAGAGTACTAGCTTTCAGCAACAAAGCTCAGGGACAGTGCCCAGGCTCTGAGTTCAAGCCCAGTACTAGCACCAAAAAAATTAGAAAATAAAAAAAATAAGAGATTTGAAGCTAGCTGAGGCAAAGTTGTGAGACTTCCATCCGTAATTAACCAACAAAAAACGAGAGTGGAGGCATGGCTCAAATGGTTGTGTACCAGGTGTAAGCAAGAAAGCCAAATAAGGGCTTGAGAATCTGGGTCAAGCCTCAGTATTAGTGCCAAAAAAGAAAGTGAGAAAGGAGGGAGATAGAGGAAAAGTGTTGCAAAATAGCAGACATTCCTTTCCTCTTCCCCCTCAGGTACTTCTGAGATGGCAAATGGGATGATTCCAAGGACTTTTAACCTGGCTACTGTGGTGAAAACAGTGATGCCCTCAAGTGGCGCCATCCTTAAAACGGAGTCCTAGATCTAATGATCTAAGGAGCTCATTCCTACCACTTTTGTGATTTAAATGCTGAAAGGCTAAGTTGTGACCAAGGCGATATGTACCTAGGAAAGGACTAGTCTCTTCAGGTGGCTCCAATTGTCAGTTTTCTTCATGTGTTTTCTGTTTGCATTTAGAAGCAAAGCAATTGCTGAGCACCTGTAGCTCACACCTGTAATACTAGGTATTCAGGAGGCTGAGATCTGAGGATCAAGGTTCAAAGCCAGCCTGGTCAGGTTATCTCCACTAAAGTCCCCCCCCCCACCCCCATTGAAAAGAAAAACAAGTGGGGGTGTGACTCAAGTGGTAGAGCACTAGCTTTGAGCAAAAGAAACTCACAGACAGTACCCAGGTTAGGTAGGTAAACTGAGTCACGAGAGTCTAAGAACAAAGAAAGGGCAGAAAGAAAACTCGACAGACCACCAGACTTTCATTTTGGCAGTAAAAGCCTGAGGGATGCCAGAGTCTTCCAGCCAAACTAGAGAAAAAATGGAGGGGGGGGGGGTGATTGCGTTAGAGGAAGGAGGAAAGTTAATGTTTTAGCTATTTGTTTCAGTAGGGTCAGCTTGAGGACAGTTTAGAGCTTATTTCCCATTACCCAGGCCCTGAGTTCAAGCCCCAGGACCACCACCACCACACACAGACACAAAAAGCAAAGCAAGGAAGTGGCACTGTGGCTAAAGAGCTCAGGGACAGCTCCCCAGCCCAGAGTTCAAGCCCCATGACTGCCAAAAAAACAAACAAAAAATAACAAACAAAAAAGCAAAGCAAGGAGCTTAGCTGAAGAACAAAGGTGGGGGTACCATTTGGATACCAGTTTCTTTGTTTTCCTTCTGGTTCCTTGAGAGGCTCAAGGCTAGCACTCTACTCCTTGAGCCATAGCTCCACTTCTAGTTTTTGTGTCTGGTTAATTGAAGATAAGAATCTCACGGAATTTCATGCCCTAGCAGACTTTGAATCACAATCCTCAGATCTCAGCCTCCTGAGAAGCTAGGATTACAGGCAGGAGCCAGTGACACCCAGAATGGTACCAGTTTCTTGACAAAGACAAATGGAACTCTTGCCTGAGCAGAGGTAGAAAGCTTTGTTTTGAGGCTAGTACTCTAATTACTGTAGACTTCCCACTGCCTTCTAGAGCTGTGATTCACTGTCTTCTCTCTTTGGTCAGGAATGTCTTTTTGCATTAGAAGACAGGAAGAAAACAAAGCCCAGACTGTGTCCCACAATCAGAAACCTCCGTTGTGGCAGAGGGGCCTTCACTGCCACCAAGGCATCCCTCCAGACAAGGGGAGACTCCAGCCTTCCGAGGCATCCCGAGGAGTTCCTGTTTGGGGTGTGAGGGAAAATCAGTGCGGTTTTAAAGAGATGGCTGCAGCCTGTCTGGCATGATGGGAGGGGAGCTGGTTTCCTGGTGAACTTGTTTCTTAAAGGAAAAATAACTAATGAAATAAAAAAAAAAGGGGGGGGTGGGGAAGAAAAACTAAAACCAGAACTGAAATGTTCACCTGGTAGCAAATGACACACACATACACTCATGACCTACAAGGAAGATGAGAATTCAGATGTACTAGATAGCTACAATTGGAAGTAAAGGATCAGGGCATCTCTTAAGATGTTCT
The DNA here is from genome assembly GCF_023159225.1 of Perognathus longimembris pacificus. Lineage (NCBI taxonomy): Eukaryota > Metazoa > Chordata > Mammalia > Rodentia > Heteromyidae > Perognathus > Perognathus longimembris. The sequence goes on along the minus strand of NC_063162.1, from coordinate 135,481,622 downwards.
GTTTTATCTTCCTTCTCTATTCTTCCCTTCCTTCTTTGCCTTTCCTGTGGATAGAAGTATCCTCCTCCCCCTACTGTTTATTTTCACCTTTAGTTGTTCAGACAAGAAGCCTATTCTTGTATCATGGTCACATCAGTGATACTCAGGACCTCCTCAGAGTCAAAACTCATATTCAGTGTATAACCAGCCCTGGCCCTTTCTAATCTCTAAATTCACTTCTAATCCACACAGCCTTGTCACCAGCCTTGGGGAGAAGAGCCAAAATTGGGGTAGGTGGGGATGGATATCAATGTGTCTTCTGTATTTTAGGCCTTTTTTTCCTTAGTGACTTACTCACCTACAGATAGGAGAGAAAAGAGGGGGCAAAAGAGGATGCGGTATGATATGGAAAATGTTTACAGGGCCAATTGTGTTTTACTAAAAAGTGTGGGAATTCATTGATTTGGGGGGGGTGAGGACAAAGAGGAAGCCCAGAGCAGATCTTAAGGTTTTGAAGGAGGGCAGTTCTGCACAGCCATTAGATATGAGGGCCCTGTTCTGTCTGCTGTTTTAGCCATCTGAAGAACAAATCAACAGCAAAAAAGAAAAGAGGAAAAAAAAAGAAAAAAGAAATAAACCATTTTTAAAATTTAATCAGTGTTTGTTTTACTTCCCTTCACTGTCTCTTGCACTGGAGTGGTTCAATAGCCTAGAACAATAGCCTTAGTTGGTCCCAGCAGACACAGAGTGTGGGACTTTTTGTTTTGTTTTGTTCTTGGCAGTGCTGGGGACAGAACCCAGCGCCTTGTGCATGCCAGGCAAGCACTCTACCACTGAGGTACCTTCTAGTCCTTGGGTACAGAGTTTAAAAGGCCTGCCCTATACCACAGACTCTTTGGGAATTGTTTGTGCTAAATCTTTTCTGCTTCTAGGTCACTCTAAAACTCCTCATGCTGTATTTCACTCTTTCTTCCACTTCAGTGCTCACTCCATAGCAAACAGATGTGATATGATGGTCCCATAACAGTCTAGAGAATACAATGGATTGTTCCTAGGGCAAAGTTACTGTCTCTCGTGTATGTCTATATATGCTCAATACCATACATAGGTCTGTGCACACGCAAATACCAGCTGTTAGAAAGTAGAGCTGACAGTAATAAGCACATTTGAAAGGTACACAATTTGAGGAGATACACATGTATGAGAACAGTGCATGGAAGCTTTTTGCTGAGCCCCAGGTGGCCCTCCTTCCCATCCCTTCATCCTTGTCCTCAAGTAACTGCTGATCAACTTTGTGCCACTGGAGATTCATTCGTATTTTTGAGAATTTTATATAATTGTGATCAAACATTTTATAATTGGGTTTTGAGCCAGTAATCCTGACTGCTAAGCCAAACAATATTTGCAATCTGAGAGACAAGGCTTCTAGTGTACTAACGTGGAGTATTGAGGGGTTTGCTGTCTAGAAGCATTGCAAGGAGAACAGAAAACTTGAACACAGAAGAGTGTTTAGAAAGAGATTATGACGGGCTGGGGATATAGCCTAGTGGCAAGAGTGCCTGCCTCGGATACACGAGGCCCTAGGTTCGATTCCCCAGCACCACATATACAGAAAACGGCCAGAAGCGGCGCTGTGGCTCAAGTGGTGGAGTGCTAGCCTTGAGCGGGAAGAAGCCAGGGACAGTGCTCAGGCCCTGAGTCCAAGGCCCCAGGACTGGCCAAAAAAAAAAAAAAAAGAAAGAGATTATGAGGTATAGGGAGTTGGGCTGGAAATGTGCCTTAGTGGTAGAATATTAGCCTTGAGCAAAAGTAGCTCAGGGACAGTGCCCAGGCTCTCAGTTCAAGCCCCGGGACTGGCCAAAAAAGAAGTTATAGGGTGCATACTACTACTGCCATGTCTCTGATGTTCTGTTTAAACAATAAAACTTTTTAAACCTGGGGCTGGGAATGTGTCTTAGTGGTAGAGTGCTTGTCTAGCATGCATGAAGCCCTGGGTTCGATTCCTCAGCACCACATAAACAGAAAAGGCCAGAAGTGGCGCTGTGGCTCAAGTGGTAGAGTGCTAGCCTTGAGCAAAAAGAAGTCAGGGACAGTGCTCAGGCTCAGAGTCCCAAGCCCCCCAGGACTGGCAAAAAAAAAAAAAAAAAAGAATCCAAACCTGAGTCTCGAAAATAACCAGTTGGCTTTGTTCTACTTAAGGAATTGAGCTTTTAAAAAAACACAGCAAATTAAGATTACAAAACATGAGAGGCTCATTCAACCTTTCCTAGCCACTGAGGTAGCATATAGAACACACTTCAGCTCTAGCTTTGAAAGTTGAGCCCTACATTTTGGAACCTCACTGCTATTTATGGATTTGGATTTGAAAGAGGTATAAAGCCAGGATAATTTTATTTTAAAAGTTTACCCATGGTCTGAATAAAACATTTCTGTGGCCACAGTATAAGCACTGGTCATGATGCAGTCTTACCAGTTTGTTTCTTGTATGATATTGTCCAGTCTAGTGGAAATAGAATGTCTCCATGAATGCATGTCAGCCAGCTTCACTTGAACTTTTATAGGATACATGCTTTCAAGTGCATCAACTTCATGAACATACTGTGTCTACCTTGTATGGCCCAGTTGAGTGAGCCATTTTATAGAGATGAGCACCCAAGACCAGAGAAGCTAAGAACCCAAGATCTTATTCAGTAAGGTACACTTGATCTGGAAGATATATTTGAATATATGACCAGTAAATGATCATATTTTTGGAAGGTTCTTTCCAAGAATGTACCTTGAGCAAAAAGACCACTCATGTCTTCTACTTAGACTGAAAATTGGGTATATTCTTGATGTTGAAAAGCTGAATAAGGAGTCTTGAGCTAAATGAATATTTCACTGGACACTGGATGAACTTGGGGAGATGATGAGTCCTTGGGACAGGAAAGGGAACTTCGGGATTCCAGAAGGTAATCATTTCAGGAGCACAGCCTCAGTGGATTTAAAATGCCAGCATAGATCACCAGAGTTGACAAAGGCCACTAGTAGGAGATAATTGGCAGGGCTTTGGAGCAGTTTGTTATAGCATCGTCATATGATCCTGTCTTTTAACTCCACAACTGGCTACTGCAACACAAAAATCAAGAGAAAGTGACACCCATGTGCCAGTGGCTCACGGTTATAATCCTAGCTGCCTGGGAGGCCAAGATCTGAGAGGATTGTGGTTTGAAGCCAGCCCAGGAAGGAAAGTCCCCATGAGACTCTTACTCCTGTTAACCACTCAAAAACCACAAGTGGTGCTATGGCTCAAAGTGGCAGAGCACAAGCCTTGAGCAAAAGAGCTTAGGACAGTGCCCAAACCTTGGGTTCAAACCTCTCAACCGACAAAAAGTGACAAGTTTTTGTTGTTTGTAACAGTCAAAAAATAAGTAAGGGCCTGGGAATGTAGCTTAGTGGTAGAGTGCTTGCCTAGCATGCATGAAGCCCTGGGCTCGATTCCTCAGCACCAAATAAACAGGCCGTAAGTGGCATTGTGGCTTACGTGGTAGAGTGGTAGTGCTAGCCTTGAGCAAAAGCTCAAGCAAGGACAGTGCCCAGGCCCTGAGTTCAAGCCCCAGGGCAGGCGAAAAAAAAAACCAAAAACGAAGCTGGGTGCCAGTGGCTTATGCCTGTAATCCTAGCTACTCCGAAGATTGAAATCTGGGGATTGCAGTTTGAAGCCAGCCCACGCAGAAAAGTCTGTAATGACTCTTACCTCCACTAAAACTACCCAAGGAAAGCCAGAAATGGAGCTACGGCTCAAGACTAGAGAGCTAGTCTTGAACAAAAAAGCTCGAGGACAGCACCCAGGCCTTGTTTCAAGCCCCAGGATCAGGGGAGAAAAAAAAAAGAATTTTGGCAGTTAATGGCCCACCAATAATACTGAGGAAGTCATTTCACTGGTAGTGACAGTGGTAGGGTTTTTTCAGATGTCCATCTATTTTCAGTTTCTCCATCTGGCATCAAGTTTGCAGATACAAAGGACCTCAAGAAAAAGGCAAGTGATGAAAGGAGTGAAGCAGATTGGGAGAGGTATTAGTAATTTGAGAATATCTCTCATCTGGAATTCTAGAGCATTTCTGCCATTGGAGAGTGTGAGATCATGTTTTTATATTTGCCATTTGTTTGAGTGAAGTTAGCAATCAAGCACATGACAATTCCCAAGCTGAAGGAATAGCAACTACAGTGTCAAAAAACAAACACTATACAGGCAGAGGGATAATATATATGTGTGTGAGTATGTATATATAAATATACACACATACACGGCTAAAAGGTACCCATGGTGCATGCCGGTAATCATAGCTACTTTAAAGAATGAGAACCGCATTGCATTTGAAACTAACCAAGGAAGACATCTTAGGGATTTCAGTCCTGGGGCTTGAACTCAGGGCCTGTCCCTGAGCACTGTCCCTGGCTTCCTTTTGCTCAAGGCTAGCACTCTGCCACTTGAGTCACAGCGCCACTTCTGGCTTTTTCTGTTTATGTGGTACTGAGAAATCAAACCCAGGGCTTCTGTGCATGCTAGGCAATCACTCTATTGCTAAGCCATCAGCCCTCCTGGAGATTTTTGTCTCCACATAACTACCAAAAAGCTAGTTGATCCAATGGTAGAGAGCCTTGAAGCTGAGTTTGAGTCTCAGTACTGGCGCACATGCACACACAAAACTGTACACAAGAACTGTGGTCTAGAGGATACAGGTTAAAAATTCTGAAACTACTATATGTGAGTATGGAATAGAGCAGTGGAACTCCCTCAGCCACATGGTCAAAGAAGGTGTCCAATAAATCCAAAATTGAGGAATTCTGAAAAAGCCTGACAAGTACTGAAGACCTTCAATATTATACATGAGAAAAGTTAGGAATTGTCTTGGATGAGACCTTGAAAAAGAGATATTAAAAACTAACGAAGGGCTGGGGATATAGCCTAGTGGCAAGAGTGCCTGCCTCGGATACACGAGGCCCTAGGTTCGATTCCCCAGCACCACATATACAGAAAACGGCCAGAAGCAGCGCTGTGGCTCAAGTGGCGGAGTGCTAGCCTTGAGCGGGAAGAAGCCAGGGACAGTGCTCAGGCCCTGAGTCCAAGGCCCAGGACTGGCCAAAAAAAAAAACAAAACTAACGAAATCTGAGGAAAATTTAGGGAGTTTAGCTAATAACTACATGTCCATATTCTTAACTAGCTGTGACAAAAATTGCTGTAGTAATACATTAGCAATTAAGGCCAGACACCAGTGGCTCACATCTGTACTCTTACCTACTCAGGAGGCTGAGAGGATTGTGGTTCAGGTGGTAGAGCATTAGTCTTGAGCAAAAAAGCAAAAGAAAGTACCCATACCCTGAGTTCGAGCTCCAATACCAGCACCAAAAAGAAAAGCAATTGGGGAAATTATGTGGGTCATAGAAGAATTCTTAGCAACTTTCCCTTCCTTAAATACAAAACTATCCTAAAATTCTTTTGTGATACAGGATCTTACTGTGTAGGTCGACCTGGAATCAATCTTCCTTTATTCCTCAGCTTATCAAGTGCTGGGAATACAGACATGTACCCCCATGCTGAGCTTTAATTATTTTTTCTTTTTTAAAAAAAAGTACTTTTACTGGTGCTGGGAGAACTGGGCAGCCATATGCAGAAAACTCAAAGTAGACCCAAGCCTATCACCATGCACCAAGATCAACTCAAAATGGATCAAGGACCTCAACATCAGACCTGAATCCTTGAAACTACTGAAGGACAGAGTAGGAAAGACACTAGAACTTATAGGCACAGGAAGGAACTTCCTGAATAGAGTCCCAGGGGCACAACAAATAGGGGAAAGACTCGACAAATGGGGACTACTACAAATTAAAAAGTTTCTGCACAGCTAAGGACATAGCCACCAAAATAGAAAGACAGCCAACGATATGGGAAAGGATATTTACCAGCACAGCAACAGACAAAGGCCTGATGTCGGTCATCTACAGAGAACTCAAAAAACTAAGCCCCTCCAAGCCCAATAAACCTATTAGGAAATGGGCAAAAGAGCTAAAGAGAGACTTCACAAGAGAAGATATAAAAATGGCAAACAAACATATGAGGAAATGCTCAACATCCCTGGTAGTAAAGGAAATGCAAATAAAAATAACCCTGAGATATCACCTCACCCCAGTTAGAATGGCCTATACTCTGAACTCAGGCAACAACAAATGCTGGAGGGGCTGTGGGGAAAGAGGAACCCTTCTCCATTGTTGGTGGGAGTGCAAATTAGTACAACCACTTTGGAGAACAGTATGGAGGTTTCTCAAAAAGCTCAATATAGACCTACCCTATGACCCAGCCATACCACTCCTAGGCATCTATCCTAAACAGCAAAATCCAAGATATCAAAAAGGCATTTGTACTTCCATGTTTATCGCGGCACAATTCACAATAGCCAAAATATGGAAACAACCCAGATGCCCCTCCACAGACGAATGGATCCAAAAAATATGGTACTTATACACAATGGAATACTACATAGCGATTAGGAATGGTGAAATACTGTTATTCGCAGGGAAATGGTCAGAACTTGAACAAATAATGTTGAGTGAGACAAGCCTAGAACACAGAAAACAAAGGGGCATGATCTCCCTGATATATGACTGTTAACAAAGGGAGACGGAGAGACAGTAGAGACCAAGTCTGTGAATACTGTATATGTTCTTGATACATTGTATATTGCATATATGTCAACCTGACCTAGACAAGGGATAGAAAAACAGGTCGTAAGATATCACAAGAAATGTACACACTGCCCTACTATGTAACTGCACCCTCTTTGCACAACACCTTGTAAAAAAATTTATGTCCAATTAATAAAAAAAAAAGTACTTTTAGGCTGGGGATATGGCCTAATGGCAAGAGTGCCTGCCTCGTATACATGAGGCCCTGGGTTCGATTCCCCAGCACCACATATACAGAAAATGGCCAGAAGTGGCGCTGTGGCTTAAGGGGCAGAGTGCTAGCTTTGAGCAAAAAGAAGCCAGGGACAGTGCTCAGGCTCTGAGTCCAAGCCCCAGGGCTGGCCAAAAATAAATAAATAAACAAATAAATATAAAAAGTACTTTTATTGACATTTTTATTGACTTGGCAGGGCTGGAGATCCAAATTAGCCAAGCACAGAATCTACTTGCTGTATCTCCAACCATGTTTAGTTTTTCTGTTTGTTTTTTAACCAAGTGCACAGGCCACTTAATCATATGAAAAACTTTTCAGCCTTGCTCATAAGAGGAAATACACTATTTAACATCTGTCACATTGGCAGAAATCCAGTTGACTGGATTATACTTTATGGGTTAGGCTATAGGGAAACAAGATGTTCCTATACATTTATCTAGCAAAGATACATACTTATATTTAGCTTTTGGCCCAGAAGCCCAAGTTTTAGAGTTAGATTCCAAAGATAATTGGCAAAATAACAGTGGAGACTCAAAATACCCATTAACAGTCATCAAACCAAAAACCTGACTCCAACTAAATACCTGTAATCCAGAGGCCAAATTTAAACAACATCTTTAAGAAATACAGGAGGCAAAAATATGGTAACAGAGATGCAATGAAGAAAAAAAAAAACCAAAACGCTGAGCTGGGCACCAGTGGCTCATGCCTGTAATCTTAACCACTCAAGAGGCTGAGATCTGAGGATCATCATTCAAGGCCAGCCTGGTCAGAAAAGTCCCATGAGACTCTATCTCCAATTAACCACTCAAAAACTGGAAGTGGCACTGTGGCTCAAGTGGTAGAGCTCTAGCCTTGAGCAAAGAGAAGCTCAGGCCCTGAGTTCAAGCACCACAACTGACAAAAAAACAACAAAACCCCACAAAACAATGCTGTTTCTTCAAATTGGAAGGGAATACATTTCTATTACATTTGTGTATTTTATCAGATATCCTTGATAAGAAAAAAGTCTTCAGGGGCAGGGGGAGCTCTCTGGTAGAGTGTTTAGCATTTATGATACACTAGGTTCAATTTCCAACACCACAAGAAGAAAGTCTGCGATACATGCTGAATATTTGTACATTATTTTAGCATTTGCTTCAAAATCGTAGGGTATGGATGGGAGCATGGATGAGAATTTAGATGAGAAAGATGACAAATTGAAAATCATTAACACTCTATAGGGGATTTCATGCCATTCTCCCTGCTGTCATAAATGTTTAAAATTCTCTATAGTAGGAAGATAAGGGGACTGGGAATATGGCCTAGTGGCAAGAGTGCTTGCCTCATATACATGAAGCCCTGGGTTCGATTCCTCAGCACCACATGCATAGAAAAATCCAGAAGTGGCGCTATGGCTCAAGTGGCGGAGTGCTAGCCTTGAGCATAAAGAAGCCAGGGACAGTGCTCAGGCCCTGAGTTCAAGCCCCAGGACTGGCAAAAAAAAAAAAAAAAAAGATAAAACAACAATTCTTCAGGACAGAAAATTACACCTAAGAGCCAGGCTCAAATGATGAGCTATTCATTTGTGAGCAATGTCCTAATTTTTAATTGCACATGAATACACATGGAGATATTAGTTATTGTGGTCCCAAATGTAGCTAGAATTTTAGTCATTCCTTTTTCACCATTTTCTTTGGGAAAGTTGACTTGGGCAGTTTAGACTGCATGGCCAGTATTCTATACTTTTGCCTCAGCTCTCTTCCTGCAAGAAGCACAACCAGTCAAATGGTTGGAGGCCCTGCTGACTCAGCCGCGGGAAGGGAGACCCGGGCCAGAGGGCAGGTGTTGGAGAAAGGCAGCTTCCATCTGAAAGTGAGTCTGATATAACAGAGTGGGAGGCACTGACACTGGAAAAAATAAACAGCTAGGCCTGCTCTTAGCATTTATTAATTTAGTAATTCTAACAACTCAGGATGCTGAGGAATGAGGATGCTAGGTTGAAGCCAGCCTGGCAGACAAATCTGAGAGATTCTATCACCAATGAGCAACAACAAAAGCCGAAGTAGAAGTGTGACTCAAGTGGTAGAGCACCAGCCTTGGATGGAAAAAGTTAAGCAGGAGCATGAGGATCTGAGATCAAGCCCCAGTGTCAGCACAAAAAAAAATACATATTATTTTAAAAAATACATATAATTCTCCATTTTCTTAGGCTGAAGAAGTGGGTTAGCTGCTGGCTTTAAGTGATATTTAAATAGTAATAAGTAAAAAGGAATATTTAAAGGTAATATTTAAAGGCTCAGCTCCATCTCAAAGGAAGAAAGGTGTGGAAGCCCTCACACGAAGGAACCTCTAAATCAGGCCCATATTCTTCAGAAACCCTGTCGGCAGGGCCTGGCCCACTCCTTGGCTCCTTTTGCCAGGGGCAACAAGGCAAAAGTATAGGCCATTTGGGAGTTTTCCTTATGTAACCAGGCCAAGTGTCGGGTTATTCTTCCCCAGCTCACTGTGGATACTGGCTGAGTTTCTCCGAAGCCTAGGAGAGGCCAGCCTAAGGAAGACAAATGTTAGGGCAAAAGTTTTCAAGAACAGCCTGGCAGCAAGCCTCTCTTCTTTATCCTTGGTTCAAATCCACTCCCAGGAGATCCAAAGGTAGGACTCTACTGACAGCCAGGCCTGCGGGGCTGCCACATTGCCCTATCAGTCCATACAGCTGCCCAGGAAGATGGCCAGCAACCCTCTGTAGTCTCGCTATTGCATGCCAACTGAGTGCATGGGCCAGGGGCCCTGGCCAGTGCTGAGACCTGCCACAGGAGGCGCCTGGGCCACGGGCTGCAACCGCTGCTGGGACTGCCAGATGTGATGGAGCTCTTTGAATTGTTCTACCATATGGTCTTTGAGGTCTGGGTTTGAGATTTGTAACCGGATGCTGTCAGCGGACCAAGAAAGCTCCCCTGAGAACATCTCCAGTAGCAATCGAGCTGCGACAGGCACCACCTGTGGGGCAAAGATGAGACAGAAGAGAGAACTGACAGGTCTCCCAGATCCAGTGATGCCCAAAGGTATCCTCCAGGGGCAGGTGGTGGAGTGCCACTTCCAGCCCTGAGCCTTGGTCATCCTCACTGCCCAGAGGTGCTCATTCTGCACTCTGGACCAAGGGCCCAGCCCCATGCCTCCCAACTTACAAGTAGAGTGGGGCTGGGGACATACCTGTACAGTAATGAGCTTCTTCTCTCGGGGCTTGCGGTCAGGCCACTCCTCCCCAAAGCAGAAGAAAATCTCAAAAGGCGGTGGAGCGTTGGTCTGGCCCTTCTGGAACAGGATGAGCTCTGCATCAAGATCAAGGCCTCTAGTCAGAGGCTAGAACTGTGTTCTGGGCAAAAGGTAGCCGGGAGCAGGATGTGAGGCTCACCATTAAGAAACTGCTCCAGGCTGAAAAGCTTGGTCTTGACCTCCCTCTGGATGGGGTTGGGGCACAAGCCATGGACTGCGGCACAGGGCCCGCTCCAGAACACCTTGCACTGGCACAGGCGGATGGCATATAGGTCCTGGCCCTGCAGCTGGAGGATGAGGCCCCTGTCCAGGACATCTAGCAACTGGTTCGTATAAAAACGCTGCTTGTCACTGGGGATATCCTCGGGGCTAGGGAAGCGCACTTGCTCCAGGGTCACAGGGCCAAAGAGTTCCACCTGCTCCTGGGTGGCCTCCAGCTGGCTGTAGAAGAGGCGGCAGCCCTGTGGGTTGCTGATGGTGAGGGCTTGGGGTGGCCGCCCTCGGTACTGGAACTTGATCTCCAGGTCGGTCACTGTAGGGCAGAGCAGCAGGTTAGAAAAGCCCTGATCGCTGGGGATATAGCCTAGCGGCAAGAGTGCCAGCCTCGGATACACGAGGCCCTAGGTTCGATTCCCCAGCACCACATATACAGAAAATGGCCAGAAGCGGCGCTGTGGCTCAAGTGGCAGAGTGCTAGCCTTGAGCGGGAAGAAGCCAGGGACAGTGCTCAGGCCCTGAGTCCAAGGCCCAGGACTGGCAAAAAAAAAAAAAAGAAAAGAAAAGCCCTGAGCCCTACAACTCCCTTTGTGCAACCACATGACAGCCACCTCAATTCCCCCACTCAGGGAAGACTGACACCAGGCATGTTCTCCACTATCCTTGGCCTTTCTTAAAACCCTGCCCCCAATTCTGGTATTTTATCACACACACACACACACACACACACACACACACACACACACCAGCCCTCTCAGCACACTTACAAGGCAGCATGTGGGGGCTGATCAGCAGGTCAGGCAGGACTTGGTCACTCATTGCAGGCGCACTGTCAGCCAGGGACCCGGGGAGAAGCTGCCCGAAACCAGCAGGAACGCCAGGGGGAGGGGCCGGGCAGCTGGGCTCTGAGTCAGGGGGGCACAGCCCAACAGGTGGCTGGAGAGCAGGTGGCCACTTGACATCTTTGGGTAAGGCTGCCATGGAAGGAGCGGGCTGTGCTGCTTCTGTGGACAGCAGAGTGGACACAACTGGGAATGTCACCTGTACTGCCGCCGGGACCCAGCCCCTCCACACCGGCCCCCCCTCAGCCCCCTCCTGAGTTCTGTGATACCTGTTGTTTCTTCTTATGCTAGACACCCCCCCCCAACCACACTCCCTCCAAGCCCCACCTGTGATGTTCAGGCCTGGTAACATCCTCTGGAGCTGAAGGGGAAACAGGAAGGAAGGGAGTGCAGGTTACAAATGGATCTCATGTTGAGTAAATGGCACAAGACAATTCCCCCAGCGCCAACTCCCGCTCCACCAGGGAGACCCTGCCTCCCCTCCTAGCTCTGCCATCCTGGAAGAGGGAAATCTCCTCTCAGTGTCTGCTTTCTTGTTTGCCTTCTGCGGATAGTAGTATCAGTCAGTCCAACAATGTATGGCATACTGTGTAACAGCCAAGTCCCAGGGAGGGACTAGGTGTGTATTCTATCCTTCAGAAGCCCAAAAAAGGACAGCCCCAAAAAAGAGTTACAGAGAACAATGGGTTCCAGACAGGGAGACTGCTCCGTCGTAAAGAGGGGTGGGCTAGTAGAGACCCTACCAGGGCCGGCCTGTGTCACTGGCCTGGGCAGGGAAACTCAGGAAAGTATAGTCCTCACCCCACTCCCTGCCCCATGTACCTCTTCCTCTTCCTCCTCTTCCTCCTCTCCTGCACACCGAGGGTAATCCTCAGTGGACTGGGACTCTGCACAGAAAGGGAAAGATAAGCTGGACTGGAAAGGATTCCATGGTGAAGCAGGAGCCAGGTCGGCCCAGGGTTCCATCTTAGGCAACCTTTTGGAGGGCTATTGCCCTCCTCCAAGCTTCCTGAACATAGGGCAAGGTAAAGATCACCACTTCCTAGAAGCAGTAGGGACCTCCCCTAGAACCCAGAGCAAGGGCGGAGGGAGGAAGCATCCAGGGCCCAGACTCCATTCCCAGCCCTGGGATAATGACCACAGCAGTCATGTTCTGGGCAGCTTAATGCTGGACCTCTCAGTACCCAGGAGCTCACAGCACCGCGTCCCAGGGGCCGGGCATGATACCTGTGGGAGCAGGGCCATTGGAGCAGACCTCGTAGATCTTGTAGGGCTGAGGTGGCATGTCCCGGGGCCCATCATAGATGAGTTGGAAGTCACGGCTCTTGTTGAGGGCACAGCGCAGGTTGGCCTTCCACTTGGCTGGATCAGCCTCATCCACTCCCTCAGTGTATTTTCCCGTCTCCTGAGCCCAGGCCTGGAGTAGGAAGGAAAGTCAGCCAATCTCAGAGAAAACATCACCTATCATCAAGGCCTCAGTCAACCTCTGGTCCAAAGTCAGTATTGCTGCGACGTCAGCCACAGGCAGAGCCCTGTAGAGCTGAGAGCCTCATGAGGAGACTACGACCCAGCCTTGAGGCTTCACATTCAAACCAGCTCACTGAAACCTGTGTGCTTTGTGGGGCATCTGCAGATGCCCCACTGCTCCTGGAAAAGCCACAAGCTACAGTCTCTTAAGGACAATGTAACATCCACCTGTAGGGTGCTAGATAAGGGTTTACAATCTGGAGCCAGGCTGGGTTTGAGGCTGGAATGTGCCAGCTACATACTGCTCATGTTACTACCTCCTCCCTACTGTACCTATTCACAGGTGCCAGTGGACACTCAAAGGGTCAATGTAATAGATCACTCACAAGAGCAGGCTGGGCATCTCAGCTATTGCTATTATTATTATTATTATTATTATTACTATGACTATTGCTATTATGTTTAGGTTGGAATGCAGAGCTTTTCCTTTCCTACCATTATTATTTTGGATGCCAATTTGAGAATATCAGGATTGCAAATGTTTCTACCCTTTAACCTAATGTGTGTGTATGTGTGTGTGCGCGTGCGTGTGCGTGTGTGTGCATGCACGCATGCGTGCTGGGGCTTGACCTTGGGACCTGGGCACTGTCCCTTAGCTTTTTTACTACTCAACACTGGCACTCTACCACTTGAGGTACACCTCTACTTCCAGCTTTTTGGTGATTAATTGGAAATAAGTCTCACAGACTTTCCTGCCCTGCCTGGTTTTGAACCACACCCCTCAGATCTCAGCCTCTTGGGTAGCTAGGATTACAGATGTGAGCTAATCTATTTGATTTCTTTAAAATTATTTAAAAAAACACAATGTGCACATACAGTTTATTTATTGCAGCACCATTTGTAAAAGCAAAAGATCCCAAATAACTCAATGTCCATTTGGGTGGGTAGGTGGGTAGGAGGATGGTTAGATTATGGCCAACTCATAGAATGGAATATGCAAGAGGAAAAAGGACAGATTGCATGTTGTATACTGCCATTCAATCTTCAAGAAATATGAAGTGTCCTGAGAGTACACTAGCATTTTGTGAAAAATGTCGAAAGAATAGGTAGTGATTGCGAAGCACCAGTGGCTCACACCTCTAAGCTACTCAGGAGGCTGAGATCTGAGAATCGGAGTTCAAAGCCAGCCTGGGCAAGAAAGTCTGTGAGACTTTCTTCAGTTAACCACCACAAAAAACTGGAAATAGCACTGTGGCTCAAGAGCCCTAACCTTGAGCTCAAAAGCTCAGGGACAGTGCCCAGGCTCAGAGTTCAAGCCCCACAAACAACAACAAAAAAAGAATAGGTAGTTATTTGCTTGTATATGCATAAAAATCTCTCAGGAAAAATAAATAAGACCCTGGTTACACACTGCTGCCTCTAGGCAGGGAGGGTGGCTCCAGACAAGGATGAGAGGGAGATTTTTTTGCTGTAAACCATTTTATATCTTTTAATTTGTGTGTGTGTGTGCCCATCCTGGGGTTTGAACTCAGGGCCTGAGCACTGTCCCTGAGCTTCTTTTACTCAAGTCTAGCACTCTACTACTTGAGCCACAGTACCACTTCCAACTTTTTCTGTTTATGTGGTGCTGAGGAATTGAACCCAGGGCTTCATGCATACGAGGTAAGCACTTTGCCACTAAGCCACATTCCCAGCCTTCTTTTAATTTCTTGATGCACTGTACTGGGGCTTGCTTGAACTCAGGGGCTTGTATTCTTGCTTGGCTTTTTCAGTCAAGGCTGGTGCTCTACCACTTGAGCAATACCTCTACTTCCAGATTTTTGTGGTTTAAGTGGAGATAAGGGTTTCTGAGATTTGTGTGCCCAAGCTGGCTTCGAACCGCAATTCTTAGTCTCAGCCTCCTAAGTAGTTCATCGGCAAGAGCCACCAGCGTCTGACACACCTTTTACTTCTGAATTAAGTAATCTATATTATCTACTTAAAAAATAAGAAATGAATTTGCATAAGAAGTTTTTTTAAAAGGATCAAGGGACAAGACTAAGAAATAAGTATCCAAGAGAGTTTATTCTGCTGAAAGTATATACCTGTCTGAAAACAAATATTATATGTAGTTTTAAAATGCAAGCATTCTCTTTGGCCCAGCAAACTTAAACTCTGGGTGCTAGTCCCAAAGAAATCATTTATGGGGGCTGGGAATATGGCCTAGTGGTAGAGTGCTCGCCTTGTATACATGAAGCCCTGGGTTCGATTCCTCAGCACTACATATATAGAAAAAGCCAGAAGTGGCGCTGTGACCCAAGTGGTAGAGTGCTAGCCTTGAGCAAAAGGAAGCCAGGGACAGTGCTCAGGCCCTGAGTCCACGCCCCAGGACTGGCACCAAAAAACAAAACAAATGCAAAAATCATTTATGACAAATAAAAGATAGGAGATCAGAGAGACTGCTTGGTATTGTGGTTTTAACACACTGATCCTTTGGTGGAATAGTCTACAGTCATTAAAAGCAATGTGGAAGCCAGGCACTGGGATCCTACTTATTCAGGCAGCTGAGATCAGAGGATCTCAGCTCAACCCCAGATTGGGCAGGAAAGTCTATAAGACTTTTTTGGGAGGGGGTGGGGGCTGGTTCTGGGGTTTGAACTCAGGGCCTGGGTGCTTGTGATCAAGGCTAGCATTCCACTTTCAGCTTTTGGTGGTTCACTGGAGAAAAGAGTCTCACAGACTTTCTTGCTCATGCTGGCTTCAAACCATGATCCTCAGATCTCAGCCTCCTTGAGTAGCTAGGATTACAGGCGTGAACCACTGGTGCCTTTTTATCTCCAATGAACCACCAAAAAGCCAGAAGGAGAACTGTGACTCAAGTGGTAGAGTGCCAGCCTTGAGCACAAAAGCTCAGGGACAGAACCCAGGCCCTGAGTACAAGCCCTCAGACTTAACACAAAGAAAAAAAAAAGTGATGTGGATATATGTTGGGAAGGGAAAGCTAATCCAATGTTGGATGTGGGAAGGGGGAGACTGGGGGAGACTGTGGCTTGATTCTAATTTCTGCATTTCACATATGCATGCAGAAAACTGAAGATAATAGCAATTATATTTCCTACTGAAAAAAATCTATAATAGTATAACATGCTGAAGGAGCGCCTGCCCAGCCCCCAGATGGGGGGGGAACCTGCAGCTTCATATGGGGCATATGTACTGCGTGTGTGTTTCTTTGCAACAGCAGGAGGCAAGAGGAAGGGGTGGGAAGAAGGCATTTTCTGTGGGCAGAAGGCTAGAAAAGGTGACCCAACCTGGCCGTGTCCCCTTCGTGTAGGCTAGAGCTCGGAGCTTGGTAGCCAGGAGAGCGAACAGCCTCCAGGAAGTGTATGGACACGTGTGTCCCTCTTCTGGGAAGGAAATGCCTCCGCAGTCCAGGCCTACCTTGAAGATGGTGTTGTCTCCCTCCTGGCTGGGGCCGTGCCTTGTAGCATGGCGCCAGGGGATATAGAAGAACTTCCTTTCCCCATTGACCCACTGAAGTCCTGGGTACTGGCAGCTGTTCACCTGGGCCACCAGCCAGGGCTTCAGCCGCACCCGGCGGGGTTGTGGGGGAGCCCCAGGAGCTGGCTGGTTCATGGCCATGGATCTAAAGGAGGAAGCAAGGCAGCAATCACTCACTGCCCTGGCATGAAGGGTCAAGAGAGAGAGTCTCTCCTATCTATCCAGATGTCCAAAGCCACATGTTCTTTGCAACTCTCAGCTTTCTTGTCACAGTGTCACTGAGTCTGTGCTTTGTGTCAGGGGAGGGAAGGGCCTCTCGTCACCAGTGGATGCCTTGGTGCCCTTTACCAGGCTGCTGCTAACAGCACCAAGCTTCGCCTTCATCAGAGTCACCGCTAGCTATCTCACTCTGGAGGGGCAGCCCAGAGCCAGGAACAGCCTCCTAGCTGGGAGGAAAGCCTGGCTCCCTTGAGTTAAGGCAAAGAACGAAGCTCCTATGGGATCAGATGTTTCTCCCAGCACTAACCCATCTCGTTCCTGCTCAACTTCCCCCTCCTGAGAAGGCCCTGGAGTCTATAGACAAATCCCCTAAAAAAAACCATTCCATCTAGCTGGGTGCCAGTGGCTCATGCCTATAATCCTAGCTACTCAGGAGGCTGAGATCTAAGGATTTCAGTTCAAAGCTAGCCCAGACAGGAAAATTCTTATCTCCAATAAACTCCTCAGAAAAAGTAGGAAGTAGCGTTGTGGCTCTAGTGTAGAGTGCTAGCCTTGAGCACGGAGAGGCTCAGGGACCAGACCTAGGCCCTGAGTTCAAACCCCAGGACCAACCAAAAAAGAAAAAAAAAAGAATCCCATCTTAAGCTTCTAGAAAACCTGGCCTTCGAAAAAAAGGAGAACAGGAAAACAGTGTTTCCACACATTTACTTCTCAGATGAGCTCTGGTTATTGATTCCCTCAAGGACGAAGTTCTCTCTGCTTCCTTACACACACACACACACACACACACACACACCACCTTGACCCTTTAGAGAAATCTCATTCATCATTGAGCAAGGACAGGTTTAGATCTTGCCTCTGAAGCCATCACTTTTCTCCTTTCTTGTTTCTGACCCATCTTCTCCTATATTCACTTATCACTTAGGACAGCCCTAATGGGTTTCCAACCTGGGCTGCAAATGGATGCAGGAAGTACACATCCAAGGTCTAAGGTTCCCCCTTGGGAATGTACCCGTTTCCAGGTCACAGTCTCAGCCTTGCTGGTCACATCAGAAAGACATAAGAAACCCCTGTGCCCTCCCTTCCACCTGCCCATCCTCTCTCCAGACCTGAGACAGGTCACAATCTGGAAGCCCCTCTTGCCCCTCCTCATTCCCAGGCAGGTTCTCTCCTCCCCTTTGCCCTTGGAAGAGCCCTGTGATTCCAGGGCCAGAGATAGAATGAATCCATCATACTACTAGTCCTCAGAGGGGAATCTGTTGCTCCACAAAGAAGGAACCAAGGGTTAAACAGAGCTGCTTTGGTCCTGTAGCATGGAGTCTCAGTTTCCCCTGATGTTCCCTACCTGGTAGGTATTATTTTGGGCTGTAGCTGCTATAATCCATCTCCAGAATGCCAGTGTCCCTCTATAGGTTTCAGAGCAGTGTCCAGTTCAATGACCAGACACCCATTAGAGTAAGGCCAGCCCAAGAGGGGAGGAGAGGAAGGTTCCCAGCCCTGCCCCCAGGCCTAAGAAGTCAGTGGCTCAGTTCCTCTTTCTGCACCAGCCTCCACCCTGCCCCAGGGGAAATGAAAGTGGCCTAATGGTACACTTCCAAAGCTGACTCACTATGCCTGGTGGAGAGAGGAAGGGGATGCAGAGAAAATTCATAAGTGGGTGCCAAGTTCAAATTTCCAACCCCTCGCAGGGTGCTAGTGGCTCACACCTGTAATCCTAGCTACTCAGGAGGCTGAGAACTGAGAATTGCATTTCAAAGCCAGCCCAGGCAGGAAAGTCCATGAGACTCTTATCTCCAATTAACCACCAGAAAGCTGGAAGTGGTGTTGTGGCTCAAGTGGTAGAGCACTAGCTTGAGCTGAAGAGCTCAGGGACAGCGCCCAGGCCCAGAGTTCAAGTGCCAGGACCCCCCCCCCCCCACACACACACCCACACACAAAAATTCCAACCTCTCAACATCTAGCCCAATTCTCACATCCCAAGCCTGCTGACAATCCTAACACTTTTGGTGATGTTCACGTCGTTGGATAGTCTTTCTCTCAAACAAGGGTGGGCAGTAAGAAGAAGTTGTGTTGTTGCGGGGGGGGGCAAGTTACCGGATGAGTCATACATGGTCAGACGGTCAGGCTCACGGCTAGACAGCTGGCCAGAGTGATGTAGCTGAGACCCCAAAGAGCTACTTACGGTCGTAGCTTCCAGGACCAAGGAGCCAGAGGCCAGTCTAGCTCTCTGGCCCTTGGTGACACTGCTACTTAATTCAGAGCATGGTTTTTCAGAGCATGGTTATTCTTCTGGTCTCAATGTTAGAAAGTTGCCATCCTTGCAGGGCGAAGGTATGAAGAGGGGGCTCTCACAACAAGCCTCACCTCCAGGCCTAAGAGTGTTCATCCAGTAGGCCACAGAGGGTTTTCAACTCCCGCAGCTCACTTCACAGCCAAGCCCTCCAGGGCCTTTCACTGGGCAGATCCAGGTTTGGCACACAGTCCCCTGAAGCTTCCTCCCATTCAAGCTCAGATCTCATCCAGGCCAATCCATGTCTGACCGTTCTGAGTTTAAGTGTCTACACACTTCCGCTTTCGCTGGGGTCTGAAGGCTTGGGGTGGAAGGTATACAGCCCCAGCCCCAGGTGTGGGCATTTGATTCCTGGGAAGAGGGGAAACCAACAGTACCTCCACACCTTCCATGGAAATGTAAAAACAAAAACAAAAACAAAAAAGATGGGGGCTGCTGAAGACCGCCCCACAGAGGGTCAAGCAGTCAAGCACCCGTAATCCTAGCTACTCAGGATACTGAGATCTGAGGATCATGGTTCAAAGCCAGCCTTGGCAGGAATATTTGTGGAACTCTATCGCCAAATTAACTACCAAAAAGCAGGAAGTAGAGCTCTGTCTAAAGTGGTAGAGCACTAGCCTTGAGAATGGAAAGGCTACCGGACAGTACCCAGGACTTATGTTCGAGCCCCAGTACCGGTAAATAAATAAAGAAATGTAAAGTCCCAGGCAAGGCCACCTAAATAGTCAGAAAGAGAAGGGCGCCAGGGGCAACAAGGGCAAGAAGCTACGCGGTTGCAGGTAGAGGCATCGCTTCAGCCCCTGCCGCTTCCTTGTCTGTAAACCCCACATCCAGCTCAAGAGAGAAGGCCAGGGGTTCCCGGCAGCAAGTGTGACCCTAAATCCCTGTCTCCCTCCAAGTGCAGACAGGCTAAGACTGGGGCGGCAGGAAAAAGCGTCTCTCTCGGCTTTCTCCCAGGGGTGGCAGGGTGGGGGAAGGCCAGGGTGCAAGGGAAAACCCCCGAATAGAGAGAGCCTTTGGGTAAAAGGGGGTGATTTCCTGCCACTTCTCTAGTCTGTAGTGGGAAGCCTAAGGGGCAAGGACCTAGATTCTGATCGGGGATCCGTGTCTTACCCCCACTCCCTCTCTCTGGCCCCCTCCCCCACCTCCACCCCAACACACACCTGAGGGCCCCCAGCTCCTCGCACCCGTCCAGTTCACTCACTTATCCGGGCTCTGGAACTAGGAGCAAGCTGGGCCCCCCCCCCCCGCGCCCGCGCCCGCCCCTGTAGAACAGGACAGCCCCCACCCCGACAACCCGCGGGGGGGATCCCCAAGCCAGGGGATGGTTAGTGTCCGGAGGCTGGTGGCGTCCCGGCCCGGCTGTGCCAGGCCAAGACCGGGGAAAATCCCCCCACCCCACCCCCGCTCCGCCCCCCCCACCCCAGTCGGGAGACACCTGCGCGGGGCGGGGCGGGGCCGGCAGAGGTCCTCGCCAGCTCCGCCCCGCGGCCACGCGAGTCCCCGGCCCTCTACTTTTCGGTTCTTCGTGGTTGCCCTCCGAAGCTCAGGGCAGGCCGTAAAGCAACCAGTGCGAAGAAGCCTTGCACCCCGCGATTCTTCCCGGCTCGGGGAGCACCCGCGTCTAGTTTGCCCGGCCACGAACCAAAGCACGGCGCCTCCGCACCTCCCTTCCCCAAACGCTTGTCCCTGTCATTCCCATCCTTGGCGGTGGAGACCCCGCGAGGGCGACGGCTCGGAGCCGCCACCTCTTACCGTAGGAGGTGAGGGGTGGCCGGAGACGGGGGAGGAGGGGTAGCACCCCCGAAGAAAACCAGGGTGAGGGCCTTGCTCCTCAGTGGCCCCACCCGGACCCTGCCCCGCCCGGGCACTCCGGATCGCGCGCGACGGGGCGGTTGATGGAGAGACGCCTCCGAGCCCCGTCCTGGGCGCAGCGCCCACTGCGCCAGCCCGGCCTCCGGGGGCCTCGAGGCGCCTGCGGAGCCATGGCGGCGGGTGCTCAGCACCCCAGCTGGTCCGGGGTGGGAAGGGCGTGGAAGGCTCCTTAGAGGCGTTCCGGCCGGTCGGGCGCGCCCTGCGGCGGGCGGGGCGCGGAGCCCACCAGCGCTCCCGGCGGGGCACTTCGGGGTGCGTGCCACGGCTAAGCCAGCGGGAATCAGGTTCTGGCGCTGGAACCGCACGCGCCCCCCTCCCCCGCGCCCCGGGACCTACCTGCCCGCGGTGCGCCCGCGCCCGATCGGCGGTGCCAGGAGCTGCGGCCGGGCGGCGGGGCCGAGCTGCGCCCTCTCCGAGCAGCGCCTCCCGCGGGTCGCCGGGCCGGGCCGGGCACTTCCGCATCGCGCCGCCCCCGCCCTGGGCCCCGGAGCCCCGGGGCCCGCGCGGCGCCCCGCCCCGCCCCGAGAACCACCCCGGGGCCCTCCGACGGACCTGGGCACGGCGGACCTGAGCCAAGCACCTCTCCCTGGGCCTCCAGGGAGACGCCGGGCTGCGCAGTGGCTTGGACAGACAGACCACTAGGCACACCACAGTCAAGTGACAACTACCCCCGCCCTGCAGGGGACCTGGAACCCCGGCTGCCTCGGCTCCCACCCTTGGAGAAACGGAGATCCTCAGGTCACAGGCCCCAATCGGGCCACAGACTGGGCGTTGGGAGGCGACGGACAGCCTCGGGCCCGACCCTCTGGCCCTCTGCTGGTGTTGGGGACCTGGACCTCCCTCCTCCACGTGCCTGCCGGGGCGAAGATCCTCAAGCTCTTCCTCAGCCTCAACTCTCACAGATCCCTCCCAGGTGCCATCCTAGCGGGGTCCATTCGGTCCCACCTCTTCCTCCCCCCCCCCCCCCCCCCAAACCTGGAGAGGTATGGAGAGATACTTGGCTGTTTGGAACCGGTTTTTGTTGTTGATGATATTTATTTATTTTTTCAGTTCCTAAATGAATCTTGCTGCTGTTCTCAGCCTTCACACATCCTGCTCCTTCTGGAATACTGTTCAGTTTGGAACTATGTCCGTATCACCTCCTCTGGGAAGTCTACCTTGATTTCTCTATAAGTGAGTGGTCCAGTACTCAGATGGACTCCAGTTTGCAATCTTAATATCTGAAGAAAAGTTACACATTCTTTCATTTGATGTAACAAATAAAAGTTTAGGTAGTAGTAGCATTTACATTTTAAATTTTAGACTCATATTTTTAATAATATGGTAGTTTTAAATCAATCCGAACTTTGGCCTCCTTGGCTGTGCCCTGACATTTCAGCTAAGCAGAAGGCCTAAATAGGAAACTGGTTCTTGTCAAAAATGTGTGACCCTATCTAAAAATCACCAAAAGGGAGAAAAAAAAAAAAGGCCAAGGGTGTGGCTTGAATGTTAAAGCACCCAGACAGGGTTCAGTTAACAGGGCATAAACTCAGAGCCTTGCTTGGCTTTCTTGCTCAGGACTGGCATTCTACCTCTTGAGCCACACCTCCAGTCTGGCATTTGGTAGGTTAATAGAGGTCTAGGTGTGGTGGCACATACATACCTGTAATCTCAGCATTTGGGAGGCTAAGGCAGGAGGTTCTCGTCTTTGAGGCCAGTCAAGGCTACATAATGAGATCTTATCTCAAAAAAAAAAAAAAAACAACAAAAAAACCCAAATAGGGCTAGTTGGGGGCTGTGGGCAGAGGTGGCTGGCTTCACGCTCGAGCTTGCAGCTGGCTCTCCTGGGTGGCTTCGGTGCAGCTCATCCCCTAGTCTCTAAGAGGAAATGATGTTACTGGGCTTACACTGGCGGGAGGTTCCTGGGATAGGGGCTGGGCAGGACCTCTGCTGCATTCAGGTCCAATCTTCCCTTGACAAGGAGATTTTTTTTTTTTTTTTTTTTTGGCCAGTCCTGGGGCTTGGACTCAGGGCCTGAGCACTGTCCCTGGCTTCTTTTTGTTTGCTCAAGGCTAGCGCTCTGCCACTTGAGCCACAGCGCCACTTCTGGCCATTTTCTGTATATGTGGTGCTGGGGAATCGAACCCAGGGCCTCATGTATACAAGGCAAGCACTCTTGCCACTAGGCCATATCCCCAGCCGACAAGGAGATTTTTGAGCCAAGCACCACTCTGAGCCACGGCCATACAGGAGGAGGAAGGAAGGATCCATGCGCAGCACTCCGGCTTTACCAGGAACCAAGGAGCCCCCAGCTCCTGGAACGGTCTTGTGGGTAAAAGCACCATCAAAGGGGAAGTGCTGCCTGCCCCTGAAGTCAGTCTCAGTTCCCCTTGCTGGAGGAGGGGACTCCTGGGCTCGGGGATATTTGATTTGCTTAGCTCGAGTGAGTCCAGGTGCCTTCTACCCAATGGTAAGATGAGCTCAGCCTCCCTACTTCTTCTGGCTGGGGCATCACATCCCATACTGAGATTATGGAAGATACACCTCCCTGTATCAGGACGAAGCCAGAGTATGGACAAGCAGAGAAGGGAAGCCATGTCACCAGAGGGAACTAAGAAACATGCAGAAACATGAATAACAGGGAAGAACAGAAGTCCAAGATGGCCGAACAAGACTCCTGCCACCTCTGGAGCAGCTGCCTTCAGTGCAGGCTTGGGAGACGAAGCAGGTGCCTTTGCCTTCCACAAAATCCACTTTCTCAGGCCTGGGCAGTGGGCTTCCCCACGATGGCATGTTTCTCAGACCTCAGGCTCTGAGACAGGCAGGGCGGGGTCCAATCCTGGCCCTGCTTCTCAGGAATTGTGAGGCTTTGAGAAGTTTCTTCTGGGCTTCCCCTTTCCCATCTGCAAATGGAGAATGGCAACATTCAAGTCACAGACACCAAGTCTAAATTCAGCAAATGCTTATTGAGCATCATGGACCTGTCCACACAGACTGGCAAACAAGTGTTTTGTTCTGGGTGCAGGGGCTCACATCTAAAACCCTAGGTACTCAGGAGGCTGGGACCTGAAGATTGTGGTTCAAAGCCAGCCCAGGCAGGAAAGTCCATGAGACTCTTATTTCCAATTACCTACCCATAAGCCAGAAGCTTTTTGGGAGCTGTGGCTCAAGTAATAGAGCACCAGCCTTGAGTGAAAATGCTAAGAGACAGTGCCCAGGCCCTGAGTGCCTAGTTCCAACACACACACACACACACACACACACACACACACACACACACACACACACACACAGAGAGAGAGAGAGAAAACCCCAACACTTACTATGTCCAACCCCACTTGCCTTCCCATAGCTTCCATTTTGTGGGGTAGGAGAGAAGATAAATGACAATTGGGTGAGGGGCATGGCATAAGCCAAAGCTTTTCTTGAGGTGGGAGGGCTGGGGGGGTTCAGTGCAGAGGTAGGACATGCTTTGATGGAGGTTTTAACATGGCCACTCTGGCTCTGTGTAAAATGCACCCAGCAGCTTCTGGTGACTTTGTCACCGTTGGTGGCTAGATGGAGCAGCTGGAGCTTCCGCTCCGGTTCTTATTAAGTGCTGCCACCCCAGAGCTTTCTGTAGCTTTGGCCTGGACGTCAGGAGTTGAGCCAGCACGGTCACATGACCGCCTGCAGACCTCAGACTCCACGGTTGCTAACCCCATGATTCTTTCCGTGGCCTGTGGTGGGAGGAAGCTGCCCAGACAGCCACATGCATCCAGGCCTTGCTCTTCACTATGCAACCCACAACCTTGTGAGGAGACCTGCTTCCCCTTTCCTTGCTGTTCCTCTCCTCTTCTCTCTAATGCTATGACTCTCTCTTGTTCTGGCTTTTCCTCTCTTCCCTGGGCCTCAGATCCACAGTTCAAGCTGACCCCAAGACCCCTAGGAACTCCCAAATCTGCCTCCCTGTCTCATGTAAATGCTCAGATCCTGGGGTTGGGGTTGGGGTTGTGAGGGTCATTATTACAGGCACTTCTCAGTGGCCTCACCCTCCCTGGGATTTTCACCCCTTTGCCCCTACCAGACGCCTGTCCACCCAGATGCCCGCCCACCCAGATACCCACACCCCCAACACAGCACTTGGTCTGATTCAAGCCTCCTAGGAACTGTCTAGCTCAGCATTGCCTCAAACCACTTCCCTCCTTGTGCCTGGGCTCTATCACAAAGGCCCAGGGCCTCCCTCCTACCTTCTTCCATAAGGCATCAGGCACTGGAGCAAGGAAGGAAGAAATGAAGGTTAGAAACTCAGCTTTCAGGGGCTCTTGTGATGGGAATGGCTGGCCCCTGCTTGTGAAGACAGACACAAAGCTACCCCAGTCTCTCTCTCTCTCTCTCTCTCTCTCTCTCTCTCTCTCTCTCTCTCTCTCTCTCTGTCAGTCCTGGGGCTTAAACTCGGCCTCAACAGGGCCTCGGCGCTGTCCCTGAGCTCTTCAGCTCAAGGTTAGAGCTCTATACTTTGAGCCACAGCGCCACTTCCGGTTTTCTAGTGGCTAATTGTAGATAAGAGTCTCAGGGACTTTCCTGCCTGGGCTGGCTTTGAACCATGCTCCTTAGATCTCAGCCTCCTGAGTAGCTAGGATTACAGGCTTGAGCCACTGGCGCCTGGCTTCCAATGTCTTCTTTATCCCAAAATGAACCTGGCTGAAGGTTCAGGCTGCAGGTGTTCCCACCAGGTGCACAAGGGCTGCCCATTGCCCATCTTCAACTGAGTACAAACAGCCACAGGCTCCTGGAACCAGGCCTATCCCAAGCCCCTGCAGCTCGGAACCCAGGCTAGGAATCCTCCTAGAGCTGGACACTTGTCCCTTGAGGTGGACACTGAGGTGGGAAAGGAGAAGAGTCCATTCTGTCCAGGATGGCAGGGCTGGCCCAAGGACAGGGGATCTACCTAGAGCATATCTGGGCCTCTGGATGCAGAGAGGACAGGGAACCCGAGAGCAAGTCCAGGGAAGGCTGAGAGTCCTTATGAAGTATTCTTTGCACAGCTAATAGAGACTTGACAAATGGGATTACACCAACATAAAAAGTTTCCACACAGCAAAGGACATAGTTACTAGACTAGAAAGATAGCCAACATGGAGATTGGCCAACATCAAGAATTCAAACAACGGGGCTGGGGATATGGCCTAGTGGCAAGAGAGCTTGCCTCCCATACATGAAGCCCTAGGTTCGATTCCCCAGCACCACATATACAGAAAATGGCCAGAAGGGGCGCTGTGGCTCAAGTGGCAGAGTGCTAGCCTTGAGCAAAAAAAAAAAAAAAAAGAAAAAAGAAAAAAAGAATTCAAACAACAACAAATGCTAGTGGGGATGTGAGGGAAAAGGAACTCACTCTACTGCACTGTTCGTGGGAATGTAAACTAGTACCACTACTATGGACAACGGTCTGGAACTTCCTCAAAAACTAAACATACAGGGAGAAGCTGGGAGGGAGGAGGCAAGAGGGGACATGGTCCAAAAAAGAAATGGACTCTTTACCTGACTCATGGAACTGTAAGCTTTCTGTACATCACAGCTTAGAAAAATAAAACAGAAGCGAAAATGGAAAAAAGAGAAAGTAAGCCTAAACATAGATTTTCCCTAAGGCTTAGCATGTCACTCCTGGACATCTTCTCAAAACATCACAAGTCAGGATACTGTGAAGACACTTGCACCCTCAAGTTCACTGCTGTACTATTCACAATAGACAAGCTATGGAAACTGCCCAGGTGCCCTACAATAGAAGAGTAGATCAATCAAGTGTGGTATACCAATATACACAATAGAATTTTACTCATCTATTACAAAGAATAACAGTATGTCATTTGCAGGGAAGTGGATGGACCTAGAACAAATCATGCTAAGTGAGTTAAGCCAAGCTCAGAGACAAGTGGCACATGTTTTCTCTCATATGTGGAAGTGTGATCTGAAACATAACTAAACACCATAACCTATATAGGACTCTAGGTTTAACTTCCACGAACATTTAAAATACTATTTATTAGGCTGGGAAGGTGGCTTAGTGGTAGAGTGCTTGCCTAGTATGCATGAAGCCCTGGGTTCAATTCCTTAGTACCACATACACAGAAAAATCTGGAAGTGGTGTTGTGGTGGCTCAAGTGGTAGAATACTGAGTAAAATAAGGTCAGGGACAGTGCTCAGGCCCTGAGTTCAGGCCCTGGGACTGGCAAAAAAAAAAAAAAAAAAACTATTTATCAAAATGAACTCTGAGAATGGAAACATGGTTTTCTTTTTGTTGTTGTTATTGGTGGTGGTGGGTGTTTGTTTTTGCTTTGTTGTTTTTTTGTGGGGGGGGGACAGAGAAGAGGCACAGAAAGGGAAGGGAGAAAGGTGAACAAATACAATCATGCTATTCAGTATATACTATGTGGAAAACAACTAAAATTTTTTTTAGCTGGACACCTGTGTCTCACACCTGTAATCCTAGCCACTTAGGAGGCTGACCATGGATCGAGGTTCAAAGCCGGCCTAGGCAGGAAAGTCTGTGAGACACTTATCTCCAATTAATCACAGTACAAGCTGGAAGTGCTGATGGTGGGCTAGCCTTGAGCAAAAAGGAGCTCAGAGACAGCACCCAGGTCTAGAGTTTGAGCTCCTGGACTGGCAACATTTAAAGATAAAAATAATTTTTAAATAAAAAAAGAAAAGAAATGCCCTTTGGCCTGTAGTCACTGAGGTGTGCAGTCACAGATGGGAAGCGGGGGGCATGACAGGAGGGGACTATGCTAGCTGCCTGTCACTCTCTGGCCTCCTGAGAGGCAGGCGAGTTATAAGGGGACCGACCGTGAGTTGCGCATTCCTTGCGTGTGGTGAGGGGAAGGAAGGAAGCGCTTGGGGCCAGTAGCCAAAGAGAGGTATGGGCCAATGCTGTGACCCTGTGGGGTCAGGCCTTGGGAGCCTTGGGTGGTATACTCTCAGGACATTCTCTGCTTTTATAGTCGAGAGAGCAGAGAGCCCTGGGGACTAAGAGTCTCTGGGATTTTCACAGGCCAGGACTCTCTCCTCCTCAGTCCTCCTGGGAAAAATGAGAGGACCGGGCCTCATGAGAGGGGCGCTTCTGCATTTCTCCAGGTCAGGAGCTAGCTGGAGCTATGATGTCCATCCAGGGGGAGGATGAGAAGATGTGCAGACAGGAAAGAGTGTATGAAGGGAGCAGGGAGATTCCTCATTGGTCCTGGGATTCTAAGGAAGCTTTGCTTTGCAAGAGGAGGTTGCAGGATTGCCAGGACAAGGTATGGGATCAGAGAGCCTAGGAACCCTTGACCGTACCTGAGACCGGGCCATTCAGAGAACACATTCAAGTCCTTTGTGCTCACTGCTCACTGTGCTTCTGCGGTCCCATGTCAGGATCAACAGGAGGGCAAGGGGGCCCCTGAAGACAGCTGCCCACCCCAGGCCATTGGAGAAGCAGGTGTGTCCCCCAGAAGGCTGTGAATAAGATGAGATACTTAGTTTGTTTGGTTTTTTTTGCCAGTCCTGAGCCTTGAACTCAGGGCCTGAGCGCTGTCCCTGGCCTCTTTGTGCTCAAGGCTAGCACTCTACCACTTGAGCCACAGCGCCACTTCTGGCCGTTTTTGTTTGTTTGTGTGTGTGTGTGTGTGTGTGTGTGTTTCTATATTTGTATATGTGGTGCTGGGGAATCGAACCTAGGGCTTCATGTATATGAGGCAAGCACTCTTACCACTAGGCAAGCACTCTTGCCACTAGGCCATATTCCCAGCCCGAGATGCTTAGTTGTGAAGCTGGCTAAATCACAAGTGACTTCTTATCACGTTGGAGTCAGATGGAAAATAGACAATGCTAATGAGACATCAACATGTCAGACACATTTAAGCATTTTTCATATATCATTGAATTTGATCACTACAGTCAGCCTCTGGGAAGTCAATATTATTTTTCTCCCTGTTTGTGAAGAACTATGCTGAGCTCCTTGCTAACCTTGTGAACTTCAGCACATCCTCAACTGACTCCTGTGCAGTATGTGTGTGTGCATGTGTGTGTGTGTCTCTGTGTGTATATGTGTCTGTGTCTGTGTGTGTAGACAAGAGCTTGAACTCATGGCCTGGCCACTGTGCCTTAGCTTTTTTGCTCAAGGTTGGTACTCTACCATTTGACCCATAGTTTCACTTCCAGCTTTTTGCTGATTAATTGGAGATAAAAGTCTCATGGATTTTCCCGCCTGGGCTGGCTTTGAATTGTAATGCTCAAATCACAGCCTCCTGAGTAGCTAGGATTAGGATTTTTTTCTTTTTTGGCTGGTGTGGGACTTGAACTCAGGGCCTAGGTGTTGTCCCTGAGCTTTTCTGCTCAAAGTTAGTGCTCTACCACATTGAGCTACAGCTCCACTTCTGGTTTGTGAGTGGTTAATTGGAGATGAATCCCATGGGGACTTTTGTGCTCAGACTGGCTTCAAATTACGAGCCTCAGATCTCAGATCCTGAGTAGCTAGGATTACAGGCTTAAGCCACCAGCACCTGATCAAAATGGAGTCATTTTTTAATTTAGAAAAGGATGGCTGGAATGTGGCTTAGTGGTAGAGTGCTTGCCTAGCATGCATAAAGCCTTGGGTTCCGTTCCTTAATACCGCATGCATAAACAGAAAAGGCTGGGAGTGGTACTCTGGCTCAAGTGGAAGAGTGCTAGCCTTAAGCAAAAGAAGCTTAGGGACTGTGCCCAGGCTCTGAGTTCAAGCCCCAGGACTGGCAAAAAAGGAGGGAGGGAGGGAGGGAAGGAAGGAAGGAAGGAAGGAAGGAAGGAAGGAAGGAAGGAAGGAAGGAAGGAAGGAAGGAAAGAAAGAGGGAGGGAGGGAGGGAGGGAAGGAGGGAAAGGAAAAGAAAAACAGATCTAAGCAGTGTCCTCAGCGAGGCAAGTGGTAGCATGCCTCTTCTGGGCTGTTCTTCAGCTAACCTGCTGGGCTCTCTGCCGACTCCTTCCCAGGAATCCCCAGGTCTCTTAACTGTCCCCGAAACTGCCTTCTCCATCTGGGATGCTCAGGGACACAGACTGGACTCCTGGGGCTCAGGCAAGCATTCAAGCTGCAAGACAGGAGGGGGACAGGTGTGAGGAGTGAAGGACTTGCCACAATGACTAGCAAGGTGTGCACATCTGCAGGGCAGCTGCTGCATTCCTTCATGCACGCCCCCTAGTGGGAGGAGCAGAGATGACCACACATATTCTTGCCTGTGCCTTGGAGGACAGGGCTTGCTTGACACCTAATGGGAGTTGGACTTTCCATTCTGCCCCTGGCAGGGCGGCCAGGGAAGGGGCCAGGGGGAGGGGACACAGAGCTGGGCACCTGCACACCGTGTGTGTATGTATTCTGTCCTGTGTGTTTTCCCCCATCACAGGTCCTGATCTGCCTGTAAATCACTCCAACCTGAAGTGGACTCATCTCCCAGGAGACTGAGTCTTTAGAATCCAATGGCAGCACTGGGATTAAGGGGAGGGCCAGAGCACTCTGGCAGATTTCCTCCTCAGGAATCTCCCTCTGGGAGTCCTCAAACTTTGTATTCCTTGCCTCTACTTTGATCAGAGTTTGGCAGGAAGTGATTCCCACTACTGGATGGCAGCCAGAGGGAGATTCATCCAGAATCCCTAGCAGAGGGGAGCCCAGGGGTGCAGGCGAGCTGAGAGAGAAGCAGCCATCCTCACTGTGCAGGAAAGTCTTGGGATGTGGGAGAGAAAGTGCAGTGAACACCGTGGCTGCACATCTAATAGAGCCAGCAGTGGGGTGGACAGCCAGTTCTTTCCTAGAGCGACTTAAATTCCCAAGCCCCAGTTTCCTGGGGGCCATTGCAATATCCAGGAACATGAGTTATAGTTATCTGATTAACTTTGTAGTCCACCCACACAGGCCTGTCTCCCAAGAAGGCTACCTGGCCCATCAGTACTTCTTGCTTCTCTAGGGTGGGGGGAGGCCTGAGGAGAAGTCCCCAAGGCCCAGTTGCTGTGTGTGTGTGAGGGAGGGGTTCACTAACAAGGAGGATGAAAGAACATGGGTATAGTGGAAATAAGTTGCACACATGAAAATAGAACAATGAAATATTTTGAAAAAATGTTTTGGAAAGGGGGAAGGGAAGAAGGGAGAGTGATAGAAAGGGTGAGATTGCTTGGAATATATAGTAAACATGTGTGGAAATATCACAATGAATTCCGCCCCCATAACTAATAGAGAAAGAAGGGAGAAAGGAGTGAAAAAGAAGAGAGGAAGGAAGGAAGGAAGGAAGAAAAAAAGAAAGAACTAGAACTATAGCAAATTAAATAATTTCTGCACAGCAAAAGAAATAATTACCAGAACCAAGAGACAACCCACAGGTAAGAGGAAATCATTGTAAGCTATTCAACAGATAAAAGATTAATGTCCAGAATATACTCAAAAAATGAAAGAACTCAAAAAAATCAACAGCAAAAGAAAAAATAATCCAGCAAATAAATGAACAAGTGCATTGAACAGTTCTCAGAAGAAATACAAATGGCTAATAGATACATGAAGAAATAAAAGTTCAATATATTTAGCCACAAAGGAAGTGAAGATCAAAACTACACTAAGATTCCACCTCACTCCAGTCAGAATGGCAGCCATCAAGAGAATAAACGACAAATACTAGTGAAAATGTTGGGGGAAAGGTACTCTCATATGCTGTTAGTGAGAATGTAAACTAATACAATCTCTGTTGAAATTAGTATGGTGGTTTCTCAAAAAAACTGAAAATAGACCTACCTTATGACCTCATCATAGCACTGATATGTAAAGGAATGTAAATCAGTATACAAGAAAGACATTTTCGGGCTGGAGATATGGCCTAGTGGCAAGAGTGCCTGCCTCATATACATGAGGCCCTGGGTTCGATTCCCCAGCACCACATATACAGAAAATGGCCAGAAGTGGCGCTGTGGCTCAAGTGGCAGAGTGCTAGCCTTGAGCAAAAAGAAGCCAGGGACAGTGCTCAGGCCCTGAGTCCAAGCCCCAGGACTGGCCAAAACAAAAAAACAAAAAAACAAAAAACCAAGAAAGACATTTTCATACCTATACTTATTGCACCTTTGTTCACAACAGCCAAACTGGGGAAACAGCCAAAGTGCCCAGCAACAGATGACTAGATAAAGAAAACACAATACTTATAGTTCATGGAATGTTAGCCATAAGGCAAAAGTGAAAATACATCATTTGTAAGAAAGTGGATGAAGCAAGATAAGCCAAGATCAACAAGCCAAATATTGCATTTTTTTCATTCAATTGTGGAATCTAGATCTAAAAGCCTCTCTCTCTCTCACACACACACACACACACACACGCATGCACATGCACACACGCACACACACACACACACACACACACACACACACTGCATAAAACATGACAGTAACCGTGGGACTGTTTAGGTAGATAAAGGGGAAGGGGCATAGGGAAGTGGAATGATAGGTGACTAATTTTGGAATATATCGTGTCTGTGTATGAAAAGAAATTCAGATTTTCAGTTGTACTATCCGTGTTACAGGTGCCCCATAGCTTTGCATAGCCACCATCTTGGATAGTCCAGATATAGAAAGTTACCACCATGGCCCAAAGCTCTCCCAGGCCCCAGAGGAGGCTTTGATAATGCCTAAGCAGGGCCCTGAGGACAGGCAGTCAGGAGAGGATGAGAGGAGGGAATTCTGGCTGCAGCCATACACATGTTCCTCTCCTTGGTCCTCACCATCTTAGTTTCTCCAGGTGCTAATGAATCTCTAGGGTGGGTCTTTGAGAGAAGGAAGCCAAAGGAGATTGGAGAAGCCTAGAGTAGGACTAGGCACAGGGCCAATCAGCTTCTGGGCTGGCAAAGCTCCCCTTCAGGTTGAAGATCCAGTGGCTTGGAGGTCACTTGTTTGAGCCCACCTGCCAGGACCAGGCTGGAAGATGAACGTCTTTCTTTTTCCTTTTCCCTTTCCCTTTTTCTTTTGTTGTCTTCCTTTCCTTTATCTTTTTTCCTTTTTTCTTTCCTAGTTTTGTTGACTTATTTTGTTGGTCGTGTTTATCTGATTGATGGGTATTTTGGTAAGGTTTATGTGTATGTGTGAATTTCAATGTGACTATATCAGTCTCTCAGAAATGAAACAAAATTAAAAGTTCATACACAGTGAAAATCCCAGCAGGTCTCAGCAGACAAGGAAGTACACGCCCAACCATAGGGACCAGGGCAGTCAGGTGTGTGGACTGGCATTTCATACTTCAACAGGCATACTTCTCCTCAGCTCTGTGTGGTGGAGGGGGACCCGATAGTGAGCCATTTATGGGTGGGCAATGGGAGCCCTCCTGAAGGGAACTGGGGAGGCGATTTGGTCTGCATTTGGAGATATGAGAAGTTAGAATCACACCTGTGAGATAAACAGCACAGTCTTGACCCACGCAGCTGCTTAGCCAGGGGCCACTTTACCTGGTGTGGACTTCATGCCCTGGGGGAGTTGAGGGGTGGAGATGGGCACCATTTGGAGAGGTGGTTTCAAGGTGAACTGGCAAGCTGTGTGGAGAGGAGAGGGCAGGGGCCGGATGCTGCTTCCAAAATGCCATCCCCAAAGGAGATCTCGTGTTGTGCACATCCTTACCAGTGGTGTGAGCCAAGGTGAAGGGCATTGAACAGCACCCCGGGCAGTTTGCATTGATTATGTAGCAGGGAGTGGGGGTGATGGGCCTGGCAAGGGGCTGGGGTGGGCAGAAGATGGGCTTTAAACCTGTGCCTTTGTAGTACGTACCTTATTCCATCAGTCACCGCTGGTATGATTTGAAAGAGATCAAATGAAGTAGAAACTTTTAATCATTTACTAACCCCCTCCTCTCTCCCCCTCTCGCTTCCAGCTACCAAATCAACACAAGCAACCAACCTACTGCTATTGCTGTTCATGGTACAAACCAGGGCAAGTGGGAGCTAAGACGGTTGTGTTGGGGTCTCCATCATGGTACTTGGGTCTCCATCATGCCAGGCACACAAATATGCCTGCCATCTAATACCTGTTCATTGCCCTGTTGAATTCACCCAATATAAAAAAAGAGTTATTGTTTCATTTTATAGACAGAGGATTTTTGCCCCAGAGACATTAAATAACTCCACGGAGTATGTGGTTTATTTTTGAAAATCAGTTAAAGATTGGGGAAATACAGATTGGCCCTCTGAAGGGTTTAGCTGCAGAGACTTTAAAGAGAAGACTATTCTCAGGAAGAGCTGTCAAGGCACAAGGGGACTAACAATAGCAGGTAGCCATTGCCACTCCTTGAGATGAAGGGACAAGAAGGAGTCACAGTGTCTCATCCTTTCTTCAGGGCCCTGTGATCTGCTTTCCTGGAGTGAGTTTTCCAGAAGATTTTGTTTTCTGGTTGTGGGGCTTGAACTCAGTGCCTGGATGCTGTCCGTGAGCCACTCTACCACTTGAGTCACAGTGCCACTTTCAGTTTTTGAATTGGAGATAAGAATAATTGGAGATAAGAATCTCACAGGGACTTTTCTGCCCAGGTTGGCTTCAAACTGGGATCCTCAGATCTCAGCCTCCTAAGTAGCTAGGCTTACAGGCATGAGCTGCCAGGCCCAGCTCCACTTTTATTATCCTAATCATCATTTCCATCTAAGGGCCCAATTGAAAAGTCAATGTTAACATCCTTTATCTACAATAGGCAGTTAAGAAGCTTCTAGAAGCTAGGCACTGGAGGCTCACACCTGTAATCCTAGCTACTCAGGAGGCTGAGATCTGAGGCTCAAGATTCAAAGCCAGCCCTGGGCAGGAAAGTCTGTGAGACTCTTATCTCCAATTAATTATCAAAAAGCTGGAAATGGAGCTATGGCTCAAGTAGTAGAGTGCTAGAGTGCTAGTTGTGAGCAAAATAGTTTATGGACAGTGTTCAAGCCCCTGGACCAACACACACACACAGACACACACACACACACACACAGACACACACACACACTAGGGGGGGCAGTAATAATACATTCTACTGCTTAAAATGTGTGATTACTATGAAAAGTGCAATATCCTTTTTGTGTGTGCGCTAGCTAGTCTTAGGGCTTGAACTTGGCCTCAGGCTCTCGCTAACAGCTGGTGGTGTTCTCCCGCTTAAGCCACTCCTCCACTTCCAGCTTTGTGCTGGTTAATTGGACAATACTCCAGAATTGTCTGCCCAGGTTGCCTTGATTCTCAGATCTCAGCCTCCTGAGTGGTTAGGGTTACAGAAATGAGCCACTAGCCCCTGGCCTCATTCCAGTTCCCTGCAGGCTGCAGCTTCTTCTGGAGCGTCTCACTTCAAGCACCGATGACAGCAGATAGGCGCTTCGCGCTGTCTTCCTGGCTGGCACATGCTCAGCTGGTTCTGCAGAACTGGACGCTTAGACACCCTCGGCAGTGACCTTCTCCACAATGCAACCTTGTGTGGTTCTCTGCCATGCCCTGTCTCACTCTTCCCATCCCTTATTCCCACTCTCTGCTATGACATTCCAAAATAAACCTGTCTGAAGGTGGGGTTCTCGGGCTCTGCTTTTCAGAACTCAGGCTCAGGTAATCCCTAGGACCACGATGATAGGTGTTATTGTTATGCCTGCTTCACAGAAGGGGTAACTGAGGCAGGAAGAGTCAATGACTTGCCAAGATCCTGCAGCACATGAGGGGTCAGCCGGCGAAAGCCAGAAATGCCCTTCTCAAGAAGTAGGAGCATGAATTACCAGGAAGCTCTACGATTTCTTCTCCGTGAGACTTTGAGCTGCTCCCCAAAGCAGAGGGCTCACATGTAAATTGGGGACAAAGGCGCCCCTACTCTGCAGGGTAGGGGTGCAGGTTGCAGGCAATAACTGAGGCAGGTTAGCTGGAATGGAGCTCCTCTCCTACCCACACTGTAGGAGCATCCCCTGAATTTATCTCCTCCCTGATCTCTCCACCGCCACTCCTCTTTGGGGGTAATTAGTGATCAGTCATGGTTAGTTTTTTTTCTAAGAGGCAGAAAAACTCCATGCCAATTCTAACCTAACTGAGGCACCAATACAGTGGAATCCCTTGTGTCTTTAGCCTAACCTTTGTGCAACAAACTCCTACTTAAGGCTTCATGCTTATGCATTATACCTCATACATACACTTTAAGCCACTGGATGACAACACTGTACAAGCACAGATCCCTTCCAAAAAGTCTCTAAGTCATAAATCCCCATTTCCCCAAGATCAGCCACTTCATTGCCATAAACCCTCCTCCCCTCTCCAAATTCTAGAAAGCTGCAGTTTCCTCACTGGGGTATTTTCTCCCATCTCTCCTGTCTCTTCTCTCATACTTTTTACATTCCCACTTTACTTTGCTGTGCCTGTCTGCCTTGATTCAATTCTTTTTTGGAGACACTAAGAATCTGGGATCTTCACCACTGAGACTACCCACCAGTAACACGGTCTCATACACCATGTTCTTGTAAGGTCTGCCCAGCCCCACAGTTCTTTACATGTATTAATATTTTTAATGGTCACATTCTCCCAGGAGGTAGATGTTCAAACTCAGTGCCATTACTAAGAGAAATCAGCCACTGAAAGTGAAATGACTTTCCAGGTCCCTCCCCCCCCCCCACTGCCTATTCACCCAGTGAATGCAAACTATTTTTCTTAAACCAAGTAGGAAGAGAGCTACTGCTTCCTTGTTCTTTTTCCAGCTGGCTGGCTGGCCATGGCTTTCCTCTGTCCTGTGACCCCAGTTCCAGGTCATGGAGGCCATCTTGAGTCACACAGATCCCTAAGGCAGGCTGGGAAACTGCTTCCCAGCTGCAGGATTCCCAGCTGCAGGATTCCCAGCCGCACCCTCAAAATCCCTCTGCCTGTGTGCTTGGAACCCTAAGCCTCTGCTTCCTCTGTACTGAGGACTTTCCCAGCTGTGAGCCCATATGCACACACTTCCCCGCTTCCTCCCTTTGGCCTCTTCTGTAGTGCCCCCAACCCAGCCCTGCCCCCAACCCTGACTAGCCACACGGGACAGGCCAGGGCTCAGCTTCTAGAAAATAGCTGAGACCAGCCATGAAGGAAAGACGTGGGTGTTGGGAGCCAAACTCAAGGCTGCTGGAGTAGAGAGAAGTAGTGAGTGGGGACTGTGAAAGAAATTTGCAAGTGAAGAGTACACTTGATTGGAAGCCTTTGATTTCAGCCTGAGCAGCACCTATTACAGTTCTTCTCCCCCCCCCCTTTCTCTTTCTGCCGGTTCCCCTTCCCTTCCCTTTCCTTCTCTCCCCTTTTCCCCTTCTCTGTTTTCTCTCCCTCCCTCCCTCCCTCCCTCCCTTCCTCCTCTTTCTTTCTCTCTTTCTGCCTTTCTCCCTTCCCTTTCCTTCTCTCCCCTTTCCCCTCCCCTTGTCTCCCTTCCCCTCCCCTCCCCTTCCTTTCCTTTCCCTCCTGTCTTTCTTTTGATTGAACTCAGGACTATGCACTGTCCCTTAGCCTTTTTGATCAAGGCTTGGCCCTCTACCACTTGAGCCACACCTCCATTTCTTGCTTTTTGCTGGTTAATTCGAGAAAAGCATCTCATAGACTTTCCTGCCCAAGCTGGCTTCAAACTGTGATCCTCAGATCTCAGCCCCTGAATAGCTAGCGTTATAGGTGAGAGCCACCAGGGACCAACTATAGTTCACTTCTCACTGAGCCCTTGCTAAGTGCTCAGGACTGAATCCTTGATCTATATAATCTCAATGTCACTGCAAGGTTCTAAGGTAGGTATGGTGCTGTGAAGTTTACAAATAGGGAAACAAGGGCCCTGTGGAAGTTAGGGGTCTTCATAAACCACAGGGAATTTTGCACAGGGATTGGAACTCAGCTGAATCTGCTTTTCCTGTCAATCCATAAGACAGGAAGAAAAGCTAACTGGAAACTTCCAGAGGATAGAGCAATCTAAAGGGGGAAGGAGACTGGGGGAGGGGGGAGGGGTGTCTCAGCCCCTGGGGCAGGGGCTCTGTTCTGTTCAGGGTCCCTTCCTGGATGGGGTGGATGGGAAGGCTAGCTGGGGGTCAGGACAGACTGCGGGAGGTGGCCGGTGAGGATCCATCCGGGAGGGAGGCTGGCCAGGCTCAGCAAGGCGGGGCGGGATGACTGGGGGCCTCCGGAACAAAGCCTGGGTGGGAGGCGGCCTGGGCTCCCCACCCCGCCTCCCCTTGCGCCTGCAGAGCCACCGCGGCAGCCAGCCCTGCCGGAGGCCGGAGGCCGAGGGAGCATGGCGGGGACTGGGGCCACCCTGCTGCCCCTGATCCTGCAGCTAGGGAGCCTGGCGCTGGCAGCAGCCAGAGCTGGGGACGGTGAGTCGGGGCGCCCCGCCCCTAGCTCGGAGGGACGGTGAGGGAATCCCTCCAGAGCTGGGCTCCCCAG
This sequence comes from Perognathus longimembris pacificus, assembly GCF_023159225.1. NCBI lineage: Eukaryota > Metazoa > Chordata > Mammalia > Rodentia > Heteromyidae > Perognathus > Perognathus longimembris. Next base: position 135,443,712 of record NC_063162.1, on the reverse strand, counting down.
GCCAGCCTCTGCCCTCTGGATCCATAGGGGGAGAGCGGGGAGGCGCGCAGAGCCGGGCCGGGCAAGGGCCTTCTGTTGTCCCTGCCAGGGAATTCTTGCACACATTTGGGGGGCCAAGGGCTGCCCTCCGTCTAGGAGTGTGAAGTTAATTATTTGTCTTGAGAAAAGGGCTTCAAGGAGGCAGGCGGTGAGGGCTGACTTTGAGCCTGTCTGGCCCTGCATTAGGGAGCAGTCAGGACAGGATTTTCCGCAGGAGTGGACAAGGTAAGGCTGGCAGAGGAGGTGGGGACGGGGTCCTGGGGAGCAGCCTGGTTTGTACCACCCCCTGGAGCACTTTCCCGAAGGGTGTCCCCCTTTGTTTAAGCAGGACTGGAGCCTGGCTGGGGATTGCGGGCTGCAGAGGGCTGGGTGAGGCTTGAAGGGCAGAGCTTTGGGGTAGAGTGTTTTTTAGGTGCTGAGACCACATCTAGAGGACCAGCAGGTGAGTAGGAAGGAAATTGGGCTCGGCTGACAGAATAGCATTTGGAGTGACAGGACAAGGGACAGAGATGGGAACAGGCACGAGAGGTTTGGGTGCTGGTGTTGGGGGGAGGGTGGGGGGAGAGTAGGGCAGGCTGCAAGGCCGGCAGCTCTGGTGAGAGGCTGGGAATCTTTTGCTGAGACTTCGAAAGGTATGCTGGGAGCCAGGTGTTGCTGGCTCATGCCTGTAATCCTAGCTTCTCCGGAGGCTTAGATCTGAGAATCATGGTTCAAAGCCAGCATGGCCAGGAAAGTCTGTGAGACTATTATTTCCAATTAACTACCAGAAAACCAGGAGTGAAGCTATGGCTCAAAGTGGTGGAGCACTAGCATTGAGCAAAATTGCCCAGGTACAGAGCCCAGGCCCTAAATTCAAGCCCCATGACTGCCAAACAACAACAACAACAGAGAAAGGCATGCTGGGAGAGAGGAGCAGATAGAGGCAGGGAGCCAAAGACAGGAGAGGAAGGGGTAAGGGGAACCAATGACTTATAGGGCTTGGGAGGGGGTACAGACCATGAGTGCTAAGCCCCAGATTTCTGGCTTGGGTAATTGGATGAGTAGAATGGCATTAACCATGCTCATTTGGACAAAGCAGATTTTTCAGAGGGATCATTGGGATTTGGACTAGATTCCACACAGGATTCTTGTGCTTTTCAGGTGGGGCTGTCCCCAGGGAGCTCCCTGGACTTGCTGGCACCCATGAGTACCAGCAGCAGGTCCCCTCTCACTCCTCCGGTCCTGCTGAATCTCCCAAGGATCAGTGTCGCCTCCTGGAGAAGCGGCTGGGGCAGCTGGAGGCTGAGGTGACTCAGCTCAGAGAGCAGGTACCACGGTAATAGGGTGGCATGGATGGGGTAGGGTGGTCTTTGCATAGTGGGAGGAGATAGGGCTTGGCATGGGGGCTTTGAGGGCTCTAAAGGTGTGTGTGTGGGTGTGTGTGTCTCCTTGGTCTTGAACTCAGGACCTGGGTGCTATCCCTGAGCTATTGTGCTCAGGACTAGGCTCTACCACTTGAGCCACAGCTCTGTGTCTGTCTTTTTGGTGGTTAATTGGAGATGAGTTTCTTGGACTTTTCTTCCCTGCTGAATTTGAACTGAGATTCTCAGATTTCAGCCTCTTGAGTAGCTAGGATTGCAAGCAGGAGCGATTGACACCTGGCCAAGATTTGGGGTGGGTGAAGAATTCTTTAACTATCAGCGAGGTGATGGGTCCTGATTCTCTCTGAGAGACCAGGGTTCCTCCGCTCATGGGAGATACTGAAGGAGGGGCACACCTCTGCTCTGGGTTCATCAAATTCCTTCTCATTCTGCATCAGCCTTTGTCCCCCACTAATCCTGAGAAATGGTGGAGGAAGGTGACCCCATGCTTCTCGCCTCCTCCCTTTTCCTCAGAACAAGGAACTTCAGGTGAGGGTGAGGCAGTTGGAGTCCTGTGAGTGTCGCCCAGCCTCTCCCCCGTGCTGGGGACTAGGGCGTGCCTGGCCTGAGGGGGCCCGCTGGGAGCCTGACACCTGCACAGCCTGTGTCTGCCAGGATGGGGCTGCCAGCTGTAGTCCCCAGCCCAACTTGCCCCATTGCCATGGTTAGTGCTACCCCACCTGCCCGCTGGAGCCACTTGAGTCCTAGACATGGTGCCGGGGCCTGAGTCATGGCACTGTCTTCTCTAGGCTGCACCCACAATGGTCAGACCTACAGCCATGGGGAGGCCTTCTCCCCAGATGCCTGTACTACCTGCCGCTGCCTGGTGAGTTTCTGGGACACTTGTCCCTGTCATCTTTCTACCTTCGTCCAGCCACCTGTCATTGAAGTGTTATGCCAGCTGTTGTGTGCTCTTTTCTTCTGCCTGTCCATCACCAGCCTTGCCATTGGTGTCCTTGAGTGGATTCTGACTGGCTCTATCTGGAACTCGGTGCCCAAACACTAAAGGGGCCCATGGCCCCTCAACCAGGCCCTGAGTAGAGGACGGAGGATGTGGTTGTCATCTGCCTTCCTCAACTGTCACTCTCATCACCCCCACTCTTTCTTCCACATGCCTCATCTTCTACCTCAGACTCCCCCCACCCTCATGCCTGTTCTTTCCCACCACTCCACAGCCTCTGTCTGCCCTTTCCCTCCTCAAGCCTCTCCTGAGAAAGCCCCAGATTCTCTTCCTAGGATCTCCCCACTGGAGAATTGAGCTCGGAAGGGCGGGTTGCCTGGGGTGCTTGAACTGAGGGTATTCCCAGTCTCGCTAACGCATCCTCTTGCTCCTCAACAAGCCCCAGGCCTGGGCGAGGTTTCAGCATCCTAGTCTGCTTCCCACAGGAAGGGACTGTCACCTGTACCTCAAAGCCTTGCCCCAAAGGACCCTGTCCGGAGCCAGGAACATGCTGCCCACACTGTGAACCAGGTCAGCCTGCTGCCAGCCCCTACATATGTGGGGTCCCCCTGAACCATAATCCCTCACCTATGTGTGGTCACATCCCCCCGCCCCTCAAGAATGCTGGGGCTGGGGCTGGGGATATGGCCTAGTGGCAAGAGCGCTTGCCTCGTATACATGAGGCCCTGGGTTTGATTCCCCAGCACCACATATACAGAAAATGGCCAGAACTGGCGCTGTGACTCAAGTGGCAGAGTGCTAGCCTTGAGCAAAACGAAGCCAGGGACAGTGCTCAGGCCCTGAGTCCAAGACCCAGGACTGGCCAAAAAAACAAGAATGCTGGGGAGCCCAGTTCAGATACCAAGTCAGCATACACTCATCCTTAGCCTGGGATTGAACTGGAAGCCTTATATAAGGAGCAGTCATTTTGTTTTTCCCTGTGCCAGTCCTAGGGCTTGAGCTCAAGGCTTGGACTCTGTCCCTGAGCTTTCTTTTTGCTCAAGGCTAGCCACTTGAACTCTACCACTCTACCACTTGAACCACAGCTCCACTTCTGGCTTTTGAGGGGGTGTTTACTTGGAGATAAGAGTCTCACTGACTTTGCTGCCTGGGCCAGCTTTGAATGCAACCCTCAGAACTCAGCCTCCTGAGTAGCTAGGGTTACAGTGGTGACCTACGTGTACTCACCTGATCATCCTCACTCCTGATGGGAGTTGGGAAGGTAAAGTAATAGCTTATGTCATACACGCTTTAAGGTCCAGTGAACAGATTAAGAGAAGGCTTTGCAGAGGAGGGCAGACAGAGCCCATCAGATTAGTGAGTCAGGGTGGCCTCAGTAGAACCTGGGTGTCTGAGCTGGGTCTTCCAGGAAAGGGAGGTTGCACAGAAGGGAGAGGATGCTTGAGGGCCCTCTGTGAGCAAGAACAGAGTGGGAAGAGGTGTGTTGTAGTGGTCAGCCTTGCACTTTGGACTTCTTTCTATGGACAAAGGGGAAACACTGAAGGCTAAAGAGGCATCATGTAGCATGTTCAAAATGTTTAAAAATATTCATCAAGCAGGGGCTGCACCAGGAGAAACCAGTCTTACTACAGCCCAGTTTTATGCTGGTTAATAGGAGAGAGTCTTGTGAAACTTTTCTACTTGGGCTGGCCTCCAACTGTGATTCTCCAGGTCTCAACTTCCTAAGTAGCTAGACTTGGAGGTGTGAGCCATTGGTACCTTTTTTTTTTTTTTTTTGCTGCCAGTCCTGGGGTTTGAACTCAAGACCTGAGTATTGTCCCTGACATTTTGCTCAAGGCTGTAGCTCTACCACTTGAGCCACAGCACTACTTCTCGCTTTTTCTGAGTAGTTTGTTGAAGATAAGAGTCTAACAGACATTCCTGCCCAGGCTGGCTTCAAACCATGATCCTCAATCTCTTGAGGAACTAGGATTACAGGTGTAAGCTACCAGTGCCTAGCCAGAAATATTATTACAGTAAATTATTATATGTTGCTTATCTGAAATTCAGATGTAATGGTGTCTTGAGTTTGATCTGGAAGCCCTACCAAGAAAAGGCTCTGGCAGTGAGTTAGGAAGAACAGGGCCGTAGGCCAGTGTGGTCTGGAAATGTAGACCAGAGTCTTGGCCAGAGACCGCAACTAGGAGCTGTTGAATTTTCTTAGAGAGAAGAGTGGTGCTGAGGTTGGGAATGGAGCCGAGTGCTTCTCTAGGAATGTTGGCAGAGTGCTTGTCTAGCACCACCCTCCTTCTGCCCCTAACTTCTAGAAAAGGACACATGGTGCCTCAGGGCCACTACCAGCCTATGTGATATCTTGGATGAAAAAACAACAAAAAACCAAGACATTCCTGTCAAGACACTTTGCCCCATTTAATAAAAGAACCGAAACCACGGGTGGTGTCCTACTTAGACACTGGACCGCCATCTGCTGGAGAGGTGGAGTAAATGTAGACATCTCTGTCCTGTCCTGAACTGGTGTCCTTTGTATAGGGCACCTAGTAATCTGGGTCTCTTACTTGGGAGTCTGGGCCTGATTTTGCAGGCTGTCCTGGGGGCCGCAGGGCAGGAGAAACATGGAATCCCGAGGCCTGTGTCGTCTGCACCTGCCAGGTAAGAGAACCAAGGTCGGACCCCAATTACCACCCTTGTCTCTGCTGCTTGGGGTACTAGGGCCATGCTCAGCCCAGCCTGGGGACCAGAAAGGGCTACCTCCCCCCAAACATCATGGCCTGGAGCCTGTTAGACCTGCGAGGCCCCCAGGGTAGCCCCGCTTGGGCATCGGTGAGGAACAAGGGATTGCTGGGCATCTGTCCGCAGGCAGGGGTCGTGCGGTGTCAGGGGCCCTCATGCTCCCAGCTCAACTGCCTGGAGAGCTATACCCCACCTGGAGAATGCTGCCCCATCTGCCGGCCAGGTGATTTCCCACCCTGCCTGTCCCTTTCTCCCCTCAGCCCCAGTGGGTCCAGTATCTCCTTGGGGTCATGTGTTTCCCTGGGGGATGCCTGTCTCCACTGTTCTCGGGTGACCCACCTGTCTTCCTGGTGATCCTCCCCAGGCTGTGAGTATGAGGGGAAGCTTTATGAGGAGGGGGCCAGCTTCCTGTCCAGCTCCAACCCTTGCCTCCAATGCTCTTGCCTGGTGAGTCTCTGCTGTTTCTGCCCAGGCCGGACACCTCTTGCCCTATCCTAGACTGTGCTGGTCACTCTTGCAGTCTCTTGCATGGCTTCTGGTGCCAGTGATGGACTCCCTCTGCCCCCGTTGGCCACCTGCCCACCCTGTGCCTCTGGGGATACCGAGCTGGAAGCCTTTTTTTTTTTTAATAGCCAGTGGTCCATTACAGAGAAGCCTGGTTCGCTGTGTGCCCATCAAGTGCCCACCTAGCTCCTGCCCTGAGCCAATCCTGAAGCCTGGGCAGTGTTGCCCAGCCTGTGAAGGTGAGAGCCTCTGGCCTTTCCCCAGGAGTCCCTGGCAGGCTGGACTATTACGCCATTTCTCCAACTCTAGACTCCACCTCACTGGCCTCTGATTTTGTTTGTTCAAGTGGAGGAGCAATGGCAGCCCAAACCTCCTTTGGAAGTGCAAGCTTGAAGTCAAATTCTGCAGTGTTGCCTGTACCAGTGGTTCATGCTTGTACTCAGGAAGCTGAGATCCGAGGATTTCAGTTCAAAGCCAGCTAGGCAGAAAACTCTACGAGACTCTAACATCCAGTTAACTAACCACCCAAAAAGCCAGAAGTGGAGGTGTAGCTCAAGTGGTATAAGTGCCAGCTTTGAGCAAAAAAGCTAAGGGAGAGTGCTCTGTTCCTGAGTTCAGGCCCCAGTATCACCAGTAAAAAAAAAAAAAAAAAGCTGTCATTGTAACTTAGTGGTTGAGTAACTTTAAGTCACTTTGTGCCTTAGTTTCCTCATTTGTAAGGTGCATATAGTGATTGACACTGTCTAAGACTGTTGCAAAGGCAGGAGTAGAAGCAGGGCCAGGTGCTGTGGGGCCTCAGGAAGGAGACCCAGGTCCCACTGGGGGACAGAAGGGACAGAATCTGGAGACAATCAATGCTGAGGTGGCCACCTTTTAAGGATGAAGAGCTGTTAGGAAGGGCCAACGAAGTCAGGGGATGCTCCAGATAAAGAGTATCACATTCTAATCAGCACAGCTGTAAATATTGGGGGGATGTTACAACAGGCGTGAATGGCCAGGACTTAAGGGTGGGGGGCACAATCGATAGTGTAGCAGATGTGGCAGGGGCATAGACTGCGCCGGGCTGTCCTTTGGGAAGAGGAATGGCCCAGGTGGCTCTTACTGGGCCTGCTCTCTGTCCCCAGCCCAAGGCTGCACAGATGGTAACTCTCACAGGGACCATGGTCAAGAGTGGACTTCATCTGGGGATCCCTGCCAGATCTGCCGGTGCCTGGTGAGTATTGAGGCTGCCCCTCACCTGCCCTGCCCTCAGGCCAACTGGATTTGGAACTTCTTTCCACAGAACACATCTCTGGAGGCAGAGATGGTGCAGACCACATTCTAGGTTCCATGAGTGCAGGGCCTGGGCCACTGCCCAGTGCATTTTTGCTCTTCAGGGTTTGTGATCTGAAGAGGAGCTTACAGGCCAAAGGAATGGGGGCGAGAAAGTGCAGGATACGACTGGCAGACAAGGGTCCAGGGAGGGAGAAATGGCATTTGATTTGCAGCACTCGATTTGATTGAAAGCCACAGCTATATGTGGCCATTGAGCCCTTGACATGTCGCAGGTCAGAACTGAGGTGTAAGTGAGCTGTATCCACTGACTTCTGTGACGTAGTAAGATGAAAAGGAAGGTAAAATATCTCACTAATATGCTGTGTTGGGGTTGGAGACATGGTTCAGGTGGTAGAGCTCCAGTCAATGAACAAAATAAAGCATCAGATAGTGAGTTTGAGTCTAGATCTTGAGGGAAAAAAGAAAAAAAATATGCTGTGTTGGTTACTCAGGGAAATGGAATATATTATTAAAATGCAGTTTCACCTGGGCACAGGTGGCTTCTGCCTGTAATCCTAGCTACTCAGGAGGCTGAGATCCAAGGATCACAATTTAAAGCCAGCCCAGCTAGCAAAGTTCATGAGACTCTTATCTCCAATTAACTACATACACATGAAAACAAAGCTGGAAGTAGAGTTGTGGCTCAAATGGTAGAGCCCTAGCCTTGAGTAAAAGGAAGCTCAGGGAGAGTGCCCAGTCCCTAAGTTCAAGCTCCAGGATCTGCACAAAAATAAAAACCTCAAAACCAACCACAAAACAACAACAAACCCTTGACTTTGAAAGAATTTAACATGACTTAGGTGACTTTCATTAACTTGGGATAGGAAAGCAAGTGTTATATCACTTGAGCCACATTCCTAGTCCTTTTGTTTATATTTTGTTTTTGAAACAGAATTTCACTAACTTTGCCTGGCAATCTATGAGAAGAACCACTGGCTGTCTACACCCTAATAAGGCTGGAAAGAGTGGGGGGTTGGTGTTGCTGTGAATACAAGGGGGTGGAATCTGCTGGGAACAGGCCATGGGGTAAAAACAGCCCTTTGCTAGGTCCCGGCTTCTAGAAGCGGGTCCCCTACTGATGCTCTCATATCATCCCCTCAGGCTGTGAGAACATAACTATTGTGACCATTTTTTCCCCAGATAGATAAACAGGGAGAACTTAAGTAACATATAGAAATTCTACCAGGCTCCAGTGGTACATGACTGTAATCCTTGCTACTCAGGAGGCAGAGATTTGAGGATTCTAGTTGAGGGATAACCAGGGTGGGTGGGGGTTGGAGGTGTCACTCAGTTAGTAGAGCACTAGCCAGTAAGCAAAAGCAGCAGGTATCAAGTGTGCAGGATCAAGTCTTGGATCTAAAAGAAAAGAATGGCTGGGAATGTGGTTTGGTGGTAGAGTGCTTGCCTAGCATGCATGAAGCCCTGGGTTCGATTCCTCAGTACCACATAAACAGAAAAAGTCAGAAGTGGCACTGTGGCTCAAGTGGTAGAGTGCTAGCCTTGAGCAAAAAGAAGCAAAGGACAGTGCTCAGGCTGTGAGTTCAAGCCACAGGACTGAAAAGAGAGATAGAGAGAGAGAGAGAGAGAGAGAGAGAGAGAGAGAGAGAGAGGAAACAGACAACCAGGGTGGACAAATCCAAGAGACTCTCATCTCCAACTAACCAGCAAAAAGCCAGAAGTGGAGTTCTGGCTCAAGTGTCAGCCTTGAAAGAGCTAAGTAAGAGTGGGAGACTCTGAGTTCAAGCCTTAGGACCAGCACAAACAAGGACAGTAGCAAAACAAAACAAAAAACAGAAATGTATTTGTCCACACTTTTGGAGGCCAGAAGTTCAAGATCCAAGTTTGGGCAGCGTTGGTTCCTTCTGATTGCAGTGAATGTTCAATGCCTCTCACTCAGATTCTGGTGGTGCGGGCATTCCTGGGCCTTCACAGCACCAAATATCTTACTTTCCTCCCTTTTTTTTTTTTTTTTTTGCCAGTCCTGGGCCTTGGACTCAGGGCCTGAGCACTGTCCCTGGCTTTTTTTTGCTCAAGGCTAGCACTCTACCACTTGAGCCACAGCGCCACTTCTGGCCGTTTTCTATATATGTGGTGCTGGGGAATCAAACCCGGGGCTTCATGTATATGAGTCAAGCACTCTTGCCACTAGGCCACATCCCCAGCCCCTTTCCTCCCTTTCTTTTCCTTCCTCCACCCCCTCTCTTCCCTCCCTCCCTTCCTCCCATCCTCCTTCCCTCCCTCCCTTCTTTTCCTTTCTTCCATGCCATTACTATGGCCTAGATGCTGTCCATTAGCTACTTTGCTCAAGGCTGGTGCTCTACCTCTTGAGCCACAGCTCCACTTCCAACTTTTCTGTAGTTATTTGGAAATAAGAGTCTCACAGACTTTCCTGCCCACGCTGTCTTTGAACTATGATCCTCAGATCTCATCTCCTGACTAGGAGTACAGGCAGGAGCCACCTGCACCTGGCTTAAATCCCCCTTTGGGTAAGGACACTGACTACTCCAGCGTGACCTCATCTTAACATCTGCCACAATCCTAGTACATTCCGAGGACATCCACAAAGGAATTTGGGCAGGGAGCATTTCAACCTGTTACTTCCTTTGTTTGTTTTTGGTTTTGTTGCCAGTCCTGGGGTGTGGACTTGGGGCCTGAGCACTGTCCCTGGCTTCTTTTTGCTCAAGGCTAGCACTCTTCCACTTGAGCCACAGCACCACTTCTGGCTTTTTCTACATATGTGGTGCTGAGGAATCAAACCCAGGGCTTCATGTATATGAGGCGAGCACTTTACCACTAGGCCATATTCCCAGCCCTCAACCTGTTACTTCCAATGAGTGAATCGCTGGGACTCCAGCGCCATTTCCACCACTTGGCTGAGTTCTGATGACCCTGCCTCTGTCTACCTACCAGGAGGGCCACATCCAGTGCCGTCAGAGAGAATGTGCCAGCCTATGCCCATATCCTGCCCGGCCCCCCCCAGGCACCTGCTGCCCAGTGTGTGATGGTGAGTCTGTGGATACAAAGGGCCTCAGGTACAGGGAGTGAAGATGGCTGGCCCAGGGCTTCCAGGAAGGCCAGGGACAGAGCAGGGAGGGGCTCCTGAGGACCTGAGCACTTCTTCCCAACAGGCTGTTTCCTAAATGGGAGGGAGCACCGCAGCGGGGAGCCTGTGGGCTCTGGGGACCCCTGCTCTCATTGCCATTGTACTGTGAGTGTGGCTGCCTGGCAAGAAGGGCCTGGCTTCTGGGCCTGACTGCCACCTGCTGACCGGGCCCTGTTGGCAGAATGGGAGTGTCCAGTGTGAGTCTCTGCCCTGCCCACCTGTGCCCTGCAGACATCCAGGCAGGATTCCTGGACAGTGTTGCCCAGTCTGCGATGGTGAGTGCCTATGCTCTGGCTACACAGGGGAGTCCTCACCTCACCTTCCCAGGGGTTCCATGAGGACCCGCACCTGTGCAGGCATGTATGGGAGAGTGTCCATGATGGCATTCTTCATCAGACTGAGGGCAGGTACCTCGGTGTGGCATGAGGCTTCCTCCTCTGCTGCTGTCCTCTGCTCGTGTCCTCCTATCCAGGCTGTGAGTACCAGGGACACCAGTATAGGAGCCAGGAGACCTTCATGCTCCAAGAGAGTGTCCGCTGTGTCCGCTGCTCCTGCCAGGTGGTGGCTTCACTTTCTCACACCCAGTGTGTGTGTGTGTGTGTATGTGTGCGTGCGCGCTCGTGTGCATGCTAATACTGGGGCTTGAATTCAAGGCTTGGGCTCTGTCCCTTAGCTTTTTTTTTTTTTTTGCCAGTCCTGGGGCTTGAACTCAGAGCCTGAGTCCTTGGCTTCTTTTTGCTCAAGGCCAACACTCTACCACTTGAGCCACAGCGCCACTTCCAGCCTTTTCTGTGTATGTGGTGCTGAGGAATCGAACCCAGGGCTTCATGCATGCTGATCAAACACTCTACCGCTAAGCCACATTCCCAGCCCTGTCCCCTTAGCTTTTTTGCTTAAGACTGGTGCTCCAGGAGGATTCTATTGTTGACATTACGTTTAATGTTCCAGGTGAATTTCCTTTGGCGTACCCTACATGGTTACTGTATGTGATTTTGGCACACTGGATATTGTATACATGCCTACCTAGATGTCACAAGAAATGTACTCACTACCTTATTATGTAACTGTACCCCCTTTGCACAACACCTTGTCAATAAAATTTAATTAATAAAAAAATACAGTTTCTACACCCAGGAAATGATAGGAAAAAAAAAAAGACTGGTGCTTTATCAGTTGAGTCACAGCTCTACTTCCTGCTCTTTCTTGATTAATTGGAGATGAAAGAGTCTCACAGACTGTGCAGGCTTCAAATGGTGATCCTCAAATCCTCAAATCTCAGCCTCCTAGGATTACAGCCTACTCAGTGTTGTCTGATTCTTTAAGGGCCTCTCATCTGGTCTCCCTCTTAGGCTGGTGAGGTGTCCTGTGAAGAGCAGGAGTGCCCAGTGGCCCCCTGTGCCCTGTCTGCCTCTGGCCCCCAACTCTGCTCAGGTACATGCCTGTGGGGTGTAGTATGTATGGGAGGGGGAAATGCCAAGGACATTGCACCCATGGGGCTGGAGAGGGAGGTCACTCTGTACAGAGGCTTTACTAATTATTCTGTAATTCTTTCAGTGGCTATGGTGGGGATGCAAATCAGAGTCCTTGTGGGCTGGAAGGATAGGGTTGGATAGGGAGAGAGTTTGGGTTGCCATGGTGATGGTCTTCCTTGTTGTAGTCTGTGTGCTGAATGAAGAGGAATTTGCTGAGGGGGTCCAGTGGGAACCTGATGGCCAGCCCTGCACCACCTGCTCCTGCCAAGATGGGGTGCCAGTGTGTGGGGTTGTGCTCTGCTCCCCCACCCCCTGCCAGCACCCCACCCAGCTCTCTGGTGAGTGCCCAATGATCTTGGCTTTCTTCTGCTGCTTTGCCCAGCCTGCCCTGACCGGCTTGCCCCACGCAGGTGCCTGCTGCCCCAGCTGTGAGAACTGCAGCTACCATGGTCAGGTGTATGCCAACGGGCAGAACTTCACAGACCCGGACAGCCCTTGCCATACCTGCCACTGCAAGGTACCTCCCTGGGGCTTGCTGCTGTCCTGTTGGCCCCTAGAGGCCCACCACCCCCATGGCCCTTTCCTCTGCCCCCAGGATGGGACTGTGAGGTGTTCCTTGGTTGTCTGCCCTCCCACCACCTGTGCCAGGCCCCAGAGTGGCCCCAGTCAGTGCTGCCCCAGGTGCCCAGGTAGGTGTTTACTGTGTCTGACTAGCCTGGGGACCCATAGGCTGTCTTCCCAAGCAATTGTCTTTCTTGGTTGTTTTCACTCTCACACAACACAGCTAAGATTAACACAACCACAGATGGAGGCACACACGTGCGAATGCGCAGAGCCACGCATACCTGCGCGCATGCGCACACAGCCCCTTGACGCCTCCCAAGCTGGCACTTGCCACGCGGTTCTGTTCTTCGGGGACCAAGGGGAGGAGGGTGACACCCGGTGCTCTCAGCCTTTGCCCACCCCCAACCCCCCTTCTCTGATGCCCAGACTGCGTCCTGGAGACACAGGTCTTTGTGGATGGCGAGAGCTTCTCCCACCCGCGAGACCCTTGCCAGGAGTGCCGGTGTCACCAAGGCCGTGCCAGCTGCCAGCCTCGTGCTTGTCCCCGGGCGCCCTGTGCCCACCCACTGCCCGGTACCTGCTGCCGGACTGACTGCAGCGGTGAGGGGGGCTGCGCCGGAGGGGGTGGGTGCGGCCCCAGTGTCCTCCCCCCCCCCCCCCGTCCCCGCACCCTGCCCCCCTCCCAGGCCTATAGCTTCCCCCTCCCCCAGGCTGCGCCTTCGGAGGGAAGGAATACCCCGACGGGGCGGACTTCCCGCACCCCACCGACTCCTGCCGGCGGTGTCGCTGTCTGGTGAGTGAGCCACTGGGTGACAAGGGCTGGGGGAGGCGTGGGGGAGTGGAGATGGGACTTAGGGTCAGGGAAGTCCCACGAGATGGACTGGCAAAGGGGGGGGGGCCCTCCTCGCGCTAACGCAGCCTGCCCGGTCCGTCTGTCCATCTGCAGAGCGGGAACGTGCAGTGCCGGGCGCGCTGCTCACCACCGTCCTGCGCGGAGCCCGAGCTGCGGCCGGGAGAATGCTGCCCACAGTGCCCGGGTAGGAGCCGCCCCCGCCGGCGCTTCGCCGCCCCCCGCCGGGCCATGGTGCCATCCGCTCTCTCCCTCTGTGTAGAGGCCCCGGCTAGCTGTCCACAGCCTGGAGACAATGTCCCAGCTCGCCACCAGGAGCACTTCACTCCGCCTGGCGACCCCTGCAGCCGCTGCCTCTGCCTCGATGGCTCTGTGTCCTGCCAGCGCCTGCCCTGCCCGCCCACGCCCTGCACCCACCCACGCCGGGGGCCCTGCTGCCCCTCCTGCGACGGTACCACCTGGGTGGCAGCTCCCACCCGCTCCTCCATCTGCTCCATCGGCTCCCACTCCACCTCTGATGTGGATCCAACTCCTTTTCTCCTTCCCCCAACCTTACCTCTCCTCCTCTGGGGTCTCATTAAGAACCTGGCGACAGCCCAGTGTTGGTGGCTCATCCTGTAATCCTAGCTACTCCGGAGACTGAGATCTGAGGAGTATAGTTGGAAGCCAGCCCCAGCAGACAAATCAGAGAATCTTATCTTGCCTAGTGGCAAAGAGTGCTTGCCTCATATACATGAAGCCCTTGGTTCAATTCCCCAGCACCACATATACAGAAAAAGGCCAGAAGTGACCCTGTGGCTCAAGTGGCAGAGTGCTAGCCTTGAGCAAAAAGAAGCCAGGGACAGTGCTCCTGAGTCCAAGCCCCAGGACTGGCAAAATAAATAAATAAAATAAAATTATAACCCCAATAGCAAAATAAACACAAAAAAAACCCCGAGACTCTTATCTCTAGTTAACTAGTTAAAAAAAAAAAAAATCCTGAGGGCTGGGGATATGGCCTAGTGGCAAGAGTGCGTGCCTCGTATACATGAGGCCCTGGGTTCAATTCCCCAGCACCACATATACAGAAAATGGCCAGAAGTGGCGCTGTGACTCAAGTGGCAGAGTGCTAGCCTTGAGCAAAAAAAAAAGAAGCCAGAGACAGTGCTCAGGCCGTGAGTCCAAGCCCCAGGACTGGCCAAAAAAAAAAAAAAAATTCCTGAACTAGCTGGGCACTAGTGGCTCACACCTGTAATCCTAGCTACTCAGGAAGCTGAGAACTGAGTGAGTCAAAGCCAGGCCAGGCAGGAAACTCCAGGAGACTCTTAGCTCCAATTAACCACCAGGAAACCCAAAGTAGTGCTCTGGCTCAAGCGGTAGCACACTAGCCTTGTGCAGAAGAGCTCAGGGCCAGCTCTCAGGCGCTGAGTTCAAGCCCCAGTACCACCCCCTCCCCCCAAGAATCTTGGTGTGGTTCAAGTGATAGAACACCCATCTTGAGCAGAAAAAGCTAAGTGAGAGTGTGAGGCCCCCCTGAGTTCAAGCCTTAGTACCAACACACAGAAAAAGAAAGGAAAAAGCGCCCCAGTGTTTGGGCCACTACCACAAGCCCTCAGTTCCTGCCCTTCTCCCTAGGTTGCTTGTACCAGGGGAAGGAGTTTGGCAGCGGGGAGCGCTTCCCATCGCCCAGCACCTCTTGCCACGTGTGCCTCTGCTGGGAGGGCAGCGTGAGCTGTGAGCCAAGGCCTTGTGGTCCTGCACAGTGTCCCTTCCCCACCAGGGAAGACTGCTGCCCTGCCTGTGACGGTGAGTGGATTGAGAGGGGCCCACAGGGATGGAGGGCGGAGGGACGGCAAGAGATCAGCCAGAGACCTCTTTGCTGCCCTGGAGTGGATCTTTTATTTATTTGTTTGTTATTTTATGTATTTATTTTAAACTTCAATTTTATTGTCAAGGTGATGTACAGAGGGGTGACAGTTACATACGTAAGTGGAGTGGATCTTGAGGCACCCGGGTCTCACACTTGCAATCCTAGCTACTCAGCAAGTTGAAATCTGAGAATCACTGTCCGCAGCCAGCCCAGGCAGGAAAGTCTGTGAGACTCTTATGTCCAATAAACTACCAAAAAGCTGGAAGTGGAGCTCTGGCTCAATTGGTAACGCACTAGCCTTGAGCAAAAGAAGCTCAGGGACAGTGCCCAGGCCCAGAGTTTAAGTACCAAGGCTGTTTAAAACAACAAGAACAATTAAAAAACAAAAAACCCTGTGGACTAAAACCGAGATTTTCTCCTGCCCTTGATGCTATTTGGCTATTTGGACAAATTACATAGTCTCTCTGAGCCTAATTTTTGACTCTTGTTTTAAAAAAAAAGGGCCGGGGGTGGGGAGAATAGGGCCAGATCAAGTTCCCCAGTCTTCGGTCATTCTTTGTATTATCTTAGAAAATTTTGCTACACCCTCTACCAAATTAACTCTTTAGTTTAAATTAATTTAAATGAAGTTTAAGAAAAGTTTAAAACATCTTCTAATGAATTCATTAGTTAACATTTAAGTGGAGTTTTGAATTACTATAAATGAAAATTTAGTCTTGCCAGAAATAGACGATTACCATTAAATTGACAATAGTTAAAATATGATGTTGTTGGGACTGGGAATATGGCCTAGTGGTAGAGTGCTTGCCTCTATACATAAAGCCCTCGGTTTGATTCCTCAGCACCACATATATAGAAAAAGCCAGAAGTAGTGTTGTGGCTCAAGTGGTAGAGTGCTAGCCTTTAACAAAATGAAGCCAGGGACAGTGCTCAGGCCCTGAGTCTAAGCCCCAGGACTGGCAAAAATATCTATCTATTTATATAAATATCAATATCTATCTATCTATCTTGCTCTCTCTATATATGATATTGTTGAGGCTGAGAAGGTAGCTTAGTGGTAGAGTGCTTGCCTAGCATGCATGAGGTCCTGGGTTCGATTTCTCAGTACCACATACACAGAAAAAGCTGGAAGTGGAGCTATGGCTCAAGTGGAACAGTACTGGCTCAGGGATAGTGCCCAGCCCCTGAGTTCAAGCCCCAGGACTGGCAAAGGAAAAAAGTGATGTTGAATTCTTTTTAGGCACTTCCTGTCAAGGTCAGCACTACCTTAGTCTTGTTTGATAGTCAATTGGAGGTAAGAGTCTCACAGGCTTTCTTGCCTGTGCCGGCTTCAAACCACGGCCCCTCAGATATAAGCCTGTTGGGTAGGTGGGATCATAGGTGTGAGTCACTGGCACGCAACTCATCCTCTCTCTTGAACAGTGGTAAGCAAAGGTCAGAGAGGAACTCAGGGAAGATTTCGAGACCTCCCTGCTCAGTCACAGGGCTGGAAGAGTGTTGGAAGGGGATACCTTAGATCTGAGCCACCTGTGTTCACTCCGGCTTCTCCAGCTTTTCTTGGGCTGGACAATTTTCCCCTTCCAGCAGCGTCATGGTGAGCATGTGAATAACATGTGCATCCCTATGGGGCTCTTCTACCCTAGATGGACAGGGAGATTTCTTGCAGCAACAAGGGAGAAAATTTGCCCTTGGCCTGCCCAACTTCTCCCCCCCCCCCCCCCAGTTTTCTTTATCCCTGGCATGGGCTTCCTGTGACCCCAGGTGCCAGGGTCTTGGAGGCCCCGCCGCGGGCCAAGGCATACTTAGAGCAAGTGACCGGTTTCCCTCACCCCTTTCTCCTCCCCGTCCGAAGGCTGTGAGTACCTGGGTGCCTCTTACCTGAGCAGCCAGGAGTTCCCGGATCCCCGAGACGCCTGCAACGTGTGTACCTGCCTGGGGGGCTTTGTGACCTGCAGCCACCGGCCCTGCGAGCCTCCAGCCTGCAGCTACCCTGTCACCATGCCTGGGCACTGCTGCCCCACCTGCCAAGGTATGGCTGCGCCTGCGCTGCCCCTCCCACTGCTGAGGCTCCCAGGGGCCCTGAGCCACAGCACGCAGGACACAGACCCAGCTCTCTTCCCTCTCTCCCATCTCTTTTCCTCTCTTCTTCTCCCTTTCTCTTCTCTCTCTTCCTCTTTTTCTCTCCCTGTCTCTTCCTCTCTCCCTTTCTCCTGCTTCCCTCCCTCCCATGCCCCCCTTCTCTCTCCCCCACCCCCGGACTTCTGTCATACCACATCCCTGCCCTTCTCTCTCTTCCCATTGCCACTTCACACCCCAGAATGCCATACTCCCCAAATAACTGATCCTTTGGCTTCCATACCCATTTTTAAATGGTCTCGCTGCCTTTCTAAAATGTCCTGTCTCTGCTTTCAACCTGAACGAGCATTCTGTGGTTCCCACTGCCCTGGATTTACCAACCAGGAAGCAGCTTCCTCGCCCACCCTCCCCGGACCCCCACTTCACCCTATGTCCAGTGTGCCCCTGCCACCCTGTTCTCTTCCTTCCTGAGCTTTGTAGGAGGCCCCAGGTATGGCTGTGTGTGTGTGTGTGTGTGTGTGTGTGTGTGTGTGTGTGTGTGTGTGTGTGTGTTCCAGTATAGGCTCCTCCCATTGTGTCCCCCCCCCACTCTGCCAGGATGCCTGTACCATGGGGTCACCGCTGCCCCTGGAGAGACGCTTCCAGACCCCCTTGACCCCACCTGCTCCCTCTGTACCTGCCAGGTGAGGTGGAACCTTTGGAAGCTTTTTTTTCAGTATTGGGGTTTGAACTCAGGGCTGGGGCACTATCCCTTGCCCTCTCCCCCTTTTTTTCACTCAAGAATATTGCTTTACCACTTGAGCCCTTCCAGCTTTTTGGTAGTTCATTGCTGATAAGAGTCTCACAGACTTTCTAGCCTGGGCTGGCTTTGAACTGGAGCCTCAGACCTCAACTTCTTTTTTTTTTTGGCCAGTCCTGGGCCTTGGACTCAGGGCCTGAGCACTGTCCCTGGCTTCTTCCCGCTCAAGGCTAGCACTCTGCCACTTGAGCCACAGCGCCACTTCTGGCCGTTTTCTGTATATGTGGTGCTGGGGAATCGAACCTAGGGCCTCATGTATCCGAGGCAGGCACTCTTGCCACTAGGCTATATCCCCAGCCCAGACCTCAACTTCTTAAGTCTCTAGGATTACAAGCGTGAGCCATAGGCTCACCTTCAGGATCTTGGTCACCCTTCATCCTATTGCCCCCCCCTAAACCGAGAGGGAGTGTCCCAACCCAGATGGCAAGGAGTACACTCCTGTGACATCTGATGGGACAGGACGGGGTCACAACTCCCTGGCCATGGTAGGGCTGAGGCTGGAGGGTGCGGGTGGGGCTCCTAAGGGTCAGCACAGCTGGGCTTGAGGCTGCGCAGGAGTGACGTGCGCTGTCTCCCCCAGGAAGGTTCCATGCGCTGCCAGAAGAAGCCATGTCCCCCAGCGCTCTGCGCACACCCCTCGCCCGGCCCCTGCTTCTGTCCTGTCTGTCACAGTGAGCTGCCTCCAGGGGGCTTGGCTCCCATCCCCCTCATTTTCTCCCATCCTGTCCGGCCGAAGGTTGGGCAGTGCAGGGTGCTGTAGCACAGAGCCCCCGCCCAGGAATTGTGTCCCCACAGGCTGCCTTTCTCAGGGCCAGGAGCGCCAGGATGGGGAGGAATTTGAGGGCCCTGCAGGCAGCTGTGAGCGCTGCCGCTGTCAGGTACCCAGGGCTGGGGGCCGGGACAAGGGTGTGGCCAGTGTGTGTGGGGGTCCAGGCCTGGGTCCTGAGCCCCTGGCCCTGCATCTCCTGTAGGCTGGCCGGGTGAGCTGTGTCCGACTGCAGTGCCCTCCACTTCCCTGCCTGCTCCAGATCACAGAACCAGGGAGCTGCTGTCCTCGCTGCCGAGGTAAGACTAGCCCACAGAACGTCCCCCATGCTTGAGTGCCTGGCCTGGGCCCCTCAGCCTGAGTCCCCCATTGCAGTCCTTCATTGTCCCCTTAGTCCACCTTCAGCTCCTCCTCCCCCTCCCTGCCTCGCCAGACTCCCGCGAAGATTCCTCTCCACGCTGTCCCTCTTCCTAACCACACACACCTGGCATGACAGCCATGGAAATGAGCCATATCCCCTCTACTCAGTACTTGAACTTAAACGCAGGGCCTCTCGCTTGCTAGGCATTCACTCTACTTAATGAGCCACACCCTAGTCCATGTGCTGTTTGTATTTTTCCAAGTACGGTATTAACTTTTGCCCAGACTGGCCTCAGACTTTAATCCCCCTATTTAGGCATCCCAAGTAGCTGGGATTATAGATGTGTGCCACTAGACTGGCTCGTAATGACCATTTATGGAGGACATATCATGTGCTGGGCCCTGAGCTAAGCACTCTGCATGTATTATCACATTTAAGCAGCACAATAATCTTGTTGGGTAAGTGCTGACCTTGTTCCTGTTTAACAGATGAGAGAATAGAGGTGTGAAAAGGTAACGTAGCTGGGTGTGGTGGTGCATACCTAATGCCAGCACTTAGGAAGTGGAGGTAGGAGGAGACCTGAGAGCCAGCCTGGGTTACAGAGCAAGAACCTATCTCAAACAGAGGGGAACATAACGTGTAGTGGTCACTCTGCTGGCAGCAGATGAGTCCAGATGTGTCTCAGGCCAGCCGGCTCTGGAGCGCGAGGCTTTTCTAGTGTGCCACTCACTACTGTACGCAGTGTGGTTAGTGCTGAATGGGCACCGCATCCTGCTGGCCCTGTGGACCATACGGCACAGATGCGATCCCCACTAACACGAGGAGACTGAAGCTTGGGGAGACTGAGTTTCCATGATTAGTGACAGAGACATTCATTCATTCCACGCACATTTATTCCACCTGCTGCGTGCCAGTGCTGCTTGCCACTCAGTGGCTTTCTCCTCCACTAGAGACAGGATTTCTAGCCCCTCCCCAATCTTCCTACCATGTCCCCACACCCCCCCCCAACCCCAGTACCCATCAGTCATTGCTGACCACCAGGGACTTACCCTTGTCCTCCCGGGACCACAGGCTGCCTGGCTAATGGGAAGGAGCATCCCGAGGGCAGCAGCTGGGTGCCCCATGAGAGCCCCTGCTCGTCCTGCCTGTGTCACCAGGGTGTTGTCACCTGCGCCCGCATCCAGTGTGTCAGCCCGTGCCTCCAACCCCACCAAGGGCCCAGGGACTGCTGTCCTCGATGCTCTGGTACTGGGAGCCTGAGGTGGGAGGGGGACTCTGAGCTCCATCCCGACCTCCCTGCCTTTCTGCTGGGCTGGGCAGCAATGGAGGCTCCAGGAGGAGTGGCCTTGCATCTTGTATGCACCCTAGCCCCTGGGGGAGTACTGTAGGGAGGGGACCCCATCTCTGGCATTGCTGCCAGCTTGAAGGTTCTCTGGTCCTGTTCTCATTTTACCCCACCCCAAGACTGTGAGCACAAGGGGCGGAAGTATGAACCTGGAGAGAGCTTCCAGCCTGGGGCAGACCCCTGTGACGTGTGTATCTGTGAGGTAGGAGTGGGCACAGCCGGGGATGGGGACCCCACGGGGACGGCCAGGCAGCCAGCATGGAGTGGGTCCCATGGGAGGCAGGGACTTAGTTCATTCCTGAGCCAAGATTTCAGACCCAGGGTGGGAGCGTGGGGAAGCAGTGGGCGGGCCCTTGTGGCTGGTCTATGGGGTGGGGTGGTGAGGGAGCCACGCGGGACGTACCTTATTCCATTTGGAAGGGGATTGTGAGTATGGGAAGGTCCACACAGGAGAGTGATGTCATAGGTCAGGAGATGGGGGTGGGGATGGGAGGATAGCAGGAAGCTCTTAGATGGTAAAATAAATAAATAAATAAAATTCCTTGAGGGGTCAGGCCCAAGTGACTAGAAAAAGGGACATCTCTGGAGAATCAAGCATGGGTAGGGAGTAAGTCTAGGAGGGTATGAGTCTCCCTATAAAAGTGTGTGTGTGTGTGTGTGTGTGTGTGTGTGTGTGTGCACGCATGTGTGTGCGCATGTGTGCTGGTTCTGGGGCTTGAACTCAGGGCTTGGATACTGCCCCTTAGCTTTTCACTCAAATCTGGTTAAAGAGTCTTATATGCTTTTCTGCCCAAATTGGCTTAAAACTGTCATCTTCAGACTTGAGCCTCCTGAGTAGCTAGGATTTTTACAGGCCTGCGCCAGCAGTGCCCTGCTTCCCTTTAGAGCTGAAGTCCATATACGCACAACACACCCCAGAGAAGAGGGCCTGGGGTCCAGGAAGAGGGATGGCTCTCAGCTTTCATGACAGTAGGACTCACCTCTGCTCTTCATTCTTGTTGTAGTCACAGCCACAGGGGCCTCCCAGTCTTCGCTGTCACCGGCGGCTGTGTCCCAGCCTGGTGGGCTGCCCGCTCAGCCAGATCCTGCCTCCTGGGCCCCAGCACTGCTGCCCTACCTGTGCCCGTGAGTCTCAGGTTATAGGGGAGATAAGACACCAGGACTGCCTGCCCAGGAGTGCTCCAAGAGCTATCCTGCTCAAGCTCTGATAACTAGTGAGGCCTGCCCAGTCCCAAGAGGAGCTGGGTGCAGTTTGTGGAAAGTCCCAGCAGGTGGCAATGTAGTGTTGCAATTGAGCCGCTTCCTGCTTCTTGGTGGCTGTGAGGTAAAGACTAGAAGGACCTTGAATGGCCAACCTGCAGACCCCCTTTCTGGAACCCACAAATCTTGCTGACCACCATGAGAAAGGGAAGGGTGTCCCCTATCTTTTTTTTTTCTCTCCTCTCCTCTCCCATCCCCTTCTCCCTCCTTCCCTTTTCTTTGAAATAGGGATGTAGGGCTGGGAGGGGCGTGGCTCCAGGGGTAGATCTCTTGCCTACCACCACACTTAAGGCCCTGGGTTCAAACTCAAGTACCACTTAAAAAAGAAGTCATATTAGAATGGGAATTTATAAAGGGGCAGAAATGGTGAGTTGATGGGTGGAGAAGCCTCCCTAGCTTTAATTACGAATACTAAAAGATAGCCAGTTGGTTTCCTGGCTTTAAGAACTTTTAAAAATGGTAGTAAACTGGGCTCTGGTAGCTCATGCTTGTTCAGACCCAGGTAGGAAAGTCTGTGAGACTCTTATGTCCAATTATGCCTCAAAAAGCTAGAAGTGGAGGCATTGCTCCAGTGATAGAGTGCCAGCCCCAGTAGACACACACACACACACACACACACACACACACA
This sequence comes from Perognathus longimembris pacificus, assembly GCF_023159225.1. NCBI lineage: Eukaryota > Metazoa > Chordata > Mammalia > Rodentia > Heteromyidae > Perognathus > Perognathus longimembris. The sequence goes on along the minus strand of NC_063162.1, from coordinate 135,421,751 downwards.
CACACACACACACACAGAGGAATTGCCACAGCCATTCTGCCTTTGTTGGGCTGTGGAAGAATGATTCAGTAGCCCATCTTCTACCATGCAGACCACTGTTGACCACATACAAGACACATGTTCCAGGAGGAGAATGGCACTAAATCTGACATTTTCCTAAGTTCAGCATGTAGTAACCACACACTTATAGAGTAGCATACAGTTTACCATCTATACCATATTAGATGTACTAAGTGCTACCTTCCCTTGCATCCACCAGCCTCAAGGTGTGACATGAAGACTCATTTCTTAAACACCTAATGAATGCCACATACTGTATTTGGTGCTTCTGATAAACAGCAGAGTTTGCAGTTTGGGGCTCGCCTCTGGGGAAAGAAGTTAATCAGGTCCTATCTAAAAAAAGATAATAATCCAAGTGTAATGCACATACCCGTGGTCCCAGCTACTTTGGGAGGCTGTTGGTAGGAGCATTGTAGTTCAAGGCTGGTCCTCAAGCAAAACAAAACAAAAGAAAAGAAAAACCAGAAAAACCTGCTTAAAAAATAATGTTGTTGGTGGCTCATGCCTGGAATCCTACCTTCTCAGGAGGCTGAGATCTGAGGATGAGGGTTCAAAATCAGTTTGATGGTAGAATGCTTACCTAGCAAGGGCAAGGCCTTGAGTTCAAGCCCCAGTGTCACAACAAACAAAACATCTCATTTAACTCTCACAATATCTAATGAGGTAGTTAGTATTATTACCTTTTTTTTACAGATTAAAAAACAGACTCAGAAATTGATTTATCTGCTCAAAGTGACTCAAGCATTCAAGCACCGATTGTTTGATCCAGGATTGGAACCTGGGGTGCTGGTCCCTGGTGCTTTCTTGTGCTGTTTAGTCAGATTATAGGAGTTGGTGACAAGGACTGCAGGTGCCTGGTTGTTCTTTGTGCTTGCAGGGTAATGGAACCACAATCTGACAGTTTCCAGGACACTCTGTGCTTAATGGCACAGCAAAATTTCTTTCTTTCTTTCTTTCTTTCTTTCTTTCTTTCTTTCTTTCTTTCTTTCTTTCTTTCCTTCTTTTTTTTTTTGGTGCTGGTATAGGGCTTGAACTTGAGCTATACCTCTACTTCCAGCTTTTAGCTAGTTAGTAGAGAGGAGTCCCTCATTATCAAGCCAGGCTGGCTTTGAATCATGATCCTCGGCTCTCAGCCTCCTGAGAAAGAAAAGATTACAGGAATGAGCCACCCTCCCTCTCACAAAGCTCCTATTAAATGGTGAAGCTCTTTGCTAAGCAACGAGCAAAAGAGGATTTCTGGGGCTGGGGATATAGCCTAGTGGCAAGAGTGCCTGCCTCGGATACACGAGGCCCTAGGTTCGATTCCCCAGCACCACATATACAGAAAACGGCCAGAAGCGGCGCTGTGGCTCAAGTGGCAGAGTGCTAGCCTTGAGCGGGAAGAAGCCAGGGACAGTGCTCAGGCCCTGAGTCCAAGGCCCAGGACTGGCCAAAAAAAAAAAAAAAAAAAGAGGATTTCTCCAGAAGCAAGCAAACACTGGGGGCACAGGTGGAACTGTAATCCCGTCTCCTTGTCCTTCTTGCCCTCACCTGGCCCTTCCTTCACAGAGGCGCTGAGTAACTGCACGGAGGGCCTGCTGGGGTCTGAGCTGGCCCCGCCAGACGCCTGCTACACCTGCCAGTGCCAGGTGAGTCCTTCTGCCTTGAGCCCCTCTGTGGGCTGAGGCTGACACTGTGGCGGCTCCTGGCCTCCCCATCCATCCCCTGTGTCCACGTGTTTTATCCTACTTGTGACCTACTCCCCACTGAGGCCCCCAACTTCTTGGGCTCTGAAGTTCTGTCCCTATTGTGTTCACATGACCATGAGCAGGACCTGACATGGCTCTGCATTCGCCGGACCTGTCCTGAGCTCAGCTGTCCCCTGGCGGAGCGCCACACACCCCCTGGGAGCTGTTGTCCTATGTGCCAGGGTAAGTGTCTAGCCTTGATTTCCCAGCCAGAGAGGAGCCCAGGAGGGGAAGGGAGGGGTGGCATTCAGGGGCTCTTGGGTCTGCAGTCAGAATGCCGGCTCCCTGGGCTGCTGGTGGCTCACACCCGTAACCCTAGCTACTCAAGAGCCTGAGAGGAGGATAGCAGTTTGAAGCCAGATGGGGCAAGGAAGTCCATGAGACTCTTTTGTTTTGGTTTGGTTTTTTGCCAGTCCTGGGGCTTGAACTCAGGGCCTGAGTACTGTCCCTGCTTCTTTTTGCTCAAGGCTAGCACTCTACCTCGTGAGCCACGGTGCCACTTCTATATATGGTGCTGAGGAATCGAACCCAGGGCTTCATGTAATGAGACATGCACTTTTACCACTAGGCCATATATTCCCAGCCCCCATGAGACTCTTATCTCCAATTAACTGCCAAAAAAAAAAAGCTGGGAGTGGAGCACTAGCTCAAGTGGCAGAGGGCTAGGGAGCCAGCCTGGACTGGAAAGTCCTTGAGACTCATCTCTAATTAACCACTAGAAACCTGGAAGTGGGGCTGTGCCTCAAAGTCATAGAGTGCTAGCCTTGAGCAAAAGAGCTCAAGGACAACACCCAGGCCCCAAGTTCAATCCCCAGGACCAAAAAAAAAAAAAAAAAAAAATCAGGGTCAGCACCTAGGCTCTTGAGTTCAAGCCCCCAGGACTGACACAAATCATAAAGAAAAAAACATGCAGGCTTCATTATTTGTAGATACAGAGGGGCTACACGCTGATATAGAGCAAAGACCCACGAGGAAGAGGGAAGAAGAGAAAGAAGATTGTATTTTTGAGTTTCAGGCTTTTTAGGGTGTTCAGGGACCCCAGTCCTCTAGGAGGACACTGCACCGCAGAGCTGGCTGGGTGTCACGCTTGGCTTGAGGGCCCTCCTTGAGCCACCGTCTTCCTCTTGGGGTTGAGAGCCATCCCAGGTGTGGGCACAGACCGAATGCTGTTAGGCTTTCTGGAGAAACGGGCGGAAGCAACAGAGCCACCCGGGAGCTGGTGGCAGGGCCTAGGCCTTCCCCACTAGGAAGCTGAGAGGGAGCTGGGAGGGAGGACCCAGCGGGAGGGGCACTGCCTGCCCAGCCCACTCCTTCTCTCTAGAATGTGTGGTGGAGGCCAGTGGCCAGAGACTGACAGATGGAGAGAGCTGGCGGGACCCCCACAACCCCTGCCGATCCTGCAGCTGCCACGTAATCTGAGGGAGGAGGCAACATGGAAGATCTTCCAGATGGATAAGGGTGGAGGGTCCCACAGTCACCGGCAAATCGGGGGTCTTTAAGGGACAGAGGCCTCCCTGTGCTGGGCAAGGAGTCGAGGGCTGGATTTCAGCCCTGGTGTGGATGTCTTGAGGGGCAGGAGATGGGCGCTCAAGTCCCCATCCAGAAAGCCTCGGGGAAGGTGAGATTAAGGAGCCAGGCCCTTCAGGAAACCTCTACAGCCATGATGTCTGTCTTCAGCGGGGCCACATGGAGTGTCACCTGGAGAAGTGCCCGGCGCTCTCCTGTCCCCATGGCTGGGTAAAGGTGCATCAGGCTGGCAGCTGCTGCGAGCGATGCCAAGGTGCGGGGCCAGGCGGATGGAGGCGGGGTGAGTGAGGCCTGGTGCGTGTGTGTGGAGCCCTGAGCCTCCCTGTCTCCTGTCCCCTCAGCCCCCACTCAGTCGTGCCTGCACCAGGGACGCCAGGTGGCCTCAGGGGAGCACTGGGCAGTGGACACCTGTACCAGCTGCTCCTGCGTGGATGGCACTGTGAGCTGCCACAGCCAGCGCTGCCCACCACTTTCCTGTGGCCAGGTGAGTGGCATGCGGGAACTGCCATGCTAGGATCACCAGGTGTGGTGCAAGAGATGCAAGATCCGGAGAGGAGGTGGGGACATGCAGTTGCCATGACAGCCACCAGGGGGTGCTCTGACCCTCTCTTGGTGAGCCTGGGAGCCCGTGTTTGAGAGTAGGGCTATGCCTAGGCTTCCAGGAGGGTCGGCTTGGGGGGGCCTGGTGGGGAGTGTGGTGTGTCTGACCATGCCTGGGGCTGAGGCCAGGAAGAGGCGCCTGCCCTGAGTCCTGGCAGCTGCTGTCCCCGCTGCCTGCCTCGGCCTGCTTCCTGCATGGCGTTCGGAGACCCGCACTACCGCACCTTTGATGGCCGCCTGCTCCACTTCCAAGGCAGCTGCAGCTACGTGCTGGCCCAGGACTGCCATGGCGGGGACTTCAGGTGTGCACGCCTCTCCCTTCCCCCCGACTCTCACACCTGGCCCCGCTGACACTGGCCCCTGGACCTCTCCTGTCCCTAGCGTGCAGGTCACCAATGATAACCGGGGCCACCGGGGCGTGGCCTGGACCCAGGAAGTGACTGTGCTGTTGGGAGACGTGGCCGTGCGGCTGCAGCAGGGCAGGACAGTCACAGTGAGCAGAGGACCGGAGGGATAGTGGGGCCTGTGCTGTCCACCTGTCCACACCAGCAACTCTCCCCCCCCCCGCCCCGCCTTGTGCAGGTAGATGGGCGCCCTGTGGCCTTGCCCTTTCTGCTGGAGCCGCTGCTGTATGTGGAGTTTCGAGGGCGCACTGTCATCCTGCACGCCCAGCCTGGGCTCCAGGTGTGGCCTGGTTCCTCCCGTCTGTGTGTAGTGGAGAAGCTGGGTGCCAGCTACCTTGTGGGTGGAGCTCGGTGACAGGGTGCCAGTGAAATTCCAGGAGAGGAACCAGGGCCAGAGGCCTCTAGGGGAAGCTGAAGGAGTTCTGAGCTGAGTTTTAATCTTGGCTGGGCCAGGGGTCCATTGGGGCTCATAGGCCACCTTCCCTGAGCCTCAGTGTGCCCGGCTGGAAGGTGGCGAAAAGGTCAGTAGGAGCAGAGAAGATGTCAGCTAGCATCTGCCTTGTGGCCTCAGGGGTTCCACTGGAAGAGCCAGCCAGAGGCACAACTTCCAGATCCACACAGTAAAGCCAGCACACACTCCTGAGCCCCACTCTCACTGTGCTCTGTCCTTCGCGAGGCCCGAGTACCCATAGGACATTGGGCTTCATTGTCCCTGTGGCCCAGTTGAAGGGTGTCTCATCCACGGCGGGGGGCAGTCTGAGTTGGCCCAGGCCGCAAGCATGTGACTGGACCTGGGCAGCGTCCCTTCCCCTGGGAGTCCGCATGTACCCATCCCCCTCTCCTCTAACATGGAGAATGGCAGTACATGGGGCCATGATGGACTCGCGTCTTGGGGTTCCTACCCCTTCCCCAGTTTAGACCTCTCTGTACAGGTGCTGTGGGATGGGCAGTCTCGGGTGGAGGTGAGTGTGCCCGGCTCCTACCGCAGCCAGACCTGCGGGCTGTGTGGGAACTTCAATGGCTTCGCCCAGGATGACCTCACAGGCCCTGATGGGCTGCTCCTGCCCACTGAGGCTGCGTTTGGGAACAGCTGGCAGGTGAGTGGCACGGGGTGTGGAAGCAGGGGGAGGCTGGGCAAGCTGGCACGATCTGGTCATGAGTCCCAGCGCAGCCATCTCCCATGCAAAGGCAAGACCAAAGAGGGACTTCAGGGTCTCGGGGAGGCTTGGGGGGCTTCTTGACTGTGGTGATGCTAGGGGAGGTGGGATGGCCCGTTGCACAACGCCTGGCAGCTGAATCGTAAGCCCTGCATTGCTGCTCACTGGCTGTGTGACCTTGGAGAAGGCACTCACCTACTCTGGGCTTTGGTTTCCTCAACACAAAGTGAGGCCAAGGAGAAGGTAGATGATGCTTCTTTTATTTGTCTTGAAAGATCTTTCTTTCTTTTTTATTAGCCGACATTAGTTATACAAGGAGGATTCTCTTTGACTGTACTTAACCTCTTTCATCCGTAGAAAAACCAAAACCCCCCAATACCCCAACTTCCTTCCCCTAGTCCCACCCTTTGACAGAGCTTATTCTCCTTCCCCGTCCCCTCTCCACTTTGAGCCAGTGAGCCGCTTCCAGTTTTGGAGTGGTTCACTAGAGAGGAGAGTCTTACAGGGGCTTTTCTGCCTGTGCTGATTTCAAGCTGTGATTCTCGGGTCTGAGCCTCCTGAGGAGCTAGGATTCGCATGAGCCATTGGTGCCTGGCTTTTGAACCTCTCTTTTTTTTTTTCTGTCAGTCATGGGACTTGAACTCTGGGCCTGGGCACTGTACTGGGCCTGGGCTCTTCAGCTCAAGGCTAGTGCTCTACCACTTGGCCACAGTGCCACTTGTTTTCTGGTGGTTAATTGAAGATAAGAGTCTTACAGACTTTCCTGCCTGGGCTGGCTTTGAACCATGATCCTCAGATCTCAGCCTCCTAAGGAGCTAGGATTACAGGCGTGAGCCAGTGGTGCCCAGCTCAGAATCTCTTACAGAGCGATTCTTGAGGTTAAAGCAAATGGCTGGGTGAGATGTATCTGAGAGACATGGCATGCCGTGTCATCTGCCAGTAATGGTGGCGTTTCTGGATTGTTCTCCCCACCTAGGTCCCGGAGGGCCCAGGGCCTGGTCGTCCCTGCTCTGCAGGCCGAGAATTGGATCCGTGCCGGACAGCAGGTTACCGGGCCAGGCGAGAGGCGAATGCCCGGTGTGGGCTGCTCAAGTCCTCCCCGTTCAGTCGCTGCCATGTTGTGGTGCCGCCAGAGCCGTTCTTTGCCGCTTGCGTGTATGACCTGTGTGCCTGTGGCCCCGGCTCTTCCACCGACGCCTGTCTCTGTGACACTCTGGAAGCCTATGCCAGCCACTGTCGCCAGGCCGGGGTGACGCCGACCTGGAGGGGCCCTACACTCTGTGGTAAGGGGGGCACTGCCCAGTCCAGGCTGGGGAAGGGACAGTGCAGAGAGCAAGGGCAGCTGGAGGGCTCAGGCCTGAGCAGGGCGACAGCAGGGAGGGCACAGGGGTGAGCAGAGTGACTGAGGAAGTGTCGGGGGCCCCCATGGCCCCATCTTCCACTCTTCCTACAGCGGTGAGCTGCCCCCTGGACCGTGGCTTTGTGTTCGATGAGTGTGGACCACCCTGTCCCCGCACCTGCTTCAACCAGCACGTCCCCTTGGGGGAGCTGGCAGCCCACTGCGTGAGGCCCTGCATTCCCAGCTGCCAGTGTCCCGCGGGCCTGGTGGAGCACGAGGCCCACTGCATCCCACCCGAGGCCTGCCCCCCTGTCCTGTTCACGGGAGGCCAGCCACCCCACACCCTGCCCAGCGCCAGCCGGGGCCAGGACGACCCCTGACCAGGACTCATCAGGCCGTGGCAAGCAGCCACCACCTGCTCAGAGCTGTGAAGCCAGAGCCCTGCGTCCCGTGGGGACATTGGGAGCCTTGGGGGGGGAGGGGACATGAAGACCCCAGCAGCATTGAAACCCACAGTAAACCCCGAGCCTCACCGCTTCTGTGTGCGCCCGTGTCCTCCTGGCCTGCAGGGGGGTGGGGGGGGTGGGGGGCTGGGAGGCTGCTGGAAACACCGGGCCCTCAGTCAAGGGCCCTGGAGCCTGAGGACCTTGCTCAATCCTACGCCTGTGTCCCCAGCCGCCCCAGCCAGGCGCCCTGGTGCTGGCGTGGGACCCGGGTGTCCTGTTGGCCACCCTGTGCCCGGTGGCAGGCTCTGTGGACACTGCAGGGGCGGAGGAGCGCACAAGGGGCTCAGTCCCCACGCAGCCCCCGCTTTCCCCTGGGCTTGGTGGTACTAAGCGCTCGGGTGCCTTCTTGGCCACTGTTAGAGCTGGTGATCTAGGACCTCATGCCTGGGGAGACAACACACAGACATATGTGCATGTGTGCATGCTTGTGTAAACACCGCCTTCAGAAATGTGTGTATCATGTGCACACATGCCTGCCTGCATTCACAGCCACACCCACCCGGGAGCACAGGGGACAAACGACACATCGTGTGTGTGTGTGTGTGTGTGTGTGTGTGTGTGTGTGTGTGCAGCTTGCCACGATGTTGTAGAAGACAGAAGCTGTTTTGAAAGGGGAAAATCCCAGAATGTAAGCCCACTTTGCTAAGTACCAGCTGTATAACCTTGGAGTTGTAAGGACCAAGATCTGGGGGACCCCATTGTCACTATGGTCCCTAATGAGGGAATGCAAGCTCAGAGCTCTAGGAAAGGATGCACACAAACCCTTTATTGTTTAATGGAGCAAGAGAGCACTTAAGGGGCAGGTCACCCACCCTGCCAGCTCAGCCCTTGTTCCAGGAGGCTATTTTATTTTATTTTATTGTCAGTTTTGGGGCTTGACCTCAGAGCCTGGATGCTGTCCCTGAGCTTTTTGTTCAAGGTTAGCATTCTACCACTTTGAGCTACAGCCCCACTTCCGGATTTTAGGTGGTACATTAGAAATAAGAGTCTCATTGCCTTTCTTGCCTGGGCTGTCTTCAAACCACTGTCCTCAGACCTCAGTCTCCTGAGTAGCTAGGATCACAGCCATGAGCCACCAGCATTCAACACTATTGTTGTTTGAAAGATAGCCTCTCGTGACAGGGCAACAAAAGTGCAGGCAGGCAAAGCTGCTGTGGCAGCACAGGCTGTAAAGGTTCCAGACCACCGTACTCAGATTTCATGACTATAGTGTAATCCCTGAGGCAGTTAACCTGCAAAGAGGAAAGGTTTGTTTTGGCTCTTGGTTCTGGAGTTCCCCATTCCAACACCAGGCAGCCTCCGGTGCTTTTGACCTCTGGTGGAGGCACTGATGGCAATAGTGGAAAGCTTATGTTGGAGCCAGGAAAGAAGGGACAGGTGAGGGAAGGTGTCCCACAATCCCTTTCAAGGGGATCTATGATCTATGGACCACCACAAGATTTCCTACAAGTGCATAGCACCTCCTAATAGAGCGGCCCTGGAGACCAAGCCTTTCATAATGAGCCTTTGGGGGACACTCAGCATTACACTGTAGCTCAGCACCTTGTGCATTGGATTCCTGTCCTTACTATAGCTCACACATGCGCTTTCCTCCTCTGTCCCGAGAGGAGAGCAGCAGATGCACCTAGCTTGCCGGGAGGAGCGATGGGATGACGGTGGACAGCCTGGGCAGGCAGGCCTGGGCCATGCTGGGAATGTCAGGCTCACACATAGCTCTTGATGAGAATAGCCTCGCCTTCCCAGAGTGTGTGTTACACTTGACCATCCCCAGATGAGATGAAGGCAGCCATGCATCAGTAGTGTCCTGTCAGAGCCCGAGGACAGTCACGATCTCTTCCTGGAACTCTGACTTCATGGGGCGGCTGCGAGGAGCGAGCGCACATTGCAGCATGGGGGACCCCGCACCTAAGAAGCTGTTGGAAGCTGCTGCCGCTGCCCCATAAGGCACATCTGTACCATGCTTGTAGAACATAGTTGCAAAGGATCTATAATTCAGCTACGCAGAAGATGGAGATCAGCATTGCACTGTGAGGCCGGCATGGTGTAGAGACTTCATCTCAACCAATAAGCCAGGTTTGGTGGTCTATAGTTCGGGTCCCAGGTATACAAGAGGCATGTGTGTGAAAGCTGTGGTCTGAGGCCAGCTCTCAGGCAAAAACCCGAGACCCTATCAAGAAAATAAAGCAAAACGGGATGGGAGAACCCATCAACTGGCAGAGCACTTGCATAGCAATCAGGAGGTCCTGAGTACTGTCAGTACTGAGTACCCCAGTACTGTCAGAAATGAACACAGTTGCAACATTCACATGGGCCTGGGTACTGTATACGTAAGACAGAGTGGGGGCTGCAAAGGAGCGCATGCTCCTTCTGTCACACTCGTGCACACATTGCACACCGCCCTCCCCAGGTGAAGAGCACTGTCTCTGAGGTTCAAGCTCAGGTGTAGCCAGGCCCTGGCTCGGCTCGGGTGTCAGGGTCCTGCATTATTGAGATCAGATCCTTTGTTCTCCTTGCTCCTGGCTGGCTCTCAGCTTCCTCTCCACATCTCCTCAGGCTCTAGTGGCAGTGGCCAAGGGGGAAGGGAAGTCTGGCCTCACCTTTTCTCCATGGCACAGGCAGCCACTCCTCGGGGCCCAGGGCTCCCCTGTACCCCCAAGCAGGCTTTGGCCCTGTACCAGCTCCTCTTCCGGCGCCCTGCAGGCCTGGGACAGCTCCAGGCTGCACTTTTGCAGGTGAGACCAGGCACTTCCCTGGGGAGGGGGCAAGCAAGGGACCTGATTGTACTTTGGCACCCCCCTCCCCCAGATTCAAAAGTGCCAGGGCAGTCCCCCAGGACTGGAGCTTTCTACCATGCTGCTGGAAATGGAGCGGAGCCAGCGGGCCCAGGAGCAGGTTGGGGCTGGCCAGTGTGTGTATGTGGTGGGGGGGTGTGGCAGAGGATGGAAGGACAGGGGTGCCCCTCAGTCCATGGCTCCGGCTCTCCACCTTCTTGCAGCTCCTCTGGGACTTGGAACTGCTGACTGGGGCGGGGCTGGGCCTCTTCTGGCCGCCCTGGGCACAGGTTGGTGGTCAGAGGGGCCAGGCCCAGCATTCATGGAGCCAGCACAGCCAGCTCTGTGGTAGGACGAATGGGGACACTGAGCCACTGGTGAGTGGGCGGGGGGGGTACTGTGTGATGTTGGGGTGGTCATGCTGGTGAGGGAAGTAAAAGGTGGGTGTGTTTTGGAGACTGACAGTCCAGCATTTGGTCTCTGCTCTGTCATTTCCTGGGGAACGTGAGCCTCAATTTCCGTAGCTATAACATAAAATGTGGATCGTGATAGACCTGTCCCTAAGGTGGTTGGAAGGACCAGGGGATTCATGGGAGTAAAGGAGTTTACAGTGTCTGCTTGGCATATACCATGTGCTCAATATCATTTTCATTCCACCATTAACCCCTGGTTGATCACATCATCTGTGTCATGAGACTTTGAGCCTTTCAATGCGGTTGCCAAGGCGGCGTGAAGCCACCTGGCAGGTCCCAGAAGAAAGAAGCATTGGTACACAGGTGGCCCTGAGACAGTCCTTCCTTGCAGTGGGCCCTTCCCACCAGAGGTAGAGCACAGCCTTCCCTCTAGGTGGCAGTGCTGTGCTGACTGGCCCCAGAACAGATAATTGGGGATGAGTGTTATTGGGGATGAGTCCTGGCTCATGCACCAGCTGCCTAAGTCACTTTGGGCCACCTTTAGGAGCCTCTCTGAGCTAGAGAATCCTGAGCTGTAGGAGGAGGCTCCAGTCAATATCAGGGGTCAAGGCTGCAGTCTCATCTGAAGGCTCAAGTGTGTCCGAGAGACTCATTTCTAAGCTCCTTGCTGTGGAGAGGAAGGGGAAAGAGTCATACATGGGCCTGCAAATCAGCAAACAGGGATCAAGGGGGACTAGCTTAGAGGCTGCCTACCACACGGGCACGCTGCTCTGTGAAGCTGGACTCCCCCAACCCTTTCCAGAGTTCCCGGCTGCACCCTCCACCCCAGGCTGAGGACTCCTTGAAGCAGAACCATCAGCTCTTGGAGGAGTGAGTTTACCTTTCAGGGAATTGGGCAATTTCATCTGTATTGCCACACAAAATGGCCAGAAACCAAACCCCTCCTGCCTCCTTCCCACAGTCCATCCCAATGTCCCCTCCTCTTGGCTCTGACTCCTCCAGAGCCTCACCCGGTTGCATTCATGGTTTTTCCATAGAAGAGCAACCCTTAAATTCCAGCTCCAGGACCTAAACTCAGAGTTGAGTACTGAGAAGGGGTCCATTCATCAGCCTTTTCGGCAGCTGCCTCTCCTGCTCCCCTCAGAGGCCTGCAGGCCTCTGGGGTGTGTCTGAGGCAGCCCCAAACTCCTGCAGGGGGCAGGCCTTGGACCCATCATCAGCTCCAGATTTGGGGGAAGCAGGAGGGAGTGATGAAGACCCAAAGTGGGAGGGTCCCGGCATAGCTGCGGAAGCCACACAGGGTACGTATGTCAACACGAAGGGGCCAGGAAAAGAGATTGAGGAGCTCCTGGAGTTGGGGAAGCCAGATCAGGTCAGAAGCAGGGATGTCCTCATCTCACATCCGGGGACTTTCATTATTCACTCACCCATCATCTCCCACCTTTCCTCTGGGGCTGGGCTCACCTGGGGATGGCATGACAGGATTGACAGCAGCTGTCTTGAGCACTGTCTCCAGTAGGATTCTGAAGCTGACATGGCGCTCAGGGAGGAGCCCCCGGAGTAACTGTTCCTGGCTGCCCAGATGTAGGGGAGGGAATGGAGTAGCAATCCCGGGCCACTTGGCCATTCTAATGAGTGCACTGAGTATGTACACAGAACAAGAGACTTGGTCCCATCTTGGATCACAGGTAAATGAGAGCATGATATTAAACAGGTAATTGGAAGGTGGGCTAGGTGCTCATGCCTATAATCCAGCTTCTTCAGAGGTGATATCTGAAGGTCACTGTTCAAAGCCAGCCTGGGCTGAAAAAGTCCAAGAGTCATCTATCTCCAATTCTCAACATATTTGTTAAAAATTTAGCAAAGCTAGAACTTTTTTGATTTGTTTTGGGTGCCAGTTCTAGGGGCTTGAATTCAGAGCCCGGGTGCTATTTCTGAATTTTGTTTTGTTTTTGTCAAGGCTAGTGCTCTACCACTTGAGCCACAGTTCCACTTCTGGATTTGAACCTTGATCCTCAGATCTCAGTTTCCTAAGTAGCCAGGATTACAGTTGTGAGCTATTGGTACCCCAGCTAAAGACTTAGCTTTTAACTACATATGCATGAATGTGAAGGTGCTAACTTCTTTTCTTTTAAAATTGGGAATCTTTTTTTTTTATACAAGCATTTAAATATTTTATCTCTTGGAAAAAACTGACCTCAATTATACTATTGCCTGGGAAATAAACTCTCTGCTAAGACAACAGATCACCACCCCAGAGGGTAGGGGTGTTAAGTTGTTCTCCTAATTCCTGGCCATCATTTCTCTCAGCCTTAGGAAACTCATGTGCAAAAAAGTTCTGAAAGACAGATCTATTTCCACAGAAAACATCCGCTTTCGGTTAGTTTATGAATATTCACAGGAGTCTGTATTGCTTTGGGAGAAAGATGGGCCATTCTTACGCAAGAACCCAATTTAAAAGCTTACGAAATCAGGGTCCTTTAAGTAGTTCTCTGGATTCAGAGCCTCTCCCGTCACATCTGCAGGGAAGCGGTGGCATTGCGTCCTCCCTTTTTAGATTTCTTTTGTTCGTTATGAAGACTTGCAGTTTTTAGGCTGGGCTCTGGCTTACATTTTCCTGTCTTGAATTTTCTTTGATTTTGCTACCAGAAGCAAAGGGCTAAGGAGGACTTGCCTTAATAATAGCCAAACAGAGAACACAGAGAGTGAGCCTAAACCAGCATGCTAGAACAAAGTGGGGTGTCCTTATGCAGAGGGACCCCAGCAAACAAGCCCAGGGCCAGGCATCTTGTGATGGTCTTGGGAAGAAGGGCTGCTGGTTCCCGTAGGGAGGATAATGAGGATAGGGTGGGTTGTGGCAGGCACGTGTGACAAGCAGGCACACACAAGCGTGCACACAGGGCAGACTGTGGGAATAAAGGTGGAGAGAGAAAGTGACTGCCATGACAGTCACAGGCCTCCACCCTGCTCCAAGCACAAGGGACTTCCTCGGCCCCTTAGGTCCAGTTCAGATGGGGTGTGTGTGTGTGTCTCTAGAACCTGACCAGACAGCTCTCAATATGAGCCTTTCTCCCTCAGATTGCTTAGAAGAGAACCCCACCACCCACCATAATGATGAGGAGCCAGGAAATTCACAGTTTAAGGTGAAAGTATGGGAGGGGGTCTCTCAGGTTGGGGATGGCAGGAGGCAGGGCTGTCTCTTGTGGCCAGGTGGGAGAAAGGACCCTTGCTGAAGCACCCTTGGGACCACATAAAATGGGTTTAAGCACAGCACCAGTGGCTCACACCTGTGATCCTAGCCACTCGGGAGGCTCAGATATGAGGGCTCCAATTTGAAACCAGCCCAAGCAGACAAATCAATGAGACTCCTATCTCCAATTAACCAGCAAGAAGCTGGAAATGGAGTTGTGGTTCACCTGGTAGAGTGCTAGCCTTGAGTGAAAAAGCCAAGTGAGAGTGCAAGGGCCTGGGTTCAAGTCCCAGGAATGGCACAAAAAAGGAGGGGGAAGGTTCAGCATATATGTGAATCCGGTGAAGACCGGCTTGGGATGTCCAGGTTCCCGGAGGGCCATGGCACCAGGACTCCCTCAGCCTGGGCCTAAAGTGCTTTTCCTTCCTAGGACCTGTCCCCGAGGGAAGAGTGGAGACAAGCAGAGCCTCTGATCCATGCGTCTCGGAGACCAACATCCAGGGGCCCACAGGAAGGAAAGGGCACCCAGAGAACCCCAGGGCTCCATAGTCAGGCCTCTCAAGGCCTTCCAGTACCCCAAGAGCCCCCTAAGGGGCTGGGCTCTAGCCTGGACCGGGAGACTGGACCGCAGACACTGTTGAGGATAGTTCCTCCTCCCGATCAGAAAGAAGGGACCCCTCAGAGTCAAAGTGGGGAATTTCCTCAGGATCAGAGAGGGGCGGCACCCCAGGAGGGGGAAAATGGGGCTCCTCAAACCCACAGAGGAAATAGTCCTATGTGCTGGAGAAAGGAGACTCGGCAGGCTCAGGAAATGAAAAGCCCTCAGTCCGGAGAAGACAATATGGCACAGGCCCGGGAAGTGGTTCAGGGAGAGGCCACAGTACATCCCGAGAGGGAGGGCCGTCTCCGGGGCCACCTGAGAGCCACCTGCCGGTCCCCAGGGGGAGAGACCTCCCAGGGTGGGGCAGGGGAGAGCCCGGGTCCCCAGGGAAGGACCACCCCGCGGACTCAGGTCAAGACGGAAGGGCAGAGGGAGAGGGCGGCTGTGGGGGCCGTCAGGAAGGGAACGTGGGCCCCTCCCCGCCAGGCCCCCCCAGGCTCGGAAGTCCGGATGCTCCGGAAGCCGGGGGTCCTTGCGGCTCTCCCTGGAGGAGATCCCAGCCCTGCGGAGCAGGAGGTGCTTGAGGCGAGGCTCCCGAGCGTGATCGGGGAGCGGAGGGGCGGCCCTGGGGACCCCAAGGCCTGGAAGGCCGCACGGCCGGCGCCCGCAGAGGAGGCTCGGGCGGCGCTGACGGAGACGGCGCTGCAGCGGCTGCTGGAGCTGCAGGGCGCGGCCTGGCGGCGGCACCGGCAAGAACGCGAGAGGCAGCGGCTCCGGGTGCGAGTCCACGCGGGGCCAGCGAGGGATCGGCGAACGACCCTTGGGCAGTGGGGTGGGCAGGCGGCAAGCCGAGGCGGAGCCGGGCTGACTGCCTCCTCCCCAGGTTCTGGAACGGCTCCGCATCGCCGGGAACCGCCATCGTCGGGTTCACCCGCTGGGCCTTCCAAGCTTGGCTCAGCTCCCGCCACAGGCAAGCGCTGGGGCTGCCCAAGGTGGGGCCGGTGCGGGATGGGGGGTGGGGGCTTGCACGCGATCGATCGCCCCGCCCCGGACTCGGTCTGTGCACTCAGGAGGACGCGGCCGGGAGGCGGCGCGCCCTGCGGGAGCAGCTGCACCAAGCGCGCCTGGAGAAAACCCGCCGGCTGCGGGCCCTGGGGGCCAGGTATGGGTGGGCAGGGACCTTGGGGGGAGGAGGGGAGGCTGGGAAGGGCCCCTTTTCACTGGCATTTGGATGACAGGTCATTCTCTCCTCAGGAATACCCAGACTTTTCAGGAACTGCTGTCCTCTGGTGCTGAGAAGCCTGAGCCTGGAGAAGCGCGCCCACCCTTTCCAGCCCCATCTGGCCATTGCTGGGTCCCCAGAGATATTTAAGGGGAAGGGAATTCATGAAAATGCAAGAGGGCGACCCCCCCAGGTCCTACGCAGTTTCAGAAGGGCCACAATGCAGCCTCGGGGCTGGGAGCAAAGACAGACAGACACCACAGTTCCCCTCCACCAGGAGGCCAGTCATTTCCTCTTCCCTCACTCTAAGCCCATGTTTGGCCCATGTCAGAAGGCCAGGTCCCGGGGGTCGAGCAGTGCAAAAGCCCCATTCTTGCGGAAGAATGACTCGATCTGGCACATCTTGCAGGAGATCATTCCTTGCCTGGCTGGAGAGCCTGGGAAAAGATATCAGAGGCCAGGAATGGGTTTCTGAGGGGGACTCAGGGCACAGAGTGATAGTGGGCTTGGCCCCGTGATTCTGCTGGTGTGCCTACTTTGTGTGAAGAAATAAAACGTGATTCTGAATACTTGGGGCTACAGGAAAATACAGGCTGGACACCTGGGAAAGCAGTGGTGGCAGTGGCCCCCCAATGGGCTTCCACTGTCAGCATGTTTCAGGATTTTCTGGTAGGATGGGGGGGGGGGGACGGGGATTGCAACTCTACTAGTCTCAAGGACAGACTGCTTTTCTTTCTTTTGCCAGTCCTGGGGCTTGGACTCAGGGCCTGAGTACTGTCCCTGGCTTCTTTCTGCTCAAGGCTAGCACTCTACCACTTGAGCCACAGCACCACTTCTGGCTTTTTCTGTTTATGTGGTGCTGAGGAATCAAACCCAGGGCTTCATGCATGGTCGGCAAGCACTCTACCGCTAAGCCACATTCCCAGCCTGCAGACTGCGTTTCTACCTCTGCTCCTCTCAGGCCTCACCTTCCCCTTTTGCTGAAAAGCTCTTCCCTTACTCCCTCCTAAGGGCTCTGAGGAAAACGAGGGAGCTTTCTGGGTAAACCATTAACCTTGCTGATCCCCAGCAACCCACCTTTTTTTGCTAAAGCACTCAAGCAGCTGGAGACTTCTGAGCAGTCTCCATGAAATTCATGAGACGCCCAAAGGACACTCGGCATCTCCCAAATCACTATCACTTTCCATTTCCTCATCTTCACTCTTCATAGAGAAATCCACTGACAGAGCTGTCTCCCCCCAACTCACAGGAGACAGACCAGCCTTCCTCACCAACACCACAGGAGGCTCAGGCTCCACCTTCCTGCCTCCCCCCAGGGTTAGATTCCAGCAATATGAGCTCCCTGGGTGACTTCTTTCAACCTCAGCATTAGGTGTTTTGTTTCCTTTTGGGGACTTGGTGGTTATAGTACTTGACCTTTGACCCCGGCCCAGTCTCTGCTTGTCAACAGCACTGATACTCAAGTGGTTCCTGAATTTGTGTTCTGAACTCTGACCTCACTCTGGAGGTCCAGACTTCCACATGTAACACCATTAGTCTACCATGGCATGGCAAGTCTCTTCCTATGCCCGCTAGCCCCCATCCTTCCTCAACCTACCCTGTCCAGCTAGGCTCAATATCTAGGTGTTGCCATTCAGTGGTTTCTCTCTTGCTCACGTTCAGAAAGTTCCATGGAGTCTTCCCTCAAAGCATTCAAACTGTCTCAGCCCCACTGCTAATTCTTCTAGTTGGAATGACCCTCTGTCTTGCCAGGATAAACAGATACCTAATTCACCTGCCAGATTCTGCATCTGCTGGCAGCTGTGGGCCAAGTGGTAGCGTGCTAGTATTGAGCAGAGAACGCTAAAGCTAAGGGACCCAGGATCTGAGTTCAAGCCCCAGTACTGGCATGCAGACACACTCACACAAAGGGAACTCAGGGTCACTCACCTGCTTAAAACCCTCCATTGGTTTCCCTTTGAACTAGAATAAAATCTAGGCTCCTCCCCCTGCCCTTTAGCTCAGCCCCCAGGGGCTCAGAAAGACCTTTCCTGACACTCGGCCCCTTGCCTCACCTCCTGCCATCACTCCCTAGTCTGAGGGACGTGCCCTTCCCTGGTGCATGTTTGTAAGGTGACTAGTTTGGGGGAAGTGGGGGCTCACCCAGCTGCCAGCCATATGTGAAGTTGCTGGTGATGGGGAACAAGTAGCGCTTCTCTGGAATGTCCAGTTTCCGGGTGTTGAGGTAGCGGTAGCGGCCTTGGAAGTCGTGGGAGATTCCTTCATACAGCAGGGCCCGGATGGCAGGCTCTACAGGGTACATTTCTGATTCAGGAAGAGCCTCTGGGACAGGACTGGGGGCCTTGGCAGGGCTTGCTTTGGGGACAGATGGGGCTGAGAGTGGGGTCTTGGGCTGCAGGGTAGGCAGTTTGAGGGGCAGGCGGGCTGCAGCCTTAGCCTTCTGCTTGGCCTTCAGTAATGACCCATACTTGCGGTGCCATTCACAGCGTAACATCATCTCCCTTAGATATTCCTCCTTCCAGAAATTCTGCCGCATGGTATCCATATTGAGCTGCCGCGCCATGGTGGCAAGGCAAGGGGCAGAACCAGGGGTGGCTACGGCTGAGGGATGAGCACAGCAGGCAGTCCTCCCAACAGTGGGTGGCCACCCTGGGCAGTCACCTGGCAACCAAGCTTCACCTCACACAGGGCCAGAGTCCCACCTTTAGCACACTTCACCTCCTGAGGTAGCCTGGGGTCAGAGTCCACTGCTCAAATGCCTTCATCCTCCAGCCTCTGGCAGAAACAAGGTTCCATCTAGAATGACAGGTTCCTAGCTTTCCTGGGCTTTCTGCTTTGGTTCTGGAGGGGTGGCGGGGGGGGGGGGGGGTGGGCAGCATACCAGTCCGTACCCCATACAGACTGAGGTAGGGAAGTCAGGGACCAGTCATATGGCCAGTCCTTGAGTTATGGCCACCTAGCCTAACTCTTCCCTCTGCCTGGCTCTTTGGCAGAAATGATTCCATCCATTCCAGTCTATTATTCCCCAACAGCCTTATGCCCTATGTGTCTTTTCAAGCAATCAGCCCATTTGGACAGAAGCAAGAGTATTATTTTAATATCAACAGTGACACTGTAACAGTATGGAACAGAGGTAGTGGAGAGAGAAGATGGGTTTCCTGTCCCCTAACCAAACTAGATTTTAATGGTAACACACCATCATATAGAAGTACCTCCCCTAGCCTTCTCAGTGGAGCGGGAAGGGGTGGGAATTGGAAACCAGGCAGGGGCTTGAAACTTCCATGGCAAGCCAGGAGAGAAGTGGTAAGGGATGAGGGGCCGAGGGGTTCCCTAGCGCAGGTCTTCAGCAGTGAACATGCCCTTGGCCCTGCGCAGGATGGAGTCTTTGGCCGCGTCATAGGGGTGCTCCTTGGAGGGAATCTCTAGCACGGCCGGAATGGAGCGCTGGTGGGCGTCCAGGGCATGCCGCACCATTTCTGCAATGTACTGGTTGATGAGGATGATGCCGATGTCGTCGCGGTTGAGAAACTGCCTGTTGGGGGAGACCACACACAAGTCCAGGATGGCCCAGGGGCTGCTGCAGCCCGCTGGAAGTTGGGCAGGGGAATGAGTGACCCAGAGGGCCTGGAGGACAAAGGGAAAAGCTGCTGTTCTAAACTGTCCATTTTAATCTTCCTTGAATGAAGCTGGGCCTGTAACCCAAGCTACTTAGGAAGCTGAGATCTGAAGATCATGACTCAAAGCCAGCCCAGGCAGGCAAGTCCATGAGACTTTTCTCTCCAGTTAACCACCAAAAAAACCCAGAAATGGAGCTGTGGCTCAAGCAGTAGAGTGCTAGCTTTGAGCACAGAAGCTCAGGATGGCACCCAGGCCTGGAGCTCAAGCCCCAGGACCAGAAAAAAAAAAAAGTATATATGGGTGCCCCTTTGTATCTGTATAAAGAAATTCCACCTCTGTACATCACCTTGTCAATAACATTTTAATTAAAAAACAAAACAACAATAACAACAAAAGAAATTCCAGAAAGATAATCTTCCTTCTGTTACTGACAGGGAGGGGAGGAAGACATTGAGGTGTAAAGACCTGATTGAGACGAGACTTCTCCACGCATACTTTTTTTTTTGGGGGGGGGGGCCTTTCCTGGTCCTTGAACTCAGGGCCTGAGCACTGTCCCTGGCTTCTTTTTGCTCAAGGCTAGCACTCTGCCACTTGAGCCACAGTGCCACTTCTGGCCATTTTCTGTATATGTGGTGCTGGGGAATCGAACCCAGGGCCTCATGTATACAAGGCAAGCACTCTTGCCACTAGGCCACATCCCCAGCCCCCACGCATACTTTTCGGATATTCAGTGTTTTAAGGTTGCTAGGTGTCGGTAGCTCACACTTGTAATCTTAGCTACTCTGAACGCTGAGATCTAAGGATCACAGTTCAAAGCCAGTCCCTCTTTCCACTTAACTGCCAAAAAGCCAGAAGTGGAGCTGTGGCTCAGGGATACCACCCAGGCCCTGAGTTCAAGCCCTAGGACCAGCACTAGAAAAAAAAAATCAAAATAAGGCTGATGAGACCACTGAACTCCTCAAGGTTTAGACTGATGAGTGGAGATGGAGAAATGAGGCAAAGACACATGATGAGAAAAGAAACTCAGTAATGCTGAGTGTGGAGTGTGGAATCATACTTTCCACAGATAGAACCTGCCACTGTGACCACCCCCAATCCATTAATTTACTTACTCATTAAAAACTATTGAGCACTGGAATAGGTTAGATTTGATGGTCTAAGATCCACTTTGGTTGGAAACATGCAAATTTCTTTTTTTTTTTTTTTACCCATACTGGGGCTTGAACAGGACTTGAGCACAGGCTGTCCCTTAGCTTTTTCACTCAAGGTTAGCACTCTACCACTTGAGTCATACCTCCACTTCCAGCTCTTTGATGGTTAATTGGAGATAGAGCCTCATGGACTTCCTTGTGCAGGCTGGCTTCAGACCACATTCCTAAGATCTCAGCCTTCTGAGAAGCTGGAATTACAGGCATGAGCCACCAGTGCCTGGCTTGGAAAGTTCTTGAAGTAAATTTGTCCTTCTCCAAGACAACTTGGGTCACTTTACCAGGCTCTTTACAGATCAGTGGATAGCAGCTGCCCAGGGCAGAGCCTATCCTACCCCAGGCAGAGAACCAGTCTCAGCTAGCATCTCTGGGTTGGGCTGTTTAGGGAAAACAAGTGAGAGCAGTTTATTTCTGAGACTTGGCATAGAAGCCCCAGAAAGAGAGTGAAGTAAACAACAAGAGGCTGTCATCTTAATTCTAGTCACCAAGACACCTTTTTGATGAAAGGGCATGCCTGCACCCACACTTCAAAGCTACTATCCTTAACCCCAGGCAGGAAGTGTGGCTTAAAGTACAATATCTGAGTAGAAAGCCAGACAATCTAGATGTGGTGGCCCTTGTGTTCAAGATAAAGGGAAATTTAAAGCAGGCTGAGCATCACACAAGCAGAGTGGGTACTAGCTTAAAAGAGGCACAAAGGGTTGCTTGCTACTGGGTTCAAATCCGAGCTGTCTCTTCTCATTGTTTTCTCGCTGGTAAGTGGGATTAACCCCTTCCTTAGGGGCGACGGTGAGCCTTTGGGGGATAAAGATACAGAAAGGTTCCTTTAAGGTGCAAAAGAACCCAGTAGATTGCAAGGCCCCGTAGACGGCTCTGCGGGTGACCATCACGGGGCCCAGAGGCAGCGCTGAGGCTGGGCGAGTCCACCGTCGGACTCCAGGCCTCCCGACACCGCAGGTCACGAGCTCTCTTCCCCTTCTTCCCTGACACAGGATCATGTGAGGACCGGACACAGCTCGGATCCCACCGAAACCCAAGGGAAACTGGCGCCTCCGCTCCAGGAGGGCGGACGGACTTCCAAGACCGCGTCCTCATCCCCGCGGGGGTCTGACACCTCGGTCCCCAAGGCACCTCCACCCTCTCCCCTCACCCGCACCAGGCAGGAGGGCCCAGTCAGGCCTCGCAGGCCACCGTACCGGAAGGTGTCTTCGATCTCATTGATGGTGGTATCCTTCTCCACCACCAGGAAATTAGGGTGGCGGTTCTTGTTAAGCTCCCCTATGCCGCCCAGCAGGAAGCCAGTCACCGTGTCCTCGTCCCCGATCACCGCGATGAGTTTACCCCTCCCCGCCATTCCCCCAGGCAGGTAGCGCTCAGCTCCGAGCCCCAGAAATCGCCGAAACCCCGCCCCGTCAGCGCGACGCCGATGCCCCGCCCTTCAGACAGGCGCACTACCGCTACTACCTTTTGGACATGCGCATTAGCAGCAATGCGCCTCGACCCAAGTACGCCTGCGCCTTAAAGAGAGCGAGAGGCCGAACAAGAGAACTACGATTCCCAGAAGGCTGTGCGGGTGCCGGGCTCTCACTGTTGTTCTGCAGTTCATTTATTCCTTCCTTGGTTCATTTGTTGGACGAAGCTTTTGTGGTGTTTTTGGAACAAGGTCTCGCTATGCAGCTCAGGTCGGCCTCCAACTTGCAATTCCTCGCTTGCGCTTCCCAAGGGCTGGGATGACAGGTATGTGCCACACCTGTCAGGACATATTTTGGAACAAGTGCTATTAGATTCTGAGACCTTAGAGAAGAAAACACACTATGTGGGGTGCTTTTTTTTTTGTTTTTCATTGTTTTTTTTGTCTTGTTTCGTTGTTGGTTCTGTTGAGATAAGGTCTCACTGTGTATCCCCAGGCTGGCTCTAAACTGACATTGATATCTCATTATGCCCAGCCATTGAAAAGACAAAGATGCTAGCCTTGAGCAAAAGAAGCTCAGGGACAGTGCCCAGGCCCTGAGTTCAAGCCCCAGGACTGGCAAAAAAAAGATACAGGGAGTCAACATACTAATACTGCCATGTCTCTGATGTTCTGTTTAAACAATAAAACCTGTGGCTCAAGAGGTAGATGCTAGCCTTGAGCAAAAAGAAGCCAGGGACAGTGCTCAGGCCCTGAGTCCTAAGTTGGGAATAAAAGAACACAAGCTGCTGAAATGTGAGGACTAAAAGCTAACTTGGTAGAATCTGACAGAAGGGACTCTTGAAGAACACTTCCTCCTAAGGGTTACTCATCTAAGTTGAGACCTGAAGGACCAGCATGGGGAAGGGATGGAAAAGGAAACAAAGTGTGGTAGACAATGAGAGCCAGCCATAGGAGGGCTTGACTAGAGAACATAAGGAGTTGGGGTTTCTTGATGGCAAAGCCTCCTGAAGCCACAGAAGGTTTCTGATTATAATAAGAGGGTGATGCTGACAGATTTATGCTTTAGAACCTTCACTGTAACAGTGCAGCTTGCAGAGGGAAAGACCAGAAAAGGAGAAACCAAACTGGGGGGACATTGTAGTGGGAGGTGATGGTAGCTGGGATTCAGGTAGTGATAATGGGGGATGTGGAACAGATGGAGTCATGGAGTTGAGTCATACTTAGAGACATACTGCATACTAGTGACTTTTTGATTATAGGTGTTAGGGGAGGGAAGAGAGAGGCATCAGGAAATGTAAGCATCTGGCCTGTATAGCTAGATGCAGAGGAGCAGCATTTCTTGATCAGGTCAGAGAGGACAGAACCACTCTTCCCTTTCGACAAACAGGCCCCCTGGTGTTGACCACAGGCAGAGAATGGGGAGGGATGGGGCAGGTGTAGGGGCACTTAGTCCAGTCTCTGGCACACACAGGTCCTCAGTGGTCACAGGTGGTTGGGTACACAACGGAATGAATTCACTTTTAATGGGTTTGTCAGGTGAAATAAGGAGCTGGGACAGTGCCACTTTTTGCCATTACTCCTTTATTCGATCATCATTTATCAAATGTAGCTACTCTGAGATTGAGGACATAAGCCTCATAAAATGATTCTGTCTTTAAGAGCTTCCTGCAGGGCTCAGGGGAAGGTAAGACATCTCAGGGGAAAGGCGGACATGTGATAAAGAGAAGCTCTGGAAAGGTTTTAGGGGGTAGACCCAGAGAAAAGTTGGGGGCAGTACCTCCTCCTAGGTGAGGACTGAGGAAGCAGACAGGCCACAGAGCCAAGAGCGGAAGAGGATCAGGGTTAGCGAAGGATTGACCCCCACCCTGTTTTCCCAGGAGCATACCAATACCAGGCAACCCACGAAAGATATGTGCAGACTGCCTGACACAGCAGTGGGGCCTGAGCCTGGCTCTAAACATTCCATTGTGGACCTAGTCTATAAGGCTCTGAGGCCAAGCTGTGAGGCCAGGAAAGGGTTAAGAGGCTGGAAGACTAAAAACTGTATCCTGTAAAGGTCAGACTGTCTGGGCAAGACAGGTGTAGAGATGTCTGAACATTAAAAGTGTGAGACCTTGGATAAGGGAATACATACTCTATTCTCTGCCTGCACCTGCAGTCACCACCCTATATTCTAAACTCATGTAATCCCTGTCTCCTTGCTCAGAGCCTATAAAACCCTTGACTCCAACCCAGCCTCCCCTTCCCCCATCTCCAAGCCCACAGGAAGACTGTGTCCCTCACTGTTCTATATCAATAAACAGTCCTCACTTGTGGAAGACTGAGTCTGGCCTGTTTCCTTCCTTTCTCTTCCCTTTTCCTAATGAGCTGGAACCACTTGTGATTTGGGTCTTGTCTGGTAGCACTACCACCAAGTGTCCAAGGACAGGTGTATTGCTTCTGATCCTACTGAGGAAATGTCTTGCCCTGTTCTGCAACTCAGTTGCTCATTCCCATACTGATTCATATCTACATTAGACCTCTCAGGGACCCCTTTGTGGGACCCCCCTTGAGCTGCAACAGTGGAGCCAGCCAAGGTCAGATTACGTCAGACAATGGTAGAAGGAGTCCAGGAGGAAACTTATCCAAGTGAGGCTTAGAGGTGGAGAAGCCATAGGCCCAGGTTTGACCCAGACCCCAGAGTGAAGTTTTGGGGTACATATGGTCCTACCTGCCACCTGGATATGGATCATTCCTATTTGAATTGGTGCTCACTGTTATAAGGTCCTAATCTGAAGTGTGAGCCATGGGGAAACTGGCCTTCCAGTAGTCCTAGTGCAGCTAGCTTTCCAGAATAGTCCACTCCCTGCTACCACCCACCAATCTTCCAACTCACTTTAGATTGATCTCCACCCTACCCTCATTTTTCAAGTTTCCTGCCAACATCCTAGACCTCATTTCTTCTCCAGGCCCTACCCTTCAGTCTGGGTCAGGCCTCCTAGGAGCAGCTACCCTTCCTCTGTCCCTCCCAAGCCCTGATTTCGTGTCATCAGCAAGAGAACACACCCACACAGAACAGCCAAGCCTCCGCGACAGCCATACTTTATTTGGAGTTTTCCACTTGGGCGGCTCCTCAGCCGCATAACATGTGCAAAAGCCCCCCAGAAAGCTGGGCCTCGCAGTGTGTAAAAAAGGCCCCCATGGGGCAGAGCTGTGCAACAGTAAATAAAAAAAGAGAGAGAGGGAGATTGAAAAAGAAAGAGAGAGAGAGAGAGGAAAGAGAAATCAGTCCCCCAGGAAGCCGGGCTTGGACGGAATACATGGGGCTCAGGAAGTTCCATGTGCCGCTTGATCTGGGTCTGTTTTCTTCTCAGTTGTGCTTCCTTGTCCAAGTCTTTAACGCACTGGGCTGTGGCCACCGAAGGGGCCAATGACAGTCCTCAGGGGCAAGAGGTTTGTGGGCAACCTCTCTCACAAATCAATCCCCCCCCCAACCACAACACAATGCTACCTCACTGGCCTCAGCCCCATTGGAGAACATGGGGCTTCCCTGGGCCCCCAGCCCATTGTACTCTGCAGAGTCTGGCTCCAGTCATCTGTCCTTGTGCCCCTTTTAGGAGAGAAGCCCTGCTCTGAGACAGAGGCTCTCCACGCAGGGGCACAGGGAGGTGGGAGGGCGTGCCATTCACAGCACACCCAAGGCAGGTGTTTGTAGCGTCTGGTTCTGCAAGTGTGCATCTGGGTGTGGCGTGTGTGTGTGTGTGTGTGTGTGTGTGTGTGTGTGTTTGGCCAAGGTAGGGGCTGAGGCTGGGGGAGGCACTTCTGGAATTCAGGGCACATTGACTTTGAAAGGGCTTCCGGGGACACTTTCGTCACCCCACTTGACAATGAGGATATAGTCCCCTTTCTCCTTGACAGTGTAGGTGACATTGTACACACGGTTCCCCATGTGCTTCACATATACCTCCTCACAGGGGGTCTTGGGCCCGTGCACACCCACCATCATCATGTTGGTGCCTGGAGAGGGAGGCGAAGAGGGGCAGGCTCACATCTGTTCCTCAGGCCACACCCTGTCCCCCACTCCCTGCTCCCCCCTCCCCTCAGCCCCCCTCTCCCCGGCAGCCCTCTCTCCCTTTGAACTTGCCTGCTTTGCTGCAGTCCACAGTGAAGGAGTTCTTCTGACCCACAAAGGCCTGGGATAGCCCGGGGCCTCGCGTCACCACCTTGCTGGCATCGGAGGAGAACTTGGGGATGGAGCTGTAGCTGGAGCCCCGGCTGGAGGAGGACTTGGTCACAGTCTCCACCAGAACCGTGGATGTTTCGTGAAGGCTATGGCCTCCAGACAGCCTGGGACCTAAGGGGCAGAAAGGATGGTGGTGATCCCAGTCAGAGGGCATTCCTGCCCTTCCCTAGGTCGTGGGCCCCCAATGCACACTTACGGACTTTTGGGGCTACAGTGCCTGTGTTGTGTGACTCCCCCTCCCTGTCCTTAGCTGTGACCTTTGAGGAGCCCAGCCTTTCCCAGCAGATGTCTGCACTGCCAGCTCCAGTTCCTGCCTATCCCCACACAGTGGTCTCTGCTGGAACTGAAGTTAACTCACAGGGCAAGAGTTTTGCTTTAAAAAGAAACACATAAGCATGCTGGTGGCTGACACCTATAATCCTAGCCCCTCAGGCGGCAGAGATCTGAGGATTACGGTTCAAAGCCAGCCCAGGCAGGAAGGTCTATGAGAATCTTTTTTTCCAATTAACTAGCACAAAGCCAGAAGCAGAGCTATGGCTCAAGTGATAAAGTACCAGACTTGAGTGAAATGCCATGAGTTCAAGCCCCAGTACTAGCACAGGAAAACAAAACAAAACAAAAAAAGATTAATCAAAAAGGGATAAGTTGGATTATGCACGAGTTCACAGAATGGAATTCTGCATAAAGCCAGGCCCACCTACGTTCCTCGTAATTGGACCATGATGTTTGGAGGCAGAATAAAACCAGATGTGAATGGCCACTTGGAGCCATCCACTTTAGGGCACTCACCTGTAACCTTGGCTTTGAAAGGACTGCCTACAATGTGCTGGGGGCCACCGTACTTGATGGCAATGAGGTAGTTGCCAGGAGCCATGGGAGTATAAGTGACCACGTGACCCTCAGGACACTCCCGACAGTCCAGCTGCACCTTGGAGGGACCATCAATGGTGACAGACAAGGCCCCTGAGCCGGCATTCAGGGTGTTTACGATGAACTCCGATGACACACCTGGGGGTCAGAGGGAGCGAGGATAAAGGCAGAAAGAGATGCAGCCGCCCCCCTCCCTGCTACGGAAGCTCTGCAAAGACCTTGGGCCTCAGAGAGCTGGGTCTCTGCCTCTGGGGCAAAGCGGTACTGAGAATACCTGAACATCCCACACATCCACCCCTGCTCCTTAATTCCAGGCACTTACCAGTGGTGCCTCCCTCGAGCCCAGGGCCATAGGCTGACACCAAGCCTGGGTCCCCAGCCTGGCTCTGTTCCCCAACACGTATTTTGAAAGGGCTTCCTGGGATATGGGCACCATTGAACTTGACATCGATAGAGTGGACGCCATTCTCATGGGGGATGAATCGGATGGTATGTTTGTCTGTGGGTGAGAGAGTAGGAATATGGTTAGCTACTATCTTCCACCCCTCTCCAGTTGGTTCTTGCCTGGCAGGGGATGGCAGGGGCAGGGCCAGCTCACCACTGTCCAGCTCAGAGACATAGCACTCCTCCACGGCTCCTGAGGGCGTGTGCACCCTAGCATCAATCACGCCCCGAGCTCCGTTCAGCTGCACCGCAAAGGACGCTGGCTGGTTCACCTTGAGCCCTGTCTCCTGCAAAGGCCATGGGAAATGTGTAGAGTTTGAGGAGGCTGGGACTGGAGTGGTCATCTCTTCAGCCCAGTGCTGCTCTCTCACTGTCCCCAGGCCTGACCCCTGCCTGTCAGAGCAGCTTTCAGGGGGTAGGAGGCCTGGGCTGGCCTGTGACTTCCTGCATCCACCTGCTAAGATGTCGGTATTGTACCAGCCATGCCGGGTACTGAAGGGGATGAGGGTTGATGAGCCCCTGTCCTGGCTGAGGAAGCAGAGGCCAGACATTACGTAAAGCAGGCTTTGTGACAGATGCAGGAGTTTGGCAGTGCTTGTGGACTGAGCTTCCTGGAGCTCAGGTATGGAAACCTGAGTATATCAGACTGGCCTGGGAGCACTTAACCCAAGATGGTGGCCCAATGAGAAGGGTTGAAGTGAGCACAAGGAGTCTGGAAGAGGAGGAAGTGGGCATGGGAAGGAAGTGGAACCCCTTTCTATAGTGGGAGTCACTGGAGGGACCTCTGTAGACTGACAACTGTACTTGGGACACCTAGAAGGGGACAGGGGCAAGGTCTTCTCCCTGCCCTTTATTTAACAAGCTTTTTGACAGTATGTCCCCTGAACACATGGCTTGTCTGTGTGACACATACTCAAATGATAGCTGGAAGTCGTCATCTTTCTAGAAGTTACCGCAGGAGGAAGCAGAGTGGTTGGAGGAGGCATAGCTCAAGCCTGGTGGCTGCGTGCCTATGTAGGAGCCCCTCTCTACAGCCAGCTTACCAGTTCTATACCGATTTGGTATTTCCACTCTCCTAAGTCATTAGCCCTTTGGGGAGGAAGTGGAACACACTCGGTAGTAAGAAATGGTAGGCAGCAGGAAGGACAAGGAGACCAAACCGAGCACACACCTGGAGACTGGTGACTGTCAGCCGGCGAGCGTCATCCGAGAGGGAGGCCACCGGGACCACAAATGGGCTGTCGGGGATGTGCTCATCGTTGAACTTGATGGACACTTCATAGTCACCTGCAGAGCGAGGCTGGTTAGCGTCTTCCCCAGGATGAGGAGCGGTGGGGCTGAGCCACCCTCGCCCACGTCCTTCCCAGGATGGAGTCCCACGGGGGTGGGGAGGGAGATGGGCCAGACGAGGAGCAGGGCTGGGGAGGGGTGACTAGGGATCTTCTGCCTGACTGGTGAGCAGAAACCCAGTCTGGAAGGTGGGGTTGGCTCAGCCCCACCTCCAGCAAGGGCACCTACCTGGCTCCTGCACAACATAGGAGACACCACAGGAGCCATCTTTGCGGTCCTCAAATGCAATCTCGGCCTTGCTGGGACCCTCCACAGCAATGGACAGACCCCCGGCACCTGCTTCTCGGGTCCAGATGCTGAACTCAGCTAGATACAGGGAAGCAGGGTGGCATTGGAGCACCCTCACCCCTCACACAGGCTGCCCTGACCCCACCTCTCTCCCCACCTTCTCCTCCCCTCTTACCTGGCATGCCAGCCACACCTCGCTCCAGGCCTGTGCCTCCAGCCCTCACTTTGTGGGCACCCCCTTCACCCAGTGGCCCCACAGTGAACTGGAAGGGGCTGCCAGGTACGTGCTGGCCACGGTACTTGACAGCGACGGTGTGGGGCCCCATCTCCTGGGGCACAAAGCGCACACTGTATGCGCTGTCCTCTCCTTCCACGATCTCCGCAGCTTCTGTCTTGCCTGATGGGCTGGTCACCTGTGCGGTCATGTCCTGAGAGCTGGCCTCACCTGGAGAGGGGGATGCTGTCAGGACAATGGGCCAAACCTGTGACTCCTTCTCCCTGCCTCAGGCCAGCCCGAGCCACTTGGGCTGAGTCTGCCAGGGTTGGGGCCTGCTGATTTCAGCCTCGAATTCTGAGGCAGGAGGGGAGGCCCCGGCCGCCCTGTGGGGGGACTCAGGCCCAGCCCAGTGCTCTCTACTTACCCTCCTGCTGCCGAGTGATGCTGCCGAAGGAGCCCAGGCGCTCCCGGCCCAGGAAGTCCCCGAAAACAGCAGGGAAGGGGTCCCCGCCAACCTGGGTGGACTCCTCCACGCGCACCTCGCGTTTGGTCTCCCCACCCCGAGTCTTGCTGATCTCCGTCCTCTCGGTGCGGGTGTATGTGTGGCTGCTGCGTGTGAAGGTGCGTGTCAGCCGCTCCTGGGCAGACACCATCTGGAACCAGTTCCCTGTGGGGTGCCAGGAGGCAGAGGGAGAGAAGTTGAGGGGGTGAGCAAGCAGGACAAAGGCCCTGAGGGCACATCCCTACATCCTCACAGTCCCACCCCCTGGGCTGGCTCTTCCCCACCCTTCCTGGCTCTACCTGGGATCTTGAGGTTGAGGTCACAGGTGCTACCGATGGTGGCAATGGAGGGTGCCTGCCTACGGCGGGTGATGCTTTCCTTCATGCGGCCCTCACCTGTCACCTTCACGGTGAAGGGGCTTCCTGGGAGGGGGGAGGGAGAGCAGAGGGCGGGTCAGGAGATCACCTGCCTCCCAGGCTCTGCCCTGTTCCCACGCCCAGCCTTAGCCCAGCCTTACCAGGCACATGCTTGTCAGCAAACTTGATGTTGATGATGTAGGTGCCAGGCTCCGTGGGGCAGTAGGTGACTTTACACGTGCCATCCTCCATGTCCTCACAGTTGATGTCCACTTTGCTAGGGCCTTCAATACTCAACCCTAGGCCCCCATAACCTGAGAGGGAAAGTGTGGGTCACATCTCCCTCAACCTAGGGACACTCACATGTCACTGACACCCGCCCCCCCCAGGCCACCAGTTCCCAAACTACAGTGTTCACCTAGAAAGGAAAGTGGTACCGTGGGGGACGGACAGTGGGCTAGGCATTGTTCCCAAGACCCACCAGGGAATGATCTAGAATAAGCTGGTCTCCTTGGGTTGCAGTGAGTGAAGAAAAATTTTAAAAAGGTCAAAATGGCTGAGGTTTCTTTTAAAAGTAAGAGAAGTCACGCAGTAATGGCACACACCTGTAATCCTAGCTACTCAGGAAGCTGAGATCTGGAAATTGTGATTTGAAGCCAGCTCGGGCAGAAAAAGTGTGTTAGACTTTTATTTCCAATTATCCAGCAAAAGGCTGGAAGTAGAGGCTCAAGTGGGAGAGTGAGCCTTGAGCAAAAGAGCTAAGGGAGAGGTTGAAGCCTTGAGTTCAAGCCCAAAATAAAAATAAATAAATACAAACTTTAAAAAGTAGGAGAACCAATGGGCTATTCACTTGCCCCAGGTAGTCTCCAGACTGTTAATCCCAACAGGGGTCAGAAAGTCCAGGGAGAGGAGCTGGGCATATGGCCTAGTGGTAGAGTGCTTGCCTTGCATACATGAAGCCCTGGGTTCGATTCCTCAGCACCACATATATAGAAAAAACCAGAAGTGGCGCTGTGGCTCAAGTGGTAGAGTGCTAGCCTTGAGCAAAAAAAGAAGCCAGGGACAGTGCTCAGGCCCCGAGTCTCAAGCCTCAGGACTGACAAAAAAAAAAAAAAAGAAAGAAAGTCCAGGGAGAAAGGAATGGCTGAAGAGGTGAAGAGGGAGGTGCTAGGTAGGAAAGACAGACTGAATACTCATAGTCACAGCTGGCGTGGGGATCTCTAAAGTACCTGCATTCCGAGTGTCCACGATGAACTCTGCCACCTGGAAGGTGTGGCCTTCAGAAAGGCCCTTGCCCCAGACTCGAACTTTGCTGGCATCCCCGATCTCTGATGGCCCCACCAAGATCTTGAAGGGGCTGTTGGTGACGTGCTTGCCACTTTTACGCACGCTCACCACGTGTTCCCCAACCTCCTTGGGGGTGAAGGAGATCCCTGTGGAGAGGAGAGTCATCAGGCAGGGTGCCCCTGGGGTGCTCCCTCCCACGATGCACTGTGAGGCGCCACACTCACCAATGTGCCGGTTAGGCAGCCGCTTCAGCAGACAGGGCTCCTCATTGCCCGAGGGGGCACGGATGCTGGCCGTCAGCTGGCTCAGGTCACTTTCGGTGATCTTCAGCGACACATCGGTGGAAGTGCCCACATTCAGCTGCGAGGTTCTCATGGAGTCATCACCTGTGGGGCAGTTGGGGCGTCAGAGGGCTGTGAGGTCAGATGGTGAGTCTAGACCCTGCTAGACTCCGCAGAGCTCAGAGGCCACACCCAAGCAGAGGCCGAGGCCTGGGAGAGCAGAGGCTGCCTTTTGTGTCCGTGGTCAGCAACCTCAGGAAGACCCAACATCCTAATTTCCGTGGTTGCTTCCACCTGGTGTGGACAGAATCCTTGCACAGAACTTTGTCTATTCCTGAGTGTGAGAGAAATGAGACAACAGACCAGACCACATATTCTTTGTGTGCTGCGAGGCTCCGTCCCAATTGCTTTAGCCTCTCTGGAATGGGCTTCGGGTGAAATGAGGTCAGTGTGTGTGTGTGTGTGTGTGTGTGTGTGTGTGTGTACTTGCTCATGCGTGTGCACATGTGTCAGTACTGGAACTTGAAGTTAGGGCCTCATACTCTTGCTTGGCTTTTTGTAGCTGGTACTCTACCAGTGAAGCTACACCTCCACTTCCCAGGTCATGTCTTTTAAAGCATGGCTGAATGTTTCTTGCCTACTCTGGAGAAGGGTGTTCCTTCCATTTTGCAGAGATGCCCTCCTCCTCCTTGGGGGGCTTCTCCTCAAGTACTCTGAGTGCACTAAACTTGCTGGGCTGACACATATATGTGGTGACACATATATGTGGTTGTATGTGGTATTGTGTGTGTGTGTGTGTGTGTGTGTGTGTGTGTGTTAGGCTGTCTGTCCACTGCACCTGTGATCTTGGCTGTGAAGGGGCTTCCTGGGATGTGCTTGTCATCAAAACGAACAATGATGCTGTAGTCTCCAGGTGCTGTGGGCAGGTAGGACACGGTGCAGGTACCATCCTTGTTGTCCTTGCAGGTGATCTCTGCCTTGGATGGGCCCTCCACAGCCAGTGACAGACCCCCTTTAAGTAGAAGTAGATTTGAGTTCAGAGGTCCTGCCCTTGCTCCTGCCCCCCCAGCCAGGCACCCACCATTCCCCCCTGCCTGAAGCTCTCCTCACCTTCCCCAGCATCCTTGGTGACGATGGTAAAGGTAGCTGGCTTATTGACCATGCCATGGCTCAGGCCTGGTCCGTAGGCACTGACGTGGCGGCTATTGATGGCATCCACATAGAACTGCAGGGGGCTCCCTGTAGGGAGAAAGACCAGGAGCTGGGTTAGCATAGGGACAGAGACTACCTGGGACCACCCTGGAACTCAGCATCTTCCAGAAGCTTCTTTGCTGAGTCCTGCATCTCTGCCAAAGGCACCTGGCTTGTGGAAGCCTGGACATTGGATTCTCCATGTGTCAGGACATGTCAGGTGCTCAAAGAAGCTTGTGGAAGCCTGGACATTAGATGCCTCATGTTCAGAACATGTGAGGTACTACTCAAAGAAGGAAGGCAGGACCGATGTGGTGCTGGCTCCTCTCACCCTAGCTCAGCCAGATCCCAACTCACCAGGGATGTGGTTGCCATCGTACTTGATGCCCATCTGGTGCAGGCCCTTCTCAGTGGGTGCGTATCTCACCGTGATGGTGCCATCCTTGTTGTCGGTAATGTTGGGTCGGGCAGTCTTCCCAGAGGGCATCCGCACCTCTCCTGCAAGGCAGACACGGTTACCAGAACCCAAGCGTTTTCTACTACAAGCTCTTGCTGCCCTTGGGCCTGCCCCTATATGACTTCGCTTTCACCAGAGAGGCTAGACACTAAGACACAGCCTGGAGCAGCAGGACGATAGCTTGAGCCTGCATTCTAGCTCTGCCCAACTTGCTGTATGACCTGGAATAGTTTTGCTTCCCCTCTCTAGACTCTAGCTTCCCTCCCTAAAATAAGAGGTCGGCCTGCCTTCTGAGCCCTCCTGCCAGGAGGCCCTGGGAAGTACCTGTGAGTTCCCCTTTCTGCACAGTGAAGGGGATGACCAGGTTGAAGGGCCTCAGCATGGACTCCAAAGGCTCCAAGGGCACCACGGGTTCCTCTGTGGCCTGTGGCAGGTGAGAGAGAAGAGCCATTGGTTAGGCAAGGCCCAAAGTGTGGCCTGCCTCATGAGTGATGCTGGAGAGTGAGACAAGAAAAAGATGGTTAATGGTAGCACCTGAAAGGTAAGAGAGGGCATGAGTTTCAAGAGAAAGGATGCTGTGCCCAGCTCATGGCTCTGTGCCCCGCCTAATGCCCACTTGCTCCCCAAGAAGCTCTTAAACCATGGCCCAACCTTGGCTGCAACAGACTAGAAGGGAGAAAGGAAGGAGAGGGAGGAAGAGGAGGAGGCCCATTGTGGGAGATGGCAGTACCCAGTGTGGGGGGCAGGTGCCAGGCCGGGGAGGGGTGTAGGGCTGGCGCAGCTGTAGTACTTCAGCAGGCTCCTCCACACGGGGCAGGGGGTCACACGCCTGGAGAGGCAAGGTATGGAGCACAGGATGTGGTGTGTCCAAGGGACCAGATCTAACTCAGAGAATGTTCCAGTGACCTGAACTCCAGGGTGAATGTCTCTTGTTCTGCAGGGCCATCTCTGTTGAGAAGGAGCCCAAGACACAGTGGCCAGAGATGAGAGAGGACCACAGGGAGCTCCTCTCAGGAGGGCTGAGGTCATACACGGGACTGTGCTCACTTCTCATTTAGGGAGGCTGCAAGGGCAGCAAAGGCCTGATTCTGGAACAGTGTAGCTATCACATCTGGGGACATGCCTGGTGATTCCATGGGGACAACTTCTGGGGACCCCTGCTTCTACTACAAGGAATGGATTCCACTTCCACCCATCTGCCACTCCTCATTCCCATGTCCAGGAGCTTACCAACACATGGAAGGGACTGTTGGGGATGTGTTCGCCCCCAAAGCGGATGGTGATGACATATTTCCCCGGCTCAGGTGCTGTGTAGTAGATGTCAAAGGTGCCATCATGGTTCTCAACCACATCCACATCCAGTTCCGCTCCGTCTGGTGTAGACACTGTGCAGGTCACCTTCCCCTTGCCTGCTGCCTTGGCATCCACTGTGATCACAGTCTCCTCTCCGATTTGGATTCGGGGACCCAGACAGGCACCTGGCACATGGAAAAGCCAGGTCAGGGGCCACGGGGGATGTGCCCAGCCCTGTGCAATGCCCCTCCCTCTCAACCCACAGCAGAAGAGAAGAGGATACTCACCTAGGCCATGGCCTCCAATGGACACTGAAAGTAGAGAAGAGGGTTAGTGGCTCAGCATGAGCCTGGGTGGGCAGGGGGGATGGGAACAGGCTCTCTGGCTAGCAGTCTCTTGGAGACTGGACAGGGGAATGAGATGCACTCTGAAGGGATTGGATGATGAGAAGGGTAGGGATGCAGACTGGGTGCTTACCTGTGACAAGGCACTTGCTGGCATCCCCAGTGGGCAGGGCATGGATGCGGAAGGGTGAGTAGGGGATCTCATCGCCGCCATACTTGATGGTGATGGTGTATCGGCCACTCATGTCTGGCAGGTAGGACACAGTGTATGTGCCATCCCCATTGTCTCGGATGTTGGCTTTCTTGGGTTTACCCTCAGGGTCCTAGAAGGGGAATGGAAGTCAAGACCTGTCTAGGCCCAGAGCCAGACCTGAAGGCGGTTGGCCCTGGACTCACCAGGATCTGGACAGTGAGAAGTCCCTCTCCAGCATCCCGAGCATCAATGGTGAACTCAACAGGCAGGCTGGCAGGGATGCCAGAGGCATTGAGGCCAGGGCCGCTCGCCCGCACCTTGCTGGCATCATGGGCTGGAAGCACTTTGATCTTGAAAGGGCTTGAGGGACAGAGAGGAGAGAGTGTTGGTGGGGGCTTGGGGGTGGGGACTTCCCCACCCATGGATAGGAGGTGACTCTGAGAGGCCAGGAGGAAGGCCAAGAGCCAGGTCCCACCCTCAGTCTTGGGTAACGCCCCTCAAGGACCCCTCTTCTGACTTAGTCTGAACATTTGTTCTCTATTCCCAGGGAGGAAGTCCATTCCCTGAGAAGTCCAGCAGGCTTTCTCGGGCCTTCTGCACTTTGCCTAGGAGCTTTTTTTTTTTTTTAAGTCTTCATCTGATTTCCAGTTAAACTTTAGAAAGTATAATTTTATTAAGGTGTTGTACAGAGGCACTACCATTTCATAAGTCAGGTAATGAGGACATTACTTTTCTGGGGGCTGTGTGTCACCCCTTCCTTTGCTTTCTTCCAGTTTCCCCCTTCCATCCCTGCCCACAAGTCCTAGGTGGTCATTTTGAGGTGGCCTGTGCCACCTCCAGGAGGTGCAAGATGGCACAGCCGGACAGGATGAGACTCGCATGTGGTAGGAGGGGCTCTCCCCAATCCCTGAGGTGGCCCTGCAGGTGTGGCCCCAGGAGAAGCCCTCCAATGTTCAGCCTGGGAGTCCATGCTGGTCCTCACCTGCGCGGCACCTCCTGGTCAGCATACTTGACACCTACTGTGTAGGGTCCATCCGTGGCAGGGGTGTAGTTGACAGTGTGGGTGCCATCCCCATTATCACGTACCTCCACAGGCTCAGCCACGCCTGGGTAAGGGAAGCAGGGTCAGCAGACTCTCCTGGCACCCCATCCCACCTCCCCTCCTCTGCTCCAGACATTTTATACCTGTGGGGCCCAGCACAGCCACCTGCAGGGGGGCCCGGCCAGCTTGACTGCAGTCCACTGTAAAGGTCTGGGGTACCCGTGCTCTGACGCCGGCCCCCAGCCCTGGTCCGGAACACTTTACTTTCCCAGGATCCACCACATCCTTCACTGGCACTCGGAATGGACTCCCTATGAGGACGAGAATGTCAGCCTCTCCCCTCCTGCCTGGGGGGAGGGGGCTCCCAAATGCTGAGGATCCAAGGAGAAGGCAGCCTCCTGGCCACAAGATGCCCACAGGGAGGCCAGACCAACCCACCCCAATGCTTAGAAATCGCCAAAGCGCCTGGTGAGAATATGTTTTTGACACTGCAGTTGACAGGAATAGAAAAGACGTGAGTGGGTGCTGGAAGCTCACATCTGTCTGCTCAGGAGGCTGCAATCTGAGGACTGAGATTCAAAGCCTGCCCAAGAACACAAATCTGAGAGATTTTTTATCTATAATTAGCTAGGAAAAAAAAACCCCACAAAAAGTAAAAAAATAGAGTGGAGGTGTGGCTGAAGTGGTAGAGTGCCAGCCATGGGCAGAAAAAGCTAATAAGCAGGAGTAAGAGGCCCTGAGTTCAAGTCCCAATAGAAGCACAAGAGAAAGAAAGAAGAAAGGAAGGAAAAATGTGAGAAAGGAAGAAAGAAAGAAGGAGACACACACACACAGACAGAGACAGAGAAAGAGAGAGAGAGAAGGCATCATATTCGACAAGGGGAAAATGTTCAGTTTCAGTAGGCCCAACGTGTCTATAATAACTGAAGACTTGATGTACCCAGTGGCTTGGGCATAGGTACAGGAGAACTCTGAAGAATGGGCACAAGGTGAGGGCAGCCAGTGGGCCAGTGGCAGTGGCAGCCTAGACTATCTTGAGTGACAGAACCTAGTCAGTGGCTTTGCATGATCAAGGCCTGGCACTCCAGGCAAGGGTCTTTAAGACCTTGTCACATCCACAAGACCCACAGTCCTGCCTTTGGGCCGGGCCAGGCGATCAGCCCCTAGGTCTTTCAGTGTGGTCTGGGCTCCTGCCCCCAGCTGCTCAATGCCTGTTCTATGAATCTCCACACCCTTCAGTGCCCCCCATGGAGCCAACATGATACAATATTCCTTTCCTTCCTTGAGCCCCATGTCCTCTGCGCACCTGGGATGGGCCGCCCCCCAAAGGTGATGTTGACGTCATAGTCTCCAGGGGTGAAAGGGATGTACTCCACAGTGCAGCTGCCATCCTTGTTGTCCTTGCAGGACATCTTGGCTTCTGAGGGGCCCTCAATGGCCAGGCCTAGGCCCCCGGTGCCAGCTCCCCTGTAAGATGACACTGCTGTCAGTTCAACAAGGACCAGTGAATGGTGACAGAAGAAGTTGGGGGATAGGAAGGAATTACAGGGCAGGCTGCTGGGGGCCCATCTGAAGAGGAGCGAGTATCTGGGGATACTGAGGGAGATTTAGTCTCTGGGAAAGAATAGAGTAGGTGAGAAACAAACAGGACAAATGGAAAGGGCAAGTAGCTGAGGTCCAAGTGGCCACAGCTCCAGATCAAG
Organism: Perognathus longimembris pacificus; assembly: GCF_023159225.1. Taxonomy (NCBI): domain Eukaryota; kingdom Metazoa; phylum Chordata; class Mammalia; order Rodentia; family Heteromyidae; genus Perognathus; species Perognathus longimembris. Next base: position 135,384,014 of record NC_063162.1, on the reverse strand, counting down.
GTTAGGCTAGGCCAAGGGTACCTGGTTTCCACAGTGAAGCGGTTGGCCTTGTTGACCAAGCCACCCTCCAGGCCTGGCCCAAAGGCCCGGACTCGGGTGGGATCACAGCCCTCAGTCACGCCCACCCGGAAGGGGCTCTTGGGCACAGCTACCTCATCATACAGCACCTCCACCAAATGCACACCTGGAAGAGGGCTACAGTCAGTCAAGGAGCGCATAGCCCTCACCACCCCTGCCCATGGACGCATGTGTGACCTCTCCCCAACCGGCCTCACCCTCTTCATAGGCTGTGTACTGCACACGGTAGGTGCCGTCCCCATTGTCTGTCACATAGGTGTCTGTCTTAGCTCCCGAGGGGTTGAGCACACGAGCTGTCACATGGTTGCCACCCGTGGCTGTTAGGGACCTTGCATCCACAGTGAACTCGGTGGTCACCTCCCGCAGGACGCCTGGATTTGGGGAAGAGTGCTCAGCAGGGTGGGTGTCAGCCTTGCACCCTACAGCTGCTCCTCCAAGGGGGCCCAGCTACCTTGCTGCACCCCTGGGAGCTTTGGCCTGTCCACACAGCCTCTGCATTGGCTCCCTTCACCTTTCCGTGAAATCCTCTGCCCACATCAGTTGTGTCCCTTTCATCAAGGCTGTGGACCAGCAAGGTCTGGAGACTGGCCTCTCTGCAGGTAGCTCACTAATGCCACTATGCCACTACCTGCGGACTCTTGTCATTCTCTACCCTAAAGCTTGCCCTCTGCCCCCTAGCAGCTTTCTTGAGTCAGGAAACTCTTCAGCAGATGCGTGAAAATATCTCACCGGAAAAATGCCCAAGATGCCTTACTGTCACAAGAGCAGAGGTCAATCTCCAACTCTACTAGACCCTTTGCTCTATCTTAGGGGATCTTGGCCTGTAAAGACTCAGGACTGGCCTAGGACCAATAGTTCACGCCTATAATCCTTGCTTGTCTGGAGGCTGAGATTTGAGGATTTCTGTTCAAAACCAGCCCGGGTGGAAAAGTCCTTGAGATTCTTATCTCCAAATTAACCAACAAAAAACTAGAAGCAGAGGTATGACTCAAGTAGTAGAGAGCTGATCCGGAGCAGAAAAAGCTAAGCAAGAGTGTAAGGCCTTGAGTTCAAGCCCCAGTACCAGCACAATAACATCATCAATGAACTGGACTGTCCCCAAAGCCCACCCTTCCCTCAACCCTCATCCGCGCTCCCCCCCCCCCCCCCGCTACAGCTCCTTTACCCACATCAGGACCACTCGCTCCTCCTCCTCCTCCCCTCTTACCGTGTGGCTCCACACCAGGCCCCGAGACCTTGACCCCACTGGTATCAACAGCTGGCTGCACGTGAACACGGGTAGGGAATTTGGGTATGGGGTGGCCGCCATATTTGATGGTGATGGTGTAGGTGCCGGGAAACGCAGGGCTGTAGGTGATGTGGTAGGTGCCATCGGCGTTGTTGTGGATCAGCACCTCAGCCTTGACACCAGCGTCGGATAGGATCTCAATGGTCAGCTCCGCCTCACCCGCTTCGGAGCAGTCCACAGTGAATGTGGCTGCCTCCCCAGCCTTGCCGCGCTCTAGGCCTGGCCCACTGGCCCGCACCTTGCTTGGGTCGAACACAGGCTGGATGGTAGCCTTGAAGGGTGAGCCGGGGATGTGGGCTTCAGCAAACAGGATGTTGATGGTGTACTCGCCCGGCTCTGTGGGCAGGTAGCTGACAGCGCAGGAGCCATCACCATTGTCCTGGCACTCAATCTTGGCCTCGCAGGGGCCCTCCACGGTCAACCCCAGACCCCCTGTGCCAGCCCCCTTGGTGTCAATGGAGAAGGGTGCAGGGGTGCCCACAAGCCCTCCTTTGAGACCAGGGCCATAAGCACAGACCTAGGGGGGAGAGGTAAGAGTGTGAATTCCCTGCACCTGGTCCCTTGCAAGCTGCCCACTCCCATAGCTTCCCAACTAGCTAAGCATCCAGCTGTAGCAACTACTGTAGACTTAAGAACTGACGATTCTAAGCTAGGCACTGGTGGCTCATGCCTGTCATCCTAGCTACTCAGGAGGCTGAGATCTGAGGACTGCGGTTCAAAGCCATCCTGGGCAGGAGAGTCTGTGAGACTTTTATCTCCAATCAACTACCAAAGCCAGAAGTGGAGCTGTGGCTCAAAGTGGTAGAGTGATAGCCATGAGCACACAAGTAGAATTGTAAATTCTAGCTGGGGATGTGACTCAAGTGCTTGCTTAGCAAGCACAGGTCCTGAATCTAAACCCTAGTTCTGCATAAATAAACAAACAAATAAGAGTTGACTACTTCAGGCGAAGACACTGAGATGGAAAGAGAGAATAATCTGTCCTAGTTAGTGGACCTGGGATTTAAGCTCAGGACTGATACTTAAGCCAGGCTTGGAGACAACATAGTTGGGTCCAAGGCAGATCCTAGGGTGGAGGATGGTCCTTGACCTAGACCCTTGGCTATGACCACTCCATGCACCTAAGCCCTCTGTCCTCTGTCCATGATTCATTCATCTTCCACACTAGCCCCCAACTCCTGGCTCTCACCAGTCCTTATCTGCTCACCTTGGAGGGGTCAGGAGGCAGAACACCTTCCACAGCAAATGGGCTGCCAGGTACCGGGTGGCCATCATAGGTGATGTCCACTTTGTAGGGCCCCTCCTCAGGGGGCATGTAGCGCACAGCTTGGGCTTCAGCTCCACCCCCTGGCTCCAGCTTGCAGGGGATTGGCCGTCGAGAAGGTGAGGTCATCCTCACATCCAGCTGCCCCTGGCCACCAGCCCCTCGTGTGTTCACCGAGAATGCCTGTTCCTGACCCACAGCCACCTCTGTATGGAGGGCAAGGGACATGGTGGGCAGAGGCTCCAGCCTCACACCCCAGCACCCCTCATCCCCCAGGTCTGGCTTTCACCCAACTTACTGCTGTTGAGGCCTTGAACTTTGACTTTGCTGAGGTCGAGTGGGGGTGCCACATTGACCACAAAGGGGCTTTTGGGGACGGGGTCTCCACCATAAGTCACTGTCACTGCCATGTTACCCTATAGAGTACAACAGAAAGACAGAGTTGGGGGGCTTAGATATATTCTGGCATTGTATCTGAAGCAGACTCCTGAGGCTTAGAAATCCACAGCAAGCTGGGTGCCGGTGGCTCACGCCTATCATCCCGGCTATTCACGAGGCTGAGATCTGAGGATTGAAGTCCAAAGCCCATCAGAGCAAGAAAGTCTATGAGACTAATTAAACACCAAAAAAACCCAAAAAACCAGAAGTGGAGATGTGGCTCAAGCAAAACAGTTCAGAGGCAAGTGCCCAGGCCCTAAGTTCAAGCCCCAGGACTGGCACATGTGCACACACATTCATTCTCTCTCTCCCCCCCTTCCTCCATTCTCCCCCGCCCCCCCCTCTCTCCACAGCAAGGGAAAGGAGCCAAGAAAAGCCAAGGATCTAACGCTGGTCCTATGAGAGTGGATGAGGGACGCTCAGATCAGGGCTCGGCAGGACCTGGGAGGGCATACAGGAGTGGAACATACCTGCTGGACAGCAGTGTACTTGACAGTGTAGGAGTAGTCATGGTTGTCGATGATTTCAAAGTCCCGCACGGCCTCCCCCTTGGCTGCCCCAGCAAAGTGCACATCCAACTTGGCCTTGCCGGCCCCCTTGGTCAGCACGGTGAAGTGAGTGGGCTTCCCGACTTCCACACCTAGAAGCCCACCCAGAGATGGTGGTGAGGGCTTGGAGGTCACCTAAGCCCAACCCCAACCTCATGCTCATCCGATCCCCTCCTCAGACACCTACCTGTACGGTTCAGCCCAGGGCCCTCAGCCTTCACCTTGCTGGCATCATGAGATGGGTCTACCTTGATGTGGAAGGGGCTGGCAGGGATCTCCTGATGTAGAAAAGGAATGGTCAAGGTTTTACCTGAGGCGGGGGGGGGGGAGGGGGGGCACACCCATGTGCTGGGCTAGATGCTAGTTTGGATGTCCAAGGACCCAGTATGGACAGGGAGGGGAGCTCTGAGAGAGGCCCCCTTTGTGTCATCTGTGGCATAGTGCCCATGCATAGGAAGGGGTCCATTGGCATCCATCTTGTTCCTGAAGTCGGGCATTTCCAGCTAATACCTGCTAATACCTCCAGCATGTAGGCCCACGCGCACAAATAGGTGAAGGCTAGGGTACCTGGTTAGCAAAGAGCACCATGATGGTGTAGTGGCCAGCCCCTGGAGGAGTGTACTTGACTGTGAAGGTGTCATTGTCATTCTTGATAATGTCGAAGTCGATGTCAGCCTCGGCAGGGCCCACCACACCTGGGGCACACTTGATGCCAATGCTCACATCACCTGACAGGAGGCAGACAGGGCCGTGAGCGAGCGTCCCCCACCTGACGGTTCTGAGCTGTGGCCCAGGAAACAGTCTTGAGTGGATTCAAACCCTCCCAGCAGAATCTGTTCCAGGGACACATACACACCTTGCCCTGCCTCGCTGCAGTCGACTGTGAAATAGGTGGGCTCGTTGGCCTTGAGGCCTGTCTTCTCAACACCAGGACCATACACCTTCACCCGCTCGGGGTGGCTGCCTTCTCCCACATTCACCTGTAGGCAGGGGTTGATGCTCAGAGTGGTAGGTCTCCCTCGAGTCCTATCCTCCTCCTCATACCATTCAGCCCAGCCTCAGCCTCTCTGTAAGGGCCTCGGGGTGGGCAAGGGTGGCATGGGCCCAATCATGGAGGACTCACCCTGAAGGGGCTCTTGGGTACGTTGACACCTCCCCAGGAGATGATGATGGTATGCTTAATGGGCTTGGTGGGCACATAGGAGCAGCGGAAAGTGCCATCGCCATTGGGGATCACCTTGATGTCGATGGGGCAGCCATCTGCATCCTGTGGCATCACCAGAACAGTTTATAGGGCTGCGGTGAGTGGCCTCAGTGTCTCGCTGCGCCCTCTGCTGGCCTCAGGCGGCCTGCACCATTCCTTTCTCACCAGATGCCATATCCCAACCGCCCCCCCCCCCCACCAGGCACACTGACATCAGGACCTTTGAGCCCAGTGCCCTGTGTTGGTCAGGGAGAAGCTAGGCTAAGCTACTGTTCCTAAAGTTGAATAATGATATGGTCATTAACTTCTAGGGGATCCATGGACCCCCTACAAACTGACTTGAAAGTAATGTCCTATTTGGCAAAATTACTTTTCAACTTCAAATTCTCAGTACAAGAATAAGATTTTGGTTATTATCAGTAAGCAAACAGTTTTCTGTTTTCCATGGTACTATGGACTCATGAGTCTCAGTCTTCCTTTCTTTTTTTGTGATGTTATCACCTCTGCCTCATCCTTCCCCACCACCTCCCCCCTCCCCACACACACCCCAGTCACCCCTGTCTATCATCTCCCCGCTCATCCAGATGTCCTTTAGCATTGACATCCTCCGCCACCAGTCACTCTCTAGGGTCCCTCCGTCAGTGGAGGCTGGTGGCACCTCACCTGAGCATAGAGTTTCAGGTCTCCTTTGCCGGCAGCCCGGGCATCGATGGTGAACTCAGCAGGCCTGTCCACGATGCAGCCAGTGGGTTCCAACCCAGGCCCAAAAGCCTTCACCTGTACAGGGCCAGAGAAGAGGGCTAAGTTGGGGACCAGAAGAGGCCCAGTACACCCCACTCCAACCCAGCCCAGCCAATATGCGTGAGCCGGGACCATACCTTGTCTGGGAAGCAATCTGGCGGGGCTGGCTGAATGTGCGCGATGAAGGGTGAGTCACGGATATCCTCGTCATCACAGATGACATGCACGGCGTACTCCCCAGGCTCCGTGGGCCAATACCGCACGTCACAAGAGCCATCACCCTTGTCATCACACTCGATCTTGGCCTGTGATGGCCCCTCAATGGAGAAGCCTGAGGTTGGGGGGAAAAGGAGGCTCAGAGGGCACCGGGGTAGCTTGGACTCTCAGTGCAGACCCTCATATTTTCCCCAGCTCCCATCCCCGTGTATCATCTCCCTGCTCATCCAGACGTCATTTAGCACTGACATCCTCTGCTCCCAGCTACTCTCTAGTGTCCCTCCATCATGTCAGAGCCACTTACCCAGAGTCCCCACTTCTGTGCCAATGGCCTCCACCACAAAGTCAGCTGACTTGCCCACTTGGCCAGTCTCCAAACCAGGGCCCCAGGCCCGCACTTTCTGGGTTCCCGCCTCTGGGCTCACCTGGACCTCAAAGGGACTATGGCAAAGAGAAAGGTGGCATCAGAGCCAGGAAGTGCCTCTTCCATAGGTACCTTCCTTTCTCCCCTCAGTGCCCAGGCAGCCACTTCCCCTTCTCTCACCCAGCCGTGGCGCAGGCAGGAAGGCCTTGCAGGGGGGACACGGTGCTTACCTTCGGGGGATGGCATAGCCGCCCCATGTAATGGTCACCACGTATTTCCCAGGCACCACGGGATAGTATTCACACTCAAACACACCATCTCCAGCTTCCCGCACCTTCACCGGCTCCTCTGTGCCCTCTGAGGTGATAGAGGGGTACAATCAACATCCTCTGGAGAAGCCTCTACGACCCAGACCAACCTGAGGGGAGTGCTACTAGTGGGCAGAGCTGAAACTCAGGGTGGGGACCATATAGCGTCCCTGTGCAGGACACAGGGCAGAGACAATTAGTCTTAGTGTGGAGGCTGGGAAATTGAGGCAGAGAGATGGTGTGCCTGAGATCTGTGGTGCCTCTGGTCGCTGTATTTCTTCGGAGCTCTGAGGAGAGGATGCTTCTTGTCTTTGCCCCTCAGGTTGTCAGAACCACTACCCAGTCCCCCCAGCCCTGGGCTCTGATACTCACTTGGCCCCTTGACTGTGACCTTGAGCTCCCCGCTGCCGGCACCCTTGGTGAACACCTTAAAGTCAGCTACCTCTTTCACACGCACACCTTTAGGCTGTAGGCCTCGCCCAGAGGCACGGCAGGCATTGGGGTTACAGGCTGAGAAGAAGAGAGAAGAAGTGAGAGATGTTGAGGGAACCTAGACAAAAGTCTCCATTCCTCACCCCTGTTCCCCTCACTGCGCACCCGGAATCCTCACAGGCCCAGGCCCTGACCTCATGCAATCGTGCCCTGTGCTCTCTTGTGTCCCCATACAACTGGGGGTGCTGGGAGACCAAACTGAACAAGGAGCTAGCTGAAGACCCCAGGTCAGGGAGGTTATAGGAAACTCTTCCTGCTGGGGTCCTCAGAGCCCATGTTATTTGGGATGAAGACATGGCAGAGCCTGGGCTGAGCAGGCTAAGGCAAACAGGCAAGGACCTTTTACCTAAGGCTATCCATCTGCAGTCAACTGGGCCTTCCCTGAATGACCAAAACAACTCCAGAAACTCAGTCATGCCACAGGACATCCAGCAACCCCATGGGACAACAGCTGTTCCATGTCCCGTGAAGCCTGACACTGAGCGCAGGCAATGCACGGAAACCAATCTGCCATGGGTAGCAGGCACGGTGGGGACCTCAGCCTGCCAAGAACCACTCTGCCTCCTACTGAACACATCACATGGCATAGAACCCACAAGGCACCACGAAACAGGCAATGACACTGAACCAGCCCTGCCATAGGCAGTGACACAGAACCTAACGGCTATCATAGAAATCACCAGGCAAGCAGCAAGGAGACGAGAGCTGCCAGAGAATACGGGCAATAGCATAGAACCCTGGCCTGTCACAGAATGCCATGGAGTGGAGCAAATCCATACTGCGTGGGCCATGCTACACAAAACAGGTGAGGCCAGTCAGCTCTGGCCATGCCTGGCCCCACCTCCACCGGCGAGTACTAACGTGGCGCCACTCTCTTGGCTTGGTGAATGATGGGCACGGAGGGAGTGGGCGGTGGCAGGGGCACTGGATGCAGGAAGAGAACCAGTGGGGTGTCACCAACTGAGGGCTTGACAAGCAGGTTGGGCTCATCATATGGACCTACCACTTCCCTCTCACGCATTCCACGTGGTCCCCCTTCTGATGGCCTGACCCTGCAGCCTCTGCCATGCGTGTGCGTGTGTGTGTGTGTGTGTGTGTGTGTGTGTATGTGTGGTGGGACCCTGGGTAATTGAATCTACCCAACTCTCCTTCCCCCTAGCTGTGAGTTGCTGTTTCCTACCAACCCTCAGATGCAGAATTTGGTGGCCAGTCTCTGTTTGGCTTTGGTGAAGGTGAATGGCCCTTACCTTCAGCCACATGGACGGGGAAAGGACTGCGGGTGATGGGGGCACCGGCAAAGGCCACATGAACTGTGTGTGGTCCCTCCATCACAGGCCTGTATGTGCAACGGAATGTGCTGTCGCCCTTGTCCTCCAGGGCTACCTCCACGGTGTCCTGCCGGCCCTGTGGGTCCACGATCACCACGGCAACATCACCAGTGCCAGCCCCTGCAAGGGACAGAGGCTGTGAGCACTCACTCTGGACACACTCAGCCAGTGGAATTCCCTCATCCTGAAACAACCCAGCCTCGACCAGGGACCTCTGCCCCAGCTATTCACACCCCCACCCCACCCCACCCTCACTGTTGGGGACTGCCTGTCTCACATGCCCTGGGGTGCCTGCCTTACCTGCAGTGTAGATATCAAAGTAGGTGGGTTTGTTGGCCACATTCCCCACTGGCTCCAAGCCAGGCCCACGAGCTGACACCTTGTTGGCATCTCCCAGGGCCATGCCCACATTCACCTCAAAGGGGCTACGTTCAATATTCTGGCCAGCAAACAGCACAGTCACCTGGGGGTAGGGGTCAAAGGTTAGCTTGTAAGGGAAAGCAGTTTTGAGAGAATGTGAGCCAGAGGGGATGAGAGGTGGATGGTTGGCAGGGGTGGGGTGTGGGCTGGGCAGATACCTTGTGTAACCCAGCAACTTTGGGCACATAGGAAACGGCATATGTGCGGTCCTTGTCATTGTTGGGAACCACCTTGGCCTATTGGGAAAGAAAGAAGATTGGAAGCCACAGTGATTGTAGAACCTGCTGACCCCACAATGTTCCCCTACTCCCATCCCAAGGCCTCTGGTAGAGCCACTTCTACACTAATTCCTTTATCCTAGTGACCTCTCCATACCTCCTCAGTGTGGCCCTCAGGGTCCTCAATGTAGACCAGCACCTCGCCCATACCGGCATCCACCGTCTGCACGGTGAAGTGGGCAGGCTGGAGTACGGTGTTGCCTTGGGGTTCGATGCCTGGGGGCAGAAGCAGAGCTGAGATTATTCACAGGATTTCACACCGGCCACACAGCCCCAGGAGGACTGTCAGAGCTCAGCACGTACCAGGCCCATAGGCGATGGCTTTCTTGGGATTCAGCTGCTTGGAGCGAACAGGGGCACCGGGTTTGAGCTTGGCCTTGGGGAACTGGGACAGGTATGTCATCACAGAATGTTCATCCACATTGGGATCCACAATCTCCTCAGGGGCAATCACCTGTCACAGAAAGAAACGATGCTTACAAGGTGCCCTCTCCTCAGCAGCCCCAGTCCTACTGGCAGCTTGGCCAGGTTCTTGAAGAGACCCCCTTCCACTTTCCCCTTCCAGTCCCATGCCCCATCCAGTGTACCTGGGGCACCCCGAGCCAGTCATCGGCTTGTTGCATGGCCTCCCGGGCGTTCTGCACAGGCTGGTTGGGGTCCCAGGCCTCCCAGTCAGGGCAGAGACCTTGAGAAGTAGAAGGTTAGATACAACAGTGAGGAGATGCAGCCAGCCAGCGTATAGAACATTGTCACCTCCAAAGCCGCAGCTTCACACCTTTTCCAGAAAGAAAGTTCTAGGCCCTTACCCAGCCAGGTTCCCTCTGTTCCCTCTGTCCCCTGATGTTGCAACCCATCACCCCTATGTTGAGACACAGCAGTCCTCGCTAGCATCAACAATAAGGCCTTTCTGCCTCAGCTGGCGCAGCCTGGTACCACACTGCCAGCCAGTCTCCTGCCTGCGTAGAACCCAGCAGAGACCCTTGACATCAAACCCCGATGAGAAATCCCTTCTAAGACCCTTTTGCTTCAGGCCAGCTGATTCGGTGGAGGGAAGAGGAGGTCAGAGCCCTTGGCCCACAGACACTTCTGACCTCTTCCCTCCTCACAACTGCCCAAAGTCCCAGCGACCTAAGCACAGCCACACCAGCCTTAGGGCATAGGACTTCCTCTCTCTTCTTAGCCACCCACTTGGGGAAACTGAGGCATTAACCAATTGGAAGCAGATAGGTAGATCCTCCTGTATGGCTATCAAGAGCCCAACCTCCTAGCAGGAAGGATGCTGAGGCAGCCCATATCACCCGGTGAAGTTTCAGGGTCGGAGGGTGATTGGTAGGCCAGAGCTGCAGGGGGAGATGCGTTATTGGTGGGGAGGGGGCGGCTCATAGGTTGGAATCCATGACTGGCTGGAACAGCTGAGCTCACTGCTGGCAGGCACACCAGCTGTGGGCCATGGCTCAGCAGCTGGGAATGCTTCCCAGGCTTCATGCCCCCCCCTCCCACCCCTGCTCCCCAGCTGACCTCGGGGAGGGGGAGGATCCCCTAAGCGCTGCAGCTCCTCAGGCGGAGCTGACCAGCTCAGGACAAAAAAACATCTCAAGAGATGAGGGTTGGAAAGGATCCGTACATGGCTTGAAGCTTTAGACTATGTTGCCCCAGTTTTCCTGGGGTCCTGATCTGGTTCCAGCCTAACCAGGTCAGGGCCTATACCCAGAAACGGTGGGGCTGTGTCATCTATCATGGGACAGTACCAGGCTGCCTCAACCCTTTCTCTAGGCTTCCCAGGGTCTCACAAAGAAGAGTTTTCTCTGGGTCTAATGCCAAGCCTTCTTGCTACAATTCCCACTGCATCTCCTTTCTCTTGGCTTACTGGTATCCATGTGGCAAAGGAACAGGGAGTCAGAAGTGGCACTGTGCCTCAAAGTGGTAGAGCGCTAGCCTTGAGCAAAAAATCTCAGAGACAGCACCCAAGCCCTGAGTTCAAGCCCCATGACAGAAAAAAAAAAAGGGGGACAGGGAGTCAAGGCCCTGGGCTCCTGCCACTCAGGCTGTGTGATCCTGGACAAACCATCATCCCTCTCTGGACTTGCCTCTATAAAATGAGGGTTTTCCTGGAGATATTGCCCCACCCATCAGGTAGGGCCTGACTCTAGTAGGAAATCTTGTCTGGAAAACAGAAAAATCCCACAGATGATCCTAACCCCCAGGCCCTGGGAATAATCACGAGCCTCAGTGTCCTCGATCGTCTCCACTGTCCTTCTTGGAGAAGGGTTCCTTGCTGGCTTACTCACCGGGGGCACAGTTGTCTACCAGGGCACCCAGAGCCTTGCCATCCTGCCAGTCCCGATTGAAGTTGGTGATGGGCAGCTGGGGCACCTTGTTCTGGATCCAGCCAAGCAGACGCTGTTTGGGTGTCTGTTTGCGGGCATCTTCATCATCCTCATCCTCCCACATGGGCATAGAGATGGAGTAGTGCAGAATCAGTGTCCAGATCAGGCCTAGAATCAGCTTCAGGTTCCCATCCACAATGGCCTTGCTGTCTGCAGAGTGGAAGCAACACACCAGGTTAGGGGGGCGACCTTGTGCCTATCCTCATCCGCCCAGCCACTGAGGCTAAGCAGGCTCCTTGGTTAGATGGGTCAGATTCCTACCTCTAGAGCCCACTCTCACTTCTCTGCCTCCCAAATTCGCTCCCTCCTTGGCCCAATGCCAAGTCCTGTCGGCTTTCCCTAAAAACCAGGCTGCTTCACTCTGCGTTCCTGCACATGCACCCCTTTTTATACTGCAACAGTTAAGTCTTCCGCCCCACTGGGTTTCAGGCCTCTTGGGGCAGACACTATTTTGTTTTCTTTTCTTAATGTTTTACTGACATGAAACAAGCTTTAATGGAAAATTTGATAATAAGTAAATATGCACAAAGCCATCACCACAAATCAAGAATGACAAACACAATCATCACTGACCAAATTTTCTTGTGCATACTCTTTTCTGACTTGTCCCTCCTGCCTGTCCTTGTCCCACTGGCCCAGATAACAACTGATCTGTTTTCTTTCCCTCCCTCCCTCCCTTCCTTCATTGCATTCTTTCTTTCAAGTTTGAATTTGTAGCCTTCTGCTTGCTAGACAGATACTCTACCCCCCACATACCCCAGCCCTTTCTTGCTTTTGTTATTTTTGGGGGCCTGGAATCTCCTGTTTGTTTGTTTTGCCTGGGATCAATGTGGATGCAGAACACATGCCCCCTGTATAGCTGAAATTTGCAGAATTATAGGCATGAAACAGTTACTGTTTGTTTGTTAAGATGGTGCCTTGTTAACTTCTGTCCTGGGCTATCCTCAAACTGCCACTCTTCTGATTTCCACCTCTCATGTGGCTGGGATTACAAGTGTGTACCATTATATCCACTACCCTATGTACTTATATTTTGTATTATCTATACTTTTATATAAACAGGATCATACAGTATCTTTTATTTATTTACTTGTCTTTTAGTGTGGCTTCTTTCACTGTTGACCCTGAGGGTTTTTTAAAAACTGTTTTTTTCTTTTCTATTTTGGTGGGGAGGGGGGATTGAACCTAGCACTTGCTAGAAAAGCACTTTGCTACTGAGCTACATCCTAGCCCCCTGAGTTTTATCTTTCTGTACTGGGACCTAGAATTTAGCAAGTGTTTCAATAAAAGTTGTTAAATAAGGGAATCTTTTGAAAGGTGAAAGTAAAGAGGCAGTAGGACCAGCCTGGTCCTACCTACCTTCTACCCTGAAAGCCAGAAGGGCTTCTGGGTATTCTGGGAGGGGAGGAGAAAGGCCACGCAATGCATGCTGGCCAGAGGCTTGGAAGTCAAGTGAGCAAATGGGGTTGGTGGGATCTCACAAGAGGCAGGGGAAATAGCGCCCAGTAGGACTCAAGTCTCAGGGTACTTGGTTCCTCAGAGTACTTGAGAAGCAGAATTGGTTCCTGGAGATTTCAAAGCCCCAGTTCTCTTTTTATATCCAGAGTACAGATTTTGGAATCCAGCTTATTTGCAAAGGGCAATGTGGATCTGAGCACAGCTTTTAGGATGTTGGGGAGTAGGGGGCCGGCAGGAGACTCAATCTTGTTTACTGATGTTGCCTGAGCAGTAGGAGAGGCTAGGGCTGGAGGATTCCCCCTTACACATTTTTTTCCTGCTCCCCTTCCCCAGATCTTGGGGGTACTAGGGGACAGGGGCCTAGAGAGCCCCTAGCATCTTCCACTGGACCCCCATCTGTCCTGGGAGAGGGAATTTGTCTCTCTGGCTCCTGGGGCTGGGTCTCTGGCCCTGGCTCCCCACCCTGTCACTGATTCATCCTTCCTTCCCCAGCAGCTCCCCAGCCCGCCCCTTTCCCCTGGCTCCACTGCTGCACAATGGTTTGGCAGCCCTCGGATTCCATGACACACTCCCGGCCTCCCGGTGCTTTTGCACTCTCTCAGACACAGGCCCACAACACTTTCACACAGTGTAGATGCCCCTGTGCCCCAGCCTCCAAACTGTCGGTGACGCCAAGGCTGGGGCTCACACTCACAAGTGATTCTTGTCAACTGCAGCCCTAGGAGCCAGCCCTTGAAGCAGTGGGGCTGGGAAGGGGTAGGAGTGGCCAGGGTCATTCATGTTTGCTGGAGAGAGAGGTTTCTCCCTAGCAACTGGCCCTGGGCCAGACAGCAAGTGGTCCCCAGCTTGGGGCAGGAGGGAGGAGGAGGAAGCCCAGAGTCCCACCCTAGGAGCAATGACCTCCCTCTCCTTAGGCAGAGGTTGGGGGTGGGGGCTCAACTCAACCTAAGTGTCTCCCCTATCAACACCCACCAAACCAGCCTAGGAATACCTCGACCTGGGTAGGAGGAGACACCCCTCCCAACTCCCCCCCACCTCGGCTGCCCAGTGGAGGGGGATGAGGGAGGGCTGGGCCAAGGGGGGTGCTGGGACAGCTGCTAGCCCCTCCAGCCCCTCCCTCAACTGTTGGCTCCAGGAGAAGGAATAGCAACTGGGGAACAGCTGCGGGACAGAGCTGCCTCCTGGGCCTCTTTGTTTGGAGGAGCTGAGTTGGGGGGGCTTTTGGTTTGCTGGGGGTGAGAAGGGCACACAGCTCCTTCAATGCCGGCGAGGACTCTTCCTCTAGGTGAACATCTCAGCTCCTAGCTCCCAGCCCAGGCTCTGACTTCCCTTCTAGAAAGTCAAGCTGGGAATCTTGGAGTTACCCCCCCCCCCACACACACACACTCCCCCAGGTGCCCCGATGCTCAGTTTCAGTCAGGAGATAATGCCTTGCAGGAACCTCTCTGGATGGCTCCTAGCCACTACTAAATGGAACCAGGGGAACAGGGGGAAAGAAAGCAGGAGGCCCGCTCCTAGCGGGCAGCCCCTTTACATCATCCCGTCCCCCAGCCCAAGCCCAGCCCCGCAGCTGAATTGCTGACAGCATATCTCGTCAGCCTCGGGGGTGGGGCGGGGGGCGAGGGGAGGGGGAAGCCGCTCAGCCCAAACAGAGCCAGCAACCCTTCCTCTCAGCGGGAACCCATGGAGCTCCCCCCCCCCCACCCGCCCCAGCACCGACGTCTACCCTCCCACTACTCGCAGGCCCCTCCGCCAAGGGGGTTGGAGCCGGGCCCGCCGTGGGGGCGGGGAGAGGTGCACCGGGCAGGATGAGGCCTGGAGAGGGGCCACCCTCCCCCGCAGCCGAGCCATTTCCTATCCCGTCTTGCAGAGGCTTCAGATTTTCCCCTGGAGACCCCACCTGGGACAACCAGTCCTGCCTTTCCAACTCCGGAGGGGAAAGGGAATCAAGGAGGGGGGATGACAGCCCCAGGGCTGGCCCCTCCGAGCCTTTCCACCCCCCTCTCCCATTCTCCTAGCCCTCAGCCCCACGGCACCAATGCCCCCTCCCCCACCCCTTGCCCTCAGGCTTGTCCTTCTGGAAAGCTCAGAGACAACTGCTGTGTCACGGAGACAGGGCTATTTCCAGGCCGGAGCAGGGTGTGGAGGGGGGGGGGGCAGTAGTGGGGCAAGAGGAGGTAAGGCCTAGGGAGGGGACTGGATAGGGCCAAGGGCCCCCGACTGACCTCAGTTGCTAATTCAGGAGGTATGGAGATGGCCCTATGTGGACAGAGTCTTATTATGTTGAGAAGTCTCTGGGGGTACCCTGTGTGTGAGGGTGTGGGGGGGTGAGGGACTACCTGGTTACATGTGGAACACTCTTCCTGGGGCCCTAAGTTGCACTGGGGGGGGGGGGGGCTCCTGTATATCACAACAGGGCTCTGCTCTTAAAAAGCTCACCAAGGGCTGGGTGGTACGGGCATCCCTGGCCCACTAGTTTAATATGGTGATGAGGGACAGGGCAGCCTCGTGGCCACTCATAGCCCACTCTGGGCTTCTGGTCTCCCCAGGCTAGAGTGCCTCCCCACCCCCACCCAGCACTGACACACCTTCCAAATCTGGTTACACTCAATGACTTCCTCCCTTCAGCAGGCAGGCCCAAGGCCTTCCCCTCCCTCCCTCCCCACAGACCGCCAATTAGCAGTAGCCAATCCCAGGCGGGCATCGGGGGTGGGCTGGGCAGGGCATGGTCAAGCGAGAGCCCCCTCCCACACCAGGCAACTGAAGCCGGGGAAGGGCAAGCAGGGGTTAAGGCTCGCTGCCATCGCTTAGCGCCTTTTTAGGTTTCTGAGACTGGGATCTGCTTTCTGGCCAGGCCTGAACCCAGCTGCTGAGCACATGCGTGCCGAGGGCCCCGGTGGAGTAGCCGGCCACCAGCTAGAGCCCTGAGCTGTGGGAGGTGGATGAGACCTGCTCCTCCCATGTGGAGAAGCCATTTGTTGGGTGGAAGGGACACTCCTCAGCAATCAGCAATGGACACTGGCCTTGTCCTGCCCAGCATGGGAGGAAAGGGGACCGTGAACTGTGAGGGGGCATCAGTTGGGGGGGGGGGGAGCTTTAGGGTTCCTGAACGGGAAGGTCTGGATTCAGGGTGCTGTACAGAAGAGGTGTGTCAAGGCACTGTCCTGGGAGAGACCAGGCCACTGTCCTGTATGGTGTCGCACTGGGCTCCATCTCTTAGCTTTCTCCCCCACCTCAACCCCCCCCCCTCCATCGGGCACCTGTGTCCCCTTCCCCTGGGGTCCACCCCTCCCCCGCCGTGGCCCTGCCCTTGTGGCCCACACTGACCGATGGACACGAGCTTGATGTGCTCGCGCTCCAGGAACTCGAGGGCCACGGATACGTTCTCCAGCTTCATCTGGCGGAAGTTGGGGCGCGGGTGGAACTTGCGGTACATGCGCTTCTGGCTGAGCACCTCGAGCAGCGCGATGAGGCGCAGCCCGTCGCTGAGGTCGCGCTGCAGGTCGGTCAGGCGCTTGCCCACGCACTTGAGGTGCTCGTTGCACCAGCGCGTGAACGTGTTCTGCTGGATCTTCTTCCACGGCGCGTCCTCAGCCAGGTCCTTCTCGGTGGACGGCATCTCGTCCGCCTCGTCGCCCAGGCCAAGGCCGGCGGCATCCGAGTAGCCACTGTTGTTCATCATGTTGGTGGGGACGGGGATGGTGTGGCCGGGTGGGTGGGTGGGTGGGTGTGGGGGGAGACCCGGGCTGCGGGTGCTTTCGGGGCGCTGTCGGGGCGGGACCGCGGGACTCGCAGCGCTGCGCTGCGCTCTCTTCAAACTTGTCTTGCGCTTTGGCTGGCGGGGCTCTGGGCCTGGGCTTCTCTGCCGCGGGTCGGGGATCGCGAGCTCGCTCTCTCTCTCTCTTTCTCTCTCTCTCTCTTGTCTCTCCCTCCGGGGGCGGAGCGGTGCTCGGGAAGTGCGGCCTGGGCCCAGGCGGGGGGTTTAAGAAGCCCCTGGGCCGCTGCCCCCCCTTCGCCGCGCCCGCGGCCCTGGGGTCCACGTCAGAGCGCCGGCCTCCCAGGAATGCCGCCCGGCCTGCGGGTGGGGGCCCCCGCCGAGCCCCACGGCCCCGCCTCCGCCCGCCCCTCCCCCACGCGGCCCGCGCCAGCCCAGCAGCCGATTGGGGGGGGTGGGGGCTACTGTCCCCACGGCCGGTATGTTCCCTCCCTCCCCCCCCCCAACATCCTAAAACTAAGTCCCACCCGTCAGGGATGAAATACGCTTCTTCCACAGTTCACTGGGGTTGAAAGTGGGGAAACTGAGGCCAGTGATTAGGGCCAAACACACTGATCTGGTGTTGACAGAATTTTCTAGACAAGTTGGCCAGGCTGTTGACAGGGCCTGGGAGTCCTCCTGGCTCCTGGCCCAGCCTAGTCCACCTGTGGCCAGAGAAGGGAAGTGTGTGTGTGTGTGTGTGTGTGTGTGTGTGTGTGTGTGTGTGTGTGTGTGCTTGTGTTGAGATGGCCTGAGAGGAAGCTGGGAATTAGGGAGGCCAATTAGGGAGAAGGCTGGGGTTCAGGGCTCCCCTTATCCTTCCATTTTTCTGATAGAAAGCCTCATTTGAAGCCTAAACTCAAGGTCACATGGGGAAAGACCAAGGTTCCTGACTCAGTGTCCCTGTCACCATCCTATTTGGCCTCATTGTCTCAGAATGAAGCTGAGTTCAGGAAAAGGGTACCCAGTGAGTCACCCTGTATGTACACTCTCCCCAGTTTGACTCAACTGAGGTGATGAGGAAAAGGATACCGGGGAGCCCCCTGGGCAGTATGCCCATCTGGGCCACAGGGCAGATTCTCCTAGGGAAAGACCAGTAAGCCAGACACCAGGGAGAGCCCTGGTGGAGCAGCCAAGGAAAAAACGTGACTGGGGCAGGTGGGCAGGGCCAGGGGCAGTGGGCAGGGAGAGCTTGGGAACCAGGCAGGATGCCTAGGCAGGACTGGGCTCAGGGCAAGCCCAGAACAGGTAGAGGGCTGGAGAATGGTGTTAGCAGAGAAGCTGAGGCACACAAAGAAGCTGGCCTGGGATAGTTGGTAACTTGGTAGTAGTATGAGTGTATCCCATACCTACACACACACACACACACACACACACACACACACACACACCCGCCGCCATGCTTCCCCTACTCTTCTACACTCCGTACGTCATGCCTGAGCCTAAGAAAGTTCTCAAATCCAGGTAGTCCTTGACTCAGGATATGTGATTATTGATGTTTGGGAAGGTTCTTGTGACTTTATAGATGATTCATTCTACCTTATTCCTTTCCTCCTTCCAGGGCTGGTGAAAAGGAGTAGGTATTTTTGGGGGGCTCTCTCCAAAAAGGCAGAAGGAAGGTAGTGCCCATTTTGCACTAAGAGGTTTAGGGGTTCCTTGGGAGTAGTGCTTATGATGACAAGGATCCAGGAAATCTTTTCTTTCCCTTCACACTTAATGAGATTGCCTGCCTGGTCCTTAGATAAGGAAGGAGAAGAATAGAAAAAGGACCTGCTGTACATGGCTGGAGGGGGAGGGGTTGTCTGGGGCCCTGATAGTGACAGGCGAGGTATAAATAGCTCGGTCCTTGCGGCTCATGTTCTGTGCTCAGGAATTCCACTCTCCTATTGGCAACCCTCTCTCTCTGTCTCCAGAATTGTCATTCTCCCCAAGCCACCTTTATTTCATGGCCAAAACCACCCAGCAGGCACCAGTGTTGGATGCCCAGCTTGGATCTCACAAGGGAACACTGTGTGTGTGTGTGTGTATACGTGTGTGTGTGTGTGTGTGTGTGTGTGTGTAAAGGCAGACTTCTGAGCCAACCAGAGGTGTAGGAGCTCAGGGCTTCAGTGTTGTTTCTGAAGTTCTGATGAAGAAACTGAGACACAGATTTGGAAAAGGATGGATACCTCTCTGAACTGTTGGGTCAAGCAGGAAGAAGGCAGTAGCTGAAAATCCCTTAGTAAACTCCAATACTCATAGTCCTCTCTAGTGGGCATTGTCAGAGGCCTCCAGTCAGCCACGGGCCTGGTAAGGTGGAAGCATTCAGAGGAAAGTGAGCTAGCAGAGAAAAACCTTGCAAGGAGAGCCTCCCTTGCTGCCCCTCCTCAATTCATTTTCTCACTACAAGAGAGGCCAGTGGGCAGTACCCAGGGACTGAATGGTCAGTTGGCAGAGCAGGGTGCAGAATGCAAAGGATGGTTCCCGTCACCCTCTTTGTCCGAAACTTGAGCCTGTTGCTCTCCAGGATAAATCGGGGCCTGACTCAGGCCTCAGCAGCCAGTCACAGTCAGCCTACCCAGGCGCAGGCTGGTGACTCAGCCCTCAATATAGCCCATGAGCCCAGGTCCTAGGCCTGGCCATGCGGGCAGAACAGACCGTGCGCAATGCTGTCCCGGAGGCTGCCAAATGGGGCCCCCTCCCTGAGGAGAGCTAATGTGTTCCTCCTCAAGGGAGGCAGGGGCACCCAGGGGCTTACAGGGGGTTTCATCAGCTGAGTATGTGTGGCAACCCTGGCTGAGGCCCCAGGCCATTTTTAGCCCCCTGACTCACCACCTGTCGACCTATCTCAGGAGACCAGGTTGCCTAAATCTTCACCTGGCCTGCCTGTCCCATCAAGAGGGAGTGTTTGTCAGTCTCCTATATTGGCCATACTTGGGATGAGCAAAATCTGTTTGAGCAAACCCAGAGGACCATGTGTGTGATTTTTTTTGGGGGGTGGGGTGGGGTATTGGCCCTGGGGCTTGAACTCAGGACCTGAATGCTGCCCCTGAGATTTTGTGCTCAAGGTTAGTACTCTACCAGTTGAGTCACAACTCCACTTCTGACTTTTTGGTAGGTAATTGGAGATGGTAGTCTCATGGGCTTTATTGTGTGGGCTGGCTTTGAACTGTGATCTTCAGGTCTCAGCCTTCTGAGTAGCTAGGATTACAGGTGTAAGCTACTGGTGCCTGGCCTGAGACTATTGGTTTTTGGAAGCAGGAACATTCCCACCGTCCCCTGTGATGATTCCAGGTCAGCCAGGTTCATGGCAGGTGCATCGATAGATTGTTCCTCTGGCCTGGATATCAGGAAAGGTGATGGAAGGGAAGACCCACAGGTTGCATTTCTCTTCATTTCTGACCATGTAACCTTGGGTAGGCTATGGAACTCTTTTGAGCCTCCATTTTCTCACCTGCAAATTAGAGGTAGGAATACGCTCAAAAGGATTTAATTTTTTTTTATTATTATGGTGCTGTAGAGAGGGGTCACCATTTCATAAGTCAAGTATTGAGTGCATTTCTTTCTGGACAGTTACCTCACCTCTTCCTTTGCCTTCCCCCAGTTTCTTCCTCCTGTCCCTGCCTACAAGTTGCTTAGTTCATTTTTTCATGCAGTGTTTATTGAGTATCATGCCTATATTTGTTCATCCTCCCTCTCTCCATTTCTGTGACCCAGTTCTCTCCCTCCAAAATAGCAAAAGAACAAACAAAACAAGTGAAAAAGCAAAAACACCACCACCACCAAGAGCCCATGTTTCCACTTCTGCCCCTGAGATGATACATCTAAAGGAGAGTCTCACTTTATGCCCAGGTGAGGCAGGACTTTGATCCTCCAATTTGCATTTTTCTGTGTAGCTGGGGAAATGTGTACACCATTGTGCTTAGCCATTGGTTAAGATGAAGTCTCTCCAGCTTTTGGCTTGGGCTGGCCTCAAACTGTTATTCTTCCAATCTGTACTTCTCAGGTAGGTGGGATTAGAGGCTTGAGCCACCATACCTGGCCAAAGGGATTTTAAAAAGTGTGTGAAGAAATAACATGAAAGAAGACTAGCATGGTGTGTAGCTTCTAATGGAGAATTAGAAAACTTAGTTTGCTTTCTTTGCTGGACTCTGTGAGAACAAGTAAATACTAAGGAATGAGCCCTCAGCTCTGTGTCCATAGCCTGGCACTCCATATTGTTCCCTTGCCTGCTCCCTGCTTCCTAACACTCAGCTTGCCAGAATCAGAAGTAGCAGTTTAGTGATCTTTAGATGCTTCCAATAGCATCTGGTCCTTAGCAGGATTGGCAGGTGGTGGGGTAGGCAGAGAGGCCAAACCTTCAGGGAGAGGGTAGAAAGAAGGCAGCAGGAAGCTGGGAGAAGCCAGGCACCTCTTGCTTGCAATTCTAGCTACGTGGGAGGCTATCAGGAGAACTGTGGTTCAAAGCCAGCCTGGGCATAAAAGTTCATGAGATCCCCTTCTCAAACAAATAGCGTGGCACAGTGGCACATTCCAGTCATCCTAGCAATGCTAAAATAGGCAGATCACAGTCCAGGTGCTTTGCCTGAGAAGAAAGTGAGATCTTACTTCAAAAGCCATCACCAAAAAGGATTGCTTTATAGCTCAGTGGTAGAGTACCTGCCTATCAAATTTGAAGGCCTGAGTTCAAATTCTAGTACTACCAGAAAAAAGAAAAGAAAAAAAAGGTGGAGGTTCCTGAAGGTGTTTGAGGTCCTTGGTTTTTGCTTTTCACACTCTGGGGCGTATGCCTTCCTAGGGCTTCTAAATACATCCCATGTAGACCTGAAAGTCAGTATCTAGTCCCTGCCTTTTAAAGCTAGCTCAAGTGAATGGAACACTTAGCAAAAAGAGATCTCTTCTGCCTGCTCTGGCAACACAGAATCAAGCCCAGGACTTCAAACTGAAGAGGGAGCAGCTTGGCTCAGGTACTGTGTGCACTCATTGCTTCAGACGATGGCGTGAGCTCCATCAGGTGGACAGGATGTAGAAAAAAGGACCCAGAGGAAACCAGTGGTTATGGGGGCCATTCTGTCACCATGGCTTGGGAATGCTCTTGGTTACCACCTGGCTCACACACTGAGGAGGCTGAGGCAGGAGGGTTGTGAGTTTTAAGGTAGCACTGGCTACATAGTGAGACCAGGTCTTAAAAAACTAAACCAAAAACAAAACCCAAAATCCTCTAGGTTGCCATGTACCAGTGGCTCATGCCTGTAATCCGAGCTACTCAGGAGGCTTGAGAATAGTTCACAGCCAGCCTGGGCAGAAAAGTCCCCACGAGACTCTTCTAACCACTCAAAAACTGGAAGTAGGGCTGTGGCACAAATCGGTAGAGTGCTAGCCTTGAGCAAGAGAGGTCAGGGACAGCACCCAGGCCCTGAGTTCAAGCCCCATGACCAACAAAAAAGGGGAAAAAAAAACTCTAGATAAAAGAACAACCAATCATAAGGGCCTTGGCAGGAATGAAAAAGGGATTTTGCACAAATTATCCCGGCAGTGTTGTCCCTTCTTAGATCCTCTAGCCTGCTCTGAGCTCCAGGAGGCTGACCTTGAGGGCTTACCTCACCTGAGCACCTGCTGGGAAGCTGGCAGGTGGGCAGAAGGGGTAGGGACTGAAGAGCCTTCCACTTTCTCATGGCTCTGCTACAGATTTCTTCTCTTCTCTCTTTCCCCCTCCCACTCCAACCTAGGGAAGCATGTCACAGCTTCCCATTGTTGCTAGGGCTTGGGTTCACAGAGGTGACTTTTTTTTTTTCTGCCAATCCTGGGGCTTGAACTCAGGGCCTGGGCGCTATCCCTGAGCCTCTCCATGCTAAAAGCTAGTGTTCTACCACTTGAGCCACAGTGCTACTTCCAGCTTTTTCTGGAACTCCATAGATGGAGTTGGTCTTTTTGTATCCCCACCCATACCCTTTAGAACCCAAGTTTTTCCAATTCTACATGCAAGGGGGCATTTCTTGAAGTAGGGTTAAAAAGTCCAGATCAAGCTCTACAATTCCACTGGCAGTGCAGGGGCCCATCTCATACCTGAGGTCATATGTAGAGCGAAAGAAATCATACTTTTTTTTTTTTTTGTCCACTGTGGGGCTTGATGTTAGGATGTGGGCATTGTTCCTGAGCTTTTTGCTCAAGGCTCTACACCACTTTGAGCCACAGGTTCACTTCCGGTTTTCTGGTGGTTAATTGGAGATAAGAGTCTCAAGGACTTTTCCTGCCTGGTCTGGCTTTGAACCACGAGCCTCAGATCGCAGCCTCCTGAGTAGCTAGGATTACAGGTGCAAGCCACTGATGCCGGGCTCATAGGCTATTTATGTGAGAGACTTGGTTGAAGGGAAACTGCTCTGTTCTGGTCATAAGGAAGCATTTAGTAAATAAAAAGCCATGACATCTTAGGTAGTTAGGTTGACAATTTAATTACAAGGAACCCAGGTTCTTACATAAGCCAGAAAGTGGGAGTCATCAGCAGCTCCTGTAAGCCTTTCCAGCCCAAGTGACTGAGGCAAGGAGGTGGAGACGCAGGGGACCCATGGGTGGGGTGGGAGCTCTGGCACAGTGTATCCTGCTCAAAGGTGAAGGTAGCGGCTGCTGGGGATATGCCCTCAGGGCTGGTCCAGGTCTGCCATTACTCCATGAGGCAGAATTCTGTCTCCTGCGGTCGCATGTTGGGTAACACATACAGAGCCACAGCTGCAATAGCCAAGAATACCATAGGCTTCCACATCCCAAACATGTTCTGTGGGGACCAAAGGAAAATAGTGAGTGCCCAGCCTTCTCAACTCTTCCCTAAGCCAGACATCACCTGCCTGCTAGTACTGCACCAAGACAGCTCAGGATATCATGGCTTAGCGTCTCTCACTCCCTGGGTAACCAATGGAGACGTTGTGGCCCCTTGGTCCAGGCACTACTAGATACTGGACACATCACCTTCGGTTATCCCTGAATTTAAGTCTCCATTTCTTCCCACCAAATGAGACTACACCCTACATATAACAGCCAGTTTTCATTGATTTTTCACGCAATGCCTGAGAAAAGTGAGAAAATCCAGGCCCTTTGGGGAAAGCAGCAGCACCTCGTGAGCTTTGTGGGGAGTGGGGGGAATTGACTCAGAATCAAGAGGAAGGAAAAGGAGACCGAGACTGAAGGGGAGAAAGAACATTGCAAAGTACAGGTGAACCGAAGGTGCCTGGACAGCCGGACCTTTGCACAGAATGATGTTATTTGAAGGAAATGCAAGGCAACTTGTTACCAGCCCTGGGAGGCAAATGTCAGCCATTATACACTCTTCCCACATCTCCTGGTTCAAAGACTCACTTACTGATGCATGTTTTAATGTGCAGAGGCTTCTAGACACTGCTGGCTCCTGGCAAACCCTGCTGATTCATGGTCAGAAATAACATCTCAGAAGTTATCCAAAAAGTGCCCATTAGGAATCTTAGATAAGAAAATACATATTTGAGAAAACGGTTCCTATTTTTGCTACTCTTTGTACTCTAGTGCTTGAAAGATGGAATTTGGATTTTGAGCCATGAGTTCTGGTATAAGGTAAAAGAAGGACAGCTGTTGGTAAAAGTGGATGGAGCCCATTAAAGCTAAAAAGGTATTTGCTCAGAGAATAATTGATTTAAAAAGATGATGTTAAGTGAACTACAAAGGGCAAATAAAAAGTCTCCTGAGGTTGTAGAAATAGTTACTAAGAAGAACAGAACATATGAAAGGGAGAGAAAAATAATGTTGGAAATGGATATATAGAATGGATAGTCAATGTAAATAAACTAAGCAGGGCGAGGTGGTGCCTATCTGCAATGCCAGCACCTGGGAGGAAGAGGCAGGAGGACTCTGAGGTCAAGGCTAGCCTGGGTTGTACAAAACAAGATTGCCAAATAAGCCAAAAGGCAAATAAAAAAAATAAGCCAGGTGTGGTGGTTCATGCCTATAGTCTTCGCTACCTAGGAAGCTGAGATCAGGAAGATCAAAGTTCAAAGTCGATCTAGGCAACGTGTTCAAGACTCCCATCTCAACCAAGAGCTGGCTATGGTGGTGAGTACCTGCTAGCCCAGCTACAGTGGGAAGCATAAATAAGCTGATCACATTCCAGGCTGGCTCAGGTAAAAAGCAAGACTATGTCTCAAAAGTAACTAAAGCAAAAAGGGCTAGCAGTGTGGTCCAAGTGGTAGAGCACCTGCCTAGTTAGTGCAAAGCCTGGAGTTCAAACCCCAGTACTACCACCAAGTAAAGAAGAAAACAACTGAGAAAGGACCTAGAAAAAATGTTTACATGCTCAGATATTTGTTTCCTAATGAATATTGCTAAAAACTCAGTCTGTTCTTAAAGGAAGAGCTGAATTCCATAACTGTGAATTGGTAAATTACATCAGGTAGGAGCAAGGTTCTGGACTGGATGTATAAAGGTATAGTTTGGGTCCCAAAGGGCTTCTAGAAATCAGAAGTTTTTGGACTGTATTACCAAAATGAGAAGGAAACTACATTTGGGGACTTCATCAAGGTGTTTGATGAGATCCTCCTGGAAATCCTGGCAGATAACACTGGGAAGTAGAAGCAGAGCAACAGAACAGTCAGCTACGGGAATGTTTGTTAGGTGGCCAGTGAGCTGAAAGGAGAACCCTGCAGGGTGACACCCTTTAGGCTGGGTCCTCACTTGTAACGTGGATGAAGGCATGGGAGGTGGATTTGTCTTCCGGGAGCTGGTGAAGATTCTGAAAGCTCAGCGCCAACATTCAAAACAACAAACTTCACAGGTTAGAACTGTGGACTCTAGTCTAATAGGAGCATTGACAGGTTCTGCCTCTGAACCCAAACAATGCAATGCTAATAGATATCAGGGAAGACACACTAACATCTGCAATGTTCAAGAGGGTTTTCATAAGTAAGATATAAGGTAAATTAATGGTATTGCAAAAAGAGCTAAACTAGTGAGAAAGGAAGATTCATGAACAGAAGTATGGTGTCTTTCCGCTTACCAAGGGCCAATCAAGGAAATGTTCTCGGAATGAGGAGAGAGAATATAGAGAAGAACGATTTCTTTTTCCTCCCTTTCCATCCTTCTCTCTGTTCCTTTCTTCCTTCGGCAAGGTTGTCCTATATAACTCAGGCTGGCCTAGAACTCTTGATCCTCCTGTCCCTTCCCTTCTGAGTGCTAGGATTACAAGTGTGCATCACACTTGGCCAGGATTCAAATTTATATACTGTTAATATTAAGTCCTCCTAATTTTGACTCCTCTCTTAGCCTTAGTTTTATCATGTATAAAATGACAACAGTAAGAGCTTCCTCATAAGGTTGCTACAAAGATTTAAATTAGTTAACATATGGCAAGTGATTACAGCAATGCCAGGCACATAGTATGCATTATGGAAGTATATGATCTATTTATTATTTTGTTATATTTTATAATCTATAAGTGTTTTACATACATTAACTCATCTGATCCTTACAAAAAACTAAAAGGAAGTCAGACCTTAACTATTCTTTGTTTACATTTTGCTCCTTGAGAGGGAGCAAAGCCCCTAAGAGGAAAGAGATAACCAAAGCATTGTGTCAGGCATACTTTCATTTGACTATGGACAGGAGCTGAACACGGGTTTGGACAGAGCTCTGGGAATAACAGGGCCCCTAAGAGGACCCTTAGCAGTTCCTTCTTACACTCTGATTGGACCTGGCAAAAGGCTGTGATGGAGTGCTTTGAATCTTATCCCCTCAGGACTCAAGAATTCTGGAAGCATAGAAGGAAAGAACAGATACAAGGAGAGACCTCTGTCACTAAAGCAGCTGACTATCAATGAAGTAATAACTGGAATGCCTAAAAGAAAGAAGACTGAAGGAGGGGGAGAAGTGAGGAGGGGAAAAAAAGGTAGAAGAGAAAATGGTGAGATGCCACCAACACATATTTCAGCTGCCAGTCTGAACCTCTGCATTAAGCTAACCATACTTGATTTGTTAAGAACACAAGAGGGGAGGGGAGGGAGAGCATAAGGGAGAAGTTCCAAAATAATAGAGAACAGCTTATGGGTTCTAAAAGGCATGAGACAATCTGACTCCTGAATTGGGCATCCTGTGAGCAGACCAAATTCATATGAACTGATTCAATGAAGAGGTGCCCAGAATGCAGAAGACTTGATTTCCTGAAAACACCCATATCTCTAGCTAGTAAAATGGTCTTACCAGTATGATATTCTTTCCAGAAATCTGGAATCTGGCCCCCAAAAGGGGATACACTGAGAACTATACATTATATTTGGTCTAAGTTTTCTGGAGACCAGATTCAGAGAACTTTTTAGGTTCAGAAAGAACATTATGTGTCATGGATTCAGCTTTAGTTTTCTATCATCCAAGTGTTTCTGGGAGCCCAGCACAAGTGGCCTCTAATCCTAGTTGCTCAGGAGGCTGAGGTCTGAGGATTTTACTGAGCAGACAACTCCACAACACTCTATCCCCAAATAACCAGCAAAAAAACCAAAAAACTTGCATTGGAGGTGTTGCTCAAGAGATAGAGCACTATCCACGAGTGGGAGAAAAACAAAACAAAACAAACAAGTGGCAACATGAGGCCCTGAGTTCAAGCTCCATTACACACACACACACACACACACACACACACACACACACTCACACACACACATTCTTGGGAGGATCAGAATGATCATGAACTTTCAGACTTCCTCTCCTGCCCACCAAGACATGGAGTGATTTCTTATTTTGCCATTTGCCATTCTGGGTAGAAGTAAAAGCGTGACTCAGGTTAAACACAACCAAAGATAGTCCAGTCCTGCCTTGCAAACAAACACCAGCTCATCAGAAGGAATTAATCTGTGCCATCTGTGGTGGCTCAAGCTAACTACTGGGAATTGGAGATCAGAGGATCATGGCTCAAGGTCAGCCCACAAAAAGTTCATGAGACTCCATTTCAACCAACGCCTGGGTACAGTGGAGCCTGACCATTATCCCAGTTATGGGGAAAGCAAGCACAATGGCGGGCCACAATAATATACTACTGTCACTCTCAGCAACAAAGGAGAATACAAGTAGGAGGACCACAACCCAGGCCAGTTCAGGCATAAGCAAGATTTTATCTTTAAAATAACTAACACACGCACAAAAAAGGGTGGTGGCATCACTCAATTATCTTTAGAGCACCTTTCTAGCAAGTCAGTTGTGAGGCTCTGAGTTCACTCCCCAGAAACACACACACACACACACACACACACACACACACACACACACACACACACACACACACACAGTAGTCAGCAGCAACAGAGATGAGTTTCTCCAAGTTTCTCCAAGTCAAGGAAACAAACTCATACCTGTGGTAAGCATTCCAGTTTTCTGTGTATAATGTATGTCATAATGACATTCTTAAGAAGTTACAGGCTTTGCAGCAGACCAAGAAAAAAAACCAGAGCTGAAACTTAGACCTGAGCATCACCTATTGTACAATGGCCAAAGCAAGAAGCAAGCAGCTGGGTAGGGAAGAAGAGAGAAAGCAATACCAGTACCTGTGTTAGGATGATGTCTCAGCCCACCAGCACCAGAGCAGAGCTGATATGACCACCAGGCCTACGAGAGGCAAGGAGAAGATGGGGGGATTGGGGACAGGGGATGGCTACAACACATCAAATGAGAGAGAAGCACAAGAGACCAGGAGATGTGACGTGGTATGAAGAAACAAACACAATCCAACAGGTAATGAAGATGAGAACAAAGGGAAAGGGGAGAAGAATCAAGAGGTTAAAACCCATGTAAGCAGTAGCATGTCTTCTCTGCTTCCTGGGCCTTGAGCAGAGGAGCACGTCCCACTGGCAGCCTGCAAAAGTTGCAAAACTGAATGGGTTAAGCAGCCAGCTAGGTCCAAATCAGGCAGCAAGGCCAGTTTTGTCTTGTCATATACTTCTCCTATCTTGTCAAGCACTAGTTAGTTGTATCTAGTCTTTTCTTGAGGGTCACACACTCTAAAAAGGTGATGTTTCAAAGGATAATACAGTAGACTTCCTTAGAGGAGCAGAGTGGACACTTTTCCTACAGCCAGTCTTCAGCCAGGCCACCTGGCTATCCTGCTTTCCATCAAGTTTCTTGAATTTTGAGCTCCAGTTCCTACAGTCCTTTAGGAGACTGCTGCTTTAGCGGTGAAACAAAAATGCACTAAAACAAGGTAACAGTAGAGAAGAGCTAGTTACCTGCAACAACTTTCTGGAGAGATATGGAACCTGCAAGTTGAACTGCCTGAAAAAGATGCAGGAGCCTCTGGGGCAAAATCATGTGCAGATACAAGCAATGGATTCTACTCTGAAGTACAAAGATCAGACTGGGCTTTAGAAATGTCTCCAAGGTCAAGAAATCTATGAGGCTCTGAGCCAGCTTGTGGTGGGATAGGATGTGTTCAAAGAAATATAACCCTGGGGAAAGGCTACAGTTGCTCCTATGGTTTACATCCTAAGCAACAATCCTGCCATGAGATTAACAGGGAACTGTAGACTGAATCCTTGGCTTGCACAGCAGGCTGAACTGCTGGAAAATTCCAGATATCCTTGGAGTTGACAGGATATTCTTATCCCAAGAGACTTCATTTTCCTTTCCTGTGTTTAAAGGGACAGAAAGGATGTGTGATGTAAACTGAGGACTTTTTCCAGGAAGTTCTTAAAACTCAAGAGCACCTGAAGCAGGAATACAGCTGGTGCATACCAATAGAGATGCACTGCTTGTTAAAGGAAAAAAAAATACACCTGTGCCATTGGCAAATTGCCTCCGCCATCCGGGCATATACACTTAAATACCTCCATTCCAATCTCACAGCTAAAGAGTTGGGGTGGTGGCTAGCATCGACTGGCCAATGCTCCTGCTGAACAGACCAAAATTTTGACCATCATTTTTGATCACCACCAGACCCCACCCTCACATCTTGCACTATGTGGAACCCAGTGATTGATGCAAGCCTACAATGGAGAGATCATTCCCCCTCCCCACACTAACTGCATAGACAAAGACAGACTCTAACAGGGCACCATGGGCAGACTTGCCCTGACAGAAATGCCCAGAAGGCCCCATCCTGTCAAGGTCTTTCCGCAGTGCCAATGAGAGGAGTAAGGGAACACGCTCAACATGAAAGGTAACAAGGCCTACTATGCAAATGAAGACACGGGATTCCAAAGACACCACTTTGGCTCCCAGAAAAGGTGGTCATTGTGAGACAATCCCATAGCTAATTGGCCAAAGGCTGCCATTTTCCTTGGAGACATTGCTCTCTTGTCTCCTCCATTCCCACTTTCCCCCGAGTGACACCAGACCTTACAGTTACTGTCCTCTTCTCTCTAGAGGCCCACCCTTGGTAGGGCCACCCATGAATACTGGGGAACCTGAGTCCAAGGCTCATTCCCCTTGATTTAGCCTTTTGGCTGTGGTTACCTTTTTGCTGTCAGAAATATTAAGAGGGTTGCTATCCTCGGCTGTTTCAGACGAGTCATCATCTTCATCTTCATCTTCATCCTCCTCCTCCTCGTCCTCGTCCTCCTCCTCCTCATCTTCCTTATTCCCTGGTTCTTTGTACTTTTCAAATTCATCTGTTGACTTAATCTCTCCAGCAGGTAGGTCGTAACCTGTCTCCTTCATGGCGTGCAATCGTTTCTTTTTTTTTCCTTCTTTCGTCTCTTCTTTCTTTTTCTCACAGTCTAGCTCTTCTAATTGCGTCTGGCTGGCCTTGTAGTACAGTAAAACCTCCAGACTCTGTGGGGGTGGAGGTAGGGTAGGATGGGGGCTGCTGTTAAGAATCTTACTCTCATGACAATGCTGTAGTATTTCCAGAAAACTTTACTTGCATCGTGTCACAGTGCCAGGGGCAGCACTATAGTCAGAAACTGCAAGCTAGTCGCCCCAGCATAATGTGGAAGGTAGTCACATCTAGGCTCTTTGGGCCAACATATCTCTTTTTCCATTTAGTCATTCCAATCAACTACCATACCTCAGATTCTTGGGATCTGCACTTTAACTAGGGGATTCCTATCATACCCAATCCTCTTTCACTTACAAGTATACAAACTTGGAACAAATTCCATTCTCCCTATACAGTTGCTCTCTCCATCCTACTAAAATGGAACTCCCACAGACACTTAAGGATCCCAGAAGCCTTCCTACAAGTACCTCACCTGGCAGAAATGAGAATGGAGATGCTTCTTCTTCCCAGGGCTTCCTCCACCCTTTGGCCTAACTGGCTGCTAAGGCTGCAACTCACCTTTTGTTTATCAAAGCCGTCTTCAGAATTTTCTGCACACTGGTTAACTGCCTTTTTCTTTTTAACCCCATTGGCATTCTTGTTCATATTCTTATTGCCATTCTTTGCCCTGGTATCTTTGCCACAGGAGGGCCTCCTCTCTTTGAGTTGACGGATCTCTTCCTGGCAGCACTGCAGTTGCCCCTCCAGCTGCTCCTGCACTGCCAGAAGCCGCCCCTGCTCATCCATGCTAGCCTGGTACTGCAGCTGCAGCTCCCGAAGCTTCGTCTGCAGCTCTTTGATCTGTTGGTAGTGGGGGGTCAATTACCCAGAGCTGGTCCCACCCAGCCAGCAAAGGCCCTACGTGGGGGGGATCCATGATTCAGGATTCTCCCTGCTAAAGCCCACAGGGAAATGTACAACATGCTTTTACAAGTAGCTTTTCCCTGACTTGAGGTGCCTAAAGATTTATACCTAATATGATTTTAAAAATGATGATTTACATTATGGTTATTAAAATTTTTGTTGCCAGTCCTGGGACTTGAACTCAGGGCCTGAGCACTGTCCCTGAGCTTCTCTATGCTCAAGACTAACACTCTGGCACTTGAGCCACAGTGCCACTTCCAGCTTTTTCTGTTTATGTGGTACTGAGGAATTAAAGCCAGGGCTTTATGCATGCTAGGCAAGCGCTCTACCACTAAGCCACATTCCTAGCCCACATTATGGTTTTTAAACCAAGACCTATCTGAGCCTCAGGCATTTCTTATATATTATATGGAATAAATATAATTATATAATCTGTCTTACATAATAAATGTGATTTATTATATAATTCCTTATTTAATTCTTTTATCAGGAGCTCTTACTTTACCCATTTTGTTTTCCCTCTAATAGGTAAGTTTACTTAAGGAACTCTGTTCACAAACTTGCCAGTATTCTGGGCTCCTACACCTCTGGAAACAGACATGCTTACAATCTAGCTGGAAAGACAGGAAAGCTGTACTCATAATGGGAAAGTGGCTCGAAGGAAGTACTCTAGGACACAAGGCAAGAGAAAGCATACAAGTGAGGGGAAGGGAAGAACAGAAGAGTGCCAAGAAAGGTGTGTGGATGAGGAGCCCATCATGCCATGGCAGGCCCTAGAGAAGTGTCTTTTGGCCTGAGCAATGTCCACCACAGAGATGCCTGTCCTCCTGGGGTTCCGGTTCCCTGTTCCGCCCTTCTCTCTGTAGTCTCTTGGAAAGGACCATCACCTCCTGTGTCTTTAGGGACTCCTAGGAGAAACCCTGCTGCCTGACAAATGTTACCTCATTCTTGTCGTTGTGGGGAGCTGCGGGTTTCTCGTACCCATCCAGGCATGCCTTCAATTCCCTCTCGCAGTCAATCAGCTCATCCTTCAGTTCCATCTGCGTGCACAGCAGCTTGTTCATCTGCTTTTGCAGCTGGCTGTGGTCCTCCTGGCTCACCTGGTACAGGGCCTGCACTGCCTGCAGCTTGGTCAGCACCTTGGCCACCAATTCCTCAAAGTGCTGTGGAGGGCGGGGAGCAAGGATGGCACCTCAAGAAGAATCTGGCCTCCACCCCGTGTGCCAGGCCTTTCCCTAAATACAAAACAGTGGCTACGAGGATCTGGAGCTGCCCGGGGGGAGGGGGAGCTGTCTTTCTTCCTATGAGGAGCGTGTGCACTGAGTCCATCAAGGGCCTACAGCCAGACAGGCCTCTGTCCAAGTGAGGAAATCTTTGTAGGAGAGAGGCTGAGGGGAAGGCAAGGCTGCTGTGGACAGAAGCCTTACTTACTTCCAAGAGATTCCTAGATCAGCTTGGAACCTACTTCCATCTCATTCCTTAAACCCTTCCCCTGGTGCTATTTTCCTAGAAAGGTAAGAGCCTTTGTTCCTCTGCCTGACCTGTTACCTGGTGATGATTACCTCTAAGTCTTCAGGATCAGCTGGCTCCTCTTCAGGGATGCTGTTGGCATAGTTTTTCTGAAAGGTGTCAGAACTAGTAGGACTGCTGTAACTCTTCTTAAGGTTAATGCTGCAGCTGCTGGAGCCATAACTCTTCTGATAGCCTTCGTTGGAATTGGTGGCGCTGTCATAGCTCTTGAGGAAGTTCTCATTGCTGATTTGATTGCTATCGTAACTCTTCTGATAGGTCTCATTCTCATCGGGGGTGCCGCTGTCATAACTCCTGTGTAAGTTGTCAGTGCTGCCACAGCTCTTCCTGTAGACCTCCAGGCTCTTTCTTAGGGTAGGGGACTGTACTTGAAGCAGCTGCATTTCTTCTAGACAGAGCTGCAAGTCAGCCTGCAGCCTTTTCCGCTCCTCTGAGAGCCGTCCATGTTCCAGTTGCAAAAGCTCCTGTTCCGTCTGACTCGTGTTATACAGCACCTGCAGAGCCTGCAGTTGTTCCATGAGCAACTTGGGCTGCTGGGGTGGGGGCAGGAGACAGCACCATTACTCTGAGACATTTCAGTTCTCCTAGCTGCCCCTCACCCAGGGCAGATGACTATGCACTGACCTATGTCCACGCCTACGCCTGTCTCTCCAGGCCTTTGTCCTGGATGTAGCCCATAGATGACTGGTATAGTGTTAGCTTCCTGCTCATTGGGGAAAATCTCCCCAAGGCAAATACACCATGATTTGGGGGCTCTCCTTTCTTCTGGCTTCTGCATTCTGGCATGAGCTCTCTCTCTGAAGCAGCGTGCAGTGGGTCTCAAGAACACCCTGGCTCCCACCTCTGCCCTCTGCTCAGTCAGGTGTGTCCATTTTTCTGACCTTTAGGCTCAGTCTCACCCATATACCCCTAATGCTAAAGTCATGCCAGAGCCTTGAATGTGTTACATAAATGCAGGCAGTGCTAAGAACCTATCTGTTAGGCTGTTTCCTTAGGAGAGAATGGGCCTGGATTTGTCACATAAAAAGTCTCAAAAGGTTATGTTTCGTGTGTGTGTGCGTGTGCGTGTGTGTGTGTGTGTGTAAGTGCTGGTACTGGGGCTTCAACTCAGCGGCTGGGTGCCATCTCTTAGCTTTTTCATTCAAGATTGGCACTCTACCACTTGAACTACAGCTTCACTTCAGGTTATTTGGTGGTTAATTGGAGATAAGAGTCTCACAGACTTTCCTGCCCAGGGTGGCTTCAAACTCTGAACCTCAGACCTCAGTCTCCTGAGTAGCTAGGATTACAGGCATAAGGCGTGAGACACCAATAGGTGGTTTGTCTTCATATTTGATATAAGGTCTTGCTATGTAACCCTGGTTACTCAATAATTGAACTGATCCTTCTGCCTCCCATGTACTAGGATTACAAGCATGTACTACCATTCATCACATAAAGTTCATTAGTTCTGTGTGTGTGTGTGTGTGTGTGTGTGTGTGTGTGTGTATGTGTTTTACTTGGGATTGAATACAGAGCTTTGCACTTGCTAACAAAGTGCACTACCAGTTAAGCTACTGCCCCAAAAAAGGCTATAGACTGAAAACAATTTTCAGCTGACTAGAGAAGGATACTCTGTGTGTGCGTATGCTGGTCCTGGGTCTTGAATCTGAGCACTGTCTCTGAGCTTTTGTGCTCAAGGCTAGTGATCTATCTCATTTGAGTCACAGCTCAACTTTTGGCTTTTTTCTTGGTGTTTAATTGGAGGTAAGAGGTTCATGAGCTTTCCTGCCTGGGCTGGCTTTGAACCGTGATCCTCAGATCTCAGCCTCCTAAGTAGCTAGGATTATAGGCGCGTGAGCCACTGGTGAAAAGGATAATACTGTTAAGGTTAGTTCAAACATTGAACTAATTCTGTGCATCTTGAAAATGACACATTGGTGGGATTTGTGTCTAATGGTGAAACGTAGACTTGTGGGCCATGCCAACACTATTCTATATGGTCACAGCATTTCAGCTGGCACGCTTCTGGGTGAGGCCTTCAGAAAAAGGCCACATGGTAGTCCTGGATAGTAAAGGGGGGCTTTTGACTATTTTTTTTTCCACCCTGTGTATCCTGGCTACCAGACTTTCCTAACTCGGTCTATTGCATGGGGCTCTTTCTCCGGAATGCTGCTGGGCTCAGAAGAGCCATTTCCCTTCTTGCTATGGTTACCTTATTCTCAGAATTTGAGGACTTAGAACATCTGGCATCTTCATAGTTCAACAGTTCCTGGAAATTAGAGTCTTTGACCTCTCGCAACTCTTTGTGCAGCTCTAGCTGTTCTTTTAATACACACTCTTGGTTCTGTATCAGTTTTTTTTGTTCATCCTGCATGCCTTGGTACAGTAGCTGTAGTTCACACAGGTCTTGTAACTTTTTAAGCAGATCCTGACTCTGAGTGGGGGGAAGGGAGGAAGGAAAAGGGGTGGTTAAAGGGAAAGCCTCTGTTGGGCCTCATTCCTGCTGGGCTGTCTCTATGTTGGCTTCACATGGCCTATCTGAAGACAGAGGGTCTTTCTACTGAGACCTGCTAATTGACTACCAATGATCTGTTTATGTGCACCTTTTGTTGTTTACGAAGTGCTTCCAGATGCATTTCTGCAGATAGACTAACTATCTAGATATAAAATGCATCATAGATTCCAGAATATAAAATATATTTTCAGATGCAAAGCCCTGATGAAGAAGAAAAAAAAGCCCTAATCAACCCTATGGAGCTGTGTAGTGTGGAGAGATTGGTGAGAAAGGAGGGAAGCATTCACGCCCCCATCTTTCTCATTTCCCCTGGGTCAGCTATGGCAGGGAAACTTCTCAAAGCAGCCTCCCGTGATTAGCAGCCGTGCCCTGGCAGTGGGTACCTTACGGTAGAGGCCACATTTGGGTAGTGGAAACGTGAGCCTGTGCAGCTCTTCCTGCAGCTGGCCCTGCTCCTCCTGCAGCCTCCTCTGATCCTCCAGGAGCTCGCACTGCTCCATCTGCAGATTCCCCATCTCCTTCTGGCTGGTTTTGAACTTTTCCTGCAATTCTGTCAGCCTGGTCATCAGTGCATCACACTGTGGGTAGGGAGGGGGGAGCCGTGAATGGTTACTTGCAAGGTACACTTGTGTGGGTCAGACAGAATGCCTTCTGCACCTCCCTGTCCAGTCATCTTGGACTGACCATCTGTGCAGACCAGGCCTCCATGCTAAAGGGGAACCCCAGCAGGCTGCTCTGCACCATTGATGGCTCCCTTTTGAGCATGGTTTAAGAAGGGGTGCTAGTGATACCCTCCTTTCCCTTCTCCCTGCCTTCATGTTCTTTCCCTTTCCCTTACTCTATACTTTCCTGTGGTACACCATCTTCTTACCCTGCTACTCTCTTTACCATGAGTTGTTTTTGTAGGTAACTGTGTTCTCCTTATCAATAAGGGCTTAATTTTACTCTGACTTTTCCCATTTTTGTTTTCCTGGTCATCTCTTAAAATCTTTAGAAAAGTATGAACTATTGCTAAATTTGGGCTAAGACTAAACCTCATGCTCCTCCAAACCGTATCTTCGGGTATCAAATGAGTCTCCATGTTTGTTGTTGTAGGACTAAAGACTTGCTTTCTGTCACTGTATGTCTCCTTTCCTCTAAGTCATTTCCACTGGGAGAGGAAGTGCAAGTCATGGATTCTCTGGACCCTTAGACTGAATGGGAGTGGAGGAAAGGGGAAATATAAGCCTGGGCACAGAAAGGCTTCTACCTCCTGAAGGCCTTTCTCTGGGACAAAGCCTGCTGGGTGGGTATTCTAGCAGAATGTAACCAGCTCCACTAGCACCCAAGACTCTTGTGCACTTTCCCCAATGTGCTTCAACACCTTTCCACTTTGAATCTATAATTACTCAGTGGAGTAAATGGCAATGGCTTGTATTTTATACACTATGGAGAAACAAGTGAAAAAAGCCTTATGTATCACTAACAAGATTTATTACTAGAAGGAAATGAGATAAATTACTCTTGATTTGAGGGGGGCAAAAATTCAAGCCTTGAGCATATATTCCATGTAAAAGGAGTCTAGTCCTTCCAATACTCAATCAGTATTCTAGGCACACATCACATCCCCTAAAAAGAACACTTGCAACCTACTTCAGTAAACTGGCCCCACTCTTTCTAGTCCCAAACAACAATAGTTGTGTACATGAACCTATGCATATTTTCCTCTCCACAAACGTGGATATCACCATGGTTGTAATATTAGTGTCCAAATGTATACAGACATGTAAAAATAGTCGAGTGTTCAGACTGGGATCCAGTTGTGCTAATCTGGCTTAAAGTCAAAGTCAAGACACTGGGTTAAAGTGAGCAGACATGCTCTGCCTCTATCTCCTACCCTCAGCTGAATGGCCTCACCTTTCCTTTACATCTCCTCTCTCCGGAGCAGGTACCAAGAGCACACATCACTCCGCACTACAATTACCTTCTTGGAACACTTATCCTCGGGAAGAGATTGGGTGCTCTTAAGCTGGTTCAGCTCCATCTGGCAAAGCATGAAGTCCTGCTCCAGTTGGTCATACATGTGCTTCTGCAGCTGCAGTTCCTCCTTGCTGGCGTGGTATAATCCCTTCATCTCCTGAAGCTCAAGTTGCATCCCTACATTCTGGGCAGGGAAGGTCCAGCCATCACCCTAGGTGCTCCTCTGCCTTACTTTCTGCTCTTGCAGAAAGCAGGGGATGGATTGATCCTCCCTTACTCTTTGCTTTCCAGTCCCAATTTCATCCCAGCCAGGGAGACCCAAGTTGGACCCATCCTTAACAGTCTTGCAACCCTGACTTTGTGACACTGGGTATTTTGGGGGGTGGGGGTGGAGAAGGAAAGGAGCTTCCTTTATATAAGCTGGTTTTCTGATTTAAAATATCAGAGGAAGTTGTGAGCACCCTATATCCCAGGAGATCAGTACCCCCAGCAACTGCAGAGATTGAAGTCAAGGCCTCACTACCTAGGTAGGCACTCTAGCATCGCCTTTCTGTGCCCCTCTTCGGCCCACTGATAGCAGCTCCTCCACAGAACTCCCATCAGACGCAGTCCTCTGTGCTCACCCTCACAGAAGAGCTTGCCTGGCTACAGTCTCCCTCATCTAAGCCCTCCTTTTACCTTTTCATCACTCTCGCGCAAAGAGGCTGCCATGTCCCGGAGACAATACAGCTCTGCCTCATGGGACCGCAGCTTCTCCTGCAGATGACACTGCACTTCTAGCAGCTTCTCCTTTTCATTCACGATGCATTGGTGCTGGGCCTGGAGCTTCTGGAGGCGGCACATCAACTCCTGCATGCAGGATGTCGGGTCGCGCCACTGGGTTCTGTGACCCTGCTCATCGTCCCAACTCACTCCCAGCCAGTGGCGGACTGCACGTTCACTTCTTCCTCCCATGGCTTGCCTCCCACCGGAGGGTGCTGCCTAGCTGGTGGCTGCAATTATTTTTAACTCTACTCTTATTCTCCTTCCCCCAAATCTCACACTGGTGCTCTTTGCACCTCGGTTGTCCCTTCACCTCGGGTGCTGTTACCTTCTCAGTTTGGCTCTCTGTGGCTTTGATGATTTTGAGCTGCCGGAGCTCGCACTGAAGTTGCATCTGCACCTTCAAGAGCTCATTCTGCTCATCCTGGCTAGCATCATACTTTTGCTGCAGGGTAGAGAGCCTGGACTTCAGCTCCTCGTTCTGCAGTGGGGAGGATGTGGGTAGATCGGTTATTCTCAAAAAACAGCAGGCCACTACTCCAGGCCACTTTGGTCCTTTATCAGGTGCAGATATTCTGGAAAGCATCCCTGCTTCAACGTTTTGGTTTCTTCAGTGAGGTAGACACTCAACAATGACCACCATTTCTAGATACCGTGCCATGTGGCTTCTGCAATTGGTCTCCAGTAGTGGAGCCCAGACTCACTTGTGGTACCCAAGCCTTCCCAGAAGCAGCAGCGGCACACAGGCTCTCTTGCCTTTCCCTGTGCCTCCCCCCACAGAGATTACCTGGGCCAAGCTGTGGGAAGTCTGAAACCGGAGCACCTCATTTTGGGCACACTTGAGCTCCTTCTGCAGCCGCCTCTGCTCCTCCTCGCTGGCCCGGCGATGATGCTGTAGCTCTTGTACCTCACAACACAAGTCCTTACACTGCAGGAAATAGAACAGGGAGACCAATGTATGGTAGGAGCCATGTGTACTCCAGGAACAGGCTGGGAAAATATGACACTTGGACTGAAATACAGGCATGTTCACTTAACATGGACTTGTGCTAAGAAACATGTCATTAGACCACTGAATCATTGTGCAGACATCATAGAATATTTACATGGTATATTTTACTACACACCTAGGCTGTATAACATGTGTGTGCATATACACCTATACGCATATACACATATCCTGTGTCTGTGTATATTATAGCCTATTGCTCTGTGGGCCAAGAACACGCACAAGAGTATGAGATTAAATCAAAAGAACTGTGTGTGTGTGTGTGTGTGTGTGTGTGTGTGTGTGTGTGTGTGTGTGTTCTGGTACTGAGGTTTGGTCTCAGGGTTTCATGTTCTCATTTAACGTTTTTGCTTATAGTTGGTACTCTGCTTCTTGAACCATCCCTCTAATTCAGTTTTTTGCTGGTTAATTGAACATAGTCTCACAGACTTTTCTGCCCAGGGTAATTCTGTGGGTTTTTTGTTTTGTTTTGTTTTGTTTTTGCCAGTCCTGGGTACTGTCCCTGAGCTTCTTTTGCTCAAGGCTAGCACTCTACCACTTGAGCCACAGCACCACTTCCAGCTTTTTCTGTTTATGTGGTACTGAGGACTGGAACCCAGGGCTTCATGCATGCTAGGCAAGCACTCTCCCACTAAGCCACATTCCCAGCTCTGCCCAGGGTAATTCTGAACCAAAATCCTCCAGTTTCAGCCTTCTGAGTAGCTAGGAGGTATGAGCCTAACGAGCGCCCAGCATATAGTGAACTTTTCTGTTTTTGTAAGTAGAAAGAATATACTCTAAAGTAGCAAAACAAAGTTTACTATAATAAATACAGAAATGATCATAGTCATTTATTGTCATTGTCAAGTCTTATATACTGTACATAATTGTGTGTGCCATAAATTTTTAGGACTGGCAGCACAGTAGATTTGTCTGTGCTAGACTATGACATCATTAGGTGATAATAACATCTCAGCTCCATCATAATCTCTCGGGACTACCATCTCATTCTTATGTATACATATATATGTGTACACACCCATATGCTGCCCATTTTTTACTGTAATGTCACCATGTGATATATGATTGTATTTACATCAGGGAAGCTAGCAGAACCCTGCAGTACCATCTCTTGCCATGGTGCACTGCATGCCTTCTCTGGGAGGTGGTGAAAGGGAGCCAGTAGAAAGGCCTGCCTTCCCCTTCCCCAAGGCCTACCTTATTCTGTATGTCTTGCATCTCCTCCTCGGCTCCCAGAAGCTGCTGGCGCAACATCTGCATTTCAGGATCAGGCTCCAGGAAGTCCATTTCTGAAGTCTGAGACTCTGCTGACATCATACTTCTTAGTGTT
The DNA here is from genome assembly GCF_023159225.1 of Perognathus longimembris pacificus. Taxonomy (NCBI): domain Eukaryota; kingdom Metazoa; phylum Chordata; class Mammalia; order Rodentia; family Heteromyidae; genus Perognathus; species Perognathus longimembris. Next base: position 135,343,762 of record NC_063162.1, on the reverse strand, counting down.
TGGGACTCCAGCCACTTCTCCGTTGCTCTTCGTGTCCTGTAACCCAGAACCCAGAGTGTGTTGACAGCTCTTCCCATAGCCTTGATGGCTTCAGTTTAAGGCCAAGATAGTAAAGGACCTCTTACTGTGATTTACTTCTTTTGGGGGGGGGCAGTCCTGGGGCTTGGGACTCAGGGCCTGAGCACTGTCCCTTCTTTTTGCAAGGCTAGGACATCATCAGCATCACTCTGGCCTTTTCTGTGTATGTGGTACTGAGGAATTGAACCCAGGGCTTCATGCATAATAGGCAAGCACTCTACCACTAAGCCACATTCCCAGCCCTGTGATTTACTTCTTAAATACACATGTTTAGATACAGATTGCTTCTCAGTCTTCCAGCTAACACCAAGTGTAGGAGATTACAGAAAGTCTGAAGCTCCTCTGCACAGGCATGTTTGGCTTTGCAATGCCCTAAGAGTGTTGGTCAAGCTGGTTTCAAAGATGGACCTAGTGTCAAGCCAGCTCCAACCTCAAGGCTCTGTGCCATTAAACTGAATCACATCTGTGTGGGAAACAAGGAATCTTTTCTGCTCTACTCTAGGGCAGAGCAAGAAATGGAAGAAAATGAAATCTTAGAATTCACTTCTAGTCCTGAGACAATTGTATGGAATGCTATGTCTGCCTCTAGCTGGTCTCTATATGCTTGGGCAACCATGGAAAGAACTGGGTTGTTCCTGAGGCTGGCCTCTGCCTCCTGGGGAACACTCAAGGCATAGCTCACATTGAGGTACCCCTCCGTGCCTCTCGTGGCTGTACCTCTCACTCTCCAGTTCAGCAAGCTGCCCGGTAAGGCTGCTGTTGCTCTCCTGCAGGGCCCGGAACTCCTCATTCAGAAAGTGGTAGCGCTCCCGCAGTTGCTGTAATTCTTCTGCAGAAGACAAGCAGAGAAGAAGACCCGCATGGATGGAGAGCACTCATGACCCAGCCCCTCATTTTCCTGCCCCAAACCTAAAATCAGAGGGCTGAAGAGGCGCTCTTTTTCTGGAGACAGAAAAAACAAATACCACATGCAGAAGCTTAGAAGACAGAGCCCTTAAAATTCCACAGTGAGATGCATCTTTGTCCCCTTTCAGGTAGCTACCCTCCCTTTCTCTTATCTTTCCAGAAGATGCACTCCATTTAGCGTATCTTCAAAGCATCAACAAAGTGGGGTCTTGAATTCTTCAGAGTTTAAATATAATTTTGGCATGTAATGTTAAAAGTTTCCACTCTACTTATTATTTACTGTTATTATTTTTGTAGTATAGGGGATTGGACCTAAGGCAAAGCCAGGCCCTAGCCCTAAAGCTTCCATTTAACTATTTGTAATTGCCTTTTTGCTATGCTTTTAATACAGACTTTGAGCAATGAGAACTGCCAGAGGTTACATGGACAGACCTTGCTCTTTAGAAACAATTGAAGATACTTGCCTGCTTTTCCTGTGTTTTGTTTTGTTTGGTGGTACTGGGCATGGAACCCAGGGCCTCTCATATGCTAGACTCCACTACAGGGACACTCCTTTAGCCCCAAGTATTCTTTCCCACTGTCTTTTACCTACTGACAGAAAAGCCCACTCTAATGACCCACCTATCATCCATAAGCATTAGGAGAGGTCCACTTGAGATGCCCACCTTGTGTCCCGAAGTACGTCACCATTATTTTCTTTTCTAATGTGCTGATACAAACACCCACATTTAAGAATCGTATCTCCTAGCCATTAATAATACTGACTGAACAATAACTTATTCTAATTACAACATAAGACCTATCTTACCTTCTGAAGATTCAACCTCTTGAAAATCACTTCTAATGTTTCTTCTTTATTCTAATCAGAAATTTTTAAGACTACTGAAGATTAGCGTAGAAGGAAGGAATTGATAATCTTAATAACTAACCTTGCACTAAGCTTTAGACTTGATGGTTTTGGCCTTGGATAAGTATTTCATTTAATCCTTGAATTAGCCATATAGAGTTTTAAAGGATGTTTTTCTTTAGAAAACCTTTAAATTTTAAAATAGTTTTAGAGCTACAAAAAAGTTTCAAGGATAGTGCAAGGTACCCTGAGAGAGCTCTTACCCAGTTTCCTCAATTGTAAACAGATCACCATGGTATACTTGGCACAATTAAGAAGCATTGGTACATTACTATTAACGGAACCATTCAAGTTTCTCTACATGTGCCCCAAGCCCTCTTTCTGCCTTGGTATCCCATCTAAGGGTAAGATTTTATTAATCAACTGGGTTCCATATCTCAGGAATAAGACTTACAGAGAGAATAATGAAAATAAAATTCATTATGCTACTGGGTGCACCTGTTTCTGAATTCAGGTCAGATTCACTGTAGCCAAAGCCTCTGCATTAAGACTATACTTTCAGGGATCATTTCTATAGTTTGTTACCAAAGCCTCTGCGTGTGCTAGCCTCCCTCCCCCAGCACCACCAGTCCAAAGGCCTCACTGGGAAAACTCCCAGTGCTTTGATTCCTTGTGGATTGCCTTTGCTTGATCTGGCCGAATATATGGTCTTCATTATACTCAGATCATAAATCTAGCCTAAAATAAAGGCAAACTCCCTGTCATGAATTCTAGCAACTAGCTGGGAGACTATCTGAAATCAGGCTAAATGCTTTCGAGTAGCTCATGCATTACTAGAAATAATCTCTTCATTTCCAGCCATTCTTGTACTCTGATTTGTTGACCCCTAAAACCTTTACTTTGGGGATGGCAAAAAGACTGGAGAATGCCCTAAAGGGGTCCAGGCAAAGCACCATGATGCTGATGCAACTGGAAAAGGTTCACAAGGTGACAGTTCCTTGCACATTCATCAAAGAACTCGAGAGGCTTCCAGGAAGATGTTTTCAATAGTCAACTCAGAAAGTACCAATGATTCCCTGGGTACAAATCCCCAGGGTAGATTTCCATAGTGCCTCTGCTTATGCTACCACAGACAAGTTATGTAAGAGCTGGGCAAGTTTGCCTCTCCTACAGTCTGGAATTGAATCTGAGGGATTTTTCTAGAGGATCCTAATGCATAATGTCACCTTGCTTTTTTTCTTTTAACCACCTTCCTTATCTATGATGTCCTCTTCTTCTCAATTTTGCTGACGGACCAGGAGGGGGATTCGTTCTCATACCTTGTATCACAGGGAATTCTGAGACACTTAAACTGTCAGATGGGTCAGAGCCCTTCAATTCCATTTCTGCACGGAGTGAAGCAATCTCCATCTCGTAGTCCCCTCGAATGCGTTCCATGTCGTCGAGCTCATTCTGCAACCGGTAGAGATCATCCTGCAGGGATGCCATGTCACTTTCATGTTCAGTTGCGGAATCTGCTGCGGCTTGCCGCAGACTCTGGATCTCAGATCGGGCCAAATGCAATTCCTGTTCTATTTCCTTAAGTTCACTTTCTTTCTCACGCTCTAATAGGGAAATCTCCTCCCGTAGATGCCGCAGCTCACCTGCGAAGTCAAAAGGTTGAGATGGTCAAGAGAATAAGTGAACCGACCTATCACATTCTAGAAGCACACAGATCAGTTCTCATGTGGAGACTCCTGGCAATCTAGTCTTGACCCCAACAGAAAAGTGGAGCATCCTATGGTGTGGAATGAAAAGGGAACGTGTGACTCTACCACCGTTTACAAGGTGGGAAGGCAATTGTTGAGGCTCCACATGGAGAGCAGTAATGGGCTATTATGAATACAAAGTATAAAGTGCGTCTAAGAAATCACTTGAGAGTTTAAAATCAAACTGAATTGGAAGCATTTTAAGTCTTTCTACAAAGTTCCTGGGGAAAAAATATTTCCCAAGATTATTTTCACCAATCCATCGTGGGAGCTTAGAAATTACAGAGCTTCAGAATCCTCTCATACTGCTTTGTGAGAAGTACTGGACCCCAGATAGTGTGCATTTAGAGTTCACGGCTGAAATTCAAATGTAAGTTCATCACATGATAACCAAACAGGGAATCATAATCTAAATGCTGATTGATAAACAGGCTGTTTTAATTGACCGTGGTTTAATAGAATAACATAGCTATTTAAAGAGAAGTGAAAATATATAATGAAGATGTTTTAAAAGGCTCTTCCTTTCTCTCTTGCCATGCTACTTCTCTCATTCTCATTTTTTCTCCCTCCCTCCTGCTATCACCGTATGATACTATCTGCCACTCACTAAGAAGACAATGTCAGTGCCATCTTGGATTGTAACCCAAGTTTTGGCTCCAAAATAAACATTTATTATGAAGAAAGAAATTTTAGAAGACAAATTTAGGGTTACAAGCCTGTAATCCCAACACACCAGAGGCTGAGGCAAGAGAATCACTTGAGCCCAAGAGTGTGAGACCAGCATGAGCAGCATAACGAGACCCAATTTCAAAAACAGCAACAACAAGCCAGAAGACAAATTTGAACATACTGTAGATACAAACACTGACTGGACAGGGCATCTCAGGGAAGGCTGCTACATTTCTAGGAAGGTGCTCTACCATTTGAACCACTCGCCCAGCCCTCCTATCCCTACACTTGTGAGTGTACATGTGCTTTGTGCCGATCCTTCCTGCTCTGTAACGTTTCTAGCTGCCTCCTCTCTCTCTTTGGTCTACTTTCTAGGAACCAGTGATCACTATCCCCAAGTCAGTAGTCTAACTTAGGTTCTGCCTTCCTAATGAAGGGAGGAAAGTTCCTGCTACGCCTCCACTCCCGAGGGGAGATCCAGGACCAGAAGCTCACGGTCAATGGGGGAGGAGGCTGGCCTTTGGGAGGAAGGCCCACGAGCCCGAGGAGGGGACAGAGCCAGCTCCAGCTCCCTCATCCTCCCTTGATGTCTGGGTTCAAGTCTGGCTGTAGTAACGGCCCTCTCATCTCCACTGGTCAAGGAGGAAGGCGCCGTGAGGATGTAGAGGTCCCCCGTGGGGTGAGGCCCAGCCAGAACCTGGAGGGGCCGGCGGTTGGAAAGGCCCGAGGAAGGTTCTAAAGGGCTGGCGCCCGGTTGACTGGGGGCAAATGGGACCTTCGGGGCGAGGCCCAGGGCTCAGGAATCCGGCTTTGGGGCAGGCAGGTCGGCTCTCACTCACTAGTTATGGCTTCCATCTTGCCGGCCCCCCACAAGCGGTTTCAATGGGGGGCCTCCCGCCCGGCCGGTCCCGGCCCCAAAGGGGCTGTGGCGGCCCGAACGGCCTTTGAACGCCTGATACCTCTGGAGCAGCGCGCGCACCCTCTTGGCGGAAACGGGCAGCGCGCGTGCGCCAGGATGGTCTCAGGCGCCCCTCACCGGCTGGGGTTTGGCGCTCGTGGCGCCCTCCCCAGGCCCCCAGTCGCTGGTCTAGATGTGATACATGGCCTAGAACCCCTAGCAACAGCCCTACTCCTTTTTCCTGGCAGAGCATTCGTTTGTTTATTGACTGATTGATTGCAGAGTGCTGGAGTTTGAGTTCAGAGTCTTACAGGTGCTCCACCAGTTCAGATTCTCAGGCTTTCCACTTACTGGGAAAGAAATAGTCCTCCTCCATGCAAAGGTTACCATTTTCAATCCCGGTGGCTCTGGATCGTTTCCTTCATCATGCAAACAAGATCTAGCTGGGCCTGACTCAAACACACACACCTCTACCTTTACCCCATTTTGCCTTCTCTTAAATGACTGTAAGGGGTTATCTGCAGTCACATTCCTCATCTGACTTCTCTTTTTCTCTTCAGTCCATTCAGTCAGCTTTGTATTTGCACTGAAATGTCTCGGGGTTCTCTGCTTTGCCAACTCCAGTGGCCATCTCACTTGCCTTAGCCACGGTGGGCACTCTGGTTCGTGATCTCCTTAAAGCACTTTCTGCTCTTGGCTTCCAGGGCATGGCATACTTTAAGAATTCCTTCTACTTCAGTTTCTCTCATTCACTTCTACTGGATCTCTAAATATGGGAGTATGTCTGGGACTGGATCTTTTTCTCTTCTTGTCTGGTAGGTATCTCTCCATGCATCAGGGAAGTCATCTGTCATGGGCTCTAATGCTGTCTCTGTCTTCAGCTTTGATTTCTCCCCTGGTTCCGGATTTCTATACCCAACTGCCTCCTTCACGCCACTTAGATGTAAAACTCATCAGGTAGAAAGTATCTTAAATGGGTCCCTTAGTCCCCAAACTCGTTTCTTGCCAAGTCTTTCCCATCTCAATAAACAATGTCACCATTCACCCAGTTTCTCCAGTTAAAGTCATCCTTCATGTCCCTGACAGGACTGTTTCTACTCTCTTCCCTCCCTCCAGATTCCACACAATGGCTAGAGTGCCTTTTTAAAGGCTGGGGCTGTAGCTTAATGGTAGAGCAGTTGCCAATCATGCAAAGTCCTGGTTCCATCTCCAAAGTGAACACTACACACGTAGGCATGCATGCACATGTGCGCGCACACACACATACATATATACACCTCACCTAACAAAAAAGAGCCTAAAAATGTAACATAGATCCTACCACCTGAGTCCTAGTTCTAAGACTTTCTGATGCACTTAAAATGAAATCTAGACCTCTCATCTCACCTACAAGGTCTATGGTAATCTGCCTCTGCCTGGCTGTCAGAATTTTATCTTACCATGTGCTTTGCTTCAGCCACAGTGGCCTTTGTTCCATGCCTCATTCTCACCTACTGGGCCTGGAATGTTTTTCCTTCAGATCTCCAATTGCTGGCTCCTCATTATTCAGTTCAAATGTCATTTTTCTCAGAGAAGACTTTTCAGGCTAATCTAAAATAAACTCCCATCTCATTCCCTTTTCCATTTATCATATTTTTATATTGTGTTCATTCACTTAGTGACATCTGAACTTGTTATTTATTTTCTCCCAGAATCGTGTGTGTGTGTGTGTGAGAGAGAGAGAGAGAGAGAGACAGAGAGAGCAGAGAGAGAGAGAGAGAGAGAGAGAGAGAGAGAGAGAGAGAGAGAGAGAGTGAGAGAGAGCGCAAGTACTGGGGATTGAACTCAGGGTCTCCACTCTCTCTCTTGCCTTTTTCACTGAGGGCTAGTACCACTTGAGCCACAAATCCACTTCTGGCTTTTGTTGGCTAATTGGAGATAAAAATCTTACAGACTGGCTGGGAATATGGCCTAGTGGCAAGAGTGCTTGACTCATATACATGAAGCCCTGGGTTCGATTCCCCAGTACCACATATATAGAAAATGGCCAGAAGTGGCGCTGTGGCTCAAGTGGCAGAGTGCTAGCCTTGAGCAAAGAGAAGCCAGGGACAGTGCTCAGGCCCTGAGTCCAAAGCCCCAGGACTGGCCAAAAAACAAAACAAAACAAAACAAAACAAATCTTACAGACTTTTTCTGCTGGGTTGATTTGAACCTAAATTCTCAGATCTCAGCCTCTTGAGAAATACAAGCATGAGTCACCAAAGACCAACTAGAATCTTCTCATAGCTATTCCTTCAAATACAAAGACTTTTGATAAATAGTTGATCGACAAATGACTGTGTACTATTTTATAGGCAAGAAACAAAGTCTCAGTGAGATAAAAAATGGCTTGCTCAGGATCACAAAATTTATAAGTGGTTGAGCTGGCCTAAGAATTTAGGTGATCTGAGACCAATGTCTATGTTCTTTATCCTGCTGTACATCTCCTGCTATTTTCTCCTCTTCATTGCCACACTTCCTGCAGCTTCCTTTGCTTCCGTGTTCTGTCCCCTTCTCTTTCCTTCCTGCTCTTTGCTTTGCTTGTTCCACTCCAGGCCTTTTTTTTTTTTTCCATTTATACTTTTCATTTGGTTTGATCTTAGTTCTACCTACAGAATCCCTGCTGCTTTCTAGGACAACTTCCCTAAACCTTCTGGAAGCCCACAAAAGTAACAAAAGCTTCCTCTTTATTTGGTGACAGCAGTGGAATGTGGGACACCTGCCAGAGGGATTCGGGGGGCCACAAGCTCAGATCCAAGGGAGCCCAAGAAGCACTGTCATCTACTTCTTTTAACGATGTATTGTATGTACTTCAGTCGTGCTGCATTGCCTTCCTGCTTGTCCACTGATGCCCTTTAAGGGGCAGGAAAAAGAAATCTAGCTTAGAATTCAATCTTGACCACCCACCCTTGTTCTTGTTGACCAGGAGAACAGAGGACAGGGATGTGGAGTGAAGGAGGGGGCTGAGGAAGGGAAAGGAAAAAGTAAGCCTGGGGTACAGGTAAGAAAGAAGGGTAAGAAAGGTAATAGGAAGTTAGAGGAGGCAGATAGTAATACAAAGAAAGGAAACTGGGGAATGAGGAAAATGGAGAGACAAGAAGAGAAGGGTAAGAAGGGTCGAGAAAACGGAGGCAATAATACTGAAGTAGGTTACTTTCACCTGCTAAGTTTCGGGAAGAAAAAGACTTGGGTAGCGATGAGTCTGGCTACCCCTGCCTCAGTCCGAATCAGGGGATTACCTTGGAGCTGCTGGATTTGCTTGGTGAACACCTCAGCCTGCTGGGCACTGGCCAGTCGTTCATCCTCCAGGAGTCCTGCAGTGGGAGGGGGTATTGGGCTTAAATTCAGGGGAGCCCAGAGCCTTTGGCCCTGGTCCCCCTACTCTGGTCACAGATGCTCACCTTGTAGCTCTAGGGAGTCATCTTCATGCTGCCCTGCCAGCTCACGCGTCTCCTCCAGCTCTGCCACCAGCTGGAGCACCTGAGCCCTCAGCTCCTCCAGCTCCGTCTCTGTGAGGCTCAGGCCCCGGTGCTTGCCAACTGACAGAGAGCTCACGTTGCCACCTTTCTGAACTTGTTGTTCTTCTTCTTCTTCCACGTCTTCATCCTCTTCCTCTTCCTCCTCTTCTTCCTCATACAGAGCTGGGAGTAAAACCTCCCCTAGGAGAACCCCCATCCCACCAGAGAGTTAGTAGTACCTACCTCCTGTCCATAGTCTTTCCAGAGCCCTCCATCTTACCACCCCACGGCCCAGATGATAGAAGAGTGCCACCTGGTGTCCCCCAAGGAGCCCCAGGAAGGACCTATACTCATGAGGAGTCATTTGGAGGCTTTCCTCCCCGCCTTCTCAACCTCTCTGGGGGCCCAGCATTGAACTTGGTGGCCCCCTTCTGCTCCAAAGCAGCCTGGTGCTGGCTCAGCCATGAAAACCCTGCACAAGGATACCTGGTATTTGTATTCTGGTTTCTGGGTAGTGGAACAAGTAGTTGATAAAGGGTTCAGGCTAGCTGTACCCCCAAACTCAGGACCCTACCAGAAAAGTAGCTAAAGCAAAGCTGTATAGCATGTTCAAGGCCCCGAGTTTAACCCTGATACAGCTACAAAGAAGAAGAAGGTTCAGACTCTTGATGTGTCTTTATGCCAAATGAGGCAATTGTTAGTTTGAGGGTTTGTAGACAGCTAAATAATTATTCAGGTGGTTTGTGAGACATTAGCCTTTCCATAACAAGAAAACATGGCCGTCTGTAGGTAGAGAAAGAAAAGATTTGAATAAAACAAATCCAAGTGTTTTACTAGACAGATACTGGGACCCTTTCAAATATATGTTATCAAATACCTTTTAAAAAAAATGTGCTATAAGATCCAGCAGGGTTTTCTCCCTGGGGATGTCATGAGGTCTACCTCTCTCTCTCCTGCTGACTCAAGATAGTTTTCAGGATTGGTCTTAGGTTGAACATGTGTGCAAATAAAAGCCTGCTATCTTAATATATTTCTAAAATGGGGGTTTGGTGCTGGTCTCTGCTTCTGGATGATGAGCACCCCTTTCTTTACTGCAATGCGGTTCCTATAAATAGCAAAATCTTGTCTGGTGGTGATTGTATTGTCTTGAAATTCTGAATCTTCGGTTTTACTTTCTACAGTTCATGAGGGACTCCATGTTTCATAGTCCCTTAAGAGAAGCAGAGTTGTCCATATTAAAGGTGAAGAGGGGGCTGGGGACACTTTATGGGAAGTCCTGGGCAACATGCTGGCAGCAGCTCCCAAGTCACACGGGTGAAGTGGGGGTGCTTGCATGGGTATGGAAATTGGCTGCACCTATCTCTTTCCCCCACCCCCTCCCCATGCTCTTTCAAGCAGTAAGATAGGCTAGAGAACTGAAACCACAGGCTTCAATGAGAAGTTACCATGGGTGGCCCCAGAGAAGCAATTCACATGCTCATGTCCTTGCTTTTTAAAAATAAGAGACAGCTTTGGGATCTGGGTCGACAGGCAGTGAGAACAAACCCCCTGCTGAAAGGCTGCTTCAAAGCTCTGTCCAACAGGCCTCTTTCTCCACCTGGCAGCTCCCCCGGGACACACAGTCTGGCGAGCTGGGCAATTAGGGCCCCAAAGGGACACTTCCATCAGTGTCTGGACCCTGGGGAGGGCTGGAGTTCAGCCACCAAAGAGGAGGGGCCTAAGGTGAATGGAGAGAGCTGGGCCCAAGGCTCTGGGGTCAAAAGGAGGAAGGATGAGGGATGAGCAAAATGCCTTCTCAGTGAACTCACCCTCCATAGCTTGCATCCCACGCCGTTCCAGGGACCCCCAGCGTTGGCCTTTCTTCCTCTCGCAGCCCTCAGATACTTCATAGGAGCCTAAAGTGGTCACTGTGGGTCCTGAGAGCAGGGAGAGGGAGGCATTGTAGGATGGGAGGGGTGGTGTATAAGGGGACATGCCTTCTTGTCACCCCAGGGGGGATTGGGGTGTGTGGGGGGGGCGCTGGGATTTGTAATTTCAGTGTTGATGCCTGACTCACTCTGCCCTGTTCTGAATTTCTCCTCCCTCAGCCACCTCTCATGCTCTGCCTATGGAGGGGACCCCAGACCCACGCTGCCCAGCTTCTTCGACACCCCTGTTCCAAGATCCTCTCCCTAGCACAGACAGAAAGAGGGTGTGTGTGTCAATTCAGCCGGGAGGCCGGGGAGCGAGGGGCTAGGGTGGGCGACATCAGGATGCAGGAAGGGGCGCCAAGGCTGCGGTGGCGCACGGTGGGGAGGGGCGGCGTGCGCAAAGGGGTTCTGCTCCCCCTTTCCTCTCCGCTTTCCCTCCCCGCCCCTCCCCCCCAGGCCTCGCCCACCCCACCCGCACCCAATGCTCAGGAGCTGCACAGGCTCTGCAGAGCCTGGAGGGGGAAGAGCCCCCGGAGTGCACGGCCTGGGAGGCGAAGCCCCAGGCCGAAAGATGGAGTCCGGGCTCCGGTGGAGGCCGGGATGGAGGGGTGACCCCGGATTGACGCGGGGGGAGCTCCGGGGGTCTGGAGAGAGGAGAGTTGGGGAGGGGGCGTGGGGAGCGGAAGGAGGGGCAGCTCTGACCTGGGCCCGGGCAGCTCCAGCCTGCGGCTCCCGCGCCAGCCCCGGCACCCGCCTCCATGGCCGCTCCAGCTGCCGCCGCCGCCTCCCGGAGCCGAAGCTGCAGCCGCGGGGCCGGGGACCCGGTGCGAGGTGCGCAGGGTGGAGGGAGGGAGGGCGGGAGGAGGGAGAGAGGGAGGGAGCGCCGAGGGGGCGGGGCCTGCCTGGGCTGCCCGCCGCCGCCCGGAAGCCCTCCCTGCCTGCTGCTGGCGACCCTGAGCGCCTCGGGTTTGCGGGAGCGCGCGGGGGGAGCTGCGGGGCTGGGACCGGCGCACCAGAGCTACTTGGGGCCAATGACTTCCCTCTGCCCCCATCCCCCGCCACCAAAGGAGGCAGAACCCCCTGGTTCTGGGGACCGGTCCCGCCCCAGGCCAGCTGCGCGGAGGCACCGCCGGCACCCGGTGACCGGTGACCGGGCCTGCTTCTGCCCGGTGATTGGGGCCGACCAGCCAAGGACGGACAGTTCCCTCCCAAGGCGCAGGCACGCGCGCTCCTTCTCCCGTCCACAGTCAACCCCAAGCGGTCACCCCAGAGCCACGACAGGGCTGCAAGAGGGAAACTGAGGCCGAGATGTGCCAGCTCCGGGTCCCGCACAAGGTCACCACCCTAGAGCCAGGGATCCCTCCCCCCCCCCCCCCCGCAGGCTCAGTGCAGGTGACCCCCCTCGGTCCCAGCCCTTCGAGCCACGCCCCACCGTAGCCTGCGCTGCTGATTTTCCTTCTCAAAGAAGTGTGAGATGGAGCCTATTTCGCGCATTAAAAGGTTCCTTCAGTTAAGGAACGATTGATTGCCAGAAGCCGGATTCTCACATTTCTGCAGGAATCATTCAGGACAGACGGGGTAGATGGCAACCCATCAGGAACTCCAGAAAATGGCTGGGCAATTCCTAAGCCAGGACACACACACACACACACACACACACACACACACACACACACACACACACACACACACACGTCCCGTCTCTTGCTTTTCTGCTCCCAAGGTCTTACCTACTGTGTTCACCCCCCGCCCCCCCACCAGCCCCGAAGATCACGAGCGCTACATGTTGCCCAAGAAAGCATTCCTTTGCCTGCACATACCAGATTTCACTCTTAGGCTGGGAGTGACCCCTAGACAGCTTCCTCTGACATTGTCGGCCCCTATTGTGCTCTGCCCCATCTGTTCCTCTGGGCAACACTTAGGCCCCCCCCTTTTTTTTCTGGTATCCCCAGATACAAAACAGAGGACCTGTTAGAATAAAGAAGTAAACATAACTCTTCCAACAACACAGTTAACGCTCTGCCTTATTGAACCCAGGATTTTATACTTGAAGTGTTTCCTTTTAATAAGAATGTTGTCCAAAAGTTAGACTCAAGTGGGGTACCCCTGCAATCCGAGCTACTCAGGAGGCTAAGTGCTGAAGCCAGCTCAGGGAGGAAAGTCCATAAGACTCTTATCTTCAATTAACTACCCCAAAGCTGGGAGTAGAGCTATGCCTCGAGTATAGAGCACTAGCCTTGAGCAAAAATTGCTCAGGATAAATAAATAAATAAATATAAAAGGTAGACACTTTTGGATAGTAGGGCACGGGTGGCTCACAGTTGTAATCATAGCTACTCAGGAGGCTGAGAGCTGAGGATCGCAACTCAAAGCCAGCCCATGAGACCCTCAAAGTCCATGAAACCCTTATCTCCAGCAAAAGGCTAGAAATGTGCCTCAAGTATGCCAGCCTTGAGGAAAAAAGAAAAGCTAAAGGACCACTTACTCCCAAGACCTGAGTTCAAACCCTCATATAGGCACACACACACACACACACACACACACACACACACACACACACAGTAGACTCCCCTCCTCTACCCTTCGTTCCTCTCTTCTTCTAATCTCCACCTGAAAGCCTGATATATAAACATATACATATTTATAAAAAAAAATTTTGCCAGTCCTAGGCCTTGAACTCAGAGCCTGAGCACTGTCCCTGGCTTCTTTTTGCTCAAGGCTAGCACTCTGCCACTTGAGCCACAGTGCCACTTCTGGCTGTTTTCTATATGTGTGGTGCTGAGGAATTGAACCCAGGGCTTCATATATCTGAGGCAAGCACTCTTGCCACTAGGCCATGTTTCCAGCCTGAAAGCCTGATAATCTGACAGGTGATAAACAGATATGAAAGATGTTTCATCTATGTCCCAGAGGACAGAATCCTATTTCAGGTCCTGTGGCTAAGGTGATCCAGTCATGGAGAAAGGCTGTCTGAAGCCCACGCAGACCTCTTCTGCAGAGGGTCTATCTAGATTTAGGGAGCAGGGCAATTATGAGGAATAATGGATAGGGGCTGATGTGGGGGACTTGGAGAACTGACAGAGACCAATTCTGCAATTGGTGATGGTTCTTCCCCAGCCCGGCGCTCTCTGGTTCTGCCTCTTCAGCAAGCTCAGAAAAGAAGTTGGCTTTAACTGCTGAACTCTAGTAAATGGAAGGAGGGACAGGAAAGAAATGGTCAGTTGTGACACCAGGGAATCTAAGCTTTTCTTAGGGGACTCTCATCCTGAGTACTGGGACTAATCTTTCTTTGGCTTGTAGAGTTCAAGCTACCATTCAACTTTGATTTGGGGAACTATTCAAGGGAGACCTGAGCTAGTGTAGCATCAGGAGCCAAACAGGTAAATCCTATTCCGATCAGTATGGGGTTAAGGTGAGGGCAAAATTAGAGGACAGGAGGGAAGAGATTAAGAGATATGGGGGAAGGGTAGCTGTGGTCCAGGGCTGCATCTCCAAAGAGCCTAAGTGGTGGGCATCTCAGCCAGGTGATCAGCTTAGGGGGATGATCTAGTTAATCCTCCTAATCCCTGGACTCAGGGCTCAGCCTCCTTCCTAATCCCATCCCAGGACATCATCCTCTTTGAGGACTGATGCAGCCATTTATTCCCCTGTACCCTTATTTCAAAATGCCTAGGTGCTTTGGTTTAATTTTTGTAATTTTTTCTAAATTTTTATTAAAAAATTAAAACAAATATTTGAGACACGAAGTATATTATAGAGAACAACACAAGTATCCATGTACATAGGACTGAAATAGAACTATTCAGATCTTGCTACATTGATTTTATGCTGCTTGTAGTCTTACTATGTATGTGTATCCACTAGTAGTACATAATTTTGAATTGTGTGTTTTAGACATCTATCTTAATGGTGTTATGTTGACAGTTTCTTCTGCATTTTCCCTCAAATTCTCCAGCTCATGAATGCCTTCTCATCACTGAAAACCACAATTTAGCTATCCTTTTATCCACTCCTGAGAATTTAGGCTGTTTCCAGTTTCCCATATTAAAAATAGTACTACCACATATACAATAAAGGACAAAAATCATCCAGTTATCTAAATAGATGAAGAATAAATCTGTGGCAAAATTCAGTACCTTTCCTTTTAATGTTCAGTACTCTGAAGAAACTAGGAACAGAAGACACATACCTCAATATTATAAAAGCTATGACAAACCTATGGCCAACACTGTAGTAAATGGGGGAAAACAGAAGCAATTTCCTGTAAGTTAGGAGTACTAGTCTCTCCACTCATTCAATGAAGTGCTTGAGTTCCTAGCCAGTGTGATAAGACAAGAGAAAGAAATCAAAGGGCTGGAAATAAGAAAGAAAGAAGCCAAATTATTCCTACTTACAGGTGACATATTATACTTTTGATATCTTATACTTAAAAGATCCTGAGCTCCATCAAAAACACACCTGAAGCAGAACACAAATCAACATAAAAAATCGGTAGCTTTTTTATATGCCAACAAGTAATAGACTGAAAAATCAGAAAAAAACAACAACCCCATTCACAATAGCATAAAAAACTCTGAAGATAAATTAACTATGTAAAAGACTTCTACAATGAAAACTCTGAAATACCAAAGAAGGAAACTGAAGAAGACATTAGAAGATAAAAATAATTTCCATGTTCAGTGGGTTGGCCAAATAATACTGTGAAAATGATTATACTACTAAAAGCAATCTACAAATTCAGTGCAATCTTCACTAAAACCCTAATGTCCTCCTTCACAGAAATAGAAACATCAATAAAAAAAATTCACATGGAAGCAAAAAAGACCCTGAATAGCCAAATCAATCCTATTATAAATAACAGAGCCATAGTAACAAAAACAGCATAATACTGGCCCCAAACAGTAGCCATGAATAGGATAGAAGATTCACAAATAAAGCCACATAGCTCTCATATAAATAAAAACCCACATAGCTTGAGCTTCCTGATGTTTGTTTGTTTTTTACAAAGGATCAAAACATACATTAGAGAAGAGGCAGTTTATTCAAAAAATAGTAGTGAGAAGGCTGGATATTCATATGTAGAAGACTGAAACTAGAGCCCTCTCTCTTACCTTATCTCTCTTGAATCCAAATAGATCCGTATTCTTTTTTTTTTTGGCCAGTCCTGGGCCTTGGACTCAGGGCCTGAGCACTGTCCCTGGCTTCTTCCTGCTCAAGGCTAGCACTCTGCCACCTGAGCCACAGCGCCCCTTCTGGCCGTTTTCCATATATGTGGTGCTGGGGAATTGAACCGAGAGCCTCATGTGTAGGAGGCAAGCACTCTTGCCACTAGGCCATATTCCCAGCCCCTAGATCCGTATTCTTAATATAGGAAATGAAATTGAAACTAGCACAGAAAAACATAGGGAAAACATTTGAAGACATAATAGACAATTTTTTCCTGAATAGGATTGCAATTACTTAGGAAATAAGAGCAAGAATTGACAAATAGGATTTAAATTTTAAATTTTAATTAAAATTAAATTAAGAAACTTTTGTTACCCGAATCAAGGGACAACCCACAGAATGGGAGAAAATCTTTACAAGCTATTCACCAGATGAAGGATTCAAATCTGGAATCTATAAAGAGCTTCAAAAATTTAAGCCCCAAAAGAATAAATAATCCAATTAATAACTGGGAAAGCAAATTGAATAGACAATAGAAGTACATTATTCTGCAGCTAATAAATATATGAATAAATGTCCAATATTCTTAGCCATAAAGGAACTGGGAAACAAAATGACACTGAGATTCCATCTCACCCCAGTCAGAATGGCTATCATGAAGAAAACGAACAATAGCCTGGTGCCTGTGGCTCCTGCTTATAATTTAGCTACTCAGGAGGCTGAGAACTGAAGATCATGGTTTGAAGCCAATCTCCGCAGACAAATCTGAGAGGCTCTTATCTTCAACTAGCCAGCAAAAACCTGGAAGTAGAGGTGTGGCTCAAGTGGTAGAGCACCAGCCTTGAGTGATTAAAAAAACCAAGCAAAAGCACAAGTCCCAGCACACACACACACACACGCACGCACACACACACACACACACACACACACGCACTCCCAGCAACAAGTGTTGGCAAGAAAAGACACTTGGTGGGAATGTAAACTAGAATTAAGGTGTTGAAAATAGAACTACCCTGTAATCAAGATATACACCTGTTGGGTATATATCCAAAGGGATGTGTGTCAGCACCCACTAAACACATCACACACCAGTGTTTACTGCAGCTTTGTGCACAATAACCAAGCTATGGAACCTGCTTAGATAGCCTTCAGCTGCTGAGTGGATGAGAAAATGTACATAGAGGTTCGATCCTCAATATAGTCTTATATAACACAGCACTCTGCTGTCTGGGGTGAAGAGAGTCTATGTGAAGGAGTTGTGAGAGAAATGAAGCAGAACAAACAAAAATAATACAAAAACCATAGTTTCTATGCCAGGCACTGGTGGCTCATGTTTGTAATCCTAAGCTACACAGGAGGCTGAGATCTGAAGATCACAGTTTGAAGCCAGCCTGGGCAGAAATGTCTATAAGACTCTTATCTCCAATTCACCAGCAAAAAGCTGCAAGTGGAGATGTGTCTCAAATGATAGTGTGCCAGCCTTGAGTAAAACAGCTTAGGCACAGTAGCCAGGCCTTGAGTTCAAGCCCCAGTTCACACACACACACACACACACACACACACACACACACACACACACACACCTTGGTCTCAGAATTGTAAGATTTAATTGTAGCTTTTGAACCTGAGTCGAGTGTGTTTCATTCACAGCTTGGGTCTTATATGGAGAACTTGCTTGTTTTTGACCTTCAGTTCAGTTTCAGTCCCTTGCTTGTCCTTATCACTGGCTTTTCACCTGAAGCCACCTAAGCAGGCTGATTTTCTGCCTAACACACTGCATCAGAGGCTGTGCCAGTCTTCTTCTGCCCAGTGTGTCTTGATGGAAATAATGGACGCCACTACAGACTATGGCCAGCAGGGAGACTAATTGGTAGCCTGCCCTCAGGATCCTTTAACCACACACCACACCCCTTCAATTCCATCCAGAAAGGGTGGGCAGTCTGTGTGGCAGCCAGCCAACATGGACTAGAAAAGAATAAAAAGGGCTCGTCCGGGATTTGAACCCGGGACCTCTCGCACCCTAAGCGAGAATCATACCCCTAGACCAACGAGCCACTGGCAGTTATATCTGGCCAGATGTGTCCTCTCTGCCACATCATCACCATTAGTAGCAGCACTTTGTGGTTCCTAGAAGCTTCCTCTTTGCTCCTCCTTCCAGTCTGGCTGCCAGCCCAGGCCGGCAGTATTCCAGTAGGCCTTACTCCAGGGGTTCTCTCTTGTTTCTCCTCAGCCCATAGCACAGCTACACAGATGCTTCTCTGCCCAGTGCTCCAGGAAGGAGCCATTCTTACAAGTGAGTGGGTGGAAGAAAATCAGGGAAGGGACCAGACCCTAGTACTTACCTTTTCCTGAGCAACCCCGGGGCTGTGTGGGTCTGTTGGGATGCTCTTGGTTCAAATTATGATCCTCCGGTCATTCTCAAGTCATGGATAAGCTACCAGGAAAAGATTTTTCCACCTGCTACTCTGTAATGAGGAACCAGAAGCCTGTTGCTTCCCAGATCACAGTTGCTAGGTGACTTTTGCCAAATTATTTAGGTTTCTCATCTGCCTACTGGGAAAGAAAACATCTGCCCTACTCACCCTACAAGGTGATGATGGTAGGGATGAGGGGAGAGTTTGTATGTGGGCCTGTAAACTGTAAAGTGCTGTACAAAGAACAGCAACCCAAGGCAAGGAACTACCAGAGAGGAAAGAGCCACTTCATGCTCACGAGTTAACCTGTTGAGATCCATGTCACCCCACTGTAAGATGACACTTGCCTAAATTCAGCATAGTCTTCATATGTATCTGAATGCATAAACTTGTCCAAATCAGCTTATTCAAATATTGCTGAATCTGAAGCCTGTTTTAAATGCACACACAGCAAACCAGATTTTCTAGAAGCCCAGAGATAGGCATACATCCTGGTCCCTATCTGCCTACCCGGCTGAGCTCAGCTCATTTCTGTCCAGGAAAGCTGCCCAGATGCAACCTGATTACAACTAAGGGTAATCTAGGGATCCTTCAGATAAGGGGTTCCCAAAAGAAGGTGGAGGGTGAGACTATGTAGAAGACCCTAGTGGGCTCAACCAGTTGCCCTCTGTGCCTGTACCACATCCAGGACACCTGAGTCCTTGCTCATGACTGGGAGTGGGGTGCTCTCTGTGAGCTAAGAGTTCCACGGAGGTGGAGACCTGACTTAGACATGTGTGTGTGTGTGTGTGTGTGTGTGTATGTGTGTGTTTGTGTGTGTGAGTGACTTGAACTCAGGGCCTCTAGCTCTCACTCAAGGCTGTCTCTATCACTTGAGCCTTACTTCCATTTCTGGCTTTTTGCTAGTTGATTGGAGATAAAGAGTCTCATAGACTTTTCTGTTCAGGCTGTCTTCAAACTGTGATTCTCAGATCTCCATCTCCTAAGTAGCTAGGTGTGAGCTACCAGAACCCTGCTGGCTTAGTGGTCTTTGGGTCTAACCCTGTGTCCCCTGCTTGGCAATTATCCTGACAGCATGAGTGATCCCCAGGCACTTCCACCAAACTGGCCTATGTAAGTACCTAACCAGACCAACTTACTAGATCCTTTACACAGCTGTATCTGGATTCATCACTTTGAGAATGTCCTGGAATGAATGAAGTAGGAAAAGAATGAAAGCCTCCGGATTGTGTTTGTTCAGGTGAATCCTCACTACTTGGCTTGGCATAGAGCTAAGGCCTGGAGGACCTTTCCCTCCATCTTGTGAGGCAGATTTCCTCTTCCTCGTGAACCGGTACCTCTCTGATAGGTGAGAAGAATGGCCTTCCTTCCTGAGAATGGTTTGGGCCAGTTTTCCTTTTATTCTCAAGTCATGTTGTTGCTATCCAGGAGTGTCTGAATCAGACACTGCTGACTAATTATGGTGAGAGAGGTAGAGAGAGAGAGAGAGAGAAAGAGAGAGAGACAGAGAGACAGAGAGAAAGACAGAGAAACAGAGACAGAGACAGAGAGAGACAGAGATAACGAGAGAAAGAAAGAGAGAAGTGGGGAGGTAAGTGCTCATCTATTCTCAAATCAGATTTTTTTTTTGAGTAGCTGTTCCCAAGATTTAGACTAGCTTATAAATAAAGAACACTCAATATATCATTCTATGACCTCAGCACACATTCTCCAAATTGTTCCAGCGAGTGATGTTACTCAAAGCTGGGGCTTCTAGGAGGACTTTGCTGAAAATGTTTCAGGGCTGACACCCAGATTGGGTTCCAGGCAAGTACTTCTGTTTGGGGGAGGGGTGCTGTTGAATTTGGGGCAGGATCACTGTTCTTTGCATGGCCTCTCTGGAGAAGCATCCTTTACACTAAATATTTGTAATCCCATCTCTGCTATTAGGACAACCACCTGCGTGGTGGGGGTGGGAGCCAGGGAGGATGGTGCCTTGTTGAAATCCATTGCCATCTGACTTCAGTTTTTTTAAAATTTATTATTATTTTTATATATTTTTTTCTTTTTTTTTTTTGCCAGTCCTAGGGCTTGAACTCCGGGCCTAAGCACTGTCCCTGGCTTCTTTTTGCTCAAGGCTAGCACTCTACCACTTGAGCCACAGTGCCACTTCCGGTTTTTTTTCATATATGTGGTGCTGAGGAATCGAACACCAGGGCTTCATGTATACGGGGAAGCACTCTACCACTAGGCCATATTCCCAGCCCCTGACTTCAGTTTATTACTGTGCTCTTCTTTGCTCCTTGCAGTAGGACTTTAGGTCCTCTGTTGCTCATTTGTCTCTGCATTGAAGCAAAAATGGGTGGAATTTTCTAGGGAGAATCTGCCTCCTAAGCTTCCTTGCTCTCCTCTCAGGCATGATGAAGATGACTATCAGTCAATCCTTGGGGGATCTTTCATTTTCACGAGAGTATGTTACCCTTTCTTTTCCACACTATTTGTTTGGAAAGCCTTATGTATGGGCCAGTGTTCAATAGACAATATTGTCCTAATGTGTCAAGTTCACTGTCTGCTTTACTACATCAAAAATGTATCAACAAGCTGGGCTCTGGTGATTCACACCTATAATCCTAGCTACTCAGCCGTCTGAGATCACAGTTTGGAGCCAGCTGAGTTCAAGGTCCAGTACTAAAACACAGACACAGCAACAATCCAACCCTAGCTCCCAATGAAAAGAGCAACTGAGTCACTAGAGACTGGATGGGAAAGAAATGTATTGTTTACTACATATTTTTTTGTATATTTTGAATTTTGACCTCTGAATACATGAACAGATAAATAATAAAATATTAAGCACAAAGAAGGAATAGTTAGGCTACAGAGAAATGCAATTTGAGTCTCCATATAGCCTAGATTTCTCTGGATCAGAGAAGCCCTGTGAAAGCTGGTTATTTGTCTCCTCCTGATGACGCTGAGTCGGGCCCAGATCCAAGCTGTGATTTGTGTTGAGTTGAATCCATACTGAGGATCTTGTGATGCTGGTGGTTGTATCTGCTTTGATATGTTGTTGAGGACATCACTTATTATATCTTGCCAATGTCTCATTTGTGATGTCTCTAGGGAAGCATTCTTGCTTGTCATAGTCTCAAGAACAGTTGGTCTGAATTGGTTCTTTGGCCACTTTGAATAATGTAAATAAGTAGCTTCTAGAAAGCGGGGAGCTCAGTGTGTGGCCCTGGGTTGTGAGTTCACAGGGTGATCATATTTTAATTTGATTACAACCTCTTTTTTTTTTGCCAGTCCTGGGGCTTGAACTCAGGGCCTGAGCACTGTCCCTGGCTTCTTTTTGCTCAAGGCTAGCACTCTACCACTTGAGGCACAGCGACACTTCTGGCTTTTTCTACATATGTGGTGCTGAGGAATCGAACCCAGGGCTTCACATATACAAGGCAAGCACTTTACCACTAGGCCATATTCCCAGCCCCTGACTCCTTACTTTTTAACTCCTTAATTTTTTCCCTTAACTCTTTCTTTTGTCCCGACATTTAATTCATGTTTTCTAGTTGTGGTCTAATATGTTCATACCATTTCTATATCTAATATATTCATGTTGTTTCTCAAGTGGAAGGGTTGTGTCTCTCAGGGACACTTTTAGTTGTGACAGGTGGAGGTGGTGGTTTTGCCATCTAATGGGAAGGGGCCAAGGATACTGTCAAGTGTCTTTGTCATTCAGGCCAGTCACAGTATAAGGAATTATCAGATGCTATATGTCAGTGGTGCCCAGGTTGAAAAACCCTGATGTGTTCAACAAACCTTGTGCAATTTCTGTAAAGCCTATATATTGGAATGTCACCAAACAAATATAGTGGCTTTATCCCAGGAAGGGCACTGTGTAGGTTATATGAACTCAAATGTCTCCCATTTTAATCTCATTGCTCACCTCCTCCATCTCATTCCCTCTCTTTACGGCTTCAGTAACTTTGCAAGGTCATGGACTCGAGTGACATTCCTTTTGGTTTGAGCCTCTCACAGGCATCTGCCCCATCAATTGCTCCCAGCTTAGGCCCATTATCCCTGCCAATGGGAGGGGTGGGATGGGGTTTGATGGAACTGTCAGTGAAAGCTTCAGGACAGTGCCAGGAGAGGCCAAAGGTATGGCGACCTAGCCAGCACAGCGGGAGGAAGAGGGCCTGGACTATCTTTTGTTTATGGCAGACTCCTGTCAGAACCACGTGCAGAGGTAGGCACTTTAAGAGACTTCTGAAGACAGCTGAGGCTGACTTGTTACACGTGGGTCAGACTCACATATGGACTGTGCCTGCCGAGGGATAGGAACCTTAAAGTGGCCTTTAGCCCTGTCCTCAGCCCGGTCCTGCCCAGGCAGTGGGGTAGAGCCTAGATGGCTTTGTGATTTCTGGACCCTTAGTTGCAGCTCTTCATTTTCACAGAATCCTGTGTGTGGGTGGGGTGGTAACAGGGCCGCTGAGCTAAGGACAAGGGTCAGCATGGATATAGTATGAGCAGAGCAGAGCAACCTGGCTGCTGCTGATCAGGAAAGGTACATTCTTTAGGTGGGTTCAACATGAAGTGGGGGTAGCCTGGTTCAGGAATGGCCTGAAACCCTACACCTTGTCAAGTTGCTTCTGTCCTGTTCCCTGAAGATTGGCAAGGTGTTTCCAGGTGACTCCCACTCTTTCCCTTTTCTGTAGCTTGGGGCTGGTCCTCAGAGCCTCTTTGGAGAAGTAAATTCAAATAATTTTTTTTCCAGTCCTGGGGCTTGAACTCAGGGCCTGAGCAGTCTCTGGCTTCTTTTTGCTCAAGGCTTGTACTCTGCCACTTGAGCTACAGTGCCACTTCCGGCTTTTTCTATATATGTTGTGTTGAGGAATTGAACCCAGCGCTTCATGTATGCGAGGCAAGCACTCTACCACTAGGCCATGTTCCCAGTCCTGGAAAGGAAGATGTAAAAGGCACCTTCCACACAGGGTAGGGTAGAGTTGTGCCAAAAGCCAAAAGGAGAGGGGTATTTTCTATTATTTCACTCATGGGGATGAAGGTAGCACGTCTTCACTGGATATGTGTCAACACTTGTCAAGCTGCAGGGAACCCACATTAACTTAATCCCAGAATCAGGATTGCACAACCAGGTTCTTTGACCCCAATCTTTGATCTTGTAAAGAACATAAAATCAGCTTTGGGAACACAAACAGGTTTAGGGATTTCTAATCCCCGACTTTGTGGGAAGCTTAGGATCATTCACAGGGCCCTAAAGTGTCTTCAGAGGAAGGTCTTGTGGGAGGGGGAATCGTGGAAGGACGATGTATAAGAGGGATCAAAGGGGGTGGGGGCATCTCAGGAACAAGATGTCAGGGGAGGAGGACTTTTATCTGTTCAAGAACACTTCGTCCGTGGGCCCCTGGGATGGACCTCAGTACCACATTGCCCCTGTCTGGGCCTTCCAACTCCAGGCAGCCTTCATGGGTTTTGTCTTCTTTGCAGGGACACCACTCAATGCCACAGTGTTGGTGGCTACACTACACTATAAAAAGTTGCGACAGCCACTCAACTACATTCTGGTCAATGTGTCCCTGGGGGGCTTTCTCTTCTGCATCTTTTCTGTCTTCACTGTCTTCATCGCCAGCTGTCATGGATACTTCTTATTTGGTCGCCATGTTTGCGCTATGGAGGCCTTCCTGGGATCTGTAGCAGGTACTTTGGGGAAGGGAGTTGGGGAGAGGCAAAGGATACTACCCTAGGATTGGAAACTGGGACTAGATTTTGGGTTGGAGAGGGGGCGCTAAGGTCAGCGAAGTCTGTTCAAAACAAGATGTTTTGAGTCTTAAACTCTACTCCAAACATCAATTGAACCCTCTCTCTGGACCTACTTCACTTCATCAGTATTCTGCTCTGCTGTGTGGGACTCTACCCAGTCTCACGTTTTGCCACAGGTCTGGTCACAGGCTGGTCACTGGCTTTCCTGGCCTTCGAGCGCTACATTGTCATCTGTAAACCCTTTGGCAACTTCCGCTTCAACTCCAGGCATGCACTGATAGTGGTCCTGGCTACCTGGACCATTGGCATTGGCGTCTCCATTCCACCATTCTTTGGCTGGAGCCGGTGAGAGTTCAGGGGGGTGGTGTTGACTTGAGCTCAGGCTTGATGTGGGTGGAAAAAGCGCTCAGGGTATAAGCTTTGTTTTTGACCTGTTAGGTGAAGCAGGTGAGGCGAAAGGGCTCAAGGAAATGAGTGCCAACATTTACAGTGGAAATACAGTAGCATCTGCTGATGAGGATGGAAAAACTGTGCTGAAGCTTTCTGGCTATTTTTGGGTTTGAAGTAGAAAACAGTTTCAGCTCTACTAACTGAATCCCAAGTGAGGGCCTGTCTTGTGGGTAAGTGTTGGGTTCTTTGCAGGTTTATCCCTGAGGGTCTCCAGTGCTCCTGTGGTCCTGACTGGTACACCGTGGGCACCAAATATCACAGCGAGTACTACACCTGGTTCCTCTTTCTCTTCTGCTTCATCGTGCCACTCTCCTTAATCTGCTTCTCCTACTCTCAGCTGCTGAGGACTCTCCGAGCTGTGAGTGGTTTTTGAGGGTCTGGGAGAAGTGAGCTCCAGGAGAGACAAGAATGCTGTAGGACCTAAGGTATCTGGAAGTGTTCATGGCCAGATAGAGGAGGTATCTGAAAATAGGAAAGAAAGTAGGGTAAAGGGAATGATGGGATGAAGAATAAGTTGGAGGCATCCTTGCTCAAGCTCAGTGCCAAGAGATGCATGTAGCAGGGGTGTGGTTCAGTGGCAGAATGCTTATCTGATAGATGGAAGGTTCTAAATTCAATTTCTAGCACTTGAACAGAGGCAGGGGGTGGGGCAGGGGCATGTGATACCTAACAAAGGCATACACTAGAAAGCCACATTCATCTTGCTTTCCTCAAGAGAGAGCCCAGAAAAAGAGGCAGAGTGGATGCTTCCCAACAGAAAAGGGCCAAGATCAGGGAGTTGAGGAAGAGGGATGTAATCCTCTCTGTGCTCTGCCTAGGTGGCAGCCCAGCAGCAAGAGTCAGCTTCAACTCAGAAGGCGGAGCGGGAGGTGAGCCGCATGGTGGTGGTGATGGTGGGATCCTTCTGTCTCTGCTATGTGCCCTATGCTGCACTGGCCATGTACATAGTCAACAACCGTAACCACGGGCTGGACTTACGGCTTGTGACCATCCCTGCCTTCTTCTCCAAGAGCTCTTGTGTCTACAATCCTATCATCTACTGCTTCATGAATAAGCAGGTAAATCCATCTATGCACACTCCCATCAAACACTGGTGCTTTCCCTATTAGTGCCTTTTAGTTCAGAGCACCTTGGACTCTTATTCAGGTTTCCAGAAGCTACAGAAATTCCATGTTGGCCACAAAGGTCTTAGTAAGCACAGGGAAGGAAAATGTGGTAGCTAAAATAACAGAACCTAAGCTACAGCCTAAGCCAGAAAAAAAAAAAAAGGTTCTGCCCCCAAGTGCTGAGGATTGAACCCAGAATATCACATACACTAAGAACTATCACTGAGCTATATTATATCCCCAGTCCTAAGCTTCCTGTTTTGTTAAAAAGCTACTAGACAAGTTATACATTTCCTCCATTTCATGTTTATTCCAGCCTGCAGAAGCAAGCCATATTAGATGAGGTTAGCTACTTTTCCAGGAAGGAGACATACTCAAAACCATGAGGAGATACTGGGTTTGAAATGTTCTATGAGGTTTAGGAGACATCAAAAATAAGACTCCCCCCCCATCCTTGATGCTATCTTCTGTATCCTTTTGCCAAGAGGGGTCCTTCCCAATTCCTTTTTCTTGTAGTTCCGAGCTTGTATCATGGAGATGGTGTGTAGAAAGCCTATGACAGATGAATCTGAGATGTACAGCTCCCAGAAAACAGAAGTTTCAACAGTCTCGTCCAGCAAAGTTGGTCCCAACTAAGGACCCATTCTATTAGCCTGGTGGCAGGAACTACAACTTCACATTTAAGTTTCTAATTTCTTTTCTATCAAAAACCTACCTAACAGGAAAAAAACAAACAAACAAAAGAAACAACCCAAAACAATTAGGAAAAAAACAAAACAAAAAACCAAACAACCAAGGGTTGGAAAAAGGCAGGAAGGAGAGAGAATGTACTTTGGGGAGTCAACTTTTATTTTCCTGTTCCCCACTGGAACCTTTCCTTCAGACACCCAAAGGCTATCTCATTAATAAACAGTTCCTATTTCTAAGTGGAACCCTTCACAGCATTTGGAGAACCGTACGAGTGGATGGTTAATTTTTCAGTAGATGGAACATTTTTCTTTCTCTTACCAGGGAACTGAGAACACACAATATCTTAGAAATGGAAGAGATGTGGGGGGGGGGGCAGAAAATGAGGGAGAAGTGACAAGTTAAAAAAGAAATGTACTCATTACCTGATGTATATACCCCTCTGCACATCACCTTTACAATAAAAAATAAATGAAAAAAAGAAATCCAAATCACTGCTGTGTTTCAAATCTGAGATTGAGGGTGAGGTCCTTGCTCAAGAACTTCCTCCTGCTGTCTACCTCTGTTAACAGTAGATATGGCTTTGGCAGGGCAGCTCCTGTGTTAGGATGATTTCAGATGCTTCCCACTCATTTGGATGAACAATGTATGCCTTTTAATATAAGCCTCCTACCTGTTAAAGTTACTAAGTTTAATGTTCCTGATATTTCAAAAAATACTTGCATGTTTTAGTACCATTTATAAATGATACCAAAGTGCTGTTATTTTACAATTTTACACTCTGCATTCTCCTTCGACTCCCAGAAATAAAACCCGAAATGTGTATGTATCACACAAAGAATGTCATATTTTGTTATCAGAGAATTATGCAATGAACTGGACTCTACCAGTGATAGGACCCCTGAGAAGTAGAGAAAGGTTACAGCTGAGAAGATGGTAGAAGATTCCAGACATAGGAGGAAAGGAATAGCAATTGGAGAGAAGGTAGTATTTTCTCAGGTGAACCTTCTGTAAGATTTCTTTATGGTGACATTTTATAGAACCCATAATTCTAAGTAGTTCCATTTCTAAGAGAATGAAATACACATATACTCCTAATGAATGTAAACAGTTTTATTTAGAAACAGATGGGTACCTGTTTGCATCATAGAATATAAAACTTGGTTTACACTCCATAAAAAAAATAACCAATATCCAAGTTCCAGAGAGTTAGCACTCACAGAACACATACTGAGGATGTGCAGCCACTGTTCACTCGCCTCAGGCTTGACGTAAATCAAAACCAAGGCGCCAGATCCCCCATCAAGGAGCTCAGCGGTAACAGCACAGCGCTCAATGCTCAGTGCCCAATCCCAAAGCTGCTAGCATAGCAGAACAGTTTGCTGTCTAAGTGGGTGATTCTCACATCAGGCCTGGGCTCTGTGCACCTGATGAATGCTCTCTAAGCTAAGATTGATAAAATTATCTCTGGTCTTCTTTACAGAGGGGAAATCTGGAGGGCAGAGAATGTTAGTTACCCTATACTTAGGTTAAGTTCAAGAGTTTATTTGCTATCAAGAGCTCAATGCAAAGGCCTGGTGAGGTTACAAAACACGTGGCCCTTTCCCACACCAAGCAGCTCACCTCAATAGGATTCTGGAAGACCAAAGGGTATACACCTAGGTTCAGATATAATCATCACCCAGCACCACCTGAATGTATTATCCAAAGAGATATAGGAAATAATAAAGGTTATATGTACATATATTTATCTTAGTAACCTGAGGGCTAAGAATACAATAATTCTTCTCAAAAGAAGTCCATTGGTAAGAAAGGAACCCAAATGGACATAGTTCGTGTTATATAAAATATGGGTAAAATGGAGTTGAGAACAGAGGGTGGTTTTGATAAGGATTAGCAACTTGCTGATCCATGAAACTCCTCTTATTTTGTTTGTAAAGCGAAGGGGGAGAAGAAAAGAAGGGGTATGGTGGGTCAAAAGCAGAAAGTGTGAGAAGTGGTCCTGAAACCAAAGAACCCTCTCGGCAGATCCTTCCATCCTCAAGTCTGAGCTCAAGCTCTCTAGGGCACAGAGAAGCCTGGGCAGTGAGTGGCTTGCTTTGAGGTATGAGGATCTCTGGTAGTCAGCAGCATGTGGTTATTAGAAACCAGCCCCACAAGAGAAGAACAATGCAACCAAGCTTACAACTAATACTGTTATTTAATTATTGTCCAAAAGAGAAAAAGGAAAAAAAAAAAAAGACCCCACTACATTGGGAGGTTCTAAACTTTCATATAAGGTTATCCAAATATCTCTAGTTTTTTAAGGTTTAAACAAATGCTCACTTAGTGATTGTTTCTCTTGTTAAAGGCACTTCAAATGACATGATTGGATCGAATTTTAATCATAGTGAAGCCAAGATTCCTAGGGGAAGAGGAAGCGGATCAGGTATTTACAGTGATTTCAAGAGGCACACACCCAGGAAAAAAAATGTATGCCCTGTACACTTGTATTTTTCCTTTAGTTTTCTAGCTGTTTCTAATTGGAAACAGTTCTCTAAAGAGCTGGAAATAGCTCTGAAAAGAGCTGTTTGATTGATTTTTCAAGACACTCATCCCACCACAGCTGTGCTTGACAAAATTAGCAAACAGCTAGTACTACAAGAGGCAAAAAAATGAAGTCAAGTTGATTCAGGGTGTTTGCTGGCACAGGGACCTGTCACTGCTCACATCATGGCAGGCTTAATTGTGGGGCCTGTAGGAAATGAAGGGAATACATGGCTTCTACAACTTCTGAAACACCAGACTTTCCAATAGGCAAAATGAAGTGTTGTCTCTAAATAAAAATCAGGGAGAATCTATTTTTCCTTTTTACTCTACTGAGCATTCTTATTGATCTCAGGCTTAAAAATTTGTTACATGAGAATTATAAAAAAAAAACACAAAAAAAACAACACTATATAAGGGGTAAAGAGCTAATGTTGGCCTAGAAGTGTGGTTTGAGGATCTTGATCCTTCATATCATACTCACAACTAGAGACAATACAAAAATAAACACACCATGTTATACGTTATACAAAGTGTAAATCTACAAACACAAGTGTACTAATTAGACTTGTTCCTCAGAAGCATGATTTCCTCCAGGCCCTCAGAGAGGAAGAGGAATAGGGACGGGATGGTTTTCATTATTTCATTATGCCTTTTCATGTCTCAAAAAGTTTGTAGTAACAGTCTCAGTAGCGCAAACAATTTCATGTGAAACCAGAAGCTGTAAAAATAAATTACTTTTGAAGAAATAGGAGCTCGTGTCTGCAGCTCAGAACTCATCATGTCTTACTAAGGCTTCCCCGAAATCTGTGGCCTGGCTGCCCACAAATAAATCATACTTGTCGACGATCTCCTCCTTTGTTAGCTTGCCATCCTGAAATTAGAGAGAGCAGTGAACTGAGCAGCCTATATTTCCATTCCAAATTCAAAGTGCCACAGAAATAGCAGGTGTTATATCAGGACTTGAGATTCTAATTTCCACTGAATGCTAACTGGCCCCCTCCCCTTTCATACACACATGCGGAGGAAATAAAAACTCATTTGATTAAGTCCAAACCAAACCATGGGCATAATACAGCTCAACAACCCCATGAGAGTTAGTTTCCCAAGGAATAAACTCATTTGGAACAAAACATGGAACATCTGCTAGATACAAGATGGTCAATAACAAATGAGCAACCCTTCAAAGTGATTCAAGTCACTGTCTAACAGGAAGAATGAAATCTGCCAATCACTCTGTCCTCACCATATGAGACACACCCAAGGAAGGTTGCTACATCCTAAATAGCACTGAGGTTTCCAAAGGACGGCGTCTCACACAGTCCAAGACTGGGCCCCTGTCTGCTCGAGTGAGTGGAGAACTCACAAGAGTGTAATCCTTAAACTGGCTCACAGGAGTGGGAAATCTTTCTTCTGAAAAAGCCATTTGGCATGGGATGTTTCTGAAATTGATATTTATGTTGTTATGAAAAAAAAAGCTCCTAGATTTATTGAACATAATGTCTGCTTATGGCTGCCTTGGCAGGACCACATCATGTAATTTTGTGGTCTTCATATAGCCCATAAGATATGCTCCCTATCCTGGTAAGATAAGAAATTGAACTTAAAACAACAACAACAACAAAAATCAGTCTAGAAGACACAATATTAAAAACAACACTTAGGGGCTGGGAATGTGGCTTAGGGGTAGATTGCTTGCTTAGCATGCATGAGGCCCTGGGTTTGATCCCTCAGTACCACAGAAATAAAAAACCCACCACCATCACCACCCAAAACCTCCAAAAAGCAGACTAAATTTGGTTGTTAAGAATCTCTGAATTGCTGAAGAGGTGCCAGGGCTTAGAGATAACCATCTTTTTTTTTTGAGTAAATTAATTTTAAATTTTATTGAAGCAAATGTAGTTGCATAGGGTGGTGGCCAGAATAAATTCATGACTATTCTAAGTTAACAGTATTTTACATACTATAATATACCAAGTAGCTCCAAATTTAATGTCAACAAAGGTGGGAGATGAGGCTCTCAAAAGTTTGCAATAAGGAAGAGTTACTTCTTTATCCTCCAAGACTTGATCTAAACTACTTTTCTATTTCCCTTAAAATCTTGACTTTTTAATTTTTTTTTTTCCAGTCCTGGGGCTTGGACTCAGGGCCAGAGCACTGTCCCTGGCTTCTTTTTGCTCAAGGCTAGCACTCTGCCACTTGAGCCACAGCACCACTTCTGGCCTTTTCTATGTATGTGGTGCTAAGGAATTGAACTCAGGGCTTCATGTATATGAGTCAAGCACTCTTGCCACTAGGCCATATTCCCAGCCTTCCCTTAAAATCTTATTACTCAGCAATATCTATTCATAGTTGCTTGTTGAACTTCTTACAAGTACATGTTCTTTTAGTTCCTTTTTATATTTGCAATGTAAAACTTTCCTGACTTCTAAGCACAGTACCTACCTCCTTCATGAAGCCCTACACTGCCTCTCCACATTGACTTCCACTCCTGATGTTGTTCTACTCGTGAACTGAGAAATCTAACCTTATATAGACAAAGCATGGGTCAACATTGAGATAATGGCTCAGTCACTTAATAACTTTGAGATACCACTATTTTTAATACTGAATGCCTTGGATAATTGAGAAAGACCACAGTGATAGGCTTTAAAGGAAACTGGTTTATAACTTACTGCAAAGGACTTAGTTTCTATATTTTATTTTCTGTGCTGGCTCTAGGGCTTGAACTCAGGACCTAGGGGTTGTTCCTAAGCTTCTTTTGCTTGAGACTAGCACTCTACCACTTGAGCCACAGTTCTACTTCAGGATTTTTTGATAGCTTATTTGGAGATAAGAGTCTCATGGATTTTCCCACCAGGGCTGGCTTTGAACCACAATCCTTAGGTCTCAGCCTCCTGAATAGCTAGGATTGCAGGCTTAAGTCAGTATCACCCAACAATGCTCTATCTTACTAAATTGTATTGAGTAATTCCCTAGAGATAGACTTGGATCATGGTTAGACTACTTAGGCTGACCAGACTTACCTTGTTTTGGTCTGATTCATAGACTAGGTGTCTGGCTTCTGCTTCAGCATGGTCATAATCTGAAGGGAGGATCCAGTCTTTGGTTTCTTCCTTGTCCATCTTCCCATCACGGTTCTTATCTCGAAACTCCACAAACTGCTCTCGCTCCGTCTTCACCCATTCTGGCTCATCAGCCTTTCCATCATGGCTGTACATGTCACCTGTGTACACAGAAATACATACAAAAAAGATGGGTCATTTTCCAAAGAATGCCCTCATGCTAATCTGGTCTAATCCTTCCCCATCTATTTTTTCAGCACTTAATAGTTGTTATACAAGTATCTTGGGCTAGAGAGATCTTAGCAAACAAGGTATTTTTCTAGGGACTAATTACTGATCTCAAAACTAGAGAATTTACTTCTAGCTGTTGATTTTGAATGCTATGAAGACAAAGGAGATACTTCTAAGAGGGAAGTAGAAAAATGAATTAAGAAATAGAGAACTGGATAGGAGTAGAATGTCTGCTTAGTAAGTGTGAGGTCCTGAATTCAAACCCCTATAAAGGTAAAAAGAGAGGAAAAATAACTAAAGGAAAAAAAAAGAAAGAAATAAAAAGAGCTTTTTATCAAACTAAGAAGCTTCTGCATAGCAAAACTGTCAAGAGTGGAGATGCTAGGCACTGGTGGTTCATGCCTGTAATTCTAGCTTCTCATGAGGCTGTGATCTAAGGATCATGGTTCAAAGCCAACTTAGGCAGGAAAGTCTGTGAGATTCTTATCTCCAATTAACCACCAGAAAACCAAAAGTGGAGCTGTAGCACAAAGTGTCAAAGCACTAGCCTTGAGTAGAAAAGGACTCAAGGACAGCACCCAGGCCTTGAATTCAAGCTCCATGACTGACACCCCCCCCCCCAAAAAAAACGGTGAAGAGAGACAACCAATAAGAGAAAATACTTGCAAATTACTCAGCTGATAAGATATTTATACCAAGACTAGACAAGGAACTCAACTGGTAACAAATGCTGGTGAGGATGTAGAAATAGAGCAACTCTCATATACTGCTGTTGGGAATGTAAGTTATTACAACCATTATAGAAAATAGTATAGAGGCTCTTGTATCCCCTTCCTGTGGTTGTACCTGCACTATCTCTGTATCTTATCTGAGTACATTGGAAACCGTGTATACTGGTATTAGAACTAGGAAACTGAAAGGGAATACCAAAATCGAGAGACACAGGGTAAAAAAGAGAAACGATTACAAAAGCAATACTTGCAAAACTGTTTAGTGTAAATCTACTGAACAACTCATGGGGGAAAAGGGAAAAGGGGAGGGGGGAATGAGGAAGGAGGTAACAAACAGTACAAGAAATGTATCCAATGCCTAAAGTATGAAACTGTAACCACTCTGTATATCAGTTTGACAATAAAAAAAAAGAAAAGAAAATAGTATAGAGGGCCTCAACATCTTAGAGACATCTGCAAAATTAAACACAGTCAAGAGAGTTGTCCATTTATGGATGGATGGGGTAAGAAAATGTGGTACATATACACAACATTGTTTAGTCAGTTATAAAAATGATAAACTGTCATTTGCAGCAACATAGGTGGAACTGGAAGATATTTATGGGCCGAATGTGTGGCTGGGTAGTAGTACACTTGTCTACCAAGCCCAAGGCTCTGATTTCAAACCTTAGTACAGAAAAAAAAAAATCATTTTGTTAAGGAAAATAAGGCAGACTCAGAAAGACAAATATTGCACATTCTCATTCATATGCAGAAGCTAAACAAGTTACCTCATAGAAGGGACAACAGTGCTCACTAGAGACTGTAAAGGGGAAGGGAGGAGGGAGAAAGAATTCTTATATTCTTCAGTACTATAGAGCAACTATAGTTTACAACAATAAAGAACAAGAACAGAGAAATCTGAATGCTCCATACACAAAGGAATTAAAATGTTTGAGGAGATGAAAGTACTAATTATCCTGATTTACTCATTATATATAATTTGATACGTGTATATTGAGTACATGTGTATATTCAATATATCATATTGTGCCTCATTAATGTGTCATTTTGTGTCCACTAAAAAAAAAAAAAGAAAAATAAATCTTAAAAACAAATCTTAAAACTTAATTGGAGGATAATAAAACAAAGCTCTACTGAAGAGATTGTAGCCTCAAAGATTTAATGTACAACCCGCCCACAAACAA
Organism: Perognathus longimembris pacificus; assembly: GCF_023159225.1. Classification (NCBI taxonomy): domain Eukaryota; kingdom Metazoa; phylum Chordata; class Mammalia; order Rodentia; family Heteromyidae; genus Perognathus; species Perognathus longimembris. The sequence goes on along the minus strand of NC_063162.1, from coordinate 135,309,916 downwards.
CTGAAAGAAAAAACTGCCTAAACACTCTGCTGAGCTTTTGAAATGTGGCTGGCCCAAATTAGGAAACATTATATTGAGTGAAAAAACACTTGACAATTTATATTGATAATAAATAGTAATTATAAATTTTCAGATTATTACATAAATTAAATGTACTCTTAAAAGTAATTTCACCTGCTTTTTACTTTTTAATGTAGCTGTTTGAAACATTAAAATTACATATGTGGCTTACTTTAATTTTGACTCAATAATGCTGTATAGATACTTGTCACAATTCAGCATTCATCTTGCTGTCTAACGATGTGTTAGGAGCTGATGCGGGAGGTACATTGTTTCAATGGATGATTACATCTTCCAAAGCATCTCAGTTTCCTCTAAGAGAAACACTAGAGACAGAAACTTACCAATATACTCTTCAAGATCAATGAAACCATCACCATTCTTATCTATATCTTCCATTGTTTCCTATACAATAAAGGACAAAAGACAGAGTTAATTTCTGAATGAATTTGTCAGAATATAGTGTGTTTACACAGTTAAAAGCCATAGGAAACTGTATGTTTTTCTAGTTAAAAATTGTCTTCTCTGAGAATTCCGAGTATTGCTATTATTACTCAGTTTCTGGCCACTGATCATGAAATACTTTAAAAAACAGGGTTTCCTCCCATTTTTACTATATGAAGCTACCAGTAAAATAAATAGCAAAATACTTTATTTGATGGAAACTATTATCATACTAAACTGAAAGTCTAGCATACTTAAGAAAAAGTGATGGCACTTGGACTGCAAATCTGGCCAGTACTCCAAACACATAGGAAAGACTGAGAGCCAATATAAGCAGTAGCATGAGAAAGTTTCTGTTCAAAACCTCTGATCTGGCCCACCTGCACTACTATGTCTTTCATGTAGTCATACTCCTCAGGGTGCAGAAAAGCTGTGAACTCCTCCTTTGTGGCAATGAGGTCTCCATCCTTGTCTGCCATCTTAAATCTCCGCTCATCTCTAACCATCATCTGTTTATAGTTAAATCCATCATCAGAGTCTGGATCATCTAGAAAACAAAAATTTAGGTCAAACCATAAGAGGCTTCTAGAAAACATGAAAATGTGTGGGCCAGGAAATCAATTTTCCAAGCAAAATAAGCCAAGCAATGAAGAAGTAATTCTTGATTACACAGATAAAATTAAACCAAGCAAAATAAAGAAATTATTCTTGATTATATAAGCAGTAGCATAAAGTCCTTTAGTTTGAGCTAAGGCTTCAGTAATCATGCCTTGGAATCAGGTCCAAACTGAATATAAATGTTTGCCATACAACATGGAACCCTAGTTCCTGAATTATCTAACTCAGTAATGCTTCATTGTTAACTACGTTAAGACTACTAGAAGGACTAAATACTCTAGTTATACCTAGGAGGCAGTGGTGGCTTTAAAGTCACACTGCCTGGGTTTATACTCCACCATTCCTACCTGGTATGTGGCCTTAGGCAAGTAACTTAACTGTGCCTCATTAAGAGGGCTTGCCTCTAGGGTTGTTACATAAGGTTTATCTAAGTGATTAAGAAGCACTCTCTTTCCTTCTGTGATTGTGTGTGCTGGTATTGGGGCTTGAACTCAAGGCCTGGGCATGTCCCTTGGCTTTTTCGCTGAAGGCAGGCATTCTACCACTTGAACCACAACTCCATTTCTGGCTTTTTGCTGGTTAACTGGAGATAAGAGCCTCATGAACTTTCCCATCCAGGCTGGCTTTAAACTGTAATCCTTAGATGTTAGCCTCCTGGGTAGCTAGGAATATAGGTATGTGCCCAGCTAGCTATTGCTATTTTTACTAAACATTAGGCTTCTATTAAGAAGCTACATATCAAAGGCCTTTGTCTTATTTTAAAGACATTTCAATTCAAGCAACAGAAAACCAGCGCTAGAAAGGTCACATTGTTTGCTTGTTTTTCAGCCACCCCAGAAATCTGCTATGAGTTATAGGTACAAGAACAAGCCTTACAGAAAAACAAGTCTCTTCACTAAACACATTTACATTTAGCCCTCACCCTTCACTTATGATGTTGAACTGCTTAAGTAGCAGTTTATGAGCATCTAGGACAAACAAGACTTACAGTCCATAAACTGAAAAAATGTGAAGGAATTTAACTGTAGAAAAGGAGTACAAAATTGAGTTGCTTTATGAATCAAACAGATGTAAAGGTATTTTGAAAAGTGGAAGATACCACATTAAAGGCAAGATTTTTTTTTTTTCCTACAACACACTAAATAAAGACATGGCACTACTTTTCTAAAAAAGACTCAGTGCTTCTTTTAACACTGCCACCTAATTACTGCTGACTTTGACACCATAGCTCTGCCTTTCTAAGCTCAGCAGTTTTTAAAAAATAAAAACTGCTTTTTTTTTTTTTAGAGCTAAAGAGCTTGAAACTTCTTTCTCAGTAGTATCAAGTATTTATTAAGAGAGCTTACTGAGTCATAAGGCTTTGGAACTACATATATGTATGCTCACAAGCTGTAATTGATGAGATGGAGAATTTAAGGAAAATACCATCTTTCTCAAAGCCATCCCTTCTAAACAAATGCTAAATTTCAGTACCAAGTATGCAACATAGAAGAAAGGCTACAGAAGTAAACTTACACTTTCAGACTAGCATCTTAAGCTAAGAGGCCTCTCCGTTGCCTCCAGTAAAAGGTGGCTGGAATCAAGAAGCCTAATGGCAACATGCACAAAGAGAAGAATGGAAAAGGGAAGGTGCAATATTTTATTTTTAATAATGAAATGTATATTCCTATAGCCCTGTTTGGAATGTGGTCTTTGCCCTAAGCAACAATTCATAGCCCTCATTGGCCTTGAAACATAGCTGCAGGTGGACTCATAACCTAGTTTTGGTATAGAAAGGCCGAACTTAGTATTCTGCATTTTACAGAATGGGGTGGTGACTGTTAATTTTTCTTTTGTGGATAATAAATTCATTGAACAAACCTTAAGAGCCGAGATGATTTATACTTAAACTGGATCAACACATTCTCACCAAACTTCTCAGCATTTGTCTCAGCCAACTCTTACCCCTCCCACCCCCACCCCAGGACTGTTCACTTGTAGACCTCCCGGGAAAGATGCCTTATAAAGACATCAATTCTCCAGAAGGAGCTTTGGCTTGTGTGTAGTCTCAGGCAGTAGAAATACCCATTACATTGAATCATCTGCCCAGTGAGTCAATAGAGATTTTTTTTGCACATAATCATACACAGTTGAAGCAACATTCTGGGCACAAGTGAGTGCCTAGATCTGACCTGAGATTTATTAACGCACCATTTTGTTTAGATCACCAATACCCTAGTCTACACAGTGCTTTGTAATTAATTCTGATTAAATTAGAAGGGTGTTGGGCCTCAGCCAGAGAGCGAGAAACATGCAATGCCTCTCCATCTGCGTTGGCTCTTTAATACATGTGTTCTTAATTGGGTGGCTATGTTTGGTTCTTGGCTAAGGGTCAAATATTGAGAAAGGCTGCCACTTTAGAATTAGGAATGAGAACAAGCCCTACACAAAAATAAGTCTCTCCACTAGAAACACATGTAACCCTGAAATTAGCATGGACAGCTGGCTATCTAATGGGGAAACAAACTTTTATATATTCAGTTAGCCAGTGGTGGGAAATGCTTCCTTTAACCGGTAAGTTTGCCTAGTTTCCACAATAAAATCGTAAAAAGTATCATTTATACAATCTTGCCTCAAATAGTAACCATGTACAATTGAGAAGTCTCTATTAATAAAAAACACTCTGGAGGTCATCAACTCTGTAAGGTTGCCCCCTAGTATTCAGCAGAAGGTAAATCTAAGTGTTGAAGCAAAGAAAACTACTAACTTTATTTGGTAGCCCAAATAAAGAGAAAGGGTACAAAATCAACAAAATAATCAAAGTAACATTTATTTGCCTTGAAGCATTTGCAAAGCTGGCTGATAAATTAATGTGCCAGAGAAAACAAATGGGAAATTTTAATTTCTAAACTTCAGTAAAGCACAAACACTTGACAGCTATTTTATTGGAATTGTATTAAGGAAAGAGTAGTATTCCTCCTATTTTTACTGGTTATAAAGAAATCTACTTTGGTTGGAATTTTATGCCTATTTAGTTGGACCATGGCAAAAAGACCACTCAAGGCCCCTTGCTTTTTGTTACTGTAACAATGTAGCCTTTTAAATGAGATTTACTCAAAATGGTCCCTATGAGGAATACGAAGATGAAAAGCAGAAAAATGTATTTTCAGTGCTAAAGATGTAGAAAATGTGAGACTTCAAAAAAAATTTAAAAATTTAAAACACAGTATACAAATTTAAAATCTTTAGGACAAAGAGCAATCAATTCAGCATCATTAAGTAGGCACAATTTCTTCGTTTCATTTACTACGTGACCCATTTGTTTCTCTGACTCAAGATCATGGTCTTGGCCAGGCTGACATCTTGCCCCTTACCCAGGTAAGTGCCATAAGTCACGTTTCTGTACTCATCCCAGGAGATTAAGCCGTCTTGATTCATATCAAACTCCTGCCATTGGTTTTCAACATTGTCATATATGTATTTCTTCTGGGCGTGCTTAATCCAGGATTTCAGCTCCCCCTCGGTCACAAACCCATCTTTATCCGCGTCTATTTTATCTACAATCATTCTACAAGACAAAACAGTTACGTTTCAAGGTGCCGGCTCCACAAGGCTTTTCCCCCAGATAATAGGGACCTACCTAAAACGTAGCCGTAGGTGGCATTTTTATACTCCTCCCAGGAAACGAGGCCGTCCTCATTGAGGTCATGCCCCTTCCACTGTCGCTCTACATCCTCGTAAATCCAGCGCTTTTGTGCAAATTTAATCCAGTCTTTGAGCTCATCCACAGTGACAAACCCGTCCTTGTCGTCATCTATTTTACTTACAATCTTTCTGTAGAAAATGCAGAGAAATCCAGCGAGAGGTTAAAAGGACACAAGGCTCTGGAGGTTAGCCAGGTGTGTGCTGTGACCATTTGTGTTGCCCAGAGCTAACACACAGAAATAAAAAATTGTCTTCAAAACACAACTGCCAGACAGAGAGGCAACTGAAATGTTTTCTCTAGCCCATTCTTGGTCTACAATGAGCCATCTGGGTAACAAATCTATGGCTGGTCACTGGGTCTAAAAGCAAACCCAGCCAGTCTCTTTAATAAGGTTTGAGCATATGGTCAGAATTCAGGAGTGAAAACTCATGTTTATCTAGGTTCTGACCCATCACATCAAACAACACATAAGTCTTTATATTTTCCTTTATTATGTTTACCGTTTCTTGGTAAACAATCAGAACACTACCAATTAGTTTTCTAAAAAATTTTCAAAATATTTAAAGTAGACTTAAAAAAGTAGCTTAAAAAAAGGCAACACTTTTGTTAAAAATATAAAGATAGAAAATAGCTCTAGGATTGCATATAGTTCAAGATTATTTGGTAAAGATACAGATAGAAGGATGCTTATCTAAAAGGTGCCAGCCAACTTTTATACATGATGCCATGTGAAACTGTATTTTTATGTATAATTATGAAAAGAAAAAACTGAGGAAATGATGTGGTACAATTATGAGACTGTTAATAAGCTGAGTGGTTAGTATGTAACTACAAAGCAAAACACAAGACTAAAGAATTAATCCCAGAAGTGGTGCTGTGGCATAAAATGGTAGAGCACTAGCCTTGAGCAAAGCTCAGACAGCACCCAGGCCCTCAGTTCAAGCCCCACGACTGACCTCCCCCCAGCAAAAAATCTATCCAATTCTCCTTCAATGGAATTCTTCCAAATTTGTCATGTAGGGATTTAAATGCAGGTTCATGAAGTGGGTATTGGTCAGTGGTCGAGTACTTGACTTGCCCAGCATACATGAGGAAGGACCTGGGTTTGATCCTTGGCATTGTAATAAAAAGAAGCATAAGACACAAAATTTGTAAAGTTACAATCACTACTTCTGGAGGCTCAGACAACCTATATAAAGTTACACATACACAAAGTCACAGTTCAGAACGGGAATTTGAAAACTTCCGAGAGAAGTATTACCTCAACAGAGCCTGGTAGTACATGCCTATAATCCCTGAACAAGGAGCATGAGGCAGGAAGAAGGAGCCTAAGTTCAAGGCCACTTAGGGCTGTGCAGTAAGACCCTATTTCAAAAGTCAAAAAAGGGGCAGACTCTTGAAAAATTCCTAGCTATGGTTAAAAAAGATGGTCCCTTGGAAGCAAATGGTGTCTTTTCTCAATTTGTGTTAATTTCATGAATATAGGATAGGTAAGTGATCAGAATCAGAGTACTGGCAAAACTATTAACACAGACTCACACGTTGATATTGATGTAGCATTAACCGAAACTATTCCTTAACACTATTAATAACAAGCCTTTCCTTCAAAGACTTTGCAATCGTTCAGACTATTTGAAATGCTAACAGAAAAGGTAAAGTAATAAGACTCTTCCTTTGTCTACATGGACAGAAGACATATTTTTTCTGTAACTTTACAGCATTTCAGTATCAACAGAATGAAAATTTCTGCATTGTTTATGAGATCTATTTGTGTACAAATGGTAGATGTTACTAACAGTGCCACTTTCCTATTATGAAAAAAAATGGGCAAGGTATCTGAACTCCTCCCTTCCCCAGAATATATATTTAAAACTACTATAAATAGCCTGAAGGATCATCCAGATAAAAAAGGACATATGACGACTGTTCCAGATGGGCTTTTCTTAATGAAGGCAGCTTCATAGCTCAAATGGCTTAGTCCGGTACTAAAAACTACACATTACAATTGTTTAAATGTTTCCTCAAGTCTTTTAAATATCATCTGTCTAAATGCAGATTAAAAACAATGACCTTTTTCTTAATCATTTGCCTTACAGACTGATGAAAAAGGGATCGATGGTCTGTAGTTTCCAACCTTTAGTGCATAATTACCTACCAAAATGATGTTTAGGAATGACACATTACATTTTTAAATTTTAAGTTCATCTGGATTTCTCCCACTCCCTCCCATTTTGAAGAGTCTCACTATGTAGCCCACAGGCTGACTTAGAACTCATGGTCCTTCTGCCTCTGCCTCTGCATTATTAGGATTCCTTGTGTCGTTGTGCTTGGCTTCACCTGAGTCTTGCTTCCAACAGTAGTCACTTTATCTATCAGGAATATGTGTCACTAACTCCAAATTGGAAGAAGCAAAACAGTATCTAGTTCACTTATACATTCCATAAAAAAAACCCTAGTGTTATCCTCTTACTATAAATTAAACAGTCTACTTATGTGCTGAATTTTTGATAGCATTTACTGATGACGAAAAGGAAACTGTTAGCAAACTATTTTACTATCTGCCTTAAAGAACCAAAATATCATCACTAAAGCATCACCTACCTCAAATAATCCCAAATCTAAGGGCCTTCCATTACTTAAAAGTAATTCTAGCTGGGCACTGACAGTTCACACCTGTAATCCTAGCTGCTCAGGTGGCTGAGATCTGAGGATCATGGTTCAGCCTGGGCAGGAAAGTCTGTGAGACTCTTATTTCAGAAAAAAGCTCAGAATAAACTACTCAGAAATAGTGGTGCTGTGGCTCAAGTGGTTGGGTGCTAGCTTTGAGCAAAAAAGCTAGGGACACAACCCAGGCCCAGAGTTCAAGTTCTAGGACTGGCAAAAAATAAAGAATATTTCTATTAAGAGATTTGTAGAGATCTAAAGGCAGGCTGGACATGTACAACATTAATAGGCATGATGTAAACACTAAGAACAACTTTACCTATCTCTATTTTCAGCCTGGAATGTTAACAGACTTACAACATTAAACTGAAATTCATTCTGAAGCTCAGGTTGGTCTTGAACTCATGATCCTTCTGCCTCAACCTCCCAAGTGCTGGGGTTACAGGCATGCATTACTATGTTCATCTCAGAACAATGATAATTTTTTAAATATATATTTTCTAGATGGACTTTCCACTCCAGGGGCCATTTTCCATTCTCTACAGCAAAATCTTTTCATTACTTTTATTAGTGCTGAAGAATAAAAAATTGTACCCTTTGGCCAGCAGTTAACAAGAGGAAAGAATAAATTTATAGCAAGGTCTTTCCCAAAGCAAACTATAATAATATCTTACAGCATAACCCATGATGGCAAAGCATTATTAAAAATTGCTATGTGGTACAACTTACTATACACATTTCTTATGTGTAGTTTAGGAAGTTGCACTCGCAGTGCTTACTAGCAGAAATTTTCAAAAACATTAACCTGTATTTTGTGTGTGTGTATGTGTGTGTGTGAGTGTGTGTGTGAGTGCGCGTGCGCACGTGCTGGTCCTGAGGCTCATGGTCTGGGAGTTATTCCTGAGCTTTTTTGCTCAAGGCTACTCGTGCTCCACTGCCTGAGTCACAGCTCCTCTTCTGGCTTTTTTGGTGCTTAACTGGAAATAAAGACTCTCATGAATCTTCTTGCCCAGGCTGGTTCTCCTCAGACCTCAGCCTCTTGAGTAGCTAGGATTGTATGGGTGAGCTACTGGCACCTGGCTGACCTGTATTTTCTTAAAGAGCAAAACTTTGAAATAGCCAAAAAACATATTATCAGTCCTCCAGTTTGAAATAACCAGGGAGTATTCTACTACATCGTCTGCTGAGATCATGGAGCCTCACTATGACTAAGCCAGTACTGAATTAGTAACTCAAACTCTGGCAATAAGACCATTTCTTTTCGGAGTGGTGATGTAGTTCATGGGTAGAGTGCCTGCTTAGTATGCACTTAGTATGAGGCCCTAGGTTTAAGCCTAGCACCTTGTGTATGTTAGACAAGTACTCTACCATTGAACTATATCCCTAGTACTTGGCTTTTTGAGACAGGGTCTCAGACTGGCACTGAACACAAAACTTTCCATCTCCCAAGTCCTGAGATTACAAGTGTGTACCACACCTGGCTACTTGCTATAATCTCCTAAAAGGTTAAAGTTGGTTTGGCTTTTGTTGAAGGACACTTTGGGGGACTCTAAACCTTACAGAAAATATATCAGTCACTAGCCACTCAAAGATATGGCTTGGGCAACAATGAATAAATAAGTCACAGAAAGTTTTCCAGAATTAAAAGCAGCAAAGATGAGAAGTCTTCCTGCCGCCTGCCCCCCACCTCCCCGCCATGTTCTGGGATCAAGATGATACAGTCTTTGTATGAATATCATCTGGGTAATCTTATGCAAAAATGATTTTGCTTTATAGAATGAGTTACAAATTGTTTTTCAGTAGTAAGATATATGAAAACAGGAAACAGGTACTTAATTCATTTTTAGTGGTAGCAAGTCTGTGGTTAGCTTTCAGAAGATGTAGCGCAGCTTTACAAGTAACCAAACCGGAAAAGAAAAAATGAATTAGCTGATTTACAAAGACAGTGTAACTCTACCTACCCACCCGGGAACTGGTACCTTACCCAAGCCTTTCCTTGCTCTCCTCTGGTGTCAGCTGATCAAAACTCTTTGCTTCTTCAGCACCCAAGAAAGCATCATGGTCATAATCAAAACTCTCAGCATCATCGTGAACTTTGTCGCTAAGTTGAGGCTCATGATGTACACGGTCTTTCTTTTCTGTAGGCTTGCTCAAGGCAAAGGCTGTGCACAGGGACAGACACAGAAGAAACTGCCATAGGTCCATGATAATCCAATCTTAAAGAAAATGAAAGGAGGTTAATACAAGAGGCAGTATGCTTAACAATAAAGCAAGAAACCAAAATGTCACAACTTAGTTAAATTATTAATTTGACATCAGTCTGAGTAATTTATAACAATCAAATACTGTTAGTCTACAAAATAATCTGGCAGGGTATGAACTCCAATTTTAGTAGGAAATTTTCACCAGTTTCAGCTGATTATACACTGAAGTTATAGCTAAATGGCTATTTTGTAAGTAATTTTTCTTCAAAAGACACCAAAGAACATTCTTTTGCCCAACTTGCTAAGAGTTAAAGTGAAATGATCTAGATTTAAATCCTGACTAAATCTCCCCCCTCTCCTCTTCTTCTTCATGCCAATCAATGCTGGGACTTGAACTCAGAGATGAGTGCTGTCCCTTAGCTTTTTGTTCAAGGCTGGCATTCCAACACTTGACCCATTGCTTCACTTCTGGATTGGTTAATTAGAGAGATAAGAGTTCCATAGTATAGTCTTCATGCCTAGGCTGGCTTCAAACTGTGATCCTCAGATATCAACTTTTTTTTTGGGGGGGGGAGGGTCAGTCATGGGGTTTGAACTCAGAACCTGAGTACTGTCCCTAAACGCTTTTGCTCAAGGCTAGTGCTCTACCACTTTGAGCTACAGTGCCACTTCCAGTTTTCTGGTGGTTAACTGGAGTTAAGAGTCTCATGGACTTTCCTGCCAGGGCTGGCTTTGAGCCATGATCCTCAGCTCAGTCTCCTGAGTAGCTAGGCTTACAGGCAAGAGCCACCAGTGCTCTCCTGCTCTCTCCTCTCTCCCTCCCTCTATCTTCCTTCTTTCTTGTTCTATCTCCTTCCTTACTTTTTTAAAATCAGGACCTATGCATGTTAGACAAAGCTCTACTACTCAAGCCATAACTCTAACCCTTTTTACTTTAGGTTAATTTTTAGACAGGGCCTCCTGCTTTTTGCTAGCTAGCCAAGATTTTCCAATCTCTGCCTTCCGTGTAATCTGTAGGATTATAGATGTGAATAACCATGTTCACCTTATTTGAGATGGGGTCTTGAGAACTTTTTGTCCAGATGAATCTCCACTGATAACTGGGATTGCAGACATAAGGTATCAGTCCCAAACAATCTTTTAGCTCTTGTACTGTATCAGTAGTCTAGTCCTCAAACCTGCCTGGCTATTATAATTATCTAGGAAGAGTTATATAAGTTTAGAATCTCTGAAGCTAAATCCAATTATTAGTAGCTTTAAGTGCTTCTGATGATGAGGTGATTCTGATGATCATCACGTAAGAAAATAATGAAATACTCAGCAGCTTCCTAGATCTATAGCACTTAGTCTCTTACACACAGACTAACCTTGAATCACCTCCAAAGACCAAATAAATCAATCAAATTGTTCTTTGATCTTCTGTACAGTCGTCTTTCCCAATGCCTAGGCAAAAGAACTTGGCAAAGTACTTGAATAGTATTTTTGAAATAGTACTATTCAAAGTACAGATCCCTACGCCCTACTCTAGCATCTCATCAGATTCTACAGTTACAGGTGAGTTAAATGAACAAGAAAAAGGTTAGAACACTCGATGGAACAAAACTGCAGAGATGCTGGAGGGTCAGAAACTTGTCTAACACCCTACAAATTCTCCACTACCACATAGAGTAGAAAAGGAGTCCCAAAATCCTTTAAAAAAATTTTTTTTTTAAAGGAGAGGTTTTCCTAGACATTCATATTTTAATTACTCTTTTCCCAGAAGAACATGACCTCTGGATGCCCACTCCCACAGACATCAGTGAGAATAAGTCACTTGCAATTTTACATGATTTCTTTCTCATCTCCCATTAAGTCTAATCCCTGGCACCTATGAATGTGACTTTATTTGGAAATAAAGTCTTTACAGATGTAATCACATCAAAATGATGTCATGATTATTAAGGGTGGACTCTAACCCAAAGATGAGTGTCCTTATAAGACAAGGAAAATTTTGATACACACACACACACACACACACAGAATGAGAATGTCCTGTTATAAAGATAGACTGAAGTAATATATTCTACATGTTTGGGAATGCCAAGGACTGCTGACAACCACCAGAAGCTCCGAATAGGTAAGGTAAGATCCTCCCTTAATCTTCAGAGAGTATGGTCTTGTAAATGCTTGTGATATTAAAAAAAAAAAAAGAAAAAAAAGCTTTTTAAAAGGTTTTTTTCTTTTAAGTTTAAAAGTTTTAGCTTCCTTGGGCCTGGGAATATGGCCTAGTGGTAGAGTGCTTGCCTTGTATACATGAAGCCCTGGGTTCAATTCCTCAGCACCACATAAAGTGGCGCTATGGCTCAAGTGGTAGAGTGCTAGCCTTGAGCAAAAAGAAGCCAGGGACAGTGCTCAGGCTCTGAGTTCAAGCCCCAGGACTGGCAAAAAGAAAAAAAAAAGTTGTAGCTTTCTTACAGGTATTCACACAAGGATGGATGCCAAAGGAGGATATTCTTAGGAGAGGAGCACAAAGGCTCAATGCCTAAGTGCCTCTAGGATAGTGGGAAGAGGGGGGTGTCACTTGCCCAGTGTCTATTCTCAAAAAAAGTATTCTTTCCCACAATGTGATGGTTAAGAGCAAGGAAATGAAAATCAAAACAGCCCTGAGATTCCATCTGACCCCAATGAGGTTGGCCAGTGTTTTGAATTTGAACAACAGATGCTGGCAGAGATGTGGGGGAAAAGGAATCTTAACTTCTAGACATCTACCCTGAGCATCATGAACCAAGATATTATGATAAGGACATCTGCACACCCATGCTCACTGCTGCACTATTCATAATAGCCAAAATATAGTAACAACCCAGATGCCCCACAATAGATGAGTGGATCCAAAAAATGTGGCATCTACATAGATACAATGAAATTTCACACAGCCATTAGAAAGAATAAAATAATGTCATTTGCAGGGAAATGGATGGAACTAGATTACATTAAGTGAGGTAAACCAAGATCAGAGAGACAAATGGCACAAGTTCTCTCTTGATATGCGGAAGTTAGATCTTAAACACACTGGGATATGACAAAGTACACAGGATCCTACTCACATACCGTGAGACCAAAAGAGAATAGTCTTAGGAGAGAAACACACAGGTGCAATGCCTCAATTGCCTCTTCATATGTATATAAAAATAATATATATACTAAAATGAACTCCAAAGATATGGAAACAAATTATTTTTTGCTTTTTTTCTTTTGCTGATGATTCTGTATTCTTTACGTGCAAACAGTATTAACCTCTCAGTACTACCAGAGAAAGGGAAAACAATGTAGCCACGAATAGCCACTGGAAAGTTGGCTAGGCTACAGGGCACTTAGGTCCTAAATCTATGAACTCTTGCTACAGATCTGTGAGTGCCTGTGTGAAACTAAAGTAACACTTTTGCCTGTAACTGGCTTTTAGCCAGTCCAACTGGAGTTGGATCACAGACAGACAGAAACCCCATTGCTGCCAAGTACCACCAGTTAATACAGTAAAATGTATTAATATCTACAAAGTGCAAAATAGTGTAGTAAGAACTACATAGGAAACTAATAGTTTATATTAGCTGAGATACAGAAATTCCTCTAAAAATGTAGAATCTAGAGCAAAACTAAGGAGACAACTTGAAATAGTCTGTTATCATAAAGTGGTCCAAACAAGTTCTATAAAAGTTTTAAAGAACCAATACAGACCAATTCCAAGTAAGTGATCATAGTAGATAGGTATTTTCATCTAGGATCTTAAAACTATACACTTAGCACTGAAGGAAAAATTACCAAACTCTCAAATACTTCATGCATGCACATTATACATACCTACATTTTGTATAAAATTCCTATTGTAATTAGTTGTGTATTAAAGTTTCATCTATCAACACTTGACCTTAGTGAAAACAGTTGAGGAGCAATAGCTTCATCAATCAAAAAGAAGCTTTTCCAGAATTTTGGGATGTATTTATTTAGTGTTAGGACTAGGTCTTGAACTCAGGGTCTTATGCTCTTGCTTGCCTTTTGTCTCAAGGCTGGCACTCTATCACTTGAGGCACACTTCTACTCCAGACCCTTTTTGCTGGTTAGAGATAAGTGTCTTGGATTGTTTTTGATCTTCACACATCAGCCTCCTAAGTAGTGAAGATTGTAGGCATGAACCACTCACACCCAGTTTATAACTTCTTTTCTTGCCAGAAAGTTTTTGATTCTGTAGCAGAAAAAATTTTTAAGTTTCTGACAGCTTGCTTTTGGTTAGAGAACTAATGAGGCATGAATAATAGTTTGTTATTCTCAGAGCTTTTCTTCTCAGCCAAATTTTTATTTTCATACAGTCAACTGACTTCTCTGGCACACAATTAACCTCATTAGATTGTTTTAATGAACTACTGTAAATTTACTTTGCCTCTAGAGAAATGTTAAATGTTTATCAGTATAAAGATTTACCAAACCATAAAGGAATGAGATTATTTTATAGCCTATTGGTGGACTTGTACTAAAGTCTAGAATCACAGGATAACTGTCAGTACAGTTAGGTACTGACTAAATTGCTATCAGATTGTTACCTCTAGTTCCCAGTGGGCACTTTTAAGCAATGAGGTGCTTCCTTTTCTGCATTATAGAGAAATGTCTTTTCTGCTTAATCTCCAGCTCACAGAACTGGAATTTTACTACCACACCCATTTCTCCCACTTGTTAGCATTAAGCAGTGGGTTTCTGGTCAACCAGAATAATTGTGGGATCACTTACTGTTAATGTTCTTGAGAAGCTGAATTTAATCAAGATATTTGGGTTTTCCTGAAGCAATGTACTTTTCTATAAATTAGATCTGGTCCCTCATTTGAACTGCTCCATAAATTCTTCAGTGTAAAGGACTACTACCATTTAAGTAATTAATTAAACCTACTGAACAAGATAAAATACACATTTGTCTTGGGTCACGTTCCATTCTTTAGCAAAGAATTATTTACCAGTTTCTAAGGTTCTCCACAGCCAAGCTCAAGAAAATACTACTATAAAAACAAGTTAGAAGTAATCTCATTCCTGTTTCATTAATGTTGTCTTTAAGGAACATATCAAGAGATGAACACTTCTCTAGCTGGTTGCTGGAAGCTCAGGTCTGTAATTCTAACAACTCAGGAAGCTGAGATCTGAGGATCATGGTGCCAAGTCAGCCCAAGCCGCAAAGTCCATGAGACCAAAAAGCTAGAATGGGAACTGTGGCTCAAGTGGTAGATCGCTAGCCTTGGAACACAAAGGTTCAGGGACAGCTCCCAGGTCCTGAGTTCAAGCCCCAGGACATACAAACAAAACAAAAGGGGAGGCCGGGAATATGGCCTAGTGGTAGAGTGCTTGCCTCGCATACATGAAGCCCTGGGTTCGAGTCCCCAGCACCACATATATAGAAAAAGCCAGAAGTGGCTCTGTGGCTCAAGTGGTAGAGTGCTAGCCTTGAGCAAAAAGAAACCAGGAACAGTGCTCGGGTGGAGTTGCCAAACCCTAGGACTGGCCAAAAAAAAAAAAGGGGGGGGGCGGAACCAATCCTACTTTTCTGGGGCTTTTATACACTTAGGAATTTTTGCCTTAGTGCCAAACAAATTTCCCAATCGGGGAATCCACTCAATTCTTAATCATGGCTGTTGTAGACAAGTTTTACTACTGCACACAGCATGCCAAAAAGTCAAACTGCCAGATACTTGGGGCTCACACCTGTGATCCTAGCAGGACGCTGAGATCTTTAGAAGAGGCTGGAAACCAGGCAACGTAGAGAAATCCAAAGTCTCTCTTCTCCAATTAACCAGAAACACACACACACACACACACACACACACACACACACACAGAAGCGGAGGTGTGGCTCAAGTGGTAGAGCGCCAGTTTTGAGCAAAAATGCTAAGCAAGGACCTCAAGGCCCTGAGTTCAGTCCTCAGTACCAGCGCACATGTACATAAGCACACACTCAGAACTAGGATCTGGGGTTAGAAGCAACAAACTATAAAGAACCCATCTCTCTCTATAAACCTTTTAGAACTGTTCCGCATTGCTGATTTAAGAATGCAATCAAACCGAGACTTAAAAATTCCAGCTTCTCTTTAAGATTATGGAAGATGTTTTAAACATATGATCTGAGGTCTTCATTCGTTCTCCCTCCTGCTTTCCCTGAAGTCAGCTAACACAACTCTGTTGGCAGATGCACCCCTAATCGCGGGATGTGGCCTTTGGGGTGGGGCCGGCAGATTCCAACCAGCCCGTGAGTGGGAGGTGGCGGGAAGCTGCTGCAATATCGCTACTCTGCTGTCCTCCGACCTTCAAAAGGCAAAAGTGACCCTGCAATCAGAGGGATTCCCTGAATGGAGGAGCTCAGGGGCGGAGGAAAGGACACAAGCAAGAGAGGCACACATCAGTACTCTACACGGAGCCAAGCCAGAAGCTAGAGTTGCACAGAGTGCAGCCCGATTCTCAATGCGAGCCGGAAGGCCAGCCCGGGCCTTCATCCCAGGTTGCGAGCCGAGGGCCCTGGCGTTGTAAAAGGCCTCAGGCCAGGGACCCCAGCGCAGTAGAGACGCGTGCCCCGGGTAAGGAAGGCCCAAGTCGCGCTGGGAGCAAGGCCAAGAGGCAGAAGACAAGCGAACGAAGGACACGGCGGAGGAGCCGCTGGGCACCGCGGTACTTACCTTTTCCCCCACAGCCCCACAGCAACAGAACACCGTGGCGGCCGATCACCCACCGGCTCTGCTGCCGCGCGCAAGCACCGCCCAGCCGGAAACGACTCCTCTCCCGCCCCCATCCGCCCCTGTAGGCATCCTTCTGACCAATCATCACTAAACTCACCGCTGACGCGTACCGATCCCGGGCAGCCATTGGTCCCCAGATCACGTAGCTGGGATTGGCTGGAAAGCGCCACGTCCCCGAGAGCGCGCTGAGTTGCGTGGACCGGATTCCCGCCCAGCCCTGGTCTTCGAGCGTGTGCAGTTGGCGGGCTCCAGCCCCTTCTCCCGCGGCGTGTGGGCGCGGCCGCTTGGCCGCCACGTCTTCGTTCACGGCGAGTGACTCTGCCTCCCCCACCCTCCGCCCCAGCTCCTCTGATTTACTTCTCTGGATTGCTCTGTTACTTTCCAGCCAGAAACGACCCGACGTCGTCCGCGTCTTGCGGGAGACTCTGCAACACGATACTATACCACTGTAGTTTCCCACCACGCCCCCTCATGTATGTATGTATGGTCCGGGCGTGCTTGACTGCCTCTCTTTTTCACATCTGCACGGGCTTTGTTTCTCTGCTTGAAATAGGTGCCTTTTCCGGATTTTCTGGGTAAGAAAAGTCAATAGGACCCGCGGAATCCTTTCCCCATCTCACCGGGCGTAATACTAATTTGCTTTATTTGCCTTCAAGTACTTTTTATCTTCAGTACACTGACAATTTTTGCTATATAAGGTTGCTTAGCCATCTGTTTTAGACTGTTTAAGTGTTTAAATAGGCATCTGTCTCTCCTTTGTATCTGCAGCGAATGCTAAAAAAAAAAAAAAAGTTAGGTGAACTGAATAGGTGGAATCCGTTGTATATCCTTTTTAAGAGACACAGAGAGCTGGGAATGTGGCTTAGTGGTAGAGTGCTTGCCTAGCACACATGAAGCCCTGGGTTCAATTCCTCAGTACCACATAAACAGAAGTGGCCCTGAGTGCAAAAGAATCACGGACAGTGCCAGGACTCTGCCCTGCCCTAAGTTCAAGCCCCAGGACTGGCAAAAAAAAAAAGAAAAGAAGCATAGAATCTATTCACCTATTCATTTTAGTATTATGGAATTAAAGCAACTATCCATTGAGGAATGCTTATTTAACACAAATGGAATTTTAAAAACCGAGTTCTTAGCACATAAAGGTTCTATAAATCCAGTTGAGACAAATGGTAGACTCACAAAAGAGTTAAGTATAAAGATAATTAGTTGGGGGCTGGGGATATGGCCTAGTGGCAAGAATGCTTGCCTTGTATACATGAGGCCCTGGGTTCGATTCCCCAGCACCACATATACAGAAAACGGCCAGAAGTGGCGCTGTGGCTCAAGTGGCAGAGTGCTAGCCTTGAGCAAGAAGAAGCCAGGGACAGTGCTCAGGCCCTGAGTCCAAGGCCCAGGACTGGCAAAAAAAAAAAAAAAAAAAAAAAAGATAATTAGTTGGCTCTTAAGTGCCAAGATAAAGCCTGACAACTACTGCTTGCTTATATTCAAATAAAGTATAGACAGGGATACTTGGTGATAGCCAGAGAAGGCTTCATAGAAAGGAATGATGCAAGCCTCACTAAAGAATGGACACTGGTGCAGATGGCTCATGCCTGTAATCCTAGCTACTTGGGAGGCTGAGATATGAGGATTGCAGTTCCAAGCCAGCCTGGGCAGGAACGTCCATGAGCCTCTTATCTTAAATGAATCACAGAAGAAAGTGGCAAGTGCCTCTGTGGCTCAGGTGGTAGAGTGCTATCCTTGAGCAAATGAAGCTCAGGGATAACCCTGGCCCAGAGTTTAACTCCAGGATTGGCAAAAAAGAAAAGAAAAGGAAAAGGAAAGGTATGACTGAAGCAGGACTAAAGAAGTCCCAAATGAGCCTGATGCAGTTGGCCTGTAATCCTAGCTATTCATGAGGCTAAGATCTGAGGATCATGGTTCAAAGCCAGCCCAGATAGGGAAGTCTGCAAGACTGTCATCTTCAAAAAGCTGGAAGTGGAGCTTTGGCTCAAGTGGTAGAACTAAAATAGCCTTGAGTGAGAAAACTAAGAGATGGGGCTTAGGCCCTTAGTTCAAGCCCCAGTATTGGCACACACATACAAAAAGTTCCAATGACTATTCATCAAAGGGAATAGTAAGAATGAGAAGGGGGCTGGGAATATGGCCTAGTGGCAAGAGTGCTTGCCTTGTATTCATGAAGCCCTGGGTTCGATTCCCTGGCACCACATATATAGAAAACGGCCAGAAGTGGCGCTGTGGCTCAAGTGGCAGAGTGCTAGCCTTGAGCAAAAAGAAGCCAGGGACAGTGCTCAGTCCCCAAGTCTAAGGCCCAGGACTGGGAAAAACAAAAACAAACAAACAAAAGAATGAGAAGGGACTAGAGAGAGTGGTACATTCTCAGGATGAGGTCAGTCCAAAAAGGTAAACCTACAGGGAACACATAGCTGGCAAATTTGAGTAGGGACTGGAAGGTCTTGACAATCTGAGGAGCCAGAGCTGAGGGCAATATGAATATGGATGGCCATGGAAGATTCCTAATGGTTGTGCCTATGTGAGACGAAGAATGTGGTTGGTTCTTTCAGGAAGGGACATTTTCTCCCTGGTGTTAATTGCAAACAGGTTGCTTCTGGAAGTACTATTTCAAAAAGTGTTTTCAGGGGTTGGAGGCACTCAGATGGTGAGTGCTAGTCAGTGAACAAAAGAGGTACTGAGTTTGAGTCCCAGTCTCAGACATAAACAATTATTTTTAAAAACCTTTTAAAAATACCTCCTTGAAACCAAGAACTGTGCTAGGTGCTAGTTAACCTGTGATGAGTCATCTCTGCCATCAAGGAACCTCAGGGAAGGGTAATGGAAACAAACCACATACACACACACACACACACACTTAAGGGGGTAGGTACTAGTTTTGAAATCAGACTTGCACTTGTTAGGTAGGTTCTCTACCACTTGAGGAATATCACTACCCCCTTCCTTCCCCCCCCGCCCTTTTTTGGAGTTAATCTGGTTTTCAGGACAGATTGCCATTGACAAAAGTCAAACGGAATCTTCCTACCTTCAGTCTCCTATAGAGCCCAGATCACAATCCCATACATTCACACTGGGCTTATTGATTGGGCTGGAAGTCTTTCTGCCCAGGCTTTTATTAAACTTCCTGATCAATCTTCCTTTGGTGTAGCTAGGATTACAGGCAAGGCACTATGCCTGGCCAACAAAAGATTCTAGAAGTAGGAAAAAAATGTATAAAAGTAGAAAATTTGTATTTATCAATTAAAAAGAAAATATACATGATTTTATTTTAAGTTGGAGTTGGTGATGCACACCTGTAATTCTAGCAACCCAGAAGGCTGAGATCAGGAAGATTGTGATTGGTGGCCATCTCAGGGGAAAAAACTCAAAAGCAATAGCTGAGCATGGTGGTACATGCAACAGGCAAAAGTATAAAATAGGAGGATCACTGTTTTGGCATGCAAGGGCAGAAAGCATGACCCTGTCTCAAAATAATGAGTATAAAAAAGGATTAATCAGTAAAATGCCTGCATAGCAATCAAGAAACCCTGAGTTCAAACCCCATATTGCCAAGTAACTAAAGATGGAAATGTAGTAGACCTTTGCTGTCAGTGAGTATATCGTTTCCAAGAAACTGCCTTGAGGAAAAATTGCAAATGCTGAAGATGCGTAGATTTTAGGAGGGGGACAAAAAGGCAGGTTAGGTCCCATGGGAATCCTAGAGTTAGAATAGGCAGCAGAGGAAAAGAACTTAGGGGTGGAACTCTTAAGAAATGGTGCCCATGTTGAGTGCGGTGGCTCATGCTTGCAATCCTAGCTACTCAGAAGACTGAGACCTGAACATCGTGGTTCGAAGCCATCCTGGCCAGGAAAGTCCAATTAACCCACCCAAAAAGTTGGAAGTGGAGTTGTGACTCAATTGGTAAAGCACTAGTCTTGAGCAGAAAAGCTAAGGGGTAGTGCTCAGGCCTTGAGTTTGAGCCCTAGTACCAACACCAAAAAAGCAGAAAGGAGGTGGAGGGGGGAAGAAATGGTGCTCTCAACCTGCACACCTGTCCATCTAGCCCTGAGAACTGTGTCTGAGCACAGCATTGAAGGACTTCTTGTGGCAGGCATTATCGTGTCAACCACAAAAGGCTTCTGTTCTCCAAATGTCTTAGCTCTTCTCATGTGGTGATATCAAATACACCACAAATGAGTGTATTGCATCCTGTGTGCCAGGTCCCATTTTAGGCTCGCTCTGTGGATGCAGCAGGATTAAGCTCTGTTGTGGTATCCTCTGTTTTGTAGGGACAGGTGAGAAGACACTGGAAGTAATTTAAATAGCAAAAGGGAAGACCGATATGTGCTCAAGAGTAAAACAAGATAGAGAAAGAGAACAGGGAATGATGAGACTATTGGGGGTGATGTTGCCATCTTAAAGGGGTAGCTAGGATAAGTGTGAGCACAGAAATGGAGAGACAAAGGGTGAACAAATTCAGCAGTGGTACTCACTCATTAGATACTATGTTGAAAATGAACTATACAACTTGTGGTTGGGGATGGGAGGGGAAAACTAGGAAGGGGAGGGATAACATTGTCCAAAAAGAAATGTACTCATTGCCTGACATATAACTGTAACCCCTCTGTACATTATCTTTATAATAACAATAAAAAGATTCACAAAATAAAGGTAATTAGGAGCCATGCACTTGGGAAAAGGGGAGGGGAAGAGAGGGAAGGGGAGAGGAAAAAATGATCAGGGTAGCTAGGAAGGGCTCACGAGAGAGGAACCCTGGGCAAATGTATAAATATGGTGAAGAACATTCTGAGAAAAGGGAACAGCAAAGGCAAAGGCCTGGAGCTGAGAGCATGTTTTGGAGTTGGGAGCAGATTTAGCTCTATGAGGAGAGGAGGAGATGACATATGTTCAGAGAGATAGCAGGGATGTAGGGGAAGGGCGGAGGCCACCATGTAGGGCCTCACACCATTGCAAGGACTCTTAGTTTTTACTGTGAGATGGTATGGAAGACATTAGCTATTTACCAAACTGGTTCTCTTCATCCTGCTAATGAAGATGACATTTCCCAACAGCCCCTTGCAGTGTGATTTAGCTATGACCAAGGAAGACCACAGATATGATGTCCACTTCTTTCAGTACTGACCACACAATCTGTCATATGTAATTTTCGATGACCACCCTATAAATCATGTATTGCAAGCAGCAGAGCCATAGGATAGAAGGGATCCAAATTTCTGCTAAAAGTATCATTTACTTACCACAAACACCAATTTCAGACTTTTTGTTGGTCAGTAATAAAACTTCTGTCTGTTGTTTTATGCTACTTGATGTAGTAAAGTTTACCTTTTACAGAGTTAGCATTACCCGAATGTAGATAGGAACACTTAGGAAGATTTTGAACGGAGAAGGGTAAGGTTTGAAGCAGGAAGGGCATTAGACTTTTTCAACAATCAAGGCGAGAGGTGATCATGGTTTAGGTAGTAGCAATGAAAGTAGTGAGCAGTGTCAGATTCTGAATATATTTCAAAAGTCATTTAAAATGATGGCGTTGGAAATAGGTGTAGAGGGGGGAGGATAACTTAATTTCAAGGTTCTGAACAAATAGAATTAATTTTGGCATGGATTAGGGTGAAATAAAGATCCCAAGTGGACTTCTAGGGTTCATAGTGATCTGAACTAGACCTGTAGCTTTTGGAGTAATTGGCACATATATGGGATGAAGTCCATGAGTTTTACTGGTAGAGGACGTTTTTGTCTGGAACTCCACTGGGTATCTGATAACTTCCATTCTTGGGCTGTACCACCTGAGCCATACTTCCAACCCCTAAGCGTTGGGACATTTCCATGCCTGTATGCAATATATTCCAATCAATTCCTGACCCTTTTCCCTCTTTCCTAATACAGTTTCAGGAGGTTCCATTGTTCTATTTTTATACTTGCCCAAAATTATCTCAACAGTAATTTCCTCATTAGCCTTTAACTCTCATTAGCCAACTCCCTTTCGAATGCAGACTCTCAAGAGAGCCAAATTTCTTCTCTCTTATTCTCACTTGGGCCCTGTAATCAGATTTTTTTTGCACACTCTCACACTGAACCTTCTGCAGTGCTAGAGCCTGCA
Organism: Perognathus longimembris pacificus; assembly: GCF_023159225.1. Taxonomy (NCBI): domain Eukaryota; kingdom Metazoa; phylum Chordata; class Mammalia; order Rodentia; family Heteromyidae; genus Perognathus; species Perognathus longimembris. Next base: position 135,287,388 of record NC_063162.1, on the reverse strand, counting down.
GCCTAAGTTCTGGCCCACTGTCAACAGCATAGTCTTTATATGGTTATCCCCTTCTCCTGGAAATATTTGGTTTCTAAGATTCTCCTGGCCTTCCTCCCCTCTAGTTTTCATTTCAGTGCTTTTGTTGATTTATTATCAACACTTGTCCATCATCTTTTTTAAAATTTATTTATTAATTGAACACAATTTTTTTGGACAGGGTGTTGTACAAAAAGGGTACAGTTACATAGTAGGGGAGTGTGTACATTTCTTGTGATATCTTACGCCTTGTTTTTCTTTCCCTTCTCTAGGTCAGGTAGACATATATACAATATACAATGTATCAAGAACATATACAGTAGCCACGTGGCCGCGCCCAAGAAAATTCGCCTAGGGCTTTAAATGCAATGTCGATATTAGACAATATGTCGACAGTAGTCTTATATGAACGTACATACATAGATTTTGAGCTATTGTATTCCCCTGAGAGGTCAATTTTTGACCTTTATGTGTTGAGTAATTGTTTGATTTTAGTTACATACTGTTGGGTCGCTGCCCCAATCCTGTGGGAAATACTATTTGACAAGCAGTTTTTGGTTTCACAGACTTGGTCTCTACTGTCTGTCCGTCTCCCTTTGTTAGCAGTCATATATCAGGGAGATCATGCCCCTTTGTTTTCTGTGTTCTAGGCTTGTCTCGCTCAACATTATTTGTTCGAGTTCTGACCATTTCCCTGCGAATAACAATATTTCACCATTCCTAATCGCTATGTAGTATTCCATTGTGTATAGGTACCATATTTTTTGGATCCATTCATCTGTGGAGGGGCATCTGGGTTGTTTCCATATTTTGGCTATTGTGAATTGTGCCGCAATAAACATGGAAGTACAAATGTCTTTTTGATATCTTGGGGTTTGCTGTTTAGGATAGATGCCTAGGAGTGGTATGGCTGGGTCATAGGGTAGGTCTATATTGAGCTTTTTGAGAAACCTCTATATTGTTCTCCAAAGTGGTTGTACTAATTTGCACTCCCACCAACAATGGAGAAGGGTTCCTCTTTCCCCGCACCCCCTCCAGCATTTGTTGTTGCCTGAGTTCAGAGTATAGGCCATTCTAACTGGGGTGAGGTGGTATCACAGGGTTGTTTTTATTTGCATTTCCTTTACTACCAGGGATGTTGAACATTTCCTCATATGTTTCTTTGCCATTTTTATTTCTTCTCTTGTGAAGTCTCTCTTTAGCTCCTTTGCCCATTTCCTAATTGGTTTATTGGGCTTGGAGGGGCTTAGTTTTTTGAGTTCTCTGTAGATTTGTCCATCATCTTTGAGAATTAGAAATTTCTAGGTTTAGTCCTTGGATTTCTTCTAATAATCCGCTCCAACCATTTTTGTCTAAAAACCACTTGAGGACCTTCCTAGTGTATCTTAGTGTGTGCATGAGTGTGTATGTGTATGGGGGTGGCAGGCAGTGGAGCCCTGAGGCTTGAACTCCTGAGGAACTGTCCCTGAACTATTTTGCTCAAGGCTAGTGCTGTACCACTTGAGCAACAGGTCCACTTCTGGCTTTCTTGTAGTTAGTTGGAGATAAGATTCTCATGGACTTCCCTGCCTGGGCTTTGAACTGTGATCTTCAGATATCAGCCTCCCGAGTCAGGATTACAGATGTGAATCACTGGCATATGGCTCCCAATATATCTTAAAACAGAGCAAACAAACAAACACAAAACAACAACAACAAAAAACTCCAATGGAAGTTGGCCAGCTGTTCTGTAACATGCAGAGTCTGGATTTTATTGAATGTGAAATATTGCGCAATTTAAACCAAGAGGCCAGTCCATGGGCCACCTGGTAGACACTGTTTAATAAACACTAAATTGTAAAACTTGGGATCCTCAGTTTTACTTGTATTTTTGAGCCTGTGTATTCTTCTCTGAAGCAAACAAGGCTAAGCATTAAGCTTAAATCAGAGTAGAGAGTCTGCTGGACACTGTTGGCTCACACCTGTAATCCTAGCTACTCAGGAGGCTGAGATCTGGAGATTATGGTTCAAAGCCAGCCTGGGCAGGAAACTTGATGAAACATTTATCTCCAATTAACCACCAAAAACCAGAAGTGCATCCGTGGTTAACGTGGTAGAGCACTAGTCTTGAGTAAAAGAGCTAAGGGACAGCGCCCAGGCCCTGAGTTCAAGTCCCAGGACTGGCACAATATAAATAACAAATAAAGGAGAGGGAAAAGAAGAACCAAAGAAGAACCTCCTACTTGTTCCAGAGGCTCTGAGCAGACAGGAAATGACACTTTTTTTTGTTTTACTATGGCTTTACTTTCAAGTTTTAAATTAGATAAATAGAAGCTTAATGAGGCATCTCTCAGTGATAGGTATCTTGTCTGGTCCTCTTTCTCTCTCCTCCCACGTCTCTTCTGTTTCCTTCCGTTGTTTCTCTTTGTGTCTGTCTTCTTCTCAGACTTCCTCCTGTCACCTTCCTCATCACCTCTATTTTGCTCTCGTCCGCCTCTCCACTGGAGAGGGTTTGCTTTCCTTATATTTCTTTTCTCTGTCTCTTTGGTTCCAGCCATTCTGCGAGTATGCCCTTCTTCCTGTGCCTGCTTGGTCAGTGGATGGAGATGGGCTGTGCTCATGTGAAGTGGTGAGGGCGTGGAGGGAGGCACAGCTGGAGTGGGGAAAGGCTCTGCTGTCAGCGTGCAATCATGACTTTAGTTTTCCCCTAGTTGCAGCTTTCTCCTCCCCACAGTCCAGATAGAGTACCCCCCCACCCAGCTGAAAGTTGCAGAGCCGTATGGGCGAGAGCTACATAAGACTCTCCCCAGTGTGAGAGGGTAGATCATATAAAATTTCCTGTGAGACAGGAGAGAAGAGGGGGTTCAGTAGTATATTCATTACCTGGGGAACTCTTCTGTGGGTTCATAGATACAGTAGTCTCTCCTTATCTATGGAGTTTATTCCTAGAGCAAGGGAATGTCTGAAACCTTAGATAGCACCAAGCCCTATAATGTTTTCCCCCTACATATATATACCTATGATAATGTTTAATTTACAAATTAAGAATGGTAAGAAATGAATAGCAATAATTAAATAATTATAGTAGGAGCTATATGCATGTGATTTCTCTCTCAAATATAGATTTTTTTTTTCTTTTGTGCTGGTCCTAGTAGCTTGAAGTCAAGTTTGGGCATTGCCCCTTAGCTTTTTTTTTTTTTTTTCCAACTGAAAGCTGGTGCTCTACCACTTGAGCCACAGCTCCATTTCTGGTTTTTTTGATGGTTAATTGGAGTTTAGGGTCTTACAGACTTTCTTGCCCAGGCTGGCTTTGAGCCATGATTCTCAGATCTGAGTCTCCTGAATAGCTAGGATTACAGGCATGAACCACATGTGCCCAGCCTTTATCTAATATTTTTGGATTGCAGTTGATGTAGGTAATTGAAACTTCAAAAAATAAAACTGCAGATAGAAGAAACACTGCACTTATTTTAATTGTTTAAACTTTCCATTTTTAATAATGGTCTCTTGTTAATAATGGTTAATAGTTGTTAATTATGGTCTCTTAAAGAGAAGTTCATTCAGAATAGTTTACATCCTAAATTAGCCAGGCACTAGTGGCACATGCCTATAATCCTGGCTACTCAGCAGGCTGAGATCCAGAAGATCTCAGTACAAAGCCAACCCAGGCAGATAATTCTTTGAGAGTCCATCTCCAAAATAACCATCAAAAATAGGGCTGGAGGCATGTCTGGAGTGGTAGAGCTCCAGCCAAGCAAGCAATCAAGCTGAGTGGAGTTCAAACACAGGTACTGAGGAAAGGAGGAGGAGGGGGAGGAAACTTGCATGGTGCTGTCCGTTCACATCTATAATCCTAGCTACTTAGGAGGCTGAGATCTGAGAATCACAGTTCAAAGCTAGTCTGTGTGGACAAATCCAAGAGACCCTTATCTCCAATTAACCAGTAAAAACATGGACATGGAGGTATAGCACAAGCACCAGCCTTGAGCAAAAAAAGCTCAGCAAGAACTCCAAGCCTTGAGTTCAGGCCCTAGTATTGGCACAATAACAGGAATTCCAATTACCCCACCACCACAGGGACTCTATCTGTCAGATATAACATGTAGGAGATGCTTCATGAATGCTTGTTAACTGAATAATAGATGTGAAAGCTTAGAGTATGGAGAGAGAAAGGCTGCAGCCCCAGGGAAAGTTTAGCTTTTCCCTCCATGTACCCCCAACCCCTCAGAAAGAAGGCCATCAAGAGCTCTAGGGAGGGAGAAGAAAATGAGAAGGGCCCGCAGAAGCTCCCCAGAGGAAGCCCTCGGGCCTCCGCACAGCAAGAAAAGAAAGAGCTCTTGCTGCAAGCGCTTCATTCTAGTAGTGCCTGTCCCTTTAGAGCCACTAGCAGGAACTCTCGGCGCTCTGGAGGTGCCACACTGCAGGGTTTCACTCTGCACCGTTGGAGGCAAAAAAGAAAAAAAAAGAGGAACAGGACAGGAGAAAAGAAGGTTGAGGTCACTGTGGTCAGGATCTCCCTTCCCCAGCCCATATCATTCTGGAATCACCCTCAGGACCTTAGAATCTGATCCTAGCCCTGAGGTTATCCCATGGTGGTACCCAGATCCATCCTGTTGTCTTACCTATGAGTGGGGCCAGCTGGGGCCCAGTGCAGGCAGCCAAAGTGCTGAGGAGCGAGAGGGGTTGTAGCCCAGAAGGGTTCTCTCTTTCCCACTCTCCAAAAGTGAACGAGTCCCTCCAACTGAGGTCCCGGGTGCAAGGGATACAATCTTCACAGGGATTATCGCTCTCTGGTCAAGAAAAAAAGAATGCGTTTTTGTTTTTAGATTCTGATTCATAGGACACTTGTAGCACCAACAGGCAAGAGGTGCTTTTCTGGACAAGTACACACACACACTCACCAATACTGGGGCTTGAACTCAGAGCCTGGTGTTTCTTAGCTTTTTCACTCATGGCTAGCACTCTACTACTTGGGCCACACCTCCACTAACAGCTTCTTTTGACTGAGATGAGTCTCATGGACTTTCCTGTATGGCTGGCTTTGAACTGTGATCCTTAGATCTCAGCTTCTTGATAGGATTGTAAGCGTGAGGCACCAGTGCCCAGATAGTACACATGCATTCTGCTCTTTTTTTCCCTCATAACATCTCCATAAAGGCAGCACTGCCATAATCCCCATTTATGGAGATCTCTGAAGCTTAGAGAGGTTGATTGGCTTACAAGTGATCAACATTATGAGGAAGCAGAGTCAGTATTCAATGTCAAACAGTCCATGTTCTTACCATTACGTCATATGAACAAGGCAGTCCCAGCAATAGCAGAGAACCACCATGGTTGGGACAGGTTAACTGAATAAACTTTCTCAGGGGATTTGACTAGCAGAACTGGAAATGGCTTTGAACTCAGAAGATCCAAACCAGTCCGTTGTTATCCTCTTGACCCTAGCAATTCAAAGTATAGGCTGAAACCTTGGCATCACCTGGGAGCATGTTAGAATTCACTGTCTCAAGCAATACTCCTCAGGCCTAATTAATTTGAATCTACATTTTGTTTTTTTGTGCTAGTACTACGTCTTGAACTCAGAACCTTGTGCCCTTGAGTTTTTTGCCCAAATCTGGCACTCTACCACTTGAGCCATACTTGTATTTCCAGCTTTTTGCTGGTTAATTGAAGATAGGAGGATTTGATTGGGTATGGTGTCTCATGCCTATAAACATAACTATTGCAGAGGCAGCAATCAAGAAGATTATGGTCCAAAGCCAGTCAGGCAAAACACAAGACACTATTTCAGCAATAAGAACAAAACTAAGGTGGGCATGGTGGTGTATACCTGCAATCCCAGCTACCCAGGAGGCTATAGATAAGAGAATTGTGATCAGAGGCTCTTATCCAAAAAAGAACTGAAAGCAAAAAGGGCTGGGGACTTGGCTCAAGTTCAAAGCCCAGTATTGGGGTGGAGGAGAAATCAGCCTAGAGAACATCTTAGACATAGTGGTTTTCACAGTGCCAGGTATCCTGAAATTCTAGCTGTTTTCTCCAGTTCCAGAAACCCAGAATATTTTCTATTTCTGTTCCTCGACTCTAACTTCATTTCATGCATTTTGGGTATGTACATGTATGTTTGAATATATGTGTAAAAACAAAAAAAATGAGTCACTTGTGCAATGGGTCACAGATCATACGCAGCCGATCAGTCTAAGTGTTGTGCAATAGGTCACAGATCACACACAGCCGTCAGTCTAAGTGTGGCTGTGCTCATACTCTGCTCAGGACAAGGGTGATGAGCAGAGTGACAACCTCCAGGCTGATTTTGGTCTCCTTTACATCTTTTTTTTTGCCAGTCCTAGGCTTTGGACTCAGGGCCTGAACACTGTCCCTGGCTTCTCTTTGCTCAAGGCTAGCACTCTGCCACTTGAGCCACAGCGCCACTTCTGGCCGTTTTCTGTATATGTGGTACTGGGGAATCGAACCCAGGGCTTCATGTATATGAGTCAAGCACTCTTGCCACTAGGCCATATTCCCAGCCTCCTTTACATCTTGTTTGCACACTAAGTTTTAATCTATTCTGATTCATTTTGTTTAATGGGACAGAGGAATGTGCTATTTAAAAATTATGAATATTTTGGTTCCTCTCTAAAAATCAAAGTATTTGACATCCCAGGCCTGCGTATATTGTGCGTATTCCAAAACAGCAGCAATTCGTGGAAGCCTTAATTGAAACCTTCATTTTCTTGTTGCTACTGTTCCTTATTGCTCCTTATTGTCTCCTTAGTGCTAAAACTAAATGTGAGCTTCCAAGTGTTGTTTTAATTATCCTAGAGTTTAGGGCACAGTTATAATCATATATACACATATATAGCATCCATGTCCTCTATTTATATCATCTGTAGATATGTGCATTTGTAAGTCCTGGTTTGGATGATACCCTAGGATGTATAATTTCTAAATATAATACGATGTTCTAGCTGTCTTCTAAGCCAATCTAGATATCTAATTTATTAGTGGACTGCTATATTAATATTTATTGAACTTCCATTGTGTACCCTGGCCTTGCTTCTGTGGACAAATTCAGAGGCATAGGATTTAGCCTAAGTCACAGATGTAAACCTTAAGCCTATAAAAGAAATAGAGAATGAGCTCGCTTATGACAAGGAATGAGGTAAATTGGGGCAAGCAGGTATGAAGTATAGGATTTAGGACAGAGGCTTTATAGAGTAGAGCCTGGGGGAAGGTAGTGGACAGAGATGAGGTACCAGAAAGCTAGAGGAGGTGTGACTGGAGCAGGTTGGGGTTGAAGGTGATGAGTCAGAGGAAGAGGAATCTGGTGAGAGGGGAATGCTGAGGAAGTTTTCTAGGACTGTGCATGCCAGACTCAGCAGATTTGTAGTAGACTAAAACCTGGGTATAGAGAACCAGCTGCTACTTGTAGGATATGTCATGCTCCCTCAGATAGATGGCTGTTATCTGTTTAGCCAGCTTACACAAACATCACCCTCTGCGACTGCTCAGACATCCAGCCTCCTGAGCCAGCATTCTTTGTGAGTCTTTGTTGCCCCAGGCATGAGCTTTGAATGTTGTAGGAGGAAAGATTTTTTTTTAAGATTATTTTGGGGGCTGGGAGTGTGGCTTAGTGGTAGAGTGCTTGCCTAGCATGCACAAAGCCATGGGTGCAATTCATCAGCACCACATAAACAGAAAAGGCTGGAAGTGGCACTGTGACTCAAGAAGTAGAGTGCTAGCCTTGATCAAAAAGAACCAGGGACAGTGCTCAGGCCCAGAGTCCAAGCCCCAGGAACGGCAAGAAAAAAAAATTATTTTTGTATTTGCCCGTGTGGCTCTACCACATAATTCCCTTAAAGGGGCACAGCATCTTTGTACATGGTAACCCCCCAAACCTGCACAGTGATTGGCACTTACAAAGGCGCTTGGTGTGTGACTTGAACAAACCAATGGAAAAATAACCAAATGGTTACTGTAAGCTTTAGGTAAGAAAAGCTGTGCTCCAGTGAGGTCTGGAGAGTTGAAATGAAGAGTATAAAAACATTTCAGGGCTGGGAATATGGCCTAGTGGCAAGAGTGCTTGCCTCCTACACATGAGGCTCTCGGTTCGATTCCCCAGCACCACATATATGGAAAACGGCCAGAAGGGGCGCTGTGGCTCAGCGGGAAGAAGCCAGGGATGGTGCTCAGGCCCTGAGTCCAAGGCCCAGGATTGGCCAAAAAAAAACCAAAACCCATTTCAGCTGGGCTCTCATGGTTCACACCTGTAATCCTAGCTGAAGATTACGGGAAGCTGAGATCTGAGGATCCAGGTTAAAGCTAGTCTGGGCAGGAAAGTCCATGAGACTCTTCAACTAACCAACAAAAGCAGAAAGTGGCACTGTGGCTTGAGTGGTGGAGTGTTAGTCTTGAGCAAAACGGTTCAGGGATAGCTCCCAGGTTCTGAGTTTAGGCCCTATCACCAGCACGTGCGTGCGCATGCACACACACACACACACACACACACACACACACACACAGCAAACAAACAAAAAAATCTTAAGGAAAGAAATACATAGGATATGCTACCAGATTGACTGTGGTGACAAAAGAATTCAAAGGGGTTCCAGCTATGCCATGGAATGATGGCATTCCTGATGGCTCCTGGGAAATCAGGAGGTGAACTGCAGGCAAGCTGATTCCTGCCCCTGCACAGCAGGGCTCGAAGGCATGGTGCCCTACGTCCCCCATCTTACCTGAGCTGCTCTTGTTGTTCTCCATCTTTTTGCTGCTCCTAGAACTCCAGTCATTTCAGGATCAAGGAAATAAAGATGACAAGTTAAAGGAATGAAACATTACACTCCTATTTCAAACCTTAATCCTAGTTTGCTTTTTCCTGTCTGATGCAATAGCTTTAGAGACAGCCAGCTATAAATATGGAAAGGGCCAGCTGTGGCTATATTGGGTGGGTGCAATGCATATTCAATTTCCAGAAGTAAAAAGGGATGGGATAACTAGGTAGCAGAGCCCATGCTGCTAATTTTGCTGAGGAGGAAGGATGTGACTCTGTCTGTTGCATCCTGCATCTCAACCATGTATTTTATTTACTGTTAAGTCATGTGTTATTGCTAATAGGCAAAAGTGGATTACAGTTGGAGCCAGACTGGAGCCTTCCTGAATGAGGAAAAAAAAATCATCACTCAGAGATGCCTTCTGGGTAATTTAAGAGAAGTAGGAGGAGGAGAACAATTACCGAGTTAACAATGACATCCCTTTATCCTTGCATCCCTCGGACTGATTTTGCATATGCCAGAATAGAACTTGTTTGCCTGACCTTCCTAACTGGTATGTCTCAGACTTGGCTGTCACTGCAATAGCTAGAATGACCTTTTCAAAATGTATAACCAAGTCACCTCTCTGTTAAAAATGCTGCTAAGGGGGCTGGGAATGTGGCTTAGCAGTACAGTACTTGCTTAGCATGCATGAAGTCCTGGGTTCGATTCCTCAGCACCACACAAACAGAAAAAGCCAGAAGTGGCTCAAGTGGGAGAGTGCTAGCCTTGAACAAAAAAAGAAGCTAGAGACAGTGCTCAGGCCCTGAGTCCAAGCCCCAGGACTGGCAAAAAAAAAAAAAAAAAAGTGCTGCTAAGGCTCCCACTCCACTAAACTACTAATCCCTCTGCATGGCTTTCCAGACCTGGCCTGGCCAGGCTCCTAATCACTTCTTAGTCTTGTCTACCACCACCTGCTCTTTCACATTTGGTCTTTCTCTATTTCTCTAAGTGCACCAGACTTCTTCCTTTAGGTAGAGCCTCAGCCTTACACAAGTTTGTTCCCTCAATCTGCCTGACTCTTCTCCATCCTTTATCAGCTGTTTCCTCTGACCTTCCAGCCACATAAAGGCTATCAGTGCTGCTAGAGATAGCATTGTCAATAGGCCTCCAATCACCCCTTTTTCCCTTCTTCCTTGAGAGGCAAAGCACTTAATTTTATTGGAGCAAGTGTCTAAAGGAGAATAAATTTCCAAGCCTCCTTTGCCCTGGGTGTGGTCATTGGACTGAGTTGTGGTCAATGAGATGTTGACCAAATTACGAAAATGTCTCTTAGTAATTTAAAACTATTTTTGCGTGGCACCATTAACTCATTTCTGTAATCCTTCTGGCTTTTTTGGTGGTTAATCGGAGATAAGCGTCTTATTTTTCTGTCTGGGCAGGCTTTAAACCGTGATCCTTAGATCTCAGCCTTCTGAGTACCTAGGATTACAGGTATGAGCCACTGGTACCCAATGTCCTTTTCTTGTCTTAACACTTTTCTACTTCCAACCCTAGTCATAGTTAATAATGCAACTTAATATTTAGTGAGAGTTTACTTATACCTGCTTCTAAATTTGTTAAGTAGCATGCTAAGTACATTAAGTGCTGGATGTTTACAAGTTCATTGGATTCAGACAATGTCTAGATGAAATTGGAATATTATTTCAATTTTGTGACTCTAGAAACTAAAACCCAGAAAAGTTAAGCAGAGTATACAAGGCCACAGTTGGAGAAGTGACTTGGGCCCTTAAACAAATGGCATGCATTAAATCCCACTTTATCTTTGCCTTCTGGTTGTAGTACTTACTCTCTAGTCTAAGTGTTCTCAGTTCCTGTCTCATACCAACCAGTCTTTAGACTCAGCACTAAGTATTCTATACATACAGGGATTTGTTTTCCTCAGGCATGGAGAAGATAGGTCTTTACCATGGACAGATTATAACTTTAGAAAATAAGCACAGAAGCTCTTGTGAAGAAGCCAAGTAAGTAGATATATGGAACCCGTCTGTAGGCAGGGTTTTAAACAATGTTTTGGTTATTTCTCTATAGAACTATAACTGAATTAAAAAATAACAGCACCCAGGCCCTTAGTTCAAGCCCCAGGATCAGCGCACGTGCATGAGCACGCACTTCTTAGGGGGGAAATAAAACAACCAAAAAAACCCCTCTGGACTAAAGCCTAGATTTTCTCCTGCCCTTGGTGCTATTTGGTTATTTGCTTAGCCTTGGGCAGGTTACATAATCTTTCTGGCCTAGTTTTTAACTCTTGTAAAAAGGGGGGAAATTGAGCCAGGTATCAGTGGCTCACACCTGTAATCGTAGCTACTCAGAAGGCTGAGATCTGATGATTGAGGTTTGAAGTCAGCCCAGGCAGGAGACTCCATGAGACTCCTATCTCCAATAAACTACCCAAAAAAGTCAGACATGGAGTTGTGGCTCAAGTAGTAGAGTGCTTGCCCTGAGCAAAATGAAGCTCAGAGACAGTGCCCAGGCCCCAGGACCAGCAATAATAATAATAATAATAATAATAATAGCTCATTCTTTTTTTTCATTCTTTATAAAACTCTGGAAATCAAGCCTTTCATGCTGTATGGAAAAGGAGGCCAAAGCCAAAGGTGCCAGGGAGTGTTGCCCTGAGTTAAGGATAAAGGCAAGATTGTGTGTGGCAGGATGGCCCACCCCTCCCTGTGCTCCCCAAGCAAGAGTCTCACGGCCCAGACTGTCTGCCCTGTAGGAAGGGATGTCTCAGACTGGTCTGATTTTTTTTGGGGGGGGGGTGGAGTGGGGAAGGCACTGGGAGGGCCTTGCTATATAGCCCCAGCTAATCCCAAACTCATGGTCCTTCTGCCTCTGCCACCGCTTGATTTTAGTCATGTACCTGTACTGGTTCTGCTGGTGCAAGTCAGCAAAGATCTGGGAGAGGGCCTCGCTCTCCCCCTTGGCCATCAGCTGCATGAGGCTCTCACTGGGCTGGGAGGCTTTGGGTTTCTTCTGAACTAACTGTAGGAAGAACAAACAAACAAGTGGTTGAGGCCTCAGGGTCTCTGCATTTTCCTACTATCATGATCCAGACTGCCCATGGAGACGATTCTGAAACTGTATCTCATGTATTGATATAAATATCCTTTGATGCTCTAAAGGTATCTTCACTGATACTTGTTAACATAATTTAGTAGATAATCCATTCCTACTAATAAATCTTACTTTATTGAGTAGCGTATAAGAACTGAATAAACATTGAAAAAATGTTTTATTTCCTCTTGCCTTTGACATCTCAGAGGTACTCCATTTGTACAGTCTGCCCATATTCATTCATTCCTTCATTCCTTCATTCATTCTTTTACTGTTTATTGAATACTATGTAGGCACAGAGCAGTAGAAAGAGAAAAATCTCTGCCCTCATGGAATACATATTGTGGCTCAAATCAGGTTTATATTCTTCATGCTCAAAAGCCTGGCACAAAAAGCCCTAAGTGGCTTCACTGTTGGAATCTGTCAAGTATTTAAAGCAGTAATAAAAATTCCTTACCAACTCATGAGGCTAATATTAATTGGATGCCAAAGACAGAGTTTTATACAGATATCACAAGAACGCTATACACCAGTATCCCTCATGAACATAATGCAAAAATCCTTAACAAAATGCTAGCAGACTGAATCTAGTAATGTACAAAAAATATGTATGTCATGAACAAATAGAATTTATTTATGACAAGAAATGTACTTACTACCTTATGTAACTGTAACCCCTCTGTACATCACCTTGACAATAAATTTTTAAAAGAATTTATTATAGGATCATAGGTTCAATTAACACCAAACAATCGATTAATGTAAAATACTACATCAATGAGATAAAGGATAACCACATGATCATCTTCAGAGCTGCAGAAAAACATTTAACAAAGCCCAATGTCAAGTCCAGTACTGGTTGCTTATGCCTGTAATCATTCAAAGGCAGCCAAAATCTGTAGATCACAGTGTGAAGCCAGCCCAGCAGGAAAGTCTGAGAGATTTATCACCAATTCAACCATCAAAAAGCCAAAAGTAGCAGCCTGGGAATGTGGCTTACCGGTAGAGTGCTTGCCTCCCATACATGAAGCCCTGGGTTAGATTCCTCAGCACCACATACATAGAAAAAGCCAGAAGTGGCACTGTGGCCCAAGAGATAGAGTGCTAGCCTTGAGCAAAAAGAAGCCAGGGACAGTGCTCAGGCCCCCAGTCCAAGCCCCAGGACTGGCAAAACAAAAAATAAAAAGCCAGAAGTAGAGCTGTGGCTCAAGTGGTAAAGCTCCATCCTTGAATACAAAACATCAGGGACAGTGCCCATGGTCTGAGTTCATGCCCCAGTTCCAGCACAGAAAAAGAGGAGGAGGAGAGGAGGAAGTACAGGGGGAAGAGGAAGAGGACAGAAGAAGAAGATTATTTACAGACAGACTGGGAGGAAACATTTGCAGGTCACATATTTAATAAAGGGCATAGGTCCAGAATATTCAAAGAACTCTTAGAACTCAATAAAAAGGAAAACCTAGTTTTAAAGTGAGCAAACAATTTGACTGGACATTTCACCGAAGACAACTTATGAATAACAGCAAAGCCTATGAAAAGAGGCTTAATGTCATAAATCATTAGGGAAATCCAAATGATAACCACACACACACATATACACACATATATGCCTGCTAGAATGATTATAATTTTAAAAGATAGTATCAGTGGTGGTGAGGATATGGAGAAACTGAAACCCTTTTGCATTGTTGGTGGCAATGCAAAAAATAACTACTTTGGAGAAGAGTTTGCCCATTTCTTTAAAGTTTAAATATACACTTTCCATATAGCCACGCGGAAATGGCATCTACCTAAGACCAATGAAAGCATGTCTACAAAACAGTTTATACACAAATGTTCACATCAGCAGTATTCATCACAGCCTCGAACTGGCAAAAAAAAAAAAGTCCATCAACTGATGAATGGATAAACAAAATGTGGTATGTCTGTAACAAAGTGCTGCTACTCTACAATGAAAAGGAATGAACTACTAATGGTTTGTGACTCTTCCCAGAGTTGGTTTCATGCCATTAAATGGATGAACTTGTAAAACATTGTACTTAAAACAAAAGCCAGGGGGCTGGGGATATGGCCTAGTGGCAAGAGTGCCTGCCTCATATACATTAGGCCCTGAGTTCGATTCCCCAGCACCACATATACAGAAAATGGCCAGAAGTGGCGCTGTGGCTCAAGTGGCAGAGTGCTAGCCTTGAGCAAAAAGAAGCCAGGGACAGTGCTCAGGCCCTGAGTCCAAGCCCCAGGACTGGCCAAAAAAAAAAAAAGCCAGAAACAAAACACCGTCTATTGTGATTCAATTTACATGAAATGTCTAAGTAAGTTGACTTCGCAGAGGGGAAAACAGATCAGTGGTTGCCTAAAGCTAGGAATAGAAATAAGGAAAGACTACAAAGGGACAAGAGGGAAGTTTTCTCTGTGATAGACATTTCCTAAAACTGGACTGTGGTCATGGTCGCATAACTATACACTGAATGTACACAGTGAATTTTATAGTTATGAATATTATTCAATAAAGCCTCTCCAGGTTGCTCGCTAGGAGCTGGTCTAAGGTGTTCCTTTCATCTCTGCCATGGCTGAAGGCTGGCAATGGTGCTACGTTACCTTAGAGTCTCCAGATGGGCTACAGCAGTTCTTGGGTACCAAGCAGTGAGTGACAAGGATGCTAGGGTCTTTGGTGGTAATAGACAGGCCCTTATGCAGAATTTGAACCAGTCGGATCCAGAAGCGGAAGACAGTATCAGGATGGTCTGGGTGGAGCTTTAAATAGTAGATCTTCTCTGTGACTGTCCTTAACCGCAGGACGCGTTGAAGGCGGTCACAGACCCGCAGCTCCACAAACTTCAATGGGAGAATCCTAAAGGCACCAGGAAGACACATTGACAACCCCATTGCTTCTGATGCAACTCTATCTTAATTAAAATAAGGGACTCTCCTCAAGACCAGAAGACCTCAATAACCCTCTTTGATGTTTATAATCTCCTTAAACGATCTGCTGACCATCTCAGGAGTTTCTAGATGTTCCTGGAAGGCCAGGAAAACCCTCATTGGCCAACCTCTCCACTGAATCTTTGGCAAACCCACAGACCTAATAGACTATTAGTAAATTCAAAGCCAGCTCCTTAAGATTTCCTTTAGGTAGAGTTATGGAGGCATTAAAGTTAATGAATGGATGAGTTGGACATATGAGCCAGCTCCCTTTGTGCTGTCTAGAAGGAAATTGCAAAACCCAAGGGGTGATCAAAATGTATTATCCTCATTAACTGACATGTTGAATGGTAACCCATTTATACAACCACTTAAAGGTAATAAATATAACAAGATGGCAAAACCCCATAGTTTTAGTGTCTTAACTCCTAGGCTGTCTCCCTCAAGTGGGTTCCAAGGGGGGCCAGCAGGAAAATCATGACAGGGTAGGAATGGCAGATTCCAGGGCCACACTCCACATCTACTGAGTCTGAATCTTAAAGAATGTTTTAATGTGTCTGCATTGTACATAAGTGCTTCAAGTATCCCAACCACTGGCTAAGCACTTTTTCTGCACCCCCCACCCCCACCGCAACCTTCACTTCAGCTCTGCCCTTTAACCCACTTGTCCTGCATTCCCATCCAAGTTGCTCACCTCTTTAGATTGATCTTTGGGGCTGTAGGTGGTCTATTCCATGTTTGGCTCTGCCCATGATGCCATTTGACACTAGCCATGAGGAGGATGTTAGGAAGGGGCAGACAGGGCACAGAAGAGGTCACCCCAAGGGCCATGGTGTTGGAGGATTTGTAGATTTTTATCCAGTTTCTTCTCCTTTTGACCTATAATGCAACCCCCAAACACAGCCTGAGTATTGGACAGAAGCAGCAGTGTCTTTTAGCCTAGGATTTCTCAACTCAGTATTGTTAAGATAATTCATTGTTGTAGGGAAGGCTATACTATGCACTGAAGACTGGTTGGCAGCATCCTCTGCCTCTACCCCCTAAATGCGAATAGTGACTCCCCCCCACCACTCAAATTGTGACAACCAGAAAGGTCTCCAGGCATTGCCAGATGTCTTGTAGCAGTGGTGAAGAAATTATTGCTGTTGACAAGTATTTTAACCTATGTTGGCCTAAAAACTCTCATCATCTCATATATCAACTGCTCACAAGAATTATAAAGCTGGGACATCCTTATCATCTATTGTTTATCTATGGATCCTCCTCCCCTGGATTGTATACTGACTTTTCTTTTAAAAACATCCTCATGATGTTTCTGTTTTTTGCACTTCCAACTAGTGAGAATGTCCCTTCCAGTTTCATAGCTCAGTTTATTCTAGTTCTGTCTGCAAAAGCACACTAAGTGCTGGTTAGACCAGGCACCTTTGTTTGCTGTGTTTTCATTTCATCCTCAGATCTATCAAATCTCCCAAATACAGAAAAAGGAAAGCTAGGCATGGTGGCCTATAGTCTCAGCATTAAGAAGGCAGAGGTAGGTGGATCAAAAGTTTTAAGGCCACACTGGACTACATAACAAAACTGTAAAAAATAAGTAAATAAATAACCCAAGCACACAAAATAAAGAAAATGGGTTCCAAGTGTGCAGGTTTTGCTCCCCACAAGAAAGCAAAGAAGTGGAATCTAAGATGACATTTCTCTGGGTCTCCAGCTGCTGTTCTTTCCACCAGTCAGCATTTCAGTTCCTGACCCCAAAGGCCATCTGCTTTTACTGCCTCCTGTTCATCTGGCTTCAAGTGCCAGGTTGAGAATGAAGCAAATTGAGGGTTCAGATACCAAGCCCTCCCCTCATAGCAGAGAAGTGCTGACCATTCTCCTCTGATGTAGAAGCTCTGGCCCTTACAAGAAGCCTTGTATTCTAGGCCCCTAGCTTCTTCTCCATTTGTGGAGATGATTGTCATAGTTTGGGAATACAGAAGAATCAAGGAGTGCTGTTCTGAGCCATGTAAGAGTACCTGGACAAAGTTGCTTTCAAACACCACTGACTGAGGAAACAGGTTGAATTCTGGAGAATGAATCATCTGGCAGAGCAGTCCCTCCTCCACACCCAGGCCTACTCCAGGGTTTGGTTCCCCATCCACAGGCAAGAGGCCCCTGAATTCTCCCCAAGCATTGAGGGAAGAGAAGGTTGGATAAGATCTTGTGACTTTTACTGTCTTCGATTTCCTCCAAGATTTTCTAGGTAGAACTGATGTCAACATTTCTGCACATGCTCAGGGGCCTGCTGCACAGTTGTCCTGGGATCTCTCTCTTCCCTTCTGGCCTTGGGCAGCTGGCCAAGCCCTGGGGTGACCAATCAGCTCACAATGATGAATGGATGACATCATGAAAACCACAGCAGGCCTGCAGGAAAGGGAAGTGCAGAGGAGCCTCCCTCTTCCTCCAGAGCACTGCTGTGACTTATTTGTGCCCTGATATCCCTACTCCTTTTCTGGGATCCAGAACTTGCTGAGAAAGGAATGGGCCAGGCAGGAAGCAAAATGGCTATTAGGAAGCTCCAGCTGCTGACAAGAAAAAAATACCCTTCCTGCCTTTCAACTCTTTCTGTCTGCCTCTCTGTGTCTGTCTGTCTCTGTCTCTCTGTCTGTCAGTCTCTGTCTCTGTCTCTGTCTCTCCCTCTCTGGCTTTTTTATTTATGGCTGGTGCTCTATCACTAGAGCCCCACCTCCACTTCTGGTTTTTGTTTTTTTTTCTGGTTAATTGGAGATAAAGGTCTTTCAGATTTGTCTACCTTGATTGGCTTCCAACCAAGAACCTCAGATCTCAGTCTCCTGAGTAGCTAGGATTAAAGGTATAAGTCACCAGTGTACAGCTCTTTGTTTTTGTTTTGTTGTTGTTTACAGTGGTGAAAATTGAATCCAGAGCCCTGTGCTCACTATTTGAAACGCTCTCTACTGAACTATGCCCTCAACCCAGCCCTTCCTTACTTCTAACGCAACCTATCAAAAATAGAAAGGGAGGGCTGGGAATATGGCCTAGTGGCAAGAGTGCTTGCCTCCTACACATGAAGCTCTTGGTTCGATTCCCCAGCACCACATATATGGAAAAACGGCCAGAAGGGGTGCTGTGGCTCAGGTGGCAGAGTGCTAGCCTTGAGCGGGAAGAAGCCAGGGACAGTGCTCAGGCCCTGAGTCCAAGGCCCAGGAATGGCCAAAAAAAAAAAAAAAAAAAAAAGAAAGGGAAACTTCCTGAAATATAGCCTCTTGTGCTTCCCAAGACACTGGCTTGGCCTCCCACATGCTGGCTTATAGACAGTGGCCTTTTCTGCTTATAGAAGGAGCTGTAGGACGGCTGGCTTTGGCTCCGTGTTCTACTCCAGCTGACTGGTTACTGCTACAGGATTTATTTCCTTTGGAGGTCAGGCTGAAGGATCAGGAAAAGTAATTAGTTTCTTACCCCTACACTGCCTTTGGGAGGAATAGCACCCCATGAGCGATGAACAGCTCTGCTTGATCAGGAAGCAGACCACCATCTCATAGCTCGACAGTGCCCTTCCTCCTGAGCTAGAGGAAAAAAAACCAGTACAAATCCTGTCCTGACTATATCAAGGTCAAAGGAAGCAGGCTATCATTCAGGAAGAAATTGTATCTTACTTTGGACAAAATTCCAGGATTAAATAATGTATCATTGTTGAGGACAAATGGTATAAACCTTTTTTAAATTTGATAATATATAGACAGAGTGAGAACAAGCCTGTATTTCATCATAAAGTCAGGGAAATGCTAGAGGCCTCCCCCATCTGATTCTGCCATCTGCTGCCTCTCCCCTGCTCATCTAGGTTACTTCTGCCCAAGTGCCTTTATAGCTACCTGGCTGGATGAATACATATTCCTTTTTGTCTGTTTTCCCATGTTGGGAATTTTCCTGTGCTAACATTCTGTAAGGATTAAGTCAGAGATGGTGCCCTGGAAATGAACACATAGTATAGAAGTGATAGTGATTAATCTAATTTGACCTGGGTAGTGGTGGCTCATGCCTGTAATCCTAACTACTCAGGAGGCTGAGATCTGAGGATTACAGTTCAAAGCCAGCTCAGGCAGGAAAGTACATAAGACTTATTGCCAATTAAATATTAAAAATCTAAAAGTCAATATGTAATTCAAGCAGTAGAGTACCAGTCTTCAGTGAGAAAGCTAAAGTACAGTGTCCAGGCCTGTGTTCAAGCCCCAGTACCAATACACACACTCTCTCTCTCTCTCTCTCTCTCTCTCTCTCTCTCTCTCACACACACACACACACACACACACACACTCCTTTTTAATTGCTAGCCATGCATACTAGAACATATCTGTAATCCTAGCACTTGGAAGACAAGGGGGATCTCAGGTTTGAAGCTAGCCTGGGCTACATATTGAGACCTTGTCAAACAAAAAGAGAGGAATAGGAGAAGGTTAAGGAGGAGATGGAAGGAGACAGAGAAGGAGAGGGAGACGTGATAAAAATTACTAGAGGTCTTGAGGCTGGGAATATGGCCTAGTGGTAAAGTGCTCGCCTCGTATACATGAAGCCCTGGGTTTGATTCCTCAGCACTACATATATAGATCAAAGCCAGAAGTGGCGCTGTGGCTCAAGTGGTAGAGTGCTAGCCTTGAGCAAAAAGAAGCCAGGGACAGTGCTCAGACCCTGAGTCCACGCCCTAGGACTGGCAACAAGAACAAAACAAATAAACAAAATAAACAAAAATTACTAGAGGTCTTGCAAGGGCCTTAGAAGGGACATAGGTATAAGGGGCCCAGAAAATGAAGCTTTATTATTTTTGTGGTCAATTGGTCCAAATCTATATCATTGTTTAAAACACATTTTGTTACACAATACACATACTCTAGAACATTAAAAGGTTTTTTTTTAAGCTTGGGATTTTTTTTTGTTTTATACACACTAAGCAAATGCTCTACCACTAAGGTACACTTCCAGCTCTCATACATTTTTTAAAAAACAAGCATATCGGGCTGGGGATATAGCCTAGTGGCAAGAGTGCCTGCCTCGGATACACGAGGCCCTAGGTTCGATTCCCCAGCACCACATATACAGAAAACGGCCAGAAGCGGCGCTGTGGCTCAAGTGGCAGAGTGCTAGCCTTGAGCGGGAAGAAGCCAGGGACAGTGCTCAGGCCCTGAGTCTGGCCCAGGACTGGCCAAAAAAAAAAAAAAAAAAACAAAAAAAAACAAGCATATCCCTATATTTCAGAGCACATTATAATGTATGCAAAGCCAAAATGAAATCATTATTATTGTACAACCTTTTTATCATCTGGTTCACTTAGTTAATGTTCTACCTTAATGTTTCAATGCATTTTGCCTATTAAAATTGTCTACTTAATTGAAATAATGTTCACAGCTGCCTTATCTAATCAGTAATTAATAGGACCACATAAAACCCCTTAGTTTATTTTTAATCTCATGCAGTCCTTTCCTTAGGACACTTTAGTGGAAGAAGTTGAGGTGTCCTACAGAATGCTGCCCTACCTTTTCCTTGTGAGGTACTCCAGCTGCTAACTTCCTATGACACAAAAATTATTATATACAAAGTGTTATTGGATTCAAAGTAAATATGTTTTTACAAGTTAAAGCAGCCATTATTTCTTAGTAAAGATCTACCAGGGAATTTATGAGAAATATTGTTGTCGTCTCCCAAAGGATGTCAGAAGAAAAGGACATAACAGTATCCAAAGAGGAATAATTACAGGAAATAGAAGAAAATATTTGATGGCGATATCTGCACTTTCGTGGAAATTAAATGTAAAATGAACTCTGTGAAACAAGCAAGTAGAAGTAGCAAAGACTGGAGAGAGGGAAGGGAACAGATGAAAAATCCCATCAGAAACCCCAGGAAGTGAATTATGCCAGAAAACCAAGTAAGTGACATGGTGGACAGATGTAAGAACATCCCACAGAACACAGCAAAGGATGGGGAGAGATGCAGCCACTGGAGAGAAAGGATAGATGAGACATCTCTGTTGAAACAACACATGGACAGTCTCCTAAGAAGAGGAAACTAATGGAATTGAACCAGAGTGGTCAATAACATGAAAGAAGCTATTTTATGAAACAATAAAAGACCAACTCAATTTGGGAAAAGAACAGAAGTAACTGTATTCTAAGTGTAAGACACTACTGGGGCCAGAATAGGTCTCATGAGATCCCTAAATATTTAGGATAGAAAGAAAGCATCCCACTACAAATACCCAAGTAGAAGAAGCAGATGATCCACCAAGAATCACCAAGAATAAGGTGAGACTGGCCTCAAAACTTCCAGAAGTTCTAGGTGGCATAAGACAATGGAACAATGTAGAAATAATGTTGGGGAGGAAAGGATGTGACCGTATAATTCTATAAATGGCGTCAAGTTCACTCAAATATGGTGGTAGCAAAAGTTAACCTTTGTTTTGGCCAGTACTAGGGCTTAAATTCAGGGCTTTGTGCTCTTAATTGACTTTCTTGCTTATAATTGGAAAGTATTATATATTTGGAAATGGAGTCTCTTGGACTTTCCTGCTCCAGCTGATCTTCCAGATCCCAGCCCCTTCAGCAGCTAGGAGTATAAGCATGAGCTCCCTGTGCCTCACGCAGAAATAATCTTAAAACATTATGCACAGTAAAATAAACAATTCTACAAGCTGTTTTTTAAAAAAAGTAATTTAACCATTCACTACTTAACTATTTAAAGTTTTGTATATAAATTTAAAAATATAAACAAATATATACAAATATAGAAATAAAGAGGTAAAGGTAGTGGCACAAAATTATTACTACTTAGGATATAGCTAAAGGGTATAGAAATTAAAGTAAAAATTTGTTTTTTCTCTTACAATTTTTTTCTCTTAGGTAGTTCACAAGTACATCATCTACCATTTTCAAAATAGAGCTTTCATTTCTGAGTTCCAAGGTAGCTGCTCAGGTTTCTGCCATCGTATTTGCATGTGAGAAGAGGGAAAGGAAAGGGGAGCACACATACATTCCTTTTAAGGAAATGACCTGGAAATGGCATAATCACTTTTACTTACATCCCATTGGTCAGAATTCAGAGACATGACCACACCCAGATACCAGGGAAGCTGGGAAATGTAGCTTTTAGCTAAATGGCCTTGAGCCTACCTAGAACTGGGGATTTACATTTATGAAACATATCTGTGGGCAATTAGCAGCCTCTGTTAGATGGCCTATCACACAACTATTCCCCATGACGTTAAGTATATACTAACTTTGGGATAGCAAAAATTAATTAGAAGCCAGGTGCCACTGACATCTATAATCCTAGCTTCTCAGGAGGCTGAGATCTGGGGATCATGGTTCAAAGCCAGCCAGGGCAGGAAAGTAAGACTCTTATATCCAATAAACTACCTCTAAAAAGCCAGAAGTGGATTTATGGCTTCGAAGGGTAGCCTTGAGCAAAAGAAATTCAGGGACACTGCCCAGGCTCTGAGTTCAAATCCCAGGACACCCCCCCCCCCAGTGCTTCCCCCAAATAAATCAACTAGAGACAACCTAACACAGAAAGTGGTTAAGTCAGATAGTAGATAAACATGTCTAGGTGTGGGCTTATAATAGAGAAAAAAGCCAAGTTAATATAATTGTGTATATTCTTACTGATTACTTCTGTCACTCCCATACAAACTGGAGAGAGGTGGTCTGAGGAAGTGAGTGATCAAGTCAGGAAAAATAATTCAAGGAAAAAAATCCAGGAAGAAACACCTGTGCATCACAGCCTGCAGCAGAGGCAAGAAATATGTTAGGCGTGTCATTTTTCAGACCTTCAGGCTGAATTGATAGAAAGCTTACCTGATGAGAACAAGATACATCCCTAAATAGAGAAGGGGCCATTTAAAACACATTAATGTGGAGCCTATAATTCTAGCTATTCAGGAGGATGAGATCTGAAGATTTCAGTTCAAAGCCAGCTCAGGCAGGAAAGTCCATGAGACTCTTATCTCCATTTAACCAGCAAAAAGCCAGAAGGAGTGATAGAATGCCAGCTTGGAACAAAAAAGCTAAAGGATAGCCCTCAGGCCCTGAATTCAAATTCTAATCTCACCTATGATAGAAGGAACTCCTGCACTGGTAACAGTGACATGTATGGCCACTATGCTAAGTGAACAAACCAGATGCAGAAAGACAAGTACCATATGATCTCATTAACATGAAGACTGGTGTATCTACCAATTCCTTAGAGTACAGTATTCTGGGAGAGGATGAGGAGAACAGAGCTTTTCAAAGGCTGGGAGAGAGGGCAGATGAGAAAGGAGAAGGTATAATAACCCTGGCAAGTGTGGGAAGGCTAGAAAGAACTGGAGATAGATGGTGGATTGAAAGAGAAATTAGGATGAACACAGTTTTGAAAATAACTACAGCTGGGAATATGGCCTAGTGGCAAGAGTGCTTGCCTCGCATACATGAAGCCCTGGGATTGATTCCTCAGCACCACATATATAGAAAGGCCAGAAGTGGCTCTGTGGCTCAAGTGGCAGAGTGCTAGCCTTCAGCAAAAAGAAGCCAGAGACAGTGCCCAGGCCCTGAGTTCAAGGCCAGGACTGGAAAAAAAACACCCTACATTTTTGTAGAGTTAGAGGGCTAGGCAGTAAAGTGGTAAAGTGTGTGCTTAACATGCATGGGGTTCTGGGTTTGATTCCCCAGTACACACACAAAAAGAAAATAACTATAGATGGATGAGTGAGTGCATGCATGCGTGTGTGTGTGTGTGTCTTCTAACTATTCATCACAGAGTTGACTGTAGTGAGTTCACAGTAGGAAGAAGCCAAGACTATTTTTTTCCTATAAGGAACTGTTTTTCCTGAGAGAAATATCTGGTTCCAACGTTAGGAAGAGGTAAGACTGGAATATCTTGTTTGTTAGAAAGAAAATGCTCAAATGGTAAGTGGTAGGGGATGTACGAGCTGGAGTTGATCAAGGATGAAAAATAGGCCGAGGAAGGAGAGGCTGACAGAGACAGCACAAATGGTGAGGATGACTCTTAAGCACGTAGTGGGGCGTAGGGATCTTATCCCATTATCTTAACTAAGCTCATGTCTCATGATCAAAATTTTACCAGATCCTCTCCCCGAGTATCTTCAGCACATGTTCATTGTTCTCCCTATCCTTGTCCTTCCCATGTTCATTAATTCATATTGCCCCGTGCCTAGCTCCATTTTCACTTTCTTTGATGATCCTAATAGTTTTGGTAAGTCTTATCCTGTAATTTTTGCTTTTAATTTTGATACCTCTTTATGACTTAACAATAAAAGGGATGTATGGTTTTTATTAAGAACACAGTAACACCAAACCCAAATATGGCAGTAGTGAATTACAGACTCTTGAATAAAATTGGAACCCATGAGTCATACTGATGACAAATGATGGAAGACAGGTAGGTAGGTAGGTAGTACTATGTAGATATGTAAGTACATAGATAATTAGATACATAAAAAGACAATGCTTCTCCTTCCAGTAGAATATGATACTTGTAGAATGGAAATAGAATCGTTTAACACCCTCAGAGGTGTTGATCCAAGCAAGAGTTTTTACTAGTCTCAGAGGCTGAGGAATACAAGAAGTTTCATGAGGAACTAGGTACAAGTACAATCCTGGAATATCATCCGCCCCCCCCCCCCCACCCCGCTCCCCAATCCCACTGACCTCCACAGGAGGAAATGGTGATGCTATGATGCAAAAATCTGGCATGCAATAAAATCAGACCCCTGATGTGAGGTTCTGAGCTAGCACAGCAGTGCCCCCAGAACATGCCGTCCAAAAGAGAATATGATCCAAAGCTAACTGTGAGGAAATGTCAGACACACACCCAGCAGAAATGAAAAAAGCCTATCTAAAACTCTTGAGAGTATGGCAGACAGGAAACATTAAGGAAGTCCTCCAGGTTGGTAGTGAGTGGGTAGGAGTGGGTTACTAAAGAGACTGAAAAGTAAATATCATGTATGTTCATGAGTGCAGACGTGGATAGCAGCTCTATCACCCAAACTGGAATCAATCCAGGTATTTGGGGGCAGCTATGTGGCTAAGCAAACCATTACATTCACACAATGCACTCTCATTCCCAAATAAAAAAGAACAAATTACTGATTCATGCTAGAAGGCTAAATGAAAGAAGACAGGAAGTTAAATACTATTAATTTTTTTTTTACATATTTTCAACTTTTCTCTGACCAGGAAAGGTTTATTGTCATAATCTATAAGCATGTCTCAGCTAGGTGCTGATGGCTTCTGCCTGTAATCCCAGCTACTCAGAAGGCTGAGATCTATGGATCCAAGTTAGAAGCCAGCCCAGAGAGGTAATTGGTGAGACTTTTATGACAATGAATCACAAAAAAATCAGAAGTAGATCTGTGGCTTAAGTGCTAAAATGCTGTACTTCAGTGAAAAAGCTGAGCGTGTCCAGACCTGAATTCAAGCCCCAGCACTGATATTAATTTTTTCCTCAAGTTTTCACAGTTTCCTAGTTACTTAGATTGACTCCTTCCTTCCCCACCCTCTTCAATGTTGTTATGCCATTTATTTATTTGATCTGTGCTCCACCATTGGTTCCCTCACATTCTGGTTATTCTCTCTGCCTGTCTCTCTCTCTCTCTCTCTGTCTCTATTTCTGTCTCTCTGTCTCTCTCTGTCTCTCTTTCTCTCTCTGTCAGTTGTGCTGCTTGAACTTGGGGCCTAGGCACTGTTCCTGAGCTCTTCAGCTCAAGGCTAGCCCTTTACCATGTTGAGCCACAGTGCCACTTCCAGTTTTCTGGTGGTTAATTGGAGATAAGAGTCTCATGGACTTTACTGCAGAGGTGGACTTTGAACTGTAATCCTTAGAGCTCAGCCTCTTGAGTAGCTAGGACTACAGGCATGAGGTACCAGCACCGAGCCTTTCTCTTTTCTCTTGGGGGTGGAAGTACTTGGGCTTGAATTCGGGGCCTCATGGTCTTGCTTAGCTTCTGCAAGAAAGGTTGGTGCTCTATTACTCAAGCCATACTTCCATTTTCAGCTTTCTTCTGATTAATTGGAGATAAGAGTCTTGAGGATTTCTGCCCAGGCTGGCTTTGAACCTGGATCCTCAGATCTCATCCTCATGAGTAGCTAGGATGACAGGCATGAGCCAATGGCACCTGGTAATTTTTTTTCTTCGTATGCCATGGAACTTATTCTTAGTGGCACACATAGTGGGTTTTCATAAGTTCACAGTTACATAGTACCAACAGCCCAAGAATTACCTCATGCTTCTTTGTAGTCAAGCCTTCCCCCAACCTCCAAAGAGCATCACTGAACGATTCCTCATCCTGCTGATTCTTTGGCAGAATACCATAAATCTTAATATGCTGTGTTTTCATTTTCATTCCATTTAGTTGAAGGTACTTCAGATTTTTCCCCTGAGTCCTCTTTGACCCATGAATTATCTTTAAAAAAATGTTGTATGATTTCCAAAGACTTGGGAGTTTCCCAGAAATCCTTTTGTTACTGGTTCTACTTTATTTTGTTGTCTGATTTTGCACTTTGTATGATTTCTATGCTTTTTTTTTTTTTTCTTTTTTTTTTTTGGCCAGTCCTGGGCCTTGGACTCAGGGCCTGAGCACTGTCCCTGGCTTCTTCCCGCTCAAGGCTAGCACTCTGCCACTTGAGCCACAGCGCCGCTTCTGGCCGTTTTCTGTATATGTGGTGCTGGGGAATTGAACCTAGGGCCTCGTGTATCCGAGGCAGGCACTCTTGCCACTAGGCTATATCCCCAGCCCCTCTATGCTTTTTTTTTAATGTTGGAATTTGTTTTACGGCCCACGCTGTAGTCTGTCTTAATGAATTTTCATATATACTTGAAAAGAAAGTACATAATGTGATCATCAGATACAATGTCCAGTAAATATCCATTTTATCTAGTTGCTTGATAGTATTATTTAGATTTTCCATATCCTTAACTTTTTATTTTTGTCAATTTGCTGACTCAAGTGTTGAAGTGTCTACCTATAACAATGGATTTGTAAGTTTCTTTTTTCTGTTTTTGCCTTCTGTATTGAATCATTTTTGTTATGTGCATACACATTTAACACTTACTTTGGAGAATTGATTCCTTCATCACTATGTAGTGCTCCTTTTGTCTTTTTTTGGTTTATTTATTTATTTTTATTGTCAAAATAATGTACAGAGGGGTTACAGTTTCCTGTGTAAGGCAGAAAATACATTACTTATCACACTTGTTACCTCCTCCCTCATTTTTCTCCCACCTTCCCTCCTCCCAAATCCTTACCCCTTCCCACTCCCCAGTTGTTCAATTGATTTACTGCATATGGCCTTGTAAGTATTGCTATTGCATTGGTTCGCCTTTTACCCTTTATCTCACCATTTCCCCTTTTATCTTTGATAAGATTCCTTGTTCTGAAACCTACTTCCTCTGATCTCTGGAGTAGCTACTTCAGCTCTCTTTAGGTTAGTATCTGTGTGCCATATAGAATTCTGTGTCTTCTTACTTTTACCCTCTTAATTTCTTTATATTTTAAAGTAGTTTTTTGTTGTTTTTTTTGCTGGTCCTGGGGCTTGAACTCAGGGCCTAAGCTCTGTCCCTGAACCTCTCTGTACTCAAGGCTAGCACAGTACCACTTGAGCCACAGTGCCTCTTCTGACTTTTTCTGTTTATGTGGTACTAAAGAATCAAACCCAGGGCAAGCACTCTACCACATTCCCAGCCCTAAAGTAAATTTCTTCTAGAGAATAAACAGTTGGGTTCTACTTTCCAATGCAGTCTGATAATGTGATTGTAGCTGACTCATTTAGAGTGACCATCAGAGCTGGGGATGTGGCTCAAGTGGTAGAGTGTCTGCTTAGCATGGAGTTCAAGCACCAGTGCCACCACCACTACCACTGCTCCCCCCAAAAGAGGAAGATTATACACATTTAATGTGATTGCTATTATTACCATCTAACTACTATATTGAGCCATAGTTCCTTCTGTTCTTTGTTTCTCTTCTGTCTCCCAAGTCTATTAACCACTTTTATTTTATTATTCAATTTTACCACCACTATTTTATTAACATATATTTGTATTGTATAAACTGATTTTCAAGAAATTTTAGTGACATTACAATATGCATCCCTGGTTTATCAAAACCTACCTGCAAATGTTATTTTGCTTCATGTGTAGTATGAGGATCTTATAATAGGTCTTTGCAGTTTTTCTCTCCTGATTTTTCTGCTATTGGTAGCATACATTCCTTCCCTCCCTCCCTCCCTCCCTCCCTCCTTGCCTCCCTCCCTCCTTCCCTCCCTCCCTCCTTCCCTTCCTTCCTTCCTTCCTTCCTTCTTTCCTCTCTTTTTTGTTAGTCATGGGTCTTGAACTCCGGGCCTAGGTGCTGTCCCTGAGCTCTTTATTTGCTCAAGGCTAGCACTCTACCACTTTGAGCCACAGCACCACTTCAGGTTTTCTGATGGTTAATTGGAGATAAGGGCCTTACTGACTGTCCTGCCCTGGCTGTCTTTAAACTTAGATCCTCAGATCTCAGCCTCCTGAGTAGCTAGGATTACAGGCATGAGCCACCAGTGCCTGGCTTACACATTTTATTTTTCTATGTACTATGTATTGATACTATTTTTGCTTTGGGCCAGGATCATGGAACTTTTCTTTTTCTGCCAAGGGTCATTTGGATATTTGTAGCATCATTTAAAGATGGAGAACCAAAGTACTTTGTACAGTGTATGAAAATAGAATAATGAAATCCTTTAAAATTGTCTAAAAAGAGTGGGAAGAGATACCAGAAAGAGTAATAAAAAGGTTGAATATGATCAAAGTACATCATATAGATGTATGGAAATATCACAATGAAACCCCTTTGTATAATTAATTCATGCTAATAAAAATAACACTGTTGCTGGGTGCTGGTGGCTCATGTCTGTAAATCCTAGCTGCTCAGGAGGTTGAGGTCTGAAAATTGAGGTTCAAAGCCAGCTTGGACAGACAAATTGACCTAAAACCTGAAGTAGAAGTGTGGCTCAAGTAGTAGCGTACCAGCCACAAGCTGAGGAACCCATTGTGAGGTGAGAAGAGAAGAAAATTGAGAAGGTGACAGAACTGGCTTAGTGTCACCGAAGTCAACAGAGCATTGTCGAACTCAGTACTGTATTATACTGATCCTCAACTCTATTATCCCAAATCTTCTTTGCATGACAAATATTTTGTCACATTCCTTTACTATCCTGAAATAAGTCATAGTGATTATAACCTACCTGTATGTGTTTTTTAAAAAATAGACATACTGTTCTAGCTGTAATATAAAAATAAAACTACAATATATAATGCCAATATATAAATGCTTATGGATGGATGCCTCTACTTAGAAGTCACGAAATGTAATCATGAATTTGAATCAAAAATAGTAATTCTCCACTACGGATTGATAAGTGGGGTTCAAAATTGTGCTTGGGGTATGCTGGTGTTGGTGTAAAGTCAGTGAGAAGCTTGTAGGTAGCCTGCTTCCCCGTGGGCCTACCAGTGGCCCATCCCATCCTCCAGGGGCCCAACTGCAGCATGGCGCCATCTGGTGGCATCTTTCTGCTTAAGTGGCTGTGAAAAAATATCAGAGGTTGGATTTCCTGGAGTGGATAGTGATTCCCACATTTTATTGGACATCCACTTCCTCAGCCTGGTCTGGGAAGACAGGCGGCCCTCTAGCTCCCACACTTGCCTGCCTTCCTCATGTCATCTTTGCCTCTTTAAGATGCACTCGGTGAATCCAGCTGAGGACAAGAGAGTGTACAGAGGTTCCACAGAAGTGACTTTTTTTTTCTCCCCTTGAGGACACTCTTTAATATCTTAAAAGTAGTTGGAAGTATTGATATATTCCTGTAATCTCAGTGCTTGGGAAGCTGAGACAGGAGGATCATGAGTTCAAGACTAGCCTGGGTTGCACAGTGAGCCTCTGTCAAAGGAAAAAGAAGGAAGAAAAGGAAAAAGGGAGAAAGGAAGGAAAGAAAGGGAATGGGAATGGGTGAGGGAAAGTGAAACCTCATAAAACATTATTTTACACAACGTGTAGTATTGTGTGTTGATTTTTTTCTACTGGAAAGGAATAATGGAAAATATAAAAAGAATACACAGCTAGATGCTGGTGGGTCACACCTGCAATCCTAGCTACTCAGGAGACTGAGGTCTGAGGGTCATGGTTTGAAGCCAGCCAGGGCAGGAAAGTTTGTGAGACTCCTATCTCCAATAAACTACTCAGAAAAAAAAACAGAAGTGGCACTGTCACACAAGTGGTAGAGCACTAACCTTAAGGAAAAGATTCTCAGGGATAGTTACCCAGGCCCCGAGTTCAATCCCCAGGACTGGCACAAAAAAAAATTGAAGGAAGACTTTTTCAAGAAAGACTTAAGCCATTTTTCTAAACTGTATTCTTTAGAATCATTTTAAGGGGGTATTAATAGCTTTATGAAGGTTTTGTTCTCCGTTTGAGTGAGCTTATGGTGACCTCTAGCTGTGAGAAGGCCCATCTACTGCCTCTCTGGATCCTGGTCACTAAGACTCCCCCTGGTCCCATCCTGCTCGGCTGCCCCACCAATAACTGAGCACAAAAGAGTTGGGGGCTCAAGAGGCTCCTTCTGTCACTTCCCAGTTTTCATATAAAATATGAGTCTTCAAGATCCACATGGCTAAAGAATTTCAAAGTGTCTTGCACAAAATAAAAACAACCCTGAGATACCACCTCACCCCAGTTAGAATGGCCTATACTCTAAACTCAGGCAACAACAAATGCTGGAGGGGGTGCAGGGAAAGAGGAACCCTTCTCCATTGTTGGTGGGAGTGCAAATTAGTACAACCACTTTGGAGAACAGTATGGAGGCTTCTCAAAAAGCTCAATATAGACCTACCCTATGACCCAGCCATACCACTCCTAGGCATCTATCCTAAACAGCAAACCCCAAGATATCAAAAAGACATTTGTACTTCCATGTTTATCGTGGCACAATTCACAATAGCCAAAATATGGAAACAACCCAGATGCCCCCCCACAGACGAATGGATCCAAAAAATATGGTACTTATACACAATGGAATACTACATAGCGATTAGAAATGGCGAAATATTGTTATTTGCAGGGAAATGGTCAGAACTCGAACAAATAATGTTGAGCG
The DNA here is from genome assembly GCF_023159225.1 of Perognathus longimembris pacificus. Taxonomy (NCBI): domain Eukaryota; kingdom Metazoa; phylum Chordata; class Mammalia; order Rodentia; family Heteromyidae; genus Perognathus; species Perognathus longimembris. Next base: position 135,256,451 of record NC_063162.1, on the reverse strand, counting down.
AGACAAGCCTAGAACACAGAAAACAAAGGGGCATGATCTCCCTGATATATGACTGTTAACAAAGGGAGACGGAGAGACAGTAGAGACCAAGTCTGTGAAACCAAAACTGCTTGTCAAATAGTATTCCCCACAGGATTGGGGCAGCGACCCAACAGTATGTAACTAAAATCAAACCATTACTCAACATAAAAGGTAAAAAATTGACCTCTCAGGAGAATACAATAGCTCAAAAGCTAGGTATGTACGTTCATATAAGACTACTGTCGACAGACATATGGTCTAATATCGACATTACATTTAAAGCCCTAGGCGAACTATCTTGGGTTTGGCCACGTGGCTACTGTATATGTTCTTGATACATTGTATATTGTATATATGTCTACTGGACCTAGAGAAGAGCTAGAAAAACAGGACGTAAGATATCACAAGAAATGTACACACTGCCCTACTATGTAACTGTACCCTTTTTGCACAACACCTTGTCAAAAAATTTGTGTTCAATTAATAAACAAATAAATTTTTTTAAAAAAGTGTCTTGCACAAAGTCCCACAAGGATAAAGTGCTTCATGACAGTGAGTTAAACATGCCCCTTTTTTCCTTCTTACACCATGACCTTAAACTGAGTTCCATCAGGAATGAGCATGCTCAGAAATGTGCCTGCCCCTAAAATACTCAGCTAGGTGAATATACTCTCCCATAAAATTCCCAAAATGCTTCCTGGTCCTTTGTTCTGAGAGGGCAGCCCTTTGAAGATAACTCCTGAGCTCTTCTTACTTGCTGCAGGTAATAAATCTTCCTCCACTCTTCTGTTTCTTGGCCATACTTGTTTTTGACCAACACACAAACACATTACATTTGATTACAATTTCTAGATGTGAATTTGGTCTATCTCGACCTATCTTTTGTAGCAGGTACTTAGAAACAGCTTTATCTAAAAGTGGTTACTGTCTACTTGGATCTTCACTACTGTCTTTTGCTGTAGCCCCCTTGGATTTTATTAGGTCAGGATTTATGGATAAACATCTTGGGACAAGTGTTAAATCTACCTCTCAGGAACCAGTGACTTCCTTATTAAAGCCAGCAAATAGACCAGAGAGCCCTCCTGGACTGAGTCTAACCCTCTGCCCTCTTTCCGCTATTTAAATCTAAGGCTGTAGTCAGTATCTCAAAGATGAACTGGTATGCTTCCCTTCCCTCTCCAGGAGTGTCTCAGAAGGTTAAGCAAGCAACTTACCCTGACCTTCACCTCTGCCCTGGTAGTCTCTCTAATTACCATCTTAGGGTAAGGAGCTGGACCTGATATAATACTGTTCCTGTGCCTATAATATCCTATTCTATAAAGGTTCTTTTTGCTCAGCGATGAAAAATACTCGTGATAGGTATCCCTTACAAAATTCTGTCTCTTCAAAGCTTACTTATGTTTTCATGGGTTATATATTACAAATACATAGAAACAGTCCTTGGTACCATTAAAAATTATTGGCCTGACAGAATGCCTTTGTGCCTCTGATCATATAAAATAATATTTATTAAAATGAATTCCAGGAAATGGAAACAAAAGGTTTATTTTTGTCTTGTTTGTTCAGTTATCTGTCTAAGAGGGGGAACAGATATGGAGGAACAAAGGGTAAACAAATACAGCAATGCTACTCATTAGATACTATATTGAAAATGAACCATACAACTTATTAGTGAGAAAAGGAGGGAAAAACTGGGAGTGACGGAAGGGGTGACATTGTCCAAAAAGAAATGTACTCATGGGCTGGGAATGTGGCTCAGTGGTAGAGTGCTTGCCTAGCATGCATGAAGCCCTGGCTTTAATTCCTCAGCACCACATAAACTGAAAAAGCCAAACGTGGCGCTGTGGCTCAAGTGGTAGAGTGCTAGCCTTGAGCAAAAAGAAGCCAGGGACAGTGCTCAGGCCCTGAGTCTCAAGCCCCCAGAACTGGCCAAAAAACAAAAACAAAACCAGATAAATGTACTAATTATCTGACTTATGAACTGGTAACTAAAAGGTTCACCAGAAAGGAAACCTGCCACATGGTTCAAGCAGAAAGGAGTTCTTTTGGGGGAGAGCAAACTGCCAGCCCACACAAGATGGAGGCACGGGAAGACAGAGGGGAAGGAAAAAGAGAAGAGAAAGAGAAGAAAGAGAGCAAGACAGCAAAGGAGCAAGAGAGAAAAGGAAAGACAGAAAGAGAGAAAGGGAGCAAGACAAGGACAGAAAAGGAAAGAAAGCCCAGGGACTCATGTTGAACCGATTATATAGGGAAAGGTGGGAGGTATGACCAGGTGGATTGGATGTGACCTCAGAGAAGGAGGAGGTGTGCCAGTTACCTAGGTAACACAGGTACTGGGCACAGACTTAAACAGGTGTGTGTGGGGGCATCTGCATGGACCCTTCTTGTGGGTGGACCTTACAGTAATGCCTCTGTATATCACCTTTATAATAATAATAATAAAAATACAAAAAATATTGGCCTAATAGTATAATTAAGTGGTCAGGTGCTTACCTCAGAGTGTCATTCCTAGCAGAGCAAAGTACTTACTATCTCAAATGTCCTCTAAGGCAGGACTTGAGGTATGGCTCAAATGATAGAATACCAGCTGTGAGCAAAAAAGTTCGGCGACAGACCCTAGGTTTAAGCGTCAGAACTGGCTGGCACAAAGGGAAAAAAAAAATGTTTGCTAACACTGTAGCTTCTTTTAGTCTTGGGCCTTTTGTTTGCTGAGCACCTTCGTGAGCTAGAATGTCTGATTCAGATGTAGGAGAGAGCTAGAGTTTGGAGTTAGGAGGTGATCTGAGAGGAAGGAAAAATGAGGAGTAAAGTAACCTGGGGAGGAACGAGGGAGGGCAGGAGAGAGAAGCAAAAGCTATCAAGACAGGAAGAAATCCCGGGTGACTTCTCAATCTTAAAGAAATTGCCAGACTTACAAAATGCTTGGTATTGATCCTTGGGGGAAGGGAGGAGAAGACATTCAAATTTTATTTTCAACAGCATCAGCAGGTACAAACCCCAGGGGATCTCCCTCAGGTCCCACATTCATTGGCAGGCATGTTCAGTGGGGCTGGGCACTGAGGAGCGCCTTGGGGTGCTGGGTCCCCTGAACGATGCTCACGTCACAAGGTAAACAAGTGAGCCCCAGTATTATGAACACTTACAATTCTGGAAAGAAAGACATGACTTGGCAAGAAACAATCTTTTTGGATCCTAAAGTCAGGTGCAGTATGGAAGAAAGAGACACAACTTGGGGTGCAATCTTTGTCCTCACTCCAATATGGGGAACTCTCCCTCACCCTCAGAGGCTGGGTCTTTCATCCTCATGAAGGACCAACCTCCCATCCATCCATCCATCCATCCATCCAATGTTGTCCCATGTACAAAAGAGGATAGTTGGAGACTTGGTATTGACTCTTTTAGCTGTCAATGAAAGGACTGAGGTGTGAGCTCCAAATGTTCGGGTCTAAATAGTGAAAACACCCAAGGGTGCTTGAGGTAGAAATGAACACAGTGGATGAGAAATGTATACCTGTCTCATCAATGTAAGAGACTCCAGCTACTCAAGCTACAGCAATGTTACAAATGATTTTAAGAAACACCCTCATCTTGTTCCTTGTTGCAGGAATTTGGTGTGTACAGGGAGCAGGACTGCTAACCAGGCACTTTAAGAAGGCAGGAAGGATGTGACATTCTTATGACTAGGTGTAGTCCTTGAATGGTCACGTAGGAGGGACAGACATTCCTTGACTTCTTCCTCCAGGGCAACATGTTTAATTGGAGACTTTAAAGGGTGACAAGACACAATTTAAGCTGGACTTTGGTAGCTCACACCTGTAATCTTAGCTACTTAGGTGATCTGAGGATTGTGGTTCAAAGCCAGTCCCAGCAGGAAAGCCTGTGAGACTCTTATCTCCAATTAACTACCAAAAAGCCAGAAGTGGAGCTGTGGATCAAGTGGTAGAGTGCTAGCATTGAGCACAAAAGCTCAGGGTCAGCATCCAGGCTGTGAATTCAAACCTCAAGACCGGCATCAACAACAACAAAACCAATTTAGAATAAGCCATCTGTGAGCATTTCTTTGTACTTCATGGATACATGGTACATTTCCAGTTACTGTGACAGTTATTACCCAAAATAGTGCTTTGTTTGATATAGTTTAAATTTTTAATGAAGGCTAGGGCCTTGGTTTCTTGAGTATCCATATAGCCCAGGCTGGCCTGCACTTTCTATCCTCCTAACTCAACCTCCAGAGTGCTGGAATTATAGGTGTGCACCACCATGATATATCTTGGTGATATTTTTTTTTTGTCCAAGACTGGATCTCAAACTCAGTGTCTGATGCTTTCACTCACTGGCTAGCGCTCTACCACCTGAGCCATGTCTCCAGTTCTCCTTGGTAATATTTTAACAACAACAACAAAATACAACCCACATCTACAGTGGAGATAAATATACTGATTTATTCTATCATGGAAGAACTAGAAGCAAAGCAGAAACCAGTCCTCCTAAAGAGTGTCTCTAGATTTCTGGCCTTGTGGATACTTTTGTTCAAGTAATAGCTGCATAAGTAAGTGGCCTTGGCCTTAATAAGTCCAAATGTTCACTTCAAGGGATAGAGCTTTGCCACTCATCCTGGTGCTCCTCCTCTTTTCAAACCATGCTTTGGGCTTGGCCCTTTGTGTTTTTGTTTCCCAAGTTCATGGCCTGTGGTTCTGAGAAGCAACTGGAGAATCAATCCGTGGTACAGAGGGTATGGGTCAGAAGTGAGCATTCCTGTGCATTCCCAGTTCCAGCTTACCCATTCCCTCTCTGCTGTCATGTCAGCATGGGTAGAGTCTTCTCTGGCCCTCAATTATGTGGCTCAAGAATTTCAAGGGCAGTGTGGACCTTTAGTTACCCTTCCATACATGTGAAGTCTTGGTACTGTTATTCCTTGAGAGCTTTTCTCTGAATTCTATCAGAATTTTTTTGTTTGTTCTGTGAAAGAACTGGAGCTTGAATTCCATACCTGTATTCTATTTCTTAGCCTTTTCCACTCAAGGCTGGTGCTCAACCACTTGAAACACCCCCCCCCCACTTGCAGCTTTTTTCTCATTGTCTGCTCAGGCTGGCTTTGAATCCTCCATAATTCAGCCTCCTGGGTAGCTAGTATTACAGGTGTGAGCTATCAGAGCCTGACTTCATTTCAGAACTCTTTTAAGATGCCTTGTACATTGATTAGGGATTGTTTTTGCAGATATGTCCTAGTGGGCTTGACTATAGACAGCAATGTCTTGCTTCTTTTCACTTATAGATGGTGTGTTTAATCAGCCATTGAAAGCTGTCTGGAGTTAGGTGCTGTGTAGAGTTATGTTCATCTAAGAAATAGTGTCTGGAAAAGCAATTGCCATGAGAAGCCCATTCAACAAAGGCTGGGGTCCCTTCCTTTGTTTGGGAAAGGAACAGCTTGGGAGCCAGTGTTGTCTATGGCAGAAATAGACCCATCTAGCAGTCTTTAATTGGGTGTCTGGTAAGCATGAGGCACTGGAGGATACCACATATGGCTGACATGTGGATGTCTGCACAGCATCTACTTTCCTGGGAGAATCACCACATGAATTTGACTCCATGGTTGTCTGCTCAGGAAGGAACTGGCCAAGAGGAATCTCTGGAAGGCTTCAGGGGGTGCTTGGCACTTGGAACGAGATGCAGAGAATAAGGAAGCCATAGCTGGACAGGTGACCGCCAGCCAGGATGTCGGGACTGTCTGGTAAGATGCTGTCCCACTGCACACTTGCTTATGAGTGAACATAAAATCTAGGAAAGGATAAGAGCCTCCAGGTGGCTACATGCATGCCATGGGTTTGAAGGACCAGGGGAGGGAATAGAAAAGGAGAGGAGCTTGACAGACGGTTGATTTCTCTCTTTCTTTAATCCCACACCTGTGTTCTCATCCACAATACAGACTAGACACAGGGCCTGGACTGGGGTGTCTGCAGGGTAGGTGAACTTTGCCGCCTCTGCATGTGGTAGGCTCCTGGGGGCCAGAAGCAGCACTTGCTACTACTAAGGGACCCAGCCAGTCTGTGTGACCATGAGGGACAGAATTGACTTACTCTCCTCTACCAGCTGGTCTCCTACGGGCCTTGCTCTTGGCCAAACCCAGATAAAAACCAGAGTGGGAGGAGCCCTTGTGTATCATTTATACATATCTTCTTGGGAACAAACAGGATCCCAGCAGTTCTAGGAGACAGAACTTCCATTTATGGGAGATGGAATTTTATCTTCACCTTCCACTTCTGCCACTGTACTCCCTGTTTATCCATCTTCCAAACTGTGTGTGTGTGTATGTGCACATGTGTGCATGTGTAAGTACATATGTACATACGGGGATTTGTACTCAGGGCCTCACATTTTCACTCAGCTCTTTCACTCATGCTTGCTCTCTATCAGATTTGGCACTTAACTCAGATCTTTAGGCCTCAGCTTTCTGAGTAACTTGGATTTCCTGCATGAGCCATCAGCTCTGGCCTAACTTGTTGAGATGAGTTCTCCCTAACTTTTACTGGAGCTACCTGCAGTCACAATCTTCCATCTTCACCGTAGTCCTAAGTAGTTGAAATTACTATAGTGAGCCACTGTGCCCGGCTGTGTGTGTGTGTGTGTGTGTGTGTGTGTGTGTGTGTGTGTGTGTGTGGCTGACCCGGGGGCTTGAACTCAGGGCCTTGGCAGTGTCCCTGAACTTTTGTGCTCATGGGCTAGTGTCTACCACTTGAACCACAGCACCACTTCTGGTTTTTTAGGGGTTGTTAATTGGATATGAGTCTCACAGACTTACAGAAGAAAAAATTATAGAACAAGAGTGTATGTAGGATCTGGGCACCCTTGGCTTGTGCCTGTAACCCTAGCTACCCAGAAGGCTGAGATCTGAGGATCACAGTTGAAAGCCAGTTCAGGCAGAAGACTTTTCTCTCCAGTTAACTACCAAAAAGGTCAGAAGTGGAGCTGTGGCTTATGTGGTAGAGTATCAGCATTATGTGAAAAGGCTAAGGGACAGTACTGAGGCCTCGAGTTCAAGCCCCAGTACCAGCATCACACACACACACACACATACACACACACACACACACACACACACGAATACATGGGTTTGGACATTATTGAAAAATAATCTATGTCTCACAGAGGATGATGAAGAATGAGGAAACTCTAAAATCTAAATGACTTGATATCAACCAGGCAAGTTAACTTACCACACTTGCATGGATGGGCAAAAGATTCAAGGGATCAAAGCCAGACAATTTTATCCCACCAGCACTTCAAACAGTGGGAGTAGCTGCATAGCTGGACTAGTTTTACCCTAAGCTGTTGGATGAGCCCAGATGTAGGCTCTGCCTGTGAGAGGTGCTTCACAGCTGAGCTCCTAGGGCTACTAGCTCTGCAACTTATAGCAGACTATCTCCTCCCCAGGGGAGCAAGGAAGGAGTTATGTTTACCTTGACCTCCTTAATCATCTCTATGACTAGCCACAGAAACAGCTCTGGGTCAGTGGACAGTAAGGCCTTGAAATTGGCATGTTTAACAAGGCTACATAGAGATCAAAGCATTTGGCAGACTGGCCCTCCCAACAGAGATCAAAGTCAGACAGCAATGGGCATTTGTTAGCATCAGCCAGCACACATATTATCTTTCTCCTTCTCCCTCTCCCTCTTCATTTCCTTCTCCTTCTCCTCTCCATCTCCTCCCCCCTCTCTTTCTCTTCAATACTGAGGGTTGAAATCAAGCCCTCACACTTGCATTTGAGCCATGCCCCCAGTCCTTTGACTATTAGTTTTTCAGAGTATGTCTCACCAGAACTTGCCTTGAGATAGCCTCAAACCTCAATTATCCCACATCTGCTTCCCAAGTAGCTGGGGGTATGTGTATGATCACCATGCCACGCTTGCTTTTAAGATAGGGCCTTGTTATCCTTTAATCCAGGGTGGTCTATCTCTCTCTCTACCTTCCAAGTAGTTTGGATTAAATGCAAGTACCACCACTTCCAGTCCTATTCGTTCTTTTGCAATTCCTCTCAATTTTCTTTGGGGAAAGTACCTAGCCTGCTATAGCTTTGATGGGATGGTGAAGCAGCTTTAGCTTCCTGACACACAAAAGCCATCTTGGTATTAACATATTTCAAGACAGGCTTTTTAGTTGTCCTCTTGGTTCTGTGAGTCAAATCACATCCTTCCAATAAATTCATTTTGGGAGCTGGGCCCTGTTGGCTCATACCTATAATCTTGCTACTCAGGAGGTTGAGATCTGAGGATTATGGTTCAAAACCTGTTAGGGTAGCAATGTCTATGTCACTTTTATTTCCAGATAATCACCAAAAAAAAAAAATGCTGGTAGAGCTGTGGCACAAGTGCTAGAGTGCCAGACTTGAGCAAAAAAGCCAAGGGACAGTACCCAAGCCCTGTGTTCAAGTCTCAGTACACACACACACACACACACACACACACACACACACACACACACACACACCTCTTTGGTTTTAGTCAGGTATGGTGACACATACCTATAACTTCAGCATTCAGGAAACTGAAGCAGGAGGATTGGGAGTTCCAGGCCAGCCTGGGCTACATGTGAAACCCTACTTCAAAAAAGAAAAAGAAAAAAAGAAAGAAAAATATTTTTATAAATGGGGAAGGTCTGGTAGGATATGTTTCCAAAGAGCTGCTCTAATAGCAGGTGGAAAGGGAATGAATGGAAAATTCTGGAAGGTCATGGAGAGTGTAGGCTTTAGAGAGTCAGATTGTCTCTTCTGTTTACCTTACTACTGGTATGACTACAAGTTAGTTATTTTTTTATTTTAAAGACTTTTATTAGCATATTTTAGTTATATAAGGAGATATTTCATTGTGACATTTCCATACATATGTACAGAGGAAATCAAATATCTCTCTAGAATCTCTTTCCTCTGGGCATTCGAGGCATGGCCAAGATGCTTTGGGATGGCAAATGAGCGAACAGTAATCATTGTTTCCAAATTACTTTCTGAAGGCACGAACTCCTGTTTCTGTTGGGTTCCTCCCAGCCTCCACCTCCCCGTAGCAAGGCACACACAGACAGGCTTTCTTGGAGGTTTTATTGGTGGACGTACAGAAGCACCTTGTTATAAACACCATCTTACCTCTCCCATGGTCATGTGGCCTGCTGTGGGAAGCAGTATCATAGGAGGTGTCACAAGTAAACAGATGCCCACGATAATTATCCATTTGTCTAGATGTCAGGGTCCAAGAAAGTTCTCGCCTAGAGAACTGGCCGCAGGCGCCTGCAGGCAGTGCCCATTGGGGTCTTCCTGTTCCCAGAGGCTGTGGCACAAGGTGGCTCTCATGGGTATTTTTAAAGTGATTGGAGATGCGACTTTCGAAAGTGTCTTACACAAGTTGGATTTGTCCTTTTTGATGGCAGTGTTGGTGTTTCTGTAAGAGACCAGGAATTTTTGAGTCAATGGAAACAATAGAAAAAAAAGAAAACATTATTTTAAAAATCTACTTTTAAAACATCGTTTCCTCTGGGTGTTGATGGCTCAGGTCTGTAATCCTAGCTACTTAGGAGGCTGAGATCTGAGAATAGTGGCTCAAACCTAGCCCAGGCAGGAAAGTCTGTGAGATTCGTATCTCTAGTTAAGCACTAAAAAGCCAGAAATGGAGCTGTGGATCAAATGGTAGAACACCATCCTTTTTATTCTTCTTCTTCTTCTTCTTCTTTTTTTTTTTTTTTTGCCAGTCCCGGGGCTTGAACTCAGGGCCTGAACACTGTCCCTTGCTTCTTTTTTGCTCAAGGCTACCACTTTACCACTTGAGCCACAGCACCACTTCAGGCCTTTTTTTATATATGTGGTGCTGAGGAATCAAACCCAGGGCTTCATGTATGCGAGACAAGCACTCAACCACTAGGCCATATTCCCAGACCATAGAGCACTACCTTTAAGCACAAAAACTCAAGAACAGGGACCAGTTCCTGAACTCAAGCTCCAGAATCAATGCGTGTGGGTGTTCATGCCCCTACCCAAATCATTTTCTCTGTATGTCTTTTCCAGGATAAGTACACTGAACACAGCTATGGAAATATAGATGTGAAGAGTAATGACAGGGAGCATATATGGTATGCCCAGGAGAAAGCAAAGGAGAAGCAAGGTGGGAGCTGAGACCTGCCCAACTGAAGAGGACCAGGCACCTGGAATATCACGTGGATGTGTTGAGAACCCAATGTCTCATGACTTACCGTCAAAATTCAGACCCACTGGGCGCTGTCTGATGCCCACTGTATCCTGCCAGATAGTGGCATCATCTTAAGTGCCAAGAAAATCTTGAAATAGTCCTCTAAAACAATACAACATTTAAAATATCACGACAACAGGCACTGCAGGCTCATGCCTGTAATCCTAGCTACTCAGGAGGCTGAGATCTGAGGATCACAGTTCAAAGCCAGCCTGGGCAGTAGAGTCTGTGAACCTCTTATCTCCAATTAACTACCAGAAAACTGGAAGTAGAGCTGTGGCTCAAAGTGGTGGAACATTAGCCTTGAGCAAAAGAGCTCAGGGATAGAGCCCAGGCCCTGATTTCAAGCCCCATAACTGACAAACAACAGAAACAAAATCAAAATAGATCCTAATCCCTAGGTGGACACGGTGCTGCTTGTCTGTATCACAACTTTCAGGAGGCAGGAGCTTGAGGATCTAGAGTTCCAGGCCAGCCTGGGCTATGAGTTAGTAACTAGGAAGACAGACACGTGTGGCCAAAAGTTTTTAAGAACTTACAATTAGAGGGGAAATTAGGAAAAAAAGTGAAAATTACAAAAAAAAAAACCACCAAAAAGATCACTAAAGTTACTCACATTTTTAAGTATTCAAGAATAAATTCTCGGGGCTGGGGATATGGCCTAGTGGCAAGAGCGCTTGCTTCGTATACATGAGGCCCTGGGTTTGATTCCCCAGCACCACATATACAGAAAACGGCCAGAAGTGGCGCTGTGGCTCAAGCGGCAGAGTGCTAGCCTTGAGCAAGAAGAAGCCAGGGACAGTGCTCAGGCCCTGAGTCCAAGGCCCAGGACTGGCCAAAAAAAAAAAAAAAAAAAAAAAGAATAAATACTCTACATTTCTTAAAGTAAAAACAATTTTTGAGTTACTTGGCAAAAGACGATATAGCTAACTGATCTAAAGTCATCTTTAATACAAAATGCCTACAATGCTGCATCAAATAAGAGAAATGTAATTTTAAGTCCATAGCTGAACTCACAAGAAGCACAAAACAGGGCTGGCATTGAGATACATGCCTGGAATCCCAGCTATTCCAGAAATAAACATAGGAGGATCTTAGTTTGAGACTAGCACTGACAAGAACTAGAGACTCCATCTGAAAAATGAACTAGCAGGAAAAGGGCATGGTTCAAGTAGTAGATTGCCTGCCCAGCAATATGAGGCCCAAAGTTCAAACCCAAGTACTTCCAAAAAAGAAAAAGAAAGGTTAAAAATAAGAAATAATCCTAGGGACCCCCAAATCTGAGACTAGGATCTGAGTGTGAGCAGGGCTGCTGGAGGGCCTCTTCAGCCTTGGGAACCAAGTGCTTGCCTTGGTGTATCTGAAGTTAAAGAATGGCTACTCTTCTCAAAGCTAAAGGGAAGACCTCCCTGGGGCCACGCGGAGGGCTTGCGCTGTGGCTCCTAGCTCTGGGGAGCTTGGAGATGGGGCACACTCTTGCCCAGGCATGTGGAAGACATGTGCAATAGTTTCAAAGTTTCAGGTCTGATATTGAGATATTTGATCCACTTTGAATTGTTAATAGTGCATGGTGACACTTTTATTTCTTGGCAAATAGATGCCCACTGTTCTCAACACCAACTATTGAAGAGGCTATTTTTTTCCATTGTATGTCTTATGGTTCCCTTATCAAATATCAGATAACTATAAGTGCATTTTTCCTGTGTCTTCTGTTCCATTGGTTTTCGGGCCTATTTTTGTGCCATTACCAAGTTGTTTTTGTTGCTATAGCTCCTCAGTAGAGTTTGAAATATGGTATTTGTGATAACCCCTACATTGCTTTTTTTTTTTTTTTTTTTTTTTTTTTTTTGGCAATTCTAGGTCTTTTGTTGTTCCATATGGATTTTTTAAATTGTTTTGTCTATCTTTGTGTCTTGGTAAAGAATGTCATTGGGATTTTGATGGGGATTGCATTGAATTTGTATATCCTTTTTTTTTTTTTTTTTTTTTTTTTTTTGCAGTATGGCCATTTTCCCAACATTGATTCTACCTATCCATGAGCATTTCCATTTCCTAGTGTTCTCTTTGATTTCTTTCTTCAGATTTTTATAGTTTTTACTATGAAGATCTTTAACATCTTTGGTTAGGTTTTTTCTCCTAGGTATTTTTTGAGGCTGTTGCAAATGGAGTTTTTTTTCCCTTTCTGCTTGTACATTGTTGTCATACAGAAAGGCTACTGATTTTTATGGGTTAATTTTGTATCGTTCCACTTTGTCAAAATGGCTGATCAGCTCTAGGACCTTGGAGATAGAGTCTTTTGGGTCCTTTAGGTATAAGATCATGTCATCTGCAAATAGGGATAGTTTGACTTCTTCTTTCCAAATGTGAATCTCTTCTATGTTCTTTTCTTGCCTTATTGCTGTGGCCAGGAATTCTAGGACTGCATTGAAGAGTATTGGAGAGAGTGGGCATCCCAGGCTTGTTCCTGATTTTAGGGGAAATGGTTTTAGTTTTCCCCCATTCCATATGATGTTGGCTGTTGGTCTGTTATACATAGCCTTTATTATTTTAAGGAATATGCAATCAATTCCTAGCTTCTCTGAATCTTTTAACATGAATGGATGTTGTATTTGTTGAAGTCCTTTTCTGCATCTACTGAGATGATCATGTAGTTCTTGTCTTTGGCTCTCTTGACACGGTCAATTACATTTATTGTGTATGTTAAACAAGCCTTACATCTGTGGGATGAGGCCTACTTGGTCATAATGTGCCGGGCTCGGGTCGCCTCCCCTGGCACGGGGGGTCAGGCTCTACTCTAATCCAATAACTCCCTTTTTTACCCTCTCCCCTGGTCACCCGACCCTCAGGTAAGGCTAGAGTGGAGTGGGGGGCTCAGGAAAGACCTCAGGTGCACGCGGCCGTACGAGATCCCTTGTCCTCCCTCCTTACCCTCGAAGGAAGCCAGGCACAGACGGGTCTCGGAGACGCTTTAAGACTAAATCTGATTTAATAAGGGAGTGGCTAACAGTTGATATAGTAGGGGTGACAAGAAAAGGGGTGATTGACCAAAAGCTGGCGATAGGCTGGCGAGCTTGTCATAAGACCCCCTCATGAGCTAACATCACCTGGATAGCACCACCACAGGGGCAAAGCCCGTGAGAATGGGTAGCACATGGGCTGGCGAGAAAGTTGGGGGGCTGGTCGCAAAGCCAGTTCTTCTGGTTCTGGACCCAGAGAATTGTGGCTTGCTTCCGCATTCCCCCAGGGCTGGGGGAAGGGCGGCATCTTGGGAGTGCTCTCCTCTGCCCTTCCCTCTCAAGGCCAAAGCTGAACCCCAAAAATAATGTACATTTTTAAAATTTGTTTATGGATTCTGTTGGTTAGTATATTTTATTGAAGAGCTTTGAATCTGTGTTCATCAGAGAAATTGGTTTATAGTTCACTTTTTTGTTGGATTCTTACCTGTTTGGGGGATGAGTGCAATATTGGCTTCATTGAATGAATTTGGAATTGATCTTTGTTCCTATTTCACAGAAAAGCTTGAGGAGTATTGATGTTAGTTCATATTCAAAAGTCATACAGAATCCAGACATGAATCCATCTGGGCCTGAGCTTTTCCTTGTTAAGACTTCTGATTACTTCCTCAGTCTCGTTGCATGGTATTGGCCTGTTTAACTGGTTTATGTATTTTTGGTTCAGCTTAGGCAGTTTGTATGTCTCTAGAAATGTGTCCATTTTGACTAGGTTTTCCTTTGTTTTGAGTATAGATTTTGAAAGTAGCCCTTTATAATTGTTTGGATTCCTTGGGTGTTTGTTATGTTTCCTGTAGCACATCTGATTTTATTGATTTGAGTCTCTTCTCTTCTTTTTTTCGTTAATCTCACAAGTGGTCTGTCAATTTTATTGATTTTTTTCTCAAAGAGCCAGCTTTTTGTTTCATTGATTTTATGTGTAGGGTTTTTTTTTTAGTCTCTATTTCATTAATTTCTCACCTAATCTCTGCTATCTCTGTCTAGTTTTGGGTTTGGTTTGTTCTTCTAGCAGTTTTAGTTGCATCATGAGGTTATTTCCTTGAGCTGTTTCTGTTGTTCTTAAGTGTGCACTTAGAGCTATAAACTTTCAGCACGTTTGCCATATGGAGATAAGGCCTTAAAGATTTTTGGCCCAATCTGGTTTTCAACTGAGATCTTCAGGTCGCTAGGATTACAGGTATGAAATACCAGCCATGAAGTAGCATGAATTTTGGAATTAATTTATTCATTTCTCTTATTGAGCACATACCACGTGGATATGCTGGGGCTTATTTATAGAATGAACTGTCAGAATGAAGAGACTTGACTACTATAAACTGTGTTTTCAAGGATAAGCTTACCACACAGTTGAGGGACAAAGTCAGGTACATTGTTATTGAGAATAAAAAGGAGGAGCAGAGCTAGGATGAGAGAGTGCACTGTCCCTGTGATGCCATGCAGGGGACAAAACCCACCTGTCTTCTGGGGGCTGGGTCCTTCCTGAGAGTTCCAAGAATCTGTCAGTAGACTGCTCGGCTTCCTGCAGCAATATAGTCTCACTGGTCTGGGAGGATGACGGGAGGCTGCTCTCAGGCTGTGCAAAGAAATTCAAGTCAGAGCTATGCTGCTCACGGAGCACCCATCGCCTCCTGGGGCAGAACCCTGAAGGAACTGGTGGGGTTCCATCTAAATTTTGAAGATTAGCCCCAGAAATCTGGCCCTCAAGCACTAAACCACAGAACCATCCAACCAATTAGGGATCCCTGATAGGACCCCCACTTCTCTCTGTTGGGCTGTAGAGGCTACTCTATTCAGAGCCCAAGATGTGAGTTGTAGCTAGCTTTCAAAGCTAATGATTATGCCCCTGAATGACAGCAGGAAAGTTTTTAGGTTCTGAAATCTGAAGGTTCTGAGTAATTCAGTCCAACAAGTTTCCTTTCTTATGTGTGTGTGTGTGTGTGTGTGTGTGTGTGTGTGTGTGTGTGTATGTTTTACACTAAACAGGTCCTGGGAAGGTCTCTGAGTATTGAGAAAAGCCCTGGGTTCTACCTCTAGTGCTGCAAGAAAAAAAAAGTTGAAGCTGAGCATGGTAGCCCATGTTTGTAATCCCAGCCCTTGACTTGGGAAGGAAGCTAGTTTAGGAGGATTGTGAGGTGGAGGCCAGCCTGCCCTCTACAGCAAGTATCCAGCCAGTCTGAGCTGTAGTGAGATCCTGTCCAAAAGAAAAAGGAATTCAAAAGAAGTGAAAGGAAATGAAGTATGTGTGAATATTCATGTAACAAGTGTTCAACCTCCTTGAAGATTAGAAATGCCTCTTTTTACCTATCTTAATAGAAACTTATTAAAACATGCTCTTTTCTGGGTGTTGTCTCACACATATAATCAGAAGGTTGAGGACTGAGGTGGGAGCCACCCAGACAGACAAATCCATGAGACTCTAACTCCAGTTAACCAGCAAAAAGACTGAGCTGGAGTCATGGCTCAAGTGGTAGAGCACAAGCTAAAAAGCCAAATGAGAGTAAATGGTCACACACACAAACTTATACTAACTGATTGTGATAAGGAAGCAATGCCCTGTGGTTAAAGAAAAGTACCTCAGAAAAAAATCTAACATGAAAAAGCACAGTATAACCTATGCAAATGTCTCTCTGTACCCATGGAGATAGGGTCCAGGACCCCCTTCTAACACAAAACCTGTGCATGCTGGAGTTTCTTATGCAAATAGACTAAGGGGCACATGTCCTCCTACATCCAATCCTCTCTAGCTTACTATACTAATACAATCTAAATGGTGGGGCTGGGAATATGGCCTAGTGGCAAGAATGCTTGCCTCGTATATAATCGAAATGGTACATAAAGCCTCAGCATACTGTATGATGTAGGGAATGGTGACAAGGAGAAAAGGTATGATGTATTGGCACAGATGCAATTCTTTTTGGAATATTTTTAGTCTGAGGTTGGGCATTGGTGGCACATATCTGTAATCCTAGTTACTCAAGAGACTGAGATCAGAGGATTGCAGTTCAAAGCCAGCCTAGGCAGAAAAGTCTGTGAGATTCATCTCCAATTAACCAGCACAAGGCCAGAAGAGGAAGGTGTGGCTCCAGTGGTAGAGTGTCAGCCTTGAGCAAAAAAGTCAAGACAGAGCATGAGGCCCTGAGGTCAAAGCTTGGCGGGGGTGGTGGGGTGGTGGAGAATGCATATTTTTAGTTGAATTCATGGCTGAGAAACCTAGTTGTATATATGAAGGGCCAACAATGTATTTGAGTGTATTTGTATGTGAGATATATATAGATATAGATATAGATATAGATATAGATATAGATATGGGTGGAGCCACGTGCATATACGCCTACATCATGCCTGTGTTTATTTTGTTGCAGACAGCAGAAGGAGGCCCCACTTACTGTTGTTTCGGTGGAGTGTCTAAGCCTCTTGGGCACCAGACAGTGAGTGAACTGGATTCTTGGGTCTTTGGTGGTGATAGACAGACCTTTCCGAAGAATTCTCACCAAGCGGATCCAGAATTGGAATACAGCCTCTGGATGATTTTTGTGGAGCCTCATGTAGTAGATCTTTTCAGTCACTGTCCTAACACGCAGAATGCGTTGGATCCGGTCATAGATTCGTAACTCCACATATTTCAGGGGAAGAATCCTGTGCACAATCAGGAAATTCCTGGTCAGGGCCTCTCCCTGCTGCTTGGAAGATGCTTGGAGAGCAGAGGCTCATGTTTTGGGAGTGGGGATGACCACTAAGACTTGAGTCCTCTCTGATTTCTAGGACTTTTGCTGTTAATCTGTCCACATCTAACCACCACTGCTACTGCAGTGTAATGTCTCACTTAATTCTGACAACAACCCTTCGATGATGGCAAGGTAAGGATTATCTATTGCACTTTACAGATTTTGACATAGAGGCTCAGAAAAACTCAGTGATTTGCCCAAGGTTAAGTCTATTATTAAGCAGGAATTAGAATGGTTTCCTGACTCCATTTCTAGGCTTTCTCCTTATCACTCCATTACTTGTATTGAAAGAGAAAGGAGAAGGATGATATCTCCTATACATCCAGTATTTTTCCTTTAGTCTCAACATTTCTGAGTCCTATTTGACTTCCATATATTTGTCCTTTCTTCAGAAATCTCCTATATCTATATTAACAAAATATAAGGAAAGAAACCCCAGATCCTCAGGAAATAGGCCTGCTTGATGCTGGGAACAGCGGGGTGGGGATGTTGGGGGGAGAAAAGACTCACACCTGTAATCCTAACTACTCAGGAGGCTGAAATCTGAGGATTGTGGTTCAAAGCCAGACTGGGCAGGAAGTTCTTGAGGCTCTTATCTCTAATTAAACCAGCACAAAGCTGGAAATAGCATCATGGTTCAAGTGTTGAGTGCTATCCCAAGGGAAAAAGCTAAAAAAAACAGTACCTAGGCACTGAATTTAAGCCTCCGTTCTCTCTCTCTCTCTCTCTCTCTCTCTCTCTCTCTCTACACACACACACACACACACACACACACACACACACACACACACACAAACCTGGGTTTGAAGCAGAACTGTAAACTGTTCTACCCTTGGTATGTGCAGATACTAGATAAACTTTGGTCAAGTGAATGAGTGAATTCCTTCAAAATTGTTGATAGACGAAAGGATACCCATTTCTTGATCTAAAATCCAGCTGCAGAACAATCATCCCCTTTGCCCCTCCCTCTAGCCTTTCTTTACCTGCTGAGGGTGATGACAGGGGCAGAACAAGGCGTGGTCCAGTTGGAAAATGGCCTCTGGGGCCAGGTGATGTTGGCCATCAGGAGGATGTTGGGGAGTGGCAAGGAAGGCACTGAAGAGGTCACGCCAAGGATCACGATGGTAGAGCCTTCATAAACATCCATCCAGTTCCCGTCCTTCGTGACCTGGGTCATACAAAATATAGAGGACTGCTCACGATGGAAGTAAGTGAGCTTTGAGGTGATGATGGTGGTGATGGTGATGGTGGTGGTGAGGTGAGATGAGAGGAAAGGAGACAATGTGATATATAACTAACTACTTGGGGTGAGTCATTTCAAGTACACTTTGATCTCCAGTGAGGGTCTACCTCTCTCTGGCACCTTCTGAGTTTCCTGCATCTGGGGTCACTTTGTATCCATTCAGAGAAACTAAAACATTTTTCATAGTAGACCAAGTACAGGACATGGAAAGAGAATGCATCTGACTGCTGAACTACCGTGTTCATAGAGAAATGACTAGAAAGTGAATCCTGAGTCTGGATCCCACCATATTGTTCTTCACAAGGGTGCTGGAAATGAGCTCACCCCAAACTTGCCTGCTGATGTCCAATGATTCATTGCCCCTAGGCAGCACTGGAACAGGGAAGGCCAGAACCCTGCACACAGTTCTCCCAAAGTAGGGAAGAACTTTCACTTTAGGCCCCAGACCCAACTCAAGCATGTCCACCTTCTCTTCTTTGACTCCATTCTTCCCCTCTATTTGGATGGGTACCTGTACTGGGTTTGTGTCCCTCTGTCCATTCCATCACTCTATCTTTATCTAGGTACTTTGGAGATACATCCACCTTCATTTTTCTACTTATCAGTCTAGGCCATACCTTAAAACAGTGGCTTAATGGGTGCTGGTGATTCACATCTGTAATTCTAGAGAGCTTGGAGGCTGAGATTGGGAAGGTTGCAACTCCCTTTTCTTCTTTCCTTCTTTCCTTCTTTCATTCCTTCCTTCTTTCCCTCCTTCCCTCTTTCCTTCCTTCCTTCCTTCCTTCCTTCCTTCCTTCCTTCCTTCCTTCCTTCCTTCCTTCCTTCCTGCCTTCCTGCCTTCCTGCCTTCCCTCCTTCCTTCTCCTTCTTTTTGTTGTAGTAGGAGGACTTAAACTCAGGCCCAAGGGTGCTCTTCTGGTGTTTCACTACCAGAGCTACAGTTCCACTTCTGGCTTTTTGCTGGTTAATTGGAAATAAGCGTCTCATACACTTTACTGCCTGGGCTGGCCTCAAACTGTGTTCCTCAAGTCTCAGCCTCCTGAATTGCTAGGATTACAGGAGTGAACCACCGGTGCCTAGAGGGGATTGCTAGTTGAGGTCAGGCCAGGCAGGAAAGTTCACAAAGACCCCTTTCCTCAACTGAGAGAGGGCCATAATGGCACATACCTGTTGTTCTAGCTACTGTGGGAAACCTAGAACAGCAATCATGACCTAGGCAGGTACCTAAGGTGGTAGGGAGACCCTGTCTCAAAAAGGGCTGGGGGTATGGCTCATGTGGTAGAGGGCTGACATAGCAAGCAATAGCGCATTGAGTTCAAACCCTAGTATCATAAGCAAACAAAAGAAAAAAGAAGAAAAAAGAAAAGGTGGCCCAAGACTCTGTGTTCTGGGCTTTCTTTCACTGTCCAAGGGCAGTGGCTGCTCTGCATGTTTTGGGCACCCACTCGCTGTGCTCAAGTCTTAGGGGTTAGCTCCTCCCAGAGTTTGCTTTTATAACAGGTAAAACTAACTCAGAGGCTTCTTGGCCCAGGACCCTGAGACACTTTGTATCTCCTGCCCTGCCCTGCCCTGCCCTGCACAGAGTAGGCATTTCTGTGTGCTTGCTGGCTAATTGATTACACCACAAGGCAAGGGGGGATAGATTCACCAGAACAAGCAAGGAGGCCGTGGGAGGCAGGCGGCCCCTGGGGGTGATGAGCATGTACTCAGACAAGCACTCCATACTCCAGTGGGACCACACTCCTTACTTCCCTAGGCCACAAATGCTTGCTTCCAAGAATAATCTCACCATTCTGGGGGGATCAGCCCCAAGGTGGGGGGGGGTCACCTGTACAGAGGGCATCTGTGGACCTGGGGGTGACAGAGTTGTGATTGCTTTGTATGATTCAAATCTGGCTCCTTAAAGCACATGGTAACACTCCAAGCCCCTTACACTTGAATAAAAATTTGTGTGGGGGTTAAAAATGATTGTCACTCTCACCCTAGAAAGTGTTTCCCTCTCCCAATAAACTTAACTATCACTTTCAAAAGAATAAAAGTGCCTGGCTTGCAGGGAGCAAACAGGCTGAGAATACAAAATGAGACCCAGATCAGTGGGTTTGCTCTGGCTTTCATGGCTTCCTTCTCCCAGGGCTTTCAAAGTCCACAGCCTCTTCTGACCAACCCCTGGGGACAGGTTTTGGAAAGGGCAAGCCCTGACCTGTGCAGGGATACCTGGATAAAGTTGCTTTCAAACACCACAGAGTCGGGGAACAAGTTGAATTCTGGAGAATGAATCAGTTGACAAAGAAGGCCATCTTCCACCCCAAGTTCCACTCCAGGGCCTGAGTCACTGACCACAGGAGGGAGGCCCCTGATTTTACTCATTGGTTCTTGGTAAGAAAGGGCTGGGGAACATCTCTGAGGCCCCACGCAGACCCAGCCCAAGTCCAAGATGTTGGTGGGACCACTGCTCCCCACTCCTCCCCAACTCCACCTGCCTTCCCTCCTTCCAGCTGCCCACCAGGACTGGGAGGGCCTGTCAGCTCACAATGGCAGGCATGACATCAAGGAATGTGCAGGGTAACAACAAGAAAGGGGGAAAGCAAGAGGACAGGAAGGATAGAGAATATTGGGGACTCTTTTGGACCTCTGTCTGCGGGCTACAAACTAGCAGCATTAGTGGCCTGTCCTACTTTTCAAACATTCACTCTTAGGCCCCCGAGTGGGGAGAAGGACTCTTCCTTCACTCTCTCCCAGTTACAGGGCATGTTTTCTAAGTAATAGGTTAAAAATATGAACCAAGTGCTGGTAGCTCACATCTGGAAATCCTAACTTACTCAGGAGGCAGAGGTCTGAGGATCTTGTTCCAAGGCAGACAAATCCAAGAGACTTTTATCTCCAATTAACCAGCAAAAAGCCAGAAGTGGAGGTGTGGGTCAAGTGGTAGAGTATTAACCTTGAGCAAAAAATCTAACCAGAGCATCAGGCCCTGAGTTCAATCCCCAATACTATCACAAATAATAAATAAGCAAATAAAAATATGACAGGATTAAAATATGCCCATGGTATCCACTATACACTATGTGGAAAATGAACTGTACAACTTGTGGGCAGGGATGGGAAAGGGAAACAGAGGGGGAAGCAGAGGAAGGAGGTGACATTGTTCAAAAAACAAAGAAATATACTCATTCCCTGCTTACAAAATGGTAGTCCCTTAATAATCATAAAAATTTTAAAAATGTCCATGAGACCCCAAAATTGTGCATCCATTAACTTAGCACAAACTTTTCTTCTCTGGATACATTCTTTTTTGCCTTTATTTGTGTGTGTGCATGCGTGTGTGTGTGTGTGTGTGTGTGTGTGTGTGTGTGTGTGTGTTGCTCCTGGGGCTTGAACTCAAGGCCTGAGTGGTATTCCTGTGCTGGAAGCTATTGCTCTACCACCTGAGCCACAGCTCCACATCTAGCCTTTTTTGGTACTTCGTAAGAGTCTCATGAACTTTTCTGCCCAAGCTGGCTTCAAACCACGATCCTCAGCTTCCTGAGTAGGTGTGATTACAGGTGTGATCCTCTGGCCCAGCAACATTCTTTAACAAACTATGAAGAAAATGTATTTGGAAGTAATGTCATACCAAATGAAGCTCTACTTGAACAAAGTAAAAATTGTGCTTAAATAGGAAAGAAAAAGAAGACATACATATAAACACATACCAACAAAAAAGAACTCAAAATACCTCATTGGTAACTTTTTCTTTTTTTGTGGCCAGTCATGAGGCTTGAACTCAGGGCCTGAGCACTGTACCTGGCTTCATTTTGCTGAAGGCTAGCACTCTACCACTTGAGCCACAGAGCCACCTCTGGCTTTTTCTATATATGTGGTGCTGAGGAATCGAACCCAGGGCTTCATGTATGCGAGGCAAGCACTCTGCCACTAGGCCAGATTACCAGCCCCTTGTTGGTAACTTTTTATATTGACTATATGCTGGAATACTAATATAATTAGTACAGTGGGTCAAATAGTTTTAAATATCTTTCCTGTTTCTTTATACATTCTAATGTGGACACTATAATATTTTAAGTTATACATTAAGTTATTCATTTAATAGTGCTGGGATATGTTATATCTCCCAGTTCTTAGTATTTTGGAATCTGTCTTAAGCTGTAGAATCAGCCTTTGAAATCCAGAAAACATTGCATAGCATCCTAAGTATATTTTCCTTCCTTAGTGTCCACTAGATGGCATAAGAGCTCAGGCCACCATTTTTTTTAGTCGCGCTTTAAATTTTGTGTTTGGAGTTTTCAATGTGCTATTCATGGACTCATTTGAATGTGTTTGCTTACATTATTCTTCACCTGGGATGCTCTTTCCTATCAAACCTAGTCATTTCAAAAATATTCCGATCACCTAAGAAGCTCTTTAGTTTTATTTTATCAGTCATAGAGTTTGAATTCAGGGCCTGGGAACTGTCCCTGAGCTCTTTTGCTCAAGGCTAGCACTGTACTACTTTGAACCACAGCTCAGCTTCCTGTTTTCTGGTGGTTAATTAGAGATAAGAATTTTATGGCCTTTCCTTCCTGGGCTGGCCTTGAACCAAATGCTCAGATTTCAGCCTTCTGAGTAGCTAGGATTATAGGCATGAGCCACGAGCATCAAGCAATAAACTGTTTCTTACATCCCCTTGCAAATAACTGTGTGCCTTCTATCCTAAACAAATATTTCTATCACAGAACCATGATGTATTATTGCTTTTAAACCACCTCATGTATGTTATCTGAAGCAGATGGTGATGAGATCTTGGTTGGTGCTTGGCATCTCAATGGGCTGGTATATGGCAGTAGCCAGCCCCCCCCCCCCCCCCCCAAATTCCCATTGCTTCCACAAGAAAAGTTGGTTCCACAGGAATCAGATGCTCTGCGTCCTGGCATCCTTACTCCACAACCCACACTAATGGAGAGCTCTATACAGATCAATTCTGATTAGAATTATCAGAGGATAGATGAAGCCCATATAGGTTTGGGAATCAACCTTAAATGCTCCAACCTATGGAAGTGGAGGTGTGGGTTTAAGTGGTAGAGTGCTAGCCTTGAGTGGAAAAGCCAAGTGAGCATAAGGCCTTGAGTTCAAGTCCCAGTGCTAGCACGTGCTCATGTGCATATACATGCACACAATGCTTGGACTAGAATTGATACAAGTCATTTTTACTCACAATTACTCAGAATTAGTCACATGACCCCATCCCAACCATAAGGGGGTCAGGATGCACAATTCAATCAAGTGTATTGGCAGAAATCGTTGAGGAATACCAATGACTACCACTAATGGTCTTTTGGTTGGATAATTATTCAGCTCACATCTCCCCTGCAGGTAGAATCTACTAACTATATCTCCCACAAAGGCAACAACCCAAGAATTCCTTTTAACTACAACATCAAGCTCACATTTAATGATCTTGGTGATTAACAATAGTTTCTCCATCGGTTTCCGATATAGCTTGAGATAAAGATCTACAAACTAAAAGATGTGTTTCCCCCCCCCCCCCCATCTAAAATACAAGAGCAGAATGCAGGCAGGATAAATGCAGTAAGCGGGGATGAGGAAGAATGAATGGGAGGCACAGTGTGTGCCCAGTGCCCTGAGGGTAGGGTATGCTGTGCCCAGCCCCAACTCACCAGGAAGAAAATCCTCACACAATTGTTTAAAGATACTGAGACATTAGTGTTCTTGCCGCAGTGTAAAGGAACCTAACTTGGCTTTGACTGATACAGAACTTGAAATTAGAGGAGAATTGTTACATATTAAAAAGAAAAAGTCAACAAGTCCTGATCTGTATGACATGAACTTACATGGAGGGCTGCAAAGAGATTGGAGGTGGGAAGGATGGCAACCCTTGTTACATAGTAGCAAAGTATTTGTTAGAACTGTTGCCTACAGTGACACAGAAGATACTGTGTCTAATACTCTTTCAGATCTAGGGGAAAGAGAGAGGGAGAGAGTAAGGGAACAGAATGAACTGGTAATGTTGCCACTGACAATGGACCACAAGACAGAGAGCATACTTGTCAGCAGGTGTGAAGTGTCTAGAGAGACTGGAAATGCGTGCTCTTGCAGTGTAGGCTGAGTAGCTGCTTGTCATCCTAAACTGGCAATGGATAAAACTGCCTGGAGGAACAAAACCCAAATCTCCTCCCTCTTCCCCCCTCTCTCCTTCTCTCTCCCTCCCTTCCTCTCTCTTTCTCTCTCTCTTACCTGTCCCAGGGCTTGAGCTTTTGTCCTCCTGAGTAGCTAGAACTACAGGCATGAGCCACCAGCACCCTGTGGAAATCTCTTTCCTGGGCAAACAGGAAGTTGGTCACTTTACCTGTGTAGGTCATCACATTTGTTGTTGAAACCTCAGAGTAGCTGGGTGATAGTAACTAGCACCTATAATCCTATAATCCTACCTATTCAGGAGACTGAGACTTGAGGATCACAGTTCAAAGTCAGTCCAGACAGGAAAGTCCTTTAGAGTCTTAGCTCCAGTTTAGCAGCCAAAAGCTGGAAGTGGAGCTATGGCTCAAGTGTAGAGCACCACTTTGAGCAAAAAAAGGCAAGGACAGCACCCAGGCCCTGAGTCAAGGCCCTGGACAGATAAACAAACAAAACCAGAAAAACAAAGACTCCCATCTCAATTGACAAATTACACTTGGTGGTTTGAGTTTGTAATTCCAGTTATGCGAGAGGCTGTAGGTAAAAGGATCAGTCAGCAGGGGCTGGGGTGTGGCTTAGTGGTAAAGTGCTTGCCTAGCATACATGAAATGCCCTGGGTTCGATTACTCAGCACCACATATATAGAAAAAGCCAGAAGTGGCACTGTGGCTCAAGTGGTAGAGTGCTAGCCTTGAGTACAAAGAAGCCAGGGACAGTGCTCAGGCCCTGAGTTCAATCCCCAGAACTGGCAAAATAATGATAAGGGTCAGTTAGCAATGGGTGAAAAATTGAGAACCTACCTGAAAAACAACTAAAGTGTAAAAAGGGATGGGATGTGTCTAAAGTATAGAGCTCTTGTCCAGTAAGTGTGAGGCCCTGAGTTTGAACCTTAGTGCTGCCAAAAAGAGTAAAACAAACCTTTTTTTTTTTTTTTGAGACAGAGTTTTGCCTTGCCATATAGCCCAGACTGCCGCAAAATTTATATCCGTGTGTTTCTACCTTCCAATTGCTGGGATTACAGGCATGTACCACCAATTTAAAATGATTCCTAAAACCCTTCCAGTTTTCAATAAAAGCCCAGCTACTCAGATGTGGTGAGCCAGCAGAAAAAAAAATCATATGAATGTCTTAGTGTTCTCAGCTACCAGGGGAGGCTGAGATGAGGGGAATTTAAAGTTCAAGGCCAATGTGGGTCACTTATTGAGGCTGCCTCAAAAAAATAAATTATCTGTGAGAGACATTTTACCAGTAACTGAGAACAAACAGAATTGAGCAGTCACTTTGGTGGGTAAGACATTGAGGAGTTTAAGAGAAAATGATAAGGCCTCCTGGAATGAAAGTCTTGAAGACTGATGGTCTAGGGGTTAGAAGTGGTCATTTCTCCTCTCTAGAGATGGACCATCACCAGAGGACTGAAGAACCATCCCTCAGTGTCTTCGGGGTTGATTGCAGGCCCCACTTGCAAGCTCTAGTTCCTAATATAAAAATAGCACAATATTTGCCTATAACCTAGGAATAGCTTCCCATACTTTATACCATCTCTAGATTACTTATAATGTCTAATGCAATGGCAATGTTACATTATTTAGTAATAAAAAGTGTAAAGTTCAGCTGTGTTCCATATAGATATAATTTTTTCAAACTTCCTTTTCAATACTTTCAGTGCTGGGGATGCATTGACCTAGCATCTTCAAGGCCCTAAGTTCAAACCCCAACCCAGTACTCCTTCCTCCTGCCCCCTCCCAAAAAAGTTTAAGTTGCAGTTGGTTGACCCCAGGATTGCAGGTTCTGTGGTACGGAGGTTCAATTCTATCAGTCTTGACCTAAACTCAGATAACTGTTTGATACAGGACGGATCTAGCCCCTACCCTCAGTCCAGAGATTAATTTTGTGTGTATGTATACCAGGACTGGTACTTGAACTCAGAGCCTCATACTCTTGCTTAGCTTTTTTTTTTTTAAACCAAAAACATCTTTATTTTATAGTCTTCAAAAAGCAAACCGTTCTTTTACCAAAGTACTCATGATTAACTTAGAAAAATGGCATAGGATACACTGCCACACCATTTCCCTTCAACAGCAAACAGTATTCTAGAATATAAACATTGAAAGATTAAAAAAAAAAATCAGGGGGGCTGGGGATATGGCCTAGTGGCAAGAGAGCTTGCCTCCCATACATGAAGCCCTAGGTTCGATTCCCCAGCACCATGTATACAGAAAATGGCCAGAAGTGGCGCTGTGGCTCAAGTGGCAGAGTGCTAGCCTTGAGCAAAAAGAAGCCAGGGACAGTGCTCAGCCCCTGAGTCCAAAGCCCAGGACCAGCAAAAAAAAAAAAAAAAAAAAAATCAGGGCTGGGAATCCAAGCCCAGGACTGGCAAAAAAAAAAAAAAAAAAAAGAAAAGAAAAAAGAAGGTTAAAAAAAATCCATTTGCTTGCCACCATGGCGGCTAATGCTACCACTAACCGGTCTCAGCTGCTGCCTCTAGAGCGCGTGGACAAATGCATAGGATCAAGAATTCACATCATGATGAAGAGTGAGAAGGAAATTGTTGGCACACTTCTAGGATTCGACAACTTTGTCAATATGGTGCTGGAAGCTATCACAGAGTTTGAAATCACACCAGAAGGAAGACGGATTACTAAATTGGATAAGATATTGCTGAATGGAAATAGTATAACCATGCTGGTTCCTGGAGAAGGACCTGAAGTATAAATGGATTTCCTTGACTTGCTTAGCTTTTTTGCTACAGCCTAGCTCTACCACTCCAGCCACACCTCTACTTCCTGCTTTTTACTGTAACTGGAGATCAGATTGCTCTGGACTGGGATCCTCAGATCTCAGCTTCTGGAATAGCTATGATTATAGGTTTGAGCTACCTGTGCCTGGCTTCAGAGTTTGATGTTTAAACAAAGCTCTAAGCACTTTCCTGCTCCAAAGTTCTAGATGTTAAACCTGAGATCTAGGAATTAAGTCCATTCCATACCATCAATTTCAAGGGCAGAAGTCAACATGACACATAGTGGAAATATATATTCAACTTTATTGTGTTAGAAAAACTCACTTAAACCACATGGTGGCCATAATGCCCATGTCCTGGGCAGACTCAGTCATTCCACTGTCCCCTCTGGGCCATTATATGCAAACATACAAATTCTGTGTTGGAGAAAGAACTTAAAAATGTAAAACAATGTGAACTACATACTGGATATTCCACCCCCATCCCCCCTCAACTCACACCTGGTACTATTTTCCAAACACAGAAAAGCTCTCACAGAAGAAACTAAACACCAAATAAACAGACCAGAAGACAACTAGAACCAAAGGAACCCTTGGCCAATGTTTAGGATGTGTGGTTGAAAATATTTCCCACTGGCTAAAGCTGAGGCACCACAAGTCCAAGTCCCCACCTCAGAGGTGACAGAGCCACACTGGCAAGGTCAGCAAAGCACAGCATTGGCAACCCACTCTCATCTCATCTGTGCATCCAACAGGCTCTTTCCAGGGCAAGGAGCATCCAAGCAGGCCCTTCCAGGCCTAGTACCAGTTTGTTCTTGGAAAATACTGGTGCCATGAGCTTGTTAGGAAATGGAACACCTGGCTGGCCATGTTGAGGTCTGTGGCCCATGGTCTGGCCGGTGCAGAGGGAGGTTTTACTGCACTCCTCTAGCTGGATGGTCTGGAAGGCCCTTGGGGGGCTCTGTGTTGGCAAGCTGACCTCTGGTGGTCCAGGAGTTCTCAGGGAGTGGGCTTGTCAGTAAGTTCTCCAGTGACTCCATCAGCCTCACAAAGATGGAAAGCAGGGTCAGCACCACTCCTAGCAGGTAGAGGT
Source organism: Perognathus longimembris pacificus (assembly GCF_023159225.1). Lineage (NCBI taxonomy): Eukaryota > Metazoa > Chordata > Mammalia > Rodentia > Heteromyidae > Perognathus > Perognathus longimembris. Next base: position 135,228,229 of record NC_063162.1, on the reverse strand, counting down.
TGACCATGTATCTCATGGCTGGAAAGACTTCACAGAGCACAGTGGAGCTGCCTTCGGCTTCTGGAGGACCTCTGATTTGAGGAAAGAGAAGAGGAAGGGTTAATCAGGAGCCTTCAGGGATATGCATGCATCCAGGATCCTTCTTGTTGCACCAGAACTAAGAGATCCTCTCTGATGGCCAGGGAGACTGTTGTGGGCCAGTGAATGTTCTCCCGCAGCAGAAACCCCAAGTATGCTGGGTGCCAGTGGCTCATACCTACAAGCCTAGCTACTCAGGAAACTGAGTACTGAGGTTCACAGTTTGAAGCCAGCCCAGGCGGCAAAGTCCATGAGATATTCTGCAACTATCCAACAAAAAATCCAGAAGTGGAGCTGTGGCTCAAGTAGTAAAACATTAGACTTGAACGGAAAAGCTAGGGACAGCACGCAGGTCCTTAGTTCAGACTCACTCTCTCTCAAATTTCTCCAAGTGTATTTACACAGCAAACTCCATTTAAGAACTGCTTAAAACTTTTGACTCCTTGCCTAGGAGGGAAAGTCACACCTGTAACTCCATCACTAGAGAGGGTGGAGTGAAACCCACCTTGAGGGATGAGTTCAAGGCCGACCTGGCTAGAGAGTGAGCTCCAGAATAGCTTGGGTGACACACATATTGTTTCAAAAACAACAAAATAGAAAAGGCAAAGACTTGTCATTCTCTTGAAGGCTGCTCCTGGCAAGTGCAAGGCACAAACCCAGTACCATGGCATCTGAAGTAGAGAACAGAGTTTTGGGTTGTTTTTGTTTTTGGTTTTTTTTTTTTTGGTAAGGGGTAGAAGGGAATAGAATAAGAAACCCCCACCTAAGGCAACCTGCTAGTAGTTCTTCCCCTATCAGTCAGATCTCCCTTGACTGAAAACGTTTTCAGAGTCAAAATAACTAAGTGTGAAGTCTACAAAGCCTATCTGAATGGTTACAGTGAGCCACGGTAGAATACAGACAGGAGCCCGGCCCTTAGGCCTTGCCACAGAACACGCTAAATACTGTGGTTGGAAGGAAATGCTAAGGGTCCTTTGGAAGGGCATGGGAGAGACGCCCAGCCCCGCACTGGCAAGATCGGCCACGGGGATCCACCTTAGATCTAGGCCCGGAGAAATCAGGATCCGTGCGGACCAGAAGAGAGGCTTCGGGCGGCGCAGCCCCCGCAGCCGAACGCCAGACACGCAGCCCAGCCTGAGGGAAGGGGGGGCGGGGAGCCGAGGAATGAATCTCAGGCCTGGGAAGCCCAGGGCCTCTCACCTGGAGAGGAAGAGCCAGGAGCGGCCAGCTCACTGTCGCAGCAGGCAGGGAAGGAGACCAACGAGCAGCTGCACGGGAGCTCCAGCACGCCGGGCTCGGGACACCGGGACGCAGGCTACAGCGGCAGACACGACTAGGCCAGCCCGGCCCCGCCCCCTGCGGCGGTAGCCCCGCCCCCTGGAAGCCCCGCCCCCGCGATCTGCGCGTGCGCGCTCGAACCCGCACGCACACGCCTGGGCGCACGTCCGCAGCCACGCCCCCCGCGCGTCGGCGGTCGGGGGTTGAAAGCGGCTGCGGGTGGGTCCCGGGGGAAAAAACTGTCTGTGGCCGCGCGCGCCCTGCGGTTGAGTCACTGCGGCCGGGAACAGGACGGGGCGTGAGCGTCGGCGCTGACCGAGTTCTGCCGGAGGACGCAGAACAGCGCGTCCACCCTCATAACGCGTCGCAGAAAGCCACGCCCACAGGGACGACCCCCCCCCATCCAAGGGCTCCCGCCCCCCTGTCCTGGTAACACGAAGCTCCTCAGCCAGGCCTCCGAGAGCCCGAACCTTCGAGGCATCGGAGCTCCCCGCCCCCCCCTCACGTCTGGTCTCCCCATCGCGGGACGAACGGGACGTGGCACAGGGTGGATGGGGGGGTTCAGGCGCGCGCCCTGGGGCAGAGGCGCGCGGCTCGCCGGAGGCCCTCGCGCCCCTCGGAAGCGGGCCGCCCCCTTGCCCGGCGTGCAGCCCGTGCGTGGGCCGCGGGGAAGCACTCCCGGACCAGCGAGCCCCAGGGTCGGCCTCGCCTCACCCTAGCTAGACCCCCACCCCGGTCCCCCATCTCCACACACTCCCCGCGCCCCTTCCCGAACAGCAGCCGGTGGCTTCCGCGCCTCCTGGGCCGAAGGGTTGTGGATCAGATCTCAAAGCAGGGGTGGGAGTGGGGGGGGGGGGAGTCCCTTGAACCCCAAGACTGGCTTTGGGGCGAGCACAGGCAAGTACTGAGCTGTGTGGGAGAGAAGGTGAGAGCTCCCACTGGCAAAACAAAACAAAAAAAAGGCCCTGAACCCCTGGGGAGCTGAGGCCTGATTCCAGCCGTGACCTTTCGCCTACTTTCCAGGCTATCTGGTCTGTCCAGAAGGAAGGAAGTGAGGAAGATGGGGAAAGAAGAAAGCTGGGGCTAGAGGCGCCTTGAGGGGCAGGCAGGCAGACACTTGGAAACTAACTTCTTAGCCCACAAAAGTTGTTGGTTCATCATCTTATCAGTCTGTGCCTTTGAATCCAGCAGTGAACCATCCTTACAGATAGTCTCATGGGTGAGGAAGTATACACTGTCATCGCAGTTACCAGCACTGATCATAGAAGTTGAAGAGTAGAAGCGCTGGACGCTGACGGCTCTTAGCTGTAATCCTAGCTATTCAAGAGGCTGGGATCTGAGGATAAGCCAGCATGGGCAGTCCAGGCGCTTATCTCTAATTAGGGGGAAGGGGAAAGGCAGAAATGGAGGTGTGCCTCAAGTAGTAAAGTACCAGTCTTGGGTGACCCAAGTACAGGCACTAAATAAATGATAGATCTCATGGGTATGGCATGGGAAGGGTTGTGTTAAAACAGACACACAAAACAACGTACACAGAGATGTCAGCTACTATTAGGATGGCAATACTAAAGGAAAACAAGTGTTGTTGAGGATGTAGAGAAAACGCACTCATGACTGCTGGAAGTACAAAATGGAGCATTTACTTTAGCAAACAGTTTGCCATTCCTTGAGAAGATTTAACACAGAGTTCTCATATCATCAGCAGTCTTACTCCTGAGAACATCCACAAGAGAACTGAAAACATCTGTTCACACATATAACCTTTGCCCAAAGGTTCACAGCCTTTGGTTGTAAGGCCTGGGCGCTGTCCCTGAGCTCCTTTTGCTCAAGGCTACTGCTCTATAGCTTTGAGCCACAGTGCTACTTCCGGCTTCCTGGTGGTCAATTGGCGATGAGTCTCACAGACTTTCCTGCCTGGGTTGGCTTGGAACTTCAGTCCTCTGACCTCAGCCTCCTGAGTAGCTAGGATTATAGGTATGAGCCACAGGTGCCCAGCTATACAGCCTTATTTTTTTTATAGCACAAAAAGGAACACTGTAGATGTCCATCAATTTGTGAAAGGATAACCAAAATGTCTCACAATGGAGTATTTTTCAGCCATAAGAATTGAAGCAATGCCAGGTGCCCATAGCTCATGCCTGTAATCCTTAACTACTCAGGAGGCTTATCATCTGAGGGTTACAATTTGAAGCCAGCCCAATGAATGAAAGTCTGAGATTATCTTCAATTAACCACCAAAACTCAGGAAGTGAGCTGTGGTTTACGAGGGTAGAGTGCTAGCCTTGAACAAAAAAAGTTCAGGGATAATGTCCAGGCACTGAGTTCAAGCCCCAGGACACACACACACACACACACACACACACACACGCACACACACACACACACACACACACAGAGCTGGATTAGAAGCATGACTCAAGGAGTAACATGACAGCCAGGAACAAGGAAGCTTAGCAAGAGCACGAGGCTTTTGAGTTCAAACCCAGGTTGCCATCACCCAAAAATAAAGAGTAAAGTCATTTTCTTTTTCTTTTTTGCCAGTCCTGGGGGCTTGAACTCAGGGCTTGGGCATTGTTCCTGAGCTTCTTTTGCTCAAGGCTAGCACTCTACCACTTGAGCCACAGTGCCACTTCTGGCTTTTTCTGTGTATTTGGTCCTGAGGAATTGAACCCAGGGCTTTGTGCATGCTAGGCAAGCACTCTATCACTAAGCCATGTTACCAGCCCTAAAGTCATTATTTTTCAAAATTAAAGACATCTTCAGATAAACACCACCACAAGCCCTTACTTAGAAATTTCTGAAGTATATACTTAAGAGATAAATAACTTGAACCCAAAAGGAATCATGAGAGGCGAGAAGAAATGGAAAGTAAATATTTATAAAACACATGAGCCACTTCTATAAACAAATTATGAACACTCAAAACTATTTTAATAATAATGATTAATTTGGGAAAATAAAAACAGGATGAACTTGAAAAATTGGTAAACATTTACGATAGGAACAGGGAACAGAGATAAAGTTGAGCCAGACCTTTTATTGAAGAGGAAAGTAGATCCTTTTAGGCTTTATATATCTTCATATTAAAATGTACTCTTCCTTCCCTTTCTAAGTAATTCAGTGCCAACCATTCAGAAGAAGAGAGCAAGGTTTCAACTGAATATGAAGGTATAAACTTGTAGTCACAACTGCTCAGGAAGCTGACACGATAATCATATGAGCCTAGGAATCCAGGACCAGCCTGGCTACTTAGAACCCTGTCTCAAAAGCAACAACAAAAATCAAACATTTTCTGGAATGAGCAGGAGAAGGGTGCATGACTCAGATGAGGATAATACAATGTCTTCACTGCTAGATCCTTAGTGTTTGGAAACATGTTCAGTAAATATTTGGTGGATGGATGGATGGATGAATGGCTTCTGCACATCCTTTTGATCCTGAGCAAAGGTCACGGTCAGGGAGGCCTACCTCCACAGCCTAGATAAAGCAGTACCTGACACCTGCTCCAGCTCCCTTACTCTGCTTCATTTCCCTTCATAGGCTCTGCACCACAATCCCCACCTTATGCTTACTTGTTGATTATGTATTCCCCCACTAGTATCTAGCTAGAAAGGAGGACTAGCATGAAGACCTGGACAGTATGGAGAAGTACTAAATCCAGAGCAGAGCCTAGAAAACAATAGGTGCTCAACATATCTGTACTAAGTGCATCACTTGTCTCTGGATGATTTCTTGCATTTTTGGAAGAAAAAGAATGCAACAGCTTTGAATGACTAATTCTGTGAATTCTTTAGGTACAGTATTTTAAGAGTCATCTCTGGGTAATGTGATATACTTTTTCCTCTCAAATGGTCTCCCCTGGGCACCTGGTACTTTTAAAATCAGAGAAAAGTAGCAAAATTTAACATTTGTAAGCTTACTGCTTAAGCAACATTGTGACCACGTGTATATAGAGAAGAAAAATAAAGGGAGTTGAGATGGGGAAATTGGATGACTCAAGGTCCACTGCAATCCTAGCTACTCAAGAACTGACATCTGTGGATTCAGGTTAGAAGCCAGCGGGGGCAGGCAAGTTTGTGAGACTCTATTTCTCCATTTAGCCAGCAAAAAGCCAAATGTAGAGCTGTAGCTTAAGTGGTAGAGCATCACCCTTGATCAAAAAAGCCAAGGGACAGCACCTGGCCCTGAGTTCAAGCCCCAGTACCTCCTCCCCGCCCCCCACCCCAATACCTTGGGGCCAAGTCTGAGGGTGTAGCTGGGTAATAGAGGTTCTCCTGGCATGTGTGAGGACCGCATCAATCCCCAGAACTGCAAAAATCAAACATGTTGGGGAAGTGAGAGGGCTGCTAGTATAGGGAGAACCAGGGAAGAGGTCCACAGCCAATGGGGCAGCATGGAAAGATGGACAAAGGCCATTCAACACAAACAGACCCTGCCTGGGCCAGAGGCCTGGGCATCATTCAGGAACCAGAATCCTGCTGGCAGGGCAAGTGAGTTCGTAGCTGATTTGGGGGTACTTGGTCTGCTTTGGGGTGCTTGGTCCTTTGAACAGGAACAATCTCCCAGTTATTGCCCCCCCCCAAAAAAAAGGCACCCTCTGCTCAGGTCCTACATAGGAGTAGGGTCCTGTTTTCTGTTGCCCTAGATGCAGAAGGGCTTCCAGAAGAGACAGTCCCAAAAGTCAGGGTGATAGCTCTTGCCTCCTCCAGAAGATGGCCACACCACACCACACCTGGGGCTGTTTCCTGAAGTTCCCAGGAGCCCCAAAGCTCAAGGCCAGCAAGTAGGCAGACTCTGCGGGACACGAGTCAGCCTACCTGCTCCCAGGTGCTTCCTGATGCATTGGAGGGACATGTGGCTGGCAAAAGGAAATGAGTGGGCAGGAAGGAGGGGAAAGGTCCTCTCCGAGTCAGCCTCCACCGCCCCCATGAGATCAGCAAGCCTGGGCTGGGCTGGGCTGCCAGGGTCATAGTGGCCCAGCCTTTCCCAAAAGCTAGGAAGAACAGAGTTCTCATTTTGGTCACAAGCAGGTCAAGGGCTGAACAGCCAACTCCTATGCTTCTCTGAAGCAGTGACTATCCTATCTTTAGTAATTTTTGCTTTTAAACAGTTTTTTCAAGTAAGAAGTTTGTGTCTGGGTCTGGATGACACGCTCTGGTAATGGGCTTGACCACAGGGCTCTATTGATCAAGGCTGGTGCTCTACCAATTGAACCACACCTCCACTTTTGGTTTTTTGGTTTATTAGAGGTAAGAGTCTGATGGACTTTCCTGCCCAGACTGGCTTTGAACCTTGATCCTCAGATCTCAGCCTCCTGAGTAGCTAGGATTACAGGTGTGAGCCACATATACCTGGTTGAGGTTGATCTTTTGTATTAGGAAACTCAGGTTGGGGGGTTGGGGAGGGGAGAGGATGGGTTCCAGGCCTGGCCTGAAACATGAAGGCCTAATGTCATGCTACTATGTGGACATTAAATAGCAAGCTCAAGTCTAGCCTTCTAACACCACCCACTAGCCTTCTGTCTGGCACGACTCAGAACTGCAAAGGTTTAAACAGAATAGCCAAATCCTGCTTTAGATACGGAGATGGTCAGGATTCTGAGGGCCAACCCTCAGGTCAAGAGCAGATACCATCTTTTCCATCTCTCTCTACACTGACCTCTCCAAGAGCAGCAGTGAGACATCTGTAGGCCTCTCAGAGTCAGAATGGCTCCACCTTCCTTGGTCCCCCCACCTTTGACCCACAGCCCTTGGTTACAAGGCCTGCCTAAGGCTAGGACTTTCTTATCAGCTTTGTTGGAATCCAGAGCAAGACTCAAACCAGTACTGCCACCTAGAAAGGATTCAGCCTGGGATCACGCAGGGGTTAAGGAGGTGTGTGCTGATGTTTCAAAATCAGGGAGGAATGTGGGGCTTAGAATTTTCAGTATGCAAGTGTCTTTACATACCCTTACACACAACGCACAGGGGCTTGACAAGATGGGTGCTGATACCGCACACCAGTAATCCTAGCTACTCAGGAAACTGAGATGTGAGGATCTCAGGGAAGCTAGCCCAGACAAAAAAGTCCTTAAGACTCCATTTCCAATTAACTGGCAGGGGCTGGGAATATGGCCTAGTGGCAAGAGTGCTTGCCTCCAATTAACTGGCAAAAGGCTGGACTAGAGATGTGGCTCAAGTGGAGCTTCAGCAGTGAGTGAAAAAGCCAAGCAAGAACACAGAGCCCTGAGTTCACATATGCAGAAGCCAGTCAGTACAAACAGATTCCACCTGAGCCAGAGGTCCGACGAGAGACTGGGCACTCAGGAACCAGAATCCTGCTGGTTGGGTGGGTGGGTTTGCAGATGACTTGGGGGTACTTGGTCTAATCTCCAGTTACCCCCCAAAACCTTCGTCTTAGCACAAAAAGAATGGTTAAGGAAGAAAAAAATGGGGAGGAGGGAAGGTGGGAGAAAAGTAAGGGAGGAGGTAACAAATTTGATAGGAAATGTAGTTATGCCTTATGTAGGAAACTGTAACCCCTCTGTACATCACTTTGACAATAAAAAAATAAATAAAAGTTTAGGAAAAAAATATATTTTATGCCGAACAGAGTCTCAATGGATTGCTGAGGGTGACCTTGAACTCTTGTGCTCAAGTAATTTTTCTCCCTCAGCCTTCCAAGTAACTAGGACTACAGGTATGCCAACATGCTCACTACAACTTTTTACTTTATTCATAACTTTCCAAATGACTGTCCATGAACAATATCTGAATCTATTGGGCACTGTGCATCTTCAATTTTGGAATCGGATTGGACACTGCTACATCCATGACCCCTGACACTAATTTTCATGATGAAAAACCCAGTTTTACAGGCAATATGATGTTGTTGGAGGGAAATTAGCACCATCTACTGTAGAAATGGTGAACTACCATAAATTAGAATTTCACAGGATGCCATACAGACTCTGGGTTGTTGTGGTGCTGGGGGGAGTGAAGGGGAATTCAAATAGCCTGCAGAATCCCGAGTTTTGGTGAAGAGTTTGAGAACTGTGGTATTAGGTCATCTTGTCAATGTACTTATCCTTTGTGCCCCTTGTTTTGCCCAACTGTATCATTGGATTAAATACCCAACTTGATGGGATTGTAATGGGGTTTAAAGGAAAATGTGTGTGTAATGCTACTCATTTCATCTAGGGAAGGTTAACTAAAATACTTATGACTGGGCATGAAAGAAAAGCCACTGCTTTTTTAAGCCTCTAGGAAAATATTTTCTAAAGTTTTTATCTTGGATGCATAAATTTCACTGGGTTTGAACTCAGGGCCTTGAGGTTTCTAGGCTGCTGCTCTACCATTTGAACAATACTTCCAATCTCCAGACCCTAGATTTTTTTATCAGTCCTGAAGCTTGAACTCAGGGCCTGAGCACTATCCCTGAGCTTCTTTTGCTCAAGGCTAGCAGTCTACCATTTGAGCCATGGGTTCACTTCCAGCCTTTTCTGTTTATGTGGTACTAAGGAATTGAACCCAGGGCTTCATGCATGCTAGGCAAGTACTCTAACACTAAGCCACATTTGTAGCCCCCAGAATTCTTTTTTGTCAGTCATGGGCCTTGAACTCGGGGCCTGGGAACTGTCCCTGAGCTCTTCTGCTCAAGGCTAGCACTCTACCACTTTGAGTCACAGCACCACTTCTAGTTTTCTGGTGGTTAATTGGAGATAAGATTCTCACAGACTTTCCTGTCCAGGCTGGCTTTGAACTGCGGTTCTCAAATCTCAGCCTCCTGAATAGCTAGGATTATAGGAATGAGCCACTGGTACCTGGCCAGACCCCAGAAATTTTAATGTATAGCCAGAGTAAGACTTATTGACCTAGAACATTGTAAATAAGATATTTTAAGAATAAGATAGGGGCTGGGAATATGGCCTAGTGGTAAAGTGCTTGCCTCATATACATGAAGCCCTGGGTTCAATTCCTCAGCACCACATATATAGAAAAAGCCGGGATTGGCGCTATGGCTCAAGTGGTAGAATGCTACCCTTGAGTAAAAAGAAGACAGGATAGTGCTCAGGCCCTGAGTTCAAGCCCCAGGACTGGCAAACAAAACAAAACAAAACCAGAATAAAGTATTTGGTCTCTCTCTGGAGAGAGCCCACATTCTGTTATAGTTTGCCTCTCTCTTCCTGCTTGTCTACCTGTCTGCTTGTCTGATTTCTTGCTTACATAGTAAAGCTCTGTCAAATTTTCTTACCATTAAAAACAAGAATAAAATACCTGCATTGTGGGTAGGTACTAGAAGGTCTGGGCTCTAAACTTCTTTCCCATTTTCTGGGTGTGTGATCTTGGGGAAATTACCTGCTTTCTGTAAATCCAGCACAGTTGAGGACCACAGTCCTCTGTCAGTCTGTGCCCATAAGTGAGACTTGCTTGCTCACAGTGGTGAAGAAGGGGCAGGGGTTTACCCGGAGCCCCTTTCCATGGGATGAAGACAAGTCAGCCTACAGATGGACTCCCTGCAATACCAAAAAGGCCCAGAAGGGGGAAGCCTTGTCTCACCCCATCTATGGAATTGCGGATAGCCACCCAAACCAATTAGATTTTTATTTATTTATTTATTTATTTATTTATTTTTAGGCTAGCCCGGGAAGAAAAGTCTCCTAGAGACTAAAAAACTGGAAGTGGTACTATGGCTCAAGTGGTAGAGCGCTAGCCTACCAAAGAGGCTCTGGGACAGAGCCCAGGCCCTGAGTTCAAGTCCCACAACCAACCCTCCCACCACCACCCCACAAAAAGGGTTAAAACATAATAATTTAAAAACATTGTTAAGCTGGGCTCGAGTGACTCACACCTGTAATTATAATTACTCAGGAGGCTGAGACCTGGATGATCTCAGTTTAAAGCCAGCTGAGGCAGAAAAGCCTGTGAGACTCTTATCTCCATTAACCAGCAAAATGCTGGACTGGAGGCATGGTTCAAGTGATTGATCACCAGCAGTGAGTAAATGAGATGAACAAGAGTGCAAAGCCCTAAGTTCAAGCCCTAGTACTGGTGTGTACACAGACACACAGACACACAGACACACAGACACACACACACACACACACACACACACACACACACACACACACACACCCCACAGACAGAGATCATCTGGAAGGCAGATGATTGTTGTCAGAATTGTGCCAAGCCTTCCCCATCTGGAGTTGTCTGGCCCACCTCTACTGTGGAGGGGGTGCAGGTTTTGATTCCCCCAGAGCTGCCTTTCTGCTGCTTGATGCACTAGCTAGCCCTCCCCAGAGGCCCTTGGGTGAGATGCAGTAGCACCTATGGGAGGATAGGCGGCTCGGTGGAGATAGCTCTGGGCTTCAGGTAACCAAGAGAGGCCACGGCCTGTGCAGGGCCTGGGAATCAGCCAGAAGGACACATCTCCAGTCACACACACCGTAAACACCGAGCCGGGGCCTGAGCTGGATGAGGGAAGAGGAAATGGACAGGGGACAGGAGCACCTCTGACGGGTGGGCAGCAAGGAGATAGAAAAGCTGTGGGGAACAAGTGTGTGTGTTGGGGGGGGGGGTGTCTCAAAGCCTTGGAGTGGGGTAGGAAGGTGCCCCTTTCAAACATCTGGAGATGCCCAGGGGCTGGACGGTCAAGTAGGAGCGAGGTCTGGGAGTAGATGGAGGCTTGGGAGAGTGAGCAGGCCCAGAAAGACTTCCCTTGGGATCCAAACATCCAGGCCTTCACCCCAGGAGGTTCACCTCTGCCCTTTGTCCTCTGTTGAAAATTACAGCAGCCTGCTTTGCCCTCGGTGACCTCGCAGGAGGCAGGAGATGGCAGGGCTGTAGGCAAGTGAGGAGGAAGGCTGATGGCTCTTTTTAAACCTAAGACCCAATTGCGCTTCCAAACCTAAACTAGAACACCTTCCCCTTCCTGCCCTCCAGCACCTCAGGGACTAGAAAGGCCACATCAGGAACTCCTTAGGGTTGAACCATGCCCTACTGCCCCAGACCCAGCAGCACCACTCTCATTCACTCTGGTTTCCAAACCCTAGGCAAGAGGCAGGAGTGGGCCGGGGTGAAGGCCAGGGATAGTTGTGGCTCTGATAATGCCAGGGCCTCCCAGGCAAGAGAAAAGTACAGTCTGCACATTGCTTACATTTTTTCCTATGAGACCAGGCTGAGAAATGGTGGAAAATAAGCAAGGGAGAACAAGCCTATTGCTCATGCCTTGTAACCATAGCTACTCACGAGGCTGAGATCTGTGGTTCACATTTCAAAGCCCTCTAAGACAGAAAAGTCTGTGAGGCTCTTATCTGCAATTTGCCAGCAAAAGCAAAACGTGGAGGTGTGACTCAAGTAGTAGATTGCTAGCCTTGAGCGTAAAAGCTCAAGGATACAACCCAAGCCCTGAGTTCAAGCCCAGGAAAGCCAGAGAGAGAGAGAGAGAGAGAGAGAGAGAGAGAGAGAGAGAGAGAGAGAGAGGAGAGAGAGAGAGAGAGAGAAGAGAAGGGAGGAAGGAAGGAAGGAAGGAAAAAAGAGAAAGAAAGGGGAAGGAAGAGGAAGGAAGAAAGGCAAGAAAGAAAATGCAAGGGAGAGTGGGCATATTGTCCTCAAATAAAGGCTCTTGGTCCCCTCTGTCTTCCTGGGTGTCCAGAGGGTCCCATGCATAGGATGTTGTCTGTAGTCGTGGGTAGAAGCAACATCTAGGGCTTGGCCTAGATGCTTCTTGCACAGTGGTCCCCACTGCTATACCAGCTCCATAGAACCCAAGTTCATCCCCACTAGTGATGGAAAGGTATGCCCAGTAGGACAAAGTGTGGAAGAGCTTGCAGACTGTTTAGGCTCAGAGCCCAGGGCTGGGACAAGAAGGGATGGAGAGCCATGGAGCTGGGACTGGACCCTTACTGCTTCCGTGGACTCTTGCCACTTGAATGTGACATTGGTCTGCAGGTTTGGGGATCTGCCTCCTGCATGGCCCTCTGATCTCTACCCTCTGACCCCCTTCTCACTTGGCCTGGCCCATCTCTCTCTGTTTCCCTCTTTCTCTGTCTCTCTCTCTCTCTCTCTCTGTCTCTCTCTCTCTCTGTCCCCCCCCCCCCAAGACCAGGACTTGAACTCTATCCCTGATGCCTTTTGTTCATGGACTAGTGCTTTACCAACTGAGGCACATCTCTAACCCCCTGCCTACCTCTCAATGTCTGGCATGTCTTTGCCTTTTCCATGTTAATCTATCAGTTTCCCTCAATCCCATCCCCTGAGCTTTTTGACTCAAGGCTTGCACTCTACTATTTGAGCCGCAGCTCCACTTCTAGCCTTTTGGTGACTAATTGCAAGAAAAAGTCTCATAGAGTTTCCTTCCTGGGCTGGCTTCAAACCTTGATTCTCATATCTCAGCCTCCTGAGTAGCTAGAATTACAGTCTGGCCTAAAACACCTTCTCTTACTCTCTTTTCCTCTGCCTGCTCTGTTCTGATGATGTTCCAGGATACTTCACCTTGAGAATCCTAAGTGGAGAATGCAGCGAGGTGACACCTATCTGTCAAACAGACCTGAAGGAACTGCAGCTGTGTGAAAACCTCCCAGGGATCTTAACTGCTTTTCAGACTTGCATGGATCGGCCTTTGCCCTGAGCTTCCAGAGTTCTTCCTGCATAGCACCAGTGAGCATCTTCTCCCCATTTTCCCAGCTCAGGACATGGCTGAACAGCACTTCCCGCACTTCCTGGCTTCCTCATTGGCTATGGCTTGTCACCTCCAGCCGGAAGCTGCGCTATTCCTATCATCCGACGTTCTCTTCTTCACTGATGCTCCATACCAGCTGTGCATTGTGTTGTATAAAACATGATTCCATTTCCTATAGCTTCTCCATTTCTTGTTTGTATACGTGCGTGCGTGCATGTGTGTGTGTCCTTTCAAATAAGGAGACAAGGTGTTCTAGAGTAGGACAGCTGGTCCAGGTTGGAGGAAGTTTGGTGATGGTTCTGAATGTCCCACTGGCTCCTGGTCATGCATGAGGAGCAAGAGGTTACTGTAGGGCAAGATCAGGGCCTCGGCAGCAGGACTAGCTTCTGGTGTGGGCCTCGGTCGCTTCCTGTGTCACAGAGATGACACCACCACCTGCCTGCCTCACCCCCATCCAGGCTGCACCCAGAAACCTGCAAGCTCACTCCACCACAGAGCTCCAGAAATGTTCCCTTCTTAGAACATTCTCTCCAGGCTTACTCACTTCCAAATCATAACTCTTCTTCAACACTCTAGTCCTTCCTCTATGAAATCTTCCGGACACTCCAGATGATGGTAATGTGAGTTGCTTCTCTCTCTCTTCCTTCTTTCTTTTTCTCTCTTTCTTTCCTCCCCCACTCCCTTCCTCCTTCCTTCCATTTCTCTCCCTCCCTTATTTCCTTCCTTCCTCTCTTCCTTCCCTTTTATTCTTTCCCTCCCTCCTTCAGTCTTCTTCCTTCTTTCTTTCTTTCCATCTTTCCTTCCTCCTCTCTCTTCTTTCCTTCCTTCCTCCCTTCCCTCACTTCCTCCCCCTCCCTCTTTCTTTCTTTTCCTTTTGTGCCAGTACTGGGGGGCTTGAACTCAGGGTCTCCAATTCCTGCTTGGCTCTTTCTACTCAAGGCTGGAGCCATAGCTCCACACACCTAAGAGTCTCTCAAATTTGTCGACCCAGGCTGTTTTTTGAATTATGATCCTCAGGGGCAAGCCTCCTGAGTAACTATGTTACAGGTGTGAGCCACTAGTGCCTGGCTTTTGCTTTCAATTTTTATAGTAAGCGTGTGATTTTGATATCAAGATTTTCCAGTCACCTGACATTTTGAGCTGCTTAAGGTTTTGTTGGGTTTTTGTTGTTGTTGTTGTTGTTGTTGTTGTTTTGTGGATGGCTACCCTGTTCATCTCAGGCTGTTCACTAGTATCCTGTCTTCTACCCACTAGATGCTAGCAGAAGCCTCCATTGTAGCAACCAGAAGTGTCCACAGACATCGCCAAATGAACCCTGAGGGAATAAACTTGCCCCCTGGTTGAGAATCACAACTTCTAAAAAATGGTTATTTAGCTTTTATTGTTTCACTTTCCTGGCTGGATTCTTTTATATGTCCTCATGTGACTATTCAGTATTATATGTGTCATGTGCTCCATTATTATCTGTTAAACAAATCATACAGCCTTTCAAGCATTAGAAGTCAAAAGCAGGCTGGCCTGGCCAGGGCCGCAGCCCAGACTCGGTTCTAAAGGCAAACACCACTTGGTCAAGCCTGCCACACGCAGGTGGCCAATGAGGTTACAACACTTACAGAGCATGCCAGGTCACACGCAGGTGGCCAATGGAGTTACAATCTGTCTCATAGTATCTATTTGAACCAACCTATCATTCTAGTTAGAATTGGCGCATGGATTTGGCAGGGCTCACATGATGCAGGTGGATACACCTACTCTTAGGAGGGCACAGGTTTAACCTTGAACGTTCCTTGAAACTTCTATGCTTCAGGTGGTCAAGCAGTTTACACAATCTTATCACAGCGAAGGGGAACTTCCCTGGATAGGGTGGGGGAGATCTTAGTGAAGATGGAGTTGACTTCTTCTCTAATCTGACCTGGAGTCAATCTGATACCCCTCCACAGTTAATGATGGCACTGGCCAGATCTGACCTCCCTATTACACCAACAATCAGATCATGAGAGGTAATTGTTAGCCAGGGACTTTGCTGTTTACCACTGCAAAACTTTTGTGACAATAAGTGTAATCCACAGCAAAAATATTTCAAAACCCAAGCCTATTTATTTAAAATCATATTTGCCAGGCACTGGTGGCTTACACCAGTAATCTTAGCTACTCAAAATTCAAAGATTTGAGGATCATGGTTCAAAGCTTGCTCAGGATAGAAGTCTGTGAGACTCTTATTTCTCTACCCAGCAAAAAGCCAGAAATGGAGGTGTAGTTCAAGTGGCAGAGTGCTAGCCTTGAGTAAAAGAGCCAACTAAGAATATAAAGCCCTGAGATCAAGGCCAGGACCTGTGCACTCGCATGAGTGTGTGTACACAAGCGTGCACACATGCACACATATGTGATTTGAATTATATGGCTGGGAGCAAATGGTAAACCATTTGCCTAGCAAGTTTGAGACCCTGAGTTCAAACCCCAGTACTACTGAAAAAGAAAAAAAATAATGTTGAATCACAGAATAATCTGAAACATGCTTGAAAGCTACTACTGTAATATGGAGGTCAGATCTGCCCAGCACCATCATTGGCTGTTGGAGGGGTGTCAGATTGACTCCATCTCAGATTGGTTAAAGAGAGCAGAAACTGACTCTATCTTCACTAAGATCTCCCCGCCCTATCCAGGAAAGTTCCCCTTTTCTGTGATAAGATTTTGTAAACTGCTTGTCCACCTGAGTAGTAGAACGTTCCAGGTTAAACCTGTGTCCTCCCATGAGTAGGCATATCTACCTGCACCAAGTGAGCCCCACCAAATCCATGCGCCAAGTCTAACATGATAGGTTGGTTCAAACAGTTGCCATGAGGCAGATTGTAACTCCATTGGCCACCTGCATGTGGCAAGCTTGACCATGTGATATTTGCCTTTATAACCCAAGCCAAGCTTGGTCCCGGGGGCGTGCGGTTCCGGATCCAGCCTGCTTTTTACAATTGCCGTCCCAGCTCCCGAGTCTGGGCCATGACCCTGGCCGGTCAGTATACTTTTTACCTCCCCAATAAATCCATCTTTTCACTTGAGACTGTCTCTGAGTGGTGGACTCTTGGAGGGATGGGGGATCCCCCCACCCTCAGACCCCATTACATTGTGGTCTCCTCCCTTGGGGGAACCCCATTACATTACCAAGGAACAATTTTTATTAGATATCAACTTATAGTTTCTGTCAGGCTTTTTAGGAATGAAGAGGATAGTTATAGAAAGATATTTATTTGTATATTTTGAGATAGGATATGTCTTTGTAGTCTGGACTAGCCTCAAGTACCCAAATCCTCCTGAGTGCTGGCTGGCATAATAGGTACGAATCACCACCCCAGTTAAGAAAAATACGTAAAAGATGAGCAGAATGTGTTCTTTAACCAGGATCCTCTTTGGTTTGCCCTTCAGGATGGACCATCCTTTGCTCCTGTCCCTGTTTCTGCACTCACAGGCAATGTGTGTCTCTAGAGAAGACTCTGGAATAGAGGGGCCGTGCAGCTTGCCAAGGCTCCGCCAGCCATCACTCTGTGGTCAAGCTGCTTAACCTTTCTGAGCTTCAGTTTTTCTCTTCTCTTTTTTCCTCTTTTTTTTTTTTTTGCCAGTCTTGGGGCTTGAACTGGGGGCCTGGGCACTGTCCCTGAGCTTCATTTGCTCAAGGCTAGTACTCTACCATTTGAGCCACAGCACCACTTGGGGAATTTTCTGTTTATGTGGTACTGAATAATTGAACTCAGGGCTTCCTGCAGGCCAGTCAAGCACTCTACCATTAAGCCACAATCCCAGCCACTTCTCTTTATCTTCTCTTTCCCTTTCCCTCCCCATCACTTTCCTTCCCCTTTCTCCTCCCCACCCCCTCTTCCTTCCCTTTTCTCCTTTCCCTTCCCAGTTATGCTTTATCTTTCTATTTTCCCTTCCCTTCCCCTCCCCTCTCCTCCTCATCCCACCCCTTCCCTCCCTTGCCCTATCTTTTTTTGTGCCAGGTACCAAACCAGAACCTCATGAAAGTGTTCCACCTCTGAGATACATCCCCAGCTCAGTTTCCTTATTCAAGAAATAGGTACAAGTAATGGGACCCAGAGAGGATTGATGTAACAGGTATGCAAGTGTCCCCTTCTCCTGTCTGATATATAAATATTCAATCTGCTGGTCTTCTGCCTGCCTTTAGATTCCCTCCTATCATGATAGCTACCCTTGCCTTTTCTGTTGCTGTATGCTGTGGTTACTTAAAGGACAAGAACAGTACGTAGCTCCTCTTCGTGCCTTTCTGCTTTGTCCACAGAAGCAAGAGCACGGAACTCCAGACAGTCAGCACCAGGCTCCAGGAAGTCTAGAAGGTGAGGCCATCATTCAGACGAGTGTCTGGACTGACTTGGTTCAAGGTGGCCCATGTTAACTGCATACTCACTCAGCAAGCATATTGATTCATATGATTTTTTTTTCAAGCTGAGAAGAACTTGTCATTGTCATCTCACTCAATGCATTCACTTCTCAGATGAGACTAAGGGTCAGTGAGGATACTGCAGCTCTACCATGCATGCGCACACAAAAAAGTCCATTGTCCAGATGCCTTTAGGAAGATTAAGTCCTGCTGTTTTAGTTCTTCTTTCTTCCAATAGTTCGTCTAGGCCATTTTCTTACCCCTGTTGATGTTGGGACTGGGTAATTCTTTGTGCCTTCCATCTACTACAGGCCAGTGACACCCCTCCCCCCCAGTAAGGACCATCAAAAATGTCTCCAGACATTGCCAAATATCCCACAGAGAACCAGTGGTGTGGACACTATTGTTGGTAAAGTAAAATCTTGTCCTATGAAATGCTGAAGCCCTTGGGCTATCCCATTGATTTGATTGTTTTAATAAATAGTTTGCTAACAAATCTCATTTGTAGCCAAGAGCTCTGGAAATAAAACAGAGCCACTCTGCAGTGTGTGCCTGTCTCAGTCACAACTCCTGTCCATTTGTTATGCATATGTGTGTGCTATTCATTCATTCATTCATTATATTCTGTTTACTTCCAGGCTCCATTTATTTTCCAGAACATCTGGCACTGCATGAAAGGTGCCCAGTCCACACTTGAGTAAATATGTGATAGAAGTGGTATGTATTGTGTTTAATTGTGGGCAGAAAGAATTTAGCTAAAGCTTACTTTGTTTGCAATAATTATTGCGTGGGTTTATTTAGAGCCTACCCTGCAACCAGGAACTTCACATATGTTGTCGCACTCATCACAAACCAACCTTTTGTTGGCACAGATAGTATCAATTGTAACAAGTGTTTAGACAACAAGAGGCCCAAATTTGGACCTATATCCAACTCACTGAAGGATATGTTCCATCTTCCTTGATAAACTTACTACCTGTCCCACTCACAGTCAGGAACCCGTGTTCCCTCTTTTCATGTACAGAACAGTTCATCAGTTAGGACCAGAAAAAAAATGACCTTATACAACTTAGTCCAGTTAACCGTTGCTTCTTTGAGAAATCTGTAGAGTCATGGAAACAATCTTGGCATATATAAAAAAAAAATCTTGTCTAGGGCTGGGAATGTGGCTTCGCAGTAGAGAGCTTGTCTCATATATATGAAGCCCTGGATTCGATTTCTCAGCACCACATATTAGGAAAAAGCCAGAAGTGGTGCTGTGGCTCAAGTGGTAGAGTGCTAGCCTTGAGCAAAATGAAGCTCAGGGACAGTGCCCAGGTCCTGAGTTCAAGCCCCAGGACTGGTAAAAAAAAAAAAAATCTTGTCTAGAATAGCATTCAGGGAGGACAAGATTTCACAGTTTGCTGGGAGACAGAGAAACCGTTTTAATGCTGATTGGAGGGAGGGAGTTGTGCAGGTGTACAGGAAAAGGTGCCTAGAAAAATAAAGTTCAAGATCTAACCATTGTTATTTCAATTTCCACAATCCACAATTGTGCTTTCTTGAAATGCATCTTAGTAGCCCCCATTCATTCAGTGTTTACCATTTGTTCCCTCAGGTTATCAGATGTATTTGTACAAGTATACATAATAAGAATTGTCAGCTGTTTATTTCCTATCTATTGTCTCCTGAAATAAATTGCCCGAGGGCAGGGACTTTGCAAACTTTTCTTTGTAAGCTCTGCAGCTCGAGCAACATTGACAATGGTAACAATGATAAATGCAGGAGAGTTGCTTTGTAGCCAGAAGAACACATTTAATTAAGCCCTACTCGCGGGTCGTGGGCTACTCCAAGAGGGCAACGCTAGAACCTTTTCCTTCGGGTGCAGCCTGTCGGTCTCCCTTGGGCCACTAGTGGAAAATCCTTTCCTCCCATCTAAGTCGGAATCTGCTCAGTAGGAAAAGGGAGCTCGGGTCTTCATCCCTCTTGATCTAGCGCAGAAGGTCAAAGGGAAAGCAAAGAACCCGCGGGCGATGCGGAGGAACTTCAGCCTCCAGGCTCTCCTCCCCTTCGGGTTTTCCTCTGATTCGGGCAGGAGAAAATGGGAGGTCCGTAGGGCAGGGTAGGGCGTGGTCCTTTCCAGTTCCACCCTTGGAAAACACACACCCACTTCCACCTCCGCGATCGACCCTCCCGATCGCGGGTGAGGGACACGGTACCAGCTCACTCTGAATGGCAGCAGCTCTGAGGGGGCCGAGCAGGGCTCCGTGCCAAGGGCGGAGCCCGGGCGACTCTCGGACCCTCCCCTCCCCCCACACCCGCGCCACTCGAGCCCCGCCTCTTGGCACAAGGCCACGCCCCCAACAGATCAGGCCACACCCCCGGTCCCGCCCCCTCCCGGGACCCGAGTGGTGCGCTCACTGCACAGCCCCGGCCCGGGAGCCTCCAGGCGGAGAGGCTCCCGCCGCGCTGAGCCGCGGCCTCCGCATGGAGGGGCCGTGCGCTCTGTCACTGGAGTCGGCGCTGCTCCCGCCACCACTGCAGGGAGGCGGAGCCGCCGCTATTCCGGAGCCCGGAGCCCGGCAACACCCGGGACACGAGACCGCGGCGCAGCGGTACAGCGCCCGCCTGCTGCAGGCCGGCTACGAGCCCGAGAGGTGACGCCCAGGGCAGAGCGCGCGGGGCGCATCCGGGGCGGGCGGCCTTGGAGGGCGCGGCGGCTCCGGGAACCGGTGGTGCTGCGGGGGTGGGGAGGGACCGGCCCCACACACCCTTTCCTTCCACCACCTCCATCTCCAACTTCCCCGAGAAGCCCTCGTGCAGCCCAGCACCCGGGCTTCGGCTGGGGGGGGATGCAAGCGGGCGCTGGTTGGGGGGCTGGAGAGCAGGGGAAGAGGGAGCAGGTCCTAAAGACGCTCCCTAAAATCATATCCCTGGATCGGACCTCGACTGCACCACACCCGATGACACTTGGTCTAAGTGGCTCCAACTCCTGGGGTACAAACAGTGCTTGTCCAACTTTGCTTCCTCCTCAGATGTTTCCGCCTAGAACAGTATTCAGTAGTTGTTGGCTGGTAGGTGTGGGTCGGCTTGGGGCGCTTGTTTCCCCAAGGCCGGGTGAAAACACTCCCGCCTCCTCACCAAGCCCGGAGATTCCAACAGCGCGCCTCCTCAGAAGACTCAGAACCCCCTTTGCTAGGGTCTGGAAGGCAATGGAGGAAGGTCCCTGGAGAAAGAGTGGGGCTAGCGAACTGGGCCCCCGGGGGACTGGCTGCAAAGGAGACAGCGGCTAATCTCGGGATTTTATCGCAGCTTGAAATGCAATCCCACTGTCCTTCCGGTCCAGAGGATTTGGACTTCTTTCTCTGTCCCATCTGCTGGTGCTCAGCAGCTTGGAGAGGTGACCTGGCAGCTGGGTTGTGCAGGGCCGAGGGGGGTGGTCTGGGGGGGTGGTGGGAATTAGCCCAGGAGCAATGCCCTTGGCACTGGCTGCTTATATAAGAACTTTTAAGGGCTTAAAGAGCTCTTATGCCTAGCCCCCCCCCCGCCCCCCTCCGTCCTGTTAGGCTGCCTCTCTGGAGTTGACTCCGGCTTATGCTAGCCCTATTTTTTTTTCTTCTATGGTAGAAATTCAGCTTTTGAAACATGGGGAGGCAGGGAGGAGCCACTGGAGAGAATAGCACAGTCTAGAACACTCAGGTTCTGCATGCTTGGTGGAAGGTGTACTTTGGTTAGAGCAGGTACTGCCAAAAAAAAAAAAAAAAGTATTTCAGAACTTAGGCTGAGGTCACTGGGGAGCACCCCTTCTCCAGATGTACTGCTACACCAAAGGACAGTGCCAACCCCAGTATCCTCCCACCCCACACTTAGGCTCACTTGAGCCTGTGTAAAACCTGAGCCCCAGCTGGGTGTAATGAGATTCAAAACCTTCTGGCTAGACCTCCATCTGGAGCCATGGGAAGAGGCCATGAAAAGTCTTGGGCTTGAGTCCAGTGTTACTAGTAGTTCTCCAGCTTGGACTTGGGGCAAGCACTCTATCACTAGGCTATATTCCCAGCCCTCCAGCTTGAACTTGGGTGAGCCATGCCTCCTGTCCTACTCAACAATATGAATGTGATTGCCTTTTCTCCTCTAAATAGGTTTTGAAATCTTGTTTCTCAAATAACTCGAGTAGACAGAGACCTCTGGGCACCCTGCCTGGACCTCAGTGCCCTGCTGGGCACCATTCCTCTATTCTCCCCAGGAAACAGGCTTAGACCTGCCCCCTGCCCTTGAAGCTGCTAGTGGGGAGTCTCAGGGGAGCAACCACCCTTCCAGAGGCTGAGAAGGTCCTCTGGTTGCCTGGGTGTCTCCTCCCTGTGGAGGAAGCAGCTGGGGAAGCTCAGGAAGAGGGAGGAGGGAAGCCAGGGGAGGGGATTAAGTCTCTGGAAAAGGACAGCCTCACCCAGGGTTGAAACCAGCAGCTTAGAGAGTGGCTGAGCTCAGACACAGGTCAAAGCGGAAGGAGTAACAAGCCCTGAGGTCTGTAATCACTGGGATGGTGATTCTCCTCGCAACTCAGCCTCACCTGGCGCCCAGACGAGACTAGGCTAGATGTCATATTAAGGACACCTTGAGATGGCAGAACCCAACCACTCTCCTGGGCCCCAGCCCTGGCTGAACCCCGAATAGTACCCATTTTTGATCAATGCTGTATGGGACAGTGACCCAAAGCAGGTCCCTTAGAGACTCACAGAACCCAGTGGAGTGGCTCATGCTCTGAGCCTGCGATTGGCATGTCCTATAATCAGAAAGGCCAGCTCAGAATGGCCATGTGCTTTTTCTGGCTGGTCTCACTGCTCTGGCCCCAGGTGGCCAGTGAGAGATCCTAGTATTGGGACTCCTCAGGATGTGCCCTGTTTTTGGCCCACTCATAGGGTGACCCTGTCTTTGCTTCCCTCCCAACTCCCACTGAACTGGGAGCCTCAAGGTTCTCCTCCCTTCTTTCTGATGCCAGAGGGCTTTCAGAGCCTTCCATCTTTTGGACTTCATTGAATGAAGAGGAAAGCTTGGGGGGGAGGGAGTGTCTGTGGTGTCACCCCCACCCCCAACAGTTGAGAGAGGACACCTGTCAGTCTCCTGTAAAGTTCTGAGATCTGTGGGAGATCTTTCTTCCCCTCCGAACAGGGATGGAACAGTATGTTTTTGTGGCAGGGTCCCGAGGGGCATCACGGGGGAGGCTGGGCATCCCAGGGAGCCTTGTGGCTTGGAAGCCAAAGCTCCCCTGGGCCTGGCAGTCACCACCCTGCTGGGAGGTAAACAAACCCTACCTCCCAGAGCTGGGGAGGGAGAGAGCCCAAGCTGCAGACAGCCCCTATGTCAGGCTGTGTCTGCCTGCCTCCTCTCACCTCACCAGAAGTTAGCTGTGGGAATTATAAGAGGGCAAAAGGAGGAGCATTGGACAGTATTGCCACAGAGAAAGCATCTTCTCACATGCCAGGGGATTTGCTTCCTAATCATATTGCCCTTAGGAAGAAATTTGCATCTTGCTGGGCACTAAGGGTCACTCAACTTCTGCTCTGGGAAGTTTTCAAAAGTTCCCCAGCCCCCGTGCTGATTTGTTCACACATTTCCATGTCTAAGTTAGGCCTGTCTAGGCTCAGTCTTGCTCTTCCCATCTTGCTACCCTCCCAAAACACAGCCAACTTTCTTCTCTGACATCCACCCTCTGGTTTCCTTCCACCTGGTTTCCTAGCTGAGATGGAGTCACCAGCCATGCTTGGGACCAGGAGTGCTTTCTGAACTGTAGGTGTTAGTATCTTAAAAAAAAAAAAAAAATTAGGGGGAGGGGGTGAGCATCCAGCAATTGGCAATTTATAGATGATGGAGTAAACGTGTTCACTTATGAAAAATGCTTTGTAGATTATCCAGGGCTCCAAGGCCGCCCAAAGGTCAAGGCGTGTCATTGTTTAAAACCGGCCTAACACCCAGATGTGGGGGTGAGAGAGAGTAGTGGTCCAACTTCCTGTGTGTCAGGGAAGCTGTGGGCCCAGGCCAGTATCTCAGGGCTCCAGGCCTTGGTCAGAGTGGGGGGGATTTGTATCCTGGAAAGGTAGAAAGTACGTTAGGGGTTCCCCTGGGGCTGGCAACGGGAGCTTCAGGCTGACAGGAGATTGGTGAGCCCAGGCTGGAGGGCGAACCCCTGCGGATGCAAGGGGGAGGGCCCTGAGGAGCGCGTGGAGGCGTGGCCAAGGGGGCGTGTCCAGGCCTTCCCCCCCCCTCTCCACTCCTGGCCCCTTGCTCCCTTCCCCCCCACCCCCCCCGGGGCTGGCAGAGTAGCTGTGCCATTGCGGGCGGTGGGGCGTGCGCGCACCAGCCGCCGGGCAGGGCCTTTGTGCGGCGCGGGGCGGAGGCAGCGGCCCCGAAGGGAGGGGCGGAAGGAGAGGGCGGCGCCCCGGGCCTCCCGCCGCTGCCGCAGCCCCCGCCCCCGGCCCGCCGGCCTGGCCGCAGCGTGGTCGCCGAGCGCGTCGGTGGCAGCGGGGCGACCCGCCCGGGTGTTTATGTCGGGTCGCCGCGTCTCCCAGCAGCATGGCGGACTACCTGATCAGCGGCGGCACCGGCTACGTGCCGGAGGATGGGCTCACCGCGCAGCAGCTCTTCGCCAACGCCGACGGCCTCACCTACAAGTAAGCCCCGGGGCTTGGCCGCGCCGGGGTGCGCGCTGCGCACCACCGCGGTCCCCAACCCCCTCTCCACACGTGCACCGCTGCCCGGTGCTGACGCCCGCGCGCCCTGGCCCAATAAGAGCGACTTGGGGCGGGTGGGGGGCTGGGCAAGAGAAGGAAGGAGGCCCGCGCCCGGAGCCGACGGACGTGGCACCGCGACATCGCGGCCCTGGGTGTCTTGACCCGTTCCTGGCCAGATCGGGAGGCAGCCTGCCTCCTCCTTCCTCCCAGGGGCAACCCTGGCTACCTGGAGGGGCTTCGGGGCGAACGGGAAGCAGCCGTGGGAGTGCTGGGGGGACTTTAACCAGACCCTGGTTCAGGATTCCCTCTTCTTCCCTGTGCCTCACTGCAAGAGCAGGGGCGTCCCTAGAGCCCGGCCCTGGCAGTTGCTTAAGGGGGCAACTGGGGTGGTTCCTTTGGGCAACTGGGGTGGTTCCTTTTCCCACTGTTTCACTCTCCTTCCACTTGTGCCCTGCCTGACCACAGGTTGGCACTAGTACCCCATTCTCCTACCCCAATGAGTTGTGTGTGACTAACACTCCCAGGTCCACAAAAGGTTTTGGAGAAGGAGGTTGATTCGCCGGTCAACCTGCACCTCTAGCTTCGTTTGCCTTTTTCATGGGCCCTAGGCCAGTTGTCCTGCCAGCTGCAGGCCTGGCGCTTCACTGTATCTCCTGGCTGCAGGACTGTGTCCCTGCCAGGAAAGAGCATCAGAACCCAAGACTGGGGCAGAATGGGATACTGGCCTATCTTCTGCCATTTTCATGCGGGTTCACAAGCATTCCTGGTGGACAGGCAGTTTCCTTAAATACCAGGATACGCTGTCACTTCTGGGCGGGTACGCTGTCACTTCTGGGAGGGGTTGTTTCCCCTTTGTCTTCCCACAAATGAGAGAGAAAGAGAGAGAGAGAGAGAGAGAGAGAGAGAGAGAGAGAGAGAGAGAGAGAGAGAGAGAGAGAGAGAGAGGTCTAGAAAGTGCCCAGGGGCCCAGACCCCAGCATTTCTTCTCTGGCCTGGAGTGGGGAATGAGATCCTTGGTTGCTTCGGGGGGCCTTTGGTGATGAGAGAGAGGATATATCTTTGACAGTCTTCACTGGCATGTTCTAGGAGAAACTCCTAGAAGTTTCTCTAGCCTTACTTCCATCCACCTTGTGGCTTTTCCTTTCTGCATGGGCGCAGGGGCAGGGCAGTGCCTTCTGCTTCACCTAGTCAGGTTCCGAGTGCTCTGTGAGTGTGAGGCATTTGCTTTGAGGCTGTCTGTCAAGGCCTGCTGTGACTTCTGGCAGGTTGGACCTACGAGGCCTTTGGGCTGAGGCACTGCACCTAATGTACCTATGCAGACCTGGGCTCTCCTTCTGGACTTTGCTGTGACCATGGCCAGTGTTGTGTTAACAGCTGGCACTCTGGCCGTGAGGCCTCCTTTCCTCTTTTCTCATCCTAGCTATGTCTTCTGTTGCTCCAGTCCCCGTGCCTGCTCTGTCAGAACATGCCCGGTGCTCAGCCACCTGGGGTCCCACCACATTGCTTAGAACTTTGTGTGACTCAGCAGCCCCTGCCCTGGCGTGTGCTGGGATGTGCAGTGCACTCGAGGCTGGGTTATGCTCATACCTTGTTGCACTACTGAGTTGTGAGATCTAGTTTCATTGTATTCTGTATTGACTTAATGGTCATTCCTGAAAAGGTTGAGACATTATCAAGGACAGGCAGTTTATGTTGGGTGTGTGGTCATGTGGGAATGTCTTGTGTCTCTTGGGAGTCCTGAAGGCAGTGGATATTGGGGCCACTTGCTTTGGAAGTGCCTATGGCCTCAGACCTTTGCCATCTTTGGTTGTGATACTTGGGGCTATTATGACATTAATAAGGGGAATGAAAAGGGCTCTTCCCGGGCTGGGGATATAGCCTAGTGGCAAGAGTGCCTGCCTCGGATACACGAGGCCCTAGGTTCAATTCCCCAGCACCACATATACAGAAAACGGCCAGAAGCGGCGCTGTGGCTCAAGTGTCGGAGTGCTAGCCTTGAGCGGGAAGAAGCCAGGGACAGTGCTCAGGCCCTGAGTCCAAGGCCCAGGACTGGCCAAAAAAAAAAAAAAAAAAGGGCTCTTCCCAAGGGGACAGTAGGGATGGGAAGATCCTAGCCTCTGCTTCTCTGGCCTTTTCCAGAGCTTTGCGTTGCCTCCCATGGGGTGGCAAAGGCCTGCCTACCGCTAATACTCTCTGTCTTTGCAGTGACTTCCTGATCCTCCCAGGATTCATAGATTTCATTGCTGACGAGGTGGTAAGTACCTCTGCCTTTGACACAGAGAGGGGGCTGGGTGTGCTGTGGAGGAGGCTGACTTTTTGCTCAAGTGCAAGGTGTAGGAGAGACTTTTCTTGGAAACTTGCTGGGGGCATATGGTTATCTTTGATAGAGCAGAGGTAGCTAGGGGAGTGATTCTGACCCATCCCGTGTGAGAGCCTTGCTTAGGCAAGGATGCTCTGTCACTGCTGGAATCCGTGGGGAAGGAGAGGTTTGGGAAAGGCCCTGGGAGGGCAGGGCTTGGCTGTGGCTGCCTTGTATAGACTATAAAAATCGGATATTTGAAACGCTGAGCAAGAACATAATGGAAGCTGCAAAATTACGAATACACTTTGAACAGTATTCAGCAGTTATCTACTGACCTCACAATGGATAAGAACTGGCAGGAGGGTTTGAAAGACTAGGATCAGAAAACATGTCCTGCTTTCTACAAGGGGCTCAGCAATGAGCCAAATCAATGAACAATTAGTATATGAAGCCAAAAGGGGCAGTGATGAGGGTATGAGTCAGTTCAAAAAGAAGTTTGATGATTTGTTGATGAACTCGTGCATACTAAAAAAAAAAATTCTGTTGCTGTTATGATTTCTATTTATTCTGGTTTGACTCTCATGAAAGGCCAGAGGGTCTGGACATGCCTACATCATTTATGTGTTGGGAAGGCTCATGTTTGGCCTGTGTGTGCAGCACTGACCCAGACATGTTTTTAGGAAGAGAGGTTGGAGGTATGGCTTAGTTGGTAGAGAGATAGCCAGTGGGCAAAAGCATCAGCTGCTGTGTTTGAGTGTCTATCTCCAACAAAAAAGAAACAAAAGGGAGAGGGATTTAGGGTTAAGATCGGCAGCGGATCTGAATCTCAGAAGGGTCTTTGATGTCAATACCATGCCTAGGCAGATTACTCCCAAATGTATACATGTAGAGTACATCTTATTCGGAATGGTCAGGACCAAAAGTGTTTTGGATTTCAGGGTTTTTTTTTTTTTGAACATTTGCATATGTATAGTGAGGTACCTTGGTGATGGACTCTAGTCCAAACCAGTAATTCATTTGTTTCATATACACCATTCACAGATAACCTGAAGATAATTTTACATAATACTTTGTACACCTGCATTTAGATTGTGACCTGTCACATGCGGTCATGTGTGGAGTTTCCACTTAAGGCTTCATGTCAGAGCTCAAAAAGTTTTAGGTCTTGGAGCATTTTGGATTTAGGGTCTTCTGATTAGAGAACTCAGCCTGTATTTGCCATCTTGATTCTTGTTTTAAGTTCTAGACCCTTATTCACCCACTTTTCTGGATGGCTAATAGGTCCTTTCAGGTGCCTCCCCCTGCTTTAGCCTTCCATTACCCCAACCCCACACTCACTGCATACTGCCAGGGGCATTTGGCTCCCTTATCTATCTGTGTAGCCTATATCCTGACAGATAACATTTTTGCCTGTATGGCTCATACCTGCTTTCTTTCTTTCCAAGTGTAATAGCAGCTCTCTGCTTGGCTCACTGCCAAGCCTCCAGGGCCTATCCTGGTTCAGGAAAAGAGTAAGTGCTGAGACGTGATTATCCATTGCTGATGGAACAAATGGAACTTTCTTCTGTCCTCAGGACTTGACATCAGCCCTGACCCGGAAGATCACCCTGAAGACGCCGCTCATCTCCTCTCCCATGGACACTGTGACGGAAGCTGACATGGCCATTGCAATGGCTGTGAGTTCCACGCCTGATGAGGCCCGGGAGGGGGAGAGTATCAGGCCGGGTGCAGAGGAGCAGAGTGGGGAGGGTTAGCCCCTGGCTCTGACCACTCTTTCCTGCTACCCCAGCTGATGGGAGGAATTGGTTTTATTCATCACAACTGCACCCCGGAATTCCAGGCCAATGAAGTGCGCAAGGTCAAGGCAAGTACCAGGCCCATCCCCAGAAAGATGCCACTTGGAAGCACCCCAACTTCCCTTCCTTGCAGCTACATCCTTTGGCTGATCATTGCGTGGTCCCATCTGTCTCTCATCACAGTGGAATACAAGGCTTATTCCTCATTTTCCCACTGGCCCCTCACCCCATTAAAGGCTCCCTATCTCTCCCCATGGCCATGCTACCCTTTACCCCCGGGTTTCTTCTAGCCTTTGCTTCCCCCTTCTGCCCACAGAAGTTTGAGCAGGGTTTCATCACAGACCCGGTGGTACTGAGCCCCTCACACACTGTGGGCGATGTACTGGAGGCCAAGATAAGACACGGCTTCTCCGGCATTCCAATCACTGCCACAGGCACCATGGGCAGCAAATTGGTGGGCATCGTCACCTCGCGAGACATCGACTTCCTTGCTGAGAAGGACCACACCACCCTCCTTAGTGAGGTACCTGCAGGGCAGGGAAATCAAGGCTGTGGTGGGGAAAAGTCCCCATAGCCTAGGGGCCCCCAGCTTCATGACTGTGACCATGGACCAGTGGGAGGTCTGGCTCCTTCTCTCTCACCTGCCAACCTGCAGGCAAATGTTCCTGGCCCCACAGGTGATGACGCCACGGATGGATCTGGTGGTGGCTCCGGCAGGTGTGACATTGAAAGAGGCAAATGAGATCCTGCAGCGCAGCAAGAAAGGTACCAAGGAGGAGACAGAGAACTGACACCCTAACCCCAGCCCCACTCCTTGAGGCCTAGGTCCCTCTATCCCTTCACAGCGTCACAAGTTGTTGCAGGATGCACAGTGGGCCTCTGGAAAGCTTGAATGACACCATGCAGGCTGGAGCACAATGCCCGATGTCCTTTGTCTGGTTTAGGGAAACCTGTCCCTGATTTAGCATCTTTTGCAACATAGTATGAAACTAGTCCTGGGAAAAGCTTGTCCCCAACCTCTTAAAAAAGGACCTGATCATCTGAAAAGTCTGGGAAAGGTCTTAAAAGTCTATAGAATATGGTTCAGTGGCAGGACTTAATATAAGCAAGGCCCTGGGTTTGGTTCCCAGCACTGAGTCTGGAAAAGACTGCTTTCTGCATCCTCCATCTTGCATAAAGGTTTGTTGCATTGAAGCCAGGCGGGTGGGACATACCTGTCATCCCCACACTCTAGAAACTGAGGCAGGAGCATGGTGAGTTGGAGGCCAGCCTGTGCAATTTAACCAGAACCTATCAATAAGTAAATAAATAAACCACTGGCTTACTAAAGGCTCTGAAAAGTTCTTCGGTTAAGTTTATTTGATATTGAAGCTGTTTACTTTACATCCACTAAATCTCTGGGATACTCCCATCCTGGTCCTAGTAGGGAGTTTCTTGGGTAAAAAGGTATGTACTGGGTAGAACATCCTCATGCTTGTGCCTTGCCTGGGAGTTTTCAACCAGGGTGACCTCTAGGCAAAGCTGCTTGTGCTCAGGGGCTGCTTCCACAGGCAGCAGGATAGGAAGTGCTCCTGGAACTTGCTGGTCTAGACGATTTCTTTGCTTCCTGTTCCTTGGGAAGAGCGCCATCCAGGTCCTTAAGAACATTTGTTGGTTGGGTCCTGTCACCTAGTGGTTGGTTTAGGTACTTCAGCAGTATGTTGCGTTCTTTTTCATTTTCATCCAATCTTCCCACTCATCCCCAAGTCTGTTTCTTCATGTCACCTCTTCCTTCCTGGCCAGGGAAGCTACCTATCGTCAATGATCGTGATGAGTTGGTGGCCATCATTGCGCGCACAGACCTGAAGAAGAACCGAGACTACCCTCTAGCCTCTAAGGACTCCCACAAGCAGCTGCTGTGTGGCGCAGCAGTGGGCACCCGCGAGGATGACAAATACCGTCTGGACCTGCTCACCCAGGCAGGCGCTGATGCCATCGTGCTGGTAAGGAGGGGACGCTTCCCCAGAGTGCAAATTTGGGCTTACAAGGCCCTATGGTCTCCTCTCACTTAGCTTGAGGCCCCCTTTGCTGTTCTGCATGCTCCCTGGATGTTAGAATTAGGCACTGTCTTGCTGAGTTCAGAACAAAGAGTGGGACCTCCTGAGAGTTTTGTGTGTGTGTGTAAGTTGACCCTAATAATTATAGGTCACATTCACTAAGAGTTCCCTACCCCATTTGCCAGGTACTAAGCTAATAAGACAGACAGACAGACAGACAGACACACAGACACACACACACACACACACATACACACACACACACACTTAATTTTTGCAATGGCACCTGAAAGTACAACTGCCATGGCTCGTGGCAGATGCAGAAGAGGCTCACTTGGCTAGTGAGTTTATAGGAATAGAGTACCATTTCCTTGCTGTGAGGATGGACATGGGTAGTGGTAGGAAGGGGCTCTCAAGATTGTACCTAAGTGTTTGGTTGACCTTCTGAGAAAGCAGACCCTCTGAGAGTGAACTTGGACTTGTTAAATGACTTTGCGGAAAAAGAACATTCTCATCATAACAGTGCTCTTGTGAACGGGGGGATTGATCCACTCAGGGTCGCCCTCTCTCAGCCATCCAGTCAGGGCTTTCTCTACCCTGCTTGCAGGACTCCTCCCAAGGGAACTCCGTGTATCAGATCGCCATGGTGCACTACATTAAGCAGAAGTACCCCCACCTTCAGGTGATTGGAGGGAATGGTGAGTGTGGGTCCCTTCCTTTTGCCTGTTCCCTCAGCTGTCCTTCAGCACCTCTAGGTAGTGGCATTGCTCCTGGAGGAGTAGGGGGCAAGGGGCAGGATGGGATGATGGTCACCTTGGGTTTCAGGGGCTAGACTGAGATCCCAGGAAGCTTCTGGGCAGGTTGGGAACGTCCCATTCTCAAAGGTTCCTCTGTTCTCCCCCTTTATGCTTCAGTGGTGACGGCGGCCCAGGCCAAGAACCTGATTGATGCTGGTGTGGATGGGCTGCGTGTGGGCATGGGCTGTGGCTCCATTTGCATCACCCAGGAAGGTGTGTGTGCCTAGGGGCAGAGTGACTGCCTCTTAGAGCCATCCAGGCACCTGTTCTTGTTCTACAGATGCCTAGTGAAGGCTTGCTCTACTAGGCCCTTCCTAGGATCGGGGACTCAGGGTGACACAGGTACAATCCTGCCTTCTCTGATCCACAGATTTGGGTGAGGTAGATGTAAACAGATGAGAGCTTGAGTTCAGGAGTGCATCAGTCTGCTTCTCAGACTCAGCTCAAGAAAACTGTGCCCAGAAGCCCAAGGCTGGAAGTGGGGGGAGGGGTGTCGCTGGATAAAGGCTTATTGGGTTGGTGACATGACAGATACATGTCCCAGAGCCTATAGAGAATTTTAAGTCCACATTACCATGTGGTGATATCAGAACAGAGGGAGACCTTCTTTCGGGGTAGGTTGTTGAAGTGAACATAGAAGGTAGAGAGGGGCCTCTTGCCCTAAGTCCCCTGTGTGGTTGAGAGGGTCCCTCCGTAGAGGCTTGCTTGTGGCCCCTCTTGGGGAGAATTGTGTCTCCCAAGCCCTGGGTGCCTGTTTGTTCTTCCCTGTCCCCAACATCTCCTTCTGGTCCTCCACCTTTTAAGTTTCTTCTCTTCATCTTAGCTGATCCCCATGTTGAAACATGGTGCTCTCTCATTTCATGAATATTAATTAGTACCCACTGTGCTAAATATTAATTTAGTACTGTTCTGAGCCCCAACTTGCAGTAGAATGAAGGCTGCTTCTCTAGCTTGTCTAGCTTTGCCCCCGTCCCTAGCATACCATTGCTTCCTTTGAATTCCCACTTTCCCTGATATGTAATGGTGTTGGACAATTTAAGTCATCCAAACCAGTATCTCAGAGGAGACCATAAGTAACTAACTGTAGTCACAGCTTTTGCAAATAAAAGTTTCACAGGGGAGCTTGTGCTGATGAGGACCCCTGGTCTGGAGGCACTGTACCCTGAAGACCAGAGTATGGCAGGGCATTCAGGTGGCATCCCCCATCTGAGTCCTCTGTAGTGCCCTTAGTGTGGGTGGAGGGTCCTGGAGTGACCTCACTTAGTGTTACTTGCTAGCACCTTTCCTAGGTCTCAGAACCCCATCCAGCCCTGTCCCCTGTGTGGCAGTAGGCACAGGGAGGAGGGGCTGGCCTTGTCTCATGCTTGGTTCTGGGCTAATGTGGACTCATTTCTGTCCTGTGTACCCCACCCTTCCCCAGTGATGGCCTGTGGCCGGCCCCAAGGCACTGCTGTCTACAAAGTAGCTGAGTATGCCCGGCGCTTTGGTGTGCCCGTCATAGCTGATGGAGGCATTCAGACTGTGGGGCACGTGGTCAAAGCCCTGGCCCTTGGGGCCTCCACAGGTGAGGGGGAGGGTTGAGATTGGAATGGTGGGTCCGGGACCAGTGGGGGTGTTGAAGGGGAGTGTGAGTCATGAGACACTGACCCCTTAACTCCCACAGTGATGATGGGGTCCCTGCTGGCTGCTACCACAGAGGCCCCTGGTGAGTACTTCTTCTCGGATGGGGTGAGGC
Organism: Perognathus longimembris pacificus; assembly: GCF_023159225.1. Taxonomy (NCBI): domain Eukaryota; kingdom Metazoa; phylum Chordata; class Mammalia; order Rodentia; family Heteromyidae; genus Perognathus; species Perognathus longimembris. Next base: position 135,195,458 of record NC_063162.1, on the reverse strand, counting down.
TTAAGAAGTACCGGGGCATGGGCTCGCTGGACGCCATGGAGAAGAGCAGCAGCAGCCAGAAGCGCTACTTCAGGTGTGTGCCGCAAGGGTTGGGCCCCAGCCCTGGGGTCCCCACCTCCCCAGATGATGACACTAGTTCCTATGTCCCAGTTCTGAAAATGGAGGTACAGACATACGTAGCAGATACAGGACCAGAGTTTGGACCACCCAGCACTGTAGTCCAGTACATGGCTGGTCTTGGGACCTTTCTGCATGGCATCTTCCCTGCCTATTCCTTGTGGGGGTGAAGGGGGGGGGGTCACTGAGCCTCAGGCTGCTGGGCTCAGCCTCTCCATCCTCCACACAGTGAAGGGGATAAGGTGAAGATTGCACAGGGTGTCTCTGGCTCCATCCAAGACAAAGGCTCCATTCAGAAGTTTGTGCCCTACCTCATAGCGGGGATCCAACATGGTTGCCAGGACATCGGGGCCCGGAGCCTGTCCGTCCTGCGGTGAGCACGGTGGTTAGAGGGGACAGTAGATGGGGGTCCCTGGGAGGCTTTCCCTCCTTCTGTTTCTCTGTCTGTCTGTGCTTCCTGCTCAGTACCCCTGACCTGCCCACCCGCTCACCTGCCCAGGTCCATGATGTACTCAGGAGAGCTCAAGTTTGAGAAGCGGACCATGTCGGCCCAGATCGAGGGTGGTGTGCACGGCCTGCACTCGTAAGTGGCAGGCCTCCTCACTCCCACTGGCTGGCGGTGGGTTGGACAGCTGGGCAGGATCACAGGCCAAGATGAGGTTCCAGGGGCCCCATGGACCATGGATGGATGCTGCTTCAGGGCAGTCGCGTCAGCTGGCCCACTGTGGAGCAGCCCTTGTGCAGGCCACCACTCTCCTTCCTTGGGCAGCAGCCCAAGCAGGGCCTGGGTGGTTTGACCGCAGGCTCCACCTGGGCTCCCAGCCTTTGCTTGCTCAGAATGCTTGGTGGCTGGTGGCTGGAGGCTGGTGGTGCTAGGCTCTTGGCGGTGGTGGCTCCAGGCTGGTAGGTAGAAGATGTGGGCGTGAGCCCTCTAGTGGGGAGAAGGGCAGAGAGACGGATGCCAGGGCTGGGGCCACCGTGGGTGGTGGCAGAGCTAGTTGGCAGCAGTAGCTGTAGGCATGCAGCCTGCCCTGATCGAGAGGGCCCATCTCCCTAGGCATAGGCGGGCATCTAACCTGTGTCTCTTTCTGCCCCCTCCCATAGCTATACCTTTCTGCCGTGTAAGTAACTGCGCTGCCCGGGCCAGGTGTAGAATAGAGCAGAGGCCTTCTGGGTGGGACCTGGGCTGGGAAGATGGCATCGGTTGGGGGTGGCACTGGGGTATTATGGGACATGGACCCTGGAATTGGTTCCTCCTGATCCCTATCTCCAGCACCTTGGCAGAAGTGGCCAGCTAGGGCCCCTCAGCCAGATGAAACATAAATCCCCTTTTGGGGGTACAGAGAGATGCCCGTGGCCATGGACCCGAGGCCGCTCCATCTTGGACTGGCTCAGTGAATGAGGGGCCTGGACCTATCATGTGTGCCGGGCAGACTGGAGATAGGATTGCAGAGGTGGAGCTTCCGTCTGCAGTCTGCTCCGGGAGGATGCCTTCCTGAGCCAGCCCCACACCCAGGCACTGAGGACACTGGTGGTAGTGTGTGGTCGTAGCCGAAAGGAATATGGCTGTGTCTGGGCCTGGCCTGATTCTTCAGAGAGCCTTGGCCTGGGGAAGTCAGAGGCCTTGAGCCACCCTCTGCCTCCTCTCACCCCCATGGCTGAGAGTCAGGCTCTGTAGCTCCTCATTGTCTTTCAGATACGGGAGTCTTTGGGCAACAGGATGCTGGGAAGGGAGAGGGGTGAGCGCGCGCATGCTCGCACATGCGCATGTGCACACACACACACTCTCTTTCTCGGTCCTCTCTTGCCTTGTGCCCACAGTTACGAGAAGCGGCTGTACTGAGGACAGCGGTGGAGGCCGAGGCAGTGGAGGGGGCGCATCCCAGGACCCCCCTTCTGGCGCAGCCTCCCTTCATAACTGAGTGGTCCATGGATTTGCACTACGGGTTCTCTAGCTCCTTTCTGGAGGGGAGGTCCTTGAAGGGGCTACAGCCACTCCCTGGGCACCCCCTAACAGAGTCAGGATGTTCCCTGGGCCAGGCTACCTGGGAGCCCCTGGGCTCCCTCTTCCTCAGCCCTCTGAGCCCAGCTAGCCTGGGCTCTCAGGCCCTGTGCCTGCCTCAGGTCTCTCTTGCTGCAGCCTGCCCCAGCCCAACTCCCACCCTTGGCACAGGTGGCCCCCTGGCTTCTCCTGTAGGGCACCTCTCTCTCTGCCCCCCTCTCCCAGGAAATGGTGCTCTCCTGGCCCTGCCTCCTGGGCTGCTGCCCTCTCAGCCATGTGGCACTCTGGGCTCCTGACCTAGGCCAAGGGGAGGTCTCTGCCCCCTTCCCCTGGCCTGAGGCTCTCTTGGGCCCTGATCCTCAAGCCACTCTCCCATCCTGAGCCTGGGGAGGGGGCCGCCCTTAGAATGGCCACCTGCCCATCATTCCTAACTTGTCACGGTCCCCAGGTGTATTTGTCCTGCCCTCTCCTCTTAGCTGCAGTTGAAGGCTTTAACTTTGCACACTTTGGGGTCACAGCTGTGTCATTGTATATGAACTAATCGGAATAAATCAAGCAGGTCTCAACACCTCTGCAGTGTCTCGGTCCCTTGCCAATGGGGGGCAGTACATTGGAGCCCCATCCAGAGCCTGGCCTTCCCAGGGAGGTGGAGGGGGTTGTGGTACTTGAGGGGATGCTAGTACAGGAGGGCCACTTAGTAGGTCTTGCCAGTTGTTCCTGCTGGTGGCACCTTCTGACGCTGGGGTTGTCTTGGGGATAACCACTGTGCACTTCATGGTGTTCGCCAGAAAGTAGGCACTGGAGACTTGTAACTGCATGCACAGCACTGTGGTGGCCCTGTCCACTGGCCCAACACCCGTGGCCTCAGCAGCTGCACCTGTAGGTACAGGCAGCGTGGATAAGCTCCCCATGACCACGTGTAGCTCAGAACCGGCAGCTACCTTCTGTGCACTGATGCGCATTCAGACTGCTCCACCGGCTGCTGGGGGCTCATGGGACATTCACATGGTCTTCCTGTGAGTGTTTGAAGAGCGATCACCCCGACATGTAGACATGGCAGTGTGAGGAAGGAGGCCTGGGGACGATCTGGCGGCTGGGATGAGCAGAGGGTTGGGGAGGATCGTGCTTTGTGGGTTGTGAATATGTGGAAATGCTCCCGTGACTGCTGTACCTCTTTGGCTCACCATGCCCATCACTGCCCTTTCCCAGGCAGAAGCTCACGATACCTTTTGGCCATAGGGCAGTTATCTCTGGACAGTATGGGGAGACCAGGATTTTGTGGCAACTTCCGGTTTTGTGGGCTTCTCAGGGAGGAGGAGGGGACAAGTTATGTCGTAAGATGTTGGGGGTAGGGGCTGGGAATATGGCCTAGTGGCAAGAGTGCTTGCCTCCTACACATGAAGCTCTCGGTTCGATTCCCCAGCACCACATATATGAAAAACGGCCAGAAGGGGTGCTGTGGCTCAGGTGGCAGAGTGCTAGCCTTGAGCTGGAAGAAGCCAGGGACAGTGCTCAGGCCCTGAGTCCAAGGCCCAGGACTGGCCAAAAAAAGAAAGATGTTGGGGGTAGGCATATAGTTGCTCCAGGAATATGGCAAAGAGAATGGGGTCCTTGAGTCTGTGGCAGCCTTGTGCCCTGCGGTTGGTGACTCCCTAGCTGCTGGGGACACAGATGCTCAGATCTCAGGGAATGGTAAGAGATGAGGGGGCAAACCAAAACAGCACGTTTCCCTGTGTATATTGGTTTACAACAACTCCACAGGGGAGCAATATGACCAGCGATTGAGATAGGAAAGATGCACGCCAGCTCATCTTGAATCCAGGAGCGAGGGGATCAAAGGGAGAGTTGGCCTTTGATGAGACCTCACTGGTCAACATTCTAGCAAGCAGGATGGGTCACCTTGTCAATTCAGCCACTTCCTCATGACTTGTGGCTTGTTAGCATTCGTTTGGCCCTTCTAGAGGAAGTTCTGGCAGAGTGGTGTGTTCCCGAGTCACTCAGAGAACCATTAAGGATCACAGAGGCCCATGCTCACTGCAGTGGAACTGACATCAGCTTCCAGATTCTGATAGCTATCAAAGCTTGAGAACCTATGGTACATGAAATCTGCGAATCCAGTGCATGATTTTTTTTTTTTTTTTTTTTTGCCAGTCCTGGGCCTTGAACTCAGGGTCTGAGCACTGTCCCTGGCTTCTTTTTGCTCAAGGCTAGCACTCTGCCACTTGAGCCACAGCGCCACTTCTGGTCAATTCCTGTATATGTGGTGCTGGGGAATTGAACCCAGGGCTTCATGTATATGAGGCAAGCGCTCTTGCCACTAGGCCATATTCCCAGCCCCCAGTGCATGATTTATAAGACTTTCTAAAGCATGTGTTCCAGAAAAAAAAAACTTCAGTTGACCCAGCACCTATCTTATGTCTGTAACACCTAAGAATCATGGGGAAGAACCCGCAGGAAGTTAGTAAATTCGCCTTACTGTTTCTTATTTGCCCTCTTCTTGCCCCCATGATGGGAATGACCCAGACAACATGCTTGCTTAGCTGCAAATTCAGATGGATGCTCTGGGTGAGAAGGCCACATCAGGTAGACGCGCAGAAGTATCTCAGAGCTGCATTTGGGACAGACTTTGGTCACCAGAACTTTCTGCTCACCTCAAGTCCATCCTGGTTTGTGTGGCTCAGGCTCCTCTCACCCTCTCCTTGGCAAGCTCTCCAAGAGCCACATAGTCTAGGGTGCCTGCCACCTGGCAGTGCTTGAACAGCCCCAACCAGGCCTTCACATGGCTGCATAGGAAGTGTTCTTCACCTGGTCTGAGAGTCGGTGTGGATGGAGCCAGTAAGTTTCATCATGGACAAGCAACAGGGCCCTCTTTGGTGGACTCGGGATAGACAGAGGAGGAGAGATGGGCAGCCCTTACCTCTGGCTTCATCTTGGCCTGCACTTTAGGGGCTGAGAATAGGGATGCTTCCATGCTATGGTCCAGGAGCTTAGATGGGGCTGAGCTAGCTCTCTGAGGCCTCTGTGCCAGTCAGGGAGTAGAAAGCCAGCTTGGAGGGAGAGGGGTAAACAACATGGTGTGCATGACCCACAGCTCTCAGTTCCTCCCATCCCTGCCCTCCCATTGGGAGTAAGTGTTGGAGACAAAGAGGGACCTTGCTGTTGGGGTGTGTGAGTTGAGGAAACAGCCTCCTTTGCTCTTACACTGAACTTTCTTTAGGGTCCTTTTCCAGGTATAAGAGCAGACTCCTGTGTGTGAGATCAGCCTCGTAACACAGACCTGCCTTATTAGGGGTTGGGAAACTAGTCCTAAACCAGCTCCTCCCGCCCGCAGCAGCCCTTCTGTTGCAGTCTGGAGGCAGGCAAGCTGGTCAGGGGGGCGTGGCAGGGTAGAGGCTCCTGGCTTCACACCTGTGTTCTCATGGCTGGGCCCTTCACCTGCAGGGTGTGCGGTTCACCTCTGCCAGCTTTCCCTTGGTTCCCTTCCTTCTGGCTCAGCTCAGAAGGGTGGGACAGGGATCTGGTTAGCAAGGTACAGCATTAGCCCAGGACAAGTAGAGGCCAGCCTTTCCCTTGCCCTGTGCCTTGGTTTCCCTGACCATAGCCAGGAAAGAGAAACACTCCCACCCTCCAGGTACCCCCAACAACTTCATAGTTTTTTACCTCATACCTCAGACATACCACTTGATCCTGCACCTGTCAGGGTGGGCTGATATCTGTGAGGCTGCCCCAGGAAGAGGGTAATTTAGAAGCCCAGATCTCCATTGCAGGTATCTGTCTGCCTCTCTTTTCCACGGGGCAGGATGAACTGAGACCAAGGGGGTGCTGTCTGAGTGGTGGATAAAGATGATTCTTCCCTGGGAGAAAAAGGAAGTTGTGACTAGGGGATACCAGGACCTGGTGGCTTGGAAAGAGGGACCACAGGAGGGGGTGTTTCATAAGGATCTTGATGTGAGAAGCCCTGCCCCCCCCCCCCCCCCCCCCCGGTCAATGACCCATCTCCAACTCTGACCTTTATATCCTCATTGTTCCCACCCTGTGTGACTCAGGATATTGAGGAGCAAAATGCAGGTCTGCACTGCAGATTTTCCCAGCTTCAGGAAATCAATTAAGGGGAGGGACTTCCCTCCAGACCCCGCTACACTGTCCACGTCCTCTCTATATGGGGAAGGACACAGCTCCCACCCTTCCTACAGTGCCCAAATTTTTTTCATGCCTCCGGTCTCTGGGGAAAATTTGAGGGTAAAAAGGAGCAAACAGCTTTTCAGAGTGGGGGAAGAAGTGATGACACGGTGTGGCGGGGGTGGGGGGGGGGTGGGCGGGGGGCAGAGGAATGTGGCCTGATCTGAGCTGTTAGACTCTCCAGTGCAAGTGCTTGAGAAGCAGTGTGGCTCTGTATCCAGCAGATGGCGCCAGAAGCACCGACTGCCTGGACCACAGGGAGCCTGGAGTGGGGTAGTTTCCTAGGCAACATGCTGCATTTCTGAAAGCCCTGCCCTTGGCAACCATTCCCTCATCACCTGCATCCATAGTAAAATTGGCTTCTGAAGGACAGGAGGGGCACAGGGGGCCTCTCTCAGAAAGAGAGAGGCTGGCTGAGGTGCCGAAAGGAATGGAAAAGAGCTGTTTTCTGCTGCTATTCATTACTCTGCACCAGTGACCTGCTAGCTGGATCTTATCCTCAGTCACCCTTATTACAGCAATAAGGCAGTAATGCATATTATTTATTATGGTTGGGCTTGATGGAGCTCAGACAGAGGATATAACGTGCTGGAATCACCAGCTGGTGGGGGCCTGGGCCTGTCCGAATGCCCTGTAGTCTATTCCGGTCTGCCTGTGGCTGTGTACTGTCCAAACCCAGAGAGGGCAGCTGGGGGAAGCTAGCTGGGAAAGCAAGAGTAGAGTAGAGGGTGAAGAGAGATCAGGCATAGCCAGCCCTTTTCCAAAACAGTTCTGTCCTTACTGGCCTGGCCTCTTCTGCTACCTTTGGCAGGGTCAAAAGACCCTAGATGTGGCACAAAAGGGGGCTTTCAGAAGTTACATGGAGGCTTGGAGGTGTGGCTCAGTGGGTAGAGTGCTAGCCAAGAGCAAGGCATCCTCACAGACACACCTAGAAATATATTTCTTCCTACTTACTGCATGTCTGTACTAAACATAACCAACACCGAACTTATGACTGACTCCCTGGATTATTAGTCTGAATTCTCGAAAGAGTCAACTTATCTATCTGCCTGTCTATCTACCTATATGCTTATCATGAATATTTCTATCTGGAGACACAGGCAAGCTAGTGGCAGAAATTTATAAGGAATTGGTTCATGCAATGGAGGAGGTTGCGAAGTCTCAAGGTTTGCATTCAGAAAACCAGAGGCCCACAAGAGCCGAAGGTATAGCTCCAGTGTGAATCTAAAGGCTCGAGAACCAGGAAAGCTGAGGGTACAGGTACAAAGTACAAAGAGGAGCAGACCCACACCTCAGCTGGAGGAGATCAGAGAGAGCAAGTTGTCATTTCCCCCCTCTTTGTTTAGGCCTCCAAGAGCTACTCACTTGAGGGTAGGGCCATCAGAGCTACTCAGTCTCTAACTTCAAGGACTTTTTTTTTTTTTTTTTTTTTGGGTGCCGAGGTTGAACTCATGGCCTTGTGCTTGCTAGAGAATCACTCCACCACTTCAGCCATGAGTCCAGTCTTTCAGCTTATAGACCCAAATGCTTATCTCACTCAGAAACACCAGCACAGACACACCTAGAAATATTGTTCACAGAATATGTGGGCCCTCCATGACAAGCCAGGTTACAACATAGCCACCATTTGTACCTACCTACACTCACTCAGACATTTTCAAGACCTGGTCCTACTTAAATCTATCCCATCTCAAAAAGAAAGAAAGAAAGAAAGAGAGAAGAGAGAAGAGAAGGAAAGAAGGAAGGAAGGAAGGAAGGAAGGAAGGAAGGAAGGAAGGAAGGAAGGAAGGACAGAAAAAGCAACTCATGAGCAAGACAAGCCTAGAACACAGAGAACAAAGGGGCATGGTCTCGATATATGATTGTTAGGGTCAGGGGGTGGGACAGTAGAGACCAGGTCTGTGAAACAAAAAGTTCTTGTCAAATGGTATTTCCACAGGTTTGGGTCAGCAACCTTACATTATGTATCTAAAACCAAACAACTACTAAACATAAAAAGGTCTATAATAGACCTCTCAGTGGATCACAATAGCTCAACAGCTATGTGTATTTGATCATATAAGAAAAGGATAAGCAAACTCTATTGTTGACATTATATTTAAAGTTCTAGGTGACTTTCCTTTGGCGTACGCCACGTGGTTATATGATTTCGGTACACTGGGTATTGTATATATGCCTACCTGATCTAGGGAAGGGAAAGAAAAATGAAGGTGTAAGATATCACAAGACATGTATTCACTGCCCTATTATGTAACTGTACCCCTTTTGCACAACACCTTGTCAACAAAATTTGATTAATAAAAATAAAAAAAGAAACTCAGTTCTTCTAGTTACTCAGACAAAACACAGCAAAAACAAAAACTCAGTGCTCCTTAACTTCTCTTTCTCTCACATCCGTGTTTCACCCACCAGCAAAGCCTGCTGGCGCTGCACCTGTGATTCAGCCTGTCTGACAACTTCCTTCAGATTTCTTTCCTGTCACCACCCCCCAGTTTATCCCCATCTCTTGCTTGGATGACTGGAGTGGGCTCCTATTTTCCACCTCCCACTCTTTCCCTCTAGAGTCTTCTCAACATGGTATTTTGGATATTTGTGTCAAAATACAAGGCATAGTATACTTCATTCTCCAGGGCCAAAGTTAAAGTCAAGGTCTTCCGGCAGCTTCTCTTTCACCAATTCTGGTACCCCAATACTAGCCTCCCTGCTGCCTACAGTGCTCCCACCGGGTCAGTTCCCTCCACTTCCCCCAGATGTCCTCGTGGTTCCATCCCTGTCTGCAGGTGTCTGCGCCCTGGGCCTTTCCACAGACCTCCCCACCACACACACAAGAACAGAGCAACCCCAGTTCCCCCCCCCTCATTTCCTGCTTCATTGTTTTCCATAACACATCACAAACACATTGTTTATATATACATGTACCCTTTGCTTCCCCACCTACATCTTTATCTCTAAAACAACAGAGCCACTCATAAATACTTTCAAGCAAATGAATGAACTTACAAGTCATGTGGACCACCTGGTACCCAGTAAGGCTGAAGATGCAGAGACAGGGCCATTGCTCCCTTGAGGCACTCAGCCCGAAGCCGGGAGAGGGGCCTGGTTTTGTATGTGTGTGCATTACAGTGCCTCCGGCTGCACTTGGGGTCTTGCCTCGAAGCCACACGCTGTGTTTTCATGTGTCACCCAATGCAACTCTGCGGAGAAGAAGGCAGGTCCTGAGATGCAAACCATTTGCCCAAGGCCATCCAGTGCTTAGCCACTGAGCTGAGAGTGTGTCCTCATCTTCATTCTCTAGCCCCAAAGTGCCCTTTCCTCCCTTTCTCCCAGCAATGGTCAGAGAGAACAGGGGAAGGAGAAGGGGGAAATACAAGAACACGAGGTGCTTCATGGCCAGTAGAATAGAGACAGAGGAGGGTCAAACCCACATGGAGCCTTGGGTGGCATGGGCCAGCTTTCTCCCACTGCAGCCCAAGGTGTGATTGGGCTGTCTCTGGTACTGCGCTTCTTTGCCGCCCCCACCCTTGCCCCAGGACTGGCTACACAGTGATCCCTTTGGGGCCCAGTCAGGCATATAACATCAGACTGACAGGCGTCCGGGTGCCAGGGCAGCTGTGGCTGGCCAAGGGTGAGGTCACAGGCTGAGCACTCCATGCCCAGCCCCCAGCCCTCTCACCACAGGCTTTCATTTCATGCTCAACTGCAAAATTCCCCTCTGACCTCCCTCCTGCCCCACAGCTTCCAGCCTCTATCTTGGTGAGGCCAAGAACATTGGTTTCCTTTACAACAAATCCAAGTTTTACAAAATCAGAAGCTTCGCTGGGAATGTGGCTTAGCCGTAGAGTGCTCACCTAGCATGCGTGAAGCCCTGGGTTGGATTCCTCAGCACCACATAAACAGAAAAAGCCAGAAGTGGGTGCTGTGGCTCAAGAGGTAGAGTGCTAGCCTTGAGCAAAAAGAAGCCAGGGACAGTGCTCAGGCCTTAAGTCCAAACCCTAGGACTAGCAAAAAAAAAAAAAATTAGAAGTTTCTTATTCTTCTGTTCTGGAGATCAGTGCATCCTTGGGGATTGCAACTCATCCGGAAGCTGTAGGGAAAACTCCATGCCTTTAGAAAGCCTCTAGAGGTGGCCTGAGATCATTGGCTAGTGGGCTCTTCCACCTTCAAAGCCAGAGCATGATACCTGCTCGTAGGTTTGGGTGTGCTTGGACTTTACACTCCTGCCTGTCTTTAAAGTGTCCCGCTGATTACATGGGATCCACCAATAATCCACCATATTCCCCCATCTCAAAACCCTTAAGCTGATCACAGCTGCACAGTCCCTTTTGTGCTACGCATTTGCTACCATATCTATGGATTCCAGAGAGCAAGATGCAATCATTTTTGGACAGCCATCACTTTGCTTGCCATATCTAGCTTGGATCCTCACCTCCTTCACATCTGGAGGGAGCATTTATGGCATACTTACCATGCTGATGGCTGTGAATATCGTGGAGGTGGCGCAGGCCCCACTGTCCTGTTAGAAGGCCTGGAATCCCCAAAGCCTGTGCACTTGCCACACTCCAAGGCTGCCTCCCTGAATAGGAAACAAACCACTCTGCCCTTAGACTTCCTCCAGGGCTCCACTGGCTTCGTCATCCTTAGGTTCATAGCTTGGGCTGGTCTGAAGCCTTCTGAGGCAGAGGTGGTGACTTGGCCCTGGGGCTCCTAATATGGAGTAGGATAGAACAGTTTGGAAGGAGATGTTGCTAGAGCACATGGATGGGCTCTGAAGTATTTATGGCCCTCAAGTGTGACTATAACGTTGTGTACATTATGTCTCTGTCTGTTCTTCTGGGCAGAGATTGAAGAACTTCAGCCAGTGGAGGTGGAAGTTCCACCTCCAAGGATCCAGAAACTCTCTCTCTCTAGACCATCCCCCAAACTCCTTCATTCATCCTTTTCTTCGCTGCATTCATTCAGTGTTCATTACTTCTGCCATTCTTCCCACTCTCTCTAGTCCCCTTTCTGTAGCAGCTTCTCATCTTTCCACCTGATTCTGCTCATCTCAGGATGAGAGTGTGTCTCCTCACCTCTGGGGTCCTCTGTTACCTCCCACACTCCTGCTTGTCCTGGTTCTCCGAGGTGATGGTTCCTTCTATTCCTTTCCTTCCCTTGGCACTCGCAGACCTGATGCCACTCAGCTGAGGCTGACCTGAAAGTAGCATAGAGTACTTGGAACAGCTTTGCCAAAGCAGGAGGGAAGCACAGCTTTCCCAATCCTGAGGGATGGCTAGTTCAGATATGTTAAAAGGATTTCAGAATTGGGTGTGGAGTTGGATGAATGTCTTGTTTTGCCTTGTAGAACAGAGCAGTTTTGAGCCATCTAGAGACACTGCTGTTTCTGGCTTGCCTTCTTCCTCCAGCCCTTGCTTAGGTTTTACAAAGGGTTCCTCCGGCGCCCCCTGCTGGCCACCTGACCAGGGCAACACCTGTGGACAGGCAGGGAGCACCAGGAAGAAATAGGAAACACCGGCTTTCCATACTCCAGAGGCAAACTGCTCAGGAGAGGGTCAGGAGGTGAGAAAGGCTGAAAAAGAACTTGAGTGCATCCAGAAGGTTCCTTTCTTCTCTTCTAGCAGTCACAGGCACAGAATACGGTCATTTCCCTTCCCCTGTCTCAACCTACCTCTGTCTATCTCCCTCCTAGGGGAGATAGACAGGTGACCCCCACATCCATCAGATCTCAGAGAAGACAGGGGGAGGGTTAAAAGGAGGGGAGATAAAAATGGCCTTCCTTCCCTGCTCTTGGCTGCGGGGAGAAGGGAGGCCTGAAGAGAAGAGCTGGGTGACCCCTCCCAGAGAGAGGAGCAAGGTCTTCCCCATGCATGGATACCCTGAGCAGGGTTCCTGGGGATGCCAACCTGGCATTTCTGCTGCCGTCTGTCTGTCCTCCTTTGCTCAGCTGCAGCCTCCTCAGCTACTCATCTCCCTGGTCTCTGGTGACCTGAGGAATGGGGGTAACAAATGCGGGGTCTCAGGCAGCAGGTGTGCCCTCTCCTCCTCTTCCCCACTCCATCGTGGGAAACAGCTGAGTCCTCTGACCACCTGTGGAAAGCCTTCAGGCTGTCAGGCTGTGGGATGAAGCCCCCAGCCCACCCCACCATCCGCAGGGGATTCATCAGACTTACCCTCAACCTCTCACTTGCCCACTTTATTCTCAGCCTGGGTGGCCCACAAGTCTGAGGCAGAGAAGGGAGGCAGAAAGGAGCCTGGTGAACGACAAGCTGTGTGCCTCCTCACAGTGACATAAGAACTAGGACCAGTTCCCCTAGGGCCTTCTCTGCCCTACAAAACTGAAACAGATCAAACTTGCAGATGGAGACACAGCCCCCACCCGCTGCAGCCTCTTTACCTCTCCTGCTGGCAGAAGGGCACCTTGTAACTACCCATCCTCTGGTAGAAACCCTCATCTCCTTGCCAGGGCGTCTTTTACATGTCCCCACACTCTCCTGGCATCATCCACACTCCTGTTCACTCCCTTTATACATTCCCTAAGATTGAAGTGGGTGGCTCTTTGGTCCCAGGATCCATCCCTCAAGCCACTTACTTTCAGTCCACATCGGTGACTCTGTCAAGGTGGTCTGTCTCTTGGAAGGCATAGCAGCCATCTACCGGCACTGGCTTAGTGGTGCTAGAAAGACCTTTTGACCTGCCTGGGACGAGGCAGCTGCACAGGGCTGGGCTGAGCTGGCCCTGTCCTCTGCGTTTTTCTTCTTGCAATCTCTCACAGTGCTCCCTACCATCTTCTCATCATGATACAGGCGTGGTTTTGTGACTAGACAAAAATGAGACCCTATCTCAAAATCGCTGGTGCAAAAAAGGCAGGAAGTATGGCTTAGCAGTAGAATACTTGCTTAACAAGCATAAAGCCCTGAGTTCAACCCCCAGTGCAATATTGGGGGTGATGATCTATGGATCATCTATGAGAAAATATTTTCAAAAGGATAAAGGATTGTTATCCGAAATGTAGAAAAAATTTTGAACATTGAATAACAAGATAACAAACAACGCAAATTAAAAATGACCAAAAGATCTGAAAAGACAGCCCACTGAAGAAGATACATAGTCAATGCATACGTGAAAAGAGACTCAGTGCCATGTATTAATTGGAAATTGCAAATCTAAGGAACTATATAGGTACCACTATATTGCTGTTAGAATGGCAAAATCCCCAAACTCCAAATTCTGGGAAGGATGGGGGCAACATGAACTCTCATTCATTGCTGGTGGCCGTGTCAACTGCTACAGCCACTTTGAATGAGTTTGGAGGTTTCTTACAAACTGTTATGTATAGTGTAGCAATTCCAAATGAGTTTAAATTTGTATCCATACACAAACTCTTGCTGATGAGTGTTAGTAGCAGTTTTGTTTATAACTTACAAAGTAGAAGCCTACAGAATGCTCCTTCAGTAGGTGAGTGGATAAAGAAACTGAGGTACATTCATAGACAAGGGAACATTTTTCAGTGCTAAAAAGAAAAATGCTATCAAATCACATGAAAACACAGAGGCAATTTAAATGAATATTATGAAGAAAAAGAAGCAGATTTTTAATTTTTTTAATTTATTTTTTTCCTTTATTGCCAAAGGGAAGTACAGAGGCAGTGAGTACATTTCTTGTTCAACTTACCTCCTCCCTCATTTTTCCCCTGCCTCCCCCTCCCCCTTTTCCTCTCCCGCCATGAGTTGTTCAGTTGGTTTACACCAAATGGTTTTGTAAGTATTGCTTTTGGAGTCGTTTGTCTTTTTATCCTTTGTCTCCCGATTTCTATATTCCCTTTCCCTTTCCTAGTTCTAATAAACATATATACAGGATCCAGGGTACTCAGATGATATACAGTGATAGCAGGGGGTACAACCACAGGAAAGGAATACGAGAGACAAAGAAGCAGATTTTAAAAGTCTCCAACTGTGTGATTCTGACTATGGGATTATGGAAAGGCAAAATTACATAGGAAGTGGAATGATGGGTGGTTACCAGAGGCTGGGGAGGGAGGGATGAATTTTCGGAGCATGGAGGATTGGGGGGGGCGCAGGGAAACTTCTCCATGTGACATTACCGAGATACAAACATGTGACTATACATTTGTCTAAACTCCTGGAATGTACATCACCAAGGGTGACCTCTAATGTAAACTGTGGACTTTGGATGTAATGAGATTGTCAATGGAGCGTCATCAATTGTAATGGATCTCCAACACCAGTGGGGAGAAGTTAGTAGTGGAGGAGACTGGGTATGCAAGGGCTTATGGGTAATCTTTGTTCTTTCCACCTGATTTTGTAGTGGAAACCACAGTAGTAAAACTACTGCAAAAAATAAGTCTACTAAAACTTTTGAAGTATTTGGTGGAAAAGGAAAGGAACAGAAAAAAATCAGTTATCCAATGGCATTCACACTAGTGAAAAGCAGAAGTACAAATTTTCATGGTATAGGAAAAAGTAATCAGGTTAGAAATTTAGGAATAATGAATAAATGAAGAAAAGGAATAATGAGGGGCTGGGAATATGGCCTAGTGGCAAGAGCGCTTGCCTTCTACACATGAAGCTCTCGGTTCGATTCCCCAGCACCACATATATGGAAAACGGCCAGAAGGGGCGCTGTGGCTCAGGTGGCAGAGTGCTAGCCTTGAGCGGGAAGAAGCCAGGGACAGTGCTCAGGCCCTGAGTCCAAGGCCCAGGACTGGCCAAAAAAAAAAAAAAAAAAAAAAAAAGAAAAGAAAAGGAATAATGAATAAAGTAAAAACCACTCAATTTTTGCAAGCTAAGATAGCTACTCTTAAATTTTGATGTGTTTCCTATATGTTCTGTTTCTCTATGATACATATATAAATGTTACATAATAGTTTTAATTGTATTATATGTGTGCTTTAAAGGTCCCCCTTAGGCGCATATATATACATATACATATACATATATATATATATATATATATATATATATATATATATATATATATATATATATATCTTGCCTTTCAGCTTTCCCCCTCTCTTTTTACCTCTGGGGTGTGTTGTTAGTTTTTTATAGTAGATAGCCGGTAAAGGAGAACGCCACGCGGTATTCTGGCAAGTGAGAAAGCATTACCGAACTGCTGGCCTGTGGCCAAGAGGATCCATGTCCGGAGAGAAGGCAGAGAAGAGAGAGAAGAAGAGTGACCCCCACCCAGCCCTGCTTTATCTAGGGCAGGGGCAAGGGGTGTGGCCAGGTGGATTAGGATGTGACCTCAGGGAAAGGGGAGGTAACTGCCTCCTCCAGGTCTGCTGGTTACCCAGGTAACTTAATGAGGTGGGGGCATCTACATGGAGCCTCCAGGGACGGACCTAACATTCCAGCCTTTTAATAATTATGAAAAAGGGCGAAGACTCTCTCTGGCTGCTTCCTGCTGGCAAGGGACGTCGGCATTAGGGGTAAAAGGCAGAAATCTGGCCCCTCCTGGAGAAGGCGAGCAGCAGGATCCCTTGGTGGTAGATGTCAGTCCTTGAATGAAGCCTGGAAGAAGTCTCATGAGGCAGGGGCTGGACAAAAAAAAATATTAAGGCAAAAAGAAGGGCTTAGGGCACAAAATTAAAAATTGGATGACTTGGCTAGTTCTTATACTCAGGTATGGACATTAGATGGACAAGCTACTATCTCTTGATCCCCCGGCTCTGATTAATTTTGAAAGGGTGAGAAAAAGTGACTCCATTTAGGATGTAACATCATTCTCCTCTCCATGATCCTTGTTCCCTGAACTGGCTGAGTCCCAGGGATCTAGGTGCTTGTTGTTGGGATGGCTTGCCCTCATTGGCATTCACAGGGTTTGAACTCAGGGCCTGAGCACTGTCCCTGAGCACTTCTGCTTGAGGCCTAGTACTCTACCACTTGAGCCACAGCTCCACTTCCAGCATTTGGCTGGTTAGAGATCTCTTCAGCCATGCTTCCAGCCTGGCTCTTCACTGGTTAGTTGGGAGATGGAGTTTGAGAGAGATTTTTCTGCCCGGGCTGGCTTCATACTGCAATCCAAGGCGTCTTTGTCACGAAAGCTCTTTTTTTATTTCCAATTAAAACAACAAGGAGACCAAGGGGACTAGAGCTTGCCTGTACCTTGTCAAGAATTGACCAATGCCGGGCTCGGGTCGCCTCCCCTGGCACGGGGGTTCAGGCTCTACTCTACTCCAGTTGCTCCCTTTCTCACCCTCTCCCCTGGTCACCCAACCCACAGGTAAGGCCAGAGTGGAGTGGGGGGCTCAGGAAAGACCTCAGGTGCACGCGGCCGTACGAGATCACTTTACCTCCCTCCTTACCCATGAAGAAAGCCAGGCGTATGCGGATCTCGGAGACGCTTTAAGAGCAAATCTGATTTAATAAGGGAGTGGCTAGCAGTTGATATAGTAGGGGGCGACGAGAGAAGGGGTGGTAGATCAGAGAGCTAGCGATAGGCTGGTGAGCTTGTCATAGGACCCCCTCATGAGCTAACATCACTTGCTTAGCACCACCCCAGGGGCGAAAAGCCCACGAGACTGGGGGGCACATGGGCTGGCGAGAAAGTTGGGGGGGCTGGTTGCAAAGCCAGTTCTTCTGGTTCCGGACCCAGAGAATTGTGGCCTGCTTCCGCATTCCCCCAGGGCTGAGGGAAGGGCGGCATCTCAGGAGGCTCTCCATTGCCCTTCCCCCTCAAGGCCAAAGCTGAACCCCAACAGACCAAATACTTGCCAGAATTCTGCAATGACAAAACTCAGTAGATGTGATGAGTTTTAGCACAGATATATAGCTAGATGGACATACTAACAAATGACATTTACACAGACATACACACTGTGCACATAGGTTTTACAGCATGCAAAAATGAATTTCAGCAGTAGACTCTTTTGGAATTCCAATAGCAAATGACTTTTTTTTTTGCCCAATATTTTAGAACCACGTGGTTGGTTAGAAAAACAATTTTGCTAGCAAACAACAATTTTCAGATTATAAAATGGAGAAACCATATTTTGATAAACTCCAGTGGGATGCCATGTTGAGGGGGGTGGCAGGAGGACACAAACACACTAATAGAGAACACGTGGCATGGCATAATGGCGCCTGAGTTGGTGCCTGTTAAACCCAATATCCACCACGTGGTCAATGCTAGAGAAAAGAACTTTTAGCTATCTTTGCTGACAAAGCACATTAGTGGTCAAGCCTCAGTTTCAGAGTTCTGTGAAAAGACGCAGCTTTGTGAGCAAGGCACATTATCAGGATGGTACGACTTGGAGTTTTTATAAAGTAAGCAAGTGAGCAGGCAGATGAGAGAGGGAGAAAAAGGAAGAGAGAGAGAGCCTGAATATAAGTGACTTCTGACCATTTACCATTGCAGTGGCAAAAACTGTATCTGTTTGAGTATTTCGAGCAGGCCTCATTGCACTGTCAAGAGGCGTGCTAGCAGTGTCCCGGCTCGGGTGTGACTGTGATGCAAAACCCAAAAAGCATGGGAGGGAGGCGCCTGCTGAGTGGATGAGAGCTTACCGGGCAGAAGCGGCAGAGAACCGGAGCAGCAGCAGTTTCACTCACCAGGGTAGACAAGTGGTGTGGAGGTGGAGGTGGATGTGGAGGCCAGCCAATGGTATTAGTGAAAAGTGCCGCGTGGCGACTCGCAGCAGTTCGGTTCGCGGAAAAAGGGCCGCCAGGACTGGAGAGACTCCCAGAAAAAGAAGAAAAATAGATGGGAATTCCACCTGTCCTGACTCTTAAGGCCCATCCGAGTCACAGCACCATATATGTTAGGTTTTTTAAAGTAGGTAGCCAATAAAGGAGAGCACCATGCGGTATTCAGGCAGGAGAGAAAGTTTATTACCGAACTGCTGGCTTGGGGCCAAGGTGATCCATGGCGGGAGAGAAGAGAGAGAAAAGGGCAACCCCCACCCAGCCCTGCTTTATTTAGGGCAGGGGCAAGGGGTGTGGCCAGGTGGATTAGGAGGTGACCTCAGGGAAAGGGGAGGTAACTGCCTCCAGGTCTGCTGGTTACCCAGGTAACTGGGTAGAGACTTAATGAGGTGGGGGCATCTACATGGAGCCCTCAGGGAGAGAACCTTACAGTGTGTGTGTGTGTGTGTGTGTGTGTGTGTGTGTGTGTGTCTGTGTGTGTGTCTGTGTGTGTGTCTGTGTGTGTGTCTGTGTGTCTGTCTCTCTGGGGAGAGACTGCTGTTTTAGTTCTGCTTGATTTAAAAAATTAACATTATAACATGACTTTTTTTCTAGTTTATGAGCATCTTTAGCACTTCATCTGTGACAGTTGCCTTCAGAATGTACCATAACTTATTTAGATATTTTCCTATTTGGGGACATACAACAGTATCTGGGGTTTTGTTATCATAAACAACGCTGTCATGAATATCATTATACACACATTTTCCCTGCATAATTGAATTTTGACAGGAAATGAACGTCTAAAAGAGGAATTATATCTAAAGGTGTAAACTTTTTTTGGTAGACTAGAATCTGAACCCAAGGCCTTGTACTAGCTTAGCAGGCACTTTACCACTGAGCCACTCTATCACCAATTCTTGTGTTGGTTATTTTCAAGAGAGAGTCTTGCTTTGTGCTTGGGATGGCAGAAAGGACTATGATCCTCCAATCTGTATTTCCCTCTGTTGCTGAGATGAAGGCTGTGAATCATTGTGCCCAGCTATTTGTTGAGAAAGAGACTGAACTTGATCTCTAAGTGGAGACATCAATGGGAAAATATTAAGAAGTCATTGAGAAGCCAGTCTTTAATCTCCTGGACGATTCCTTGTCAGTAGTGATCTACCATTCATTCTCCCATGGCCTCTAAATGTTAAAGAGCCACAGGCTCCCCGCATAGGTAGCATGTCTTTTCTATCTATCCCGGCTCCCAGGAGATCTCACCCACTCCTATGATGTTAGTAATCTAAATGTTGGTAACTGAACATTTTTACATTTCAGCTCTGCTCTCTCCCCTGAGCACTAGACTCATAAATCCAAATACCTAACAAAAATATTTCTTTATTGACTACTTAATAGGTACCAACCATTTTTTTCTCTTCCTTCTTTCCTTCCTCCTTCCTTCCTTCCTTCCTTCCTTCCTTCCTTCCTTCCTTCCTTCCTTCCTTCCTTCCTTCCTCTCTCTCTCTCTCTCTCTCTTTCTTTTTGTGTTCAGGATACAGGGTTATAGGGTTGAATGCTGTAGACAAAATCCCCTGTAGTTTATATTCTTGTAGCCACACCAGTCAGCAAAGCAGTAAGCAAATAAGTGAGCCTGAGAAGGATCCTATCAGGTAGTGAAAGAAAACAAGGGAATGCAAAGTGACATGTGAACTACATCTCTCATGACAGGAAGGAACAAGCTATGTGAAAACCAGAGAGAGTCTTCTAGGTAGGAGGAACGGCTAGTGCATAGACTCTGAGGCAGGGACCAATATAGAGTGATTGCTAGAGAGAGAGAGAGAAAGGTAGCCGGGGCACCAGTGGCACATGCTGGAAAGTTCATGCCCCTTGCTACTCAGGAGGCTGATATTTGAGGATAGTGGTTCAAAGCCAGCCCAGGCAGGAAAGTTCTCATGAGACTCTTATCTCCAATGAACCACCAGAAAAGAAAGTGGAGCTGTGGCTCAACGTGGTAGAGTGCTAGCCTTGAGCACAAGAAGCTCAGGGACAGTGCCCAGGCCATGAGTTCAAGCCCCAGGACTGGCAAAAACAAACAACCACAACAAAAAACTTGTCTCTTTGAAATACAGTCTAACATTTTATATAAAGGAGATAATGCATACCATTCACAACCACCACATCCCATTTGCCACTTACTGTTCAAAAGATTATTTAAGCATTTTTCCTTTTATTCTTACAGATGAATTTTAAAGTAATTATTTCCAAACTTAAAAAAATTGATATTTTAATTGGAATAGTATTAAAATATTAATCAAGTTAGAGAGAATTAATGATCTTATAAAATATTAAGGA
The DNA here is from genome assembly GCF_023159225.1 of Perognathus longimembris pacificus. NCBI lineage: Eukaryota > Metazoa > Chordata > Mammalia > Rodentia > Heteromyidae > Perognathus > Perognathus longimembris. The sequence continues at coordinate 135,175,187 of NC_063162.1, read as the reverse complement.
GCTCTCTCTAGAAACAAGATTTGTTTCTCCATTTATCAAGACCTTTTTAAAAAATCTCTATTAATAAAGTTTTGTAGTTTTCTTCACATAACTTCATTCCTCTTTTTAAAATGATAATTACAGGGCAAAAAGAAGCCAGGGACAGTGCTCAGGCCCTAAGTCCAAGCCCCAGGACTGGCAAAAAGAAAAATCACCCACAAAAATGATAATTACAGATTGACAGGCATTTTATTTTATTATCCATCACCTTCTTTTTGTTTTTCCTTTATATTAGGCTTGTGGCAACATAGGCTGAGTTGTATGTGTGGCTGGGCATTTCACAGACCTTGGGAGGCTGAGGCAGGAGGACAAGAATTCACAGCCAGCTTAGGCTACAGGGTGACCTCTGAGGTCACTGCTCAGCTTCATAGACACAAGCTATCCTCCAGACCTGAAACATCAGAAATCCCAAATGAGTCTGGCTGGGTTTAAATCAAGGTGTTGGGGACTAAGACATTTTCTTGCCTTTTCCAGCTTCTAGGGGCTGCCTCTTTTCCTTGGTTTGTGGCCTCCTGCATCCACAAATCACTATTGTGACCTTTGTACTGTTGCCACATCATGAAAGTTCAAGTGCTACTGTTCTCTGAATGTTTCTTTGTATATATCTTTTTATAATTTTAAAGAATAGTGGTCATGGGGCTTGAACTCTGGGCACTGTCCCTGAGCTCTTCAGCTCAAGGCTAGCACTCTACCACTTGAGCCACAGCACCACTTCTAGTTTTCTGGTGGTTATTTAGAGATAAGAGTCTCACAAACTTTCCTGCTTGGGCTGGCTTTGAAACCGAGATCCTCAGATCTCAGCCTCCTGAGTAGCTAGGATTACAGGGGTGAGCCACGGGCAGGCACCCAGCCATTTGGGCTATTTTTGTGTTTTTGTTTTTGTTGTTGTTGTTTTGCCAGTCCTGGGCTTGAACTCAGGGCCTGAGCACTGTCCCTGGCTTCTTTTGCTCAAGGATAGCACTCTACCACTTGAGCCACAGCACCACTTCAGGCTTTTTCTGTATATGTGGTGCTGAGGAATTGAACCCAGGTCTTCATGTATGCGAGGCAAACACTTTACCACTAGGCCATATCCCCAGCCCCATTTGGGCTATTTTTGCAGAGCCTCTATGTCCATTTCATTGGGTCTTTCTTCATGAGCTGGATATGCTCTAGAATAGAGACTTCTGGTCTTCATCATGTAAAGTAAAGGTCCTGGTCCCACGACCAGGTGATCCTGGCTGTAGGAGAAGCTCAGGATCTCTACATTCATAGTGTTGGGGAAATTTCTCCATATCACCTGCTTAGAGGAATATCCTCTAGACTATGGCTGGGAAATGGGAAGGTCAGTTACCCAGGGGTTTGGAATATGGGAAGAGTCCTAGGACTCTAACTGTATTTCAGCATGCCTTCTAGTGTCCCAGAGGCACCTTGAATTGCCAGTTCCTGTGCCTTCAGTGACTTGTGCAATGTAGATCAAGTTGACTCTGAGTTTCCCCTCTGCCAGCTGGAGATGTCTTTTTCCTTGGGGCTGGTAAGTCAGTAACTGCATGGCTACTTGCTGTCCTGCTCTGTGGTCTCCTTTTCTGCTCGCTGCATCCTTGCAGATTAGCTCTCAATTTTGAAATCTCTCTGTTGAAATTTTAGTGGTGTTTTGAGAGGGAAATTAGATATATGCCTTCTTTCACCATCTTAACCCAGACCCTTAACTTCCCTTCTTAATATCTTCAAAAAATACAATTCCTAGGAATCACCTTATTTGATCAGGGAGGATTACTATTTTAATGTGCTTGGGGTGTGTTTATTTCTGTCTTTCCATTTGGAAGTCTTTAAATGGGCATGATTAGCAGGAAATGAGAAAATTCGAAGAAAATGTTTCTAGTGGGATAATTTTTATTAAGTATATGAAAGAAAATCAGGGCTCGAGTCCCAGTCTGCTGTTTCAGGCAGCCCTTGAAGGACCTGGAGTGGGAAGAACCCCAGAATTCCCCCCTCCCCTCAAATGCAGGGTGCAACTAACAATGCCCTTTGCAGTCTTTTAGAGGCTCAGAACAAATCCCAGACTTCATCAGGTGGGCAGGGGGTCTGATTTGCTCTTATATCATCTGGGAGGAGGGGTTCGGTGATCAGGAAATGAGCTCCAAATGGAGCTCTGAAGTGCTGCCATTGCACATAGGGGCCTCACATTCATTGACTTACAAATAGCCTAGGAATGCCTATTTTAGGTATAGTGTTATGCTAGCTCTCTGAGGTAGACCTGCCCTTGGTAATTCTTTTTTTTTTTTTCGGGGTGGGGCAGGGGAGAAGAGAGGAGATGGAGTTATGGCTTGGTGATGGTGATATTCCATTGTGCTGACCGCAATGATCTTGAACTTATGATCCTCCTGCCTTAGCCTCCAGAGTATCTGGAATTACAAATCTTGAGTCATTTTGGCCCCCTCTCTCTCCCCAGCCCCGTGTGTTGGCACTGGGGCTTGAACTCAGTGCCTCACAAGCTTGCTTGATTTTTTTCCCCACTCAAGGCTGGCATTCTATCACTTGAGCCATAGCTCTAGTTCTGGCTTTTTGCTGATTAATTGGAGATAAGAGTCTCACAGAGGCTGGGAATGTGGTTTAGTGGTAGAGTGCTTGCCTTGCATGCATGAAGCCCTAGATATGATCCCTCAGTACCACAAAAACAGAAAAAAAGCCAGAAGTGGCACTGTCGCTGAAGTGGTAGAGTACTAGTCTTGAGCAGAAGCAGCTCAGGGACAGTGCTCAGGCCTGAGTTGAGAGAGAGAGAAGGAGAGAGAGAGAGAGGGAGAGAGAGACAGAGAGAGAGAGAGAGAGAGAATCTCTCAGTTTAGTCTGTCTGGGGTGTTTCAAACCTCAGTCCTCAGATTCAACTTCCTGTGTAGCTTGGATCACAGGCTTGAGCCACTGGTGCCTGGCTGCCTAGGTAATTCTATAGGCAGCAACTCCATGGCCACTTTACAGAGCAGAAGGGTGAGGAGAAGGAAAGAGAAGTTCAAAGTCACATTCAGGGCTGTAACATGCTGACAATTTTTTTTTTTCCCTCTGTGTGGTTTGTGATGAGAAATAAGGGAATGAGCTCTTCCAAAGCCTGCTCCATGGTTCTGAGTACCCAGGATGGGCATCAGGAGTTTGAGGAAAAGCTTTCAATAATGCAGGGAACTTCAGGTTTTTATGTTCTCTTGATACTTTTATTTATTTATTTGGCCAGTCCTGGGCCTTGGACTCAGGGGCTGAGCACTGTCCCTGGCTTCCTTTTGCTCAAGGCTAGCACTCTGCCACTTGAGCCACAGCGCCACTTCTGGCCGTTTTCTGTATATGTGGTGCTGGGGAATCGAACCCAGGGCTTCATGTATACGAGGCGAGCACTCTTGCCACTAGGCCATATCCCCAGCCCCTCTTGATACTTTTAAATACTAGTATTTGGGAGAGCGAACAAAGGGATTTTGAGACTCCAAACATTAGTGAATCACTACTACAGCCTAGCAGGATCTGTGGACCATCCAGAGAGAATAGTCACAATGATGTGTCAGCCCCCGCGGGGAGGGTGTGGGGGCTGGGGGTGGTCATCTATGTGCAGAGGAGGCTGGGAGCTTGCTCTTTGGTTTTACTGTCTCCTCTCATGTCTCATGGGAAATAAGCTATAAGTCTCCTCCCATAAGCATCTCTACTCCCTGTTCTTTTGGGCAAACATTTCTGAAACTCTTAAGTATTTGAGAGACGATTTTTAGCACAGAGATGTTGCTTGGAGATTGACATTTGGCAGTTGGCCTGCGAAGTGTGGGAGGCTCTACAGTTGTAGTAGTACAACTGTTTGCAAACCACCCCTAGTGAGAGGACAAGCAGAGAGACCGAGTTTAAGTCTGCCAAGCTGTGCAATCTTGGGCAATTCGGTAATTTTCTGTTACCCATCTGGCCAGGTGATAATGGCTCAGGACCGTGATCCTAGCTACTCTGAACGATGAGATCTGAGGATCAAAGTTCAAAGCCAACACCGGCAGAAAAGTCTGTGAGACTCTAACCACCAATTAACTAGCAAGAAACCAGATGTAGAGGTGTGGTGAAGTAATAACCCTGAGCAGAAAAAGCCCTGAATCCAAACCCCAGTACCTGTATAGTCACCTATCTGTAAAATGGGGACTGGAACCGAGTTGTGTATACTCAGGAGAGAGGGAGAAGTAAGCTTTATTCATAGCAAGGTTTTAATTTTCAGGGTTGGATCGACTGGCGTGCCATGCCTCGGGCATGTTGGCCAATGTGTGTGTGTGTGTGTGTGTGTGTGTGTGTGTGTGTGTGTGTGTGTGTGCCTGGCCCGCAGGTGTGTTCCGTCGTGCGTATGGATGTGTGTGCTGGGCACCTCAGGGGTGTGTGGCTGCCAGCGTTGGGCTGAGAAGGAGGTGCCCGCGCTCTCTCCGCGGCGGATTGGCAGCGTTGGGTGAATGAGCGCGCGTGGGGCTCGGAGCCGCTGTGCGCGCCCGGGGAAGGGGGCGGGCCGCGGGCCGGGTGGGAGGAGGAGGGGAGAGGAGGGCGGGCGGGCGCGGGAGCCCGGAGGGAGGGCTGTCAGAGGCGGCTGCCGCGGACCCCGGCGCGCGCCGCGCGGGGCCGGGGAGCCGGGATCGCAGCCAGGAGGCGGCGCCGCGGGGAGGGAGCGCCGAGTGCGGAGCCCGAGCTGGGCCCGCTTGGCCAGGGGGGCGCTGCGGGCCGCGGGAAGGGGCCGGGGGCAGACGCGGGGCAGCGGGTCGGCCCGGGGGCATCGGGGTCTGGAGATCCCGATCGCCATCCTGGGCACCGGGAACCACGAGAAGAACCGGCGACACTCCACCGAGCATTGCCCCAGTGGGGGCCGCCTGGACCGCCCCTTCCTGGGGGACTTGGCGGTGGAGACCCGCCTAAGGGAGGACCGAGAGGAGCAGGTCGGCGGGTGTGTGCATGTGTGTGCGCGCGCGCGTGCATGTGTGCCCCTGAGGGGTGGGTGGGTGTGTAAGGGTGGGTGGGGGTAGCGGCGCCGATGTGTGTCAGTACGGTGTGATGCATTAGGGGTGTGTGTGCCTCTCTGTACACATGTGTAGGGGGGTAGGAGCCCACAGTGCGGGTCCCAACCCATGCAGGAGAGAGGGGGCTCAGCAGGATGCAGTGTGTGTGTGTGTGTGTGTGTGTGTGTGTGTGTGTGCCCGCCCACCCGCGTGCAGAGACATGTGAAGGGTGAGTGGGGGAGTGTGTCAGGGGTGCTAGGTGTGGCTGTCTGTGTGTTTGTGATGTAAGGGTGCCTGCTGGGTGCACGTGTGTCCCTGGCTCACCTCCCTTCCCCCACCAGGGATATGGGGGGGGGTGGGTGGAGAGGGAGAGTTCTGGGGAGGGGTTCAGGATGCTGCAGCTGCCCCTTGCCCAGCTTGCCAGCCTGATCTCCTCTCCCAGAGAACTACCAGGGGCCAAGTGCTCCTCCCCCAGTACTTGTAGGGTTTTGAGGATCAGGGCCCCTGTTTCTCTGGTGGAGCCTGGACAGCCCTCCCACTCTGCCAGATCACTGAGACCTGTCTCCAGGGATTGGGGGGGGGGGGGCACGATGCATTCCCTCTCTAGAGCTTGCTTGATCACAGCTGCATCACTAGAAGGGTGCTTGGCACATAGGGAACATCTGGATTTTTGGGAGAGGAAGAAAGCTAGGGAGAAGGGTTGGGCCAAGAGGGAAAGAGGCTAGATCTGGTCTGAGAATTTAAGTCATTCCTCTCTGCTGTGGATGACGATGAGGACCAAGGGTTGCAGTCACATTTCAGTCCCTGATATGCAAGGGTTGGGATGTTCTGGGGCCTGAGGGTGCAGGAGGAGAGCTTTCTCTCTCTCTTCTTGGGAGAACATATTGCATCTTGACCCCACCTCCCGCTTCTCCCCCTGAGACTGAAGTGTCTGGGAAAGCAAGAGGGTGGCAGCAGGACTCACAAGGCCTCTCCTCCCTCCAGGACTATCTGCTCCAAAGGTTCTGAAGAAGTGAGACCCTGCCCACCTTGAGGCCACGTGGGGCCATGGCAGGGCGTGGCTGCCTGGGGCTAGGGCTGTTCTGCTGGGCTTTGCTTGCTGTTCCTGTGGGCCCCCAGCCGGCCTCCTCCATCCCCGGTGCCCTTCCCACCACTCTGACCCCACCACCACAGAGTGAGGCCTCTATGCTGTCTCTTAACCTGGGACTAAACTTCAAACTTCATCTTCGGGGACCTGCGGCTGTCTGGGGAAGTCCTGTCACAGAGACTCAACCTCTCTCGCCTGGTCCAGGCCAGGAATCAGGAGAAGAGGTGGCCAGTGGGCTGAGGACGGACCCCTTTTGGGAACTGCTGGTAGGCTCCCTGGGCAACTCGCCCTCAGAGTGGGGCTCTGCTGAAGGCAGCTCTACGCCCTGGGCCTCCTCCTTGCCTCCAGAGTCCACATCGCCACTCTCTGGGCCCACTGACCCCTATCATCCCAGGACAGGCACAGTGACCTGGGCTACTGCTGTGACAGCCACAGCACCTCCATCCACCGTTCCTAGGCCCCAACAGAGTGAGCTGGAGCTGAAGTTTGATGTGGCACTGAGGGCAGGTGCAGCCCCCACACTCGGGCATCGGACACTGCCCCTGCTACCCAGCCTGCGGGCCAGCCTGGCAGAGATTGCTGGGCGCCTGGGACCCTTTGGTGAGTACCCACCTCAGCTGAGCAGAACCGCTGCTGTACATCCGTTGTTAAGTACCCACTGCCCAGTGGCAAGTAGAAGGCAGCTTTAGCCTGGTCTCCTTTTTTGCAGGGTTCTTTGGCACTACTCTGCCCCCAGTCCGGAATTTCTCAGGCTTTAGTCCTCCAGGAACGACTCCCCCAACCTTGGGCTCCAGAATGTCAGATTCTCCAGGTGAGCATTCTTTTTTTCATTACAACAAACACTTACCGGGCATCCCCAGGCCCGGTGCTGTGCTAGCGTCCTGACCACTCCCTTCATGGACCAAAGGAAGACTGTCTGCTTCTCCCAGGCTCCAGGAAAGGGGTACTGTGTTATAGGGGAGGCTTCTTTTTGCTGTATTGACTCTGGTTTGGTGTTTGAAACTTAGCACAAGAAATGTATGAGCTACAATTCCTGGGACTCTTGACTTCCTTTAAGCAAGCACTGGAGAAGGACAAGCTTTTCTCCCAAGTTCCATGGCCTGCTGGGAGGGTGGCCCTTGTACCCATATATTCCTGTTACAGGGTTCTTTGGCACAACTCTGTCCCCGCTTCCATCTCTCCTGGAAAGGAAGTTCTCAAGCCCAAGCTTGTTGGACCCAGCTACTTCCTTAAGCTCAGCTTCAGTTAAGACAACACCCATGCAACATGGTAAGTATAGAGCTCATTTGAACTTGACATTGGTTGAGCACTTACTATACACTAATCACCGGGATCTTGTAGTTCATTGTCCTCACAACTGCAATCACCATTCTCTTCACCGTCATGATGGGGAAATATATGTTTGTATATAGACTAATGGTCTAACAAGTGTTATCAGGGAAAGGCCCACACAAGTAAGTCATGATCCTCTAAGTGGTTTGGTCCTAGGTAGAGCAGAAAAAGGACAGATAGATCAGGGCCAAATCATATAGGACTCCATGATTTCCATAGCTTCTCCACTCACCCCATCCTCTACCTGAGATTGTGTGGCCTGCCTCCCTGCTCCCACCCCACCTCAACCTTGGGGCCCTTTCTTCTGCCAGATGATTGAACATGACATGCAGTTAGATATGGGTAGAGCTGAATGCCTTATTGGGACAGCTTTGAAGAGGAGACTGTGAGCAGAGATGTCACTTTCATTCAAGGGACCCTTTCAGAACATGCAGGTAGACAAAGGAGCAGTACAGAGCAAAGACCCCAGGCCAGGGCATCAGGAAACCTGGTTGTGAGTCCTTTTGCTTGGTTCTGAACTGGGTGATCTTAGGCAGGTGTTTAATCTTCCTGAGCCCGAATGCTCTTGTTTATCTAGGGTTTAGTGATGGTACTGAATTTTCCTGGGAACTCTAAAGCTTCCAAAGAATGTAAACTTTTGACATATACCTATTGACCTTGCTTCCCTTCCCCCACTGCACCCCAATATGCTTCCGCATCTAACCTTGCAGACACCCTAGCTCCAGGCAATGGTGAAAACACAACCCACTGGGTAGAAGGCACAGATGCTATGAGGAGGGATTTCCAGGCCTCCCTTTGCTCTGCTAAGGGTTTGTTGTAACTATGTAAGCCCTCTGTCACTTCATACTAGGCTCAGCCAGGAATGCTTCTGGCCCTCTAGCTTCTTCCAGCCCCAGAGTTGACATCTCTCCTGACTTTCTGGCTTCCTCCAGCCACTATCATGGTATTCCCTTGATGGTAGGTGAGGAGCCAGCCCTCCCCCTCCCCCCTACCGTCCAGCCAGCGTGCATCAGAGGCAGGATCTGCTGTAAGGGAGTGGGGAGGAGTCTGTGCCTCTGGGGATGGATGCTGGCTGGCAGTTTGTCGTTGGCCTGGGTGACAGTGCTAGCCAGGCAGGTTTAATGAGTCTGGACAGTATCAGAGGCTGCCCAGCCCTGCCCTTACCCCACTCTTTACTGGTGGCTGCCAGAACCCTGCCTCTTCCTGATGAATCCAGGAGGACCACAGGTCTCCCAGGGAGACAGCCAACCCTTGCTCACACTAGAATTGTATGTGTGTATGTGTGTGTGTGTGTGTGTGTGTGTGTGTGTTGGTAGAAGTAGTAGTGTCATGCAATTAGGGACTGAAGACAGTCTGAGTCTCCTCTAAGGAGTTCTCTAGCCTAGGTGCCATTCGCCATATGGATTCCCAGGGCTTCCTTGAGCAGGGTCCCTTTCTCCTTGGATAGAGGTTGTATTCCACCCAGCCACACCCCAGCAGTTGTAACAGGCTAAAATATATCAAGACATTTTAGGCTGGTTAATACGTACTCTGTACGCTCAGTGCTCTGCAGTGACCCCACCCACCTGCCCCCTGATCAATCGCAGGCAGGACTCTCTTCTCACTAGCCAGTACCTAGGATATCCAGTTGTTAAATATCCTGGGTGTCACTGCTGCAAAGAATATTAGTTCTCCCCAGCCTTGGAAGTGGGGGTTGGGAGAGAGATGGCGCCAGGCTACTAAACAGGCTACAGCTTCCAGCATCCAGAGTGGAGATGCAATTCCAGAGCCCTTTGATCTGGGCAGCTGGTGGATAATCAGGTCTGGCTTTTCCATGAACCAGCTGGCCCCTCCCCAGCCAGCTCCTGCCTTACCAATTACTCACATTGACATCCCTCCTCCATCATCCTAGAGGTCAAGAGGGGCCACAGGGCCAGAGTGGGACCTCCCTGGAGGGGTGGCCTGTCCAGGAGAGGGATCCTGGGAAGGCAGGACTAGAAAATCACTATCTTCTAAGCAAAACACACAGCTCTTCTGGGGAAGGAAGCTGTAAATGAGGAAATCAGAGATATCAAAGGGATCCCTCATGGGCTGTGAATATGGCTTAGCGGTAGAGTGCTCACCTTGCATGCATGAAGCTCTGGGTTTGATTCCTCAGCACCACATAAACAGAAAAAGCTAGAAGTGGTGCTATGGCTCATGTGGTAGAGTGCTAGCTTTGAGCACAAAGGAAGCGAGACAGTGCTCAGGCCCTGAGTCCAAGCCCCAGGATGGGCAAAATAAAATAAAATAAAATAAAACAAAAAAACAACAACAAAAAGGTATCCCTCAAAAGCAGAAGTTAGGCTTTCTCTCATCTGTTTCCACCCATGCCTGGCCTCTCTCTCTCTCTCTCTCTCTCTCTCTCTCTCTCTCTCTCTCTCTCTCTCTCTCTCTCTCTCTCTCTCTCTCTGTGTGTGTGTGTGTGTGTGTGTGTGTGTTGATCTGGGCATGCTATGACCCCTGGAAGAAGTTCTAATTCCAAACTCCTGACACTTGAGCTACCCTAGTACTTAGCCTATTTTCTGGCTTTACTCCCATTCTGGCTTCTGAGGAATGTTGAAATGTGTTATAGTTACCATAGCACTTAGGAATGGAGATGAGAGATAGGTTTCTTGGGGCCCACAGGTGAGCAGGGATAGTGGAAGAGGATGACGTGAAGCTGACTTCACAGAGCTGTACTCATCTATAGAGATAGCAAGAACAGTGCAGAGTTGTGAAGTAACAGTCAGGGCCCAGGCTGTGAGCCTCTGTGTCTCTGTAGAGCTCACAAAGGCTAAGCACTTTGCAGAAGCAGTGGGTTAGACCAGGGCATCAGAGGGGCACAGAAGATGAGAGGTAGCAGGTTGTATGTATGTAATCCTACCAATGCCAGACTGATACCCTCCTCTGATCAGCATGCTGTTTCCAGCTGAATGGTTTCTCATTTAACTGATGGCTGCTGTCAGTGCTCAGGGGGTGGTTAGGTCATCAACATGGTGGTCTTCAAACAGAGTTTATAAACTCAGTCAATATGTGGATGTTCACCCACTTGACAGATGGTTGTCTTCCTAGACATGTTTAGGATGCACTAAAGACTTTTAATCCATACCACAGCCTTCAGTTAGTTAAATCAAGAAGTAGTTTGAGGCCAGAAGTGGTCACACACAAACACAAGCTCATGATTAATCCATGATAAACATTAGCCAAAAATAACGATGCCAGTCACAACCATATACTGAATGATTTTTTTTCTCCACACCAGGCACTCTAGAATTTCGCACACATCATTTCATTTATCCTCATAACTGTCTTTTGCAGCAGACATTCTTACACAGTTTGGATCTGAGGAGTAAGGAGGAATGAGAAGCGGGGTATATGCTGCCATTTTCAGTTGGCAGAGAGCTGTATATATTTAATTTTCTGGCTGTCCCAATTCCATCTTTTTCTCCCCACCCCCTCCAGAGCTGACTTATGGCCCCTCATTCCTTTACCTTGTTTTCAGGGCTGCTTTATTTTGTCTGTTCCTAGTGTGAGCTGGTGCTTTCTGGGGGGGGGGGGGGGGAGAGTGAGGCACTTCTGTGTCTCTTAGTTCTGTCCATCTGGAGAATAGCCAGGCAATTGGGGGAATTGTATGAGAATTCATTCCACATCTGTCCTCTGTCCTTTTCTCCACTCCCACAAGGCTGAACCTGTCCTTCACCACCACCCTTTCTTCCTCCATCTTGGCCTGCAGCTGCAGTTCCGATGAGCCTGAGAGATGGGGATCGGGAGAAAGTAGTTTCCAGCCTCTTCCCTTCTGCCTGACTATGGGGAGAATCTCTGAGTCTAACTCCAAGTGGTTTCTCTCTTGCTCCAGGAGAGCAGAATCACACACCCAGCTCAGTTGGGTCCCCTTTTCCCCAAGGGATGTGAAGAGATGCTGGGCCACAGAATGGGGCCAGGGCCTGAGTTAGAAAACCCCAGCACACCTGAGGGTTTCATCCTACTGTGATTTCCCAATTGTTCCTTTCCAAGAGTTCAAAGACATCCTCTGAGACTCAGGGGATTCCTTCTCAATGTCACTTGCTGTAAAACAAGAGCCTTCAAGCAATGGCTGTGTGGACAAGTCAGCATGGGCTCCCTAACCACACACTGGCTGAAAATTGAGATGTAGCTGACAGGAATGAGCACGATGGAATGGTGTTCTCCTAGAGTACTGGAGACACGAGGGCTTGCTTTTCTTCTCCTGCTCTGTGTGCATGCGTGCTTGTGTGCGTGCATTTTACTGGAGACAGGGACAAGTTGGGGAGCTGTTGAAAAAGGGCAGGAGAAGCATCTCCTCATGCTAAGGTGGAAATTTAGGCACCGGAAAGTTAGGATGTAAATTAGACATAAGCAGATTAGTATTATGAGGAGGGTTTGGAAGGATGCTCAGATGGGTGCTCAGATCTGGATTCTGGTTATACATTGCTTATTTGTGGTCTTGGATAGTCATTTTGCCTCTCTCTGCAGGGCCTCAGAATCTTCATTTACTCAATGGCTATCTGCTCAATGTCAGCTGGGTGACACAAATCATTTAGTCATTGAGACTGAGATCTGAGCAAAGGCAACACAAATCTTGTTCTTGTAAAACTCTCTTTCTGGTGCGAGGACTGGACTGGAAGGAGGACCATCCACGTTTGTTTGTTTTAATTCCAATTGTACAGTTCTGGATTTCTGAAGAAAACTCCTTTTCAGGAGAATCACACGGAGGGGGGGGGGGAATGAGCAAAGGATGGGTAGTGAGGCTACCCATCAGCCCGAGAGGTTGGAATGGGGCAGGGAAAAGTGAGAGGCCGAAATGTCTGTGAGTCTCTTATGTTGGACAAATGGGTTCTGAAGGCTTGCTAGATGTTCTATTGGCCACTCAGTCTTTCATTCGGACTCCTGGGGGCAGGCTGTACAATGGATTCGGCCAAATACTGTTGTTGTTGTTCCCACAGACCCCACTATCTCCACCTCTGACCCAGATGACCCCTCTCCTGCCAACCTGGGACACCCTTCAGAGCAGCCCAAGTGTGAGGCAGAGCCCTGTAGATACGGAGACACGCCCGATCTCGAGGAGCAGTCTCCAGCCTCGCCGGTGCCGCTCTTCTTCCTAACCCTGGAGGCCGACTGGGCAGAGGCCAGGGCTCGATGGGGGCTGGCCTGGGAGGCCCACGTGTACGGGGCAGGTGCTCTCTTCGGTCTGGTGGCCCTGCTGGCGCTGCTGGCTTTAGCCCTCCTGCCTTGGCGCTGCCCACCTGGCGCCCCCTGCCTGGCGCTGCTGGACCTGCTGCTGCTCTCGGCTGGGACCACGCGGGCTTTCCCGCTCTTCTACGACGCGTACGGGCACCGCGATCGGCTGCCGGTGCTCGCCTGGCTGCTGCTGCAGGACCTTCCGCTGCCCTGCCTGGCCGCTGGCCTGGGGCTGGCTTGCCTGCTGCTGGCCCGGCCGCGGCCACCCCGGTGCCCCGCCGGCCTGGCGGCGCTGCTGCTCCTGGGGCTAGGGCTGGCGGCCGCGGCCGCCCTGGGGAGCGCTGCCCACCACCCCCTGCGGCCCCTGCGGCTCGCCTCCCGCGGGCTGCACGCCTTCCTCGCCGCCCTGCTTTCGGGGCTCCTGCTGGCGCTCTCCTGCTGGGGAGGGCGGCGGCGGCGGGCTGGGGCTCCCCTGGGGGGATCCGGGTTCAAGGGCGCTACCCCTGTCCCGCAGGCGCGCAGCCCTTTCGCCCCGCGGGAGTCCTGGCGGCGCGCGGCGCGCACGGCCCCGGTGGCCGGCACCTTCGGGCTGCTGAGCGGAGCCCTGCAGGGCTATGAGGTGCTGCACGCCCTGGGCTACGGAGGCCAACCCGGCCTGGAGGGGCCCTGGCCCTGGTGGGCCTTCCAGCTAGGTCTGCGCCTGGGCGAGGTGGGTGTTGCGCTCCCGTTGGCGCTGCTGGGTCTCTACCCCGCGCTCTGCAGTCCCCGCGTGCCACCGCGCTGCTGGGCCAAGCTTTTCCGCCTGTCCCCGGGCCATGCAGCCCCGCTGCTGCCGGGAAGCTGGGTCGCCGGGCCCCGGGAAAAGGAGCCCCTGGGGAGCGCCATCGCCCGCGGCGACGCGGAGCTGCTGCAGCTGTGCGCCCTGGCGGGGCCCGGCCCTGACCTCCTCCTCCAGGGCGGCGGCTGCCGGGGCTGCGAAGGCGCCGCGGCCAACCCCGCCCCGTCCTCCGCCTCGTCCCCCGGCAGCGATTGCACGGTGGACTTCCGCCCGCCCTCCCCCATCAATCTGCGGCGCAGCATCGAGGAGGCCCTGTGCAGTGAGTCGCTGCTGGCGCCTGGCCTTTTCCAGGGTCCTGCCTTCGGCGAAACCCTGCCTGGGCTCGGTCTCTACCGCACCATCTCGCTGGGGACCGAGACAGGCACCGGTCTCCCGGAGGAGACCCCGGGATCTCCAGCGCCCCCGGAGCTCCCTTCTCCCGGGGCCTGGCCCGCAGGCAGCAGCCCCTCCTCCGGCTCACTTTGCGGACTTTCAAGGGACAGTTCGTCCATGCTGCTCTGTTCCAGCCCAGACAGACCCCCGCGCTGTCCATTAGTCTGCATCCTCAGTCCTCCGCGACCCTCCGGAAGCAGCCCCAGCCTCCCGGCCTCGGGTTCCTACCAGGCTCTGTCCCCACCCTCCAGCGACTCCCCAGAGCCTGCTGCGGAGTTGCTGGCCGAGGAGGCTTTGCTGCAGGAGCAATTCCTGGATGCCTGCCGACAGATCGACGAGCTGAGCATGGGCAGCGACACTATAGACCTGTGAAGAGGTGGCCACCTGGCCGCCTGCCATTCACCCCTTTCTGGCGCCTGCTGTATCCAAGACCTGCACACTGTAACCCTTGCCCGATCCTGCCTGGCTCAGATACCTCTCCCCACTTCCTTCCCCGCCCAGGGGCCACTGGATGAGTGGGTGAGTCAGCAGCCAGGCTCCGTGGATTGGGAATCAGTGCCACCTTCTCTGGAGCTCAGGACACTGGTGCCCTCAGCAGCAATTTCAGGCTGGCAGGGGGTCCCCCTTTCCTCAGCCTTCACCAGCAATAAAGCTCCACGGTGCTGCACTTCTGACCACCACTCCCTATTCCGGTGCTGAGTAAGAGGGCTCTTCTCAGAAGACCTGGGGTCCGGCCTCAGCCCCATACCCACCTCTGCCATGCCCAGGAAATCCCACCCTCCTTGTGCAGAGATTCCCTGGCCTCCGTGGATCCTTTCCCCACAGAAGGGTCTGTGACTCATCCAAGAGACCTTACAACATTTGGGTGGGAGGCGAACGCTTTCAGAGTTAATTTATCAATAAAATATTTTTCAGAGGAGAATGTCTTGGTCTTCTAGGAAAAGCTTAACTGGGATCACAACAGCAGTGGATCCATCAGAAGTGGGAGTGGAGTGGGTGGGTCCTGACAGGTGTGGCAAATTTCTTTAGTCCTTAGGAGCCTAGTGTCAAATCCTGGTAAATAGCTGGCTAGGAACTGAGTAATAAAGTTTTTCATGGAAACATGTATGCACTAGTGAAAGAGCCAGGTTGCCGCGAGCTAGATTTTCTAGTAGCGCCTCTGTCATGTTGTCATAGTTGGGGACCCACAAAGAGGAAACCCTTCTTCAACCATTAATAGGGTCTCTTCAAGATTGGACTCACGGTCTGAGCATGTGGCTTGGTGGTAGAGTGCTTGTCTAGCATGCATGAAGCCCTGGGTTCGATTCCTTAGCACCCCATAAATAGAAAAAGCTGGAAGTGGTGCTGTGGCTCAAGTGGTAGAGTGCTAGTCTTGAGCAAAAGATGCTCAGGTATAGTGCCCAGGTCCTGAATTCAAGCCCCATGACTGTCAAAAAAAAAAAGGAAGAAAAAAATATTGGACTCACAACCACCACCACCACAGCCCCCTTTCCTGCAGAGCTGTCTTCTGCTATGGATGTGGTGCTTCACTGGAAGAAGCCTTCGATGCCCACCCCCTTCCCTATCCCCTGCCTATACACTACCACATCCCATCAACAGGCACCTGGTATCCCTGCCTTTCCTGCAACATTTGGCTTGGAGCTTTATATATGGTGCATTTGTCATTATTCAGCTTCAATGCAGTGGTTCAGAATGGCACAAAAAGCAGGATTTCAGATTAGGTTTGAAAATAAAAATCTGACAGTGTTTTGGCAGACATCCTGCATATTGCAGGGAGACTTGCAGGGGCAGATACACCAAACTCAAAGTGGAAAAACAGGAACCCAAGTGGGTTTCCCTTCCAATTCTGGCCATCAGCTGGTGGGAATTGGAGAAGAGAGGCTAGGCGCCAGGAGAAAAGCAGGCAGGGAACACCAGAGCAGCTGGGCCATTGGCCAGGCCAGGCCAGATGTGCTAGTAGGAGAATTCAAGCACAGCTCTCCTTCCAGATGAAGGTTTGTCTTTTCTGAGAAGAGTATCCATCCAGGGCCTCAGACCTTGGAGGGAGGATGGGAGCCAGCCATGTGTAGGGGAGAGTAAGAGTCCTAGTGGGGAAGAGAAATGGGAGGCAGTGGTGCAGGCGAGGCTGAGAAATGGGCCTGGAGTGGTTTTGTCTGTGTTTTCTCCATTACCTGGCTCAGCATGGCTCAGAAATTCTTGCTGCATCGTCACTCTGGGCTGAGGCCCAGAGAACTGCCAGCCTCCTAATTACAGACATTTCTCACTGGTGTCCTAGTGGCTGTTGTAGGCCCAGCATCAGCGCTGTATTGTGTCACGTAAGGAGTGTGCTTGCAGATTTGAGCAACTGTTCCCTTTCTTTCCCACTTTCCCTTCCATCTGCCTTGCATCTGTCTCTGTGCACACCCAGCTCCTCTCTGTCCTTTCTTCTTCACTCTAATCCTACACTGCCATCAGGGTTCTTGAATTCATGCACACCCTCACCCAAGAGAGCAGTCTAAGTCCCAAGCATCCCCATTTGGTCTGACTCTCTTTATTACATACGTTTGTTTTCTCTTAACTTTCTGAATGAGGCTGGTGAGGAAGGCTAAGGCCAGGGGAATACAGACTGCTGTTCATCAGTCCCAACACTTCCTTGATTTTTCTCAGTAAGAATTACCTCAGGTGGGCTGGGAATGTGGCTTAGTGGTAGAGTGCTTGCCTAGCATGCACAAAACCCTGGGTTGGATTCCTCAGCACCACATAAACAGAAAAAGCCAGATGTGGCGCTGTGGCTCAAGAGGTAGAGTGCTAGCCTTGAGCAAAAAGAAGCCAGGGACAGTGCTCAGGCCCTGAGTTCAAGCCCCAAGGCTGACAAGAAAAAAAGAATTACCTCAGGTCTTTGACTCTACAAAGAGGCCAAGATATTGGTTAGATCTTCCTTTATCCCTTGTCCAAAGCAGATTTTTTTCAGAGTCTAGGTAGATCCTCATGCATATGTCCTGTACTTTTGAATCTTGGTAATGTGGGCAGCTGGGTGACAACCTCACTTTCATCCATCATTCATTCTCCTAAAAATATTTATTGAGCTGTGTCTTAGTGGCTCATGCCTGTAATCCTAGATATGCAGAAGGCTGAGATCTGAGGACAGCAGTTTGAAGCCAACCCAGGGAAGGAAAGTCCATGAGATTCTTACCTCCAATTAATCAACAAAAAACTGGAAGTGAAGCTGTGGCTCAAGTGGAAGAATGTTAGCCTTGAGCAAAAAAAGCTAAAGAACAGCATCAGGTGAGTTCAAACTCCAGTGTAGGCACACACACACACACACACACACACACACACACACACACACACACACACACTATTCCTACCACGCATCAGTACTAGGGATAGAGTTGGAAATAAGTATACCAGTCTTGATTTGTGAACTCACACATCTTTTTGGGAAAGGCAAACACTAAAACCAAATCACAGGAATAATTAAAATAGGACAGTAATTAATTCCAGGTGTGAGAAATGGGAAGCAGAAGAACAGTATTATAAAAGGCTTGATTTGGTTTGCAGGGAATAGTGGAGCCTGAAAGAAGAGACCTGGGAGAGGCCGAGAACATTCCAGGTCCCTTTTAGTTCCTTCCCAGGTTCCTTCACAGTGATGGATAAGGGGCAGGCTAACAGATTATTTCCCTTGGAAGCCACGTAGCAGGTTCCACAACTCCTGCTATTTAATAAAGAACGCTGCATGTGTCCTGGGTAGATGGATGAGCAAATATTCCTGCTTGAAAATTCATGTAACTTCCTTGCATGAATGGATAGGAGGGAGTGGGTTGGCAAACAGATGGGGACCTAGGTCTGAATGAGGGGAGACTGGGAAGGGGCAGGTGTCCTGTTGTCCTCCCGGAGGGGCACAGAATCCTGCACTGGGTAGCTGCTGCCCCCTGATGGACTCAGGGACATAGTTCAGTTTTCTGGTCTAAGGCTTTTATGACAGCATTCGTAGGGTGTATTGCAAATAGACATTGAGATACTATTCTCGAGGTTCTTTTCCCCGTATGTCCTGCAGCCAGTTCTGGGGAGGGCTTCCTCCCAGCTGAGGCTTGAAGCTCAAAATTTAGTCTTTGGGCATGAAATTTTGATGCCTAAGATGATGCTGGGGTCAGAGGAGAAGGGTGAAGGGTTGTGGGGTGGGGCGGAGGATAAAGAAGGAAGAATATGGGGGCCTAAACCAACTTTGTTCAAATGATCCAACCCATTCTTTTTGTCTATATGTGTATCTTTTTATCCCGGATGGACTAAATTAGTAGCTTAAACAATCTGTTTTGTAGTCCATTTTTTTCCTCTTAAAGTATCTGCTTAAAAATAATTTCTTTCTTTCCTTCCTTCTTTCTTTCTTTCTTTCTTTCTTTCTTTCTTTCTTCTTCTTTCTTTCTTTCTTTCTTTCTTTCTTTCTTTTGCCAGTCTGGGGGTTTGAACTCAGGGCCTGAGCACTGTCCCTGGCTTCTTTTTGCTCAAGGCTAGCACCACAGTGCCATTCCAGCTTTTTCTATATATGTGGTGCTGAGGAATCAAACCCAGGGCTTCATGTATACAAGGCAAGCACTGTACCACTAGGCCATATTCCCAGCTCCAACCTTTTTCTTTTGAAGCACAGATTACTTCCTTGGAGCTGGCTAGGGCTTCATAAATTAGCTGTGTCACATACTTCTTTTCCCTCGCCACTATCAGGTATTCATCACAAATGTACTGAAAGTGGATGTGGCTTGAGAAGAAAGGGAAACTTTTTGTGCCTTTTGTACTTTCCACCTACAATATTGCTGTCATTGAAAAGTATTAATTGAAGCTGGATGCTGGTGACTCATGCCTGTAAAACTAGCTACTCTGGAGGCTGAGATCTAAGGATCATGGTTGGAAGCCAGCACAGGCAGAAATGTCTGTGAGATGCTTAGCTCTGATTAACCACTAGTGAAGAGCCAGACTTTGAAGTCAGGCCCCAGTTTACCACGCAAACCCTACTTTACCACGTGAACCTGAGATAAGTAGGCCCTGTGAGCAAACTCAGGTCAAGCTTATTAGGGCCCAGCCGGTCGAGAACTCGAACCACTGGGAATGCTTAACTCTAACTGCCCCCAGAGTGCCTTGAGCCCTGAGCCAATCAGATTTGTACCTGTGTCCTAATCTTGCTTGCTTGAACACCTGATGGCTGTAACTTTGTTTTTTGCCTTTATAAGGCCTGTGCAATCGCAGCTTGGGGCTTCCTCCTAACCTCCGCTGTGTCGGTGGGTAGGACGAGGCCTGAGTTGCAGCCCGCCTGAATAAAGTCTTGCTTCTGCATTTCGGAATGTCTGAGTCTCGGTGGCCTTCTTGGTGGTCGTTTCGCGACTTGGCATAACATTTGGGGTTTTGTCCGGGATAGCCCCAGAGACCCCCGAGACCCCAGACTCCGAAGGTAAGAAAACAGTGCTGTTCATTTGTCATGTCCTGTAATTTGTCTGTTTGTCTGTTTTGCTTCTGCTTATTTCTTGAAGGGGTTGTCGAAGCGGACGCGCTTACTCGGCAATCCTGGGGAGACTGGGGGACGCCCCAGACTCTCCACCCTTGAAAGGGGGCCCCTGGAACCCCACCTTCAACTTGGGTCCACTCCTTCTGCACCCTTGCAGGAGGTTGTGGACCAACTTGGGAGATCTCCAACTCGTAGCTTTTCTTTTTCTCAGGCCTCTGTGTTTTCTTCCTTTTGTATTGTTTTGTTTTTTGTAGCCTTTTGGACTGAACATCTGATCAGAGCTATGGGTAATGTTCTATCTTGGGGACCTCCATCTAGCCCCCTAGATTTGACCCTAGCTCACTGGAGGGAGGTCAAGGAGATAGCTCAGAACCAAGGTGTGGCCCTTAAGAAGGAAAAGTGGATCACCCTGTGCAAGTCAGAATGGCCCACCCTTGAGGGAGCTAATTGGCCACCTGAGGGAAGCTTTGACATAGTTAAGATCAGGACTTTACAATGCCTAATGGACGCCCCTCGTTCAGGCTATCTAGACCAGGTTCCTTATATAGACACATGGAGGGAACTCGTTGACAGGGATGCTCCAGCTTGGGTTCGGCCTTTCTTACCAACTCCCTCCTCCACTCCTTCCCCTACCCCAATATTCGTTCCAAAGACACAGGGTGACAAGAGAGACCAATACTGGCCATTTTCTACTAGTGATCTTTACAATTGGCATACCCAAAATGTCCCCTTTTCTGAGAAACCCCAGGATTTAATTCACTTGCTTGAAACTATACTTTTCACTCACCAGCCCACTTGGGATGATTGTAGACAGCTTTTACAGGTGCTTTCCACCACTGAGGAGAGAGATCATATCCAGGAAGCAGCCCGGAGACTTATCCCCGGCCCCACCGGAGCGCCCATCATGGATCCTGCCTTGATTGACACCTATTTTCTCGAGACCCGACCAGCATGGGACTACAATACAGCTAAAGGTAGGGAGCGACTCCTTGTCTATTGCCAGGCTCTGCTGGCAGGTCTCAAGGCGGCGGCTCGCTGACCTACAAATATGGCTAAAGTTTATGATATTAGACAGGGAGAAAGTGAAAGTCTGGCAGTATACCTTGAGTGGCTTGTGGAAACCTTTAGTCAATACACTCCGTATGATCTTGAGACCCAGGAATCTGCTCAGATGATTGTTTGCCTACGTAAATCAAGGTGCACCGGACATAAAGCGAAAGTTGCAGGCTCTAGACAGGCTTGGTGAAAAATCTGTTAGGGATCTAGTAGCAGTGGCGGAAAAGGTTTATAATAAGAGAGAAACAGGAGAACAAAGACAGGAAAGGAAGGACAAAGAACATGGAATCAAGCAAGAAAAGAACAGAGTTAAGGAAAGGAGTTTGGCTAGAATTTTGGAGCAACAATAGGCACAATACAAGGACCTCAGGGAAATCCTGATCTCTGTGCAGGCAGGAAACTTTAGACAGTCCTCCTCTCCAAGTAAGGAGCAGGAGCCCAAACCCCAATCAAGAGTGGGGAAGAATCAATGTGCCTATTGCAAGGAGGAGGGGCATTGGATCAAAAACTGCCCAGAGCTAGCCAAGAAAAAGGAGGAAAAACAGAAAGTAGGATCAAGAGTGTTGCCAGCCTTAGAGATGGCTGAGGACAGTGACTGAGAGAGTCGGGGCTTAGACCCCCTCCCCGAGCCCAGGATAACATTGAAAGTGGAGGGGAATCCAGTCATGTTCATGGTAGATATGGGAGCAGAAAATTCAGTATTACTAGCCCCGAGAGGGCCGATGTCCACTAAAACAACATGGGTCCAAGGTGCGACGGGCACTAAACCCTATACATGGACTACTCGAAGAACAGTGGACTTGGGAGCGGGCCAGGTAACCCACTCATTTTTGGTCATCTCTGACTGCCCCTATCCATTGCTTGGATGTGACCTCTTAACAAAAATGAAAGCTCAGATACAGTTCACAGGCAGTGGGGCTTCTGTGACGAACTCAAGAGAAAAGCCTGTTAGTATACTAATAACTAGCAAGTTAGAAGAGGAGTATAGGCTATACCAGCATCCCAAGCCTGAGTCTCCCGAAAATAAGTGGCGATGGGCGTTTCCCCAAGCATGGGCAGAAACTGGGGGAATGGGACTGGCAAAACATCGTCCTCCAATCTTTGTGGAACTCAAAGCTGGAGCCGACCCAGTAAGAGTTCGCCAGTACCCTATGTCACTAGAAGCAAAGAAGGGGATCACTCCTCACATCAGAAAATTGTTAGATTTAGGAGTTCTGAAGACCATCCAGTCAGCCTGGAATACTCCACTGTTGCCTGTAAAAAAGCCTAATTCTAATGATTACAGACTAGTGCAAGACTTGAGAGAAGTTAACAAGAGAGTAATGGACATTCATCCAACAGTCCCAAACCCATATACCCTGCTGAGCTCCCTGTCACCGAGCCATGTGTGGTATATTGTGTTGGATCTAAAGGATGCTTTCTTTAGCCTGCCCTTAGGCCCACAGAGCCAAAGCTACTTTGCATTTACTTGGCACGATCCTGAAATCGGGATAAGCGGTCAATTGACCTGGACCAGGCTGCCTCAAGGATTCAAGAATTCACCTAACATCTTTAATGAGGCGTTACGTGAAGACCTGAGTGAGTACCGCTCCAAAAATACTGGAATAAGTCTACTGCAATATGTAGATGATTTGTTAATAGCCGCTCCAGACAAAAATAGCTGTCTAAAGGAAAAAGCTAGGCTCTTAAAGACTCTTGGCAATTTGGGCTATAGGGCCTCCACTAAAAAGGCACAAATTTGTAAACCTGAAGTCACCTACCTGGGCTTCATATTAAAAGAGGGCAAGTGTTAGTTGTCAGATGCATGTAAAGAGACTGCTGAAAATTCCTGTGCCTAAGTCAGCCAGACAAGTCAGAGTTCCTGGGAACAGCGGGCTTTTGCCGGCTGTGGATACCTGGGTTCGCTGAGGTGGCCAAGCCTCCATATGAAGCCACCAAAAACCTCCCAGAATTTCATTGGACTGAGAAGATGCAAAAAGCCTTTGAGGCAATCAAGAAAAGCCTTCTGGAAGCCCCTGCTTTAGGCCTACCTGATGTGAATAAACCATTCACATTGTTCGTGGCTGAAAATAAAGGAATAGCAAAAGGGGTGCTCACCCAACCAATTGGACCTTGGAGATGACCAGTCGCCTACTTGTCAAAGAAATTGGATCCTGTAGCCACTGAGTGGCCTCCGTGCTTAAGAATAATAGCTGCAGTAGCCCTCTTGGTAAAAGATGCAGGTAAGTTGACTCTGGGACAGAACCTGACAGTGGCCACTCCACACGCTCTAGAGGGGGTGCTAAAACAACCACCCGACTGGTGGATGAGCAATGCCCGCATGGTCCATTACCAGACCTTGTTACTTAACCCCGCACGTGTCAGCTTCTGTGTACCTACAGCATTAAACCCAGCAACTCTGCTGCCGGATCTAGATCTGGAAGCACCCCTGGGTGAGTGTGAGCAGATCCTGGCCCAAGCACATAGCCTCCG
This sequence comes from Perognathus longimembris pacificus, assembly GCF_023159225.1. Taxonomy (NCBI): domain Eukaryota; kingdom Metazoa; phylum Chordata; class Mammalia; order Rodentia; family Heteromyidae; genus Perognathus; species Perognathus longimembris. Next base: position 135,152,358 of record NC_063162.1, on the reverse strand, counting down.
GCCAGACTTGCTGGATTTGCCGCTATCACAGGTCGAGCACACCTGGTTCACTGATGGCAGCAGCTTCATTCGGGATGGAAAAACATATGTGGGTGCGGCAGTTACTACTGAGATAGTGTGGGCGGAGGCACTTCCCAGGGAACTTCTGCACAAAGAGCAGAACTAGTTGCACTAACAAAAGCCTTACAGATGGGAAAAGGAAAGAGACTAAATATTTATACGGACAGCCAGTACGCTTTTGCCACCGTACACATCCATGGAGCCATCTACCAAGAGAGGGGGCTACTGACAGCCAAAGGAAAAGCTATTAGAAACAAGCAGGAGATTTTAAGCCTCATCCGGGCCCTATGGGAACCAGCAAAGATTGCCATTATGCACTGTCCGGGTCATCAAAAGGGAGTTGATTCAGTGACTACAGGGAATAATCTGGCCGACCAGGCAGCCAAGGAAGCAGCCCTCCAGCCCAGAGCAGAAGTATCGACTCTAGTAGACCCAGGGCCACGAGCTTTGCCTCCTGTGCCCCAGTATTCCCAAGAAGACTTGGAGTGGATAAAGAAAATTCCCATGGCCCACAAAACCCCGGACAGAGAAGGAAACAATGACTGGTGGAAAACTTGTGAGGGAAACTTATCTTGCCACAAGGGCTGGATAAAGGGATCCTTAAGAGAATCCACCGAGCTTCTCACATGGGAACCCGAAGAATGCAGGACTTGCTCTGACACTCCAAAGTGAAAATTAGACAGGGAGATCAACTTATTGAAGATATTGTTAAAAATTGTAAGGCCTGTCAGCTCACCAATGCCCCCAATCAAGTTACTAAAGGAGCTCGCCTTGGTGGGGATAGGCCAGGCGTGTATTGGGAAGTAGATTTCACAGAAATTAAACCTGAAAATTTGGATACAAATACTTTCTAGTTTTTGTAGACACCTTTTCAGGATGGGTTGAAGCCTATCCAACAAAGCATGAGACTGCGAATGTAGTGGCTAAGAAGATCCTGGAAGAAATCCTACCAGGTATGGCTTCCCATCCACCATTGGGTCGGACAACGAACCAGCCTTCGTCTCAAAAGTAAGTCAGGGAATAGCCGCTGAACTGGGGACGGATTGGAAATTGCATTGTGCTTATAGACACCAGAGTTCAGGACAGGTAGAGAGAATGAATCGGACTCTAAAAGAGACCTTAACTAAATTGGCCTTAGAGACTGGCGCAGACTGGGTGTCACTCCTTTCTTTTGCTCTGCTTAGAGTAAGAAATTCTCCCTATCAGCTTGGCTTTACTCCTTTTGAAATAATGTATGGGCACCCCCCGCCCATTATCCCTAGCCATCAGACTGAATTGCTTGCTGATTTGGATGATACTGAATTTTTATGTAAACTTGATTATTTGTAGTTTGCGCACAAGAATATGTGGCCCCAACTTAAGGCATTATATGATTCTGCTTCTGTCCCTACCCCCCATTTATTCAAACCAGGGGATTGGGTGTTCATCCGGAGGCATAACCCTAAATCCTTAGAACCACGGTGGAAGGGACCCTACCTGGTGCTACTGACTACTCCCACTGCCCTCAAAGTAGACGGCATCGCCACTTGGGTCCATTGCTCCCATGCCAGGCCAGCTGACCCCTTTGCCCTGGACGACGACTACCGTGGTGGAACATGGGAGGTCTCCAAGCACCCGACTCAGCCGCTTCGCCTTCGCCTCAAGAAAAGAAAGTTAGACTGAATATTGTTATAATTTTCTTTTTGCCTTCTTTCCTTGCTACCCTGGCTAATGTTGATGTTATTTTGGCAGCTCACTCCAAAGTGGGGTGAGCCCCTTATTTTAGCAACTAGCAGGAGTCCTGTAAAGTCCCATGCAAGAATGCATTGGTAGTTTTGGGCTTGCTCAGGAATACGGGCATAGCCACCCGATCCTTAGAGCACAGCTGAGAAATTTATGTATTCTTTTGTTGTTGACATTTGGATACTAAACACTATACAGCAGTTCAAATCCCATGACTGACAAAAGAAGGAGGAGGAGGAGGAGGAGGGGGAGAGAGAGGGGGAGAGGGAAGAGGGAAAAGAAAAAAGTAATGCTTTAAGCTGGGTGCCAGTGGCTCATGCCTGTAATCCTGTAATCAGGAGGCTGATAACTGATTACTGTTCAAGGCCAGGCTTGGAAGTAACATCTACAAGGCTCCCATCTCCAATGCACTGCCAAAATAAATAAATAAAAAGAGGCTGAAAGTAGAGCTGTGGCTCAAGTGGTAGAGCACTACAACCTTAGGAACAAAACAAGTTTAGGGACAGCACCCAAGCCCTGAGTTCAAGCACCAGAACTGGCAAAAATAAAAATGTAATGATTTTTAAAAAATGCTTGAGGTACTTTTTCAGCAGCAATTCTTGCATATATACCAGTTCCTAAGTCCCATGGGTGGCAAACACTGGATTCCAGAATCCCAGGAGCACCCGGGTCTCCTCCTGGCCAGTGAGACCTCTCTGTTAGGAGTCTTCCTGATAAACAAGCCTAAGGAAAGAAAGATCCATGGTTGAGTGGAGCTGGGCTTTAGGTCTGTCTTTGTGTGTAACCTGTGTGGTTTTGGCTTTGGGATGTTCTGATATGATCACAGCAGGTAGTGTCTATGCTGTGATACATCTCTGAGGTGTGTGTGTGTGTGTGTGTGTGTGTATGCGTGTATGCACATGTGCTATTATTAAGGCTTGAATTCAGGGCCTCCTGCTCTTGCTCAGCTTGTTTCCAACTACTTCACCACTGAGTCATGCCTCTAGTGTGACATTTTGCTAGCAATCTGAAGTAGTCTGTCAGACTTTTTGCTCCAGTAGGCTTCAAATATTGAACCTCTGTCACCTGAATAGCTAGGATTACAGATGTGAGCCTCTTTCTCCTTACTAGATTGTATTCTAATATGAAGGGAGGGACGAGGGACCCTATCTGATTTTTTTTCCTTTTTAGCTCACCAATTTGATCACTCTTTGGTACACAGTAGAGGCTCAGTAAGTATTTATTAAAATAATAATTATGTGCTATCCGTAAGTAGTTTGTCTTTTATTCTCTGAGGACATGAGAAAATTTCAAATTATGTGTATTACATACCTGTGTCTATGACATAGAATTCTGTGGTCTCTGCGTATAACCTTGGACTCTTTGGAGATACTACTTCTAAAGTGTCTGAATATTTATTGAACATAAATTATATGACAGATCTTGAATAAAGCCTAGGGCAAAATGACTTCTGCCTGTCATGGTGAATTTGGGGCTGATGTCCTGGAGGTGAGACTTTTAAGAGAAAGTAAATTGGGGCCAGGTGTGGTTGTGCACACTTGCAATCCCAGATACTTTGGAGATTAGGAATATGGTGGATCAGGGAGAGTAAAGAGTTAGCAAGATCTCATTTAAACAAAAGCCAGTGGTTGTAGTGTGACTGGAATCCCAGCTATAAGGGAAGAGGCATAGGATGGATGTAAAGGCTAGCCCTAGCAAAAAACACCAGACTGTCTGAAAACGGAAGAAAAAAATGTATCCAGGGGAGTCTCTAGGGGTGAGGCTCAAAAAAGAGATGGAGAGGAAGGGCAAGGATACCAGTGAAGGAGGGAATTAAAGAGGTCAGAAAGAGGAGGAAGAGGAGGAGGAAAAGACAGAGAGTAGGTGGGAAGGAGAGAAGAGAGGAGAAGGAAAGGGGGAAAAGAGAGAGGGAGAGTGAGGGAGGGAGAGGGGAAGGGAGAGTGAGGGACAGGAGGAGGGAGAGAGGGAGGCAGAGAAAGGGAGGGAAAGAGGGAAGGAGACAGGCAAGGAAGGGGCGGGGGGGAGAGCCAGGACTTCAGTTTTTCACAAGTGCCAGGGTGTGGTCTTGAGAGGGGTGGAGCCTGTAGCCACGCCCTCCCAGTCCCTAGCATCCCGGAACGTTCTTTCCGCTCCCTACCGAGTTTCCCTCCGGACGCGTTGGAGTACCGAGCACTTCCGGAGTCGCCCAGCAGTTTGGCGTGGTGGTGCCGCTGAGGTCCTTCCCTCGGCTCGCGTGGGCCGGGCTGCGAGGCTCGGCTTTCCGGCTCTCATGGCCGGCCTGACTCTGTTCGTGGGCCGCCTCCCGCCCTCGGCCCGCAGCGAGCAGCTGGAGGAGCTGTTCAGTCAGGTGGGGCCGGTGAAGCAGTGCTTCGTGGTGACCGAGAAAGGTAGGGGCCGGGTGAAGGCCGGGGTCCCGCCGGCTGGGACGGGGTTCTTCCCAGCCCGAGGGGGCCGAGCTGCTCCTTCTCTACCCGCCCCACGAGAAGGGACCGGGAATCGAGGTCCTTCTCGTAAATTCACTCCGCTTTAGACGGGCCCATCTTTGATGTTCATAAAAGACAGAACATGGATTGTCTTCGGTTTCCCTTTACCATTCGCGTTCACGTACACGATCCTATTGAGGCACGGTGAAATAGCGTTTAATAAAGCATTCGCTAGATTTATGGACAGTCGGTTGAGTTCGACACAGGTTGGCTTATTTGCTTGTTTGTTTGTTTGTTTGATGGTCCTGGGGCTTGAACTCTGGGCCTGAGCTCCTTTTGCTCAAGGCCGTCGCTGTACCACTTGAGCCTTAGCGCCACTTCCGTCTCTGTCAGGGCCTGGGTCCTATCCATGCACTCTATTGCTCAAGGCTAGCACTCCACCACTTTGAGTCCTAGTGCCATTTCTGGCTTTCTCGTGGTTAATTGGAGATAAGAGTCTCACGGACTTTTCTGTCCGAGCTGGCTTTGAACTGCGACCCTCTGGTCTCAGCCCCCTGAGTTGCTAGGATTGCAGGTGTGAGCCACCGAGCCTGGCTGTCTCATTTACTTTTTGCAACAGTCTTACTGCGGGTTGTTGTATTTCATTTTCGCAACAATCTTACTGCAGGCTGTCTCATTTAATTTTTGCAACAATCTTACTTAGTGCAGATTCTTGAACTTGTTTCGCATACAAGAATCCGGACCTTAAGGAAATATAGTAACTTCTGAGTTTGTACAGCTAGTTAAGTAGTGGATCCAGAATTTGATCATCTGATTTAAAGCTTTCAGTATGATACTCATTCATCCATTCTACATGATGAACAGGTATGTTCTAGGACACTGTTAATTGTCCCCAGGGTGTAGCAATACAGAACACTAAGCCACTTTATGTATACTTCATTTTTTTATGGTGAAGAGAGACAGCCAATAAACTAATATTAGCAATGAAAGTTATAAATAGTAAGGATCTGAAACATATGTCAGAGAAGGATAGGAAATAGATGTGTAATGTGTGTGTATGTGAGGGTAGCCAGGGCTTTACTGAGATGAGAGCGAGTAAACTTGTCTTTCAGGGAGAAGAGCAGTCCAAGTGGCAGGAAATAGTCACCTGGAGGATACTGAGTGAGAGTGTGCTCGTTACAAGGGAAGAGTAGCTGGGAAGCCAGTGTGTATGGAGGGAAGTGACAAGGGAAGAGAATTAGGAGATAAGATCTAGAGCATTAGGAGTAAGTTCAGCTACTAACTACTGTGAGAAGTTCCTGTACTTCCTCAATCTTGAATTATTCTTTGGAACAAAGGGATGGTAATAATCACTTCACCTACCTTGGGTGTTGTGAAGGCAAAATGAGGCCAGCGATCAGGGCCTGGGCACTGTCCCTGAGCTTTTGCTCAAGGCTAGCACTACCACTTGAGCCACAGCACCACTACTGCCTTTTTCTGTTTATGTGGTACTGAAGAATTGAACCCAGTGCGTCATGCATGCGAGGCAAGACTTGATCAACTAAGCCACATTCCTAGCCCTGGAGAGTTACTTTTAAAAAATTAAAAAAAAATAGTGCCAGTCCTAGGGCTTGAACTCAGGGCCTTGAGTGCTGTCCCTAAGCTTTTTTTGCTTAAGGCTCAATAGCTACATTTCCACTTCTGGCTTCTTTTTTGGTGGTTAATTGGAGATAAGCATCTCACAGATCTTCCTGCCCTGGCTGGCTTCAAACTGCAATCCTCAGATCCTAGCCTACTGAGATCCACCAGCACCTGGCTGCTTTGAAGCATATTGATAGAGAATAGATAAGATATTAGTAATAATGGTAAAGTCTGTCTGCAGGTTTCAAAACCAGTGTTTATTGTTTGAGGCTCTTTTGTCAGGGCCTAAGGCATTTATTGCTGGTCTAGTGTAAAGAGACTGTGTTACTATATTTGGATTTTCAGAATTAACTGTATTTACTTTTCTTACCTTCTTTGATGACCTTTCATTCTGTTGATTGTTGAGGTCTTTGAGGGGGCCTAATGTATATCATAGAGCTTCTATATTCTTTGGATTATCAGGACAGGGGAAAAAAAGAGCTAGCAACACCCCCAAATTAGCCTAACACTTTCTAGGTAAGGTAGAAAAGAAGCTGCTAAGGCCAGCTTTGTTTCTTTTCCCCCATATCTTGCAGGTTGCAGCATGGCTTGGTGTAGTTTTAGGCCTTGTAGATTTACAGATTTTGTTCTCTTGGTCTATGATTCTCTGTCTTTTACATCCTCACTCACTCTCTTCCTGCTTTGTTCCAGGGAGTAAGACATGTCGAGGCTTTGGCTATGTCACTTTCTCTATGCTGGAAGATGTTCAAAGGGCCCTCAAGGAGATTACTACCTTTGAAGGATGCAAGATCAGCGTGACTGTTGCTAAGAAAAAACTGAGGAATAAGCCCAAGGAAAAGAGGAAAAATGGTGAGTTTCTTTCTGAGAGTGAGAAAGAACACTCAAATGAGAGAAGGGAGAGTAGATTCCAGAACTTTGAGCTCTTAGTTCCTTTTTAATGTCCAAAAGCATGTGGTATGTTTCAGTCCTTATTTAGTCCTTGGTCTCCATCTCAGTCTGAAAGAATCTGTTGTTCCTGGATAGTGAATACTTAATCCTGTGGTTACTGCTGTTGTTCCTTGTAGCATTTTCCCTGTGTTATCAGTGGGTCTACAGACTTACTATAAGCCTCTCTTTTTAGAAAATTCAGAGTCCCCAAAGAAGGAGCTGAAGCCTAAGAAAGCCAAAATGGCAGATAAGAAAGCCCGGTTAATTATTCGGAATCTGAGCTTTAAGGTAAGTGACAGAGAAGCAACTGCATGTTGTAAAGGCTGTTGGAGCCAAAGCATGCTCATTGGTGGAACATCTCACCAGAATGGTGTTTATTGGGTTTAATTCTTCCTGGGAATGAACCTTAGCCTGTTGAAAAAAATGGGACCATAAGCATTTATTAAAGACACTGAGATAATGTCTTTAGTTAGGACAAACTGCTACTGAGAAAGTGGGGGACAGAAATAGCTCTCTGGCACCTGTCTTTTTTGGCCTCTTAGATACAAAATAAGTTGTGCATTCATACACAGCTCTGCGATATATTAATCTTTTTTTTTGCCAGTCCTGGCCTTGGACTCAGGGCCTGAGCACTGTCCCTGGCTTCTTTTTGCTCAAGGCTAGCACTCTGTCACTTGAGTAACAGCGCCACTTCTGGCCATTTTCTGTATATGTGGTGCTGGGGAATCGAACCCAGGGCTTCAAGTATACGAGGCAAGCGCTCTTGCCACTGGGCCATATCCCCAGCCCCATATATTAATCTTAAAAGTAAGAAATGAGTGAAAAATGATGAATTAGTAGTTGATATTTCATGTTTGTTTGTTGTGATAATATTTCTTATTTTCATTATTTGGCTCCAGTGTTCAGAAGATGACTTGAAAACTGTATTTGCTCAATTTGGTGCTGTTCTGGAAGTAAATATCCCAAGGAAGCCAGGTACTATAATACCATTATTTAGTGTGTACTTCATTAATATTACTGAACATGTCTTTTTCCAAATTACCCTTGAATTAGAAATACCAGCTTCATGACGTGCTTTTTGTGAGCCCATGATGGTTTAGGGAGTATCTGGCACAGAGCTTGACAAGTAGTAAAAGACTAAATAATAGTGCTCTTCTCTGGATGGTATTTTTGGTTAGGTGAGAATTAGTTTTAGGTTAGTTACTGCTGGCATTTGACTCATTGCTCTCTATAAGTCTGAGTCTGCATTCAGCCAGCAAGAGAATATAAACTATTGCTTTGAGGATCAGATCTCTTGGCTTCTGAGCCATCTTGCCTGCTTTGTTGCTCTAATTTCCTTCTTAGTGTTGTGTTGGCTCTCACCTGCTACTTCTGATTTATTTGTACGCAGATGGAAAGATGCGTGGCTTTGCTTTTGTTCAGTTCAAAAACCTCCTAGAAGCAGGAAAAGCCCTCAAAGGCATGAACATGAAAGAGATAAAAGGTAAGTTTTCTATACTGGTGCCATTGACCTATTCTTTTGGGAGCTTGGGTGAATTAGCACAGTGACCCACTTTTCTGTATTCTCCAAAGGTATTTGCACCATAGAGCAGTAATATAGTAGCTGTTTTGATGAAGTACCTCAGGTACTTGATCTTGAGGTCAAACTTAAAAAGAATACATGCTAGGATTCTTCCTTTATTTGGTGAGCATCCTTTGAAATTCCCAACAAATATTCTGAAAACAATCACATAGATGTAGGTTGGTATCTAGGTTCCTTCACCTTGGTTGCAACCTTTATTCAGGGTTCATCGGTTATTACATTGAACTGATTGATAGTAGCAGGTACTGTGCTAAAAGAAGAGATTAGCATAATGACTTCTGATTCCGTTAGTTGTTAGTAAGGTTAAGGATTAAAAAGTACAGCTTTGGGGAGCTTTTTTGTTTTGATTTTGAAACAGAGTCTTGCTATGTAGCACATACTGGACCCAAACGTGTGATCCCTCTGCTCCTGCCCCCCCCCCCAACTGAGAGCTTTATTTAAGCATTAGCAATCTCTGAATTTGAGTTTTTTTTATTTTCACTGATTCCATGGCTATCTTTGGTGGGTAGGAAGTCTTTTGTAGGAAGTAAGGATGTTAAAGGGAGGAAAGCTTTTCTCATGCTACTTTCTTGTTTGACAGGACGGACTGTGGCTGTGGATTGGGCTGTGGCAAAAGACAAATATAAAGATACCCAGGCTGTTCCTGCCCCAGGTAAGGTGTCCTAGTATTGGGTAGAGAATGAGAGAGTGGAAAAATTCTTGTGTTTATTGTGAGTGGGAATACTGGTTTAGATATACCAGAAGCACAAGAGTAGCCAGAAGAACAAACCATAGCATTCAGGAAACACTGGATTTCTGTGGGCTCTGTGAGCCCAGGGCTGTGTGTCAATTCATATCTCAAACATTGGATCTTTTGAGTCTGAGCCATTCCTGGGGTACAGACAGTAGAGGTGGGTTTGAGCTCAAGTATATTGTTCCTTCTGTTCTTCTCTTTTCCAAGCTTTTCATAGGGAGTATGGAACATTAAGAACACAGTAACTTAAAAGCTTGAGTTTTATTTAGCAAACAATTGGCATGTTTTTCTTCCCTTCCCCCTCTGTGCTGGGAATTGAACCCAGGGCTTTGTGCATGTTAGGAAAGTGTTCTAGCACATAGTATGTTATCAATAGAAAGCGTTAGTTTTCGAGTGTCAGAGAGTATAATTGACTGAGGCTGCATGCAGTTCCGGGCAGGCCCCACAGTGAGCATTGTGCTGGCCATGGTATACAAGTAGTGGGCTGTGTGCAGAGCTTCACTGGTTACTTCTCTTGTTCCAGTTTAACCTTCAGGTGTCTAATGAAGGAGACAAAGTACAGAAGAATCTGAGTGATTAAGGTTTTTTATTTTCTTCACACACACCCTTGCCTCATTTTCTTGTTTTACGTATAGTCATCTCTCTTGGTAGGCTAGGGAAATTGGTGTGAGAACCCTCCTCAGATATCAAACCCTGGAATGCTCAAGTCCCCTATACCAGTGTGTAGGCTTGCACGGAACCCTATGCAATCCTTGAATCTATTTTAAATCATCTATAGATTACACCAAAACCCTTGGTCCACTGGTATGTAAGTCAAAGGAGATTGCCATTGGGGAAGAACCATGAATGAATGCTCAGGTTGCAGAGTTCAGTGACAGTAGGCCTGAGCATCTGTAACTTGAGGTGTTTTATTTTATTTTTGGGTACTGGGGTTTAAACTCAACACCTTGAACTTACTAGGCTGGTGCTCGGTCACTTGGGCCACATCTCCAGTCCCATGGGCATCCATAGCCTGGAAACCACAGGGGGTAGGTGCTATTACTGCTGAGAAAATTCCTATTGTGCACGTCGATACTGGATGCTGGATTCATTTTTTTCCTCATAAGGCCACCCAACTTCCACTAAAGTGGAAGAAACCAAGTGTCAACAAATAAAAAATTTTTACTGTATCACTTAAAGATAGTACATCCCTTTTTTTTTTTTTTTTTTTGGCCAGTCCTGGGCCTTGGAATCAGGGCCTGAGCACTGTCCCTGGCTTCTTCCCACTGAAGGCTAGCACTCTGCCACTTGAGCCACAGCGCCACTTCTGGCCGTTTTCTGTATATGTGGTGCTGGGGAATCGAACCCAGGGCCTCATGTATACGAAGCAAGCTCTCTTGCCACTAGGCCATATCCCTAGCCCCCCCCTTTTTTTTATTTTGAAGGCTTACCATAACTTTTTTCTTTTCTTTTTTGCCATTTTGGAAGCTTGAACTCTTCCTGAGCTTTTGCTCAAAGCTAGTGCTCTGCCACTTGAGCTACAGTGCCACTTCTGGCTTTTTTGTTGTTATTGTTTATTATGTGGTACTGAGGAATTGAACTCAGGGCTTCATGCAGGCTAGGCAAGCACTCCACCTCTAAGTCACATTCCCATCCCTTACCATAATTTTTATATAGCTTTTGGGGCACCACTTGCTTTTCGGGAGTCATATTTTTACAAAATTAAGGGTAGTGAAGCTCTCAGCAATTATATGAATTTAAAACAACTGACAGTAACATGGACTGGCTAAGAGCTTCTCTGTATCAACTGGACTGTGTAATGCACATGTGGGAATTGAATTTTTTAGTTTTGAAATTTCTTTTGATTTAAGACAGATTATTATTGTTATCTTTGTTGGTCATGGGCTTGACAGCTGTCTCAGAGCTTTTCTGCTTAAGGCTAGCACACTACCACTTTGAGGCATAGCCTCACTTCTGGTGTTCTGGTGGCTAGTTGGAGATATGAGTCTCAAGGATTTTCCTACCTGGGCTGGCTTTGAACTGTGATCTTCAGATCTCAGCCTCCTGAGTAGCTAGGATTAGAGGTGTGAGCCAGCAGCACCCAGCTTAGAATTTAATTTTTGACTGCACTTGATCAAAACTATTAATAAACCCACAAATGACAGAGGTTTACTGTATTTACAATCCCTAATACAGTGTGCTGCTATGCAAATAGGAGTTATATTGAATTATGTAGGAATTTATGACAAGAAAAAAGCCTGCACATCTTCAGTACAGGTAAAATACTTTAAAAATTCAAGGATTTAGAACCAATAGATATTGAGGGTTGATTTTATAGTAATAAAAATTCATGATCTTCTGAAAAACCAAATAAACTAGGAACTCAGAATATTAAGTAATTCTGTTAAAACAACCTTGTTTGGCTGGGCACTGCAGCTGAGATCTGAGGATTGAGGTTCAAAGCTAGCTTACACAGCAAAGTCTGTGAGACTTTGTCTCCAATTAATCACCAAAAATGGTGAGGTGGACTTATGGTTTAGGTAGTGGAGCACTGCCTTTTAGAAAAACAACCTCAAGGATAGCATCCAGGCCCTGAGTCCTGCGGCTTGACATAAAAAACAAACAAAAAACCCCAAACTGTATTTGAACAGAATCCTAGCTGTTGGAGAGGTAGAGATCAGGGATTCTAGTTTGAGGCCTTGTTGGGTATTAAAGTTCTCAAGAGGGCTGGGGATATGGCCTAGCGGCAAGAGTGCTTGCCTCTTATACATGAAGCCCTCGGTTCGATTCCCTAGCACCACATATACAGAAAATGGCCAGAAGTGGCGCTGCGGCTCAAGTGGCAGAGTGCTAGCCTTGAGCAAAAAGAAGCCAGGGACAGTGCTCAGGCCCTGAGTCCAAGGCCCAGGACTAGCAAAAAAAAAAAGTTCTCAAGACTCCATGTCAACCAATGGCTCAGTGTGGTGGCACATGCCTGTTGGTCTAGCTATGGGGGAACCACAGTGTCTGGGCACAGTGACATGTGCCTGTCATTCCCAGTGACTGGGAATCCTGAGGAAGAGCTCAAACCAGGTGGTCCCAAGCATAAAGCAAGGCCCCACCTTCGAATAATGAATAAAAAGGCAGGAGACATGGCTCAGGTGGTAGAATGCCTGCCTGGCAAGTGTGGGGCCCTGATTTCAATCTCCTTATACTGCAAAAAACCCAAACCCAAACAAACCTTGTTGGGATCTTAAATTCCTAACTTTCCTTTCTTCTCTCTTTCTCCATAGATGAAGAGAAGAACTGTACAGTACCTAAACATGAGAAACCAGCTACAAAGAATACAGTGTTGGAAGAGGATGATAAGGATGTTGATGATGAGGATGTTGATGATGAGGATGATGATGATGAAGAGGATGATGATGATGAAGAAGATGATGATGAAGATGAAGAGGAGACTAGAGAACCAAAGATTACACAACACATGCAGAATCACAATAGGTAAACAGCTCAGTTTGTTCTGAGATACTAGAGGAAAATAGAGAATTTTCTCTTGGAGGAAAACATTTCCTGTCTTCCTGTCCCATTCACTGCACAACTGACATGTATAGTGAAGTTGAGTCCCTTTGTGAGCCCAGATCTGTAGCTCTGACCCTGTGCCCTTGCAGAAGAGCGGCTCCAGCTGGAAGCAGCGAGGAGGACCAATCTGATGAGGACAGTGACTCGGAGGAAGGAGGTCGAGTTGATGAAGAAGAGGAACTCCAGAGCAGCTCTGAAGAGGAAGGAGAGGACAAAGGTTTGCTTGGATCTTCATAAACGCCTATAAATTCCAAGCTACTGAGAAATGTACCTCAGTTCTTACCCGGCATCTTTCTAAATGTGACTCTTTTTTTTTGCTAGTCTTGGGCCTTGGACTCAGGGCCTGAGCACTGTCCCTGGCTTCTTTTTTGCTCAAGGCTAGCACTCTGCCACTTGAGCCACAGCACCACTTCTGGCCATTTTCTGTATATGTGGTGCTGGGGAATTGAACGCAGGGCTTCATGTATACGAGGCAAACACTCTTGCCACTAGGCCATATCCCCAGCCTCTAAATGTGACTCTTAAGTGCTCTCAAATTTGTGATTAAATGCTGAATAGGAAACCTCTTTTTTTTTTTTTTTTTTGCCAGTCTGGGGCCTGAACTCAGGGCCTGAGCACTGTCCCTGGCTTCCTTTTGCTCAAGGCTAATACTCTACCATTTGAGCCACAGCCCCACTTCTGGCTGTTTTCTGTTTACGTGGTACTGAGGAATTGAACCAGGGCTTTGTGCATGCTAGGCAAGCACTCTACTGCTAAGCCACATTCCCAGCCTTGTTCCTTTTTTTTAGACTAAGTTTTTTTTTTCTTTTGTATTTTGCTTTTTCTCTTGTTTGCCTTTTTTTTTTTTTTTTGGTTAATAATTATTTATTGTCAAAGTGATGTACAGAGGGGTTACAGTTACATATGTTAGGCCATGGGTACATTTCTTGTACTGTTTGTTATCTCCTCCCTCATTCCCCTCTCCCCCTTTCCCTCTCACCCCATCAGTTGTTCAGTTGGTTTACACCAACTGATTTTGCAAGTGTTGCTTTTGGAATCATTTGTCTTTTTATCCTTTGTCTCTCGATTTTGATATTCCCTTTCACTTCCTTAGTTCTAATACCAGTATATACAGTATCCAGGGTACTCAGATGAGATACAGTAATAGCCAGGGTACAACCACAGGAAGGGGATACAAGAGGATCATCAACATTCATAGAAGCTACCGTTTCACATGGCATATTGAAAGTAATTACAGCAGTGATATAACAGTCGTTTCCATAACATGGAGTTCTTTTTACTTAGCATCATCTTATGTGTTCATAAGGGCATAGATATTAGGCTCTTGTGATCCTCTGCTGTGACTAACCTAAACCTGTGCCAATTATTCCTATGAGGGAAACCATAGAGTCCATGTTTCTTTGAGTCTGGCTCACTTCACTTAGTATAATTTTTTTCCAAGTTCTTCCATTTCCTTACGAATGGGGCAATGTCATTCTTTCTGATAGAGGCATAAAATTCCATTGTGTGTATGTACCACATTTTCCTGATCCATTCGTCTACTGAGGGGCATCTGGGTTGATTCCATATTTTAGCTATGACAAATTGTGCTGCGATGAACATTGTTCTGCTGGTGGCTTTAGTGTATTCTTGTTTGTGTTTGTCTTGTTTTTAAAATGAGTTCGGAATAGTGTGTGAGGATAAAGCCTTGAGGAATATAGGATGAGGTGTCACTTTTCTTGCTTGTCCAAGTTGGATGAATATCTGGAAGAACAAGATGAACTGAACACTCACCAAAGTGGTTTTTTTTTGCCAGTCCTGGGGACTGAACTCAGGGCCTGAGCACTGTCCCTGACTTCTTTTTGCTCAAGGCTAGCACTCTGCCACTTGAGCCACAGGGCCACTTCTGGCCGTTTTATGTATATTTGGTGCTGGGGAATTGAACCCAGGACTTCATGTATACAAGGCAAGCACTCTTGCCACTAGGCCATATCCCTAGCCCCCAAAGTGGGTTGTAAGTAACTCCTGAGTGGAGATGGGATTAAGAACTGTGCATTCAGCTCAGACTGCCATGCCAGAGTGCTACCAGCTGTGTGGCTTACACATTAGAAATGTTCATCTCATGGTTCTGGAGGCTAAAGGCTCTCTTCCTGGCTGTAAGCTGCCCCCTTTCGCTGTGCCCTCACTAGCCTTTCTGTCTGCTGGTGTGTGGGGTCAGGAGGGAGAGAACCAGCAACAGTAAACTGTGTCTCTTCCTCTTCTTAAGGGGACACCTGACGCATTCGATTAGGGCTCTATCCTTTTGACCCTACTTAATCTTAATTACCTCTCAGGAGCCTCTGTTTCCAAATAAAATCACATGGGAAGTAAATGCAATTACATGAATTTTGGAAGGACACACAAGTTCATAACAAGGACTTTTGGGAGCATTTTAAAAATCTATTACTAGCCCCTATTGCCTTGTTGAGAATAAGCTCATTTACTGAGAAAGGTCATTACAAAATGAGAAATGGCTAATAACTTTGGTTTATCTGGGTGAACATTTAGAAAGATTTTTTTTTTAGCATTTCTTTTTATGACCTTGCATTAGTTATACAGTGGGGGCTTTCAGTGTTTTACATTTCTACACGTTTGCAATCAACTTCACCCCCTCTGTCAGTTTTTTTTTTTTGGCCAGTCCTGGGCCTTGGACTCAGGGCCTGAGCACTGTCCCTGGCTTCTTCCCGCTCAAGGCTAGCACTCTGCCACTTGAGCCACAGCGCCGCTTCTGGCCGTTTTCTGTATATGTGGTGCTGGGGAATCGAACCTAGGGCCTCGTGTATCCGAGGCAGGCACTCTTGCCACTAGGCTATATCCCCAGCCCCCCTCTGTCAGTTTTTAAAATTTTGCTTCTATTTATTTATTTCTCTCCCATTTCTGTAAGTGTGCTGATTGGTTTGACTGTTAGACTCTTTCTCAGTCAATAAGCTGGGCCACATGATAGTTTGTCCCTATGATCCCAGCAAAGTGGGAAGTAGATAGGACAATCAAAGTTTGGGGCCAGCCTATTGATAAAAAATTAAAAAAACATGAGATACTTCCTGAGAAATAAAGCAAAAAGGAGTAGGGTCTGGCTTAAGTAGTAGAGTGCTTGCTTAGTCCTATGTACAAACCCCAGTATTGCCCTCCCCACCAAGGAAAAAAAGAAAAGAAAAAATGGGAGATAGTAATCTGCTTTCATGAGAACAGAATGGCAGTCACTTTAAAATCAAAGCCTTACCATCCAAGGGACAGTGAGACCTTGCACCTACACCCCACATTCTGCTGCCAGTTGCCATTCTTCCACCCAGAAAGCTTGTCAAACTGATGCATGATGGTGTATGTAGGTATGAGAGAAAGAAAAAATTGAAAACTTACTATGAAAAAGTGAAGCTTCCTTGCTAGTCCCTCCTAACCATTTTTCAGAGTAACACTGATGTTTATTATGTCACCTTTCAGAAATTTTCTATGTGTGGATGAATATATGTTTTTCTTTAAGCAGTGAGTCTCCCATTGCCTAGACTGATCTGAGGGCATGTTCCCAGAGACAACCAGGGTTCTTTTTTTTTTTTTTTTTGCCAGTCCTGGGGCTTGGACTCAGGGCCTGAGCACTGTCTCTGGCTTTAGGCTAGCACTCTGTCACTTGAGCCACAGCACCACTTCTGGCTGTTTTCTGTATATGTGGTGCTGGGGAATTGAACCCAGGGCTTCATGTATATGAGGCAAGCACTCTTGCCACTAGGCCATATTCCCAGCCCCAAAAGATATCTTTAATAGCTTCAAATGCAGAAACAATTCATACACATACACAAAATACAGTGTTGCATGTGTGAAATCTGTATATATTCTCTCTTCCAAAGTTCTACATGTTCGTATTTCCAGAGAGTTGGGACAGTAGACACTGACATAGTAGTGTATGAGAATATCTTTCCTATACCTTTACCACATTGTATTCCATCAGTCTTTGTAGTTTTGCTTTTCTATGGGCAAAGAAATAGCATCTCATTTCTTGTGCTATGTTTCTCTTTGCTTAATGCTGCTGATGGACCCAGGGCCTTGTGTGTGTTAAGCACAGGCTATACCACTGAGTCAGTCTCCTGTCTTTTGTATTATTTTTTACAATTATGAGTTTGAGCATCTCCTTGTTAATTGTCCATCTAAATTAAAAATAATTTATGCAAGATCTTTATATATTTAAGAGGCTACTCTTTTGTCATTTGGCTTGTGTTAGTCTTTTTCAGTTTATTTTTCTTTTTAATCTTAGGTGTACAAGCCTTAAAGCAGAAGAAGAGGAAATTACCCTCTGATGTGAATGAAGGGAAAACAGTTTTTATCAGGTATGCTGTGTGCTTTGAGAACTGCTGTTTGCATTGCCTTTATGGGTCTCTCTTGCCTTTCTTTCCCTGTTCTTCCTCTACTGTATCCTTCCCTTCTCCTTTTTCTACTCTCCTTTCTCCCTCTCCCCCTCTTCTACCTTCTTTTACCTTTTTCTTCCCTGAGAGCTTGCTTTTGGGAACACAACTATTAAGGGTGACTATTCTCTTTGCCCGAGTGAGCACCTTTGCAAGTTATGCACATGTGATGGTGAATGAGGAAGGGGACACATGCCTCACGAGCCACATCGGCCACATCAACCCTGGTGATGAGTGGGTGGACCTGTCACACCCAGATCGCCCTCTCACCATCTCTTCCTTGTCTGTTTTTTTTTGTTTTGTTTTTTTCCTTTTTGGCTAGTCCTGGGGCTTGGACTCAGGGCCTTTGCTCAAGACTAGCACTCTACCTCTTGAGCCACATTGCCACTTCTGGCCTTTTCTGTTTATGTGGTGCTGAGGAATCAAACCCAGGGCTTCGTGCATGCTAGGCAAGCACTCTACCACTAAGCTACATTCCCAGCCCCGTTTGTCTGTCTTTTGTGTACCATTTCTGTTACCTAACCCAGAAAGTTAAATGGTGTTAAGATCATTATTAGCTCATGTGATCCCAGGAATATACCAAATAATGAGAAATGTAGGAAACAGAACTATAAAATGGAAAGTAAATAGTCATAGAGTCCTATTAGGCATCTTTTGGGACAAATGAAATCCTCCACTGTTAAAGCATGTTGGTTCTGGCTTTTGTTTTAGTGTCACTTGTTCCAAATGATTTCTCTGTCCTGGGGCTTGAACTGTAGGCCTGGGAGCTGTCCCTGAGCTTTTGTGCTCAAGGCTAGCCCTTTACCACTTGAGCCACAGCTCCACTTCAGGCTTTTTGTTGGTTAATTGTAGATAAGATTCTCATTGACATTCCTGCCTGGGCTGGCTTTGAACCGTGATCCTCAGATCTTAGCTTCTTGAGATGCTAGGATTATAAATATGAGCCACTGGTGCCTGCCTCTAGGTGCCTTATCTTTTATTTTTTGATATATATATATTGTTATTATTATTATTATTTTGTCCTAGGGCTTGGTCTCAGGGCCTGGGCACCATCCCTGAGCTTCTTTTATGCTCAATGGTAGCACTGTACCACTTGAGCCACAGCACCACTTCCGGCCTTTTCTGTTTATGTGGTACTGAGGAATTGAACCCAGGCTTCATGCGTGCTAGGCATGCACTCTACCACTAAGCCACATTCCCAGCCCAATGCCTTATCTTTTAAAGCAGGATAGCAGCATGAAGAAGAGAGACAGAGACAGAGAGACACAGAGACAGAGACAGAGAATGAACATTTTTCTTAGTAGTCTGTTGTAAGTCTCCTGGTTTTATGAGAAAGTAATTTGGGCCATGTTAAGTTAAAAATAGAGTTTGTTGAATGAACATAGAAGCAACTCATAGAACTGGTTGCCAAAAAACTAAAAAAGAGGCTGCCAACTTCTTGTTTTGTTTTTCTTTAAGGTACAACGTATATTCTGTAACATGCATTACTCTACTGGTACAGCTCAGTGGAAATTTTCATATGTATATATTCATGTAACCGTTATCTAGGTCACAGTGATAGTATCTCCAGTATCTCAGAACTCTCCCTCAACTGGGGCATGCTGCTGTTTGAAGCGAATCAGCAACTTTAGTTTGTATATGTTTATTTAAATACCAAATTCCTGGGTGCAAGAACTTGGTTGCTAAGTCAGTTGGAATCAGGAGTAACATCATACGACAGACCTGGCCATTAGAGGCCACTTTTGTGTATTGCTGCTATTTCTGAACAAGGGAGGGGTGCTTATAAGAAAGGGAGCTATGCCAATTGATATCTAATTCATCTGTGTTGTAATGAAAGATCTCACCTTGTAGTTGACCATTTTTTGTGACCTGTTGTCTTCCATAGAAACTTGTCATTTGACTCAGAGGAGGAAGAACTTGGGGAGCTCCTCCAGCAGTTTGGAGATCTTAAATATGTTCGTATTGTCTTACATCCAGACACAGAGCATTCTAAAGGTATTTGCTGTTTGCTTTCCAGGCCCTGAAAGTTGCAACCACTGCCCTGGGCACGATTAGGTGACAATGAGAGCATAGTGTATGCTGTTCTGAGGGCTCCATGATCCATCCAGCCCCCTGGCTTTCAATGAAGCCCAAGGACATTCTGAGGTTGTCTTCCATCATGTCAAGCTCAGCAATTTTAATGGTGCTGCCAGACATAATTTTGTCTAAGCTTTTTAAGCTCTCGCTTATTTACTTTAGAATAATGAATTCCATTTGTTGTCTTTTTTGAATTTCAAATGTGATAGCATCTCATGGGTATTAATCATCCACATTGCTTGAAATTATTGGGGATCTTTTTTCCCCTCATTGCTTTTGTTAGAGACAGAGAAACTTTGTTGCGTGGCAACAGTCAGAAGGAAAACTATGTAGCAGGACTGCTGCCTGACATACTTAATACTAAAGCTATTTATTTTGTCCTCCAAGGGTTAACCAGTTCTCATTCTTATTACACTGTGAGGGAAGCATCTTTTCTCTCCATCGAAATCTTTGACTTCATGGATTGTAGTCATTGTGCTAAATCACATTTATTCTGGTTCTTGATTTCTTTGAGATCTAGGGAAAGCTATAAACCAGTAACATTCTACTTTCTGAGGGCTTGTGGGGTTTCTAGAGTTTATCCATGGATTAAGAACTTCCATTCTAAGCCTTATTTTCCAGATTGATAAAACTTGATCACTTTTGTTTATTTCACTGAGCTAAAAAATGTGAGTAAGGGAGGATTAGGAGTGCAATCCCAGCCATGCCACAGAGTGGCTGGTGATGTTTATCAAGTCATTGAGCCGACTGGGTTCAACTAGATAAACTACCAAGGTGTCTTCTAATGTTAATTTACACCTTTTGGATTTTCTTCGTTACTAGTATGTTTTTCTAAAAAGGGCAACTAGAATTGCTTAGAATGTCTTAAGTACAGGTATGGTTTTGCTTTAATGATTTCTTGCATCTTTAATTCTATTTTGAGTACAATAGTATAATGGGTTAACATTTTTAGATTATATGATTCAGATATCTTTTTGGTCTGTTAATGTTAATAGTTAATGATTTTTTTTTTTGTCCTGGGGCTTGAACTCTGGGCTTGGGCACTGTCCCCGAGCTTCTTTTGCTCAAGGCTAGCTATCTTTCTACCACTTGAGTCACAGTGCCACTTCTGACTTTTTCTGAGTAGTTTATTGTAGATAAGATTCTCTCATACTTTCCTTCCCAGGTAGGCTTTGAAAAACCATGCTCCTCAGCGCTCAGCTTCCTGCGTAGCTAGGATTACAGGCATGAGCCACTGGTACCCAGCACAGTTAATGATCTTAAAAGCACAATTTATTTTTTTCTTAATGCATTTTTTTCCCCAGCTCATATTAAGTTTTTCTGCCTACTCATGCAGCTTTGTGCTCCTCCTATGGTTTATCCTATTGAACATGCTATTTTACTACCTAGAAAACTGTATATTAATTACAGATTTTTGGTACTATTTTAAGTACCGGCTTTGGAAATTTCAATGATAAAATTCTTTTCCAATTAGAGAGAAAGACCTGTATTCTTGATAATGGATGACTAGTTTAATCTGCCTACTGGACACCTGTCCCCTCCCCTATTTATTTCATTACACTTGTCCTGCAGTAGCCAGGGGGGTTGGTTCTGGGTCATGGCAGAACAAAAATCTGTTGGTACCATAAATAAAACAGCACAGTACTTTTGTATAACCTACACACCTTCTCCTATGTGCTTTAAACCATCTCTAGATGATTTACAATGCCTAATACAATGTAATAGCTATTAAACTATATTGTTTAGGGAATGACAAAGGAAAAAAGGCCATGTTCATTATAAACACACTTGTTTTTTTCCCAAATATTTTTGTTCTATGATTGGTTGACTCCTTTGAAGCAGAGTCCCTGAGTATGGAAGTTGGGCTGTATTTCTTTCTTCCTATTTGTAATCTGTTAAGTATAGTGTGTTATGTAGTTCTTATTTTTGAAATATTGTGTCTTGAGACATAACACCTGACCAGTGCTATCAGGTATGAGTAGCAGATGGGAGGGAGTGGGAACACAGACAAAGGAGCACTCCGCTCTGGCTGGAGGAGATAGAGGTCTCTCCAGATGACCCTTCAGTTTTGCCTGCCACATGGGTCCCTTTGACTGATGCCATTCATTCCTGGGTCCCTTTGACTGATGCCATTCATTCCTAGCTCTAGGAGGTAGGATGGTGCTTTCATGTAGATGAGAGAATATCTAAAGTTTAAAAGAGTACCAACAAAATATTGAAAGCTAATTTCTTTTTTTAGAAGCTGTTTTGAGGTGAAGTTTGCTTATAAAGCTTTTTTTTGTGTGGTGGGGAGGAGGGCAGTACTGGCGTTTTAACTCAGGGCTTGTGCTTGCTAGGTAAGCACTATACAGCCTGAGTTATGCCTCTAGTCCATAAAGCCACTTTTTGCCAATGGAGAAATTTGTTCAGTCTGATTGGCCCTACAACTAACCAGAAGAGCCATGCCTTGTGGAGATTCGAACGTATGAGCCAAGAGTTGAGCTCATAGCTTTCTGGTTTCTTAACGATATTCATGTAGTAGAGACCACTTTTACCCCAGGAGGCAGATGTGCTGTTACCTGATGCCTCCCTAGTGACTTGGAGACAATGAGATGATGTTAATTTCAGGCTTAAGTAGTTCCTGCCTCATCTTCCAGTCCTCTAATAGGCACTTTATAAGATACGCTGACTTAAATGTTCTGCTGGAATTTGTCTGCCACTTCATGAATATTACCAAGGAGAGAATTGATAAGACCAAAATTCTGAGATTCACTACAAAAGGTGAAGGAAGTCATACAATTTCACTGAGAACAGGTATGCTATCCTAGTTGCCTCTGATCCTTTACTGACTAACAGTGCCTGACTCATAGTACCTAATGAATGGATGCTATTTACTCCTTCCATCTGTATCAGGCCAGAACTGCCAGGCTGTTTGTAGAACTCTTTGTTTTGCAGCTGGGCCAATGAGAGTTTAGGTCTCACTTCTTCTGTATCTTTGTTCAGGTTGTGCATTTGCACAGTTTACGACTCAAGAAGCTGCTCAGAAATGCCTTGCAGCTGCTTCTCCAGATACTGAGGTAAGGAAGATTCCCCCACCCCAACATAGAAAACTGGCTCCCTAGGGTCAAGATTTGATGTTTCCAAGAAGTTTTATTACTATTGGTAGTAGCCATAATAACAACAACAACAACAGTAAAGCTAACAGTTATTAAATACTCAGTGTGTGATAGGCACTGAATTTTATAATCATTACCTTATTTAATCACTGTATGAAGTAGTTATTAGTACTATTTCTTAGGTGAGGAATAGCACAGTAATGTATCTGAGAGATTGACTTCTTTTTGTTGTTGGTGGTGGTGGTGGCTCTTGAACTGAGGGCCTAGAAAATGTCCCTGAGCTCTTTTGCTCAAGGCTAGTGCTTTACCACTTTGAGCCACAGCTACACTTCCAGTTTTTGAGTGATTAATTGGAAATAAGAGTCTCATGGGGACTTTCCTACCTGCAGTGGCTTTGACCCATGATCTCAGCCTCCTGAGTAGCTAGGATTATAGGTGTGAGCCACTGGCGCCCAGCTGCTGACTTCCACATATGACATTTTGAACAGCCATACTAAATATTGTGAGGCTCAAGGATCCACTTGTAGCCAGCCAGGCAGAAACACTCAGGAGCCTGCCTTCCATAGCATAATTAGGGTGTACTGTTGCTCTTTTCTTGGCATCAGGTTCCTGTTTTTGCATATATGTATTTGAAGAGAGGGTTGTAATTTGTTATAGGGTGGTGGGCTTAAACTGGATGGCCGGCAGCTCAAGATTGACCTGGCTGTTACCCGTGATGAGGCTGCAAAGCTTCAGAAAAAGAAAGTGAAGAAGCCAACCGGGACCCGCAACCTGTATCTGGCTCGAGAAGGCTGTGAGTATTGGAGATGTGAACCAGACATCTAAGTAGCTGGTCCCATTCTATGACAGTAAATCTAGCAATTGTATGTTTGGGTCATGTTTCACATTAAAATTTTTTTCTCCCTATTAGTGTTATATTGTTATTCCACTTTAGCTTTCTATTAGGAAAACTTTCACCCATTTGTGGATTAACCAAGTTGGTTTGCTTGCTTGTGCTAGCACTAGAGCTTGAACTCTGGGCCTGGGCACTGTCCCCACTTCACTTCTGGCTTTTTGGTGATTAATTGGAGATAACAATCTCATAGACTTTCTTGTCCAAGCTGGCTTTGAACCTCCATCCTCAAATCTCAGGCTCTCTTGAGTAGTTAGGATTGCAAGCATGAGCCACTGGTGCCCTAGATTAACCAGTTTTGTTCTTTGGCAGAACCAGCCGGCAATGAAAGGGAATCTTGATTGAGGGGGCGAGGATAAAAGAAAAAGAAAAGATAGACAAGAGAAAAAAGACAAGAGACAAAGATGGGATTCAGGAGGTCTGCAGCTTAAGATTGTAACTCAAGCCATGTTTTATTCTAAACTTCCAGCTTATATGCAGTTTGACAACCAGGAAATAGTTTAGGATTAACTAAGGTTTAAGAAAACAGGAAGGTCCTGAAATTGGTAAATAACAACAGGCAGTAAAACAAGATACGGTTGAATGGTTTACATAAAACAGACTCTTGTGGACATAATAAAACATCTCGGGGTTAGTACTGTCCTTCAAGTAAATCATGTCCTTGCATGTCCTTGAGAACAACATAGCCAGAGGTTAGGATGAACTTTGTTGTTGGCTCCCTAAGCCATGATCTTGCACGCCCTTGAGAGTATAGCCAGAAGTCAGGCTGAATTTCGATGTTGGCTCCCTACAGTTCTTTTATATATGCATATTCATTTACAAGTGCATTTTCTTCTTTATTTCTTATTTATTTTGATAATACCAGAGCTTGGACCTGTCTCCACTTTCTCATGTGTCCTTTTTATTTATGGCTGTTGCTCTACCACCTTGAGTCATGCCTATAATCCTTCGTTCTCTTTTCACTTGGTTGCCTCTAGATTTTACAGCGTTTGTAAGGCTCAAAGATAGGAAGAATTGAAACTTATCTTTGCTTCTTGTCATTGTTTTTAATAAGAGGTATTCTGAAGGAGTTGAAAATTGCTTAATTACTCTTGTGTTATTCATAGATTTAAAATATACACCTGGTATCTTTCTCTCAGTGTCAAAAAGGTAATCAGAAATTTGTTCTAAGTTTAAAAAAATTCTTTTATCTAGGTCACAGTATTTATTGGCTTTTCTCCCTCATAGCTACACAGTCCCAGCTATTAATGTCAAGTTACCAGCCTTTGATCCTAGGCATCCATCTCCATAGTTCTGTCAGTTACTTGGGGAGCCACTGAGTGTCAAGGAGAGGTTATTAGGTGGGACATACTACATTCCAAAGGCCTAAATTATTCTTACTTCATAATGTCCTCCACTTGTTTCTAACTTCTAACTTGTTTCTAACTTTGAGGGGAAAGATGAACAAAGTCACAAAATGTTCATATTTTTAGTCCTCAAGAGAAGCTCTAAGCCCAGAACTTAGCCTGTAGCCCATTTTTGGATCTAACCAAGTGCCTCCATGTCCTGGCCGACATAGTCCTCTGGGCTGTGTGCAGAGAGTTTGCACCATTCAAATCACACTCCTCCTGTGGCTCAGTGAAAATTCCCTTGGTGATGTTTTGGCCTTTTTCCCTCTTTCTGCAGTGATCCGTGCTGGGACGAAGGCTGCCGAGGGTGTGAGTGCTGCGGATATGGCCAAACGAGAGCGGGTAAGCAGATCAGGCACCAGCCTTTAGCTAAGTTCCCCATGTTTGATACATCAGTCAAAAACAATTGAATGCAACTTTTTGCTTACTGAAGAGCCAGGTGTATGTTACAAACCCTATTGAATATAATCTTGTTAGAAAAGAAGCACATAGGTGAAAGAGCAAATAACCTGACATAGTATTGTAGCAGCATTCTGTACCATTATAAGAACTGGGTCTTACTCTTTTTTTTCCCCCTAATACGAGCATAAACATTTGTTCAGTAGTGTGCTGGTCAGTCACACAGTAGACACAAGAGTTTAGGGCTGTGTGTAGTTATTGATATAAATGTAAAAGAATATCAGAAAGCTCAGCATGGGCTGGCATTATTAGGCTAGGGAAGAGATGTGAGTTTTGGAAGAAGTAGCTAAGAAAATACTTGGAGGGCATTGTATTCCCTGATAATAAAAATCATTTTGGAAAAACTCCATATTTGGGCTGGGAATATGGCCTAGTGGCAAGAGTGCTTGCCTCGTATACATGAAGCCCTAGGTTCAATTCCTCATCACTACATATATAGAAAAGGCCAGAAGTGGCGCTGTGGCTCAAGTGGGAGAGTGCTAGCCTAGCCTTGAGCAAAAAGAAGCCAGAGACAGTGCTCAGGCCCTGAGTTCAAGCCCCAGGACTGGCAGAAAACAAAAAACCCACACAACTCCATATTCGAGGAGTTTCTACTATAAACTGATTAAATTAAGTTCCAAGTTCCCATCAGTCACAGCTTTTCCTGGGAGAAAAAAGTCTATTGAACTTAGGCATGATAGCCTCTTCAGATGTGCCTTCCAGACGTTCATTTCCAGAGAATTTCTTTATTTTGCAATTTGTTGGTACTTTTACCAAACAAGAAGTAGCAGGACTAAGAAGACTTGATGAAAGAAAAATATTGAGTGTTTTGAGATCTTTTTCGAAAACAAATTATGAGAATGTCATCCTGTATTTTGTTTCAGCCTTAGTCACTCAGAGAACCGGTTGGTGGAGGCAGTATAGTTGGAGCTGTTTTGAGAGCAAAATGTGCTTCTGTGGTTATGACGTATTTTTGCCTCAGGGTGGCAGACTTGAGATGAGACACCATAGTGAGAAGTATTTTTAAAATAAGGTCCCATTTCCTTTTGGGAAGAAGGACTAAGCAATTAGTTTAAGTTGGTGGGTAAATTGGGGCCTAGGCATCAATGTCAAATTAACCACAGTATTATTTATAAGAATATTTTCTCTGGGCCTCATTTTGAGGTAGTATTAATTTGGCTTCCCATCAGTGCTGAGAGTCATATTTTGATCTGTAGTTATTGGGGCTAAAACTTAGGGCCTGGGCACTGTCCCTGAGCTTCTTTTTGCTCAAGGCTTGAGCTGCAGCTCGACTTCTGGCTTTTTGCTAATTGGAGATAAAGAGTTTCAAGGGCTTTCCTACCTGGGCTAGCTTTGAACCGCAATCCTTAGATCTCAGCTTCCTGAGTACCTAGGATTATAGGTGTAAGCCACCTTCACTTTGCACAATTTCATGTTTTGTGCATGAAAAAAATTGAACCTTAAAATTTCATGTTCTTTCTCCACTTAGATTTAAGATAGATGATTTCCTTCTTTATTGCATGTCTGATTATAGGATAGGGGGTACCAATTCTTTCTTCTTGGAGAATTATGAGCTTGCCCTTTAAAAGGATGCATTGAACTGCTTACAATTTCTTTTCTAGTTTGAGCTACTGAAGCATCAGAAACTCAAGAACCAGAATATATTTGTCTCCCAGACAAGGATCTGCCTACACAATCTCCCAAAGTCTGTGACTGACCAACAGCTCAGGAAGCTACTCCTGAGTGCCACTAGAGGGGAGAAAGGTGTGCGCATTAAGGAGGTGAGAGGTGCTCTGCCGTTCATGCAAGTTCTAAATTTCTTTTAGAATGCAAGGCTGAGTATGAGAGGTTTTGGGTTTTTTTTCCTTTTGAGAACTGCCTTTCACATCTCAAAGATAACAGGATGTGAGGCAGTTTCTGTCGTGAATTACCTTATTTAGCAAGCACTTATTAAATGCCTGTTGTATGCTCAACATTTTGAGTGCTGTACTTTTTGTTTCAGAGAAAATGATTTGTGTGGTACCAGTTAGGCTCTAGCCTGGCAATGCTGAGAGTCCCTTGTGCTCTGGTGAGCACAGGGCGCCGTGGAAATCTTTGGCAGGTGACTCAGCAAACACTGGTTCACAGTAGGACTTGATTGACTCTGTGAATACAGAGTTCCCTCTTCTGCCCCACAGCATTCTGTGTGGCTCCTTTATACCATTTACTGAAACTATCTGTGTCAGTTGTTTGTCTTGACCAGACTGAGCCAGCAGTATCTCATTATTTTCAGTGTTTTCTATGGTACTCGGCACAAAGTAATGTTTCAGTCTATGTTAATTAAAAAGTGCTATTGCTCATATGATAGTTAAGAGTCTGCTTTCTGAACCTTGTAATTCTTACCCCTAAAAACTCTTTCAAAATATATTCATTGGGCACTGAGGAAACACCATGAGAAACCAGGAATTTACTAGCACATATCTGGCAACACTCTTTTTTTTGTTTTCTTTTTTTTTTCTTTTTATTAATTGAACATAAATTTTTTACAAGGTGTTGTGCAAAGAGGGTGCAGTTACATAGTAGGGCAGTGTGTACATTTCTTGTGATATCTTACGACCTGTTTTTCTATCCCTTGTCTAGGTCAGGTAGACATATATGCAATATACAATGTATCAAGAACATATACAGTATTCACAGACTGTCTCTCCGTCTCCCTTTGTTAACAGTCATATATCAGGGAGATCATGCCCCTTTGTTTTCTGTGTTCTAGGCTTGTCTCACTCAACATTATTTGTTCGAGTTCTGACCATTTCCCTGCGAATAACAATATTTCACCATTCCTAATCACTATGTAGTATTCCATTGTGTATAAGTACCATATTTTTTGGATCCATTCGTCTGTGGAGGAGCATCTGGGTTGTTTCCATATTTTGGCTATTGTGAATTGTGCCGCGATAAACATGGAAGTACAAATGTCTTTTTGATATCTTGGGTTTTGCTGTTTAGGATAGATGCCTAGGAGTGGTATGGCTGGGTCATAGGGTAGGTCTATATTGAGCTTTTTGAGAAACCTCCATACTGTTTTCCAAAGTGGTTGTACTAATTTGCACTCCCACCAACAATGGAGAAGGGCTCCTCTTTCCCCACAGCCCCTCCAGCATTTGTTGTTTCCTGAGTTCAGAGTATAGGCCATTCTAACTGGGGTGAGGTGGTATCTCAGGGTTGTTTTTATTTGCATTTCCTTTACTAGCAGGGATGTTGAGCATTTCCTCATGTGTTTCTTTCTGGCAACACTCTTAGTTGACTCTATGGGATCTGTCAACACAGTTTATGTCAGACAAGGCTTCTCATTCTCTAATAATTGCTGCTGCGTCTTCTTTTTTGTTGTTGTTGTTAGTCATGGGGCTTGAACTCAGGGCCTGAGTGCCGTCCCTGAGCTTTCTGCTCAAGGCTAGTGCTCTACAACTTGGAGCCACAGCTCCACTTCCAGTTTTCTGGTGGTTTATTGGAGATAGAGTCTCATGGACTTTTCTGCCTGGGTTGACTTTGAACTGAGATCCTCAGATCTCAGCCTCCTGGATAGCTAGGATTTCATGTGTGAGCCACTGGCACCCAGCAACTGCTTCTTTTTCTTGTTTTCCTCCTAGTGTAGGGTGATGCGAGACCTTAAAGGGGCCCAAGGAAAAGGGAAGGGCCAGTCTCTGGGCTATGCCTTTGCAGAGTTCCAGGAGCATGAGCATGCCCTGAGAGCGCTCCGCCATATCAACAACAATCCAGAAGTCTTTGGGCCTCAGAAGGTGAGCCTCATCCTTAGGGAGACCTGCTCCCTAAGACCCGGTCCTGTTCCTCTGCAGAAATGTTCAGTGTCCTCTGACATTTGAATGGTGGGAAAGAGTAGCAGTTGGAGAGGGTGGGGCTGGGGGAAATGAGTGGTAATCCCAAGTTATAAGGAGCTCCGTAAACTGCTTGCAGAACTGGCCTCAAAGTTTGCAAAGAGAGGAGTGAATGGGGAGGATAGCTCACAAAGTCTAATGAGCGACTTTTATTTCTCCTCTGACATAGAGACCAATAGTGGAGTTTTCTCTGGAAGATCGAAGAAAACTTAAAATGAAGGAACTAAGGATCCAGAGAGGCTTGGTATGGAACTTAATTTTTTTTTTTTCTGGTAGTACTGGGTTTTGAGCTCAGAGCCATGTGCTTGTCAGACAGGCGCTTTACCATTTGAGCTACATTCCCAGCCCCCTGCTTGCGTGCTTGTGCTCTCTCGCGCTCTCTCTCTCTCTTTCTCTCTCTTTCTCTCTCTCTGTTTTTTGGGGGGAGTCAGTTGTGGGGCTTGAATTCTGGGCCTGGGCGATGTACCTGACCTCTTTAGCTCAAGGCTAGCACTCTTCCACTTGAGCCACAGTGCCACTTCAGTTTTCTGGTGGTTAATTGGAGATAAGAGTCACACGGACCTTTCTGCCCGGGCTGGCTTTAAACCTCGATCCTCAGATCTCAGCCTCCTAAGTAGCTAGGATTACAGGTGTGAGCCACCTGTGCCCAGCTCATTGTTTTTTTCTTTTTTTTTTTTTTTTTGCCAGTCCTGGGCCTTGGACTCAGGGTCTGAGCACTGTCCCTGGCTTCTTCCCGCTCAAGGCTAGCACTCTGCCACTTGAGCCACAGCGCCGCTTCTGGCCGTTTTTTCTGTATATGTGGTGCTGGGGAATCGAACCTAGGGCCTCGTGTATCCGAGGCAGGCACTCTTGCCACTAGGCTATATCCCCAGCCCTGTTTTTTTCTAATAGAGTCATTTATGCAGCCTGGACCACAGTCCTCCTATTTATGCTTCTCGTGTATCTGGAATGACAGGCATGAACCACTGTGCCCAGCTTTTTATTAGTTGATATGAAGTCTCAAACCTTTTGCTCTGGCTGGCATTGGATCATGATTCTCCTGATTTCCACCTCTACGATTATAAATATGAGCTCCACCCCAATTTTTTTTTTTTTTTTTTTTTTTGCCAGTCCTGGGCCTTGGACTCAGGGCCTGAGCACTGTCCCTGGCTTTTTTGCTCAAGGCTAGCACTATGCCACTTGAGCCACAGCGCCACTTCTGGCCATTTTCTAGATATGTGGTGCTGGGGAATCGAACCCAGGGCCTCATGTATATGAGGCAAGCACTCTTGCCACTAGGCCATATTCCCAGCCCCCCCCCCCAACTTTTTTTTGAAGGATGTAATTAAGCTTCTCTTTTTTTTAGTTTGTGCTTCTGCCCAATTAGGGATTTTCATTCATTACTTTCAATTCCCTAAGACTCCAAGTGTTATTACTTCAGTTATTTCCTCTGCTTTCTTTTTTAATCCTGGTATACCTTCCCATGTGTGTTAGAACTTTCATAATTTCCCTTGCTGCTGGCTTTGAGCTGGTGAGTGCTCTCTCCCTATTGCTGTGTTAGGGGAAGGGGCGTTCTGTGTCCTCTACCAGTAACTGTTAGGACGGCAGGGCTTGTGGATTGCTTACTTTCCATTCACTTTTCTGAGGTCTCCAAGTGTGTGGGGAAAAATGTTCCCTTCTTTCACCAAGCTCACATAAAGTTCTTTTTCTGCTAAGTATTTTTAAAGTCTCATGCAGAAACCAGGTGGCAATTCCTTGTTTTATTCAGCAAAAAATGAAATCGAAGCCTTCAAATGATAAGTCCCCAAAGAAACAAAAAGAACCTGGAAAAGACAAGAAGCAGAAGGCAGTTCAGAACCACCCTCTAGAACAAAACAAGGCTCCCCGAGAACAGCCCAGGAAGGCCGGTTCCACTGCGTGGACAGGGTTTCAGACCAAGGCCGAAGTGGAGCAGGTAGAGCTGCCTGATGGGAAGAAGAGAAGAAAGGTCCTGGCGCTCCCCTCACATCGAGGCCCCAAGATCAGGTGAGGTTTGGGTGGGTTTCATAAAACAGGGAAGTTTGTAAGTGCATTTGTTTTTGCCTAGCTTGTTTCCTCTTTTTTGGCATTTGTCTGTGTGAAAGGCAGGCCCATGCTATGCCAGTTTTGCAGGGAAGGTTGGCACTCAAGTCTCTCTTGATCAAATCACAGAGCGGCCTCAGAGTCGCTTCCAGAGCAGCTTTCAGTCCACTTTTTTCTTTTGAAGAGCTTCTTCTTCTCCACATGGCTAGCTCTGTCAGCCAAGGCTACACCCTTGAGTTCACTTGTACTTCATGTGGTGTGACAGATTAGTGGACCCAAGAGTAGATCCTTGCAAAGTATTTAATATTAAGTAAGTGGAGGTTTCTCTGATCTGTGTGAATATGCTAATGTTGAGATTGAGTTGTGGGATTCCTTTTAAGAGTGATTGGCCTTAAGAATTGCTGTAGAGGGGCTGGGGATATGGTCTAGTGGCAAGAGTGCTTGCCTCGTATACATGAGGCCCTGGGTTCGATTCCCCAGCACCACATATATAGAAAATGGCCAGAAGTGGCGCTGTGGCTCAAGTGGCAGAGTGCTAGCCTTGAGCAAGAAGAAGCCAGGGACAGTGCTCAAGCCCTGAGTCCAAGCCCCAGGACTGGCAAAAAAAAAAAAAAAAAAAAAAAAAAAAAGAATTGCTGTAGAGGAGCTGGGAATATGGCCTAGTGGCAAGAGTGCTTGCCTCATATACATGAAGCCCTGTGTTCGATTCCCCAGCACCACATATGTAGAAAATGGCCAGAAGTGGTGCTATGGTTCAAATGGCAGAGTACTAGCCTTCAGCAAAAAGAAGCCAGGGACAGTGCTCAGGCCCTGAGTCAGGGCCCAGGACTGCTGGCAAAAAAAAAAAAAAATTAAAAAATTAAAAAAAATTGCTGTAGACAAGAGGGATGGGGATCAAAGGAAGGACTCAGGGTGATACTTACCTAGTCACCTTATTTCAGGTTGCGGGACAAAGGCAAGGTGAAATCCCTCCCTCCTAAGAAATCAAAACCCCAGGTAAACAAGAGGAAGCAAGAGAAGCAGCAGTTGTCTTCCATGCAGGTGAGTTCTGAAGGACACAGGGATTTGCATGGTGAGGCCATCTTGGGCTGGCAGCACTGCCATACCTTGAGTAATTGAACACATAGCAAGTCTTCAGATTAAAGAACCACGCAGCTCCTCAGACAAGACCTTATCTGTCTTTGGTACTGTTGTTTTCTTGTACAGGAAGTCTCAGAATCATCTTAAATGCTGCTGCTTTCCTAGTCCTGACTGCCATTTTCCCAAAGCACTCTCTTAGGAAATAATGGTCCTGGGCTAGGAATATGGCCAAGTAGTAAAGTGCTCGTCTCGTATACATGAAACCCTGGGTTCGATTCCTCAGCACCACATATATAGAAAAAGCCGGAAGTGACACTGTGGCTCAAGTGGTAGAGTGCTAGCCTTGAGCAAAAGAAGCCAGGGACAGTGCTCAGGCCCTGAGTTCAAGCCCCAGGACTGGGGGGGGGGGGAACCAAAACAGAAAATAATGGTCCTGTTGTCTTGAACATTTAAGGTCAAGCTTTTTTTCCCTTCCCAAGTTCATTTAAGAGTAAAAGAATCATGAGCTTCCCATTCTTCTTAAGAAGTTTGTCTTTAAAAGATTTCAGGGGGCTGGGAATGTGGTTTAGTGATAGAGTGCTTGCCTAGCATGCATGAAGTCCTGGGTTGATTCCTCAGCACCACATAAGCAGAAAAAGCCAGAAGTGGCACTATGGCTCAAGTGGTAGAGTGCTAGCCTTGAGGAAAAAGAAGCCAGGGACAGTGCTCAGGCCCTGAGCCCATGCCCCAGGACTGGCAAAAAAAAAAAATTGACCATACCATAACTACATGTTGGAGCTTCTGCTCCAAAAGCCCACAAGTATCTTGATGAGGGCAAGGTCAAGTAAGAATGTTCGAACTCTGTCTGGGCTGTGTTAAGATGCAGGGGAGTGTCTGGGAACTACAGTGGTTGAGGCTTCTGAAACCCCAGATAACGCTTATGTCAGACCTTATTCCATTTCACTCTTTCTAATCAATGGGTGATTTCTTTTGGGCTTTTCTTCTTAAAAACCTTTCTGGAAATTTGCCTCCTGGTGAACATGATCACTGTACCTACTTATTTTCTTTCTTGTGTCGTATGATGATAAGGAAATATTTAGTGTTTGAAATTGCTGTCTTATAGGAGTCTCCTTTTCTTTGTAGGTACCTAAGAAAAAGACTAAGGGAAACAAGGCAGAAACCCACTTCAACCAGTTAGTTGAACAATACAAGCAGAAATTGTTGGGACCTTCTAAAGGAGCACCTCTAGCAAAGAGGAGCAAATGGTTTGATAGTTGATGATAGCAGAAGACTGGGTAAGAAGCCCAGTGTGTGTTTCCTCCTGGTGTTAGCCCACCCCCACGTCCCACTGAGAGAAGGAAGGTACCAGATGGCACCTTCTCTGTTGGCGACTTCGTGGGCTGTGCACATCTGAACTTCAGTCTCTCCTGGTGTATGGTTGATTTACCACAAAAACATGTCCAGAAAAATCTTGCATATTTCCCGGATTATTGTATGAAATTGTGTATATGATGGTTGCCTATTTTTACTCTGCTTCTCTAATGGAAATAAGTGTAAAAGGCATTCTTTTAAAGATCTATATTTTATTAAATGTCCTCTAAATGAGAAATTGTGTGGCTTTTTGAATAATAGACTAATTTCTAATAAATGTGAATCCTTTCATTACTTATGAATCTTTCTTCTGGCAGAACTGAGGTTTGAATTCAAGGCCTCTTGCCCCAGCTATGAACCTTTTTTAATGAGCCTTTTTAACATTCATAACTAACTCAACTACATAGTTCTATGTACTGCAAGAGTTCACAAAGCAGGAGAAAATGCTTACTAACCTGATCTCTGCTGGCAGGAGACATTGAACTTGAAAACAATTGAGGGCAATGCTCCTGATGCAAAGTGTCTGCCAGATGAGGGATAATAGCCTAGGAGAAATCAGCTTGCAGTTGCTCCAGGTACCAGGTACCACTGAGGACCTGCATTCCTCCCATGGCACACCGACTCGTGGGGACTTAGAGGTGAGTGGCTGGGATGGAAAAAGTAGCTCAAGTGCCATCACCCTGTGGGCTCTGTTCAGCTCTTAGTTTCAACATTCCTTCTGATGCTTCTCAGCTGTCAGCTCTTTTTTTAGTTCATTCTTACCATGTGCATATTCCTTCTCTTTAACAAAGGAAAGCTGGAGAGGGGAGTGGGGAGTATTAGAGGTAAGAAGGCCCACAAGGTTCTGATGGCCTGAAGAAATGGACTGAGTCTGGAGGATGAAAATCTGTGAGGACAGCATAAATCCCTGTGCTCAGGGCTGAAAACCCAGCTGCACACTTGTGGTAGGAGTCTGGACGTCATGTTAGAAAGCAGCTGTCTGGCCCCTGCATGGGTAACAGAATCCTCATTACCTCTTGAGATAGCTCAGCCCCTGCTTAAAAAAACTAACTTCTAAATTTACTAGAATTAGAATCATAACAAGCATTGTGCTAGGCCTCCAAGCCCTATCCCCTCTCCTGCCTCATCTATCCAGCCTTTTTAATTTATTTTTTGCCTGTCCTGAGGCATGAACTCAGGGCCTGAGCACTGTCCCTGGCTTCCTTTTGCTCAAGGCTAGCACTCTACCACTTGAGCCACAGCGTCACTTCTAGCTTTTTCTATATATGTGGTGCTGAGGAATCAAACCTAGGGCTTCATCTAGGCCATATCCCCAGCCCCTGTCTGTCCTTCTGTGTTCATTGTTGGCCACAGAAGTCTGCCTTCAATCCTCTTGTCTCTGCTCCTCAGCCTTTGTCTCTCTCCTATGCCTGAAGTGCTTTTCTCTGGGATTTTTTTTTGCCTGTCGCCTGTATTTCCTGTGAGTTGTCAGCTCTTCTCAAGCGCTTCCCTGTCTTACCAGGCTCTGCTTTCCTTTCCCTCTGTCCTATACCTACTGAGTTCCCTTCCCATTTATCGCCTTCCTGGCACTAAGCACACTATCTTTTTTTTTTTTAGATTTATTTGTCAGAGTGATGTACAGAGAGGTTACAGTTTCATACATTAGGCATTGGATACATTTCTTGTACTGTTTGTTACCTCCTCCCTCATTCCCCCCTCCCCCCTCCCCCTATCCCTCACCCCCCATGAGTTGTTCAGTTGGTTTACACCAAACAGTTTTGCTTTTGTAGTCATTTGTCTTTTTATCCTGTGTCTCTCGATTTTGGTATTCCCTTTCACTTTCCTAGTTCTAATACCAGTATATACAATTTCCAATGTACTCAGATGAGATACAGTGATAGTGCAGGTACAACCACAGGAAGGGGATACAAGAGGATCATCAACAATAGAAGCTACGGTTTCACATGGCATGTGAACCAAACAGTGTTATCAGTGTTGTAAGCACACTATCTGAAAGCATTTGTTTCCACAGTTTGAGTGTCTTTCCAAAAGAGGGACACTAGTTGGCTCTGATAGAGACAGTACCTAGGTCTGACCCAGGCACATAGTATATGGAATAAATATTTGTTGAATAAAACAAAAAACAAAACAAAAAAAGGAAACTATTTAGTAGGCAAAAGAAAGAAGTTGGAAACTTCTTTCAGAAAAGCTTGGTTCTTCACTCCAGTGCTCTAAGGACACTTTCACAGAATTGTCGCTGAGCTAGGGATGGTGCAAGTTCATGGCAATGTCTTAGGAAATCAATAAGGGTTCCAAACTGTCCTTGATTGCCTTAGAGACAGGTGAAGGAGAGGCCATGAAAACATTCAGACCCTTTGGAAAGATCAGAACAGGTAGTGTCTTCCTCACTACTTTGCAGCAGTGTAACAGGAGTGTTGAATATTCTCATACCCCAGTAACACATCTATACTAGATGTGTGGGGATGAACAATACTTTATTAAGATTGTGCCAGAATGGCTTCAACCTACCTGTCAGCTGACGGGCTTTTTTAGCTGACTCTGGCTGCTTGTCAAATATGGTTTCCACAGTACTCAAATATCCTTAATATACGAGAATATATAAAAATTGCTGTTCTTTCACATAGTGCTGCCAGATTCTCTTAGATCCAGATATTTCTTCTAACAACTTTAGCAACTCTGTGTGTTAAAACACCAGTCAGTTGCTTGGAAAGTTATTATTGCACAGTTCTTTAAAAGAGTGACTTGAGGACGAACCATCCGCTTTCTCAACAACCAGACTCCATGTATGGTGTCTTCCTCTGAGACACGTTCCCATGGGCTCTTCGGTCCGCTCATTGACTCATTGCCTTGGGACTGTTAATGTGCTGAGACTTGTGTTGACTTTCAGGAGGTGAGGATTTCTGCACTTAACGTGAGGGTGGAGTTACAGACTGCATGATTAACACACCAGTAAACATCAAAAATGAGGTTAACAAGGCTTATAGTAATGAAAATGATCAAGTCTCATTCACAGTTCATTGTTGGATTACATAGCCTGGCTCAGAGATAAGACCTTGAAATCTTAAAATGGTGTGCAGCTTTCTGTGCCTTTATTGGGTTTGTATTTGTTTGTTTTTGGTTAGTTGGTACTTCCTTTCCCACACCCTTGGTTGCTGGCAATCATACCTAGTTAGTGCCTTGCATATATTAGGTAGGCACTCATCACTGACATACATCTCCAGCAGGAATTGTACAAGTTGATGCACAGTGGATTCTTTCTTTTTTGCCAGTCCTGTGGCTTGAACTCAGGGCCTGGGTGCTGAGCCTCTGTCCCTGAGCCTCTATGTGCTCAAGGCTAATGCTCTACCACTTAAGCCAATGCTACTTTGTTGTTTTTTGTTTGTTTGTTTGTTTGTTTTCTGAGTTGTTTATTGGAGATAGGAGTCTTACAGACTTTAATTCCCAGGCTGGCTTCAAAGTGGGATCCTCAGATCTCAGCCTCCTGAGCAGCTAGGATTACAGGTGTGAGTCACCGGTGCTGAGCTCATAGCAGATTCTTAGTATGTGCTGTGCATCAACTTGCACAATTCATTCTAGAGTTAACTGTGTCAATGAATCTGTTTCAGCTGAGGAATGAGAATTCTAGATTTCTCTATTTCAACATGAGAGCATGTGATTGCTTCTTTGAAATACAGTCACGTGTTGTTGTATGATGGGACATTTTGGTCATTGTGCCAACATCATGGAGTGTACTTAGACAAACTTAGGTAGCCATGTTGTTACTAGATTTAATCCATGAGGGTCTGGGAATTTAGCTCAGCGGAAGAGCGCCTGCCTGGCGAGCACAAGCCCCAACTTCGGTCCTCAGCTCTAGAAAAACAAACAAAAAACCTATATATTTAATCCATGGGAACCACTTTCACATGTGCAGTCCATTGTCAACTAAACTGACATTATGCAGAACGTGGCTATCCTTCCTTTTTACTTTTTTTTTTTTTTTTTTTGCCAGTCCTGGGCCTTGGACTCAGGGCCTGAGCACTGTCCCTGGCTTCTTCCCGCTCAAGGCTAGCACTCTGCCACTTGAGCCACAGCGCCGCTTCTGGCCGTTTTCTGTATATGTGGTGCTGGGGAATCGAACCTAGGGCCTCGTGTATCCGAGGCAGGCACTCTTGCCACTAGGCTATATCCCCAGCCCCCTTCCTTTTTACTTTTGAAAAAAGATTTTCCAATTAGAAATGAAAAGACCAGATCCTTAAGGCTCAGAAGATCCCCTTCACATGCATTTGGCCTTCATTATGTGAGACAGCAGGGGCCAGATATGCCACAGTGACTTCGAACCCCCAGAATCTGCAGTCCCAGCTCTCCAGCAGACCCCATTAGCCAGTTCCCTGCTTACTGTCCCTGTGACTCAGTGTTTACAAAGTGACTGACAAGGGTCTGCTGATTGTGGTCCAAGGAGCAATTCTGCCCATGCAGCTTTGAAAGCCACACCATTATTGGATGGCAGGATTCTGAGTAGAGTCTGTATTTCACCTTGTCACGGTGATGCTCAACTCCAGCTTGCTTTTTTCCTGGCCTTAAACTTGAAATCCTTCTGCCTCAGCCTCCCAAGTGCTAGGATCTCAGGCATGTGCCACTATCTCAACTTCTGCTTTCAACCCATCTCTAACTGGCATTTTAAATCCAAGGTGAGAATTTTCCCAGGCCAAGTAGAGATTTCCAAATCTCCCTTTACCCAGGGTTGACCCACTTTAGAAGCTGTCCACATTGCTTTGGGATCTTTCCTTCCTGTCCTAGGACTGCTTCCTGTCCAGGATTATGTGCAGAGGCTGAAATCCCTCATTGATGGGACATTATTCAGCACTCAAGATATGGAGTGATGTTCAGGTACAGTCTGATTATACTGGCTTCCAATTCTGAACTGGTGAGTGGCTTCCGACAAGCTTCTTGCCCAGGAAGGAATATATTGGAAGACTGTTGGACACAGTGTGGGAACCAGTTCTGTGAAGTAAACTGTTGTTGTGCCAAAAGACCTTTTGGACCACCCCAAAATGGAGCATCAAGTCTAATTTTCTTTAGACCTGCACAGAGCCGACTGACCACAGGAGACTTCAGTGCTGGGAGAGCCATCCTGGAAACTTCGCCATATGTGTGACAGAAGGAAAGGCCTTCCTGTCCTTAAGAGCAAGGACTGTATTTTATGCTTTCCTTACATAGACTGCAACACTGCAGCATTGATTTACCCATAAGTCAGTGCTAGAGTTGCTGGAATACTGTTGCACTCTCTAAAGATGGTCTGTCCTAAGGTTAGCTGGGCTTATGGGGGACATCAGAGTCATTTCTTGATGTGATTCATGCAAAATAGCCCCAGAATAAAAACAGGTTAATAATAATATGCTGGCTGGAGCATATCCCCTGTATCTTTTCTGTTCTTCCTTGTCTGCCAGTCTGGACAGTTTCTCTGCCTCTCCCGCACTCAGGTGCCATCTGTCATTGTAGTCCAGGCTCAAGGCCTTCTCCCCAGAAGCTTCACCCATCCCAGGACATGGTGAACCCTCCGAGTCGCTGGCACACTTTCTTTGGGGCAGCTGCCAGTTGGTGGGACATAGTACAGTCTCACTGGTGTGAAGAGGGACACCCAAGGACCATCAGGAGGGCCCTGTGATGTGTGCCAGCCTTTAACATTGCCACTGTCACATGAAGACTGTCAGAGATCTGCCTGGCTTAAAGCCATTTCATCTCTCCAGCCTCAGGTGAGATTCATATTAAGCCTCATAAAGGTTATCGAGTGGCATGCGAGCCTTCCCTGTGTTAGAGCCGGCAAGGGGATGTGAGGGAGTCTAGACCTTCTCCCGAGCAGGACTTCTGTCTGGCCCACAGCACTGTCTAAGGGCCTTTGAGGAACTTGTATATGAAAACACTTATTGCTAAGTATACCAAATGTTTTTAGGGCAGGGGGAAAAAAAGGTTAGTGAAATGGGTATGGTGATACATGCCTATAATCCCATCATTTGGGAGATGGACTCAGGAAAGATCCTGAATCTTTAGTAAGACTGTGTTAAAAAAAAAAAAAGTTTGTCCAAGTAGGTATTAGGAGAAGGCAAGTAATTTGCCTTTTCTTATTCTTGGAATAATAAAACATTTGAAGACTTCCCTCATATATGAATAACAATTTTTATGATAAATGATCTCTAAGCCCTTTGCTTGGTCAGCCCCCCATCTCCCTCCAGACAAAAGAAGCCAGTTATACACATTCTTGAGGCTCACCCCCCCCCAATAACCTGAGGGGCAGAAGCCCCTCCCCACGTTGGCATGATTGTCACACCCCACTGCAGAAGTAAGAGGAGATCCTGCCCCACGTTGAGGGGACCGGAACCTCCACCACCACCACCACCCCCCTGCTGCAGGTGTGGGGGTGAATAAAAAGGGGAGTACTGCCGGAGGCATGGGGAGCAGGGGAAGAGAAGAACAGGAGGAGGAGGGAGGAAAGAAATGAAGCGGAGCGGAGCAGAACCAGACGGGCCGGAGGAGCAGAGTGGAGAGCTGAACCGGGCCGCCTGGAGGAGCAGTGCAGAGCTGACTGGAGCCGACCGCAGGAGCAGTGAGCTGTACCAGACTGGCCAGAGGAGAAGTCTTAGGCCTGAGGCCTGAGGGTCTGAAGCCTGAGGTGGCAGAGAAGCCTAAAGCCTGTGGGAAGGCTTGACAAGGCTTAAAGCTTGAGGAGAGGCGAGGCCTACAGGAAGGAAGCTTGCTCCTCTGGAGGTTTGGAGATTTGGAGCCGAGAGGCTGAGGTGGTTAGAAATTAAGGTGGAGGTTCAGAGTCTCCGGTCTGGGTTCTGGGTACCTGACCAGGACAGGGTAGTTGCAGGCAAGCATTAGGAGGTGGAGGGCTGCTCTGTTTCTGGGTTTGAGATTGTAAATAAAATCCCTTTGTAGATAAAACCCCTTCCCACCTTAAGTTGTGCCTCGATGGATTATTCTCGCTCTCGGAATACAGCATCCCCCTCTGTGTTTCCAGAAGCTGAATACATTCACATACATACAGCAGTTAAAAGGAGTGAGCCCAAATGCTTTTGTGATTTTCTTGGCCATAGCTGGGCTCCGTATCTTGGCTTTGTGGTGGAGTCAGTGCCTGGCAGGGGTGGATGGGCTCCCCTGGCTTTTATAACTGCCTTTCCCAGAATCCAGAATCTGCACACATCGCCATCCCCCTGGAGGTCAGATAATGGCTGTTTTCCATAGTTGTGAAAATCTCTGGGGAGAGCCATGGCAATTTGACAAGGGCTATTAAAGGGACATTAGGATGGAAGTGGCTGCTCAGGGAATCACATACCCTTGATCTGGTCTGCAGGGACAGCTGCCAGCTCTGACCAGTTGGAATCCTGCTGTCCTGGCCCACAGCCGGCTGTGTGTGGGTGCTGTGGGCAGTCAGCTACTGGAGCAAGGCCAGGGAAGGGGGCAGGTTCTTCATCCCCTCTCCCCTCACACCCTCCACAAGAAGACGGGCACTCGAACTCAAATGATGGTTAATACCAGCTACCAATTACCCTGCCTACTGTGTTGGGCACGTGTAAAAGATCACCTAAGTAAAAGGCTTAGTCTGCACCTATGCCCAGAGGTCATGGGGAAATGTCTGGGAAAAGCCAAGAAGTCCCTTTCCCTGTGTTTGCAGATGTTTAATGGTGGGAAACCCACTGCTCCTGGCCTTGGCACCTCACACATTATTTTGCACTTCAGAACACATGTCAGAGGGACTACGGCTCTGCTGAGAGCCATTAAAATTCTCCCCCCCCCCCCCCAACTCAAGGGGCTTAAGGTCATTGCTTTCCTTTCCTTTAGCTTTAGGTGGGTGCTTTACTATTTGAGCCACACCTTTACTTCTGGCTTTATTTGCTCATTAATTGGAGTCTTATTGATTTTTCTGCCTAGGCTGGCTTTGAACCATGATCCTCAGCTCTCAGCCTCCTAAGTTGCTAGAACCCAGTGCTTGGCTCCAATTCTGTTTTTAAGCCAGCAGGAAGTCTTTATTTCTCTGCCCAGCTCTGGACATGCACGGCAGGACAGACCTTATAACCAGTGCAACCAGAGTGGTCTTCTTTGGAGGCTCCAGTTCGTTCTGGAGGCATGGTGCTTAGTTTGGAGTGCTGAACACATTGGCTCCCAGGGACTGGCCACACAGCCTCTGGTTGCAAGCCTCTAGTGGATACCAGACCTTACCCACTATTCATGTCTTTTCCTGGGGAGACAATGAGTGATTGAGATCCTGAAGAAAGGCCATTGACAAGAAGGAGAAAGCAAGAGGGAGGCTGGGGCTCCCCTAACAGATTTCCAGGTCAAGAGAAACCCTGCTCAGTGCCAGTCTTTGAAGAGGGGCTGCCAGGTGTGTAGTTTCTGCCCACTTCTCCAGGAGGCTGGGATACAGGTAAAAGCCAAGGTCACGATGTGACCTTGGACAGGTCAGGATGTGACTTTGAACAAATTGCTCAGACCTGCTCATCCTCTGATCAGTGTGAGCTAGAAATAAGAAAGCCCACTTTCAACACTAAATGGAATAGCTAGTGAGGAAGAGCCTGGGGACTAGAATGTCCAAAGAGGATGAGAAGAAGTGTCTCTAATGCTTTTCTTTTTTAAATTGTGTTGGTCCTGGGGCTTGAACTCAGGACTTAGGTGCTGTTCCTGAGCTTTTGTGCTCAAGGCTGGCACTCTACCACATGAGCCATAGCTCCACTTCCAGCTTTTTCGTGGTTAATTAGTTTCCCAGGCTTCCTTGAATGGCCTGGCTTCAGACCATGATCCTCAGATCTCAGTCTTCTGAGTGGCTAGGATTACAGGCATGAGCCACCAGTGCCTGATCGCTGATGCTTTCCTCCCCACCTTTTATCCTCAAAGCCTGGAGTAATTCCCAAGCAAGAGGAGAGAGAGTTGACTAGGTTATCTAGGGTGACTGGTTAATGGTGTCTGACCTCTTCTACCCCTCAGCAAAGGCATTCACCCTAACGAGGAACAGCCAGCATCCCGGAAGGTCGCATGTCTTCTGGGTAGTGTTGCCTCTGCCTCCAGCCTCTGCAGGTGAGTACAGGGCCACAGGGGGGAGAGAGCATCTTGTTGCTATGTGCCACCTTTGAGGTGCCAGCTATGCCATGTAAGCGAGCCCTTGGAGTGAAAAGCTATGCAGGACAGCCTCTGGGCCACTCTAGTTCCTCCTTTTCTAGGGCAAGCACTGCCATTCAATCATGAGGCTCTCTGCCACTCTTCCCAGCCTGGACCTCGGCAGCCTTTCAACACAGCAGTCTAGCCAACCACACCCGATATGGAATTGGCATGTGAGGTGAACCCCACTTGCCAATTTTGCTGTAAGGGAACAGAATTTGCCAAAAGGTCCTCTTAGTAGGCTCCGGCTGGGTTCCAGGCACTGCTGAGGGGGTTTCAGGGGGCACTGGTGTCTGTGATTATCATTACAGGAGGTGGAGGCTGGAAGGGTCCATGCAGGCCACCCCTGCCCACACTCAGCCAGTAGGAACTGAGCCCTTGCTCCATGCCAGGGCTGCTCTGAACTGGGCAGAGGACCTAGTGCATCTGTCCTGCCTCTGGGCACTCATATTCCAGCAACTACAGTGTTTATCTAAGTCCAGGTGCTCACCCTGCTCTGCCCCAGGCCCGGAGACCCCCAACTTCTGGTGGGCAGTGGCTTTCATGGTCCTTCCAGTTCTTGTCCACATGGTGCCTCCACCTTGAGCTTGTGAAAACCAAAGAGAGGCACTGAATGTGCTGACTTTATATATATATAATTTCTCTTGAAGTTTGCTCTGTTCTTTCCCATGGCTCTAGCTTGTATTGGCATATCATTTACTTAAGCAACTCCTTAAATAATAGAAATTCCATTGGTTTCCAAACTTTGCTATTTCCAAGTGCTGTAAGGAGAAATCTCACACATATTGCATTATACTAATCATGCATTGCTGTTTAGGATAGCTTGACACTTTGGAATCATGTGATTCTTGGGCAAATTGACCCTTCAAGAATAGCAAATACAGTACCTAGAGTTAGTAAACAACATGCCAAAGAGTGTGTGTGTGTGTGTGTGTGTGTGTGTGTGTGTGTGTGTGTGTGTGTCCTGGGGCTTGAACTCAGGGTCTGGATAGGCACTGTCTCTGAGCTTTTTCCACTCAAGCACCAGCTCTGCCACTCTAGCCACACGGCTCCACTTCTGGCTTTTTGTTGGTTAATAAGAAATAAGAGTCTCACAGACTTTTTTTGTTCTGGCTGGTTTCAGACTGTGTGTGATCCTCAGATTTCAGCCTCTTGGGTAGCTAGGATTATGGACCCAGAAAGCATACCTTCCATATACAAACCAATTAGTATGGCGCTCCTACCCTAAACTACCTCCTTTAACTCTCACACACCAAGCCAATACTCTTCTTGCTCGTAATCACCCCAGGGCTAGGAGCTGGTTAGCTAGGGACTACTCTGTTAGTTCAAAGCCAGCTGAAATTACTTACAAGTCAATTGGAAGTCAGCTGGTCTGGCCTTGCCCATGTGGACTGCGATCAAGGCTCTGGCTTGTGTTTTTCCCATGCTTCTTTTGTCTTCTGACTAACCCCGCTGTGTTTCTGTGTTGCACTTCAAGACATGGCGTGTCTCCTCCTCTTTGGAAGTGTAAGTGATAAACTTTTCTTTCAAGAAACACAATTTGGCTAGATGACTCACACCTGTAATCCCCGATATTTGGGAAGTAAATATTGGAAGGATCATGAACCCAAGCCATCCTGGGCAAAAAGTTAGCAAGGCCCCATTTTAACCAACAAGCTGGAAAATATTGTATGATTCTACTTGTGCAAAATACCTATGACAGACAGATCCATAGAGACAAGAAGTACAGAGGTGGGGCTAAGGGTAATGGGTAAAGATGAAAAAGTCTGGGAGAGTCAAAAAAATTCTAGAACATCAGTAGTGATAGTTATACAATATTCTGAATGTATAAAATACATAATGGCCCTGCATTATATACTTAAAATGGTTAACATTGTAAATTTTATTATATATCTTTTATCTGAATAAAAAACAGCTAAGACCATCCTCCTGTTCAGAGGGAAAGAGAAATATTTTGGCAT
The DNA here is from genome assembly GCF_023159225.1 of Perognathus longimembris pacificus. Classification (NCBI taxonomy): domain Eukaryota; kingdom Metazoa; phylum Chordata; class Mammalia; order Rodentia; family Heteromyidae; genus Perognathus; species Perognathus longimembris. The sequence goes on along the minus strand of NC_063162.1, from coordinate 135,108,021 downwards.
ATTTTAACCTTTTCCTCCAGGCATCTATTTAACAAAATTTGGCTCTATGTATATACACATTAGCTCTCTCTGTTTTTGTTGTGGATATTTTTTTTTTTTTTTTGCCAGTCCTGGGCCTTGGACTCAGGGCCTGAGCACTGTCCCTGGCTTCTTTTTGCTCAAGGCTAGCACTTTGCCACTTGAGTCACAGCGCCACTTCTGGCCATTTTCTGTATATGTGGTGCTGGGGAATCGAACCCAGGGCTTCAAGTATACAAGGCAAGCGCTCTTGCCACTAGGCCATATCCCCAGCCCTGGATATTCTTCATGGCATTAAATACATTGAAATCATTACCTTTGATCACTGTACAGTCGAACATTTCATCACGTGATGTGATTTTCCTATTGGATATCGAGATTGTTTTTAATTAAAACTGGGGTTTGAATTCAGGGTTTCACATTTGTTAGACAGGCAATCTCCCACTTGAGAGGGACCTCTGGCCCATTTTTTGCTCAAGTTATTTTTCAGGTAGGGTTTAGTTTTGCCTTAAACTGCAATTTTGTTCTTTAGGACCTCTCCTGTGGCTGGGATTACAGGTGTGAGCCATAATGCTAGTCTTCATTTTAAAATTATTATACATAAGGCTGGGATGTAGCTCAGTGGCAAAGTGCTTGCCTAGCAAGTACCATGTCCTGGGTTCGATCCCCAGTACAAAAACAGAAAAGACAAAAAAAAATACAGTTAAAAATTATTATACATAATGCAGTGACAAACATCTTGGTAGATAAATATTTACTCAAATTCTGATAGTTTCTGTAAGATAGCTTTTTAGGAGAATTATTAAATTAAGGCTGTGGATTGTTTGTTTTGTTTGTTTTGTTTTTGTTGCCAGTCCTGGGGTGTGGACTCAGGGCCTGAGCACTGTCCCTGGCTTCCTTTTGCCCAAGGCTAGCACTCTACCTCTTGAGCCACAGCGCCACTTCCAGCTTTTTCTATATATGTGGTGCTGAAGAATCGAACCCAGGGCTTCATGTATACGAGGCGAGCACTTTACCACTGGGTCATATTCCCAGCCCAGGATTGTTTGATCTTTTTCTATATAGTACCAGACTGGATTCTAAAAATGGAAAAATAGATACTTTGAACAGTATCATGGGAGGCTATAATTTTTATTGCATTTTTAGCAGGACTTGAGAATCGTTACATAAAATTTTGTTATTTGAAAGGCAAAGGCTACCTTTCATTTCGGTGGATTCAATCACTAATGAGGTTGACTACTTTTTTCCTTAGTGTACATTATACTGGGAGTGGGGTTCTTCATTACATTTCCATATGTTTTATAACATATTCCAATCAATCTCACCCCTCTGTCACTGTCCCTTCTTCCTCCCCTCCTTCCTAGAATAATTTCAGCAAGGTTCATTGCCCTATTTTTATAGTTGGAAACAATCTATTAGGATGAACACTTTATGTTTTCACAAGTATATTCTGTGAAATGTCTAATTTGGGGGGCGGGGAGTGGTTGTAGGGCTTGAACTTGAAGCTTGGGTGCTGTCCCTGAGCCCTTTTGCCCAAGGCTAGCACTCTACCACTTTGAGCTACAATACCACTTCTGGTTTTCTGGTGGTTAATTGGAGATAAGAATCTCACTGCCTTTTCTGCCCAAAATGGCTTTGAACCATGGTTCTCAGATCTCAGTCTCCTGAATAGCTAGGATTACAGACGTGAGTCACTGGTGCCTGACTGGGGTGTGTTCTTTACTCCATTCTTTAAATTAGGGTCTTAGGGCACTCCTTGTATATTAAAAATAGATGCTGTGTATCATTTTGTGGCAATTGAAATCCTCCCTTGCTGTTGACTTTTTAGTTTGGATAAAGCTATTTTAAAAATGTATTTTAGTGTACAAAAGCATTGAGTTTCATTTTGCATTTTCCTTTGCTTTTATGCCCATAAAACCTTTACTGTTTTTGAAAGTATATGATGTTTTCTTTGACTTTTTAAAATGATTCCCAGGTTATAAATTTGTATTCATTTTCTCTGTCTACTATAACTAAATTCTGCTTGGAGCAATGTGAATGTATTGTCTTCCAGTGCTGGAGGCCACATGTCTGGTGTGGGCAGGACCGTGTTTTCTCTGAAACCTATGAGAAAAGGGCTCTTCTTTGCCTCTTCCAGCTTCTAGAAGCACACACATGGCGGTGAATGAGTCCAGTCTCTGCCTCTGTCTTCACAGGTCCTCTTATTTTGTGTGTGCTAGTATTAGAACTTGAGCTCAGAGCCTCACCCTCTTTCTTAGCAGTTTGGCTCAAGGCTGGCACGCTGCCCCTTACAGCACATTTTTACTTCCGGATTCCCCCCCCCCCCCCCGAGTTCATTTTGATAAATATTATTTGATATTATAAGATGGACATAGACATTGCACCTTTGTGTTCTTCTCCTCAGAATATCCTCCTTTGGTCTTACTGTGTATCTGACTTTTTGCTGATTCATTGCGGATAAGAGTCCCATGGACTTTTCTGCCCAGGCTGGCTTTGAACCATGAACCTCAGCCCTCAGCCTCCTGAGGATTCCAGGTGTGATGCCCAGTTCACATGTCCTCTTTTTAAAAGGAAACTACATTTGATCTAGGATGATTCATCTCAATTTAACTAATTCCACCTTCAAGGACGCTATTTCAAATAAAGTCACTTCCTGAGGCACTGAATAAAGCTTCACTACATCTTTCTGGATAGGGAAATGGGGGTGACAATGAAGACTACAGGATAATCCCACCATAACAATATTTAACTCATCTACCTAGAATTTATAATTGATTTGGATGTATAGTGTGTAGTTGTTAATGTGATTAATTGATATTAACTCTTATATCATTCACCAAACAATACTACTTCCCTGACCAGTTTGTGATTCCATCTTCACCGGACACTAGGTTCTATGTACCCGCGTGCGCACGTGTGTGTGTGTGTGTGTGCCAGTACTGGGACTTGAACTCAGGACCAGGGATGTGCTCCCTTATTTTATTCACTCAATGATGGTGCTCTATCACTTGAGCCACACCTCTGCTTTCAGCTTTCTTTCTGGTTAATTGGAGACAAGTATCTGTTAGATTTGTCTACTTGGGCTGGTTTCCAACTGTGATCCTCGTGTCTCAGCCCCCTGAGTAGCTAGGATTACAGGTGTGAGCCACTGGTGCCTGGTTGGACTCTGTAGATTCTACGTACTAACTTCTGCTGGAAGGCGAGATCCATGGATGTGCCTGCCAATTCTTTAATCAGAGCTGTACTATTTTCATTACTTTAGCATCATTGAATATTTAAAATCTGATAAAGGCAAAATTCTTTCGCATTATCTTCAATATTTTTGTCACTACTCTTGCTTAAGTGATTCTTATAAGTAAACTGCAGAATAACCGTGGGATGCTTAATAACAACAACTGTCTACATTGTGTTCAATGTACAAGTTAACGAAGACACATTCCATCTTCCCACTTAAGAATATGAATGCTTTTCCATCTAATTATTTCATGGGTTTTTCAAGCTGATTTTTTTTTAAATATTCAGGTTTCTCCTTTCTATCCCTCGATGGGATAGTAATTCTAGGTCCTTTTGTTATTGTTGCTCTCTGCTCCTCCATTCATTCACCCCCACTGTATTTTTGAATTGGTTATTGCAAGTTGACTAGGAAGCTATTGAATTTTGCATCCAACCACTTTATTAAATTCGCCTGTTAGTTCTAATAGCTTTTCAATTTATTCTTGTAGGCTCTCTGGAGCCTTTTGCACAAACCAATTCAAATGAATAATTAACTCTCCAGCTAAATCAATGACCTTACCTAAATCAGGCCTCTTGTAAATTGAGGAAATTTGGCTGATGGAGAATGCAGTATAAATGCAGTATAAGCCAGGGCTTTGAAATGTTTTAATAGTTTCAAGAATAGTTACATTCTTTATTTTGTATTAGTGCACATCAATTGTAAAAGAGGTTTCATTGTGATATTTGCATATATGCATATAACGTACTTTGATCAAATCATCCCTCAATCTTTCTTATCCTTCCCTTTTTTGTGCCAGTCCTGGGGCTTGAACTCAGGGCCTAAGTGCTATCCCTGAACTTTCTTGCTCAAAGCTAGCACTCCACCACTTAAACCACAGCTCCACTTCCAGCTTTTTTTGAGTAGTTTATTGGAAATAAGAGTCTCACAGACCTTTTTGCCTGGGCTGGCTTTGAACCATGATCCTTACATCTCAGCCTTCTGAATAACTAGGATTACAGGCATGAGCCACATAAATGGGGTTCATTGTTTACTTTCAGACTTGCAATATAAAGTACTTTCTATCATGTTCACAACCCCTTTTGCCCCTTTCTGTTCTGTTGGTTCCCCTCACCCTTCTAGCCCTCTGTTTACACTCATTTCATTTTTTAAAAAGTTTTAGATTCCACATATGAAAGAGCGCATGACCTTTGTCCTTCAAGTCTGACAAATTTCACTTAACATGATGATCTCCAGTTCTATCCATTTTCCTGTAAAGACATAACTTCATTCTTCTTTGCTGCTGAGTACATCATTATGTATATTTACCACGTTTCCTTTATCCACTCCTTAGTTGATGGCACTTAGGCCGATCCCATAGCTTGGCTATTGGGAATACTGCTGGTGAGTTATATTTTAAATTCATTCTCTCTCTGCTCAAATTCTATCCTGAAAATAAATGCTCAGAGTTGTGGATTTAGGTATCAAGCCAAATATTGCAACATTTTGTATTAATAGCAATAAACACTGGAGACAACCTCACGATTATTAACTTCTTCACATTGGCTAATTACGTGTTCCCTTGGTTTTAGCTCAGCTTCCTGACCCTCTCCTGCTACCCACTCAGCGTACACTGCAACTTCACAAGTCCTGTTGTGGGTTCCACGACATGGGTTCCATTTCTGATGCTGCCTCCGCGTCTCCATGCCCTGTTAGGGTTGAGCTCCATGGTTGGAATCAGATTCCCAAAAGGCCAGGCACTGATGGTGAATGCTTGTCATCTTAGCTACTCAGGAGGCTGAGATCTGAGGATCATGGTTCCAAGTCAGCCTGGGCAGGAAAGTCCTTGAAGCTCTTATCTCTAGTTATTCACTAGAAAACCAGAAGTGGCACTGTGGCTCAACATGGTAGAGCACTAGTCTTGAGTGAAAGAGTTCAGGGACAGCACCCAGGCCTCAAGTTCAAGCCCCACGCCCGACAAAAATAAATAAAGAAATAAAAATCAGATTCCCAGAAAACATCCAGAGATTTGAGCAAAGGATATAGTTGGACAGGATGCTTGGGAACTGATTTTGCAGGGGTATGGGAGATGCAGAAGTTAAACTTCCAAGCAGCTGCAACTAGAACTGCTCTAGAACTGGCAGTGCCCTTGGGAGTTAGGGTAGACTGACGTAAGGGAGCTTTGTACTCTTCAGGAACTGTCCCTCCCTGAGAGAAATGCTTCCTGGAGGAGACCTATCTGTGAGCATCCACATTCCCTCTGAGAAATCAATGCTTCTATCGTGAAGGAGACCCTGAGAGTGCTATAGCCTTCTTGGTACCTGTGTCTCTTAATTAAAGGTGACCCCAGGTTCTTCTACACACCTTCTATTCAGAGATGTTCCTTTTTCTTTATTTTATTTTTATTATTTTCTTTTTTTATCTTTTTGGTGTCAGTCCTGGGGCTTGAACTTAGGGTTTGGGGGCTATCTCTGAGCTTTTATTGCTCAAGGTTAATGCTTTACCACTTGAGCCACATCTCTGCTTCTAGAGTTTTGGTGGTTAATTGGAAATAAGAATCTCATGAGCTTTCCTGCCTAGGCTGATTTCAAACTAAGATCCTCAGATCTCAGCCTCTTGACTAGGTAGGATTATAGGCATGAGCCATGGGCACCTAGCCTTTATGGAACTTTTGAGAGGAAATTTCCTGACCCTTTATGATTGGTAACTGGTCATTTACCAGTGCGGTAGCTGAAGTTGTCCCTACCTGTGTTGTCCACTAGGTGTAGGTGTTCATGCATCTTCTATCCAGTAGAGGAGTTTGTTATATATTTCATACGCTTTCCTTGAGCCTGTGCTAGCCAGGGGCTTGCTAAGGGCTTATGAGGAATGCATTCTTTTAAATTAATTTATTGTGTCAGTACTAGGGTTTGAGCTCAAGGCTTCACATTTTCCCTTAGCTTTTTCACTTAAGGTTGATGCTCTACTGCTTGATCTACTCCTCCACTTCTGGCTTTTTGCTTGTTAATTGGAGATAAGAGTCTTTCAGATATGTCTGCCATGGCTGACTTCTAAACAGGGTCCTCAGATTTCAGCCTTCTGAGTAGATAGGATTATGGTGTAAATCACTGGCATCTGGCTTTAATTGCTGTTTTTTGAAGTGGAGTAGATTTAAGTGGGATGAGTCGTGTGTGTGTGTGTGTGTGTGTGTGTGTGTGTGTGTGTGTGAGAGAGAGAGAGAGAGAGAGAGAGAAAGAGAGAGATTAGGCATGCCTTCTTTACCATATCAAAGAACCAATGAGTTGTCTGTCCACTGCTTGAGCCTCCTGCTTGCCTGGCTATGAACTTGAGTCACCTCAGAGGGAGCTACATTATACCAGGGACCTCTACCTTAACTACCTTCCCTCATCTTTCTCTTGACTCACCACGGTCTGCCTGCTTATCCAAACTAGATACTACAAGGTAGTTACAGACTTCTTCAATCTCACCTCTGTGGCATAGCATTAGCAAACTCTGCCAGTTCTATCTCCCACATAATCCCTGAGATAACTTCTCTAAAACCTGCCTGGTATCCTTACCCATTTACTCAGATCTTCAATTTCTTGTCCTAGACTCGTACCTTGATACCCATGCTGCTTTTTCAAATTCCATCCATGTGGGGCACACCTGGAAGTCAACTAGCTGGCCCCGCCTGTTTCTCAGTCTTGGGGCCACATGTGGCTAAGATGGCGGCGCCTAACAACAATGGCGCAGTAGCTACAAGTGTCTTTGGTTATGACCCAGAGGCGGTTCTGTGGGCTGTGATGCCCGGCTCTTCCGCCCTTGATGGAAAGCTCACCCCTCCCCTTCCTGCCGATCTTAGACCTGATTGGCTCCTGTGCCTTATATTAGTGGCACGTACTTCCCCAATAAACGAGATCTTGCGCTGACTTGACTCCCAGGCCGTCTGATTGTCCTCCAGTGAGGGAGGGCTGGGTGTGGGCGGCCTGCCGACCCTTTCCTTTCTTGGCTTGTCTGGGTCAGGGCGTGCCTTCCCCGTTTCTCCCGTGGGTTAGGGAAGTGGGGGGGGGTGGCTAAAAACCCCAACACATCCATGGCCAGAATCTTCTGTAACCGATCACCATCTTGTATTTGAATGGTCATGGTGGTACCCATCTATCTCAAGGCAAAAGCCTAGCTTCGGCCCCATGTACCAAGAGCTTCCCAGCTGGGTCTTGCCTTTCTGAACCAGATATTGCTTGCTCTTCTAAAGTAAAACGTCAAGCCTCAGAAACACGGAACTTTTTGCCACTCATACTCACAATACTGTTTCTCCCTTCTTTGCCTTCTCTCCAAAATTTCTGCTATCCCCTTCTTTCTTGCAGCTGGAAGGAGTTGCTTGATTCAGAAATCAAGTATTTTGGAGAGTCATTCTCCTTTCTACTCCCAACATCCACCACCCATGCTGTTCTGAGTATTACCTAGGAGTCCATTGCTACAAGGTTTTTGGGGGGAGCTAAAGGAGTAGCCAAATTGGAAAGAAATTTCACCTCTCTAGAGGTGGAGTTGGGACAAGATTCTTTCTTGGCCCAGTCCCAGGTAGACTGGGGGAGTATGAACTAGCTGCCAGGCCTAGGCAGGGAACACACATTTAGAAGCATAGCTGGGCCCCAGAGGCCAGGAAAGCAGGGATGTTTCTGGCTTCTTGTGGAAGTGAATGAGTATCTTTCTCCTTTCCCCTCTTCTAGCTCCAACCTGTCCATTAGATTCCTATCATTCCATTTGGCTACTCCAGACAATGAGCATAAGAGGCAAATTCAGGGGCCCAAGACTGTGTGTGTGTGTGTGTGTGTGTGTGTGTGTGTGTGTGTGAACTCAGGTCTCCTGATCATGTAGATACTATTATCTCATATTGAGTAGCTAGGCAGCTACTCAAGAAGCTGAGATATGAGAATTGTGTTTGAGGAGACTCTAGGCAAAAAATTCATGAGGCTCTTATTTCCAATTAACTAGCAAAAGTCATGAGTGGAGGTATGGCTCATGTGGCAGAGCACTACTAGCCTTACACAAAAAAAAGCCAAGCAGGAGCACAAGGACCTGAGTTCAAGCCCCAATACTTCCCCCCCCCCCACTCAGTAACTGTAGTAGAGTATGTAATATTTCCTATCGGTAGTATTTAGTTGACTAGTGCTTAATGCCTGTAATATTTAGTATCAAGAGTATTTAATTTCAGTGCTAGTTAGTGCCTGTAATATTTTATAGCCCTGATATTCAGTTTCAGAGCACACTACTTAGTGGCTGTTGTATTTGGAATTCATCATCTAGTGGCCATACTATTTAGTCATTGTAGAAACTGCTCAGTGCCTACCTACAAGTCAATGATTGACTGTGTGCTGTTTCCTCTGTTTCTGAACAAACCATCTTTCCAGCAGTTCTTCCCTCTTCCCTGTCAGTTCACCGCTCCCTGAACCAATGTCCTCTGTTCGTAAGCAATTTCTCAGTCCCCCGGCACAGCTTCATTTAATAATGCACTTTTTCTGCAGTGTCCTTCTGTTTTTCAAAGTTCAGCTGTTTCTGAATCATTTCATTTCCCTCTTCCCTCCCTCCACTTTGCTTTGCCCACAAATCCAAGTCCTTTCCAAAGTGGAATCTGTGGGGTTTTCCCTGATCCACCTGGGTACAGATTAAGAAAGGATTTGGCATAATCTCTGTGACCAGACATGCAGGTGTTTGTCCAGTGGGATCAGAGGACACTGATGCTGAGCATACAAAGGTCACAACTTGCTGTGATGTTCTGTTGGGTGGGCAGCTGGGTGGTGATGGACCCAGACCCCCCCTCTGTCACCCTGTCACTCAAACATGCTGAGTGAACACCATGATAGCGTCTCCCTGAAAGGGCCATGTGAGGTCATAATGAAAGCAGCTGGTAGAAAAGTGCTTGGCACAGTACTCCTGCTGAAGAGCAACTGAGGTAACCGTGAGCAATGGCTAGTCACATGGCCAGCTGCTCTGAGCTGCCCACCTAGGGCCATAGGGGGCACTGGGGTCATTGAGGAAAAAAAGGAAGGCTCCCCCACCTTCCCACCACCCAGAGATTAGAAAATCATTCCCAGAGAGCTTGATATCTTGTATTGGAGAGTTAGCTGTGGCAATACCTCCTTCCTTCCCCATCTTAAGTTTAGAATCTGGCCACAAGGGAAACATCCTTTGATTTTTTTTTTCCCCTCATCCTCTCCCTCTCCCTTCTCTTCTCAGCAATTTTACAAATAGGTATGGAGCATATACTGTATTGTAAGGTACTGAGCAAAGCCACATTTGAGTTAGAGATACAATTTCTGTAACTTGAAGGAACTTGTTAATTTTTCCTGTCAGTTGTGAGACTTGAATTCAGGGCCTGGGCACGGTCCCTGAGCTTTTTGCTCAAGGCTAATACTCTACCACTTAGTGCCACAGCTCCCCTTCTGATGGTTTTCTGATGGTTACTTGGAGATAAGAGTCTCAGAGATAAAAGAGTGCCCAGGCTGGCTTTAAACCACAATCCTCAGATCTCAGCCTCCTGAGTAGCAAGGACTGCAGGTGTGTCACCTTTTTTTTTTTATTATATATATATTTATTATCAAACTGAATTACAGAGAGGTTACAGTTTCATACATTAGGCATTGGATACATTTCTTGTACTGCTTGTTACCTTCTTCCTCATTTCCCCCTCCCCCCTCCCTCGCTTCCTTCCCCCTCCCCCCCCCCATGAGTTGTTCAGTTGTTCAGTTCATTTTCACCAAACAGTTCGTAAGTATTGGTTTTGGAGTTGTTTGTCATTTTTTTTACCATGTATCTCTCAATTTTAATATTCCCTTCCAATTTCCTGGTTCTAATACCAGTAAACCCAGTTTCCAATATACTCAGATAAGATACAGATAGTATAGGTACAACCACAGGAAGGTGATATAGGAATATCATCAGTAATAGAGGCTACAGTTACATATGGCACGTTGAAAGTAGTTACAACTGTGATATAACAATCGTTTCCATAACATGGAGTTCATTTCACTTAGCATTATCTTATGTGTTCATAAGAGTATAGCTATTGGGCTCCTGTGATCCTCTGCTGTGACTTGCCTAAACCTGTGCTAATTATTTCCTATAAGGGAGACCATATAGTCTATGTTTCTTTGGGTCTGGCTCACTTCACTTCGTATAACTTTTTCCAAGTCCTTCCATTTCCTTACAAATGGGGCAATGTGGTATGTCACCTTTGAGTGTCTAGCTTGAAAGATTTTTTTTTTTTTTACCATTCTTCCACTCCCTGGATATAAAGAAGGGAATTTTCAGTGTCCTCATTTGAGTGTTTACAATAATCAGGCTTTTCTAGCTGAGATCCGATTTTGGTTCTCTTTCCTGCCTTCTACTTGGCTCCCCTTTGCCCGCAGAGCCTAGTCCCTCAGACTAGGTCAGGGAGCAGCTAATGAAGCCCAGAGCTATGGAGAATTGTCAGCAGGGCTGGTCCTTGTGACCTGAGAGGACTGTCCTGGCCACTCTTCATTTTTTCTTGGGTAATCTTTACCCTGTGATTTGAGACATACTCTGAAATGTTTGAAAATCTCAGACTCTTATAGCAATTTAAAAATTGCAAAGGCAGGAATTTTGTCTGGTCCCTGGGGTGTTTTAAATTCTCAATCAAGTCCTTTAGCCTTTTTTATTAAAATAGAGACATTTAATATCACCAAGTGATGCCCCTGAACTCTTGCTAGCGTTATCCATTAGTGTCTGTTTCTTGCCTCTGCTAAGAATAAATGCTTTCCAGCCAGGCACTGGTGGCTCAGTCCTATCATCCTAACTATGTAAGAGGCTAAGACCCGAGGATCACAGTTAGAAGCCTGCCCAGTCAAGAAACTCAGCGAGACGCTCATCTCCAATTAATCAGCAAAAAGCTGGAAATGGAGGTGTAGCTCCAGTGGTAGAGCACCAGCCTTGAATGAAAGAAAAGCTGAGGGACAGACAGCACTCAGGCCCTGAGTTTGAGCCCTGGTTACCACTCCGAACCCACTATACACAAAAGAAATACAACAGAGGTCTTTTATATCCTTCATTTAATGATTGTATCTCATAGTATCATAACCAGAATATTGACATTGATACAATCCATCCATCTGCCCTATGTAGATTTTTTTTACCAGATTCACATGCAGTCATTTGTCTGTTGCTATATGTGCCTGTGTGTGTATGTATTTAATTCTGTGAAATCTTGTCACGCGTGTGGATTCATGTGACCTTCACAGCCAAGATGTCTACAGATGTCTACCATACAAAGGCCTCCCTCCTACTGTGTCCTGAGAGCTACAGACCCTTCCTCTCACCTCTGCCCTCCAGCATCTGTTCCCTTCTGTAATTTTGTCCTTTCTAGTATGCTCTATAAATGGATTGTACAATATAAAACTCCTTTTGAATATATTTTCTACACAATAAGTTTGTCCAACTTTGTTGAAACATGTTCCAAAAGATATAATTCAAATAAGAACCACTGTCTTAGATTTCAAGGTCTATAAAAATCTGAGTTTGGACAGGAGGGAAAAGCTGGGAGAGAGTGAGAGAAGTGGTGATAATGTTAAAAAAAGAAATGTCCTCTTTACCTGACTTATATACCTGTAACCCCTCTGTACATCACCTTTATAATAACAATAAGACATTTTAAAATCTGAGTTTCACTGCAAAAGAACATAAATTAGTTCATAGTGTAAAAACTAGTGTGAAATCAAAATTTAAAATGGAAGAGTGTGTCCTCACTAGATGTTGGCAAATGGTCTCTTCTTAAGTATTACAACTGTTATAGTTCTTGTTTTATTAAATTTACATTTTATTGTAAAGGTGATATACAGAGGGGTTATAGTTACCCAAGTCAGGTAACAGTGCATTTCTTTTTGAACAATGTTACTCCCTCCCTCCTTTCCTTCCACTTTTTCCCCTTCTGACCCCTTCCTTCCCAAGCCATAAAATTCATTTCCAACATAGTATCTAGTGAGTATCACTGTTGAATTGTTTCACCCTTGGTCCCACTGTTTCTTTGATTGTCCTTTCCTTCTCCAAATCAGATAAACGTATATACCAGACAAACAGTACAGAAATTTTAAAAAGTGACATCAGGGAATAAACCAAAGCGGGGAAAGAGAAAGAAGAAACAACTGCAAACGTTACAATTGAAAACCAAACCCTCTTGTTTCCATTTCTTGGAGTTCATTTCGATAAGCATCATTTTATAAGGTCATATGCACATAGCTAATTGGGCTACAAAGAGGGACCGCTGTCGTCCGGGAGGGGCAGAGGGTTTGGAAGGAAGGCGGTTCCTGCGGTTCCAGCATCCTCGCCACCGATGCCCGCGCAAGGAGCGCCGCCTCCCGGTCTTGCCGCGCTGGTGCCCGCGGCGGACATTTGGTTGCTCGGCACTAAAGTGACCCGGAAGCACGGGATTCCGTTGTGCCAGGCTGGCTGGGTCAGCTGGAGTGCATGTCCTCCGCTTCACCCCGTCTCTGTCTTTGGATTCACATTGCTGATTCAGGGAAGAGGGAAAAAGGGAAAGGCGGGGGGGGGGGGGGGGGGGAGCGGGAGATCTGCAAACAAAACCTAACAATAATAAAGGAAAATGTGCCAATGAGGCAGCCCGTGCCAAGTGATCCAGCCTGCCCAGGTGGTAGGCAGGAATTGGGGTGAGGTATGGGTACCCGCAAAGGCCCCAGGCCTCCCATCTCCCATCAGAGGACTGAGCAGTCAAGAAAAGAAGCCTTGGAGCATAGGAGGATTGAGCCATATAGTGACTTGTGCCAATTCATTGAATTCAGACCTCAGGGTAGCAGGTGGATTCCTGGGTGCCACCCTCCAGAGCGCCTCCAGGTCTGCTAGAATGGCTCACGTTTTGTCACTGGAAGGTATGAAGCTTTCAAGAATGTCTTCATCACCAGGCAATGGTGGCTCATGTCTGTAATCCGAGCTACTCAGGAGGCTGAGATCCCAGGACAGCAGCTCCAAGTCAACTGGGACAGAAAAGCCGGTTAACCAGTGAAAGACTGAAGTGGAGGTGGGGCTCAAGTGGTCGAGCACCAGCCTTGAGGGGGGAAAGCCAAGTGAGTGTATGAGGCCCTGAGTTCAAGCCCCAGTACAGGCATGCGTGTGTGCATGCCTGCGCACACATGCAAACACACACACACACACACACACACACACACACACACACCCCACAGAGAATTCTTCTTTAAAGAAATCACCTCAGAAGTAATTCCTCATTAGTTATGAACACTGTGGAAGCATTATATCACCTTCAGAGATAACAGGAGGGGGCGTTGTAAGGAGGCACGTGCAATGGGCACCAGGATCCCAAAGATTACCTTCATGTGTTTCCTGCTGCTAGCTCAGTAAGCTTCCTTTTCCCTTTGTGCCTAGTTTACTCACAAGGCCATGAGCTCCTTTATTAGCTGCTATCTTTTTTTTTTTTGGCCAGTCCTGGGGCTTGAACTCAGGGTCTGAGCACTGTCCCTGGCTTCTTTTTGCTCAAGGCTAGCACTCTTCCACTTGAGTCACAGCGCCACTTCTGGCCATTTTCTATATATGTGGTGCTGAGGAATCGAACCCAGGGCTTCCTGTATATGAGGCAAGCACTCTTGCCACTAGGCCATATTCCCAGCCCCATTAGCTGCTATCTTGAGAGCACATCATGGCCCCTTGGCACATGAGAAGCACTCAAAATATTTGCCAATCAAAAACCTACCCCGGTTCCTCACATACCATAACTGAACCTGCCTGGCGCAAGTCAGGCCTAGATTGGCCACAGGATTTCCCCTTTGTCTTCTGTCCCTCGACATCTCTACCCTCTGGATGCCCAAATGTGGAGAGGCCTCAGGCTTTCTCTAGAAATGTTTTCCATAATCTGGGTTCCAGCAAGGGGTTTGGGAATTCCTCAAACAGAGAGTATACATTTGGGTAAAACAACACTTGGTCTGCCAGCTCCCCAGTATGTCTATTAAAGGCATTTACTAGGCGGCCGGCCTGGCCTGCCCCAGGATGCTCTCTGTGGCCCCTTGGGAATGCCTATTAAGTGCCAGCACCTCATTCTACCCCCTGTCACCCACCGCTGGCCCCCTTGACAGCAGGAGTGCATCTGCATGTGAAAGTGTCCTGATCATTCTGTTACCTTCCCTGCTGACTGCACAGGAACGGAGCCATTTCTCCAGCCCCCTCTCCCCCACCCCCATTCCCTGGGGAAGCAGTCTGTTCCCAAAGCCAGCGTTCTCACTGGCCAAGGAGATTATGGATGGGTTGGGTTCTAGGAAGAGTGAGGCCAGAGTGTGTTCCTGGGAGAGCAGAGAGGCACTGGGGGATCTTGCAGCTCCCCAAACAGGGCAAACGGAGTGAGGCTGCGAGACACGGAGTGATGCAATCAATATGCATAAGCGAAGATGGGGGAGAAAACCGAGAGAAGAGGGCGAGAGAAGAGGGGGAAGGCCTCTGCAGGAGATTTTAGTTTGATTCTCTTTGTAGTTAGATTTCAACTGATATGCCAGGAGTGGGAATACAGGAGAGAAGCAAGCGAGGAAAAACATCAGAGTTTTGGGGCAGCTGGTGTGTGCTTTTGAGTTCTGCAGAGGACTTACTTGCTCCATGCCCACGCTGGTGCCAGAGGCAGAATGCCAGGGTCTCTCCACCCCGGGGGATGCAAACACATGGCCTTCAGGCAGAGGCTTTCTGGACATTTTGTTAGGAGACAATATTCTGGAGGTAGGGATGTGATTTTCAATAATTTCTGGTTTATTTTATTCTATTCATTTATTTTATGTTCTGGGTGTCTCGTGTGGCTCGGGTTATCCTTGTACTCCTGGGTGCTAGCAATCCTCCTGCTTCTCGAGCAGCTGGGGCCACAGGTGCACACACACCAACGTGATCATTTCTGTATCTATGGTGTGTAGTACAAAGTTGCCGAGTATGCAAAGTTGTTCAATAAATTATGGCTATGTGCTAAGAGCCATTCAAAGTCTTTGTACAAAGCCAGGTGCCAGCGGCTCACACCTGTAATCCTAGCTACTCAGGAGGCTGAGATCTGAGGATCATGATTTGAAGTCAGCCATGGCAAGAAAGTCTGTGAGATGCTTATCTCCAGTTAACCACCAAAAAAAGCTGGAAGTAGATCTGTGATTTAAGTGGTAGAGCACTGGCTTTGAGCACAAAAACTCAGGGAGAGCACCCAGGAGCATACACAGGTAGGCACACACACACACACACACACACACACACACACGTTTTTGTACATTGATTCATTTTATTCTTTCCCAAGGCTATGAGATCGATAGTGTTATTTTCGTGCTGCAGAAGGGAAAGTGGAAACACAAAGAGATTAAGGTCAGATAGCTTGAGAGTGGTAGAGATGGGATTCAAACCTATGCAGGCTGATTTGAAAGGCAATGGCTCTTATCCACTGTGCTCTACAGATTCTTGAAAGAAAGAGCAAAAAGAAGGAAACATACATAAGTCAAAAGAGATCATGGACATCATTCAAATTCAATCCCGTGGTTTTTTGGATCAGCTAAGGGTTAGAGAGAAGGAACTCGTTGGAGACACAGGGCACTAGTTTACCAAAGCAGAGCTGAGATTAGAACCCAGACCTCCTGAGGTCCAGTCCCCAGAGTCTTGAAAGAGAACAACCAGTGCCTTCCAAAATTAGTAAACTGACTTTGTAAGAGCAGCAGGATCCACTGGGCTTAGCAAAGTGGTGGGAATGGGCTCACTGCTCATGCTTAGCCCCCATGGTCAGGCTGGCTCTATCCCACACACCTGACTTCTTCAGGCCTTGTTAAGTCAGACACCATGGGGAAGTGTCAAAGCTGTAGGTCCCCAAGAAGAAGGCCCACGAGGACCGTGGCTCTGTAGCACCAAGTCCTCTGGGACCCAGTCAGGGAAGTGCAATGTCCGGTGTGGACTTGCTGTGCTTGGATTGCTGCCGAAATTCCCAGTTCTTTGGTAACCTGAATACTTAACATTTTCCAGGAAAACGTTCTCCCAAAGGCATTTTAATGTCTGGTACATAAGATATCTTTTTTTTTTTAATTCAACAGATGTTACCTCATTTTTTCCATTAGACAAGACAAATTGAATGAGTTTCCCATATGGGGGTTTCCAAAAAGTTTGGTGCTGGGATTCACCAGGCTTCCACAGTGATGGCATTGGATTGTGCCTGGCATTCTTTCCTCACCTCAGGTGTGTGTGTGTGTGTGTGTGTGTGTGTGTGTGTAATGCAGTTATCCCAACTGGGAGAAAGTATAATCAGGTTTTTCTCCTAAGGGGGCATCCAAATCCTATCAGATAGAAGAGCTTCTGGCATCTCCATTTCTCTCCACTGCCTAGAGGAATCTTCCAGAATACAATCTACCCAGAAGCATGTAACCTGACCATCCACCTGGGCCAAGGAGGGCAAGGGTTAGTAAGCTCTGTCTGTCAGCACTGGGCCTGGGCCTGTGTGGGGCCTGTGACAACACAGAGGGCTGTGGGACTGAGCATTCCCCCCTAGCCAGCCCATCTCGCTGAGGCCAGGACTGACCAGAGTCCTGGAGACGCAGCTAAAAGGGCAGAGGTCAGTGCATACTTCCATGAGGAAGAGGAGATGACCTTGATGGTTCAGGACCCCCAAGTGTCTGCATGAGAAATGACTGCCTAGAGGTTTTTAGGGCCCTAGGTTTAATGCCCAGCCTCCCCCCACCCCCCAGCTCAATAATGACATTTAACTCACATTTAACAATTTCACCATAACTATGATCAATCAAACACAAATTGCTTCACATAGTGCTGCTGATGGCTAGACAAAGACAAGTGCTTGTTGTAGTTGTTCTTAATCTAGTCAAATATTAGAGAAATGAAATCGTAAGCTTCATGAGAACAGGAACCATATCATCTTCATTCTTGCACAGAGGCACTCAGAACTATTTGTGGCTATGAAGAAAACAGAAATGAAGCTGGGGAGTTTACCCTGATCAGCCTTGCACCCGTAAAGCTAATTTTATTCCATAAATGAAGCCTTGAACTAGTGCCTGCTTATTTCATGGCAATATTTTCCTGCTGTCCAAGGCAATGTCACCCTGTGACCTTTAGCCAGTAGCTTAACCTCTCTGAGTCTATTCCCATATCTATAGAAAATGAGTATAATAGTATTTGTTCTCCTCCATTCTGGTTATTGTCAGGATCAAAAATAATAATAATAATGTGCACGAAAACCCTTGATAAATGGCAAGTTGCTACTCCACTGTAAGGGATTATTATAGTCATTGTGTGTATTGTAAAGCTACCAGAATAGCCATTTTCACAACATAAAGAGTAGCAACATGAGCTCCATTACAAGGAAGGAAAACAGAGCCAATTTTCCCAGTGGAAGAATGACCCCAGATGAAGCAAAGAGATCAATAAAATAACCCCAACAAGAAAAATTTGAATGATTTTATTAGGGCTCACTCTGGTATAACCAATAGCAATACTTCTCATCAGAAGTAGTTATCAGTGCCACAGACAATCATACCATCCTTTTCTAGACCTGCAGCCAAAGCATTATTCAAAACTTTAAAATATTGATTCTGTGAGGTTGAAGTTCAGAGCCAGTCCAACTGACTTCAGTCTTCAGTGTGAAAGTAAGTCCCAGTAAGTTTCCTCTCTTCCCTCTCTTAGGAAGAAATTCAGATGGGGGCCATTCTCCTTCATTTTGGTTATTAAAAAAAAGAACCCTCTTTTCCTTTGGGAAACAAGCTTAACTTCATTCTCCTTCCAAGTGGGATCAATCTTTTCCCTGGTTTGACCAATTAGCATGTTCTGTTCTTCTGGCCACGGTGATTGGTTCAGGAATAGACATGTGGTCCAAGCCTGGCCAATGAAAGTCAGTTCTTAGACTTTTACTGGTACAATTAGGAAGGAGCTGTCATCTTTCCTGAGAGTTGTTAAGGTAGAAGTTATATACCTGGATTTTTTGGTGGTCACCTTTGCCACCAGCTCATAATAATTGAAGGAAGTAGAGCTAAGAGAAAACAGTGATTCTATCTGACTTGGTTTCAGCACTAGATAAATCACACAGAAAAGATAAAAAGAGGCAAGTCAGATAAGCAGGTTTAGGATTAGCTAGTTTGATTGATTGATGAGGACTTTGGCACATAGGAGTTATCTCACCTTAGTGCCTAGTACCTGGCCCTGAGGCAAATGACCCTAAGTCTAGGTGCCCAGTAGAGGAAGTGAGTGGGTATGTGGACTCCACATTAGTTTGTTTGCATGTGAAAGTCATGCTCACTTTGAATTGTTTGCTATCTCAGTTGCTTGGGTATCAACAAGGCCCCAAGATACCAAGACATTAGAAAATAAAGAAAAAATTAGAATATAATTAATACAGCTTGGATGGCCAGGGCTTCCCTGACAGTGTTGTTCACACAGGCTAGTCTGGGCAGAAGGCTTTCCAGCAGCAAGAGAGGACAAGTCTTGGGGAGCAAGTACTTTTCTGGCTATGGGGCAAAGTATGTCCCATGGCCAAGAACACTGCGCAGGAGGAGACAGAAAAGGCAATCATTCCAACTGACATGATTCACCCACGGAGCTATCTCTGAAGTGGACTGTTCACAGCCCTTCCATCGCAGGGTAGGTCCAACTGCAAGATTAAACTAAACTTTACCATCTGCTAAATTCTATTCCCAATCCCAACCTTCCTTTAAGAAAGGTTGTCCGCCATTTTGTTCATGTGACAAGGCCTTGGTAAACCATATGTGTGACCACCCATGGACAGACTGCCCACAATTCTGTCTCTCTTCTCATATCTTTCCTTCCAAGCTTGAATGTAAATGGTATGTGAAAATTCAGCTTCCAGAGTTGAATCCCAGTTCAACCAAAAAAATACTTGTTTTCTACCTACTGTGTGCCAAGTTCTGGCCTAAATGTGAGCATCTAGAGGGAAACAAAACAGACCAAAACCAAACAACAACAACAACAAAACAACAACAACTCCTGTCTGCTGGGAGCCCATATGATTTTGAAGAGGTATCAGGAAATATTAATGAACAAATATGGAAGTGACTATAAAATACAAAAGGGAGAGGGAAATGATGACTGTGGTTGCAGGAACATTTGTCCAAGGAGGTAGCTGTCTTGGTGACAGTGGCAACTGGAAGGTGTTCAGGGAGATGCTGACGGGGAGGGGAGGCAGACCTGGGGGTGGTGAATCCTGGAGGCCATGGTGCAGACATCCACTTTATGTGTGTTCCCAACCCTCAACACTGGGGCAGTGACCTAGCCAGCATGTGCTTTTCTCTATGTTTATGCCCCTAATGGGAGAAGTGGGCAGACAGAAGACAGCTAGAAATTTGCGTGTGTGTGTGTGTGTGTGTGTGAGAGAGAGAGAGAGAGAGAGAGAGAGAGAGAGACAGAGAGAGACAGAGAGACAGAGAGACAGAGACAGAGAGGCAGAGAGGCAGAGAGAGGAGGGTGTGAGTTCAGGAACTTCTCTGTCTCTACCTTTATCTCTCTACCATCTCTACCTTCCCTTCCCTCTTCATCTCCATCCTATCTCTCTATATCTATATTAGCTATATCTACTTATCGCCAGAGTGCGCAAGTCAGAGGGCTCATATTCCAATCCCCAGATGTGAGTTTGGGGGCAATTATTGTAAGATCATCCAATAAATTAGATGAATGACAAGTACCCCATAGTGCTTCACCAAGGGTGGAAAAGTTCATGAAGCATGAAGGGGGTTCCTGCATGTTTCCCTAGATAATTGCTGTGCTGTGCTGATCTATTCCAGATTTGGGGTCACACAAAATCTAAGCCCACATGAGGGAGGGAGCTGGGATCTCCTCTCCTGTGACTGCCCCAAGTCTGTACGGTGCTCTTGCTGCATTTGCTAGTTCTCCTTCAGTGAAACACAGCCGTTTCATTCACAGCAAAGGTGAGGCTGTGAGAGTTGGTGTTCTCTCAGGAATTATGTCAAAAATTAAAAAAAAAAAAAGGTTGCCAGACAGTCCTCACAACCTTGGGTGAGTTTCCTTCCTTCTTTCCTTCCTTCCTTCCTTCCTTCCTTCCTTCCTTCCTTCCTTCCTTCCTTCCTTCCTTCCTTCTTCCCTTCCTTTCTTCCCTTTCTCCCTTTCATCCTTCATCTCTCTCTCTCTCTCTCTCTTTTCCTTTCCTTCTCTTTTTTTAGTACTGAGGGTTGAACCCACACACATTAGGCAAGTACTCTACCACTGAAATCATGCCTCCCCTTTCCTCCCCCCTTCTAGGAGAAACAAAGGTTTATTAGGGTGCAGGTATAAGAGAGACACAGCCAGCACTAGGCAGAGGAGCATAGTATGCTGAACAGGATGGGGTGTGTGTGAGTGGGTTATGCCATTGGTTAGGCTGCTTTGTGGACTGGTTGTCTCTTTCTTGGACCATCATCAAATTTCATGCACAAGAGATCAGCTTGAGAGCTTGGTTTTTATATCTGTATTGTTTTTTATATCTGCATTTCATGGGCTTGACTAGCTTCCTTATTCAACCTAGCCTGTTTTACATGCTTAGTTCTCACCTATATTCTACCCGGACCTTGGCATTTTTCTGTCATGTTTCCTTAAATGGAGCCTTCTCTACATTCCCATGACAGAACAATAAAACCAATCCTAGTTTTAGTAGGATGAATGTCTCATCATGCAACTACTTCAAGCTGAGTAGGGTTAAAGAGATATCCCTGCCCGTGTATTTGTTTCTTTGGCAGAGGGTTATGAAATTGTTCTAGGGACATAGTAGTCTCTAATTGAACATCAGAATAAAATTGTACAGAAGCCAGGTCCAGAGGGTAAGAAGTGCTGAAGGGTCAGGTGACAGGGGATGGGAGCCATATTGTAATATCATTTGTAATTTTATGGCCTGGAGGCAAGAAGAAACAAATCTGGTTAGAATATCAATGGCCAAAAAAAAAAAAAAAAAAAAAAGAGTTGACACTAGCAGTTCCAACTACGGGAGAAGCCAGGATAACCCAAACAAGGTATTTTCCAAGAGTTATCCTTGGGGTGGCTTGTTCTTTATAGTGAGAGGCTTGATGAGTTAATTTAAAATGTAAGGTTGAACTTGTCCTTATCTAGGAACCCCAAGTAGCAGTCTTCTCCAAGCATAGTACAAGCTTCTCTTTTGGAAACAAAGACTTATCTAAGGTCTTTCTATTGGGTAGTGGTCTCTGGGAATGGAGGTCAGCCATCTCCTGAGGAAGGTCCATTTTTTTCATGTCCAGAACAAAGAACTGAGTAAGACACAAAGAGATGATAGCAAAAAGGTATGAGTATTTATCAAACTGAAAGGAAGATATACTACCAGGAAGCAGCAGGCTTGAGTGAGATGACTCAAGAGCCCTTATTTTGGTTTTGAGACAATGTCTTGCTAATTTTTTCCAGAGCTGGCCTTGGATCAAGATCTTCCTATTTCTACCTCTCGACTATCTAAGATTTAGAAGCATAAACCATCACACCAACAATTTTTTTGTTTATTGTTTCTGGTCTTTATTCACATTTCTTTTCTCTTTTTTTTTCTTCTTTATTGTCATAGTGAAGTACAGAGGGGTTACAGTTTCATATGTAAGGCAGTGAGTACATTTCTTATCTAACTTGTTACCTCCTCCCTCATTTTCTCCCTGTCTCCCCCCTCCCCACTACCCTCCTCCCCAACCAATTTTTTTTACTTTCTGATAATTTTTCCCCCCTATCAGTGCTGGAGCTTGAACTCAGGACCTTGAGCTCACTCAGCTTGCTTGATCAGCTAGTGTTCTACCACTTGAGCCACTTTTCCAGCCCCTAGCTATTTTTTTCACCTGTGATATTTCTGGTGGACCTAAGTTGACACACAGGCCTTTGACAGGAGCTGGCTTAGGCTGGCTGTGAGATGACCAAAGGAGGATACATTTTATGTGCCTTGGCTACTCCTGTTCTGCAGCCTGGATCTCCTGACCTCAGGAGAATTCCATCTGGGGTGAGGTGTGAATGGTGGCCTGCTGTGGTACTGAGAGGGTTGAAGGAAGTAAGGGGGGAGGGGGAAATGGGGAAGAGGCCACCCTAGGATTCAGCCAGATCCCCACTAGTGATATTTTAGATTCAGGGAGAAGATACTCTCTTCTTCTGGCCATAAAGGAAATGCAAATCAAAACAGCACTGAGATTCTACCTCACCCCAGTTAGGATGGCCACAATAAGAAAACAAACAACAACAAATACTGGCAGGGATGCAGCCAAAAGCAAACTCTAATACACTGTTGGTAGAAAAGTAAGCTTGTTCAATCACTCTGGAAAGCATTATGGAGAATCCTCAAGAAACTAAACATACCCTATGACCTGGAAATTCTGGGTATTTATCTTCTGGGCATTTATCCAATAGAGTACAAACAAGGCTACAGTAAAGCCACCAGAACAACCATGTTCATTGCAGCACTATTCACTATAGCCAAGATGAAATCAGCTCAGATGCCCCTCAATGGATGACTGGATCAAGAAAATGTGGTATATATACCACAATGGAATTTTATCTATTAGAAAGAATGATATACCATTCATAAGAAAATGGAAAGACTTGGAAAAATTATATTAAGTGAAGTAAGGCAGACCCAGAGAAACAAAGTTTGTATGTTTTCTCTCATTTGTGGTAGATAGAATGTGCCTATACATCTATAAGTAAACATATTAGGTGGTATGCAAGTGGTTACAAATGAATTAATTGAAGTATAATAGACTGTATGGAAAGTTCAATCTTTTAGAAAGACTAGGTCAAAGCCCAACAAAATCAACACTAGGAAATGGGTACATCCAAGAGAGGGTGGTGAGGGTAGAGGGGTAGACAAATGAAGGGGGGGGGGGAAGAGTGGAAGAAGTCATTGCATATACCACAAAAATTAAGACAAGTAAAAGCAGAGGTAGGTTGCAAGAGGATGAGAATGTTGAGGGGGGTGACATTGATCAACACACATTGTATTCATAAACTGCTTTGTTATACGGCACTTCCTTTGTACAACTACTTGAAGATAATAAAAAAATTAAAAACAAAATTACCAAAGTAGGAAAGGAGACCAGAATCTCATTTTACTTCCCAAGTGCTCTGATAGCTTCTCTCCCTAATCAGTAAACCTACTTTGGAAGGATAAGTGCAAAGCAGGGGTGAAGGAGCGGGAGCTGGCTCTCATGGAGCACTAGAGGCTTGAAGAGACCGAGGCACAGCTCAAGGTCCTGCTGGCTGCTCCTGGTGGCTTTTTCCTAGGAGCTTCAGGCCTCACCTCTTGGGCATCCCAAGGCTGCCTCTCTCCTTGTTACCCCACTCTCCTTGTTTGATTTGCCAAATCTCTGTTTTGCTTCACTATTTCACACTCACACTAACAGTCTGCTGCCCCCCTCCCCCCAGGCCCTGGGACAGATGCCAGGCAGAGAAATCAAATGTGAAGTTAAGTACAACTGTGCTCAGCATCTTAGTTCCATGTTTCCTCCCCTCTCTGTATCTTCCTTCCTGTTCACCATTGCCACACACCCAGGCAGTGGAAGGTCTTCGTTGCCATGAGCCTGGCCCAAAAATGCTTGTTCTGGGAATTTTGTCCACAAGGAGGGTCTAGGATAATGAACTCCCATGTATCTACAACTCAGCTTTAACCATTATCAACATTTTGCTGATCTTCATTTATCTAAAACTCATATTTTCCCCCTAAAGTATTTAAGGTAAACCCTCAGACATCTTGCCATTTCACCCGAAACAATTTCAATTTGCATCACTAATGAATAAGAAAGCATTTAAAACTCATTAACCACCGTGCTAGCATCCAACCTAATAAAAGAACCGTGGTTTCTTTTTTATGCATTTAAATGCGCCTATAACTTTATTGAGCATCCTCACAAAAGAGAAAAGAACAAATATATCCTTTGATTAAAAAAAAACACCCAAGGGCTGGGGATATAGCCTAGTGGCAAGAGTTCCTGCCTTGGATACACGAGGCCCTAGGTTCGATTCCCCAGCACCACATATACAGAAAACGGCCAGAAGGGGTGCTGTGGCTCAAGTGGCAGAGTGCTAGCCTTGAGCGGGAAGAAGCCAGGGACAGTGCTCAGGCCCTGAGTCCAAGGCCCAGGACTGGCCAAAAAAAAAAAAAAAAAAAAAAAAAAAACCACCCAAAACTCTAGAACTTGGAATCTGTGTCTGAATTAAAAAAAAAAAAAACACAACAACAACACCTGCAGCATAAAACCTTGGACTAATGACTAATATTAACTTTAATTACCATTACTACACATCCAGAAACACAAGAATATTTTTTTTGCCAGTCCTGGGGCTTGAACTCAGGGCCTGAGCACTGTCCCTGGCTTCTTTTTGCTCAAGGCTAGCACTCTGCCACTTGAGCTGCAGCACCACTTCCAGCCTTTTCTGTTTATGTGGTGCTGAGGAATTGAACCCAGGGCTTCATGCATGCTAGGCAAGCACTCTACCACTAAGCCACATTCCCAGCCCCCTTATTGTCTCTCATTGTTTCCTTTTGTTGGTTTAGATTTGCATCTATGATCTCAAAGTGAAGAGATATGTTAAAGAAATGAGTGCATAAGTCTGATAATGAGTGCATTTTTTGGCTATAATCACCCTTAGACTTGGATGTTGATGTGAAAAGCCTGGAATAAACCACTTTTGGAAAATGAGGTTTACTTTACTTGGTTGCAGGCCGCTCAGTAGAAAGCCTCTAGCGTGGGATGTTCTGTTGGATGCACCTAGCTCCCCCCACCTCCAGATTTGACAAAGGCAAAAGCAAAGATTTCCTTTGGAGATTCAATGGGGCCAGTGCAGTGTTCAGACTCTGCCAGATATTGGGCGGATGTGAGCTGCTGCCTGGAAGTGGCAGTCAGAGAATGCTGAGGATGGAAGAGTGTGGAGGAGAACTTGAAGGCAGAATGCTATGAACCAGTCTGCTCTTCTCCACCCTCCCCACATCCCCCAGCCAGCACAGAGGGACTTGTCAGAATGATGTGTGTGACAGGGCTTCTCAGGAGTGAGTGGTGGGGCTCAAGGTCACCTTAAGTGGAGTCCTAAGTGTCATGGGACTCCAGAGAGCATGAGAGGTTGTGTGTGTGTTTTCTATATTTTTACAACTTTGGTTTGCTTACTCATTTTTCCACTTTTCGGTACATCTTGTGTGGGATCCTCGATCTTCTATTCTAAGCCTGCCCTTGGTAATGGTGTGGACATGTGACCATGTGACAGGAGCCCTCCTAACAGTGTCCACCTGCACTGAAGACTGAGAAAGACACCCTCCTTCTGTGAGCCTGGGCTCACAAGCCTGGCGGTTCTGGAGGCATCTTTGCCACCACACAGGAGGGAGGGGTTGCCTGAGGAAGAGAGAGGTACAGGGGAAAGGGCATAGAGATGGAGTGGGGTCTGGACTTCATGTCAACATGGGAAGATGCAGTCTCTCTTTTTCATGTAGGCACTCAGGAGCCCTGACTTGCACAGGGGTTGCTTCTTCTTTGAACTACCCACTAAAGCCACCAAAGCCAAATCTGATGGCTTCTTTCTGCGATCTCTTTTCATTCAGAAGCATGGGCTCCCTTCCCATTCCCCAAGCTCACACACAAGTGCAATGGACAGTGTTCCTTGAAATTCTCATGTTGAAATTTTAACTCCCCAAAGTGATGGTACTGGGGCTGGGAATATGGCCTAAAGGTAGAGTGCTTGCCTCATATACATGAAGCCCTGGGTTTGATTCCTCAGTACCACATATATAGAAAAGACCATAAATGGCACTGTGGCTCAAGTGGCAGAGTGCTAGCCTTGAGCAAAAAGAAGCCAGGGACAGTGCTCAGGCCCTGAGTTTAAGCTCCAGGACTGGCAAAACAACAACAACAACAACAAAAACCAAAGTGATGTATTAGAAGTGGGTGTTTTAGAGTGATTAGATCATGAGGGGCACCCTGTAAGTGGGATTAGTACTTTTATAAAACAGATCCCAACACCTCCAAAGTCTTGCTCCTCTCTTTGACCGTGTGTCAAGTCTGTGATCTAGAAGAGACTTTTGGGGGCCAGGGGGGAGGGGGTCCTGGGGCTTGACAGGGCCAGGGCACTGTCCCTAAACTTCTATTTTGCTCAAGACTAGCCCTCTCTACCACTTGAGCCATAGCTCACTTCCAGCTTTTTGATGATTAATTCGATATAAGAGTCTCACAGACTTTTCTTCCCAGATTGGCTTTGAACCACAGTCCTCAGATTTCAGCCTTCTGAGTAGCTAGGATTACAGGGCCCTGGAACTGGGCTCTCTTGCACAATTTTCTGTTTGATTGCTTCCTTGGGGTTTTTTCTTTTTCTTTTGGTTATGGGGCTTGAACTCAGGGCCTAGGTACTATCCCTGAGTTCTTCAGCTCAAGGTTAGCTCTTACTGCTTGAGCCACAGTGCCACTTCCAGTTTTCTGTTAACTGGAGACAAGAGTCTCCAGTTTATACAAGAAAGTTTATACAAGAATCTCATAAACTTTCCTACCCAGGCTGGCTTGGAACAGTGATTTTCAGATCTCAGCCTCCTGAGTAACGAGGATTACAGGCGTGAGCCACTGGCGCCTGGCCCATCTGCTGTTTGTTGAGGTTGAGTTGCAGGACCTTCCCGTCTCTAGTGCAGAAAGTGCTTATTGGCCAGCCCTGGGCTTTGGCATAATCCTTTTGCCTGAATAACTGGCGGCTGGCTGTGGCCAAGCCCGGGGGGGGGGGGGGGGAGCTGGCGGCTGGCTGTGGCCAAGCCCGGGGGGGGGGGGGGGAGCTGACCCCAGTGATCAGTTGACCCCAGTGATTGGCTGACTCCAGTCAGGCCTTGCCCTGTCACACACAGACAGCTCTCCTGAAGCCCCTCCATCATAGGCAACAGGAAATAAAAACCAGGAGTCAAACTTAATTTATTTGCTTTAAAAAATTTTATTGCTATTCTTACAAAAAAAAAAAGGATAAGCATGTTCAGGTGAGAAGTTTCATACTCTGGGAATGAGCTATGTTCTAGGTCTTATGAGCAAAAGGCTCAAGACATCTCAGCCTGATGAGGTGCTGAGATGATCTGCCCAGTTCTCAGAGCTGCCTGCCCCTGCCCACCTTGCCTCCTCTGCTCCAGAACTTGAGATTGGAATAGCCAACTTTTGTGTCCTGTAAGGCCCCTTCAATATGTCATTTCCCATCCCATCTCCTCTTTCTCTGTCTTTCACTGTCACTTGCTGTATTTCCATGGATCCGGCTCTCAACAGCCTCCTGGCAGGAAACCCACATCTCTCACTCTCTTTAAAATCCATCCCCTAACTTTTCTCTTCCAATTAGCATTTGTGACTGCTCCTGGACCAGCCTACTCCAGACAGCAGTGCCTGGCTAGAAGACCACTCTGGGGGTCTGGGGGCCTGCGCTCTAGGCCTGATTCTGCTTCCTGTTGGCTGTTAGAATCTTAAGTACAAGATATTCATGTCTCATCAAAAAAAAAAAAAAAAGACATTTACAGTTCTCTAAAACCCCAAACTTTTGAGTGATGACAAAACACCATGTGTGGAAAATTCCACCCCATTAAACCTTGTTTCATGCAAAAAGTTATTTTGAAAAATTGTATAAAATCATCTTCAAAGTGTGTATAAGGCATATATAAAATATAAATGAATTTTATGTTTATACATGTGTTCTATCCCCCAAATAATCTCATTATGAATCCACAAATCCCTAAAAGATCCCAAATCTAAAACACCTTGGTCCTAAGATTTTGAATATGGCTGTTCAGTCTGTATTTCCTTATTTTTACAGATGCAGTGCTCCTACATCAACAGGATGTGCTACATGGCAATAGATGCTAATGTGCCCTGAAGAGTATGCAAATGCTACAGAGTGCAGGCAGAATTATCTGTGGGCCCCTAGCCACTGCTATTTTCATCTCAGGCCATTTCCCACCCACTAAAGACAGCACTGTACCTTTGCACTCTGGTGAAAATCAGCATCCCTGACTTCCATATTTATCTGGTGAGCTTCTGTAGCTCACAGCACCAGTTAGGGTTGAGCACAAAGCAGTGCCCAGTCTTAAAGTATATTGCTTTGACTCAAGTTTGCTTGGGCAGAACCATCACTCACACAGCATTCATCATCTCTTTAAAAATACACTAGCCCTTGACTCAGGGCGATGCCATTGCAAACACTATAACCTAAAGTCAGTCATATTAGAAACCAAATTAGTCACTGAAAAACTAACTTGATAACTGCTTTGGTTGGCTTTTGCTTAGTCAATCCTAACCCTAACCCCCCAACCCCTCAAAGTAGGTTTATTTCAGCCAGACCCACCAATGGAATTAGAAATAGCACCCTCCAAGAGCATCCACCCAGCCTTGGCTAACCTCACAGCCTGGAAAAAGCTGGTGCTTTACTTCAAAGCCATTAGAGTAAATTACATGATAAATAAATGCTTGTGTTTCTTGGGAGTTTCCAGCTGTGGGTGGATGTAGCCTTCATGAGGCTCCCTAGAGTTCTCAGACAGAACTTTGAGCATATCCAAAGGCTTTGAAGGACTAAATGACCCTTTGAAATCACCCTGGTCACAGTGAAGCATGCACAGAGAGATGGAACAGAAAGGGGATAGGATGACTCCTGTCAATGGCTGAAGAATGTGATGACAGTTGTATGCACAATCCACTCTGAGCTGGGTGAGACCCCTTCGAGGTAAGCATGGAATTGTGTATAGAGCTTTGGTTTTAAGCAACACGGAATCTTAAAGGATGGCTTAGAGGAGTGATGGAAATGAACATAGTCCCAATTAAGTTCTTACTTCCTGGAGACAGATGGAAGCCAGTGTCTTCCCTCCACGTGGCCCTTGGAAGGAAGAATGGCCCTCGGGGCCTTAGCACCCAGGGTTGAGATCCAGCTGCGTCAGTATGCTCTGCAGAGACGTCTGCAGCCTGGTCAGAGCCACCACCTCTGTGGAGTGGCGAAAGGCTTCCTCAACACCGTTCAGACTCTCTAGGACCTTCATGCCACTCATCTGAGGTTGTGGGCAGTTCTTGGAGGAGGCCAGCAGGTGAAGAAGGGCCCGGAGGTTCTCCAGGTCATTGGATACTTGCGCCGCATTTTGGGAATACAACCTGGTGAGAATCTCTTGGTGGATGGCCAGTGTCTGGTCCATCTTGGACAAACTCACAGCAGGGTAGAGGCCAGGAATGAAATCCAAGCCAGTGATCTTCTGCTTGGAGGAGAGAGACTGTTGTGCAGGAGGCAAAAAGAGATAAAGTGCTCAGAAAGCAGGCAAAGAAACCAACCTTCAAAGTCCTTTATGATTCCCATGAGCACAGAATCTCATTCTCGTGGCTGCCTCCTATCCCCTCTCCTTGCCTTTACAGGCGCTTATTTTCTGTGCCCAGGTGATCACCAAGCCTGCTTCCTAGACTCCTGCCTATCCCAAACCATTCTACCTTCCACTCCCAACTACTCTTCCTTGGCCAGTCATTTCTCCAAAAGAACCAACCATAGCTCCCTTCTTATTTGTTCAAGTCTCTGTAACACTCAGCAGATTCCTTTCTCCTACTTGCATGCTTTCCCCTCTCTTTGGGTGTTAAGGTCCCTTCTCTAGGGAGTACCCCACTTGTCTTCTTTGCCTCAGTGACTCCAGTTACCAGGAAGAGCTGTCCTCATCCCAATGGCCTGTGGCACATGCTCTTGAGAATACTCAAGTTAGGATTCTCAGGATCTCACATGTAGCTTTGTTGAGTGTTTTTAAGGGCTTAAGGGTTTCCTCTATGAAATACACAAGACTCTTGTCTAGTTTCTGGCTTGCTTCTGGCTAGTTTCTGCTTCTTTCTGACTGCCCAAGGCCACTGTTAAGATACCCAAAGTGACCAAGAGCTGTAGAAGACCACAAATTCTTTGCACGGCAGGGGTGGAAGAGTGAGGGTAGGGGTGTGTTTACAGTTGTTGTATCTACTTGGTCTCATTGCAACTTTGTTAAAGATAATGTGAAGTTCCAGTATCTAGATATGACAGAAGAAACCAAGGAATCTGCTTAAGATTTAACAGATGATCTGTGCGCCTATGGCTCATACCTGTAACTCTAGCTACTCAGGAGGCTGGGATTTTAGGATTAAGGGTTGAGGCCAGCCTAGGCAGAAAAGTTTGAGAGGGTTTTATCTCCCATTGACCACCAAAAAGCCAGCAGTGGAGCTTTAACTCAAGTGGCAGGGCACTAGCCTTGAGTGAAAAAGCTAAGGGACAAGTGCCCAGGCCCTGAGTTCAAACACCACTACCGGGGCCCTCACATCCATACAAAAGAACGCATAGATTATAAGACTTACTTAGTCTTCCTAATTTCAATTACAGACCCATCTGGGAAACAGATGAAGGTATAGTATGTCAGACCCCAGAGGAAGTCTAAAGTGGGCAGTAACAGCTGTTCATAAATGCTCAGAGTGCTGATGGTGAAGGAGGGGAAACTTGTTCTCAGTGTGGTCTGGAAAGCAGGATAAGCTGTGATGAGAGAGCACACAGCTAAAACTACAAAACGCTAATTCTGAGCACATCTAGAGATGGGCACGGATGCTGCTGAGGATCTGGCTACCAGCTAACCAGACACAGGAAATTTTATGGCTTCCCCTGATGTCCAGGAGGATGAAGATTGAGGGAGGCAGAGGGGAGAGGGTGAGACAGGCAGTGGTCAGTGTGGGGGAGGAAGCAGAGCTACTATACCTTTACCTGCCACTGCACCTGCTTCAGCTAGCCTTTGAGGTCTGGGGTTCCCCATCATAGAACATTCTGTGGCCTCATGATATCAGAGAATCCTATTCCTTCCTTCCTTCTTTCCTCTTTCTTTATCCCCCCCTCCCCCCACACATATCTATTCTGGGGCTTGAACTCGAACTCTCATTTGGCTTTGTTGCTGAAGGCTATTGTTCTAGCATTTGAGCCATCCCTACACTTCTAGCTTTCTGCCAGTTACTTGGAGATAAGAGCCTCACAGATTTTTCTGTCTGTGCTGGCTTCAAGACAAGATCCTCAGATTCCAGCCTCCTGAGTCACTCGGATTGCAGGTATGAGCCACCAGCTCCTAGCTCTATGATTTATTTTTAGGTAAAGGTATATGGCAATATTAAGTGTTTTTACAGTGGTTCCATAGTAGAACCACTAAAGGGAAACAGCCAGAAAGAATGGCATCCCTGTGCTTTGAAATCTTCTTCAGGTTCCAAGTTGCCTGGCATCCAGAAGGCACCTAATAAGTATTTCTTGGATTAAGGAACCATCATAAGGACTCAGTGTGGCCGGCCCATAGTTCTACTTTGCCCCAAATCCCCTGACCCTCCCTACCAGGTGTGCGATGTCATTGATCCTGATGATAATGGTCTTGATGAGGGTTTTGGCGTCATCCTGGACTTTCTGGACAGGCACGGCTTGCACATAGCACAGGTAATACCAAAGCCCCAGGAACTGGCACAGGAATCCCCAGCGCATTTTCAGTCTCAGGGTGAGTTTCTTGGATCTGAAAACATAAAGAACCACACATTACAAGAGGCTGGTCTCAGAATAGATCTATCTGTCCTGCTACCAACCACATTGCCAGATGTAGATAACAATGCTTTCTGCCAGGGCTACCATCACCTCAAAGCCAAAGATTATTCGTTATCTAGACCTAGATTAATAAAGCGTGCCCTTGGGAAGAGGCATATTGCCCCATCCATGAAATTATGATAATATGTTTGTAGACCACAGAGCGGTGAACCCAGGAGTGGTGGCCACAATGGGTAGGGGCTTCATGATGTGCTTCAAGGAAAGAGAACCAATCCATAAAGGCTCTGTTGGAATCTAATCACTTACTACAGAAATTTAGGCATACCACACAACTGCTCAAAACTCTATCTTCATCCCTATAGTCTACCTCTCTCCAAGCTTTTATGAGGAACAAGTTAGATAATGCATGTGAAAGAACAGAGAGGCTGTGAATGCACCGTTTCATTGCCCTGTCTTGTCGAGATGTTACTACCTTGCCCTTCCCATTGCTTTCTCAGCAGCCTGCTGTTCTGGTTGTGATGGCCTTGATCCTTTGCTTTACTACTTCCTTCATTTTCCCTGCAGATCTTAAATCTAAGCACAACTTCCCTACCATGGAATAACCAGTTAGATGCAGTGCCAGGTACCAAGGATACAAGGAAACATTTCAGATCCTCCCCACATCCCAACATCTCATGACTTTACAGGCCAGGCAAGACAAAGACAATACGGGAAGGTGGAGCTTTGCAAGGGGGCGACTATCAGACATTGTATGAGTCCTCAGGAGGGTGCCTGGAAGAGAGGGCACCTTAGCTGTATATTAATGACCAAGAAGGTATTAAGAAGAGTTGAAAGTAGTTATTGTAAGTGGCCAAGTGATCAACTATACCTAGAGGCAGGAGAGAATGCAACACTTTCACATAGAATGCTTCAAACTTACAAAGTCACAGAGGTGTGAACTTTAAAATTAATAATATGCAGATCCTTGATTAAGAAGCAACGTTTTAATGAGATACATGAGGCAAAAGGTAATAAAATCAAATGTATGCAAGTTTGTAGCCAGTGATCCATGCTAAGCAGATGTGTATGAGCTCGAAATAATAATATGTAGGTAAATATTAGGATGAAATTCTGGACATGATAAGGAAGTTAACTGCTCCTTTTGTGTTCTTCCTTATCTGGGTCATGATGGAACCAAGTAATGCATTTTTTGGTCCATTAAAATATTAGTACAATTCATTTTCTGGCAAGAAATTAAAACAAGCAATTTCTTTATATATTAGTTATAATGTTTAATCAAAGACATGTCATTGTTGTTGTTGTTCTAATCTGAATTTTATTACAGAGAAAAAAATGAGACTCAGGAAGACAAACCAATTTGCTCAAAGTCAAATAGGTTAAGTAGCAAAGCCAGGATGTTTATACAGCAGACTTAAATATACCAGCCCTTGGCTTTCCTTTCCAAGGTCTTTGTTACCTATGGTCATCTATGGCCCCAAAACATTAAACGGAAAACTTCAGACATGAACCATTCATAAGCTATTAAATAGTGCCATTCTTACTAATGTGTCGAAGTCTCATACCTTCTTATCCATCCCATCTGAGAGATGAAAATGCTTTCGTTTAGTGTATTCACACTGTAGAGATGAGTTCCCCACTAGTCACTTAGTAATTATTTCAGTTATTGGACCCACTGTCATGGATTTATAGTGCTTGTGTTCAAGTAACCCTTATTTTATAAAATATAATGGCCCCAGAGGAGGCATGAGACATGGAATGACAGAATAAATCTCTTATACTATATAATGAGTGGCAAGGATGTTGACCATATAGGGGATAACCCAGCAATATAAACTTCAATACTGCCAGAATGTCAGGTATTCAATGGAGTCTTGCAATATCTCTCCCCTAAAATAATACTATTTGCCTGGAATTCTAGCAAAGGTAGGAGAGACCAGAAGGCTGTTTATCTTCCTTGATACAGTGGCAGAGCTGGCTCTACTACTCTGCTCAAAAGGGTGAGTAAGAGGAATCTGTGTAGCCCTTGCCCATGATGTGTGTGTCTGGCTCAACTTTGGGGGAGTGAATGCCAACTGTGGAAAAATTATTGTAATTACTGTGCAGGGCTTGGAATGTGCAGGGCAGCACCACCTGTGGCCAGCTCTGAATCAAGTATTTGGCCCCTTGCCTCTCACAGGCCATCTCAACAGGGCACCTGGCATGTCTAAGTCTGTGCCTGCATCACACAATTGAATTTCATGCTTTTCTAAGATTTATGTGTTGAGGATACCCTCCTTGTAGAGAAAATTTACTATCTGATCAACTGTGGTCATAACACATAATCATCACCCTCTACTATCTGAATGGAAAAACAGGCTAGCAAGCCCTGATAATATGCCTCAGTGGATGCTGAAAAGCAATGGCAGTACCTCGAAAGCATGGAATTGAGTCGCTGTTGCTGTAAGTGTACCTACGGGGTAGGTACAGGCTTCGGGGCTACAAAGGGATAAAGGAATGGCAAATCCCACTGAGATCAAAGCAATGGTGAGTACCTGCTACACCAACACACACCGCACACAAACACACACATCACACACAGAGCTACATCAACATATATAATTCTTTCGAGGCAACTAGTTATCACCCAAATTTCAATACCTAAGGGGTACATTGTTGGATATAGCCTGAGAGGGGAGGGAACGTAGCTAGGAAGGGCAGAGCCTAGGGAGAGGCAGGATGATTCAAGATGGTTAATTCAACTTCATTGAGCTCCATGCCAATGTGCAAAAATTACTCACCATTGATTTGGTGGCTGGTAGCTAACATATATGAGCAATAGCCATTGTGGGCCAGGTACACAGATGAAAAGGGCACAGAGCATAGCAAACCAGGAATCAGGAATTGCAGGAGAGGCAGGACATAGAGGCTAGGGATTTCCAGGAGGGCTAGGTAAATTTAAATAGGCCTATGCCTATTTAATATCTCTCTTCTCTCTCACCCTCTGAT
Source organism: Perognathus longimembris pacificus (assembly GCF_023159225.1). Taxonomy (NCBI): domain Eukaryota; kingdom Metazoa; phylum Chordata; class Mammalia; order Rodentia; family Heteromyidae; genus Perognathus; species Perognathus longimembris. The sequence goes on along the minus strand of NC_063162.1, from coordinate 135,073,328 downwards.
AATGGCTATCCTGCAGACTGCCTTTCTTCATAGTTTGGGGCCAGTACAAGCAAAAATGTTTGCAAAACTCCTTTTCTACCCATAGCTGGGACTAGAGGCATGCACCTGACATCCTAGCTACAACAGGAAGCCTACAATAGGTGAATGGAAGTACAGGCTAGGCCTCAAAAATTAACCAGTGCACAAAGGGTTGTGGGTATGGCTCACCAGTAGAGTACTAAAGGGCAACATGACTGGAGTTCAAACTCCAGTCATACCCCTCACCCCAAAAATGGAGCTCCTGGGACTGCACTAGTAAAATGTGGCTACAGCATATAGGCTTACGACCAGTGGGTGAGGCTTATATAACCACCCCATTAGCCCACCAGTGTCCCCTCTCTGACTTTACCTAGGTCTTAGGCTGACTTTCTTCCTACATGGCAGTTCTCCACAGGACACCTCTTACCCATCCACTTCCTCTGTAGATATGACCAAGCCCTTGCATCCCCTATAATGCTGATGGCCTCTAGATGGGAGCTCCCTAATCTTCCTCTAGCCAGGGGTAGACAGACCTTCTGGGACCTTAGGTCAAGGTGGGATAGGCAGAGATGTTGGCTGCCATTCTACATTCAGGCTTGAGGGCAGCTGAGCTCAGGCCAGGTCAGCAGTGTTGGGGGGGAGGGGGAACTCAGAATATCTCTGGGTCACAGAGCCATTCACTGGCAGAGGCTGCCTTGAACTTTGCCTATCTTCCTTGGTTGAATGTACCAGAGGAGAGATAGCAAGGGACCTAGCACACTTCTTTCTCTCTTTCTTTTTTTCTTCTATTTTTCAGCCATTTGGTTTTTTACATCTTTCTCTTTGGTAGTCTTTTACATACTAATGTGAATTAAATTCTGACATTGTTTGGCCAATAGGTATGTGAAAAATACTCAGATTTATAATCAGAATAGAAATGAGATTCAAAACTGCAATGAATTATCACTTCACTGCAGTTAGAGTGCTGGTTGTCAGAAAGAGGAAAGATAACGAATGCTGGTGAGGATTCGCTAATGGGAACTTCTTATCCTCTATGTGTGGGTAGTTAGTATAGTTTTATGAAACAGTACACCGCCTCCACCAAAAACTAGAATTAGAACTACAAGCAGTCCCACTACTGGATGTATATCCAACAGAAATCAAATCAGTATGTACTCCTATATTTATTGCAGTGCCATTCACAGCAGACAAAATATGGAATCAACACTGGTAGCCACTGATGGATGAATTGATAAGTTGAAAAATCTGGTTCATATGCACAATGGGATATTACTCCATCACAAAAAAGAATGATCTATCATTTGTGGTATCATGGATGGAACTAAGGGATGTTATGTTAAGATGTTCTCAAAGAAGCAGAAAAGAGAAGCTGGGTACGGTGGCTCATGCTTGTAATCCTAGCAGCTCAGAAAGTCGGAATAAGGAAGCTCTTGGTTCAAGGCCAGCTCAGGCATGAAGTTAGCAAGACCCCATCTAAACCCATGCTGGACATTCTGGCATTCATCTGGAATTAGGAGAATTAGGATTAGGAGAACTGACCTGGGCAGTGAGACCCTATCTCAAAAATAGAGTAAAAGGCACTAGAGGCACGGCTCAAGTGGTAGAGCATATGTCTAGCAAATATAAAGCTGAAAGGAGGAGGAAGATGAGGGAAGGAGAAAAAAATAAAAAGAAAAGTAGGAGGAATAGGAGGAGGAGGAAGATGATGAAGAAGACAAAGACGAAGAAGGAAAAGGAGGAGAAAGAGGAGGAGGAGGAGGAAGAGGAGCAGGAGGAGGAAGGGTCCTACAAGGACAGGAGGAATATTTTCTTAATATCTTATAGCTTAGTAGAATAGCTATGATTGACCACAATAAACCCATTTTAAACAACCAATACATAATCAATATTAAAGTTCCCCAAATAAAGAAATGATATCTGAGCTGACAGGTGTGCCAGTTACTGTGATCTGATCACTCTCCATTATAAACATGATTGAAATACCCTACTCTATCCATCAATGTGTACCATTATTGTGTGTCAATTAAAATATATTACAAATAGAAATATTTACTTGGGTAATATATTTTCTGAGAAACAAGCCCAGACGAGCCTGGGCTCTATAAACAAGACCATGTCACAAACCAACAATTCACCTTTACTATAAGTGAACTGGAACTCTTCAGCGGTTCAATTAATTTTCTCTCCTTTTTGCAGTGGGGGGAGAGGGGCTATTACTAGACTTTGATCTCATGGCCTGTGTTTGCTAGGCAATTAAACAGTCTCTCCAGCCCATTTTGCTGTGCTTATGTTTTAGAGTCATGCTGGGTTTTCTTTTTGTTTTTTTGTTTTTTTTCCCCCCACAGGCCAGCCTGAACTGTGATCCACCTATTTACACTTGTACCATGACACCCAGCTTTACCTGTTAAGATGGGGTTTCAAGATTTTTTTTCTCTATCCTGAATAGCTAGAATTATAAGTGTGAGTCACTGGTGTCCCATTTCATTTTTCAAATGTTGGCCAAAATTTATAATTTTTAAAAGTCACTGAGCCAACAGAGGAGATTCTCTCTCCTTTGCAACCACAAACTTCATTTGAGAAATCATGCTAACATTCCTAGCTAGTAGCAGGGTGTGGATTGGGAGTCATATTCTTTCCATTCATCACAGACTACTGTTAGATCTAATTCTATCAAGGAAAGCAAATAGACTTCACAGCCATTGTCAACTCTGATCAGTTTTTAGTGGCTCCCTGGTGCAGTGTAGATGGGTAATCTGTAGTTCCAGCTAGACTCAGAGGAAGAGGGTGCCACCATTAATTATGTCTACCTACACTTGTCCCAGCATTTGCCAAAGGTCTGGCATGGAGCAGGTGTTTGTTATGTATTTGTTGAATGAATAAATGAACTACTGCCCATCATTGGTCCTCACTGGCAAACAAAACAAAACAAAAAAGTTAACCTACCTCTATGCCAGCTCACCTGCTCCCACGTGAATGTTGCTGTTGGAATTCACTTTTGCCCCACACAAACTTCTAATGGAGACAGAAAGTTCTTCAGTGTCCAGATGTCCCTTTTCCAGGCACTCTGGTCAGTGTATGCCTTCACATGGCTCTGCGTTCTTTCAGCTGAGCTAGTCTTTGTCCAGACTTTCATCCCAACCACTCTGCACTGTGAACTCATTCACAGGCCTGGGCACTGGGCCCTGCATTCTGGCCCCCTTGGGCCTTGCAAGAGCCCTCTGTTCTGCCTTCCTGTCTTCTCATGGCTTCCCTGGCCCAGCTCATCTATCTATCTATTTATCTATCTATCTATCTATCTATCTATCTATCTATCTATCTATCTATCTATCTATCTCTAGCTATATATCATCTATCTATAGTCTACTAGTAGTTGGGCTTAAATGCAGGGCTTTATGCTTTTGCTTAGCTTTTTCATTCATGACCAATGCTCTACCACTTTTTCCATATCTCTAGGCCACATTTTCTTGGTTAATTGGGAATAAGGGTCTCATGGACTTTTCTGCCTGGCCAGATTTTCACTCAGTTGTTTGAGAAAGGAAAGAACTCCAAGGTATCCATTTCTTCTTTGCCTACTCTCTTCACCTCGATACAATAAATGATTGATATGGTCTTTGTCTTTCCCAGGACATTCAAGCAGGAACAACCAAGTTGTTCCTTCGGAATGTTCCCATAGAACCTTCAAACAGGAAAGAGATTGGAAACTCTGTCCCAGTCCCAGCCCCGACTACTTCCCGGGCCAAGAGAGGCAGCTGCTACCCAGCAGAGTACCCAGAAAGCTTGTGCTACTGGGACAGCAGGACCAAGTTCCCCCCCTCTGCTTGTCCCGCCTGAAGACTATCTCCAACAGAAAGTAATTATCTTGTTCTCCCCAACAACAAACTGGTCCCGTGTCTTATTTGGTCTAGCAGTATTGAAAAAGTCACTTTTCAAAAGTGACGGAATCTTTAAGGCAAACCACACCACAGAAGTTTAAACCAAGCCCAGAGAGAAGGAAGGCTGTAGAAAGGCCTGGAAAGTGTCCTGGAGCCCACCTGGTGGCAGTTGTATTCAACCATCTTGGCTAGAAATGCACAACAGCATTTAAAAACAAAACCAAACAAACCAACCAGCGGACCCTGCAAATGACTATAGTTTTCCTCACGACCCAGTGCTCTGTGCCCAGAGACCTGTTACCCTGCACACTGAGGACGGCGATCTGCGCAGCTTTGGAAGCAGATGTGGAAGTCCCGGATACAGTTTCTCGGGAAGAGCCGGGTTCTTCCTGACAGATTATATGGCCACTTCTACCCCCAACGTAATTCTAGTCCCAGACTTCAGCCTATGCGGTTCTTCCCACTCCTGATCGGGGTGCTCACTGGAAAATGAGTCCCGTGCTTGGCCAATTTTCTTCCTTGCACGTCGAAGTGAGGCACCTGGACCTCCTGGGACCTCTCCCCCCGGGGATTCCCAAAGCATTTCCCCTTTGCAGAGCAGACAGTCTCCCTGGCCCTGGCTGGCTTTGCCAGGACAGGGTCCTGCCTGGTGGATACAGCCCAGCGCAATCACGAACCCTACGCTCCCCAGCTCCTGCAACGCTCAGCTCAAAGCCACCCAGTCCAGAACCTGGCCATGCGCACTGTCTCTCACCTGCCTCCGTTTCCTCCCCCTCGAAGCCCACAGTGGGTGGGTGCTGCGACCTGCCAAGAAAGACAGAACAGAAAAGGAGAGTCTCGAGTCTCACCTCTCAGCTGCTGGCTCCGGGATTCCGATGGAGCTCCACGCCGGCCGGCACCTCTTATAGCTGCCCCGGCACGAATTGTGCAACAAGTCTGGGCGCAACCCGAGCGCCAGAGGCCGCCCCGCCCCACGGGGGCTAGGGAGCCCTGGGGCAGCGAGGTCCGAGCGAGCGCCGCGTCCTCCTCCTGACCTGGCCGCACCTGGGGCCACGCACATCCTCTCGGGGTGGAGCCCCAAAGTCTGCGGTGCGAGAGCGCGATCCGCACGAATGGGGAATCCTCGAGGTCTCCCCACCGGTTGCTGAGCGGGCCCCTTGGCTCTGGGGACCAAGCCGGGGGTCAGGGAGGCTCCCCCACTGGTCCTGGGGCCGGCTGGCTCCTGCTTCCCCTGGCTCAGCCCCGACGGCCCTAGGCGCCCGCCGTGTACCCCGCACTCGGGCCAACACGCCATCAATCCCTTTCTGGGGAGCAGAGGAAAGTTTGCCAACCCCTGTTCTCCGGGAAGCCCACACACTGCTTCATCGACTCTTGTAGGTCTTGAGTCCTTCCTCCCATCAACCCCTTTTCTAGGCAGAAGCTCAGCTTGCTGGCTCTTGCATTCTATCGTTGAAGATGGCTGGCCTGGATATTCTCCCTGCCAACTCCCCTTCCCCTGGCTGGGTTGGGTGCAGGGTTCATCGCTTTCCCTTGGTCATAGCAGAGCAGGTAATTTACTGGCCAGGCAATTCACATTTGCCGGTCCTGGTACCTTCACAGTGCCAATCACATGTGGGTGTCCAGGAAAATTTTGCTGAACAGAACTGTAAGAATGCCACATGCCACAGAGCCGATTGTGTGTGTGTGTGTGTGTGTGTGTGTGTGTGTGTGTGTGTGTGTGTTAATTCCAGGGCTTGAACTCAGGGCCTGAGTGCTATCTAGCTTCTTTTGCTCAAAGCTAGCAGTCTACCCCTTGAGCTACAGCTGCACTTTTGACTTTTGATGGTTAGTTGACAATAAGAATGTCATGGGCTTTCCTGCCCCAACTAGCTTCAAACCATGATCCTGGGATCTCGGCCTTCTGAGCAGCTAGGATTACAGGAATGAGTCACTGGGTGCCTGAATCAGAGCTAATTTTTTTTTTCAGGGTGTCTTGACCTTTACTGGAAATCACTTGACCACCTGGTGATAAAACAGGATGCAACTCTGCAGGCGGGAGGAGAGGAAGAGGGCTCCCAGGTGTGGACAATACCCAGCAAAGCAAAATAAGTTCAAAACAAGTTTGATAAGTACAGCTCAGGCCAGGTTACATTAAACAATACCAATCAGAGTTGTTCAAAGCTAGTTCCAGTTGATAGTCATTGATCTGCATTTACTTCATTTTGAAAGCACTTTCAAAATTTCAATGCTATATTTGCTGTATACCAGATAACCAGGTGGGCCTCGAACCCACAACAACAGTCAGCAGCACTCAGTATATCAGGCTAGGAGTCTTTCATTTAACTGTGCTCAGTGTCTGCAACTGCCACACCAGAGCTAATTTTTGAATGTCATATTAGTGCACTATTCTTTGAGAAGTCTTCTAAGACTCTAGATGACTGGGAAGGTAGGTTTTTTGCTTGTTTTTAGAATTGGGGAAATATACCTACAGTAATGACAGTATGTAGAGTACAAGAAGACCCAGGCCCACATTTGTTCTTTTTTTTTTTTGGCCAGTCCTGGGGCTTGGACTCAGGGCCTGAGCACTGTCCCTGGCTTCTTCTTGCTCAAGGCTAGCACTCTGCCACTTGAGCCACAGCGCCACTTCTGGCCATTTTCTGTATATGTGGTGCTGGGGAATCGAACCCAGGGCCTCATGTATACGAGGCAAGCACTCTTGCCACTAGGCTACATCCCCAGCCCCCACATTTGTTCTTGAAGCAACAGCCCAGTTGCATCTGAGACTTCCTAATGGAAAACTGCTCAAAGACTCTGTACTCCATTAGAGCAGTAGGGGTCGATATTGTTCTGTTATACTCCCAGCCCATGGCCCAGTGCTTAGCACCAAGTATTCATCTTGGAAACATATTTTTAATGAAAAACTCAAATATACGGAAGCCAAGCAATAGTATAAATCTAACAATTACTACATTCTGTATTTGCTTCATTTTTGTGGTGAAACTATTTTAAAGCAAATTGCAACTATGCTGACATCTTACCTCTAAGAATAATTGTACTCTTGGAAACATTCAACCATTGTCACACAATAGTAATTGCTTAATATTACAAAAGGCTGGTCTACAAATTTCCACAGATGTCTCAAATGTCTTTTGTAGTTGCTTTATTTAATCCTGGTTGTTTTGCATTTAGTTAGTGTTTAATCCATGGTACTGGAGATGGTGCCTAGGGCCTTAATCAAGCTCTGCTACTGAGCTAAACACCCAACCCCATAAATACTTTGTGAAAGATGAAAGGAAAGAAGGAAGTAAAAAAGTAAGTTGAGTATGTATTTATCAAAGCCAGAGTTTGTTAGCTTAAAGCACACTGGTTGTATCTGTGGAATTATCATAACAAACCTCACTCATGTTATTTATGCATGCTAATTCAAAACTTAAATTAAATTAATAAATAAAAAGTTGGCATTAGTTATCATTTAGAATTATTTAGTCAGCAAAAAAAAGGGGAAACCAACTTAATGATCAATGTGGGAACTTGGTAATATTATTGAAAAGTTCTATTGGTGTAATATACAGACATTGGAAATTATGTTGTAAAATAACCTTTAATGCTACAGGCAGCCTTGCGTTTTTATTTATTTTATTTATAGTTATTTTTATTGAACTCAGGGTTTTGTGCTTGTAGGCAGGTACTCTGTCATGTGAGCCATTCCACCAACCCCTAAGACATTACATTTTTAAATAGGAAAGAATCAGACTACAAAGTGGTTCATCTTTTCTGATCCTACAGGAGCAGATACACACACATTCACACCAAGATATAATGCTGTCATTATTGAGAGTTAAGTTAGAAATGATTTTTTAAACCTCCTCTCTGCTTTTCTGTTTTTAAAAAATTATCCAGGATGGAAACTTCTTTGTTGGAGAAGGAAGCCAGGGCCACAGGGTGCGAGGCATGTGTTCTACCACTGAGTTGTACTCTAGCCTTGGGACTAACTTTCTAGAAGAGCATTTTTTTTTACATCCTATGAAAATAATAGCTTTTTTGTTTGCTTCATTTTTCGTCTATAGGCTGTAGCACTTGGATATGATCAAGTTTTTCCTTGTCCCCAGCATCTTTGTAACTCTGCTCTAGTGAAAGAGTCAGCTTGTTTTCAGAGCTTGGCAGCCTCTGGCTGACCTGTTCTGGTCACCAGGTGAATTGGTACCGGGGGATATTGCCTGAACTTAAGCAACCCAAGGGAGCATATTGTGAAAATACAGATTGTCTATCACCTACCTATTTACTTTGCCTTTGATTTAAAAATAAGAACTAGATGACAGATTTTAGTCCATTTTTATTTTATTTTATTTCTCTCTTTCTGGTATTATTGAGGATTTGAATTTAGGATCTCATGTACATGATAAGCTCTACTGCTGATCTACACTCCCAGCCCTTTTAAATTTTATTTTAAGTCAGAATCTCACCAAGTTACCCAGACTACCCTCAAACTTGCCATCTTCCTGCTTCAGACTCCCAAACAGTTGGAATTACAGGCACCACTATACCCAGCTTTAAACACAAGTTCAAAATGGACAAAGGAACATGAATGACTTAGTTTTCCCCAAATCTTCCCCTCCTTAGAAGTAACCATAACCAGCTTTGTCTTCTTCCAGTGCTATTCTGCTTGTATCTTTCATGTTTCATATTTTTTTAAAAAAAATCTTTGTTACTATCCATACTATTCTTCCTGCCTTTATCATTAAAACTTTCATGTTTTAGAAAAGTTCAAATTGTTGCCAGGCACCAGTGGCTCACTCCTGTAATCCTAGCTACTCAGGATGCTGATATCTGAGAATCTCAGTTCAAAGCCAGCCCAAGCAGAAAAGTCCCTGTGAGACTTGTGTCTTCAATAAATCACTCAAAAACCAGAAGTGGAGCTGTGGCTCAAAGTGATAGAGTCTAGCCTTGAGCTCAGACAGTGCTCAGGCCATGAGTTCAAGCCCCACAACTGACCAAAAAAAAAAGAAAATTTAAAATATCCATAATACACTTATAAGAAAAAAAGACATCAATATCTCTGTGTGTCACCATGCTACTTCAACTCCTACTAATTTTACATCTTTCCTTCAGTATATCTAGCATATAATTTCTTATCAGTGCACACAAACCCGGGCTATCTTTTTAAACTCAGTATTTACTTCATTTTGTGGAGCCTCCATAATCTATCTAACCATATTGTTACATACATAATATTGTAATTAATATATTTAAATGGACTTATTTGAGCTCGATGTAAGCCTATCTGTGGGAGAAATTCTGATAAGGAGAATTCCCAGTGGAAGGTATGCACGTTCAAAAAAGAAATACATCGCCAAATTCCATTCCTTGGAGATTGCATCAATTTGCATATGCAATGGGCTGCAAATGATAATGGTGTAAACATTAGGAACATTTAGTTATCTCTTCTACCCAGGAGTCTGGAGGTAGGTATGTGCAGTAGTGCATGGTGGTATCATTATGGGCCCTCTACCTTCTGGTCTTCTCTTTACCTACATCCCTATGTTTATGGCCTCCTGGCTACAAGGGGAGATGCAAGTATCATGACCCCACACAAGTAGGAAAGGGGCAGGGGCAGAGACCATACGTTTTTTCTTCTTGAAGTGCTTTTAGTCAGGGCAGAGAAGTAAGACATTTTCCTATTTCTGCAAGAGTTGGGACATATGCCCACCCCTTGACCAATCACCAGCATAATGCCTTGGCTTACTTGGACCAATAAGAATTCTTCTTCTAGGCTTGAAATAGCTGAAGGGATGCCCCATCTTATAGTGCTTAATAGCTATTTCAAATATGCCACCAGGCGAGTTCCAAATGGATGAAGGAAAAAAGGGTTCCATGGAGGAGAAGTAGCTTTTGGGCACAAAATAGTGTCTTCACTATTCAAATTGTTCTTTATTATTACATTTCTGATAGATGTGATTTTATTATTAAATAGCAAAACTTTAAAAATCCTTTTTACTTGAATCCTGACAATCTTCACAATGTTCAAAAAATTAATTCTATAATTTTAGCTACCAAGGAATCAAAGATAGGAAGACCATGGTGGAAGCCAGCCTGGGCAAAAATTTGCAGAAATCTTATCTCAGAAATAAGGTGACCATGGTGATAAATGTCTAAACCCCAACTACTTGTAAGGTAGACAGGAGGACTGAAGGAGCTAGAGACAGGAGGATCATTGTCCTAGACAGGCCCCAAACCAAAGTGAGAGACTATATCTGAAAATCAAACCAAAAGCAAGAGTACTGCTGTGTGGCCTAAGAAACAAAACACTTGCCAAGTGCAAGGCCCTGAATTTAATCCCCAGTACTGCAAATAAATAAAGAATTATATATATATATATATATATATATATATATATATATATATATATAATCTTATCCGATTTTGTCCATAGAGGCCACAGAAGATGCAGAGAAGGTCATCTCCATGCTATGTGCAGGAAGATGAGATCCAGAGTGGTCAAGGGACTGCCTGCACAAGGTAGGGGTAGAGCCTGTGTTTTCCATCACCCACACTGTCCTCATCTTTGTGTAAGATTTCCTTCTTCCAGACACAAGAAAAAGAATATGTCTAGATGACACTGTTCTCAGTCGAGGTGGCCAGTGTTTGAACTGATGACAGAGAGTTAGTAGCCATGAGCCATGAGGTATGCTAGGGTCCGGAGGTCACCTCAGAGGTCCCTAGGTTTTGTGGAGTGGATGATGGTGCCCTGTCAAGGGAGCAGACAGATGAAGGTTAAATCTCATCTGACTTCACATCATCCCAAAGAGCTGTTCATGTGTGAAATATGCCATTCACCCACATGGAAGTGGGTTCTCTACAGGCCTGAGCTAGGACTAAAAAACAACAAGATAACTCAGTCTAATACTGGGACTGGAGTTTAAGTATGTGCATACGTGTAGGGTGTGGGATGGATTGGTTCTGGGGCAAGCATGTGGTCTATTAGGGGAAAGTTTGTCAAGGACAAAGACCTCCCTGTTCCCAGACTAACACAGAGCCTGCTGTAGAACATGCTTGTGTGGATGCTTGTGAAAGTGGGTGCTTCAGGAATGGCCTAAGTGCCCTCTAATGCCTGACCTTCTTCCTGATGTCATCTATTATATTACCCCACTTATTTCTGCAGAGCATCAAGCAAGACCTGCAATTGACCTACCAATTTGTAAAAGGCGAAAGATTTATACGATCTGAAGAGAAACCAGAGTATTGACCTACCAATTTGTTAACTTTATCTGTTGGTCTATCTATCTATCTATCTATCTATCTATCTATCTATCTAGCAATCATCTATCTACCTACCTATCATCTACCTATCTGTCTATCCATTTATCTTTATCTATCATGTATCAATCATCTATCTGAGATGGATCTTGCTTCGTTGCTCAGGCTGGTCTTTAATTCTTAGGTTTAAGTGATCCTCTTATCTCTGCCTCCCAAGTATCTGGGACTATAGGTATATATCATGCATAGAGTTGTTCTATCATCTTTTTAACTATTTATTTATTTACATATTTATTTATTTTTGCCTGTCCTGTCACTTGAACTCTGGGCCTGGGAGCTGTTCCTGAGCTTCTTTTGCTCAAGGCTATCGCTCTACCACTTGAGCCATAGTGTCATTTCTGGCTTTTTCTCAGCAGTTTATTGGAGATAAGAGTCTCATAGACTTTCCTGCCCAGGCTGCCTTTGAACCACAATCCTCAGATCTCAGCCTCCTGAATAGCTAGGATTACAAGTGTGAGCCCCCAGCCCCCAGCATTAACTATTTATTTTTGGAATATTTTAGACCTACAGAAATGTTATCCAGATCCTATAAAGAGTTTCTATCTACCCCACTCCTACTTTCTTAGATTTGACATCTTACATTAGTGTGGTATATTTGTCAGAATTAATGAGTCAGTACTGACACATTATTATTTTATTAGCGTTCTTACTTTATTCAAGGTTTTTCAGTTTTCCCCTAATGTCCTTTTTCTCTCCATGATTCTCAAGATTTTCTTGAACCAGCACCATTATGGGAGTGAGTTCCTTGGGGTCAAGAAAATCCATGCCTGTTGTGTTCCAGTCCAGGGGCTGATACATAGGAAGAGTTCCATAAACTGTTCAATGACATTTTGAGACATGTTTGTGGGTTTCATTTTTAGCGGGGCCTGGTGCATGGTAGGCCCACAATAAAGATGTATGAATAAATGCCCAACAAAACAGAACAGTGACTTTGTGTTCACATTTTTCACACAGCCTGATGCAGATTGCGGTTTAACAACGCAGAACAGGGCCAGGAAGCTGGGCCAGCCAGCTGTGCTGCAGAAGGACGCATGGCCCACGCTGCTCTGTGGCCTCCACGGATCACGCTCGGCAGTCAGTTACAACTCTTAAATCTTTTATTTCTCCATGTTTATTTTATGCTACTGGGGTTGAGCTTAGGGGCTCATGTTTGCTAGACAGGTGCTGTACTGCAGAGCCATGCCCAACCCCCCTCCCTTTTTTTTTTTTTTTTCTGCTTTAGATATCTTTCAGGGAAGCTCTCGAGATTTCGTTCAGGGCCAGCCTCAAACTCTGATCTTATACCTATGGCCTCCCACATAGCTGAGATTACAGTGCACAAAATTATGCCTGACGTCCTCACTTTTCAAGTCTACCTAGTGTAGCCATCTGCCTGATAGCTTTGTACATTAGTAAGTAATTCACTGTATTTGTTTAACTCTTCCCTACACTGACTTTTCCATTTTGCTCAAGTTGGGCGATTGGGGCCCCAGCTTTGAGCTTCCAATAGCTCTTACAATGAGGGCGGACAAAAGACCAGAATCAACTTTGGATATACACATACCTACTCTCTGTTAAAGAGGTCTGCTCCTTACCGAAGAGGTTATCAGGGATCTCAACTGGGACTATATTTTCCAAAGTTAACTGTGGGGGTAGGGTTGGAGGTTGTGGGCTGAGCAGGAGCTGATTGGTTCTTTGGGCATGCACGTGGACTATTAGGGGACAGCTTGTCAAAAGCAAAGACTTCACTGTTCCCAGCCTGGTAAGCTTTGCTCATCCGCCTCATAGACTGGGGCTTCCCACTTGCTAAGCAGGACTCAAGTCTGGCTAAGGAGATGATAGAGACTTTGAGTTGATTGCTGGGTAGGCCAGTCAACTTAGCTGTGTCTCAGTTCCCTCAGCAGACCCTGACTACGGGATCTAGCCTGTAGGTTATAGGAAAATGAACAAGCCAGGGCTTTATGGTTCCCAGCCATGCCCAGTCCTGGCAAGTCGTGTGTGTGTGTGCGTGTGTGTGTGTGTGTGTGTGTGATGAAGGGATCAAATCAAATGCTCCTTTGTATAAATAGCTCACCTTCCTCCAGTCAGGCCACTGCTGGCAGCTTTCTTGTCTGGGCTCTGGATGTTGGTCCCCAGGAAGGAGCCATACTGGTTACACAACATTAAATTTGCCTTCTTCCCTTTCTGCTGATCTTCCCCCATCTTGTCTCTTTCTCTTATCTTTTCTTCCCCATCCATGGTGGACTTATCTGAAGAAAATAATGGAAAACACAACTGTAAGTTTTAGTGACTGTTTTTCCCGCTCCACTCATGTACTTCCCCTCGTATTGCCCTCCCACCCCAAATGTTTAGTGAATTTTTTATATCTCTATCAAGGTGTCTGTACCTAGACCTGGGGAGTTTCTTTCTTCCTTCCTTCCTTCCTCCCTCCCTTTCTTTCTTTCTTTCTTTCTTTCTTTCTTTCTTTCTTTCTTTCTTTCTTTCTTTCTTTCTTTCTTTCTTTCTTTCTTTTTCTTTCTTTTCTTGCCAGTCCTGGGCTTGGATTCAGGGCCTGAGCACTGTCCCTGGCTTCTTTTTGCTCAAAGCTAGTACTCTGCCACTTGAGCCACAGCACCACTTCTGGCCGTTTTCTGTACATGTGGTGCTGGGGACTTGAACCCAGGGCTTCCTGTACACAAGGTAAGCACTCTTGCCACTAGGCCATATCCCTAGCCCCTAGACTTGGGGAGTTTCAAATGTGGTCTTCATGGTGCCTCTTCTTCCCATCAGCAAACAACCCATAGAGTCATAAGCTATTAACCATTTGTTCAACTCATAGTTCTGTGGGTCAGAAGTTCGCCTTTACTCCTATGACTGATGAGTGACTGACTAGCTGTCAGCTGAGACGATGAGAGTAACTGGGTGACAGTTGCTGGGTTCCTAAGAGCAGCAAAAGAGGGAAAATCACCATCTACAATCTCTTTCAAGTATTAGTCATGCTTGAATTTCCCATTGACCAAGACAAGTCCTATGATGAAGCCTAGGGTCACTATGAAGAAGAGACCCAATAACAGTGTTAGGGGGAGGCGTGAAAAGATTAGGACTGAGCTAATCGCACAAGAGAATGCCTATTGCATCAGGAAAATATGAGCCAACAGAGTCAGCACCAGAGGCTGAGTTATCCAGTGAAAAAGCACGAAGGGCAACTAGGAGAGGGTCCGGAGAGGATATCTAGGGGTCAGGTTGGCAGAAAGGAGCCTCAGGGAATGACAGCAAAGATTCTTCATGAAAAAAGATAAGGGGCTCAAGTTTGAAAAGCCACTGGGAGCCATTAAAGGCATCAGAGTGGATTCCCATGGCTAAGTCACCATTTTGGAAGCGTCAATTGGTAGAGAAATATAGGAAGGAATTCAAGAGAAGAAAATTTAACACCAAGGTGACAAGTGGTAAAGAATTACTTAGTCACTCGTCTGTTTATTTCTTCATTGGCTGGACCAAGAAGCTCCCAGGGAAGTTTGATTGCACATCGGGCACTGTGTTAGATCCTAAAATACAACAGCAAGTGTGATGCAGTCCTGGGTCTCAGCAGTGGAGTGATGAAGACAGAGGAGACACCCTGCCATGGTTAACAGTCCCCACTGGAAAGAATCCCCATTTAATCCCTACTGTAAGGTACCAAGAGATAAGATCGTGGGCCATTTAAGAGAAAATTAGGTTGTCATGAAGGTGCCTGCTGAGTAAATAGAATGGATCAGTCCATTCATGAGTTGCTTAAGAGGTTGATAGACTATCTGGTGGGGGCGGGCAGTTGAGGCTGTTACCAAAGTCAGTTTAACCCTATGTCTTATATGTGATGCTCTGTTGCATTGGGACTGTGCAATTTCTAACAGCCAAAAGGTCCTCACCTGATGTGACCCCTTGATCTCCAAGCCTTGGAAGCATGAGCTGATGTTGTATGCTGGTGGCTCACGCCTGTAATCCTAGGTACTCGGGGGGCTGAGATCTGAAGATTGCCATTCAAAGCCAGCACAGGCAGGACAATTTGTGAGATTCTTATTTCCAATTAACCACCAGAAAACTGGAAGTGGTGCTGTAGCTCAAGTGGTAGAGTGCTACCCTTGAGCTGAAGAGGTCAAGGACAGTGCCTAGGCCCAGAGTTCAAACCCCATGACAGACCAAGAAAGAAAGAAAGAGAGAGAGAGAGAGAGAGAGAGAGAGAGGGAAGGAGGGAGGGAGGGAGGGAGGGAGGAAGGAAGGAAGGAAGGAAGGGAAAGAAAAAAGAAGGGATGGAGGGAGGGAGAGAGGGAGGGAGGGAAGGAGGAAGGGAGGGAAGGAAGGAAGGAAGGAAGGAAGGAAGGAAGGAAGGAAGGAAGGAAGGAAGGAAGGGCTGAATAAACCTTTCTTCTTCATAAGTTATCCAGACTGTGGTGTTCAATTATAACAACAGAAAAGAGGTTCAGATCCAAAAGTTTTTTGGTTTTTTTTTTTTGGTCAGTTGTGGGGCTTGGACTCTGGGCTTGGGCACTGTCCCTGAGCTCTTCAGCTCAAGGCTAGTTCTCCACCACTTGAGCCACGGCACCACTTCCGGTTTTCTGGTGGTTAATTTGAGATAAGTCTCACAGACTTTCCTGCTGTGGCTGGCTTTGCACCACAATCCTCAGATCTCAGCCTCCTGAGTAACTAGGATTACAGGCATGAGCTACTAGTGCTCAGCTCCAAAAGTCATTTTAAGGGAACAACTGGTTAAGTGAATGACCACATTGAGTGCCAAAGGAACTCATACCACAACTAGCTTTCCCAACTGCTACCCAACAGAGTCCTGGGACAGACGTGAGGAGGTGACTGAATGTGGAGGGATGGGGAAACAACGGGCCTAAGAGACTTGTGGCAAATACGGTTGCATAGGACACTGGATTACAGACTTGTGTTCACAGTTAAAGGGGTTAAAGTTCAGGTGAGGGACATCTACAAAGACCTGAATGACAACTTCTCATGAAGCCAGAGTTGTGGGGGCCAGTGGGCAGAGGCTCATGGAAGGGCTCTGTGATCTGCAAGGTTTTGAGTAGATTCCGATGCAGTAGAGAGATGAAAGAAAGGGGGTGGGGGTGGATGGGAATTTGCTGGTGTGAAGATCAAATGGGGTCTGAGGAAACCACATGAAATAGAGGCCCCCTGGAGCTTAACAGCCTACACAAGGTTGGGGAGTACATTCCGTTGGAATGGATCAGGAATAGTGATTTCCCCTTCCTCTAATTATTTAATTTGCCCCCATAGTCATGTTCATTGCAGATAATTAGAAAAGGTAGAGAAGCAAAGCCATGAACAGTCATGTTTAGTCCCACCATGCTGAGACACCCCTGTTCATCTTTCTGCACTGAGCTGCCCAGACTTGGTAACAGCCTCTTATATCCTGGCTTGGAATCCTGCCTAGAAGCCCTGAGGAAAGAATAACAGACAAGATGCCAATGGAGGAAGGAGGCTCACCATCTGGGCTGTGTGCTTTTGCTCTTACCTGCGTGCCCTTTCCTACTGGAGCAGAAGGACGTGAGCCATACTCCTTTGTAGACTGGATCCTGGAACCCAGGGCCAAACAGTCATTTGCAAAGATGCATGGGCAAGCAGCAAGAAGCCTAGAGCCCTCCAGAAAACAGAGATCTCCCACATCCAGGGGCCTCTCCCGTCTCATAATCACCCACAGAAAAGCTTCCAGCAGAGTCTCTGCCATTGGCTTGGCAGAGAAGGTGGGTTCCAAGTGCCTGGGGTTTAAGTTCCTGGAAAAGTGAGTGTATTCAGCACAATGCTGGGTCCTGTGTGGTCCCACAAATGTGAAGGACATGGCTCATACCTTGGAGGAATTCAGTCTTCTAGGAAAAACCCCAAATCTCCATGGAAACATCACCATGACAGCAATTCTTAGCCAGAAAATCTGTGTGGCATGATGTCTTCAAGAGCTGGCCCGGAGACCACGCTGACTGGGTGGAATCCTGGCTCCAACAATGATTAATGTGGGACTTTAGGTAAACTGCGTATGCTCTCTTTGCCTCATTTGTAACAGAAGCATTACAGTAGTACCTCATGTGTTGGAAGAATCATTTGGATTATTTCACGAGAAATACCCTGCAAGTGTTAATTATTCATCAGAGCAGGCGCGTTGGAAGCATTGGCATCGCTTGCGATGTTTGCGCCGAGCAGCCAGCAGGGAAGTCATTCCAATGTCCCTGCTCAGCCTAGTGGAACTCAGTGGCCAAAAATATTCCATCCTTCCTGCTTTTACACAACCATCAGTTCTGGTTTGTCCCATTATGGTGTGTAATGGAGCTGAGGAGTCAGAAGATTCGTCCGCCCAGGGCTGAGGCTGCCAAGTGCATTTCTCCTGCAGCTCCGGTTGCATAAGCTGCAGGCCGGCTGCATGGCCCCCTGTGGGTTAGGTCTTGGCTGAACAGCCAAGCAGAACAGCCAGAAGCTGCTCTCTCTCTCCAGAGGCCAGCTCCAAGGCCTGCACTCACCCAGAGCCTCACCCCTGCATATCCTTGTCCCGTGCCTAGGAGGTGTCACTTTAAAAACAACAACAAACCAACAAAATGAGAGTATCTTTTATCCTGATATACAAATAATGTGCAACTTTTTTGGGTGAGAAACATCCAGAGAATTCACATGTCTTGTAATTCTACTTCCCTGAAATCATAAATGTTTTATATTTTTGATGCATTAACTTTTCTCTTATCCTTGTCTCTCTATTTTGTACCAGAAACAAGATTATATAGTACCTATTATCTTGCAATTGTGGTAAATCTCTTTTCATGTCATTAAATACTCTTCCATGGTGTTATTTATAAGGCCTGCATTGTGGAAATATGCCATAAATTATTTAACCAACCCCTATAGTTGAAAATTTAGAGCATTTTTCAATGGTTTTCTTTCTGCTCATAAACAAGGCTCTCATGCATAATCGTGTAGGTAAATCTCTGCAAATATTCATGCTTACTTGCTTAGGATCAGTTCCAAAAGTCAGTTAAAAGTACGCATATTTTTGAGGCCCCGGATGCCTCCTCTGCAGGCTGCAGGGTGGGAGGTCCAGTGGTGGCTTTTCTCCTGGAGGATCTGTGAACTCATATTCAAGCCACCTGCAGGGAGCTGGGGACTGAGCAGGCTACCAAGCACCTTGGAAACTCCTCTATTGCTAACATGAAGTGGCTGGAACTGGTGTGGTGGTGCATGAGCGGAATCTTAGCACTTGTGAGGAAGAAATGGGAGGATCACAAGTTGGAGGACAATCTGCATTATATACAGAGTTCCAGGTCAGACAGGGCTATCTAAGACCTTGCCTCAAAAATCAGCAAGAAAGCCAGGAGCTGATGGCCCATACCTAACTAAGCCTAACTACTCAGGAAGCTGAGATCTGAGGATGACGATTCAAAAGCCAATCCAAGCAGAAAAGTCTACGAGAATCTTATCTCCAATCAACTACCCAAAAGCAGGAAGTAGAGGTGTGGCTCAAGTGGTAGAGCACCAGCCTTGAGTGAAACAGCCAAGCAAATACTCAAGGCCCTGAGTTCAAGCCCATTACACACACACACACACACACACACACACACACAAAACACCAGTAATAATACTAATACTAATATCAATAATAGACCACAGTATGGCCAGAAGAGCAGGAAAGAGGAAAAAAAGGAAGGAAAGAAGGAGGGAAGGAAGGGAGGGAGGAAGGAAATGAAGGAAAAATGGAGGGAGAAAGGGAGAAAGGAAGGAAAGAAGGAAGGTATTAAGACAAGATTTGTGGCAGAAAGTGCAATGGGCCACTATGCAGCCAGGGCAGGTAGCTAGCTGCCTTTGGAGCATCAGAAGACCCAAAGAAACCAGGTAGAATAATTCCGTGGAGGAAATGGGAATGATCAGGTTCCTTCCAGCTCAAAAGCCTGCCATTGGCTTGGAGGGAGCCTTGGTGGCCCACACTGCCAGGCTATGACTGCCTCTTGAGCTGGCTATGTGCTGGTTGGCAGCCGTGGGCACATTCATCTCTGCATGCCTATCCCCAGCACCATGAGGGGTAAATGTTTAGTGAGCTGACACAGCAATCTCCATTCCCTTCCTGCACTTCCAGGTCCACGCTATTGATGTCACCCTGCCAGGCAATGAGTCCAAGGGTTTCCCGAGGCTGCACGCACCCTGTGATCAGTGATGTCTCCACTAGCAATATCCAGAGATCTCTCCAGGACCTCGCTCCTGCCTGTCTAACGTCCTTTTTCTCCTGGCATGCCAGACATGGGGAGGGTATTTCCTGCCCCATTCCTCAAACTGCTCCTCTGAAATGCACCAGTACCTTATTACTTCCAGCCTGCTCAGATCCACTGCAAAACCAGCTCAATCTATTGGAGGGCAATCATGGTCTTCAGATCTCAGGGTGGAATCCCTGTCTATTGTGGGGTGTGTGTGTGTGTGTGTGTGTGTGTGTGTGTGTGTGAACTTGAGGCCTGGGTGCTGTCCCTGAGCTTGTTTGCTCAAGGCTAGTGCTCTACCACTTGAGCCATAACTCCACTTTTGGATTTGGGGTGGGTAATAGGAGATAAGGGTCTCCCGAAATTTCCTATCATCTAGGCATCACTGCTTTTAGAAGTTCCCCAGATTTTATAATGAGCAGCTGGGTGGAGAGGCCTTGAGGACACTGAATTCTTAGGGAGCTCCTGACAGCGGTCACAGAGGCTCCCACAGACTCTGCTTGGGCCCATCAGGGACTTGAAGAAACAGGCTGCCCTGAGTGTGCACAAACTCTGAGAGGTGGCCCTACAAAATAGTGTTTTACATAAGACTATTTTTTTTTAATCGTCAGGCTACTCTAAAGTACAGTAAGTATTGAGAGTTAGAGTCCAAGAAATGGAGCTATAGCTCAAGTGGTAGAGCACTAGCCCTGAGCAAAAAGCTCAGGAACAGTGCCTGGGCCTTGAGTTCAAACCTGAGAACTCAGCACAAAGAGAGAGGGAGAGGAGGGGAGGGGAATGGAAGGGAGGGGAATGGAGGGGAGGGGAGGGGAAAGGAGAGGAGAGGGGAAGGGAGGGGAGGGGAAGGGAGGGGAGGGGAGGGGAGGGGAGGGGAGGGCAGGGGAGGGAGGGGAGGGGAGGGGGGAGGGGAGGGGAGGGAGGGGAGGGAGAGGGGAGGGAGGGGAGGGGAGGGGAGGGGAGGGGAGGGGAGGGGAGGGGAGGGGAGGGGGAGGGGAGGGAGGGGAGAGGAGGGAGGAGAGGAGAGGAGAGGAGAGGAGAGGAGAGGAGAGGAGAGGAGAGGAGAGGAGAGGAGAGGAGAGGAGAGGAGAGGAGAGGAGAGGAGAGGAGAGGAGAGGAGAGGAGAGGAGAGGAGAGGAGAGGAGAGAGGAGATATATTGGAGTCCAGAGCTAAAACCAAATCATCACTTCTCTGAGCCTTTCCCTTCTGCAAGCAGGCAGGCAAGCAGCCCCAGCCTGACCAGGACAGAGCCCAGGACAATATGGATCTGTCTTCTGCGGGTTCCCACTGAGCTGTGGGAGTGAGGATGAAGGGAAAAAAACCCATCGACATTCCACAACCCCATTATGCCAAATGCTTACAAAAGAATCCACTCTTCTCTCCAGTCAACGCAATGCTTCCAGCAAATTCATTGACAAATTTACTTGACATAATCTTTCTTCATAGAAAAAGAGCAAAGTACACTTTAGTCTTTGCCTAGCAAAGTGATTTGTTTTAAATGTCACAAATGGAGTCCAGATGAATGAGGCTCACCGTGGGGACAAATGGAACTTAGGAGACAGAAAATTCAATCTGCAAACCTTCTCCCTTGAGGTGAAGAGATGACAAGCCAGCTCAGGGTACAGAGAGGACAAGAACTGCTGAAGGGGGAAAGAAATGAAGTTTTGCAATCAATGCAGAGTGGAGAAGAAGCCAGGGCAAGAGCACTGGGAAGATGGGGAACTGGATCTGAGGCAGGATCAGCTGCTGTACCACCCTGCCTGGATAGAGAGAGCTATTGCTTCTTTTCCCTCCCTCCCTCCCTCCCTCCCTCCCTCCCTCCCTCCCTCCCTCCCTCCCTCCCTCCCTCCCCCCTCCCTCCCTCCTTCCCTTCTTTCTTTATTTTTTGCCAGTCCTGGGGCTTGAACTCAGAACTCAGGCACTATCCTTGAGCCTCTTTGTGCTCAAGGCTAGTGCTCTACGACGTGAGCCATAGGACCTCTTCTGGCCTTTTCTGAGTAGTTTATTAGAGATGAGAGTCTCATGGATTTTCCTGCCTGAGCTGGCTTCAAACCAAGATCCTTAAATCTCATTTTAGAGTAGATAGGATTACAGGGGTGAACCACTGGCACCTGGCTCAAGAGCGAGAGATTGTTTCTATCTGAAACTCTGGCTCCTTATCCCAGCCTGAGCTACACACCTCTCCCTCTGCTGCAAGCTCGCTCCATGCCTAACATCTCCCAGGAGGGACATTGCTATATCCTTCCTGTAGGAAAATTTAAGACTTGCTAAGGAATTGTAGCTAAAATAAAGAACCTTTTCCAGCCCAGAAGATCTCCTCACATAGATAAATGAGAAAGAAAATCACATTATTATTGAATAAGCATTTAGCAGGCCATGATGTCCACACAGGCAACCTTCTTAGAGACTATAGAGGGAACAGAGTTTCCTTCTTTAACCCACTCCACAGTGATCTAGGATCAGCCATAACTATTCCTCAAGAAGAACCTGTCAGCACCATTGTTCAGTTTTACCTGGTTGTTGGGTGGGACAGAAGTGTTTGTTAGTTGACTTTTACCTTTTTCTATATCGGGCCTCGTACATACTAGGCAAGCACTCTATCACTGAGCTACACAGTCAGTTCTTACTAATTGTCTTCAGGGAAGACAATTCCTCATCTCTTTAGGACAAGAAGTAGTTTTATAGCTTTTGGAATTGTTTTTTTTTTTAAATGGTGGATGCTAGCTAATCAGAATGCTGAAATCTGAGGATCACAGTTCAAAGCCAGTCTGGGCAGGAAAACCCTTGAGACTCCTATTTCCAATTAACTGCAAAAAAGAAAAAGAAAAGGTGGAAGTGGAGCTGTGGCTCAAAAGTAGTAGAATGCTAGTCTTGAGCAAGAAAGCTCAGGGACAGCACCCCAGGCTCCGAGTTCAGGACTGGCAAACACACACACACACACACACCACACACACACACACACACGTAAAGAGGTAATTTTGCAACTTGAAGCCAAAACTAGGCTTCTTCCTCTCTCCCAACCCCAAAAGAGGAGATGGAAGCTATTATCTCCCTTGATGATTAAATTCCAAGACCTTGAAAAAGAGGCCTGAGTGGTTGCTGGGGAGAAGCTAACTGAACTTTTAAACAGATGTACATTTATTTCACAGAGATGGAAAAACTTCCATTTAGAAAATTTCTAAAGTAAGTGCTGTATGAAAAAGGATAGAATGGGTGTGAGGACTTTCTTCCATTACTTAAGCCAAAATGAATACCTATTATATTATAATAATACCATATTACAGCCAGCCTGGTTACCTGCTGAGCCATTGTTTCAAAGCACTAAGGACTGAGGATATGGCTCAATGGTACAATGCTTGCCTAGCGAGCATAAGACCCTGGGCACCACACATGCACAAAACAAGTCTATCTGAATGGCCTTATGACATTGCAGCTGACGTCATCCAGACTAGGTGATGTGACAGAGACCTAATGTTTCAAGTGCCTTGCCATTAATTCTGACCTGAAACCCTGGGACCTCCACTAGCTAGCTATTCTATGCTAGGAGGATATTAACATTTCCATGATCGGTTCCCCTGATTTGATCAATAAATTTGTTAATGATTTTGGCAGAAATCATTGTCCTGTTTTCTTGGGGGGGGGATTTTTGTTTGCTTTTTGTTATTATCTCTACTCCTACTCCGGTACTCACAGCTCTACTACATGAGCCACGTCTCCAGTCCCATCCTTTTGTTGATTAATTGGAAATGAAATCTCACATACTTTTCTTGCTTCAAACCTCAGTTCTCCAGATCCCAGCCTTCTAAGTAGCTAGGATTATAGGAATGAGCTGCTGGCACCTGACTAGCTTGGTTTTTCAGAACAATATATTTCTTTTTTTTTTTTTTTGGCCAGTCCTGGGCCTTGGACTCAGGGCCTGAGCACTGTCCCTGGCTTCTTCCCGCTCAAGGCTAGCACTCTGCCACTTGAGCCACAGCGCCGCTTCTGGCCGTTTTCTGTATATGTGGTGCTGGGGAATCGAACCTAGGGCCTCGTGTATCCGAGGCAGGCACTCTTGCCACTAGGCTATATCCCCAGCCCCCAGAACAATATATTTCTGAGAGAGGGTCTTACTATGTGGCCCAGGCTAGCTTTGATCTTACAATCTTCCTCCCTCTCCTGAACACATGTGTGCAAGCATATTCTTTTTTTTTTTTTTTTTTTTGGCCAGTCCTGGGCCTTGGACTCAGGGCCTGAGCACTGTCCCTGGCTTCTTCCCGCTCAAGGCTAGTACTCTGCCACTTGAGCCACAGCGCCGCTTCTGGCCGTTTTCTGTATATGTGGTGCTGGGGAATCGAACCTAGGGCCTCGTGTATCCGAGGCAGGCACTCTTGCCACTAGGCTATATCCCCAGCCCCAAGCATATTCTTAAGTCTCTTATTTTTCATGTGAGAATTGATTGGTCCATGCAGAATTTAGCTTTGACCCTTACTAACATAGGAATGTTTGGCCCTGGGACAATTGTTAGCTGTCATGGCTGCTACATAAGGGGTAGATTCAAGTTGAATTTGATCTAGCAACCTTGGAAGTAGCAAGCAGGGTTTTAGAAACTTCTAGCCTGTAGGTTATGGTGGTTCATGCCTGTAATCCTAGCTACTCAGGAGGCTGAGATCTGAGGACCATGGTTTGAAGCCAGACCAAGCAGGAAAGTCTGAGCTTCTTATCTCCAATTAGCCACCAGAAAACTGGAAATGGTGCTGTGGCTCAAAGTGATAGAGTACTAGCCTTGAGCACAAAAGCTCAGGGACAGTGCTCAGGCCCTGAGTTCAAACCCCATGACCAACAGGAAAAAAAAAGAAAGAGAGAGAAAGAGGAGAGAGGGAGAGAGAGAGAGAGAGAGAGAGAGAGAGAGAGAGAGAGAGAGAGAGAGAGAGAGAGGGAAGAAGAAGAAGAAGAAAGCAAATAGAAAGTTCTAGTATGTTTCTAGATTTGGCTAGGATGATAGGGTAGATAGGTCCCTTCACCCACACTGAGCTCTCCACCCCCACACTGGGGGTGTCTTTACTCAGCTGACTGCAGAGGAGGAAGGCTGTTTGGGGATGCTGACCTGATAGAGCTCGTGGCTTCTCTCCTTTCCCCACCTCCCAGCCCAGCTCGTGGCTTCTGCTCTACTCCAATTAGACTCTAACCCACTAGAAACACTAGCCAATTCTGCGGAAAGTTCAAATCTTTAGGGACTCCGTAAATTAGCCTTTAATGCTAAGTGTTCTTCAGAAGAAGAAAAAAGAATTGAGGAGTAGGGGTGGGGGTTGTAAAGCAGAGCTCAATCTCTGCTCGCTCTTCCCCATGCTCTGAGTGTTCCGGACCCAACCAGTTGGGACAGGCCATCCAGGCAGGGTGGAAGGGTAGTAGGGTCAGTGCAGGGGGAACTGGCTGCCCCTAGGGGTCTGCATGATTCACAGGTGTGGGTGTGGGCAGTAGGAGAGACAGAGATGAAGTGTAGGTATGAAGACAGCGCTAGTTTTGTGCAGGCAGAATCTGCACAGCACCTTGGATTCTAGTGTGTGTTTGTGAGCATATGGCATACGAGCCCTTTTTATAGTTCTGGAAGGAAATTCAGGGCACCCCCCCCCCAAACCACGCTATAGTTCTGCATGCATGGATGTCTCTGGAAACATTCTGGATCTGAATGTCTCACGTGTGCATGTATTTTTCTGCAGAGAAGTTTCTGTGGGATTCTGACTGGTGTGAGGGGGGCCAGGGATCAATTGAGCAGTGGTTTCTTGGTCCTATCAGGGTCAACAAAGAGAGAGGGACACTGAAGCTATTGATGCCCAGAGCCTACTCGCCCTGCTTCCTTCCCAAATCCCTTACCACGGCCTGTGAACCGCGCCCTTGTCCACCATTCCTCCTGGCTCAGACCTTGGCAGGCTGAAGTTCACCTGGCCAACAAGGTTCTAACCTTGCTGTCTCCTCCATGTCTTTGTGCCTGTAGACTTCTTCTGGGAACACTTCTGTTCCTTCTTCACTGGGTCAAATGCTGCTCATCTTTCAAAGTGTCACTTCTAGTGGAAGCATCCTGCAACCCCATCACTGATGGGGTCCCTGGATGCGCCTGTATGGCGTTTGCCACACCCTTTGCCAATTCCTTCCTCCTTCCTCTGTCTTCCCCACTAGATGGAGAAGTCCTTTGCGAACAGATCGTATCTCCCCTCCCTGGCTTCCCACCCTTCTAGCTCTTGGCAGAGAGTGTGCTTGTGAAGTAAATGAATGTAGGGTAACAGCACCCCATATTTGCATAGCACTTTTCCATTCACCAAGCTCTTGCTACACATTGTTCTCAGCTCTCTCGCTAGGTGAGCCTCCTTTCCTTGCTGAGGAACCTGTCCTGTCCCCATGTTTCCAACTTCTGGGTCCCCTCCTGTCATACCCACTCTGGCATCAGTCCGGGCGGGCACAGTTTTCATTTCCAGGGCAAGGTCCCAGAGCTATGGTGGCCGTGACCTAGGGCAAGCTGGCTCAAGGGAGCTTTGTCCAAAGTCCAAACACTCTGATTGCTAGAAGGTGGGAGTGTGTGTCAAGGGGGACAATATTTCAGAAGTGATTGGAGGGGAGCAGAACATGGAGCTGGCTCCCGTTTCCTTTGAGATGCTCCCTGATGGAGGGTTATACCTCTGTACTCTCAGGCCAAGGGATTTACATTTCCTTGAGTAGATGCAGTGATTAGGATTCCCCAGAAAAACTGAAACAACAAGATGTGTATGTATGTATGCATGTATGTGTATAAAGATGCTTATCAATAAGAATTGGCTCCTACAATTATAAAAACTTACATAGTGGGCTAATAGCAAGCTAGAGACCCAGAAGGGCAGATATTCCAGTCTGAATCTGAAGACAGGGGAAGATCACTGTTGTTTTGTTTTAATCTGCTTAGGCCTTCAACTGATTTGGATGAGGCTCAACCATGCTTGAAGGGCATTCTGCTCGCTAAAAGCCTAAAGCTTTAAATTTTTTATTGTCAAGATGATGTACAGAGGTTACAGTTACATTCTTAACATAGTCAATACATATACATTGCTTGTTAACCTCATTTTTCTCCCCCCAACCCACCCCCCCCTTTGGCTTTTTAACCTTCCCAATGACAGACATCATCATTCTAGTCTGCAGTACTTATGAACTCTATGATTATTAACAATAAAACAATTCCTTCCAGGTCAGGTGATATGTACATTTTAAAGTCATAAAAATTTAATCTCACATCCAGAATAATGTTTGACTGTCCAGGCACTGGCTCAGCCAGGGTTTTTGATTGATTGTTTTGTGATAATAATAGGGCTTGAATTCAGGGCCTGGATGCCCTTAGCTTTTCCCACCCAAGACTAGTGCCCCACTACTTGAGCCACATAGCCATTTCTAGCTTTTTGTTGGTTAATTGGACATAAGAATCTCCCAGTATGTCTGCCCAGCCTGTGTTTTACTGGTGATCCTCAGATCTCAGCCTCCTGAGTAGCTAGGATTACAGGTGTGAGCCACCAGCGCCCACCTCAATCTCTTGACTTTCTAAATTTCCACCCAAGGAAAATGACACCCAGAGAAGAGTGAGTTCCTCCAGCTCACATACAGGTAGGCATTCTCTGGCCACCTAGTGTGAATGCTTAGTGTGAATGGCACAGGAAAAGGGTGTGTGGGGATATGCACTCACACGCATGCACTAGATTAGATGAACCTAGCAGCAGGAGTAGTGACTCACATCACAGGGGCTGACTATATGCTGGCTCACACAGTGTGCCTGAGATTGGCCCATGAGCTCTATTCCTTATTCTGCCCTGACATTTCAACGTGTGACTTCTGTAGCCCCTAAGGCAGGAAAGGACGAGAGAGTTGGCATGCTGGATGCCAACTTTTAACATGCCTCAGCCTGGAAGCAACATCTGTCAATTTTCCATCCAGTCACATGGCCCCAGGCTAGTGGAAGAAAACTAGACAGGCTCATGAGCACAGGGGCATTTGGGGGGATAAACAAGACTTTCTGACACAGGCTAATTTGTCTTCTCTCTGTTGCGATTCCAGTATTTCTTTTCCTACATCTGAGCCAAACGAGTTGCCCCAGGATATATTGGAACCCTTGGATTCCCGAGACTTTCAAGGGGTCTGAATTTATACCACAGAGGACACTTCCAGCCTTCACTCAAGTGATTTGTGTGTTTGCGAGGGTTTGGGGGAAATGGTCCCTTCTTTTCATCTTTTCAGATAAATGGAGTCTGAAGGCTTCCATCATTTCTACCTAAGCCCAGAAGCATTCTAGGGAAATGCTGTCTAGCCCCCGCTGTAGTTCACTTGTCCCGAGGTCTCTAAACTTATTCCTAGCCAGCTTCTAGTGGCTCACACCTATAATCCTAGCTGCTCAGGAGGCTGAGATCTGAGGATTGAAGTTCAAAGCCAGCCTGTGCAGAAAAGTTCATGAATCTCTTATTTCCAATTAACCAGCAAAAAGCTTCAAGTAGAGGTGTGATTCAAGTGGTAGAGCACCAGCTTTGAATAAAAAACCTAAGGAAGAGTGTCTTGGCCCTGAGCTCAAAACCTAGTCCCTCCCTCCCCAATAAAATAAAGAAACAACAACAAAATCTTATCATTCCAGGATATGCTATGCTCATAAGTACTGACCAGGCATTATAGTGGTTTAAAAGCACTTTATAGGCTCACATCATTAATGGTCCATGAACCACTTATTTCCTCTGAAGCTCATTGCCTGTACTTGGAGCAAACCCCTCCAAGGGAGCTAGCCAGGTTTGAATTACTTGTCTCCTCAAGGGCAATAGTAATTAAGGCATTCATTTCTAGTGGCAATGGTATTCTTTGAATGAGTCTAAAGTGAGATTTTTTAAAAAACAAAAACAGCCAAGAACAAAGTTTATCAAACACCAACACATATCTTTTTAAAATAAGATAAAAAGTTAGAGTTTGATCCAAATAAATAAAAACACACGGGCATAGATTGAACTCTTTGTTTATTAGGGCTGTTATCTTTCATTTAATTAAATTCTAGTTCTTCTTTAGACTTGAGTAGAGTTAGTTGAGCTGAAGCTTTTTAACTTTCTTAGGTATGTGTCAGGTCTAGTCAAAGTTGCCAAGACTAAGTTCCAGGTCTACAGTTTCTTGGCAAACTTTGATCTTTGGTGTCTAATTAAGGACTCACTCTTGACCTCTTACAACTTCTCTGAAGACTTTGCTTTCTTCTGGATTTCTTCATCGTAATTTCACTTCTCTATAGTCTGTAGAGACAAAGAATAAATGACAGTGAAGTGTGATTTCTCCAGAAGGTTCCAAACTCATGACTGCCCTTTTCTGAGTCAGCAAGAAGATTTTCTTTGTTGATTGCCTTTCTCAACCTCAGCTCTTTGTTGAGAAAGATCCTTTAGTAAGCAGAGTCCAGATAAGGTTAGATGATAAGCTGACCCTGTATGTCACTTGACTTTGCAAAGCCTGCTTTTTGGTGGGGATAAACAGGCCATTCCCACAATATGACTTGTGTGCTACCTTGAAGCAGGAGGCAACACAGAGGTACAAAATGACTTGTACTTGAGTTCCCTGGGTCAGCAAGGTCCCAAGGGATGTGCAATCAGCAAAGTGCTCAAGGCGCTTTTGTCAACATGGTGGTGACGGTCTAAATGCCACAGAGTTGAATGAGAAGACCAGCTCTCCGAATCACATAGCTCATTATTGCTGGGTTCAGGTCACCTAAAAGCAGAGCCCTATGTTCTATGGTTTAAGCAGTCACTGTAGCAGTCGGGCCTGGCACTGGCATCTGCCCCCTCACCGGGCCATGCCCCCTCACCATGCTCCCATTGCTCTTACTACTTGCAAGCAAGGAGTTAAGAGTTCAAGAAAGGGGCTGGGAATATGGCCTAGTGGCAAGAGTGCTTGCCTCGTATACATGAGGCTCTGGGTTCGATTCCTTAGCACCACATATACAGAAAATGGCCAGAAGTGGTGCTGTGGCTCAAGTGGCAGAGTGCTAGCCTTGAGCAAAAAAGAAGCCAGGGACAGTGCTCAGGCCCTGAGTTCACGGCCTAGGACTGGCCAAAAAAAAAAAGAGTTCAAGAAAGCCACAAAGGTGCATCAAAGGGACCAAGCAGGAAGGACCACCCTCTAGGCCATGCCAGTCTCTGGTATATGTGGAGGCTGTTCTTGGGGGAGGGTTGCCTGTTTGATCCTGAGGGTATGGAAGGTGCTTGGAGAAGTCTTTGGCATGAACTAAGACAGACCCAAACTGGTAAATGAAGCTATCTGGTGCTGTTCTCACTAGCAGCATCCAAATTATGCCTCAGTTCTGTGGCCACAGCTGTGCTGGGAAATCACGTGAAAACTGCTTGTGGACGTTGTATAGACGGAAATCGTTACCATTTATTGAGTGCTTGCTGAGAGCCAGGCTCCCTGGGAAACCTTTACTTCATCAGCTTATTAAGATGTACGATGTTCGCTTTGAAGGGCTCATCATGTCTAAGAACAACAGGAAAAGGAAGAGGAAGAAGGAATTTAGTGGGGTGAGGGGGGTGAGGTCTTGGTGCTCTCGGCGTCTTCATAGACCAGGTCACTTGACTAGGAAAGATCTTGCCCTGTCAGGTACCCCATTCCTATCCCCAGAGTGTCCCCACCTCTAGTGCCAGGGGGAGCAGCTCCGTCGGAGCCAGGCTGTGTCCAGGCTGGTTTCGCTCCAGAAGGGACTGCTCCCTGAGCTCTGTGCCCAGTGTTTCTCATTTCATCACCTAGTTGATGCCCCTGTAATCCCATGAGCAAGGAGGATACTTTGCCCCCATTATAGATGAGGTCACGGAAGCAGAGTGGGGAAGCAGATTTGCTCACAGAGCAGCAGGTAGAAGCTTGCAGAGCTGCGGTCTACCCTTGCTCAGTCTGACATTCACCCCTACAGGAACCTGCTGTGTTCTGATTCCTGCAGCAGGGCCCCCCTTCTCACCGCTGATGGGGCACACAGAATCTCCAGGCAGGGTTAGGAAGGTCTTCAAAAAAGTGTGTGGAGGTGTGTGTGTCGATTATCCTCTAGGTAAGATCAATAAGCAAGTGAAAGCAGAAAGCAGGCAACCTGGATTTGTAGCTAGATTAGTCAGCTAGCTGCCATAATGGAATGCTAGGGACTAGGAGGCTTAATTAGCTGAAATTCATATTCTTATCATTCTGGAGACTGGAAATTCAAGATTGGGGCACCACAGAGATGATACCTGTTGAGGCCTCTCCCTTGGCTTACAGACATCCATTCGTGTCCCCATGAGGTCTTTTCCTTTCCCGCGTTTCTCTGTACCCACATTTCCTCTTTCTGTGAGGACACCAATCAGCTTGGATTAGGGTCACATCCTTATGACTTCATATAGCCATAATTACCCAAATACAGACCTTTAAGGGTAAGGCTTCAATATAGGAGTTTTGCAGAGACACAATGCAGTCTATAACAAATTCTAAAAGCCCTGTCCCACCCACAGCAGCCCAGAAGCAATGAGCACAATGAGCTGCAAGCCAGGCATCTCCCCCCTCTACAAGGCTAGAATTGTTCCCCCCTCACCCAAAGCCACATCAATGGGAAACTACTGCCCCCATGGAGCAGTTAATAAAGGCCTTTTTTGGAACATTACTGTAGACTCCTGTGGCTCTATACAACCCAGCATTTACATGCAATTTTCACTTCAGCCAAAGGCTTTTAAATTTAAAATCTCAGTGACTGAAGGCTCAGTCCCCTATTTGATCAGATTTTTTTTCAATGCTAAAAGTAAATGTTTCTTTTTTTGAAGAGTCTTCAAAGGTATGGAAGGTTCCAGAGGGTTCTATTCTATATTCAGAACTGATTCCTCTGATCCATTCCCCCTCAGGACTAGAAACCACACATGCCCCAGTAAACTGGCTCTTTAAAAAGAAGAATGCGAACTTGAAGAATGAAGCTCTGGTGGCTCATGCTTGTAATTCTAGATACTAAGGAGATCTGAGACTCATGGTTCAAAGCCAACCTGAGCAGGAAAGTACATGAGACTTTTATCTCCAATTAAGCACCAAAAAAGTTGGAAGTGTAACTGTAGTTCAGCTGGTAGAGCACTAGCCTTGAGCGAAAAGGCTCAGCAATGGCACCCAGGCCTTGAGTTCAAGCCCTAAGATCAACACACACACACACACACTCACTCACACACACACACGCACACACACACACACACACACACACACAAATGGGAACCAGAAAAATTGTGGTGATGATCATAAGTAGTCTCTAACTCATAAGGTTTGCCAATTTCCATGCTGTAAATACTCCCACCATGATAGATTTCAAGTTACTGGAGATCTTCAAACTGGCTCCCATAACTTCTAAATATTCTTACGTAGTTCTCAAAAGTTACTCTGAGTTCTGGGGGGCATATCACTTGTCCTTCTTATGGTTACAGAAACCCAATTTACAGATTTTAGTCTGGGTCAGGGTACAATCTGGGATCTTGACCCAGATTGACTTCTTCCCCAACACCTAGACTCAGTATCACAATCTAATTTCCCTTTGCATCCTGCCTGGTCATAAATCCATATACATCTAATATAAGTACTGGTAAACCTTCCTGATTTTCCTATTCTTACTGGATTCCAAGGTGATTACAGAAATACACACACACACACACACACACACACACACACACACACACACACGGGACACTTAAATTGCTTTTGCTGAAAAGCACTGACTCCTTATTTGGGACCATACATTCAGTCAAAGTGGGAGAAAAACTTGGCTTCTCAGCTTCCTTTTTGTCTCTATCTTTGCTGGACATTATCTCTGCAGTTAAGGAAGGACGGGACATTACCGATATCATCTTTGCCACATGGATGGTGGAAACTTCCCCTGAGGAAGGGAACAGCAGGCCCTCCTCATCACAGACCTTCAGGCAGCAATGACCCTTTCATCTTGATACATTCATCTTGATTGCTATGACAGAGGTAATAACTTCTTCTCCAGAGCCCCTTCCAATAGGAGAAGAGAGATAAAGAACACACTTGTGACTTGAATTGCTCACACGTACTCCTCACTCCTAGCCCCCAAAGTTCTTGTTTATTTAACCTAAACTTCAGATCTGTACTCTGAAGATGGGCCAATGTTTGCTTTACTTCCACAGCTATTCGTGCCTCTTAATTAATCTCCTTTCTCTGCCCTTGACATCATCATCTTTTTATTGGGCATGAGGAGCACATGGCTAGAAGTTCTGCAGTTTGGAGCTGAGGCTTAAAATGCGGGTGTTGAGAACAGTGCCAGTGGTTTCCTGCCTGTAACCCTAGCTGCTCAGAAAGCTGAGATCTAAGGATTGCAGTTCAAAGCCACACCGGGTAGTTAAGTCTGTGAGACTTATCTCTAATTAACTACCAAAAGAGCTAGAAAGTGGACCTGTGGTTCAAGTGGTAGAGTACTAGTCTTCAGCACAAAAGCTCAGGAACAGAGCCTAGGTCCTGGTTCAAGCCACAGGACCAGTAGACACACACCAAACAAGAACAACAAAATAAGCAAAAAAAGTTCAGAGCAAGGAACACAGATATGAAGTGGAGGCAGGGTCGTCAAGCTTTTCTTCTGTCTTATTTAATAAGCAAGGAGTCAGTGCTTTGCCTTACTTGTGTTTTAGTTAATAAGGAGTCAGTGCTTTTTAGCAAAAGTGCCTATTACTGAAGAATTATCCATCTGCTGGAGGTCAGTGTTATTCCACTCTAATTCCCATAGATCTGGGCTGCATGGGGAAGTCAAAGTTAATCAAGAGCAAGTCAGGGTCACACTGATGGTGGGTGGAGGAATCATGTACACAAGCATGTGGTACTTGGTCTAGGTCTGAGCATGTCATATTTTTGTTTGTTTTTTGCCAGTCCTGGGGCTTGAACTCAGGGCCTGAGCACTGTCCCTGGCGGCGGCTGCTTCTTCTTCTTCTTCTTCTTCTTCTTCTTCTTCTTCTTCTTCTTCTTCTTCTTCTTCTTCTTCTTCTTCTTCTTCTTTTTTGCTCAAGGCTAGCACTCTACCACTTGAGCCACACTGCCACTTCCAGCTTTTTCTATATATAGGGTGCTGAGGAATCGAACCCAGGGCTTCATGTATACAAGGCAAGCACTTTACCACTAAGCCATATTCCCAGCCCTCATATATATTTTTTTTAATGGTGGCACTGGGGTTTGAACTAAGAGCCTTGCATTTACTAGGCAAATGCTCTATCACGTGAGCCATAGTGATAATCCATTTCTTTGTTATTGTTTCTTATTTAACAGAGGCTGTGAGGGCTGTAACAACTGCTTCTTTTCTGATTTCCAGCCAATGGCAGGTGGTTGAGGTGGGGGTCAGGTTCTCCTTAGGACTGGAGTGCCTGAGTTCCACATATGTGGTATGTTTTAGCAGCTTTCACCCCAGGGGTAGTGCTGAGGAGTCCCAGGGTTCAGGCCGTTGAATGTTTATGATTCCAAGGTCTTGGCCAGGATGTGGTATTTCAGAGAACAATGAGCTGGGAGCAGACCTTGAAGAAGTCTGAGCTTGGCACTCACCAACTCTACCAAATTAAATAGCAGTAGGAATGGCATCATGAACTTAACTGTTTCCAGAAGAAAGGCATACCAAGGGAAGGGCCACACGGAAGTAGAATGGTCCCTACTTCTTTCCCCATTTGTTCCTACTCCTCTATTAGGTAAACTTAGTAGGAAGGGAAGACGTGCCTGTATGCGGTGGGGGGTGGGGAGGAACCAGAAAGGAGGGGCCCCCAGTCCTTTCTTGCCTTAATAGATATTCTGTGGCTCTTCTTTCTTCCTCATTCCACTTTATAGAATTCCACATTCTTGGATCCTGGCTGAGCCAGCTGAAACAGGCACCATCATACTAATAAGCTAATTTAAGAGCTGAGTTCAGCCCAGTGGCTCTTGGGGCAAAGGCCTGGGCTGGTACTCCACTCACTAGGACAACAAGCTTCAGTGAGAGTCCTAGATAGATAGGAACCCACTTCCTGGCTGAATTCTTGTTTTAAATGCTGAAGGTGTCAATCATCGTTCCTATAAGTAGACTCTGCCTTTCCTCTGGCAATAAAAAGGCTAAACTGTAAATGGCATCCTAGGGGCTTGCTCTGCCTTTTTGGGCACCTCAGAAACACCCATAATGAGTTATCTTTCTCTTACACTCCCACCTGCTCCCTTTTCTCCAACGGTTAGTTTCAGGACCATGTGAAATAAAAACAATTCCAAATCAAGCATTTCCTAGGTGCCAAATCCTGTGTTAGGTATTTTATGCCTACTATTCCCAAACCTAATAAAAGCATTATGAGACAGGAACCATAACTCTATTTTTTTCTTTTAAATTTTATTGTAAAAGTGATGTACAGAGGGGTTATGTTTACATAAGTCAGATAATGAATACATTTCTTTTTGGACAGTGTTACCCCCTCCCTCATTTTCTCTCACTTTCCCCCCTCCTAATTCCCCTCCCTCACAAGTTGTAAAGTTCATTTCCAACATAGAGTCTAGTGAGTATCCCTGTTAAATTGGTTTACCCTTTGTCCCACCTTTTCTGTGATTCCCTTTCCCTTCCCCAAATCAGATAAACTTACATATAAGACAAAGGGTACAGAAATACACAACAGTGACAACAAGGAATAAACCAACGGAGGCAAAAGAAAGAACTGCAGATAGTACAATTTACAAAAAACAAAAACAAAAACCAACACAACCTCTTGTTCAGCTGGATGTCAGTGGCTCGTGCCTGTAATCCTAGCTACACAGGAGGCTGAGATCTGAGGATCGTGGTTTGAAGACAGCCCTGGCAGGAAAGTCTGTGAGACTCTTATCTCCAATTAATCACAAAAAAGCCAGAAATGGTACTGTGGCTCAACCTGATAGAGTGCTAGACATGCGCAAAAGGAGCTCAGGAACAGTGCCCAGGCCCAGAGTTCAGGCCCCAGGACAGGCAAACAACAACAACAACAAAACCCTCTTGTTTCCATTTCTTGGAGTTCATTTTGATAATCATTTTATATGGTCACATGCAGATAGCTAATTGATCCATTGTGATCCTCTCCTAAGAATATTCTACACATATTCTAGTTATTACAAATGAGGGAAACCATGCAGCCTATGTTTCTTTGTGTCTGACTTACTTTGCTTAATATGATTTTTTCCCAAGTCTTCATTTCCTTATGAATGGGGCAATGTCATTCTTTCTGATGGAAGCAGAGAATTCCAGTGTGTGTGTGTGTGTGTGTGTGTGTGTGTGTGTGTGTGTGTGTGTGTATCACATTTTCTTCTGAGGGGCATCTGAATTGATTCCATATCTTAGCTATGATAACTACCAGTTTTTGGATAAAGAAGCAGAGTTCAGTTAAAATCTGTTAAGGGATTTGTCCACAGTCAGTAGCTGTTAAGAGCTCAGCCTCAGACTTTCTTTCTCCAAAGCTCATATTTTTCTACCATGTCATATTATATAAAACATTGCACCAGTCAGCACAAAATTGGCTGCTGCTGCAGTTATGCATGACTCCAAAATCTTAGTGTCTTATAACAACGAAGTGTGGCTACACCCTCCATGTTACAGCTGGAGTTTCTGCTACCCTACCCCTACCCCCAAGGACTTGGGGTAATGGAGGAGTACCAGGTGTTGCCAGTACCCATGTTGGACGAAGAGAGAACTCTAAAAAGGTCTAAAGCTAGCAGTGGAATGTCCTGGTGCTGGATTGGCACATGTTACTTTTACCCACAGCTCAACGGCCAGAATAACACAAGATTCCTTCACACAAGAGGGAGGAAACACAATCACAATCACACAGGATAGCTAAGGATGTATATACCTAGTGAAAAGCTATGGGTGTCTGGTTTGGGATCTCCACCTGGTTTGTCACCAAAATGCTCATAAAAGCACTATTTCGTTTCCCTTTTCAACAATGTATAGATAATGGGTGCAATCAGTTTCTTTTGGTGGTACCAGGAATTGAACTCAGGACCTCACACTTGGTAGGCAAGTACTCTACCTCTTAAGCCACTCATCCAGTCCCCTTTTGTACTGGTTATTTTCAAGGTAGGATTTCATTTTATGCTCCCAGCTAGTCTAGGCTGTGATCCTCCTATTTATGTTTCCTCATGTCATTGGGAATCACAGGTATGCTTCAGTATACCCAGTCACTGATAAAGATGGAATCTCACAAACTTTTGTACTTTGGCTGGCCTCAAACTGCTATCCTCAGACCTCTGCCTCCCAACTAAGATTACAGAGTTGAGTTCCACCACATCTGGATCAGATTGTTCTAGAATGTGGAGATTCAGTGACTTAATGTCTAACCACATATCAGGGGCCTCTATCAGTCAACTGAAGGTGTTGCAGGTGACAGACATTCACATGCCTGCCAACATACCTTCCGATGGGCACCCTCTAATCTCAGTGCTAGTGCAGTCCTTGTCTGTCTGCCCTTCGTAATTCTCTCTTATCGTTCTACATGGGGACGCAAGTAAGACACAAGACTGGCAGAGGCATTATTATAGGGTTACATCCAGTCTGTTCTAATTGATTTTTAAGAAGTCATCAACCATCAAAACCATCAACAATCTATTATTTGTATCCACTTGCTTGTGACATACCTCATAACTTCTCTAGGAACACAGTGTGTCAGGTCACCGCCATGGCTGCTCATGATATAGCCAATCTGTTGTGAGATGAAAAACAGTGCCAATTAACTGGTGGTTTTAGTGACCCTGTGCCCAAGAATTGTTTGGAGAGAACATTTCATTCACACTAACTGATCTGGCTAGTGGCCTTGGCCTTGTGTAGACATTGTCTTAACTATTGGAAATGTAAGCATCCCCTCTGTTCTCAGAATGTGAGGCTGGAACCTCCAGAGATATTTTTCATACATTCCCTCTCATGTCACAGATGAGGAAACTACGGAACAGCGTGCTTCAATGATTTAAGGACTCACAGCACAATCCTTAACTATTGTTTCCGAAAAGAGGTCACCTCTGGCACATCTTCATTTTTTTTTTTTAACATTTTCCATAGCTATTTCAGAATTCAAGATGCCCACTGAATGGCATTGCATACTTTCTAAAAGTAGACAAGAATTTGAGAAACACCCCGTGGTGCAACTGTTCATTGCTTAAACTTGCTGTTGACTCATTTGCCCTTCACCACTTCTTTACCAACACGAGTGATGGCATTCATTACTTACTGGCTCTTTTCCCCCAGAGTGGCCCTTCCTCCCCTGCCAGGCTGGGAACCAGAATGTGATGACATCATCTCGGCATGTCCTCATTGGCTGGTGGGCAGGGTCTTCGAGGTGAGGTCCCTGTGTGCACATGGATATGCCTCCTGCCTCTCTGGGCTAAAATAAGCCATCTGTTAGAGGGCAGAGTGCTTAGTGTGAAAAGGAGTTCCAGGAAGCCAAGGTTTTCAGCCACCACCTTTTTGAAAAAGGACAAATGTCCCCTTCAAACAAAATCTTGTAGGCCACACTTCAGGTGTGTGTGTGTGTGTGTGTGTGTGTGTGTGTGTGTGTGTGTGTGTGTGTGTGTGTGTGTGTTGTGGGCCGGGGGGAGATCCCATCAAAACTAGTCCTTGGATCAAAGTCCTTGATTCATCTATAAAACTGTGAATGCACCTTTTTCTTCACTTCAAGTCCCTGCCTCTTGAATACCTTTGGTTTGAGACAAGCAGTTTGGTGAGGGTCCCTTTTTAGCACTTTCACCCCCTTTATTCAAGTCAATTTTAGAGGCTTTAAGTCTTCCTACGTTAGGGGTTATGGGGGAATTAAGACCAGCTGTGTCTGGCCCTGGGGCCCCGAGTCAGCAGCCAAGACCTAGGCAGTCCACTGTCACTGCCCAGTCTAGGACTTTGGCAGTTGTTCATCCCCAAGGCCCAGAGGCAGGAGCAGTCTTTGGCATAGACAGAGAACTCAGGCTTGGAGCCAAAGCCAGCCCTTTACCCTAGATGAACACATGAGACTGCCTCACCCCCTTAGGCTGCCCCTCTTTCCTTCTTCCCTGGTCTACACAGCTTAGAGAAGCACTGGGGCTTGGTGAACGTAGGGAAGCAAAGCCAATGGAACCATAGAATGACATCCTGGGACAACACTCCCTCGAACCTACAACAAACAAAAGGGAAAAAAGGACCAGCAGTTTGAGAATGGGTTTGGGGTCCTACTGAGTTCCTCCCTCTTTTCCTGGGGTTGATACTGTTGCAAAAGAAGGCTGGAACTCTTGCCCTTCTCAATTCTTTTCCCTCCTTGATTTTGGTAAAAAGCTACAAACACAGACACACAAAGTCACAGATGTGCAAACACTCAACTCCACCCTGTACCACATGTGCCAATTGTTCCTTCTTGGCCACTAGGTTCAGATTCTAGACAACCTTAAAGAGGAAATTTCATGACTGAAGGTTTTTAAGGAAAAGTAAAGTGGAGGGAACAAAGAGCAGAAGTGAGATAATCCTTAAAACAGATTTTGAATTGAGGAAAGAACACAGTTTAAGAATTCAAGTTTGCCAAATTTAGCTCAATATGTCGTTAGGTGTCCATTAGTGAGTTGATGAATTGTTGTACAGTTGGATGTGACTCAGTAGTCAAAAATGTGCTAGAATTCTACCCATCAACATAGATAGACCTTGAAAACAACAATGCTAGTTGTTGGTTTAGACCAGCTAGTGAGTAAACTGACAATGTGTCTACAACTGGGAATGTTTCTAGAGAAACATGTTCGAGGATGTTCACTGAAGAATCATTTGTGACAATAATAAATTGAAAATAACAATTTTGTTTTAACTCATTTTTCTTGTTGCTACTAAAACAAATACCTGAGGCTGGATGCAGTGACTCATGCCTATAATCCCAATGACTCAGGTGGTAGATATTGGAGGATTGTGATTTGAGTCCAGTCTGGACAAAAAGTTAGTGAGACCCCCCTCACACAGCGTTACCTGTAATCCCCTCCAGAGGCTCCGGCAGGAGGATCACAGTCCAAGGTTGTCCAGGCAACAAATGAGAGACCCTATCTGCATAACAACTTACAAAGCAAAAAGGGCCAGAGGTTGTGGTAGAATGCTTGTTAGGCACATACAAGGCTCAGAGATCAAACCCCAGTCCCACCGAAGACAATACAAACCAAACGAAAATTGTGAATAATTTACAGAGAATGGAAATGCACCCTTTACTGAATGGCAACGCCTTTGTACAACTACTTAAAGATAATATATATGGAGAAATTTATCTAGCTTCCAGCTCGGAAGGTTGAGAAGCCCAAGAGCATGGTGCTGGCATCTGCCTGGCTCCCATATTAAATCACATGACAGAAGGCAACCCATGACAAGATGGGACAAGCTTGTCAGGGAGAGAACACATTATTTTCCCCTTTCTGGTAGTGATAACACTGGAGATTGAACCCAGAACCAGTAAGCTACATCCCCAGCCATTTTTTTTTTTTTGCTTATTTTGTTTTGAGATAAGATCATTCTAGGTTATTCAGACTGGTCTTGAACTTGCAATCCTCTTATCACTACCTCTTGGATACCAAGGATCACAAGCATGCAATTCTGAGAGCTCACGGTTATAACTGAGTCATCCTTGTGCTAATCCACTCACCTATGAACCGATTCCATGCATGAAGACAGGAGCTTCTTGACCCAATCACTCTGAAAGACCCCACCCAATACCGCCATGATAGCAATCACATTTCAACACAAGTTCCAGAGGGTACAATGCACATTCAAACCACGACATAAAGTAGGTGAGTGGATGAATTGTACAATTTAGCAGATAAAATGAATGTGCTACAACTCTACCCATCAACATGTATTGACCTTGGAAACATGATGTTTAGATGAAAAAGCAAGTTCTGGAAAGACAGAGTCAGGGTGACCTCATTTATGTAAATTAAAAAGCACTCAGAGCTCTACTAGAGACAATTTAGGAGTAATATGGTAGGCGCTCCCATTTCAAGGCACTTGCTACCTATTTGGAAGGACAAAAGGGGGCACGAAAAGACTTTCACTGTGTCTATCAGGTCTTATTTCAGAGAGAGAGGGAGTGAGATGGGGGAGAGAGAGAGAAGGAGGGGGAAAGGTTAGCATTTGCCATTTCTTTTGGTGGGTGCAGACCTTTGTTTTATTTTTCCTTGCATTTTGCTGTATATTTGAAATGTTTCAGCACTGGGGAGAGGAAAAGAAAGAGGCATTTTGGGCCACATTTATGGGAGTGGTAAGGGTTATATTACATGAGAAATGAGATTTCTAATGTTCATGTCTTCCCTGAAAGGAACTTCTTTGGATTCCCTTTCTTGTATCTCTAATGAAATACAAAACTGTGTTTGACTTTGTTGCAGAAATATGTGTCCAAAGGGACATTATTTATTCAGCTCATTCTCTGATCTTGAGGGTCAGGGAAACTGACCCAGCTTCTCATCCCGATGCATGTAGAAGCTGCATGTAAAATGCATGATGTCAGCGGATCCAGCGGCTGCTGGAGGTCACAGCTCTGTCCAGGGAGCCCACATGTCAAGCGCCCCATTGCCTCTCCATTCAAAGAAGCCCCTCTGGTTTACTTTCCTCTCATTTCTTCACTTTTCCCAAAATGCTCTTACAAAACCCCACTCCTTGCCCCCACCCCCACCCCCAGCATCGTGCCTTTGCCTTGTAAACCCCTTGATTCCTTTCTTTTTCCTGATTCCACTAGGGCTGGAGCAGTGATTCTCATTCTTCAGTGTGCATCGGAATCATCTGGAAAGCTTCGAAGGTTCTGACTCAGTGGGGCTGGCAGGGACCCAGTGGTGTTCTGGGAATGGTTGAACAACAGGCTCTCTGCAAAGAAAAACAAGCTCCGACCCAGAGGCTCTGCCAATTGCCACCGTGTCAATGCTCTGATCATGGCTGACATGAAATCCACCCTTCCCTGTGCGGAGGGGGGAGGGAGGACCACCTCCAGCTCATCCTCAGCACTGACACCGAAGGATTTCTTTTTCTTTTTTGGTGAACTCGGGGCCTAGGTGCTGTCCATGAGCTTTCTTTTTTTTTTTTTTTTGGCCAGTCCTGGGCCTTGGACTCAGGGCCTGAGCACTGTCCCTGGCTTCTTCTTCCTGCTCAAGGCTGGCACTTGAGCCACAGCGCCGCTTCTGGCCGTTTTCTGTATATGTGGTGCTGGGGAATCGAACCTAGGGCCTCGTGTATCCGAGGCAGGCACTCTTGCCACTAGGCTATATCCCCAGCCCCTCTTTCTTTCTTTCTTTCTTTTTTTTTTTTAACAAGACTTGAGTCATAGCTGTGCTCCTGGCTTTTTGTGTCTTTGGTGGTGATTAATTGGATAATAGTCTCACAGACTTTTTTGCTCAGACTGGTTTCAAACCACGACCCTCCCATCTGAGTCTCCTGAGTAGCTAGGATTACAGGCGTGGGCCACTTGCTCTAGGCTGACTATCTTAAGTGATGTAAAGCTAGAGGTCCCCAAATGGCCCATCCATACTTTAAGAGCCACTGCCCTAGAAGGCTGAGAAGGGATTCCTGGGTTCTGTGGATGAACCTGCATCTTAAGAATCCCCAAAGACTTCCTGCTCTCACAACAAAGGAACTTACATTACTTACCCTCCATTCCTATCCTACGTGGCCCTAACCACATCCCTCTGTGGGACCCAACCCAGCAGCATGGTTGGGCACCAGACCCTAGGTACTCTTTTTTGTTGTTGTTGTTGTTGTTGCCAGTCCTGGGCCTTGGACTCAGGGCCTGAGCACTGTCCCTGGCTTCTTTTTTGCTCAAGGCTAGCACTCTGCCACTTGAGCCACAGTGCCACTTCCGGCTTTTTTCTGTATATGCGGTGCTGAGGAATCGAACCCAGGGCTTCATGTATACGAGGCAAGTACTTTACCACTAGGCCATATTCCTAGCCCACCCTAGGTACTCTTGAAGGGAAGATCCACATCTGAGAATGTTCCTGGGTCAACAAGACATGGATCCTGGGAAATTAAAGGGGAGGAAGTGAGAACTAAGAACAGGAGAGAAGTTACAAAAAGAAGGTGGGGAGAGAAGAAAGATGCTGACAAGGGGACACCATGAACTCTGGGGTACAGTCCAAATGAGGTGAAACACCAGTTCTGATGACAATTGCCCATCCCCTGCAAGCAGGCTCTATGACTTGCACTCCCCAGTCCCTTCCTCTGGCTCAGCAGGGACCAGACACCTCTGGGATGGACAGAGAGGACTGGCACGGCATTCTGGGAGGAGGAGGGCTTCCAACACCCAGGTAGGGTGGGCATATGCAGTGCTGACAGAGTGTCAGCACCTCCGACTTATTACTTGAGAGGCTATGCCATTAAGATTACAGAAAGCAATAACCCAGGTAGTTTTCACGATGACGATCACCTGGGGGCCTGCACTATGGGTGGCTCTCAGCCTCCTTTTTCCCAAAGCATGGCTTTCTCAGCCACCTGCCCTGCTGAGCTGCCAAGGCCAGAACGTCCCCAGCCCACTCCCTTCCCCTTTGGGCTCTCAGCAGCCCCCGTTGGCAAGGAGGGCCATGAGGCCCCAGTCCTCACCCATCTGGCTGGAGTGGGAGGTGGGCCTAGGCAGGGAGCAGGTGGAAACGGAGAGACGGGAGAGCTGGAAGAAGTCCAACATTTTCCTCCTGCTTTAGAGATGCACAGACCGAGGCCCAGGAAAGGAAGAAGGCTGGTAGAAAGGCGTTCCATCAGCCGCCCAGCCTGGATCAGATCCCAGCTCCCCAGCTCCTGGGAGAGGGGATTGCTTTGCCCAGGTGCCACTGCTGGCACCTCAAACCTCAGAGAGGGGGATGCCAGCCATCTGGAGACACTTTCCATTTTGCCTTTCCACTCCCTCTGCCTTCCTTTCCTTCATTCCTGTTACTTTCTCATCTCCTTCCTCCTTCCTAGGGACCTCTGGACTTGGAAGACCTGCAACCTGTCAAGCCTACTTCTTCCCAAGCCCTCAGTGGACCTGCAGAAGAGAGCGCCCTCTGTAGGGGAAGGAGTCAGGGCTGGTTCCAATCAAACAACTCCTCCCAAAGTCTCTCCCTCCCTCCCTCCACCCCCCATCCCCGCACATACTCAAAAAGATAGCCATGCATAGGTTGCCAACAGATATGTCCACAGAGCAGATGCCCACTAGGCCTGGAGGCCTAGGCCTCCTTTCTCAGGTTGGAGTCACTGACGTCTCACTGACTGGGCTCTACCACCTTGGAAGGCAATGCTATTGCTGGCTTACGGATGAGGACACCGCCGCCACATGCAGCCACACAGCTCACACAAGGAAGACATTTCAGAGTGCAAGTTCTTTCCATGCTCATTGGAAGCAGGAGCCTTTTCTGAACAATGCCATCTGGTGGGAACCGTGTCAGAGTTCCAACTTAAGACACTCAAGATAAAGGCTAAGAACAATCAAACGCTCTGGGATATGAAACCAGAAACCCACTTTGAGAGGAGACATAGCAGGCTGAGTTAGATTGGTGGGGGCAGCATCTCCCTTCAGCCACCTTTCCCTCCCACATCTGCCCTTCTCCTTTCTATTCACCCCACCCCTACACAGTGGAGGCTGTAGGATGCACTACCCAGTCATGACCACAGGATGTCACCCTTGAGCCACACACATTTCCCACATGTATGCTGGGGGCAGGTGGTGGATCAAGGCCGCCTGTGCACCCAGCAGGTTTGGGAGGTCAAGGTGGCATCAGCAGCAGGAGTTCCAGTCATCAGGGGCATGAATCAGCTCTGCAGCATTATGTATGTCCATCCTGCCTTTTCCCACTGAAGTCTGCCCGTCCCAAGGTAGCTGCTGTGTGTCTTACACCAAGGCATAGCTTCTGACCCAACTTGATTTCTTGAACCTCCAGCTTCACTTGGATGCTCCAGCAACCTGGCACTCAGCATGGGCCACACAGCAGCTCACATATTTCCTTAGAAGTGTCTCCTGTGATCTCTGCACAGGGAAGGAAGCTTCT
Organism: Perognathus longimembris pacificus; assembly: GCF_023159225.1. Taxonomy (NCBI): domain Eukaryota; kingdom Metazoa; phylum Chordata; class Mammalia; order Rodentia; family Heteromyidae; genus Perognathus; species Perognathus longimembris. Next base: position 135,029,022 of record NC_063162.1, on the reverse strand, counting down.
AGGTTGCCATAATTCGAGCTGTGGCTCTATAAACAGGCAAACAGCTTAGGGAGGCCTGACACTAAGCTGTTGGGGACTGTTTTGGCCTAGGTGGAGGAAGGGCACCAAGAGCGAGATGCTGCCCTTCCCCCAGCCCTGGGACAGTGTGGGAGGGAGCCCCTCCCACCTTTCTGCCTCAACCGGAAAAGAAGCCCCCTGCCCCTCAGGAGGTGAACACGTGCATGCCACCATGATAGGGTTGCCCAGCCCACAAAGGAAGTTCCAGGATATCACTTGAGTGGCAGTTCAGTCAGCCAATCAGTCAGTCACCCCAAGTCCTTCCCCTTCCGCCTTTGTCATCGTAATAACTTTCTCTGGCCCGCCCTCTGGGGGCTGAGACACATCCCACCATCGCAGCGTGTCCCTGAAGCCTTCTTTCCACCCCCGCTCCTGGTAACGTGTGAGGGGGCTGGGGGGAGGGGAAGCTTCAGCAACCTTTCCTCAACTTAGCGCAAGTCCACGAGAGTACGCCTTGGCCTTCTGCCGGCGGAAGGCAAGGCCGAGTGCTCTTTCATAGATTTTAGGGTTCAAGCATTTTCCCTGGGAATTCGGGGAGAAAGGGATCCATCAGATCCCGACACTAAGCCCCTGCCTTGGGATGCCTGGACATAAGTAGAGTCCAGAGCGGAGTGGGAAGAGAGCCTCCAAGGCTTCTATAACCTTTCTCCACAGTGGATAACGGGATGGATGCCGACATGGCCATCCCTGACCCGCTATGGCCTGATTGCAGCAGCAGAGGTGTTCCCCATCCCCCCCCACACACACACCATACACACATACATTGGCAGGAGAGATGGAGAACCCGAAGCCACCCACAACCGTCATTACTGATCACTGTCTGCTTTGGAAAAATTAGGATCCTGATGACTTGATTTCCAATCTCTCCATATTATATAAGTCCCCTCCCACTCCTTTATCTCAACCTGGATCCTATCTTTAAGGATGTTTCCTTGTGCCCTAACCCAACCCTTGCCTATGGACTCCGCCTTCTGCTCTGGCCCCCATTCCCCAGGGACAGGTACCCTATGAGCCTCCCACAAGGATGGTACTCGGACCTTCCCCTTCCACTTCTTCACCAGCCATCCTCCCATCCATCTGCCATCCTCCCTCCTCCCTCTCTTCTCTTCCCTCCTCCCTCCAGAAGTCTCCGTATCTGTGGTGAGCAGTGGCATCAACCCTGCTTGACTTCAGCAATCTGAGGGTTTTATTGGAGGGATTTGGGGTGGCACACGGGGTAGAGATGGGCAGGGGAAGGCCCAGACCATCAAGGACATGGTGCAGATGCCCATCACGCATCCACTAGGTCCACTCGCTCTCCACCATTTTGTCTCCACATTCGTGTCCCTCTGCACAGACTTTTTGGTGCCCAGGCCTACTGTGGGTTTCGTGGCCACCAGTGGGCATGGAGGACAGGGCATTTTGAGTGACAATCCTGCCAGGAGTGCCATGTGTGGGAATCATCGCTCCTCAGGGAGGAGCAGAGGGAGATCCTGTGCAAATGGAGACAGAATCTGGGACAGCCAGACCACCAGCATTCACGAAGCAGTCTTCCCCAGCCTCTAGTGGAGGTCTCCCTTTGTCCTTCCTTGGTGAGTCTCCCAAAGGACGCTGCCCACCAAGCAGAGACTGAGGGTGTGGAGTCTGTGAGGCCCAGGGAGCCTCGGCGCTCGCCTCAGGTCACCCAACAATTCCACCCCAGCCAGGAAGCCCCAAGTACGCGCTTGGTTCTGAGGTCTGGTGTGTGACTTACCTGGAGCCCTTGGAGATCTCCCGCGTGGACCAGGCCTCCCGTAGATACTTTTTGGGGTAAGGGCTTCCTGACTGCTATTGAGAGGAACAGCAAGCCCAGACCGCAAAAAGATCCAAGGAAGACAGCAGCTCAAACATGGCGGGAGGGCTGGAGTGGGGGGCAGAGCCCCCCATGGGCTCGGCTTGCATTGCTGTCCTGTAGGTTCACTGGTTAAGGAGGCAAAGCCAGGACCTGGTAGGGGGAAAGGGCAGGTAGGGCAGGGGAGCAGAGAGAGATGGGGTGAGGGAGTGAGCGCCTCAGCATGCAGGCAGGCCAGTGGCAGAAACCCCCACTGCAATCCTTCCTTCTTACCTGAACAGGGGGGTGGAGGGGAGAGCTGGGCACACCCAACGCAGGTGCTGTTTGAACCCTCTTCTCCCCTTCGGTTCCCATTTCCCACCTCAGAGACTCTTACAGCCTCCAGCTGTGACTGGGGCTCAGTCAGTCGGTGTGGGTGGCCAAGTGGCCACTGGGGACTCCCCCAGAATCTCCAAACACCAGAGAAAGGTGCCATGGTTGAGCGAAGTGAGGACACAAGGCCCACAGCCCCGAGCTTCAGCCAACAGTCCCTGCTGGACTTAGTAGGCACCAGTTAAAGTGAAAACAGAAGTCCAGGCCTCACTGGGCCTGACTTAACCTCCCACCACCCCAAACAGCCACTCCACAAAGGGCAGCTACCACCCTCACTTCCCCTGTGGCTCAGCAAAGCTCGCTAAGAGTCCCCAAGCAGCCAGCCTGGGTCGTACAGGCCCACAGCTCCGGGAGAGGGGGAGCCCTCCTCAGGGCCCACACTGCAGGCTTGTAGAGTGGATGGTTTCTGACTCAGGACCCCAGCAGGGCTCAGGTGGGACGGTCCATCTCTCAGGATTGTGGAAGGGGTCAGAGAGGCATCCAGGACCTGCTGCAGAGGGTGACTCCATGCTTTCCCACACTCCCAACATCAGCCTGGAGACACGCGTCTGTCTGGGGAAGAGAGCGGAATATGGGATGCGAGGGCGCAGGCCTGAGGCCAGCTGTCCCGGGGACGTGCAAGATCCCTGCGTGGGACAGGCAGCCTACATTGTCGCCCAAGGGACTTACTCTCGGGAACAAGATGGGGGAATCCTCTCCTTTCCAGGCGTTCCTCTAGGGTGGGGCCTCAACTCCAAGGTAGCCAGGAGGAGGAGGACAGGGGTGTCCTGCGGTGGGACTGCTATTTCCCACGGGGTGGATGGTAGCCTGCAGCCAGCTCCAACCGGCCTTCCTTCCCCCGGCTCCTCCAGCCCGATCTCCAGTCCCCTCGCTGCTATTTACCAAGTGCTTACTACAGGCCGGGGCAGCAGCACCGAGGACTCCCTGCAGAATCACTTGTTCCTACATCAGAAAAGCCAGCCAAAGGGCAAAACCTCAGCCTCCCTCCTCCCCCCCTCCCCCCACCGCATCTCCCATTCATGAGCAAATAGCATTGGGTCTGTCAACCCTTTCACCATTCCCAACCTCTCACCTCCTGATCAACCTCCTGTTTCCACACGTGATCCACAGTCCAGTGTCCATCCAGAGCCACCCAGGAATCTGGGTGTAGTGAGACTCGCCTGCAATCCCATGGCCCTGGAGACTGAGGCAGGAGGATTCTGAGGTGGAGGCCAGATGGGGTTCCAGAGGACTGTCCAGGTTATATACCAACATCCTGTTTCAGAAAGAACAAACACCACCAGCCAATCAGTCCTGCCTCCGCTGAACCCCTCCCTCGCCCCCGCCGTACAATATATTCCTCTCTCAGAATAAAACTCATGTTCTGTATGGTGGCTGAGGAAGCCGTCTATGATCTTATGCCCACCCTGCCCATCCTCACCCCTTGCTGGCCCTTGTACTGCCCACCACACTTTCCCTCAGGACCTGTGCACCTGCTATCTGCTTTGCCTGGTTGGTGGTCTGCATATCCTCACAACGCATCCCCATGTCTTCTCAAATTGGTTACTATCTTACAGAGGCTGCAATGGTTAATGTGACTAAGCCACAGAGCATCCAGCTATTGGGCCAAACAGTATTCTTTGAATAGAAAATTTTATTATTATCTTTAAGTAGTTGTACAAAGGAGTTGCCATTTAACAAAGCAGTGTGTAAATACAATTTATCTTGATCAATGTCAGCCCTTAAAACATTCTCACCCACCCCTCCCCTACCCACCTTTCCTTCACTTTTCTTCCAAGAATCCAATCATTATTCTGAATATGTCCTTGAAGGTATTTTTCCCGAAGATTAACATTTGAGTTGGTAGAGCAGCAAAATTTACTGCCCTCCCTAGTGGGGGTGTGTCTCACCCTATCCTTGAAGGCCTACATCCAACAAAAAGGAGTAAAATTCACCCCCTGACTTGTCTTCAGGAGAGAACATTATTTTTTTTTTTCCCTGCGTTCAGACTTGAACTGAATACTGGCTTTTCTTGGTCTCAAATCTGTTGTTTGACCTGGGATTAAAACTATACCTTCATGCCAGGTGCCAGTGGCTCACATCTGTAATCCTTGCTGCTCAGGAGGCTGAGATCTTAGGAACACAGTTTGAAGCCAGCCCACGCAGGAATGTCCATGAGAGTCTTATCTCCAATAAACTGTTGGAAAAAAAACAAAGCCGGAAATGGAACTGTGGCTCAAGTGGTAGAGTGCTAGCCTTGAACAGAAAAAGCTCTGGGATAGCGCTCAGGCCCTGCATTTAAACCCCAGGACTGGCACACACACACACACACACACACACACACACACACACACACACACACACACACACACACACCCCATTCTAATAGCTCTTTTTAATCTCTCCCTCTCTCTCTCTGCCTTTACCTTCTTTACAAGATTTTATTATAGAATGTGTTGCCATGAGGAGAGACTTTGTTTTAGTCATTGCTGTGTTTTCTGTGACTGGAGATGGGCCAGGCACATACTAAGTGCCCAGTAAGTACTTAGTGAATGAATGCACAGTCCCCACAAGTCTCTGTGCTTGGCAACTTTAGGAAGCACTTGGATGTGTGAAGCAATTAGACATTCAGTCATCCTATTCACGGTCCCCTCCTCTGAGATCTTATCACTTTGTTTCTGGACTGTCACGTACATGGCTGGCAAGGAAGTCAGTCTAGCCCACATTCCTGTTGCTCCATTAACAGAGCAACTCTGAGTATGAGTCTTCCTGCTGCTAGATATCTACCCTCTTTAAAACTGAATCCATGCCAGGCACTGGCAGCTCACACTTACAATTCTAGCTACTTTGGAGGCTGAGATCTGAGGGTCACAGTTTGAAGCCAGTCCAGGCAGAAAAGTCTCCATATGAGACTCTTATCTCCAATTAACCACTCAAAAACCAGAAGTGGTACTGGGGCTCAAAGTGGTAGAGAGCTGGCCTTGAGCAAAAGAGCCCAGGGGCAGCACCGAGACCCTGAGTTCGAGCCCCACAACTGACAAAAACAAAAACCCCGGAATTCATAACCTTTCCTTCTAAACCAGTGACCCTGAAGAGCTGTCCCAGACAGCCCTTCACTCCTGACTGGCGGGATGGGCCTCCCTGCATATGAGGAAGAACCTATAAGAAAGTTCCATTTCTCATGGCCTCCACTCTTGCTCTCCAAACTGTTTCCTCCAGCTCTAACAGGAAGCTCTCTTTGCAAACAGGAAACAGGGGAAAGCTCTTCTGGTGGAGGTAAAAATGGCTGCCAGCAGAGCCCTTCCCTAGAGTTCACTGCACTAAAGGAAGATGACTCATAAGGCTTGGAGCACTGGAGTGGGCGCTGTGTGGAACAGGATATTGAGGAGAAAAGTCCACTGCTAGGGGGTGAGGAGGAAGAGAGAGGGATGAGCAGAATGCCAGTAGCCCAAGGAGGGCCTTTGTGAGAAGGCGAGAAAGGCATGGGTGGCAGAGGGACCCCGGGTTTCAGTCTGCTTCATCTCCTCAGCTAGTCATTTGTCTGAGGACAGTGGATGCAGCTCTCTTCAGTGCTCAGATGAGTGGGCAGACCTCACCGGCTCAGAGTGAGCTGTGGCTGCGCACTGCACCTCAGTGGTCTCCAGGGTCTGCTTCCAAAGGCTGCTCAGATCCCCATTCCTGCCACTGACTCCCCAACTTGTCCTATAATGGTTCTGCATCCCTCTGGGAATAAGTGTGTACATCCCTGAGGATCTTACCCTCCCAGTGCTCCTCCTGAGAACACAGAATGAGTCGCTCAGTGTCCCCCTCCTGCTCCAGCTCCTCATTCACAGGCCAGGCCTCTGGGTGGAGTTCTGGAAAGGGCTTTCCTCAGGCAATTTCCCTGCAGATGGGAAGGGGAGACGGACCCCAGCACTGATGTTCTAGCTAGTGTTCCCTCCATCCCAAACATCTGCCCAACCCTGTCTTCTCAGTTCTGCTCAGTCAGAACCAACTTCACCAGACTAGGCGCTGCCCCTCCTCTAAATCCAGTCCTGACTCCTCCCAGCTCTGCTAGTCTCCCACAGGCATGCCAGAAATTCCTTTCCTTTCCCTTTCTCAGAAGGCCCTCATCATCACCCTCCTCCCCTTTTCTTTCTCCAAATCCCTCCCTGTTCCATCTTCACCAGCCCTGCCATAATCCCTTTCCCCAAATCCTTCCAGCAGGGCTCTTTATTCACTTCAGGCTGGGGCTGGGAGACATCAAATGAGAGCCTGCATGTGTCATGTCCTGTGTAAAGGGCTGAGGATGTAGACAGAGATGGGTGTGTCACAGACCTGGCCTTCCAAAGGCTTCCAGAAGAGAGGACAGGGTAAACATGTCTCCCTGGATACTTAAGTACCACCAGCAAAATATCCTGTGTGCTAAGTGGCCTCTCCTGGAGCTGGGCCTCTATCCTGAGTGACCTCAACATTGGCACAAATGGGGCAAAGCAGGTGGTGCTGGGAGATGCTGGGAGAGGATTCCAGTGTTGGGGAGAGGGAGATGGAAAGGGACAATGGAAAAAGGAAAGGCTGGAGGCAGAAGCTTACAGGGGTGAAGCTGGTTTGTAAGACTGGCAAGAAAGAAATGAGCAAAAAAAAGGTGAAAAAGAATGCCGGACACTGGTGACCCAGGCCTGTAATCCTAGCTATTCAAGAGGCTGACATCTGAGGACTGAGGTTCAAAGGCAACCCAGTCAGGAAAATTTATGAGACGTGATTTCTAGCCACACACACACACACACACAAATTTAAAAAGCAAACCAAAATCTCCAGAAGTAGACCTGTGGTTCAAGTAGTACAGCTCCAGCCTTGAGTAAAAATGCTCAGGGACAGAGCCTAGGCCCTGAGTTCAAGCCCCAGTATATACTGACACACACACACACACACACACACACACTCTCTCTCTCTCACACACACACACGCACGCACGTGTGCGCACTAGGTCTTCAGGCCAGGTTGATGAGTTTATATTTCTTCCAGTTGGCCCATGGATGGAAGGTTTTTGAGCAGGAAAATTTTGTGAAATTGACCCTAAGCGGGAGAGGCTGCCGGTGGGGAAGAAAATAGAAACGTTCCAGTCATTCCGAAGACTAGTGATGGGCACAAGCTGACCCAGAGGATGGAAGGGAAATATCGGGGCGGCAAATGTATGAGATGTCACACACCACGCATGGAAGGTGTGGGGGGGGGGGGGCTCCCAGCAGTGAGGCCGCAGAGGAAGCCACAGGAGGGAAGTAAGACGGTTAGGTCATATTCCTCATGCAGTCCAATCTAACAAACAGGTGTTAGAGACCTACGACATGCAGGGGACATTCAGTGCCACCGCAGACTTCCAAGGTATAGGACTTGATAATGAGAATTGTATTGTTATGCCAGATTTCCGGTCCCCAAAGACCACCAAGGAGCCATACTGATGCAAACGCACAAGAGTCTTTATTGCAAGTTGGAGCCTGGACTCCCAACTGTCACCAACACAGCAGATCTGGATTGAGAGTCCCGACCCTCAGATAGGCAGGGTTTTTATTGTGATTACAACAGGGGTAGGGTATTTCCAACTTGGCAATACTTGATTGGATGGCATCTAGCAAGCAAGTCTTGTCCTATTTCTATTGCCTATCTACCCTTTCAGTTATCTATTTTGGCTTTGATATCGGGAACTGGCTTCGGCATCAGGAATTGACAACAGGTGGTCACGTAGCACTGATGCAGGGGGCTAATGCAGGGGGTAGAGCAAGTCACAAATGGGTTAAGCAAGCCGTTTACAGAAGCAGAATATTGCGGTCAGGCTGACCTAGTACCAACTTTATTTTAACAATTGTGACCATGTTTTCCCATTACCACTAAGCAAGCTTGAGCGGGCTAAAACTATCCAGTACTCAATTATAAGTAAACCAACCCAACAGTTACCATGGCATTTCTTCTACTATTATGGTTATTTCTATAGTCTATGACTATGGTCATTTTTTACTGTCTGTTACTACAGTTGTTACCCAGGTATAGAGGTGAACAAGTGTTCCCTACATTTTTAAATGTCAAACTATAAGAAACTAGTCTCACGGGTGGGGGTGCAGCCCTCTATCATGGAGTCATCACCAGAGTTTAAAAGCTGTTATAATTTTAACACTAAAACTTATATTTAGTTACTCCAGTTTTCAGGTCAGCCCTTACAGTATATGAAAAGCAAAAGGGACAGAGGGACAAAAAAAAACAGAGGTTGAAGGAGATTTGGGGGTCACTGTGCCATGGACACCTCCACCGTGCTCCAGGCTGATGTGCACCTTTGGCAACTGTCTCCGTGATGGGGACAGCTCCCAGAACCAAACCTGCCCTGAGGAGGGGAGTGGGAGGAGAGGCTCTCCAAGCCCCTCCCAGTCTGGGGCGTGGCCTCCTGAGCCTACAGGGAGAGGATCCCTCTTCCTTGAGCCAGATAGCTTAGAGCTACCATCCTGGTAGTGGACCAGGCAAGAGGGTGAAATCCTAGCACAGGTCGAGCCTGTATTCCAGGCCCAGCTCTGCCCACAGCCTGGATGACCAGGGATGGCTCACTGCTCCTCTGTCAAAGGCCAGCGCTCATGCCACTTCATGATAGGACAGGAGTGTTTCTGACCCACTGAAGACAGGTGAAGCCCCCATTCCTCCCAGCTACCCAAGTCCTGGAGGCCACCAGGCACCACCTCTTCTTTGTTCCCCCACTTTTAATCTACCTGAAGGTCAAACTCCTGTCTTTTGAATGCACACTGGATCCTGCCCCTCCTCCTGCTCTGTGGGAGACCAAGCTACCCTGAAGACCTTAGGGACCACAGTGGCCTCCTTCCAGGCCTCCCCACCCCACTCCCCTTGCTCCACCAATCTGCAACAGATCTTTAAATGCAAATCTGCTTCGGTTCTCCCAGCTCTTAAAAAAAAAAAGTAAAATAACAATCCTTCAGTGGTTTCTTGCCATTCTCCAACTTTAAATCATGCATGATCACCTGGCATCTCCCTAGGCTTTTCCTGTGCCAATCTTCTCCTGTCTCTGGCTGCTCGGGCCTCATTGGCATTCTCCCAGCTCCTTGAACACTCTAAGCTCGCCTCCGGGTCTTTGACCTTGCTGTCCCCTCTGCCAGGCACACAGTCACTCTCACTCTGCCTGGGGAGCTCCCACAGAGCCTGAAGCAGGGAGCTTAATTACCACTCCTTCCTGGAGCACCCAAATTAAATCTACCCTATTAGTCCACAGTACAGCACCCTGAGCTCCTTTTGTGAACTCAGTCTCCTCTGGCAAATATGGGATGTGTTTGTTTGTTTGTGTAATGTCTGTCTGTCCCCAAGGGACTGTAACTCCTCAAGGAGAGAAGTCTTGATCTCGCTAACTGCTATATATACCCAGCACTCATAATTGGTGTTGATGAGATGAAGAATGGCAAGAGAGAAGGAAGAAGGAAAAGGGAGAGAGAGGAAGGGAAGAGAGGAAAGTAGGAGGTTGTGGGACAGGATGCTAGAAGTCCTGTCTGGATGTCGACTCTGTACCTGTTTTAATATTCAAGGTAATAGAAGGAGAGTGGTTGGCCAATGTCTATGGGGAAATGCTTGGTGAACAGCCATGTTTTACCACCAGGTGATAGGCAGAAGTGTAGGCCCCATTCTTTAAAGTGGAGGCTCTCTCTCTGCTGCTTCCTGGCCATGTAGAGGGAGGCTGCAGAGAGACCAGAAACCTGAGCAGGAGAAAGAAGCTAAAGGAAGTCATGGCAAACACACAACGCACACATGACTAGACTTCAGGTAGGCCCAAGAAAGGAGGCTATGAAATATTGAGACCTAGGCCCCAGGGTGTTTTAGCCAAGGGGACAATACTGTGGAGAACGAGGTGAGATCTCATCTCAACTTCTGGTGTGGGCTAAAAGGCCTTCTTCAAAGAGCCACACTGCTACCACTTACAAAGAGTGATGCTCAATGCTTGGGGCCACCCCCAGCTCTACAAGTGACAGAGGGTTTTTGCAGGCAGCAACTGACAGCCAAGCCCTCCCTATAAGGACTCTGTGTTCCTGTTATAACGGTTACAGCCTCAAAAGACCCTCCCTTGTCAGTGAGCTCCAGGAGAGGAGCTTATCATCATCAATCCCTTTGTACTATGGTTTGGATGCGGTTGTACTCACAAAAATCCATGTTGAAACTTGGATACTAATGTAGCTGCATTGGGAGGTAATGCCTTTATGTGGAGCTAGAGTAGTTCTCTCAAGAGTGGGCTGTTATAAAGCAGATGAACTCTTCTGTTCTCTTCCTGTCTTTTACACATGGACTCACTTCTACTCTATTGTGCATGGAGCCGTGATCTGCTTCAATGATGGTAACACCTGGCTCTGGAGCTTCCAGAAGTGTGAGCCAAAGTAAACCTCTTTGCTTTGCAAATTATCTTGTCTCTGGTATTTTGTGATAGCAATAGAAAACAGACAAGACACTGTAATTGAACTCCTATGAAACAATAAGGATTTTTGTGACTACACCACCAGGCAAGTGACTTTTCTATATCTTCCCTTATTTCAGCCTCATATTTCATGATTTGTCACCTGTGTGGCAATAAATTATCCCTTATAATCTTCTCCATTTTGTATTTGTTTTCCTTAGCTCACATTAAAATGGAAATATTTCTTATCCAAGTGTTACTAATTTATAGCCAGTATTTATATTATTTTATCGACTCAGTAATAATATTTTCCAGATCTATTATAAATTCCTATTGTCTCCATGGTTTCATTAGCCATAAAATTAAGCTAAATAGAGCAATGCTTGTGTAATTTAACATCAGAATCTTATTCTTGTTCAGGAAATGTTTAGATTATTAAAAAAAAAACCCTATTGTGTACTTGAGTGACGTATGAATTGAGATACTGCCATTTATAGCATTCTGTTCTATTAATATCCCTAATCTCCTGGCTCCTTCCTTTCTGATGCTAATGAAAATCCAACTCCCACTCCCACTCCACACTCCTCCCTGAATGCCCTCAAACTCAAAGGTTGTCACCCTTTGCTGTGTTCTCCAGATTAGGAGGGTGGTATAGATATTTCTCCCTGGATGCTCCCAGCCTTTTGACAAAATAAGTGCAGATCTTGCCTGGAAGCATCATTCTCTGAACTTAGGTGGGACAATAAGTAACAATAATGATGGTGATGATGATAACCACAACAAAATGGCCCCAGTGCTGAGCATAGCACACCCTAGCAGTGGTCCTGGGAGTTGTGCTGTTGGACCTTCCAGGAGTGGCTCTCAGGACCCAGAATATTGACCAGGTAGCTGGGAACTGGTTCTAGCAAATGCAACCAGAGCTGATCTGAAAGGAGCTGGAGACAGGGACATGGGAGTCAGGGAAATGGGAGCTGGTTCTTGGGCTGTTAGGAAAGCATCCTCTGAAGGAGCTGGTCATTCCCCTGGCCCCGCCCACCACACACTGACCTCATTCCAGGCTGTCAAGAGTCCTCTGGTGGGCTGGGGATATGGCCTAGTGGCAAGAGCACTTGCCTCGCATACATGAAGCCCTGGGTTCGATTCCCGAGCACCACATACAGAAAAATGGCTAGAAGTGGCGCTGTGACTCCAGTGGCAGAGTGCTAGCCTTGAGCAAAAAGAAGCCAGGGACAGTGCTCAGGCCCTGAGTCCAAGGCCCAGGACTGGCAAAAAACAAAACAAAAAAAAAAAAACAAAGAGTCCTCTGGTGACCAACACAGCTTCATGGGCTGTGATTCCTGAGGTGGTAGTGGGAGGATACTGGACCTGGAAAGTCACCCCTGCCCCTCTTCTTCCCACAGTGGAGGGAATCCCTGCTTTCAGGTCTTCTCTGCTTTTAGTGAGCCAGGCCCTAGACCCTGACATATCATTGGTGCACAGATGGAGGCCTGGGCCCCAAAACACAGGCCTATGTGCAGCCAGGAAGCAAAGCTATGTGCAGCCTCTGTCCTGCCTTCCTTCTGACGCTTCGGTCTCACATCACTTCTCCTGAATCCCCAATGAGGTCTCTATGCTTTTCCTCCCGTGTTTCTGCTTATCTCCCCATTGAAAAAGCATCTCCTTGAAAATGTTCCCAGGGCAATATATGGAGCAGAGAGAAGACAAGGCAGTGAGGAAAGGGAGGGGAAGATGTTTTCAACTGAATCTCCATCCAAGGACTGTAGGAAGGGAGATCTGAGCTGCCCTGGGAGGGGGGACTGGAAGCAGGTGAGGCCGCTGGATGACGGACACTTGCTGAGCACCACAGCCAGACTGAGGCATGACAGAAAGAAAAACAAACTCACACGTGTGGTAAGGAAAGTGTTTGGCATGGAGAATAATTCTGACCACAGACGAGGGGCACAGCAGGTGAAAAGCCATAGTTGGGCTTTCATCATGTTAGACTCATGGATATTGGACTTGCCCTCCTAATGTGAGCAACGAAACATATACAGCAACTTTTTTTAGTCATGGAGTCACTGGTGGCACAGACTGAGGTGGTTGGGACTGGGGAAATAGCTGAGATGAGGCTCATCTTGCCTTAGATTTCTGCCCGGGGCACTGTTCAGAGGGTAGGGAGCAGAGAGCAAGGCTGTGGAAGTGGCTCGAATTTGAGGGCCAGGGTAGCTAGGATGGGATTACTCCTGTCCTACAACCCCCCGCCCTCCACCTAAATTTACATGTTCAAATTCCAATTTTAGGTACCTCAGGTTGTGGCTGTATTTGGAGATAAGGCCTTTAAAAGAGGTGATTAAATGAAATGAGGTTGTTAGGCTAGGCGCTAATCCAATTTGCGTCCTGATAAGAGCATATTTGGGAGTGCAGAGAAACAGATGGTCCCCTACTTGTAGCCTCCAGAACAGTGAGAAGGAGGACCGTGGTATGTACAAGGGACCCTGGTGGGTGACTGGCTCCAGACTGAGTTGGTATGCACAGGGCAAGACTTCACAAAGCTTATCAGATCGTGGCTTAGCTGAAAAGATGCAGGACCTGGAGAGTAAAGACTAGTAAAATGTCTCAGTAAGTACTTCAAGCATCTGGAGTAATCCCATAAAATCAACACCTGAAGAGTCACAACTGCTGGCTGCCTGCGGCTCACACTTGTAATTCTATCTACTCAGGAGGCTGAGATCTGAGGATTGTGGTTCAAAGCCAGCCTGGGCAGGGAAGTCCAGGAGACTCTTCTCTCCATTAAACTACTCAGAAAAAGCTGGAAGTGACACTGTGGTTCAAGTGGGAGAATGCTAGTCTTTTTTTTTTTTTCAAATTTTTATTATCAAACTAATGTAGAGAATGCTAGTCTTGAGCATGAAGAAGCTCAAGGACAGCACCCAGGCCCTGGGTTCAAGCCCCCGGACTGGCAACAACAACAACAAAAAAAGAGTCACAACTATGCCCTAGGGTATAGGGTATAAGGAAGAAAACATAGCAAAGACAAAAATTTAGACTGCTAGGATCAAGAAGCTCTAACTATACTTTAATGTTTACCAGAGCAACATTCAATAGCTTTTAAAGGAAGAAAACGCAAATTAGATTCCCTATTGTGTGCTATTCACAATGTCCACCACACAATAAAAAAATTCTTAGACACGAGAAGCAGGAAAGTGTAACCTGTAAACAGAAGTAGACTCATAATTAATGTGAACCAAAAGAAACATGTCCTCAAGTAATAGGCATGTCAGGATTAGTAGATAAGGACTTCTAAACACTATTATGAAGGCTTAAGGATTTAAAGGAAAAGGATATAAATAATGAATGAATATATATAGGAATTTTGGCAGAAAAATGCAATCAGATCCCAATGGAAATTCTACAACTCAATACTATATATCTAAAATTAAAAATTCATTGGATAACTTAATATCATATTGAAGTCTGTAGAACAAAAGGTCAGTAATCTTCAAAATAAGCAGAAGTGATCCAATCTCAATACCAAAGAGAAAAATGACTTTTAGAACAAGCAGAGATGGGCTGGGATGTAGCACTTGGTGCAATGTCCAGGCTTGATCTCCAGTACAAAAAAAGAAAAGACCAAAAATAAAAATAAAAAGGAGAAGAGGCTCATTGACCCAAGAGGCATTATCATATAATCTATCATATAATTAGACCACCAGAAAGGAAAGAGGCAGAGAACTAAGCAGAAAGGACTAATTTCAAGAATAATGTTTGAAAATACCCCTAGATTTGGTGGAAAACATCAATCTCAAGATCTAAGAAGCTCAGGAAACTGCAAGCAAGTAAATACAAAGAACAAAATACCCAGATACATCATTAACCAAGACCCTGAAAATTAAAGAATAAAAGAAAAACTTAAGAATAATCTGATTGGGGGTGTGGGTAGGCATGGGGGGGCACATTAAATGCTACAACTTACAGCTGACTTTCCCAGGGCTCATTTCCAGTCTTTGCTCCAGTCTCACCTTCTCAACCAGGCCTATGCTAATAATGTTTTTAATGCTTTAATAACATGCCCAATGGCCCCTTCTCAGGGTTCTGCAACCCTTTACCAGGCTTTCTAGCTCTGTTTGGCTTTGCTACAGCATTTTATTTTATATATATATATATATATATATATATGTATACATATATATATATAATGTGTGTTATGTAATATATAATGTAATACATAAAATATATAATATAATATATATGCCAGTCCTGGCCTTGGACTCAGGGCCTGAGCACTGTCCCTGGCTTCTTTTGCTCAAGGCTAGCACTCTACCACTTGAGCCACAACACCACTTCTGGCTTTTTCTGTTTATGTGGTGCTGAGGAATTGAACCCAGGGCTTCATGCATGCAAGGCAAGCATTCTGTCGCTAAGCCACATTCCCAGCCCCTGCTACAGCAATTTAACCTTCTAATTTATTTTGGTCTTTGTTTATTCTTTTTCCCTTTCCTTCCCTCCTCCTTTCCCTTTCTTCTCCCCTTCTCTCCACTTCCTTTCTCTTCTCTTTTTTTCCCGTATTTTCTTTCTTTCTTTTTTTGACAGTCTCAATGTGCAACTCAAGCCAACTCAAACTTGTTATCCTCCTGTCTTCACCCCCAGAGTGCTGGGATTACAGCTATGAACCACGATAGTTGGCTTGCAGTTTGTTTATATCTAATGTCTAACGTTTTTGTCTCTTTTCCCTTGATGGAATGTAACCATGAGGACAGACATTTATTTTATTTATTCATCAATAAACTCCAAGGCTAAAACTGCACAGCATAATGTAGATGTCAGTAACTATACACTGAGCTATTAATATAATTTCTTTTTGTGTCTAATGTCCATTGTCCCTTTCATTGCTGTTTATATTGTTTGTTTCTGGTAGAAACAAGCTGTACTTGCTTTGTCTGTTTTAATTTGTTGTTGATACTTTCTTCCAATTTGTAGCTTTACATTTTTTCACTCTTTGTATGATTCAGTTAATAGTGAGCCTAATTATTATTGTTTTTTCTTTATGTTTGTCCTGGGGCTTGAACTCAGGGCCTGGGCACTATCCCTGAGCTTTTTTTTCCTCTCTCTCTCAAGGCTAGCTCTCTACCACATGCGCTACAACTCCACTTCTGGCTTATTTGGTGGTTAATTGAAGATAAGAGTCTCACAGACTTTTTTATCTGGGCCGGCTTCGAACCACAATCCTCAGATCTCACTCTCCTGAGTAGCTAGGATTATAAGCATGAGCCACCAGCATCCAGCTGAGACCCTTTAATTTTAATGAGTTTATTTTTTATGTCATATTTAGAAAATCCTTCCCTGCTCAAGATCATAAAGATGATCTCTGGTACCTTCTAAAAGTCATATAGCTCTACCTTTTAAAGTTAAGTATGGAACAGCGTTAAGTAGGGAATTGAGTTTTGCACAGGTGTGAGTTAGGGAGGCAATTCAGTATTTTTTCAGCGGAGATAAGCAGTGCCCCCACACGAGTCTCACTGAATCAGTAGTGCCCATCCTCACCATAGATAAGTCAGCCTTCCATGTATTTGGTTCCCATTAGCTATTTGTCTACCCTATTCCATGTTATACAGTTATCATTATAGCAACCTTAAAATAATTCTTCATTTTTGGTGGGGCAAACCTTTCAAGTTCATTTTTTACCTACATGTTTAAAAGATTTTACCTAACACACACATTTCTTGTTTTTTAGACTAAAAACTGATAAATTCATAAAACATTGAACTAGACAGAAGTGTAGATGGTAAATAGGTTTAAAAATCGGGTTTACAGGGGGCTGGGGATATGGCCTAGTGGCGAGAGAGCTTGCCTCGTATACATGAGGCCCTGGGTTCGATTCCCCAGCACCACATATACAGAAAACGGCCAGAAGTGGCACTGTGGCTCAAGTGGCAGAGTGCTAGCCTTGAGCAAAAAGGAAGCCAGGGACAGTGCTCAGCCCCTGAGTCCAAGGCCCAGGACTGGCCAAAAAAATAAAAAAAAAATCGGGTTTACAAAATAGTTTGGATGGATTTAGTGGAAAGAAAGATGTATTATACATTAGATGTATATTCATATAAACATACATACATACATGTGTACATATAAAGATGGAAAGCTATAGTCCTAAATATTAACAGTGATTATCCTTGGTAAGTGGAATTGTGGATGCTTTCTCTTTTTTATTGTCTTTATTTCTGTTTTCCAAGTCTTCTACCATGATCATGTGTTATATGCCTTGAGGAAAGAAATTTAACTTTATAATTACTTTTAAGTAATGAGGCATAACAGAAGGGAAAAGAAAAGCATCATGAACATTAAGAATCCTCTGTTCTGGCTATTTTGAAATGCAGCAACCAGAGAAATGATAAATGTTGGGAGTGATGGAAATGCTAATTGTTCTGATTTGATCATTATACAACATATACATATATCAACACATCCCACTGTCTCTATAAACATGTTCAATTATTAGGTGTCAATCAAAAATAACATAAAACTAAAAAAGAAGAAGAAGAGGGCTACAGAGAGGAACGGGGCAGTCCATAGATGGTTGGAGTACAGGAGTGTTGGCTGGAAGAAGCCAACAATCCACATTTCCACATTCCCAGGTTGGGTTAGGAGAGTGTGGTGAGGGCCGGGTAGGTCAGGGAGGAAGAGGAAGGGAAATGGGGAGAGACGAAAGGGGGAAAGGGAAGGAAGAGGAAGGTCTAGAAGGGAAAGAAAGGTGGGGAGAGAAAGGGCCCCTAACAGGGAAGCAGTGTGGGCTCTGAGGAGGGACATGGCAGCTGGACTTTAAGAAAGCACTCCTGGGGGGATGAGCCCTGCAGGGCCTGCGGGCCTGGGCTCAAGGAAAGACACAGTGAAGGGGAAGGAAGAGGACCAGGAGCCCAGGAGGCTTGTTTGCTTTTGCAGTTTCTGCCCATCAAGGGAAGGTAAGCAGACTGCTGAGCCAGCCAAGAGGGGTGACTCGAAGGGAGCTGTCCTTTATAGGCTGTGGAGAGATTAAAGATGGGAGAAGCAGTCGGGTGGGCATGCTAGTGTCTCTCACCTGTAATCCTAGCTACTCAGATGGTTAAGATCTGAAGAGCAGGGCTCAAAGCCAGCCCAGGCAGGAAAGTTCATGAGACTCTCATTTTCAAGTAACCAGCAAAAAGCCAGAAATGGAGCTGTGCCTCGAGGGGTAGAGGACCATCCTTAAGTGAAAAAGCTAAGGGACAGCACCCAAGCCCTGAGTTCAAGCACCAGTACAAAAGAGAGGGGAGGAGAGAGGGAGTGAGAGAGGGAGAGAGAGAGAAGGAGAGGGAGAGAGAAAGAGAGGGAGAGGGAGAAGGAAAGGGAGAGGGAGAAGTAGCAAAGAAACAGCAACTTGCCCATCTCTAGTGAGGATCTGGGGTTCAGGTATCCCCTCAAAGTGTCCTCACCTTGGGACACGATTCCAAGCGTCCCAACAAAACAGCCCAACAGCAAAGACTTTTCTTTCAAGAACGTGGCAGAGCATGAATTGGTTACATAAGTGCTCTAGTTGCAGACACGGTGAGTTCTATTTGTTTTGTGACGGGGCAAAAATGGAAAGATTTGCCTCCAGGTGGAAATATACAGCAATGATCCACTGTAGTGACCTCTCCCAGAGAGAGACCTGCGTGCCCCACTCGCCGCTGCTTCTCGAGATCTCCCCTGCCAGCCCGTGGGACCTGCGCACCTTTTCCTCAGGGTCAGCTTTCTGCGCTCCCTGTCCACCAGCCCAAGGATCCCCTTCTACTCCCACAGTGCCCCTAGAAAAATTATCACAGAATCCTGAATATGGCTGCTCTAACACCCCCCCCAATAAAAAAAGAATCCCAACAACTTCTCTTCTGAACCCAAGAGTTAATTGAAAGCAAGAGAAAAGCGAGGCATCTCTGCCTCCATCCGGCATGTGTGTCTTGCCCCTGAGTCTGTTCCCCTGCCGTCAGCTTGGGCTTCAGGAAGGACAGGGCTGATCAAGAGCACCTTCATGGGAGTCTGAAAGGACTCCCCAGGAACACAGAACCTCACAGGGCAGACCCTACACCATGTCCACGAGGCATCCGCAGCAGGAGGAATTGTGTCATGGGAGCCAGGTTGTCCCCCTCCAGTGATGAGAGCGATGACGACCTCTCCAGAACCCAGAACCCCTTGCAGAATCGCAACTGCTTCAGTCATCCACTAAGCCACGCTTCATTTATGTGCATGCCTCTCCCTCAGACCCGATTCTTCCTCCATGTAAACCTAAAGCTCCGTCAGTACCTGGAAGAGAGATAGAAACACCTCCCCTCCCCCTCCCCCCCAACTGCTGCATTAATAAATCTTCTTCTCACCTTCACTATTATTCTTCTCTTTAATTGGTGTATTGGGGCAAGTGGCCAGACCCAGAGTTGAGCCTCGGGCCTGTGACTGGTTATAATGCTACAAAAAATTACGGTCTTTTAACCTCAGCTGTTGTCCCCGTGGCTCTCAGCAACTGTTTCCAACTTTCATGACTTGCCTCTAGCCCTCTCCTACCAATCTGCAGGCAAACTTACTTCCTTGCCTGTGGAAACCATCAAGGCCTCCATCCTCAACCTGTCCTGGTGTCCTACTGCCCTTGGCGACCTGTGCTGTCCTCCCTTCTAGTCTCACAGCACGGACAGCCCTTCTTCCTGGCTCAGGGCCAGCCTGCTGTCGTGTGCTGGCCTCACTGCCTCCTTTCCACCGGCACCACGTAGGCCTCTTCTCTCTCCAGGCTCCTCTACAAAGCCCATTCATGCGCTCTGCTCTCAACTCGGTGTCTCTCTGGAGCGTCAGCCCCTTTCCCTCTTAGCTAAGCATTTGGGAAGTCATCTGTTCCCTCATATACCAACATGAATGGGAATCATAATAAGTACTACAAGTAGAATCTGGCAGAACAGTAATAACATAAATGATAAAGTGAAGTTTATTCCAGATATATGCGGGCAGTCCACATCTGGAAATCTACCACTACAGTTTAACTCATGATACACATTAAAAGAAAAAGGATATGATCCTTTCCATTTGAGAGATGTCTAAAAGACATTTGATCAAATCCAATATATAGATGTGTGTGTGTGCACGTGCACACGCGTGCACACGCTAGTACTGGGACTTGAACTCAGCGCCTGAGTATTGCCCCTTAGTTATTTTGCTCAAGGTTGGCACTCTACCACTTGAGCCACAGCTCCACTTCCAGCTTTTTGGTGGTTAATTGAAGATAAGTCTTTTGGACTTCCCTGCCCAGGCTGGTTTCAAACCGCGATCTTCACATCTCAGCCTTCTAGGATTAAGAGGCTAGGATTATAGTTGTGAAACACTGGCACCCAGCTCAAATCTAATATAAAGGAATTTAAAAATTCTTTTAGTCTAGTCATTTAAGCTAGGAATAGAGGGGTAATTCCAAAACAGGACAAAGAACAAATCTGACGCAGCAGGCAGCAGCAGCCTCAAAACCAAACCTGCTGCGGAAGGATGTCTCAGACTAGAGCAGTTGTGAAATACTGCATTGTTTGGAAGTAAGTTCTAGTCGATGTAGCCATTAAAGAAAAAGTAATATAATTATTAGATAGGGAGAATTAAAAAGTTAATTGACTCTATAGCAAACCCAAAAATCAAGTAAAAATTACTCTAATTAATAAGAGAGCCTTTAAAAGCAGGTGATTCCAAAAGCAGTACTGATAAGTATACTAACATTTCTGTTTAGTGACAGCAGCCAGCTAGAAAAACGCAGTAGGGAAAAAATATTTAGCTCACAATCGCAACCAAAACATAAATAAATGATCAAAGGATGAGCTGATGAACTCAGTGCAATGTCCTGGGTTCAATCCTCAGCACCACCTTGAAGAAACAAACAATAAAATTCCAATGGGAAGAATGCAGGTTTGAGAGCTGAGAATGTAATGTGCTTAGCGGTAGAGTGCTTACCTAGCATGCATGAAGCCCTGGGTTCAATTCCTCAGAACCACATAAACAGAAAAAGCCAGAAATGGCACTGTGGCTCAAGAGGTAGAGTACTAGCCTTGAGCAAAAAGAAGCCAGGGACAGTGCTCAAGCCCTGAGTCCCAAGCCCCAGGAATGGCAATAATAATAATAATAATAGTAATAAATGGATATTGTCTGATAGGGTAATAGAACTGGGGAAGGGAGAGAGAATACCAAAATCAAGAGACAAAGAACAAAAAGACAAACCATTCAAAAAGCAACACTTAGAAACCATTTGGTGTAAACCAACTGCACAACTCTTGGGGGGAGAGGGGAAGGGGAGAGGGAGGGGGGAAATGAGGGAGGAGGTAACAAGTAGAATGAGAAATGTACTCACTGCCTTTCACATGAATCTGTAACCACTTTGTATCACACTTTGACAATAAAGAAAAATGCAAGTTTTCATAGAGACAAGCTAATACCTTTTGTAACAATTAGAGCTAATCAATGGCCCTAGATAGACTCTTTATTACAAAAATGTTTATCTTCCACAAATTCAACTATATATTTCTCATCATGGCAGTCAAAATCTCAACTGGATTTTGAGTAAAATCTGATTAAATGAATGTAACACTAGTCTGGATGAAGATGTAAGAGAAAATTTATAAGATGTTGGAGGGAAAATAAAGACTGAATGGGGAGCAAGGCTTACACATATGAGAACACACACACACACACATATATCTTAAACCCATAGTAATTGCTGCAGCGAGGTCCCAATGTCAGAGTAAACGGATCAAAGAAGCAGAACAGAAAATCCAATTGTCATTTCAAGTCAGCAGGGAAAGAATGTGCCATTCAGGAAATGCTGCTAGGGTAACAAGGAGACTGCTTCGGATTCTGATTTGATTTACTGAAACACACAAATTTTCCATATGTCAAAGACACTATGCAACAGAAATGTTTACAAAACTATGATATTTTCAGGGGAATAATGATATGATGGCTAGAATTTGCTTCAAAATACTAGAGGGAAGCTGGGCGGGGCATAGATAAAACAAAACCATGTTAGTAATGGTTGAAGCTGGATGGTAGATATTATGTGTTTATTACACTATCTGCCTTCCTTTATAATGCTTTGAATTTTTCATGGTAGAAAACTTAAAGTATGAATTAAGAATCCCAAGTAGGAAAATCTGTTTATGTACAATATGACACCCAAAGACAAATGCCCTTAAGATATAAATTGCTTTTACAAAGCAATACAAATGCATCAGTCTTGGTAGTAATTGAAGAAGTATGATTCTTGTTAGAAATGAGATTTAATTTTCAGGCCTACAAGAATAGCAAGCATTAGAATGAATGGCAATGCTCGAGGAAATGGGCCCTCTCACACAGGGTGGCAGGGGAAGATGAGCTGTTCTAACTATTCTAGGGAGAAATTGTCCATGTGGAGCAAGAGCTACTAAACTATGCCCATACATAGACTCAACTCAATAGTTCTTTTTTTCTTTTTGTGCCAGTACTGGGGCTGAAGTCAGAACCTATGTCTCGTGTGTGTGTGTGTGTGTGTGTGTGTGTGTGTGTGTGTGTGTGTGTGTATGCAGGTCCTGGGGCTTGAACTCAGGGCCTGGGCACTGTCCCAGAGCTTCACTCAAGGCTAGAGCTCTATCCCTTAAGCTACAGCTCCATTTCCAGCTTTTTCTGAATAGTTTTTTTTGGAGATCAGAGTCTCACGGGCTTTTCTGCCTGGGCTGGCTTCAAACCACTATGCTCAGATCTCAGCTTCCTGAGTAGCTAGGATTCTAGGCAGGAGCCAACAGAGCCAGGTCACTCAGCTTTTTTTTTTTTTTTAATCACTGCTGGTGCCCTACTACTCTAATCTGGTACTTTTGCTGGTTAATTGGATAGGGAATTTTGAGAACTTTTCAGCCTGGCCTGGCTTTGAACTGTGTTGCTGAGATACTGTCCTCCTGAATAGCTAAGTCCCTAGGCATGAGCCACTGGCACCCAGCTTCAATTCTGTTTTTAAGAATTTTTTCTTATAGATATAAATGCTCAATTTCATATAGATGTCTATACATGTGTGTTTATCATATATTGTATATAGCATCAGAACACTGGAGTGATAGCCCAAGTATCAGTCAGAAGATAGCTTAAGTGGACTATGGTACATCCACACATTAAGAAGGTTACTATAAGGGGGAGGTGGGGGAAAAATGAGGGAGGAGGTAACAAGTTGAACAAGAAATGTACTTACTGCCTTACATATGAAACTGTAACCCCTCTGTAATTCACTTTGACAATAAAGGAAAATATTTTTTTAAAAAGGTTCATATAAATTTGTATTTAGTGGTATGGAAAGGGATGTTGTTGAATGAAAAAATCAGATTGGAAGTAGGGTGTCAGGCAGGTAGGATACTGCTTCAAAACAATATATCAGAAAAGCATGTGAAAGAATATCAAAGTGAATATGATTTTTCTGTGGGTAATAAGATTAAGGGTTGGTTTTGCTTTCTTTTAGGTATTTCTATATTTTCAAGATTTTTAATTGTTTTATTTGTTGTTTATGAGGGCTTTCTTTTTGCTTATTTATTGTTTGTGTTTTAGACAAGGTGTCATGTAGGCCAGGCTGTCCCAGAACTTGTGATTCTTCTTCCTCAGCCTCCTTAGGGCTGAGATTATAGACACCAGTCTTTACCTCTCTATTTTAGTTATGTTTTTACATAAAACTGATCTCTTCTTAGGTTTCTCTTTTAAAAGAACTACCTGACTGGGCACAAGTGGCTCATGCCTGTATCCTAACTACTCAGAAGGCTGAGATCTGAGGACCATGCTTCAAAGCCATCCTGAGCAGGAAAGTCTGCAAGACTCTTATCTTCAATGAAGCACCAATTAAGCAACAACAACAACAAAAAGAAAACCAACAAAACAAAACTGGAAGTAGAGCTGTGGCTCAACTGGCAGAGCACAGGCCTTGAGCAAAAAAGCTTGGGGACAGCACCCTAGGCCCTGAGTTCAAGCCCCAAGGCTGATGAGAGAGAGAGAGAGAGAGAGAGACTATCTGATATTTATGGATGTTTATAGTTTTTCCTGTGACTTTGAGAATAAGCTTATATAAGTCTACAGTTAAAATGACCTAGATAATTAAATGTAAAGCATAATTTAAGAGAATTACTATTGTTATAAGACTTAGTTTCCAATTCAATTTCAATTCTTAGTTATAAGACAATTTCCAATTCAAGAATGAGGTTTTATATTTGCATTTTATAAGTTCTTCTGTTGGACTCTTTGGTAATGTTTTAAAATCATCCAGTGAACCTTGCGTGTTTAATACTATTGCAATTGATTTTCCCTTTCTATTGGATTTTTAAGCTTCTTGTTGTTTTATATGGAAATGTTATTAATTTGTCATATTAGTTTTATACTAGCAATTTAATAAAATTCTTAATATTCAAATTTTTCTGTTGTTTCTCTTCAATTTCAAGTTATGTAATCATATCATATCATTTTAACATTGCTGATACAATTTCACTTGTTGTGATCTAATTTGGTGCTTTCTTTTTTATTTAACTTCCTTAATTACTTCTTTGTCTAACTGCTCCTTATTAGTGGCAATTCTTATATAGCTTTATCATTAAGCTATGAAATAATCAAAACAAAACATAGGTATTCCATAGTAATGGAAATAAAATGAATCATTAATGCATAAAAGATGCCAAGCTTTATATAAAGTATTCTTAGTCTGCTTGCCTGACTGCCTGTTTGCGTTTTTCCTTCCTTCTTTCCTTTCCTTATTTCTCCCTCCCTCCCTCCCTCCCTCCCTCCCTCCCTCCCTTCCTTCCTTCCTTCCTTCCTCCCTTCCTTCCTTCCTTCCTTCCTTCCTTCCTTCCTTCCTTCCTTCCTTCCCTCTTTCCTTCCTTCCTTCCCTCTTTCCTTCCTTCTTTCCTTCCTTCCTTCCTTCCTTCCTTCCTTCCTTCCTTCCTTCCTTCCTTGTTTACTTTACCAGGGGTTTGAACTCAGGACCTTGCATTCACTCAGTGTGCTTGCTTGCTGGGTGCTTTTCCACTGGAGCTATACCTCCAGCTAAGGTTTTTGCTGGTTATTTTGTATTTCTACAAAAATATATTTGTATTATCTTTAAGTGGTTGTGCAAAGGAGTTGCCAGTCAACAAGCCAGTTTATGAATACAATTCATGTTGATCCATGTCACCTCCTTCGGCCATTCTCCACTGAGCCAAATTTTTCAAAAATTTATTGTTATTATAAAGGTGAAGTACAGAGGGGTGCAGTTACATGAGTCAGGTAAAGAGTACATTTCTTTTTGGACAATGTCATTCCTTCCCTCACTCTTCCAATCAATACTGGTTATTCTGGAGCTAGAATCTTTAGGACTCTTTCAACTGCATTAGTTTTGAGCTGCAATACCTCAGATCTCAGCCTCCTGAGCAGCTCAGATTACAGGTATGAGCCTTTGGTGCTGTTACTTAATTTTGAGACTGTTTCATTGACTTTCTAACTTACCTTGCTTATTTCTTTCTCCTCTTCCTGCCTCTTGCCTCTCCTCCTTCATCATTTTTCTGTGTGTGTGCCACTACTAGGGCTTGAACCCAAGGTCTGGGTGCTGTTGCTTAGCTATTTTGCTCAAGGCTGTCACTCTACCACTTGAGCCATAGCTCCACATCTTGCGTTTTGGTGGTTAATTGGAGATAAGTCTCATAGACTTCTCTGCTTGTGCTGGTTTTGAACTGCAAACCTCAGATCTCAGCCTCTGAGTCACTAGGATTATAGGTGTGAGCCACTGGTGCTCAGCCTCTTCTCCGTGTGTGAGTGTGTGTGTGTGTGTGTGTGTGTGTGTGTGTGTGTGTGTGTGTGTGTGACAGAATCTTACTATATAACCCAAGCTGACCTGGAACTTGCCATTTTTCTGCACTAGTCTCCCAAGTTCTGAGATGGATAGACCTGTACCATCACACCCCGCTTAGCCTGCCCCTTAAATGATAACTACTTTTTTGTACCTGATCCATTCTTGTGCCACAAGATGCTCTTTAGGCCATTGCCTACCACAGGCTGATGGTTCCCCAAGTCTGTGGCTTCACAACTGACCTTTCCCTGGAGTACTGGATTTGCATATCCAACAACCTCCTGCGCATCTTCTCTAGCTTTCCTGGAAACATCTCAAACCTGGCACATTCGCACTCTGCCACTCATCTCAACTGCCAAGCTTCCACGCATTTACCGAGCTGCACGTCCTCTGCCCACTTCTCCCAGGGAACATCTCTTCCTCTCCCCTCGATCCCCACATCCAATCCCCTAAGTCTCTCACAGGTTTATCTTCTAAATATTTGTTTTAATGTATTCCCTCCCACCCCTACCACTTCTGTGCTTCATAGCTCAGGCCTTGGGACACTCCCTTGCCTGGACTAGGGCAGTGGCCTCTTAAACAGGTAGCCCTTCATTCTTCCACATGTATTGCCTTTCAAGGTATTTTTCCAAAATGCAACTTCGATCTCATCATGTTTCCATCACCACCAGAGTGAGATCCAAGTTCCTGATAGGGTCTCTAGAGCTTAGTGGCCCAGGTCCCGCCAGCTTCTCCATTGTCCCTGCAGCCTGTCTTGACTACGCTGCTCTGGTGACACTGAAGTTCACTAGTAACAATTTGCAGGTCATCTTAACTCCAGCCCAACCTCTGGATCTAGGTTATCTGAATATTTTTTCAAGAATGTGCTCATGATATGCTATCTACTTATACAAAGAACTTTGTGTGTGTGTGGTCCTGAATGAAGAGCTTCCTGTTTGCTGGGTAGGCATTCTACCACTTGAACCACACCTCCTACCCTTTGGGCTCTGTTTATTTTTGAGCAGCCTGTGACTCCCCATAATGGTACCCCAGATAGAGCCCCTGTTTCTGGATTTTTGTCTGCCTCTCTTGGCTTACTCCTTTCCTTTGCTGGAGGACATTAATAACTCCCTTAAATAGGGTGCCGAGTACTTACCTGTCTGAAAAATGTCTTTGTTCTACCCTAAGGCTGGGCAGTCATTTGTGTGGGTATTGAACTCTGGGTTGATATTACCTTTCCTCTGAATTGTGAAGGCCTGTTTCCTCTGCATTCTAGGCAATGCTGTTATTATGAAAAATTCTCATGCTGCTGTAATGTTCATTGGGATTTTATATTATTTTCCTCAGGAAGTCTTTTTGGTTGTTCTCTTTGTCCCTGGAATTTATGGTTGACGCACATTGCTGTGGATCGATTTTTATTCTTTATGCTGGGTTGACTCAGTGGGCTCTTTAAACACCTCCATACCTAAGGGGTTAGAGTTTTCCTGTATTATTTATTTGATCATTTCCTTCTCCTCTATTTTCTCTGTTCTCTCTTTCTGGAATGCCTATTAGTCCAATAGGAACCTTTCACATTGATTTTCTGTTATCTCTTATATATCTATCTTTTTATTCTGCTTGCTGCAATATTTCCTCAATGTCAATTTTCCAATTTTATTGATTTTTTAATATCTTACTATATGGAAGAGTTCTTTAACTTTATCTTCAATTCTCCTGAATATGTTTTTCTGGCAGCCAATTTTAAAATGTTTTAATTTCCACAAGCTCTTTCTTGTCTTCTGAGGTTTCCCTTTTATTACAGTCTCTGTGGACATAGTTATAGCTTTTGCTTGCTTTGTTTTGAGTTCTTTCTGTTCCTTACATTATTTCTATTTCCGCAGGGGTCTTTTGTTCCTTTGTTTCTCTCAATGTGATCATGTTGGAGACTGGCCTTGGGGGATGGTTCATCTCTAGCTATTCATATATTTAAGAATAAGACATTGTCAGGTGCTGGTGGTCCATGTCTGAAATCCTAGTTGCTCAAGGGGCTGAGATCTGAGGATCACAGCTTAAAGCCAACCTAGGCAGAAAAGTTCATAAGGCTCTTATGTCTAGTTAATAAGCAAAAAGCCAGAAGTAGAGTTATAAGTCCAAGTAGTAGAGTGCTGGCCGTGAGCAAAAAAGCTAAGAGACAGTGTCCAGGCACTGAGTTCAAGCCCTAACTTACAAAAAGAAAGAAGAAGACTTTGATTCTTTGGGAACTGAAGGCATATGGCTAATGCTTGCTCAGTAGCTAAGCTTGGCTTTGAGATTTTTAGTGAGAGCTAGCTTTGACATGGGGCTCTGTCCGTTATCCTGAGAAGAAACTGCTTGGTTGGCAGGCTGCAGGAGAGAGCCCTGCCTGTGTTACATTTTGTTCGCTGTAGGTATTAGTGGTTACATAAGTGGACGTTCACATAATCCTTCTATTCAAGTAACAGCTCTTCCCTCTTTTTGCCACATCTGGCCCTTTGGTGACCACCTCACAGGGGCTCCCTTCCTTCTCCACCCCTTTCTCTGGGTATTCTAAGCTAAGGATCCCTAAATGGCTACCTCATACTTCCATCTGCCCTTGGTCTTCTAGAATTTGATGGAAGCTCTTCATCTGCTTATGGCCATTGTACTGTAATGCTTTTTCTTTTCCTTTTTTTTTAATTAAAAAAAATCCCCTCTACAAGTACAGAGGTATCTTGGAGGGGAAGTGGAAATGGAATATCTGCTGAATCTGTCTTAGAAGATTGTGTCACTTCTGGCTAGGCTCCCAGTGACAGCAGTTGTTTAGAAATTATCTTTGGTTCCCTAGATCTGAGCACAATGAATGCCCATAGGTCAACCAACTATCTATAAAATATCACACAGAATTGAGCTTCTAGGTTCCTCTAATCTCTTATGCTTAGTTCAATCAGTACCTAGAATGGCCAGGATAATAAAGGGCACAAAAAATCATATTCCATAGAGAAAAGACATTCTGTCTGGAGAGGAGATGGTGAGAGAGGGAGGTAGAGGTACCTGAGACTTGTGACAGCTAGAAA
Organism: Perognathus longimembris pacificus; assembly: GCF_023159225.1. Taxonomy (NCBI): domain Eukaryota; kingdom Metazoa; phylum Chordata; class Mammalia; order Rodentia; family Heteromyidae; genus Perognathus; species Perognathus longimembris. The sequence continues at coordinate 135,000,574 of NC_063162.1, read as the reverse complement.
TAGCAGGGACAGCTCATGTAGAAGAAATGACACTTGCTGGCTACTGGTGGCTCATACTTGTATGCCCTTGCTACTCAGGTTAAAAGCTGAAGATCATGATTTAAAGCCAGCATGGGCAGAAATGTCTATGAGATTCTTATCTCCAATTTACCACCCAAAACAGTTGAAAGTAGATCTGTGGTTCAAGTAGAAGAGTGCTAGCCTTGAGAAAAAAAACAAAAACCCTCAGGGATAGATAGCATCCTGGTCCTGAGTTCAAACCCCAGTATTGGTATGCACATGCATGTGCACACACACAAATTGACAGTTGGAGAACATAACCAGGAATTGTAGGAGATACTCAGCTTCTGTTGCTTATGTGAAATCATTTTTGAACAGCCAGATCCCTAATGACATAGCAGATTACCTGCAGAAGTAACGAGTCCTCCTTGTGGTGATATTTAAGCACAACTAGTCAACAACAAGAGCTCCTATAGAAAGAAAGTTCCTATAGAAAGAATTCAACTCATTGCTGAGAGATTGAACTAGAACTGTCTAACGCAACCAGAATTAAAGCATCCTCTTTTATAACAAACACTTGATAATATCTCTTTTACTATCATGAAATGAAATAACAGGAAAGCCTACATTTAAAAAATATTATCTATGTAAAATTCTAGCTACTTGGGATGGAGAGATTGGGTGCATTGCAATTTGAGGTCAGCTTTGCCAGGTTTTTTAACATTCCATCTCAACCAACAAAAGCGAGGCACAGTGGCAAGTGCCTATCATCCCACCGACATAGGAGGCTGAGATTAGGAGGATCATAGCTCCAAGTCAGCCTGGGTCCTAGTTGTGTGTTTGCCATCCTAACTGCTGGAAGCATAAGTAGGAGGATCATAGTTCTGGCCTGCCTGTGGATAAATAAAGAAGGGCTGGGGGTATGGCTCAAGTGGTAGAGGGCTTGCATAGCAAGTACAAGACCCTGAGTTCAAATTCCAGTACTGTTTTTAAAATAAACAATACTCCTTTATAATATAAAATGATACAGTTATGCAAAAGCCTGGCTATGTGCCTGTCTCACCCCTTATTTACTCTTTTGATTTAGGGCTGCCTGATATGGTACTAGCATACAGCAAGTACCCAGAGATTATCAGTAAAATGACTGAATATGAAGAGCAGAGAGATTGACTTAAAAATATGCCCACATCTGCCTCTTCACTGGATCATTCTCTAGGCCAAATTTTAATGTGTATGCAAAGTACTTGATGCTTCTGATTACTGATGACACCCAGATATATCCTATGCCACTGGCTTCCAAGCTTTCCTGAATATTATAATCACCTAGAGACCTTTAAAAATTCCTATTTATGCTAGTTAAATCAGTATCATCTAGGGGAGGGAGGGTCAGTATTTTTTCAAAGATCTCTTGAGGACTCTATCATGAGGGAGGTCTGGGAGGAAACCCAGAGGGGGCCATCTCTGTCTTCATCGGTGATGCTTCTTACCCTTGGGTGCTCATTCGAACTACTTGGGGAGTACTTGTAGACTACTGATGTCCGGGCCATTCACATAACAATTAAAGCAGAATCTCTGGGGTTGGACCTGAGTGTTTTTAAAGCTCTCCAGTGGTTCTACTAGACAGGATGGGAACCATTGTCTTCAGGCTCTGCCTCCAAGGAATGGCCACAAATAAGAGGAGGAATCAGGAGCCCAAAATGAAGAGCAGGCATACAGTCAGCCTTGAGTCTCCATCCTCCAGTCATATACCACTTAATCTCATAGGAGTTAATTTAGCCTCATCTTCAATATGAGAGTCAAAATTCCTTCCTCTCTATCTCCACCCCCCCATCCCCATCCCAGACTTGATTTCAGTGACTGCTGATGTAACTCAGCACTATCCCTGAGGGATATGGAAGAGTGGTCAGAGAGGCACCAGGTTTCACCTTTCTCCTATGTGGTGACTGCTAGAGTCTTTAGGGATCAGGCTGCTCTAGCCTTTGTAAACTCCCAGCTGTAAGCTCAGCCAGGGAGCAGATGGTTTAGTAGCAGCTAGGCCACCAAAGGGGAAGTCATGAGGACCTGTATTTACAGCAGACTGAGAGGTGGAATCAAACACAACCCCTGCATAGCAATCTGGCCTGCAGCCTGGACTCTTCACGGTGGGCTGGTTGGCTCCGCACAGGGACAGGGCACACCTGCTGTTCTGAGCACACACCACAGTGCTGCCACCTGACCCAGGACAAGAAGCCTGCAGGTTCGCACCAGTCCCTTTCCTCCTGCACTGTCTCTGTGCATCTACACAAGTGCTGAGGGAAGAGCACAAAATAAATACAAAAATCTTCAGTTCAAGTCTGGCCTGCTGCCCTGACTGCCTGAGCTTGGATCTCCGTTTCCTCTGCAGTTGTCACTGTTATTTTCTATTTCATCATTGCACTCCTGTCTTTGGAGCCAGTAGAAATTCTAAACTTCATGGTAAGCAGTCTGGGGTCAGGTGAGTATTCCAGTATGGCTCTGGGTCCTAGGTACAGGGAATTTTGAGACATATTTATATTTAAAAACATATTTATCCAGGCATTAGCGGCTCACATCTTTAATCCTAGTTATTCAGGAAACTGAGAACTGAGGATTGAGGTTCAAACCCATCCTGGGCCGAAAAGTCCATCATGAGACTCTTAGCTCCAATTAAGCAGTGAAAAGATGGAAGTAGAAGTGGTAGAGCACCAGCCTTGAGCAAAAAAGCCAAGTGGAGAACATGAGTTCAAGTCCAAGTACCAATACACACACACACACACACACACACACACACACACACACACACACACAATTGATCTGAAATTCATATTTAGGTATACTTGCTAAATCAAGCAACTCTACAAGAAAGGAGTTTTTAAATAATCATAGTAGGGACTTAGTGGTCGAGTGCTTGCCTCATATACATGAAGCCCTGGGTTTGATTCCTCAGCACCACATAAACAGAAAATGCCAGAAGTGGCACTGTGGCTCAAGTGGTAGCCTTGAGCAAAAAGAAGCCAGGGAGAGTGTTCAGGCACTGAGTTCAAGCTCCAGGACTGGCAAAAATAAAAATCATAGCAAGTAGCCAGAAGCGCCACAGCTAGAGAGAGCCAAAGAGCCTGCTGGTTTACTTGGACTTGTGCTGGGTTTCAGGCCTCTGATAAATAGATGGCAAAATAATGACAGTTTTCTGCCCCCAGAGGATTTTCTGGAAGATGGCTTTGGCCATTAAGGTCCAGCTGAGGTGTGCTGGGCATGGATCTTGACACACGTCTACCAAGACACCATCCATTTACTCCAAGGGACTGAGTCAGCCCTGATTGCTACGGGCACATGGAGGATTTCTGCCTTGGAACCCTCTGCCTGCGCAGAGGGAGCCTTTTATGACGCAGATAGATATGAGTCCTTGAGGATTCATAGAATTATGGTACTGAAAGAATCTTCAAGCTTATTCAACCCCTGTGATTACTGCCAAGAAGTCTGAGTCCAGAGAAAGAAGAGTCTGTCCAAAAAACACATAGCCAGGAAGGAGCTGTGTTGGGCTGCAGCCCAGGTCTTCTCACCCACCTAGCCAGCTCAACCCCATGCTCTTAGACCCATCCTGACTTTCAGAATAGAAATGCTAGTGATTTCAAATGCAGATCCATTTACCACCTCTACAAGCTAGAGCTAAGAAGTGCCAAAGAGAGTCTTAGAATCTGTCCAGTTATATCACAACCAGAAGCAAGGCTGGGGAGAATTCTGTTCTCCAAAGGGCAAAAGCCTTTCCAGGTGTATCTGGAGACAGCCTGTCTGAGGTCAGCCTCACTCTGTAAGTTGCTGCAGCAGCACAGGGTAAGCATACTGTACAGAGCCAGGTGACCTGGGCACACAGATGGATCTGTATCGGCTTGGCTTCTAGTTGCTTTAGTTTCCTCAACGGTAATGTAACTCACACACTGGTATCATGAAGATAAAATGAGATTGATCATGGGGCTTGAAGTCTAAAATGTTAAGGACTTCCTTGACATCTTTATGCTCAAGGTCTTAACCATGAGTTTCCCTTCAATCTCTAGATATGCACCCCTATTCTATGAGGAACTCTGGCTAATTCCTCTAGCAGCCATGCCAGCTACACTCCACCTAATCTTGACTAGTGGATTTACCTCCTCAGCCAGTGTAATTATTCAAACAAGCTACTCACAATTTCCTGTAGAAACCAGGGGACACCCACTCCCCTGTCCCCATAAAACCTGCCTCCCTGTAGCTCCTTCTGGTGCAGTCCTTGTTTGGTCCTGCCTGGTATGCACAGTTCTCCAACCCCAGGTTGTGAATCAGTGTGACTCATAAAGTGCTGTCCAACACATCTGTCCATTGTCAAGTGTCATGCACTAGGCCATCATACAGTTTAGGGCAGGGAATTTTTCCTTCACAACAGGGTGTCTAAGAGGGACCAGAATTTAGTAAGATTGTGGAGTCTAACATTCTAAATCCCCAGCCTTTTAGGGTAAGATTCTTCTTCTACTCCTGAGTAGTGGCATCTGAGTCTCCATTAGTGGAAGAACAGTAGAATTCAGACAGCAAGAGACAGGATTTGGTGTTTTCTAGGAGTCTTGGGTTTAACAATATCCTCCTCCTGGCCCCATGGTATAGTTGTCCCTGCAGTATCTCATCAGACTCTAACTTATGTCCATGAGGAGGATGCTCTGCCAGAAGATGAAATGACTGGCCCCACAGTCACATGGGCAAGGGAGATGGCAAGGTCAGCCTCACAGCCTTCCCTCAGTGTCAGTGCCACCCTGTTCCCATGGCCTTCAGGGAAACAGAAGCACTGTCCAGAAACAATGTCCTCCCAGTTTTACCAATTGCACCCTCAGTAAAGCGCTTAGAGGAAACCTCTAGACCGTGAGTCCCCCCTACTTGAGGCCTACAGAATCCAAAAGTTGGCCTCAGGTTTGAGGTCCAGGCCTTCTGAGAAAGCTCTGCATAGGGCGGGGGGGGGGCAGAGGGGAGCACTGTGACCTTGTCCCAGCTCAGTTCAACCTTGTCCCTGTCTGATTTGGGCCTAGGGCCAATCAGACAGAGCAAGGTGATCCGAAGACCTTCTGCTGGTCTTGGGACTACTTCAAGCACCTTGGCACCCAAGAAACTTCATAACAATTACCATTTTGCCATAGGCATCCCAGTTTCCTATATATATATTAGGTATATAGGAGCTAAGGGTGCTATCTAGAGCTCTAAACTGGAGGGTCAGTGCTGGTGGCTTTGGCTGGCTTGAAGCGCTCCCTTACACATGCTTTCTATAGGCAGAAATCTGGCTCAGAGTGGATTTCTAAATAGTGTAGCCTGGGCTTCTATCTATAAGGATAAACTGAGGTCCTGGCAGGAAACTATCTTGACCAGGAGGCAGAGAAGTTGCTATTGGACCTACGTCAGCCTTTCTCATCCCTCAACATGCCCCAGCCTCTCAGAATCCTCGTGAACAAAGGAGCCTGCTCTCTCAGCAAAGTGCACATTCGCATTTCAGATAGTAATACAATGGTTTCCAGCAACTTTCAGAAGAAGCCACAGCTTGAGAGTTGGCTTCTTCTAGCCCCCCATCATGCAGATGGAGAAAACGAGACACGACATGAGGACTTGTTTAATTAAGCAGTTAGCACATAGCTGAAGGGAGCATTTGGTCTCTTGTGTTGAGAGATGGTGCAGTGTCAGTCATGCTCCTTGCTGAGCTCCAGACCATGAGGTCTCAAGAGACCATGATGCTGACAGTCAGATAAGGAGATCCAAAGAGGCCTGGCCTCTCTCTTATACCCAGTGCAATGTTGTGTGTTGACTTCAACAGGATGGAGCCCCTCCCTTCTCTGCTTGCCCTCCCTTCGGTCCCTGTTCTGAACAACAGAGGAGAGAACAGGCTTATATGCACAGGGCAAATTTCCCTGTACCTGTTTGACCTTGACCAGTCTCCCCTGAGGCCTCAGCACAGATGTTGCCCAGCTAAGCACAGAGGGAAGCCAGCAAGCCAGGGAAGCTTGGAATAAAGCCAGGAATGGGGCTGGGCAGATGGCAGCAGCTTAGCACTTCCAGAGAACTAGATTTTGGTTGAAAGACCCTGGGGAGGACATTGTCCTTCAGTGGAATGCATACCCCCTTGCTGTTTGCATATTTGTCCATATTTCTCTATGTGTGTGCGTGTGTGTGTATGAGTGTGTGCGCACATGCATGCATGCAAACTCACATGCATGCTGGTCCTGGGGTTTGAACTCAAGACCTGGGCACTATCCCTGAGCTTTTTTTTTTTTTCCCTGAGCTTTTTTGCTCAAGGCTACCATTCTACCACTTGAGCCACAGCTACACTTCGGGCTTTTTAAAGTTAATTGGAGATAAGAGTTTCACAGAACTTCCTGCCTGGGCTAGCTTTGAACTGTGATCCTCAGATCTCAGCCTCCAGAGTAAATAGGATTATAGATGTGAACCACAAGCACCTAGCCAAACTTCTACTTCTTTAACATGGCCACAATAGTTCTTAGCATTATGAGTTGGGAGAATAGCTATTTCCTTGCAAGGAAACTGAGGATTTCATGGGAATTGGGCTTAAGTTTCACCCCATAAAGTATACTAGGATGGCTATTTCTGCTTCCCTTGTCATCAGCCTTCTCCTCCTGGTAGCTCAACAGCAGGAAGAACAATGTCTGCTTTAGAGAAAAGGCCATTTCTGCTGACAGTGTGCCTGTGTGTTCCAGGCCCTGGGCTTCCATAAGGAGACATTGTCTTCCCTAAGCTCAGACCTTCCCTGATACCTTGACCTCATAAGGACAGCTAATATCTGGATTTGCCCCCTGGGTTGTATCTGACAAGGTTGGCCTAACCTCTGCTGTGTGAAAATGGAGAATTACTACAGAGAAATGGATATGTGATGCCCAGGCAGTGGAGAGGTCTTGGCTCTGTCTCCAGCTGCTCCCCCAAAAAGGTCTCTGAAATGGGGAGAGGATCACTCAATCCTGAGACATTTCCACAGATCTGCTCTGCTCTTTGTGAAGGAGATAGGATGGTGGCAGTAGAGTGGGGAGGGCAGAGGTGACCGGGACATAGTCCAGTGCCTACTGGTAGTTATAAACTCAAGGAACCCAGAAATGGAAAGAGTCACAAGTAGGGTTGGTTGCTGTCTACTGGGTTCTCTGCTGGGATATAGTTATCTCAGGCAAGCTCTCTGGGTGGCCATAACTTAATGTGTGGTCTGTATAGAGCCCTCTTACACAAAAAAATATGACATCTGGGGGCCTCTTGGGCAGCCTAGGGTACATCTCTGAGGAGAATTTACACATCATTCTCAAAAACCCTCAAAACCACCTGAATCTCTACCACTGCAGGAGGTGGAGAAGAGATGGGAGACTCACTAAGCACCTCCACCTTCATGAGATATACAGAGAAAGGGCTGTGGGGATATCTGGAGGGGGATGGTAGGGACCATTACCTGAGTTTCTAGAATCAGAAAATCTTGGACTTCCTCTCACTACCACCCCCATGCTTTCTGAAGGCTGTCTTTCCTTTTTGAGGAAACAATCTAGCTTTATTCACTTTTAACAAACTGAAGTGTGAAAGGGGAGTTTGTGGCAGGGTTGTAGTATCCAGCAAGGAGAAGTGAGGAGTGTGTGTGTGTGTGTGTGTGTGTGTGTGTGTGTGTGTGTGTGTTGGGGGGGGGTAGGGCAGGAGAACGGTGTAGGGTCGGTTCTGGAATTAGTGAGAAGCTGGAAACGCTGAGGGGGGCTGGGTCCTCACCCAGGGGACAACGGTGGGGTACTCACTCTTAGTCTCCAGTTCAATGGCTGAGGAAAGAGGCAGTGGACAGATTGGAGCTGTCCATACCGTGGTGCTGAAAGCTGAAAGCAGCGGCCTAAAAGGCCGAGAGCAGCCAGAACAGCTTGCACTTCTGCCCCAGGTGAGGGGGGCGGGGGGTAGATCAGGGATTCCCCTTCGGGTCCCTTCTTCATCAGGCAAGGAAAGGTACAAATGAGTTGGGACAGAGGGCAGTTTGAGCTTTGAGCAATGTGTAGCCACCCAATGTGGTGGCTGATAAGAGGAAAGCGGGTCACAGCCCCGCAATCTCGGCCAGCGGTTAGGAATGAGCAGGAAAGAGACCCTAGGCCTGGAGGGGGGGGGGGGTCCCTGGCTACCCTTCCCTGTGGGCAAATAGCATGGGTGCATGGCAAGGAGCAATGCACGAGGTGTCTCCATGTGCGCTTGCACACAGACTTCTTGGGGGTTAGGCTCCCCAAACCCACACACCAAGCACACCCAAGCAGTCCCCTCCATGCTCCCTGCACATGGCCCCCGGCTCCCACCAGGCTGCAGAGGCTCAGCTGGGGCGTCACATCCCCCGGGCCTGGCCGGTATGGCCTGGACGTCCCTCCCGCTTGGTTTCTGGGCCTCTGATGGAGACCTCGGGGGAGGCACGGCCGGTGGGAAGCCCCAATTCCAGCCTGTGACCAAGGGAAGGTGCTCCAGTGGAGCAGACAGCTCCTACGCCCAGAAAGAGGGGGGTGAGACAGACGGCGGCGGGGGGGGGACCCAGGTCTCAGACACCCCTCTTTCTTTCCCGGACTCCCAGCGATGGTGCCCGGACACCGAGAGGAGAATGGACAGGAGTACCTCTCCCTCCCAAACTGGGGACGCCCCGAGGACTAGCGCGTACCTGTGTGGGGGAGGCCTCGCGTGGAGCCCCCACAGAGAGTCCGGACCTGCTGGTTCCTCTGAGTCCCCCTGGACAGAGGTGGGCTTCTTGGGGGGGTTGTGGGGGGAAACACCCTGCTTGCCCTCCACACCACCTCCAGGATGACCGAGGGCCACGGAGAAACTCCGTCCAGGCGGCGGGAAGTTGCCGGTGTTCAGGCGCTGGCGGGGGGGGACTGGGGGTCCCGGGTCGTGGGCTTGGCCGGGCCTCCCGCGCCCCCGCGCCCCGCTGCCCTCCCTCCCGCCCCGCAGACTGCGCGGAGCCTGGCAGCCGGGAGCCCGCCCGCCCTCCCGGAGAGTCTGCCGCTGACCTGCATTGACGTCATTGCGTCATTAGGTTTCCCCTGGAAACACTGGCTCGCCCGAAATAGTAACACATTAATTCAGGCCGGGGGAGCAGGGAGAGACTGCGTGTAACCCTGCCGCTCACTCCGCGGGCGCGCGAGCCCGCCGCAGCCCCCGCCCTGCCCCGCCGGCCGGCCGGCCTGCTATTTTGAGAACAAAGGCAGGCGAAAGATAGAACCTGGGAGAAGAGGGGGCGGGGGTGGGGGGAGGACAAGTGAACCCCCCCTCCTCCCCTCGCCTTGCACGCGAGCGCACCCACGGACACGCAGGCACACACACACCACACTTGGGTCTATCTACCCTTGAGCGGGCACACCTCGCATTCAGACTCTCTCAGCAACCTGCCTGGCGGGCGCCCCATTCCCCAGCCCGCAAGGACAGGTCTGAGTCAGGGCTTAGTGTCCTTCGTGGGGTTGAAGGAGGAGCTTCCTCTCATCCCTCCAGCCCTGTGCCGCGGGCAGATCTCACCCACCCATCTCCCTGGTCTCTTTGAGGCAGGGACACCCTGCCCTTTCTCCTCCCTCCATCTGTCCTATCTGCGGGGGGGGGGGGGGGGAGGGGGGAGGGAGGAAATGCACTGCCTTCTCTCTACCCCTCCCCTCTGCTCTCTCTACCCTCAGGGCTGGAGGGGGGCCTCATCAAGGAAGGAGGACTGGTTTGGGAAAGCCTGGGGGATAGTGTTGCTGTTGCAAGCTTCCGCATCATTTGAGTTGAGGTAACCACTGACTTCTGGGAGCATCATGTCCCTGGCTCTTCCCCCCACTCAGCAGGCGGAGGCTGTGCCTGTGCTCTCCTTGTGCTGGGGCTGTACTGGGGCTGGGGAGTGAGCCACCACGGGCAAGCCCGGGGCTTTAGAGACTCCTGCCAGCTGTCTGTCCACCAACTAGGCCCTTGACTCTGTCTCAGAGGTTGACACCTACGTTCAGCTGAAATCAAACTGGCAATCACTTAGCCCTGGGCTGTCAGCAGAGGCAAAAAGGCAAGCACAGAGCAGCTGAACTCTAGGGCACCTAGTGGGTCTGACTAGGCAGTGCAGCAAGTGAACTGCTGGTGGGGAAGCCCAGTTGGGATTGGACAAGGCGGGCCTTCCCCTTCCTCTGAGAAAGCTCAAGAGCCTAGGAAAGAGCACTGGGAGTGTTCGGCTGTTTCCTCCCAACCTGCTTGCATCTCAGCTCTGCTTTCTCCCGGTGGGTGTAGAGGGTACGCATGGGGTTTAGGGGTGGGTGCCTCAGAGGTCTCTATGTCTGTGCATGCCTTCAGAGCCCACACTAGGGACTTGGTTCACACAGCATGCCCTCTCCCAGAAAGTGGAACAACGGCTCCTTCACACAGTAGCCTCCTCTTGGCCGCTGTTCCTTATTGGCCACAAAGATGATAAACCCAACTGTCTGCATCATGTAGAAGCCAGACCAAGGAACATGCTTTGTAAAGGCCAGGCCTAGCCACACCCCCTCACTCGCAAGCTGTGTGGTTCTCTCCCTGTATGGGTCTTTCTCCCTTTGGGCCACAGGGAACTCATAAAATGAGGTCACGAAGCCCACTCCATGGGCTACTGTGAAGCTGGAAGGCATGGTAGAGAAGGTGCTGAAGAAATGGCACGTCCTATTCCTGCTCCTGCTCCCAGTGTGGTTCTCTAGGTGAGTCATGAACCCACCACCTACTGCTGGTGACACTGAAGTGTCAAAAGTCGAGCAGTGGACACTGAACGAATAGAGTGACATTGAAAGAACTAGTCCCCAAGAAGATGATATCTGGGCTGTTTCCTTCCACATCATTCATTGACCACTAAAATCCAAAATGCAGCATGCTAATGCTTTGGGATTTGAGTACAATCTAGGGTTCAGTGAGGAACCATGATCTGGTTCTGCATTACTCTCTAGGCTTTTTTCCAAGCAAGACTTGCACTAAGGTAACATGGTCAAGGCCCCTTACCCTGCTCTTCCCTCTCAGCTTCCGTCCCACTAAGCTCTGGCCATTATCTGCCTGTCTGGCTCCCCTCTAAACCATAGCAAGAGTCTGACCATATGACACTCCCCTCTGTTCCTCTAGAACAAAAGAGTGGTAGTGCATCTTTTGGGAACCTCCTGCTCCAACCCTTTGCTCCCATCTTTCTCTCTATGTCAAAGTCTACCTGACCCTCAAGGCCCAGGTGAAATTCTGACTCCTCCTGCCTAGCCTTCCTGATGCTTTACGCTGTGAATTCACATGTTAGTAGTTCCTTTGTTACCAGATCCGAGTCTCTAAGGACCAGAAGATTCTTGATCTCATCAGAGAAGGAAAGAATCAAGGATAAACACCGGAGCAAGTTTACAAATACAAAATCAAAGTGCAAGTATGCTCTCGTGGGTACAGAATAGGCAGGTTTGAGAAGGAGTGACTATCTTGAGGGTCCCCAAAACTCAAGCTTTTATTGGGGTCTGTAGTCATGAAGGTGTTCATTCCTGGAAAACAGGGTTATGTGTTATTAACTCTTGGAGACTGAATTGAACTTCATCAACTTCACTGATGTCAGGTAGGAGGATATGGGACCTTGGATGGTCAGACTGGGATTGTCATTTTCTGTGGGCTGCAGGTCAGCAAGACCCTACTATTTGGCACAAGTCATATGGTTAATGTCTGCGGGCCAGGATGTGGGGGGTTGTTTTTTCTTTTATTAACAAAGAGAAAAACCTCTTGTTTCTGTTTCCTGGGGATGTGGGTTTTTTAATCAAGCCATCATTCTTAGCCATCAGGTATGCTAACTCCCTGCCTGGTCTGTATGTTACATGGATTGCTTGGGAAGATCACCTGGTTTCAGTTATATATTTCTTTGAATTGCCTTTTATAAATAAGTTCTTCATGTTCTCTGGTTGATTGACACTTCTCAAACCTGTAAGCACGTCATATTCACACCCCAGCCAGGACGCACAGTGGATTATCAGGAAAAATCTACAGTGTGCTTACCACCTCTCAGACTCAGGAAGGGAGAAGCCAGAACATTATCCTTCCCACTTTTCTCCTACCCTGGGTGAGAACAAAAAGTATGTCTGGCAACCTAAGAAGGTAGAGTGGAAATGAGGAAGAGACAGATGCACCAGCAGCCCCATGAGCTATTAGGCAGGATGGGCAGGTCTTCTCATATAGCACTCATTAACCCCTGAGGTAGGGATGGGGGGATGCTCTATGTGAGAAGGGGTAGCTGCACCCTACTGTCTCCTAGGTCTCTGCAAGGACCTTTGTTGTAACAGGTTCTCAATCGGGCCACCTCACATAACTTGGTTTGCTGTGAAGAGATGCATGGGAATAAGATACATGCATACAGGGCAGGCACTGGGATTCAAAGGAAAGCATCTGTCAGGCTTTGGGGGTGTCGAAGGTGACTCTATTGACTGCCTGAACTGCCTTTTTATTCTAAGGCAGCAGGAGCTATGTGGTCCCAGGTTGGAGCAGCACACTGCCTTTGCTGCTGGTGATCCATTAGTCCCTTCTTACTTCTACATTTATCTCTACATCTTCAGTTCAAATTAGTATAAAGGGTCAGGACTAGGGTAGTGACTCAAATACTAGGGTGCCTGCCTTGCAAATTACTGTAAAGGGAAGGATCAGAATGACTCAGGGAAGTACTGAGTTCCCTGGTTAGCCAGAGCTTCTGATCCAGCATACCTCTTCATACCAGGGTGTCCAGAGATTGGCAGTACAGCCAGTGGGTGCAGTCTGCAGGACCATGACAGGTGCAAGAACAGAAGCAGTCATGGCAGTTCTTCACCAGAGCTACAACAGAGTAACAAGTCCCTCAGATAAACCCTTTGATGTGTTGAGCCTGGTGGGGAGCCTGTCCAATATAATCACACTCTGGGATAGACCCTAACCTCTCCCTCTACTCCCAGTTTGGGGGATGTTGCTGATCAAGTGAACAATGGGTTTTGTTATTGAGCTGATCTTCACATCAGGCTTCCCATGAGACCCAGAAACCTATGGCTACTGAGCTCCATGGGTGACACTAATGACAATGAGACCAAAAGGCCAATGACCTAGTGAGGCTGCTCTGAGTCCCACATCAGCTTCCATTTAGTTTGCAAGAAAAGGCTCAGGCAGAGAAAACCTGGGGCCTCCTGCACAATACAGACATGTCAGAAGGAAAGCCTCTCAGTTCTCCACAACAGGCCTTGTTCTGAACTCCATAATGACAAATTGATTAATGCGGCAACAGACTCAAGAAGGGAAAAACTATGAGCTGGTATTTAAAACTGGCTTCTAATAGCAGTACTGCCACTAAATCATGGTATAACTCAAACAAGGAATGTTGCTCCCCCAACCTCCACATCTCATGACTTTTCCACCGCAGTTTTATGTGCTGGTAGGGTAGAATAACCACAGTTGTCAGCAAAGATATGGACACCTGCTAACACCCTGACCTTCAGTGGAAATTGACCCAGTTAAGAACAGTCCATGCTCCTAGAACGCATAGCTACCCAGGTGGTGGCAGCCTCGGCTACTCTTTTAGGATTCCAGCAGGTTAGCTAGGTGTTATTTCCATCCTGAAGCCTTAATCTTTCTTCCTTTTTCTTTTTCCTTCTTTTATTCAATTTTAGTTTTAGGTGTGTGTGTGTGTGTGTGTGTGTGTGTGTGTGTGTGTGTGTGTGCACATGCACATATGTGCCAGTACTAGGACTTAAATTCAGGGCCTAGGCACTGTCCCTTAGATTTTCCACTCAAGGCTGGTATTCTCCTACTTAAGCCATACCTCCACTTCTGGCTTTTTGGTGGTTAACTGGAGTCTTACAGACTTCTCTGCCTGGGGGGGTTCAAACTTTGGTTCTCAGATACTAGCCTCCTGAGTAGCTAGGATTATAGGAATGAGCTACTGGCTCCCAGATGAAACCTTATTCTTTCTTATCTGGCAGCCATCTGTACACAGCAAGAGTACCAAAGGCCCTTAAGTTCTTCTCAACAATTCTATAGGAGATTCATTTATTCAATCATTTACAATTTCAATTGGCCCAGAATTAGTGGATTTTTTGTTTTGTTACAAATTGTTCACCTCTCAGTTGCAGTTTTTTTAGTATAAAATTTACTCTAGGCCTGGTGCAGACTTTGCTTTCAACACTTCCTAGCCCATAGTTCCAACTTGCCCCTTAGAGACACCATCATGCCCATCCTCATCTTTCTGACTGCTAGATCTGCATCTGAGAGCCTGGAAAGGCTGTGCCATACTCCTATCCTTCACTTCCCTACTGGCCCTGCCCCTAACCACAGTCTGTTTCCCCAGATTCCCCTGGATTCCCGTCCCTCAGAAGGGAGCAGGAAACCAAGGTGATCATCTGGCATGGCCTCAAGCTCAAGCCTTGTTTTCTGAGAGAGGCACAATTGTGTTTGTCACTGTTTAGGGTAGAGGTGAAGGTAGCTGAGTAGCAAAGATTGAATGTGGAAAACCTGCCAAGGACCCAGTGGCATAAGGCCAGGAGCTAGAATAGAGTGGATAGGCACAAGCTTAGCTGGCATGGATAAGATTTTGCAACTGGCACTTGGAAAAGGGAGGGGTCATACAGGCTGGAGAAAGTAGGTCAGCTCCACAGTGGGATGACACCTGGACTAAACCACAAAGACCAGGGGGCTGCAGCATGGGGAGAAGGAAGGGGACACAGATAGACAGATGAGAGCAACTAGATAAAGCAGTGTTTCCAACCTAGCTTCCCATTCAAATCCTTGGAGGTTAACTGAGCTCAACTTAAAGTCAGTAAGAAGATAATCAGGTCCCATTTTCAAGATATTCACATTTTATTGGTTTGGGATAAGGCCCAGGTATTCATGGATTGGGTTTCATTTTCTTTACATTTATACTTTGGGATGTATTGGCCATTATCAGAAACTGTTTTAAATCTGTAATATAGTTTAAGAGACTAGGGTAGTGGTGTAGAGGGAGGTCCTGTTTGTGCCACTCTCTCCTCACAGGCCATCTGTCTTGTTTTGTTTCCTTGTGGCTTGAAATCAGGGCCTGGGCACGATCCCTTAGCTTTTTTGCTCTAGGCTGGTGCTCTGCCACTTGAGCCACAACTCTACTTTCTACTTTTTTTTCAATTCCTATTTTTTGATGGTTAATTGGAGATAAGAACCTATGGACTTTCTTGCCTGGGCTGTTTTCAAACTGATCCTCCTATCTCAGCCTCCTGAGTAACTGGGATTACAGGTGTGTTCCATTGGTGCCTAGTGGGGTCGAGGTCATCTAACCAGGAATGATGTCGAGCTTCCTCTTTCCTCTTTCCTTTAGAGTAAAAGGTAACGATATTGTCTCTATGTGGCAACGCCTTTGCATGTGGAGCACTGACCCACTGGTCACCAGGCCTTCTATTAGCTCCCTAGATTATTCTAATGTATAGCCAGAACCTATTATCTCTAATATAAAGCAAAGGCAAAGACATTATGAGATGATAATCTGTGTTGGAGAAATTGTGTATCAGAGGGAAGAAAAATCAAAAAGTCAGGTCAGGGTTATATTGTGGAGCTGCTTATGACAGGGTAAAATGTTGGAACTTTATCCTATGAAGCAAAACTGAAGTCCAAATTTGGGGCTTGAAGATAGGCATGCCATAAGAAGTGTAATTTCTCAGATGTCTGGTGGTTGTGCAAGCTTGAATAGAAGGAGCTGGAACCAGAGAACAGTGTCAAGTCAAGGAGGTAGTAAAAGAAAGGGTATGAGACAAAGCATACAGAAAGACTCGACAGGATTTAGGGTCTTAGTGGATGTAAATAAAAGCTTAAATTGAGGAAATATATATGAAATTATACCTTCCAGGCTAGCAGACCTAAGGAATTCACCTCTGCATTGGTTAGGGTTATATGTAACATCAGATGACTCCAGTAGTTAAAAAAAAGTGGGGGGCTGGGAATATGGCCTAGTGGCAAGAGTGCTTGCCTCATATACATGAAGCCCTGGGTTCGATTCCCCAGCACCACATATACAGAAAACGGCCAGAAGTGGCTCAAGTGGTAGAGTGCTAGCCTTGAGCAAAAAGAAGCCAGGGATAGTGCTCAGGCCCTGAGTTCAAGCCCCAGGACTGGCAAAAAAAAAAAAAGTAGAAACTTACTATGTGCTATGACATCCTCTGTGATAGAAGTAGAATTCTGACACAGGAGAGAATTAAGAGTCTCTACCATTACCTCATATCCTTAATGATGATCATGAATCCTGCAAAAATTTTAATATGTTGAATTAGAAAAATATATACAGACTAATAGGCTTTGGACAGAGAAATTTATTTTTTTGCTAGTATTGAGGTTGGAACTCTGGGCCTCATGTCACTGGGCAGGAGATCTACATCTTGAGCTATGTCTCTAACCCTTTTTGTTTTCATTTTTTGGGTTTTTTTTTTTGCCTGAGTCAGCAGTATCTGATGCTTTCACTCATTGGCTAGCATCCTACCAAAGGAGCCATGTCTCTAGCACTTAGTTATTTTTTAAATAAGGTCTTGAAATCTTCCTCTCACCCCTACTTATCCTCCTATTTATACCTCCTTCGTAGCTGGGATAGGCATACATCACCATGCCCCAAATGAGATGGATTTCAAATGGAGTCTTACTAAAGTTTTGCCACTACTAACCTCAAAGCATGACCCTCCCAATCTCTGTCTTCCAAGTAGCTGAGATTATAGGTGTGAGTGCCTGCTCCCATCCTAAGACAGCTTCAAGATTCCTGACTCCTGTTGTACACATGAGGACAAGTACCTACCCTCTCAGTGAGTAAAATTAGGGGAAGGGAGCTTTCAAGAGAGCATTTAGAGTAGTATGGTGGGGACATATGTCGGATATAGGAGGTTAAAGAAGTGGCTAATGAAAAGGAAGAAGCAGTCATCCACATGGGAAAGCCTTAACACGACCCACAAAATCCTCTGTGAGTTGGCTGCTGTCTTCCTCTCCTTCTTCTTCCTCTTCATTCTTCTGCCAATGTCTTCCCTTTACACCTTGTTTCATCTCTACCCAAGTGTTCCACACCTTCTGCTCTCATTTCAGACCACTTGGAATGCCTTTCTTGTTCCCTTTGGGGTGACTCCTGCCTAACTTTGGCTCGGACATTGCCTAACCAGGAAAGCTTTATTAACCTGCAAGGGCAGTTAGGTGTCTCTTTATGATATTTCCATGATACACCAACCCTCACTCCATCCCTGAACTTGTCCCATTGTTTAGAATCACTCAGTTGATTATGAGTTTGTCTCCCTTGTGAATGCTGGAGGCAAGCACAGAGCAGATTGACTTTGTAGACACAGAATGTAGCACAACTCCTGGTATTCACTGAACTCTCAAATATGTGGGTAGCAGATTAAAAAAAGATCCCTCAAGAGCTAGTATCAAGGGAACATAGGACAAGGGACATTTATTCTGGGATTGGTAGACAGAATGAGAGGACAAATGTGAAGTGGGATGCTTTAAATGAGGGCTTGTTATAATTGAGTTCCACTATCACAAGCCAGTAAGAATGTTTCTCAAAAATTTTAATAATCAAAATCATGAACATTGGTTTAGAGAGTGGGAAATGCTATCTTGATTACAAGGAGAGATGGCAGGATGTAAGAGGCAAGGATGTCTCTTTCCAAAGCAGAAAGAATCCAACGTGACAAGAGAAAAACAAACAAAAACAAAGACAACAATAAAGCTTGCATTCAATCCACAGATTAACACAGATTAATCCACAGATGTCCCAACTTTTCTAACCCAACATATTAAATTTGGGCCCATGATTTAAAGGTGAGAGAGTCCTGGAGGAGACAGCCTTCTTGCTAACCTGATAACTCCTTCCACCACCCACCACCACCCCCGGCCTTTCCTCTTCTCCTATCCCTCCCCATTCTGCACTCCTGATTTGTGTGATCACATCCTCAATACCTGCTCAAAAGACTGCAGCTCATGCTTTACTTTGGGGGCACCTAGGCAAAAATAGGGAGTGTCAAGGTGCTATAAGAGAATATAACAAGCACTGGTGGCTCACACCTATCATCTTAGCTACTCAGGAGGCTGTTATCTGAGGGTCACAGTTCAAAGCCAGCCTGGGCAGAGAAGTCCCCAGGAGACTCTTATCTCCAATTACCACTCAAAAACCAGAAGTGGAGCAGTGACTCAAAGTGCTAGAAAACTAGAGCAATAGAGCTCAGAGACGGTGCCTGAGTTCAAGCCTCACAACCAACAACAATACTACAACAACAACAACAACAACAAACAACAAAGATTGAACCTGGTTGGACTTCACAGGGTCCCTTTAGGAATGAGGATCCTTAAGTCCCCTAAGCTAAAAAAAACAGGCAGAAGCTCTTCTGAGGAAAACAAAACAGATGGACATGTGCAAAGCCTGATGTGTGCAAAGATGCAGAGTCCACACTGGGCACTGGTGTCTTTGAAGAGCTGAAAGTAGACCGTCTGGACTGGAGCAAGAGTTAAGTGAGGTGACACGCGGCAAGTGTGCCTTGGAGAACCTGGTAGGAATGGCGGAGATTTGGAACTTTACCCTAAGGGTAGCAATGAAAGGATTTAAGTACGCATGAAAGCATATTCATGTTCCAGAAAGAGGTCACGTTGCTGTGGTATGAGTAGGGGCACAAGGGAGATATGGAGTCTGTTTAAATGGTGGAAAGCAGGGCACTGATGGCTCATGCCCATAATCCTAGCTACTCAGAAGGCTGAGATCTGAGGATCGTGGTTCAAAGCCAACCCAAGCTGGAAAGTCCATGAGACATTTATCCCCAATTATCCACCAGAAAACTGGAATGGAGCTATGATTCTGAGTGGTAGAGCCCTAGCCTTGAGCAAAAATGTTCAGGGACAGCACCCAGTCCCTGAGTTAAGTCCCACAACCAAAAATAATAGAGAGATAGAGAGATAGAGAGATAGATAGATAGATGGATGGATAGATAGATAGATAGATAGATAGATAGATAGATAGATAGATAGATAGACAGATAGATGATAGAGTTGAGAAGCTGATAAAATAACTCAGGGAAGTACAGGTAAGTACGGCAGTGGGGATAAGAGAGAGGTACATAGATTCCAAGAGGCAAAATGTTAAGTCCTGAGTGTTTGACTAGATGATGGTGAGAGAGCCAGACCAGCTAAGGATGAGGCTCTGGCCCCTGATTCAAGAAACCAGGTGGGTACCGTGGAAGATGGTGGCAAAGGCATGGGTCTGAAGAAGACTAGGAGTTTTCATCAGTTCGAGATGGCCATGAGAATAATAAGTGAACTGATCCCAGGAGAGTTAGGCTGCTCAGAGGGATGAGAAGAGGCATTTGTCTTCAAGGGTGAGTCTCCCTCTGGCCAATTGTTAAGTTAGGAGTTTCCTGGCTTAGCAGGTCTGAGTCACCTCAAGGGGCCCAAAGGCTTAGCCCGGTGAGGAACTGGAAGGATCCCTTCTGTCTCCGCCACTTCCTTGCCTAGGAAGCTTCCACAGTCTCAGAGTTGATCAGATGACACTGCCCTCCCTCACACTACTCTATAAATAAGCAGAGTTGAGGAACACTGGTCCCTCCTGACCAAATGGTTCCAGGCTCATCTTTAGATGTCTCTATCAATATCTGTGAATCAGAGTCTAGGAAAAAGACTAAAAAAGCTATCTTTATTTAGCCTGGAGAAGAGAAGGAGGGAGAGCTGTGATGTTGCTAGGAATAACTACTGCTCTTATCTTCTCTCTCTCCTAAGGAGGCCAGAGGAGGTGGACTTGGGATAGAGTTACAGAACTGATTCTTGAGGAGGGAGGAAGCAGAGAGGCTTGTGCCACCTGCCACTGCTCTGGGGGCATTCAGAAAGTGTCTGGGCATTTGGGATTTTCCTGAGTAGGGGTGGGTGAGTACAGCTTGCCAGAGGGATCAAATAGGTAGAGGCCAAGGATGCAGCTTCAGCTCTTGTACTGTATAGCCCTGCAAGGAAGAATTGTTGCTGCAAGTGGCAACAATTCCAAGGATGAGATACCCTGAGTGAGAGGAACTTTAGCTTCTTAATTTCTTTCAAAACAAAGAACAGTCACTCCAACCCCCTTAAGATAAAGGATATTTTGTTTGTTTGTTGAAGGATACATATATGGTTGGGAACTAGAATTAGAGCAGGACAGCTGTCAAAACCTAGCTCTCTCTTGCTCTCTCTCATTCCTTCCTTCCTCTCCTGTGCATGCTCTCTCTCTCTCTCTCTCTCTCTCTCTCTCTCTCTCTCTGCTTCTGTTTATTTCCTCCTTCCTTAACTTGATGATGACTGATCAAATCTTTCCAAAGCCTAGGGGAAACATCCTGGCAGGCAGAGCCAATCATCACATTCCTTTGGAGACTTTGATAGGCCCCCCTGTTGCTCTGGGATCCTATAGGTTGAAGAATATCCTTTGGTGCTTGGAATGTGCGTAGTGGTAGAGTTTTTGTCTGGCATGCCCTGGGTTCGATTCCTCAGCACCACATATATAGAAAAGGCCAGAAGTGGCGCTGTGGCTCAAGAGGTAGAGTGCTAGCCTTGAGCCAAAAGAAGCCAGGGACAGTGTTCAGGCCTTGAGTTCAAGCCCTGGACTGGCAAAAAAAAAAAAAAAAAAAAAAAGAAAGAAAAGAATATCCTTTGGACAGTGATCCACCTACTTATCCAATTAGAGACTAGTCTAGACAGCCCCACTAACAAAGAGGCTCTGAGCAAGGTAGTATGAATTAGGAGAGAATATTTGGGTTTTTCTGGCATATGGCTTTCTCTTCTTGACATAGCAAAGATAAGGACTGAAAACAAAACCATGCTACTCTTTTTCACTGAGAAGATACACTGTACAACATGGTAACCTCTGGCTGCATATGGCTAATACTTAGGCTTAAATGATTTAGAATTAAATGTTAAAAAGAGAGGCGGGCTGGAGAGATACTTCAGTGGTAGAGTGTTTGTCTAGGATGCATAAAGCCTTGGATTTGATCCCCAGCACAAAGTGCACACAGACAGATAGGCAGACAGACACACATAGACACATGCACACCAATTAAATAAAATAAAAATTCACTGCCTTCTTGGCATTAGCTATATTTCCAGTACTCAATGGTCCCACGTAACTAAAGACTGATATATTGGAAATATATTGGATGGTACAGCTAAAGAAGAGAGAGAGAGAGAGAGAGTGTGTGTGTGTGTGTGTGTGTGTGCTGGTCTTGGGACTGGTCACTGTCCCTAAATTTTAAGAGACAGAGTGATAGCTTCAGACTATCACTCTATCAATTGAGCTATAGCTCCACTTCCAGCTTATTGGTGGCTAATTGGAAAACTGGAGATATGAGTCTTACAAACTTTCTTCCCAGGCTGGCTTAGATCTATGATCCTCAGATCTCAGCCTCCTGAGTAGCTACGATTACAGATGTGAGCCCTCAGTGCCTGGCTAAAGCATTTTTTAAATTAATTTTTAAAGGGAGTTTCAGGGGCTGGGAATATGGCCTAGTGGTAGAGTGCTCACCTGGTATAAATGAAGCCCTGGGTTCAATTCCTCAGCACCACATATATAGAAAATGGCCAGAAGTGGTGCTGTGGCTCAAGAGGTAGAATGCTAGCCTTGAGCAAAAAGAAGTCAGGGACAGTGCTCAGGCCCTGAGTTCAAGGCCCAGGACTGGCAAAAAAAAAAAAGGGAGTTTCATTGCAATATTTCCATACTTGTCTACAATATGCCCCATCAACCTCACCTCCTCTGTCACTCTCCTTTGCCTTCTCCTTCTTCTTAAAATAATTTCAACAGGTTTCATTGTTCTATTGTCATACATGCATATAAAGTACATCAACAACATTCACCTGTCACCCTCTCCACTCACCCCTTTCCTCCCTCCTTGCATGGTTAGAGTGCCACCCTTCAAACAAACTCCAATAGAGCTTGTTTTACTTTGCTGTCACTTTTTTTTTATTCTCTATCGATTGCACTGAGGGCAGAGAGAAAACATTTCTATTATCACAGAAAGTACTGTTGAATAGCTCCAAAGGAAGAAGATACTAACCAGAAGGCTGAACATGAATAGAAAACGTATTTTTGCTTAGCCTTCAAGAGAAATCTGAGTCTTCTATTTTTTTTTTCACAGTCCCTACTGCTAGGTATGCCTGAAATACTGTGTGTAACTGTATTTGTTCCAGTGTTCATGCCCAAGCCAGGCATGTCCACCAGGGGTTATATGCCCCTGCTCAATGAAGAATAATTTTACCTGGGGAAGACTGCTGTGCCTTACCATTCAGAAGGGTGCTACTGATGTTGGAGAGGCAAGAGTAGCTGAGGAGCTATGTGTGAAGTACAGTAAGCTTTTCAAACCCTATGACAATAGATGACACATGGAAATCGACAGCTCAATGGAACAAGTGTGTGACCGGAAGTATTAGCCTCATTGGCATGTATGGACAGGCATGCTTGTCAGTTCCTGTCTTCCTTATGCTTCTCTGTCCTAGTTTTGTTATATGGTAAATTATCCAAGAAGCCACATTTGGAAGGATCGAATCTTGGAGCCTTTATTACAGCATTAGCAGTCTACAAGCAACCAGTTGTTACAAAGGCCTGCAGCCCATAAATACCCTTAACACTGTCAGGAAACAGACCAGAGAGGGAAGACAAAACAAAAACCATACCAACAAACCACTTCATCTCCAATAGACAGCTGACTTGGGATGCCATGGTGACCAGAGACGAGCTAGGAGACAGGACACAGAACAGGAAGTCAGAGACATGTGGCATGGCATAATGGTGCCTGAGCTGGCCTGACCCTAAATAGGATCAGGTCAGGGGGCAGGGTCACAGGAAGCTCCCAGTCCCAGGCACTTGACTGACAGGTTCAGTAACCTATAGGCCAAGTGCCTACTCCAGTCTCCAGGGATTCAGGAACACACATCACCTGGGGGTGGGAACTTCCTTTCTTCTAGGAATTCAGGCACACCCATCAAGACAAGATGCCAGATAGTACAACAACTTGCCATGTAGCCAATTACGACACTGGCCAAATCTGACTTCCTTACTACAGTGTTGCTTCTCATGGTTTTTCCCCAAATGTAACCCATGACTGCCATTTGTACAGTTTATCCAGCATTCCCCAAACCTCTTCAAGTTCAGGACACAGTCATGCTCTTTCTACCTCTTGTGATTGGGGCTGAGCCCAAGTGACCAGCCTGGCTGTGAGTGCCAGTGTTCACTGCACTTCTCCACCACAGCATGATTTTGAGTTTCTGGGTTTTGGTGTGGGACATTCCGAGGTCTCTTCCTGGCACAACCACTGACATTCAGGATGGTGGCTTCCCTGCCCTTCTGGATCCCTGAGTGACTACCATGTTTGATGCATGTGCAAGGTAGGCAGGAAATAAACCTGTGTTGTTTCAGACAATGTTTTTTGTTTTTATTCAGCAAAATCTCACCAATCCAGCCTGGTCAATGTGCTATCCATATATTCATAATGTCTGTGACATTATAAGAAGGGTGACTATTGTGCCTATTCACTGAGGTTATTTCCTATTAATTAGAAAAGGAAGTGATTTGAAGCTTTTTCTACTTGTACCAGTCATTAAGCCTGGTTGTTGACATGACTAATCTTTATTTAAAAAAAAAATAGGTTGGATCTCTACATATAGCAAGGGCTTCTTCACCTTCTTTTTTATTATATTTTTTATTATCTTTAAGTAGATAATTAAGTGTATAAGTATGTTGCATCTTAATCAATGTCACCACTTTCATCATCCTTCCTCATCTCTCCAACCTAACCTTTCCCCTCAATTTCTCTATTTCTTCCCTAAACTGGTTAAATTCCAGCTGAGTCCTTGATTCCTTACAGAATTATCTTAAGGCTAACAATTCCTTTGGAAACAAAAACAAACGAAATCACTTAGAGTTGTTAATCACAGCAATAAATCCAAGGGGGAGAATAAAACACTGAGTGAGGTGCCAGACTTTGAAGTCAGGCCCCACCACGTGAACCCCATTTTAGAATCGAACCCTGAGCCAATCAGATTGGTACCTGTGTTCTAATCTTGCTTGCACAGCTGATTGTTGTAACCTTGTTCTTTGCCTTTATAAGCCCTGTGTAATCACAGCTCGGGGCTTCCTCCTAACCTCCGCTGTGTCGGTGGGTAGGACGAGGCCCGAGTTGGCAGCTCGTTAAATAAATCCTTGCCTTGCTTTTGCATTTCAGAGTGTCTGAATCTCGGTGGTCTTCTTGGGGGTGGTCTTGAGACTTGGCACAACATTTGGGGGCTCGTCCGGGATAGCCCCAGAGACCCCGAGATCCCAGACTCCAAAGGTAAGAAAACAGCGCTGTTCATTTGTCTTGTCTGTCTGTTTTGCTTTTGCTTATACTTGTAGGGCGTGAGTCAGTTTGGTTTTTAGCTGGAAATGACCAGGAGGGCCTCCTAAACGAGACTCAACCCGCCCACCTTGTACTTGGGTCTGCTCCTTCTGCTTATCTGGCAGGAGGTTGTGGGCCAACTCGGGTCCACTCCTTCTGCACCCTTGCAGGAGGTTGTGGGCCAACTCGGGTCCACTCCTTCTTACAGGAGGTTGTGGGCCAACTCGGGTCCATTCCTTCTGCACCCTTGTAGGAGGTTGTGGGCCAACTTGGGAGATCTCCAACGCGTAACTCGGGTCCACTCCTTCTGCACCCTTGCAGGAGGTTGTGGGCCAACTCGGGTCCACTCCTTCTTGCAGGAGGTTGTGGGCCAACTCGGGTCCATTCCTTCTGCACCCTTGTAGGAGGTTGTGGGCCAGCTTGGGAGATCTCCAACTCATAGCTTTTCTTAGGCCTGTGTGTTTTCCTCCTTTTGTATTAATTGTTTTGTTTTTGTAGCCTTTTGGAAGAAATTTGGAAGTAAAATTGTCCTAAATAATTATTGCAAAGTGAGAAAAGGAGAATTATGGCTACCAAAATGTTTAATTGCCATTCCAGCTTCTTTGTAGGTTTTTTTGTAACAGTTTCCAGCAGGCCCACAGAGAAGCACAGGTGATTCCTACAAGTTTGTCAAGATCTAATACTGACCCTTAATAAGTTCCAGGTAAGAGAGCATGCTTAAAAACTACTTCTGTGTGGACCACCTTGTTGCTTATAATTGGAGTAAAGTGGCCCCTTATAAGACTTATTGATCTGAATCTGCGGTTTAAAGCCAGCCCGGGCAAAGAAAGGTCCCTGTGAGAGACTTGTCTCTAATCAGCCAGCAGAGTGCTGGGAACGGAGTGGTGTGGAGCTCAAAAGTGGTACGGTGCTAGTCTTGAGCTGGAGAGCTGAGGGACAGCACTCAGGCCCTGAGTCCAAGTCGAAAGTCACTCCTCCTGGGACAAAAGTGATGGAGCATCCAGAGGCAGTAAGCCACTGCTTGGATGTCAGAGATGGTGTCAGATCCTAGAGTCACTACTGTTGGCCTTTCAAAAGTTAAAGCCGGGAAGTCCTAGAAGAATAGTTCATAAGCATGCCTTTCCAATGCCCATGTCTGTCTACTGGGCAGGAATTTGCCAGTCATCTGTGATAGTGGTTAGTAAGGGTAAGTTTGTCAAATGAGAGGATAGATTAAAATCTCACCCCCCGCATTTACTCAAAGCCCTGACTGGCAGTGAGAATTTTAAGCTCATACATCTGTTTAGTAAAGAAAGCTTGTAGACCTGAGATTGTGTCCTTATTGAGATCTGTTAAAGGCCTGTCAGCTTGCCAATGCCCCCAATCAACAGATTACTAAAGGAGCTCGCCTCTGTGGGAATAGGCCAGGTGTGTATTGGGAAGTAGATTTCACAGAAATTACAAATATTTGCTAGTTTTTGTAGACACCTTTTCAGGATGGGTTGAAGCCTATCCAACAAAGCATGAAACTGCGAATATAGTGGCTAAGAAGATCCTGGAAGAAATCCTACCCAGGTATGGCTTCCCATCCACCATTGGGTCGGACAACGGACCGGCTTTCGTTTCAAAAGTAAGTCAGGGAATAGCCGCTGCACTGGGGACAGATTGGAAATTGCATTGTGCTTGTAGACCCCAGAGTTCAGGACAGGTAGAGAGAATGAATCGGACTCTAAAAGAGACCTTAACTAAATTGGCCTTAGAGACTGGCGCAGACTGGGTGTCACTCCTTCCTTTTGCTCTACTTAGGGTAAGAAATTCTCCCTATCAACTTGGCTTTACTCCTTTTGAAATAATGTACGGGTACCCTCCGCCCATTATCCCTAGCCTTCAGACTGAATTGCTCACTGATTTGGATGATATTGAATTTTTGTGTAAACTTGATTATTTGCAGCTCGTGCACAAGAAAATGTGGCCCCAACTCAAGGCATTATATGATTCTGCTTCTGTCCCTATCCCCCATTTATTCAGGCCAGGAGATTGGGTGTTCGTCCGGAGGCATAACTCCAAATCCTTAGAACCACGATGGAAGGGACCCTACGTGGTGCTACTGACTACTCCCACGGCCCTTAAAGTAGATGGCGTCACCACTTGGGTCCATTGCTCCCACGCCAGGCCAGCTGACCCCTTTGCCCTGGATGACAACTACCGTGATGGAACATGGGAGGTCTCCAAGCACCCAACTCAGCCGCTTCGCCTTCGCCTCAAGAAAAGAAAGTTAGACTGAATATTGTTATAATTTTCTTTTTGCCTTCTTTCCTTACTACCCTGGCTAGTGTTGATGTCATTTTGGCAGCTCACTCCAAAGTGAGGTGACCCCCTTATTTTAGGTAGTTTTGAGCTTGCTCAGGAATACGGGTATAGCCACCCGACCCTTAGAGCACAGTTGAGAAGTTTATGTATTATTTTGTTGCTTACATTTGGATACTAAACACTATAGAGCTAATGGTAAGTCTGTATAGCTGAAAGTTAATTTTCAGTTTGCAGCAATCCTGCAGTCCCTTGGAAAAGTAGACTAAGGTTATAGGTTCCTGGCTAGGTAAGGTCAACGCCCCTGAGTCAGCCTGAAGAAATTACAGAAGATGGATGATCTTCACCCATCAGCCCCCCTTTAAAATCAAGGGACCAGAGTTGTTTTTGGGAAGATGAGGCAGGATAAACTAGAGACATGCAGAACAGAGGTACAGAGAATATTCTTGTAAGAAATGGTGACAGGCCCTTTGGTTACTACATTGGGTCCTACTGGCCCATGCCTTACCTCTATATCATCCCCTAGACATGCAAGCCATTGAAATGGACAGAATGGAGCCATGATTGGCTCCCAAGGTACCAAAAAGAAAAAGGGGGAAATGAGGTGCCAGACTTTGAAGTCAGGCCCCACCACGTGAACCCCATTTTAGAATCGAACCCTGAGCCAATCAGATTGGTACTTGTGTTCTAATCTTGCTTGCACAGCTGATTGTTGTAACCTTGTTCTTTGCCTTTATAAGCCCTGTGTAATCACAGCTCGGGGCTTCCTCCTAACCTCCGCTGTGTCGGTGGGTAGGACGAGGCCCGAGTTGGCAGCTCGTTAAATAAATCCTTGCCTTGCTTTTGCATTTCAGAGTGTCTGAATCTCGGTGGTCTTCTTGGGGGTGGTCTTGAGACTTGGCACAACATGAGGACGAATTGACTGGGGTTGTCTCAGTCTAGGAGACAGAAGTCACCCTGCTTAGGGAAATGCACATACTCTTTCTAGGCTAAGGCCCTATTCGTTCATTCATTCCTTCATTCACAAGCATTCATTGAGCATTTAATATGCCCTCTGCCCAGATGGAGCTAATATCCTGGTGGGTGTCACAGACAATAGATTGAACACGGAAAGCCCGCATGATGACAGGGCAATGAAGGAAATAAACAGGAATGAGATGGAAGCACTCAGGGGAAGGAGTGGAAAGGGACCATCTCCCTACAGAGATGGTACTTGAGAGACAAAGGAGCTGGCCATGCAAAGAGCAGAGCGTTTGGGGACAGAACTAGCAGAGCAGAGGCCATGAGAGAAGACATAGTATGTTTAAGAAAGAGGGGTGAAGAGGGCCAATGCCAGCATGATAGGAATTTGGCAGTGAAGGGAGCAAGAGAGAGCAGGTAGGTCAGACAGGCAGGCCCTTAAGCCCAAATAAGGACTTGGGGTTTTGCTCCTGGGGGGATGGGGGGATAGAAGGCTCTAGGGGAGGTTGGTCCAATAGGAAACGGGCTAGGCTTTACAAGACATGCAGTCTCCTCAGCAACCATCCAGCCCCATGGAAGCAGATGCAGTGAATACATGAATGAATGACTCTGTCTGCATTCCAATAAAGCTCCACTTAGGAACAATAAAAACTGAATTCCATGATATCTTGTGTCACAAAATATTATTCTTCAGACTCTTCACTACTATTGAATCATGGAAAAATCAGTTTTAGCTCGTGTGAACCATACAGAACCAGGCAGCAGGGGCATTTGGCTCGCAGGGTAAAGTCTGCAGCCCTGACATTTGGATTCCTGATTCGGATCCCTAGAATGAGGTGGCAAGCTCCTAAGGAGAGACCATGCCAGAAACGAGCTCAGAGGTAGGTCTAACTGGACACCATCACACCAGGAATATTTGAGACTCCCGCACCAACAGAGGTAGAGTCTAAGCACCCATGCCCTCTGCCTGCACAGCAGAAGATTGTTCTAAAGTCGTTTTCACAGGGTCTCAACTTCCATTTTCTTTTAAAAATCAGTAAATATTTACTGGGATGCCCTCACCCTGCCCTGACCTCTGGGGGAGAGGAGGGTACCTGCTTTCCACAGCATTCTGGGAGGAGTGGCAATTCCACATGGTTTGAGATGAAAGGACACTGGGTTCCTTGTTGGAGGTGACTACCTTTGTTCCTTACTTCCAGACCAGCATTTATCTTAAGGGACTCTTCATCTTTGGCTGCGCCGCTTCCTGTTGTGGTGTGGCAGGGCTTGAGGCAGGGACCACAGGACCCCAGCCCAAGTATGTGCCACAGTCCGCTCATCCATCTGCCTTCCTGTTGTTTGGATGTTTTTTGAGTTTGGGAAGCTTGATTCCTAGAGTGACAGTGTGGAGGTGAGTGTGTGTGTGTGTGTGTGTGTGTGTGTGTGTGTGTGTGTGTGCTTTAATTCAGAGCCTGGATGCTGTCCCTGAGCTTTTAAGGGTAGCACTCTACCACTTGAGCCACATTTCCACTTCTGGCTTTTTGCTGATTAGATGGAGATTAAAATCTCATGGATTTTGCTGCCCCAGCTGGTTTCAAACCACAATCCTTAGAACTCAGCCTCCTGGGTGGCTAGGATTACAGACCTGAGCCACCAGCACCCAGTTTGAGCTGCCAATGCCCAGCTAAGATGATAGACTTTTTTTTTTTTTTTTGCCAGTCCCTGTGGCTTGAACTCAGGGCCTGAGCACTGTCCCTGGCTTCTTTTTTGCTCAAGGCTAGCACTCTACTACTTGAGCCACAGCGCCACTTCTGGCCTTTTCTATATGTGTGGTGCTGAGGAATCGAACCCAGGGCTTAATGTATAATGAGGCAAGCGCTCTTGCCACTAGGCCATATGCTTACCACAGTAGACTTTAAAAGTTAGGGCCTAGTGGGATGTCCTGTAGTCACCAATTTGACTGTGAACATTGTCATTGGCTCTTGAAAGGGATCATTTCAAAAGTGAGCCCATCTCTTGAATTGGCTTCCTGTCTGGCTTCCTCTTATGTGGGCTCTCACCACTGCCATTTGCTACGAAGTGATGCAGCTCAGGGGCTATGGCCCTAGCTGGAGCCTGCAGCATACTGCTTAGGTTTTCATCATCCAAAACTGTGATCAAAGGGCTGGGGATATGGCCTAGTGGCAAGAGTGCTTGCCTTGTATACATGAAGCCCTGGGTTCAATTCCCCAGCACCACATATGCAGAAAACGGCCAGAAATGGTGCTGTGGCTCAAGTGGCAGAGTGCTAGCCTTGAGCAAAAAGAAGCCAGGGACAGTACTCAGGCCCTGAGTCCAAGCCCCAGGACTGGCAAAATAAAATAAAATAAAATAAATAGAAGTACAAGTTAAAAGAAAAACAACTGTAAACTAAACAAACCTCTGTACTTTCTATAGTTGGTCTGCCTCAGGTATTTTGTTATAGTAATAAAGTGAATGAACATAACATCTCTCTACCACCTCCCTTATCTAGCCACCCACCACTTCCCATTTATACCACTGCAAAAGACACCCACCAATCTTAGTCCCTACTAATCCATTCCCCACATAGCTTCGGGGCGCTTTCATTAAATGAATTATCACAAAACTTGAGACAAGGAAGAAGAAGATAATAAAATACCCACTCACATTATCAGCATTATCAATTTTTAACATCGTGCTGTATTTACTTCCCATCCATGTTTTTATACGTTGCCTTCAAATTTATACAGTAACCTAGCCATAAAAAACACATAGAATTGTTTTGCATGTTCTGAAACTTTTTTATAAATGGCTTCATACAGTATGCATTCTCCAGACCCTGTGGTTTTAGACATGCTCGCTTGATATATGTGGCTCTTGCTCATTTACTCTGAAGGCTGTGCTGTGTTCTTTTAAATGGCTACATCATGATTTATCCATTCTCCTGCGGTTCTAGTATTTCATTACTGCAGACATCGCTGGGGTAATGGTGAGCTTTTCTACACAGTCTCTTTATGCATATGTATGACTTCCCCGAGAACCAGGTCTCAGACTAGAATGACTGGATGTTGGGGTCTACTCAGCACTGCTAGATTTTGCCAACTGGCCTTTTTCCCCTAATGGGCATACTAGTTTACACTTCTAAAAGCACAAACACACTTATTAATATTAAATGTCTAATAGTTGACAATACTATCTCCATGTGTATTTAACATGCAGTTTTCCTCATTATTATTAAAGTCAAGTCACTTTTCAGATAAGTTATTAGCCATTCGGGCCTCTATTTTTATGAAATATCTGTTTGAATCATTTGCTATTTGTCTTAAATTGTGTCTTTTAGGAACTTGATTTGTAGGACCTTTAAATATATTCTAAATGATAATTCACCAATTGTGTCACAAACATTTTTTTTCCAATTTATGTCTTTCAGTATCATTCCTTGCGCCAAAGTCCTATTTTTTTTTCTTTTACAGTGGCTGCACTGAGTATGAAATTGAAGGCCTCCCACATGCTAGGAAAGCACTCTACCACTGAGCTGAGTTCCAGCCCTGCCCCAAAGTTCTAGATTTGGGATGAGGTTAAATATATCAACCATTTTCTGGAATTGGGAGACTTTGTGTCCTTTTAAAGAAAGCTTTCCCATCCCAACTTGAGATCACAAAAATATTCTCTTCTAAGAACTTTGAAGTTTGGCTTTTCACATTAGTATAACCACGTTGAATTTTTATATGGTATCTATGGAGATTTGTTATGTCAAAAAATAATTATTTGTTTCAGCATCATCTATTAAATAGTCTTTTGCTTCCCTTCACAAACAGAATGCAACCTTTCTCATGTATTAAGTTTCCAAGTATGAGTGGGTTTATTTTCTGGACCACAGCCTGTTTTTATCCAGGGGCCACTGTTCTGTCCCTATGCTAATACTACATGGTCTTGGTGAATATAATATATTATTATGATATAATGTATTATAAGTCCGCATAGTTGGTATGGAAAGTCTCTCCCCCAATCCTCCGTTATGTTTCTTCAAACTCGTTTTAGCTCTTATTTTCTTCTTGTTTCTCCACATTAATATTAAACTAAGCTTGTCAAGTTCTACTTTAAAAAAGTCCACAGGAATTTTCATTTGTATTGCTTAAAATTTATAGATTAACTCGAGACAAGTTGACATCTTTATGATGGTATCTTCTAATCTGGGAATATTGCCCATGAACATTTTTTTTAAATCGCCATTTATTCAGATCTTCTTTTATGTTTTTCAATTTTTCTCCATAAATGCCTTTCACATATCTTGTTAGAGTTATTCCCAACCATCTTAAAGTATATTGGGATTTGTGAATGATACTTTTTCCTATTATATTTTCTAATTGGTAGAAACCACTGGGTATGTGAATTTTTCTTTGTTGATCTCTTTCAGCAACTTTGCTGAATTCTTTTTACTGATTCTGTTTGGTTTTCTGTATCTTTTCATAGGAAAGATTTCCTGGAACTTCTACTTCTGCAAGAAGCAGCCTAGACATGCTGACGGTCTTCTTGTCACAGTTCATGTCTACCCTGCGGGAAACATGGCTCTTCTTGTACTGTTGAGATTGCAGCAAGTGAATGAAATCTCCAAGGGACCAACTGTGCTGAAACCAAGTGAATGAATAATCACTCAGCAGAGATGTCATTGTCCTTTGGGCTAGCAGCAAGGAGGAGCTGAATTGAGACCCCTGAAATAGGTCAATATCTCCAAAGATGGCTATGGTGGTCAGGTGGTATATAACTTGGCATCTAGAAAAAGGTAGATAAAAATCTTCCTGAAAGGGAGTCATCCTCAATTAAAGCCTAAGGATTCCCACAGATGAATGTCTAACAATGTAAACTCACAGTCAATGATACCAGAGACTGAAGGAAACAAATTCCCATGAGCCAGAGCCAGGGGGAAAAAACAAACAAACCGGCAATGGAGTTAAATCCTCAAGGATATCAAGAGAACGAAATAATCCATAAAAAACATAAACAAACTTGTAGAAAGTGTGGAAAGAAATAAAAGATGGAGTCTCCCTTTCGTGCCTTGATAATGACGGTCACCAGTCTTAATCCTCAAGTAGTCAACCTCTGCATTGAGAATCCCCAATGCACTGTTCATTTTTGAACTGCCATATGATCTAGTCATATTATCATATAAAAAATAAAACTTGAGCTTAAGAATTGCTGCATTTAGCTTTATGTTCTGTCTTATCCCTTACTCCTTTGTGCTAACCCGGAATCCATCCTGTTCCGTGATGTCCTAGTTCCTGTTTGTCCTCAGCTTGGCTTGCTTGCTACATACCTTGCCTATCTGTTCCTACTCAGTCTGCAAGCCTCAGACAGCATTCTTGTGAGGAAGAAAGAAAAAGAGGAAAACCTTTTCACATCTAAATATTTTGATGACTATGTTTATTTTCTCCTAAAGGAAATAAAACCTCTATGTCTAAACAACTCATTGATTTTTTTCCTCATTGTTTTCCTTGATTTTTCTTATCCATTGTTTTATTTTAAATTTCTTATTTAATTGCCATGCATAGAGAGAACATAGTCTCAATGATATCAGTTCTGTGGAAGTAGTTTAGACTTTACTCATAGCTCAATGAATTTAAAAACAAAATAAACGTTTGAAAATAATATGCATTCTCTATTTGGTGAGTGGGGGGGGTTCTATACAGAGCACTCAAATTGAGTGTTCTAATAATTTTATATATGGACAGAATGATACTAACTTTTTTGACTGCCTGGTCTATTGGTTTCTAAATGAAGCTTATTAAAACATTTCTCTATGATTGAAAAAATAGAAAGATTGAATTACCAAAAAAATGGATATCAATAAAGAACTATTGCAACCAACTGAGAAGAATTGACACTGATAAAATATATACAGGTTTTAGAAATGAAAATAAGAATCTTTTCTATTCTTCACTGGCTGGGAGCACTGCCTCAAATCTGTGATCCTAGCTACTTGGGAACTATGGAAAAAGCTAAGAGGTATAGATAATCTAGTGTATGTCTAACAAGAGTCCCTAGAGGAGAAAATAGAGAATGGAAGAGACAATGTCTGAGAATTTTCTAAAATTGGAGCAAATTATCAATCATCATCAATCTCAAGGATATATTAGAAAAATCACTTCCCAGAATCCATAAATCTATCAACACTTCTCAAAAACTAGGGCCTATTCCTTCCCCCTTGAATGTGGGCTTGGTTTAACAACTTCCATAGTTCTTAGCTTTCCTTTCCTATTTTTTATTTCTCTGTCCTTTCCTTATTTGTTCTTGAGGCTCTCCTCATCTGAGCTTCCAGTTTACCCCTCAACTTGTAATTATCTGATCTGTTTTGTTTTTATTTGAATTGTTATTGTTGTGCTAGAAAGTAAACCCAAGGCCTCATGCATGCTAGGAAAGCGCTATACCACAGAGCTAAGCCCCCAGCCCTATTTTTCTTTATTTTAATGATTATATTTTTCCATCTCTAATATTGTATTTCCCTTGTGATATTATTCAAAGCTAATGAGTATTTCTGCTTGGTTGTTTTTTTTCATGTTTTCTTATTTTGTTTTATATTGCTAATATCTTCCTTTATTATTCTGTGTTTATGAGACTAATTAGAAAATGTGGTCCATCTGTTCTGGTATTTATGCTTCTGATGGAATCTGAAATCCAGTATGTTGTTTATCTTTTAAAGTGTGTACTCCTCTGAGTTCCCAGGCCACTGGCCATCCTGTTAGCCAATGAACAAGGCTAGCCTTCTGTGCTTATTGGTTCCAATTAGCTCTGGGACATTAGCTTTAGAACAGAGACGATTTAAAGTAGAGAGTGTAGGGATAAGAAAACCTCAGTCCTACCCACAGAACACTCCCACCTCTCTCCCTAGAGAAAAGGAGCACTTCGGAGGTGAAACTTAGATTACAATTTGCCAGGTGTGGTGGCAACACCTATAATACCAGTTATTATTATGGGAGGATTGCTGTCCTAGTATAGCCCAGGCAAAATCATAAGACCCTGTCTGGAAAACAAACCAAAAGGAGAAGGGTTGAGGAGGTGAACCAAGTGCTACAGTGCTAGACATGAGGCCATAAAGTTGTTCAAAGCGTCTGTAACACACACACACACACACACACACACACACACACACACACACACACACCTATGGGCCCTGGGAGATTGTAAAGAATGGGGAAGAGGAAATTCAAGGATGGCTGGTCCCTATTTTTCTGAGCTCTTGCAACTATAATACTGTGAGTTTTATTCCTGGACTAGAGCTGAGTCTTAGCAGTTGTGTATGGAGCTGGTGCTCTTTGTTTCAAAGAGCTGGCTTGAGATAAGCAAGAGGACAACTCTTACTCTTCTCAGATTCCCTCAAGCTTTTTTTTTTTTTTTTTCCTTTGTAGCCCTTTTCCCCAAGTAGTTCTTATGGTAATGCTTTCTGAAGGAGCCAAAATTATGCCAGTTCAGCATCTTGGAAAGAGAGAACTGCATCCTGTTCCCAACTCCTGCATAAAGCTTTTCTTTTGTCTTAAATAGTGTACAGAATAGATCCACTTTGTAAAGCATTCAGCTTTCATAATCTGTGTCTGCTGGTTTGCTTTTGGGGGAGTACATTTTTAATGGGCTTCATCAGGACATTTCATAGTGTATATAGTGCATTTTGTCCTTATTCGCCCTTCATTACCCTCCCTTGTCCCCTGCTCCTTCCCTCTTTTTGTGTTTCATTTTGTTTTATGTTGACACAAGGTTTTATTATGTAGTACAGGCTATCCTTGAACTCATGATCTTCCTGCCTCTGTCTCTCAAATGCTGGGATTATAGATGTGTGCCACCATGCTTTTCCGCTGTCATGCTTTTAAATGCTATTTTAATTTAACTTAGTATCTTTTAAATGTGTTAGAACCTTTCTTCACATAATGATCATCCATAGTTGACCCAAATGAGAAGAAGGAGAAAGTGTAAAGCGATGTGAAAGCTCTGAGCCCTGGGTGGGATGGGGTGGGGGGGAGGGGAGCCATGGAGTCCTTCCATCGCTTGGGGTGTGCATTGCCTCCTCTGCTCTTGCTTCTTGGAAACTTCATAAGGAAGCAGGCTTGACCGTTTCAGCTTTCTAAGTAGCACAAATGACCTCAAGTCTCTCTTTTTAGACGTAGTCTTCAGAGCCTCACATTCTGTTTTCTCAGCCCAGAAGAGGTTTCCCAGATTTCTGCTAGGGTAGGAAGGAGCACAGCAGAGCAGGAAAGGGTCTCGCTGCCTTCTGGCCAGCTTTCAACTCCCTGCCCTCTGTTGCAGCACCTTTGTGTCCCTCTCAGAAGCAGGGGTGGGGTGGGGGTGGGGTCTGCCTGCGTCTGAATGCTCTGGGGACGCCCTGGGTAGATCAGTGGTGCCTGGTGGTGACGGGTGGAAATGGAGTCATGTCCACCTGCTCCCAGCTTCCAAAATGATGCCTGTGCTAAGCTCCACCTCTCCTGTCCTTAGGGATTCAGGTCTTTTTTGGAAAAAAAAAATTCCTTTATGATAGTTCCAGTGGCATAACAGGAGGCAAAAAGAATGAGGGAGAGAGAGAGATTTTTATGTTTAGTCTATTGTCTTCACTTGGATACCTACATTTTCCACATGGAAAATGGTTGTACTTACAACATTTTCTCTGTTTGTTTGTTTGAATTCCAGCACCGTCTTCCCTCGGTTTTTGTAGTTTTATGTGAGCTCTCCCGCGTCACACTGCACAGATGTAGTTACAGTAGAGTTTTGTCTTGGTTCTGATTTTTGTAGGAATGGCTTCCAACCCCATCCTGTGCTTTGTTTGTCATCATTTTTTGCCAGTTCCCCTGATTGGTTTTATTACCACCCAGGTTTCTCTTTGGTGGTAAATAACAGAAAATATCACAAAAGCAAAGTCTAAACAAGTAAGTTCATTTCTTTCTCAGCAATCCAAAGCTTCTAAAATCTCAGGGCCATGGACTCCCTCCTTTCCTCCCTCCCTTTCTCCTCCCTCTTTAATATGAGGTTCATAGCTCATGATCCAAATGTCAGCTCTAATTTCAGAGGACACATGTGGGTTCTAGGAAGCAGGAGAGAGAAAAGGGGAAGGGAGTTTTACACAACATCTGCTTTTATCCCAATGGTGGAACTGATTTGTAAGAATCAGTTGAAAGGAGGTCTAGGGAATGGCATTGTTTATTTTGGCTTGTGTGCTTAACTAATCTCATGAGGGTTTTTTTGCTTTCATATACCCATAATACTAATATCACTTTTAATTTCTTTCTTTCTTTTTTTTGCCAGTTCTGAGCTTTGGACTCAGCCTGAGTGCTGTCCCTGGCTTCTTTTTGCTCAAGGCTAGCACTCTGCCACTTGAGCCACAGCGCCACTTCTGGCCATTTTCTACATATGTGGTGCTGGGGAATCGAACCCAGGGTTTCATGTATACAAGTCAAGCACTCTTGCCACTAGGCCATATTTCCAGCCCCCCATTTTAATTTCTAATATATGCTTGCTTCTTTGAGGCAGAGTCTCATCATGTAGCCCAGGCTGGCCTTGAACTTGCATTCTTCCTGCTTCAGTCTCCCCAAGTGCTGAGATTACAGATTTGAATTATCATGTCTGGCTTAATACAAGCCTTTTCCCCCCCTTATTTTTAAATTTTGTTGCTTCTTTTCTATTATTTGTTGATATTTCATTAGTTTTGCCTTTTGTCTTAATTATTTCCTTCTATTATTTTTGTTTGTTTAGACTTATTTATTTATTGCAGATACTGGGGCCTGAACGCAGGGTCTGAGTGCTGTCCCTTAGCTATTCTGCTCCAGGCTGAGGCTCTACCACATGAACCACCGCTCCACTTTGAGCTATTTGGTGGTTAATTGGAGAGAAAAGTCTCACGGTCTTTATTGCTTGTGCTAGCTTCAAACTGTGATGCTGAAATCTCAGCCTTCTGAATAGCTAGGATTACAGGCACGAGGCACTGGTGCCTAGCTTATTGTTTTTTAATTGATGGGGTTTTTTTCCTCCCAATTCTTTGAAGTGAACACTTAACTCACTTATGATCTGTTATTATTAATGTTTCTTGCTTATTTATAAGGTTATTTAAGGCTATAACTTTATTCTTAATGACCACTTTACATGCATTCATAAATTTTGATGTGCAGTGCTATCATTCTTACTTAATTGTAAATACTTTATTTTTCCAGTTGATTTCCTCTTCAAATCATAAATTATTTAAAAGTGTTTCAAATATGAAACTGGTATTTGCTTGTTTGTTTTTATTATTTGGATCATATTTTTAACTCATTTTATATATTAATCACAACGTGGTCAGGAAATATGCCAGAATATCTGTAGAATAGTTTGAGATTCATTTAAACAAATTAAAAATAACTTTACATTGTCTGTTCTAAATACAAACTTCTAAATATATACTAATAAAAATATACTTCTAAGGGCTGGGGATATGGCCTAGTGGCAAGAGTGCTTGCCTCGTGTACATGAGGCCCTGAGTTCAATTCCCCAGCACTACATATACAGAAAATGGCCAGAAGTGGCGCTGTGGCTCAAGTGGCAGAGTGCTAGCCTTAAGCAAAAAGAAGCCAGGGACAGTGCTCAGGCCCTGAGTCCAAGCCCCAGGACTGACCAAAAAAAAAAATATATATATATATATATAAATATTTCTAAATATATACTATTAAATTTCTAAGTCTATACTACTAGTGTCTAGTAAATACATAGTTATAGATATACAAACTTCTAGCTTTATCTAGTAGATTCCCTTGTTAATTTGCTTATTTGATCTGTCAGTCTGAGGATGACGGATTAAAAATCGAATGAAGCTCTTTTTCTCTTCCTAGACCACCATAACACACAGATGACTTCGGAGTTGATAGATGCAGGCTTCACGTACCAAGCCGGCAAATCTGCTGCAGACACCGAGGGTCCTCTAAACCCAATCACTTGTGACAATACCTTCTTTGAGATATCGTCAGATCCCATCGGTTGGGAAGGCTGGCTCTCCTATCCGCCCAAGCAAGCTTCAGATGTCAGTCACAAGTTCCCGGTTGTTTTGCCACGGTTTACTCACATTTCTGAACAGCCACCTATTAGTCAGATGTCTCACACTCTCTCCTTGGTTAGATTTGCTTGAGGGGCTCACAGAATTTAGCAAGACACATTTACTGTGAAGAATAGCATAAACGATACCGAGGAAGAGATGTACAGGCAATGTGTTAGGAAAGGAGTACAGAGTTCCGTGTCCTCCCTAGTATATTTCATCCAGGAACCTCCATGTGCTCAGCTCTCCAGAAGCCCAGTAAACCCAGTTCATTTGGGTTTTTATTGAGACTTCACTGTATGTGCACGAATGCTATGCAGGCAGGGAAACCAGCAGGGCCCCAATGTTCAGATTTGCCTTGGCATTCTATGCAGCGTTCCTCTGTCCAGGACATGGGGTAAGACCACACCAACAGGAGAGTCTGATGACCATCCGAATTCCAATGGCCTGCCTTGGAGAAGGAATTTATAGGCCAAGAAATCTGAACAAAATCTACAGTATCTATATTGTAATATCGCAGTTTCTACAGAGGTACATTAAAATTCTCACAATATGTCTTTTGTTTTATCAAT
This sequence comes from Perognathus longimembris pacificus, assembly GCF_023159225.1. Lineage (NCBI taxonomy): Eukaryota > Metazoa > Chordata > Mammalia > Rodentia > Heteromyidae > Perognathus > Perognathus longimembris. The sequence goes on along the minus strand of NC_063162.1, from coordinate 134,961,428 downwards.
TTCTTCTTGTCATTCTATCAGTTTTTGTTTTATATAAATGGAGGCTGTAGCCTAAGACAAATAGAGGTAATCTTTCTAGACTGTTCCTTTCTTTATTATGCGATGTCTCTGTTAATACCTCCTACTAATGGATCAGGAAATGTACATATACACAATGGAATTTTATGCCTCTATTAGAAAGAATGACATTGCCCCATTCGTAAGGAAATGGAAGGACTTGGAAAAAATTATACTAAGTGAAGTGAGCCAGACCCAGAGAAACATGGATTCTATGGTCTCCCTCATAGGGAATAATTAGCACAGGTTTAGGCAAGTCACAGCAGAGGATCACAAGAGCCTAATAGCTATGCCCCTATGAACACATAAGATGATGCTAAGTAAAAAGAATTCCATGTTATGGAAACGATTGTTATATCACAGTTGTAACTACTTTCAACATGCCATGTGAAACCGTAGCTTCTATTGTTGATGATCCTCTTGTATCTCCTTCCTGTGGTTGTACCTGCACTATCACTGTATCTTATCTGAGTACATTGGAAACTGTATATACTGGTATTAGAATTAGGAAAGTGAAAGGGAATACCAAAATCGAGAGACACAGGATAAAAAGACAAACAACTACAAAAGCAATGCTTGCAAAATTGTTTGGTGTAAACCAACTGAACAACTCATGGGGGGAAGAGGGAAAGGGGGAGGGGGAGGGGGGAATGAGGGAGGAGGCAACAAACAGTACAAGAAATATATAAAAAAAAAAAGAATTGTATCCAATGACTAACGTATAAAGCTGTAACCTGTATGTACATCACTTTGACAATAAATAAGAATAAAAATTATTTTTAAATACCTACTACTATGACTGTATTGAAATCTATGACACGAGTTGTGCTCTATCAACTAACTTTTGTTAGCATATCTTTCCCATGTCTTTAATTTTAATCTTATATATTTTGGGAATATGGCCTAGTGGCAAGAGTGCTTGCCTCCTACACATGAAGCTCTGGGTTCGATTCCCCAGCACCACATATATGGAAAACGGCCAGAAGGGGCGCTGTGGCTCAGGTGGCAGAGTGCTAGCCTTGAGCGGGAAGAGGCCAGGGACAGTGCTCAGGCCCTGATTCCAAGGCCCAGGACTGGCCAAAAAAAAAAAAAAAAAAAAAAATCTTATATATTTTTGTTTTATCTTTATAATCTCTTTAATCTTTATATCTTTGTTTTATTTTTTATTTATCTTTGATTTATTTGCTTTTAGAAAACATACTAGTCTAGTTGATTTAATCAGTTAACACTGATAACATGCCTTTGATTTCAGTTCTTATTTATTTATTTATTTTGCAGTACTTGGAATTGAACCCAGGGCCCTCAGTATGCTAGACAAATGTTCTACCACTTGAGCCATGCCCTCCAGCCTATTTGATTTTATTCCTTGATTTAAATTTTTTAATTAGTTTACTTTATTATTATAGCGGTGATATACAGAGGGATTACAATTACATGTGTTAAGTGATGAGTACATTTCCCTTCATACAGTGCTTTTTGTCAAAAAATTAGTATTTCTTTTTTGTGTGTGCCAATCAATACAGGGTCTTGAACTCAGTGCCTGGGCACCATCCCTTAACTTTCTTGCTCAAGGTTGGCACTCTACCACTTGAGCCACACCTCCACTTCCCACTTTTTGCTGGTTAATTGGAGAAAAGAATCGCACAGACTCCTGTCCTGGCTTATTTTGAATTGCAACCTTCATATCTCAGCCTCCTGAGCAGCTAGGATTATAAGTGTGAGCTACTGGTGCCCAGCCATATATATATATAGTATTTCTATCTCCTTCCCAATATAAGTGCACTGGTTTATTTTAATCACCAAACAGTACCCCTTTCAATACTTTTAATTATATTTTTAGCGTTTCAGTTTTTTATATCACACAAACTTTCTAAAGTTGGAAGCTAATTAAATTTACTAACATTGTATCAATGTCTGTTCTCGCTGTTGTTTATCACATCCCACTGTTTCCGGGTCCATTTCTCCTCTTGCTGAATTATTTTCCTTGTAATGAATGTCTGTGGGAGGTAAATTCTGTGAGTCTTGAGTGTCTGAAAATATCTATTTTGCCTTTGTTCCTGAATGATAAGTTAGCTGCATGAATACTTGGAACTTTAAAAGGTATTGCTCCATTGTCTTCTAGCAGATATTGTTACTTAGGGAAAGTAGGCTGACAGTCTAGTAGATATGCCTTAAAGTGTTGTTTATCTTTTCTCTAAGCAGCTTTACTGATTGTCTAGCTATCCTTCATGTCCTGCAGTTTCGGTACAGTGTGTCTAGGTGTAGATTTATTTTTGCTTATCTTTCATGGCCCCTTCAGGACACTTGTAAAAAAGAATGTGTACCCTCTGTAACCCTGGAAATTCCCAGCTTTAGTATTACTTCTTCTCTTTCTTCTTCCGAGATTACAATTTTCACACATTGGAGCCTCTTTCAATCACACATGTGTCTTTAATTAGTCTTTATTTTCATCTCTTCATATCTCTATGCTTCATCCTAGGCCCATTCTTTCTTTCTTTTCTTTTCTTTTTTTACCATTTCCAATATCACTGATAAATTTTTCAATGGCTAATTAGTCTTCATTTACAAGAGATCTACTTCTTGGATTCATTTCTCCCCACTTGAATGTCATGGTTTTTTTTTATTTGATAAAGGTCATCTGTCAACATCAATTTGAGTTCCTTAAACATGCATATTTTAAAAACATTTTTTCAAATTCCTTTTATAAAATGAATGCCATCAGCAAGAATTGCATCTGAAGATGGATGTGGTTGCTTGTTAGCATTAGAATTCCTCATATGAAATCTTATCCTTTTCAGTGGGAGGTTTCAATGGGTAGGGGAGGGAATATTCTCTCTAGGTTTATCATATTCTTTGTCTCTGCCTGGCGCCCTGGCAACCCCTCCCCTACCAGTCCAGAAGGAGGTTATTTTTTTAAGTGCTAGGGCTTGAGCTCTAGGCCTTTCACTTGCTACACAGGACTTCTGCCCCCTGAACCACACCCTTAGCTCTTGTTTGCTTTCGTGACTTTTCAGGTAAGGTCTCACACTTTGGTCCAGGCTGCCTTCAGGCCACGATCCTGCCTCTGCCGCCTGAGTAGCTGCGGTGATAGGTGCATCCCGCCACACTCAACTTTGGCTTTGTTTGTTTTCTATTTTATTTTGTGTTTCCCCACAACTTTTTTTTTGCCCTATCTGGTCTAGCCTCACAATCTTCCCAGTTTCCACTTCCTAAATAACTGGGTTTACAGCTAGAAGTGGATTTTTCATTCACTATTGCCCCCTTCCTTGTGAGGTTTGGATGTTACCCTGGAAGAATAACAATGAACACCCCCATGTGGCAGGTGGAACAACTACTGTGGGCAAAATAAAGCAGGATAGGGAGACAAGGACTTCAGGGATGGGGGCCACTGGGCAGAAACTGGGAGGAAGTAATAAAGCCAGGTAGCTGTCTGGGGGAAGAAAAGTCAATATAAATCAGAGATTCCCGGTCAGGGAACATATATATCAGCAAGAGTCAGGAATTCTTGTAGCCACATCATTTAGCTGACAAAATGCTTGCTAAAGAGTTGAAATCAAGTAGAAGAGGAGCCTCAAAGAGTGGCATTCTGCAGGATGCTCATTTGGGGCTGAAGCTCATGGCCTAGAGCATGGTAAACTCCCCAAGTAGCAATGAAGGCCCCTTCCTGACCTGTGCCCACCTTCTATCTAAGCAAGGGTCTGGCAGCACCTGCCATGGCGTGGAAAGGTCATGGTCCCAGTTGAGATAATCAGGAGGTGCATGGCACAGGTATCTGAGAGCAGGCAGCCTCCTAGAGAAGAAAGAATTCGTCTTGGTGGTGGTGGGTGCAGGGTTTGGTCCTTAATCCCACCAGAAGCTGCCTGCACCTGAGCAAGGGAGGGATGCCTGAGCAAGGCTCCCCTCTGGGGGCCTGCTAGATCACCTTCCCTCTGAGCCTCAGGTGGAGTTTCCTTAATTAGAAACATTCTCAGGAAACTGGTCCAGAGTAGGAAATTCTCTGGGAGCTGGTCTCTCCTACCCAGGGCAGTGAGCTGGCTCTTCCCTAATTGCCCTCCACCCTTGTCCACAGCCACACAATTCTGCTCTCTCTTTCCCAACAGACCAAGACAGGGATTGGCCTCTCCCACAGGCTTCTTTTCCTGCATAAATGTTTTCATGGGCAGAGAAGGCTGTAATACAATTGGTGAAACTGGGCACCAAGCCCTTTCACTCAGCCAAAGAAAACTTGCTGTGTAACTTGCTAAGCAATGTGCATTAGAGGTGAAGCCTAACCCAGGGCTGATGGTTTGCTGGAGAGTGGGGGTGTCAGCCAAACCTAGTCCCCCCACAGTGCCCAAGGCTGGGCAGCCTCCTGTGCCTCCTGTGCTGCAGAGATTGAGCTCGCGCGCCCCCTCGTGGGCACTCCTAGTATTGCCGTTGCTGCCCCAGGAGGAAGGACCCTGAGGATCCTTGCAAAGCCTGGGAAACCGGGTGGAGGCCTGCCAAATCTTCTGGCCTGCTGGGTCTTCATGGCCTTTTCCCACACTCTGGAAGGTTTGCTCCCTCATCCTCCTTCATTCTGTGAGTCCCCAGGTCACCTCTTCCCTGCTTCTACCACTCTGTCCAGGCTCTTCTAGAATTCAGGCTCTCTCTCTAATGCAGAATTGAGTTTGGCCCAGCAGCTAGACTTTGAGCACCAGGAGAGAGCCATATAACAGTTCTTACTAGAACTTATTTAGCTTCAACCACCCCCAGGACAGTAAATGGGAGGATTAAACCCTGCAGAGCAGTGGGTCTTTGGAATGACTTTCTTGTCCACTGTTTCTGAAACCTTCTGATCCCAAGTCACCATGACCTGACTGGTGAGCCTCCTCTTATCCAGCCCCCACCCCACCCCCAGGTATAGCAGGCCCAGGGCACCCAGGCCACTGCAGCTCACCTGGGGCACTGTGCCCAATTATCAGGCCAGTAGCCTGAGAGCCTGGTGCCACCAGCAGTGACAGTGGAGCTAGTCACAGATGTCTGGATTTCAGGCTGGAATGGCTGGCTCTACAGAAAGGCTACGGGATGGCTAAATGAATTAACCCAGGAGAGATTCATATATACTCACATGACACCCCTTAGCATATCAGGAAGTGCCTGGGCAAGAAATCTTTGCCAATAATAATAATAAAAAATCTTGGCTCAACTGGGGCCATGACTTCTTAACACAATGACATAATTTCTGCCCAGTAGAAGAATTGGTTCTGCTTTCTAGGAGTCTTGGTGACAGTGGCCATAAGGTTACAAATGATGATCCAACGTGGTTTTCATCCCACATCGCATGGTCCTCCAGTGCCTCTTAGCCCTCTTGATTCCAATGTTCAATTCGATTCCTTTAGAAGACAAGGAAAATACTGGGTAGACTAAGAAGACTAGTACGTGAAATGGGCCAGAAGGAATGAGGAAGTAAAAGTCAAGATGGAAAGGTGCTCCTGAATACACTTACTTGGAAACATGCTCCAAGGAAAGATAACCAATCAACAAGACCTCCACACATACCCTACCAATCAGCAGAACCCCCAGTGACCTTATAAAAACCTGTCCCAATCACATGTGAGACTGTAAATGTCATGCCCCTCTACTTCCTGACATTTTTACTTAATGATGTCCTAATAAACCTTTGTTTCTCCCTTTAAGAAAAAGTAGAAAATCTGAATTTTTTTTTTTTTTTTTTTTTGGCCAGTCCTGGGGCTTGGACTCAGGGCCTGAGCACTGTCCCTGACTTCTTTTTGCTCAAGGCTAGCACTCTGCCACTTGAGCCACAGCGCCACTTCTGGCCATTTTCTGTATATGTGGTGCTGGGGAATCGAACCTAGGGCCTCATGTATATGAGGCAAGCGCTCTTGCCACTAGGCCATATCCCCAGCCAATCTGAATGTTTTTAACAAGAAATTGAACCAGTAATCAAAACTTTTCAAAAAGAAAAGCCCAGCACCACATGGTTCCATTAGTGAATTCTACTGAAGATGGACAGGAAAGGAACACTTCCAAAGTCATACTATGAACCCAGAAGTGCCCTGGTACCAAGTGAAACAGATACTACAAGAAAACTACACACCAATATCCCTTATGAATTTAGTTACAAGAATTATTAGCAGATTGATTCAGTCACATATTGAAAGGAGCAAGCGGGATTCATCCTGAGAATGTTAGGACGGCCCAACACATGAAAATCAAGCACTATATTAATATACCACATTAAGAGGATGAAAGAGAAAACACAATGTACAAAATCCAACATTCCTTGAAATAGAAATACTCAGAAAACTAGGAATAGAAAAGAATGTCCTTAACACAATAAAAGGAATCTCTGGGGGGGGGGAAACACAGCTAACATTGTATTAATGATGAAAGATCCAAAGTTTCACCCTAAGATTATTTTTTTTAAGACAAGGATGTTTGCTTTTGCCATTTCTATGCTTAAGAAGCAAAGATTAGGAGATTACAATTCAAGGCCAGCCTAAGTATTAAAGTTTTCAAGAATTCATCTCAGGGGCTGGGGATATGGCCTAGTGGCAAGAGAGCTCGCCTCGTTTACAGGAGGCCCTGGGTTCGATTCCCCAGCATCACATATACAGAAAACGGCCAGAAGTGGCGCTGTGGCTCAAGTGGCAGAGTGCTAGCCTTGAGCAAAAGGAAGCCAGGGACAGTGCTCAGGCCCTGAGTCCAAGGCCCAGGACTGGCCAAAAAAAAAAAAAAAAAAAAAAAAAAAAAAAAAAAAAATTCATCTCACTCAATGGCTGAGCCCAATGGCATATGCCTGTAATCCATTACAGGTGAAGAATAACAGCTGAGCACAGGGACATGCACCTGTCATCCCCAGCAACACAGGGAAACACAAACAGGAGAATTAAAGCCCAGGCTGGCCCTGGAATGAAATGAGACCCTACATAAAAAATAATCAATGCAAAAAAGGGATTGGTAATGTGGTTCAAGTGGTAGAGTGCCTGCCTAGCAAGCAGTAGGCCCTGAGCTCAACCCTTCAGCACAAGAAAGAAAGAAGGAATGAGGGAAAGGAGAAAACAGAAACAATTCCACTTACAATAGTATAAAAGACAATTCTTAGCATTGAATTTAATCAAGGAAATATGACTTATATGCCCCCAAATCTAAAACAATGTTGAAAGAAATTAAAGAACTAATAGATACACATATTCCATATCCAGGGGTTGGAAGACAATGTCGTTAAGATGATAGTGTTCCCCAAACAGACTGCACACAGTCAGTAACCTTTCTATCAAAATCCTCAATGACCTTTTTTTTTTTTTCATCAAACTAGAAAAGCTCTTCCTAAAAAGTTAAAACTTACGACAAGGCTAGAATATCCAAAATACAACAGTGCTGGATATAAAGACTGATTGAATAGAACTCAGGATCCAGAAATAAACGCACACATCCATGGGCAATAGGTTTTTTTACAATCATGCCAAGAGCACTGAAATGGGGTGGGGGGGGAGCGGCTAGTCCCTGTGATGGAGAAGCTCCATGTTCATGCACGTCCGGGTGGTGTTTACCTAACACCGTGTCTGTAGCTTAACTCAACACCTTGCCCCAGTGCTATGTGCACTTGGTATGTTTTCATGTCTCTGTTAAAAATAAATTTTTAAAATTTGTTTTAAATGTGATTTTTTTTTCACCCAAAAGCTAACAATTTGCTCATTACTCAGATTGCTTTAAATTGCATTTTGGGGGCTGACTAAATTGAAGAAAGTGATTTAAATAGCCTTTAAAGACACAATAGAGGTAAAAATTAGATTCATGTTTTTCTTCACACAAAGAAACTTTTCTTTCTCTGTACCCAAGATAAATTTAGACACGGATACACATTTAAAAAGAAGTCTAAGGATAAGCAAATTTGGCAGTTGACCATGAAGGAAATAAAGTACAGTGACAACTAGAATTTAGGGGGAAAAAATAACTCAAAATGGATCACAGACCTAGTCTTAAGATCTGAAACTCCAGGAAAATATGTCAGGGAAAATTTTCATACCCTTAGAGTTTACAGTGGCTTCTTAGATAAAACATCACAGCTAAAGGAATATTGACAAAAATAGCTTAATTGGAGTTCATCAGAGTAAAAACTAAATAAATAAATAAAAGTTCTGTGCAGCAAAAGACCAAAAGGCACCACAAAGAAAGTGTAAAGAACTCACACTTACTCCCTTTGCATACCACCTGGTCAATAAAATTTAATTTAAAAAAAAAGAACTCACACTTGGGAGTTGTTTGCAAAAAATGTACCTAATTGAGGTCTAATACATAGAGTATGTGAAGAGCTTATAATTCAACACAAAGAGAAATAATCTAATTAAAATGGACAAAAGACTTAAGATGCTTCTATAAAAGAGGAATATTAATGTCCAAAAGCACATGAAAAGATTTTCAACAACATTAGTCATTAGAGAGGTAGGAAGAAAGCCAAGAGTGAGATTCCATTCACTTCATATCCACTAGAATGGCTATTATCCTGTGTGTGTGTGTGTGTGTGTGTGTGTATGTGTGTGTGTGTGTGTGTGTGTGTGATTCCTGAGCTTGAACTCAGGGCCTAGGTGCTATCCTTAAGCTTTTATACTCAAGACTAGTACTCTACCACTAAAGTTGGTACCTGTATGCTTATTTCAGAGGACTCAAAATATCCAATGGAACAAGCCTGAGGTCCATCAACTACTGAATGAATAAACAAAATGTAGTATATCTACACAATAAAACATTATTTGTCCATCAAAAGGAAAGTAGGGGAACAGGAATGAAGTGCTGAAATATGCTGTATCACCAGTGCAACTTAAAAATATACTAAGCTATGGAATCCATAGTGAAGCTGTGGAATCCACAGAAGTGCCTGCCAACCAATGAGTGGATACACACACACACACACACACACACACACACACACACACACACACACACACACAGTGAAATATTATGCCATTTGGATGGAGCTATAGGTTTTCATATTAAGTGAAATAAGCCAGCAGCAGAAAGGAGAATGTATTGACTCTCAAATGTGAAATCTAGACCTAGATCTAAATCAAAAGAAAACAAAACCACAACAAGGACATGAATGTTGAAGGGGACCGTTGCAGAAGTGGGCAGTAGGAAGAGAGGTGGGAGTGAATGATAACTGGTTATTGTTGGCTGTGTGAGAGATGTTCTGGAACTATATAGCAGCGATGGTCATACGCACTGTGAATGTACTAACTGAACTGTACACGAGCATTCGAAGATATTAGAAAGCTACTAGCTGGACCAGCAAGTAGAAAGAAGCCATTCCAGCAGAGATCAATGGAGAGAAGCAATGCAAGTGACAAAACTTTGTAGCAAACCTAGAGCAATTCACAATCCAATGACCTGGGTAATTCTTGAGTAAAAATTCAAGAACATGGGGCTGGGGATATGGCCTAGTGGGTAGAGTGCTTGCCTTGTATACATGAAACCCTGGGTTCGATTCCTCAGCACCCCAAATATAGAAAAAGCCAGAAGTGGTGCTGTGGCTCAAGTGGTAGAGTACTAGCCTTGAGCAAAAAGAAGCCAGGGACAGGCCCCGAGTTCAAGCCCCTGGATTGGCAAAAAAAAAAAACAACAACAAACAAAAACACACAAAAAAATGTTTTTCAGAACTAAAATCAAGAATCACATTGTTATCTCAGTCGATGCCCAAAAAGCCTTTGACAAAATACAACATCCATACCTATTAAAAGCTTTGGAGAGAACAGGAATAGATGGAACATTCCTCAAAACAATAAAAGCCATATACAACAGACCAACTGCTAATATCATATTAAATGGAGAGAAACTTAAATCATTCCCCCTAAACTCAGGAACAAGACAAGGATGCCCACTCTCCCCACTTCTGTTCAACATAGTGCTGGAATCCCTAGCCATAGCAATAAGGCAAGAGGAGGACATCAAAGGGATCCACATCGGCAAGGAAGAAATCAAGTTATCCCTATTCGCAGACGACATGATCTTATATCTGATGGACCCAAAAAACTCAGTACCCAAACTCCTACACCTAATAAACCAATTTGGCAAAGTAGCAGGATACAAAATCAACCCACAAAAGTCAGCAGCTTTTCTGTACACCAGCAATAGACAAACAGAAAAGGAAATTATGGAAACAATTCCATTTACAGTAGCCAAAAAAAGAATAAAGTACCTAGGGATCAACTTAACCAAGGATGTGACGGACCTATTCAATGAAAACTACAAAAATCTAATAAGGGAAATCAAAGAAGACACAGGAGATGGAAAGACCTCCCATGCTCATGGGTAGGCAGAATCAATATAGTGAAAATGGCCATATTGCCCAAATTGTTATACAAATTCAATGCAATACCTATCAAAATCCCAGCCACATTCTTCACTGAAATAGAGAAACCAATCCATAAATTCATATGGAACAGCAAAAAACCTAGAATAGCCAAAGCAATTCTAGGCAAAAAAAGCAGTGCAGGAGGTATCACAATACCAGACTTCAAGCTCTACTACAAGGCCATCATAACAAAAACAGCATGGTATTGGTATAAAAACAGATCGGAAGACCAATGGATTAGAATTGAAGACCCAGAAATAAAACTGCACTCTTACAGCCAACTGATATTCAACAAAGGAGCTAAAGACATACAATGGAATAAACATAGCCTCTTCAACTACTGGTGCTGGGAGAACTGGGCAGCCATATGCAGAAAACTCAAAGTAGACCCAAGCCTATCACCATGCACCAAGATCAACTCAAAATGGATCAAGGACCTCAACATCAGACCTGAATCCTTGAAACTACTGAAGGACAGAGTAGGAAAGACACTAGAACTTATAGGCACAGGAAGGAACTTCCTGAATAGAGTCCCAGGGGCACAACAAATAGGGGAAAGACTCTACAAACGGGACTACTACAAATTAAAAAGTTTCTGCACAGCTAAGGACATAGCCACCAAAATAGAAAGACAGCCAACGATATGGGAAAGGATATTTATCAGCACAGTAACAGACAAAGGCCTGATATAGGTCATCTACAGAGAACTCAAAAAACTAAGCCCCTTCAAGCCCAATAAACCTATTAGGAAATGGGCAAAAGAGCTAAAGAAAGACTTCACAAGAGAAGATATAAAAATGGCAAAGAAACATATGAGGAAATGCTCAACATCCCTGCTAGTAAAGGAAATGCAAATATAAACAACCCTGAGATACCACCTCACCCCAGTTAGAATGGCCTATACTCTGAACTCAGGAAACAACAAATGCTGGAGGGGCTGTGGGGAAAGAGGAACCCTTCTCCCTTGTTGGTGGGAGTGCAAATTAGTACAACCACTTTGGAGAACAGTATGGAGGCTTCTCAAAAAGCTCAATATAGACCTACCCTATGACCCAGCCATACCACTCCTAGGCATCTATCCTAAACAGCAAAATCCAAGATATCAAAAAGGCATTTGTACTTCCATGTTTATCGCGGCACAATTCACAATAGCCAAAATATGGAAACAACCCAGATGCCCCTCCACAGACGAATGGATCCAAAAAATATGGTACTTATACACAATGGAATACTACATAGCGATTAGGAATGGTGAAATACTGTTATTCGCAGGGAAATGGTCAGAACTTGAACAAATAATGTTGAGTGAGACAAGCCTAGAACACAGAAAACAAAGGGGCATGATCTCCCTGATATATGACTGTTAAGAAAGGGAGACGGGGGGGGGGGGGTGCTGGGGATATGGCCTAGTGGCAAGAGAGCTTGCCTCGTATACATGAGGCCCTGGGTTTGATTCCCCAGCACCACATATACAGAAAACGGCCAGAAGTGGCGCTGTGGCTCAAGTGGCAGAGTGCTAGCCTTGAGCAAAAAGAAGCCAGGGACAGTGCTCAGGCCCTGAGTCCAAGGCCCAGGACTGGCCAAAGAAAAAAAGAAAGGGAGACGGAGAGACAGTAGAGACCAAGTCTGTGAATACTGTATATGTTCTTGATACATTGTATATTGCATATATGTCAACCTGACCTAGACAAGGGATAGAAAAACAGGTCGTAAGATATCACAAGAAATGTACACACTGCCCTACTATGTAACTGCACCCTCTTTGCACAACACCTTGTAAAAAATTTATGTCCAATTAATAATAAAAAAAAAAAAAGCAAACCAGGGATGACAGACAGTTCATACCTGTGGTCTCAACTGCTTGAGAGGCAGAAGTAGAATTGCACTTTGAGGCCAGCTGAGGGGAAGCGAGCAGGAGACTCTACGAAAACAAATGAAAAGCAAAAGGACTAGGAATTTGGTTCAAGTAGTAGAGTAGTTCCCTTACCAAAGGCAAGGCCCTGAGTTCAACCTCCAGTACCTCAAAAAAAGAAAAGAAACTTTACAAGCTCAAATTATTTGTTTGGATCTATTAAAGTTATAGGAGAGTTTGAGATTTAGAGAACTTTCTGCCAAGTCCTTTTGTAGTTTGACAGATTCTGTCCTATTTAGATTCTCTATTTATACATGTGGGGTTTTCATATAGTTATGAAAATAGGCTTCAACCTGGGGAACCAGATCAACACCTTGGCTCTACTATTAAGTACTTTGATGTCTTTGGACAAGTTACTAAAACCTCCATGCCTCAGTTTCTGCGTCTATAAAATAGGGATGATTGTGGTGTCTATCTCATACGGGAATTTTTGAGGATAAAATATGATAATCATGGAAATTACTTAGCCCAGGACCTGGAATATAATAAATGCTCAGTAAATTCTGATGACAATGAAAAAAAAAGTGTTGTTTTTTTTTAAATTCAAGAACATACAGGGGGCTGGGAATATGGCCTAGTGGCAAGAGCACTGCCTCCTACACATGAAGCTCTCCGTTCAATTCCCCAGCACCACATATATGGAAAATGGCCAGAAGGGGCGCTGTAGCTCAGGTGGCAGAGTGCTAGCCTTGAGCTGGAAGAAGCCAGTGACAGTGCTCAGGCCCTGAGTCCAAGACTCAGGACTGGCCAAAAAAAAAAAAAAAAAAAAAAGAACACACAGACAGTATCAGCAAGTAAAGTGAACGACTCAAGAACAACTCAAAGCATACCAAACCAAGATATTTCTTAGATAAACTTGTTCAAAATCTCACTAAATTTTAGTAAGGCTGACTAGAAAATTAAGGCCATGATTTCCAGTTGAAGGTCTCTCAGATATACTTGTTTTCACCCTATCTAAATTTCATTACTTCGATGAAACATTGCTGAAAAAAAAATCAAAGACATAAGTACTTGGAGGGTGATGTTGTGTTCATGGATTAGAAGAATCAGTATAGGAAATGTTAGGTTTTTTTAAGTAGGTAGCCGGTAAAGGAGAATGCCATGCGGTATTCAGGCAGGAGAGAAAGTTTATTACCGAACTGCTGGCCTGTGGCCAAGGTGATCCATGGCTGGAGAGAAGGGAGAGAAGAGAGAGAAGGGACAACCCCCACCCAGCCCTGCCTTATCTAGGGCAGGGGCAAGGGGTGTGGCCAGGTGGATTAGGATGTGACCTCAGGGAAAGGGGAGGTAACTGCTTCCAGGTCTGCTGGTTACCCAGGTAAATGGATGGAGACTCAATGAGGTGGGGGCATCTACATGCAGCCTTCAGGGAGAGAACCTTACAGGAAAGAGGTTGATTCCCTCTTGAATTATTTGTGGACTTACAATAGTTTCCATCAACCTCCTGCAAGGCATTTTGCAGACACAAACAAACTCAAGTACTCAAGATTGGCTGACATTGCCAAAGGGATAGACAGATGTGTCACTCCATGAGAGAGAAGACAGAACCCCAAACACAAAAAGTCCAGGGTGATTTTTTTGACAAGGGTGCAAAAGCAAGTCAATATAAGACAGGTGTTTCCATAAATGATTCTAGAGTGGCTAGCCATCCATCAATGAATTCCTGGATTGCTTCTCCATTTTTCTGTTTGGTTTGCTCCATACTTTCCTAACCGAACATTCACACCCTCTCACTTCTAGAATCTCCATCACTTGGTCACTGATGGCCTTGCTTCTGATCTCACTGGGGGAGGAGCCACACACCACCATAGCAGTCAGTGCCCAGTCAGCCCCTGGCCCAGTGGCCCCTACCCCGAGTCTGCTTTCCTTCTTCAAGTTATCAGAGACATAGCAACACCTCTATTTGCTCCTGTTTTTCACACTCTTGCCAACTCAAAGACTTCCTTCTACATTTCCCCTTTATATACATATTTGACCGTACACCTGTTTTTATTCTCTATCGGATCCTTTCTATTGGCATGTGAATATGTCATAATAACAGTCATTTTAAAAGAAAGAGAAAATTTCAGCCCCTGTGATGCCATCTGCTTGTCCATCCCCTAAAAAATTCCCAAAGACTCATTTTCAGTGGGCCCTCTACCCGTTTTCATCAATGCGAGAGAAAGCCAGTTATAGGTAAAATCATGTCCCCTGCAAATCCAGATGTTAGAGCCCTACCTCCAATTGCTCAGAATGGGATTGTATTTGGAAATAGAACCTTTAAGGGAGTAATGAAGTCATATGGGTGGGCCAATATGACTGGTGTCCTTAAGAAAAAGAGATTAGGGCACAAATGACACAGACCGTGGACAAAGTATGTGAAGACACATGGAGACACATGGGCAACACAAGAGAGACCAGGGTATTCCTTGATCGTAGAATTCCAACCCCCACAACTGTGAGAAACATGTTTCTCTTCTTTCAGCCACCAGGTCTGCGGTATTTTGTGATGTCAGCCCAAGCTGACTAATACAGCATCCACAATAAATTCAGTAATTACCCAAGGTCTTTCTCTAGTTGATTTATCTATCCTCTATTTTTCTGAAGTATTGCAAAGCCGATCCCAGGCCTCATGTCATTTCACTCCCACATGTTTATTCAAGTATATTTATATGTATGAAAAACAATGCACATTTTCTTACACAATTGCAATGACGTTTCCACACTTAGACTTTCAGCAAGGATTTCTTGGTCATCTCCAATATTCTATTTGTATTCAGATTCCTCTCCTTGTCTTAAAGATTACTCAGCTTTTTTGTTATTACAATAAAGTACTGAAGTAGAGTGGGGGTTCGCTACAATGAAACAGGGTTCCCCCCAAGGGAAGGGATTCCTGGTTCTCCCAAGAGTCCACCACACAGTCTCCAGCTACAAGGTGACAAAAAGACAGTTTTATTGGGGAAGTAAAAAGTGAACAAAAAGTGAACCGACAGGCCTTGGTCGCAGCCCGGACTCGGGAGCCGAAACTGCCGACCACGTGTGGAGCCCAGACTCGGGAGCTGGGCTTGTACACACCTGGGCGGCCCAGACTCGGGAGCTGGGACCGCCCCCGTGTGGCCTTCCAGCCTGGTTATAAGGCAAACATCACAGACAAACTTGTCACACGCAGGTGACCAATGAAGATACAACACTTACAGAGCATGCTAGGCCGCACGCAGGTGGCCAATAGAGTTACAGTCTGTCTCATAATATTCATTTGAACTAACCTATCATTCTAGTTAGAATTGACCCATGGATTTGGCGGGGCTCACATGATGCAGGCGGATATGCCTATTCATAGCTGGTTTCCTTGAAGCTCCCAAGCCTCAGGTGGTTAATCTACATAACTTATCATAATAAAGAGGAGGACACAGGTTCCCTTGAAGCTCCCAGGCCTCAGGTAGTCAATCTACATAGTAAAGGGAGCTTCCCTGAATAGGGTGGGGGAGGGCTTAGTGGAGATGGAGTTGGCTTCTGCTCTAATCTGAGCTGGAGTCAACCTGAAGTCCCTCCACAGCTATTGATGGCACTGGGCAGATCTGGCCTCCCCACTACATTCCCCCGTTTTTTTCTTGTACATGAAAATCAAATCATTGATTTCTCTAAGAGCTTTTTGCCTAGACTGTAACATGGTTTCATCCACAGGTTTCTGGGGAGAGCAAGCATGATACAAGAGCCAGTGTGATGTCACTGCTGCTCTTAGGCTTGTACCCAGAAAGAACCTGGTCATCTATGAGGTCCACCCCCAGGACAGCTACAGGTGTTCTCACCTGTTTTAAGTCTCCATCCAGTTACCTAGGTAACTGGCATACCTCCTCTGAGGTCGCACCCTAGTTCATCTGGACACCCTAATACACTTGGATACACCTCCCACTCCAAGCATTTCCTGGGAGTGACTCTGTAGCCTGCCACGCATGTTTTTCTCAACTCCAGTTAACTTAGAGGAGTGGGAAGGTTACCACAGGAAGAATGTCTCCCCAGTATCTTAGATTTACTACCCACTATCACAGATGACTGGCAAGTTCCTGCCCAGTAGAAAGACATGGGCATTTAGAAAGGCATGCTTATAAACCATTCTTTTAGGACCTCCCGGCTCCAGTTAACTTTTGATAGGCCAAACACAGGTGACTCTGAGATCTGACACTGTCTCTGCCATCCAAGCAGTGGCTTGCTGCCTCTGGATGCTCCATTTGTCCCAGGAGTGACTTTTCCACTCAGAGGTAAATGCACCTTTGGCATTTCTCTTGGTCCGTCACTGGACTTGGACTCAGGGCTTGAGTGCTGTCCCTCAGCTCTCCAGCTCAAGACTAGCACTCTACCACTTTGAGCCTCAAAGCAACTCACAGCTCTGTTCCCAGCACTCTGCTGGCTGAGTAGAGACGAAGACTCTCACAGGGACCTTTCTCTGCCCGGGCTGGCTTTGAACCGCAGATTTCAGATCAGTGAGTCATATAAGAGGCCACTTTACTCCAATTAAAGCAACAAGGTGGTCCACACAGAAATAGTTTTTAAGTATGCTCTTACCTGGAACTTGCTAAGGAATCACCTGTCCTGTGTGGGTCTGTTGAAAACTGTTACAAAAATGCCTATAGACAGACTGGAAATGCATTTTTGATTTTAAAGTCTTTTCCTCAGTTCCTCTTTTGACAATGTAATAAACCTCCAAAAATTTGGTAATGCTCAAACTCCAAGTTCCATCTTAAACTCGTCCATTCTTACTCTTTATCAAAGTCACAAGAACATTACTAGTTCAAATGTTTTACAAATGTCCATTTTAGTGGGTCATCACCAGATTGCACCACCTTCCACTTGTCCTCCTTGGTCAGGTTAGCTGCTTTGACGTGGGAAGCGTGGATCCAGGTCTTTAGGCCATCTACCTTGACAGCAGTCGGAGTGGTCAGGACTACAGTGTAGGGGCCTTTCCAGCGAGGCTCCAAGGACTCAGTCTTATATCGCCTTACCCACACCACCTGTCCTGGCACAAAAGGGTGTAAGGCTGGGGCATCTTTAGGCAGCTTCTCATGAGCGGCCTTGATCTGGGAATAAAGTTCATTTTGGATTCTCTGCAGGGCCTGTAAGGACTGTAACAAATGTTGGTTAGACAATTCAGCTATGGCTTCAGAACCAAGCTTAGGGCATAAGGGAGGAGGCCTCCCGAACATTATCTCATAAGGTGTGATGCCCTTAAAGTATGGTGTACAGCGTACCCGCAGAAGGGCAAATGGTAGGAGGGCCGTCCAGTTTTCGCCAGTCTCAAGGGTCAATTTGGTTAAGGTCTCCTTTAGAGTTCTATTTATCCTCTCTACCTGACCTGAACTTTGGGGATGATAGGCACAATGTAATTTCCAATTAATCCCCAATGACTTACCCAAAAGCTGGGTTACCTGAGAGATGAAAGCAGGGCCATTGTCCGAGCCTATGGCCACTGGGAGTCCAAACCTGGGAATTATCTCCTCTAGCAGCTTCTTCGTTACAGTCTGTGCTGTTTCCCACTTGGTTGGGAAAGCTTCTGTCCATCCTGAAAAGGTGTCTACAAAAACTAGCAGGTACTTACATCCATACTTGCCTGTTTTTACCTCAGTAAAGTCTACCTCCCAATAGGCTCCTGGCACCGTTCCTCTTTCCCTCCTTCCTTTCAAAAACTCTGATGGCAATCTCCACTAACTCTGACAAATTTTTTCCTTCAAACCCTTCAATCTTCTGAATCTTTCTTCTAATGTCTGGAGCTGCTTGTCCCACAAATGCTACATTAATCGCCTTTTTATTTTCCTCAGCCTCTGGGTCTATAGGAGTATAAGTACGGTAAGCATCAAGAAGCCTTTCTAAATAGGCTGCTGGGGACTCATCCATTCCCTGTCTTACTTCCCCTACTTTAGACAAGTTCATAGGGCGCTTTCCAGCAGCCCGGAGACCACCCAGAATAGTCTGGCGATAAGCCTTTAGCCGCTCCCTACCTGCTGATGAATTCGGGTTCCAGTCCGGATTCCGGGAAGGCAGGGCTTCCTCTATCTCAAGGGGGTCTTCCGATGGCCTGCCGTTGTTTCCTGGGACCAGCTTCTTGGCTTCCCGGAGAATCCTGTCTTTCTCCTCAGTGGTGAAGAGGATGTCCAGGAGTTGCTGGATATCGGCCCAGGTGGGTCGATGAGTCATAAAGAGAGTTTCTAACAAAGAGGTTAGTGCCTGAGGCTTCTTTGAGAAGGGAGGGTTCTGTTGTTTCCAATTTAATAGATCATTAGAAGCAAAGGGGACATGAACCTCATAAGGGTGAGCCTGGCCCTCTTCAGGGGGTCCCACCTGTCTAAGTGGGAGTGCAGCAGGGGGAGGAAGGGGATCCCTACTTTGGTGGGCTGAGGGGCGAGTCTCTCTCCTGTCCCTTCCTCCAGCCTCCCCATATGAAGAGCCAGAGCGAGTATGGGATGGACTCAAGAGGACTTGATCTGACTCCCTGAGGGAGAGGTCAATAGGCACCCTATGGCGGACGCGCGGGGGGATTGAGTGGGGTGTGAGCAAGATATCCTCCTCCTCCTCCTCCTCCTCCTCCTCCGGCGGGAGAGGCAGCATGCCCTTCAGCTGTTTAGGAAGCAGCGGCGGCCGTGATTTCAAAGCCAAAACAGTGGAGGTATTCTCGGGAGGCAAAAGGGGTTTCAGCCACTCTGGAGGTTCCTCTATTAAATAGCGCCATGCTACGATGTAGGGAACCTGGTCCAGATATTCTCGGTCGCTGACAATCATTGCCTGGGATTCATAAACAAGTGAGAGATTAAAGGTGCCTTCTGGGGGCCACCCAGTACAGAGGGTGGGCCATACCAGCTGGCAGAAAGTAGTCAGTTTTCCAGGGAAGACACAATCACCAGATAACTTTGCTCTCTTCTCAAAATCTTTAAAATGTTCTAAGATCAGGTTTAGGGGGAGTTTCTCAGCAGAAGCCACTTGTCGTCCCATATTTTCCTGTAAAACACATCTGATCGCAACAATTACCAAAAGCAAAACCAAGAACAGACACAGGTAGAGGAGCAGTTCCTCAGTGGATTTTGGTCGTTCCATGCTTCCCTGTAGAGGAAAGTCAATCATAGCACTAGCAAAAAGGAGTAGGAGTGTGAACAAACACAGATAGACAAGACCACGTGCCGAACAGGGAACAAGGTCAGAATTGCTGATTTTTTTACAATTTATACATGTCCTCCCCAATGAGGACTTCCAGAAGGGAGTCAAGGCGTCCCTTGACCACCCCGGCCTTAGAGAGCTCTGCTGCGTCCAGCTTCTCTCTGTCTTAGGCCTACAGACGGTGCACCTTCAGATTCAGACGGGCCCACTCGGCAGCCCCACAGACGGCCTTCACGGCCAGTGCACTCATGCAGACGGCCCTTACAGCCAGTGCACTTACAGACGGGCCCACTCGGCAGCCCCACAGACGGCCTCTACGGCCAGTGCACTCATGCAGACGGCCTTTACAGCCAGTGCACTTACAGACGGGCCCACTCGGCAGCCCCACAGACGGCCTTCACGGCCAGTGCACTCATGCAGACGGCCCTTACAGCCAGTGCACTTACAGATGGGCCCACTCGGCAGCCCCACAGACGGCCTCTACGGCCAGTGCACTCATGCAGACGGCCTTTACAGCCAGTGCACTTACAGACGGGCCCACTCGGCAGCCCCACAGACGGCCTCTACGGCCAGTGCACTCATGCAGACGGCCCTTACAGCCAGTGCACTTACAGACGGGCCCACTCGGCAGCCCCACAGACGGCCTCCACGGCCAGTGCACTCATGCAGACGGCCCTTACAGCCAGTGCACTCTACGAATGGGCCCACTTCGGCGGCCCTAAAAACGGGCCTGCTCAGGCAGCCCTACACATACCTCATTCCTCCGGAGGTTCCTTTTCTTCACCTGGGCGTCTTCCCCAACAAAATATTGTGGTTAAGGACTCTTCCCGGCCCATGCACCAATATGAAGTAGAGTGGGGGTTCGCTACAATGAAACAGGGTTCCCCCCAAGGGAAGGGATTCCTGGTTCTCCCAAGAGTCCACCACACAGTCTCCAGCTACAAGGTGACAAAAAGACAGTTTTATTGGGGAAGTAAAAAGTGAACAAAAAGTGAACCGACAGGCCTTGGTCGCAGCCCGGACTCGGGAGCCGAAACTGCCGACCACGTGTGGAGCCCAGACTCGGGAGCTGGGCTTGTACACACCTGGGCGGCCCAGACTCGGGAGCTGGGACCGCCCCCGTGTGGCCTTCCAGCCTGGTTATAAGGCAAACATCACAGACAAACTTGTCACACGCAGGTGACCAATGAAGATACAACACTTACAGAGCATGCTAGGCCGCACGCAGGTGGCCAATAGAGTTACAGTCTGTCTCATAATATTCATTTGAACTAACCTATCATTCTAGTTAGAATTGACCCATGGATTTGGCGGGGCTCACATGATGCAGGCGGATATGCCTATTCATAGCTGGTTTCCTTGAAGCTCCCAAGCCTCAGGTGGTTAATCTACATAACTTATCATAATAAAGAGGAGGACACAGGTTCCCTTGAAGCTCCCAGGCCTCAGGTAGTCAATCTACATAGTAAAGGGAGCTTCCCTGAATAGGGTGGGGGAGGGCTTAGTGGAGATGGAGTTGGCTTCTGCTCTAATCTGAGCTGGAGTCAACCTGAAGTCCCTCCACAGCTATTGATGGCACTGGGCAGATCTGGCCTCCCCACTACAGTACCTGATACAATTAACTTATAAAGAGAAAAGTTTTATTTAGCTCACAGTTCTGCAGGTTCCGGTTGAAGATCAGGAGGAGTCATTGCTTCGGGGCTCGGAAATGGAAGAGGAACACATATCAAAGCAAATCTCCTATAGCACAACACAAACCAGGAAGCAGAGAAACAGACCACACCCCCAATGACCTAACGACCTCTAACGAAGCCGCATTCCCCACCAAGGTCCGCAGCCCCTCCTAATTAGCACTACCCTTGGGACCAAGCAGTCAGTATAAGGACGTGGCTGGGCGGTAGACATTGAGGCCATCCCAGCGTCCTTTCAGACGTTGTTGAAATCAGGATCCACACTGGTTTGCTCATCTCAGATTTTTCAGATTAGCCCTTTGCCCCTCCCCCTTTTATTTCTCTGCTCACTGACACCAAAACGACAAAAACAAACCAAATTATTTGTCCCATCCAACAGATCCATTTGTCCCCTCATCCTTCTTTCCTGTGTGGTGTGTGTGTGCACGTGTGCGTGAGGTGTCAGTCATGGGGCTTGAACTCTGGGCCTGGGCACTGTCCCTAAACTCTTCAGCTCAAGACCACAGCCCCACTTCCAGTTTTCTGGTGGGAAATTGGAGATAAGAGTCAAACCGGCTTTCCTGTCTGGGCTGGCTTTGAGCCATGATCCTCAGATCTCAGCCTCCTGAGTAGTAAGGATTACAGGCATGAGTCACCGGCGCCCTGTTCTTTCTTGTGTTTTTACTTGTTGTTTCCTTTTTCTTTTTTCTTTTGTGCTATTTAAAACTTAAGAGTATGTCAAAGCTTTCTTTTATTCCTCCTTGCACGCTTTGTGTGTAGGTTGCTGATGCAATCTCTATCACCCCCAGAATAAGTTAATGTTTTCAACAAGTAAGGACATTCTGCTACAATACACCAACAAAAAGAGGAAATGAACACTGGTACATACAACCTCTTGCTTTGCCCTCTTCACTCAAATGTCACTGACTCTCAATCATGTCCTTTCTACCCAAAGAACCCAGTCTTGCAACCACACAATGCTTTGTTTCCTTTTCATATCTAGTCTCTTTCAGATCAGAATGATTCTGCTGGTTTCTTCTTGGCCCCCAGCACCTGGGCCATCTTGAGATTCCAGCCTAGTTGTTGGCCGAGTGTACCTCCATTCAGGTTTGTCTGTTTTCTCATGATTAGATTCAGGTAAGGCATCTTTGGCAGGAGTATCGCAGAAGTGACGATCTTCCCATTGAGCCCTGGCAGGTGGTACATGCTTCCAATTTGTCCCACACTGATGATGTTAAACTTGATTAGTGGGTTGAGACATAGACTGCCAGGTTTCTGCTCTGAAAGCCTCTTTTCCCCCTCAGTAATCAATAAGGATTTTGAAGCTCTGTAATATCCTGCTACTCTTATCTTCCTCTCACTAGTTTTAGCATCAATTGATGTTTCTCGGCTGAGTTAATTATTCTATGAGGGATGCCAAATTTTCTGATTCCATCATTCTTTTTGTATTTATTAGTTGGCACTCTACTATAGGGAAAAGCTTTGTCATCGCCTTTCTCTCTGTCTTGATCTCTCTCTTAGTATAGACTCATGGATTCCTGCTGTTTTTCCCTGAATTATGTTATTGATATTTAATTTGATGTTCAAGTATTTCCAGATTTGACTAGTGAAAGCCCACTGAAGATATCTTTTTGTATTTCTGAGTACTTCCTGAATTTTCTAGTACAAGATATTGTAATTTTCCTGACTCTGTCTTAGAGTTGCCTATTTCTACAAAGACCTATAGTTCCTATAGTTCCTTTTAGGGGACAATAATTTTATAGACCAAATCCAAACCCCCTTTTAAAACATTTCCACTATTAAGGCTTAAACTCAGGGCCTTATGTTCTTGCTTAGATTGATTTTTATTTTTTGCTCAAGGCTGGTATTCTGCCATTTGAGTCACACATCATTGTCTGGCTTGTTGTTTGTTAATTTAAGCGTTTCTTAGATCTGTCTGCACTGGCTGGCTTCAAATCATGATCCTCAGATCTCAGCCTCCTCAGTGGCTAGGATTACAGGCATGAGTCACCAGCACCCAGCTCTGAGTCTTTTGCTGTGGGATGGTGATGTTTCTAGTCCCTCTCAATAGACGGAACAGTTCCCTCTCCACAAATGTTCATCTATATTTCTCTATCCATCTATCTCTCTATGTATAGCTATTTGTTCATATAAGTGTGTCTGAATTCTAGTCCAACATTATAGGATTCTTTCTTTCTCTCCTTTCCATATTTACAGTTGCTTTTTCAATGAGAAGTCTGACTCTATCATTCCCACTATATTCCTTCTTGGCTCAACCTCCATGTGTGGCTTAGCGCCTGTTGATGACATCATCACAGATAGCCATCCTCCTCCTCACACTCAGAAGTGAACATCCTGCACCAGGCTTCCCCCTGGGCTTGCTGACACCAGCTGTGGGTACCTATCTGGCCTCCTTGGCCCAGCTCCACTCAATGGCTTGGATTGAATAATAATGGAAGGAAGGAAGGAAGGAAGGAAGGAAGGAAGGAAGGAAGGAAGGAAGGAAGGAAGGAAGGAAGGGAGAGGTCTATGTTATCCTGAGCTCCCATCTATTCAGGAAATGATACAAGGTCACTAACCACTTTGCCATGATGAAGTCTCCCAGTCCTGGTCTTTCTTGCTCTCTCAGCAGATTCAATGCGTCTGTTTACAGCTTCCTGCTTTTGCCTGCCTGGCTGCTCTATCTCCATTTCCTGTGCTGGATCCTCCTCTTCTTTAAGAACAGGAATTCTGAGAGCCCCAGGTTCATGCTCAGACCTCTTCTCCCTCTCTCTCTTTTCTCTCATATTTCTTTCTTTTCTTTTTGTGTCAGTACCGAGGGCCTCCCATTCTCAGGGTTTTGTCTGCTCATGACAGGTGTTCTACCACTTGAGCCATACCTATACTTCTGGCTTTTTGCTGGTTGGTTGGCAATAAGAATCTCTGGGGTTTATCTGCCTTTATCTTTCTTGGCTGGATCCATATAACAATTCTCAGATCTAAGCCTCCCGAATAGCTGGACTTATAGGTGTGAACAACTGGTGACCAGCTTCCTTTCTTTTTTTTTTTTTTTTTTTTGGCCAGTCCTGGGGCTTGGACTCAGGGTCTGAGCACTGTCCCTGGCTTCTTTTTGCTCAAGGCTAGCACTCTGCCGCTTGAGCCACAGCGCCACTTCTGGCCATTTTCTGTATATGTGGTGCTGGGGAATTGAACCCAGGGCCTTATGTATACGAGGCAAGCACTCTTGCCACTAGGCCATATCCCCAGCCCCAGCTTCCTTTCTTAACTTCTAGGTGATTTCTTCTAAGTCCAAAGACTTAAATACCACATGCTGAGAACTTGCCTCCCTTAATTGCTTGTCTGCAGAAACTCCAAGTTAACATATCCCAAACCAAACTCTTTGTTTCTCCTGTCTTTCCCCATGCTTCACATGTAAGAAAATGACATTTCATCTTGTGTCCCAATAGCTTCGTGTCTCTGTCTCTCTAATCTTGTATCTGATCTAACAGCACATTCTACTATCATACCTTAAAGTAGATTCCCAAACCATTGATTCTCCCAGTATTTATTACTACCCTCCAGTTCAAGCCACCGCATAGTCCTTGAGCCCCTACAGCAGTCTCCTTAAGTGGTAAAACACTGGAGAGTGTGCATAGCCTATGACCTAGTGGCCGTGCTTCTACACTAGCACTAAACAAGTACACGTGGTTGTTTGTACTCAGGCATGCCCCTAAAAGATTATTGCTTTAAAATAGCAAAATAGTAACATGGATAAATAAAACATGGCATAGTTGTACAATAGACAACTATGCTGCAGGCAGAAGTTAGGAACCAGATTTAAGTCTATCAATATATGCATGAACAAATACATTACTCAAGAAAAACTAGTTGCAGGATATAAGCCATTTTCCCCCAACAACTACACTATTTTCTATGGGTATGCCAAATGAATTTGAAAACATTTCTAATATGAAGGATCTCCATCAAAATCAGAATAGCAGCTACCTCTGGAGACAGCGGGGGAACAAAATTGTTAGGTTAATGAAGAGTTTAGGTTTAACCTGATAACTTTGAAGATTAATACATCCATATATTGACATAATAGTTCTTCCTTATCCACAGGGGTTCATCCAAGATTCCCAATGGGTGTCTGAAATCACAAATAGAACCTAATCCTATGTATGTATGTTGTGACGTATTTTGCCTATATATACATTGTTGGGGTTCATTCACCCTTGGCCTTTAGGGGATGGGCATTGGAGAGCATGCCCGAGATGCCGCCCTTCCCCCAGCCCTGGGGAATGCAGAAGCAGGCCACAATTCTCTGGGTCGGGAACCAGAAGAACCGGCTTTGCCAACAGCCCCCAAACTCTCTCGCCAGCCCATGTGCCCCCCAGTCTCGCGGTGTTTTCACCCCTGGCGTGGCGCTTTCCAAGTGACATTAGCTCATGGGCGGGTCCTATGGCAAGCTCGCCTGGCCGATCAGCCTTCTTTCGTCCCTTCCTACCATTAGCCTTTGCCCCCCGCCTAATGAATCAGATTGCTCACGAAGCGTCTCCGAGGTCCCTGTACGCCTGGCTTTCTTCACCGGTAAGGAGGGAGGTAAAGCGATCTCGAACGGCCCCGTGCACCTGAGGTCTTTCCTGAGCCCCCCACTCCATCCTGGCCTTACCTGCGGGTTGGGTGACCAGGGGAGAGGGTGAGAAAGGGAGTTGTTAGAAGCATATCACAGCCTTGATCTCCGCGCCAGGGGAGGCGAACCGAGCCCGGCAATACTTATCTATGATAAAGCCTACTTTATAAATTAGGCACAGTAAGAGATTAGTAGCAATACACAATAAAACAAAATTATAACAATAAACTATAACAAGGGCTTTGTGAGCTGGGTGCCAGTGGCTCACGCCTGTAATCCTAGCTATTCAGGGGGGTGAGGGTGATCATGGTTCGAAGTCAGCCCAGGCAGGAAAGTCCATGAGGCTCTTATCTTCCATAAACTACTCAGAAAAAACTGGAAGTGGCACATGGCTCAAGTGATAGAGCTCTAGCCTTGAGCACAAAGAGGCTCTGGGACAGTACCAGGTTCTGAGTTCAAGCCCAAGACCAGCAAAACAAACAAACGAATGTGGGGTTCTCTCTCTCACTCTGTGTTTCTCTACCTCTGTCCCTGTCTTTCTCTGTCTCTTTCTCTTTCTCTTTCTCTATCTCTCTGTCTCTTTCTCTCTGTCTGTCTGTCTCTCTGTCACTCTTTCAACCTCTTGTACTTTTTTTTTATTGGTATCCATGATCAATTTATTCCACACTTCCCAGTAGTACAGAGTAGTGCAGAAGTACAATCAGTGACAGGGTAACATTGCCCTCAAGTTTGGAGTAAGTCAACCTCTTGTACTTTTGCCCTTTCATTTCTGGCTTCTCTTTGGAATATCTGAATTGCCAGCATCAAGATTCCCATGCTTTGGGGCCATTACTAAATGAGATGTACAAGTACTGAGCTCCCATGGCAGTCAGCTGATCTGATAGCAGAAAGGCTGCTACATGAGGAGCGGGCAAATAGCTTGCGTGCAGCATGGCTACCCTGGATGGAGGGAGCCATGGGTCCCATCCTGGGCAGGACAGGACAGGCCAGGTGTCCTGGCAGTTCTGCTACTCAGAATGGTACTCAATTAAAAATGTATGAATCATGGGGGAGGGGGATAGGAAGAATTTCTGAGTCCCATTTTTGGACCATGGTTGGCCTTAGGTAAATGAAACCATGGAAAATGAAACTTTTTTTTTGCCTCTCCCAGGGCTTGAACTCAGGGCCTGAGCACTGTCCCTGAGCCTCTCTGTGCTCAAGGCTAGTGCTTTACCACTTGAGCCACAGTGCCACTTCCAGCTTTTTCTTTTTCTATTTTTTTTTAATGTCAAACTGATGTGCAGAGAGGTTACAGTTTCATACCTTAGGCATTGGATACATTTCTTGTACTGTTTGTTACCTCCTCCCTCATTCCCCCTCCCCCTCCCACTTCCTACTTTTTCTGTGTATGTGGTACTGAGGAATTGAACCCAGGGCTTCACGTATGCTAAGCAAGCACTCTACCACTAAGCCACAATCCCAGCCAGAAAGTGAGATTTTTGAAAGCGGAACACAAATTGGACTATGAGCAATCATATATAATTTAAATGAACTCAAACTTCAAACTGGAAAAGCCTGATTTGCTATCAGATGGTCTGTATAGCATCCATAGGTTGCTGTGCATAATTATGTTAATTGAGAGTTTACCACACATGAGATCTCACTCCAGGAGTTTCCAATGAATCCTCCTGCAGTCTTCTTAAAAGGCTGTGCCCTGGCCTCCCTTCCTTGGAAAGAAGAGTGGTGAAGCAGTCTACTGCGAGGCCTAGGCTATGAGACCATGCTCTAAGGCTCCTCACACAGCTGCTGGGGTGTCGTGTGGGGGGCTCCCGTCCCTGGGGGCTCCCGTCCCTAAGCACTCGTGATTTCCACAGCTTGCATTTCTCAGGTTCTCCCTGCCAGAGCTCTCAAGTGTTCTCAGTCCCATGGGCTCCTGTTTCCTACCTGCCTGCTACACCCCAAGCTGCCACCCTGGGCGATGGTTGTGCTGCTTAGATAGGGAGGTCTCCATCTCTAGCACCCCAGAACCTTTTCAGCCACTCATCCCAGCTGGCAGCAACCATGTCCTGGCCCCAGACTCTCAGGTTCCTGCTGTCTGGTTTCCTCTCCAGCCGGCTGCCTAGGGAATCACAGAGCCCAGGGCAGCCAAGGAGGGAAGTGTTCAAACAGGAAGGCAGGCACTGGCCAGGAGTCCCCAGGCTCTAAGCTCCTGGGATCCTTCATTGATCTCCAGCTCCTGATTCAGGCATGGCATGGCCACGATCATCCAGGATGTATTTGCTGACTGGTGAAACACAAAGTGAACGGCAAGAAGGGTGGAGGGGAAGCACTCCACGGAGAGCTGCTCCTTGCAGAAAGTCATTGCAACAAGGGAAGCTCCCATCTCTGTTTGCAGCTCCCAGTCTTCCCGCCTGCTTAGGAAACCTGCTCCTGAGTAAGAGCCAGAGACTACACTAGTGCTGCCTGTGGCTATCTCCACTCCCATCCATCCCTGCGTTCCCTGTGGACTCATTTAGATGAGAGGAAGGAGGGTGAGCAGAGGCGGGCCAGTCCCCGCACCCATTTTCTCTCCTATCCTTCCAAAGCAGGGGCCTGAGGGGAATAGGAACCTCTGGGCGCTCCTGCAGCCCAGCCTCTACCTTCTCCTCCCTCTTTTGGCGCATCCCTGGCAGGTTTAATTAACTTGGAGAGACACTTGATGGCTGTGGGTGATGGGAGCTATAAAATTGCAAAGTCTGATTAAAAATAATAATGAAGATGCCTATCGCCCATTAGCCTGTGCTTGAGCATTTAACAAGGATTAATTAATTAATCAGCCTTCTTACAGCCCGAGGAAGGAGGAAGGGTTACGGGTACCCCTTTAGAAGAGGGGTAGGGTGGGTGAGGGGCTGGTGCTAGAAGGAAAGCTTCGCCAGACCCATCCTGGACCTCGATAGTTGCTGGGTCACCACCTGAGAAGGCGCATGGGCGGGGTGGGGGGGGGGGCGGTGGCGTCAGAATCCTCTCTCTGGAGCAGCCAGGCTCTAGCTGTGAGCCTTAGAAAGTGGAATCCCCTCCCCTAGTCTCCATTGATAGGAGTCAGGGGCTGTGTTACCTTCCCCACCGCCGTCTCCCTGCGGAGCAGGCCCAGGGAAGATTTTTTTTTTGTCTTGTATATACTGTGTGTTTTTATATAGCATCTTTTATTCAAGATCCTCCCGCATCTGGAATATAGGCATATGCCACCACATCTGGATCCTTCGTTGTTGTTGTTGATTTAACGTTTCTTTTTCTTTTGCCAGTTTGGAGGCTTGAATTCAGGGCCTGGACGTTATCCTTTAGGTTTTTTTTTTCCACTCAAGGTTGATGATGCTCTACCACTTGAGCCACGGTTTCACTGGCAACCTTGTGGTGGTTAATTGGAGGTAAGAATCTCATGGGTCTTTAGTTCTCAGCCTCCTCAGCAGGTAGGATTATAGGTATGAGCCCCGGACTCCTAGCTTCTTTGTTCTTTATAATTGTGATAAATCTTCATAGTGTAAAATCAACATCCTAACCATTTTTAAGTGTACAATTCAGAGGCCTTAAGCCCCATTCCTTGGCAGCCATGCCATCCATTTTTCATTTGCAGAATGGAAGCCCATACCCAGGAAACACTACTTCCCCAAGTCCTGGCCATCACCATTCTGCTTCCGGTAACCCCAAATTGGCCTCACGTAAGTGTACTGCCCTTCTGCACGCTTTGTTTCGTTTAGCATAATGTCCTCAAGGTTCATCCCCTCATTGTAAAGGGGACCTTCCCACCTCTAAGCCTCAGGCCTAGGAGTAAGGGGGACAGATGTGCAGCCAGCCAGGAGGCTGGTTTTCAGGCAAGAGCACCAGGCCTCTGGATTGGGATCCCAGATCTAGGATAAAGGGACACTGCCTCCAGGCCTGTCACTTTCACTTGCTGGTAAATATAAGTAAAACAAGTGAGAATACACTTTGAAACTAAGTGCAAAATGCACAGGATTTTGTTGTTGTTGTTGTGGTGGTGGTGGTGGTGGGGCCTGAACTCGGGGCCTGGATGCTGTCCTTGAGCATTTCTGCTCAGGTCAGTACTCTACGAGACACAGGTCCACTTTTGCCTTTTTGCTGGCTAACTGGAGATGAGTCTCTCAGACTTTCCTGCTCAGGCTGGTTTCAAACCACAGTTGTCATATCTCAGCCTCCCAAGTAGCTAGGATTACAGATGTGAGTCACTGGCACCTAACAGGATTTTTTGTTTGTTTGCCAGTCCTGGGCCTTGAACTCAGGGCCTGAGCACTGTCCCTGGCTTCTTTTTGCTCAAGGCTAGCACTCTGCCACTTGAGCCACAGCGCAACTTCTGGCCGGTTCTTGTATATGTGGTGCTGCGGAATTGAACCCAGGGCGTCATGTATGTGAGGCAAGCACTCTTGCCAGTAGGCCATATCCCCAGCCTCTGACATGATTTGTTTGTACCAATCGTGATGCTTAGTCCTGGGGCTTGAACTCAGGGCCCTAGGTGCTATCCCTTACCTTTTTAACTCAAGGCTGGTGCTTCACCTCCACTTCCAGCTTTTCTTGGGTGTTTAATGTTTCCTGCCCGGGCTATTGAACTATTGTCCTCAGAACTCAGCCTCCACAGTGGCTAGAATTACAGGCATGAGCCACAGGTCCCTGGTCTGTATAGGAATTTTTCACTCCAAACTAGCACTTAAAAGAAACCCAGTCTGCTACCTGGGTGGGGTAGGGAGGTAAAGTGAAGTTGAAAGAAGGCCCAGGCCATGACTGCACCCTCTCTGGAGTCTGGTTTGGGGTGGTCTGAGGTCTGAAGGGTAGATGAGAAGGGAAGCTTGGGCCCTACAGAGGGGCAGGGACCCCACCCTCATTCCAACATCAGGCTAAGGAAATCAAGGTGACCCTAGTACTGCTCTGAGCCCCACACCTGCCAGTACCGCTCCTCAAGCCAAGGGCACAGAAGCTGAGGGTTAGGGACCCCATCTCACCTGGCCACAGCCCTCCAGGAGGAAAAAATACAGAGGAGATGTGGGTGTGGCTGGCCTTGAGCCTCTGGCTTCCAGTGATTAACCCAGGACCTCCCCCAACTAAGAGAAGTTGCTGGAAGCAATTGGAAGTCATCTCCACAGCTGGGTGGCCCCAGGGCTCTCCAAGGCCCTCTTCTCAGCAGTGCCACAAATAATGTGGCCTGAGAGATGAGCGCCGGAAATTTGCCCATTTAATTTAATTTATTTCAATTATATTTTAATTTAAGCCATTTTACATTTACACTCCCAGCTATCTTTCCTTATTCCCAACGTTGTTAAATTATTGCAGCTTGTGAAAGAAAGGAAAGATGGAAAATGGTGAAAGAGCCTAGAGGAGCTGGTCCTGACCCCGAGGCCCCACCGTGGATGCTACGTCCCTTAGGATTCTCAAGGCCAGACTGAGGGGCGGTGGGGGACGATTGCTCTGTTGTACCCCCAGCCTAAGCCTTAACCTACCACCATGCAAATGGTAATATCCCTGGCACTGTCTGCACACCGGCCACACAAAGCAGTCCTTACCTCCTTCCTTCCTCATCACGCCTGTGGGCAGCAGGCAGCATGCCCAGCCTTCAGAGCAGCACTCTCAAGTGTGGCCACCAGGTCGTTTGGGCCATAGACCTTTGCTCTAACTACAAAGAGCTGGAGGAGGAAGGATGTGAATGCAGGTGTGGAATCTATAGGTCCAGGATAGGGAGCCTGCGGCTGACACTGACTCAGTGGGCAAGACTGGGGGCCATGAAGGGTCAGAGAACACTTTCCCAGCCACAGAGGCTTCCCAGGCTGAGATCTTCTGGAAGCCAGCCTGAATCCCCAACAACCACCCTGGAAAAGACACCTGACTCAAAATAGGGCTGCCGAGGGGACAGCATGGATTCGTATCAGCTCTGTTATCATCTGGCTGTGTGCTCAACTGTCAGTATTGCCTTCTCCGGATGGCACAGATATACTGGCCTCAAAAAAAAAAATGAAGTAAGGAGCCAGGCATCAAATGGCTCACACCTGTGATCCTAGCTACTCAGGAGACTGAGATCTATGGATCTTGGTTCAAAGGCAGCCTGGGTAGGAAAGTCATTAAGACTGTTATCTCTAGTCACTAAAAAGTGGAACTGAGGAGTGCGTCATCTTGGAGTGAAAAAAGCTAAGGGGCAGTGCCCAAGGCCCTGAGTTCAAGCCCCAGGCACAAATTTTTTTAATTTTAAAAATATTTTTTAAAGGCACATACACAGAAGTCATCGAAGAGCACTAGACTTAACATTTATAAAATGGCTGGGCACTGGTGGCTCATGCCTGTCATCCTAGCTACTCAGGAGGCTGAGATCCGAGGATTCAAAGCTGCCCCAGCAGGAAAGTCCATGAGACGCCAGAAGACGAGCTGTGGTTCAAGTGGTGAGAGCTAGCCTTGAGCAGAAAAGCTTAGGGAACAACACTCAGGCCCCGAGTTCAAGGCCTACAACCCCCCACCAAGAAAATTATGAAGTGTTCCATTTGGATTTAAAGCAACTTCTTCTTAAAAGGGTAGAAATCTGGATTTAGCATTAGGGACCAACTTTCCCTTTGTTCTGAAGTGGGTCCCTCTGGGAAGCCATTGGGCTGTTTGTGGGGAAGACAAGGAGCAGCTGCTGACTCTAAGGACCATCCCAAATATGGTAGGCCTGGCCTATGCTGCTCGTTCCTCCTTGTGTGTATCCTTGGAAGAACTTGCTCTGACAGCGATAGAGAGATTAAAAATATTTAAAACCCAAAACACATCTCTGGTTATATCCTCAGGGCCTTGGCACTGGCTGCTCCCTCTGCCTAGAACACTGTGCCCCATGCATTCTTGGTGCCAACTTGCTCCCATACCTCTAGATGTCATCTAATGTCACCTTCTTTGTAAGCCCTTCTCTAACAACCCTATTTATTATTACAGACCAAACCCTCAAACTCCAGACTCCTCTCCTTTCTCTGGCTTAGCCACCCCTATCATGGCATCTGGTAGCTTCTTATACAAGTTGAGAATTTCCTATCTGAAATGTTTGGTATCTGAAGTACAGTATTTCAAATATTTTTTTCCTGATTTGGGAATATTTTCATATAGATAGTGAGGTAGCATGGATGTATAATCTAAACCTAAATACAAATTTCATTTATGTTTCATGTATACTTTGTCATTTATTTATTTATGGCCAGTCCTGTGGCTTGAACTCAGAGCCTGGGCACTGTCCCGGTGCTCTTTTACTCAAGGCTAACACTCTACCACTTTAAGCCACAGCACCATTTTTGGCTTTTTCTGTCATTAATTGGAAATAAGAGTCTCACAGACTTTCTTGCCCAGGCTGGCTTTGAACCTCAGTCTTCAGATCTCAGCCTCCTGAGTAGCTAGGATTACAGGCATGAGCCACTGGCACTGGGCTTTGGATGTCATTTTATACAATACTTTAAATAGTTTTGGGCATGAAACAAACTTTGTGTACCACTGAACCATCAGACCTGGGGCATCATATTGATGGTCAAAACAGTCTGGATTTTAGACATTTGGATTAGGGATGTTCAATGTATATATTATATACTCAGAAGGCTAAGATATGAGAATTGAGATCAGAAGGCCAGCTGAGACAGAAACATCTATAAGACTCTTATCTCCAGTTAGCCAGCAGAGAGACAGAAATGGAGGTGTGACTTAAGTGGTAGAGTTCTAGCCTTGAGCAGCAAAAGACAAACAAGAACGTAAGGCACTGAATTCACACCCTACTACCAGCCTGTGAATGTATGTCTATATATATACACACACATACATACACACATAGACAAAGAATACTAATTGATGCAATACAAACTACATATAAAACAAGTAGCTGGTCCACATGGAAAACAGCTGAAATATAGAGGGTATATGTTGAACAGAGATTTAAAAAAGGAAAGGGATACATAGGATATTACTGATAGACAGGAAGGAGGGGAAAACAGCAAGGCTTCGACTCTGCCTGGCACTGCACATACAGGAGGCACCTACCACCCTCAATGTTCTCAGCATCTTAAATCAGCCACCCACTAGTGGCATTCATTCCAGCCCCATGTGCCCTGTGGCCAAGAAAATTAGCCAATTCTTTACTTCAAACATTTCAGACATCTATTAAGGCTTACTGTAGAAATGCCTTTTTATACTTGAACAAAGCATCAAGTGGGGTTGAATCTTGAAGGCATTGAATAGTTGCTTGTCAGGCTGATGGGGAAGCAGGAGCTGGCCCCGCGCCCCGCTCGGCTGATGAAACATGTGGGGATTGGTTCCACGCGGCTTCTGTCGGCTGAGCCCCTTGTTTCCCTGATCCTTCTCCTCATCACCCTGCTGCAGGGACAAAGCTGATGAAACCAAAACAGGTCACATGAACCTTCACACCCTGGGACTGAAGAGGGGGGTGCTCCTCCATCTCCACGGGTACCTTCACCTCTATGTTACCTACCTAGCTCTCCCCCCTTGCTTCTTGCCTGGTGTTCTTAACTGATTTAATAAGCCATATAAGGTGAGAATTTTCATTTGGTTCATGAGATTTCCTGTCCATCCTCTGGGATTGCTAATGTACAAGGGGCTTTGAATACTCATAGATCTGCCTGGGGGTGGGGGCACGTTGAGGACACAGGTGATCATTTGTTCTAGAAGCTTTCCTTACTTTGTCCACGCAAGGAGGTCCGCAAAGGGCAAGTGGTTTCTAGAAAGGGCTAGGATACTACTTCCTGTTCAGATGCTCCTCTTATGGTGTCACCTTAATGGCACGAGAGGATCATCGTCCCCTCTCCTGGACGCTGAGCGGGCCTTTGCGGCTAGTGAGGCTGGAAGGTGGCGCTGTGACTTCTCAGGTAATGGAGTTTCTGTCTTGTGGGCTGGTGGGACTTCTCCTCTAAAAGGCTCCAGTTGTCCATAAGACATTGGGGACCATACCCGGAGGCCTCCATGCTATGAGGAAAGCCAAGCTGACCCTGGTGGAGAGGCGACAGGAAGGCTCCCAGCTCCAATCTAGACGGCAGCCACAACAAAAGCCAGACACAGGGTAAGTGAGCCTCAGAGCAGCCCAGCCTCCATCCCCTGCTCACCCTAGGACTTGACCAGGATATGCTGGCTTCACGTGTCAGGACTCACAGAACTGTGGGTGTGAGGTCCCCTTCATTCACACCTGGGCTCACAGAACCCCACAAGGCCACCTGCTGGCGGAAACAGCTCTGCCTGGGTGGTTTGAGTTTCCCTCAGAGCTGACCCAGGAGGCTGGGTTTACAGGCCCCCAGAGGGGTAGCTTTGGTGGTTAGGAGCATCGATGGATGAGTGGCAGCGGAACCCCCACACCTCAGGCCCTGGCCAGCCAGGCCTTGCGTCTCAGCTAAGGAGGTGACTTTTACTGACCCTTCTCATCGGGTGGCACCTGGATGAGAGCCGAGAGCCGAGCGCGGAGAGCAGGCTGAGCGGCTGGGCGAGCTGGGCAGAGCGGAGGCCTCTGGGGGCAGAGGCTGCACACGACACATTTCTTGTTTCCTGTCCATCTGTCTCTCTAGGGATCTTCCCATGCCTTCTCTTTGAAATCATTTTAAAAGGAGCATTTGGGGAAAAAAATCACTTTGGCTTCCAGCCCCGTCTTCTTTGGTCTCTCATTTGTTGCCAGTACCCTGTTCATCTGTTGGTTTCAGGCCATTTTGTTTGCCTCAAGGTGTGTGTGTGTGTGTGTGTGTGTGTGTGTGTGTGTGTGTGTGTGTGTGTGACTGTTTTCAATCTATCTTGTCCTCATTCTCACACTAGGTCACTCCGAGCACTCTACTGAGAACCCTACAGAGAAAAGGATTTATGGTGACCTTTACAGCCTCACCTCATCCTATCTTCCTGATTTCTTAGGCCTGGGATAAGGTGTGTGTGTATGTGTGAGTGTGTGTATATGTGTGTGTGTGTGTGTGTGCAAACATGGCCTGGGAGCCAGACTACCTGGTCCATTTACTCACCACTCACTAGCTGTGTGGCCTTGGGCACATTATCCAACCTGTCTTGCTTCACTGTCCGGGGGCATAATGCAGCCAACCTCATAGGACAAACACGTGTGTGTGTGTGTGTGTGTGTGTGTGACACATTTACAGCAGGATGCAGCTGTCACTATGCAGGCTGTGTGCTGCCTGAGTGGGGACTTCAGGTTGGTCCGAGATGTCTGCTTCTGGAGGCTGTGTCTGGAATTCTCCCTAGAAGAGGAAGAGGGGACCTGCCTTAACAGCAGCCACAAACTCCCCCTCTCCTCACTCCACCCTCCACTGCACTTCCCATGAGAGTCTTCCTCGTCCACTCTTCTGCCCTCTGGGCAAAGAAGATCCCAGTTTCCCATTTTCCTGATGGAAATGGTAAGAATGGAGGGCAGGGGGGGTGGCTTGCTCCAGGCCAGCCAGCTCAGGCCCAGACTTTCTGGATGGTTCTCTCCCTGCTCCTATAGCTAAGTGGGGCCAGAGTTCCTGGAGTGAGGAACCCACCTCCACATAGCAGACCACACCTGCAGCCCCAGCTATTCCCATCCATTCCTCCCGCTCCTGGAGGCCCGAGAAGCTGCAGTCCAGTAGGGAAATTGCTGTCTGGGGACCATCTGCAGCTTCTGGTGGCGAGGGGACAGTCATGGCTTCCCACAGTGAACCCAGTGGCAGTGGCAGTGAACCCAGGCGCCTGGCAGGCCTCAGTGCACTCCTCTCCGCCCCCCCCCCCAGGCCATCTTCCTGGGCATTGGTATTGGTCCCTGGAAGGTTGTAGCATCTTTCCTCATGGGAGATTCTGCTGGGCAGTTTCTAGACCTGTTGGTACACAATGCAGTGATGGTTTTTACTACCTCTGGCAACTTTCCAGAAGTTTCCAGAAGGCAAGGTTAGTTCACTTCCTCTGGAGAAGATGAAGGTGGCCACAAGCCCCATATGAAATGTCCAAGCTAGAGAGGAACGTGGAAGACAAACAGGAATGGCGCATCCCTTGTTGTAAGCTCCCTTCCACAGTCAGGTGCACTGCTGGGGCGGGGCTGGACCGGAAGAGGAGGAGCAGATGATAGATACTCCTCCTAACTATTCACAGTCACTGACAGCAAACACCGATCCTCACCGTGTGCCAGCGGGAGGCTCAGCATCCTCTCACCCCTTGAGAGAGCCTTGCGTTATCATCCCTGCATTTTGTATGTTTTTCTCTGTTTTTAGCTATGTTTTGCTATGTTTGTTTCATGATACTGTCACTCAACCTTTTAGGTTCAAGCAATTGTCCTGCCTCAGCTTTCTGAATAACAAGGATGAGAAAGGTGCACCCCGCTGGCCAGCTATTTCAGCCCTGTTTTGGAGGTGAGCAAATGAGTCATGGAGAAGTTGAGTCACTCAGGGACACACTGGGGGCAGCGGTGGTGGGAACCGTGCCTCAAATCAACCTGAGCCGTCTTAACACCACATTAAGTGCATCCTCGCCGGACACACAGTGAGCGGTATGGAGATACTCACCAGGCCTGTTGGAAGAGCTTCCTGCCCATGCTTCAAGCTCAGCCCCACTATGTCCTAGCTTCCCTAAACCCTGGGGTCACAGCCAGCCCTCAGCACAGAACAGGACAGAATCCCCACACACATACACACACACCTGCTGGAGAGTTCATGAGGCAGGTGACTGAAAAATCAACACTAGGAATGTTTTTGGGAGGCTGAAATTCAGTGCAATTCCATTTGAAAGAGGCATTATGGAAATGGATTTTTCAATAGCAGCATAATTGAGATAAATCCATGTCCCAATCCTTCACCCCAGGGGCATACTTTGCAGAACCTTCATTATTAGTCAGCTTTTCACTACTGTAAGGAAATACCTCATGCAGGCTAGTTTTAAAAAAGAACAGAGGTTTCTTCTGGTCTGGAGGCAGCAGGTCCAAGCAGCTGAACACAGAGCCCCCCTGGGCTGGGTCACAGCATGACAGGTCCTCTGTATATCTCAGTCTTTTCATGCCACCAGGATTCAATCATGGATGACTATCCTAATGACCTACTCTAATCTAAATCACTTCCCAAAGGCCTCACTTCTAAACACTGTAGTCCGATTAAGTTTTTATTCACTAATATCATTAAACATAAGACTGCATGAAGGAGGAGGAGAGGGATAACAAATCACATTCAAACTATAGTAACTTGCCCAATGCCTTGCTAAAATGTCATTCTTTGCTGCTGTTTTTTTTTTTTTTTCTTTTAAACTGCTTCATTGTTTTAAAGTAGCTCTACCAGGGCCCATGCCAGGAGGTACTCTCTGTAGGTCATGGATCATGTTCAAATAGGCCAAGGTGAGGTCTGGCTATGCCCCCAAGTACAGAAAAATGTGGTATCCAGGTACCCAGCTCCAACACAGGTGCTCAGGATGCTTTGCTGGTGATGGTGGATGCTCGGTGCTGACAGGAAACAGCCCGGGGCTGTATCACTGAGCCAGACCCCACGGGGAGCCTCAGGGAACCAGAGCAGTCTCCCAACCTCACCTTTCTCATCCAGCAGCCTGTCTTCTCCCCATCCTGGCCACCCCAGCCCAGCCTGAGGTAAGGCCGCAGAGCAGACAGACACCTGCCCGGACTGGAAGCCAGCTCCGGAATGAGAAGTCATGTGGCCAGCTGTCAGAGGAAGGAGGGGCCAGGCTGCGGGGGGGGGGGGGGGGAGCTGCTTATTTTTAGCCTGCTCTGTGGCTGAGGCTCTTTGCAGAACTGGACTTGGCTCCTGCTCCTCGCTGATGCTGTTATTTCTCCCCACCAGGGCTGGGAATTCATTTATTTGCTAGGCAGCTACTTCAGCAGCTGCCTGCTGCAGTGGCAGGCCCCAGGCAGGTTGCTGGGTGCTATTATATTTGATTGCCCATCTTATGGGGCATGAAATGACCTGGGGGAGGGCATGAGCTTGGTGCTGCCCTTACTGAAGCCTGACAGGTGGTGGGAGACGTCTCCCGGAAGACAGCCAAGGGGGCAGCAGAAGGGTAATTCCAGCCCCAGCTCCCCAACTCTCTGTGCTTCCCATTCTGTGGCTAATGGCTCATTGAGAGGCAAGAGGACCACTTCCATCAGGAGGAGGGCGCCTGGCCCTGGTTGGAAGGGCAGTGTGCTCAACCCTTCATGCCCAAGGAGTGTTAAAGGGGGGGGGGTGCCTCAGTTTCCCCTTTTCTGAAAAATGAGCAGAACCTTGCTCCTGTAGGGGAAAAGTCTAAGGGAGAATTCCTTGCCTCTTCTAACATCTGGTGGCTCCAGGTGTCCCTTGATGTGTCGCAGTGTGACTCCAGTCCCTCTGCCTCTCTGCCTGCCTTTGCGGAGCCTCTGCTGTGGCTCTGGGACTCCAGCCCTCTTTCCTTTGGTTTATGTAGACACCAGGCTCCATCCTGAATTCACAATAATCTCATCCCAAGATCCTCCCATGGGAAATACTGGTCTAAACCATCCTGTTCTTTCCCCAACCCTAATTCATGTGTTGAAACCTAAGGCCCAATCACCTTTGAGAGATGATCAGATCATGAGGGCAGAGCCCTGAACAGACCCCAGAGTGCCCTGCAGCTCCTTCCACCAGAAATCACCAGCACTGAGCCGAGCGGCTCTTGGCATGCTCACAGCCAACCACATCTTGATCTTGGCCTTTCAGTAGGAAATCTCTACTGTTTACGAGCCATCCAGTTTGCATTATATTGTTTGTTTCTGTTGGTCATGGGGCTTGAACTCAGGTCCTGGGCACTGTCCCTGAGCTTTTTTGCTCATAACTGGTGCTCAACCACTTTGACCCACAGTACCACTTTGGGTTTCTGGTGGTTAACTGGAGATAAGAGTCTCTGGACTTTCCTGCCAAGGCTGGCTTTGAATTTCCAGATCTCAGCCTCCTGAGTGGCTAGCATTACAGGCACGAGCCACCAGCACTCAGTTTCCATTGTTTTCGTTACAGCAACCCAGCTGGACTGAGATAAGCACTAACTTCACTACATTTATACAGACCCCGTTTCCAAACAAGATCACATTCACAAGTAGCTGGGGTCAGGTCTTGGATGTGTCCACAGCCAGGTTCATGTGGAGATGCTTCTTAGGTCTCTCCTCTAGTTGCAGCTGACATGGTTAGAGGGCAGGAGGTCAGAGGGCATGAGGTCAGAGGGCAGGAGCCTGCTGGAAGAAGTGACTTGCTAGACAGCTGCTTCCGTGCCAGGATGCTCACTGACCTAGTCCTGGAACAAATGAGATATTTGGCCGATGTTTTGATCTGTGAGCAGAGGGTAAAAGTTAGAGCATCAGGCTTTCTCCTCCCTCACTGCAGGAAAGCCAGAGAATATAAAGAAATGTGAAGAAAGGTGGCTGAATGAAGTGGCCACATGAGCCATACCTACCTGGGCCAGAAGGCAGGGAATAAACCAAGGTGACAGGTGGCATGACCCCTGGGCTTGAACCCCTGAGATGCTGAAGCCGTGCCCTATACCCAGTCAGGGCTCTTTTCACACTGAGATCTCTGGCTGGGGAGCCCGGGCCACCGCCCCAGCCCCCTGTCACCTTGAGAAGCGCCCCTCCCTTCCCCAGCGCCATCTAGCAGGCCTGCGGCACATCCCTCAGGCCTGTTTTTCTCAGCTTTGCCATGATAGGGAGCTAATCCCACAAACAAATTCAAGCCAGCTTGGGAGTTAATGAGTGAAACTGTTAAGATTGCTAACCACATGCAGGGCTGCTGGGTGAGTATTTTGCATTTTCACGCAGAAGAGGTTTTAATTCCAAGAGAGGAATCCTGAGGGGGTTGGGCTCTGCAGTCCTCCATCTCTAGACTGGCGGGGAGGTCTTTGTCAGAACTCAGTACCTCACCCCATGTGTGTCGCACCCCCTCATTCCCTACAGACACACACACACACACACACACACACACACACACACACACACACACTATTGCTGAGCCTCTTCTAAGCTGCCCAGGCAAAACCCCTTGCCCTGTACTTTTTTTTTCCTTGTTTTGTTTTTAATTTGTTTATTTTCTTTCTTTTTGGTTTTTGCCCTGTACTTTTGAGGCCATGAAACAACATGGTCCACCCAAGTGACATGCCTGTCCAAAAGTCACACAGAGAACAGCTTTGTGATCTGAGCTCAGCCCTTCTTGACCCTCTAGTCTATCTCTATGTCTTTTTATATTTTATTTTATTTTATTTATTCATTGCTAGTCCTGGGGCTTGAACTCAAGACCTGGGTGCTGTTCTGGAGCTTCTTTTTGCTCAAGGCTAGCACTCTACCACTTGAGCCACAGCACCACTTCTGGCCTTTTCTGAGTAGTTTATTGAAGATAAACATCTCATAGATGTTCCTGCACAGGCTGACTTCAAACCATGATCCTCAGATTTCAGCTTCCTGAGTAACTCGGATTACAGGCGTGAGCCACTGGTGCCCAGCTTCATTTATTTCTTTTTACTTAGAACCTAGCTTGTTTCCTTCCCTGGCTGCTCTTCTCCTCATCCTCTCTAAAGTGTTTTGGTTTGGCAAATGCTTGCAAAATGGAGCGTGTATATAGGGCTGTGTTTTATCTGTTGGATGGGGTCTGAATTATGGTTTTATTCTCTTCCTACTCAACCCTGCTCATCTATGTTCTCTGTGAACATCCATTTTCTCCCTGCGTGGTACTCACCCACACTTGGTAGTTTGCCCCATCTTGCCTCTCAGAAATGGGGCCTCCACCTACCATCACAGAGAAACATGCCCAAGACATCCTATCCCCTTGTGAGAGTCCCTGAAGATGACTTTGGAGCACATGCCAGGAGCAGAAATGGTGGGACAAAGAGTGGGACTGGTTTGAAACGTGGGCCTGGCATAAAGGGTAGGCCTAACAATTGCCATTCCCCTCGAGGCTGGACATTCTGGACAATGCTCTGTTTGCACTCATTTCTGGAATTCGTTTCCACTGTATTATTCTGATCCCCTGGCTGTGAAACATGTCACTTGTCAGACCCCAAGTGTAAGTTCGGGTACATCAAAAATGTGAAAAGAAGGTGGTAGAGCATAGCCAATGAGAAAAGGCATCAGATACTGAGTTTGAGTCCCAGTCTCAGACCAATAAGAAAAGGAAAACTTAAGAAGAAAAAGCTTTCAAAGTTGACCTGAATAGATGATATGAATCATCATCAATAATTCCCTTTTGCCAAATGACCAAACTGCCCAATAATCCCGAGTCTGTGCCAGAGTTGAGCATGTTTTATTTTGACACCCAGGTCACCTCTCTGCCCTGCTCTTTCCCTGACCTCTCTGGGCATTCAGATTGCTAGTGGTCACTGATGGACTGACACAGACTTTCAGTGCATGAGGGTAAAG
This sequence comes from Perognathus longimembris pacificus, assembly GCF_023159225.1. Classification (NCBI taxonomy): domain Eukaryota; kingdom Metazoa; phylum Chordata; class Mammalia; order Rodentia; family Heteromyidae; genus Perognathus; species Perognathus longimembris. The sequence goes on along the minus strand of NC_063162.1, from coordinate 134,919,428 downwards.
TAAGGATTTCCTTCTCCAGCTCATTCTCTCATCAAAATATGTCCCATTCCCTGACACTTCTTTTCTCAGGGTTTTGGGTAACAGCAGCTTCTCTCCCACAGTTCAGTGAACTCCCCACCCCTTTGGGCTAAGGGTGGGAACAGCTCCCCTCTCTTGCCAGCCCTGAGCTACTGCATCCTCTCCTGTATTTCCCTGAACACTGCCCACATGTGTGTATTCCTTTGCTGAACAGAATGTGTCCTCTTGTTTCCCACAGGGACCTAACTGATGATAAGGTCTTTGATATTCAAAGGAATACATAAAGTGATGGGCTTGACTGGATGGTATTTGAAGGCAGTTCTAGCCCTCAACTTCTGCATTTGAGGAACAGCAGAGAGGTATATCTCAATGCCCCAGTCAGAAAGCCTGGGCTGGGGCTTCTCTTCAAGGCCATGTTCATCTTCTTATGTTCCACTCTCTCCTGTGTACCCTCCCCAAGTGGCCTCAGATCAGTGCCATTGCTATATCCCCTCCCCAGCTCTTCTTTTCTGCCCTCTCAGCTCGTGAATTTCCCCGGCTGCATCATGACTGTCACCAGACTGTGAGCTCTTGAAGGCAGGCATGGGGCTCAGGTTCCTCCAGCGGATCCTTGGTGTTTGTGGAATGCTGGCTGATCCTGCAGTGTTTTCTCAGAGCCTACAAGGATCCTCCCTGGCTGGACAGAGCCCGTGCTCAACATCTGCCCCTCCCCCTCCTCTCTGCATTGATGGCCTGTCTCATACTTGAAAGGAGGCAATGACAGACCCTGGAAGATGCGGTTCAAAGACGCTGGGGAGGCCAGAGGACCGACATTTTAATTGCATAATTATTTCTACAGTAATGACGCTGCTGGAGAAGATGAGGCCTGCTGCCCGCAGGATGGATGGTGCGAGGATGGGTGAGTTATATTTTCCCAGATAAAAGCACCGATTGCCTATAAACTCGGATTTTGCCTGATGTAAAAGCCTCTTTATTGCACATCCAGAAATTACTACCCGTATAAAAGCACATTATTGTGATGTAAAAATAGATTTTTATATAATTTTTTCATGCCACTACCTTGTAATTCCTCATTTCCAAGCACCCTGAGATCGCATGGAGGTTTATTTTTCTCTTTTAATTGTTTGCCATGGCATGCCAATTTATGGTGAGATATTCTCCCTGAGGTCAGGGCAGGATGGGAGCATCAATTTCAGCCATCACCTCATAGCAGGCAAGGTTCTGTGGCACCTGAAATGCCATCAAACAACATCAGGTTCCAATGGTGCCACAGTGAAGGCTATGGTTTCAGACTTACTTGAAGAAGGCAGGAAGCAGGAGGGGACCCTGGCCCCTCTCACCTGCCATTTCACCAGGTAGGGTGCAGGTAGCTCATCTCCCTGGCCCTGCCTGATGGAATACAGCCAAGGAACCGCTGGGCTCCCCACAGTTTATTAAGCCCCACCCCCACCCTGGCCTAATCTATCTGGCATATGGGGCTGTCCCTATTCCTTCATTATTTGGGGACTCCCTCGCCCTATAAACTTCCCTGTCAGAACTTTTAATCTTTTCCTCGTTGATTTTATTATTTATTTCTTTATCTAGGGGAAGGGGCTGGGTACTCTACAGAGTGGACAGCCACGAGCTCCGAGTTAAGGAGAAGTGAGTGAGTCTCCCACAGAAATCCTGGTCCTGGGGTTGGCTGTCTAGTTGGGCTGTTGCCCTCACGGAAACAACCAAGATTCTTGAAGACTTTTCCAGAAAATACTCTGTTTTTGCTTGGACCCAGAAAGTGTCCTTACAGTGGGAAGGGTGGGAGCTGTAGGCACAGCAGGGGGCAAACCCAGGCGCCAGCCCTGCCCTCCTCCTCCTCAGGGGACTCCTTAGCTGAACTTCACGTCCCCCTGGCCGGGTCTGGGGTCTGCTCTCCAGTTCCTGATGCCCAGGTCTAATGGGATCAACACCAAGGGCTCCCGCCTGCCAGGTGCAGGCTAGGAGACAGCATGGTGGAGACGGTCAGTCAGCAGGGCAGGCAGAGGCTCCAGGGGTCAGCGCCCGGCGGCTACACGCTGAATGCCCACCAGGGAGAAAGTTTGGATCAGCATCTCCTTCTGGGCTCCACCCAGATGGTGTCAATGGATCTGGAGTGGGGCCCAAGACTGCTTTTTTTTTTTTTTTTTTTTTTTTTTTTTTTTTTTTTTTACCAAATTCTGGAGTGGTGCTGGGGATCCACGAGCACACGTGGAGACGCAGGAGCTCAGTGTCCGCGCTGGAGGGCGAGGTGGGCGCTGGAGGGCGAGGTGGGCTCTGGAGGGCGAGGTGGGCGCTGGAGGGCGAGGTGGGCGCTGGAGGGCGAGGTGGGCGCTGGAGGGCGAGGTGGGCGCTGGAGGGCGAGGTGGGCCGCTGCACCAAGGCTGGGTCTGGGTGGTGACCCTAGGGGGAGGGGGAGGGGGAGGGAACCGGTGATGGGAACTTCTGAGGCCTCAGGAGAGGCGGAGGGGTGGGGGCTGACGGGGGGGGGGGGGGTTACCCAAGCCAGGGGTGCCAGGCTCTCCTGTCCCGAGGCTGCAGTGGGCTCCCACACCTGCTGCGTCCAGGCCGTGCTCCCGCACCTGCTGCCTCCCCTCCCCGCCACGGCAGGTCCCGCACCGCGACCACCAGCGACCCGATTACCCACGTGGGCCAAAGCCCCTCGGACCCCAAGCTCCTTAGCGCCTATGTGCAGAGGGGAGGGGCGAAGAGGAGGAGAAAGGGGAGGGGAGAGGGAAAGTGGAGGGGGAGGGGAGAGGGAAAGTGGAGGGGGAGGGGAGAGGGAAAGTGGAGGGGGAGAGGAGGAAGGGGTGGAAGAGAGGGGTAGGAAGGGAGAGTAGAAGGTAGGGGAGGGGGGAGGGGGAAGGGGGAAAAGAGGGTAAGGGAGGGGAGAGAGGAGGAGGAAGGGAAGGGAGAGGGAGGAGGAGGAAGGGAAGGGAGAGGGAGGAGGAGGAAGGGAAGGGAGAGGGAGGAGGAGGAAGGGAAGGGGGAGAGAGTGGGAGGTAGGGGAGGGGGAGAGTAGGGGGAAGGTGGAGAGAGGAGTAGGAAGGGAAGGGGTAGAGGAGGAGGAAGGGGTGGAAGAGAGTAGGAAGGGAAGGGGAAGAGGGGGGAAGGGGGAAAGAGGAGGAGGAAGGGAAGGGAGAGAGAGGAGGAGGAAGGGAAGGGGGAGAGGGAAGGAGAGGGGGAGAGGAGAAGGAAGGGGGTGGAAGGGAGGAGTAGGAAGGGAAGGGGGAGAGAGGAGGGGGAGGGGAAGAGGGAGGAAGAGGAAGAGAGGAGGAGGTAGGGGAGGGGAGAGAGGTGGAAGGGGAGGGAGAGAGAGGAGGAGGAGGAAGGGGAGGAGGGAGGGAAGGGGAAGAAGGGAGAGGGGGAGAGAGGAGGAGGAAGGGAAGGGGAAGAGGGGGGAGGGGGAGCGGAGGGAGAGGGGAGGGCAAGTGAAGCGGGGATAGAGGGGGGAGAGGAAGAGGGGTGGGGAAGAGAAGGGGAGGGAGGGGAGGGGCAAGGAAGGAGGGGCGAGGAGGGGTGGGGGACCGGGCTGCGCGCTCGGATTCCCACCTGAGCTGCTGCTGGCCGGCGGCCTCTCCTCCGCGGTTCTCCTTTCTTCCTCCTTCGGGAGCGGGGACGGGGACGGGGCCGGGGCCGGGGCCGGGGACGGGGCCGGGGCCGGGGCCGCGCGGCTCGGAGGCTCTGCAGGTTTGCAAAGCGCGAGGCTCGGAGAAACTTCTGCGGAGCCGTCCCGGGCTCGGGCGCCCCGCCCCTCGCGCCCCGCCCCTCGCGCCCCGCGCTGTGCCCATTTGCTACCGGGAGGACTGGGACTCGGGCTCCCGCTGCGTCCCCGGCCTCCTCGCCTGCGCCTCCAGGGGGCGCTGTCTCCCGAGTATGGGCGTGGTTGCCAGGATCAGAGTCCCATCTGTGACCTTGGACCAGACCGGGTAGCACTCTAGCTGTGGGATGCAGGCATGTGATGCGCTTGGCACAGGGAAGAGCCCCCTGGGTACACCACCAATATAATAGATATCGGACTAGCCCCAAACTCTGCTGGACTCTGCTCTGGCACTCTCAGCACAGCACACACACTTAGCAATTTATTATTATTATTATTAAGAACTAGGGAAGCATCAACCTGAGGCAACATAGGGCCAGAGGATAGCCCTTCTCCAACAAGGCTGATCAGAATTTCCCAGCCCATCCTGTAGGCCTCATATCCCCACCAGCAGCCTGGTGGGGATTTGAGGAGCGGTGGTGTCATCCTGGAGCTCTGTGTTTCCACTTCGGGCTGCACTTGTCCTTCACTTGCTCATAATCACTGGATACATGCTTCTGCTTGACACTGTGCTGGGGCCAGGGACATACAGACTAACAAATCGTGAGCATCTTTTAGAGGGTATCTATAAAACAAGAGCAAAACGTCTTCCCTTACACATATAACCACTGCTTATAAATCATTGAGCTAGGTGAGAGCCCCTTGGACCTTTAACTATCACTGTCACTACGGTCATATTGGGGGCTCATAGTCCAGCAAGCCCACTTCTCAAGAGTGTAGCTCTACCACCATCCTGTGTTTTCCCTGGCCATTAAGCAGCCCAGACACCCTGACCCCGGATCTAGTTATCCTATAGAGCCCTGCCAGGACCTGGCTCCCTCTCTTTGATTTCTGGCTGAATGGAGCAAACTCAAGATTTGTCAGGCGTCCCTCTTCGCGAGGCCAGGTGAGCTCCTCTGCCTACCCACCTGCTGCTGGTTGTCTCTGACCAGGAAATGGTATAGAGAGGGGCTAGTTAGTTCCTCACAGTATAGACTCAAGGACCAAAAGCATCTCCTGGGAGCTTGTTAGAAATGTGAATCCTTAGCTTTGTTTCAGACTTAAGTGAATCACAATCTGCATTTTAATAAGATCTCCAGATGATTCATAAGCAGAGAAGTGTGGGAAGCTGTTCCCAGGGCCTGCTAACTGGAAGGCCTGCCCCTACCAGAGGAAAATGGAAGGGTGGTTTTCAGGTTCAAGACCACAATTCTCTTCTCTTCTGCAGACGTCTCTACCAAAGCAAATGTCCCTGTCCCTCCTCAAGAAACAGTCTTGCTGTAATTTAATGTCTTCAGTTATCTGCAGGTGACATCTGCAGACAGGGCAGATGCCCTGATGGGCGCAGCTGCAGGTCCTGTGCCTAACAAAGCATAGACGCTTACTTAACATTCACTGAGTTGCAGTATACTCTTGGCACAGGGAACCCATCAGCAATAAAAGACTCAGAGCTGGCTCTTTTGGGTACCACTGCCTCAGAGAAGTTGCTAGCACTCTGTTTCCAGAAGCCCATGCCTGCCGCAAGGATGCCATACTCTGACAATCCTGAGCCCTCTGCACAAAGACAAGGACAGTAATTATATATGGTATCCACGTGGCTGTCCCCCTTTCCCACGTCCTGGGTAAGACATCAATAATTGATGACAGCTGACTTTCTGGCATGACCTTCAGTCCTTTCTCAAAACAGCACCCCAGGGAGCCACTATCAATTGATCAGACATGGCATTGTTTGTGATCTTTGCCTTGGGTCTCTCCCAGGAGCTGTCATCTGCAGATCATGCCAGATGAGATGAGGCGGCCAGGCTAGTGCCCAAGGACGCCCATGGAATTCTACCAAACTGCCTAGAGTAGGTATGTGGCTGCACCTTGAGAAGCACCGTTCCTAAGTCTCCTTCCCAGATGTTTACAGCTGGTGGGCGAAGTACGGCTCCAGACTTCACACAGGTCCTTAAGGGGTCCTCTCACAAGTCTCTCCCTAAGCCAAGATCATACCTGTGGTTCACTGAGGTGAACCTCCATGAGTTCCCCACACTCACACGCTACGTAATTTCACTCAGGCACTGACCCATCCATGCCTCTGCCACTCTACCACACGTGAATGCCTCTTCCTGTGTGCACCATGGTGTCTGCGTATGCCTGACCCCACCCCAGGCTTGGTGGGAGGAGGGCTGAGGAAATGCCCCTTCATCTGTGACAATGTCTTCTGCCTGGCATGGGACTTGGCTTCAGCCTGGAATGTTCTCTCCACACAGCATGCATGGGCTCTGCTCCTTGAGGATCCTGAGATCGCTTCCCCTTTCCCAGCAGGGGGACTTAAGTGCACACAGAATTCCCATGAGCCTCTGAGGCAGGAGTGCTGCCTCCACGCCTTTCCTCAGGGGCCTCTGGCCTGAGCTTTCCCCCTGGGTGCTGGTGAGGCACCCCCGCCGCCACCCACAGCTACCTCAACACCGGAAGACTCATTTCCTGCTGCGGGCATCAGGCCTACTTGTAAAAAAATAACTAGTCAGAAATGAATGGACCCAGAACAAATCATGTTAAGTGAGGGAAGCCAAGCGCAGAGACACAAACAATGTGTTTTCTCTCATAGGTGGGCTGGGAATATGGCCTAGTGGCAAGAGTGCTTGCCTCTCATAGGCGGAAGGTAGATCTAACATGGGGGCATGATAAATTATACAGAACTCCAGGCATCCCCACACAGGGAGACCAAAGGAAGATACTCTTAGGAGAAGAACACCAAGACACAATGCCTACGTGCTTCTGCTCGTGTAAAAGAATACTTATCAAAATGAACTCCAGGAAGTGGAAATGAGGTTTTTCTTTTTCTTTGTGGCTGTTTTTGTTTTCTTTCCCCCTGTGTTTGGATCTCACACCACCACCACTACCAGTTTCTATCACCAAATAGTTTTGGGGTGCTCTCACTCCCTGAGCAGGCCTGACACAGGTTACATGGGTCTAGGCAAGGAGCCCACGCTGCTTCCCCTCAGCTGTACTCTAAGCATGGAATCTGCACTGGGGCTTGTGCAAAGAGCCTGGTAACTGTCACTGAATGCAACTATTCTCTGGAAGATGTAAGAGGTAGGAGTTTCTATCCCTTTGCCTTTCCATTTGTAGATGAGACCCCCCCACCCCACCCCACCCCGTGGCCTGAGGGCCCTCAGTGAGTACATGGCATGCTGGGACACATCCAAGTCATGTCCTCTACCTGCATGCTGCACAGATCCTTGAGAAGAAAAAACTCATTTGCAAGTTTTCCCCTGGTGTGAACTCAGTGTGATCATGACTAACACGGTCAGCATCTGCCAGCCACTGGCCACAGCCTAAGGCTCAGCAAGACATCCTTTGAAACCCAGATTCTGACTACAGGAAAAGCTGGGGAGTGTGAGGAGGCCAATCAGGCTCGGGGCGGGGGAGGGGGGGCTATGCCCTTCAATACTATCTTGCTCTATGTTGAAACCCCTGACTGAGCATGCACTCAGGTGGGGTCAAACAGGAGTATGATCTGGATGAACGATAACATTGGTCTTTTGTTTCCACACAACGAAGGACAGCAACAATTAAAGAAATTCAGTATCCCTGGACTCCACTTCCAGGCCTGTGGCGTTTGTGTAGCTGTAGAAGACACTGAGACCAGCCTCAGAGTGTGTGTGTGTGTGGGGGGGGGGGATTGGCCTGAGACCCAGAATGCCAGAATAACTGCTTAGGGAACTGTCCCTATTGCTTTCATCCCTGTCTATTCCCCAGAAATGACTCAGGCTTTTCCTTAGAAAGCTCCAGCTCCTGCTGGCCCTGTCCAAGGTCCTGAGATAGATAGCATGGAGCAGCACTGAAGGCACCATTCAATCCAGTGTTATTTCTGGTCCCAAGCATAAGGGTTCTGGCAAAGGGCCTCTCTGAAACCCCCTATCTCCTGTTATTGGAGACAGTGCCTCTAAGGAGTCTCACTATATAGCCTAGGCGGCCTTCAAATTTACCATGTATCTGACTCAGCTTCCCGAAGTGCTAGGATTATGAGAGTGTACCACTACGCCTGGTGAAAAAATGTCAAAATGCCAACAGCCAAAACTAGCCAGGAAGATTAGAACAATCATTATCTTTGTAAGGCAGGGTTGAAAGGAGGTTTCTGGGATGCTGATGTTCTTGGGGTTGGCCCGAGTTGTAGTTCCAGAGGGGTAGAACTTGCAGAAACCCACACACCACAGACTCTATCCAACTCCTGGGAGTTGTACCACCACCTGGGAAAGAAACAGGGACTCGCCGTCAAGGGTCTCTTGTAGGTCTTATCAGATCTGTCCCTGGTGTGTGTATTGTGTGTGCACACACACACACTTGTCTCTATATCCCCTGCCAAAAATGAGGTTTTGGCTGGCAATGCTTAGAGTTGGTGAGGACAAGGTTCCTAGCTCTGTGATGGTGATCTTTAAGGTTCCCACCAGCCAGGAGAAGGCTTTCATTCATCAGGCCCGTTCAGCATCAGAATATCTTCAGGTTCTCTTGAAGTTGCTTCCTAAACCTTGAAACTTGAAGTGCTTCTCTTGGGATCTGGATTACCACTCCCATGGGATTCCCAGAAGTCTCCTCTCCTTTGAGCTTTCACACCACCATGTGAACCCAGTGAGGTTACCCCCCTCCCCAACCAAGACAGGATGTTCCTAGTAACTTGCCTCTCCAGCACCCTTCATCTCACCTGTCAGTTACCTCTTCGCTTTTGTATCTTGTTACCCACATGGAGGGTTTCTACATGTGTTCACTCAAGGCAATGCTGGCTAACATTTGTGGCCCAAATACAGACTTACATGTTTCTTTTGTTTTTGCTGGTTCTGGGGCTTGAACTTGGCCTAGGCCCTGCCTTGAGCTCAATGCTAGAGTGCTAGCAAGCCACAGCTCCACTTCTGGCTTATTGACTATTAGAGAGGTCTATGAGCTTTCCTGTCTGGGCTAGCTTTGAACTGAAATCCTCAGATCTCAGCCTCCTGAGCAGTTGCAATTACAGGCACGAGCCACTGGCACCCGGTAATGTGTTCTTTTTAAAAGATATCCCAATTTGAATATTATGTGATCACTCAAAACATGTTTGAGTAACATACACCTGATTTTACACTTTTTGAAGGAAATGCTGGGGACTGACCTCAGGGCCTTACACTGCCTGGGCAAAGGTTCTACCACTTGAGCTCTACCTCCAATCTTTTTATTTCAGGTAGTCTCATGGTTTTTGCCTGGGCCTGTCTTGAAACTTGATCCTCCCAATCTCTGTTGTCCAATGTAGCTGGGATTACAGGCATGAGCAACTAACTATGCCTGGATGATTTTTCACTTTATAATAGTATTATATGAGATGAACTTCTTTGTGATGTGCTTTATTCACAGTATGATTTGTAAGACCCCACCATGATGTTTTATGTGGCCATAACACATTCTACGGTGTTGATACATTTCGCTGTATCTCATGCCCAGGTTTTTGTTTGGCAAGGAACACAGCAGCAGTGACTGTTCTTGTGTCTGGTGAGTGGTAAGACACACACAAGCAGTTCTTGGCCTCCAAACTGGGAGGGAATGGCTGGGTCATGGGTCATGCCCACTGTCACCCTGAGTTAACATCACAGCATTTGTACAGCCATCATATTAGGTAGATGAGCTTTCCTCAGCATCTGCCTCCTTCTGCTCTCAGAACAGTGCCTGGACAAGTAGTTCAGGAAATAATAAAATGCTTGACTATTTGGCAACTAGGGCTGGCTCAGGGCAGACCCATTCCCATTCTCATGAAAACCCCTCAAGAACATTGGTGCTGTCACTAGGAACAGCTGCAACTCCCCATGTGCCAGTCTCTGCAAAAGCTCTGCATAAACCATGGGCTGCAAACATGCTGAGGTTTGAAGTACTCCGCTTGCTCCAGGGCTCTGGGCCTGCCGCATGGAGTTTGCCTCCTCTGCTTCAGGACAAAGGCTCTCTTGCCTCCTTTAACTGAACTGGAACCCCAGCCTGCCCTGAAGGTCCACCAAGAGCCAGACCCATTGAGATAGATTCCTACCTAAGGGGAGAACCATGCAGAGGAAAATAAGAGGCCTGGGGTTGGAGTCCTGCTTTCTATTCCTGGCCCTGCCATTCAAGTTGAGCGACCACTGGCAAATCACCTTAGTGTGAGTGTGTGTGTGTGTGTGTGTGCGCGCACGCACAAGCATGTGACAATCCTGGGGCTTGAACTTAAGGCCTGGGTGCTGTTCCTGAGCTTTTGCTCAAGGCTATCACTCTACCACTTGAGCCACAGCTTCACTTCTGGCTCTTTGATTGGAGATGAGACACTAACAGACTTTCCTGGCTTCAAACTGCACTCCTCAGACCTCAGCTTCCTGAGTATTTAGGATTACAGGCCTGAGCCACCAGCGCCCTTTCTTATCTTGTAAATGAGTCTGGACGGTGTCAGCTAATCCCTGAACTTGTTATGTATCAGAACTACCTCAGAAGCTGCTGGTGGAAAGTGGAACCTAGATACATGAAATATTTACATGATAATGAATTCAAGAAGAGCTTCAGAAATACCCATGGTAAAAAAACTCAAGAGCTCCCCTCTCCTGCCTCCCACAAGCCTCCCAGGTCCTACATATAGACAACCACTTTTAATCACTTGTTTTTGTTATTCTAGGGGTTACCTCTTCCTGCTAAACAACATGCATTGTATTTAAACAACTTCTAACACTGCCTATTGTCTTCCTGTTATGACAAAAGACATGGTTCCTGACCCCAACCCTCACCCCCAGTCTAGAGTTCTGGCACTATTATTTGGCAGCTGTGTTTTAATGGGCTCCCCAGATCCTTCTGATGTGGTGGGGTTGAAGCCAGGGCCTCCCACATGCTAGGGTAGTGCTCTACATCCTCCACTTTGGTTCCTGCTGCTGCTGCTTGGCTCCTACACTTGCTGATCAGGCCCTCTTCCCAAGCCCCTGGAAGCCGAGTGTGGGAGAAATGCTGCTGCTCTGGGTATTTGGGGGATAGAACTGCTTTCCCTTTTAGTATACGAGCTCTTCTCAGACAGTAGAACCTCCTGACCCCCAGATGCTAATTAGGATAAGCATCTCTCCTTGGCAAACTGTTGAGGCTGGGCCTTCATTATAAGAAGCAGGTGCAGAAGAATCATTAGTAGAACACACAGAAACAAGAATGCACACACAGAACTTCATGTTGCCACATGAATGAATCTCACAGACATTAAGTGAAAGAAGTACATCAGAATATATACTGTGTGGGTCCATTTGCGCAAACTTCACATCCAGGCAAAACTGATCAATAACAACAAAGCACAGCAAAACAGGCACAACCCATAGACTAGCGCAGCAGGGGTTAACCTGCAGGTGTTGGTGATTGGGAGAGGGGCTGATAATGGTGGTGTTTGCATGGCTACATCTTATTAAACTTGAACTGTGCCCTTACATTTGTGTACTATACACGTGTCTTATAAATGTCTATATTGTTCTGTACCAGTACTGGGGGGCTTGAACTCAGGGTGTGGGCACAGACCCTTAAGCTTTTTCACAAGGCTGGCACTCTACCACTTGAGTCACAGCTCAGCTTCTGGCTTTTTGGTGGTTAGTTGGAGATAAGAACCTCATGGATTTTCCTGCCCTGGCTGGCTTCAAACTGAGATCCTTAGATCTCAGCCTCCCAAGTAGCTAGGATTATAGACATAAGCTACTGACACCCAACAGAATGTTTATTTCTTATAAACATTCCCTTAAACAAGAAAGGAAAAAGAAAAACGGCAAGATCAAGTGACTTTCCTTCTTGCCTAACCATTTGCTTATACAAGGTTTTCCAGGGATGGGTTAAGGCAGGCAGAGAAGCAAGAAAACAGGGCCTGCTGTGGCATGAAGGGGGAGGGTAGGGGAGACTGGAGCTGAGGTCCTGCTGGCCTGATAGATTTCAGAGTTCCAGTGCGGCACCCTGCAGAGCAAAGTGGCCTTGCTGGGTCAAGGAAGTGGCTGGAAATGAGACCCTGGATGTTCCCTGGGAATGATGACAAGATACCAGGCGACCAAGTCTCATGTACCATCTTCCCCACCTGCCAGCAGCCAAGCTGTCCGGGGGGAGGGTGGTGTATGGGCCCCCAGCCCGCCTCCCCAGGCTGCTGGCCAACCTAGTGTAAATATTATTACACTCCTACGCATCTGAAGGACGTTAATTATTAAAACACATGCCACCCAGGGTAGTGCACTGTAATTAGGTTCAAATTAAATTAGCATCCTCTTGTAATTAGGACATCAATAACCACTCTTGAGGCTCCCGCTCCCCAGCCCCTCCCTATCACTTCCCAACATGGGATCCTGTAAGAAAAGGGGTCCATTGACTCTCTCCCCAGGACATGGAAATAATCAAACCAATAAATAAAGCGAAGCAGTCACGTGAGCCTCGCCACCCCTGCCTGCCTGCCTTTCCGACTTGTCCTGCATGTGGCAGAGAGGAGGAAGGGGAGGGTCGCTAGGGCAGGCAGAATCTCAGGCTCTGGTAGCTGTCCCAAACCCCAAGCTCTGCTGCCCTGGGCCTCAGACTCCTGAGAACTCCCACAGCCTGCCGGAGATGAGCAATGTTCTCCGGCCGCTCATGCCGTTTGAGTGCTGACTTCCTTCTCCCTTTGTCAAGTTATACTTGCCACCTGGACCAGGGGCTCAGCCCCCAGACATCCTAGGGCATTGACCACTGCTGTGCTTCGCACATGCTTGGCATCTGCTGTCACATCGTCTGGTCCACACTCAATGTGAGCCCAGAACTGGCCTTGGCACTCTGGGCCTAATACTGTGTTTGGTGTCTTCTGAGTCTTACTCTCTCCTTAGTGGAGGCATGGCAGGACGGATGATTTGGTTCAACTGGGGAAGCAGAATTCATGATCCTGAGGCTTGGAAGAGCAAATTCTGTCACTCAAGGAAAGGGTTGGGGAGAAGCCCAGGAGGCCCTTTGTGTTACCTGCACATGTTGATGTTAACAAGACCAGCCATGCTAATGCGCGTGTACCATGAGACTCTGCTTCAATTCTGCACTCTCCCCTGTGGCTTGCCTTACCCAGGTTACAGGACAAACCCCAGGAACTCAACAGATGTGATGGAGAAAGGAACACCAAGCTGGGACCCACACCAGTTGCAGCAGCAACACCTGGTGATTGCTCTGACCTTTGCTTCAACCAGCCTTGAAAAAGAAAGGAATTAAGAAGTGGGAAAGCTCAGGCATAATTTTAACTGGAAAACGAAGGAGGGTTTATCCTTGGGCACAGATGTAACCAAGGCAACTGTTACAACAGGGAGATGATTTCAGACCCTTCTACAAAAGAGTGGGCTGGCATCTTGCCCCTCTGCCAATTGTGCTCCTTGTGAATTCACCGCGTACTACCTCTTGGCCTTACTGGAAGCACCTGGGAGGTAGAGAAATGCGTGAGATGGGCAAGCTCTTCTCCATGGACCAAAATATAATGAGGTCATGGTGAGAGTGTGCTTGTGTGCTGGGAGCAGGCCAGCTCCTCCAAGAGTGGGGATGGAGAGACTCACGAGAGCCACCATCACACGCCTGCTCACTTGGTGGACCCTCCAAAGCCCGCAGTCACGGGGAATGCAGTTCCCTGGGCCCTGGAGGGTCAGACACAAGCAGCCCAAGCACGTGTTCAGAGTAGTACTGAGGGGCTGCAGGCAGAACCAAGAGCTCAGGAGAGCCTCTTGGACAACCTGATGTTTCTCCCCGACTGTTCCTTCCTGGGTCTTCTCCCTCTTGCATCCCCGCACGTGGGCACTCGGAGTGCAAGAGGCACACTCCTTTCCCGAAAGACAGGCATCCTAGGTAGACACCCATGTGAACCCTGGTCAGAACCACTAAGTATCTGGGCAGGACACCTTTGGTTTAGGAGGGAGAACTGGCCAGCTGGGCCTCTCTCCACTGACACTCCTACTGCCAGACCAAATGAGGCAGCTTGAAAGCATCACCCTGGAGCAGAGCGTTCAGGCAGAGCCCGAAGAGGAAGATGTGCCACCAGGTTTTACCAGAGTATGTGCTCAAGAGGGACAGGGCGATGTGGGAGAGGAGCAGAGGGCTCTACTGTTTCTGGTGCCGGTACTGGGGCTTGAACTCAGGGCGTTGGCTCTTGCTTGGCTTTTTCACTCACGACTTAGGCTCTACCACTTGATGAACCACAGTTCCACTTCTGGTTTTTTGTTGGTTAATTGGAGAGAAGAGTTATCATCGTCTTTCTTTGCCCAGGCTGGCTTCAAACCATGATCCTTCCTTCCCAACCTTCTGAGTAGCTAGGATTACAGGCGTGAGCCACTGGTGCCAGGCTTCAGAACTCTGTGGATGACCTCATCACCCCTCATCTCCCCTCAATTCTCTCTCTTGGGGGTTTCTGGCATGTGTGGCAGGCTCCTTGCTGGGCACAATATGGCTGGGAGTGTCCTTCCTGCTCCCTCAAAGGCTTGAAGTAGCTCTGGGCCAGGCCAGCCTGGAGGACTTTGGGAGACAACTTGTTGGACAGAGCTAGCATGGAGCACACCAGTCTTCCTTACCAGGGGCGTGAATCCCTCCCAGAGTGGCCTGGCAGTCAGTCCAGCATTATTCTCTGGTCTCCCCCAGGGCTGGGCTACAGAGACCCCAGGCTCTTGGCTTCACTGTGATAGGAAGGGCTGCAGACAGCAGGTACTACTTTATTTGGGCCTCACAAGCTTTAAATACAGAATACGCTGGAGGGCAGATGTGAACACGCTGGCATCTGAGAATGGACTGTCAGAGAAATCACATAATCAACAACTGGACAGAGCGGGGGAAGAAGGGCAGTCTAGGGTAGAGGCGGTGCCATCAGGCAGCTGGCCTTGGGTGTCGCGATCACTCCCTTCACTAGGACAAAGTCTCTCATGGTTCTTCTTGATTTGAGGACAATTAAAAAAACAAAAAAAGTGAAAATAAGAAATAAGTAAAAATACGAAATCATCTGGGAGAGCTTGTGGACGGCAGTGCCGTCATCCGTGAGCATGGGGGTGTTGACCTGCCCCCAGCCCCGATGCCGCCTGACACGTTTCCACACACTGAAGCAAAGCTGGACTCAATCTATGCCCCTGTCTCCAACTGGGTCTGGAGTGGACAACGCCCGCCCAGCAGAGGAAGAGGCTCTGGCACGAGCAGGGCTGGGGGCCAGGCACGGTTCTCCTTAGCGGCTGTAGCCAAATTCATCAGCATCATCGGCTCGGAAGTCTCCATAGCGCCACAGGTTCAGCTGTGAGAGGAAACAGAACATGGCTCTTCAGGGGCAAGGACACTGCTGGAACCCACTGAGCCCACAGGCCAAGCCCCTGAGCTCAGCACCTGACTGAGGCCCCGTGGTGAGAACTCACCCTGGCACTCTTGGCTGACTCCTGGGCGTTCAGGTATTCCGTGATCTGAGGGACACAAGAAGACAGGGGGTGGTCAAGCTGGGGTGGGCTCTCACCTGAACAGCCAGCCCAGATGACGTGCACACGACTCTCCAGAGGAGCCCAGCTCCCAGAGCCAGCTCCCAAGTGGACACATTGCTCTCTGGGATATTCTATTCATTCTAGGCCTGGACTATCATTCCTGTCTTGCACACTGGGCTACCTATCACATCTCTCAAAGACTTTGATCAGGTATCACCTTAATGTAGCCTCAAATGGCCCCATTTCTACTAGAATCCCCTTTTTCTTTGTGCTAGCACTGTGGCTTGAACTTATCCTGGTGTTATCCCTTGTTTTTTTCAGTCAAGATTGATATACCACTTGAGCCATAGTTGCACTTCTTTTTTTTTTTTTTTTTTTTCCAGTCTTGAGGCTTGAACTCAGGGCCTGAGCACTGTCCCTGGCTTCTTTTAGCTCAAGGCTAGCACTCTACCACTTGAGCCACAGTGCCACTTCTGGCCTTTTCTATATATGTGGTGCTGAGGAATCGTTCGTGTATATGAGGAAAGCATTCTACCACTAGGCCATATTCCCAGCCCTCCACTTCTTTTTGATGGTTAATTGGAGATAAAAGTCTCTCAGATTTTTCTGCTTTGCATGGCTTTGAACCACGATAATCAGATCTCAGCTTCCTGAGCAGGTAGCTAAGATTACAGGTGTGGGCCACTGATGCCTAGCCCCTCCAACTCTTGATTCCCTATACCCTACTCTTTTTCCATTGCACTTATCATTTCCTAACATTTGATTTAATGGAATAATATTTAATTTTCTTGAATGTAAGATCCATGGGCACCCGGAGCTGGATACTGTCCTCATCTCTCCTCACTGATGCATGGTAGGCAGTCGTAGCTGTTTGCTGAGACAACTCCTGATGTGTGTTTGCCTCAGGGGCTGGGGCAAAGAAACAGCAAAAACCATCCACAGAGACCTTCATATGGGGATCTGAAGATCTGAGTAAAACCAGGAGGTCTCCAGAGTAGGGGTGGGAGATGTCACGCTTTTCTTGAGACACAGTAGCATTTCACACTAGTGTCTTCTCCCAAGTGAGCCGCTGACATGACCACCAACACCACTGGCCCACAAACCACCAACTGCGGTACTGGGGCAGACAAGGCAAAGCAGAGCAATGGGCCAAGTGGAGAGAGGACATGGTGTTCACCCCGCATTCCTCAGCCCTGCTCTGAGGAGAATGGGGATGGGGAGGAACGGAGTCCTATCTGCTGCTCTCTTGTCAGTTCCACCCTGGTTGGGGGGGGTGTGTGTGGGGGGGGGGGGTGGTGTATGGGAGGACCCAAGCCTGTTTCTTCTCATCTGACTCTCACCTGATTCTCCTCATCTGACAGCAGGGCTGGCCTGCAAGGGGGTGTGGGGTAGTGCTTGTGGAGGCCAGGGAGGACCTAGGACATGTCCTAGGTCCTAGGTCTATTCAATAACTGAATAGAGCAAGGTGGGGCCCTAAGTATGGTCACCTCTGACTGTGGTCAACCTCGGGAAGTAGCAAGCAGCTGGACTACCCCCCCTCCTCTGAGTAGGAGGCCCTGCTCCAAGGTGGACTCTGCTGTCTCATCAATGGTCCTGGGCAGCTCTGGCTGACAGTGCCCTGGGCACTAGGACTGTATGATGGAGAAAGGAAGTGACTGGGAGAGATGGCCAGGCCGGCTTTGACGCTCTCCACTCCAGGCCTGGCAATGCTTCCTAGCCGTTACTCAGCGCACATGTGAAGGGAAACTTTCCGCTCTAGTTTGCAGTTGCATTCTCAGCCAAACCCGCAGCCAATTAATTTGGACTTTAATTAGATTTTTTTTTTCAACTCCAACAATCTCAAATCCATTATCTTTCCCCAGCAGGACCAGGAGGCTGGGGTACTCCTGGCTCCTTCACAGGCTCTGGGTATAGTCTCCAGTGCCCTGTTCTGTGATGCTGGGGGAGGGGAGACACTAGGGGTCCACCTCCACGGGGCGGGGTGTGTGTGTGTGTGTGTGTGCGTGTGCGTGTGCGTGTGCCCTGCCTACATCACCTACCACTTTCTGGAACTGTTTCTCCTTGCGCACTTCCACCATGACCAGCCCCTCCTTCACCAGGCCCAGCCCCACATCGCCCTTAGAATCAGCAAACTGCAGGGTGACATGGGGGCAGCTGGCGCTCAGGTGCTCCACGTTGAGCAGGCACTGAGTGTTCTGGATGTCCCGGACTACGCTGTCCACGGCGTCTGTGCGAGCATCCTCCTGAACAGGGAGCAAGGTTAGTGACAGGTTAGTGAGAGCTGGACAGGGCTGGGCCCTAAGGCCTGTCCATGGACCTCAAAGGACTCCCGTCTCCCATCCTAGATCCCCGTGTGTGTGCACCATTCTTCTCTTTGGCACACCTGTCTTGTAGGAAAAGTGGTCTTCTCTGCCCCACAGTAACTCTGCCCACCCTCAACTCCTACCTTCTGGTCTTGCTCCAGCTCTATGGCCTCATTACATCCCCAGCTGTCTTTGTGGCCATCTTGTGCTCTTGTCACCATCATACTGCCCCTTCATTACAGACTTCCTCTGAGCCCAATCTATGATACTGACCCATTTGTGGTCTATCTTCTTCCCTCTGGCATATTTTGTGAAAAGTAGGAAAAAGCCAATGGTGCTAATTCCCACCTTCCTGCTGACTTCTAGTATGCCACCTCTGGCAGCAGCAGCCTCCTCTTCTTACTATGGGCACCAGGCACCTCCTTGAAGCTACAGCTTTAGCCGGCCACACCCACCTGAGGAGGAGCCATTAGCAGACTGGATCTCCCCTTCTGGAAACCAGCGGCCAGCTAGGACCCAAAGCTTGGGTCCTGCCCTCCTGCTATGCATTCTTCCCCTGGGCTCCTCACTCTCAGGCCATGAGAACACCATACTTTCAAAGCCTCTGTCTATCCTACTATACCTTCCGTTTTTACTCTGCACAATCTTATATGCTCCTACAGTTCTAACATTGCATTGATAATCCTAGGTCTTAAAGGACTGTATAGTTGCCTTAAGCTCCCATAGTCCAAATTGCTTCTCCTTTCCTAGGGTAGGAAAACTAGCACCACCTTAAGTCCCTTGACCACACCCCTCTGATGTTGTCTATGTGTAGGAGACCTGTCCTCCCGTCAATGGTCCTGATATAGCTGTCGTTTTCTTTAGCCTGGATTGTAAGGATCATCTTCCAACCATTCTTTCAGTCTCCCCCCTCTATAATGCCACTGTGAATTAACTCAAAAACAGATTTGACTATATCATGCTTTGGTTCAAAATTCTACTATTTCCCCTCTTGCCTGGGAGGGTAGACAAGGCCATAATACCTAGGCCCTAACTTACTTCTCCTTTCTCATCTCCTTCCACTGTCTGCAAGCCCCCTAGGATCTAGCTATGGTGGCTGAATCTCTGCTCCAACATAACTCCCTGGTTCCCAGCATGTTTTGTTTCTCAAGAATTATTAAAAATGCTCTCATGTCACCTTGTCTGTGGAGCCTCCTCAATTTCCAGTTAGAGTTCATCTCACCCATATCCCGAGTCCTATCAGCAACAAACAATTCATCAGTCCCCATCCTTTCCTGCCAGCCTATAAGGGCTGCAGCCCTGGCTGCATGTCAATGGGCAGTGTGTTCTGGAAGGAGGAAGATGTCCAGACTCACATCTTGGGGCACCTGGATGAAGGCGAAGGCATACTCTGTGGCTTGAGCTGGCAGCACCCGAGTGCTGAAGGCAGGTGGCAGGGTACCCAGGCGGGTAGATGGCAGGATCTCTCTCTGCAGAGGAAATACGAGGCCAAGAGCATGACATACTTGATGTCCTCTTAAGGACAAGCCCCAGGCCGAGCCACTGGGAATTCCACTGCTTGTCCCATGACTCAGTTCCACTTTTCCCTATGCACAGGCTTCCCCAACTGGAGAAGCAGGGATGAAGGCAGCAGTGAGTGGGGAGCTATGATTCACTCTGGGCCCTGTGCTGGCACACCCAGTGGCTCCTATTAAAATAAGCATGATGGCATCTGAACTTTGCTCATTGCTCCCACTTCTTTTTCCTGCCCTGCTTTGAGTTGGAGGCTATCTACTACCTCTTAGGGCAGGAAGCACACCACGACTAGGCTTGTGCATGGTTTCTTGCTTGGGCGGGTGGGGTCACTCCAGCCTGGCAAAACCTCGACAAGTTGGGATGAAAATGGCTACAGCCATACATACCTGCCTGCTGCCCTATCTACAGATTCTCCCAGAGGTTGTCACCAGATTCCCAGGCCCAGCCTAGGAACCTTTCTACCAAGAGTACCATTCATGGGGTCACCTAACTGTCCTTTCCCAGCCACCTCTGCCTGGGGATGTGCTGGGATCCAAAGGAGGAAAAACACTCAGGTCCAGCATAAGCACCAGGAACTAGGGGGAGTCAAGACCTTAGGCCCATTCTTTAGGATGTTAGGCTGAGGAGGAAGTGTGGCTATGCTGATGTTCATCCTTAGGGCCTAGGTGTGAGACCTATTGGTGCTCCTAGGCCTCTAGCCATAGACATCTGCTCTGCCTGATCCCTCAGAGGGCCTGGCCTGCTATATGGACAGCAGAGGAACTCAAAATGCACCAGTCTGTCAGTGAGCTGAAGGCCTTGTGTTAGGCTACATGGATTGGACTGAGAGGTTCCTGCTACACGGCCCCTCCCTTGGTCCCCAACACTCACATTGCCATAGTCGATGTAGAAGACGTGCACTTTAGCCGGAGACTCAACTTTCTCCACTCGGGCGCGGTACCTGCAATGGCATCATGGGCAGAGCTCAAGGGATGGCCCTGAGGAATGTGGTCTCTCTGCGGCCTAAGCAGGGGACCACCACATTCCCTTCCTAGGGTCTCTGGCTGTCACAGAGGGCATTTCTGGCCCAGCTCAGAGCACTGTGGCCACCATCTAATGGAGTCAGAGCAGAGCTAGAGGCAGAGGAGGGAGAGGGGAGCATGTGGAGCAGATTAATGTGTCCTTGGGGTATAAAGCAACAAGACTAATGACTAGATTGATGTCTGCTGTTTAAACCCAGCACACTAAACAGCAGCTGTAATTAGCCAGCAGATCTGTCTGGGAGGCCACAGCAGGGAACATATCCAAGTCACTTCCTCACCCAGGGAAGGCCACAAGCCCTCCCCTTGGTAAATCACACACAAGTGACCTTCTTTGGGCCCGCGAATGCTACTGCTTATGTCCCAGACAGCAGGGGCAGAGGGTCAGGTGGCTGGACTGGGCTTGCTATGAACTATACTCCTCCCCCTCCCATGACATCATTCTTCCTATGAGGAGTGAGAACTGTGTTGGACAGTCCCAGGCAGCAGCCTGACAGCACTTCCACCATGGAGTTCCCCAGGACATCATCTGACCTCCGGATTGGCAAGAGGTGTGTGGGGGCAAAGTGCAGGCCCCAGAGGGGTGAGGAGAAGGGACATACTGGAGAGCTGGCAGAGGCTATCACTAACATCCCAGCAGAAAGCAGACACTGATACCCAGAATCTGATACCCAGCTGTACCTTTGCAAACCCAGGCCCCAGGATAGCCCTGCCAGTCCAGGTGGCTCACCATTCTCCATCTACAAATTTGGCAATGCAGAACTCTCCCCGGCGGGGAGCATAGGAGCCCTCCACAGGGGGGTGGCTGGAGATGTCATTGCGCATATTCTCCATCAGCTTCTCCAGCTGGGTGCCTGTGGGAGGGAGAGGGAGGTGAGACCAGGGGGCTTCATTTTTGGATGGGCCTGAGGGATGGAGCAAGGTATGAAATTCTGGAGGTCACCAGAGCCCTGGCTGCTCCAACCCCCCATGCTGGGAAGCCCTCTGTGGTCTCCACTCAGGCTTCATGCTGTCCACATTCAAAAGTGGAACTGGTGACTTGCTACTGGCCAAGACTACAGGGGCCTTGGGGAATGTGCCTGAGCCTTGACTGAGGAGGCAGGCAGAATGGAATAAGGCCAAGTAGCCTCCTTGATGGTGAGAACTAGACAGCTTGGACCCTAGAGCCTGACTAACAGGCTACTTTGCCCCCTGTTTCCTGGGGCAAAAGTAGAGATAAAAGAAGGAAGGATATTGCACAACTTTGGACTGGGAGTTCAGAATCAGAGCTCTAAAACATAGGGATTTCTGGGAGCTGGGGTCTGAAGCCCACTCCACTTAGTCAAAGCCATTGCAACGCTCATCAGTCTGTGAGATCCATGCTGAATGAGAAGCAGAACTTTCAGTGCTGTCAGATTAGACTACTCTCTCCTTCCCACTCTGATGACCCCTGCTCCCATTTTTCTTTCCCTTTTCTTTTATGGTGGTACTGAAGGCTGAAATCAGGGGCTTGCACTTGCTAGGCAGGTGCTCTATTGTTGGTCCATGCCTCTGGCTCTTTCTTAGCCCTTTTTTTTTTTTTTGGTGAGATAGGGTTATGCTGCCTGTTCAAGCATGTACCTGAATCATGACCTTTCTATCCTTTGTTTCCCACCAGCTGGCATGACTGCGATGTGCCACCACACGTAGTTTCTTTGCTTGAGATGGAGTCCTGGCTGGAAATGCAACCCTCCCAACCTCAGTCTCCCACGTAGCTAGAATGATGGATGCATGCCACCGCATCCAGCTATTGGCTGAGAATGGGGTCTCATGTGTTTACCTGGGCTGCCTCAAAACACAATCCTACACATCTCAGCCATTCAAGTGGCTAGGATTGCAGGCCATTGGTGCCCAACACATAACGTCTCTTTTCACGAAGTCACTGTTGCTAGTCTGCAGGGATCAGTTTTCCTCCCTAGTGCCTTCCTGCGGTGGGCTCCTTGCCCCTGATCTGCTACGCATCAAGTCCCCAATGGCTTCAGCTCTGAGAAAACTTGTCTCAGGTTTTATGGCTCTGTGGTTTTGATTCTAGTTCAGGTTCAGACCTTGTTTGCTCCCTTTCCTATCAGAGGTGGATGGGACTGTGAATGTGTGGTTTAAGTATGTGACTCCCCTTTCTCTTCAGGGCTGAAGGCTGTGCTGGAACAGGTCCAGAACATGTGTTTACTGTTGTTACACTTGCCACCAGTGGCCCTATAAGTCCTTTGTCTATGGTTATGTTTCTGCCACTACACTGTGAGCTCCAGGGCACAGACTATACTCACTTGTTTCTGTTTATTCACACAAGACCTAATAGAATCCCTAGTGCATGTAGGGTGCTTAATAATTCAGCCGCACTGCAAATGATCTCTGCATGTGCGTGCATGTCCAGGGCCCCAGCTTCCACCCAAACAAGGATTTTGAACAGGAGCCACTCTTTGGCAGCAGCTACCCGGTGGTGAGCCCTCAGGGCCCGACCACAGTGCTCCCTGCCCACAATCCCACTCAAGCCTCCCCATCGACGGGCTGTCCTGTACACATCATCTACTCTTCCTTTATGGTTTTCTTGGCCCCCAAGCAATAAAACCAGCCCTGTACCTCCTGCCAAGAGCCCCTGGAAGGTCCTTAGCCAATGTCCGGCTGGTCATTTTCACTCAAGGTCAGTATTTTTGCCACTTTTGGAAGGTGGGGTTTAATTGAAGGGTAAGAGGATGTCCCCCAAGAGGAGACAATGCTGGAGTTTACTTTTGTGGATTTTCTGGAGCCAGCCAAAAGCAGCAGAAACCAGGCAGCCTTCCTGAGGTGCCTCTTCCCTTTCCTTCCAATGTTCTAGTTTTCTTTCTTTCCTGACTTTCATTCTTTTCAGTGTCCTGGCTTGACAGAGCGGCCAGAGACAGCTGGGCCAGGTCCCCATGACAAGGCAGTCAGTCACAGGAACCTTCAAATTGTGCTCTTTGATTTGGGGGTCAGCTACAGTGGGTCTTGCCTATGTGGAGCCTGCATGGAGCTTTTGTACTCTGGGTAGTGTCTACTTAATGCTCCCCTCTCCCAGGCTCTCTGAGGGTCACTTATTAAAAAAATTCTTTTCCTCTTATTATCTTATATTAGTTATACAGAGGGGGGATTTCATTGTTACATTTCCACACATTTACAATACATTCCAAGCAATCTCACCGCCTCTACCCCTGTCCCTTCCCCCTTCTCTCTGAGGGCCAATCGAATTGGCTTTTGTGCTCATGAACAGCTCTTACAACACAGATATGGAGGTAGGCTGCATCATGGGTTCACTTCCACGGCAACTGCTGGGCCAGCTTCCACCAGGACTGTGGCTGACCTCACAAGAACTGAATCCCAAAGGCTCGACTCTGTCTCCACCCCCGCCTCCCACTTTTTCCCTTCCTAAGCAGAGTCAGCCCAGGGCGAGGAACGGGCAAGTTTTCCTTAGTGAAATGACATTGCCACAAAAGCAGCTGCCTGGTAAATATCATTAGAGAGGAAGTGGCTGAGACAAGGCCGTTGGCAATCTGGAGTGGACCTGGGGTGGGGGTAGACAAGCTGGGCAGAGCTATAGCCCACTTTCTGTGTGGCTGCCCCCTCAAGTGCCACCATCTGCAGCCCCTCTGCTTGGATTTACCTCCCTGACCCAGAATGAGCCCTAAGACGTTTATCCTCTTCTCTCAACTAAACTGTTTTCTTGCCCAGGGTAGCATGAAGAGGAGGGGACATGGAGGAGCGAAGGTGGATGTGGGGAGTTGGGCCTGCTCTGGTCCCCGTCCTACAAAGCCCAAGATCTGTGCCTTAGGGTCCCTGGCCAGTCACAGCTATCAGAGACAGGAGGGAGGAGAGGGTCCTTCACAAAGACTGCCAGGGGATAACTTCCCCATGAGCCTGCCAGTTGCCATGGAAACTGGCCACTACTCTGGCTGTGGTAACCTCTGGAAAAGAAGAAACCCAGGCAGAAGCCAGCCCAGGCTCCCGTCCCTCTTGCTTTCCCCAGGAACTGGTGTAAAGGAAGCTGAGCCACCCCAGCCAGTATTTCCTGACCCTATGTAGACAATTTTTCCTCACCTCCTGACAGACTACCAGAGCCAAAAAACCTCATGCCTGGCCTAGCCTGGGGTGTCTGGGAGCAAAGCCATTACCTAAGAGTCTCAGCACCGCCCAGACAAATCTTAATCTCACCCGCCCTCAGAGAATGCACGCAGGCCTGCTGCAGACCTGGGTGCACTCCAGGGTTAACTTCAAGTTGCTGAGATGGCCCCTGTGTCCATCTAAGGGTGTGGACGCAGCGTGAGCCCTGCTGGGGAGGATCCTGGAGCCCCAGGCTGGGCTCCGCCCTCTCGCTGGAGTCTGCCCAGTGGAATAGGCGGGAGCTGCTGGCAGCCAGCAGTGCTCGGGCACTCACCGGTCTCCACATCCTGCACGTAGAAGTGCAGGTCGTCAGTGATCTCGGTCACAAACACTGGCTTGTAGCTGGCAGATCTCTCCTTCTCTTCAAGCACAGGCATCACTTCCTCCACCGGCTGCTCCTCATAGTGGGCCCAGACCTGGAGGTGAGGCAGCACAGGGCAGGGCAGACAATGTGGTCACAGAGGAGACCAGGAAAGGGGCTTTGGGCAAATAGAGTGACTTGGGGGTGGGGATTAGTGTAGGGGCTACTGGGCTGAGCCCCTGGAGATGGAGAAAGGTCCCCTGAAGCTCTTCTGATCAAGTGTTTCTCAGACTGTGGCATACATAAGAAGCAACTAGGAACTGATTGAAAATGTAGGTTTCTGGGTCCCACTCTAGGTCTTCCAAGCAAGAAAAAAAGCAGGCTCCCAGGCGATCTTCATGCACACCACCAGAGTCTCCACCAATTGTCACTGTGCAAGATCTCTCAAATCCTGAGGCGAGCAAGCCAGCCTGGGCTCCTTACACTGTGCAAGAGGAAGTCTCCTCAGCACTTGCCTGGTTCCATCCCTCTCACCTCCAGCAGGTTGCTCTGACCTGGCCCTCTCCACCCTTCCCTCTCTCTTCCTTCCCCAAGCCCTGTGCTGTCAGGGCTGCAATGGCGCAGAAGCTGATTCGACGTGACAGCGCGTCAAGTCCAATCCTGCGGCCAGGAGATTATCCAAGTAGTGAAGCCTGTCAGAGCCGGGGAAGAGGTAGCTTTCCAGCTGAGCAGCCAGAAGCGGGTGGGGAGGTGCGGGGACTGGACCACACATGGGGTCCTGCAGACCTGCACAAAGCCCCAGGTGGTCTAAGTATCAGCTAGAAACTTATGTGTGTCAGGAATCACTCTGCATGTTCTCCAAATACCAAATCACTTAATCAGCACAACTCTTTTAGTAGCTATGACGTTATCCCTATTTTACCACTGGGAACTAGGTACACAGGACACAGGCTTGCAGCCAGAAGCGGTAGCACTGAGCAGAGGGAAAAGCTTGCTTGACTGCTCTTGAACTTGTGTTTGGCTTTGATCAAACCATGTACGTTCTCTGGGTTTCCTTTCTCTCCTTGTAAAATTATCCAGTGTTGACTTAGATAAGTCATCAGCTGGGTGACCCCAAGGAGGAGGTGAAGAGCAAGGATGCTGAAATTACAGAACTTCTTTAGGTGGTTGTTCCTAGAGCCCATACTTCGTCTTTTTTTCCTTCTTTCTTTTTTGGTATTGGGGTTTGAACTCAGGGCCTCAAGCTCTTGCTTATTTTTTTCCTCAAGATGGTTCTCTACTACTTGAGCCACACCTCTGCATCTGGCTTTTTGCTGCTTTATTAGGGATAAACTTTTCCCGTGTGGATTACCTTCGAACTGAGATCCTCATATCTCAGTCTTCTGAGTAGCTACAATTATAGGCATGAGCCATGAGCAGCTGGCACCCTTCTGCTTTTATGTGGTATGTATTGGAGTTTTATCTAAAGAGGAGGAAAGCAGTAAGAACATTCCAAGAAGAATTCAAGGAACGGCTGAGACCCATCTAGACCCAAGCTTGCTGCCATTCAACTGCACTGCCTTTCGTGTGCCACTTGCAGGCCTTTCATCTGTAGCATCTTTCATCTTTGGAGCCTTCTGGCTCCAAAGGGAAGGAGACCTCTAGCTTGGGGACTTCCCTGTCAGATGGCTTTGGGGGACAGCCATATAGGCATCTAAGACCTACGTCCTGATGAGGATGGAGCTTTCCGCTTCAGCCGCCGCTGGTTGCAAGTTTCCCAGATAAGTGTCTACTCAGCCAGTCATTCTCATTGACTGGGCTCCCAGCCCTCTGAGATCTTTGCAGCTCCCAGAATCAATGAGACTTGCACTGAAACTGCCTCTAAGGTGAGAATGTCATCACTACCTTAAGTAGACTGGCGCTGAAACCCTGAGCCATAAGCCAGTCATCCCTGACCCAATAGTCTGGCCCCTCCTCCATTAGCACCCATGTCTCCCACCAATTGCTCAGCTCTATGCAGAGGACCTAATCTTCTCTGCCCTCCCACACACTATTCTTTCTCAGCACTCAGCTCGATAAAGATACAGGGCTCTGTGCTAGCTTGTGAGTGGGCTCTGGGAATGGAAGCCATCCAGGGCTTCCATCCTAACCCTGTCAGCTTCCCAGGCTAGGAGGGAAGGTGCTCCTCAGCTGTGTTGATCAGCTGGGAGCAGACTGACAAGGTGAGAGCAGAAATGGCTAATGAGTCCTCAAGTGAAAAAGCCTCAGGTGACAGCATCCGGCTTTGGGTTTCCTCTCTAGGGAGATAGGTGAAGCCTCATTTGAGGCTGGCGCAGGTGGGCAGCAAGCTGAGGTCATGATGCAAACCAAAGCCTCAGGGATGGCCTTCATCCCTCAGTATTGGGGTCAAGTTGTGCATGCTGCCACCTGAGCTGAGGACAATGAAAGCAAGATTTCTCCATACAGAGTAGCTGGAGCCTGAAGGTTGCGAAGAAGCATCCAAGAGAATAAGAAGAGCTGCTCAGGGAGGAAAACAATCCTGTTCTGAGAGAAGGCTGAGCTTGGCCCTTTGCATGGTGGAGCGACGAGGGTTCCATCTCACTCTTGGGGGACAGCAAAGTTGTTCCCTGTGACTTGGCAGCCAATCGTCCTAAGCAAGCTGGTTAGTGCAGCCTGGGCCAAATAGTTTCTTAGTGGAATGGAGTCAGGCAGCTGGACTGGGCTGCTCAGGTCCATATCCTTCACTGACATTGCCCTCATGCACAGCTGAGGAGACAGACAACTGTCAGATAGCTCCTTGCCCACAGCCATTCCAAGCCTCTTGGGGCTCAAATCCCTGATACTTGTCTTGGGGAATTCCCACGGTAGATGCACCTCTTCCTAGACCTCTATGAAGACAACTAGGAAAACTCAAAGACCCTTTCCAGAAGGAACAGTCCCTGTGTACATAGACAAATAGTGCTTTAGGTCTCTACCCTCCAACTCTTGGCATAGGGAAGGCTGGGGAAGGACCCCTACAGTCTGCAAGTTGGGCAGAGGAGACCTGGGTCTGCTCTAAGCACAGCAGGGGCCAGGGACCTTGGGAGACCACCCATTTATGTGCCTGGCCCTGCTCTTGGGCCACCTCAACGCGCATTAATGTGAAGAGGCTCTGCCAGCTTTTTGATTGACAGTAGGGCTTATGGTCTTCTGCATCAAGTCTAACGCCAAGATGGAGCTCTGTCCTAAGGCAGAGCACTTCTCTGACCCTCTACAGTCCTGGCTGATGTCCAAGGACTGGCACAGCAGGAAAATACTGTCCTCCTTAGCCAGGCAAGTTCCTGTCTTGTTCAGTCCTCTCTGCACTGCTGCAGCTGCTTCAGGAAAGGAGCCTACCATGCCCAGCATGGGCAGGGCCGGGCCAGGTCAGCAGTGGAGGCTGTCTCCCTTCCTGGTCTCCCCAGGGGGAGCCCTGGCCCTCTCTCTTCCCAGTACTTCCTCCCAGGGGAGCTCCAGGTCCTCCTCCTGGCAGGAGATGGGGAATGTGGGCTGGGGCTCCACTGGCTAGAATCTTTCCTTTCTAAATCCTGTTTAATATCCCTGCTCCAGGGGTGGGGCTGGCATGAATCCAGGGTGGCTGCAGTCAAGCCCTCAGCAGGAAAGCCAAGCTTAATAAAAGCCAATCAATGGCTAGTGCAGCCCAGTCCAAGGCCCTGCTGGGCAGGAGTGTGTGTGTGGGAGACAGGGTAAGCAGCTGCCATCTGGGGCTCCCTTCCTGCTACTCAGGCCTTTCTAGAACCCCTGAGGAGTAGGTGGGGGGTCACTCTCTATCAGCCTCCTGCAGAGCAGGGGAGGGCACAGGGAGGGATTAAACCCAGCAGGGAGGCAGCTAAGTCCTTGCAGCTGAGAAAGCAGCACGGTCAGGTTGGCAGAGACAGACAGACTAACTAATGTCCACAGGCACATAATCATACTGCCCAAAGATTTCCACACACATGCCACCTCACAAAAAGTCTTGGAATTTCCTTTCTTAACTTATTAGCTCATAGATGCAAATAGTGACCTATCCTAAGGTGAATAAAAGAAATCCCTTACCTTGCTGACCTGGTCTCTCCCCCAGTTAAATAGGCCCTAAAAGGGTCACAAGTGAAGTAAAACATCTCCCATACCCGAGACCCGTCCTCAGGTTACTGTCCCCAGACTGACCTCCAAATGCTTGCTGAGAGCTGTGGTTGCAAAGCTCTGAAAATGCTGTTCCCATGAGCCAGGCAAGCCAGGCTGGCCCCTCAGGATTCTTAAGTGGATGGGGATTTGAAGGAGAGACCCAGGAGGCAGGCCAACCCTGCCACTGAACTTCATGCATTGCATTTTAATGGGATGAATAAAAATGTGCAGCCTGAGTAAGTAATTAATCACTGCTAATAACTCTTCATCATCAAGTGGCACCAGCAAAATGACAACTTGGGCTTTCAGACAAACCTGCTATGTAGTAAATAAGGATCCCTAGGTTCAACCTGGCATGAAATCTCAGGCCAGGTTCCACTCCCTGGTCTTCCCTGCAGCCTTCCCAGGCCCTAATTAGGAAAGGACACGTGTGGTAAAGCAGCTTCTAGGTTCCGGTGAGTTGTCATGTGTTGAGTAGCCAGAAAGTAGGTCTAGAACACAGGTCTTTCCATTCAAGGCCTTGGTCTCAGGGGCTGCCATGCAAGCCACGAGCATCCCCCTCAGGGAAGGTCCAGCTCTGTAACAAATAGGAGGCCATGGCACTGCTTTGGCTTCCTAGAGCAGCCAGAGGACACAGGGTGGCAATCTTAAGTGCAGTGGTCACCATTGCAAAATCCAATAAGAAGAATATGACTCATTTCCCGATGCTTCTCCCATTGTGCTGGGAAGACAGAGTTGAATGGGAGCAGGAACTAGAATAGGGAGTGGGAGAAATTTGAGTTCTGTGGCGATGGGGCCTGGCTCCTTCAGGACCTGGGCCGTTCCCTTTTCCTGTCCTTGTTTTCTAAGCTGCTTCCTACTGCGGTCCATCACCCACATTTTCCTGCTACCTTTAAAAGGTGGACTGGCTGCTTACATTCACACGGGGTAGAAGAGACAGCGAGCTCCAGGAGGGCAGTCCCTGGTTAGCCCCAGGAGGAAGACAGAAGGCCTGAGTGAGGAGGTTGTTCCTCTGAGTTGGGGGAGAACATGGTGCCTTTTGGAAGCACAAAGCCCCCCACTCTTGCTGGCAGGTGTCTGGATCTTGGCTGTGGGAAACGAGTTTTGAGCCAGATGGCTGCCCCATGGGAAGGAAACGTTTATTCCTGGAATAAATTTATGGCTCAGGCTGGCTGTCCCATGAAATCCTCCTCAAGCTCAGAGAAGCCTTGACAAATTGGTGGCCAGCTGATTTATCCCCATTATTGGGGCTGAGCTGTAAGTCAACGGAGACAGCCTACTATGGGGGTTTGCTGAGCCCAGTGCCCACTTTAAACCACCAAGTTCTTTAATTGTCAATTTGTTTCCAAAAGCTGCTTTGTGCCCCCTACCCCTCGCCTCTTCCATGCGGTGTCTGCAGAGACTGATGGGCTGTAAATCTGCTGTCCTAACAGCTTTATGCATCTTCTAGAAGCTGCTTCCCAGCAGGGGGATGGTGAAGGAAATTCAGAGGCGGGGACAGCACCCTCCTCCCAGGAGGCCACCAGGCACTGATGGTGAGAGGCCAGGGCTAGGGAATGAGGATGGCTCCAGACTCTTCCTCCCCAAGAGACCTCAGTCCTTTTCCTCCCTGCTCCAAGGCCACTTTTCATACAGTGTCCAAGTTCTGCTGCAGGTCCAGGTCCCCCCAGGCTTATGGCCAAGGTTGCCAAAGCCGGCTGCTCTCCCTTGACTGTATGGCACCACCTTTCTCAGCCACTCAGTGGCTGGGGGGTGGGGGGGGAGGAGACACGTGGGCTTGTTCTTGGAGGCAGGCATTTATGGAGAGAGGGGGAGAGAGAGTATGTGCTGGGGAGCCAGCACTTGTTACCTTCTCTTTCTTCTGCTTGGCGGCCTCTTCAGCAGACAGCAGGGATTTGTAGTAGGCACTGCGTTCAGCGGTGAAATGGACCTTGGAGAGCGCCTGCTCCACCAGCAAGACAGACAGGTTAGCGCCATCCATGTGCAGCCAGCCGATGAAGTTGCCGGCCTTATCCATGCTCTCTACTTCCACCTCCACCTGGGGGACAGAGACATGGGGTGTGTCAGCCCACGAGGAAATCCTGAGTGTGCAAGGCAGGAAGGGCTGCCGAGGCCAGGCTAATCAATTGCCTCTACATTTTTGCTAACGTGGCAGGAACAGCTGGAACCAGATCCATCTCGCTGTCCCTTCCCTTTGGAGAGTACTGGGTTGTATCTCACTCTTCTTGGCTTGAGCGAGGGAGTACTCCACCAGCCATGTGTACACTCGGCTGCAGGTCAGGAGTGATTCTCCATGAGCAGAGGGAGCAGGGTGCAGCCACCCTCCTTTAGCACCCATCCCCAGGCAGTGCAGGGATACAGGAAGGCCTCAGGGAACAAGGCAATCTCTAGGGAAAGGGAGACTGCATTCTTTCTGGAAGAGCTGAAAGGATTATAATTTAATGAAGGTAATTAAAGTGCCTTTGAGAGAAGAGATAGGTGAGGCAGGAACAGCATTAGCATACAGGAGCAACCCCAGGAGGACATCACTCCTGAGAAGGGGCAGCTGGAAGGATGTGGTCACTACAATAAACTCAGACCGGACTGCTCTGCTCTTCTAACTGGATGGCCTCAGGGTTCTGTCCTTGGTGGTGGCTAATGTACCCCTGCCTCAGAAAGGCAATGGCCCAGGACAAATTCCTTCCTGGATTCTCTCCTGACCTCATTCTTCCCCTGCTAAAGGGGCTGTAAAAGCCTTTGCTGCTAAATGTAAAAACTTGTATTAATTTAAACAGCTTCAAGCTCGATTAAGCAATAAAATGAATGTCTAAATACCTGGGAATTCTCAAAGCCTGAGATGGAGCTGGTGGAAGAGGGCAAGGAGGGATGAGGGTGGGAGAGCTGGAGAGGCAGGATGGCATGACTCCCCAAGTGCAGAGAGAGAAGGTAGTGGGGAGCCAAAAGAGGCGGCTAGGGAGACAGGACCTGACCTCCCATTCTTCAACACTGTCTTCCCATTTGAGGCCAGTTGCTATTTTTTTACGTAGAAATAGAAGTTCAACAATCCCAAAGCTGGGGGTGGCAAAGAGGGGAAATGCAGGATCTATTAGGGTTAGAAAAAAGGCACTATTCAGATCCAGTCTAGTTAGATGATTTTGTAGGGAAAAACCAAGGCAAGGTGGACAGGCGCAGAATAAGTCCGAGCAGAACCTCTTCTAGAATGCCCACTGCTTCTCTATCTGGCCTCTAGCAGACCAGGCTCTGCTTTGCCCTCCCTTTGTGCAGTGTAGTATTCAGGGAGCAGTATTTTTTCCTGCCAGTCAGACCTCTAATTCCCTCCCCAATATGGGCTCCCCTCCACCCAGGCCCCAAGATTACTAGCTCACCAGCAGAGCCTGAATGCCATAGGAAGAACCAGCAACAGGTTCTGGTAGATGCTGAAACAGATTGCTCCTTTCTCTTAACTAACTGAAGGACATACACACCTGGGCAGGTTGTACTCAGTGTTTAAAACCTGGGACCCACCTTGCAAAGAGCTCAGGCTGTGCTGCAAGACAGAGCCTCCTGTAGGGAGAGGGCTGGGCATGAGGTAAAGGTTGCTGAGTTGGGATAAGAACTGATATGTCACTCTTGGAAGACCTCCTCCTTTTGTCTTAATTTGCCAAGTTTTACCAAACATGAACCCAGAAGAATTTGGAGGAAACAGCAGTAGCAACAGACAGGCTGCTTGTCTTGTTTTGAGGCTCAGGGGACACAGCCCAGTGAAAAGCAAGTGGGGCTGGTTCAATTTCCAGCCAACACAGAGCCCAGGCCTACAATGAACCACTCTCCCCATTCCCTGATGTTTCTTTCATCTTCTAGTTTTAGCAGCCAAGTATGCTTAAAATCAAGGCTGGCTGCCTTGCATAGCCATATAGCTTCCCTCCAGGAGTAGCTGGCCCTTGAGCAGCTCGCAGTGGGCCATTGTGGTCCTTGGCAGCAGGTTGCTGCGACTGATGTAAGAAGCTCAGAGATGAGGCAAACAGGCAGGTGCAATCTCTCTCATTCTACAAGGTGCCATAGTTAGCTCCTAAACTGACACCATGCTCAGAGGTCAGAATCCAGGTGCCTGCCTTTCTCCAAGGTTTACAATGTGTAACCCAGAGACTAGCCACCAAACCTGAGGCCAACCTGCCAGGAAGCAAGCAGTAGGCTCCTCTTGACTTCATACATACCCAGCCTCTCCCCGCCTGCTATCGAGGTGCTATCTTGAGCTTGACAAGTCACTGGGCCCAGCCAGCAGCTGAGGAAAGAAATCTCTGGCCTTGGGCACTGTGCTGCCACTGGATCCATCTCTGGTTGTTGAGGGAGATAAAGCTGTCGCCCACGGGGCTCTGCTTCCCCTTTCATTACAGCTGCCACCGCCATAGTAATTTCTCAATCAAACACAGCCTCTCAGGGGAAGGTGGCTGGGCTAGTGTTCCTGCTAGTTCTGTACTTGCTTGGTTCCCAGCGTCTCTTGCCAGGTTCTGTACTAGGTCCCCCTCCTCCTGGACATACATTGGCCTGGATGAGTGCTGAAACTCAGTGTGACTCTTCTATGGCAGAGGGGTAAGCAAGGGGCTTCCAAGTGTGTATATTCTCCACTTCTTTTCTCTTTTATACTGACTGCCAGGAACCAGTGGCCTATCTGTAATATCATTCAGATTCATGTCCGTACAAGCTCTATTTCTGTTTAACTCTAAGACTTAAATTTCTCTGACATTTATTTCCAAGTAGTCATAGTCATAGTAGTAATGGTAATAATAATAATAAAAAATGAGCCAGGTAGCTATTTGGGAGGCAGAGACAAGAGGATCATTTAAGTCCAGCTTATATACACACTGAAAATATAGATATAATAGATACACAGCTAGAACCCATCCTTGTTATCCATAATAGCTTTATAATGTGGCCGTGAACACAACTAGAAAATACGGGATCGTTGCTACCAGGGAAAGCACAAGGGTTGAGTTCCTATGAGCCTCTGGTCACCATTTTTGTCAACTGATTAATATATAACCTTGTGCTAGATGTGTTTCTGTTTAAATACAGCCACATTAAACACAATGTATATTGTTGATTCATTTACACTGAAATGTCTGCCAATAGCAAGCTACCTCAGGTCAGGTTTGAATGAAGTTTACCTAGCACACAAATTTTCTCCTTAAGGCACACTGCTATCTTCTTGTAGCACTATTTGCTTGGGATCATTTTGAACTACAAAATTGCCAACGAAAAGTATAAAAAGCATGGCACTAAATAGACCACAAAAAGGACATTTACTCATACTCCTGAGAGCAACAACCAGAGGCAATGTTGCCTTATTCGATGTAAGATGAGAATGTGCTTACCAAGTAACCCAAGGTTTTGTTTGTTTTTTGGGGTTTGAATTCAGGGGCTTGCACTTGTTATATAAGCATCTGCTATTTAAGCCGTTTCTCACCCCAGTCCTTTAGCCCTTTTTATGTGTTATTTTTCAGATAGGGTCTCCTGCTTTTGTCCAAGGCTTGCCTTGGACCATGGTCCTCCTACTTATGCTGCCCAGTGGCTGGGATGGGGGGCTCACTAATGTTTTGCCCAGTACAGTCTTGAATTGTGATTTTTCTGAGTCTCTGCCTCTTGAACAGCTGAGATTATAGGTGTGTGCTACTGCTCCAGGTGTTGAGTCTCTTTCTACACACACACACACACATATACACACACACATATACACACACACATATATATTCTTTGCTATTCTGTGAATGGCCACAAGTTGCAAAAAGCAGAAGAACTGACCTTGGGGTTGTAAATAAATTTTGTCAGTAAGTTCACAGATATATAATCTACGAGATATATGTAGAGAAAGCTATTCCTGCAAGATGTCTCAAACCAAACACATAGTTTCTTGTCTCTTAGGCATTCCAGAGCATTTCAGAAGAGAACTGGATTCCACAGTTTCTGTGAAAGTTGCCTGACAGTGGCAGGTGACAGCAAAGAGTTTGGCCCTTGGGTGATTACTGTGGGCTGCCAGAAAGCTAGGAGTGAGCTTTGAGTGCAAGTGGGCATTTGTTGTGTATGCATGTGGGTGGACATGGTCTTGGAGGTAGGTACCACAGAGTACATGTGTGCAGGGACACCAACAGTGCTAGCAAGGGACAAATGGTGGCTCTTTTCTTTCTTCAGTCTCCTGTCTAGAGCACATGTTGAAGCCGTGGAGGTGTGGGGCTCTGGGGGAGGTGAGCACTTCCAGAGAGACTGAGTAGGGGCAGGTGGTGCCACCAGAGTTAGTGGTGTAACAGGTAACAATGGAAGCAGGCAGCCAACATGCTGGCAAGTTAGCTGCGCCCCTTAGGATTGAATACACCGTGGGGTTTCCTCACTTGGCTGGTCTGCCAGTACTTCTGGCCCCCAACCCCTTGCTATCAGCAGAGTGGGTATGGGCTGTGTGGCTGCTGCACATGTGGTCTGGATCAGTCCCGTGAGATGTGTTCTTTCAGGCCTCAACATCACTCTCCCCGAGCAGAAATCAATCACTGATTCATTTACACTGAACTCTCAGCCAATAGCATGATACCTCAGGCCAGGCTTGAATGAAAGTTTATCTAGCGCACACATTTTCTCCTTCAGGCACATTCTAGTCTTCTTGCAGCACTATTTGCTGGGGATCATTTTAAACTACAAAACTGCCAGAAGCACAAAAAGCACAGCAGTAAATAGACCACAGAAAGGATGCTTATTTATACTCAGGAGAGATGCAACAAGAAGGCATTGTTGCTCTGTTCAATTTAAGATTGGAATGTGCTTGCCAAGTGACTCCAGATTTTTGCCACCCTGACCCTGGCCTGTGGGGAGCAGCCCTCTGAACACCTGTGAATTTGCCTTTCCTTTGGCCTTTAGGAAGAAAGGCCTAGCACAGAGATTAAGAGTATAGACCAGAACCATATGGCCCAAGTCAAATCCATCTACCCTGTAGAGTGTTATAATGAGTAACTGAATGAATTAATAGAAATATGCTAGGCACTAGAGTAAAGTGTTTGGCATGTAAATGCTTCATCGCCATGACCATGACCACAATCAAGGTTATTTCCTCACCTCCTAGCAGGAGCATGTATTTCAAGTTCAAATGTCTTCATTTGTCACTACACTGTCAGTTCTATGGGGAATGAAGCCAGCCTTCCATTCTGGATCTTCTCCAGGGCTGGGTATACCTGCTGCCTGGGAGGTGAGGGGGTGAATGGTGATGGATCCTGGAGTCTAGATGGACTGGTGAGTCAACTTACCTCTACCTGTGAACCTTGGGGGCAAGTCACATATCTTTCCTAGACTGTTCTCTTAATAATAAAATGGGGAAAGGGTTCTGGAGCAACATCTTCCCATTAACCAATGCCAACAGCTCACTGGCTAGTTCTGCATCTCTGAGATAGTTTCATCCAGGAGCTGCCCTGGTGGCAAATCTGTGCGTGGGAGCTTACATGTAATTGTGGAACAATTCCTACTTAATAAGTAAGTCCCTTCAATCTTCTCAAACCCTCAGTGAAAAGCTTTGGGTTTTTTATACCTAGGGGTCCTCACACAAAATACTGGGTGAAGGCAAGGCAAGTGGGGTTGGCAGGAAGACCTCAGGCATGTGAACATCCTGAACAGGGAGATGCCTTTCTGCTTAGTGTGGGGTCTTTCCCTAGGGGCCACCAGCCAGTCACATTCAGGGGGTAGGCTGCTAGACAGGCTGGACCTGGCCAGTCTGTAGGCTGGGACAGCTAGCAGGCCCTGCTGCGTCGCAATGGGACACGGCCTCCTGTTCCCAAGTACATTAATGTGCCACTAATGAAATTGTTCTGGCTTATTTACCAAATTAATACAAACGGCACAGGCTGTTAATTTGCATGTCTCCTAATTACCGAGGAAGAGCTCCTGGTGCCCAGGCAACACACATATACCTCATGCCCACCCAGCAGGGCTGTCGGCTCACCTTTCTAGGCTGAGGCTGGGTTTGAGAGAGAAGCATGGAGGAAGAGAGCCGGATTGTCCCCTGGAGCGGTAGATGGGAACAAACAGGGAAGACGGTGGTGGCCAGGAGTTTGTGTCATTTCCTATGGCCCTCTCTCAGTGGCTTTTATGCCCTAGCTTCCAGAAATATATACACAGTCCCTGATGCCACCCCCACACTGTCCCCTTCTCCCCCTCATCTGGATTCTGTCCAGCTCCTTAACACAGGAACCACTTTAAGCAGACAGGCAGTGGGGCTGAGTCATTCCCTGCTCCGAGTGGGGAGGCTCACTCCTACCGGGGGTGCAGTGCAGGCTGGGGAGCCACTTGGGGTTTGCCAAGGGTGTGGAGGAAGGAAGAGAAGGGAATGCCAGGCAAGGGCTGCTGATGGTTGTATAAATGTTAACGTGCTCTCTCTCAAAGTCCCCTGGTCCTCTCTAGCCAATTAGCTTTCAGGTTTGGAAATCTTTCCTAAAGAGAGAAGAGAGAAAAAGAGGGGGGTAGAGGGAGGAGAGGGAGAGGGAAAGGGAGGGAAGAGGGCTTGGGCATCATATCATAGAAGAAACTGCCTTGGGGTTCATCTGGCCGTGTCTGTTCTAACTCTCCTGGTGCAGGGGCTAAATTAGGTACCTAGTAGTCCTAAGGAGCAAAGCTGCAGACCTACACTGCATCCTAAAGCTTATCAGGGTCCCAATGCCATGGAGGTACAGTGGGGAGGAGAGAGCATGCAGCAGAGGCTGCCCTGCTGAAAGGACTCGATTAAAACAAGGCAGCCACAGGCAGGAAGGGTGAGTGAATTTAAAACATGTAGAATAAAGGAAGACTCTATGGGGGGATCCATGTCCCACATGATGACTCTGGACAGGGGACTCAACACCTCAGGTCAGCCTTTCCTGCTGTGTGCCAGGAAGATAGAGAACAGGTACTCTTTTCCTCAAGGGTCCTGCATTGCCATTGTGCAATGCCAGCCAGCCTCAGCCCTGGGGACAGGGAGTCTGCAGGAGCTTGGAACATGGCCATGGGGTGCTTCCTTTCATGGAGGTAGATTGCCTTAGACAGCATAGGTGGCCCTGCTCTTTCCCTGGGGCATATTCCCAGCCCCTGGACAGGCTCTTATTCTCAATCAATCAGCAAAAAGCTGGAAGTGGTAGAACACCAGCCTTGAGTAAAAAAGCCAAGCAAGAGTGCAAGACTCAGTTTAAGCCCCACTACACACACACACACACACACACACACACACACACACACACACACACACACACACACACACACACAGCGCACAGCACAGCAAGAGGCCTGCATAGGTGCTGAGAAAAGCCTTGGGCGCCAGTGTGCTAGAGCTGTTTCCTTCAGGATGTGCGTGTCATACCTGCTCTGCCTCAGTATCTTCATCTATGACGTAAGAGCAGAACCATCTTGAGGTTCTCTTTGCTCTGGATGTGCTGAGGCTAGGCTAGGGAGCTGGGGTGATGACAGTATGCATAAGAGCTGTGACCAGAAGTACACAAGAGAAGAAAAGTTTAGTGGAGAGAAAGGCAAGCAGGAAAGCCCTGTCCACCAATATTATGTCCTTGAGGACAACTGGCAGAAGGGGAGGGGGAAATGGATAGAGAGAATACCAGGTGGGCTGGTCCCGCCTCTTCCTGGCTTCTATGGTTTGTCCACACCTAGGTTCATGGGTTGGAAGCTTGAACCACAAACTTGGCAATACTCCAGGTCTAATGGTACTGAGAGGTGAGGAGACTTCAAAAAGAGGGGCTTAGCTGGGTGTAATGGCAAATGCTTGTAATCTCATCATTTAGGAGACTGAGGCAGAAGATTATGAGTTGAGGATAGCCAGGGATGCACACTGACACCCTGTCACAAAACAAAACAGAACAGAACAGTGCGCCTAGGGGAGTGTAATTAGGTCACAGGGACATGACTTTGGAAGGGATTAAAGGGCATCTCATGGGACCAGATTCTCATGCTTCCTCCGTTGTCAGATAAGTCTCTCTCACCCAGGCTCCTGCCATGTATGAATACTCCTCACCATGAGGCCTGTGAAAGAAGCCAAGTGCTGTGCCAGTACCATGCTGTTGGCCTCCAAAACTGTGAGCCTAATTAAACCCATTTTTAAAAAACAAACTAGCCAGTGTCATGTACTGTGTAATAGCAACACCAAATGGACAAGGATACCACAACTCACTCATCCAGTCCACAGCTTCACTGTAAATGTAAGTAGCAAGCCAGAGCAACCGGAACACAACTGAAGTCTTTTCTTGCCACACAGACAGTGCTATACCACAGAGCTGGGTTGTCCACTGCCCCGGAGGCTGTGTGGAGGTTATAATGGGTGGCTACACCAAGAGCCATGACCAGAGAGACACTTCACTTTAATACGGTAGCGGTTTAACACAGGCAACTTGTGCCCTCCACTTTGACCACACACACACATATGCGCCAACTTCTTTCAGAGCTGATGAACATTAACACAATGCCATTAATAATGCAAGCTTGGGGAGCTGGAGGCAGTGAGTGT
Organism: Perognathus longimembris pacificus; assembly: GCF_023159225.1. Classification (NCBI taxonomy): domain Eukaryota; kingdom Metazoa; phylum Chordata; class Mammalia; order Rodentia; family Heteromyidae; genus Perognathus; species Perognathus longimembris. Next base: position 134,880,311 of record NC_063162.1, on the reverse strand, counting down.
GAAATGCCTCCTGGGTCTCATTACCATCATCCCAGTGGGAAGTGGGCAGGCTAGGGGCGGGCAGCAGCCTGGACAGATATTCTAGGTGCTGCTGGCACAGCGTGGCTCCATCCTCACCAGTGCTCTGCTCTGGTCCCCCCTCCCCTCCAAACCACATGAATCTTTCACATCCCAAGCACAGAGTAGATTGCTTTTCCAGAAAACCTCTTTTCTGACATCTGAGTGCTGGCCCATGGCCCATGCCAAAGCCCTAGGAATGCCTGGAAGTCCAGCCCAGGTTGGCACACTACTGAGAGGGGCCAGGGAGCTCCTGGAAATGAAGGAACGACTGGGTAGCCAGCAAGGAGGCTGGGCTAGAAGGGCTTCTTTTGCTCACCATGTGCTCTCTCTACCTTCAGGATGGGGGTAAGAAGGGGGGTGGAGGGTGACGGTGGCTTCTGGTCTTGCCTGAGGCAGAGAGGCAGCAGCCAGGGCCATCAGCATTGGTGGAGTCTGCCGGGAAATGCAAACCTGCTGACTCGAGGCCTTCGCAAGCGGTAACACAGTTTACAAACTGACGCAATCTGTTCCTTTGGTGCAGACAATAAGGAAGACAGGCTGTTCATCTTCTCAGGAAAACCCCAGGCTGGAGGCCGGAGGGAGAGTTAACTCCCTCTTTCCTGAGGCTCCTCTACAGGAAATGTGGAGGTGTCAAGAGGTGCTCACTCTGCCTTGGCCGAGGTGTAGGACACACCACTACTGGAGTCCTTTCCCAAGGGGTTTTTGAGCCAGAGGCAAGCTCTGGGATCTTTCTGAAAGCAGGGCACACCTGAGTGGCCCTCACTCTTCCACATGAAAAGATGGGCTCTTTTCAGACTGCTTTCCATCAGGTGCCTCTAGACTGTGTTCTCTACCCCAGGCCTTGGCTCTGTGCCAGGAGGTCAGTGTCAGTGGTGTTCTCGGAAGCACAGCCTGAACACCTCTCTGGCTTCTGACTTATACCTTCTCTGAAAGGATGGAGCCAGGGGACAATCATTTTTGTGGAGGAAACCAGTGTGTGTGATCTATGGAGGAACTAAATGCCTGACATTTTCAAATCTCCAACCTGATCTGAAAGTAAACAAATATCTAATCAGGTCAAGTTCAAATGGCAGTTCTCATTTGCAGCTAGTCCTATGGATGACTCCAAGATTTGCTCTGTAGACTAGTGCAGATCCCTATTCTGTGCATTCTATTTTTCTAACCCCAACTCTCAGGGTACTTTGCCTAAGTCACTGTGGAAACCCACACTTTGCTATTAAAAAACACTGGATTAGCCAAGCACATGTGGCTCATACCTGTAGTCTTAGGCACCTAGGAAGCTGCAATGTGAGAATTGTGGTTTGAAATAAGCCAAGGCAGACAAATCTGTGAGGCTCTTATCTCCAACTAACCAGAAAAAAGCTGGAAGTAAATCAGTGGCTCAAGTGGTAGAATGCCATCCTCGAGTGAAAAGGCCAAGGGACAGTGGCCAGGTCTTGAGTTCAAGCCCCAGTACCAATACATGCATGTATGTGTGCGCGCATGTACACTAGCATGCATACACGCACACACACACACAAGCATGCGCGCAGTAGGTTGACACCCATGGTTACTTCTTTTCTACAAGCATTTTGCTCACCTTAGAAAAAGGGAGGCTTTGGCCTCCCATCCCTTGGAGTCACCTTTTTCTCTTCACCCACACTCCTTTCGGTCCCCTATCCAGTGTAGCTGGTTCCCACGGTCAGCATTCCTCTGTCAGTTACTTTAAAGGTCATCAGAACCTCTTAATTGCCATTCTAATAATTTCCTCAGAGAGTTCATCATTTTTGACCTTTCAAATGATCTGACAAAGCACCCTATCTTTACAAAACTTTCTTTTTTCAGATCTCTGTGATCCTCAAACTTGGTTTTTTCTCCCCCCCCCCCCCCACCAGCATGACCCTTGAATATGGGTATTCCTAGGATCCACTTTAAGCTTTTGGACAGATGCTGTAGATTCTACTTCTCCTCTAAGCATTCAACTCTACCACGTAAATTCCAACTGTAGTGAGGAGTCCAATCCTGGATCTTCACCATGAAGTCTATTTTCCCCCTGCTCATCTGACTTCAGGTAGTAGCATGGGTTCCTTATATATCCATGACCTACCTCTAGGCTCACACCGATTCCACTTCTTTGATTCTTCCTCCCCTTTTTGCCCTTCTCCCTTCCCTAAGTTCATGTCCCACATGTAGGTAATCCCTCCTCAGTGGTGGCTTTGCCACCAGGCTTGCCTCTCTCAGCCCTTCTAGGATTCTGGGGAGGGGGGCTATGGTTTATGACAGGCAGTACAATACAATAATTGGACACCTGCTTCAAGTTGTCTTGTACTATGGCCTTGAGGAACTTTATTTGAGTTCTCTGGAGTTCTCTGGGTTTAGGCTATCCTATTTGTTAAATGAGAATAGTAATAACTCCTATCTCAAAGGACTCTGGTGATGAGTAAAGGGGAGTCTAGTATTAAGTTACATGCTCAATAAATACTTAATAAGCGTATATGTGTGTGTTTGTGTATGTGTGTATGTGTGAGAGAGCGAGAGAGGGAGGGAGGGGGAGAGAGAGAGCGATAGTGAGAGAGAGCGCGCCAGGCTTCCGTGGCTCATACCTATTATCCTACCTACTTGAGAGGCTGAGATTAGGAGGATAAAAATATGAGGCCAGCCTAGAGAAATATTTGATGAGACCCCTTTTTCAATCAATAACTGACAGCCAGAGATCAGGAGGATCATGGTTCTACGCCAGCATGGGCAGAAAGGTCTATGAGACTCCATCTCAATGGAAGATGCTGGGTATAGTGACCTGTGCCTGACATTCCAGCTAAAATGTGAAGCTAAAAATGGGAGGATTGCAGTCCAGGCTCATATCTGGGCAAGAAGTGAGACTCTATCTCAAAAATAAGCCATGCAATAAAAAAGGGATAGAGGTATGGCTCAACCTGAGAGAAACTGTCTAGCAAGTCTGAGGCCCTGAGTTTAAAATCCAGTACTGCTTAAAAAAATAAATCCACATCTGATTATCTACCTTTCTGCTAAAATCCTTTCCATTAAGGTTCAAATTTCTCAAGACAGCAGGATATAAGCTCCTAACCGATCTCAACTTCTACTATTCTGCTCCTCATTATTCTGATCTAGTCATGTCAAACACCTAGGAGCCTCCCCCACACATGACTTGCTGTTTCAGGTCTCAGCACATGTTGCTCACTTGGTCTAGAATGTTCCTACTACTTCAGCTGTAAACTCCCTACTCACGGATATCCTGAACAGATGTGCTTTCACTTGAAACATGACAGTATTTACATAGGACTTAGCCCTATGGCTTTCTTAGTCTCATAGTCAGTGTGATGGACACTTGTTAATGGCATTCAGTAGGCAGATGCCAGATAAAAAGTCCTAGTTTCCCAACATCACCAGCAACAAAATGGGAGAAGGGAAATTCCTGTTTGGGGCTCACAGAGACACCAAATAATTGAGAAGGCCTGTTCTTAACGCCCTCTGTGGTGGAAGGCTGGTCCACAGCTGCCCTGCTGCAGCAGGCCTGCCCACAGGAGCCCAGAGGGGCAGAGCTGGCCTCGGTCAGGGCAGCCAGGGCTGATGACTCAGAGGTACCCAGTCATCATGAGCAGAAGGGGTTCTTTTGCACTTGGCTTTGCCTGGACTGAATATAACTGGAGCGAGGATGGATTCCTCTATTTATCCAGGCATGAGCGCAGGCAGCAGCTGTGTATGCCTCCCTCTGGTCTTCTACACATCCACCGCCTCCTGACTGCAGATCCCTCAGCAAGGAATGGGTGAAGAGCAAAAGCAGACAGGAGTTGAGGAAGAACCATATATGAGGACAGGACAGAAGCTAGTAGGATTGGAGCTTAGGCAGAAATAAGGCCCCAAATGCCATGAGGCTTCATTTCCTAGATCCCAGAGCACTGCTCAGTGCTAAATTCTCTAAGCAAGGAGTTAGGTAATTAGTACAAGCCAGGCCATTGTCACTTAGGGCATGTTTGAATCTAAGGGCTGAAAAAAACCTGAAGCTACGAGTCATGAGTGGGTTATAGGAAGCTTCATGTCCTTTTGGAGAATTGCAGAAACCTTTATGGAAAGCAGTGCTGTTGGTTTGAAGGATCTGTGGCTTAGCATGGAAGCAAAGGCTGGACTCATTCACTTCAGAGGTCTCAAAACTGGGCTGTAGCCCTGAGGACTGTTCAAAAGCTGTCAGCACAAGAAAAGAGTATCCTATGCAGGAGGTGAGGGGTCATGAACACCCCGCTTTTTTTAAACACACACACACACACACACACACACACACACACACACACACACACACACACCCTTATCACATGACTTTTTGGCAAAAAATCAAAGATACCAATTCCTCTTGTAGGCCAGAGAGGGTTGAGACATGATTATCAGGCCAGTGAAGGAGTTACCTCTCCCTCTGTGGTTCTTTTAAGCAAGCCCTCAGGTCTCGTACTCACATGTTTCCCTCATATGACTGGGCACCAAGCAGGAGGCCTGGCACAAGCCTTCCCGTCTCAGCAGGCCGTGCAGAGGGTATGCTGTGTATGATTACCCAGGGAGGGGGCTCTCTGGATCAGCACAACAGCTCTTTTGCAGGCTAGCAGCAACCCTGTTAACCTACAGCTCTGGGCAGGACACAGAGAAACAATAAATCGCAGCCTCTCTTCTGACTCCACTAACAAGCTGCTTTTTGGCCCAGGAAGAGATCTGAGCATTTTGGGGGACCATGCTCATGTCTGATGCACATTTCCAAACCATTGCAAACTTCTTAGAGCAGGGAATAGGAAGCATCCTTTGAGATGCTTAGCCCTGGAAACTGGTCTTTGAGCCCTAGCAGTGCCAGAGCTAGAGGCTGTTTTACATCTACCCTTCTGTACATAGGACAACTGGATTCATGCTTCCTGTGGCCTGAAGGGCCCATGATCTCTCTGGCCTCTCAGTAATGCAAAGAAAAGCCCATGGGTAAAAGCCACCCATTATATGTTTGAGCACGTACACACAAAATAAGGATAAATACAGCCTGCCAGAGAGGCCTGGTTAATGACTGGGGCCTTGCTCTACTCTGTGTGGAAAGGTTGGGGCTTCCTTGCTGCAGACTTTTTTTGTGTGTGTGCTAACAACAATTAAAATATGGCATTAGGCTGGGGATATGGCCTAGTGGCAAGAGAGCTTGCCTCGTATACATGAGGCCCTGGGTTTGATTCCCCAGCACCACATATACAGAAAACGGCCAGAAGTGGCGCTGTGGCTCAAGTGGCAGAGTGCTAGCCTTGAGCAAAAGGAAGCCAGGGACAGTGCTCAGGCCCTGAGTCCAAGGCCCAGGACTGGCAAAAAAATAAAAATAAAAAAAATATGGCATTACTTACCACCCCCCTCCTCCGCCAACTTCTAGTGTAGGGCTGGAGTGGCTCCCCCTCCAACCTGTCCTCCTTGTTCTGCAGTGGTCCTAGCCCAGGCAAGGGCAGGGGAAAAGGACTGGGCTGCTTGGTTATATGACTGTCACCGCTTCCTCTAGAACCACAATGCTTCTCTTTCTACTTTTCCCACTGCCCCTGACATTGGCTCTTCACACTCTTGGACAGTCTGTCTAGTTCCTGAACATTCTCAAAGCCACTGCCATCAGATAAGAGGATAGATAGGGATGAACATGTAGGATGGGCCATACTGATTTTGCCCTGTTCTCAGGCAGAGTGGCTGGCTGGGTCTCCTCTAAATGGGCCCCTAACTTCATTTGCTCTGTCCTACCTCCCAGTTCTGTTGTGCTAAGCAGAATTCCACAGGTACCTGCTCTCTGCTCCTTAAAGGAGCGGCTCTTCAAAGGTGGGCATTGTCTGAAATGGAGAGGAAATGAAGATGCTCAGTGTTTGCAGAGGCTAAAATGGGCCAGAAGTCACAATTAGCATCTGAGCCCTTTTGATCTGGAGGAGGAACAGAGGCCCGACCTTGGCATCAGTTGAGCTGCCTCTTCTGACAGAGGACACTTGGATATAGCCTCTGCTGTCAACACAGCTTGTCCTGCTACAGCCTTCCTGCCACAGTGCCCTCAAACAAAACTCCTACTACCACCCTGCCACACAGTGTAAATACCATTTAAACAATTTGATCTCTTTCAATGCTGTCTGGGGGTGGTCTTATTGTCTGCTGCTCCTGAGCCAGGGTACAGGAAAACAGAGTGGGAAGGGAAAGAGCAGCAAGGAAGAAGGGAAAGTCAGTTCTATCCTAGATCCTAGCAGGAAGTGAGATGCAGCAGGGGGGACAGAAAGAAAAAAACAAGGAGAGTCTCAACACCTCTTATCTTCTTAAGAAGGAAGCATATTAGACAGCACTGATGAGCCCATCTCATCAGCTCCATTTCTTCAAGTACAATCTTCTGTGGTCTAGTGGATCTGAAGGTTATGGAAGCTGCCCAACCCACCTCCTATATCTCTGCCTGCCCAAGAAGTGACTGCTGAACAAACAGCAGCCAAGGAAAAGGCAGAGGTCTGTCCATTTACTGATAATGACCCCAATGGCATTCCCTTCCGGAAGGTGCTGCCCATGAATGCAGATGAAAATATAAGCACTATTTTTCAAGGGGCACCCCACATCACTTCTGTCTTCCAGGACGCCTTTGATTCACTCTTACCAACAACTCTTTCACAGTGCACATGCTTGTCCTGTAGCCAACTTATTCTTGCTAAACCTTTACCTCTTATGTGTTAACAGTTTTCCAATGACATTGTTTTCCTGTTTCTGTTGAATTCACCACAGTCCCTAGAAGCAGAGCTTCAAGGGGCTTGAGGGAGGAGACTCCGGGCACCCTGGGGGAGGCTGCGCTTGGCAGAGCTCATCTGCTTCTGGCCAACACCTTCCATGTGATTATATTCCTGGTTGCTGTCCAGAGCTTTTCTAACAAAGACAGCTTCCAAGGCTGGGAAGGCAGCAAAAATGGCAGGTGAAAGTTGTAGTAGAATACCGTGCACATTGTAAGGTAAGATCACTGTGGCTCAGAAAGATACAGCAGAGCTGGAGAAGCTCTAGGGATACCCAGCTGAGCTGATAAGAGATGAGAACATTCACCAGTGATTAGGAGCCTTCAAAATGAGAGACAAATACTGAGGGAATGGGAAACACATGAAAATCATTAAAGATATATAAGGAGGCCTAGCATTCATAGAAATCAACCAACCAAGAAATAGTTACTTGGTATCTACTAAGTAGAAAAGCATTGCATTAGGCACTGCAGTTGATCTTGACAGAGCCTGAGCTTTAGCTGAGAAGACACAGTGAAGTCACATCATATCTATTAGTGACAAAATGCCATGTAAAACTCACAACAACTGAGTGGTATAGATAGTTAAGCACGAGAAGGGCTCATAGGAGAGAGAGACAGCTCTGAGAAATAGGAAACTCTTCAAGAAGAAGCCAGGCCTGAATGGATAGGAAGGGTTCATCGGTGGGGAGAAAAGAAAACCTATTCTAACACAGGGAAATACTTTATAAGTAGTGCATAGCTATAGAGTAGGAGGAGGAATGAGAGGACAATTTTAGGACAGAAAATGTTGCTGAAGTCAGTGAAGGTATAGTGTAAACAGATATTAGAGAGAGGAAGAGAGTGAATGATGGAATGAATAGGGTCCAGAAGGAGCAACAAACAGCCCCAAATGAAAGCTTCAGAGGGCTGGCCTTGAAAGATGAGGTGATGGGGGAATATCAGAACATAACTCCTTTCTCTTTTCCTCTTACCCTCTCCCCTCCTCCCCCTTTTCTGATCCTGGAGCTTGAACTCAGGGCCTAGGTGCTGTCCCTAAGCTTCTTTTGCTCAGAGCCCGTGCTCTATCACTTGAGCCGCAGTTCTACTTCTGGGTTTTTTGGTGTTTTTTTTTTGGTAGTTTATTGGAGATAAGAGTCTTATAGACTTTCCTACCTGGGCTAGCTTTAAACCATGGTCCTCAGATCTCAGCCTCCTGAGTAGCTAGGATTTCAGGCATGAGACACTGGCACCCACTGCTTAACCGCTTTCTGATAAAGTTCTGGGAGGATGAACCAGGGACTGAAAAGCAACCTGAACATGATGTGCAAAAAATTCTGCTACAATCATGATTATTAGGAGAAAGGAATGGGAAAGAATGATAATGCAGGCTGATACAAATAGAAAAAAAGAAAAAGAAAATGCAGGCTGATGTGTTAATGGACAATGGAGCATTCTAACCTAGAATCAGAAACAAACACACACACACATACACACATATATACACACACGCACTTGTTTAAACCAGGGCAAATATATCCATCACATTCTTATTGACTTAGTCTAAGTACCATTTCCTTCAGTAATCTTTTCTGAATCCCCAGTTGTGCTTCAAGATAACCCTGGGCAACTCAATGTCTGGACCACTCTTCTGGTGGCTGCAGGGTGCTTGACTCTTTGATGGTAGAAAACGAAGCTTACTTGACTTTGGGAGGCCTGACACACAGGCTAATACAGGTGAAATAAATTGGATGAAAAGGACATACAGACACCAATCACTGGCACTTATTGATTTGTTACTGCTTTTGAGAATGTTTGATTTAAAAGAAAAACATGAAAGGAAGATAATCTCAGAGGAAAAGAAGTCCTGGGGATACAGTCCCTGGGCTCAACGGCTTGGCACACTATGGCTGTACCCTCCCAGTGATAGGCCTGAAGACAGGTTCTAACAGCTGGGCTCAGCAGGGGGCAGACCATAAATGCTCTACCTAGGAACACTCTGCAGTTGTCAGTTCTGCCTCTAAAGGAATGTGCAGCAGTTCCTTATTATGGAAGAGAATAGAATCACCATTTTTCCAGTTATTCATGTGTGCTATGCATGGAATGAGGTTTACAAACATGCATGTGATCTTACTCAATTTATACAATATTTCTGTGAAGTGGTTGGCCAAAATCTCATAAGCTGCTGAAGGCTTAAAGATGGCAAACTTGCCAAAGGGGAAGGCTGATTAATGGGTACCACATTACAGTTAGGAGTGAGAAGTTCTGATGTGCTATACTGCACATTTTCAGAGGTGAAAACACATTCTGAAAGTGTTCATCACAAAGAGTTGAAGATGGAGATGTTTACCCTGATTTAAACACCATATACTGTGCACATGTACTGAAGTATGCTAAGTATTAATTGGTGTGGTTTTTGTTTTTATGTACCACTTAAGACCAAAATTAATTAAAAATTTTTTCCCAAGGTTTTTTGGGAAGTGGAGAGGCCAGAACTAGAATTTAATCCTGCCACATTCTAGAGCCTGGCTCATGTCACAAATATGTGGACGGAACAACAACTTGCTGACATTTGAGATAATCATAATCGCAGATGTCTTATGTTCCTAGGAGGAGCTGAGGTGAAGGCTTGGGCTAGAGTGTGGAGGATGAAGACAAGGTGAGAGAGACCAGGCAGTGACCCTGGGAAAGGCATCTGTCTTCCTGCTGGCCTGGCTGCTCTGCTGAAGTATAAATCAGGAAAGGCTGACTTGTTAGCTCCCTTCATCTGCCTGAGCCTTTCTCCCATGATCCCATGCTGAGCACTCCAGTTAGCAGTTCTGGGCTTATTACCCTCTGGGATTGGCTGCATCTATTCTCTTCACTGCTCAGCTGGAGTCCAAGTCTGGGAGCTCATCATCACCTCCCTGGCTCCCTGAGAGCCACCAGCTGTAACCTCTTCTTTTTGGGTCTGCATCTGAAGGAGGTCCCCCAGGGAATCCCCTTGCCATGAGGTCATCAGGTTCCTCTGTTGAACCAATCAAGGAGATACCCACAAGGGGGCTTGGAACTCAGAAATGTAAAAGCTCTGAAACTACCCGGGGTTCCTTTAGATCTGTGTGTGGGGGGGGAGGGGGACACCTGCTGTGCTAAGATGACAAGAGCAAGAGAAACTGTGGTCCACAGTGCTGCCTAGATGAGGGGCACAGCCTGTGGACAAGGAAAGGTGAATGATGGGTACAAGCTGTGTGCGCTGCTGTCCCCCAAGCCTTCGCTGCACCCACCTCTTTTACCCTCTGACCGAAAATGAAACCCTTCTGGCTTCCCCACCTGAGAAAATCTGAGTTCATTATTGAAAAGCCCAGAGAATTTATTGCTGTGGAGATGAGGAAATTTAAAACTCATAACCACCCTGCAGGCCGATAGATCAGACAGATATCCATCCTATTAGAATACTTGGACACTGCAGATATTCATCTTATTACACTAAACGGTGAAGAAAGCCTCACCCACACCACAGAGACACTGGGTATAGTTTTCTGCTCACCTTCCTGAGTACATTGATCAGCCCATTTGGCTTCCACTGTTGAGATCGGCCACAGAATTACAAACTGCTGAGAGACAGCAGAAGTTTTAAATTAAACATTCATGGGCGTATGTGAGCTTGGAAAATGATGGTGGGTCGCAAGGCAGACAGGCAGGCAGGCAAGATTTAGGGCCGTGTGTGTGTGTGTGTGTGTGTGTGTGTGTGTAAAGCTGAAGCTCACCCACAAGTCTGGATCAAGCCTGGAGATAGAGGAGCCAGGGAGGGAGAGAAAAAGAGAAGAGAAGGCCAGGGAGGAGGAAGTTAAAAGCTCTTTGGTCAAAGGGCCAGACATGCTTCATGACAAAATGAAAATTATTGGAGACTTTGAACCACTGCTAATGCCATCCTCCGTGCAAGGCATAAAATATATGGCACTGGACAGTAGGTGTCCGAGGTGAGGACCTTGGTAGGACAGTCAACCCAGTACCCGGGGCTCCTCTTCATTTCCCTTTGGTCATTTCCAGACTTCACCTCCTCTATCAAGTTCTGCCTTGCCGACACTTGCAAAGCATAGCTCAAGTTGTCTTTAAGGTGCTGACTTCCGGGGCTGGGAATATGGCCTAGTGGCAAGAGTGCTTGACTCATATACATGAAGCCCTGGGTTAGATTCCCCAGCACCACATATATAGAAAATGGCCAGAAGTGGCGCTGTGGCTCAAGTGGCAGAGTGCTAGCCTTGAGCAAAAAGAAGCCAGGGACAGTGCTCCGGCCCTGAGTCCAAGGCCCAGGATTGGCAAAAAGAAAAAAGAAAAAAAAAAGATGATGACTTCTGTCCCTCTGCCACACTATGGGCAGTACTTCTTTCTTCCCTCCTCTGGTTTGCCTCAGGAGGTGAAAGTGCCTCTCTGTTCCTTGCCTTCCTGTCCCTATGCCAAGCCCTGGGAGAGTGTGAAGACTGGGTTTATGTCCTGCACAAGCTTGCCTGGCACCTGCTGCCCTGGCTGTTGGAGCCGACCACCACATGGACCACTCAGCCCTGGAAAGGAGGCCTGGAGAACTGAGGACCGAGTCCTGACAGCAACCCTAACAGTGATGGGTGGTATAGGGAAGACGGGTCCTCTGGGGGGCTGCCCCCTGCACTAGCCATTCCTATTACCTTGTTTTATTTTCTTTTATTGCAGAGCAGCTCCAGTGTGTGGGCAATAAAGCTTTGACTGCTTCACTCCACAGGCCTGGGTGGGGGAGAGCTCAGCTTGCGGAAGTAGGGCAGCGTGGAGAGGAGGCCCGAACAGGGAGCTGATTCCAGCAAGCGCATCCTCAGGGCAGCGCTTCTCTGGTTTATAAAAGGCCCTTTGAGGGCAGGCAGAAAAAGGAGCATTCTGGAACTATGGCTTCTCCCTAGCCTGTCATTCATCCAGGATCTCTATCCTCTGCTGGCAGGTTACAAACTCTCTTCCCCCACCTCCCACAAAAAAACTACACTTCTGGCTGCTATGTTACACCCCTTGCTCCTGGGCTGATGTCTTTTGCCCACTATCCAGACTGTTCTGTCCTTTGAACAATTTTGTGTTCCAGTCTTCCAAGAAGTCTGGAAAAACATTTCCTCCCTAAGGGCCTGCTGCATTTTTCTCTGAACCCTAGGAGCTGCTCAGACCCCTTTCTAGAGGCAGGTAAAGAGAAAAAATTACCTGTGCAGCCTCCAACAGAGATGGAGACAAGGTTGAACCCTTCTCTTAAGAGCCACAACCTTGGGAAATAGGAGGGCTGAAGAGGCTGGAGGGTTGGTGAGGGGCTCCTTGAAGGTTCAGGTACAGGCTTGTATGGGATAAAAGAGGCTTTAAGGAGCGAAGAGAGGCAGCTTGCTGGCCTGCTGCCAAGACATGGGTAATAGAGCTTCTTGTAGCCCCAAATGGTTTATAAACACAGAACCTTTGCCAAAAACATGTCCCTGTCAATTCTGAATGCCTTAAAACGCCACAACTACCTCTCATGCCACTTTAAATAGCCCCTTTCCTGTTAAATTATCTGCAATAGTTACTTAAGCTACCTACATTCTACCCAATATACATTTACAAAAATTTTGTATAAAATTTATTTTCGTTATGCTTCACTTTATACCAATCACTTTAAGATGATGATATGTCAATTCCAGTGTTCTAGACCTACTCTGGCCACTTAGTAGACATTAGCAATTTGGAATTTGCTTACGGGTAGGGCCTGGGTATTGGTCACTTCACATAATTTTGTTGATATAAATCTTCTGCTCTAGGGGAATCTTCCAATATAACACTGAAATCCCTGAGGAAATGATCTTCTGGGCACTAAAGTAGGGGTGGGAAGCAGAACTGGCATTCCAGGCACAGCCCATCAGGCCAGGCTTTGGAGAGGGAGATGGATTTCGCCTGATTTCCCTTGACGGACGAGTTGTGTTCAGCAAACAGCTCGGCATGCAGCTGTCACTCAGATGCTGAGCTCTGACAGGCATCGATCAGGCTGCAGTGTGAGCATGCAGATCCACACATCGCCTCATCAACATGCCCAGCCTGGAAGGCAATTCTGTCTGGGCCAGGATGGTGGTGACCCACCCGCAGAGGATGGGGCTGGCAGGGTCCCTGTGTCAATGGAGGAACAGCAGGATGGGGCTCCTTCACAGTACTCATTCCTGGGTACTGTGTCAGCGATGTGGAGCTGTGTCAGTGATGTGGAGTTGAAAAGGTAGGGGGAAGGAACAGATCCAACTCTGACAGACAAGCTGCCACACAGGAGCCTGTTTCAGACAGCTGAGAGGCACAAACAGGGGTGCCAGGCTAAAGCTGGGCATAAATGATTATAATCTGGAAGCCTGAGCATGAGACGTAGATGGCTGGCAGCTCTCGCCTTCCTTCCTTGCCTAGCAACTTTGTTTCATGCTGCCCTCACAAAGTCTTAGGAAATTCCAGAACATTTTGATGGAACCAAAGGTCACCTTTACCACCATCCCCAGTGTGGTTGTCCTCCTTGTATCTCTGAGCAATCAGTTCAGACCAGGATCTTCTTTAGCAATAACTTGTTTTGCTCAGCAAAAGTCCTCTTTCACGTGAAAACCCACTAAGCTGAACTTCTTCATCCTAGTCTAAGTTTTGTACTCTGGGCCAATTTGGCACAAGTCAGATTCCCCTTTCTCATTATCAGTATGTGGCTCTGGGAAAGTTTGCTGAGCCCACATATCACTAAAGAGCTGCTTTTAGGATTGAATGAGAAGAGGCTTATCAAATGACTCATCACCTCTCAGTAACACAAGTACCCAAGAGGAGTTCCTTCCTGACCACCTTCCACCTAGCAAACATTGGTACTTGGAATGTTTGCTCTGTTCTTTCTTTCCCTACCTACCTGGTAATTTCCATCACTCCCTGGACCTGAGCCCCACATGCCCAGGTCCCTTCCTGGGAATATTCCTCCATGGAATCAAGAACCATCTAAAAACGTAATACTAACAGTATCTGTGGGCAGTTAAACTTAATTGTCAGCTTGATTGGATTCAGAAAGGCCTAAGAGATTAATAAAGCATATCTTTGCAAGTGTCTGTGATGGCATGCCTAGAGACTTTAAGAATGGATGAATGTGTTGATGGGATTGGTAATATGAGGGCGTTATTGGGGTGTGTGAAAGGTAGCAGGTGGGGCTTTTCAGAGGAAGTAGGTCACTGGGAGTGTCTCTTAAAGATGTCCTGCATTGCCATCTCCCACTATTCTCTGCTTCCTGACTGTCATAATAGGTCTTCCCACCATGGCAGACAGAACCCTCTGAAACCATAAGCCCAAATAAATCTTTCTTTCTTTCCATTGCTTTTCTTGGGTATTTGCTCACAGTAATACAAAGGGCTAACAACAATATCCCAGATATTGTTCAAACAGTGTAGAATAATTACCTCCTTCGATCTGTACGATTTCTCTATTAATGCAATTTTTATCAGTCACACTGTTGTTAGCATACAGTTTGTGGTACATAAAACCCCCTGGGGTAATTTTCAAATGAATTGCTGTCAAGCTAGGTCACCTTCATCTTGTAATTGTGTAACTGATTTTTGAACTTAAAACACAGGACTTGGCATTTGTTACAACTGGTAAAATTACATTTCGCTTTCTAAGTTGCAGCCCATCTCCCTAGACTTGTAAGAAATTTTGAATCAGTTTTCTGTTCTAATGGAAAACAATCTTATTCACTTTGAGTATCTTTCTGAGTGTCTGTCTATATCTTTGGTGGGCTCAGGGGGGCAGAACCATATACTTGAATAGCAGCTCCATGCACTGTTGAGAAGAGAAATCCAGGAGCCTTGGGGATCCTCAGGGGCAGAGTACACACAGCAGGACCAAAGCAGGACCAAGCTGCACTCTAACTTCAGAAGGCTTCACCTACCTCTTTCCTTTGTATTCACTGGATATGAGGTTTGCACACAAGCATGGATCCATAGACAGACATGGAGTACTTACATGTGAAATGGGTGCATGACAGTGAGAAATGTGTAGGAATGATGCTTCTCAGCTCAAGGAGGGCTTATGTGTCTCCACTGCCTTCCCCCCCACTCCCCCCACCTTCAGGGTACCATTTTTGTCAATCTTTTTGGAACAGTGTTTTTCTCAAATCAGAATAGAAATCCTCTGGAGAAGACTGGCTGGGTCACAGGTAGATAGCAGAAAAGGGGCTTGGCAGAAGCACAGAGAATAAATTTGCAGTTGACATGATAAATGGAAGAGAGATTTGGGCCCAAAGACCAGGGAGAAACGAAATGAGTGAGAACCAAAAAAAAAATTCTGCCAGGAACTAGAGGGTAAAACAGTATTTTCTGCATTGCTTATTCCAGTAATAAAGTTATCGGGCAACTAAGGGATCTAGGGACTTACTTGGGGTTCAGTTCTGCAGAGTTTACATGACAGAAAAGTCATGTTTCTGGATAGTTCAATCGAGTTACTGCACTT
Source organism: Perognathus longimembris pacificus (assembly GCF_023159225.1). Taxonomy (NCBI): domain Eukaryota; kingdom Metazoa; phylum Chordata; class Mammalia; order Rodentia; family Heteromyidae; genus Perognathus; species Perognathus longimembris. Next base: position 134,865,073 of record NC_063162.1, on the reverse strand, counting down.
TACCTATCTCAGGTGTGGTAACTGAATTGCTGAAGTCACTGCTGGGAAGCCCGCAGGGTTGAGCACAGAGAGGTGGGCTATTTGGGAATAAGGGCAGGTGGAGGGACGATGCCTTGTTCTTCAAGAAATGCTGAATCACATTGTCTCAGTTTGACAAAAAATGATAGAAGATGGCCAGAAAACAGCATGTTTCATTTTCTTTGCCATAATGCAAAAAAGAAGAATATGAGAAAGAAGAGAATTGGTTCAACTGAGTATCCCATGCCTTTTCCTTTTCACTCCCTTCCCACTCTCCAGCTAGCCTTCTTAAAAAACAAAACAAAACAAAACCAAAACCAGATAGGAGTAGTACTGTGGTCCCAGAGGCTACCTCCCTAAAAAGAGACATGCCACTGAGGCTGTTCTTGGCTTAGAATGCAGCACTGCCTGGAAAACCAACCTTCCTTCCTTCCCCTTCCTCCCCCTCCCCCTCCCCCTCCCCCTCCCCCTCCCCCTCCCCCGCCGCCTCCTCTTCATTCTTCTTTTTTTTGTTGTTGCCACTCCTGGGGCTTGAACTCAGTGCCTGGGTGCTGTCCCTGAGCTTCTTTTGTTCAAGCTAGTGCTTTACTACTTGAGCCACAGTGCTATGTCTTGCATTTTCTGAGTAGTTTAATTGAAGATAAAGAGTCTCATGGACTTCTTGCTTTGGCCAGCTTCGAACTGCGAGCCTCAAATCTCAGTCTCCTGAGTAGCTAAGATTACAGGCATGAGCCACCAGCACCCAGCAAACCTCTCCTGTACATGTGTCTACTCTGCTGCAAAGCAGTTTGAGACAGGCTTTTATTTGATGATCCTAAGTCATCAGCTGAGAATCTCTTTCACCTTTGCATTTTAACAGAAACCTAACATTACTAGGACTTTGCCCACTGGTGCTCTATAGCAAATTTCCTCCCACAAATTGACTCTGTTATCATCCCCATTTTATGGATGAAGAACCTGACCTTTAAAGACTCAAGCGCCATCAGTCTAAGACTAGACAGCTAGTTAGGGACAGGGCTAGAATTCAAAGGTCACTGTCTTGTTCCCAAAACCAAAGAGCGGACTGGAGTGTTGCTCAGCTGAATAGACACATGCAAGAAACGCAAACTTCCTCAAGTCTTTTGATATCAGTGGGACAAGAGGAGGTGGCTGGGGAACTGAATGGCCTCAAAAGGATGGGAAAAAGGAGAGGAGGGGTAGCTTGGAGAATGAGCAGTTAAGAGAGAAGGCAGCTGCTAGGGGACTTGACAGACAATACTATATCAGTCATGGAGCCCTCCACAGCCTTGTGAAATGTAGGCCTGGATAAGAAGAGTGAAATTCTTCAGGCTGAAATGATGCTGATTTTGCTCCTAGAAGAGCAGCAGAGAAAAAAGAGATGAAGAGGAGAGGTAAGAGGGAGCAGACTCTGAAGGATAAAGACCTCCCTGGCTCTGTGTCCAACTCCAGGAATAATGGCAGGGCTAAAGCACCTGTGGGCATTTATAAAGAGCACCAGAAACGTCCCCTAAACATTCTGCATTTTTTTCCAGACGGAAAAATGGACTAACAGACATATGAACAAGCTGGGGCTAGGAGCTGCAACACTCAAAAGCATCTTCCATAGCAGAAAATGCAATGTGCTAGGCCAGTAGGGCAGGGAAGGCACATAGGGAAGTGACGACTATTCAGAGAGCTGACATTTTCTTGTAGCAGATCCCCCTGCTCCAATCACTTGAGAAGGTGATGAGGCCCCTCTCCTAATAGCTTTCTGATCTCCTATCCTCCCTATCAAAACCAAGTCCAGTTCAGTCTCTGCTGTCCTCTAGCCATTTACCTGGCTGGGCCACGAGTGTATTCTTTAGAGGCAATACTTCCTTCCCTCCCATCCCTGCTACCAAGGCTGTTCCCAAACAACACGCTGAGTGTTTCCCTAGTTCATCCCACTCTTTCCAATCAGAGCTAATTGAACCACTTAACTCAAAGACAATACCATTTGCCTTTGCAAGCCATTAAGATATGCATCAGTTGAGGTGCTATGCATGAAGCTTGCTCTAGGATGACACTACACACTCACAAACATGCATACCACTAACAGAGCTCAAGGAGAAATTCTGCAAAAGCATAGTCAGCAAGTGTCAGCCTGTCTTCCTCAACAGGGTTTCCTGAATTAAAAAAAGAAAGAAAAAAAATCACTGCCAGTTCTAATTCAGGGACAGAAATTGCAGCTGTGGTCTCATGGTCCCCAGAGATTCTGTTGTTTATGTTCTCTGAGGTCCAGAAAAGAATGTAGAAGAGGAATGGAGATGACTCCTCAGACCCTACATGTGACAAAGAATATTTACTAGAGAAGATAGGAAAGACAGGAGGAGAAAGCCCCCTTATTTTCCACCCCATTGTAGCATGGTTGCTTCCTTATCCACCCCAGGGATTCCCCTAACTCCTATGGGACAAGGGTGAGCAATAGCATCCCAGGAAGGAAAGGCCCACAGGACACCAAGTTACTGAAAAGAACATCCTCTTCCTAACACTCTCAACATAAGGCCCAAAGTGACTGGGGAAAAAGAGGAGGACTCAGGAGGAAGCAGAGCTAATAAGGGAAGGACTGGGGACCTGAGATGTCTGCACTAGAGCTCTGTGCTTCATGATGGTGGTTTTGCTAAGCATGTGCTTTGAGAGGGAAGAACAGCTACAGCAATAAGGGACAAAACAATGACAAGCAAAGAAAGATGGGGCCCAAAGGAGTGTAGGTGAACAAGGTAGGTCCATGGTCCTGACTGTGCCTTTTAATGTTGTGTGTTTTGTCCCCTGAGGGTTACTGCACACACTGAGTGGAAACAGCTTGGGCAATCCCAGTTCCGCCACTGCTTTCTGCTAAGGTGACTTTTAAGAAAAGCCACTTAAGTTCTCAGGGTTTGTGTTTCCTGTTCTCTAGCCAGGGGATGGGATTAGAGTTCCAGCTTCCTTTCAGCTCTCAAAGGCTCTGATGTAATCCTTACCTTGAAGTTGCATGCCCAGTTCCATCCCTTTGCACCATCCTTTCCTGTTGGGGACAGGAATTTTCAAGCTCCTGCTCAATAGCCTCCTTCTGAACTCTGGGAAAGTATGAAGGATTTCCTCATCTGCCACAGTGTTCTCTCCCCTCCGCAAGTCTCACTGAGTAATATGAAGCCTAATCAGTTAACCACTAGTCACAATAGGTATGATTTTGGGGGTTACAGAGACCAAAAGAGATGCTGTTAGGATGGAGACAGGCAAATCCTAGTCTGCTAGAAGAAGGGAGGTAGGAGGGAGAAAGAAGCAATGGAAGAAGTTTCATGAATCACAAGCGAGAAAGCTTCAGGTTGGTCCTAAACCAAATTCTAGATCCAGCTGAAGCATGGTTTGTGAGTACTTAGAAGCTAAAGGAGGCTGTCTTTCTTTTATCTGATGATTTTGGCTCCCTTATAAAAAATGAGGTCTGTGGGATCATTTCCAGGTCTTCAATCCTACTCCATTGATCCTCTGGCCTGTTCATGTGCCAGTACCAAGTTGTTTTAAAAACTACAGCTTTATAATAGAGTTTGAAGTTTGGTATTGATATTCCTCCAGCACTGTTTTTCAGACTAAGGACTGTTTTTGCTCTTTGGGAGTCTTCTGTTATTCCATATGAATTTCTGAATTGCTTCTATTTCATTAAAGAATATTGTTGAGATATTGATGGGTATTGCATTGAATCTGTAGCTAGCTTTTGGCAGTATTGCCATTTTCATGATGTTAATCCTCCCAATCCAGGGGCATGGGAGGTTTTTCCACTTCCTTAAATTTGCTTTAATTTCCCTTTTTAGGTTTTTAAAGTTTTGATCATAGAGGTCCTTCACCTCTTTGGTTAATTCTTAGGTATTTTTTTTTTTGAGGCTATTACAAAAGGAGTTGCTTTCCCAATTTCATCCTCACTCTTCTTGTTGTTGGCATACAGAAAAGCTACTGATTTTTGTGGGTTAATTTTATACCCTGCTACTTTGCCAAGGTTTTGGATCAGCTCAAGTAACGGGAGAGGAGTCCATGGGGTTCTTTAAATACAGGATCATATCATCTGCAAAGAGGGAGAGATTTACTTCTTTCCTTACTTGGGTAAACAAATAATAACGGATGCTGACAGGGATGTGACCAAAAGGGAACACTATTACACTGTTGGTGGGAATGTAAATTGGCTCAACCACTCTGGAAAGCAGGATGAAGGTTCCTCAAAAGATTCAACAAATCCATTTCTATGCATTTACCCAAACAATCACAAACAAGGCCACACTAAAGCTACCAACATAACATTCACTGCAGCATTATTTATCTTAGCTTAGATATGGCACCAACCCAGATGCCCCTCAGTAGATCAATGGATCAAGAAAATGTGGTACATATACACAATGGAATTCTATGATTCCATTAGAAAGAATGACATCATCCTATTCGTAAGGAAATGGAAAGACTTGGAAAAAATCCTATTAACTGAAGTAAGACAGACCCAAAGAAACATAGGCTTCCTGGTTTCCCTCATTTATAACCATTAGCATATGTCTAGGCTAGTCCTAGCAGAGGACCACAATGGCTCAATAGCTATGTATATATGACAACATAAAATAAATGCTGATAAAAATGAACTCCAAGATACGGAAATGAGTTTTTTTTTTAACATACTGTGTGAAGTTATTTCTTTTTCCTTTCATTTTTTTTCCTTTGGTTTATCCCCCACTATCACTGTTTTTAATTTCGGTACCCTGTGTCTTGTTATCTGATTTGGGGAAGGGAAGGGAAATCATAAAATGGTGAGACAAAGAACAAAGGGAGAACCAATGCAACAGAAATACTCATAAGACATTATGTTGGAAATGAAATTTACAACCGGGGGGGGGGGGGAGGGGAGTCAGGGGGTAGAGGAAATTAAGGGAGGGGGTAATACTGTTCATAAGAAATGTACTTATTTACTTTACTTATGTAACTGTAACCCCTCTGTACATCACCTTTACAATAAAATATTAAAACAAACAATAAATAAATAAAGGGAAATAATCATTAGATTCATGTACATAAAAATAAGTCATAACATAACTAACCTTCTTTCCTCTTCAGGTGGGGGTGGTCTATTAATGTTTAGCTGGGTCAGCGACAGGGCACAAAGCGATAACCACAAACTGAGCTTTCCCTTTTTCAATTATCTCTCAGCTCTGATTATATTAAGGAGGAAATCCCAGTGTACTGCTAAGCTGTCCTTAGCATCTTTTCACAGAAGAGGTGCAGAGGCTCGTGGGCAACAGAATTTTAGACAGAATTTAGTACCACTTTTATGTATTGCATGCATTGTATTTATTTTTTCCCCATTTATGATGGCACTTTTCCATTTCAGAAAATGGTTATAACTATTCCAGAAAAAAGAGCTATTAAAAGGGCAATATTAAGGAAATAACAGATGATAATAGGATTTGGCAAAAGCAGACAGGCTAATAGTATGAAGGTATGTAGAAATCGGGAGACACTTCTATGAATGAAATGTAACTGGGCAACAGCAGGAAAGGGACCATACAAGTGCAAATTAGGCTGCCTGATTCCATGACACTTGCCATGGAAAGGCCACATCCATGTCTACCTTTTCTCTCTGCTGGCTCAGAAAAATGCTGACTGGTCAAAGTTACTTTATGTGCCATAGACTTCTTTCAAAGACATAAAATAAAATACATAAGATACAAAGGAAGCTGGGCTCTGGTGGCTCATGCCTATAATCCTAGCTACTCAGGAGGATGAGATCTGAGGATCTTGGTTCAAAGTCAGCTTGGTGAAGAAAGTCGTATCTCCAATTAACCATCATAAGGCCAAAAGTGAAAAACGTAAGGGATAGCACCCAGGCCATCAGTTCAAGCCCCAGTACTGACACCAAAAACCAAGCAATGACAACAACTAAACACTCCAGCAATCCCCTCCCTCCAAAGTAAAGGAAACCTACTATAACACACAGTTGTCTCTAAAACCCCACCAAAATAGCAAATACAAGTACTTTTCCAGTAGTACACTAAGCAGGATTTAATGCATGTGTGAAAATTACTCGAATTCCAAAGTAGTGACAAAGGTCATAGCTGTATCAGTTTTATTATGATTTGTTGCTTATATTCACAGTCAAAGTAAATGCTAAATTTTATGTAGAAGCTAAAAAGAAAGATGTATTTTTCATATCTAAATATATGGACTCAGGAGATTCTTAGTCCTAGCTACTTAATGAGGTAGGGGAGGAACTGCCTTTCTTGGTCCCACATATTGGTTTAGGGTATGTCAGCCAGAACTAGATAAGAGTTGTAAAAGGAAGTCAGCTGCCAAATTGTGGAGAAGGATTTTTTTTTTTTCCTTTTCAGAAAGACATAAAATAAGTCACTTCTGCTTTTGGAACTTGGTGTGTAAGCATGCGATGCCTGGAGCTATGGCAACCATCTTGCAGCCAAGAAAGACACTTGTTTTCAATTAGCAATAATTGAGCTTGGGATAGTTCTCACTGGCTAGAAGTCTGCCACTGCACACAGCTGACACGTGGGATCATGGCAGAAAGATGGAAAGAACCAAAATGCCTGATTGTCTGAGCCACTCACCTTGGAGTTAAACCAACTCACCCCTGGAGCAGTCTTAACTTAAGACTGAGTTTATATGAGAAATAACGAATCCCATTATTTAAGCAGTTTAGAAGTCTATTGCTTGCAGAATAAAACACATAAAGTGACTCATGGGTCTTTACCATGTTATATACATCTTTCTGCCTCTAAAACAAAACTAAATGGCTGGAACCCCTACAAGGAATTGTAGAAATTGCTCTGTGCCCCAAGTCCAGCTCTGTCCTTTTCAGCCTTTTGGGATCCTCAGTGTAGAAGAGAACAGCGTCTAATGCGAACTGACAAGGTGGAGGCCACAGGACTGCTGAGGACAGGAGGGACAGCTCTTAGCAAAGGATGCCACCCAGAGGGCTCAGGATATTCAGGGACACCGCTGGGGGTGGGGAAAGAAGAAGAGTTAGGCTTATGGACAGAAGGAGCCCACAGACTGACATGGCTGTGAAGTTAAGACAGTTGAGGTTTCAGGTTCTATCTAACTGGTTCAGATCCAAACCTCAGGGCGGGCACCATTCCAATGCTTCACAAGAGATCCCTTTTCCTTTTCCATCAGCATCCCATATCTGCCCCTAGTGACCATTTTATCAGGGTGCAAATTTCTCAGTTTGTAGCCATAAATCAGATAGGAAGCTTGGAGAAGACATCAGACAGACCCTATAATCTTGGCTAATCCTGTAATCGGGAGCTAAACCCAGGACACAAACGGATTTGCAAAATAAGGATTTCAAAAACTGAAATGGCATTAGCAAATGTACATAGCAACTGAATGAGAGCCATCAATACAGAAACAGACACATTCCTTAACTCCATTCCAGTTACGTGGAAAAATAAAGGACCACATGGGAAGGGAGAGGTTGCTAGATCTCTCCTATGAGATGAAGGTGAAGCAATCTCTTGTGAGACTGAGTTTTGTTTTCTTTCTGGCAGGGATGGACAATATTTTTTATGAAACAAATTTTACTTTTAAAATTGACATAATTGTGCATATTTATGGAGCACAGTCAGTGTGACATTTTAATACTCACGTATTATAATGTTTGAATCAGGGTAACTAGCTTATCCATCATTTCAATCATGTGTGATTTCTACTAGCTATTCTGAAATATATAATGTGTTTTATAGTCACCATACTATACAAATAACACCAGAACCAGGTACTTGGTACCTGTTGGCAAACCCTGTCTTTTGTTTTTTCCCTTGATCCCAAACAAGGCCTTTTTGGAACATTCTTTTAAGTTGTTCTGGGTTTAAGTAAGAGATAGAAGGAGGGAAGGAGAGACAGCGCTTTTGAAAATTCCCTAGTGATTGGCTTCAGATCTGGTGCTCACCTGACCCAGTCCAGGGCACACAGGTCTCCGGGGAGCCACAAGAGCTGCATGTCAGCAGGGCCTGTCTGACCCTTTGTGAGTGGATCGGAATAGCTTCCGCATGTTTGAAGCTTGTGAGGGCTACAAAGCTGCCTGACAGACCACACAGAGCCACAAACCACAAACCACAAGTGCTATGTTCCCAGTGTGGCTATGGGCCAACTCAAGATGGGAGCTGGCTTTGGCAAAACCTCTTTTCTTTGATCAAATGGGGAACACTGCCTTGGGCCTTTAATTCCAAGTATCCAGATGTGAAAGCAAGTCCTGGGAGAGACTTTGACTGGGGGCCCTGTTTTTGTTCCTTTCTGGGAGCAAATACTGTTTAAGAGAAGTGATAGAGGCAGTGCACAAGTCAGCTGTGCTAGCTTTTGTTCTTGGCTGCCCTTCCCTTGGCTCTACCTTCCCTGTCTTGGAGGCTCCAAATACAATGAAGAGGGACAGGAGAGATGCTCAGTAATGGAATGCAGGTTGTGTCAGCACAGGGAAAGGAAAAAAAAAATTGCTTGGTCACACCAGACATTTATGGAAAGTGTTACATTGCTTACAACGTGTATATTACTTGTGATGGCCAAACTGTAGGCTGCCAATTACTAAACTGTATTTTTGTCAAAACAGCAGGATGTCAGGTCCCTCGATCAATGTATTCAAAATAATTAAGGCAATGGGTTTTAACCTGCCAAAGGTGTTGAAGGATGGATGAGAAAACCAGTAGCACTGAAATAGGAGGGGTCAAGGAGAACTAGCATCAGCTCTGAGTGTGCCCCCAGATTAGACAAAACTCAAATACCCTCTGTGGCTGCTTTGGGAAAAGCTCAGCCAAAAAGGGAGATGATATCACGAGGCCAAAGACTCCGAGCAACCAACACTTCACTTGCCAGGATTCCTGTTCTCTAGGCTCACAAGGGAGCGTGGCACCTTAGAATATTCTCCAACAGTCAATTCTTTTCCTTCCTAGAAAACAGTACTTAATGAGAACGATCTTGTTCACTTAAGCAAGTGAGTCAAGCTTATGTGTTTAGAAAACTCATTAATAACAAATAACATTTGAAAAGGGACAGACTCAGTTGGAGAGAGCAGTGGCAGGAGCCAACTCCTTGAGAGGCATTAAAAATGGGGCATGGTTGTTGTTGGCATCCACTGCCAGAGCTCAGCCTGGCTCCTATCAGAGCAGGAACTCTTCCTGGTCTCAGTTTGATAAAGAACCTTATGCTGCAGCTGCTAGATGTACAGGCATAATGAGTCTTATTTCTCTGCCTTTTCAGTCAACCAGGGACAAAAGGCAGCTTTAATTGATTAAGAAATCAAAATGGCTAGGGAAGAGAGATGGGCCAGTCCAGCAGGATGTGCAGAAGTGGTGTGCTGAACACACAAGCTACAACCTTCTTAGGACTCCTGAGTTCCCACTAGAGAAGAATGAGAATGTTGCCACTTCTCTGGTCTGTTCATATTCATATCCTCTCTTTTCTGCTTCCTGTCTAGCTCCTGCACAGACACAGCCTTGAATAGATCCTACTGACTGGCACTGGGAGGCAGACAGCCAGAAGCCAGGGCAGGAAGGAGGAAGCTCAAGTTGCTTCATGTGTCTGGGATCCCAAGATGGTCTCCTCTGAGGGAGGGATCCCCACAGGCTTCATGCCAGCTCTAAAGCACCATCAAGTTGCTTGGCCAGAGAGGACATTTGCAGGGGAGGGAGAGGGCTCTGTCCAGCTCAGGCATTGCTCATTTGCACAAAGAGCCCTTTCAGAATTACTAGCTGGCAGGACTCCTCATGGGCTTTTCTCTTAGTGCTTGCACACTGAATACAAATCAAGCAGTCTCACTGAGCTGCCACACAGGCTGGCCACAGTTACCAAGAAAAGAGACACAGTATTGGGCTGCCAGTGTCCGGGCTTATAGGATGGGAGGAGAGCTTCAGATCCTCAGCTGGTAACCTCATGATGACCGAGGCTTCAGCGCCCTCATCAGAAGCAGAGTGTCACACCCTGGCATCCTTCAGGAAACTAGTTGCCCAAGACAAGAGGTTCCAATGAGCACCTGGCTGGTTAGGATGCAAAAATGGAAAGATGAGGGTTTAAAGTCAGGGGATGGTAATGTTGGGTAAGAGAGATAAATATAAGGTACTCATATTACTCTTAGCTCTGATTAAGTTGGCTCTAGCCAAATTCAGAGTGCTATGTTACACAGGTGATAAGGCAGAATATGCTAATCAACCAACTGGGAAAATTCCAATCCTATCTATCTGACAGAGTAATTAAGTGTTCTAGTTCCTTTATTTCATATTCATTCACACCCCCACCTCACCTGCGGATCCTCTAGATATAATAAAAGTGGTTTGCATCTAGAAACATGGACCCCCAAAAGGATCGTGGCTATAGCTCTAACTCTCTTATCATAATGAAAAGGGATTCGGTATCCAGGAAGCTGGGTGTCAGCCAGCCCATCCATGGCTCATCTGATGACTCATGGGGAAGCCAGTGGTGGAGTTGGTTCTCCTGGTGTTCCCAAGGCTCTACTCCCCTCCACTTTTAAGGATAAAGCACCTAATTTTTGGTTCAAAGATGGCATGTGGTCAGAATAGTCACCCTGGAGACTCACAAAATTCCAGCCCACTTTTACTCTGAATCCTTTGACCCCTCCCCCCAGCCAGTACAGAATAATAGGGAACTGAGGCCACACCAACTGGAGCTAGGAAAACCATAGCCAAAGCCAAAGCTGGCAAGACAAGATTGAACACAATTAACAAATTATTCAAGGCAGCTTGACGGCCACAGAAGATGATCAACAATGAAGCCGAGCACACCAAGAAGGCTGGCGGAGAAGACAGCGTCAACATGGAACTGCTCTACAAACCAAGAGGATTAATAAGAATGGCTCAGAGGCCATGGGCGAGATGCAAGAAACCACACAAGAGGACACAGCAAGCTTCAAGGCAAACTGAACAGATAAAACACAGAGGAGGTATACCTCTTAAATGCAGCCAGAAATTCCATAGGGCAAGTGTAAAAACGTATGTTCTTATTTGCTCACGCTAAGTGCCTAAGTTTTTCTCTGGAGCACTGAATTGCTCAGTGAGGGGGTCCTGGAATATCCTGGAGAGAATGGCCTTAAGCCCTGTTTCTTTTTTTAAAACAACAATTTCTGTGACACACCCATGGTTGAGGGAAATTGGAGTTACAAGATGAAACATCTTCCCTCTGAGCTAAAGGGAAAGAAAGCACTAGAGAAAGCCGGAGAAAGACCCAGGGGGCCAGGCTCCCAGTCACTTCCCACAGCTGTTGGCTGTCTCCCTGAGAGAGGGTTTCAAATTAAGAGTGTGCTGATGCAATTGTATGTTCTTTTGTCATGCAAAATTTGGGGAGTGACAGCAAATAGAATTCTGGACAGAGGGAGCCAGAAAGTTGGGGCTCTACTCCTTGCCCTGGCGCCCACTGTGCTTGAGCTTAGACACTCAGTAGGGGTATTTATAGCTGACTTTAAATTTACCCAGCTTGCCATAAAGCGAGGTAATGGGGCGCCCTTTATTGCTACTAGTGGTGATTGTCCTAACATCCTTTAATTAGCAAAAAGCGTTGGCACAGCCACTTTCAAAGCATTTGATCTCACTGTCCTGGTGTTCCCTATTTCCAGCTCAACAGCCCTCACTCCCTTTGGGAAACACACTTTAACACATCTGAAGATGACAGGCATATGTGCACCTGGGCACAGATATGTGGGCTAGTGTACCTGGGCTCGCTCCTTACATATTCATGACTGCCAGGAATCTGTGCACCTCTATGATGTTTCCATAAAGCTCCTATCATAAATCTGTCGGCAAGGGGCTAGGAAACTAAAAATTGGGCCTGGACAAACCTTAAGGTCACTAGAATTCTTCATTATTCCTGTATTAAGAAAAAAAACATCACTGGTCATTTAAAACCTACATTTCACCTACTATATTCAGAACAGGGCTAGAGCTATTGATACACTATTAGGGAGGCCTGAGCTCTTATCTACAGGAGCCACCCAAGAACAGTCCTTTTTTTTGGCTGGCAGTTCTGGGGCTTGAACTCAAGAGACTGGGTGCTGTCCCCAAGCTTTTGTGCTCAAGGCTGGCACTCTACCACTTGAGCCACTTCTGGCTTTTTGGTGGCTAACTGAAGATAAAAGAGTCTCACAGACATTCCTGTCCAAACTGGCTTTGAACTGTAATCCTCAGATCATAGCTTCCTGAGTAGCCTAGGAGTACAGGTGTGAGCTATCTGCACCTGGCCAAAGAAGAGTCGTTCTTTTGAGATAATTAATTCACTACTGTGATTAAGATATTGGGAACAAGATATGAAAGATCCATCTGGTCCTTTTATGTGATTGTGATAATCAATCCATAAACAATTAATTTTAAAAAAAGTAATGAGAAAATAAAACCGGGTAAAGTAGCTAAGACTGGTTGGGCTACTTAGACAGGACAGTCATGGAGCCTCTGTTAAGAGGCCTGGTCAAGAAGAAATCAGCCACCTGCCTCTGCAGAACATAACAGTCTAGGTAGAGGACACAGAAGGACTCTTAAGGGAGATAAGCAAGTTCAAGAGTATTCTGGGGGGAAAAAAAGGTGACCTTTGTCATTGAGGTGTGGGAACTAAGGAGAAAGATGACCAAATGTCAGGACAGAGAGGAAGGTAGAAGACAAAGGCTGAAGACCTGTGGACCATGGCAAGAAGTTTGGCTGTTACTTCATGAAGAGAATGGGGTATTTTAAGTAAGTCAATAACATAATCTGCTATGTCACAAAGATACCTTTGGTTATTGTGGAGAATAGATTATAAATGGCAAGAGTAAGTGTTCAGTGGTTATGTGAGAAGTTATAAGATGACACAGAGTGAATGGCATATGGGAACTTGGTACTATTTTGAAACTGTTTGTACGTCTACAATTAAATACTATTGTTAAAAATAGTGAAAAACACCTTACAGCTTGGGTGAAAAACTAGAAGTTTAACATTGGAGCAATGCCAAGAACAAATGAGTCTAGGAAAAAAGAAGAAAACAAACATACAAACAAAAAAACAAAACAAAAGAAAGGAGAAAGAACTCACTCAGTAACCAACCTTTGGATAAGTTGTCCATATTAGAAAACAGATACCACTGCTACTATTACTATTTGCTGGGATGGACTAATTTTTTCTGACTTGTTTCAACAATACCATAAAAAAGTAAAGGTAATCTTGCTTTACATGTGAATCATAGGCATAAGGAATTAATATAGTTTGCCAGGCACTGATGGCACATACTTATAATCGTATTTACTCGGAAGGCTGAGATCTGAGGATCATGGTTCAAAGCCAGCTCAGGCAGGAAGTCCATGAGATTCCAATAAACTACCAAACCCAGAAGTGGTAGAGTGCTAGCCTTGAGTAAAAGAAGCTCAGAGATAGTGCCCAGCCCCTGAGTTCAAGCCCCAGAACCCATACAGAATTAACACATTTAGTATGCAGGAAGCAGATCTGGAACTTGAACCTAAGTGATTCCAGATGCTATTGATACCTGACCGTGTGTGCGCACACTCACATAGTGTTTGCTTGTACTTTTATGTACCATATTTTGTAGAATTTACTTTAGAGAAAAAATTTTGACTCACCCAACCTAAATATGCATAACATTATACACATGCCATGTGTATATTTGTGAAAAGGCTAATTGTAATTGCAGATATAGATACTTGATTAATGTTCAAACTTATGTCTGAGATACCTGAAGCACTAACGTAGTCATACTCTCAGTTTCACACACCTGCTGACTCTGATCTGATCTATTTCTTAATCTTTAGGAAACATGAAGCTCAACATTTGTGACTTACTGTTGAGCCAAATTTTGTAGCAATGTCAAGACGTATGTCTAGTATTACTGGTAAATGTTTAAATGTTCCAAGATCTTTGGGGTTAAATGTATAGAGAAAATTAATAAGTAATGCAATGAAGGGAAAGAAAATAAGAGATAGACTTCCAGAGTATATTTTGTCAGCTCTTCTCCTTCTCTGAGGTACCTACCATTTTTCTTTCTCTTGGAGAGATCCAATGATCATATAGAATGGCTTTTCCACCCTTGAAAAGCACAGGATATAGGAAGCTACCTGGTGATTGCAAATATACATCCCAGTATCATCTTACAGTTTGGGCTCTGGACAGATTTGACATTGAAACCTGGCTTTGTCAGTGTCTTAAATATATGCATCTCCAGAACCTGTGATTTTTACTGTACTTAGAAAAAAGGTTCTTTCCAGATATAATAATGAAGTTAAGGTTATAGAGATCATCCTGGACTATCCAGGTGGGACTGAAAGCAAATGAAATATACTTGTAAGTCACAAACAGGAGAGAAAAAAGGAGGTCACATGACCACAAAGGCACACTGAAGTGATGTAGTCAGGAGAAAAGAATGCCACCAGAAACTGGAAAAGACAAGCAGTGAACAAATATTTTTAGAGCTTAGAGCCTCTGGGAGGGAGCACGGCATTACTAACTAGAATGTGAACTTTGACCTTCCAAAACTGCAAGAGAATTTGCTGGTTTAAGCCACCAACTCTGGTAATTTGTTACAGCAGCTTCAAGAAACTAATTCTGTCTACTCATTACTTATAAATACTGCCATTAAAATAATCACCACTGCTGTACAATTAATGAAAAGATGTACCTACAGAAAGGGCAGCATCAAGGTTCCTAAAGTAGATCTTTCTGATCTGCTGGCCTACACAGGTGGCTGTGCTAGAGAAGCTTATCAAAGTGATTCTCCTATGAGAGGCAGACAGTAGTTGGGAGGCTTTTCTCTTCTGTTAAACATCCCACAAGGAAACTACGGCTGTGGGAAACTAGTCTCAGGAGAAGGCATTCTAGAACTCTTCGTTGTTCTTGTAGCCATCTTGTATTTTTTTAAGCTTATGATTTTACAAATTGCTCTGGTGGGAACCTATAGAGAATATTTGTGCTCCCTATCCCCCCACCTCATGCCAGGGATTAACCCAGGGCCTTGGGTATATAAAGAAAGTGTCCTACTACAGAGCTACAGTCATGCAACCCACCACCTACTCATCATCTGATTTTCCTTAGAGAGGAGAGCCCTGAAGGAAAACAACAGTGGAATCTAAGGGTACTCAGAAGAGTGGACAACTGTAGAACATCTGTGTTGCCTTGAATCCTAAGCTCAAGGAAGAAAATCCATACCTTTTATGGCGGTGGGCAGTAACAACTTAGCCTGGCCTCATCATGAGATCACAAGCAAGAAAAATAACCTTTTCTTTACAATGCACAGAAAGTTCATGATCAGTTGACCCTGGAAAAGTATTCTCATGAAACAAGAGTAGCATACAAACACAATGTGTTGGATAGGAATGATATACTATTGAAGCTGTTTTATCATTATTAATTCACAACCCTATATCTTTCCTTTCCACTTTGCAGAGTAATTTCCATACTATTTTTCCTTGTTCTTTCCACCTATTTCTAAAAGTCCATGAAATTGTTACAAAAGGCTGTATGGTTAAATACTAGAGCTCCTAGGCACAAGTTGAAACTTTCTAAGACTCAGAAGCACAACAAATCAAAGACAGGCTTGATAAATGGGACTGCATCAAACTTATAAGTTTCTGCATGGCAAGGACATAGCTTATAAACTAAAAAAAAAAAGCTTACAGAATGTGAAACAATTTTTACCAGCTATACCTCAGACAAGAGCCTAATATCCAGAATATACTTAGAACTTAAAAAAAATTAAACTCTCAAAGAAACAACAACCCAATTATGAAAGGGGTAATGACTTAAAGAGAGACTTCTCAGAGCAAGTAAAAAATAGCCAATAGACATTGTAAAAGCAATGCAAATCAAAACAACATAGAGATTCTACCTCATCCCAGTTAGAATGACCACTATCAAAATGAGCAACAACAAATGCTGGTGAGGATGCAACCAAAAGGGGAAATCTAATTCATGGTTGGTGGAAATGTAACCTTGTTCAATCACTCTGAAAAGTGGTATGGAGGCTCCTCAAAAACCGAAACAGAAACACTCTAAGACCCAGTAAATTCCACTTCTGAGCATTTATCCAACAATGTTCCAGTGAAACCAAAAGCACAACCATGTCCATTGCAGAAGTCTTTTAGAACAAGATGGTACCCTGCCATTCCTGGGAACCCTATGAAGCATTATGGACATCTAGTGGCTGTTCGGAATAATGCCTTTGGATGCAATACCAATAAGGGCAGGGAGTGGTCTAGCCTGTCCTGTCCTTTGTAATCTTGCCTACTTAGTCCTCCATGTGACCATGTCTTCCACTTTATTAGGGGCCCAAGTCAATCATAATGGCAAAGCAGCTCTATCAAAGACCTACCCTCACCCTAATCCAGCAAAATACTGGAATATAAGACCACAGAACACAGCCTTAAAGGCCCACTAGTCATATGCTGACAGTTTGACAGAAGAACTGAGCTCAGAAGGGACAGACTCTGATATTAATTAGTCTTGTGTTTCAGGTAAGTCACTGTGCCTCTCTGAGCTTCCTTAACATCTGTAAAATGAGAGAGAGGCTAAGTCCAGACAATATCCAAGGTGTCTTTTAATGTTAACAATCTGTGATCTACGAGCCTTTTTAGTAACTGGGAAAACAGTTTCATCAGCTCTGCTCTGGCCCCATGGATCTCTAGATTAAATGGAAGGAAGCATTCTCTCATCAACTTCATGGCTCATTTCCAAGCTTGGCTACACTCCCAAGAAGGATCAACTTTCTTCCCAAAGCTACATGTCTGAGAAGGGGTAGAAATCATAGACTATGGGAGTTGGGAGCATTTTCTAATCCATTTCCTTGATTTTATAAAGGAAAGAACCAAGGTTTAGAGATATTTCAGAATTTACCATGTCTAAACAGTAGGAGAAATGTGATTGTAACTCAGGTATCCCAATCTTAGTGCAGGGTCCATTCTTTAATATTGAGCTTCTGGCACAGGCTTTGCCCAGTCTCTCTTCTGGTGTCTTCGGCTCTCTGGCTCTCTCACATAAGTTTCTCTGTGTGAAATGGTGAGTGAACATTCTCAACCCAGAATTTCTTCTCTTCCTCTAGGTTTGGGCATCCCACTTCCCTTCTTATTCCTTATTAGCACCACTTTAAATCAAGAAAATAGCTGGAAATAGAGGTTTTGAGGGGTTGGGAGGGCCCTCCTCCCAAATACACAGCTTGAGGATACTCAGTGTATCAAGGTTAGAGGATTGCAGGGAGGGCTACTTTAGGCCAAGAGGCTGTGTGCTAAAGGGCATGCAACCTCCTTTTCTGAGGCCTTAGGTGCTTGTGTGGCCCCAGCTGGCCCACAGAGGGCAAAGCAGTCCAGGGCATAACGTGCCAAGATTCACTCTTACCAACAGCAGTCACAAACATTTACTGTGAGAAAAGCTCACTTTTACACACTGGTTTGATCCAAGTTAGCCCACCCTCCCACCTACCTTCCTAAGTGCAGGGGCAGCAGCTGTCATTTGCTGGGCCTGGAGCTGAACAGATGGGGTCTGAGTTTGCCTATACAGGCAGGATACCAGCCCAGGCAGAACCTCTCTTCTGCCTGAGGAGGGAGGAACAGTTATACTTCAGTCCACCATCAGACTCTGGTAGAGTACTCTACCGGCTCAGCCAGCTGTAGCATGGAGAAAAACCTCACTCACAGATGAGATTTACTTTCTCAGCCCCTCTGCTCCCCCTGCCCCAGTACAATCTTATTCTTTGTCATAAACCTCAGTACGCTTTCAGTCTTACTCTGACCTTGCCTTTACCATTTGGTTTAGGGAGAGTAGATTCACTGGACATTCTCTTTAGATATGAAAATACTGGTCTCAGGGTTTGAAGACTGGCTTGAAAGGCTGGCTCTGTCACTTTTTTGGCTGTAGGATGTAAATAGTTTATTTGCTTGCCCGATCTAAATGTCTTTATCCATCAGATGGAGACAACAATGACAATTCTTTCTCTGAGATAAATGAAAATTATGGCAAGAACAGCTGTACCAGTGGGCAGCACATAACAGATTACCCCCCTCCCCAATAAATGGCTGTTTAAGCAGGTGGATGATGCTTGAGTTCTTATCCCACTGGGAGAATATTCTGGGGAATCATTCCACATCCAAGTGCTCTGAAACCTACAAGGGTTCAAATTCTACCATTTGTTATATAACTCTAGGGAACATACTTGATTCACTTGTAAAATGGACAATACACTTATAAAATGGACAATAGAGTTGGTGGGAAGATTATCAGTGATACACACAGTAAGGCCAGTAAGGTTTCAATAAATATCAGTGATTAATGCTCTTATGTGATGTAAATGTAAATAGAAAGGTCCTGGTAAAGAACGGGGACACCACTTGTCTACAATGCAACCGTTTTCAAGACCTGAAGATTGTCATGGCATATTTAAGGTGTTAGGTCCCAGGGCAACAGATAATATTAAGCTAAGGAACCTTGGGCATTGTGGTTCTTAAGCAACAGCCCGTGTGCAAGCGACTGGGGTTGATTTTAACAAGCAGGCTAGCCAGATTTAACAAGCAGGCTTCCACAGGAAGAGGGTGGGAAGGGAGAAGTCTGCATGGAGGCAGCGCTGGCTCCCCTGCCCAGGGTTTAGCCACATACTGCCCCACCCCCAACTTGGCAGAAGGTCTCTTCTGGCGGGCAGGGGGGCGGGCAGGGAAGGGAAAAGGCGGATCTCACAGTAGTCTGTCCAATGTCCCGGCTTATCCTCTGGAAAAGCCAGTGAACTGCTACTGCGGTTTGCTACGCAGTTCTTTCCAGGGAGTCCCAGGCACAGGGCCGGGCGGCTCAAGGGGCAGATGACGGGCGCCTCCATCGTGGTTCCCCGCGCACAGGGGAGAGACGAGGGGCGACACGGAGAGGCAAGGCTGCAGCTCCATGAATGAACCGTGGGTTGCGCCGCGGGTTCTGGGAGTTCACCTCAATCCTTCCTAGGTTGTCATTCCCCCAGCTCCCGGCACCCGGTCTTCCCTTCCACTGTTTCCCGCCCCCGCAGCCCTCATTAAGAAAACTATCATTTAAAGCCCTAGTTAGAGCCCAGGAGGGGCGAAGGGAGCGTGCGAGGGAGGGGGCAGGAAGGAGGGCATCGGTGCCACGGCGAAGCCAGGCTCGCGGTGTTCTGGTTCCCAGCAGCCCGGGCTGCCTGTCCGCCCCCGAGTCCCCACCACCGCGCAGCTCCAAACTCGGGGTACGAGTCGGCTTCACGAGCTGCCTGGCGGCGCGGTGCGGCGCCCCAACAGCATTCGGCCGCGGAGAGGATGACGCGGGCTGGGCAGGAGAGCTGCCAACTGCAGCAGCCCCGCCGCGGGCCAACGCGCCCCCGGCTCGCCGGCCCCTGAGCCCCAGCCGCGTCGGGCGTCGGGCGCGGGCCGGGGCGGGGGCCGCGCGCAGTCTCCCGCTGCAGCTCCACAGCGATCCAGCCTATCAGCGGCCACTCAGCGGCTCGCTCCAGCCCGACCAAAATAGCTGGGAACGCCTGCGACTAGCGCGCGGCCCCACACTTGACGCTCGCCCGGCCCGCTCGCCCGTTCGCTCGCTCGCCCGGGCCCCGCTCCCCTCGTCCGGAGGGGGCGGGGAGGAAGCGGCTGGGGAGGGGGGTGGGGGTGGGGGAGAGGAGGAAGGAAGGAAGGAAGGAAGAAGGAAGGAGGAAGGCAGGCAGGCAGGCTGGCGGGCGGACAGCGGCCGAGGTGCGGAGCCGGGCTGCGCGGCGCGGGGCGGCGCGGCGCTGGAAGGCGCCGGCGTTAACCCCTCGAGGGCAGGCGGCGGCGGGGGAGCGGTGTTCATACATAAGAGCACTGCATCACGCTAATCTTCTCCCCAGAACAGTATGCGTCAGCAGTACATTCACGTTCTGACTGAAGGACAAAAGGATGAGAGAGCAGTCTGCGTGGCTGCTGCCTGCAACACCGCGAGCCCAGCGCGAGGAGGAGACGGTGGGCGCCGAGCGCGGGGGTCCCGCGGTGGCCGCCGTCGTTGCCGCCGCTAGCCAGCTGGGACCATGTTCTCGGGCTCCGGAGCGCTTCCCGCAGCTGCGACCCCCGCTGCTCACACCGCCGCCAGCGCTCAGGTCGCTGCAGCAATTCGCTGGCAGCGCAGCCGCTGAAGGCTCCGGGAGTCTTAGCCACGAACTCGCCCTCTCTCCGCGAAGCCCCGGCCGGCGGCGAGCCCGGGGCCGGCCAGTGACGGACGGCGGCGGGCGGTCGCGCGCCGCCAGGGGCTGCAGCGCCCGCCGCCGGACCCGCGCCCGCCCCCGGACTCCCTGAAGGGGCCTGCGGTGCGGGCGCGATCGCGGGTGCCGCGCGCTCCTCGGCCCGCGGACGGGTCCCGGCGCCGCGTCCACGCCGCTGCCCCTCCGGGGCTGGACGGATTACCGCTCCTCGCGCCAGCAGACGGCGGACTGGAGAACTCAGCCCAGTTTTTGTCTTTTAACCCTTCCGAGAAGAGGCGAGGAGAAAGGGGGTGTGTGTCTGGGGAGGGCAAGGCGCTGCCAACACCTCCTCTTAACTCTCACCGCCCCGCGAGCTCACGACCGACCGCAATCAGCTGCCACCGGCCCGGAGCGGCCAACGCCACGAGAGCGGAGCGCAGCCACAGCCGCCGCCGCCAGCGAGCCTGCGAGCAGAGGAGCGCGGCCTGGGCGGCTCCGGGGCGCCCCGGCACCCCCTCCCCAGAGGCGGCCGGGAGAGCGGGCTGGGGGCGCCGGAGGCACACTTTGGCGATGAAGCGCCTTCCCCCGCGGCTGGAGCGCGCGGGTGCCAGGGTCCAAGGACAAAGCAGGGAAGCACTGGTGGCGCCGCTCCCCGGGCTGAGGGGGGGGCATGCACCTGCATAGCCCGCCGGGCCTTGGCTCTCCCCGGCGCGCCTCAACTCCCTGGCAGCGCCCGCTCGGGCTCCGGATTTACTAGAAGCCATTTTGTCTCCCCCACCCCTCTCCTCCCCTCCCCTCTGCCCTCCCCGCCCCCACGACTTCCCCCTTTTGTTAATTAAAACTAAGAAGTCAGAATGGGAACGAGGTGCCCGGCTCCCGTGGAGAAAGCTTAAGGACACCGCGCCAGTTCTCTGCTGCCTTTCTTCCGAGGTAGGTGGACAGCGGGTTGGGTGGGGATGGTTGCAAGGTGGGAGAGAAAAGTCTTAGATTTCGGAGGGCTGGCCTTGAAGGTGGGCTGCTGGATGAGGGGCCGCGCTGCTCGGTAGTTTGGCAGGATTTTGCTCGACCGATCTGCTCCGTCTCTCTAATCGCCCCCCTCCCCACCTCCTTCTCCAGATGGAAAGAGGAGCTCCTAGCTCACTTAAGCCGGGGTAGGGCTGGTTCTCCTTTCCGAGCCAAAATCCCAGGCGATGGTGAATTATGAACGTGCCACACCATGAAGCTCTTGTGGCAGGTAACTGTGCACCACACCTGGAATGCCGTCCTGCTCCCCGTCGTCTACCTCACCGCGCAAGTGTGCATTCTCTGTGCAGCCATCGCTGCTGCCGCCTCCGCCGGGCCCCAGAACTGCCCCTCCGTCTGCTCCTGCAGTAACCAGTTCAGCAAGGTGGTGTGCACCCGCCGGGGCCTCTCTGAGGTCCCGCAGGGCATTCCCTCCAACACCCGGTACCTCAACCTCATGGAAAACAACATCCAGATGATCCAGGCCGACACCTTCCGACACCTGCACCACCTGGAGGTCCTACAGCTGGGCAGGAACTCCATCAGGCAGATAGAGGTGGGGGCCTTCAACGGCCTGGCCAGCCTCAACACCTTGGAGCTGTTTGACAACTGGCTGACTGTCATCCCCAGTGGGGCCTTTGAGTACCTGTCTAAGCTGCGGGAGCTCTGGCTTCGCAACAACCCCATAGAGAGCATCCCTTCTTACGCCTTCAACCGAGTGCCCTCCCTCATGCGTCTGGACTTGGGGGAGCTCAAGAAGCTGGAGTATATCTCAGAGGGGGCTTTTGAGGGGCTGTTCAACCTCAAGTACCTGAACTTGGGTATGTGCAACATTAAAGATATGCCCAATCTCACCCCCCTGGTAGGGCTGGAGGAGCTGGAGATGTCAGGGAACCACTTCCCTGAGATCAGGCCTGGTTCCTTCCATGGCCTAAGCTCCCTCAAGAAGCTGTGGGTCATGAACTCACAGGTCAGCTTGATTGAGCGGAATGCTTTTGATGGGCTGGCCTCGCTTGTGGAACTCAACCTGGCCCACAATAACCTCTCTTCTTTGCCCCATGATCTCTTCACCCCGCTGAGGTACCTGGTGGAGTTGCACCTCCACCACAATCCTTGGAACTGTGATTGTGACATTCTGTGGCTTGCCTGGTGGCTTCGGGAATATATACCCACCAATTCCACTTGCTGTGGTCGTTGTCATGCCCCCATGCACATGAGAGGGCGCTACCTGGTGGAGGTGGACCAGGCCTCCTTTCAGTGCTCTGCTCCTTTTATCATGGATGCACCTCGCGATCTCAATATCTCTGAGGATCGGATGGCAGAACTTAAGTGTCGGACTCCCCCCATGTCCTCCGTGAAGTGGATGCTGCCCAATGGGACAGTGCTCAGCCACGCCTCCCGCCACCCACGGATCTCTGTCCTCAACGATGGCACCTTGAACTTTTCCCGTGTATTGCTCTCAGACACTGGAGTATACACATGTATGGTGACCAACGTGGCAGGCAACTCCAATGCCTCGGCCTACCTCAATGTGAGCACGGCCGAGCTCAACACCTCCAACTATAGCTTCTTTACCACGGTCACAGTGGAGACCACGGAGATCTCACCTGAGGACACGACGCGAAAGTACAAACCAGTTCCTACCACATCCACTGGTTACCAGCCGGCATATACCACCTCCACCACGGTGCTCATTCAGACCACCCGTGTGCCCAAGCAGGTGGCAGTACCCGCGACAGACACCACTGACAAGATGCAAACCAGCTTGGATGAAGTCATGAAGACCACCAAGATCATCATTGGCTGCTTTGTGGCAGTGACTCTGTTAGCTGCCGCCATGTTGATTGTCTTCTATAAACTTCGCAAGCGGCACCAGCAGCGGAGTACAGTCACAGCCGCCCGGACAGTTGAGATTATTCAGGTGGATGAAGACATCCCAGCAGCAGCATCTGCAGCAGCAACAGCAGCTCCATCCGGCGTATCAGGTGAGGGGGCAGTAGTGCTGCCCACAATACATGACCATATTAACTACAACACCTACAAACCAGCACATGGGGCCCACTGGACAGAAAACAGCCTGGGGAACTCTCTACACCCCACAGTCACCACTATCTCTGAACCTTATATAATTCAGACCCATACCAAGGACAAGGTACAGGAAACTCAAATATGACTCCCCCTCCCCCCAAACTTATAAAATGCAATAGAATGCACAAAAAAAGAGACAGCAACTTTTTGTACAGAGTGGGGAGAGACTTTTTCTTGTATATGCTTATATATTAAATCTATGGGCTGGTTAAAAAAACAGATTATATTAAAATTTAAAAAGAAAAAAATCAAAACAAAACTATTTTCTAACTTGTAAGTTCTATTTAAAGGGGGAGGGTGGGGAATCTTGGGAATGTTGTGGGTACAAGCTACAAGTCAAACTTGCTGTGCTGCCAGAAGAGTTTTCTGGTTTACGGTGGAAACTGCTAAGATAAAAACAAACTCCAACAATAGCAAACACCCCTACAGAGGAGCAGGGTGCAGGCCACTAAGGGGTAGGAAGCATAGGCTCCATTATCATTTTTAAGAAGATAACTTCATAGGACACGGGAATACCCATTTCTACAGACATCTTTCTTAAGTCGGGAGCTGTCTTTGCAGATTTATCTTATTAAAAAAATACAAAAGAAAAAAAAGCACCATGAATTTGTACTATGCCAAAATTTTGAGAGGCAATAACTATTTTTCCTTCAGAGGCCAAAGGGAAGATAAATCTGTAAACGTATTTAAGCAGGAAAAAAAAAACACCAAAAAAAATCAAATGAATCCTTAAAGGAGCTGAGTCTTTGTCTATGTGCACAAATCCTCTAGGTTTGTGCACTGCACTGGGACATGCATGTGCCTCAGCCCTGCCTGACAGCGCTTCAGGACAGAGCTAAGAAGGAAGGGAGCCTACTGTGGCTCTCAAATGCTTTCACACTGCACCAGATTTCTGCAATTGGGCTTAACCCACTCTGCAAGGCATGTGTCTATTCAGGGTTTCCCAGGAGAAGGAGGCGGCCCGAAGGGGGTGCGGCACCAAGAAGGGAGGGAAGAAGAACAGGAGCAGAGAATGATTCACTGGAGGCCATAAATTAGCATTGTGCTATGTCCACCTGTTGTTCCAGGTATCTGACAAATGATTGTAGACAATGATGGCATTTTATAATTTCTCAAAAAGGTCTTGTTTGTTTTAAAGGTGGAGAGGGAGGAAAGGCTGGAGCGTGGAGCTTGGGGGAGTAAAAGCTTTTCTCCTGCTTTGGATTTGGTGACTATTCTAAATGCTGATTCATTAGGGATTATTACAGCTGATGCCAACTGGTTGTGGTGATGGAGTGGGGGCAGAACATGAGTAGAGAAGAAAAAAAGGAGACAAAAAGGGCATGGGCTCAATTCAAGTACAGATGCCTTTGCCAGCCAGGATGCTTCATGAAAATCTGTGAAATCCATAGTTAAAATAAAAGTGACACACATGCATACGCAAATGAGTTCTGCATGTAGTCCTGTTGAATAGGCACCAGGGGGGAAGCTTCTCTCCCCCAGGCCCACCTCTAGAGGAGGTGCAAGGAAAAGGGAAGGGGAAGGCTAAGATCTGTTATCCTGGTCCATTTAATATGTAACTTCTTTCAGTTATTTTAGCTTTAAGAGGAAATAAAGGGTTCAGATTTGAAAGGGGGTGGTATGGGCGGGGAGAATGCCAACAACAACAACAACAAAAACCACTGATTGTAATGTGAGAAAAGTGTATTTTTGTATTTTAATAAATATTGTTCAATTTTTAATTCACTGTCCCCAAAGGGTTAAATTGAATAAGTCCGGAACCTATATAGATTCTTATGAACATTAAATCCTTTCTATTTGAAAAATGGGGGGTGGGTGGGAGGGAAGAGGTACGATATGGGAAAGACAAATGTTAAATATATTTTAAGTGTGGGAAAATGCTAAAGCTGTCAACGTTTCCTTAGTTTAAATAAATGCACCCCGACTCTAGTGCACCTTCCATGAGCTAATGTGTTAGTACCTGGCTTTGTTGGGGGTATAACCAAATTCCCTATGCCCTGAAAAACCAGGGGAAATGGGTCAGCCTCAGCTTCTGGGACTTGGCCAGAAGTGAAATGCCGCCTCAGCAGAAGCTGCTGGTCCGGCAGCACCAGCTCAACCCAAGGACCCAAGGGGGCCTGGATTTAAGAGGGCTGCAGTAATGTAGTTTGGCTGCAATTTCCCATAGGCAGTGTTGCTTTAGTTCTCTGGTGTGGAATAGTCAAATGTGTCTTGGTGGAGGTGGGGGTCTATCTCTTGAGACTCATAGAGTAATGACTTCTAGAGAGGTTCCATGCACAGGTTCCTGCGTTTCTTCATAGCTTTTATTTATACTAATGCAGGGAATCAGGATTGAGTGGGTGTGATCTCTGGCACTGAGGAGGAATGGAAAGAGGCAGCACTTTGCAGCAGTTGGCTAAGAAAGGGCCAATTCTCTATCTTCCTGGACATAGAAATCGTGTCTGGGTATCAGTGCCCGTAGCAGCACATAGGCACTGCCACACATTTATAATGTAAGCAGCAAAGGTTCTTTCTCTAGGCCTCTCCTTTAGCATTTTGCCTCGCCAGAGAGAGAAAACTGCAGCAGACCAAAGGGTGGGACTTACTTGGCTAGGACCAGATGAAAAGCAAAAATGACTTCCTTTCCTAGTACCACATGACAACTCCGGCTATTCGTAACAGCTTCCTGGGTGTACATTCTGAGGTAATTGGGGAAGTTGCTGCTTCAGCAATGGAGGATAGGGAGCCAACTTCCTGACACCCCCTTTTTGGCAGTTATCTGGGCCATCAGAGAATTTAGGCAATATAAAGGGTCTTGCTAAACAAAAGCT
Source organism: Perognathus longimembris pacificus (assembly GCF_023159225.1). Classification (NCBI taxonomy): domain Eukaryota; kingdom Metazoa; phylum Chordata; class Mammalia; order Rodentia; family Heteromyidae; genus Perognathus; species Perognathus longimembris. The sequence goes on along the minus strand of NC_063162.1, from coordinate 134,839,016 downwards.
TGAGAGACAAGGAGAATGGGCCAAAACACTTGTGGGAGGAGAACTAAGGAGAAAGGCATTTGTCCTAAGGATAAGTATACTCAGGTCTTACAATCTGAAGGAGAAATGTTTTCTAGAAGGAACCTCACTGGACTTGGGGAGACAGAGGATGATTCTTAAGTACCCTTAGTGCTGCAGTGGCAATTCCTTAATGGGCCCACCCTTCGGTCTGGCACCAGTTCAGCATTTGGAGCAGAGCCTTCCTTTGCCATAATGCTGAGTTTATCCTCTTCTAAGCAGGCACATGGGACAGCTTTGCAGAGGAGCCTCATGAGTACCAAAAGTGAGCTTTTAAGGCTGCTTTAGTGACTCATCATTGGGCCTGGTCAAACTTTAAGACTGGTTACCTGGGAATGGAACGTGGGTTGATTGCTCTTCATCAGGTTAGTTACAGCAAATTGTGGCTAAGTATAAGGAGTTACAGAATTTTCATTATAGACTTTTCAGTCATGAAAAACCATTTTATTTAATCTCTTATGCATCTTATGGTCAAGGAAACGGAGCTCCAGAGAAATGGAAAGACATATCCAAGATCACATTGCTAGTTAGCTTCAGAGGTAGAACTAAAACTGAGGATTAGTCTCCCAAGTAAAATGTGTTTTCTCACTGGCTATCAAGAAATGTGTTTCTTTCCATGTCAAATGAGACCTCCTACAGATACTTTTGTCTCTTACTACAAGCTGTTTGTTCACTTTCTGTCTCACAGCTATTACTATTACTCTGCAAGGCCTGAACAAAATTCTGAGCACAGGAGCTTCACAAGTACTCACTAAAGGCCTGGATTCTAAGACTACATGTAACTGTTTCCTGATTCTGGCTCAATGGCAGACAGAAACTGCAGAATCCCAGAGTGAAGTTATGGGAGAAAAGATGAAGTAGGAAAGATGGTACGTAGGTTTACAGTGAGAAAGATGGCTTCTTCCCAAACTTGGGCTGGAAAGCTTTGTAGGGTGGAGGATTGTTGGAAGTCTCCAAGGCCCTACCAGAGAAATTCTGCATAGAGCACTGGTTTCTAGTTATTTGGCCCCAAAATGGAGATGCTGGTGGTGGTAGGAGGGGAGTCCTTCATCACTCCCTCTGCTCTATCTTCCCAGCCTTAGTGCTTTAAATGCCATGTTGTGATTGTCACTTCTATAATCTGCTTCAGGGCTTCTTATCACCCTTCAGTGTAATGCTGTATCCTACTATCAATGAAGGTAGACAGGCTAGTTTCTAAGGCCTAGAGACATTAGCTTTATCGTGGCTATTTAACATGTATTGAGGCCAGCAACTTGCTGGGTACTGCATGAACACCAGGCGGAGAGTCTCTGCAAGACAATTCCTATTGTTGGCAGGGAAGAGGGCCACAGTGCATGGCCTCTGGCTTCCTTCAGTGGTGGTGACTGGCGACTGGAAGAAGGCTAAGCAGGCCTTACTCACCCCAGGCTTCTACCTCAGGGGGCCAGAGCCGACAATTAAAGTTCCACCATCTCAGTGCAACAAAGCAGCAAGGGCTTAAAATCAGAGAAGAGAATGGGGGAAGGGGAAGGAAGAGAGAAAGAAAGAGCATTTATATCCAAACATATGTCTGATTTTATCTCCTCTGCTGGCACTCAGCACTCCATGCCATCGGCTAATGCAGACACTGTTCATGCCATTCCTGCCTCAGCTAAATTGCAAAGCACTTTTTGGCTGAAAGCAACTCTTTTGGTCTCCATCCATTTAGAAAGCACCTTTTCCCTTGCAGGAGGAAGAATGATTTGGGCAGGGGATTCCTGTTATTTTCATCTTTAAGTTAAAGGGAAGGAAATTACTTGGTTAGGGTTAAGGACTGTAGGAACTAGATCAGCTAAATATGTATGTGTATATGTATGTGTGTGAAAAAAAATCTACCTTATGCACATCCACACTAAAAAAAATGTAGCATAATGCCTGTAAGCACAGACTCCGGAGCCGGTCTTCCTGGGTGGAATCCCCTCTCAATTACTTTAACTCTGTGACTCTGGGCAAGTCCTTTTCTCTTCAGCTGTACAATGGAGGCAATACTACTATCTACCTCACTATTTCATAGCCTGTGAGCACTGAAAATTTAATTTATATCTGTATCTATCTCACATTTTACCATCTTGCCTGACATTATATAGTAAATGCTACCTAGTTGTTAGCTACATGGTCTATATAAACATACAGACAAAAAGAACAGCCCCCATCACCCCCTCTACTCTTTGAACCTTGTTTATGCTCAAAGAAAGAACATGCTCAGATGCACTATTCCAGAGGAAGAATGGTCATCTAGAAGGCAGGGATAGCACTGTCTATAGGCAAGCACTGTGGGAAAGATGGTTGTATTCTCCATTTCAGGAAATCTCTGCCTTGTGCTCCGTCCCTAAACCAGCTCTGCAGCTGGCCCCAACACACTTGGTCCTAGAACAGGTATGTTTTGGTAAAGGTGCTCTGCTTGTAGTGGTACACAGAGGAGTCAGATAAGGCATTTCTACATAGGAAGTCTTGGTCCTTGCCAAGAAAGCAAGCTTCCGAAAATCTTCCAATTTTCACCTATTCTTGATTCTCCATCAGGGTGCACCTGAAGCAGTATTATTCAGTAGGTTAGTGGTAAAATCCTTTCTGACTATGAAGCCTTACCAGGCCTGAGGGTACAGAGAGGAAGGTACCAGGAGGGAGAAGTCCATTGGCACAGAAAGGCTACTTATTGAATCTTCCAAGCAGGACTGGAGATCAGGACAGACAGGGAGTAAAAACAAAACAGAACAACAATAAAAACCCCCTATAATGAGCAAGTAAAGTGTGGCAAACACACAAGCAAGGGTCTACAATGCAGTTAAGGAGGAAAGCCAGGGAGATTCTCCTGCCTTTAGCAAGCAAGAAGCTGGTTGGACCCTGGATGGTGAAGAACTGTTAGTGTGAAACTGATGGCATGGAACAGAGGAGAAGAAAAGCAGAGAGATCAACTTTCTAACAGAAGCTAAAGAATGCATTTTGCTTTCCTAATGAGAGGCTAGAATTCGATTTTAGGATGATCACAGGTTTTAGTCTCCAACTTTGCTACCAGTACTTGGGCCAAACTATCTAACCACAACAGTCCTGTTTCCTGTCCTGGTGGCTCTCAGTTCCTGGAGAAGCAACATACCCCTCAGGCAGTACTTTAATCCCAACCCCCAAATGGACCTTCCCTCAGTTCTACTTTGAACCTATCGCCTCATTTCTATTAAGGCATAGTTATTGTGGCAGAGAAGGTTGGTAGTGAACAGAGGATGCAGCTCACTATTTATGCACAAAAAAGATCATCATTCTAATGTTAACAGAAATCATGGTTGCCCATAGAAATAATGATGACTTATGAGTTCAGTGCACATGGACACTTGGAATGAGTCAGAGTAGACGCAGGCCTGTGGGGATATCCTGGGAGAAGCTGTCTTGTCAAAGCAAGTTAGCACTTAAGAGGACAGTGTTACCTTCTCAAAGAACCTTCAGTGGGGAAGCACTGAGATGAGAGGCCACTCTAACACCAGGTATGAGGGCTGGGTAGACCAAAGTAATACTCAGCCTTTCAAGCTCACTTGTTCTGTGCACCCAGTGACAATACCAGAGCAATTACTCATGTTCCAATCAATTATAAAACGCCACAGAACAGTCCCTGATTCTCTCATTTCTTTCATATCCACTTGCCCTCTTATATTTCTACTAATATACCTTTTCAATTAGTTATATCAGGTTGTTTTTTTCCTTCTTTCATAGCTGTCATTTGAATCCATTCATGAGTCATGACTGGACCTGGGAAATTCTCCATGATCCAAAAAGAATGCCTTTCTCGTTCTAACCATTCATATGCTATTTGCTTTCCAAGGTGGATCCTTAATCTGCAGTCTCTTTTCCAGTCTCTTTAAGGTCTCAACTCTGGTTTTCCTGTGTGTCTGAACTGGTTCTGTTTTAGTCACCAGATAAGTCATTCTACCTGCTCAGTGAGTCAGTCGGGAGATGGAGAAGAGCTTTCACACACTAACTGTTCCCTGGGCAAAGTTTGGTTTCCTGGCCTCAGGCTATTTCTTCCCAGTCTTCAAGGCCTGACTTCCTTCCTTTACCTACCAACTCTCTTCTCGGTTCATTAAGACTATTCAGACAGCAGCTCCTGCTCAGACAATTTACCCTCGTAGGTGAACTGAATGAGTTACAGGCAAGTTTACACAGAGGCAGTAATAGCCAGGATCCAAGTACTGGATTCTGCAGTCCCATTTGGAGGAGATGCTCAGTGAATCTCTCACAATGGATCTGAGGCCCTAGATACTAACAGTCTCTTTCAGCCTGCAAGCCACAGAGGTTACAAGTTATAATCTATTACCATTCCAAGAAGACTTAATTTCTAGACTTAAAGGAAGTCGGCTAATACTTTATCCTATTAGCATTTGCCTGTGTGAATTGACAATAGCTTCCTTCTGACATGACAGCATATTCTTCCAATTCATCTCTTTTTAAGAGAGGAGTTTTCAGTATGAAAGAAAGAAGGAAAAGAAAAGCCTAAGAGACTGCTAAAGGAACCAGGGAAAGAACTGTTTTTCCAGTCAGAAACGAGGACAGGGCAAGACTGAATGACCTCAAAGCGTGTTTGCAGTTCATGATTTCTCTTAGCGAAAGTGATTGTGCAAGCTGGGTGTACTGGGTGCCAAGTGCCAGAAAAAGGGTCTAAAGGTACAGAGAAGTATGGACACAGAAAGACAAGGTGCTGGCCCATCCTGAGCCTTTCCTGCTTTCAGTCCACTGCACCTGGTGGATAGCTTTCTCTTTCCTTAATCCTTCTTTCTGCTTCTTGTTCAAAGTCCACATCTATTCTGACTAGTAGAATCTTGTCCACTGAGAGCTCCTTCATATCACAGGTGTGTTATCAAAGTTGACCTGACAATACAATGTGGGATGGCCCTGGATACTGAGACAGAGTGTGAGTTTATGGCTTTTAACTCCAGAGATGTGGACTCAGCCAAGAATATCTTACATTTGAGCTGCCTCATTTTCTTTATGAGAAAGATGCATCCCAGAATCAAGCGACTTGCCCAGTATCATGTAGCTGGTGATGCACAGACCAGATCTCCAGTCTCCAGAGTTTTAATCCAGCAGGGTGACCATGATGTTCAACTCCAGAAGGGCACCACAGAAATGGCAAAGTGGTTAGTGCCCCCAGGGGTCTGTGCAATCCCCTCAGTACTTTTATCTCCCATCCAAGTACTAACCAGGCCCGACCCTGCTTAGCTTCCGAGATCAGACAAGAACGGGCACCTTCAGGGTGGTATGGCCGTAGACCCCTCAGTACTTTTATTTGTGTTTAATGCTCTGAGACAGATGGTGTCCACTCAGGATTTCATTCAAACAGCTCGAGTTGAGAAATCAGACAACTTTTCCTTTCCCTGCAGCTGTAAGTAGTTAGGGCATGTGAGTTTTAGATGGCAGTCCAAATGACTGAAAAAACAAATGCTTTTGTTTTCTTGTTCAAGTAGCCTTCCCCATTTTCTCTGTGTTCAGTATAGTAAAGTGGTACCTGTTCCTGTGTAGGAAGGCTAAGAGATGCAAAACCATGTTAAAGGTCTATCAAGGTCATAAGACCACTGGACAAGAAGTCTGGTATCCCTTTCTACCCTGCTTGCTTTCTGTACACAACCCCCCCACAAACACACACACACACACACGGGGATCTTCAGAGGATAAGCTTTCATTGACTTGGAGGCCTACTCTGAAACATTTGGTCTAAGAACCCAGGAAACGGTATTTTCTCCCATCTCAACAAATCCTCTCTTGGGAAACAGTGGCCCTGGCTATAATTTTATCACCACATATTTAATTAGACTATCTTTCCTTCCTGATAGTTTGAAGTGAAGTCCCAGTAGCAACATTGTAAAAAAAAGTTGCTTTCAGCAAAGGATTACTCCTAACCAAGTTAATTTAGCAGGCATTTGCTGTCTTGGATGGGGTTACCTCTCTTTTCAACTTCAAAGCTGGGAAAAGAAGGGAGGTGGGGAATGCAGAGGAATAAAGAGGAGGGCGGGGGCTTCAAGTAAATTAGTTTCCATCTATTAAGGAGCTAGTAATTTCTGCTAGCTCCCCTAGAGACCAGTCCCCTCCCAGAATGGTCTGATTCTAATGATTCCCACTTCTAAGCAACAGTTTGTGTTATGCTGGTGTTGAGACAAACTGTGCCAGAGAATTCCCTTTCTCTTGGAGGAGCTTCTATCATTACACAGGAGAGATTAGCCAGCCAGGAGGATGTGCTGTTGATATGTGTGTGTGTGTGTGTGGGGGGGGCACGGGCGGTGGAGAGATACAACCAAAGAGAATGCTCATCTTCTCTAGCAGACTTGCTACAGCAGACCTAGGTCAAAAAAGGCTGAGAGGTGAATATGCAGCTGAACACAAGGATTCTCTACTAGGTGCACATCAGACTGTGAGAGGCCACAGGAGAGCCCAGGTACCTCCTGATGAGCTGAGGAACTCAATGTAAGAGAAGGACTGGTGATCTGGTTGGGAGGCAGGTACAGATCTTTAGGATGTGAGTTAAGTGTAGTCTTAATGGAACAAAAGCTGATGAGAATTTGAGGCATAAAACAGGGATAAGTTTACTGGAATTTTAGGTCTCTCAACATTGCTTTAGGGCATTTAGAACATTTCCAGGGCAGAAGCAGGGGGATGAAGTCAAGGGTTTTAGCTGTTCCTGAGGTGGTGGAGTCAGTGTAAGTGGGAGCTCATGTCTATTCTGGATCTGGATCTGTGGTAAAAGCTAATAGTGTGACTCTGGTTATTGCTGAAGCTGCTGTCAGCAGGTCTTGAGAAGGGGGTGTGGAGTCCCCTTATTTTGCCCCTGGTGGCTTAGCTGTGATGGAGATGGGCTACTTCCAGAGGCTGCCTTGCCAGATGTGCCAGCAGGCAGCCTGGCTAGAGAGCCTGCAGTGCAGACAGATGCCCTGGGCCGTATTCAGGATGGCAAGACCCTTTATATGGAACTGCAGCTCAGCTTTGGGGCAGTGCCAGAGCGGCAGGGTAATGTTCCTCAGCCAGATTCATTTCCCCCAAACCTCTTCAAATATGTGGGCCATGGAGGGAGGCAAATTTAATTAAATTACTGTGTCATGGACTGCCCTTCCTGGATAAGGGCTAAAAATGGGCTCATGCTGACATGTAAACCCATCTGTGTACACAGAGAATGCCTTTTTTTTTTTTTTTTTTTTGGTGCTGGGATGTGAGCTGTTGGAAGGGGCTGGCAATGTCTAGGGCTGGAGCCACTTAACTGGACCCCTTTGCTGCAGCAAGGCAGAGTCAACAACAATACAAGCCAGGCCCCGTAGAGCTCTGCTGACCTTTCCTTTTTCCACTTAAAAGACTAAGTGGGCACTCCCCCTTCCTGTATTTAATTTTTCTCCTCAGATACCTCTTGCTGGCACTCAGGACTTTCCCGTAAGGTGGTGCCCTGTGCTGTGTGTGGAGCTGTGGGGAGGTATGTTTCAGGAGTGCCCAGGCAGGTTTGTTTAGCTTGGCACGCGATGGAGGGGTCTTCCGGGCGATTCTCTAGAGTGCTACTTCAGCAGTTTCTCACTGGCATGCTGTGCTGGATAGAGAACCCCTGTCAAGTGCCAGAGTAAAGCGCAAAGCTTCTCCCTTTCCCTGCACGAATGCCACTGCGGATATAGGGCCTGAGCAGCTAACAGAGGCAAAGAAGGTCAGGAGCAACCAGAAGCACTTAACATGTGGAAATGAGCAACCAAAACAAATGCTGCCTGTGCTGAGCCTGTCAACCCCACAAGGTCACCCCATTTCCCTCCTGGAAGTTCAGGCCTCTGTGCTCCAGGCTGCCAGAAGTGTAGCTGCCCTGAGTGGTGCTGCTACAAGAGCTGGAAAATGTGTGGCAGGGGGAACAGTGGACACAGAGGGCAGCAGGTCGCTTTTCCATGCACAGCAGAGACTAAGGGAGAATCAGCTTGGGATTCTGTTCCCAACTCGCCTCAAGAGCTGTTGGGGGCACGATGTCTTAAAACTTTACTGGATGCAACAACACCTAGAACCTGAAGGTTAGCCCTGGACTCGTCACCAGGAAAACAATCTCCCTGCTTGATAAATCTGTTCTACTCATACATACTCCTCTTGTCTAGGGCATCTTGGCATCAGGCAGATGCCTAGATGATGGGAGCAGTACATATAGCTTGGGGGTGATGGCAGCTGTCCTCAGGTCCCTCTCAGGTACACAGTGTAAGAAGGGAGAGCAGAACCTCCCTATCTTGACTGCCATGCCTCCAAACTGGTAGGACAAGAAGGCAGCATCTCTCCTGGAGCTCTGCTGTCCCTGACACTATGCTAAGCAGCACCAGGATGAGACTCTCACTTTCAGCTGTTGCTACCTAAGGTTTAGATGTGAATCTGATGGTTCCTTTCAGGATTAAGACAAGTACTGTCAGTCACTATAGGGAGTGAGGATGTAGCTCAATGGAAGAATGCTTAGTAGTTGCTTAGCACGGGCAAAGCCCTATAAAACCCCAGCACTACAAGGGGAAAAAGATTCATCTCCTGACCAGGCATTGTTGGGCATGCTTATAATCTCTGCACTCAGGAGGCTGAGGCAGAAGTGTCTGGGGGTGGGGACACAGAGACTCTATCACAAATACAGGTCCCTGGGGCCCACTCAAAAATCTGGAGTGTGACTCTAGTTCACTTCTAGTCTAGCATTTACACATGGCTGCAGATTTTCTGAATCAAAATAAAAGCACTAAAATTTGGTTAGACACAGGAAGAACAGATCCAGGAGAGTATGTTTCTTACAGATAACAGGTTAAGTAACCACCCTAACAGGAAGAGCAAGAAACTGATCACACTGGAGGAATCCACCATATGGTTTTAGAGAAGTTTATGGGTGCCCTGTTTTGGTAAAGGGTATTTCCTCTGTACCCAATTAGATAGAAGAGAGCAGAATCCAGCCCTAGCGTGCAGATAACTATGACATTTCAGTAGAACAAGGCCTCTTAATTCCATACCAAGACAAAAAGGGCCCATGCCCATGTGGACACTGGGTGAGCTCACCCACCAAATGGCCACCTTCAAATCCTCGGGATAAAGGCAGATGCTCTTCCAGGCCTCTGTCTTCTTTAGTCAGGATGCTATTGGTGCTTGGGTGGCAAGATATTTTATCATTACCAATGACTGAAGCTATGGTTATTCTAAAGCAAACACAGCAGCAGTAGAGCAGAGACTGTCTCAAACCTGATCTTCCTCTGTAGAGAAGGTCTGCCTTGGGGGCTTATGTTCCTCCCTACTTAAGCAGCTGGGATTGAAAGAGGTCTCCACCGTAGAACAGCTGCCACAGGCTTCCCTCCCTTCTGTAGGCTTCTACCAGAGTGGATGACTACGGTCTCACTCAACAGAGCCTGCTAGATCCAGAATCCTGTGCAGCTCCACATTTCTGTGGCCCAGTGGTAACCCAGCCTGGGAAAAGGCTGAACGGTACCCTAAGGCTGCTGTCACATATCTTCCTCATACAAGGTCACTCATGACCCTCCCCTCTTCTGCTTGTTACCAGTCACTTAATTTCTGTTAGAAAGGGGCAAACAGACAAGATTAATTGTCTACAATGGTGTACCTGCATGGCACTGCCTTTTAGCATACTGAACTGGACTAAGAAAATGAGGAACAGTGCTTTGAGAAATTGCTAAGTCTGTATTAAAAAAAGGAGGAGGAAGAGAAAGTAAGGTAGTTTCTGATACCTAATTCTTCCTCAGTTCCTAATAATACCTAGGAAGCAGAGCGGTGGAATTAAGGCCATTTGTAAAAACAGAGTAGCTCTGAGACAAGCTGGAAAGTGTTTTGTGCACAATATAAACTTAAAACCTTGCTGTATCCTTCTTCTTTGGGTTTAGATGGTTATGTTTTTCTAAAATCATGCCAACTGGTTAATAGGCCTGAATATGAACCTAGAGTGGTCTTTATCTTGGCCTTAGGTGACCTGTGGCAAGGCCTGGACCAGCTAGTCCCCTTATCTCGGGAAAGCAGGGCAGGGGGAGGGTTAGGAGTGGCAGACGTCGCTGGGTACGGCTGGGGCCATCTGCACTACTGTGAATCAAGGTTGGCTCAGACAGAAGGCGCGAGGGAGGAGGTGCAGCTGCTGATGGCTCAGACAGCTTGGACCTGTCCAGGCAAACAAGCCGCTCAAGTGCAAGAACAGCCAGCCAAGTAGGCAGAGCACAAATAACTTAAAGCTTGAAATATTTGAGAAGATAGGGAAAGAGGGTAGGAATTTGTCTCAGATTTCAACTGGTATCTGACCTGGTCTCTCAAGGCTACCACAGGCTCTTCTGCTGTTGGTGGCTGGGATGTGAGACTTGAGAGTTGGGGGCTGGATGCAGGCAAACATTCCCTGAGCTAGGATTTAACATTGTTACTCAGGAAACTGCAGACACATCTCTGGATTGTGTTCTTTCACAGCATCTCCCCAAACAAAACAGAGGCCTGCCCAGGGTTAAGCAGCAGTGGGCTGTGTGTGTTAGGGCCAAACCACCAGCAGCAGAGTATGGGAATTAAGTTTCAAAATCTGCCAAGGGGCACCTGTGTTCTGCTTTCTTCCTTTCACTGGGCTGCTAGGAAGGACAAGTGCTGCTCTAGCTCCCTGTGAAGACTCTGTGGGCAGCACTTCTAGGCTCCAGGTGCGAGTGTGTTCTAGGCCACGTGGCAATCTCTATAGTGGTCAGACGGGGAATTCAGTATCTTCCCCCTTCCTCCTAGTCATGGGACTTGGACTCAGGACCTGAGCACTGTCCCTGGCTTCTTTTTGCTCAAGGCTAACACTCTACCACTTGAGCCACAGCACCACTTCTGGCCTTTTCTGTTTATGTGGTGCTGAAGAATCAAACCCAGGGCTTCATGCATGCAAGGCAAGCACTCTACCGCTAAGCCACATTCCCAGCCTAGAGATTCAGTATCTTAATACACATCCAGGACACTGGAGAATGGTGTTCTAGACTGGAAAGGAAGGCGAGGAGAAGCTGGTCAGACTGCTTTTTTGTGTAGTGGTGCTCCTGAGCATAGCCCTTCCTTGTGTATGTATTTACAATCAGTATGGTGACTATGGTCTGGCCAGGTGCTGGAGAACAATGGACAACAACCGGAATGTGAAGGGAGATGTGTGTAGGGGAGCATCAAGTTCCCTCTGCCTAGAGTCCTGTGAATAAAACCAGCCAGGCTATGTTGTAGCTTGGAGTGTTATTTATTCTTGGAGTGGGATAAGGCAGAAACTCATCCCCTTTGGATGTGGATGTAGGCAAGGGATAGTGTAGTGTTAGGGCCACGAACTAAGGCAGAGACCCTTTGGGGAAAACAGATGCCCCAGGTATTTACAGAAGGCCAATCTCAAAGCAATCTTGGGAGCTGGAAGCTGGGCAGCCTTGCTCTTTGTAAATACCGGGCTACAACGCATTTGGGCTGGCTAAATGAGCCCAACAGTCCACAGCTCTCCCTCTGCTTCAGTGCCCTTTAGCTTCATATTTAAGTCTAAATCTCAAAGACCCTTAAATAAAGAAGAGCCAAACAGCTTGCCCCTGATTAAAGAGGTGCCAAGCCAAGGTCCCCTCCCCACCAAGGCAATGGTGTGCATATATAGCTGGATGCTTCCAGCCTTAGCTCTAGAGTTTCATTTAATTTGACTGTAGCAAGACACAGTCTCACCTGCTAAACCACCAGAGAAAGTAACACTTGGGATCTAGAATACTGTTCCAGTGCTACTGTACAGCACTGAGGACACAAAGGAGTCTTCACACCCAGAAAGACTTAGGAGCAGGTGCACTCTTGGGAATGGAGGGTTGGGGTACAAATTTCAGTTCTCACACCCCAGCAGCAGCTGAGTCCCACTTGGCAAAGTGCTGAGTACTCTGGGGAGATAAGGGGTCTCCTGTGGTATGTGTTACAATGCAGTGGCAATAATCTTCTACTTTCCTGTTGGGTCCAGAGAGGCCCTCAAGATGGGGCATGCAGCAGGGGCAGTGTCAAGGCAGGTAGTTCTCAGGGCTGGTTACAGGGAGGTCACACAGTGCTGTGCAGTTGGCTACTCCTGAATGCCGATTATAGATGCAAGTTTCACTTGCTGTTTGTGCCCATCCCGTCTCCCAGAGTGCCTGTTGCTCATGAGAATTGATGGGAGAGAACAAGTTTATGTTATATAACGTCCACAAGCTGCATGTCTAGGTGTGAGGATCCAAACTTAATCTGTTGAATCTATAGCTTCAACTGCAGCTGCACATTAGTGTAGCTTTCAAGAAAACAATCCTACAAACATTGTAATTATTTAAAAAATCTGATAGGAGCTGGTGGCTCATGACTGTAATCCTAGCTACTAAGGAGACTGAGATCTGAGGATCTTAGTTCAAAGCCAGCCTGGGCAGAAAAAGTCTGTGAGACTCTTATCTCCAATTAACCACCAGAAAACTGAAAGTGGTGCTGTGGCTTCAGTGGCAGAGTGCTAGCCTTGAGCTGAAGAAAGAGCTTAGGGACAGCATCCAGGCCCACAGTTTAAGCCCCACAACCGCCAAACAAACAAACAAAAAATCTGATTTGAAAAAAACTAGAACCCTGAAAACAGTGTGATGAACTTCCATATATGCATCACCTGGATTCAACAATTCCCAGAGTTGTCATTTTTGTTTCATTTATTCTTTCATCCTTTGCCAAAGTGTTTAAATGGTATTCTTTGCCCTTTATACTTTTTCTCTTTAAAAAAGTGCTATTCTTATGTAACTACAATACTATTATCACACTTACCAAATTCTTTTGGTATCAGCTAATACTTTTGGGGAACTTAATAAAATCTGGTGCTTGATGAAGCCAGAATCCTTGGATGGAAGACCAAGTATTAGCAGCTTTCCTGAGCCTGCCTGCTTCCTGCTGCCAGTAGAGAGCCACATTCCTGGCCAATCTAGCATCTTGCAGTAGGATCTGTGAGTATCCCCTAGTCTCTCTAACCACAGAGGAGGAGGAAGGAAAGCAAAAGCTCAAAAAGCCAGCAAAGCACAGAGTGGAATTACGGGGCCTGAGTGACTTTGTAAGGAGGGTGGTTCCTAGCTGCCCACGCTGCCTGCAGGGCCCTCAGCATTGGTACACTAGACCAGTGCATTATTCCTAGCCTTTTTCACTTGTGTACATGCTCGGACCTAATATTCTGGCAAACTCAGCCTCAGCACCTGGATTCCAGGAAGGCTTAACTACGGTGAGGGGGTGCACCAAAACTTCTTGGGTGTTGGCATTGGGGTATAAGTACTACAGTTCAATTTTATTTATTTATTTCATTTAAGAAAATAACTAAGCAAAACATCCTGCAAAAAGATGAGGCTGTATCACTGCAGCTAAAAATACCTCCACTGAGGGCGTCCGCTCACCAGCTCCTCAATTAAGGATGCTGCAGGGCCCTTTGTGAGCTGTACACTGTTGGCAGCTCCATGGGGGCTCTGGGCGACTGGGGACAATTCTGGAGCAGTGACTTGTTACTGCTGGATACAGGGAGGCTGGCAAAAAGCTACTGAGCCAGCACAGAGACCTGTATGCTTCAGGTAACTCTGTAGTCCCCCTTCCTTTCTGGGCTCGCAGCCTAAGTCAACAATAGGTCAAACTAGTATCTATGATGATGACCCAAAGTAATTAGGGACTGATTGTTCTTGATTTTGCTGAGATTTACAAGAGTACTATAATCACAGGAGCTGCAATGCCAACCAGCCTGGTTCAGAATGTCTATGGTGCTGAGCAGCAACTTGTAATTGCAAGTCAGGGATAAGTAGACCCTGGTGATGCTTAGGCTGTCCTCAGTGCAGGCTGACATGGGAAGGGGAGCAATGGGGGACGCTATGGAAGTATGGGCTTCACCGTTCTTCCTTTGCATCTCTTTTCTACACTGGCTCAGGGCACACAGGTCATTTAGTCCAACACACTTTTTAAAGATTTTAAATTAAGGAAGATGAAGCTTCAGGGATATAAAAAAAATTTTTTTTTGTCAAGGTCATAGAGTTTGTAATTGAACTTTAGAAATGGGATTTCTGGGGTTGGGGAAGTATTTAAGTGATAAAGTACCTGCCTAACAAGATCAAGGTTCCAGGTTCAAAACAGGTCTTGCCAATAGATAACTAAATAAACACAGAACAGGATTTCTGACTATCAGCAAACACTTTGTTTCAATACACTACATCTTCCTAATGAATGGATTCACTTTTAAGTGTTCAACAAGTGTCAAAAGACCTATGGAAGTGAAATTCACCTCTAAATGGGAGAAGGAGAAGTTGACAGGAGTGTTGTAACTTTGAGGCCAGAATAGGCTAGGATTGCAAGACCCTCAAAAACAAAATATAAAACAAAAGGTGTGTGTGTTTCAAGTGGTTACGTTCATGCTTGAAACACTGGGCTTAATCCCAGAAGGAGTGGATGGAAGGACAGAAGGAAAGAGAGATGGAGGAAGGGAGGTAGCAAGGCAAGAAGAACAAGCAAGGGAGAATGGGCTGGCTATGGGAAGAGGTATCTTTAGATCAATGCCAAAGGAACCAAAGAACATCAGGAGAGAGTTCTCTAGATGATTTGGGAATAGAATCCTTGTAATCCTCACAGGTTCGGGGGAATGCACGAGTCAGACTTGGTAATGGAATCAGATGTCCCATGGTAAGTGACAATTTCACAATCTATGGTCTTCAGCCAGAGATCTAATGCCATTCCTTGTTTTCTGTCTGGTAGAGTAGGCAACACCTCTTATGAACTTGAGTAGGGGCTGTGGAGGACTGAGGACACATCCAAAGCTAATCTCATTTAGGTGCTGACTCTCTTTTTCATTTCTCAGCATGGAATTTGGAAGCATATAAGGTAAGAGTATGAAGAATAAGGTTTAAAAAGCAAAAGTACTGAGGAAACATATTGAGGGGTATTGGTAAAGGGACAAATTTTCTTAGGAACAAGAAAGCAATGCAGACCTTACATTTCCAGAATGTCAGGTATAGATCTTTACTGGTCTAATGTCCTGAATTGTCCAACATGTGGTCACTAGCCATGTGTGGCTATAGATTTAGAATTAATTAAATCTTATTAAAGATTCTGTTTCTCAGCCGTGTCAGCCACATTTCATATGCTCAATATCCACTGTTGCCAGTGCTCAATGTATTGGACAGCATGATAAAGAACATCTCCATTAATAGAGAAAGTCCTGTTTGACACCACTGCTCGACTCTGGTCATCTCTTATCACTTGCTGACTACAAGAAGATTCCGAAACCCCTCGGCCAACTCTAGAGGCTTCCATAATTCACTTTCTAGTAAACCTATTAAACCTGGTGTTTTACTGAAGGCAAGAGCCACTGGACACATGAATCTACCAATGTAGTCAGTTCTCCAAGTCCTAACCCCCTCACATCCTCAGCGCCTTGTCTACATGCTCACAGCCACTGTGGCCTTTGCATATTTTAATTCAGTTTCTATTTTACACTGTTTTAATTGATGTTTAATATAGCTTAACTCTGCATGGTGTTCCAAGCCCCTCACCAGGGGGCCGCTCACAGGCAGAGGCACAACTAATAGCAATCCCCAGAAAATTATGCCCTGTATCAAAGTTGTCATTGTACCATATAAATGCTTATTATTACTATTGAATTCTCCAGCCCTGTCACCTCCCTGTGTTTACTAGGTAGCAGATAAACCTCTGTGTCTGTGCCTTCCCTACTCTACCACACCACCAGGACTAAATATAGCCTTGTGTGTATGTTCAGCTCCATTTAGCTATGCTTTGAAAAATAAAGGGGGAGGGGGAATCATTTAATAAAATAAAGTCGCTCAAAATATATTTGGCCACCCCTTAAAAGACAAATAGATGTCACTGTTATCAAGATGGGGACCCTGTCTCAGGTACAGTATAGGGAAAGCTTCCAGATCATGATAACATGATAACATGGACAGGGCGCAGGCCCCAAGCACAGGATGCTACTAGCACAGGTGAACTCCATGTCAGGGAGTTGGGAGGGATTGCCAGCTAGGAAATGTCACCTTCCCTCAACTGTCAGTGAAAAATCCTAACAATGTAACCTTTCACCCCTAAAGGAAGAGGAGTAGGAGGAGAGGGGGGAAAAAAACAAAAAACAAAATACCCTCAACTTACAACAGTTTAGCTCTTGGTTGCAGTTTCCTTCATGCTCATGTGAAATGTAGTGTCTGGCAGGAACAGACAGCAGCTTTTCTACAACTGCCTATCAGGAGAAACCTGATGGAAAATTCCAGGGCTCCCAGACACCTGTGCTCCCCTGCTCTGGCCTGCATTCTGACCTCCTGTGCAGTGATCTCTGCACCCATGAGTGGACAGAATCTCCTAGAGAATGCTGAATCCCTGCTGACTTCTTTAGACTTGGCCTCCAGTCCTTTTCCCACTAGAACAATGCAATCTGTCTGAAGAGAATCCACTTGTTTACCTCTTCTTTCTGCTTCGGTCACATAAACCCACCCACTCCCTTGTAGATACTACTGTCATATTCTCACATTATTACTTGTACTCAACCACATAATTAGGTGGCGGCGGCTGCTGTCTGAGGCATACTGTGGAGGTAAAGGTAAGAGGCACACATCAAGAATGTGGAGACTTGAGCTCTACCTTGAATTTACTATGTGATATGCCCAAGTGATTAACTTCTTCATGCCTCAGTTGTCTCAACTGCTGCAGAATGTTTGGCTTTGACTATATAACCTCTGGAGTGATTTGAGCTATAAAGCGCTCTAACTTGGTATTATGAAAACATATGTTCAAGTCCTTGGAACAAAAGGGTCATCCTTACTTCTATTTATAATCTGTTTTTTTTTTAATTTTTGCACTCAATGCTCTGTAGATTTCTATTCTAAATTCTTTTAGCTAACCATGGGAAACCCTCTATTTTAGTTTATTTGACAGGGAAATGTTTATAATGACACTGAGTTTCCTCTATTATATTGGTTTTGCCTTCTTCCATCTTTGCATAAAACAAGGAGTTTCTAAAACACCAGAAATGCTTTCTGTATTCAAGCATAGCAGGAACGAGGCTGCCTTGGCTGGAGGAAGAAGATGGTTCGAGTCTCAAGCCCCAGTGGAGCAGGACTATTTGCCATCTGCTGTACTAGTTGTCTCCAAATCAGGCCAAGTTTATAGTGTGCTGCAAATATTAGATGCTATGCCACTAGCATGTCTCACTCATGGCAAGCCTTGGATCTTTTATAATGTGGCTGCCAATGTGATGTGAAAGCAAGGGGCCACTTTCCAGCTTAAGAGAAACACACACACACACACACACACACACACACACACCCCATACACACAAATGGTCCTTTTGTCCTTCTCATTATCCTCAGCCATTTTAAAGATTTAAACTAAAAAGTTGTCTACCCACACCGAGGGAGATGATGGAATTGTCATTTCCTTTGCCCCACCCATGCTAAGACAGAATGGTTTCTTAATGATCCAGGGGAAAAGAACAGTCATCCCACTGGCAGCTCCACATACAATTAACCAGCTTCACAGAAAGCTGGCTGCTGTCCCCAGACCACAGAGCTGCAGCATCTGCAGACATTGGAGCTACCTGACATAGTGACACAGGGTTTCTAGTGAAGTCTCTCTACTGGGATAGGGACTTTCAAAATAGTGACCTCAACCCACTGGGCATTCAGAAAACATGGCGGAGATGGCAGTGCTCCTGGCTGCATGCTTGGGCTGACATGAAGAGTGATGGCAACGAATGACCGGCTTTGGGAAGCACTTTCCCACTGATCACAACTAATGGCCCACTCAGGTAAGTGTGTGGCTGAGTAGGGTTATCGTCTAGGAAGCCCTCCAAATAAATACTACTCCTCCTCCAGCACAACTCTCCACAGGCAGACATTTCTGGCAACTGGCTTACTGTGCCTCATGTCAGAAGTACTAACAGAGAGGAGTTTAAGGACCATGTTGGGTGTGGTGGCATTAAGGTGTTACTTTTGGGTAAGAAGCAACATAACTCAAAATTTGATGCTTAAGAGCAAACCAGTGGCAACTGAGTTATCCAGGCCCTGGCTTTGTAGTCAATTCTTTTCAAGGTTATCAGAATTCAGCAGGCTGGGTATGGTGGTTCATGCCTGTAATCCAGCTACTTAGGAGGTAGAGATGGGAAAGGATTGTATTTTGATTGTCTGGGCAACAAGTTAATGAGACCTTGATCTAACAAACAAGCTGGTGATGCGTACCTGTGATCCCAGATACTTTACAGGCATAGGGAGAAGGATCACTAGTCAGTGAGACTGTACCTGAAAAATAATGGAAGCAAAAGAATTGGGAGTGTGGCTCACTCAAGTGGTAGGGTGCCTGCCTAGTAAGAGCAAGGTGCAGAGTTAAAAAATTTACACTGTCACACTTGGTGGTTCAAGCCTGTAATCTTAACTCCTTGGGAGGAAGAGGTTGGAGGATCATGTGTTGAGGCCAGTTGGGTATAAAAGTTTGAGAGACCATCTGCACCAATGGCTGGATATGGTGAGAAATGCCTGTTATACCAGTTTTGGGGAAAACACAATGGCTGGACACAGCAGCATGCACCTGTCATCCCCAGCGAGGCGAGGAAGCACAAGGGGAAGAACTGCAGCTCATACCAGCCTGGACATAAAGTGTGACACTACCTCCAAAATAACTCAGGTGTGGCTTAAGTGACAGAACACCAGCTTCAGTAAGTGAGAAGCCTTGAGTCCAGTCTCTAGTATCTTCCCCCAAACAAAAAAACAGGAGAAAAAAATAAGTCTTGGGATTCATATAAGTGTGTGGTCTCTCCCTGGTGAGCAAACTGATAACTGTTTGCCATTTGCAATGCTGAGCTTTAAAAAGTAAGTACTTTTAGCAGGTGCCAGCTGAAATGACATCTTAACCAATGAGTGAAAAGGTATTCTCAGTATGGGTGAATCACCTCCCCTCACAATACTACCACACACCCTTCTGTGATTATTTCTAGATTACAGAGAGAAGCTCAAAAGAACCATTGCCATAGTTCATTCCCAAGGGACACAGAGCCCCCGGCCCCAAACCCACCTAGCCCAACTCAGAGTCCCCAAATTCTCCGAGAGTGAGCTAGCTACTACTGGTAGGACACAGATGAAGAAGAAATCTTTATATCCTAAGTAACAATGGAGTCAGTTCATTGGGGACATGGCCTGTTCACTCACCACACTAATTTACATAAAATAGATAATGAAGGAATTCTGTGCCCTTTAGAGAATTGGGGGAGGGAGTGCTACTGCCTATGGATCACTGTCTATCAGCTAATGTTCCACGTCACATCGCTCCTGTATGGGCACAATATGTGGTGAGCTCCTCAGCTAAGCCACATGAGCCAAAAAACAGGTTCCACAGCAATTTTCTTATTCCATTTTTTGTACCATCCTCTTCTTTGCCCAGCTTTGGTTACAAGAGCCAAACACAGTGATTCTCCCACTAAGACAGCTTGGAAAATTGTACACAGTAGATCACACCCGTGATATTAGCTACTCAGGTAATGGTGATCAAGAGGATTCCAGTCCAGGTTGGGTCATGTATAGGAGCAAGACCCTATTGAAAAAGTAAAGCAAAAAAGGAGCTCCTGGCAGTATTGCTCAAGTGGTACATCTCCTGCTTAACAAGTATAAGACCCTGAATTCAAACCCCAGTACAGGAATTAAAATTTTTTTTAAAAAGAACTATGAATAATCCCAATTGCAGATCGGTAACACACAGGCAGCTCAGTAGGAAACGGATCACTCACGACAAATGAATTGGTATTGCCTGCCATTTTTCCTTGCCGTCACTTTAATCAATAAGGGAAAAGGTGAATTGTTATTGATCTCTCCAACATCTCTGAACTATACTGTACAAATTACAGAAACACAACTGGGGTGTGGAGGGGAGGAGAATGAAAAGAGGAAGGACAGATCAAAGAAAGTGTGAGGCCAGAGTATTTCCTTGGAGATGGTGTTAGGCTGCCCCAGTGCCCTTCCAAAGGTGTCATGAGGAGACCTCACTCACCTACAAGGGCTATCCATGGAAGGCCTCTCAATACCTCACATGCTAAGTGCTTCATCAGGGTTAAAGGGCACCGGAGGCCATAGGCTGCCCTCAATGCAAGCCTAGAAGCCTGCACACTGAGACATGCTAGGGATCTCAAGGGCTTATGAATTTCTGAAGTTGTCCTACTTTAGTGGTTTTATCTCAACCCAGATAGGAATTATAATTCTTGATGGACAAGCAAGAAATAAAAGTTTTAAGGGCAGCCTCTAGCAATACCTTACTAATCCACTTCTGGGTCACATGCTATAAAAGCATAAATAGGCAGCAGATGAGGTAAAACTAGCCTTATACTTGATACTAACAATGACCATGGCTTTATGGCTGCAGGCCTGTCCTTTGAAACTATGGATTGAAAGATAAAGTATGAAGATCAAAAGCCTTGGTTGAAATGTTAGGGGACTGGTCTTCATCCTAGGGGGAAAGGGAGACTCATCATACAAACAATATGCAAATAGGGTCTTATCCAGACAATAAGGAAATAGGAGACAATATTAGGACAGATGGGCATAGCACAGCATTTAGTCTCTTGAATCTTCAACCAGTTGGCTTCAAGAAAGACTGAGGATCCTTAGGTCCTCTGGATCAGATTATGCTTAGGATATGCAGCTTATAAAAACCTAGTTAGTATCTTGTTTATGTAAAGGCAATTTGCCAAAGAGATTTGATAGCAGAGAGGAAAGGGAATACTGACCAAAGCTTAGGAATTCTGTGCCCTTTGGAAAACTGTGGGGGGTGGGGGTGGGTAGGTGGGGGGCTACTGGGTATGGATCACTGTCCATCAACTGGCGTTACACGGCCATCAATTGGGTCTAATTATTCAGATGCTGGTGAGAGGGGGGAACACAAGAAAAACTACAAACTGCCCAGAAATCCCCCTCAAGGCCATACAACATGCTTAGTCCTCTGTGGGGCCTGGCTCTCCTCAGAAACCTCTTCACCTTGCCTGAGTTTCCAGTTTCACCATTCTCAAGGCTTTAGTTACCTCCATTTTATAGATGGCGAAACCAGGGAGATGGTCACATCTACAGCATGAAACCAAATCCAGCCTTCAGAACTGGCATGTGGAAGTAGCAGAGCCTTCTAGGATGCTCTTGACACTCTTGCCTAAATGGTTCCCTGGAGACCATGACTCAGGGTATAATTGTCTAATTCTGAAATCAGCGACACCACAGTTCACCCATTTCCCCACCTTCCTCTCACAAATACCTGAAGGACCAAAACGTAGAGCCAAATAAAAAGCAAGTTACAAAGCTGCTGATGTGTGGAGAGTGGAAGTGCTGAGATTAGAAGGAGGAAGTACTTAAGTGCACCCTGGGCATTTGGAAAAGGCCATGTCTGCACTCCTGGAAGCTGATGGAAGAGCTCTGGCTCTCTCTGCCAGGCAGGCCAGGAGACTGCTCTCCAGTCAGGAGGTGGGGTACATGGCTATGGGAGGGTATGATGATAAGAAACAACGATTTAGCAAGTACCAGTTCCCTCCTACAAGGGATCTTCCAATTCCGAAAGTGACCCTATTCTAAAATTACCAAGTGGCAGGTGGCCAGGCTAAAAATCCATATCCAATCAGCAGTAATGGACTATTTGTTGCATTTCCTCATATAAAGTTGCACCATTGCCATAAAAACCCTCAGTCAGTGGTTTCAGATTTATTGAACTGGAGAGGTAACAACATCCTAGTACTGTAAACACTATAGGGAACTGTGCAGTACAGGGGCAGAGGCATCTGTCCTGGAAGGGGTGGAGGGATTAGGCGTTTCAGCTACATGATCTTCCATCTCTAGCTGTACATCCTATGCCAAGATCCACTTCTGGTAACCACCAAAAAAGAACCCCACTACAATAAGAGATGAGACAAGAAGAGGAAAACAGCACGATAACCTGGGAAGAAGAAGGGTACATCGAAACAGCGTCCAGGTGAATCTTTCATTCTGAGTACAATGGACAGCTGTTCTTCCTGCAGTGAACTTTCCAAATGATTCTCCTTGGGGCCCTTTTCCTGTCTCTTTCTGTCTTGGTTAACACCTAGAAATTTTTTAGGGCTCCTCCTGTCACTCTGCTGATTTCTCACTCTTGCAATTTGATGCAGATCAAGAACAAACATGGCAATCTGTGGTTGTGGGATGGCAGGATAGGACAAAAAAGAGCACTGCCATTCTAGCAAGGACAAGGAGACCAGGCTATCCAGGATCTAGAGAGCTGTCCTTGTATCTCTCATTTGCAAGTGACACTGGGAAACAAGCAAGGTCAGAAGTCCTATGTAAATGGTGAAAAGCAGAGAGTCCCCAGAAACATGGAGACAATACTCAGCTGCTTCTACAAGGTATCTGTGTGGCCCTGGCTCCTTGCTCGAATGGTGATGCTTGTCTTTTATCAGTCTATAGAGAAAGAAAAAACTTCTTATGAAGTTTAGAACTTGTGGCTATAATCTTGGTTAGATCTTTGCTTTCTCAACTGAACATGACATTGGGTAGAAAGAAGTGGTTTCAATATGAAGAACCCTGAAGAATCAGAGGCAAGGAGACACTATCTTATTATTCCTAGAAAAAAGCCCAGATACTAGAGATATTTAAAGAAATACTCTTTTGAGAACTTAGAACAAGGCTTCTAAGCAAATTGGTTCTAAGCAAATACCAAATTTATTCAATTGGTAGTAGTTCTGAGGAGCTCTAAGAGTGATCTAAGTCCCAAGCCAACACAATGCTAAGACTGACTGGCAGTGTCAGCTACGGGTACAAGATAGGATGAAGAGTAAGGAATGGGAGAACTTTAGAACATTTGCATTAGTCATCGTTGGCTCAAACAGGCTTGGGGAGAGAAGGGTGCTGCAGAGGTCTAAGTATTACTGTTTTTGTTACTTTCAATATGAATACTATTCACAGCATACACACCTGTATCTAGCCTACCATTCTACTCTGGGTACAAGGTTTAGTCTACATTAAACCTAAGACTCCTACTTAGCAAAACCATTAGAAAATTTCTGTTGACAATAAAAGTGACGCCAAGAGGCCGTTCATCAAGTGCTTAATATTACAAAGTAGGTCCTGAATCCAAGAGATGGCAAGGTTGGAATGAGAAGCCAGGTCTGACTTTTCACATGTTACAAAGTGTTTTATTAAGAGACCAAGGAGGAAAGATACCCTTAAAGGTTCTGAAGATAAGCCTGAAAATGAGCTATTCCTTTCTATGAGACACATGTTGTTTGGGCTAGCTAAGGGTATTTCTGCTGTTAATTCTCCACCTTGCTCATAATCTTATTTCATGCACCAAAGCATTTCATAACAGACCATTGGTCACTTTCATTTTCAAAACCTATTTAAGTTCAGCTGACCAGAAACTGTCACGGGTGGAGTAGCAAGTGGGAAGTTCATCAATAGAGCCAGATTTGGAACACTGAGGCTTTCAAGTTCTTGGCAACAGACAAAGAGAGTAGGCATGCTAATGGCAACAACAGGGCAGAATTAAGGTCAGCTCATCCACCAGAACAGGCACTTCTATCCCTGAGTCACATGCAGAACCCAGAATGTTAGTACTACCTGGAGAGCAAATGCAATCTGCAACAACCTGGTTATTCTTTGTTGGTGGCTCAGGCAGCCTTGCTCGTGTGTGTGTGTGTGTAAAATGAGCTATGTTCTAAAAAGCTATCAATTGAATTATGTAACACCAAGGGGGAAATTTAGGCAGTGGGTGTAGCTTACAATGTTTGGGACAAACAGAACAAGGAGGTGCCAGGACTGAAGAGTTATTATAAGCATGTCAGCTTACACTCAAGTTTATACGGGTGTTGGCTAAGTGGTTTGGGTCCTGAGTGAAGCTGTGCTAAAATCAGGTAGCAGGCCTGTATGGGGTCATCTGTAGTTTGTGGAAGCTTGTTTGAAGATATTAATGAAACAGAGATCTGTTTTCCAAACTAGGCTTTCAGACTTCATAATAAGGCATTTCACCTGAGAAATGAAAATTCCAAGCTGCTTTCCTTCAGCGCTTTATTATTATATTAAGAATATTAGGTGCCTCTGCCCACCTTTTAAGAGAATCCTCACCGAAGCTTCAGAAGCAGTGAATATTCAGGATGATTGAAGAGGTAAGCGAAACTAAAATTGCTGTTTCAGGAGCATCTAATACGCTTAAATGAAAATAAATGGCAACTAGCTCCCCTAGCATAAACCTTACCTACCTCTGAGGGAGTCCAGCAGTCTTTTCCTCTTGGTAACATTTCTCTATTTGTTCTGGGTCATAAGCCCTACACAGCTCCTGGTAGACCAGGAGGCTGAGCATTGTGGGGCATCTCTGTCTTCCATGGGGATGGCTCATAAGGAACATCATTTCACATCAGACAGTAGAAAAAAAAAATCAAATACCATTAGCGGCAGGGTTCAGCTGAGCAAGGCTCTGTCTAAAGGATTTTCATGGTCTTTTCTCTGTAATAATCTTAAAAGTCAAACAGTATGTGCACTCAATCTCTGCCCAGCCTCTTTCACCCATAGGCCTCACTTTAGATGAGGTTCAAATAAATAGACCATCCCGGTAAAAAGATGCAGGAGGAAATAATATTTGAGCTTTTCCATCTTTACTCTGGAGTTATCTGGGTCAGAATTAAAGATGGAGAGGAAGAATAAGTGCCAGGATTGTCTTGGCATCACCAAGGGTTCTGCTGATTATACTTGGGGAAAGAAGGTACAATTGTCAGGTCCAAACATATATTTCGTACTTCTTTCTTTCTTCTTCTTCTTTTTTTTTGATAGGAACAGCAGTAAGATAGACAAATTGACCTGGTAGAAGAACTTAAGAGTTTCTCAGTGAAGAATTTACAACAGTAGGGACCAATTCTGAGAGAAAGGGAAGCCAATTCTTTTGCTGAAAAGGGTTTTCTTTCCAGGGTCAGAATCACATCCTTGAGACCTTCTTACATGTCTCAAGGAGGCATTTCTTATGGGCATGTCCTACCCTCAAGTCTAACAACAGCCTGGGGTGTGGACAGCAGCCTTAGGAGGGCAGTGAGGCCTACCAAACATACACTAGTCAGTCCTTATGACACGATTATAGGTAACAGAATACTGGCCAAGCCCATGACAAATTGGGCCCAGCAGCTATTTCAGAAGAATGGATGCAATTCTATGCTTGACTGGCTGTGAAAGTTCTAAGCAGAAGAGGGAAACAGCTGAGCTGAGCCAGCAACTTTGCAGAAAGGAATCCCACTGGAGCCAGCACATGTGCTGAGCTTGCTTGAGTTGGGCCACTGGTGACTGGAGACTAAGCTACCTCAGGAGTTTGAAAGCTGACTGGGGAGATACAACAGCTAGGGGAAGAGGAAGAAATGGGCAATGTGACAGCAGCTCTCAATTAAAATTTTTACCTTACTTCTTCTTGTGATGTCATTTTCATTTATGGTCTACAAATGTGCAGATGATAATTTGATATTCACAGAATGCTTACAGCCTACCTCTGGACAATTTGTGGGCCTGAACTTGCAAAAGAAGGCAACATATGGGGGGAAGAAAGAACATAGGGGAGGGAGGGCGAGAAGACACTTTGCTAAAGAAACATGAATGCCAACAGAAGCTTGGTGCCAGTAGTTTATAACTGTAACCCTAGTTACTTAGGACACTGAGACACTGAGATCTAAGGATTGTAGTTTGAAGCCAGCCCGTGCTGGAAAGTCCATATGACTCTTATCTCCAATTAACCACTAAAAAAGCTGGAAGTAGAGCTGTGGCTCAAGTGGTGGAATACCAGCCTTAAGCAAAAAGGTTAAGGAACAAAGCCCAGGCCCCAAGTTCAAGCCGTGGCATGTAGGCATGCTTATGTGTGCACACACCCCCCGCCCCCATGCCAAAATAAGAAAAGGTCTTCTTCTCAAACACTAGATACTGGGAACCATGAACTTTCAGACAGAATACAGCATAACATGGAGTACAATCAAAGAGATAGACTTTCTTTTACTTTTATGATAAGCTTTCTTTCTCAGACTCTGAACCTTAAATATTATGTGTGTGTATGCACACATTCCCTGAAATGCAGACATTTTCTCAAATAGTAACAATTACTTATAATACTTTTATGTGTATTTGCTTTTTAAAAATGCAGGCAAGGGTGACAGAGAGGAATCATCCTCCCTTTTGATGCCAGCAGTAAGAGGGAAACTGGGTCAGGGCAGCCAGTTTTTAGCTGGGCTATCCAGCACGAGGACATCTGGGGTGGTGAGGAAGGGCTTAGAAGTGATTACCAAACTCCTGGAGATTCTCTCTCCTCTACTGCAAACCATACCTTCTAGTTTGGAGCTGAAATGAGTTCAATTTTGACTTGGACACTTGGGAAATGGGGCAGGAGGGCAGCCTGGACTACATAGGATCCACAGTCCCAATTCAGCCTGGACTACATAGTGAAACCCTATCTCTACAAAACTGGTGTGACACTAGTCTGATCTCCAATAATAGCTTATGGGCCTATTTTTTAATTTTTTTAAAGTTCAGATTTTCCCAACATAGCAGCAAGTAGAGCAACGGTAGGCAGGGATATGTGTGGGTAAGTATATGCTGACTAGCTGGCCTTCTGGAAAGCAGTATCAAGAGATTCATATGACTGTTGTATTCACAAAAGCCTCAAAAGGAAGATGATGGTTGGATTGCTAGCTCAGTCTTTTAGACAGAAATACCAATGCAGGAATGAATCGCGCACCCAGGACCACATGATAACTGGAGTGTGAAACCCTAGGAGTTTGCACTTTTAAGCCGGTTATCTACCCATTAGCTAAAGCTATCTCGCATCACTACTGGGAAGATGCAAGGAATGAGCACAACTCCCCATCTGGGAAATTACACCAGATCTTCCTGTCCTTGGCAGTGTAGCAGGGAATTTCCTTAAATAGACATTTGTATGGGGGTGAGGGGGTACCACCAAGCACATGCTATCCAATGGGACACAGTAAACAGCTCACAGTCATAGCTATAGCAACAAATATAATCATCTCTCGTTATATGGTTCAGAAGCAGCCCAGCTTCAAGGACGGGGGACAACATAGCCAACCCATTCTTTCTGGGTGATCACAAACTCAGTTCAGCATACTATATTCCTTGACTACTATGTAACTTCTGACATAATTACTAAACCCAGTTGCATTAAGTGATAATGTGTTCACTCCCATAAAGACAATACATAAAGAACTAACTAGTATGATTGTTTCAAAAAAACTTTTGAAGACAGGCAGGGGGGCTAGAATTGCTCATTCTGGCCATCTAACTAGGCCAGGCTGGAAGAGATGTGAGTTCTTTGGGTGTCCTTTGAGTAAGAGTTAAGTCTTCTAAGAGGTCCTTGGCTGCTCTAGGTTCCAAAGTCACCAAGAAAATTAGGTGTATAACTTCTGGTTCTTCCAGCCATGAGGGTGGCCACACCATAGGCATACCAGACTGCAGCTCTGGACCAGACTTCTTCCTGACTCAGGGAGAAGAGCCAAAGCCAATAGGAACCAATGGCTTGGGAGAAGCGCCTTGTAGATGGAGAATAAGGGGAACACTGAAACAGGGGAAAGACACTCAGGAGAATGGGCTGGGCGGTGGCTGGAAATGATAGTGGCTCTGGGCTAATGAGTGCAATCCTAACACACACCTAAGGAAAGCATGGTGATCAGGTCTCAAGACAAAGGAGGACAGGTGGAAACTTAGGGAAAAGCCTCGTCTAAACTTCACAGACTCCATATGAGGAATTGGGATAAAAGATAATTTTTAATTCAAAACAGAGTCAGAGAGGGATTTCTGCTCAGCCAACTTCAAAACAGGACAGTATACGTCATTAAATATGGTGTCCTTTTTCAGTGCAAACTTCTTCTTGTTACCTCATTGGCAGAAGTCTGGTCTAGTAGCAGTGACCCACTACATAGTCCTTCTCACAATTCTGATTCTTCTCCAGTCAGTTTATGCTTTCATACACGGTAGTGAATTGGAAGACCATGCTGTTATACAGTATCATATAGAGGGCTGAATAAGTGCTCTAAAATGTAAATTTTGTGTGCTTTTCTTTTCCTTTAATAATGTATATTTATAGTAACTGGGGAGAACACAAAGAAGGTGGAGAAATTCCAGTCCTAGATGAAATAATTTAAAGACATAGATGGGAGAATGGGGCAGAGCCAAAGATAGTCACATCTTCAATATACCCGGTGATATTTGGTTGTCAAGGGAATAGTATAGTACTAGGCACAAACAATCAGTGCAACTTCAGCCATCCCAGCAAAGGTTTGGCCCCAGAGAATTCCTGAAGGGCATGTGTCACTCACAGGTGGAGGCTGTGGGCTCATCCACTGGCCTCTACACCATTACCAGTTTTCTCTCCCATGGTTTCTCTAGGAAGGAGCTCTGCTTCCAGGGGCAGCAAGGCATGGGGTTTTCTCCTTCACTAGATCTTTGTAGGGAGAGTGGAAGGGCAAAAAAACACGGTGCCACAAGTCAACTTACGAAATAGATAAAGGGACCACACAGGGAAAAGTAAATAAATGATGGTCATACAGAACAAAACCTTTCCTTCTTTCTTTCAACCATTCAGAAAACAGTTTTCATACATCCTATGATGGAAGTGCTCAAGAGAGTTGGCTGAAACTGGTTCCTTCAGTCAACATTCTGAATTATTTGTAGGCTAGGAAGTACTTTGATTTCCTCTGGATAATAATCTTTCAAAACAGCCTGCCCATGAAATCATATAAAAAGCTAGGAAAATGCAGAAAGGTTCTTTATTGAGAGACCCTGAACGTAGTGCTATGAAAGACTGGGCCACTATAATCAAGAAAGATAAATACCAATTTCGAATTAAACTAAAGATCTGTAAAC
Organism: Perognathus longimembris pacificus; assembly: GCF_023159225.1. Lineage (NCBI taxonomy): Eukaryota > Metazoa > Chordata > Mammalia > Rodentia > Heteromyidae > Perognathus > Perognathus longimembris. The sequence continues at coordinate 134,810,118 of NC_063162.1, read as the reverse complement.
TCATATGGCAGGAGCATCAAAGAAGGTGACGGAAAACTTTGACTCTTTAATCAATAAACATTAACAAATAAATAGACTACAGGAAAATCACAAGAAGCATAAGCTTGGCCATTCATTCCTTTTAGTGGTTAGTATTTGTGCTGAACTCCTTATACTTTGAATATTACCAGTGAGCTAGGTATATATAGCTAGGAAGAAAAGTGGCTGGGAAAACAAGAATTAAAAAATGAAGAGGAAGGAATTTTAGGAGATCACTCTGGTGAAAAACTGACATAGACAGTACGTGATGATGAATGAGACTGTGCCGACAGGTATCTCTGGCAATCCAATAAAGGGTTTCCTCCCCTATCCAAAGCACATGAAATGGGCAAAAATCTGCTGCTGCTTCCTCTATAAGGTCATGAACTTCAATGGACTCACTAGCTTTTTTTAAGTATTTGCTGTGTAGCTTAGTGTCCAAAGGCCTGCAAAAGTCAGAGGAAAATCCTACAATATTTTCCCTTTCTATCTAATCTCTGGGCCTCTTCAAAATCTGCAATGTGTCCTGAGATAGTAATTACAGTAAGATTCTGTTTCTTCCTGGGGGGAGGGAAGAAGGAGCAGGGCTTGAACTCAGGGCCCAGGTGCTCTCCCTGAGCTTCTGTGCTTAAGGCTGGTACTCTACCACTTGAGCCACAGCTCCACTTTCAGTTTTTTGGAGGTTAATTAAGATAGGAGTCTCATAGACTTTCCAGTTGGCTTCAGATTGTGATGCTCAGATTTCAGCTTCCAGAGTAGCTACACTTACAGGCATGAGCCACTAGTACCCAGCTCCAAGAGTGGATTCTTGAAACATTTCTGTAGCAGAGTGCGGGGTCTATCCCTGATAAAAATTCAAGCTACACTGTGAATTACTTGACAAGTAAATATATGTCGTTAAAAAACAAAGCAGAGCCATGAATCTGATGGTATTGTTAAATGCCACACTAATATTAACATGGTCCACAAATCAGATACATTACTAACCAGGCTGTTGCACATGATGTTTGGGAAATGAAGCGCAAATCAATCTCTCTCTCTCTCTCTCTCTCTCTCTCTCCAGTCCTGGGCCTTGGACTCAGGGCCTGAGCACTGTCCCTGGCTTCTTTTTGCTCAAGGCTAGCACTCTTCCACTTGAGCCACAGCACCACTTCTGGCCGTTTTCTATATATGTGGTGCTGGGGAATGGAACCCAGGGCTTCATGTATATGAGGCAAGCACTTCTACCACTAGGCCATATTCCCAGCCCTGAAACGCAAATGTCTTGAACTAAGAACTAAGAACTCAGGATCTATTTTGCCAAATTTATTTCTTTCACAAAAATCTCAAAGAGGGGGCTGGGATGTAGCTCAGTGGCAAAGTGCTTGCCTAGAAAGTGCAATGTCCTGGGTTAGATCCCCAGTACCAAAACAGAAAAGACAGCTCCCCCCCCAGCCCCCACACCAGGTAAACAAACAAACAAACAAACAAACAAACCCAGAAGTCAAAGTGGTAGGTGTGGGCTGGGGATATGGCCTAGTGGCAAGAGTGCTTGCCTCATATACATGAGGCCCTGGGTTCAATTCCCCAGCACCACATATACAGAAAACGGCCAGAAGTGGCGCGGTGGCTCAGTAGCAGAGTGCTAGCCTTGAGCAAAAAGAAGCCAGGGACAGTGCTCAGGCCCTCAGTCCAAGCCCCAGGACTGGCCAAAAAAAAAAAAAAGTGGTAGGTGTCTCAAAGCCAGGGGGGCCCAAGATAATATGGCCCTCGGGCTGGCCTGTTCTCTCCCATCTCTCACGTCCAATTTATTTGTGGGTTATTCAAATAAAAATGAGACGATGAAGCTTCTACACAGGTATCTGTTATCACTAAACATCCTAAAGAAGCCTATGCATCTACTCTCAAGTTTCTGGAAAGACCAACGGTAGAGAAAATGTCTAGGAATGCCTAATCCTATAGCTCTGTGTAAATTATGATACTGAAAAAGGCTAGCGGGACCTGATAGATTAGATTGTAAAAGAAATAGGGATAAAAGCAGGTCTCAATCTAAGTCTGAGCCCAGCACACTTCCCTGCTGTTCTTTTCTTATGCCCACCTAACAGGATGAATGGCTGGCATACTCCTAGAAAGAAGATGGATCTGTTGACGATGACTTGAGAAAAATTAGCAGGTAGAAGGGCACCACAGCAGCCGAGAGCCTAACTCCTGCTTGCAAGAGCCAGCCCAACAGGCAGAAAGAGAAATACAATTAAATTAAGTCAGAAAACCCGCTACAGAAAATGCAATTACTCAAAGATACAAATAAATGTTCAAAGAAAATTGGCCCCTGACAGGGTTAGTCAAGCTTCTAAATCCAGCTGGAGGCAGGCAGCTCAGGCTAATTCACCAAAGGGGACTGCAAGGCTGTAAGCCGTCTGCATTAGGATCCGGGCTGGCCTCACCTGGCCTAGTGTGCACGTACACCTTAGGTGTGTGGGGAGAAGCAACTTAAGAGGTGGCTGCTCAATGATGTAGAGCTCAAGGAAATAAGGGGTAGGTAGGCACAGAATGGCTCAAGGATGTTCACGAATATGAGCAGCGGAATGATTTCTAACATGGCAGGAAAATAGGAGACCAAGGGAGCTCCTAAGTCCCAAGCCCTTCCATTTGGGAAGACATTGGGGGAAGCCCTACCTCTCGCTGCAGCACTAGTTCCTTGGTGAAAAGCGTGGCTTCCTCGCTGAACGGCTCACCTTCCTGCACCAAACCCGGGAGGTTTCGGGCTCCTCGGGGACATTCGATGCCTGTGTCAAGAGAAAAGGAAAATTTGTGGTGAAATATTCCAGTCTTTTAACTCTAGCCATAAATGGCTCTTTCACCTATGATATACTGCCGGCCCAGCTAGTGGGCATCTTGAGAGTCATTGCAGGAGATGCTCAGACATTTTCTCCTTACTACTTCACTCCACATCAAATTCCAAAGTGTTAATTCAGTGTCATTTTCTACTTCAAATAAGTTTTGCCCTCTGTCCTTAGGCTATATTTTGGACACTAGCACCACTAGTTTTCATTCAAAATGAGACAGAAGGGAGGGAGGGGGGAAAAACCCCGAATACTGATGAAGTATTACATGTCTGAAGCCAGGGAGACCTGGAATCACACCCTCATCTATCACTTATTAGCTTCATGACCTTGACCAAATTACTGAGCACGTCTCAGTTTCCTATTTATAAAACAGATGTAATTTATTTACTTCTTGAGCTTGCTGTGTGAACTTGCTTGGGGAGAGATTATGTATGTAAAACATATTTAGAACAATGCCTGCCAAGTGGAAAGGTTCCCATATACTTAGCTACTATTAACGTCCTCTTTATTGTCATTAGCATTACTGCTCTTAGCAATTCCCATGCTTAAAAATCTCAAAGTGTTCCTGACCTTATGACTAGCCTCTAAGATCCCTCAAGACAGAAACCTATCCTTTTCTTGTTTGTATCCAATGACTGTATTTTGTACAAAGAAGTGCTCACCAACTCACTCTGCCTGCCTTTTCTTTCTCTCATTCAATCACTCATTTTGCAGATATATTTATCATCAACAGTGGTCGTTTGTGACGGACCATGAAATATGTTGCATTTTGATATCTCTGCGTAAGACTTATAAATATTTCAAAGCAATTCATACCGCAACTGTAATTATGAAGCAAAAAGTTGAACTAGCTAGAGAGAGACAGGAGAAGAAAATAATGACAATGCAGGAGAGAAGGCTTTTGTCTATGTGTCTAAACAGCTGGTGCAATAATGCAGAGCTGGCAATGCTACTGTCCCCATGAACAGACAGACAAATGAGAGGGGAAAGGACCAGAAGCTTGGCCTGGGGAAGCCAGAAGCAGAGCATCCACACTACTGCACACATCTGATGGGATGCCATGGGAGAAGAGGTACTATATCACTGCCTCCACAGAAGGTACCCTTGCTTACGGGTAAAGCTGGGTGGCTATTCATGTTTCTGGTGTGGATTCAAGATCACAAAGCTCAGAAGAAAGGGAATAGCTTACATGTTGTTTCTCAGCAGGCACAAAACAGAAAGATTTCTCTCTGAGCCTCTAGGTCTCACCAATGGGCCAGATCATGTGAGATGAAATGCTAGGTAGGGTAGATAGTATTGGGGTGGGGGGCGGTCAGCTTGAGCTGGTACCAGTGACCATTCTCCCGTCTGTGCAAAAAACGACCAGCTAAAGGTCCTACCCGAACAAATGTCACCTGGTTGAAAACATAACCAGAGCTGCCTCATTCTCTGTACTTCAGAGTCAGGTAGCTGGAGATGTGACACTGTTATGAAAGAAAGAACCATAGGAGCCAAAAAACCCCCCAAAGGGAAAGAGAGAGAGAGAGAGAGAGAGAGAGAGAGAGAGAGAGAGAGAGAGAGAGAGAGAGAGAGAGAGCGCTAGAGTAAAATGGAATGAAATATAACCCATGTTTTCCACAACATCAATAGCCAAAAACACTTTTCATTTTATATCTGCAAACTAAGCAAGAGCAGAATTGCCAGAGAGAAAAATAAATGATTCTGTTGAACTATTTTGCCACAAACTCATAGATAAAGCATTGCTGCAGAAACAAGAGTAATACAGGGCAAGTGTTCAGTCTGTTTCATACCTCAAAGCAGAGCTGGGGTGCAGTGGGGTAGGGCTGGAACAGGGATAAGGCAGTATACTCAGGGCAGCAGAAACTAGGGGGAAAGGCTTTTGTCAAGAAAGGCATGCCAGATTTCTGAGTTTTACTGGTTGAGGATCTGTTTTTCTCAGCTGTCACTTTACTCTTTGAATTCTGGAGACCCCCAGGTGATTAAGTGGAGAAAAGATGAGGCTCAATAGGCTCAGGGAGTTAAACAAATCAAGCAGAAACATATTCAAAACATTTTCACCAGAGGGTCCTTTGGGCCTGTAGAAACCAAACCCACACACTGTATGTAGATGAAAAGGAAAGAAGCCTTTGTGATGTTGCTTTTCTGCACCCCAGCAGCTGGGTTCCGGCTTGTCAAGAGGAAGAAGCTGGAGCAGGTTGTTTCTCTGCCCCTTTTAAAGTGGAAATAAGTGTCTATTCACACCTATTCCAGTCAGACATAGCCAAAAAATTCCTCTTAGACATGCCTCTTCTGAAGCAACCCCTTGTCAAGGGATAAGGGGTCTTTAGATGAGATGGTTTAAAGAGGGAGCAGGTGGGCAAAGCAGAACCATTGACCGAGCCCAGATTCAACACAGGAAGAGTTTTAATGTATTGGAGTGTCTGGTTTAAATTTACTCAACCGAAATTATACCTGCAGATAAAAGGGGTTTTACAGAATTTTAATTTTTTTATTGTAGATTACATATACATTTATATGGGCATATATACTTTGATTGATATTGACTAAATGTGTTATAGCACAGTCTGTCTTCTACTCTATTTTATTTTTTTAAAAATGAAGATGTCTTTAACAATGAGATTGAAGACTAGCAACACACAGCATGAGATGCACTGGAAGAGACTGAGGTACAAAACAGAAGGCTAAAAGGTTGGGCAGAGCTCTGAGGCTTTGTTGCATTGTTTGGAAGCTGCTCTGCCTGGGGGTTTCTCAGGCTCCAAACTTGCTTTGTGTCCTAAGGGATCGAGAGAGTAAGGAATATACTGTCCATTGCTGCGGAGACTGTGTTAAATTTTTTTAACCTCCTGCCAGAAAGGCAGTCACTGTTGCCACATTCCAGGCAAACATGTGCTCCCACTGCCCAGGGACTGGGGTGGGGGGATGGAGGGTGGGGCGCAAGTCAGCCTAGAGTATGCTGCAAATGGGGTCCACACTGCTGGTCAGGTTGCTGACTGGGTTGTGTTTTCTCATCCAACCAAATGGACTTAAGAACATCAACAAAGACAGTAAAGAGAGAGCAAGAAAGTTCTCCAAAAGCAACTCAAAGTGGCTGCAGCTGAAAGCAACTCAAAGCAGCCACAGCTGGGCAGCAGGCTGACAGGCAGTGAATGACAGCTCCCAAGCCAAGAACTTTGGACTGAAAAGACATCACTGGAATTCCCAAAGTTCTCCCCAGCCAGTGAGGAAATGTCTGTAATTCTAGACCCTATATATTACCACGAATAGCTGTCTTTTCCAATAAGGTGCTGGTATGGTGCAGCCTATGGTTAGGATATGCCAAAGAGGCGGCATGCCCAGTCCTTACAGGTGCGCTCTAAGTGCCTGGCTCACCCTTGACAATGATAAACTGCTCAAAAAAACAGAAATACTTTAACTAAAAAATACCATCCCTAAAAAAAAAATCCATAAACATTCTTGGGCATTTTTCTTACCTTTGATGAGCTGCGTCAGAAGGAAGAGAAAGACCCAGTGAGGCCACAAGCCGATACAGGGGAGGCAGGTGAGTTCATTAGTCTTCCCCCAGCTCCAATGTTAGGGAGCTCCCTAACCTCAAACCACATAGATCATCTTGCCTAAAGGTAAACTAATTTTTGTACTTTTTCTAGGCTTTCCAGAATATGAATGGTTGACTAAGATTGCTTAAATTGAAGCACAATAAGAAAGAACATTTTGTTTGATTTGTGTAGGGCACAGGAAGAGAAACTCCATTGTTAGCCATCAGTACATCATGGTTCTGGTTTCTGCTCAGCCACTAAAAACGATTCAAAGTTTCCAGGCTCAGTCTGTCTATAAAATCAAGAATCTGCAAAGTCTTGCCTTGCAATAAAATCCTTCAATTTTGCTCATGTGTCCTTTGTGATTCTTTGCACAACGGTTGACTCTGAGAGTACAGGATGCCTCCTTTCGAACTTAAAATGTTGGGCAATGGAGTAATAATCATCCTTATTAAAAAAATTATACATTTAGAGACATTGACTAACTAGGTCAATTAACACAACACTTAGGTCATTCAACTTTAGAGCGAGAAGAAAAATTCTTGCTAATGACAAGATAATAGCTGTATAAGAGATTGCATTGATGGTGATGTGAAGGTTATGTATCACTCTGAATATTTTACACTGTATGATGAGTTTTATGCCATACTCAAAGTGTGTCTGTATGTTTTTCAATTGGGCAGTGGGAGCTAAGAGGAAGCAGCACAGATCTGCCTTGCCTAGAGTTAACATGAAAGCTTCCCAGAGAAACTTAGTAGTCCAGCAAACGAGGCTAGGCACCAGCAGAAGGAAAGACAATTAGTGGAAACAGAAACTATCCTGAAGGGTTTGTGAGTGGTGCTTATTGCATGCCCACTGTTTTTTACTACTGATGGAAGGCAGAGGAGGCATGCAGTAGAATCCTGGAGCCTTTTTTTTTTCTCTCAAATTTTTATTATCAAACTGATGTACAGAGAGGTTACAGTTTCATGTTAGGCATTGGATACATTTCTTGTACTGTTTGTTACCTCGTCCCTCATTCCCCCCCTTTCCCTTTCCCCCCATGAGTTGTTCAGTTCATTTACACCAAACAGTTTTGCAAGTATTGCCTTTGTAGTTGTTTGTATTTTTTTACCCTATATACCACTGTTTACCAGTATACATGGTTTCCAATATACTCAGATAAGATACAGAGACAGTGTAGGTACAACCACAGGAAGGGGATACAAGAGGATCATCAATAATAGAAGCTACAGTTACACATAGCACGTCGACAGTAGTTACAACAGTGATATAACAATCGTGTCCATAACATGGAGTTCATTTCACTCAGCATTATCTTATGTGTTCATAAGGGTATAGCTATTGGGCTCTTGTGATCCTCTGCTGTGACTTGCCTAAACCTGTGCTAATTATTCCCTATAAGGGATTTGGGCCTTTAAAACCACACAGCTTACCTAGACTGCCTTCCCTTCCTCTATTTTACAAATACATTTGTCTCTGGGCCAAGCACTGGTAGAAAAAGAAAGCCCTGTGCTCAGCAAGCTCAACTGCTAGCTAGAAAAGATACTTTCCCTTTACCACTGAATAAGATATGTTCCTGAACTTGCCATTTGGTCTCTAGGTTTCAGAGTGTTAACATATGATAAATAACTGTGTTGTATGAGATGTACATCTTTCCGGGAGGCTATGGGTAGAACACAGTGGACCAGTCAATCATGGGGCTCACTATGCCACTTCCCTTGCTTCGAGGAGCTATGTTCACCACCATATGATGCTGGTCTGTTCTCTCCCCTCTCTGCAGATAGAAGTGGGAAATAGGAGCAGTAGGTGGAGGGTAACAGGGATGGGTTGGACAGATGCTTCCGTGCTAGATTCAAAGGAGGCCAGTCTGCAGTCAGGCCAGCAAGAAGAAAGAAGCTGTTCTAACCAAACTGGTAGATACCAAGTAAGCCAAGGCAAGTATCCTTCTGGAATTGGAACTGGGCACAGGAGCCAGAGGAAGGAGGAAATAAATAGAAAATTAACTTGAATTAAACATTGAAGATTTTCAGGACAATCTGAGACCCAGAATCTAAGAGACCTAATCCTACCTAGGATGATCCTGTTAGATTTCCCTAGATGCTCCTGTAAGTCAAGTCTCCCCTCATTACGACCGTGAACTGTGAGATTCCCCTATTTGTAACTGAAATGAAACAGAAATTGCTTCTCAAAGCAGGCACTGTATGTGGCAGCATAGCAGATCCTCAAGAAGAGTTGAAGGGACACTTTTACAAACTACTTTGAAAAAGAAGTAAAAATACAGAGGATAAAAAAGACAGTGAATCGACTTATCAGAGTTGAGCAACCTATTTCAAGCACAGAAGTATTTCATGCAAACATCAGGAAAAGGGGCTTCCAAAGTTACATAACATGCCAACAAAGAGAACACAGCAGAGCAACATGTATACTCCACTGCCCTCTCAAGAGCACAGCAGAACTACATGTATACTCCATTGGCCTCTCACTTGGCACACCTGGAAAACACAGTTTAAACCCAGAGATGAAGTAGTCAGTCAACACTGGCCCAGGGGCACAGCAGTCATGCTGAGCTCCTGAAACAATTCCCATGTATATACCCTGTCATCAGCATTAGAAGCAGTGTGGCCACATGGAAATGCAGAAAACTGGAGCATGCTTAAAGAGAGCAGGAGAAGATGACTCAGGGCAGGGAGGCCTGCCTTTAAAGGGAAGATAAAAGGTGCTAAATCTGTACGGCTCGGCTGAGTGGTGACTAAGAGGGTGACATGATAACAATCTGCAAATATTTGAAAGGTGTAAACACCAGAAAGGAGGGAAAATGCTTAGCCTGAAAGCAGGGGTGTAATTATTAGGGGAAAGCAAATCTGGACAAAATATCAGAAAAACAGTGTGGGGATGACTACTGGTTTATAAATAAATTTCCCAATGGTGTTGAAAATGTCCAATCCTAAAGCTGCAAACTGGTCAGTCACTAGGTCTACCTCTCTGCTTATGGTGAAAGCAGCTCAAGCTAGTGAATTGTGACTTTATTTTCCACATACAGGCAAAGATTTCTTTAATAATATTCAGATGTAATTAATGCTGCTTTAAACACTATTTCCTGGAATTTCAACACAATTTTTGCCAATCAAACCACGGAGAAGAAAGAATAGAAGTTCTGTTGGGACTTTAAAACAATAACAGCAACAAAAGAGCTTTATCGAGTTGCAACATGCTTGGGTAGCTGATAAAGTGGGGCTGAGTTTAGACACGGGGGATAGACAACAGGGACAAGAGACCAGAGTATCACATCTACTGGGTCATCTTCATTTCTAGTCTCCAAGACTCTAGGCAGGAATGCGTCAAGTTTTCAGATAGGCAACTATGGGTACCTCTCCCTTCTTTCTATATACACAGCCCCCGGAGTAATTGTCAAGGACAATTGTCAGGGCGAGGCACGCTAGACACAGAGAGAACACCAAAATAAGCTTCCTGTCACACTGACTGCACTCCAATACCTTTGCCTGAGTTCCTGCTGCTGTAGCTACTCAATTTATAATCCACAGGCTCTCAGCAGTGGTTTTACCCCCAGATTCAATTAGTTCCATTTCTGTACTTTCATCTCCACCTTTCTCCCTATCAACAAAGTATTAAAATAAAAAAGTCCCACTACACATAGAAATTACACTTAAACTGTATATACAGACTAAGAAAATCAGTATTTTAAATTCTGTTCAGTCTGACTTAAAAAATCTTTTGGTAGTAGTAATATAGACATAGTCATTGCTTCCTAAGCATGAAGAATAAGAACTCTTGATAATGAACATGAAGGGCAGAGGCTACTCATCTGCTTAATTGTAAGGGATATGGTTATCACTTAAAGCTAAATCTGTTCCAGTTGTTGGTTTTCATAACACATCTCATGCACCAAAAGCTCACTCTAAATTCCTGTTCATAGGTGTTAAAGCAACCTGGAGGTTGTAAGTCAATAGATAATGTCAATGAACCAGTTAACTGATAACTGTAACAGTTTCACTTAGCACCATGTTTTCAAACTCCTAAAATGGTCCAAGAGAAAAGTCAATGGTAGACTTAGTTCCTAAGTTTGTATTAAAAGCTCAGAAATAAAAAAATCAAGATTTTTCATTGTTTCAAGTCGTAATTCTCTCTTCCTTGTTCTCTAAGTCTCTGTTTCCTCAGGGGAGGTGGTATCTTGTGGGCCAATTCTGGAACATGCCACTTCTAAAAGACTTTTCAATGATCAGAATAAAAGGATAAAGGAAGAATGAAGGAATCCTAATTAAAGGGATCAAACACCTCAGGTAATTGTAGTCAAGGGAGTCAAGCAGGAGCTAAGAAAGAAGCTGTTTTTAGCTCATAGTTTTTTTAGAATAGACTTTTATTAGGCTGTTCTGATTTTGTGATGTTTGATGCATTCCTTGAAAGACCAGGGACTGAAGTTAATTGGGTATAGGAACAATAAGACCAAGTCTTTACAACTCAATGGGAACTGCAGTTCCCTTTGAAGCAAGGAAGAGGAGTAAAGGGGAAGAAGCATCTACAGGAAGGAACTGCAGTGCCTGGCTGTTAAACATGTTTTAAGTTTCTCTGATAGATGTCATAATAGAGGTTGTTACCTTGTTAACAGATCCTCATTCTGCAGTTAGTTGAGGTAAGGGATATACTAGTATTCTATCTTCAGTATTTGGCAGACAGTAGATGCCAATAATAATTATTTGCTACAGGAACACCAGAAAAGGGGGAAAAACTAGCAGAAATAGGATAAAACTAATCTGCTATAACAATTTTCTGTTCCTGAGTTCTGTATACGTAAGAGTTAACACTTGGAGAATTAATGAGATTTTTTCTTTTCTTTCTTTTTTTTTTTTTTTTTTTTTGGCCAGTCCTGGGGCTTGGACTTGGGGCCTGAGCACTGTCCCTGGCTTCTTTTTGCTCAAGGCTAGCTCTCTGCCACTTGAGCCACAGTGCCACTTCTGGCCGTTTTCTGTTTATGTGGTGCTGGGGAATCAAACCCAGGGCTTCATGTATATGGCCACTAGGCCATATCCCCAGCCCTAATGAGAAAGTTTAGTAACACTTATTTCCAGGACTTCAAGGTGCATTTGTGTTAAGTACTATACATCACTGATGACGGTAGGCGATAGAGGCAAGAAGGGGATGACTTCAAGGCCTTGCACTGGATTTCTCGCTCTCAGCCTAGCCAGAACCTAACAGTGTAAATGCCTTGTTTCACGAAGTTGACTTACAGTTAGCTTCAGACACCACAGATAAACTAAAAGGGAAAAGGAGCATAATTCAGCAGATAACAATTGGGCCAGCATTGGGACAACCTTTTCTAATTCTCTCCACTGCAGATCAAGATCTACACAATAATTTTTAAGGAGGAAAAATGCTCTATAACGAATTAGGCATTGCCCTTCCTCTGGTATCCCACAAGCACAGCCATCAACAACCTAGCCAGGATGTTTCTACTGTGCTGTGCTACAGAAGAGGGCTAAAGGGGGAAATTGCTAGCTTGCCACAACATGTGCCCATTTGAGGGGTTTGCTATAAGGAGCAGCTGCATTAATGTTATTGTCAATTAGCGGCAGAAGAGAACAACAACTGGGCATGGGAAGAACTGGTGCCATCCAAAAATGGCTTCCTCTGAGTTGTCATTCATTGTCAGTACTGAACAACCTCAAGTCTTCATTAACAAGCAGAAAACAAAGATTCTGAGGTGAAAAGCTAGGTCTACAATAGCTTTCAGAATGTCAAGAGGGCTCCTATATGGCTAAGAGATTTATGTAACACAGGCTCTGGAGAGACTGCCTAACAAGCAGAAGCCCTGCATCTGAACAAGGAGGGGGAGTTGGTTTCTATGAGAACCTCAACTTTGCTTTTACTGACTTCAATTTTAAACATGGAACTCTCTCTTTGAATCAAATAAAACATAAGTTTTTTTCCCCTTTACTTTTCTGGCAGCAAAAGGTTCCTCATCTTGGTCTTTTTTTATTCCATGTTAATAGATAAAGAGAAAAACTTAAATCTAATGTCTAGGTTCCTAGGGATTTTCACTTCAGGATGAGAAGCAAGTCACAGGAAACATCCATGTGGTTCTTGCAAGTACAGGTTTCCAGAAGGTATTCTGGCATACACCTGGCTGCTAAATGTAAGAGCTACTTACTTGCATAAATTTAGAATGACTTTTTCTAACCAAGCTGTGTTGTGTTATTTGAACAAAATGGTCCTGATATGTGTTCATAGTACTTCCAAACTATTGTCTTTCTTGAGCTTTCACTCAAAGAAAATTGCTTGGGCTCCTCCTCTCCTGAAGCAAGTGAATTCTAAATGTTTAGAAATTAGTACACTGAGCTAGTGGAAAGTAGAAGAAACAAACATCTAGAGTCAAAAATATTAAGGCCCAAGAACCAAAAGAATGAATTAAAATAATCTGAGAGCAGAGAAACTCTAATAGCACTTTATCTTACAAAAGTAAAAGGAAGGAGGGAAGGAAAGAGGGATTACCCACTCTCTAAAAAAAGGAAGTAAAAGAGAAAAGGAACTCTGAAAAGCCGAGTTTCTCAGTGAGCAAAGACCAATTCTGGACACATGGTAAGACCTTGTCTTAATAAACAAGTAGAATTCTGGGACGAAAATAAATGATGGCATTAAATTTACTCTTATTACATAGCCCAAGCTGGCCTTGAGATCGTAAAATTACAGGTTGAGCTATTAAACTCAACTTTTTGTTTATGTTTGGTTATTACATCTACAGTACGGGCTGGTCAGCCAAAGTTCTGAGGACTAAGTCAACTCGCAAGTTAAGAATGGTTTTTATATTTTTGAATAGTTGAATAAAAATACAAAGAATAATACTTCGTAATGTGAAAAATCATGAGATTCAGATTTCAATAGATGAGGCTGTACTAGAAGACAGCCATACTTCATTCATTTCAGGGTAGAGTTGAGTAGTTAACTGTGACAAAGACCGGAGGCTCACAAAATCTAAATTATTTACTGTCTGACCCTTTACAGAAAGTTCGCTAATTCTTCTTTTCAAGGATACTGTGTGCTAGTTAAAAAAAATTAATGCCATATTTGCTCTCATAGATATACATATAAATGTCTAATATATATTATATACATGTATGTGTGTAAACACAAGGATAATAATTGAACTTTTTACTTCTCAGAATTAGAATATCAGTATACGAACATGGTAAAATAAGCTGGGTACCAGTGGTTCACACTTATAATCCTAGCTACTCAAGAGGACCAGATCTGAGGATCACAGTTCAAAGCCAGCCAGGGAAAAAAAGCCCTTAAGACTCTTTGGTTGGTTGTGGGACTTGAACTCTGGGCCTGGGTGATGCCTCTGAGCTCTTCAGCTCAAGACTAGCACTCTACCATTTGAGCCACAGCACCAGTTTGAGTTTTCCGGTGGTTAATTGGAGATAAGTGTCTCACAGACTTTTCTGCCCAGGCTGAACTGGAATCTCAGATCTCAGCCTCCTGAGTAGCTAGGATTACACGTGTGAGCCACCAGCAGCTGGCTCCTTGAGACTCTGATCTACAACTAACCACCAGAAAACTGGAGGTGTACCTGTGTGGGTTCAAAGTGGTAGAGTGCTACTCTTGAGTGGAAAAGAGCTCAGGGACAGTGCCCAGAACTCAGGTTCTGGTTCACTGCTTGAACTCAGGTTCAAGACCCACAACTAACTTAAAAAAAAAAAGGGTAAAATATACTATCAATAAAAATACTAAAAACATATTGTATTCATAAACTGCTTTGCTAAATGGCAACTCCTTTGTACAATTAAAGATAACAATAAAAATATTTTAAAAAACCCTTATGATCATATAATCTTGAAAATAAAAGGACACGGGGACTGAGAATATGTCTAGGCAGTAGAGTGCTTACATAGCATGCATGAAGCCTTGGGTTCAATTCCTCAGCACCACATAAACGGAAATAGCCAGAAGTGGCGCTGTGGCTCAAGTGGTAGAGTGCGTGCTAGCCTTGAGCAAAAAGAAGCCAGGGACAGTGCCCAGGTCCTGAGTTCAAGCCTCGGGACTGGCAAAAAAAAGAAAGAAAAAAGAAAAGGGCATATGGCTTAAGGGATATTGCTGTGGCAGGTGACAAGGACTGGCGTATGTGCCCTCTGATTTTCTTTCCTCCACTTTGTTCTATGATGTCCCCTTATATTTGTGTTGTATTTGTATTTTCCCATTAAAAACATACCCCATAAGCTAGGACCTTGAAAACTAATTAGAGTTACCATCTTATTTCTCTTTGTAACTGCTTCCCCTACATCCTGCCAATCACCATCATACCTGATATAAAAGGTCTTTGCTCCTCAGGCTTTGGGGGGGGGGGGGGGCAGGCGCTTCCTTATCCCTTGCCCTATACTAGTGATTATAAAAAAAAAACAAAAACCACTGACTTGCAATCCTCAACTATCCTCTCAGCTCTAGGTCTCATTTCCAAATGTCTTACAGAGATCTCCCCTTGAGAGGTACCCTACTAAAGGCTGAAATTCAATGGACCTAAACCAAAGTCTCCTTCCCCCTTTATCTCCTCTTTTGGTCGTAGCACTACTGTCTTCCCAGGCTGAAAACTTCACTCTTCTTTGCTTCTTTCCTACCCAACCCACATGAGTATGTGCAGTGTACGTAGGATGCAGTAGAGTATCATTGCACCCTATTTATTTCCCCTCCACACCTCTGCTCAAGACTGCCATTGTAACTGCTTGTTTAGACTCTTACTACTTCTGATCAAAAATCTTTTCTCCCTGTCTGCCCTCCATTTTTTCCCTTACTGAGTCTTCACAAACAGAGCTACCAGAATAATCTTCCTAAAGCATATGTTCTGCTCAAAACTCTTGAGTGGCTTCCTGTGCTTTACCCAATAAAATCACAACTCAACATTCTGACATCCTAGGTCCTCTAAGATCTGATGTAGTTCCCTGGGACCACATAAAACATCCATTACCCACCTGACAGCCCTTCAAATATGTGAAGACACATCTATTTCTTCTCAGCCTCACGTCTTATTTTCTCTGGGCTAACATTCCCAAGGCCCTCATGAGACAAGTTTTGATTTCCTACTATCCTACTCTGTTTCCTCTTTAAGCCTACATAATATGAAGGGAGTCTTCAAACTGGAAATCTTTTGGTTGATTTAATTAAAAAGGTCTGAAGGGGGTGTATAGTGAGAAGCATTCTTCCTCTGCACTGCTAAGAGTTTAGGCAGAGAAATATGCTGCCTTAGGGGAGGAATGGGAAGGAGAGGAGATGGCACAGCATTATTCTTTAATGGTGGCCAGATTCTCACTTCAACCGGAATGCTGCAGTGACTGCAGAAGCACTCCCTGGGCTGAGGGGAAGGGAAGCCTTCCCAAGAGGTGAGGGAGGTAAGGCTGTCCTCTCAAAGGCTTCCTGCCTCCCTGGACCCCTTTCCATTCTCTGTCTCTCAGCCCTAGGCACTGTGGAGATTCTGGTGGTGTTGTGACAAGCAGTTAATTCATTTTCTTTTCTCAATCACTGGCTCTGGGGGATAAAAAGGAATGGTGAATCCAAACCACTGCCTAGAATCCACTTTGCAGAATTCAGGGAAAGACTGTTCTACTGAAGTGATTATTTCCCCTGTTCGGGAGACCTGAGGGAGAAAGAAAAGGCTCTCTGCATCCTTTACTTTCTACTGATGCAACACTGCAGCAGAGATTATTTCAGCCACTAGCGGGGATGGTGCTCAGGAGAGGCTCAGTGTGCAAATAGTGAGGCTCTTTTACTCTTTTCACAGTGTGGCAACAGGGCACCCCAGTGCTAGGATTTGAACTGTGACACTAGATACAAAGCTTCAGTTACAAAGAAGAGAAGAAAAAAAGGGGAAGAGCAAAGTCAGGTCCTTGAGAGGCCAGCTTCCCCTCATCTTGCAGCTGCCCAGGAGAGATTAACCTCAGCCACTGGGGCTGTGCTGGTTGACCAGGGAGAAGATTTAAGCCATGCTTATTACTGCTTGCCTGAAGGACAGCTTTGGGTAGGGGTCTGCTCCAAATTAGGATTCCTAATAAGGGGAAAGGATAGAAAAAGGCAAAGGAGTGTTTAGGAGGATGTGGGGAGAGAAAATTTCCAAGCACAGTTGTTAACTGAGTATATACTCTGATAATGATAACAGGTGTTTATAGCAGCCAAAGGGTGCAGGGTGTGTGTGTGTATACTCATCCAAGGAACGAAGGAAAAGGAGAGGGGTGGGGGAGGGAAGGGCTTTTCTCCCAGGGCTGAAATCATATTTGGGAGCCTAAGGTAGGAGACACCAGCTGTCTCAATGACCGCAGTCACTTAGGATGACTGAGACCAGGCTGTACCAACCCTACCACTGGGCACAAACACACAGAGACAATGTCTGAAATGGGGCAGAGCAGAGACAGCTGTGGCTGGATCTTTCACCCTTACTCTCAGTAGTCTCAAGTCTCATTCTTTGTAAGCGGGGAAAGACCCAACCCATTCTTCAGCAAGTGATCTGCTTGAACACACCCTGTTTGTCTCTTTCAAAACCCCTTTCACAAACTGGGTAGATGATGGCTTGTTTGTGGCATCTGACATACTTGTGTTTCTTGTTCTCTCTCCACCATATCACCCCTCACTCTCTGTCAGGCCATTCTTGTCCAGCATCACAAGGGGAAAGAAAACAACATCAGCTAAGGCTTTTAGATTGTAGTTACTGGCTCCTCAGAGATGCAGACAGAAGGAACCAATTTACCTCTCTGACTCTCTCTCACACACATACTTACGCATGCATGCAAGCACAGGCAATACTTCTGGGTGTCCACCGGTCCACGTCTCCACACTATGCCCAGGACTGGGGTATAGTAAGAGGCCTGTGACAGGGCCTTTACATTATAAAGAAAAATGTAGGGCTAAACGTCCTTGCAAGGAACATGGGCAAGTCTGGGAAGCTACATGTTTGTGGCTGCTTGTTTGATGTAATGATATATTTTTGTTTTCATAAGTTTGGCCATAAGTAATTTTATATCTTCTAAAAATAAGACCAGGCCTATCCCTGGGTTCTTTCTTTTAGGGCTCTTTTCTCTGTAATCCATCAAGTGGCTGGACACCCCGTGGCCCAAATGGATCCCTCCAGGTCAGAAAGCAATTAGATTGCTGGACATAAGAAATGCTCAAGGCTATACAAGTGGGAACCTGGGGGAAGGAAGTAGGCCTTTTCCTTCTCAGGCAGCCCTCCTAAGAGACACTAGCTCCTGAAAGGCAAAGAGGACAGCTGTCAGCACAGGGTGGGAGGGGAGTGGTGAGGCAAATTTCACAGCATAACAGCCAAGAGAAAAACAAAAACAAGAGAAGTGTTTCATATGGAGGCTGTCTCCCCTAATGTCACTAAACTGGAAAAGCCTCTGTTCCGTAATTCACCCAGGCTTAGCAGACAGCTGTTTGGTTTGAGTCATGAGGGAAGGTGACTGCTTTGTAGGGGATATTTCCTAGTCGACCTGAAACTTCAAGAAGCCTAGTCACTAATAACGCCAGCATTCTGGGCTGCCACAGAATGTGGGCTCACTTCTCTATCTCCTACAAAGTCCACATGCTCCTCACAACGGAAAGTTTGATAGAGATGACTGAAGTCACCTTGTGTGGCTGGAGAGAGCTGCATTTATAATTTGCTAGGACCCTAACATTCTTATTACCCTTTTACCAATGTCCTGGAGATGTTGTAATGTATTAATATTTGCAGATGAGTGATACAGTTTAAAATACTGCAGGCTTTGGCTGCCATTCCCTCCCCTAGGGTCTCAAAATAACTCCACACAAATCATTTTTGCTAAACACTCACTCAGGCAGCTCTTCCCTGCCAGCACACATGCATCTTATATAAGTGAAAAAGCCACCTAGCTTGCTGGAAGACAGTGGCGTTCCCTAAGAGGCCGCACTGCTGGCTGCCCCTGAGGCACTGCAGAGTAGGGTTCCCAACCCATCTCTGTCCATGGCCAGAAAGCAGGATCCCAGCCTGGTGGCTAAGCACAAGTTTCCTGAGGCAAGCCAGACAGTATCCAAGGAGGTGGAGACAGGCAGATAAGGGAAGGTCACTCAAATCAGTGTGGCTTCAGAAACGAAAGTAACTCGGCCATCTAATGACCTAGCACTTCATAAAAGGTCTACTCTGGTTGGATTACGCTAAGTAACGAGAAAAGGGAGTAAAGTGGCTTCTCATGAGAAGCCACAGTTCACTGAGGGAGAAGCCACAGTTCACTGAGGGAGACAGGCACATATCCGGATATAAGATGGAGCAGTAGGAGGAAAATCAAAAGAATAAAGATGGGTGGCTGGGTACTCCTGAATACCTTCTTCCCATGGCTAGCAGCAGAAAGGCTCTGACAAAGGCTTTTATGGCTCCTTCTTCCATCCCCAGGGGCTTGGTTTATTAGCCCTTTCTTCTGGGGCCCTCCCTGTCTCCACTGTGCCTAGGGCTCTGCCTTCTCATTCCTTCTCCCAATTCTTTTAAACACTTGGGAACTTCACAGTGGCTGTTGTGGGCTGCTTTTCATTCCAAACTCTATACCTGGCCCTCTTTGGGCTTTCAGTCCCACCCACTATATGTTGATGGATCTCAAAGTTTTAGTCTTCATTTCTATCCCTCTATTGATTTTTACCTAGACCTGCAAATGTCCACAGGCATCTAACATCCAATGTGTCAAAACTGACCTCATCAAACTTTTTATTGCTTACAAGACAGAACACTGACCTCTTTTCCCTCCTCTTACCAAATAATCAACAAAACTCTACAGATTCAGCTGGGTATCAGTGGCTCACGTCTGTAATCCTAGCTACTCAGGAGGCTGAGACTCTCCGAGACTGTTATCTCTAGCCACCAGAAAACTGGAAGTGGTGCTGTGGCTCAAAATGGTAGAGTGCTAGCAAAAAGAGCTTGGGGCATTCCCTCAGCCCTGAGTTCAAGCCCCACAACCACCACCATCACCACCACCAACAAAAAGTCTACAGATTCAAACTCTACTGGGTAATTCCCACTATGTAGCCTACATAAGGCTGCCATATCTCTCATCAGATCTCAGCCACATTTCCTTACCTTGGTTGAGGTCGTTTCAAATCTACTCTCTATATTGTAGTCAAATATGTGCCGCCTTGCACATACTAGGTACTAGTCTATGTCTTCTGTTTTTCCCCCCTTGAGACAAGGTCAAGACCTTTGCTTAGGATGACCCCAAACTCAATATCCTCTTCTTGCCATCACCTTCTGTGTAGCTGGGATTGTAGGTATGTACCATCATGTCCAACCTCAAAGAAATGTTTTTAAAACATAAAACGTACTGGACATTGGTGGCTCATGCAAATAATCCTAGTTACTTAGGATGCGGAGACCTAAGGATTATGGTTTGAAGCCAGCCCAAGCCAACAACATCTGAGACTCTTATCTCTAATTAAGTACCAAAAATCTGTTAGTAGAGGCATGGCTCAAGTGGTAGAGCACCAGCCATAAGTGAAAAAGCAGACAGTGAGAGGTTGAGGCACTGAGGATGACAGAGGTCAGAACTCTCAGTGTTGGAAATATTTTATATCTTCACATGGGTAGTAGTGACTGGGATATATGTATATATAAATGTTCATAAAGCTGTACACTTAAGACTATGTTTTACTGTTTATTTTATTGTTGAAATTAACACAAAAATGATATAATGTCTCACTCATCTTTCACTGCATCCTATAATGCCCAGTTTCTTTCCCAGAAGTCCAGCATGGGCTGCACCTTTACAAAAACCTTCTTGTGCACACAGAATGATCGTTTCCAGGTTAATTTGTCCCTGGGAATAACCATGACTCAAAGTCATCAACAACTCATCTGGGAAGTAGAGACCAAAGGACTTCCCGAGAATGAGATATTGGACTTTTCAAACTCACCTTTAACTACTGGTCCCTTTTTGCAGCCATACTATTGACTTTATTGAGTGATGATGCTTTTTCTTTTTTGTTTTTTGGCCAGACCTGGGCTTGAACTCAGGCCCTGGGCACTGTCCCTGAGCCTTTCTGTGCTCAAGGCTAGCACTCTACCACTTGAGCCACAGTACCATATCCGGCCTTTTCTATTTATGTGATACAGAGGAATCGAACCCAGGTCTTCATGCATGCTAGGCAAGAACTCTATCACTAAGCCACATTCCCAGCCATGATGATGCTTTTTTAAGGCCCATTTTTTCCAATGCTGGATATAATCCCTTTCGAGTGCTAGCCTTGAGCAAAAAGAAGCCAGGGACAGTGCTCAGGTCCTGAGTCCAAACCCAAGGAGGAGGGAGGAGGGAGGAGGGAGGAGGGAGGAGGAGGAGGAGGAGAGGAGGAGGAGAGAGGAGGAGGAGGAAGGAGGAGGAGGAGGAGAGAAGGAGGAGGAGGAGGAGGAGGAGGAGGAGGAGGAGGAGGAGGAGGAGGAGGAAGACAAAGAAGACAAAGATGAAGACAAAGAAGAAGAAGAAATAAAAACTGTAGGGAGAACTGAGGAATAAAAACACATTGCTTAGGTTTCTTTCCTAGGTTTCCTAGACTAAAAAAAATGAAGAAATGATAGTAAAGACATCTTTATGATCACCTAAGCATTCACGGAATCACAAGTTTTTATAACTGGAAAGGACCTTAGAAATTTAGTTCAAACTCCTTATTTTTACAGGAGGGAACTGAAAATCATAGCAGTTCAATGACCTACACAAGGTCACATGGCGACTGACATCACAATAAAGTAGAGATTATAAACCCTATCTTTTGACAGGCAGGCGTTTTCTCCACTGTATCCTGTCAGTTCAGGTTGAATGTACTTCATCTTACTCAGGTTGTGTGGAGACCTGATTTATAACTACTGAATTCTAGTTTTGGATGTCTCTTCTGAGTGAATAATCTAATAAACTATACAGGACTTCGAAAGAGCAAAGGTACTAGGAAACAGTTGGCATTACTATAACTAGACTTGGTTTATAAGGATTTGAAGAAATTAGATAAAACACTCAAGAAGAAATCAGCACAATTGCTACTACAATTCAGTGTTAACTTCTGATGCTTCGGGCAGTGGATCATGCATCATGCTATTTAATGTTTCCAGAGCCACTTTAATTTACAAGTGAGAAAACCAAAGAAGAAGAGGCTAAACTAAGTACCTTGTTCTAGG
The DNA here is from genome assembly GCF_023159225.1 of Perognathus longimembris pacificus. Classification (NCBI taxonomy): domain Eukaryota; kingdom Metazoa; phylum Chordata; class Mammalia; order Rodentia; family Heteromyidae; genus Perognathus; species Perognathus longimembris. The sequence goes on along the minus strand of NC_063162.1, from coordinate 134,788,585 downwards.
TCATAGAGTTTATAAAGACAGACCCAGAAGTTGAGCCTATTCTGGTGACTCAAAAAACCCCCATTTTGTTATACATTATACTGATTTGTCCCCCCTCAAAAAAGGGATTTGTTATAGAATTTCCAATATGGACTTATTAAAAGATCTTTGATTTTCTTTGTCCAACATTTCCATTTTGTACATGATGAAATAGAAGCAGAATAAGAAACTGAGAAGTCTGGTCTATGAAATCATCTCCTTCCTATAGTGAATATTTTTGCACTAGTGTCAGTTAGTTGGGTCGGTCTGACTATATGATAGACACTCAGCACTTACCACTCTTGCCTGGTTTGAGGCACTCAATGCCTACTTGAGAAATGCTTACTCTGTACTGATCCTCTTCCTCAGAACTCAGTAGTTGGGTACAGTGATTGATTTGATGACTAACCCATCTACCCACCAATTATAGTCAGTTCCTACTATGCTCTAAGAAGTGTTGATACTGTTATAATAAGGCAGGGGGACTCATGTCAAGATGGAGGCAGCAGAGAGTGTAGATGAGTGAAGAAGCAGGAGACTTGCAAAGGGTGAAATCCCAAGCCTACTCAGTAAAGAATGATGCTGTCCCTGCTTCCAATGATGCTCTCTGGCATTTAGGATGTGGAGCCAAAGCAAGGAAGCCTCAGAAGTTCCCTCTGAGGGCCACCAAAATAGTTCTCTAGGATGTGGAGCCAAAGCAAGGAAGCCTCAGAAGTTCCCTCTGAGGGCCACCAAAATAGTTCTCCATGTAGCTCAATGGGAGCACAAGTGGCATTTGGGGTGGAACATTTCCTCCTTGTGGTAGATGGTCCTGTGAGTTGCAGGATGTTTGGCACTTTGCCCACCCCCTCAAATGCCAGAGCATCCTTCTGCCACCAAAGACTGAGCGCCTCAATAACCACCCTCAGTTTTCCATTCCACTATCCCTAGGAGAGCACAGCCTAATTCTTCTGGTGCGTTCTTGCTGCTAAGCCTCAGAAAACACAACTGCCCACTATGTACTTTTCTTCCAACCAATTCTGGTATCATCAAAAAATAATGATTATTCCAACTCTGTGTGTATAATCACTATTTAAATATAGCTTTTCATGTTATCAGTCAGATTTCATTTTAATTAAAATTGTGATCTATCTGAGAACCATTATCACAGCTTTCTCTTTTTCTCTGTCAATGCCTAATCAAAGGGATCTAAAAGTAAAAAGTGAGCTGTTTTAGAATTCATCTCCACTTTGAAAAAAAAAATCTTCAACTTCCTACTCCTATGGAAATGGCTTCTACTACATAAAATATACCTACCAGACAACACGGACTGCTATCTCTGTTGTTGAGACAATTTTCACAAGCCAGAGTACAGTGGGTTAAAGGGAGACAGACATATCTGATTGACAGGAGGTCACAATTCGCTGGCAGAAGAATAAAGAACTTGTCTCAATGGAAGATCAGAATTGAAAAGCTTAAAATATTCTTTTAAAAAAAGAAACATTGTTCTGACATCCAAAGAGGACAAATCAAATTGGTCTCCTCCCTCAGTCCCTGAAAAGGAAAAGGAGGAAATGGTGGAGTAGTAAGTGCCAGTTCCATCCTTAATGAAGCTGTGTGACCTTGGCTAAGTAATGACTTTGTGGAGTCTTAGCTTTTCACTAGTTAAATGGTAGTGACAATAGTATCTCTGAGCTCGCAGCATCATAATAAGCACCCAGGAAGAAAAACACATGGGAAAACACCCTAAAAAGTGTTATTACATAAATTAATCCTTATGAAGGATAATCTTCCTAGGGAAGTTTCAGCATACTTGAAAATGACCACACTTGGTAATGTACAGCCCATGAACTCACTCAAAGAGCTACCTCTTGGAAATATTTTTAGGGAGTTTCTTTGCAAACGTAGAGTGACCACACTGTAATGTAAAAACAGGCACTGTAAGTCAAACAGTATGGATCAATATGACCCATTAAGAGAATACTTTTGATTCTAAAGAGCATGGCAGGAGTAGGGGTAAGCCAGCAGAAACAGGGTGCTGAACAGGAAGCAGGTGTCTGCATCTCTTAGATCCCAGGATATGCTCCTGGCTGAGGTCTGTGAAGCATGAAGAACAGACAACAGCTGGGAACTCAGGAAGGGAGTGAATCAAGCTGCAGTTATTCATGCTTCCGGAAAGATACAGCCCGGATGGCAACAAGTGACAGTTACATGAAAGCAGAAATTACATTCCTTAATGATTTTCTCCATCGTGACTTCAGCAAACAGGTTTTTTTTTCTTTCACCCACCACTCCCATTCCCGGCATTAACTTGTGCATGAAGCATCAAGGTGGCATGGGATTTTCTCTCTAGATAGTCCTGTCAATAAACAGTGCTCCTAGTGAAAGAAGAGTTCAGGTGCCTGTGCTCTTCCTTCAATTTCTGCTTCCTGACTTCTCCAGCACTCCTACTGCTACTAACCAAAAGTCTGACTACTGTGCAACAGCCCTTGGCAGCCAGTGATGTTTGAAGGAGCTCTACTGAGGTTCCCAGTGTTTCTGATGGCATATGGGTGGGGAGCCAAGATGCTAGATATCTCATAACTTCTAGAATGCCTCTGACAAGGAAGAAAAGCTGTCCCTCAAATGTATCAGAGGTAAGCCCCCTAGTCTTACTTCTTAGACTAACACTCTATCCACAGTCCATCCACCTTGGACAACTTGCTGTCCAGGCTTTGCATTTTCAACAGCTTAAAATAGAGCTGCCCCAATCTTCTTGTTCAGGTCAGAACATAATGATTTTGGCCTAAGGGTGTTTAATGATGTAGAGAAAAACAGATAAAATAGAATGCAACTGGAATAAACTAGAAAGTAATTGTTGATTTGACTTGAAGTTCTAAGTAGGAAGAAAATATGCTCTACTCCATAATTCATTCATTTTTTAAAAAATAGATTCCAATAGAGTATGGTGTCATTTGAACTGATTCTTAAAGTAGCTGTGGCCCTGAGTTGAGAGATATCAGTTCAACAAAGCCAGGTTTAACAAGTTATGCTGGAGTATAAAGCTACAGAGCTAAGAATGTATGAGGTCCCTCCTGTGCCACTAACACAGTTTGTGCCTAAGACAATTTCACTTATTTTATTGTGTTTGTTTCCCCATACACACACACACACACAAAGACAGTTGGATAGATTTCAACACTTATACCAGAAAGGCTGTAAAAATGGCCGGCCTATTGGGTGGAGCTGGAGAGTAAAGATTGTGCTTGGTTGTTAAGATCCACAGCATGACTTAATCTAAGAATTTATATATGGTAACCAAAATAATAAGAATCCAAATAAACACACACACATATTCTCTCTCTCTCTCTCTCTCTCATACCCACAACACCAGAAATTTGAGGATCCTTATAGAAAACAGAAAAATCCCTCATGGCCCACCTTCTGTTCAAGAAGCCTGTCTACACTTGATAACAACTACTCTTGATAACGACTACTCTTTCCTATTTGGGAGCATTTACTCTTCAGTGTTCTTCTTCATGGATACTTTTCACCAAAGAAGTCTGAGAAGTGGGAAATGCAACAATTCTTTGCACATGTCAGGAGAAATATATACATACGTACAAAGAGTCTGGTTTCCTTAGGCTTCAACCAAGATCACATATTCTTTAGCAAACATTTCTCTGTTTGATTTGTAGTCAGCTTGCTTACACAGCACTATTTGGGTTTCAAGGCTTAATTTATTTTATTATATTCATTCCCGTTCTCCATCTTCCTTCCAACACAGCAATTCTAAGTAGTGGGAGAATCCATCATATTTCCTTATGTACGCCAGTTTTATGTTACATTTCTTGGGAATTACTTTCTCTTTTCTAATAACAGGAAAAGGCATACCTTATGTGTAACAATGTAGTTATTCTACCTTTAAACCATTATGAATATTCTTAAGTCATGCAAAATGATAGTAATATGCTTACAGAATCAGATTTCTGCCACTCACAGGATAGGAGCTCTGAGCTCTGAAAGGGTCCCTTTGTAAGCTGCCTTTTACCTCCAAAAATGGTCAGCTCTCCTTTGTAAGAGGATAGTGTCCTGTTTGTTGATTTTCATCTAGCTTGCTAAAATTGACCCCTTTGCTTCCAACTAGGTCTCAAAGGCCTGAGAGATGGGAGCTGGCATTTGTGCTGATTTATTCTGGCTGAGAAAATGGCAGAGAAGCTTGTTCTAACCCAGGCAATCTTTTTGCTTTCATAAGCCCATGAAGATACTAAAAATGAAGCATCCGAACAAATAGAAGCTGATGATGGCAATAGAAGAAAATGAGGCTGATTAGACAATCTCACATGGCAAAAGTAGTATTCAAATTTTGGTTGTTTTGGTTTTAGGTTCTGCTTTCTTCCTTTCTTTTTGGAAAATGAGGCTTATGCACGTGCTTTGTACAGTAGCAAGCACTCAAATCAAGAATTTAATTTTATTTGTTTTGCTATCCTGGAATTTCTTCTATTCTCTGTTCTTGAGTTGCACTTTGTCTTTCAAGTAGCCCTGAATCTAGACCCGACTCTCTTGTAACTTCATTTATAAAGAAAATGTAAATAAATACCACTCATAGTTATTAGAAACATGTCATCCATTATTTTAGAAATACTTTTAGGTAAAGCTGTTCTACCCTTTTCCACAGTTTTGCTGTCTATGGTATTAGTTACCACAGGCAACTGCAGTGCAAAGATACTAAACATTAAGTCCAGAAATAAAGACTCTGCTAACTTTTACCTAATCAGATCTCCAAAGGGCAAGAGTATTATTGCTGCTGGCAATTCAGATTTGCCAGAGATGTTATAAAGTGCATCTCCTAAGTGAAAAGATAAAGATAGAAAGTACAGTAAGGTACTTTCACAGAAAGACACACACACACACACACACACACACGATAGGAGAAAGCATTTTAACATCACTTTTACATCAGTGTACTACTTTACATTAATTTGTTATTAGTTATTGTTATTAATCTTATATTGAGCCTAGTTTACACATTAAATTTATGTAAGGAACAATACGCAGGGGTACATAGGGTTTCATATTATCTCTTATTTTAGACATCATCTAGGGTTCTTGAAACATAACCTCCATGGATGATGGGGGGAAACACTGACTACAACTTTACCTCACTGAATTAAGTAAGTAGCTGGAATGGGTAAAGTAGGTATGTATATATTTTATATTATCTTTTAAACTTAATAAGCTATCTGGATAAAATGCTATTGGAGGGCTGGGGATATAGCCTAGTGGCAAGAGTGCCTGCCTCATATACACGAGGCCCTAGGTTCGATTCCCCAGCACCACATATACAGAAAACGGCCAGAAGTGGCGCTGTGGCTCAAGTGGCAGAGTGCTAGCCTTGAGCGGGAAGAAGCCAGGGACAGTGCTCAGGCCCTGAGTCCAAGGCCCAGGACTGGCCAAAAAAAAAAAAAAAAAATACAACAAAATGCTATTGGATGTAAAAAAAAAAAAAAACACAACCCTAGAGGGCCTACATATGTGTTTTCATGCTCCACCATAAGGGGGATACATTTAATTAATACACTCTTGTCAGGAAAATGAAAGTCTGAATTTTGCCAGAGATTTGTGTGTGTCTCCCAAGTTCAGCTAAAAATGAAAGGGCATATTAAGTAGTAGGAAACTTTCCCAGCTCCCCTTGGGATTCTCCTAAGCTGCATCCCGGGAATCTCTGAATCTCACAGAGGTTGAGTTTTCATTTCAATTCCATGTAACACTGCAGCAGCTATACAATCTCTTAAAGGCACTGAGAATCTGGCTCTAACCCCCCTCCTCAAGCATCATTCAGAAGAGATCTGAATATAGATGGCAACCAGGTCCATTTTTTTTTCCTTTATAGATCAACACGGAGGGACCATGGTGAATACAGATTTAATGTCTGCTTTCTCAGTCTCTGATGCCCCTGGGCTGTAGAACATAGTTGAATTGGAAAAATTCATATAACCAGGCTGACTGGACTTCATTATTAATTTATCTTTACTTAACTTCTGCTGGGGCCTTAGTGCTCCCAACAAAACTTATGCTCTCACTCCTTTCTAGATGATAGATGTCTGCGATGAAATGTTTTCTTCAACCTACTACAGATAACTGGCTCTCACAGAGGTGCATTGAACCCCCAAGAGCTATAGGGAATGTGTGTAAGTATGCATGGGCAAGTTTGTGTTTGTTTCTGGCTACTGTAGTGCTGGGTGCTGCTAATTAACATTTGCTGAGTAGGGAATGGTAATGCTAGTGCAGAGAGTCCCAGGTAATGCACTGTCTTGGGCAATGCCAAGGCCTCCACTATGGCAAGGAAATCAGTAAGAAACTATTCTAGAAGCCAGAGAAAAACAGGTTTTTATTACAGAACTGATAATATTGGCTTAGTATTGTCACATGAATCCAGAAAAGAAGTGACAGACAGAGGTACTGCTTGCCCTAATTTGTCACCCACCCAGGCAGTTCCAGAGCACAAACGGGTAGCATCTAGGATAGCAAATCCATTTCTATTTCCTTCTTGTCCTATGTAAGAACAGATAGATGAGTAGAGACAAGAGAAGAGATGGGAAAGGAGAGAACATAAATGGATGTGTCTGTTGTTTGATGTTTGCCAAGAACTAACTGAAGATGGAATGAAAGCTTATACTCACTGACATACTTTTCCAGATTTCCAAACCACACAGGAATATACGATGAATATTGATTAAAATCCATTCATTCACCAAATATATACCAAGTACCTACTAAGTACCAAGCTTTGTTTTATTCACTGGGAATATATACACATCCCGAAACAAAAGAGACAGAATCCTTGCCTTCTTGGAACTTACCAATCCAGTTAAGCAGAAAAAAACTACACAAACAAGTACCATCTGTGTAGCGTGTGGTAGGGGGTTGGAAAGTGGTGGTGGTTTTGAAATCTTAACACAGGAGAACCAGGGCGGCCCTTATGGAGAAGGTGATATTTGACTAAAGCTCTGAATGAGTAGGAGGACAGCCACAGTATATCCAGAAGAAAGTGGAAACTGCAAAGGCTACAGCTCAGGAGGAGACAGTGAAGGGAGAGAAGATTAGGTAAGGACAAAAAAGAGTGGAGTAGCCAGGCCAGAGTGAGAACCCAGCTTATACTATGCTTTGAAATGGGAAACCACTGTTAGAACAGCACTCAAGGACGATGAAATACACAGGCAGCACCATGAGTAGGAATGTGGACAGAAAATAATGATGGCAATGCAGTGTACAGAGACAACTCTTGATGTGGTATTCCCCAGAACCCAAGCAGATTTGGCAAGCAGACTATGGAGCCCCGAAGGCCGTGGCCACTGGATGTCTAGCTATTGTTTATCCAACTTCCTTGCACAGATGAAGACACAGGGCAAGCAGCAAAGCCTACAGAAGCTCTGGAGGGAATCGCCCCACCTTCTCCTGAACTCGTGGGCTGCTGCTATTACCAGCACTACCATCTAGGTTGGTGTTAAATTAGCCAATTTAACAACAGCAACACAAAGCCCCACACAAAAGTAGCTTCCAATGGCATATTCATTTTTATTAATTGGCTAATTGAACAGTGTCTTAGAACTGTAAAAAGAGCATCCATTGGTGAATACGCTAGCATGCTGCACCTTTTCTCACTTTCCCAGCATTGCCTACCTCTTATCTCAGATTGAATTCTTCTGTGACTGCAGAAAATTTAGGAGCACAGAAGTCACTGGTTCTACTCTGTCATCATACCTAATGCCTAACTATATTGTCTAGTGGCTCATTCCCCAGCAGTTCTCTCCTACCTAGCTATTCTTCAGAGGCCCAGGGGAAGGCAGAAGGCAACTGCACACAGGGAAAGCTCCACTGTGTCTTTCCAAATGTAGTAGGTAGAGCTCCACAGACAAGGAGCAGGCACAGATGATATGATGGCCCAAGCATAAACCAAAGAACACCATCCTTTACAGAAGCTGAGACTTCCATGGAGAATGTGGACCTCAGCCTTACAACTTGGCACTCAAAGGTAGTGCCTCCAAAGCGCAGGATGTTGAAAATGTACCCAAAGTGCAGATAGATCTTAAAAAACTTACTTTCAGTAAGAATCATGTTTTACTGACCTAATCCTAGATCCAGCTCACAATTTTAGTTTTAGTTTAGTTCCAAATTGTGCTACTTTCCCTCCAGGCTCCCATTTTGGTCTTTCCCTGTTCATCTCCCATCATAGTATGTTCCCTACTGGTAGGAAAGGGAAGGGAAAACTCTTTTGACTTGGCCATTTCAAAGTCAGTTAGTTCCTGAGCATAACATTGCTTTTGACAAAAGAAACATTGTCTATATAGGTTTAATTCTAGCAATTCTTAAGAGCTGATGGGAGATGTGGCCACAATGGGGTTGGTTTTAAGCTTTGTACCTTGTCTTGCTCCTGCCCTCTCCTTTCCTCACATGCCATCCAGTGAACATGCCTGCTCCTTCACCTGGCAAATGTATCTGAGAGGCGGGAGCAGAGGCACTGTCTCCAGTGAAATGGAAATGGTAGACCTGTAATTGTGGGAAACTATCAACTCTCTTGTTACAGCCCTGCCACCCCTTGCTGTGTGCATATATATACTTTGTCCTTCATATGTGAAAGATCCAATGTTTGAATTCTTTGGTATAAATAAACGTTTGGTTTTATTTATTCAAAACAAAAAAGGTAGTGCCTTGTGGTTAGAGTCCACCCTCACATCTCATCAGGGTTGCCATGTGTGGCTGTCCAGTACGTGCCAGAAGGATTTCGGGATGCTAAGCACACAAACAACTGGGCTGTTTCCCACTAAGTAATCCTACCTACTCAGGAGGCTAAGATCTGAGGGTCATGGTTCAAAGCCAGCATAGGCAGGAAAGTCCATGAGACTCTTATCTCCAGCAAGAAGCTGGAAATAGAACTGTGGCTCAAGTGGTAGAACTCTAGCCTTGAGAGAAAAAGTCAGGCAAGAGTATAAGACCCTGAGTTCAAGCACCAAACACTGACATAAACATACAAGTAAATAAACAAATAAAATATTATAGGATGACCACATGGTCTTTAGGCTTCTCTGTTCCTATGGTTCAAAAACAACAGGGATAACATGGAATGATACCTCTAGGAATAGAACTATAAGACTGTGCATCTTTATTTATTGCTCCACACTACAGACCACTGAAGAGCAGACTGGGGCATGCTAGGTTTCCTTAAGGTCTCTCAGGATTAAATGCTCAAGATGAACAAGGCAATGCTTGAGGCACAGATAGCAGGGTATGGAATAACACAAATCCTTGTCTCCATGTACCCTCCCCCCCCATGCTGAGGAAGGAGGTGACGAATGATGTACAGTAAAAAATAAACGAAGGACAGGACAGGATCAGAGAAGTGGCAAAAAAAAAAAAATACATGTATGTTCACCGATGCGTATACATTCATCAAACTGCCCAAACTGCAGTACTCAGGCTCAGGATGATGAGGATAATTTGTCCTAAACTGTGGTTTGTTCCTATCCTTGGAAATCAGCAGCAGGCCAGTAATAACTGCTGACAGACCTGAAAACAGCTCCAGGCCCTCCAAGGAGCCTTTCCTGACCATTCTAACCCCATCGCCCCTTTCTCAAGTGAAATTCCAGACTGTTCTGGATATAACCTCATCTTACATTTATTCAGATTGTTCCCTGCTCAGACTATTAATTTTGCAAGTGCACCTTTGTCCCTCATGTGGATGCTTGTCCCTACAGATAAAGTATCCACCCACCACCCATATCCTGCTGTCTGAGATAGCTTTTGTTTTGGCTAGCTCCGGGGCTTGAGGTCAGGGACCCTATGTTTGCTCAAGGCTGTTCCTCTACCACCTGAGTTACATTTTCAGCCTGACTTTTATACTGGTTAACTGGAGATGCAACCTCATGAACTCTTCTGTGCTCAGCCTGGCTTTTACTTAGGATTCTCAGACCTCAGCCACTGGCTCACTGATTTATCATATTACACACAAAGGGGGACACCTAGGCTCTGGACTGCAGGAAGCATACAGAGTCATGAAGAACAGAAAGAGGAGCAGAAACATGGCAGGGGATTGCTATATGAACTCGCTATTTGCTTAGCAGTCACAGATGCAATACTTGCTATGTGACAAGCATTATACCAAAGATTGGACACACTGGGGCCAGTGAAGTGACAGACATGTCACCAGATAATTCTATGCAAATACCTATGCCACATTCCTGAGGTGATGAGGGAGGAGAAGGAAACTGCAGAGCCAGCAGAAAGTGACAAGCAAGCCAGAGGTCAGCACAACTAGTTGTGTTACCTCCTGGGGCTTCTGCTCAGGAAGAAGGTTTGGTAGGGGAGCGGGGCAAGGCTACCAAGATGACCATGAGTGCTTACTTCGAAGGCAAAGGAATGCCCAAGAAATTTGAGGCAGGGGATGGTGCAAGCAATGTCACCAGCAATGTGTACTTTAGAACAGGTTCCCTTGTCCAAAGAAGACAGATCAGATGGGTGCTAAGGACAGAAGCAGGAAGACTAGCTCCTGACTGAGGAGGAGGATTGCAATAAACAGAGTCTGTGTGTGCAGGGATTCCTGCCAGGAAGGCTGAGAAGGGGAGGATACGCCCAGAGGCAGGTCAAACAGCACCCCAAGTAGAGCTAATGAGGAACGACAGTTTTCAATCCTAGATAATTGTACCACCAAAGCCTCTCTGTATATACAAGTTGGTGCTGCCTCCCCCTGCAAGCCTTTACTTAGGAGGCGAAGTGGCTCCTCACACTGACAGTCCGGGTGCCCGGTGGGATGAGTTACGGGAGCATTCTCATCTCTCTCTCTCAAGATAAGGTGCAGCTCTCCAAGGGAGATGCAGGCAGATATAAATCAGTGCCCTAAGCAACAGAGATAAATGTCATAACTCCAGCCCCTGTCCATAAATACATGGCAGCAGGAACAACCTTAAACAGCCCACTGTGCCCAGAAGAGGCAGGATTTAGTGGGCTTCCTTACTTGCTCATGTGCTGAAAAGCATTTTTAGGAGGGTGTTAAATAGGCACATTACGCAAGCTCATGGACCCAAAATAAATAAGGCAACCTCCTTCTGTGGACGCTGCCCACACACACATACACAGAGGCTATGTGGGCCCTACTCAACCAGAAAGGAGAGAATAGACTTTGCAGAGCTGCCAGAGGCAGCTCTCGAGAGTTGTGGCGTTCAAAACAGTGCCAGCAGTGGTAGGAAGAGGTCAGAGGAGATTCTCCATGGCTTGTCCCTCTGCAGAGTCTAAAACAAGAATTGGAACAAGGAACATGCTGCCTGTTCTCCCACCCTGCCTCCTGATGTCTCATAGAGATTTGTAATTCCTTCTTCCCTCCTTCCTTTTTGTCTTTTTGTCATGGGCTAAGCAAGCACTCTACCACTTTAGCCCAGTCTCCAACCTTTTCCGCTTTAGTTTATTTTTCCCAGAGGTCTTCAGTTCTGCTTGGGGTAACTGACAGGTAGTGATCTCCCTCCCCCTGCCTCCCAAGTAGCTGGGAATCCAGATGTGTACCACCACTGTAACTGGCTTGTTTGTTAAGACGGGTGGGGTCTTGCTCACGTTTGGCCAGGTTGGCCTTGAACAGTCATTCTCTCTACCTCCATCTCTTGAGTGGCTGGAATTAAGAGGTGTCAGCCACTGCCCTTGGCCTAAGTTTTGAGGTGTCAACAGTTGGGGTACTCCTTGGTGCAACCTCCGCAACAGCTAGTGATATGTTCTCCACTTTCCCTGGTCTTTAGACGCATGCCATCAGTTTGGTATTTTTCATACCAAGTTCTGCTCCTGAACAAGGAAAGAGCTCATCTCTCCAAATCAGTGAAGCTCTCCAGCTCCCTGGAGAGGGATATATTAAGTATCAATCATGCATATTATTTTACAATATAATTACTTTGGCAATTAATCCTCAAGAAATATTGCTCTCCAGTTCCTAACTTCTGCCAACACAAACACAAAGCTCTGGGAGAGTGGTCACATGGAAGAAGACAGAGCTTTTGGGGAAAAGCAAAGCTGAAGACTGAGGAGAGTAAAGGAGCAGATGGTCTCTCCTGAGTCTCTGTCAACCAAGCTTCAAGAGACCAATAGAGCTGTGTTTAATCAAGAGAAGTACGATCAAGCAGAAACAGGGAAGGCACTTACCATTAGACCTGAGCAGGTAACACTAAAGATTCTAATGCTTGCTGTCAGGAGACAGTTGGGGGAACTGAAGATTCACTCCTCCTTAGATAAAATCTGCAGCATGGCCTCTTCGTACAGCCCACTGCTGGCTTCCTGAAGGTGCTGGCTTCTCAGCTTCACCTCCAGAAGTGTACTCTCAAAAAGTACTGCGAAGGAAGTGGTAGGAAGGCAAGTATGCTCCCCTGTGGAGTGCTCCCCTAATAACTTTAAAAAAGTATCTTATTTTTTGAAAACAAGGTGCTGCTATTTGGTCCAAGCTGGCCTTGGACTTCAGAGCCATTCCTGTCTCTGTTTCCCAAGCATGGGAATTAGAAGTGTGTGCCAACAAACCTGGCTACACCCAGAGCCTCACATATGTTTCCTACTCTACAACTGAATTCCATTCCCTAACAGCAATTTTTGTTTTCAAAAGCCAATACTATTTCCCAAATGTAAGTGGTGCCCTTCCAAAGCCTACAAATTGCCTCCCAACTACCTGCTGATAAAATTTAAAAGAAAAGCAGCAGCCTAGTGGCTCATGCCTGTAATCCTAGCTACTCAGGAGGCTGAGATCCCAGGATTATAGTTCAAAACTAGCCCAGGCAGGAAAATCTGTGAGACTTATCTCTAATTAACAACCAGAAAACTGGAAGTGGCAATGTGGCTCAAAGTAGTACAGTGCTGGCCTTGAGCAGAAAAGTTCAGGGGCAGTGTCCAAGCTCTGAGTTGAAGCGCCATGAACACACACACACACACACACACACACACACACACACACACACACACACACACACACACACACACACACACACACACACACACACACAGAGTAAGTAGCTACATTTACTATTTAATTTTTTTGGCAGTGCTAGGATTTGAATTCAGAGCCTACTGCTTGCTAGGCTAAAAGTCTACCACTTGAGCCATGCCCCCAAACTGGTGCTGGTTATTTTTAGAACAGGGCCTCATTTCCCAGCCAGGAATGTGCCCGAGCTACAATTCACATTCTCTAGGCCTCTTGTTTTGGCACAACACTGTGTACACCTTCCCCCTGTACAAATCTCAGCCTCCTTTGTGGCTTGGGATGACCTATGAATACGACTGTATCCAGCTATGGGTTGAGAAGGAGTCTTGTGAACTTTTTAGCCCAGGCTGATCTTCATTCATGATCCTCCTATTCTTAGCCTCTCAAGTAGCTCACATTATAGGCCTAAGCCACCAGTGTCTAGCTTATTATTTAAATTTTATTACCTTCTCCTTCTCCTTCTCTACAGTGGAGGAGGAACAGTGAAAAGGCTAAGAGTAGCAGCAGGAGACACCAGAGAAGGAAGTGATAATTGCCAAATTGGATAAGCAGCCGCTGAATAAATGAAAATTAACAAGACTTGTTTCCCAATAGCTTCAAATCGAAGCGCAAAGAATTCACAGATGGAATAGATAAGAAAAAAACATTTTTCACTTTATCAAAAGCACTTTCACGTTTCACTTGACATTTCTTTTACCACCCAATTAGTATCATGACAATATATTAACTACGGGGCAGAGTAAGAGGGTTAAAGGAGATTAAATGAGTGACTCAAGTAAACACCCAGAGCCCCCAAACTGGCCAAGTCCACACACTTGTGCAGGAGTGTAGCTCAATGATAGAGGGTGTGCCAAGCATGCATGAGGCTGTGGGTTTCATTTCCAGTGCAAGAAGGAAGGAGGGAGGGAAGAAAGGAAGGAAGGAAGAAGGAAGGAAGGAAGGAAGGAAGGAAGGAAGGAAGGAAGGAAGGAAGGAAGGAAGGAAGGAAGGAAGGAGGGACTGATTCTGGTTTCTAATCAGATGACAGGAAACATAATAAGCAGGATAAATAAAGAGGCAAGAAATGAAAGCTCAGAAGGAATGGAGGAAGAATTATTGTAAGAGTAATGTGGGTGGTGCGTGATTGGAGGTGGGAAGGGGACCCCAGTATGAGGCTTCTGCTTCTATTAGCAGTGCATGGTGGCTGGTAGGCCAGGGCACCAACACCTCACTCCAGATGTATTCTTTTCTACTAACAGTTTGCTATTCTTAAATGTACTACAGGAAAAATGGTCAAGAGTCTGTCAATAATGAAAAGATGTTTTATAGGCATCTACATAAGTAAAAAATTTTCTAGCTAATTATTGGCCTCAAAATATTGGGTATCTGGCACTTTCAATTTTGATAAGCAACTTCCGAGGGGAAAAAAAATCTACTTTGTTGTAAACTGTCATGTCAAAAATGAGTTACTAGCACAGAAAGCCAGAGTAAACAGCCACAAAATGTAACATAGCTGCTTTCCTTGGTGGCTGACAGATTTGCTCAGTAATCTCCAGAGGCTGGTATGGCCATGGGGCCTGAAAAAATACAAGAAAGCTAAGAGTTCTTAATTGTCTGCCTCAAGCTAATAGTATCTCAGAGAAGCTTGCTCACTCCTGTTCCAAAGTTGGTCCCATCAGCTTGCACCCTGTGTAACTGCCACTTGCCCTTTGGAAATCAGCCATGAACTCTATTTATGTGCACTCTTCATTCCTGGAGGTAGAATAGACTCTCTTGAGACTCTTAGAAATGTATGCTGGTACCAAAAATACAACTACAGAAGAAAATTCTTGAATGTAAAAGGATATGAAATAGGAATCAAGATCAAAAGCTGCTAAGAAGTAAACTTGTAGGTAAGAATATATATATATATACATATACATATATATATATATATATATATAAAACTTTCTCGTTGCCTAATTTATTTTTACCAGCAGTGATACTCACTAGACACTATATTGAAAATGAACTGTACAACTTGTGGGGGAAGGAGGAGGGAAGAAAAAAAATCTGTGAGAAAACGAGGGAAGGGGTGATACTGTTTAAAAAGAAATACCTGACTTATATAACTGCAACCTCTCTGTACATCACCTGTACAATATAGATAAGTATAAAAAAGTGGTGTAAGGAAATTTCTCTGAGCTAACAAAATGCCTTAATATGACCTCATAAATTTGTCTATTAAAAAAAAGAGGAAAAAAATAGGTGACTAATATTTGGGGGTACATGCCAGTTACCCAGCACTTGGTGTTAGGAGCCAAGAGTTTGAGAACAACCTGGGCAAAACAAAACAACACAAACAAAACCTCAGTAGCTAAAATTTCCACTTATTTGGCACACAATTATCCAGTACCTACTACCTATAAGGAACTGTTAAGCCCAGAGGTAGAGATACAACAGGAGCAAGCAACACATAAGGAGTTGAGAGTTCTCTGGAGGTCTATATTAAATAAGGAATATGAGTAAGGTAGGAGAACGCTGCAGAGCTCTGGGGAAAGATACAGTGGAGGAAAGGTTATTATTCCCTACAAGTTAGCAGAAAACAGGAAGAAAAGAGGTATTTAAACTGAGAAATGAGCCAGGTACTGGTGGCTCATGCCTGTAATCCTAGCTACTCAAGAGGCTGACATCTGAGGATCGAGGTTCAAAGCCAGTCTGGGCAGCAAGATTGTATGACTCTGATTTCCAATGAACTACCGAAAACACTGGAAGTGGAGGTGTGGCTCAGTGGTAGACCAAAAAGCCATGAGCAAAAAAATTTTCAAGGATAGTACATAGGCCCTGAATTCAAGCTCCAGGATATGCACGTGTGTGTCTGTGCACCCCCCTCCCAAAAGAACAAAGAGCAAGCAGAAGGATAAATAAGAGCTTGTTCTTTGTAGCAAGTGTGAATTTTCCAAACTGCAAACTCAAATAGGACCAGGAAAAGATCCTATTTGGTGTTTATGCCTGGTCCAGCTTTGAGGGTACCTCTGTCTCTGGAATAGTTGAGATTACAGTTCACTTTTAGCACCTTTTTCTTTTTAAAATATAAGCCAACACCATTTGCTAAGGCTCCCAAACTACTATCAGTGGAATTATGCCATATTTGTTCTCTGTGACTGGTTTATTTCACTCAGCATAATGATCATGTTTTCTTTTCCCATTCATCCCTAGTTGAACAAGTAGGTTGTTTCCATATCTCTATATCAACAGTGCTACAATGAACACAGGAGTGCAGATAAGGGAGCTCATGTCCTTTGGGTGTAAGTATACATTGACACAGAATTGTAAGATCATTTTGTACAGTTCTGTATTTTAAAGATTTTTGGGGAATCTCCATGCAGTTTCCTACAGTATTTGTGCCACTTTACAATCTCTCAAACAGTTCACAAGTTCTTTCACACACTCGACAATGTTTACTATCTTTTGTTTCTTTGATAACAGCCATCTTCATGGTGTGAAGTTCAGATTCTTTTAAGAGTCTGTAATCTTACATAACTCTTGAAGTCCAATCAGCAACTACTAGTGCTAGGAACAACAGTGTGCATGTCCTTCTGGGTGGCAGGCTAACGGCCCCATTCTGCTGTGCTCCAGGTAAGCTGACTCAAACCCCCAGGCAGGAAGCATCCATCTCAACTCACCAAGACATGGCTGCAATGACTGACCAGCCTAGGATGCTTCGGGAAGAGCACTGCACTTCTGGCCTCTGCACAAGCAGGGCTAGCTGGGGCAGGAGTAAGGGAACTGAAATCACCTGGAGACAGTGACAGGATGGGAGGAGAGGCACATGCAAAGTCCGGTTCAAAGACAGGCTGTAAAATGTTCTCAAGCCTGGGGTCCTTCTAGACCATGGGATTCTTGTAGACAGGATTCAAGTCTTCACTCAAAAGGACCACTTAGGGTTTTGCTTGCATCCTACAAATGTGGTGTCACAGGTTTAGAGGCATCTCACAGGGATGATTTACTGATCATAAAGACACACCCTCATCACCACTTCTTTAGTATGGAACTGATGTAGCAAGTGCCTAAATACAAGACTGAGGACTCTGAAACCTGCCCTTTTAGCTAAGACTCTGTAAAGACGAATAGTGCACAATTCCCAAACTTAGAAGAAGAAGAAGAAAAAAGGAGCCAGGGACGTCTAGACCCTTTCTACTCAAGTGTTCTGTGAGGCTCCTGTGTCATCATTGGAAACTCCTTAGAAATGCCCCACTCTCGACCCACAGGAGACAAGTTAGAGAAGCCCTAAAATAGAGGAACTCATGAGTTTCCTACAGGAGGGTGGGGTCAGGGGTTGGGGCTGGTGACCACCACAGTCTCCTTCCAGAGGCTGCTTCGAAGTGCAAGTCAAGAAGTCTACTTCAGCATTCCAATTGTCTTTTGAGTACAACTAGAAGAGGAGAGCTAAGAGGGAGGGAGAAGCCCACATGACCTGCTATTCAGCATAAAAGGGGGCCCCACCAAATAACAAGGGACAGATTAAAAAAAAAATCAAGTGATTGAGCACTTAGCACAGCTGGCATTAGTGCTGACATAGGCTGAGGGAAGCGCCTTTTCCTCCTTAGGAGATGTAACGTGCACTTAACCCCATGCTGGGTCCAAGTCCTGAGTGGGGAAGGAATTTGGAAGAGGGGGCAGGAGTTGGGTTTCCAAATACAAATGGCTTCAGTTCAAAACAAGTACAGATGACGTCTGAACTACTGAGCAATGGGGTGCTTTTCTAATTCCAGATTCCACAGACAGGCACATGCTGCCATGATATGCTTTTTTGGCCCCCCCAAATAAAACAACAACAACAACAACAAAAGAAATCCATGCAGTTTTTTTGTTTGTTTTTTTGGGGTCTGTGTGTGTGTGTGTGTGTGTGTGTGTGTGTGTGTGTGTGTGTGTGTGTTCTTAAATGTTACTGGGAGAGTGATTCAGTTTTGAATGTAATAGTTAAGGCTGTAAACTTACTTTCTCACTGGGTATGCACATCTCATCTCCTTCTAAACACCAAGAGATTAAAATCTACGTCCTTTAAACTTGGCTCATTAAAGGCAATCTTCCAGCAAAGTATTGAAC
The DNA here is from genome assembly GCF_023159225.1 of Perognathus longimembris pacificus. Taxonomy (NCBI): domain Eukaryota; kingdom Metazoa; phylum Chordata; class Mammalia; order Rodentia; family Heteromyidae; genus Perognathus; species Perognathus longimembris. Next base: position 134,770,542 of record NC_063162.1, on the reverse strand, counting down.
TTGAACTGCTTTTAAGTTTGATGCAAATAAAGGTCAAACTGTCTTACTTCTTAAGAGTTTAGAGGAAACAAACTATCATGAGGGTACCAGAAAGGAAAAACTGAATGGGTATCAAGAATTTACCATTCAAAGTAATTTATTTGCCAGGTCCCTGTCTTATCTCTTTGTTTCTAGTCTTCATATTTACACTGTTCATGTAAAATGAGCTGGGAAATGCAAAAGTTAAGGTTCTCATGGCAACTGTTAACAATCCCACAGTGTACATGGCAGTATTGGCAATTACTAATTGGGCTGTTGCTAAAGGTGAACCCTTAATATACCACATGTGTGAAGTGGGCGAACTAGAATCTAACGGAATTTTAAACTTAGGTGTTTCTCAGATCATATGTTAAATCTATAGTCTTAAAGATGGGCCTCTAACAAAGAAAAATAAAACTCAGATAAAGCCAATAAAAAGTACCACAAATCTAGCAATCAAGAAATACTAGCAATTACAGAACTGGGCACCTGAAAAGACCTAGGGTATGGAGGGGCCCAGGTTCTACATGAACCACGAGGAGACATGAACAAAAGATGAACCTCAAACAAGCAGCTTGTCTCTGAAATGCTGAGAAAACAGTTCAACATAGCTTTTCAACTTCTCTCTGGTGCCATTCCAGAAGCTCAGGGTCCTCATCTCATTAGGGACCTAATTGCTCTTCTGAGAACTGATCGATGGCATTAGCATTAGCCCTTGGCTAGCTCACCTTTGAGCTCAGGACACTTTAAAACTGAGCCCTGTCATCCAATTAGAGTGCTCATCTGATGAAGTGAGGGAGGACAGGGGCTGTCTTCTAAACTGTCATCTCTTACTCATATAGATTACATTTATGCCAGGGCGAAAATGTAATCAACTCAATTTGCTGATCAGCTGACTTGATTTCAAACTCAAAATATAAGAGTAAGGAGAAGAGTTCATAAGACCATGGCCTTGAAAGAACAGCTACCACTTAATTTAATCCAAAGTGACAGAGCTAGGGTCATGAGCTATACTCAATGAATTTGAGGGTACAACATACAAAAGTGTAGACAGTGTGAATCAGGGAAGAGGGAAAGACATGTATGTGGACCTTGTTTAAGGCCACTAGGAAGCAGCAGAATCTGGATGAGAAACCGTCTTCTAATTCCTTCTTGATTTTTCTTTTTGGTGCAAAGACTGGGGCTTAAACTCAGCAGTTGAACACTGTCCCTTCGCTTTTCTGCTTAAAGCTAGCACTCTACCATTTGGACCACACTTCCACTTCTAGCTTTTTAGTGGTCAACTGGAGATAAGAATCCCTTGGACTTTCCAGCCTGATCTGGCTTTGAACCACAATCCTCAGCTCTCAGACTTCCAGATCTCAGCCTCCTTAAGGATCTAGGATTACAGGTGTGAATCACCGACACCTGGCTTCTTCTAATTACTTAACCACTGAACTTTCTATTATGACCTTTCTTTAAAAATATCTTGTGTGTATCCCTAATTTATTTTATTTCTCCACTACACAGAATGTTGTTCTACTGTGATGAAAAGTAACCATCTTGCAATCCTTTACAGGATCACAGAGAGCAATGGGAGCTCAGAGCTGTGGAGCTTGCCAGACAGGCACTCTGCCACTTAAGTCACAGCTCAATCCTTATTGCAATCATTCTTGCTGGTATAAAGTCAAGACCATTCACCAAGGAATAAAAAAATACAGCTTACCGAAGCTGATAGATATATAATCAATGCGGACAACTACACATAACGACAGAGGGAGCCATGTCAGTTAAAGATTCCAGAAGATGTGACATGCAGAGGGAAAAACAAGGCATGGCATGCAAAGTTGAAAGAATAAAAAATCACAAGACTTTCCCCGTAAGTATGTCATGCTATGAACAAATCAATGAGACACAGTCCAGACTCCTGGGCTACTGTCATTCTTGATTTTTAACTGGCATATTGGGAAGCCAACTGCTTTGAGATTCCCCTTTCTATGGTCTTCCACAGCTTTCAGAAGGACAGACTTCACCAAATGCTTGGAAGTGAATGACTATTTTGCTATTCTCTCTACCCATTACTTGCTGAGATTTCAACTACCTCATAAAGCTCCCATTATTGCCACAGCTCACCTTCTAAACTAGGATGATAATTATCATTGTTGGGGCTAGATCAAGTATTTTGACCACATGAAGTACTGTCTATAGAAGTATGTTATAGAGGGGATAGAAAAAAATTCTCCAAGTTGTAGGGATGTAAGTAGCAATCTGTTAACATCTTCTGGTTCTAAAAATACGCAGACAGTAAATGGGGCAATATGTTAACAATTCAAGAGAGAAAATGGAGAATGTACTATTCTAACTTTTCTTTTTCCTTTTTTGTTTTTTTCTTGGCCAGTCCTGGGCCTTGGACTCAGGGCCTGAGCACTGTCCCTTGGCTTCTTCCCGCTCAAGGCTAGCACTCTGCCACCTGAGCCACAGCGCCCCTTCTGGCCGTTTTCCATATATGTGGTGCTGGGGAATCGAACCGAGAGCTTCATGTGTAGGAGGCAAGCGCTCTTGCCACTAGGCCATATTCCCAGCCCTAACTTTTCTTAAAACTTGAAATTGTATAAAAATTAACAAATGTAAGAATTATTAGGTAAAAATTCCTTCGGATGACTAAAGGTTGCATCTTGTGGGATATGTAAGGATCATGCCACTCTGCAAGGTAGGTCAGTGGGAACAGTCCAGACACCCTCAGGGGACATCTCCCGGCACAACCCCTTGCAGCCATTACTTCCACACTAGTTTTACACCTGCTCTCTCAAAGGTCTGCTACTTAGAAGTGTGTTTAACCCTCTCATCTCCAAATTAGGAAGGAGGGCTCCCTGGAGATCTGTAGATACTCTGTTCCTCTAACCTGTGCTCTCCATGCCATCTACTTAAGTATCACCAGGACTAGGCAAGTCGCATGGCCTTTTATTAGTAAAGCAGCTGAATAATTTATAAGAGTTGCACAGGGCCCATTAGAAGTGGCCAAGCTGTAATAACTGGCTTAGGACTTTGCTTACTCAGGGCTAAAGTTTAATTTGCCCATAAATGCCCCTGCTCATAAACCCATCCCACAGGTCTGACCTGTGCTCTCCTCTACAATCACACATCCTAGCCATGCTCTCATCTTAAGATGTGTTCCTGTTGGTGTCATCTCTAGGGCCAGTAAAACAAATTCACACCCAAACTGATGACTAAAATTCATACCTCCATTACCACATTGCAAAACTACTATTGCCTCTCTTCTAAGCTTTGCTTATCATGTCACAGGAAAGGTGCTGTTGGGTTGGTTTCTAGTGAAGAATTCAATGAATGGGAGAAGTCTGGAAGGATCTTTTGCTGAAATATAGGAGCTAGGAGCTAGGTAACTGTGTTCATTCCTATTTGATTTCTAAACCAGTGGTCATACAATAAGATTAAGAAAATGTGCTATGTGACTTACTTAGCAAGTGAATATACTTTTCTATGCCAGTTTTCTCACTGTAAAAAGAAGATGGTAATGTCACTTAGCTCGTAAGACTATGGTTAGAACTGAACCTATGGCATTAAAGTAAATATTCAGACCAGGAATAAATGGCAGGGAAAATGAATTCAACTCATTCCTTCTATGAACAAAATTAAAAAATAAAGGCCCAAAGAAGCTAAGTTATTGAAGGTTCTGTGTTTTTTAGGGCAGATTCAGGCATCAATGCAGTTGTCCTGAGAGACATCAGTTTGGTGTTTGTGACTTCAAGGATGCTGGGGATTTAACACTCTTTCTCTATGGGAACAGTGGGGATGGTTTTGTTTTTTGGACTGCTGCTCTTCCACTAATCCATACCTCTAGCTTGATAAGTTTGTTTTCTGATTTTAAAATAATCAAAATGTTAGTCCCTAAACTTTGGCTCATTTACCCATCTATCCATTCATCATGTACTGGCTAGACATTGTTGTGGTGGATTTAGTGGTGACAAGACAGGCAAGGACTCTGCCCTCTAATACCTTACACTGTGGTGATGGAAAGGGTAACATCAGAAGGAGTGGGTTGAAGGGAGATAGGAGAGTGGACATCCCTAATGGAGACATTTCCTGCTTGAGTCTGGAGGTTAATCTCTAGGATGATGGCATTTTAACAGTAGCTTCAGCATATGCATATATGAATATGCATGAGTGCATGTGATAAGCAGAAATTATACAAAGCAGCATCACCCTTTAAAACTTTCACTCTTGGGCAATAATATCAGAAATAAACACACTACTCAGTAATGACTTTATCGTTACAGACAGTTGGTGTTTGCTCTTACCTCCCTGGCTATTCTAGCACAGATGGGTGGGTCAAGGCAAAGGACTCCAAAGTGGTAACTGAAGCGCAGTTCAATTTACTTTCTTATAGGTGAAGTTCACTTCTCTATCCACCAAGGTTGGATTCTTAGCCCTTGGCATTTGTGCTATGTGCCGTGAAATTCCTGCCCCAAGAACCAGTTCAGGGGATCAAAGAGCTATTCTTAATGTCTCAGTTCAGGCCAACCAAGGGAGGGAATGGTGGCAGAGGGAGGCCACTCACCCCCCACCCCCATCCAGCCGCCCTCCTCCACAACGGGGCCATTGAGCAAGCACCACAATAGAGAGCTGAGAATAAAAGGCAGAAGGAAGGCATACAGAGTCCCCTCGCACAGACTCGGTCATTCATCACTAGGCAAGTGCCAATATCTGGGAACAGCAATCTCAATTTCTGCAAATCCTCCAACCTGCAACAGCTGCTAGTGACTCCGGTGGGCGGCTTTGCTGCTTACACGAGTTTGCAATACCCAGCCCCGGCCCAGTGCCAAGTAGACATTACTTAGGTTAGAGACACGCTGGCTGCAGAGAACAGCAACAATGGACTTCACAGCTTATAAAGCAGCTTATGAAGAAAGGGCTCCCGTGTATTTCAAAAAGCACTTCAGATAGCTAGTGAGAGAAGCTATCTGCACAAATGCATTCAAGCAGTTTATTCCTAACCCACTTAATTCAAGGTTTCTGTCAGAAGCCAGGACATAGTGGAGGGAGGTGGAGAAAATCATGAGGGCTGGATGACGTGGCAGCAGGGGACAGAGTCAAGGCACATCCCTTTTCCTCTAGCACACCAGCTTGGCGGGTTGGGGAGTGATGGGCAGCAATCAGCCTTTACTCAGATTGCACATATCACAGGGAAACAATGAAAGATAGACTGTAAGATTCTGTGCTCTTTAGTGAGATGTCTGCTCCAAATGATTTCACCACTGTTAAGTAGCATTTATAAATGCTACTGAAAGAACACTTGATACCTGCTTTCATACCACCCAATGGGCCTTCACCTGATTGCACAGGTGATGTGAGCTAACATGTTTCCTGTTCTGCCTTACCACTGTCTCTGAGGGCCACTCATCATTCTTTGATGCCTAGGCTTGAAGTGTTAGACAGCATAGTTTCTACAGAACAGTTTCGCCAGGTAATAGGCACAGAGACCAAAAGAAGCAAAAGACTAATGTACAAAACTAGAATATGTCTATGATATTCTTAACAGGGAATCTTAACAACCCAATTGCTTAGTGCAGAGGACCATAAAAAATGAAGTGTATCAGCATGAACTCCAATATATGGAAACAAGAGGTTCATATGTCCTACACTTATTCATTTTTCTTTTAGTTTTCTGTACCTTGTGTCTTGTATGTAAGACTACTCGACCAGGGGAAGGGAAAGTGAATCACCGAAACAGGTCAAAGAATGAGCTAATGCAACAGTGATACTCACTTGACACTAGGTTAGATATGAACCTTACAACTTGGGCGGTGGGGAAGGCACGTAGGGTAGGGTAAGCGGGAGAAAATAAGGGATGGAGTAACTGTGTTTAAAAACAAATGTAATCATCACATTACTTAAGTAACTGTAACCCCCACCCTCTGCTCATCACCTTTTCAATAAAGATAAAGAGAAAAGAAAAGAAAATGTACAACTGGTAGGGAAAAAGAATGAAAGGGAATGAATAAAGCTCAAAAGAATCTTGGTCAAGTGGGAGAAAATGAGGGAGGGGTAACAATGTTCGACAAGAAATGTACTCATTACCTTGCTATTATTTTACTTATGTAACTGCAACCCCTCTGTACATCACCCTTCAATAAAATAAAGAAAAAAAAGGTTGACATACAAAATGTCCATTTTTAGAGACAGAAGTTCATGGAAGCCGAAAAGGTCCATGGCAAACCTGAAAGGTGCCAAAAATGGACCTACAGAGGTAAGTCAGAATTTATGATCAATTTTTCCCCCCCACCATACCTCCATGAGCATTTTGGTTTTAATGTGAAGATAAAGTAGGAACCTACTTTCCTAGAACTCTTAAATATTTTAAGTGGAAAGACTATGTGACTACGAACCCACCTGATGATCTGACTTTAATGTTTGTAGTGCTGGGTGTGGATTTCTTACAGATAATCTTGAGCCAGCAAATCCCAGAAGAAACGATTACAATAATAATTGATAGAATTAAAAAGCATATGTAAACCTGTGGGGCTGGGAATGTGACTTAGTGGCACAGCGCTGGCCTAGCATGAGACCTTGGGTTCAATTCCTCAAGACCACATTATCAAAAATAAATAAAACTGGTTTAAAATAATAAGCTAAAAAAACCTCAATGTAAAGCAAAACTAATCTGAATTAAGGTAGGTGCGGGTGGCTGACACCTGTAAGTCTAGCTACTCAGGAGGCTGAGATCATGGTTCTCAGCCAGCCTGAGCAGGAAAGTCCATGAGACTCTCCAAAAAGCCAGAAGTGAAACGGTATAGCACTAGCTTTGAGCAAAAAAGCTCCAGGTCCAGACTCTGAGTTAAAAAACCCTAATCTGAATGTAGGTAGTTTAGATCAAGTGTTTTATGTTAAGGAAATAAGGGCTACCAATCCCAGCCCCAAGTGGATAAGAGCTATTCTATAAAGAAATAAGGAATGAGTCTCATATCATTGTGTTTATTGTAAACCCAATCTCACAAAATGAAATAAGTTAACACTTGAGATGGACTTAGAATGCTGTTCTTTCATACCAAGCAATTGCTTTTACCACTGTATGCAGGTGTAGCATCTACAAAGGGACCTGTTTTCTTCTGTTATTAATCAGTGCTGGAGATCAAAGCAGGAACCTTGCATGATCTAAGGCAAGTGCTCTTCCACGAAGTACCTCCTAGATCCAGGGATCAGGTTTTGAATTGGTAATGTGTACTTATATCATCAGCTCCGAAGGCAACTCTTCATGTCATGGTTATTCCAGTAACCAATTTGTGTTTTACATGAGAGAAAACCCTTAGAAAAAAAGTTAGGAAAATGCTTTTTAAAGTAATCAATAGGAAGGATCCTTAGCCAGGTGCAAGTGGTTCATGATATAATCCCAGTGACTCAGGAGACTGAGATCTGAATGACTGTGGTTTAAGGACTGATAACACAGGCCGAAAACAAAAGACCTTGCAATGGAACTTAGAGAACCAAAACTACTGAGGAAAAGTGCAGTGGCACGGACACAGACAACACACCAAACAAGGCTTATTTCTTGCCCTCAGTTTGCCCAAATAAATTAGCAGTGACTACCATAGGCAGAGCTAGTCAAGCCTTGGAAGACTCTAATCATAGAAGCTCGATCCATGATTATGGGACTGGGTGATTCTGATTTGGTTCTTGTAATCTAATGTGGAAGATACTATCTGCTAAGAGGAGGAGCTTCCCAAGAGGACTTAACCACAGGTAACTCTCCTTAAGGGGTTTTTGCTAAACTGGCATTTTACACCCTAACATTTAGTATATTATACATAGTGAAACCTGTTTCTTGTTAAAATGAAGCTCCTTGAAGGCATACACAATTTCCTCTCCCCCCTCCTTGCAGGGCCAAACATTCGTAGGTATTAGTAACTACTGACTAATCAATTGTACAAAAGAAGAATGTGAACACAAATACAAGCAAGAACAAGTATCTGTTACCTTGTCTTCCCACCCACTAAGCTGGGCAGGAGGAAACTCCCTCCTCTTAAATCAAAGCAGGCTGCTTACAAGGAACACCATGTGAGCAGGGAAGATGGCCACTCTACGCAATATGCCTATTTTGATATCAAGGGCTGGTCTGTAGTGAGCTTTACCCAATCAGCAGCACTCAACAAATAGATCTAAACTTGGAAAAGAATTTTTAAAAATTCCCTATCAAACAATGGGAATCAAGAGTAAAATGAGAGCGCAGTTTGCTGAAAAAGAGACTAAAATATATCAGGGCCTTAGAAGAGTTATTTCTGCATTCCTTGCACATACGACATCATTCATGAAGAAGGCAATGGTACAAATATAGCATAAATGTCGTCTGCTCTAGCTTGTAATTTAAAATGCAAATGCTAATGAGCGAACTGGTATATCAGTGGAGTTAATAACCGCATGCCTAGCACAGGGTCTGCATCCAAAACACACACAGAGAAGAGACAGACACCATGTTCCAATTTAAAAATAAAAACACCCAAATTAACCCTAGAAAAATCATCAGCAGATGCACAAGCTCAGGAAAAAGAGCCACTCAAGGGCAGGGAAATGGCAACTTCTCCACCACTAGTCCCAGACTGACTAGTCCATTTACATAGCTTTCTGCATATAGTAAAGGTAAGCATTAACAGGGTTTATTTAGGAATGGTACTACAAAGCATTATTATAATAAGCATAAAGGGGAGACACTACAGGGAATCCAGAAAGCTAGTAAGTCCTTTGCAGAAGCCTGTAAGCCAACCTTGCAGGGAGCTGTACAAAATATAGAAGTCATTGATTCTATCATAGTAAAACAAACAAACAAACAAAAAAAGTTGGTTAAAAAATCTCTAAGACTTACAAGGTCTGGATTAAGTGAGTGATTTAAATAAAAGAGGAAAAATTCTAATGATGAAAGAACAAGACTGAGAGAATTGGCTGTCTCAGATGCCCTCCAAATATGAAAGGAACTTCTGTGATGTGTTCTTACACCTACGAGGTCTGTGTTTGTTAGTTCCAGCATCTGGAATGGATTCCATGGCACAGAGATGAGAAAACAACTCTCTGAGACTCCTCAGACTCCATGCATATGCCGGGATGGAGTACATTCTGTGGTAGTTGTCCTTCCACTTTCAGGGGTAAAAATTTGTACACTTCCTCAAGACCCATGGGAACACATGTCTCTGGCTGTGTCCCACAGTGGACACTTAATGTGTTTTGATTCCCATATAGTGCTAGAAGCTATACAAATGTTCTCAAATCCTGCCCAATAGCTGAGGAAACTCCAGGAAAACAACAACAACAAAAAATTCAAGGTCAACAATGACTTGGGACCTGTAGAAAGGGGCAAAGGCTACTGTTCAATTATCAGGAAGTTTTATTTATGTTTTTAAATTCAGGCTAACCTGTTTAAAAAGGGGATGGGAGAGGTAGTTCCCATAGCAACTAGGATGAAGTCTTACAGGCAACGTTTACTGTTCACCCTGGGGCTTCCTGTTACTAGATTTCATGGCATTTCCCTTTAATTTCAAACTACCAAGTCATTTCCACTTCTCTTGCATCCAGGTTCTGCCATTCTCTACTATGAGGCTGGCCAAATAGACTTCCCCGTGGTGCTGGCTGGTGGAGAGCAGCCCAGTTCAGGATCCTGCTGCTTGCCACCATTTCTACTAAGTAGCTGCTGGAAAATGTCAATAAGCTGACAAGATGGAGCTGAAAAATCCACACTAAAATATTCTGGGAAAGCCACATGAATAGAAAAAAATGCAACCAGAGACAGGTGTGGTACTGGAAATATGCCAGCAGAGAAAAGCCATCAAGCTTCTGGAAGCGTCCCATCCTCCTGTAGCCTTTCATACTCAATAGGTGGAAGCAGCCGAGACAAGCCTGAATGGACTCAGACTTAGATCTTCCTTAAACTAGGAAGGAAGGAGAAGGAACTGAAAAGGAATGCTAACAGAAAGTTCACTTTAGAGACAGCCTACAAGCTCTGCAGAGGCAGACCTTGTCCCAAGCCAGGATTGCTCCCTGTTATCTCATCTATATTACAACTTAAAGAAGTGCCAGCAGAAGGCATTTGTAGAAGGCTTCAGATTAGAAGACTAGGAGCACTAGTTAGAGAACTGTCCCACAAATATGGCACCCAAAACACAACTGAGGGGCTGGGGATATGGCCTAGTGGCAAGAGAGCTTGCCTCGTATACATGAGGCCCTGGGTTTGATTCCCCAGCACCACATATAGAGAAAACGGCCAGAAGTGGCGCTATGGCTCAAGTGGCAGAGTGCTAGCCTTGAGCAAAAGGAAGCCAGGGACAGTGCTCAGGCCCTGAGTCCAAGGCCCAGGACTGGCAAAAACAAACAAACAAACAAAAAAAAAAACACAACTGAGATGGTGAAGGTTGTACACCTTAAGTGGGAGGTCCTCATCCTGTGCAGTCTGATGTTATAGGGCCTGCCGTTACCAGAGCTGTCTTTCTCAGTTACAGCTGGCGCAGAACTGCTTGCTGTTTCTCTCACCTCTGGGTCACTAGTATCACACCAAGAGAAATAAGTTTGTGATGGAAATACTTAGTAACTGTTTCTTTCCAGAAAAGCAAAAATCCTTAAGTATTTTGGCTCCATGGCTGTGACTGCTTTTAATTATGCTGATTTTTTTTCTACTGACCACTTTATTATTATGCCCCAATCAAAAAAAAAAAATCTTCGAAATAGCTGTTGGGCACATTCAAGCTGCCCTCTTTCACTCTGGAACATTCCAGTATGTCCTGAAAATGTGACCTTCTCTGGAAAAACTCCAGTGTTCTGAAAGTCTACGTCTAGACCTTAGGTAATGGCAAATCTAGGCACTTAAAATCATTTGTGTCACTCTCCTCCGACCAATCAATCCCTGGTACCTCTCTTAAGTCCTTCAGAAGAGGGGTCCTTCACCCATGGAACACCAGGGTGTCCTGTGGTGGTGCTGGCCCTCTCCGGATCATGTACTTCTGGGTGATGGCACAGGACTACCTTAGCTCCTTTGACACTGACACACGTTTATTCTATTTCATAGATTTTGAGTTGTTTCGCTTGCTTGTAATTTAAAGCATATTTTCTTACCTTTATTCTTTAAAAATATTTTGTTTTTTTTAGGTTTATGCATGTTTTACTTCAGTAGATACAAACACCCTGCTCAAAGGCTACAAATCTACCATGTATTCCTACATTGCTAGCTGTATGCACAAAGGATATAAAAATTATTAAATAACCATGTGATTGAATGTCCTGCAAGTATGACGCAGCTCATTTTAGGGATGATTCATGATCTAAAGATGGGAGATAATGAAGTTCTAATCGGAGCTCTGCACTTTCATCCGCATGACCAGTGGGTGATGGTATGCCTGCAGACACTGTAAACTAAGGGCAGAGCAAGGACTATGGTTACCAAGCAGTTCAATGGCAGGAGAACTGAGAAGGATGTTCATATACACATACAAAAGCAAAGGGAAAACTGATCGATGAGTGCATTCTTTCCTTTTAAGCAACTCTTACTGAGAACCGATATAGGCAGTTATTCTACACAGATGAATCATTATATCCAACCACCAAAAGAAAATATTCCAGATCTTGGAGAATGATTGCTACCTCCCTGGGAAGTTTTATCATTCCCCAACTAACTCTTCTCTCTTCTCTAGTCTTGCTATGGTTTGAGTAGGTTTTTTCCTCTCTAAAATTTTAAATTCTGACTGACACTGTGGCAGCCTTTTGAGTGATGATTATGTCATGAAGAGGGATTAATACCTTTTTCAAAGAACTAGATCAGTTACTGCAAGAGTAGGTCGTCATTAAGTAATGCTACCTCTTGTATTCTGTCTTGTTTGCTTCCTTCCCTTGCCCTTGAGCTTTTCTACCATGAGCTGAAGCAGCAGGAGGACCTCGCCAGAAGCAGAGCAGATGCTGGCACCAGCACTGGGACTTCCCAGCTTCCAGAACCACGAGCCAAAATAAACCACTTTCCCTTATAAATTACCCATTCTCAGGTATTCCATTATAGCAACAGAAAATGGGCTAAGGCAACTCTCCTGGTATGTTGCCTAAACTTGTGATAATTCTTATTTTATTTTTCCTTGTTTCTCATATGGCTGCCAACATTCTAGAGTAAATGCTATTCAAGAGCAAAAACTATCCTGTTTAATTTATGTATCATCTACCAATGACTAAATAGTGCATTTGGGAAAACTTGGCCTCATAAAAACACAACCCCAAATTTTCATGTTAATTTTTTCTGAACCTCTAGGATCCTCTCGCATGAACATAAGTTTTGTCATCTCTATACTTTTGTTATTAAAGTTAAAGAGCTAGAGTAGCTCCAGGAAAGTCTCATGTCAAGCTGCCCATTTCTAGTAATGGGACCCAGCTGAAAACAAGTAGGCAATGGAGACAGATTCAAAGTGGGAAGTCCCAAGAGAAAGAATACCCCACTTTACAAATATCCATTAAGTTGCAATTCAATTAAAGCATGTGAAAGGAATTCATAAGTATCGGCAGACCCTGTAATTGCTTAATTAAGGATAGGAGCCCAGCAAACACAACCACAGAAACAGTCTGATTCATTAGCACCTCTGTGATAGCAGAATGGGATTTCTCACTTAAACATACATTGGCTTTAATTGTGTAATTTGGTTAGGCACTGGTAATCAATGGGGATCCACCATTCTTGGGGCCAGGAGGATATTCCTGTTTCCTCTCCTTCCTTTCCTCTCATTAGAAGTTTTTGGTCTACTGAAATGAGCAGTTGATATTCCAATTAGGATTGGCTACAGAAGAGACTATAAAGAGAGAGAAGCAAATGAGGCACTTTATTCAAAGGTACTCAGGGTAAAGGACAAACAGCTAAATCTTTACTTTGCCAAACACAAACTCATCATCATTTATTAAAACCTAGATTTCTAGGACCTTTCTGTCTTTCTTGTCAGATTGGTGCTCAAGAGGGAAACTGTAATCAAGAGCGGGGAACTCACACCTATAATCCTAGCTACTCAGGAGGCTGAGATTTGAGGATTGTGGTTCGAAGCCAGCCTGGGCAGGAAAGTCCATGAAACTGTTATCTCCAAAAAACAACTCAGAAAAAGCCAAAAGTGATGCTCTGGCTCAAGTGGTAGAGTGCTAGCCTTGAGCCCAAAGAGGCTCAGGGACAGTGCCCAGGCCCTGAGTTCAAGCCCTAGGACTGAAAAAGTAAAAAAGGGAGGGGAGGGACAGAAAAAAAAAAAAAAAAAAGCTAAAGGGCAGGCAAGGGAAGTCTCTTGTTTCTTGTGATCAGGTAATGGGTTAATTTTAAGTCACTTGCTGTGATCTATACATGAACCCTCTGCCAAGTGGCTGTTGCCTTCTGGACAGTTTGTTCCCTAAGTTCTTTTTTTTTTTTTTTTTTTTTTGGCCAGTCCTGGGCCTTGGACTCAGGGCCTGAGCACTGTCCCTGGCTTCCTTTTTGCTCAAGGCTAGCACTCTGCCACCTGAGCCACAGCGCCACTTCTGGCCGTTTTCTGTATATGTGGTGCTGGGGAATCTAACCCAGGGCCTCATGTATACAAGGCAAGCTCTCTTGCCACTAGGCCATATCCCAGCCCTCCTAAGTTCTTGCAAGATGGGTGACATCCATCTAGTGTGTCCTCCCTTGGCTAACTGCCTCAGTCTGTAACTAATTCGACTTCCTGCTATACTATCTATACCATGTACATGGAAATGCAAATGGGGGAGGGGTAGACTCACTCATTGGGTTGGCAGAAGATTCCAAATATCTAAGCCAGAGCCTGTGGCTCATGACTATAATTCTAACCACTGAGGAGAATGAGTTCTGAGAACCAAGGATTAGAGCCAGTCCAAGCAGACAAACCCACAAGACTCTTAACTACACCTCCCCCCCCCCAAAAAAAAAGCTGGAAGTGGAGGTGTAGGTCCACTAGTAAAGCACAAGCCATGAGCAAAAAAGCAAAGCAAGAGCACAAGGCCTTGAGTTCAAAACCCAGTCCTGGCAGGAAAAAAAGGAAGAAAAATATCTGACCTAAGATTCTTTAGATTACTTTTCACTGAACCCCCAAATTGTCTTTTTCTTTCAGTCCAGGAGCAAATGTTTGGTTTACAAGATCGTACCTTAACCCCTGCTATGCTTAGAAAACAGGACAACTTTTTGAATTGTGTTCTCAGCATGACCCTGCTACTAAAGAGCTAAGAAGGTGATTCAAAATAAGGAAACTTCATCTAAAGGCCACAGTAACAGGGCACATAGTTCATGTCCACTAGTGCTACTAAATAAAAACATGAGCAAGGTGCCTGATGTCTATAATCCTAGCTGCTCAGGAGGCTGAGATCTAAAGATTATGGTTTGAAGCCAGCCCTGGGAGGATTTATCTCCAACTAACCACTAAAAAATAAAAGCTGAAAGTGGAGCTGATGCTCAAGTGGTAGAGCGCTAGCCAAACAAACAAACAAATAAAACCTCAGGGACAGTACCCAGGCCCTGAGTTAAAGCTCTATGACTGGCACAAAGAACAAACACAACAAAGCATGAACCCAGGACAAGTGACTGGCAAATACGTACTCTATTCCTCTCTAAAGGAGACAGAGGCACAAAAATACAATGTGATACACATGGTAAATGATAACTGAAAATAGAGGATGTGGGTAAACTTCTCTTGCTCTAACGGAAGGGTTGTATGAGGTCTTCTTATGGTTAGACAAGGAAAAAGGATGCTTTCACATAAATGCAGACTGCCTGAGGATCTTGGTTTTGCTGCTAACTCAAGACAAGAATGGACTGTGATCTGCCTCTAAGACTGAAATAAGAATGCAGAGGTGGTAGAGTAGCAGGAAGAGGGACCTTGAACAGGCTCAGCTTGGATGGTGTAAGGTCATCTGCTCACTGACCAAACCTAAGCCAGGTGCTCAAAGGACTAAAGGGCAAAAGCTTTCAGGAGGCACTGACCTGTTAGCTGCAGTGGACTTTCCAGACCCACCTGCTATCCCATCTGACCAAGCAATCACTCCATGTACAGGGGTGCAGGAACCGTGACAGAGAGGCCAGCTGGCTCAGGCCAAATGCCACTCCCTATCAAGCTGTGGGGCCGTCTGCCCCCAAAAAGGCCACATAAAAATGGAAATTGTCTACCCCACCTTGAAGTTCAGAGGGCTCTCTGAGAGGATGGGATTAATGAAAGGGAGTGATTTCAATAATTCTCTCGACTTTGGCTTGAGAATAAAAATGCATACCCCTTTCCCCTGCAAAGAGAAACTATTTTCCCCAAAAATGTCTTTTTGCAAAGTGTGGAGTGGATACCTTAGGAACATACAAGCTGTACTTCAAGAATCACAGTCTAGGCAAACACCATTACTCCAAGGATGCCCAGTCTGTACCCGCAGTCACCCTGGCTGCTGTAGCCTCTTTTGCTCATTGGCTAGTGCTCTACCAACTAAGCCACACCTCCAACACCAGGGTCCTTTCTTTCTAAGCAAACTCCCCACCTGCATTCTATGGCCAAACTATTCATCTCATTTCCTTGTTTCATTTTTCTCCTCCTAATTACCTTGCAGCCTTTCTTCATTCCTTCCCCTCGTTTCTTGTAATATTCTCTCATTCCATCTTTTTTTATATCCTCATTTTCCAGAAAGATTTTGTTGAGTTCTACACTCTACAATTGGTATTAGGAAGGACAAGAATTACACTTGTAGAGGTACTCAGGACTGTGAGATGGTTAGAATACTACTTGGCAAAGTTACCCTTTCACTAATTACTAGCTTTCTACTTTCCAGTCTACTTTAGATTTTGGGGGGATAATAAACCTGTATTTAATAAGTCTGCTTCTTATTGCCCACATGTACTCACCAATCACCTGGAATATGCCTTTAATTGACTTAAGGATGATAAAACTATATTGATAAAAATCACAAGTAACTTCCTGATTGATCAGCAGTATAAAAAGCACTTTACTAATTTGTAAGCTTGATCATTTACATAAAGCTTGGCACTGGTGGTTCCTCAGAATTCTGTGTCTTGGCCTCCAGGCTTACTTTTCCATGTTCATGATTCTCCCCTGGGAATCTGAAGTCCTGCTCATCCGCTGACCACTCCCTCAACATTTTGCTAAAGCTCCCTCATGGAGCTTAAATATTTCCATGGAAACCACAAATACTGCATACTTAAAATCAAACCAGTTATCTGTTCCTTAAACCAGTTCTTACTTTTATGTTGCCACTAATTGTTGACATCACAATCCAAGCCTCTACCCTTAATAGTCTGCTTTCCTAGCTCCTTGACTCAATTTTCCAATGTATCAACCACAATAAACTGTCAACCCAATGCACTCTTTGCTTAAAAAATATCCTGGGAGAAAGGCCAGCTCCTTTCACTTGCTACCTCCCACCAATACTACAATGACCTGGTTGAGTGCAGATATCATATTCCCCACACCTAGAATGTGTCCACCTACTGCTTTCTTCCTCAGCACAGCAAGCTCTTCTCTGTCATTCAAAACAGTTCTTAAGGAAGGCATCTCCTGATCTCTATGCAAAGAACTCCTCATTCCCTCCTTGGTACTACTTCTGTCTTTTGTCCACTATTCTCTCATATAATTTCCAACAGCACAGTTGACATACAGAGCCCCTTTCTTCCCTCATGTTTCCTAAGACTTAGGACCATTCTTTCTTGAGGTTTTTTTTGGGGGGGGGGAGGGGGTCAGTCCTGGGGCTTGAACTCTGGGCTCGGGTGCTGTCCGTGGGCTCTTCAGCTCAAGGCTAGTGCTCTACCACTTGAGCTATAGTGCCATTTCCGGTTTCCTGGTGATTAATTGGAGATAAAAAGAGTCTCATGGACTTTCCTGCTTGGGTTGGCTTTGAACCGCAATCCTCAGATCTCAGCCTCCTGAGTAGCTAGAATTACAGGTGTGAGCCACTGGTGCTGAACTCCTGAGTATTTTTTGTAACCAGGGTTTAAGACAATGTGAAGTTGTTTGTTCCAGAGGCAAAGCGGGAGAGCTGGGAGTCTTCCTGTCAGGGAGCTCAATGCTAGGCAGGAGAAGGCTGGCACAGCTTCTTTCCTAATTTATTCTAATCAAGGGACATATCAGAACCTTTCTTCAGAAACCATAACTGGGTGTTTACTGCCCAACAAGGACCCTGCCCACGAGGGGGAGTTATACAAATGCTAACTCAGTTGGGATCAGTGGTGGTTACAGTCCTTACTACTTGAGAGGCTGAGAGGAGAGGACCACTTAATAGCCCAAGGCCAGCCTGGGAAACACAACGAGACCTCTTTGCCACACAACAATGACTATGAAATAAACCTTAAAAACATTAAGCCTATGAGAGGAAGACACATAACTACTGGTAATGTACTTCATGATAGCTTTATTCTGGGCTCATCTCAACCATGGGAGGCAGGGAATAATTTCTAGTTATAATTAACATGTACTGTAAGGCTTACACATGGCAAATAAACTTCTAAAAACCATCTTCTTGGACACAGTAGAGTCAGGATTCAAACTGAGATTATGTTTTCTCTTAAGACTTTTTCAAAGCCCTGTAGTCCTGCCAAGTTTCTAAAGAACTCAAAGATGTATAATCTAACAGCATATACAATGGCAGGAGGACAAATTTAAAGATTATACTTTTTAGCAGGTATTTGCTGCAGTGTAATCTATCTTTTAGACTGTACATTAACTCGGGCAATGCCTTGGAAATGTGAATCTTAGGGTAATGTCAAGACCATAGAGGAGCTGGCGAATACAAAATGATCAACTTCTGTTTAAGCAGGTGAAATGAGAAGCATTCTGGCCCAGCCAAGACAAGTCCATATTAAGAGAGCCAGAGCTTTCTTTCCCATATGGATCTGTAGGCCAAGTTCCCAAGAAAGAATCACACTGTTTCTCCTCTTTACCTCTGGGACTAAACTATGCATTGCCAAGATGTTTCTGTTCACCAGTGAGGTGACTGTGTGTGTATACACACACACACACACAAACATTCAATAAAAATTCTCAACCAATGAGAAATTTCTCAGACACAAAAGGCCCTCTGAAAGGACTTTCTCACTCACTGCTCTGTGACACCTCAGTTTACTACAAAAGAAATTTGCAGAAGCACAAGTGCAGCCCTCCATAAGGTATGGGTTTGGTGCAGTCTTTTTTCATAGTGGCCCCTGGGTATGGTGTCATGCTTCAATTAGTTGCTTCAGGTAGGCCACTGAGTTGTATAGCAATCACTAAGTTGACAAGAGTGTATGAGAGCATCTGAAGGATAAAGAATGGCCAAGCAGCAACAGTAAGCTTCACAGCCATGTGTTCTTATCTCACATAACTCAATACTTTTTTGCTGGGGCCTCTGGGAGCCCCTTATGCAGATAAGAAACTCTCAGTGCCTTCTAGGAAAAGGAAGCTAAGGCCGTCTAGCAGGAGGCAACAGCATGGTTGCTGCTTCTCTTTTCCCATAGCAAATTCTATTCAAGAATTCAACAGAAGAAGTGCTGAGGCAACAGGACAGCAACAGAAAAGGCAACGTGCATCTGGGGAGCACAAGGCACATGTCTATTGTGAGTGGATAAATACAGGAGGGGGGGAGGGCGGAGGAAGGGAAATGACAGCTTTCCCTCAAAGAGTCAGGCTGTCTGCGAAGGACTGAGTGCAAATAAATAACTTTATTATTTGCCAGCGGCGAAGAAATGAAGCGGGTGGCTGCTTGAATACATAAATGTAAATTGCTCAAAGAGCACAGTTCATACATGGTCTTGCTTGGGAGACATTAAGCTACTAAAAAAGATAGGATAAGAGAGAGAAGCATTCAGGCAGCAAAGAAAGAAGGAAGGCTTGCCTTAGCATGTCACCCTTAGCAAACAAGAAATACTATAGATGCAGGAGCCTGTGAAAGTAATGTCATGGCTGGGCTTTCATAAAGGATTGGGATCTTGATGACATTTGAAAAGAAGAAAAGAGAAGCATTTGGCATTGCCTAGGGAACTCCAAGGGCAGGGTGGCTCAGCTCTTCTGAGGCCTGCTGGTTAAACACAGTGGGGCAGTCAGTCTAAAGTGGCTAATACCAACTATGAGAACTCAATCATTACTATTTTTTCTAGGCCTAGAATTCACTTCACCTAAGTTGCATGAGTTTCTCTGCAATGTTTTAAGCTTTTATTATTTTTTTTAAATGTTCTGTGCTTGCTGGAACAAAGGAACAACCACCCCAAATCTTGAAATGGCATTGTATCCCATTTTGAGATGAAAGCAGTAGGTGGGCTCTGGGGCCTTTCTAAACCCCGAGGAAAGAGGGTGCATGGCCTTCAGAGATGACTTCTGAGCTCCAGGAAGAACTTACAGAGTAACATACAACATTTGAGACGTACCTGCCAGCAAGAAAGTGATAAGGCAAGTTTCCTTTGGCAAATAAAGTTTGAGACGAGAACCGCTGAAGACATATTCCACCACAGCTTCTGAACGGCCTGCTCGCTGAAGGAAGGGCAGGAATTGCTTGGCTTTCTGGGTATCCTGAAGGAGAAAATAAGAAAAGAATCAATGGAAAGCAGTGGAGCCCTATTAAATCCTTCATTCTTACTAGGACAAAAAGTCTGGCAGATAGGGCTGGGGCATGAGTCAAATGGTAGAGTGCTTGCCTAGAAAGCTGAATTTATAAAACTCTAGTCTTCCTCAGACCACAGGAAATTAAGCAAAGAGCCCTATAAAGCTGGTTAAAACATGACAGACATATGGTACACATATAACCTTAACAGAAAAACTAGAGTTAAACAAGAGTTTCCAGAATATTCTCATTGCATTCAAGGGATATGTGTGTTAGTAGGCTGCTTAGAAATTGACCTCACTTTTGCTTGGGCAAGAAGAATTTATGTTCTCTTAACCTAAAACTGAGGTCAGGAGACCAACACTACTCTTCTATGGAGGTTAATTTAACCTTCAATAGAAAGATAGGTAGGAAAAGAGAGAGAATAAGGTACACACACACACACACACACACACACACACACACACACACACACATACACACACGGTGGGGGGGAAGGGAGAGGAAAGGAGGGAGGGAGATAGGAAGAAAGGGAGGGTCTGTGGGAGACTGTATCACACAGCCCCCAATCTTTTCTCAGGAAACCATAAGAAGTTCATCTTCAATTTCAAACAAGTCATGTAAGACCCTGAACTCTTTCTAGTTCCTTAACCTTGACCTTAGCCCAGCCTTCTTTGGACCCTGCACAGCACTTCCTGGTCCATATGCATTTTGAGGATGAGGTGGAGCCTGGGGCATACTGCACTGGGAAATCTGTAACAGCAGGACTGCACTCCATGGAGACAAACACCACAGTCATGTCAGCATGAATAATTATAGAAACAATAAAAGCATAAAAGTGCCTAGTATTTTGTAAACTGTTTTCATGCATCAATGAAGTTTATGCAGTCTATTCTCACGAGTATCAAGTGTGGCCCTTTTGAGCCTCAAAGCTCTTCACCTCACAGGAGCTAAGGGCTGTCAAATTATTTCAGTCTCTCAAGCTAATTAAGGAGATGATAGAGTAAGCAAGCATCAAAATACCACATCACATATGCTGGGGGAATAGCCACTAGATGCAAGATCTTCTGAGGTTTTCAGCGCAGCCAGCAGAACTGTAAACCCTCTGAGGATGGTAAGTTCTGCAGAGTTTCCTGACTTCTGTGACACAGGAAGTCTGCACTCAGCCAAGCTCTTCTTTTCTGATTCTTCTAGCAACAAAGCTATTATATCTAAATTAATGTATGCTAGAGAATACAAATTTAACAAGCCATAAAGTAGTTCAGTTTTCTCAAAAGCCAAAGGGATTTCTCTCATTCTTAAGCAGTGAGGTAGGCTGGGATGAAAACAATATTTATAGTAATGCAACTCATCCCTCCCTTCAAAAGAGGCAACAGTCATCCATTCTCGGTGTTTCTCGGCACATTGGCAAACCATAAGCTCACAATGAGCTCTACTGGGTTGGGAACTCCTCCATTGAACACGTAAGTGACACATATTCTACTGTACATACACATTAAAGCAAGAAAATGCCTTTCTGGCAGTTGGCTAAAGTCCAGAATAGTCAAGCAAGACAAATGCTCCATGAGAACAAAAGCACTACCTGATTAAAATCCTTTTGCCATACTAGTCTAAATCTGGGGCGATATTCATGAGCTGAGCCAGTAAGTCAACAACAATTATCAAATTGATTACTGCGAATCATGAGTTAATCTAATATCTATGAAGAGATGGACTTTTCTTTAAATTTGGTGTGATCTACATTTTTCACACATAGATTTTTGCTTGTTGCTGTTTTTTTGATATATATTTGAAAAATCTGTGTATAGAAACAACATTAAATATGTACACCTGTAGGTATGCCTTTAACGTTAACACTAACAAAGATGTTGCAGGAACCCCTCCTTCCTTTCGTGTTAAGGTCCCTAAGTTGGTATCAGGGGAGAGACTGAAAAATCATCATGGAGAAATCAGAGGAATCTTACTGCTATCTATGCAACAAAAATCCAGAGATATTCTTGATTCTTCACTAAGTCTCAACTAACAACAATGGCCCTATTCCAGAAATGACATGGGAAGATAAAAAAGAGCAAAAGATGCTAGTCCACACAAAAATAAGGAGTGAAAGTAAACTTTGAGAACTTAAGGCATAAAAGCAAAATTGAAAAGCCTATCAGAACTGGCTATGTTCATTTTCAGATGCAAAATTACAAGACAAGAAAAGAGCTCTTGTGTTCTTAAGGCAAGTCTCAGATGACATGAGATGTCCGTGGAACATCCGTTAAGAGGAAAGATGGCTATTTCATCTAAGTTGACAGAATTTTAAGAATGATCTTATAAAGATGATTAAACTGAAGGGAAAAACCCTCAAAGAGGTCAGCTCTTTGTTCAACCCAGTCACAGTCAGTCACGGAATGGTGTTATGGTAGGCATTCCTCTACTTAGCATGTACCTTTTCAACATAAAACAAGCTGAAACCTTTCATACTTGTTTCAAGTACACAGAAGATTGGTTAGGAATATTAGCAACTTTTATCAGGTGATAGAACTATAAATCATACCTTTCTACTTTAGATACAAAAATTATTTTAGGAATTCAGATTGTATTACTATCAAATTAAATGAATGTGGTTACATCTTTTCTAAGAGCAGGTACAAGTATAGTAATATACTGTAGTTTCAACTCATTTTTTTAGGGTTAATAAGAGAAAGAAAGGTAAGCAAAAGGTAGATAAAAGAAAATCTCACTAGACGAAACAAAGTATATAACAGAGACAAGTTTAGGTACCATCATAAAGCTGAAGGTGCCTGAGGGGACCTTAAAGATGAAATGAAGTCATGTTTAAAAAGTTTAAAAGATGTCATTAGCATGATATCCAACCATCTAGAAGCATGACTCATTCAGATTTGATAAAACTAATGTCTTTAGAAATTAAAAATTTGAATACAGTAAAAAATGTAAACCCAAAAATATTTAGAAAAATTAAATAATAAACCTTTGAAAGGAAAAAGAGGAGCGATGAGAGATGAGAACAATGGAGGTTAATGGGAGGTTACTATGATAGATGTACATTATATATGTATAAAGATGTCATAATGAAGCCCAGTATTTTGTATAATTAATATACAGTAATACAAAAGAAAAAATCAACTAGAATAAAGAAAAAAGGGCACAGTCCATATGACATAATCTTCAAAAAGTATTATAGGTTTCATACTTATGAGATAACAATACTGGGGTTTGTTCTACCAAATCCTCAGTTCAAGGTAATCTCAAATATTTTTGCTTAAAAATCTATATGCAGGTTCTTGCCCATAGGTGTTTTGTGTATGGCTTATTCACGTAAGGGCTGTGATTTTACTGCCATAGTTTCATAGTACTACGTTGGCTCAAGGCTTTGAGAATCCAAGTAGATAAATTAACTGTGGTACTCTATTATCTATGCCAATATTCCTCTCCATTGGTGTAAATAATCAGGAAGCAACTGTATTTCTAATCAGAGAAGTCTTTTTTGTTGCGCTGCTAGTTTTCACATTACCTGTGCTCCACAACAAACTGTACATAGTATTTCCCTGTATTTTAGAAAAGCTAATTTAAGGATGCATTAGCCACATTTAACCTGCTATTGTGGATGGCATCTCTTTAAGGAATGTTTCTGCCTCCTCAATGCACCTTGAAATTGAGAAAGTAATGATGCAACAAATGTGCCTGGGGTGACTTCATTTCAAACCAAGTTAATATCTATACCTCAAATTTGGAAGAACAGGCTTTAGAATGATGCTCAAAAAAGGCTGGATGATTCTTAGAGAGGAAAAGGTTATAAACACATCCTAATTGGGCTGGGTCCCTGGCTCAAGTGGTAGAGCCCCAATCTAGCAAGTTCAAGGCCTTAAGTTGAAATCCTATTTAATACCCCTTGCTCAGTAACCACTCTAATTATAGACTTCCATCTTGCCATCCACTTCAGGCCAAATCTCTTCCAAATATGGGTAGGTACAACACATATGTCTATGGGGAAAAGAAATCCCTCTCATTAGTTAAGACTAGCTGTTACTGCAAACTAATTTCCTGTGTACAGAAATATATGCTATAACTAACTTTACAATGTGTGACTAGGTTGGATAGAGTAGGAAAATTGGGGCTGGGAAATAGATGTATAAATCTTGTATAGCAGGTTATCTGATAAGACATTATTTAGCCAGATTACCTGTATCACAGAACTATACAGATATCAAAGTATCCCATAGCAAAATGAATTCTATCATTTTTCCACTTTAAAGCTCCATAGAGTAAGCATGAAACTAGAAAGGATTGGTAAAAGCCGAAGCTCTCAAAAGAACATAAGAAAATACAAGAGATTAAACATATTAGTTAACAATTAGCCACTCAAAAGGATCGTGTGCAAGTGTCTCAAATGGGAACTGTTAATAAGAAATCTCACTAATTAGTCATCATCATTACAGTTAGTCTTACAAATGTCACAGGAATGCTTGTGATGTTAGTGGGGATTGGAGGGTGGGGGCATACTCTACCAGCACTTGAGAAACTCAATGTCAAAAAAAAAAAAATCTATTTACTCTGACCAGCCTCCTTGGAAGTACCACCATATGTATTTGCTAACCGCCCCAATGCTTTTCCTTTAAGAGACCTGTGATGTTATGCCCAATCACAGCCAAACTAAGGACAAAGGACTCCACAGCACAATGCTGTTAGTGTACAACCAATTTCAAAGATGAAGCAGTGAAATCCTTGTGAACAAGAGGACTGATATAGATAAGAGTGTGCAAAGATGCAAACTTATCACTAAGGATACTGAAGCAAATGAGTTCATTTACTTAAAGGTATATTGTATTGTGATCATTTTCTGCCATAGTTACCTATGTTGTTAGGGTTGTACAGACTAGGAAAATTACTTCTGCAACTGTGTGGAAGACAAATTATGAAGACATCCCCAAACAGGAAAGGCAAAAAAGCCATCCATCATGCCATACTCTTCCTCCTTTGTGCATGGCAAGGCTCTATGGCGACAAGTAACATTTTAATTCGCAGAATGAGTTTATGATTCTCTGTGAGGAGCCAGCTGTGCAGCATGATAATCTCTCGAAATAAATGGGACTCTGGGAGGGAGCACACTTGGGAATGTGTTCCAGCTTTAGTGTTACCACAAAGCACTTAAAAATCTGAAGCCAGCCTTCTCTGCTTAGTTATCAATATTTCACAGTGAGGTGTGTGTGAGGGGCCAGGCATAAACTTCAGCAAATTACACATTTTATAGGAAGGAAGGAAGCAGGAGAGAACCCTGGAGAAAATCACTCGGACTAAAACAAAACAATGTCATAGCAGATAAAAAAAAAGGTGCTGCATCAAGGCCATCTATGATCTTTCGCACGCAGTGCTGTGTGTGGTTGACAGCTTCACACACCTCACTCCAACACTGTAGTCCAGAGCCTGAGCAAGCACAAAGCTGGAGGCTGGGTTTCTAATCTGTGGGGTCCTCAAAGGAAAAGGAAGCATTTCTCCTCCCTAAGCCTGTATCTGTAATTCAAAATGGCGAGTTGGTTAGGTGATGTTTCCAAAGAGGAATATGCATGCTAAGGACAGACAAAAAGGCAGAAGAAGCTAAACAGGATGCTGACACAATAGGAAGGAAGTGGCAAGGCCCGGTACTGATGGTGTAGCCTCAAGTCTCCAATATGGAAGAGAAATTCTCCAGTCAAATGTGAAAGGAACTGAATCTTTAAAGACATGCCCAGCACAACCAAACCAGCAAACAAGCAAACAGGAAAACAAGGTTCAACTATAAGGACTAAAACATATCAGTGTTGCCAAAAACTAGGGGTTGAATTCAAATGGGACAGAAGAATTCTGAGTGATGAAACAGTATTATTATCTTGATTGTGGTGACTGTTGTGACAAGTGTACATGTTTCTTAACATGTACATTTGTAAAAAAATTCATAGAACTATATACTAACATATATTGTATGTGTAATATACCTTAATATTTAAAATAGAAGACCAAAAATGAATATGAAGAGTACAAAATATTTTAACTCAAGAACTTCTCTACCTCAAACAAACTAACTTATAAATAACTTAGTTTGAAACTAACCAGTTATTCAATAATTATATTTTAGATTATTTATTTTCATATAATTAGATATTAAATGTGTCAAGGGAAAGTTTAAGTAGAGAATAGTTAAATGAAAAAAAACAAGGGTGAGAAGAGCCCAGGGGAGAAAAACAATCTAATTTCCCTAAAATTAGTGTAAGAAAGCCTAGTTCTTAGGCCACAGTAGGAAGAAGCACCAGTGACAAGAGATCATCAGTTGGCCAGATATGTTTTGTTCCAGTAAAGAATAAGTACTACTAGCATTTATGCCTATTTATATTTCTTTTTGGCACCTGGAAACAAAATTAGGTGATATGGCTTAATGTGAATAACAGTTGTTTCTCAATCAAATGAAAATTCTACACAAGCCTACAGATTGCTCTTTTATTAAATGACTTGCTGTTACCCAAATTTAACCAGTTGAAATTATGCTGTGAGAACCATTCAACTTAACCTTTAGAAATGAAGTCATTGCCCTTTGGTAGTAAAATCTGCATTTTATCATCAACATAATGCCTTTGGCTGATTTTATAAGACTTTTGTAAGATAATTTAGGTATAGAAACTGCAGATTATGTATAGTTAGGTTTTATATTAAAAGGAAGAAAGTATGATGTACATGGAATGAAGCAGCCAAAGCTTTAGCTTGACAATCCTCTTCCTCTAATATGAGGATGAGATAGAAACATCAAAGAAGGATCAAAAGTACCAGGCTATGTTTGCCTGAAGCCTGCCATTCCACAGAACTATTGGAATGTTATGGCTCATAACTAATCCAGTATCCAGAAAAGTTTCCACAAATGAGCCCCATCTCTTTCAGTCTCCCCATTTCATCTTAAACTGTCCTTACCTTTTCTTATTTGTCCCCAGACTTATTTCTCAACAATACTATTGCAATGTTTGCTTCAATGAATACTCATGGTTTTCATACTAGGACTCTATAAGGAAGAGTCCTCCCACGAGAAAGCTCAGGTCTCCAAACAAAGAGCCATCCAGTCACATTTAATGTCTTATCTCTCTGAGGTCAGGGAAATAAACATATTGCTTTTACATTTCTGTTCAGGAGATACTATCCTACTCAGACTTTGAGTCAGTAAATAAATTAGTTTCATTATCCATCAGTATAACAATATGCCATATTTTAAAATATTAGTGAATGTTTCAGTTACTATGTAAAGGAAAGCTATTTCAATATGAAATAATGGTAACTACTCAAAAATGGGCAAAAAGACATACTAATTTATTTTCTGATTCAAAATATCACACTGTTGGGGCTGGGAATATGGCCTAGTGGCAAGAGTGCTTGCCTCCTACACATGAAGCTCTCCGTTCGATTCCCCAGCACGACATATATGGAAAACGGCCAGAAGGGGCACTGTGGCTCAGGTGGCAGAGTGCTAGCCTTGAGTGGGAAGAGCCAGGGACAGTGCTCAGGCCCTGAGTCCAAGGCCCAGGACTGGCAAAAAAAAAAAAAATAAAATAAAATAAAAAAAAATAAAAAATCACACTGTAAGAAAAATGTCTGCAAAGGGAATTTAATGCACTGTGAATATAGTTCTCAATTATTTTCAGGTTATTCTCTAAAAACATATACTTTATTCAAATGGGAAACATTCACTTTATGTCAAATAGACCATTAAATTGGTAAGAAAACAATTCAACCACTCTGGCAAGCAGTATGGAGATTCCTCAGAAGGCTAAATATAGAACTCCCCTATGACCCAGCAGCCCCACTTTTGGGTATCTATCCAAAAGACCACAAACAAAATCACAGTAATGCCACCAGCACAACAATGTTCATCGCAGCACAATTTGTCATAGCGAGAATCTGGAACCAACCCAGATGCCCCTCGGTAGACGAATGGATCAGGAAAATGTGGTACATATATGCCTCTATCAGAAAGAATGACATCGTCCCATTTGTAAGGAAATGGAAGGACTTGGAAAAAATTATACTAAGTGAAGTGAGCCAGACCCAAAGAAACATGGACTCTATGGTCTCCCTTATTGGGAATAATTAGTACAGGTTTAGGCAAGTCATAGCAGAGCATCACAAGGCCCAATAGCTATACCCTTATGAACACATAAGATGATGCTAAGTGAAATGAACTCCATGTTATGGAAACAATTGTTATATCACAGTTGTAACTACTTTCAACGTCCCATGTGTATCTGTAGCTTCTATTATTGATGATATTCTTGTATCACCTTCCTGTGGTTGTACCTACACTATCTCTGTAATCTTATCTGAGTATATTGGAAACCGTGTATACTGGTATTGGAAGTAGGAAATTGAAAGGGAATACCAAATTTGAGAGACACAGGGTAAAAAAAGACAAACAACTACAAAAGCAATACTTGCAAAACTGTTTGGTGTAAGTGAACTGAACACCTCTGGCAGGGCGGGGGGGAAGGGAAAGGGGGAGGAGGGAGGAGGGTATGAGGGGCAAGGTAACAAATAGTACAAGAAATGTATCCAATGCCTAACGTATGAAACTGTAACCTCTCTGTACATCAGTTTGATAATAAAAATTTGAAAAAAAAACACAAAAAACAATTCAAGGTAGAATTTCTTTGGTCTGGTAAAGATAACACAATCAACAAAGAAACTTTTTAGTTTCCTTCTGCACATAACCTAACCTGTGCTGCTTTCCGAAGAATCAGATTTTAAATTTATAGAAATATCAATACCCCATCTTCAGAAATGAGACATGGGGTTGACTTAAAAACAGTTTAGATATGGCACATAACACTGAGTATATGTAATCATGTTCATCAACCAGAGACTACAACTTTGGATATCAATTACAAGGCTAGGATTAAAAAACTTAGAGCTACAAAATATTCCTTTTCTTTAAAAAGTTTCAGATCAATTTTATCACTTCCAACGTTTCTATAGGAAAAAGGTAATAATTTATTAGAGAACCAGAAAATGGCTTGAAAGATAATTACAATAAAATGTGTAAAGAAATTTTAAAGATGGTCTGATGAAGCACACATTTTCATTTCATGGGAAAATCAAGAATTCAGGGGCAAGGAAATTGATGTCATGCAAAACCCTGACCCACTCAAGAGAAGAATGCAACTTAGAGAAAGAGAGGAGATAAATGCCAGTGGGTAACTTATGACATAAAATTTTAAAAATTAAAATAAATGCTAATGAAGGCTAGATGGTACTGATGTAACTTTGTCCTAAGTATATTTCCTCTGCAGCTGGTTGAATATATGAATAAAAAAAAACCATGGAAATGAAGAACTGACCATTGTTTAAAGTCCATTTGTGTAGAACCTAATAATATTGGTCCGACAAGCTTTTTAAATTAAATATGCTTATTATGTCTAATTAAGTGGAAGAAATAGCTATAGCTTTTGCAACATGGAGGAATATGTTAATTATTATGGAAGAAATTTATTCGTAAACAGGTGTGTGGTATTTTGGATTACTCAAAATGCATCGAAAACTTTCTGTTGGTAGTGTTATAGATGATTTTTTTATTCTCTTCTTTTCTTTTACTTAAAGCCAAAAATTCTGGCAGAAAATTTGTGGAAGAAAAGAGTAAAATGTTTTTATTTTAAAATAGGAACATTAAAAAAAATATTAACATTCAAGTCTGGTTCAGCTTTGCCCAGAAAAATTACAAATTACTCAGAAAATTGTCCCTTTAGATTTTCAGAGCCACTATTTATAATGAATTCATTCTTTGCATCATTCATATATATATATATATTCCCATATATGTCATATATTCCACATATTATATATTCTCTCTCTATATATCATTATATATTAGTTCTTGATATTGCTTTTTATTTTATATTCTTTTATATATATGCCATTCCTGGGGATTGAACTCAAGGTCTGGGTGCTGTTCCTGAGCTTGTTTCACTCAAGACTAGTGCTCTATCACTAGTAATGATAGTGATAGTAGAGCCACAGCTCCACTATGACTTTTTTCCTGGTTAACTGCAGACAAGAGTCTCATGGACTTTCTTGCCTGAGCTGGCTTTGAACTGAGTTTCTCAGAACTCAGCCTCCTGAGTAACTAGGATTATAGGTGTGCACCACCAGGGTACAACTTATATTTTGTATTTTTGATGCTGAACAGTAAATTGATGTAGAACTATGATGCTGGAAGCTGGTGTGGCAAACTGCACCTTGAATCAAACAAAAGGGGATCTAAGCACAGTGCTTCATGGTCTGATGACATCAAATCTCATGATGTAGATGCTGCCCCCCACCCCCCCAGGAAAGAAGCCACGTAGCCCTTCTCCAAAGGAACAAAAGTTTAATGCAGAAATTATAATTCCAAGCCAAGAAAGTATAAAATACACAAAGAAAACTCACATATTAGCATGATGTGAGAAATTTTAAAATATGTTCCTAGTAAGATTGCAGCATGCTAAAAAGCCTCCAAGTCAGTCCCAGCAACAGATCTAATAAAGTATGCCCCAGGAGTCTACACAGATATGGGAAATATGTGGTAAGAGGCTTAAACAACAGTGAAACCATCCCTTGAGAAAAATATCTTTTAAGGTAGTCAGAAATGCAGGGCTTTGTGTTTATTTGGGATTTTCAAATTCCTCCTAAGGTGAATGTAGAATTACCTCTATCCTCAGCCAGGGGCTTTACAATCTTGGTATGAGGTAACTTCAGGTGGATTGAGGATTTAGAGACTCTAAGGAGCTGGTCTATCAATGGGAAACCACAATGTGTGTGAGTGATGATAGAGAGCTGAGATGAAGAACTCTTGTCACAATAAGAAGTTGCTCAGTCAAGGATCTCACATCATTGCCATTTCTTTCTCCATCAGTACATACATAATTGTCAACAGTCTCGAGAGTACCTACACATTCAAAGTTACAGAGACACCACTGTTATCAACACTTACTAGAAATACAGGCCTAGAGAAGACCATTTTTGCCACTACTCCAGCTGGGATGATAGCTATCTTACACTCCATCCCACACAAACCCTACGGCCAACAGAGAAATCCATAGCCAAACCATCCATTGTGCAGTTCTCAATCTCATCTTATCTAATCTCCAAGCAGTCTTCAAGTCGTGGGTGGTGTTGTTCTTCTCTGTTGCATACCCAAATTTTCTCTAACACCTTGAGCGAAAGTTTCTTTGGCCAGTGACCTCCACTCTTATCCATATATGATCACTTGGAAATAAAAGCTAAGTCCTAGAGACTCTTCTCACTGAATATGCTCTAGGCCAGTATGAATATTCACACCCACCAGTCCCTTCAATTCGCATTTGAAGCCTAAGCCACTTTTCTGGGCTATATACCATTTGAATCACTCATGGGATGCCTTAATTTTAACACATTCAAGAATGACTAATTTTCTTTCTGAATCCATTCTGCTAGGGTTTTCCATACCAGAAAAAGGAGTTCCACCAGCTATTTATGCCAGACATTTACAATGCTGATGCATGACACCTAGCTTATTTTAACTTTCCTTCCTAGAATTCTAATTAAGTCAATCAGATAATTCTACCAGTTTACCAATCTGGATCTCAAATTTATATTTCCACATTCAGTGCCACAAGTCTAGTTCCAGCCACTGTGCCACTGAAAGACCACCTAGAATAAATTGTAGACATTAGCATACACCCTCATAGGACTCTACTTGCAACACTATTATAATCATATAACAAACTGTGTATGTCTTATAAACACTACATCTGTCCTGTTTAATATTATATCCTCAATACTCAGCTCTGTGTCTGGCATATAAAAAGCTCTCAATAAATACTGATTGTTTGATCATTCATTCACTGATTCATCAGGAGAATCCATTAAAAAAAACAAAACAAGCCAGAGATGGCATATGTTCAATGTCAAATGAGAGATAAAGTGGTGGTAAAAGAGCTCATGAGAGGGAACAGTATGATTTGGGACTGGAATTGGATAAGGAGTCTGAAATAGAAATACTATAGATGATGATGATAGCTATCGTTCACAGAGGACTTTCTGTGTGCTAGTCAGAATGCAAAGCAATTTAACAATAATCAACATACAATGTGAACCAATGCTCTCTGTTGAGCTCTTATTATATCCACTGTACCGAGCAGTGGTTCTGCATTTTGGTAGTGGTGCTGGGGATGAAAACTGCACCTTGTTCAGGCTAGGCAAGCACTCTGCCATGGAACTATATCCCCACGAATTCCAAATTCTTTGCATATATTAATTCATTCAAACAC
Organism: Perognathus longimembris pacificus; assembly: GCF_023159225.1. Classification (NCBI taxonomy): domain Eukaryota; kingdom Metazoa; phylum Chordata; class Mammalia; order Rodentia; family Heteromyidae; genus Perognathus; species Perognathus longimembris. The sequence goes on along the minus strand of NC_063162.1, from coordinate 134,738,704 downwards.
ATTACATCTAAGGAGCCGGAACAGAGTGGCTAAATAATTTCCTCAAGATGACAAAGTAATAAGCAATGGAGCCATGATTTGAATTCTAGGAATCTGATTTTAAAGTCCATGCTACCAAGTATGACCCACACTATCATTTATGTTCTAACAAGATATATAACCTTCATCAGCTTGCCTAACTGGCACAGCTAATCTTGGAACTTAGAAACAGGGTTACTCCCCTGTTTCTCCCTCTCCCGCCTTCACCCTGTTGGAACTCATCACTGGCAAGTCAAATCTAAACTAGGCACTTAAGGTAGATATTTTAAAAAGATTCATCTTAAGCAATTAGGAGCTAGTGAGGAAAAAAATCATGACACATGAATTAAACAACTGGAGAAGCTGCCAATCAATTAATCAATAGATGTGAGAATCCTAGGTCCCTGTGGAACTATGAATGAATGCATGGAGAATGAATGATATTGGCAGGAAAACACTAGTAGTGAAATTGCTTAGTCTGAGTATGTTTGACTTTCTGCAATAATCCTGTCAAAAGACAGGTATGAGTACCTGAGGGTACTTAACTTACTGTTCTCTGGTATCCTGGATCTGTTACCAAACCTATTTATATCTTACGGCTTTCAGTTACCCTGTTACCCACCTCTGGGAATGTGCCCTTCTGATCTGTTCACATAAGCTAGCCTCAGAACAATCAGACTTTATAAAAGTGGAGAGTGGTGAAGACAACTTAGATTGAGTCATATCTGTTGGTTAAACTCATTCCTCATCCCATGGTTGCATTGAAATATTAATTATCTAATCTTAAAATACTAAGTACATGATATCACTGCATGGGCATTCTTCATCTGTTGTTCCAGTTATCTGCTGGTCTAAACTGGCAAATAGGTGTAAACTCAGGAGAATATGATTATGTAAATGTTTCAGAAGGACATGATGAAAGGGCAGTGGTATCTGTGAAAAGAGACATGGAAGAGATATAGCTGAAGGAGGAGGAAAGCATAGTCATAAGAAGGGAAGAATCCAAATTCCTAAAAGAAATTCCTCTCCCCAAGTGCTGATTAATGACAAAGATCAAGCTCTTAATTTAAGGAAAGTGAATATGACACAAGAGGAAAGAAATAGGCTCTACTGAAAGTAAATTATCAGAACACTTTGTGGTAGTGCACAGGTAGTAGGAGAACATTGGTCTTCAAAATTAGAAACCTTGGTAACAGCTTATGTTCTTAGGCAACTTCAATTCAAATATTATATCATGAATTGTATAATTTCTTCCTAAAAATACCACTTCCTGAAGAACGGAGGCATTAAACCACTGGGATTTCACAGCCACCCTGAGCCCTACTTCAAGAAGATTTGGATGTCAACACTGCAAAGTGTCCAAAATTTTGTACGACATATTCTGTAGGGAATATGTTGGAAGCATGCTAAATAAAAGCTTAAAATACAAGTAAGCAGAATGTCTATATTAGTAAAATGACTTACTTTGAAATGTTTACATAAGCAATAGCCAGAGGATAAAAATGAGTTCAATCCAGGGCTAAGTAGCATTATGACGGTAAAGTGGAGAGAGAGACTAGAGCTGGGGCTGCTCAGAAATATTTCAGGTTTATTCTATCACTGGGCGACTATGGGATAGATCGGATAACCCAATCATACAACTCAACCTCGTTAATTGGGAGTGTTACCAACTACCTTTAAAATACCCTTACATTCATTTAGCTAAATATGTATTAGGTTCATTTAACCAAGTTGGACACATAAAAGAGAATCACAGAGCAATATCCACATGTATCCAAGAGAATGGAAAAAACAGAAGATCACAAAACAATGATGGCAGTATCTTTGCTTACAGCCAACTGTCTTTATTCAGGATTTCAGGAAAAAGGCTCCTGGACTCCTTCAAAATCCTTGCTCATTTCTTTGAACCAAGGAAGCAAAGGTTATAGCTCAGTGCACTGAAACAAGAGCTAGGACTTTGTTGCTATGATGCTCTTCTGCATGTGCTCCTGGATGCGAAATCACATTAAACAAGGAATCAGAAGGGAACAAGAAAAGGAATTTTTCTCACAGCAGAAAACTTCCTGAGAACACAATTCATGGCAGTGACATATGAAGGTTACTGAACATATGGAAAGGAAGATGTTTTCATTATGAGAAGCATCAAATAAGCAGTTTTGTCTCTGAAAGTAATCTAGCATTTCCCCAGAGATGTTAAAGTGAAGCGCTGGGGTACACCCACCAGTCAATTTGTACCCAGTCCTTTCAAAGTCCAAACCTCTGGCTGCCTTACCTGAAGTTTCCATAACAAAAGCTATTCCGGTCAATGAGTACCAGATGTGGTAGCATGCCTATAATCCAAGCACTTGGGAAGCAAAGGCAGACACATGAGATCCTGTCTCTTAAAACTAAGGGCTAGGGATGTAATTAAATTGTACAGTACTTGCCTAATATTGTTGAAGCTCTAGATGTGATCTGAAGTGGGTGGAGGGGGTCAGTCCAGGCATCTCAGTAAACAAAATAGCAGACCAAGCAAGATGTAGGCATGCCAACATTGCACAGATGAAAAAGACATAATCACTTAGGACTTACATGAAAAATATTCAGAGTTAAAATGTAAAATCTCAAAACATTTCTCTCATAGGGCAGAACTCAACTGCATCTCTAACAGAAGACTATTCTAAAACAATCATTTGCATCACTATCAGCCCTTCCCAAGTTCCTTCTCCTCTCTACCAAGGTGCAAAACAGCCCAGACAAAAATCAAAAGAGTGAACTACAATCACATAGCCCCACTGGGCAAGACAACTGCAGGCACTCTACTGGAAGGACACTCAGGAATCTTCTTGCCTTCAACATTTCCTAACTAAATAAAGTCAGAGAGAGTGTCCTAAATTTGGTGTCCTACAGTGTACAAAGAACACCAAAGAAACAATAACATAGTCAAAAAGGAGATTAAAATCTATAAGAAGAACTTAAAAACAATCACCACTGACTGTGGTAAATGCTGAAACACAATCTTGCTAAAGTTCCCATGGAAATCCCAAATACTTTTAGATTTAGAAAATGGTGGAACTTCTATCATTTTGAGGAATTTAAAAGAGAGGGGCTAAAAACACACAAATTAGTCACGAGACTTATGAAGCTGAAAAAAAACTACAGACGAAACAACCCCAAGCCCAAACATCGGTGCCCTCTACCTCCCCTCACAGCTCCTAATCAATAAAGCAATCTCCTCCCTTTTACTATGAATGTATGAGCAAGTGGCTGATAGAGCCTTGGAACTTCTCCTGGCCTGAGACAGGCTAAGCTAGCTCTCACTGTGGTGTTATAGTCATGGGCCTTTTTTTTGTGTGCTGAGAGAACTAGAATCAGTTAGGTACATACTGAAGTCCAACTGGGATCCAATGTACTTTGTTTCAAGGAAGATGGACTAGAGTGAACAATATACCTTACTAGCTTGTAATATTAGTAACAGCATGGGCAACCAAATGAGGCAGAAATTGAAGAAAGCAACAAGGAGAACCCTACATCTGCCAACCACCATAAATCATAAATACCTAATATTACACACAAAGGTACAGGTCTGTTATGAAGGCACATGTTCCCATGAGGTTCTCCCAAATATAGAGCAAATATAGAGCCTGGCATTAGATATTGTGTGAATGGAGCGCCTCACTAGGGGATCCCTCCAGTCACAGTCCCCGTCCGTCTCCCATCTACCCCTCCTTTCGCCTTCCCCAGGCAGAATCACAGGTCTGTTAACCTTGAGCCATCTGTACAGTAACTAAGACTGCAAAAGAAATAATTAGGACATGGTGTGGGACAAAGAGAGAAAAAGAAATGAAAGGGCTATTGTAAAATAAAACTCAAAGAAGGAGCATTTGTGCCTTCAACTATCCATGACTAGGAACAACAGAAAGGCAGCTGAAAGGAACCGTAGCATCATATAAGAAAAAGTCCACGGTAGACAAGAATACATACAAGAGAAACTGCAATTAACATAGACTTAACTTGCAGAATTCCTGACAGATTTGCTGTTTTACATTCCTTGAACTTACAAAATAGACCACTTTTTACTCTCCTGATTTAAAAAAAAAAATTCTTCCACCAAGGCTACATCCTATGAGCTGCAAAGGAAAGTAACTGCCATAAAGGTCCCCAAAATTCTTAGGAAAAGGAGGATGATCTAAATATCTATTGCAGGGGAGAAAGGCAGTGTTCTTCAAGTATGGGAAGTCAATAGAAAACCAGATGTGGAAGGAAAAGGTCAGGAAATAATGCTAGAAACAAAAAACACTCCATCTATCTCCCTAGTTACCTGCCTCCTGCCTATTATCTTATAAGAAAATTTCTATCCTTTCTATTTGCAAGTTACAGCCACACTGGTCTCTTTAGTAATTTTTCATTACTTGATTTACTTCACTTCATCAATAAAAGCAACCCAAAGTCTGACCCCCTAGAGCTAGCCCTCAGAACACTCCAAGGTACATTTTTTAATAGTAATACTATGCACCTCCAACAAAATTAATCATAGAGAAGAGGTCAAAAAACAGAAGCCAAGTCACAAGGTGATATAAATGTCCAGCTGAGTACAGCATGTTCCACAAGTAAAGAATAGTGAATGAAATTAACAGATGAGTGAAATACTCTAAGACAATCCCTTCCCCATTTTGGTTAATCTAACGAACCCTATGGTTTATAGAAATGTAACTGAAGAGGATGGTGGTCTAGGCTCTATCTTTTTCTTATGTTGTCAAAGGACAAACAAGCAATCATAAGTGCTCCTGCATTAGTGCAGAAAGAACATAGGTGAAAAGAGACAGGAACTCAAACACACACACTAGGCCTCCTGGTGCACATATGGAAGAGGAGGCATAACAGAGGCACAGGAAATGTATTCGCAGTGTTGGCTGTCCTGAGGAGTAGAAAGATCTCTCTCACCTCGTAACCATAACTGATTTTTCTGATCTACCAGAACAGTAGTTAGCTATGCACCAGCCCCATTTTATTTCCTGTTTTACACTCTGTATCTGCGGGAGATTTTAATTATTACAGAGCAGGCTATAGTGAAAAACATAATAAACCTAAGATTAAAGAACAGCCTTACACGCCACAGACACACAAAGCCCAACTTTTTCTCTAGTGAGACAGGATCAGGTAACAACAAGCCCACACCCCCCAGTAGTGGAAACGTGGATGTGTGGAGTGAAGCAGGCACCACAGCAGTCATCCCAGTCAAACTTGATGGCAAACCAAGTCAGTCAAATTCATGGGCAGAATATTACAGAAAGGACAGCACTGGCCGGTATTTGTAAGATCCTACTTTGTATACTTGGAAAACGAGAAAAGAAGGAAACAAATAAATCACTTCTTTGGACCTAAATTACTGACCTGAGCATAAATACTTTTCTTTCTTAGTGTTTACTCTAAAATTAAGTGCAAACATATCAGAGGACCATGTTGTTTCAAAGTACTAGACAAAGAAGGGATTCATCCAGTTGGTGTAACATACAGCTACCTTAGGTGAGACTCAACTTAGGCTCAAACATCATCGAGATTAATAAAGAAAGGATCACCTGAGTGGTCAGTGGTGCTCACCGTCCAAGGAATCTAATAATCCTCAAATCCTATGCCTGAATTACTTATTCTCTACTTTCCTCGGGTAGCCAAGTAGGTTCTTACTCTTTTTTTTTTTTTGGCCAGTCCTGGGCCTTGGACTCAGGGCCTGAGCACCATCCCTGGCTTCTTCCAGCTCAAGGCTAGCACTCTGCCACCTGAGCCACAGCGCCCCTTCTGGCCGTTTTCCATATATGTGGTGCTGGGGAATTGAACCGAGAGCTTCATGTGTAGGAGGCAAGCACTCTTGCCACTAGGCCATATTCCCAGCCCAGGTTCTTACTCTTGCAAAGAGCAAAAATATTCTAATACACCCAGACCTTCACTCTGAAATAATTTTTTGTAAATATAGGAGAAGCGAAGAAGAATGGGTACAGTTCAATCTCCCAAAGTGAGAGGCAGTAAACACTAGGACAGAAATGCAGGCTCATCCTTTGTCTTACTAACACGATATAACCTCCTTCATACTGCATGTTTCTTGAGTGCATCTAGGAGACAAAATGTGTACTTATTGATGTCCTCTTTTTCCCCAAGGATAGGCATAGGGTTGGGAGGAGGGTGGAGTGAGATACTATGTACCAATAACAGTTCATAGTAAATTCATTGTGGCAGCATAGTGCATACACTGTCATCTTAACAGAAACTTCCATTTATCATGACCTGCAGCTAAGAGGGGGAATCAATCTGGGGCAGTGGGGAACACAGCTAGAGATTTAAAAGAGATTAAGAAAGTTTTATGAAGCCATTATATAAGTGTACACTACATTGCCATCACTACTGGTATTTATTCTCTATCAGGCCGTATGACCCTGCATGCCCACCTGTCCCTCACATAGCAAAATTGCCAGCATGCTCCAGGGAGCAGAAAACCCATACATCTCACTTAAACAGCACAAGGGCACTCAACACACACTCATACTTAACACTGTGATGGAGAGACGAGAAGGTGAGAAGGGGGAAAAAGACAAACCTACTCTATTACAGAGGGCACAAAAAAATTGCAATCTTAGCTGAATAATTTGTGATTCAGGCAGACAAGGTCATACCTGACATCTATTTAAATTGAATAGCTTTTTCACTTCCAGTCTTCTAGTTGCTCAAGCTTTCCTCTTTTATTTATGTGATAACTGAGCAAAATTTAACTGGCATTTATTTTTAAATAACTTAACAGCAAACCAATTCTTTAATATCCAGATAGAAAAGAGATTAAAAGTAAGTATGAAACTGAGCCACCTTTCAAGGGAAAGCTGGTAAAGTATGCAGAATAATAATGAGAAGATGAAGATAAATTTCACAAGATCTACTGCTATCAAACAGAAAAACAAAGGGTTAAAAAAGCACAAAGATTACGAGGGCAGGAGGGGCCTATCATTCAAAGGCAGCAATAAAGAGCTTGAGGATCCTGAACTCAGAGGTCCAGGGAGGAAATTCAGGCAGATCCAACTCAATCTAACATCCTTTTCTAGGACTTCACCTCACCACACGCACAAAATCAGAGCAAGAACATCAATCTGAGGAGCCAAAAGAGAGCAACCCATCCCCCAAACCGTTTCTGTTTGAAGCAGAGGGAAGAGTGGGTATCCTTATATGGGTGTAGTTTTAATTTATTTTTAATATGCCTTTATTATTTTACTTTTTTCTTATAAAATTATTTTCAAGTAGTACACAAAGGAATTTTAAGATGTCAGTTTATCAGTACAGTAATCGTGATTAATGCCACGCCTTCCATCATTTTCCCTCAATCCCTCTCAACCCCACTCATCCCCTCAAGGTTATCTGTTCCATTTTCACATTCGTACATTGAAGGTGGAGTGTATTGGAAACTCTTCTATTTGACTGTTCCCTCCCATATATTTTTATTTTGAATTGACATACTACCCCAAGGTTTAATTCAGCTTTGAGAGGATCCAAAAGCATGGATACTATGTTTTTTAATGGAGACACGGTCTTTTTATGTAAGCCCCCACTGTACGCTGTAAAATGGGAATGCGTAACATTTTTTCCCCTGAAGCTAAGCAGCCCCCAAATTGCCTTATGACTGCTCCAATATCTCTGGCAAAAGAACAATATTAAAGAAAATACTGTTGAGAATACCATCACATGTACCTATAGAAATTAGTAATATATGTATAAGAATAACTCAGCAGGGTAAGCCACAGAGAAAATGGGCCAGATAGCATCACACTAGGCATGTCACACTTGTTAACAATGAGTCTCAGCAAACACACACAGTCACCTGTGGCTCAAAGACCATTAGCAATAGGCTTTTAGACTGCTCAGGATTCTAAGCAACAATAAAAGCATATCACACCCACTTAATAGAGACCTTGACTTCTTGACTGAGGAAGTCCATTTCATGTGACATAGGTGGTATTGTTTAATCAGCAGCAGCACTAACTGGCTACAGAGAAAGAAAAGCTCATCAGATCCTATTGCCTGAGATAAACAGAGTATCAAGACACCCAAGCAAGGGGGAACAGCCAGACACATTTGTAGTAACAGAGTACCAGGAACCACGAACAAAGAGTTAGCCAAGCTTGGAAACACAACATTAATGAGAAGCTATTTCCCTCTAATTCATCACTGCTCTGGGCCAGGGTGAGCTCTAGCAGCATTTGTCTGTACTTGCATTTTCTTCTCAATGGCCAAGGCAAATTCCCTGTTTATATAGGTGAAGATTTCTTAGCCCCTTTTCCGTCAGCTCTCAGGTGATATTGCCCTCCATGCCCAAGGCACAATCCAACCTCTTCTTCATCACAGGTAGTGATGGTAAACGAAAGGATGTACATCACAGGTATGTTCCTCAGACACTAGGTGGAAATCAATACTGGTATTGTTCAATGACCTCTTAGCTAGGTCATGGTTACATTCTCAGTGCCTAGAACAGTTCCTAGCACATAGTAGGCACTCAATAAATACAGTAGGTGAAATTCACTCAACCAACAGAGATCTATTCAGCAAAAAAAGATCTTAAATGTGGAAGGAAAAGGTTCTTATTGCAAAATGTTCATTTGGGGGCTTAAAAGTATTTATGTCATTAGATTTGCTATAATCGATTTCTATTATGTCAAAAGATATTCACATGTTTCTTCATGCTTTCCTTTTTGCAAGCAACCAGAGGAAAAAAGAACTCATTAGGAAATCACAATTAATTCTTAGACTTATCCTAAAGCCTACACTTGACTTTTACTATGAAGACATTCCATTCACAGTGAGAATTAAACAGGGATTTTAATGAGCTAATTTTATCTCAATACAACTGGAAAGAAGTCTCTTCTAAACTTCTAATAGTTCATAGTAGAGAAAAAAACAGAGACACTTCATACTGGTGTATAAGCCCACATTGTATTTTGCAAAACAGGGATTTGTAACAAGAATTTAGAGAACAGGGTTCTAAATTCTACCTTTGCATAACATGAAACAGAATCCCCACGGATGCCTAAGAAGATACCCTGGAAAAATTCAAATTTAGGGCCTGAAGAAGAGCAAGCTATGAAAAACAAAGAGGCCGAGTTCTTCTGTGCGTATTCACTCATGCTTGGGGAGCCTTGGCACCCCACAGTAAGATTCAGGGACAGGACTCACCCCAGAGATGTCTGCGACACGGTGGATGGGCACTTCCTTCTTGCTGTGCAACCCCTTCCCGTTCTTAATAGCTCTGTAAAGGAAGAAGAGAAAACTCAATTAAGAAAGCTAAAATAAACAAAAAAAAACACAATGGGAAAGGGGATGAGGGTGGGGAAAAGAAGAAGAATGAAGCAAGGATTGTTAAAAGAGTAGATGTCAATGTCCAGATCACAGAGTAGGCTAATAAGTGGCCACTCTGTGAAGAGCAGTTGCTGGAGAGACAACGTCTGGTTGTTCTTCTCCTGAGCCCCGTTACCAGTACTTGGCTGCCAGTTTCTGTTAACAGTGTGCCTGGTAATCAGAGAGCTTCCTTACTTGTTTCCAAATTAAAGGCATTGTTCTGGGCACAAAAGAAGAATCAGTTGGAAGAGCACACTCCTAAGAAACAGAAGTAATAATGTTTCTTTCAGCGTTTAATCACATGAAACATTTTAAATGCAAAATATGGAGCTAGTGTTCCAATTCTAATGGAAATAAGTTCCTTCCAGGTAAAAAGATAAGTTGCCCTGAATGAAGCAATATTGTACAGAAAAGTCATTTAACAGTTGGAAAAAAATTAGTAAATGTCTCATAACTGATATTAAACCTCATTCCCAATCAGTTGCAGGGTGTAATAACAGAATTTAGCAGGGGGGAAGCTGGGATCTGTCACATGTTTGACCACAAGTTGGTTTGTTATATCCAAGGTTCTCCCTTTTATCTCCAAATCCTGTAAGTGGTAGCGTCAGGGGCACAAGATTAAGCCTCACTGGGTGTGGTTACTGTGAAACAAGGAAGTACCACATTATAAAGTGGACTGGTAGGTCACCAGGTCCCCACACTATCATGACAAAGCTTTCCTGAGTATTATTTATTAGTAGCAGACTCCAATAGGGAAGAGTTAAGACACAAAAAATAAGAGCCTGGTGCCAGTAGCTCGTCTGTAATCCTAACTACTCAAGAGGCTAAGATCTGAGGATTGTGATTTGAAGCCAGCCCAGGCAGAAAGTCTATGAGATGCTTATCTCCAATTAATTACAGAAAAAGCTGAAAGTGGTGCTGTGGCTTAGGTGGTAGAGTGCTAGTTTTGAGCAAAAGAAGCTCAGGAACAGCACCCACGCCCAGAGTTCAAGCCCCAGGATGGGCAAAAATAAATAAAAAGGGATTTAGGGGTCTCCCACCCTAGACACACAAGGAAGTAGGGAGAAAGACGCCAGAGCAAGTGTTGAGGGTCAGAGTGTGGGTCCCTGCTCACCCAGTCACCACAGTTCCACCTTCTTCCTCACTCAGACCTACAATGAGGGGACAGGAACAGTGGACAGTGCTTTGTAAGAATTTCTCTCAGGGTAAATATATACCTAACTTTTTTAAAACCCAAACACACATAAACCAAACTGGGTGGATGATGTGCAGTGGGAGCTGCAGGGCCATACTTCTGTGCTTGGGTCTCTCTCACCTCCTGAACTACTGGGCCATCCCTAGGAATCTGTCATTCAACTCAACTGATTTGAAATGCTTTTGATTCACAACAGTATTTCTTCACAGTCTAGCTCCTACTCTACAATGTTGGCAAGAACAGAATAAACAAGAACTAAAAATCATAATCTCTCACTCTGTTCTGAAATGCTAACCAAAAACAAAGGCATTTCCAAGTTTCTTTATCCCAATGGTTTCTCCTGGATTTGAATCATAGGTTTCAGCTTTAGAAAATCAAGTAGGGCCAGGTAGGGGTAGCTCACCAGCTATAACCCTAAGCTACTCTGGATGCCAAGATCTTGGTTTGAAGCTAGCCCAGGCAGAAAAGTCCATGCAACTCACCTCCACCTAACCAGCAAGAAGTCAGAAGTAGAAGTGTGGCTCAAGTGGTAGAGTGCCAGCCTTGAGCAGATAAAGCAGAACAAGAATGCAAGGATTTAAGTTCAAAGCTTTGAGTGAGGCTTTGAATACTGGTATTAAAAAAAGAATGAATGAACAAAAGAAAGAGAAGAGAAAGAAAAGAAATAGCAAATAGGTCAGACTATTTTCCTTCATGAGTAGTCTATTACCATTCAGGATCCTGCTGGGGGCCACTGATCATGATCAAGGAGTGCCTCTGGCATACCAACAGAACAGCAGCTGAGATGGAAAACAATGGCAAGAAGCCATTCAATAGGCCCTCCTGGTTTCCCTATGGTAAACTGGAAGAAACCCTTCAGAAGGCCAGGCAAGTTCAGTCATCCTCAACCCTTTCCCCTCCAGTATACCCCACTCCTGTAAAGGGAGGCAGGCTGAGTTTTCTGTAGGTCCATTAGGGCACCAGATGCCTGCAGCCTTTTCCCCTTGCAACAAGGACAAGGAAAATAAATGGCTCTGTCCTCTGAACAGGCAGATTCATGTAAGAGCACTGAAGAGCCCATGGCTGTTCCTGGGATGAGGAGGATCTCATACACTAAAAGGAAAAAAGCCCAGGGCGTGAGACAGAATAACAAAGTTCTCAAGGCAAAAGCAGTGAAGTGCTAAACTATGCATCAGCTTTCTTCCTGGTGTCTAAAGTAACCACCCTGTAGCAGAGACCTCAGGACTAAGACTTAAGCTCCCAAAAGGCAAGTAAATAACACCTAAAACTAGAAAACATGGGCAGTAATGTAGACACATGGCAGTAGAATTCTTTGTCTTAATATCTTTTTAAGAAGCATCTAATTCATGTCCTAATTCCTAAAGAGTATATTATTGGATGCTTACTTGCCTACAGGCATTAATTTTGGAAATTCTTCAAAGACGGTTTTTTTTTTCCCACACTTTCTGGCACAATTGAATTTCTGGCACATTAAAAGTTAATAAGAAAGGTGCACCATAACATGTAATATAACCTGAGAGTTGACTGAGAGTGGAAGGAAGACCTCTTGGGTCCAGAAATTCAAAACCAGCTCCACATAGGAAGACCTTGTCACCCTCAAAACATAGCAAATAAAATCAAGTAACTTTTCTTGTTTTACTAATTCTCAACAGAAGAGACTAGACAGTTAACTAACTACTGAGTTCAAAATGGTGCCACCCAGGTTAACAAGTGTGAGAGACCTGTGGACAGTGGTCCGTCTTTTTTTTTTTTTTTGTCTCCTTCCTGTGCACAGTCACTTTGGTTTTTGTTGCCATATTGCTGCAGAAATGACCCTGAGGGAGCTGTGTTCAGCAAAAGCTCCCTGTGACTGTCAGAAGGTGGATACCAACTGCAGGTACAACTCAAAAAAAGAATCTAGGGGAACTACTCTGGGGGGAGTGCCAGCAAATTTGCTGCTCTTTGTGAAGGAGTATAGCAAAATCTTGGTTTATGATGCATACCACATCACAAGAGAATCGCCACTGAGGAATGCTCAGAACACATAAGAGTTCAATACTCTAAAATTACTCAAGTTTACTTCTACCATGTGTGCAGTAGGTCTAAACATCCATAACTTGAAACTGCATAAAGTAGGCTACATCACTGTCATAAAAGTTAGTGCTGTACCCATTAATAGTGTTCCCTAAAATGAAGTCGTATTTCATGCTCTGTATGTTGACTACTGTGGATGTTTGAATCATTTTTCCCGTAATGCCAGCCAACTTCTACTAAAGACATGCTTCCTTTCAGTGAATCTAAAATTTTCACTTTATCACTTAAATTAGGCACACTAATGATGCCTTTGGGGCATCATTTGTTTTGGGGAGGCATATTTTCACAAAATTAAGACTAGGGAAACACTCATCAGATCACATAACGTTTAAACACAAGTGATGATTACGGAGGACTGAGAGCTCCTCTGCACTAACTGAGCAGTGTATGCTCACAGGAACTTAAAACTTTTGTTTCTGAAATTCCTTTCAGTTATTTCCTTCTTTTTTGACCATACTTGGTCAAAACAGAATGAAGGTAAGCCTGCAAATGAGGTGGGCTTACTGCATGCACCTTCAGGACACAGGTCCATGATGGGGCTGCATATGGAACAGAGCCCTGGAGACCAAGATGTGTGGTTTACTCATGTCCCCAAGGAGCTCCTCCTGGCACCCTGTGCTCCTCCAGTATAAGCCAAGAACTCTGTCTTTGAGACATGAGTAGGTGGAAAAGAGCAGGTTCGCATCCTGTGCCATTGAGAACACTACAGATCTCTTATACTGCTGCCAATTAAGAACAGATCCATATTAGTTTTCATTAGGCAAGGAATAAAACTCAACTATAAATTCTCAACTTTTCTTATTGCACCACAGCTTCCTCACAAAGGCAGACTGGTGTTCAGTCTGGCCAAGAGAACAGAAGCAGTGGGGCAGAACATAACCTGCCCCTCTCATGAGCTTTATTTTTCCACACACACAGCATTCAGACATGGCAAGGACCAGCAATACCAAGAATGGACAAAACCACCATTGTCAGGAGAGAAATGAAAACAACTTTCTCAGTTTTTCCCAGGACCCATAAGGGCAGTGCCGTTTTTACATAGTGGGAGATGATCTCCATCCAGATCTCTAAAGTCTTTCTGTAATAGCCAAGTTTGAAAGTCATTCATATTGCAATTTCTACCCTCCCTCTAGCAAAGGTAGATGAGCACTGTAGAGAGCTGTCACCTCATCCGCACTGCAGGAGCAGCATCTTGCATTTCTTTCCCACCTAGTAGCTGACACTGAGCACTCCCCAGGTCTCACAAGAATTCCAAGAACTCCTTCTCTCCAAGCTGGATGTCAGTCAGTATCATAGAACCAGTGTGTCCTGGGCTAATGAACTGCCCGATCATCAGGATATCTTCTTACCAATTCAGTGATGGCAGAATGCTATTCTCAACCAATAGTTCCGTAAGTTTGCCAAGAAATTCAAAGGATTTATAGTGAGAGTCAATCTTATCTCAATCATAAAATGGTTGTCATGTCAGGAATTCTTACTCTGGAGACATGAGTGAGCTTCAGCTAGGATGCTAGGAATATCTGCAAGTCACCTTGAAGTATCAATGTGAATTTTCCTAGAGAGCAAAAGCTTTCAACAGTTTCATAAAAAAAAAGAACTGCTTTCATGATGAAAAGATCTAAAGACAATAAAGTAATGGAAAGTAGAAAAGGCACATGTTAGAGAGTAGTGGGGAGATGATGGGGCAAAGGAGGTGACAGTGTTAATAGGTCAGGAGCTCCTAGCTGTGTTTCTTCAACTTTAATTTCCCTTTAACGTTGCTGTCTTGGTCACCAGAGACCACAAGGTCCCACAATTCTGCTTTTGTTTTATCCCCTACTTGTAGCACTTTGTTCCTTAATAGTATTCACTTCACCATTTTGTAACCTTTTCAATTTAGGCACTTACCAACTTATATCAAGATAACTTTACAAATAATTTTAAGTCAATTCGCTAACCCTTCTTGATATTGCATACATACTGCTTTGATTCTACATTGCATATTATCACCACGACTTCTCCATCAAAATTTCTTTCATTATTTCACTCCCCCATTTAGACTCAAAAGACTACAAACTAAATGGAAATCCTTAATGCTAGACTTTCATGGGTGTCTATTATGTGGTCCCAGTTTATGAGCTTGCATGATTTCCATATCATTCCTTTGAATCCAATTAGGCCCATTTGCTCTAGGAGCCTTCCATGTAAGTTCTCAATTATGTGTGTCTCCTAGGGTTTTACTTCCTCTTGATCTTATCTGTCCCCTAGAGGTCTTTCCCTATATAGAATGAAAAGTCTGTCACATATCTGTAGCCACAATCTTACCACAGTCATACTAGATAGGTGTCACATAAAAATTTTGAAGCTGGGCTCTAGGTGAGCTGCAGTTAAGAGCAGGGAGTATCTATGAATCCCTTTGAAATGATAGTTAAGCTGTGTATGTGAATGGGCATGGATATGTGACAGTTTGGAATGCAACTGTGAACTGTAATGCAACTTTCACTTGGTTTTATGTGTCGATCTTCATTTCTGCAGCTAGAATGAAGACCCTTTGAGGGTTAGGATGTTGTTCTTAATATTTGTTATGATATTTAACATAGATCTATGTTCACAGTATTATATAAACAGAGGGCAATCCCTAGTTCAATTAAAGTGTGATTGATAAAGCTGAACAAATACATGCCTGGTGAGTGATTATCAAGCACAGAATGCTGATAAGATTTCACATTACACACATGAACAATGCCAAAGTGATTGTATGGCAACAAAATGAGGTTTGCTTACTCTCCTAGAAGTGTTTCATGACCTCCAGGGCAGACGAAGTGATGGCCTGACCAGTGTGTAAGAAGCAGAGAAGCATCCCCAGAGGTCCCTGGAGCTGGAAGAACTAGGTAAGAGTCTGAGTGGCAGTGGGAGAATTGGGGAAGACTAGCATTCTGACCACTCTAAACAATAAAACAGAACCAAATGGCAGGACTGGAAGGAACTCCAACCCTACAATAAAGGATAAATGACTCAGAAGAAAGGAAATAATCTCAACAGAAAAGGTTAGAAATCAGAAGAAAGAGTGAATAACTGGCTAAACCTCCAAAGCACTTCTCACTGTGTTTCAGGACACATTGATGAATATGCTGTTGTAGCTTTAGCCGAACACAGAGATCACTGAAACATGGCAGCAGTAAACAATTCCTTTGGCCTTTCTACTGGTTCCTGGGAAACTGGAAGAAGTAGCACTAGAAAGTACTGCACTAGAGAGAAAAAACACAGAGCAGGCACAGGTGCAGGTATGTGTTGGGATAAGATTTTATATACAGCTGCATTTTCAATGAAATGAGAATTATTGATAAGAAAGACAGAAAGATGGAGAGCACACAGACTGCAAATGAGGAAATTGAGTTCTATGGTCAAGGGAGGTAGGCGGACTAATGACTCAGTATGTATTATGAGGCAGTGAAGCAAATAACAAAGAACTCCAGGTCATCCTCTCATCTAAGACTAATATAAGTAAGAAATGAAGACACATGCTATTGTGCTAAAAATGACAACGGGTCTGCAGTGGCAGGAAAACGAGAAAGGAAGGATTATGAGCTCATGGCAAAGAATAACCAGCAGCACAATGACAGACTTGACAGGTACTACAGATACAGGTCCCAGGGTAGGATCGAAGGACTATTAGTGTTGTGCAGAAATAGCCATTAGGAGTCTAAAGGCCCCAGAAAAGTAAGATTACTTAAAACTGCCTCAGTGACACTGATTTTATAGTTTTTTACTGTCTTGATCACAAAGTCCACCAAAAAAATTATGGGAAACAATGATTCATAATCCTATTCTAAGATAAATCTCCCTTAATGTTTTCTGAGTGCTTATACACACATATCCTCCCACTTAGACTTTTAAAAAATGGTACCACTGTGGAAAAAGTTTTGTAGGCTCATTTTTATTTTACTAGAAACAACAGCTAAATGAACATTTCCCTTTGTTATTAATTTCTTCACATCATTCTTAATGTTTATTCAGTAAATCCATCATATGGTTGCATGTTTCATAATTTAGTCAATCCCCTATTGCTAGGTATTTCTGTGAATATGATCCTTCCACTACTATAAATAATGCCACGAGGAATAGCTTTTAGATAAACTGACAGGCAATTCACTAATTAATCTTAAGATAAATTAATAGAACTAACACTGCCAGGGCGCACGGCTAGCAAGTATTTATTTGTTTTGCATATACATTCCCCAAGGCAACCAGATAGAACATTCTTGGCCCAATGGATTCTTATTTACAGATAACCCTTGGCTTTGGGTGCTCATTTCCTTATCCAGTCTATCTACTATGTACCTATTCTTCTGTGACTTAAATTGTAATTTAAACAAGCAAATCTTAAGCCAGGCACTTGTGGCTCACACTTGTAAATCCTAGCTATTCAGGAGGCTGAGATCTGAGGATTGCAGTTCAAAGCCAACCCAGGCAGGAAAGTCCATGAGACTCTTTATCTCTAATGAACTACCAGAAGACCCAAAGTGGCTCTGTGGCTAAGTGGTAAAGCACTAGCCTTGAGCTGAAGAGCTCAGGGACAGTGCCCAGGCCCCAAGACTGACAAAAAAACCAAACCAAACCAAAACAACAACAAGAAAAAAACAGCAAGCAAATATTGCTCACA
The DNA here is from genome assembly GCF_023159225.1 of Perognathus longimembris pacificus. Classification (NCBI taxonomy): domain Eukaryota; kingdom Metazoa; phylum Chordata; class Mammalia; order Rodentia; family Heteromyidae; genus Perognathus; species Perognathus longimembris. Next base: position 134,721,431 of record NC_063162.1, on the reverse strand, counting down.
GACATCAAACCTACATATTATGAATACTTACTTGTATGTACCTAATACACTTGATTTGTCACTATGATATGAATAAACAAATCAGTTAGAGATAATTTTAATGTGCCCTTTGAGCAAGGAAAAGCAACTATTCTTTCAAATATAGTAGGTGAGCCAAAGTGACTTGGGCCTACTGGAAAGGATTCACTGCTGTCCTCTAGAGATTTGGTTCTCTGAACGTCATGTTAAGGAAAACAGAATGGGAAGTAATCCTTCTCAGCTTTGGAGTCCAAAGCAGGAGGGGAGGAGGTGTCAGAGGAAGCTTAAGATGAAATAGAAATGCACAGGGGAATTGACAAGAAATTGAGATGCAAAGAATCCTTGCTAAGAAAAAAAGCTATGAAGTAGATTTTCCCTTTACAACCAGCTATAAAACTGTATGCCCTGATGTATTAGTGATTAATTATTTGAATTATTATCCTCCTAAGAGATTTCCAAGGATTATGACAAAAGTAGGAGAAGAATATACCTTCTGAGAAACTCAGCTCTCAGACCCATTCAGCCAGATGACATTGCAAAGGAGCCAAACCAAGCAAGCCCTACACCACTCAAGACGATTTCACATTAAATTAGCCAAGGGCTGGAAGGGGTACTCAGAAGGAATGGAATTAAGGAGGCAGAAATACAGAGTGGAAAGGGGAGAAAAAGGAGCCAAGGAGAAAAAAGTGAGCTTGTAGAGTCCAAAGCTTATCTCTTATACCTTACTCTTTATTACTTATAACCAGCACTGTTTACTCCAACGTTAAACTGCCAAAAAAGGACATACAACTGAGTTTCTTTTGCAGTGGTGGCCCTCCAAGTTTCAGTGTACATCAGAACCACCTGAAGAATGTGTTAAAGAGATGGGGTGGGGAAAACTTGTTAAAATACACATTTTAACAAGTTTCCAAAGTGACACCAATGTCACTGTGGTTTAGAAAGTCAAATTATAAGACATTCAAGGAAGTCTAGGTCAGTACTATCATTTCATCGTTACAGCTTATTTTGGATTAAAGTGATATTCCCATTCTGATGAAATGTATAAATATTCTGTGAAAGGAGCAAGATCCTTTTAGGAAAAGGACAGTGAGAAGCACTGGTCACAGCTTTTCTGAATAAAATTCATCACAGCTGACCACTGGGAGGGAGACAGCAGTGACTATGACCAAATCATCTGGAAAGGTTAGTCTAGGAGAATTTCCTTTGAAGGAAAACAACCAGCATAGACTAATATTATAGAAGAAATTAGGCAAAGGGAATTTCTTTTTCTTTTTTCATTTCAATTAGAATACATTAGTTGTACAAGGGACAGATTCTTTGCGACATATCCACAGGTATAAGATACATCCCAATCAATCCCCCATCCTTTCCCTATTCCCCTCTTTTTAGCAGGTCCCACTGTTCTATTTTCATGCCTGTAGACAAACTAATTGAACTACAGTCATTATTCATTCACTCCCCCCAAGTAAGCCTAAGCCCCTCCTATTGCCCACCCAACAGAGCTTATTTCACTTTCCTGTCACTTATTTTTTTTAGTGTGTAATAACTGTTTTACCATGGTACTTCCTATGGTCATATATTATGTTTTCATCAGAATAACCTTCCCTATTGTACTCTTTTTTTGATTTTTTTTTTTCCAGTCCTGGGGCTTGGACTCAGGGCCTGAGCACTGTCCCTGGCTTCTTTTTGCTCAAGGCTAGCACTCTACCACTTGAGCCACAGCGCCCCTTCTGGCCATTTTCTGTATATGTGGTGCTGGGGAATCAAACCCAGGGCCTCATGTATATGACGCAGGCACTCTTGCCACTAGGCCATATCCCCAGCCCCTGCACTCTTTTTTTGAATTCTTCCCCCAATCTTCTTTGATCAACAGCGTTCATTGAGATTTTTCATGTTGTCTGCAAATGTAGTTGCGATGTATTTTCAAATTATTCATCTTTCTTTGTTCCTCTTCCTCTCCCTTCATCCTTGCAATAAGGAGAATTTTTTGACTGCCAGTTCATCATTTGCCCATGATTTATAGAACCTCCCCACAAACTCAGTACACATGTACAACTCTTATAACCAGCCCAGGGGTGTGGTTCTCAACTAAATTCTAATAACTTGCCTTATGTCAGAAAGAACGGGGGAGGGGAGAGGGGAGAACAGAGAAGAGGACGAAGGGAGTGACAGATCCTCTTAATATCCCGAAGGGGAAAACTCTTTGGAATGGAAGCATTATATAGCTCTCCAGAAGTGGCCATTTGTGCTGCCTTAAATACAGATTGATTACTGCTATTTGGATGTTGAGTGCATCATCTTTTCTGAAGAAAGGAAAAAGCTAAATTTCCCCCACATTCAGCTGTGTCGTCAAATCACTTCCCCATGCCAGCTCTTCTAATGCATTTTCCTGTTATCAAATCCACATGCAATAGCTGATCTACCCTATTCCCCAACAGAGCACCGCTCTCCCCCCATTAGCAACCTCATAACTGTGTCACCATTCTGCAAGCCCCAAACATAGTGGGGCTGCGCATCCAAGGGTTAAAAAAGAGAAAAGGCCAGGATGATGTTTAAGCCAAAAGCCTGTCTCCTTTCTCTCTGCTGGCTTCCAACCTGCATTGGCATGAGGTAATGCAGCTGGGTGAAGAGGGCAGAAGATAATTCATCTGACTCTTTCTATGATGCTTGAGCTAAAAAATCCAACAGTACCCTGGTGTTATAGGAATCTACAATTAAACAGTGAGAGAAAGAGGGAAAACTTCAAGTAAAAGCTATGTTTTTAACACTATTCAATAGTTCTAGTTTTATTCAAAGAGAATTTTTACTTGTTGAGGTCATTAGATTCAAAGTGAGAAATCTTGGTTTATTTAAAAGCTGTACCATTCAACTACTGAGAAGATAAGAACAGAGGCTGAACAGAAAAGATGAATTTCAGGGAGATACTCTCATGGGAAAATTTAAAAGAAATGAGAGATGGAATAAAAAAGAAGTGAGACAAGCAGTGTTAATAATGATAGTGAAAAAAGGAAAGGCTAAGAAAACAGGTGAGAAAAGGGAAGAAGTAGGAAAAATAGCAATATCCAAAGGTACTATTAAAATTACTTAATGCCTATCTCTCTGAGAGTGCATGCTTTGTAAAGGGCTGGATCTATTGTTCACTACAATTATCCCCAGTGCTAGGACCTATGGTCTACACTCAATAAAATGAGAATGAGGAGATGAACTGAAGGCAAAGCCATCACATGCAAGATAATGCAGCTCTGAATAGGTGTTCTTATCTGCTTTCTTGTAGGATGGATTAACCCCTGTCATCTATACTATGATAGGGAAAATCAGTTTTAAAGTTTCAAAATACAAACACTTGTTTGTTGGGAACTCAAATTCAAATTCCCTCCTAGTTTTTTCAATGGATTGGTACAGAAATAAGTGAAACTTGCTCCCAAGTTCACATGGTGCCAAACCAGTGTGACTTCTTTACTTTAAAAGGATTTGAAGCTTTGTCTTTTCATTTACTTTGTTTTGTCAGAACTGGAGATCAAACCCAGTGTCTAGTATATACTAGGCCAGCACTCTATCACTGAGTTATACCTTTGCCCTTAAGGTTATATCATTTAATTTAGCAACAGGAAGTGCTCAGAATGTTTATGTTCTGTGAATAATGTAGATATGGATATAAGAAGCTCCATCAAAAGCTTTTCCACTTATGAAATGTTATGGAAAAGCTTCCTGTCAGAAAAGCACTAGTGCTGCCTCGGGTTACATCACGAAGACAAAGAGTATTTCCTTCCCAGCAATAATGAAGACACTTCAGTGAAAACAGCAAAACATATTAATAACTGATAGGTATACATGTATGGAAATTGGAAAGACCTTTGCAGGTCCAGTAATTCTATCACCAGGAGAGACACCCAGTGAAAGCTGTATCCTTCTTAGAAATACACAGGATAATGGCTTAAGAATCACCAACAAGCATCAAAGCTATGTGATGGAAACGCCAGCACAGTTTTCCCAGAGCTTCAGGAAAAAGTGTACAATAAGAGGGCACTGTCAAGCACACTGTAAAAAAGCAAGGATTGGATGTTTTTGGGGCTTGGAGTTTGGAGATGCAGTAAGGTAGGAACACTCATTTAAAGAGTGGGTTTGCTCAAACAGAGGGGATTGCAAAGAGGAGCCAAGGCAGAGCTGAGAAGAGGGCTGGTTTGTGCTTTCCTCTCAGAGGAAGAGAACAACATCACAGTGTTCTGAATCTTCACTGTGCCAGGCAAGAAACCGAATGAAAATATAAGACAGTCTCTCTTGAGACAACCTTAACCTCATAACGTATGCCCAGAATCAATCACTTAAATCTTCTCATTTTGTTTCCTCATAATTAGGCTGGGGCATTAATGTCTTGCGTGCACGCGCGCGTGTATGTGTGTGATCTTGCAATCTTAAAATCTTATATTAAAAGGTATTTTGAAAGAATAAAGCTCTGAACTAAAAGAGTTCTTTGTTTTCCTGTAGAGTAAGCTATAGCTTCCAGAAATTCTTAAAATGATTTCTTATTTTGGGGCCAGGGTCTCTAGATGTAGCCCAGGCTGGCCTCAAACTTTCAAACCACCTTCCTCAGTCTCCCAGGTGTTGAGGTCACAGGCATACACCATCATGCTTGGTTAAAGTATTACAGTTTTAAAGCAAGTGACAGGCGAATGCCCATGTTTGCATGCCTAAAGAAAACATGGCACACAGCCAGGTATTGATCTGACTACTCATTAGGAGCTTGTCTTTGGTATCCATGCCATGTTCAACAAGAGCCCACATGGAACCATCTAGCTCCATTCTAGTCTCTCCAAAAACCAAAGTGGGTGTGTTATGTCACATACAAAGTATAGACTATATGAGATATTTTTATAGCTCTTCAGAAAGAACACTAAGTCCTGACTCACTCTCTTGGGAATACCTCAGAAAGAAGTAACAGATACTCCCCAAAGGAATCAAAATCTGTGAGAAGTTTAGAACATTTATCCAGACTAGGAATACAGCAGACCAGTGAACAGAGAAATACAGAAATAAGATGAGAATTTGGAAATGATGGAAAACCAACCTGAGTATTAATCATTAGAATCATTCAGAAAACAAATGAGGTGTTATAGTCTCTAAGGATCCCATAGGATGCCTCTAAAAAAGGGGGATCAGATCCAGGGGTGTCACAGAGAAATGTACATAAAGAAACTGAATCTAATTGTCAGCTATACTTAAAACTCCTTTTGGAAAAACAAATAAATTTAAAAAACCTCAAACTCAAAGAAATACTGGAGCTCTCAGAATCCTGGGACAAAAACCAATGGCTTTTCAATGGAGCCCATCAGTGAAACAAGGCCTGAGAGTATGCAAGCAAATGCCAAAACCTTATCTTACAGGGACACAAGGTAATGAGGGAGGATATAGTTGATGACAGACAACTGAGCTAGAAAGGAAGGCTGCCTTTGAGGAATTAGAGGCTTATTTATCCTTTAAACAAAAAGATGTGGCTTCCTCGAGATGGGCCAGTTATTTGAGCCATAATGAGGGTTTTTCCATAAGCACACATCAAAACGGAGGCACCTCCAAGGGTCAGCAAACTAGAGAGCTGAGCTGTGGAGGTGGAAGAGCTGCTGGTGGAAATGCTGGAAAGCAACTTGAAAGCTGTACATTAGTATTCTTTCTTTTCTATCTTCTATCTCACCTGGTCTCCCAATGAGCACATAACATACCACTCCCTAAGCTCCCACCACATCATGAGAGAGGTTGGCAGATCATTATCCGCCCCACCCCCAACCAGCCCAGGGAAGTAGCTCCTCAGAGCTTTGAGAAAGCTCATCAACTCCAAGGCAGGCAGCTGAGCTGACCCAAGAAGTCACAGAAGTTAACAGGTTGCCCTTTTCCCAAAGCTTACAATGTTTCTCTAAAAGGATTAATGGCCAAGCAGTGCACTGGAAAGCAAAGTCAATGGAAGAGCACTCTGTACCACCGCTGATATCACTAGTGATAACCAGAGAGAAAAAACAGTGACTAAGGTCAGGAGTAAGAAAATCTGTTGGAATTGCCACTCTTGTGGGGAGGAACTAATGAAAATGATAGCCTTGCATCGTCACCTTCACCCACTTGAAGAAGTTTCAGACAGAATAACTGACACAAATGCAGCAGATGTTATTAATTTGGCCTTTGCCAAAGCATTAGACACAGTAGTGCAAGAAATTTTACTTGGGAAATTAATTCAAATTGGCTTGGTTCAGTACACAATTACTGAAAATTAAAAAGTGGCTGAGGGATGATAAACAAAAGACAGTTAAGTGACAGTCCATGCAGTGAGAGACTTGGGGTCAACACCAAAGCCTTTCTTATTGAGGGGCTCTATTCATGGTCCGGAAAAGGAGTAAACAACTCGCTAATGAGATCTGCAGAGGATGCAAAGCTGGGAGGTAGAGAAACTGAATTGACAGGGGCATCAAATCACAAAGCAGAGTTCAACAGGAAAAAATACAGCTAATCTGTCTAGGGGAAAACAACCCTAAACTCAGACAATATTTAATCCATAGGCAGGATGAGGGGCAGCAGAAACATGTAAAAAGTTCAGACATGCTGTAACTCAATGACAGAACAAGTAAGAATGCTAAAGGGACATGAGGAGGGTGCCAGGGAAAGACGGAGGGCATCGACCTGAAGGCAAACCAAAATAAAGCAGTGTCAGGAGACAGGTAGTTTAGGAAAGAGGTCAAGCTATTGTTTGAAAGAAAAAAACAAAAAAACATCCATTCTGTCCTCAGTATCTTTTTTTTTTTGTGCCAGTCCTGGGGCTTGGACTCAGGGCCTGAGCACTGTCCCTTTTTTTTTGGCTCAAGGCTAGCACTCTACCTCTTGAGCTACAAGACCCCTTCTGGCTTTTTCTGTTTATGTGGTACTAAGGAATCGTACCCAGGGCTTCATGCATGCTAGGCAAGCACTCTACGGCTAAGTCACATTCCCAGCCCTTTCAGTATCTGTTTTAATGGGCTATAAAGCCACCATCCCTACTAAGCAGGTGCTCTGGTCTTTTTTGGACCTCACTTCCCGTGGCTGGGGGTTAGCATCTACAAAATGGCACAGGGCCATCATCCTAGGGTTCTCTGACAATAATGTTCCAAAAGAAAAGCCACTCACAGTGCAAGTTGGCTGTTTCCCCTAATTCTTTATAAGGCCTATATTGCCTTAGGGCAATGCCTCCTGGCTTTGAGAAAGTGTTAATTTCTCTCCATTTACTCAACATGCAACAGCGCAATGACCCTGAAGCCAATTTTTCCACCATCAGTCTGAAAGCAATGGCTCAACAAAATTATCTCTAGGTAGCTCACTGCTTTAGTAAGCAACCATCTTGTTATATTACTTCAGCACAAAATCAGCCCTAAAGAGGTTGTTTTCTTTTTAAAATCTAAATCAGAAATTTCCCTATATAGGTGTACTCATTAAACAACACTCATAACAATCCTCACACCATGGCTATCTCTAACAACATAATAAGAAAGCTGTTTCTGGCTTCACTTTCCAGAGCAGCTTACCTGCCTATCAGAATTAAATATTCAATAGTGCCACAGTAAAAACAAGCACAGGATATATGACAATACATCCCATTCTGTTGGGTTGTTCAGTGTTCCTATTACTCTGGAAATACCTCACCTGTTTGGGTTGCTATCAGACAGGCTGACAAGCTGACCATGAGCCTACACCATGAGTCCTACCTACTGTTTAGTGAGGGGCTACCTAGATGATTTACAATATTAAAAGATATATAGTCACTTTTCTCATGATATGTTCTTTGAACTAACCTGGGTTAGTAGTGACACAGAAAGGGAGAGAAGAAAGAGGAAGAAAGGGTTATTATGAGGAAGACTAATTACCAATCCATACTACATTATTGTTACTATACTATCCTTATTATGGCTTTGGGGATGTAGACTTACCATGTATAAGGGGCTGGCCTCATATATAATCCTCATGCCTCAATTTCTTGAGTGTGGTGGTTATAAGCATGCATTACACTTTGTTTTTAATGGTCACTAAATGAGCCTTAAATCTTCATACTTAATAAACAGTTCCTAGACAAGACCTATGGAAAAGTCCAAAATAAAAAACTTCAAGAAGACACAACAGGCTGGCAGACTTATTTCTCAGGTAACATTCTGTAAGACACTCTATAAATTCCCTAGCCATCAAGATGTACAAGGTGTTAGAGATAAATGTCATATATCAGGGCAAAGTTCTGGGCCAGATAGCAAGAGAAATGATACTAATGACAAAGTCTGAAATTCATTGTAACTGTAACCCATAACTTGACAATGACCAAACATCTAAAGCTAAGTGGGTCCTGAGGCCACAGAAACACCACTGAGTGAGGCAAACTCATGCAATCACTTTGAAACAATGGATATATTTGGTTTAGTCCAAGTAGCTGGCTGAGTTATCCACATGCGTTCACTTGTAAGTAGCTCAGCTCCTGCTGTTTCCCAGGAAGTCTGGGAATCACTCAGCCAATGGCACCACAGCAACAAAAGTATCCCAGCCAGACTAAGAGCCTTGAGGAATGTCAACGGCAAGAAACACTGCAGAGCAGACTGCAAGTCCTTGGGGCAACCAGCCACAGGGATGAAGGACAGAAGTAAAATGTCACAAGGCTTCTCATATGCTCTCCTGCCAGCTGTCAGAAGTGTTTCAGACCAAAACTCATTTCCTAATAAATGTTTTCATTTCCGTTGTACATGACAAAAGGTCTAGAGGTGATAAGTGGGAGGAGCTTGGGGGAGAGCCCTCTGAAGGTAAAAGACCTAGGCAAATGAACTGCACACATAAAAAGGGCTTCCTTATAGGTCCCAGGAATGGTGATAAAGATGTTTGGTACAGTGTGCACATCTATGTGCACCTTTTTTTAACACCAACACAGGGAAATCTTTCGTGTTTCAGACTTGAAAAAAGTGGATGCTCAAGTGTATTTAATCAAGGTTAGAAAGTAAGTTCCAAGTAGGCCCTTCTGGACTTCATGGGGGAAAATAGGAATCACAAAACGATTACAAGCTCTAACAGCACATTTTTTTTTCTAACACATTCTGCCCAGGTACATGTACAAGAGTGAGGCAGAGAAAATGAAACAAAACAGGGCTGTAGAACTCAATGTGTTTAGTCATTTTTCAAACTCACCTGGCCTCTGCAGCCAGCAGTTCATCGTAGTGTGAGGATCTCTGGTCATCATCCTGTCGGTATCTGATCACTGTGGCTAGACCTTTGCTGACAAGGGCCTCAGCGATGTTTCTGCAACAGGAAAGATAGGTCAGTGAGCACTAAAGGTGCATATGGGGCTCAGTCAACAGAAATAATAACAGTTAGCACCTGGAGGTCTTAATGCATTCTGGCGGAGTGAAGGAGAAGCCAAGGATTTCAAGACCAATGAGTAGCTAAGCTAGAAATCCAAATAAAAGGGTGAATAACAAACAAAGTTCCCTACCTCAGCAGTTTGCTGGTTAGTACAGTCAGATGCTATATCAATCCATAAATAAAAACTAGCAAAAAATATCTGTGAAAAGCCCACATCAGGCTAGGCTATTTACAGAACGTTATAAACAAGCCACTACCCTCAAGAAAATTCTGCTCTAAAATATCAGGCACATAGATTAAAAAAAAACGGAACACATAAAAGCATGACCTAAATTTCTCAAAATCTCCTTCCTATACTAAACGCTAACTAGAAAATGTCTTGTTTTACTTTGGCACTGTTAGAGACATCGGTTTAACGTAATAGTCAAAGTATGTCTCTTCTCATCTCAAATCTGGATAGGAGTGGTTTCCTATCCAATGTGGGTCTGGAAGAGAGCCACAAATGGATAGGGGGGTTGGCAGGCAGGAAGGAAGCATTCTTGTAGAAGAAAACCAGATGGGGAACAGGAAAACAAAAAAGCATAAAACCTGAGGTGACCAGTTTTGGAACAGTCTGCCAATGAGACTATAGAAGACCTCGCATTAAAATCTGACCTGAAGCTCTTCTTGCATGTAAGGAATCTTTTGTTCACTAGAATAGGAAAACTGCTCCCACATGAAAATGCGAGGTGCTTCTGTAAGTTGCCTTCAATGCTAACTAAAGAGGAGAGAACAAAGAATGATGCTAAGACAATCAATGAAGCATATTTGCATGGTTTCTCGACAATCTGGAATGGGAACATGAACACAAACAGCCAATTGTAAAACTAAATCATGAAAAAATTAACTATAGCAAATGCTGGAAAGCAAGAGTCATGATATTATTGAAGGAGAGTCGTGGTTATGTCTTTTTTGTATCTGTCATAATTACACCAAAGGCCCCACACATACCATCTGGTTCGTTGCCCTTTAGGGAGAGGATATGGTAAGCAATAGGCTACTGTGCCATATGCTATGATTTAGAATTGTTTGAAAATGTAGTTAACTCTTAACACTCTAGTGGTCCTCATAAAAATGGGGGGGTCGTGGGTGTAGGTAGCTGGATTAACCCACACCTCTGCTTGTTTAAGCCCATTTAAAGGCTCTACTCATCTAACACTAGGAAAATAGGATTAAAAAGGAAAGAAAAAAATTAGCCAGTAGAGAAAAGGAGGAAAAGATGCTGTGGCTGATTCTTTTCCATTATGTGCCCCTCTACTGTCTGTTTATCTACCGCCAGCATGATATTAATATCTCTAAACCGCCACGGAATTAGCACTTCTCAAAATCCACTCCCACAAAGAGGCTGCTTTGCTGGCCACCCTGTCTCCTGAGTCACTGCCTAAGCGTGCTGGCAAATGCTGTCATTATCACAGAGTTGTGTTTGGCAGCCCAGAGAAGGCAACAGCCCCAAATCAGCAGATGTAGATGTTGATACACGGTGAGGATTTAACTAAGGTTGTCACCAAGGAGTGCTCCCAGGGCCAGGAAGAGGTTCCACCCACCAAAGAGCCAGTGAGACAGCTAGGAAGGAGTGGGGAGACAATTCCACTGTGACAGGTTGAGATGCCTTGGTGATTTTAAATGCCAAGAGAATAAAGAAATATTTGTTACTGCATTTTCAATTACTGAGCACTGGCATTTTACAGTCAACATGGGGTCTGAAGGAGAAAGCAAGAATGACATAGCATGAAAGGAAAATTTCACTCAAGTAAGTTTCTATATGAGAAGCCAGAGAATACTAAACAACAACAACAAAAAGCACAATATTTAACGGTCCAGTCCTGTTAATGCTGCTCAAATCAATTCCTAGATTTAGTACCGATATGCCTGGCCAGCAGAGAACCAAAGGCACAGTCCTTTCCTATTCTTCTTGTCTTTGTCCGTGTGTGTGCGCGCGCGCGCCAATGTGCGCACATGCTCATGCACATGCATGCATGCATACAAGTGCTAGGGCTTGAACTCAGGGCCTGGATGTTGTTTCTTAACTTTTTCACTCAAGGTGATTACTCTACCTCTTGAGTGATCCACAACTCCATTTATAGCTTTTAAGTGGTTATCTGGAGATAAAAGGTCTCATGGTCTTCCTGATTGGGCTGGCTGCAAACTGAAATAATCAGATCCCAGGCTCTGAGTAACTAGGATTAGGAGCATGAGCCAGCAGTGCCTAGCTCCTTGTTTTCCTTATATATCAGCAAATTGCCACTAACCTCTTAAGGCTTGCCATATTGAATTCTGGAGGTCACCAATTGCCAACTCACTCTACACTCTACCCACCGCTTATCTGCCCCTTTCTCCTGAGGCCTAACATCAGAGCCCAGCTATGTTCTCTTTCAGCTACTTATTCTAATTAAAGATTTCTCCCAGAGGAACAGTTGTGGTGCTGGTGCTTACAAAATACACGAAATGATAACAAACCTTCATTACTGTGAATTTACTACATTTCCAGGCATGTGAGAATCACATGCATTCTCTTCTTAGTGCATCCTCTATGATAAATCACCACCAAATTATGCAATAATATTGCAATTATTAAGTCATTGCCTTTGAGGAAAAGCTTCACTTTTCCTTGCTCTATACCACCACCAATATCTAGCAGATTACTTTGTACAAGGTTTCCTGACTGGAAAGGCTCTGCTCAGGAAAGGATTGTACAAATAAAATCTTTAGGATAAAAAAAAAAATCCTTTTGGATAAAATGGTTTCTAAATGCAGTGGAATTACAGCAAGTTTCTTTTAACTTTGTCTTAAACTATCCAGAAAATTTTGAGATACTAAAGTAGAAGAAAAACATCTATTTGTCTTGTAAATATAGTATTAAAACATTACTTCTTTTTCAATCCAAGTTTTCACAGCACAGAAGTGAGGACAATAACTTTCTATATGCCTTTTCCATTTTTGTCTCTCTCTTCCCCATTATCTGAGATTGCAATTTGAAAAATGAAATGAAAAGGAGAGTGAAAATGGAATTAGCCTAGATCTATGTACTTGACTGTCTCATTCATTTCTTTTGGCTGCTAATGAAAGGTCAGAAGATTTTTCCCCTGGCTAAAGATGGCTCAGAACCCAAAACGAGTGCATTGATCAGTCGTCCAGTAAGAAAAGAGAACATTAAATTGTGTGGCATGATATTATGCTGCTTTAGACAAATTTATAAGTTCTGCTTTCTTGAGTCTATCAGTCATTCCATTCCAATTACACATGTCTGGCACAAATGAATAATTCACAATCAGCATATAAAAAAGAAAACTAACCCAGCCTTGGAGGTCTCACAATAAGTAATCGCTCTGTATCTGCTAGAAAGAGAGAAACATTAGAGAATATTTCTACAAACTAAAAGAGAAATTGAGGGTTGTACTGGAAGGAAACAGTTTCCACCAGGAACTGTAAACACTGACATGGCTGTAGCCATGGGAAATATTTTCCAAGATACAGAGTGGATGCCTGCAACCAAGGGTGGTACTGAAGTCTACACAGGCACTCACTTCTTGTCGATGTCCTGCGTTGTATCTATATTGAATATATACAATTTTAATTTTATCATCTCCCCCAAAATACAGTGTAACAACTATCAGAAAACATTTATATTGTATTAGGTAGGGAAACATTTCAAGTATTTGAAAGGATATAAATAACTTATGTGCAAACTCATATTGGGGCCTGACTTGAGCATTCCTGGATTTTATTGTCTGTGGGAGGCCTACAATCTTCTATACATACCAATGAACAAATGAATTTTTCAAGACTTCCCTCCCACAGAATATATGATAGCTTGTAAGTAGTAAGAGACTAACACTAGTAAATAATAAAACAGAATTAAAAACTGTAATAAAAATTTAGCGTAGTCTTAAAATTTCTTGTCTTTTCTATTTCTTTTTCACTTAAGAAGAGGAACTTTATAGCTCATTACATATATATGTATACATATATACATACATACATATATACACACACATCTGAGCTCATTATATATATATATATGTATGTATACATTCATACACACACACACACACATCTGAGCTTGGCAACCTTACTCTTGAGAATTGGGGCCATCACTAAATAATGATTTGGTCACAGTGGTCAATCAGAAAATACAGGTACTACATAACTAGTGAGAGGATAGCATATACAGTATAAATATACCTAGCCAAAGGGATAACATATCCTGGGCATAATAGAAGATGGTAAGAGATTTCACCACACTTATTCAGAATCGGATATTATTTAAACATCTATGATTTGTTATTTCTGCAATTTTTCACTTAGTATTTTGGGATTGAAGTTAATCATGAGAAGCTGATGCCACAAGTGTGGGGGGTGAGGGGGGACAGTTGCTGTGGTTCAGAATCAAAGGTTCCACTACATTGCCCTACCTCTTTAATCTGAAACAATTCTTTTGTCTTTCTTTGATTTACATAACCTTGACATTTTTTAAGAGGTTCTGGCCAGTTATATTGGTTTGTCTTTTCTTTATAATCAGAAGTTGTACAGCGATGTTATAATTCACTGATATTGTTATAGTTAATCACTTGATTGGAGTAGTATTACTAGGCTTCTCCACTCTAAAGTTACTAATTTTCTCATTGAAAGTAATGAGTATTTTCTGAGTAATCACTTTGAACTATTTCTCATCGTTTATAAAACTTACAAGTTATTTATTTACTTAATTGTATTACTATGAAATCCTACAATCTCTTTTTGTTCGGAGGGTATAATCTACTATTACTGTTCTTTGGTTCACAACTTGGCCAGTGGCAGCAGGTGCAGGATAGCTTCAGTGTCCTTTGGGCACTTTCTTGTTTTCTGGCAAAATGTGGCCCAGGTTCATCTTGTACTATCTGCCCTAGCTCTGGAAGTAGCCACTTATCTAAGGAGCTATATTTACAATTTATGTTTATTTCTATACATTTATAATTCTATATCTATCTGTAACTACTGAAAACCATGTGTGCTAGACATGAAAATGTGTCCCTTGGATCTCTGAGTACAGGACGCATAATTGACTGATAACCCAGCTGCTGTGCTCTGAAATCCATCACTGCCATTACAGCCAAAGCTATGCTTCCCACCAGCTGCTACTGGCCAATAGCTAAGCCCAACAGAGATACAAAGGCAGGCCTATTGCTGAAGCCTCCGCTGACGGGCTATCTGGATGTAAGGACTGTCTTCATCCATTTTCTACTGCTATAACATGCTGTGCAATTTATGAAGAAATGATTTATTTGGCTCATGGTTCTGGAGGCTAATTAGTCTAAGATCATGGTGCATCATAACATGGCAGAAAAGCTAGTAAGTATATGTGAGAAAATGGACAAGGAGCTGAGCTCAATTGATAAGAATCCACTCTAATGATAACTGACCACTTCCTAGGAAGAACATATTCATGCATTTATGAGGACTCCAGTTGTCCTCATTACTTTTTATAGACCCCCCCATCTTTCAACACTGATGCATATGTATATCTGTTTTAAGGAAACTCTTCTAGAACTGTTTCACAGTTTAGACTTGTTTTTCAACCTTCCTCCATTCTCTTCCTTCACCAGGGGGGAAAAGAAGTGTTTGACCTGCCTTGCAGTCTAAAGACTCAACCAGCTTCTCACAGCTCCCTCCTGGTTATCCTCAGCAGAATCTTCTCCCATTAATTTCTTGCATGTTTCATCCTTCTTGGGGAAGCTAAGGCAGTATAGCTATAGAATGTGTTAACATAGATATCTACACTCCCAATTCAACACGAGTATTCTCCCCTTCCATATCTGTAACTCTCTTCTCTCTGACAGCCAGGAAACTACCTTGACATACTTCTACATGCTTCCCCTTCATTCTCCATGTAAAAAGGATAAGATAACTCAGTAGCTTTGCCTTTTAGATCTTTATCTACATCTTTGAGCTTAACATTTTCCACTTAAAAACCATTCACATTTTATCAGTCACTGATGTGCCCATGGAGATTAAAAAGCAGAGTATTTTCCTTATGGCAAACAGGTTTGTACACATTTCAACTAAAGCATATCCATGAAGAAATGCATCTGCAATATATTTTAGTCAAGGTTAAAGGAAATAATGAAAAATAATTAACATTTTAGTATATTCATAACCATCACCCCATCTGTAGTGCAATATTTATCTCAGGCATATCTATGTATTCACACATACACAGAAAGAAACATATACACACACAATTTCTTTACAATAACCTCAAGGTCCTGTGTTAAATGTTATAAACTCAAAATAAAACATATGCATGCCCTATGAGACATTAGGCATGTATCTTGAGCCTCTGTCACCCATGTCCCTCAAATGGCTGTTGATTTAATAATGTCAGGGAAACTACCCCTCTTTCCTCTTCATACCCACTATACTTCTGCTAAAAGTAAAGCATCCCACAAGTGCCACACTGGAGATCCATAGTTGGCAGAGTCCCAACACTGATTCCTGACATACAGGAAGGCTGGTCTTGCTTCTCATCAGCTGTTCATGGAACATATTACATGGGGCTGATCTATATGGAAGCTGATCTATATGGGTAGTGATAAGCTAAACAGTCCTAAGTGTCTTCCTTTTTAGAGACAAGGTGGAAAAAGAAGTCACTATAGAATTCCACTACGAAGTAGAAAATTCAGAAGATTGGAAAACTATTTTCTTCAAAAATATAAGCCAGAACTTTGCTCATACATAGAGAATATGGTTTCACTTATCACAAAACACAGTGAACAAGAAGAGAAAAATGCTCAACATCTCATAGTCCCTAAAGCCAAGCCCCTTCAGGTCCCCAAAAGTTCACATCAAGACCTCTAAAATCCATATTCTTTGAAGGAGGAACCTTGCAATTTCGGGCTTGACACTGACTTTTATAAGAGGGAAAAAATGCACCCATTAAAGGCAAGAGCAAAAGTCTACATGGGAGAGACAGTAGAGATAATGAGCAGTGAACAAGAATCGCTCATTAAGTAACTATTTTCAAACCAGGCCTCAGAAAGAAAGTCCCACTAAGTGATAGCTTCCAAAAACTAGTACGATGAATTGCCCAGACACACTGTACTTCTCCCCCTGTTGTTGCTGACCCCCAAGTATATACTAGCTCAAAGAAATTTTGTTCCAACTACCCTCCCAACACCCTGTCCCCCAGAGACAGCCAGAAAGCATGTCTCACAATGCCAAGCAGAATCTGTACAGGAGATTTTTATATCAGAAGCATCAATAGTTGGAAGCATTTGAGCTGGCACCATTCTTTATAGATTTCCTAAATCTCTCCTCCCTCATTTCCCCCATTTTTACTTACCCACTTACACTTAAGTTCTAAAAGTGACTCAAATGGAGTTTTTATATGGAATGGCTCCCTTTTCTGTTTAACAAGTCTTGTGCCATGATAGCCACAGTGAAGCTTAACAGTGACTGGAGACCTTCCCAGCCTTTACAATACAGAATGAAAACAAAATGGAAGATGTAAACGCTTCAGTGTCCCTAGCCAGGCTTTAGTAACCAGAATGAAGTGATCATCAAGGGTTGTATTATCTTGGGGTGGGCCACCATTGTTACAGGCTCTGAGAGCCAAGTGTGTACCTTTGATAATTGATCGGCCCAGCTGGGCTTATACAGCAGCACAAGGCACAGCATGACCCATAGAGAACACTACCTCAGATTGCCAGACATGAATAACAAACTATGGAATAGAAGTTAAAAGCAAATCAAGTTCAAGAAACTCAAACTACCTCTCTAGTGTCCGTTCAATTTTTGTGAGCATTCAGAATATGCATAGGTCTGTGATTCCATACAACTGAGAACTAAGAGCATTTTCTAGAGATTAGAGCTGAGATATGAAAGTCAAGAACTCTTGGAATAATGGCTGTGAGTGTGTCAGCAATCAAAATCACTCTTCCTCATTGGGAGATGAGAATGGGAAGAAAAAATACAGATAATGAACTTAAGTTCTACTTTAAGTACTCAAAAAGATGCATGGTTAGAACCAAAGGAAACAATAGTGATAGAAATGGCCTATAAGGAAAAAGAGAGCTGGGTTCACATCTGTAAGCCTAGAAACTCAAAAGGCTGAGATCTGAGGATCACGGTCCAAAGTCAGCTGGGACAGACAAATCCAAGAGACCTATATGTCAAGTTATAAAGCAAAAAGGAGGGGAGATGAGCTGGGAAGGGGGAGAGGGAAGGTAGGAAGGAGGGAGGGAAAGAAAAGGAGAGAGAAAGAAAGCAAGAGAAAGTAAGAAATTAAAGGGAAAAGTCATTCCATGTAATTACTGCTTCACAGACAGATAAATTCTTGAATTGCTACAGCTAAAATCCATCTACACTTCATTATTAGTAATAGGCTTACGCCTGAGCACTGACAAAAGCCACTCTAGCTTCAGAGGCCATATCCCACTAAACTCCAATAGCACTCTTCAAATGGGAAAGAAAAAAAATTACCTAGGGACTTTTAAAAGGTGTGTTAAAAAAAATCACTTGGTATATATGCCTTGCCAAATAGCTAATTCTATAGTCTGAGCTACCTCCAAGCCATTCTGTATCCATTACCTTATTTCTATTTGTGTACTAACCACCTAGGTGAACATGTGTGCCATGATTTCCAGAAAAGACAGATGACAGAGGAAAAGCAGACACGGTTGGAAAAAGTACAATTAAGGAGGGACAAAGACTGAACAAATGCAGCAGTGGTAACCACTAGACACTATGTTGAAAATGAACTATCAAAGTTTATAGTTGCCGGGTGGGAATGGGAGGGAAAAACCAGGAGAGACTGAAGGGATGATGTTATATATATATATATATATAAAAAACTAAAATACCTGACTTATGTAGCTGTAGCCCCCCCCATACATCACCTTTATAATAAAACATTAAATGTTAATTTTTTTAATAGGTAAATTAACCAACCTAACCCAGTACATAAATAAATCTGGCTAGTGGAGAGTATACTGTTGAATAAAAGGTCAAATTGATTTAGAGAAAGAGGGAGAAGTATAACATCAAATAGTTATGTTGAGTAAATAGACAATTTTATTCTGCCCCCAGGATTTCTGTAGTGCTGTAATCTTATTGCACCTTTTATTTCATCGTTTCATTTATTCAGCAGTATTGTGGTTATGGCTTTGTAAGACAAGTAAAACTGGTATTATACTTCATTATGCCAGCTTCTCTCTGAATACTAGTGCACTTCTAAGTCAGCCAACACCTGGAAGTTAAAACAAGAATGAATATTGGGCCAAAGTATGAGGTGTAATATGGAGGTGAGATCTGGCCAGCACCATCGTTGGCCACATGGCAAGTTGTACTACCTCGCATCTTGTCTTGATGGGTGTGCCTGGATTCCTAGAGGAAGGGAAGTCCTGTCCCCAGGTGATGAATATTTCTGAATCCCAAGAGACAGGGGTGGGCACATGGCCTATAGGTTACTGAACCTGTCAGCTTCCTGTGACCCAGCCCCATGACCTGACCCTATTTAGGGTTGGGCCAGCTCAGACACCATTATGTCATGCCACATGTCTCTGTGTTCCTGTCCTGTGTCCTGTCTCCTGGCTCCTCTCCAGAAACCATGGCATCCCAAATCAGCTCTCCATTGGAGCTGGATTGGTTTGTTGGTATTGTTTTTGTTCTTTCTTCCCTTTCTGGCCTGTTTCCTGCTAGTGTTAACTGTATTTCTGGGCTTCAGGCCTTTGTAACAACTGGCTGCCTGCAGACTGCTAATGCTCTCTATAAAAACTCGAAAGAGGGAAATAATGAATCTAAAGGCAATAAAACAATGCCCATCTTCAAATCATCTGGTATTCTCCCTGATTCACAACCACCAAAAGAAGAAATAGGAAAAGCTGAAGAAAAATATGTTTCAGAAAGTGAAACAGCATGAACTTCTGTGAATCTTCCTCTATGACAGAACGGGGGTGAAGTGTACCCTAATGTGACACTCTCCATATGAAAATTTGTTTCTTTCAAAGACAAGCAAACCTTCCTAAGTAACTGCATACAAGACCTAGCTTGAAGAAAGTAAACAGTCTACCAAGCACGTGCTTCCAATCCAGCCAAACTGGCCTGCTCATTGCTAACTGTGACATGTGCTCACATTTCCAACTATTTGCAGGCCATGTGAATTTGTATGATTCATCACTACGCAAAACTCAACATTTCAAAAATAAAACTCACTTTCCTAGATTAAAAGCTTTGCTGAATCCTACTAAATCAAACTCTATCTGGAGAGTCATAGTCTCAATCACTTAAGGTCTGACACCACTCTCATTTCAGAAGATAGCCCTTGAACTCAAATCTACATTGTTGTTGTTTTTTTTCTCTCATACCTTTTTCTGGTCTTTCTTGCGATGACTCCAATTGTAGCCCTCACAATCTCCTTTATGGTCTACCCAGTCCTCCCTATGTGTTCTCCTTGCCGAGTGCTGATCATTCCAAACCCTGCCAATTTAATCATCTTAAAGCATTAGATTGACAGGTTATTCCCATTTTCAAACCCATATTGTGACCATGGAACACCTGTGTTGAAGTTCCAGCATGGAGGCAGATGTGAACTTATTATATCTGAAATGATGATGGTCGAGGGAGAAGAGTATCAAGAAAGGATGGGTCGGGAGTGAATTGGAGAGGGAAAGTGAAAGGATAAAGATAGAAAAACTATTATTTAATGAGCACTATTCTAAATGTTTATCTTTACATAATTCTGATAAGACAGGGACTGTTACCACCCCCTTTCACAAACAAGAAGCCAGAGGCACAGTAAGTCCACACCACTTGTAAGCTATAGAGTCACAGCCAACCATAGAGACTATACAAAGCTAAGGGTTGCTGGAGACATTTTAGTGGAAAAGACCCTTCTCTAACCTCCTAAACCACAATGTGTAAAGGTGTAACTCTTTCATTTCATTTTTACTTAATTAATATTTATATGAAATACACATCTAGGGGTATCTTGTTTAGGACCCACAATAGCCTACCCAGTCCTTAGTGCTTTCCCAAAAGAGTAAACCATTCATACTGGCCACAAGTAATCCTGTAGTAAGGGGCAGAGCCAAAATCAGAAGACAGGGTTTCAGGTTCCAAATTGAGTTATCTTCTGATTAAACAGCACCATGTATGACAGGTAACAGATTATTGAAAGTATTCTGCAATCTAGCCCCCATGGACCTCCCTATCACTGTCTAGGAAGCCCTGTTCAGCTTTGTACTTTAGCACACACAGTCTACTTTTCGTTTTTTTTTTTTTGTTTTTTTTTTTTTTTGGCCAGTCCTGGGCCTTGGACTCAGGGCCTGAGCACTGTCCCTGGCTTCTTCCCGCTCAAGGCTAGCACTCTGCCACTTGAGCCACAGCGCCGCTTCTGGCTGTTTTCTGTATATGTGGTGCTGGGGAATCGAACCTAGGGCCTCGTGTATCCGAGGCAGGCACTCTTGCCACTAGGCTATATCCCCAGCCCCCACAGTCTACTTTTCAACCACGAAAACCTGGCATTCACCTTAGGACTAGGCTGGGGCTGCACACTCACCTGGCACTTATCTGTCCCTGCTACATAGTATCAGCCTCCATTTACATAGCTTGTCTTACCACCTAGATTATCATATTCCCTGCTGGCCCAAGCAGAGCCCCACACTTAGTAGGCACTCAATAAATATTTGTCGGCTAGCAGATTGATTTCACTCACTGAGTTCCCAGGGGGCTCTGTGGGCTGTTGGATGAAAACAAAGTAATAACTGACTGAGTCATAGAGTTTTTGAGCAAAGAGTCCACAGAGATAAAGTAATCCAAATGCTTCCATATAGAGAGGAAGACAGACCCTGAAAGTAACGCAAGAAAAACTGTGTCTAAGAGAAAAACAGAGGATGATGACAGTATCACTATGAACATCTAAGAGCCTTCTGAGTCTCAGCCCATTTCCCTTTATTATACTGCAATCCTTTAAAGTTACATAAAACAAGAATAAATAAAATGTTCATATGAATTATCTAGGAGGCCTTTGATGCATTCAAAATGTATCAATACATTAAAAATAATCTATCCACATATTATAAATTTGACCACTCTAATACTAAAATGCGAGCTAAAATATATATTAGATATTTAATTACAATAATTTGCTTGCCAGCTGGAGATTCAGGGGACCTATTTGAGGGATGAATAATTTGAAAATGCCTGGTGACTTCTCTTTTCCTCTCACTATATATTTCAACACAAAGCAGGAATGTTCAGTGAAGACACAGGTATGTTTCCTTTATTCCTATTTCCTCTGTTCTGCTATCCTTCGAGAAATAAAATTTCACAAAAGAACAGTGTTGGAGCTGGGAGTGCAACTTAATGCTAGAATACGTGCTTAGCATGCTCAAGGCCCTGGCTTTGATACCCAGAATCCAAAAAAAGGGGGAGGGAAGGAGGAGAAGGAGGAGGAGGAAGAGGAGGGGGGGGGGAAGAGGGGAAAAAAAGAGTAAAGGAAAGCAGTATAACAACTGTGGACACATGTATGAGGCAAAAACATCCTCACTTTCTCTTACTCAATTATGGTGGAGAGCCTGAATTGAGTTTATGTGGTCACACAGTGGCTCTTTCCTTATCACCATCTCAAACTCCAGACTCAACTCACTGACCTAAAAGTGGGCCTATGTGAGGTAGTCTCTCCATACTTTTGTATACAATATGGTCTTTAAAACAAATCTGAACACCAAATAATGGGGATAACAGACAATTATCATCTTCCTTTGGCATATCAAACTGCTACAGTCTTCATGGGCTGCACAGATAATCATATACCATGGAAGATGATTATCTGACACTATATTTGCTCTTGATCCCAACAGACATGAGGTAGAGTTTGCTATAAAATGCTGCTTCCCAGTATTAACACGAAGAGGACAGTTAGGACTCATTCCCATTGTTGTCCAATGCTGCCCTCAGCATGATGAGTAACCCTCATCAAACTGCTTCTACAGACAATCATTCTGCTTCTGGGTTCTTGACCTTTTTGTAGTTGTCCTGGTCCCTATTTATTTCCCAAGCTTGCTAACTCCAGCCTTAGGTTAGCTGTATATGTTCTGTATAAGTTCTATATTATATTCCTCCACAAAACTGGCTTATTTGAGATAAGTCAGAGTTGTTTTCTTTGCAACCCAAAGCATTTTAGTAGACTCACATTGAAAAATAAATTCCAAAATTAAAAAAATATAAGATCCCTAAGCATGGGTTATAGTAGCCACATTTTACTTCTCACCCAAGAAACAAGGGAGGCTAGGCCAGGTGAGAAGTGGACTCTACACTAAGGCTTCAAGAAGTCTATAAGGCCCAGGAAAGTCCTTGAGACTCTGTTGCACTGTATTGTTCCATTCCAGTTTCAGGGGCAGAATCTAGAATCCAAGTCAGGCAATATGTCATGTTTGACTCTTTCCTCTCTAAGAAGGAAGACTTTGACCCCTTACTATTTCCTAAGAAAGGCCTCTGTGATGCATTTTCTATCAGAACATGTTAGTCTCCGTGAGGTTTCCTAACCTGCCTATAATGGCTCAAGCACTCTGCTAGAAAAAGTATGTGGCAAAAGATTAGTGATGAAGGGCTGGGAATATGGCTTAGTGGTAGAGTTCTTGCCTAGCATGCATGAAGCCCTAGGTTCGATTCCTTAGTACCATATAATCAGAAGAAGCCCGAAGTGGTACTGTGGCTCAAGTGGTAGAGTGCTACTAGCCTTGAACAAAAAAAAACCTCAGGGACAGTGCCCAGGCCCAGAGTTCAGGCCCCAGGACTGGAGGGGAAAAAACAAACAAACAAAGATTAGTGATGAAGGCTTGGAGCACACTTCCCTAGTACAGAATGAAAGGCAGCTTAGGATAGACATGAGCAGCATATTAAAGAGTGGCATATATGAAAGCAGAGTATCTGAAAGCCATACCTATCTGTCAGCCAAAAACCAACACTATATTCAGACAAAGGGATCAATTAAAGGTGCTTAAAAGAATAAACTAGATAAATGTGAAGGTCTGTGGTTGGTATGTTTATAAACCAAACACTGCCCCAACTACATTCATATTCTTAATGGATAAAACAAATCACTGGCAGTAAACTACTTAACAGTTAAAACAATGTCATAGCTGTGGGCACCAAAAATATTAGATTTTGGCTTAGTTTATTGTGTTTGTTTTCTAAAACTCATACAAGAGAAAACCAACTTCCTCAAAAAGCCATTTCGCAATATGGCAGAGTTATTTTGTTTAAAGTCTAATAGAAGACGGGATCTCTTAATATGAAATAATAGGGAAAATCTTTACTGAAATTATTAAAAATAAGTGAGGAGAGAAGTCACAGTGAAATATGTCTATGGAAAAGGGGACTGTTAGGAATAAATGTAGCCTATCATGCACATTGTATTGACACTTGTTTTTCAACAGTGAAATTGGTACCATGCTCCCACTTCCTCAAGCACTTTGGCCAACAGCAATCCTGCACTTATTTCATAAAGCCAGCAAGACACAGAACAGTGAAGCAGAACAGAGACTATATAGGCTCCTAAAATCCAGCTCTCAGGCCTTCATCTCACAAACAAGTACCAAGTCCATGCTAATTCCCACATCTGTAAGAGAGAGTAGATCTTAACAATCTAAAAAATACCCTTCAGTTCAGGTACTATAATATAAATGTAATACAAATTACAATTTATTAACTGTTATGAAGTGCATTATATGACACAGCATCAACATCTACCCATGCAACATATGAGGATAACATTCAAGGCTGAACAGATTTCTTATCACTTCAGTTTTGAGTATGGCCTTCCAGTAGAGTGTCCACATATGAGCTTTGAGGGTTAGATGCTTGACAAATTTATGAAAGCATACATGTTTTTCTCAACATTTTAATTTCCATTACTTGCTTAAAATAACATCACTCAAATGCTTTGCAGTATAAGGGGACAGAGGGGATATACAAATGCAAAAGGATTCAGTATAGTACTCCCCCACCAGGAAAACTGAAGTCTGGGTTTAGGGTCCTTTATTGGCTAGTTGCTTTTACTTTGGCTAAGTGTTTTTCATTTGCAACAATCTCAAGTTAGCTCATTAGGGAGAATGTGCTCAAAGAATTGATTTGAGGAGGAAGAACTGACTCAAGAGCAGAAGTGACATTTAACCGCAATTTCCCACATTTCTGGTCCCCATAACTGACTGTTACGTAAACTCGGAAGTTTATTCTCATATCCTAGCATTGGGAATAATGAAAACTCAAACATATCTTCATATAAACATGCATAATTTGTCAAGTACTATTTTCATCTATCAAGCTTATACTTGGAAGGCATAAGTGGCAGCAACACATCTCAATAAAGTCATCAGGGATACTTCTCGATGACAATGAGGAAGATGATGGGCTTGACAAGATATGGAAACAATAGATTAGGTAAAGTATATACCAAGACAAGGGGGCCTAGAAAAGTCAGTTTACTGCTAAAATGATCTTAGTTGTCTATCCCACTTCTTATATGTGACTAAGATCCAGAAAAATAGTAAAAATATTTAGTGACAAAGTTGGACTAGAACATTCTGGCATTAGGTCATAAAACAGGCATCTTTCCACATGATAGACTGCTTCAGATACAGGTTAGTAAAGGACAATAGAAATAAACTCATCTAAAAGAGGCAAGTCCATCCTGGAGGATCACATGCTGTAATTTTACATATCAAAAAAGGACACTGGTTGGAGGGGCAGCATGAGGGAGACCTTCGTGATGACTTAAGATTTTTACCTTGAATGTGGTGATCTGAACTGACAAACGATAAGATGACACAGAAATATAAATACATAAATTCTGGAGATTTGTTTGTGTTTTGTGCTGGTACTAGGATTTAGACTCAAGACCTAGGCACTGCCACATAGTTTTCTCATTCAGGATTAGCCCTCTGCCACTTGAGTCATGCTCCATTTTCAGATTTTTGGTATTTAATTGGTGATAAGAGTCTCATAGACTCTCCTGCCTGGGCTGGCTGGGAGCCATGATCCTTAGATCTCAGTCACCTGAGTGCTTAGGATTGTAGGCATAAACCACTGACACTGAGCTAAATTCCTGGTTTTGATTCTATACGAATAATAATTGTATAAGACAAAACTACTGGTAGAAACTAGGAGAAAAGTAAGTATCCAGGATGGATTTCTTCTTACTACTCTTGCAGCTTGTCAATACTGATTTTTTTATTGAAAAAAAAAAACTTTGTGAGACAAAGGAAATAGTAAACCAATGCAAAAGCAATACTACCAAGACACTATGTTGGAAATGAACTTTACAAATTGGGGATGGGGGAGAACATGGGAGAAAAACAAGGGAGGGGTAACAATGTAAGACAAGAAATGTACTCATTCCTTTACATGTAACTGTGACCCCTCTGTACATCACCTTGACAATAAAATTGAAAATTTCAAAAAAAACCTGAATTAAGATTTCAACTTATTGGGGTTAGAGATCTAAAACATAATTGGACGTGATAACTTATATAGAACACTAGACATTCACACACAATCACACTAAAGGAGAATAACCCTTAGGGGAGGAAACAAAATAACTCCTTTGAACATTTAAAGTACTATAAATCGAAACAACTTCCAGAAAATGGAAACGTCTAATTTTGTTGTCATTGGTAGTGGTGGTGTTTGTTTCTGCTTTTGGGCTTTTTAGGGGAAAAGGAGTGCCCTTTTTAGGGAGAGGATGGGAGTGGAGATGTACAAAGAAAGGAAGGAAGGGAATGCAATCATTGTATTCAGAATACAATATGTGGAAAATGAACTATGCAACATATGAGCAGGGACAGAAAGGGGAAACCAGGAGAAAGTAAAGGAAGGAGTGACACCACAAAAAGAAGTAGACTCATTATCTGACTTAGGAAATGGTAATACTTTGTCCAATACTTTCATAATAAGAGTAAAATGTTTTTTTAAAAACAACTTCAGAAGTTCAACTTATTGTTGTTGGAGCCATGGCTCAGATGGTAGAGTGCCAGCTAGTGAGTAAAAGCGTCAGATACTAATCTCAGACAAGAGAGAGAGAGAGAGAGAGAGAGAGAGAGAGAGAGAGAGAGAGAGAGATTTCAACTTGTTAGTATGAGAGAAGACATGCATGAAGGCTCAAATTCCATTACAAGAAGAGGGAGAATAACTCTCCGCCAGTATAAATCTCAATTGAACTCATCATCATTCCTTCACCAAAAACTTTATAATGCCCCCCATCTCGTTCAAATTCAAAGGTAAGTCATTTAAATACAAAGAAATTACATTGTCCGCTGTCTCCCTTCCAAGCCTAACTAGCCTGATCACTGAATACCCAATGTTCATTCCCTGGGTGCAGAGTACTCCATGTGTGTAACTCATTTGTGTCTTTAAACTTTTGTCTCTGCTGATCCCTTTTACTTCTGCTCTGCTTGCTCCATCGCTTTCAGGGCTTTACTCAAACTACCACGTCAGTGAAGCATCCCTGATGACTTGTGAAAAATCCCTTCTCAATCCTGGAATGCTCTACCCTTTCTTGGTATTATTTTTCTCTACAGCACTCTACTTTTGGTCATCTATATATTTTAATTGTGTATTTCTTACTCCTCACTCAAAAATACTTTTCGTTTCTTTCTCTCTCTCTTTTAAAAACTTCCTCTCCATTCTATTCACGGCTTTATGCCTGGTGTCTGTGGAACAACTACAGACACTGTGGTTGATGAAGGGAAAGGCCAGCCTAGGTGAGGCTGCCAGATTTAAACTTACAAACCTTACTCAGTTAGATAAAGCCTAGAATGGGAAAGCCCCCAAGCACCAGAGGGACAGAAACTAGCTCTTGCATCAAATTTGTTTGTTTTTTTGTTTCCTCTTTCTTCTGTGTCAACTGTCTTCTGACAAGACACATCCCAGAAAGCATGTGACACATCAGCTGAGCAGACCAACTACAAAGACAACCAGCAGCTTTCATCTGTGTAGGGCAAGAAAGACATGGCAAGAAACACTTTTGGTGCTATGCAAGCCCAATCCCAAAGGAAGACCTAAATGCATGGGCTGTGACAAAACCCAGGGAACTGAGTAAAGAAAGGAACCACGCACCTCATTACAGGTGAGTAAGTGCATCAGATCAGGAGCAGCGAATCCTTATTTTGCAATTGCTGCCAAGCAGGGGAAAATTGCTGCTACAAGTTTCTACAATCCACTTCATCATGGTGAGTATGCTACTCACTTCAATGCAGTGAGTGTTGAGTGTGCGGCCCCAGGAAGGAACACCGCTTCAGTTAATGGCAGAGTGCTCCTCTCCCAAGACAATAGGGTCAGTTGGAAATTCTACGTCATTTAATGTACAGTACCCTGGACAGATCTATCCAGTACAACCCAGTGTGCTATCTTGCATGGGAAATCCAGCTGCAGATTAATTTCACACAGGTGGTTGACTGGAAGAACACCTTGGTGACTATACACTCCAAAAAAGTAGGGGGAGGTGGCGCTAACAGAAACACTGCTAGGGAAGTCCAGGTGTTTTACCTCATCTTTGGGAAAATGCCAGTATACACATAAACGGATCATGGCAAAACAGGGGTTTCAGAGTGGCAGAGTGCTATCTCACCCAGTAGTAGGGCTAGGGCTACACCCATTCAAATTGGATCCCCAAGAAGGACTATTTTGCTGATGGAACACAGCTGGTAACCACTATATACAAGAAGAAAAAAAAAACAAACTATTTTATTCCGGGGGAATGAGGGAGGAGGTAACAAACAGTACAAGAAATGTATCCAATGCCTAATGTATGAAACTGTAACCTCCGTGTACATCACTTTGACAATAAATAAGAAAAAAAAAACTATTTTATTCCTTTAAAGGGTGCTTTTTCCAACTTTTTCCCCTTATACTATTTTTCTTATCTTTTCTATCCTTTCATAATCCCTGATGTTACCACTCTTCTCTACAACAACTGTTATACACCTATACCTGAGAATTTTGAGTATCTGTAGTCTTCAACCTCCATCCCTCATCTTCCTTACTGTATATCATTTCCTTCACCTTCCCTATAGTGGATACCTAAGTTTGAACCCCTAGATATAGTAATCTTATCTTTTACACCCACATATCATACAAAATACATATGACAGTCTGTACAGATAATCTGACCAGTGGCATCTTACTATTTGTAAATATCTGGTTCAGTATTCATTTCATGAATTTGCTACTGTTTAGATAGACCACTTTCACCAGTGGTGAGAAACAGCACATTAACTCAGACAGCAACCAGTCCTGTAGGAATACAGATTAAAAAGCCAATAGGAAGACTTACGTGAATCCAAACCATAACCTTGGTTCAAAAGATTAAATCCCAAAACAGAAATACAAGAAAAGAGAAGAAAGCAAGAAATCAACACCTCCCCAAACAGTTATACAAGAAAGGATCAGAATGACAGCAAAATATACAAAACTTTACATAATGAGCTAAAAAGATGTTGATAATTTGTTCAATAAAATTAAGAAGAACATTTATAAGCAACAAGATATCACAGAGAACAGAAATAACTAAAAAATACAAGAATAAATAAAAAGCTAAATGAATTACAAGTAGTACAAAGTAATACACAAATGAAAATAAAGAAAATGAAGCTAAGCAACTAATAGATTAAAGACAGGTATAAAGTATCAAGTTGAAAATGAAAAGGAATCCATAAAAAAGGATCCCATAAAGAGACAGACAGCCTAAAAGGAAAAAAAAATCAAACCTAAATAGAAAGCCTCTCTACCAGAGGAGATAAAATGGAAGACAGGATTTCCAGGTCTGGCAACAGAAGAGCCATATTAGCGAAGTAGGAGAAAATTGGGGAGGGGGGGTGTCAAGGAACTATAAAAGGAATTTTTAACCAAAAAAAAACAAAAACAAAACAAACCCTTGTTAAGAATCTATTAAAATACAAATTAAGAATTATGGGCATAGATGAAGGCAAGGAGAAGATAGCTAAAGGGATAGGGAACATGCTTAACAGAATACTAGAAGAAAACATCCCAAAGCTTATAAAAGAGAAGCCCATTCAGGCCAGAAAAGCACCTCTCCACCATCACAGTAAAAATAGAAAGGGCAGAGCACAAGGATAGAAAATCACAAGCTTCAGGAGAGAAAAAGTATGTCACTTAAAATGAATAAATATTCAGAATAACAGCAGACTTTCAACAGAACGTTAAAGCAAGGAGGAAATGAAATGATGTATTTGGAGTACTAAAAGTTAACAAACATCAACCCAAAGTAAACTGCCCAGAAAATCTATCATTCATAATTAGAGGAAAAAACATATTTCCAACCTCATGCTAAATGAGAAAAACTTGAAATTATTTCCATTAAAATAAGGATCAAGATAAGCGTAAGCTAGTCTCCATCCTTACTCAATTTAACATTGCAATTCCTAGTCAAGGGTAATAAGAGACAGAAATGAAAGGTATGCAAATACAAAACGATGATATTAAATTATCCCTATAAAAGTTGCAGATGAGACAATCCTATATCCTAAAGAGCAAAACCCTAAACTTGTAGATCTGAAAAGCAATCTGAGCAATATGAAGGATATAAAACCTGCATACAAAAAATTAGCTGTTATATTCATCAACAATAAACAAAAGGAGATGGAAATTAGGAGAACAATTCCATATGCAATATCAAAGGTAAAACAACCAATCTAGAATTAAACTGAAACAAAGAAATGAAGGGCCACTACAGTGAAAATTCTAAAATCTTAAAGAAAGAAACTAAAGACACAAGTAGATGGAAAAATTGCCATGTTCATGGATGGACAGAATTAGTATTGTGAAAATAGCCAAACTGCTAAAGAAAATCTACAAATTTGATGTAATGTCCATCAACTCCCAATGTCATCCTTCACAAAGACAGAAAAATCAATATTAAAATTCTTATGGAAGCGCACACAAAAGCAATCAAGCAAAACAACAATAACAACAACAACAACAACAAAAACAACCCTCTAAATACAGCCCGACTTCAAAAACAGCATGGTCCTAGTACACAAACAGAGCTGAAGATCCAGAAACAAATTCTTTTACCTGTAGCTACACAACCATCCTGGGAAACTAGGCATCTGCACATATAAGACTGAAACTGGGGGCTGGGGATATGGCCTAGTGGCAAGAGTGCCTGACTCATATACATGAGGCCCTGGGTTCGATTCCCCAGCACCACATATACAGAAAATGGCCAGAAGTGGCGCTGTGGCTCAAGTGGCAGAGTGCTAGCCTTGAGCAAAAAAAAAGCCAGGGACAGTACTCAGGCCCCGAGTTCAAGCCCCAGGACTGGCAAAACAAAACAAAACAAGACTGAAACTGGATCCATATTTCTCATCCTGTACTAATAGCAATTCAATGTGAATTAAAGACCTTTGTGAAAGATCTAAAAGTCTGGAGCTACTATAGGAAAAATCAAGTAAAAAAAAACATTGCCATTTATTGGTCTAGCAGAAACTTTCTGAATAAAAATTTGGTTTAGGTAACAGTTATCAGGATTGACAAATAAAACCACATCAAATTAAAAATTCATGTACAACACAAGTTGTACTAGTCACAAGGCTGTAATGAGAGCCTACCGATAGGGAAAAATTCTACTATATATTTGAAAAGAAATTAGTAACTAGAATATTCAGGGAGGATCAATAACCCAGTTAACAAATGGGCAAATGAACTGAACAGACATATTTTGAAAGAAATACAAAAGGCCAACAACTATATGAAGAAATGTGCATCATGCCACTTATGAAAGGAATACAAATTAAAAGCACATTTAGACTGGGCACTGGTGGCTCATGCCAGTAATCCTAGCTATTTAGGAGGCTGAGATCTGAGGACCTCAATTTGAAGTACAGGAAGGAAAGTCCAAGAAACTCTTTATATCCAAATAACCACCAGAAAACCAGAAGAATGCAATGACATCATTTGGAAATGATTTAGAAACCATCTTATTAAGCATAGTAAATTAGGTTCAGAGGATAAAGATTATGTTTCCACTCATATGTAAATGCTAGACCCAAAATAAAAATATACACGAATAGTTATAAGATTGTGTGTGTGTGTATGTGTGTAGAGAGAAACTAGATACACAGGTATATGTCTGTCTGTGTGTGTACGTGTGTCTGAGATGAACTTCACTAAATTTCACAATAAAACTTCTTCAAACAATGAAATGAAACAATGAAATTCTTCAAACAATGAAATTATTAAAATGAAAATGAATATGAGGAACTTGAAACATGTCTGGGATATAGGTACTAGTGAAAGGGAATTGATGAACAGGGTTCAGGGAGAACAAGTATTGTCAAAATACTTATGTGTATGCACAAAAATGGAATGCTGAGACTTGCCGGAAAGGGGATGGAAGACAAGGAAGAATGACCAAGGGAATAACTCTGATCAGGATGTACTGTATACACGAATAGACATGATAAAATGAAATATGTCCATAATGAATGGTAATAGTAATTAAAACAAGAACAGCTCCTGGCAATCTCATGTGCTTATTCAGTAAATGATCTGTTGAATAAGAGGGAAATAGGAAGAGAAGAAAGGAGAAAGGAAAATAAAGTATAAAAGTAAAATGTCTGTCACTAGATGTGGCCTAAAGAATAGGAACAATTTGGACATGACATGTAAATGAGGTTGACTTTCACACTGGAATCATGAAATTTCAGATCCAAATTTAGGATTGAGACATTTACCTGTTAAGTCATATTTTTCTACTCAATCATACCAAGGAGATTCAAGGACCTCTAGAGTCCTAGGCAAAGCTATAGTTGTAAATGATGCCACAAAAGACAGAGAATGTCCTCATCCAACTCTGCTGAGCCTAAGAATAATGATAGCCCATAGAGAGCCATGGGAGATAGTTGAGCATTTGTTAACTACAGAGCAAAAATTACATTATATTCAAGAGGGATGAGAATAGAGAGGAAAGGAAGGGAGAGACCGAGGTGGTGGGGGGGGGGGGTGGGGAATGTGTAATTGAGTGTCTTAAGTATTGTGATCCTTATTTCTTGAAGTAAAGAAGAAAAGTGCTGAAGGATAAGCAATCATGAGGCAGGTGTAATACACATAATAGGCAGGGTACTTGGAATTTAAGAATAGCAAGCTTTAGGGCTGGGGTGTGGCTCAGGTGGTAGTGTAAGGCCCTGAATTCAAATTGTAAGGGCAAAGGCCAAGGCAAGCAGTATGTTCAGTTGCTGATTTGCAGAAATGATGAACGAAAACGTAAAAATATAAACATTGGAGAGGTAGGCACAGGCAAGATCATAGGTTTGTATAACACTGAAGACTGGAATAATAAATGAAGACTTTTAATCAGAAAGATAATTAGGTTTGTATTTCAGAAAGAGAATTACAGCAGTTATGTAGAAAATGGCTCAGAGAAGAATGAAATTAGAAATAGTAAGGCCTCTATTATTTCATGCTGACAGGAAAAACCAGATGGAGAAGAGCACAAGATAGAATGTCCTGAGCTATACCAGGTGGTAATCAAGAACAGGAGCAGAGATTGGATGAGGGAGGATACAATGTGCTAGAGCTGAACCTCATGTAGTAGGGTAGGGGAAGTAAGGGAGGAGGTAATGACAACACCTCAAATCTGTACGTGAATAGTTACACCATCAACCAGGATGGAATCATTTGATCTTCTGAGGGAGACATGAGCTCATTTGTAGCCACACTGTTTCAATACCTAAGTGATAATATGTAGTCACTAGTTGAATATGTTGGTGAAAGCATGGTAGAAATAGGGCAAAAGATTCAGTAGCATCTACAGAAAATTGAAACCATGAGGTGAGAGAGAATGAAGTCATAGGAGGTATGGAGACTTGGTCATTACTCTTTTAGTTTAAAAGAGTAATGAGGGCCTAGAAGTAGAGGCTCACACCTGTATTCCTACATTTCCATGAGGAGATTGAGAGGATCATAGTTTGAGGCCAGCCAGGACAAAACAGTTCAAGAGACTTCATTTCAACCAACAGCTGGATGTGGTGGTGTATGCCTATCATCCCTGCTATGGGCAGGAAGAAGTCTCATGTGGTACAGTGCCTGCCTACTTAGTATAAAGCTCCAAGTTCAAGTCCCAGTACTTGAAGTGAGAGGAGGAGGGGGAAGGAGAGGAAGAGAAAGAGGAGGAGACTGAGAAGCAAAAACAGTTTTGAAACACACAAAACAGAAAAGAAGCATTGAGAGGTTTAGAAGGAAATTCAGAAATTTGAGCTAAACTATCTAACAGATCTAAACATCTAAACTATCACTAAAAAAATGGTGGAGTAGAATTTTATGGACTAATGGCTTAGCTCAAGTGGGGGCCCTGGGTTCAATTGTGTATAATAAGAAAAACAGGAATTAACATTAAGCATTAGAGAAATAAGTATTTAAAATTTACTTGAGGGAGACATTATTAGTGAATAATAGGAAAGGGTCAAAGTCAAAGCAACAAATATCTATTGGAGACGGAATTAAATTTCCTTCTAATTCCTCTAACTGGCATGGCTATTAAGACAGTAAGATAAGAAGAGTAGATTTAACAGTAGAGACTGAAGAAAAATATTTTAAAAAGCAGTTTAAAGTGGGAAGAGTCTCCAGTAGATGAAAGAAACAGAACAAAGAATATGAAGGTGGAAAACAGAGTTGGAAAAGGAAGCGGGTAAAATCTGAGAGATGGGAAAGCACGAGACAAGAAAGCAAGAATGAGGAAGACAAGTTTAGGGGTGAGAATGCAAGTTAAACTCACGTTCCTGCCAAGTATATAGTTATTTCAAAAGTAAGAGAAAGACTGCTGACAGTGAGGGAGGTAAAACTGAGTGGAGAGCTTGGCTGAAGACCGCTGTCAAAGTCCCAAATAGCTGTGGTGGGGAAATAATACTATTCTACCATAGTATTTTGAAATGGCTGCACTACAAAGGAAGAGCTGGAGAGAGAGGTAATAAATCTAGAAGACTGGCTTTTATCTAGAAGGATCCTAAATTAACTTTAATCTGATTGGTTTACCACATGAAGTACAGTGAAGGCAATAATCAGAAATAATTAGGTAGGGAACTTTTTACTACATAAATAACAACTCCTTACTTTCATAGTGAAAGTTGTCTTTGACTAAAGAGGCAAAAAGGCACCATACAACTTTTAGTTTTCCTGATCAGAAATGCTTGTAGGCTTTTTTAACAGTCACTGACAATCCAACTTAACCAATCCATTACATCAGGATGGCCTATTTAAAGTACATCTAGAACTAAGCACATCTAAACTATCACTAAACAGTGATCAGTTCTGATAACAGTCCAATCAACCTAGACCACTTTTCAAAATGACCTCTGTCATTTTGAGCTGGCATATCTGTTCAGGAAAGGAAGCTTGTGGACCTGAGATCATGTCTTTATTGAGATCTGTCTAAGGCCTACAAAGGTAATTTAGGCATTGTTCCCCACAGTCAGGAAAATGCTTCTGCAAACCAGAGTGCTAAAAGACTACAATGTTGTAGCCCAAGAAGAGGTATGTGCAGTTGTTAAAAGTTAACTGTTGTACATAATTTCCAGTCTGGAGTAAAGCTCTTAATGGACATCAGATACCGGCAATCCCTTGGTAAAGTAGGTTAAGTAAGGTTATAGGTTCCTGGCTAGGTAGGGCCAGCATCCCTGAATCAGCCTGAAGAAGTCACAGAAGATGAATGATCTTCACCCATCAGCTCCCCTTTAAGATCAAGGTACCAGAGTCGTTTTTGGGAAGATGAGACAGGATAAACTAGAAGCATGGAAAACAGTGGTACCAAATGTACAAGAATGGAAACTTGCACTTGTGAGAGATGGTTCTTTAACCAGTCTATGCAGAAAGTTGCAGGCAACCCAGCACAAGGTGTAACATGCTATTTGGAACCACTGGGAACCACTGCCCTGCTCATTCCATTTGGGTTGAGATCAAGGACGGCCTGAGAGACATCGGGAGGAAACTGTATCTTCACCCTGCGCACATCTACGTGGTAAAAGCAGATGGGACTCCATCACATGTAGCTCATTCCTGCTGGAAGGCTACTTTGGATCTGCTGAAACTAAGATTTTGAGGGGATATTCTTTTTGTGGTAACCTTCCCACTTCTGAGTTGACTGGAGTTGATTTGCTCTATTAAAAAATTGGATAAAGCAAAAAAAAAAAAAAATGACCTCTGTCTAGATTCTTGGCTTCTCACCAAGCTCAACCCCTCACTGACTAGGTTGAGGAGGAAAGGAAGAATAAGAAGACAGTAATTCATGAACACTACAAAAGATGGGGACAGCTTATTGCCTGGTATATATTTTAATAAGCTGCCAAGAAGGGTGATTCTGGACCACATTTAATGTTAGAAATCATTCTAATTAGCATTAACATTAAGTAGGTTTGCTTTGAGAAAACACACTAATGGAAATGGAAAAACAGGTGCATGATACACTGAGAGTAGAGATAAGCAAAAAAATGATAATAAACAGATAAATTGTCACCATACCTCAAGATAAGTGAAACTCTGATTTAACAAAGTACTGAAGAGAAACCATCTCAGAGGAAAAAGAAATTGCAAGATCAAGATTGACCCCCTAGAGATTGTAAAGTCAAAAGACTTCGGCCTTTTTCTTGGTTTGCACTTGCAGCAAAGGCAAAGAAAGAATAAACCCAGTTCCTGTGTCTCATTTTATCTCTGATATCCACTTCTTAAGATTAACAATCAACAATCTGTGTAACATTTCTTTAAATAAAAGCTACATAACACAGCAATGCTTTGAGCATTGTGTTGTCTTTTTAATTAGCTAGTATTAGTTATGAGGGGAGAGTGAGTCATTAGTACCTCTCTACAAATTATTTACATTGTATCCCAATCAATCTCAACCCATCTATTGTATTCCTTGTCCCCCTATTCCTGTTACTTATTACTTCCAACCTACCACCTACTTCCAATCTTTTTTTTTTTGGGGGGGGGGGCAGTCCTGGGGCTTGGACTCAGGGCCTGAGCACTATCCCTGGCTTCTTTTTGCTCAAGGCTAGCACTCGGCCACTTGAGCCACAGCACCACTTCTGGCCATTTTCTGTATACGTGGTGCTGGGGAATCGACCCAGGGCTTCATGTATACAAAGCAAGCACTCTTGCCACTAGGCCATAGTCCCAGCCCCACCTACTTCCAATCTTATCCTCCTCAATTAACTACATGAAGAAACTATCTCAAATTCTTCACTGAAAGTAGGCAAAAAGAACTCATGACCAAGTAAGAAAGAAAACTAGCTTATGTAAGAACTTCCTCAAAGGGGCAAACTACTGTAGTCACCAGTGGCATTCCATTTTCTCACTGGCATTCCTACCTGATTGTAAATCTGGGTACAATCTCATTTTTCCCAGGTGAATACTATGGTGAAGATACAGAACTGTCTGCCATCTGTTACCCAGAATTAGCATAAAGGCAAATTATCTAATCTCTCACATTTAACAAATACAAATGGTGCTTCCAACACCAAAAGCTCATTTACATCTTCATTCACGAATGACTACACCATAAAAATGACTATTCTGGCCCTAATGGTGATAGAACTGGTCTGGAAATGCCATTCTTCCAACAAGCTTTCCTAACCCTTTTAATCCAGCAGTTAGAACAAAACTGTTATTCTACCTACATCTGAAAAGGAATATATTGAAAATAAAGAACTGTCTGTAGTAGACCAGAAAAAAACAGTGTACAAGATTTAAGACAAAGGAAAAGGTAAGTCAGCACTAAACTATTGAGAGTAACAAGAGGGAGAAAGATATAAGAAAGCAACTGCAAAATTAAATAATGTAGTAAATTAATACAATTTTAACAGAGAAGACTCTATTGCTTCAGAGATTCAAAAGTTCTGGGTAGAACTTTGTATTAATAAAGAATGAGAAACACACAGAAAAACAAGGACATGCTTATGGGACCAAACAGTTAGAAGAGCAAGGTCAATTTTGAGAGGCAGATGGGGGTCTGGTGACCCCCAAATACAGAGAATAATCAATGGTCCTATCCCAGTAGCTAGAATATATCTATTAGAAAAGACTCTCAAAAACAATCCCCAAATCAGTCATTTCCTTATAAACTTATAAATAGCTTTTGCTATTAGTGCAGGCAAAAGAGAACAAGAAACAGAGGGACATATAAAACAATGCCTGATTTCCTGAAAAACTTGTGGGGTAAAGGTTCTTTTTCACTCTGAATAAACACTTTTACATAAGTGAAACTATGAAATATCCATTCATAATTTTTATTATCTACAAGTATGTTTTTGTTTGAACAATTACAACTCAGGGAAATTGTACTGAAGTTAATACTCTGCATTGATTACAGAAAGGTATTCATCATTGGGTGATGCAGTGATCTTTCATCTCTATTATCTAAACACTTACCACTTTGTCTACACATTCATGCCACAATTGTAAGTTCTTAGAATGAGACTAGCAAACTAAAAGTCTGCCCTTGCTATCAAAACTTTATAGAAATACAGCCGTACCCATTTGTGGCATACTGTTATGAAGAGTTGAATAAAGGCATCTAACACCATATGTCTTTCAAAGCTGAAGATAATATCTAGCATTTATGAAAAAAGTCCTCCAAGCCCTACTTTAGTGCACTACTACTTGAAATGATGTTTAAAAGGTCACTTCCCATAATAAAACACTTACAATTAAGGGCCATACAGGAATAACTGCTATGCTTTTTTTTTGCTGGTCCTGGACTTGAACTCTAGACTTGGGCGCTGTCACTGGGCTCCTTTTGCTCAAGGCTAGTACTATACCAACTGCCACAGCACCACTTCCAGCTTTTTCTGTGATTAATTGGAGATAAGAGTCTTACAAACTTTCTTGCCAGGTCTGGCTTTGAACCACAATCCTCAGAGCTCAGCCTTCTGAGTAGCTAGGATTACAGGTGTGAGCCACTAGTACCCAGCATAACTGCTACACTTGTGTAAAACAAACAAACAAAAAAAGTACCTCATGTTTCAGAGTTCTGCGTGTGACCTTCACAGAGCATAGCTGAGGATGTCCCAGGCTAATTCATGAGTCCAAAGCAGCCAAGAAAGTGTGCGTTCTTAAATATGACCGCCTCTATAAGGACTCCCAGGATAAGGTGACTTCCTCCCTCTGGGCAGTAATGTTTTAATGGAAAAAAGAAGGGAGCTGGCATTTATTCAGCATATTAACACTGGCCACAGACTCTATGGTAAATAAGCTGGCACCTCTCTTCCAAAGAACACTCGGGATGCTTCCATTAGGAGGAAGGAGTGCAACCAATACTGTCATCTCTGCTTTTAGCAGCAGCAGGAGGCCTAGAGAGAAGCTGTGTGCAGCACTGGACTTGCTGTGCAATGTTACCTCCTGAAGTTTCTGAGAAGGAAAAATGAATGACTATATTTAGATCCCGCCTGGCATATAGCAACCCTTGTATGTGCAGAGGGGCACAATTTTGCCATTCATTTTCATTATTATTAACACTAGATTGCTTGTGTTATTCCCACTGGATTGGGCCACCCTGTTTGCAAAACGAGGGAGGTAGAGTAGATATAAAGACATCTTCCCACAGTAAAATATTATGACTTTATTTAGATGAAAAAGTTCACTGGATAGACATTACAGTAGCCATTCCCAAAGGAAGCACCTTTAGGAAGGAGAAGAAAAAGAAGAGGTAAGCTCTGACTTCATAAGTCTGGAGAGGGATCTCGCAGACAAAGCTGTCAGTGTAGATTCTTATTTCAAATCCAGCCAGCCTGGGAAGAGGTCACCCTGAGCTGATAAAGATATCATGGTCACCTCTTTAGCCTCCATGTGCGGCCAGGGAGCGCACCCATCCATCCGCAACACTCTCAATCACACACGCCACTGCAGAGGCAAGATTCATGGCTCCGGCAACAGGCCAGTGTTATCCAATATGCATGAAATCAAAGTTTTCATCATTTCCAGTGGTCAAAGGCCAGTGAGTGTTAAATCCCAGAATACCAGGATTAATGAAGGAGTCATTAAAAACCCAACATTAAATCACTTCTGTGGCCAATGCTGAGAGTGATGTCTGTAATACATTACCAGGCTGATTAAAAAGAAGCAAGTTCCAATTTAGAAATGAATTACCTGATTTAAAAAAAAAAAAAAAACCCTGTTTGGATGGCTATCACAGCAATTTGGTTATTTCAAGGGAGTGAGAGAATGGGTCACATACAAGTTATGTGAGGGATGGTAAATTATCACCCTAAACTCACACGGTACAGAATTGTAGAGCAAATACTTTCAAAGAGACATGAGAGGGACAGGAGTTCTGGACAAGTGGACAAATTGTACTTGGGCCCGCCCTCCCTCCCTCCCTCCCTCCCTACCTACCTCCCTCCCTCCCTACCTCCCTCCCTTCCTTTTTTGTAACATGGGGGACCTAAGGTGGCGCTGTTAACATCTTGTGCCTAGGAAACTAGTTTAGACATATTTAATAACAATTACACCCTGCTTACAGTTTCCTAATGCGTGCAGTTAGTGGATTCCAGAGAGCAGAAGCCATTCTTCCGTTCAGACTTCTGAGGCCACCATAAATAAAGCAATACAACTCCCAGGAAAAGACTATTCAGCAATTAAAACTGCAGGTGAGCTGTAGCAAGGGCTGAAGAGTAGCAACACGAGCCAACTCTTAGGGGCTACCTTCCACTCTACCATATACACTGTTCCCTTGTGTGAGCAAATCACAGCATAGTGGGCATGACAGGGTTCTGCCTCTGCACTCCACTGCTCCCTTAGTCTCCGATGTAAAAACCACAGCCTCCAGAGCCATCAACCTACTGTTTTAGGTTCCACCTAAACAAGTGACATCCTCTTTATGGGCAGTGATTTTCAAGCACTCTCTCAAAACACAAACTTCAGCAGTATACTGCTGAAGAAAACAGTTCTAATTCAGACGATCCAAACCAAATGGTCATACAGTCAGCATTCTATATCTGCAGGTTCCACTACCAAAGACCAAATAAACAAAGGTAAGAAATAGTCAGAAAACAAAATCCTGCCTGTATTGAACATATGCAGGTGTTTTATATTCCCATTACTTGCTTAACAATATGATATAACAACTCTTTACATGGCATGCATGTATTACATAAAGAATCTAGATATGATTTCAAGTGCCTACTTACATGTAAACACTAGGTCATTCTACATAAAGAACTTGAGCATCTGTGGATTCTGGTATCCACAGGGGTCTTGGAACGAATCCTTGTGAATACTGAGGGCCAGCCCTACTTATTCTTGACACTGTGCTCTCTGCTAACTCACTAGAAGAATATTTGTATATCTCCTTGATAAGATACCTTGAAGAGCTCTCAAAGTCCAGGTGACGCAATTTTTCAATATTAGTGTAACAACTATAAACAGTACTCAAAATATTTAACATTACAGTGCTGGATAGTTTGGTTCTGCCAGTGTATGTAGGATGAATAAAAACCCAATTTGCAAATAGAAAGGTATGACTGAGAGCAGTGTTACAAATGGGGTTATAGCTAGAAGGGCCTCAACCTAAAACCACAAATCTACTCCAGGATATTAATTTAGATTGAAGGCTACCAAATAATTATTCTTCACTCATCAAAACACACATTGTTAATTTCAGATACAGTCTACTCTCAAAATAGAATACAATAAGTACTTGGCTTCATGGATATTTATCTACTGGCTTAAGTCTTCAGTAAATCCCACTACTGGTGTTTATAAAGCCCAATACATGGATAAATGATACTTGAATTTGAAAAAAAGTATTAATTACTTAGAGACACAATTTTTGTTAGTTAGCAACAGTGACAACAAAAGAGGCTAATACTTTATACTGCCTTAAGAGTTTCTGTAGAGGAGAAAGCGATATTCTTTGCTAAACAGACAAAAGCTTAGGAACTTGGTAATCAGTTATAAAAAAAAATACAAAAGGAACTACACAGACTCCAACTCACTACATCACTATTGCACTGAGCTACAGCTCTCAGTAGGTTATGGTGACTAGTGGCAAGCTCATTCTCCAGGTAACTAAAGCAGGTTACTATGCATGAACTAGCACAGGAAAAGTCTGGCTACATTAGTAAAGTCAGAAATATTAAATAGCCTTGTAAATCCAGGTTCCTAAGTAAATCAACTCACATAATGACCACTGGGGGAGAAGGTGTGCAGGAAAAATTCACTGCTACATTTTAAAGCCAGTGGAAAGTGGCTTTGTTGCTACTACTTCTTTAATGCTCAGACTCACCAGCAGTGACACATGGCCCACCCTGTCAAGAACCTGAGCAGGGATTTAAAGACATTTGAGATTCTTGGAAGAGGTACACGGAGGAAGGACAGTATTAGCAGTACAATGCTACTTTCCATAAGGACCAAATAAGGAACCAGTGGAAAAAGGATAAATAAATGCCTAGCTGAGGTCACTCCTTGTGATGGGAACAGAATAAGAAATAACTATCGGAGCTATGTTGCTCTACTGTCTTGTACTTTTTCTAGAATTAGTACAGAAGACATTCCTAAAGTTATAAAAGGCTCTACCTAGATACTCAAAGGGGGTAATTCGATAAAAGATACATAAGTAAATTTTTTAAATGGCCACCCTACTATGTATGGTGATGCTGTAGGCCCAATCTAAGGGCAGAAATGTTGGTTTTGGAAGGTCCTGTTTTTTCTAGACTTCCTTTCTCAATGGTTATCGCTATTGCCTTCACATTGGAATCACTATGGAAGACAAAGCCAGGGTCACTGCAGACTGATAATGCATGAATCCGCAGACAAGCAATCAGTATTGCAAAAACACTAAGCATTCACACTTGGATTTTAAACTCGGGGCAAGCTTTGTGGTTTTCTGTAAGTGCCCCTGGTGATTTATCAAATTTTCTGATCCCATTCCACCACCCGAAATAGGATATTTCAAGAAATTCATTCAACTTCTCAAAAAATGAATGTGCATGCCAGGCACCAGTGGCTCATGTCTACAATCCTAGCTACTTAGGAGGCAAAGTGGAAGTCTGAAGCCAGCCTAGGCAGTAAAGTCCCTGAGACTCTTATTTCCAATAAAACCCAGAAGTGGAACAGTGCCTCAAACAGTAGAGCATTAGCCTTGAGCTAAAAAGGTCAGAGACAGTACCCAAGCCCTGAGTTCAAGCCCCAGAATATCTTCCCAACCCCAACGTACAGACAATGACTGAGCAAAACCTAAGACCCACAGAATTACAAAGACACCAATGGAGCCTTACCTAAGTACAACAACCTGAGAATCGTAAGTAAGGAGTAGACTGAACTTTCTTATTGTTTCAAAAACAGTGAACTCATCTCTAATGTTTCTACTTAAGGTGCAGGAAGCCAAGTAATCAATGGTGATAGCAACTAGGCTGAGTATTCCTCAGGTATTCCTCATTGTCACCTCTTTACAATATAATTGCCAAGCTGCCATGATGTACTTCCTGGGCAGCTGTATGACAAGAGCCCCTCTAAAATGCAGACACCACTGGGATTGGGAGACAGTGGCTTTCCCCCTCTCTGAAGAACAGAGACAAATAACTCGTGGCCATTATGACAAAACCAGGCCTACGTACCCAGTT
This sequence comes from Perognathus longimembris pacificus, assembly GCF_023159225.1. NCBI lineage: Eukaryota > Metazoa > Chordata > Mammalia > Rodentia > Heteromyidae > Perognathus > Perognathus longimembris. Next base: position 134,678,433 of record NC_063162.1, on the reverse strand, counting down.
TATTATTAGCTTGACATTAAACACCACTTAAAAAAACAAAACAAAACCACCCGCCCACACAAACACATACCCCAACACAGAAAATTACATAATGGCATCTGGAATGATCTGCTCTGACAGTGAAAGCAGAAACATCCAAACTGGGGATGGGGAAGCCCCAGAAAGTCACTTCCACATTTCGCAAAAAAATTTATGCAAATGTTGATTAAAAGTAACTGCTTCTTGGTTGGGGGGGCGGGGATCCAAAATAATAGTAAAGGCTCTCAAAGGTTGTCATTCTGCTCAAAGAAATGCCAAGTGCTTATTAACTGGCCATTTAACAGTGTTCTATTGAGTCCATTCATTCTAGATAAATTAGAAGGAAATAGTTCTGGCATAGGTTGTTTCTTACAATGGAAGCTCACAATAAGTGGGGGGTGAGGAGGCTAAGGTGGGGGAAGAATTCTACTTCCCCAAGAACAGGGGAATGTTTTTGTTTTTCATAGTCCATCAGTGCCTGGCCAAACCCCAAGGTCTGCCTTGAGAAGGCCTAGAATGTGGTAAATGCTTTACACTTGTACTGCATAACAAATTACAGAAATTCTGCAGGCAAGAGCTCTAGAAACAGGATCCTAATTATAAAACCAACTATATAAACACAAAAATGTGAAAAGAGGCTTATGAGACTTTTTTTCTTTGTTTTTTACTAAGAACTGTTTGTTACCCAGGATATATTTCTTTTAACTACATGTATAGTTCTAGTACACGCAGTAACAGAGCCCATCAAAAGGTTAAAGATTTTGAAATTTTCTATTCTCTCCTACACTGATGGCATTGGGGGCTAGTGATAGAGTTTCAATTCTTTGCTTTGAAATACAATAAACCATTACAGAGACTCTGTGGTCAGCCTTCACTCTGCGTTCTGATGTTTCCATAGCTGCAGACTGTGCTAAGTGACACATGAAGGAACACAAACATTTCAGGGGGAGGTTTCTGGAAAAGTGGTGTCAGGAAAAACACATTGCACAGTTGCTTCATAGTCAAAAAAAAAAAATAAGAAAAGCAATTCTAAAGTCAATGCCAAGATGATCCTTTCTTTGGAAGGAGAAGGGATGGTGTGAGAATTATAAAATAGCTCCCCTTGCTGCTGACCTGATATGAGATGGCTTACAAATCACAATTTTAGCACAATAGAAGTATACATTAGAGCAACAATCTGCTGAATCTCAATTTATATGTAAGCAGATATAACAGAAAGCCAAAAGGCTCCATACAAAGCCCACATTGAAATCTTGTAGAAGGCAATCCCCAGTTCCTTTAAAAAGCCCATGCTCTTAAAATCTACACATTTTTCCATACATATTTACCTCCAAATTTCCAGTCTGAGCTAAATCCATTCAAGTTCAATTTGTTTCTTTATTTTAAAAGATTATTCACTGAAAATTCATAGAACAGCATAGGAAGGGTGATTCCAAAAGCCACCCATTCTCTGAGGTACAAAGTCTAAGTAAGGCCCTCGGTCTTCACAACCACAGACAGCAGGTAGTGAGTGAGATCCCTAACTAACTAAAACACAAGAAGATAGCTGGCTAGCATACCCTTTGCACTGAAAAGTATCTAATAAACTGTTTTTAGTAAGAAGTGAATCATGTATCTACGAAATAGTAGATGTAGCAAGGCTCTTTGAGGTATTAAAATGATTCACCTATTATTTCTGCCATTTTATTTAAGGACTTATAGGTCATTATTGTATAAGGTAAACATAGACTACTTGGTAGTAACTACTTAATACAGTTAGAAGAGGAAAAGGTATGATTTCACCATTATTCCAACTCAAAATGAGGGAAGAGATAAATCCAAACTCAAGTGACTACCAATAGAACAAAATGGAGCAGTACAAGAAAATCACATATATGGAAAATGGCCAGAAGGGGCGCTGTGGCTCAGGTGGCAGAGTGCTAGCCTTGAGCAGGAAGAAGCCAGGGATAGTGCTCAGGCCCTGAGTCCAAGGCCCAGGATTAGCCCCTACCCCCCCCCCCCCCAAAAAAAAGAAAATCCCAATCCCAACCATAATTCAATGGGATGTTTCATTTAGGCTTTTAAACTATGTGCACTAAACTAGGTTGATGTTTAGGCCAGTCTATTAGGTCTATTAGTATCTGAGGTTGAGCTTGATCAGGGGAAGTGTGATAGACAAGAGAGTGGAATATAAAAAACACAAGCAAAATCCCTGTAAATGAAAAATGAGGAAAAGGAAATAGCCAGAAATTTAGGAGAAACGTGGGAGCCAAGAAAAAGAGAGAATGGACAGAAGAGACAACATGATCTGAAATAAGCTTAACAGTGTCTAGGTGGGTGGCAGGCTCAGGGCTCATTAACTACTTAAATGATTGTTATGTTAAACATGATCACATTTAATCTTATACCAGTATTGCAGTATACCAGTATTGTTAATATCTCTTAATTTACAGAAAATAAGCTCGAGCCCAAGATTGCACAGCTATCTAATAGCCACTTTTGCCGCAGGTCTGTTTACTTCCAAAGTTGACTTAAAAAATACTCAGATAATTTTAATATCCAATAATAATTTACCTTAGCCTCCATCTCAAAATCCAGCCTCAAGTGGTGTGAATCTTTCTGCTCCTATAAGTAAATTTTTTTTTTTTTGAGGGAAAGATGTTTCTGGGGTGAGGGTACAGGCTCTTCTACCACTCGAGCCTGCCTGTCTCCTTCCCTCCTCTCCCCTCCCCTTCATTCCATCCTTAATTGCATTTTAGTTGCCTTGTCCCATACTCATTTTTTATGATACTGGGCCAGCCTAGGCCACAATCTTCCCATCTTTGCTTCCTATGAACCTGGGATAACAGATATGTACCACTGTGCCTATCTTCAGGTTGAGACAGAGTCTCTCTAACTTTTTGCCTACATTGGTCTTGAACTTCAACCCTCCTGATCTTAGCCTCTGGGGTAGCTGGGATTATAGTGGTGAGTAACCACCGCCTGCTAATATTCTTTGTTGTTTATTTGTTGAGGCAGTGTTTTGTCATATAGCCTAGGCAGGCCTCAAACTCCTACCTTAGCCTTCTGAGTTCTGGGATTATAAGTGTGTGCTACTACAAGCACCCAAAATTAAATTCTTAAAAAGGGAGTACCTTCAAAATAATAGCTGTTGTAATTACTATGGTGAAAAGAAGAGAATTTTCCCCTATTTTTTAACCTCTTTTGGAAATATTTCTACTCTAAAAGATCACTCAGTATGAACTGGAGCAAATCTCTTTTAAGCAGCAACACAACTGAGAGACAAAAAAAAAATCTATAAAAATGCCATTCCTATTTCCCTTAACACTTTTTTTTTTAAACTGTGCTGACCACAGGAATTATAAAGAGCAGGGAGTAGAGAAATGACACAAAGAAAACTCCCAAGTTTTGCTCATTGGTAATCAAGTCAAATGCCTCTTTCTCCTTATCACATCAATTGCACTACCCCAAGAAATAAAGAAAGAATGCTTGCAAGAGGTCAGAATGGTAGACTGTCCACGTGCCCTCCTTTATAAGATCTCAAATGAAACAGGGAAAGACAGATATGGAAAAGAATAAAGCTCTCACAGCTCTGGGAAAGAAGAATGTGTATTAATAGTTTGGTAGTGAGTTTGTACAAATGCAGAAAGCAGATGGGTGGAGAAATGGTAACACATACACTAAGCAGTAAGAGCACTCCAATTATAAATACCACATGGAGTAGACATTAAGGATACCAGGGAACAATTAATTAAGAAATGCTTTCAGAGAAGCTGGGCAAGTTAGATGGTCTCTTCTTGTTTTCTTTTCTTTAAAAGAAAATTGTGCCAGTCTTGGGGATTGAACTTATTAGGGTCTGGGCATGGTCCTGTGAGCTTCTTTTTGTTCAAGGCTAGCACTCTACCACTTGAGTCACAGCACCAATTCCAGCCTGGTCTGAGTAGTTTATCAGAGTCTCATGGACTTTCCTACCTGGGCTGTCATTGAACTGCAATCCTCAGATCTCAGCCTCTTGAATAGCTAGGATTTGCAGGCATGAGCCATTAGCACCCACTTCTTCTGGTTTTCTGATGCCCAGAGAATAGCTAAGGGTAGAGGGGATAAGCTTTGGAAGAACCTCAAGGAATATAATGGAGCAAGTACAGGAATGCCTGCTATGCCATATTTGAAGGGTCTACCAAAATGGGGGTTGTTCCCCCAAGCAACGCAGGCTTGTGGGAAAATAGGAAGACCACTTAAGCCTAATAGAAATCTGTAGCCCAGGAACTCACAAAAACTACCCTAACAAAATAACACACACACAGGTGAGAGTCTACTGGCAGAAGAGCCCATTTTAACCTTCCAGATAAGATACTAAGGTGCTTGCTTCTAATAAGAACCATTTTTATCAAAATATAAAAAAACTGATCCAAGGTTAAGTCTTCTTCATTAACTCCTTGCTTTAATTGGAAGCCATCTTCACAACTTTTCACATTATGTTTTTGTAACTCACCAGTGAGGAGGAAGAAAGCAAAAGGTTCTTGAAGCCACTAAAGTTGTCACAATTTACAAGAAAGGAAGTTACTACTATAGATTTCTCATATTTAGATTTCCAGAATTTATTTTAAAAAAAAACCCTTTTTATACTCTAAATGTAACAAAGCTTGTACCTTTAACCAACATGACTTTCAACTTATACAATGACATTCTCCAAATTATCAATGCCATAGCAGATAATTCACTTCAAAGAAACATGTGTCAGGGTAGAGAGGGCAGTGGGAGATGTAACTTTGAAGTGACCTTGGAGGACGGTTGTGACCTAAATACAAAGCAGAGGCAGATCATCTGAGACAGGTGCTGCAGAGCACATCACAGTCTACCCCCTCCCACTCACACCTCAGCCCTGGGAAATATACAAAAGCTGGTCCAACAGCTTCTTGGCCTAGGCAATTTTACTGGAGTTTGTGACTTGCTTGTTCTGGGTGCAAGCATTCAGACAGGCTACAAGAGAGCTTGTTTCTGATACAACCTGCCTGCTCTTTTTAGAAGCAAAAGTTATTTCAGGTAACAAGTGGGGATTATTTCTTTTTATTTCTTTTAATTTTAGACAATATTCACAGATACTACGCTAGCCCTAAGCTATAAAGAGGCCACTATTAACATAGAACAATTAAAGACCAAATGTTTAAATAAAAAAATAAAATGAGCTAGATTAATACAACAGTCCATAAATTTCATAGGGATAGAAATCTTTTTTTTTTTTTTTTGCCAGTCCTGGGGCTTGAACTCAGGGCCTGAGCACTGTCCTTAAGCTCTTTATGCTCAAGGCTAGCACTCTACCACTTGAGCCACAGTGCCACTTCTAGTTTTTTCTGTGCGTGTGGTACTGAGGAATTGAACCCAGAGCTTCATGAATGGTAGGCAAGCACTCTACCACTAGGCTAAACTCCTGACCCCAGGATAGAAATCTTTTTAAGTTTGCATTCACCAATATGTTGATGATGTCTTGCACAGTGCTTAGGGCATACCAAGTATTCTATAAATATTTGTAAATGAATTATCCCAATGAGTATTACTGAATAGGCAAGAAAGTGGCAGTGAATGGAAATAAGTCAATATGCATAACTGGTTGGTCAAAAAAGTAACCTAAAAAATCAGTGTGAACATAGTGCCTTGAATACAGATCAAACACAAAAAAGACCTCTATACAACTACTGAAAGATAATAAGCGAAAGATAAAATACTAGTGGAATTTCCAGTAAAAGACAGAGGGATAAAATACAAGTGGAATTTCCAGAGTAAAAGAGGCAAAGAGAGTGAAAATAATACAGCATGAAGGAAAATTATCTGCCTGAGAGCCAGGTATGATGGTGGGCATCTACAATCCATAAACTTGGGATACTAAGGTAGGAAGATTCTAAGTTCAAGGCCATAACAAGATCTTGTCTCAGAAAAATCAAGCAAACTCTTAGAGAAGGTAAGTATTCAAATTTTGAAAGTTCAATAAGTATGCAACTGGGAAAAAAAAGATATATCAGAAACAATTTAATAATGTTTGAAAGAACCAAAGTTAAGTGGAAAATTGTAAAAGCCTAGAGAATCAGAGAAGAGAAAAAAAAGCTACAATTATAGAAATGGAAATTGAATTTCTCATAAGCATCATGAAACAATAGGAGACAATGATTTTCAAGTTCAGGGGCTAGAATTGTATGAAACTAACAACAAAGAACATAGCCAAAATTAAAACATCTTAAGATACATAGGAATTCAAGGAAGTTTACCAAACACACAGTAAAATATAAAGAAATAATAAGAAAGGATGTGAAGATTAGTGGCAGCTACACAGGAGTTTTGAGAAAGAAAAAACAGAAAATCAAATCAGCAGTTCTTTAAAGATTTAGAGACACAAAATTTCTTCTTTTACAGATTTAATCACGGTTATACTTCTCAGTGTAACGTATTATAATATCAAATGCAATTAGATATTATAACTGCTATGGGGGAAAATTAAATTCCTACAATAAATTTCTGGACAATGTATAGAAGACATTTCCAGTTACAGATGAGAACTGCAATAAATGATATAAATCTTAACAGAAAAAATTAAGCTTTTAGACAAGGAAGAGAAAGGTAAGTTCTAATGTCTTTATCTTTCAAAAAAGAAAAAGCACATACATTTGACCAGAAAGAGATTAATAAATTCATTGTTGACAAAATTAAAATGAAAAAATACATGTAGTAAGAAGGCACTGTTTAAAGCTGAAAACTTCAAAAGACTAGTGCTAATTTATAAAGACACAAGGATAGGCACACAGAGAAACCATTAGGAAGACAGCCTCTGGGGCCTCCATCAGGTGAAGCCCTTAAGAAAGGTAGCCATCTTAGAGGCTCCTAACAGCACCTAGAGTGTCAGTTTGAGGATCATGTAATTTGAAGGGATTCCCAGAGCTCCTCTGCCCTAAATGACCCAGGTACTATATCCTATGTAGAGGAAAAAGACAGGATATTTCAGAAGTGAGTAGTCACATTTAGTCTACTGACAACTAAGTAAATGACCCATCCAATAAGGAAGTGGTAAGAAGGATTAGTTTTCATTTATATTTTAGTTTACTCTCAGTAAAATACTGTGGCAATGGCTGGGCATGGTAGTACATGTGTATAATTCCAGCTACTAAGGAAGAGGTGAAGACAAGAAAACTGTGATTCTAGGTGGGCTGGGTAAAAGTTAACTAGATCTCATCTGAACCAATAAGCCAAGAGTAGTGGTACACATCTGTAATCCCAGTGATTTAGAAGACAGAGGTTAAGTCAAACAAAAGTGAGAGCCTAGCTGAAAAAAAAAACCAAAAAACTAATGGACTGGAGGTGAGGCTCAAGTGGTAGAGCACTTGCCCAGCACACACAAGGCCCTAAACTCAATCCACACCACCACCAAACAAAACACAGTCCCTGGCAACATCTGAACAGAGATGAATTTTTCTATGCCCCAATTACATAAAAGTCCCCGTGTTTCTTAAAGTAAAACTCTTAACAAACACAGTTTCTATGAATGGCAATGGCAGAGACTATTCATCAGGTATCTGAGGTGCTTACCCTAGGGTTAAAAACATTCTAGGATGAACTATGTCCAGAAGACCATCAACCTGTGGAATGATTCTAGTTTTATTCCTGGCAATATCCTCAGGGCCAGGAACTACTAAGCACTCAACAAATATTTGCTGAATAATAAATATAGAGCTAGCAATTCTTAGGAGACAAGTTTAGCAGTGGCGACTTGTCCCTTGTTTGAGCCCAGTCCCTCATGTGTCTCTCAACATTCCAAGACAAGTCATCTCTTCGAATGGACTCCCTGGTTTAAAGAAAAACTTCATTATCTCTCAGGCTCTCCACAGTCTACTTAGAAAAGCCAAGAAGGCTAGTTCCCAAAGGATCAGTTGAGGAAATACTCAAGACACATACTGCCTGGCTTGCTGCTCAATTCGTACTGTTAAAAATAATAATACTAGCCAGGTACCGGCTGGTCATGCCTGTAATCCTATCTACTCAGGCAGCTGAGATATGAGGATTGTGGTTTGAAGACAGCCCTGGCAGAAGAGTCCATGAGACTCTTATCTCCAGTAACTATTCAGAAAATGGCACTGTGGCTCAAAGGGTAGAGGGCTAGCCTAGAGCAAAAAGAGGCTCAAGGAGAGCACCCAGACCCTGAGTTCAAGGGCCAGAACCCGGGGGGGGGAGGGTGGACGGAATGAGTTAAGGAGGGAAAAGGAAAGACCAAGGAGGAGGGAGGGATAAAGCTCTCACATACCTCAGCAGTAAGTTTTGCTGATAAGTAGATCTGTGGGTGCCATTATACAAAGCTACATTCAACTTCTATACAGAGATGATCATTACGAAGCATTCTGAAACCAAGGGTTTTTAAGGAAATAAGACTTGGCAGCATAAAGTTTCCACAGACAGCCAGCCACAAAATATCTAAACAAAAGAGACAGATTTGTCTGAAACTCAACAGTATATTCCTAACTCCAATCCTGAGCCCTGCGTTGTTAAATAGCCAAGTTCCTTCTTTCAGTGCTTCATAGGACAAGTCTCTTCAAATGATTTCTATACTTGAGCTAGCTGAGAGGATATGCCCAGTAATTCAACTACTTTGTTCCAAAGTATTGTTAACCACTTATTGCTACTGACGCTGCAAATATCCTCAGAATGGCAGCAGGCATATCTCTGGTATTCAGTGCTAAAGGAAGCAGCACAATTATGTAGGTCAAGCTATATAAGACTCCCAGAAAATGATCAAAACTGTTTTGTCTTTCCTTTTTTTTTTTTTTTTTTAAAGTACTGGGGACTGAATCAAGGAGTTCAGAGACACTCTACTACTTCAGCCACATCCTTAGTCCTTTGTTTTTTGTGAAAGATTATTATACACTTCCAATAGACTGAAAGAAGGTCATCTCTCCAGTAAGAATGACCTTTATTTTGTTTTTTAGAGTCTTAACTTTGTGAGGACTGGACTCCAACTCTCAATCTTCCTGCTTTTGGCTCCTGAATAGGTAGGTATGTGTCATCATGCATGGCTTAAACAGGGCTAGAGGTAGGTTACAAGTTTATTTCTACTTTAAGGAGGAACCCTCTCAACCCTCATTCTAGTGTATTCTTTTTCCTTCAAAGCAGGATAGAACAGAAACAAACAATAGACACAAGCAAAAGAAACAAACCAAAGTAACAATACTTAGAAAACCCCACTACCACAATGATTAAAGATAAGAACTGTAAAAATAACTCTGTGAGAGAAGGATTATCACCTAGACCACTACCACTAATACCTTTATTCTCTCTCAGGTAAAGGAAAAGAGCCTTCAGGAGGTTGGGGGCCTCAGTGGGTAAGAAGACTAGGCTACAAAACAGAGGTTCCTACTTGTACTAGGAAAGAAAATTGCCACCGCTACATTTTAAGGCTTGAAAACACGAGGAGATTTGGCTGACAGAGAAACCTTCAAAGCTATGAAACTCAAGCCAGAAAAGCTGCGGATTGTATGACATTTATTCCTATTGTGACTGGGGCAGGAGTGGGAGAACTAGGATTAAAAGAGGATTATTCAAGCAGAGTAAGGACAAGACCTAACCCAATGCTTCAGTCACTAATGGAACAGCTGGAAGGAGAAAAAAAGTACCCCGACAAATCAAAACCAAAGGAAAAGAAAAGGCAAAGGAAGTGTTTCTCCTTGTAAGTTTAAAAGTCTGGATCATATGAATATAATATAGTTCAGTTGTATCTGTCACAAATCCAGAGAGACAGAGTAGAAGTTCATACAAATAGTGTTGAGTCTGGTAGATGATGATCCTTAGAGCAAGAAGGTCATCTCAGATGTCGCCAGCCCCATGGGAGTTAGCCAGTAGCTCAGGTGCAAGGCTCTGTATTCATACGTGCATCAAGGAGTAGCCACACACAGATGAAGGGAGGGGAATATGGGAATGCAAGCATCAAACTCTACAAATCAGTACAGTGTAACTTGTTCCCAAAATAAACCACCTCCTTAAAAACATGATCACGTGCAGAAAATAAACATGCATTTGCAACTGAGGGATGGCGAGTTGACTCTTGAGGTATTTAGGGGAAGAAAATGGCTACTGGGACAAAAGCCCACAAAGCAGGTAACAAGGATATAGCACAAATCACCTTTCCCTGTTCCCAGTAGGTCCCAGGTGGGTCCCAAAACAGTAACATAGGCCCTTTACATAGGTCCAAGGTGGAAGATGAGTCCTAACACTTGTGTCCTTCTGTTCGGTGTGTGAGAAAACTAATGAGACAGACTTCTGATCATGGCTTAACCAATCAAACCAAAGATACACTACTCCAAGAGGGAGGGAAACAGACCTAGAAGAATCTGGCAGGGCTCCAAGAAATTTGGACACCCAACTGGTGTCTCTGCTTTCATGAACTCTTCTTTCTTTCCTTTTACTTTTTAATAAACTTAATCTGCTCACTTTCCTGCCTTTTTTTTTATTGGCAAGAAAAAAAACCTACCCTAGATGGTATCACCACAGTTCCTTTTCCTTATTTCCATCTCCTGGCCATGCTTTTCCCTTTCCAAATGTACAGTTTGTACCACACTCTAAACATCACAGATGGAAAGAATTAGGGTAGTGTCCTGGTAACATTGTATTCTTTACTCTTCCAGGGATGAGGGTGGGATGAAATTAAGTGTTACATGTAAATCCTGGTATTCCTTATATTTTGTAAGTGTGAACAGATTTTCTTAGAAAATGTGATATGCAGAAAAACATGAGCAATGACTTAATAGATTATATAGGTTTGCCAAATTGGAGCTCAAAGTAATTGGGAAGTCCAATACAGGGAAAGGTCACCCCAGAAAAATCTCACTCTTCAAAAAGGCTCTGGCAAGAATGAAAGAATGAGATTTTAATCACTGCAGCTAATTACATAGAAGACTAAATCACAAGAAGAGTTATTTAAGTGTCTTAAATACAATAAAAAGTAATTAACAAGAAGCGCCATCTTGACAGCTTCATGTCACAAACCAAGCCTAAAAAGATCAGCTAATTCCCAACCCGGGAGGCAGAGAATGAGAACAGACTCAAGGTTTGATCTTTTTATTTTTTTATTTAAACTGTTTTGATTAACAGATAACAACTCTTGCCAGCTCCATGGTGAAGTTAATCAAGAAAAAAAATTAAATCTATTAGAGGACTGAAGAACCTTGTTTCCATTGATTGCCCAGAGGGCAAGCTAGAGAGTGGAAGCCTGTGTCACACCACACAGCCCCAGACCAGGGTCCTGAAATCTGCCTCCCATATATCAAAATTTTCGAAGGATTCCACTGAGCCCTTCCGGGCAAACAGACAATCCACACACTTTGCATGTAAAATACATCTAAAAATCTGCTCTGAAGTAGCCCTCTTGCAAGATACCAGCTCATCTGCCGGTTCCCTCTCATGCCCCTGAAATCAGCAACTTCAAAGGAGTTTTTCTGGCCAGGGCAGTCTGCTAGTGTCTTCAACAACAGGAAGGTCAAGAGGTGTAGGTAAGTCCTCAGATTATGACAGATATCATCAGACTGTATGATTTTTTCATTGCACATCAGTTCTATGACTTGGAGCAAAGCCCAACTTTCAGAGGCAGTGGACATCACAGAAACTCTCTTAACTAATCCTCATCACACAACCAGTGATCACACACATCAAATGCTGTCAGTAAGCATGAAGCCTATGAGGAACACTCCAACATAACCAGGCAAATGGCGTCAAACCATAGAACCATTCACTTTGTCCCCAAATATAGTTTATATTGGTTGTGCTTGTTAATTATATTGCATTAATCATATATCACATTAATCCCTAAAATATAAGCATACAAAGTACATATGATCACATTTGCATGCTTAAAAAAGTTAAGAATGGCTTTACAGTGACTGCAAAACAAAGAGTAAGGCAATTATAATAAATGAGGGGATTTAAGTTTCAGAAATAATAGTGTTTCTGTGTCCTAATTCCAAAGAGATTGTGCAGTTCATGTGGATTGTGAAATAGGGGATTCATGCTGCCTATATATAAAAGAGATTCAGAAACATATGTACATTTTTAAGCTTAATAAATCTCTCTCCGGCCAGTGGTTTTGAATAACTAACTCTTAGAAGGCTTTAAGTATACCTTAGTTTTACCTCAACTTCCTACAATGTTGTTTGAAGATTTTTTAAAGTAAACTTGGAAAAAAACACACAGAAATAATACCAAAACAAAGGCAAAACAAACAGAAGCTTTGGGACAAGTTAGAACACAAGAATTACATCACCAGGGCTAGTTGCAAGTGATGATCTACCTTTGCAACCCCGTATCCAATAAACAAATAATAAACAAATAAAAGAGGAAAACTATCAGTTACAAGATCTATAGTACTGACTAGATTTAAATACAAAATCCTGAAGCGACTTGAGAAATGAAACATTCAAATCCTCCCTGAGATACTAGTTCATAAAAGGGCCCCTAGCAATATAGCTAACAAATCATTCAACAAATTATTAGTCCAGCCCACACCATTTGCTGGATACCAGGGGGGCCTCACAAGAAATAGAGATGACAAAATTACCCATTTCAAGGAAGACAATAGTTGAGGAAAGGATGACTTCAATAATATCAATGACTTTTAATATCCAAAGTTACGTAAGAAACCCAAAGAACTCAACAACAAAAAAAGTGATCCAGTTAAAAAGGGGGAAATGATTAGAAAAGACATTTCTCAAAAGGGACTAAAATGGCCAGTGGAGCTAGGAGAAAATATTCATCACTATGAACCATCAGGAAAATGAAAAAAAAAAACCCACAATGAAACTCACGTATTATCAAAAAAGCAATAAATACCAAATACTATATGGAGGAAAAGGGATCTCAGATATTGCTGGTAGCAGCATAATGGCCATCAAAGTCAAAATAAATGTACCTGAATGTCAAAGGTAAGTGCCACAGGCCACAGCCACATCCTTTACTCAGGAAAATTTTCTTCAAGCCAGCCGTTTCAAATTATCCTAAAAATTTAAGAGTCTCATAGAAACACTCCCTGGATATCTGCTTTTACACAGTGTAAATTTACCTTGGTGGTTACTAAATGAGATAATTCACCCTAATGGAGTGCTAAATAAACGTTGGTGGAGACCATCTGCCAAAAGTAAAGATATGCATTTTTACAGACGTGAAACTGTTGCCCCAGTAATTTGACAGCAGGAGTAGCAATCTACAGAGCTAACTCCCTGACTCTGCCTGTGTAATTTTTAGTACAGGGAAACATAAACATCCCAGCTCTTTCTGGTAGAGAAGCATGTATCCAGCTAAGATGCGGTAATAAATCATTATTGTAAGTTATATAGATAAGACTAATGACCAAAACATGTCCTAGTTTTTCACATTTCAAAAATAGTATTTGATTTTTCAGACTGGCTTCTCACAAACCCTGTTGTCTGTGATGGTGTGAAGGTAATGACATCAAATGCCTATATTGAGCTCCTCCTGGAAAAATGAAACCTATAATTGTGTCAACATTAACAACAATAATAAATACAGCAGTAGGAATTGGCTAAGAATAATCACTTCCAAATGTGGAGACAAGAATGCAGGGGAAGAGGTTCCTGCTTTATCTGAGAGTTTCTAGAAGCCAAACAACTACAAGATCTGCATCCTTTCAGAGGTTGCTACAGCTTAGCAGTATTTTTCCTAAGGGGCTTCATTGTACTTTCAATAAAACAATCCCTGTTTTGATAAGAAAGAGACCTATTCTTTTCTTCTCCTCTACTATGCCCCCTTAAAATAAGAAAAATACCAGTTTGGTAACAAATATCATTTAAGACTGTTAAATAGAGAATGAAACAATTACCATGCTGGTATATGTATGCAAAGTAAGAATTGCTACCAGGGACTGACTGATTGTTTTAATATTTATTGTGGAAGCTTAGCCCAGCAGGCTTCCTCCTTCCCCTGTCAGATCACTCCCTTCAGAGATTCTGTTCATCAACCAGGCTACCAAGAGACCTTGGCATATATAACCATGGCACAGCCAGAACAGTAGCAATTCTTATCAACTGGTTACAGTCCTCTATTGCAAACAATATGTCCAGCTAACCTCTACTCCTCTTCCTTCCTATTTTTTTCTCCTCTCTTCCTCCTAACCCCTCTCTCTCATCTACAATTCAAATTCCTACACTAATATACAGAGAATATTTTCAACTAATTTTGGATAGTACTGAGGGCCAGCTTGATATTCAATAAATAGAATTATTAATAGTAATAATGTGTACTTCACAGAGCCAAGCACACCAAGCCCAATAAATCTTAAATAACAACGATAATGAAAGTATATGATTAGCTAATGAGTGATTATAAAGTACTTTGCAAACCTAAAGTGTTACACAGGCACATAATTATAAACCACTGGGTTAAGAGGAAGAGAAAGCAAAGCAGAGAGAAAAGAGAGACTTGATTAAGTAGAGAACTCTTAGCTACTTCAGATGAAAGCTGAATTCCTGCTAGGTGGACCACTTACATTCCTCCAATGGTGACAGTGGCACAGGTACGCTCTGAAAAGGCAGGCACTGTTTCTGTGGCAGGGCTGGCTGGTCTAATGTAGTCCACCGTCACATTGACCTGAAAATAAAACCATCAGGGGAATTAAGTACACAATGCATTTTACTAGCAGTCAGATATGCTTGCTCAATTGGGAAGGAAAGTTCAACTCAGTTGGATTTTCTGGATCTAAGATCTTAAAAAAAAGTGATAGTACAAAGGGAAAATATTTGCAGAACACAAAGGCTAAGGGCTCATTTCTCAAAATACAAAATGAACTTCTAAAATTCAATGAAAAAAAATTAATGGGGGGAAAACCCGAACAGTTCAGAGAGAACATAAAAATAACTAAGACATTCCACATCATATGCAATAAAGGAACTGCTAATTTAAACAATGAAATATGGGTGCTCAGTTGGTAGAGTGCTTGGTAACAATAGCAAAGACCCAGGTTCCATTTCCATCAACTCAAAACATTTAGGGGGTTGGGAGGGAGTAACTAATTTAAACACCACTAGAGGACTAGCTAAAATCCAGACCACTAACACCACCAAATGCTTTCTTTGCAAGCATATGCAGTCACAGACCTCTTATTCACCCTCTGATGCATTTGAAAGATAGTTTTCTGGTTTCTTACATAACTAAACATACCCTTACTATCTGATTCAAGAATGGAAAGGTAGCTCCTTGGAATTTATATCAAAGAGCCAAAATCTTGTCAGCATGAAAACCTGAATGCAGATGTTAACATAGCTAGTAACTACCAACCATGATATCATCAGTAAATAAATACATTGTAGTACCTCCATGAAATGGATGTTATCTAATGCTAAAAACTAATGAGCTGTTAAGCTATGAATATACACAGAGGGTTGTAAATGTACATAATTAGCCAAAAGAAGCCCACCTGAAAAGATCGGTGGATGCCAGTGGCTGGGGATGAATGGGACTGGGAAATGAATGGCCAGGGCACAGAGGATTTATAGAGCGACGAAACTATTCATTCTGTATTCTGCTGTAATAGTAGATTACATATAGTAGATTACATTGCTATACAATAGTTAAAAAAAAAACCCACCACAGCTGGTACAATACCAAACATGAAGCCTATGGATTTGAGGTGATAATGATTCATCAGTGTAGATTCATCAGCTTCCACAATTATACTCATCTGTTGTGGGATACAGTAGTACAAGTATGGGGCAGAAAAATGTGGGAATCTCTATACTTTCTGTTCCATTTTGCTATAAGCCTAAAACTCTTTTTAAAGGGCTGTTTTCGAAAAGAAAGATGCTAATCAAAAAAAAAAAAAAAAAAGGTTATATAGCTGAGCACATGAAGCCCCACAGAAATTCTACTTGATCGAATGGGTTTGCAGTATTCCTATGTCACTGCCAGATACTACGGAAAAACAGCTTTTTAACCATTCCTATACCGGACTACTATGAAAACCCCTAAGCGATTCTATGACCTGGGACTGGGGATGTAGCTCAAGTGGTACAGTACTTCTCATGCAGGCAAGAGGCACTGAGTTAAATGCCCAGTCCTGCCCCCCAGAACATATACACATGACCTGCCTTTCCAGAAACATCGGATGCAATGTCGGTCTGCCATACCACCCTCTTGGACCATATATACATGACCTGCCTTTCCAGAAACATCGGATGCAATGTCGGTCTGCCATACCACCCTCTCTTGGACCATATATACATGACCTGCCTTTCCAGAAACATCGGATGCAATGTCGGTCTGTCATACCACCCTCTCTTAAGAACTATCAAGAAGATGACAATCACAAAGATGCTTGGAATTGATTTCACAGTGTGTAAATCAAAATGACACAGGTAACTAGGTCCAATCGCGACACAGTTGGAGTTAGGAAGGGGTTTCCTTTGGCAATGCCAAGTGCATCAAGTAAAAGATGGACAATAAGAATCTTTCATTTTGAATTCTTAAAAGATATGCATACAAATAAGAGGTTAAAAATGGGAAAATGGTTTAATTATAATATGTACTAAATAAAAAGCTGTAATCATACTAAGCAATACTTTTACTTAGGAAACCATTTAAGATAAACATGCTTATGTGTCTTAAGAAACAGGTGTATGGGATCAACTAGTAAACACATGTCTTTATGGTTGGTTTGGGAAACAGTCAAGGTTTACATATCTACACTGAAGTTGTTATGTTGGCCAGCTATACTGTCCAGATTTCCTCCCCACTTTTCCAATAGGATCAAGGTTCGAACCAAGTTTCTCATACTCGCTAGACAGGTGTTTTTGTTGCTGAACCACACCCCCAGGTCTGATGTTCTTGCTCTTTATTTGGAGATTGGGTCTCATTTCCTACCCTAACACAGGACTGGGTAGAGTCCAACTATGTGGAACTGCAGTCTCAACAATTTCAGCCTCACAAGTAGCTAAAATTACAGGTGTGAGCCACCAGCACCAGAATCTCTCTTCTAAAGAAATACATCTTCACTTCTTACCACCCAGCATAAAGACAGCCTAAGCATTGAGATTGTCCATAGTGCTGGTTAGTGGATATGTAGCTCAAGTCATAGAGCACTAGCCTTGGGCAAAAAAATAAAAAGCTCAAGGATAGTGCCCAGGCCCTGAGTTCAAGCCACAGGACAGCAATTTTTTAAAATACAACTGTCAGAGAAAATACTTCAAAAAAAATCTCACAAATCACATTTTAGAAGCCAAAAAGGAGCTATATCAAAGGCCAGGATAATTAAAGACTGAAGTTAAATCTTCCTTTTAAAAACAAAGAAAATAAGACAATTGAAGGATGACCCCTAAAAATCATCTATCTACACCAAGATTACTATTGGGTCTCACCAACTTCTTTAAAGCTAAGTAGATAGGTAAATATGAAGAATATGATCAGACAGGGGGATTAACAAACTATAATCTCCAATGAAGTGGTTTAGCAGTTTCCCAGCATGCAGTGGCCAGAGCTTAACCGAGGCAAGTGATAGGGCCAAGCCTCAGGGGGCTGCTCAGCACTTCATGGGTGACTCAGATGACTGGGAGAAGCACTCTCAATATCTAAGCTGATATATTCGGAACTCTGCTCAGTCAAGGCCCTAGAGCTAACCTGCAGAAGCCAGAAGACAAGAAAGCAACAGAGACCTGGAGTCAAGCCAAGAACCACAGAGGAAATCACATTAAGTTCAAGGGTAGCCAAACCATGGAATGCAAAGTATCTCAGGGGCAAGTTTAAATAGGGCATAGCCACAGGGCATCATCCAATTTAGGGCACTGAATGGGAATGTAACAGATATGTGGAGATGAGGAAAGTCCACATATCCTTGTATTTTCACACAATCCATCTAACGAGCTCAAGCCCTCAATTCTATTAACAGAGGAGAAAAAAAAAATCATCCTTGTTTAAAAATAAACTAAGTGAATCTCAAGGTTACCTTGTACCTGCCAATGCCAAACCTCCTCCTCAGACACTGATGGGCACAGGAG
The DNA here is from genome assembly GCF_023159225.1 of Perognathus longimembris pacificus. NCBI lineage: Eukaryota > Metazoa > Chordata > Mammalia > Rodentia > Heteromyidae > Perognathus > Perognathus longimembris. Next base: position 134,660,413 of record NC_063162.1, on the reverse strand, counting down.
GGGTCAGACCACACCTCTGTGCATCAACAGTGATAATATCAAACTAAACTGAACATCTGTACATCACCCAGACAAAAGAGCTTGTCCCAAAAACTGTCTTCCTAAGAAATACATGGGAAGACGAGACAAAACAAAACAAACAAAATCCAAGCAGAAACAAAAAACACTCCAAAAACAATCTTCAATAACCAAAGAAACAACAACTACGTTAATTTGCCAATTAATTATTTCCAATATCAAGAGAAAGAGAATTGCAAATGAGTCCAAGATTAAAGAGCTCTTTGTGGATGCAACATTATTAAAGAAAATCTCAAATATAAATGAAGCCCTGAGAATAGCACATAGCCAAGACACACACCTGCAGGCAACTATGATAAACCGGGAATTAAAGTCAATGTGTAATTAGCATTTATGTCCCTCTCCTGTGGATTCTAAGATCTGTTCCTCTATCTTGCAGTTTTTCATCTCGAGATATTCATCACTGACCTGTCAATCACTTTGAAAAGAGATGAAGTTTAAACAGCTTCAATTAAAATGAATAGGAATCTTGGTAGTGTCTGACAGAATAAATGTGAATTTAGGGTTTGTGACTATGTCCATATGGCCTGGTATGAGTAAAAGAGCAGAATTAATTATAACAGGTGGTCCTCCATTTTCAAGCAAAGATGCACCTGAAATGTTTGGTATGCAAGTATTTTACATATGTGACCAAAAGGTTGTACAAATGACCCACAATCTCATACCAGTTTATAATATGCTAGGTTTTACTTATCACTCTCTTGCAAATGAGTCATGTAACATCATTGAGTCTTATTTTCTCCTCATTTGACAAAGGAGAGTACTAGGCTGGAACTTCATGGTATCATCTCATAGTAGAATTATAAAAGATGACTTAGCCAGACAGGATGAGTGTATCCTATTAAATCTTTGTAAATTCCACTTTTCATTTATTATAATTAAAACACTGATAGCATATGCCAGGAGAGAGGAGACTTCTTTTATTCACTGAAGACCTTACATTGGGCTTGCAAAGTAGAAGGTAAACATTTATTGCCTGAATGAATATATGTAATCAGGGACACTCTCAGACATAAAACTCTGAAGGACATCTTTGGAATGAGGAGGTTAGGCATATTAAGGACCACTTTCTGATTCTGTTCTTTCATGTAACAAAAATGTAGTTATTTAAACTGTAGGCATGGTGATGGAAGATGGAGATAGAAAAAATATTCTGAAATTTCTGATAAAGCTTCTCATGCTAAATAAAAGCAGCTACCATGAAAGATTAAGCAAGCAAAAGTATACATTATAGTATTTATCATTAAATTTTTTCTCCAAGAATCTCAAAGATAAGAAAGGATAGTAAGCACTATGATTCACCCTTGGTCCGCTGAGATGGCAACTTTAGTCTGTATTTGTAACCCAGTCTGCCTCGTCTAAGGCCTGAGAGCAGTTTAGTATAATAAAATTGCTTTGGGGGGCTGGGGATATGGCCTAGTGGCAAGAGAGCTTGCCTCATATACATGAGGCCCTGGGTTCGATTCCCCAGCACCACGTATACAGAAAACAGCCAGAAGTGGCGCTGTGGCTCAAGTGGCAGAGTGCTAGCTTTGAGCAAAAAGGAAGCCAGGGACAGGCTCAGGCCCTGAGTCCAAGGCCCAGGACTGGCCAAAAAAATAAATAAATAAAATAAAATTGCTTTGGACCACACTTAAGAATTTCTACATATATTCTTTATGCACAGAATAATAGTCTATGTGTATTCTTTATACTAGTTACTAATAAATATCAAACTACCAAGGGATCTTAATAGACTTTGATGTTGAAGAAGAAACTTAAGTGATAAAATGTGAAGTACCTAAACTTTAAAGATGAGATACACAGAAAAACAACTGTTCAATGACAATATTTCCATGTCATAGCCTGAGACAGTTTTAATAAAAATAGTGCTATTATAAAAAGTTATTTTGCATAATTGCCATAATATCCCACCCATTATTCTACATAGCCAATAATAAATTCACAGAGAGCTGTAATAAATATTCTGCCTCAAGAAATAAGCTCTTTTATGACCTATTTTCATGACAGAATTTTTGGTAGTTATGGAAAACCTCTGTGCACACCTAATACAGAGAATAAATACCATCTGGGCCTAAATTGAACTCATGCTGCCCCAAACTGAAAATCAGTGAAGAGTTTACACAGGATAGGGAAGACCATAGACAGAGAATAAGCAGGATGCCGGGCGTGTTTCTGATAATCCTACAGAGCAGCTGCATGAACTTGTCACCTAGCAGCTCTGTGCTTCCTCATAAGACAGATAGCTATGCTCACCTTACTTTGGTAGGAAGAAAAGCATTAATATCGGCAAGCTATTTGGAACAGAGTATGATTTGAGGTATGTTCCATGCAAGTGTCATTTATTTTTGATTAACTAATTTTCTTACGATGGTGCCTGGAACAGAGTAAGTGCTAAATAGGTATGCATGGAATAAATAAACAAATACACCCACACATATGCATAAATAAGATACATGTTGACTTAAGTCATTACACTCTTGAAATCATTAGAAAGACTCAATTAAATATACTTTTCTCCTTAAGGAATCACAGCAAACAAGACTATGTGCCTCATACATATTCATCCCAATGTAGAGATAAGTAGCGTTTATTTTAAAGAATGATATACTATTTGGTATTTATTTAGATGTTTTACAGATTAATTCTGTAGGTACGAGTTATTGGATATTTTATTTACTGAAGATAATGGAAGTGAGTGTTGTATACCATCTCAATTATAGGTTAACTAATGAGACACATTCTGGGCAGAATACTTCTTGCTTTGCAAAATGAAGAAGACAATCAAAACCAGAAAAATCCCTTGTTTCTATGTGCTTTGGACTTAGTAAAACCTTACACTTAATGCTCCTAAGCAGTATTTAAATTATGTATTCTTCATCTTTTCTCCTTACTAAAAGTACCTTACATAATTATTCTAAAAATATAGGAGTAATGGATATTTTCAAATTTTTACAAACACCTGTCAATTATCCATCCATCGAAGTGTGGAAGAGCTTCAAAACCAATTGTTATGGACGGGGACTGTGGGTCGTCTCTGTGAGCATGCTCTTAGCTTACCTCCTAGCAAAGTGACCCACTCAGATTCAAACACCTGCAAGACCCACTGCTCAACAAGGCACTGTCAACTTTGCCTACTTATAGAAAAGCATTGTGAGGGAGGTATATAATAAGTGTTACCAATGAGAGCCATACACATATACTAAGTTTTCCTAATAACAACAAAGATAATTTATAAATTACAGCCATTAACAATATAAAGCCAATTATTTCAATAATTTTTTGGTACTGAGATTTATATTGTAAACATATAGTACATCTCAATTTGGGCCACACACAGCTATATAGGTCTGGACAATTTCATACTCTTCATTCCCAACATATCTCCTACAAAAGTGAGCGCCTTGTTCCTCTATCATCCTACATTCTGGTTCTAACTTCCTCCTTTATTTTCCTCTTGTGAACTGCTATTGACTTATATTTTATGGATTCTGTGAATACTCTTAAGCCAAGAATGACAAAATATAGTATGAGAAATGGGAGGAAAAACTAAAATGTTTATCGTTCATTTTCTTTTTCATATTACCTGAGTAGACTAGAAAAATGTGTCATGTACATTTTCAGTTCTAAAAAACAATTTCTGATGACAGGATAAGTTTGTACACAGACAGAAAAAATCCTCTAGTAATATAACTACTATTGTAAAATAATTCTATTCAATAGAGGTTTTCTTTTGTTGGTTTTTGTTTTTTGTTATAGTGGAATAAAACAGAGAGGGACTTAAACATGTTGAACAACTGCTCCATCACTGTAAACCATAGCTATAAATCAATAGTTAGATGAAGATATATTTTCAATAATTTACTAATCCCATAGTTGGATTTTTTAAAATTAACTCAATTTATCAACCTAATTCTAGAACATTTTACCTTGGTTTCTAAAATTTAGCTTTGTAGACAGATGGAGACTGGATGTCCTTATTTAATAATTATGGCTTCTGTTGATTGTGAGTACTATTTAGAAATAAGCTACTTATTTTTATAAAATTTTATAACTATAAAAAGCGGAAGTTTATTTGTTCTATTCAGAGTTTTGTTGAACCTTAATCTTTTACATTAAAACAACTTTTACACTCATCAACACATACACACACATTTTATCTTAGATGGGTTGCAAGTATTAAGGCACATAAGCCAGTGTTTCTTGGCTACCTCTCCAATCCAGGCTAAATGTATTCTGGAACACCCCCTTTCCAAATCATTGTAATTAGGTGCTACGGCTGGTTGTTTATTTGCATGTATTTTTGCAGTTCTCCCATCTACAATCACCCTTCCCACCTCCGCCACAGTCAGAACTATTTTTAAGCACATTTCATTTTCATCAATGGAGCGGTAACCTATAGTGCTTATAAAAACTTCACAAATCCATAGTCTATTTTCTTATTTGATGCATTTTTATATGAAAATGAGTCTCCTACATCAATCCACTGCCCCAATACCTAGATAGGCAGATGCTTTTATCTGTTTTGAAGGGAGAGGTAAAATAGAAATTAATACTGAGTAAGAGGAACTGTTAATTGTCCCTACCTGACCTTAGGCACTCATTTACATGGACATCATTGCTCCATGAAAAACCTCCAGTTTGGTAAATATTTAATTAGAAGCATGCACAAACATAAAATACAAAACATTACAGTTAAGCATTATTATATGTAAGGGGCTATGGCAGCCTGGCCAACATTTTAGAGGTAGTGATAACAACCTGACAAGAAACATAACAATAGGACCAGAAAATATATTGTACTGCTAATTGTCGGGCAGATAACGGGCACATACACATACAAAAAAAAAAATCAACAAGGAAATACAGTTTTACCAATTACAAATATTTTAATTAAATCTGAGGGGGACCTTAAAGGAAAAATAAACATTACTATTTGAAAATAACTTCACTGCTGCTAGCATTTTCATTAAAACCTCTTGATTCTTCACTCATAACCTTGCAAGTATGTTTAAGGAGTTTGAACTGTGTTTGTATTAATGTTCTAATCGATTTCTAACTGGCACTAGCCTAACTCATACCAATACTTACTTTTAATACCACACAGATTGTCCCTAAGGTGAAATGTCAAAGAAGAATGACCAAGAATTATCCCTGTGTCCCATTCTCCCCTCTTCCCCCCTGCAACTGCTTTCTCCTTCTCACAGAGACCAGTCATCACCGCCCTCTCCTCCAGAGGGCAGAACTCTAGGGTAGGTCTTTTTTCTCTTCTCCAGTGTCAAAGTCATCTGTATCCAAAATTCCAAGGTCACCAACAGTTGGGAGATATTAAATAATTTTGTCCAGGTCTCCCTGGAGGAGTTCCAGCCACATAAACAGTATGAGAACACACAGACACTTAACGCCTTTGTAGAGAATACATACAATGTCACCCAGCATTTAAAGAAGCAGCAGTAGTAAGAAATAGGTGGGAAAGGAGGCTTATCACCAAAAAATTGATAAAAATAAAAGACTGTATTACCTTTTCTCTATAAACATATGACAGTTTATGAACTTTTGCAATGTTTCCATTAATAGAGTCCAAATTGAGAAATTTAAGCAATAAATGTGGGAGTAAAGTATTCATCCAGCTAAGAGTTCCAATAAATTGCTATGACTCTGCTAGGTATTGCTTGGGTGAACAAAGCCAGTGTGGGAAAGCTACCTGCATTCAGCATGGTACAGAACTCTCTCCAGCAGGCCTGAGCTAACATTGAGAAGTCATTAAGATGAGGGAATATACATTCACATGAAGTCAACTCAAAACCAAAGGTAAATGGTGAATTGGCCTTACACAACTATACAGTGACCTCAAAGAAGAATCATGACAGAACTGCAATCATTTTTCTGTAATGTCTGCCAAAGACACATAGAATAGTCCATCTGAGCAATATTTAATATATATATGCATGCTTACAACCATGGTGAATTAACACAAACAAATACACATATGCATACATGAGCACACACGCTCAAGAGTGACAAGAAAGTAAAGCATGCTCTGTAGGAGTAAGAGGGGCATCAATAGTGGGAGAAAAGCTTAATGTTTACATGTTTCAAAAAAACATGATAAAACTTGTAGAATATGTGTCTTAAGAAGTCAGGAATGGGATAAGAATGAGTGGTATTGAGGGATAAGAATGAGATGACGTAAGGCTGACTGGTGTTCATTGGCATATAGTCACAATGAAACTTCCCTTATACAACTAATGTACATTAATAAAAATGAATAACCTAATGATACATCACTTTGTGTATAAATTATCATCAACTTTGTGGCTAAGAAATCATTCCAGCCAGTGCCAGTGACTCACTCCTGTAATCCTAGCTACTCAGAAGGCTGAGATCTAAGGATCACAGTTCAAAGCCAGCCAACTTGGAAAGAAACATCCCTATGAGATTCGTATCTCCAATTAACCACTGAAAAACTGAAAGTGGAGCTGTGGCTTAAGTGGCAGAATGCTAGTCTTGAGCACAGTGAGGCTCAAGGTAATTCCCAGGCCCTGAGTTCAAGCCCCACCACCACCACCACCAACAACAACAAAATCATTCCAAACGTCTAAGCATGGGCCTTTTATTTGTGGTGTTGGGAATCCAACCCAGGGCCTCAAGCATGGTAGGTAAGAGCTCAACCACTGAGCAACATCCCCAGCCTGCAATGGGCCTTCCCCCTCAGTCTCAGTCAGAACTTAGAGCACCTGAGGCCACGTTTCTTGATCAAAAGCACACAGGGCAGAGCACAGCCACTGACTGAAGAATACCCTGAACCAAATCTATTTCCACCTCCAAATTCATCTCTCTTCACTAGGAGGCACACTTGTATAATCACATGCACAACTTCTTATCCTACAAACATGCATGCATATTTAGAAAGCAGGTAGTTATTACTGGAGATTAAGACTTGGTTAGATGCAGTATGTACATCTCAAACAGTCGAGATATATGAAATAAATCATCTCAAGTTATCTATATAGAAAAACATGTCATATCCCAGTCCCACATTTTCCACTCCTGTTATCAGAGACATCAAGAAAATTGCTGAGAATCCTCAAAAATCAAAAACAGAATCCCCATCTGATACAGCAATCCCACTTCTGGGTATATAACAACAGAATGGATAGGACAGTCACAAGGAGAAATACTCATGCTCACAGCAGTTTACTCACAATAGCCAAAGTGGAAGTAATAGGAATAACCATGACTTGATGAGTGGACAGACAATGTGGTACAGAAGGCAGACCCTTAGTATCTGCAGACATGTGGTTCCAAGGACACCACTGCTGAATAAAAGCTGCAGCTGCTCAGGTCACAGAGTTCTGTACTGTACTGCAACATACTTGATTTATTTTTCCCATAATACCACACTTCCTCAAAGGTATGCCACTTTTCGATTGTACATTTTCACTGTATCGCTTATATCAAACATATTTACTTTTACCTTAATGTTTGGACATTACTTGCTTTTTCTAGAGGCAGATTTTTGCAAAATTAAGGGCAGGAAAACACTAGATTACATAACTAGTGACAATAACAAAGGAATGACTCCAAGGACTTGAAAACTTTTGTTTAAAAATTTCTTTTGTAGGGCTGGGGATATAGCCTAGTGGCAAGAGTGCCTGCCTCGGATACACGAGGCCCTAGGTTCGATTCTCCAGCACCACATATACAGAAAACGGACAGAATCGGCGCTGTGGCTCAAGTGGCAGAGTGCTAGCCTTGAGCGGGAAGAAGCCAGGGACAGTGCTTAGGCCCTGAGTCCAAGGCCCAGGACTGGCCAAAAAAAAAAAAAAAATTTCTTTTGTAAATACTTATTACTATTTTTAATTGCACTTGGCCCAACTATGTGCATAAGAAGAATGTGCATGTACATACCTAGAAATATTAAAGGAATTTCTGACATGCTACAATATTAATGAAACTCAGGGGCATTATGGTAAATCACAAAAAAGGACTTACTTAAAATGCACACCAATGTCACTGTCCATTTAATGATCATTAAGAAGGTAAATTTATGGCATATTCATCTTAAGACTACTAAACTATACCATCCACACACTCCAGAAATCAACATCAGCTGAGCAGCCTAAACCAGGCAAAGACTAAGCAACTGTAAGTTGAGTGGTCAACTGGGAAACTCTTGGTTACATCAAGGGAACACACTTCCAGGACAGTAGGTAGTTCCCCAAACCATTAATAATTAAAATTCAAGTCTAAAGGGACATAGATCAAAGTCATATCAGAATATGAAATACTTTTTCTCTGTTTTTTTTTAAAAGAAAACCAACATTGTAGGCACAAGTTGCATGTATAGAGACCACAAGTTTCTAAGAACATCCTGTAAAAGGGAGCTAAGACTATCCCTGTGGCTTACTGACCTCCTAGGAAACGGACAAACTCTTTTGTCATATGCTCTGACACAGTTGCTCCATGAGGAAGCAGTCTCCCTTAGAGATCTGTCACCTATAGATTTATCCTTTGAGAATCTCATCACAATTTTCCAGCCTCTATCTAGTTCTCCAGATGCTGAATTGAATCCCTTTCACCCATGCTTTTTCAATTAAACCTATAATTTTCATGAGCTTCTCTCAACAGCACTTGCCAGCATTGTTAGGAGCCTGAGCTATTACTTCTCTGGAGGTCAATGTGCCAACTTTACTAACATTCAGTATGTGGATTTCCGATGACCTAGCAATTCCACTTCTAAGAATTCACAATATCAAAGCAAAGATAGATAACAAAAGCAGTGTCCTTTTGCACTGATGGGAGTTCCACATAAATGCATAATTACAAGCTGAGACAAAGAGTTCCAATGTAGACAGACCCTATTTCTTTTTTGTTGTGGTACTACTAGCATTTCTCAATAAAGATGATGATGCTATGGAAAACAAGGGAGATGATTAAAATCTACTATGGAAATACAGCAAATAAAAAGCCACTACCCAATGGTACATATAACACAGTCCTATTGTAGAAATAAACGTAAGAACCGAGAATCTGGAGATGTAAACTCAGTTCCAACAGCTTATCTTTGAAGGTACAATTAATTACAGGGCAATTTCATTTCATTGTACATTTCTTTTTTTTTTTTTTTTTGGCCAGTCCTGGGCCTTGGACTCAGGGCCTGAGCACTGTCCCTGGCTTCTTCCCGCTCAAGGCTAGCACTCTGCCACTTGAGCCACAGCGCTGCTTCTGGCCATTTTCTGTATATGTAGTGCTGGGGAATCGAACCTAGGGCCTCGTGTATCTGAGGTAGGCACTCTTGCCACTAGGCTATATCCCCAGCCCATCATTGTACATTTCTATTAAAGGTTATTTTGTTGCTTGCTGATACTGGGGCTTGAACTCAGGGCTTCATGTTCTCCCCTCAGCTTTATTGCACACAACTGGCATTCAACAACTGGGGCCACACTGCCAGCCCAGCCTTTTGCTGGCTAATTGTAGGTGGAGTCTGATGGAAATCTGCATTGTTCTCATAACCCTAGTGTTGTCTTCCTGGCCTGCTGGCCCCACCCCCACTAGGAATAAGGACTATTCTCAGAAAAATCTTAACTGGTCCTTTTGTCCCTGGCAGAACCACTTGCCACAACTGCCTGACTGGACTGTGCTTAAACCCTGGAATACCACGCCCATCCCGCAACCCTTTTATCTCTGGCTCTGTTAGGTGTTACGAGGTGCCCTTCTCCAGCAATGATTAAAGTTTGATTTTGATCTGTTGAGGTCTCAGTCCTCTTTCTTCCCTTTGGGGTCTGCTTGAACTTTCCTTCTCAGGCTGGCTTCAAACTGTGATCCTCCAGGTCTTAGCCTCCTGAGTAGCTAGGATTATAAGTATGCCAGCACAAGGTTAAGATTAACTTTTTAAATTACATTTTAAACTAGAAAGAAGATTAAGTTTTAAGGAAAATCGCAGAGTAAGCAGAAATAACTATGGAAACGTAACATCTACCTTTAAAAAACAAAACACTAAAATCAACAGAGAAAACACAGAACCAGCTTTGAATCAAGGTTCATCAGTGCTGGACATCTATCATCACAGCAGTTCCCATGCGGAAGCCATGGTCACTGCCCATTAGTGCGTGCCAACCAGTCTGGATCATGCGGGACAGGCAGGCTAAGCACTGCTAGGAGGAGGACAGGATCAAGAGGGCTTCTGGGTGCCCAGTGGTGTACTGCTGCCATGGCAGGTGGGCATCACTATCTGCAAATGAACTGCCAATCTCACTGTGAGCCGATAATGATCCTGCCACCACCACCTGCCTACCATATGTTTTCTCTACTTGTCATGTAACAAGGAAGTGCATTTTGGCATGCTGATCACCAACAGTCTTATACTACTGGCTGATGCTTGCTGTACCTAGCTTCAGCCCTTGCTAAGGTCAGAGGAGGAGTGGAAGAAGATAGAAAATTCTGCTCTGCCAATAGGCAGACACTTACTTTGCAGAAGCAGACTGGCCTGATTGGCTCTTTTTTAGTTCTAAGACTGTTCAGGTTGAAGAGCTATGACCCATCCTCATTTGTACCTTGGGATCTGGTTCCCCTTTAGTAGTATAGAAAAGTAGCTTACCACAACCATGCTTACCACAATTCATGCTTTCCTTAAATCATCATAGTTCAGTCACTAAAACCTCCTATCATCTCATGGAGTTTTCTCTTTCTCCCAAATGTAATGCAGAGCTAACACAGGGTGTGGCATCAAGAGTTGAGCCTCAGAGAAGCAGATAATCAGAGAGAGATTACAATATGAAAAAAATGTAGTTTATGTCTCAGGAAGCTACCTGCACAGTTTTGCTCTCTTCAGTAAACTCTAACTTAGAAATATTTATAGGAGAATACAGAAGAATTTCAGATATAATGCTTATAACCTACACTCCCCTCCACCCCAATCAACAACTAGGGATAGTTTCTAAAGGAGAGAAGGAGAGTTTGGGTAAATGGGAGTGAACACCCAAGAAATTCTAAGAGACTTGAATCAGTTAAGCATGTTATCAAAGCCCTTGTATTCACACTGACAGTGAAAAAGAAAGATTACCTCAGAAGACTTTCCATGATAGAAAGTCACTAGGCAAGCATGTGGTTCTCTTAATAAAGGGACTTCTACATTTTGGTGGCTGTCCCCATCCTGTTCAGACACTATACAAAATGACAACCATTGACATTGGCAAACACCCTGTTCAAAAAGAAATGTACTCAATACCTGGCTTATGGAACTGTAACTCTCTTTGTATATCACCTTTACAATAACAATAAAAAAGAAACACCTTGTACCACTTCAGTACCTAATTTCAAAACACTTTCATCACTCTAAAAAGAAGCCTTGCATCCATTAAACAATTACTCATTTCTAACGTCCCTAGTCTTTGGCGATCACCAATCTAGTCATGTCCTGTGCATTTGTCTATTCTGAACATTTCACCTAATAAAACTACACAATTCTTGTCTTCTGTCTTTACTTGGGACAATGTTTTTTAAGGATTATATACATGGCAGTGTTGAGCAAGATTTCACTACTTTATGCAGAGTAGACTGGTTTTAAGGATATATCTTAATTTGTTTATTTAAGATGTTTCTCCTAAAACTGTGCCACAATATAAGAAATTGTGTTTAGAACCACTTTAATAATAAAAAGAGTAATAAAAATAAAATAAAAATTAAAACAATATGTCAAGAGTTCATTTAACAGAGCAATTAATGGTAAATAGGAAAGTTATCTTTAACAAATACAAGCCACCAAAGTCAAATCAGATAAAAGAAATAACTTCATCTCCTAATTTGTCTGCTTCAAATATTCTTAGTCAAATGCATTAAAAATAAAAACAAACAAAAAAGCCACTCTCTCATAATAAGGAATCACCAGCCAAGAGAAAAAAAAAACGAATTCCTAATAGTTATTTGCTTGAGGAAAATGACACAACCACTGTGCAGAATGTTAAAAAAGAAAAAAAAAGGCTCCAAATTTTCTGGCACAGAAAATTGTACAGGAGCTCCTACATTATACACCCTCTGTCACAACAAACATACCTGTGATTCAGGTTTCAAGGATTCTCATATCTTGGTTACTTGGCCTATGTAAATATCCTTGATACATACAGCAAGAAATCTTTCCCTGATATGTCTTCTAATAATTTCTACATGGAGGGCTCCTCACACCAGCTTACTAACCTACCTCTTCTCCTATACCCACCAGTAAGAGTTCATGATGAGGAAACTAATGATAAATTTTTCTAGCACAGTAATAAAAAGGAAGATCTTGGGCTATTAAAACAAGACTGTTTTAGCCTAGGAGACAAGTCATTATGTCAAAAATAGGAGGGTTCCCTTATTATTAAGGTGATAATTTGAGCTATAAAACTTATTATTCTGGGTGCCAAAAACCAGCCAAAGAGACAGAGATGATATCTAAGAATATTTTGCCACTATAAATTTGCCAAAGAACGTTAGATGACTCCTTAGGAAAGAAAAATAAAGGGAAAACTCTTAACAACTGTAGATAGTAAGAAGATAATGCTTGGGCAAAGAGAAAAAGCATCCTTGATTGGAGGTTGGTAAAATATCAAATCAGGAGGTGATGTTTCCAACTACAGACAAGAGTTTACTGCAATCATTGGCCAGGGTCTTCATTCAAACCACCTCCTAAAAAAGACAGTCTGGAAATAATTGCAAAATGAACAGAAAATGACATAAAACTCAGCCAAATGTACTTGAACAGTACTTTTCTGAAAAATCAAACTGTGCAGGAGACAAAAATGAAACATGCTACTTTATTTTTTAAATGTTAACTACATATATTTACTAAGGAAATGAAATGGACCAGTAATGCAAACATAGTACTACTGACTCTCAGATTAATTATCTGCTGAAAAAGACAAAAGAGGCCCATAATACACTACCTCTTAATCTTCTCTATGAAAGACAAAGCAAGATGTAAAGACACAGACTAATATTATAGTTCTAAATAGAACCTGAATAACTCAACTATAAGTTATAGCAAATTGTAAATTGAGATGTAACAGACCTAATTTTATAATAATTTTTTTAGTAACATTTACTATAATTTCTGTAAATAAGCATCAGAATAAAAACATTAAGGTGATATTCAATAAGTCTGCAACTAACATATCAACAAAAACATTCCTTAGTTAACAGGATTTGGATTTAAAGGCATGTTAGAGATAGCTGGTGATTTGGCTCAAAACTGAAAAGAATGCTCACAAACAATTGTTAATAATTCTACAACACAGAAGAGACATGAGCCTGGTGGTAGAGTGTCAGCTATAAGCAAATAGGCTAAGTGAGAGCGCAAGGCCCCAAGTTCAAGGCCAATTTCAGTCCCAACACATAAAAATAAAATTATGAGTAATAATTTGTCTGTAAGTTGGAATTTTGAGCCACATTTTGTTCTAGTTTTCCTTTTTTGAACATTTGGTGAATGTTTTAAGCTACTAAATCAATGAAAACAACAGTAATTAGTGATTCAGAAGATCATATAAAGCATGAAAATGAGGCAATGGGTCTTCACAATACAAATGGTAAATCTAATGATTTAAAAATAGGGGAAATGATAAAAGTGAAAAGAGAATGTATTTCTATAGCAAAAATAATTTTGAAAATGATTAGTTTAAATTTTAATTATTTGGGGATTTCATTTTTTATTCCAACTTAATTTATTAACTGGGGTTTACAGGGATAGATTAAAATGAATAACGTATTTTAAATGAGAATGAGACTACAGCAAATAGCTATAATAAACATATAAGGGAAAACAGATCCAGAAAACTTAGGTGACTTCACCAGTTTTAAACACCCATTAAGAGTTATTATTAGATCCTGAAACATGAGCAAATAATTTCTGAACTACGAAAATAGAAAGAAACCCATAGTAAAAGGGAAAGTGTTAACATCATTTCATTAAGTTACGGCTACTATACACCTGAATAGAATTAGAGGCTTAGAGAGTTAGTGTCCCAGGATCTTCCACACATTTACCTCTGTAGAAGATGTACTTAAAATAAATGGAAACAGAAGAAAGTGTGACTGACAGGTTGTTTGGAGACCTCCAATTTCAGTAACTGAGTATGGCTCTCTCCAAAACTTACCAACCTTATAGCAATATGTCTTGATTGTCTGAAGACAAGCTAATCCAAAACTTCAACAAAAAATCAGAAGGGAGAATTCTGATGCTTTGTCTTTTCAATAAAGGAGTGGAGGGGCTGGGGATATGGCCTAGTGGCAAGAGTGCTTGCCTCCTATACATGAGGCCCTGGATTCAATTCCCCAGCACCACATATACAGAAAACGGCCAGAAGCGGTGCTGTGGCTCAAGTGGCAGAGTGCTAGCCTTGAGCAAAAAGAAGCCAGGGACAGTCAGTGCTCAGGCCCTGAGTCCAAGCCCCAGGACTGGCAAAAAAAAAAAAAAAAAAATTTAAATAAAAAAATAAAGGAGTGGAGAAAGGTAAAGAGACCATGTGAAAGTAGATTAAATTTAAAAAGAAATAAAACTGGTTTAAAATTAAAGAATTGAAAATCCTAGGAACCATAAAGTTGGCATGCTTTTTTTCCTAATGGGACATAAAATACGCAAGACTTTTAAAAGTGGGAGGAAAATGCTAGTATGTTTTCTTAGCTGACCTTTCACCTCCTCCCAGGCCTGACCTTTCACCTCCTCCCAGGCCCATACATCTATGACTATGTAGGACTCAAGTGATCTAGAGGATTCTGTTGCACAGCAGTTGATTTTGACTTCAAAACTAATCACATCCTTACAGCTCAAACATATCAACATGAACATAAATTGGTTAAATAAATTATACAATCATGGGGCTGGGGATATGATATGGCCTAGTGGCAAGAGTGCTGGCCTCGTATACATGAGGCCCTGGGTTCGATTCCCCAGCACCACATATACAGAAAATGGCCAGAAGTGGCGCTGTGGCTTAAGTGGCAGAGTGCTAGCTTTGAGCAAAAAGAAGCCAGGGACAGTGCTCAGGCCCTGAGTCCAGGCCCCAGGACTGGCCAAAAAAAAATACAATCATGGTATAAAATGACAAAGAGCCACTGAAATTAATAATTAATTTAATTAAAATTAATGCTTGTAATTATTAAGGATATGGAGAGATGGTCATGTCTTCTTCTCAATTGAAACAAAGGACATACAAATTGACTTTAAAAATCAACATCTACGACATTGTGAAATGAAGACTTTAGGAAGAGAGCCCACAGAAGTGAGAGAAGATGTGGGTGATGTGGGTGAATAAGACAGTACAGTCCTGCATACTTTATGTCCCATTTAAAAAAAAAATAGCTTTTCAAGTTTTCTAGAATTTCAATTCTTTATTTTAAACTAATCTTATTCCACTTTCACTTAAATTTTATTTAGCCTACTTTTGTATGGCTCATTCGTTATTTAAAAAATAACAATATATGTATATATGAAAATCATAATGAAACCCACTACATCACAGATGGATGAGCTGAATGATCACAGTACATTATAAGAATGTATATATTAACATTATGTCAGATTTTGCAAATATGTGTAAGTATGTGTGTAGGTCTTTGTTAACAATGTATGCATGCACAAATCCATTTGTGTCTATATAGTATGCATTTGTGTTATTTCTAAAATAACAATGGAATTAATTTTTTTACAATATTAGTATTATAAAAACTTTGTGTTCTAAAAAATGTATATAAAAATCACTGTGAAATGTCTTGGTAAATTAGCTAATAAAACTTTTGTGAAACAAATATGAACATATAAGTGAAGAAAATGTCACAAATGTCATTTGATTTACATATTGTCTTTCCTTTTTACTTGTCAAACAGTAAGAAAAGAAAATAGCCACATATGGAACATGAAAGATTAGCATAGTTAAAATGTGATCTGTGGTCGCAATATGATTTCTAAAAATAGAGAATAATATGAGAGAATATATTTACTATTCATAAATTTTCCAGAAAGCTTATAACCAATATTTATTCAGTGGCCTCATGTTTCCACTTACCAAAGTTTATCCAACAAACTGCCTGTGTCATTGTAGTTATTTACAAACACAGACCAAGATCAGATGTTTACAAAAGTTTTCCAAAGCTCAGAACTATAGGCCCTGGTGGCTCATGCCTGTAGACTTGTTACTTAGGAGTCTGAGATCTAAGTATTGTGGTTCAGTCAGGATGGGCAGGAAAATCCATGCTACTCCCCAGTTAACCCCCAATTAACCACAGAAAATCCAAAGTGGAACTGTGGCTCGAAGTAATAGAGAGCTACCCTTGAGCAAAAATGCTCAAGTACAGCATTCAGGCCCTGAGATCAAGCCCCATGACCAACCGAAAAAAGAAGAAGAATTAAGAAAATCATTTGGATATTTAGAACTACCAAAAAACAATGGCACTGAACTGGTCATCAATTATATTCTACAGCAAGGAAAGAGAGGAGAGAAAACAAGAGATAATGCATGAGTAGTCTAGGAGACTTTTTATGTGCAATCTGCAAAGGATTTTCTATCCTTAGCACTAAGAAGGCTACACTGATGGATGAAAAGGACAAATGAAGAAGTTAGAGCAATAAAATTGAGGATACATCAGAATTTAAGTCTATGATACAATGCTGAAGTCAATCACAAGTCTAAATTGGTTTAATATTTAAGAAAAGACTTGATGAATTCAATTAGCCAGAAAGAAAATCAGAGGTGGTCTCAAACTGGTATTCTTTCTCTTACAAGATGAGAAAGTAGATTTCATTTAAATCAAGGAATTTGGTTTAGCTTAGAATCATATAAAACAAAATGAAACACCAATACTTTCCTAAAAGATAAAGTATTTTTGAAAAGATGGCAGATAATTTTCCTAACATGACAGCATACCTTTTATTTCAATAAAGTATTTTGGTGAATAAGCACTTAATATTAAAAGGGATACCATTTTAAATATCAGTGGAAGTTTAAAAGTAACATCTAAGAAAAAGGAGAATACATTAATAAAGCCCTGTTCTTGCATGATCTTTTTGCCTTTTTTTCTTCAAAGTCTGTGTATATTCTTTAATAAAGCAATATTTCTACTCCATTTTGCTGTGTGTTGAATACCAGGGTAAAGCATCATTGACTAAGTGTTGGCTGTGGAATCTTTGCTGTACAACATGACCCATGCCAAACTTCAAATTTGAAATATTAAGATGCTTTAAACAAAACATGCTGCCTGTGTGATAAAAAAATAGTTGACTTTATGATGTTACTTCAAACTTAATCATTACCCAGACTCATCAATGATTTCTCAATTAACAGTGTAGCTTTAAAAAGGAAATCTGTCAACCTTGCCAGAAAAGAGGGGCAGGGCCGTTCATTGAGTGTTTTCACTTGAGTAGCTAAAACCCAAGGAATACATTTGCTCCTGACTGATGTTCAAACAATTCTGATCAGACAGAAGTTT
The DNA here is from genome assembly GCF_023159225.1 of Perognathus longimembris pacificus. Classification (NCBI taxonomy): domain Eukaryota; kingdom Metazoa; phylum Chordata; class Mammalia; order Rodentia; family Heteromyidae; genus Perognathus; species Perognathus longimembris. The sequence goes on along the minus strand of NC_063162.1, from coordinate 134,642,878 downwards.
ACGTGGATGAGGAACCTTCATTTTGAGCTTTAATTTTGACACTTTCAGAGGAATTAAAGATAGAAAAATAGATAGTGGGGCATAGTTTACTCTAGCTTCCTTTGAGTTATAATACATTAAAAAAAATGTTTTCTTAAGATATCCTGCTAGTTCCCATGAGAACTACATATCAGATTGTGAAAAATGTACGAAGAAACTCAGCAAGAAAAGAAAGAAAGTATTAAAAGGTTCTCACAATACTCTCCCTTCCAGAGATTCTCTCTCCTCCTAGGATTCAAGAGACCACAATTCAGGCTCTTGAACACCTGAGGGTGGTTACAGTTTTCTGAAGGAGGAGGAAAAACAACAGACTGAATGAACTCTTCCTAGACTACCAGGTAACTTCCTCCTCTTTATTTATCTCCACTTCTCTCCAATACAAATTTTACTTTACTCTTTACTTACTTTACTTTACTTTACTCTCGTACTCGGCTTTATCAGAATAAAGAATAGAACTATTTCCATTTTATTTGTCACATTATACACTTTTCCTTTTTGTAAACATTCCTAAGTTACGACTCAGTGGTTTGCTGTTATTGATTGAACTCTAAAAATGTGCCAAGTATTGCATTATGTGCTTAACATATATTATCTCACTTAATTATTATAACAGGCCTGAGTTAGATAACATAGCCCCAGAGATTCAAACCTATGTCTGCCTGGTCCCAAAGCCCACCTCCTTAACCACAAACAGCTTACAATAGGATACTGATCAAACATTTGCTTAATATTTAATGATAACAGTACCTCACAAAGAAAACTATTAACACAGGGAAATCACCATATTGAAGGTTACATGGCAGTAAGTACCATATAATTGGCAGGTGCTATCCATGAGTGGCAAACTTTTTCTTTTTTCCTTCTTGTTTTCAATATATTTTAAAGGAATAAACAAGTTATTCTTTTGTGATCAATAAATTGAGCAGTAAATGTTAGTTATAACAAAACAACAAAATATGGTATCACAGACAAAGATAAAGTGAACAATATTACTAATATTAGAAAAACACATAATTATATTTCCAAGTAGGAAAATTAACAGCCATAGAAAATACCAGGCCCAACGTTCATAGGAAAACAGTAAATTTTTACTAAGTTGTGCTGATCAAATATAATGTTTTAGTACTTGTAAGCACACTGAAATGAAACAGAAATGTAGAGCTATTTTTGGTTCCATGTACAAATTTTCAACTGCACTTAGAGTGCTAGCATTTGTGTAAAAAAAAAAAAAGCCCGCACACCCACAAACCCATTTGCCTATACAGCCCTACAATATGTCTGGCAAGATGCACAAGAAAATGTGGCTTCTGAGGAGGGCTACTAGATTGGTGAAAGACCACAAAAGACCCTCTATACTCTTCATCACTACTAGAATTTCTAAAGAAGTAAGTGTATTATCTAATCAAAACAATAATCAAGTGGTAAATATAACATGAAAAGGACAATGTTTCTGGTTTCTACTTTTAAAACCTTCTAAAGGATAAAAGATAGATTAAACCACTTAAATTTCTGCCTATTTTATGTAATAGCTTATAAAATAAAATATTCTGTTTCCATATTGGCTTTCCTGCCAATGACTTCAAAACATCTGTCTCAGCAAATAAAGCAACCAAATTCATTTATTTTCTTGATTTGTGTTGGAAAATCTTTAGAAGAGAAAAGAACTACTGTTTTATCCATATACGTGCTTTCTGAGCATCTATTTTTTTTCCTACACATCCTTCCTACATCTATTTTTAAAATGTAAAGAACAAGTTATGTAAAATATATTTTTCAAATTATATCTTCCTGGCTGCTTAACAATTAAAATTTTTTAAATCCTATAAAGAAAAGTATCTTTGCCTGACCACAGAAATCATTACCAATGCAAAATACAAACTTTGCAAGCAAAGATGGAAATAAAGACCCCCTAAAAACTGATCCTATGCTGCTTGCCAATCCTTCATTATAGACCCTGAAACAGGTCACAGTTCATCAAAATAGTTATATCCATGCACCCCACAGTTTTTTGTAATTGAGGCAGCATCAAGCGGGTGCATCATGGAATGTCCACTACATCCCCACACATTCTGAGTGGCCTACCAACTGTAGTCCCTCAGAGGGGAAATCTAGACTAAAGGGGTATGGGACTCAATTATTTTTCATTCTATTTTTCTTTTTTTCCCCCCAGAAAGAGCAGGAAAAAGAAAGGAGAGTGGAGGAAAGAAAACAAAGCTAGAGAAACAAACAAACAAAAAAAAGAATACATTTGTGTCTCTGAGGCAGGGGATAAATGACACTATCAAAACCAATTTCAGCCCCTGAATAGTGCTAGACAATAAATCTATCTGGACTCAGTGATCTTGTTACCATTTTCCCCTTGGAAAGGTATGATTAACTACCACCAAATCAGAAATACTGAAGAGCAGCAACACGACTCATCTGCTCTTTCATCTTCAAAAAACCTCCCATGCTGTGGAGTTCAAACTGCATGCTGCTTTCCTTCCATACAGCTGGCCGCAAGCAAATTTCGCCACTGGCCATGGAAGAAACTGGAAAAAGATATGAAAATGTACCTGACCAAAGTCAATCATATGGATGGATTTTGAGTCTTAAAGTCATATTCAAAATTTAGCATGCTGACCCAATGACAGAGGGAAACAAATGCCAGCCCTCAGATGGTAGTGCAACATTCGGACTCACAGATGCTTGAGGAGAAAGGAGGACCTTGCTGAAATGCTAATCTTAACTATTTAAACATTCCAGAAAGAGGACTTAATTCTATACCATAAGAAGAAGCAAGGAAAGAGGAACTCTATCTCCTAGCTTTCTGAGGTAGAGTGGGGAGTGGAAATCACAGTGAGTAAAAGACATAGAAATAATAGATGTGTGTTACTGTGTCCTCAACAAACAGATCCGTAGCATTTACTGTTCATGGTCAGTATGAAGCATCACTCCAAGGGTAACAAGACTCAGGGAATATGTGTGATACACATTTACTCACATCAAGTATTCACATTCACTGAGTTTTAAAGTAAAATAGCTATTTGGTGACAAAAAGATTAAACTTTCTGAACTGTAACAGAATCAAGTAGATCAATCAACATCAAGCATGGCAGCAAATCTCATGAAAGAACTTGGAGCCTGTTTTTCAGAGTTGGATAACTAAGGGATAATATACAAATGGAGTGAGGTGAATACACTTTTGGGTCTGGGGTTCCATCCTGTGGCGCCTAGTTTCACAAAGGAAACCTGCCAGCACCCTTTATCCTGGCCCATTACACAAACACTTCTAGAAAAACTACACATTTGCAAATCCATGTTGCATCGGTCAGAATAGAGATAATCTGGATGACTACATGAGCTTTTCTAGGTCCTTTAGTAAGAGCTTCTTTTAAGAGGACAGTAGATACATGCTTTCAATTTCTAAATTAAGAAAAAAAGGAATACTCAAAGAAATTAATGTATCCCAAGTGGAAGAGTATAACACACAATCTTCAATTACCTAACTTCAGGCCTCTGATGTCATAGAAATGTTCTACCTCTACATTTTAATGTGGCTTAACAAACTGTGGATAAAAGAATACAAGTCTGCATTTGAAGTGCTGGCTTCTATTTCCATCCCAAGGAACTAACAGTTCCATCCGTTCTGTCCTGCCCAAAATGTACTGCAAATGCAGCTGTCTGCAAAGATTCCTTCCTTATACTATTACACCCAAGAAACTGCAGCTGTCAAATACCATGCCCATTTTACAAACGAACAAACAGAGGCCTTGTGAATACACTAAGCAAAGGTAAGATTTTTCCATTTGGCGGCTGAGCTACATGTAGCAAAGAAAAGAAGCACCCCAACTCACCAAAACCTGTTTTGCCCATGATGTCTCTCTGGAATGCAATCTCTCCCATTCCTCTTTCCTTTGGTGGAGATGGGAGGGGGAGAAGTGCATGCACACGCATGCTGGTACTGGGTCTTGAACTCAGGGCCTAGAGTCTGTCTTTGAGGTTTTTTGCTTAAAGTTAATGATCTACCACTTGAGCCACAGTTCCACTTCAGGCTGTTTGGTGGGTTTTACTGGAGATGTTTCTAAAATGAATTTTTCCCAGGGATGGCTTCAAGTCCTAATCTTCAGATCTCAGCCTCCCAAGTAGCTAGAATTTCACTTGTGAGCCAGTGGCAATCTGTTACTGTGTATTTTTAATAAAGGAGGACTAGAGGTTTCTAGGAGGAGCAAACCTGGCTGGTAGGGAAATGGGTATTTTAACTGGCCCATAAAGGAGGACTAGAGGTTTCTAGGAGGAGCAAACCTGGCTGGTAGGGAAATGGGTATTTTAACTGGCCCCATTCTCAGGACTCCACTGAGCATCGGTCTGGTGGGCAGGTTTGACAGGTCTGCATGAAGAAGCAACCTGCAAGGCTAAAAGCTAAACCCTATATTACAGAGGTGGCAAACTGGAGCAAGTGACTTGTTTACTCCCAATCCATGTGGACTGTGATAGGTGACTAGGAACATTATGAGCCCCAAGCTGGGGGCCATGGGACCAGCAGGGCACAGTTAGGGTCCATCAGGTTTCTGTCAATGGGGAATTCAAGCCAAAAAATTATTAACATTGTCTAGCAGCTGAGTAAATCCTTTTGTCACTTTTAGGGAGGACAAATCACAATGGTACACATTCTCGATCATGAAGAAGAAAAGAGCCACAATCACCACAAAGGAGTGACTGCTCAGATTGCCTCTTAAAGATTTTCAACTCCAGGCGAACAATGGGGAGGACTACATTAGGCATCTGGCATGCTGCCACCAATCAGATGAAGTAATGTGCTAATAATTTAATTCATAAATAGAGAAACGTAAGAAAAGAGTATTTGCTCAATCTTTTTTTAAGGTCTTGGTTTAAATTACAGTCAGACAGTACTATGCCTAGGGCCTCCTTGAATTAGGCTCAAGAGGTGGGTGGCAAGGAAACCATCTCCCTAGCTTACACAATGAGTTTTCTACATCCCTTCTCCACACTAAATATTCAGATCTTTTTATGCTATGCTCAAGGGTCAGGACAAACTCACCTCTTCCATTGAGACTTACTGAGGATATTAACATGGTCCTCAGCATTATCCAGTGTTAGAAGTGAGGGATGAGGAGGCTTGACAGTCTGTCTGCCCTGTGCAGTGAGGAGGATGTCAGGGAAGCACCACTATAGAAATAGATCCGGAGGTGTTGCATAAAGGCAGACAACACCACAGTTTACACCAAGAGGGAAACGTAAGTATGAAAGCAAAAAAGTACGGAAGAGTTGGACATGCCCAAAAAACACACTGAGGCCTTTGTGACATATTATTTGGGTGGTAAGAATAGAAAGCCAGAATGAAAATGGAAATAATCCTCATTTGGAATTATATAATTTTTTTATATAACTCTCTTCCTTGACTATATGTTCATTCTTTCTGGCAGGCAATCAGGTATCAGTAGAGTTGGTGGCATACTAGGACTGTGCAAACAGAAAACAATTCTGACAATAGTGTGAAAGATGACAGGCTTAGAAGAAGCAGGAAATTAGTTTGGGCAGAGTTGCAATAATTAAAAAATGAGAGGTTAACAGTGTATAGACTCAAAGATTCTCAATGGGAAATCTGTGCAAAGGAGGGTAAAAGAGGCAAAAAACCAGGTGAATCTGGTTACTGAGAAAACTGGATAGGAGTCAGAGATTGCTGATTCTGAATTTTGGGGAAAATGGATGATAGTAACATTAAGATCAACAACAAAGCCAATGCAGCATATGGGTAGAGAAAAAAATTACATGAAACCATGAACTACAGTGAGACCTAATAAATGCCATCTGTCTAGACTGGAATTTTGGGGGTATTCAGTAGTCAATAACTGAAATGAGAGATGTGCAGGCAAGGTAAGAAGGTGAGAGTGGAAAGATTCCTAAGCATGAGCACTTTGTGTGGCCACCAAGGGCTTGTGTACATAAGTCAGCCAGCATGTGAGACCTCAACTATCTGAGACAGATAACTGTAATCTATACAGTTCACATTAATATTTATCAAATACTGCCAAGAGACTATTCTGTTATCTTACCAGTCATTCAAAATCATTCTTATTCAACTTCTCACATGTTGATGTCATCTTTTCCCAGTTATACTCTATGCAACTTAAAATATTTATCTTTATTTTACCTCCCAAAAGGTCCTGAAACTATCCTTGCTGAATAATAATAATGAATTTACTTCATTTGGCTACTTCTTAATGTGCTAAGAGTAGGAATGAGCAAAGGCTTTAGGGACTGAGTCCCCAAAGAGAATAAACACAGCATCCATCATTTTTCAAGGATTAGCTGTTAACTGGTCCACCCCAACTCAGTTTAACCCACTTGTTAAGCCAAAAGAAGTGAAAAAACAAGGCCAAAGCTCACCCACAAAGGCCAGAATGAAGACAAAGCCTGGAATGTTTATGGTTACAGAAGAAAATTCCAGCATAGTTCTACATAATGCTCACTAAGTAGCCAAAATGGTCACATGTGTGTTCCAGAAAAGAAACTTTCACTAATTGCTCCTCATTTTCTATTCACAACTTTGAATGAGATGTACCCAGTCTATCAAGGAACACTGTCATGTCTCTCCTTGGGTTTGTCACAGTTCAAATTTTGTGCATGATCAAAACAGAAGGTCTCACAACTAGGATGGTCATGAGACAGTGCAGCCTCTTAGAGGAAAGGAAGACAAGGTAGTTGTGTGAGTGCGAGCCTACTTTAATAACTGGAAATAGATACCAACTGATCCACTCTAGTGGTCAGCTGGCCTGGAGGGAGGAGCAGCTATTACCCAGAAGAAGTAATAGCAAAGAACATACACAATTAAAGAGAGCAAGACAAGCTAGACAAGGCACTAGAGGTGAAAACTGTGCCACAAAGAAAACCTATACCATGGACTGCATTGCAAAAGAGCTCATTATTAAAGTAAAAGCCCAGAAATTAGAAGTCTGGTCAAAAATTATAAGAAACTCTGTATTTGTTTTCTAAGCCTTCCATAACAAAGTGCAGAAACTAATTGGCTTATAATAATAGAAATGTATTTTCTTAATGCTCTTGAAGCTTCTACTTAAAATCAAGGTAAAGACAGGGTCATTATTTGACTCAGTCACTGGTACTCCTTGACTCATTGCCATCTCAAGCAAATTTCCACCTCCATTGTCACTTGGCCTTCTTCCTCCTGCAACCTAGTCTTTCCCTGTGAAGATGCAAGGTAACCATTGGCATTAACCTACTGATTTATGTCTGTAGAGATACTATTTCCCCTCAGATCATATTCTAAGATTGCAGATAGATGAAAATCTGAAAATTCGTTCAACTTACTAAACTAACCACCATGAAAAACATTAAGAAGGCCTAACCATTGTAACTGCAGCATTTCAGAGATGTCTGAACATTTGCCAGAGAAAACATACCTAGATAGTGAAAGAAAGTAAAAAAGGAAAGTCTCGTTACCAATTTTGTTTCAGAAAAAGGAGAAAAAAAAGCTACCAAGATTAAAGCTACCAACATTTTAAATACATTAAACCAAGAACTGCATGTATTTTACTTAAATATACTTAATATATTTTATTATACAGAGTAATTTGGAGAGTGCTTCATATTGCCATCACTTGGCAATATAGTTGAAAGAACTTCAACCTCAGAACCAAGGGACTTGAACCTGTTAATTTCCTACACATTAAATTGCATACTTGGGAAAGAAATATTCAAGCAACCTCACTGGTCTAACTTTACAGAACAAATCAAAAGAGGCACTACTCTGAAAGAAACTCTAGAAACTAAAACTCATTATATCTGAACTACATTAAGAAAAACTTCTAATTAGGAAACTTATCTATCATCCCAGTATAGGCCTTCACAAGCAAATGGAATTACTGGAGGGAAAAAAAGACAATGGAGTGAATCAGGTTTCCTGCTCAAATGTACACATCTGGAACAAGCCTGGCTTTACAATCTTCCACAACATCAGATGTTCTGCAAACTACCATTGAACTTGAGCTCAAAAGAATCAATTCTCTGTAAACAAGGAGGTATAAGAAGTTGGAAGATTTGCAATTCAGCACATTTTATAGGTTTTTTGTGGGTTTTTTGGCACATAAGGGTTATTTTTGAAGTGGGGGAAAAATCCTGTCCTCTCCCTACCCCCAAACACAGCTGAGCTGATTCAGCACAAATCTCCCCCTAAAATAAAACCTCAGTTTGCAGAAAAAAAAAGCATGGAAAGTTCTATCTCCAAGGACAACATTTCAAAAATCTATCAGAAAAGATCAGGAGTGGGTAGCAGAAGACAACCTGACCACAAATCATGTTACAATTGTAAGAACTGTCTCTGGAAAACTATGAGCAACTTGGGAGGTCCAAGAAGCAAGTCTTCAATAATAAGCAAAGTAATACAAGAGTACTGCCTAGAGATATAAAAGTCTTGAGTATTCTGGTAGATAATAAATCATTTCCCACAGGTGAGTATACAGAAGAAATTTCCAGGAATGCAACTGAAAATTCAAGTTTCTTTAGAGATGCTTTCTAAAGAGGATATTACAATATACATCATACAAATAACACACTTCACCAAAGAGCTGTGTACTCAGCTCAACACCCTGATGGGCCCCAAAGCACTGAGGTACTTTTCACAATCTGCAGAAAAAAAAATAGAAAACCAGAGCTCATTATCACAAAGCGCATTTAGGTGGCAGCAGGAAGAAAGCTACTTTGTGCTGAGTCTCCAGAAACTGGCAACTGGAGTCATTTTTGTTAATCATCCATCCTCAGACAGGAAGGCTAATGGTTCAAGGGGCCAGAGTGTAGGATCATTCCTGAGACCTAAATGGCAAAGGGCATCTACAGTGAATCCTGGTCTCCGAAGCCTATGAGCAAGGTCCTTTTGTGTCCCAGCGGAAGAATGCCTACTCAAAAAAGATATCATCAGAAATTTTAAGTCATACCAAACATCGCTACATTTGGTGAATTATCTTCAGTCATTTATTCAAAAATTTATAGCCACACTGATGGTAACAGCTGGCACTGGAAGGCAAGGACAAGTCACCTCATATAAACCTGTCAATTTAAATCACAATGCATTCACAACCTTAGGGCCTGTTTTGATCATTAATGTAAAGGACTTTTCCATGGCGTGAATGAATCAAATTAATATGAAGTGAAAAATGTGGAGATGACAAAAGAAATGTTTAAAAATCCAAACTAAAGCACATCAGAGGCAATTAAGAACAAGAATTCCTATCCTGCCGGCTTTGTGCTCAGCACAGCGGACTCAATGAAACAGGGAGACACACAGATAGTAGACATGGGCACAGTTGGAAAAGACCAGCCCAGGCAAAAACTACAGGGAAGATGAGGTCTACTTTCTCAGGAAGGTGTTATGCCCTTGAGGAGCGTCTAGTGGCTGAATAAAAAAATAATAGCCACTCCTAACAACATGGCTCCTAGTACCTCCAGAGTAAATCCTTACTTAGTCACCACCTACTATTCTCACCTATCCCTAAGCTTTGGACTAACAAACAGAATGCAAGCTCTGCGACCCTTCCTTTCTCTCAGACACTCTGCAGGCATTTCAAAAGACTGAAGAGAAAGGAAATCCAGCTTCACCATCCGCTTTGGTATAATGCTTCTGACCCCCTAGAGTCTGTGTAACATGGAAAAGAACATATCTGACACTGATTCTGTAAGAACAAGTTGATGAAACACCCCCTCACAGGGACATCTCAAAGACTAATGAGATAATGTCTAGAGGGCTGGAAGTGCTCTGAAGGCTGATATATAGTGCCATCACCACTCCTGAAAGCTCCTAAAAGGACAAGGTGGCTGAAGAATCAACTTCTTGCAGCATGTAAAGTGCATGTTACATACAGAAACTGACAGTACTCCTAAAATACCATGACAAATCAACATCTGAATCAGCACTTTAAACAGGAAAAGTGTTTAATTTAGCAGGGCAATTAGAAGTAGGTATTTGGGTAAAGTATTTAATGTCTTGGGCTTCAGTTTCTTCAGCTATAAAAAATGGGACTGATATATACATTTTGCAAGATGTAGGTTAAAACGAAAATATTGTTACTAGAGTCACTACAGCACGAGAAGATTCAACAAATGGTAGTCAAAACCCTTTAAAATAGAATATGATTGCAAAAGGTGTCTAAAAAAGTAGTCTAGTTCAAAGAACAAATCTGAATTGCATGAAAATAATAAAAAGGTAGCTACCAATGAAAATAGTGTCCTCTAAAATTTGCTTAGAGATTTAAGATATTTTGTCCAATACAAAAAACACTATTACTTCATGAAAGCACATTATCCAAGGTCAGAAATGTCATTACATATAGTAGTGATCATTTCCAGATTGATTCAGTATTACTGAAATGAAGAGAAAATTTTACCCTAACCCAAGTAAATCTATGCAAATATAACTAACCATAGGCAAATCAGGTAAATCCTATCTTACCCTGGCTCTGTATATTATTTGGGATTTAAGTGTAGAACCTTCTCCACAGCTTGAGTCCAATGTCCCTAGTTAATTCACTGAGTTAAAATTTATTAGGTGCCTACTATGTACCATTCACTATCCTGTACTGGACACAGAGAGTAAACAAAATAGATTTAAGACCTAATGTACATAATGAAATTAACCTAATACAGATAGCTACCAGAAGAATCCAGGTATAGTGGCTCATATAGTGGTTCTAACTCAATCCTACATACACAAGAGGCTGAGATCTAGAACACTGTAGTTTGAAGACTGCCTGAGAAATAATTTTGTGAGATCCCATTACAAAAAAAAAACCCAAATAACTGGACATGGTGATGCGTGCCTATCATCCCATAGGAAGCATAAGCAGAATGATCATGGACCAAGCCAGCCTGGGAAAAAGAAAGAACCTACTTTAAAATAATGAAAGAAAAAAAGGCTAAAGGCATGGTTCAAATGGTAGAGTTTCTCTGCCTAACAAGTATGAGAACCTGAGTTCAAACATCAGTACTATCCCTCCCCTACAAAACTTACAGAAACCATAATAGGAGAGAGATCTCTGATGATCCAAGTCTGTTACTAGCTACTTGTTGTCATCACGAAAACATAAGTGTATTCTGGCTTCTTCTATTATTTCTGACCATCCAAACAGTAAAACTAGTTCCAGCTTTGAACAAAATGGTTCCCATGGTGATAAAAATTCTGCAAATCCAGGCATTGGTGGCTCCAACCTATATCCTAGCAACTCAGGAAGCTGAGAGCTAAGGATCTCCAAGATAGCACAGGTTAAAAAAAAACAAAAAAAAACTCCATGAGACTCTTATCCCCAGTTAACTAGTAGAAAACTGGAAGTGGGTTGTGCCTCAAGTGTTAAAGTGCCAGAGTTAAGGAAAAAATTTATGTGACGAGAGAGAGAGAGAGAGAGAGAGAGAGAGAGAGAGAGCTGCAATTAAGCAATCAAGAGTTATAAGGAATGAGTGGGGCTGGGAATATAGCCTAGTGGTAAAGTACTCGCCTTATATACATGAAGCCCTGGGTTCAATTCCTCAGCACCACATATATAGAAAAAGCCAGAAGTGGTGCTGTGGCTCAAGTGGCAGAGTGCTAGCCTTGAGCAAAAAGAAGCCAGGGACAGTGCTCTCAGGCCCTGAGTCCAAGCCCCAGGACTGGCAAAAAAAAACAAAACCAGACAAAAAAAGGAATGAGTGAAATTACAGTGTAATGAAGAAAACTATTAAAACTCAACATTTTCCAAGACAATTGGGGGGAAATCTCCAATGAAGAAATCTTGTTATTATCTATTATCTTACTGTACTGAAAGCAAAATGATAAGGACATACAAATTCATCTATAGGGTATACCTTAAATATGATTAAAAATATATATTCACACAAAGACATTGTTTCTGCTGTTAGAAAACTAGCTCTTGTTCTTTTAGAGGGTGGACAATCTCAATATATTACTCACACACTGAGGTTATCATTCTGGAAAACTAAAAGACATGTTGCAGATATCAGTTAAAGAAATCAGCATGACACATGTTTACCATGAACAGTCTCTGGTTAGGATGTTAGTATAGGGGTGGTAGATGGTAAACAGGGAGTAGCAAGGGAGAAAATGCACATATATTCTACCACTCCCTTAACAAGGAAAGTGAGATGTGCACACACGCACACATGCACACACGCACACACACACATATGCATACACTTTAGCACACTCACATATTCCTGTTGGGGAAGCTAAATATAGGTGTCACAGCTCACGAAGTTTCACCCAAATCTGTACAATGGGCTGAAAGACAGTAATGTCAATAAATTTAAGCAACAATGAAAAACCCCAGTTATGTTGCACATTGATATATTTCTGTTGGCTGGAAAGAAAGGAATAAATCTGAAATGATAGGGCTAAGCAAAAATGATTTTTTTTTTTTTTTTTTTTTTTTGCCAGTCCTGGGCCTTGGACTCAGGGCCTGAGCACTGCCCCTGGCTTCTTCCCGCTCAAGGCTAGCACTCTGCCGCTTGAGCCACAGCACTGCTTCTGGCCGTTTTCTGTATATGTGGTGCTGGGGAATCGAACCTAGGGCCTCGTGTATCCGAGGCAGGCACTCCTGCCACTAGGCCATATCCCCAGCCCAGCAAAAATGATTTTATTAAGCAAAACCAAATGATAATGTACTGGTCTCTAGACCAGCATGAAAGACTGGATCATGCTGGATTCTCATGGCACAACTCCATGAAAGGGAAAGCAAATAATATTCCCATTTCCCAGCACTGAAACCAAGGCTGCAAAAGCAGTGTGCTTTACCTTAATTATGGTATATAGCCAGAACTGGATTGATGTAAATTGATTAAAATCAACGGGAATTTCCACAATTGGAATGGGAGCCATCAAAACCAACAAAACACCTTAGCACTTTACCTTAATCTTATTTTTCCATAGGCTAGACATCTCTCAAAACTTGTCATATTATGGACTCTCTGGGAAGGCCTAGGCAAAGAAGACGATTTTCCCTCCATATCTTCCTTAAGCTGTGACTGGCTGCCCTAATCAGTTTTCGTGTACATAGGCACATATGCTCCCTTGTGGTGACTCTTAATCACTATGTGCCGTGCTGAACAGCTGCAGAGGTCTGAAGGGAATTGGCAGAAATGTGCAATGATGTGCTAGCCACCCCTCCTGAGGCAGCACTGCCCTGCCTGCTCCCAGATGCCAGTGCGCATGGGTGTTCACTGTCGCAACTGACAGGCCCAGAAGACAGGCAAGTGGTTTCAGGTGGTGAGTCAGGAAATGCAGTTGGCATCAGGAATGTTCCAGCCCAGCAGAGCTAAGCTACATTCAACTCCCTATGTGAGGATACAGTATTCATCATTTATACAATGTCACTGTGGGGGACAAAACTCCGGCTCAGCACAAATAGTATCCAATCAACTCTGTTGCTCAGGAACCAGTACACAAGGCTTCTTCCCCTAATTGCCTAAGAATTGACACCACGTCTGACACTTGAGGTCAGTGCTTTTATCCTGTGATGAAGGATTGTACAGGGACCTGGCACAAAGCACTTGAGAGCAAAGCCTTGGGCTAACCTTCCAGGACCATTCAGCAACAGCTACAACAAGCTGTGATCTATGTTTTCAGGGATGAAATAGAATCAGGGTAGGGAAACACTCCAAGAAATCATGCACACAACTGGCTGCAAACAGATCAAATAGAGGCTGCTATTCCTTGCCATCTGACTCTGTGTGGGTTGCCTAAGAATCCACACTTGGAAGGGAATTCCTTGGTTGTCTATATGCAATTGTTTATGAGGCAGTAAATGACTGATAAGATATCAACTGGGTGAGATAGAGATGTTAGACATTACATCAGATAACAGGAGATCTTGAAATCGAAAGAGACTTACAGCCATCATTGGGCACTACACTTCATGAATGAATACAACATTCTGTCAAGTTTTATACAATGACAAATGAGCCTATTCTCTGAAGAAACCTGAGAAGATTTAATACTCATTTTAGGGAATCCAGTTTGGTTTTCCTTCCCGAAAATTAGAAATTTCATCTTATATCTAACTTCAAAGTCTCTTGCTATAATTTATCATCCTACTGACTATGGTATATTTTTAAAAACCCTGATTATGTTTATATTTATGTCACACTATTTTGGCATTAGTTCAAAAGCTAGACCTTTATCAAATGTATCACAATCAATAGTTTAGGTAAGGAATACTAATAAGGATTTAATGTTTTAAGGCCAGACAAAAAAGGTGATTGGCCTTAACATTCTGAAGATACAATAAAAATTGATCCAAAAGAAGTTTCTCTGAGAATCTTAACTGAAGCAAAGAAAGACATGAATCACAGTCCCTCTCTGAACAGTTTCTCAACTACCATCAAAGGAACAACTTCATTTATGTTCTTTGTTAGCCTAGGACAAAGGTATTTCCAGGACTTGGAGAATGGGGATGTCAAGACAATTAAGAGGATGCTCAAAAACCCACAACACTAATATTCATAGACTATTAGAATTATTCTCTGCCTAAGAAAACTAGGAACATCCCCTTGGGTTATGCAAGCTATAGAACATAAGTCAATATGCAACACAACAATCTACATATGCCTTGTCTACTAATATCTGGAAGAGAGGCTAGGCTATGGAAAACCTTATTTTCCAGAGAAGCCAGAGAAGTGGAGGCTGCATTCATTCATGCCTATTCCTTCACAGGAAGCATGCTCCAATTCCAGGAGACCCTGACTTCCCCTCTCCTGTAGCCAACCTATCCCTCTGAAGAGGGGAAATATGAAATAGCAATAACTTTCTCTTACTAGTAAATCCCATAACCCCAGATTTTAAATGGAGGTGGCTGGAGAGAACAAGAGAGTTGAATAAATGGAGCTCAGGGAAATATGCAATTCTTGAAACTGGAAAGGAGCCTGGATCCTGCTCTGAGAGCACCAGCAATCAAGCTGTGGTCAGGGCCCCAATTTTAAACCTCTCTCAGGGGATACCACTTACTGACACATAGACACGCCTCTCTTCCTATCAAAGTAATTCAACTTGACTTAGTGAGTGAGTGTCATCTGTTGGGAAAGAGCCAGCTTAAAATAATTGCCTCCAAATGATTGGATTAAGTCTAACCATTTGCAAATATGTTTTGGTTATTACATACCTTCTTCCCAATAAGCTTCTTTCGAAGAAATTCCCGGGCCTCAAACATGTAGGGAATGTCATATAGGGGACGAAGCTTCTTATTCTTATCCTAAGAGCAAAACAGGATAACATGAATGAAAAAACAAACAAATGAATATAGGTAGTAACATAGTAGAATGTATGTGAAATGGCTTGTTCCCTATATCAAATATGAAATAACTGCTAGACAATAAATGGTAAATAAATATTTGGTTGAAATCTTTTATCAGGGATAGGATTACATATTTCACATAACAGACTCAAAAGAAGCAATGGAATAGTTGTAATTATCTAGTCTGGAAACAACGTAAGTGTTCCTCATAAGCAATCAATCTCAGTATCCTCTCCCACCACTTTTTATCTCTCTTCTGTCTCATGAGCTCCAGTATCCTCTCAAGAGAATTCTTAAGAAAAAAACAACTAGAATATAAAACAAATTTAATAAGCATTAGGAGACTACACACATGATACAAATATAAGCCTACATCTACATATATACACATAAATATATGTAATTCTATTACACTAGCAATAATAGCTGCATAACAAAGCACATAAAGCATTCCGTATATGTACATGTATGTGTAAAATGTATATCCATACCCATGTAGAACTGAAAAAAAATCTTGGAGCTTAACATGGTTACAGATGAAATTATACAGATATGAAACAGTAATATAACAGTTTTACACTTCATCTTAGTCAAAAGGCAGAGAAGCAAAATATACACATCAATTTTGATTAAGGGCTACATTATGTGTTATAAACTAGGGACTAAATGCTGTAAGAGTTCAGGGAAGTGGAAAAAATGAAATAATCAAGAAATTTTATATTCATAAAGGGGTGCTTAATGTACATTTGCAGGATATGAACAAAAACTAACAAGAAAATTAGAATTAGAAAACGCTGAACAAGAAGAGATACAGAAAAAAAGTTTTTCTTCCCACTCTTGCTCATCTCAGGGCCATGAGACTCCTCCAAAGGAGGTGACTACACTAAGCAATGCCATTTCCAGATGATGAGAGAAGCTCTTGATGAAAGTGACAGAAGTAGGAACGGAGAGAAATTTAAAAGATGTGAGTATGAATTTAAGAAAGGAATTAACAGGAACTGACAACAGAATGGAAAGAGTGGATATCCAATACTGAGTCAGGATGACAGGCTGAAGAAGTCTAGAGATGCTTCCGGCCTTTTAGTGCAGATATGGAGACTAGAGATATGGAAGATGTGCTTAAGAAGTAAGAGAGTGGAGCTTCATAGGTTTACACGATTATTTTAGTGTGACTCTCTCACATTAGTCTGTAAGGTCCAACACAACAGACATCCTATACACTACTGTTTAACTGCTCACAACCATGCACAGCAACTTCCTGGCAGTACATACCCAATAACTACAGTTGGATTAAGTAGTCCCAAAAGATTTGAGCATCTCTAAGTCCAAGATAATGTTGGGCAATTACAGAAGGGAGAAAAGCAAGATGTTTCTCCTCCCTGATCTGTACACCAATGACTCTCCCTCCATCAATGGCTAGCTGCCTGATGTGCCTTTGCCATCTATTTGCATCTGAGAAAACAAGATCCTCACTCTAATCCATGCCACACTCAATTTAGATAGCCATAGCTTATTATTTTTCTTAAATAGCCAATTATTCAAGTAAAACGCTTCATCATTTTAATATCTCCCTTCTAAACTCATCCCAATAGCAATACGAAGGATAATGGTACAGAGGAAAACAAAATAAAAAGATGTTTCCTCTCAGATGCTAACTAAGCCTTGATGCATCAAATATATCATAAAACATTTCAATACACTGACATGACTAAGAAATTTCTCTTGTGAGAATGTAAATGATTCTTTTAGTTACAAGGAAACATAAGCTTCATATACATCATTCCAGTGCTGTCTATTTCCACTGCAGAATACAAATTTTTTCTCTTATCATTTTTCTAACCTTCCCAAACAGCATGTGGAAATCTACATAATACTTCAAATACAAATAGTGAAGGTGGCCAAAGTCAAAGAAAAGTCTTAAGATGTAAGGATCACTATTACATGCAGGGTAAGACCCTAAACATGAGAATGTTAGGGAACAAAATAGGAAATAACAACAGTGGGGTGGTCAGAGTTGCCTGGTCTGGAGGAATGCTGGATAAAGGCAGATACACAGGGTTATTTGTATTTCACACCTGTCCTGGAAGCCAAATAAAAAACAAACTAAGGGTTCCATTAGGGAGTCAGATAGAACATGCAAATCTCCCAAAGAATGAGTGATTACATCCAGTGAGACAAGGCTCACAAAAGATGCTAGGTGTCAGTCATGAACAGGACTTCCTTCCATCCCTTTCAAGGTACTAAGGATTAAATCCAGGACCATGTGTTTGATAAGCAAGCACTATACCATTGAGCTATACGCATAGTCAAAACAGGATTTTTAATAAAGACAAAAATCAATTGTTATCAGAATCAGCCCTAAGAAATAAAAATGTGTCAATATATTCACGTTGACTACTTTCTATAAATAGAATTTCAAAAGCTGTGGTAAAAATATTTTTTAATGAATTGAACAGAATGACATTTGCTATACGTAGCCTTTTGATTTGCCACAGAACCTGAAGTTCTGTGCTTTTTCCTACATATTCTGAAAACCAAAGTCACAAAGGAACACACTGACTGGAACTCCAAAACTAGATAGAAATGAAAGGCAAGAAATAGATTTCCAGCAAGCATTCAAATGAAGATCATGGGAAGATATACACCTACTTATGTAAAAAGCAGTTGTCTAAACAAGAACACTTGAAGACATTCTGCAGAACTAGACCAAGTCAAAATACCCTCAAAAAGGGAAGGAAACAAACTCTATACCAACAAACACCCTCATAAGAAACAGAACTTTGGAGTCCGATTATACATCTCTGATGAAGCCAGGAAAGAACAAATAGCACAAGCAGAAAACAAGATATCACAAGTAAAAACAGAATGATCTTGTTACTCTAACCCTTCAGAGCTAGAAGCTATTGACATCTGCAAACATCTTACAAGAGAGTATTAGAAGTCCCTAAGAAACCACAAAATAAAAGCAATTCCTCCAAATTACCAGGTACATAAAAGCCTTTGAAATCTCTAAGAGGCAATTGAGGTATGGAATGTATTCTGAGAAAACATTTAGATGAATCTTGCCTGCTATAAGAATCTGTCTGCTTTAGATTCTAATTTACATGGAATTTTTTTTTTCCAAAATAAAAATAGAAGAGAATGCTAGCTTTATCTGGTGGGTGGATAATATACAAACCAAGATGTGCTGTAATCACTGTTCCTCCTGAGAAATGACATTATATGTAGGCCCTGCAATGACTCATATCAGAGATAGAGGAGGTTTCTTCAGTCATCTGTCCCTCTCCCTCTGGACAAGACCCAACACCCACAATTTAGCATCTGAAGAAATATCTGGCATTTTTACAGAAAGGTATATTTGGCAGGATGCCAAAATGAAGGACAAATCTGGTCATTATTGATTTGAATAAAATGAAAAGGACCTCCAACCAAGCAAGTACTTGTCAACACCTTTCAGGTCTCACTGAGCCTATGCTTAAAAACTACAACTACAAAATGCAAAAGCTTTGACATACAGCCTGATTTCTTAACCAAGACTATATAGATTTATCTTGTAGGAAGGGAGGGAGGAAGGTAGGTTAGGGAGGGAGGGTGAGAGGGAGGGAAGGAGACATCAGTAAGTGTGCATCCAGTAAGACTTTTAAAGTTTCTCATTAAAAAGACATTATGAAAAAGTGAAAGATCAAAATATAGATTGTTTTTAGGTGATAAACAAATGGAGCCATAACAAGGTGCCACTGGCTCATGCCTAATAATCCTAGTTACTCAGGAGGCTGAGACTGAAGGATCAGGCTCAGTAGTCCATGAGATTCTTGTCTCCAATTAACCATCCAAACCCAAAAAATGAAGCTGTGGCTCAAGGGGTAAAGCATTAGCTTTGAAAAAAAAGGTTAAGAACAGCACCAAGGACCTGAGTTCAAGCCCCAGCACTAGCACATACATACATACATACATACATACATACATACATACATACATACATACATACAAAGTAAATGGAGTCAGAGAAAGTAGATGGAGATGGAAGTGGTGGTGCTCATAGATTTAATGTTCTCATATATTTTTCTCTAGGAAAATATGTGATACCCATCATATGAAACCAGGCTAAGAGAATAGTCAATGGAAACCAGGAGCATGCCTGGTGGATTCAAGACACAACAAAGATACCAAGAATCTAGAACAGAGCATAGGAGGGAAGGTGTTAGGACATGAAGACACAGATGTGACTTGGCATTTAAAAGAATCACTCGGGCTTGAGTGCTGGAAACTAATATTGTAAGGAAAGAGTAGAGCATGAAAGACAAATTAGGAGTCTGGATGGCACTGTAGATGCTATTACAAGCAGTTGGAAGCAGGGAGGGAAGTAAGGTAGGTTTGTGGACATGCTAAGCTTCAGCAGTTGGATAACCCCAAGGAGGTGCTGAGTGGGCAGCTGCATATACAAACGTGCAATTTGGAAGAAAGGTGTAATCTAGTGAAATGCATTTGGGATTTGCTAGGATGTAGGTGGTTCCTAAAACCAAGAGACTGAGAAGGATAATTGAATCTACAGGTAATTATGCTGCAAAAAGGGATGGAGAAGGAGCAGCCAGTGAGCAGGGCATGAGGGAGCTGCCAGAGTATTGTTTTCTGGCAGTCAAGAAACGTGACTGTGAAGTAATAACCAATCGTGTCAAATGCTTAAAGTCAGTTAAGTAAAGTAAGACTAAGATTCACACTTTGCAAATAGCCCAGGATGGGTCACTAATAACTGGCGAAGGAAAGTTTAGGTAGGACAGTTTGGATAAAAGCAAGGATAGGGCTACGCAAGAGAATGGAAGAGAAAAATGAGACAAACCAAGGATATGACTCTTTCAAAAGAGTACAAATTCAGTTACAACTCGCAAAAGAACAAGATCAAGAAGAAGTTTCCTTTTGTGATTTTAGATAGGTGAAATGGCAGGCAACAGTCCAGAGTTGAGCTAATAAATTACATGAAGAACAGTGAAGTCATAACCAGGAAAGCAATTGTCTTTGCCTACCCGTGGAAGGAATGGCTGTACCTAGAATAACCTATCATTCATCTAAAGATGTGTGTCTATAGAACCTGTTAGGTAGAGGGCCAGTTGTTGGGAATGAGAGTTGGTGGGACTTTCTTCTAATTACCTTAACTGACTTATTCAAGAATTCTGAGCAATCAATAAGAAATACAATAATAAAAAAGAAATCGATGGCAGAATGGGTAAAAAGGACATACAAATAGTTTACTACAGAACTTCCTACATACGATAAGTGTATGAAAAAAGCATAACTGTAATAATAATCAGAGAAGCACAAATTGAGATAATCCATTGTATTGGCAAAAAAGAAAAAAAAAAGGAAGAATATGGGAAAACAGGAAAGCCACTTACTGATCCAATTCTAAAATACTGTAACTGCTTCAGCACTCTGCCACAGAGCTGCATGGCAATGCAATCGTTCAAGTTGAGGCTATGTGTCCATCTAATTAGGAAGTGATACTTACAGCAAGGTGTGGACCTTAGAAAATGCTCACATATACAAGACAAATGTAACAACATCCACATTAACACTGTCTATAGTACAGCCATACAATGAAATAAGAACAGTTATGCTGCTTACAGAAACATAATAAAGAAGCAAATATAAAAATACTGAGAAGGAAAAGTGGGCTGCATAATGAATATAGACTAAAGCTCAACACACACACAAAATTTTACTATTCATATGTCTATGTCAGCAGTAAATGTATAAAAATGTACAGAAATGAAAAATAAGTTAATGATATTGAGGTGGGATGAAGAAGAGAGAAAAGGAAACAGGGGAAGCCAAAAAAGGGGGGAGGGGTCCTAAAGATGAATATTTAGGGACTTCCAACTATGTCTGTAATACTTAATGTGAAAGAAGGGGGGAGGATCTGAAAGCAAATAGGGATAGTACCAAGGCTAACAGGGAGCCCAGATGTTTGTTACATTATACTAGAAACTTATTTCTTAAGCTCTCAGTTTTCAGGGACAGTATATCTCCAAACTCAGCTGATATCTAAACCTTTAATTCACAATGTTTCAAATATCTCATACTTCTTTTTCTTTTTACAGGAGAACAACTGGGCATTCCTTGCATCATAGAAATTACATGAAATTCCATCATTTCTTTAGTTAAACAAAAAAGATACTATTTCATGATGCAGCCTTCTGTTATGCACAGGGAATAACTGAACCACACATAAATGTGCTACCAAATAAACAGGTTGACAGGAAGTGTTTGACTTTTGTTTTAAAAAGGAGATAAATTATAATATGTTAACTAATGTAGCCAAGAGGAATCATACTCTATGATGAGCTTAGAACTTACAATTGAATTAAAGTAAGAATAACAGACATGATCAGACTTAAATGGGTAAAATTTCAAACAGTAAATAATGGACCAGTCCCAGTGGCTCTGCCTTACATGCCACTTTAATGAACAAAAGCTGAAATTTCCATTTGAATTATAGACTTAAAATAGGAACTGTATCACATGCCCTGGGCATATTTACAATCAAGGACCTTTCAATTCCCTTGGCAGCCAGAAGATAGAATCCACAAAGATTATGAATTCTGGTTTGTGGTCCTTAACATACAGAGTAGCACACTTTTATAAAAGATAAGTCTCTAACTGGAAAGCTGCAAGGGAGGGAAGAGGGGAGGAGAGGCTTAAACTTGGATTCACCTTGGCCAAATGGGGAGGTTATCTTCTATCTTCCTAATGTATCTAATTATTCCTAAAGGACTAGGCACAGAAGCAGTGCACAGTGCATATCCAAATACTCCCATAGGAATTGTTGCAAAGAAAATGCATTTTTACTTCTCAACTAGATATAAGTAAGTCTGCTAGGGAGACAGATTGGGGTAGGTGCTAAATTTACAAGTCAATACATTTCATACATATACTTGGAAGCAAAGAAGAAATGGTAAACAACAGAAATTGAAATCCAATTCAAAAAAAGAAATGAAATCTGCTTTAAAAAGCCTATAGGTGTAGGATCAGATGAGCTGGTTACATAAGACAACTAGTTCTCTTAAATGTTTCATGGCATTTGCATGACCCTTCAATTTTCTGACAATCCTATTTCTTCTTCCTTACCCCATGCTAAGTTTCTATTAGCACTACATAGTATAAAAAGCCCAACAACTTAAAATATGATAATAATAGCTATTAATCACAACTCTATTACACAGAGATAATGTTGACAGCAATTCTACCTGGCAATGATCATGATTGCCATTTTACGATAAGGAAAGCAAAATTCAAAGTGTAAGTAACTAACTTGATGTCATATAACTAGCAAAGAAAGAACTGGGATTTTGACTGACTGCTACTATCCCAGAAGCTCATCAAGGGTGCATTCTCTAGGAACTGGATGACCACGAGGCAATCACTGACTCTAGCAGAAAGCCTAAGAGAAACATGGGAGCATATCAGTATGCAGACTGACAGCATACAGAAGACATTCATTCAGGAGTCCTGGTGTGATCGCCACCAACCTGGATTTTCAAGTAAGAAGCAAGACCTGTCTGTATATAGGCCTTATCTTGAGAAATGCTGCTGTGTGTGTGCATGCGCACACATGCACGTATATGTATAGTGAAGGGAGAGAAGAGGGAGAGCGAAGAAAGGAAGGGTAGTAGTAGAAACATTTGGCCCTACTTAAGTCAATGGCAATAAAGGGAGAGGTAGGTCAGAGGTTTAGATAGGCCAGAAAGCCACAATGAAGTATTTGATTAATGTCAAAATAGTTCAATAAAAACAAACAGGTAAGTAGGTTAACTAGGGAAGTCAACAATTCTTGACCTTGTAAGATATCTAGGAATATAGTAGTGGCAGAAAAACAATTTCCAAATATTTCCAAGTACTGAGATTGGATGAGGAATCTGAGGATCTCACTAAGCAAGTCGAGCTGACCATGGCAGGAAAAAGCAGGAACAGACACAGCCTCACTCCTTCTCTGTCCAGGTTCACACAGACATTCAGGGGTGTGGACCTAAACTAGCCATGGTAACAGCAGAGAAGCACAAGAAAGTGGTGATTCCAAGAAACAGTCCCAGTTACAAATGTCTCCTGGCAAGCTGCCAGTAGGGGAACAGCTTCAATATCAAAAGAGAAAGAGAAGTAAAGCAAATTTAGGCAGCCTCATGTCCTTGAAGAAACTGACCCGTTATCTCCAGTGCACAGCATATGATTATATTCCACAGGACTTGCACATCCCAAAATTAAAGTACCATTTTCAAGACTATCATGTAAGGAAAAAAATCTTCCTCTGGAGACTGCTCTTCTACTCAATTACATAAGCCAACGAAGAGCCTTTTCAGAAGCGCTTGCTATTTATTGCTCAGATGCAGTTAAGAATGAGGGAAAAGGACAGGGAGAAAAAAGGAGAGAGGAAATAACCGGAGCCAAGCATCATGTCTTCCCCCCAGCCCAAGACTGTCAAGATTTTAGGAAGAAAATAGCTTAATGGTACTATAGGTTCACAAATCATTACACAAGTAGTAACTCAGATGTGGTTTCTTCTTCGCTTAGCTACATAAATACTGAAGAAAGGGTGGGATAAAAGAACAATACCACCTCTCAAGACCTGAATGCAAAAAGAAGCCATGGTTCACAAGTAGAAAGTTATACAGACAACATAAAGGTGCTTCCCAGATTTATGGAAGGGAAAGAACATAAAAAGAGCACTGGGGATTCGACTCATGTTCCCTTTTATATAGGCATAGAAAAAAAATTTTCTTGAACATAAACTGCTCTGAAAGTAAAAATCTGTTCTTAGAGGGAACTAAAACAGTGCCACCTTTCCTAGAGAAATCTTAATGATTATAAACACAAGTCTGGGATAATGGTACAGAAAGGGCTTGGCATCCTGGAAGGGAACAAAGCTCAAGGTCAGTGCCCTGGTAGCCAAACATTCCTCAAATATCTCCTGGCATCTCACAATCAGAAGTAGGTGGTGGGCTGGGGATATAGCCTAGCGGCAAGAGTGCCTGCCTCGGATACACGAGGCCCTAGGTTCGATTCCCCAGCACCACATATACAGAAAACGGCCAGAAGCGGCGCTGTGGCTCAAGTGGCAGAGTGCTAGCCTTGAGCGGGAAGAAGCCAGGGACAGTGCTCAGGCCCTGAGTCCAAGGCCCAGGACTGGCAAAAAAAAAAAAAAAAAAAAAAGAAGTAGGTGGCAGCTTATTGCAAATCCACAGAATAGAAGCCCAGCACCAGGCAGTGGGTCTGTTATGAGCTACTGGCCTTCTACTTAGCAACTTGCCTCAGTTTCTCCTTAAGACTCAGCAAAGTAAGAGTCAGCAGGATATATATACACATAGATATATATACACACACATATATATACACAAGCACATATATATGTATATACATGCAAATATATATACACATGCAATTTTTTTTTAGTAAAACTAGGTGTATAAGACCACAATTATCAGTCCAAATTAAGGTAATTCTATATTCAGCAAATAAAATGCTATGGGAAATCAAACTATATTTATAGTGTTACTAAGAAATAAAGCTACTTAACTGAGTTAAGAGTTACAACATCTAACATGGCTGATAACAAGAACTAAAATGTCAAGAGACAGAAAAAGAGATAAGCCAAAGTTACAACACTAATCACTTTCTTCCATATATTGCTGTAATTTAATTACTTCATATAGGTCTTATCTTCTCTACCAGGCCTCACAAGTGAAATTAGATCTTCATGGTACCTAGTAAGTGTCTAGTATAGTGGCACATTTCTAGAAAATGCTAATATTCTGGGAAGAAAATGGAGAATACAAGGAGAGGGATAGAGGGAGAAAGGGACGAAAATATTATCTTAACATTTATTTTTTCCAAGTGCTGGTGACTCACACCTGTAATCCTAGCTTCTCTGGAAGTTGAGATCTGAGGATAGTAGTTCGAAGCCAGCCCGGACAGAAAACTCTGTCAAAAGAAGCCAGAAACAGGGCTGTATCTCAAGTGGTAGCGCACTTGCCTTGAGCAAAAGAAGCTCAGGGACAGTGCCCAGGCCCAGAGTTCAAGCCCCAGGACCAGCAAAAACATAAGTAAATACATAAATAAAATTTGTTTTTGATTATTCAAAATCTACCTATTGTGATTATGAGAACAATGAAACAGGTTAATAAATCATACAATGAAATACAGCCTCCTATACACCTGTTGATTGCAAGAAAGCTACTGTTAAGACATATAATCCTATGCTATGTAAGGACAC
The DNA here is from genome assembly GCF_023159225.1 of Perognathus longimembris pacificus. Classification (NCBI taxonomy): domain Eukaryota; kingdom Metazoa; phylum Chordata; class Mammalia; order Rodentia; family Heteromyidae; genus Perognathus; species Perognathus longimembris. The sequence goes on along the minus strand of NC_063162.1, from coordinate 134,617,294 downwards.
ATCCATCAATGAATCAAGGCTAGAAAGCATCTAGATTCAAAATCTCACTGTACGAATGTGAAACCTCAACTCTGGTGCAAAAATAATACCTTTCACTTATATTAGGGAAAATTCACAAAATCTAAGTAGTTAGTATGATCTCTTGTGCATTGGCTAATTCTTTAAAGCAAGCTGCTGGTCTCTTAACAAGTTTGAGTCAATGAATTCCAATACTTATGGTCTTTAAAAAAAATAGACAATCTGTATTTAGCTAAGTCATCAGAAATTCTTATAGAACACATGCAATAGCATTCTGAGTTCACGTAAAGCTGAACTTACGAACTAAGAAAAGAATATCTTAACTGCGATAGTCTAACAGTAAATATCATACTAAACTACAATATAAAAGCAATAACTAGTATGAAACTTTAAAAATATTTTTTTCTCGGGCTGAGAATATGGCAAGAGTGCTTGCCTCATATACATGAAACCCTAGGTTCGATTCCTCAGCACCATATCTATAGAAAAAGCCAGAAGTGGCGCTGTGGCTCAAGTTGGCAGAGTGCTAGCCTTGAGCAAAAAGAAGCCAGGGACAGGGCGCAGGCCCTGAGCTCAAGCCGCAGAAATGGCAAAAAAACAAAAAACAAAAAACAAAAAAAAAAAACCCTCAAAATTATAGATTTTAAGATTTAATGAGGCCTAATCAAGGGCATTTTCTGAGCTGGTATATTTGAGGGTGAAAAGGAAAGGAAAGGCACTGAGGATTATGAAGCCTTCCTGACCTGCAGTGACACAAACCAGTTTTGAGGTTTTACTATATGCAACACACTCACCTACTGTCCAAATGAATGGATAGAACAAAGAAGAAATGAAAAAATAATCAGAGTCTCTTTACCAGAGCTTCTTTCTCCCTACTGCTACTTCTGAAGTCTAAGGATGAGAATCCGTATTAAAGGAGAATCTCCTAGATTGGAAAGAATCTTTGAAAGTCTCCAAACCAGGGCTTAAAAGCAGAAAATCAACCTGGAGATGGCGGGGGTAGTGTGGTAACAGAGGCACTCTGGCACCACCTTCCTCACCACTGGAAGCTCATAATTAACCAGTTGGCCCCAAATCCTGTTTTCTAGTAATGGAGAAATCTTCTCCCACATTTCTTATCCTTCATACCCAGGCTATAAATGGAGAGCCAATGCCCTTATAAGAGACAACCCCGTTACTTAAAGTACAGGCTACAAGCCAGATGAAACCCGTCCAGCACCACGATGTGCCACAAGCCCTCCCACAGTTCTAGGAGAGAAGAAAGGGAGTGGAGGGAAAGAAAATTCATCTCTTACAATAGGAAACCAATTTTCTCTGAAACCGACAGCAGGATCGGGCAAGCCCATTTGGAGAATCATATCATTTTGCTAGAGAAATGCGTCTTTGTGAATGTCTTCCTTTGTTCACCATATTAAAAAATAATAGTTATTATTAAAGTTTCTTCCTGGAACAACACAGAAGGGAAAATGATGCTGGATATGACACCATTATTTAGTTGGTGCCAGTGGAACCTTCAACTGAGCCAGAATTCCAGTCGAATTTCAGCACTAAATTCTTAGGCAATGCAAAAGAGGAGACTAAATTATCCAAGTGGAATGGCACAAAAGTGTCCCTTTAGACACTGGGTTTCTGTCTTGCCAGTTGTATCCCTCCACAGTCTAAATCAAGTGGCAGACTCTAGTAGCACATATTTTATACACCAAACTCCACCTACCCTCAAGCCTGTGCTTATATATTCAGAGTAAAATGAGGGCTGTACCTATACAGGACAGGTATCAGTCGAATGTTCAACAGAATGGAGATTACTTTCTTTTACTGTATAGCTACTTGATATTAATCAAAATGCTCCAAGATTTATCACCAGCTTACAACCACAGAGAAATACAAGCAAGTGAAGTTGAAAGAACTATGAATCACACAGACATCTGAAGTCAGCATCTAGCTGGTATGCATTTCACTGTATATACATAGTAGGCCTTGCCTACTGCATGAAAGGACCCTGACAAGGGCAGGCAAGTAACAAGAGCTCCTGTGAGTACAGGCTGCCGTGAGTAAGAGCTGGGCAACATCAATTTGAGGCTTTTTACTCTCCAACCATGGCTATTGCTTACAACTGTTTTCACCTGTAGTAAACTACCTGGGATATGAGAATGGCACCTAGTAAAATTGATTCTGGAAGAATACAACTTTAATACCATACTAAATTCTTTGTTCTTCTAGCCATTAAGGAAGCTGAGACAGTACTTAACAATGTTTTGATGTCTATCATATACAGTGTGATGGTGTAGACAACCTTACACTTACTTTCCCTATTGTGGTCTTCCAACTTAAGTCCCTTCACACACACTCTCATTTTCTACCACATCAAAACACAAAGTGAACACCACCATCTTTGAGTGTCTGCTATGTACTTGCAGCATTAAACATATTCATTTGAATCCCTACCACAACCAATAAAGCTAGAATTACAAGATTTACTTTAAAGACCTGACATGTTAGGAAACCAAAGAAACAACATGCCCAGTAATACACACATCAGAAGACCCATCAGTCCTAGAATCCATGGCTGTTTCCTATCCATCATCTGCATCCCAGTCACCATGGTAGCAAGAACTAGTAGATTCACCACTGGCTTTCCATTCACACTATGGCCCCACAGGCCTGGAAAGGTCCATTGACTTCAACATACAAGGTATGCCCACTCAAAGCCACCAACTCCTAGGGAGAGCTCGCTGAGCTTAAGTGAATTAGATCAAGTAGTGGTAGAAGTTGTAAAAATACTGTCACTCAAGTTTCCAATCTGATCCTTTTTAAATTCTCCTTTATGATCCAGGAACAGAATACTGGCTCCCTGTCATGCTCTGCCAGTAAAGGGATGCTGTAAGGATACTGGACATAAAGAAGGGATAAATTCTTTCTGCCAGTTGTCTAGAGCATCACTCTTCCTTCCCAGCAAGGGCAGTGTGCTCCAGTAGCAGCAGTGGAACATAGCTTGCAGTCATCCACATGTTCTCAGACTGCATCCAGCATGTCAGTGGAGGTGTGATAAAACCTATCTGGCTAGTGCTTTCTGGAAGGACTGCTGGGATCCAGGGAGATTAATAAAGACACAGCATTAGCTGAAGAAGTCTGCATCCCAGTGTGAAGAGGTCGCCCTCCACATTTCTGTTTTCAAATTTTCAATCCCTTTTCTTAGTGGTCCCAAACCTAAAGGAGGGCACACTGTGCCTTGTAGGTACTATCTCTATGCTAACACATATCTTAGTATTCTCATACCTGGGTACAGATGTCTTAAAGTTTTCTGTTTCAATAACTACTGTGAATGCTGATACCTAGCACTTTCTCCATATAAATAGACAAATTAACCACTAGACAGTAGCAGTCTCTTGATAACTGACCACATTCCTCAGAGATTATTCCATATCATCTATCTCCATCTCACATGAACACCTATACTTTGCAATGCACAGTAACAGCTGATCAAAGAGACCAAATGCACATAGTTAAGATACGTGATGGAGAAATGCTTGAAAGATTTAACAACTGAAAACTAGTAAAGAAAAGATTTTTCAAGCCGGTATGTGTCTTATCTATGGAGCCTACAAAGTATAAAAATTACACGATAAGGGAACAACATAACCTATAATTTTTTCCTGCCTGGTATGTTGTTCAACACTCTCATGGGTAGTGAATCATTCTGTGGCTTTAAAGCCCAACCACAGGAGGCTACATTCATGGTTTCGTAAATCTCAATTGTGGTAAAGATGGAAAACTAAAGTTAGCTTAAATGTGCCAATGTGGCTACTATATCACATGAAGTGGGATGTAAATAAAGTAAGGATTAGAGAGGATAGCAAAACACGCTGGAGGTCCAATAATATCAGCAGAATGTCATTTTTTCTCCTCTAGCAAGATGGAAAATTAGCCTAGACTTGCTATCGTGTATCTTATCATGCCATGTACTCTAGATGCTTATCCTAAGGCAGCCATTAAAAAAAAAAAAAGGGAAAAAAAGTGGAGCTTGTTGGGGCTTCAGGCTATGGAAGGGAGAAATGGGAGGTGACTGTATTAATGGGACAGTGGTAAGACAAAAGTGATTGGCAAATACATTTCATAATAATGTGAATATAGGTTAACTTCTGAACTATACTTAATTTTGGGTTATGTGTTCTACTACAATTTAAAAAATGGAGCATACTCAAGATACTATCCCACTGATTTCTTTAATCTGGGAGACGCATCAGGCATGCCATCAAATTTAATTTCCACACTCATATGAGAATTTTCAGATATGAATCCTAATCTATGGTGGAGTGTGCTAAAAGAGATTGCTCAGTTACAATTTATGGAGATAATCAAGCACACTGGCCCAGTTCTGATCCTAACAACCATATTCCAAATTGTCTGCTTGCTGAGTAAGTCCCAAGAATGACTCTTCTAATCCTCTTTATGCTATTTTTTTTCTGAGTTTGACTGTTCTGTAAACCCAAAGTATTTTATCAATTAAAATGTCAAATGTTCTGCAAGGACATGTTCAAATGGCATACACTACCCTCAAGAAAGCTTCTGTAATTTCTCTAATAAAATACCCTCTCTGTAGCTGTATGCCTGCCTGTAATTCCAACTGCACATGAGACAGAGATCAGGAGGATAGTAACGCAAGGCCAGCCTGGGCATAAAATTAGCAAGATGCACAAACTGGGTGTCGTGGCATGTGTCTGTGGTCCCAGCTGCATGGGAGGCCATAAGGAGGAAGATTATAGTGCTAGGCAGGCCCCAAGCAAACATGAGGGTCTCTAAAACATAACATGAAAGGTACAGAGTTGGAAGCATGGCTCAAGTTGCAGACTACTTCACAAGTATAAGGTTCTGAATCTTGAGTTCAAATTCCAACAGCACCCAAAATGTAATTAATAGTTGTTCTTTATTCCTCTCTTTTCTCAGCACATCTGACCTAAGCTGATACATGTGCACCTTACAAACCAATAGGCAATTAGAGGCTGATGTGGAAAATGCCATTTTGCCATTTGGGTACACACTTATTCCCCCATACAACTCAAGGAAAGAGCAAATGCTACCTTTAATTTTACATATGAAGAGAAGATTGAGGAAATGCAGACCCTTAGTCACAGTACCAGAAACTGAAGGGGCAAAAGGGGGCCTCAGGACACTATGACCGGGCACCCAATGGTTCTATGTTATAATCCTTCCCTCTAAGCACCAAGCTCTTGGTCCCAGAAAAGCAGAGAGCTTATACATGGAAGAACATAGCTCATGAGGACATGGAAAGGGGAAACTACCTTTGAACTGGGCATGGCCTTCAATCATCTCCCTGAGGGAGAGGTACACAAGGTGACCTCTTCACCTGAAACCTGAGCTCCACCTTCCCATTAGATGACAAGGATGCTGGATGGCTAACAAATGTTGCTGAATGTGAGAAAACTACCCAGGGTCACTGCTAATGAGAAAGCCAGAACACCTTGCCACCTAGCTACAGAATGTGCACCTAATAAATCTTCCTGATTCGAACACAACCCAAGACCAGGAGGTTACAAGAAAAAAACAAACAAAATTCGGAACCATCAGCCGAAAAATCTACATTAGCACCTTTATGCTTTTAAAAGGTACAACGTGCAAGGTTTGCTATCAGAATTAATCGGTTATTAAAGAAAAGGCCATAATAAAACTATGAATAGTTTCTGAGCAGTTTAATGGTAACACATGATCGCTACTTCTTTGGACGATATTTCTCTTTTTAGCTTGATTTAACTTTATTGATTTTGACCAAGGACAAGTATACAGCAGAGGATAAGAGGTCCACAACCTAAATGAAATGAGGAATCAAGAGAAAAACATTCTAACTCAGCAAATGGTTCTGCATGTCAGTCCCAAAAGAATTATAATGGCCACATAACAAGTAGATGATTAGAGAAAAACCACCCAGCTTGCCCATTTTTTTTACTGCAATATTTCATAAAAGGCAAGAACTGTCTTTTGCTACCAGTAAGTATGCTGATCACCTCAAGTCTTTAGATTGAACTTAGTATGGACAAAATACAACCATGGAGGATATTCTCTTTGCCAGAATAAGAAGTGAAAAAATTCTCTTATTTTAACTGTAAAAATTTTCAGTAATTCATCTTGCACTAATTATGAACTCAGATTTAATAAGACAGGGCTAAGCTCAAGTTTATGCATTTATAATTTATGAATTAAAAAAAGTTTGCCAATTGATTTGAGTATAACTAAGGGTTATGCTTAAGCTTCTTAACTGAATTAATACACTGACAGACAATTGATAGAACTATGAATTTTCCATTAACAACAAATCACCACAGACCATTTCCTGGCAGCAATGAACAGCCCCGGCTCACAGAACCCAGTTGAAAGAGGATGAGGAAACACAATGAAACAGGCCACTGGATGGAGGCAAGGGGTTCACACATATTCACTTGATCAAGTATAAAGTTGGGTAAAACTATTTCATTTTTTAAAATGCACTTATGTGACAACCACTGGAAAAACGTATCCACGTTCTAAGTAGAGGAGAAAGGAGAAGCTTGATAAGCACGCCAAAAGATTTCATGACTGGGAAATATATGTAAGAAAGAACAGAAGGAAAGATCCATATATATGGGTGATGATCCTGGAGCATGAACTCAGGGCCTGGGTGCTGTCCCTCGACTTTTTTTCTAATCAAGGCTAGTGTTCCACAGCACTATTTCTGGCTTCTTGGTGGTTAATTAGATTTAGGAGTCTTTAGGCTGCCTTTGAACTGTGGTCCTCTGATCTTAGCCTCTTCAGCAGCCAGGATTAGAGGAGTGAGCCACCTGCACATTGCAGTGAGTGCCTAAATTCTTGAAAAGAGAAGATATGTTCTACTTGAGCTAATAAGGCTTGACAGATACATGACCAGTTGCTACAGAGATGAGTATAGGCACCTGGGGAATAGGAAATGGCAGCTGAAAAATGGAAATTCAAAAGGGAACAAGTCCGACAAATCAAGATCCCAGGGAGAAGAGAGTTTGAAGAAATTTCAAAGATATGACCATGGAATCAAAACACTCAGAGAGATGGCAAAGGGCAATTCTGATCAAAATCCAGTGAGTTGAAAAGTTGACAAAATATGAAGGTGTACAATCATCCTTCAAGTATCTAAAAGGGGTGTTAGGTTTAAGGGAGAAAGCTGCGTTTGGGTTTTATTAAATGACAGTCATCTTTACTGAATGAGTAAAAGATAGGAAAAGGGATAGAGAATTGGGATAAATTCTGCCATAGCAATCCAGAATGGTGAGATCATGAATGATTCACAAATATTCTATTCCCTGATCTACTAATTACAAACCATATGATCTGGGAACTTGTATTGTCTGCAACAGGGACTTAAACTTATTCATCTTTGTAGCCCCCAGCACCAACTATTCCATCTGACACATGGTACTCGTGCGCTCAATTAATATTTGTTGAATGAAATTACTTAATCTCTCTGGACTTCAATTTCCGCCTGTTAAAAAGAAGAATTGGCTAGATGTAAATGATGTTCCTTCTAGCTCTAAATGCCCATCAGCCTATAAATGTTACATAAAATGGGTCAATTCCCTATGATTCCTTGAATATGTGTCATGTTGTAACATTCACATTCAACCAAGGGTATGAGAACATCAAAGCTGTACCCCTCAGCCTAATAGTAAGAATACATGCATTCTTGAGAGCTTCCTTTGAGGTGGAAATGTCTCCATTAAATCAGGTCACAGAGAGAAAATGGAAGTTAGAGGCCTACAGAAAATGCTTGGCTGAGTACAGGAGAGGTTTTTTTTTTTTTTTTTTGCCCTCCCCTTTCCCAAAGTTAATTGTCATTCTGCCCAGGCATCAGCAGGATGTCTTAAAAATGAAAAAGAAATCTTTCAAAGTTCATTTTCAAAAATTTAAAGGCAATAAATCTACAGTAGTATAAAAGTTTCATTATGTCTTTTAGGCATAAGCTGTTTAAAGTTTTAATCCAAACTGGGAGTTAGGGAAGAAAGAAGGAAGAACAGAGAGAAAGAGAAAAGAACCAAAAGCCAAATTAAGGAAAAGAAACAACCACATATACAGGCAGCGCACAGGAAGGAAATTCTTGTGATATATTCAAATATCAACACTAAACAAGTTACTCAAAACAATCAACTGAGTAACTTCCTATTATTACAAGAATGCCACATAGCCTTAAAACAAAAGACAACTGTGTCCAGAACTGTGAAAATTTAGAAATGGCAGGTACAATGGACTGATAGGACAGTAATATGAATCTGAGTCCTGCCTCACCCATCACCAAAATTAAGCAGTTTAGAGGAAGGAGGAAACCAAAAAACTCAATATGCAGAAGAGCAGTTCTAAGATGGGCCTACTGGCTGATCACAACTATAACTTCTTCCCTAACCCTGCACCTCCTGTCTTTCCTGCCCTTCCTAGTACTTCTAGTCAATTCACTATATCAACTTTTAAATAAAAAAGATCCAAGCCAAATAAAAAAGATCCAAGCCTCTTCAACAGTGATTCTGAACAGACAGGAAAGGTCCAGGATCTTAATCTAGGCTAACTTCCTAAGTTTTAGCAATAAAACTTTTTGTCCAACATCATTTTATAATAATATGATGTCCCCAAATGGCCACTGGTTCACACTTGGTAAATTATATCACTGGGCCTTCTCTATATTGATCAGCAAACACTTGACCGTTATGTCAATCAATCCAGGGAGAAATCATTTAACACTCACTTTAAAGCTTACTTAAGGGGGGGGGGGGGGGGGAGACAGACTCAAGAAAAAAAAGGTGTATCTCAGTACAGAAAATACCTTTATTATTGTCATTTGCAGTCATTTTCCTAGATCTTAGAAAACATAAACTGATATAGTAATAGTGGATTTTATTCACAAAATTCCAGGAACTATTTTATAATAAGGAACAACACACCTTCTCCATTCATGTTTCCAATACCTTCAAAACATCTTTGTACATTATCATTATTTACTTCATTTCATTTAAGCATCATTAAGTCTAAACTATTGGAGAAAAAAGAATAAAGAAAATAATAATGACTGTGCTTTTGTTTCCATCCCATTTCATCAGAAGCTTTTATATGCTATTTGCTGATTACAGATATTATTGTCCCTTGTGATTGATTCCACATCGAGGTTATAACATTAAGCAAAAGGGCAAGAAGAGTAGGGAGAAATTGTTCCACGGAGCAGATGAATGAATGCATGACATGCATGGGAAGAAAGTTTGCATAAAGGCTCCCTCTTTAGGACAAGGGAAAAATTAAAAAGAAATACATACATCTGAGCCAATAGTAAGGATGTTTCTTGTTCATACAACCCCTATACATTATGCATATCACATCAGCTTAATTGTTCCAAGCTTCTCTACTGTTTAACTCAAATACTCCATTTTCAGAGAAAGGAAACACACACACACACACACACACACACACACACACACACACCCCTAAGAAAAGAAGAGCAAAGGATCAAAGGAAAACCAACAACAGATCAAAGGAAAGGCACAAAGACAGCCAGTCTTGGGGGTGTACTGTTACCCCAAATTCTGTTCTCAGTGGTTAATTTTAACTTTTCTGAAAAGTAAAACCAGCTGACTATATGGTTAACAAAGAATGGACAAAGAAATTGTTGCAAATGAGATTTTTAAATGAGTCATGCTCAGTAACCCAAACGATTTCATTTAGTTATCTAACTGAACAATGTATTTTATCTAAGAAACCATTAAGAAGACACTGCCTATTCTTACAATACACAGTGATCAATTTAAAATGAAATTCAAGAGAAAATGATATGGGTATGAAACAGACTTTAGTTTTCAGAGTTTTAGATTTACCAAATTTAGCCCTTGTATTTTCAGTTGAAATATCGCAAAACTTTGGATCATTAAGTATAATCAGAGACAGCAGAACTAGGAGATTGGTTGGGGGGGGGGGGGACGACACCTGATGTCAACAAATCACATAAAACTGGTATGCCAAAGACTTAATATCCAGAATACACAAGGAAACTAACCCACCCAAAAATCAATAATTCAATTAATAAATAGGCAAAGGTTCTAACTAGACTTCTCAGAAGAGGAAGCAAGAATAGCCAATAAATACATGAGGAAATGCTCAACATCACTAGCTGTAAGGAAATGAAAATCAAAACTACATTGAGATTCCATCTCACACATGTAAACTTGGCCATCACTGAGAATACGAACAACAAAAGCTGGGGAGGATGGGGGGAAAGGGAACCCTATTACTCCATTGGTGGGAATATAAATTGGTACCACCATTATAAAAGGCATTTTAGAGATTGCTCAATATTTTAAATATGATCCAATAATTTTACTTTTGGTATCTACCCAGAATATTACAGGTCAGGAAATAGCCAAGACATTTGCATGTCCATGTTCACTGCTGTACTACTCATGATAGCCAAGATATGGAAACAGTATAGATGCCCTACCATGGATGAATAAAATGTGATACATATTTTCAACGGAATTTTACTTGTCCATTAAAAAGAGTAAGATTATGTAATGTATAGGGAAATGGTTGTACCTATGAAAAAAAAATCATGTAAAGTGACATAAGCCAGGCTCAGAGAGATAAATTGTGCATGTTTTCTCTCATACATGGAAGCTATATCTAAAATACAAATATTCATGATAACATATAAGCATATTCACACAAACTGACTAAAGGGCAGTATACTCAGGGAGGGAATCCAAAGATGAAATTCCTCTGAAAAACTAATGTACAGTTCAACAAAATGAATGCCACAAAGGAGAAATGTGTGGGTTTTGTTTTTTTTTTTGGAGGAGGTTAGGCAAAGGAGGGCACACAATTGGGGAAGAATGAGCCAATAGTCATGATAGTCAATGTACATTATGCAAAAATCAAAGTATATAAATGGACAGTAGGGAGGGGAGGGGGAAACATGGGGGAGAACAATGGAAGGATAACACTGATCAAGAAGCATGTACTCATAACCAGACTTCTGGAATTGAAACCCTTTTGCACAACTACTTAATAAAACTAAATAGGCTCCTAGCCATGACTAAGCACTGCTCACCAGTTAGTTACATGATCACACAGAAAAGAATTTTGCCACATGACCCTGGAGGACAGCCCTGAACCTTAGAGAAGAACCTCTCCCCAGCTGCCACCTAGATTGCAACATTGGGGATCCTTGAACGCAGGATTCAGCTAAGCCACGCCTCAACTTCTGGTTCACAAAATATGTCAAGGTAAGTATGTGCTGCTTGCATTAGTTACCATAGCTAAGATATGAAACCAACCCAGATGCCCCTCCATAGATGAATGGATCAAGAAAATATGTTCTATGTGCACAACGGAATTATATGCTTCCATCAGAAAGAATGACACTGCCCCATCAGGAAGGAAGTAGAAAGACTTGGAAAAAATCCTATCAAGTGAAGAAACATAGACTCCATGGTTTTCTTCATTTGTAAGCAGTAGTACATGTCTAGGAAATATAGTCTAGGATAGCCTAGCAGAGGATCACAATAGCTCAGTAGCTATGTACATATGACCATATAAAATGCTAATTGAAATGAACTCCAAGATAATCAAACAAGAGTTTTTTCTTGTTGCTGTTGTGTATAATGTACTGTATGAAGTTCTTTCCTTTTTCCTTTGTTTATCCTCTGTAGTCACTGTTTTTTATTCTGGTACCTTGTCTCATATATATGTTTACTTGATTAGGGGAAGGGAAGAAGAATAACAAAATGGTGAAACAAAGGACAAACAACAAACCAATGCAACAGCGATACTCACAAGATGCTAGGTTGGAAATGAATACAACTGGAGGGCGGGGAGTGGTGGGGGGGGGATGAGGGAAGAGGTAATAATGTTTGACAAGAAATGTACTCATTACCTTACTTATGTAACTGTAACCCCTCTGAATATCACTTTTACAACAAAATTAAATTAAGTTTAAAAAAATTTGTCCTGCTTTTAACTGCAAAGATAGACAGACAAGCATGTTTTTTTTTAATGGTCTGCTCCACGTCTGAAGCTAGGTAAAGCATCCTGAAAAACACCCCTCCATTTTTTAGGACATATTTCCTAATGCAAGTAGATGTGAAGGTAAAAACTGAATTTGTTTTATTTTCTTTTGTACATGCTTGGAAAGCAGAAAGGCATAGGAAGGTCCTGAGACTAAATAAACATGCAGCAGAGCTGGGGTTATTAAGGCAGCTAGATCTTCTGCAATCTCAATACAACTTAAATTCAATGATCTGTGCCCAGAGTCAGATAATAGAAAAATTTAAGTATCCAATATATATTGTCCTTAAACACTATCCTGTCAGCCACCATTAAATACCATTTTGCTAGCCTGTAAAATTGATATTTCATATCTAGGGAGTGTACAATGAATAACTTTGAGAAAGAATTCTAGGCTTTGAACACACATTTGAGGTTTTGCAAATAAACATTAAGAACCAATTCAATAGCAAGAATGCTAAGTAAATTTCTTGACTATCGAACATCTAGCAATTATAATCACTCTAAAAGATACTGCTAAATCAAAAGAGCTCAAATTCCTCAGTGGCTATATCATGGGTCATATTTCTTAAAGAATGTCATCTCACAATTAATAAACTTGTATGAGCATCTTCTCTCTTTACTTCATTGCAGAGAATGCATCAGAAGTTACAAAACAAATCAATATCACTTCTGTCCCTGTCTAATCGGAACTCAGCTTGCAAAACTGAAGAAGTCATTAAACAATTTTGGAGAAGGGCTACATGTCTTGCCCTTCTTCTTTATGCTATTCATCTTCCAATTCATTTTTATTTGGACTTCCTTTTCCCCCTCCCACTAGTCAATCAAAACCCTTTACTTCCTTCTCTCCTAATCAGACCCTCTCCCTTGATTACTAAGTTACTTTAGGCCTTTCTACTATCATCTGCTCAAGACTTTCTCTCAAAATTATTCTATTCCAATACATTTCAATAAGTAGAACTTTTTTTCTCCTGTTTCAGTCACATCCTCACAATTCCAACCAAGAGTCAGAAACATGGGTCTGTGAACTACGGACAGCTAATGGTGACATCTTCCCAGGGCTCACAAAACAAAACAAGGGAGAGCGATGTGGTGAGCTGGGCTTGCAAATTACTCCAGATTGAAGGACGGTCCATTGTTCTAAAATGACACTTTATCTTTTTAGAAATGCTTCTTCACTGTTTAAAGAAATCATGATCTCCTAAGTAGGAAAGAGAGATGCGCTTCTCTCCAGCTTTCAAAGTTGAAGAATGAGATAATTTCCAGAGGGTGGGAAGGGAAATAAGCAGCAGGGAAGAACAATGTTCAAGAAGGAATACGACAAGAGGTAATACTGGACAGGGAGCCAGGGGACAAATCAGGAAGTACCTAGCTATGTTTGCCAGGCAGAAAGACTAATTTGTCGAATACAAAAAGGAAGAAAACTTTTGGGAAAGGGAATGATGTAATTTGAATTTTACAAAGACTAAATGAGAGGCAGTGTGGGATGAGAGATTGAAGAGGATGACACTTGAAACAGGGAGCCTTCTTATACAATATGTGAAGCAGGAGATAAGGCTTCTCTAGGGGTAAGGGGAGAGACAATAGGAAGAATTCTGAGATTATACTCCACAGCTATATAGAAAACAGCTATCATAATATAGCCTATGATTAGAAGCTCATAATAGTTAATAGCTTTCTTTTCAATAACTTCTTTTTATAACTTACAACTTTATAACTTAAAACTTTATGTTGGTGGTAGTAGCATTAATCTACAAATATCTCAGAAGCTAAATATTTCCACTTCATATTTCCTATTGATACAAAGAAAATGAAGACATTAAAAAATGGGCTTAGGTCACACTTTTATGAATGGTAACTACTAAACTAAAGTTATAATGACTAAAGTTATAACAGCATGGTGGTATGTTGGAGAATTGAAGTCTGAGACAACACTGGAGATCCTATATGAAAAACACAAGTGAAAGGGGCTGGGTGTGTGGATCAAGTAGTTCAGCTCTTGCCTAGCAAACACAGGCCCTGAGTCTAAACTCCAGTACTACCTCAAAAAGTACATTAAATTCACCACCAACTAGGGGAATTTTTTAAAATAAATTTTCAAAGCAGAGAGTAAAATGATGTAAGTGAGGTAAGATGTTCAATAAATACTTGATGACTAATTTTTTTCTCTCATAAATTGTCATATGAAGCAAATAAGCCAAGAAAAGTTGAGACTAAACTCCAAGTACAGCTGCTACTACAAGGTCCCTAGGAATATGCTAGCATGCTTGACTTCTAACACCCCCAACTCCCCAGCTTTGACAACCTAGCTCATCAATGTGTTAAGAACACTCAAACTCTCTAACCATAGACATGAGACTGTAAAAGTTTAGTGTGGAAGAAAATCTAGGTCCCATGACATCAAATGACTCTGCTGTAACACAGGGCCACTCCTCAAATGAAAATGAGAATCTCAGGATTCTACTAATCATGGTCTACTGACCAATTATCTTGTCAGTCATCAAAGTTCCACAGGAAGCCTAATCTTCGTGGGCAAAAGTCATTTATATATAAAAGGCTTCAAAAATCTAAAAGGAAGAAAGAGAATCAGGGACATGGGAGAGTTTTAGAACAGTTGTCACGCATCACTTCTGTAATAGTGGGCACATATGGTCCACTGTCTCCTGAGAATAGCAACCATAGCTCCACAATCCAACCAAAAGAGGTGTGCTGTACTAGATGGCAGCTCATATTTGCCCCAGAAGGTGAAGTGATAGCCATGCTTAAACGAAAACATATCCAGAATTGATTTCCTATGAGCAGCATCCTAGTATAAGTCCTACTCTTCTGCAATATACTCACTGAAGTGAAGGCAAAATCATTGGCCAATTACATTACTATCCCTTCCTCAATAGGCCTCTTTCCTATTTGGTAATAGGGAGCAAGATAATGTTTCATCTGCTCAAAGTTCTATAACACTGCTCTAACAAATAAAGGGACAATAGATGAAAACCTCAGTCCAAGCCACTAAGAAAACATTGGGGGTGTGGGAGGGGAGGGAGAGTATGGGTGCAAAAATGCCTGTCCCATGCTCCCACTACTCATGATAGCCAAAAGTTTAGGCACACAACCCACATTCAGGCATTTGAAGTGGGATTTTAGTTACTTTCTCTAACTTCCAGACAACTTTAAAGCCCTAATAAGCTGATGGAATCATGCGTCTCTTGCCAAATTAAAAATCATTACTCTCTACAGTAGCCAATTAAATTCTATTTTAGGCAAACTAACAACCCCTATCTACCCCCAAAGGATTGTAACCTATGACAGAATGAGGCTTAAATAGAAAAATAAGCTCCAAGGGCCGTTTAAAGGTATCTTAACCTCAACGGAACGATACATCTCATGTGAAGACCAATATGTTATCATAGTCCTAAAGTGAAAGGCGGTCAGGCTAGCGTGAGAATGCAGGAATCCTGATATTCTTCTGCAAGCTCAAGTATACAGATAGAGACCTGTCTGTGCTGATGAAGATCCCATGCAAATAACTTCACTTTTCTCCCTGAAAACAATCAAGCTCAACTGTGATCACACTCAACCATCACAAAGAAGGTAGGCATGACATGTCTGAATTCATCCCCCATGCTTGGAAAAGGCAATCAAGGAACAACAACTACTTGTTCTGCCTCCTCAAAGATGAGCAATCTTGAGGCAGCAGCCAGATATATTGAAGCTTGACCATGAAGAGACCTAAGAAGAAACTGACTACTTCTTGGATAAACAATATACAACCCAGGCTAAACTATTGTGGCAACTACTTGTCCTTTGACTAGGTTCTGCACTGAACTTCATTCAGCATCTTATATTTCCCCTCTATGATAGAATTATTGAAAAGAACTCATGCAAACTTTTCTATGTTTTAGGAGATTACAAATCTGAACATATTTGGGGACATTTTCACTATTATTGCAAACATTTCACTACGACTGCTTTTAATAATAAGAGAAGGGAAGCTCTATCAAATATATAAGCACCTGACTTCATTTCTTCAATAGCTAGCCAGAAGGTATTCTTGGATAAAAAGTAGGGCTTATAAGTCAATCCATGAATTTGGTTCACATGCAGATTTCTATTACAAATGAAAACTCCAAAGTACAAGTGTCTTCCTCCTAACTCTGATGGAACCAAACTACTACCTTATCTCTGCCCCAACAAGCTGGTATAACTGGGATGTTATAAAGGAGGCTGGTGCTGGTGGCTCACGCCTACAATCCTAGCTACTCAGGAGACTGAGATCTGAGGCTCACAGTTTGAAACTAGCCCAGGAAGGAAAGTCCACAAAACTCCAATTAACCACCAGAAAACCGGAAGTGGCATTGTGGCTCAAGTGGAAGAGTGCTGGCCTTGAGCCAAAGAGTTCAGGGGCGGCATCCAAGCCTTGAGCTCAAGCCCCAGGACTAACACTACACACACACACACACACACACACACACACACACACACACGACATCTAATATAGCAATAAACCGGTTTTCCTTTTTCGTGATGAGTCTAGTAGTTTTAGTAGCTGGTATAAGGATACTTTTTTTTTTTTAAGTCAGGATCATTGCCACATGGTCAGGTAGCTTCAGCAAGACCCAGCCAAGTCAATTACAACTGACAGAAAGATTCATAGTGATGTTATTATTTCTATGGTGAACTGATCTCATCACATTCATGAATTAAACGCCGCAGGATCTGTGGGTTGTACAGGAGTTTGAAAGTCTTTAAAGCCCAGCCTCCCCACCACCCCCACACCACCAATCCAATTCAGACTATAACCCTATACCAAAACCTCTACAACAAAAAGAAACTATAGACACTTCCAGGGGCAGCCCATTCTGTCACTGGACTCCTTTCCTTAGAAAGTTCCTTTTATTCACATTAAGCAGAAATATGTTCCCATATAACTGATCCTAGTTTTGCTCTTGATGTCCTGCAGAAAAAGAAATCTAGTAATCTTTCACACTGACTAGGCAATATTAGTGTCTCTGCAGTGCAGCCTAACAAAGAGGTCATAAAACTTGAGTTTCCAGTGGCTCAGTAGGATTCTAAATGTTGCCAGCATCATAAAGAACTCACTTTTCAGCCACAGGACACCTCGGGCAACAAAATCCCCAGTGTACCATGAAGTCATTTTTCAGGAACTAGACTGCCTGTTGCTCTGGTCTTCTAAATGACCAAACTGGATAAGAAAAAGAAGCTAAAATTAAGGATTTCTTCTTCTCATTGTCTAATTTGTCTGTTGAAGTACTGAAACAATTCTAGCAAAAGATAAGAAAGAGTAACAGTGTCATTATGGTTAGTGAAACTAAACCCTAAACAGAGAACATCAGGACAGGCTTTCATTGTTGTCAGAAAGAAAAATTATAAAGGAAGAGGTAGTGATTCAAAGACCAAATCTGAAATGTCAAACAGAACAGAAATACAACAACATTAAAATAATTTCTGTTGGGATTCCAATTGTTTCCTTGGACAAATTAGTCTCATTGAGCCCATGTTATCTTTAAGATCAGGAGCCTGGGACCCATGTACTTTTAAAGACCCTACCAATTTTGATACTCCATTACCCTAAACTGGCAAAAAGGAAATGTGACTCAGGTACCCATTCTACACCTTCCTCAAAATAGTCTTACTTAGCATGAAACTCTCTGAACTGTTTCACATGTTGGCTCATTTTCATAACCAGAAGCTGGCATACCTTACCCAATGTGATAAGAAAGTAATTACATGACATATAAAGCAAATGAGAAACCAAAAACTGCCATAAAATGGCTCTGCCTCTCTAGTGAGGATTTTGAAGTAATAAACAATTCCGAAACTTGCCACTGATTCAAGGCAGGGAGATTTCTCCCTCCACTCATATAAAACAAGTGTTTATGACCTGCAAGGCATCATGCTGCATGCTGGGGATACAGAAATGAATCAAACATGAATCCTACCTTCAAAGGAGCTAAAGTCTAGTAATGGAGATGAGACATATGCCTACACTGTGAAAGAGAAAATGGTACCATAAAAAAGATAGGGATAAAGTACTGAGGCAGTTCAGCAGGAGGGGTTACTTCAAACACAAAGGATCTGAAGGAGCTTTGTGGAGATGGTCCTGTCTGCCTGCAAACTAAAGGGTGGCGAACACTGGTACTCAAAGAAAGGAAAAGAGCAGTAAGAACAGGAAAACTAAAAAGGAAAAACAAACAACAAAAAAACCCCACAAAGCAGGTATAAAAAATCACCATCAAATTTGGTAAAATTATGCCATGCTGTTCCTGCTACACCACTGCCAGCTTGGTCACATTTCCAGTGGGAAACCCTACCACGTAGCACACTGGATCCAATGAAGTGTGCCCAGTGACATACACATGTAAAATGTCAAACTTTCCCAAATTCCTCTTAAGAACCACTCTAAAAGCAAGAAGTACATAAAGAGGGGATAAGAAATAGGTATATGAGCTTTGAGAATCTTTCTCCTATGAAATTGAAAACTTTTCAATAGATTAGCATAAGGAAAATAGCAGGACCGGAGGTGTATTTCCCGAGGATTAACCTTGCAGCCCTACACAAAAATGGGATTCGAGAACAACTGGAAATAAGGAAGTAAAATAGGAAGCTGTTAGGGTGGTATAGGAAAGATATAATTAGGACCAGAACTGCTCTAAAGGTGTTCTGTTCAACAGCATCTTGTCCAAACCAATTTCAAATGACTCCAACATCCATGTACTCTTAGCTTTCATGATTTACTCTAGTGTAATATGTCACTATCATTCATGTCAGAGAGAGAACAGATTTTTTTATGTGCTACTACAATCCCCCAACCACTGCAAAGCTGAGCTAAGGGTTTTTGCATAGAAAATTTTGCCTGCAAGTAAGCAGCAGTACCTTGTCTTATTACATATACACTAATTAGAAAGCACATTATTTGTTAAGTTATTAGCATAACAAATCAACTTAAAATGACGCTTGAGAATAGGCCATTGGAAAAGAAAGTCAAGAATATTAGGATAAGTCTTTCAACAGGAAAAAAATCCATCAGACCTAAGGGAAAGAGCCAGCAGTTCTCAGCTATGTGAGCTGGATACATAGTAAGTGAAAAGCTAAAGGCTGAATTCAGGCACCCCAGGGTATCTAAAGTGAGCAGAGCTACTAAGTAAGCTTGAGAGACAATAGTATGTATTAAAGAGCTATATGACATTTGAATGTCTAATACTCATAGGCACTACGTGAGACTCACTCAATACTCAAACACGAGGAATTCAACAATTATCACCATTTACAGAACAGGAAGAAGTTAAATAACTCACCACCACTAAAACACAGAAGTAGACTCAAAGCCTAGGTCAGTCTGGTTACAAACTCCTGTTTAAAATACTAATATAGGATGCCAAGGCAATGGCAAACAGAACTGGCCAGGAGACAACAAAGCATTACAGGTAGGCTCAAGAAACCCTGGGGGTTCAGGGTGAGCACAGGGGTATAAGGTAAAAACTAAGTGCTAACTTCTAAGGAAGCCCCAGGGGCTGGGGATATAGCCTAGTGGCAAGAGGGCCTGCCTCGGATACACGAGGCCCTAGGTTCGATTCCCCAGCACCACATATACAGAAAACGGCCAGAAGTGGCGCTGTGGCTCAAGTGGCAGAGTGCTAGCCTTGAGTGGGAAGAAGCCAGGGACAGTGCTCAGGCCCTGAGTCCAAGGCCCAGGACTGGCCAAAAAAAAAAAAAAGGAAGCCCCAAATAGCCAGTAGGATGGCCAAGAGAGCTTTTAGGCTCTCCTCCAGGCAAGGGCAGGGGTACAGGTAAAGTGAGAACAAAATTCACAAATGTTTTTAGGCTTACTATCACTCTGCTATATAGCAAAAACTTTCTAGGCTGTACTATAAAAATCCCAAACTATTTTCTTTTAAAAGAAGCCAAAAAAGACATTGTATTTTCCTTTGGATGCCTTTTCTACCCCAGAGAATACTGTAATTCCCTAATTTTAAAATCAACAATGTAACATGCAATGTCATTCCAGTTAAAGTAGCATGTGTCTCCAGTCTATACATTTACAATGTCAATGAGAGACAACCAGAATTCCCCTACCAGCTAGTAAAGAAAGAAGAAGGAAGAAGATCCAACCAAGCCATACACTGTAACAGTAAGCTGAGGTATGAAGCTAAGAAACTATTATAGTACTCCTAATGCTGAAGAACTTTACCGTTCTTCTGGGTTTCTCCGGGCTCACTTCTGTGGACTCTAGTCTGTATGCAATACTAAGATATCAATCTAAAATAGTATTGTGATTTGTTTCTGCTCCTACTTAGGTGAGCACCTGACTACACATTGAAGCAGCAACTACAACTTCCCTCTGAAAAAGCCAGGTCACTGGCTAACTTCTTAATCTAATAAGTTATAAAATTCACTCACGGTGAGTGAGGATGAAAAGGACCCTAGTGACTGAAAACGAGGAGGTGAGCACACAGCAGATGATAGAAGAAATGTATCACAATGCAGTAGGTGACAAGAGTAAAGAGGAATGTGTTTTCTCTGAACTCATAGATCCCAAAGGGTAAAAGGCCATGATAGTCTCAAAACTAATTGGTCCCTGAGCAGAAATTTCTGTCCTGAGTTGGAGCTAAATGGGACATATCTAGAGTCTGCATAATCTCTAAGCAAGGAGAATGAATACAACCTCAGTACCTTCTTTCCTACTGTTTGGCCATTACTGTAGGTACTTTGAACCTTTGGTTATCAGAATTACTCATGGTTTTCTATTACTCCTATACTTGATTGTTTAAAAGGCATGGTTAGTGGAACGATGTCCCCCCCAAAAGCACCCTCCATAATTACTATGTCTATACACAAAGGCACAATTACATTCACACATGTTTTGCATATGTCTTCGCTTCACTACTCTTAAAAATATGACCTGGGAAGTGGTGAGGAACTGAATTTTTTTGCTGGCTATTAAAAATATTTGTTTTATCCAGTGAACTACGGTATGGTCAACCAGGCCACCCAGAACACTGATTTTCTAATTTAAGTAATCAGAACTCTATATACACTGAATCTTAAACGAAACAAGAAAACATACATAAAAATAAACTTTAGTTTTGATAATCAAATTTAGTACACACAACTCATGAGGAAATTAGCAACTCCATTCACAAGAGCAATTTTTAAACCTATGCCCTGTTGTTTAAGGTCAACTACAAACTAATGAATTACTCAGCTCTCACCAGACTCTGCCCAGAGAACAGGACAGGAGACAGTGAGAAATGGACTGCACGTGAGGCTTTTAATAAGCAGTTTTAAAAGTATGGCTTGGCTGAGCAAGATGATGATACCAATCACTACTCTATCAAGAGAGTTTTCAGGGGCTAGGAATGTGGCCTAGTGGTAGAATGCTTGCCTTTTGATTCCTCAGCACCACATAAACAGAAAAGGCCAGAAGTGGTTCTGTGGCTCAAGTGGTAGAGTGCTTCCAGGGACAGTACTCAGGCCCTAGCGGGTGGGCGGTGCAGGGGGAGGGATAGGGGAGAGACAGAGAGAGAGAGAGAGAAAGTGTAGGTTTTTAAATAAAAATGTTGCTCATTCCATGGCATTGTAATAAACTTACACTTGTGGCACCAACTTAAGCATTTAACAAATATATAGGAAAAGAATAAGAAGGGAAAACCGAATATTTAAGCCCAGCTTCTAAAGAAAATAAACTTATGACTTAAATAGTGCATATTCTAGATAATAAAAATGAAAAGTTTTGAAAAACAGGTTTAGGCAAGTCACAGCAGAGGATCACAAGAGCCCAATAGTGATACCCTTATGAACACATAAGATGATGCTAAGTGAAATGAACTCCATGTTATGGAAATGATTGTTATATCACTGTTGTAACTACTTTCAACGTGCTATGTGAAACCGTAGCTTCTATTATTGATAATCTTCTTGTATCCCCTTCCTGTGGTTGTACCTGCACTATCTCTGTATCTTATCTGAATACATTGGAAAACGTGTATACTGGTATTAGAACTAGGAAACTGAAAGGGAATACCAAAATCGAGAGACACAGGGTAAAAAAGACAAACGACTACAAAAGCAATACTTGCAAAACTGTTTGGTGAAAATGAACTGAACAACTCATGAGGGGGAAAGGAAATGGGGGAGGGGGAGGGAGGAAAGAGGGAGAAAGTAAGAAACAGTACAAGAAATGTATTCAGTGCCTACTAACGTATGAAACTGTAACCTCTCTGTATATCAGTTTGACAATAAAAATTTTTAAAAAGACCATAAAAAATAAAATGTATTTTAAAATAAAATATTCAAATATAGTTTAATAGTAAAACCTATCCAAAAGTCATACAAGTCACAGCCAATAAAATAGTTCTTCTGTTTTAAAAGTAATCAAAGAAATTGATTTTTAAAAAGGCAAGTAAAACTGCTTAACCCCTTTGACCTATTAGCCAACTTTGAAGATATTTTTCTATGATAAGTAGTTCTAAACAGGAAAAAAATTATGTTTAATGCTATTCAGAAAAAAATGACACATAGAATAAGAAACAAATTAGGAACTAACATAAATAGAATCTATGGATCTATATATACAATTGAAAGTGCAAAAAGTATTTTCTTACCTAAAATATTCCAAGGGACAGGGGAAGAGGGTGATATAAACCTGGTTTTAAATACACACTGAATAAAAGACAACCAAGGACAAAGATCCAGGAGAAAGCAAGCAAGTGGGCCCTGCAGTTGTTTAGCTCATTACCTTACAAGAGTTTCTGGTATGAATGGACAAGGTTTGGATTCCAAGATGGCACAGCCTAAGCAATAAAGAAGGTAGTATAAAGAAAGAAAGTACAACCTCTGGGATTTGCCTATAGTTCTCTCTGAGCAGAGATATGATCAATTCATGAGTATGAAGAAAACATCAGCCCTGAGGTGAGGGAAAGAACCATCAGAAAAAATTCAAAGTGCCAACACTGTCGTAAGATCTAATCATTCCCTATCGTGTCTTTACTGAAACAAAACAGTGTATGTTCAAATATTACTTATATAAAAAGGTTCACTCATACAAAAACACATACATAAATGGGAAAAAACTGGAAACAAATGACTGCAAACCAGTAAGTGAAACCATTATTACCCATAAAGAGCAACTATTGATGCACATTACAGTACAGATGCTAGGAGAAAGAAGATGTGTTTTTTTTTTAAAAATAGACATCTGTGTAATTCTACTTCTATTAGACTGTGGCAAATGTGATCGAATGTACACTGACATATGCAAAGCAACTCAGTGGTTAGGGACTATACCGGAAGTGCAGTGGGAAGGAATACAAATAGGCACAAGAGTACTACTTTGGAGGTAATAATCATGCTCACTATCTTGATTACAGTAACTCATGGCTATTTATATTTCTGAAAACTTTCTAAATTGTATGCTTTAAGTACGCATGGTTTTCCTGCAACATCAATAAAAATTTCAATACGATTATTTTTAAAAACACAGTATAAGGATAATCTAAGTATCAGTAAACATGTAGCACAAAATAACATAGCCCAAATCATCACAAGAGATTTAAGACCTTTGGAGTTTTGCTTAAGTACCGCCTTTTCTTTTGTTTTGTCTTATAATATCCACTGGGTTAAATTGAAAAGGGACAATTCTAGCTGGGAAAATAACGAAAAGGTCTTTGAGAGAAACAGAGGCTGCACAATTCCTGGGACACTCATTTTTTCTCAGTATCATTTGAGAGATCACTTGTAGAATAGGAAGAAATGATTGGAAAACAGGAAGATGCAACCAGAAAAAAAAAATCAAGAGAAATATTTTTCCAATGCCACTGAAGCAACGCAGGGGATAGTATGAACTTATACATAAAAGGGACAATAGCAACTGAGTTAGCCTCATCCAACAACTTCCAGCAATACCAGTGATGTTATGATTGATTGATTTTTTTTAATAAAAATAAAAATCCGGGCATTACATATTTACTTTAAAAGCTGGTTTTTTTTTTCTTTTACTTCTTGTTATTACTGTTTGGGGAGGGAGAGATCTTCCTCTACTCTTTAGGGATTTTATTGTAGGTACTAGGCTTTGACTCGGGGCCTTGAAATCATTCAGCTTGCTTGCTCATGTTCTGGCTCTCTTAACACTTGCACCACTCCCCAGTCCAGCTTTTTACTTTGGAGATAACTCTGGTATTTTTCTGCCTGGGCTGTCCTCACATGCTATCCTCTGGATCTCTGCCCCCTAATTATATAGGATTGTAAGCCTGAGCCTAGAGCACCAAGGCTAGGAAAGTCATTCTTAACCATGAAATGTAAACCATAAAACACAAGGGCTGCCAAAACAAGCTAGATGGCTAAAAACAACAGACTTTATTCTTTCACTGTTTGGAGCCAAACATCTAAAACTAGGCTGTTGACAGGACCATGCTCCCTCTAACGGCTCTAGGAAAGAATCTCCCCCTGCCTCTCTTCCCATTTGGTAGTTGCTAGCAATGTTCACAGCCCCATCATTCCAATTTCTGCCTAAGTCTCTGTTCAGATGGCTTTCTTTTCTCTGGTCTGTAGCCTAATCTATTCCTATAAAGATACCAGCCACTGGATTTACAGACCACCTTAAGCCAATATAATCTCACTGGATTTATTTAATTATTCAAGGACAGAATCTCTACTTAAAGTAATGTCACATTCCCATGTAGGATTTTAACAAATCTTTGGGAAGGGACACATCATTCTTCGAAGAGGTAGAAATGAGGAGGAATGATAGGAAGAATTTAAAGTTCAGTTAAGGTCACAAGAAAAACCTTCACTTCTTTTTTTTCCTAGTACTGGGGCTTAAACTCAAGGACTCACTCACTCTCTTGCTCAGTTTCTAACTACCATGAGACTCCTATCGCTACTTTCAAAGGTTTTTTTGGCTAGTTATGGGGAGTTGTATGACCAGCCTTCTGAGTAGCTAAGATTATAGGCATGTGCCACACGCACTGGTTTCTTGATTATACACATGAAATGGCCTGAGTATTTAGAAGTGATAGCCATTTCATGTGTATAATCAAAAAACCACAAAGTTGCATTTTGAGATTGTGCTTACAATGAATAGCCCTAATCCTTATTTCAACCTTATTCCCTCTCATTAATAAGTACTTTTCATTTTCAAATACAGTGCTTCAATTTTGTAGGCTGAGAACATACGTTTATAACTAGTAAGGAAAAAATAAAGTGGTCTTTGTTAAGGCAACACTTTAAAGGTATTTTTAAGATCTTTGATATAATACATGCTTGTATATACATTCATTTAAGCACACAGACATCATATTGCGATTATACTGTAATGGGTCAAAGGCTAAGATAAAAAGCCTCATAGTGGCTTCTAGAATGAGGCTGTGTGTGTGTGTGTATGTGTGTGTGTGTGTGTTTGAGAGAGAGAGAGAGAGAGAAAGAGAAAGAGAAAGAGAAAGAGAAAGAGAAAGAAAGAGAAGGAGAAGAAGGAGAAGGAGAAGGAGAAGGAGGAGAAGGAGAAGGAGAAGGAGAAAAAGAGAAAGAGAAAGAGAAAGAGAAAGAGAAAGAGAAAGAGAAAGAGAAAGAAAGAGAAAGAGAAAGAGAAAGAGAGAGTGTATATACGTACAAATATGCATGCATCAATCAAATAAGGCTAGCATAGTCTGGAAATGAAAATACTGGAATCTATTCTATAGATCTCAAATGCAAAACAAAGGAAGGTTTATTATGAAATAATGAAATATACTTACTAAATAACTCAAATGATGAGGCCCATATATCAATAAAGAAGTAATTGAAGATAGATATAAATCATCTGAGACTCAAATATTAACTCTCAGAGAATGACACTTTGTTGGCAGAGGACTAAGGGTTCAGCCTACTACCAAAGCAAATATATCAAAAAAAAAAAAAATCTCTGATTCCCATGCTTTCTTTGCAAGCAGTAGCTAGAGATGTTTATTTCACATACTGCTTGCTAATTAAGAAAAACAGAAACTGAATGATTCATGTTTGTTCTAAGCACATACATGCCAGTTGTCAAAATAGCCCTTTAACGTTTTAACATTCTGCACTGTGGTAAGACAGATGAGAGTAGGAGATAATATTTTTTAATGATTTCTGATGTAAGAAAAATGTTTTAGATCTGTATCTAAACCACATCCAATATACTCATTTCTTCCAACCCTAAAAGTTACCATGTTTAAGATAAAAGATAACAGGCATTATATTTGTGGGGGTGGGAGTGGGGTTGTAAATAAATACATACATAGTAAAGAAGGACCTCTTTAGAACTGAGGGTGTAGATTTCCCTGTCTCCTATGAAGAATTTGTAAGCACAAGAAAGTCTTACTGAATGGGTGAGTTCATATGAAAACAATCATTCATCTAACTTCCATAAATCCAATTTTGACTAGTGAGAAAAGACACATACTCTCAGACTCTCCTAGGTCCATGTTTCTGAGATTCAAGGTCACAACAACTGCTCTTACTTTACCTTGATGATAGTAAAGAGTGTTAAATCTAAATGAGTTTTCACTGAAATATATGTTCCACTCTCCTCCTCCAATGTCCCTCTGCATTGATTATATCTGTGAAGACTATGCTCCAATGAAGTGTTGCAGAAATTATCTGATGGGTAGGAAAACACCAATGATGAACAGTAAACAACAAGAGTCTTTTTAAAAACAGGTAGGCCAACTCCAAATGAACTCAGGTGTCCCAACTCCTCTGAGCTATCTATCAGGCTGACAGAAATAGAGAAGAGAATAGGGATTGAGAACCAAGTAATGATGCATAATAGAGCTATCATATTTAATCAAATATAAGATTCCACTTACTTTAAGACACATCATTACTTAATATGTCACTGTCAATTTTGGTATTAAAATGGAGAGGGGGGTTGAAACGTACTCTTTAAGAATTAAAGAAGTGTAGCAAATCTCCAATAAGGTCAAGAGGGCAGGATATAGTTCATAAATACAAAGCTCTACCCCTTTCATCTGTCACAGATAAAAAGCAGTCTTATTAGCAATAATTATCGCTATTCTTGCTGGGCACCAGTGCCTCACACCTGTAATCCTAGCTACTCAGAAGGCTGAGATCTGAGGATTGCAGCTAGCTCAAAGACAGCTGGAACAGAGAAGTCCCTAAGACTCGTAGGTCCAATTAACCAGCAAAAAGCCAGAAATGGAACTGTGTTTCCAGTGAGACACAATTGAGTAGAGTGCCAGCCTTGAGTGAAAAAGCTAACAGCACTCACACCCTGAATTCAGGCCCCAATACTGGTGCAAGCACATGTGCACATACACATGCGCATATGCATACACATACACACACATACTCACCTTTTATATAGCTAGTTTCCCTTTTACATTTTGTATGAATTCTTATCAAGACTAATCAATCTACCTGCAAGTGGACTTCAAATAGTTAAGAGTATAACGTAACATCCAAATGGAAGAACACTAACAGGAGGAACCTAACTAGCTTCTGGTTTTGCCAATCACCACCCATTCATGTTACTTTCACCAATGCAGAGAAAATTTAAAATTAATTAAATTTAAACTTAGTCCCTTAGGAAACCAACAGTATTAGCCTGTGGGCCCCCCCGCCCCCTCCCCGCAGCTGATCATTGTCTTTCCATCAACTCAGAGTGAATAATGATCAGAAGACAATTGGCAGAGACACAGCCCCCAGCTCGGTTTGATGTATGATCCTGTGACAACATGATTAGCAAGAACTATTTCTCTTACACCAAAATACTGAGTCCAGATGTCATCCTAGTGCCTGGTAGAGATGCTACAGTGACAGCTGCTTGATGCTACTATGCTGGATAGTTGCATTCTGACTAGACACATGCTTTGACCAAAGAGATTATCAGTGTACTCATAAATGAAACATTACCCAGAACTTAGGCCACCAAAATTAAAAATTAGCACCCTCTCTTGCTTTTTGGTCTGCTTAAGTCACTGTAAATAAGGGGCAGCTTTGCAGAAAGATGATAAAGGAACTATTGCATTTTATGTAATTAAGCAATGAGCATAGAGAAGCAATTAAGTGTATAGCATGAAATCGAAATAAGCATTCAGCACAACACAAATTACTCAACACATTCATTTCACCGCACTTTTTTAAATTGAAAGAACGGGTGACCCAGATAAAGCAGTGAACTGAAAATCAAGTGAATGCAAACAGTGAGATACAGGGGTTAGAAGTACAGTCCTTGGACCAGATCCGGTTTCTAGTCCCAAATGTTCTACTTACCAACATAAGACTCTTAAACTTGCAAAATAAAGACAATGGGAGGATTCACTCTTTATAGGGCCTACACTTTGTGAAAAACTAGACAGCACAAGTAAGGCTTTTGGTTCTCTGTGTCTGGCACAGGTTAAACATACAAAATACTCTATCATCAGCATCAGTCATAACACTCCTAAGCTATGCTATTTCCTGCCCTCAAATTTCTCATGTTCTGAATTTCTTGAGTGCACTGCTTTTTGCCTCTCTAAAAGCACTTTTATTCTACCATGCATGGTTTATTTGTATTCTGTCCTGCTCACCCACCCACCATGCCCATCTACCTTCAAAAACATCCCCGTATCCCCTTAGTAACTAAGAAATATTTAAGTTCTATAGAAGTGCTAAAGAAAAATCTGAACAATGAATGAATGAAGCATGAATGAACCTAATTGCCTGTTTAAAACCTTTGGGTGCTGGTTTTCACTGCCTGCCACCCTGCACATTGAAATAGGGCTTGGCACAAAGCTGGAAGGCTCTGTGGCACACACACACACACACACACACACACACACACACACACACACACACACACACACACACACACACACACACACACAGAGTCTTCAGGTAGCTTTACTTCCTTCCATTCAGATGGATGCCTCTGCACAAATGCTCCAACTTAAAGGAGACACTAACTGCCAGCCTGACCCATAAATATCCTTATCAGGAAGAGTCAAAACTATTTCATTCATTACAGGCTCAGAGTTTAAAAAGCAAGAGCGGATTAAGCAGTGCACACTCCGGTAGTAGGCTACAAAAGGGCAGCTAATACAGCCATTCTGTAAATGAAAAGGAGGAAGAAGATATGAGAGGAAACATACACATAGAATTCTGCATTCAATTTCCAGAATTTTAAAGAAAGATTCCACCAGTATGATATAAAAAAGAGAAAACGGATGATTTGAGGCACCCCATTAGGGAACAAGATCTGTGAAATAAATATACCTGAACTAGGAAGGTAGGTGATCAGATTATACCTACTAAGAGAGACACTAGGGAAAAACTGCCAGAAAAATAAAAGAGGTAATCTGAATTAATTGGACAGCCTGCTAGAGTGACATCAGAGTAATCCTCGGAATTTAGCAGCCTCCTAATAACGTAGGTAGTGAAAGTCACCATGTAATGACAAACAGAGCTAGGCAAATATGTTTGCATTGTGCCCAGTGGCGAAGACTAGCTAGATCAGCCTCTCTGACCTGTGATCAGACAGCCCAGCCCAGGGCCTGTGATTAGTCACCACCCTGAGGAATCAGAGTGCAAATGATCAGCACTCTCCCTTCTAAAAGACACTCCACCAGGCCTTGAGAAAAACCCTAAGCTCTCTCTCGACCACTCTTAATTCTGCCGCTGTTGCTGACACATTTCCACCAGCAGAATCAAGGCCTCATCTATCTCCAATTCAATCTCCTAATACCTATATGAATCATGTAGTATTTACTTCTTCAGGGAGCAATTCCTTATAAGAATCCAGAGGTGCAAAGATTTGCTATACTCACATATTAACTTCTTGATATAGGACTACATTCTTTTAAAGATAAAGATGCTGGGGGGGGGCGGATTTTTAAGCATTACAAGTTGTCTATCTCTGCTCTTCCCCAACACTACTCGAAAACAAGGAAACAAGGATCTTGACCATAAAGTGTTCCTGATTAGACAATGCCTCTTACCATCCTTAAGCCCAGTTTGAACAGAATGACACTAAATGGATGAGGGGAGGGGGTCCAACTATACAATCCTCACCTCACTTGACTATGCAGAAATACTCTGATATTTAAATTAAAAACAACAATAACAACAAATTCCCCATGTGATGAGGTATAGAGAATATAAATGAACATCACTGACACACGTTTGAAACCAGAGGAAAATAGCTCACACAAAGACAAGGTTCATCAATTCAAATTGTTAGCCTTAAGTCTTTCACTTGAATATACTGCTCCACTATCAAGATCATAGAAAACCTTTGTTTCCTAGGAGTTTCCAATTATTCCACTCTGATGTTGACACAGACTAGGCCACATGGCTAAAACAGGATAACATTTCTAACAGAGCAAGCTCAATTGCCATTGGAAGTCAATAAGCATACCCTCAGTAGTTCTTTGCTTCTCTTATCCCTTGGTAATCCTCTCCTTCTAGAGAGGAAGACTGCCAGGAACCACTGACTCAAGCTTGTAATCCTAGCTAATCAAGAGGCTGAGATCTAAGGATTGTGGTTCAAAGCTAGTCCCAACAGGAAAGTCCAAAGTCCTTGAGATTCTTATTTTAACTAATCACCAAAAAGCCAGAAAGAGAGATGTGGCTCAAGGGGTAGAACACTAGCCTTAAGCAAAAAAAAAAAAAAAAAAAAAGCCTAAGCCCTGAGTTCAAGCCCCAAGAGCATGCCCATATACGCGCGCGCGCGCACACACACACACAGAAAAGTCTGAAGTCCTTTGAGAATAAAAAGTGAACAAGATTTTTAAAAATAGTGAAAAAGAAGACATCTATTAAAGTCAAAGAACAAACACTGACTCTAATAAGGGAAGACAGAAGGTGACAGGCTGTTAATGAAGTGCTGCAAGATAGCCATACCAGCCCATCCCTGCCAATAGTTCTAGCTCAATGCATATCCCAGATTATGTGGGTTGAGGAGATGGAGCATATTCAATTATTCAACCCACTTTTACCAGAAAAGTTTCTACCATGGTGTTCCCTGGGGCTGCCAGATCTACATAGAAAGGGGTAAAACTGACTGCATGCTCTTCAAATGGGGTTTCAGATGGTATTAAGGCTGTTATATTTCTATGTGTATGTTTACTCTGCACCTCCCATGCATACACTAAAACCAGTGCTTCCAGGCTTATTATAAGTTGCAGGCTTTAAGGGCAATTTCAAACATAAACACTGATAAACCACATGTTTAGCCTCATTCAAACCCAGGATATACCTAGATTACAGAATGAAAAGAAATACACATTTACTTCCGTTTAGTCCTTAGAATGAGAGGATAAAGGAAAATGGATGACATTTCAAACCTTATATGACAATGCAATCCAGAAATTATGTTCTTATGGTCTCCAGCATTGATCACTGAAGAGAACTAATAGATGTTAGAATCATTATTAGAATCTAAGAGTTATTAGAACCTCATTAGCAGAGTCCAATTACAGACAGAAAGTCAAGCTATTTTAGCTGAACATTCATACCAATGGAAAAAAAATAGAGCCTTCTTAATCACTTTCATTATCAAAACAGACTCCCTGCTGGAGCCTTTTAATTGGAAGTCTACCATTTTAAAAACATTTGCATTCATCAAACTATATTGACAGGACTAATAGAAATAGCTTCTAGCTCCTATGCTCGTATCTTCCAAGTGTGTGAAGGCAGCTGTGGTGATCTACTAAAACCAGGACAGGAAGCTGCGCCCCCAGCACGCAAGCATCTGGCTAGAATCTCATCATACTGTGAAGCAGCCTTGCCTTCTTCAGTTCTACTACATTTCAGGAGAAGGGAGCAGTGTGAAAGACAAACAACATCATGTCTAGTCTATAGACAAAATTTCCAAAGATAAAGCAAAGTCATCTCCTAATAAATCAGCAAAATTGGAAGCAGTATAAATGAGTATGTGACCATGAATAGTTTTGCATGCTAGACATTTGATACCCTAGATAAACCTCTCTCCCTCTCTCCTCTTCTTTGTCTTTCTTACTCTCTGTCTCTGTCTCTGTCTTTCTCTACTCTCCCTTCTTTCCTCCCTCTCAACACACTATATCTAAACATGCTGGTTGTACAATGTTATTGCCATGAGCTGTAGTTTGTTATTTATAGAGGCAATAAAAGCACACAGCACTTTACAAACCATAGAACATAGGGACTAGAGCCTGGAGGAACTCAGCCTAAATTAGACAGGGACAGAACAGTAAGGGAAACAGGAAAATATTTAGTTGTACCAAATATATGACAAAAACAATTCTGAGAGACAATTAACTTAAAAAAAAAAGAGGACTACTAAATAGTGATCCATAGGAAAGAATTCATCCAAATTAAAATCAACCTACCAGCAACCCAAAGTCTAAACTCTTGGCATTGTCTTAGTTTATCTGTACTGCTGCTGTGACAGAATACAGGTGACTATAATAAATACTGGATCAGTTATAAAGAAACAGATCTGAAGACTTTAATGGAACCAAGTTCAAGGTCCCAAAGACTTAATGGTACCTTGCTGGCATATTCTCAGAGGGAGAAACATTGGGACATCAAGTGGCAAAATGGGGAATAGACTCCCCCTTTGGGCTGCTTTTTATTATGAATTTATCCTCTCTGCTCTTGTGATCTAGACACCTCTCCCATAAGTCCTCACCTCCCAGCACTGTTACATGGAAGATTAAGTTTCAAACACATTAATTTTGAGTCAGTCATCCAGCCCACAACATACATTAAGTATAAATTTTGGTTTTCTAACTATATGAAGCAAAGTTCATCCAAGTGATGTCAAAAAATGAATGGCAAACATCCCAATACTTATACATGAAGAAGAAAAATCAGTCAAAATAACGACCTAATAACAGGTTGCAAAAAGCTTCAAACCTGTTAATTATATTAAGTTCTGCCCACGCAAGTGATAGCTCCATAATTGTCATCATTTACCTAAGGGTCATCACAACCTTTATCCTCTTTCATTAAGACTTAAATAAAAGACTAGATCTTCTGAAACGTCTATAAAGGAAGCATCTGCAGGCATCACAGAGAGCTAAAACACAAGAAATTCTCTCTGAGCCTCAGTCACAAAATCTTTAATTGAAGGGTTTAAAGCTTGTTTCCTAATTCAATAGTCTATATTTGCCAGAGAACAAGAAAAATGGATAGACAGATGTTGTTAGTATTGAGATTTACCAACTACAAAGGAACTAATGTTGCCACATAATTTTATGGTCAATTGTTAGTCTCATTTTGCACAGAGCTTAAGGGACTTCTTCAAATATGTAGATAATGTCTCAGTGTGACATAATTCACGTCATCAGAATATCAATGACAGATACTTGCATAATGAGTCTTATTCTAACAATGCACCAACATAGTCAAAATCATTAGGTCTACTTTTCAAAATGATCTAAAATACTTCGTAGTTAAATATGAAATAGAAATTCAAAATGTCCTGGGAATCCCTCAACCTTTGAGCTCACTATAGGTAACGACCACAAACCTCTCTTGATGCTACTTTTCTGATGCAAATACTACAGAGTTCAACTGTATCATGTGCATTCTTAGATGTCATTTGTAGTCAATATTTAAAATAATCATTTAACTTTTCCTGGTGGTCTTCTCATAAATTTCTTTTTCATTTCTCAAAGAGCATGTGGCCAATTCATTGCAAAAAAAAAAAAAAATCAGGCTTTGATCACCTTTCATTCATCAACAGTGACACCAACCCCCCTACTCTATTCAAAGGGGAAACCATCTGCAATAGTTCTGCCCGAGTTCCCCTGGAATTTTAACTTCCACTGCCTGGTTTCTGAACCCTCAGCAATGGGAGCAATTTACCTCGATCGACTTCACCAGTCACTGTTGCAATTTAGCTAAGACATTTCCCAGGGGCCTATTAGAAAAGGTTCCAATTTGAAAAACTCACATCTGATCCTACAAACCAGTCCTGGAAACATCATTTGGTACCAACTTACAAATTATTCTTTTTCTGATACTAAATTCTTCCCTTTGATACAGAAATGCAAACAGGAAAGAAGAAAAAGATAGGATCTCTGCAAACCAGCTCAATGAAAGCACAAAGACACACACATTAAGAAGACAGTTTTAATAATTATCCTACATTACTACAGGAACATCTAGGTTCTGTTTGTTTTTATTTCCTTTGGTTATTCTATTCCACACTAAGCAAACTGAAGGTGGAAGCCCAGAGCAGGGAGGATGCCTTCAGAAGCATCTGCAATACAGAAACATCTGAAACCTAATGGGGATGTAGAGGTCCTTCCAGATTTAAGGACCATGAAAACCCAAATTGCACTATTAAAATACTTCACACACACACACACACACACACACACACACACACACACTGTACCTACTCAATGGAGCTAACCAAAAGAAATGCAGAAGTACATTTTAAAGGAAAGAGTAGAAGGGAGAAGGCAGCTCTGTGAGCAAAGGAAATCTAAAACATTTCTTTTTATTATGAATAGGTAAAACATCAGCAACTCTTATACTACCACTGTGGAAGTAATAATATTCAGTTTAGCATTATATGCGATCTCATAAATAATGTTATCATTATTTGAAATTAGACTTAAGGGCTGGGGATATGGCCTAGTGGCAAGAGTGCTTGCCTCGTATACATGAGGCCCTGGGTTCGATTCCCCAGCACCACATATACAGAAAATGGCCAGAAGTGGCGCTGTGGCTCAAGTGGCAGAGTGCTAGCCTTGAGCAAAAAGAAGCCAGGGACAGTGCTCAGGCCCTGAGTCCAAGCCCCAGGACTAGCCAAAAAAAAAAAAAAAAAAAAAAAAGAAAGAAATTAGACTTAATAGATTATGAGGAAGTGACTTAATATATTATGATTTGCTTTACTCTCCTTTGCTTTACTCTCCTCTCTGTCTGTTCTCATTCCTTCAGCTCCTGTATCCCATCACTGTGAGGTTAACAACAGAAGACCCTGAGCCCAAATACTTTTATGACTCTGTGCTGCCAACTGCTGGACTCAAGCATCACCATGCCAGGCCACTATACAAATTGTTAAACATGGAGACACTAGGGTAGCATGGTTCAAGGCAGGCCTGGGCATGAAAGCTCGAAGACTCAACTAATGGCTGGATTCAATGATCCCGGCTTCCAGGACAGCACAATGGTTGGATACAGGACACAACTGTCCCCAATGATACACAGAATCTCAGGAGGAAGATCACAGCCCTGGCTGGACTAGGTATAAATCAAGACCCTACCTCAAAAACAACCAACATAGGGCTGGGGATATAGCCTAGTGGCAAGAGTGCCTGCCTCGGATACACGAGGCCCTAGGTTCGATTCCCCAGCACCACATATACAGAAAACGGCCAGAAGCGGCGCTGTGGCTCAAGTGGCAGAGTGCTAGCCTTGAGCAAAAAGAAGCCAGGGACAGTGCTCAGGCCCTGAGTCCAAGCCCCAGGACTGGCCAAAAAAAAAAAAAAAAAGAAAGAAATTAGACTTAATAGATTATGAGGAAGTGACTTAATATATTATGATAAGGTACTTCACTAGGTCTCAATTTATGCTTTTCTAGGATACTGGTGTTTCTGAAATAGAATGTACAAAATATATCATCATTACCACTGAAGGTCAAAATTTAAGTTAGTGAAGAAAATACTATTTGAGACACGTGACCAAAAGTTTATCTCAACCAAAAATAACATTACCAAATACCAATAAAAGCGCTATATAAATATTAAATTGCTAATGGAAACATAACTAGAAACAGTTGTGCTTACTTTAAATTCTATTTGGTGTGCACATATGCTTGATTTTAGGCCACACATACGTAATTTATAACAGGAGAACCATCCTAGATTAAGCCACACGAAAAGGTTTGCACTCCCTCTTCCCACAGGTAGGGAGAGAAATAACGTTACTCTTCAGTACTTTTGGAGTTAGTTTAAAAAAAAAAGTTACTTATATTACTGTAACATAGGCTTACTGTTTTTAAAATCAACTTCTCAAAGTCCCAGTATAGGAAGTATCAATAGTTGTAATTAATCAGTACAAACAAAAATGTTGGGGGAATATTCTGAAACAAAGTAACATAATGAAGTCTCTAACCAAAAAGTTTAAGAACCACTGTCATCCAAAAACCAGCCTGATTGTGCTACTTCCTCAGCAAAACTTAGCCATGGGCTGGGAATATGACTTAGTGGTAGAGTGGTTGCCTAGCATGCAATAAGCCCTGGGTTCGATTCCTTAGCACTACATAAACAGAAAAAGCCAGAAGTGGTACTGTGCCTCAAATGGTTAAGAGTGCTAGCCTTGATTGAGCCAGGGACAGTACTCAGGCCCTGAGTTCAAGCCCCAAGACAGGCAAAAAAAAAAAAAAAAACCTCAGCCATTACATAAGAGTCTTTTAGACAGATAACTTATAAAAAGAAAGCCTTAAGAGAATTAAAATTCTCACTCAAGTCTTTATCTGAACAGTTGTTTGACTCTGTCCTACAACAGTACTTTTTTCAGTCTTGCCATATGTTCACCTATTTCAGTACAATATAACTCATACAAATAAAATAATCTTGGCCTTTTTTGATCACTTAACACTGTATTCTAAATAATGTTCCAATTAGAGATATATAACCTT
Organism: Perognathus longimembris pacificus; assembly: GCF_023159225.1. Taxonomy (NCBI): domain Eukaryota; kingdom Metazoa; phylum Chordata; class Mammalia; order Rodentia; family Heteromyidae; genus Perognathus; species Perognathus longimembris. The sequence goes on along the minus strand of NC_063162.1, from coordinate 134,580,618 downwards.
TGTAATGTTGATAGGTATAAAATTCCGATACATACTTTCATATATAATTCAAATGGTACACTGAAGATCGTTGTACTTTACTAAAAGATATCTCAATTTTTAGAATCCTGGTCCACAAATTGTTCAGATTTTACTTGATTATGCCCCTATTTTTGGATATTAAGCCTATTTCTACTTTCTGAGAGATCTTGATACAGTGACTTTCCCGGTACAGAGCCTGGCTCTCTTCTTAAATGCTATTTTTAGGATACTTGTAAGAGAGAGACAGTTCTGACCAAGATTATGTGAAATTGATGAAAACACCTACATATTTAGCCAATTTAGCTGCCCAGTCTCAACAGCAAAGGACACAACCCACTGAATACACAATTTCCTTACCAATCATTTCTTTAAAAAAAAAAAAAAAAAAAAACGGTATTTCACAAACCATGAGTTCAATGTAGAATGCAAAGCCTGCTTCAGAGAGCCAGCTCTGTGTGTCAGGACTTTATTGGGCCATTGTAGATACAAAGTCTAGGGCAGTTTCTCTGCTAGACTAAATGTCTAATTTATGTAATATAGATTGGAACTGTGTTTTTCCAAATGTCATGTCAAAGCACTAATCCCAAATAAGTATCTCAGATTTTGATTACATTTGAAGACAGGGTCTTTTCAAGGTGTGATTAATCTAAAATGAAGTCCGAGGGTAGAGTCTAATCTGGCAGCAGTTCTCATAAAAGGAGAAAGATTTAGAATGGTCAAGACTATATATGATATGTAACAAAGGAACCATTAACTTCAATGCAATAAGAGAGGACTCAAGAAAAAACAAATCTAAACCAAGGATACCAGGAGTCTCCAAAACTGAGAAAATAAATTGCTGTTGTTTAAGCTATCTAGTGTTAAGTGTTTTATTTGGAACACCTAGAAAATGAGTAAATTTACTAGTTTAAGTCCTACAAACTTTTCCACGTACTTTTCCCAATATACTCTAAATCCTTTTATTTATTGATATGAAATTAAGCTCACTAACGTAAGTTATGTTTTCATCTTGGGCCACAGAACAAGAAAGCAGAAAATTAAAGAAAACCCAGATCTTTGGTCTCATGCCAAAAAACCTTCCATCAAGTACAAGAACAATTATAAATAAGAACCACAGGCATTTCTCATCATCAGTACCAAAGAATCACAATTCAATCAATTAACTTCTGGAACTAATTCCTGGAGGGTACACAAAAAGCAGCTGATAGTTTTGAACAAAAATTTATCAAGATGTAGGCCATGAGAGAATACAGTATAACAACCATACCTACTATTCAGAAAATGTAGCATCAAAGAAAAAAATGAAAACAGGATAATTTGAAAAGACAAAGGCTTTTTTTTTATTGTCAAGGTGATGTACAGAGTGGTTCCAGTTATATCCATTAGGTAGTGAGTACAAAGCAATACTTACAAGACAATATGTAATTAACTATACAAAGTGAGGGGGGAGTGGGGAAGAGGGAAGATGAGAAAAAATGAGGGGGGGTTACAAGTTGGACAAGTAAGACAAGGGCTTTGAACAAATAAGAGAGACCTACAGAGGCATAAAGCTAATATGACAACTTTCAGGGGAAGATGAGAGCCAAAAAATAAGACTGAATAACTTCTAAGACCAGATGGATCCTAGCTATCAACTATGGAATGAAATTTAGCCAAAGATAAAATCTGATCTTGCAAATCAACTTCTATCCTTGGCATGTTCATTGTTTGTTAGTTTGTTTTCTGTTTAGCTTCCCTTCCTTAGTGATCTCTTTGTCAGTTAATTCAAGAGTATTTACCCTAGGATACCAGATATGTCAGTGCCCACTGCTTTTCAATGTTGAAATTACAAACAGAAACCATAAAACTATAGCTAACAAAATGATAATCATGCCCAGCTTTAGCTCTTGACACCAAGGATCTAGGGATTTCCGTTACAGAGGAATTAACATATAGATTTCTTTAAATTGCTGTCCTCCCCACAACCCTTCACAAAAAAGAAACCTGTTAAGCCACTTCTGGATGATTAATTTAGTTGAAGTCAGGGAAGTTCAGCTGTAATTAGATGCAGACAAAATATTTAAACTTTTCCAGTATGCTAATCTTGTACTTGATGACCATAATGACAGAGCTAGGTGGCCTAGAAAGCCATATGGGGATGTGACGAACACTCTGCTTTCCAGAAGCCCTCAGTTAAGGTATGTATATATGGAGCACAATATACCACTTGAGATCTATTTCTAAATCTTTTGTGCTGTTTAAATGTTCCCAAAATTTATATTAAGCCCATAACTGAAACTCTGAGGATCTACACATCTGATCAAAACAGTTGCAACTGAAATGTAGTTATTGGTCATTCACTGTGTTCAAAGCACTGCAACAGCAGTAACCATTGGGAGCCAGGACACATACAACAGACCCTGCCTGAAGACTTTAACAAAGAAAGCACTGTCAGACAAAAAGCTAACTCTTCAAAGACTACTACTAGATACAGAGATAATTTGGCTGAAAAGAGTTTGCAAAAGACTTCCTTTTTATTATTAACATTTTTTTAACCATCACTGAGACACTCAGTTCTTTTGCTTAAGTTTTTCACTTAAGATCACTGGCTGGCTTTGCCCCCGCTGGCCTAGGACTGAGTTCCCCCTACCTTGCCCTCAGAAGAGTTTTCATCAGTCACAGAAAAGAGAAGATGGAAAGGCAAAACAGACGGCCCAGAGAAACAGGCAGGAATTCTTCTGTTGATTTTCCTATTGTCATCAAGGCACACAATGGTTTTCATAAGTAAAGATAGCAAAGTTCAAACTTAATAGTGTAACTATGGTCAAATAAAATACTTTGCCCTTAACTGACCAACAGGCAAGTGATCAGAATCCTCTAGGAAACAGACCAAAAGAAAGGAGTATTTATTGAAGGTCTATCACATTCAATCTCTGTTACTAAGCAACAGTGATAGACAGTCACCACTACAGTGTCTATTTTACACATTTAAACACTGACTTAAACACAGTTCCTCACACTATCTGAGAGGGTGGAGTTGGTTTCAGACACAAACACTTTTAGCCCATTCCTTTTCCATTTTTCATGCAGTCCCTCAAGTCATACATAAGTAGGACAGATTAATGAGACAGATTAATGATTAATGAATCAAACATGTCAAAGAAGTTCAAATGCAAACTGAGTGGGCAAGATGAATCTTACATAGTTGGATTTGAAGTTGAAGGGTTGCAAATGGATGTGGTAGTAAACATCTGTACTCCCAGCACGTAGGTGGCAAAGGCAGGAAGATTTGGGGTTTGAAAGTCTCAACTACATTAGACCCTGCCTCAAAAACTAAACAAAAAAGCGGAGGCCAGAGTATACACCTGTCATCCTAGCTACTTGAGAGGATGAGATAAAATCACAACTCAAGGCCAATAAGAGCAGAAAAAACTCCCAAACCAAGAGCTTATGGATTGTGTCCAGACAGGAAACCCTATTTTAAAAATAAAGAATATGTCAGACAAGCGCCCTACCGCTTGAGCTACACCCCCAGTATTAGAAGTAGGCAAGTGAAAAGGAATAACAAAATCGAGAGACAAAGGATAAAAAGACAAATGACTACAAAAGCAATACTTGCAAAACCTTTGGTATAAACCAACTGAACAACTCATGGGGGGAGAGGGAAAGGGGGAGGGGGAGGGGGAGGGGGAATAAGGGAAGAGGTAACAAACAGTACAAGAAATGTACCCAAGGCCTAACTATTAAACTGTAACCTCTCTGTATATCACTTTGACAATAAATAAGAAGTAAATAAATAAATAAGTAAAATAAAAATAAAAAGCAAACATCAGGGGCTGGGGATATAGCCTAGTGGCAAGAGTGCCTGCCTCGGATACACAAGGCCCTAGGTTCGATTCCCCAGCACCACATATACAGAAAACGGCCAGAAGCGGCGCTGTGGCTCAAGTGGCAGAGTGCTAGCCTTGAGCGGGAAGAAGCCAGGGACAGTGCTCAAGCCCTGAGTCCAAGGCCCAGGACTGGCCAAAAAAAAAAAAAAAAGCAAACATCAGGACTGGAGGCATGGCTCAGCAGTAAGAGTACCTGCTAAGGAAGGAAAACAGGGAAGTAAAAACAGGAGAGAGTATTGCTACAATGGTTTTCAACACTTAGCTAAGAAATAAATTTAGATGTAATTGTATGTATATACTTCTCATGTATATGTTATATTGTTTCTCTAGCTCTGATCAAAGGAGCAGCAAAACATCTGGCAAACTGAGACCCAAAGGATCAAGGTTCAAAAGGATCAAGGTTCGAAATCATCCTGTAAGAATAGCCTCTGAGACTATCTCCAATTATTAGCAAAAAATGCTACACTGAAGATGGGGCTCAAGTGGCAGAGTGCCAACAAACAAGATTCCTTAAAGAAATGGCAGACCTGTAGAGTTGAGGTGGAAATGGATTGATAGGCCTCATGCTGAAAGCAAGGAAGTGATCAAAGACATGTCAAAGACACAGAAACCAGTTTAAAAGGGACATCACTGCCCAAATCCAGAAATAATCAAGTACCAAAGCAAGAAGTAATATTAATGGTTTATTAATCATTGAATAAAGTATGAAGCCATGGGTCCATTAATATGGATGGGTATTTGTACCGTTGCAACATGTCTCCCCATACAATATTTAACAAATGCAATGAGGGAGTTACTTAGAGCAGGGAAGCCCAAGAGATGCATCTTACATCACATATTACACTCAGATGACTCTTCTGTTCACTAAACTGGTTCCATATATTGTCTAATTACCAACAGGTACCTGTTACTTTAAAAATCTGAAAGTAAAAAGGGCATCTCCCTTTGAAAATGGTGTTTAACTTTTCACTAAATCACAATGGGTTACAGATTAATTAAAACATACCGGCAAGGTTTTATTATTTTAAAAAATGATATCTCAAAAACCACAAGATCTGCTTGTAGTAATACTGAAACTAAACAAAGGTTTCAGTACTGTTGCTATACAGCTTAGAAATTTAATAATAATAAAATTACAGAAATTAATTCTAGTCAGGTATGCAGGCTGCTAAATTTAAAAATTAAAATAAATTTTTTAATATACTATTAACCTCTAACTCAACAGAGGTAATTCGCAGTAGGGATAAAACAGGAATATAAATTCCAGAGATATGGACTGTTTCATTTATAGCTGACTTTGTAAGGATGTGCTTCAAGTAGATTAATAATAATAACCATATGGAGGATAGATACAACCTGTGAAGGAAATAAGGACATGAAGCATCAAGATCCCATTGTACAAAGGCTATCTTGTGAGCTTTAATATCCACATTTGTAAAATGTCATTAATGGCAATACCTATCAACAATTCTGTGTTATCACTTGAATATACTTAAATGCTCTATAGCAAGAGTTTTCCATATGTGGTGACTACTATCATTTCTATGTTATAAATTTTGTCTGAGTTCCTTCAAGGAAAGCTCAGTTTACCTGGGAGTAAGGAAGAAGCTGTAGTATAGTAATTGTTCCACGTTTACCTCAAACCTGCATTCCAACAATGAATGGAACATCAATGGGTAGAGAAACTTTTGAAACCTTAATCAAAGAAATCAATGTCCCTTCAGTACAATGAGACAAGACAGTAAGGGCACAAGAAACCTTTGTAGAAACACTTAAGAAAGACCATCAGAGCTGGGCTTCTATGGCTCATGCCTGTAATCCTAGCTACTTGAAAAGCTGAAAATGAGAAGACTATCATTCAAGGCCAGCTTGGTACATTGTGAGATCCCCTTCATAACTCATAGTTTGGACACACAGGCAAGTACCTGTCATCCCATACTACATGAAGGACTAATATGGGGAGGATTGAGGTGTGAAGCCAGACCAGACAGATAAGTCTTCAAGATTCCATCTCCACAGAGGGAAGCTGGACAATGTGGTGCATGCTTTTGATTATAACAATAATAGAAAATTTAAAATTAAAACAGTTTAGGTATAAGCCTAGGCAGGAAACAAGACACTTCTCTAAAAATAATCAATGAAAAACAGGGATGAAGACATGGCTCAGTGACACTGTGAAAAACTAGAAAATCCAAGGTCTTGAATTTAAATCCAGTACCGCCAAAAAAGAAAACAAAAATGGTTAGTTACCAAGAGAGTGGAAAGGCAAGCCACCAATTAGGAAAAGACACTCTCAACACACATTCAATGAAAAGTTCACACTTGATATATAGAGAGAGTTCCTACCAATCAATAACAAAAAGATGGGCAACCCAATTTTAATTTTTTTCAGTGGGAAACTGATACTTCATAAGAGATACCCAAATACTCATTAACCTTATGAAAAGTTCCTCAACACACTAGTCATCAGGGAAATGCAAACAGAAAAAAATTAGATACCATTATAAATATCAGAACAGCAAAAATTAAAAACATAAAAATGCTAAGTCTTGGCATGGATGTGGGGCAATTTTCCATATATTTACACTAGAAAAGTTATTTAGCAGTATTAGCTAGAGCTAAACATTCATCTATCCAATCACCCAAAACTATTGTTAGAGAAATGAAGATGCAAGTTCATCAAAACCCATAGACAAGAATACTGATTAATAGGCTTATCATAGTAAACCCAAGATAGAAATAATCTAAAAGCCCATCCTTCACAGAAGAAAACAACTGATCCAAGTAAGAACATAGATGAATTTCACAAGCATTATGGTACATGAAAAAAAGTTTTAAATTAAAGGGCACCTAATTCTATGATTCCATTTAATGAAGTTCAAGAATAGGTACAACTGATTATGACAAATGTCAGAATAGAAGTTTTGTCAAAACATTAAAATTCTTATCTGGAAATGGATACAAGGAAAGCTTCTTTGCTACAAAAGTATTCTATGTTTTTTTTTTTTATGTAGACATCCTAGTATATATTTATCTATAAATTCACTGGGCTGTTCACTTAAGATTATTATACCTTTATACACATGACTGGATGTTGATGACAATTTTTAAAAAGTTTTTTGTAAAAAGAAAAGCTTTTATAAAGTAGAAAATATAGGCAGAGTAATACCATTTACATTTAAATGAAGAATAACTTTTATTAGTACTGGGAATAGAATTGGAAATTACTTGAAATTTATACTGCTATGCAAATATATTGTTATTCCTGACAAGTAGCAATTCTACCTCTTAAGACATAAAGAAACTTTACATCTAATTTGAGGGTGGGATGGGGTGGGAGAGCTAGTATATTACTTAAGGAAGCCCAGGTTCCATGCTGTCACAGAACCAAATAGAAGAAAATTCCTGGAACAGAAGAATCTCAGGAAAAAAAAAAAAGACTAAAGCAGAGGCTGGTGAGAAGAAACAGAACCAATGGAAAAAGACACAGCAAGGAGCAGCGGGGAAAGAGAGTATGGAGGGCTGGTAGGAAAGGCACCCTAAAACTGTTCTCTAGTCTGTGATTCTTTTATATTACCCAAAATGCACTTTCACAGCTTACCTGCAGGGCACCCCGCCTCCTCTGTCCCAGATGCTGTGAAACAATAATCAGATCTGAAGCATCTAAGCTACTCTTAGCACAGATGTTTGAGGGAGGTACAAGGAGAGAGTAAACAGCAGAACAAGCAGTAATGCCATCACCGTTGGGGTACAAGCAGGGCACCTATACTCCCAACATAAATAATACATAATGCTGACTGTACTGCCCCAACAAACTTGCCTTAGATTTACTTTTAATGAGAACCAAAAACCAAAAAACAAACAGACAAAAACTCTTTAATACCTGTGCCCTAAATTCTTGAGTGCTGGCTGCATTAACTTGGCACAGTTTATAGCCCCCATTTTCTAAAGGCCTGCATGGTGGTAGGTTTCACACGTGACGAGGCTGCTACCTTGCTAACCTCCCTGAGCAACAATCTCAAAGGAGGGCCCACAATCCTTATTTTCTGAAGCTCTGAAATACAGCCACTCTTGCTGAGATTATCCCAACATCTGTGTAGTCCGACAGGTTCTAAAACTCCCTGACGCTTATGCTGGGTTATTTTCCCTGCTGGAAACACATCTCCTGGATCTGAGGATCACATTACATAGAATGCACAGGAAGCCTCCTTCTTATCCACCTAGACAAGCCCCCGTTTCTCTTGGATGATAAATTCCTTTCATAAGCATAGTTCATCAATCCCAGTCAACAATGCAAGATTCAACTACCTCAAATTGTCAAGTTCCAATTTAAGAACATGAAAGAATTTGAAATTAAAATACTACAGATCAAAGGCCACATACTGAAAATAAAATCCTTCTCCCCAGACGCCTCAGCACTCTCTGAACTAAAGACCAAACCCCAGACATATTTAAGACAAAATTCCTCTTGTCGTAATTGGTTTGTAAAAGCCCTCAGTTTATCTACTGCCCACTGGCATTTATCAACTCTAATACTTCAAAGACTGATATTACAGCTCATTTTATTTGAGCTCCATAAATCCCCAGACATTCATGAGCATTTTTTCAATTCAAATCCAACTGAATTTCATTTTATTGAAGACAAATGGAAACACTAAACATTGTTTAAAAAAATTAATAGACTATTTCCATTACCAACCCCAGACTACAAGTATTTGTGAAAGTGGGATAGTCTTGTATTTGCAGATAATACTCCTACATTCATATAGCACTGCAATCCCATTAGCAGCAGGCTTAAATTAATAAAATTGTTTGTCTTGTCAGCTTGTGTTACACGTTGTACAAACTTGTTAGATAATCAGCAGAGGCATGACAATTCATTATCCTACAGGGAGCCAGTCTGAAACCAGCAGCTTCCGCCTTCAAATGGAGCTACCACATCAAATTAGACCATCATTTGCAGCCGGCTGCTGCACATTCTGAAGGACACAGACACAGAAACTGCATACATCCCATTGTTCATCAGAAGCAAGAGAGATCTTAAATCTCACTCCCAAATGCAAAGTCCCTTTAACTGTCCAGTATCAGCTGGAGAGTATTTTGGAGCAGCCTCTGAAACAGCACAGATTCTACTTTTTCAAGTCCTCAGCCTGGATGACAAGGGCAAAAGACACAGTCAGATTTTACAATAGGTTTTAGCACTGGCACTTGGCTCATATCACACCACCAAATGTTATTTTTTCTACAGGAAAAAAAAAAAAGGAAAGGAAAGGAGAAAGAGAAATGAACTTCTCCTGGCAGAATTTCTTTTTGGTTCATTTTAATCAGCTGCCTCCACACTACAACTGCACCCAGGTGGAGATAGGTGTTGAGCTGCCATTCCACCAGCTCTGAGAGAACAAGATGTCACTTTCCTCTTGAGCTCCATGCTACCCAATATATAAGCAATGGCTCAGTGAATTAAGTTAGCATGAATCTACTCAGCTATTTCAGGCCAAAGGAAGTAGATGTCAGTTACAATACATAATTCTTGGCATCATTTACCCAAAATACAAATCGGTGGCAGGTGGAAGACTATGTGTCACATATTTTTGTAGGTTCCAGAAATTGCACCAAAAATTGGTCCCAAAGCCAATTACAACAAGCTTATGGAACCCAGGGGAATTATTAAAACTTCTGATGGGACTGGGAAAGATAAGAGATAACAATGGAAGGGGTAACATTGATCAAGATGCACCTTATTCATAATTTGATTTGTAGACTGAAATTCCTTTTTACAAATATTAAAATGATTAAAAATTAAAATGGGGGCTGGGGATATGGCCTAGTGGCAAGAGAGCTTGCCTCGTATACATGAGGCCCTGGGTTCGATTCCCCAGCACCACATATACAGAAAACGGCCAGAAGTGGCGCTGTGGCTCAAGTGGCAGAGTGCTAGCCTTGAGCAAAAAAAAAAGAAGCCAGGGACAGTGCTCAGGCCCTGAGTCCAAGGCCCAGGACTGGCCAAAAAAAAAACCAATAAAAATTAAAATGATTTTTAACTGAAGCTTTTGTGAAATGAAAATGCTAAAGAAATTAAGACCCACAACTAGAATACTATATTCCTTTAGGCTTGGAATGCTATGGTCATTGACTCATAATTTAGCATTATTTTTGCCAACAAAAAGTCATTTTTATCTTTTCTCTTTACATGAAAGAATGTTTCCTATTTAGAACAGAATACATGTGGACAATTATCTTGATATCACTGGTGGTATTGTTTGAAAATACTGTCTACTCTTCTTTCCAAAAAGACAATGACTTCCAAAACACACTGAAAAAGGCTTGGTCATGTTACCTGAGGGAGGGTTTTTACTCTCCTGTCCTAGAAGATTCAAAAGTGACCAACAAAATCATACTAAGTCTGCTCTTGATGCCATGCTTTTCAGAAATGAAAAATGCACTGTGAGCCTTTAATAATATCTACTGAGGGGGCTGAGAGCTGATGATCACTGATGATCACAGAACTGTCCAGTGTGTAAAACCCTAGTACTATTACTGTCACAAAAATAAAAAAGTGTTAGGCACCCAAGTACTCTTTAATCTCTCTTGGCCTACCTTCACCCTGGTCCTGTTATACCACCAATATTCAAATAAGCGAGGTTTGGTTGTGAAGCAATGGGACTGTGACTTTGTGTCAGGTGAGAGAGGGAAGAATTTTTGTACTTGTTGTTTTCCCCAATGAAAAGAGAAGTTCAGGAAAAATCTACATCTCAATGTCATGCCCCAAACACATACAAACAACATCTGGCTCCCAGTACCCAAGGATGCTGAGAGTCTTTTCTATACTCACCCTACCTTTGCACAAATGAAAGTGCATTGTTTCTTTCCTATTTTCATTATGGCTGCCGGTGAAATTTCCCATTCAGATTATCTTCCCAAAGCAAACTACTCCAGTAAGAATGTAAAACATCTCCATCTGAACGCAGTCTCTTCTACATCAAACTCAGAGCCACTTGACAGGAATTCATTACCTAGGAGCAGACGCTGAACTTGCAGCACTCTGTAGCTCTGAAGAGGATCACTATTTGTCCCTTAAAAAACTAGGAGTGAGCCAAGATCATTGAGTCAATACCCTGTTTATCTCTATGTTGACAAAATACACAAGCAGGAGTTCAGGGAACAGCACCTGATCGATGCTATGCCAGCATCAGAAGGAAGGAAGAGCTGGATATCAGGTGGGTATCTAGGTACTTGATAATAGAGGTGGGTAAATACTTGCCCACAGGCTACATGTGGCCTTGTGCTGTTTCTGAGTTGCAAATCATTTTTTTATGTCTTTTTAAAAACGATAGTGAATTTTTTATGCAATTCATTGTTAAAAAAACTTTGTACTGGAACATGGCCACAGCCCTTTAACTGGGTTTAGTCTATACATACCATTGGTTTCAGCTACAAGGGATTTATGGCCCACAAATATTTGCTCAAATATTTACTATTTGGACTTCTATATAGATATGCATTCCCCTTCCCCCACCCCCTCCCCCTCTCCCTCTCCTCTCACCTCTCTCACATACACACAAAAATGTGCCAGCCCTCTGACTCTAAATTTTTCTTTTACCCAAGGAAATCATCTAAATCCCAGAGATGGCCACCGAGGCCACAGAGAACAAGGCAGAGGAGCAGGAAGGCTGGCTGGATTTCTAAAGGGAACAAAGTACTCATCTTTACCTATTTTCTAGGCCTGGCTCACAATAGGTATTAAGCAAATGTGTTGTTAAATTGCAGGTGGGCATAGCATTATGCTGATTCCAAACTAAATTTCCCCATACAAGGCTGACCTACATGCCTGCCCTTCCATATGCTTTCCACATTTTTGTTTTAAATAGAACACAACAAAAATCAGTTATGATTTATATGGAGACCAGCAGGACCAGCAGAATAAACTCTCCAGTTCTGTTTGGAAAAGCCATGTTTAAGATTGTTGACTAAAAGGAAAACTTGAGAAGAGAAGAAGCTGAAATGGCACAACTAAAAACATAGCTGGCTTCCCTGGATCCTAGCCAACACTGGACCCCATAGATCAGATATTCATAGAGCAGCAAGTAGAGAGGAAGGGGAGAGGCAAGCACCAGCCTTACATTTGGATGCTACTTAGAATTCAGGCAACAGCTGCACACCGGGTAATGCTCCCTCGAGCAGTCAGATGGGGAAGCACTGTGCCTTATCCTCACTAAGAGCTCAGGCTGCAAACCCACACATGCTATTTGGACAGCCAATTGTCCATGACTAGGCCAGTGTCCAGAGGGTGCTGAGTAACCAGGGAACACGATAGGGCCATTTGTTCTTTGTTCGTAACAACAATCCTGGAAAACTGCAAGGACTCACCTTATTTTCCAACTCCTACCCTTGCTGCAGAATTGCTAGAACAGAGATCTTGCTGTGAGTCACACAGACCTCATACTTTATCAAACAAAGAAGGACACTGAGGCCACCATAGAAACTTTGCCCCTAGGCCAGATGAAGGCTATAACCTACAGTCTTTACACATAGGCTAGAGGTTCCCCCTAGCTAGCTAACTTTTTTAATTTGTGAATTAGTCTGTCTTGGAAAACCTCCCACTTTCTACTCCTCAGTCAACTCCTATATAGCCAGGGAACATACTAGGAGCATTTTCCTGCCATCAGCAATGCACAACCAGAAAAGCAGCTTCCACTCATCATCTGACACTGGAATCAGCAAACACTGCTCTAGCACTGAGGATGCATCTACTTTCAACTCTACTGTTTAATGGGCTGGCTAATGGGCTAGAATACTAAATGTCTCATATGCTCTGAACAAAGCCAAAATCTACAAAAAGCTCTCTAGAGAAACTACATTCTAGGGACCATTTCTCTGTATCAACTCTGGTCATCCATAACCTTAGGTCTACCTCTGCTCTTACATATTTCAACAAGACAAAGGAGAGTAAATATATTGGCTTCAATTTAAAAAAAGCCTGCCATAGAAACCAAGTAGCAGTAGCACTTAAAATGGAGTTGTTTATATTGTTTAATTTTCTAGATCTACTTTAGTAACATCAATCAAGCACCAAGTATGTCCTACCCCTTAGAATCATTGATCGGCCAATAAAATTCTATGATGAAAACAGTGTTAAAATCTTCATGTTTTTAAGAATGTTACAGTATTGGGAGACAAGAAATTTAATGTGGTAATTAAACCAAATGAGGTCATTAGTTGAGCCTTAAGGAATAAGAAGACATTAGGATGCAGACAAATTGATAAAGAGGCACCAATGTGAGGACACAGAACTGTCATGTGCCAGTCAAAAAGAGATGGCTCCGAAAAAAGTAAATTTGACAATAATTTGGTCTTGGATTTCTAACTCCAAAATTATGAGAAAAAATATTTTGTTATTTAAGTCCTCAAAAAAATATAGAGATTATCCTTCCACATATCCCAAAATAAAAACTAGCTCTAATGGAAGGTAAGTATGAAAGAATTATCTATCTTGAGTCCACACAAACTGACATAAATTTCATCCTTTTAAGGAAGTATTTACATTTAATTTTCTACCTATGTTCTGTCCTTGTTAAAGTTCTCTAGCAGAATAGATTTAAAAATGAAAAGTTCTTTATTCACAACTGCAAATTCCATAAAGCTCTACAAACCAAAAGATTATTTTGGTGGCAAAACTTAACCTCGTGTGAATTATCTGCTGCAAAATCTCACCTAAACAGATGTGAGGATATTTTCAGTTCTTTGTCCAATTTAGTGTAAATATTCATGTTGCACTGCAGAAAACTGAGGATGTTTAACTAGGGGTTGCTATCCACAACCCCTTGGAAATAGTATGTAATTACAGTGCCACACAGGTACCACATAGCCTTTCACTAAGGATTTCTGACAAGGGGTTGTGGCCCCATTGCCTTCATCTTCTCAGCGGCCTTTCAGCAGCTCTGAAACTCTCCCCCTTAGGAACCAGCCCTCCAGACTTCTCCATGCTTATTCTATGACCTAGCTGCAGCTGGGAAACCCTTCTGTGGATTAACAATAGGCTTTTATTCAATGTAATCAACCTTTTTAAAGAAACCTCATTTAGCTAAATCTCACTTACTTTAATTTTTTATGGAACACCCCCCCCCCCCCCGCCTCATTGAACACACCTGTAATTGTGGTTACTCAATCTCCGAAAACAGCGCCACCTATTTTTAGTAATTAAATTCCTATCTGCCTGGATCAAAATCTTAAATCTCTATTGGCAAATTTGTATCCAGGAATCTACAACTTGAGGACACTGTCTTAAACTTAATCAATCAATAGACCTTGTAGTCTCCTCCTGATGTGAGCATTGTTCCTTGCTTTTCTTGCCCATTCAGATGCTCCACAGCTCTTCATTAATACCACCAAAACCCTCCTGACTACAAGGTAAATCACTCCTAACACAATAGTGCAATCACATCAAATCCTTGCTCGAAACCTTGACTGACTTCTCAGGCTGAAGAATAAAGCCCAAACTACCCTAACAGTGGCTTCCAAGACCTTTCGGGTTGGATTTTGGTTCCAAACTCCCTTTCTTATCTTCTACCTTATCTTCTTAAGGGTGGTAGATCCGAATCCTCAGGGGAGTGCTGAGAAACACATCCCAAGAAGACCATCTGGCTTAATTGGAAAGAGGGTGCTACAGCAGAACAGGTTTTGTTAGCAGTGCTGTTTTTGTGATTTTTTTTGCTTTTTTTTTCTTGTTACAGTCTTTCTATGATTCCAATAGACACTCATGACTAACAAGCCACTGATCTCAAAACATTTTTTACTCCCAGTACCACATATGTTCTGCATCTTCCATTCACCCACCCTCAAAGCCGGCTCAAATGCTATTGTTTCTATAAAATAATCTGTTATGCCCATCTTGAAACACTTTTTCCTACCTCATAATAACTTACAAAGTTTCATGTTAACTGGCCAATTCCTGTAGTTTTGTTCTTCTACTAAAGAAGATAATTTCTAATATATACTTTCCTTCTTACTTTTAAAAACTTTTTGTGCTTGAACACTTGTTATTCAAGAAATTCAACTGAAAGAACAAGAAATTTTGCACCATTCTGCTCTCACCAGATATTTAGCCTAATTCTCATATATATTACTAAATCTTTTCATCTTAACATTACTTCTGTCATACGTCAGAAGGTTCACAGACTTCATAGCTACTAATTCAGACAAAGAGCTACCAGCATACACCTGGCCAATAAAGTTCCAATCCATAACACAAGTTAGCTGAGTATGCATCTGGAAAGACAGTACTATGCATACAAGCTTTATGCATAGGATATATCCACAGAAAAGGTGCAAAAACCTAGTCTGAGCAAACATATTACAGTCAGTATTATGAAGCTGGAAGGAAGAAAACACGCTGTCAACAAGAAGATATGAGACCAGATAGAGAGGCTACAAAAAGTCATCAGGGATGTAATAATGGGAGAGAACAATGGAAAGAGTGACAAGATGTGTTGTACTCATAGCCTGAGTTGTGGAATTGTAGCCTCTTTTTACAACTACTTAACAATAAAAAAAAAAAATTAAGAGTTGTAAATGCAGTCTGGCCAACATGAAATGATTCCCATGAGTGCCAGATTCTCATTCACTGTCTTGTTTTCATGCAGTTTGGGCAAAAAAACAAGGTAATTTTGACTTGGACAGTTGATAATCAAATATATAAGAAAGATAAAAAAAACCACAATGTATACTAATCCAAAGCAGTAATACATACATAGAAAGGGATAGAAAGGAACAATAACCACATTTGGTCATTCATCATACAAAAGCATATTAATTCTGCAATGAACAAAAAACTTTTCTCATTATCTTCTATGTCTGTTCTCACATTCGTCAAATAATAGGCAGGGAAAGAAAGATAATCCATGTGGCAATACAACATGATGAAATAGATCATAGAAAGGCACAGGTTGCCTTTAGCTTAAGCCAAAAATTACTACAGTAGTTATGTTCCAAAAAATTAGTACTTACATAAAAACATTGTGCTGGGGGCCAGTACGAGCAAGTCATTTCTCCAAAGCACTGATGTTCAGTGTTGTAAATATAAGACACAACTAGGTTTTGATAACTGTAGTTAGCACCAAAAAAAATTTATTTTCTTCATAAGGATCTTTCAGGATAGACAAGAACTTTCTGGATCATCTCACTGCTGTTTCCCTCAAACAAATCATTTTCATCTAGGGAAACCACTTTCATAGAAATGTCCCTCAATAACAATGCCAATTCTTCACATAGCCAACTGATCTTTGAACAAAAACAACGTATTATGCTAATTTTTCCTATGAGTGCATCTGTTAGTGATCTACACAAGCAAAGTCAGAAGCAAAAAGTATTTCAGGTCTGATTCCTGAGACAGGACAGGAGCTGTCAGACAATCAATCCTTTAATTAAAAGAGTCCTTTCTACAGCCACACTTGTTATATATTTCCATATTCAAAGCACAGGATCCAAGGTCTTTGGCAATTCGTTAATGATACGGTGCATCAGCATTTCTACAATTTAAAAAAAATAATCAATGTCACTCTGAAAAAAAAAACGTAGCCAATGTGGAAAGTAGTCCTGCAAATCTTATTTCTGTCATTTCTATATACAGACTCTAACTCTGGCACCCAAGCAACATCCTCCATATATACACAACCACAATGTTCTATATGCACACTAAACTCATTCACAATGTTCTATATGCACACCAACACATTCACAAGGCATTTACTCAAGCAGTCCAACTAAGAAGTTAACTTGAAGAATAATAACAAAAGGTTCAAACTAGAAAAATATTTTAGAAAAAATGTGCAAAATACCTGTCCTCTAAGTCATGTCTAATATAACCAAGAATTACTACCCTAGGGAACTCTTCAGAGGGTTAAAACTAAATATTCATAACGTTACTTAAACACACAGGCAACTCACAGAACACAGTTAAGGCCCAGGACTGAAGGGGACCAGTGCCTAGGCATCTATCAGTCACATGCCAGGGTATAAATAGGTATTTCTGTACTATAAAGGTCAGATATCTGTTTGGCCTAAGAGACCACAATACTCAAATGATGAATATCCATTGGGAAGACTGAATTAGTAAGAAAAGGCCAGCCACATAAACTAATCTGAAATATCTCCAAATAAGATAAGGCCCAGAAAATTGGGAAGGAAAGAGACCTTCACTCTGCCAGCAGGATGCCTATGTTTCCATTCTTCCTATCCATCTCTCATGCCCTCCTCTGATAAGTCTGTGACATTACAAACCGATTTCTCATTTGAGCATTCATTGGTTCCTGCTATTCAATCTCATATCAAAGCATAATTCCTAGAGTTTGAGGCACAACAGCCCATTGTTATGGAAATAGATGTAAGACCACAAGGGCTAGGGCTCAGAAAAACTGGTATTTCTGTTAAGAAAGAGCTAAAAGAAATCTTTAACCCTTCTTCTATACGAGGATTAAATTATGAACCCTGCTTCTGCAAGACAATATAGTCAAAGCTGTACTGTGTTTTAAAAAGCAATTTTAAATGTAGATATTTTACTCCTTTTTTTAATTATCTAAAAGATTCAATGTTTATTTAATAAGTACAGTAAACCAGTCTGACTTCAGAATCTCAGTAGCCACATGTGGCTGGCTAGGAGCTATCTATCAGGAAGCAGATAGTACCTGGTTGTCTTTCTTTTGATGACATTAAATGGGTTAGCAGGAAATATAAGGATAATAACCTAATAATAGCAGGCAAGGATAGTTACAAAATAAAGTTAAAAGAAGTCCTAAAGATCCAAATTCTCTACCATAACTATTTTCTCAGAAACTCCCCACTGCCCCCCACATCACAGGTGTTGAAGTTTAACATACAATACTGACACATACAGGTGTGCACACCATCTCAGCCTCCTCAGCAGATAAAACTGCTGAATACTCCACAACGCCTTAAAGGTGCCAGACAGAGCAAGCAGTATACGCAAACTCCAAAGCCAGAAGCCAAAACCCCTGGACAGGATACCACACCTCTGACCCTTAAGTGGCCACAGCCAGCCAGGATTACCAATGCTAGTCAGCACTCCATCATACCACACAATGTCAGGAGTTGGGGCAATCTATGATGGAGGCACTCAGTGAACAAAACAAGGTAAAAATCACTTGTAGGTAACTCTGTGGCAGCCGTGGAAAGGAAAACAAGAAGCATATATAAATCATAACCTTCCAGTCACTTTCCCCTGTGCTAACAAGATGTCTGCCTGCATCATCACATGTCACTGATGGCATGCTAGAGCAGTCATGCTACTCAGGGAAGATTCTAGTAACATGAGTAGCAGACTTCTGAAAATAAGACATACATAGGAACATCCTTAAACTTGTCTACCAAAGCAAATGAAAATGAATAGGGATCCTTGCTTATGTCCTTTTCCCAAATCATTATACTTGCCAAGGATGTTTAAAGAAAGAACAGTATTTTTATAAAAATGCACAATTCCTAGACTTAGTCTTCCTATCAGTTTACAAATGGCACTGAAAAACAGGAAAGGAAAGCCTGCTCACAGATGAAAATGCAAATGAGACAGTGGAACAGAAAGATCAATTGCAGGTGCAGTCAACTTAGTATTTGCTCCCAAGAAGCTACCTAAGAACTCAGGGGAGATGTAGGTATGCCTTTACTAACGGGAGTACTTATTCTATCTCTAAACGTTCTCTTTTCACTATTCAGTTTGCACTCCCCCAAAATCGTTTCCCTTTTTGCTTCTATACTTCTGAATACAGGGCCAAATGACCAAGATTAAAGATTACAATCTGACAAGGGACTTTAGCAACAACATTATTGTCTTGAAAACAAAAGGCGAAAAGATGATTGCACACAGGTGATTACTTTGAGCAAAGACACAGAGCATCTGATGGAAAATACCACGCTGACATGTAATGACAACCCAGTTCAAATTGATACTTGTGTAAGACAGGCCAAAAGACACAGAAATAAGTGCCTGATCACTTATTTCTGGGTATGAAGCATCTACTTCATATTCAATGTGCAAGTAACAAAGTTAGAACATTGCAATATATAGATGTACAAGTATAACAGGCTCCTTTAGGAAGAAGAGCAAGACATACATTGGTTTTTCATCACAATACCCATTCACTAAGGGAAGCAGAAAATAGTGTTGCAGGAAGGGAGTGGCACTGGGGTTTGAATTCAAGGCTTCACACTTGGATAGGTAGATCTTCCATGTGAGCCATGCCTGCAGCCCTCAAAAGAAAATGTCTCTAAGTCCACCTAAAAAGATAAAATGAATGAAAACAGGGTCTCTAAGTATATTTAGCACACCTTCAATATCTATTAATTATAAATATAGATCTTCCCTAAATCAATGTTAATTGCAAAGGGAATATTCATGATCACTTTGCAAAATAAACAGATGTTTGACTAAACTTACAGCTTAATCACCATCATGAAAGATATATTATAATCTCCTATCATTAAAAATCACCATATACAAACTTAATTTTAAAAAGGCTTTTACAGCAACTCTGGTTCTTCATTAAAACTAGCATCATTACACATTTGAAAAATATTTGTATCCGTGTGCAATTTTTATGCCAGTCGCTAAGAGACAGGTGCAAAACCTGGGAAATTAAATGGGACCTCAACAGCAGGTAAGAATTCTACCACTAAAACTACCATGATTGCCTTGGCTAATTTCATTAAGAAAACTACTCAAAATTACAATTTGCTTAAACTGTGGTGTAATCCAAGAATGATAGGCACACAGGGTCTCAGTCAAACACAGTTCCCTTTAAAAGAAAGAAAAATCACTACAGCTCTCCGCTAAGAATCAAAACCATAAATCATGGCCTTTCTTCTGAGGAACAAGACACCCATCCCAAGCTCACCATCAGCAAACTAGTACTCTTAGACTTAATGAAACCAATCTCTTTAAAACACAGCTCTGGTGTATTTTATAAAAGCAGCTTCCAGAAAAGACAGGTTATAAAGATGACAGTGAGGACAGAGGAGGCAAGAGAAGGAGAAAGGGGATACTGACCTTTAAATGTAGTGCTACCAAAAGGCTGGGGGCTATTTTGCTAGAAAAGTAAAGGCGTCACCTTCCTCTCTGGCATCAGAGAAGTGACAGTAAATGCTTGCTGACATTCAGCAAAATGACAAGGGCTGCCTGAGAAGTGGCCTTCATGAAATGTCTAGGTAAAAAGCAAAGCATCAAGAGAAAACCCTTTGCACACTGAGGTCTCCATACAGCGCAAAGGAATTCCTTCAAATTTAAAACACGAAAGCACACACACACCCAATGACCAAGATCCACAGGGTCTGAATCAGTTTACAATCCAGTTCCATCTTTGATATCAAGCTATCTAACAATTTTCACCCCCAAAAATTGTTGGTTTGGAGAGGTTAGTTCCTCCAACACTGGGGTGATGAGAAAGCTTAAGAAACTTGAAATCAATGGAACATAGACAAACTACTTGGGGGATAGGGAGTTAATATTTAACCTCCCAAATCCTATCCTATGACACATTACTCTCTGAATGCACTATATTGGTCCCTGACTCACAAGAGATACAACCAAGAAATCACCAGAATCTAAGTGGCCAAGGGCAATGAGTAAAAGGTGGTTTCTCCTTTGAGTCCCCATACCTCTTGGGTTATATCCCTTCTCAGTATATATATCCCATATGCTACCTTGACATGTGTACTCACCATCTTCTCATTATGTGACTGTACATTTGTGACAACAGCTTGCATGCTCCTGACCCTTCCTAATCCCCAACACGATACAACTGCTCAGAGCAAGGATTAAGTAACCACCCAATGAACTGAACTGCTGGAAAATGAGTAGACACCTAACATATTCCTGGGACCCATTCTTATGGAGCACTTTTGCATAAGGAAAAGTACATAGTACTTAAGTGCCCCATCCCCACCATACATCCCAATACTTCTTTCTACTCTATCTTGACAGGGAGGGGTTAATAGGAACTTTCTTAATCCAAACTATACAAAGAGGCAACAAACAATACAGAGAGTAGGAGAGAAAAAAAGGTGGGCAGGATTCACTGGACCTGGAATGATTGGTCTCCTAAGATTCCTCCAACTGAGAAGTTTCTTGCCTGTTCAGAATGGGAAAAATTATTGACCCTTGGGAAGAGTGGCAGTTCTAGAAGCTCAAAGCTGCTGGAAATGACACTAATTTTGCCCTTTGGTGACACCACAATGGAGAAGGAGAAATACCCTTTAATTTGATGCAATTTAAACATCAGCCAAAGTCGAATCTTGGTGGCACATGCTGTCCTCTGGTCTCATTGGCTCCGCCTTGAATTGGTCCAGCTTTCATGCCCACTAACCCTATCCTTCAACTAAGACTACCCCTGTCCAGCCTCTAGCTGCCAATCAAGTGGGTCTCTTTACCAAAAAGTAGAAAGAATACCTGCCCAAGGTGCTCAAAGGACTGACTTTCTAGCTTAGAAAAGTTAGGTGATGAATCAGATTACCAGAAAGGCATTCTCAATACTGTCCAACCCCAGAGGAAGCATTCAAATTGAAAACAGGGTAAGAGTTCAATAATTTCAGGGTTTTAGATTTAACCATAAGGAAACTTTACCTGACTCTAGGGATACACTGTAGGTATTAATAATAGTAAGACTTTTAAAGATATATGAGCTATTCCAAAAGAACACTAAATAGGTACACCATGTTGTCATTAAAAACAAAGTTTAAAGAATGGAGGATCCTCCTGAGCTCCACTCTTTACAAGCAGACCTTTTAAAGTCACAGAAGAGAACTGATC
This sequence comes from Perognathus longimembris pacificus, assembly GCF_023159225.1. Classification (NCBI taxonomy): domain Eukaryota; kingdom Metazoa; phylum Chordata; class Mammalia; order Rodentia; family Heteromyidae; genus Perognathus; species Perognathus longimembris. The sequence continues at coordinate 134,558,919 of NC_063162.1, read as the reverse complement.
TCTTACAGGGTCCACAACAAACAAAGAAGAGAGAAATGTTAGCAAAGACAAAGGAAGAAAGAAGCACACTACCAAGCCATCCTCCGAATGGCATAGCCATAGTCCCTGTGGCCCAGCACTGTCTGGTTTCCATTCCCAGAGATTTGTTTTCAGCCTGGACATTAGTTTTGTTGTTGTTTTGTTAAAGCCCCCCAGTGATATTTAAATAATGATCCAGGAATTGAATGGTGTGGGGGGAGGGGGAGCTGAGCTCAAGGCCTAGGTCTTGTCTTTAACTTTCATACGCTAGGCTGGTGCTCTACCATTTGAGCCACAGCTCCACTTACTCAATTTTCAGCATTTTGCTAGTTGTTTGGAGATAAATGTCTCATGGACTTTTCTATCCAGGCTGGCTTTGAACCCGCAATCTTCAGATCTCAGCCTCCTAAGAAGCTAGGATTATAAGCATGAGCCACTGGTGCCCAAAAGTAATGTTTAAAAAAAAAAAATAAAACAAAACAAGCAAACAATAAAAAGAGCAAGTAAAGGACAAAGGGAGAAAAGAACACTTCAAGGACCCTTCTTGTAAAAAATGAGGGGAGGGGCTGGGAATATGTCCTAGTGGTAAGAGTGCTTGCCTCATATACGTGAAGCCCTGGGTTCGATTCCCCAGCACCACATATACAGAAAATGGCCAGAAGTGGCGCTGTGGCTCAAGTGGCAGAGTGCTAGCCTTGAGCAAAAAGAAGCCAGGGACAGTGCTCAGGCCCTGAGTCGAAAGCCCAGGACTGGCAAAAAAAAAAAAAAAAAAAAAAAAAAAAATGAGGGGAAAAATTCAACATTTTCAAAGGGTCTTTTTACTTTTGTTTGTTTGGGTTTTGCCATGCTGGGGATCAAACTAGGGGCCTCACACATGCTAGGCAAGTCCTCTACCACTTTGAAATAATCAAGAGCAACTTCATTTTTCTTATCAGTTAATAGTTAATTAAAAATCAGAATGCCTGGGCTGGGAATATGACCTAGTGGCAAGAGTGCCTGCCTCATATACATGAGGCCCTGGGTTCGATTCCCCAGCACCACATATACAGAAAATGGCCAGAAGGGGCGCTGTGGCTCAAATGGCAGAGTGCTAGCCTTGAGCAAAAAGAAGCCAGGGACAGTGCTCAGGCCCTGAGTCCAAGCCCCAGGACTGGCCAAAAAAAAAAAAGAAAAAAATCAGAATGCCTCAATTTGCTATATGCTCACTGCTTAATACCTGTGCTTCCCACAAATGATTTTTGCTAGCTTTGTTGCCCACAAATGTTCTGCTAACTCAACCTAAGCCTGTCCAGCCATTGTGACACAAAGGAAAGGTACTGAAGTGTGGCCAGTGTGTTTTGTGTTCCTGAAACATGGTTAATGTGTCCCTCATAAATGAGAGTAGCCACTTCTGAGAAATAAGGCCCACTCCCAGCAGGTGTGTGACTTAAGACCGCAAACCTGCCCCTGTGATAAAAGTACAGAAGTGCAGAGATTCCAGGAGAAGAGTCAATAACTCCTTTGGGCAGTGAAACTCTCATAATGACCAAGTAATCAAGAAAGTGTCAATAACTTCGTTGGGCAGTGAAACTCTCATAATAACCAGTAATCAAGAAATAACAGGAAATACCGAAGTTCCAGATGTCCCTTCGAGTTACGGATGACTCGGGTGACACCCTTGCGACCCAGATCATTTGTCTAAACCAATCATTTTGAACCCCATAAGCTAGCCAATCACCTTTACCAGGCCCATTCCCGCCATTGATTAGGCCAATCATTCTTAAGGATTATTTTATGATTTTCCCGTGGTGTGACATGATTTGCTGTGTGATGATGTGACGCATGGAATGTTCTCCAAAACCCTATAATAACCCTGCTGAATGGAGGTCAGGGCTCTCAATTCAGACCCGCTGCGTTGGTGACAATCCTAAGCCCAGGCTTGAGCTTGCAATAAAGGCTCTCATGTGATTACATCCGCTTTCAGCTCCTTGGTGGTCTTTGCAGACTCCGAAATCTGGGCATATCACTACCACCACCTAGTTTTTATTTCTTGAAAAGGTTAATTACAAATGAGACAAATCAAAGTATCCAAACTCGACTACAGTTGTTCTCAAAGAAGAAAAGTTTCCCAGAGAAGTTCATAAATCAGGCCACCATATGTTGTTTAAAGCAACCGGCCTTAAACAACTGGCCCAACTTTAGGGCAAAAAATTCAGACAATATTACTATGTTGATGATTTTCTCTCCCAACTTCCTGAGGAAATAGGTAAATAACAAAAGCTTTCTGAGAGGAGGAAAAAAGAAAGCTAAGACCCACCCCAGAAATTGTGATTCCAAAATCTGTCACACATATATGCTGATGAAGAGCTCCTTAGGTGGTTCTGATGTGCAGTCAAGGGCTACAAACCTCTACATTGAAAGCATTGACACTTAAATTTTTCCTCTACATTGCTCTGCTGCTACCCCGCAGACCCAAAGCAGCCAGTTCCTGATGTACAGATGAGTTACTGATCCTGATTTAGTGGGGCTGTGAAACTGATGGAAGTTCATTGCTTTGTTTCTCTTTCTTCTCTTGTTACATTCCAGGTTGAGTGTGCTTTTTATTTCATGTTTAATATATTAAAAATGAACATTTAAAACATAACCCAAGTACCTCAAATTGTGTAAAAGACCCAGTGTTCATTTTATACTTGTAGCACATACCCGTCTGACATTTCAAAAGCTCAGTAGCTTTCCAAATGTGCCTAGTGGCAATAAGGAAGCAGATTGTGTCCAGTTGTCTTTCTTTTGATGGTATTAAATGGATTAGTAGGAAAAATAATTACAATATCTTATAATGTCAAGAAAAGTAGCATTTATTTTGGCCTTATCCATCCAATTGTTGCTTGATGAACACACACACACACACACACACACACACACACACACACACACACAGAGCTCGGCATACCATGTGTCAATTACAAAACAAGAATGCAGCCAGTTATTCTCAAAGCAGGAAAGATTTACAGAAACCAGCTTGCTAAGAACCTAAAAAAAAAAAAAAAGTCACCTGAGATGTGTGCTTATAGGCAAGGAGAATTTAATTATGGCCAGCTACCTGAGCATAGACTAGGAAAGGAAAGGGTGACAGAAAGTGGAGTTAGCTACTTTATGCTGGCAAGTAAGAAGGAAGGAGGGGAGGAATGAGTACTGTCTCAAGGCTATTTTTCCACTCTAAGGCTCTCTTCTAACTAGTCTTCCTCTGTCATGCCTTTAAGACTTAGGACAACAGATCTATTCTCTATTTCCAGAACATTCTCTCAAGAGACAATCTCATCAGCAACTGTCTGATTTCTTGCCTACCCATAGGACTTTGGAATATCTGGAGCACCTTGACCAGCAAATGAACCCTCAAACAGACAAAAAAGAGGTTTCTAAAGCAAGAAGTCTGAGCTTAATCTGACAGGTGCCATTTTCACTTCTGCATCTCTTCAGTTGAGTCTTAACCATTAATCCACCCTATACCTTAACACAAGCTACACTGTTCCTGGGTGGGGGCATTTTAGGTGGATTTATGACCACCCACCCACGGTACAGAGCAGCTAGAGGCTTCATTAGAGCTGGGAAAATCCAAGCAGGCCCCTGAGAATGCTGGCCGAGGAAGAGCAGATGATTACCATCCATGAATTCATGGCACTTGTCTGGGTCTTACAAAGTATACATCACTAGGGAGAAGCATCTTATTTTTAAAAAGGACAATAAGATAAAAAAAATCAGCCTGCTAGTTCACATAAATATTCTGCTAATCAGTAAAAAGGACAGGAAAGAGAATATAGAAAAAGTGCTTAATATTTCGCGGGTTTAGGGTAACATATTACACTTTCAAAAAGTTACTCAAGTGTGGCAGGGAGTCCACGAGTTAAAATTAGTTTTGCAAATGACCAATATACTAATTTCTTCTTCAGAACTACAGAGAAGGCCTGATGTAAGTGTCAAAGCATTTCTAAATGATCTCCAGCTCTCAGTCCATCCTTTCCCTTCCTGAAATTGCAGGCACATCTCAGCTCAAATCCATGGCTCCTTTTATCAAAACTGACCCAGAGGGAACTGATGTTGCTCCAAGCTACAAACCTGTACAACAAATTCAAGTATCTCTCTACTCACACTTCCCGTACATCAAAACAACTAACCCTGTGAATGTTCTCCCAAAGGTCTCTCCATGCACCTACACCTCGCTCCCCAGAGAGCCAGTAACATGGGATATGGAGAAAGTCTACCACATGGAGTCAGGAAGGGGGAGAAAAGAGTGGGAGACCTCCCCCCAGAGTGACTTCCTATAGCTAGCCAGCATCTGGTAACTCCATTGTATCCCATCTCCTCTGGTCTCCAAGGTTCCCTGCATCATTTGCACAAAGTAACAATCATCTGTAAGAGAAGAGGATAAGAAGAAAAAAATACAGCCTGAGTGAAAAAACAGTAAATAGATGCAACTTGCTCCTGTTGATGGATTTCACCCAGATAAAGAGCTGAGCCTTAGGGAAGAAGCTTTCTACAAGGTCAGAGCCAGACTGACAGTGGCTGGGGAAAAAAAGCACTGGGAGTAATCAAGGTTCCAGTCCTTAGCCAGGGGGCATGAGGCTACCCAGAGTAAATATTAAGACTTCTAGAAAAGATACAGAAAAACCAAGCCAAGAGAAGAAGACAAAACTGAGCACGTGAACATTGGAAAGAATCTGGGAATATCTTTTAACAATGTCATACAGATGTTAGCCATACAGAGTTTTATAGTCACTTCTGGGTTAGATTCTACTGATATATTCTCTATGCTCTAACTGGGCAGCACAGAACAGAGCATTGTACTGAATCTGTGGTTGTCCAGGGTTAGCTTTTTGCTTTAAGGTATTTGGATGGAAACTATGCATTCCCTCAACAGCCTAAGTGGGAGTTCCCTGTAAATGCCACACCACTGCATGAGCTCAAGCTAGTCTCTGTGGACAATGCTCAGGTTCCACACAATGACAGAAGAGCTGTGGGGAGTCCTCATGTGTTTCCCTGTCCAATCCCTGACAGGGTAGCATCCTCCTCCACAAGACCAGGGCACGCTATATCCTTTATAAACCAAATTACCTTCCGATCACTAATGCTATTATGTGTTAATTAAATATAATTGCTTTACTTACACTTACGGGGGGGGGGCTGCTTTTTCTCACAATAGGGTGCAATTGAATAATGTGCAGCATAATTGTGCAATACTCACAAGTGCACAAAGGAGCAGCACATGGGCTGAGACAAGGCTGTGCTACACAGGAGAATGTTCTCATGTACCCAAGTCTTGCTTGCTGGGCATCTCCTAGCCAGGGAGTCAAAGAGGGCAATGTAGCTAGAAGAAGACTTGCTGTCTCTACCATTTACTTCCAAAGCAAGCCAATGTTAACTGCTGGGAAGAGGGGCAACAAATCACAAGGGATCTGGGTCGCAGCGTTCTTCTAAATAGCTCAACCAGACAAGGAATTAGGTGATTACAGGATATACTGCCAGCGAGACTGAGTATGGGCTCCTGTGGGAAGCAGTATCTGTGGAGACAGCTCGCACGGTGGCCAGCTCTGCTCTAACTGGACCCAATGCTCAGGTTTCTACTTCAAGGCAAATGTTCATTCTAAGCAGAAAGATGTAATCATAAAAACTGAAGATAATTTATGTCTCCAAAACTAGGTAGAAACTGGTTAAATAAATTATGGTACATCACATTATTAAAAACTACATAGCCATTAAATATTCTGTTTTAGAAAATTACTGAAAGGCCTGGGGAAGTGTTCTGTTACAAACCACTAACAGAGACACTGGTGAGAAGGCCAGGAGATATTACCAGTGAGATGTTCCTCTGGGTGGTGGGATTTAAGTAATTTATATTTTCTTCTCTAAACTTGCCCAAATTTATAAAATGAATGTATTACATTTATAATCAGGAACAAATTTCCAAAGTGGAGAATGATATAAAGATAAAAGCAGAAGTGCAAGACATCTGTCTAATGGGGTTAATGTATGAAAATAATGGTTGAAAATTAAATTGATAATGAGCTATCTCAAAATAGGTGCTCCCTAGAGTCAGGATTGTGTACAAAAATGACTAGTACTAAGACTCTACTAAAAAGGAAGCACACAATCTCTTCATAGGGGTAGTCTGACTATTCTGAACAGAGAGATTATTACTAGGAAAACTTCACACAGGAGACAAGATTATTAGAGAGACACAGTTGAGCTGGGCAGTACAGCACCTGCTTAGCACCCCTCCATAACATAAAAATAAGGAACATACAGGTTAACCCAATTATCTGGAGTTAAATACTCATTAGAAATAAGAAATTACATTTACTTGACATTAATCATGGTTTTGTTGTAGGGAGTACAGCTGACACCATCTTGATTAGGGAAACATGGTAGGAAATGTTGGGGGGAGTAGATTAGGTCAACCTGACCCCAAAATCTGCTTCTGTAAATGGCTTGCTTAACTTGTTTGTTGCTTGCTCTACCTGTGTCAACCTCATACATCTGTGTCAGGCTTGCTTGTTAATGTTGCTTGCTCTACCCCCTGCATCAAGCCCCTACATCTGTGCTACACTTTTACCTTTATAAACCCCAATTTGAGGACTGCTTGGGGTCTCAGTGTCAGCACCTGAGTCTGTACTGTGTCCCTGGCCAGTCAGCCTGCTCTTTTACTGTCACGGTGGCAGCTCCAGAGTCTGCCATGTGTCCCTGGCTGGTCAGCCTGCTTTTCACTATCGCAGTTTTAGCTCCCGAGTCTGTGCTGTGTCCCTGGTGGGTCAGTTCACTTTTTGCTTCCCCAATAAATCCATCTTTTTGCTTGAAACTGTCTCTGAGTAGTGGACTTTTGGAGAGACGTGGAATCTCCTCCCTCGAATCCCGTAACAGTGTCTCCAAAAAATGGTTTTAGGAAATGCCCTAATTTTTTAACGACAGGTTGAAACCCAAACTCACATTGTAATAGCACAGATAAGCAGTTGTAGCTTCCGGTAGAATGCAGACAATGAAAATCTGCAGTGAGGAGAAGTCTACCCAATACCAAAGGAGAGGGCCATCCACCAGCCTATACAACAAGCCTACACAAAGTTCTCGTGCACATTTGGATGCAGTTAAAATCTCAGTCCCGGGCTTACCAGGGAAGGAACCATGAGCAAGTTACAGAATTGCCACCATGGCTATTTGCTCAGCTGTCTAACCACGTGGGGTGTGGATTAAACAAAATGACCAGCACCTCATGTCCTGTCTGTCTGTGCAAGTACTTAGGGCCATCACAGCTTTACTCAGTGTCCTGCCACCTCCTTTTTCTGTAAATAGCAAACTTCCTGTGTGAATAACAGGTCAGACTTGGTTGTATAGGCCTGTAATCCTAGCTATAGAGGAAGCAGAAGTAAGAAAATCATAGCCTGAGGCTCACTTTAGACAATTAAGCATGAAACCCTACTGAAAAATAAGGCAAAGCAAAAAGGGCTGGGAACTTTTTGTGAATCAAGTAATAGGGTAAGCACAAAGCCATGAGTTCAACCCTCAGCCTGAAGGGAAGAAAGAGGGAGGGAGAAATGGAGGAAACGAGAGAAGAAAAGAGGGAGGGAGGCATGCAGGGAGCGAACTCTTGGCCCATCAAAACATTCTAGTCTGGTATTTAGAATTCACAACTTCATAAGTAAAAATAAGCTCACAAACTGGCTTTCTTTTGTCAGTCATAGGGCTTGAACTCAAGGCCTGGGTGCTATCCCTGAGCTTTTTCAATCAAGGCTGACACTCTACCAACATTAAGTCACCACTCTACCTCTGGTTTCCTGGTGGTTGATTCAAGATAAGAATGTCACTGATTTTTCTGCCTCGGCTGGCTTCAAACTGCAATCCTCAGATCTCAGCCTCCTGAACAGCTAGGACTTTAGGTGTGAACCACCAGCTCCCACAGCTGACTTTTTTTTTTTTTTTTTTTTTGCCAGTCCTGGGCCTTGGACTCAGGGCCTGAGCACTGTCCCTGGCTTCTTCCCGCTCAAGGCTAGCACTCTGCCACTTGAGCCACAGCGCCGCTTCTGGCCGTTTTCTGTATATGTGGTGCTGGGGAATCGAACCTAGGGCCTCGTGTATCCGAGGCAGGCACTCTTGCCACTAGGCTATATCCCCAGCCCCCCACAGCTGACTTTTAAATCATGTCTTCATGTATTTAATATAAATGAGTTAATCTAGCAGCATTTCTTAGCCTGTAGAGTTCAGAGCTGAGCCCTGAAGAGAACTGAGCAGAAGACAGGCCACTATAAGGCCTTAACAAAGGACTTGCTTTCCTCCTCCTCAGTCTTAATACAGAACCACTGCAAACATTAATTAAGGAATCATGATGGACGCTTGTGCTTCTGTTACAGTTCAGAAGGCAGTTGAAGACATGTTGGACTGGGTCCTGAACCAATAGCTGCACTGGAAGTGCTATGAAGCACTTGTATTTTCCTCTAATATAATGGCTATCTGCACATGCAAGCACATTTTTTTAACCTACCCCTTCCTCTCTGCCTTAGCAGCACAACTAATAAAGTCACATATGAGGTGTGAACCTAGACCTAATAAGGTGCCACTTCATAAACCTTCTCTCTTGTTATCCTGCAGTGAAATCAGCCAGCCCTAAAACCATAAATACTAGGCCTCACCTCAAACATCAGTTCCAACCATATATTAAAAAACTAAGAAATTCTACTCTTCCCTAGACAGTCTAGTTCTCTGACACAGAACATTCCTGTGTCCTTTCACTGGTACCACAGACATACTCTAAGCTAAGAACATCATGTCTGCTTAACAATTGGCTCTGTGCCCTTGAGGGCATGAGGGTGCTCATAAAGGAAGTAGAGATAGCACTGCATCAAAATCTGGCTCAGCTGAAAACAACACTGTCTGAGACCAAAACCTTGGAGAGGCAGCTTTGGTAACCCCCCACTGTCCCTCTGCCAAGACCAACCGTCTACAACAATGCTTCTCAAGCTGAAGTGTCTGGCAGTCAAGAAAAAAGAACATGCTGGAACCTACTCACAGAGACTTCAATAAAAGTACCGTAGGACCTACAACTTAAGAAAAACTGATTTGGCATCTACTATGGGGGAAAGCTCAACTACAGTTCATTGTGAAAGCCAAGAGAGCACACAGGCTGTTCATCTGGACAAGGGCTGAGGAGCAGAGAGAGACCAGGAAGACAAGGGTAGTGGCATATCCCAAATACACACATACTCAACCCTGCAGTTTAATCAAAATATACCACACCAACAGAGATCTACTTAATCTTTATCCTCAGAGCAGTTCTATGTAAACCCAGAAGGCTTGGAGCTCATTTGGAGCAAATGAGAAGCAATAATGTTGGGCAGCCATATTTGCAGTGAATCTAACAGCTAACAATCAAATTTGCCCTTGCAGAACTGGGCATCAGGGGATACCTTGGAAGCGTGTATATGAGCTTATTTCCTAGCAGTGAAGGGACAAAGGTAAAGGAGAGATATACCAAGGTCAAGTAGCAGCCAGAAATAGCAATGTCTTCCTATTCCCCAGTTTCAGAATTCTGAAGCAGTTCAGGGCCATCAGGACACTGAAAGACCCCTTAGTATCAAGAGGATTGGTTCCAGTCACTACTTCCCTTCTTTGCCTATCCCAACCTACTCTCTCAGGAATGGCAGGTACCAAAATCCTCAGTTCAAATCCCTTATATAAAATGGCAGAGTATTTGCAAGGTATCTGTTTAGGAAATAACAATAAGACAGAAAGTCTCTAGAGACATGGCTTAGTGGTGAAACAACTGACCAGCATGTTGAGGCCTTAAGTTTGATTCCCAAAATCAGATCAGAAAAAAGAGTCTATACATGTTTAATACAGCTACAAATTTGTTTTACAAAATATTTGAGGCATGGGCTGGGAATATGGCTAGTGGCCAAGAGTGCTTGCCTCGTATACATGAAGTGCTGGGTTCGATTCCTCAGCACCACATATATAGAAAATGGCCAGAAGTGGCGCTATGGCTCAAGTTGGCGGAGTGCCAGCCTTGAACAAAAAGAAGCCAGAGACAGTGCTCAGGCCCTGAGTTCAAGCCCCAAGAATGGCAAAAAAAAACAACAACTTTTTTTTGGAGGCATGGTTGGTTGAACACACAGAACAGAATACAGTATACCGATTATATGTACATGTGGGTGGGTGGGAGAATCAAAATGTTTTCTTAGGTTTTATTTTATAGCCTCTAAGTCTCATGTTACATAAATATCAGTTACTACTAGTAACACAAAAGGCTCTACATCCATGAACAGACCAGGGTGCCAAGTTACAAGTAAGCAGAAAAGACACAGTCTGTGTGGACTTAAGGAAAGCAGAATTAACCTCCTCATTCCCCAATTCTCCAGTCCTTCACTTAATTCTGACCACCAGAGATGGTAGTAATGATCAGGTGTGGGATAGGGGAAGGTAAAGACCACAATCAAAGAGAGAGGAGAAAAGCTGGAAAACATATCTGTCAGAGGCCTGCCTCCTCCCACACACATCAAGGAAAGAACCTTGCAGAGTCTCAACGCTGAAGTTTTAAAGCCTCCCACCAATAATGGCAAATGCCAAGTCTGAGACCTGGCATTACAAACATGTCAGAACAAGGGCCTCCCTCCTGCCTGCCTTTCCACAAGTGTGTAGCATGTGCTCACTCTTTAAAGGCAAGACCCCATCTCAACAAGTGAGGCTCCTTCTTATGAGTACCAAGAAGCTACAGATTCAGAGAATTTACCAATGAAGACATGAACTGATGTAGATTCCAGGAGAGTCTTGCTTAAATTGTACAAATGTAGTTTTCTAGAACATAAGATTGCATTTAATAAGCAGCTTGAATCTTGTTGCTCAAGAAAACTAGAGCACAATGCAGTTTTGTAGTTGATCATGTTTTTAGCAGTAAATTCAGGTTTAAGATGCCACTCTTTCTAGCTGAACCCACCGCAAGACAGGCTTCAACAATGCTGAGTATTCACTGACAGGCTCTAAGCGCAGCACAAGGTGAGAGGCATATAGTACAGCAAGAATTCCTTTGTAAGATCTACATATAATAGAGATAGGGAACCTTTCTTATGTCAGCGGCCATGTGAACATTTACAACATCATCTGAAGGCCATACAAAATTATCAGTACAGGCAAATGACCACAAGTAGCTGATGAAAAAGCATAAATGTCTGTTTCATTGCCTACTAAAAGATTTCACCATTTTGCATGGCCTGCAGGCTGGATATTCCCCACAGGAACAAGTAATAGAACAACACAAGTGTACTGGCCAAGAATAACCTCCTCATAGAAAGTGAAGTTTACCAACTCCCTCTGCACTCTAGGAGGGAGTACAGCAAGTGGAAATGGAAGGAACCAGCAGGGATAACGAAGGTGATCCAAATAAATCTTAATGAAAACAAAAGTAGAAAGAACACCAATCTATACTTGCACTGTCGCACTTTTCAGAAATAATTGCAAAGCAAACAAAACATCTGAGAACCATGAGGTGAGGAAAAGGATGTAGAATCAGACCATCAGTCTCCCTGTCCACCAGTTCTGGGGGTACACACAGGAAGAAGTGAGCTTGCACCTAGATTTTGAATGTATTCCTAAACAGACAGGACAGAATGTTTTTTTTTTTGGGGGGGGGGGGGAGTAGAGATGCTGAATACTATCACTGGCTCTCAGAGAATGATAGAGGTGAGAAATAGAAAGTTGCAAGATTTTATTACACTAAATTTTCAGATTCCATCAATTGTATCAGGTATTTTCTATATTGTATCTGATATTTTCTAAATTCAAGGATTGAGACAGCTCTTGCCAAAGAAACCAATGTCTCTCCTCTTCTTGCTGTACTTTATGATATCTCATCCTAACAGTGGACCTCAGGGCTGATACTGAGGAAAGCAGCTTAACTGATGGGCTTACCTCTTCCATAATGCTGCTATGATGGGAGCAGAGTTCACCAGAAGAACTGAAATATGGCATGCAGACAGGAGGGTTTTAGCTGAAGGACTGGGAGGGGCTAAGGGAAAGAAGGGTAAGGATGAAAGCTTTCAGAGAGAGCAGGCAGCACCACCAAGAGCTATCTGCTAGGCAAGCCGGTCACACCAACCTTACTCAAGCAGCAGGAACTCAGATGTTTTCCTGAGGAAAATGCTGAGCTGTTGGTTTAATATATAGTGAAAGAAATAGCAAAGCACTAGGATAACTTCTTTCCCTTTTTAAGGAATGAATAAAATAAGCTGCTTTGAGTGATGTCAAGTCTCCCTCCTCTCAAAAGTACAAACTGGCCTAATAATTCTGGACATCCCAATAGCCAAACCAGCAAAGGGTGCTGCCTGCCAATTCTTCCATGCAGAACACAGTGCGCTCCCTTACAGCAGCTACAGTGAAAGGTAGAAGAAAAAAACTCCAGTAAGAACAGGGTTGGTAGTACAGTCTGCAACCCATCCACAGCGGCCAGGCCTTGAGCCAAAAACTGAGGGAGCAAGGGGCTGGAAAGGGAGCCCTGGGTAGCCAGCAGCCCTTCCACAGAGCTCCACCTCCAGCTCCTGAACACCAGTCATTCTAAAACAAGCCCCTCCAGCTGGAGAAGCAGATGCTAAAGGCAGCTCCATATGAATAAGAATGTGGCTTTCTTCTAATTGCGCCCACCTTAGGAGACAGCACATGGAATGAGTCCAGCCTTCCTCCTAATCTTCCTGCTAATGAGAAAAATGACCTGGGAAAGATGAGAAGTAAAATCAAGATGGTCAAGTGGCCGTGTATTCTGCTCATTGATGAAGCCCCAAATGATGAACAAGGAATTAAGAAGGACAATGCCAGGAGACATTATGTAACCGACACTTGAGAATCAACTATGTGCTATGCAGTTAGCTAGCAAGAGATCTGAAAAGATGAGAAATCATTAACAGAAGAAAATATCTTGGCAATGAAAAAAGGATGGGGGGGGGGCTGGGAATATGGCCTAGTGGCAAGAGTGCTTGCCTCCTACACATGAAGCCCTGGGTTCGATTCCCCAGCACCACATATACAGAAAATGGCCAGAAGGGGTGCTGTGGCTCAGGTGGCAGAGTGCTATGCTAGCCTTGAGCAGGAAGAAGCCAGGGACAGTGCTCAGGCCCTGAGTCCAAGGCCCAGGACTGGCAAAAAAAAAAAAAAAAAAAAGACAGAGGGGATTTGAAGAGGGACGAGGGGAAGGAGTGTAGGGAAACAGGGAAGTTTCCCAAAAACAAATGAAAAGAATAATCAGAACAGCAGAAGCAACTAATTCTGAGCAGTGCCTGGATAGGAGATGAAGCACATGCCCAAAAGCACTTAGCCTCACTAAGTACCCAATACAGTGAAACAAGGAAGAAAGAGATCACATCCACTAACTTCCAGCAAAGAATGAAAAGATAAGGAGCACAAAGTGTCAACAATATCTTCATTGCTAACCTATATAAATATTCTACAACAGAACATCTACCAAAGTAGCCAAGGCATTTGCATCCAGAAATAGACAGATATCATTAGTAGAAGGGAAGATGAAGCTCTATAAAACGTGCACACTCCATAAATTGACCACAAGTTTTCAAAGGAAGGCTAAAATGAAAAGTGACTCAAAAATATGCCTAAACAATAGGCCTGTCACTTGCTAGACAAAAAGTAAGCATCTGTGTCCTTCAGCATCCCCTTCTAGTCTCAGTTCTAAAAGTCCTCAGCTGAACTTGTCACATGAGCCACCAATGAATGCTTCACCCATTTGCCAACAACCCATCTAAAGTTTACCTGTTCACCATAAACATACACATGTACAGCTCAGGATTAGACACTAGTCCCTAAAAATCATAAACATCTTGCTAGTAAGTTCCCAGAATCGCAGTGCCTATTATACATAACAGACTTAAACGTTTGGTTTCTGAACTGAACGAAATTTTCCTAGACCAAAGCTAATTAGCCCACCAAGGAATGAAGCCTACAGTCCTGGCCTGTGAAAATGCAAAGCACTGGATGACTGCACTAAACTCGCCTTGAATATAAATGTTGTGCAAAAAAAAAAAAGGTAATTTATCTAAATACAGTGTAGGTAGCTCTGCAATCAGTATCTCATAAATAAAGAGAGAAAGATGAAGGGAAAGCACTCTAATTGATTTTAAAATTAGTTCCAGCAAAAAAATAATCTGACAACCAACAAGGTCAACAACAGGAAAAAATATATCGCCCTCACTAAAAAGTGCACCCAAGACTTCAATGAATCAGCATACCTAAGCTACTATGAAAAAGATATTCAGAAGAGCCCAAATAAGAGTAGAGGTGTTCAAAGAAAGCCAATTGGGGAATGATCTTCAAAAATACTTAAAATCCTGAAATTAACCCCTCTGATGGACTGAACTCAATCTGCACTGTGTTAATGGAAGGAAAACCAGCACATGGGAAGAGGCAGAGCTGGTCAACATGTTGGCAGCAACTAGACGGAAAGTGGGAGTGGGGAAGAGGAAGCATTTACAGAAAAATAAGTCATGTGTGACCTAACCAGAAAACAAGTAATGCAATTAGGAGGCAGAAAGAAGAAAAGAAAAGAAACAGGAGTGCAAAAACTCCCTCCTACGACATTGACACAGATACACATCTTCTAGCTAAAAATGGCTATGGGAAACAAGTCAAGGGTTATCAGCAACAGATCTGAAGGTGGCCAGAATGACATACATCCATTCAAATGTAATATTTGGAATTAAGTCTTATATCTCAACAGAAACTCTGATGTAGACATTTAATAATTGCCCACTGTATTCACAGCATTCTGCATGATTCTGAAATAGGGGCCACAAAGCCTCAGTTTAGACTTCACAATGGAAAATAGGCATGCACATAAATAAGCAGTACAGTATGCTACAAAAAAGGAAAATCTACATGGATAGAAAGAAAACTCTGGCCTAAAGGAGCTATCAGGAACCATGGACAAGCCAAGTACCAGTGGCTCATGCCTGTAAACCTAGCTGTGCAGGAGGCTGAGACAAAGCCAGCCAGGAAAGAAAAGTCCAATTATCAAGACAAGGCTGGAAGTATTGTGGTTCAAATGGTAGAACACCAGCCTTGCACAAAAAAAGCTAAGGTACAGTACCAAGGCCTTGAGTTTAGGCCTCAGTGCCAGTGCATGCACATATGGTAACACACACACACGCGCGCGCACGCACACACTCAAGAACCAGGGCAAAAGGAAGGGTTCCCTCAGGAGAGGCTGGTGCCATCAACTCCAGAGATTCACTGCAGCTCACAGAACTGAGAAGAGGCAAGAAATATGAACATGCAGCACAAGCAAGATTTAGATAAACTGAAAATGTAGAGCTGTGTGATAGTGATGATTTAAGAAACCAGGAAGAGAAAGAGATTGAAGGAGGTAAATTCACTAAGTTCAGAGAAGGATTAACCACCAAAACTCACTAGGAGATTGTTAAAATCCCACAAAAAAACATTTGAAACACAAGAGGCAAGATACTGGCAAAGGGGATACATAGCTAAAGAAAATATAATTTGTAGGAGGGAAAAGAAAGCAAATCAAAGAGCAGTAAGACAGACACATGCTGTCTTCTCCAATTTAAAATTCACTTAGATCAATGGACCGTACATTTTAGGAAACTGCTAACTATAAAAAGACCCAATACCTTGACCTTATCACTAGGAGTCAGGCTTGCCCACCAGTGACCTCTCCAACTGAGGGACACGTTGCGGCAATGTTTCAAGTGATGACACCTAGATATTAATCTTCGAAAACAGGACATACACATTCTGAAATCTTAAATAGGTGAGCTAAAACCCACCCATAGTCTCCTAATAGTAGTTTTTTCAGTCTTCTAACAAAGGAGGTTTCAAGTGTTCTCAAAAATGCCCAGATCAAACAAATTGGAAACTGGTACAGAATGCCTCTGCCAACGCTCTGACAGATTCTACGTCTTTTGATCACATTGCTGCAGTCCCCAAATCTCTCCATTGGAAACCGGTGAAATGCTATATCCATTTCAAAGAGCGTTTGCTTTTCTCCAAGGTCCTTAATGCCAAGCTGGAGTCCTTCTCTAATTTGCTATTTGCCTTATGCTCCCAGTCACAAGCACAAGATCATAGTCAGTGGGTTTATTGGTTTGCCCCCACTTCACCTGGAGACTCCAACCCCTTAGCTTTCTCTTGGTATGCATCTCAGCAGCTGCATCCTCTGCCTCAGGGTCCAAAGGGACCAGTCATCTTGCTTTCAAAAATCTAAACTAGAGAGAATAGGTTGAGAATTGCTGTTAACCGTGTCTAAATGGCAAGGCACCCTGGAGCCTTGCACAATGGATGGAGTTATCAGAACCCAAAACGCTCTGCTTCTGGTAAAAAGCCCTCTCAAGAATCCCAGAGCCTCAGTGCTAATGCACCTGCATGTCCTACCTGCATGTCCTCTACCATCTGCCCCCCTGAGGCAGGTCAGAACTGGGAGGCAACTCCCAAAATGAAAGCTGAAAGAATTCAGAGAAAGAAGGTAAATCTTGAGGGCCCAGGTCTGAAAATCTAGGGGCCCTGTTGTGAAAGAAACTTTATGTGTGAGTTCACAGGAGGCTGAAACACAGAACAGTGGAAATGATTAGACATGATAGATACCAGCAGGGGAAAGACTCTCCTGGTTACCAGCAAGTTCAAGCACTTTGTCAGGTGGGGAGGACAGAGAAGCGAGTCAGAGAAGCTGAGGATAGAAATTTGAGGAAAACACCTACAACTAAAAGCAAACTATACATTAAATGCACTGGGGTTGGGTAACTTATGTACCTGTTTTTGAGGTAAATTTTAGCTCTGCATCTCTGTGCCAAGTACAATAGCACTGTGAGAGCAGACTTCATGGAGGAATAAGTCAGCCCCTTCATTGGATGCCTGGGGGCTGTTTCCTTTGTCATTAACACTCCAAGTGTAACACAAAGCCCCCAGCAGCCCTGGGCAAATGGAGCACTAGGCTTTCCAGTTTCAGATCAAAGCCAAGCTCTCCCTGGGAAGCCCTGAGATTGCACAATGCACTATCTCCTTTAAGGCAGCAGCTCAGAAAACCCAGAGCCTTTCTCCAAGACTTAGCACTTATTTCTTTATGGCAAACAACTGGATAAAACAAGCTCTACCTTTAGAGAGCCTTAATGCCTGTCCCTGTCCACAGGAGCACCACATGAGTTCTAAACTGGCTTTGAGCCTGGAGAAGGGAAGATCTCCTAAGAGGTGACACTGGGTTTACTGTGCGGAATTCAGAAACACAATCAGTCCCACCAAACCAGAATCCTCCTGAGGGAAATACTACCCACTCAGATTTTCACCCTCTTAACACACTTTGCATCTGCACACCAAGCTCTAATCCAAATCCAGGAGCTGGGGTTACCCACTCGTTCCTGGGCAATACTGGAAAGCAGCTGTCTTGGGTGGAAACAGTTCTTCTAATCACAGTGTTTTGTCCAAGCACTTCCTTTGGCTCCAATTAGAAAATAACCAGAAAGAAGAAGTAGGCATATACCATTAGCCTCGGGCAAAACCTTGTCTTCTTGTATAATTTCAAGAGAAATGAACTTGTCTATGTGTGCAAAAAGAAAAAATCCAATTTTCCCTATTATCCCCCAAATTGATGAAAAATCTATATCAACTGATGACAGACTACTGGCGTTTCTAGGGCACAAAGAAGAGGAACAATGAAAGAATCTCCCCCTGCTTTCTTCAAGGGCAAGCCCCAATGCGTCCTCATCTGGAGCTCAAAGAAGGCCTCTCCCCATGGTGGGAATGGTACACGCCATTCTGCCTGCCCTTGAGGATCTCACATGAATATTTCCCCTCTTCACTTCCTCCTTCAGCAGTCTCTTAATCTGCATGCTCTCCCACTAGGGTTCTTTGGTTTAAAGAAAGTCCTAATACCATAAAATATCAGATTATTTATCAGAGCCATTTACGCCCCACAAAGTCCCCAGTAATAGAAGGTAATCTCTTGTGTGTTTGTTTCAAGGCCCTCCACAATTCACCTGTAACATACCTTCATCTTCAAACAAACCTTAAGTAAGTCAGTGTTTCTACAAGCTCAAGACCACTCCCCCAACTCCCAAAACACACCCTTGACCTTTTCCTCAGATTCTCCCAGCCTGGCTCTAACTAGGGCAGGAACATCATCTTAAGCACACAGTGTCTGACACAAGGGCACCTGGCCAATGGGACAAAGAGAGAACAGGAGCTGCAGCTCAGCTCTATGCTCTTTGCCAAGCATATGCCCTGTGATGAGACTCCCTGGGGAACTAAGCATCTTTCTGTAATTTGCACAAAGGTGCCATGTGGGCTAAAAGGTCCTGGCTCCAACATCTTTGCCTTGAATATTTGACTGGACTTCCCATGTAGCTGTAAGAATAGCTGGGATATAAGAAATTGAAAACCTAGGGCTCCAAGTGCTTGCCTATTGCTCAGACATATAATTACAGTGCCACTGGAAACTGGAGATGATTTCTCTCCATACATCTATATTGTAAATCTCTGTTAACTTTATGATAAACATAGAACAGAGTCTAGCACTTTCTTTAAGGGCTCTGGGGAATTCTTTAAGTAGAAAAGCAAGTACAGTAACTCTCCAGGATGAAGAGGGATTGCTGGAGCAACATCTATAGTTTCCATTCATTGCACCATTCTCCACATCCCACCTCAATTGAACTTCTAGCTGCAGATCAATTCTGATCTAGTAGGAACTTCTCTTACAAATGCAAATTACTTTCCTATCTTGTAAATTCAAACCAAGACAAGAGTTCTTAAATCCAAACATATCATTCTCCAGCTTAAAATTTTTCAAGATAAAACTTAAAAAGCATGGCATGTAAATCTTCAATACATGACCCCCGACTAACGGGTAAGCCCACTCACTTCTTACCACTTTCTAGCTTTTAGTTGTTCTCTATTGTAGTCATACAAAAATAATTGCAATCCATCGAAGGCCTATATTCCTTCTTCTGACATGAGATGTTTGTTGGACATGTATGATCTAGCCCTGTCTATAGTTTCATATCATCCAGGTGACAAGACTCACATATCATCCAATGACTGTCCATTCACAAAATCCACTAAATCCTGTCATCGTTGCTTTCCAGGTCAAAAACTGCCTTCTCTCCCACTAAATGTCGCTTCCTCAAAGAAACGTTTGCAGTTTATGTACTTTCCCAGAACTTTACTTTTGTTACTCAACATTAATATAAATGAAATGATTTGTGAGCTTCTACTACTAAACTTTAAAGTTCCATGAGAACAGAGAAGGAATCTGTTCTCTGAAGTGTCTCCTCACTGCCTGTTACATTCAGCACAGTAGCCAGTAACCAATAAATACTGATAATGATTAAACCATTCACTTAACTCTGGAGCTGTGCTTTCCCTAACAGTAGCCACTAGCCCATGTGGCTTCTGAGTCTTTGGAGGATGCTAGGAGAAGGGAGATGATGTACAAGTATAAAATACCCACCAGAGTCCAAAAGCTTAGTAAGAATAAATATATTATTAATGTTTTCATACATATTAAATGCTTAAATGATAATATTTTGGATATTTTAAGTCCATAAAAGTTAAGAGTATTTTAGCTTTAAAACAGAGCTACTTGAAATAGCCACAAACATAAGTAGCTGGCCTGTGTGGTATGTATGATAGATCCATTAGGAGTGCCCTTCCTCTCATTTACTAATTTCTCTTTCTCGAATATTCAAGTACACAATAGTTGCCCTGGGAAGCCTTCCTAGGGTGCCCTCTACCATCATACTCAAGGTGTGGTTATATTACCTTATTGCTGGTGAGATCCCTCAGTACAAGCTTCCAAAGGAATTTAATGAACAAATAATGAAAATCACTCCTCACTTCCCTTAAAAGCCATATGTTGTAGACTATTATAGCTAAGCTCTACATAATGCTTTCTTAAAATGGAGTAAGAGCTAAGGAGTAAACAGCTCGAGAGAGAGAGAGAGAGAGAGAGAGAGAGAGAGAGAGAGAGAGAGAAAGAGAGAGAGAATGAGAGAGGGGGAAAAAAGGAAACTCGCTTTGGTAGGGAACAAAAAATTATATAAGCAGGATGTTGCCAAACTAAGCAATATATTCTAGTAACTTCCCATTACCCACTAGACTAAGGGAAGTATATCTTTTACTCAATGAGGTGCTCCAAAGAATCCTGGGATAATTTCAAAGTTCTCAGTTGGTTAGGTCTTCTTCAGATAAGCCAGTCTCATCTTACCTAAACTAAAACACCTCTAACATCCTAAAAACTGCTTCAAATTCAGCTACATAGTCTATATTATCATAATGCTTTGGCTGATGATGCAGGCACAAAAATTAACATTCAAGAATTTCAGAGTTGTGGTTGCTGTGGGAACCTTAATTCCAACTGTAGGGCACAGATGCAGAATCATGGACTACTCCCAATACTGATAAAATTGGAGATGTATATTTACTCTGTGAAATGAGGCACAGCTACAGTTACTGAAACAACCTCATTTTGGCATTTCTAGGCTTTCAATGCATTTATATTCTCAACCTTACCACAATACTGTTTGCTGCATTAAATTGCCTTCTCTTTGGAGAAAAGAAAAAAAAGAGAATGAACTGATTGGGCAGACATTCAAATTACCAGTCCTGTATGTGCTTTCTATGCATGATCTGATTCACAGGCCAATCATGATATTTTTATTTTACTCTTATGGGCTGTCTATAAACTCTCACACAAATGGAAACAGGGTATGAATCTCAACTTGTGAATGTACCACGACATGTATATGTGCCAAACATTGGAAAGCAAATTTTTTATATGTGTGTGTGCGTATATATCTTTACAACTACAAAAGGGATAAATTTAAACCCCATATATATATATATATATATATATATATATATATATATATATATATATTCTCCATATATATGCACTTCTTTGCTTTTTGTACCACAATGTTTAATTTCTGAAAACTGTCCAGACACTAGCCTTTGGCCCTGGCTCACTGAGGACCTAGTTCTATAACTAGTCAACAGACACTAAAGTTAGCAAAGAACAAAAACAAGAGAGCAAACAATGTAAAAACAAAGATATAAACAAACCCAAGAAAATGTTCAACCCAATCCTTATGCCCAACCTCTCACAACTCAGAAAGATGGAAAAAAATAAGCACAAAAAATTTTAAAAAGAAAAATAACTAATAATCTACATTCCAAATACCAACTCTTGTTAGTTTTTGTGCAAAGAATTAATTTTTCAGTACTGATACACTCAAGCCTTTGCCTTGGTTATGTAAGCATGTCAGTCAAGACTCAACAAATAGAGCAGTCAATATACCAGGTAAGAACTACCACTTTCAAAAGAGGAGTAGGTGACCCCAGAGACCCCAGAGAGCACATACACAAAGATGTACTTTTGTCCTACAGTAATACCATAAGTAAGTAGCAAATCAAAATTATCAGGAGAAACAGGTCCTGCTACCATGAGGATGACATACAGATTTTTTTGTTTTTGTTTTTTTTGCCAGTCCTGGGGCTTGAACTCAGGGCCTGAGCACTGTCCCTGAGCTTCTTTTTGCTCAAGGCTAGCACTCTACCACTTGAGCCACAGCGCCACTCTTCCAGTTTTTTCCATATATGTGGTGCTGAGGAATCAAACCCAGGGCTTGCTAGGCAAGCTCTCTACCACTAGGTCACATTCCCAGCCCCCAGATTTCTTTTTTTTAATTCTCTGTCTTGGAACAATTAAGGTCTTGTCAATAAATAAAATGTATCCACTATCTAACATATCCCATCTTAACTGCGCTCAAACCACCTCAGGAAGAGTGCCAATAGTGCCCAGTCTCTGCAATGGAGCAGGGAAGTATGGTTCAGGAGACATGGTGGCCTGCCCAATGGCAGCCAAACTGCAAAGATTAGGAAATAATGCTTTGAGTTTTTAAAATAAGTATCCTTTTGCATTCTCATACATGATACCATATTCAATTCTCTAGCTCCTCTTAAGAGTTTTGTCTCACCTGTGTGTTCTCCCCCTCCAGCCTTGGTGGTCGGATGCTGGACAGATGAATGGTCTTGTAGTCTCCAGAGTTGAGCTTCACAACAATGGCGTCCGCATTCAGAACCTGCATTACCTGCAATTGAGAAGACCAAAATGCTTAAACTGGCTTCAATGTTCCTCATCACACATCAAGGAGCCAGGCCCATGACAATGACTAACAGAGAGATCAACAGCTATTTAGGGTAGATCCAATACTATCCTTCATCATGCCACAATCCATAATACATATTGCAAGTTATATAATAATCACTGATTCCTAGAAACCTTATGATGGTTTCTCAATGAGATAAAATCTGTAACATTCATAAAGACGGTCAATCTTGTTTTGGGACCTGATAAACAGATATGATTAACTATAAAGCTTAAGGAACAAAATTCAATCATGACACATTATTGGAGATTTTCCTTGAAACAGGTGCTAAACTAAAATCAAATCCTCTATATATCAGTACGAATCTAGGGAAAGAGGCCAGGGTTGATTTAGAAAAACGTACCACTACAAGATGAGAAAAAAACGAAATGGAAGACTCCAAAAGGCAAGTGAAGGGCAAAAGAATTGTCACCTCAGCAGAGGAAAGGAAAAGTTCAGCTGTTAGTCTCATAGACAGAAACACTAAATTACTAAGATACTACCTCAGCTACATTAAAAGCCACCTATTTAGAGTACTTCTATGGACATGTCTGTTTTTGGAAACCACAATCATTAACATTGCACCCCTTTTCTCAGCTAAAAACGATTAACTTCCAGTCTGGGGTACAAGGATATCCATTTGAAGGGCAAAAGCACAAATATTCCTCTGTGAAGGTTATTAGAACATTCCACACAGAATAAATTCCACTCAAACTGGGACAGTGCCACATCAGGGTTATAACCAGAACTCATAATACAGCCAGCAGTCTACAATTCACCCAATTATATTCAGACCCTGTTGTTTCAAGGCTGTTTGGTTTTTTTTGCAAGCAATACTTTGCTACAAGGTAGCTGCTGACTACAAAACACTGTCACCATCCACTCCATCTGCAGAATGAAAATCAAACTCTTCTATGCTTCAATCAGGCCCCCATTAGGAACCACCAGGTGGCTGAACTATAGGGTCAGCTGCCACACAGGGATGGCAGACTGGCAAAATCTCTCTCTTCCTTTATGCATAAAACAAAAGCAGCTAGACTCTCCTTTGCCATAATGGATGTCACACTGGTAAGCATCTTAAAGAAGGCCTCTCTATTTCCTGGAAGAACTATTTTTCAGAACAAAATACTCATCTATTTGCAGACTCCTCTAAAAGCATGTATTCTCCACCTTTCCCAAAGAATCAGCCAATCACATACCAAAAGAACAAAGAATGCTCTAAAGGACAATCTGAAAAAAAAGCAAGAGCCAAAAACAAGTGAGAATTATGCATGACAAAAAAATGACAGGAGCCAAGTACCATCAAATAAACATAATGAAAAACAGAAGATGAAATCAGGAGCTGATAGTTCATGCCTAAAATCCTAGATACTCCCCAAGCTAAGATCTGAGAATCACAGTTCAAAGCCAGATCTTGCAGACTCGTATCCCCAATTAGCCAAGGTAAAAAAAAAAAAAAAAAAAAAGCCAGAACTGGAGGCATGACAAGTTGTAGAGTACCAGTCCTGAATTAAAAAACAACAACAACACCAAAAAAAAATCTGAGCAAGAACAGGAAGTCAGGAGCTCAAGCCCACTTACTTGCATGGGGGGGGGGGGAGAAGGAGGGAGAGAGAGGAGGAAGGGTGGGGAGGAGGAGGAGAGATGGGGCCAAATCAAGCTGTATAATAAAGGGGTTGAGTAGACTAGGAAGAGTGAGAAATTTTTAATTTTCTACTAAACACAGGTCTTATAATTCTGAAAGCAGAAAAGTACAGCCTAAAATAAGAATAACCGTTTTTCAATAACTTCATGACAGATCTGGGAACTGAGAAGACTAAACATTAAAGCCCAGAGAGGGAAGAATCCAAAGGTCAGAACTGGTTACCCATGTCTGAGTAGTACTGAAGGATACAGAATGCTCTAAATCAAAGAGCCCTTTATGCCAAAACAAAAGCATGATTTTAGAAACTAAAAACTTCCAGGAAGGTACAACTAGAAGGTCTGACTCAGTAACTGAAAACAAAGCAAAATCTCATTTGTTGTCATCTATTCACATTAGTGCCAGGTGAAAATGCCTAATGATGAGTAGTGGACAACCGGCCAAAATAGAAAAGCCCCAGCCAATGGTTTTCCTGTGCTTCACAAATTCTACATTTGTGTGAAAGGAAAATGGATAATAGAATATTTGAAGGATGAAGTTTCCATGGTATATGCTATTCTGTTATTCTATCTTCAAAGAGAAGAAAATTCCTCCAAGTCATACCCAGCAAAATAGCTAGCCTAGCAAATCAATATAATTCTTCCTTCAAAAGGATACCCAAAGGATAGTAAGATAATCTTCAGGCATCTCAAATGCACACATCTCACCATTCTTCCAAAATCTCAGTGTTGAATAGATCCACATCTCCTCTCAGACCCTAACTAACCCTTGTTAAACAGGAGATCGCAAAAATTGTAGGGAAATTCTTATAATCAAGACATGAGAAACATAGTGACATTCTCTGTGCCACAGTCATGCTCAGCAAGGACGTACACTAGAGAAAGTATCGAAATGCTCACACCTTCACTCCAATTCTGTGAACATCTTAGCACGCCCGGTGACAAGGTACTGGTAATTCGTCAGCCCTTAAAATGTGTTAGAGCAGCAGAAAATGGATTCTCAGTGTTGTAAATTTTAGGCCACAGCAACAGACTCACTGCTAGGCATCTCCCTGATTAGAAACCTCCTCTTCAGAAACTACGTTACTCTGACGCTGACAGCAATGGAAGGCTTGGCTCTGGGAGGAAGGGGGTTGGTGAGTGCATGCATATGTCCACATGTATGCATTTGAAAAGGGTTTATAGTTTTCTGTTTCTATGTAACCTGTGTCATTACTATCCAGACAGCAAGCAGCTCCTGAGCAGAGACAGAGAGTAAGTAATAAAACACTGGTTATAGTCACATACTGTGCAATAAGTAAAATGCAGAGTAGATTAATATACAAATTCCTATTCACCAGCAGTGGTATTTCTGAGGGCACTTTCCATCAATGTAATCTAAGCATGCCCCCACTGCTCACTCTCTCCAGCCCCCTCCTGTACACAGACCAGATCATTTAAGACTTGGGAGCAGAAATCTATGTGGAACAAGCCACTAGCGGGACTCAAGACATGCACTAAACCCTCCATTTCCATCTCTTCAAGTCTAATTGCAAAGAGAAAAGAGGTTTAATGATGACATAGTATACACTAAAGGTTGCCACAAGTCAAGAAAACTACTGAATTGTGTCAGAGGAAGTACACATAGTGCTCTCTGGATGGCCAGGGCTGCTGTTTAGTTTCTTAAGAGTTTATACAAGCTAAACAAAATTCCTTTAACATCCTTCTGAGCTGGAGAGACCCTCTAACAGCTCTTATACACAACCACCAATATCTCCAATACTGCCTCCAAACTCAGTACCAGATAGAAGCCAAGGACTTCTAGTACCAGATAGAAGCCAAGGATAGAAGCCAATAGGACTTCTATGGGCACTACCTTTAATAAGGTGAATGAAAACAAGATACATATGGCCTTCTACCTCTCTGACATCATGAAGTCCTCCTCTCTAAGGTTGTGCACTATGTCTATCCACCCCAATTCCTCACAAAAGTTCAGTGATCACCCTTGACCTAAAAAAAAAATACATAAGTATATACACATACATATACACATAAACGTATATCACAACAATATGCCAATGAAAGCACCTCTAGGCATCTAAGCACCATCAGACCAGATATTATAAATACTTAAAAAGGAATCAACATCATACAAATTTCAACAGGGAAAAGCCTCTAAAATACCTGACCAGAATTTCTCAAAATTTTCAAGGCCATCTAAGAAAACAAGGAAAGTCTGACACTCTGTCATATCCCAAAAGAGCCTAAGGAAATAAAACAACTAAGGCAATGTGGTATCCTTGAAGAAAAAAGAACATTCAGGGAAAACTAAAGAAACCCAAAGTAAAGACTTCAGTTAATAAGAATTGTTCAGGCTGGGAATGTAGCTTAGTGGTAGAGTGCTTGCCTAGCATGTCATGAAGCCTTGGGTTCAATTCTTCAGTACTACATAAACAATAAAAAGCTGGAAGTGGTGCTGTGGCTCAAGTGGCAGAGTGCTAGCCTTGAACAAAAAGAAGCTCAAGGACAGTGCCCAGGTCCTGAGTTCAAGGCCAGGGCTGGCAAAAAAAAAAAAAAAAGAACTTGTCAATACTGATACATTCATTATAACAAATGAACCACGCTCATAAAATTCAGTGAAATTGGGCTGGCAGTAGATGGATAATATGGGAATTATCTCAAATATATATTCTAAAACGGCCATGAAACTTTAAACAAGGTAAATGTTTTCTTAAATCTCTTTGAATTTATGTCAGCAAATGGGTTTGGTAATCATAAAAGCCGCAAACTAAGTCTTGCCCTTCCTCTTCCATGCAGTGGGGACCACCTTTCTAGCCAGACCCCTCACAACTTTCTTTTAACCTAAAAATTCTATGATAAAATGCAGCCATAAGCAAGTATTTGGTTTTGTTAAGACTTATAATAATATAATGAAGCTGTCTAAATAATACCAAAAATCAAGCTTAAAATTCTTATCAGAGGGGCTGGGGATATGGCCTAGTGGCAAGAGTGCCTGCCTCGGATACACGAGGCCCTAGGTTCGATTCCCCAGCACCACATATACAGAAAACGGCCAGAAGCGGCGCTGTGGCTCAAGTGGCAGAGTGCTAGCCTTGAGTGGGAAGAAGCCAGGGACAGTGCTCAGGCCCTGAGTCCAAGGCCCAGGACTGGCAAAAAAAAAAAAAAAATCTTATCAGAGTGCACTTCTACTTAGTAGTAGAAGCTATATCTAGAGCAATTAAGCAAGAAAAATTCATAAAAGGCACCCAACTTAAAAGGAAAAAATAAATTTATTACTGTTCTCGTGATATATGTATAGAAAACCTTAATGGTTTCCATGCTGTTAAAACTCATAAATGAATTCACAAAGTACAATTCAAAATCAATACCCAGTATCAGTTCCATTTCTATAGACTAACAATGAATAATCCAAGAGTTTCCAATAGCATCAAAAAGAAAATATATCCAGGAATGAACCAAGGAAGTGAAAAGCTTATCAACTATAAAACAATGCTGAAAGATAATACAGACAACATGAATGAATGGAAGCACATCCTATCATCAGGGATTGAAGACTTCACACTGTCAAGGTATCATTACCAAAGTGATTTAAAGATGAATGTAATTCCTGTCAAGATCCTAAAACTATTTCTTCTTTTTAATTATAAGATGGTTATACATTTGCCTTGTATATTTGTATTTAACATGCAAATAAAGATTAGCAGAGGCCAGGCTAACCTACAGTACATCACTCCAATTTTAGTATAGGATCTGCTGAAGTGAGCACTCATGGACAATTTTGGCAGCCACAACCCACCATAAAATTCATACTGAATCTCAAGCAAGCAGAAACAGCCAAACTAACCTGAGAAAAGAACATTGGAAAATACATACATCTTCATTTCAAAACTTACCGTAAAGCTAAGCAATTAAAATCATATGGTACTGACATAAAGACATTTAGACCAAGGGAATAGAGTACAGAAATAAATACTTTGCATATGTGGTCAAATAATTACTGACAGGAATGCCAATAGAATAGTAAGAAAAGGACAGTCTTAACATTAAAAAAAGAAGAAGAAAGAAAAGGTCAGTCTTTTTGGCAAACGATGCTAAGAAAACAGGATATCCACAAGCTAAAAACCTAAGTTAAACTTTAACCAAACGTCATACACAGTTTTGACTCAAAATGGATTTATAACTTAAATACAAAAACCATAAGTAAAAACATTACAAGATGTCAGAGGAAAAAGTGTATAGCTTTGTATTTGGTAATGACTTATTGGATATGGCACCAAAAATAGATAACCACAAAAATAAACACATTAGACCTGCATAATTGAAAAAAAATGACGTAGCAAAAACACTTCTAATAGAGTAAAAGGCAATCGACAGAATGAGACTGTTAGCATTTCCCCAGCCTTAGATCCTTAGCTCCTCCCACTAGCCCCCAGATCCACCCATACCTTAACTCCCTGCCTTAGAACTATAATGGGCCACTCCTACCTACTCACCATGAAGACCTACCTACCTCCCCTTTAGCTCCAGAGGAGCTACCACCTGGATAAGGGGCAGAAGCCAGACGCCATGTTGCTCCTTCTCCCATGGGAGATATAACCCCACTAATAAACCTCCTTATAAACCTTCTTCTCTTGTCCATGACTATCTCCACATGGTCCCCCGGGATAGCTGGCACATATCCTTTCAGAGACCACATTCCCAAATCATATGTCAAATAAGATGTTAATACCAAGAATATATAGAGTTCCTAAAGTTTAACAATGAAATAACACAGTGATTTAAAAATGGGCAAAAGGGAGGCTGGGAATGTAGCCTAGTAGTCAAGTGCTTGCCTCACATACATGAAGCCCTGAGTTCAATTCCTCACCACCATATATATAGAAAAGGCCAGAAGTGGTGCTGTGGCTCAAGTCGAAGAACACTAGCCTTGAGCAAAAAGAAGCCAGGGACAGCGCTCAGGGCCTGAGTCCAAGGCCCAGGAGTGGCACAAAAAAAAAAAAAAAAATGGGCATAAGGGTCTGGAGTATGGCTCAACTGGCAAATAACCTGTCTAGCAAAGCAGGGCCCTAAGTTCAAACCCAATACTACTAAAATAAAATGAAATATAAAGCAAATGAGACTTTCAAAGGGGGAAGGAACAAATGCTTCTTGATACATAGCACTGTAAAAATAATTTTTTTAACCAAAAAAAGTCAAATGGCTTAAAAAGCCATTTCTCCCAAAGAGAGCTATAGAGGTCATACATGCAAGAATAGGTGTGCAGCATCACTAATCACTTAAGTAGGCTTACATTAAAACTACAATGAGCACTGGTGGCTCACACCTGTAATCCTAGCTACTAAGGAGGCTGAGATCTGAAGATCACCATTCAAAGCCAGCCAGGGCAGGAAAGTCCAAGAGACTCTTATCTCCAATTAACCACCAGAAAACTAGAAGTGGCTCAAAGTGGTAGGGCACTAACTAGCCTTGAGCTGAAGAACTCAGGAGCAGCAGTGCCCAGGTCCAGAGTTCAAGCCCATGACCGACAAAAAAAAAAAAAAAGAAAGAAAGAAAACTACAATTAAATAGTGAACTACTCCTAACTACTATTATAGCTTCTATCAAAAAATAAACAAATACATGCATTAACTGATTAATTAATAAAACCCTGGTGGTACAGTGAAAACAGTTCCTTACAAAACATTGAACAATACAATTACCAGTAATTCTACTTCTGGGTACATATTTAAAGGAATTGAAAACAGATCTTCAAAAGGATATTCACGTGGTTGTATTTACAGTTAAGAGGTGGAAGCAACACACATCAACATGTAACTATACAACCTTAAAATGTATGGGCATATATAATACTGTTCTGCCTTAAAAAGCAAGGTAATTCTGACACATGCTATAACATGGATGAACCTTGAAGACATAAGTGAAATAAGCCAGTCATGAAAAGATTGATTCTACTTGTATTTGTTACTTAGAACATTCAAAATCACTATGACAGAAAGCAGAATATTAGCAGCCAGGGGCTAGTGAAAGGAGAATGGGACAAAGGGCAATTCCTGTTTCATGGGCAGTTTTAGTTTTGTAAGAGCAAACATTCTGGAAATGGGTAGTGATACGCAACAATATAAACATACTTAATATTATTGAACTGTATATTTAGAAACAGTTAAGACAGGCTAGCAACTGGTAACTCCCTCCTAGTAATCCTAGTCACTCACAAGGCTGATATCTGAGAATTTCATTTCAAAGGCAGAATATCTTAACTCTAAGAAACCAGTAAAAGCTAAAGTAGAGGCATGGCTCAAATGGTAGAACACTAGAGCCTTGAGTTAAAAAAAAAAAAAAAAAAAAAAACGCCAAGAAAGAACATTGAGGCCTTGAGTTTAAGTCTCAGTGCCAGGGGAGGAAATGGGGAAGAAAGAAATGGTTAAGACAGGAAGTAAAGGTATGGCTCATACGGTAGAGGACCAGTCTTAAGCAAAAATGCTAAGAGAAAGCATTAGGCCCTGAATTCAAGCCATGTACTGACAATAAATAAATAAACAAATGCATAAAGTTAACACAGTAAACTATATGTCCAATGAATTTTACCATGAGAAAAAAAATGGGAGGAAACCCTCAGAGACTGTTAATATATACCCCAAGTAGAGATAAGATACTAAATAACACTTAAGTATAAAGCAAAACCATTTATACTGTAAAATTTACTGCACCCATGTACAGTATAGAACTTGATCTCCAAAGTGGACTTGGCTACCAATGCCTGTCAACTACTTACTGTTCCCAAGAGAACCATACAGGGTAAAGCTCCCTGAAGGCAAGAATCACTTCTAGATTTTCCTTTCTCAAAGTATAAATTTAGGGCAGAAAATCTAGCAAGAGGCCTCTAAGAAACAGGGCATGGGCAGACACTTCTTGAGGACATGCTTCCATTCTCCCTCCCCCCAAAAGTGCTATTCAGGTCTGTGAAATCTGCAAAGCCCACAGATCCAGCAGCAGGGACAGGGAAGCCAAGCCACGTGCTCAGGGGACCATATGGCTACAAACAGCACAGATCAGCTAAAACGCCACGGGGAAGGCAGGCAGGGAACTGGCAGGCCACGACAGGCACAAAAGTCTCAGGCAGGCTCAGCTAATCGCTGTGAAGGGAACATGCTTCTCAGCTAACCTGGAGAGACAAGGCGAGCCCTCCCTCGCATTTCTTTCCTTGCAAAGTAAAACTGCTTAAGCAGACCTAAGCTGACAATGGAAACCGGTCTTTCAACAGACCACAAGTATGAAGAAAATACTTTCAATTTCTAGGTTCTCAAACCAAGCTTCTTGGCAAAATATTCATTTACAGCTTTGTATTGGCTCCAGAAATCAACTATGAAGCCCCAAAGGCACCCAGTAGAAGATGTCAGGCATTTAGTTGTTTTAGCCATGTCTCATACAATTAGATGCTGAAAAAAAAGTGACTGTTGAAGAGAGAATCCAGGCTTCACAATCAGATGATACTCAGAGCAGACCTAATTCAGCAAAGCCTACAAGATTTTCAGACTATGGGTACGAAGGTCTCAAGTACATGACAACTTTCTATATGATTTCCTGAATAAGCTTTGGGTATTATAAACATGAATCGTGTAAAATGACTACCGAATTACAGTTGAATTCCACAGTTATGAAAAGGAATACAGTAAAATTTTCCCTTTTAACTCTATGCTGATATCCAGTGTTCTACAAGCCATGTTGGCCAACTATTACCCAACAGCCACACAGTTCACTTCACAGAAACCACGTGGCCTAGAAAGCCTACAGTATTTACTATTCATTCCTTTCAGAAAAAAAATGGCCAACCACTGGTGTGTTCTACAACATATGAGAAGATAAACTCACTTAATGGCTTATACTGGTTGGCATTTCTGAATAGCTATTTATTAATTGTGCTTTAAATCATCTCTAAAGAAATAACTGCCATTTACAGAGAGATTTATTCTACTTTCTAATACTAGAGAAATCAACTACATGAATATCGACCTGTTGAGGGCTGGTTAAATAAATTATGGTGCAGCTTCATATTGGAATATATGTACCAGCTAAAGAAATGTAAAGATTTATTTTGTTCCCTCCCTATACACCTCTAAATTTTAAAAAATGAAGATCTGGTAGGCACTGGTGACTCACACTTATAAATCCTAGCTACTCAGGAGGTAGAGACATGGAGGGTCAAAGTTCAAACCCTCCTCAGGCAGAGAAGTCTTAGAGACTCCATTTCCAAATAATCAGCATAATAGCAGACTACATGTGGGGCTCAAGTGGCAGGATGCCAACCATGAGGAAGTAAGCCAAATGAGCTCACAGCCCTGGGTTTAAGCTCCACTACTAGGGGGAGGAGATCTCTTAGACCCACCTATGCATCTATCTCCACAAGACTAAGAGAGTGGATATAATGGGAGAGAAGAATACTGCCACAAGATAGCTTTACCTATCTCTATATAAACATATCTGAAAGCTATAATCTGTGAGATAAATGACTCTACAGGTTCAGAAAAGCTAATTTCTAAGCCAATGATGATAAACCACCAATCTGATGTATGGTGCAGAGCCCCAGCCCCTTGTCCAGCTTAACAAAAGACTCAAGAAACTGCCAACTCATGAATCTCAAGCAGGTATGATAGTAGGGACAAACACTAGGATTGATTTCAAGTTTAAGAAGCTTCTAGATTTCAAGACGAATGTCCTAAATCCCTACATAGAATCTGTGCTTCTTCCTTTTCTTCTGGTGCCAGTATTGAGGCTTGAACTCAGGGCCTCACTCTCACCCCTTGGCTTTTTCACTTAAAGACTTGTTGGTGCTCCACCACTTGAGTCACACCTCCACTTTCAGTTTTTTGCCAACTGGAGATAAGGATCTTATAAACTCTTCTGCTGGGACTGGCTTTGAACCATGATCTTCAGATCTCAGGCTCCTCAATAGCTAGATTACAAAAGTGAGCCAACAGCCTCCACATGTTCAGTGCTTCTAACCTAGTATTTTCATACTTCATCCTTAAATAAGAGACAAGCAAGGGTCATCAAATATATAACGAAATACTCTAGTATGAAAAATAAAAGACCAAAATAACCAAAGGTGGATAGGGGAAAACAGGGAATATGCAGAAATAATCTCAAAAAAAAATAAGATAAATTCCCCAGAAAGCTACAAAATGATCGAAAAATAGATGTTTTAAGTGATAAAAATAAAGGAGAAAAACATTTAGAGAACAAAACACTCAGAAATGTTAAGCACAGTACCATAAATACTCAATAAAAAGGCTGAAGGATAAGTAGAAAGCAATCTAAAAAGAACAAAAGACCAAGAGAGCCAGGAGGTGGCACACACCTATTATCAAAAGTTCAAGGCCAGCCTGAGCTACATGGAGATCCTGTCTCAAAAGCAAAAAGCAATTTTTAAGAACTGATGCAAAAATGAGAAGGAAAAAACAGAACAGCAGACCAGAAAGTCCAACATCTAAATAAAAGCAGTTCTTGGAAAAAGGAAGGAGAGAGAAACTTATACAGAAATCAACAAAATAACTGACAAATGAAGTCCCCAAACTAAAGGTCCAAATGTTGAAGCAGAAAATACTCACATTCTGTTAACTAAATTTGTATTGGTGTGAAACGTTAGAACATTAGGATCAGAAAGTCTCAGCTCAATACTTGTAGGAAGATTTTAAAAAATCAAGAGAGGGAGAGGAGAGCAAGAGAAAACAACAGGAAAGGAGAGGGGAAAAGAACAGAGAACCACAAAGTAGCTAAATAACAAGAGTAACTAACACCTTAACAATTATGATGGAAATTTTTCAAAAGAAAATTCTATACTCAGCCAAATTATCAACCAAATAAGTAGAAAATAGTTATTGTCTCCAAAAATTTACCTTGCAAGTACCTTACCTAAGAAGTTAGAGAAAATCTGTGTCACCAAAATAAAGCATTTAAGTCCTAAAGTAAAAGGCATGAGATCCAGAAAACTCCAACCTGAGTCATGCAAAGAAGCTCCTCCCCTCATAAAAAGAGTGAATTCCAAAGGTGACAGAAAGCTTTTTAAACAGAAAAAAAGAAACAACAACAAAAAAAATGAACAAGTCAAAACTCGTGAAGGTCACAAGGCTTCGATAAAGGGTCACAGAAGGCAAGATTAAGTAGACTCAAAAAATGTCTGGAGAGATTAACACAGCAGAGTCTGAGAGGTGAGTTAGTAATATATATGTAAATGTTAAAAGTACTAACTCCACAGGAAACAAAAGTTACATAGGAAATGAAAGTTAACTTTAATATGTTATATAGCTCTTACCATGTAATTAGCATTTACAAAGTAAACTATGAATATTAATTTAATAAAATTATGATATAATCATACTGGAAGGATAGGGAAGGGCATGGGTACAGCCATATGAATACCTATGTTTAAGTAACAAAACTAAATTCATTTTCTTCCATAGTATGAAGGAAAGAGGTTGCTTACAAGTGAAAAATGAAGAAATAGCAATATACACATTTTTATTCAGAGATACAAATTAGCCTTGCTTCAGGTAAGGAACTTGACCCAGAACACTGATCAAGACATATATCTCTAAAAACATTGCTGACATTGTTGTGAGGTAAGTTTTAGTCAACACTGGATTAATATTCTATCCAAGTTCTTCCTATTCAAAACAAGACTGGTATATAGGAGAAACCACCAAATTTGGTGAATATTTCAGGTTTTGGTAGCTAAATCTCAGAGCTTTCAACAACCCAGTAATAACTAACTCTGCCACCACCATCAGGCAACATCATACATGGAACTTAAATACCCCAGGCTATGCTCCAAAATTTATCCATGACATTAAAAGGCTTTTTTAACCTTTTTTTTTTTGGCTAGTCCTGGGGTTTGGACTCAGGGCCTAAGCACCGTCTCTTGGTTCCTTTTGCTCAAGGCTAGCACTCTACCTCTTGAGCCACAGTGCCCCTTCTGGCTTTTTTCTGTTTATGTGGTGCTGAGGAACCCAGGGCTTCATGCATACTAGTCAAACACTCTACCTCTAACCCACATTCCTAACCCCTTTAACCTTTCTTTTCAATGTAAAATGCACCAACACAGGCAGAAACATATTTGACCTGTGGGCCAAGCTTTCCTAATCTGGGACAGACTGTAAGGCCAACTTTGTTTCGAAAAACACAAGGCTGTATCTCTCAGTGTGTCAGGCAGTATGGGTGTTTTTGCTTACATTCTTTATGCTTTTGTCCTGTTTTAAAATGAAAACAACCAGGCACTGGTGGTACATGCCTGTAATCCTACCTACTCAAGAGACTGAGATCTGAGGATCCCAACTAAAGCCAGCCTGGCAAGAAAGTCTATGAGGCTCTTATCTCCAATAAACTACCACAAACCTTGAAGAAGAGCTGTGGCTCACATGGTAAAGCACTAGCTTTGAGCAAAAAGAATCTCAGGGACAGTGTCCAAGCTATGAGTTCAAGCCCCAAGAGCAGTACTGAGAGGAATTTTTAAAACTCAAAACTTTTTAAGTCTTTCATCTGCCCATAAATACATTTTTTTCTTTACTCTCTAAGCAAGACTATAAGTTCTACAGGAGATGGGATATGAGATGGGATATTCTTCATAATCCTCAGATGATTTCTAGGGGCAATTTCTTCTATTCTGATATAGCAACAAATAAAACTTCATTGCAATAATAAGACTCACCTTGCTCACAAAAGAAAAAAATATTCTGGGCCCATAAACTCAGCTACTCAAAAGGCTAAGACCAAGAGGGTCGATCAATGTTCCAAGCAATCCAGACTGAAAAGTTCATAAGACTCCATCTCCAATGAACCAGCAAAAATCTAGGATAGAGGTATGGCTCAAGTGGTAGAGGAAATAAAAACAAAAAAAAACAAGAGAGCAAGGGCTTGAATCCAATTCAAATCCCAAAACCAGCCTCTGCCAAAAACAAACAAACAAACAAACAAAAAAAAACAACTGATGGATCTCTGATTTGTTTTAATGGAGAACAATGTTCCTACAGCATTTATTCCTTTTCTAATTGTGAAAAAGGCATATTTAAAACAAATTCAAGTTGAAGATGATAGTGTACACCTGTCATCCCAACACTTGGGAGGCTGAGGCAGTAGGATCACAAGTTCAAAGCCATCATGGGCTGTATAGTAAGACAATCCATCATGATCGTCAATACTAGTTCAATCATCTAATTCTTAGAATTTGTTTTTCTTCAATGATAATTCCATAGTTTACCAACAAATGAAAGCCCAAAACTCTTCTTTCTAATGCTTGTATAAACTCAGTTTCAATAGTAGGGGGCCAGAGAATGTTAGTGGGACCTCTTCCCCAAGACTCATTCACATCACTAACACCATAGACCTTCAAAGCAATGACAGTAATGCTCAATTGGTAAGTGAATGGTCATCCTTTGTGTAGCCCATTGTCAATTACAAGAGCATAGGCACAACCGAGTTCCAAGTAGACACAGTAGGCTGCAACCACATGCACACAAGTACTTTCCTCAGAGAAAGGAAGCAGAGGTCCATTCTAGTCTGCCTCTAGATGTGGAAGATGGATAGAGGTGTATCCTACAGGGAGAGCTCCCACCAAGTCTACAATAGGATGACTGCTCCCCACCTATCACCTACTAAAGAGGGAAGAGAGCCTCTTGAGCACTCTGTGACCTAGTACTCTGGTCATCATAAAAAGAGAGTGGGGGAAAAAAAATGCAGCCAATTCCTCAGAGACTGCAAAAATTTTACCATTATAAGATAAACAGTTTTGGGATTTGTCAGGCTGACAGTGCCACCTAGTGGCTTTCTGTCTTAAAATGGTTATTTGAGGGACACAGCCAATATGGGTATATAACTATATTATGGCTATAAATAGACAAAATTTTCAGTGTCTCTTGGCAAAAGCATAAATAAGCTAAAAAAAAAAAGATACAGAATTTAGAAAAGGCTTAAAGAATTTGTCTACCACAAAAATTACCAATATCTAAGTAGAAACATTTTTACAGCCCTTTGATAATATATTGTTCTAGTTCCTTTCAAAGCAACCCATCTCAAGACCTGTCAAGGAAGAACTGCTAGAATAAAAATAAAACCACCAGAGTTTCAAAGCTGAATGAACAGAAACTGGTGTTTGTATACATAGGGAATCTCAAAAACACCATTTGCTAAGCAGATACAAAGAATCCTAATAATATAAGAGCTTGAATCCATGAACATCTCATAATGAAGTTATGCTAATTTACACTGAAAATGCTATTTTTATGGATCCCTAGACAGACAGACAGACAGACACACACACACACACACACACACACACACACACACACACACACGTAAGACACAGAGGCTGGCTTTGAAATAGTCAAAGAGCTACAGAATTTCTAACTGTTCAAATCTATATATTATCACTTGCCTGGCAATGTCCACTCTGCCTATCAACATGTTGACAATGACTCACCTTGGCAACAAACTGCTTGTCTTTTTGGTCCAAATTAGCAGTGGGAGCTACATAATCTCTCCATATTCTCAGCCTGCGCTCCTTGGCAAACCTGGCAACAAAGCAAGATGCAAGATCATTCAGACAGTTCAAGCCCATTGTATTTCAATCCACCACCATTAAGGAAGCAGGGAGTGCAGAACGCTACTCTACATAAAGATACATCCACAATGACTAACGGTTCAAATAAAAGCAAAGAATGACAGCAAAGGGAAATATCCAAAAATGTATTAGAGCAAATGGAAAAATCCAAGATGCACGTATACTATAAACTCAAGGCTAGAACACTGAGTGGGACAGAAAAATCAAAGACACATGTGTACTACAAACTCAAGGCAAATACACTGGGTGGAATGTAGATTTGCAACTGTTTGAGCACATATAGCACAAATCCATCTAAATAATTAAGTGATTTACCCAGTATCTTCTACAACAATGTAGGCTGACATACAGAGCAACTGCTCTCTTAAGTGGGAAGAATGAACACATATAAACATGTTTTAAAAATGTAAGCCTAGGGCTGGGAATATGGCCTAGTGGCAAGAGTGCTTGCCTCCTTATACATGAAGCTCTCGGTTCGATTCCCCAGCACCACATATATGGAAAACGGCCAGAAGGGGCGCTGTGGCTCAGGTGGCAGAGTGCTATGCTAGCCTTGAGCAGGAAGAAGCCAGGGACAGTGCTCAGGCCCTGAGTCCAAGGCCATGGACTGGCAAAAAAAAAAAAAAAAAAAAGTAAGCCTAGGACTGGGAATGTGGCCTAGTGAGAGTGCTTACCTCCTTAAAAAGTATAAGCCTATCCATTGCCTTTTAAATTATATAAAAAGTGCATCTAAACACACCATGAGCCAGGTGCAGTGACTTAAGCTATTATTAGCTACACGAGAGGCAGAGACTAGGAGATCATAGTTTAAGGCCATTTGAGGCATAAAAGTTACAGGATTCCATCTCAACCACGGGCAGAGTGTAATGATAAGGGGCTATCCATCTCAGCCACAAAGCAGCACCGCAGTGCAGATTTAAAGTGAGACCTCCACTTTAAAAATAACTAACAAAGGGGCTGGGGATATAGCCTAGTGGCAAGAGTGCCTGCCTCGGATACACGAGGCCCTAGGTTCGATTCCCCAGCACCACATATACAGAAAATGGCCAGAAGCGGCGCTGTGGCTCAAGTGGCAGAGTGCTAGCCTTGAGCGGGAAGAAGCCAGGGACAGTGCTCAGGCCCTGAGTCCAAGGCCCAGGACTGGCCAAAAATAAATAAATAAATAAATAACAAAAAAGTGATTTCATACATGGCTAAAGCAGCAGAGTACTTGTGAGGCAAATGCAAAGCCCTGAATTCAATCTCCAGCAACACACACACATATGTGTGCGCACACAAAATTGAAAAATGAAGAAAATCTCTACAGAAGTTCATTAATAAGCAGTTAGAAAGACATCTGCCAGAAATACTTTTATTTTCTTTTTTCTTCTTCTGTTTTTTTTCCCCGCCTTTGATTTTGTTTTTTTTGTGGAATTTTGGTGCCAGTAGTGGGGCTTTAACTCAGAGCTTCATGTTCTCGCTTGGCTTTTTCCATTCAAGGCTACAACTCTCCACTTGAGCCACACCCCTACTTCTTAGAAAAATTCTTCTTAAAGTACTAAACCAAGTAAATATTTTTTCAAAGTTAAACTAAGAGAAACTGAATATGTATAAAGCCTTTAAAAAAATCAGTGAATATCTACCTATATATATGCAGTGAAAAGGAACTATTCTGAGTAAGTGCTACACCTTTATTTTTTAAAAGAAGCACTAAATGGGAAAAAGAAAAAGAATGTAGTAGTTGTAAAACACATAAAGTACTTCCATAGAGAGTATGTAATTTTACCAAGAATGCAACTGCCACAAATATAACATTCAAAACAGCAGGCAAGTAATCACATAGTGAATTATGATTTGCATTCCCTGGTCCAAGCCTGCTTTACAATGATGAGTACTCTTAAAAAAAAATCCATAAAAATTTTCTACAGATGTTATAAAACTTGTGGTTATTGCTTTAATTATACTTGCTTTCTTTAAAACAGCAGAATCTTAAAAAACACAAAAACAAAAATGATCACACAAAATAATTTCTTAGAATAGTAACAGACTTAGAATGAGAGAGGAGAAAAAGAAGGGGAGGAAGAGGGGGTAAGAGATATGCTAAGACAGACACAAACAGACAATGAAAACAATAATCAGAAGTATTTGGGCTGGGGACATAGCCTAGTGGCAAGAGTGCCTGCCTTGGATACACAAGGCCCTAGGTTTGATTCCCCAGCACCACATATACAGAAAACGGCCAGAAGCGGCGCTGTGGCTCAAGTAGCAAAGTGCTAGCCTTGAGCGGGAAGAAGCCAGGGACAGTGCTCAGGCCCTGAGTCCAAGGCCCAGGACTGGCCAAAAAAAAAAAAAAGAAGTATTTGCAACAATGCACTTGATAGGCTACTGTATCTTTCTCTTGGTTATGGAACTACATAAACTCCTCCCAAAATGTTAAGTAAGCATTGTTTCTTTATCAGACAACATGCATTTTTCAAGCATACCACAGCCTAACGTCCATATTAACATCTATTTTCATAAACACTTGTAAATATTTCTGCTTATAGATACTGGAGTATATAAAAGACTGCAGGAATGAAATTTGTAATTATTCAGTTTCTATTCTTATACATTTCTGAGCTACATCAAATAATGGTATTAAGGCAGTTACAATTTTAAGATTACCTTCAGATCCCCATAAGGTTCTTTATGCCCTGAATGGACTGTTGTCATTGACTACTGTCTTCCACTACAACTCCTGGAAACATTATTTCCTGAGCATTATGGCCATCCACCTATTTATGGTATCTATTTTATTTTCTTTCATCTACCCCATCAAATAGAAAATATCTACCTACATCTAGAAAAACTTGTCCTGGACACTTGAACAAGCTACCAACTTTGCAATTCCCATTCTCAGTTTTCTGTAAATGTTAGTCTACATCTACTTCAACCATAAAGCACCAAAATGAAATCACAAAAAATGTCTTAGAACTGTACTACCCTTTGTCATTAAAATTCACTTTTACAAATTAGGACATCAGTCCTAAAATGCAGCCGAATCCTCGTCTAGAACTTACAGGTTTTACCATTACAGCCTTGCTCCAGCCTGCCATCTATATGAGAGGAGCTCAGAACAGGCAAGTGCGCCAATCCTGAAATGAGCTTCAAGTTCCATTCCAAATGCCTAAAATGCGGAACTTAGGAGGGAACTTGGAAAAGTGACCTGAAAGCATGAAAAAGCAAACCAAGTAAAGAACACTTTCTGAATGAAAAACCTAAGCCCTTACTACCATTAAACCAAACCCAAAGATTAATTTTACATCCTTCCTTTTTAAGACTTCCCAATTCCTGTAGTAAAATATAACCAGCACTGATACAGACATTAGTTGAGAGAAGATAGCTAGGTTTCTTTCTCTAAGACCCTTAACAAAAGCCTGGGCTGGAAGGCTTCCCTGGCAGGCCTTACCTCTCGGCTGCCCTCAGCTTTTCTGCACCCCGGGTGTAAACGGCAATGGACCAGTCCACACAGCGTGCAAAGCCTTCCTTCAGGAGGAGCTCAGTGATGTTTCCATTCTAAGAAATAAGGCACAAGAGAAGGCAGACATGAGTTAGATTCTGTTACAAGAGAATCTATTTCTCTAGACCTCTGACATGACATACTTTGCTACAATCTACCTGGTAGTTCATTAAAATAAAAATTTTAAAAAGTAGCTTAAGCCAAGTTCTGATGGCTCACACCTGTAATCCTAGCTACTCAGGAGGCTGAGATCTGAGGATCAAGGCTCAAAGCCAGCCCAGGCAGGAAAGTCCAGAAGACTCTTATCTCCAATTAACCTCCAGAAAACTGGAAACTTGTAGATCAAGTGGTAGAGTACTAGTCTTGCGCACAAAAGGTAAAAAAGATAGCACCCAGACCCTGAGTTCCAACCCCAGGACCTGCACCAAAAAAAGAAAAACAAAAAACACCACCCCTCAGATGGGAGACACCATGCTGAAACCCTCTCAATAGCCTTGGCTTCATATCCCAACAACTCCCAGCAAAGTGCCTCTCAACTAAAGGGAGAATAAATGTTAGTGACACTTTATGTAACTGACATCTTAGTAGCTCTTCTTCTGGCAAAGAAGGATGTTAATCTTTTAGAGAGATGACATCTCATTCTTCCCATGCCTCAGATCAGCACTTTTTTCCTCTTTTTTTCTAGCAAAAAGTTAAAAAATGGGCTGAGTAGGGAATTGGGTAAGCCACATTTTGCCCAACTACAATTCATATGCTACTGTGACAGAGCCATCTGGCAGGGCAGGGCCAGACAGTGCTCCCAAAGAAACACACATGACCTTGGCCCACTCCAAACCAAGTGTCCCAACAACTGCCCTACTGGAAGAATTAGCTAGCT
Organism: Perognathus longimembris pacificus; assembly: GCF_023159225.1. Classification (NCBI taxonomy): domain Eukaryota; kingdom Metazoa; phylum Chordata; class Mammalia; order Rodentia; family Heteromyidae; genus Perognathus; species Perognathus longimembris. The sequence goes on along the minus strand of NC_063162.1, from coordinate 134,517,133 downwards.
GAAAAGAGTAACAGCAGTTTAACTTAATAGGTTGCAATACTGAAAAGTCACTTAGCTGTTACATCATCCCATATCTAAGAATAAGCCATCTAACTGAAGTATGGGATAGGGTCAAAATACTAATAGTCAGAACTACAAGAACATAACCTAGTTCCTCTTCAAATCAGAGACAGGAGGGAACTGCATAAGGCCCTATGTCAGTTTCCTCCTGATTTGTCTACCAGTACTCCAGATAGCTGACTTCTAAACCTACAGCTAACCTCATTGACCATAAAATGTTAGCTTCTGCTCTACTTCTACAAGATGTGTCCCGCTCCAGCCTTGCTACTATAAATCTCTTGAATCAAGCACGTGGAAAAGTGATGGAGTTCTTCTTCTCCTTATAAACCCAGTAACATTTGAGATTAACTTCCTAAAAACAAGATGATACACAGATCTGTCAAATTCTGTAAAACAAATGCTATCTCTCCCTAGTATATACCTCAGACTTATTAGATGATTGATAATCATGCCAAGATATTTAAATAGATGTAAGAGAGAAAGAACAGACTAGCAAACTACAACCCTTCAAACTATGAAAGCATCCCCAGACCATTACAAACCAGGCCACACCATACACTCACGGGATGAAGGATGGTACCCAGAACGTTCTGGTTGTGGCAGCTCTCCAGAATGATTTGAACATCTCTCTGAAGCAGCCGAGACTCAGTGAAAAATTTGGCTTCTGCAGCAAAGGGTTCTGGCGTTTCACTGCCATCTGCTTCCCGACGAAAAGTTGGGCACTAAAAGGAAAATATGGGCAGTGAAGAAGAAAACCTGATGGTGAGAACCAGTCACCTACACAGAGAGCAAGGCCCTCACCTGCACACCTTCCACAAGCTAAGCTCAGGGAGGAGGGCGGGGGGTGGGGGGAGGAATGCTGCAAATTAGCTCTTCTAACCCTTTTGAAAACATCCTGTTCCCTTAGACTTTTTGTTAAAAGACACATGATCACATGAAAAAGTCATTTAATTACAGTTGAAAATGACCCATTTCCATGAAAACATTTGCCAGTGCCTAGCTTCTAATCTCTAATTTATTTAAATATAAATGATATTTTATATAAATATGAGCCACATCCAGCAAGCTGCAGACCTACTCATCTCTCCTTCTCTAGACTTATATCCTCAACAAACTCCAATTCCAAACAGATCCAAAGTACTTAAAAGAAACAAGGAAAGGGAAATAGGAAAAAGAAAGAGAGAGGGGGGAAAGGGAAAACGGAAAGGGAGAAAGGAAAGCAAAAGAATCACACTAGAACTTCTCATTGCAAAGTGTAGCCAGAAAAAAATTATGAAGTACTGTGGTCGATGGCCCAAGGTAGGAAGAAAAATAGTAGACCCAAGGTCCCCAATTAAAAGTAAAGAAATCCCCAAATCCTGCACCCACCACACAGCCCAGTGTACATCTGACCTTGATCCCGGACAGCATGACTGTAACGAGGTGGTAATCTGGAAGGAGCAGGGCCCTGACCACACTGCCATCTCGCACGTGCTCGATAATCGCTACATGAAAGAACACAGTTTTAGTCCTAGGGGGAAATCACTTCAAGAATATACAATGCCCATGCAGACTGCATCTAACCCAGTTCCTCTCGCCCAAAACCTAAGAAAGAGCCTCCTTCTCAGAAGTGATGCAGTGGGTTCACACAAACCAGTCCTGCATGAAACAGTTCAAACCTGCTTCTCCATCTTCTGAGACCTCACCTCAGGGCTCTCAACAAAGTTTTGTTGTTCAAAATCTAGGATGCTCATCTGAGTATCAAATACTAGCCAAAAATAATTTTAAATTTAAGGATAGGTCATCCTTTTATGTTACTTAACCTGTAGTTAACAAGGTCCAAAGTGGAACCAGAAAAACCAGGTAGTACATAAATATATGTTTACATTTATTGGGAATACTTGTTTCTACTTCCAAGTTTCAGAAGTGTATAAATAGGTTTCTTTTTTTTTTTTTTTTTTTTGAGAGCAGAAGATCCACAATGGGCAAAAGCTCAACATGTTCACACCTGACAACAGCAAGGGCACCTGAGCTGTGTAAATGGGATTCAAACTCCCTTCCAAAATGCTATGGTATTGTTACAACTGTAAGGATTTCCTCGGGATACTAAATAAGCAAAAGAAAGACTCACTGGATCTTATAAATCTCAAGAAGCAAAGAGAGCAAACAGAAATAAATCACTGTGGGTTATATCTGTCTCTCCCTACAAGACTCACCATTGACAGGCTTCTGGTGGTGAGAGTCCACAAAGTGCCTTGGGTTCTCAATGGTATACTTGAGGTCCCGGATGGTATGGGAACCGCTTCCCTCGCTCCACATCCCTTTTTTGGCTGCTTTTGCTTGTTCCTCACATTCTGAAAGCCGGTTTTGCTCTGGGCTAGGACATGAAAAACAAAGGTGTGGTTAATGAATTCACAAACAGAAACAGATAGCTCTTGGCCACTGAGTTTCTGTTTGAAATCTATGGCTTAAACTCCAACCTATCACCATATCATAAGCACAATTTGCAGATTCCAAACTTGGTTCTCCAATCAAGAGATTAGATTCAAAGAGCTTTCAATGAGCAGATCTAAAGAAGATACTTAAGCACTGCCACCACCAAAGAGTAGAAAACAAATGAGAGAGAGGCTCAGAGGGGAGCCACTACAGGGGTACCGTTTCATGAAACTTCCCCATATTCAGCTGCTCAGCAGGCACAGCTCAGCAGGGCACAGCACAGGGAAGATGACTGAGATGAGCACCCTAACTCCCCTCTGTGCCTACAGAACAAGGCTGGGATATGCATAGTGTACCCTAATATTAGAGATAACACTGGCCCTAAGCAACTGCTAGGCAGGGGCAACTGGAACACTGAGGCTTCTCCGTTATCAGACAAGAAACCAAACTACATTAGCACCAAAAAAGCTAACATCAGTAAATTAATCAAACTAAGTATGAAAAAAAGAAGAGGGATAACACTGGTTAGCACACCTATAATCATAGCTGCTCAGGAGGCTAAGATCTGAGGATCCCAGTTCAAAGCCAGCCTGGACAGATAACTCTGAGAGATTCTTATCTCCATTTAACTAGCAAAATGCCAGAAGTGAAGGTGTGCCCCAGGTAGTAGGACACCAGCCTTGAGTGAAAAAGTGAGAGCTCAGAGCACTGAAGTCAAGCCACAGTACCAAGAAAAAAAAAAGGGAGAAGGGAATGATTTTTTTCACTCTCTCACAGCAGAGTAAATTTAGGGACCAATGAACTTCAAGTCTTTTGCAACGTAACTGAATCTCCTCCTATACAAATCACCTATCCATACAAATTTCTAAGCAGGACTGACCTGCCAGTTCTTGAGCTAAAAGTCTTCAGTACCTCTTCAACCAAAAAGCCACCAAATCCTCAGATCCAAATTTCCAGCCAGAATTTGATGAAAAGAAAATGTAGCAAAAGTGAGAGAAGCAAAACTGGAAAAGGGAGGCTTTAAGTCTGTGGAGATTAATACTCCAACAGAGGTTTCTTTGTTTACATAGTACAAAACTGTTTGAGATTCCTTTTTACACTGTTCACTCTGATTGTAAACTAAATTTGTCCAAAAAAAGAAAACAACAACACTACAACACTAATCATCCTAAGATAGAACTGTGGCATGCTTCCAGAAACACCACCTAAAACAAGTATCTTAATTAAACAAATTCCCACATGGACACACACCAATTAAAGTCCAGCAAATGTGTCTTCCAATCAGAAATACCAGAAGTGTACAGTAAATGACCTGGCCTCAAAATCTATGCAGGCAGAAAGCAGGCAGAAGGTACAATGAGGCCTTTGCTCAGATTCATCATTGGTCAACCTCATGCAAATATTTATCCAAAGCCTTTCCTTCAGCTACTACATACTATATAATACAATGAGGACTTAATGGTTTAAGCAGCATGCTTATAGACTCTAAATTACTAATGCAGAGATTAAAGTGTTCATTAAAGGCAGCTGCAACCTATTCTACTTAGAGTAAACACTAGTAAACTTGAACACAAAATATGTATCGTAACCTTACATACCTAATTCCCTTAAAATAAGTTCACAATTCCATTACTTAAATAAATACATTTTATTGTTGCTGTTGTTGCCATTCTGAAGCTTAAACTCGGGTCCTGAATGCTATCCCTAAGCATATTTTGCTCAAGGCAATAGCTCTACCACTTAAGCCACAGTTACACTTCTGGCTTTTTAGTAGTTATTAGAGATAACAGTCACAATCTTTCCTGCCCAAGCTGGCTTCAAACTGTGATCCTCAGATCTCAGCTTCCTGAGTAGCTAGAATTACAGGTGTGAGCCACCAGCACCCAGCAGACAAATACATTTTTACTTATTAAGTAACCATCTAAAGACTCATAGAACAAACATTTAAAAGGCTTTGGAGAATCAATGTCTAGAACACAGCCTGGTGTAACACATAGTAAATGCTCAGTCAATATATTTGGGGCTGGATGGATGGCTAAATACTCTGGGATTGAAAACCTATGGGCCAAGACGAATACAAAAACCTACTCTCAAAGCCTATTTTAATGGAGGTACACACATCAATACCATTCACAAATACTGAGTGACCTCCTGGTTCAACATAATCCATGGTCCAGAGTACTTCAGAAGCCAGGGGAGGCCCCTGATGTTATATCCATTTATAAGGGGAACACACGAAAATGAAGCATGACAATTTACAACTGACTAAACCCTTGACCCTTGAAGTCCCCAAATAAGACAGAAAAAAGTACTGAATACTTACTTATTGGCTCTCATGCCTTCTCTCCGGGTTGCCAAGCCCTCTGCAACCAGTGATTCTGCAATGTTTTCCCCATTAGTATCTGAGGAAGCAGAAAAAGGGAAGTAAGTACAGCTTTCAAACTGCCTCCACTAGCAACAGAAGCATCAGGATCTGAGTCACTTTCACACTGGCTCTTAAGGAGAACAATGCTTCAGAGAAATGGACAGTTAGGCGTGCAGCACTGGCCTTTTCAGGGAACTTCTCTCAAAATGTCTCGTCTCTAGCATCCAAAAGTCTATCAATCTTCTCAGGAGTTTCTTATTTTCTAGTATCTCTCCCAGGCCAAAGGCAATCTCCGGAACCATGGGAGATTGACAAGAAAGCAAGACACATGATGTGGCAGGCAACTCAAGAGAGCAGGAAACAGCGGCCGAAGAAGAGACTGGAAAGACAAGATCTCTCAACATCCTGATTTACTCATCTCTGAAGTGGGGAGAGTTCTGGTGAAAATTAAATACTTCCTGTTAATCTCTAACTCTCCACAGAAATCAGGAAATGTTAATCCCTTAACTTTGTAAGATCAGATAGACACATTCATTTAGGGTTGTCGATCACACTTACACAATGTCCAATCCCTCTACACCATGTCCTATTCTCTGCTCCAAAAGAACACCATGAGAAGCTACACTGATAAAGAAAGACCAAACCATCTCTTGCTCTCACACAGATACAAAAAGGAGAGCATATAGATTTCTAGTCTCTCACACAGCAGCCAGCTGAACAGGCAAGAAAAATAAAGTTAAACATAAAATTCAACCTGATTAGGTTCTACTTGGGCATTTGAAACATTAATTCCATTTCTATAGTATTGAAAAAGCTTTTAGGCTTGGTATAGTCTCTTAAATCTTTGCTTGTCAACTGAAACTATAAAAGAAGACATCTACGAGGGAATCGCTGCATAAATATCTTTAACATGGAAGAGAACGAGTTGCCAGATAAACTGAAACACAGCAGTCTAGCTGATAGCTAATGTCAGCTCAGGGTAAACTCTAAGATTTATATTCAGTACACTACACCCCACGTATATTATTAGTAACAGGTGTATGCATGAGCATGCATACACACACACAGCCTTATCATTAGAATGTCCACCTTTCTGCAAAGGTAAATTATATGCCACTTACTCTACCAAGAGTGGTGGGGAATGATATTTATATAAAGAACATGCTAAGCATAGATCATCTAGCCCTTTCCATTGAGGTTAGTGCTAAAGCCAGACACAGACAGTGTAAATATTACATGGGTTCCTTCAAAGCAACAGGAATCCCAGAGTAGAAAGACAAAACAAAGGATGTAAAGATCAGGAAAAAATTGGGCACTCAGATGCCAAGAGTTGAGAGGGTAAATAGAATAAAACCCAGGCACTAAAAAGGTGGAGAAGCCATACCAGCCAATCAAGAGCACACCAATATCTCTCAGACATTTCCTTGGCACACAGCACCCTGAAATAGCCTACTTCTAAAAAGTGAATTCCAAATATTCCTTGAAAAAAGAAAAATATATTATATTACCTAAGTTGGATTATCAAAAGAAGACAACAAGATTCGGTAGAAAGGAAACTGAAAGAGACATTTATAAACCAAAGTTCTCATTTTATTTATCAACTTAGAATCTGTCACAGTTGAAAGAATTTTATTCAGAGCCAGTGAGTGGATATCCTGTCTTCAAAGTCAGAAACAAATTATGTCCTTTTTTAGAAAATTCTAGGTGTTAGAGATAGCTTAAGATATCGAAGTGGGCTGGGGATATGGCCTACTGGCAAGAGTGCCTGCCTCAAATACATGAGGCCCTGGGTTCAATTCCCCAGCACCACATATACAGAAAATGGCCAGAAGTGGCGCTGTGACTCAAGTGGCAGAGTGCTAGCCTTGAGCAAAAAGAAGCCAGGGACAGTGCTCAGGACCTGAGTCCAAGCCCCAGGACTGGCAAAAAAAAAAAAAAAAAAAAAAAAAAAGATGTCGAAGTGTTACATAGGAGTTAGGATGCCAAGTTGAAAGGAAACTGGCAAGGCAAAGTTTACTTCTGTGCACTATCAGCCAAAAATCTGGCAAGTAAGCACATAGAACAGGCAGGCTTCTCTCACTTTACCCCTAACACAAAAGGCCCTGTCCCTCTGCTCCAATTGGCCAAACTCAGGTTCACAATCTGCTCACAATTGGCTAATTTGAAGAGGGGGATACACTCAATGTACAGTTTAAAATACCTAGTTATAACATGACCACTAAAAGACTTTGAGATAAGATAAAGCAATCTCAAAACATACTCATACTCACTGCCACTTTCTTGGAAAAGTTCAGGTCTGTCTTAATTCTTCCATTTTGGAACAGTGTGTCTTGTTTCCTCTTCAAAACATACAACCTCTGCTACTTTCTTGAAAAATCTCAGTTAAGTCTAACTCCTCTTCCATTTTGGAACAACCAGTGAAGACAAAACCTTACATTCAAAAATCTTGCCTTGGGGCTGGGAATATAGCCTCCAAAAGAGGTATAAAAAGCAAACTGGTGGGCTGGGAATATGGACTAGTGCTTGCCTCATATACATAAAGCCCTGGGTTCAATTCTTCAGCACCACATATATAGAAAAAGCAGGAAGTGGCGCTGTGGTCAAGTGGTAGAGTGCTAGCCTTGAGCGAAAAGAAGCCAAGGACAGTGCTTATTAGGCCCTGAATCCAAGCCCCAGGAATGGCAAAAAAAAAAAAAAAAATCTTTCCTTATCCCAAAGTATTTCCTTTTCCTCTTTCTTTACTTGCTGATAATGTCTTAGCAGAACTATCAACCAGAACCAAGCCACCAGGCCAAAGGAGCAACTTTTTAAGTAACCCACTTCAATAGAAAAGATGGCTTTTCATCATGAGTTAACTACAAATTCTACCCATTCTCTTCCATAATAAGAAAAATTCAAGGTCATTCCCAACTCACTTTTCTAAAACATCCACAATTAAAATCATTCTTAAACAGACTGTCATTAGCCTCAACACTCAGCCCTGATTGTTTACCTCTACATTGATTACCCAAATCAAACAGATTATATAAAACAGGAAGGTTTCCAATGTTTATCTTCTTCCTGGTTGCTTTCTAGAAAACACTCACTTCTTTCACTGTCTTATATACATCCAAACCCCTTTCCCCAATATTATTCTCTGTCCATCTAATCAAGAGACCACAATATTTCATATCCTATGAAGCATTTGGCTAAATACAGTAGTAGCTTTGAGTCCATGCACAAACATATACACAGAGTTACTCAAAGACCATGCAAGAGCTAGGTGCTTTATATATATCATCTTTTTTACGCTTTTGACAGCTTACAAAAGATTAACTGGAGTTCAGAGAGGGCAAGGGGTAAAAATACAGAATGGCAAAGACAGAATTCTAACACCCATCTACACAACTCCAAAGCCAATTTCTTCTATTCTAATATAAAATGTGTGGTCTGCAAAAAAACAACAGGCCCGAACTGACCTTCTTTTACTAAACAGTCCCAGGAAGAAGAAGAAAAAAGCCACAGATAAAGAACTAGAGGGTGAGGGGCTGGGGATATAGCCTAGTGGCAAGAGTGCCTGCCTCGGATACACGAGGCCCTAGGTTCGATTCCCCAGCACCACATATACAGAAAACGGCCAGAAGCGGCGCTGTGGCTCAAGTGGCAGAGTGCTAGCCTTGAGCGGGAAGAAGCCAGGGACAGTGCTCAGGCCCTGAGTCCAAGGCCCAGGACTGGCAAAAAAAAAAGAACTAGAGGGTGCAATATAGGAAATCTATAGGAATTCAATTAGCACACTGACTTCAAAGCACAAAGCCACTGAGTTCCACAGGCAGATACCCTAAACATAAGGCCTTGTTTTGCAAGCCAAGAGAGCAGCATAAGAGTAAACGAACAGGGCTGGCCCTGAGTCCAAGGCCCAGGACTGGCAAAAAAAAAAAAAAAGTAAACAAACAGAACTTCTGAAGTGTGCCTCTGTACCTAGGTATCATGTGCCTAGTACCTACACTTCTAATGTCACCTTCAGCCAACCACTCTAGAGCTACTGTCACCAGAACCCATGCTGGCCTTGTACTACATAATAGAAAACCGATCCTTAGAGGAACCTGAGAGTCCAAGAGAATCAAGTTGGCTCCTCCATGCTGCTCACCTTTTCCAAGGTAGATCATACCATACTCTCGCCCCTGGGGAGTCTTGTTTTCTATTGTGAAACATACTTCCTTCCCAATCAGCTTCTTTCGGAGGAACTCTCGAGCAGGAAATGCCCAGGGCTGAAAGACAAAACACAAGTGTCACAAGACTGCCTATTCCAGACCCCAGCAGCATTCAAACTATTTTATGTCTTTAATAAATGCCTGGTCCTGGCCCTTCACTGGGTCAAGAAGAATGTAGAAACAAAATACACACAACACAGACTGCATACTTAGGAGGCCACATACAAAAACGAGAGTATAGTAGTTGTTTTAATTAGTTCAACACCTAAAAACAGTCCTTGGGCTTTCCTGACACTGGCAGTAGCACTTTTCCCCCATCACTGTTCAGTTACAACCTGCTTCATGAATAGTATTTGCCAACACTTTTACAGTAAGTACATAGCATGTGCCAGCTACTACTCTAACTGCTTTCTATATGTCAACCTACTCACAGAAATGGGAAGCCCAGGCTCCAGAACCTCCTAGACAGAGGATGTCATAAATAAAAACTACTACCTTCATTAGTTTGCCTCTTTCCTGTTTGCAGAGCACTTTCCCTGAAACCAGTTTAAGGCATGGCTAGAGTGGAAATAAGGTTTTAGTGCCACATACTATTATCTTGGAGTAAGTCCTCTACTCAAATAAGAGCCTTGTTTATAACATCTCTGTCACCTTATAAAGGACAGACATAGGGTTCAGCAGTAGAATACTTTCCTAGCATGTACAAGCCCTGGGTTTGATCCCAGCACCACAAGAAAGAAAGAAAAACAACAGTAGAGTTGAGAGAGTATAGACCCGCAAATGTCTCCTCTTATATTCCAGCTTGAATCCTGGGAGATCACCAGTGACAGCTGCTGATAAGAATCGCCTTGATAATGGCTAATCTCCTCTCACCCAGTCAGTCAGGACATTGGGCACGGGGCGGGATGGGGCAGGGCAGGGGGGTGAGCCACGAACCCCACAGACCAGACAACAGTCTCCATGTGATCAAAATATTCACAATGATAAACGGACATTCTCCTCTGAAGCAGTCCTATCAAAGTAACCACTGGCTTTTGAATTTGTAATCTGTACCTTAGTGCCCCAAATTTCTTTTGAATAGAAAGGTTAGGGGATGGGCATGTGGTCTGTAGGAGCTCATATGCCCGGAAAAAGAAAAAGCAAAATAAATACACAAGTGTTCTCCCCTCTAACAAATATACTGTGCATAAGTTTCCCATTAGAATCCCTTTAAGTCACAAAATAAGGGCTACACATGTTAAAGGCAGAATAGTCAATTAGTGGCCTAGAAAGAAGGCCTTTGCCAACCTTTTCTGTTCATAAAGATTATTACAATAAGTCATTCAACAAGCTCAAGCTTTTCTAATAGAAAAACATCTATATAACGAACCAGAAATCAATAGTCGTGAAAAAGAGAATGGTTACCTAACATCAACTACGAATTGTTTAGAAAAACTAGTCATGAATATAGGTGCTCAGATACCACCCAACAGTCGTGTCCTTAATTATTTGATGCCCTTTCAAAGTACTAATAAGCAAAGAAAACAATCACTCAATGGCAATATAAAGTTCACCATATTGTTGTGTGTCATTTTCACCACTCTCACTTCCTAAAAGTGAAAATACACTACTCACCAGAGTCTGAGGTCAGAGTCATAATTCTAACTATCAGTCAAATCACAGAATCAACTAAATGGTACTGAGCCTCCTAGATTTTTATTACCTAGTGGTCAAGTTACTCTAAAACGCATCTTGATTGAAGCCATAGTCCTAAGTACCACATTAATATTTAAGATTTGGTAACATGCTACTTTTCTTTTTTTTTTTTTTTTTTGGCTAGTCCTGGGGCTTGGACTCAGGGCCTGAGCACTGTCCCTGGCTTCTTCTTGCTCAAGGCTAGCTAGCACTCTGCCACTTGAGCCACAGCGCCACTTCTGGCCATTTTCTGAATATGTGGTGCTGGGGAATCGAACCCAGGGCCTCATGTATAGGAGGCAAGCACTCTTGCCACTAGGCCATATCCCCAGCCCATGTAACATGCTACTTCCTTTTTTTTTTTTTTTTTTTTTTTTTTTTTGTCATGGGGCTCTGGGCCTGGACGCTGTCCTTGAGCTCTTCAGCTCAAGGCCAGCACTCTACCACTTGAACCACAGCACTACTTCCAGTTTTCTGGGTGGTTTTATTGGAGATAAGAGTCTCAGGGACTTTCTGGCCCACATGGGCTTTGAACCATGATCTTCAGATCTCAGCCTCCTTAGTAGCTGGGATTACAGGTGTGAGCCACCAGCACCCGGTGCTACTTTCTTAAATTTTGGAAAAGCTCTGCTAACCTAAGTCTTCCTAAAGGAAGCCACAATCTGGTTATCAAGGGTCAGTTCACAAGAAAACAAATACCTTGCCCCTAGAGAGAATCTTCCAGTTTCTATGCACCAAACAGAAGCTCTCTAAAAGCTTTTAGTGCCGCTGAAAGAACAGCCTCATCCTAGGCCTTCATGTTTACAGATGGCCAATCACTGAGCAATAAGATAAAGCCACACTGGAGGTCTTGAAACATATAGCTAATCCATAGGGGTTCTGTAATCTTCCTTTTCATTTTAAACTCTGTCCTATACAGAGTTGAGCAAATTCTATAACTAGATGAGATATTAGCTAAGAAGAGAGGCTGCCTGACAGGAGATTCACAGGGCCATTATTCCACCAAGCACAAGTGAGTACTATGGGAAGCATTGTGGACATGGGGCCAGGCTTCTGTGTCCACTAAGGATAGCCAGAGAGAAGGCTACCTGGCAACACACCACCTCCCCGAACAACTTTGCAGAGGAAATACGAAGAGATATGCTCAAAGCACTTATCGGAGTCAGAATAGCCTAATAGGAAGAATAACTGCAATCTATTCAAATGATACCCCAGAGCCCCATTAAAGAAGCAAGTGGCCTTTTAGTAACTGAGACTCAAAACAGCCCTTTCCCTCTAGAAAGCTCAATAGTAGTGGGTATAAGATGGCAGCCTGCTTTCCAACACCCAGACTCAAACTGAGATATAATGTCTAACGTTTGTGAAATAAAACTTTTTAATTCCAATCTTCTCTTTATGGATAGACTCCTAAAACTACCAGGAAAAATCAAACCCAGAACAATGTAAAATTTAAAAGCTGTTACTTTGGTACATGATGTCTTGTTCCTCCCTCTCTTCTAATCATCCCATTATACCACCTGAGTATTTTGTTCTACCACTGCTTCCTCACCACCCCAATCCTCAAATCTCTAAGCAAAGTAGGACTGTTAACACTCATTTCTGGACTTATGAAGCCAACATAAGAGCTTCACACACAGCAGGAGCTCAATTAATCTGTGGGAAATAAATATATAATTCCCACAGTGCCCATCAATACAGTAACTAGGCTGCCTGGAGTAGCTAGGCAACCGAGGGGATTAGCCTGGAACTGGGCAGTGCTGGCAGGAGACACAACTGCCATAGGACTCAGGAAAAAGATATACAGTGAAGCTGCATAGGACTTAGGAGAAACCGGAGTATCATTTAAAGAAGATATCAAGAGAGAAGACAAAGAATAATCAATTGAATGATTTAGGGGGCAATAATACAAAGGAAAGCAAATGAGTAATAATGTTCCCAATTCTCCTTAAATGTGAAAAATAACTTCAGGATGTGCTCTATTTATAAATTGAAAGCCTGGAAAGGTATTGCTATATTGTATAATCCACCAACCCCAAAAGGGAAACACAGATACTTTTCCTCCTTACCCATATCAATGTTATACACTTCATATCTGCTCTGTGTCAAGTGTTGAAGGGGACAAGGACAGAGAGGTGACCGTAAGAAGTCTCTCCTTTTAAAGAGCTTATGATCTAGTAGAAAGAGACACGTATGTAGACCTGGAAGGAAATGTGCGTATATCTTCTCAAGTGGTTAGACCTTACAAGGAAGTGGTCACCAGGCCACATAGGCAAGAAATGTGCTGAAGGTGAGAATGGACACAAGTAGCCTGGGAGAAGAGCCCAGTGCTGCAATGGTTAAACCTCAGCAGCCAGAGGGGCTTCAGGAAGAGAATGCAAGTGAAATCACAAATAGGCTATATTCCAAGCTCAGGCATGTGTAAATTTGTCACAAAGGTAATGAGGAATCAGCAAAGCATCTGAGAATAACAATGAGCCACAGAATAAGTGGAAATTATGTTTCAATGGATCTGGGAGCCTACAGAGAAAGGAGGAGAGGGATGGAGAGGGAAGGCAAAGAGACTATTATTTCAACATTCCAAGCACACTATCAGAGTTGAACAAAGAACAATAGCAATAGTAATGAAATGCCAAGGGTAGATAAAAGATTTGAAGGAGGCAGAATCTCTAGGCTTTGATAAAGGCTGGGCTGCTGGCATTACGAGAGTCGGGGACTAAAAGAAGAGCAAGGGTAATCAGTCTTCTGGTTTGGGTTAACAATTGGCATCCCTAGTAACAAGTAAGAGCAGCTTGGAAGGCATGGTAGAATGAAAACCAAATCACAGCAGGATGAGGAGAGACTGGAGAAGAGAAATGACTGTGAGCTCGGAAGGGTGAAGTCTGCAGCTACCAAATACTTCATCCCACAGGATCTGACAAGTTACTACAAGAATCTTGGTGATACTGAGCTGCTCTGGAAGAGATAAAGCACCAGACTATATAAGTACATGGAACTATAATGGAATGTCAGGTAAGATTACATGCTATCCTTCCCTCCAGGATAATTCTGGTCAGATTCTATTGTTTTGTTCCAGTTATGATATTTGAGAACAAGTCCCAACTAGCCTTGTGTTTCTCTGCCCCATATTCTCAAGAACAAAACAGGAAATTAAAACACAAACCCTTCTTTCTCAGAGACTACACTGTTTCTTTCTTCGGGGGAAATGAACTTGATCAGCTCCAAGAAGGGCCAACACTCTTCACCTCTCAGAAGCAATCACACTTATGCAATGTGCAGCTGAAAGGAAGAGCTTGTGGGAAATGATGTTTTACCCATTGGGTTAGCAGTGCTGAAAGAGATTTAATCTTCTTTTACTTGGTATAACACAGCAATAGTGATTACCACAACTCACATCTATGAAGTATTTTATAATGCCTTAAACACTTCACATTTTGTTATTTAATCCTAGTTGACAATCTTGAGGTATATACTATCACTCATATGGTTGCTGATGGGAGAACAATAAGAAAGAATTGATCTAAATCTATTTAGTCATTCTGAGAATCTAACCAATTGCTGTTAAGTCATTTTTCTCTATCTCCAGTATCTATAATGTTGCTTTATGATCTTAACTTAAACAAAATACACTTTGTTAAAGATGGAAAATTTTAAATGCTTTCCTTCTTTAAGAGCTCCTCATGGGGGCTCTACCTAGTGGTAGAGTGCTTGCCTAACATGCATGAAGCCCTGGGTTCGATTCCTCAGCACCAAATATATACTGAAAAGGCCAGAAGTGGCGCTGTGGCTCAAATCGGTAGAGTGCTAGCCTTGAGCAAAAAGAAACCAGGGACAATGTTCAGGCCCCAAGTTCAAGCCCCAGGACTGGCAAAAAAAAAAGAGCTCCCCATAAGCTCTCACTTTTTCTTCTCCACTTCTATAGCAGGAAACAGAGGAGAGCTGGTTACTAATCTGCCCGATGTCACTAAGATGTAGCAAAGGACAAAAAATTAGAATGAAGGAATTCCACTCCTCATACCCAAAATAGTATTCAATATTTCTAAATGTAGAAGCCAAGAAGACTGCGTCTTGCCAAAAGGAGATGCATAGCCACAAGAACATAAGAAGTGAAAGGCAAACCAGAGAAGCCAAGTAACCAGGCACTGGAGCTGGTATGCAGGGTGTGAACAAGATAGAAGACAAATGCTCAGAAGTAGCTTCTCACATAACAAGAGCACAATGAAAAGCTGAGTTACTGAAAAAACGATGAAAACGCCCTTTAAAATATTAATGTTTGTTGCTTTAAAAAAAAAAAAAACTGCCAGGTACCACCTGTAATCCTAGCCACAAAGGAGGCTGAGATCTCAGGATCAAAGCCAGCCCAGGCAGGAAAGGCCATGAGACTCTTAACTCCAATTAATCACCAGAAAACTGAAGTGATGCTGTGGCTCAAGTGACAGACTGCTAGCCTTGAGATGAAGAGCTTAGGGACAGGGCCCAGGCCCAGAGTTCAAGCCCCATGACTGACAAAAAAATAAAAATAAATTTTTTACATTTTCATGAAATTCCTCTAAGGGATGCCACACTAAGACACTAAGACATGTAATAAGCTGGGAGCCAGTAGCTTGGGCTGAGATCTAAGTGTAATTCAAGGCCAGCTCCGTGAGATAAATCTAAGACACTCTTATCTCCAATTAACTAACAAAAAGCCAGAACTAGAGATGTGACTCCAGTGGTAGAGCATCAGCTGTGAGCAAGGGACAAAAACAAATAAGAGCAAGAGGCCCAGAGTTCAAGCCTGATTACCAGCACCAAAAGAAGAAGAAGAAGAAGAAGAAGAAGAAGAAGAAGAAGAAGAAGAAGAAGAAGAAGAAGAAGAAGAAGAAGAAGAAAATATGTGTAATAAAGGTTGGCTATGATAGTCTGTAGATGTTAAATACCTCTGGAAGAAGATACCTATAACAGCAGTTATCTCTAGGGAAAGATCTAGATTTTTCACAGCTCTTCCATATCAAGGTAACTTCAAAGGACTTTGAAGACAGGAACATGCAGAGATTGAGTAGTGAAAACAAAGACAAACCTAACTCTGAGGGAAAGGACTGAAGAAAAGCCATGAGGCTATGACTAATGCTCAGACATCAGTTTGCACAGGAACAGGTGCAGAACACTGGAGCAGATCCAGAGTCAAAAGTCCCAGGATACAAAAATACTGAAAACGCGCAAAAAAAGAAAGAACACATCAATCCAGGAAGAGATGAGACTTGCTACAAAGGCCATCTGGAAGACCCTGGAAGCACCTACCTCATCTGGGGTATCTTTTGCATCTGGTTGTGTGGCAGCTGCCCGCCGGGCCAGATTTCCAGCGCGAATGTTGCTGAGGTTGATCTGCCGCTCGGGAGGAGGCCCACCACGTGGCTGCCCTCGGACAATGATGGCGCATCCCGAGAGCACCTAAGCAGGGGGGAAAAAGAGAGAAAATTAGCAACCTGAAGGCAAAAATCACCACAATGTAGGATGTTCATTAATGAGTGCCCAACAGTGCTTAGTACACTAGAGGCTTTTAAATATGTGTTGAATGACTAAATGAACCAAATTCCCTTTCATTTTAGAAGAGAAACCCCTACATAAAGCTTTGATTCAAAAATGAAGGAACCAAAAATACAAATAGGAGTTAAACAAATAAAAATCCATAAAACAAATAGGCTAGAGTAAAAAAGCACCTGAGACACAAAGGTTAATGATCTTTGTAATTTCATCCCAGCAAGCACTAGCACTTAGGTTCAATTATTAAGAAGTTAGTATTTCTATCCACATTTTCTATTCTCAGAAACAGTGGAAAAAAGGGGTGGCCAGGAGTCAGTGACTCCCACCTGTAATCCCAACTTCTCAGGAGGTAGAGGATCAGGAGACACTGAGGTTAAAGGCCAGCCTTAGAAAAAGGCAAGACCCATCTCAAACAACAAGGTAGTCATAGTGATACATGCCTAAGGTTTGGCCTACACAGGAAGCCATAAGCAGACAGTCCAAGGCTTCCAGAAAAAAACAAGTCTACCTATAATAAGGAAAAAAGTTGTACAGTGCCTTTCTACATAAGTGTGGGATCCTGAATTCAATGTTAGTACCACCAAAAACAAGAAAAAAGGGGGAAAAACTGGAAGAAGCCCACGCACACCACCCAGCACGAACTGAGCATGCCCAAAGCCAAAAGAAAAATGCAGAAGTGCTATAATCTAGAGAGCCCACAGGGTAGATGATCAGGAAATCTAACACATACCCAAAGGCCCTTTCCCTCTCTCCAATCAAGAGGGCGAGACTCAGAATCCACAAAACTGTGAAAGGGCCCTGAAGTTTATTAGCATTTAGATTTAAAATATCTGTAGGGCAAAAGAAGGGAAAAATTCAAGTGAGAGAATAGAAGGGAAGTAAGAGCAAGAAGGAAAAGTGACTCAAGTATTTAAATTGCTTTTGCTTGGCAAGACACACTATGAGGAACAGGTGGGCTCAGGTACTGGCTTCACCAGATCCAAAACACAATTCCAGGCTTCCCAACAAGCAACAGCTGCTGAAAGGTTGGCAGATACAAAGGTGGAAGGTTCTGGCAACAGAACAACAGAAGAGGAAATCAGCAAAACTATAAAGGAACGATCATTACGAAGGAAACGGAACCAGAAAGGCATAAGGGGAAAGCCATTCCTATAATACTCTCACTAGCTGACATTTCACCCTCTTAACATATATTTAGAAGTGCATTTAAACATACAAAAGTTAAAGAGCAAGAAAAGTAAACCACTGAGTAACCACAACCCAAACTGAAACCCTACAACACTGCCAATCTTTGGATTTCCTCTGTGACTCTCTTCTGGGAGCCCTTTCTAATGCCCACTAGCCACTATGATAAACCTTGTTTTTCTATACAGTTCAGCTAGGTATACACACCTAAGCAACAGGCTTCATTTTTTTCTATTTCTGAACTCCGTTCTAATTAAATCTACTACATGAAGCAACCAACAACTTGCTGCTTCTGCTCATTTTGTTCACTGAAACTCGCCCATGCTGACATGAAAATATTCATTTTCATATCTACTTCCTTTCATGGGAACTCCAATGCATAAATATGCATATTTTAGTTTTATAAAACTAGTGCTGTCAACAATGTTCATCACAGCACAATTTGTCATAGCTAAAATATGGAACCAACCCAGATGCCCCTCAGTAGACGAATGGATCAGGAAAATGTGGTGCATATACACAATGGAATTTTATGCCTCTATCAGAAAGAATGACATTGTCCCTTTCGTAAGGATATGGAAGGACTTGGAAAAAATTATACTAAGTGAAGTGAGCCAGACCCAAAGAAACATGGACTTTATGGTCTTCCTCATAGGGAATAATTAGCACAGGTTTAGGCTAGTCACAGCAGAGGATCACAAGAGCCCAATAGCTATGCCCCTATGAATCCATAAGATAATGCTAAGTGAAATGAATTCCGTGTTATGGAAATGAGTGATATATCACTGTTGTAATTACTTTCAACATGCCATGTGAAACCGTAGCTTCTATTGTTGATCTTCTTGTATCCCCTTCCTGTGGTTGTACCTGCACTATCACTGTATCTTATCTGAGTACATTGGAAACTGCATTGTATTAGAACTAGGAAAGTGAAAGGGAATACCAAAATCGAGAGACACAAGATAAAAAGACAAACTACTACAAAAGCAATACTTGCAAAACTGTTTGGTGTAAACCAACTGAACAACTCATGGGAGGAGAGGGAAAGGGGGAAGGGGAGGGAGTAATTAGGGAGGAGGTAACAAACAGTACAAGAAATGTATCCAATGCCTAACGTATGAAACTGTAACCTCTGTGTACATCACTCTCACAATAAGAAAAAAAAAAAACTAGTGCTGTGATTTATCTCAGTATTTCCAATAACTTCAACACAGAGTCAGGGTTCCTCGGAAATGGTGTAGTTCAAGTGGTAGAGTGACAGCCTTAGGTGAAAAGAGACAGAGCCCCTTCCTCTTTGGCCATCTCTCTCTCTCTCTCTCTCTCTCTCTCTCTCTCTCTCTCTCTCTCTCTTTCTCTCTCTCTCTCTTTCTCTCCCTCTCTCTGTCCTCTCTCATACACACACACACACAGAGTCTGACTAATCCAGGTATGAGTTATATTCTTAATTCTTATCCTTTGTGATCAATGCTACAAGCAATGAAATTCAAAACTTCTAACCAAACCTTGTTAAAAAGTCTATCCTGAGAACCCATTCCCTGGGAACCATCTCAAAAATAAAAGGATTCTAAACAGAAAATATCTTTCAAAGCAAAGAAAGAACAGAGGATATTTGAAGTTCTTGAAATAGATTATAAAAGTCAGTCAAGAGCTTGATTTGACTCAATTCTTCCTCATGGGCGGCAGAAACCATATATACAAGAGGAACAGCACAGTTTAGGGGCTGGAGTTGGGGACTCAAGTGGTAGAGCACTGGCCAACCATACCCAAGGCCCTATATTCAATTCCCAGAACCACCAAACCCAAACACACACACTCACAGAACACTTCCTCTTTAAATAATTCTTGCATACATTCCTTCCAAAGGTGTCTAAGGAAGGCAAGCTACATACACCACACAAACCACACCACATATCAGTGTCTGTTCCTTAATTCTTATAAGTTCAAGTTTTAACAGAAATAAAGCATTCCAAAGAGACCCAGCGCCTCTTGGTAAAGTCCCACTGAGAAAGCTAGGACCCACTTACAAGAGAATTCACCCTGGCTGGCCAAGATAAACTATGACAAACAAGCACCTGCCCAGAAAACCATGTTTCTCATGTCTGAGAAAGGCCGATGAAAAGCTCAAGAAGAGAGTAAATAGTGAGAAGAACCCCCTTTCACCTGAAATATTAGAAATACCTGTCTCTGCCAGGTAGGCTGGATCCTTGGGGGCAATGAGTCTGTATCTATTACCCTATTCCCACTCTGGGTTGCTTTGGCAAACAACTTGTACAAAACTCCACTGCACAGCCTCCCATCTCCCAGAATGCTATTCAGAAGATGGCCATCAGAGCTTCTTTGTCTTACTGCATTAGATATGCTTGAATTAATAAAACCTGAGAGAAGATTTGTACTTTTTCAACTGCTCTGCATATTTTATACTACTGAGTGTGCTACTCTAAGCAGCAATTGCCAATCCAATCTCCAGTGCAACAGGGATAGATTCTCTCATTAGCTGGTGGCCTTGGTAGAAAGGTAGGAAAAGCCTGTGTCTGCAGATCTCTGTGGAAGGAAAAGATCTCTAGCAGAGAAGAAGTCCTTTCCCTTCACTGTTTATAGGAACTGAAAATGTTCAAAACATACCATGTGTCTCCTCTCTGCTACCTCCACTCACCTGCCAAGCACAACTAAAGCTTCCTCCCCCTGCCTTTCTATGCAGGTCTATTCCAGTGCTTCCCCAATGAAAATATTTTAATGACCTCCTCCTGCTGAAGTTTAATGACCTCCTCCTACTGAAGGTTCCCCACCAAATAAAGCCAGGTGGAAATGCCCTCAGGGGAGAAATGCTTAAAATGTCTTAAGTAAAATAGAAGAAAGACTAAGAGGCTATAAATCAACTTATATTTAATCCAGCATTGAGTCAGTTTTCTTTTCTGAAACATCTGACATCTACATTGGTTCTTTTGGTAAGCATACTCACTGATGAGGTTTATTTAGTCATTTATTAATTCAATGTGCCTACTATGCACAGGGCTCTGTTCTTCTAAGCAATCTTTACATTTCAGTAAAATAAAACAGACAAAACTATCTGCTCTGGGAACGCCAATATTCCACAGTGGAACAAATGGTAAATACCATAAGCAGGTAAAACATGTCATTTATCAGAATTTTAATCTCAGAATTGTGTTAAGATTGAGAAAAAACTGTCACGGGTAATTGATCTGCCAAAGCAGTACTGACTGATTCACGTTGCAAACTTCCATGGATGCGGTAATTATCCTTAATTGCTAATTTATAGGGCATAGAAAACAAGTCATATGGTTGCTGCTTTATCCAATTAGATTAATAAAATGACATAGTCTAGAAAAACGATCTTAGGACTACCTGATAAAGTGGAAGGTTTATGAAACCAGCTGTCACAATGAGTCACTTTGATTGAGGTTATGGATTAGGCATTTCTCATCTCTGCCAATAAAGGTTGCAGAAGGATGCGGTGTGATTCAAAGGACCTGGCTTTGGGGCATGAGTAAGACAGCTACAAAGGCTGAACCAAGGCAGCTGAGAAGGAAAATGGGGAGTCAAAATGTTCAAACTCAACTGACAGGCTAAAGGGAGATTTACCTACAATGAAACACTAGATGGGTAGCTACTAACATGTTGCCTGGCAACAGCAACACCACATTAAATCTTCACTAGATTCAAGCGATTTGGTGCATTTAACACTTTAACTCCCAGGCCAGTGATACCTATAATACAAAAACCTAGTCTCGATATACCTATAGGAAAAAAGTCTTAGGTTTACCAGCAGGGCTATCATGTTTTCCAGTCCAAGAGCAAAAATTATTCTGGCCTGAGCATAGTATATTAGCTCTGCAGTGAGGACTGGCTTACTAGGTAAATGTCAACAGTAACAACTGCCAATATGAAAAACCACTAGAAAAGACCAGGGCAGACAGACACTGGATGATGGATATTACAAAAAGAAAGTCCAAAATAAATCCATACAATTACAGTCTACTTTTAACCAAAGTGCTAAGAAATTTAGTGCAGAAAGAGTAGCCCTTTCAACAAATTAATGGCAAAACAATCAGATATATTATCTATCCTACATTGTCTACAAAGGGGAATTCAACTCAAAAAGGATCAGAACTAGACATCGCTACTTAGGAGGCTGAGATCTAAGGATCATATTTCAAAGCCAGAGGAGGCAGGAAAGTCCATGAGATTCTTATCTCCAATTAACTACCAAGAAGCCCAAAGTAAAACAGTGGCTCAAGTGGTAGAGCACTAGCTTTGAGCCCAAAAGTTCAAGGGCAGCACCCAGGCGAGGGGAGGACGGGAACAGGAGGAATAGGAAGAAGAGGAAGAGGAAGAGGAGGCAGTAGAAGCAGAAGCAGACACATAAACTATGAAAATCTTGCCAGACACTGGTAGATCATGCTATAATTCTACTCAAGAGGCTGAGATCAAAGGATCATGGTTCAAAGACAGCATAAGCAGGCAAATTCAAGAGATTCTTCACTTCATCAGGGGAAAAAAGAAACAGCTAGAATTAAAGGTGTGGTTCAAGTGGAAGAACACTAACCTTGAGTAGAAAAAAGCCAAATGAGTACAGAGCCCTGAGTTCAGGCCCCAGTGCCAAAACAACAACAACAACAACAACAATAATAATAATAATAAACAAGTCTTTTAATAAAGCACACATGTAAATCTTCATGACCTTGCATGACACAAAATACAATCAACAGCCAGGCACTGGTGACTCTTGCCTGAAATCCTAGCTGCTCAGGAGGCTGATATCTGAACATCACAGTTTGAAGCCAACCCAGGTAGAAAAGTCCCAGTGAGACTCTTATCTCTAATTAACCACTCAAAAACCAGAAGTGGAGTTGTAGGTCAATGTGCTAGCCATGAGCAAAAGAGCTCAAGGGCAACACCCAGGCCCAAAATTCAAGCCCATGACAACAACAACAATAAAACCATAAACAAACAAAAAGGATAGCTGGGCTTCATCAAAACTAAAACTACTGCATGTAATCCTACCTAGTCAGGAGGCTGAGATCTGAAGATCTCGGTTCAAAGCCAGCCTGCGCAAGAAAGGCCATGAGACTCTTATCTCCAATTAACCACCAGAAAACTGGAAGTGGTGCTGTGCCTTGAGTGGTAGAGCGCTAGCCTTGAGCTGAAGAGCTCAGGGACAGCACCCAGGCCCAGAGTTCGAGCCCCATGACTGACAGGAAAAAAAAAAAAAAAACTAAAACCACTGTGCTTCAGCAGTTACCAAGAAAAGCTAGTAATATAGCTCAGAAGTACAGTGCTTACCTACTATGGCTAGACCCTGGCTCCAATGCATAGCACTGCCAAAAAAGAAGAGCAAAGAAAAATAAAAGTGAAAAACAACACTTGGAAACAATTATATTAACTGTCTAATATCCAGAATAATGAACTCAGATTTTACAGCCATTAGGATGGTGGTAGCAAGGTGACAGACAACCAGGAACACTGTTGCATCTCTGTACTTCCAGTTTCTTTTTTTTTTTTTTTTTTTTTTTGGCCAGTCCTGGGCCTTGGACTCAGGGCCTGAGCACTGTCCCTGGCTTCTTCCCGCTCAAGGCTAGCACTCTGCCACTTGAGCCACAGCGCCGCTTCTGGCCGTTTTCTGTATATGTGGTGCTGGGGAATCGAACCTAGGGCCTCGTGTATCCGAGGCAGGAACTCTTGCCACTAGGCTATATCCCCAGCCCCTGTACTTCCAGTTTCTTGGAGGGCTGAAGCAGGAGAATCGCTTGTGCCAAGCAGTGTGACACAATGAAACCTCACAGTGGCAGCCAGTCAATAAGATGCAGTTAGCAAGGATACAGAGAAAATGGAACACTTACATGTTCTGGTAATACACCTGCTTTGGAAAACAGCCTACAGATCCTCAAAAGTTATTTGTAACATTCTTCTTAACAGCCCCCAAGAGAGTGAAAAGCACTAAAGTATTCATCAAATGATAAATGGACAAATAAAATGTGATGCAACCGTGTGACAGAAATTAAACATCTAAGTACTAATCAATTCTACAATATGGATAAACCTTAAAAATACTACTCTATGTCAAAGAAGGCCAACACCCAGGCCACAAATGAGATGATTTCATTTATTCAGAATGTATGGAAGGCGATTCAGAGACCCAGAGTAGATGAGTAGCTTCCAGAGATGGAAGAAAGACTGGGGAGTGACCACCAAGGGGTTAACAGGGCCTTTCTTGTTTGAACCTCATACTTTAAGAGGGCAAATATCTCTCTCTCTCTCTCTCTCTCTCTCTCTCTCTCTGTGTGTGTGTGTATGTGTGTGTGTGTGTGTGTGTGTGTGTGTGTAGCAAGAAGTAAACCTATAAATTAAAGGGCCTAACAATGAAAGCCAGTGAATTGGAAACCCGGCCCTCAAAGCACTACTGTTCTACTAGCTTAGGATGAAGACTCAGGCCAGCTGTGTTACAAACTGGTCCTCAGCTTGCAGTACAGGAGACTTTACATCTCAGAAGGTCAACAGACAAAGAGAAGACAGATAAAGAGAGCATCTAGGCTGGGAATATGGCCTAGTGGCAAGAGTACTTGCCTCCTACACATGAAGCTCTCAGTTCGATTCCCCAGCACCACATATATGGAAAACGGCCAGAGGGAGCGCTGTGGCTCAAGTGGCAGAGTGCTAGCCTTGAGCAAGAAGCCAGGGACAGTGCTCAGGCCCTGAGTCCAAGGCCCAGGAATGGCCAATAAATAGATAGATAGATAGATAGATAGATAGATAGATAGATAGATAGATAGATAGATAAATAAAGAGAGCATCTAATCTAGACCCTTTTACTTTACAGCTGAAAAGTCTGAAAGCAAGATAGATAAGGTGACTTTTGCCTAAAATAACAAGGATGGAGGAGCAAGGACTAGAACTGAAGTCTCCCAATTATGATAGTCCATTATACTGTGTGGAGAAACAAGCATTTGGGAGCTTATTTCTCTGTTCAAATGACAGTTGAGGTTACCTATGGATTAAATCTTTTTACCAATTAAAAATCTCCATTTCTATGTGCCAGCAGAGCAGCTGTCGGAGACTACTTCACTAAGAAAATAAAGACTCCATGAGCTGGCTGTTCCAAATCAAAGCAATATTTATTTGACACTACATGCCAGGCAAACAGAGAATGAGAGTTCAATATTATAAAAGAATACCCAAGAAAGGAGACACAGAGGAAGAATGTTCCACGATGATAAAAGGCAGTATAGGAAAGCTATGGCCAATAGCCAAAGTCAGCCAGCCACCTGTTCTTGCTCACTCCATAAACAAAAACGTGGTTTTCACATTTTTAAATGGTTAAGACTCAAAAAGAATATCATGTAACATGCAAAAAGAATGAAATTCAGATTTCAGTGTCTATAAATAAAGTTTTATTGGATCATGTCAACTTCATTTGTTTGCATATTGTCTACAACTACTTTCACATTAGAATGGCAGAGTTGGATGACTGTGACAGAGACCATATGGGTGGTAAAGCCTAAAACATTTAGTACCTAGCCCTTCCACAGAAGATACTTGCCAAGCCCTGATATAAAGGACTATGACAAGAAGGAAAAAGTAAAACGAGTTTTACAGCAATTTAAACAGCAAGAATCGAGCAAAAAAATTAATTCTGGACAATATTCAGAGAAGCAACAGAAATATATACCAAAAAAGAGTTCCACTTTAGAGGACTGAGGCATGGCTCAAGGGGTTTTTAAAAAAAAAGCCTAGTATGGGGCACTGGTGGCTCACACCTATAGCCTAGTTAGATTGATTGTTAGGATCACAGTTTGAGACACCCTGGTCCGAAAATAGTTCATGAGATCTGTTTGACACAAAGAGCTGGACAAGAAGGTGTACATCCATCATTCTAACTACCAGGAAGCCTAACATAGTAGACTGTATCCAGGTACATGTCCAAGCAGGAAGCCAGAGCCCATCTCAACATAGTGAACAAAAATAAGGGCTAGAGGCATGGCTCAGTGGTAAGAATATTCAAGGATCAACGTTCAAACCCAAGTATCTCTAAGAGTCAATACAATAAACAAGAGCTAGTAGACTCAATATAAGAAGTATCTCAAAGTGTAGTCCTCAGACTAGAAGAGTTTGTACAACAAAAAAGACCACATTTCTTATGGGGTACTAAAGTAAATATTAAAACCATCGAAAAGTTCCCACCACTTGGTTCAAAATTACACAGATAATCTGTAATCTAGTTCTTACTTTATTAGCTAAAATACATATTCTCTGGTAAAGTGGATCTAGGAGCCAAGGCCAGAATCCTTGTCCTCAGGTTATCATAATTAGTAAGTTTCACTTCTTAAGTTCATACTGAACTGAACTTCACGTTTGACAAAGTACTTTGGCAAACAGCCTCAGATGGTCTAGCCAAGAAGAATGACCACACGCTTTAAAAAGAAACCTAAGACAGTCTTGAATTTGAAGACACATTAAATGAAAACCACCTTCAACTTGGTAATGAGTCACTTATCTACAAATAAAAATACTACTACTGGACTGGGAATGTGGCTTAGAACCTTGTATCCATGAAGCCCCGGGTTCGATTCCTCAGTACCACATAAGCAGAAAAAGCCAGAAGTGGTACTGTGGCTCAAGTAGCTCAGTGCTAGCCTTGAGCAAAAGAAGCTCAGGGGCAGTGCCCAGGCCCTGAGTTCAAGCCTCAGGACTGGAAAAAACCAAAACAAAACAAAACAAACAAGCAAACAAAAAGAAAAACTATCTTTTCTGCATTGTTTCAATTACTAAATGAGATGTTTGGCAACCACCATTTGAAAATAGGAATGGTCCCCTTTGAAAACTCACAGACAAATTTAACCCTCATTCTTAGTTATTAAGAGACCAGGCATGGTGAGGAATGCCACTTGGGAATGCAGAAACAGGAGAATCACAAGTTTTGAGGACAATCTCAACCACATAGAGCTCCAAGGCCACCAGGAGTTACACAATGATAGTCTTCTCTCACACCTTAAAAAAGAGGGACTGGGTGCTTAGCTCAGTAGTAGAGTACATGCTTAGCATGCACAAAGACCTAGGTTCAATCACCAGCACTGTGGTGTTTAGAAGGAAAGCAGAGGACTAAGAATGAATAAAATCAAGGGTAGAGCCCCCATGATTGACTACTGGTGGCTTTATAAAAGGAGGGAAACAAGGACATGGACAGATGGGCATATGTACATGTTTTCTCTCTCTCTCTCTCTCTCTCTCTCTCTCTCTCTCTCTCTTACACACACACACACACACACACACACACACACACACACACACACACACACGAACACCTGGCAATGGCCATCATATGGCCTGTGCAGCCTCGGGATTCAAGCAAACAAGTCAAGCACCACATGAGGTTGAGAACTGTGAGCCAAAGCCTCTTTTCTTTTGAACTTGCCCAGTCTGTTGGATTGTGTGAAGCCACAGAAAATGGCCTAAGTAAATGACTTCTGATAAGTAACTCAATAAATGGTAAGGAAACACAGGTTGTTCTTCCCTTCCTCCCCAACACTCTACCTCCTCTTACTGTGCTGTGAGGAAACTGAGCAGGCACCTTTATTTGTCCTCATCTTACAAGTCAGAAAAGCATGGCATATTAAGATGATGTGTCAGAGCCCAGTACACTCTCCAATAAACTCCAAACACTTGACATGAAATGAGAATCATGAGCTAGTACTGCACCAGCAACCCATAGCTCAATCCCTGAACTCAAGCTCCTGGAAGCAGGACTGTCACCATGACAGTGGTCTCCTACAGAGCCAAGTCCTTCCAATAAGACACTAGCTCTGCTGTTCTCATGTACTAAGAGATCAAGACCTGCTACTCAGAAGACTCAGAAGAGTTCAGAAAGGAACTAGCACAGGGAACTGACAGGTAGAATCGGTGTCATTTCAGAAAAATCCATCCAGTTGCCAAAAAAAAAAACCAGATTGGGCAATAGTCCGTGGGTTAGTTACCTTACTGAAGGAAGAACCAAAACTAAACTGACTCCAGAACGTAAAAAGACTATCAGAGAGAACTTTGAACCCTCTACCTAAGGGTACTCAGAGTCTTAAAGGTACAGGAAAATTACTACAGTGACTAGGGTACTTAATCCTCTCTCCACATGAAAAAAACAAGTATCATTATCTAGGAAAACAAAGTGTTAAAAAAAAAAAAAAGACCAGTGCACAACTAGAGCTGGAGCTCATGTCTGTGATCCTGGATACACAGGAGGTTAAGATCTGAGACTGGTGGTGTGGAGCTAGCACGGGTAGACAAATCTGAGACTCTTATCTCTAGTTGACCAGCAAAAAGCCAGAAATGGGGGTATAACTCAAATGGGAGAGTGCTAGCCATGAGCAGAACAAAACAAATGAGTGCTTCATAGGAAAAAGGAATCAAATGCATACTCTAGGGGTAAAGAAACTGAATTTGGGGAGGAAAACAAGGTTTGCTTTTAAAAAGCAAAACAAAAACACTAAATAAACCATGGAAAAAAGTGAACAGAGCAAGGGCTGTAGCTCAACACAACCTAAATACACGGCCCTGGGTTCAATTTTCACGCTGCCAAAACAAAAGTAAAAGCTCATCCACCAAACTATGAATGCCAGGCATCAATGGCTTACACCTGTTACACCCTGGTTACACAGAAGCCAAGATTTTGAGGTAGTGGTTCAAGATCAGCTCAGACAGAAAAGTCCCCAAGACTCCACCTCCAAAATAACCAGCAAAAAAGCAGGGCTGGAGAAATGCCTAAGCAATAGAGCACTAGGCTAACAAGCTCAGGGCCCCGAATTTAAAGCCCCAGTAAGGGGGGAGGGGGTGCTAAAGTTCAATTACAGACAAATAGCAAAAGCACCCCGAATTTGGTAGAGAAAAATAAACCCAGTTGAAACATTTTGAGAAGTTTTAGAAGTTGGGAATGTTTCAAAGAAAAAAAGCCCAGAATCAAAGCTTCCCCCAGATCCACAAAATAAATAAATAACCATGAGTAGTTTTCAGCCAGGATTCAAGGCAGTTTTTAAGAGTGAACATTTTCCATAGCTAATTTGCCATATGCCACCCACAAAGTGAAATAAAGCCCTAGCCAGGACATGGCTTAGTAGTACAGGGCTAATAAGCACATGCTTATTATCATGTCCAAGGCCCTGGATTCAATCCCCAGCATCACCAAAAAGGAAATCAGTACTGTAAAAAGCCCTAACTCCTTTCATCCTGGTCAGACTGGCTGCTGCTGGTGAAGCCAGGGGACATTGTAAAATAACTCACTATATACAGTATTTATTAAACCCAGTGCAGTGGTTCACATCTATATTCTCAGCTACTTGGGAGGCACAGATACAAGTATCACAGTTCAAGGCCAGCTAGAATAAACTAATAAGCAAGACCTTATTTCAACAAACAAACCAGACAAGGTGGTACATTTCTGTAATTTCAGCAATGCAGGAAGTATGGATAGGATTATGATCTAAGACTGAACCAGGTAAAAAGTGCACAACCCTATTTGAAAACTACTAAAGCAGAATAGAGATAGAGGCATGGCCAAGGTCAAGTCTCTGACTAGCAAAACACAAGGCCTGAGCACAATCACCAGTACCACCTAGTATAAGTATATTTAATATGTTACACTTACAGTACTGTGCCTCACTACTATGCTGCATTGAGAATATCTTACCACTTACAGTGTCCTGCCAAAAATGTCTCTCAGTCTCTGCCACACATAGGACTTGAAGGTTTGAAACCAGCCTTGAAGGTTTGAAACCAGCCTAGAAAAGTCCATGAGACTCTTATCTCCAATTAACTACCAAAAAGCCAAAAGTAAAGCTGTGGCTCAAGTGGAAGAGCACTAGCCCTGAGCAAAAAAAAGCTCAGTGAGGTCTGGGAATGTGGCTTAGTGGTAGAGTGCTTGCCTATCATGCATGAAGCCCTAATTTCAATTCCTCACTACCACATAAACAGAAAAGGCGGAAAATGGCGCTTTAGCCCAAGTGGTACAGTGCCAGCCTTGAGCAAAAGCTCAGGGACAGCATCCAGGCCCTGAGTACAAACTCCAGAATTGGCAAAAAAAAAAAAAAAAAAGCTCAGACTTAGTGACCAGGCTGAGTTCAAGCCCATGTACTGTCACATACACAAAAAAAGTCCCAGTTTCTTCATGAGGAAGCAAGACACATAATACTGAGGATCATGCTACAAAGTAACTGGCCAGTAATTCTTGGGAAATGTCAAGGTCATCAAGGAACAAGTAGAGAATTATTCCTATGAAAACCAAGGATGACCCTGGACTGGATCCTGTAACCTTGAAGGACACTATTATTAAGGTACCTGGCAAAGTCTTGAAGGAAGTCTGAATTTGATGGCAGCCCCATGTCCATGTATCCATCTTTGACCTTCATGGTTATATCATGGTCATGTGGAAAAATAACCTTGATTTTTCAAGGCAATTCTGTAAGTAGTCCAAAGGAACCCAGTCCTTATATTACAGCAAAATTTCAGTATTCATGAAGTGTTTGCAACTTGACAAAATTTATATAGCATAAATAATGACTGCATAATAAATACAGAAATGATGGCAATATAGCAAAAGTGGACACAGGAGTTAATCCTACTATTCATGCAACTCTTCTCCAAGTTTGAAAATGTTTCAAAATAAAGTTAAAAGCCAGACCCTGGTGGCTCATGCCTGCAATCCTAGCTACTCAGGAAGCTGAGATCTAAGTATCTTGGTTCAAGGCCAGCCCAGGCGGGAAAGTCCATGAGACTCCTATCTCCAATCAACCACCAGAAAACTGTAAGTGGGACTGTGGCTCAAGTGGTAGAGCACTAACCTTGAGCTGAAGAGCTCAGGGATAGTGCCCAGGACCAAAGTTCAAGCCCCAAGACGGACCAAAAAAACAAACAAACAAAAATTTAAAAGAAACACCATCTAAGGTACTAACCAATGAAGAAACAAATCATGAGAACTAGAATTTACTGGTGGGTCTGACCATCTGACTCCTATCTCCGCTCTCCTTCCCTCCACCTACCTCATACATACCACACTGATAACGTCACATACCACTCATACACACAGACAAAACTGAGTTACATGGCCCCTACCCTTCATGCCTTTTCCAATTAAATCAAATGCTAGATACTTTCAAACCACAGAATTTCAACCTTCTCTGAATATACTATCTAAGACTCTACCCAAGTAAGACCCAGAGCCTTGTGGAGAGCTCCTTCTCTTTCTATGCCAGTTATCTGGTGGGGTTATCCATACAGGTTGTATACTTTTTTTTAAAGCCAGAAATTCCTTAATTATACAAATTTTGGAGAAGATTGATCAAGTTTAGAGTACTAGTAATTGAGAACTTTCTGTAAAAGGAAAGAACATTGTGTAGGGATTTGCAATCTTGGTGCCAGCCCTTATCACACTATGAGCTGCTACTTTATGATCAGGAAGGAATCAGATCACCAAGAACAAGGCCTGGGTCCTCCTTGCTAACCTAGAAGAGAAAGATGTTTGGAAAAGACCAAGAGAAATTCTCTGATAATTTACAATGCAACTAGATGTTTCCTTTGCAGTGCCAGGAACAAAACATAGACCTTATATATGTTAGGCAAGCACTCTCCACTAATGTCCACCTCCCCAGCCCACCTCCACCCCCAACTCTTAACGGGGTTTTCTTTTCTGTTCCTGCATCTCTGGCCTTCTCTACAATGCAGGCCAAGTCCATCACAGTGCAAGGCCTCCGTTTCACATGGAGGGCACCAAGTCTCTACTGCTGACTAGTTTGAAAGCACTGAACAGTTAAGTTACTGGCCAATCAGCTGAACCCCACCATTTTCCAACAGCAGCTAAAGGACAGGAAAGACAGAAGCTAAGACACACAGGGAGCCGCTAAGGGAAGTTACAGACCAGCAAGCACTGGAGTTGGTGAGCAAAGCAGACAGACCCTCACACTCTAGCCAAACCTAAGGAATGGAAATCTGTATTGTAATGAGATTCTCAAGTAACTGAGTGGCATATACAATAAAGTCTGACAGGTGCTATCCATTTTCCTGGATTCTACTCCCAACTCCACCACCTGGCTCAGAAACCTATGCTCACCAGCAAATTCAGCTTAAACTTGGTTCCCAAAGAGGCCCTCCTCATCTAGAGAGCCTGCTAGTTGCCCTGCTCTCCAAAATCCGACACCACACCTCCCCACACAACTCACTGCAGCATGCAATCAGTACAAATATTTAGAGTCAGTCTTCCTCTCTGGCTGTAAGCTCTATAAAAGCAAAGAAAGGTATCTTATCTTACAGTGGCCCAGAGCCCAGAACAAAATTACAGATTCCATCGTTGTGGGTTTTTTGTTTTGTTTTGTTTTGTTGCTTTTTTATTAAACGAATAGCCCTACTATATATCAGGTATAGTGCTAGACTTTGGACAGAGAAATTATAAACCTTAAGATGCTCATAAGCTTAAGGGATATTTATAGAATAGAAGCCCAAGCACATGCAACAATCATAGCTGCTTCGTTCAGAAACCCCCATCCTTCTTCCCCTCACCTGGATCCCCCATTTCCAGAGTACAATACCTTGCCCAGCCTTCACACATCCAACTTTCTTCAGCATGGCTGTGTGCTCCCCAAGGAACTTCATGTTCATACTTCTGCCAACATTCTCTCCAGACCACTTCAGGTGTCAAATTTCCCTTGCTAACCTCCCTCAAGAATGTCTTGCCTAATTCATTTCTAACCACTGAATTGATTACTTCCTATGAGCTGTCAAACCTGCTCTACTCTCAAGAGAAACCACTCAAATCTATATCCCTGACCACTTTAGAGAATCTCCTAATTAACTGTTCAATATTCAATTGTCTTCCCACTTTCCTCAGTCACTTCCCATATCCCCCAAAGGGGTGCTGATGCTTTGAGCCAATGCTGTCATCTCTTCTATGATAATATTCTCCATGATTCCTATATTTGTTCTTGATTAACAGATAAGAATCTCTTGGTAGATTTATATCCCAAAGCCTATATCCAAATACCATGGTAATAAAAACAAATCTAAGTACCAAAACCCTTCTATCTCTGGAAAAGCAGATCATGGAGAATGGAGGTAGATGGGCAAAGAACACAATGGCAGGGAAGGGAGGTGATTGGAGGAAAGGAAACCCTCAATCAGAGACTCTCTGATAGGCACAAAAGCAAATCCTGCCTCTCCACCTGCAGATTCCAGTTGGAGAAAATTAATACTGTATTTTACATAATAGATTATAACGCAGCCTAAAACATCAAATCTAGACTGACTCTGATGTGCAGGTCTACTGTAAGTAATATATGTGCAAACATGTATGTTACAGACATGTGCCTGTTCAAAACAATGTTAGAAGACTAGGCACATTGTCTCACACCTGTAATCCTAGCTAGTCAGGAGGCTGAGATCTGAGGATCATGTCTTGAAGCCAGTCAGGGCAGGAGAGGCATGTGACTCTTTATCTCCAATAAGCTACTCAGAAAAAGCCAGAAGTGGCATTGTGGCTAAGAGGGGTAGAGCACTAGCCTTAAGCAAAAGAAGCTCAGGGACAGCACCCAGGACCTACATTCAAGTCCCAGAACCAGCAAAATAATAATAATAATGTTAGAATTGTAAGGGACTGGTCTTCTGAGTACTAAGGCCTGACTGAATTAGTGCCTACTAAATCATGATAGACTGGCATCCCAGAGCAAAGATTTGGTGCCACTAGAATATGGTATCATGTAAAATACATTTGGTCTTCATTTGTATGTCTTAGAAATGCTGGAGTTTACTGTTTGACTTTTGTCATTCATGGAGCCCTATGACACATCTTGAGTTTGGGCTTATGAGGTTACTAGGGTCAGGGCTTAAATGGCCTGAAGATGCCCCAATCAGCCAGAATAAATGATTACAGGGCTGGAACTTTCAATCCCATCCACTAACCTGAGAAAGGGTGGGTAGTGATCAAGGTCTATATAAAAAGGAAAAGAAACTGAGAAAGTCAAAGGAAAGGGGTGACACTGTCAAAAAGAAATGTACTCATTGCCTGACTTATGTAAATGTAACCTCTTTGTATATCAGCTTTATAGTAACAATAAAAAAAATAGTTAAGGACCAGGTACAGTAGCTCATTCCTATAATCCCAGCTACTAAGGAGGCAGAGATTGGGAGGACAGTGGTCAAAGACAACCCAGGCAAAAAAGTTAACCCAACCAATCTCAACAAATAAGCCAGGTATGATGGTGCTACATAGGAGGCCATAGGTAGGATGGCCTAGCTCAAAGATGCAAGACTTTGTTTGAAAAATAACTAAAGGGCTGGGGGAGGAGGGTGGGGTGGTAGAGCACCTGCCTAGCAAGCACAAAACAGTAAGGAAGTCTGAGGCCAAGCTGTAAGAACAGGAAAGGGTTAAGAGTTGGAATGGCACCTTGTAAGTACTCAGAAGGCTGAGAACTGGACCCTGGAAAGGTCAAACAGATAAGGAAAAACAAATGCGTAAGTTACTATTAACTGGACCCTATAATGTTTAAGTTAGAGTTGTTTGGACCCTATAAAGCTTCAAACATTGGGAATATGAGGAATGTTTGTGTTCCCCTTAAATGTTCACCACTTCCTTCTGCTCCCTAACAATAAGGGAATCAACTATTATTATGTATACAAACTGTGTCTCATGTTACTGATTGTAACCACAATATAGATTGCTACCTTCTTTTCTGTACCTGTACTAACCTTCCCTATACTGAACTAAATAAATAGGTTTGCTTATGGGAGCTCAGGGTCCAAGAACCAGTGAGTCTTGACCCTCGGTTCCCCATTTGCTTTACTCTCCTTTGCTTTACTCTCCTCTCTGTCTGTTCTCATTCCTTCAGCTCCTGTATCCCATCACTGTGAGGTTAACAACAGAAGACCCTGAGCCCAAATACTTTTATGACTCTGTGCTGCCAACTGCTGGACTCAAGTATCACCATGCCAGGCCACTATACAAATTGTTAAACATGGAGACACTAGGGTAGCATGGTTCAAGGCAGGCCTGGGCATGAAAGCTCGAAGACTCAACTAATGGCTGGATTCAATGATCCCGGCTTCCAGGACAGCACAATGGTTGGATACAGGACACAACTGTCCCCAATGATACACAGAATCTCAGGAGGAAGATCACAGCCCTGGCTGGACTAGGTATAAATCAAGACCCTACCTCAAAAACAACCAACATAGGGCTGGGGATATAGCCTAGTGGCAAGAGTGCCTGCCTCGGATACACGAGGCCCTACGTTCGATTCCCCAGCACCACATATACAGAAAACGGCCAGAAGCGGCGCTGTGGCTCAAGTGGCAGAGTGCTCGCCTTGAGCGGGAAGAAGCCAGGGACAGTGCTCAGGCCCTGAGTCCAAGGCCCAGGACTGGCCAAAAAAAAAAAAACAACCAACATAAAAAAGAGAGATTGGGGTATGGCTCAAGTGGTAGAGCAATAGCCTTGAGCACAAAAGCTCAGGAAGAGCAACCATGCTGTAAGTTTGAGCCCTATTTCCAATATAAAAAAGGAAAAGGCCAGTGTATGGGAGTCAAGTGTTCTATGACACAGCTAGCAAATTGCTGAGCCTTAGTGGGGAAGGGACTCCCCTGATTTTAGCTGTTCAGTCAGAGACACAGGTCACAAGTTGGGACTTGAGACTCTTCTGTGAAGTGGATTGAGTCCAATGGGACCTGACACCTGATGGTAAGACAGTGTGAGAATAATTATGAGCTGCCCTCTTGATGTGGGTGGAAGAGCTTGCTGTTTGTGAAACTCCCACATAAGGCTGCAGAAGCGCTCACTCTTAGGCACACTCTTAAGAATAAAGTAAGAGGGCTGGGAATATGGCCTAGAGGCAAGAGTGCTTGCCTCATATACATGAAGCCCTAGGTTCAATTCCTCACCACCACATATATAGAAAAGGCCTGAAACAGCAACTGTGGCTCAAGTTGGCAGAGTGCTAGCCTTGATCAAAGAGAAGCCAGGGACAGTGCTCAAGCCCTGAGTTCAAGCCTGAGGACTGACAAAAAAAAAAAAGAAGAAAGTAGAGCAAAAACATGTTTCTTGTTTCACAGTACCGGGCTTCAGCCTATTTGGGGATTTCGAATAGTAACTTTTGCTCACACAGATTTTGAACATATGCCCACTATTTCAGAATGAATTTCAGGTGAGCACAAGTGTAGCAAACGCTAAGCATTTAATTCTGTCAGAATTCTGTGCTAGCATCACCAGGTACAAGAGGCAATTCCAAAAACAACAGTTACAACTGTCAAGAAAAAAAGTATTCCTAGTAACGGAAGAAACTCTGACTTTGGGGCAGACAGAGGTGGAACAGGAGCCAAAACAGGTGAAGCAGTCTGGAATGCCATTCCAGGGTTGCTCAGGTCCTAGATCCTATGTCCAGCCCCGCTTCCTTTAGCTGTCTCCCCAACTCCAATGCCCAGTGCCAGGACAGAAGTGCAGCCAGAGCTCCGGATAGGAGTATGGGGGAGGGGAGGAGCAACTACTGCCTTCCAAGCCACTGGCATCTCCCTACCACAGCCACAGCACTGCCAGAGCTGTGTCCCAGAGCAAAGTGTCCTGTACAAAACATGCAACAGTAATCAAATGATAAGTTGGGAGGGAGTCTTCAGCAGATACAGTTAAATGAAAGTGCCTTGAAGTATCATAGGCAAATGACAGTACGTGCTTGATATTCACTGGGTTTGTTTCTGTAATGTCATGTGTACCTTGTTTCTTAAGGCTCAAGTATGGCAATAGGGATGCTAGAGTACTGAGCATAAATGTTTACTATTACTCCGTGAGTCAGCTCTGAAGAATGCCAAATGTTTATTTTGGTATATGTGCAGAAACTGAAGGAAGTACATCAACATGCATGTTACCCAAGGAAAGGATTAATTTCTTCAATTCATTTCTAGGCTTGTTTGGAAGCTGTCCCTCTTTGAGAGGCGGACAGTTAATTTCAGATGTCAAAATTAAGTGTACATCACAAATCTACCATAGACATTTCCAAGACTTTTCACTGTGGAATTTGCATAGTATGCCAGGATTCTTCTTACCCCTGAAAGTCCTAGAGAGACATTTATAAAGGAATGGAGGTTGATGCTCCAGTCAGGAAACAAGGCTAACAGTGTTGAACTGCTGCTCATCCCCCCACCCCCATACACACACAGTGATGTTCGTCCCAGCCCAGCTACCCTCCATAGCAGCATGCACATCTGCAGCTTCCTAGGAAGTTCTCATACAAAGCTATTAGCGCTCCATGCCTGTGACAATCCATCTACAAGTACTACCCATAGCAAAGACAATGCATCCATTTTTGTAAAATACCCACACTGCTCTACTTTCTATGTTACTGCTTAAATCCAGCCCTGAGATTACTTTACTTTTTGAGAGGATGGAGGGGGAATTCCCTCTAACATATCACAAAGCAATTCAGTTCTTTAGCACATAAAGCAGAGAAACATCAAATGACAGTTTATGGAAGGCTCAGGCTCCTAGGGCATCTTTGCTAAGCTTAGTCCTGTGCTGTCAACCACTTCCAAAAAATCTCTTTGCTGAGTTCTTTGTCCTCAGATCATCTGCATCCAGAGCTTATTATTCCTTCTCCATTGCCCCTCAGCTTCTTTGAGAAGCTTTTCATTACCAGCACCAATGCGAGAACTCCCATGAACCACAGAAAGCAAGCAACTGAACTTTCCTCACAAACTGCCAGGCTAACACTGAGGTACAAGGCAGCGTGGCTTCACCAGGAGTGGGCCTGCACCCTAGCGGTGCCCACGAAGTCTCAGAAGACTAAAGCTCTCACCAGAGAGGATCAGCCTTGGGCTGGGAGGAGCTCATCTGCCCAGAGCAGCAATGTAAGTAATAAACGTGCAGAGTAAGAGATCTCGGAGGGGCCCAGGACACAGCCAGCAATCTCCCTTCCACCTCGCATTCCACACAGGGAGGAGAACACACAATTTTACTCATTAAGACCAAGAACACTTTCCTAATATCTACACAAAATAAGTTGCACTTGGCACAATGATTGTTTTAGATTGTTGCCCCAAATTAAAACGTTCCTGGTATTAAATACTATAAGACACTGTTTTGTCTCCTGAAAACAGTTCAGAAGGCTAAAAAGCTCACCAATATTACATTCATGTGTTCCAGAGACTGGAAACAAATAGATGGTCATTTCATTTTCCTTTCTCTATTAAAAGACTCCCAGCTACCGTTACATTTTAGCCAAGTTGCCCTCATCTGCTGAGTTCAGGGAAATCCCACAACCCCTTATGCTCATAACCCCCATGCCTACAGCCATAGTGGGGTACTTGGTCAGAACTCCCTTATCTCTCATCTTTCTTCTTAATCATCTTCCAGTTTATGACCTGCTCCTTAGTTACAAATCGCCACTCATCCTCCTGGAGATACAGGGGACTTCAATCTCTAAACCTACCCCTCCTCCACCACAAGACCCCTAGTTCCTTAACATGATTTTCTACTTTCACTAGTAAAATTAAGTTGCTTTTAAAAATAAAATTATTTTAAAAACTTAAGAACAGCTGGTTATTAAATAATAATGATTACCTCATTAAAAGTTGCCAAAAAACATGGTAGCTGCACATATACACAGCCTGGAAGATTAGGGGAACCAACCCGTCAGCTGTGTCAGACACTGCTCCCACCTGAAAAGCTGCAGAGCAGATCCCCTGCTTGAAACACCCTATTCCTAAGTTCAGATGTCCTCAAGAGTTATTAGCAACCGGATGGGTGACTATGACTCACACCTATAATCCTAGCTACTCAGAAGACTGGGATCTGAGGATCGCAGTTAAAATCCAGCTGGGGCAGGAAATTCCATGAGATTCTTATCTCTAATTCACTACCAGAAAACCAGAAGTGGCGCCATGGCTCAAGTGGTAGAGCTGAAGAGCTCAGGGACAGCACCCAGGCCCAGAGTTCAAGCCCCACGAATGTAAAAAAAAAAAAAAAAAAAGAAGTTACTAGCAGAGCTGCTTCAGACCTCCACTTCAGCTTCCAGGCTCTCTTGTGACTCACCTGCTACACACATCTGCTGTTAGAACTTTCTTCTCAGCTAAAAGAACTCCCCAAACTCTGGAAAGAATTTCACTCAGCCAGATGGAACAAATGACATACAGAGGAAGGTCTGAAGGATAGGATGCAAAGCTTCAATGTCCTCTCCCTCTCTGGGCATCCTTTCTAGCCCTCCTCACAATGTGTTCTCCCTCAAATGTCCCAGAATGGGGAGGCAAGGTTCCATTCTGTAGGCAGGGTTCATAAAATCACTTGCTGGTAGTGACAGAGCCCAGTCGATGACAGCCCTTCTCTTCTACATGGGGTCTTCTCTCCAGCTAGACTGAGCTAAGTGAGACTGAAAATTCTAATACTTTGGAATTTTCAATACTCTGACAAGCAGCCCCATCCTCTGAGCTTTCCAAAGTCATCTATGAACCCAAACTCAGGTGTGACCAAAAGGGGCTCCTCCTGATAGAGAACGAAGATGCTCAACATCATCATCTCATCCTTTGGGAAACTACAAGGTGTTACAGGCTCAGTGCCAGGAAGACTAAACATGTATCTCTCGTCACAGTCCACACACAGTACCACACCTGCTTATCCAAGACAGAGAAAAAAAAGGAGCTATGCCCCTACCAAATAGAAAGTCAGATTTCTCAAATGACTTTCCCTCTCTCTTTTGCCCATCACCTATGCCTCAGGTAGTCCTAAATATCCCTTGTCATAGAGTTATCTAGAATCCAGAGAAACAGGTAAGTTACAGCCCCTAAAGGCCCACCTGACCTGCTAAAACACCACACGTAAGAATACATTAACAGGGGCTGGGGATATGGCCTAGTGGCAAGAGTGCTTGCCTCGTATACATGAAGCCCTGGGTTCAATTCCCAGCACCACATACACAGAAAACAGCCAGAAGTGGCGCTGTGGCTCAAGTGGTAGAGTGCTAGCCTTGAGCGGAAAGAAGCCAGGGACAGTGCTCAGGCCCTGAGTCCAAGCCCCAGGACTGGCCAAAAAAAAAATACATTAACAGGAAACAAGATGTTAAGCTGTATTAAGTTTATGCACAGAATACTCAAGGTCCTGGGTCTAAACTCTAGTACTGCAAAAGAGTAAAACTTATTTATAAAGAAAGTCTTTCAGGGGCTGGGGATATGGCCTAGTGGCAAGAGAGCTTGCCTCGTATACATGAGGCCCTGGGTTCGATTCCCCAGCACCACATATACAGAAAACGGCCAGAAGTGGCGCTGTGGCTCAAGTGGCAGAGTGCTAGCCTTGAGCAAAAAGGAAGCCAGGGACAGTGCTCAGGCCCTGAGTCCAAGGCCCAGGACTGGCCAAAAAAAAAAAAAAAGAAAGTCTGTCAGTTCAGAATCATGACGAGCCAACAAGTAATGAAAGTAAAATGGATAAACATCAAAACTATGGAGTTCTGGTTACTGAGTGAGCTAAAATCATAACTACAGTTTGAGGCCAGCAGAAGAAAGTTACAGAGGATATCTCCTATCATGCCCTTGGAATTGGCAAAAACAAACAAAAAAGTTTACTAATATTGGGTATCATCCACCTGAACATTAGGAAGAAATTCCAGAATGAAATGGAAACTGTTCATCAAATGAGGAAAGGCCACCACAGAAACTGAAAATGTGATCTCTAACCAGAAGGAAAAATCTGATAATGCCCAGAAAATTTAATTGATATGTTAGATAAGCTGGTAGAATAAAAACTAAGATCACTGAGTAGAATACTTGGGGGGGGGGGTATTATTCTTCTTAAGAATGGTGCTTTATAAATGGGAACAGCATAGCTCTAAATACTCAGAGCAAGAAGTCCAAGTATCAGTGTACTCAGGATTCCAAGAACACAGAATATGGAGCTTAGTCTTCGTATTTACAAATGACACAGAAAACTTCCACAGCAATAATGTGCCAATTATTGGTGCCAAATCATAAGAAGATCTTGGGAATCTATGCAAACACAAGGGAAAGTGGCAGACGAGTGTTAAAAGGAGCATATGGCCTAAGTCAGACATCTAAAACAACTTCACAGCTGTCACTTATGACCCAGGAACAAGAACCTAGGCATTGGAAACAGAACCTGAGGACGCTAGTCCTGAATTGAACCACTAATTAAAATCAATGCAGTGTCCTGGGAACCATGAAGACAAATGCCAGAGTCTGCTGTCCTCCCCTCATGAGCCGTGGCACACACACCCCGATGCACACACACACCTCACTGCACATCTAGTCCTCTACCTTCTTACAAGATTCAGACAAAGCTGGGTACCCGTGGCTCACCCCTGTAATCTTAGCTACTCAAGAGGCTGAGATCTGAGGATCACAGTTCAAAACCAGCCCAGGCAGGAAAGTGTGTGAAACTCTTGTCTCCAATTAACCACCTGAAAACCAGAAGTAGCACTGTGACTCAAAGTGGTAGAATGCTAACCTTGAGCAAGAAAGCTCAGGGACAGCACCCAGGTCCTGAGTTCAAGCTCCATGACCGACCAAAAAAAAAAAAAAAAAAAGTCTGACAAAATCAGTAGATCTCAAAATCAGTTCATAGAGATTCCAAACAGGCTTCCCGAATCACTTAGGAAGGACTTTTCCAAAACTACAGACAGGCTCCAGGCCACTCCCTGGGATTCTAATTCAGTGCCTCTGAAAGGTCTTCCAGGTAGTCAGTCTGATGCAATGACCTATTTGGGAAGTCTCTGGGATTTTCAGTCTGGTTCTAAATCTAATTTTAGAAAGGATTCAAGGGAGACAAAATAGTAATAATAAACTTAAGAAACCATATGAGGAAGTACCAAGAACAGATTAAGATGGGCTGGGGATGTAGCTGATTGGTAAAGGACTTGCCTAGCTGTTCAACACCCTTGGATTCAACACCAAGCATTTCAAAAAATTAAGATGGCCCCTGAGGCTGGATATGATGGTACACACCTGTAATCCCAGCTACCCAGGAAGCAGACATCAGAAGGATTCAAGTTCAAAGTCAGCTCAAGCAAAAAAGTTAACCCAACCCCCAACTCAACAACCAGGTTATGGTGGCAGGTACCTATAATCACAGCTATGCAAAAGACATTAGGAGATAGACTGGGGAAAAAAGCACAAGATCCAATCTGAAAAACCCAAAAGCACCACCTTCCTCTGAGTCTTAAGCAACCACTTGCACTATTTTATATCCATTCCTAAAAAGAAACCAGAGTTCCCTTATTTCTATCCACCTTCCACTCACTCACCATCTAATCACTTAGTCAAATCTACATTCTCTCTAGTCTTCCAAAGGGGAAAACCATACCCCTTCACCAAAATAGGGGGGAAAGGAGAGAGAGAATGCAAGACACAGAGCACTTTGGAATTAAGTCTGCCATAAAGCTTGTGATTTCTCAGCTTTGTTTCAGCATGCCTAGAAGAAATATAATACAGGGTTTCTTATGTAACCACAGCCTTATAGGACCACAAGATGCTTGGAGATAAGGAGTTGAACTGCAACACTGTACACAAAAATTGAGTTCAAAGTAGATGATCTTAGCCAACACATCACCCAGATGGGAGAACAACAGCATCCGGACCAAAATGTTCCTCTCTGCCACACTGCTTCAGTGTTAATAACTTAGATTTATTTGCTCATGCCTGGAATGCCAACTATTCAAGAGGCAGAGACAGGAAAGATCCAGGTGCAAGGCTAGTCTGGGGAAAGAATTAGCAAAATGCCATCTCAACAAATAAGGCTGGCATGATGGTTCATCCAACTATGCAAGCATAGGTAGGACTGCAGTCCAAGACTGACACCAGGCAAAATGTAAGACCCTACCTAAAACCTACAGCAAGCTGGGCTAAGGAGCAATTCAAATGATAGAGGGAATGATTCTCTAAATCCCCTCAATTCATTAGTTTTTCCTTGAAGGTGCTTAACTTCCTAATTTGAAAAAAAAATAGTCAAATTAGACTACTGTTCATTTTTTTTCTTAAACATTAGAGCTAAGTGAGAAAAACATAACATTAATTTATCCTACTGAGTCTCACTGAAAGTGACTGAAATCCCACAACACTCCATCTGCATCAAATGCTCACAACCTGTGATTCCACATCAGTTTGTACTGCAAAAACAAAAAGCATATGTCACTCTCCCAAGAGGGGAAGTAACAACAGAAACCCGGTGTGTATCCATCCATCTCTAGCTGTAAGTAAGAAGAAAAGATTCAGAGGTCTGGCTTTCATTCATTTTCCTTGAGAAGGCCCAGAATTAAGCTAAGCTCTTCTTGGAGAAGTGAAAGAATTTCAAAGACCAGATCCCCAAAAGTTCTACTGTACCCTTGTTTACTTACTAACTCTTAACACCTGGGCAGCTGGTCTAGGCTGAGAAGCAGGTACAGAGGAGGGTGCAGAAATTTTCTATCTGATAAGGCACTGATAGCTCACATTCGTAATCCTAACTACTAAGGCAGTGACCTGAGAATCATGGTTTGAAGCCAATCTAGGCCTACAACTCTGAGACTCTTATATCTAACACCATAAAGACAAAAGTGAAGCTATAGCTTAAGTGATAAAGCTAAGGGACAGGGCCCAGACCCTGATTTCAAAGTCCTAGTACTGCGGGGGCTGGGAATATGGCCTAGTGGTAAAATGCTCGCCTCGTATACATGAACCCCTGAGTTCGATTCCTCAGCACCACATATGTAGAAAAAAGCCGGAAGTGGCGCTGTGGATCAAGAGGTAGAGTGCTAGCCTTGAGCAAAAAGAAGCCAGGGACAGTGCTCAGGCCCTGAGTCCACGCCCC
The DNA here is from genome assembly GCF_023159225.1 of Perognathus longimembris pacificus. Classification (NCBI taxonomy): domain Eukaryota; kingdom Metazoa; phylum Chordata; class Mammalia; order Rodentia; family Heteromyidae; genus Perognathus; species Perognathus longimembris. The sequence goes on along the minus strand of NC_063162.1, from coordinate 134,473,914 downwards.
AGGACTGACAACAAAAACAAAACAAATAAACAAAGTCCTAGTACTGGCACAAAAAGAAAAAGGAGAAAAAGGAAGAATTTTCTACCTGAATTCAAAAACCTGGTAGTTTTCTCTCTCGAACCTACAACTGGAAACTAACCACTTCTCATTTTCCACATTTCCCCCTCGCAGTAAGCTGGGAAATAAGACTTCATGGCCACTTATCACCAGCACTGGTCGCTGTCCTCTGAAGCCCCCAGCCATGCTAACTGAGTTACGCTTGAACCTCTTCTGCCCTGACCATTGGTTTGAGCTCTGAAGCTTGCACCTTTGCTTTTCACCAACTCTGAGAGCTAAAGTTTGCTAGGCTGAAAAGCACTGCCAGAGGTCTGGAGCAGCATTAAGTTCCATGCACTACCAAAATGCTAGTCAAGAATGAACAGTTACAGATCCTATGAACTCTGGGTACTGACATTTCATATGCATCCCCTTCGTTGGAAGCCAGTGACTGGAGAACACACAGGACTCAGTCAGAAAACCTTAGTCTTGCTCCTCTAAGAAACATGACTAGGGCAGGTATATTTTAGTAGTCTCCCATTCTTTACATTTATTCAATGGATTGAATGTCAGCTATTGATCTCACTAGGATACCAGAACAATGACTACCTCTACAGCCTCTCTTCCTTTTATCACCCTTAAACGCATGTTACATAATAACTCAGCTTAACCTATATACCATTTATGTAGGATACTGAACTTGAAGAAACTGAAGCACTACTATTTTTTTTTAACTGAAAAAAATTTATCAATGGAAACCCCAGGAGCTTCACACTTGCTGTTCTCTCTGCCAGAAACACACTTCCCATCTTGCTGGCTCTTTGATGTTCATCAGATCTCAGGGCAAATGCCATCTTCTGAGAGAATTCTTTTCTAAACAGTTTCTAAACTGGCAAGGGCAAGGAACCTCTCCTCTGCCAAGAGATCATTTGGATACTAACACATCATTCACAAGCCACACAAAAGTATCAAGATGGGCACAAACAGAGACGCATATGAGGAGCATAAATGTCTGTCAAATCATTTCTTGAGGCCCCCAGCCCTGAAGAATCAGCCTCTCCTTCACTCCCAACCATTCTGTCCTAGTCTGTGTGAAATCACTGTTTTTTTCTGTGCTCACACCCATTTCACTGTGAACAAGGCTCCTCCATTCACCTTAAGGAAAGAAACCTGGTCTGCTTTTCTACTTCAATTTCTCCAGTGCCCAGACAGACACAATCAATAAGTATGTGTTCAGTAACGAAAGGAAATTATGACTATATGACTACAGATGCTTCTATTTCACTAGTTACTACTGTTAGCATACCTAGAGCCCAAGGGATGGTTTCTGTTCACAGAAAATGACAAAAAGCCCTTTTTGCATTTTAAACTTAATGTTCCTGTACTTACTCTCTTGACTGAAAGCTGCCATGCCTACTTAAGTCTATAGGACAAAAGTCTACAGTATCTATTACATGGGATACTGTACTTGAAGAACCAAAAGAGCTACTATAAATTTTTTTTTTTACTTTGGATTATCAGCATTTTTATTTCAACTGAGTCTTTCTCATGAACTTTAGAACAGTTCAAAAATAATAAAGCATAAGTTTGAGAAATGATTATATCCAAAGAATAAACCTACTGCCAAAGTGATTGCATTGTTTCCCCTAAATTTAGTCTTAGATCATGTTTATGACATTAGTAACTTTCCTTATGTATAGTTATTGTAGTAGTGTAAAAAACTTTTTGAAATAATTTTATTTTTAAAAACTGAAGCTGAGCATTGATGGCTCAGGCCTATAATTCTAGTTACCAAAACCCAGAGGATCACAGTCCAAAGCCAATCAAGGCAGTCTGCTAGGGACTTGGAATGTGGCTTAGTGGTAGAATGCTTGCCTAGCATGCATGAAGCCCTGGGTTCGATTCTCAGTACCATATTAACAACCAGAAGTGGCGCTGTGGGGAAAAAAAAACACAGGAAAAAATGGAAGTGGCGCTGTGGCTCAAGTGGTAGAGTGCTAGCCTTAAGCAAAAGAAGCTCAGGGACAGTGCCCAGTCCCTGAGACCCCAAGACTGGAAGAAAGAAAAGTCTGTTAGGCTTTATCTACAATTAACTAGACAAAAAGTTGGATGAAAGCACAATAAATAAGTAAATAACTGGAGAAAAATTACTAACTTTTCTGAGTCTTTTGTGTAAATGGACTTTTCTCTAAAATAGTGTCTTTCCACTACTTTATCCATATGAATGCTAGTGTAAGGGTATTTTTAGAGGCATAGCAAAATTTTTTCCCCTGCATAAATTAACTGCACATGGAACTGCACATGGACACTGATTCCTTAGTTCAGACACCTAAGAAACAAATTAAATTGTAGGAGGATTTAGAAATTTGGGGCTGGGAATGTGGCTTAGCAGTAGAGTGCTTGCCTAGCATTCATGAAGTACTGGGTTCAATTCCTCAGCATCACATAAACAGGAAAAAGCCGGAAGTGGCACTGTGGCTCAAGTGGTAGAGTGCTAGCCTTGAGCAAAAGGAAGCCAGGGATGGTGCTCAGGACCTGAGTTTAAGCATCCCTTGGTCTTAAGTCACCCAATGAGAACCACTGTTTTAGTATAAAACCAGGAAGACGGGAAGGTTCCCTTTCCCATCTGAGGCAGTTCAATGGAAGGGTGGAAGAGAGAGTGAGAACTAACTGGGATTGGCCTTTGTCTCGTTCCCTCTATCCTTCCATAGCACAAGATATGTCATTTACTTGGCTGCTTTTAAGATACACAGAAGACTTGAGAATGTGGTCAATTCACTCTGCAGTTGCGAAAGCCACCCATTTGTTCCTGCGTGTCCTGCTTGAAAAGACATGCAAACATAACAAATTTGAAGGGAAAGTTAAAATAAAAAAATCCTGAAGAAACAGAGTAAACCAGGTTAGTAAGACTAGAGGAAACAGCCATCTGTAAGTAGCTGCTAATTGGAGTGAGTAAAGTTTATACTAAATACTCCAAAACTGAGTTCATTTAAGGTCTGTTGATAATATTTTGTTGCAACTAAAGAACATCTAATGACTTGTTCAAAAGCCCAGAGCTCAGAGTCTCACAGGTTTGAGAAAATAAGATGATTTGACAAAGATGTTTACTTATCCAAACCCCGACCCCTGCTACTCTCATCCCTTACGCAGAAAACGCAAATCCTTCTCTGGTTTCCATCATCATACTGGGTCTTTCAGCTTGAAAATGACTGTGTCCTCCTAGACCTTTCCAGAACCAACTCTGTCCCCCTAATCTCAGTAGCAGACACAACCACTACCATCAAACACACACACACACACACACACACACACACACACACACACACACACCCCTGAGAGAAAGGAAGATTTTCACAACTTAGTTTTCAACTTTTTGTCTCCAACCCTAAACAAGAAAGACTAACACAGGATTCATAAGCCAAAACAGCAAGGAAGAAAACCAGAAGAAACGTGGCAAATGTGGCCCTTCAACAATCCTGTAACACTTTCTTTTGCCAAAAAAAGAGAAAGGACAATTCCTTCTCACCACAGAAAACCTCAACCCTCGACCATTTCAGACCCTTGGCTCAGCCTGAGTCCACAGGAATCTGAGGGCTCCCACTGAAAGGCACATCTCTGCTTAGTCAGCCTTCCAACTTCTGCCCTCTCCTAAAGACAGAAAAACAGCATCCTTTGTCTTCCTGTTCATTAAAGTGTTTCTCTCTTGCTTTCCTTCCATTGAGCTCCATCTTCCTTTGTAGAGTTCTTACAAAGCACTTCCTCGTACCACGGGAAACCATTACTCTACAGGAAAATACAACTTTGCTTAGCAGAGGAGCCTCTCACAGAGCAATTTGCTAGTGGTCAATTTTTCATTTTGGACAAGACTTTTATGCCTTGCACAAATCTGCTGGTCCCTTCCTCCCCTAACAGCTGCCCATAACTCACCCACACACCCCCTGCAGTGTGGTCAGGGTGCAATGGTGCTGTCCATGCACTGTTCCAATCACTGAACTGTAAAATGCCACCTTCCAGACCCAAGTCTTCCACACAACACTCCTTTGCACAAACTACCACAAGCATCAAATGAAGTCACTTACCACAATAGCAGCTCTAGGACAAGGCAAGGAGAAACATCTAATCTTTCCTCAACTCAATTATAGTCAGCCTCACTTTCCTGTAATTTGTGGCCATGCATCCCGGGCCCCACCCTCTGTGTTAGAAAATAATAGCCTGGAGTCAGAGGCCTCACTGAATGTTCTAAAGATTGTGTGCTAGCAGAGAGACACAAGTTCAAGTCTGCCTGCCCCTTATTACCAATAAAAAAAGGTACCTATTCCATCAGAACTATTCTTCCTAAACCTCAAGTTTGATACCTACTAGGTATTATAAATGAGTTAATTTGGACAGAAACCTCAGGTGAACACATGACTTACAAGTGACTGCTGATAGTTAATATCCATGGAGGGAAGGGAAGAGTAGTAATTTGTAAACCAGCAGTCACCTCATAGAATCCAGATGTCCTGGAAGTCTCCAGCACTAGCAGAAACAAATATACATTCCACCACTATCCAACAAAGAAGGGCTTTAAGAAAAAGTCAAGCCTTGGGTGGTGGATGGCTGTAATACCAGCCTCACAAGGGAGGAAGAAGCAATATCTCCAGAAAGAGGCCAGACTGGGCAGATAGCGAGGCCCTATCTTAAAAGAAGAAAGGGGAGATGGGGGAGAAGGGGATGCTGTTCAAGTGTACTGCTTTAAAAACAAAAAACAAAAAAAAAATCAAACCTCAGCATGGAAAAAAAACTATCCCATACTGACAGTCCCAATACCAGATGGCCAAGTGGAAGTGGTGCTTTATTCCTATGGTGAAGGGATAACCTATACAGAGAAAAAACTAATGATACAGAAGCCACTTCAGGCTTAAAAAAAAAGAACATATCAGCCTTGGAAATTCCCTTCTCCTCTATGTGTCTAATCAATTCTGACTGCTATATATGTATGAATAAAAAGGCAATACTGAACATCAAAAGAATCTCAGCTGGCAACAGATTATTACCTAAGAAATGAATATGTAAAAACTGGATGAATCTTGAAATTGAATTTATACACATACACACACACACACACACACACACACACACACACACACACAAACTGCAGAACATTTTAATCCTATGAAAGACAAAGGGGCATTAAAATCAAATTTTTTTAACTTTCTGCAACAAAAGCTATGGAACTACGGAAGAAAATATCTTAAGATATATTTGCCATTCCATATGGCAAAGTCAAGAGTCACAGTTCGAAATGAAATGTGAATGTTCACACTTATTGCAACCAGAAAATCTGGTAACTACCAAGGATTGTCAGATTTTAAGATTTGGGAGAGTTAAGGGAAAACTGGCAGGTGATAAAGCAGATTTATACTATAAAACTATCACACAGAACTAGGAGCCTTGCACAATTAAATTCAGAACTCAAAAACGTAGAACAAACGTAAAAGTATATGCCATCAGGCAGAATCTATAGTGTTCAGAGGCCTACACTGGAAATCAGAACACAAGAGCAGCTCATGTCTTGGCTCCAATCCAAATCACCATGTGCCCTTAAGGCAAGTCACTTGCCTTCCTTAAACCTGTCTCCGTGTCTTTAAGAGCTGAGGAAATTATAATGATAATTAAGATTCTTGAGGGCCTAAATATTTAAGAGCCGAAAGTATACAAAGATCAGGAGTTCTCAGGCCTATGGACTGGACACAAGACATGGAGGGAAAGAGATTGGAAAAAGAGCCAGAAGAAAGTGAGAAAACTTGGGAGTAACTAAGAAACTCAGCGTCGGTGGAAAGAAGCTTCACGACGGCCAAGTACTCCGAGGGTTCCGGGGAAGAGAGAATGTGAGAATCTCAGAAAACTACAAACTGCTCAGCAAATGTCAAACTGAGCAAAGCGGGGGGGATGGGACGAACTATCCATGAATTTCCCCCGCTAATGAAATCTGTACTGGATCTGGCCTGGTAAACAGCTAGAGAAGATCCTAAGTAAAGCTGTGACCACGGAAATCACTGTGACCCCCCTCCTCACCACGACCAGGTGTGTCCGGGAGGCAAAGAGTAAAGGAGGTTCGCACGGGGTTCGGTCTAGTGAGGGGATTCCAAGGGTGAGTGAAAAGTGAGGAAGGGGGCAGAGGAGACCATGCAGGCTGACGGGACAGGAAGAGGAGTCAAGGACTGACTCCTGCTCCAAGGCGGCAGAGGGGTCCGGGTCCGGGGCCCCACTCTCACCATCTTGACGATGCCCCGCTGCACGGTGGGGACCGCGGGTCCCCCGGAGGAGCCGCCGCTCTGCGCCGAGGAGGCCATGTGTGGAACTGGAAAGGCAGCGAGCGGGGCGGAGGGCCTGGCTGGAAGTGTCAAGATGAGTGTCGGCGTCGGTGAGAGGGCGCCGAGGCGAGGGGCAGGCAGGCGACCAGGCTGCGGGCGATGGACGGGATGGACACTCCCCGGGCACACGCCGGAGCAGCAGCGGGACTGGGAGCAAAAGAGGAGACGCGATCTCCGCCGCCGCCACACGTTCTACTCGCCGCGCAAGCGTGCCAGAGCGCCACCGCCCTCCGTCCAATTAGCGCACAGAGCCCGCCGGACCTCAAGCCAATAGGCAACCTATCCACGAAGCCCCGCCCCTTAGTCTCCAAAAAGGTGGGGAGCTCCAGGAAGCGCTGAAAGAGCTGATTTGCGGTGACGGACTAACTCTGAGGCGGGACTTCCGGGTCAGCCGACGAGGTGGTGTCGGGAGGTGTAGTGGGAAGGAAAGGACACGTCAGCATCTGGCCACGGGGCGCGAAGGGACCTGGGAGCCCCGACCTCACCCTCTCACTAGGCCCCGCCCCTTATGCCCCGCCCCCTACGCCCCGCCCCTATCGGCGAAGAGGTTTCCCCGAGGACGCTGGCGCCGCAGCCGGTGGCTTCAACGCGCCACGCCGCGTGGTGGAAACTCCCCGCCGATTCCCAGCCCCGACTTGGAACGTGTCTCTGGGATCCAGCGCTTCGGAGGCACCCTACTTATCGTTGATGGAAGGAATAAGTATATTGTGTGGGCATGACTTATCCTGTAGCCTGAGAATGGCCTCTTCCCTGATGCCCCGAGTGAAGTTGGGAACGGCCGCGGGGTGCGCTCCCTGCAGCCCCTCCTCGACTACAGGCGCATCGTGCTCCCCGCTTCCAGCTCCCAGCCTCGGCGTTGTTACTAAGGTTAGGAGAGATTAGGAAAGCCGAAGCTACGGGGGCCGGGCGTGGGCGGGGGGGAGTTCTGGAGCCCAGGGTCTTCAATGTATTGTCATTGAATAGTGAAAACCTTGCTATACGCCGAAGACAGCCGTTCTCTCTAACTCTTTTGAGAAAAAGGTCGTTTCTTCTCTCTTTGTCTCCAATGCCCACGAATTCACCTCCCTGTTCAAAAGAAACAAATCCTCGTGCCATCCCATAGTTATTACCATTCTCCATCTGGTGTTCTTCGAAGTTGTTCTCACACCTACTTACACAGTGATTAGGACTTATCCAATATCCTGTCTTCTCCCCTCCTCAGTTGCACTTCTAGTGAACTTGACCTTTGCACCCCCCACTCTGGACAGATGAGGAACTATAAATTCATGGCTGAAATTGTCAAGGCAAACATCTCGTTTTCTGACCATTGTTGCTGTCCCTTTTACTTCGTAATTTGTTGCCTGTTGCTGCATAATGACGGTCCTAGGAATAAACCTGCACAAAACATAACTGCCAAACGCTTTTACCTACATTGTGTAATTGAATCCTTAGGACAACCCCTACAAAATAGATACAGTCAATTTCTTCTAAAGGGGGGAGGAGCCATTCAAGTGCATAATTAAATAAATAGTGAACATAAATAGTGAACAGCTTCAGAGAGGGAATCAAGATAGGAACTCAGAACATCCTATCACACATAATATACTCATATGTTTGACCAGCCTGTTTCTAAGGTAGAGTAACATACCTCGTCCTCAGCCTGAACCTGTAGAATTCAGAAACTGGGTAAAGAATTTTCACCTCCACAGTAAGCTTCCTTTGGGGAAACACTTCTGTTAGAAGAACTTGGGCCTCTATTTTCCCAACCCACCTCCAACATCAACCTACCCGCCATACAATTAACTCATCGAGATCCTCAGTCACATCCACCACTCTGCTCTAACCATTTGGCACAGCACCCTCAGGGTCACTTGACCATGAGCTTCTTGAATCCCTGTATTCTTCTTTTCCTCTTCCACACACTGTCCAACACAGTAGTTACCAACCACTTGTGGCTCATGAGCAATTATAATGTGGCTGGTACATCTAAGGAAGTGAATTCGTTGTGTCTGTGTGTATGTGTGTGTATGCCAGTTGTGGAGCTTTTGAACTTAGGGCCTGAGCACTGCCCTTTGACTTATTTGCACAAGGCTGGCACTATACCATTTGAGCTCTAGCTCCACTTCCTATGTCATTTGATTTTAATTAACGTAACACACATAGCTGTTGTGACTGTAGCACATCATAAGATCACATTTCATCTTGCTAGCTTGTCTGCTGCCATAACTACTGATATAGATTTTTTAATTATTTCCATTTGCTTCATATAGTTCAACTTTAAAATACATAATGGCAGCTAGACCTAGTCATGTGTGTCTTTAACCTCAGCACTCAGACAAAGTGAGGCAAGAGGACCAAGAATTTCAGGCCAGTCTAGGCTATAAATAGTAAGACAACAACAAATTCATGCATACATATATAGGTGAAATTTTTCAAAAATGCATAATGGGGTCTGGGAATGTGGCCTAGTGGTAAAGTGTTCGCCTCATATGCATGAAGCCCTGGGTTCAGTGCCTCAGCACCACATATATAGAAAAAAACAGAAGTGGCACTGTGGCTCAAAGGGTAGAGTGCTAGCCTTGAGCAAGAGAAGCCAAGGACAGTACTCAGAACCTGAGTTCAAGCCCCAGGACTGGCAAAAAAAAAAAAAACAAAACAAAAATGCATAATGGCAATGAGCCATCATTTAAAAAATGTTTAGCCAAAAATGTTTAACCAAAAAATTTTACTTTGTAATATTAAAATTGAAAATTAAATTCTATTTTAAAGAAAATTATTGTTTAAGTTTAGGTAGGCATTGCATCTCAAAGCTTGTAGCATAAAACGTATAGCAATCCAAGGAAGATAATACACACTTCCCAACTTGCACTATCTTTATAATAACTCAAAGTAAAGGACTTGTGAAATGTGATATACACTTATACAAACATGTACTAGTACTGGAGCTTCACCTCAGTACCTCAGACTCTAGCTCAGGGTTTTTTGCCCAAGACTAGTACACTACCACTTGAGCCACACCTCTGTTTGCAGTTTTTCACAGACTAACTCAAGAGTTTTCTGTCCCACCTGGCTTAGAACTGTAATCCTTATATTTCAGCCTTCTTAGTAGCTAGGATTATATGTAAGAGCCACTAGCACCTAATCTTATCAATGGTTACAAAATTTTCAGTAAAGGGGTCAACTGCAAACCTATCTTAATGTTACTTAATGGCAAAGCCATTCTCCCAAATGGTGTTAAATCAATGTGTCTGGGTTGTCAATCACCTTGAGTAATTGTATATTGATTTACTCCTGCTACAACTATTAGTTTTGAGCCCTAGTGAGTTTTATCACTATAGTCTCTGCCTGCCACACAAACTTTCAAGGAAAAAAGGCATAAGAAACACTCCATCCCCTGGTACTACCTTTATTAAAGATTCCTGTTATTCCAAGTCTCTCAATTCAGATGATCCAGGCAAGATAGAACCTGAGTATATTGCATTCCATACCCAGAACTCTGAAGTCTGTGGCCAGCAAACTCAATTACAAGAGTTTCACCAGGGGCTGGGAATATGGCCTAGTGGCAAGAGTGCTTGCCTCCTATACATGAAGCCCTGGGTTTGATTCCCCAGCACCACATATATAGAAAATGGCTAGAAGTGGCGCTGTGGCTCAAGTGGCAGAGTGCTAACCTTGAGCAAAAAAGCCAGGGACAGTGCTCAGTCCCTGAGTCCAAGGCCCAGGACTGGCAGAAAAAAAAAGAGTTTCACCAAGTAATGGAAACTGGATTTTCCAGGGGTAAATATGCATTTTTCCTTTACAGGTCAAAGAACTGGAGGGTTTTGTTTTAAGATACTACTGCAATTTCCTTGGCTTTTAGTTGAAAACTCACTGCTCAGCCCTAGGCAGTGAAAGAAGAAAAGAAGCCAAGAAAGAAGAAAAACCAATACCAAAAGTATCTGTCCATTTTTGTCAAGAAAGCAGAAGTTTTCCCAGCGTTCCTGTTGTAAGACCTCTCCTTCCTACAGAGGAGGCACAGATGAAATTTGAGTAACAAGAGATTATCAGACATGGGTGCTAAGGTGGCTTGAGCACTGGGCCTCTTTGTTCTGCCCCTGTTCTGCCCCTATAGAAGCCCTAAGACCCATTCCCACCAGAGCAAGGAAGAGGACAAAGCAAAAGCAAGCTACCAAATAGGAAAATGAACAGAAACAGTAGTTGGCTATGGGGTGGGGCATCTATCAGGAACAGAGCAGAGTTCAGGAACATTGCTGGAGTCAAGGGGCAGGAGTAGAGTTCAGTGCAAAAAGCTAGAGTTCAGGTGGTAACTTGAAGAGACTCATGGTCTGCTCCACAGATTTCAAGATGCTCGTGGGCTGGGGATATGGCCTAGTGGCAAGAGTGCTTGCCCCGTATACATGAGGCCCTGGATTCAATTCCCCAGCACCACATATATAGAAAATGGCCAGAGTGGCGCTGTGACTCAAGTGGCAGAGTGCTAGCCTTGAGCAAAAAGAAGCCAGGGACAGTGCTCAGGCCCTGAGTCCAAGTCCCAGGACTGGCCAAAAAAAAAAAAAAGATGCTCCATTCTGTTTGTTTAAGGTGCCTTTGCTCTACCTCCACATTCAGGCTCCTATTGGATATAAGTATTTGAGGTGGCATAATACTGTATTTCAGCCATGTTCTACCTTAATATCAAGAGACACTAGGAAGCATAAAATCATCTCTGCTCTGAGTCTTTGTTGCATGCATTCCAGAGTGTTCTAAGTTGTACTAATAAAATTACAATACACTCTGTGGTTCAGTAAAAACCAGTTTACTCTCTTAAGAGTCTTTCAGTGTATAGGATATTGCTTTATGCTGCAATTGAAACAGGCTAACCAACTATAGAGTTATATGATGTTTATATACTTAAGAGAAAAGAAAACACCCCTCCTAACATAGGGCCTTTAAGTCAAATCACTCTGCCTAGAGCTCTGTTCCTGGAACAGGAACAAAAATCTCTGCCTTCTAGGGGCTTATAGTCTAATGCCAGGAAGTCACTTGGAAGCATCATGACAGTTAAACTTTGAATTTGAATTACTTGCAATCAAGACAAAAAAATTTTAATAAGACTATGTAATTCTCATTAGTCAAAGGATGCATATTATTTCATGGGAAGAGACTAATTTTCCTTGACATAAAGTTCTAGAAAGCTTTCATTGCATGACTGTCTAAATAACAATGATAAGAATGGGCAATGGTTTTGTTGTTGTTTTAAAATACATAAAGTTTTATTGGAACATATATGTATATTTGTTTACTTATTGTCTGGCTGTTAAAGTTTATATTTAACCTTTTGTATTATAATTTAGTGACAATTTGATAGGAAACAGCAATAATTACAAAGAAAAAAATCTACTTTAAAAATAAGATTTGAGATTTGAGGCTGGGGATATGGCCTAGTGGCAAGAGAGCTTGCCTCGTATACATGAAGCCCTGGGTTCAATTCCCCAGCACCACATATACAGAAAATGGCCAGAAGTGGCGCTGTGGCTCCAGTGGCAGAGTGCTAGCCTTGAGCAAAGAGAAGCCAGGGACAATGCCCAGGCCCTGAGTCCAAGGCCCAGGACTGGCCAAAAAATAAGATTTGAGCCAGGCACTAGTGGCTCATACCTGTAATCCTAGCTACTCAGGGTGCTGAGACCTGAGGATCTTGGTTCAAAGCCGGCCTGGACAAGAAAGTCCATGAGATTCTTATCTCCAATTAACACTGTGTGTGTGTGTGTCTGTTTGGAGAATACTGGTTAAAGGCAAGTCATACAAAAAGTTTGAGAGCCCATCTAGCCCGTCTAAACCAATTCTTGGCACAGAGGTGCAATTTATCCCAACTTTTGACAGGAGGCATACACAGGAAGATTACAGTCCAAGCCTGCATGGGCAGAGTCAAACTGTGGCTCAGAAATAACCAGAGCAGCCAGGTACCAGTAGCTCACCCCCGTCTTCTCAGAAAACTGAGATCTGAGGATCACAGTTCAAAGCCAGCTTGGACAAGAAAGTCCATGAGACCCTTATCTCCAGTTAACAAACAAAAAGCACAAAGTAGAGCTGTGGCTCAAGTGGTAGAGTGTAGCCTTCAGCACAAAAGCCCAGGGACAGCATTTAGGCCCTTAGTTCAAGCCCCAGGACTGGCGTACGCACGCACGCGCACACACACACACACACACACACACACCCCACAGAGGCAAAAAGGGCTAGAGACATTACTCAAGCAGTAGTGTATCTGCCTAGAGAGCAGTACCACAAAAAAAGACCAAAATATTTAAGTCTTTGACAGTCGATGAAAACATAATAAGATATAAAGAAGACCTAAAATATTCTGTGTGGGTCAAGTTAAGAGGATAGTATTTAGACATTCTCATTCTCTTGCACAAATTGATGAGGGAAGTTTTACAGATAAATCCTAAAATTGGATTCTCCAAGCTTTATATGATGCTAACTTTTCACCTAAGCCTTCCTAATGTCCTTGTACATCGGTTCAAAGTGGATAAAGAATAAGCTGGACTATGCCTGAGAGCCTTCAAATATTGGTCAAGTCTTTTAATCTGGGGATTCTCTGTAGGGGAAATTCAAGGGAAAAAATGTCCTAGGGCAGAATGGAAAGAGTTCAAAGCAAACATGGCATAGAGGTTGAAAAATAGGGCAGAGGACTGATTGTCAGGGTGGAGTAAGTTTGTGAAGCTTGCAAGTTACCTTACTAAGTCTGTTTCTTCACTTATAAAATGGGATTAAGAGTAGCAGCTGGGGCAGGGAAGGCTCACCAGCGAGATCCTGAGGCCCGGCCTGCGCCGTACACACACACACACACACACACACACACACACACACACACACACACCAGCAACCACACACACACACACACACACACACACACACACACACACACCAGCAACCCCAGGCCGGCCAGACCCAGCCATGATCACAGCGATCCTCATTTTCAACAACCATGGCAAGCCGCGGCTCACCAAGTTCTACCAGCCCTACAGTGAAGACACCCAGCAGCAGATCATCAGGGAGACCTTCCACCTGGTATCCAAGAACGTCTGCATTTTCCTGGAAGGAGGCTTGTTAATCAGAGGCTCTGACAACAGGCTGATACACAGACACTATGCAACGCTGTATTTTGTCTTCTGTGTGGATTCCTCAGAAAGTGAACTTGGCATTTTAGACCTCATTCAGGTGTTTGTGGAGACATTAGACAAATGTTTTGAGCATGTCTGTGAACTGGACTTAATATTCCATGTAGACAAGGTTCACAATATTCTTGCAGAAATGGTGATGGGGGAATGGTGTTGGAGACCAACATGACTGAGATTGTCATGCAGATCGATGCGCAGAATAAACTAGAAAAGTCTGAGGCTAGCTTGGCAGGTGTTCCAGCCCGTGCTGTATCAACTGTAAAGAATATGAATCTTCCTGAGATCCTAAGAAATATTAACTGGTGACATCAGTATAAAAGTGCCAAACCTGCCCACTTTTAAATAAAATATTAAAAAGACCACTCCCAGGTAAAAGCCCAGGGGAAAAAAGTCATCTAAGTTTACCATGCAGTTGTTTACCAAAAATAGAGGAGGCAAGTCTTAACTTTTGCTCTTGGATTTAAGTCAAGGTACTGTATAGAAGTTGTGTAAAATCAGTACGGAAGCTCATTGTTACTTTTCTTGCTCAGTGATTTGAAAGAAATTGAACAGTATAGTTCGTGTGTGTGTGTGTGTGTGTGTGTATGTGTGTGTTTTCTTTCTTTAGAAAAAACTGCATTCCTATGCCCACCTTAGGCATGCCCATATGTATTGGCTATTACAGTGTTTCCAAAAGTGAAATACTACTTTAATTATATACAACCCAGAATGTTGGTGTTTTGTATGGATCACAGGTAGAGCATTCTCTAATTCTTTCAACCGTTTGTCACAATTGTTATTTAAAGAACCAAGTATGTATTGCATGAAAATATTATGATCTTTTCCTCATAGTTTAAATAAACTCCAAGATAACTGGACTTCTGAAACAAAACAAAACAAAAGAATAGCAGCTGCCTTTCTAGGTTATTATGATGTTGGATGAAATAATGAATGGAAAGTTCTACTTTAAGGTGCTAGGGTTTGGGGAGTGCTTAATAAGGTTAGTGATGATGATCTTGAGTGCTTGAAACCATTACAAGTCCCAAAGACACAAAAATAGCAAAGAAAATTTATGGTATGTAAACCCATGAAATATTAGGTAGTCACTTTAATGACATATTTATATAAATGTAATGATATATAAGTAAAGATGGATTTTTACCTTTATGTGTGTTGTACATATAATTATAAAAGCAATAAGACAAGTATACATTAAAAGAAACCCAACAAAGCCAGTGGCCCATACCTGTAATCCTAGCTACTCAGGAGGCTGAGATCTGAGGTTCTTGGTTCAAAGCCAGCCTGAGCAGGAAGGTCTGTGAGGCTCTTATCTCCAATTAACTATAAAAAAGCCAGAAGTACAGGTGTAAATCAAAGGTAGAGAGAGCACTAGCCTTGAGCCCACATGCTGAGGGGCAGTGCCCAGATCCTGAGTTCAAGCCCAAATCCAGCACGCACCACACACACACACACACACACACACACACGTGCAGTAACCCAATAGAAATTTTAGAGATGGAAATAGAATTTAATGTTCTGTTGCCTTGCTGGGCAATGTTTCTAAGGCTCATAATGAATGCTTTTTTCAAATAAACTAAGTTCTCAATTTCTTAATTTTATTATGAAATATAAGACAAAAATGCTTTAAACAAAAATGTACATTTTAATAAATTGTCACAAAATGAACACCATGGTAATTATGACTCAAGTTAAAAATTAAACGTCCAGCATCACCCCAGGAACAATCTAATTTCTTCCCTTTCTAGACAAAATGTTGAAACACTATAATTTTGCTTTTTAAAAAATTGTATCAAATTAAACAATATATATTCCTTTATGTAGCTTCTTTTGCTCAGCAGATGAAGAGATTCCTCCATAGTGCTTCCTGTAGTGGTTGGTTGTTCAACTACATTATTGTGCAGTAGACCACTGTAGTTATTATGCCACTGTCTACTTGCTCTGTTCTAATATTGGTGGACATTTGACTTGTGAAAGATTGCATTTTCCAAAGACGGACCACTCAATCTCAACACACATATAGCTGGGTGCAGTAGTATACCCTTATAATTCCAGACCTTGGGAGGCTGTGGCAGGTGAATCTCAAGATTTCTATCACCCTAGGCTATGTGGAGAGACTTGATCTCAGACATCAAAAACAAGCCAGGTGCTAGTGGCTCATGCCTGTAATCCTAGCTTCTCAGGAAACTGAAATCTGAGGATGACTGGTTGAAGCTAGTCTAGGCAGGAAATTCCAGGAGACTTTTATCCAATTAACCACCCAAAAGCTGAAAGTAGAGGTGTGGCTCAAGTAGTAGAGCACCATTCTTGAGCAAAAAACGCTCTGGGACAGTTACTCAGGCTGGGAGATCAAAGCCTCAGGACTGGCGCACACACACACACACACACACACACACACACACACACACACACAGAGAGAGAGTTTATTTTACAAAGTGACCTTGACATTTCTTCCATTAAGGGGGAATCATGTCCTTTTTTCTTAAAATTGAGTAGGCCTTTGCCCTGCTTCAGCCAAAAGGAAAGAGGAAAGCCCTTCATTTTTCATGCAGCCCACTTGAAACCCAACTTTTATTTTAAAAAGATGTCTAAGCATACCTAAAACAATGAAATCATTCCTGGGTTTTTGTTTGCTTATTTGATTTTTGTTTTGGTTATACTGGGGTGTAAACTCAGGGCCTCATACTTGATAGGTGGACACTCTACCCACCACGAGTTATTCCCTGCAGCCCATTTCCTTTCATTTATCCTTCAGAGAGTTATGCTTTGTGTCAGTGGCCAGCCTTGAACTACAGTCCTATGGCCATTTTAATTATAGTTGAATGTGCCTCCCCGACAGAGGCCATAGTGGATTAGGTGGACCCCTATTCCAAGATGACTGCTATACTTAGGAAAAGAATCCATGTGAAGATACTCAGATACTGACACAGCTATGGGCAACTAGGAGAAAACTCTGAGGATACCCTTCCCCACCTCTTCCTGAAGGTACATGGCCTTGGTCTTAGCCTCTGACTTCCAGAACCATGAGAAGATAATTTTATGTTGTTTTAGGTAGCTTAAACAACTCCCTTACTTTTACTCAGCAGAAAGCTGAGAGCTGAAAAAAAAGTGACAATTTGGCCTTTGTTTTTTCTAGGTAATTGTGTTCCCCTCCATACATTTGGTCATGGTACCTGGCCGATCTCTTGATGAGCAGAACAGAGAAAGCCAGAAATCAAGAGGATGAAGGATCTCATGCTTTCTCTCTCTCTGTCACTCTCTGAGTACTCCTTCCTACTTCAAACTTTCCCTTTTTGATTGCCACTCCATAAAGACTAAAATTTAAAGATCCTTTAAAAGGAAACAATGGATTGAGAGAAGAAAAAATTTTGAGGTCAATTGATTGATTGACCGATTGATTTTATTTTAGGTCCAAGACCAGAATTCAAACTCGGTACCTGATTCTTTTGCTGACTGGCTGGCACTCTATCAACTGAGCCACATTTCTAACCCGTGACTTTTTTTTTTACTAGTATATATTCGTTGCACAAGGGAAGGTTTCATTGTGACATTTCCATACACATAGTGTACCCAACAACCTACGCCCTCTATCAGTCTCCCTTATCTCTCCTTTTCCCTTAATTAAAACAATTTTAATTGGTTTCATTGTTCTAATTTCATACATGCATATAAAGTAGTTTAACTATATTATCCCAGAGAAGAAGTATTTTTAAAGTAGGATGGAGAATTCACTTTGGCATCTTTTGTTCTTAATTTTCCTGCTGTCTCTGTTACCCCTCTGACTAGATCCAAGTTCAGGGAAGATCTTCTCTTCAGTTTAGAAAAACTCAAGACTTAAGGCACAGAGACCAGATGTTATTGCCTACTTTATTTTTCAAGTATAATTTTTTTTTTGCCAGTCCTGGGCCTTGAACTCAGGGCCTGAGCACTGTCCCTGGCTTCTTTTTGCTCAAGGCTAGCACTACTCTGCCACTTGAGCCACAGCGCCACTTCTGGCCATTTTCTATATATGTGGTGCTGAGGAATTGAACCCAGGGCTTCATGCATATGAGGCAAGCACTCTTGCCACTAGGCCATATTCCCAGCTCAAGTATAATTTTATCATTACTAAGGTGTTGTACAGAGGGGTTGCCATTTCTTAAGTCAGGTAATGAGCACATATCTTTATTTGTACCATGTTACCCCTTTCTTTGCTTTCTCCTAGTTTCTTCCTCCCATCCTTGCCCACAAGTTACATAAGTCATTTCCACTTAATGTATACAGAATAACATGATTATATTTGTTCACTCTTCCTCCTTTTCTGTGCTTCCCACATACCCTATTGCCTATTTTAATTGCTTAGCATCTCTGTGAGCTCAGTGCTGAACCTCTCTCTTTCCCTCTCTCTCTCTCTTTCTCTCTCTCTCTGCCAGTCCTGGGGTTTGAACTCAGGACCTGAGCACTATCCCTGGCTTCTTTTTGCTCAAGGTTAACACTCTGCCAACTTGAGCCACAGCGCCACTTCTGGCCTTTTCTATATATGTGGTGCTGAGGAATCGAACCTAGGGCTTCATGTATACGAGGCAAGCACTCTTGCCACTAGGCCATATTCCAAGCCCCAGTGCTGAATTTCTCTTGCCTTGTCTTCTCCCTCTTGAGGGACTCTTCCTGTACTCAAGTATGAGAGCTAGGGCCTATAAGGGAAATGTGTTCTTCATAAACTGACATCCTTCTACTCTTCATCATAATCAATTGACATCTTCATTATTGCTTAAAGCCCATACACTGACATCTCTCCATTCCTCCCCAAAAGCAGTTCCAGCAAAGTAGCTTTCACTGTTCATTGACACTGGGTTAATAAAAGAGAAGGGACCTGGAAGCATATGGAAGAATTGCATTCTCAACTCAAAACTTATTTCACACAGTAAGTTGGACACAAAAGGACTAATAGCACATGAACCCACTTAAATGTGGTACCTAAATTAGACAAGTTCATAGAGTTGCAAGGTAGAATCATGGATATAAATGGCTGAGAGTTGGAAGGATGAGTTGTTATCACTTATAGGGTACAGAGTTTGTTTGAGATAATGAAAAAGTTCTAGAGACAGTAATAATGGTCGTAAAATGTGAATGCACTTAATGCCATCAAAATGCACCCTTAAAAAGACTTTAAATGGAAAAACATGTTTGTGATTATTTCACCACAATTAAAAAGAAAATTCCAGCGGTAAAATCACCATTCTCTACTAATCACCCTATATAATTACTATTCATTCTGGGTTACCAAGATTAGCTTTGTTTGGGCAATTATGTTAGATAATTTGATTGAACATTTTCCCATTGTTTTAAGATGCATTCCTCTCTTTCTCAAGAGAATTCTATTTTCAGATCCAGCTTCCTCTAATGGTGCCAGTAATACCCAAAGGGTGCTACTCTGTTGGATTCTAGGGGTGAGTTTCTGGTTTAGGGTTGTTTTTTTTCTTTTTTTCTTTTCAGTTCCTTCCCAAGAGAAAGACACACAGTGAAAGGAGAGGTATTGAGACTCAGGGTGTGGAGGGAACTAACACCTCAAAGCTACTGCCATTGTGCCTACCAACTCTGTGTCTCCTTTTGCCCCTCTTCTTGCTGACTCTCCTTGCAATCACACACACAACATGGGCTCTCAGGGGAGGTGTGAAAATGGAGTCCGGGCTACCCACAGTTATTCTTAGGTGATGTCCCTACAAAGCACAAAGCACTGGACAGGCTGTTAATGTCGTGTTGCCCAGTGGGGCCACTTGGATCTGTCAAGCTCACAAGTGACTGACCCAGGTGGCTGAGGCCAAACACCTTGGCTGAGAGTGTCTCCAAGCACTGGTCAGCTGGAACAATTACAACCATACATTTGTGTGAGAAATATAAAGAAAACTAAGACAAAAAAATACACCCTAGGAAGACTGAAAAGAGACCAGTATATTAGGTAAATAAAGGGTGGTTATGAAAGGTTTAAATGATCAAAGGAAAGAGGAAAAACTGGTGGCTCACACCTATAATTCTAGCTACTTAGGAGGCTGAGATCTGAGGATCACAATTCAAAGCCAACCTGGGCAGGAAAGTCCACGAGACTCTTATCTCCAGTTAACCACCAAAAAAAAAAAAAAAGCTGGAAGTGGTGCTGTCGCCCAAGTGATAGAGTGTCAACCTCGAGGAAAAAATAAGCTGAGGGACAGCCCAGGCCCTGAGTTCAAACCCTAGGGTGGGCAAAAAAGAGAGAGAAAAACACTCAAAATAAACTTTTCCTAAACATCCATGTGGAGTGTCTTCCAGGAGGTGGGGGGGGGGGGAGAAGGCAGAGAGGGAAGGACAGGAAAAGAGAGAAGGGAGGAGAGGGGAGGAAAGAGAAGAAAAGGGGAGAGAGAAAAGAGAAGAGAAGAAGGCAGCAATGTGAATTTAGCCAGAGAAGGGTAAAATTGTTAATTTCTGGCATAGAGACTTCATAGTGGAGAACTTTTGTGGTTTTGAAAGAGTAGTAGGATTTTATTTATAATGTTACCATTCTTTACATAGTTTGTTCTAGGTAGTATAGTGCCTCTGTTAGGCAGAGCAGTTATTGTTTGGGACCTCTGGGGACAGTAAAAATGAAAAGCTCTGGTACTGAGGTAAGATTCTTATCCATAGGGAGTAAATTTCCTTCCTCATTTCCTTGGGGTCTTTCCAAGCAGTGGAAAGTCACCCAAGGTGGAGTAGAGTTTTTATATTGAACTTTTTATGAACTTATTTTTAGGGATGGTAGAGAAAACACACACAGCCCCCTTGTACTCTAACCTAGGTCAAACTAAGGCTTTACAACCTTCAGAAAGCATATAGGTAAAGACTGCATCATCAGTAGTTTATGCTTCTCATTCCTTTCCCTTTCAAATCTACAAAAGTTTAGGTATATTTCAAAGGCAGAAAGATAGCCACCCAACTGTCTGCTAGACAAGGGTCTGAGAAGGAATTTCATGTAGCAGGCTAATGAGCCCAGAGATGAAGAGAACAAACTGACCAATACAGAGTTAGGAAGACTAGGATGGCCTGGGAATCCCCTAGACTGTAACTACTAAACTCAGTCAACAGATAATTATATTAACTATTAGTGCATAGTTGTAGTAGTAATAATAGAGAAAATGTTCTTATATATGTTAAGTTACATAATATGACAATCCAACGTGGCAGCTTTATTGTCATTTTTATCTTATAGATGTGGGAAAATGAAGCACAGAAAGTTTTTAATGTATCCTTATGAAAATATGTAAGCGGGCTGGGAATATGGCCTAGTGGTAGAGTGCTTGCCTCGTATACATGAAGCCCTGAGTTCGATTCCTCAGCACCACATATATAGAAAAAGCCAGAAGTGGCGCTGTGGCTCAAGTGATAGAGTGCTAGCCTTGAGCAAAAAGAAGCCAGGGACAGTGCTCAGGCTCTGAGTCTAAGCCCCAGGACTGGCAAAAAAAAAAAAAAAAATTGAAAATATGTAAGCTGCAAAAGGGCAGAAATGCCCTTTTTTATTGCAGTTCTCCCAGTGTCTGGCAAATATTCAGTAACTACTTGGTGTATTAACAGTTGATAAAACAAGGATCGCATATGTGGCATGGCAAAGCTACAATAGGAACTAAGACTTGATGGGTCTAGAAGTCCCACTGTTAATTACTTAGCCATATGCCTAGGTGATATTACAGAATAAAGAGTATGTGTTTTTCAACACTGATTACACTGATTACACTTCTTTGGTAAACCCTGCCCTCACTCTGAAAGTTGCTATTGCAAAGAACTCTTTCGAACTCATTTTTATGAAGCTACTATTAGCCTAATTCCAAGAGAGGACAAAGGAATAATACAGTCCAGTATTTTTTATGAATATAGATGGAAGAGACTGCAAGACGACATTAACAAACTGGATATAACACTATTGGATTGAACAGTATTTATACCCATGACTAGGTGGGATTTATTCCAAGTATGAGAAGCCAATTAAATCTGCCAAATCAATAAACTAAAAGAAGAAAATTCATTAACATATATCAATTGATATATTTTTATTTTATTTTATTTATTTTTTGGCCAGTCCTGGGGCTTGGACTCAGGGCCTGAGCACTGTCCCTGGCTTCTTTTTGCTCAAGGCTAGCACTCTGCCACTTGAGCCACAGTGCCACTTCTGGCCATTTTCTGTATATGTGGTGCTGGGGAATCGAACCCAGGGCCTCATGTATAGGAGGCAAGCACTCTTGCCACTAGGCCATATCCCCAGCCCCGATATCAATTGATATATAAAAAGCATTTATCCCATACTGATTTATGATAAAACAATATCAGCAAACTATACGTTGAAGGGAAAACTTTATCAATTTGTTAAGTAATATCTACCAAAAAAAAACCAAAAAAACCCTCCTACAACCCGGAATTATCCATCTTAACAAATGTATCATCTTGGTGGGAGACATTGATAATGGGGAGGAGTGTGTGTGTGTAGACAAATATCTAGGAAATCTTTCTGCCATAATCTCAATTTTCCTCTGAACCTAGAAGTTCTTTTAAAAAATAAAATCTGGGGCTGGGAATATGGCCTAGTGGTAAAGTGCTTGCCTCATATACATGAAGCCCTGGGTTCGATTCCTCAACACCACACATATAGAAAAGGCCAGAAGTGGCTCTGTGGCTCAAGTGGTAGAATGCTAGCCTTGAGCAAAAAGAAGACAGGGACAGTGCTCAGGCCCTGAGTTCAAGACCCAGGACTGGCAAAAACAAAACAAAAACTAAAATCAATTAAAATTTCTATTTTGTTGGATAGAAAAACTTGAGGCCAATTTGCTCCTAAATTAATTTTCAATAAAAAAAATTTAACCTACCAAAATTATACTAAAAGCCAATAGAGAAACAAATTTGATCAAGACAAATAAGAAAACATTCCAAATTAAAAGCAATTAAAAGGGAATTATCTCTTCAAACTGTTAAAATGCATTATGGTACAATGTGAAAGGGTCATAGTTGGGTGGAAATAAATAACAGAACAAAAAATTCCAGATTAAAAACAAAAAACATGGGGTTACATCATACTTAATGGCTTAATGGTGACAAGTTGAATACTTCCCAAGATTAATAACAAGATAAGGATGTTCTTTTGGAACACTCCTATTCAATATATTAAAAGTCCTAGCTAATAAGACAAGAAAAAAAAAGCTAGATAAAGAAGGAAGATATAAAATTATCTTTGCACATGGAAGACATGATTGTTCCTGTGTAAAATCCTAAAGAACCAATCCAACAAAAATCTTCCAGAATTAATAAGCAAGTACAGCAGACACCGAGGCCCCACATCTGTACTTCTAGCTACTCAGAGGACTGAGAGCCAGAGGATTAGAGCTCCAAAGACAACCTTGATAGAA
This sequence comes from Perognathus longimembris pacificus, assembly GCF_023159225.1. Lineage (NCBI taxonomy): Eukaryota > Metazoa > Chordata > Mammalia > Rodentia > Heteromyidae > Perognathus > Perognathus longimembris. Next base: position 134,451,009 of record NC_063162.1, on the reverse strand, counting down.
AAGTCCAGGAGACTCCATCTCCAGAATATCCAGCAGAAATGACTGGAAGCATAGCTCAAGTGGTAAAAAGCTAATAGAGTAAGCAAACTGAGTACCTATACAACCCTGTGTTCAAACCCAATACCAAGTAAGTAATTAACTAATGTAAGTCTAGGAAAGTCTCAGAACATAGGGTTAACATACAAAAGCGCCAATTGCTTTCCCTTCTGTGACCAATAATGTGAAATTTTAAAACTGGTATCCTTTATCAAAATGAAGAACCAAACCTCTGAAATAATAATAAGTAGTAACTTAAAATAATAGTTTTGACTTAAGTATGAATCAAATCAAATATATACAAGTCCTATGTGGGACAAAGTGCAAAACCCATGAAAGAAATAAAAAAGATCTTAAGAAATAAATAGATAGTACATGTTTGTGGACTGGAAAGCTCAATATTGTTCATATGTCCCGTTCTTCCCAACTCCAGATTCAATAAAATCCCAATCAATTTCCAGAAAACTTTTGAAGAACTTGACATATGGGCTGGGAATATGGCCTAGTGGTAAAAGGGCTCGCCTCGTATACTTGAAGCCCTGGGTTCGATTCCTCAGCACCACATATATAGAAAAAGCCAGAAGTGGTGCAGCCCTGTGGCTCAAGTGGTAGAGTGCTAGCCTTGAACAAAAAGAAGCCAGGGATGCTCAGGCCCTGAGTTCAAGCCCCAGGACTGGCAAAGAAAAAAAAGAACCTGACATACTAAGTTTAAAGTTTATTTCTGAAAGACATGGATTAACCAGCACAAAATTAAACAAGAAGAAACTTGAAGGTTTGCAACAATTGTTCAGCAATTACAATGCATACAAAAAATGAAATAAGACATAGACCTTACACATTTCACAAAATGCAGTTCAAAATGGAACTCAAGGCTGGGAATATGGCCTAGTGGTAAAGCGCTTGCCTCGAAAACCTGAAGCCCTGGGTTCAATTCCTCAGCACCACATATATAGAAAAAGCCAGAAGTGGAGCTGTGGCTCAAGTGGTAGAGTGCTAGCCTTGAGCAAAAAGAAGCCAGGGACAGTGCTCAGGCTCTAAGTTCAAGCACCAGGACTGGAAAAAAACAGAAATGGAATCCAAACCTAAGTATAAATGCAAAACCATAACATTTCTAGAAAAGAACATAGAAGAAAATCTAGATGACTTGGGTTTTGGTGATAAGTTTTCTAAGTACGACTAAAAGAATGATGAATAAAAACTTGATAAATTGAGATTTATTAAAATTGAATTTTTTCTGCTCTGAAAAAGACCACGTTAAGAAAATCAAAAGTCAAACCACAGTCTTAGAGACAATGCTTTCCAAAAATATATCCTAGGTAGACATGGTGGTTCATATTTATAATCCCAGCACTCTGGCGGCTGAGAGGAAAAAAGTATCATGTTAAGGCTATCCTGGGTCACCTAACATGACCATGTCTCAAAAAACAAAAATCAAAAACATAGTTCATAAAGAAATTCTATCCAAAATATTAAAATTCAGTAATAAGAAAATAAGTAATCCAACTAAAAAAGTGGGCCAGGGCTGGAAAAAAAAATGAACCAGTACCAGGAAAGAAATATAAGATAGAAAAAAAAAAGAAAGTAATATATATATATTACATTATATATATTATAAAGGATTTTAGTTAACAACAAATACATTTTATCATAATATGTTCAGATGTCAAATAAGTATCTGAAAATATGTTCAACATAATTTGTTATTCGGGAATTGCAAATTAAAACAATGAGGTCCCTTTATATGTCAATTAAAAGAGCTATAACCACTGACAATACTATTTCCTGGAAGAACATAAAACAACTGGAATAATGGCTCACTCTTGTTAGGAATGCAAAATAACACAAAAACTTTGGAAGATAGTTTGTCCCTTTCTTTCTTTCTTGGGCCTTGAACTCTGAGCCTGGGAGCTGTCCCTGAGCTCTTCAGCTCAAGAGCAGTGTGCTAGCACTTGAGCCACAGTGCCACTCCTGGTTTTCTGGTGGTTAATTGGAGATAAGAGGCTCAGACTTTCCTGCTTGCTGGCTTTGAACAGTGATCCTCAAATCTCAGCATCCTGAGAAGCTAGGATTACAGGTGTAAGCCACTGGTGCCCAGCATTTTCTTACAAAGCTAAACACAACCTAACCACACAAGCCAGCAATCGTGTTCCTTGGTATTTATCCATGTCCACACAAAAACATGTATGTCTATATGAATGTTTATAGCACCCTTATTTATAATTGCCCAAACCTGATAGTGACCAAGATGTTCTTTACTATCCTTCAAAAGATAAATCACAATTATGCTATATCTATTCAATAAATTACCATTCTGCAATAAAAATTAATGAATTATCAGGACATGAATAGATGCAGGTAAGTATTAAACACATCCTGCAAATTTCAAAAAGTCAGCTTACCTTGTATGTATGAAGCCCTGGGCTCGATTCCTCAGTACCACATAAACAGGAAAGCCGGAAGTGGTGCTATGGCTCAAGTGGTAGAATGCTAGCCTTGAGCAAATGAAGCTCAGGGACAGTGCCCAGGCCCTGAGTTCAAGCTCCAAAACTGGCAAAAAAAAAAAAAAAAAAAAAAAGTCTGCAAAAGGCTATACATCCCATGATTCCATTCTATGACATTCTGAAAAAAGCAAAACTATAACAACAATGAAAATGATCAGGGATTATCTCATTTCCTCAATAAGATTTCTCAGCATACTCAAACTATTCTGCATAATAATATAATTGTATAATTGTGGATAGGTAACACTATACATTTGCTACCTATAGAACTTTATAGCACAAAGACTGAGCTTTAATGTATGCAATGTCAAGAAACCATGAAAGAGGTCAGCAGATCGTAAAGTGGAATGTAGAATGTGACAAAACAAATTCCATTAGACATATATGAAGCAATCTCTGTGGTCTTCCTCCCTCAAAATCATAAACCCCATTTAATCATGAAGAAAACATTAGAAAGATTTAGGGGGAGGGAGGAATGGGGAGATGTTAGTCAATAGGCACTGAATAATAGCCATCGCACAGTAAGAGGACTATAGTTAATGACAAACTGTATATTTCAAAAGGCTATATGGAAGGATTTGGAATGTTTTCATCATAAAGAAACAATAAATGTTTGAGGAGCAAGATATCTGTTTAAAATGCTTTAATCATTACATAGTATATACAAGTATCAAATGTCACATGGCATCCATAAATATGTATGATCTTTTGTATTAGCAGGTAAGTACTGAATTTTAAAGTGATCTCAGCCAAAGGATGTTTTTGTAAGATACTTGATTCCTCAAAACTGTCCAAATCATCAAAAACAAGAGAAAGCTGAGGACCTATCACAGCCTAGGCAAACCTACAGAGCCAGGATGCATAAATGCCAAGTGGTCTCCTAGATGGGACCTTGGAACTGAAAAAAAAATAACAGGGGAAAACCGAGGAAATCTGAAATGAGTGGAGACTTTAGCCAATAAGAATACCAATGTTGTTTATTACGTATAACAAATGTACATTGTTTTCATACAACAATGGATGTAAAAATGTTCATAAGAAAATGTGGATATGGGATATATGTGAATTCTCGGTATATCTCCCAAGTGTTTCTCTAAATCTAAAACTTTAAAACATAACTTTACTAAAATGAATAAATAAAGGTTAGGTTGAAAGCAATTGGCCTTCAGCTTCCTCCTGTCCTGGTTCCATGCGGTACAAGGCAGAGTGGGGTGAGCGGGCAGCTGGGAGTCCTCAGGAAACCCACCGAACTTTAGGTTATTAGTTCCTGCCGGAGGCTGCAAAGCCCAGTGCTCTTCATTGGATGGCTGGCAGAGTGTCCTCTGACCTCCTCTTCGGCTGGCTGTTCCAGGCACAGTGTGGGGTTCTTCACAGTCAGCCTTTTACATCATGCTCCCTGCACTCTGGTACCCTATCAGTCCCCCGCAACCCTCTACTCTCCCACCCCCGCTTGCTTGTCTGTTCTCCTTATACCTTTAGCCCCTGAACACTTCAGCTCTGATAGGAGTTAACCCAGGGCAATGCAGATGAACCACCCCACCTGAGCCACCCTTGTCCTCAGACAAGCCTGAAGCAGCCTTGGGCTCAACGGCTAGAGGCTCATGGAAAAAAAGAACTGGGGAGGGGCTTTTACTTGTATCCCCAGTTCTAAGCCTCTGTCAAAAAGTTGCTCTTTTCTCTGCCTTTCTAGGGCGATCAGAGGGAGGGAGCTGGGGGGCGTCCTCCTAGAAGCCGAGCAGAAAACCGCAGGGATTCGCGGAGTTTGGTATTGGGAGAGCGTCTGACCTGGAAGACCAGGGTGGTTGCAGAAAGCTTTGAGGATGGGGAGTGCAGCGGCAGCGTGGGGCCCAAGTTCAGGAATACCCTGAACGTTTCTGTAGCAAGGGAAGCACTTGGACTTTACTGGGAGAGGTACAGGATACCGGACTGGTTTTGGATAGGTGGCTGTGTGCGCCCTGGTTAAGCTGAGGGCCAGCGTGAGAACGGGGCTCTTTGGAGAGCTGGAAGGTGATGGCCAGCATCTCGTAGCCGATTGAGAGGTGCCACGGGGGAGGGATAAAATAGCATGGAACTGGTGTCATCTCTTCAAACAGATGACAAAAGCCGGCGTGTGGTGTCAGACACAAATCAGCGGGTCTATGCGCCGGCCGCGCCCTTAGTCTCTCCAGCTTTACGCACGGGTTTACCTCACCTTCTGACCGAGTGGGGAAGACAGGGGAGCTCCAGCCACCTCTACCATAGACAGGACCTTTTCCACGGCCATGAACCCTTATACTAGGGGGCTCCCAAGGACAGACGGAGCCAGAGGTCAAGGCTCTACATCTGGGGGCGAGGGACAGGCTGGAATGGCCTTGTCTGACTCTGGAGAGGGGCGCACAGCCTAGCTGGCGTATGGCAAGACCTCTGAGTTAATGTATAATTGTGAGCAGATGGCGGGGATTGGCAGCAGTCTGGGGCCTGGGCCCAGCTAATGAGGGACAATTAGCCCCAAACCCGGTGGGGGCAGTTGAGTCAGACAGTAAAGGCAGATATTTGCTCCTCAAACAGTCTGGCGCGCTGGGCAGAGGGCTGAGTGGCTGTGCCTTTGGGCTTGCTAGGCCCCCTGCCAGGGCCCTTTCCCCCTTTTCCCTTCCCCCATCACCTCTGGGTCGAAAGCTTCTGTTTGATCAGACCCAAGAGCCCCATTGTAAAGGAGGAGGGAGAGAATAGTTTATGGGGGAAATCTCTGCCACCACCATCTGCCAGGGTTTGTCCTTTCTCCCCCTGACACCCCTATCTCTAACCCCATGCAGCTGTCTATGGGATTAGCTAGTCAGAACTCGAGCCTTGAGCCTCCAGATGCAGGGGCAGATTCAGGAAGGAGGGATGAGGCAGGAAAGGGGTAATAAGAGCAGAGCTACCCCATGCCTTCCTGGGGGCTTCTTTTCACTTAGGCAGGCCAAGTGGAGTGACCAGCAGTCCCCAGAATGAACTGGGGATAGAATTGGCTCTATTTGCACCAGACATAAGCTATCCTGCACACAGTGCTGAAACCATACTCTTCAGTCTCCCCTGTGCTCCAGGGTTCTGGGCTAACCTGAGAATAGTGGAGGAGGCTGGAAGAGGAAGGGAATGTGTATCAGGGTAAGGTGGAAAACCAACTTCTGTGATTCCAGTTGGTCTCTCAGTACAACAGCTTCCAGCCTCTCAACACCTCATCTCCCCCCAAACCCACAGCATGTATCACTGAGATCCACCCTTTCCTGCTCTGACTTCTGAGTCTGGTCTTACCATTCTACACAACTGCCTACTCCAGCCTAACTTCTGAGACAGACTCACAGAATCGGAGATATGTGATGGACCAAAGGTTTTTTACATAGGCTTCTTCCCACCCTGTAGAGAATGACCCAAGACTGTGATAGCAGCAAAGCTACCAAGCATTAGAGGCCATATTCACTTCTGGAAACCATTCTGCAGGAAAAATCCTATCCAGCCACTGATGCCTTCACCCAGTGACCCAGAAAATAGTCTTTTGTGGGAGCAGCAGTGTCCTTGATGACTTAGAGTCTTAAAAACACCACACCCCTAGCAGAAAGGAGCCTGATAACATCTAGAGATGGAAGAAGGAAAACTAGGTTTCACAGTTCCTCTTAAACACCCCCATATGCATCTCTCAGTACCTTCTGAGCCTCATTCCCACCATCACCATAGTTAGTGTCATGAAGTCCAGGATGCCCATTTCCAGGCAAGAACTCAAGCCTGATATCTTCATCAGTCAGTCAGCCAGAGTATTGATGAGGATGCTCTGGATGGAGCTGGTAAAATGTGACATGCACACGACTCCATGTGCCCTCCTCTCCAAATTTTAGGAACCAACTCAATCAGAGTTTAGGAACCATGCTATATGTCCTGTATCTTTTGTAGTAAAACAGATAATTCAGGAGTTGATTTCAAAGCTCAGGTATGTGTGTTGTGGCTGGGAAGCTAGTCAATGCTTTTGGAAGCTTCCCTTGTGTTTTTGTGCACTGAAAACTTCAGCTACATAGTCTGAAGCTCTCCATCTCCCATATTCTTCATGCATTTTAAGAATACTGGCCCCTATGTGAATGTACTCTGGGTCCAAGAAGCCTGCATGAGAATGGCTCTGAACTTATTTCAGGTTAGGTGGATCCAAGGTGGGCACTGAAATCTCTCCACAGGAGACAGTGGGTCATTGCCTCTGATTTGCCTGCCTCAGGGCCAGTGGTGTCAGTCAGCCCCATGCACACCTCCCTCCTCCTTTCTCCTCTGCCCATGGCCAGTGACATCACTGGCTGTTCCCAGAAGGCTGCCCTCTGCTCCTGAGCACAGGCTCTCTGTAGCTCTGGACCCCCTGGCAGGACTAAAGCAGGAGCAGAACGAAGCCTGCGACCAGAGCCAGACCACCAGCACCCCTGGAGTCCACAGGAGTTTCAGAAGCCCAGAGCAGGAGCCTGAGACCTTCCACTGCAGTTCTCACCTCCTTCGTTTCTTCTAGCCAGGTAGCTCACCTGCAGGCTCATTGTCTCCTCTGCCTCCCCCATGCTGTCTCCATGTCTTTGTGTGGCCAAACCCAATGCTCTCTGGGGCTTTGCAGCTACCCACTGTCCTGCCCCTTCAACCTCTAACCTGCTTTCTCACCTTGTGAGTACATTATTTTCTCAGACAAGTGCATATGAATGATGGAAATGTGTGGGAGACTACTGGGAAAGGGGGTTCTGTTTATAAGTTGGGGCATGATTCTTTTTGGTTTGGAGATGATCTAGGTTTGGCAATTGTACCTGTGTTCTCAGTGCACCTCTGAGTTCCGGGTCATACAGGACAGAGTCCTATCAAGGATTCAATGTTTGTCTGATATTCTGAGCCCCTACCTCCTTGTGCCTAGCATAGCCTTTTAGGCTATTCTCTTTTCTCCATTGCTTTGATAATAATTATGCAAACATGGGGGCAGAGGTGGGACAGAGAAAGACAGTCCCAGGAACCAGAAATTCTGGTGGCTGGTGAGAAACTGGATTCTGGACTTGGGTTTCACTGAGAGGCTCTTGATTTATAGGAACTCTAATCTGTACCTCAGCTTTCTTTGGGAAAACCTTTTGCTTTCCTTCTCAAGTTTCCAGAAAGATGAGAACATGAAGTGAAATAAAACTATTTTTCTAGAAAGGAGTATATGAAAGCTACTTTAGCTACTGAATTTAAATAGGAGACTCTGGATTCCATGTTTCTTGTAATTCATTGCTGTTTCACCCATGATGGTTGTACTGCAATCTCTCTTGCGAAGACTTGGTCTCTCTTCTTTTTCTGCCTTCCTCCTAAACAGCCACTGCTGTGTTTATGCCTAGTGCCTTGTCCAGTAAGCGGGTGAGTTAACTGAGCCAACAGGACATGGTTAGGAAAGTTCTATGGAAAGACTGTTTTGTGGAGTCATCTACAGCCCTGCCAAGATTTCAGGCACTAAAGTAGGCAGCCTCAACTCCCATTAATTGCTGAGGACAGTAGGAAAGACATAGTGATAAGAGACTCTTTTGTGCTCATAATGGCTTTGGCTTTACCCAATAGACAGTCTTTTTGAGGACTCCAGAGCCTCTGGCTCAAATGTGAATTTTAATGTTCTAGTTTTAGTCAGCCTTATGGTACATTTTAGAAACTTTCACCCTCAATCACAACCAATTTATCCTTGGAGCATTTCAAGGAAGAGACCGCAACCAAATAACCTCCCATTGTTACAGATCCAGCTGCAAGCCAGACTAGGAATTCCTAGAAAGAACTTGCATTCCTAGTCTCCCCCAGACTCCTGTCCTTCTTGCCTGGGACTAGCTTGGATCATGCAGCAGCATGGTAAGAGGTCTAAGAGAGATGGGATGAATGAGGATGGGTTAGAAATCAGGGTTGTTCAACACACACAATTTCATGTCCCCTTGTTAGTGATTTGGGAGAAACTTGTTGCCGGTCACTGCCTCTCTGTTCTACTCTGCTTCTCATAGATCGGGAGAGCAAGCACATTTGGCCAAAGAGCACAGACTCTAGGAGTCAGCTCCCAAAGAAAGTGGAATGTTTTGAAGACTCAGGGTGGGGGGCAGTCCCTTAGAGGAGGACTTACTCTATGGTGACAAACCAGGCTGAGGGGATCTGAATGAACTTCTGCAAAGGTGGTTGCGGGGAGGAGAGAGGCAGGGTGTAGGTGCTTACTTCTCATGTCCAGGAATCAGCAGTGTGAATCAGCTGGGGGGAATCTTTGTGAATGGTCGGCCCCTGCCTCTGGACACCAGGCAGCAGATCGTGCAGCTGGCAATGAGCGGAATGCGACCCTGTGACATCTCACGAAGCCTTAAGGTAATGTCAAGACCTTTGTCCAATAATGGGAACTAAGAGCAGAGAGAAGTTTAACATCCTGAGGGCCTTTGAGGCTTGGACTACCTTCTAGAAGACTCTTTTGAAGGTTTGGAGGTTGGGAGAGGGATTTTTATGTGCTGAAAGGTGAAGCTAGACTCTCAATTCCATGCCATGGTTTAATAGGTCCTGCTTTGCCTTTTCCCAGGAACATTAATTCTCCTACCCATCATGCCTTACCTGTCCTTGCTTCTCACCTGACTCAGGTATCTAATGGCTGTGTGAGCAAGATCCTAGGGCGTTACTACCGCACAGGTGCTTTGGAACCCAAGAGTATTGGGGGAAGCAAGCCACGTCTGGCCACACCCCCAGTGGTGGCTCGGATTGCTCAGCTGAAGGATGCATGTCCAGCCCTCTTTGCCTGGGAGATTCAACGTCAGCTTTGTAACGAAGGGTTCTGTACTCAAGACAAGACACCCAGTGTAAGTGAGGCTCCCAACAGGCTGTATGTGAAGAATAAGACCCTTTTCTTTCTTTCCTTTTGCATTGTGAAGCCTGCTATTCCAGGCTGGAGATTGGAGCCCCTGCAGTCTATCTGCTGACAAGTGGTAGTGCTAAGAGAAGTGAGGGAGAAAGAGAGAGAGAGAGTGAGAGAGAGAGAGAGAGAGAGAGAGAGAGAGAGAGAGAGAGAGAGAGAGAGAAGAGGCTGCCCTGGGGGAGGGGTGTGTGTTGCAGAATTGTCTCAGGATGCAATCTTGGGTCTGTAACACCATCCCCACACTCACACCCAATACCCCCCAGGTCTCCTCCATCAATCGAGTTTTGCGGACACTACAGGAAGGCCAGAGACCGCACTGGGCACAGTTCAGCTCATCAGGTGGGTCTTGGGGTTATCTCTAGGAAAATTCAAAGACAAATTTCTTGCATGTTATAGCTCTCAATGCTCTTTTTCATTCTTGTTTTGGATCACCTTCCCCAAAGCCCTAGAAAACAGGCCTGACAACCTTATTCTCTCCTGGATGAAGAAAATTCAGGTTCAGGAAGTCATGTAACCTACTTAAGATCACTAGCTATTTGGCAAGTCTTAAAGCAGAACCTAGGGCCCCTAGCTTCTTCACAGAATCTGCTGAGAAAGAGGCAGGAGTGGTCTTCCCTCTCCCTTATAAGTATTTGTTTATGTTTTATGTATCATGTAAACTTGAACCATCCCTACTGCTGCTCTCTGCAAATACCACTGTGACACTGAGCCCACTTTCTGTCAAGTACTCCTGGAGCCAGCACTGCATAACTGAATGCAGATCACCTTTACTCCTACACCCACACTGTTGTTTAGCCCCAGCCCCAGGGATACAGGGTCTCCATCTGATGAGAGGAATCTCTGTCACAAACCACCACAAGACATTGTCCTCCTTTGCAGCTGTTTTGGCTCCAGCCCTTCCCATTCTTCATAGTGGGTCTGATGCTCCTAGAGGTCCCCACCCAGGGACTGGCCACAGGAATCGAACTATCTTCTCTCCAGGCCAAGCTGAGGCCCTGGAGAAAGGTGCTGGACTGGGCTGGGAGGCAAGATGGAGTTTGAAAGGTGGGGAGTATACCCTTTGGGGAGACTCATGTCTTGCCTTCCCTCTATGCCCTCTGAGTCTCTGTTTCTGCAGCGTTCCAGCGTGGGCAGTATCCTGATTCAGTGGCCCGTGGAAAGCTGGCTGCAGCTACCTGTCTGCCTGAGAACACAGTGAGGGTGAGTGAGCACTGTGACCCAGTGAGCATTAAACACTAAGAGAAAGAGTCTGGGGGCTGGGAATATGGCCTAGTGGCAAGAGTGCTTGCCTCATATAAATGAAGCCCTATGCAGTGTGGGTGTAGGATCAGAGGTGATCTGCATTCAGTTATGCAGTTATGCAGGTTCAATTCCTCAGCATCACATATATATATGTATATATACATATGTATATATACATATGTATATGTATATATATGTGTATATATACGTATACATATATATGTATATATGTATATATGTATATGTATATATGTATATACATATACATATATATGGCCAGAAGTGGCGCTGTGGCTCAAGTTGGCAGAGCACTAGCCTTGAGCAAAAAGAAGCCAAGGACAATGCCCTGGTCCTGAGTTCAAGCCCTAGAACTGGCAAAAATAAAAAATAAAAAAGAGTCTTTACTGGCCATGGCTGTGAGTTCTGTAAGGTAAACATGGAGGTGGTAAGAATGTGGAAACTAATTTATTTAGTGCAAAACTCAGGGAGGAAACCCTCCTTGTTAATCCCTTGAGCTGGTTACTTGCTTCTCTTGAGGTGGGAAAAGAAAGGAGAGAGAAAAAGTCAGAGCAGAGAGAGAGGACATCAGGTCCAAGGAAGGCTCTACATTCTGACTCAAGGCCAGGAACACATGGTGAGAGCAGCAGATGCCTAGTGGCCAAAAGCACAGCCAAATATATGGTTTCTATTCTCCCTCAGGTCTGGTTTTCCAACAGAAGAGCCAAATGGCGTCGGCAAGAGAAACTGAAGTGGGAATTACAGCTTCCGGGTGATTTCTGTGCACATTGCCCTCCAATCCCCCCCCCCAATGCTTCCATCCATCTAACACACACATACACACACACACACACACATACACACACACATCAATCCATCCACCAACTCACACATCTATCCATACAGGCATATATCCCCACCCATCTACCCACTCACACACCCTTCCATCTGTCTTCCATACATCTCCATCCATCCATCCACATTCATCTATCCATCCACATACCGAACCCTTAACCCGTCCCTCCAATATCCACCTATCCATCCATTTATCTATCTCCACCTAGCCACACACACACCCATCCATGCACCCTTTTATCCATCTGTGCATCCATCCACCTAACACTTACACAGCAACTATGTGCCAGGCCCTGTGCTAGGGGCTGAATATACAGTTCCTGCCTTTAAGGGCCACACTTGTCTTTAGGACTGTGCTTGGGATTTAATCCTTTCTAGTTTCATAAGGCCTTGCCTTGTAGATAAAGGAAGTCTAGAGTTACAACATTCAGCTATTCCCACCTCTGTGGAAGTTGCTGACTTTCCTGGAAGCCCACTGTGTCTAATCACTGTGCCTGCCTCCAACCTCTCCATTTGCCAGCCCCAATTCCTCCCTCTCAGTGAGCATACTCTTCCCTTGTAGGTGTTTCTCAGGATCTCACAGTACCAAGAGTTTCTCCAGGGATTATCTCTGCTCAGGTACTTGGAAGAAGAGACAAATTTGTGAACTGAAGGGCTCACCACGTCTCCATTTCTAAAGATGGCCCGAGAGCTCAGATCTATGGATCCCCAGGGTGTCCACAGTGCACATTCCTAGCACATGCCAACATCTTGTATATTTTGGGAATGGTACATTCTGGAGGGCAGAACACAGCCCAGGGAACAAGTAGTCCTGGGCGCCAAGCCTTCTAAACAGGATGCCTCACTGGCAATGGGGGTCTCCTCTTGCTTTTTTCATTGTTATCAGAAAGGTGATGTACAGAGGGGTCACCATTTATAAGTCCTTGGACAATACCATTCTTTCCTCTTGCGTTTTCTACCAGGGCCTTGGCAGTGTATCCACAGCTTCCCTGCCTACCCTGGAAACAGTGGGTCCTTCCTGTTATCAGCTATGCTGGGGAACTGGACAAGAGAGGTATCCTATCTATACCCATCATCCAGCCTGTCTTCAGCCCTGCTGGGGTAAGAATCCAGAAAAAGCCTCAGTCCTGCTGGGTGGAATGAGGAATGACTGACTCCTTGAGTCACAGGAAGTCAGAGTCACCACAGGGATTTCCATGCAGCTTTTGTCCTTCCTTACATGGCTCATAAAGTTGGGAGACTTGCATTTCTTGGTCTTTAGCATCACTGATAGTCAAGCAGGTAAGGTTGGGGGTGTCGGATTTGGATCTGAGTACAAATATCCTAGGCAGAGAATGGATCAAGGTGTCCAAGTGCCCCTCATTTGATGACTTTGAGAGGTAGGGTGGAAGGAGTAAGATCAAGCTCTTCTGTTTGTCCTGATGGCTGTTTGACAACACAGCCATGTTCCCTGGATCCAGAATGCTTTTGCTTTCATTGTCCTTCCTTCAAATACCCCTGTGGCCAGTTTCCATACCCTTCAGGCTCTGCTCTGACTAGTTCCCACTGCTATAAGAACTAGAATGAGGCAAAAGGCCCAGAGGGTAGAGGTGATAATTAGGATCTAAGCCACCTGTCCATGTCCATCTTGCTCCCACAGACGACTGCTCTTTCCTCCTTCCTGTGGCCACATGTATGGACTTTGCCTGGCCCTACCTTGCTGCCCCTCCTGTGCACCAACCAGTTGAAAGAGCTGGAGAAGCAACACCTACCCCCTACTCACCTTGGCCATAAGAGGCCTCCACTTAGCAACAATAAAAATATTTTGAATTTGCAATAGTTTCTGTTCTTATGCTTTTCCTCTGAGCACCCATATACCCACCTTGACATGGAACCATTATAAACAGTGTTCTATCTATCTATCTATCTATCTATCTATCTATCTATCTATCTATCTATCTTCTATTTATAATATCTACTTGTCTACTATCTAATTTATGTATCTACATATTCAGTTAATGTACTTATCTAGCTACCTTATGTATGTATGTATCTACACATGTATGTGCATATGTTTTGATCTATCTAGGCACCATATATTGATGTGCACATATACACCCATATTACATTCTGACACTTCACCCAAGTCCTCCAGCATGCATCTTCAAACAATGAAGATTTTCCTTAACTATAATACTATATCCACACCTAAGAAAATTTACTATAATTAACTATAGTGCCGAAGTTTAAAAAACAGACATAAGTTCTTGAGTGGCATATGTATTTTTGTCATAGCAACAGAGTGGAAATAACATTTTTCATATTCTGCTTTTCCATTTATACATGCTCCAGGGGCATGGCTCTTGGCAGGAAGTTTATACTCCTTTCAAGTCTATCCCTCTGCAAAGAAAACTCTAGTTTCCTTCTGGGTAAGTTTTGAGAAGTAGGGAAAGGTAGGAAAACAGGGAAAAGTAGATGAAGAAGGGGATATTTGGAAAGGAGGATGGGTTTATATCTCTAAATATCGTATTCTCTCCCCTCCCTGCTTCCTTCCCCTCTTCCTCCCATCCCCCTTCCCTTTTCTCTTCCTCCCTCCTTTCCTCCCCCACTTCCCCTCTGATTCCCAATAGGTGACACAGACTGGTCTCTAAATCCTCCCATCTTAGTCTCCCAATTGCTAGAATTATAGGAACACACTACTATAACTGGAAAGTTCTTCCTTTTTTGAAGAACAGGACATGGATAATGGTGCCAGACACTGATCCAGAAGTTTTTGTTCAATAAGTCCTTTTATTATCAAATACTCAAAGCTGTGCATTTAGAAACTAGTAAACAATTACATACAGCTGCTTAAATGTAATTGACATTAAATGAACAGGCCCTGGTACCCATGATCAAGCCTGTAATCCCAGCTGCTTGGGAGGCTAAAAATGAGAAGATTGTGGTTCAAGGCCAATCCATGCAGAAAAAGTCCCCAAGACTCAGTCTCCTTAGAGAGAAGCTGGACCCAGCAACAACCAGAAGCCTAAATTGTGGCTCAGGCTTAGACCTAGGCTTGGAAGTGAGACATTATCCTTAAAATGATCAACAAAAAAAAGGGGGGTGGAGTGGGGGAAGAGCTAAGTACTGGTGGCCCACACTTGTAATCCTTGATACTTAGGAGGCTGAGATCTGAGAATCACAGTTCAAAGCCAGCCCAGGCAGGGAAATCTGTGAAGCTCTTTCTTTCTTTCTTTCTTTCTTTCTTTCTTTCTTTCTTTCTTTCTTTCTTTCTTTCTTTCTTCCTTCCTTCCTTCCTTCCTTCCTTCCTTCCTTTCTTTCTTTCTTTCTCTCCCTCTTTCTTTTCCTTCCTTCCTTCCTTCCTTCCTTCCTTCCTTCCTTTCTTTCTTTCTCTTTCTTTCTTTCTTTCTTTCTTTCTTTCTTTCTTTCTTTCTTTCTTTCTTTCTTTCTTTCTTTCTTTCTTTCTCTTTCTTTCTTTCTTTTCATCAGTTGTAGGGCTTAAACTCAGAGCCTGGGGACTATCCCTGAACTTTTCTGCTCAAGGCTAGTGCACTACCACTGTGAGCCACATCTCTAGTTCTTGTTTTCAGGTAGTTATTTGGAGATAACAGTTTCATGGACTTTCCTGTCCTGGCTGGCTTCGAACCATGATCTTCAGATCTCAGCCTCCTGAGTAGCTAGGATTACAGGTATGAGCCACCAGTGCCCAGCCTAGCTCTGTGAGACTCTTATCTCCACTAAACTACCAGAAGAGGGAGAAGTGGAACTGTAGCTTCAGTGGTACAGTGCTAACCTTGAGCAAAAGAAGCTCAGGGGCAGAGACTAGGTGCTGAGTTCAAGCCCCAGGACTGGCATTAAAAGAAACAAACAAGGTGGGGAGCATAGCTTAGTGGTATCATGCCAGGCTATCAAGTGCAAGGTCACTGAGTTCAAACCCCAAAACCACTATAAATAAACAAACATACAATAATAAATTAAACAAGTCAGTTTCTTGCTCATACTAACTACATTCTAAATGCTATATATGGCTACTGTGTTCAACAGAAAAGAGCAATTTCCTTAACATTTCCTTAAGAGCATTTCCTTAAACATAAAGAAGTTTTGTGGGCTAGACCAGCTCTAGATATAATTTGAAGGGTAACAGAGCATATTCTGACCCCTTCCTGGCCTTCTCTACTTTCAAGCTCGAGGCTCTGCTGGACAGAACTGTCCAGGGAAATAGACAATATTTTATGAGGTGACAATCTACACAGCACAGCCTGAGAACAAGCTATTCACTTCAGTGACAGCACTGATGTCAACATAGAAAAGGCTGTCACAGCTGAAGCCCCATGGTTGAGTACATTCAAGCAGGGGATGGAGGGCCAGTTGTGGGAAACTGAGCATTTATACAGCATATGTGCACATGTGCTTGCATGCACACAGAAACCCCTATGCACATACACATGTCCATGCATCCAAGTGTAAGTTCATATTTATGGAATGCAGAGAGATTCTGAATTAAGTCACCTGCAAGGTCATTATATCTCTATAGATATGGCCTCCTTTTGGCAGGGTCTCACTGTGTTGCCCAGAATGACCTTGAACTCCCAGGTTTATCTGATCCATCAGTACTCTTTGCATTGGCCTATATAGTTATAGAAACCTAAGGTCATTGTCCTCTATCCAAACTCAGTCTCTTTGATTCCTTGTTTCAGCCCTCTTTTCTCCGTGGATTTAAAAAATTAGGCATTTGGCCAGGTAGAGGTGGCTCACACCTATACTGTAATCCTAGCTACTCAGGAGGCTGAGATCTGAGGCTCACGGTTCAAAGCTAGCACAGGCAGGAAAGCCTGTGAGACTCTTATCTCCAATTCCCCACCAGAAAGCCAGAAGTGTCACTGGGGCTCAAAGTGGTAGGGCACTGCCTTGAGAAAAAGAACTCAGGGATATTACCCAGGGCCCTGAGTTCCAGCCCCATGACCCACCCTTCCACCCCCCAAAACAGGCTTTAGGTATAGTAAGGGGCAATTTTTCCAAAGAACAGGACATCACTGCTGGTGTTTAGGAACACTTTTAGGAGGTATTGGCTGCTGGTTTACATAATAGTGAGTCTGAAATGAGAAAATTATTTTGTTTTTTCAATTGCTTTCCATTCTGATTGCATCAAGAGAAAGTCTGGTTCATTTGGCAGCTTTTAACAGTTCCTGATCAACTTGCCTTGACACAGGGAAAGGGAGACTCAGGCTCAGCCTTGAGCAGGGAGGGGATATCTAAACAAGGACTTGATAATAGCATTTTGTTTTCATTGTGTTTATTTTACATTCATTTTCTTTTTGTGACCAGTAGTTTTTCTGCTTTATAAAAGTAATAAAAATATTCTTTTCTAAATGCATATATTTAAGAATCTTATCCAGGTGCTCATGGTCAATGCTTGTCATCCTAGCTACTGAAGAGGCTGAGATCTGGGGACTATAGTTCAAAGCCAGCCTGGGAAGAAAAATCCATGAAATTCTATCTCCTGTTAACCAACAGAAACCCAGAAGTGGAAGTGTGGCTTAAGTGCGCCTAGCAGGGTGCCAGCCTTGAGTGAAAAAGCCAAAGGAAAGTGTGAGGCCCTGAGTTCAAGTCCCAATACAGACATATGTACACATACAAATCTATCAATAAAATAAATTAATATGCCAAGTGGTAGGTAGATAAAGGTCAAAGTCATGAAGACAGTGAAAGGAAGAGAGACATTTTTGAAATGTTGCTTGATGAAAGGAATAATGCACATCTGAGCCAGCAGATTTGAATAAGAGGCCTAGCTCTCTAGTGATGAGTTATGGGACCTTTCATTCTATCTCCCTGTAAAAAGTGGAAAATGCAGGATGGAAGTATTATTCGGCCTACTTCACTGACTCAAAGTTAACCAGGGCATGGAAGTTTGGTGAACTATATCCTAAGGAGAGGGTGAGCTACACAGACAAAAGATGTTATTATCATTGCCCTAAGATTAATTAGGCAAGATTAGCACTGTTTCATTTGTTCTAAATCAAAATGACATGCAAAGTCATGTCTGGATTCTGATACCCTTTAGGACAAGTCCCTGGGAAAAGTCTAGGGGTTTTGTTTGAGATGGGTAGAATGAATGAAAGAACCAGCAGCCATTTGGTCTCCCTTTTGCTGGAGGGAACTTAGAATGGTCTAAGAACTCAGTCTCTACCCTCATCCAGACCCTTACTCTCCACTGAGTCAGATACACACAAGGAGCTTGGGGGTGGCCTGTTGTGGTGTATTGTTGCTCAAAAACAGGTGTTTTTCTAAACTGGGTAGGAAAAGTTGTGTAACAGATATTCTCTTGGATCTTGACTCTGGGGTTCCTGTTCTGATTAATGCAGAAGTTTGAAGTTTTTCCTGGAGGATTTGGGGTTCGGCAAGTGGCATTCCATTGACCTGGGGAGGAAAGAGGAAATAGAAACTTTCAGCTGTCAATTAGTCATTGTCTGAGTTTTGGTTTTTGGAAGAATACTTGGTAAGAATCTCATAGAAGACAGAGAATAAAATGATGTGTTCCATTCCTGATGAAGAATAAACACCAGGCATGTATGAAGTTAACTTTATAAAAAATTAAAATCTATAATCAGGTATAGTGGAAGACTGTCTTTCATCTAATTTACCAAGAAGTTGTCTTTTGATTTGCTTGTTCTACTTTGTTTTAGGGATGACAATTGAACCTAGACATTAGAGCTAAGTACATACTCTACCACTGAGCTATAACCCCAACCCCAGTTTATTACAAATCTGAATGGGATTGGAGACTTCTGGTAGAATAAGAGTGTAGTAGGTGCCAGCCTTCACCAAGCATTTTACATTTATTATTTATATAACCTTTGTAACTATTCTACAAGGTCAATATTTTATTTGCATTTCACTTGTAAGAAATAGCCTTTGAGAAGTTCATTTTCACACAGTCAACCAACAAAGTCTAATTGATGAAGGCCTAAGTAGAACTAGATGCAAGGATAGAAATGTGGTCTTACTATAATATACTGACTACTAGAATGTCAGACTTGAGAGGAGCTTGAGAAATTTAGCTCAGTCCAAATTCTTCATGAAAGAGATTAAAAACAAAGTGGAAACCCACTGGAATTTCATTTTGCTTATCTCAGTTTGGTCAAAGTGAATGGATTGGATAGAAAGCAGATAGAAAAACAGGAGGAAAAAAATAAACACATGTGGGCTGGAATATGGACTAGTGGTAGAATGCTTGCCTCATATACATGAATCCCTGATTCCTCAGCACCACATATATAGAAAAAGCCAGAAGCGGTGCTGTGACTCAAATGGTAGAGTGCTAGCCTTGAGCAAAAAGAAGTCAGGGACAGTGCTCAGGCCCTGAGTCCAAGCCCCAGGACTGGCAAAAAAAAAAAAAAAAAAAAGAAAGCAAAGAAAAGAAACGAAAAGAAAAAAGTAAACACAAATTTAGGGTGTATATTAGAATCAGATTGTCATTTAACCATGATACCTATGACGTAGTTACTTCTCTCATTTTACAGATAAAGAAACTGAGGCCTTGAAAGAAAATAAGAAAGTAACTTTTCTAAAGTCACTGAGCTAACACTTTAACTCACTTATTCTATATTCCTAGTCTGTCTGATAACAAAACCAAAATGCTTCCAGCAATATTCTTATAAATTTCCAAGCTAGAAGAGTGAAATCAATGATTAAGGAACACAACCAAGCACAACAATGTGTCCCGAAGAGTTGTGAACTGGTAATAGTAAAATGGAAGCACAGCAGCACATTAGGCAAATGAAACTGATAGAGAGAAGAGGGTAGATCTGTGAGCAGGGAGCTTTGCTGAGAAGCTACAGAAGCCTGGCAGGCTTTTGATGAGAGAAAAAAAAAGCCTTGAATCATGATGGCAAGTAAAAAGCGAGCACTTGCCAGGCACTTGTGGCTCTGCAACCCTAGCTACTCAGAAGGCTGAGATCTGAGGATTGTGGTTTGAAGTTGGCCCAGGCAGGAAACTCCATGAAACTCTTATCTCCAATAACTACCCCAAAAAGCCAGAGATGGTGCTATGGCTCAAGTGGTACAGGACTTGCCTTGAACAAAAAAAGCTTGTGGACAGCACCTAGGCCCAGAGATCAAGCCCCAGGATTGGCAAAAAGAAAGGAAGGACGAACAACAGATGGAAGGAAGGAAGGAAGGAAGGAAGGAAGGAAGGAAGGAAGGAAGGAAGGAGGATAAGAGAACAGAAAAGTAAAGAAAGCACTGAAAAGGCATTATCCAGGAAGTTCTTGAACCTCTGAAGTCTTGAACCTGATCACTTGGGGGTACAGTAATGACCAAGGAAAGAAAGAAAGAAATAGCAGAAGAGAATCACATTAAGAGGAAGGCAAGGAATCAGCTACGCTGATTTTGAGGATTTGGAGGCTGGAAAGAAAATCATCTTTCCAATAGGAAATTGGAGAGGTTGGGATTTCAGAGAAAGATCAGTGCTGGAGATAGAAACTAGAGAGCCAGAGAGTCTGGCAGTAAGAATAAAAAATCACCTACACACATCTACATCCTTGAAGTTATGTTTCCCCTCCAAATGGGGTGAAATTCTGCCTCTGAAAAGTGAGAGAGATCAGCAAACATACTTCACTCTGTCCCCCCCAGGCTTGCTTGCAAGCACACATATTATTTGACATAATATTAAGAAACCTAGGTGTGCTTTCTTCATCCCTTCCTCTATCAGGATTAAGTCTGAAAGGAATGGCACAGATCTGGAATTGATAACATAGGTAGGAATCAGCCCATTACAGCATTTTGGTCTTTCTATCACATGCTTCTCTATGTATGCCTCCCTCTTACCTAAAATTCCCAGATACATTCTTTGGTAATGTCTTCGCTGTCTGCCAATAGGGTGCCACTTTTGTCGCCTCGAATGTAGAAGCCATTGGGTGCCAGCACTGTGAGTAAGTTGCTCCCATGAAGTTCTATACAGAAGTTGAGAGCGAATTTTCCCCAAGGACGGAAGGTGCCAAAGGATGTTATCGACCAGAAGGATCCACCCTGTGCTGAGGAGGGAAGAGCTCAGGTTGCTGGGTTGTTTGGAAGACAGCCCTGTGACACCACAGCCTCCAAGAAGACGTTCTGAAACATGCCACCCTCCCCTGGAGGACCCTGCCTGTGTTGGTAGTTTCATCTATGGAAAGGAAGAAAGAACCATGCAGGATTTTACTGGCTTCTCTTCTGCCAACTCACTCTGGAGCTTTGGAATGGGAACGCATACAGAAGCTCTGTCTTCCCTTTTATGATGAGCTGTAAGCAGGCCTGGAGTGGCAGGCCCTGAAATCTGGCCTGGAAGTGAGTCTGGGGCTAGATTATGAGCTCTGGAGTGGGGAAGAGGGAGCCACTCACCCTGGAAGTGGTAGATACCCTGGCGGCAGGGCACTAGCTGGATGTAGTCGGGCTGATCCATATTGCACTGTATGAGGTCATGTTCTGAGGAGGAGCCCACATAGCCATACCGACCTCGCAATATGAGGAAGGCACGGTTGGCCAATCGAATCCCCAGTTCTTCATTGGGGCCTGAAAGAAACAGGAAAGGGTAGGTTCAATCCCCAGCGCTCGCAAATCAAAATGAAAGAAAAGGGTTGACTGTCTTCAGATGTTTTCCCAATGGAAGCTGGAGGGAACATTAATGGCCCAAAGGGTATTGCCAATAGTTTAACATATCCTGGGGCTTGGGGATAGAATTCAGTGGTAGAGAACTTGCTTAGCATGTGCAAGGCTCTGTGTTCAATAACCAGCACTGCAGAAAAACAAAACTAAAACACTTGATGGCTATCAGGTCTTAGGCTGCTTGTGATGTGCTTGTGAGAGCTCATTGAAGAGTCCAAGGAACTGAAATAGTCTTCCTTTCTTTGGGACGTGTTAATTTTTTTTTTTTTTGGCCAGTTCTTGGCCTTGAACTCAGAGCCTGAGCACTGTGCTTGGCTTCTTTTTGCTCAAGGCAAGCACTCTGGCACTTGAGCCACAGCGCCACTTCTGGCCATTTCCTATATATGTGTTGCTGAGGAATCAAACCCAGGGATTCATGTATAGGAGGCAAGCACTCTTGCCACTAGGCCATATTCCCAGCCCGGGATGTGTTAATCTATTGACTCTCACAACAACCCTATGAAGCAGCAGAATAGATGTTATTTCCATTTTTATAGGCAATAAAAGTGAAGCTCAGGAAAAGATAAAGGAGCACTTCTTGGCCCCAGGTTCAAGTCCTGGTACACACACCAAAAACATTCAGTGACTTAGGTGGGTATATAGATTCATTACTTCTGACTCCACTTCAGTGCTCCCTTTAAAATATCCTATTTCGGCTCCCTCTAAAAGAAATTCTGACTAGGATCATCTGCTCAGCTCACCTGGGATGGTGGAACTGGCCATCAGTAAGCCATTGGTTGCAATGCCCAGAAAGCGTCCATTGGAGGACTGCAGGATGATTTTCCCACAATTCCAGTGCACTTGGAAGAAAGTGTCAGCCTCCAGTGGGTGTCCATCAGCTATTAAGGTCCTGTGGCGCCTCTGAAGAGAATATTGGAACCAAAGACCAAAAGTCACATCTTTTCTTCCCCTCCTCTCAGCCTCTGTCATTAGTCATTCTCCCTGAGTGGTCTTTATGCTTTCAGATCCTTTTTATAAGGAATGGCATGGACCCAGCTCTCCCATTTCTCTCAGTCTGTGCTGTCTCCCACAGCACAGCATAAAAGGGGATGAGGACAATGCGCAAAGAAGAATGAACCTGGCCCCGACTCCAAAATTTTGAAATGGATCACAGTTGTAAAAACTAAATTATAAAAAAATAAAATAAATTCTTTGTAACTTAGGGATAGGAAATAATTTGGGGGACAAAAACAAAAGGAGTAGATATTTTAGAAATTGATGAACCAGACTTCAAAATTTTAAAACTTGCTTGTCAAAAGGTCTAGTAGGACAAATGACAAGAAATAGGAAAAAACGGTGTAACTTCTTTGAACAACGAATGAATTGTTTCACAGAATGAATACCAGAAAGCATAAACATGTTTGGGGAGGAGGAAAGGTAATAGGGAAGCAAAGACAGTCCTTATATTCAATGTACATTACATAAAAATGGAATTAACTTGAGGGCAGGGCTGGAAAGGAGAAAAATGCGGGAGAATGATGGAAGAGGTGATATGATCAAGATGCATTCATTGTACTGTTAACCTGACTTATGGAATTGAAAATTCTTTGTATAACTACTTAATAAAAAAAAAAGAAATAGGACAATAAGAGGTGGGAAAATTTTTTGAGCAGATGCCTCATAGAGAAGATAAATGCCCAATAAACACACAAGGAGATGCTTAAATGACTAGGTGTAATAATATACATGTAAATCAAAGCCATAACATATCCACTAGAATAGCTACAATTAAAAAGACAAGTGTTGGTGAGCATGAAGAGAAATTAGAATCCTCATATATTACTAGCATTAAAAAAAAAGTAAAATGGAGTCAGGCATGGTGATAACACACCTGTAATCCCAGCACTCACAAGGCTGAGGCAAGAGGATCATCAGTTGGGGGCTAGCATGTGCTACATGCTGGCTTATCTAACAAAAGGGGGGTGGGAGTGGGAAAAAACAAGGAGGGATAACAATGTTCAACAAGAAATTTACTCATTACCTTACTTATGCAACTGTAACCCCTCTGACATCACTCTTACAATAAAATAAAAATTTAGAAAAGGGAATATATAAAAATAAATACAAAAAAAATTAAAATGAAATCACTTTAGAAAATGGCTTGACATTTTCTTGTGAACTTAAATGGAATCTATCATGCAACATAGTAATTGTATTCCTTGGTCTTTTACCCAAGACAAATAAAAATATAGGCAGACACAAAGACTAGGACACAAATGCTCATAGCAACTTTATTTATAGTGGCCCAAATGGAAAACAATCCAAGTATTTATCAATAGTGAATAAATAAATTATGCTTGTAATTCTGAGTATTATTAGATACTACTACTCACCAATAAAAAGAATGAATTACTGATATGTATAATAACCAATGAATCTTAACATTATACCAATCATAAGAGGTATGAGTACCATATAAATCCATTTATATGACATTCTAGAATAGCCTTAAGTAATCTATATTGCTTAAACACAGACCATGGTATAGACCAAGAGTAGAGGAAAACCGATTGTAAGGAGCCACATGGTATTTTTATAGTGGTGGAACTAATGTCTAATTTGAGGCATGATTACATACATTGATTTTTAAAAATAGATTTTATTTATTCATTTAGTAAACACAAAGTTTATGCAATGTATTTATATACAATACACATAATATGTAATCTACGTATATAATTTTATATATTCAAAGTATGCCTCCATAAAGTTGAGGAGAAGAAAAAGATCCCATTGGATGAAAATGAACATTTATTGACAAGAGACCCCCACCCCATCTGACTATTTGATAAACGCATTGGAGGAGAAAGTGTACACAAGCGCTTATGGTTTCTTGTCCTAAAAGCCAAGTCCTCACCTGGGCTAGGTAGTAGCCATTGGCTGAACGAAGCTGCAAGGTAAGGCTGTCACTGTCACATTCAAACTGGAACAAGGACATTGGGGTCATGTGCTCAGAGGCCGCACACACCTCCCCATCTGTGGAAGAAGTACACCATCAGAAGAACTTGAGTCTGACCTCAGGCTCAGTCCCAGCCCCTCCTCCAGACTTTATTGCTGGGATCCCCGGTGCTTTCCCTCCTCAGCCTTAGCCCCTTATAAAGGATCACAGTAGTCAAGAAAAGACCCAGGTGGCTTTCAGCAAAGGCCCATATATCCCTGCTTATCTGTCCCCTGCCACACACAGGATTCCCCTGAGACTCTAGGATCTGCCTTATGAGCAGATTCATAAACTCTCAATGATTCCAAACACATTTTTCTTTTTTTCAGCAACTGGCCCTTCCTCATTCCCTAGTAGCATTGGGCCCAGTACTTACCATACATGACTGAGATGAACCTCCGAGTCTTTGCTCTGAGGCTGATCCAAGTTGGGAAGTGCTGGAGGATGAACCATTCTTCACCCTTCCTGGGATTGGAGCCCAGGCCCAGGAGCAGGTGAGCACCTTGTGGATATAATGTGCCTCCTTCTCCATCACACAGGGCCACGATTCCTCCAGGGCGCACTTGCATGCGAAAAGATGTCTGAGATGATGGTTGGGAAACCAGTCGGTCTAAGTGGGACAGGAAGTGGTGTGTCGATGTCTCCAGGTGATAGCATCCATCTTGGAAATGTAAAACGAAACCACATTCCTCCAGACAGGGAACTGCCGCATCCACCCAGATGCGGCCCACAGTGTGGTCAGCCCGGGCATAGCAGTGATGCATGGGACTGTAGAGGGTCACATGGACGTGCAGTGCTGGCCGTGGAGTCCACATGTGGTACGCTGAGAGGACCCTCGAGTGGCAGAACACATCTTCCCCATCGGATTCCAGATAACGACCAGAGATGATGCACTGGAGGGTCCACTTGCCATTCCGGTGGAAACGGAGCAGGAAGCATCCATGGTGACTGGTCCTTGGCCGGCCGTAGCACACAGAGCCATCTGGCTCACATAGAAGGTAGAGGCCCTGCAAGCTCTTTACTCGAACTACAGCCTGTGTGTCATGCTCATTACTCACTAGGAGCTCCCAGGTCTGGAGGCATTGGGAGGAAAAAGAGGGAAATGAGTGCTACCAATCACCATCACCTCTGGCCTCACCTTCACCCTCACCAACACCAGCCACTCTCCTCTTCACATCGGTCCTGAGGTCTCCTTGCAGGTAGCTCTTCCACCTTTCCAACTAGAAGTAGTAAAATAATCTCTGGACTACTCCACCACTGGAGGCATAGGGTCCTCGAGACTCAAAAGGAAGTCTAGATGCCCATCTTGTCCAGCTAAAAGCAGCTAAATATTTCTTTCTCTTCCTTGGTCCCATCCTTCAAAAGGTAATGTGTCAAGAAATGCTTTGGTTTACGTTTTGCCTCTTGTCTGCACTGCTGTCCCTGCACAGCACTCTCCCAAAAGCTGCCTCCCCTCCAAGAGCCTGTATAGACTTCCCAGGTCTAGAAAGAAAGGCAGGAGCAGTTGAGGTGCAATTACCTGGTTTAACTATGGTCAATTTGGTTATGAGAAAGAATTTTGTCCCTGTCTTATTCCAGCACCTATCCCAGAGATTCTTGCAATCCTCTCTAAAGTGGTGACCAAGTCTGCAAGGGTTTCTAGAGTGTTCCACTAGCACAAAACACTATTTTTCAACTGGTCAAGGTTTTTTCCATGGCCACAGTTCTGCCTTCCAACTTAGGCTTTCCATCTTTTTGTGATCACCCAAGCACCCTGTGCTGAGATGCAAATACAGGCCACAACTGGAATAAGGCAAGGCACAGAAGAGGCTTTCTCTTAGGATATATTTTTGAAGAGGCAAGACAGAGCAATCAGAATGGCCAGCAAAAGTCTAAAATGAAGGGTCTTGGCCTGGCAATGACTGGAACTAGGAAGGTAATGTGATTGAAGGAGCCTCCCATGGATATATACACACACACACATACACACATGCACACACACACAGCTTGGCCATACAGAAAACTGGTTCCCATACAGGTTTGTCTTGTTACCTGTTTCCTGCCCAAACACTTTGCAGTAGCTGTGATTGTATTCTTGTATGTTTCAAAGGTGAGGTAGGTTCCTGCCCAACAGATAAGCCCAATCCTTAGGTCCTCGGCCCTGGGGTGTCTATGTATCCACTCCACCTCAGCCATGGGGCCGGCACCACAGGTGATGACTCTGTCCGGCCCAGCCTTCCCCCCAGTGGTAAAGTCCCACAGGCCATATGGCCGGGAATAGGGCCAGTAGTGCCCACCAGAAGATGTCCCCAGAGGGAACTTCTCAGGCAGAGGCTGGCCTAGGACTTGACACCTCTTGTGACCCGGGGGCATTGTGACTAGGAGGGCCACCTCTTATCCCACCATAGTGGGGAAAAGTTACTGGTCCAGCCACATCAAAGGCTCAAAGGAAGGGGACCAGAGCCTCTGGCACTGACCTTCCCATGTCATTCCAGGCCATAAGGTTGGCTCCTATAATAAGAACCTGAAGTGCAACCTGGACTTTGGGTATGTTCCTCCCTTTCTCATATCCTGTTTCCCACTGACAAGACAGAAATCAATCACTTTCCTCCATGGGAAGTGGGTTTTACCTGCCTCCCTCATAGTTCAAAGCTTTTTAAAATTTTCAAATATGTTAAAAAAACTATCAGCTTCTAGGGCCCTTCGCAAGTTGAGGCAAAAGTATCACAAGTTACTCTGCAGAGTCTATGAGGAAACCCTAGAGAGCTAACCACTCAGGCTGACATTACTCAAACTAATCCTGAAGGGCTGGCTCAAGACCAGGCTAAGAACCGCCTAACAGGATGGAGCACCAGGCTTTTCACCAGCCCTCAGTTGTATCCCTGGTGGGTAGGTCATTGGATGAGCAGTCAGAGCTGCCTGCAAGGACACCAGACTTTCCCCTCCAGAGGCTGCTTGTTCAATGGTCTCTGGGACTTCCTGCCAAACTCAAGGAGAAAATCCAGCCAAAAACCTGGAGAAACTGGACATCACAAGAGAAAGACAAATGAGTGTTGGCGTGTTTTAGGTGGTGCTGGGACCCACAAAGAATTGGGCAGTTAACCCTGCTTGGCATAGTCCAAAGCCCGGTTCCTTACATGTTTTCAGATTTCTGCATACAGTGTCTTCCTAGGTAAAAAGAGTTCAGCAAGGAACTGCAACCTTCAGGCTCTACCAGTGTTTATTGATAAAAAATAAGGATAAGATTCTGACAAGTGCCAAAATTGGGTAATTTTAAGGATACATATTGTTGGGCATTAGACCAGTTCTGATGAATCATTTTATGTATGTCTTGTATTTATTTGTTTTTAATGAATATTCTCTTCCTGGTGTGCAAAGCATTCATAAAGAACTACTGCATTGAGCGGCTAGAAGAAAGGGGTGTGGAGCTTTGCGGTTTACGGAACCATGGAAGTAAATTTTGTTACCCACAGATAACATTCCTTAGAACTGAGGAATGAGATTTTTCTACACTGGAAACCCTACAGAATGTCTAGACAAAGGAGTAAGGAGAGTTAAATGAGTGCATGTGTGTGTTTGTGAGCCCCACAGCACCAGCTGTTTTGAGCCTCTCCCATTATTGTCATTATGCATCCAAGAATCCACCTCCCACTTCTAGGCTACAGACAACACAGGGTACAAACCACAGCAAATTTATTACTCAATATCCAGTTCCACATCATAGCACCACCCGGAGCCCTCACTTTCCCCTGCAACCTGGCCCCAAGGGTACACCCCAAACAGAAAAACAAAAACAAAAACAAAACAAAAACCCCCAAACAAAAAACCCAAAAGGAAACCCAGATCCCTACTCCTCTTCTGAAGAGGGGGCCTTGGCCAGGAAGCCCTTCCACAGGTCCCAGCAGGCAGGAAAGTGGACCTCGCTGTGCCCAGAGAGCCAGGCTCCAGGCTCCAATGACAGAGAGAACATGCAGGCAGGAGCAGGAGCAGAGGCCTGTCTGTGGGGAGGAAGAGTGGGAGGGAAGGGCACTGCCTGAGGAGTCCGGGAGTCTGGTCATCCCGGGGATGCACGCGGGAGCTTCTGGGCAGCAGGGGCCTGCCCTTGTCCGTTAGCGCTTTGACAGCTCATGGGACAGCCAGTCCAGGCCATCGTAAAGGCCTGTGCCTTGGGTGGCACAGGTGGCCTGGACATACCACTGTGGGGAGAGGGAAAGAGACATGTGTCAGCAGCAAGAATGGGGATATCATTGACCATGCTTGTGGCTCTCCTGGGAGAGCCATTGCCCAGTGAGAAGGGGACAAGGCCCTTACTGTGCGGCTGCGCAAGTGCTGTAGCCCCAGCTTGTCAGTCAGCTCGCTCACAGGCATGGCATTGGGCATATCCTGCTTGTTGGCAAACACCAGCAGCACTGCATCCCGGAGCTCGTCCTCCTGCAGCTGAAAGGGGAGGGGAGAGGTTAGAACCTATGATTCTTATGAGGTCTCCTGGCTCTCTCCTTACTGCTGTGTTGGAAACCCCTTTCTACCTTCCAGCATTTTAAAAGAAAAAATACAGTATCATGTAGTCTATTGCTGAACACAAGACATAAGTTATAAGTAAGCTTGAGAACATCTAAGCCATACATGCAGAAAAAGCCTTCTAATTCAAGAATATGCCTCAGGCAAAAGGACAAAATTTACAAATGGAAATGGCAAGACTTCGAGGTGTTATTTTTCTCCACCACATGTAATCCCCCTTTCTCTACTAACTTGTCAGACTCTGATATAAAGGAAGGAGAATTCAAGGCAACAGTCCTATTTCAAATGTGTCTCCTATCCACAAGAAACTTACACTCCAGGGTGTCTGTACCTGTATGGGTTCCCCAACATCCATCCCACCAGTTCTATCCCCATGACAAAGTCTCAGTTCTGGATTCTCGGTTCTTACCATCTTTTGGAGTTCATCAGCAGACTCTTGGACCCTCTCTCGATCATTGCTGTCTACCACAAAGATGAGGCCCTGGATGGTCAGGAAGGAAGGAAGAAGCAGCAATCATTCCCACAGAGCTAGTGCTCTAGCTTAGTCCTTTCTCTCTTCTCCCATCTTTAGTTGTGTCAGCCCTTCCCATCTAGTAAACAAAACTTCTACCAAGGCTCAGCACAAGAACACAGGAAAAGGATACAGTCTTCAAAGAAGCAGCACTCCAATATTGATCAAGATGCATAGTATTCATAAGCTGCTTTGATTAATGTCAACTCACATGTACAACTACTTAAAGATAATTTTGCTAAAGGCAATGCAGAAGAAAAGAAAAGTGCAAAAGACCAGGAAGAGACATTTACTGAGAGCGAAATCAAGCAGTATGGCCCCAGAACCCTTTTTCCCAGAAGTCTCATATAAGACTAAGGTGAATTCTGAAGGATGAGCAGAGGTTAGCTAACCAAGCAAAAAAGAGGGAGGGGGGAAGGTGTTCCCGATGCCAGTTTCTGTCCCTCCTAACTCGAACACCTTTTCCCAGGGGAGTCCCCAACACACACTCCACCTGAGTGTTCTGGAAGTAGTGCCGCCACAGAGGCCGAATCTTGTCCTGGCCTCCTACATCCCAGACTGTAAAACAGATGTTCTTATATTCCACTGTTTCCACATTGAAGCCTGTAGACAATTTGGGGTGGAAGAAAAATGAGGAAAGAAAGAGAAAAAGTCCTGAAAAGAACTTGCTTAACACTACTGGGATTTCAGCAGGAACACAAAACTAGAAGTCAAGGATCCAGGCTGGGGGGAAGAGAACCCTGGAGGACAGGAGGTCAACAGCCGGGGCGGGGCTAGACCCATCCAACCCCGCCCCGAGCAGCAGCAGGCAAGCAGAGATAGGTGACCCACTTCTCTAGTAGCGGTGTCTGGTGACAGGGTCCAGTCCAGATAAGGACCACGGCAGAGCTGGGAGCAGACCCCGAGCAGGCCCTCCTGAGCGCTTCCGCCTCGCCCACCTCTCCCCGCCCCCTCCCGGGGGGCTCACCTATGGTGGGGATGGTGGTGACGATCTCCCCCAACTTCAGTTTGTAGAGGATCGTAGTCTTGCCGGCCGCATCCAAGCCAACTGTAAACGGGAGAGGGGTACAGGGGTGGAAACGGGAGCGAGGGAGCCCCCTAGAGCCCAGGGAAAGGGAAAGGCCCGGCCAGCTGATGGGGATGGGGGCGGAGAGCGGGAGCGCCTCCAGGTGCGCGCTGTTCTCCACCTACGGGGCCCCGGGGCAGCCGGGGAGGCGAACGCCAACTCCTGCCCCTACACCGAGCCAGGGGCCCGAGCGGCCTGGGTGGTGAGGGACACCGGAGCAAGGCCGCTTTCCGTTCAAAAGTCGTCTCCAAGGGCGGAATCCTCCCTTCTCAGCAGCCGGGCTGTGGGGAGGAGGAAGCTTCACTCCACCCAGGCCCGCAGTCCAGGGTTTCGGGCCTCCGGGGCCGCGTTGCAGACCCAGACCAACTAGAGAGCAGAAGCCCGGGAGGCTTCGAAAGTGGGCGGCTCGGGGTCAGAGGGCCCAGGTGAGCGGGGCTTGGAGGGGCGCGGGGGCGGGAGGGCTGCGGCGGGGCCGGCGCCCCGATCCGGGCCGCGCACTCGATCTGCCTCACCCATGAGGATCCGCATCTGCTTCTTCCCGAAGATCCGCGAAAAGAGCGCGGACACGGTGAGGCCCATGGCTGGGCCCAGGACAGGGTGGGGGGGGGGGGAACCTGGGCACCGACGCGGGGTACGGGCTGGAACCGGCCGGCCGCGGGGGGATGGGGTGCACCAGCAGGAGGAGGAGGCGCCGCCGCCGCCTCCGCGCGTCCGGGCCCGCCCGACGTCACGTGGCCCCGCCTCTCCGGGCCCGCCCCTGGCTCCGCCCCTTCACGGCTCCGCCCCCGCCCTGGCTCCGCCCCCGCCCTCCACCTCCGGAGCCCGGGAGCTGAAGCCAGAGGAGGCTGGATGGGTCTCTGGCTGAGAGTCGTGGCAGTTTTGGGTGCGGAGTGAGCGCATGACTTTCCTTCGGCAAGGCCGAAGAGTACGTTTAAAAGATTCTTTTAATAATATCGGGCTTCACCCTGTTGTCATTATCTTCTCTATGTCTGCAATCCTGCCCCCGTGGAACCATCCCAGTGCTATACAGGTCACAATAGTGGCCCTCTCTTGACGGTAGAATTCTTCAATGTCGTAAAAAAAAATCACCCAAGATTTAAAAAAAAAGTCAAGTTGGGTTACTACCTATTGTATCTGTCGCACCACCTGTCTCCCATACCTTAAGCTACTGCCTGGAGGTGGTGGTGGCGGTGGTGGTGTGCGTGCTTGCGTGTGTGTGTGTGTGTGTATGTGTGTGTGTGCTGTCCCTGAGCTTGAACTCAGGGCCTGAGTGCTGTCCCTGAGCTTTTTGCTCAAGGCCAACGCTCTACCTCTTGAGCTGCAGCTCCACTTCTGGCTTTTTGATAGTTAATTGGAGAGGATGGCTTTAAAACGTGATCCTCTGATCTCAGCCCCCCCTCCCACACCCCAGTAGCTAGGATTACAGGCATGAGCCACTGGCACCAAGCGTGGAGATAATTTTTAATGCTTTCCGACTGAGTCAAATGGTTAACCCAGATGTCCTTGCATTCTTTTCCACCTGCTTTGGTGCTGCCTCCCCACACCTCTAGTTAGATGGCCAATCATTACTCATTCTTTAAATCTCCAAGTACTTTCCCAGAGAGCCTCTGTGCCTCATCTAAAGTGGCCTCCTTCTTGATTCTTAATATACCCATACATACTGGTATGATAGCACTGGTATGTTCGCACTCTGGGTCTTCACTAGACTGTGACTTCTTTGAGAACAAGGCTATGTCTCTTCATGATGTGTCACTTCATAGCACTTAGTATTGTTGAGGGGTCAGACTGAATGAGATTGGATTTCTGAACTTCTTTGTTTGACCTTGGGAATGTTACTTCTCTGCACCTTATGTTTCTGTAACTGTAAAATAGTGCTAATGCTACCATCTGAGCAAAAGGTCGTAAAGAAAAAAATAAAACACTTCTGAGGCCCCCAGTATATAGCTGACATGCACAAGGAACCTCGTGGCTATGCAGTGCCCTCTATAAATATCTGTTGTATCAGCTCAGCAAAACTAAGCAAGGGTACTACTATACCATATGCCAACTAGGTGCCAAATATAGTGCTAGAAAAGACTGCAGTTTTTTGTGGTGTCCATGGAAGTCTTAACCGCCGCTGTGTAGGGAGGTATTGGACGTAGTCCCTAATCGTTGAAGGTGTCCTCCATCTGGGTATTTGGGAAGAATGCGGGGCGATGCCACCTCCGGTTGCTCCCTGAGGGCAAATTCCAGAGTCTTTGCCCAACCTGCACGTCTGTGACCTGGACTTTGCTCCTCTCTTCCAAACCAACACTACCGGGTTTTCTACCAGCCACCTCCTACTCAGCAGCTGGAAGCAGCCCCGCCCCCTGGCGCGCCCGGGGGCGGAGTCTGTGGCGTCACGCCTTCGTCACTTCCTGCGGACCCGGAAGCGTTGTTAACCTCCGGCCTCTCTAGTTAGGGAGTCGTGATGGAGCCTTGCTTGGCCTAACTTCCTGGCCGACAGCGGACTGAGCGGGGCCGGCCCGGATTGCGCGGTGGCCCGGACGAGCGGAGGGGGCGGAGCGGTGTCTAGGTCAGTGTAGGCGGATCTTGGCGTCGACTGTCCGCGTCGCTCGGTCTCCTAGAGTAGGACCTGCCCCTGCCGATCGAGCTTGGGCCCCCGTGGGACTCAGCTCTGTTCCGCCCCCTCCCCCGACCCCCTGCCGCCACCGTCCGGTGCTGGACGGCTGGGTGGAACGCGCGTGCGCCCCGCCGCCAGCCTACCTTCTCCACCTTGCTTCCTCTGCGCCTCTGTGGCCCTCTCCGGGGTTGCCGGAACGCTGACGTCTATCCAACTCCTGGACCTCGATGGAGAAGTTTGGGATGAATTTCGGAGGCGGCCCGAGCAAGAAAGACCTGCTGGAGACCATCGAGACGCAGAAGAAGCAGCTTCTGCAGTATCAGGCACGTCTCAAAGATGTGGTCCGTGCCTATAAAAGCCTGCTGAAGGAGAAGGAGGCTCTGGAGGCCAGCATCAAGGTGCTGTCGGTATCCCACGAGGCGGATGTGGGCCTCGCAGGTCTCCAGTCGCCAGGTCTCAACTTTCCTGATTCGGTAGATGATCGGTGCTCTACTCACAGCGAGGATAGCACCGGAACCGCCACTAGCTTGGACACAGCAGCCAGTCTCACCAGCATCAAGGGTGAGTTTGGGGTAGACGATGACAGATCGGCCCGAGGACCACCACCCCCAAAGTCCGAAGAGGCCAGTGGGTCGGAGAGTGGCGTTAGCAGTAGCAGTGGGGATGGGCCGTTTGTGGGTGGTGAGGTGGATAAAAGACTGCACCAGCTAAAGACTCAGTTAGCAACTTTGACCAGCTCTTTGGCTACAGTCACCCAGGAGAAGTCCCGTATGGAGGCTTCTTACCTGGCTGATAAGAAGAAGATGAAACAGGACTTAGAGGATGCCAATAGAAAGGCAGAGGAAGAGAGGGGACGCCTGGAGGGAGAATTGAAGGGGTTGCAGGAACAGATAGCAGAAACCAAAGCCCGACTTATTACGCAGCAGCACGATCGGGCCCAAGAGCAGAGTGACCATGCCTTGATGTTGCGGGAACTCCAGAAGCTGCTGCAGGAGGAGAGGACCCAGCGTCAGGACCTGGAGCTTCGGTTAGAAGAGACTCGGGAAGCCCTGGCAGGGCGGGCATATGCAGCCGATCAGATGGAAGGGTTTGAACTACAAACCAAGCAGCTGACCCGTGAAGTGGAGGAGCTTAAAGGTGAACTGCAGACCATTCGAGATGAGAAAAATCGACCAGATCCCCGACTGCAAGAGCTTCAGGAAGAGGCTTCCCGCCTTAAGAGCCATTTTCAGGCTCAGTTGCAACAGGAAATAAGGAAGGTAATTATCTCCTTCAGCTGTTAACCATTTAAGCCAAAGTAAGGAGATACTAAGGATTCCCCCCCCCCCCCACTTTGGTAGTTAGAACTTTCTAAGTGGTTGCACTTTGAGGGCCTGAGCATGGTTCCTGGCTTCTTTTTGCTCAAGACTAGCACTCTACCTCTTGAGCCACAGTGCCACTTCTGGCCTTTTCTGTTTATGTGATGCTGAGGAAGCCAACCCAGGGCTTTGTGCATGCTAGGCACTGTACTACTAAGCCACTTTCCCAGCCCCTGATTTTGTTTTTTTATTTTGTTTTTGTTTGCCAGTCCTGGGGCTTGAACTCAGGGCCTGAACACTGTCCCTGACTTCTTTTTGCTCAAGGCTAGCACCTATTACTTGAGCCACAACACCACTTCTGGCTTTCTCTGTTTATGTGCTGCTAAGGAATCAAACCCAGGGCTTCATGCGTGCTAGACAAGCACTCTACCACTAAGCCACATTTGCAGCCCCCTGATTTTGTTCTTTTGAGACAGGGTTTCACTGTGTACCCCAGGCTAGCCCTGAACTTGTGATCCTCCTGCTTCATCCTCTTCCAGTGCTGGGATAACACTTGGTATCACCATGCCTATCTTATACTCTGTTTTTTTAATGTTACTCGAAAGATCCTATTAGTGAGTCCTGGGGATTCTGGTTCTGCATGGTGTTAACAAGACTATCCTTTTTTGTGTGTGCCAGTACTGGGGCTTGACCTCAAGGCATGCACATTGTCCCTAAGCTTTTTCATGCAAGGCTAGCACTACCATTGATCCACAGCTCTGCTTCTGTGTTCTTGCTGTGTTCTTTGAGATCGCATGCACTTCTCTGCCCAGCCTAGCTTCAAACCACAATCCTTAATCTTCTGAGTAGTTAGGACTATAGTCATGAGCTACTGAGAGAGTATCCTTCCAGCAAGAGATTGGGTTTCTGAGTGTGGCTGGGGTCTGAGCCAGACATTTCTGAGCCTCTGAGCACTGGCATCTTACTGGTTGTGTTCTATGAAGCAATATAATAGCAGCCATACAGTGGAAGGTAGTGTGTATACTAAAGTATGTACCTATAGGTAGAAAGATTTGACGGGGGCAGAGGCGAATTTTCTCAGAAGGAATGGTTTGTAATTGCTTTTAGTTAAGATTTACCTGTCTTGCAAATATACTGTTTTGAAATCAAACTGAGTTTTAAGTTTCTAGGATTATTAGAAAAGGAAAAGAATACTTTATGACTTAATAGGATTTGGAGAAGCACATAGTAGACAACAAAAACACCATGTGAGTTCAGTGGAATATGGAAAACTGAAGCAGAACAAAAGAAGCTATACAAAGGAGCATAATATTAAAAAATCCCTGGTTCCCAAGCTGGGAACTGGTGGCTCATGCTTGTAATCCTAGCTACACAAGAGGCTGAAATCTAAGGATCACAGTTCAAAGCCAGCCTTATGAGACTCACATCTCCAATTAGCTACTCCAGTAACCCAAAGTAGAGCTTTGGCTCAAAGTTGTAGAGCACTAGCCTTGAGCAAAAAAACCTCAGGGACAATGTGTAGGCCCTGAGTTCAAGCCCTGTGACCGATTCTCCTCCCCCTTTCCCCCCAAACCCCCAACATCCTGGTTTCCATTCTTTCCAGGTTGCTTGTCTCCCTTGCTGCCTCCTCCCCTGGAGTTTACTGTAGCCCTTTGTGACTTGCTGGATATATTTTTGTCTGTTCCCTTGCTCTGCAGACAGCCTTTGCAGAGGATCAGCTCCGTCAGCAGTGTCAGGTGGAAGAGCAAAGGGTAGCAGCTCTAGAGAATCAAGTATCTGAGGTATCTGAACTACTGGGCACCTATGAGAAAGCCAAGCAGAAGGACCAGCTGACCATTCAGAAGCTGAAGGAGCGCATTCTGCAGCTGGACCTGGAGAATAAGACACTGGCTCTTGCAGCCTCCAGCCGGTCTCCTCTTGACAGCCATGGAGATGAGTCCAGTCTGGATGTCAATGTCCTGAAAGACAAGATGGAAAAGCTGAAGAGGCTGTTGCAGGTCGCGGCCAGGAAAACCCAGGTGACTCTGGATGTGGAGAAGCTCTGTGACCTGGAGATAATGCCCAGCTCAGAGGCTGCAGATGGGGAAAAGGCTACTGCGCTCTACTACCAACAGGAACTAAAACAGTTGAAGGAAGAGTTTGAGCGCTACAAGATGAGGGCACAGGTGGTGCTCAAGAGCAAGAATACCAAAGATGGGAATGTGGTGAAGGAACTGGAGGCTACACAGGAGCAGCTTTCAGAGCTGAAGGAGAAGTACATCTCTCTGCGCCTGTCCTGTGAGGAGCTTGAGCACCAGCACCAGCAGGAGGCTGAGGACTGGAAGCAGGAGCTGGCTCGCTTGCAACAGCAGCATCGGCAGGAGCTGGAGCGCAGCCAGCTGGACTTCAGGGACCGCACGCTGAAACTAGAGGAGGAGCTGCACAAGCAGCGGGACCGGGCCCTGGCTGTGCTGGCGGAGAAGGACTTGGAGCTGGAGCAGCTGCGTTCTGTGGCCTTGTCATCCGGGCTGCCAGGACGTCGAAGTCCTGTGGGTGGTGGAGGTCCTGGGGACGCAACTGACACATCTTCCCCAGATAGCCTGACCCAAGCACTGCAGCTTGCTGCGGCCAGTGAGCCTACTTTCTTCCTGTATGCTGAGCAATTGGCCCGCAAGGAGGTGGAGATCACATCCCTGAGGAAGCAGAAACACAGACTGGAGGTGGAGGC
Organism: Perognathus longimembris pacificus; assembly: GCF_023159225.1. Taxonomy (NCBI): domain Eukaryota; kingdom Metazoa; phylum Chordata; class Mammalia; order Rodentia; family Heteromyidae; genus Perognathus; species Perognathus longimembris. Next base: position 134,414,240 of record NC_063162.1, on the reverse strand, counting down.
ACATCAGCTGCAGGAACGGCTGCTGGAGGAGGGGGAACGACATCGAGAAGAGGTTGGAGTCCTGCAGAGCCACATCGAAAAGAACATCCGGGACCAGAGCAGAGAGGGAGCCAACCTGGAGTATCTCAAGAACATCATCTATCGCTTCCTGACCTTGCCTGACAGCCTGGGCCGCCAGCAGACTCTCACAGCCATATTGACAATTTTGCATTTCAGTCCAGAGGAGAAACAAGTGATTATGCGGCTCCCAAGTGGCAGTAGCTGGTGGCCTTCTGGAAAGAGATGATATAGTCTTCACTAACTCCTGACATATCTGTGCCTCTTTTATGTGGGAAGGGTGGTCTGGTTTCTATTGCCTATTCTCCTACATTATTATCATTTATAACTATCACTGTGTTGAACTTGGGAGGGTTCAAACTGAGATGGGATTTTTCTGCCAATGCCATTAATGCTGCTTTATCCTTAGGCCCTAGAGGGTACTGGGTGTTGAACCAGCATCTTCTGGTGGTGTGTACAAGAACGGGTGGGAATAAGAGGGAGATTAATTAGGATGGAGAGGTACAAATAATGAAGTGGTGAAGAATCTTAAGACGGTTTGTTTCCATGTGCTCCTGGTACAGCAAGGAATGTACCTCCTCAGTGTAAGCCAGCTATTTTCTCCATTTTATCACAGTCTTGAGTCTGCTGCTCTGGTTCTCTGGGACATATAGCCAGGCCAGGCAGGGACCAGGAAGTTAGAAATTATGACACGTTGCCCAAAGGCCTGAAGAGTATTGAGTTCATTTGGGATCTGGGACTTGGTCTTGTTGGGCTTGGGAGGACCGGAGCCATCTTGATAACACACTGGCCATCCTAGAGAGGGCTCTGAGCACCATTTTGATGTTTGGGATTTCCTAAATGGCCTACTTTTGGCTGGGTTTAAATCAACCTTTTTGCTGGTCCCCTGTCTTAAACTCCTGCCTAACATTGGCCTGAGATTGAGTGACTTCATTATCTTCCCCTCAGTGTTGAACCTGCAATTAAGGAAAGAAATCCTAGCTTCTTAGAGAGACCTTCAAATGGTGAGCTCTGATTCTCCTTGGGAACTGGGCATTTCTGCTGGGATTTGCTCCTGTTTTTGCTTTTGTAGCAACAGGGAAGAGATGGGAGTTTGCTGCAGAAGATTCCAACAGGTTGTGACCCTTATGCGAAAGGGATGGGAGCTTTAGCTACAGCTGGGCTGAGATACTTTCTCCCTGTGGGTCTTGTCCTAAGTAGATTCATTCTGCTCTTTAAAGAAAGATGGCTTTTGGAAAATTTGGGTCCAAACAGTAACTACTGCTCTATTTTCTTCCCTCTATCTGCTCTTATTGATTATAAAGGCCTTTGTGCCTGAAAGGTCAATGCTTGGCCACTAAATGAGCTGATTTAGATCTTTCTGGCATTTTGTTTGATAAGTCTGTTTTTTGAAAGACTCTTACAGTGTTCTGAAGGGGAAGCTAGATGACCTGGACTATCTGCAATGAGCAGTCATAAATGGAACAAAATTGAGGTGTTAAAATGATACTAACAAACCATGGAATCATTAAACCTGAGTAACTTGAGACCCATGTGTTTCCTTAATGTCTAAATATCTGGATACAAATAAGCACGGATGTCAATGGCAATTGAAAAGGCTGGAAATAGTATTATGTTAATTCATGAGCTTGTATCCACAGAGGAATACTTCCGGGCTTTCACTGTCTCATTTCTAACAGGCTTTCAGCCTGGAATTGTGTGTGTCTATTTGAGTGGGGGCAGTTGCACTGGTAGCAGCTTTCTCCTGTGCTTAGTGGGTGGACTTGACACTTTCATAATTACTGCTTCAAACTCCAGAAGTAATGTGTTCATGAATGATTCAATCTCCCCCAAGTCTGGGTTTATGTATCCTGGAAGAGTTTCTCAGGACATTAAGCTAATAATAATAGACTTCATTGTCTCACCTTCCTCTCTCTAAATGTAGGAGATCTCATAATTGTGTTATTTCTAAGTAGTGGGCAAATAAAATACATGGTTAAAATTGCTTTTTATAATAATTAGTGTTTTTTATTTTTAAGATGCCAACAAGGCAAAAAAGTTTAATTTCTGATTAATAATTTTGTTAAAGTTAATTTTATTTGAAATGAAATATCACCATTAATATCATAATTAGAAACTATTAATATTTTCCAGTTTTTTCACATTTTGTTTATTTATTTTCCCTTTCCTGTGGCTTGAACTTTGGGCCTGAGTGCTGTCCCTGAGCTCAAGGCTAGCACTCTACCACTTGAACTACAGCTCCACTTCTGGCTTTTTTTGTGTGTGTGTGATTAATTGGAGCTTAGAGTCTCATGGACTTTTCTGCCCCGGCTGGCTTCAAACCCAGTCCTCAGATCTCAGCCTCCTGAGTGGCCACTGGTGCTCAGCTTTATTTCACATTTTGTATGGCATTTCCTTTTTGTCTGTTTTTAAAATTAATAACTTAAACTCATACAAGAAAACAAAATATGTATGTATTAATAAGGTGCCACATGCCGTTTCTATATATGTATACATTGTGTTATGTTTTAAGTCAGGCTAAAAATACTTCTCTCCTTAAAACATTTGTCATTTCTTTATAAGGAAAATGATCATAATCAAATGCAAACATTCTAGGTTTTTGATATGCACAATACATTACACTATCCACAGTTACCCTACTGTGCAATAGCATCTCAGAACTTCTATCTAACTTGTTATCCACTGATCAACTTTGCCCATCCCCTCTTGCTACTCTTCCTAACTTTAAATTTTTAAGTAGTTGTACAGAGGGGTTTCAATTCAACGTGTCAGATTATAAGTACAATGTATCATGATCGATGTCACCTTCCATTGTTCTCTCCCTCATCCCCGACTCACCCATTCCCCCAAGTTACCTGATTCCGGTTTTACATATGTCCATTGAATATAATGGTATTCACCTACCATTCCTCTCCATCTTTCTCTCTCCTCTTGATCTCATCCTTCTGTGACAAAACATGGTAGAGATGGAGTCCTATAGACTTTTCTGCTCAAGCTAGCTTTGAACCTCAATTCTCAAGGGCTCAGCCTGCTAAGTAGCTAAGATTACAGGTGTGTGCCACTGGCACCTATCTATGTTCTAAATTCTGTTTTATTTCTGTTCTTATTTTTTTCTTCCTACTAACTTTGTCTTTGCCTCTCCCTTGTTTTTCTAGTTCATTGAGATTCAATGATAGATTATTTATTTGAAATATTTCTCTTTCATATGGATGCTGATTGCTATTAACTTCTCTTTTTAAAATTTATTTATTTATTTTAACTTCTCTTTTAGTCTTACTTTTTCTGTAGCCAAAAGATTTTAGTGTGCTGTATTAGCATTTTCATGTCTCAAGGAATCTTTTCATTCCCTTTTTGATTTTTTTCTTTGATCCATTGGTTGTTTAGAGTAAGTTATTCAGTTTTTGTGTGCTATATGATTTCTTGTTACTGATTTCTGGTTTAATTGTATTATGGTTTAAAGTTTAAGTTTTGTTGATACTATTTCCATGTGCTGATGAGAACATGTGCTTTGCACCTGTTGGGTGGAATACTCTATATGTCTGCTAGGCCAGTGATAAGGCCCAGGTTTAATTTAGTTCATTTGTTTCTTTGTTGATTTTCTGTCTGGATGTCTGTCCGTTGCTGAAGGTAGTGTGCCGAGGTCTCCTAATATTACATTGGATTCACTTTACATATTTGTACATATTATCTATCTCTATCTCTTTGGAATTGTGATTTCCTTTTCATAAGTTGCCTATGTTAAATCTAACTGGTGACTTGATCTTTCTTTACCTGGGTATTTGAATTCTCTAGGTTTGGGAAAAAATTATGATAGCTTTGAATAAGCTTTCTATTTCTTTGGAATTTTAAAATCTGTCTTGAACCCCAACAACCCAAATGATTGCTGTTCCACCGTTACAAAGTTCTTGTATGCTTTCTTCATTCTTCCTCATTCCTTTTCCCCTTCCTACAGCTATGTGTTTTTACATAGCCAAGTTTTGAGCTTGTTCTTTATTTTTCTTACCTATTCTATTTGTTCTGCTTGTTCTGTTTTACCTATTCTGATATTGATACACCCTATGATGTTTTAATTTTGCTTAGTGTGTTGTTTTGTTCAAGAATTTGTTTGGTCTTTAAAATTTTCATATCTCAGATGTTTCCTTGTTAGAGTATTGGATTGTTTTTCTGTTTTTGAATCTCATTAGGTTTCCTTAAAATAGTTGTTTTAAATTCTCCATACCAGTTGTTCTCTGATTGGTTTCTAATGACTCATTTTGACCATTAAGTCATGATTTTCTGAATGTACTTGTTGAATGGTATGCCCAGCCATCTGAACATTGAAGGATTTAGCATTTACTCTACTTTTCATAATTTGGCTTTCTTTGTCTTTCCAGAAATTCTAAGCAGGCTACTTCTTTCTGAGCCTATATTCACTTCTGCTATTTGAGCACTAGATGTCAGCCTAAGTTCACCTTAGCCATAAGTCTCACTGTGGATATGTTGTCACTGTTTCAGTACTAGAAGGTAATCCAAGCCCAGGTTTGTTTCAAATCTGCAGTTGATGTGCTGTCTAGCATGGACTGTGAAATCGTCTTATAAAGGAGGTCCATCCCCTGAGCTTCTCCTTGGGGCTGGGCTAGACTCTGATACTTTTGTCCATAGTTACCAGTTTTTGGTCAGTACTTGAGGATTCTGCTTTGCTCTGGGCAGAATCACCATGTCATGTAAAACCTTGTCATACCCTGAGGCCACAGCCTGCCAAGACCAGCAGTGCACAACCTAACTACTGCTGAGTTGGACTTGGGGGGCCCAGGACTGAACTGGTCACTGGTGTTACTGGCTGGAATAGAAATCTAGTAGGCTGAAACTATGGGTTCTTGTACTAGATCTGTTCTCGAGACTTCATCTGCTGACCTGGTCTGGATAAGTTCATTAGGATATGCCTCCTGTTGGGCTTTGCCAGCTAGGTACCAAGTCTCAAGGCAAAGTCCTGCGCTACATTACCCTGTCCTGCCCTAAGCTAAGGTAGTTTTGCTCCATGCTATGCTGCCTAAGATGGATGCTAAGCCAAGTCATTCTTGAATTGCACATTTGCAAGAACTTGCGCTGTCTTAGGAGTACATCCTGGCCCATGCCACAGCTGGTGGAATAAGCTGAAACATGAACATATACCACATCTCTCCCTGGTGCCAGGGCAAATCTTGAGACCCCATATGTGAGTACTGGTCTGAGGACAAAAAGCTGGGTGATAGAAGACACTTTGCTGAGTGGAGCATCTCTGTTGCCCCAGAGACTTCCAGGTGCAGGGATCTGCACATTTTCAAGAGGGTGCTGAACCCACTCCATGGCTGGTAATGACACAGGCTGAAGTGAGTCTGTCCCAGTCTAGAAGGCTCATCTATAACACTGGCCCATGTATGGGCCCCTAACTTTCAATCATGGGGTGGGTCTGGTGCTGGGCTCAAAGTCCTATGCTAACTTTTTGTTTTGTTCCCTATCAGGTGTAGCCTTGCTCCCTGATTTTCCCTCAAATCTGTGTTGGAGGAAGTATGGTGGAAGTAGCTGCCTGGCTAAGACATTTCTTGCAGCTTAGTCCAATCCACAGGTATTGTCTGGCTAGAGGCAATACCTCACACAGGGTCTCAAGCCCGGACTTCTTTCTTTCTCCCTTAAGTTGGAAAGGAATGACACAGGTAGCTTGCTTTCCTGCCTCCTTCAATGCATCTTTTCCCATTACATTAAAATCAGATGTCTCACCCAGCTTCCTAAGCTCTTGCAAAGTGGTTAGCTGTTCAAAATACTGCAAAGAAATAATTGAATTTCTGGAAGATCTCTAAGCTGCCATCTTGCTGTAGTCCCCTGTGATAATTTTTAAGTTTCTGATCTACAGACAATTGCAGTTGCTCTCAACTCAACTGAAGGTCTTGGTTCCTTCATATCCTTTAAGGAGAAGCCTAGAAACAGGCCACATTAACCTAGACATGCATTCATTCAAAATGCCTTGTCTTGCCACCTTTTTCCCAGAAATAAGTTTTCTAGTGTTTTTTGTTGTGGTGGTGGTGGTGATGGTGCTTGAACTCAGGTCCTGGGCACTGCCCATGAGTGCTTTTGCTCAAGGCTAGTGCTCTACCACTTTGAGCCACAGATCCACTTCTGGTCTTTTAGTAGTTAATTGGAGATGAGTCTCATGGGGACTTTTCTGCCCCGGTTGACTTTGAACCTCAATCCTCAGATCTCAGCCTCCTGATAACTAGGATTATAGGCACAAGCCACCAGCACCTAGCTTAATTGGCTGATTTACTTGTAATGAATACTTTAAGGAAAGGGAAAGAGAAAAAAGAAGAGGAGAGGGAGAGGAGGGAGGAAGAAGGAGAGGAAAAGGAGTTGGGAGAGAAAGCGTGGAGTGACAGAGGGAGAAAGAATTAAAACCGAGGAGTCAGGGAATATTTTCCCTTGAACTCTCATCTGAGAACACCAGTCTATGAGGTATGTCAGTAAGACATGAGATGAATCTTAATGATTCATACAAATCAAAGAAGGATAGAGGGAGGGAAGGCAGTCTTATCACTCAACTGTGGGAGTTTTCTGCTCTTCTTTCTTCTCCCTGCAGGATTCCTCTAAGCTGGGGAGTAAAACATGCCTGTTCACCATGCTCTAACAAGAGTTACATGCTCATTACTCAGGACTTTTTTCTTTTTTTTTAAGTCTTGGCTTGTGAAGCTGGTTCAGTCAGTTGAGTCATCTGTCCACAGAACTGCTGCCTGCAGCCCTGTGCCCTCCCCTTGGGTCTAACCTGGATCTGATTGGATCTGGTGGCCCAAGCCCATAGTTCACAAACCCGTCATTCCTACAAGGCCCCATGCAGCTGCCATTCGGTCATGATAGTCTCTGCTTCCCTCTTAGGAAAATCAGTCATGTCAAATACACAAGCATCATTCTGAGCTATGACCACCTGTTTTATCATTACTTCTCACCCATGCCAGTATCTCCCACATGTTAGTTTGATGAAGATCATGTAAGTAATAGATGTGTGTATTAAGCCCGATTAACCCATAAGCCTACTCAACCAGGATGTGTACCTGTCTCTTCAAGACTTAGGAAGATCAAGACCTATGTGCATAGATATCTAGGGATGGAGAGACTGAACTCTAGGCTGAACTAGATTAGGCTGATTAAAAAAATCAAAGTTATCAAAGTTGCTTCATAGGTTGAACAAACCCAGTGGTTCTTTTTTTTTAAACGAGTCTTAAAGCTCTGGTTCTAGATGGTTGCTAATATGGATCATGCTAACAAAATAAAAAGACGATTAGGTACCAGTTATTGCCTTAGTGTGTTCCAGTGATAACTTCTGGTAAATCCTAGTGAGTCATGTTATTCCAACTTCACCTGCCTTTACCTTTACCTGCCTCCTACCTTTTTCCTTGCTGCCCCAGATGGATGGCTTTTAGCTAAGTTGGCCCTGCCTCCCTCCTTCCCTCCCTCCCTCCCTCCCTCCCTCCCTCCCTCCCTTCCTTCCTTCCTTCCTTCTCTCTGAGTGGTACTGGGGCTTGAACTAGGGCCTTGTACTTGCTAGGCAAACCCTATACCACTTGAACCACACCTCTAGACCTATGCTAGATGGCTTTTGGAAAAGGCACTGCTGAAATCCCAGCCCAAACTATAGCTATGTGACCGTGGCAAATTAATTTTTCTGAGGCTACTTCTTTTTAGAATGGGGATATTAGTAATTGTTTCCTCATTATGTCCTCAGATTAAAGAAAAGCTAAGTACATAAAGAGCTAGCACAGTATATGAAACACAGAGGTGTTAAAACACATCTACCGTTATACTCAGTCATCTTTCTCCATCTTGCTTCCAAACTCTGTCGATTGAAAGAGATATGACCAGTGCACCATAAGAGGACAAGGAGGCAGGAACTACCCAAGGTGATGAAAAAAGGTCTCAGGATCTGATTCTGGCCATGAGTGATGGTTAAGCCTTCGCTGAGTGGCCTTCATGGGAAAATGCATCCCACACAGGAAAAAGCACAGACTAATGGCCCGGACTGAACAAGCCCATTTAGACCTGATATTGAGAGAAGGTAATGTTATAGAATCACAGGATGTTAGGCCTAAAAGGGATATGAGAACTTATTTGGTCATGTCCCTCCAACAGCAGAAGAAATCAAGACCTACACAGGATGGATTCCTAAGAGGGAAGCAGAGACTATCATGACTGAATGGCAGCTGCATGGGGCCTTGTAGGAATGATGGGTTTGTGAACTATGGGCTTGGGCCACCAGATCCAATCAGATCCAGGTTGGACCCAAGGGGAGGGCACAGGGCTGCAGGCAGCAGTTCTGTGGACAAATGACTCTTCCGCCATGACTCCTGGGCTGCTTACGGAGATACAAGAAGGAAGAGCCTGCTCTGCAGGTAGAGATGCTGGCATAGGGGGAAGTTAGTGAGGTGCCAATCTTAACCAGAAGGTGAGTGTAGTGGTTGATATCAGCAGCCCTAGCTATACAGGAAGCTATACAGGTAGGAGGAATGTGGTCTAGAACAGCTTGGACAAAAATCTGAAAAACATAGAAAAGGGCTATGGGAATAGTTCAAGTGGTAAAGTACTTGCCTAGCAAGTGAAAGGCCTTTAGCTCAAACCCCAGTACAACTACTTCCTTGCTCCCCTCCCAAAGGGAAGAGATCTTTCTTTAGGGGAGAGATGGGAAAATGGTGTTATTAACTCAGCCACATAAGGATAACTTACTCAGATACGCTCATCTATGGGTACTAGGGTTTGTGGGCCAAAATTTTAGGCTAACTATAGGTGAAGTCTAGAACATTTAGGTTGTATCTGCCTACCAAAACAAATCAGAGGCAACTCCTTCCTACTTCATCCTAGGAACTAGAAATGCATCTTATCAAGGATAACCTCAGGACATAGGTCAAAAGTAATGACTATAATTCAATATGGTGTGCTAGTGAAGTAGGTTATGTCCTTAAGCCTAAAGCCTGACAGAAGTGATGCCATTTTGTCCTCCAAGGGAAAAGGCCCCTGACCCCAGAACTATTGGTGGCTCAAGCAGGTTCTGCAAAAACTTTCCCAAAATGTTCCAGCAGCTCAGTATTCCTAAAAGTCAGTTTTGCTTCTGTATATGCTTCACAAAACAAAAAAGCCCTATACATTGCTTGCCCTAAAGGATGTTCTTTAAAAGACTAACTCTGAGCTCTCTGTGCTGCATGGTTTGGGAAGCCTATGCCCCTGTACAGTTGCCAGTCTTTGCAATGTCATCCCAGCTTCTCAGGAGGCTGAGATCTGAGGATCACACTTCGAAGCCAGCCTGAGCAGAAAAGTTCTTGTGAGACTCTTATCTCCAAATAACCTCTCAAAAACCAGAAGTAGAGCTGTGGCTCAAAGTGGTAGAGTGCTAGCCTTGAGCAAAAGAGCTCATGGTGAGCACCCAGGCCCTGAGTTCAAGCCCCAAGACCACCCCCCGCTCACCAAAGACTCCTATAATTTGGCTTATTAACTAATCCTTTGTATTCTCGTCGACTGGGTTACAACACTAGAATGGCAGAGAACAAGGGAGATCGGTCTGGGACACTGAACTCAACCTGCAAGGAATCAGGGAACTAAGGTGAAGACAACATTTGAACCTAGCTTTGAAAGACTAGGACCAGTTGGTCCTAGCTTCTTGGATGAATAGTGGCACTGAGAAGAGTAGGGCATGTGTAGCAGATCCTGGCCTATTAGCTCATCCAACGTTGGCTCCACTTTCCTTGATTCAGCTTCCTGAGCTGCAGTAACCTGTTTGCTAAAAACAATGCTCCTCTTGCAACTCGGGTGCCAGAGGAAATTGAGGTTCCAACAGAATTTAGAATTAGGAACAGAGATGTGTGGGTGATGAGCAAGGCTTTCATTGTCTTGTGTGGCTCTAACAGGAACATGTAGGCTGGAAGCCACCAGGTGCTGTGCTTGCTTGTTCCCCAGATTGTGGCAAAGGGAGTGTGACTCGTGAGCTCCAATCTCAGCAGCAGGGAGGGGCGGTGCCCATTTCAGAGAAGAAAAGCTGACTTGTGGACAGAGCCCACTAAGTGTAGAGCACATGTGGGTGGAGGCGTCTGGAATGAGATGGAAGTAGTTTGGGGAACTGCAGCACACTGTGGAGAGGAGAGGAAGAGATCAGGGAGCCAGTAGTGTGCCATAGGTGAGGTGTGGGTGGCACGCAGAGTGTGCACAGAAGCGGGTCAAGGAAGGCACCTGTCCCACGAAGGAAAATCTTTGGGGAAATAATTTCATAGTCATTGAAAAGGTTCAAGAATAGTAAGGAAAACACATCCTTTACCCAGACTCACCTATTAGATGAGGTTTTGTTCCATTTGCTTTAGCCTTTTTCTAGTGCTCTCTCTGCACACACACACATATTTTTCTGAGCCATTGGAGAGTAAAGTACAGATTGACATCATGACCTGTATTCTTTAAAGATTCAATTTTATTATTATTATTATTATTATTATTATTATTATTATTATTATTATTGGTGGGGCTTGGAGTAGAAGCCAGGGCCTTGTCCAGTCTAAGTGGGATCAAAATTAATTCTGAGAGCTGCCTACACAACTATGTTCATTGTAGCATTATTTACCCTAGCTAAAATATGGAACCAATCCAGATGTTCCTCAGTAGATGAATGGTTCAAGAAATCGTGGTATATATACCCACAATGGAATTCTATGCTTCTATCAGAAAAAAAAAATGACATTGCCCCACTCACAAGGAAATGGAAAGACTTGGAAAAAAATCAGTAAGCCAGACCTAAAGAAACACAGACTGTATGGTTTCCCTCATTGGTAATAATTAGTAAGTGTCTAGGATAGTCCTAGCAGAATATCACAATATCTCAATAGCTATGTTCATACGAACACATAAGATGATGCTAAGAGAGATGAACTCCAAAATATGGAAACAGGTAGTTTATCATTGATGTTATTTTTAACGTACTATGCGTAATTATTTCTTTTGTCTTCTGTTCATCTTCCCTATGATTTAGCCCCTGTTATCACTGTATTTGATTCTGGTACCCTGGGTATTGTATATATGTTTGTCTGACTTAGGGAAGGGAAGGGGAACACTAAAATGGTGAGACAAAGGGTAAAAGATGAACCAATGAAACAGCAATACAATATGTTGTAAACTAACTGTACAACTTGGGGAAGGGGGAGCTAGGGAGGAGGGAAGGTGGGAAAAATGAGGGAAGGGCTAACAAGTTGGACAAGAAATGTACTCAGTACCTAACATATGTAAGTGAACCCCTCTCTACATCACCTTGACAATTAAAAAATTCTGAGCCTAGTCTGGTGGTTCATACCTGTCATGCTAGCTACCTAGGAGGCTGAGATATAAGGATCTCAGTTCAAAGACAGTCTGGGAAAGAAAATCATGGGACTCTAATATTCAGTTCACCACAAAAACTCAATGTAGAGCTGTAGTTGATGTGGCAGAAAGCTAGCCTTGAGCAACAAAAGCTCAAGGACGGCACCCAGGTCCTCGTTTCAAGCCCTAGTAGTGGTGCACACACACACAAAATTCTGATTTTTGTCTCTTTCACCACCTGTTTGTTCATTTATTTATCCATTTATACAAGTGTAGACTTATGGATTCCTATCTTTTACTTGCTTATAATTCATGGTTTTACTTATTTTAATGCTCACACTTCTCCCATTTTGGAGAGTTCAAATCCCTTCACACTCCTGTGTTATTGTTATATACCTTCATCACTTTACAGCTTTTCTTAATTATTGCCGAAAACATGTTTCTAGTTCATTCTATCCTCCCCCCTTTTGTTTTTGCTTCAGCCTAAGCTAAGCTATTTATCTAGGGATTCTGTTTCATTTCAGTGGTGACTGGTATAGAAACCAATGTATGAGCCCAGTAAGAGCTCACTGCTCCTGGCTTGTCTTTTTTTTCCCTAGGTCCTTACAGCAGTCAGAACTAGGAAATGCATGTATGTATTATAAACACACATGTATGTCCATGTGTGCCCATGAAGTTATATACATACTCGTTCACATTTTAGAAATCAAGAATTTAAGGCTGGAAATGTAGCTTAGTGATAGAGTTCTTGCCTAGCAGATGTGATCCCCAAGCCTGAAATAAAGAAAGAAAAAAAAAAAAGAATCAAATGAATGGACTGACTTCAATCTGTATGATTTGAATCTAGTTCTTCAGAGTTTTTTTTTACCATCTCCCATTCCATGTTTGTGTTTTCTTCCTTCCAGGGCAAGAACCATAGGATGTAGGCATGGTAGGATATGGCTGTCATCATAGTGCTCAGGAAGCAGAGATAGGAGGACCTTGGGTTTGAAGACAACCTGGTTTACGTAACAAGATCCTGATGTTGTTTTTTTGAACTCTGGGATGGAGTTCTTTGGTGTTTTATTAAATCTTTCATTAGCAGGTAAAAATTAGGAATTGAGAAGAACACATGGACAGGAACAACCAGAAAAGGAGCAGAAAACTAGGCCGAGAGTATCAGAGAAGCCCAGGGAGAAAGCAGTTTGAATCTCGTTAACTTTTATTTCCATTAAACTAAGGGGCAAAAGAAGGAAGAGCATCTTTTGGGATTCTGGGTGTCTTGAGTTTGGATGTGTTGAAGAGGAACCCTGCAAGTGAAGCTGCCTAGAAAGCAGGCTTGTGATCAATGTGGAGCTCCGCGGAGAGGTCAAAGCCATCGATATAAATTTTGGAGCCTTTGTTCATTCATTGAGGGCAAACATTTGTTATAGATGTTGGTGATACATAAAGTGATAAGACAGAGCCAAATGGCTGTCATGGCTCTGATGTATTGCACAGGCAACAATTTCAGGTAGTGACAGGTACTAGTGGACAACACACCAGAATATTCCATGGGAGGATAATGCAGGGCCTGTGGGATGGTTGAGTGCTCATTTGTCTGGCTTAGTTAAAGAGAAATTTTCCCCTTTTTTTTCTTTTGTGTGAGTCCTCGGGCTTGAACTCAGGACCTGAGTGCTGTCCCTGAGTTTGTGCAACAGCTCTACCTCTAGCATTTTTTTTGTGTGTGTGGTTAATTGGAGGTAAGAGTCTCACAGACTTTCCTGTGTGGGCTCGCTTTGAACTGCAATCCTTAGATCTGTGTTCTGAGTAGCTAGGATGACAGGTATGAGCCATCAGTGCCTGGCAAAGAGAAACTTTTCTAAAAAGCTTTTTTTTAAAAAAAAAAGTACCCTGCTGTTTTATCTTTTCAGTAACATAGTTATTGAGAAAAATTAACTGGATATCTGTCCTGCCCAAGAATCTGGGCAGTAGGCATAGAATAGTGACCAATGAATGGCTCTAAAATAGGAATATATCTGGAAGAGTGAAGTAATCCAAACCAATAAGCCTAAACTCTGGGACTGTTTCACAATATTTTTGAAGAAGCAAATCCATTCTTCCTGTTAGTTATTTTTTTGTTTTGTTTTTGCCAGTCCTGGGGTGTAGACTCAGGGTCTGAGCACTGTCCCTGGCTTCCTTTTGCTCAAGGCTAATACTCTACCATTTGAGCCACAGCCCGACTTCCAGCCTTTTCTGTTTATGTGGTGCTGAGGAATCAAACCCAGGGCTTCATGCATGCTAGGCAAGCACTCTACCACTAAGCCACATTCTGCCCCCCCATTAGGTTTAAAGGGAGGTATTTGGAGCTGCTGCAGCCATCTTGTCACCACGAAACACAAGCTTTTCTGAGGATGGAGATAACTGGGAGGTAAACAAAGAGATGGAGAGATAAGTCTAAGTACTTTCTGAGGCCTGGATCAAACCTGACACTAACTCTGGACTCTGTAGTTACCTGAACTTAAAAATTAAAAAGTTCAGGTTGTGAATTGTGACTAATATAATTTGGAATATAAGTAAGTCAGGAAAGGTTTCCCTAGGGAAGGAATGTGTACCAAAGGGCAGTAAGCTGGCCTGGGAGCAGAGGGGAGGGGAGAAGGGTGTTGGAAGCAGAGGGGAGGCCGCATACTTGCCTAATGAGCCTCAGGCAGGTGAAACAGCAGGATGTTCAAAGACTATCTTAGGGGGAGACAGGCCACTGAAAGAAACCAAAGCTCCTTCACTGTAGAAAACTGCAGACATACTAAAGGTAAAGCGTGAGGTCTAAGGAGCCCCATGCATCCATCCCATCACCTAGCACTGACCACTGTTCACTACCTTGGGCCAGTCCTGCTCCATTCACAGCTGCATCTCTCACTCTTCCCTCCCCAATTTCTGGCTCTGTGTGTGTGTGTGTGTGTGTGTGTGTGTGTGTGTGTGTGTTTAATCGTAGTGCAATATAATTTTGAGAAGATGACACGTAGGCTAAACTATAAATATTTGATGATAAGCAACCATTTAAAGATTTTCAAAAACAACAGTCCATATAGAAGGAACAATTGGTGCAAAACCCATGGTACTGGGGCTGGGGATATGGCCTAGTGGCAAGAGTTGCTTGCCTTGTATACATGAGGCCCTGGGTTCGATTCCCCAGCACCACATATACAGAAAACGGCCAGAAGTGGTGCTGTGGCTCAAGTGGCAGAGTGCTAGCCTTGAGCAAGAAGAAGCCAGGGACAGTGCTCAGGCCCTGAGTCCGAGGCCCAGGACTGGCCAAAAAAAAAAACAAAACAAAACCAAAAAAACCCCAAAAACCCATGGTACTGATTGGCACACACCTGACTTTTTCGAGACACACAAAAGCAGAAGGCTGATGGTAGAAACCTGCCATTAATGTGTGTTCTGGGAACTCTTTCTAGAAGTGCTGACACATGGCACCATGCCAGTGAAAGTACAGCCATCCTCAGGAAAGTGGGCTTTTTGCTTCTAGGACTCCAGAGCCCCAGTTTTTGGAAGGATGAGATGTAACAGGGGTGGGGTAGGGGGTGGTGGTGGTAGAACAGCTCCCGAAAGAGATGTAAACAAGGTGCCACTTCTGTTCTTGCCCATCCTTGTGACTCATTTTTTGCTGGTCCTGGGGCTTGAACTAAGGGCCTAAGCTCTGTCCCTGAGCCTCTCTGTGCTCAAGGCTAGCGCTCTCTCTACCACAGCACCACTTCCAGTTTTTCTGTTTATTTAATACTGAGGAATCGAACCCAGGGCTTCATGCCTGCTAGGCAAGCACTCTTCCACTAAGCCACATTCCAAGCCCCTTTTTTGTCTTGTTTTTCCTTGTTTTTTAATCTGTCACAAAGGGAAGAAATTCTTCTCAGAATTATTGTGATGATTAAATCAAATACATGTTGAAGGTCCCTGGAAAATATAAAGTATTACAAAAATGCACTAATGCAGGTCATCAAACCTATTAGGTCCTATAGCCCATTGATAAATGAAGGGCGTGTGGGCACATGATCACCCAATCCCAGCTGCACCTCACTGTCTGCCTGAGAAGTGTGTTCAGACTTCCAGAATGGAGTGTTGTATGTGTAAACATTACTCACATGTATACATATGTACATATATAAATTTTTATTGCTGTCATAATAAATTAATACAAACTTAGTGACCTTAAAACCATGTACATTTATTATGATACATCCTGGAGGTTAGAATGTGAACAAATCTTACCAGGCTAAAAATAAAGGTGTTGGCAGGGTTATGGTCTATTCTGCAGGCTCTGCAGCATCCAGAAGGCTCCTGCATTCTCTTTCCTTCTTTCATCTTGAACACTGACATCTCTCTCTCTCTCTCTCTCTCTCTCTCTCTCTCTCTCTCTCTCTCTCTCTCTCTCTCTCTCTGTGGGCTTATTCCATATTCACATCTTCGCCTCTCTTCTGTCTCTGCCTGCCACTGCTAGGGACCCTTGTCATTAACCTTAGGGGACAAAAGCAATTTCCCTGCCTCAGTCTCCCAAGTAGCTAGGGCGACAGGTTTACGTCACCACATCCACTTTTCCCTATTTTAAAGTCAGCCAATTAACAACTTCCACTTCCCCTTGACTCATACCATAACAGGTTTTGTGGGTTTAGGACACTGATGTTTGTGTATATGAAGTTGGGGGTTATCATTGTGCCTACAATAGTATATATTTGTAAAATTATCTGTCTGGGAAGAACTTTGGCAAAAGCAAAAAAATCAAGGAGCAAAATTCTTCCAGTTCACTTCAAGTACTACTGAACGAATCCTAGTGATTTCTTTTCATGGGAAACCAGCAACACCTAGTGTTTCTCCAAATAAATGTCACCAGCAACTCTTAGTTTTCTGTAATGAAGCTCAGTGACTGGTGCTGGAGAAAGGAAATTCTCAGTGCTGGACGGGGAGAAAGCTGGCGACTCTCCTGGATGTTCTTGAGATTTATTCGAGCCCACACATTGGTACATCCCTCCAGAAGGATTCAAATCATTTCTGTTTGGGGCGTGGCACCATACTGGGCTTTGTGGTAGAGGCAGAAGGATAAGAATGTAGTTCCTGTTCTTCCAGCCTTCTGGGGTAGAGGAGGCATACCTTGGCAACAAGGGCATATATCCTTGTTTCCAAAGCATTGAAGTCTTTTTTTGGTCAGTCTTGGGGCTTGAACTCAGGGTCTGGGTGCTGTCCTTCAGCTTTGTGCTCAAGGGTCTACCACTTTGGGACACAGCACCACTTCCATTTTTCTGGTGGTTAAATAGAGGTAAGAGTCTCATGGACTTTTCTGCCCAGGCTGGCTTTGAACTCAATTCTCAGAATTTGGCCTCCTGAGTAGTTAGGATTATGGGCATGAACCACCAGCACTCCGCTTCCCCCAGTGCACAACGTATTTGCAGAGACATCCACTAATGATTATAACTGTGCCCTGAGCAGCTTAGCCTCATTTCTGGCACTCAGGTTAATTAGGTTTTGACTCATCATTATTTAGTTATCCATTTTTTCCTTAACAGAGTGCATTAGTTACTTTAATTAGAAGAACGATGCTCACCAAAGCCATCACATTGCAAAAGAGATGACAGAAGAGACCATTAATTCTACCTCTCTGTTCAAATCCTGGCAGTAATTAGGGACTTACATAAACAGCCCAGCTTACATTATTTAGTTGACAATCTCCAATCACAACACTAGCAGTGTGGTAGACTTCTCTCTTCATAAAAGCAAAAGTGATTAGTCTGCTATATAACCTAATCATCTAAAAATGTAATTCCATAACAACATTTGTTATTACTGCCTTGGAAAAGGGCAGGTTAAGGACAGAATTTGCATACATACAATTGTACTGTAGCACAAAAGTAAAAGTAAGTGTTTCTTCCACTACAGGCCTGGTGCCCACATTGTTGGAGCAGGTCTTTCCATTGTGGGCGATGGATCAGAATTGAATTTCAGGAAGTTCTAATGTTTTCCTCAGCAGGAGGGATTCTAGGAATAAATGCTGCATGAACTAATTCTTTTGGGATAGGAGTGCATCTAGACAGGTAATTGAAGTTCATAAGAGAGATTTAAGGGGATTTTTACAATTTCTGCTTAGCGAATGATTCCTCATTTGCTGGGACTCTTCAGTGTGTGCAGGTATGGGCTGGATGTTTGATACAAACGGAAACAAGCATTGCCTCTGGCCTCAAGATGCAGAGGACCATTCATCACTGAAGTGTCCACTTCTCTTCTTGTGTACCTTTCCAAACTCATATGTGTTTTGAAATGCTGACCTCCAGGGTGGTTAGTGTTAGGAAGAAGGGTCTTGGGGAAGTAATTAAGTCATGAGAGTATGGCCTTCATGACTGGAATTAGTTCATTTAGAAGAGACACACTGAATTGGTCCATCCTGAGCCAACATGGTGGCCCTTGTGTTAACGAGTAACAGTGAAAGGGATGGAGGCTGCAATGTGGGTTCCATGGAGGTCAGAAGTAACCATGCTTAGGGCCACATGGAGGGTGCTGAGTTCAATTTGCACCTAGGCAATGAGTCCAGACCCCAGTATTTTGGCTGTCAGGCAGAGAGAGCACCAGGCTTTCCTTGGTCCTATGGGGCCTGCAGCATCAAAGTCTTCTCCTTTATGCCATCCAGAGACCAGTACAGAACACTCCTGGAGTTGAGGAGATAGATGATGATAGAATTGGCCAACTGAAAACAGAAGCTAGAAATCAAGACTAGTTGGTGAACATGGTTATGGAAAATCCTGAGGACATCAGATCCTTGGAAGCTTGAATTATTGTTTTGACCATCAACGTTTGCAACTACAAAGAACACACGTGCAGAAACACCAGGAGAATGGGGTCCATGCACTATATACTGATGAGCACCAACCAGAGGAAACATGCTTAAAACCCTCCATTCTACTAACTATGATGTCTTTGAGAAGCTGGGGATTTAATACACCCATGAGTTACTGGAAAGCCAGTCCCCAGTGACCAAAAAGGCTGTGTACATTGGTCTTTCAGAAGATCAGGGAAATCAGAAAGCCTGTTTAAAGTCTTGACCAGAGTTACTCAAAGGAAAGCAATGAAGTATGTTTTTTTAAAAAAAAAGCCAGGCACTGTAATTCTAGCTACCCAGGAGTCTGAGATCTGAGGATCATGGTTCAAAGCCAGCCTGGGCAGAAAAGCCTGTCAGACTCTTATTTCCAATAAATTACTCAGAAAAAGCCAGAAGTGGTGCTGTGGCTTAAGTGGTAAAACACTAGCTTTGAGCAAAAGAAGATCAGGAACGGCGCCCAGGCTTTGAGTTCAAGCCCCAGGACTGCCAGATCTTTCTCCTTATTCTCTGCATAGTAATTTGCTAGTAAGTTATCTTTTTATTGTGTGGATTCAGCCCTGCCCCCACTCCGATTCTGGAAAGCTACACTTCCCACCACACCTTAGGACAAATCATCAATGAACTGACAGATTCAAAGACACAGTGTATAGCATAGAAGGTCTAAGTGAAGGGTATTTTTGTTCCCTTCCCCTTTTAAAATCTGATGGAAAAAAAAAGTGAATTCTTGTTTTCGAAGAGAAAGCTGAATCTGTGTGCCCCAGCAATACCTAGAAATTATTACACAAGCAAGTTCTTCATCTTAGGATTGAATAAGAGCAGGTATAATTTTATAGTATGTGATAGAATCTGCTGATCATCTGCCAGTATTTGCCCCCACTCCCTACTTCTCTCAGTATTACGGACATCTCAGTACTTAAGTGGGCAGTCTGCTGCGCCTTCAAGCTAAAAGACATTTGCCATTTCCCTTTGCATATGCATCAGCATGTAACAAATAGACATGAGAGAGTAAATGGAAATATATATGATTTTTGTGCAAAGCACTCTGTCTCTTCCTTTTGCTGTGTTCTGCTGCCTGGGATATAGATGCAATGTTAAAGCTCTAGCAGCCCTCTTGGGCCATGACAACAAGGGTTTGATTGACACTAGGAAGGTGGAGTGTGAGACAGATAGTACTTAGATCTGTGGTTACTTAATGAAGCCATACAAGCCATAGAAAGACTTCTAGATTGTTTCTTCTTCCTATTTTTAAATTTTACTGTATTTAAAAAATTACTGTATTTATTTTTATGTTTTATTAGTTTATTTTAAAATTATCCTTAAGTAGTTGTTTATAGAGGTTTTGATTCAACATGTCAGTTTGTGAGTACAATGTATCTTGATCAATTTGTCATTCTGATGTAAGAGGATGTAAGAGAGGAATTTCTGGCTTGTTTGAATCATTGTTTACTTGTCATTTCAATTTTTAATCGGAAGATTTTAGTTTATTATGGTGAAAACATAAAAGTATGGTTCCATTGATTCTATTCATATGTTACTGTGGTTTTGAACCCTTTTTTTCTTTCTATGTGTGTGTGGGGGCTTGAACTTGCCCTGTCCCTTAGCTTTTTTACTCAAGGCTAGCATGCTACAGTGAGCCACAGTGCCATGTTCAGGTTTTTGGTGGTTAATTGGGGATGAGTCTCATGGACTTTCCTGCCCCTAGAACACCAATTGGTCCTCAGATTTTAACCTCCCAAGCAGCTAAGATTACAGGTGTGAGCCACCTGTGCATGGCGGTTTTGAAGCTTTTGAGCATAGGAAACCACACCAAATCCTAGCTAAAACACAGTATCTGAGCTCTATTAAACCCAGTTGTTAAATTGACAGCACTTGTCATTGCCTTTGTCTGGTGCTGTAATGTGTGCATTGTGCACATGCCTGCCTCTGGTCCCTTCTCCAGGACAGTGCTTCTCAAATGGTCTGTCTGGAGTGGGGGTGGAGACCTTATACTTCTAGCTCAGCCTCTATGTAAGCATGACCTTCCTTCCTTCCTTCCTTCCTTCCTTCCTTCCTTCCTTCCTTCCTTCCTTCCTTCCTTCCTTCCTTCCTGCCTTCCTGCCTGCCTTCCTTCCTCCCGGTCTTCCTTCCTCCCTTCCTTGCTTGCTTTCTTGACTGTCTTTCTTCCTGTCTTCTTTCTTTCCTTGCTTCCCTCCTTCTTTCCCTTCCTGCCTTCCTTCCTTCTTTCCTTCCTTCCTTTTGCCTGTCCTGCCTGGGTCTTGAACTTAGCGCCTGGGCTCTGACCCTGAGGTTTTTTGTTCAAGGTTAGTGCTCTACCCTTGAGTCACAGCTCTGATCCCAACATTTTGGTGATTAATTGGAGTTAAGGGTTTCATGGACTTTCCTGCCTGGGCTAACTTTGAACTGCGATCCTCAGATCTCAGCCTCCTGAGTAGCTAAGATTACAGGCTGAGCACACTGGTGCCCCACTAAGCATGACTAAAAAAAAATAAACAACAACAATAACAAAACCTTAATATACAATATGACAAGAGCTGTCTTTTGTCTCCAGCATAGTTTTGAACCACAGACAGCCTGGGTCTTTGAGTTTCATCTTTCCTGGAGTGAAAGATTGATCCTAAATAACCGTCTGGAATCGTCTTGGGCTGCTCTGCTGCAGATGACTCATTTGCTGCAGCTGCAGTGTTTTCTGCGCTCCTGGCCCCGCTGGGTCCCTCAAGAGGCAATCGCATTGCACACAGCCTACCTTTGTGCAGCCCTTCCCTCCTCAGTAAAATGTTCTCTGTGCACAAAGCAGCTGCTGAAAAGAACGGCTCCGGGCCGAGAGCAGGGGAGCCTGCCAGCCACAGCGCACCTCTGGGCCTTTTCCAGTGGGGACGACACTGCTAAATCTGCCTAGAAAACGCATGGAGCATCCCTAACTCCAGCCTGGCTCACCCCACTTCCAGAGCCCCAGGTGAGACTTAAACCGACAGACCTTGAGGCTAGTGGATAGAGGGCTCAGACTGACTGCCTATTGGCTCTCTCTCCTGGAATTCACCTGCTTCTGGATCTTCTTCTTCCTCCTATTTTTAATTAGGGAAAGAAATGCTGTCATCACTGTTTTCCTTTGTCTTTCAGCACTTTTTTTCCCCTCTTTTCTTTTTCTTTCTAGAGGTAACAGTCAAACATTTCCTCTGGGATGGGGGTGAAAAAAAGTCAGATGTAAATTTTTATGGGTGTAAAGTAGTGTGGCTTAATTCAGTGCATGTGACTTGCCAATTGCCTCTTACTAAACAAGTGACCCCTGCAGTGTGACTGCAATTTGTGGGTGTCTGTTTCAGCATTTATATTTAAATATATTTCCCTCCCAGAATTTTTAATTGGAGATCCTTTTGCCTTGTAGATACTCAGATAAATCCAATTGGGAGCTAAAGGGAGTTATTTTACTTGGTAACTAACCTTTATTTCAGGCCTCCTCCTCCCTCCCCCCCCACCAACCCCAGTTCTTGCTTCGAAGCCATCCGTAAAGCGAACCTACTCTGATACAGTTTGAAAAGTGCATTTTGTACTTGGCTCTTTCTTTGATCGAATTAATCTGGGCCTTTTTGTAGTTCTAAATGAGGCCTATGGGCTGACAATGTAGCTGTTTAAAGGGGATTTTAGGAGATAATAGCCAATGCAAATAGTGCCCTGAGAATGGCAACTTGCTTTTGCACTTTCAATCACATAATAACAGCAAAGAAAGCTTTTTAAAATGAATTGAAATTTTGTGGCTTGCCATCTGGGATTATTTGGGGGGAAACAGTTTTGAATACTGCGTTGGGCTAAAGAATGGCGATACGGACGGCTCTTAAGCTGACAAGTTTCAGATGGCAACCTTATGCTAACTAAGTGCAGAGTTGGCTAGCAGTTTTTTGTTGTTTTTTTTTTTTCTTTCTCTTGGATTATCTGCAAAAATTCTCTTTGATTGCTGGTATTTGGGTCTGAAAAACTTTTCTATTGTTGAAGAATTCAATTCAACCCCTGCAGCTGCTGATCCGCTTATTGTGTGTCTTGGTTATGTGTACGCAGCCCAGATGAATGTAGCCAGGCCTTTTAGTGCCTTAATAGGTGTCTACATAAAGGTCATTTCTTCTGCCGTACTTGTTTTAACAAAAGTTTATACACAAACAACAACCACAGCTAAAACATTCACATTAATCAATTTCCTTCTGATGCAGAGGGAAAAAAAAACACCCACAAAAAACTGCCTCAAGCCATGGATGAGACATGAGAAAATGTTTTCTGTGTATGATGTTGTAAAACAGAAAATAGTTTCTGTAATTTCGTCAGGAGCAAAAGTATAATTGTTTCACCACAGTTTTCAGCCCAGGGCCGCTCTCTGCTGGCGTGCCTTTGCATCCAAACTCAGGTGACTGAAGTTGGCCGGGCTTTTGCTTTTTCCTAGATATTTATCTAGGTTTGGGAGTTGCTTGTCTGCGAACACTTGGAGAATGTCGACTATTGATTCTCTGTTGGAAAGATTGCATTGGGAATACCAGAAGCTAGAAAAAAAAATTACACATCGGTACACAATCAGATATTTTTGAATCTGCAAAGAATTGAATTAGTTCTGCATAGCTATCAAGTACCCCAGCGAATGCAAAGGGGATGGCAGGTCTCCTCCATCTTTAGAGAAGGCTGCTTTTAGGATGAAATAAATGATGCAAATAGGTTACAAATGTGTTAAGGATACTTAGGCACTCGCCAAGATGCCAGATGAAGACCTGGGAGCTGCTCACTGGTGCCATAAGGGGATTGCCCACTACAGTAGACGTCATGTGGGAATCATTAAACTCTGGCAGCCACGTGAGGGTGGGAGTGAGGGGGTGCACCGGGGGCCCACCCACCCTGCCTTCAGAGAGCAACACCAAGAGTTTGCCTTAGCTGCCAGCTGAGTCAGAGACAGCACCACATTCTTTAATCCCTCTCAGAATGAATGATGCCTAGTATCTGTGCTTAGTTCTGTAAAAGTCAACGGCTTAGTGGTGTCCTTCATGGTGTTAGGCTCTCCTCCACTGTCAGTTTGTTTTGTTTATTTTTGTTTGTTTTGTTTTTGTTGCCAGTCCTGGGGCATGGACTCAGGGCCTGAGCACTGTCCCTGGCTTCTTTTTGCTCAAGGCTAGTACTCTACCTCTAAGCCACAGCTCCACTTCCGGATTTTTTCTATATATGTGGTGCTGAGGAATTGAACCCAGGGCTTCATGTATACGAGGTGAGCACTTTACCACTAGGCCACATTCCCAGCCCTGTTTTGTTTATTTTTTAAGCTCATAGCTTAAGACTGTACCATAGATATAAAGCATCAAGTCTTAAGGTGTTTGGGGAGTTTTGTGAAAATCAAAAAAGCTAGATGATTTGGCTTCTGCATGTGGCTCCATCCTTTCCTCCAGTATTATCCAGGGTCTCTTTCCTTCTTGTACTTGCTCAGGTTGGGGTTTGGGACTATGGCTGTGTGTGTGTGTGTGTGTGTGTGTGTGTGTGTGTGTGTGTGTGTGTGTAAGGATTGTTCCAGGGGAAGCATCCTGATTCTCTTTCACAATGACTTCTCAGAGCTGTAGGTTGGACAGGTGCTTCTCAAACTTTAACGAGTGTATGGATACATACATACAGATTCAGCTGGTCTTGAATGAGGCCTGACAAAACCTGACCTCATTCCCAGCAAGCTCCAGCGGCTCTAGATTCTAACTCTCCTGTGGGAGAGGTACAGCTCTTCTGCCCCAGTGCCTCAGTAAAATTATGCATGGATACTATGAAGGAGTTCTTAGCTACTCCCTCAGTAGCTTTTGGGAATGTCAGAAGGGGATTGGGGGCAATAAATTTTAAAGTCTTCTGGTTTATCTTATGTTTGGTGTGATTCTTCAGGTTTAAGCAGGAGATTCAAAGTGAATGATAATTGATCCCAATTTTGGCCTTTGAAATATTATTCATTAGGGTGTGCATGTGTGTGTGCGTGTTTGTGCACGTGTGTGCGCACATATGTGTGTGCATGTGTGTGTGCGTGCGTGTATGTGTGTTTGTGTGTGTGTATTGGGGCTTGAACTCAGGGCCTCAAGCTCTTGCTTGGCTTCTTCACTCAAGTCTGGTACCCTACCACTTGAGCCACATCTCCATTTGCAACTTTTTGCTAGTTAATTAGAGATGAGTCTCATGGAATTTTTTTTTCCTGCCTGGGCTGCCTAGCCTCATTTCTCAGATCTCAGCTTCCTGAGTAGCTAGAATTACATGCATGAGCCACCAGCACCCAGCTATTCATTCATATTCTAAATTTACCAAATACTGGAAGGTCCACCCCTGGGAGGGCTCCATGGGGGTAGACTTTACACATACCAGTGCCCCTATATTAGAGGTGAAAATATTGGCAACTATGGTTTACTAGCTCTGTACTGCTTTGGAAGACTGTGTAAAAATACATTCTCACAGAAAAGGTAAACCTAATGAAGTCCTTCCTTACTGTATAGAGACTGATAAATAAAAAACTGAAAAGGAAAAAAGAAAAAACATGCAGTGGTAGATCAACATACACCAAGAATTGTGTGTGTGTGAAAATGTTAATAATTCTGAAATCCTGGACTTTGAAGTGATTTCTTAATTTTCCACAACATTTTCTGTCATCATAGGTAGACTACTGTGTCATACTACATGCTTGGTCTCCTGATGGAATCTCTTAGTTAACTGATATTTGGTGAGCCAGAGTGTGTTTTTTTCCATACTATGGATGTTTAGAGGCTAAAAGTACTTAAGAAGTCTAGTTGATACATGGCCTAAGCTATTAATTAGATGGTGCTGTTAGGTCCAAGCACTGGGATGTGCTAATCTAATGGGCTTACTTGTATTGAGCTTGCTAAAATATCTTCCCTACAGCCCTCACCTCTAGTATTATAGCAATAATAACAACTGACTGCTGCGTAATATTTACTATGTGCCAGACACTATTCTGTTTTATATGTATCAAGTCATTTCATCCTCCTTACAAACCTGTGAGAGTATTTTTATCCCCATTTTACTGATGGCAAAACAAAGGTGCAGAGAAGTTACGTTGCCCAAAGGCACAAACCTTAGCAAAATTCAGCTCATCTGGCTCTGAAATCTACTCTTATTTTTTTTAAAAAAGCATAGGAATGTTTAAGTTTTATTATAGATCACCTATTATATTTTAAAACATATAAGAATAGGTCACCAAATATTCTCTGGAATATTTTGTGTCTCTTTTCTGAATCACTTTATACATTAAGGGTCACATTGCAGAGCTCTGGGGCCTATGTTTGACAAAGTGGTAAAGTCACAGAAGGATGTCATCATTGTAGAGCCTCACAGATGGCAAAACAAGATTAAGATGGAGTAATGTTGTTCTAAATGCCATTGTGCATTTCAGCTGTTTTGATGAGGTCTGTAGATTTACTGGAACTATGGAGTAATTTGTGGAATTGTGTTATTTTCATTTATTTGAGATTATGGTTCAATATAATGTGTCATTTGTTTATACTCACTAGTTGTTATTTTCCCCTGGGCATCTTTATAGATGAAGGACAAGCTTTCTGTAGCAACTCTAATAAATTTTAGAGTAATTATCTGAAGTGTGTATCTATTCTCTTCCCCCTACCCCCCGTTTTTGTTTTCTTTGTCAGTCCCTGGCTTCTTTGTGCTCAAGGCTAGCATTCTACCACTTGAGCCATAGCGCCACTTCTGTCTTTTTTTCCCCCCCTTCTATATATGTGGTGCTGAGGAATCAAACCCAGGGCTTCATGTATATGAGGTGAGCACTTTACCAGGGCCATATTCCTAGCCCCCATCCCGCCTTTTTTGAGACAAGGTCTTAACTGTGTAGTTCAGGCAACATGGAACTCAATATGTAGCCCAGGCTAGGTTCAAACTCTCACTCCTCCTGACTTAGCCTCTGGAGTACCAGATTACAGCTACATACCACAACACCCAGACACGATTTTTAATTTGATGGTATATTCATAGGCTTGGAGAGATTTGAATGGCTCTAGATTGAATCACAAGCTACTGTTTAGTAGTGTGGCATGTATTCATTTAAAAATAAAAAGAGGCCTCTGTCTCACAACTCGGTCTAAAGGAGTTTTCTTATGGGGCTGATTGTTACTATTGAAATTATTGTTATCACTGAGATTCTTCTTTAGCTTTATTCTGTTTCTCTGTTTTCTAAGAAAATTAGTAGGTTCACAGAGGGTGATGATTTTCCTTCTGGCTTTCAACTTTCATCCAGCTAGCTTCATGGGGGAACTAATGTTGGTGATTAACTTTTAGATAAATTACTACTTGAAGATAAAGGCAGACACCTTGAGAACTAAAAGTCAGACTGTCAAAATAGACAGTGGAGACACGTCCCTGTAATTTTGTCATTTTGAAAATGATGCCAGTAATGTTTCCTTGGTGATCTAAGAAATAGTATCACAAGGATATGGGTATCAGAATTAGCTGGGAAAAATAAAATAAAACCTTATGCCATCATCAAAAGTTTCTTTCCTTTGACCCAGAACATAAGTGAGGACAGTACTTGCTGTTGTGGCTGTTGCTGCTTGCCCTGGACTTACATGTGCATATCTGTCAATCATGTGTTACCATGGTAATCTTAAATATGATCAGAAAGTCATGACCCAGAATGTGGCCAAATTATTGACAAAACTTGTGTGTTCTGGAACATTGAACTACCGAGTCAAATTTTTCTGGACACCTTATCCGAGAAATCAGGTACTCGGCAGAAGGTAGAAAAAGTATTCAAGTGCACATAGTTGTAATGGAAAATGTTCAGAAAGACTTCTTCAATGTTTTCTAATGATTTTAAGTTCTATATAATGTCAGCTTCAGCTATTATATTCATTACTGTCTTTATAATTTAACAGTACAGTAGTACTGTACTACTGAAATGAAAATTCCACTAGACATCTCAGAATTTCAGAAATGGGAAAGGCCTTAGATAATAATAGCTACAATTACACTGTATTTATTCCCTGTTAGGGATTTTTTTTCCTCGGGTTAGGACTTGAACTTAGGGCTTCACACTTTTGCTCACAGACTGGTGCTGTACCACTTGAGCCACATTGTCAGCCCTTATTTCCTACTAGGGACACCAAGAAAAAGAGCCATGAAGATTGTTGTATTGTTTATAATCTGTGGGGTGGGTACAATTATCCCTCTGCAGTGGGGACAAATGAGGCTCATTGGGTTATATAAGCATCCCAGGTGTGCAAGAACTGGGATTAAAATAGGAGATTTGCTGAATGCATTGTGTGTGCTTGCTCTCTACCTTATGACGCCCTTTGGGGAAAGACAGAGAAAACTGAGGTCAAGAGAAACTAATTACCTAAAGTAGCATCCATGCACTGCTGACTTTCTAAATTAAAGAGGGAAAAAATGAGGGAAGGCCATGGATGACTAACCTGATGCTCTGGGTTGGAGCTCTCTTCTCCCTCTTATCTCTGGAAACTTCCTCAACCATCAGAGCCCAAAGCTGCTCTTGACAAAAAACACACGAAGAAATGAATCCATATGACAACATAACTCATATAGCCATAATGCTCACTCTTTTAAAGTATGCAATCCATTTTTTTTAGTATATTCACAGAGTAGGGATTTCACCATTTTATGATTCCCTCCCAAATTTAATCATTCCAAAAAAGAAGTCAGTCCCATTAGCAGTCAATTCTCATTCCTTATTTCCCCATCCTTCAGCCACTAGTATATTTTCTATCTCTGTGGATTTGCCTATTCTGGACATTTTATATAAATGGAAGAATATAATATATCACATTTTTTGTGTCTGTTTTTCTTTTTTCCATTTAACATTTAGTTGCAAAGTTCATCCATGTTATGGGAATGAATAAGTTGCTTTTTTAAGTTGAATACTATGCCATTCTGTGAATATGCCATGTTTTGTTTAACTATTCATTCAGTTGCTTCATCACTTGAGTAAGTCTCTGGTGAAATACCTATTGCCCGTCCACTTTTGATAGGGTTGTGTTGTCAGAATTCTGTGTTCTGTATACTAACTCATTACCAGACATAGGATTTGCAAATGCTCTTCCCACTCCCTGAGCTGTCTTTTCATGTTCTAGATGGTGCTCTCTAAAGCATAAAGGGTTTTAAAAATTATTATTTTTTTTCTTTTGTAGCTAGTGTTTTTCATGTCATATCTCATCCAAGGTCACAAAGATAGTTTTACTAAGAGTTTTAGTTCTTAATTTTAAGTCTGAAACCCATTTTCAATTAATTTTTATAGATAATATGAAGTATAATGGCTCTTCCTAGGAAGAGTCTGAAGATTATCATTTTAATTTCAAAACTGATGTATAGTTAACAAGTATAATCTGTTTAATCATGCTAAATTCCCTATTAACCTAATTGTTAGAAATATTAGAACTTTGACTCCAAAGTTAAGATTAATCCTAGCTGTCTTTTCTAAATTTAGTTTTCTTGGTTCTAAGAGTTGGGCAACTTCTAAGGTGTTTAAAAACTCACATCTATAATGGGCACAGGAACTAATTTTCTATTAAGGAACTTTTGTTAGCTAAGGGGAGGAGAATTCAAAAGCTTCTGAATACAGGTAAATTCAATTGTCATTATAAATAAATAAAATTTTAAGAAGGAAATATATTTTTAAAAAATCCACTTATCTTGCTTTAGGAATATGCACTTGGAATTATTATTCAACTACATTATGGTTTCATACATCGACAACTACCAAGGATAAGAAAATGACTGAGGGATTAAGAGGACAGGTGAGGTAAAATGAAGGCAAGAGAGCAACAGAGAGCAAGGAAAGTCACACTCTTATCTCCTGGGCCTGCCAGTCCACAACGGCTTGGGAGGTGAAGGGCATGAACAAGAGGAAGTAGAGTGCTAAGTCCTGAGCAAGAAAAAAGAAGCCAGGGACAGTGCTCAGGCCCTGAGTTCAAGCCCCAGGACTGGTACAAAACAAAACAAGACTTCCTCCCTTGGTCCTGTCACCATGGGTAGGGCAATACTAGTTTCTGAGCCAGATCCAGCTCTGCACCATGCCTTTATCCCAGGAGGGTCTCTGTCCTGTATCATAGGACTGAGTATGAAGGCCACAGTGCAGAGAGGATGGAATTTCTTCTAGAAATGTCTGAGGCATCACTGTTGTTGTGTATTATCTTATTGGAGTCATATGTGAGGTTTCTTTCAAGGAATTCACAGCTATAAATATAGGTAAATAGGCAGATGACAGGTCTTCAACCCAGCATGAGACATGCTACATTACTATTGCACACTCTATATTGTAAACTCACTGCAACTTAGCTGTTCTGAATGAGCCTGGGCTACAGGCTCAACAACTTGATAAAGAAGTTTGAAATGACTTAAACAAAAATGTTGATAAACACCCAACAATGTGAGACTCTACCAGTGTATGACAGGTTTTTAATTTAAGAACATCACATTGCTTTGTATCAAGTCCTTCGATAATATTAATTTTCAAGAACATTAAATTCTGTCTGGTGTACTGAAGCTAGTAATTATAATGCATAAAAATAGCTGAATAACCAGGGTAGTGCCAATTATTCTGTCACTCATGAGTAATCAGTTTTTTTTCTGTGCAGCACAATATAGATGGTGCCTGCACACAAAGTAATAATGTGCAGCACATAAATGGAAAACAATTTTCCCAAAGCAGGGTGAGGCATGCCTGAAAGCTTTGACAAATTGACTAGGGAACTTGATCATGTTTCTTGGAGGAGAGTTAACTTGGACTCTGGCCTGAGTGGCAGCATCCCAGAAATATTGGATACATAGCCTCCCTGTGGACAAGGCAGCCCATGACAAATGGCGGCGTTCAGGTACAGATAGTGGAGAGCAGAGCTCATGGAGCTGGTGGGCAACAGGGCTGATATCAGGTGTTAGGATTAGGGTTTCCCTATCAGTATCCAGCAGATACTTTACAAAGACAGGAGGGTCTTCCCAAGCCTCTTGTGTCTTGGCAAGGAGTCTCTTCCTCAGAGGTGGGCTCTTCTCAGAGAAGATGCAGATGCAATTCAGAACCATAAGAAGATAAACCGTCTTATAGGACTGTGGTTAGAATTAAATGAGATGCCTGTATAACACTTACCATATACCAGGCAGTAAGCCAATAGATATTAAATCATCATCATTATTCATTGTTTCCTAAACTTTTTTATGAGTGTGGTGATGGAGGTAGAACCGAGGGCCTTGGGCCGGCCAGGCAAGTTATCTACCATTGAGCTACAGTCCCAGTTATTGCTAATCTTTATTAATGAAAGTTATATATTAGCTGCTTATTTCATGCTCCAAAATCAATTTCCTTTAAAAATTGTTTTATTTTTGAGTTAGCATGCATTTTTAGTATGAGGGCCTTCATTGTAATATTTCATACCTGTATATGTGCACTTAGAAGAAATTCACCTCTTCTGCCATATTCTCATCTGTCACCTCCCTCCTTGCACCTTTTACAAATGGTGTTTGGTAAGTTACATGATGTTGTCTTCATGGACATGCACACACACACACACACACACACACACACAGTCACTCATTTTCCATTGATTTTCTTCAGTCCTCATTATCCCCTACTTCCCCCCTTCTCTTCCTGATGGTCCTCTCTTTTATATTAGTGAATCATTACTATTATTATCATCATCATATTTATTTTATACTCCAAAAGGGAGTGAGAACAATCATTACTTGGTTTTGTTTTTTTTTGTGGGTAGGTACTGGGACTTGAACTCAGGAACCTACATTATTGCTCGGCTTCCTTGTTCACAGCTGCAGCTACCGCTTGAGAGCTCACGTGACTCTACCACTTGAGCCACACTTCTACCACTGTCATTCTGCTAGTTAGAGATGGAGTCTTTTGGATTTTTCTGTAGATTGGCTTCAAATTTTGGTTCTCTAGGTTCTCAGCCTTCTGAATAGTTAGGACTACAGGTATGAGCTACTACTGTGCCCACCTTGAAGACAATTCTTTATGATGTCTTTAAATCATCAAAAGAGATATCAACCAGGAGAGAAGATTTAAGATCAATTTGTCTCATGATGCAGGAAATTAAACCCTATGCTTAGATGCTAAATGCTAAGAGGCTTCCAGAAGGCCAGGTAGGGACTCTGTGGATCCCATATTAGTAAGCAGAGGAGTATAGGATCATAGGGAAGAGAAGAATGTCTGCTGAAGGAGGATTCAAGGTGAAGCACAGAGGAGAAAGAAGTTAGCAGTGTAAATGGCAGGAAGCCTTCACACAGGGGCAGGTGTGGATCTGTAAACATGTTTGCATAATCTTCCTCATGATTTATGTTTCTAACTGATAAGTACAGGGTGGTCCTTAGTTGTGTAGCTTGTGCCTGGTTAATGGAGCTGTTGCATAAAAGGGGTGTGTGGTTTTTGGTTTACAAAAGAATTAAAATGACACAAAATCTCCTTTCACAAGAAGAGGTAAAGGCTCACATGAGTAACTGTGAATATGAGTTTTCTGTCTATTAAAAAAAGAACATGATTTGATTTAGATGGAGTTGTTCTTCAGATGCAGAAAAGGAGGCACAGGACCAGACTAGTATACTTGTAGCCAACAGATGTCAGTGTTGTGATACAATACACAGCTGAGTTTCAGAGTCTCTTAGGACATGCTTCAGGCTTTGATTTAATATAGGGATTTGTTCAGTTGCCTCAGCTTCAGTACATTAAAATGGAAGCTTTCTCAGATACATGGAGTAGCTTCTTACACCCTGAAAGTTTCATCTGATCCTGGAAATGGAGGAGAGCTGATTTTGTTTCAATGTATCTCATCGCAACTAATTCTAAAATGATAGCACTTGGATGAAATGGGGTCTCTAATAATCGGTGTCTTGGAATGAACTGGAGTGTGTGTGGGGGGGGGGGAGGGAGTAGAGTTAATGGTAAAGAAATGTTAGCACAGATCCGGGCTTTTCTGCCACATTTATTCTTCTGTTAGGTTCCACTGTATCCTTTGAAACTGATTTTAAGAGCTGGAGCAGCCATATGATATGTTCCATCTTTCTTGCCACATGCCCAGGAGTTACAAAGCTAAGCACCCTGTTGTTTTGTCCTAGGGCTTGAACTCAGGGCCTGGGAACTGTGCCTTATCTTTTTCACTCAAGGCTGGCACTCTCCCACTGGAAGCACATCTCCGTCCGTTTCTGTTTTTTTTTTTTTTTTTTTTTTTTTTCTGGTTAATTAGAGGTAACAGTCTCACAGACTTCTCTGCCCCAGACGGCTTTGAACTCAGCCTCCTGCATAGCTAGAATATAGGTGTGAGCCACTAGTGCCCAACTTATTTCTTAAGAGTTTTATAGTTTTGTGTTTACACTGAATTCCATGATTCATTCTGAGTTATTTTTGCAAAAGGAATAGATGCTTTTAACAGGAAAAAATTGGCTGAAAGCAGACTTCAGGGTCTTTTAGCCTGAAGGTTATTTTCATGGTGCCATTCATTAGTAACACTGTTGGGAGTGCCCAAATAGACATCTACTTTACAGATAAACTGTGTGCAATGGCTGCTTTTTAATAGCAAACCGGAAGTGGAGGTGTGGCTCATGTGATAGAGCACTAGCTTTGAGCAAAAATGCCAAGTGAGAGCATGAGGCCCTGTGTTCAAGCCCTAGTACATATGCACACATACACACACACACACACACACACACACACACAAATAACACAGATATCTAAAACACTTCTGATTCTCATGGGCATAGTCCTAGGCTCTTTATCATGTGTGTGTTTAAAAAGAAATTACAGACTTTTAGTTCTTTTCTTTGGAAAATAATGAGATAGATTCTATGACATCTTGCTGGATTTTTTTCCCCTCCTTGCTAGAATAATTGTAACTGATGTCTCATTTGAAAATTGGCTTAATTTTCTTGGTATTTTCATTATCTATTTTCTTGTTGCTGATGTAAGTGGTGGAGTGAATTTTGGAGAGCAATTAATTTGGGAGAGGAACTTACAAAAGCTTATGAAAACCATCATCTAGAAGGATGGAACAAAAATGTAAGATGTACATACATTAATGTGTATGACTCATATTGATCAGTGCTAACATATTCAGATGTGTTCATTGTCATCAATTCAGATAAATTCTAATCTGTTATTTTACTATAAATTTCATGAAGGGTTTTTACAGCTACACATGGAATTAACGGGCTAGTAGAATATAATGTGTAACTCTTGAGTTTCACAATTTAATATGAGCTGAGCACTGGTGGCTCACACCTCTAATCCTAGCTACTCAGGAGGCTGAGATCTGAGGATTGCAGTTCAAAGCCGACCAGGCAGGAAAATCTGTGAGACACTTATCTACAATTTACCAATCTACAATTTACCACCAGAAAACAGGAAGTGGCACTGTGGCTCAAGTAGTGGAGTGATAGCCTTGAGCTGAAGAGCTCAGGGACAGAGCCCAGGCGAAGAGTTCAAGCCCTGTGACTGACAAAAAAAGTTAGTATGGAAAATGAAGTGCCTTTGTGTAATAAATGTAATACCTGGATTGGTAAAGATAATTATGGTCCTTGAATAAAGACTCCACTGAAATCAATGAAATTGTGTGTATGGATCAAAGTTAGAATGCTGATTAATTTTCACATGTCAAGTTAAATTAGCTCACAAACCAGTAGCTACATGTGCTAGAAGAGATATTTAAAAATATATAATCATATCTTTATACTTTTACAAAACATACCTGTTTTAGAGGGGATATTTTATACATGTTAGTTTGTTGTCAAGAACATGATAAAATAATCTGAATATTATTACCACATACATATCTTGAAAACGATAAATTCATAATTTCTTTTTTTAACAAAAATATTACTAAAGTACAATATTAAAGTCAATACATGACAAACTCTTGTAATGAATGTATACTTTCAAGAATCTTGGTGACATGTCTGGTCTCTACAATTGTAGCTTGATTATACGAGCCTCCAGAAATATAGTTTTATTAGTATTAGTCATTTTGCCTTCAAAGCAAGGAGTGATCGGCAGGTACTAATGGAAGACAAAACATAGTTTCATCTAGCCGTATCGTTTCCTCTCTCCTGGTCTCAACCTACATGTTCATTGTTCCTTGTCCTGGTCAGCCCACAGAGATGTTGGAAGGTAGGCTGACTTCCCTTTCACAGGGCAGCTCCCTTTCTTCTCTAAGTCTAGATCAGGTGAGGCCTGACCTTTCCTTCTAAATATCTTATTTAACACTTGAATCTAGAGTTAAAGAGGCCCAGAGTGAAATAGCAAGTGGGGCCAATTCCTCAACCAGAGTCTCTGCTTGTGTCCTGTTTCTGACCTCATTATTTTCTCCTGTTGGACATAGGTAGGACCTGATTATTTTCCTTCTGTATGGTTTATGCAAACAGAGGGTCTACAATTCAACTGAGATGATCAGTGCACAATGACTCAGTATAACACATGCTCCCTTGGCTTTAAAGGACCCTTCTTGAGGTCCATTTATTCCCGTGGTTTCATTTGGCTGTTTGTGGGGTGGAGGTGTTTGGGTCATAGAAGTCTTTCATTGAAGAAGTAATTCCTCCCTGATTCTCTCAGAGAATTCTGACTTACTACCTTCACTTCATAATTACCTATGGACCAATCATCTCTCTCAGTAGACTGGAAGCCTTGGTATCTGTTGTTGGTTTCTTGGTACTCTCACATGGCATCCAATTGGGATTTGGAGCAGACTGGGCACATGATAATATTTTCTGAAAGCCGAGTAAAGTCTATCATGAGATATAGGTGAGTTATGTATGAGCTTATGTTGTTACTTTTTGTGCCAGTAGTGGGGCTTGAATTTAGGGTCTGTGCTTTCCCTTAGCTTTTCCGCTCAAGGCTGGGTGCTCTACTACTTAAGCCACATCTCCACTTCCAGTCTTTTGCTGGTTAGTTAAAGATGAGAGTCTCACAGATCTTTCCTGCCCCAGCTGGTTGCAAACCATGATCCTCAGGTCTCAACCTCCTTAGTAGCTAAGATTGCAGGTGTGAGTCACCAGTGCCCAGCTGTTGTAACAGTTTAATGGGAGGCTTTCATTGGTCTGTGTTACAGCTTTCAGACCAGAGGGTTTGCTTCTTTACAACAAAATTTTCTGCATTTATATCTCCAAAAATAGAAATAGAAATAGAAATAACTAGCCCTGGTGGCTCTTGCCTGTAATCCTAGCTACTCAGGAGGATGAAATCTGAGGATTGCAGTTTGCAGTTAGCCCACACAGGAAATTCATGTGACTCCTATCTCCAATTAACCACCAAAAGCCAGAAGAGGGCTGTGGCTCAAGTGGTGGAGTGTTTGCCTTGAGTGAAAAAGCTCAGGGATTTTCCAGGCCCTGAGTTCAAGCCCCAGGATTGGTATGCACAAACAGATAATTATATTTGTCTTTGCTCCCTGTTGTCATCTCCTAGGATATGAGACATGCTTATACATATACTTTCTGCTAATCACTACATTGTGACTAATCATTAGGGACCTTAAATTGAGAGGAAAATATGTAAAATTTGTGTCCTGAATTTGTTTTGTCGTAGTCACTTGGATATTTTCCTGGAAAAAGAAAATCACAGCCTTAATACTTTTATTATTAATATTAGATGATCCTTAGAATCAACACATTATACAGGGTGCATAAAGAAAGAAACAGCATGATATTTATGCAGAGGAATTATCTTACATAAAAGAATGCCTCCAGTCTTTATGCACAAGTATTGTATAAATCAAAAATATGATTATTATTTAATGTTTTTAATTATTATTAAAAGTAGGCCTATAAAACCATACAGATTTATCTTTTCTAAGAACACAGGAAGCAAATCTGGTTTTATTAGTCATACCTAGTAGAGAGCTATTAATTTTCTTCCAAGGATAAAATAGGATTGCAAGTAGTTGTTTAAAAAATGCATTAAAATGGCAATGTGCACATAATTTAAATGAGCCAAGAGCTGCTAATTATTCTGGCATGTATTCAGTTACTTTTGTACTATTTCTCCTCTAATGTAAACAAGAGAATTCCTCCTAATTGCCCAAAATAGCTCCTAGTAGCTGTTGCTTTTTTTCTGTTTTTGTATGAAAATTGGACAGTTTGCATATTTAAGAACTAGACACAAAGTGTGCTTATTGAGAATAATTTTCCCAAAAAGAATGTACTAATACTTATATTTTTTTAGCCTTTAACATCAAATTAAGGTGCTAATTAAGCTATTCATTTACTAGAGCGGAAAATAATTACACAGTGTGTATCTGGAGGAATAAATGGCCTCGTATGCATCCAAATGAGGTAAAAGTGGGCTCAGACATCCTCAAGACACATAGTACACGAAGCACAAGGCCCAGCAAAGAAGCTAGGCCTTCACAAGCATATACTTGGCTATTACTGTTCAGAAATGACATTGATTTATGGGTGTGGCTACAAATTCTTCACAGCTCAGGGTTTCTAGCTTATGACCAGAGAATACTGCAGCCTTATTTTTAAGCATTTTATCAGATGTTTTTGAAATTTGAATGCTTTAATTTACACTACGTTTACTACAATTGGCAGCTTCCTCCAGCCTGACAAATTAAATATACAGCTGGTGATTCTAGTAAACTAGAATATTCTAGGTAGGTAGGTAGTATATTTTAGGGCTCAACTAAAATATACTTTTTAGAATGTTGGGCTGAAATTTTCCCCCGAGTTTTGAGTACAATATTAGTAGAATAGACACCAGCTAATCAGGTGAAAATGCTAACAACTGACCCTGTGAGTTGGTAGCAAAAGTTTAAGCCATGAGGAGAGTAAAAGTAGTTAGTGGAGAGGATGCTTCTGAAAAAAATAGTGCTGTATATCCCACTTCCTTTCCCCACACAGGGAGAGATATTTTCTTCCTCACCTAAGGTCTACTGAGTTCTTCTGTGTCACCAGGAGAGATGGGGGTGGGGTGGGGAGGGGAGGGTTTGACTCTCATAGCGTAGACCTACAAAGCAAGAGGACAGCTGATTAATGACTGTTGGCAGACATAGGAATGGATTGGCCTAGAGATTGTGTGTGTTTGTGTCTGTGTGTGTGTGTATGCACGCTTGCGCGCGCACGTGCATGTGCTTGCAAAGCTTGTCTCATTGTTCCAAAGACACTACCTGTGGACACCTGGCAGAAATAAAGAGACATCCATCTCTTATAGCCTGCCATCTAGAAGATTCCAGAAAAGCAGAGGCTGGTTATATACCACTGGGGGAATCACAAGTGATCACACAGACTGTCAATGCACCAACCTGGATGAGACATTGTAGGGAAAAGATTCATAGTGATGGTAAAGCTCATTAATGACCCTCAGATCACGAGGGTTTTCTTTCATGTAAGAATGTCTTGTTCCTTTCTCCCTGGTCATCCTTGACCCTCAGGACATCAAAACATGTAGCAGTGAATTACGAAGTCACCCCATCCCTCTTTCTCACTTTAGGCTTTCAGTCAGAAGCAGAATCAAGCTGAGAGAGGAGGAGATTTGCTGCTATGTTGAGCCCAGAGTTATAATTACTATCCAGAATTGGATATTCTACTTGCTGAATCAAGATTGTTTTTCATCCCTGCTCAAAGAAATGTTAGTCATGTGAAATGAAGCCTAATGCAACAGTGGGAGGCAAAAAAAAAAAGTTTGTTTTGATTATATTATGATATTTACTCAAGTTAGAAACCTAACTCGAATGCAGTCTTATATTTGGTACTAGGTTTGTGGAAATATTCAAGGAAGTTTAAAAGGTTTCGTTCCAATCTGATAAGCAGATGCAGTGGGCAGTAAGCAAATGCCTTCAGGAGACTAAGCTTGGGCTCAGTGCTAGACAAGCGAATGGAACCTTAAGGCAGCTCCAGGCCTAGCGCCCCCTGGCCCTCAGCCGAAGCAAGGCGGAAACTACCCCTGAAGAAGGCAGCCTCTCAATTAGCCTCTCAAGAGTCCTGGGGATTAGTACTTGCCAGAAATAAACTAAAAGAAAAGATGATCTTGGGAGGAGAGGGAAAGGGGGAGGGGGAGGGGGGAAATGAGGGAGGAGGTAACAAGTTGAACAAGAAATGTACTCACTTCCTTACATATGAATCTGTAACCCCTTTGTAATACACTTTGACGATAAAGAAAAAAGTTAAAAAAAAAAGGAAAGATGATCAAAATGACAGGAAAAAGGATTGTTTCATGGAGATGAACATCATCAAAAATTTTTGAGCCATATGAATTCAGACTTGGGGATTATCAGATGTAGAATGTTAAATGCCAATACAATAAATGATTAGAGAAATACTCAGGTATATCTCAGAAATGAGAAATCAGTAAGGGAACTATCCAAAAGAAGGAGGAAAGTATGAAAGAAGCCAAATATATTTTCAAACTAAAAGTAAGCATTTTGTGATAAATTCTCTCCTATTTTTACATTTCCCTTTGTGCTGTGTAATGGGTGATGTCCTTTTAGTTCTCTATCAACCTTTTTCTCGTTTCTTGTTTATTCTTAATCTGTTAACTTACAACTTCAACAGTTTTATTTTTCTGTAGTGAAAATATTGATTCAACAAGTTGTATAGCTTTTCCATACACAATTATATTTAATAACATCACAGCTGAACCCATTAGAAAATTCCAGGCATTGAGAAGATGTCAAATTCAGGATGACAAATACAAGTTTTCAAAAAATTCTAATTTTTTCCCCCTGAAAACTTGATTTTTATCATTGGCCATGTATTCTACAAGTTGTTTTCCTTGCAGAAACAGGCTTACCTCATTTGATTTTGAGAAAATGTCTGCCAATTATCCAAGTCTGAATAGCCATAGTTTATCTGTCAGTCACTCTTTTAAGTAAAGATGGTGGTCCATGAAAAAACAGGTTACGTCAGCTTGCAACTCAATCACACAAGTGTTTGTTCCTGAGACAATCATCGTACATTCAGAAGTGCTTTTTCTACTTCTCACTTGGTCACGGAGACTATTAAAAAGACATTGCTCCCAATGTCAAGGTTTAATAAAATTAATATATTTTTCTGCTTCATCAACTACATTGTTAAGTGAAGTTGGCCTCTTAGGAATTTGCTGTGGATATGTGACAGTGAAGAACACAGTGACTACTAGGATAGTTTGGTACAAAGGCACCAAAGTTTTACTCATTTTTGTTGATCTTGGTTGTCTGTGTTGTTGGTGGAGATGCAGAGGTACATGCTACAGAGGAACAAACATAGAGAAGAGAATTTTTCCGAAGTGTTTTAGTAAAAAGACACAATCTCCACTTTGTACTACCAGAACTTGTAACAATTGTTCATGCCACTCAGTATACTGTTTATGGACTTTATTGATTTTTTTTGTCTTCAGTTGTACAAAGGGATTCCAATTCAACATGTCAGTGTATGAGTACAATGCATTGTTTATAAATTTAAAATTCTTCCTTTTCTCTTACTCACATTTTGAATAATTAGTAAGTCCAATGACCACAAACTGGCTATCCTGGG
Organism: Perognathus longimembris pacificus; assembly: GCF_023159225.1. Taxonomy (NCBI): domain Eukaryota; kingdom Metazoa; phylum Chordata; class Mammalia; order Rodentia; family Heteromyidae; genus Perognathus; species Perognathus longimembris. The sequence continues at coordinate 134,374,579 of NC_063162.1, read as the reverse complement.
CAGGAGAGGAAGAATTAAGATCCCTGGGTCTGGCTCCTGCTTGTGAGGTAAAGGAGAATTAGGGTTACAATTTCATTGATTTGTACTCTGTGTTAGGAATGAAGTAATTTCATATTTCTGTGGTTCTGCCTGTGACTCAGTGGGAGGTTTCTTTCTTAAACGTGTGGTGCTAGAAAATGTCAAGGCACAGCAGGCTGAAAATTAGTACAAATTTTCGAAGTGACCTTTTGTGAATTCTGCTCTGGTTGGTGCAGTTTTCTCTCATCTGATCACACACTCGACAGAGTGGAACTTTTGAGATACGGCAAGTGAATTAAATAGATGCAAATAGCATTGCTACTGAAGAAGCCTTATGATTAAAATGAGATTTTAGGACTTGAGTAAGTTCCAAAGGAGCTGCTTTCACATGAAATGTTATGAAACATCAGAAGGGTGAGAAATAGGTGCTGGGAAGGGAAAGGTAGGGCAGAGGATGGGGTGTCTGTTCACTGGAAGTGTAATGCTCAGTGCCAAAGTTTAGGAAAGGAGCCAATCTCTTTCCTAACTAATTCCTAGTCTTTCTTAATACTCTAGAATGTAAGATGACCCAGATCCCATTTTATTCTTTTGTACCAGGATTCCCAGTTTTCCTAACACTTTATTGAGAAATCTGTGTTTATCCTATTATGTGTTCTTAGAGACATTGTTCAAAAATCAATTGACCCTAAATGGGTGAGTTTAGTTCTAGGCTCTCTGTTTTGTTCCATTTGGCTCTGTGTCTATTTTATGCTGGAACCATTCTGTTCCTCTACTTGTATTTTATGCTAGTAACATTCTGCTTCTTTCTCGACTTGTTTTTGTTGTTTTCTTTCTGGCAGTGATAAGAAATTAATTTAGGTGTCATTCTGTTTGATTATGATCACTTTATAATATATTTTAAAATCAGGGAGTGTGTGCCTCCAGCGTTGTTGTTTTGCTCAACATTTTATTTTGAGGGCCTTTACAGGTCTTTTGTGGTTCTATACACATTTTAGACTTTTGTTTTCTACTTCTGTGAAAAATGACACTGGAATTTTGATAGAAATTTCTTTAAGTTTGTAGATCACTCGGAGTAATATAGGCATTTTAATAGTATTAATTCTTCCAGTCTATGAATTTGAGAATTTGAGATAGCATTACATTTGTTTCCTTCCTTCCTTCTTTGTTTTCTTCCTTTCCTTTCCTTCCCTCCCTTTTCCTTTCCTTTTCTTTCTTTCTTTCTTTTTTTTTTTTTTGCCAGTCCTGGGGCTTGAACTCAGGGTCTGAGCACTGTCCCTGGCTTCTTTTTGCTCAAGGCTAGCACTCTGCCACTTGAGCCACAGCGCCACTTCTGGCCATTTTCTATATATGTGGTGCTGGGGAATTGAACCTGGGGCTTTATGTATACAAGGCGAACACTCTTGCCACTAGGCCACATTCCCAGCCCTCCTTTTCTTTCTTTTCCCTTCCTTTTTATTCCCCTCCCTCCCTCCCACCCTTCCTTCCTTCCTTCCTTCCTTCCTTCCTTCCTTCCTTCCCTCCCTCCTTTCTTCCTTCCTTCCCTCCTTTCTTTCTTCTTTTCTTCCTTTCCTCCTTCCTTTCTTCCTTCTTTCCCTTCCTTCCTTCCTTCCTTCCTTCCTTCCTTCCTTCCTTCCTTCCTTCCTTCCTTCCTTCCTTCCTTCCTTCTTCCATCCTCCCTTTCCTCCAATCTTTCTCTCTCCCTTTCTTTCTTTCTTCCTTTCTTTTTCTTGTCTCTTTTCTTTTCTTTCTTTTTGTGCCAGTACTGGGGCTTGAACTCAAGGCCTGAGTGCTATTCCTGAGCTTTTGTGCTCAAGGCTAGCACTCTACCACTTGAGCCACAGGTCCACTTTCAGCTTTTTTTCTGGATAATTCAAAATAAGAGTCTGACAGACTTTCCTGCCTGTGCTAGCATGAAACCATGATCATCAGATCTCAGCCTCCTGAGGAGTTACAGGCATGAGTCACTGGCACCTGGTCCTTTATTCAATTTTGTTCATCAGTATTTTGTAGTTTTCAGTATGCAGAACTTTTGCCTCCTAGGTACAACATTTCACTTTTGTTGCTATTGTAAAATGGTGTTTCCTTAATTTCTTTATGAGAGACTTCGTTTTAGTATTCAGTGATATTGCTGGATTTGGGTTTTGATTATGATTTCCTGAATTGGCTCATCAGTTGTAACAGTTTTTTTGGAATGCTCAGGCTAGGACTTCTAATATGTTGAAAGAAGTGGCAACATGGATAAACTTGTATCTCTTTGGTCTTAGAGGAAAACGTTTCAACTTTTAACTGTGGAGAATGATGAGCTATGGGTTTTGCAGTAGATGGCCAAAGTCACACCTTATATTAGTTACTTTTGTACCTATGACCAAATTACCTGCGAGAACATCTTGAAGAGAGGAATTATTTAATTCACAGTTTCAGCAGTATTTTTTCATCATGGGGGAAAGAGTATAGCAAAGCAGAGCTATGCAACTCTTGGCAGCCAGGAAATGGAGAAAGATAGGAAGATACATTATTACAAGACATTCTCCCAAAGCCCTATTTCCTCCAACTCTCCCCAGTTTCCACCATCTCCTATTGGTCTTTTCAATGTTGGGATCCATCAATGGGTTAGACTATTCATTAGGTCAGAAGCCTCCTGATCTAATCATCTCTGGAAACACCTTCCCAGAGGCACCTGAGGTGTGCTTTAATCATCTTCTAGGCATCTCTCAATAGAGTCAAGCTGAAAACCCCAGATTAACCATTACAGCCCTTGTCCTTCTATTTCCATTCCTTTGTATCTTTCCTCATGATTTCTTCTTCCTTTCATCACCCCTTAGAAATCAGTGTTTTTCTATCATTCTGCTGGAATCTCTGCTTTTTCCCCACTATATATGCAGTTCTGAAGGGATTTCATTTATACCCATGGCTTCAGGCACCACTTGTATACTGATTTTCTGGGTTTATGTTACTACTTAGTGACCAAAGAATATCTCTACTTCAGTGTTCCACAGCACTGTACAAATATGTCTGAAGTTGAATTACTATGTTCTCTAAATGTAGTCCACCAGACTCTCCGCCTCAGTAGATAGCATTCCCCATCTACAAAATTATTCGATAGACTTCTACACCTTATAGTATTGCTCCCTGCTTATGCCCACCTTGGACCATGAGCGCTGTCCTCCCTTATACCTCTTGAAGCCACATCCTCCTCACCTCAAGCGCCCACTTGGGGCTCTTTCCTTGTTTTCATGATGACAGCAGCTCTGGTCTTTTTGACACTAATGTTATTCTCCCCCACCCCCCGCACTGTTATTGGAAATGGTTTTCTGTTTTGTTTTTTTTTAGAAAATTGTAATAAGCTTACACAAGTAGACATATTTTTGTTGTTAAATTTTTTAAGTAAAACAGCTGAGTAAAGAAAGTCTTATTTTTTCAAAACCCCAGGCTCTTTCCAGGGAAGAGGTTATCACCAGGAGCAGATTGGTATGTATTTTTCTAGGTCCTTTTCTATGCATACACACACACACACACACACACACACACACGCACACACACACATATACATATGTACCTACAAGACAATAAACAGAAATACAGAATTTGATTTTTTTAAAAAAAGAAGTCATTCATTCATACAAGTTCACTTATTTTCTTAATATATCTTAATATACTTTCCATGCCAGAATATAAATGTCACATTATTCTCTCAAACCACTGTGTGGTTTTTACATAGTATAGGTTTAATTTTCTTTTCTCCAGCTAGCAGAGATTCAAGTTGTTTGCACTCCTTGTCAGTTAGAGAAAATGTTGCTATAAAATTACATATACCTAATCATAATTGAGAACATATTTCTGTTGGATACATTAATAGTGGAACTGCCAAGTCAAAGAGTACCTAAATCTAACATTTCATAGAAACTGCCAAATTGTCTTCCAAAAAGCTGTAACCCATTAATATTTCCATGAAGACCTTCTCTTGACATTCTCATACCAGTATTGAATATTTAACATTTGCAAATCTGATTGTGAAAAATATGATTATTGCTTTATATTTGCTTTTGTTTGATCTGTACTAACACCTAGAAACCATTCACATCTGCAAGGTGAAAAGGTTTGGTAAATACTTTGTTTTTGCTTACTTGACATTTGGCTGCCTTTTTTTTTTTTTTTACTGATTTTTGGGAGCTGTCACTAATACTTTAAGTTTTAAAAACTTCTTTAAAGGTGTCTTCTATGATATAAAAGTTTGAAATTTTATACAGTCAATGGTTAATATACATAAAAATCACTCAATATTTTACTATTATGTATTTTCTTAGAATGCTTTTGTACTTTTGTTTCTACACTAAATTCTTTAATCTACATAGAATCTCATTTTTTTTCCAAATTTTTATTATCAAACTGATGTACAGAGAGGTTACAGTTTCATACGTTAGGCATTGGATACATTACTTCTACTGTTTGTTACCTTGTCCCTCATACCCCCCAGAATCTCATTTTTTTGACACACAGTATATACAGATCTAATTTTGTTTCCAAATGGTCAGCCAGTTGTACCAAATTCTATTTAGTCATAATAGAATTTAGGAATCTGTGGTTGTTTTAAGAATCATTCTTGTCCTCTGCTGACTGGATGACCCCTTTCTACTTTTCTTTATTTCCCTTTATGTAGCCCAACATGTTCTTGAGCTCACAATACTCCTGGCTCAGATTCCTGCATTATACTGTATTTGTAATAATTAAAACTTCATGTTTTGAGACCTTGTATGGTAAATGCTACCTTATTATTCTTTTCCGAAAGTATTTGGGAGTTATCTGGAGTTATATTGAATTGATAGATTAAATAAGTAGTTTTTATAATTTTTAGTTTTCTTATTCAAAAGCTGGTTATATTTCTTCATTTACTCAGGTCTTTGTAAGGCTTCCATTTAGAAAAAAATTGCATTTTCATTTGTATAGTTTCTATGTGATTCTTGTGCTTTATCAGGAAGAAGAAAATGCAAAACTTATCACATGTCTAAAACATAGGAGCCTTAGACTCAAACAGGGAGAAGACAGCAGATACTTCTGTAGAGTTTAAAGACATAAGGATTTACATGGGTACCGGGTATAATCCTAGCTACTCAGGAGGCTGAGACCTGAGATCAAGGTTTGAAGCCAGCCTGGGCAGAAAAGTCCTTAAGATTGTTATCTTAACCAGAAAATATCCTGGAAATAAAGGTATAGCATCAGCCTTAAGCAAAAAGCCAAGTGTGAGCTTGGGGCTCTGAGTTCAAGTCCTAGTACTGGTATACACACACACATACACACACCACAACACACACAACAGGTTGTGACTTGGGTCTGTGACAGGTCTCAGATGTACACACCTGAGAGTAAATGTACAGAGAGCAACTGTTGTCTTGTTATGAATTTGTCATCTCCTAGGTGATAGTTACCTGCAGTCATCTCTATCTGGGTCAGAAATCAAACCCTCAGTCACTTCTGTGGAATGATCCCTCCCAGCTGTATGTCCCTAACATTCACCTAACTTTTCTAATATTCACCTCCAGGATCCATTCAAATCTTTACCAAATATCCAGAGCACAGACAGTGGGCAGCTTTCTGAGTGAGACTCTCCAATAACAAGGTCCCTGGTTGATGATTTTGTGGGCTTGAGGATCTGAGTCTTCTAGGATAGTTGACACTCTGGACAGCCAAATGGAAAGCATTATGGCTTTTTCTCTGCCACTAGAGGAATATTAAATCTTTGTATAGGCCTTCCTTCCTTCTTTCCTTCCTTCCTTCCTTCCTTCCTTCCTTCCTTCCTTCCTTCCTTCCTTCCTTCCTTCCTTCCTTCCTTCTTTCCTTCCTTCCTTGCACTCTTGCCACTAGGCCATATCCCCAGCCCCTGTGGTACAATTTTTAAAATTTTAATTTTATTGTCAAGGTGATGCACAGAGGGGTTATTGCTACATACCTAAGGTAGTGAGTATACTTCTTGTCAAACTTGTTACACCACCCTCATTTTTCTCCCACCTTCCCTCCTCCCTTCCTCCCCCAGTTGTACAATTAATTTCTAACATATTGCCTTGTAAGTATCGCTGTTGTATTGGTTTGACCTTGTCCTTTGTCTCACCATTCTGATGTTCCTCTTTCCTCCCCTAATTCAGATAAATGTATATACAATACCCAGGATACCAAAATCAAATGCAGTGACAACAGGGGATAGATAGAAAAGAAAAATGGAAGAAAAATAAATAATTTCACATAGTACATTAAAAATAACAACAATGAAAAATCTCTTGTTTCCATATTTTGAAGTTCATTTCACTTGGCATCATCTTATGTGATCATATGTACATAGCTATCATGATCTTCTGCTAGGAATATCCTAGACATTTACTAATTATTACCAGTGAGGGAAACCATGGAATCTATGTTTCTTTGAGTCTGGCTCACGTCACTTAATATGATTTTTTTCCAAGTCTTTTCATTTCCTTACAAATGGGGCAATGCCATTCTTTCTGATGGAAGCATAGAATTCCATTGTGTATATTTATGGTACATTGTTTATTAGTTTAGATCTCAGCATCTTTTTCTGCTTCTTACAGTAAATGGATTGTTTTATGAAATAAGTTGTCCCACTTGTGGGCGATCATGGAAGAATGGGAAATTCCTGGGACTCTTCATTGCCATTTAGGGAAGCAGAGGAAGCCTAGACTTTTCTTTGACCATATCCTTCCACTCAGTGTCCTTTCAGTCAAGGCCCACCACCTAAGCTTCATCCACTGTATTTTACTTTCTAGAACTTTGGACCCTTGACAAAAGTGATTCATAGGAAATAAGCACGCAATACTGGAATTCACCAATTCTAGACACCAAATAATTCCTTGTCTGTGTTTGAGCTAGTGTTTACAGCCTTCTGGTTGTTTTTGTGAACTTTTCAAAGGTTTCCTAGAAATCCTTTTTCATTTCTCAGATTAATCAGAACTGGTTTGTTTGCTTGTAACAAAGAAGAAGTCTTATCTGATATATTTCTGTCTTTCATTAGACTAAATATTTTACCATTAAGATGTTTTGCATTTTGTGTGCTGGTCCTGGGGCTTGACCTTAGGGCCTGGGTGTTGTTCCTGAGCTCTTTGGCTCAAGGCTAGTGAGCTATCTCTTGAGCCCTTGCTCAACCTCCAGCTTTTCCATGAGTAATTGGAGATAAGAGTCTCTCAGACTTTCCTGCGTGTACTGGCTTTGAGTTGCTATCCTCAGGTCTTAGCCTCCGGAGTAGCTAGGAGTACAGGCAAGAGCTACTGGTGCCTAGCTTTTTGCATGTTTTTGGTGGTTAATATTTCTATGTAGAAAAGAGAAGTTTTTTTTTCTATTGCTAACTCATAAAAGGTTTTCTAAAATTTATAATTAGATTTTTATTTCAAAGAAGATTTTGTATCCCAAATACATTTTTGTGGGCAGTACTGGAGTTTGAACTCATAGCCTTGCCCTTACTAAGCAGGTTCCCTACCACGTGAGCCTCTCTGCACACATTTTTGTACTGGTTAGGTTTTTGGAATAAGGTTTTGCTTTACGCCTGGGCCAGCCTGGGCTGTGATCTTCCTATTTGTTCTCCCTCTTTCCACTGGGATGCCAGGCAGGCCACCATTCCCAGCCGTTGACTGAGATAGAGTTTTTCACACTTTTTTCCCCTGCTGGCCTTGAATCACTACCCTCCCAAACCCATTTCTCCTAAGTAGCTAAGGTTATAGGCATGAGCCACTGGGCTTGACTAAAATGAATTTTGACATGTGTTTAAATAGAGAACATTCTGATGTTTTCTCTTTTATGAATGAGGTTTCCCGATATAAATTCTACAAGATCTTAAATGGATGTTTGGTCACAGCATTTTTTTCCCCTATGCTCACATCACACACACACACACACACACACACACACACACACACACACACAAATAGACTCTACAGGAGGATGTGTATATGTGAATACCACACCATTCTATAATATCATGTCATTTTATGAAAAGGATTTGAGTATTCTGCAGATTCAGGTATCTGCAGAGGGGAGGATATCCCAGGACTAACTCGCCCTGGATGCTGAGGGAGAATGCAAACTACTCTTTTTTTCCCCCAGTAATCTTGTGTGGGAAATTATGTATAGACTTTTAAATGGCTTGAATATGAAATGTTCTGAAGAGATTCATGTGTTAAAGCCAAGGTCTCCAGCTGGTTGGGAGGTTCTAGAAATTTCAGGAGGTAGATCTAAGTAGTCACAGAGGGCAAGTCCTTAGGGGTATCTTAGTCCCTGTCCTCTTTCTTTCTCTCTCTCTCCCCCTTCCACCTCTTCTCTCCCTCCTCCCCCGTCTCTTTTTTCCTTCCCCCCCTCCACTATGAAGCTATCTGCTCTCCTCTGCTGCTCTCCTCTGTCACGGGCTGTGCTGCCACGTTGTGCCCAAGTGTCTGGGACCAAGTGACCAAGAACTGGACCCAGTGGACCACAAACAGCCAATTGATTTTCTACAAATATACTAAGACAGTTTAGTGGGAAAAGATTTGTATTTTCAACAAAAAGGTGCTAGATATTCATAAATAAGAGAATATAGACTCCTATATCTTTTAGAAAAAAATTCTTCTAAGTTGTTCTTGTCAGGTATTTTGTCATAACAACAAGGAATCTAACACAAGAGACCATGAAAGGATTGAGGGATGTGATGTGTGGCTTGCATGTAAACCATGTTTGCCATCTTTGTGTTACATGGAAGAAAGACAATAATTATTCAGAAAGCAGGTATTAAAAAAAGATTCGTTAACCTTGTGTGTGTGTCTTTGTAAACGGAGCCGTTCAATTTTGCAAGATTATTGTCATGAAAGAGAATTAGAAGAATTCCTGTAGGATATAATTAAGCCTGGGCTAAATGCAAATTGCATAGTTTGAAGTCACCCCAGAGTACCTTAGATTTAACATGACAGTTTTTCAAAATGTTATTTTCTTATGTAAGAACCCCAGACTCAATGCCATCAGCTTTCCAATAGTCTGTCTTTTTCATTTCTGCTCCCTGTTAGGGCTTTGGTGTCTTAAACGCCTTTGCTTTCATGTGAGACATCGCCAGCTGTCCAGTGGCTGGGTGGGGAAGTCGCTGCTGTCACTCCGCAGAGGCCCTGCATCTTTGTGCCCATCACTAGGTGGAAATCACCTTGCATTTGCTCAGCAACTTTGAACTTCTTCAAAGCCTTTTCACATCTTGTATGCTTCCAGCTCTGTGAAGTAGGAAGAAGGGTTTTCTGCTTGCCTCTTACAGAGGAGAACAATGAGCTTTGGCAAGGTTAAATGCTGAGTTAAAGGCCACACTATTTCCCCAGTGAACCCACACCAGTCTCTTTTCCTGAGTGTGGTTATGCCTGACCTTCCCTGGAACAAACGAGCAGGACCTCCATAGATTACTTCACACACCTGAGTGACGGTTCACTGTAGTGTACACACTGGGCCCCAAGAACATTGTTTTGTTCAGAGGATGCCTGTGTATAGCTCACATGTTTTACTTTTATGCATGCATGAGTGTGTGTGTGTGTGTGTGTTGTGTGTACTGGGGCTTGAACTCAAGACTAGGGTGTTCTCTCATAGCTTTCTCTCACAAGGCTTTTTTTTGTTCTACCACTTGAGCTATAGCTCCAATTCCAGCTTTTTGGTGATTAAATGGAAGTAAGTCTCACAGATTTGTCTGCCTGGGCTGGCTTTGAACTGCAATTCTCAGTCCGATCTCAGCCTCATATCTGAGTAACTAGGATTACAGGTGTGAGTCACCAGCACCCACCTACTTCTGTCTTTTAAATCCTAGAGATGAGCCAGTTCCAATGATTTGAGGCCATCACACTAAGATCTAACATTTTCCACATGATGTGGTTGTCTGTTCACCTAATTTATGCCAGATGTTTTCTTTTTCTTTCTTTCTTTTCTTTTTTTTTTTTTTTGGCCAGTCCTGGGGGGCTTGGACTCAGGGCCTGAGCACTGTCCCTGGCTTCTTTTTGCTCAAGGCTGGCACTCTGCCACTTGAGCCACAGCGCCACTTCTGGCCATTTTCTGTATATGTGGTGCTGGGGAATTGAACCCAGGGCCTCATGTATAAGAGGCAAGCACTCTTGCCACTAGGCCATATCCCCAGCCCCCCAGATGTTTTCTTATTGCTACCTGTGGAATAACACCTTGTTTTGAAATTAAGTTTTGGGCTCACAAGCAAAAAAATCTCCTAAGACTGATTAAATAGTCTTTTGTTCATAGCAAAGTAAACACATTTCTAGCTTGATAAAGGGACTCCTTCCTAGTCATATGTTTCATCTGCAACTGAATCTATGAAGTATCCCAATGAGTATGATTATGTTAGTCAGGAACTAGGAGAAGAAATGAAAGATTATCTGTTCACAGCTTATTCTTTCTGCACAAACTTTAAAAAACATGAGCTTTTTTTATTATACATCCGACAGCATTATTCTGTCTATGTCAAAATTTCCTCTGTAATTTTTTATGCCAACACTATGCTCTTGCAATCAGGACCTGGGTGCTGTCCCTTAGCTTTTTCACTTAAGCCTAGTGCTCTATCACTTCAGCCATAGTTGTACTTTCAACTTTTTGCTATTTCACTGGGGAGGAGAGAGGGAACATGATACCTGGAAATTCCTAATAGACCTTTAATTTACAGTCTTATAAATAATAATTTCATTTTTATTTTTGTCACAGAATTTAAAAATATTCAATTCTAGTTGTCTTAGAGTTGGTTTGGGGCTTGGGTAATGTGGGCGGTTGGGAGGGGAAGGACCAGATGTTGTGAAACCTGACTCAGCTATAGAGTATCTGAGATTCAGCATTTTAAGACTTGTGGATAGTCAGTCACTCCTCAGTAACTAGAGTGCCATCTGAGTTTAATTCTCAAATCAGAGGGATAGTGGCCATTGTCATAAGAGCCTTTTACCCATTCTAACCGTGGCAGAGATTATGGATATGACAATGTATTTGAGGAAGAGTTAATGGGAACTAGTTTTAAAAACAGAGGGAAAAAAGGTAAGCTCTGGGGGCCAGAAATGAAGACTGTTGCTTACTTCTCTGCACTTGACAAAAAAATCCAGAAGTAAGACAGCATATGAATTAGGAGTAGTGACTTAGTCAGTTAGACAAGTACTTAGAGTTCAGTTGTCCTGAGTGCCTTAAAGTTGGACTTGAGGAATCCGGGGATGCAAGAGGAGATTGTGGAAGCTCAGCAACCATCCTGAGCTATTGGGCCTCAGTGTGTGTGTGTGTGTGTGTGTGTGTGTGTGTGTGTGTGTGTGTGTGTGTGTGTGTGTGTGTGTGTTGGTCATGGGACTTGAACTCTGGGTCTGGGCACTGTCCTTGAGCTTTTTTCTGCTCAAGGCTAGTACTCTCCTACTTTGAGCCACAGCTCCACTTCCCTCAGTGTTTTTTTTTTTAAAGACAGGCTTGACAGAGAGGCTGAGTTTATTAAATTTGCTATGTCATAACTGGTCCAGGAACTGAGAGGAATGTAGTAGGCATCAGTAGTTGCAGTTGAGAAGCTTCAGAAGACTGAGAGAAATGCTCACAAATTCCTAGAAGGACAATAGTTCTCAAATATCAGCAAGCACAGGAACTTTCTGCCTAAGAAGGCACATCCCTGGAAGTGGCATGATGGCTCAAAGTGGTAGAGTGTTAGCCTTGAGCAAAAACTCTCAGGGACAGAACCCAGGACCTGAGTTCAAGCCCCATGACCAAAAAAAAATAGAATTCATATGAAAAAAATAAACTCAGATGTATGCATAAGATTAAAAAAAGGCACATCCTTGACCACTCATCAGAGATTGAGAGTTTAGTACATCCAGCATGGTGCCCTGTGCTTCCCGATTCTAGTTATGCATGTTGACTATTTAGGTTTACATTAATTGAAGTTAAATAAAGTTAGAAAAATCAGTTGCTTGCCTTGTAGCCACATTTCAAAATCCCAATAACTACTACTATATGTAAGAATGTAAGAATGTAGCTACTCAGGAGGCTGAAATCTGAGGATTGCAGTTCAAAGCCAGCTTGAGCAGGAAACTCTGTGAGACTCCTATTTCCAGTTAACAACCAGGAAAACCAGAAGTGGAGCTGTAGCTAAAGTTGTAGAGCACTATCCTTGAGCCAAAAAAAAAAAAAGCCTTAGGGGCAGCACTCAGGCCCTTAGTTCAAGTCCCATGACTGGCACACACACAAAGAATAACAATGCAGAATTAAAACATTACCATCACTGCAAAATTTCCAGTGGACTGGTTGGTTAAGCCATATACTCCATGCTGTTTTGTCCTTGAAGCATAGCTTGTTCCTTGAGGTCTTCTTGGTTTGGTGTCCCTAACTCAAATCCAACACCACATTTCCTACTTCTCAGAGAAGTAATGTATAATGCACGTAATAGTTCAGGACCATGGACAACGGCATACATGGCCTTCCTGACCCTTCCCTCAAATATCACTCTGCACTTGAAGTCCTTAAAGTCTAAGCAGGGGAGGAACCAAAACCATGTGGCCAAAGAAGAATGTAAGCCATACTGACATGGAGATTTGACCTATAATGAAAACTTTACTCCATATTCTCAGGGCTCAGTTATATTATCTTTGGCCTCTGTCCATATCAGCTTTTTCTTTAAGAGGAGTAGGGGCAACCAGAATGTGCCTATAAGTCTACAAGTAAACACACTGGATGGTAAAAAACAAAAAAAAATTATAATTGGACATAATAAATCAAACAGGACTCTAAATATTTATACAGTGAGACCAAATGAGGACATTCTTTTTTTAGTTCTGGGGCTTGCACTGAGGGTTTGAGCACTGTCCCTGGATTCTTTTTTGCTCAAGGCTCACACTCTACCACTTGAGCCACAGCACCACTTCTGGCCTTTTCTGTTTGTGTGGTGTTGAGGAATTGAACCCAGGGCTTCATGCATACTAGGCAAGCACTCTACTGCTAAGCCACATTCCCAGCCTCAAATGAGGACATTCTTAAGAGAGGATCACAAAGGCTCAATAGCTATATGCATATGATAACACAAAATGTTTACTGGAATGAACTCTAAGAAATGAAAACAAGAGGATTTTTGTTATTTTGCATTTTTCCCTTTCCTTCGTTGTTTTTTTTTATTTCTGTACCTTTTATCTTGCATGTAGGTTTAGCTAATTTGGGAGGGTAAAGGGAAGCACAGCAATGGTGGGACAAAGGGTAAACAAATGCGATAGTGACACTTGCTAGACAACATATTGAAAATGAACTATACAACTTGCATGTGAGGGGAATCAGGAGAGAAAAAATTGGGAGAAAACAAGGGAAGAGGTGACAGTGTTCAAAAAGAAGTATAATCATTACCTGACTTACGTAACTTTAACCTCTTTGTACATCACCTTTGCAATAAACATTAAAAAGTAAAGAGAAGTAGGGGAACTGTAAGCTGTCATTTGGAATGTACCATTAACAAACACCATACACAGTGATGTAGGGCTCTGAGGAAAGATGTAAGATAGAGTCATGCAAAACTTAATTCTAGGTTATCACTTACCTGTGGTGCATCTATTAGAATGTTAACCTTTGTAAGTCTCAGTTTCTTGATTGTGAAATGTGTATAATACTATGATAACAATTTAAATATATGTAAAATAAGCTATACAAAGACAAGAATCTACTAGGCATTCTATAGGATTTCTATTTCCATTCTTTTTTTTTTGGCCAGTCCTGGGCCTTGGACTCAGGGCCTGAGCACTGTCCCTGGCTTCTTTTTGCTCAAGGCTAGCACTCTGCCACTTGAGCCACAGTGCCACTTCTGGCTGTTTTCTGTATACGTGGTGCTGGTTAATCAAACCCAGGGCTTCATGTATACGAGGCAAGCACTCTTGCCACTAGGCCATATCCCCAGCCCTCTATTTCCATTCTTAAGGAGTTAAATTTCATACTACCTAATGTGGCTGGCCCTAACTTACTGTACAATCTATTCTCTGGTGGCAGCATGTCTATATCTAAGTATAATCTAGTAGAGCCATACAAATTGAGTATCTAGAAAAGTTTGGAGGTGTCCAAATATATGTGAATAGAATTCTAGATAATTATCTGGAATATCATAGCAGAGTTCTCCTCACCCCACCTCCTTATTCTTCCTTTCCTCTTTTTCATTTATTCCTTGCTTTCCTTCTTCCTTCACTTCATCCTCTTCCTTTCATCTTCTGATTATTATTTTTGCCTTCTTCCTTCTTCCTCCTTTCTCCTTCTCCATTTGTGAGAACAACAGTACAGTATGTACACAATCACAGACTTACTTTGTCTATCAGTGCACTGATTTCAAAATTTCAACTTCTGATGTGCTGACCTACTTAAGAACATGACAGTGTGTTCCAACAGTATCTTGTTTACATTGTATTCTGAGGTTTAACAGAGTGAATGGGGGTATTTTTAATATTGCATATTTCCATTAGTTGTAATCAGTAATATTTAGCAGTATTTGCTAGTTCGGAGCATCTGCCTCCATTGACCTTTGTATTATTGTGAAGGTCATATCTCTACAGAGTGAATCTAAGCTTAAGTTAGATTAAAAATAGCATTAAACACCCCTGGAAGGGAAGAAATATTGATAATGATTGTGTTTGTGGGACATTACAAATGGCCTTATCTATAGCAGGCATTTTTGTTTGTTAAAGATCATGTAATCTATATTTTATATGTCAGAAGTCTAATTATGCATGATAACATAGAAGCCATAGAAGATCTGGATTCAAATCCCTACATGGCCATTTCTCAGCAATGCAATGTTGCAACAATTGCTCAACTTCTAAGCTTCCATGTTCTCCTATGCATAAGGAAGAGATAATAGAAAGAGAGGAAAGAAAAGAGAGGCCGGATGTATAGTGGCACATTTGTTCAGTTTCCAGTATCCGGGATGCAGAAGCAGAAGAATTGCTTGAGTTTTAGAGTTTAAGACCAGCCTGGACAATATAGAGATCCTGACTAAAAGAATTAAATTAAAAAAAGTATGTCAGTCTACCCAGCTTTTAAAACTGGAGAAAAATACTTTGTTAGAAGTATGTTTTTTCTTAACTTTATATATAGCTTACCATTGTACCTTAATCTGTAAAAAATGTAGCCACAGATATTTCATTTTGCGTTGCTTTGACCTAACCTGTTACTTGTCAAAATAATATGAGTAAAACTTGTGTTGGGATATGGAAGAGAAAGGATTGTAATTTAAAGTTCTTTTGCTTCATTTATTTTGACACTAATTTACTGTTCAAGGGGAAATATTTCTAAGAAGTCTTTCTGCTTTGTTTGTATGCCAAGAAGCAGAAATTAAATAAATTTCACTTGGATTTTTCTAGTCATTGTATTTATCTTCTTTGCAAGAGTGGAAAACTTTTAATCATTTTAGAGATCCTTCTATTTATTCTAGCATATCTATATAGTGGAACAAGAGCAGAGTATATTTGCTCTGGCATATCTATAGAGTAGAGCAACAGCAGAATTCATACAGCAACAGAGAATATAATACACTTCCTGGAGCTGGGGATATGGCCTAGTGGCAAGAGTGCTTGCCTCGTATTCATGAGGCCCTGGGTTCGATTCCCCAGCACCACATATACAGAAAAGGCCAGAAGTGACGCTGTGGCTCAAGTGGCAGAGTGCTAGCCTTGAGCAAAAAGAAGCCAGGGAAAGTGCTCAAGCCCTGAGTCCAAGGCCCAGGACTGGCCAAAAAAAAACAAAACAAAACAAATACACTTCCTACATTCTAATGATTTTGCCTTCCTATACTGGGTCTTCAAATTTCCATTCTTCTTCTATTCTTTTTCTTTTCCTTTTCCTTCCTTCTTTTTTTTTTAATCAATTGTGTGACGAACTCAGGGCATGGGTGCTGTCCCTGAGTCTCTTTGTGCTCAAGGCTAGCATTCTACCACTTGAGCCACAGTGCCAACCAATATCCAAACTGGTCTTTTCTGTATTTCTAGCCACTAGGCTTTCTAAAATTCAAGACCTATGTCACTTTAAGAATTCCAGCATTTAGTATGAGGGACAAGGTAACAAACAGTACAAGAAATGTATCCAATGCCTAACGTATGAAACTGTAACCTCTCTGTACATCAGTTTGATAATAAAAATTTGAAAAAAAATTATATCAAGGCAACAAGGAGGACATCAAACCAAAAAAAAAAAAAAAGAATTCCAGCATTTAAAAAAGATATGATGGAAGAAAGCCTCTTCAACTAATGTTGCTGGCAAAATTGGTCAAACACCTGTAAATAAACTAGCTAGATCCTTATATATCACCCTGCACCAGAATCAATTCCAAACACATCAAAGACCTCAAGGTAAAAGCAGGTACCCTGAAAACACTGCAGGAAGGAAACACTTCAGCTGCTTGGCACAGGTAGAAACTTTCTTAACAAAGGTCCAGAATTACAACAACTCAAAGAAAGACTGGACAAATGGGATCACATGAAACTGCAGAGCTTCTGCATAGCAAAGGACATAGCTTGCAAGATAAATAGAAAGCCCTCAGATTGGGAGAAGATTTTCATTGGCCATACAACAGACAAGGGACTCATATCTAAAATATACTTAGAAATAAAAAATTAAATCCCCCCCAAACAAATTCTCCAAGAAACAACTGCCCCCTTAATAAATGGGCTAAAGACTTAAAGAGAGACTTCTCTGAAGAGGAAACAAGAATAGCCAAGCAGCACATGAAGAAGGGCTCAACATACCTGGTCATAAGAGAAATGCAAATCAAAACAACATTGAGATTCCACCTCACCCCAGTAAGAATGGACATTATCAAGAAAATGAATAACAACAGATTCTGGCTGGGATGTGGCCAAAAGGGAACGCTGCTGCACTGTTGTTGGGTGTGTAAACTTGTTTAACCACTCTGGAAAGCAGTGTGGAGGTTCTTCAAAAGGCTAAATATAGAGCTCCCCATAGCCCAGAAACCTCACTTTTGGGCATTTACCCAAAGGATCACAAGTAAGACCACACTAAAGCCACCAGCACAACCATGTTTATTGCAGCACAATTTACCATTGCTAAAATATGGAACCAACCCAGATGCCCCTCAGTAGATGAATGGATCAAGAAAATGTGGTACATATACACAATGGAATTCTATGCTTCTATCAGAAATAATGACATTTCCCCATTCATAAGGAAATTGAAAGACTTGGAAAAAAAAAACTCGTATTACGTGAAGTGAGCCTGACTCAAAGAAACACAGACTCTATGGTTTCCCTCATTGGTAATAATTAGTAAATGTCTAAGATAGTTCTAGCAGAAGATCACAATAGCTCAATAGCTATGTTCCTATGAACACATAAGATGATGCTAAGAGAAATGAACTCCAAGGTATGGAAATAAGTGGTTTATCACTGTTGCTGTTATTTTTTTTTTAACATACTATGTGAAATTATGCCTTTTTTTCTCTTGTTTTTCTTCCCTATGGTTTTACCCCTGATATTACTGTAACTGATTTTGGTACCCTGGGTATTTTATATATGTTTATTGGAACTAGGGAAGAGTAGTTAAACATCAAAATGGAGAGACAAAGGGTAGAAGGTGAGCCAATGCAGCAGCAATACTTAGAAGACAATATGCTGTAAACCAACTGTAGAACTTGGGGGTCTGGGGAGGAAATTGGGCAGGAGGGGAAGTGGAGAAAAATGAGGGAGGAGGTAACAAGTTTGATAAGAAATGTACTTACTGCCTTACATATGAAACTGTAACCCCTCTGTACATCACTTTGACAATAAATAAATTTAAAAAAGAATTCCAATATTTACTTACATGTTTTAGCTCTAGTACCATATCATGTCTACAATAGTTATCAATAATTTTAGACAATTTAAAGTATCCTAAGAAAATAACTTGACTCAAGTACTATTATTAATGTAGGTTTGAAAATGCATTACCTGTCTTTCAGACCCACAGTATAAAATCATCCAGTAATTCATCTTCATTCACTTGACAACACATGATCGAAAGAAATTTAAGGCCTCATCCATATACCCTTCTTTCTTTGCACTTATCTTATTTATATTAGCATTAAATCAAATCAGTCTGAGCACTAATCTCTGGAGGAAGAAACCCTGTTTTTGACACACCTTCATTCAGGAAAAATTATACTCAGTATCTACCCTTTGTCTCTCATCTTTATGAAGCTAATTTCCCATCCATATAAAAATCTACATCTGAAAGCTTTGGTTCAAAGGTCAACCAATAGAACAGATATGAAAAATGTGAAGAATCTGTATCTAAGTATTCCTTTTAGGACTCATTATATGCAAATAAGTTAAAAGGAATTAGAGAGTATGACTAAATTTAATTATCTCTAAGGTATTATCTTAACTGTTCTACATGGATCATCTTGTTGCTATAATAATTGTGTGTTTTTAAAAAGTCGACAGTTCTAGGTATTGAACACAGGCCCGTGTGCATGCTAGACAAGCATTGTGCCACTAAGCTTCAGCCCCAGCTCTATTTACCTGCTCTTAGGAAATCAATCCTTAGTGATTACTGGGGAATGTCAAGTGCTCTGGGGACAGGCAAGTGTGGGTGGTAGGTGGATGTGGTCAATGAATACTGTGTGTGGATGCAAATGTCACAGTCAATCTCATTAAAGGGGGCTGGGAATGTGGCCTACTGGCAAGAGCGCTTACCTCGTATACATGAAGCCCTGGGTTCGATTTCCTAGCACCACATATATATAGAAAATGGCCAGAAGTGGCGCTGTGGCTCAAGTGGCAGAGAGCCTTGAGCAAAAAAGAAGCCAGGGACAGTGCTCAGGCCCTGAGTTCAAGGCCCAGGACTGGCCAAAAAAAAAAAAAAATCTCATTAAAGGGTTCAAAAAATAAAAGAATGTAAATAAATCTCTTTCAGTGCCCCCTTTCCTTTAAGAAGTGAAAAAGAAGCCTACTGCCAGGTCTGTAATTGTAGCTACTCAGGAGGCTGAGATCTGAAGATCAGGGTTCAAAGCCAGCCCAGGCAGAAAAGTCAGTGATACTCTAATCTCTAATTAACCACCAGAAAACCAGAAGTGGCACTGTGGCTAAAGTGGTAGAGTGCTAATCTTGAGCTGAAGAGTTCAGGGACAGCATCCAGGCCCAGAGTTCAAGCCCAAGACTGACAAAAAAAAAAAAAAAAGTGAAAAAGAAACAAATATTAACAAAAGATTTTCAATCAGCTTTATTGAGGTATAAATTATATGCAGTAAAACTCACCCATGAGCAAGGCACTGGTGGTTCACGCCTGTAAATCCCAGCTACTAAGGAGGCTGAGAGCTGAGGATTATGGTTCAAAGCCAATTTGGATAGGAAAGTCTTTGAGACGCTTATCTCCAATTAGCCCACAAAAATCCAGAAGTTGAGCTGTGGCTAGCCTCAAGTGTTATAGCAACAATTTTGAGTGAAAAAATCTCAAGTGAGATTGTGAAGTCCTGAGTTCAAGCCCCAGTTCCCCCCCCCGTCTCTCTCTGTCTGTCTCTCTCTCTCTCTCTCACACACACACACACACCCCACCCCACCCCACAAAAAAGAAATAAAAAAGAAAAAGAAAGGGTTTTTCTTATGGTACCACAATGTGGTTTGTGAAAGATGCTTTAAAATTTTGCTTTAAATGAATATTTTTAAATTCCCTAAATATTAAGTATTGTTTTCAAGCTTACTGGGAAAGCCAGTAAGCTACATGTAATATATTAAAATGGAGTCACATATTTATTAAGCAATAAATATTTTTTCTGTGCTGGTCTTGTTCTAAAAGACTATTATGCAAGGCATTGCTTGTTGTATTTTTGATTTTGCTTATGGTTTCAGACTTTTTATTTTTTTTTGGTGCTGGAACTGGGGATTGAATTTAGGGCCTAGGTGCTGTCCCTTAGCTTTGTCACTGAAGATTGGCACTCTACTACTTGAGCCATAGCTCTACTTCCAGCTACTTGCTGGGTAATTGGAGGTGAGAATCTCATGGGCTTTCCTACCCAGCCTGCCTGGCCTTGAACCAGGATTCTGCAAGCTTCTGCCTCCTGACTAGATATTTTAAAATACGTATGCCTTGCATGTGTGAGCACTATATATCTAACTCTCCTTGAGAACATCTGCTTCTATAACTTTTGACAATCAATTTTTGAGAAGTAAAAAATAAAACTAATAAGCTAGGGCCAAAAGAGAATTGTAAAGTGTGTGGCTAAGGAATGGAAAGCATGCGCCATCTGTCACTAAATTGCCTTTCTAGAATGTAATGATGGTGTAGAAACATACTGCATCCTGGGTTCAAGCACAGGGCTGGAGGATTGCCTCTTGACTTCTCAACTTAGTCATATGCCAGGAATTTGACTTGCAAAACAATCCAGACAATCAGGAGGAAGAAAACAAACTGTTCAAAGGGAGATGAAGG
Source organism: Perognathus longimembris pacificus (assembly GCF_023159225.1). Classification (NCBI taxonomy): domain Eukaryota; kingdom Metazoa; phylum Chordata; class Mammalia; order Rodentia; family Heteromyidae; genus Perognathus; species Perognathus longimembris. The sequence goes on along the minus strand of NC_063162.1, from coordinate 134,354,164 downwards.
CAGGTAAGTCCAGAAAACGCAGAGCTGGGAGTTCGCATAGCACATTTTGGAAACATAAGAGAGGACTAGGGAGAAGGGTGTTGGGAAAGGAAAAGCTGGTTAGAAAAGATGGGAATAGCTCAAGTTTTCAGGTAAGAACCCTTCCCATGCTGGAAAATAACAAAATCAACCAGATGACTTATGTTTGTTCCAGTGAGTTTAGCCACAGCAAAAACAATGGTTTCAAGCACCACTCACTTCAGCGAGATAGGATATTCAATATCTTTAACACAGGGATGCCTGTTATCTCTCCAAACATTACTTTGTAAAGGTAGGTTCTGGTTGTTGTGGTTCCTGTGGGCAGTCAGAGCCTGAGCCTGTATCTCCTGGCCACAGATGCCCAGTCCTTACTAGACTGGGATTCACTCTCAGAGTCCATCACACAACTCGGAAGACCCTCTAATAATTAGAAGCATTAGAAGCACCTTTGAACATCATGGCCCCTTTGACTCTGAGTTCCTTTGGGTCTTTAAAATGTAGTTTCTGTGGGATGCTTCAATCTTAGCTACTCAGGAAGCTGAGCTCTGGGGATCAAGGTTTGAAGCCAGCTTGGGCAAGAAAATCCATGAAGTAACTTATCTCCAATTAATCGCCAAAAATCCAGAAGTGAAGATGTGGCTCAAATGGTAGAGCATTAGCCTTGAGCAAAAAGCTCAGGGACAGGGCCTAGGCCCCAAGTTTGCCCCAGGACTGACATACATGTACACACACACACACACACACACACACACGTGCGCGCGCACACGCACACAGAGTTTCTCAAGACTAGACTGTTTTTACTTAAAATAATAAAAGAATTCAACCATATTGTATAATTCTTCCAATAGGAAAGGTTATTGGAGTCAAAGGTATGCCTGAACTTCTCCTGGCAAGTCAGTGTTCTTACCAGTTCTGATCTTCTATCACTTTTCTTCTCTGCAGTTTATTTCAGGGTAATTGTTCATTTGCTACCTATAGGATCATTGGGACTCAATTTTCCACTCCTGGTGTAGATAGCTCTGTTTAAGCCACAGGTTAATGTTAATTCAGGAATCCCATGGTTAGAAAGGTTCCAGGCAAAAGTTCTACTTGTTTAGAATATTTATCCATTTATATATGACAGCACATGGACTGGTTATGTGGTCACCTAACAACATAGGAGACAGAGATGGGAGGATCATGGTTTGAGGCCAGTCTGCACAAAAAGTTTCCATGACCTTATCTCAAAAACAAGCTTGGCATGAAGGTACATGCTTGTAATCCTAACTATGCAAGAGATAACAGTAAAAAGGATACAGTGTGAGGCTGGCTATGGGCAAAAACCATGAGACCCTACTTGAAAAACAAACAAAACGAAAGCAAAAAGGCTGGGGATGTGGCCTAAGTGGTAGAACACTTATCTAACAAGTGTTAAGATCCCGAGTGCAATCTCAGAGATTCTTGGTATAGTTTTGCTGTCATCTAAAAATCCATTCTGACATGCAAGGTGCCCCAGCATGTTGTAATCCTAACTACTCAAGAGGCTGAGATTTGAGGATCATGCTTTGAAACCAGCCCCGGCAACAAAGTTCATAATTCTCCAACTAACCACTATAAAGCTGGAAGTGGGGCTGTGGCCCAGGTAGTAGAATATTAGCTTTGAGCAAAAGCTAAGGAAAAGTGCTCTGGCCCTGAGTCCAAGCTGCAATACGATCCCCGCCCCCACCCAAATCCTTCCACACTGACAATAGCAAATTTATCTAAAGGCTCTGGAATTATCTTTTATTTAGACAAGCAACCTGTAAGTATCCTCTTATTGCATCTATTCCCAACTCCAAATTCAATGTAAATAGCCAAAAGTAAACACATTGCCAATTGCTTTTTGGAGCCCAAATAGCTGGCTCTACTGGAGGCCTGCTGCGGTGGAAAAGAAGGTAGAGTAGTTGGGGGAGTTTAGGGAGATTAAATGATGGCTGCTTAGCAGGGGCCCCACCTTCCTCCCATTAATAGCAAAAAGGACCAATTAGTGGAGGTGGAAAGGTGTTCCTGGCATTTTGTTTGCTGGCGCTGGTGTCCCAATAGACCAATAATGAGCCAGCAGGCATCATACCAGGCCTTGTGATGTTTAAACCAGAGGCATCTAAGCATGGAAGTCCTTGGAAGGAAGCCGGCTTATCAAGAGGCCTAGATGCCGAGGGGACTAGAAATCGATGAGGCAGCAGAAAGCCAGGCTCCTTTAGAAGGATGGTGCCACCCACAAGGACAGGATGGTTTGTGTCCTGGTCACTGCTGCACACCCAGGGCAGAGCCCACAGAAGGCATGCCATAATTGCTGCTTGAATGGGTAAAAGAGAGCAGATGGGCAGCTTGCTGTTTCCTGGAGAGAGCTCAGAGTTGTTAGATGTGTTTTGATGCTGTGTGATGAACATGTCCAGGAAGGTGACCATCAGAGGATTGCAAGAGGCAGAAACCCACAAGTTTGGTCATCAGGAGTGTAAGGGTTCATTGCCAGATCAAAGTTTCCGATGGTGTTAACAAGATTATGATTATGGGGTAAGGGTAAGGAGTAAGATCCAAGGACCAACAGAAGTAAATGTCTTGAAAGGGTAAACAGGAAGAGAATTTTGGATGTGATGTCCTGATATTTAAATGAGGCTTAGAGAGGGTGGGTGGTGGGTATGTCAGACTCAGCTCTGGGTTATTGGCAGCTACATAAATGAGAGGGTAGTTTCTACTCCATTGTTTTGAGCATGTCCAAGTCTATACCCTCTGGGGTTAGAGGAGCTCTAGGACCCAGGGAAGCCCCACTTCCCTCCAATAGATCAGACTGGGTCATTTGTGAAGAATTTTTTTTTTTTTAATTTATGTGGTTAGGTGGTTAAATTTTCCCTACTGCCTATCAAATTTCCTCTGACTGAGAAGTAAGGACAATGGAGGATGAAGAGGGATTAGAGGCTGGTGGATAGTAGGATGGTAGCAGAGAAAAATGCATTAGGTTATCAAAGCTTGATGAAGTGAAATATGAGAGAGAGAGAGAGAGAGAGTTTGCTTCATATACAGAATATATAAATCTAAATTATAAATCAGTGTTCAAAAGCCAAACTCCAACAATACAATCTCTTCTAAGTTTTAAAAGTGAAACAAATTTCATATTTTCTTTTCATGTCACTTCCAAATCCATACATCTAGATCTCTTCAAATTTCTTAAAAATTACAGTGATTCAGGAAGTCTCTCATTTATTATGTAGGGTAGGCTAACAAATACTCTACAAGGAAACAACAAGGAAATGAAATCAACTCCAAAGTGGCTTGATAATCAGAGATAAAACCAACATAGGTTAGGGCTGAAAATATTTTTTATGAGATTGGTTTCAACATTACCTATATGCTTTCAATTGCTACCCATATAAATGAGATGTGCAAAAAAGCCAAGATATTATTCTTATTTGCAGCCAGTGTGACATTAGCCCTTACAACATCATAATAGATTTCTCCATTAAGCTTACTTTTTTTTGTGTGTGCCTGTTTTGGGGCTTGAACTCAGGGCTTGGGTGCCATCCCTGGGCTTTTTCTCTAAGGCTGGTTCTCTACCACTTGAACCACTGCGCTACTTCGCGCTTTTTGGTAGTTGATTGGAAACAGGAGTCTTATGGAAGCTAGGTGCCAGTGGCTCAAGCCTGAAACCCTAACTACTCAGGAGGCTAAGATCTGAGGATCGAGGTTCAAAGCCAGCTAGGCAGGAAAGTCTGTGAGACTCTTATCTCCAAGTAATCACCAGAAAACTGGAAGTGGCGCTGTGTCTCTAGGGGAAGAGTGCTAGCCGTGAGCTGAAGAGCTCAGGGGCAGTGCTCAGGCCCAGAGTTCAAGTCCCATGATCAACCAAAAAGACCAAAACAAAACAAAAAAGAGTTTTATGGACTTTCTTGCCCAGGCTGCCTTTGAATTGGGATCCTCAGACCTAAGCCTTCTGAGTAGCTAGGATGATGGGTGTTAGCCACCCATACCCAGCTTTATTTCTTAATTCTTGTCTGTTGCTATGTAGAAGTTAGATGATTTGGCTGGGCAGCAGCACTTGTGGGATATTTTCATGAAATGTTTTTTTTTTATCAGCATAATCCTATAACCAATGTAGCATTTGTACACTGTACCAGTAGCTCTCAAACTTCAAGGCACATTGTGAATTTGAATTCCCTGATGACTTCTACAGCTGTTAGTGGTCACCTCCCACTCCCAGATACTTTGGTTTAGTCACTATAGGATGTGGCCTGAACATGGAGATTAAAAAAAAAGTTCCCAGATGATCTTCACATGTAGCAAAATTTGGGCACTGCTGTGTTATATTATAATTTAGGGAATTAAGTAGCTTCAAGACATTTCTTGGTGACAAGGGATGAGCAATAACCCAGCAAGTCACTAGAGTGGAGTCAATAAAGCTATTAAATTGCACAGTAGTGTGAAAAGATAAGTAGTCAGAAATATTCCAGTGATATGATTTAAATAATTTTTACTACATTTTTTGAGTTCTTAATTTAATCTCATTATTCTTCTCTCTGGGCTAAAAGGCTTTCTCTCTTCTTGGCATCTTTTACATATCTGGTAACGTTATATCCACGGTCACCTCTTGGCAGGTTATGCATAATTATTTAATTTCTTCTCTCTCCCTCTCCCCCTGCCTTTCTCTCTGATAAAAGAAGCCCTGAAGGCTCCTATTTATATGCTTTGCTAGATCAACTGTGGACAGGTTTCTTGTGTCCCCAATTTGAACATGACATGGGGCTTAGCCTGTGGTAGGAAAGACTGTTTGCCACAATACCCAGTTCAAATTGGCACTGATCTGCTTTCTACTTACGTCATTGGAAACTAATCTCCAATTTGTTCCTCATTATCATTCCATGATCTCCCTGGTTTCCCCACTGCTGTTTCGTCTTGCCATTGTTGCTTTCCAGGCTCCTGGATTATTGTATAACTATGCACACAAGCATTTCTCCAGAGCTCTGAAGTTGCAATTTTTTCCCCATAATTAAAAAAAGATGTTGAATGAACTGTGTGGGAAGTTTATGAATGGGTTGGTCGCCTGCTTTTGTGACACTCTCTATTGTCTTGCCAAGATTTTTTGTGACATATGACTTAGTGTGCCTTGATCTTCCTTCTATAAACTGTTAGAATATTGGCTAGTATCAGCACCCAAGCAATAGTAGCTTATATGACAATTGCCTTATACGGCTGGTTCACGGCTTTTCTTTGTTTACATACAATTCTACCTAATGCCTGTTTCTTTTACTTTTGTTGATTATAAAAATAATATTTTGCCAGGAATTGATGGCCCATGCCTATAATCTGAGCTACTCAGGAGGCTGAGATTTAAGGATTGTGATTTGAAGCCAGCCCAGGCAGAAAAATCTATGAGACTCTTAACTTCAATGTGTCAGCACAAAGCCAGAAGTGGAGGTGTGGCTTAACTGCTAGAGTGCTAGCCATGAACAAAACAGCTACATGAGAGTACCCAGGCCTGGAGTTCATGTACTTGTACCAACACACACACACACACACACACACACACACACACACACACAAATTGTAATTCAGAATTTTTTTTTTCTTGAAGAAAACAAAAAACCTTGGATGGAACTTATGGTGAGGTGTGTACCAGGGTGAAGTGTACAGAAGTCCTTACCCACTCATGCTGTATATATCCAATGATTAGGGTAGCAAGTATTTTCTGGCCTTGTTTTTTTTTTTTTTGGCCAGTCCTGGGGCTTGGACTCAGGGCTTGAGCACTGTCCCTGGTTTCTTTTTTGCTCAAGGCTAGCACTCTGCCACTTGAGCCACAGCGCCACTTCTGGCCATTTTCTGTATATGTGGTGCTGGGGAATTGAACCCAGGGCCTCATGTACACGAGGCAAGCACTCTTGCCACTATGGCCTTGTTTTTTATTTGCTATTTTTGACATGCTATATTTCTTTATAAATTTCATGTATGTCTTTTGACTATTTTGAATTAAACATAAATTTATGCACCTGTTTATAGAATTTACCAAACACCTCAAAATTTGTAACAACCTTTTTCTTTCACACTGATGCTATTTAGTTTTTTTGTTTTTTTTTGCTTAGTGGAAAATATAACTTGTCAAAAATGTAGTAACAAACTTTTTATTTTTCTTTTTTTGTTTTCTTTTGCAGTGTTGGGGATGAAATCCACAGCCTTGAGTATACAATGTAGCCATTCTGCCACTGATCTAAATCCTCAGACCAACAATTGATTTTGATTTTGTGTATGTGTCAGTCCTGGGGCTTGAACTCAGGGCCTGGGCTCTGTCTCTAAGCTTTTGTGCTTAAGGATAGCACTCTACCACTTGAGCCACAGCTGTACTTTCATCATTTTAGTGGTTGCTAGATAGAAATAAGTGTTCCATGGACTTTCCTGCCCAGGTTGGCTTCAAACTGCCATCTTTAGATCTCAGCTTCCTGACTAGCTAGGATTACAGATATGGGCCACTGGTGTCCAGCTGATTATTATTATTATTATTTTTTATTTTTTGGCCAGTCCTGGGCCTTGGACTCAGGGCCTGAGCACTGTCCCTGGCTTCCTTTTGCTCAAGGCTAGCACTCTGCCACTTGAGCCACAGCGCCACTTCTGGCCGTTTTCTGTATATGTGGTGCTGGGGAATCGAACCTAGGGCCTCATGTATACGAGGCAAGCTCTCTTGCCACTAGGCCATATCCCCAGCCCCTGATTATTATTATTTAAATGGTCTGTTTTCATAGAAGAAGAACTAATCATTGGCAAAAATTTCTGTTTGAAGACCTTTTGGGTTTACTTCAGTTGGTTTGAAGTTGAAATTCAATTCAATATTTCACTTGTGATTTGTTAAATAGTTTCACTTAGTTACACTTCATATCTATGATTAAAAAACTTCACAGTCTTAAAAATAATATTTAACATTTGAAACATTTTATATCCAGGAAAATTGACAGAATCATTCTTCTATGTGAGCAAGTTATCTCTTTGCAGCATAAATCACAGAATAAACCTTAAATGAATAATTATACTTTCCTTTTATTATCATTAAGAATTTCCTTAATAGACTTCACATTGAGAATAGGGATCATGTCTTCTTGATAAATAGAATCTCTCCAAATAACTGCTCAGAACGGTTGAGTCAACGAATGAAATTTTCTTTGTCACTACTAGTAGAGCCTAATCAAAGAACAAATACTTTTCTAGTCCATAATTACCATAAAATGCTCTCTGATTCCACAGATAGTAGTAACACTTCCTCATAACTCAAAGAATCTCTGTGTTCTGGGATAACATAGGAGGTATTGCAATGTTTCTTTTGAAAATGTGAAATGTTCACAGTACATAGAGAAATCACAATTAAATAACCTTCAGTATTTTCTGAGCATGATTCTCAGTCTTCTTCATAGCATTCTTATAAGATTATGGGGAGATAGGTTGTGGGATCACATCTCCAGGTAAAAGTGTTAATGTCATAAGTGTGTTCTCATTCTCATATTTGGTATATAGAATCCATTCTTATTTTTGATGGAATGCAATTTTCCATTACTAGTTACAGTTAGTACAAGTCAATTTCTTTCTCTATGGAATACCAAATAGATATTTCAAAGGGAAAAAGAAAGCGTATCAAGCATCCTTCAAAGGACAAATGCTTTAGTTAGCAGGGACAAACCAATGAACTGAAAGAGTAACCGCCAAATTGCATCCTTTCATGCACTTGGACTTATCACCAACCAACCTATCATGGCCAAACTCATTTAGTATTACTTATTAGGGGCTTAGAACTATTTTTCCTGATTCTCTAAACCCTCTAAGATTCCGACCTCCCTAGATATATATTATTAACAGACTTACCCACTCCTAGAGGTTATTCTGGGACTGAGTCACTTACATGTTTCATGAAGTCTGTTCTTTACCTTCTCATAGTCCACTTGTCTCCAGGAGACTAAGTAGTCCCGTATATCTGTTTTAAGACCTTTCTCATATGATCCCTTCTATTCCCAGTCAAATTGGAGAAAGGAAGGTGGCAATAATTTCTGCTGGAGAACTAGATAGTTGAACAAAGTTTCAGTACTAGAGTGTAGACTTTTTGTCTTAGAATTTTAACCACCCATCACCAACTGCACCCTGGACCAAAACCCGTTCATCACAGAGCTCCTCCCAATCAAACCATCTGAAAAATAGATTGCAATGAAAGAAGATATAGATGTATAAGTGCAGGGTATGTATGTGAAAGTAAGGTTGTAACAACGGTACGCTTAGATATTATTTCCTTTGAATTCCTCTCTCTCTCTCTCTCTCTCTTGCTCCCTCTTTCTTTGGGGGTACTTCATGCCACCGGTACACTTGAGTTAGGACAGAAAACTATAAAAATTTATTACATCACTATTATTTTTATAAGCTCTGTGATGTAGTTAATTTACTCCCATTTTACAGTTGAGAAGAGTAGAGTTCCAAGAAAGCCAATGAGTCATAGAATCAGTCAGCAGGTTACCCTGAACTTTATCTGGGACTTCTGACTCCTGTACTTCCTTTACTAAATCATCATGGAAAAACAATAGCTCAGTATTTGGGAAATGACAAAAATGGACGTCAGAAGTACATGACCATCTTTGAGATTTCAAAATGTTAGTCTAACAGTGCAGAGTCATTTTCTGGGTAGGAAGTTTTAGAGAAACAGAATTCTTTTTGCTCACTAGATTGGTAGGACTCATCCCTAATCCAAGGCTGTGCTTTGTTGCCTTCATAAATGACAACCCCAGTATTAGGAAGATGGACAATCATAACATTCACAGGAAGTGCCTAAGAGAAATCTCAATGAAAATAGTAGCTCTATGTTAAAGAAAACACATCTTAAAGAAACAAAGTGAGGAAAAAAAAAACCTTCAATCTTAGTTGTTGCAATAAATGGTGAACAGTTAAAATATGAATTTTTTTTTGGTATTCAGTACAACTGCAAAACAACCAAAGACAGCAGCAGCCCATGGAACTGAGGCCCACTGAGCATGACAGGGATCATATACAGTGACTGTGGGTTATAGAAAGAACTTTTTCATGGATTCCATAGCATCTTCATTACTTAGAGTAAGAAAGAAAATTCAGTTACAAGTAAATTTATTTGGACATCTTCCCTGGAAATGATTTCTGTCTGAATTCTATTTCCTATAACCTGTCACCTATGGCAAAAAAGAAAGAAGAAAAATATGCTTTCTATGCTTTTTTTGTGTGTGTCTGTGACTGTTCTAGGGCTTGATCTCAGGACCTGGGAACTGTCCCTTAGTTTTTTGCTCTAGCTGCACCTCCGTTTCTGGCTTCTTTTTGGTTAATTGGAAATAAGAGTCTCATGCACTTTCTAGTCTGGGCTGGCTTCAAAACTGGATCCTCAGATCTCAGTCTCCTAAGTGGCTAAGATTATAGGCATGAGCCACTGGCACCTTACTCTATGCCATTTTTTTCAACACACTTTTTTTTTCAGCTATTAATAGGAGATCTGGCTATAGCTACTACGAATGATCGTTTTCCCCTTGAGTTTAATAGAGCTTCATATGCTTATTTAAGTTTACTTTGAAAAAAATTACCATTATTTGTGGTTATACAGTTATTTAATCAGAAGATTGCTTTCTGTCAGTGCTCACAGAAACATCTAATATTTAAAGGCATCTATGATTTCTTCTTGCTGGCCATTTTGACTTAACATTGCAAAATCTCTCTAAAATAATTTGAGGCAGTTGATGACTCTTCATTTTTCTCCAGTGTGGAATTTTATAGCCTTTCTGGTGGCTGGGTCAATAATGCAATCATTACTAAATAATCCACATGGCCAATGCTGTGCATATAACTGTAAATAACTGAGGAAGGAGAATCACTTGAGTTTAGGAGTTCAACTACAGCCTGGGCAATCTAGTGAAACTCTGTCTCAATAAAAAAAAATCCAAGTGGGATTCAAAAAGTTTTCTCTTTTACTGATTTCACGGTTCTATCTTACCCCAGTTAGAATGGCCATTATCAAGAAAACAAAGAATGAGGATGCCGCCAAAAGTAAACCCCAGTACCTGGTTGGTTGAGAATGTTCAACCACTCTGGAAAACAGTGCAGAGGTTTCTCAAAAAATTAAACATAGAACTACCCTATGATCCAGTAATTCTACTCCTAGACACTATTCAAAAGATTATAAATCAGGATGCAGTTAAGCCACCAGTACAAGCATGGTTATATAGCACTGTTCATCATAGCCAGGGTATGAAATCAGCATAGATGCCCAGTGAATGAATGGATCCAGAAAACGTGGTATATACACACAACTTAATTTTACTCATCCATTAGAAAGAATGATTTGGAACCATTTGTAGAGATACAGGAAAATCTTGTTAAGTAAGTTAGGTCCAGAGAGAAAAAAGATGAAGGTTTTCCCTTATATGTGGAAGCTAGAATTATCTTATACACTCATAATAAATATCTTGGGTGATATTCATGTATATACAAATATATTAATGGAAATATGGTAGATTCAAGGGAGAATTCAAAAAGTATAATTCCTTAGAAAGGCAAAGTCCAAGTTCAACAAAATAAACACCAGGAAGCTGGTACTTGAAAGGAGTGGGGAAGGGTCCCAGGGAAAGAGGTAGACAAATGGAGGAGAAGAGACAATGAAGGCAGTTCAGACTTCAACCAGTCTGACCGTAGGTGGATATTCTTAGGAGAGGATCACAAAAGCTCAGTAGATATGTGCATATGATCACACATAATGATGTTTATAGAAATGAGCTACAAGAAATGGAAATGAGGTATTTCGTTTTTGTTTTCCTCCTTTTCACTCTTTTAGTTTTCTGTACTTTTTGTCTTAAGTGCAAGTTTATCTGTTTGGGGGAGGGTAAAGAAGGAGCAGAAAAATGGTTGGACAAAGGGTGAGTACTAAACGCTATGTTGAATGAGCTATACAAATTGTGGAGGGGCATTGAGAGAGAAAAACTGGGGGAAAAAAAGAGGGAAGTGATCACTCTGTCCAAAATGAAATGTACTTATTACCTGACTTACGTAACTATTACCCCTCCATACATCACCTTTATAATTAAAAACAAAGATAAGTGAAAGAAGGACTGGGTAGGGGAAGAGTGGGTGAGAATGTTGCAAGGGGGGATATAGATCAAGATGCATTGTATTCGCAAACTGCTTTGTTAAATGGCAATTCCTTTGTACAACTACTTAGAATTAAAACAATAAAACAAATAAAAGAAAGAAAGAAAAATAAATAAAAATCCAGTCTGGTGCCAGTGGCTCATGCCTATAATCCTAGCTACTCAGGAGGCTGAGATCTGTGGATCAGGGTTGAAAGCCAGCCTGGGCAGCAAAGTTTGTGAGACTGTTATCTCCAGTTAACCACCAGAAAACTAGAGGTGGTGCTGTGGCTTAATGTAGTAGAGCACTAGTCTTGAGCAAAAAAGCTTAAGGACAGCACCCAAGCCCTAAGTTCAAGCCTCATGACTGACAAAAAATATTATATGGATCTATATAGTTACTGCAAAACCATGTGATAATTAAAGGAGATGCCTTGGTATTAGCTTGATGGCAATTTTTTAAAATCACATATTGAATTAAAAATGAGAGAATTTAGGAAGAAAAGGCAAGAGGATAAAGCTTCCTTATTTCCCAGATCATGCTTTATCAGCCAGAAGCTCCATAGCTGAGCATTAGTGTTTTTAAAAAAATCTTTATTGAAAAGATGATGAACAGAGGGGTTACAGTTATATAAGTAAGGTAGTGAGTTCTTTAGTTTTTAAGCACTGTTACCCTATTCCCTCATTTTCTCCTGCTAACCCCTCCCTACTCCCCTCTCTCCCCCAAGTTGTAAGGTTCATATCCAATATAGCGTCAAGTGAGTATCAATGTTGCATTAGTTCATCCTTTTTCCTGCTGTCTCTGTGATTCCCTTTCCCTTCCACAGATCGAATAATCTTATATACAAGACACAAGGTACAGAAAACTAAGACAAATGAAAAACAAAACAAAACAAAACAAACCTACCAGGACATAATAAGAACAACTTGCATTCATATCTTGGAGTTCATGTTGATATGCTTCATTATGTATGGTGATATGCACTTAGCAATCAGGTTATAGACATCCCCTGTTATGACTATCATAGACATATTCAAGTTCTTACAAATGAGAGAAACCATGCAACCCACTTTTCTTTGAGCCTGGCTTACTTCACTTAATGTAATTTTTGAAGGTCTTTCCATTTCCTTACAAATGGGGCAGTCATTCTTTCTGATGAAAGCATAGAATATATATATATATATATATATATATAATGGGTGTGTGTGTATATATATGTATATATAACCTCTGTATCCATTCATCTATTGAGGGGCATCTGGGTTGGTTCCATATCTTAGCTATAGTAAATAATGCTGCAATGAACATGATTGTCGTGGTAGCTTTAGTATGGCCTTGCTTGTGATCATTTGAGTAAATGCCCAGGAATGGTATTGCTGGGCTATACGGGAGCTCTATGTTTATAGTCTTGAGGAACCTCCATACTGCTTCTTGAAAATAATCAATACAATTTACTAGGATACAAAGGAGCTAGAGTATTAAGATCATTAGGCTACTCTCAGTGTCTTTATATGCTATATTATTATGCTGATATTCCCCAGACTTCTAGATTACATTTAGTGATAACGAATTACTTTAATGATTAAAATAATTGGCATCAGGGAATGCATGTGGTAATACTGGCCACATTCACATTGGATTTGGGGGAAACATTGGAAAGGGTCTCTTGTTTCTCTTGAGTCCATATCTGGGCCTCTCACAGTCAGTTTTGTGCATATGATTGTGGTACTTTCTATCCTAGATAATGTCCTTCATAAGTTACTTATAGTTAAAAATCACATCTTGTAATTTGTCCGTTCGATCATGAGTTTCTAGTTCTGAAACCAGCTGTGAGTTTTGCTGTGCTGGAGGTAACAGGGTACTTGCCTGCCCTCACTAATCTTGTTTTTTGGTAGGTCATGGGGCTTGAACTCTGGGCCTGGGTACTGTCCTTGAGCTATTCAGCTCAAATTTAGTGCTCTACCACTTTGGACCACATTGTTACTTCCAGTTTTCTGGAGGTTAACTGGAGATAAGAGTCTTACAGACTTTCCTGCCTGGGCTGGCTTTGAACCATGATCCTCAGATCTTAGCCTCCTGAGTAGCTAGGATTACAGGAGTGAGCCACCTGTTCACTAATCTTGAAAATTCCTTAGCATATCAAGGACCAAACCCACATACCTGAGAGCACAGAGACTTTTATAATACAGAGGAGATGCTCTTGCCTCCTCTATGAGCCAGAGGAGGATATAATGCAGATCAGTGGTCCTTAACCTTCTCAGACCCCATGTTCCGTTCTCATAACTAATGTCTCCAGTGCTTCCCTTATTACCTTGAAATGAAAATCATAAATAATAGAAATTATCTCCATATGTAGTTTCAAAGAAATCAATATAATAAACCAAGTCTACTACAACAGAACTAAAAGGAAAATATTTATTATCAAATAATACATCTTTCAATGTCTAAGTGCCTAAGCATGTCTAGATTAGAAGATGAAGGAGTAGGTTACATCTGTCTTACAATAATGACAAAGTTTGAATTTAAGAAACTCTTCTGTATAGGAAATACAAGAAATGGAAGAGCAGAAGTGTGAGTGGAAATGAAAATACATTCTAGAATTAAGATATGTAATAATAGCTTAGACTTATTTGTATATGACAAGAGAGGAAATAAGCATAATTGAAGTGTGAATAATAACTCAGACAAATTACAGGTAGCTGAAAAAGAGAAAATGAGGAAGTATGATAGCCATACAAATGAACTTGGTCTTATAAGTATAATGTAAAATTATAGTCCTCTTATTATGACTTTGGACAGAAAATGATAAAATAGCACATATTAAAAAAAGTATCTCCTGTTTTAAAGATTGTATCTAATCTTTGGTATCTAAAAAGACTTTGACTACTATATCCATCTCTGAGTAAACAGGAAGACAGATTGAAAAAATAAAACAGTATCAGAAGAGGCTACCAAGAGGTTGATAGGTTTCTGGGAACAGAATCAAACAGGATTGAAAAACAATAGGCGATTAAAAATATATGATTTAAATACGAGATTAGCACAATGTAGAAACTTATTTTTATTCCACATTGAAATAATTCAGTTGGAAAGTTTTTTGGGGGATAGTGAGGTTTAACTTCAGAGCTTTGCTGTTGCTAGTCACCCCTTTGTGGTTTTGTTATTCTTTTTTTTTTTTTGGCCAGTCCTGGGCCTTGGACTCAGGGCCTGAGCACTGTCCCTGGCATCTTCCCGCTCAAGGCTAGCACTCCGCCACTTGAGCCACAGCACAGCTTCTGGCCGTTTTCTGTATATGTGGTGCTGGGGAATCGAACCTAGGGCCTCGTGTATCCGAGGCAGGCACTCTTGCCACTAGGCTATATCCCCAGCCCCTTGTTATTCTTTTTTTAAAATAGAGTCTTGCTTTTGCCTGGTTGGTGTGGACTATGATCCTACTATTAATGAATGCTTCCCACATAGCTATGATGATGGCATGCACCACTGTGACCAGCTTTTTATTGATTGAGATGTAGTCTTTGAACTCATTAGCTAGGATAATCCAAGAGTGAGTCACCACACCACTGGAAGTAATAAAATATTTTTACAACAATTCTTATTGTTAGCATTTAATGATATCTTTGTTTCATAAGGCTGTTGAAAGGAGTCTCAAATTCCAAAACATCCCCTACTGAGAAACACCAAATTGTAGAAAACTTGAAAGAAATCCAATCATTTTGGTGGAGTAGAAGGTTAGAGAAAGAAATTATGATGGAAAAAATTTTGGTTAATTTCTTTATTCAGATATGCTGGCTTTGCTGCCACCTCCAGTCTGGACAAATGGGTGAGTTGGAACAGCCAGAAGGGAAGCAATATTGGTTCATTCACTTTTGGAATAGGAGGCAATTGCGGGGCAGGGAAGTCCTCACCCACCTGAGAAATATGTCAGAGAGAGGTGTCGTTTGCATTATTGATTCCGTCTTGGTTTCTATGAGCCTGATGCTGAGTTTAAAGTTGGCAGGTCTACTTTGGACCGTCTGAACCAGCAGCTGGACAGAGAAGGGACAAACATACTGAGGACCCACCCAGGAGATGCTGATCTTGCATCAAAAGGCACTGCTGGCCCTGACTGGACAGAGTGGAGAGAACAGGCTAGAAATTCATCTTTTTTTTTTTTTTTTTTTTGGCCAGTCCTGGGCCTTGGACTCAGGGCCTGAGCACTGTCCCTGGCTTCTTCCCGCTCAAGGCTAGCACTCTGCCACTTGAGCCACAGCGCCGATTCTGGCCGTTTTCTGTATATGTGGTGCTGGGGAATCGAACCTAGGGCCTCGTGTATCCGAGGCAGGCACTCTTGCCACTAGGCTATATCCCTAGCCCCTAGAAATTCATCTTGATGTACATTAATAGTGAACACTAGCAGAACATCCTACTGACCTAGAAATTCTACCACTTGGTGTCCACACAAGGAAAATGAAAATATTAGTGTTTGTCAGTACAAACACCAGTATTCAACCAATGTTTTTCATAATAGTCAACTGTCCATTAGTGAAGTCATAGATAAATAAAATGTGGTATATTTATATCATAAAATATTTGGCATTCAAAAAAAATACTGGTACATGCTGGAACATGAATGATGCCTGGAAACATTATGGTAAGTGCAAAAAGCTACGTCATGTTATAATTCCATTTGTATGAAAAGTCTGAAATAGGCAAATCCACAACTAGATCAGTGGTTTCCAGAGACTAGAGGGACAAAGAAAAAAATATAACTGCTAATGAGTATAGTATTCTTTTGGGGGATGAGTCAAAGTTCTGCGATTATTATTGTGGTGATAGTTCCAGAATCTGGTCAATAAAGAACAACCTATGTAATAGTTGAGTTTCAAAGGTTAACGCTCCATCACAATTACCTTGCAAAAATATGTGTATATGTGGCTGTTTTACATATACACATACAATAAAATGATGCAATGTTTTGCATGCATAGTATATATCTGTAATCTCGGTACATGCTTTGTGGTTTCTACTTGGCTCATAAGATAAAGGACCAGTTTTCATAGTCTACAGAGGTCTCCCAACCCCATCTCATACCATGTCCTCAAAGAAGTAGTTATACTAGCCCTTTTTCTTCTGTGTATATCTTTGTGCCTGTGCCAGAATGCTGCCTAGAATAATCCTTCCACTTCATTGCATTTGGGTACTTCCTTGTTGCTTCTTCCTTGACTTCCTGCCAAAGTCAAATTCTTCTGTTGTGCTCTTATCATATTGTATACATTTTATTTGCATTTTAGATGAGGATTTTAATGAATATTTTACTTCAATGAGACTTTAAGCTCCTTGAAGGATGGTTTTGTTGATCCTTATATACTATGCTATAACATACAACATGCAGTACATAATCTATTTATAGAAACTAATGAATATTTATCTAGTTACTCATGAGTGAGTCATTTTCTTTTTGGTCTCTGTGAAATAATTTTAGTTTATGTGCACTTATGCCCATTTATTTGTTCACTCAAAAATGTTCATTGAAGTTAGGCGCTGGTGGCTCATTCTTGTAATCCTAGCTACTCAAGAGGCTCAGTTGTAAGGGTTGGGATTCAAGGGCAGCCTAGGCAAGAAAGTCCATAAAACTCTCATCTACAATTAACCACCAAAAAGCTGGAAGTAGATGTATGGCTCAATTGGCAGAGTGCTAGCCTTGAACAAAAGAAGCTCGGGGACAGCATCCAGGCCCTGAGTTCAAGCCCCAGGACTGCAAAAAAAAAAGTTTATTGAATACCTACTATGTGACACACAAAGGATGATTGTGACTCATGAAATAAGTGGTTTAATCAAATATGATTTGGGAGCAGGGCTCATTTTACCTATGAGGATTGTGAATGCAGCAAAGATACAGAAGTTAACTTAGGGAATTTTTGCTCAAGGTTAGTACTCTATCACTTGAGCCACAGCTCCATTTTCAGCTCTTTTGGTGGTAAATTGGAGATAAGAGTCTCATGGACTTGCCTGTCTGGGATGGTTTTGAACCACAGTCCTCATATCTCAGCCTCCTGAGTAGCTAGGTTTATAGGTCTAGCTCCTGGCTTGTTTATATCTTTTTGAGAATGAGTAGGACCCAGACTGATCCCAGTTTTTTTTTATATAATAATTATGCTCCTAAGAATACTGGATTGGTAGAGAGCCATGAGTATACTAGGCATTTTTTTCCCCTGGGGATGTAGCAATAATTCCCCTGAACCTACAAACTTTCTCTGTGTATATAAGGCAGTATCAGAGTAAAAGCATGTCAGATTGAAGAGAATTGTATTCTATATCACAGAAAAATAACTTCCTTTATTCCCATGCTCAAGGGGTATATGAAGTGGGAAATGAAACTAGCTAATGCTTTTACTTTGCTTATAAATGAAATAATGGATCTAATATGGCTAGGCTGGTGAGTGCTAAAGAGAATAACCCCAAAATTTTTACTTAATTCCCTGTCCTCTTTATATTTTTGTCTTTCATTTTTTTGCCTCTTTTAATACCAGAATACTGCAAGGATAAACTACTAGAAAATTCAGTTTCTTCAGACTGTCTTTTAATCAGGACATATGATTTGTTTTCTTTAAGTGAAATTTTAAAGGACAGTTAGTTGATAGAGACTTGAGATATATACCAACTATTTTCAAGTAAAACATAGCACTTTAGTTTAACGAATGTTAGTCTTTCCTAGTATTTATTAGTTAATTTATGCATGATTTTGTATCTTCATATATCTGACTGTTGTATGTTGAAAATGAACAAAAATTTAAAAAGAGGATTTTTTCATATTAGAGCTCTCAGTTGTGTCTGCATGTGTGACACACCAGAGTGAACCTCCTTTAAACAATTAACACACATTAAAAAAAAGAATTACAGGAATATAAAACAGGTCTTATCTTGGATGAGGGCACTAGCTAGAGTGAAAGAGTCAACAGAGAGGGTAACGCGGTCAAATGAGGATGAATAAAGTAAAAATATTTTATGAGCAGGTATGAAAATGGAACAATGGAGCTTGCTGAGATTGATTTGGGAAGGGGGCAAGGTATGGAGTAAGTGTGATCCAAGTTTGTTGTATGTATATGTGGATATATCAGCTGAGTGCTGGTAGGTGACTCATGCTGTAATCCTAGCTACTCAGGAGGCTGAGATGGGAAAATCCATATTTGAAGTCAGCATGGCCAGGAAAGCTGGTGAGATTCATATCTCCAATTAACTACAAAAAAGTCACAGTAGAGCTGTGGCTCAAGTGGTAGGGTGCTAGCCTTAATCACAAAAGCTCAAGGACAGCACCCAGACCCTAAGTTCAAGCCTCAAGAGTGGCACAAAGACTAACAAACAAACAGATAAAAATAAGGAGAAGGGTATATAGTAGATGAAGTGAACTGGTTCAAAGTATAATGTATGTGAGTATGGTATTATCACAATACAATCTCCTTGTACTATAAAAACTTTTTTTTTGAAAGAGAACAGAATTAATGTTGATGAGGGATTAAAAAAAATAACCTACAGTAGTTTTTTGTTTTTAATCGTGGTGCTTGTTAGGTAGACAATTTACCACTTGAGCCATACCCCAAGCTCTTTTTGCTTTAGTTATTTTTCAGTCTTGAGTTTCTAGTAGGATAATGCCTAGTTTTATTGACGGGGATGGGATCTTGCCAACTACCCACCCCATGCATCTTGAACCACTATCCTCAAGATCTTTGTCTCTTGAGTGGCTGGGATTATAATCATTGCAGCCATGGAGCTATTGTACCCAGATAGTAGTTCTTCCTTAAGCAAAACAAATCAACAGGAATGAGGTGACACACACTTGTAATTCCAGCTATCTTCCAGTGATCTGGAGGCTAGTGGTTCAAAGCCAGAGGTGAGCAAAAATCCCATCTCAACCAATATAGCAAGATAGTATTTCAACCAATGAAGCTGAGTGTGGAGGCATGATTCTGTGGCTCCAGCTACTACTACAGCATGTAAGAATATTTTACATATAAATTAGGAAGTTGACTGGGTGTTTCTTTTACCAAGTAGTCATTAGCTATTGGCAGTCAACTTAACCAGTTGTTTCTAATGCAGTTTCTTGTTGTGATTGTGATCTATAGAGAAAGGTTAGATTAAGAAGGGAATTTTAGGGGAATCATTCCCCCCAAAAGCCCCATTGAATCTATGCCCAGCCTCTTTTCAAGATCTAAGATGTCAGGAAACACTAAAGCACCCAGTGACACCTAAATGCCATCCATCTCTGTAGTGATACAGAAGATGGATGGCAGGTCCCCTCAGGTTCCTAGTTTCTATGCAATACCTGCAGGTCATTGGAATCTACTTATGAAAAGCACTTGAGCGTCTCTCACACAAAGGAGCGTCTCATTAGGTATAACAGGAGAAAGTAGAGAAAAATAGAAAAAAAAACACATTTCCTGCCTACCCTGCAGGAAATGGAAGTTAGAGACTCAAATGTTTTCTATACTTTCTGAGCTGGGAGAATAGACATGTGCACAGCTGTATAGCAACTCCTAATCCTTAGACCAATGGCTTTGGGTAGAGAAGATGTATGAGACCCACCTAAATCCAGATAACCTGCAGGACTTCCTTTTCCCAAATATCCCTAGTATTTCTTGTCTCTACTGATTTCTGAAGAGTTCTAAGTTTTTTACCAACTCAAAGGAGAAGGCAGATTTTGACTGACAGTCCCTCTTAAAACTCCTAATCTTGTAATTTCACATTCAAAAGGAGGTATGGTAGGTGGGGGAAGCTTATCTATTATTTTGATTTACTTTCTAGAATTAACTTTTGAGTCTGGCCTTTTTGATATCAGTTAAAAATGATATAATTTCCCTGTCATCTCATCTATGTATGTATCCTGCCTGAGTAGGAGGCAAACAGCAAGACCCAAACTGAAAAATAACCTAAAGCAAAAAGCACTGGAGGTCTTTCTCAGGTAGTAAAGTGTTTACCTATCAAAGGCAAGGTCCTGAGGGTTGATTTGCTTCTCTCCTTCCAAAGGGGAAAAATTTTTTTCAGAAAAATATAAAGCAATTTGGTTCTCATAAATGAAACTGCCATTACCGAGAGCTAAGACACAGTTTTTTTCCCAGCAATGTCACTAAAGCCACGCTGAACTTCGACCCTTGGTTTCTCCTAGTGCCTTTTATTTTAGAAAAGGGAGTGGTTCTAGATTTAGGTATTCCCCAGTTCCTCAGTGATGCTGCCTCCAGCATTTAGGTGTCACTGGGTGCTTTAGGGTTTCCTAACATCTTGGATCTTGACAAGAGGCTGGACAATGGGGCTTTTGGAGGGAATGTTTCCCTTAAAATTCCCTTCTTAACCTAACCTTTCTCTATAGATGACAGTCACAAGAAACTGCTTTAGAAAGGACTGGTTAAATTGACTGCCAATACCTAATGACTACTTGGTAAAAGAAACACCCAGCCAACTTCCTAATTTATATGTAAAATATCCTTCCATGCTGTAGAGACCTCTCAGATACAAAGTATTTTTTTTAATTGGAAAATTTGAATGAGAAAAATAATGTCCCTTAAGACTAAGCAGGTGGCTCACTCCTATCTATTCAGGAGACTGATCTGAAGAATGAAGTTCAAAGCCAGACTGTGCAGATACATCCTCAGGACCTCTTATCTCTAATTAACCAGCAAAAAGCCAGAGCTGGAGACATGGCTCAAGTTTTTCACACACTTGACTGCAAAAGCCATGTGACAGTACAAAGCTCTGAGTTCAGAACTAGCAAGTGTATACACACACACACACACACACACACACACACACACACACACACACACACACATATGCATGTCCCCCCACCCAAAGACTGGAAGATTAAAAGTCATTTTGTACACCAGGGTCTCATTTCAGAAATGATCAGAGAGGATACACACCACTTCGAGCCACAGCTCCACTTTTGGCTCTTTCTGTAATCAATTAGAGATACAAGTCCTTGGACTTTCCTGCCAAGGATGGCTTCAAACCACAATTCTCAGATCTTAGCCTCCTAAACAGCTAGAATTACAGACATAAGCCCCTGGCACCCAGCTACAAACTTTTTTTTTTTTTTTGCCAGTTCTGGGGTTTGAACTCAAGGCCTGGGCACTGTCCCTGAGCTTATTTTGCCCAAGGCTAGCACTCTACCACTTGAGCCACAGCACCACTTCCAGCTTCTTCTGTTTATGTGGTACTGAGGAATTGAACCCAGGGCTTCCTGCATGCTAAACAAGCACTTTACCACTAAGCCACATTCCCAGCCCCCAAAGACCATTTTTAAAAGGAGTATATAATAAAACCACTGTTACCTTCTTACAAATTATCTTTAATAACAAAAGAAAAATAGCAACCATACCATGGAGAAACTGACTTGCCCCTTGAGCCAGTGATGAAGATAAACATCAAATGCACATCACATCGCCTCTGGATGTAATCACCTGACAATTTTTGTAGCATTCTCTTAAAAATATCTGACCTCAGTCTAGTTGTAAAGAGACATCAGGTAAATCTAAATTGATTCACCCTAAAATATGTCAACAGGAAAGGCTGAAGAACTGCCCCATGACATGATGACTATACTGAATATGATCCTGAATTGGGTCTGATATTGGAGCAAAACAGTTCATAAATGCATTATCAATATAACTGACAAAATTAGGACATAGACTAGAGATTCAATGATTGTTTTGTATTTGTTAACTTTTCTGACTTTTCTAACCATACTGTGGTTATACAGGAAAACAATATCCCTTCTTTCAGAAAGGACACCCTGAAATGATAAAGGAAAAAAAATGTGCATCATGCATGAAACCTACTCTTCTGTGGTTAACACAATCATTTATGTATATGGAAAGAGCAATACTTTTCATTGCTGTGACAAAGCACCTGGAACAAACAACTTAAGGAAGCAAGGATTTGTTTAGGCTCATGGCCTCAAAGATTTCAGTCCCTAGCCCTTGCCTCTGTTGATTTTGGGCTCATGGTGGCAGAAGCACATGGAAGAGGGTTCTGGCTTTGTGACAGACAGGAAACAGTGATCAAGGAAGGGACAGAGACCAGTTATAATGTTCACAGCCATGTCCGCAGTGCTCTAATTTCTTCGATTAAACTTCTGGAGTTTCCATCAAGTGGGGGTCAGTAGGGAACATTTCATGTTCAAACTATAAGAGAGAGAGAAAAAGAGACAGACAGAGACAGACATTTCGCAAAATGATTGTTCCAGTATACACCCTCACCATCAGCAGTTATTGAAAATTCCCACTGCTGTACATCTTGTCAATGAGAATTTTACACCAGCACTGGAATTGTTAAATTTCAGCAATTCTGGTGGCTATTTGATTTTTTACTATAGTATTAATCTGAAATTTTATTAATGAAGTTGAATATATTTTAATATTTTTAACTTACAGGAAAATATAAACATGTACAAAATAAGCAGACTCTCTCTGTACTTATCTTTTATGTTCAACTATCAACATCCTGCCATTCTTATATATTCAGCCCTTTCACCCATAACCACCCCAACTCTGTTGCTCATTATACTCTTCAAAGTTAAATGTACACATATTAAAGATTAGTGGTATATTAAATTTTGTAATATTTTGAAGTACAAAGGAGTTGCAATTCAACAGGTCAGTTTATAAGAACAGTGCATCTTGACCAATGTCACCTTTCCCATAGTTCATGTTATTTTGAGATGCTTGCTTTGTCTTGTCCATGGCTTTTTATAAATTCTATATGTTATGTTTAGGTATTAAAGTCTGTATAACTGATAATTAAAGTCTATATAATTGATCTATAGGTAGGTAAATATTCTTCTAAATCAATTTGTCCATGGCATTTTGTTGTTGTTGTTGGTTGTGGGGCTTGAACTCAGGGCCTTTTTGCTCAAGGCTAGAGCTCTACCACTTTGAGTCACAGCTCTACTTCTAGTTTTTCAGTGGTCAATTGGAGATAAGAGTTTCTGCCCCTGCTAGCTTTGAACCACAATCCTTAGATCTCAGCCTCTTGAGTAGCTAGAAATACAGTCACGAGCAACTGGCACCTGGCTGTCCATGGCTTTTTAATAAATTCTTACTTATCCCCCCTATTTGAACCATAATTAGATTTACATATAATTTTGAATTTAGTTATGTATTCTGACGTTCATTACAAATCCGGATCAGAGTTTACAAGTCCTAAAGGAAACATAACTGCTTCTACTTGTTGGATTTTTAACGTTTTAGTTTAAAAGAGAAGAGAAACTGAAAATTGATTTAAAGAAAGCCACCCAATGGCAAGAAAAACAAGTCCAGTGAGAAAGGTTAAGGAGTTAGCCAGGTTTATCTATGGAAGTCCACCATAGGGATGGCCAGTAACAGTTTAAAAAATAGATTTGACTAGTGTTTCCTTGTTTTGCTGTTGTCAAAGGCTTTACTAGGCATTTAAAAGCGTTCTTAATAAGCATCTGTCATTCTTGAAATAATTACATGTTGTATTTGAATGTGCAGAGCATCAGAGTGTATTCCTTTGTATCTGACTTTGCTGCTCCTCCCTCCATCAACAAGGGAAGTCTACCTAGCTCCCCAGTTCCCAAATCTATGCTAACCCTTAGTCATACTTTGACTAATACATGTGGTAGATGTAATGTCATGTGACTTTTGAGCTTTGGGCCTCAAGAAGTCTTGCAGCTCTTACTCCACCAGTGTAGCATACTGCAATGACATGAGGAAGCCCAAGTTATTCTTCTTGAAGATGAAAGGCTGGCTACAAGGAGAGTGATCCAGTCAACAATCAATACTAGCTCCCAATCGTGTGAGTGCACTCAGTCAAGCTGCCTGGTGACTCTAGCAACTGAACTACCCCAGTGAAGGCCAGTCCAAATTACTGATGTACAGAATTAAAAGCATATATAAGACATTCAAGGTAGTAATTATAAATGGTTATGTAGTGATTATATATGTACACATATGTATATGTATATAGGTATCTTTACACATATGCCTATATATCCATATATATATAGAGAGAGATCTCTGTGTGTTTGTTCTCTAAATTTGAGTATGAGAGAATAACTTAAAACTAAAACATAGACTTCCAGTTAATCATTAGGTTATACTTCTCAACTTTTAAGAATTTAAAAGTAATACTCACTGGGTGTGGTGGTACAAGTTTTTAATCCCAGCACTCTAGAGGATACCCTAAAGTATCATTAGTTCAAGGCTAGCCTGCACTACATAGTAAGACCCTGTCTAAAAAAGAAAAAGGAATGCTGTAATTATTTGTTACCTAAGTTGCTGCAGTGAGCAATGAAAGGGAAGACAGATATTTTTTACTTAGGTGGTGGTGGCTTGTACATTATTGAGGTTTCTAGATAATGTTCAAAGTCTCTTTAAACTCTAGAACCCTAAGAAATTTTAACCAAATTCCTGTCATTCAGCAACTCCATGTTCACCTCACAAACTTGGTCATAGTATTTTGATATGTACTATCTCTCACAACTGGTAGGATCTACTGGTTTATCTTTTATGTGCAGTGTGATCCCAAAAAGTTGTGGTTGGTAAAAGCAGCACAGAAAAGGGAATACCACATAATGGCTGAACGCTATTCTTACCGAGTCCTAGAGTCAAACTGCTTGAGTTTAAATGCTAATTTCACTGGGGTTTAATATTTTTGACTCAATTTCCCCAACTATAGAATGGAAGAATAGAAAGACCTCATTAAATTGTTAATAATATTAAACGGGTTAATATTTGACTTTAAAACATGTAACCACTGAGTATATTGTAAATATTAGTACTGACATTATATTATAGCAGGGAGTTAGCTAGGTGCTGAACCCAGTTGTTGTTGACGTCCAGCACATTAGTTAAGCCTCTCAGCTATAAAATATGGCTTGCTAAATAAATTCCATGGTTTATTTCTATTTGAGAAATTCCGTGATTCAATGTTTCGTTTTTTCACCTACACACACCTCAGTCTTGTCTCTAATTTTTTTTAAGGTTGTGTATAAGTTGTTAGTAAGCAATTGTGGGTAACTTCAATTAGTGTATGCTTGGTACTGGAGTATTATTTCTAACATTACATTTCCTCTTTTTTTGTTAATCTGTATATTGTCAGCCAACACGTAACTCTCACATATTGGGAATACATCCTGTACAGGTTTATGGGAATTTAGAAAAAAGTGATGAATACACTTAGGTACAAGAAGTTAAATATGAAAGTATTCTATTTCAGTTTTACTCATATGTCTTCAATGATATATTTTCATTAACTTTTTTTTTTTTTTTTTTGGCCAGTCCTGGTGCTTGAACTCAAGGTCTGAGCACTGTCCCTGAGTTTCCTTTTGCTCAAGGCTGGCACTCTACTACTTGGACTACAGTGCCACTTCTGGCTTTTTCTACACGTATGGTGCTGAGGAATCGAACCCAGGATTTCATGTATGTAAGGCAAGCAGTCTACCACTAGGCCATATTCCCAGTCCTTCATCTAACATTTATAATGTATAATTTTGTCTTTATTATTCTGCACCATTTTCATTTTACTACAGGTTGGACTGTTAATCTTCTGTTTATTAAAGTTTCTATGTGCTTAATTCAGAAAAAAAACACTGCATGAAAATGTATCAATTCACAAGTCAAAAACGCATTTTAAGTAAGCTTAAGCATAGCTTATGAAGCTAAATGTGGTCCGCAGTATTTTTTCTGGCTGCACGACGAACCCCATTTTATGGCACTATCATAGCTCATTGTACATCCTGACCTTTCACTATAAAGTGGTGTGCTGCTTCTTCACCCAGGGACAAATAAGATCGTGCGGCTTCTGTGCTGCGTAGTGTGGGTGTAGAGCATTTTCCTACCCCTTTCCAATCACCCTAGTGAGCACGCAGTTACACCTCCACCCCACTCCATCCCTCCGCAAATGCTCCCTTCAACAGTTTTGCCGAATCCCTTCAAAAAAAACAAAAAACCTGCCATCGGGTTTTGAACATGGCTTTCGTTCCTTCCCCTTCTCCTTTCTCCAACACCGACCCATGGCTGCTAGATTGTGTTTAGAACCCAGTCCAGGGCAAGGTTAGGTCAGGCAACTGCGAAGGTGTTGGGTGACCTTGGGGAAGGTGGGGCGCCCTGGTGGATCGTGGCGTAAGTGCTTTTCTCTCTCACACAACTTCGCACTGGCCCGAGGGGGGTCAGGTGTGCGCTTGGCTACTGGGGGCCAGGATTCCACCTTGGAGTTGGGGAGGAGAGCCGAATCCCTGGGTTCGCGGCTTAGCCAGGGCCCCGGACCGTCGGGGATGTTCCAGGCTGGACGCCCGCGGCTCCGCGGAGGGCAAGTGCGCCCTGGACGCGGGGCCCAGCGCGGCTCCGGGCGGCCGTCGAGCGCCGCGGGGAAACCACCAGGCCTGCGCCCTCAGACTGCGTTTGCGCCTTACAGTCAGCTGGACACCCTCACCCCAAGTCCCAGCAGGCACACACCTCAAAGAAGAAGGAGGAGAAAAGCCCAAGTCCGACTCTTGCCATCTCTAAAGGCACTGACAACTTTTTTTGGGGCCCTCCCGAATCCCCTCCATGAAAGTCTCACACACTCGGTGCCAGGCCCGTCCCTGCTTTTTCTCTAACCCGCACGGATTAGGTTCTGCGGGAGGAGAAGAGGGGGAAGGCGTGAGTGAGCAACAGTTTGGTTGCTGAGCAGCCGGAGTCGCTGGCCCGGCCCGGCCGGGCCCAGCGCGCACTTCGAGGCGCGGAGCTCGCGTCTCCAGGCGCGCACAGCTCGGGGCATCCGCGCCCGGCCGCTGGCGGGAGGACGCACGCGCGCGCGCGCCGGCGGCCCGCCGGAGAGTCCCGCGGTGGCTCCTGAGCCACCCCGCCGGCCCCGCGCGTCGGCTCCCCGCAGGCGGGGCGGGGGCGGAGGGGTGTGTGTGTGTGTGTGTGTGTGTGTGTGCGCGCGCGTGTGTGTATGTGTGTGTTGGGGGGGTGGGAGTGGGAGGAGGAAGGGGAGTAGGTGGCGTCGGGCGCATGCGCAGCGCGGCCGGGCGTGCCGGCCACACTCCCCCCACCCACTCCGGGAGCTTGTCACTTCCTGCCCTCGCCCCATCTCCGTCCGGGGTCAGTCAGTCGCTCCCCGTCGCCGCCGGAGCTGCTCTGCTTTCCCCCTTCCTACCCCGCTCCGCGGCGGTCTCGCCCGGGCTCTCCGGGGAGGGTGCGACGGAGAAGAGGGGCTGACTTAATAAAGTTTCCCGAAACAACATCTACTACCAGAAAGGCCCGAGGAGGGGGCCGCTCCCTCCTTCCCCGCCCCTCTCCGCCCGCCGAGGGACCGTTGCAGGTGGAGCGGCGCCGAGGGGCGCGGAGGGGCGCAGGGCGGCGGAGCGGCCGTTGCCGCGGCGAGGCGCGCCTCGGGTCCTGCCCGCTCCGGCGCCTTGAACGGCGGCGTCGGCGGCCACCTCCGGGTCGTTCCCCCTGTCAACTGCCTGCGCCCGCGCGTCGCCGGGCCGCCCGGCCCCACCGCGCCCGAGGGACGCCGTGAGTGGCCACCACCACCGCCGCCCCGGCCCCGGTCCGCGGAGGGACGTGGTGAGCGGCGGCGCTTCCGCGTCTGGCGGCGGCGGGGACTCTTTGGGAGCGCGTCGGGAGGGCCGAGCCCGGCTCCGCTTGGCGAGGTTCGCGGAGGCTGCGCCAGGTGGGGCCCGTGGCCGCAGGAGTTGAGTAAGTTGGGCGCACTCGGGGGTGGGCACCCGGGGCTGCGCCGTGGAGACCCCGGCGCACGTGCATGGCGGGAGGGCGCGACGCGGGCCTCCCGCGGGTGGGAGCCCCAGCCTCGGCCGCCCTGGGAGCTTGGCGGTGCCCCGCTGCGCCCCGCGTCCTCTCCGCGCGCTTCCTCACCCGCCCGCCCGAGACGGCCAGGCTGTGGCCCGCCCGCCCGCGCTGCCTGGCCCTGGGGCCTTCTCCGTGCGTCGCCCCGCGCCGCGCTGCACTGCGCGCCTCGGGCTGCGTTTCCGGGTAGGACGGTGAACCTGTGCGCGGAGCTCGGGCAGGACGCGCAGGACGCGCAGGACGCGCAGGACGCGCATTCCGGTGTCGGTTCGCTTTCCGAGGGGAAAGTGCGGGTCGCTGGGGGGAGACGGGAGGGCGCGCGACGGTGGTGGGAACGTCTTTGGAAATTGCATCCAGAGGCCGCCCGCCCCTCCAGGAAGGGAAGTTCCGTGTGAGTTGACGGGTTTGTGCTTTTCTCCCACAGCCGAGCCGCGATGAGGAGCTTCTCGTAGTGAAAGAAAAGTAGGTCGCACCCACTGAAAATGCCTTTAAGGGACAAGTACTGTCAGACGGACCACCATCATCACGGATGCTGTGAACCAGGTATGCCCTCGTTCCTTCCCCAGAACCTTGGCCGCCTCTGCCTCTTGCCACTCTGCCTCCTGTTTGCTTTGACTTTTGCCTCCTGCTCAGGAGTTGTAAAGCAAGGTATAATTTTCCCCAGCACAAGCCAGTTATGAAGTTAAAAACCTGCTCAAACAAGAGATGCCCCCTCCCCATCTCCTCCAATCTATCCCTTAAAGAAAATACAAGTGTCACCGTCAATCATTTCCACAAGATCAGTCACTAAGTCCTTCTCCCTTTTCTTTCAGGGCAGCCTGCTGTTAGTGGTATACCCTGATGCTCTGTGAATGTTTAAAACTGAAGAAAAGGGCAAAGATAGGCCATAGAACATTTGTTTTTATCTTCATGAGAATCGTTTCATTTTTAGCTGTAAGAAATAGAAAAATTTGTCACGCACTTAAAAAAATTCATAGAGTAGTGTTGAAAGCCTAAAAAAGGAGTTCAGTTTGAGTTAGGAAGGTTGATTGAACTTGATGAATCAGATTTAATTAATAAAAACACCTTTAAAATGAATAGAACTAGCTACATTGCAAAGTCTAAATAAAGCCTGATTATTTGAGTAGCAATGCATAAGTATTCCTAAGGTATTTTATTTAGTAAGTCTTTGTTTTAGTTGGAGTCATGAAATGAAAAACTTTTTGGGGGAGTCTTATGAAGAATATTAAACTGTAACTAGGTAAATGTGGTATGTAAACTATTGACATTTCTTCGAACTTTGATATGCTTGGTGACATTTATTAGAGGTTTAGTTTTAAAAGAGAATGATTGAGTCCGTACTCACTAAATGTTTTTGAACTTGGAAACAAAAGGCAGAGTGACTAGAGATAGAAGAGGGCAAGGTTTTTGGCAAGGAGCAAATTGAAGCTGCTATTCTATTCAAGTTCAAAGGCAGGTGCTTGTCATTTTCGACTTAAAAGTTACCAGGATTTTTTTATTACTCTCTCCTTGTTTTTGTCAGAACATTGTAACTATACTTAGGTACTTGGGTTTTATCATAAGAGTTCATTTTAAATAATTTCCTTACTAATAGGAAAAAATGGAGGTGGTAGAGGGGAAGAAATTCCATTTTCAGAAAATTGCTATACATGACAATAACATTTTCTGCAGCTGTGTCTACAGTACTTTGCTGGAAACAGTAGTAACTAGTTTTAATAAAACAGGCAGTCCCATGATAAGACCCAGTCTAGCCTGTTCAGCTGTTCCTGAGTCATTTAACTTACAGTATACTTTTATGCTTATTTTGTGTATTTGAAATGAAGGTATACTATATTTTAAGGAGTCAGTGGAGTTTTCTTATTTCTGTCTTTAACAAATTATTATTGAGCCACCTATTAGGTGTCAGAGTTGCCTAAGGCAATGGGAATAAAAAGGTTGAAAAGACAGATAAGGCCTTTCCTCTCAAGAAACTTGCCAGTGGGAAGAGATAAACGAATAAATAAGATGATTTGTGAACATGCCTTAGTGTATGCTGGTATAAAAGTTTTTCTTAGAGACTTTTATTCCTTTATATAGATGTTTTGGATTTTTTTTTTTTTTTGGTGCTGGTCCTGAGGCTTGAACTCAGGGCCTGGACACTGTCCCTGAATGCTCTACCACTTGAACCACAGCTTCACTTCTGGCTTCTGGCTTTTTCTGCCCTACACCCACTCCCGTTAATTGGAGTTAAGTCTGACCTTCTTTTCTGCCTGGGTTGGCTTCAAACCGTGATCCATAGATCATAGCCTCCTGAGTAGCTAGGATTATACACATGAGCCACTGGCACCCAGCATGGGACTTAATTTTTAAATATATATGAACTTCTTTTTTCTCTCTTATTAACAGATAAATTGCATTAAAGGTTTCATCTTTCTTCTACCAGGAACTGATGCAGATCAATTTTCAGACTTAACATATTAAAAGCAGTTACTGTGTTTTCTTTTGCTTCAGTAGAATTGAGCATGTTTTGAGGGCTTACTTCAAAGTTTGTTTTACCTTATGAGAGTTCATTGTCTTTTTTTCCCCCTAAGGGAAATTTTATGCTGAGTGGGAGGGTGTGTCTAGGATTGAAAAAAAGGTATGATGTGACAGTATTTAAGAGGCTGTCTTCAGGTGGAGGGAAGTAGGTGACATATGAAAAATTCTTTAATGAGCTTTCTTGAGCACAAGTCTGTTCTCATTTTGATTATGAACAGTGGATAAGTCTTCAGGAGAGCACTTTTCCTGAGGAAACCATTGTGCCTTAATGGGATGAGTCAGTTCATAGTTGACATATGCAAAGTATTTTAATTCTTTTTTTTTTGTAGCAGTACTGGGACTTGAACTCGGGGCCTAGATACTGTCTCTTAGCCTTTTTGCTCAAGGCTCCTAGCCCTCCAGCACTTGAGCCACAGCTCCACTTCTGTCATTTTTCTGTTTAATTGGAGATAAGAATCTTAGGGTCTTTCCTCCCTGGGCTGGCTTTGAAACTTGACTCTCAGATCTCAGCCTCCTGAGTAGCTAGGATTACAGCTACCCAGGCCCAGCAATTTTAGTTAACATCTTAAGAACTATTTTATGTAGAAAAATTTCAGCCTTCAAAATAGAATAGAAATGTGGCTTAGTGGTAGAGTGTTCTCCTAGCATGCAAGAAGCCCTGAGTTGGATTCCTCAGCATCACATAAACAGAAAAAGCTGGGAAGTGGCGCTGTGGCTCAAAATTGCTAGCCTTGAGCAAAAATAAGCCAGCGACCAGTGCTCAGGCCCTAAGTCCCAAGCCCCAGGACTGCCCTCCCCCCCCCCCCAAAAAAAAGAATGGTGTAAGGAATCTGGCACAAAACTCCATCAGTTATCAACAATGGACAATCACTTTTTACATTATTTTCCCTTTCCCCCACAATTCCCTACCATATCCTCCAACTGCTCCTTTCTTTTAAGGAACTTGTTCTAAGACAGTAGAGACTTGGAAAAGTGGATATTATAGTGGGAAATATCTTTGGGAGATGTTGTAAAAAAAGATGTCACAGAGTCTGGAGTTCTTGGTTGGAGGGAGATGAGTTTTGGGGGGAAAGCATGATAATGGTGTTTGGATTCAGGGCTTTGTACTTGCTCTACCACTTGAGCCATACCTCCAACAAGATAGTATTTTTTAAAATGATCATAACCTGGATGGGTCGGATTGTGGCAGGATGGTATGATATGTAAGAGGAAACATATTAGTGTATAAAGATTTCTAGAATTGAAAGTATATTTTCAAGTGAAGAAAGAATTACTTCTTAAGAATGAGAGCTGCACAGATGTGTATACCAAGTGTGGATGTGTCTAGGGCAGTGCTGAGTTAACCCTGGGCTTATTTTGAATGTTTCCATTAGATGTATATATGTCTGGTAGTAGTGTTCTTAGAAGGATGGGTAAGAAACTGGTCTACCTTTGTAAAATTAGGTATTGTCATGTGGACGTTGTTATAGAAAGTTACCTGGAGCATACAACTATAGACTGTAAGGTGAAGTTTTTATTATTCCCCATTATCTCTACCCATTTTTTTTTCGTTGTTGTTCATTCTCTAATTTTAGAATTCTTTTAGGACCAGATCCCTGGTTCTTTACAGTCATGTGGGATTTCACCTGTTACTTTTGTAGTTACTCAGTTGTTATTATGTAAAAGTATTGATTCATCATATTCAGATAGACATTGTTATCCTCTGTTTATAAGCATATGCTGTTTCTCTAAGAAATTATACTTAGACTTTGTATAATATTTGTATAACTTTTTTTCCTGTTTCTATTGTCAAGAAAGTAGTGATTTGTACTTGAGTTAGTATTAGTGGCTGGTGGACTGTTTATTGAATACTTACTGTATCTTAGGCTCTGTTTTTAGCAGCTTTCTTTATTAGCTCATTTAATCCTGACATAATCTTATGATTTGGGTACTTTCATCATCCCCATTTTAGAGAAGAGAGGAGAGATTTGTGAGTTTTTTTTTTTTTTTTTTTGCCAGTCCTGGGGCTTGAACTCAGGGCCTGAGCACCGTCCCTGGCTTCTTTTTGCTCAAGGCTAGCACTCTACCACTTGAGCCACAGCGCCACTTCTGGCTTTTTCTTTTTTATTTTTATTTTTTGCCAGTCCTGGGGCTTGGACTCAGGGTCTGAGCACTGTCCCTGGCTTCTTTTTGCTCAAGGCTAGCACTCTGCCACTTGAGCCACAGCGCCACTTCTGGCCATTTTCTGTATATGTGGTGCTGGGGAATCGAACCCAGTGCCTCATGTATATGAGGCAGGCACTCTTGCCACTAGGCCATATCCCCAGCCCATTTCTGGCTTTTTCTATATATGTGGTGCTGAGGACTCGAACCCAGGGTTTCATGTATATGAGGCAAGCATTCTACCATTGGGTCATATTCCCAGCTTGAAATTTGTGAGTTTAATTAGTCTTGTTATATGTAGTAAATGACAGAACAAGAATTTAAATGCTGGTGGGTCAGATCTGGAGGTTTTTATTTTCTTTGTCACTGTAGTTATTACCAGAATAAGCTGTTCTCAAAGTGAATTGTGTATGTGGTTTTAATTCATTTTGATGAATTGTCTTTAATGAAGTGTCTTTTAAAATTGAGAAAACTTTGATGAAATGACTTCATTCTGAGCACAAAGTTTCCTGTTTGTGTACACTGAGCATTTGACTTGGAGCATAAAGAAAAATAGAAGGCATTCTCAATATTCAAGGTCCATCATAGGCTTCATTCATTCCCTTTATCAAAAAGCTAATTGCTATCCAAGCCTAAGCCCTGAAGCTTTAGCAACACATACTACTGAAGTAACTCTTCTTATCTCCTGCATGGTAGTCAGTAGCTGAGTGGAACATTGTAGTGTTTCTTAAAAAGAGATAATTAAAATGGCAGGTCTTTCTCCCTCACAGCCTTCTGTCTTTATTTGATAACTGATGAAAAAACTCAGTGCTCCTTTTCAACTACCTTGTTTCTTATAATCTAATAAACATACTGCTAAACAGAATTTTGGAAAGGAAGGGTGCTACAGACCTATGTATGTGAAATTGAAAAGTTTTAATTAATGTTTTTGACTTTTGCTGTAGCATATAGCTCTGTGAAATGTTTTATTTTTAAAATGGGGAAACGATTGTTATTTATTAAAATGTGTTCCTTTTTTTTTCTTTTTCTTTTTTGGTACTGGGGATCGAACCCAGCATGTTGCACTTGCTAAATAAGTGCTTTGCCATTGAGCTATATCCCAGCCCTATTATTGCCAAGCCTAAGCTTGCATTGCAGAAGGTGAACGTCATCCTTGTACAGTACCTTGACAGAATCTTTGCTAAATTTTGTTGGTATGCCTCTAAGCCTGTTTTTCTGTTGATATTAACATCAGTGCATATACCCAAATTGCATTAAATTTATATATTTATCTAAATAGGAAATGAGGTAAATGGGATCATGAGATTTTTTTTTTTCTTAACAATTATTGATACCTTTTGTTGTCAATGTATGTAGATCTGGTTTGTGTTCTTCAACAGTTCTAAGAGAGTTTGTTGTACAGCTATTTCATAGTTTTAGTCTGGTTCCTATAAAGAAACTTTTAAGTTATTTCACATTTCTCTCAGTTATATGTAGTACTAGAAACTTGTGTACATTCATTATCGTGTGCTTGTCCAGTTATTTTTAGACAGTAGATTTAAAGTTTTTCTCTGTCAGATAGGCTTGTGGAGTGGTTTACTGGGTGTGACTAGGCTACTGTTACCTTAGAAATGTCTAAGGTAAGTGGTTCCTCTTTAAGCATAGTGGTTCTTTAAGGGAATAAAAAAAGCAAACTAATGTGTACTAAATGGTACCACCATAGTTAGGTCTTTTCAGATAAGCTTAGTATCTATACATAAACAGTCTTAATTTAGCTTTTAATTGAGAATTATTTAGTTCTTTTCTTCCACTGTTTCATTTTACCTTATAAAGATGACTGAATTTTACATATGTAAGTATATGAGCTTGTGATTATCATTATTAACATAAATGTAGCAAACCATTGTTT
Source organism: Perognathus longimembris pacificus (assembly GCF_023159225.1). NCBI lineage: Eukaryota > Metazoa > Chordata > Mammalia > Rodentia > Heteromyidae > Perognathus > Perognathus longimembris. The sequence goes on along the minus strand of NC_063162.1, from coordinate 134,319,703 downwards.
TACTTCAGTAGTAAACTATTTAAATAACTTTTTTGTGGGGATTGGGGTGGGTGTTTGTCTTCCATGTAGTTTTAATCCTGGAGCCTGGAGATCCTCCTTTGTTACAGCAACCACTACAGACATCCAAATCTGGTATTCAACAAATAATTGAGTGCTTTCGATCAGGTATGAATGTTTTAGGATATATTTTTAATCATCACATAGTAGTTAAAAATTATCTAGAAGGACTTAGGTCTTAATTTTTAAAAAAGCATTAGTATGTATACAGTGATTTTTTTCTATAGTCTACTTTTAGTTGTTGTATTTTTAAGATGTAGATGAATAAATACTGATTAGGTCTAGAAATTATTTTTCAATACCACACATGATATATTATTTAAAAACCAGTTTATTCAGTATAATGTAAAGAAATATATGTGGTATAGCTGGTTAAGTGCATCTTCCTCTTAAAGATCAATTGTTAGCTTTCGTCATGCTCTTTTTAAACCTGCAACAGGAAGTAAATTTTTCCAAGTCTCTATAAGCTATGGTATAGTAGATCATTTCCTTAGAATTACTGAGATGTTATTTGTTCTAGCTTAATTACCTTATCATTTCTTGTTTTTATTATTACTTTTGAGTAGTTGTATAAAGGGGCTTCAGTTCAACATATCAGTTTATAAGTATGGTGCCTCTTGGTCAATGTCATTCTATCCATTATTCTCCCCATCTCTTCAACTTTATCATTTGTATATAGGTTACTTTCTACTGCCAAACTCTGGAGTTTAAACATATTTCATAGAGCACAGGGTAAAAAACAACAACAGATGATAGCCCTGATGTCTTCAGATACATTTGTTTGGCTTTTATTTCTATTTGATAATTATATTAATTGTAGTATAATAATTGGCTGTATAATACATTTGTGCAGTTGCAATTCAGTACTTTTGAATAGGTGTTAATGTTTTGTATAAGTGATTGAGAACTTTCATATCTCCTGTGTAATCAGTAAGGGCTTAGGTTGCTGTAGTGTCTCTGACTTTACAGGCTATTTAGTCAAATGTGAATAATCAGATAAACACAATTGATGGACACTCCAAGGATTATTGTATTTTGTCATTATTTGAAAGCTTTCTATGTTAAGGGTAATAGGTCCAAAGGGAAAACATAACTTATGTATCTTGTTTGTTTAATATTGATGAGATTTATTTCTGTGACTTGAACTCAGGGTCTGGGCACTGTCCCTGAACTTCGTTGTGCTCAAAGCCAGCTTTCTACCACTTGAGCCACAGCACCACTTTCAGCTTTTTCTGAGTGGTTTATTGGAGATAAGCATCTCGTGAACTTTCCTGCTTGGGCTGGCTCTGAACTTAGATCCTCAGATCTCAGCTTCTGAATAGCTAGGATTATAGGCTTGAGCCACTGACTCTTGGCTTTGATAAGAATTTTGACAAGCTTGTTCTTAAATCATTGCAAAGGGGAAAATGTTTGCTTTTCTAGGATTCTAAGAAATAGGTTGTCTGGTAATGTGAATTAAAAACTATTTTTTCTCTGACTCTTCAAAATCAATTTCTTAGACTTTTTATCTCTAGTCCTCATGGCATTGGCTTTACGCTGTATTTAATTCAGTTAAGAGTTCAAAGTATTTACATATCCTTATGTTAGTCTTATATAGCCTAGTTTACAGTATTTTTTGTTTTTTATTTTTGATAATTGTCCTTGGTTAAAAGAAATAATCTAGTCAAGATCTCTTATACAATTAGAATAAATTTTCCTTTTAGGGATACAAATTATGCTGGTATGTATACTTCTGGCACAGGAAGATGGCTAATTTCTGTTTACTACTTTTTTTTGTCAGTTGTGGGCTTGATCTTGGGGCCTGGGTACTGTTTTTTTTTTTTTTTTTTTTGCCAGTCCTGGGGCTTGGACTCAAGTCCTGAGCACTGTCTCTGGCTTCTTTTTGCTCAAGGCTAACACCCTACCTCTTGAGTCACAGCACCACTTCCGGCTTTTTCTGTTTACGTGGTACTGAGGAATTGAACCCAGGGCTGCATGCATGCCAGGCAAGAACTCTACCGTTAAGCCACATTCCCAGCCCCCCTGGGCACTGTTAATGAGCGCTTTTTCTCAAGGCTAGTACTCTACCTCTTTAAGCAATAGCTCCACTTTGGGTTTTCTAGTGATTAATTGGCGATAAGAGTCTCACAGACTTTCCTGCTGCTAGGCTGGCTTGGAACTGTGATCCTTAGATCTCAGCCTCCTTAGTAGCTAGGATTACAAGCGTGAGTCACCAACACCCAGCTGCTTTAGCTACTTTTAAAATAGAAATAAAGCTCTTTTTGTTTTTTCTTATGCCATGGAAATGGGAATAATAGGATTCTGTTAAAAATATATAATTTGTAAATGATAGGATTATTTAATACTGCATTATTTGATTAAGAAATTAAAATTGATTAATTCATAAGTGCTTTATCTCATAAAAGTGCCTCTTCAACCCAATTACCTATGTAAGTTCTGCATGTTTTTAATTTTCGAGGGTAAACATTCAAAGATGAAATTGTTTTCTTATTGCAGTGTGTGTTTTCTTTCTTTGCCATTTCTTTAATACATAAGAATAGGGAGGGCTGGGAATGTGGCCTAGTGGTAAGGTGCTTGCGTAGCATGCATGAAATCCTGGGTTCAATTACTCAGCACCACATATACAGAAAAGGCCGGAAGTGGCGCTGTGACTCAAGAGGTAGAGTGTTAGTTAGCCTTGAGCAAAAAGAAGCCAGGGACAGTGCTCAGGCTCTGAGTCCAAGCCCCAGGACAGGCAAAAAAAAAAAAAAAAAAAAGAAAAGAAAAGAAACGAACAGGGACTATACAGTAGATAGTCTCACATGGCGTCATTCCAAATCTATTGCTTATCTTTTGTGATATGTTCTTTTTAAAGAATCCCTAGCTTTTGAATTAGCTTTTGAATCATTTTTTTATGTAGAAAAATTCTGTAAATAAGTACCCAGGAGTTGAAATTTGAAGTGATTTAGAAATATACTAAGTAGCTCAGCACCAATGGCTCACACCTGTAGGAGGTTGAGATCTGAGGATTATGGTTCAATGCCAGCACAGGCAGGAAAATCTGTGAGGGTCTTCTCCAGTTGACCACCAAAAAAAACCAATGAAGCTGTGGCTCAGGCACCATCCTTGAAGGAGAAAGCTACGGAACAACACGCAGGCCCTGAGTCCAAGCCCCAGTACTGGTACAAAAAACCTAACACAACGAAAACCCCATATTGTGCTGTTCAGAGACATTCATTTTGGATTAAAAAATTCTTGTACTTCATAATTGTGTCTCATAACTAGCAATTTGCTTAGGGTAGTAGGATCTTTAATTCATCTTTTAAGTTCAAAGATGTGCAAAGTCTATGGAAGTGTAGTTCTTTCATACAAAGATCAAGGCTGACTAAAATGTGAGAGAATGGGGTAGAAGTTTGGCACATGACTAAGGGACTAAGAACTTTCTAACTTCTAACATTAGTTCCTCCCTGCTCTATTAAGTTTTATTGTAAAGATGATGTACAGAGGCATTACAATTACATAAGGTAATGAGTAGTTTTCTTTTTGAGTAGTGTTACCCCTCCTCATTTTCTCCCACTCTTTCCCCTCCTGACTCCTCTCTCCCTCATGTTGTAAAGTTCATTTCCATCGTACTGTCTAGTGAGTATCACTGTTGAATTGGTTCATTCTTTGTCCTACCCTTTCTGTGATTTCTCTTTTCCAAATCAGAAAATTTATATATAAGAAAAAGGGTACAGAAATAAGAAACATGACAACAGGAAATAAACCAAAGGAGAAAAAAAGTAACTACAAACTGTATAGTTAAAAAAAAACACACCTCCTTTCCAAATTCTACCTCACTGCAGTTAGAATGGCCATTATCAAGAAAACAGTTAACAGATGCTGGTGGGGATGTCGCTAGAAGGGAACACTACTACACTGTTGGTGCGAATGTAAGTTTATTCACCCACTCTGGAAAGCAGTATGGAGGTTCCTCAAAAGAGTAAACATCGAGTTTCCCTATGACCTAGCAGCCATGCCTGGGCATTTACTAAAGTGATCACAAACTAGCCTGTACTCATGCCACCAGCACAGTCATGTTCATTGCAGCATTATTTATCATAGCTAAGATATGGAATCAACCCAGATGCCCCACAGTAGATGAATGTATCAAGAAAATGTGTTATATACAACGGAGTTCTGTGCTTCCATCAGAAAGAATGACACTGCCCCATTTGTAAGGAAATGGAAAAAATTATACTAAGCGAAGTAAGCCAGACCCAAAGAAACATAGGCGGCATGGTTTCCCTTATTTGTAGTAACTAGACTATGTTTATAAAATCTACAAGCTAACCCAATGGATATAGATTTGGACATGATTAAACGGCACTCTAAACATTGCACAGTGAGAACAAAAGAAGATATTCTTAGGAGAGAATGACAATGGCTCAATAGCTGTGCACATATGACCATATAAAATGATGCTTATAGAAATGAACTCCAAGAAATGCGCACTACTCTTGATAAACATACCCTTAATGACTGATGAATAGCTTATCTCCAACTATACCACACACATTGCCTTTTTTTCTTTTTGGTATTGGGGTTTGAACTTGGCCTTTCACTTGGTAGACAAATGCTTTATTTCTTGAGCCATGTCTCTATCCCTGTGTATTGCATTTAAGAACGCTCCTGATGGTGCTATGAATCTTTGATAGATAGTTGAAGATACAACTCTGAAGTCCATACTTTTGGTCTTGTCAGCCTACAGATGCTAAGACAAGTTGGAGTAGTAATATGTTAAGATAGCTGTCAAGTTTAGGCAGTTGTCTTCAGCTGCTAGATTGGTCTGGCCATTTTGCCTGTATTGCCCTGTCTATGAGTTAGTATTCTTGTCTAAGCTGGAAGTTCATAAGAGCCTTCTGTCTCAGTGGGTTGATTCATTTTTTAAGTTCACCAGTCCATGTATGTTATACTGACTGCATGATAACTGTCTTTCTTTCTGTCTATCTAACTAATTATATATTTGGGTGGGTGACCCTGAGCTCTTCTGCTCAAGACTAGCAATCTACCTCTTTGAGCCACAGTTCCATTTCTAGTTTTCTAGAGATAAGACTCTCAGACTTTCCTGCCTGGGCTGGCTTCAAACTGCAATCCTCAGACCTCAGCCTCCAGAGTAGCAAGGATTACAGCAGTGAGCCAGTAGTACCTAGCTGCATGACAAATTTTAACTTGTTCTCTTTGCCTTAGACCTAAGTTGTTCTGAATCTTCTCTTGGTTTTTAAATTACAAGTTCTTCATTTCTAACTTTTTATTTCTGGATTCTTGATTTTTTCCCTTAAATAACAGAATTGGGGTTTAATTCAATACTTTATTATTTGCTAATTTGGTTCTCTACTATTTGAGCCATACCTCCAGCACTGTTTTGCTATTTTTGAAATAGGCTCTCTTGAACTTTTCTGCCTGGGCTGGCCTCCAACTGTGATTCTTCTCCTCTTAGCCTCCTAGGTAGCTAGGATAGCGCCCATCAATAGCTTGATTGGAAGCCTGATTTAAAATATTTTTGTGATGCAGGATAAGTAGTATGAGCCCTGTGGGTTAAAAAACAAAATACAAAAGGATATCAAAACAGAAGTAAATCTCCTGTTTTGTCCCCTTTTTGCTCAGGTAACTACTGTTACATAGTTTGTATGTCTTCTTCCAGGGACCTTTTTTATATTTGTATCATTCCTAAGATGGTTCATTTGCTTCCCAGTAGAAATGGTTGTGGGCTCTATACCCTTGTGTACCTTTGATTTCTGGATAGATTTGATTCTTGACCTTAGTTCAGAAGACACCTATATATTTAGAAGGTTGCTAGTTTTGTAGCTGCAGATCTTCTACTCTGAGGTCCTTGGTAGTGGCTCATTTGAAACCTGTGTTGTTCTAACCCTCTGGCTTCAGATACTATCTTGATTGTAACCTTTCCTTAGTGAAGTCTTAACTAGGAGCACATCAGTGACTTGGTGTTTTCAAATTGCCCTTCTTTCTGTTAACAGTTTCAGTTTAAAATTTTAAATAAATAAAAAATGATACCTTTAAATATTTTAGGTATTATAATTAAGTTTGCTGTTCCTTCTCATTCTCTGAGTTATCTCACAGAGGAAAAGGAGCTGTGGAATGTCATAAGGTTTGAAACAGTAGGTGTGTGAGTTGGAGAGTCAGAAGGATAACATTTTGTCCAGTTTTCAAAACTGATAATGTGAAAATAACATCTTTTAAAATGAATAAATATACAAAAAGAAATAGTATATAGCATTACAGAATAAAAGATTTTACATGTAGACTAGACTAGTAGTATGTGCAAAGAATCCCATCTTTATGGACTCATGGGAAGGAATAGTTCATAGTGTGAGAGTAAAAAATAAGAATTAGCTTTGTGTGATGTTTGCAATTGTCATTACATTCCTAGGGTTGGTCTTAGAAATACTTTTTTTTTTTTTTTTTTGCCAGTCCTGGGCCTTGGACTCAGGGCCTGAGCACTGTCCCTGGCTTCTTCCCGCTCAAGGCTAGCACTCTGCCACTTGAGCCACAGCGCCGTTTCTGGCCGTTTTCTGTATATGTGGTGCTGGGGAATTGAACCTAGGGCCTCATGTATCCGAGGCAGGCACTCTTGCCACTAGGCCATATCCCCAGCCCTAGAAATACTTTTTTTTTCTGCTTGAAGCAAGTAGTTACAGTTAGCATAAGCTATGACTGAATAATGATGTCTCAGTTCTGATTCTAGACAAAACCTTAGGATGAAAATGTGAATTATGAAAGATACACAGGGGAGTATTGCATTCTTTGATGGAATATTTTGATTATCACATTGCAATTGTAGGAAATTCAAAATGGGACTGGATATTTTTTAGTGGAATAAGGAAAATGTAGTTGTTTGATTTATGCTTGCATTCTACCTCATAACATGTTCTCTGGTTTGTGCTCCTGGAAGAGCAACTACTTACATTAGTCTGTGGAGTTCTCAGGGGTACAGACCATATTCTTTGCTTTCTTATTTCCAGTGAATAAGATTGTACTGGTATTTAATAGGTGCTTAGTTTGTTATAAAGATTCACATGTAGAGACAGTACCCCAAAGTAATTTTATTCATATAAAATTAACTGTAGTTAAATCCTGGTTGATGATCTTTGTAAGCAATAAATAGTGACTTTCAGGATAACTTAAAACACCTAAGGCAAAAGAGCACAGGAAAGGAATAATTTGAATGAAAATTGTGTGGCTTTGTTTCTCAGGATCAAGAGCTGTGGAAGAACTTTATGATCCTATCTAGGTGACCATGTTAGTTGTCTTAAATGTGAGGAAGTTTTAGTATGACAGAGGCTGTGTTTAGTTGTGATCCAGACAACCAGAATGGTATGCCATTTTGTCCCCATAGGAAAAACATAAAACTGTATGGTGACTAAAACTTTTAGTGTCTGTATATGGAATGTGACATTTTGTCATTTTGTAAAATTTGTAAAGTAGATGCGTGTATGTGTGTGCATGTGCGTGTGCGTGTGCGTGTGCATGCGCATGCGCGCGTGCACTGGTCCTGGGGCTTGAACTCAAGGCCTATGTTCTGTCCTTGAACTTTTGTGCCCAAAGCTAATGCTCTGCTACTTGAGTCACAGCTCTATTTCTGGTTTTTTGATGGGTAAGTGGAGATAAGATTCTCTGCCTGGGCTGGCCTTGAAGCTTGTTCATCAGGTCTCAGCCTTCTGAGTAGCTAGGATTACAGGCTACTGATGAGCTACTGATGCCTGATGAATTACAAAAATCTTTAAGGTCCCTTTTTTGACTCCTGAGTCTACTTCACATACACTAAAAATGAAGGTACTTTTAAAAACAAAGAGAACACTTTAATACATCATTGAACAGATGTCAATAGGCATTATCCTCAAGCCTAGGAATACAGTGGTCAGTTTCAAAGATACCTTCTCTGCTCACCTAGATCTTCTAGTTTCATGGTGACATGGAAAAATAACTACAAGGTAGTGGGATCAGCTAATATCCTAAGAATAGAGTATAGGTGAAGGATTCTTAACAACAAATAGGAGGAATTAGAGAAGGCCTCCTGATGGAAGTGATATCTAACTTGGGATCTAAAGGTTTTTAGAAGCAAACCAGACTAGGGAATTAAAAGAATATTATATTTAGAAAAAACAGGTGAGGGCCTTCAACATGAGAGGGATTATTTCTTGGATGAATTTAATATGTGTGTGTGTGTGTGTGTGTTTTGATAGAAACATTTATGATTGATCATTATGGTTGATTAGTCAAATTAGAGTCATCTTTTTATGTTTATTGGGAATAAATATATACTTCCTACTTGGTATCACTGTTTAGGATTAAGGAGTTACTAGTAGCTATTTTTCTATGATTAAAAATCTGGTAAACGTAGTAGTAGGCCTTATTTAGGGATATAGGTGGAAATTTTTATGTTTTTATTAGTGTATATCACTTTTGTACAAAGGAGTTTTGTCATGTTCATTCCCTCTGCTATTTTTTGTACCTTTTGTTTCCCTTATGCTGTTTTCTTGTTTTATTTGTGCCAGCTGTGGAACTTCAACTTAAGGCCTGGGTGCTTTCCTTTAGCTTTTTTGCTCTACCACAATGGAGATAAGAGTTGCAGGAACTTTTCTTTACTGGGATGGCTTCAGTGATCCTCACATCTCAGCCTTCTTTTTAAAAAAAAAATGATTTATTGTCAGAGTGATGTATAGAGAGAGGGGTTACAGTTTCATACGTATCAAACTTCTTAACCCCTCCCTCATTTTTCTCCCACCTTCCCTCCTCCCTAATTCCCTCTACCCCAAGTTGTACTGTTGGTTTACAGCATATAGTTTTGTAAGTATTGCTGTTGCATTGGTTCACCTTTTACCCTTTGTCTCTCCATTTTGATGTTCACCTTCCCTTCCCTGTTTCTGATAAACATATACAATATACAATATACATATACAATACCAAGGGTACCAAAATCAGTTACAGTGATATCAGTGGTAAAACCATGGGGAAGAAAGAAAAAGAAAATGGCATAATTTCACATGGTATGTTGAACATAACAACAATGGTAAACCACTTATTTCCATAACTTGGAGTTCATTTTCCTTAGCATCATCTTATGTGTTCATATGTACATAGGTATTGAGCTATTGTGATTTTTCTGCTAGAACTATCCTAGACATTTACTAATTATTACCAATGAGGGAAACCATAGAGTCTGTGTTTCTTTGGGTCTGGCTCACTTCACTTAATATGATTTTTTCCAAGTCTTTCCATTTCCTTATGAATGTCATTTTTTATGATAGAGTTATAGAATTCCATTGTGTATATGTACCACATTTTCTTTTTTTTTTTTTTTTTTTTTTTTTTTTTTGGCCAGTCCTGGGCCTTGGACTCAGGGCCTGAGCACTGTCCCTGGCTTCTTCCCGCTCAAGGCTAGCACTCTGCCACTTGAGCCACAGCGCCGCTTCTGGCCATTTTCTGTATATGTGGTGCTGGGGAATCGAACCTAGGGCCTCGTGTATCCGAGGCAGGCACTCTTGCCACTAGGCTATATCCCCAGCCCCTACATTTTCTTGATCCATTCATCTACTGAGGGGCATCTGGGTTGGTTCCATATTTTAGCTATGGTAAATTATGCTGCAGTGAACATAGTTGTGCTGATGGCTTTAGTGTGGTCTTGCTTGTAATCTTTTGGGTAGATGCCCCAAAGTGGGGTCATAGGGGATTTCTATGTTTAGCCTTTTGAGGAACCTCCACACTGCTTTCCAGAGTGGTTGAACAAGTTTACACTCTTACCAACAGTGTAGTAGAACCCTTTTGGCTACATCCCCTGCAGCATCTGTTACTAGTTTTCTTGATAATGGAAATTCTTATTGGGGTGAGGTGGAATCTCAGTGTTGTTTTGATTTTCGTTTCTTTTATGGCCAGTGATGTTGAGCACTTCTTCATGTGCCACTTTTATCCTTGTTCTAACTCATAGTTTGTTAATCACTTATGTATGTGGTGGAGACTTAAATCACATTAACTAGTAAAGCTTTCAGATCAGTATTGTCGGCATACCTGTGCAAAGTCCTGTAGGAAATACCAACAGAGATCTATTATTTATATTTTATTTCTGGGAGATGTTTTATTTTAAAGATTGGGTCCTTGTTGCCATTTATTTTTCTGTATTTTTTGGTCTTTTATCATAGCTCTTAAGAATCCTTAGATTCAATAGCATTTCTTCAGCTACTTATTGAGTACTACTAGAACTGAATATTTTGTAGCTATAAATAAACTGCCCTTTATTTTGAATGCTCATAGAGTTTATAATACAGTACAGGAAACAGGCATTGAACTAGTAATTATATTGGTAATTAGTTGCAATTGGGGTAAGAATTCTGAGGGAGAAAGGCCTTGAATAAATTTATAGTGCTAACAAGAGGCCTAAGCAGAGATTTCTCTATCACACTAGTTTTCATCCCATGTGGATCCAGAACCTGAAGTAATATAAATTGAATTTAAGAAGAAAAACCAGAGTCCTGTGATAAAGTTGTAACCTTTAATGAATTGGGAAATGTATTTTTAAAATTCCTTGTTCATTTCTTAATTCAGAAAAGAGGTAGAAGAACCAGCTAAAAATGTTTGGTAGGATGTGGTGATAAAACATTTTCCTGTCATCCCTACCCCAGACCTATTGAGTCAGAATCTCCAGATTTACATATATCTTCATTCTCAATTCACTGTTTGGATCAATCACGTATCAAAAACTACCTTGGGGTATCCAAAGAATTGATTGGCTAATAAAGTAGAAAGAGGGCATCTGTGTAGGTCAAAAGTTGCTAAATGATAGTAGGATTTTGCTTAGAACTTAATTTATAGCTTAATTTCTAAATATAGAGATGGAGAAATCTGCAGTGTTTATATTTTGTCTTCAAAGAATAGTTGCCCTTTTGGGTTGTCAAAAGTGGTTGCCCGATTTAAAAATACATGTTTAAATTGCTTTTTGTGTTAATTTTCCCTTTCTTTTTCTCTGTAGGAACTAAACAACTTAAGCATATTTTATTAAAAGATGTGGACACTATTTTTGAATGTAAGTTATGCCGCAGTCTCTTCAGAGGATTACCAAATTTAATTACCCATAAGAAATTTTACTGCCCACCAAGTCTCCAGATGGATGACAGTAAGTTTTATTCATATTTGTAGTTATACATTTTGTCGTATTCTTATGCTGAAACTATAAATTTGCATTAAGATGGCATTGAATCTGGCTTTTAAATAATTTAAAGACAGTACTAAAATTTCTTAGGTAGGTACTCTATAGCCATGGTTTTTCTTCTAGATAATCATATAAGAAGCTAAATTTATTAGAATACTTTACTTTTATTAAAGTATTGGCTATTGTTTTTGAATGTTCATATGGGCCACATAATTCATACCCAGAATATTTATTATGAAGAACATTATTGCTATCGTGAAGGAGCAATTTCTTCTTTTTTATTTTTTTATTTTATTTTTTTTTGGCCAGTCCTGAGGCTTGGACTCAGGGCCTGAGCACTGTCCCTGGCTTCTTTTTGCTCAAGGCTAGCACTCTGCCACTTGAGCCACAGCGCCACTTCTGGCTGTTTTCTGTATATATGTGGTGCTGAGGAATTGAACCCAGGGCCTCATGTATACGAGGCAAACACTCTTGCCACTAGGCCATCTCCCCAGCCCCTTCTTTTTTATTTTTGCAACAATCTTTTTTTTTTTTTTTTGCCAGTCCTGGGCCTTGAACTCAGGGCCTGAGCACTGTCCCTGGATTCTTTTTGCTCAAGGCTAGCACTCTGCCACTTGAGCCACAGTGCCACTTCTGGCTGTTGTTTTCTATATATGTGGTGCTTCAGAATCGAACCCAGGGCTTCATGAATATGAGGCAAGCACTCTTGCCACTAGGCCACATTCCCAGCCCTTTTTTATTTTTATTAACTTTAGCATCTTATAACCAGATACAATTGATCCCTTGATTTGCCATAAGTAAATGAGAATGCTGAAAATTAATGAGTAAGTCAGATTATTTCTTGGCATGGAGAATATTTAAAAATTGTTAGTGATTTTTATACTATTTTCTGGGTCTTGATTTGACAATCAGTTTTGTTCTTGGTGAAATTTATGTAGATCAGTCCCTTTATTGCTTTTAGATTATATTACATACTAACTTGAGGTCAGAAATACCTTTTTGTGGTGAAGGCAAGTAGACTAGGTGGAACCAAATGTTTGTTGGAATAAGTATATTGTTTTTGTGTATTAAGGTAGCAAGTATGTATAGTAGTATTATTTTCTTTAAATAATACAAATTCTTTAAAATATACTAATTACAGATCACTAATTCTTGTTCAGGGATTTAAATTTTTGTGCACTTAATATTATACTACTTACTTTGTCAGACTGACACCATAGATAGATTGTGGATCTTAAATATTTTCTTCCTTAACTTTTTGGGATGGGATAAAATGCAGACTATATATATAGCAAAGTGTTGTTTGTTTTTTACTAGATTGTTGGCTTCAAAGTAGGTTATAAGGGTATAGGTTAGACAAATTCCTATTGCTTCTTGATATTATTGAATGTACCGAGCTGTGAATGAAAAGCTAGTTCATAGAAATTAGTTTCAAAACTATGCTTTTCATCCTAGTGTAGGAAATTAATTTATTTCTTTATAGTTTTTTATGTTTAGGTTGTAGAATTTACTCACAGTGAAATGATAGATAGATTTACCAGATTTACACTAGTCTTGGTAATTCTACTTTTTTGTGAAAGTGTTACAATACTACTTTACCATTTTAGAAAGATGACTAGATTAGAGGAGTTATAAAACATTTCTTGATTTCTAAGTAGGTAATAGGTTTGGTGGCTGTATTTGTACCTAGAATTTAGAGTTGTATGTGGAAAAATAACTTAGGTTAGACAACTCTGTTGAAATAGACTATTTATTACCTATAAAGGGTAGAACTATTGTATGAATAAATAAAACTAGCTTATTTTTGGAATAAATATAGTTTTTAACCATTTATTTTAGTAGCATTGTGTTTTGCTAGGACAGGTGCTTGAAATCAGTAGGATTGCAGATATGGCTAGTCTGGGTAAAAGAATTTTCAAGACCCTTCCTTGCCCAGTAGCTGCAATGTTGGCTACATGGGAGGCTGAGATTGAGAGGATCATGGTTTCATGCCAGTCAAGACAGAAAATTCATATGATTTTATCTCAATGGAACAAGCTGTACATGGTGGCATGCCTGTTACTATAGCTACAAGTGGGAGTAGAATTATGGTCTAGGTGCATATTGAGAAGGAAGTGAGATTCTATGTAAAAAATACTAATGCCAAAAGGGCTAAAAGTGTGGTTTTGCAGTACAGAGCTTGCCTAATAGGCATGAAGCCCTGAGTTCAAACCACAGTACTGCTTAAAAAAAAAAAGATGTAGAATAGGATTGAGTTTAATACATCATGTCATATTTGTCAAATTGCTGAGAAGTATTTTTTTATTTTTGTAAGATGTTGAGATGTGGACTCTAATACTAAGGCTTGAGAAGAATAATGTTATATTTTATTTAAAATATTTTTAGTTATATAATCTTCATGATATTTAATCTAGTTATGGGAATTTTGAGTACTTATGCTAGTTTGAAGCTTTGCTATTGAGCATGAAAATTGTAAAAATATGATATGTTCAGATTAAAAATATGCAATGCAGTTTTGTTTGTTGGAACATCCATATGTTCATATATTTTGTAATAAGAGCACTTGGAAGCAAAGTAGCTCTTTAGGGTATCTTAACATTCTCATGCCATGATGAGAATTTAATTAAAGCAAATTTTAATTTAGTTAATGCTAGTTTTTATGTTCATAGAATGTTGAATAGTAAATAATGGGCTTATAAAAGTAAATGTGGATCATTAATAGTAAGTGAGTTTATGATAGAGCTTCGTAATTTCTTTTAAAATACTAGAGGACTATAGAGCAGAACAACAATTTCAGATTAAAAATTTTTTTTTCATCCTTGACAGACCTTCCTGATGTAAATGATAAACAGAGCCAAGCCATAAGTGATCTCCTAGAAGCCATATATCCAAGTGTGGACAAGCGAGAATATATTATTAAACTAGAACCTATAGAAACTAACCAAAATGCAGTGTTTCAGTATATTTCAAGGACGGATAATCCTACAGAAACCACAGAGTCCATTGACACTCCTGAGCAAACTGAAGTTCAAGTCCAGGAAACTAACACGGAGCAGTCGAAAGCAGTACCAGTTGTAGACACTGAGGTGGAAACTGTAGAGCCCCCTCCTGTTGAGAATGTTGCAGATGAAGTTACACCTACATCTGATGAACAGCCTCAGGAATCACAGGCTGACTTGGAAACTTCTGACAATTCTGATTTTGGTCACCAGTTGATATGTTGCCTTTGTAGAAAAGATTTCAATTCTAGACGTGGTGTTCGTCGTCACATTCGAAAAGTACACAAGAAAAAGATGGAAGAACTAAAGAAGTATATTGAAACACGGAAGAATCCAAACCAAGCTACTAAAGGACGCAGTAAGAATGTTCTAGTTTCATTAAGTAGGAGTTGTCCAGTATGTTGTAAATCATTTGCTACAAAAGCGAATGTAAGGAGGCATTTTGATGAAGTCCATAGAGGACTAAGGAGGGATTCAATTACTCCTGATATAGCCACAAAGCCTGGGCAACCTTTGTTCCTGGATTCTGTTTCTCCTAAAAAATCTTTTAAGACTCGAAAACAAAAGTCGCCTTCAAAGGCTGAATACAATTTAACTGCATGCAAATGCCTCCTTTGCAAGAGGAAATATAGTTCACAAATAATGCTTAAAAGGCATATGCAAATTGTCCACAAGATAACTCTTTCTGGAACAAACTCTAAAAGAGAGAAAGGCCCTAATAATACTGCCAACAGTTCAGAAATAAAAGTGAAAGTTGAACCAGCAGAATCTGTAGAATCTTCACCCCCTTCCATTGCCCATTCTCCACAGAATGAATTAAAGGGAACAAATCATTCAAATGAAAAAAAGAATACACCGGCAGCACAGAAAAATAAAGTTAAACAAGACTCTGAAAGCCCTAAATCAACTAGTCCGTCGGCTGCAGGTGGCCAGCAGAAAACCAGGAAACCAAAACTTTCAGCTGGCTTTGACTTCAAGCAACTTTACTGTAAACTTTGTAAACGTCAGTTTACTTCCAAACAGAACTTGACTAAACATATTGAGTTGCACACAGATGGAAATAACATTTATGTTAAATTCTACAAGTGTCCTCTTTGCACTTATGAAACTCGTCGGAAACGCGATGTGATACGACATATAACTGTGGTTCATAAAAAGTCATCTCGCTATCTTGGGAAAATAACAGCCAGTTTAGAGATCAGAGCTATAAAAAAGCCTATTGATTTTGTTCTAAATAAAGTGGCTAAAAGAGGCCCTTCGAAGGATGAAACAAAACATAGTGATTCAAAACATGATGGCACTTCTAACTCCCCCAGCAAAAAGTATGAAGTCGCTGACGTCGGTATTGAAGTAAAAGTCACAAAAAACTTTTCTCTTCACAGATGCAATAAATGTGGAAAGGCATTTGCCAAAAAGACTTACCTTGAACATCATAAGAAAACTCATAAGGCAAATGCTTCCAATTCACCTGAAGGAAACAAAACCAAAGGCCGAAGTACAAGATCTAAGGCTCTTGTCTGGTGAGGAACAGTTACAGAGTTTTGCTTTTTTACCCCCATCGAACTAAAAAAAATTTGACCATAATTTTATAGCTGGTTCATTTTAACACATTTACTTCCATTTGTCTCATGTCAGTGGGAGCTGCAAGAGTGATGTGCATATTGCATTTACCTCTTCAGTGACCTTTATTCCAGTGGCTTGGGAACAAAAATTAACTTCAGAACTTATTTTCCACAGGACAATGCAGTGTAGTTATAGATAGCTGACACAGGGCCAGTGCTTTCCTTTTAGTGTAAAATATATACATTTATTTTGGTATATGTTTACAATAGAAAGCTCATGTTTAACTTTGCACAGGTTTACTTTGATTTGGTGGCTTAGTGTACTAATTAATGCATTGTAGGGAAATTAAATATATTAGAATGAGTTTGTGAAGATGATAATTATAGGGAGAATATTTTGAGGCACTGTAATTATTGTAAAAATCTGTGATGGTTAAATAAAATGATGCACTCAGAAAAAAAAATCCCCAAATTGAATTTAGAATGATGATTAGCATTTAATATTTACCTTTATTATAATACTTGCAGGCAAAGGGGAAAGTTGGTAAACAAAAGTTTGATTCCCACCCCCCCCCCCCTTCTACTTAGGAGTATGTGTTAAAGACTCTCAGTTTTGAGCTATAGAAAAAATTATTTAGGTCTAGATACGCTTCTGTTTTTCTTTTTCTGTTTGAACAGTTTGGTGATCATTATCTCAACAGTTAATGTTAAGAAAGGAGTTTTTTTATTTTTTGGTGGTGGTACATTGCAAGAAAAGTAAAATCCTTATTTGGAAGAAAGAAAAAATTCTTTTAAAAGAAGGCTTTAGAACAAATGTAGATTTTTCAAAGGTAGTCTGAAAGGAGGAGTAGACTACTCATGCATGCTTGCTTGCTTGCAAGTCTACTCATTTTTAAAGTTTACCCTCTGTACTAGTGTCTCTTATATTAAGGCATTTAATGTATTTATTATTAAATTAGTTTCAAATTCAAGTTCTAAAGCAAAATAGTTTGAGTGTTTGGTAGGTTAACTTATTGTAGTTTGATTATCACACATTTATTGGTGTGGAAAAGGAGATGAAACCATTCTTTAGAAGTCATTTACTGTTGTGTAATTTTAAGACCAAGGTTTTATTGATAAACTCAAAGTGTTCATTTATTCCTATTTCTCCTCAGATAACTTCAAGTGATGTGCGAAAAGGTTTGAAGTTCATTTTTGTGGAAAGACTTTAAATTGTTAGAACCACTAAACGTCTTCACATGGTACTATGAGGAAAAAAAAGAAAACACTTTCATAAATTTTCAACTGTAATTGCTGTTTTCTGACAAAAATAGTAACCATCTAACTAGTTTGTAAGGCAGTGCCTACTCCATCAATTTCAACTAGTTGTGACATTACATATTTGCATCACAGTCCATCTAACCACCTTGGTCTTGTACATTTGGTCTACAGTTTCTACAAAAACATTGCAAGTTTCATTTTGCAAATAATCGGTTGATTAAAATGATCAACTACCTGAAGAAGATAAGTTTTTCACTGACAGATTTATAGTTTTAGTGATTTAAGTTTCATTTTATTTTGCAGAATTTTTGTTTGGATTGTACAGACTTATGATTTTCTAGTGAGTGTATTTTAGGAACAAAAATGAGTTAGTATCAACATGTTACAAATATTTAGCCTACTAAATATTTGTGATCATTTTTACATCCATTTGTTTCTAACTTGTTCTCCAGCACTTAAATATTTGAAGGTTTTCTTTGGAACTGTAGGCTACAGTAAAGTTGCAGCTCATTTTAATGCATGGATCATTACATTTTTATTTGTAAACATCTGAGGATTTTGTGAAAATCAAACATTCCCCTATTTTTCTTTTTTATATAAAGCACTTTAATGATAGATGCAGCCTTATTCTTCAGTTTCTATATTTTTTTAAAGCTCACACATTAATGCTTATATGAAGGTAGTAAATAGCTTGCTGATGTTTTATGGATGAGGACAATCCATGCACAACCACTTATGTTACTAGTATATTTCTTTAAATGTTGCTGAGAAAGGAAGATGGGACTGTAAACCTTGATTTTTAGATTTTTATTTTTTCTCCCAAGAAAGATTTTAAATTACTACTTTAGATACTATTTGACTCCTACAGTGAAATTTAGAAAATAATGAATTCGTTTCCATTTTTGTAATCAAGATTTTAGGAAAAAAAGAGAATTACTTCTATCTTTATGAAATTTTGGGCAGGGTTTTGTGTATCAATATTTTGTAATTTTTAGGGAATATTTTATTTTTTAGTAATTTGCGTCAAATTCATAATTTTAAAAGTTACAGCAGAAAATATACCATGTTTTTATATAGTTCACATCTGTACTTAAAATGGACTCTGTCCATCTATACTTTTTGTATGAAATTTTAAATTGTTGAAGATCCATAAGGTCATAATAAAATGCTTCTATAGCTAGAAAAACATTTACCCTTCTCAGTGCTTTGCACTAAAATATACTGTGAAAGGAAACTAGAAAGACTGTAATTGTTGCTGGAAATGTTCTATATTGAATGTACATGTTCTTGTTGGAAAAATGTACTATATGTGATGGAAATAAACCAGAAGTTATTTCAGCTAAATGTGCTTCAACAAAGGTGCATTGGTTGAAACATAAATGTTTTATTATCAAATTTAAACTTACTCAGTGACTATGAGCAGCTACACTTGAATTATATCCTGATAGTTTTATTTTTAAGAAGTAATGATTTCTCTTTAATTTAAAAACAGGTTACTTTTTCACAGATGGTAAATTTGTACTTATAGGTCTAAATTTAATTACTAATAGCATAATATATTTAGGGACTAAATGTGTAGGTGGTATTTCATTTATAAACCATCTTCATTAGTTGCACATTATTAAACCTGTATTTTCGACTTTTGCAAGGTGTTATCTTTTTGTGCATCCCTACACACAAGACACACTCTGTTGGTCTTTTTCACTCTGCTTTACTTGTTACATTCTGTAGGGAAGAAAGAAAAATAGCCTGATGTTTGGGAGGGGAGGACAAGTTGCTTGAAGTCCCTTACCTCCAGCCACTGGTTTCCACGAGACTGTTCTCAGTATGTTTCCTCCTAAAAAATTCTTGAGGAAGAGAAAACAAGAGTTCTAGGAACTGTCAGAAAATTGCATCTGGATCCTAGAAAAATACAGTGTCAAAATTTTCCTAAATTAGAAGGGTCTAGAGAGACTGGAAACATTTTTATCATAATAGGGCACACATAACAGACCAAACTGGGACTAGTTGAGAAAGATAGAATGGACAAGAAATTAGAAAGAGTGTCTTCTACCCTTTTCTGATCTTCTTCCTTACATTTTGGTTTTTAACTCGAGCTCTGTCATTTCAAGGGTTTAGGCTTGATGTCCTTGAGGTCAGGAAGCATACAGAATTTATGTCAGAAGCTTTTCTGTACTGAGGCATATGAAGAAGTGTTTCTCACTTTTTGTTGTAGTGAGGTAATTAAGGTAAAGTCATCAGAAACTGCTTATTGTATATTAAATTTCTTACTATAAAATTATATCCTGTTTTGCTGCCATTTGATCAATTTAATAGTTTTTGCAAGCTGGTTGTGGTGGTGCTCACCTTTAATCCCAGCTCTCAGGTTTATGCAAGATAATGCAAGTTTCAGGCCAGCCTAGGCATGGGGACACCTGTTCCCTAACAAACAAAGAAAACAAAAAGATTTTCTATAAAATTGAACTTACTTTCCTTTCTAAAACTGTATTCTTCAGAGTGGTGAAAGAGGAGAGAAACATAACAGGCTTAGCTTTGTACTTCAAGTTCATAAGTGTGGGTAGAAAAGCAAGAGCCTGATGAGGTCCAGCTGAATGGGCAATGCTCATTAAAAGGCACAGATACACTTGAATGTACAACCTTTTTGGGGATTTATGTCTCTTTTTCTTTCTTTTTAGTTCTAACTTGGAGAAAACCTTTGGAAAAAGGATAAAAATTTCCTATAATTTTTAGCTTAGTTTTGCTTGTATGAGCTAAGTTTTTAGTTGATAAAGGCTGTTTTCATTTTTGAAAAGTACCTTTACGTTTTTTAAGGAAAATGTATTTATTATATTGCTTTATAAGCAACAGTATGTGCTACCCAGTTTGCTTAATAGTGGATGCTGTGGTAGAAAGTTTTGTGGTTTTGTTACGGCTTGAAGTTGCGGGTATGGAAAGAGTTTTACTGTAAGTCTTACAGCAAATATGTATTCTCTATTGTGAAGTTGTGAAAGACCTTTTCAGATAGCATGACCGCTGAAAATGAGATAAAATATTTCTTAAAAAATAAATTAGGCTTCTAAATTTCCTTTAGTGATGCACAAGAAATATTTTAGGTTCTTACTTTGGAATAGTAGAAGTTATTTTTCTATTAGAACCCACAATCTATGAAGAATTATGACTTAGCTGTGGTTCTCATAATTGAGCTGTAGGATAAACTGCAGCATGATATTATCTGTGCTCTTAGACAAAAACATATGTTCTATGCTATTCTTTCTGTCTTTAGGAACTAAAAGGAGAGGATCAACAATCTTAGCAGCTGCTAGTTTGGTTTCTAAGACATTAGATAATAGTAAATAAAATATGGGATAAAAACATGTTCCACTTCACTCAATAGTTTTGGCCTTTTATTTGTATTTTTTTAATTCAATTTTAGTTTTGGCTTTTTCTAACTACCAATTCCTCCTCTCTCACACAATTTGTTTCTTTATCTTATTTCAGTGAAAATCTAGCTCTTACCTTGGTTTTTTTTCTCTTGTTTAATTAAAAGAGATGGTATTTATAGTTCGTTTTCTCCTGAATCTTTATTGCTCTACACAGAGATTTAGAAGGAGGACTATTCTTAAGCTTCTTTGTTTCTATATTTTTGACTCCATTATAATCATGGGACAATTTTAAGTACCATAGGTGTTATTTGGTTGGGAAAAAAAGCCCAAAGTTGGATATATTGTTGTTTTTACTCATTCAGTGAATGAATTACTTTAATTGTGTGGTTTTGGCATTAGAGACTATATCTTAATAAGCTATATTGTGCCTAGCACATTTTCATATATACCAAGGCACTTTAAATGTTTGGGAACAGGAATGTTACTAAACATATTTGAGACTTTGAATCTTAATTTCATAAACATTCATTATCTCAGTATTGGTGAATCTTATTTATTTTAGAAAATACTTCTAAATACTTAGATGAAAGTTTATGAAAATAAAGTTAATTCTTAAAGCTAATAATTAATGAATATTTATGGAGTTCTTGAATACCAAGCACTCTGCTAACACTTTTATGTGTAATGCTCCTAATCCTACCAACAGACCTGTGAAGGAACCCATTATTTTTAATGCCTATTTTTTTCTGGTACCAAAGCTTGAACTGGGGGCTTAAATCTCTCACTCAGCTTTCTTGCTTATGTGTGGCTCTTTGTCACTTGAGCAAGCTCTGCCTCCAGTCCTGCTTTTTGCTGTTTAATTGGAGATGGAGTCTCACAGGCTTCCAAGACTGAAGTGGCTTTGAACTTTTGTTCACTGGATTGTATCCTCCAGAGTAGCTAGTATTACACACACATGTCACTTGTGTCCAGCTTTATGCCTGTATTATAAAAGTTCAATGATGTTTTCGGGTTCCCCTCTGTATGAAACAGAATCGTTGCAACCTCACGATGTACATTTAACCATCTGCAAAGGGCATTTACTACATTGTGCCTTTTTGGCAGTTTTTTAGTAATGATCTCAAGTTAGATTAGTTGGTACAACTTTTGAACCCACTCATTCTTTCAAATATTCTGTGCCTTAGTGACCTTCACTATAAAATGGAGATTATATTTCCTACTTCACAGATTTATTTTGAGGATAAGATGAAAAATACATGTAAAACAGAACTATAACTGGCATGTTATTAACAATGTAGATGTTTAGTACTAAACACTTTCATGGCATATTTAAATGTGGAATTTTATTACTAAATTATATTTACATGGAAATTTGTGCATTAGAAGAGAACCAATTCTCTCGATCATCACTATGTTAGGAACATAGTGTAAAAATGTGGTTATATTGCATAGAAAAAATAGACTGAAAGGAGAAGTTTTTTGTTTACCTTTTTTTTTTTTTTTTTGCCAGTCCTGGGCCTTGGACTCAGGGCCTGAGCACTGTCCCTGGCTTCTTCCCGCTCAAGGCTAGCACTCTGCCACTTGAGCCACAGCGCCGCTTCTGGCCGTTTTCTGTATATGTGGTGCTGGGGAATCGAACCTAGGGCCTCGTGTATCCGAGGCAGGCACTCTTGCCACTAGGCTATATCCCCAGCCCTTGTTTACCTTTTTAATGTTTGACATAGAAGTTGTTAGGAAGACATAAACTTCTATAGGAGAATGGCCATATCATTTTTATCCATTTGCATATTAGATATTATATTGAGTTTCTCTAGGGGCCCCTTTTTCCCCTGTAGATTTTGGGTATTTCTGGGCATTCTCTTTTACTTGGAGGAGATTATGATAGTCAAAAGGAGCACAGAAAGTTAAAAATGTATTTGCTGAAATTTAGGAATAATTTTCAAAGCTTAGATCTTCAGGCTCTACTTTTCACAAAACTTTCTAATTGTATAATTTTTCTTTGGCCATTTGCCTAGTCAGCTGTTCAGTGTGATTTGAAAAACCAATTTACCACAGAAGTTCTACACAGATTTGCACACAGCAGAGGAAGGTTTTCTTTTTCTTGTTCTTTTTTCTTTTTCCTGGTCCTGGGGCTTGAACTGTGGGTCTGGGCGCTGTCTTTGAGCTTCTTTTGCTCCAGTCTAGCACTCTTACTACTTGAGCCATAGTACCACTTCTGGCTTTTTCTGATTCGTTTATTGGAGATAAGAGTTGCACAGACTTTCTTTTCCCAGGCTGGCTTCAAACCTTGATCCTCAGATCTCAGCCTCCTGACTAGACAGGATTACAGGCGTGAGCCACCAGTGTTGAGCCAAGAAGGAAGTTTTTTTTTTTTTTTTTCGTGTTTCCTACTAAAATTTATTGTAAAGGTGATGTACAGAGGGGTTACAGTTACATGACTCAACCTTCCCTCATTCCAAGTTTTTCTCCTCATTTCCCCCAAAGTTTTATAGTTCATTTTAAAGGAGCTAATTTTGTTTCCTGTAACTGCCTTGCGTCTCTTTTTAGTCTTAAAGTACACAATTACAATGATAAGGTGTTAATTTTTAAGGTTTAGCCTTTTGAAGGTTCTTTTCTCTGGAACAGTGAACTGGGATTCTCTTTCCAAACACAGATACAACAAGCTAGAAGGAGGCCCACCATGCACACCACCATGTATGAAGGCATGGCACCTGTGTGATAATAGTACATATAAATATGATGTTGACTTTTAGTTGCAAAGACAATTTTAATTGGTCTGTAAATATTAAAAGGCTTTTCATTGCAGATATTAGGGAAGATAGAAGTTTCTAGATCTTAAGGAATCCAGGAGTCATTTTATAAATTGGTGTCACGGCATAGATGGAAATTAGGAAAATCTGATGCAATTCTGCTCAATGAATGTATTGCACTTTTTGGCAAGCAGAAACATTGCTGCTTTTCTCTTGTTAGTCCTTTTACTTAAAAAGAAAAATACCAAACATCTATATCTTAATATAGTTGTAACTGCCTTGTGATTTATTCTTCCTGCCTTCTCTGTCTTTCATTTACTTTATTTTTTCATACAGTTTGAGTTCAGACTCCTGCAAGGGAAAATCTGCCTGGTACAGTTAGATACATTGCCTGTTGGGAAAATCTCTTATGCCAGTCTTCTTCACGGCTTGCCCATCAGTTTATAGATTAGTTGCTCTTAAGATAGGTGCTCTCTGCTTATCTTGTCATTTGTGGTCATGGTGGGAGAGTGAGTAGTGTAAAACATTCCCCAGAGCCCAATAGAAGGAATTTGTTTGGTAGGATGTATTAAGTTTTTAAATGTACGTGCTTCTCATTTGAAAGGTGATAGAGTTAAAGGCAACCTCTGGTCTTTAGGTGCATCAATGCAGCATTAGCATTTCTTTCCATATTGAGAAAATGTGGAAAATAGTCCTTTGATCAACATATGCCATTTCTGCCAGTTGCCATTTCCATCTTTGGCTTTGTAGTTTAATGGCATAACATTTTCACTGAGAAAGAACCATTATATTTCCTGTAGCAGCATATTCGGTCACTTTGTCAGTTGCTAGTATTTTCTAAACACCCACAATTAGGCTAGGCTGCACAGCTTGAGGTGGTGATTTAGTTAATATGAAATCCTTAAAAGTATCATTCTTGCTTCTCTGTATGTTTTTGACATTTGGGTTTACTCTGCAATTGCTGTTTTATATTCTGTCACTCATCCCTTCAACAATAGACACTATTGAATGTTTAAAAAAGGGATCATGATGGATAAAGCATAGTGTGTGTGTGTGTGTGTGTGTGTGTGTGTGTGTGTGTGTGCGCGCGCGCGCGCTATTCCTGGGGCTTTTCCTCTTCTGGCATTTTGGTGGTTAATTGGAGATAAGAGTCTCACAAACTTTCCTGACCAGGCTGACTTCGAACCACGATCCTCAGATATTAGTCTCCTGAGTGGCTAGAATTACAGGTGTGTGACACTGGCACCTGGCATCTAATGCACAGTTTTAAGAGTTGTACAAAACTCAGTTCAAATTCTTTGCTCAGTTACTTATTAGCTTTGTAGCTTGGCAAACTTATTTGTTCTTTTTAAGTTTCAATTTTCTTACCTGTGTAATGATAATATAAGAAATACCTTACAGTCAGGTTGTAGGAATTTATAAAAGTTTATAAAAGATGGTGTATATGATATACTTAGCATAGTGCCTCATTCAAGTAAGAGCCCAACAGATACTTATTTTTACTGTTGTAGCAATCACTAAAATTGTTATCAATTTGCTGTTGAAAAGTTTTCTAGCTCTTAGTTTCTAGCTATCTTGCTTTGCCATTTGTCATTTGTTGCCATTTTGTTGGCATTAGTCCAAGTGTTAACTGAAAAGTCAAATGTAACATTGTTGTTAAAGCCAAGGTGCCCAGCAGTTTAAACATTAGAGTATATCATTACTCCATGGACTTTTAACCTGTGTTGGAATTTGCTGTCATTTTTGACAGTATCTTTTGTTAACTGTTAAATAGTTTATGACTTCTTTGATGTTGTGATTTCTCAGGATTATTATTGTGTTAAGCAAGTGCTTTAAGACTTAATTCATACCTTCAGTGCTACTTCACCTAGATAGTGATAGGTCTGTCAATCTGTCTCTAAATGTTTTTCACATTTGGCTCTGCCTTGCCATCTCTACCTTTAGAAGTTTAGTGTGGATTCTTATCTTTTCAGTATTGTAATAGTCTCTTAACTGTCCTCTTCTAATCTGTCTTCCATGCTGTTGCCAGAACCGTCCTTTTTTCTCCTCACTTACTTACAATTAACAACAGTTGCTTGTAAGACTAAGTTTTATTTTGACATGACCTTATGTGCATACAGTATACCTTGATCAGACCCACTACCCTTCCTTCTTTCATCATTCTTATTCTCCTTCCTCCTTTCTACACCGATCTTAACAAGCTCTGTTGTTCCATTTTCTCATATGTACTTAGAGTATTTTGACCACATTTATTCTCCTTCACCTTCTTTGTTCACCCCCCCTTCCTCCTACCAGTGTCAACACCCTGAGTAGGACATATTTTGCATTCTACTTTTCCCTCCTTTTTTTCTTCTCTCTTTCTCTCTCTCCTCCCCTCCCCTCCCCTTCCCTTCCTTCCTTCTTCCTTCCCTCGCTCCCCCCTCCCTCCTCCCCCTCTCTCTCTCTTTCTTTCTTTCTTTCTTTCTTTCTCTCTTTCTTTCTCTCTCTTTTTCTCTTTCTTTCTTCTTGGTATTGGCTAATATGGTCTCTCTCACTTTTCCCATCCCAGCGTTCAGTGAAGTGGGTTTTTTTTTTTTGTCATCTTCATTCACAAATCCAGCATATTTTGATATTGTTCTCTCTTTAATATTCTCTTTTCTCCCCTATCCCTGAAACAGTCTCACAATTACAAACTAGTTTTATGTGAGACCTCGTGGGTATCTAGCATACACATATGAGAGAAAATACAAAACCATTACCCTCCTGAATTTTCTTTCTTTTTTTTTTTTGCCAGTCCTGGGGCTTGAACTCAGGGCCTGAGCACTGTCCCTGGCTTCTTTTTGCTCAAGGCTAGCACTCAGCCACTTGAGCCACAGCGCCACATGTGGCCATTTTCTATATGTGTGGTGCTGAGGAATCGAACCCAGGGCTTCATGTATACGAGGCAAGCACTCTTGCCACTATGCCATATTCCCAGCTCCCTGAATTTTCTTAAAACACAAATCTGTTGTTACAGTGCTGTATCACTTGACAATTTACTCATCCTTCCAATCTCAGTTTAAATGCTGCTTTAATTTCATCTTACCACCTAATAAAGTTTGAAATTATGCTTGTATTTGTTCATTTGTGTATTTGTGTATTGTGCATTTGTTTAATGTTATCCTATTGAGTGATTTATGTCAGAGGCTTCAGAGTTTTATAGTCTCCATGCCTAGCATTATGTTTGGAACATGGTAATACTTAAAAATTACTTGTTGAATGAGAAGATAGGTGTTAATCACTATAAGCAAGTAAGGAATAGCAGAATCAGTATGGTTACAGGGTCCTCGAACCTTCTGACACACAGACCTTCATTTGTAGTTCTAGCCTTTCTAAAATAGTCATCACTTCTTTCTTCTCCCAAGATGGGAATCAACAATTACATTAGGGCTGGGGATATGGCCTAGTGGCAATAGTGCTTGCCTCGTATACATGAAGCCCTGGGTTCAATTCCCTAGCACCACATATGTAGAAAACCGCCAGAAGGGGCGCTGTGGCTCAAGTGTGGCAGAGTGCTAGCCTTGAGCAAAAAGAAGCCTGGGACAGTGCTCAGGCCCTGAGTCCAAGCCCCAGGACTGTCCAAAAAAAAAAAAAACCAAAACCCCAAAAAACAATTACATTAACCCACACTCATTGCTTAGGGAAGGCACTGTGGGACTTTGTAACTGCAGACTGGAACTAGAGTTGCATGGATTCAATCAAAGCAGTTTTAGAGTCACCCTTGTCTCATTTGCATTTCTGAGGAAATTTCAACCAAATAGTATCATTGGATCTCTTTCCTGTCTAAATATTATTTCTGTGTGTTTTTCTCACCTTTGGGAAATGTGAGTCTTAAACTGGGACTTGACTCATTATGTCTGTATAGGAATTGTGAGTCCTAGAGTTCAAAAGTCTTATTTAGTATAGGGCATTTCAATATGTAACTTCCTGTTTAACATCCTAGCAGATAACCTGTTGAAACTGATATTACAGATAAATGTAGCTTCACTCCGAGGCTTTATTTTTTGGGTGAGGGTGGTCATGGGTCTTGAATTCAAAATCTGAGTGCTGTCCCTGAATTTTTTGACCAAGGCTAGTGCTCTACCACTTTGAAAGCCATGGTGCCACTTCTAGTTTTCTGGTGGTTAATTGGAGATAAGAGTCTCACAGACATTCCTGTCCTGGCTGGCTTTGAACCACTATCCTCAGATCTCAGCCTCCTGAATAGCTAGGATTACAGGATTGAGCCACAGGTGGCCTGCTTCCCCCAAATTTTAAGCTGAGAAACAAAACTATTAAATGGGGACAATTCCAAAATACATACTTTCTTTCCTTTATATACCAAGTTTGTCTACCCAGAACCATCCAGTTAAACTTGGAGCAGACAGATGAATAAACTTACTTGGCATTTTAAACTTTTAATTTTTCTACTTATGCATTTATCCATCCATCTACACTCGAGAAGCTACTTTATACCAAGCACTGTACTAAGCATTTAGGAACGGAAGAAAAGACTTGGTTATTCTTTTTTTTTTTTTTTTTTTTTTTTTTGCCAGTCCTGGGCCTTGGACTCAGGGCCTGAGCATTGTCCCTGGCTTCTTCCCGCTCAAGGCTAGCACTCTGCCACTTGAGCCACAGCGCCGCTTCTGGCCGTTTTCTGTATATGTGGTGCTGGGGAATCGAACCTAGGGCCTCGTGTATCCGAGGCAGGCACTCTTGCCACTAGGCTATATCCCCAGCCCTGGTTATTCTTAAGACATGTAAGCGTAGGCTTTAATAATGTCCTTCATCTGAACTATATACATTTAAGTTGTCTTGGATGTTTCCATATTAATATTTTTTACCATATTAAGAACTGAGTTATCTTTCCTTTAAATCTGTACTTCAAGTTATATTTCCTTCCTTATAAGATACCTGTTACTCATGAACAGGGGGTATGTAATTCTGCTTATGTACCACATGATTTTGAAAGCTTTATATGGCCCATGGGCTGGATGTTCCTCACTCCTGCCATAGAAGAGTTATTCTTAACTGAAGAAGTTAAGGATGACTATCCCCACAAATGCAACATTTTGTTACTTCTTAGTTGGTTACTTCTACTTAACATCTCTAATCTGCTCACCAATTTTCTAAGCTCTCCTTCCTGGCTTTGACCATTTTGATCTCATATATCTCATGCTTGTGTTATTAAGTTTTCTTTATTTGAGATCTTGGGGTTTGAACTTGTGGCATCACATTTGTCTGACAGGCTCTGTATCACTGAGCTATCTATATTGCTATCTTTTTTTTTCCCCACTGGCTCTATTGAAATGGGATTTTGTTCTTTTGCATTGGACTGTGAATCTCCTATTTTATGCTTTCTGCTATAGCTGTGATGACAAGCATATGCCATCCAGCCTATTCTGAGATGGAGTCTTGTGAACTCTTTGCATGGGCTGGCCTAGAACCATGATCCTCCTGATGTCAGCTGTCTGCATAGCTGGGATAGCAAATGTGTACCACCACACAAGGCTGGCCTTCCACTGTGTTCCCATCTCAGTCTCCTTAGTAGCTAGGATTACAGGTCTGAACTACCATTCTGGCTTAGTTGGTAGCTTCTAATGGAAACTTCTTCCACTTTGCTCCTCTTAGTTTCATTACCTCATACTGAATCTGAGTTTTTTTTTTTTTTGCCAGTCCTGGGGCTTGGACTGAGGGCCTGCGCACTGTCCCTGGCTTCTTTTTGACTCAGGGCCTGAGCACTGTCCCTGGCTTCTTTTTGCTCAAGGCTAGCACTCTACCACTTGAGCCACAGCGCCACCTCTGGCCATTTTCTGTATATGTGGTGCTGGGGAATTGAACCCAGGGCCTCATGTATACGAGGCCTCTTGCCACTAGGCCATATCCCCAGCCCCCCCCCCTTTTTTTTTTGGCCAGTCCTGGGCCTTGGACTCTGGGCCTGAGCACTGTCCCTGGCTTCTTTTTGCTCAAGGCTAGCACTCTGCCACTTGAGCCACAGCGCCACTTCTGGCTGTTTTCTGTATATGTGGTGCTGGGGAATCGAACCCAGGGCCTCATGTATATAAGGCAAGCTCTCTTTGCCACTAGGCCATATCCCCAGCCCCCCCTTATTTATTTATTTATTTATTTATTTGGCCAGTCCTGGGGCTTAGACTCAGGGCCTGAGCACTGTCCCTGGCTTCTTTTTGACTCAGGGCCTGAGCACTGTCCCTCGCTTCTTTTTGCTCAAGGCTAGCACTCTACCACTTGAGCCACAGTGCCACCTCTGGCCGTTTTCTGTATATGTGGTGCTGGGGAATTGAACCCAGGGCCTCCTGTATACGAGATCTCTTGCCACTAGGCCATATCCCCAGCGCCCCCCCCCTTTTTTTTTTGGCCAGTCTTGGGGCTTGGACTCTGGGCCTGAGCACTGTCCCTGGCTTCTTTTTTGCTCAAGGCCAGCACTCTGCCACTTGAGCCACAGCGCCACTTCTGGCCGTTTTCTGTATATGTGGTGCTGGGGAATCGAACCCAGGGCCTCATGTATACGAGGCAAGCTCTGTTTGCCACTAGGCCATATCCCCAGCCCCCCTTTTTAATTTAATTTAATTTAATTTAATTTAATTAATTTATTTTGGCCAGTCCTGGGCCTTGGACTCAGGGCCTGAGCACTGTCTCTGGCTTCTTCCTGCTCAAGGCTAGCACTCTGCCACCTGAGCCGCAGCGCCCCTGCTGGCCGTTTTCCATATATGTGGTGCTGGGGAATCGAACCCAGAGCTTCATGTGTAGGAGGCAAGCGCTCTTGCCACTAGGCCATATTCCCAGCCCCCCCCCCCCTTTTTTTAATGCAAAGTCTTGAGCATTGTTTTTTGTCCAAAGTCCTGTGCTTTAGCTTGGAGTATCCTTTACCACTTGCTCTTTCAAGACTTATCCTCCTTGTCTCTACAAGGCAACTGTAGACAGATCTTTAGTGTATTCATCCCATTCGCCACCCCTTGTCTCATTTACTACCACACTTTGTAATTATGCACGTGTCAGTCACCTATCTAGAATGAAAGATCTTTTAAGAAAGAGCTCTGTCCTTTCATTCTTGTGTCTTCAGTGCCCAGCACAGCACCCGATAGCCAGTGTATGATAATATCATTTGTGCATGGATGAATTTTGGATGGAGACTATACATTTGTATACTTGGATTACATACTTGTAGTCATAATCTGCGATAGTGGTACCTGTGAAGTTGGTAAAGTACTTTTTTTGTATTTTGTTCTTGTATTTTTTAAATTTTGACTTTGATATTGATTTAGTTGTGTATTTGAATTGCTAGTAGTGTGAATATAGTTGCCCTCTTGCATGATTCTGTGTTAATAAAAAAAGTTACAAGATTATACTAGTGGTACCTGTGATTCCAAGTATATTTTGTTCCAACAAAGAACTAATTTGTTTCTTAGGAAAAAGGCATCCTTGGGTGACCTGAACTTTCCTTTCTTTTTTTTTTTTTTTTGGTGTCAGTCCTGGGCCTTGGACTCAGGGCCTGAGCACTGTCCCTGGCTTCTCTTTGCTCAAGGCTAGCACTCTGCCACTTGAGCCACAGCGCCACTTCTGGCCGTTTTCTATATATGTGGTGCTGGGGAATCGAACCCAGGGCTTCAGGTATACAAGGCAAGCGCTCTTGCCACTAGGCTATATTCCCAGCCCCCTCCCTCTTTCCTTCCTCTCCTTTCCCTTTTCCCTTCCCTTCCTTCCCTCCCTCCCATCCTCCTTCCCCTTTCCTTCTCCTTCCCTCCTTCTTTCCCTTCCAACCCTCCTTCCTTCCCCTCCCTCCTTTCCCCTTCCCTTCTCTTTTCCCTTCTCCCTTCCCTTCCTTTCTCCCTTTCACCCCTTCCTTCCCTTCCCTTCCCTTTCCCCTTCCCTTCTCCCCTTTCCTTTCCTCTCCTCCTCCCCCTCCCACTGATTTTATTCAGGTGTTCTTCCAAGCTGTTTATTTTAAGATGAGTTGTGCTAACTTTGGTCTGGGCTGACCAACTGTGATCCTCCTATGTCTGCCTGATGAATAGTTGGGGTTACATATGTATGCCAACATGTTTGACACATAAAAATCTTACTTTCAGTGTCTTAGAAGACTTTGGTATTTAAATGAGTTTTGTATGTTGGTAAAGGCACAATTTCGGAGGTTACACTAGCTGGTGGTTTAAGCAAGATATAAATTCAAATTGCCTCTGAGAAACTGAAAATGTCAGGCTCAGCTTGAGTTGTCTCTGGTGTGAAGTGCTTGAGATCAGAATTTTTTCAGGTATTTAAAAACATTTTGAATATTTGCCTAGCCCTCCTGAAATTCATTTATATTTTATATGCAGTATGTATAAGGAACCTGAAGGTAATTTTATACAATGTTCTAGTGTGTCTGAATTTTGACTTTTACCCATCAGATTTGGAATTTTCCAGTTATGGCATCATGTCAATACTGAAACAATTTTGAAGTTTTTGAGCATTTATTTTAGCTCTTTGAATTATGGATTCCCAACCTGAATTGTATACCTATTATTTAGTTAAGTTGATGGCATAGCTGGAACTACTTGACTGTATAAACCAGAGAAGCTCAAATCTTAACATCTATTCAGAACATGTGAGACCGTATTAATATGCAGAAGGTCTAGGTAGGATGTGAGATTTTCCTCTTCCTACAAGTACTTTCATACAGTGCCCACACTGCTAGTCTTCGACCCACACATTGAGTGATGAGGGCTATAAAGGATGTCTGGCTGTGTTTTTTTTTTTTTTTTAAAGATTGCCATTTTTTAAAGTGTGATATACCTCTACTGTTTATTTCATAAGATGTGACTTTCTATGGCTTCAGATTCAGTATGAAACTTTTTTCTTTTAAGTATAGCTTCATTTTGGATATTCTATTTCACTGAGGTTTCAATACATAGAGGATGAACTCTTGTCTTTTTCTCATGACCATCAAATGTATGATAAGCCTGAATCTGAAAGTAATTTCTCATTTCTGACCCTCCTGTCAGCGAAGTTCCTTTGAAGTCAAGTAAAAGATAAGTATAGGCAAAGCAGATTGTCTGTTCAGAGACCCTGTTGCCTCCCTAAAATAAAATGTGACACTCTGAAGATGGCATATATTTTAAGTATGATATTTTTAGAGGTAGGTATGTTTATTGATCTCTAGGTATTAACTGACAACTTTGGGGTTTTTTTATAAGCTCTTTTAAAAGAACCTTTTTAAAAAACTCACTTTTTTTCCCCCAGTTTATGTATGACTCAGTGATTTTGCTGTGTTCACTACAGAGTTGGAAATAGTTTTATAGCTTTTAAATAACTAAATTGTCTTTGCTGCTGAGAATTAAACATAGCGCAAGTCTTACTGAGGCAGATTTTAGGAAGTTGAAGGGCCTTTGGCAGTGACGTGGCAGGAAGTTGGCTGCTGGGACTGCAGTTGTTTTGGGAGCTGTAGGATGGTGGCAGCAAGATGTGTTTACCTTTTCCTGATAGGTAGGTGGTGCCCTAGGCATGCAGGCAAAAAACTGGTGCTTGTTAGGTCACCATAACCTAGATTTCTTTTCATCTACTTGAGTAATTCAAGCCTTTGTATCACATGCTAACGAAGTTATTACTTGTAAGACTAGTTGTGCTTGAAGTGAGGTATTTTTTTTTTTTTTAGCATTGGGAATTGTTAAGCTTTATTGAGTAGAAGATTGTTTAAAAATTTGGGAAAGATTAATAAGGAAAAGAAGCATTTAAGCTATTTTTGTTAGCATGTATCAGTAGAAGAAAGGGCTTTTG
The DNA here is from genome assembly GCF_023159225.1 of Perognathus longimembris pacificus. NCBI lineage: Eukaryota > Metazoa > Chordata > Mammalia > Rodentia > Heteromyidae > Perognathus > Perognathus longimembris. Next base: position 134,286,763 of record NC_063162.1, on the reverse strand, counting down.
TTGCAGATAATTCCATAGGTTTCAGTTGATCATTGGAGAAAATGGTATTTGGTAGTGGAGTGTGTATGTCTGTGTGCATGTCTCTGTGTTTTGGTGGTGTTGCAGTTTGAACTCAGGACCTCGTACTTGGTAGGCTGGCAGGCTCTATCACTTGAACCACACCTCCAGTCCTACTTTTTGATTTAGAAAATATTAGTTTATTGATCAGCTTATATAAACTTATGTAAGTAAATCAAGATAAAGCAACAACTTAGGATGGTGATCTGGTAAATAACTACAAGTTACTTTTCCTTTTCTTTGCTGAGCAAATTAAAAAAAAAAAAACAACTCATTATTTTGGAGATCAAGTCTAGTGAACTTCCTTTTCTGCCTAGCTGTGATCTTTCAGGTATCAGCCTCCTGAATAGTTAGATTATGGGTATGAGTCACTGGCATCTGGTTCAAGTAGTTTGAACTTTATTTTCAATTTAGGAGTTACTGTTGAAGGGCTTCAAGCAGGGACCTATTAAAGCCTTGAGGAGACCAAATTTGAGTGAGATGGAAAGGTAAAATTTGTAGTGGAGAAAGCAATTAGGGATTAATGTTAGCACTCTTAAGTAAGAGTGATAGGAACTGGGCGCTTGTGGTTCATGCCTGTAATTGTAGTTACACAGGTGGCTGAGATCTAAGGATCACAGTTTAAAGCCAGCTGGGGCAGGAAAGTTTGTGAGACTCTTATCTCCAACTCATCACAAAGAGTTGGAAGTGGTGTTGTGGCTCACGTGGTAGAGTGCCTTGAGTAAAAGTTGCTCAGTGATGTTGCCCAGGCCCAGAGTTCAAGCTCTAGGACCAGCAAAAACAAAACAAAACGAAAGAGTCATAGGGCTTAAATTCAGGTAATGACCATGAGACTAAAGAGAAAAATACTATACTAATACTAATGGTAATAGTGAATTAATTTATGTGTTGTGTTCATAAGGCTTTTGAGATAGTCTTTGAGACATATTTAAAAGTATTATTTCTTGAAAAGGGAAACATCTTATTAACACCCCACCCCCGCCCCACAAAACTATGCATTATTGCTCTCTAACAGATGCAATTTGTTGATTTCTGTAGCTTTGATCTGTCTTGGAGTTGTATGTGATTTTGTCTCTGACTCTGACCAAGTCAGGAACTATGTCTATATTCCAAGCTAGGCAACAAATATTGGGGGTATCAGACATAGTTCATTTGACAAATCAGCTAGTACCCATAGCCAGATTTTAAGGGTAAAAAGATGCTGTTAAATGTTGAAGGTGACTGAAGTACACTAATTTTGCATTTCACAGCTGCACTTTAGGGGCTGGTGAATACTTAATAGAAGATAGCCCTTGTATTGTTGTAAGTGTTCCTTTGAAAAATCTCTCCCTTTCACCTTTTTGAAGGAAGAACTTACAAATAAAACTTTCCTTGATCTTGCCATGTCAACAAACCATTAGTTTGGGTGGAATTCCTTTTTCCCTTGAGATGGAAATGAAGCTCCTAATTCCCTAGGATATGAGGGTCCTAAGATGGGTACAAAGGATAGCTTTTGACAAGTTAGCCTTGCTCACAATGAACAACACCACTGACAATACATCAAGTATATATCTGCATAACACATGATTCGTCCTTTTGGGAAACTTTAAAAATCTGCCTTTAAAGAAAAAAAAAATTTCCAGGAGACTTTGTGTGTGAAGTTTTCAGTAAAGTAAGTTTTTAAAGATTTGTTTTAAAAATTTAGTTTGCTAGGGCTGTCAGAAAGAATGGACTACATAATGAATAGCTTAGTCAACTTTATTTTCTCACAATTTTGATGGCTCTAAGTCTGAGATCAACTCTGTGGCAACAGCTGAGAGTAAGTTTTGTGTATGAGTTACAACCCACTAAAAACTGAGGTCAATAATAGAAATGCTGAAATATACGAAATAAGATAGTATAGTTAGAAAAGAACAACTTTTAAAATTCTCGTATGATCTATAGAAATATGAAAAAGCTATAATTTTCTGTTCTAATCTTTTTTTTTTTTTTTTTTGCCAGTCCTGGGGCTTGGACTCAGGGCCTGAGCACTGTCCCTGGCTTCTTTTTACTCAAAGCTAGCGCTCTGCCACTTGAGCCACAGGGCCACTTCTGGCTGTTTTCTGTATATGTGGTGCTGGGGAATTGAACCCAGGGCTTCATGTATACAGGGCAAGCACTCTTGCCACTAGACCATATCCCCAGCCTGTTCTAATCTTTTAAAGTGGTTACTTTTCTGACATTTGTAATCAATAATAAATAGTAGCATAAGAACCTAATATGCTCATCTAGTAACAAAAGGTTCACAGAATGGTATAAACCATAATCTTTTACTAATATGTGCTTCAAATCTTCTTAATTTTTGGAACACATTGTCTCAAGTAAACTTCTGTATTATGACAAAAACAAAACAATAGAATAGGATTTTGAAATCTCTACCTCTGTATATGGTCTGAGTCTCTCTTTTCTCTTTTTCTCTCTCCCTCTCTCTGTCTATTTCACACACATACTCTGTCCATATGATAATGAATACCTTGAGTTTATAGTGTGTATTCCGCTGAAAGTTGTGGTTACACATTGTTCCTTTAGCTTTATAAGATCAATGAGAGAAGATAGCTTTTTTTGTTTCATTTTGTTTTAATTGACATTTTTGTGTGTGTGCAATAAAACCCATAGCACATCTCTATCAATTATACTCTAATGGAAAAGTAAAAAGGATACCTCTTGATTTCCTGGTTTTGTGTTTTTTGGGTGCAGCTAACTCCTGAGTATGAAGGTTGTGACAGACAATAGTATTAGGTACCTGCAACAAAATACTAGAAAAAATTGTCAAAATGTCATATAAGTATGATCTTCTCATGCCTTGGAGTTCTGCCCTATTAAAAACTTGTATCTGGATACAAATTGATCTTGTGTTTAAGCCTAGTGCATCAGTTTTGCCAGGTGTCATCATTCCTATATGGCACTCTCTCTATATAAAGAAATTCTATATAAAGAAACCCAGTATTTGGAAAATCATTTCTAGCCTTTTTATCCACATTACTACTTCAAACAAGGTTACAACTAAAAATAAATTCATCCTATAGTAACTGCCCTACAGGAATTGACTCTTCTTGGTGATCTCTTCACTTTGTGAATTATACAGACTTGAAAGTCTGTTTCATCTCTGAATTCAAGATAGAGATAGTTCTTCCTCTCATGAACTCTGCTTTACTGTTTTTTTTTTTTTGCCAGTCCTGGGCCTTGGACTCAGGGCCTGAGCGCTGTCCCTGGCTTCCTCCCGCTCAAGGCTAGCACTCTGCCACTTGAGCCACAGCGCCGCTTCTGGCCGTTTTCTGTATATGTGGTGCTGGGGAATCGAACCTAGGGCCTCGTGTATCCGAGGCAGGCACTCTTGCCGCTAGGCTATATCCCCAGCTCATGCTTTACTGTTTATTTTTCACATTCCCCTTTGTGTGTGTGTGTGTGTGTGTGTGTGTGTGTGTGTGTGTGTGAGTGTGTGTGTGTGAGAGAGAGAGAGAGAGAGAGAAAGAAAGACAGAGAGACTGCCTGTGTATGCAGGCCAGTACTGGACAAACTAAGGACCTGGGCACTGTTCTTTGTTTTTTGCTCAAGGCTAGCATTCTACCATTTGAGCTATAGCTCAACTTCTGGCTTTTTGGTGATTAGAGATAAGAGTCTTTAGGACTTTGAATTTTGATCTTCAGATCCCAGCCTCCTGTGTAGCTGAGATTGCAGACCTGAGCCACCACCACCCAGCTTTTATTGCATTATTAATTACACCGAACCTATGATTTGAATCTTATCCCTTAAGTGACCAAGACTATAAGCTTAACTTTACAGCATGTAGAGTTATGAATGAATGGATTACCCGGCCTGCCCCCATTTTCCCTGTCCTGCAAAGTTCAGTGAGTTGTTTTTTTTCCCAGTGTTTTCTTCATATGCAGTTTTTCTTGGTTTAAGATTTTCATTGCTCTGTTCTTGCTATTTTTCATTTGTTTAGTATTTTCTGTTTAGGAAGACTTTAGGGGATTCTGGAGTGAATTCTGTGAGAATAAAGTGATTTTCAGCTTTTTCCCTATCAAAAACTTTTCCAAACTCTAGCACAAAATCAACTTATTTATGCTTTTAATTTGTACTTATTTAGCAAGATGTTTGGAGAGTATGTATCTTCTAAGTAATAGTTTGGATATGTAAAAACAGAAGAATCACTTGCCCAGATATTATACTCAATGCAGAATACAAAAAAAAGGAGGAACATTGTCAAGCTTGCACACTTGAATTTTCTTCTAGACTTTTGCTGACTGTGTTGTTTTTACAGCCTGGTGGATGTGCTACAGGCAGACTGTAAATAATTAATTGTATGGTATGTAAGTTGCTGCAAAGCAAGGCTTTTATTTAGTTCATTTTGCTACTTGTATATGCCTTCTTTTAAGTCATAATTCTTTTGAAGACTAGATTTAAAAATCTAGGAATTTAGTATGACCTCATTTTAATATGGAGAAAATTGAGGTAAGTGGTTGCATAAGGTAACTTATAGTTAACAAAAAAGAACAAAAGGATTATTTTGCTAGGTAATATGCATGTCTGAAAAAAAACTGCAAAGAAGTATACCACCACAAAAGGTAAGTTTTCCTTATCTCTCAGTTTTCCCATTTTCTTCTCCAAAGGCAAACCTGTCAGTGTCTTTGGGCTTTCAAAAGAGTTGTTTTATAGAAATATCTCCATAGGGCTGGGGATATGGCCTAGTGGCAAGAGTGCCTGCCTCATATACATGAGGCCCTGGGTTCCATTCCCCAGCACCACATATACAGAAAATGGCCAGAAGTGGCGCTGTGGCTCAAGTGGCAGAGCGCTAGCCTTGAGCAAAAAGAAGCCAGGGACAGTGCTCAGGCCCAGAGTCCAAGCCCCAGGACTGGCCAAAAAAAAAAAAGAAATATCTCCATAGAAATATATATATATGTCTATACATATATATTGCCCCTTTTAAAATGGTAGCATAATATATACTACATACGTTCTTCTGTACCTTGTTTTCATGTGGTAAACGTAGAAAATATTTTTATATTCGTCGATAAAAGTTTATCCAAGTTCTACTTGAAAAATTTCCTTTTACTTAGTAAGCAAAACAAATTCTTAATTGCTGTCATTAAAAACACACCCTTCTCGGTTATAAGGTTAAAATTTCAATTTAAAAGGTGTTGCTCTGGAACATAGAGAAAAGCTATACTTCCTCCCCCAACCCCCAACTCGCTTTTGGTCTTGAGGCTTGAACTTGGCCTGAGCATTGACCCTGAACTTTTTCATTGAAGACTAGCTAGCCCTCTACCACTTTGAGCCACAACACCACTTTCAGTTTTCTGGTGGCTAATTGGAGATGAGAGTCACATGGATTTTCCTGCCCAGGCTGGCTTTCAATTGCAATCTTCAGACCTCAGCCTCCTGAGTAGCTAGGATTACAAATGTGAGCCACTGGAGCCTGGCAGCAATAGTCTATTCCTCTTTTCTTAAAATTTTTATTTATAATTAAATAGTGCTTTCTTTCTGTGTGTATATGTGTGTGTGAGAGACAGAGACACACAGATAGAAGAGGAAGAGAGATAACACCTGTATTACAGTTCAAACAGCAAGGCAGGGCAAACTAGCTCTCTCTACTAGGCCTGGCAGGTAACTGAAATGGCATCTATTTTCTGAAGCGACTGTTCACCAGGGAGGTAACTGGGTGCTAGATGATTGTGTCACCATAACCACCTTCACAGACAAGAGTGTATGAATTCCACAGTGTCAGTTCTGGAATTTGTAGTGAAAAGTGTCATTCTAGTACTTAAGGGTCAGTGCCTTTTTTTTTTTCCATTAGGCAAATCTGCATATAAAAATAAATTCTAACCAGAAGGTTGTTCAATGTGCATTGACTCAGCTTTCATTGTGGTACAGTGATCTTTCTTATAGGAATACAGTGGCCATTCAAAGCAGATGTTTTCTTTGTATTATTTCTACTAAATGAGGTTGCAAACATCTTGATATTGACTTTTCTTGATTCTTTAGGTAGTTATAGATTATCTCCTTTAACACATTTTTTTTTCAGAATTTGACTTGTTGGGCTAATAATGTATATAAACCACTTGTCCAATGCCTCTCGATGCTCAATCTACCTCATCTTGTTATTGATAAATATCAAACATCATTTGGACCATGTCTATAAAAGACTAGTATATCTCATGTTTTATTTTCATCCTTTTAATTCTTCAATTCTTTTCATTTACTTCAAAATTTTCACTTACCCTTAAATACTGCCTCCATGAGCTATCATTTGGCCATCATTTGATTCTGTATGATTTTCCAATTATTTTGTCTTTGATATTTTAAAATTTCAGTTTCTTGTCCCCAAAATAACTCTATACCCCCATGGTTCGCCCATATGAAATGTGAATATGTTGGAAGGAATGATCTTTAATGATACTGTCTGGCTCCAGAATACATTTGATTTTTGGTTTTTATTTGAATAGATGATCTTAAGCTCTTCCAATAAACTCTGCTTCCCTTTCTTTCATGCTCTGCTTACATTTTCTCACAGGGTAGAAAGAAAGTTATATTAAAAATGGTAGCAGCAGTTGACTATGGTATTGAGGGGTAATGATTGGAAATCTAGTAGAATGAGGATGATGATAGTTTAGCAGTTAATAATACTGCAGATCTCATACACACTTGACAAGTCAAAAACATTTATGTGTCTTCAGGTGAGTCAGTCACCCCAGCAATAATGTGCTCTGAGCCTCTCTGCATCTTCTGGAGGATGAACTGTTCCTCTAAGAGTGGCAAAATAGATGTGGCAAAGTGATAGAGACATTGGCACAGACCTTCCTGATTGTGGAAGTACAGATTATGGTACAGCCGCATGCCATTGTGCCCCATTACCTTCCAGATCAGGAGGTGCCACCATCTTTCCAAGAGGTATTACTAAGAAATAGGGACTGAATATATTCTTTTCTACCACACAGAAACTTGCTGACTTTCCATAAATGGTGTTTGAGCCTGAAGGCAGAGGAAATAATATGCCTTGTCTTTTAACTTGAGAGTCTTGATCTAGCAAAGCATTCAATAGAATCCTGCTTTGGGGTTCTGCATACCAATGTGAGCCAAGGTTTTCAGCATTTGCCACTTTAGGGAAAGTCACAGTTTATTATCAGAAATAAAAGTGTGTGTTGCTGTGTCTAGTCAGTACCACAATTTTACCTAAGCCAAACCTCATTGAAATTTTGTACTGAGCAGTTAGAATATTCCAATTATTTTCCAGAAAGGAGCCATGTTTTACTCGTGAAAAAGAATGCAAGGGAGGCATAACTCCTTATAAACATTTTAATATATTTTTTATGTAAGCAAGTTAGTTTCCAGTACATTTCTTTATGTATTTCTGGAAGAGGGCTGGTGTTTTAGTTAGGATCTAGGATGGATTTTCAGCTCCCCTCATAGGTTAGTCACTGTTGACTTGTCTGGTGTAGAGACATGGGATGCGCTGGATGAATGTGAGCTGAGGAAGGCATGACAGGAAATTAGTTCATCGGAGAAATATGGGAAGAAAAGCTTTGGTGGAACTGCAGGGTGATTTAGGGATTCAGGTTAGCTTCGGGGTCTGAGTCATTCTAATAATCTGAAAGTAATTTTGTAGATAGCGCTACTGGAAGGCAGGAGCCCTGTATTACCTTTTTCGTTCTTAGTTGTCTGAGCACAGTCTTTCAGATATAATAGACATCTCAAAAATGTTGAATTAAGTTGGAATCACTGATCATGAAAGCTAAATTGTAGCACCAACAATAAATGCTTTTCTTCTGTTGTAACTGTATTTCATCCAATTATTAGCTCATTTGGTGAATAGTAAGATTTGAAAAATTTTATTGTTACTATTAATGTGTTGTACAGAGGAGCTACCATTTCGTAAGTCAGGTAATGAGAGTACATTTCTTTTTTTGGATAATGTCACCCCTTTCTTTACATTCCCCCAGTTTTTCCCTCTCCTGCCCACAACTTGCATAGGTCATTTTCCACATAGTGTCTACTGAAAAGCATGACTGCATTTGTTCACCCTTCTTCCTCTCTTATAGAAAGTTCCTAAAACCTTTGTTGGGTTCATGTAACACAAATATTTGGCTGCTTCGGATTAATCTCTTGGTAATTTTTATTCATTCCATATATATGTATATGTATATATACACACACGTGTGTGTATAAGGAATGAATATATATATATATATACATATATATTACTGAATGTATTCCTTTAGGCATGATCATTCTGTCGAGTACTTTCAGAAGGAGGCAGATTTGTAGGATGGTAAGAGTAATTTGTCCATCTTGTATTTAAGCAACAAAGTTTCAGCAAACATGGGATCTTTGATTTGCTCATCATGAAAGCAGACATCTTTGAGGTCATTTTTGCCTAATATATCTTTGGAATTTACATTCCAATCTTTAAAAAGTCAGTGTAATTACAAAGTCTTGGAACTATTCCAGTATGTGGTGTTATTTCCTCCTTTGCATATTTTTGTATGTTTGGCAAAATGGATTCTGTAGATATTAGTAACTTAAATTTTTTAATTCATTATGATTGAAAAAACAAGATGTTAAGTATAGACTCTGGTTCATCTTAATGCTTTACTTTTGTTCCTTTTAATTTTTTTTCAAATCAAAGGGAAAAATTGAATTACTGTGAAACACTAAGATAATTGAGAACATTTGCTCCAAAAAATATGCTAATTTTTTTCTTTTTACCAAACGTTGTGTTCCCAAGTCTGTGAAAATTACCTGTTTTCAAAAGTCCAGAACACTTTGTTGTTGTTTTTTTTCCAGGTAAATGTAATATAGTAAAAATAAGATACAAGTTCATCAAAGGCAATGGTTTTGATTTGAATATAAAAAGATACACTACTCCATAACTGCAATTTACTCAGGACATTTGACAAAGATAAACCTTTTCAGTGGACCGTTCACTCTTTAAAAATCTTTTTTTTTTAAATGTCCATCATTTTGTGAACAGTGAAACAAGCATTTTATATATTTGAATTGGGTTAAAGACAGAATGCTACTATATAAAGTGGAATTCCTTGTATTAGATGAAAGATTGTTCTTACTATAAAACTGAAGCATACTGTATAAAATTGGGGGAAATAAAGATTGCCTGCAGCCTCATGGCTTGGAGTCATCCTCTGAACCTCTTGCTGTGTTTTCTACGTGTGTCTGTGCCAGCACACAAGCACACACATGCCACAAATGGATGGCCTTTTCTCAGGGCATAAACGCTTCTCCACACCATTAGGTTTTATTTGATGGGACTATTTTAATAACAAGATAGTATCGACCATGTCTTTTATTGGTGGATACAGAATATTTCTAACTTTTCTTTGCCTTTTGGTGAGGGCCTTCGTTTGAAAATTTAATGCATTCAAGTTACTCTGTAGTGAGAAAATCCAAAGTAGAATTTCTGGGAGGAAGAGTTTAGGTCCCTTTCCCCTACTTTGGTTAGAGATTCCGTGGTTGGGTTATTTTCCTCGGATGCCCTTTTATCCCGCGGTGTGACTGGGGGCGCAGGGCGGCCGCCCCACCACTCCACCCGGCTTTGCACCCTGCCCCGGTTTCCTGCGCGTTTCTAATCGCCATGTCTCTCTGTCTTTCCTCCCTGGGGTCCGCTGCGTCCCGGCTGAAGCCTGGCGAAGCCATCGCCCCGCAGCGCGTCGGTCCTGCGCCCCGCTGCACCCGGAAGCCGCTGCCCGCCCGCGGGCGCCGTCACCACGCGCCAGGCCGCCGCCAGCTGCTGTGCCAAGCTCCGTGCCGGGGCCGCCCGGGAGCGCCAGCACAAGGCGCGGGGCCTCGGCAAGCCCGGGAAGCCCGGGAAGCCGGGCAAGCCCGGCAAGCCTGGCAAGCCTGGCAAGCCCGCCGGCTCTTGAGCTGGGAAGGGAGCGGGGGAAGCTCTGCGTCTCCCTGCGCACGGGGCTTCTCACACTGCGCCCGGCCCTCCGGACCTCACCACCCTGCGCTCGCTGTCTGCAGTCAGCTCTGCTTCCTCGCCCAGACCCCGCCTGCCTTACCGCCCACCACTCCCACCAAGCCACTCAGGACCACGTACCTTGGGGCTCGGCCTGGGCCTGGGCGAGTGGTTCCCGGACGAGCCAGTGCAACTCCTAGCGTATTTCCTCCTCATCCTGCCTGCCAAATCCTGGCTTCTTTGAGAACCTCATCACCAGACGTCTCCTTTTCCTTCCTCCTTGTAATTTATAGCATTTTCTATCCCTTGTGGGTCTCTTTCATTATTAGTTCTCCAAAGACCTATTCCTACTTTTAGTCTTCTCAGCCTCCATTTCTGTGATCAAAAGCTAGTTTCAGCCCACTGTACTCTGCTGGAAGATTGTCCGAATAACTGCAAATCCCCAGTGAGCACAGGGTGGTTGACACAAGGCAGGGCTGTGGTAGGCACAATTGTGGTTGAACTTGAGCTCCATTACTCGGTCCCCTTCTTCCTGTAACTTCATGTCCCAAATGCTCATTTTCTCTCTTTAGAATAGGTTCAGGTTCCCAAGGTTACCAATGGCATCCTCTTGTTTGTGGTGGCCATGGGAATGCCTGGCCTGTCTCCTGCCCCATAGAGCAACATTGACAGGCAGCTCTCCCTCCTTTTGCAAAGTGCCTCACCCCTGGGTTTGCACTGTGACTGAGCACAGGGAGGGGTTGGTGAGGGCCCATTCACATGAGATGCTGGATGCGCCAACCAATAGTTTTGGGGAGTTCTCAACACCTGGCTGAAACTTTCTTAGAACTGTGCTGCAGTCTGAGGCTATTCTTTCCCAGTCTTCCTTCCTCTCATCTATGGGTTTCTCATCCCTCTTCCTGGTTCCTGCCCTTTACCTGTCATAGGTGCCCTCTCAGTAGGACTCTTGAATTGTGATCCCTGTCTTGGTGTCTGCTTCTAGGACCAGAACTAGCACCTTGCCAGGTATTCCACTCTCCGATGCCATTTTCCTGCCCTGGGCTCTTTGCTCACTGACAAGTTCATTAACACCATTTCCTCCCATGAATCAACCCTTATCTTGAGAGCGCTGATAGGCCTAGAGTCTATGGTCCATTATCAAAACCACTCTCTGAAATGCAATGCTGTCAGCACTCTTGAACTATAGTTTCTTCCAAGTTACTTTCCCGACAAACACCCTGAATCCTGGCTAACCTTTCCTGCCTATCTGGCATTGGCCTGACTGGGACAACTGAAATAAAATCACACAACTCAGCCACCGGCTTTACTTGCAGTCCATTATCTCACAGTTCAAATTGGTGCTGTTGTTCCTCCCGTAGTATTAATTTTCCGTTGCAAATATTTTCACCCCCTCAGAAATGTTCTGATCCCCTTCTGATTTCTTCACATTTCCCCTCCAAAAAAAGAGTTACTACACACAAACTTCCTCCTCTTCCCACCACAAGATCTTCCAACACAGTTACCTTAAAGAACTTCCTCTTTGTAGCTATGGAGAGAGTTTCAAAAAACCATCTGTTTCTCCGGATCTCGTCTACTTCTGTATCTCTAAGAATGTTTCTTTAGGTTTTCCTGCTTTCCCTCTTCAGCATCCTCTGTTCCCCTCCACACACCAGCCTTCAAACGTGCTGGTGTCCTTTGTCCAAGCCAAGCATCCCTGTGGATGTCTTTTCCATCTGTAGCTTTTTCTCAGTGTTGACAAGTTGTGTTAGAACCACACTTCTATATAGAGTTTTCCTTCAATGTTGCATGTATTTTCCAGTATTCTCTTTACTTTGCAATCCACAACAATGTGACTTTCCCAGCATACTACCAACAGTAACCTCTTAGAACACCAGGCTCTTCTACATTGCCTAACCCTGAAAGGCCGGCCATCCTCTGCCAAGAAGACCTATCTGAATGTTCTCTCTCCACATCAAAGTCTCTCTTCTGCTCTAGGTTTCCTTGTGCCATCACTAATGGCTTTTTAAATATTGAAATTTGAGTCTCTCTTTTCTTTATCCTTTCCCAGTTGTTTTTCTTAAACCACTTTTCATAAACTATGTACTATCTTTTGTTAAAACAACTTTCAAATTTTCATGACCTGCTGAATCTTTCCTCTTATGTTCTAGACTCATATCTACTTGTTCCCTTTGATTGACTCAGGTATCTCAAATTTAACATTACCCCAATATTATTTTTCTCATCCTTCTCCATTGTAAAAGAAACACCACCATCCAACCCACTGCACAAACCAGAGATTTGGAGCCAACTCTTGTTTGCTTTCATGAACAGTTCCTTATATCCAGTAGACCAGCCTTATTACTTTTCTCATTCAAGCATTACTTTTAATCTGCTTCTTTTCAAGATCATTGCCATCACTTAGGCTGACCAGTGTTTTTTTCTCACTTGATTATTGTGACATTAATCTGGTTCTTCTACTAGTGCTCTTGGCCCACATATTTGATAAAGTGGCAGCAACGACCTTTCTTGTACATTGAATTAAGTAACTTACATTGTACTTTATAGGACATAATCTAAACTCATCACAAGGCTGCATAGTCTTGTACAATCTGACATGTATCTAGTTCTCCAATGCCATCTCTGCTTCTCTCTTTCCTGCCCACTGTGATACGGCCACATCGTGCCAAAATCTTTTCTGTACCTCAGGGGCTTAATACATGGTATTCTCTCTGTATCTTTTAGATAGATGCTTGGATTCAACGTTTTGGGAAAGGCACGCTGAAAGCACTGTATTGAAAGCAGTCCGCACTCTGGATTTCCTGTCTGTTCTTTATTTGTTGTTATTATTTATTTGTTTATTTGCTTTTGGGAGAATTGGTTGCCAACACTAGAATAAACAAGGGAAGCAACTATGTGTGGATGTCAGATTTCAACATTGCATTCTCTGCCCCTAGCACAATATTTGGCATATACTAGGTGCACAGTAAATATCTGTTGAAGGAATGAATGAATGGATATGCTAATATTTCTGTGAGAGGCTCACTTTTTAGTAAGACCTCTTATATATTAGAACCACTACCTTTTTTTCTGTATGCTATAGACATTGTGCCCCTTCTTGAACATATGCCAATTAAATTCATGATGTCTTTGATATACAGAAATATTTGCATTTTTCAGTTAGATAAATCTCATGAATTATGCCTTTGATGGTGTTTTTAAAAAGTCTTCTCCATGCCAATATTATATAAATATCTATGTTGCCTTGTATTTTAATTTTTTTTAGATTTGAATATTTACCCCAAATGGAATTTATTTTTGATATAGGTATTATTGAGGATCTAAATATTTATATAGTTGTTGCATCATCATTTATTGAAAACCCCCTTTTCTACTGTTTTGAATATTCCACATTTATCAAATATTAAATTCTTACACATACTTGGAGTGGTTTCTGGATTTATTGCTTATTTACTTTTTGGTATTCTGTGTTCCTGTTCTATGCTATTTTAATTATTGCTATTTTGCCACTTGCTTTATTGTGTGTTTAACTTTGCAGTGGGATAAATGTTACTTTTAATTTTCAAGATGTTTGGCTACATTTGTTTGGTTATATTTGGTTAAGTGCTGAAAGCAGATCAATGTCATTTTATTTAGAATTGCTTTAACATTATAGATTAATAGGAAGAAATGCAAACTTTGTTTTCTATGCAGGAAATGGTTACAAATCAAAATTCCTGAAGATACTTTTTACATTCTTCATTAATTTTTCATTTGCTGAGCATTTGTTACTTATGATTATTTGGTATGTCATATCTCTTTTGCTATTTGAATATGATCATTTTCCCTTTTTTGATGATAACTCATTGGTCAAGCAATCGACTTTTGTATTGGTAATTTTTCTGAACACTTTCATTAATCCTTGTTATTGAATCTCTTTTAAATAGTCATTTTAAGTGTAATTAGTAATAGCTTTTTCTCTTCCCTTACAATAGTTATACTTCATTTACTAAATAAATGATGGTGTACTTTTTCTCTTGTTCCTGACTTTTAAGGAATGCCATTAATATTTCACTAACTTTTAATGTTAACTCTTAGACTGAAATATAGCTCTTTACCAGATTAAGAAATGGCTTTCTGGTTTCATATGATAAATATTTTATTGGAAATTGTTGAAATATATTAAACATGTTCCAGTTACTTAGATATTATTATATGGTTTATTCTTGTGGCCTATTATAAAAATAAATTATGTAATAGATTTGTTAATATGGAGTTATTTTTGCTTGAGAGACACCCTGTTTCATTATGATCTACTGTTTCCTCTTTATAATAATATTGAATTCTATGCATTATATTTTATATAAGATTATTGCATTTATATTCATGAAAAGATTGAACTATAATTATAGTTTTGTATTCTATCTTAACCACTTCAATTAGTGAGTTTTTCATTTGATTCTGTGTTATAGTAGTGAATAATATGAGTTGCTTGTTCTTTAATGGCTTGGAAAAACACACCCAGAAGACTCTTTTAGGCTGCAAGACTTTTCAGAGTAGGTGAGGAGAAAATTCTCGGAAAACTTAAACATATTTCTTCTACACTGAGCATCAGTGGCTCATACCTATAATCCTAGCATTTCAGGAAGCTGATATCCAAAGCCAGCCTAGGCATTGAAGTCCATAAGTCTCCAGCTCCAACAAAACAACCAGTTTTGAAAAGCAGGGCTAGAACCATGTCTTAAATGGTAGAGCACTAACCAAGCACGTGCAAGGCTCTGAGTTAAAATCCTGGTACTGCCTAAAGACAAATAACAATATAAGACAGAAGAAAACATTTGGGCCTAGACAAGTTAACTATTACTTCTTGACTATATAGTTAAAATTATATATATGTATATATTAATAACCCTTTTTCATAGAGTTTTAAGATAGGCTAGAAGATTTCTAGTACAATTACCTTAAAACTAAATATTTTCTTCTGTATTTGTGGCTTTAGATCCTTTCTTATTTCTAATCTTTTTAAGTGTATTTTTTCTTTTATTAGATATGTTTTATTAAACATATGTCTTTTTTAAGTAAACAACATATAAACATTTTTATCAGTTCTGTTTATCTGTTGTATATCAGTATAACATTTCATCTTTAATTCCTCCTTTGTTTCACAAGTTTTTGTTGTTCATGTACATTCTTTGTAGTTTATGTCTTAGTTCATTTATTTTACTCCATATTTAATGATATAGCACATAAGAGTATAAGTTGATCTCTGCATATGTCTTTGACTGCAACTCAAGAGGTTGCTGTGTGTTCTCTTAATACCACTGAAAAGTGATGGCTTATAGGGATGCTTCGATTTAATTTTTAACTGGTATAATTTAGGATAGTAACTGTTGTTCATTCTGCTTTCTTTTAATGAAGAGTAAGCATATTAATATTTACGATGATGTTTTAATAAAGAGCCAAACTTGTAAAAATTGAAATCATCTGGGAAATAGTTTAACTGAAATTGTATACAGGCACTGTCATAGAGTTTCTTCTTCCAATAGTGTCAAATTATGTTGACTGTACTAATTATTGACAATGTAAATGGACCATAAGACTAGTGCCAGTGAATGGAATTGCACTTTGTTTACCTCAAGTAATATTAAATTTGAAAGTAATATTAATTTGAAAGATCATATGATCAAAAAAAATCCCATCAAAGTTAATGAAATCAGCAAAGATTTATATATTGTGAATATAGACTTGTTGCAAAATATTAGCATTAGAAAATTTTACACTTGGAAAAAGTAATTTATTTTTTATAATTATAATTTTAGTTAATATAGATAAATAAAACACTCACCCAGAGAAAAGTACACTTAACCTTTTGTTTTATTTCCTTCTAAGACTGTTTTTGTACTTGTCTGTCTCCTTCTTTTGGGTAGATATGGGTTGTATTCTTTGAATTGGCTTCTGTTATTTTGCTTCTTATTTGTGAACATTTCCCTATGTTATTAGGAAGTGCTGGGGATTGAGCCTGGAGCTTTGTGTTTACCAGGCAAGCCCCCTGCCATTGAGCTGAATCCCTAACCCCAAGGTGCTTGCTTCAGGCCCCATGCTGTGCAAGGTCCTTCTCTGGACCTCCTTTGGTGACTCCTCCTCTACCAGGGTGAAGAGTGGACTGCATCCACCTTGAACTTCTTCTTTAGTCTACATTCTGGGCTTGGGGGATCCAGAATTCTCAAACCAAATACTCCATCTTCCCTTCTTTTCAGATGGCTTCCCAGCTGGAGCATGGACAAAGCTTAGTTTTGCAGGCTGGCAAGTCTTCCTCTGTGCATGGGAGACCCATTGGCATGTGGGTTGCTGATCAAGCCATTATACTTCAGTGTGGAAGTCTGAGCAATCCAAAACTCTTTAATTTGTATGAGTATTAAAATGTATTTGTCAGCATAGAACAATAGAAGGTATCCTAGCGGCTCATTGGCTTGGTTTGTAACTTTAAAATTAGACATGTGGTATACAAGCCTTCATTTTGTTGTTGTGCTAGACGGTGTAAATGTAATTGGTCCTTAAGGCTACAAGCAAAAGTTCCAATCCTGTGAGCCTCAGAGGAGAAAAGGACATCTTGAGGCTTCAGAGAAGCCAGTGGCTACAGGGTGTCACTTTAGGGCTGAACACTGGGTTTACAACACTCAGCCTAATTGTTCCCTAAAACTTCATAAATTCTAGAGGCTTCTTTTCTAGAATGGACTACAAAATGGACAATGAGTAGCTTAGCGAGAGGTATGGATCACAATGAATTGAAGACCTGAAACCTGTATACCAATCCTAGGATAACAAAAGCTGCTAGAATTTCTCTGTGTTCTAACAGGCTCATTAGAACATTACTGACCAGTTGTTTTTTTCCTTCTAGATTAGTAGGGAGTTTAGAATCAGATATTACTTAGAAAATCAATGTATTAAGACATATTTCCCATCTATGTACAGTGGTATTAGAGTTAATAAATACACAATGATACACAAAGAAGCGCAGGATGTCTTGGAAGAGTAAAGCTAATAGATGTCTCTTACTGGGAAAACTCAGAGAAAGTTCTTGGAAGAATTGATCTTCAGTTGGAAAGTAGAAAATGAGCAGAATCTCTAGGTCTAGAGTTCAGGAAAAAAAAAGAAGAACGACAAAATCAGAAGAGAAAATGCCATGAGGAAGCTGGAGGTGACCAAGAACATGATGAAGTAAAGACGAATGAAAGTTTGTTTGATTTGAGAATTGAAAACCAGGAGAATGTGGCTGTGTAAGACAAAGGGAACGGAGAGACCCATTGTGTCAGTCTCTATAGAGAAGTTCTGAACTTCTTTAGGAAATAAATCAGAACATGGTCTTTCTGTGAACTTGTTGACACAGAAGACAAAAATCCTGTAAGGGAATAATTCAAAAACATGTAAGTACTACATATACTCACTGTGGTGTAATATCATGGAAAAAGAACTAAAATTGGTGAGTGACAACAGCTTTTAAGCACTTGAGTGCTTGAATTGAATCCGAAAGTTGAGTGAAGATTTTCTAGCAAACAAATGAGTGGGGAAAGAAAATAGAGCACTAAGGGAAAAGGCTTGGGTGTAGAAACAACTCAGTGTAGATGCAGACTAGTATATATGCCTTTATGTTTCTTTGTCATTTGTTCATTGTTTAGTGCTGGAGATCAAACCCTGAGCCTGTGTATACTGGCAAGCGGTGCACCACTGAGCTACATTCCCATCCCTCTCAGCCATTCGTTAACATGACATCCAACACCACTCAGTCTGAGCAGTGTTGGTAGTTAGGCCCAGTTGCCTAAGCATGTGGGCAAAAGCTTGGGCTAAAACCCCAGTCTAGGGATGAAACAACAATTAAACCTTTCCATAACACAGTCTTTCCTGAATATTGAGAGTAATTCAACTTTCAGTCAACATCTTGGTCTCAAATGCCCAAATCCCATGCAGAAGACAAGACATATGAAAAATAGGCAACCTAACTTTTCTAAAAGGTAACACAGTAAATAGACACTAGTAATAGTGAAGCAAAGCTTTAAAACCCCAAGCAAAGAAGAAAACATAAATCACTGGGTGAATTCCAAGAAAATACATGTAAATAGCTGACATTGTAGGATATGAAAGAGAAATTCAATAAAGAAATAATAGAAATCCTGAAAACAAAACACTAAAATTATAGAAATAAGAATTAAAAAGTTCAATAAATGAAAAAGCCAGATGAAAAAACTCAGATTTGATCCAATACACTAGATCAAATCAAAGACAGTACCAGAGTCTAGAGGAAAAGTAGATATGTCAGAATATTCAGGTAAACATGAAAAGCAGAAGTCAGAATATTCAGGTAAAGATGAAAAGCAGAAGTAGGAGCCAGGAGCTGGTGGCTAATGCCTATAATCCGACCTGTTTGGGAGGCTTAGATAGGAGGATCGTGATTTGAAGCCAGCCTGGTCAGGAAAATTCACGAGACTTTTACCTCCAATTAATCACCAAAAAGCCAGAAGTGGAGTTGTGGTTCAAATGGTAGCATGCTAGCCTTGAGCACAAAAAACTCAGGGACAGCACCCAGGTTTGAGATCAAGCCCCAATGCTACCACACAAAAAGAGTGAAGTGTGAGCATAACATGCAAGACTTCTCAGACACTGTGAAAAGACCAAACTTTCGAATCATGAACTTAAAGAGTAAGTACAAAACAAAGGCATAGGTAATAGCAGAAAATGTCCAAATCTTGAGAAAGAGATGATCATTCAAGGACGGTAGACATTTAGGGATCTAAGATAGAAGAGCAGGAAAACAACCAAACAACCCAAACCTCTCTAAAGCATATTATAGTTAAACTTTAAATACACAGAACAGGAAGGAATATTGAAAGCTGCAAGAGAGTAACTAGATCACCTATAAAGAAAATATATAAGATTAACATCAAGCTTCTTTTTTTTTTTGGCCAGTCCTGGGCCTTGGACTCAGGGCCTGAGCACTGTCCCTGGCTTCTTCCCGCTCAAGGCTAGCACTCTGCCACTTGAGCCACAGCGCCACTTCTGGCTGTTTTCTGTATATGTGGTGCTGGGGAATCGAACCTAGGGCCTCGTGTATCCGAGGCAGGCACTCTTGCCACTAGGCTATATCCCCAGCCCCCAAGCTTCTTAATAGAAACTTTAAAAGCAAGGAGGCTATGGAATAATGTATTTTTTTAAAGTTGTGACAGAAGGTAATTGTGTTCCATAAATGAAGGAAAGTAAGTCCTTTCATTATAAAGAGAAAGTAAAGGAATTCATGACTACTAATAAAGTAAATTTTGTTCCCCCCACAATGTGTTTACTTTTCTCAGCAGCTCATGGAACTTTCTCCAAAATAGATTATATTTTAGGATGCAAGGCAAGTCTTAACAAATATAAGAAAATGGAAATATTTTCCTGCATTTTTCCCCCAAGTACAACAGAATAAAATTGGAACTTGACAGCAAGAGTCTCAACAGTAGAAGAAACAGCCCACTTGAGTGATCACTGGTCACAGAAGAAATAAGGGATAGTGGCTAAAATCTAAAAATTGGATAAAATGGAAAACCTAACTTAGCAGAACCTTTGGGACACAGCAAAGGCAGTGCTAAGAAGAAAGTTCATAACTATGAGTGACTATACTAACAAATCAGGGATTGCAAAATAATTTAACGATGTACAAGTGCTTAGAAAAGAAAAAAGAATAAGCCAAAAGCAAAAGTAGTTAGGAAGGAATCGTAGAGATCAAGACAGAAATGAACAAAATGGACACCAAAGGAATAATAGAATCAAGGAAACAGTCTTTTTTTTGTTAATAAAAAAATTGCTATTAGAAAGGTGATATACAGAGGGGTTACAGTTATGTAAGTGAGGTTAAGAATACATTTCTTTTTGGACAATGTCACCCTTTCCCTTGTGCTCTCCCAGTTTTTCCCTCTGGTACATACCCACAAGTTGTATAGTTCATTTTCAATATGTTGTCTAGTGAGCATTTGTTCACCCTTTGTCCCTCCATTTCTGTATTTTCTTTTTGAAGGTAAGATTATCCTGGATTATCTAGGAGGGCGCAGCGTAATGATAATGAGCCATGCAGGTGAAGGGAAGAGACAGAAGTTGTGGGAGGTGCAAGGTGGAAGCAAATGTAATGATACACCAAGGAATTCTGGAACAGTAAGGAATGAATCTTCTCCCCAGCAATCTCCACTTTAGCTCAGTGCTTCTTACCTTCACAGTGAAAGACCATTTGGGTTGTTTTAAGCCTCTCAATTTGTGCTAATTAGTTGTAGCAAGCAATGTAAAACAAATACAAGCAAAAGTGGCAACAGGGACACATCATGATTAATCTAGTGGTCTCTTTAAAATCCTTCTGCTTAGAGTTTTCCTAATTCAGATTTCAATTTCATTTTTCACAGCAGTATGCTTGGCTCCTCCTTGGCACAACAAGCTCTTTAAAGCAACTTCATTACTTTTTTTTTTTTTGTATGAGAAAAGAAACAAAAAGTAAAGAAAAGTACACAAAACAAAATGAAGTAATAAAGCCCAGACTTCAACTGCCTGTGCTTCATGGCTAGTTTACTAATTCTGAACTGAATTTGAAAAAGATCCTCCAAATTTAGCAATCTTTTTTTTTTTTTTTTTGCCAGTCCTAGGCCGTGAACTCAGGGCCTGAGCACTGTCCCTGGCTTCTTTTTTGCTCAAGGCTAGCGCACTGCCACTTGAGCCACAGCGCCACTTCTGGCCATTTTCTGTATATGTGGTGCTGAGGAATCGAACCCAGGGCCTCATGTATACGAGGCAAGCACTCTTGCCACTAGACCATATTCCCAGCCCCAAAATTTAGCAATCTTATATTCACAGTTTTACTTCAATGTCATTCCTTAACAGCATTACTTGTTCCCAGTGGAAAGGAATATGCAATTATCAATTTCCTTTATGTAGTTGCTGTTGGTGATTTTCTGACACAGATTCTTTCAGTCAAGTATTGTAAAGTGCTATGTGAAATCTAGATTTCATGTAAACAGTATAGTTAACACCCCTATGTAGGATTTTGTTTGTAGTATTAGGAAATTGCAAATGGTATGCACAGACTCAAGTTTCTTAGGAGAAAGCAACACTTACATGGAAACAGTTTGGAATTATTTTACTTTTCTGACCCTACTATTCATGATGTACTATTATGCACCATTGTGCATACTAAATAAAAAACAGTGGCCTAATCTTTTGAAAGTGCTTCTGGCATTACCTGAGTCCATTTTTTAAAAAAGATCAGTAGAAGCTCTGTATTTGATAGACACAGAATGAGGTTCTGAAAGAATGAACAGCAAGGGCAAGATGTAAAGTTCACTGTGCTCAGAAACGTTCATATTCCAGCTTCGAAGTATAGGTATTTGCTGACTATTTAAAATGCATGATAGCACATTGAATTTAAAATGTCAGAAATTATTGCCCTTGGTTAATTGTTCAGGAAAAACCTCTAAGTAATTGGACGATCCCCTCCTGGATGTGACTATTTCCAGTCATTGTCCATATCAGCATTTTGTCACAGGCAGAAAAAAAACCAAAACCGAAGGAGGAACTAGAACTATGCAACTTGAGAAAAAGCCATTATAAAAGGAATGATTTTTACGGCTGAAGTAAGTGCTTTAGAGTAATGAAACTTTTAAAAAGTGCTATGCTTTCATTAATTTTTTTTCCCTTTGAAACCTCTAGATTCTTATGAAGGGGAAAGAAAAGATGATAAAAAAAACTGAGAGGAGAAATGGTTTGCTTTTGAATTGTTCCTCTTCTGGAGCTCCCATCAAAAGTTCAGTGCATTTCAATGAAACAAGTTAATAGAAATGAATGAGGAGAATTGAAGTCCAAGGAGAAAGAGTGCAGTGTAATAAGATAAGCAAAAGATTAGAGCGACATCTAATAATTTGGCTACTGCTGCCATTTTTTGGGGGGGTCATATTGGGATTTGGATTTAGGGCCTTGTACTTGCAAGGCAAGCATTGTACCACTGAGGTATGTCTCAAACCATTTCTTTTTTTTTTTTTTTCTTTAGTGCCCTTTTCCCAGGGTTGTCTTCAGTCTTTGATCTTCCTACTTTTACTTACTGTATAGCTGGATTTTATATATATACCACTATGTCTGGCTTATTTTATTTATTTCTTTTTTATTGTCAAGGTGATATACAGTGGGGTTACAGTTACATACATAAGGTAGTGAATACATTTCTTGTCAAACCTGTTACCTTCTCCCTCATTTTTCTCCTACCTTCTCTTCTCCTCAATTCTCCCCCTCCTGACTTGTATAGTTAATTTTCAACACATTGTCTTGTGAGTATTGTTGTTGCATTGGTTCACCTTTTAACCTTTGTCTCACCACCTTCCCCTTCCCTTCCCTAATTCAGATAAACATATATACAATACCTAGGGCACCAAAATCCAATACAGTGACAACAGGGGCTGAACCATAGGGAAGAAAAAAGAAGTAATTTCACATAGTACATTAAAAATAACAACAACAATAATAAATGACTTGTTCCCAGATCTTGGAGTTCACTTTGCTTAGCATCATCTTATGTGATTATATGCAGTGTTTTTTTGCTCTGGTTGGCCTCAACCTGAGATCTTTCCATCTCTACTTCCTGCATGGCTAGAATTACAGGTGTGAACAACTGTGTAACCAGTTCATGGCCCAGATAAGATCTTGTGAAATTTTCTCCCTGGGCTAACTTGAAACTGTGACCCTCTTGATCTCAGCCTCCCTATGTAGCTAGGGTTATAAATATGAGCCACATATGCCAAACTTAAAAGTGAAATACTCTTAAGATATGACAGGACATAAGAAATCCAACTGTTTATGCTATGGTTAAAGCCTAAAAGAAGGCTAATTTTCACAGGTGGGCCTTTACAGTAATCTCTGTGGATTCCTGTTAAGCTTCGAATGTGCTCCAGTTATTTCACATGGAGTTATGCAGGAGGAAGAAATGAGTGTGAGTAGTTCCAAATGTGAGACTGTTCTATGTCCTAGCACCAGCCTCAGTCTGTGGCATAGCAGGGAGGTGAGACTAGGGTACTTGGAGGAGTCAGGGAGCACTGGTGGTACTCTTTTCTGGGTCTTGATGAGGTTACTGCTTAAGTCTCAGTAGCTTCTCCTGTAAAATGAGGGTGATAATAAAGAAGTTTCTAGACAGTGGGGTTGAACCACAGCTTCTGGCAAATAGTTGCTGCCCAGCAAGTGTGAACATAAGCATTCAAGTAAAAGCAGAGGGAGCCATTGTTTTGCCCCCTCAAAATCATCTGGGAGGAAAATGGATGAGAAATTGTGTGATTCAATGTTAGTTAGCCACTAGAGGGGATAAAATGATCAATCCTGGAACCCTCAACTGTAAATACTATATAGAACATCCAGAACTCTCTGAGGTTCATTGTTGCTGGGAGCAGAAAGTGGCATAATTATGTTGGAAAGCTTCTAGCAGTTCTTTATAAAGTTAACCATAAATCCCCTGAGATCCAGGAAATTTCACTCCTAGGTAATTGCCTAAGGGAAAACTTCCCAGACACTTCTACAAGGATTTTCACATCAGGTTTATATATATTAGCAAAATACTGTGAAAACATTTTCCGGAGGAGAATGGACAATTGTGGTATATAATCCTAAGCAATAAAAAGGAGTGGCCCTCTGGCACAGTACTCACAAAAACATGGATCAATCTCAAAATGTGCATTGTAAAAGAAGCCTTTTCACAAAAGACTAGGGACTATATGGTTCCCCTTCCAACAAAATTTTAGGATAGAAAGAAAAAAATTGATGTACAGTGAAAAAATAAATCAGGGAACAGTAATTTCTTTAAGTGTGGGGGATGAGGATTGATTGGAAAGGGACTTGATAGAAATTTCTGGAGTGAGAATACTGTTCTGTGCCTTTATAGAAGTTTGGGTTAGACAGGTGAGTATATTTGCCAACATTCAGTAAATGACTTAAATTTGTTTTTTGAATTTCATTGTATGTAAATTGAATCCCTAAAATAGAAAAGAGCTAAAAACAAATATTGAACTATATGATATACAAGCAAATGTGTACATGTTTGCAAGTTAATCTGATGTACCTACAATATAATGTGGATAGAATATAGATGGAAAATTTCATGTCACAAAGCAACTGTGAAGTAAAGTTTATATAAATGTAAAGCAAAATGTGAGAGATGAAAACATGAATATAGGCTTGAATAGATGGATAAAGATGCTATAAATATTGTCAAATTAGTTGTCAAAATATTAATTGTCAAGTTAAGATGGGGGAATTCAAGTGTACACTGAAAAGTTCAACTTTTCGGTATAACAAAATGCTCTACAATAAAATGATTGGGGAATTTGGCATATTAACACTGCATACACCTTCCTCTTCCTGAAGCAGAGGGTCAGGACACAGAAACCCTGGCTACCACTACTTGTTTGGTGTCTTCCTTTCCATGCGCTTCTATATTCTTTCAGATTCTTTGCTCAAGCAGTTTGATGATTATATAATTTTTATATATTTCCCAATTTATGTTTCTTCTATATTCCCATAGCACTTCCAAATGTGATGCCTTGGCATCTCAGCTCCTTTGCTGACCCTGGTGGAAGTTCCTTGGGCTACTTGACCTCCTGTCCTCAGAATCTCAGTCATAGAAATTCAAGTTTTCAGAATTCACCCTGAGCGTCTCTGCATGGGATGCTCTACTTACAGGCACCACCTAAGATGGTGAATGAAAATAAGAAACAGAGACTCAATTAGTGGTTTGTTCTACCCAGTGCTGCTACTTCATGGATATAGGTATGTATATGGTTGATGATGTTCAATATGGAAGCATCGCTCTCTTTCTTACTTAAGGAATTACATACAATATTTAGCCCACAAGGATTGTTGCATTGACACATTGTAGTACTGACCAATAGAAAGTTTTCCTCCTTGCTCTCCTGCTAGCAAAGCTCTGAGATATATTCTTTGGTTGAATTATTTTCACATGAGGTCTAGCCTCTTAATCTATAAAATGAGAGATTGTATTAGAGACTCAAAAGATTATTTCAGTCCTAAAGTTCTAAGCGCAGATGTTTTGATCAGGGCTGGGTTCAAATTCTGCATTAATGCTTTAATTCTATGAACTTGAGCAAGCTGTTTGCATTTTTTGAAGGGCTAGTTTTCGTGTTTGCAAAGTGGGAGCAATAATAATGAATAGTAGTAATAAGGCTGGCTATGTCCATGGGCTTAACCAACTATGAAATGAAAGTATTCAGAAAAAAGTACTGAACAGACCGTTTCCTTGTCAGTAATCTGTAGGTAATATCATAGAACCATGTACCATGTTACAAGTAATCTAGAGATGGTTTATAGCCCATTGAAAGATGTGTTCAGGTTGTACGAGAATTGCTATAGGTTGGATCTGAAGTGTCTCCCAAAGGACCTGTATTAGATAGAGGTTTGGCTCCTAGCCCCTGGTATTGAGAGGTGGTAGACAGCACAGTGGAAGGTAGTTATTGAGTGTATGACTTAGAAGATGATAATGCATTTGACCCACTTCTCTTCCTTTGTTTGCTTCCTAGTTACCATGAGGTGAGCAGCTTCCTCTACTCTGTCCTCCCACTGTGATGTGGCACAAAGCCAAAGGCAATGGGGACCTATGGAACTATGAGCCAAAACAACCCCTCTCTGCTTCTAATTGATTTGTTTCAGCAATGGAAAGCTAACATGCAAATACTAAGGCATTTATTTAAGTAATTTTTGGGTATCTTCAGGTTTTGGTCTTCTAGGGAGTCCTAGAACCCATCATCCAAGGACACTGAAGGGTGACTGTATAGTCAGTCCCCAGCATACATGAGGAGTTTCCAGTTTTACAATGATTTCAAGCTTAATCTTGAATTTAGGTCTTTCCTTGTACTAGTAATATATGACATGATTGTAATATGTTCTGTTATGATGCTGGGCAGTGACCCTAGTGCCCACTCAACCAAGAAGGTGAACAACCTTCTACAGGAATGGTCTGCTAAGCTATCACATTTGGTAGGCCTTCAATGCCTTTTCAACTTAGGATCTATTCAACATACAATGGGTTTATTGGGAGGCAGGCTCATCATAAAAGAAGGAGCATCAGTATTTAGCTCTTAGAGTTTCCTTAAGGAAATAAGCATAGAAAGACCCTGGCCCAGGTCCTGACGTGGTAAGTTAGCAGCGCAATGTGAGTTGCCACCGCCATTGCTGCAATCTCTACTGCTGTTTCTGCTGTGGGGACAGATGAAAGGTGTTCACAAGTAGTTATATAGATGTCAAAGTTCTCCAAGGGCTTCCTGCTTCTTTCCTTCTCTTGGAAAGCCCTTTGTTGTTAATCCCTTTCAGTTTAAATAAAATTGACCACAAATACTTTTCTTGGTTTAGAATTGCCAGATATATTTTCAGTAACAGTGTATGTGGGGATAAGAGGTAGGGGGTTGTATTTTTTGTTAACCAGATTGATTTTTTTCCACAAAAGATAAATAAGAATCTATTTTAATTCCACATATGCTTCACGATCTTTCATCTAAAGGCAGAAATCTTCATATTCTTTCTTTGGTGAATCATAAGGACTAAACTGAAAAATCAATTCTTCCTGAGAAAGGAGAAAAGAACAGTTATTAAGAAGTAAGGAGCAGTCTGAGGATGGTGTGAGCAGAAGATCAATGGAACCATCAAAGATGTCATTAGTTCCCTACTAAAAGCTAAACCATCACCTCGGGCTGTGGATGATGAACGTCTATCTCTGTTGGATCAATCTGTGAAAATATAGGCAAATACTCATCAACTTCAGTTCTCAGCCTTTTACTTTCACTCGGAAAACTCCACAACATACTGACTCAGAATATTAATCCAGTTAGGTAAATGCAGTATCTAAAAAAATAATCTTAGCATAGGACATGGGCCATTTATAACTATACAGTATTCTAGGCTAATCAGAAGCATTTAACTAGAACTTTAAGAATCTAGAGAATACAACTTTTATTCCCAAAGTTGGATTCTGTTTGTAACATAAATTATTACAGAGTGCTAGGCAAGAATCTTGAGTGATAACAGTACCGTAGGATTTTATCAGCATCTCTAATATATGCAACTTTGACTTTAAACAACTTGCCATCTCTTTAAGGGACTTAAAGGAAATACAGGTACAAAGGACATAAGTCTTCAGATGTGCACTTGTTTTTGTTTTTCGTTTTTTAAAGATGTGTACTTGTTAACTCTGTGTGTCAAACCTTAGTGTAAAATTTCAGGATAGAGAATTCCTTTGGCTTTCATAGGAATCATCTATGTGTCAAGAAAAAGATGACAGACTTCTCTTTCTTTTAAACTCAATTTCAAGTTTCAGATCGTACCACCAATGCAAGGAAGGATCTATTTAGAGGAAGCCCCTGGGTCCTTTCAAGGTCTTCTTGGGTTGGTATACAAGTTCCCTGGCTGGGAGGGAGGTTCTGTTCAACTTGGAAGAGGCTAAACTCCCAATAGTGACCTCTTGGTAGGTTTGCTCAGTTGGGTTCCATAATGTCACATAAAGAGAGCATGGAGGTGAGTGGAGACAGCAATGGTAGCCAAAAGCCCATGATTATCTCTGGGCAGCTGGGTCCTGAAGAAGACTTCCCTGACCCTTGCCCAGTAGGTTAGGAAGGGTTGCCACAACACCACAGTTAACACACCTCCAGGAAATTCTTGAGTTTCTAGGCAATGAGCATCAACCTATCACCTAGGGAGAGAGGCAAGAGAAAAAAGCAGAAGAAAATTTGCTCCAACTACCTCTTTGCTTTTTGACATTTCCAAAGCTTCTCCAGGAACCAGAGAGTGACCAGGGCTGCCAGGACCAGGACCAGGAGGGACCCAAAGAAGAAACTGTAGGACAGTCCTAGCTGTCGGTATAAGGAAGTGTTCTTCAGGTAGTGAGAACTTACTGACTTTAGAAGACTAAAAGTCAGCTAGTTGCATTACTCCTCTAGGGAGGAGGTGATATCTTTTGGAGCATCTGCCTCTTCCCCAAGGAGACTGACACGAGTGTACTGTGGCTACATGGACGTAAGAAAGTTGCAAGGGAGAGTGTTTTATTTATTTTCTCCTTTAGAAAAGGTTTAACTTAGAGTATCTTTAAAACATATATTGCCCAAGTGCAGTTGAAATTAAGTCAGTTTATCACTTGGATTTTCAGGAATTAATGCATATCACATAGGACAATATTTATTCCTAAGAGACAATCATCTTGAAAGTTGATTTTGGGCCTTGGTAAACAAAGAAAGAAACAATCAAAATTGCCCTGTGATGATGGACTATCTGTTTCAGTTTAGATCTCACCATAGACATAACTTCAAGACCAATTTTCCTAGGGACCTAGTGTACCAGGAGTCCAATGAGATGACTGTAACAGTGAGCTTCTTTCGTGAAAGCATTTTGAAGTAAGAATGTTTGTTAGATTTCCTATATTGTTCCCCACCATGAGCCAATTCAAATGGATAATCATTATGTGAGTCACTAGGGACAAGACGATCCTGAGTTTTAGCTTACTAAAGACCAAACTCAAATATGAAGGCACTCTAGTTTATAGAAGGGCTTCAGGCTGTGTGGCCTCATTTTACTTGTCTATACCTGTTTCCCCCTCTGCATAATGGATAGAATATAGCTTTCTCACAGGGTTGCAAGAGTTAAATGAGCTAATTTACATAATCATCAGCCTAGTTCCTGATCTAAGCAAACTTGATGCTTGAAATGCCTGTAACAATAGATGCTATCAATTATGCAAATCGTACAGACTTTCATGACACCTGTTGTCATGATGCTAGATGATGTGAAAGAATAAAAGGTGATATGAAGGCCTGGGTTGTGTCTTAACCAGAGCTTTGGTAGAACAAGAGGTGAAAGTACTCATTGTCAGGAAGAAACTGAATTTTTAAGTTACTAGATTAAACGAAGCCTGTAAGTTGAAACATTTCATATGATTCCTCAAGTGAATTAGTACATTCTATAGATTGCAGATTTAACCAAATCACTCTCATTTTGGAGACCATTCAAGGAGACTTTCATCCTTCCATCACTTAGATCTCCAGGGGTTCAAGCCCAAGAACTGCTGTGATACAGGTGTCTGCACCCCACACCATCACTTTGGCTGCTCATGACAGTGAAGGCCCTCATTCATTCTCTGCTGAGCAGGGACATCCTTTGGTGACGAATGCCTGTTATCCCAGCCTCATAACTGATTATGCTGCTTCTAAAAATTTAGGATTAATTACTCTAGAACAGACAGGCTAAAAGGAATGGCGAAAAGTTCACAGTTTAAAAAGCAGAAAGTCTGAAGTTTTACCCAGTTAAATGTTCCTCCTGGGATTGACTGTGAAATCTGAATTCCTAGCCTGCAGCAAAAAGAGAGGTGAAAAGTGGAGAGAAAGAGACACCTGAGAAATACATAATGAGTGTTTTGTCTGTGGCAGATATGATATCCACAGTTATAAAAAATTCAAGTGGTCAAAAAATGTAACAGGGGCTGGGGTGTGGCTCAAATGATTGACAACCTGCCTAGCAAATGCACGGGATTGAGCTCAAACTCCACTAATACACACACACACACACACACACACACACACACACACACACACATCAGTCTAAAAATAAAATAGGGAAAATGTATTCTTGGTGATTTAAAATAGCTCAGTCCCTGTTAAATATTGTTCGCCTTTCCCTTCTTCTTCCTATATGTGAATGAGGTCCGTGAAAGGCTCATGCATTGTCCTGCCCTGTGTGTGCAGAGGTCCCTGAGATGCCTTGCTTTTGTGTGTGGGCATCAGGGGGGTAGGAGGAGAAGGAGAGGGAGAGGGTGAGGGAGAGGGAGAGGAGGAGTTCTCCCAAAGCTCAGCATCTCCCTTTCTAGGTTTGGTTCCAATCATGGCTCTTGTTGAGACTTGCTATTCTCAGAATGAGCACCGCCCCCCCTCTGATCTCCTTCTGGCCTCTGCTCTGAGCCTGCTACCGTCAGTGCCTTCCTAATTTTCTTGGAGCTCTCAAGAATTGAAGCCTCTGGCCTCTCTCTGCTTTGAGGGTTCACCTCCAGCGTTGATGCTACTGCGATTTCATGCCAGCAAGGAGTACACAGAGGCTATGTCTTCACAGAAACATATGGTGCCAACAGGGCCCGGCTCCGTTACTTGCAGCTCACCAGTCTACAGAAGAATTTCAGAGGAGCAGGCAGGCATTGTGTGTCCCCTGGAGCCTTCATGAAATGTTATGTACTGCTGTACAGAGGGAGGCCTGAGGTAGTGCTGTTCACACCACAGGCGTTATTGGTTTGTACATTTATTGGGATGATTTTCTGGAAAACAAAACCCATATGTCCTGAGGAAGGAGTGCTTCTTATTTTCTGATTCGCACAATCTTTTGTGGTAAACGGTAGCCCAAGTACCCTGACTGATATAGAAACCCTCCTCTTCTCCCCTCCCTCTCTGCACCCAGAGTTTACCTGTGTCTACAGACCTACATGCTCCCTTTTCAACTCTGATTTACTGTGTAAATGCTATGTTGAATTCTCCTGATCTCTTAATATTCAAGCTATGATCTTAAAATCTACATTTTTAAAGAAGTACTAGAATTTGAACTCAGTATCTGAATGCTGGCTGTGGGCTCTATCTCTTATGCTACATCTCCAGCCTAGCTTTTTGCTAGTTATTTGAAAGATGTGGAAATGGAATCTCAGGACTTTCTGAATACGTTGGTCTTGGACTATGAAGCTCTGGATCTCGGCCTTCTGAGTAGCTAGGATTATAGCAGTAAGCCTCCACTGCTTACCTCTTGTAACCCTTTCTTCTTAAATATTTTATTTTAATTTGGAATGTGGCTTAGTGGTAGAGTTCTTGCCTAGCATGCATGAAGCCCTGAGTTTGATTCCTCAGCACCACATAAACATAAAGGCTGGAAGTGGCGCTGTGGCTCAAGTGGTAGAGTGCTAGCCTTGATCAAAAAGGAGCCAGAGACAGTGCTCAGGCCCTGAGTTCAAGACTCAGGACTGGCAAAAAAATATTTTACAAATGCATGGCTCTTAAAATGAAAACCCAGGGCTTTCTAGGTTCCAATATGGAAGTGAAAGCTGGGAATTTGACTTGGGTCATGCTGGATATGAGACTTGAGCAAGTACCAAAAGAGTCAAGTGAGGAAAAGACAGGGCTCCAGAGAAACCATCACAGCCCTTTGCACTTGCGGAGCCCTCAGAGCCGGTGAGGGGGGCTGGGATACTGCCCAGGGCCAAAAGCAAGGTGACATGGGCTGGCAGGTGGTAGGTGCTAGGTGCTGTGTTTTATCCGAATGGGAGTTGGAATACTTTAAATTCATCAGACATGACCATTGGCTTCTGGGAAACAGAAAGGCAGCTGTCTTTGCCCACAGGTGTGAGATGTGTGAGATTCATGGAGGAAGAGCTGTCAGCAGGAAGAGACGAGGCATGTTACACGTTCCAAGGCCCACTAAGGAACACATTAAATGTACCAATAAGACTAATGTGTGTGCACAGGCAGTAGGCTCTTCATGACCTTTGACCTCCTTTGGATCCATTGGAAACCACATTGCCAGATGTCCCCTCCCTTCCTTTTTTTTTTTTTTTTAAATTTATTTGTTCACTTGTTTTGTTTTTGTTGCCAGTCCTGGGGTGTGGACTCAGGGCCTGAGCACTGTCCCTTGCTTTTTTTTTGCTCAAGGCTAGCACTCTGCCTCTTGAGCCACAGCACCACTTCCGGCTTTTTTCTATATATGTGGTACTGAGGAATCGAACCCAGGGCTTCATGTATATGAGGCGAGCCCTTTACCACTAGGCCATATTCCTAGCCCCCCCTTTTTTTTTTAAAGGGGAGTGTTGTAGGGAGTATAGATGACTGCATTTTGATTAGGGAAACATGGTAGGAAATGTTGGGGGGAGTAGATTAGGTCAACCTGACCCCCAAATTCTGCTTCTGTAAATGGCTTGCTTAACTTGTTTGTTGCTTGCTCTACCCTCTGCGTCAAGCCCCTACATCTGTACTGCGCTTTTACCTTTATAAACCCCGATTTGAGGACTGCTCGGGGTCACACTTGCAGCTCCCAAGTCTGTACTGCATCCCTGGCCAGTCAGTTTGCTTTTTGCTTCCCCAATAAATCCATCTTTTTGCTTGAGACTGTCTCTGAGTGGTGGACTCTGTAGCAGCGATGAGGATTGTTAAAAGAACCCACAAAAACCTATCAAGTCTTAACTATTGTTTCTGCAAATTTTATTCCTACTAATCTATGGAAACAAATCCATTAATCATATGACTTTAAAGGTTGGCTTTCTTAAGTAGCTACAAGGTCAACATTAGCCTTCTCTTGCAGTTTACTTGGGAACGGCAAGTGTGTAAATGAACCTTGCAAGTACTTCTTCAATGTAATCCTAAATTAGTGTTAATGCCCCTTATTGGTGAGATATCCTCATTTGGAAATAAAAAAAAAAAACAATCAGCCACTGGAGCTTTTTGTGGGCGGTGGGAGAAAGAAGAAAAGAGACTGTGATATTGCCTGTGTAGTATGTGTGAGAAGCTATCAGGTGTTTAACATTTGTTATTGCCATCATTACTCCCTGCAGTTCTGTATACAATTAGTATGCCCATTTCACGGAGGAGCAAAAGAAAATTTTGTAATGGGATTAAGGCAAGTTAGCTAGTAAGTAGGATTTGAATGTAGGACGGACTCCAAAAGCCTATGTTTTTATTATGTATGCGGCTGTGAGTGGTGGAATAGCCTTCTACCAGATCTGAGTGCACTGAGGTATTTGGGCATTGCGTAGGAAAATTAGTTCCCTTTGCTCCTGTTGGTTCACTAATTCTACTAAATGCTATTATTCATTCATCCCTTTAGACCTATCCACTAACTCTTATTTTTATAATACTTATCTAAGCCTTACAGCCAAAACCATGTTCTCACCAAACAGGTTCATGTGATTACCTATAAATATCACCAACAGAAAGCTATTAACAACTCATTCTAAGTTTGTCTTTAAACCAGGCCTCTGATGCTTCTGTATTAACAACTGGGCTAATTTCAGGTGTGACACATGTTACACAGTAGAGACCTATTTAATTTCTTTGGTCCAACAAAAAATAATTATTTTTCACTCCTCACCTCTCAAGTCTTGTCGTGTGTGTGTGTGTGTGTGTGTGTGTGTGTGTGTGTGTGTGAAGTAGAAATGGTTGGCTTTGAACTATTATATCATAAGGAGCACTTGTGCTTCTTTTGGTCAAGAGACAAATATTCTCGAGGTAAATGAGCTTGGATAGTATCTACTATTTGAACATGGGCAATACCACTTATACATGCCAGCATCTCCAGAGACATTTGTGAAAGTGAATGGTACAATGTGAGATATTTTGATATAAATTCTGTAAGTTTTAAGTTTATTTGCTCATTCATTCATTTTGTTTCCCAAAGAAAACACATCATAGTCCAGGAATATGAGCCAGAAATATACAATTAGCTTCAGTTAAGGGAGCCAACTGTTGAGACTTTCCTAATCAAGTGTGTTGACCATTATACTGGCTCCCCGATGGGAACAGATGCTTCCAACACAATACTTCAGAGCAGACATATACTCTAGCTGATTCTGGTTTCTGTTTTTGCAGATGGCAATGGCAAGGAATCTACTGAGCCATCACTTGGGGGCTTGTGTTTGATCTGATTTTCTCAGAAATCACATTTTTCTTGTAGGAGCTGGAGTAGGGTCTGTGAGTTCTCAGATTGGATGCATAAGAGAATTCTCCAGGGTGCTTGTCAAATAAATTCAAATCTGGCAATGCTGGGGTGGGACTTAGGAACACTTCCTTTCACTCATGTTCCTAAAGCAAACATTGGACCAGCGTTAAAAAAAACCCAATCAAATTCTGTCTTCAAAATCAGAGAAGTTTGGAGATTAGATCCTTGAGATTTAGATTCTGGCTCTTCCAACTTATATGAGTTTGACTGAATTATGTAACCATTCTTTGGTGAATCTAACTAATGAACTGGATATTACATGTATTAGTCTATTTAATGCACTTTGAAAATGTCTGTTGATGTTCAATTGATGTTAGCTATTGCTAAGAACCAAAAGGAGAGTTCAATGCTCTGGGATTTCTTTGAAACATCTCCTTCCAGAATAGACTAGGGATCAGGCCACCAGGAGGCTCATACCTACTCAGATAATGACTCTATGACTAGCTGGTACTTTTCAAGTTTGTTTTCATTATTTAAGACTGTCTTGGAGAGAGGCAAAAAATGATGGGATTTTCCAGGGTGAAATGCCTTTCACTGAGCTATCTGGCCTGGAGATGTTTTCTAAGTGCATTATTTAGACAAAACTATGCAACACTAAACTGCTATGTAAGAGGAGCATGTGCAAAGTGAGCCTTGCAATAGGGTTTCTACTCTGCAGAAATATATTTTATTTCTTCACCTTTCAGAGTCTTCCTGTGTTTATTTTATATATAACAGCTTCTGGAAGAATGGGGGAAACTAAATGTCCTCTATATCCATGGAAGCAGAAGTCTTCTAAAAACTATCTTTAAAACAGAAAATTATCATGTGTTCAATGCATTCAGTGACCAATGTACTTCTTAAGCCATATGCCAGGAGTGAAAAGTTCTCTTTCCTGATAAGAGTGCCAATGCAGCTTTTCACATTGCAGTAGGGTATATATAACGAACAATTTCATTAACAAAAATGCTACTTATATTGTTTCTCACTTAATTTACATAACCAACATATGGCTATAACAAATCCTGAGCACATTGATGGTAACTAATTTTAACATTATTATTCTTGTAACAGAAAAAAGCTTCTGTTCCTTCAAGTGTCATAAATGGGAAGACATAGGGCAGAGCAAAGCCACTCAGACCTGTCTGTATAGTCCCAGGCTCTGCCTCACTCTGTCTTCCAGAGCCCCTAGACATGGAGAGCAGCTCCCCACCATGCTGCCTACAGAGCAGGAAGTAAGAACTTAAGAGAACCCATTGTGTTTGGCCTGGTTGTCAGTCTGCATGGCAGATTATGGAATCCATAGATCTAGAATTTGTCATGTTTAGAAACATTTGCTTCTGTCCTCTTACCTCTCTCTAAAAAAATAAAATATAGGGATTTATATTTTGTTTATATTTTTCAGAAAGGACTCCCTCTCTCCCTCCCTCCTTCTCTCCCTCCCTCTCTCTCTTCTACAGTAGTAGGGTTTGAACTTAGTGCTTTGTCAGGATGGCTAACATTTGACATACATCTCCAGCCCTATTTTTTTTACTGGTTGTTTTGGTAAATTTGCCTAGAATTCTTTTCTGCCTGGTCTGGCATTCAACCCACAGTACTCTGGATCTCATCCTCCTGAGAAGTTAGGATTATAGGCATGAGCCACCAACACTTGGCTATTTTTTTTTTTTTGGCTTCTAATTTCCATTGATTTATTATTATTTTTTAATTTTTTTCTATTTATCGTCAAAGTGATGTACAGAGAGGTTACAGTTTCACATGTTAGGCCTTGGGTACATTTCTTGTACTGTTTGTTACCTTCTCCCTCATTCCCCTCTCACCCTCTCCCTTTCCCTCTCCCCGCATGAGTTGTTCAGTTGGTTTACACCAAATGGTTTTGCAAGTATTACTTGGCTATTTTTAAAATGTTATTTTGAAGTAGGGTGGTGTGTCCAGTTGTACTTTCTGTATTAATAAGCAAATTGTTTGCTATATTTGTTTATCAGGGATATCACAAATTATATCAGTGTAATATAGAAAGTTCATCTGATAATAGTCTTTTAAAATTGTAAACTATAAGACATAGGTCTTATAGTTCAACTTAGCCCAATAAAAATATGTTTATCATGTACAATGTGTTTTAGGCAGAAAATGATAAAGATGAACAGGGCATGTCCTTGCTGTTGGGTTCACAGTCTCGTAGGCAGCAGACATGTAAAACAGGTGCAACTTCTAAATCCTGATGCAAAGACCAAGTTTGGCAAGTGCCATAATAGATTTAAAATTCGAATACAGAAGTGATATATTATTACTGTAAACGAGGTGTTTATAAATATTTCTAACTAACTTAAGATATATCCTTTCAAAGTCTAAAGCTATAAGAATGTTTGGAGACTTGCCCAAGGTCACACATGAACAGTCAAATAGGGATAATTTGACTTCTTCCTTTCCATTTCCCTTTTCCTTTCCTTACATCCATTTTACTTATTTCTCTTACCTTATTAGGAATTCTACCATTGTATTGAATAAGAGTAGAGGGTAGAGACAATCATCAGTTTAAAATGAACATAACTTCTACAGTTATGTTCTTCCCATGAAACTAATAAATTTGTTTTTGCAGGTAGTTTTGTAGCATGATGAGACACAAAAGAAGTGTTTTGTGATGCCAGTGATGGAACCTCATAGCTATCCACCACTGTTGATTTTTCTTCATCTGGGAAAAAGATTTTATCTTACAAAGATTGTGACTAAGGTAAATTTTGCTACAACTACTGCACAAATACGCCTACCTTTACTCAATGAAGCCAGCCTCAAAGAGACTAAACTCTGGGAATGTGTGTGTGTGTGTGTGTGTGTGTGTGTGTGTGTGTGTGCGCATGTGTGTGTAGAGAGAGAGAGTGTTAAAGAGAGATCAGGCCTAATTTTTCTTATATTCTCCTTTAAGCAGGTAAATTGTTGATTGTGTGTGGCTCTTTATGGAAAGACCATATGGAAATCAGTTTAACTAAAATTTCCAAGCCCCTATGGAGTATCAGGCATTGACTTACATTCTGGGGACACAGAGGTGAACAAAATAGACCGAATCTCATCCCCCAAAGGGTTAAATTCTAATGGGGGTAGCATACAATAAACCTGTAAATAACGAAGAGATCTTCCGTTGGGATTGGAGAGGTCTTAGCTGTGGTGCTTGGAGCCTGATGTTAGAGGTGTGAATCATCAGCGTCCTGCAGCTGTGCGATGGTGTGGGCGGACAGGCGGAAGAGCTGCCCATGGGGGTCCACTCTGCAGGGTCCAAGAGCAGCACCAAGGGTGGTTGGCCAGAATGGAAAGGATAGGGAGAGAAAGATCTAGAAAGATCACTGCCTGTCGGGATCTGAACGATCCCTTTCTCCCCGATCTCCCAGGGAGAATGCTTGAACCCTAAAATCTATGAAAGAGCACTCGGCCTTGCCTTCTGCCGGCAGAAGGCCAAGGTGTACTCTCATGGACTTGCGCTAAGTTGAGGAAAGGGTGCTGAAGCCTCCCCTCCCCCCAGTCCCCTCACATGTTACCAGGAGCGGGGGCGGAAAGAAGGCATCAGGGAAACGCTGTGATGGTGGGATGCGTCTCAGCCCCCAGAGGGCGGGGCAGAGAAATTTATTACGATGACAAAGGCGGAAGGGGAAGGACTTGGGGTGACTGCCTGATTGGCTGACTGTGCTGTCACTCAAGTGATCCTGGAACTTCCTTTCTGGGCCTGGGCAACCATCATGGTGACACGCACCCGCTCGCCCCCCAAGGGGGGGGGGGCTTCTCTTCCGGTTGAGGCCGGAAGGTGGGAGGGGCTCCCTCCCATTGTCCCAGGGCTGGGGAAAGGGCAGTGTCTCGCTCTTGGTGCCCTTCTTCCACCAAGACCAAAACGGTCCCCAACAACTGCCTACTGAATAGCTGAGATTACAAGGTGCTCCACGCCACCCAGCCATGTTTTACACACACACACACACACCAGGTGTCATATGCTGTATAGGTATATGAGGAGAGTAAAGTCTAAGAAAGAGCTCTTAGGTTGAGTTGCTAGGAAGCCACTGCACCCCTTTAAAAGAAAGGAGCCTTATAGACTAATGAAAAGTCCATGGGATGGGAGTGTATTTCTTTAAGGAGCTGAGAAATTAGGAAGCTAATGAGCAAGTGCTGTCAGGAGAGTTTAATGATGAAAGGACACAGAACTGATTGATAATGGACAAAACCCACCCTATCTTTTTTTTCTACTTTATAAATATGTGCAAATTTTCAAATTTACTATTGTTTTGATGGTAAAATAAAACAATAAGTTGTTACAGTGGTGAATATACAATGAGAAAAATGGTTATCTTTTTCTCAGGTTCTTTTTTTTTTTTTTGCCAGTCCTGGCCCTTGGACTCAGGGCCTGAGCACTGTCCCTGGCTTTCTTTTGCTCAAGGATAGCACTCTGCCACTTGAGCTACAGGCGCCATTTCTGGCCATTTTCTATATATGTGTTACTTGGGAATCGAACCCAGAGCTTCATGTATACAAAGCAAGCACTCTTGCCACTAGGCCATATTCCCAGCCCCCAAAATGGTTATCTTTTTAAATACAGTTAGGAAAATGGATACTTAAGTGCACTTCTGAGTTTCCCAGGATTTGACAATAATTTCTCATTTCAACTTTTCATTTTGAAATAACTTTACACATAAAATATTTTAAAAAGTTTAAAAAGAAGTATAGAGTATATCTGGAAACCCTTCCTCCTGATTCCCAAGAGTGTACCTTATTCTACAGAAGTACAATAATTAAAATTAGGAAATTGATGTTGACACAATGTAATAACATATACACAGTATAAGCATTTATTATATGCAACATATTAACACAGATTGAAATCTATCAATTGTTCTAATAATGTCTGTTCTGGTCCAATACTGTCTTGTGCTGGTCCTGGTGCTTGAACTCAGCGCTTGGATTCAGTCCCTGAGCTTTTGTACTCCCCTAGTGCTCTACTCCTTGAGCCACAGTCCTAAACTTTCAGCTCTTTCATAGTTAATTGGAGATAAGAGTCTCATGGACTTTCCTGCCCTGGCTGGCTTTGAATTGCCATCTGCAGATCTCCACCTTCCGAATAGCTGTAGGATTATAGTTATGAGGCACTGATGCCTAGCTTCCTTGGATCTTTTAATTTAGGGTAGTCTATTTTTATTTTATTTTATTTTATCCTACTTCTATGTTATGCACTATATTTTTTGTTAAGAAGACCACAAAAGTGATTTGCGTATTGAGAGCACGTGATATCTATCAAGTCTATTTCCACTGATGTTAACCTCAATCACTTGTTAAGGAGAATCAAGTAGGCTTTCTCCAAGTTACTATTTTCTCTCTTGTAATTAGTATGCATCTTATGGTAAGATACTCTGGGACTTAGAAATTACCTAGTCTTTCACCAAACATTCGTCCACAAATTTAAGCTGTTAACAATGATTCCTGTCTAAAAGAGTGATTTCTATAGTGTTTGCCAAATTGATTTTCTATTTCCATCGTTCCTTCATCTAACATTTATTGCTTGGGAATCTACTGTAAGGAAGATTTATTTATTTACTCATTATAGACTCTTGAATTCTTATTTTAGTCCCTGGGTTATAATTCATGCCTATCATTCTTTTTCTTGTTGTTACTTAAGTTGTCTCAAATATGACCCCTGGGAGTCCTTCCCAGCTGGCTATGGTGTCCTTTTGATGCATTTGAAGTTGTTTCTATTTGAAACAAGGACATGCTAAAAATATTGGCTCAGATCCTGAGAAGAAACACCACATCCAGAGATGTATATGGAGGTGCACTCCTTTCCTTATGGCTTGGAAAGAAGCTGACTCCATGGAAGAGGAGACTGTCCCAGAAGCTGAGCTCAGGGGTCACCCCATTCTAACAAGGTCATTTCATTTACCATAAGTCCTCCCTGTCTTGCAGTTTCCATGCCTCTATGGAGATGTTAAGGTGTACTAGGCCATTCCTGCCACCTCCATGCTCTTTCTGAGGAATATCTGGCTCGTTTAGGACACAAGTTAGTTTCAGTTCAGGAGTTGGGGCTCTTCACTTCTGCTGCTGCTTTGCTTGTATGTTGGTTCCCCCACCCCCACAATCCTCCATTTGCAGTTATATCACATGATATCCATGCCCTGTTGTTAGAATAGGAAAGGCAGCTCTATCATCGGTACCCAAGCCAGGTGCTGGTGGCACATGCCTGTAATCCTAGCTACTCAGAAGGCTGAGATCTGAGGATTGTGCTTTGAGACTAGTCCAGACAGAACAGTCTAGGAAATTCTTATCCCCCCAAAAAATCTGGAAGTAGAAGTATGGCTCAAGTGATAAAGTGACAGCCTTGAGTAAAAAAGCCAAGTGAGAATGTGAGTCCTTGAGTTCAAACCCAATATTGGCACTCACAAATAAAGAGGAAGGGGGGGGGGTTAAAGCTTGAAAACCACACAGACCGGGTTTAGTCCCAGTGCTACCACTTATGGCCTCAGATATGGTCCCTCCTGAGGCTCATATAAAGTGACTATGTTTGTATACCAAATTGAATAGTGCCCATAAATAACAAGATGAAAAGACCATACACACCTTTTAAGTGCAAGCTATTATCAGAGATCAAATAATTGGGTAGTTATTTAATTGTACATTTAATATCAGTAGGAGGCTCCTAGAATGAAAGTGATGCCCAGTGAAAATGATCAATGGTTTTGTAGTTTTACTGAAAAATGGAGCTAGCTCCATTTACATAAATAAATGGAACTGAGATTTTTGAAAGCTTCTTGCCTGGGCATTCTCAAGGATCCTGCCTCTCATATATCATAATTAATTCCTCTGTAACCACTGAGCTGGAGTTGTGGATTATTAGTGCCTGAAAAGCTGACATTTACAAACATGTGTTTGAAGCTGATCAGAGAGTAGAACATTGTACTGTGAGAAAAAAGGTGTTCCTTCTTCTTCCATGAACTTTGGCTACTTCAAGTTCAAATGAATGTGGGTTGATTTAAAATACCTAGTGGCATCATTTAGCTCTTTCTTAAAAAGGCTTTTGAAGACTTGCAGCTGTAACTCTGGAGCCCGTGCATGTAGAGCTAAACAGATGCTTTCGGGGATTCTGTAAATAATGTCCTCGCTACAGTGAGGTCATAATTCATCAGATATTCCCCCACTGGCCCAGAAGAGGCAGTATATCTCTAAATATGCTCAGAGGACATGCTCTCATGCCAGAGGAAATTGGTTCAGTAACTAAAAACATATTGAGAGCTTAAAATGAAAATTCCCATGGGAGAGTCTTGATTTAAATAAATTTCTCCAAGTCACTGTCAGCTACCAAGTTATTGATGCTATTTGTGCTGAGAATTCAACAAAGCTCTCATGAAAGCAGGATTGTTACTAACTTGAAATATTCAGTTAACAAAAAAGCAGCATCTCTGTTCTAAGAAGTTTTTTTGTTGCCACATTTGCTTTTATGTCTTTTTGCTTCTGTGCAGTGAGTTAATGCAAGTTAGTTAATCTTAGGGAGATATACTTTGGTTGCTGTGTAGCTGTTGTTAAGACTATCTGGAAATATTTGAAGCAGATGTGGCCATTGTACATTGTGATGTACATTGTGTGATATACAGTGTGGTGTACATTGTGATATGTACATTGTTATTCCTCTCCCACAATGATCAGGCCAGCAAATCACAAAGAGGAAAGGCTTTATGAGAACCTACCAGCTTGCTTCTGAATGCAGTGCTTTGGCATAGATGACAGGGCAGCTTTTCTGATATTTTATTAGAATTTAGTTGCTCAATATTAAACATTTCCATTGTTTACCATAGCAAGAGGGAAGAGGACCTAAGCAAAGAGCAGATGCCAGAGTCACATGGGCAAGCAATGTTCTCTAACCTTTGACCCAAGTACTGTCAATTTCCTAAGAAGAACTTGCAGTAGACTATACCAATTCTTCCATTCCATCTCTCTCTCTTTCTCTCTCTCTCTCTCTCTCTCTCTCTCTCTGCGTTTCTTTCTGGTATTGGAGATTGAACTCAAGGCCTAATACTTGCTAAGGGGAAGGATTGCACCATTTAGACCACATACCTACTCCTTTTTGCTTTAATTTGTTTTTCAGATACAGGTTTTCTTTCCGCTCCAGGTGGAGCGACATGGGATTCGTGGCATGGTCAGAATGGTGGCCATACTTATTCAAAGCTGTCTCAGAGTCAGCACCAGCATTAGCCTCATTCTATAAACAACCTCATATTCTTCCCTCCAGCCTGCCCAGCAAGGGTGCCTATTTATACTCCCACTAGACAAAAGCGGCATCTGTCCACATACAGTGACATAAGGTAGCACGTGTGTACACAGGTTCAAGGTTTCAGGAATCACACACAGAAGTGTGGGCCCAAAGCCTGCTGGAAGCTACTGCAGGGGAGACTCACTCCATGGAACCTTCCTGGGGCTTCGGCTTTTTATCTCCTCCCACTGACTGGCTGAGCTCACCACATTCGTCAGCATGCCAAGCTTTCCCGTTCTATTTTCTAGTTCCCTTTTCTGAAGTTTTCTGATAGCGCTGACAAGAAGGGAAAAAGTAGAGAACGTATAGGTATATTCTACCATCTATGTCTGACACTTGGCTCAGGATGATTAACTTGGAGAGACAAGTGCAGAAGAGAAATGATTAACTTTTTAGCTTTGACTAGTTCCATAGCCTCTTGATATGTATGACAGAGCCAAGGATTCAAACTGGAGAAGTTCAGGTTTTTTTTATTTAATTTTTCTTTTCAAACTGAAAGTTCAGGTTTTTTAAAGAGCCAAGAGAGCGAAGGATTCAGAGCACAATGCTCATACAGTAGACATTGCTTGGAAAGACAGTGTGAAGTGACAGCTAAGTTCTACAAGACTGGGAGGTAGGACTGGTTCTAGGAGAAGGGACGCCCATCCTCCGCCTCAATCGTGGACTAGAAGCAGCAAGAATGCCCTGCACATTTACAACTTACTTTACAACAAGCAGTCTTCCAACACATTCCCTAGTTTAATTCAAATGAATTATCAGTAGCCTCCTGTAACACCTTCTTGTGTAGGTGAGGCTATGGAAGCACAGAGGAGTGATGTGATTGGCTCAGTCACACGGCTGGAATGTGACTTCATGGCAGAGCCAGTGAGTTCTCTCATGCCATCAGAATCTTGATTCCTTGTTTAGCAGTGATAAGTGCTGCTTGAAGATGAGAGGCAGTTCATGTTGGGTTGGAGGAGGTCAAGAGCAGCGTCGACCTTCCTGAAAGTTACAGGAGACTTTGCGAGCACACAGAAACAGTAGAAAGCAGAGAGGATGATGGGTAGGTCTAGGTGAGAAGGGTTGTGGTAATTCCAAGTCTCTGAGGCACAGAGGGGAGCCTACAAGAATTTTTAGTGTTCCTAAGAAGGTTGTAGATATGACCAAGAAAGGCTATGCCTGGGACTTGTCATGGAAAAGCCAGAAGCCAAAGGTAGACCCATGCACGTGGGCAGGTGTGTTAGTCTGTCTTCTGTTGTTGTAACTGAATGCTACAGACTGGGTCAGTTATAAAGAATAGAGGTTTGTTTGAGGTCATTGTTCCAGAGGCTAGATGTGTAAGAGCATGGTGCTAGCAGCTGGGAAGGGCGTTGGTGATACATCATCACATGATGGAAGGCATCGCTGTGTAAGAGAGAGCAAGTGTGCTAACTAAGGTCTCTCCATTTCTTCTGACAAAGCCCCCAACACCATCCTAGAAGCCCCATTCTGATGACCTCTACATGCCCTTAATCCTAACGACCTCTCTGGGAACTGTGGAATGACAAGCAAGTGACCCCAAACCAACAGGCAGAGGCGCCCTCTCTGATGCCAGTGAAGCTCCCAACTCCATGATACTCCAACCCCCAGGACTCTGCTGCCATCCCAAGAGACTGAAAGAGAGAGCATACAACCAGATTTATCTATTTTTGTCCTTGATATATCTGAGGAATCACTCGCTTGAATTCATTTAAATTGGAGAGATTAACTTTCCTTCTATAGGGAAGTCTAAGAGCTTGAGAAAGAACTTAGGCTCAATTATGGAATAAGTAAAGGTTGTGTTTTTACATCCCCATCTTGGCTTATGAAAAGTGTATTTAATACATAATTCTATTGAAACTATGTAAACTCAGC
The DNA here is from genome assembly GCF_023159225.1 of Perognathus longimembris pacificus. NCBI lineage: Eukaryota > Metazoa > Chordata > Mammalia > Rodentia > Heteromyidae > Perognathus > Perognathus longimembris. The sequence continues at coordinate 134,242,898 of NC_063162.1, read as the reverse complement.
ACAAGAAGCTAGGGTGGCAACTTTTGATGATGTTTTTAACAACCAATGCATGGTGTTGGGCCTGGGGAGAGGAGATGGACTTTGAGTCCCTTTTCTCACATTTCTGTGCATACACAGCTCCTCGAAAAGCAATTTCCACTCAATTGCATTTACTTTTCCATGAGTCGGAAGCAGTTAAGGGAAATGAAAGAAATTTTGGTACCAATGCTGTGTTGGTTGCTAATACCGAATTATTTCTGGATTAGGAACACTGTGATCCATATTGTGCCACTAAAAGTACTTTACACCCCATCTTTGGACGAGGCTAGTGCTTCAGTTTATAGACCTCACATTCCCCAGAGTGCCTTACAAATCTGTGAGTTGCTCCCAAGTGCTCTATTTTGCATTTGGATTCCTGAGAGAGCTAGAAAATCAAATGAATAAACACACGTACATGTACACGTGAACACACACACACAGACACACACACAGAGGTACCTGCTTGATTATGCATTGTAGGAAATGAATATGCTCCATTTCTCTTTTTTTTGCAGCTTTTTTATTTATTTTTTTTTCTGAATTTCAAAAAGCTGTACAAGGGTTACAATTTTAACATGTCGAAGTGCTCAGTGGTTTCTTGATTAGAGTCACCTTTCCTTCATTCTCCTCCATCCTGTCTGTTCCCTCCCCCAGACTCATTTCCCATTTCCCATTTTCTTTATCACCTTGAGCAGTTTTGCTGTATTTGTCTCCTATTCCCCTTTTCATTCCTCCAGCCCCTTCCCACCAGCCCCTCTCCATTAACTTCCATAAAGTTTTCCAAAAAAGTCAGAGAAACACTTTCTGGTTTAAAAAGTGCATCTATTTTCCAAATATAAGTGAACAAAAGACCCTAATAACATTTTTTTTGGCATTGAAAGGAAGTTTAAATAGCTCAAGTGGGTCTGAGATGGGCTTCTGTGCCAACAACAACCATATTCTCAGTGTTACTGCATCATGTAACACTTATGGGAATCATCAGAGCCAAGAACTTTGTTTTGGATTTAATGCATTTATTTCTTAGATTTGTTTTTTACTTTTTTATTATCAAACTGAATTACAGAGAGGTTACAGTTTCATACATTAGGCATTGGATACATTTCTTGTACTGTTTGTTACCTCGTCCCTCATTCCCCCCTCCCCCCTTCCCTTCCCCCCCACCATAAGTTGTTCAGTTGTTCAGTTCATTTTCACCAAACAGTTTGTAAGTATTGCTTTTGTAGTTGTTTGTCTTTTTTTACCCTGTGTCTCTCGATTTTGGTATTCTCTTCCAATTTCCTGGTTCTAATACCAGTATACCCGGTTTCCAATATACTCAGATAAGATACAGAGATAGTGTAGGTATTTCTTAGATTTTTGCTAGTAAATAACATGTTTTGTTTTTATTATTTTTAAGTAGTTGTATGAAGGACTTACCATTTAACAAAGTGGCTTATGAATATAATGCATTTTGCCATCCCATTCAATATTCCTACTCACTCCCTCCAGACCACTTCTTCCCTTGCTTTTCTGAATGTTGTAGGATATGCCTTGAATTCCTGACTACAGTCTCCCCCTCTTCTCCTCTTCATTCTTCTACTGCTCTTGCCCTTGACCCTACCCTGCCCATTTTGAGTACCTGCTTTCTTCTGTTTAGTCAGGAAAGCAGTATGGAGGTTTCTAAAAGAAACTAAGCATAGAGCTATCTTATGCTTCAGCAATTCCTTTTTTAGGCTTTTATCTAAAAGATCACAAACCAGGATACAGTAAAGCCACCTGTACAACCATATTCCTTGCAATACTACGTACCATAGCCAAGGCATGGAATCAGCCCAGATGCCCCTCAATGGATGAATGGATCAAGAAAATGTGGAATATGTACAGAATGGAATTTTAAAAGAATGTTATTATATCATTAATAAAGAAATGGAAAGGCCTGGAAAGAATTATATTAAGTGAAATGAGTCAGGTCCAGAGAGACAAAGATTGCATGTTTTCTCTCATATGTGGAAGCTAGAATTAGCTTATAAGCTTATAAGTAAAAGCACTGGGTGGGATGCAAGTATATATAAATGTATTAACTGAAATCTGGTAGATTCAAGGGAGATCTCAAATAATGTAGTGTAATTCCTTAGAGAGGCAAAGTCAAAGTTGAACTAAATAATATGTGTGAGATCTTTCCTATCGCTATGCTCTTCGCTGAACTTATATGTTTGTTCCTTTGCCATGTCAACTTGCTGACTGGGAGCTAAGGGAGGCTCCAAAATTATCCTATGGTTCAATGTTTCAATTTCTTCTTTATTGCTAAAGTGGAAAGAATGTATTTGCTACAGACACGTATCACAGAGATGTTAGATAATTTTCAAGTTATTCCTTGAGAGGTACTGTAAGTAATTTAGGAGAAAAATGATGATAAAATGGAGACCAGTTCCTCAATGCACAGAGCTGTAGGGATCCTTGAGTGTTCCGAGGTCTCACTCTGCAACAAAAATCCCAGCCTCATGCTTGTCTTGTCTGTCAACCCTGAAAATGCCACTCACAGGATTGCTATGTGGAGTGAGTAACCAGGCAGATCAGAAAGCCCTTCACAAATAGAAAGTGTTTGAAATAAAGGAAGACTAATACTCAAGCTCATGCATTTTGAATGCAGAGATATGATGTCTGTTCAAGCCTTGATTTGCAGGAAATGAGTATGTTGGCTGAACTAAAGCTGTCTACAGCTTTTAAGATGACAGGTGTGAGATACTTAAAGACATATGCTGCTTCATATTTTGTCTGCTTGACACCACCAGATTGAAGATTTAAAATGAGTTTCAAAGACTTTCTATGGTACTGCCTATTTTGAAAGCTTTTTTTTTTTTCAGAAAAGACATAGTTATTAGCAGTCTATTCTACAAAGCCATGTTATGACATGGCCTGCCATGGAAAATCCCATTTAAAGAACGATATGTCTGGTGGGTGACTAGCATTTCCTTGTACATGGGCGAACTCTTTCATTCTATATTAGCAGCCACTGTATTCCAATGTCAGCAACAGGTTTCCTCAAGCAGCATAGGTCTGAACTTTGTTGCTTTGGCAGGACATGGCTCGCTTTCCTTCATGGTATTATCAACACAGCAATATTTTCTCCATGACGCTTTCTGAAAATTGAGGAGTCATACTTCAAGCTCACTTGTTCGTTTTTTTTTTTCGTAGTCAAGATGTTTTTTTATTGAAATAGTTCTTCTTGTGCTTCTTAACTAGCAGGGCATTCCACAGCACCACTGCTGATGTCATCTATGATGTCATGAGGATGGCGGCCATCAACATTACACCCCACAGACTGGGCTGTGCCCAGGATCTCCTTAATGGTTCCAGAAAGTTCTCTGGCTATAAGATCGGTGCCGCAGCTGCCGGGCAATGCTGACAATCTCATCAAAAGAGATGTTTCCACTGTGTTTAATGTTTTTCTGTTTCTTTTTGTCTCTTGGTGGCTCCTTTAGGGCTTTGATGATCAGGGCAGAGGCAGAAGGTACCACCTCTATCTGGGCCTGTCTGTTCTGAATGGTCAGCTTCACCGTAATCCTCAGATCCTTCCAGTCACCCGTTGCTTTGGCAATGTCATCACCAACTTTTTTTGGAGACAGACCCAGGGGGGCCGATCTTGGGGGCCAAGGCAGACGTGGCGCCGACCTCGCCACTGGTGCACCTCAGGTACATGGCTTTGATTTCATTGGGATCGAACTTAGGCGGCATGGTGGAGGTGGTTGGTGTCGGATGAACCCGGATTCGGGACGTCCGAAGAAAGTTGCACCTTTGCCTCCTCCGAGCCGAAAGACGAAAAGCTCGTTTGTGTGTGTGTGTGTGTGTGTGTGTGTGTGTGTGTGTGTGTGTGTGTGTGTTTCCAAATCTTCCTATTAAAAAAAAAAGCCATCAGTGACACCTATGTGGGTGGCACGTGGACAGTATCATCTATTTCTCACTTAGGTTATGGTCTTCTTCCATGTTCAGATTTTGTTCCATGAAAAGTTGACATTTTTATGCCAAGCAATATTTCCTCCCGCTACCTGCCAAAAGGTATCTGTTAGCAAGTAGCTTAATATTGCAAGGTTTTGTGAAGGATATTTACTGTGTCTAAGACAGCCACTAATTTTAGGTATATTTGTGTTTCTCCAAATCCATGAGGAGCTAAAAATGGCAATAATTTTATTTGAAAATCATAAGACATAAATATTTAAATATGTGCAGTGTTTCATAACAATTTCAATTCTAGTAATATGGAGACAGGTCTTTAAAGCTTGAAGAGACCACAAGAGCAGCTGTAGTAGACCCTCCTTAGATTCAGAGAATTGGTCCTAAGACCCTCCTCTCCTTAAGTTAGTACCAAACTACCATACCTACCATATTTTATCTATCTACCTGTCTGTCTATCATCTGTCCATCTTATTGTACAGTACTCATTCTTGTGATGAGGTAAGATGACACAATGTCATGTCATTCAGAACAGCTCCCAATTTAAAATGTACTGTTGATCTCTAGAAGTTTCCATTTAATATTTTCAGATCATCATTGACAACAGGTCACTGAAACCACATGGAAGCAATCTATGGCTAAGAGGAGGTACAGTGATCAAGTTTGGTGGAATAGAGAACCAATTGTCTTTCTGTGGATAAAGCAATAAGCATGATATATGGCAGACTCAAGTCACTTATTCCAGAGCTCTCTTTGGGTGCTGGAATTGAATAAGATGAGTAAGTTTTTGTGCCTAATTTCTGCAAATTTTGTCCCGTTAAGCAAATAGTAAACATTAACTTTCTCCATGTTTAAATTTTCCAATAAAGAACTGGAATGGGTTGATTATAGTTGAAGACTGATCCTTCTATTTCTGTCTGTGGAACTGGAGCTGTTGCTTTGTGTCAGGACAATGAAACACAGATATGGACCAATGACAGCAATAGCATGGGCAATGTAACCTAGCTGTCACAGGTAAATAAATTCTGCCAGCTTGATTCCTCACCTGCCTGAATATGCTGGTCTCTTAAAGTTTAAGGTTCTCTCAAGGCATTATGAATTTCTGCACAGTTGCCCAGTAAATTGGTCCCCACACCTTGTATTCTTCCTCCTCCTGCTCCTCCTCCTCTTCCTCCTTGTCTTCCTCGTCCTCTTTCTCCTTTCTTAACCCCAACCCCTCACCATTCCCATCCTAGACTTTTCAGTCAGAATGAACAAATGCATGCATACTGCACATGTGTTGGGAGGCCGTGGGACTAAGAGACAGGGGAGTGAAGGTTTGGCTACACTCAGACTGTGAAGCCAGGTGACAATATTGCCAAAATGAGTTGATAACATAGTGGTGAGAATTTCTGCATTACATTATTCTCATTTCCCCCCTCCGTATTTGCTTATTATTATTATTACTTAAAAAAAAATCTCTGATGACCCTAGTACTGAGAAGGGATTCCAAACTCTTCTTTCTTGGATCCTCTTATCTTTTTAGAACTCAGGTAAACTAGGAATCCCTCTGGTTGGTAGACTGTACCATCTCCTCACTAGACAGGAAAAAAGGAAGTCTGTCTTGATCTGCTCAGGTCCACTCTCGGGTAATGGGACAGTTTCTGAAGACTCAGTCCAGGGAAGCCCAACAGGCAGGCAGCTGCAGGGTCTCAAGCTTTGGAGACATCAAGGTAGATGGTCACCTGTGGGTCCTGGAAGCAATGTACACAGAGGATGCTGGCTGTAAGATGTCTGTTCAAGACGTCTTGGTGAGATCTGGCAGATATAAATAATATTTCAGGCAGTATGTTGAAACCACTTAAAAAGATAAACTCCAACATCTGAGCAATGCTCATTTATAGAAAGCCAATGAGGTAATTATTCTTGGTTATTTATAGCAAGAAATCTCCCAAGGACAGAAACTTACTTTGACAGCATTTAAGTAGATTATTCCATTTACTTTAGTAGTAAGAAAACAAATTTACTTAAAAAAACTTAGAAGTTTAATTGTCTTTCCTTTAATAACAGAAAAGATAAATGGAGGAGATTAGCCATTATCTTATTAGCTTCTATAGAAATGTGTAGTGGGAAAAGCATTTTCTAATGTGGAGTGTTATTTATTTTTTCCCATCGTCCTGTGCGATGATGAGGAACAGGGCCATCTGGCCTTTGCCCTGGCTCATACAGCCAGCAGGGAGCAGGGCAAGCTTATCAGCTTTCAAATCTTATTTCATGGTTCCTTAGTGCATCTTAAACTTAGAGTGAACTTGAACAAGGTGAAAGTAAAGTCCTTAGCACTTCCAAAGCTCCATAGAGCCACCACGGGCACAAATTGTAGCTGATTTAGCTCCTTTGCAGGTCTTTTCCTTAGGTTGGGAAAGTCTCAGCATCTCTCTCTCTCCTCCACTCCTCTATTTATATATGCATAATTTAATATATATATGTGTCATGTTACCTTGTGACAATTTTCAGAGATTTAAATCTTTCAGTATTAAATCTTTAGTGTATAGCAGTTGTACAAAGCTATAAGTTGCACTGTGACACTTTCATATATGTATAAAGATGAACTTCAGTCAACCTCACCTTTATTTGCCCTTCGGTCCTCTCTCCTCCTTCTCTGGTCCCTCTCTCTTTTACTTCCATGACTTTTTAAACATCTTTTTTAATATTAGATTCTGCATATGAGTGAAAACATATTATATTTGTCATTCTAGAGCTGGTTGATTTTGCTCAATGTGATGATCTCCATTCCCATTAATTTTCTGAGATTTACATTTTTTGTTTTTAATTTATTTGGCTGTGGATACTCCTTTTATTGAAAAGTTGGCTATGATATTATAGCAAGCAGAGTGAAAACTCAGGGATTTTTGAAAGTGTGAAAAATCGATCCTACAAGTTTTCTTAGTAAGTAGATTAGATTAAGTAGATTAGATTCAACAATTAATAAAATCCGCCAGATGCCAGTGGCTCTTGCATTGTGATCATAACTACCCAGGAGGTTGAGGTCTGGGAAGTGTTGTCAAGGCCAGCTCAGCCAGGAAAGCTTGTAAAACTCTTACCTTCAAATGACCACCAAAACCCTGGATGTGGAGCTGTGGCTCAAGTGGTAGAGCACAAAAGCTAGGGGACAGCTCCTGGGCCCTGAGTTCAAGCCTTAGGACCAGCACAAAAAAATTAATAAAAGCAATGTAATGATATTTGTGATAAACATTTTCTTAAGCATTTGTTCTGATCATTCAGTTTGCTTTTTTTTTTTTTTTGCCAGTCTTGGGGCTTGAACTCAGGGCCTGAGCACTGTCCCTGGCTTCTTTCTGCTCAAGGCTAGCATCTACTACTTGAGCCACAGCGCCATTTCTGGCTTTTTCTATATATGTGGTGCTGAGGAATAGAATCCAGGGCTTCATGTATGAGAGGCAAGCACTAGTCTATGTTCCCAGCCCACCAGTTTGCTTTTTATACCTCTTTTGGAATCACATGTTTATTAATGTCTTCAAAACAAGCACATTTTTAGTTTTTACCTCTCTACATTGGCTAGATACAATAATAGCACCTACTTTTTAAAGGCTGTTGTGAAGATTAAATCAATTTTACTTATTAAGTTTAAAGCTTTCAGAACAATAAGTAGCATATGGTATTCAATAGTGATTATACACTATTATTATTCCTAATAGACAAAGGAGCTTTCATTATATATCTAGCCACAGAATAAATTTATAGGGAACCCCTAATGTGATCATTCGAATTCTAATCCTTGTCTAGTTTGTGCTGAATATCCAATAATTTTGGAATATAGCTCTTAAGAAATGATGTGGTTTAAGCAAAGAGACTACATAGTTAGTTATAACCATAGCAAAGATATTAGTTGGAGTATTTTTAGTGTAGTGGAATATAGTCTGATAAAGACAATAGCCTAGGATCGATAAGATCACAGGTGCCATAAGTCTTTGAGTTTACTATCAATACCTAGTACAAAGTCACGGTCAAGCCTTGGGCATAATTGTGAACTCAGGGTCAGGGTATGGATAGAGGCTGGTCCTTCCTTAACCCAAACAGTCCTGGCATTCACTTACCATCCTTCTGCCTCCTTACGTTAGTGCTTGGAAACGCTTCAAAATCTTTGCCTATTGTTGGTTAAAAAAAAATCACTTTTTTTCCAAGTGTTAGAAATTTTATTGATGTTAACATACCATGAGGTCATATTTAAATCAAATTGCAAAAAACAATTTCAGGAATACAGGCTAGCGTCTGGGTTAAGATGTCATCTCTCTTCTCCAAATGTCAAAAATGTCCTAGTTTTAAAACATAAACGTCTCTAGAAAGTCACATCCACTGTCGGTATGAGTTAGGTTAGAAACCGGTATGTTGGGTTGCATGGAATCCATGTTAAAGAGACCTGCTCGGCTGTTCGCATCACAGCACTCTTGCATGAAGCCCATTTTCCTCAGTTTCCCCTAGTGGACTGTTACCTCGATTTCTCAGTGGTAGGATCCATTTGACTCTTCAAGCTGACTGGGTGGAAATGTTCCCACCGAGCGAGGTCTTGTTGCTTAGGCCTTTATTACTCCACTCCGGGAATCGAATTTTTGCTATGTGAAACAGATTTTCCAAAGGGTTTCCTTTTATTATCAGGGATGAAAAGTGGTCTTCAAATGGCACACACCTGGGATAAAGCTGTGTTTGCTCAGAACTATCAGCAAGCAATTTAATTTAAATCTTGTAAGTTACCACACAACATGGCCTCTCCACTGCGGCGGTGGTGGCTGCAATGCCCCCCGCCCCCCCCCACCCCGCCGCCCCGGGGGTTCCGCGGGGCTCCAGCGTGCGCCTGGGAAGGTGGCTTAGCGGTAGAGGGCTTGCCTAGCAAGCGTGAAGCCTTGAGTTCGATTCTTCAGCACCACATAAACAGAAAAAAACCAGAATTGGCAGAATGTGGCTCTAGGGTTAGCAAAAAGAAGCCAGGGACAGTGTTCAGGCCCGGAGTCCCAAACCCCAGGACTGGCAAAAAAAGAAAAAATAAGTCACATTTTTTCTTTCCGTTGTTTTTGAGATTCCTGGATCTCCAGGGGATGAGTCTCTAGTTGAGAATCACTATATATTTTTGCGTGCTTTTTTCCCCAGCCAAAAGAAGTCATTCTCTGTAATTTTTATTATTAAAAAGCAGAAGGCATAGTCAGATACATGTTTATGTTTCTGTGTATATGCACATATGTACTTTCTATAATATAAAAACTAATGAATTTCAAAATTTTACATTAGCACAAATAATTTGTACAAAAGGGCTTAACTGTGATAGTTACATATAAGCATGTAATGTACTTTTGTCCAAATTCACCCTATGTTACTAGCACATTTTAAAAAATACCCCATTTTCATTTCCTCATTCCTTTATGCACTTTGACTGAAACATCATTTATGTGTTAGTAGGAGACCAAAATGCACAGATGCCATTCAATTAAATTGGCCATATGTTGAGGAGCACTCCAGTTTTCCAAGGCAATTTACTGTTATCTGGGTGCTGTGGCTATATGGATGTGAATATATATACACATATGTATATGTGTACATATGTATGTATCCATATGTATGTATACATATCCATTCATATTTAAACCCATATGTAATATTGTTGTAAATCATTGAGTAGAACACTGTTGTCAAGTTAATTTTCTTTTGAGAGAAATGTTAATAATTGACTTTTTATTAAGTATTTCTATTTTTTCCTTGAATGGTAGCTTTCTGGCTCAACCCAAAGTTTTCTGGCTTAAGTTTGAAGTTTGAGTCAAATATGGCAAATTTGATCAAATACAAAATGACCTTTATTACTCTGCAGTTTTATTCATTTCCATGATAGACCTCATAGTGGGAAAATATTGACCTGAAATCACTTAACTTAGAAATGGTTCCTGTTTATAAGGCCCAGCCTTGGTCCTGACCCATTCTATGGTACACCAGTATGAAACTGAGCAAGCATCAGAGAGGTGTGGTAAGGAGCAGGTAGAGATTTATGTTGAATAGGATTTTGTATACCACCCTTGGTAGGAGAGAAAGGACAAAGGGAAATGTTGTGAAAAGGAGGAAAAGGAGGCATAGAAGTTATGGCTTCATGAAGATGAATGAGTAGAAAATGAGTGAATATTAGTACTAGAAGTTTAAACAGTATAATTAGATGTGACTCATGTAAGACACTGGGATTTTATTTTATTTTTCTGGTCCCAGGCTTAACTCAGGGCCTGGGCACTGTTCCTGAGCCTCTCTGTGCTCAAGGCTAGTGGCCTGCTGTTGGAGCCACAACACCACTTCTGGATTTTCCTGAGTAGTTTATTGGAGATAAGAGTTTTACAGAGTTTCCTGTCTGGGCTGGCTTCAAATCTTGATCCTTAGATCTCAGCCTCCTGAGTAGCTAGGATTACAGGTATGAGCCACTGGCGCCTGGCTAGACACTGGGATTTTTAACCTATGTAATAGTTCCAAAAGATGATTGAAGGATAAATATGCTTAACTGATAGTAAGATAACTGCTATGCCTAAAATTTGCTTTCATACTAATGTGAAATATAAAACCACTACATATTTCCTTAGCCTTATTCTACTATAGCACAGGCCCTAGAATGATTATCTGCTCATGAACATATCTGTATAAATCTAGAATAGATAAAATACTAATTTTACATATATTTTCTTTAGATAGCAGTTTTCTAAAAAATGCAATTTTTTGGCAATTTTTTTTCAGAACAAACTGTAAAACATTAGAGATGCTCTCAGTGCACATCACAAATAATCATTCTTTAATTCTGTTAGTTCAACTGCACTTGGTTTTAGAAATAGGGAAAACACAAAACAAAGATACAAGAGCTCTCTGTTGGTACACAAAGCAAAGTAACAGTGAAAGACCCAGGAAGCCTTGATAACCTCAGCTGTCTTGATGGCAAGGACAGGACAAGGATCTGTCTTTAGTTCCCTTTCTTTTGATGTAGCTTATTTTTGTCTGTTAAGTCTTCCTCACCCTCAGATTAAAGTGATGAAGACTGCTTGTTGTTAGTTTTGTGAGGTTTTCTTGGTCAGCGGGTGGTGGCTTTACACTGTGTGGCTTTGAGAAGAAATGGTTCATTAATTCTTTTTATCTATAATTGTTTGTTTTTTTTGTATGCGTCACTGTTCCAGACAATAGGTTGACTGTAGAGGACTTTTCTGAGGATGTAATGTCTGAGCTGGATTAGACCACTGCACACTGATGGAGCAAATGCAGAACCCTTAAGAGGAAGATGAAGAGAAATACAGTGAGGGGTTTTGTCATGACATTTCCATGCGTACATATAGTGCACAAGAAATATATTTATCCCCTCTATTGCTTGCCTTCCTTCCTTCCTCCCTTCCTATCTTTCTTTTTGTGTGTGACAGTTTGGGGGCCTAAATTCTAGACCTGGGTGCTGTCTTAAAAAAAAAAAGTTTTTTTAAGGCTAGCCCTCCACCACTTGAGCCACAGCTCCACTTCCAGTTTTCTGGTAGTTAATTGGAGATAAGAATCTCACAGACTTTCCTTCCTGGGTCTGGCTTTGAACGCTGATCCTCAAATTTTAGCCTTTCAAGTAGCTAAGCTTATTTATTTATTTATTTTTGGCCAGTCCTGGGCCTTGGACTCAGGGCCTGAGCACTGTCCCTGGCTTCCTTTTGCTCAAGGCTAGCACTCTGTCACTTGAGCCACAGCGCCACTTCTGGCCGTTTTCTATATATGTGGTGCTGGGAAATCGAACCCAGGGCCTCATGTATACAAGGCAAGCGCTCTTGCTGGGCTGGGGATATAGCCTAGTGGCAAGAGTGCCTGCCTTGGATACACGAGTCGATTCCCCAGCACCACATATACAGAAAACGGCCAGAAGCGGCACTGTGGCTCAAGTGGCGGAGTGCTAGCCTTGAGCGGGAAGAAGCCAGGGACAGTGCTCAGGCCCTGAGTCCAAGGCCCAGGACTGGCCAAAAAAAAAAAAAACAAAAAACAAAACAACAAAAAAAAACAAAAAACAAAAAACAAGGCAAGCGCTCTTGCCACTAGGCCATATCCCCAGCCCCAGTAGCTAAGCTTATTATAGGCATGAACCACCCATGCCTGGCTATTGCTCTTTCTTATTTCCCTCCTCCATTCCAAGTTTTCTTTCCCCTTCATCCTTCTAGCAATATCTTTCTACTTTCAAGCCCTTAATTGTTTCATTTTGTTCACATCTTTATTGCTATTTTCATTTCACTAATTACAAAAACGGGAATCACAGAGGTATTAGACAACTTGCTGAGGAAGTGGTAGGATTGAGCAGGGCTTCAAGTCCTGGCCGGAGATTCCAGGCAGTGCCCATACTTTCATTGCAGCATCAGCAAAAGGACCCATCTCCATCTTCTTTGTTTTCCACCTCAGAGGATATCAGTACATTCTGAATATTGCTGTAAACACCTTTAAAATGAATAATTTGACACATTTTGGAAAAATAGTGAGTGTTGGTGTCTAGATAACCTGACACTAGAAGGAAGATAAAGAAGTTTATTCTTTTATATGCTCAATCAGAAGATTTGATATGCCTTAATTCAATTTTCCAGATGAATTGAAAATGTAAGTAAGTACTTGAGTCATTTTATGTGTGTGTGTGTGTGTGTGTGTGTGTGTGTGCTGGTCCTGGGGCTTGAACTCAGGGATAGCCTGGCCACTTTCCCTGAGCTTCTCAGCCTTCTGAGAAGCTAGGATTACAAGTGTGAGCCACAAGTGCCTGATCTCCGATGCTTTTCTTAAATGTTTTTAAAAAATTGTTATTATATGAAAAAGAGAATAAGCCAAAGGCAAAAGCAGTTACAAAGGAATCATAGAGTCCAAGTCAGAAATGAACAAAATAATAAAATCAAGGAAACAGGTGGGGTTCTTTTTTGGTAAATTTTAAAGTTGTTATTGTAAAGATGATATACAGAGGGGTTACAGTTACATAAGTCAGGTAAGGAGTATTTAGCTTTTTGGACAAAGTCACCCCTTCCCTCACTCTCTTCCAGTTTTTCCAGTTTTAAATAGTTCATTTTCAACATAGTACTAGTCAGTGCCACTTCTGCATTTGTTCATACTTTATCCCTCCATTTCTGTTCCCCCCTTGGCCTCCCCCAAATAGAGAAATGAACAAACAAGTCAAAAAGAAAACAAAAACAGCAACAACAACAAAAAAACCAAACTTCTTGCTTCCATTTTCTGGAGCTCATTTCGATAATTATTTTATTTATTTTTTAAATTTTTATTGTCAAACTGATGTACAGAGAGGTTACAGTTTCATACGTTAGGCATTGGATACATTTCTTGTAGTGTTTGTAACCTCCTCCCTCGTTCTCGATAATTATTTTATGTGATCAGATGCATATGGGTGTTGATGTGATTCTCTCCTAAGAATATCTTCCTTTGGTCTCATCGTGTTTGAATGCCTAGAGCCCTGTATAATTGATCATGACTCAGTATATTTTTACCATCCAGTGTATATTCTAGCTACCATAAACAAGGGAAACCATGCAACCTATGTTTCTGTAGGTAGGGATTGCTTTGCTTAATATAATTTTTTCCAAGTCTTTTCATTTCCTTATAAGTGATACAATATAATTCTTTCTGATGGACAAGTAGAATTCCATTGTGAATATACTCTGACGCTTTTTAAGCTCCAAACCCTAGAGTAATTCCCAAGCCAGAAGAGTGAGGGTGGTCGCCCACCTCTAGGGTCACTGTTAATGATACCTGCCCTACCCTGTATTTCACTCCTATTAGACAAACAAGTTAATATCATATAGTTTTTATTACCTTTTTGAATATGAAAGTCTAATAGTTAAAACACCCACTAAGCTCATCACAAAGGAACAAGGTGAGTCAGAACACAAGGGGTGTGGAGCTCAAGATTTGCATTCAGGGCTGGGAGTATGGCCTAGTGGCAACAGTGCTTGCCTCCTATACATGAAACCCTGGGTTCAATTCCCCAGCACCACATATATAGAAAATGGCCAGAAGTGGTGCTGTGGCTCAGGTGACAGAGTGCTAGCCTTGAGCACAAAGAAGCCAGGGACAGTGCTCAGGCCCTGAGTCCAAGGCCCATGACTGGCAAAAAAAAAAAAAAAAACAAAAAAAAAAAAACAGATTTGCATTCAATAGCATTGTGTTTATGTGTTCTATGGGACAAATTTTACCTTATTGCACCATTGCATTTTATTCAGGCAATATTAGCAAGTACAACAGCCTGTAAAGGAAAATTAACTTTCGATAAAGATATCAGAAAGGAAATGGAATATGAGAAGTTAATGCCTTCACTGTTAGAATCCTTAAAATATACCACAAATTTCTGGTAGTAAAATTTCTTTGACACATGTAGCATTCAGTGCCAGAGCTTCTGTGGACAAATAAAATGTGAAAGAATATTCCTTTTATTTCTTTTTTTAAGGCCATCCTGGGCCTGAATTTGGGGCCTGGGCATGGTCCCCAAGCTTTCATGCTCAAGATGATTACACTACCACTTGAGCCACAGCTCCACTTCTGGCTTTTGGGTGGTTAATTGAAGATATGGTCCTGCCCAGCTTCCTGAGAATCTAGAATTACAGGCATGTGCCACCAGCGACGAGATGAAAGAATATTCTTTTACTCTTCTTACCTGCTTCCCAACTGATTGAAGATAATGTGGCCCTTCCTAAATGCTGGCCCATTTCTTTCATTCACACGTCTAACATTGTATCACCTGTCATTTAACTGTGCAGAAGTGAGGAAATTCACAATTTATAAAATCTTTCACGAGACTTTCCAGCAACCTTGGCTGTGTACAGCTAGAGTTGAAATTTCACTTCTTACACAGGTAAAGCAGCCCATGTGTGAAGGTCAGAGCTCTGGCTTCTTCCTCCCACCCTGCTGATACCCCGGCGCTCAGGTTTCCATGTAGATGTCAGAGTGGGGTGGGGCTTGACGTGGGATCTGAATGAGGTGAGAGCAGTGTTTGGGGACTAGCATGAAAGTATGCAAGCATGGAGAACACACACATACATTCATACATGCACAGTTATGTATATCTTCACACGCATTCACATAAACTGTTACCGTGCATTCACACACAGTGAACATGCATTCACACACCACACTGTGAACATGCATTCACATACCCCATATCTGCATTTATGTGTGCATTAGACACACTCACTTATCCATACAGCCTGCACATGAATTCCCCCGACATATACACACTGTGTACATTCATTCATATATGAATGACACATTCCCTCTTACACACCCCCTGAACATGAAATCACACACAGAGATGTATTCACTCAGGCATACAGACACACACCTTGCACGTGTACTGACAGTGCTCTCTGGAGATGTCATACTTAATAAAGGTGGCTATGTACACACAAAGTTGGCAACTTTAGCCCTAATTTACAACCTGTGCTAGAGAATCATCACTGTTCCATGGGGCAGTTTAAGCAGACTTCCTGTTGCTCTTGAGGACTCATGTATTCAGAACTTTCTTGCACTTAATGTCTTTGCATGTATAATTGAGGTGCATTCATTTTTCAGGTTCCCAACCCCGCACTTCTCCTCCATTCCACCCAGAGTCAAAGCTCAGGTCCTTACTGTGGCTTAAAAGGCATTGTTGCCATTCTCCTCTCCTCAGTTCCGGTGCTGGAGCTAGTCCCTGGCCTGGTTGTTTTTCCTCTGCCTCCTTACTTCCAGTTGGCTCAACCTTATGTTCTCAAAGATGTCTACATGGACTTTCTCTCCCACTCCTGCTATCCTTACCTTTTAAACTTATTGTATTGTCACTTTTAACTCAAGTTACAGTTCTATTTAAGTTATACTTCTTCGTAAGCATTCAGCTTCTCTTTCTAAAGTTGCAATCTCCATTGGGACAGGGTTGCTAGTTTCTCTCACCAGTGGGTCCCAAGAGCTCAGAAGCAGCCCTGAGTGCCCAATGGGGCTCTACAAACATTTATTGAATGCATCATTGGCACGCTGAATGTTGACATGCAGAATGAACTCATCACAGACATGATCTTTAATTCTCTTAACAATCCCAAGCAGGATGATTTCCATTTTCTAGATGAGAAAACTGCAGCTCAGTGAGATTAAGGCGTGTTCAAACTAAAACAAGTTATCAAGAGCCAATAATGGGACTTAAGTGGTTCTGCCTGTCACCAAAGCCAGTCTCCCATCCTCTGAAATAAGACTCACTGATAAAAGCAGTGAATTTTGTTTTTTTAATAATACAGTGAAGGGTGGGCTGGGGATATGGCCTAGTGGCAAGAGTGCCTGCCTCATATACATGAGGCCCTGGGTTCGATTCCCCAGCACCACATATACGGAAAATGGCCAGAAGTGGCGCTGTGGCTCAAGTGGCAGAGTGCTAGCCTTGAGCAAAAAAGAAGCCAGGGACAGTGCTCAGGCCCTGAGTCTAAGCCCCAGGACTGGCCAAAAAAAAATAATAATAATACAGTGAAGGGGCTGGGGATATGGCCTAGTGGCAAGAGAGCTTGCCTTGTATACATGAAGCCCTGGGTTCAATTCTCCAGCACCACATATACAGAAAATGGCCAGAAGTGGTGCTGCGGCTCAAGTGGCAGAGTGCTAGCCTTGAGCACAAAGAAGCCAGGGACAGTGCTCAGGCCCTGAGTCCAAGCCCCAGGAGTGGCCAAAAAATAAAAAATAAAAAAAAAGAAGCCAGGGACAGTGCTCAGGCCCTGAGTTCAAGGCCCAGCACTGGCAACAAACAAACAAATAAACAACAACAACAACAAAAAACACGATATGTAGTCAGTACCGTATTCATCTTGGTTTTTTTTTGTCTGTCCCTATCCACTCAACATTTCTAAAGATAGTTAGTGTCTGTCCAATTTGCATGTATTTAGATATTTCCAGAGCAGTATATTAGAAATACAGATTCCTAGGTTCCACTCCAAAGGTGTTGAGCTAGTATATCTATGAGTAGACATATCTGATTTTTTTTTTTTGCCAGTCCTGGGGCTTGAACTCAGGGCCTGAGCACTGTCCCTGGCTTCTTTTTGCTCAAGGCTAGTACTCGGCCACTTGAGCCATAGCACCACTTCTGGCTGTTTTCTATATATGTATTGCTGAGGAATCGAACCCAGGGCTTTATGTATATGAGGCAAGCACTCTAGCCACTAGGCCATATTTCCAGCCCAGAATTTTTTTTTTTTTTTCTGTTGCTCCTGGGGCTTGGACTCAGGGCACTAGTTTCTGAGCTTTTTTTTTTGTGTGTGTGTGTGCTCAAGGCTAGCACTCTACCACTTGAGCCTGGGCACCACTTCTGGCTTTTTCTGAGTAGTTTATTGGAAATGAGAGTCTCATGGACTTTCCTGCCTGGGCTGACTTCCAACCATGTTCCTCAGATCTCAGCTTTGTGAGTAGCTGTGATTATAGGCGTGAGCTACCTATGCCTGGCTGGACATCTGCATTCTTTTTTTATTTTAAACATTCTTTTATTTAACCATCTATCTACTGCCTGTCAATTTTCTTTCTTTTCTTTTTTTTTTTTTTTTTGCCAGTCCTGGGCCTTGGACTCAGGGCCTGAGCACTGTCCCTGGCTTCTTCCCGGCTCATGGCTAGCACTCTGTCACTTGAGCCACAGCGCCCCTTCTGGCTGTTTTCTATATATGTGGTGCTGGGGAATCTAACCCAGGGCCTCATGTATAGGAGGCAAACACTCTTGCCACTAGGCCATATTCCCAGCATGGACATCTTCATCCTTAACAGAGTTTTTTTTTTTTTTTCTTTTTCTCTTGCTGTACTAGAGTTTGAATGCAGCGCACTCTACCACATGAGTAATGTTCTCAGTCATTTTTGCTCTGGCTGTTTTCAACATGAGGTCTAGTTTTCTACCCAGACCAGCCTGGACTGTGCTTCTCTTATCTCATACTTCCTGTTATAGTTGAGCTGTATCACCATGCTCGGCTTTTTCTGTTGGGATGGGGTTTCACCTGCTATTGGTTGAGATTGAATGTCTCATGACCTCTTTGCCCAGGTTGGCCTCAAAACACAATCCTCCTGACCTCTGCCACACAAGTAGCCATGAGTACAGGCATGAGCCACCCCACCTGGCATTTTTGAACCCAGTGATGACAGCCAGACACTTGACCCTAACATTTGTAAGTGGGGAAACAATGACTTTAGAGACTACCTCCTCAGAATGTTCAATATTTTTCCTCTAAAAGAAGGAAAGGAGGTCATGTCATATTAATACATTCACATGGGCTTTAGCTCCCTCTAAGGAGCCTTTACCATTTGGCTGCTTAGTGACTGGAGCCTGCTGGTGGAGCAATGATGGAAATATGCAGCCTTTGGGTGCAACACATCTTCCAGAACAATCTTTGACTGAACATGTGAGTGTTCTGCACCTCCCCACCCCTTGTTAATGACATGTAATGATTATCCTCACCACTTCCATTAAGTTTAAATGTTAATGTCTGAAGTATTTCTATTAACAAAGTTTCTCTCCCAAGTGCCACCATTTATCAGGGGTCTCGAGAGGAGGGAACATGGAACCAATGCCATTCATGGCAGGCAATTCCCCCTTTTCCTGGCAATCTCTTTGTAGTCACCATGGAGCCTAGAGCTGGGCCTCAGCAATCAATTCAGTCCTAAGCTGGAAAATTAAAGCCACAAACCTCCACTCTCATTGCAGGCAAGGTATGGGCTCCCCTTTTCTGGTAGGACTTGGTGGGTTACAGTTTGGTAATGGTGACATCAAGGAACCAGCCAATTGGCTGGCTGTACAGTGTCTGAGAATTGGGAAGAACCAAGGGTAGAAGTTTTAGTTCTTTAAGCATCTAAAGTTTCCTGAAGGATGTGTGTGTATGTGTGTGTGTGTGTGTATGTGTGTGCAGGTCTGGGGCTTGAACTCAGGGCCTGGGTGCTGTCCCTGAGCTTTTTGTTTGCTCAAGGCTAGCACTCTACCAATTGAGCCACAGCACCACTTCCAACCTTTCTGAATAGTTCATTGAGCTAATAACCTCCTGGACTTTTCTGCCCAGGCTGGCTTTGAACCACGATCCTCAGACCTCAATCTCTTGAGTAGCTAGAACTGCAGGTGTGTGCTGCTGGCATCCAGCTTCTAAGACGAAAACTGTGATTCATACAAACAGAAAATGAGTATTTGTCCAACATCTTATTCAACTCCCTGTCTAATAAAGGAACCAGTAAGATGCTAAAACAGGTTCAAAGGGCACTGGCATTTTAGGCAGTTATAGGCAATGCTAAAATAAGATTAAGGGACCAAAAACAAGAATGGTTAATATCCAACAAGGCAATAAACCATAACTTCTTTGGTTATCTATTCTATAAAAGAAAAATCTACAAGTTAACCTCTGTCCTTGGAGAGTTGTAAAGTTGTCTAGACAATAAAAAGCCAAGGCCAATCCTGTACTGAAAGTGTTCCCAGTGATCACTTTTTGTGCTTTTTCAAATTTTATATAGTGTTGTGACACTCTGGTGTGCCAAGATCTTTACACAGTGAAGATTCTGTTCACAGGTGACCTTTTGTATGGAACCTTTGCGTTTGTTTATTCCTCCCTTTCTCTTTTCAGTAATAGATCATATGTATTATATGTCATATATGTTTCATATAGTTTTTTTTTCTATCCAATTGAAATTCTACTTTTGTCTTGGGTGGAAGTGAATTGAATTATTTAATCACAGATACTCTTTTAAAATGTTTATTTTAGTGTTTTATTCTCTGAATGTCTAAAAGGATTACAATTTAGCATGTCTATTTAAATGTCTACTGCTTCTTTTTTTTTGAAAAAATACTAGTCTTTAAGTAGTTGTACAAAGGCATTGCCATTTTACAAAGTATCCCTGTGTACCCCCTCCTTCACTCTTCTTAATTTTCTAGAATATACATTGGATTCTTACCTGCATTTCCTCCTTGTCTCCTCTTCATTTGTCTCCCCCTAACCCCTTCACCTCACCCCACCCCTTTTGAGTACCTGTTTCCTGCTGTTGTATTTTGCTGAACTTTGATTTTGGCTTTCTAAGGAATTACACTACTTGAGATCTCCTTGAGCCTACTGTATACATTTGTATATATTTGCCTACCACCCAACTAGAGTTTCTAAGCTACATCTAGCTTCCACATCATATAAAGGAAAACATGGCCCCTTGTCTTTCTGGGCCTGACTTACTTCACTTAACAGAATTTTCCCCAATCCTTTCCATTTCTTTACAAATGATACAATATTGTTCTTTCTAATGGATGAGTAAAAATCTATTGTGCTTGTATACCACATTTTCCTGACTCATTTGTCCACTGAGGGGCATCTGGGCATCAGTGATTCTTAATTTAATTACAGATATTATTATTATTTTATTCATTTGACAGCCCTTTCCTAGGACAGTTAACTTCGTGTGTGTGTGTGTGTGTGTGTGTGTGTGTGTGTGTGTGTGTTTATGTATGTGCATGTTACTAAGGTTCAAATCCAGGATTTTGTGTAGATTTGGCAAGCACTCTGCCATTCTTCTATACCAAACTCCGTTTTTCTATCCATTTGTTTTAGATTAATTTGTTGTCATATTTGTTCTGTAAGACTGTATTGAACTCTGATGACAGGGAAGGCATGTGTTAGGAGGCGGAGCATCAGTCTTTAGTATTTCCTAAATATGCTTCCTCCGAAGTCAGTTTTATCCATCTGTTGCTGTGACAAACTGTATTAGTTACTCTCCTCATTGCTGTGGCAGAATGATTAAAAGAGGCAACTCCAGTCAACTTACTTAGTTCACAGATTCAGGGTATCTGTGTATCAAGGCATAGTGGAGCAGAACAGTTCACATCATGGATGGGAAGGACCAGGAAAGGGCCAGAGACAAGTTACCCTCACTTCTAGTGAGCTACTTCCTTCATCTAGGCCCCACTCCTAAAGTGCCCAGAACCTCCTAAAACAGCACCACCAAATGGAGACCTCGGCTTATGTATATGAGTCTATCAAGGATATTTCCTATTCAAGCCATAACATAAGCCATCCATGAAAATTAAACTATACTGTAAAAAAGACTTTTGCTTTTTTTTTTTTTTTTTTTTTGCCAGTCCTGGGCCATGAACTCAGGGCCTGAGCACTGTCCCTAGCTTCTTTTTGCTCAAGGCTAGCACCTGCCACTTGAGCTACAGCGCCACTTCTGGCCTTTTCTATATATGTGGTGCTGAGGAATCGAACCCAGGGCTTCATGTATACGAGGCAAGCACGCTTGCCACTAGGCCATATTCCTAGCCTAAACTAAGACTTAAACAGTGATATTTCATATGATTACTATCCTTGAGATTTTTTTTTCTCCCCAATTATCTGTACAGTCATCCAAGACTCCTTAATATCTTCCAAAATGAATGACTTTCAATAGAAAATTTGTCACTTTGAAAGTAGTGCTGCAATGACTTGGAAAATCCTTAATTCTGTTCACTTAACCATATGCCAATTCATTTCAACCAAGGTTTGGAAAGGACTGGGCCAGGTGATACATACCTATGAGTGTAGTACTTTGGAGATTGAGGCAGTAGCATTGAGAGTTTGATAAACGTTTGTGGCCAGTGTGGGCGATATAGCAAGTTCAAAGCTAGCCTGAGATATAAGAGTGAGATCTTCCCATGGGAGCTAGACGGAGACTGATGTAGAGCTTTATAGAACGTTGCTCAAAAACAAATCCTTCCCTAGTGGATATTTCCTTTTAAACTACCGAGAATAGTTTTGATTATTGAGTACAGTCTTCCATCTTTTTTGGAGAATGGGTTTTGACAGAGAACGAGAATGTAGGGGCATTTAAATCTCCTCCTTTGAAGCACTGGAATGAGGAAAATGGATGGTGGATGTGTTAGGCTTGCTATCACGGTAACACAAATATCTGAGATAATTAGCTTATAAGGATAGAAGGTTTGTAGGGTTCACAGATTTGGAGATGCCAGGCCATGGTGGGTTAGCTGTGTTGCTTTGGGACTTGTAAAGAGGCAGCCTATCATGGTAGAATCACTCAGTTTATGGCCAGGGAGCAGAAATGAAGAATGGGCTCTTGAAATTCTCTTCAAGGGCATACCCCCAATGACCTAAAAAACCTCCCATTCTTAAGGCTCCATCCTCTCAGTAGTGCCAACCTAGAAACCACACCTTTAATGGATATTCAAGATGTAAATGATGGCAATAGAATGTCAGCTATGTTGAGAATATATTACAGAGTTGTTTATTTTGTTTTGTTTTTGGATGGAAGAGGGCTGGTTGGTTATTGGTTGATTGACTAAGGAAAGCGTAGAAGGAATATTAGGGAACAAAAAGACATCATAGAAATTCTGCCTTAGCTTGCTTTAGCTATCACAGCCCTGACTGGGAAGTGGTAGTAGGACAGGCAGGGAAAACAAAACTCTAGAAATATAGAGGAATTTCTTGTCTTGTTTTCATCATTTGGCACTGGGAAAAGTTTCCACTTTGGAGCATTTGAGGTTTCATTTTCTCAGATTTGGGATGCACAATCTGTATAAACAATTTATTTCTCTTTGTATGACCTGACTCATTGCTGTAACTCTAAAAAAAAGTCTAATAACAGTCATGGCTTATGCCAAGTCCAATGGTCCCAGCCTCCTAAGGGGTCTTCGGCAGCAGCTAAGGCAGTGGTCCCATGTCAGGAGGCTAGTCTTCCATTTCCACCCTGTCATTTTCTAGAGGATTTTGAGCAAGTCACTTTCTTGCTTCAGGCAGGAATTGTCCTCCTCCCCACCCCTCATAATTTGGATAAACTGTGCATGTGCAAGTGTATGTGTGTGTGTGTGTGTGTGTGTGTGTGTGTGTGTGAGAGAGAGAGAGAGAGAGAGAGAGAGAGACTTTCAGTCTGTTCTACATTCTGGAGTAAACTTCTAGCTTCCCTTCCTGCCTCCCATTTCCTTCCCTCTCTCTTTCCTTTTTGTTTTCTTCTTCCTCTGTCTCTTTTTCAAAGCCCATATTTGGTTGTAGGCTTTATTAATAGATAAGAGACTTAAATTTATTCCCCTAATGCTTTTGAACTTTTGTCTTAGGGCTTGAATTCAGGCCCTTGTGCTCTCACCCAGTTTTTTTGTTTTTTGCTGCTTAATTGGAGACAAGTCTCTCATATTTGTCTTCCTAGGCTGGCTTTGAACTGGGATTGTCAGATCTTAGCCTCTTGAATAACTAGGATTACAGGTATGAGCCACTGACCCTAGGCTGCTTTTTTTGTTGTTGTTGTTACAAAAGAAAATCTCAGACTTAATATGCTTAATTTTAACTTCAGAGATGCATGGGTGAGAATGTAGTTGTCTGAAGACATTTCTCAGTGGGAATCATGCTGTGTTGCCAGATAGTAAGGAGGCTACCTATACACTGCTAGTGGGGCTCAGTGTAGTCCCTGAAAACAGGATGGTATTGTTGGCCTATTTATTAGGGAGTTTATAAAATCCACACCTGACTTAGACTTGGACACAGCCTGGATCATCTAAATGAGTGATCCAAATATCACTATGGTAAGGCATTGGCTTTGCCTAAAATGGTGACTGACTTGAGGGGATGTTCTCTCCTTGTCTTTGCTGGAGAAAGTGAGACTGTCCCTTCCCCCTGGAAGCTGGCACATGATCCTGTGACACCCAGGTGTCTCCGGGAGGTTTCACGTCAAGGCATTGCTGCTACACAGTCCTCTATGAGCTGTGACAGTGACAGGATCACACCTCAGAGGGTGGCAGCTGGAGGCTCTGCAGATGCTGCTAAAATAGTATCTGAATTGAGGTGAAAGGTTTAATTTTAGTCTTCCAAGAGCTAGCCCCTCCTCCTCTGGGTTGAGATCAAGTTTGTTGCTTAGGATTATTTTTTTCTTACTAGCTAAAAAGCTTTTGGCTGTCATTTGTCAGGATGTAACAATATATTTGCAATGTAAACCAGTAAGCCAGTTTGATATTGTCTCTTTATACTGACTTTATAGTATGAGAAAATTTTGATCCTCAGGTCATTTGCAAGATTTTAAATTTAGTTCAGATTTGACAGGTCACTCTAGCTTCCAACTGCAAACTTGAACCTAGTTTGGATAATGAACCTTTTTATAAGGGAAGGCTATCCTAACAAGGATACTCTTAAAATTATAGAGGTTTCATCCTACCATTATAGTTATTAGCAGAAACGCTTTTTTATCCATCAAGGGCCATAGGGGAAAGGGAAAGAGGGTCACAGGGATGAAAGATAATGCTGTTAATATGTAAGAAGTTACAAGTAACCCACTTCAAGGTTATTCTAGAAGTAAGACATATAATCAATGTTCCTTGTTCTGTAATAAGTTCCCTGAAGGAGTGAGGACTGACAGAAATAGAGAAAGAAAGATGGAAAACAGGACGATGGATGGAGGAAGGGGGAAGCTAGCTGGTGAAGGTGGACAAGCTAAGGAAGAGAGAGCCAGACATCAGCAGATACAAGATGAAAGGACGGGGACTTGCTGTGGGCCAGTCTAACTGCTTCCCAGCTTTGATCATCCAGCAACATGACCTTGGAGAAAGATTCCTCCTCCCCCAAATTCTTAAGTTTGAGAACATCTTCTCTGAATCTATCCTCCAGCTACTGTGCTGGACACAGTTCCCTTTCTTATCCTTATAATTCTGTTGTCCTTTGAGCTCACTGCTCCCATAGCTCTGAGGCCCAATCTCCTGTCCTGCAGTCCTGCTGTTGCGCCCAGCCTTCACATCCTCGTCCAGCCTCACTTTCCCACTCACAAAGGACTACACCAGGGACTTGCCTTGCGCAGTCCTTCTGGATTTGGCTTTATCTCAGAGAAGGGAACATAGATTCCTCCCTTACTTCTAATTTAAGATGATAAGAACACAGGTGGCTAGAGATTCACGCCCCTCACCCCCACCCTAAGCCTTTTTTTTTTTTTTGATGGTCATTTCCCCTTCTTCTTTCCTCTGCTTCTACTCTTTTCCTAATGGGAAAGAAACTCAAAAATGCAATAATTCTTCTTCTCTCTAGCGAATTCACCACTAAGTATCTGGATCTGGAAGAAGAAAGAAAAAGGAAGAGGAGAAGAAGGGGGAAAAGAAGACTATGCCAAGTTGGACAGAAGAAACCCTTTAGAGTGCTTTGTGACCATCCAGACAGAAAACGAAACTAGGGCTGTTACAAAGCAATGGTTTCCTTCCCCACAGTTGTCTCTCTAGCTCACATTTTCCTTAAATGTATTGCTATCTCTGTTAACTGGAGTGCTTTATAAATGACACATGTGTACCTGATCCAGCTGCAGGCAGGTAAATTTAAAGCTTTGCCAGTCCCCCGGTGGCTTTATCTTACAAGAACGAACTGTAGAGCCCCCTGTGGTGGCATTGGACTTCTAAGCAAAGCCCATAATTTTTGCTTCCCTGTATCCCTGCTCCTGTGTTATCTCTTTCTTTTCCCTGAATATGTATTGGACCTAGAAACTCACTTTTAATGAACAGAATATAGCAAACATGATAGGGTGTCATTTCCAGGATTAGATTATAAAAAACCGCGACTTCCATCGTATTGGTATTCATTTGCTCTGTCACTTTCTCATTCTGATGAAGCCTGTTGAGCTGTCTTTTAAAGACCCTAAACGGACAGGGGGTGGCCAACAGCCAGGGAGGATCTAAAGTTTCCAATTGAACAGCCCAGATGCTCCTCAGTAGATGAGTGGATCAAGAAAATGTGGTACATATACACAATGGAATTCTATACCTAATTCGTAAGGAAACGGAAGGACTTAGAAAAAAAATCATACTAAGTGAAGTGAGCCAGACCCAAATAAACATGGACTCTATGGTTTCCCTAATAGGGAACAATTAATTCATCCTAGGATAGTCCTACCAGAACATCACAATAGCTCAAAAACTATGCCCATATGAACACATAAGATGATGCTAAGAGAAATGAACTTCAAGTTATGGAAACAAGGGATATATTGCTGTTGTAGTTATTTTCAACATGCCATGTGAAACTGTACCCTTCTATTTTTTTCCATATTCCCTTCCTGTGATTTTACCCCTGGTATCACTGTAACTGATTTTAGTACCCTGGATATTGTATATACGTGCATTAGAACTAGGGAAGGGAATATAGGGAATAATTAGCACAGGTTTAGGCTAATCACAGCAGAGGATCACAGGAGCCCAATAGCTATACCCTTATGAACACATAAGATAATGCTAAGTGAAATGAACTCCAGGTTATGGAAACGATCGTTATATCACTGTTGTAGTAACTACTTCCAACATGCCATATGTAACTGTAGCCTCTATTATTGATGATATTCCTATATCACCTTCCTGTGGTTGTACCTACACTATCTCTGTATCTTATCTGAGTATATTGGAAACCGGGTATACTGGTATTAGAACCAGGAAATTGGAAGGGAATACCAAAATCGAGAGACACAGGGTCAAAAAAGACAAACAACTACAAAAGCAATACTTACAAACTGTTTGGTGAAAATGAACTGAACAACTGAACAACTCATAGGGGGAGGGGGAAGGGAAAGGGGGAGGGGGGAGGGGGGAATGAGGGACGAGGTAACAAACAGTACAAGAAATGTATCCAATGCCTAATGTATGAAACTATAACCCCTCTGTAATTCAGTTTGATAATATATATATCTAGGGAAGGGAAAAGGAATATCAAAATTGAGAGACAAAGGATAAAAAGACAAACCAACACAACAGCAATACTTACAAAACTATATGTTGTGAACCAACCATACAACTCATGTGGGGAGAGGGAAAAAAGGAGGGGGAGGCAGGGGAAAATGAGGGAGGAGGTAACAAGTTAGGTAAAAAATATACTCACTGCCTTACATATGAAACTGTAACCCCTCTCTACTTCACTTTGACAATAAAGAAAAAAAAATGTGCATTGTGTAAAGGCTTAAGTTTGGGGGAAAAGCTTGTTACACAGTACTAGACATTTTTAAGTTAACTCTTCCTTTACTGGGCCTTTTTATATCTCAATATTCTAGGTGGGGTTCCCGATTTGTATACCTTAAGCCATATTTGTCACTTAGAAAATGTCTTATTATGATTCATCTGAACTCTCCGTGAGAGGAAGCCATTTATTCCAAGTCCTGGAACTATTTCTTTTTCAGTATTTCTTTCTAGTCATCCTTCCCCGACCAGCTTGATCTTATATTCCTAAAGCCTTTCTATACCCCTATACTCCCCAAACTCATCTGCATCATTTAGCCATGGGTTGCTAATTTCCCTATGTTGTCTCCACATTATTGTATATCTGTCAGGCTGGCTTGGAATGTCTTATGCTATAGTGGCTGTGACTTCATTTTGGTCCCTGAGCCAAATAGATAATCATGAGTCACTTCATTATTAACCTTGGAAAGAACGTATGTGCTTTTGTTTGGCTATTACCTCCTGTCCGGTTGAAAGACAAGTAACTAAACAAGCTAAAATATTTTTCCAGTTGAAGTCTCATGAAACGAATGTTAATTTTTGACATCAAGATAACCCCCCAAAGTGTTTTATCCCCCCAAGCTCTTTTCATTGCAAAGTAAAGGTGAAGTCTGCTCAGGAAAGTGAGCAGTGCAGATCCCACAGAAAGTTTTTGTTATGAACTTAAACTCACATGAAATGTAATACAGATTATCTTCTGGACTATAACAGTTTGAAGCTACCACTTATGTTATTTTTATTTGCCACTATCCTAAGTGATTTTCTTAACTCAGGTTACAGAGATTCATATTTAAAAATATCATGAATAATTTAAAAGAAATATAAAGTTTAAATAATTATTAAACCCCTCACAGCTGAACTACATGAGTGAAAGTCACATTAGGGACTGAATTACATGCACCAATTTTCACAAAGCAATTTAAATGTAGGATATAATACATACATATGTATGTATATATGTATATTATTAGTGTCATCTTTTAGCCTTGGGAGGAGTTGTGTGTGTCTCGTCTGGTGATGGTGACAGTGGTGGTAATGATGGTTGTGTGGTGAAGGTAGTAGTATGTCTTATCTGAATTTTCCCCCCAAGTAACTCATAAGTATTTATTTTATCAACTAAAAATGGAGTCCTGACCATAAAGGAAATGCAAATCAAAACAACATTGAGATTCCATCTCACCCCAGCAAGAATGTCATATATCAAGAAAACTAATAATAACAATTGTTGGAGGGGATGTGGCCAAAAGGGAACCTTACTTCATTGTTGGTGGGAATGTAAACTGGTTCAGCCACTCTGGCAAGCAGTATGGAGATTCCTCAGAAGGCTCAATATAGAACTCCCCTACGACCCAGCAGCCCCACTGTTGGGTATCTATCCAAAAGCCCACAAACAAAATCACAGTAATGCCACCAGCACAACAATGTTCATCGCAGCACAATTTGTCATAGCGAGAATCTGGAACCAACCCAGATGCCCCTCCATAGATGAATGGATCAGGAAAATGTGGTACATATACACAATGGAATTTTATGCCTCTATCAGAAAGAATGACATTGTTCCATTTGTATGGAAATGGAAGGACTTGGAAAAAGTTATACTAAGTGAAGTGAGCCAGACCCAAAGAAACATGGACTCTATGGCCTCCCTTATTGGGAATAATTAGTACAGGTTTAGGCAAGCCATAGCAGAGCATCACAAGGCCCAATAGCTATACCCTTATGAACACATAAGATGATGCTAAGTGAAATGAACTCCATGTTATGGAAACAATTGATATATCACAGTTGTAACTACTTTCAACGTCCTATGTGTATGTGTAGTTTCTATTATTGATGATGTTCTTGTATCACCTTCCTATGGTTGTACCTACACTATCTCTGTAATCTTATCTGAGTATATTGGAAACCGTGTTTACTGGTATTGGAAGTAGGAAATTCAAAGGGAATACCAAATTTGAGAGACACAGGGTAAAAAAAGAGAAATAACTACAAAAGCAATACTTGCAAAACTGTTTGGTGTAAGTGAACTGAACACCTGGGGGGGGAGGGTGGGGGGCATGAGGGACAAGGTAACAAACAGTACAAGAAACGTATCCAATGCCCAACGTATGAAACTGTAACCTCTCTGTACATCAGTTTGATAATAAAAATTTGAGAAAAAAAATGGAGTCCTACCTGCTACAGCAGAACAGTCTATTTCAGACTTAGAGATGTGCATTAAGAGACAAAATGAAGGAACATAATCAAGCTATAGCTGAACTGTGTGAGTCAAGATTAGGATGTTCCAGAAGTCTGGGAAGGTTTCTAAGGAGAAGTTTGAGGATGTTTGTCCAGGGCTTGTTGGGAGCCCCTATTCTCATTCTTAGATGGCACAAAAATATCTACCTTTTCCTTCTTGGTGGAGATCATCTGAAAAGAAATAAAAAGCAATTCTTCCTGACCCAAAGATGTCCCAAGATGACCTTGGTCTCCCAGGGTAGCTATTCAAGGAAAAGGCAAACATGCAGAAGGGTTGCTGCATCATCTTTCCCTTTTCCTTCCAGGCCAAAGCCATGTCAGTGGAAGAGAGGGCTGGGCTTATGGAAGACCTGAAGCTGACTGTGTGCTTCTGGGTGCCTAAACATCAATAAAGAACGGCATGTGCACATGACTTCAAGTTGGATCTCAACTGGTGGCTAGATTGGCTGGAACTTTCCCCTCCCCCTTCCCTTGTGTATTTCCTAGGTCACTGAGGATCCATGGTACTGTGTTAGTTTTGTAGTAAGAACAACACTTGGTGCTATAATTAAATCCACAAATTTCATTGACTGAACTCTACACAAGTTTCTTATTTTCTTAGAAATCCAGTGTGGGTATTGTTTCTGGTAACTTTGGTGACTATTTCCACCACTGTAGGAAATCCAAGAGATAGTCAATTTATAGAGAAAAGGTTGATTTTTTTGGGCTCACAGTTTTAGAGAATTCAGTCTATAATCAGCTGGCCCATTGCTTTTCATTATGATCACGACAATGATGATGATAATAGCAATGTCATTGTCAAAGAGGTTACAATTCTGTTAGGTTATAAGAATAACAATCTTGATCAATGTCACTCCTTCCATCATTCTCCCCGATTTTTCCTTTCTCTCATCTTCACTCTCAAGGTATATAGTTCAGTAGTTATATAGAGTATATTAAACATAATCACTACATTTGCTTACCCTTTCTCCTTCTATTCCTGTGTCTTCCTTCAAATCTTCCCTCCCACCCACCTTAGTAACCAGTAGCTTTTAAGCCTGTGGCAGAACATCTTAGGAACATGTTGTAGACCAAAACTTGCTGACTTTAAGTGAAAGAAAAGTAGAGAAAGGGACCAAGGGACCATTTCCCACTAGGCTTTGAGAACACACCTTCAATGACCTAAACACCTCCTGACTAGGCTTTACATCTTCAAATTTCCACCACCTCCCAACAGTATACCAAGGGGACAAATCCTTTTAACATATTGATCTTTGGGGAAAATGAAGATATAAACTGTATCAGTTGTCAATCCTAGGAGTACAGAGTTCTCTGCCTCAAAGCAGAGGAAGAAGGCCTGGAAGTGATATCACCTGATTTTATTTTGAAAGTTATAACTAGGAATCTGACCTCACCTAGATTCAAGGAGGTTGGTGGAAATGTAGTCTTTGAGAATGTGCATGTGTGTTAGGGGGCCCTTTCTAGCAATGATAATACCACACTATTGAAAGGGGAGCATGAATCTTGGCTGGACAGGTAACTATGTGCCACATGGATCCTTATAAATATGGAATTGTAATGCAGAAATGTTAAATGTTTAAGATGATATGATTTGGTAATAGTAAAGTTAGAGCTGGAACTTACACAGTGCTTAAACCTATCTCAAGGAAGAGTGGTGTAAAAGAGAACAAAAGGAGTTTCTGGCCATGAATAGACATGACCAGCATGGGCATTTATTCCCAGAGTTCCTGGTTTCTAAAGTCTGCCTTCTAGGCTTTGTAAATCCTAATATATTTAAATGCACTGCCTGCCTACTGCCTGCAGGTGGATGGTCTCATGAATGTATTGGATTTCAAATTTTGGTGAATATCAATCCCACCTGGAGTGTTTGCAAACAATTGGATTCTCCAGCCCTATTCCAGGGATCTCACTCAAACAACATTGTTCAGATAGAGTGTGAGTGCATGTGCTTTTAACCAGCAACTCAGTAATTCTGAGGCAAGTGGTTCTTGCACTACTTGTGGAGAGACAGTGCCTTGTTATTGTATGTTTTGTGAGGTTTGGATAAGACAGGTGTTGCAGACACCCGCTGTGACCTGCCTACACTTTCTCTCCCTTACATACCACCTGCTTACTAACTGCCAGCACCTACAGTTCTTTGCCAAAGGGCTTTACCAAGCTCTGGGACTACTTTGTCACTTATGTGGGCTGGAATGGTTGGGGAATCCACCTCATTTAGGAGCAATTCGAAACCAATCAATGAGAGGAATTGGTGTAGGTAACCCAGTTTCTGGTGTGGATTATGCAGTGGATTGCAGAGTTCTCCACTGGATTAAGATTCCAGGTCCCTATAACAATATATTTTTATACTGTTACTAGGGCTTGAAATCAGGACCTGGACACTGTCCCTTAGCTTTTGCACTCAAGGCTGGCACTTTTTCACCTGAACCACAGCTCCACTTCTGTCTTTTTGGTAGTTCATTGGAGATAAAAGTTTCTGGGATTTGTCTTCCCAGCCTGGCTTTGAATGGTGATCCTTAGATCTCAGCTTCTTGCATAGCCACTGGCACCTGGCTTGCAGTGCCTAACCCCCTTTATTGGCTCACTTTCCCTTCTGACTAATGATGTTTCCTTTCCCTCTGAAATATACATTTTACCCTTGAATCTTTGTCTCAGGTTGTGTTTCTGGAGGCACCCAAATAAAGCTGGTAGAGATAGAAAACATCCAGCCTATCACATGTTCCCTCTCAGGGACTTTCTTCCATGACTGCTGTGTGCAGGTATTAGCTGACTATGGTGTGAGAAGCATCTGTTTTCAGGAAACTTCCGGGCTCCTTATGATTGTCAGTCTAACATGTCTGATCTTGTTTCTGGCAGTGTCTTAATAAATTGAGCAAACCCCACATGATACACTCGTTGCTACTTGCAGATGGTCTAGTAAGAAAAAAACATTGTCTTAGTTTCTGGAAGAAACAAATTCTCTTTTTTCTTTCTACTATCAACTTTGCTCTGTTGGAACTTTCTCTTGCATGAGTGGCCTGCAAAGGTTCCAGCCTTCAGGATTGGCATAAATCTCCACGTGTGGAATGCATAGCACAGCTTGAGTTAAATGGACCTCAAACATATGGCATTGTGGGTTTTTTTTTCTTTGCATTTTCTAACACATGGGCAGATTCTCACATTTTAAATCAACCAAAAGTGAGAAGATTATAGGCCAATCTACTTGGAGGATTAACTACCAGGAAATATATTGGGTTTGCATAAGTATTTGGGATGAAGTGGATGATGAAGTCAGATACTTTGCAAAGACATACTTCATACTATAGAATGTAGGAGCCCCAGGAGTGGCCAGGTGGATAACAGTAGAATCACTTGCTGTGGGCACTGGTTTGCCTGGGCTTCAGTTACTCTTTCCAGGCTTAGACAGCAGAGCCATGGTGTCTAGGCTAGATAAGTAGGGCTTGTCTTGCTGATGTCTGTTTGATGTGAATATTCCTGATGGGCCCCATCACTGCAAGAGACTGAACCATTTCCTGTTACAGTTAGTCTAGGTAGGTATGACCAGTGTATGAGCCCATGTCACTTGCTTGGTGGCTCTTAGGTTAAGTCTTGGGCATATACAATAGTATGTAGAAGGGCCCTATTCTCTACCGCTCAGATTTTCTGTGGGATTTGAATGATGGCTCTATTCTGAATAGGATGATACAAAGTCAAACATCCCAATGACACATTTCCGAAGAGATCAGGTCTACTTTTCCCTCAGAAGGGTGCAACAGAAAAGGCAGCCCTGTGCTTGTAGGTGACTAGTTCCCTGCAGGTCAGGAGCAACAGTGAAAGGAGAAAACCAACTCTGTTAGGTACTTCTTTCCTTAGCAGTTCACTCAGCCTTGTCAGGCCTCCAAAGCCACAGCCATCTGTGTTGGCCTCATTCTGAATGAGTCCACCACAGCACTAGGGCACAGGCCTCTTGGCAACAATCTTGGTGAACAAGAGGCAACAATCCTGCCGATTTACAGCTAACCCCTAGCAGACCCTGAAGATCACAGCACTGTCAGCAGCTCTATGCCTCAGGGTATTTTCAGGTATGCTCTGCCGGTCTCTGCTTTATTCTTCTCCCCCAGATGTATTCAGACACACAGAGGGAAGGACCTAGAGAGGGATTTATTCGTACTCCTGTGTTACCTATTATAACTCTGCTCAGACAGAGGTGATCAGTCTGGTGTTTGGGCTGGGCCAGGTTGTCTGCTGTGGAAACTAAGCTGTCCTGAGCATACCTTCCTATTTGGGGGAAGAGGAAGTTCTTTCAGTGCCTAAGAAAGTTCCAGATGTGCAACCATCAAATCCATTCCACTGCATTTCTGGGCCAGTGATTTGATTCTTTTCACCCTCTCTATCCCAAGTTGCACTGCTCTGCGGCTCTTGGAAGGAGGCATTGAATTTTTTTCTGTGAACTGAGGTTTCCTGTGCAGAAACATCTGGGGACAGGTGACCCAGCTTGTTTTTTATCTTTTGAGAGCTTCTCTCCTCCCACCATGTGGTTGTGGTCATAAAAGGTTTTTACCATCAAGTAGCCTCTCCTGCAGAGATGGTAGAAGCAATGAATAGATAGGAAAGAAAACCCCGCGTGCACTGCCAAACTGTAGATCTCCTAGGTGAAAGAGGGGAGAGGGTGGCTTTCAGAAACAAGAAAAGAGACAGATGTCTTTTCAACAGAAATTTCACACACTGATACCAGCCTTGGGAAAAGCAAGAGTGCCGGGAAGGAAATGTCTACGGCACTTTGAAACTCTTGATTTCTGATTCTAGGACTTTCCAGGTGTGTGTCTATGTTTGTTTCCTTCTTCTGTAGAGTGGGCGTAATAATTTTGATCACATTACAGTACAGAGCTGATGTGAAAAATCAAAGAAACCTGAACAAGTTACCTATCATGATGCTCGGAAGTTAAAATTCATAGCAGGCGTCCTCAGATGTGTTTAGGGGTGGGGTGGGAGAAAGGGCCCAGACATCTCTTGAGTTTCCCTTCTGCATCTAGCTGCCCAGATATCTTCCCCTGCCAGCGTCCCTGGCTCCCCGGCTCGGCCCCCGGGCTCTGGCTGCAGTTGCGCCCCACTACCTCTAGATGGAACTTTCTCACCAACACACGGCCGGGCAGGCTGCAGCTGTCTGCGCCCGCAGAGGTGCCCAGGGGGCTCCTCCTTTCTCTTCCACCCTGCAGATGTGGGTAGGGTCTGGGTAGAACCTAGTGAGGGGTGGGGGGTGGGGGTGGGGCGCTGGGCTAAGTGCGGGGAGCTCCGCGGGTTCCCTTCAGCCGGATGTGAAGGGAATCCCGGGGCTACCCCACCCCACGCCCCGCTGCGCCTCGCCGCGCCTCGCCGCGCCGCTCCTCCGGAGTTCCCTGTCTTGCATCTGCACCTCCGGAATCATCTCAATTTAAAGGACGGTCACCCCTCCGCCCCATACCCCCGTGGCCGCCCGCCTCCCCTCCCGCACGGTGTGCCCAGTACCGCGTCCAGCCACGTCCAGCTCCCGGGCTTTGACCGAAGGCGCCCTGGTGTGGTCTCGTTGCTCAGGGTGTGGGGTGAAGATGCTCGCCGACCTGGAGGGGTGAGGGGCAGGACAAATGGCGGAACCCCCTCTGGGCTGGAGGCAAAGTTTGCCTGGGAAAACAACCGCGCGGATCGCGGGCTCCACTTGGAGCGTCCGTGGGATGGGAGCGTGGTGCGCGGCGGAACATCGCCTTCGGTCCTGCCCGCCTCCCCACGCCCCGCTTCAGAACTAAAGGCCCGTTGCTGGGGACCCCGGACCCCGCGGGGGCTCTAGGCGCTGACGGCCGTGCTCTCGGTGCGGGTGGTCAGGCGCCTTCCCGCGCGCGTCCGGGGCTCGCCCAGTTGCGGGAGCCACAAGCCGGGTCCTTCTTCCCCTTTCCCGAATTCCCCGCACCCCCAGTCTCCGAGTCCTCCCTTTTGGTTGGGGGCGGAGCAGATGGGGGTGATTTAAGAAGAAAAAAAAAATAAACACCCACAACTATTGATCCCACTGGTCCCCGCGCAGCTCGTGGTTGGGGCGCGGAAGGGGTCCTGCCGCGGGAGCGTCCCCGCGCGGCCCACGCGGTGCCGCTGCTCCGCGACACCCAGATCCAGGACTCCCGCCCCTCGGGCTTCCTCCTCCCGCTTCCCGAGGTGACTGGTTGGCGCCAAGCGATTGGAGATCCCGGGCGCGAACCCGGGGGGCCGTGGCTCCTCGCGCGCAGCGGTGCGGGGTGAATGGCCCTGGGCGGAGGATCCGGAGGCACCGGGCGCAGACCAATCGGGGCGGCCCGTGGGAGTATTTGTTATTCACATGGAAGAGACTTGGTGGCGGCTCGGCTGGCTCAGCCCCCTCAGCCCGGAGACCAGCCACAAGTGCGGCCCGCCTCGGGGTGCGCCCGGCGCGGTGGCGGCGGCGGCGGCGGCGGTGCTATGGAGCTGCGGGGCCCCCACCGCGGGCTTCCTCACCGCGCCCTCTGCGGGGAGCAGGGTAAGACTCCCCGCCGAGCAGCAGGCAGAGGAGGAAAAAATAAAAAGGAAAGCAAGTGCCAACCACAGGGGGTAGGCAAAAAAAAAAAAAAAAAAAGCTCCGAGCTCCCCAAATACCAAGCTGGAGGAAAAAGAAGAATCCCCCCTGTTTTATTACCCCCTCTTTTTTTTACCCCCCCGTTCAAGCCGAACGCCAGGTGCACCGCACCGCTCCTTCTCAGATCACTTTGGTGATTTGCTTTTTCTGGACACAAGTAGGTGGCCTTGCACAGCCAGAGTCTGGGAGCGAACTGGCGGGCGGGCGAATGGGGAGAGCGAGAGGCAGAGTGGGCACCAGGGGGCGAGGGGCTGGCCGGGCATTGGAGCTTGATTGGGTGTCTGTTGATTTTACGTTGCAAATAACAAGGCAGCCACCCCTCTTGTCTTCCCGTGATTACATTCCAGTGAGGAGGTTCAGAATAGAAGGAGGTTTCGCTTGGAACTCCCAAGGCTTGGAGCTGTGATTTCAACCCCCCAAAAGTTTAGTCGGAGAATGGGAGACTGAGG
This sequence comes from Perognathus longimembris pacificus, assembly GCF_023159225.1. NCBI lineage: Eukaryota > Metazoa > Chordata > Mammalia > Rodentia > Heteromyidae > Perognathus > Perognathus longimembris. The sequence continues at coordinate 134,206,723 of NC_063162.1, read as the reverse complement.
GGTGGACGCGGGCAGGAGCGCAAGAGGGCTCAGACTGGGGAGTGCGGTGGCAGGATTATTTAAAAAAAAAAAAAAATCTCTCTGCCTCGGATTGCCTGCCCCGGGTGAGTGACCTCCCTCCCGGACCTGCCCTGGCTGAATGTGGATTTGCCCCGGCCCCGCCAAGATGACGAGGTACCTCCGGCATGGGAATCTATCGGGAAGGATGAACGAAGTTAGTGGCTTCCGAGATGAGTTGGGGGTAACCCCGCTTTTCTGAGCTTGGGGTGTCTGTCTAATAAGATTCTAGAGAAGATGCGTATGATTGGGATGTGTGTGTGTGTGTGTGTGTGTGTGTGTGTGTGTGTGTGTGTGTGTGTGGTGAGGGGGGGTGTCGCTGGAGAAGCCAGCCGAGGTGGGGGGTCCTGGAGATCCGCATCCCCGCACACACAGCGCACGCTCAGCCTTGAGTTCGCGTTGTGAGTTAGCCCTGCGGGGCTGGGATTTCCGAACCCCTCCACACCCCCGCGCCCCCCCCTTCAGTTTTGTGGCTTGGGAAGACGCTGGAGTTTTGTGCGTTGCTGGGTTGGGGTGGGGGGATGGAGGGTGAGGGAGGAGGAAAGGTCTCCGGGATCTTGAGTTATATCAGCAAAAGGGAGACTCTCCTCGACAGCTATGAGGCAGCACCCACAGCCCGGGAAGACCCCCCAATTTTCGCAGATAAACGGGCGTTGGGGGGGTCTGGGCGCTCCGGGCGAGCCAGGTGTGGTGGAGCCGGACGCGCTCCAGGCTGCGTTGCGCCTGCAGGCTGGAGCCTGGGGCGGCGCCTGGGTGCACCCGGAGGCAGGGCTAATGGGAAACTCCTTGCAGCTCTTGCCTCTACCCAGAACTAAGCTCCTATAGTCCAAGGAACCCAGGAAGACGCGGTAGCAAAGAGGGGCCCCCGGTGGGGTGAGTGAGTAGCTGCTTCGGAGGTACAGATAGAGACACAGCCCATCCGCTCAGTCAAACGGCTTGAGATCCCTTGATGTTCACACACTTGGTGAAAATATAAACAGAAGCCCCTCTCGACGCAATAAAACTCCATTTGTCTGGCATGCTATTTTTTGTGTGCAAATGAAATGCAGAGGAGCATGCGAATCACCCTGTTGTGCAAGACAGCACCCCTGCACTTCCCTGAGGAATTGCTTCCTGAGTAGTCCAGATAGGGTAGCCAGGAGGGCTGAGAGTATAGGAGTACCTGGGCTAGTGGCAGGGCATGTATGAAATTACACCCATTCCTGGGGTGCAGATGACAAACTTCTCAGTTCCCCCAAGCGAACCACACCCCTGGAGGGAATGCCTTATGTGCCAGTTTGGGGTGATACTTTAAGACAAGAATACCTTAGGGTCATGGTCAGTATGAAGATAGAACACAAATTCTGCCATTTGACAGAACTGGAAGAGAAGGGTTTGTGGTGGGGATAGTCACAAGAAAAATTACAAACAGGAGAAATGCATTCCGATCATAGCTTGTATTTTGCTTGAAAGAGATTTTTTTTTAAAAAAGGGAGGGGGGAGAAAGCCACTAGCAGGTAGATCTTGGATAAACAGCTTATTGTACTTGACTGCAATTTCCATTTTCTGTTATGAAATTGTTTGTCAATAATTGCAAATGGGCTACAGAAACCGCTTTTAGTTTACCTTGGTCACTTGCTTGTGAATAATATCTTGAATGATGTCTATAGGAGATGGAATTGGCTGTGGGAAATTCATTCTCTGTTTCTTGAGAATATATGGCTTGATCACATTGAAAAGAAAGCCTTATTCATCAGGGACATGATTTTCTGGTGCGATTTTCCTATTAGAGTCCACTACAGGTTGTAATCACATCTAAGATAAAGATAGAAGTTTTGCTTTTAAGTAAGTGATGTGGAGACAATTAGATGAGAGGAGGCTCTCTAGGAGACATTTTGCTTTGAATAAAGAAAATGATGCTGAGAACACAGCCCTATACTGCTGCAGAAGCTTAATTTGTTTTATTTGGTTTATGTTACTTCTGCCATATTGTTCCCTCCACCCCCTTTTTTCAAGTTATGGTTGCTTGAATAATTAAAAAAAATCCAATCCAAAAGTAATGTGTATATATATATATATATATATATATATATATATATATATATATATATACACACACATTTTTTTGAGGGATAAGTTGAACACCAGTGAATTCAGGGGAAAGTTAGAGGTCTAGAGAGATATGCTCTTTTCAAACTTGGCTAAGCAGGTTGAAGTTGCTGAGGGGCTTGTTTAATTGGTATTTATGCTGCAAATAACCCAGCTGACATTCACATTGGCAGCGTCCAGTGCCAGTCTTTGTGTAAGAATGTTCCATTGTTTTCAGGGCATGACTCACAGAAGGCTGAACACACATGTTTGTGACAGCAATGATGTTTTTCCTTCCAAGTTTCTGGCCTGCTGTCTTCTCCCCCTGTAGTTTGAATGCCCAACATAAAGAGGGCCTTGCTTTTGTCTGCAGAGTGGCATTGCTCTGGGGTGCCAGTGTCTAAAAAGACGCTGCTACTGCTGCATGGGATTTATCTCTTATTGGATTCCCCAGCAAAGACTTAGCCACATCTCTGTGCCTGTTGAATAGTTTGGCTTGCAAAGGGTCAGGAAATTGTTGCTGTTTTCTTGCATGAACCTGATTGTGTAGCACACACATAGTTTGCCCAGGAGCGACCTATCACCCCATGTTTCAGGACAGGCTGCAATCTAAGTCAGCTGGATCCTGTTGCTTCCATCCCAAGATGCTTTAGTTCTTTGCTAGAAATTTAGGAATAGGATAACCTTTCCTTCCTTCCTTCCTTCCTTCCTTCCTTCCTTCCTTCCTTCCTTCCTTCCTTCCTTCCTTCCTTCCTTCCTTTTTCCCTCCTTCCTTCTCTCTACTCAAGCTTTGACAAGTTGTATAAACTCATCCACAGAATGCAAGGGCTTTGAGCATAATGTTGTCTCCGCTCAGGCTCCACCTTATGAGCTGTGGACGTAGCTGCAGGAGTGATTCCAGAGGTGCTGTTGAGAGTTCATGCTTGACTTAGAGCTCCCTGTTCTAGCCTGTTACATCACCAGTCTTAGCTAATGTTAATGGTTGTATTACTTTGGTAAAGAAATGATGACTGACCTGGGTAGGAATCAGGTTAAAAAGGCAGATACTTTTGTTGAAGGATAATAGGAATACCTCTTTAGGTTTTGGTACCTGTTGCTGAATCCACTTCCTTCCTACAGAGTACCAGGCTAATGAGGGACAAAGTTCTTGAGGTCATGACCATGGAACACATTAGCCAGGCAGCTCTGAGGAGGTAGTGGCGAGGGCAGCCGGTCACCAGAAGTGGAAGATGTAGGAGAGGTTCAAGAGGAGTGTATAAAGGTTATTGAACATACCTTTCCAATTTCCAGATAAGATTTTGTTTAAAGATAGAAATATGCTGGCACCTGATTTTTCCAGTGACAGTAACCCTCAGCAGTAAAAGAATTGTATTCTGCTTATAATTTAGAAAGTCTTTCTATTATCATTTTTTTTGGTGTGGTGCCAGTCTTTCCTGGGGTTTGAACTTAGGGCTTGGACACTGTCCTTGAGCTTTTGTGATCAAGGCTGGTGCTCTATCACTTGAGCTATACCGCTACTTCTGGATTTTTTTATGGTAATTGGGGATAAGAGTCTTCTATTATTGTTGTTGTTGTTGTTGTTGTTGTTATTGATTGTAGGGCTTGAACTTAGGGCCTGGGCACTATCCCCGAACCGCTTGAGATAAGAGTCTTATGGACTTCCCTGCCCAGGCTGGCTTTGAACATTGACCCTCAGATCTTTGCCTCCTGAGTAATCAGGGTTATAGGTATGAGCCACTGGTACCCGGATATCTTTCTTTTTTTAACTACAAAGCGGAATCCTGTCACTACTTCCTTTGTAATAGCTAGCCCTTGGGATGCTCTAAGTGTCCATGACCTTAGGCTTTCTAGGCACATCAGGTACTTCCATTGACTTTCCTCTGGTGTCCTCCCGCTTTCCTTCAAGCTCCAGGCTCCCAAATGGAATCTCCAAGGCTTATTCTTGGATGCACAACTGTTGTTAAGATCACACCAGTCATAAAGATGATGGGACAGTAATTTTCTCAGCATGCCCAAGAACAGTATACCAGGAAAATATTTAAATTCTTGGACTGATTATACATTAATCGTTTCCCTGTCCTTTCTAAAAGCTTTGGGTAGTTTACGAAGTACTTTTATACACATTATATCCTTTGATTTTACAACCCAGGTGGGAGGCAGAAATCATTCCTCCTTTTAGTATCAAAGAAGCAGACAAAGCCAAGTGACTTGTTCAGTGCCTTGATGTGAATGCTGGAGGGAGTGAGACTGTACTCAGGGTCTTCTAGGGTGCTGGGGCAACTCACTCACAAGACAGCTCCAAGCCCAGCAGGAGTGCCCGCTCCCAGGGGATGTGGAGGAAGGTAAACCATGTATAGCAGTCCTGAATTTGAACCCTGGCCTGAGGCTTGACACAAGGTAATATAACCTAGCTGTTTTCAGGTCTTGGTATCCAGACTGAGGGCTGTAATGCCAAGTGCACAGGTGAGTTTTAGGAGGGAGGAGATAATGTGTGAGACACTGCAGACACATTGTGGGCATTCACCCCCATTTCCCTCATCTAATCTGCAACCTCCAACAAAAGAGACGGCTCATATCTTTAAATGTGGCCTTTTTTATGCAACAGCTGTGTTATTGGAAAAAAGGGTGCAAATTGAATTCTACTAAATCAGATTGTATTTTAAATGCACAGGATTTAGCTATTAAAGGAAACCTGTGGTGAATTCTTTTGTAATGCAAATAATCACCTTCTAATTTATCTGTTTAGTACATTGAGCTTCTTGTGGATCAGATTTTCTTAATATGGGGCCTGCTTGTATAGAAGAGCTTTCATTGCCCTCTCTCCAGATGGGAGAAAGTTACTCAGCTTGCAAACAAAATCAGTAATTGTGTTCAGTTGGCAAAGCCTTGCTCTGATGTTTGAGTATAATCTCATAGTCCCTTATTATTAAATAAAAGAACCTCAGAATGGGAAGCTGGAAGACACCTTAGAGATTATAATATGGTCTATGTCACTCACTTCACAGATGAGGAAACGCAAGTACACAGAGATGAAGTGTCATGTTCAGTGTAATCATCCAGTGGCTGTCAAATGAGGATCCCATACCAGGCCCCTGTGGCCAGGGGAGGGACTCTGTCAGCCCCATCCCTACTCTGCCGCCACTAGGGATCCACACAGGCAGCCTGGGAGATGGCACAGAAATATGGTACATTTCCAGACAGTTTTAGGTGAACGTCTGGATTTGCATCTTTATGGGTTGGTGCCAGTATTAACATCACCTTTCTGTTAGAGTCAAATGAATCACAGCATAGGGACGCCGCTTTGATCTTTTTATGAAAAAAAAAGAAAGGAAAGAGTGAATTCTTGCTATCAATGATGCTTCTCAGCAAGGATTTTACTAGGGCATGCTATTAGAGGAAGACAAGAAGGCTGAGTCTGATGGCCCTGGCCAGTGGTGGTGGTCTTGCTCCCATTTGCCGTAGCTCACCAAGAAACTAGATTTGAAGAAGTATTTGGAAAAAAGGAACTGGATATTTTCAACCCCTTGATTCAGAAATCACCCTCCAAAATGGCTCCCGAATTGTCCCTCTATAACTAGTGCATTATTGCTGTTCAAGAGCTAGCACTGAAGAGGTACATGATTTTGAACGATTCTAGTGAAGAAGTAAGGGCACCGACACTCACTATGTAGTCGTAGCTGGTCTTGGTAGCACTGAAGGTGTTCATCAAATGATAGGACCCACCTTCAAGGCCTGAGGACTTTGTGAGTACTGTTCCTTGCCAGCTCCAGACTGTGTTCAACCTCTCTGAATCTTCTTTTCTCATTTAAACAGGAGTTAATAGGCCGTCTATGGAAATTCATTGAAATATTATGTTAGGGACTTGAGACTTAGCATAGACCAAATACATAAACAAAAAGAAGCAGCTAGGGGGTGGTGGCTCAAGCTTGTAACCCTGAGAACTGGAAATCAAAGGATTGAAGTTTGAGGACAGTCTAGGGAACAAACAGTCGATTTGGATGCCCCCACCCAAAGAATGGCTGTGCCTGGTGGTAACAGAAAACACACAAAGGTTAGGTAAAGTGGCATGTACTTATTATCCCCAGCAACATGGGGGAATCACAAGAGGAAAGATGAGAGTCTCCCTCAAAAATCACCAATGCCCAAGGAGGCCAGGAGCATGGGTTAAGTGGTAAAACATCTGTCTAGCAACGAGGAGACCTCTATCTTTGATCTCCAGTACCAGAACAAAGCAGAATAAGGAGGAAGAAGAGGAGGAAGAGAAGGAGGAGGAGTTGGAGAAGGTGGAGGGGAAAGAGAAGAGGAAGGAGGAGGAAAAAGCAGCAATATTCAGGTCTCTGGCCCATCAGACGCTGTCCTTAATGGCCTCTCAGAAAACAGCTAGAGCACTGTGAGGGCCCGTGATGATGTGTGCTGTGTGGTGGAGGAAGTGGGTGGGAAGTGGGTGAGGAAGGCTCACTGGTGCATAGTTAAGCCTCTCTGCAGGGCTAACCTCTCTGCAGGCACCTGTTCTCAGAAGTCAGTTTCCACAGTGCAGGCCTCACACTTCCTTTAAGAAGTCCATCAGCATGGATGAAGTTTCTACAGAGCCCAGAGGAAGGTCAATTTGAGAGAAAAGCTATTTTCCTTGAAATCAAACATGGGAATGAAGTAGAGCTACTTGGATCTATAACAGAGAAAGGTCATTATTTTTTTTTCTTAACTCATTGATTCCAACTAGGATAAGTTTGTATTAAAGCTCACAAGATATCTATCAGAGCAAGATTAGGATAATGTAACATTATACAATGAAACTTAAGTTGTGTAGTTTTTCCACAGGCTTCCACTTAATATTTTGCCTTAGAATTTCAAAGGGAAATGAAACCTGCTAGCTACTAAGTCTGTGATTATGTGGCAATGTATCAGTTCTGGAAGTAACTGCACTATTTAAATATTTTATAAGGAGCTCTGATTGTATTTTAAAGGGACAAACAAAATTCAATAAAAGTTTCACCAACTGAGCAAGTAGACAAAAAGTTGCTCTCCTTAAGTAGAAAAGGAATAATAGACTAGGCTAGCCCCTGTTTATTGAGCACATAGCCATGCATGCAGGTACAGCCGCCCACTTAAGAAAAGCCAGCACCAGAGTGCTTGTATGCCATTAATTTTATGTTACAGAGGAGAAAGCTCAAGCAAAACTTCAAGTAAGCTGCCCGATAAATGGTAACCCAAATGGAACCTCTCAGTTTCACTTCATTGTATGTGTCCCCTAAACCAAACAATTCCTGCCTCTCTGCTCTCCATCCCTTGACCTTTCCTGAAAGGAAGACTCCAAACAGACAAAAGGGATGCCAAGAAGACTGGACCTTATTGCAAATACCAGTCATTTTTAAAGGAATCTCATTTCTCTTACTTCCAGGTCTATACAGTGCCGTAGGGTGGGTAAGGATGCTTTGTGATTAGGGATGGACTGTTTATTTTATGCTCTGTTGCTGGCAGCCATGTATTCTCTCGAGTGTTTAGGCATGTGGGGGAGGTATGTTAGTATAATGAGGAAAGGCTATGGAGCGCTGGCACCATTTATTTCCCCTTGAAAATTACATCATCATTTCATTTGTCTATGTGTTCCAGGTTCTGCCAGAAAGGATTTCTTTTTCCTTCCTTCCTTCCTTCCTTCCTTCCTTTCTTCCTTCCTCCCTCCCTCCCTCCCTCCCTCCCTCCCTCCCTCCTCCTCCTCCTCTTCCTCTTCTTCCTCTTTCTCCTTCTTTTTTTTTTTGGCTGATCCTAGGGCCAAAACATGGGACCTGGGCACTGCCCCTGAATTTTTTTTTTCTCTCTCAAGGTTAGTTCTCTTCTATTTGAGCCACAGCTCTAGGTCTGGCATTTTGTGGTTAGTTGGAAACAAGAGTCTCATGGGCTTTCTTGTCTGGGCTAACTTTGAAACTGGATCCTCAGATCTCAGTCTCTTGAGTAGCTAGGGTATCAGGCACAAACCACTGGTACCCCACTTCAGAAAGGAGTTCTTAAGGGTCAGTCTAGTCCTTTGGATTTGGTCTTAAGTTCTAAATTAGTGATGGAAGTTAGTGAGGTTTTACTCTCATGGAACTAGTCTTCCATTTGAGGAGCTATAAGATGGAATTCTACTTCTCTCCTTGGGTAATTTGTGGCCTATCACTTAAATGGTTCCATCCAGAAAGTCAAGTTGACTTTCCGTTTCCCTTTGTGGACTGTTTGAGGTCAGGCTGTTGTGGAATCAGAGTTTCCAAGGGAGAAGCAGCTGCTCAGAGAATGGAGTGGTGAGCATCATCAGCACTGGACCAAGTATCTGGGGTACTATGGAAGAAATCCAAGGTTTGCCATGTGCCAGAGGGCAGAGAACACTTGCCAGAGGCAGCATGGAACTGGCTCAGCTGAGGGGCCAGTGGCTGGCCAGCTCTCCCACCACACACTCAGTGCAGTAGACTGCTCTGAGCCCCTTCACAAAAATCAGAAAGAGAAAAAAAAGGCACAGCTTTCTCTGAAGGCACTTGAGCATATGTTCAGTTGTTCCCTAGGGAAGATGCATCCTTTCTTTCAGGACAAGGAGGATGGAAAGAAAACTTTATGAACTGGAACTTGAACAAGTGAATGGAAAACACAACCAGATGTTGGTTGGCTAGGCCAAAAAAAAATGGCCTAAATTTCAGATTTGAAACTCATGGACAAATAAGTTAGAAATGAACAGTAGAGTAACCATTCAGCCCAAATAAATGCGTGCTATGTATTCTCTTAATGCGAAAGATGGTTCCAATCTCAGATTCCCTAGGTTACGTTAGTTTTCATTTTCAGTTCCCTGTCTTCAAAAGTCTTTTGAGAGACTCATGGGATTCTTTAAGAATGAAAAGACCTAAAATGAACTTTTCCTATGGATTTGCATACACTTTCTCATGATAGGATATTTCTAGTCTTGATGAAATAACTGTTTTCTCCACTGAGTCAGACAAAATTAGCAAGGTTTGCAACTCATCTGCAGCTCTGGTGCTTTCCTATTTCCTAGAGATTCCAGGATCAAGTGTATTTACTTAAGAACTGTAAGCAAGCCCCATGCTTCCATTTCAACCAATTAAATGCCAACAGTGATGATAGGAAGATTGTCACAAGTAACCCTCCCCATGTCTTTAATTTTCAAGTCTTTATTTTGTTGTCAGAGAACAATAAGATAATGAATACAATGTTCTATGTTAAATGTGTTCACAAGCTACAAAATTATATATCTTTTGAAATCTTTGGGTGGGAAGATTTTCTCTCTCTCTCTCTCTCTCTCTCTCCCTCTCTCTCCCTCTCCCTCTCTCCCTCTCTCTTTTCTCCCTCTCTCTTTCTTTCTCTCTCCCTCTCTCTTTCTTTATTCTTGTCAATACTGGGGCTCGAGACTTAGGGCCTGAGCACCGTCCCTGGCTTCTTTTTGCTCAAGGGGTAGCACTCTACCTCTTGAGCCACAGGACCACTTCCGGCTTTTTCGGTATTTGTGGTGCTGAGGAATTGAACTCAGAGCTTCATGCATGCTAGGCAAGCACTCTACTGCTAAGCCACATTCCCAGCCCAGGAATTTCTTTCTGTGATTGAATCAAGTTTTTTTTTCCTACTGGGAAATCTGGGACATTAAAAAATGTTAGGAACAATGTTAACCTGGCATTGGTGGCTCATGCCTGTAGTCCTAGCCACTCGGAAGCCTGGGGTCTGAGGATTCTGAGGTCTGAGCCAGCCTAGGCAGGAAAATCTGTGAGATTCATATCTCCAGTTGACCACCCAAAAGCCAGATGTGGAAGTGTACCTCAAATGGTAGAGCACTAGCCTCGATCAAAAATGCTCAGTGACAGTGCCCAGTATTTGAGTTCAAGCTCCAGTACTGACACACACACACACGTTAATAACAAATGAGTGGCTTTTTGAATCTATCACAGAACAATAACTTTTCGCTATGATTTTGTGGGCAACATGTAAACGCTGAATTCAGGTAGCTCTAAAATGTGAAAAACAGATTTGGAATAATGCCATCTTTCACAGGATTTTTACCTTCATGGAAATGGCATTTAGTAAAATTAAATGATATCCAAACCTACCTTTTGGCTTGGAAGAGCCAACTTAGTTGCTTTTCCTTGCCTGTTTCTCTTGCTCTAAAAGTGTCATCCATCTCCTTATTTCAGCTGCAGAGCGACCAGGTGTTCAGAATCACAGGGGGACAAAAGAGTTTCTTACTGCATGGAGGGAGAGAAAAATTAATGGAGGTAGACAAGGCTTAAGCATGTGAAAATTGCAGCCTCGCTGAACGGAATGCCCCCTTTTTCCTTTCTGTTTGTTCCCCCAGGAGTAAGTCTGCGACAGGGCTGACTGCAAGGACGTGAAGTATTGACCACACCCCCCCACCCCCCCATCGGAAGTGCAAATGCTGTTCTCATTTTTGCATCATTCCAGGAGTCGACTTTAGGTGGGAATAACATTGAACCTTTAAGGGTCGGATGGAAATTCACTGTGACGTTCACATCAAGAAAACGTGCTGAAATCCACAGAACCTTTCCCCCCCATGGGCCCTGATGGTAGCCTCCAGAAGGTGCGGCCTCAGGTGGTCCCCTTTCTCCTGTGTCAAGAATAAACGTCAGGTGTTGGATTGCAACCCCATCTGTAGAGAACATGGCCTGCGAGGGCAAGCGCTCGGCCTCTTGCTCTTGTTTCTTCCTCTTGACCGCCAAGTGCTACTGGATCTTCACAATGATGCAGAGGACTCACAGCCAGGAATACGCCCACTCGATCCGAGTGGATGGGGACATCATTTTGGGGGGTCTCTTCCCTGTCCACGCCAAGGGAGAGAGGGGGGTGCCTTGTGGGGAGCTGAAGAAGGAAAAGGGCATCCACAGGTTGGAGGCCATGCTTTATGCCATCGACCAGATTAACAAGGACCCCGATCTCCTCTCCAATATCACTCTGGGTGTCCGGATCCTTGACACGTGTTCCAGAGACACCTATGCGTTGGAGCAGTCATTAACCTTCGTGCAGGCATTGATCGAGAAGGATGCTTCCGACGTGAAATGTGCTAATGGAGACCCACCCATATTCACCAAGCCCGACAAGATTTCCGGCGTCATAGGTGCTGCAGCAAGCTCCGTGTCCATCATGGTTGCTAATATTCTAAGACTTTTTAAGGTAGGTAAAGGCATGGTTTTGTGACCACTGTGAAGAGACAATAAACTGTTGCAACTGCTGGGACAGGCTGAAAGAGGAAAATGAAATCAGGTGCCCGTGGCTCAAATCTGTAATCTTAGCTACTCAAGAGGCTGAGATCTGGGGAGAAAATATGGGTGAGACTCTAATTAACCAGTAAAAAACCTGAAGTGGAGGTATGGCTCAAGTGGTACAGTGCCACCCCTGAGTGAAAAAGGCAAGCAAGAGTACAAAGCCCTGAGTTTAAGCCCCAGTATAGGCACCAAAAAAGAAACAAAACAAAACAAAAAAGGCAGGTCCTGACATATGGGATTCTTTTTCTACAAGTGTCATGTTTGTTCCATTATTTATGATTAACTGGATTGATTAATTAGGGCTGTATTCTCCTAAAGAGAGAGAGAGAGAGAGAGAGAGAGAGAGAGAGAGAGAGAGAGAGAGAGAGAGAGAGAGAGAGAAAGGTGGTAAATTCTATAACATAGTGGGTCTTTACTATCTTGGGATTTCCTCCTTAGTGAGGCTCATTTAAAATCAAAGCAGGCATTTTTTTTTTTTTTAGAGAATAATGAACCCTTAGTGCACTTATCATACAAAGCATTTCTTTGCTATTTGAGGTATGTGTGAGATAATTTACTTGGTGAAACTTCTTCAAGGTGGGATGCTCTGTTATGACAAAAGTTCCTGTGAGAAGAAACAGTATTTATTACTAATCTGTAGATAGGAGTGACACTCTAGGTGATAAGATGGCCATAAAATTGTCAGGCTTATTATATCTACAATAGAATAGAACCTCATTAATTCAGACTGCTCTGATGTAGGCTTGGAATAATTATATACAAGTCTTAGTGAGTTAATAGTTCAAATTCAGCAGGGTAAATCATGACATGTTGATTTACAGTGGGTGATCTATTACATATACACTGCATTTAGGTACTAAATACAGTGCTGATTCAAAATAATTTATGATAAAACATTTTGAAATATATAGAATGACATCTTAGAAACTTATTATTAAAGTCACCATTTTCAAATCTTATTTGTTAATTTCATTATGTAGTCTTTTGTAGTAGACATATATATTTAAGTTGGGAATACTTTTCACTCTGATTTCTTACTCAGGGGACTTGACTCTTCCAACTTAACCTGATTAATGAGGCTTCATTTTATATTGTGAAAAAGCATTCCTATGCATGTGATATTTAAAGCTGGGCTGATGACAGGGTTGGTGACAAGAAATGAACAAAGCGATGGAACACTTCACAAAAAATGATGAAAGCAATGGAATCAAAGGCTTTCTGGTTATGAAGCTATCTTGGGGGCCTGTTGAGTTTGCTCCACACTTGATGCTGGAATTCTGTCTATACCATCCCCTGCGAGGCTGTGCAGCCTCTGTGAATTTCCTTCATGTAGATGAGAGGACACTAAGATGCATTTAATGCTATTTTCAGGTTGATGAAATTTCCTCAACTGAGGAGGCTGCTGACCACAAGCTCTCTGTGTCTAAGGCATTCTTGAGAGGAACAAACAGGCCCCAGGGAGCTCGAGAGACACTTGAGCAGGGCATTAGAAGTCTCCTGGCAAGAAGAAGGATACAAGATGAGAACAGGAAGCCAAAGTTGCTCTTATTCTCTGTCTCCAGAAACCTTAGAGATGGCTGTAAATAAGGCAGTTGTGAATAATTTCTTTTGGGCTAGCTCCCTCCTTGCTGAGAGATGAGATACAGAAGCAGGATGCTTCAGGATCCTCCCCTCTCCTGGGATCTAGGATTGCTCCCAGGAATCTGGATTCTGTGTCACATGATATTTGCTGCTTTGGAATGGTGTCTGGCCCAGAGTTATGAAATCTCTAACTCTTCTGTCTTCTTTGGTTTAATCCTCCTCCTCACTTGCTCCAAAGCTCAGAAACATCTAGTTTTAGAAAAGGGGACACTCATGAGGGATTTTTTTCCCCTCTGTGACCCTCCTCTTGATCAATGCCTAAGGTTTCCTATATGACTCTATCTCCTTCCCATGGCCAGGCACCCAGCCAAATGTAGGCAAGGACTTGAAGATTGAGTAGAAGGTGCTTATCTGAGGTTCTCAGAGCTTGATTATTTTAATTTTTGCTCCAGTTTATCAATAGGATGATGATAATAATAATCCTACCAGGTTAAACTGATGAGTGTTTTGATGATAATAATCATACCTGGTTAGACTGATGAGTGTTTTGTTTTTTTTTTTTTTTTTGCCATTCCTGAGGCTTGAATTCAGGGCCTGGGCACTGTCTTTGAGCTTTTGAGCACAAGGCTAGCACTCTACCACTCGAGCCACAGTTCCACTTTGGTTTTTTCTTTTCTTTCTTTCTTTCTTTCTTTTCTTTTTTTTTTTTTGGTGGTTAAGTGGACATAGACTTTCCTGCAGGGACTGGCTTTGAACCACAGTCCTTAGAGCTTAGCTTCCTAAGTAGCTAGGATTATAGGCCTAAACCATTGGTACCCAGTCTATTGAGTGTTCTTAATCCAGAGAAATTGTAGGTGAAGTATGATATCTTTTAGTATCTTTTGGCTGCTGAAGGAAACCTCAAGCCATCTGAAGGGGAGATTTGTTTTTCATAAACTGGATCTGACTACTTTGCTAAATTACTGGTGGGTTCTCTGATTCTCTTGGATAATTCAGAAGGGACTCCATGTGACCTGGTAAGAGAAAAGTTATTGATCATCTGAGCCGAGTCAGTGCTCTGGGCAAACTCTTGAGTCACTGGCCAGTTATGATTCGCTGACTCTTAGGGACTGGACCACTTTTAGCCAGGAGGGGCATGGGCTAAGGTAGTTGATGCATAACTAATGATACTGTCAGTACACCCACATAATCAGCATTTAACTGAAGCCAATCTACTTGTTCACTAAGTTCTTGGAAAAATTAATCTCATTCAAACATCAGCCAGTGAGGGATGTAGGTGCTCAGCCCATGTTCCAGCTGAACCTGGACTCACAAGACTGTGAATTAGTTCATTGTAACTTAGCATTATGCTGCTTTCATTTACTTTGATGATTTGTGTGTGACCTCTGGCTAGCACTCCATAGTGATTTTGATTATGAAGTAATGATGGTTGCTCTTGGGATAGAAAATGGTTCACGTTATGTATGAATGGCCATTTATACTCATATATTAGGACAGATATGAAGCATTAGAATACTTATCAAAGGAATGACTAACAAATGAATGCATTAGAGATTGGGATACAGTTCCTTCTTGAACAATACTCTTCCTGAGTCAAATGCTGTGACTTGAAGGAAAGTCAATGTTAGGACAGTTTACGGCTCCTCCAGGACAGCCTTAGACCTACTGAATCTACAAAGCTACACAGAAATCAGAGTACTGCCACTTATTTCTGGATTAATGGGGTTAAAGAAAGTAGAACCTTTTGGTTTGAAGCTGTACAAGCAATTAACCTTGGTTCCAGGGGTTTAGACAAGGTCTTAATTTATGAATTGTCTCTGCTGCTCAGAAACAAATATGAATTGGAGTTTTAAGAATGTGGCTTCTGTTTTTAAGATTTTTTTTTATAGAAAATATCTGGACCCAAAGAGGAAACCTACTCCAAATACCTCCATTTTCTTCTTGGGAAATGCCGGCAAAGTTCTGTTTCTACCTACAGGTACTTTCTAGATTCAACTGTGACTATGACAAAGTACTTCAGGCTTCGTGGCCTTCCCATATCTTCAGTCTTGTTCCACCTTTGGCCATCTGCCTTGTTCTAATCAAAGCCTGGTACCAAGGTCCGGTGTATTAATCTGTCATCTGTGCATTAGTCTGTCTATGTTTAAGTCAGAGGAGGGTTTTATTTGCTGCAGGATCAGATGGAACGAAATGGTTTGTCTCTGGAGGGAAGATGCCCGCCTCAGTGGGGACTGTCCTCTAGCACCTGCGAGGCTGCCTTGTCTGCCTGGAGCCCGGGTGGTCTGGCTCATCTTGTGCACAGAGAAGCCATGTTGTTCCACTTTTCTTTCTCTTCCGGCTAAAGCTCAGAAGCAAAGGAAAGAAAATGGGTCCATTTAACTTTAAAGGAGAGTTGGGCGAGGGACTGGAGCCAGATATTTCCTGGGAGCCGGAAAGGTGAGGCTTAGGCCCTTAGGAAACTCCATGCTCCCCCATCCGCATCAGCAGTCCTCGGCTGGAGGGGAGTGCGGGTTGCCGCCACCTTCTCTTCATTCTTCCTGGGCTGTGTACTACATTATCAAAATTGCCTGGGAGGATTTTCAAGTGACCGGACCCACTAAGCAAAGTGTTCCCTCCCACTCCATGTCCCCCCATGAGGAGGACTAGGGGTGACTCATAGCCCTCAGATTTGTTAAGAGTAGAGCCACACTTGAGAGGGGCAAGACAAGATTGCAGTAATCTGAACTTTGTACCAGCAGTCTTAGACCATAACACACACACACACACACACACACACACACACACACACACGAAGCAGTCATTGAGAAGATTGCCAGGTAGTTCCTATTGTAAGTTAATGGTTTTAGATGACAGTAGCAGCCATTTGGGCAGTGTGACATGTTAGACCCAGAATAATGCCATCTGAAACCAAAGTACAAATGACAACTCAGGGCTCCCCGAACTTCACTAAACCTACTGAAGAGAGGTACCTAGCTTTCAGAGAATGTATAGCTAAAAAATTAAATTAAATTAAAACAACCATTAAGAAAAGTCTTGATTGGGAAGCCCAGAAATTAAATTTAGTTATGTTTTATAAAGAAGCCTCCCCCCACTTTCCTAGAACATTTCTAGCCCTTTCCTTTAAATTAGAGCAAATTGATTCCTCAAACCACTAATCAGATGGCTTAAGTTGAGCAAAGATTGATCATTCCAAGTTAAAAATAGCACATTGATGCTGGAGGTAACTCACATTAATGTCCACAAAGATTCATGAGTTATAAGGGAGCAGTGTCAGATATAATTTCTCTCTCTTCTATGTTACTAGTTAATTTTATCTCCATGGTTAATTTTGTACTCTTGAAGGATAGGGGTTAGATAGCTAGTAGTATATCCTTTTAAAGCCATTAACTAAGACTTTCCCATAGAAATCTATGGGCAGGTTAATTGATCCCCATGTGGAGCTGTGCTGCTTATAAATGATGAAAATTGATCTTCAAGTTAAGTAAATGAAATACTGAGAAGTGCCCAACTTCCCTGGAAGTCTTTGCTTACTTTACAATGTTTACAAAGATGTATTTTCTTCCAACAGACCTTCCAATTGTAGCCACCGTTACAGAAAGGTGCTTATTGCATACAATGGGTTTTATTAACAGTAAAATCTGCCATATCCAGGATTCTATAGTTGGATGGACCAATACAATGAACCCACTGGACAGTCTCTGTGGGAGGGAACATTTCATGTAAATCTTACGTGACAACCAAAAGATAATGGGAAACTGAGAGATTAACTTCTCTGATACTGTAGCAATCTCTAATTTAACACTGAGGCCAGCTGATTCACCTGGCATGAGATACAATGGGTACTCTACAGTGGCTGGTTGTAGCACCGGGTGGGAATGGGCACTGCCCATGTGTTAGTTGGGCCCAACAGCCAACAAGATAATATAAAAAATGTAAACTTGGTAAGGTATCTCGCCATAGAATCCTTTAATAGTTACCATTTTCCCCAGGACAGAGGTCTATCTTTACTTTGCAGTCATTTCTCACTTTGACTAGTTTTCCTTTGTTATGCATCACAGTGAAGCAGCAGTACACTTCCTCCTCTTAACGTTTATCTCACACAATTGTATGTGGTTATTCATCTGTGACTCCCCACTAGACCATAAGCTATGTGAGGATGGAAACATATCTCACTAGTTGCTGTATTTCTAGCCCCTAGCCTAGACTTGTCTGGGAATCTAGGGAATATTAAAAAATACATATGAATAAATGACCAGCCATATCTCTTCTCCCCAATCTCAAATATTAGAAATACTCTCTAGATAGATGGGACAGAAATAGACTTTTGTTTCACTTTTTTATGCTTTTAAAGAAAAAGGAACAGAATAAGTAGTCAGAGGAGAAAGAAAGCAATACTGAATATTTTTACTTCCTATTTTCATGTGCTTCCTCATTTTCCTACGCATTCACCTTTTCTCTAAATAGAGTTCTAAAATTAAGAATGAAATAGGTGGAATACACGGTTACATTCTCATTTTGAAAGGTTTCCTAAAAAATGTAATTTCATGGTATAAATGGAGAGCCCACTTTCCCACATATCTATCAACAAAATTTCATATACATATATGAGTTTATAAGTTACATACAGATATATATATATATATACACACACACACACACATGCTCTACTAATAGGTACATGTTTTATAATTTTCTTTTTTACTTGATAATCCATCTGGGAGAGATTTCCATGTTGGTTTATACATATGTATACTGGTAATTCTCAGTCTTGTCTATAGGTTACCTTTATGTGGATAACCATGAATTGTAGAGGTGTCAAACCTTATGCAAAACAAATGAAATTGGGTGGAATCTCGCCTTGATATATTTGAAAGGATTACCAGGTATTTATGTTATTTGACCAGGATTGATTACTGTAAGACTTTTCCTTTGTTTTAGTAGCTGCTTGGTTGTTATGTTTTAAAAAATTATACAGACTGTGATTTACTTTAGAGAATTAACAATATTCCTTTTGATTTCTTTGGATCCTTTATTACTTGAAAAAAACCATGTTGTAACAGTACTAGAGACTCATTCAAGCACTACTAGTTCTAGAGTGAATTTTGGCATTATGAAACCTTCTTTTTCAGGCCCACAAAGGAGATGAATTAATGAATAACCCAGAGCATCTCACTCTAATGTTGGCACATTTGACATAGCATGAGAAGCATAAAGGATGATGGCTCTTCACAACACACAGTTACGTAGGAACAATGTTGGGATCATGTGCTCAGCCTGTGAAAGGAACATCTTAACTCTTATTGGGTAGAGGAGATTTTCTTTCTTTTTGGTACTGGGGTTTGAACCCAGAGCCTTGTGCTTACTAAACAAGCATTTCCGCCTCTCCCCGCCCCCCCCCCCCCCCCCCCCCCCGCCCTTGAGCCACACCTTAAGCTGGTTGGAAGATTATAAACTTCTTGGTGAATTAACAACTTCCCTACTTACCTTTTCTGTAGCCTCAAATGGTCTGGATTTTTCACTACAGTGTATGCTGAAGACATCTTAAGCATTTACTTAGTGATTAATGCTTATCTTTTGGTTATTTTAAGAGAGGTTGTTTAACACAAATCATGACAAATCTAAGAGCGTGGCTGGGAATTGGATGCAATATATTTTTTTGCTTAGGAAGTTGTCAGTAAACCTGTCTAGGACAAGTCAGGGTAGATTTAAATAAATAAACAAACAAATCTACATTAGGAAAGTAATATATTGTTGGTACTTATTTCCCCTCAAGATTTTTTTTTTTAAAAAAAAAGAATCTTTATAGAATACTTTTGAGAGCAATCTTTCTTATTTCTTTCCCTTTCTCCTTTCCACCTCCCTTCCTCCCTCACTCCCTCATTGCCTGCCTCTCTCTCTCTCTCTCTCTTTCTGTCTGTCTGTCTCTCTTTCTCATTCTTTTCCTTATTTTTTTTCAACCAATAACTCTGCGTTTTTAGGGAGATTTAAAATCTAAAGGCTGTCTCGTAGCTCTAGTTCAGTGGCTTTCAAACATTGAACCATGAATTGCTGAGCCCACCTTCAGAGTTTCTGATTGTGTGGATCTGGGGGGTGGGGGGTCTGGGAATGGACATTTCTTTCTCATGGTTTCTAGTTGATGCTGACTCTGCTGTTTTGCAGCCTATGCTTTGAAAACCAGGGCTCCATACAAATTGCTTGCTGGCTGACTTAGCAAGGCAAAGGATGCAAAACAAAAACGAGATTTAGCAATGTTCTGTCTGACAGCAACCTAGTTTCTTTTGACTCATACCTGGTTAGACTTGTGCTCATTCTGGTTGTAATCATAGCAGCTGCTGTATGGATCTATTTTTAATTGTGTGCTGCTTCAGAAGTTGTGTTCTTTACTAAATAATGCAAAACTCAGGTCTCATGATCAGTGTAACGGTCACTTGAATACAGTTCTGAAAGCAGGGTCACCTAAATTACCACATTCATTCATTTTTTAACTATCGAGACTACTGCAAACTAATTTAAGAAACTTAGACTTTATGGTACACATTAACTGGAAGCTGAGAACAGTAAGAGACAAAAGAGGTAATGGTTTGTCTTAGCTCCCAGCAATTTGTCTTCAGAAACCATGACACCAAACTCTTGATTTCCATTATGCAATGTGATTGCAAATAATATTTCATGGCAATCTTAATCAATGGAGAGTCACAAGAGTCCCTTCTCTCCCAACAGTGGGGAAGGGGCCTATTACCCATTTAATTGATATAACACACTTCCTTGTAAGGGAGAGATATCTCTTTTATCCATAACTAGGAACCTTGGCTATCCCTGAGCATGCTTAACAACACAAAAATGTACAAATAATTTTTGTGATAAATTTTGTGTTATATAGGTGAAGGGGTCTAGGTATAGTATTGTCCTCAGCCATCTCTGTTTCCAGAATGATTTCACTCAACAGCTTTCCTGTACTCAGTGCAACAAACCAATAGGCATTGTCAACATTGATTATGAGTTTCCATTGAAGGCTCTTACAGGCTCCTCCTGACATTGAGAGGCTGGTTTCCCAGGTCTTCTGTAGTAATCCACTAGGCCTACTTGCCGGGCCCAGATATAGAAAAGTCATGGATCTGTTTCTCTGTATCCTCTATGGTCCTGGCACCCTGGTACATGTGGATGTGGCCACGTGTTCATCCATACCTTTCTCTTATTTCCATTCACATAGAACTAGAGTGAATTTTAGCTCTGCTTAGTGCTTGCACTATTCATTACTCTTTAAATATCTATGCGGTGACACTCCTATTTATTAGCATCCACAGAGCGTTTGTGTTTGTTGTCTACTGAAAAAATGCCATATCCTGCGTGTGCAGATTTGTTAGATACTTGTGGTTTATAAGATACTATCTTTTTTCATATTAGGCTATTTTAAATTTTAGATTATTGTAATTTATGTCTAGGAATGCAGATATGTCTTTTAAACAGATGAAAATAAACTTTTTATATTTATTAATGGTGTGGTCTTAGGTCTCTCTAAATCTAGGTCTCTTGATTGTGACTAGATAACTATAATACTTCCTTGTAAGTTGTGTGTGCATGTGTGTGTGTGTGTGTGTGTGTGTGTGTCTGTGTCTGTGTCAGTCCTAGGGCTTGAACTCAGGGCCTGGTCACTATCTCTGAGCTTTTTGGCTCAAAGCTAGTGCTCTACCATTTGAATCACAGCTCTACTTTGGCTTTCTGCTGGTTAATTGGAGAGAAGAGTCTCATAGGCTTTCCCATGTATGAGCTACCAGCACCTGGCTCGTAAGGTTCATAGAATGATGGTCATACATGTTTCGTATGATGATATATGGAAGAAGAAGGCATTTATGTCTAACATCATCAAGCTGAACTGTACTTCTGCAAATACAGTAGTGGTGGAATGGTACTAAGGTGTATTCTCTGGTCAAGAAACAGAGTAAAAGGTTAAAATGGGCTCTGGCATCAAGCAAGGTTATTTTGTTTTCTGGAAAGCCAAACTGGAGACTAGACCTTACAAAGTCCAGGTTCCAGCCAGGTGAGCTGAGAAAATTGTTGTATTCTACTCTTTTCAAGTCTATGTATGATGTTCTAAGAGTCACTTTTATTTAAACAACAGCCAATCAGGGGCTGGCAGTGGTGGTTTACACCTGTAATTTCAAATACCCAAGATGCAGGGATTAGAAGAATCACAGTTCAGAGAAGAGGCCAGCCAAGGCAAAAAGTTAGTGAGACCTCATCTCAACAAAACAAGCCAGGTGTGGTGGTGTATGCTTGTGGCCCTTGCTCTTAAGAGAATTTGGGTCTGAGAGTCACCCAGGGGTGTGGGGAACATGGCACTCTCATCTGAAAAATAAATAAAAATGGGCTGGGTGGGTGTAGTGGCTCAAATGATACACCTGTCTAGCAAGTGCAAGGCTCTGAATTGGGTGAAACAATTATCTAGGTAATATTCAATCAATTCATCCATAGGTATTGTCACTATTTCATAGGATCATGTACCTCACTTGACACTGAAACAGATGGACAGATGGTATGAAAGAAGCAGACAGTCCTGAGCTGTCAAGTTGCTTAGGATTGAATGGAGGATGGGGGGGGGGGGCAGAGGAGAGAAATAATTAACATACACCTACAATGAATGAGGTGAAATAATATCATAAGAACTCCAGCTGCTAGGTTTTAGGTGAAAGGATGACTTTGTCCAAGGAAGCTAACATTATCAGGTAGTACTATACTTGGCTTGGGATGCTATAATAGAATATTATTGACTGGGCTGAAACAACAAATACTCATTTCTCCTAGTTCTAGAAGCTGAAAGTGTGAAATCACATATCAGTATAGTTGGGTCCTTGGTGAAGTCTCTCTTCCTGGTTTCAAGCTTATCTTCTCAGTTTCCTATTGTATCCTGAGAGAGTAGAGAGGAGGGAGCAAGGGAGGAGAGGAAGAAAGAGGAAAAGAAGAGAGAGGAGACAGGAGAGAGAGAGAGAGGAGAGGGAGGAGAGGAGGAGGAGAGGAGAGAGGAGAGGAAGAGAGAAGAGATAGAAATACAGGGGTGGGGGGAGGTAGAGTTCTCTTCTGTCTCTTCTTAAAAGGACACTGATCCATTCACCAGGGCTCTACTCACGAGTTAGTTACTGTACTTCTGAATGGCCCTGCCTCTTCCTGTCATTATATTGGTGTTAAGATTCCAACCTGTGAATTTTAGGACATACAGTACAAGGTTTTAAGCAGTGATGTGGAATTGGGTCTGTGTAGGGACATGGGTTAGGAGTGTGTCAATTTAGTATCTAGAGAGGAGCTAGGATATTCCTAGCCTGGGAATCTCCTGAACCTTTGACCTGATGTTAGCTCAGGATTGGCCATAAGGGGGTGGAAGTGAAGTATGAGGAAACCTCTCTCTTTGAACAGCATCTCTCTGCTATAACCGATGCTCAGAGCACTATGATGCTCAGAAGCTCCTAGGAAGAGTCACAATGCGGAAGATTGAAGCGCTGCGTCCCCAGCTCTCGTTGAACACAAAACTAGAGGCCTCCTTTAAAATCGACATCAGTGGGCACAGGGCATCCAGAGAGCAGAATGCAACACATCCAGCCATGTAGGAACAGGTGAAGGAAGTCAATTGCGATGGGATTTGCTCTTTGGATATCTATACAACTATATCGAACTCACTTTTATGTAGTATGTATTGATATAATAGTTTTCTTTCCATTAGCCACATGGCAACCTTTGCTGTTCTTTTAAAATATAAATGCACAATTAATTTCAGAAAGAGAAATGTATGGTTGGTGAATTGATTTTGTCTTTTTCCAATAAGGCCAGGCAGTCCTTGGAGAAAGGGCTCACAAATCTTTCTTACCCTTCAGTAGTCTGAGACTGACCACATCTGCACTGCCTCTATTTTACCAAGTTATCACAAATCTCAGTAGGCAAAAGTGTTTGTAAGTCAGCGTTGTTCTGAGTGGAAAGAGTCTTGAGTGATTTAGAAATAGGTTCCTAATTGAAAATGGCCCAAATGATTACTTTTCTTCTTAATGTTACATTGCTTCACCTTGTATTGGAATGGGGGATATTTTGTTGTTCTTGAAACCATAGGAATGGGATTTTAAGTCCTTGAATTCTGCTTGAGTCCTGCGCCCCGCCCCCCTCCCCTGCCATCAGCTTGAGGTAGGAATTCCCTGGATATTCCATTTTTCATTTTTAGTGTGGATTCCTCTATTTCATTTATATTCATGCAGCTTAGACATCTAATGAATTTGGCTGGTGTATAAATTAATATTTACAGGTAAAACCTCATTGAAAATAAAGTAGATTAAGTGGAGAATATTTTTCCCACAGCTTCCTTCGCTACTCCTTTGCTGAATGCTGCATCTTCAGACTTCATGAGGATCTGAGCTGGCATGTTGATGGGAGTGTTTGAGGTCAGGGTCTTCATGTGAAGCAGGGTGGGCTTAACTTTTGGTGGCAAGATTGAGAGTTTAAGATTTATGTTTATTGGACCTTTAGATATCTCTTTGAGTTACAGGGAACGAAAATGAAAACCTATACGTGTGGAGTGTAATTACAGCTGAATTTCAGCCTCTACTGATCAGCATTAGGCATAGCACGAGATAACATTCTTACCCCCAACATGTTAAATCAATGATCTAAAATATGATGGTGGTACAGATGGATGAAAATACTTTGGTAACATTTAATAATTTTTAAAATCATGATTTTTAAAACTAGTTCTAATAAAGTAGTATAAGTTTAGTTTTTAAAGTAAAATAAATATAAACCCTATAAGTAATGCTTATAGCTATAGGATAGGAATTACCCATAAAGGATCCATGCTCAGTTAGACAGTAATTCTCTGAGCGTACACACATTTGCATTGTGCTTTGTCTCAAACAACACAAAATTAAATTCAGCAGCATTTCATGGTTTTTAAATAGAATGGCTCATCTCCACAGTGGCCTATGGATTTTAAAGCTCTTTTAGGAAGCTTGACACATGACAAGACTTTTTAAAAAGTGCTATTTTTCCCCCTTGGTCTCAAATACTTATAATCATGGAGTATTACATTTGGAAGGGATTATGGAGGTCTCCTTTTATAGCCTTCTATTCAAAGACAAACATTTACAGTAAAGATCATTGATGGGGAGTAGTAGGTAGGTGGAATCCTTTGTTCCCCTTGGGCTAAACAAAACTTTCTACCCACTTCCCCTTCTCAGTCTCCTTATCTTGGGGTACTTATTCAGATATCTGACGGTTCCTTTTCTTTCTGGCCTTTGAGTTCTATAGGCTGAGCATTTGGTTGGTTCATCTATATAAGAATTACTGTGTATGCACAGAGAACAAACAGGCATGGTCTCCTTGATATATGACTGTTGGGGCGGGGGGACAGTAGAGACCAGGTCTGCCAAACAAAAAACTTCTTGTCAAATGGTATTTCCACAGGTTTGGGTCAGAGACCTTACATTATATATCTAAAACAAAACAACTACTAAACATAAAAAGGTCTAGAATAGACCTCTCAGTGGATCACAATAGCTCAACAGCTATGTACATATGATCATATAAGACAAGGATAAGCAAAAACAACTCCAAGAGAAGGACACAGGAAGACTCTATTGTTGATGTTACATTTAAAGTTCTAGGTGAATTTCCTTTGGCGTACACCACGTGGTTCACTGGGTATTGTGTATATGCCTACCTGACCTAGCGAAGGGAAAGAAAAACGAGGGTATAAGATATCACAAGATATGTACTCACTGCCTTATTATGTAACTGTACCCCTTTTGCACCTTGTCAACAAAATTTAATTAAAAAAAAGAATTACTGTTTATGGACAGCTTCCTATATGCCAGGCACTGTGCTAAACGCTGAATCTGCCACATCTCATGTGATCATCATTGAAGTTTTCAGGCAATTATGGTTTTACCAAGAAGATAAAAGGATTTTCTAAGGTTGCCTTGAAAGTGCATGGCCAAACTGTTTTTAAACCCAGGTCAGATGGACTCAAAAGTTTATGGTTTTGCCAGGTACTGGTGGCTCAGGCCTGTAATCCTAGCTATTCAGGAGGATGAGGTTTGAGGGTCACTATTTGAAACCAGCCTGGGCAGGAAAGTCCATGAGACTCTTAGTTCCAATTAACCACCAGAAAAGTAGAAGTGGAGCTATGGCTCAAAGTGATAGAATGCTAACCTTGAACACAAAAGGTCAAGGGCAGTGCCCAGGACCTGAGTTTAAGCCCCATGACTGACAAAAAAAAAGGTTTATGGTACCATTAATCATTGCTTATCCACTATTCAGATGATATATTTTATTTTCACATTTTCTACTGGTGTCTTTTTTTTTTAGGGTGCAAGTATTGGGGTATAGCTTTTTCACTAAGATTGGCACTCTATCACTTGAGCCACATTATCACTTCTGGTTTTTTGCTTATTAACTGGAGATGAGAATCTCATAGATTTGTCTGACTGGCCTGGCTTCAATTCATGATGCACAGATTTCAGCCTTCCAAGTAGCTAGGATTACTGATTTGAGCCATCAGTGCCCAGCTTGGTGTTCTTTCTTTGTCTACATTTCTACTATTAGTTTAACCTTATTCTCAGTTAAATCCATCGCCCCTCCCCTTGTCAGTCTAAAAGATTGCCTTTGAGGTCATCCCTCTATGCAGAAGACTCAGCTCTGTAAGCCTCATTCTCAGTGTGTAGGTGGTAGGAAGAACAGGTGGGCTGTTAAGCACAAGTGTGGTGTACAATGGCCTTCAGTCAAGATCTGACTGTTCATGATGACCACATGTACTATCTTACCTGCTGGGGTGGCCACATGGCTCCCAGAGAAATGGTGGGAAACTTGTACTCCTTTGGCAATGTGGATGGGAGCTTCCTATGATCTAGATGTTTTCTGAGGAGCACACTGGGTGGAAAGAGTTTGTATTATTACAGATGGTCAGAGCAGCTTGTGTATCAGGAAATTTTCTATGAAAGGACTATTACATTCAAAATTTTTTCTTGATGTTGATGGCAGGATGTTGTGAAATTACTTGACTTGAGGAAAACATTGAGAGTATCAAGACAAACACATGTGGTTTGTGCCTACTTTGTTCCCAAACTGAAATATACCACATGACAGCATTTTCTCAATACACAAGATCAAGTTCTAGATGAAATGGAAAGATGGTAAATGGAGCCTATTCATATGCAAGTTCTTTCATTTACTTTTCTTTCTCTTTTTGTGCTGTTTCTGGTCTTGAACTCAGGCCTGAACTTGTCCCTGAACTTTTTTTGCTCAAGGCTAATGATCCCACTTGAGGAACAGTCTCACTTCTGATTTTGTGTGTGTGTGTGTGTGTGTGTGTGTGTGTGTGTGTGTGTGTGTGTGTTTGTGTTTAATTAAAAATAAGAGTGTCCTTTCCGTTCTGGCTTTCAAACTGTGATCCTTAGATTTCAGCCTCTTGAGTAGCTAGAGTTACAGGCCAAGTCACCAGCACTAGGCTCATTTACTCCTCATTTCTGTTATTGGTTGGTTTAGAATGCATAGAGAACCTATTAGGACCAGAGTTGTATGATGATGTAAGTGTAAGGAAAACTAACCATTCATGTTGATATTTGTGGGGAAAAGGCCAAGAGTTTTAGCCCTCCCTCTCTCTTGTGCCTTAGCAGAGGAAGAGAAGTGAGTCCTTTCAGCCACTTTTTTTTGTAAATGTAGACTGGGTCATCAGACCACGAATCAATGACTTCTCCCAACCTAGCAGCCTCTCAATAGCATTGCTGTCTTTTTTTATTTTTATTTTTTTTTTTTAGTTTTTCTTTTTACTATCATACTGTGCTCCCATCCTTTCTCTGTTAACCTTTCTTGGCTCTCCATCCCAAGCTTCTTTAAGCTACAATATGTTTGGTTATAGCTTTACTTTGAAAGTACTTTTGATCTTTGTAGAATTTCTCCAGGTTTTCCCATTAGATAAAAACAGCTTTTTATACCTTTTGTTTCCATGGTAATGGATTGCAGGACTGCTTTAGAAAACCACTAGCTTCATGAGCCAGTGGAAAGTCAGAGCATTATGGATTAATACAGTAAGTACCAATGCACCTGTGCAAGGAGAGCAAGCCTGATAGAAGCATTTTAGAAGGTGGCCATAAAGTGATATGAGCATAGTTCTTTTCTTTCTTTTTTTTCTGCAATCAGTAGAATTTGGAAAGTGAGTCCTGCATTGCAGAAAAATGGTTTGGGAACATTAGCATGACATTTAGTGTTCACTAATCAGCTCAAGGCAGAAAGAACAAAATTAACTTGTGTTAATTTTGAATTTAACAGTATCTAAGAAGCCATGGAACCCAATTTCTGAGTTTTCCATAATCCTCTTGAGTGCTAATTCTGTTCCTGGGAAGTCAGATTCTCAGGAGAGACTTCTTCAAGCTATTTGTTTTGAAAATACCAGGGAAAAAAAAAGAGAAAAAAATATCAGGGAAATCTGCTTGGTGTTGTCTGTAAATGCACCTTTTTTGGACTCCTGGATACAGATTAGAAGTCAATAGGAAAATCTGTCAAGAGCAAAAAAAGACAAGATGAACATACAAAGCAAAGATTTTTTCTGTTGAGAACAATTTCTCTGTGTGGCTTGAACTCAGGGCCTGAATACTGTCCTTGAGCTTTCCTTTTGCTCAAAGCTACCACTCAGCCACTTGAGTCACAGCTCAACATCTGGCTTTCTTGAGTAATTTATAAGAGATAAGAGTCTCATGGGCTTTCTTGCCCAGGTTGTCTTTGAGCTCAGATCTCAGCCTTCTGAGTAGCTAGAATTAGAGGCATGAGCCACTGGTGTCCACATTGAGAACAAGTTTTGTTAAAAGTATTAGGTTTCTGAGGATCTGGAAGGAAAAGAACCAAGCAGTCTTTTTGTTCACCTTGATTTTGTACCCTGAAGCTCCTTGTCTTTGTTACATCTTCCGTTATATTAGGGTTGGGAAGTGAGAGCGATAGGAAAAAATCTGAGAGAAGGAAACAGGATGGAAGGTTAGAAAGGAAGAAGGAATGACTGCTGAGTTTAATTGTGCTTATTTGGAATGAGACAGTGAATTAAAGCCCTCTTTTTCCTAATATAGATTTCACTATTTTAAGTGCTTTTATGGTGACTTGAAGAAAATCATGTTTGGAATGTTGAATGACATCTAATGTACACCCTTGCCATTTCTTTCCTCGGTTGGTACTGAAGATCAAATCCACGGCCTTTTGCATGAGGCCACAGTCTCTACCACTAAGCCACACTCCCAGCTCTTTTATGCCCCCCCCCCTTTTTTTTAAAGTCTAAACCTGAATAACAACTGTAATAGAATGTTTCAGAAGCATCCTTCCAGGGGATGTAAAGGTGAGGGTCTAGAAAAACAGGGGCAGCAGTCTGTGTAAAATGATACCAATGTAGGCCCTGGTGAGGGAAGTGTTCCCACTTGCACGGGAAAATACAATACTCTTACTTTTAATATAATTAAAGGGAGCATCATTCATTTCAGCTCTCAACATTCAGTTAAAAAAAAAAGATACTTAGAAGAGTGGGGGGAAAAGCCGATTCCAAATCTTCCTCACAAGGGAGGGAAGGAACGAAGGGCCCATCAAGGCTGACTAATGTTGAACCTGAGTCAGTGACGCATGCACTTGGGGACACAGCTGCAGATGGCTGCCCTTACTCAAGCCGCACCAGACCTTTCCCCAAGGCATCAGCCTTCCACATTTCCTGTAGTACTGGTTACACACAACACGGGGCTTTCTGGCTTGTGTAATCAGAATGTCAACGGACCATCTACCCTTGGAGGAAGTCTCCAGCTGGGTTGCAGGTTAGCTGGGACACCAACTCTGCTAAGGAGTCCCCTTGGATGTGCTAGCAGGCCAGCGATGCCTTTGAGAAGAACCTTTGATGAACCCCAGCACCAGCATTAGACAAGCACTGTTATGGCCAAGACAGCTCTGTGAAACTGCTGCTCGGTTCTGTCCCTTTTTCCATCTCAAATGTACACCCCCTCCCTCCTTCCTCCTGCCCCCCTCCTGCCCCCCAGAGAAGCAGACAGATCCTGTTCCCTGGGAAAAGAGAAAAGAGCAGCCAGCTCTGGAGGCAGATATGCCCCTTCCCCTCCCCCTTCAGTTTCTCCCGTGTACTTTTCCTGCTTTCTTGTAGGTTATTTGAACATTTCTTCTTTTTTCTTTTTAAAATAGTATTCCATTTTGATTTATCATAGTGTTTCAGAGTGGATCTTGTTATATAGAATTTTATGCACATCCATACATTATTTATCACATCTATTGGTGGTGTCGTTTCGTTAGTTCCAGTATAGAGACTTACTTCCCTTTCGCCCTTTCCCTTTTTCGATATGATTGTCTTAGACATTTCCTTTGTACACTTTGGGAAGTGTATTAGAGTGTTAGGATTCTTTGCTTTATCAATGGAATTTACAAAAGTCAGAAGGAGATGTAAAGTATTGTATTTACCTGTAGTTTTTCTTTCTCTTGCTTTTTTTCTTCTTTCCTAGTGTTCCAAGATTCTTTTACCTTTTCCTTTCTGTGTGGACAACTCCTTTAGTCATTTCTTTAGGGTAGGTCTGTAGTGATAAGTTGTCTGAATTTTCCTTCACCTGAGAATGCTATTCTCTAAGATTGTGTTCTTTGGGTATAGAATTTGGGTGGACAGCCCTTTTCTTTCACCACTTGGAAAAAAAATGTTGTATCACTTTCTCTGAGCCTCCTTGATTTTTTTTTTTTTTTTTTTTTTTTAGAAATTCTCTGTCATTGGGGGCTGGGGATATGGCCTAGTGGCAAGAGTGCCTGCCTCGGATACACGAGGCCCTAGGTTCGATTCCCCAGCACCACATATACAGAAAACGGCCAGAAGCGGCGCTGTGGCTCAAGTGGCAGAGTGCTAGCCTTGAGTGGGAAGAAGCCAGGGACAGTGCTTAGGCCCTGAGTCCAAGGCCCAGGACTGGCAAAAAAAAAAAAAAAAAAAAAAAAAAAGAAATTCTCTGTCATGGAATTTGTTTTCCTCCTTGAGGGTAATGTATCATTTTTCTCTGACTACTTTCCTTTTTAAAAAAATTTTTATTGTCAAACTGATATACAGAGAGGTTACAGTTTCATACGTTAGGCATTGGATACATTTCTTGTACTGTTTGTTACCTCCTCCCTCATTTCCCCCTCTTCCCAACCCCATTCCCTCTCCCCCCATGAGTTGTTCAGTTGATTTACACCAAACAGTTTTGCAAGTATTGCTTTTGTAGTCATTTGTCTTTCTCTGGCTACTTTCAAGGCTTTGTTCTTCATCTCTGTGACTGTGATATGTCTTAGTTGCCCTGGGTTGCTGTGTTTGGGCTCACTCAGGTTCCCCACCTGCTTTCTGCTAACTTTGGAAAGTTTTGAACTAATATTTCTTTGAATACCTTTCTTTTTCCCACTTTACTTTCTTTCCCTCTCCTGTGGAAGTTTGCTGACCTGAATTTTAGTTTTTCTGTTTTAGTAGTCTTATAGGCCTCTGAAGTGCTGGTCATTCGCACCCCAAGACTAGTTAATCTTTACTGTTAAGTTTGGGCAATTTCTATTATTCTATCCTGAAATTCTCTGGATTTTCCATTCTGTTGTGGAAGCCCTCTATGGAGGGTTAACAATAATTCAGCTAGGGTATATTCTAGCCCCAAAGGTCTAGTTGGTCCTATTGTAAGTTTTTTTTTTTGCTGATTTTCTATTGCTGTGCTAATTTCTTGTGGCATTACTTTCTTTCAAGAATGTTGACAGTTGCTCCTTGGAGTGGGTACCACTCTGGCAGTGCAGGGGCAGGGGTGTGTTGTTACTAACACCTCTGGAGATAGCCACCCCATCTCCTGTTGAAGTAAAGTCCTGATTCTGACACCATCTACCTGTGTGGCATTGCTCCACAGCACAGGTGAAAGAAAGCCTAGCTCTAAACTCAGGTGTTGCTGTTGAGACAGACACCTTTGTATAGCCAAGCCTCCCCACTGTGCCTTTGTCTGTGTAGGAGGGGTGTAGTCACAGTTTTTCTGTGGTTTTTGGTTGGAGCTGTGAGCTTGTTATCTGGCAATTTTCTTTCTAAAGCAGGCTAAGCAGTTCCATTTCTAATTCTTTGGATGTATCAAGTAGGCATTTTGTTGTTGCTGGTTGGCTGTGTTTTTTTTTTTTGTTGTTGTTGTTGTTGTTACATTCCTATTTGTATCCAGATTGCTGTTTTCTCCCGAACAGATGAAGAAATATATAAAGGAAATTAAAAAAAGAAAGAAATATAGGGCTGGGAATGTGGCTTAGTGATAGAGTACTTTCCTAGCATACATGGAGCCCTGGGTTTGATTCCTCACTACCACATGAACAGAAAAAGCTGGAAGTGATGCTGTGGCTCAAGTGGTAGAGTGCTGGCATTGAGGAAAAGAAGCTCAGGTACAGTGCTCATGCCCTGAGTTCAGGACTGGCAAAAAAAGAAAAGGAAAGAAAAGAAAAGAAATATACAGGGGAAAAAGGAAATCTAGGAATTTACTATTCTTTGGGTCCAAAGTCTTTAACCATTGTAACTTCATCTACACATTGTGTACAGTTTATATTTATACCCGTGGAGAAATTTGGGAGCAGCACATTTACTACATCCACTGTCACCATCTCTTTGGATTCTTGTCTTTATCTATACCAGATGTTCTTTCTATTGCTTAGTTCCTCCCTCCCTCCCTCCCCCATCCCCCACTTTTTTTTTTTTTTTGTGCTGTACCTGAGGCTTGACCTCAGGGCATGGGCACTGTCACTGAGCTTTTGTGCTCAAGGCTAGCGCTCTACCACTTGAGCCACAGCTCTACTTCTGGCTTTCTGGTGGTTAATTGGAGAACAGAGTCTCTGAGACCTTCTTGCCGGGTTGGCTTCAAACTGTGATCTTCAGATCTCAGACTCTTGAGTACTGCCCCACTGCTTTGCTCTTTTAAGGTCAGAAAATGTGGTATGCTTTTTTTTTTTTTTTGCCAGTCCTGGGGCTTGGACTCAGGGCCTGAGCACTCACTGTCCCTGAGCTTCTTTTTGCTCAAGGCTAGCACTCTACCACTTGAGCCACAGCATCACTTTCGGCTTTTTCTGTTCATGTGGTAGTGAGGAATCAAACCCAGGGCATCATGTATGCGAGGGAAGTACTCTACCACTAGGCCATATTCCCAGCCCCTGTGGTATGCTTTTGAGCATCAATTATTTATTATGGAGTCCAGGGGAAGGGATTCCATGCCCTTCCAGAGTCCACCACAAAGAGACAGTCTCATACGAGAAGATCTTTATTGGGGGAAGGGTAAGCTGACTGGTCAGGGACGTAGTAGAGATTCAGGAGTTGTTACTTCGACCCTGATCAATTTTTAGGCTGGGTTTATGAAGGAAAAAAACTACAACACAGGTGGTCAAGCAGACTACACAATCTTAGTATAGTAAGTGGTGACTTACCCAAACAATTTGGGTAGTTTTGACATTTCTCAGAATCCAAGGTGCTTATGAAGACTGACTGTGTTCCAACAAGGATGCGGTTACTGGAGATAACATTTGAGTAACAAGCTAGTCAGTTGTTTCTTTTTTTAGTTTCTTTTTTTTTCCTGTTATATTTTTACCAAATGCTAAGCTTTTAATTCCTGATTTATTGGCATAAAACAGCATCTTTTTCTAAAGCCATACATAGTCTGCCTTGATTTATGAGGAGCAAGTCCAGCCCTCACCTATTTTGCAGGACCATCTCAGTGACCAAGCAGTTACAGCCATTTACACGAGGAGATATTTCTGGTTTACATTTAGATGAGTTTACACAAGTCCCTTAACCCCACAGATACATATACAGATAAACATAGTTCCACATCAATGCTCCAATTTTGACCCCATTTATATTATAGCCAACTTGATTACATACTAACTTTACTCAGTCTGGTTTGTAAAAGCATTTCCCTGACTGGCTCTGATGACCTAACAATGCTAAATTACCCTTGCAGGCCTTAGACAGATCTCAATAAGAACACGATCTCAGGTCCACAAGCTTCCTTTCATGAACAGATGTGCCAGTTCAAAATTTACTGCCAGTTAGAAGCAGATTCAGGGGGGCGGGATTTTAAACTACCCCCCCTCCCCCAATTTGACAAACTTAGCTTTACTACCCACTATCAAAGATGACTGGTAAGTTCTCGCCCAGTTACAAAGTGGCCAGATTTAGAAAGGCATGCTTACAAACTATTCTTTTGGGACCTCCCAGCTCTGATTAACTTTTGAAAAGCCAAACACATGTGACTCTAGGATCTGACACCATCTCTACTATCCCAGCAGTGGCTTACTACCTTTGGATGCTCCATCAGTTGTCCCAGGAGTGTCTTTTCCATGTTGGGATAAATGCACCTTTTGCCTTTCCCTTGGTTGGTTGCTAGACTTGGGCCCTAGGCCTGAGTGCTGTCCCTCAGCTCTCCAGCTCAAGGCTAGCACTCTACCACTTTGAGCCTTGACACAACTCACAAATCTGTTCTTAGCACTCTGCTGGCTGATTAGAGATGAGACTTTCACAGGGACCTTTTTTAGCCCGGGCTGGCCACAAATTGCAGATTCAGATCATAAGTCTGTACAAAAGGCCACTTTACTCCAATTAAAAGCAACAAGGTGGCCCACACAGAAGTAGTTTTCAAACATGATCTTACCTGGAACTTATTAAGGACCAAAGTTACATCTGACAAACTTGTAGGAGTCATCTGTCTTTTTTTTTTTTCTCAAATTTTTATTATCAAACTGACGTACAGAGAGGTTACAGTATCATACGTTGGGCATTGGACATCTGTCTTTTTTTTGTGGGCCTGCTGGAAACTGTTACCAAAAACCTATAGACAAACTGGAATAGAATTAAACAATCACTTTGGTAGCTGTAATTTTTCCTTTTTCAATTTTGGAACCATCAATTTCACTTTTAAATTTTATATCTAGAAATGCATTCTTGATTTCTAAAGCCTTTTACTAACCTCAATTTTAACATTTACACTTTACTTTTCTTTTTTTTTCAGTGTTCAAATATTTTATTACCACTGTCTATAGAAATTTAACACTAGTACCTGTGCAATAGTTCTCTGAAACAAGACACAGGAGACCACCGCACATGAATATTACATACTAAGAACAGTACCATGTTTGACCCACCTCAATTCAGTAAACCGGGCTTGACAAGCCAGCCAGCTCAAGGAGTCTAATTCCAGTAGGGAACTTATTACTTAGTGAATGTTACAAATAATATTCAAATGTTATACAGACTTACAATGACATTTGAAGAACTCTGACACCTAGAGGTACCAGGTGCCGCCCATTGCTTTAGGCTGCTTGTTTTAAAAGAGCCATTTTTTTTCTTTAGTCTGAGTTACTGCCTAGAAAACCGTTGAACTCAAATGACATCTTTTTCCTTAATGCAAGAATTACAAGCACCAGAATTACAAACACAAGAATCCACATTTAGCATCTTTGCTTTTTTAATACATCCAAATTGCAAAATAACATAGAAATCAAGTTACATCATACAGAAACTTTTTAACCCTCTTAAAAAAAACTTCCCCAATTTTAACAGTGGAGGGAAACAAACTTTAAGTTTCTAATGCCTTTTTTAAAAAAAAGCCAGATAACTTGATTGCAGTGCAAACAGCCTTCTGCATTAAGATACAAAAACAGGATAAGACAAGACAGAATGGAGAAAGTCTTACTTCCCCGAAGATCTCTTTAAGTAAAAAAGGTCTTTTTTGGATGGCATGTCCATGGATTGGTTGCCAGTGTGACAGAGACACCATGGGGTCTGGAGTGTTTTAGGGGGATCCTCACCTTTGGAGATTTCCATCCCCTGGCAGTCAGCCCCCCAAGGCCACCTGCCAGTGGCTTCAAGGAACCCAGATGCCCATCTCAGCACTGGGAAGAGTAGAGACAAACTAACCCACAAAAATAGAACAGTAACAGACAACGTCACCAAAAGCAGCAAGCAAAAGTGAAAGCAGAAACAGACACTGACACACACGGCTGTACACAGAACAAGAAACAAGCTCCAAGTTTCTACTCTTTAAACAATTCTCATTATAAGCCAGTTCTCTCCCTACAAGGACTGCTAGTGGGACTCGTACCCGTGATTTTAAGCCAGTCCTCTCCCTACACAGGGTCTAGCAGATTACACAATCTTAGTACAGTATGTGGTGACTTATCCAAACAGTTTGGGTAGTTTTACATTTTTCAGAATCCAAGGTGCTTACGAAGACTGACTGTTTTCCTACAGGGATGCGGTTACTGGAGATAACGTTTGAGCAATAAGTCAGTTATTTTCAATTCTCAAGGGCAGGTGAGTTCTCAGTGAATTTAAGATGGAGTCAGTCTTACTCTCCTCAGCACTAACCCCTTACAGTACCTATGGTTTGAACTTCGGGTTTCATGCTCACTTGCCCACTCAGCTTGCTTGTTTGCTGAACTGGTACTCTACCACTTGAGTCACACCTCTGGCCAGGATTTTCGATGGTATTTTGGAGATGTTTTTATTAGGTTGGCTTTGTGCCTCCATCCCCCTTGACCTCAGCTTCTTGAGTAGCTAGGATTATTGGCCTTGGTGCCTGGCTGAGCATCTACTATCTTGTAGTAAGTTTAACTTGAAATAGAAACAGTACAGTTCAGAACCACACCCTAGCACTGGAGCAGTAGGAATGGGAGGGGGTGAAGCAGCTTAATCCATGTCAGACAAGCTGAGTCCCAATCTGGTTTTTTACCATGTGTTAGTAACTGAACCTTGATTAAATTATGTGCCTTTTTCGGTCCTTATTTTTGTCACTTCTTATGAAGAATTAGGAGTGACCTATTTCTAGTGCTTGGTCTATAATGTGTTGCAACAAAGTAAACATTATTGTGACCATGTTGGTCATAAAATTTCCAAATATCTTGTCAAAACTCAGATCACTATCAGGAGTGAAACCCTCCAAATCCATTTTCTAGTTTCTAGATGCTGTTTTATGCAAACAAGTCATAGGTAAGTAATAGTTTCCAGAAATGATAAGTTCCCTGGCCCCAAGAATATCAGTAGAACATGGAACAAGAATAGAGACCTCCCTGGGGAATGGGGGAAGGAAAGACTGCCTTGTTGGTGACATTAATGCTCTGATGAAATCCCATATTCTCCTGAAAAGATTTCATATGGCAGGAAGCAGATTGAAGGGTATTGAGAGATGATTCTGTTCTCCGAGAAGAACCTGGAGAGCAAAGAACATGCAGATGTGGGAAGCAAATGGCATATAGATATGTAAGTCTCACAACAATCTTTTGGTACATGACCAGACAGACACTTCGGCTGCCTCTGCCTGGCTGTTGTATTGATAATTTTGTATAGTCCTCATGTGATGTGCGAAATAGCCATCTACCTTTGAGCAATGAAAAGGTTCCCCACCTCTGGTGTTCTGCTGGTCACTTCAGCTCAGTATCCACAGTCTTGAGGATGTCTTTGAGTTCCTAACTACTATGAGTCAGGCGAGAGTGGGGGGTCCAAGATGGAGAATCTTTTCCCAGCAGGATCGATGGACTTCTAAGCTGGACAGGAGAAGGGAGCTATTCCTGACGGAGTGACTGGATTTAATGCTGAGAGGCCCTGGCTAAAGATGGGTCATTTAATTACTGTGGGGCCTGGGCCAGTGTGTCAGCTTGGAACCGCTCATGGAGAAAATCCAGGGTCAGGTCAGGTTCACTAAAAGCAGGGCAGTTCCCTGAAGGCAGGGAATTCTTATGCAAGTGCTTTGTTAAAGAGCATCCTCCAGAGAAAGGATGTGGTTTCCGGTGAAGTTTAGCTTCAGTCTGGTCTTCACTCACATCAGAGCATCAATCACATCAGAGTCTGCTCTGCCTTAAGGCAAGGAACTGAGCATTTTATATCCTTGCATGGATTAGTGATAAGCTTGGATAACCGATCCTAAATTAGGGATTCTTCTTTGCCTCCCTTGAGCAAGGTGGCTCTCTCAGTCCAAGAGCAATGCTCTGGAGAAGGTGTGAGGTTAGCAATGGGAGTAGATATAAAAGGAATCCCTGGAAACACAGGCAGGTTCAACCTCTACAGGCTTCATCACTCCTACCACTTGCAAACCACTGCTTTAAGCTTAGTTTTACTTCCCAATTTGCTATGTGACATTGAACAAGTCCTTCAACCTCTCTGCCTTTTACACATAAAGAAAAAATCACCATACATGGACTCTTAAAAGCTGCTGAACTCAACTGAATTTATTGAAAATGTTAGATTTACTAAGATCAGGAATTCCTGGTCTACTGGCCATAGGGATCTTCAAGAAGCCCAGAGGAGGGAGGGGAAAGGTTATTGCCACATGGCCTACAGCCCAGCCAACTACCCTTTTGGGGCTTAAAACTATTCATGGCTCTAGGGTATGAGAAGCAAGGATAAAAGGGTTGAATAGTTTTGTGATCCAGGAGTCATCAAAGAAGTTCACTTGAATTCTGAACCTGAATCTAGTGTTCAGGAAATGGAGGAAAACAGTAAAGGAATAGGCAAGACTTGATCACCAACAGGAAAGGACTGTTTGTTGAGGAACAGCAAGGGGCACAGACCTTCCCATGGGTTTGGAGGTTGTGCGAGGGGGTGAATTTGGGACCAGGCTTATATGGGGTCTGAGCAAGGAGACAGGTTATTGAAAGCGCCACTAGGTCTAGGAAGTTGGGGCACACAAAGGGTTGTTCACAGCTGGGCCTAGGTGAGATGTCCTGCCTGCATATCAAAGCAGGTTCCCATATTGGGGTTTTGCCTGGTGCCTGTATCTAGTAAGATGGTTTTGGGAAGAAGTAAAACTTCCCTCTCCTTGTCAAAATGGTAACAGTGGCGATCTGCTCTGCTTAAAAGAAGTCTGATTGTGTTCAGAATCTGAGCTTCAGTTTCTTGTATTGGGTCAACCCCCACTTCTCATTTCATCCATCTAACAAGAGATTCCTCTCTCTTCCATCCTGATTGCATTATTAATAATATTTACAACCATCCTTTTGGAGCATGATTGCAACTTGTGTCCTGTTAAGGGAAAGGGCATATTTCCCCCATACTTTCCTATGTACCCGTATGCAGAGACTGGATAGCTCTAGGGAGTAGCCAGAGAAGTAAAGTTAAGGAGATTGGTTAAAACCTTAGCCATACCAGTCTTAGGGGCTTGCTCTGTCTGAAAATAGTCTCCTCCCCTCCCCCGCCTGCCCTGCCAATGATAAAGGTTTATGATGAGAACATTTTATTGTTATTTAACATAAGTGTTTGTTTGTTTGTTTTCCTGAGACTTGTTAAGTGTTTCAGGAAATTATAGGTCAAGATCTATTAAAATATACTCCTGGAAAGACTTCTTTTCATACTGAGCTTTTGATGACAAAGCTATTACCATTCTCAAACTTGAACAACTCCTGAACAACTCATCTACCATATCCAGGTTGGAAACTCTGTACTGAAGAGTTGAACCTCAGGCCAAACCTACTGTCTCCATAGTACATTTTAGAGGAATTCTTGAGCAGGCCTTTTCTTTGAGCATACTTACCTATATTGACTTTCATCAAAAGCCAAGTATTTGGATGTTTTAAAAAATGTTTCCAAATTTGAGTGATTACTAATAAAAGGATTGGGTTGTTTTGGGATCCTTTTATTCCCCCAAAGAGTTGTTCCTTTACCAAAACTAGTGGATTTGAGAAGGAAGAAGGTCTCCAGTTTGGTATAGCAAGAGCAAAGTCTTGCCAAGGAGTGAGCTGCTTGTTTATGGGGGATCCCATTGACTTTAGGGGTTTCAATATGTTAACCTTTTAAGAGGCAGAGTCCATTTACTGTGTGGTCACCAGAGCAGTGGTCTTCTGGGCTTGTGTCCTTCAGTTGTCCAGCTTTCTTTTGCGGGGTGGGTATAAAGGATTGCTTGCATCATGGGATTTTCATAAGGCTAGTGTGACACTGCCACTTTTTCCACTGGCTCTCCAAGCTCTTAAAATATTTGAGGTCATAAATAATGACTTATTTAAAATTCTATGTACAAGTTAATTGTGTGTGTGTGTGTGTGTGTGTGTGTGTGTGTGTGTGTGTATGGGTTTGAACTCATGGCCTGGTCACTGTCTCTGATCTTTTTTTTTTTTCTGTAATCAATGTTTTTTTTTTTTTCCAAATTTTTATTATCAAACTGATGTACAGAGAGGTTACAGTTTCATACGTTAGGCATTGGATACATTTCTTGTACTGTTTGTTACCTTGTCCCTCATACCCCCTCCCTCCTCCCCCTTTCCCCCCATGAGGTGTTCAGTTCACTTACACCAAACAGTTTTGCAAGTATTGCTTTTGTAGTTGTTTGTCTTTACCCTGTGTCTCTCAATTTTGGTATTCCCTTTCAATTTCCTAGTTCTAATACCAGTATACACGGTTTCCAATATCCTCAGATAAGATTACAGACATAGTGTATATTGTCTCTGATCTTTTTTGCTCAAAGCTAGCACTGAAGCTCTGCCACCTTGGGCCACAGCTCCACTTCCAGGTTTTGGGTGATTAACTGGAGACAAGAGTCTCACAGCCTTTCCCGCCTGGACTGTCTTCAAACAGCAATATTAAGATCAGAGCCTCCCGAGTAGCTAGGATTATAGGCATGAACCACCAGTGCCTGGCAAAATTTTATTTAGAAAGAAGAATTTTGTATCATCCTTTAGATTTAATAGATATATGACATTTAGAATGATTTTCGATTTGGAAGCCCAAACTTCCCTGTTGCCTTTCTGTACTTCAGTCTGGAGGTAGCAGCAGCTGACATGCAAAAGGTGGAGCGCCCTTTCTTGGTTAAGATAGTACCAGGACAGATGCCATTTGCTACTAATGATGATTGATGTTAGTAAAAAAAAGTTCTTGTGTGTCAAGAGGGCACTTGGGGAGCTGACTGTAAAGAGCAATTCTCACCATCAGAAAGCATTTTTCATCACTCACACTTTGGTGTGGCAACATGTTGCAGTTTGTTGCAGTTGTTGGCATAATGAGAGGCAGGTTCCAGGAGTTACCATTACAACTAGCTTCTACCTGCCAAACTATAAAGACAAACTATATTGAGGATGAAAGGGTAGAATGTCTTTGTGCTTCGTTTTGGCAGAACTGAAAGGTTCCTAATGACAGATGGAACCATGAGGAGGCTGAAAAGAAAAAAAAGCAGCAGCCAGGCTGAAAGTGTTCTGGGTAGAAAGGAGTCGATACCCTTTGAACATTTAAGTTCATGTGTTGCTCTTTATCTCCAAAGACAACACTACTGACCCACTGTCTGAGGAGTGTGTGGTGGGGGGTTGTTTCCCAGTAGAAGGTTGAGTTTTCTTCACTTCCATCTTCTCATGCTTGCCAGACATCTCCTTTGGGACGAGTAAGAAGCACGAATGTGCCTGGAATTGGAGAAGGGGAGCTAGAATCTTCATGGCTGACCTTTGAACTCTTGTCATAATGCTAAATTTCTTTCTCAACACTGTACCCAAGTCACCTCATCTTATGAAGGAAGAATGCTTCTTGTCTCCACCTAACAAATGGAGACACTGAGACCTAAGGAGACAAAAATGACTTGAACAATGTCATATAGATAGTAAACAGTGACATTGGGATTTGAACTCATGGAGTTTGACATCAAAGTTACAGCTCTGAAGTGCTGTCTCCTCCTGCTAAGATCTAGTTAGCATTTGAGAACACGGACCCAGAAGTCGGAGGAGCAGTGGACCGGAGTCCTGATGTTCCCACATGACCGCTCTGTGAATGTGGGAAAATTCCTTAATGGTTGGAGGCAAGAAAGAAAGTCAGAAAGATGACTGTTATTGATAATGCTTTGCCTATTGTTTTGTTTTTGTCCCAGAACAGGGCAATGCCAGGAGTTAGGGG
This sequence comes from Perognathus longimembris pacificus, assembly GCF_023159225.1. Lineage (NCBI taxonomy): Eukaryota > Metazoa > Chordata > Mammalia > Rodentia > Heteromyidae > Perognathus > Perognathus longimembris. Next base: position 134,165,902 of record NC_063162.1, on the reverse strand, counting down.
TTCTCTGCTTTAGGATACATAAGAAAGAATTACCTGCCAGTGTTCATAAGGCAGATGTCTGTGTGTGCTCCACTCCAGACATTCTAACTCACTAGCTCAGGGAGAGTGGATGCTGGGTATACTCATTGCATTTAAGACAATTTAATTTGGTGATGCTATGGTTTACTCTACCAACCTGAGCCACATTCCCAGGCCATTTGTGCTTTAGCCATTTATTGAATAAGGTCACATTTTTATGTCTGGGACAGCTTGGACTGCAACCTTCATATTTAGGCTATCTGGGAAGTCAGTTGGGAGCCATTATTTCCAGCTTTTATTGGCTGAGATGGGATTAAATAAACTTTTTGCCCTGGCTGACTTCAAATTGCGATCCTTCTGATCTCTGTTTCCCAAGCAGTTAGGATTACAGGCATGGCCTTGCATTAAACAAGGGCTTCATATGATATGGAGTGAGTAGTCTGTAGATCCCAATACTGAAAAATAAAGAAGCCCTACAATATGGGACTCACAGATCTCAGTGGCTCTCTCCCCTGGTCTGGCCAATCCTGCAGTGCCAACTGTCCACAAGGCTTTAGAATTTACCAGCATTCAGAACCACATTATCTAATTGACTTGTGTATTTAGCTGTAATTGGACAATAGAGTAGAACACAGATATTCCATAGACCTCTTGCTCAATCATTAAACAACAGCAACAACAACCCACAGCAAAAAGTAGCACAGGATATAGTCACTAAAAGGAATAGATACATTCACAGGTCCAGTACTAGCCACAGCACAGTGGGTGCTGAATCAACCCCAGAGCATTCAGTGGACATCCCAGAGCTGGAAGAGACTGGGAAGATCCTCAGTTCACACCCTTGTTTACAAATGTTGAGTCCAAGGGCCCAAAGAGTGAAAGGCTCTGCTTAAAAATCACACCATCTGTTGGTGGCAAAATCTCTACTAGGACTCTGCTGTCCAGTCATCTGTCACTTCTGACAAAGCTAGGACCCTTTGGCAAGTTCTGCATTACCAGGGTGACAGTAAACAGGAGGGGGGCAGCCACTAGTTGTGGCTGCAAAAACTCTTTCCTGTCTGGATGCTTTTTCTGTGATGGTCAGCTAGTAACTGCTTGCGTGCTAAGCTGACTTTTGTGGGACATTTCTCTGCCTCTCTCCACTCTTTCTGCCTCCAACAGAATCCATTATGCCTTGTTGGCTACCATAGAGCCAAATGGCACTGATTGAACTTTATGGTTATTTGATTGTTATCTGTCTTCTTTCTTGGGATGCAATTATGTAGTGCCATTCTCCTATTTTGTACACTTGCAGATCTTATTGACCATTCATTATATTTAAAAAATGGAGCACTTACTACATTTGCTAGGTACATTTAGAAAATATAGAGAAATGCGCAACAAGGACATAATAAGGAAAAACACATGTAATTGATCATTTAAGATGCTGATATGGACAATGAGGAAAGTAAAAGTTTGCCATAATAAATCATATGGTTGGGGGTTGCTCTAGATCAAATGGCCAGGGAAGGGCTCCAAGGGTCTCTCATGAGACATGAGATTCAAGTAAGTATATGAGAGAAGGGCCTTCTATGTGCAGGAAAGAGCTAATGTGAGGATCAACAGAAGGAGGTCAGTGCGGGTAGGATGGAGTGAACATGGGATGATGGGAGCCCACAGCTTAAAGGGACTACTGGTAAGCCACAGAGAAGTTTGGATTGCAAAGTACAAGTGTGTAATGGGAAGATATTAGAGATGCTTAAGCAGGACAATGGAATGGTACAATTCTGTTTTTACAGATTGATTTTTTTTTTGTGCCAGTCACGGAGCTTGGATTCAGGACCTGGGTGCTGTCGCTGAGCTCCTTTGGCTCAAGGTTGGTGCTCTGCCACTTGAGCCACAGCTTTTTTTATGTTGATGCAGATAAGAGTCTCATAGACTTTCCTGTGCGGGCTGGCTTTGAACCTGGATCTTCAGATCTCAGCCTCCTGAGTAGATAGGATTATCGGCGTGAGCCACTGGCACTCAGCTTTGTAGGTCAGTTTCATTTACCCAGGGTGGGGTGGACTTGTCTTAGATTCTCAAAAAAATGCTTTAGGAAACTACTACTTGTTAGAGATTGCCAATCTCTACTTGTCAGCTTACATTTTTTTAGGAAAAAACTTTTAGACATTTTTATTATACTCCTTAGGAGCCAAATTTGTGCTTTGATCACTTTTGTGTGTCTCACATTTTGTACCTGGTAAAGATTGGGTTCTTAGGTGGGTTTTGGGTGTAGAAATGAATGGTTTCTGAATTTCTTTGTCCTTTAGGATAAAGAAGGGGCAGGTCTGTCTCAGTGGGGAGACTTTTCAGCAAGTCTACAAAGTGGTAGGTGGCAGCATATTGTGAAAAATGTGTTGGCCCACACCCCAGCTTACCTCAGCTCACTTCAAACTTTGTTTTAATAGTTTTGGAAAATTCAGTTATTGTTAAACTGGGAAGTATCACAGTAGGATCCTTTGAAGTCCCTGAAGGCACAGCTACATTGTCCTAGCATCCTTTAAGTAGGAGATAGAGAAGGCCTGGTGGATGTCTGCTTGTGGCATGATGGGTTGTGTGCTAAAAACCTCTCTTAGTAAAGTGTGCTGTCCACGTGTACGCACACAGAGAGAGAAGGAAGAGAGGAGAGAGAGAGAGGAGAGAGAGAGGAGAGAGAAAGAGAGAGAAAGAGAAGAGAGAGAGAGGGGGCACTCAATTCTGGATACATTCAGCAAACGATGTTTTACATGTGTAGCTAAGCTTGTGAAATAGAGAGTAAATCCACAGGGGCTAAATATGGAGAGTTGACACCAGCAGGATGAGTAAGCAACTAAGCTCTGGGCTGTTTTGGAGGTGTCTGGATTTCACAAAACCCCAAAGTCTTGCTTTTTAACTACCACACAAGGGAGAAGTAGTGGAGTGTGGCATGATGGGAAACAAGATACTGAGTAGGCCAGACAAATTTAGAGCCTGCCAGAGCCAAGGATCTAGAAGGTAAGCATTCTTAATATGAAGATGGATCAGGAAAGTCCATCTAGTTAAGAAAGTTGCTATGAAAATGATTCCAGCCTGGGATGGAGACATGGGAATAAAAAGAACCTCTCTTGAGAGGTTTTCAATGAAAGTTTAGATCTTAAATTTATATAATCTGTATGTGATGTCCAGGAAACCATGAGGGATGAATGAAGTTTAGATGATTCCAGTATGAAAAAGACTCAAAATGCCTGGCAGTATAAAAAGAAGAAGCTTTGTAGACACACACTCATAGACAGGCCTCATTAAGCATCTCTTGTATTAAAATCAGGTACGTATGAGTTCAAATGGAAAAGTTACCAATGACACTGTATAAACAAGTCATCAGTAGAAATAACAAACAATAGAATTAGACTTCTCAAGAACCTCAATAGAAAGTTCAGAATCAAATATAAATTGTCTTTAAAATGGTTACTGGAATGAAAGATGTAATTGGAAATGTGAGCAAAAGTCAGTGAAAAATGGTGAGGCAGCACTTGAAAAAAGAACAAAAATGAAACTCCAGAATTAGAGAATATTTTATTTGAAATAAAAGACTCAAAAAGACAGTTAGAAAGGTTCCAACCTGTATTTTTGAAAATAATTGATATGAGTTTTAGGGTACAACATTATCAAAAAATGACATACACAGATAAAGTATAAAAATCATAAGCATAACATGATGAATTTTTCACAAATTCAAATGTACCATATAACAAATATTCACATCAAGAAATAGAAAATTATTAGCATTACAGAATCCCCTACATTTCTCTTTTCCCAATGTTCTTACTCCCAGGTCAAACATTATTTTGAATCTGAATGCCATATTAGCCTTGCCCATAAATCCACATAGATGGATTTATATAGTGTCTGCTATTTTACAAGTGATATCTATTTCAACATACTCAAATGATCAGAAGCACAAAACACATTCACATTTTAAATATAGGTATAATTTTCTTCTTCTTTATATTACTACTCAACTGTATGGCTAAAACAAGTTCCATTTTATAGATGATGGACATTTAGGTCATCTCCAGTTTTGGGCTTTTATTTATCTATTTCCATCAAGTTTATTATTCCAAGGGGTGGATGTGTGATCACAGAATATACAAGTGTTCAGCATGAGTAGACATGGACAGTTTCCAGAGTTTTTCTAACCCAGGTGAAGTCTTGTGTAGAAACAAAACAAATAAAACCCTATGTAAAAGGTCAAACACACCAAACAAACATAGGAGACTGAAGGGAATGGATGAATTAGCAATAGAATGACACTCGGTGAAGAAAGTAAGTGACGTGGAAGCTAGATATGAGAAAATACCTACATGGTAGCACAGAAAGACTCAGAAAAGGGTGAAAGAGAGTCTGATTAAGAAACATAAAGGTTTAAAGCAGAAGGCCAAATTTATGTTTAACTGACAATGACTGGGTGGAACTGAGTGCGAGAAGGGCAGCCTAAAGCCATGCACCTTAGTATCTTCCAACCCAAATCATATGGGGGCCACATATAGAATTTTTAAATTTCCCAACTATTTTATTTAATCCAATATATGAAAAATACTTCATCATGTCAACAAAACTAGTTAATGTCTTTATGTTTCTTTTTTTTCTTACAAAGTCTTTCAAAAGAGCCCTTTTGATTTTAGCCACCCTTCCAGTGCACAGTAGTCATGTATGGTTAATGGAACACCATATTAGACAAGGTAGATGTGAATGAAACCAGAAAAGCTGGTGGAGAAGCTGAGGGAACATCACTAGCTCGCAGGGAAAGTGGGTTGCTGTAGAGGGCTGCTCTGCGAAGCAAGGAGGAATATGAGTTAGTGTCGTGCCCCCTTCTCCCCCCACCCCCACGCCAGGACTGCTTTGAATTTACATCCACCCACATCTCTCTGTACACTTATCACATCCTGCAACATTTACTGGATGGGGGAATTACAGCTGTTGAGTAATTCAGAACATTAGTAAACAAGAGCTTATACAAGAAGAGTAATACATCTGCTGAATTTACAGAAGGAATTTCAAAACTTGAGAATTTAATTATCCACATGCAAATTGTATCAGAAGCCTAAAGTGAGCGTATCTGACATTTACATCCAAGTTCACTGTGTGCATCCATAGAGGCAGGCAGGTTGGAAATGGCTTGCCTTTTGTTGGCTGTAATGATATGAAAACTTGACAATGAGGACAAGTAGGTCATTACTTTGGTTTCTATGTCTCATTTAAAAGATAGCAAGCCCGGTGTCCTAGTGTGCTCACATAGCACAAAAGATATATTATTGGGCTCAGGATCAAACACCACATAAACTTGACCCAAATAACCTCAGACTTCCTGGGAAATTCTACGTGTGGGTAAAATATATGACTGTAGGCATTGCTTCACTTTGGCAACAACTTCAAAAGCAGCAAAGCAAGGCACTTGGAATCTCGGTCTATCTAAAAGTAGTAATAGGAAAGTAGTAATAGAATTGAAAACATATTTTTTGCCCTTGAAAACACCTCTAAAATGCTGTTTTGACTTGTGTAAGGATAATCCTTTCTGTGCTGGCTTTGCTAGCCCCCAAATAGAGGTGTGACTATCATGCAAAAGAGATCATTAGGTAAGCCTGTGATTATTATGAAGAAATTTTTCTTTGTCCCATAAACTTAAAGACGGAATTGACTCAGCCGCATAAGTGCTACTGCTCTGTTTGATTATGGGCTTAATAGTTAGATTATTAGTTGAATCTAATTATTGCAAATCAAATAACCCAAGTATAGTGTTGTCTTATTCCATTCCTGATGCTATGACAAAATAGTTTTTACTGAGAAGTTTTACTGACAAGTTTATTTCACAGTTCTGAAGGTGGGCATATCTAAGATCAAGTGACCAGCATATTCTGTATCTGGAAAGACCACAGTCTCCAATTCACAGAGCTGTGAAAGGGCCAGCCACAGAAGGATAAACTTGCTTTCCCAAACACTTTTCCATAGGGCACGGATCCTAATTAGCAGTCCCACAGTTCTCATGGGGGTTAAGTTCCAACTTAGGAAATGTTCAGGGACAATAATATTCATACCATGCAAGTATGTGTAAAGGTTCTCCTGCTATCACAACTCCAAGATTCTTTGCATTGACTTTCAGAAGTTTATGGAACAGTCTCCGTGTGGTGAAGAACGTATTCTAAGTCGATCATCTTACAAAATATTTGAAAGTATGTCCATCGGGTGAGACTTTCATTTTTTCCCAATATCTATGAAAGTAAAAGGAACTTTTAAAAATCGCCTATGCCGATGCTCCCTGGTTTGGGGATTGAGTTGGCTACTGGTGGTGGTGGAAGATATTCAGGGGATGGAAGGAAAAGTAGGGTGAGGCTGGAGTGTCTGTGTGATTTGGAGAAAGCCACTGACTGTATCTTGGTGCTTTTGCCAGAAGATTCATTATGTACATTGGGACTGGAATAAATTATAGAGATTATCTGTTACCCCTTCACATCCAAATAATGAGAATTTTTTAGAGTACTCTCATATTTGGACTTGGGTGGAAAGGGGCATGTCTGGTCAGTCCCTCAGTCAGAGGCTGCTGATTTTCCCGGGTTTGTGACCGAGTGCTCCCCAGTCACCCTAGTGTTGTATTGAACAGTGAAGAGCTGCCAGAGGGGCCAGCTTCATACCAGAAAGCCAAGAGGCTTTGAAATAGGTGGTGGGAAGTTAATGAGCTTCCTTTCTGATTTAGCCCTTGAGTAATCTTTCAACAGCTACTATGGCTCCTGCTCCTATTGAATGAGGTTTCCAGGTAGATTTACTTCCTCAACAATCTCAGAGTGGAAATGGAAGGTGTAGTGTCCTGTTTTAGGTGCTAAATCTTCTTGAGGTAGAAAGAGAGAAGAAACCCAGGCTATATTTAACCAAATGCAGTAAGTCCCTGAGCTTACAACTGGCCGGTCCTTGCTTTCTCGCAATAGGGGAGGAGTGGGCGGTGGAATATGCATCAAGTGTGTTTATGCCCCTGATGTGGAAACACACAACATGGGACATTCCAGATGAAAACTTGTACAATAAATAGAATAAGGAACTATGCATTCCAAAAGATAGGCACTCAAGGCAAAAATAAATCATATAATAAGAAAAGAAGGAGGAGAGAAAGAGGAAGGGAGGAGAGAAAGAGGAGAACAAGACCTGAGCTGCTTTATGAGCTGGAAAACTCAACCTTGCTGCATAGTAGAATGACTGAAAACAAGTGACTGCTTTTGTTATAGGCAGTGTGATGCTAGAGTAGGAGCTGGTGTTAGTAGATCATGTCAGATATACTAAATCAAGAGTTTACGGCCTTGGAAAAAGGGTTGATCTGTGATATTTGAAATGAACAATCTAGGTGAAAATTGTGAAAGCTTTATGAAATTCTTATGGGTCTGCCTTCCCAGAGGATCCAGAGTTCCCTGAGATGGGATGGCAGGGGTTAGCTCTGGAGTCTCAGAGTCTGGTGCAAATATGACATTATACAAGTCATTCAACATGTTGTTACATCAGTTTTATTGTCTATAAAAGTGTGTGTGTGTGTGTGTGTGTGTGTGTGTGTATGTGAGTATGCACATGCTAGACCTAGGGCCCGGGCACTTCCCCTAAGCTGTTTTGCTCAAGTCCGGTGCTCTACCATTTGTGCCATGACTCCACTTCTGGCTTTTTGGTTGTTAATTGGAGATAAGAGTCTCATAGACTTTCCTTTTGAGGCTAGCTGGGAAACTGAGTAGTTAGGATTACAGGTGCGAACCATTGATGCCCATATATATATATATATATATATAAAATGTGTGCATTCATATTTGTTAACTTAAATTATATCTCATAATATGACCTGCATACTGTAAAATTGTGGTTCTAATATTTTTCATTGTAATGTTTCTGGTGTGGGGAGATTTTTGAACATTTTAAATTATCTTTAACTGGACAAAGGAGTTTCAACTCAACATACTAGTTTGTGAGTGCAGTGCATCTTGATCAATGTCATCTCTTTCATCATTCTCTCCCATCACTTTCAACCCTACTCATTCCATCAAAATTATCTGGTTCAATTTTCACATATGTACATTGAATATTATGACTGTAGTTAACCCTTCCTTCCTCTCTTCATTCATTGCCTCCCCTTACCTTGACTCTTCTGTCTCAACCAAACACGCCAAGCAGCATTTGTGTGAGTTGTGTATGCATAGGAACAAGCATGCATAGGAACAAGCATGTGTGACCGCCAGCCAGTCTTGGTGCATGAACTCAAGACTTGAGTATTGTCCTTGAGCTTTTTTTTTTTTTCCTCAAGGCTACAATTTGAACCATAGCTCTCCTTCTGGCTTTTTGGTGGTTGATTGGAGAGAAAAGTCTCATGGACTTCCTGCCTGGGCTGACTTCTAACTGCGAGCCTCAGATTTCAGCCTCCTGAGTAGTTAGGATTATAGTGACCCAGTAGCACCTGGCTGAAACAGCAATTTTAATGACATTTCCATCAGGGATTGTGCTGGGATTGCGCACGGCAGGTCACATGCTGAGGATAGTGATTTATACTCTTCACTTGTGAGATGTTGTTATTACTATTTATATTTTTATAGCTTGGATCAGTACAGGGCACATGTTTGTGCTCTCTCTCTTTCTCTCTCTCTCTCTCCCTTCCCCCCCCCATTTCTGATTAGTTGTTGAGTGAGAGTAACATTTGATTTCTTTCCTTTCTTGCTGCATTATACCATTCAATGTAGCACGAATACAGAACACTTTGAAATAAGGGTTATAGAATAGATTTACTAACATTTTTTTCTCTTATGACTATAATAACTATTTTTATAAAAATCAGGATAATTGACTACCGTTGGTTTCATTATCTTGAAAATGTAAATTCATGTCAATTAATTATATTTCTCCCAGGGGTCTGCTTCTTCTGTGTTTAATAAATACAAAGATGTATAGTCTTCATTGCCTAAGAAATCTTAGTCATCACCGCTTCCCACTTTTCACACATTCTCATTTATATCATGTTTGTAGGCATACACACCATGTCTGTCTCAACTCCTGATTAGCTTCTGGACCCATCTTGAATGTCATTCCCTACTGTGATTCCCTTTGTCCAGCTACTGTCAACTCTTGTGTACATTAATGTCGTAGCACCCTGACTGATAATAAAGAAAAACTCCTCTGGAATGTCCAAGGCAACCAACAATTGAACTTCTGCTGGCAAGCTTTCTGGTGTTCATGCAATAGGTCTTATGAATGATTTAAGCAGGTTGGATTTCCATGGGTTTGCAGAATGCGGAGGTGCTTGCTTTCTCTCCTACGGAATTATGTATGAGGAGACTGCTGCTGAGGCTAGTTGGAGGTGTATTTGAAGTGCACATAACTTGAGGTTGTTCTGTAGTTTGCTGTTATGGAAGTGTATTAATTCCAAGGAAATGAAAACTTATGATCATAGGAAATCTATCTATGGAGAAATCCAACACAGAAAGATGGGAAAACTAGATTTTTTATGTTAAAAAACATAAGTTATTTCATCTAAACTTATTTAGCAAAGTCTGCATATATGCTTAAGGCAGCTGGTTAGCCAAAGAAAGTCATAAAGGACTACAGAATTAATCATGCAGAATTCAGAGGCTGGTAATGTTTCCATATTGATTAGGAAAAACCCAAGTTAAATGGATGAGTAGACTCAAATTAGCAGTTCTAAAAGATAACTTTACCACCTTTGGACAAGCTTATTGACAAGCTTACCAGCACGGTTAAGGAGTGAGCTTGGCAGTGATCATAAAGCATATTGGTGCAGTGTTAAAATGCGCCTCACCCACAAGCTCCAGTTATACTAACTGTGGGAGGAAGGTGAGGAAAATGCTCTGATGTAGTGGTTGGGTAGGGGAGACACATTTGTTAGGAAATAAAATGGACTGGTTCAAGACTAGTTCTGTTGCTGGTGTTTTTGATGCCAATGGACCTCAGTTTTCACCTCTGTCTTTAGCCAGCAGGGCTTTCCTAATGGAGTCCAAGATGGACTGTGTTCTTTTGAGCATCATTTTAGTCAATACTATGATGGTGCATTGCATGAGATGATTCTCACAGACATTCCTGGTTCCTAAGGAAAAGGTGGGATCTGTGGGTGTCTGGGTGTCTGAAGTGGAAAAGAAAGAAGAGTGAGAGGGCAAGGGCAAGGGAAAGAAGGGGAGAAAGAGAGAGACACACAGAGAGAAACAGAGAGACAGAGAGGACAGAGAGGAAGGGAGGGAAAATGGAAGGAAAGATGGAGAGAGGGGGAGAGAGAGAGAGCGAGAGAGAGAGGAAAGGTGAAAATAATATATGGGGTTTAGTTGGAGGAGAGAGGCGATGGTCAGAAGGGAAAGAGTGTTACGTGGGAAGGCCAGGTGGATGTTTAGAACTGTGGGGCACAGGGAACCAAGGTGACAGAGCAAGTGAATGAACCTCCAGCTTTCTCTCCCTACCCCACAACAGACCCTGAGCCGTGTGTGGCACACCAGCTCCTCCTGGTGGGCCTAGCAGAGTCCAGTTGAGAGCCAAGGTACAGAAGTAGAGACAATCCTGTGGCCTGGGTCAGGAAGACAAGGAGAGCGCCTGGTGTCTTACCCAATAGATGAGGAGATGTCAACGGAAAAGTCTAAAGTGGATCACCACAACAATTTGGTTTTGTGATTATTGAATGCGACATATGATAGCACCCTCAGATTGAAGACGATTTAAAGGAACCTGAGTCCTAGCAGTTCAGGCATTAATGGAAATGTGACTATATTCATATTCATGGGCTGGTGAAGCTTGGGATATTTGGAATTATATACAGTGCCATAATTCTAAAATGCTATGATTATGCTATATTTAATAGCATTCACACATGGTGAGACAAAAAACTACTTAGCACTTATTTGCAAGTGAATCATAGATTTTTTAGCCCAGGAAGGAACTTTAGGAATAATCTACTTCATTCAACCCCCACATTTTACAAATTGGAGTCAGAGAGGAAAAGATAGGAAATGAATAACTCTGTGGTATTGGACACATTCATGGCAGAGTTAGGATTGAAATCCAGATCTCCTAGGCTCTTTATTTGGCCAACTTAGGAACAAAAGGAGAAAGAAGTATTATTTTTCTTTTAAAAAAATTTTATTGTCGGGCTGGGAACATGGCCTAGTAGCAAAAGTGCTTGCCTCGAATACATGAAGCCCTGGGTTCGATTCCCCAGCACCACATATATCGAAAATGGCCAGAAGTGGTGCTGTGGCTCAAGTGGCAGAGTGCTAACCTTGAGCAAAAGGAAGCCAGGGACAGTGCTCAGGCCCTGAGTCCAAGGCCCAGCACTGGCAAAAAAAAAAAGAAAAAAAAAGAAAAAAAATTATTGTCAAACTGATGTACAAAGAGGTTACAGTTTCATACCTTAGGCATTGGATACATTTCTTGTACTGTTTGTTACCTCATCCCTCATTTCCCCCTCACTCCTCCCCCATTCCCTCTCCCACCATGAGTTGGTTTACACCAAATGGTTTTGCAAGTATTGCTTTTGTAGTGGTTTGTCTCTTTATCCCGTGTCTCTCGATTTTGGTATTCCCTTTCACTTTCCTAGTTCTAATACCAGTATACATGGTTTCCAATGTACTCAGATAAGATGCAATGATAGTGCAGGTTCAACCACAGGAAGGGGATACAAGAAGATCATCAACAATAGAAGCTATGGTTTCACATGGCATGTTGAAAGTAATTACAACAGTGATATAACAGTCATTTCCATAACATGGAGTTCATTTCACTTAGCACCATCTTTTTTTTTTTTTTTTTGGCCAGTCCTGGGCCTTGGACTCAGGGCCTGAACACTGTCCCTGGCTTCTTCCTGCTCAAGGCTAGCACTCTGCCACTTGAGCCACAGCGCTGCTTCTGGCCGTTTTGTGTATATGTGGTGCTGGGGAATCGAACCTAGGGCCTCGTGTATCCGAGGCAGGCACTCTTGCCACTAGGCTATATCCCCAGCCCCACTTAGCACCATCTTATGTGTTGTGATCCTCTGCTGTGACTTGCCCAAACCTGTGCTAATTATTCCCTATGAGGGAGACCATTTTTTTCCTTCGGTCATGGGGCTTGAACTCTGGTCCTGGGCACTATCCCTGAGCTCATCAGCTCAAGGATAGCGCTCTACCGTTTGAGCCTCAGCACCACTTTGTTTTCTGATGGTTAATTGGAGATAAGAGTCTCACAGACTTTCCTGTTAGGCTGGCTTTGAACTGCGATCCTCAGATCTCAGCCTCCTGAGTAGCTAGGATTGCAGACATGAGCCACCAGGGCCTGGCTCTTTTTTTTTTTTTTTAATTAAGTCTCAGTAAAAATACCAAGTAAAACTTGTTTTCAATCAAGTTAGAATTCTAAAATTACATTTTTTTTTGCTATAGTTAGGTACAGAACCTGAGAGCAATTCTCTAAATAATAATGTCTATCTAAAGAAATTTTGCAACTTCAGCTCTGTTATTAGGTTTCTAGAGAAGTGTGTTTTTGGCCACTCTATCTTGGTCAGTTCCCGATGGATTTTATTGGGGGAAAGATGTCATGGTGTGTGTGTGTGTGTGTGTGTGTGTGTGTGTGTGTGTGTGAAGGGGTGTATTTTTGCTGCTTGCTCTCATTCCAGATTCTTGTTCTGCAATTTGCTGTACCTCAAACTCTCTTGTTTACTTTCAGACAAGTTTCCTCCTCTTCTCTGTGAATCAGCTCCTGCTTAATCTCCTGTGGAGCTGCCATTCACGATCCTGCCTTCCCCTTTCTCTCAGTGGTTCTTAATGGAAGCTACTTTTGTCCCCCAAGCTCTGTCTATCCACGTCTAGGTTTGACTGTCATGACTGAGTGCTAGTGAGCAGCAGCCAGAGATGGTACCAAACATCCTATGACTCATATGACACACAGAAAAATCTTACTGCATAGTTTGGGTCTGTTTTCTTACATGCCTCCCCAACTTTAATACCAGCAAGCACATGAACCCCAACTTTAATACTAGCAAGCACATGAACCTCCAGCTTATTTTTTCCCTGCTCATGACTAGTGCTCTACCACTCAAGCCATGACTCGAGTTCCAACTTCCAGCTTCTTTTCCTCACTCTGTCATAGACCCTGGTGAGATGTGATACACCAACCCTCCCAGCAGAGAGGATAATGCGTTAAGTGTGTGACTTCATGAGTAGCCACGGAGACTGATGTCTACCTTGAAAGAAAGCACTACAAAGGCAGAAAATTTGTTTTCAGTGTCATGTATGCTTTTAGAACAGCACTTAGCCTCTGCTAGCCATTCTATACCTATGGTTGGAATTGATTGAATGAAATCCATCATTGCTACTAGAAAATCACCTTCCAGAGTCAGCTGTGCTGGTGGTGCATTGTCCCACTGATGAAAGAACCCAAGATAAAAGTCCTGGGGGAAAAAGAGAATGCTTAGATTTTGTTCTTGGTCCTATATTGCCTACATCAGCCCAATTTTGTTTCCCAGTAAACCAACAAACAGAAAAGGTAAAAGTTGTTTAAAAACCAATGGGGACAGCCTGTGTGACAGGTGTTAGCATAGCCCTTTTCCTTCCACCCCTGGTTATCTGGGCTCCCACTGAGAAGGGGATGAAAATGAAGCCATTTGTACATAAACTACGATTGGCAAAGAATAACAACTTATTGATTCAGGCTATCCAGGAAGGCCATGTTTCTTCTCCATGTCTCTGCATTGTCAGTCTGGGTCAAATTGAAAACACAAATTCTACTCAAATGTATTAATGGCTTTCTAATGTAATCCATCGGTCATGGATGACACAAAAAGAATGACCTGAAGCATGACAAAAGGCCAGAGTTTCTAGCTGGTTTATGTTACCTGGTATGTTACAAATGGAAAGGAAAGAGCAACACTGCGCTCACAGCAAATGGGAGATTGCTTCGGTACAGATTTCTCAGTAGAATGGAATAACATGTTAGTGAGCTCATTTAACTAGCACATGTGATCAGAAGCATCACAGAGATAAAGATGGAAAAGTGCCTTAATGGCTTTAAAATTCACAGATGGCAAATCAAGTAAAATATCTGTTTATCGCCCTCCCAACCCTCTGTAAAATGCACATCAGTGGGCCGGGATGTTTCTAATGGCAACTGTTGCACTTTTGGAAACCCCAGTGGAGCCCTTGGCTCACTGGTATTCAGCTCTTCCAGTGTCTCGTGGCAGAGCCGGAAGCTACTAAGCTGACCACACAGCTTCGGTAAAATACAGTCCGGTAGCCATTCGGCATTGCCAGGGGCATCTGCAGTCAGATACTGTTATGCCATGTGCTACATTTCATAAAGTCTTGCGCAAACAGCTTGATACAGAGCATGACTGAATATTGAGAGCTGCTTTCCAGGGTTTGGCTTCGTACTGTCTACAGTTTAGTGAGTGTTATGTATATTAACTCCATGGCTTGGGATATCTATCTATCTATCTATCTATCTATCTATCTCTATATATATCTCTCTATATATCTCTATATATGTCAATTTCTGTCTTTTTTCCTGATTAATTAGAGATATGAGTCTCAGGGACTTTCCTGCTGGAGCTGGCTTTGAACCATGATTTCCAGATCTCAGCTTTCTGAGTAGCCAGGGTTACAAAAGTAAGCCACCAGTGCTCAGCCCACTTCAAAAACACCACGAAAATGTAAATTAATGAATGAAATCCACTGTCATGTAGGACCTTATTATATTTTGTGCTTATCTCATATACTTCACTCATTTTATACTTTCTAGGTCCTGGGTGACTCATCAGTGGATAAACTGGAATTCGGACTTGAGTTTACATAATTCTAGAGCTGACCTCCTCACAAGGAAGAAAAATTTCACTCAGTTGTGAAAGCATGACCTTATTGATTATATGGGCTTTCACCCTACCCTTATTGAAAATTAACCAGTCATTCACACCTTTTGACAACTCTCTAACCCAACAGTGTGATTCACAGAGGTAGAAATAGGTTGCTTCTCTGAACACATTGATTTTTTTTTAGCTCAATGAAGCTGGAAATTTGGGTCCCTAGTATTGAGACCACTTCATAACATTCACTTAAGACTTGTCTTACAGGATAAATGTCTACAAAGTGGGTTTTCTTCAAACATTATGCTTCAAGGAAACATGGTTTGGTCCATTTGTAAATGGATTTCTAATAGCTGTCCTTGGCATATATGAACTTAACCTATTTAGCTTATATATAGGAAAATATTGCCAAGTTTGTGGTCACTTTCTTGTATTTAAGGCCAAACATTTTTAAAAATAAGGTGATTAAATTTAGGGCTTTAAAGGGTTGCAACTTTTATGAATTGTTTTAAGGAAGGAACAAAAAGGGAAGGCGAGAGGCAAAAGAAATAAAGAACAAGTCTCCATATCTAGAAAAAGAATTTCTCCATTGTAGGACATTAAGAAATTTATAGTCTTTAAAGTAGTTGGACAAAGGGGTTTTGATTCAACAAACCACTTTATAAATATAGTCTATCTTGATGAATGTCACCCCTTCTATTATTCTCCTCCCTTTTCCCACCCCACTTATACCCTCAAGTTATATGCTTTTAAGCTTTATTTTATGGAATATTTGAGTGCATGTATAGCACCACAAATAGAGAGAGCTAATACTGGAATATGTTAGAAATGTAAAATAGGTTAAATGTAAGGGACACGGTCAAAGTGTATTAGGGCTCTCCCTGACTCTGGAATTCGTTACTTTTCATTACATTACATTTTCATGGCATTAAAAATATGGTACCCAAGGATTAGAAGTGATTGGTAGGAACTACTGAAAGCTGGAAGAAGGAAGGAATGATTCTCTCTGAGAGCCTTCAGAGCAACTATGGTCTTGCTGACCTAGGTCTCAGACTTGTACTTTTCACAAATGCTTCAAATCACCCAACGTGCAGTACTTTCCTTATGGTAGCTCTAGAAAGCAGTTTTACAACATATAAAGGCCAACATATAGTGATCTGACTTCAGATTTTTCACCTTTGTGATAGTGCAAAAATGTATCATCAGACAAGGTACCAATTGATAGGGCTTTCAACTTCAGCACAATATCCAGTAAATTCTATGAGATTCTCAACACTTATTGGAAATAGGCTTATGTTGGACGATTTTCTCCCAACTTTAAGTCTTCTGAACATAGTTAACATAGGCTAGGCAAAATTATAAATGTTTGGTAAGTTAGGTGTACTAAAGGCATTTTGACTTACAATATGTTTTATCAGCATTTAAATCAAGGAACGTCTGTACCCTTCTTTTACTGGTTAGAATTTTGTAAATGGTATATAAAAATATTGCTTTAACTTGCAAGCAAAGATGAGTAGTAGGTCCTGAAGTCCTGCTACAAGTGAAAATTAAATATAGCATTATTTACATGAGGGAGCTTACAACGTGTGAGGGTTTGGCTTTGTTTTTAGTGTTTTGGAAAGCTACCAAAGAAAATGTGATGAACTCAGAGCTAGGGGAAAACTTTGAGTTTCTATTAATACATCTCCTTCACTCAATAACAGGTGAATTATGTAGAAACAGCATGTGTGTATGTGTGTGGTGTGTGTGTGTGTGTGTGTGTGGTATGTGGTGTGTGTGTGTGGTGTGGTGTGTGGTGTGTGTGTGTGTGTGTGTGTGTGTGTGTGTGTGTGTGTATGTGTGATGACCCAAAAGAAGAAAAAAATAGTAGATTTTTATAAGGGAGTTCATTTTGAAATTTAAGTTTATTGACTGACTTGACCCCAGCCAACAATCTATTTTTCCCCCACAAAGAGTTTGGGGCTATTAGGAAGGCTTCAGAAGGCAGAGAAATTAAGTAAGTGTAGTTTATAATTGTGCTAGTTCCTCCAGAGAGAGATTCTGTTTTCTTCTTGTTACTCATTATAAAGCAAAAAACAAAACCCACCCAAAACAATAGCAACAAAACAAGCACACACCTTATTCCCTTGTCTCTAGTAGGTATTATTGAGCCATTATGGGTTTGGATAAAGGGAATGACTGAATTGTGTTGATACATGCTGTGAGAACAGAACCACACATCCAGAATATCTCAATTTCTGCTCCATTTTTAACTTACTTATGGGAGACCCAAGAAATGCACAGAATACGTCTGTCTTGCTTCTGTCCTCCAGCTCAGCCTTGCATCTCTGGAACTAGTCCCTATGAAAAGTATTTCTCTTCTCAAAGAAAAAAGTACACATGACACTATTGTTCTTATGACTTAAAGCACTTGTGGTTATTGGATGCACACCCACAAAAGAGCAACGCTGAAGTTAAATATTCTAAAAATCAATGGCATAATGAACTGAATAGTTGTTTGTCTGATGCCGCTTTTTGTTCTTCCCCTTTAAAAGATCTTTCTGCTTAAAATAGTCAGCATGACTGTCATCGTGTTCCTATGGCTAATTAGGATCCTGTGCAGTGCTTGGACTGGGGGGGGGGGGTAAACTGGGGAATGGTTTGTGCTTTGCTAAGTGGGGATACAATTTGCATCATTTAAAAAACAATGGCAATACAGTTTTCAGAAAAGCTTGCTGAAAGGTAGGGTGAAAAGAAATCTTATCCTCATGTGCCCTTGTCTCCTATATATACAACTAATGCTTCCAGCTGGGCGTGGGGTTGTGGGCATCCAGACCTGCAGAAGTTGACTTCCTATGTGATTCCTGTAGAGCCCACCCCCCATGCACATCTGTCTAACCTGTGCAGTGGTTTCAAGATACTTGATCTTTTTTAAGGAAATGTGCAATTGGACCAGCTCCTTTCATCTCTGATGTAAGTTCTCATTGTATTTGAATGTAATTCTAATTTCTAACTCATAAGCACTCATGGGTTTGACTGCCAGCCATCATCTTTAAAGAGTTGAGTTGACTCCCTTATTGGGAATAATTAGTACAGGTTTAGGCAAGCCATAGCAGAGCATCACAAGGCCCAATAGCTATACCCTTATGAACACATAAGATGATGCTAAGTGAAATGAACTCCATGTTATGGAAACGATTGTTATATCACAGTTGTAACTACTTTCAACGTCCTATGTGTATGTGTAGTTTCTATTATTGATGATGTTCTTGTATCACCTTCCTATGGTTGTACCTACACTATCTCTGTAATCTTATCTGAGTATATTGGAAACCATGTTTACTGGTATTGGAAGTAGGAAATTCAAAGGGAATACCAAATTTGAGAGACACAGGGTAAAAAAGGAGAAATAACTACAAAAGCAATACTTGCAAAACTGTTTGGTGTAAGTGAACTGAACACCTGGGGGGGGAGGGAAAGGGGGGGAGGGAGGGGGGCATGAGGGACAAGGTAACAAACAGTACAAGAAATGTATCCAATGCCTAACGTATGAAACTGTAACCTCTCTGTACATCAGTTTGATAATAAAAATTTGAAAAAAAAAAAAGAGTTGAGTTGAAAATCCATCAGGGTATGAGGTGAAAAATAGCACATCTTTAGTGCCAGATAATAGAAGCCAGAGGTCAAATCCTAGACTAGGTTAGTAGAAAAAGAACCAACAACAAGAAAACCGACAACAAACCATCATGAAGAACTCAGTAGTTTGTGTTTGTTGAGAGCCTATTTTGCAGTGGTGCTGTACAAAAATTAGCTCATTTGGCTTTCCAAAACCTAGGAGATACATCACAATTGCTTTTATTCTCATTTAATATGAAACTGCTATTTAAGGTAGGTCAGTAACTTGACAGGCCATGGAGCAGTTCTTGGGATTCAAACCCCAAACTGATTGCGCGTGCCTGTGCTCATTATGAGAAAGAGACTTTTGTATGCCTCACACAGTGACCTGACACAGCACAAATACCTGTGAAAGCTAATGATTTGAGTTGGGTGTGGTGGTTCAATCCTGTAATACTAGCTACTTGGGAGGTGGAGATTCAAGGAATTGCTGTTTGATGCTAGTCAGGGCAAAAAGAAGTTTGAGTGACTGCATCCTAAGCCATGGCTGCACAGCAACACATACTTAGCAACATAGGGAAGCAGGGAAGGAAGATCACATAGCCCTGGCCTATGCCAGCACAGAGTGGAGTCTACCTTAAAAATAATGAATGCAAATAAGAACAATGGAAAATAATGTTCTCCTGCTTGTATGCCAAACTTACAGTCAGTATTCCCCCAGTGTTTGGTATTTTGTTCCATGAATAGCTGGGCAATAGTAGAGAATTTTCTAGCTCCTTTTATTGTCTTGCTTCCTTATTGTTCACTTTTTGCTCTGAGGGATGTTTTCCCTTTGCAATTCTCCCTTTTTCTTTTCCTGACAAACGTGTTTCCTTTCTCAATGAAAGAGATGAAAGACACTGTTTTTGTTTAGGGACAACAAAACCTAACAAAACGAAATGCACATCTAAATCAACAGAGTTGGGGCTGTGAAGCAGAATAGGGCTTCTTTGGTGGTGACCCACTCATTATCATGCTTGCTTTGGCTAAGGCGAACAGCAGTTAAAAGCACACTTCTGATTTCCAATCAAACTTGTAATTTCTTTGATGAGTATCTCTCTGTATAAGTTGTTAAGATTCTGTGAAAAGATCTTCTGTGTCTCTTTGTGGTGGTACGGGGGTTTGAACTCTGGGCCTTACACTTCTGAGGCAGGAACTCTAACACACCATGCCACCTTCTTGACCTTTATGCTTTAATCCCCCCTCTGCATGATATAAGCAGCTCTGCTCTATCAGATGCTCCCTGCCATGATACTTGATGCTCTGCCTCAACACAGGCCCAGAAACAATGGAGGCAAAAGTGGGCTCTATGCTCTAAAACCATGAGCCCAAACAAATCTTTACTTCCTTGAGCTGTTTATCTCGTGTTGTTTGTCACAGCCACGAAAAATTGGCAAACATATCTGTTCAGTGGAGGCACTCCATTGATTATATACAGTAAATCTTTCAGCATTTACATGGAAACCATGTTTCTGTTCTTGTACCTTAAGAATTGAGTGAAGAGTTGCCATCTTGTCTCTTAAATCACCTATACAGATAAAGGCTGAACTGTACTAAGGGTTAGTAATAGTCCCATACTACCATAATATGCTAGTTTTTCAGCAAAGAAATTTTACCAATCCAAATAACTGAAATATAACTTAAAAATAAGTGACCATCATCATTTTAACTGATGGACTTTTTTTTGTTTTTTTGGCCAGTCCTGGGCTTGGACTCAGGGCCTGAGCACTGTCCCTGGCTTCTTTTTTTGCTCAAGGCTAGCACTCTGCCACTTGAGCTACAGCACCACTTCTGGCCGTTTTCTGTATATGTGGTGCTGGGGAATTGAGCCCAGGGCTTCATGCATTCAAGGCAAGCACTCTTGCCACTAGGCCATATCCCCAGCCCCTGGACTTTTTTTTTTTTTTTTAAATTAATGTGATCACTAGGTGTTGGTGGCTTATGCCTAGAATCCTAGCTACGAAGGAGGCTGAGATCTGAGGCTTATGGTTCAAAGCCAGCTCAGGCCGGAAAGTCTGAGAGACTCATCTCTAATTAACCACCAAAAAACCAAAAGTGTTGGTAGAATGCAAAAACCAAAAAAATCCAAACAATAAAAAGAGCAAAATCTCAGGGACAGTGCCAAGGCCCTGGTTTCAAACCCTAGGACCAGTACACACACACACACACACACACACACACACACACACACACAAAACGTTTTTATTATTTATTTATTTATCTATTTATTTTTCCTTTATTGTCAAAGTGAAATACAGAAGGGTTACAGTTTCATATATAAGGCAGTGAGTACATTTCTTTCTTTAAGAGATTTTCTTAGTTTCTTTCATATTTATCATACTGTATTGACCATTTAAATTTTTTTGATACTTATCATAAGACAATACCTTCATTTAAAGGAAAAATCTCTCTTTGTGTTAGGCATATGAACACCCCATAATCCTAGGTCTTGGCTTTAGGAACTAGAGTACTCAATGCCCCTGGGAGCACTTTGTCCTCTGGGCAATCAAGTCAAGATGAATACAGGAGCATGGGGTGTGATTCGTGGTAGGCTTCTTTTGGAGAGTCAATACACTTAAGACATTTGGAGAATTGTACTTGATAACTATTCAGTTGTCTACTCTTCTAGAAGCATTCATTACTGCATGGAGCCTGACCCAACATAGATCAGGATATACCTTTCCTTAAAATAACCACACACAGTGTTTCCACAAAACAGACACATACAGTTGAAAACTCCATTGTGCCACAATACAGAGGTGGAGCCTACATTTTGGTGGTAGCATCTTAAAGGCTTTTGTTGGTATTCTTCTCCAGAGAACAATAATATACTGAAGCTTGCTTTGGTTACTTTAGGATTAAACTTTTTTCTTTATTGTAAGGGTGATGATGTACAGAGTGGTTACAGTTACATAAGTAAGGTAATGAGTACATTTTCTTGTAAGAAATTGTTACTACTCTGGATTAAAAAAATTATGTTCCTATAGTATAGTGAGAATAAATTTTTATTACTACAGTATGGTTTTTGGTGGTTTGACATAGTAAATTACAGAATCGATCTTGGGGAGAAATGTGTAATTATCAACATCATAATAATGTCCATCGTTACTCCTTGATTTGCTAATTAATTAACTACTTTTAAATTCAGGAAGGACTCTAAGGAGTGTTCAAAGTATTATGGTGAAAGTCACATCGAAACAGAAGATCAATGAAAGAATAGATGACTAAAGACACTGGTGTGAAATTTCCTGCTTGTGAAACTGTAGTTCAGGGAGGAATACAGTAAGGCTGTGAGCTTGGTGAACCAAGTCAGCAAGATAAGAATTTTCTTTTTCTTTCTTTCTTTTTGTCTGCCATGGGCCTTGAACTCAGGGCCTGGGTGCTCTCCCTAAACTTCTGTCCTCAAGGCTAGTGCTCTACCATTTTGAGCCACAGATCCACTTCCAGTTTTCTGGGGGTTAATTGGAGATAAGAGTCTCATGGACTTTCCTGCCTGGGCTGGCTTTGAACTATGATCCTCAAAGTTCAACCTCCTGAGTAGTAGTAGGATTACGGCAGTGAGCTACCAGCACTGGGCAAGACTTTTCTTATAGGTAAAAGGCTTTGAATTAGAACTTTAAATGAAGGACATTAATAAGCATAACATGCATTCATTGTGAGAAGTGGTAGAGAGATATAGGCAAGAACCAAGGCTGATGGATGGCTGCCAGCAATATTATCTCTACCTGATCCCAGTAAAGAGAAAACCTGTCAAAATTATGGAAGTAAAGAAAAGCTTTACTTGGACATTTTTATATGCTGTTCATTATCTCAGAGTAGGGAAGGGACAAGCCACCTATCATGTGGGTGTCTCTGGAAAATATAATTTAACATCTCCTCATTAATCCTTCTGATGTAAAAATCCCTTAAAATGATTTTCCTTATGTAAGTGTGACTCAGGAGTAATTTATGCTGATTTCTCTGGATGTGTTGCCAAAATCAGTCTCATTACTTAGCATTCACAATTTCCATATCCTATACAATTGGTTTATCAGGAAAGCTGTTAAATGGGGGAGTTAGGATTAGTTCTTACAGATTAACCATCAAAAGTTTTGTGGAAGTGGAACCATTTTCCAAGTGTTATGCTCTTCATTTTGAAGAGCAATATGCAGATGTTTAAATAGAAATGTCCCAGGGGCAACAAGTGTGCCTGACCTTATCACTGTTTTATGGAAGTAGCAAATTAAACTCAAGGATAGTGAAAATTAAGGATTAATGGAGGCTTTATTTATTTATTTAGTGCTGGTACTGGTGCTTAAACTCAGTGCCTTGATGCTGTCTCTTAGCAGTCCTGCTCAAGGCTAATGGTTTACCATTTGAACCACTACTCCACTTTTGGCTTTTTGCTGGTTAATTGGGAATAAGAATCTCAAGGACTTTTCTTCCCAGGCTGGATTTGAACTATGATCCTTACATTTCAGTCTTCCAAGATTACAAGCATGAACCACCTGTACCTGACCAATGGAGGCTTTCTCTGAAATCTTCTACTATTATTTCACGAACCATTGGAAGTGGAATGGATATTTAGGAGGTATCCTAATTGAACTGCCTTATAATAATAATACTGGTAATGAAGACAATAGTGTTTATTGCTACTCACCTAATTTTTTGAACATGCTTCCAAGAACATTATTCTCATTTTACCCATGAAGGAACAAAAGCTTTGATAGACTAATGAATGTGTCCAAGTTCACAGAGCAAATGTGTTGGATTGTTGTGTGTATATTGTTGGATGCTAACTGTAAAGCTCACATTCTTCTATTCTTTTCAACTACTAATTTTCTCTATCATTCCTAAGCCACACTTACACAATAATTTAAAGAGACTTTATATTGAAAAGATTAACAGACACAGGCACATTTTCCCTGGAATTCTGAGTAATAGGTGATTTGTATTTTTTCCTTCCCCCACCCCAAGATCCCACCTGATGAATAACAAATAGAATACAAAAATGTCAGAATGAATTGAGGAAACAGAGGCAGAGAAAGGCTAATTCATTTAATAAAACCATAGCCCTAGTAGTTATATGTCTGGGGTTGAAGCTACAGCCTTTCCCTCAGAGTCATTGGTGGAATTCAGGACCAGTGGGTCCATTTGAGACAAAGCCATTTTTACCTGTCTGTGAATGTGTTCTGTCACCATTAGGAGCATCTTGTCTTTGCGATGGAGTCTCGTGTGGCTTGTCCATGCTCCAGTATAATTCATATTTGGATGTGACTGTTTTGCAATCTTAAGTTGGATTGTATTTTTATTGTTGTTATTGTTTTGTTTCTGTCTTCTGAGACTTGGAGCAATGAGAACATGATTACTACAAACAGATATAGCAGAAAGAGCTCCTTGGATGAACTGGGATCTAACTTAGAAACTCCCAGTTGTGGAAGCAGCTTCCTAAACCGTCATAGTCTTTTCTCCCGTGTTTGGTCTGTTTTCCTCTGCAAGTGAGAAGCCTGTAATATTTGAGAATTCTGAGGCTTTTGCATAAGTACTGTTCTTGGCCCCAAGTATTAACAATTGCCCAGGAGAAGTTACTGCTTCACTTGTTAAGCCGCCGCCAGAAGACCTAGAGCCTCATACAACGCCCCAGGAGTGCCACTTTAAATTAGAATTGGGAATTAATCTATCTCATATTCACTTTGAAGTTTTGTGCTGCGGAGTTGACCCACTCAGGGATCCACACTGATAAGGAAAAGTAGGTTTTGACTGAATTGGGCCTTCCAACAAATAATATAGAAATTTCCCTACCACAGGTTGAAACATCTCCTGGGTCAATGGTGTCATCTCTCCTTCCATAGGACCCTGGAAGGAGTTATGCTTTCCCATTCTTATTTATGCTTGAACATTATATGATAATGTTGCATTCCTTAAGAAGAACATATTTAAGACAACAATATATAACTATTAAAAAGCATAAAATCAAACTTGTGTGAACATGGCAGCATGGTTTACTCCTTAAGAAAGTCACAAGGGCTATTTGTGTAAGGTATATGGCAGTTGTACGGAAGGTAGAGGAAAGTCAGTGCTGTGTTTTTTCCATGGAGACAGAACTCACTTTGGGTTTGAGTATTACAGCAAGTGAGATGGTGGGATGTGAGTTAGACTTTATGTGCATCGAGAGACTTGAAAGTCCGAAACGTGAGGTACATTTAGGGCTTATTCAAGTCAGTATGGCTCTGTGAGGTGAAAGGGTCAATCGTTTCTAGAAGAAGTGGGATAAATACAGAAGATGTAGGGTGGTTGGATTGCAACCTGGTACTTCCTTCTCCAGTGTGAAGCTATGAGAAATTTCAAATATGGTTAGACATTTTGTTTTAATACCACGCGGGATGTGTAGGTGGCAGCTCAGTCCTTGTAGTGGTTCAGAACACAACCTTCATTTTCAGATTCCAGGGGATCCTTCTTGTACTCTATATAATATAAAATACTCCCTGGCTGGAATTCAAGCTTTTTAAAAATGTCTTTCAGACTTCCTTTTATTTGTAAACCCTGGTGGTCTCCTTGAGACTTGTGATAAAGCACAACCCCAGTGAGTAATGATTCCTTGGAATGATTTGGAATCCAAGACCATAGTCTACAGTGTTCTCTCCTCCTTAGAACAGATTTTAGAGTTCAGTTTCCTAAAGTGAAGTTATTTCCTTTACTCCTGCCCTGCCCTGGGAATTGGAAAATCAAAAACTGCAAATGGACTAAAATCTAAATGAAGCATTGAAATCGATGACATACTTTGGTTAGCTATTCAAAATAATGATGCATAATTTGGTAGCATAAAACATATGTTCCTCCTCTTCTGTCTCTGTGCCATTTACCTCCTCTAAGTTTGTATTTGAAAAGGTACTTCCCACATTTCCAGTGCCCTAGGTAGTGTTTCCTAATCAGAACATTGCGCAAAT
Source organism: Perognathus longimembris pacificus (assembly GCF_023159225.1). Lineage (NCBI taxonomy): Eukaryota > Metazoa > Chordata > Mammalia > Rodentia > Heteromyidae > Perognathus > Perognathus longimembris. The sequence goes on along the minus strand of NC_063162.1, from coordinate 134,140,507 downwards.
CTCTCCATGCTGAGTTTACTTATCGTGTGGCAATATGGGAACAGCAGTTGCTAAACACCATTTTACAAAGAAAGAGGGGGAGAGACAGGCTTCATCAGTTTGCTCCCACAAATTGAAACATGCATGCTAATCTATGAGTTTTAATAAATGTGACATAAGTTAACTGAGCATGGAAGACAGAAGAAAGGGAAATGGTGTCCCTAAATCAATTTAATGTGGTAAGAACCCCAGATAAACAACAGATTGGGCCTCTTCTGTAGAACACATGAGAAAACTGAAGGTTGTCAGAAATTGTTCATGGTTTCTTCCTGTCAAATGGCAGCGGAGATTATCTGACAAAATTAAGTACAAAGTCGCTGATGAGAAATTTGTCCTCTTGGTAGCTAATGTTGAAAGTATTATTTATATTAACGGGCAAAATAGGCTGGCAGTACACATGCAATTATCTAAATTTTATGGATGTGGCTATGCCCATAAATCTGGGTAATGATGACATATCTCTTATGAGACTATATTAGCTTATGGGTTACCATAATTGTATTGAATCGAGGGAATGGCTACTGAAGATTAAGGCCTCAGAGTAGTAGCCACTAACTGATAGACAGGTGGAAAGGTCCTACTCTACAGTAACAAAAGTGGCTCTCCAATTAACCATAAATGAATCTAATTCAAACACTTGTCCCTTTTATATTCATTATATTCCCCCTTAAATGATTTTATTGCTAGAAGGTTAAGGGATACAAAATTAAACTTGTCTCTCTCTTTTTTTTTGCATATGATAAAAACAATGCAGGTAGTTAAACTGTCAAATGCACTGAACCTAGAAATTTCTGTGGAGATGAAATCTCATTTCAACATTTTTTTAAAAGCCAGGAGCTTCTTTTGATATTGTAGTATGATTTAGTCTTGACCTTGATATGACTGAGTTGGTATTTACAAAATATAAACAGAATTCAGTCAGATGAGGAACAAAACTTTAGGGATAATTTCATTTCTATTTTGTCAGAACCATGAAAGCAATTACTGATTTTAAAATACAGAAAAAGATTATAATTTGTTCATAATCTTTGCTCTATTAGGTAGAGTATTTTAGTTCTTTTCTCAAAAAATTAAGAAAATTGCCATAGACTTACAAAACCATTCAAAGGTTGTATAAAAATATTTGACCAGACCACTTGATTAAAGATTAGCCAGAGAAGAAATCAATTCATATTGAGCATAAATATTGCTTATCTCAAACTAATATTTAATTAATTATAAAAAAAATTAAGACTAGAGTGAAAGCAAAAAAAAAAAGCACCTTTTCTTAGTTTGGTTACCTAACTCTAAACCTGCAAATGTGCAGGGAATTCCATCATTGCAATTCAAAATACTGTGTCATCGTTATTCATTTATTTGATTTTTTAAATTGGAAAACGGTCTACTGTGATGCCCATATATATTTGTTTCCAACTTGTGATTGTCTCACCTCAGCCTTTCCAATCTTGGAACTATAGGTGCATGCCACCACGTCCAGTTTTATAGTTTTAATTTTAATTAACTAATTAATATTATTTTTTGTGATTCCTGGGGTTTGAACTCAGGACTTGGGCTCTGTCCTTAAGTTTTTGTGCTTCAGGCTAACACTCTACCAGTTGGGCCTCAGTTTTACTTCCAGCTTTCTGGTAATTAACTGAAGATAAGAGTCTCTGATGGACTTTCCTGCCCTGGCTGGCTTTGAACTACAATTCTCAGATTGCAGCTTCCTGAGCAGCTAGGATTACAGATGTGAGCCACTATCACCCAGCCGTAGGTTTTATTTTCATGTGGTTATACTTTTTAGTAGACTATATCATTGGCCTCAACTCCTCATCTTTGACTGTACCATTCCTTTGTCATTGAACTTCGCAGTCCATTTCCATGGAGCAGAGGGATGAACTTCTTCATCCTTGGGTTTGGCCATATGGCTTCCTTTGGCCACTACTTAGGCCCAAAGTGCTCTTGTATTTTTCTAGTGGCAAGCTCCTCTTCCATTGCTATGGCAATGTGTTTGGAGAGGTGGCTGCAAGATAAGAGACATGTGGAACATGGCTGAGTCATCCTGGTTGCCCCAGCCAAGGCCAGCTGATAACAGCTAAGGCCAGCTGACTGCAGACATGTGAGCAAGTCTGGCTCAGATGAGCAGAGCCACTGTGCCAACCTCCAGCTGACCCAAGCAAAAAAGTGCTTCTTGCTGAATGTTACCAAGATGTTTGTAGCTGTTGGTGTTGGGTATTATGGCAGGAGCTACCTAATACATTACCAAAGAAGCCAAAATACATTGACTTGGAATTTTCCAGCTTTAGGAAAGAATGGCTCTATGATTGGCTACTCTCTTGCAAAAGAGGTTCTTCTCATAGTACAAATTCAAGATGGAACTGATTGATTGACTCTTGGGGCCACTCTGAGACACACGGAGGGTTAGGAGCCAGACAGAGATGTGATTTGGATCTTGACATTTTGTCAGATGCTATTCTGAATTTTACCTCCCTTCGTTTCTTGCTTCTGTGTTTCCTTTGCCATCATTGTTCAGCAAGCATTGACTCAACATTTACTTGGTGCTGCTGTGTGTAAGTCATTGAGGACCACACAGGTATGGGAGCCTCATCCACTAAGAGAACATTTGCAAAATGCATTGTATGAATTCTCTAAATTCATTCTTAACCAGATAATGAATTTAGATAAAACATCAAATTTGGGAGATATTTGCTGAATGTTTAGGAATGCAATGCTTACCTTATGAAAAATAAACAGGAAGAAACTAGACCTGATACATAGGGTGAATCAGAACTCTGCAGACTGTGGAACTGGATAATGGTGCCCATCCCCCTCTGGCCAGTGCTAAATAAAGCAGCTTCTCTGTGCTGAGGATGAATCATTGCATTCACGATAAGGCACTTGAGAATTACTGTTGTTTACAGAGAGCCTCACCAACAGCAGGATTAAGCATACCCTACAGCTAAAACACAAACATATTTGCAAGGATGAGTGGTAGGAAATAGTCCAAACCTGCTTAGGTCTGCAGGTCACCTTAACATATTGAGTACTGTCCTCCTACCAGGAAGAAAGGAAGGAAGGCCCTCACCAGACAGACAACACTTAGGGTAGATGCTTAACCCACATCCAAATTCCTATAAATGCACTTTTGAAGCTTTCTCACTTTTATGGCAGTTTTGGATTTACAATATAGTATAAAAACCTGGGCGATAGAAACCATGAAACAGTAAAAGTTTCTTTCATTACTTTGGAGACTCCATATATTATCATTTAATAGAAGATAAAAGTCATGAGATTGGGAATGTAGAAGGCTGATTGGAGGATATTTGTGGTCACCTCAGCTCTAGAGGATGGACGAGGGAAGTTCTTTTGGGTCAAGGTCAGTGAGTGTCCTCAAGCTAATCTGGATGCTTTGGCTTTGACTCTCTAGATAGAATGTATTACTTGATTTATTAAGAAACTTTGCTGCTGTTTGATGAACACCATTCCAGGCTTGGTTGGAGGTGTCTGATATATTGGTTAGGGAGATAAAACATAGTATTAGAACAAGTTAGAAAAAGCTAGTTTCAGATGTAGTATATGTACAAAGTGACAATCTTAACAGGTGAGAACAATGAAGCACAGGCAGCAGTGAAGTCATTAAAGATGTTGTTTGTCCTTTATGCAGTTGATAAGATGGAGATGCTATGGGCTGAAGCCTTGTGAGGGGTGCTTTAGATGGGGACATGGCACCAACATGGTAAGGAGTGGAAGGCATCTTTGAGATAAGATCTTCCTTTTCAGTATTTGTGAATATCTTTAAATAAGCAGTCTTCATTGTTAATATTTAGAATCAATGATTATTGGGGCAGCCATTTACTCGTATGACTGGAGCCAATGAGTGGCTTCTGTGTCTGTTTACTCATTTAAGAAATGGAAGCATGAATCGTACCTGTGTCATAGGGCTGCAGTACTCAGAGCTCAGAAATGTCAGCTACTATTGTGCATACAGGACAGAGACAGCTTTCCTAGGTCCTGGTGCTGCGTTCGTCCTGCAGACACTCAGGAAGTGTAGTTTGATGGATGTATGAAGAACAGTGGATGCCGTGGGGCCAGCTCTTCAGAGAGTCTTACATGAGATCAGAAGAATTCAGTGGAGGGATGATAAAACTAGAATTAAAGGAGACCTTTGCTGCTGCTGAGTCCCATTCTCATTTGTTTTCTTAACAGATGAGAAAACAGGCCTGAGTGCATTTATGTTAATCTGAGCCATTTGACCAGGATGTACAGGAGAATGATAGGAAGGTATTATATTGGAGAAATATTGTGCTTAGGTGGAAATATGAAAGCAGTCAAGGAAATGAGAGCAGGAGCTCTGGGCTCTGAGGCCTGTAATAGGGAGCTAGCACAGAAAGGGCTGTGAGGCGGGCTAGACAGACCCAAGAGTCACACAGGGGAAAGGGCCAAGAGTTCATGATTCAGAGGATAGAAGATGAAAACAGCAGAGGCAGATCTATGACAAAGGAGTTTGTGCCAGGTACGGCCCATTAGCTGGTGGCTTTGGGGATTCTCTGGGTGCACCGCTGTTTGCTATTTGTATGAAGGCCTCCAATGCAATGTTCTGACTTCAGGGGTTGGAGATTTGCTTTGATTAGACACATAGACTCGTGGATTCCTCTCTGAGATTTCATGCTAAAAATCCATTCCTGCTTTCCTTGGTATGAGTATTCTTGAGAAAAACAAATCCTTTCTCAAAATAATGTGATGTTGGCAATGAAAAACAAACCATACACACACACACACACACACACACACACACACACACATATTTACACATGCATTTACCAGGGTATATACTGTTGGAGTTATTGTAGCCTAGATGTTTAGTTATTAAAGGGTTTTTTTTTTTAACAGTTTGTGCTTGTCTTTGTCAGGAAATACATGAAGGCAGTTCTGATGAACACTGATTATACTCTTACTGTGTATGCTCAACTAGGAGGAGGTCAACAGGTGTTTACGGGGCTAGAGCTGAAAATGGAAAGGTGATGACCAATTCCCCTCTTGATCTCACTGAGAGACAGCACCTCATGGAAATATGCAGCACCTATGTCTCATGTTGTGCATAAGCCAGGCACCAATGACAGCTGCCCAGGTGACAGAGTGCTCACTCTTAGACCTCTGCGTGTATGTGCCTACCCTTTCTGGGTCCTTCATTTTATGATGCTCTTTCTAAATGATGTCACCCTGCCTAAGTTCATTCATGTCCACCACTTTCTATGATGATATAGGGGAGGGAATGGGCAAGAGTTTTGAAAGGGGTGACATTGGTCAAGATATAATTGTATTCTTAAATTACTCTGCATTTCTTTTGTACAGATACTGAAAGGTAATAAAAATTCTTTAAAAAAGAATAAGGAGAACAAAAGGAAGGTTATACTATACATGAATCCATATATGTTACACTTGTGCAAGTTCTAGTTTGTTTTAACTGAAATGCTTTTGAAAATAAACATATTTCATATTGCCTTTATGCATACATACACATTTTGTACTTACATTCATTATATTACAGCCAGGTAACAAATGGGGAAAATAAACAAGGGGATAATTTCAAAGATATGAGCGGGGTTAAGAAAGGCCAATAAGGACATATAAAAACAGAATGATACCATGCTTTGACTGAAAGTAGCTGAGGATGGAGCTCTCTTCCAGAACTCTGGCCTTGGAGAACAATGTGGCATTGCTTACCCCTGGGACATCAGAGAAGGAACTAAGGAAATAGGTATTGTTGCTCTTAAGAGAAAATGGAGTGAAAGACTTTCTTAATGAAGAACACAAAGTCTAGACTCTTGGTGGCCTTTGGTCATGAAGGTAAGATTGTTTATCCTGAGAGACAAGGGAGGATATCCACCATAATACCTGCTACCTTTCCTAGTTAGAATCTTTATATGTGGTCATATCTAATTAAGACATAGAATCACTTTCCTTTCCTCCATGACAGTCATATTTTAACTATACATAATAATGATTTCTAACCAAATTATCTGCTCTGGTTATCTTTTCATCTGTGTGTTGTGCAATGTCTGTGTCTTTGTTCACCAAATTTCAACCAGAGCTTTTTTTTTATATAATATAGGTGCTTCTTTAATTATTTATAGGTTTTTTAGTATATTTCTCATAGTACATTATCTCCACTGTATATGTGTGAGTGTGAACTTTTCTTCAGCTCTTTCTCTCTCCAATATTAATTGCATATATCAATGTTGGGATCATGTATTCTGTTGATACTCCATTGCCAGGGATTAGGGATCACCTCCTTCTTGGTACCTCCAAAGAGCAAATTCTCTCTCTTGAACAAGGTTGGCAACTAAACTGATGAATTTGGCTCAGCCTAATTCAAAAGCAGTCATTTGTGTAAGGGAATAAAATAGAGAACTGATTTTTTTTTTTGGTACTGGTCTTGGGGCTTGAACTCAGGCCCTGGATGCTGTCCCTGAGATTTTGTGCTAAAGGCTAGCTCTCTACCACTTGAGCTACAGCTCTACTTCTGGCTTTTCTGATGCTTACTTGAATGTAAGAGTCTTATGGCTTTTCCTCCCCAGGTTGAGTTTGAACTGAGATCCTCAGATCTCAGTCTTCTAAGCAGCTAGGATTACAGGCATCAGACAAAGGGGTAGTGATTTTTAAATAAAGTTCTGCTTATCAATTTTTCGTTCATGGATTAGGCTTTATTGCTGCATCTAAAAATTTATTGCCAAGACCAAGGCCACTTAAACTTTTCTCTATGTTTATTTATAGAAGTTTACTAATTTTACATTTAAACCTCAATACATTTTTAGTTGGTTTGTTAAAGATGTAACATATATGTGTATCATTTTTCCCTTCTCATATAGATACCCAAATATTCCAGTGCCATTTTTGATGTCTATTGTTCTCTGCTGAATTGATTTTGCTGCTGTGATTATATTTGTGTGAGTTCATGTCTGACCTCTATTCTGTTTCACTAATGTATATGTCTATTCTATTGAGAATTCCACACTCTCATGATTGTTGATTATTATGCCTTTATAACAGATGTGAAAATTGGGTAATGTGAGTCTTCTATGTTTGGTGTTTTCTGGTGTCGAGTTGACTACTAGAAGCTGTTTTGCTACTCTAGGTAAATTTTAGCATCAAGTTTACCTATATCAACAGAACAGTTTGCTAGAATTTTGTTGGTATTGCTTTGCATCTATAAACTAGATTAAGAGCAATTGACATCTTGAATCTTTTTATCTACAAGCATTCTCTGAGCAATCATATTTGTAGTTTTGCTCATTTAAATCTTTTACATGCTTTATTATATTACAGGTCATTGTTTCATTTCTAAGTGCTATTGCAAACACCTTTTTTTATAATTTTGAATTCTAATTGGTCTTTTTTTGCTGTATATATAGAAAAGCAATTTGCCATGCATCTCTGTATAATGACCTTGCTATAATTACCTATTAATTCCAGGATTTCCCACATTCTTTGGGAATCTCTGAATAATGGCAATATAATTTGTTCCTTTCACTCTCTAAGCTATTTACACCTACTCTGTCCACAATTGACTACAATGTGGATAGGTTGCATGCATATGCCACAGACTCTTTGTATTTCTCTCATTTTAGTGTGTTAAAACAGAATCCCAATGGGAGGCTTACAGGAAATGAAAACCAATCACAAACTGGAGGACCTTCAAAGCTGGCAATCATAACTTCTGTCCTGTCATTCTCTTTACAGCCCTGTAGTGGTAAGGCTTCTTTTTTTTTACCTGACAAAATCCCCTTCGACCTTGCACAGAACTCTGTGTGCTTGACCTGGGCCCCTTGACTTTATCTGCTACCATTTCCCTTAGGTTCATTGCCCACATCCTCCTTCTTCTTCCCAAGTATCTCTGCCCCGTCTCATGACCTTTGCCCTGTTTTCTTTGCCCAGGATATTCTTTCACCAGATGTCCACAAGTCTAATTCTCACCTTCTTCAGGTCTTTGACCAAAAGTTATCTTCCCATCATCATAGTGGATTTTGCTTTCTAGGACAGTATGTGATTCACCTGTTTATCACGTTTATTAGTTATTGTCTGTCTTCCCTGCCAACCCCCTACCCCCACCCCCGACTTCAGATAGTATCTCCCAATTGCCTGGATTAGTTTGAACTGTGATCCTCCTACTTATGCATCCTGTGTAGCTGAGATTACAGATGAACACCACTATACTCAGCTTATTGGTTGCGTGGGTTCTCTCTCTAATGTAGTCCTTAGGCTGACTCTGAACTGTGATCTTTCTAATTTGATCTCCAATTTCTAAATAGCTAGTGTTATAGACATATACCACTACAACTGTCTTTTCCACTACAGTGCAAGCTCCAGAAGACATGAAATTTATAGCATCTGCATTTCTAGTACCTATACTGGTAGCTTGGCACAAGGCTGGATGCTAATAGTTATTTGTTGAATGTATGAATGCATGCATGCATGAATGTCTTGGTTGTTTTGTCATTGTTCAATTTCTTCTAGGTGGTATTTTCTTGTAGTTACCCTAGAATTTACCATCAAAGCCAGCTCACACTTTTGATACAAATTTGTGTTAGAGTTGAGATGCAGAATAACAGAGATGTGGGCCAGTGGTTCGTGTCTGTAATTCTAACTATACAAAAGGATATGATCCAGAGGATTACAATTTGAGGCCAGCCCATGCAAAAGAGTACACAAGACTCCATTTCTAAAAACAAACAAACAAACAAAAACAACTAGAGAAAAGCAGGTCTAGAGGTGTGGTTCCAATGGTAGAGCACTGAATAGGGAAACAAACTGAGCAAGCATATATAATCTAAGAAAACTCTAGAAGGCTGGTGGTATACAAAGAATGTTGACAGTCATAGCACATGATGATTATAATGTTTTTGGCACATAAAGTGGGGGCTGACTTTGTGCTTGCTAAGTAGGCACTCTACCCCTTGCGGTATGTCCTCAGCCCTTTTTGCTTTCATTATTTTGGGGGACAAAGTCTTGTGTTTTTTTGCTCTGGCTAATCTGGACTGTCATTAGTGCTTCTCCATGCATCTAGGATGACAGACACATACCACCACACCCAGCTATTGGTTGAGATGAGTCTTTGCTACCTGTTTGCCCAGGATGGTTTCAAACTGTGATTGCCTCAATCACCTCAGTATGTGTGACCCACAATGGCCAGCTTATGGGAGTTATTTCTGTGGGTGATAAAGTTATCATCAAAATCATTTTATATGAAATAGACTGCATGGTTAATGGCAACCATGTATGAAAGGTAGAGTAATATTGGGCCAATACTTTTGATAGTTTTATGACTTTTAATACTTTCATATTCTCTGTAATTTGAAAGACATGAAGAATATCACTAGTGGTCATATTTAAAATTTTAAACTATAGATCCCTAATTGTCAATAATGACAATGAAATTATAGATTTTTAGAGGAAGAATTAAATACACTTTTACCTCTCCTCTCTACTTTATACCTTCTCATTTTTATTTAATGTATCTGTGGGTTCTATCAATTTTCAATTAAATCATTGTATTTCCATTGTCCATAGCACACATGGATGGTTTTAAATTATACTAATGCAAATCTTTTAAAACAGGAAAAAACCTTATTTATTTACTGGATATGACACTTATGAATAACATTGTAGCTATTTGTCAGCTAAGTAGCACTCATACACAAATAGCAAAAAATGCCTTGTACCAGCATCTCACACCTGTAACTCTAGCTACTCAGGAAGCTGGGATGTGAGGATTCAGGTCCAAACCCAACCCAAGCAGAAAAGTCCATGAGATTCTTATCTCCAATTAATCAGAAAAGAATCAAGAAGTGCAGGTGTGACTCAGCACTAACCTTGAGCAAAATAAGCCAAGGGACAGTACCTAAGCCCTGAGTTCAATCCTCAGTACCAGCACGCACACAGACACACATACATGCACACACACAGAGACACAGACACACACACAGAATACTTATCTTAGTTTATAAATATTATTGAAACATAGTAAAAAAAAGTCATGTGGAAATTAAAGTATGCATTTATTGTTAGGAATATTATAACTTGCATTTATTGCTGTACATTTTTTAACACTAATGAATATCTCAATGGTCATGTGGAATTAATTCAGTTGCTTTTTTCTCATAATTAATATCCTAATGCTGTTCTTGTGGAGTGTACTGTTTATTTCTTTATTCAAACCAAATTGAGTTGCAATTTAAGGTCCAGGTTACTTTTAAATTCCTCCCCACAAACATGCCAGAGTATTCCTTATCAAACCCTGGCATGGGTTTCCATGTCTCATGCCTCTCTTTCCAATTTTGCATTGGGATATATGCAAAGTGACAACACAGAAGAAAAATGTCACTTCACAGTAGACACAAATAACAAAACACCTGCAGGTCCAAACCAACCAACCAGACACTGGGTTGAGAGTGCTGCTTCAGAAGGAGAATCTGGGTCCACAAGAGTTCCCAGTGGGGCTAGCACAACTTCCCGTCTTCGAGGGCTCCTCACAGAACGAATTATGTGTCAATGACTTCCTGTGTTGGGATGCCGCCACATCACAGGGAATGGTGTGAATCAGTGGACATTTTAGGACATTATAGGTCTATTAAAGGATGCGTAGTGACAGTGTGTTAAAGTTTGTGTGTGCGTTACTAAAATGTGATAGTAACCCAACAACTGGGGTCTTTGGAATTTACAGAGCAAAAAAGAGATTTTTTTGGGGGGGGATGAACAATACTTTACTTTAACATTATTTAGAACTATTGACACATGATTATAATAACAGGTAGTCTAGGGCTGGGGATATAGCCTAGTGGCAAGAGTGCCTGTCTCGGATACACGAGGCCCTAGGTTCGATTCCCCAGCACCACATATACAGAAAACGGCCAGAAGTGGCGCTGTGGCTCAAGTGGCAGAGTGCTAGCCTTGAGCGGGAAGAAGCCAGGGACAGTGCTCAGGCCCTGAGTCCAAGGCCCAGGACTGGCCAAAAACAAAAACAAAAACAAAAACAAAAACAGGTAGTCTGGTTTTAGTTGGTTTTGTTGGAAAAACATTATTGATGTTTTAAAATTCATTACAGATAGGGTACTTTTGTGCCTGCATTCCAACAAAGATTGTCTCTCCTTTCTGGAAACTTCAAACTCTTTCTACCCTCTAGCCCCAATTTATTTATTTAATTATTTACTTACTGTTTATTTATTTCTCTGTTATTTATTTATAGTGAAAAATTGTTTCTAAATACTGCTGTGGTACAGCGTGGAATTTTTAGTGAGCCATATGTTGTGCCTACAAGAATTTTGTCATTCCTGTCTGCTACTACTTTGAGATATATAATAACCAGTCTTCAAAGGCTATTTTAGAGTTAGGGATTCCCTTCTCTTTGAGAAACTAACTCCATTTTGTCTAATTCATGCTGGCAGCTCATCACTTTTAATCCAAACACAAAAGGAGGAAAGAAGTCCTCTCCTTTGATCAGAATAAAGTAGTGCCTGGAAGATTCAAATAAGCCACACCAGAGGCCGCTACAAGGTGAACCAACAGTCATTTAAACATATTTAAAGAGAAACACAAAAATCTATTTAAAAATTCAAAGTAGGGCAGTGCAGCATGTTTATATGAGGGAAATCTTTATAAAAGAATGTAGGAGAGTAAAGTGGTAAAACTCCTGGATATCTTTTCTTCTCTGTGACATTTTTCACGCAAGAGACAATGAAGTTGGGTTTATATTATATCACTGAGAAGAGAGCAGCATTTTTCTTCTTTTTCCCACCTGAAACCTCTGTGCTGGTGTCACCTATTCTCAAGTGCAGCCATGGGATTCTGCTCCATGTGTGGGAGGCTGGAGGGCCCTGGGCAGGGGCCAGTCTTTGGTTGCAGTTCCATCCCAGCCACCACATGTTTTCTATGAGAAGCGGAGGACCTGGCAAGTTTTATGTGTCCCTCATTTATCACAGCTTCAGAAGGTGGGTTCATTAATCTGAGTTGTCGTGTTCCTAGATGAGAATTTATGTGGCCTTAAGTGAATCTCCTAAAAGTTAATCTTCAGAAGTTAATTTTTAAGCTTTTGATGTGTTTAAATCTCTTGTCATTTGGGGCCCTGAGTGTGAAAAAGAAGGAGGAAGGAAAACACCATACAAGCAAAGGAGCTAGACGTTAAGAAGAGTGCTCAGCTGGCTGAGATCATTGTCTACACTTATTGATTTACATGAAGGAAAAGCCCAGGGGCTCAGGCTCAAGCTATCCCCTGCACACACACACACACACACACACACACACACACACACACACACACACACACACACACACGCTGTGCCAGTTCTGGGGCTTGAACTCAGAGCCTGGGGGCTATTCCTGAGCTGTTTTGCTCAAGACTAATATGCCACCACTTGAGCCACATCTTCACTCACAACTTCTTGGTGGTAAGTTAGAGATAACAGCCTCCCAAGCCTTTCCTGTCTGAGCTGGCTTCAAACTGGGATCCTCAGATCTCAGCCTCCGAAGCAGCTAGGATTACAGAAGTGAGTCACTGGCCTTTGAGCCCCTGTTAATTTATATAGTTAGAAACATGTGTGTCTTTGTGTGTATGTTTTTGTTTTCTTTTGTGCCAGTACTGGAGCTTGAACTTAGGATCTGTGCCCTGTCCTTTAACTTTTCCACTCAAGGCTGAAAGTCTACCACTTGAGTCACAGCTTCACTTTCAGCCTTTTGCTGGTTAATTAGAGACAAGAGTCTTAAGGACTTTCCTGGTCGGGTTGGTGTTGAACTGCAGTCTTCAGATCTCAGCCTCCTGAATAGCTAGGATTACAGGCATGAGCTACTTCAGCATGTGTTTTAAATCATCCTATTAGCCCATTTATAAAGAACTCCTCAGGTTACAATTTTCATGACCAGAATTTTTTTCCCCTTGGTAGAAGTAACCATCATATTTTTATCATTCTTGAATCTCCTACATGTTCTAAGGCAAATTTTTATTTTATTTATTCTCTGATTGTGAAGTTGTCAGAAAGCAGAGGCAGGACTTTCAGATCATGTTCAGTCTTCTCTCCCCTGTCCTCTGTGCCAGCTCCCTCTGCCATCACCAGGGTAGCTTCTCACCTCCTTCGCCCTGTAAACACCCCTTCCCAGGGTTGACAGCTCCGTTTGCAGTCTCCTGTCACCTTGGCTATATATTGAAGATAGTGAATAAGAATAGAGACCAAAGAGGAAGAAAGAAGTCAGTGACAGTGTCTCTGCTATAAAAAGAAAGTAGGTGAACAGAAGCAATAACAGCAGTTTAAAGGTGTAATTCAGTCTGTGGTGATATCTTAGGAAACAATTAAAGGTGAAGAAGAAATTAAAAGGCCCCATCTGTAAAATGGCAGAAAGAGGAGAACCGATCAACAGTGTGAACAAGTTGTGATGACAGAGCACTGCGCTTGAAAAATTAGGTCAGTATGAAAAAGACAAGCTGGGAAAGTTGATAACATTTGAAAAGGCATGAGATGGGGCCGAGGAGTGTGCACTGCTGCTGGTTTCAAACCATGACCTTGTCTATTAGTTTGGCCATTTTGTTGGGAAACATAAAGTTCCAAAATATTTAAAAGCTTTTGCTATTGATGCATTTTCCCCAGGCTGTAAAACTGATTTTGAAGGGAATTTCAGTATGAGCCATGTCATCAAAATGTGCCCTTCTTCAAGAGACATACAAGGTTACTTCATAAAAACTAGGATCTCTATAGCTAGGCACTGTGGCTCATGCCTGTAATCCTAGGTACTTGGGAATCTGAGATCTGCGGAGTCCAGTTCAAAGCCAGGTAGAAAATCCATGACACTTTTATTTCCAGTTAACCAGCAGAAAGCTCAAAGTAGAGATGTGGCTTAAGTGGTAGGGTATCTGTCTACCATTTTGCTCAAGGTACTTCCCTTGTGCAAAAAAAGTCAAGAGAAAGTGGGAGGCCCTGAGTTCAAGCCCCAATAATGGCATACACACACACTCTCTCACATACACATTCACACACACACACAATACACTTTAATCTTTTTTTCTCTAGTTTTTTTCAGAGCTCTTTGTACTAGTTGAAACCCATATATCTAAATCTACATTAATGCTTATGCCTGTATCTAAATATTTCTATTTATCTATTTACTGTCCATCCCTTCTACTAGAAAGGAGATCCCAAAGGGCAAGGGCTTTATGTTTTACTCTTGTATTTTCAGGTCTTAGAAAAATCTAGATGCTTTGCAGAAGCTCAATATGTATCTGCTGGGTCAATGAAAACACTTGTAGCTGAAATTGATCGACTGCTTCATATTGGACAATCTCAAATAGACTCCCAGTAAATGTAGACAGTTATAAATCTCCTTTTACAGATGATGAAATGGAAGGCTCTGAGAGGTTAAGAGGTTAAGCAAAATCTCAGAGTCACTCTGATTGGTGGAGCTGGGATACTCATTACTAGGAGGGAGTAATCATTTTGGGTCAAGAAAGTTAAGATAAGATTTATTTTTTATTTTATTTTATTTTATTTTTCTGAATGTTAAAAGGTTGTACAAGTGGGCTACAATTTAATACGACCAACGAGATGCCCAATACTTCAGACTCACTCCTTCTATCTTTCCCCTGTCTGTTTTTCCCCCTCAAGACTCATTTCATATTTTCAACATTCTTTATCACATAGGTACATTGAGTATTCTTTCTGTGTGTGTGTGTGTGTGTGTGTGTGTGTGTGTGTGTGTGTGTTTTCTTTTTTGGTACTGGGGATCAAACCCAGGACGTTGCACTTGCTAGGCAAGCGCTTTGCCACTGAGCTACATCCCAGCCCAACATTGAGTATTCTAATTTTACCCTCTGTTCCTATTTTCATTCAACCATCACTTTCCCAAGTCAAAATTTAAATAAGAGGTGAAATTTTAAAAAGAGGTAAACTTTAAATAAGAAGTTAGTGTTGAATGAGTTTTGATGTGTAGAGGAAAGACGATGACAAGACACTCCCTAACAGGGTGAGGAAAATCACATCTAAGACAGCTAGCTCTAAAAGAAATATTTGTCAAAAAGTGTGCTGCAATGTAAAACTAGAGGGTGTGATGTTGAATTTGACTTTAACAGGGAGTTTAACCAAATGATTACCAGGAATCAGAAGCATGTCTTGTCTGAGGGGGACAGTTATTAATGGGGAGGAGGGTGGAAGAATGGAGAGAGGAAGAATGGATAAAAGCAGTCATAATATTCATAATATTCAGTGTACATATGTCTGGGCAGAAAAGCCCCTGTGAGATTCTTATCTCCAATTAGCCACCTAAAAGCCAGAAGTGGCCCTATGGCTCAAGTGGTAGAGTGCTAGCCTTGAGCACCAAGAGGCTCAGGGACAGCACCCAGGCCCTGAGTTCAAACCCTACAACCAAAACAAAAAAGGAGTGAATTTGACCAAAGCATATTATATGCATGTATGTAAAAATCACACATTCCTTTTAATAATTAAGAGACATAAAAAAAGAAGTTATTCTACCTGTGTTTCTGTAAGCCTATGACTGTTGGTAGGGGGTGGTTCTAGGCAAGATTACAGAGTAGGTTATGTTTATCTTATTGATATTTTCCACTCATTCATTCCCTACTCGTGAATAAATGGCAGGCCACCAAGAAAAACAAGTAGTACCCTCAAAAAATGTATTTAATCATCATAACTGTTCTGTCATTTTGCCCTCTCAACTGTGACAACTCCCTTGTATTGACAAGCTTCAACAGAAAGACCAAAGGCTGGCAAGCTGACATGGTTTTTAGGAGTCAGCTCTCTAGCCATACAACAGGTGGGAGAAGTGGATTTGGAATTGCAATTCCTTCTCCCCTAGCATGGTGAAGATTCCACTAGGACAGTCTGTGTCTTCTGAAGCATACATTCCCCTCCCTGTACTTTCTACCCCTTGCTTTGTCACTGTGGATCTTACACAGTTAAAGAAGAATCTACTTGGACAGCAGGGATGAGCTGGTACAGTTTGATATTTTGGCAAGGAAAGTTTTTTTTTTCTTTTATTTTTCCAAAGGCATTCCCAATCTCAGTGGATTTCAATGCTACAGAACAAGAGCTATATTTCAACAGAGTAGCCTCAGACATTGATAAAAAGCTACTCTAACTGCCTTTCGAACTTGCTTTGCTTTGCTGTGTTCCAATTAGGTTTAAAATATTTAGATGAGAAAAAGTGGTTCTGCTTCATTTAAGCCGAGCCTCCAGTAAGAGGCAGTTTGGAGCTTGCTGTTGGAAGCCGGCAGGGGTTATAAAATCCCATCTAGTTAAATAAATCCTTTCTCTATTAACTCTCTAGTAAGACAAGAATGAGGATCCAGAAGAATGACTAGAAGAGCAAAAAGAGAATGGGAATGACTTACAGTTAATACTTGGTTACCCAGGCAACCATTCCCACACTGCAAGAAAGCTACCCCGGGGCTTTGATTATATGGAAGAAAAGGACCTAGGATCTTCCTTTCCACAACATTCTTTGGGTTTAGGAGAAAAGAGACCAAACAAATGGACATATAGACTGAAACCTCTCCCACATGTAGATGCTGAGAGAAGGTGGAGAAGGCAGGAAGAAGGCCACAGTGTCATTACTCTCCCACCTGGGAGTGGAAGTGGGGGTGCAGAAAAGTTGCGGAGATTCCTGAAGTTTTCCAAAGAGCCGGACCTGCCTACAGCTCCTGATTTTTCAGAGACTGGAAGGTCTGAGGGATCTAGAATATCTTATTTGGGGAAGAAAACCAGAGACTTGATGTTCCAAAATCTTTGGAACACAAAGGGACCTCACAAAAGACATAGCCCAATACTATATAACCGGGAAAATTAGGGGACCTGCCTAATGAGGATGTATGGGTTACAAATGACACAGGTGAACACTCCTAATCTAAATGCCTGAAGTAAGAAATGTGCCAAATCTCCAAACCTTCTGAGCACTAACACATGGAAAATTCCACACAGGTCACAATCAAGACACAAGTGCATGAGGGGAAGTGTGGGGTTGGGATATAGAAGAGGGGGAGGGGGAGAATGGTAGTAGTGAAACTGACCAAGATTCAGTGCTGTACACAAATTGCCATGTTGAACTGAAACCCCATTTGTACAAGTACTTAAAGATAAAAAAATTTAAATCCAACAAAACAAACAAGTACATTAAAAATATTGTATTAATTTACCTTCAGACTATTTAGGTAGATATCATAAAACATTAATGAATTTTATGTTTAGACTTGATCCAGTCCACAAGGTATCTCATTATACATGTATAAATACTCCCAAATCTGATATCTAAATATCTTCTAAGCATTTTGGATAAAGGATACTCAACCTTAACAGCACCTCTTCTCTAATATCTCTATGATCAGAATGGGCTGTAGCAGTCCATGTGTTAAGGAAGTACTGAGCTAGAGTTTACTTGACAGCATATTTTTCTTTCACAGTGGCATAAAAAATAATGGCACATTGCAGAAAGATAAACATCTCATGTTATCATTCAGTTAAAAATTTATTCTTTTTAAATAGGTATACAAAAGGGTTTGAATTTAACACATCAGTTTAGGAATACAATGCTTGTAGAAGCTAAAAGAATTAATCCCATGGAAGGATGCAGGAGATAGTAGTAGTAGGTAGTTTTTATAGGCTGGGGGCTGGGGTAGAAGATGCAGAGAGAACAGGATATATAAATGGGCATAAGAATACACTTAGTGTTGCCTCATATAGTATGCTTATAATAGTTTATGACAATTCATTGTGCATTTCAAAATAATGGTAAGGGAAAGTTTTTAAATATTTTCAAAACATGATAAATATTTGAGCTGATGGATATATTAATTACACTGACTCGAACACGGCATAACATGTTCAAGTATCACACTGTATCCAGTGCATATGTATAATTATTGTGTTTCTACTATAAATAAGAAATAAAGTTAACCATCAGAAAATATAATGGTGGTGTTGAGTGTAGTAGCTCACACCTATAAATCCTAGCTACTTGTGTAATAGAGATTGGGAACAACACAGTTTGGTTTGAGATCCACCCAGGAAAAAGCCCTCATAACAACCAATTTAAAAAGATGGCTTCCCTGATTCCAGCAGGTGTAGAGTGGGAGACAGGGTCTGGCGGTGACAGCCATGGGTGAGTCTGTGTGTGGATTGCCGGATGTAGGCAGTGGGTACAGGAAGCTACGACCTGAAGCTAGATCAACCCAACCTTTGAATCTCACCAGCAGGTTTCATTCTTGATTTTCTTTTCAAAATCTTCTAAATCCTTTCTTTTTTTCCTTTCTCCTCTCAAAAGTTAAGATGCTGGGCTCAATCGATGACAGAAGCTCTATATGGTTTCTTATCTCTTTACTTGAAGCCCATGCTTTTTAAATGTCTGTATGGTCACATTTCTTTCTGTCAACAAAGTTTTTTTTTTTAAATCAAATTTATTATAAGAATATTGAAGCCATTCAGACAAGTATACAGGAAAAGGAAAAAGAATAATCCCTAATTCTATCAGACAGAAATCACCACTATTGTTGAATGTCTTCCCCCTGGAATCTGAGATTTGTTTGTTTCTACCAAGAGAAGACAACTCTGGCTGTTTTTCTGCCTGAGCCACATTCCTGTTTTCTGGAAGCTGGTTGTACCTGAGGTAGGCATGATTGCTAATGTGGATTTACCTCAGAGAGTGATGAGGCTAAATGCCCACCTGGGAGTACATGGCTCCAATCCTATGGGTGGGGTCTCCACATCCTATCTGTCCATCAACTTGTTCTGTGGTGCAGAGGTCTTTCTGTTGCAGAACTGTTATTTTTCTCCCTGGGGGCGGGAGAGATGGTGCCCTGCCTACTAAGTTTGCCTCTTTCCAGATTTATTATTGATGTGAGGACTCAGAATTTTCAGCTCCCCAGTGTCATTTGTATGAGGGCTGTGTGTGGGTGATGACCAATTCTTTGTACCCAATGCAAATCTGCTTACATGTCAGAATTGTTGATTTATTTTCTTACCATTTATTTCTTTAAAGTACTTAACCTTAGGCTGAGGTCTTTCCTTTGTTTTCCATCTGTTGATTAATTTGGATTTAATGTGTGTAGGAGGGTTTTTTCCCCCATTAGTTTTTATTTAATTAAACTTGGGTAGAGGAACATGCCATGAGCCACTGTCCTCTATTCTCCATGGTTGTTGGGAGGCTTCTGGCCCAGTTCAGTTGAATTTTGGATGCTCACTAATTGCTCATCAACTCTCCTGAAAGGAGGAGTGGCAAGTGCCTAAGAATGTTTACTGTTGGCTGGGTTTTGTCTTCATGTATATATTTGATATGTCTTCTGCTAGATAGTATTAGATTAGTGTTTTCTTGAAAGTGATGTGCACTACTGGACTTTAAAATACCATTTTCTAGTTTTGTCCAGGGTAGGCAATGCTTTTTACAAACCTCCCAAATAGGCTCTTTTATATTCAATTAGAGTATTTATTTTTTAGTTTGAGTTTTTGCCTTCTGCAAAAAGAAAGTCAGAATCATCTTTTTTAAAAAATTTATTTATGAAAATAACAAGGTGGTGGGCATCTCTGTCTTTTCTTTTCTTTCTTTTTCTTCTTCTTTTTTTTACATTTTATATCTAATCTTCAGGGTGGAGAGTCCAGTCTGGATTATTATGTTTGACTTTCAGAATGCCTTAATTTAATACAACATGGCAAGTCTTTGTCTTTGCTCTATTTGTCATTTACATAACACGCACTGTCTTTAAAAACAATGTAAATGGGCTGGGGATATAGCCTAGTGGCAAGAGTGCCTGCCTCGGATACACGAGGCCCTAGGTTCGATTCCCCAGCACCACATATACAGAAAACGGCCAGAAGTGGCGCTGTGGCTCAAGTGGCAAAGTGCTAGCCTTGAGCGGGAAGAAGCCAGGGACAGTGCTCAGGCCCTGAGTCCAAGGCCCAGGACTGGCCAAAAAAAAAAACAAAAAACAATGTAAATGGGTAGGGATGTAGCTTAGTGGCAAAGTGCTTGCCAGCAAGTACAATGTCTTGGGTTCCATCCATAGTACCAAAAAAGAAAAGAAAAAAAGACAAAATAGAAACAGTGTGAAGCTCCAGGGCACAGTGTACTTGCATAGTTGGGGTTACAATAACAACAACAACAACAACCCTAGGCTACAAAATGAATACGAATCCAATTTACTAAGTGGGGATTGTGTTAAGGTAATATACACTATTTAAAAATGACTTTTTAATAGCCTCTTTTCATTCATTCTCACCCATTTCCTTTCCCTAGAGGTTCAGATGGGCTTCTGTTCTTACATAATTCATCCTACCGTATTAGATAGCTACATATAAATCATACCGGAAACTTTTGTAGAACTGCTCTTACAACATCATACATTTAAAGTTAGTGGTAGGTTTGTCTGAAAGCTTCGCCTGTGTTTAGCTCTCTCTTTATTC
Source organism: Perognathus longimembris pacificus (assembly GCF_023159225.1). Classification (NCBI taxonomy): domain Eukaryota; kingdom Metazoa; phylum Chordata; class Mammalia; order Rodentia; family Heteromyidae; genus Perognathus; species Perognathus longimembris. The sequence continues at coordinate 134,120,051 of NC_063162.1, read as the reverse complement.
GATGTGACCATTAATTAGGTCATCTTTAAAAATAGACGCTGATGGCTAACCTCTGCACACACACTCAGACAGTTTCCTGTCTATTAATTCTCTGTGCTCACCAGTACTTTTATCTTGCACCTTATTATCAGACACTGAAAGGCTTAACTTAGATATGCAATTTTAAGACAAGAGTAACCTGTGCTTAGATGAGATATGATCTTATCAGTTCACAAAAGAAATACCTTAAAGAATAGCCAGCAAGCTGGAGCAAAGCCCTTATTGTCCCTTTCCATGTCTGCTCCAGAGAAGCAGCCATGTGTGATTGCATGTAGTTTGTTCTTCCCAAGCCCCAACACAAGAAAACATGCATAGTTTTATTTCCATGCAGACATGCCCCTGTTGGAATGCCTATGGCATGTCTAGGGACCAGGAACACTTGGTTAGGCTGTGTCAGGAAGCCGTGATAGAGATTACAGATACATAAAGACAGAAGCAGGAGCTAAATGATCTAAATGGTAGGATTATCCTGAAATTTACATGTGGGAACCTAAAACCCAGTGTGACAGTATTAAGAAATGGGGCTTTTGATAAATGAGTCAGTCATACATGTAATGAGCACCCTTATTAATGAGGCTCAAGAAAGTTCCCTTGCCTGCTAGTTTTCCACCACCCTAGGAGAGCACCAAGGCAGAAAGTTAACCCTTCTCAGTTGCTGGATATGTTGATGCAACTAAACTTATAAATGAATTTCTATTGTTTGTAAATGATCTCCTCTAAGGTATTTTTTTTTTTTTTTTGGCCAGTCCTGGGCCTTGGACTCTGGGCCTGAGCACTGTCCCTGGCTTCTTTTTGCTCAAGGCTAGCACTCTGCCACTTGAGCCACAGTGCCACTTCTGGCCGTTTTCTGTATATGTGGTGCTGGGGAATCGAACCCAGGGCCTCATGTATACGAGGCAAGCTCTCTTGCCACTAGGCCATATCCCCAGCCCTCTAAGGTATTTTTGTTACAGCAGCAGGAGTGAACTCAGACAGATGGGATGTTGTGTCTCCAGCTAAAAGTCTGAAAGATCACTGGATTCCTGCATTTGTGCTGGCTCCCCGGACCGAGTACATAGTGAAGATATCCTCTGCTTTTTTTTAAAAAAGGGTCTAGAGCCAGACTTTCAGACTGGGCAGAACTGAATGTGGCCCTATGCTCTCTCTAATCTATCATGCTTCTGTCTATGGTATGGACTCAATGATATGCTTTGTTAAGAGGGGAGTAAGGGATTTTTAAATCTGAAAATAGCAATTATAGGGATATTAGACCTGACTAGGTTATGTTTATTCATGCAAACTCTTCAGTTGTTTTTAACCCCCTATAAATCTCAATCCATACCAATAACTTGTTACTTTCAGCCCCCAGGCACCTGTAGGGGTGTTGTTTGTTTCTTTTAATGAGAACTCAGGTACAGAGAGTTGAGCTAATTGTCCTCCTTGGTTCAGAGCTTGTGGTCATCATTGATTGGTGAAAATCCTTTCCCTGTTTTATTTGCTTTCTCTTTCATCTTCCCTGATTGCTGCTTTAATTCCCCCTTTTTCCTAAGTATTCACTCTGGTGCCTTTGAGGTATTGTTTCAAATATGTGCTATTTTTTGCATATGAATATATCTTTAATTTACATTAACAGTGTTATGCACTATCCCCTGTTTTTATCTTTTAGTGCTACCTAAGTAACCTGATACATCATAAATGCTTGGCTAAGCTGCAAGTTTAGATGCACCCTTTTAATTTTCAGTGTCAGCAACAATGTAGTTTTTCTCAAACATGCTACATGCTTGTTCTAGTTTGGCTATGGCTTTTCAAAATGGTAGTAGTTATTATAACTTTCATTAAATATTGCCGTGTAATGCATTAATAAAGGAGAACTTATATTGCTATATCAAAATTTTGCTTTTATATGTTCTGGTAACTATATTTCAACATCAATAAAAGTATTTGTACTTCTATGTGGTTTCCTTCCTTCTTTCCTTTCCTTCCTCTTGCCCCCCCCCTATATATGTGTATATATATATATGTTTTTATTTACATTTATTTATATTTAGAGCCCAGGCTGGCTTCAAACTCATGATCCTCCTAGCTAAACTTATTCCAATATGCTTGGGTGGTAATCTTACATATTTTTGTGTTATGTATTTAAAAAACAGAATGTGTTTATAGGCTTTACCTTACTTCCAAAGTGATACTTGGGCTAAAATGTTAAGAGCCTCCAGTCTAGAATATTTGTCGATTATTTTTATATCAATTTGTCCTATTTTTTTTCCTTTTACATGTCCTCTTGCTTCTCTTTCTTTTTCTAGCATCTTGTTTTGGCAATATTGGGGCTTGAGTTCAGGACTTTTCATTGCTAGACCGATCCTCTACTACTGAGCCACAGCACCAACCCTTTTTACACTGGCTATTTTTGAGATAGGATTTTGCTTCCTGCCTTGGGGGGGGTGGCGATGGTGGGGTATGCTTGGACTGTGATCCTACTATTTTTAACATCCCACTGTAACTGTGATAAAAAGTATGCACCATCATGCCCAGCTTCTGCTGTTGATATGAAGTTTTGTGTACTCTTTTTGCCTGGCTGACTTAGAACCTTTTCCATGCTGGTTGCCATTTTTCTCTCACACTTGCTTATTAATCAGTTTCTTTTTCCTCCAAGTTTTTTCATGGTCTTATTTTTCTTTTACACTCAAGACCTTGCACTTGTAAACCCTCTGCCATTTAGTCGTATTGCTCAACCCTTTTTGCTTTGGTTCTTTTCAGATAGAGTCTCACAGTTTTTCCCAAGCCTGTTTCAGACTGTGACTGAGTACCTCCAGTGTAGTGGAAGGATTATAGACATGCACCAAAACACTGAGAATATGTTTTGAGATAAGTCTCACTAACTTTTTCTTGCCTGGGCTGTCTTTGAACCACAATCTTATCTCTGCCTCCTGAGTCTTTATATTAGGTCAGCAGATCTATCTACTTCCTTTCCTTTATGGCTTCTCTAGGAAATTGATAAAGAAGGATTTCAATAGCTTCTGCATTAAGAAGCACCTTTTATAGTCAGAGATAATAATCATTATATCTGAACAAATATGTCATTGCATTCTCAAATGTGTGTTCCACTGAATGATTTTGTCAATGGAAGGCGAAGGATCCTGGTAAAAGATTCTTTTGTTTCCTCGAATTCTTGTTATAACATGAAACCCTATGAGTATAAGTGACTGCTGCTAGAATTCATCCCATCTTATCATAGTGGATGCTAGAGTTACTAACCCTCAATCATTTGGTCAGGGCCTCAGTTCTTAGTTTTGTAAATTATCCTCTTCCAAGCTCAGCCAGGAGCTCAGCTTTTTAGTGTCCCCCCATGTTATCAAGATAAGTGATTCCTTATTGTGTTCCAAAAGGCCCTTATTAACATGAAATCAGAATGAACTTAAAAAGGATAGTACTAATTTTATTATCTATTTAATTTCTTAAATAGTTCTGATGTGAAATTCTAGTTTGTCTGGATATTTTAAAAGTAGGTTTATTGAGTGAGATTTTGAGGTCTTTATATGACAAAATTTGTAAACAAAACTTACTATTGGGACCCAGATAACTTATTTATAAGCTAGGTGCTGGTGGCTCATGCCTCTAATCCTAGCTACTCAGGAGGCTGAATTCTTTTAATTAATTAATTAATTTTTATTGTTATTGTAAAGGTGATGTGCAGAAGGGTCACACATAAGTCATGTAATGAATACATTTCTTTTTGAACAATGTCACCCCTTGAATTGCTTTCTCTCAGTCTTTCCCTCCCAACTTCTCCATACAAGTTGTATACATCATTTTCAACACAGTGCCTAGTGAGTATCACTGTTGCATTAGTTCGCCTTTTGTCCCATCATTTCTGTACCTTCCTCTTACCCTCCTCAGTAAGATAAATTTACATACAAAACAATAAGTACAGAAAACAAAAACAGCAATAAAGGAGAAAATAAAAAACACAAAACCAAAATAACAAAAACTTCTTGTTTCCATTTCTTGGAGTTCATTTTGATAGGTATTATTTTGTATGGTGATGTACACATAGTTACTGAGCCTTTGTGATCCTCTCCTAAGAATGTTTTCATTTGGTCTCCCTGTGTGAATGTATAGAGTCCAGATATAGTTTTTGTCTTTTACTATCCAATGTTTACTCATAGATGTATAGGCATGTTCTAGTTACAACAAATGAGGTAAACAAAATCTGTTTCTTTGAGCATGACTTACTTCACTTAGTATAATTATTTTCAAGTCTTTCCATTTCCTTACAAATTGTACAATATCATTCTTCCTGATGGAAGCATGGAATGCCACTGTATATATGTTCCACATTTTCTTGATCCCTTTGTCCACTGAGGGGCATCTGGGTTGAGTCCATATCTTGGCTATGGTAAACAATGGAGTAATGAACATAGTTGTGCTGATAGCTTTAGTGTAGCCTGGTTTGTGGTCAATTGGACAAATGTCCATGAGTGAGGCTACTGGGTAATAGGAAAGCTCTATATTTAGTGTTTTGAGGAACCTCATACTGCTTTCCAGAGTAGTTGAAATAAGACGCCAAATTCGGAGGATTTTAGTTTGAAGCCAGCTTGGGCAAACAAATCCTTGCAACTCTTATCTCCAATTAAGAAGCAGAAAACCAGAAGTGGAAGTTTGGCTTAAGCAGTAGAATACCAGTCTTAAGTGGAAAAAGCCAAGTAGAGCTTGAGGCCTTGAATTCAATCCCCTGTATCAGTACACACACACACACACGCTCACCAAATTTACTTGTAGTATATTTTCCTTGTATATCTACATTGTTCAACATGTTTCATATTTCTCATCATATCAAATACCTAGTTCAACCTTATGGATAACTCAGCTTTTCCCTTCCTGAACATAGATTATTTAGAAAGACTTTCATCTTGTGGCTAGGGTAGCCTCCCTATTGACTTGTTTCATGTAATTTTTAAATGAAGACACTATTTTAGATGATATTATTCAAAGCAATTGATGACACTTAATTATGTAGAATGAGTTGAAGAAAAAAATTACATCTTGTTTCAAAAAAGCAAATTTCCATAAACAACAAAGTTATCTTCCTTCCTTCTTTCTTGCCTGCTTGCCTCCCTCCCTCCCTCCTTCCCTCCTTCCTTCCATCTTCCTTCCCCTCCCTCCCTCCCTCCCCTTCCCTCCCTTCCTCCTTTTCATTTCTCTTTCTTTCTTTCTTTCTTTCTTTCTTTCTTTCTTTCTTTCTTTCTTTCTTTCTTTCTTTTCTTTCTCTTTCTTTCTTTCTTTCTTTCTTTCTTTCTTTCTTTCTTTCTCTCTCTCTCTCTTTCTTTCTTTCTTTCTTTCTTTCTCTCTCTCTCTGTCTCTCTGTCTCTCTGTCTCTGTCTCCCCCCCCCTTTCTTTCTTTTGCTTGAACTCTGGGCCTGCATGTTGTTCATGTTTCTGAGGTTGTTTTTGCGCAAGGCTAGCACTCTACCACTTGCACCACAGCTCCAGGTTTTTTTTTTTTGTGTGTAGTTAATTGGAGATTAAGTGTCTCATGGACTTTCCTGCCAGGGTTGGCTTTGAACCATTATCCTCAGATCTTAGCCTCCTAAATAGCTAGGATTACAAGGGTAAGCCACTGGCACTCAGCAGAACTATGATTTTTAAGGGGATAAATGCACCAGAAATACCATGCTTAGTTATATCAGGCCAAACTGAATGTATCCTACTTGTAGCTATAGTTATGACAAAGATGCAGGGGGCAATTTGAGGGGAAAATGTGAGGTGGTAAATCCTGCCGACAAGATAAATGGCTCTAATGTCTACTCAGTGACATGTTGGAGCCATCATCTTGGATTATAGCTAAGTCCTTCTGGGATCCTACTTATATTTTCAAGTCTATATCAATTCACAGAAAAAAGAGTTTTATGCTTGCCTCCTGCTGTGGCAAGTAGCATTCTCATTTATTTATTCTAAAGATATACCTTCTTCAGTCTTCGAGGGGTGCCTCAAATTTTAAGACTCGTATTTGGAGGAGCAAAGTCTTATTTGTGTAGGCCTCATTATTTTGCAGTATTTTATAACTCTTTTAAATAAATCTGAACCTTAGCGTTGCTAGACTGTTTCAGTTTAAAATATGGACAGGATGCAGCAATCAGGATTTAAATTATTTCTATCTTTCAGTAGTTTTAGTCAAATTCCAGTAGCGCATATGTAGGAGGTGGCCCTGAAAATGGTTAAGGAAAAGGTTTGAGCCATGAGTCAGAGAAAGGAAATGTCAAAATGAACTGATACCAAAGGTATAAACAGTGAAGTTTAATTTGACATGTGCTAGCATCTATAAAGTGCCAGTCTTGTAGTCATGGAAAGCAAAAATTAACTTGTGTGATTTTTTTTTCCATGGCTAACGGTAGGTTCAAAGACTCTGTATGGGTGGGATCTTCTACTTGGGAATAGAGCAGGCTACCTGAGGAGGAGGAGTGTGTGTGTGGGGGTGGGGGGGGGGGGTTAGATTCAGGCACAGAAAAACATCCCCAGCAGAGTATGGAACTTAAAAAGACACATGGTGTTTCAAATCAGAAAATATTTTGTAAGAGCTGGAGCACCACGTGCTGGGCTGCAAGCAGTGAGAAGAAGCTGGCGGGAGCAGCAGGCAGAAGGGAGTAGCCAGGTCGTGAGAAAGGGAGCAAGGCATGGTGCCTTCTCAAAATCGGAATGGGTTTCCCAGAGAATTTGGCTCCAAGCCAAAGGCCACCATGCACAGTTTCCTTACAGAAACATGGTGCTCAGTGCCACTCTTGATTCTCCTGATCTTGTTTCTGGAACCCTGCCATGTTGAAGTCGGTGTTGGGAAGCCCTGTGACCTACACCACCATGACCTCCAGGTTCTCTTCCTCCTCTGTCCTCTCCCTGTACCACTTCACCGTTTTGAATACAGAGTCCAGAGCTTAGGTCTAACTTTGTGCTGTGTTGGGCTTCACTATCAACTCCATTTACAAACTTAAGAAGTTCTGGTATTTATTGAAACATTTGTATATGTTCAGGTAATTCAAGTATTTGCCTTTTCTGATTGAGTACACATAACATTTATGAGAGGATACTCTGGGATTGGAGCTGTGCCAGGGGACAAAACAAATTAAGCTCTTCAAAAGTAGAAGGGGACATAGATGTAACAGGAAGGAGAAGTACGAACCATCTCTAAATTTATAGTCACAGCGGCAGATCACGTGACATTCCTGTTTACCAATCAATGTACTCTGCCACATTGCACAATGAGTCTTTCAGATCGCCATGTTCCTCACCTCTTTTCTCTGAGTAAATTTTCCTGAGTACTATTTTCCAGAGTAAACAGAAGATATCTAACCAGAGGCATTAACACCTCCTTCAAACTTTTTAAGAGAGTCCATGAAAGCATGTCTTGGCCATCCCAGAGGACCATGTGGAGATAATCACAGGCAGGAGAAGGTTCATAAGGAGGTTTATTAGTGGGGCCATAGCTCCCACGGGAGAGGGAGCTACATGGCATCTGCACCTTATCCAGGGGGCAGCTTCTCTCTCTGGGGGTAAAGGGGAAGTAGTTAGGTAGTGAGTAGGAGTGGCTCATTAGGTATGGGTGGATCTGGGGGCTAGTGGGAGGAGCTGAGAACATGAGGCTAGGGGAATGCTAACAGTCCACAGCCCAACTCACAAGGTGTCCTCCATTCAGTGGTCTCATCCATCTCTCATTCTCATTGTCCCTATGCTCTCAGTTTTTTTAAAAAAATGAATTTCTCTCTGCTTTGCTTTATCACTGACTGCCAGGGACATGAGCAGGGGCTTGCAGTAGCTTTGCAGAGCGCTTGGATTTCCTTTTCCCACTTGCCCACAGCAGTGCTTCTGATAGCCATGAAATATGTCTTTCCCATGGACTATAAATAAAATGAGCCCACATTTCATTAGTGAATCCTTCCTCTTCACATCCCAAGTGATCCAAATGCTAAAGATATAGTATTTCACAGCAGGTTGTGCGACCTTTTATGTAATATACCCTTTAAGTAAGTGGGTTATGGTCTTGTGATTAATGTGGCCTGATATTCATGTGGAGAAAATGGGAAGGTGTGAACTGCCTTAAGAAACCCAAGAGCTCTAAGAAGATTTTTTCTTATAATTGATGCAAATAAGATTGACTAATTTTTTTCTATCCTACCAATGTGATGCCTATAATTTAATTTTGACCAACAAATGCTTCCGAGCTTTTAAGAACATAAGTAGCACACAGCGATTGTACTCTACTTCTAGTAAACTTGTCTGAAAGAAATAATTTTACTGATGATTTTCCTTTTGGCTAAATTTCCTTGGGGAGGAGGTTTCTTTTAATTGTTTTCTCCAAGTGTTGTCAGATGTGTGTCTAATTTAAAGAAATGATTTCTTGATCCCAATATCTGCACTCTATCTAGAGAAAGAATTCAAAGCAAATTGGCAAAGAAAAAAAAACCCACTTAGGATACTTCAGGTTGAATTTTCCCTGGGATCAGTTATTAGTTACTGTGGAATATTAATGTGGAGAAAACTGAAGTGAAATCAGCTAGTATGAGGATCCTCATGGAAATTTAGAATCTAGCTCTAGTGTCTTTCTAGGCAGAATTAATCATGGTTTGTAGAGTATTTTCCTTGTCCCAGACATATTTGGGTTTTAGGGTGACCTGTTCAGTGTTGTTTAAGATTCTTCCTTTGTACCATTCGCTTTCTGTCTTGCTATGTCTGTCATAGCTGCTACCACCACCACCACCCCTCCTTACCATAGTTGCCTTTCTAAGCTGTGCCAAGTTCTTTATTTGCATTGCAATTTATCCTTAGACCAGCCCCTGAAAGACGAGTATTAATTTGCAGTTAATTCATTTTCCATTCAGTAATTAGTAAAATCTGAAATGGAATTTAGGCCTGAATGACTCTCCCCCCATCTTCCTTTTCCTGTGACCTGCCAGTCTTCCCTGCCCCATGAGTTCTTTCACACTATTTCTGTTCATTTTTCCCTTCAGTGTCACAAAGTGGAGAAGAGAGAGCAGTTACCCTGTTTTCAAGATTAAAAATAAACTTGAAAATTCAACAATTAGCAAGTGAGAAATAGTAAGGTTAATATTCCAGTGGCCTAGGAACATCTCATATTACCACTGCTTTGTTGATCTGCAGAATCAAAAAGGCCTTAGAATGCAAAAGAGAAGCACATAAAACTTTTGAATATAAAATCTAATTTATATTTAATACTGCTATGAGAGGAAAACACAGAAACTGACTTTATAAACAGTACTCATTGATGCACAATATTTCCTGTTTAGTTTTATAATCTATACATCAAATAGAAGTAGCTTTACCTTTATGTGCTTTTTAGGCTTTGTATCACATGGGAGAATCTCTTGAAGTACACATGCTCAATTTATTATATTTTCTATTGGAGCATATGCAATTGTATATAATTTTATGATGACATTTCCATGTACTTTTACAAAAGTATTATTAAGCAGTTGTATAAAGAGCTTTTGATTCCGTAAGTCAGGTTATAAGTACAATGGGTCTTGATCAATGTCACACCTTCCATTGTTCTCTCCTGTTGTTCCCCTCCCATCACTATACTTAAGTCAAGTAGTCCAGTTTTTACATAGTGTATCTTGAATATAATGACAGCAATTTGCTCACCCTTCCTTCTTCCATTTGTGTGCCCTCTCTATTTCCCTCCAAGACATCTTTCTACTTCCTGGTACTCATTTTGATAAACAGTTCATTAGTTGTCCAGAAGAGTTATACCTTTGGACTCTGATTCGTGGAGGGGAATGACTTAAGTATATTATCCTTTAGTCAGTTGGTGTATATATGCATAAAACCCTGTATATATTACCATGTATGTTCATACTTTAGATCTCCACATATGAGATGAAACATGTATCATTTGTCTCCTTTCCATGTCCTTTGATATGTATCTATTCCTTCTTATTTTTGATAAGTCCCCATGTCTGCCCATCTCCCTCCCTCCTCCCTCCCTTCCTTCCTTCTTTCCCTTGAATTCAGGCTTGGGCACTGACCCTGATTTTTTTTTTTTTTTCTGCTCAAGGCTAGTGCTCTACCACTTCAGTCACAGCTCTACTTCTGCTTCTTGGATAATTATTTGGAGATAAGAGTTTCATGGACTTCTTGGGCTGGCTTTGGACTGTGATCCTCAGATTCTAGCCTCCTGAGTAGCTAGGATTACATGTGTGAGCCACCAGTGCCTGGCTCCCCATGTATTTCTTAAAATAGAAACCAAAGGCCATAAATTCAGAGAATAAAGGAGTACTAGAGGCTGAAGTTGCGCCATGACTGAACACTTCTCAGAAGATCATCAGGGTGTGTCCATTGTTGAAAATGTTGTTAATGATTTCTTTAATTTGGTGTCATGTTTTCAACCTCCCATAATTAGCAGTGTGGGTGTTTTGTTCTTTTACGCCACCAACAGATCTCTGGAAGAGAAAAGAGATCCTTAGGTAAGAGACAGAGCTGCTCCATAGTGGATTAACAGAAGAGATATGTTTTGGAGGAATTTAATTTTTTTAGTTCTGCATATATTTTAGATATGAGGCCTTTGTCTGTTGTATGGCCAGTAAAGATCTTTTCCAAAACAAAACCGCAAAGAACCAACAGCCCCCTCAACAAGTGGGCTAAAGACTTAAAAAGAGACTTCTCTCTGGGCTGGGGATATAGCCTAGTGGCAAGAGTGCCTGCCTCGGATACACGAGGCCCTAGGTTTGATTCCCCAGCACCACATATACAGAAAACGGCCAGAAGCAGCGCTGTGGCTCAAGTGGCAGAGTGCTAGCCTTGAGCAGGAAGAAGCCAGGGACAGTGCTCAGGCCCTGAGTCCAAGGCCCAGGACTGGCCAAAAAAAAAAAAAAAAAAAAAAGAGACTTCTCTGATGAGGAAACGAGAATGGCCAAGAGACATATGAAAAAGTGCTCTACATCACTGGCCATAAAAGAAATGCAAATCAAAACAACATTGAGATTCCACCTCACCCCAATAAGAATGTCTTTTATCAAGAAAATTAAAATAATAAATGTTGGAGGGGATGTGGCCAAAAGGGAACCCTACTTCATTGTTGGTGGGAATGTAAACTGGTTCAGCCCCACTGGAAAACAGTATGGAGATTGCTCAGAAGGCTAAACACAGAGCTCCCTATGACCCAGCAGTCCCACTTTTGGGCATCTACCCAAAAGACCACAAACAAGAACACACTAAAGCCACCAGCACAACAATGTTCATCGCAGCACAATTTGTCATAGTTAAAATGTGGAACCAACTCAGATGCCCCTCAGTAGATGAATGGATACATATACACAATGTGGTACATATACACAATGGAATTTTATGCCTCTATCAGAAAGAATGACATTGCTCCATTTGTAAGGAAGTGGAAGGACTTGGAAAAAATTATACTAAGTGAAGTGAGCCAGACCCAAAGAAACATGGACTCTATGGTCTCCCTCATAGGAAATAATTAGCACAGGTTTAGGCTAGTCTCAGCAAAGGATCACAAGAGCCTAATAGCTATGCCCCTATGAACGCATAAGATGATGCTAAGCGAAATGAACTCCATGTTATGGAAACGACTATTGTATCACTGTTGTAATCACTTTCAAAATGCCATGTGAAACCGTAGCTTCTATTGTTGATGATCCTCTTGTATCCCCTTCCTGTGGTTGTACCTACACTATCACTGTATCTCATCTGAGTACACTGGATACTGTATATACTGGTATTAGAACTAGGAAAGTGAAAGGGAATATTAAAATTGAGAGACACAGGATAAAAAGACAAACGACTCCAAAAGCAATACTTGTAAAACCATTTGGTATAAACCAACTGAACAACTCATGGGGGGAGAGGGAAAGGGGGAAGTGGAGGGGGGAATGAGGGAGGAGGTAACAAAGAGTACAAGAAATGTACCCAAGGCCTAACGTATGAAACTGTAACCTCTCAGTACATCACTTTGACAATAAATAAGAAAAAAAACTAGAAAAATAAATAAATGAGATGTAACCTTAAAAAATAATAGAAGAGATATAATTCCTAACTTGAGGTGGGAGATTTCTGCTCGGGGTTGGCCTATACACTTAAGGATAAACAGAAATCTTGGTAATTGAGTTTGTTATAAAAACATGTAAGATGGGACTTTGTCTAGAGAGGGTGAGGCTGGAGAAGGAGATGAGATACTGTAGCCTGTGGAGGCTGCAATTAACCATGCAGACCTGGGCCGAGAGACCCTCAGAGTGGAGTGTCAGTGCCGCACTGAGGCAAACTGCCCTTGCTTAAAGTCCTTGTGCGCCATGGGGAGCAGTATCAGCACATGTAATTCCCCCAAAGAAGGAAAATTGCTTCAATTTCTCCCCCTAAGACTTGACACTGATTTTAAGGAATAACATGTACCAACTGGGGGAAAAATACACTTTGTTAAGAGAGCATTTCACAGGCTTCTGCAGACTCCCTGGGCAGGTGGGCAGTGTCAGCTTTGGGGCAGGATCTGCCCATTGAGAGATGAGTGTACAGTAGCATCTGCAGGCCTGATTTTTTTTTTTTTTTTGCCAGCCTTGGGGCTTGAACTCAGGGCCTGAGCACTGTCCCTGGCTTCTTTTTGCTCAAGGCTAGCTGTATACCACTTGAGCCACAGCACCACTTCTGGCTTTTCCTATATACATGGTGCTGAGGAATCCAGGGCTTCATGTATATGAGGCAAGCCTCTACCACTAGGCCATATTCCCAGCCCTTGCAGGCCTTCTTGTATGCTGAACTTGACAAGGCAGCCAAAGGGAGAGCTAGGGATGAGCGAGTTCACAGTGTGATGAGACCCAAGTGCGTCAGTATTAGAAGACACAGGGAAACACAGAGGGTAGAGGGTAGGCCTGAGAGCTGAGCAGGGCTTGAATCCTATGTCATCACATAAGTGAGAATTTCACAATATTTCCTTTTTTAAAACAAACAAACAAACAAACTTAGTTTGCAAGGTGGGGATTATAATCTTATTTTCTATTATAGTTGTCAAGTGAAAGAGGAAAAGTATAGCATCTAGTCCTGGCCCACCAATACTGAATATCAGATGGCCTGAAGGGTCCTGACTCAAATTTCCAGTTCTTCCCATCAAGGTGTTAGGCATCGGGTTGCTGTCCTTTTCTTTTCTGTTTGGTTCCAGTGGCTGACTTGTATGCGCATGCGCTCCTGTCTGGCTTTGAAGCTCTCTACAGGCCCTGCTCAAGCAATGATTGCTCAACTGATGCTTCCACTACCAAACCTCTAGCAGTTGTTTACTGAAAAATATATTGTTTTCCCCCCCATCTATTTGAGCCTTCCAATCTGTGTATGCTTCTGTCCTATTTCATTTTTGCACAGACTAAAAAGAGATTTTAATTTAATTACTTTATTTTGTGCCAATCCTGGGCTTGAACTCAGGGCCTGGGCACAGTTTCGGAGTTAATTTTCCTCAAGGCTAACACTCTACCACTTGAGCTATAGCACCACTTCTGGCTTTTATTGTGATTAATTAGAGATAATAATCTCAGGGATGTTTCTGTCCAGGCTGTTTTCAAACCCCGAACCTCAGATCTCAGCCTCTTGAGTAGCTAGGATTGTAGGCATGAGCCACTGGTGCCTGGATATAATTACCTTTAAAATAAATTGTATTATTCACATTACAGGTATGCAACATGACATGAAGGGAGGTGTGTGGATAGAAAAATGGTTACTATGGTGAAGCAAATGACATATTCATCATAGCACCTAGGTTCCTGTTTTCTTTTTTGTAGATAGGGCAGCTGAAATTGACCTAATTGCTGTGACTATTATGCAATATTATTACCTAAAGTCTCTACTCTGCATCTTATATATCTAGACTTCTTCCACCTACGTATCTGCTGCTTTGAATGTTCTGATTGACATCTCTCCATTCCCCTTCAATGTTACAGAATTGGCTTTTAACAAAACTGTTGTTTTATTCTTTGTAAGATCACACATTTTTTCCCCCTGTTTTGTCTGCCATAGTTCACATAGCATAATGTCCTCCAGGCTCATCTGCACTGTGGTAAGTTGAGAAAAAATTTTAAAGTCTGAGTAAAATTTTATGGTATATATGTAACATAATTTCCTTACTTATACACTGACAGACATTAGATTATTTTCCTGTTTGGGCTTTTATCACAATGAACATGGGGGTGCAGATATCTCTATCTGGTAGTGAGTTAATTTCCTTTGGGGATATGCCCTGAAGACAGTTTGTGTCAAATATTGACACACAAGTGCATTTATCAGACATTACAGATGAAAGGCAAGAACTGTAAGTTTGGGTTGCACTTGTTGGTGCTGATGAGCTTCTAAAACAAGGCATTTAGAACCCAGCTTGAAAGACATGGCAGATGTGCTTTAGAAGATAGTAATTTTAGTTAATAGATAAATAGCAAGTGGTCACAGCCCTCTTTTAGGTCATGGACAATTCTCTTAATAGGTGCAGGGCTGCAGAGGTGGGTGGGTGGTATGGAGTTACTGTAAACTGAGTGATCTCCAAGTTAGAATGAGAGTTTTTAGTAACTAGAGGTAACTAGGGAATGCTTTTGAAAGTGAGGGAATTTGTGGCCATAGCCATGTCCATGAGAGCAGACACTTCTCTTTGAACTATTTGTGTAATTGGAAGAGAATGTTCAGTTTCTATCCCACAGATTACAAGCTGAGGGTTTCAAGCTGGCCATATGTCCTGCTCATCATATCCTTCACAAACCTCAGCCAGAAAAGAAATGCTTGAATGTTCAACAGTTGGAACTTGTTCTACCTCTTCTGTCTCCTGATCCTCTATTTTGCTGTGCCTTTATTCTACTTCTTTAAGCCTTGAGATTCTTTTGTCTGGGTCTTTTACACTGGAGAGCAATTGTGAGTCTCTTCCAGCAGTTCCTCCAGAGACCACATTGTTTCCAGGGATTTTTTCCCCTGGGAGACCACAAAGCCACAAGTGTCTCCTGCACTGACCGAGTGCCACCTTGTCATTGTACATTAGTTCTCTCAAGAGTCTGAACATCTTTTTTTGCACAGTTCCAAAGGGTATAATGTAACAGAGAGGCTTGCTGTCCTCTGAGATCTATTACAATTAAAAAACAATTAAATTAGAACAGATTAAATAACAATCAATAACTTTGAAAACTCCAGGTACTGAATAAACTGAGCTTGTCTTCTGGACTTGCTCTCCTAATGCTGGCTACTGAGCAATCCTTGTGGCTTTTCGGGGTCCTGAAGCATCATTGACCAGGTGATTTCTTCTCTCTGCTATAGATCAATCCCTCTTAGTCAGAGTCCAGGAGGGTGCTTTCAAGTTGACATTCGTCTTTTAAAAAGTAGGGTTGCCAGATAAATATGAAATGCCAGTCTAAATTTGAATTTCAATAGACAATGAGTAGCCTTTTAGTATATGTATGTTCCATGTAATATGGGGAAATAAAAGATGAAACACTTTTGATTGCCTTGCTAAATCTGGCAGTCCTCAGAGGAAGGTTTGTTTAGTTCTCTTGACAATGAAATATGACAAGTCATAACTTAGACATGATTTTTCATCATTTCACAATACTTGGTTTCAAAGAATTGAAGGGTCCAATATTTGTTTACAAAAATAAAATGAATTGGATCTAATTTTACATTGAGAAGTTAATAATGTCACTTGACACAATTAGGCACTCCTGGTCAGAGACAGGTATGACTGACAGTTGGTAATAAAAAGAGAAACAACTGGATACTATGGAATTGGGTAACTAAGCTTGGAAAGTTATTTGGATTTAATAATTAAGCAGGAGTCTTTAGTTATAGAACTAAACCAGGAAGTTCTGCAATGCGAAGTTTTGGTACAAGTACACAGAAGTTCTTTGCAACATAGGGTTATTATATAGTTACCTGATTGCTTGCATACTACATGAAGAAGATTCATAACATCAAAGAATTTAATTGGGAAGCATTTGCAGATATGGCATTGTAACTGTAAGTACATCAAAGAGAGATGTTTCCAGTCCTAGGTAGTTTGAGGTGACCATGTTTTCAAGGAGAAATATTGAAATAGAATCAGATTGACCAAGAAGTTCTATCAAGCAATTTACAACTGAGAAAATTAATGAAAATGTCATCTGTTTAATTACTGTTTGTTACCCTTAATGAAGATGTTAATTTAATACATTTGTGGCTGCAACATACTTAACATGTTTATTTTCCAACAAAGCAAATAACCATGTTTTAAAAAGTCTTCTACATTCTAATGTTAAATTGTTCACTTAATTTAAATATTTTGAAGAAAAGGTGGGAGTATAGCTTAAAAATCATTTTTCTGCTAAGGCTGTAGATAGTAAAATATGTAGAAAATCATAGCTTTAATCAGCAGAAAGGAAATCTACCAGAGGTATGCATTATATCCTTGTGTTTGTATCCGAGAAAAGGGGACAAAAATTAATCAGCTGTAAAATGTCCATTTAGAATGACATTTGTAAGTAAAGAAATTGATCACAGGGAGATGTACTTTAAACCTATTCTTGCCACACTAGCAGACAGGATAGACTGAAGGATAATGAGGACCTTTATGTTCTTTTATATTGATGTACACTTGACCTTTTCATTTGGCCAACATTTGAAATAGTTGTTTCAAACAACATGTAGACCTGTGCTACAGAATTGGTTTGAATTCTCTTTTAACAATGGCTATGATTTCTCTTTTCCACACAACCTGACCTTTGTTCAGTAAATAAACATATGCTGCTTGTGTTTTGAAAAGCAAAAAAAAATTTCTCATATATCAGCATAAAAACAAAATGGTTCCTTTTCAAATAATTTATGAAGTGTAATGCTTTCCAAAAACAGCATCAGCTAGGCAATAACATCTACCACGCAGAATCCATCAGCAAGCCAAGCAGCTGGGGAGTGGAGAGACACACGATGGAATGGATACACTTGTCTGTCCTTATGGAACATCAAGTTGAAAGATTTCTCCTATCCTCTGACCCCTTACTAAGCTTATTCTTTTGTTTGTTGTCTGGATAAACTCTAGGACTAATTTAAAGCTTAGTGGAATGACTTGAGCTAGTGCAATAATCACGAGCTTAACAAAGCACAATTGTATTTAATGTTCATTTATTATAATACCTAATGGTAACCCTCAAACAATCCCATATGCCAGTACTATTTTTTTACAGGTGAGGAAACTGAAGCAGTGGGGCTGGGAGGTAAGATCAGGCAATTTGGACTCAGAGTCTGTCCTGGTATTCTTCTATCATTCATATGAATAGTGAAAATACTAAGTGAATGGAAGAGATTTCAAAGTGTTTTGAGCTACTGCAGGTGCTAATCCACTTCAGCAAAATAAGAGAAAGTATATATTTTATAAACTTAATGGTCTATAGAGATAGTCTTTTAATGGCCATTAAAATGTTAAAGAATGGTTAAAATCAAACGAAGGGAAGCATAGGCTTGTTAAACAAATTTTCTGAGACTATTTTATCATATTTTTTCATACATAATAAGTCTTCTGCCTTTAATGGGGCCACAGTGCAATATATTTTATGGAGTTACAAGGGGTTCGTTAGAATTTCTACTCTGCCACTTACCGGCTGAATGATTGTGGGCAAATTATTTAACCTCAGTAAGCTTTTGTATTATTGTTATTTTTTTTCTTTTTTTACAAAATGCAGTCCATAATTTAGCTCCCAGGGTCATTATAAAGATTAAAGATAAAGCACAAAGTAGCAATGTTGGGTTCATACTGGAGATTTACTACATGTAAGCTACAGCTGCTACAAATTAAATAAGCAAATCACTATGTTGAGAATGATCAAATTGGACATTAGTTAATATCTATTTGAAGCTCTCTGAAGAGATTTAGGAACAATGTATGCAGCTATGTGTTTTAACTAGCCTAAGAGAATGGGCGTCTGTTATACTACTCAAGAATAGTCACCAGGATCTGGTTCATTTTGCTGTTTTCTTTCCATTCCAACAGCTTTCTTTATCTTTTAGAACTGTGGAAAAGAGATGAAATTAGAGGGGAAGATGCAAAGCCAAGCCAGGAGAGAATGACTTCACGAGGCCATGCTTATTCTTGAAGAATGGCTTAGGAGGGGAAAAGGATAATGACTTAAGTTGTTCTTTCTGTTTCACCATTTATAGCTTTCCACTCTGCATGGAAATTATTGGAAAGGACAGTGGCTTTCAAACTTTGAAAAAAATGCCTGTAATTTAAGTGATATGGTTTACGTAGCTATCCATTCTACTAGGCATCATGAGCCCAGTCTTTTATCTGATGGAGTCCTTGAGGTACCCAGCCGCCTGGAAAAAGTACCTGGCCCAGGGTAGATGTTCAGTAGATAGTTGTATGGATTCTGTATCAGTTTACATATCTAAGCTATTTGGAAAAAAGTTTCATCACACGTTCTTGAACTTACTATGTATAATGAATTCTCTATTTTTTAATCCCTTTCTATAAAAAGAAAAAAGCTGTCTTCCAGGCTTACCAAATTAATTTTAGTGTACTCATTAGGGAGAGAGCTTTAGAAGGTCATTATTTCTAATCTTTTGGATGATGATCAATTTGAATAGCATTGCTTGTCCCAGTGAGCAATGGACTTTGTAAATTGGTTTGCATCATTGGGATTTACCTTTATTAATTTATTTTTATTATTATCTTTAAATAGTTACACAAAGGAGTTGCCATTCAACAAAGCAGTTTTATGAATACAGTACATTTTGATCAATGTTAACACTTTCAATGTTCCCACCTATCTGTCCCAACCTACCTTTCCCCTCAATTTTCTTAATTTTGTAGGATATCTATTTATCTATCTATCTATCTATATATATATAAATAGAGAGAGAGAGAGAGAGAAAGAGAGTTTTGTGATTGCATTCTTTCTCCCTTCCTCCCTTCATTTGTCTAGATCCCATCACTCCTTCCTTTTGAGTACCTGTTACCTGGTGGTTTGTTGTTGTTGGACTGTGAATTTACCTAAGGAATTATATTCCTTGAAGCTACCATATTTCAGTTCATGTACTAATGTAATTATATATTTGATTGTAAGTAAACATATATTTACTTACATGGGTATAAATTTATACTTATAAGTTTACTTATGTAATTATAAATTACATAAAGGTTATTATACACTTTTATGTAAAAATTACATAAAATTATTATAAAGGTTTAATATATGAGAGAAAGTATGCATCCTTTGTCTCCCTGGGCCTGACTAACTTCACTTAACATGATTTTTTCCTAGGTCCTTCCTTTCCTGCTGTCAAAATTCCTGGTTTAGCTTGGGTATTCCTCAGTCCTGCACGAGCTTGGGCACTCACAGATACAAACCATGCTATATGCTGGTAGACTAAAACAAATTCTACTAAGGATTCTTGTCCAACATCTGAGAGGTTCTGAAAGCATTAAGGACATTCCAGTCTCTTGCTTTTGTGATTTCCCAATGTAACCTCTAAATGTTGGTTAGTACCCTGGTTTAACCAAGTTCTATGCCCGACTAGAACAATCTGGATGCAGCTTTCCATAAAAGGTAGAGTTCTGGAAAAGCACGAGCTATTAACATTTTCTTTACAATGAACATACCTCGAGTCCGTGAGGATGCTCTATTTGAAATTAATTACAAATGGATCAAAGTGTTATTATTTTTGTCTCTCATTTCCCGAGTTATCTGTATTTAAATTTTACAGGAATGAAGGAGGATAATTAGGAAAATATACAATTAAGAGTTTTGTTAGGTGTGAGAGTTGCAAGTCTTCCATTTCCTGAGAAAACTATGTGGGAGTTAAAGAATAATATATTCCAATGTTGCATTCATTGTCAAGAAGAACCAGAGAGCATGTTTCTGTCTGTTTCTTTTCTAATCTCTATATACTTTTGAATCACCTAACAAAAAAAGACAGTAATTTGGATTAAGATTTTAGTACAATATCTAGAAAAACTAGTTGAATAATGTTAGCATCCAGTCTAGGTCTGAGGACCATAGCTGAGCTAGGTTAACTATGGTATTGAAAGCAAAGACCTGATGTTGGAAATGTACTAGCTTCAGGGTGAGATGAATGCTCAAGAGGAGACTGACTTGCAGATGTTAGCAGCCTGTGGGTGGGTAGAAAGGCAGGTGGTAGAAGTCTAGCAGAGCCACTGGCATCAGATATGCATAGCAGGGACTGACGGAGCATGTGTTGATGTGTTATGATTATATGGGTTATATGATTATATGCACATAGTAATTGAGCCTTTGTGATCCTCTCCTAAGAATATCCACCTTTGGTCTCAGCGTGTGAATGTTTAGAGTGCTGTTTAATTAATCATGTCCAAGTGTAATTTTTTGTCTTTTACTTTACTTGTAGGTTTATAGGCACACAGTTAGTGGGAATGTAAACTTGTTCAACCACTCTGGAAAGCAATACGGATGTTCTTCAAAAGACTAAACATAGAGCTCCTCTATGATCCAAAAATGCTACTGCTGGGCATTTACCCAAATGACTACAAACCAGGCCACACTAAAGCCACCAGCACAACCATGTTCATTGTACCATTGTTTACCATAGCTATGATATGGAATCAACCCAGAAGCTCCTCAGTGGATAAATGGATCAAGAAAATATGATATATATATCATATATATATACAATATATTTCCATCAAAAAGATGTTGTCCCATTTGTAAGGAAGTAGAAAGACTTGGAAAAAATTATATTAAGCAAAGTAAACCATACCCAAAGAAACATAGGCTGCTTGCTTTCACTCTTTTGTAATAATTAGACTATGTCTATAAATATATGAGTAATCCCAATGGGAATTTTCCATTCTACAGCACCAGGATAAATAAGGAAGACAGGATGCTTGAAGCCAGAATATATCAGAATCATATAGGTCCATAGGAAAATGGAATATGAAATATCTTTGATGTTAAATGATAGTTAGATGATACAAGCATTAGATTTACCTTTCTTTCTTATATTCTTGCATTCAGTTTTGATTATCCAAGAAAGCACCACACTGATATGACTACATTATTGTGAGTTACACTGATACATAATGTTTGTCTCAAGGCCTGATAGACTCAGGTTACATTTTTTAGTCTTTTTCCTGTGGAAGAAAGAAAATTAGGCACTTATAGGTATGTGAGATGCTCAAGGTATTGGCCATGTATAATTCAGCATCCACACTATAGTGTCCTCATACATGAGAGAGGGTTCTGGTAACTCAGTCAAGAAATTACTTGAGCATTGCTTTCCCTCCTCCTTATTGCATCTAAACTGGAAGTCCACTTGAAGTCCATTTAGCAAAGTAACTTTTGTGGGCTTAGAGGTCAGACTCAATGATAGGACCTTAGTTCTGCCACTTTCATCCTGTTAGTCTTTGGGTTTCTTTTTAGCATCTTATTAGTTGTTTTTCTTTTTCCTTACTTTTGAAATAGGAGTTGTGGTTATAAAGGATTAGGTAACGTATATGGCTCATTTGACAGAGGCACAGTATCAATAAGGGTAAAACAGTTGTTGATCATCCTTGGATAATGGTACAGTTGACTATCATCACTGTTGCTGTTAATTGCTTTGAGCAATTTGTATTTTCTCTTCTGATTTTGTCTATTATAGGTGGAGAGGATAAGCTGAAAGCCATTTTTGGGAAGGTGGGCTATTGGGTAGTCTTCAGTGCTCTTCCTCAGTAAGGAGAGATTTTTGCCTTGGACTGTGTGTGTGTGTGTGTGTGTGTGTGTCTTTGTTGGAAATAAAATTTGGGTATTTATAGTGATACAGGCAAGTTCTAAGGGATAAGTGTTTTATTCATCCAAATATTAGTTATTTGGAAATGGAAATGTGTAATTCCATTCAGCACTGTGCTTAAATGCTGTCATTCGAATCTGAGCCCTATGATCTGGGAGTGTTAGAATGTCTATAAAAATGAAAAGCCATGTCTGGCTGGGCTCTATACCAACAGCCAGAACTGAGCAGAGATTTTAGTAGCAGAGTTGCCTGGAGTACCAAGGAAAAACACAGCATTCTGGGCCCCTGTGTGAAGGGTAGCAGTTCTTCAGGTTGCTAACTGATTTACCTCTGAGTAGATGATGTGTGTATAGCAAATATTCAAGCCTCTGGGTGTGCCAGCCCAATTATATGAACTTGAAAAAGACTTCATGCAGCCAGCAGAAAGGTATTTCAGAAAGAGAATGGAATGGATAGGGCAAAAGATTAGCTACATGGTATATTTGTTTTGCAAAGGTAGATGGAAGAAGAAATGTTTGAGACTGGAAGGGTTTTGGATTTGAGATCTTTTATTTTTTATTTTTTGGATTTTTGAATATTTGCATATACATAATGAGCAATCTTGGGGATAGGCTAAGCCTCAAATTATTTTGTTTCATAAATATCTTACCCACACACTTTTAAGGTTATATTATACAACATAATGCATATGTGTTTTCACTTTGAGCCATTACAGGAGATGAGATGGAGTTTTCTACTGGTGCCATCAAGTTGATACTCAAAGAATCCAGGAACATTTTAAGATCCAGGTTTTTGGATTAGACCTGCTTCATCTGTACTGTACAAATCAAGGGGAGATAGGGATGGAGAAGAAGAGGAAGAACAATCTGATTTGTGTCAAATAGGCTGCTGTGCTTTTTTAGAACAATTAGGATCCCTGGATTAAAAGGGAAATGACAAGAAATGTATTCACTACCTTATGTATATAACTGTAATGCCTCTGTATATCACTTTGGCAAAATAATTAAATTAAAAACAAAGACAAAGGAAATGAGATTAAGCAAGTATCACACTAACTTGAAGTAGGGTTTACAATCTAGCAAAATAACACACACACACACACACACACACACACACACACACACACCCCTTTCATTCCCTTACTTTTTCACAAGAATTATGAATTGCCCACAGGCAAAACCTGACTAGCAGCTATCAAAATTTTTACCTAGAAAACTATTGCATTTTGAATTGCAAAAAGCAACTTACTTGATATTCAGGGCCTATAGTTCTGAATTAAAAAAATCTCAAACCAAATTAAATTTGTGAAAGGATTAAATTAGAAGATGGTAAAACTATGTGGAGTTTAAAACAAAATTTAAACTTTAAGTAGAAAAACAACAGTTGACTCTCATAGTTAAAGAAGTTCCACTATGTATGTTTCATACATAAATAGTTAAATTTCCATAGTTAAAAATGTAACTAGAAATGTGTCTCAGGTGATAGAGCACTAGCCATGAGCAAGAAAGCCAAATGAATGTGAAGCAAAAGGATGAACACTTGTATTTGAACTGGAAATACTTGTTAAATGATGTTAAATGAAATAAGTTGGGCCCAGAGAGATAAAGGATCCAATTCCCCAGCACCACATATACAGAAAATGGCCAGAAGTGGCACTGTGGCTCAAGTTGCAGAGTGCTAGCCTTGAGCATAAAGAAGCCAGAACAGTGCTCAGGCCCTGAGTCCAAGCCCAGGACTGGCCAAAAAAAAAAAAAAAAAAAAAAAAAGAAAAAAGGCTGGATAATGGAATCACATGAAACTGCAGAGCCTCTGCATGGCAAAGGACATAGCTAGCAAGATAAATAGAAAGCCCACATATTGGGAGAATATCTTCACTAGCTATACACCAGACAAGAGCTTCATATAAAAAGTATTCCTAGAGCTCAAAAAATTAACTCCACCCTAAAACAAATCCTCAAAGAAACAACCACCCCATTAATAAGTGGGCTAAAGAATTAAAAAGCAACTTCACTGGAGAGGAAATAAAAATAGCCAATAGACACACGAGGAAATGTTCTCCATGTCTAACCATATCCCAGATAGAATGGCCATTATCAAGAAAAAATTACAACAGGTACTGGCAGGGATGTGACCAAAAGAGAACATTACTACACTGTTGGTGGGAATAGTTCAACTAGTCTGGAAAGCAGTAGGGAGGTTCCTCAAAAGACTAAACATAGAGCTTCCCTATGACACAGCAATCCCATTCCTGGGCAGTTATCCAAATAACCACAAACAAAGCTACACTAAAGCTACCAGCATAACCATGTCCATTGCAGCATTATTTACCATAGCGAAGATATGGAATCAACCCAGATGCTCCTCAGTAGATGAATGGATCAAAAAAATGTGGTATATATACACAAGCAAATTAAGAGTTTGGCTGTTTGCTGTATGTTTGATTTGCTTATTACACAACCACATTCATTTGAAAGTGGTTCACATTAAATTTAATATGTTATAATACTACTCTGAATATTTTATGATGTTTGTGTTATTTTTGTCCTTTAGTAACTTAGTCATTTAATACATCTCCTTCCTTACCCACCTATTAATAGAGGTATTCCATATGACTTTTATTGGAGTACATTAGAATTTAGTGCCATTGTCTGACTTTATCTTAATGAATTGGCATTAAAGAATTTAAAATTAAGAAATAATCTTGGGCTGGGGATATGGCCTAGTGGCAAGAGTGTCTGCCTCATATACATGAGGCCCTGGGTTTGATTCCCCAGCACCACATATACAGAAAATGGCCAGAAGTGGCGCTGTGGCTCAAGTGGCAGAGTGCTAGCCTTGAGCAAAAAGAAGCCAGGGACAGTGCTCAGGCCCTGAGTCCAAGCCCAGGACTGGCCAAAAAAAAAAAAAAAAAAAAAAAAATCTTGGTCTTTCCATTTAATTTGATGTCCCCCCCCTTTTATTTGCAGGTCCCAAGGCTTGTAGTCAGGGCCTGTCCCTGAGCTCCATTTTTTTTTTGTTATTTGGAATTATAATTATCTGTTTAATAAAACTATATATTTAATATAATATACACATCGAATGTAACTATGCCATCCAATAATTTAAAGAACAGAGCTTAGACAGGAGATGTCTATGCAGAGTTGAAACTAAACCGCCCCCCACATACTACATTCTATCCCCCTTTTCTAATTATCTCACCTGATGGTATATAAAAATTATTTTACCATGAGACCATAAAAATATCAATTCTATTGCCACCAATAAGGGATCAATAATTGTTTTCATGATATTAAGTTATTTGTAAAAACTGTCGCAATCTTAAAATCACGATTCCAGAAACTGTGTAGTCATGCCTTGAACAGAAAAGAAGGTCCAAGGATCTCACAGGCTTCACTATATCAAACAAAAGGAAAGCAGATTGATTTTAGAAAAATCCCATACTTTTTCCCTCTGCATATGCTTAGATTTCTTATACAAATAACAAAAACATTCATTTCAAGAATAAACTCCTCAGAAAAAGTCCAACAGTTGATAATCAACTCCTAAGAGTTTATGCACATTTTTTTCTACTTCAATCAATTTCTTACATCTATCAATTTCAAACACATTAGAGCAGGAAAGTCTTGTTAACGTGAGCACATGAGTCTGTTAAGTGTTTCGAGCTCTGCAAGGTTACATATATCCCATGTTGCTTTTGGTTTCCCATCTCTTTGCTTCAAACCCCCATGCCAGCTTCTTCTTCTTTCGAGCAGCCTGTGAATTTTCAGCTTCCTTTTTGGCTTCTACAAACTTGTGGCAGGCAATTGCTTTGGCAATTTTTATACCAAGCTCTCGAGTAGCTAGCTGGTTGCTGAGGTCCTCAGCCTTCTCAACATCCCACTCCTCCACAGCCTGGTCTATCCTCTTTTAGAGACCTGACTTTTCCACCTTTTTCTTTTTCACAGGAGGTTCAAATCTATCATTGGCTCCGAAATACTAAGTAAGCTCCTTCCATTGGGCTTCATTTGAGGACTGTTCACTATGAGATTCTTTTTCATTCTTCAACTTATCTTTTCTGGAGCGCTTTCTTTTTCTCCCTCTGAATCTTGAGGCTGAAATTTTCTGTTCAGAATGTTTTTTATGCAGTTCTTGAAATTTATTCCACATATTTATAGGAATTCCAGAAGGGCACTCTTCATAGGCATTTGCCTGGACCCCGGGCTCAGTTTCTGGCCCATCTTCCGGGAACTCTGAGGCATCTGGTTTCCTGCTCGTCCCATCCTCCTTAACTGCTTGCACGTTAAACCTGGCATTCTCAGGAATGGCTTGATAAAATGGCTTGATAAAATGATTTGATAAACTTTAAAGAACTCTTATAATGTATACAGAATTGTATAAGGTATAGTTTGGAAGGAGAAATATAAGAAATCTCCAACCTGGGTATGGTGGTTCAGGCAATCCTAGCTGTTCAGGAAGCAGATATTGGTAGGCTCAAATTCTAAGCTGGTCAGGGCATAAATATGAGACCTTACTCAAAAATAAAAGAAGCAATAAAGTATGGGAGCTTGGCTTAAGTGGTAAAGCAACTGCCTAGCAAGAACAAGGTCTTGAGTTCAATCTCCAGTATCACCAAATATGAGATATGAATAAATAAACTCTCAACTTCTTGAAATTACTGCCTATTGAAATAATAACAGGGGAGTCTCTGTATCAGCATTTCCCTATTATTTGCCAAAGAGGAACAACTTCCTTGTATCAAGGCAAAGAAGAGAAAAGAAAAGATTTGTGTTGCCATATTTAAATTTTCCATGAAAATATAATAATAACAATAATAGTAATAATAATAATTCTAGATGAAGGCATGTCTCTTTGCTCAGCTGCCTCTAACAGTTTCATGCCTGGGGGAAAATCATTCTTTATCTCTTATTTTTGATTCTGCTTTTTTTTTTGTTGTTGTTGTTAAATCTATTCTCCTGAGTTGGTCTCTTCCTCAGTGGCAGCACAAAGTAGCAGAAGGTAGGGTGTGGAGAGATCAGTAAATTGGTAAAACAGTCTTTATTAAGAATATTAAAATTTTTTAGCTTCATTAGTTTTAAACATCTCCAGTAGCTTAAACAATGCCTAAAAGGTATTGCTTGGAATATTTTCATTTAGAAATTTCTGTGTACTTGCTAAATGAATAGCTAAAAATGATTTATAATTAGCTTATAATTAATTTTATGTAACATTCACATTTATTCATATGGAAATGGGCATTCTTAGTTTTCTCAAAATAGTTTATTCTTCTTTTGAATGTGCTAAGTATTGTTTTACTGAAAATGTTTCCATCTTATTAATTTACTGCATAAACTTCTATTTTATAAAATGCATAACAAATACACAAATACAGGCTTTCACCAAATATCTCTACTTTCAAATTAATGAATTTCAAGTCAGTGGTTTTTAAAAATATGATGTAAAAGTACCAATGATAAATGGGAGTTTTGTAACTTTTCTATTTCATTCTAAAGAATCGCTTTTTCATCTCAGCTTTTTTGTATTATCATCAATTAGTTGTACAAGGGAATTTTATTCTGAGAGATGGTTTATCAAGTTGAGGTTATATTTTAGGGGAATGAAATCTATAGCAAGAAGTAGCTAGGTTTTATTATTATTATTATCATCATTATTATTATTATTATTTTGTTTTGTTTTTGTTGCCAGTCCTGGGGCTTGAACTCAGGGCCTGAGCACTGTCTCTGGCTTCTTTTTGCTCAAGGCTAGCACTCTGTCACTTGAGCCACAGTGCCACTTCTGGCTTTTTCTATATATGTGGTGCTGAGGAATCGAACCCAGGGCTTCATTGTATGAGACAAGGACTTTACCAGTAGGCCATATTCCCAGCCCCAGTAGCTAGGTTTTAAATGGATCTTTGAAGTGAACAACTTTATCTGCTGCAGCACTTTATTTTCTCACTTGCAACTTTTTTTTTTTTTTTAGCAATTCTTGTAAATTTTCTTCAAGGCAGAAATATTTATAACTGAACCCAACTATACTTAGTAATGAGTTCTTGATTTGCTCACAAATTAAATTATTAATAGAGTAGCTATATGATAACCAAATTAAGTGTTAATTACAGTAGCTAATGCCTAATCAGTACTTCTATGTATCAGCCTCTGTGTTAACATTCTTTACATACATTATTTCATTGCATCTTCATAGTTCAACCTACCTTTTGGATCCTGGGCAAGCTGAGAGATAATGCTGCAAGGGTGAAGGGAAATGAGGTAGAAGGAGGACACAGACTTTGCTAGATGTTAAAGTCCAGAAACCTAAAGGCAATCTCTACCTCAATTAAACTATTGTCTTGGATCCCAGTCTTCCATAGCCAGCTAAGTGAGCCCTTGGAGAAGATGATAATGTGCATCTGTGGACACTCTCTTACTTATTAGTTTATACATTACAGAGAATTAAGAAAAAAGGAGTGAAAGTAGAATGTCAGTTTATCTTGTTATCTGCTTCTTAAAATGTTGTCAGAGATGTATGGAATGAATCCTGGTTTCAAAATAATCCCATCTACTGCTCTAACAAGCAGCTTTCCTTGGGGAATGTGAGTCTGGGGAGAAATCTTGGTATGTGTTCTGCTTTCTCTGGTGGATGTCTGGGACTCAGCTAGTTCACGTGCCTACTCTAGTCAGATGCTTCTCCTAGAGGACTCTGGTCTTTCCTGCTCATAGAACTCTCATCCTCTACTCCTTGTGAAGTGAGATTCCTTCCTGTCCTTTATGTCAGGGCTGAAATGACATGGCTTTGGAAAGCTCCTCTCTAGCCTCCAGCTCTGGTGAGGCTATCCTTGTTGTGACTTCACTAACACACACTATTTCCCTTAGAACACCCTTATTCACTATTGTGGATGCGCTGACCGTTTCCTCAAGTCCATCCTAACCTCAAATCATGTCTGTCTTGCTCAATCTCTGGCACTGAGTGCAAGGTCATGTAATAGGTGACCCTTAAAGACTTGAGGAGTCAACCAAAGAAAGAACAAACCAATTGGAGAGCTTTAAGAAGGAAAAGAAATAATTGAAAGAGGAAAAAGGCAGCAACAGTAACAAATTTATAGCAGAGGTAATGGGATGAATAGCAGCAAGAGACAGAGGAAGAGCTTTGCCTTTAGCCTATAAATCTCAGCTCTGCATAACTGCTATGAAGCTAAATAAGGATGTCCCAACATCAGCCTCTGAGAAACAGCTGTGTCACTTGTCACTTAATAAGACAAGTTCCTGATCCAAACTTCAGGCCGCAGATTTGCTGTATCATAGGAAAGACTGTTCACGCTATAGCACAGATAATGAAGACTGGTTGGTGGAATATAATGGCTTTGGGTTTGTCCCTATTTTTCTTTCCAAGAGACTGCAGTATTCAAAACAAATGGTGTGCTGTAAAATACTGTTCTTTATTTTGAAAAAAATGACACTATTAGGATTAAAAATTAAGTTCCCACTGTTTAGATTACTCTTTTGCATTTAAGAGTTCAGAGCTGCTTAGGTTTAGGGAGGAAAACATAATTAAACATAAATAACGAATGTGGGAAACATGTTAAAGAGAGGAAATGTTAAATTATAACCGAAATACTGCAAGAAATAAAATACATCAACAAATCTTTCACTGCCAGCCTATGCGTAGGATCAATCACTTCTGTCTTTCAAGCCTAGGTTGGAAAAACATAGAAATGAGAATCATGGAAAATTAATTGCCTAAACAACATATCTGTCAGCTGGGCACTGATGGCTTGAAACTGTAATCTTAGCTACTCAGGGGGCTGAGATTTGAGGATCAAGGTTTGCAGCCAGCTTGAAAATGAAAGTCCATGGGAATCTTATCTTTAACAAAGTACTACCCCCACTCCCAACCCCCAGAAATGGAGCTGTGGCTCAAGTGGAAGAGCACTAGCCTTAAGCACAAAAGCTCAAGGACAGCACTTGGGCTCTGAGTTCAAGCCCCGGTATTGGTATATTATATATACAGTCAAATTATGCAACTACTTTCTCCTGAAGTCTTTGTGTTGTTTGCAATTGTTACTTGGTCTAACCATCCCAGTGGTCATAAGTCTATGACTTTGTGTGTGATTCTAGACAATATTGCTTTCATTGATACAATCCTGACCCTTTTCATAAGATTTCATTTTGTAATTGATTTGCATCACACTATTGGCTGGTATAAGCAACCAATTAGAAGTTGATTACAAAGATTTTGAGCAGATTGGGAGGAGACTTTGAATTTGTTAATGTTCTGTTATGACCATTTGTTTCTTGACACAACTTCTTTACTGAGGGATATTGGCTAACTCAAGATCAGGCAATTAAGAACTCTTGTAATTCTGTTCCCAAACAAGAATCCCAAACAAGAGTTGCTACACATCCTTCTAGTGAGAAATGACTAGGTGATTGAATGATAGCAGTGCAGCAGAAAACCACTGTTAGATCCATGTGTTTGTCTTCTAGGGCAAACTAGACTGGGAAAAGATGTGCCCCCAAGATTCTGGCTGAGACGAAAATGTCTGTATTCACAATGTGGCCACCAAGACTAGGCTTTCAGGTTGATTTTCCCACTGGTTTAGCTTTCTGTAATCTGAGAATCAAATCTCCTACTGTGTGCAATTCATAGCCAACAAGAAGGTTAGTTTCTTGATAATGTATTTCCTGGTGTCACTTGATGAGGATGAGAATAGAAATTTTCAGCATAAATGTTTGGGAATTTGATTTTTGAATATTTGTCTTACATGTATTTGTATTTTTAGTGTATAAATAGTGGTGGTTAAAATTATACTGAAGAATAGAGGGCTGGCTTTCATACCCACAGCTTGCTTTCTCAAAGATAGGGAACACGTTTACCATAATGTGAGGAAAGCATTTTAAAGGAAACAAATATCTTTTCATTAGGCTAAGCTATTAGCTAATGGCAGTAGCAGGAAATGGTAAATAAAAGTGTTAAGTTTTGCTTATACCTTGTCTAAAAGGATAATAGCTTTTTGGTTTATGCCTTTGATTCTGTAGATTTATTAAAAAATATCAGGGTGTGAAAATGTTGACTTAAGTGGGTTCCTGCTATGAAATGCATGAAATTCTGATATACTTACAGGCATTTATACATGTAATTTATGAATGAAATATTATTTATATTTGAGAGAATAAAGCATTCCAATTTATTAGTGAAGAGGACATTCTTTTGAAGTCATGGAATTAGTGTTGTTAATATCACTATATTATGGGCTTTAATTCACATGTTGTCTTTTGCCTACCCATATTTTATCCTGTGTATTTTGCTGTTAGCTATTTTTCAGTACTTTGTTGCATCTTCTGTAACCTACAAGCTGATTGAGAAAGAACAAATTCCGACTGTAGTTTAAAGGAAGCCATGCAGATGACTGGGAACTAATGGTTCCTCAGCTTGCTCCTAGAGAAGTTGAACAGTATCACAGAAAGAATGTGGTCTTCAGAGTCTCACAGATCCTAGCTTAAGCCTTATCCCTCCATCATGATATGCACATAATCAAAGGACTTGTTTATCTTCCCAGGTCTTAGTTTTCTTATCTATAAAATACACAGAATGATGCAGATAGAGATAGCATACCTAACCTTCTTAGAAGGCTTACCATAAGTGGTAAGATTATTACTGTTACTTTGCCACACTGAAAGATGCTTTAAGACACTGATTGGGGGATAGCTCTGGTGTGTGGTGGGAGAAATGCTCTAGTTTATAACTGCTGGAATGTATAAGTACATTGGTGTAACCAAAGGGATTCAAGTTATAGTAGGACCAACTGATTTCGGTATAGTATGATCCTCAAATCTGCATGATTAGTGGGCTATTTGGAGCAGCTCAGAAATGGAAAGGGATATGTGTGACAGTAAGAAATCTGAATTTGTAAAAGCTTACCAGTTGATTCTACTTATCAGTCAGGTTTGGGGAACTGTTTCTTAAGACTCAGATCCAGATCTTCTGGACCAACTTCAGGGATCATTTGGTTCTTTTTTGTATATCTACATATCTATCCATATATATCTGTATAATTTATTATTTTTTATTTAGTTTTTATTAGCTTTATTAAGGTGACATATAGAGGGCTTACAGTTACCTAAGTCACGTAATAAGTACATATCTTTTTGAATAGTGTCACCTCTTCCCTTGTTTTCTCCCAGTTTTTCCTTCCTGATCCCCTTCTACTACAAGCTGTATAGTTCATTTTCACCATAGAGTCTAGTAAATATTAATGCTGCGTTTGTTCACCCTTTGTACAGGAAACAAAAACAGTGACAAAGGAGACCAAAAAAAAAGCAAAATAACAAAAAAAAATCTTGTTTTCATTTCTTGGAGTTTATTTCAATAAATATCCTTTTATATGATCATATGCACATAGCTGTTGAGTCTTTGTGATCCTCTCCTAAGCGTATCCTTTAGTCTCACTGTGTGAATATTTACAGTCCCATATAATTTATCATGTCCAAGGGTAATTTTTTTTTAGTCTTACCATCTAATGTATTTACTTGTAGATTTATAGGCACAATCTAGTTACAACAAATGAGATAAACCATGAAACCTATATTTCTTTGGGTCTGGCTTACTTTGCTTAATATAATTTTGTAAAAAAGTGATCTGTACAACCATGTACTGGAGCATTATTCACCATAGTCAAGATATTGAATCAACCTAGATGACCCTCAGTGGGCGAATGGATCAAGAAGACATTGGGTTATCAAGACTCCTATCTTTCTTTTTTTTTTTTTTTTGAATGTGATAGGGAAGTTTATTAAGAAAGAAATACCTCAAAGCGAAGAGATTTTTACATGGCATAATAACAGCTGAAGACAGTACTTAGCTCATCTTCAGCCATCTTCTAGATACACAAGTAAGTGTTAAGTAGAGGAAGAATTAGGGGTAGGAGGCGAAGATCTGCCTACAGTCCAGTTATAGTGTGGCCTTGTTGGTCATTCTTGACTCCTGTCTTTTGTGTTTGTAGTTAGTATGTTTCTCTATTTTGAACCCAACACACTTCCTTGATATGTGGAATCCAATCCATACTCAATTTGCCTAAATCATTTGGATTGTTTGAATCACTCTCTAAGAAGGTATACACACTACATTTTGTTGATACAATATTGAAGTCATACAAACATATACACATATGTATGTGTGTATATAAATGATTTTTTAGCAATACTGCATCACACTGTTCCATTTATATTGTACTCTGTTCCATAGTTTGGATGTGATTGCTTTTTCCTTGTGTCATTTAATTTGTTGCCTTATTTTATATTTCACACAAATTGATAATTTTATATACAGAGGCATGATTAGATTCAAGTTCAGTTGGTTTCTTTTAATGAAGTGCTTATTTGTTGGGAACATATTGAACTTTTAAATAGAATCCACATCAACATTATTAAGCAGGGGGTCTGATTTGCTATCTTGCTTAAATTTTTTTATTGTTATTATGGAAGTAATGTACAGAGGGGTCACAGTTACATAAATCAGATAAAGAGTACAATTCTTTTGGACAGTGACCCCTTCCAATTGATTTTAAAGTTATCATAGTTTTATTTGTTTAATTTCATTGCAGTAATTATTTTTTCAATGCAAATTCATCCATCTTAGTTAAATAGGAGTGCCTACCTGTTGGCCTTGGTGTCCTTTGACATAACCTAGTATCTGATGATGGAGCAATAAGGCACCAGCTTCATTGTGTACCCAGGAAGGAGCAATTCCTAGCAGGAGCTTTGCTTCATTTCCATGGGCCATGGTATGTATGTATGTATTTTACTTTTTTTCTTTATTGTCAAAGTGAAGTACAGAGGGGTTACAGTTTCATATGTAAGGCAGTGAGTATATTTCTTATTCAACTTGTTACCTCCTCCCTCATTTTTCCCCTGCATACCCCCTCCCCTTTCCTCTCCCTCCATGAGTTGTTCAGTTGGTTTACACCAAATGGTTTTGTAAGTATTGCTTTTGGAATCATTTGTCTTTTTATCCTTGTCTCTCAATTTTGGTATTTCCCTTTCCTTTCCTAGTTCTAATGCATATATATACAGTATCCAGGTTACTAAGATCAGATACAGTGATAGCCATGGTATTTAGAGACAATACTCGCAGGGTCATGAGAGCTCATTTCTCCCCCAGGTCATTGCACTTAGCTCTTTGAGATTAAAGAGTTAAGAAAATATACGTATAAAAAGAAAAGAAATTACAAATTTGGACTGAGCCTTCCAAATCAAATGTAATGTATAATTTTGTTAGGTTTTATACTTACGTTTGGTTTTATACTTGTCTTTAATTTCATACTTGCATTTGATTAAATACTTAATCTTATGATGAAAATTTCAAGTGTGTCCTACAAAACTCTTATACCTCTGCTAGTCATTGGGCTATGTGCCTACAAGTCCATTTTTCCTTCCGTACCCTAGTTTGTCCTGCACCATAGGGAGGGAGGACAATTGTTGAAGTTGGCTTTCCTTTGGTTCCACTCTTACTTTCTCTTTCTCTCTCCTTTCCTTCCTTCCTTCCTTCCTTTCCTCCTTCACTTCCTCCTCCCCTTCCTTCCTTCCTCCCCCCACCCCTCTTCTCTCTTTCTTTCTTTTGTCAGTCATGGGGCTAGAACTCAGGACAGGGGCATTTTTGTGCTCAAGGCTATTACTCTACAGCTTCGAGCCACAGCCTAATATAGATATTAGGTGTTTTTGGTGGTTGATTGGAGATAAGAGTCTCATGGGACTTTCCTGCCCAGGATGGCTTTGAATCGAGATCCTCAGACCTCAGCCTCCAGGGTATCTTGGATTAGAGGCATGACCCCCACACTCAGATTTCTTCTTCCTCCTTTTTCCATCTCACTGAGTCTGTCTGTCTATCTCTCTGGCTTATTTGCAGTAAGGGTCTGCTCTGAAGTGCTGCTCTACTGTCATGGCGTTAAGCACTCAAGTGATTTCTATTACTTGGCAAGGCTCTGATACAATAGTGAAGCTTGATCACTTGATGTTTTTATTGTTTCAAAAGAATGTTAAGAATTTTTTCTGCTTAGAGATAGAGAACTGAGTCCTGACAGATACTATTATCATTATCACCAGCCATTTATCAATCATCACATCACAGATATAATTTTTATGTGTTTATGAATTTCTTTAAAAATTCTGACTGTTGGCCTTCGTCTAATTATACTTCCGCTCTAGCTTAGAGAACTGCCATTCCCAGTGGTCTCACCCCACTTCAGGCCATTATGACAGCTTCTTTAAATATTGTAATAACTTCACAAGTCTTTCCTTCACTTCCAGCCCCTCCATTTGGCAGTCTATTTTAATGTATGCTGCCAGATTTATTTTTATAAAGTACAGCTCTGGTAGTGTCACACCATCACTAAGAAAGAACATCTACTTGTGGCTTTCCACCACCTACCAAATTAAGCACAGACTCTTGGTGCTGGCCTTTAGCGCTCTCCACAAAGCATCTCTGGATGTACCCATGTTGAATCTCTCCTTATATAACCAAACTTCAGCCTGTTCATCCAGTGTCATCTATGGAAGTCAGAAAGCTACTCTGACTTTCCCCTAGAGTGTATGTTGTTTGAGGTATCTTTGGGAGTGATCAAGTCACTTGAGGCTTAATTGTAGTAAGTTTGAGTGTCAAAACCATAGAAATGATTCTGTATTTATTAGGGGAAGTCTTCTATAAAGGAGTCTTTTGTTCTCTGATCTCTTTTAACTGCTGAAAAAACATATTCAATATTTGATTTTCTTCTTTTTCATATCAATTTTCAGAGCAGTGCATTGATGTCCAAGCAACTTTCAAGGTGACCAATGGATTTTTAGTATTATTATGAATTTACACATTATGTATCTGATATATTTACATTCATTTAAGTAATTATTCTGGGTACACATTGACTCATCTCAGATAATGAGGCCATCTCTTTTAGATTTTAAACATAGAGATTTCAGTGAATAAGTCTTTAGCGATAAAATGACATTCACGTTTTATAGGCTTGTTTATTCTACTCTGATTCCTGGGCCCCTCTGGGCTCATTTTAGAAGCAAAATGTCAGTGATTAAAAAAGCTACTTGCACTCAGAGAAGGTCATTGTTGACACTTTATTTTATTGTCACTATGGGCTCACTTGGTTCTTTGTTGTAGGCTATATTAATTCTTTTATTCATGTTTGTTGAACCTTTTAATAGTAGGTACTGGAGATATGTTGATGAATAAGACAGATAGGGCTACTGTTCCTGTGAAGCTTAATCCAACAGGAGATGTAAAGATGAAACAATAAATTACACCAATAATGGTACATTTCCAGTGGAAGCAAGTTCCATAGGAAAAATTCTAAAAGTGTGTGGGAACCTGTGTCTGGGGCCTCTGACTTGAAAGGAGAATGAACCAGGGAGAGCTTTCATGATTCCATGATATGTAAGCAGAAACCTGGAGGAGAAGAAGTACTTGGGTGAGGGGACAACAAATCACTTCAAGAACTGGACAGAAGCCTCACAGCCGGGGTATGGAAACCTAGATTATGCCTGAAATAGACTGCAGAGTGTGTTTGAATTAGATCACACCAGGCTTTTAGACCATAGCAAAAACTTTAGGGGGTTTGGGAGACCATCAGTTAGATGTGCATTGGGTTGAAGTCTAGGAGACACATTGGAAGGGCAGCAGGATGCCTAAGGAGACACCATGAGAGATCTGGGAGAGAGATAATGGGATGCCAGACAAGAGAAAAAGGGCAGCGCAAATATGTGCAGGCTTAGCTATTTTTAAGGGAAATGGAACTTAGTGATTGTACAAATATGAATGAATATTGGTGAATATGGAAGTTGGAAAGGAAGATATCAATGTTTGAAATAACTTCAGGGCTTGATTTTGAAGGGTGTAGGCTACAGTTATTGAAGACTAGTTTATATATAATAATACATACCCATTTTAAGTGCACAGTTTTATGTGTTTTGATAAAGACATAAACCTATATACCATCAGTACAATGAAGCTCAGCATTTTCCCATCTAAAGATCTCTTCGTGCTTTTTATAATCTCTTCATCTTACAATCTCCTCATTCGTACAATCTCTTCATTTTGCACTAGTTCCAAAAAAGCATTGATTTGCTTTCTTATTAAACATAAGATTTACCTTTTCTGGTAGTACAATAGGTGGAATTATATTGAATGTAGTTTTTAGGGATTGGCTTTTGGGATTCTGATTTGAAGTTAACTAGTAATTAACTGATTTAATAATAATTATTTAATTTTAATAATTTTGAGTCTGTCATATTATTATGTATATCAGTAGTTTGATTTTTCTAAATTGTGTTCTATTTTATTGTTTTATCATTATTTGTTTATCCATTCATCTGTTGGTGAATAATAGTTTGCCTTCTATTTGGGGATAAAGCCTGAATAAACATTTCAGTACAATCCTTGTGTAGACATATTTTTTCTATCTTCAGGGTAAATATAACTTTCCAGGTTGTATGTATGTACATCCATTTAAATTTTATAATGCATATACATAAGAATAAATATATATATCAGTTGTCTATCATCTCTATATCATCTATCTATCATCTCTATCTATCTATCTGTCATCTATCATGTGTCCATCCATCAATCTGTCTTCTCTTGATAAATGTCTGTATGCCAGATAATTTTGACTAGTGTGGTTATTGTCCAGTGTAGTTATGCCAATTTATACTCTCATAAGCAATGCATGAGAGTTTCAGTTGCTTCTATACATGGAATGAACTTGAAATAAACTTCTAAACTTGGAATAGTCAGTTTCTAACTTTAGCCATTCTAGTGGGTGTATAGTTTTATCTCATTGATTGTGATTTTAATGTTTATTCCCCAGAATGTGAATCTATTGCTCATCATTTCAGTTCTTCATTGGTATGTCTTTTCCTTTGGATTTCTGTTTAAATCTTTTGTCCACTTTAAAATTTTATGTGTTTGTGCAATTTGTTATAAGTTTATTTAAAAGTTCTGGGTGAAAGTCCCTTATTAAATATATGTTGTAAATATTTTCTCCCAATCTGTAAGAATGACATGAGTTACACTTTATTAGTGAAACTTTGGAGCAGAAGTTTTAAATTTTGTATGATTTATTAGTTATTTTAGTAGACAGTGCTTTTGGTATCCTCCCTAAATAATTTTGTTTACCCTAATTTTCTGGAGATTTTCTTCTATTTTGTCTATTTTTATAGTTTTTATCACATGTTTTCAATTGCTATTTATTTTGAGTTAATTTTGGGGAAGAGTGTGGAGTCAAGATTCATGTTTTTTTCCCCATATGGATATTTA
Source organism: Perognathus longimembris pacificus (assembly GCF_023159225.1). NCBI lineage: Eukaryota > Metazoa > Chordata > Mammalia > Rodentia > Heteromyidae > Perognathus > Perognathus longimembris. Next base: position 134,082,002 of record NC_063162.1, on the reverse strand, counting down.
GTTGTTCTGTCATATGTTGAGGTAAGTGTTCTTTCTGAATTGTCTTGGCATAGTTACAGAAACCTGATCTACTATTTCTGGGATCTTTATTCCATTGATCTCTATGTCTAATTTAATGCCAGGAGTACTTCACTTGTTGATTTTAACGTTACTGTAAGTTTTCTATTAAGTCTTGAAATCAAAGAGTTCTGCAATTCCATTTTTAGTTTTTAAAGTTATTTTAACTGTTATAAATCCTTTGCTTTTGTATATACATTTTATAATCATGTTGTCAATTTCTATAGAAAAGCTGGAGTTTTAGTTGGAGTTATACTAAACCTTTAAATTAATTAGAAGTATTTGATAGAATTGAAATCACAACATCATTGAGTTTTCTGATAAGTGAACATATATCTTTTCATTAATTTATATGTTCTTCCAGTTTTCTAGGTAATACTTTGTATTTTTCAATTTACATTTTTGTTTGTATTTTGCTAATTTTTTTTTTTGCCAGTCCTGGGGCTTAGACTCAAGGCCTGAGCACTGTTCCTGGCTTCTTTTTGCTCAAGGCTAGCACTCTGCCACTTGAGCCACAGCACCACCTGTGGCCGTTTTCTGTATATGTGGTGCTGGGGAATTGAACCCAGGGCTTCATGTATAAGAGGCAAGCAATGTTGTCACTAGGCCATATTCCCAGTCCACTGTATTTTGCTAATTTTTAAAATCTATTTTTTTGATGACATCAGAAGTAGTATTTAGAGTACCACTTAAATGGCTTGTTTATGTAGGAACACAATTACTTTGTTTTTATAATGTCCTAATAGCCTGTGACTCTAAATTTACCTATTCACTTTATTAAAAAAAATTTTTTTTTAATTTTTTGCCAGTCCCGAGGCTTGAACTCAAGGCCTGAGCACTGTCCCTGGCTTCTTTTTGCTCAAGGCTAGCACTCTGCTGCTTGAGCCACAGCGCCACTTCTGGCCGTTTTCTATATATGTGGTGCTGGGGAATGGAACCCAGGGCTTCATGTATATGTGTCAAACACTCTTGCAACTAGGCCATATTCCCAGCCCCATCCTTTTTACTTTAGTAACCTTTTTTTTTTTTTTGGAGTCCTTTCTTTAGAATTTGTATGTAGGCAATTATATCATCTTCTGTAAGAAAATACAAGTTACAGCAGCTCTTTTCTTTCCTCCCCACCCCATTGCCTTTTTGTGCACATCAGTACTGGGGTTTAAACTCAGAATTATGAGCTGTTTCTTAGCTTTTTTGCTCAAGGCTGGTGTTCAACCAGCTGATCCACAGTCCCACTTTGGCCCTTTGGTGGTTCATTGAGTCTCTGGGATTGCGTCTGTGTACCCATCTATTCACCCATCCATCATCTAATACATCTTCTTAACTACCAGTACTTTTGCCTATTTATGCTCTGCTTTCCCTGCTGCACTGGCTAGACTTTCTAGAATACTGTTGAGGGGCTGGGGGTATGGCCTGGTGGCAAGAGTGCTTGCCTCTAGAATACTGTTGAATAGAAGTGATAAGATAGATATTTCCCTTGTACAGAATCTTAAGGGAAGAGACAACTATTTCCAGTACGTATCCTTTGTTGTGTGGAAGAAGTTCCACTATAGTCCTAACTTGTTGAGAATTTGTTTGTTTAAGCAATGAATATTGCAGTTTTCAAGCACTTTTATACATAAATTAAGATGATTACATGGTTTTTGTATGAATCTTGTTATATGGTAAATTGATTATAACACTAACAAACCTTTCTGGACATTGTTTATTATGCTTTCTGTATATATCTGGATTTTATTTGATGATGTTTTGTTGAGTCTTTGGATGTACATCTGATCCCAGTTGTTCCATTGTTTCAAAATTGAAAGGAAAAATGGTATATATACATTTTTTTAAAAAAAGAAATTCCTGTCAGGTCTTTTTGTTTTGTTTTGCTCTTGCATTTTTGGAAGAGAACCCAATGATATTTACATATAGTCTTTGGCAAGCCATTATGAAGACTTTCACATATTTAGATTATTTAGAAAATTAGAGAGAATTAGAAAGACAATAATTGTCTTCATATATCTCAGTTATGGCCTGTGAAGATGGAATTAGCTATTCATAAAACCAGAAAAGTGTATTTTCACTTAAGCACCAGAAATATGGGAAGGTTTTGAGAAGCAGTTTTACTAGGTAGACAGTAGATATTTTTAAAAAGTCAGGAACCTGGAGTTGCTTTCCTGTGATTACTAGGCAGTTAATCAACAATACATAGACATTATGGACTGTGTTCAAAATACTTCTCTGGAATCTTCTGGAGAATAACAGTGCACCCCAGAGTCTCAGCTCGTAAGCCTACCCTCTGTTAGGAAGTTGGCACAAGAATGCATTTTCTGTTTGGTACTCAGGGGGCAAAAAGCACTTTTCCTCCTTACCAAATGAACTTGGGCATGGAACTCCATTGATTAGGTGTGAAAAACATTCAGACATGGTCATATTTTGGGTGACCAGAATTGGAGACCCAAGACTGTATGATTTTCACAGCAGAAATGCTCACAATGACCTTACTGGGCTATTAAAAGGAAATGGATCCAATTTCTTCCATGGCAATCAGGAGAAACATACTTCCATGACAAGGTTTTTGGGATACCAGACACTGTAAGGAAGCAAAGTGAGCTTCTCTATCTTTCCCCTACTCTTGGTGAGATATCATTCCCTTCTCTGTTTCCATTTCTAATTTTTCATTCTTTTCAACCCTTGAGGCATACTTGTAGCAATTCAGTTCAATCTCTGTTTGCCGAGGCCTCTGAAAAAGCAGCTAATTTCTCCAGGCACATAGATTGGATTGATGGTGTGGGGGGCACAAAGGGAAAAAGAGTCTCTCATGCTCTGAGAAAGCAGCAAAACCAGACAGAAATGAGTATCACATAAGATTTTCCTGTTGCATATGAATGTTATAGAAATTTTTATTGATGATAGGGTATATGGCGCTGTGTATTTGACATTAAGTCATGTGGGCTTTGTCAAATTTTTATTTTCCAAAAGGACTCATCTGTTATTTTCAAATAAGTAAGAAATACATTAAAAATCTCTTACTGACTCAACTCTTCATATGATATATTCCCTAGTCTATAGATTTGCTGTGACACGAAAAATAAACTCCATGCCAACATTTGATGCAGGGATTGAAACATCATGCTCTCTAAAATATAACTTAGGAAGCAGTATATTTCTCAAGAAAGTTCTACTTATCAGAAGACATTGCTCACCTTAGGGGAAGTGATCATCATAGTGAATCATTTCCTTCATGAAGTGAAAAATAGGGGGAGCTTTTATATCATCTCACAATGATACCAGTTAGACCTGCCTAAACCATAATCCTTGCATCTAAATCCCCTTGTGCATCATAGTGAAAAGGTTCAAAAGAAAACATGAGGCTCTTGAGTACACATTCAATTTCTTTTAACTGCAGTATGCTTCTCCAACTTAGTACCCAGATATCTTGTTTTATGCAGGCTTTCATTTTTCAGGTCTGGGCCTGAGATTCTGCATTTATAACTGACTCCCAGGTGATATGGATACTGATGCTGTAGGTTTGCTGACAACACTGAACACCAAGATTATAGAGACTACTTAGTCAAGCTGGGTGCCACTGGCTCATGCCTGTAATCCTAGCTACTCGGGAGGCTGAGATCTGAGGATGGAGGTTTGAAGCAAACCTGGTCAGGAATGTCCATGAGACTCTTATCTCCAATTAAGCACCAAAAAAAAAAAAAAAAAAAAGCTGGAAGTGGAGCTGAGGCTTATATGACAGAGCACTAGCCTTGAGAGAAAGAAAAACAAATAAAAAAACCCCCAAAGCTCAAGGATGGCGCCCAAGCCCTGAGTTCAAGCCCTGAGGCTGGCTCAAACAAAAACCAAACTCAATGCAAATAGTCATTGCTGGTAAACTGACCTTTTGTGATATGAACTTATTGGTCATATCAAGCATATCACAATGTTTTGTTCTTGAGGAAATAGTAATCTAAATTCAACCTTTGAGTAGTCTTTACTTCTAATAGCTAGGTCAAAGTTATATCTTGAATTATAGAGCAGGAAAACAGCACTGCTGTGTAGTTGAAAACTTTCATGTACTTTGTTATAAAACATGTAACACTCATAAATTTGGGACTAGGATGGCTGGCTAGTGATCATTTGAGGCCCCCAGTATGTCAGTCGACCCCTACATGGTGCTGGCACAGGTGGGGCAAATTTGGGGGACATCTTTTGGACACTCAAGTGGAAATATCAAATGAGAACCAGAGGAATTCACTAGAGGCATTTAGACTGTATGCCTAGGTTGTGTGTGAAATTAAAAGAGAAATATAACAGAAGAATATTCATATTTAAAGGAAAAAAGAACACAAGAAAAATAGCCAACAAAGGAGACTGAGATAGGAGAGGAAAAAAGTCAGGAGTGATTTCTCATTGACGCTAAGTTGGAATGTTGGCATATAGAGTTTAACAAATGTCTGTTGAAGTGAAAAAGAAAAACAAAATTCCAGAAATGGAACTGCCTTATAAACACTGAATGAGCTCATAACCTGTGCCAAGACCACTGAATATTTTGCCTTTCCTAAGCAATCTGTACATTTTCATCTGTGTGTTTAAGTTCAAAGGTCTCATTTGTCTGGAAGACCGATTGGTGACCAACCTTCCCAGCCTTGTCTCTGGCATTTTATTGATACCTAACTAAGCAGGAAGCCCTTTTCCCTTTGAGGATTTGCAGCTAATGCAATTGATAGAAACCAGTTGACAGAAACTGATGTTATTTGGCTAATAATATATTAGTATCTCCTTTTCATTTTGGTGCTGTATATGGTATATGTGGTTGATTATGTCCAAGCTCTAGCTAAGCCAGTACCTGTCCTGTCTGAGGGGTTTACATATGTAACTAGAAGAGATAGATAAAGGAACCATGGCTTAGCTCCTCCTCCTCAGAAGCCTGAGCACTCATAAAAATGAGATACATACTGCTATTTCAAAAAGAGGGCCTAGAAGCTGGGTGCTGGTGGCTAATGCCTGTAATCCCAGCTACCCAGGAAGCTGAGATCTGAGAATCACAGTTCAAAGCCAACTGGGGCAGAAAAGTCCCAATGAGTCTTTTCTCCAATTAACCACTCAAACCCATAAGTGGTGCCATGCCTCAAGTGGTAGAGTGCTAGCCTTGAGCACAAAGAGGCCCAGGGACAGTGCCCAGGCCTGAGTTCAAGCCCCACAGCTGGCCAAAAAAAAAAAAAAAAGGTGGGGGGGGTGGCTTACATTGTGAAGAATAATCTGTTTTGGAGATTAATTGCTTTATACTGCCTGGTTTGAATGCTACTTTAGCATTTTTCAGAACTCAGTTTTCTCATCCATAATGTGGAGATGGAAAACTTACCAAAAAACAAAATAAAACAAAGCAAACAACAATAATGAAAACAAAAAGCAGCATAAATGAATATTGTTGAGACCAGCATGTAGACATGTAATGCATGAAGTAGGGATGCAGATGGAATGTGGTACATAAAAGGGGTTTATAAAGAACACTGAGTGAACTTTGTCAAAACTATATTGTAGATGAACATAGAAGGTGAATCTAGTTCTCTTTGGGGACACTCAATGTGCTTCTCTGTAGATATAACTGATTTTTGTCAGGAATACAAATTGTTGGAGCATTCTCCAGTCTGTAGTAAAGGGTCCTGAGTCACTTGAGTTCTTGTATCCACGTTCCCATCACTCAGTGATGGCTATTTATGAAACCAGTGATTCCTCTTTAGAGCCAGAGAGGTGATTCCCTCTGTAAGTTGAGCTCTAATTAAGACCTTTAACCTCATATGGGCTTGAATAACAAAGTAGAAACAGACATTTCTAGTGGTTTTAGGTGTTTCAAATCCGGACCTAACAAGCCAGCTGGAAAAGAAGCAATGACTTGGACACCATGATATTAGTGAATGTGGATAATCACTGAAAAATCCAAGGAATTTGCGAGGTCAGGACACTGATTTTCATAGACAAAGATTCTTATCAACTTTCCCCTATTTGCAAGATTCAAGTCATGCATTATTGAGTGGCAAGATGCCAGTCTAAATAGAATATTTGCCAGCTTCAGGTTTATTGACTTCAATTTGTTGGTTATAATTACTAACTTTTTATGTTTAAATGTTCTTGAGCTGACATGCTTGGGGGGAAAATTAAACCACAGTGGTGATTGCACAGCAAGGAAATCAGCAGAAGAGGAAAATGAAATGCTAGGTGAAAGCTTCCAGTCAGCAGTGATGGGAATGAGTGGGTGGGAGAGTTAAATTTTTAAGTGATTTAGCAAATGATGCTAAGAAAGTGCCACCACATCATTTGGGTTTTTCTATTATAACAAATTGTAATTGATCATCTTTTGATACTCAAGTAAGAAAACTACTTTACAGAACATTTTCCCTGCCCTAAGTGAAAACTCAAACTAAAAATTAAAAAAAAAAACACCAAAAGAACCCAAACCTCAAACTAAAAATTTCTTCACCTTTTGCTTAAAAGAAGACTCAAGAAGAGATTACATTTTGAAACTCAGAGCTGCTTGAAAACTTGGTTGAGAAGGTATCAAAGAAGTGCCTTTTATTCCAGAATGCACCAGAGTCTTGGCAGTAATAGTTAGAAATAATGAAATCAGAAAATGACATTTTCCTGTCTCCCTCAGCTGTTCGGTCACCTTGTGGAGTTTTTAGAGGAGGACAGATCCATTTATTTTTCTCCTCTTCTTCTAAGAACATACTATCTTGTAAAAAAAAAAGATTCTGGATTATCTTCTGGGATTAGTCCTAAATGGCTCATGTGTGTTGAAGCGCTTTTCCAAAACACTCCCTACCTGGGGAAATGAAGAGATTATTTCTTTCCATCTTAATTTTTCTAAGGAAATAAATGTTAGTGCTTTTAATGAATGAAAATAGACATTTTTCTGAGCTTTTGTCTTAACATTCTTTCTTTTATGAGCTTTGTTTCTTCTGTATTCATCGATCTAGTCGCTGTCCTTCTATTTATTCGCCCATTCATTGCCATACCCATACAAAACTTAAAACTCAAAGACCTATGTAGAGCTACATGAATTCTTGCTAATAATTTCTTTATAGTTCTGGTTTAATAGTCTCAATAAGGTCTACCACTTGGAAATAAATTTCTCAGGTGGTTATAGCTAACAATAACATATGGCAATCAAAATATGCCAACTACTCAAATTTTATCATTACATTATGTATGCATGTATTTAGACATCCTTCTCTCTCTGTGTGTGTGTCTGTCTCTGTGTCTCTCTTTCTGTCTCTCTGTCTCTGTCTCTGTCTCTCTCATTGGCTTGAACTCAGGCCCTGGGCACTGTCCTTGAGCTTTTTCACTAAAGGCTAGTGCTCTACCACTTGAATCACAGGGCCACTTCCAGTTTTCTGGTGCTTAATTGGAGATAAGAGTCTCATGGACTTGAAGTTTGATGCCCCAGCTGGTTTGGAATCTCATCCTCAGAGATTTCAGTTGCCTAAGTAGCTAGGCTTACAGAAGTGAATGAACCACAGGCAGGTGCCCAGCCCTTTTTCTCTCATGTTTTGATGTACTAACTTACTTCATCAGGGAAGCCTGCCTTTCTCCTCCTCCCCCCACCCCTTTACCCTAGCTGTGTCACCCTGGAACTCCTGGCAGTCTGTACCTCACCTTCATAGTACTTGCTGTGAATTGTTTACTTAATGCCGGTCTTTTCCTTGGACTGCATGCTTCAGAGGGAGGTGGGGGGGGGGAGGACCATGTATCACTTACTACCCTCTTCTTTCCAGCCTCTTACAGTGAGTGACTGGCACCTTATATAATACAATTCCTTGAATAAAATTTTAAGATATTTAGTGTAACCATTCAACAAACATTCAATTTAATTTAACCACTGACCACAACAAGGGTCTATGTTGAATTAACTTTTTAAACTTGTGTGTAATATTGTATATGCAATGGTTATGATCTAGCAGTCACAAAGTAATGAATTGTAGAAAAATTAGAGAAGAATATGTGATCACTGAAAGGAAAATTGATCAAGAGAAGCTTTAAACTAGAGAAATTAGAATCTGTGGAAATAATGAAGCCTTTTCTGGATAGTGAAAGCTTTAATCCAACTTCTTATTTAAACTTTTGAATGAAAATAGATGTAGAAAACCTTAGGTTAAAAATCTTTACACTACTAATGACTGGGTAGATTTTTGCAACTTTTCCCCTTAGGAGCTCTTGTGCTTTCCCAGTGTAAAATGTAATTAGCAGATATAAAAAAGTATATTAATCTTATAAGGTTTCATTATGGTTGCTTATATGTAAATTCTTTTGTGTTCACGGATTGCTTGTCTTTCATTTTAAGTAAGCAGGTTAGAAGTCAAATTCCATTACCAACTTGATTATAATCATTACATTAAAAAAAAACAAAAAACAAATTCCCAAGTTGGCATTGGTGGTGGCTCATGCCTGTAATCCTAGCTGCCCAGGAGGCTGAGATCAGAGAATTGGACAGAAGTATTTGAGATTCTTATTTCCTAGTAAGCACCAAAACAAAGCAAAACAAACAAAAAAACCAGAGTATTAGTTGTTTTATTTTCCTGAAGAAAGTTTACCTTACTTGGCTTGGTTTTAGGATTTAGAAGTTCATTACCAATCCCAATATCTTGATGTAGGTTTTCTGCCAAGTGTTTGGGAACTTCAGGTTACTATAACATAATGTAATGTAGCAGACTGAGATATTACAGTTATTCACCAGTGTATGTTAAGTGTCCAGTAATCAACATCTAACATCACCTGGGCCGGTTAGTTTCTACTTACCCTTCCATATCACCTTCCCTCTTTTTCCTTTCTGCTTGCTGACTAGGACACTCTGCTATGCAGAGAACACCCTCAACAGATTGTCTGGGCATTTGGCTTCCGGTGTGTCCTGTTAGGGACCCAATAGGAGATATGTGTGGGAGACATCAAGAAATAATTCTCTGTGGGCCTGTGATGGACTGGTTGTGTTCTTTCAGGTTGGTCATAGCTTCTGTCACAGTGGCTTCCATTCACAATTCCTGCTTTCTGTGACAAACTTTTACTAAGGCTCTTTAAATTACTTGAATTCCAGCCCACCATTTGTTTTCATTGCTTTGTCAATTCATTCAGCTTTCCCTTCTTGAAAACAAGGTGAGAAACTGTAATCCGTTACACTTCAGTAGATCATTCAAGTTATTAGAACCAACAACGATTTCAAGTACCAATTGATACCAAAAAATGTGTTGTTTTGACCAAAGTGTAGTTCCTTTGGCCTGATCTTCATATATACTGCTGAAATATCAGGTTCATCATCAATAGTAAACCATCTTTCAATTATTTATCCAGCATTGAGAATGAATAGATCATGTCAAGCTGACCTTGTCAGAAGGGCTGTACATTTGTGAAATGGAAGGTTCTGGTGTGGGGAATGTGTTATGCAGGTCTATATCCTTGTCTCATAAGAGGATGAAACCTAGGATCTTAAACTTGCTAACACTGAATTGTGCTCAGCTGTGTTAAGTAGCACACAGCCTTTTGGTGTGGGTGTGTAGAGAAAGCCTTGCATAGTGTAAGTTAGCTGATGTCGGTGAAAAGGGTACAAATGCAGCACAATGAACAAAGAGGATTTTCTTGTCCCTGTTCTCCACAATTTCCTGTTTCTGTAGGTATTCCCTCTGTTTCTTTTGCTGTTTAGCAAAAGAAAACCCAAATGCTCCAGGCCCTCCTCTGTGTCACTCAACTGAAGAGAGAGAGAAAGATACCTGGCAGTAACTTACACAAACAAGAAGCTTAGAAACTTCCTACTATTCAAAAAGGGTTGTTTTGAGCAGGTTTGATTTAATTGGGGGATATACTTCATGCTTTGGGGCAAAACTTGGGGCACTTACCACTTTTTTTTTTAACACCCTTTGGCTCTACATTTCCTTCTTCTTTTCCCCTTATGCCATTTTCATGATGCTGAGAGGAATATGAAAGCTCAAGGCAGTGTTAAGAGTAGATGGAAGATTCCAGGCATGGCTTTCTATACCCAAATACTCATTCTTTTATAATTTCTGATTATACAGTCATGTTTTGCCACAAGCATCTAGTAGCTTTAGTACTACAGTGCAATGAAGTCTGAAAATACAAAGTTAATGGCAACAGTCATTATGCTTTTCTGGTCTTGAGTTTTGCAGCAACAACAAATCTATCCCAAGTCTGGGTGGCAGGAAGTAATCGTTGAGATGGCCGCTGTTGCTAAGGCCACCATCACTGGAGAAGTGCTCAGGCAAGCACTACCTCCTGAGGGAAAAGCAGAGTGTCAAGCTGATCTTTTACTGGAGAAAACCAATGATGTTATTGAACAGCACATAGAATCCTGCCAACCTACCCCACCAAGTTCGACAATCAATGGATGAGCAAGGTTGTTTGCAGAGATAAAAGAACAAAATGCTTTTTTTTTTTTTAGAGCAAGCATTGATTGTGAAGATGTATGTGACCCGGGTCTTCTGTCGGAAACACTGTTTTTAGATATATGCAGATTTCTTTGTAAGACGATTTAAATTTGGGGTTTCTCTTAGCTGTGCTTTAGGTGGCTACGTGGGAGTCTTGTCAAAGGTCTTGCCTTCCTTGAGTTCTTTGGCAAAATAATCAGAAACTTTAGAGAATAGAGGCAGAGCTTATTCTGTGTAGACAAGACTTAATACAAACTTAATACAATATTTTGATATGCATCGAGAAAACTTATAAAGGCAGATGTGGTGAAATTTCTGTTTATACCAAAGAGTCTCTTTGTGCCAATATCCCTGATCCCACCCCTCAGTCTTATACAGATAGACTCAGTCTGTAAGGCCATATGAGAGGGAGGTATAAACGTGTTTAGCTATGTCTATAGATCATCAGTCTGTAGGTAAAGATCAGCTAGAAGAGGCAAATGATTAAATCATCTGTGAATTTTGTCTTTGGTTAGACATGTAATATTTGTTGGGCTTTCATAGTATTGTCCAAGGTACTTCTGGGGTTTACATGGCCATTTGTGGCATCCCAAAGAGCTAGATGGCAATAATGTGCTTCTCTGTGAATCTGCATAGGCCACACCCAAAATGACACTTAGCTGATTTGAAATGGAATTCTAACATCTTAGCCTGTGAATAGCTCATGCTGCTTAGTAACTTTAGAAGCTGGGAAGACTTTTAAATGATATGGGAAATGGGTAACTTTCCATTTACATAGTTTTACAGAAAATAAATCTTTCAAAATTGGAGTACATGGAAAAATATTAAGGGGGATATTTCATCAGTCTCAATTCTAGTTGTTAAGAAAGTGGGAAGAGCTCAAGAAAGGCCCACTCTTTCTCTTCAAGGACACTTCAGAGGTTATGCTGACCACTGAAAGGAGGTCTAGGAAATGTAATCTAGTCGTGAGTCCAAATAACTTGATAAAAGTCAAAGGTTTCATCTAGGAAAAGTAGAGAGAGCCACTGAAGTATAGTAATCTCTTCTAAGTCATATCAAAACATGTATGTATGGATACATGTGAATTAATTTCTTTTGGCATAGAGTATTGCCTTTTTGAGCTCTATATCAAATTTTTGAAATCTTTTCCTAGAGTGGTAAGTCCATGATGCACAGATTTGCTAGCTAAATGAAGACCAAGTAATTAGCTTTATTAACAGCTAGGCAAGCATAAATAAAGCTCCCTAGACACAAAGCTGTCTGTTAAGAAGCAGATTGGGAAGAATTCAACTTGGACTTGAGGCTGAACTAGTATTTTAGACTTTGGCACCAAATCGTAACCTTGGGACCCATGACTGCCTGCCCAGAAGACTTGAAACCCATCAACCCAGCCATTAGTATGAACTTCAGCCCACTCCCACACACCTAGTTACCAGAGGAGTGTGAGCCTCCCTTCTAAAGAGGGAAGTACTGCTTGGCCTCCTGAATATGTGTGTGTGTGTGTGTGTGTGTGTGCGTGTGTGTATATTTATATACATATACACAAATACATATATTTCCCTTGTATGTGGTCAGGATCAGGTCAGAGCATAAAGGGAAAACCTCATATACTATATATTTCTCCCAATAAATGTAGAATTCTGGCTCTTGATTTAGTTTCTTGGGGGAGAGCATGTAGAGGTGGGAAGCTAGATAAGAAATCTTTATTCAGGAACAGGAAGAGTAGAGTCGGGGATGTGAATCTCCATTTCTTTGGGCAGAAGAAAGAATGTAGTTGGACAACTAATGAGAAAAGTGGAAGTTAAAGCCATATTTGAAAGGAAAGCTTTGATGATGAAGAGTTGTGTAATTAATCACCTCAAATATTCTTTATTTGGGTAATGGAAATATGGACTTATTTTAAGCACACATCTTATTCTTATGAAACCTCAGCACAAAGAAAAATGAGAAGTGAAGAGAAGCAAAATGACAGGTGTTTTCAAATATGCAGTTTGATGCGTATAGGAACTGCAAGGGAAGGAAAAGGAAGAGTCATATAAGGACGTGAGGGAGAGTGCTAGAAAGGAAAGTGGGTGTAAAAGGACAAAGAGGTTTGGGCATGGTGGAGGCTGGGGGACATGGCAGTGATTGTTCCTTCACAGAGATATGTCACAGGGATTATCACATTAGCCAGGGTGTTGGCACACTGGAAGGACAATGGAAGAGAGGTTAATGGAAAGGCCATTTATAAGGCACTGTGAAAGGAACCATCATAGGGTGGTGAAGTACTCAGCCGCTGGCAATAGTGAGAGATTTGTTACTCTCTTACAAGGATAGAGTGTGATCCTAGAGCCTGGCCCAAGCTTTAACTATGACTGAGGGCACAGGTTGGGAAATATATTGCCAAAAGGGAAGAAACTGGAGGAATGAATTCTGCCTTCTGCCTTCTTTTGTCTTCCCATGTCCTGCTGGTGCCTCCCTTTGGCTAGAGTCAACTGGAAGCCAGAGGCAAGAAGACATTAGTAAAGGAAGCCTCATTGGAAACACAACAAGGCAGTGAAGGGTGGAGGGGCACATAGAGAAAGGCCTATTTGACATTTCACTGCAACGCAGGGGAGTGTGTGAGATCAGATTTCCTGCCATATTTTAATTAATGAATTGCCTCCACAAAGTTATTGAGTGCTTGCTCTGGTAGGTGCCATGGATAAGAAATCAATAGAGACCTTGTTTTTGAGAGGATCATATACCAGAAGACAATCAGGATTGTAAAAACAGAGAATGGAGGATGTGGGTATGAGGAACAGCAAAAGACAAGCTGATGGGGATAGAAGAGGATGTGATTTGGAGGCGTGTCGATCATGATATGGAGGGGGGCAGTCATCCACCGTGCACAGTGAATAGCATGGACAAAGGTCCAGATGCTGTCAGAGTATGGACAGAAGACTTCAGTCAGAGAGAGAGGGGAATACAGGGTCTGATTGTCATTCAAGTTGCCAAGTAAGTGGGAGTCAACAGAGGATTATATATACAGTACTTAACTGATAAAACTGCCTTCTTTTGTTAGTATGTGTTTTTCTTTTTTTTTTTTAATCTTATGCTCTCACTGACCACTTTCCTGATTGTTGTGGGTATTGTTTGTGATGGAAGAAATCTCTGGAATTAAGGCAGTATATAGGGTGGATTTGATGTGGGGAGTTGAAAAAGAAACATTGCAAGTACTTAATATGTTCTCCCTTCAGTTGTCAGTAGGGTTTTCATTGGAGGACAGTGATAATATTGGGGATGCTGGCATAGAAATTAAAATGCTTAATGATCCAGGTCTTAGTGGTCTACTACATTAGTGTAAAAATGAGATGTGACTTGTTGAGGACTTGGAAAGTTGTTTTGAAATACTATCACTGTACCATGATGTATATTATTTTAGAGTGCAAAACAGCCCCCCCAACCCCATGAAAATACAAATGCACAGTGTCACATTATGTTTTCAGACTTTGATCTCCAAAGAGGAAACTCTCCAGGACTTTGGGGGAGAAAGTCCATTACTGAATTAATCAAGCAACTATCTTCTATCTGCACTTTTATTTTCTATACCCTTTACACCTGTTTAATTAATCCTAAACATGATGCTGACTGCTAATTAAACAGCCCTGGAAGTGACTGACTGAAGGTAGTAATTTGAGATAATTAGTTTTGGTTTCAAACACTCAATTTTCACACTTTGTGCTCATTTTTAGAAAGGGGTGCCTCACTATTACAGACAGAATGGGGGTTGGGGAAAATTTTTACTGCTGGACTCTGAGTAGCTGAGGAAGTGGGAGGGTTATGTCTCCAGGTATGACAAGGAAATTGCATGGTGTTGTAGAATTTCCTACAGAACACTCTCCTCTTCCCTGTGTACACACACACACACACACACACACACACACACACACACACACACACACCACTCAGATATAGAATTCCTCCCAAAGTCAAGATCAGATTACTGATTCTCTTTTATTAGAACATAGAAATACTCAATATCTTGTTCTTTGGGACGGTTTTTTTCCCTAAGAGGGAGAAGATGTCACTGAGCCATCAAGGTATTTAACTGGGGTCTCTTGAAGCAAAATGAAAAAAAGCAACAAAGGTCAAGGTTTGGAGTTTAGTCTGAAATTGGAAAGAGTGCCTTTCTGAATAATCCTCAACTACAAAGACACGAGGCAACCATTTGTCAACCCCACAGCTAATATCTGGCAGGGAGAGCAAAGGGCAAGAACATGTAGATCAGACATTTTTCATAGTCACATGATGTTGATAAGTAAGTCAACATGGTCCTCACCAAAAGAACAGACCAGGAGTTGTTTATAGAGTTAAATAGGCTGGACTCAATTGTTCCATTGTTGTAGCTTATAGGAGGCATTCACAGAGGCTGAATGACTCCTGAGCACCCTGGAGAGCTCCAGGCATGTTGTTCTGCACATCAGGGTGTCAGCTGCAACATTGGATGGATTGTTTTATGTACCAGTCAAGCTTCCATCTTCAAGCACACCACTTGAGCTAAGGCACCTAGGAATCCATTTGACCTGTGAACCTTCATTACAACCAGCATGGAATGAGTAGGGCTAAGATGCAAAGCTGTATCATTTACACTCCAAAAATTGCTGAGAAACTATATAGGATTCCTACTTAAAAAAAATAGTTAACCAATTTTTCATGTTTATGTCAGGAAATAGGCTCTTTTCCCAAAGAATTTATGATCTGGATTCTTATTCTTTGTAATTTTTTTTGAATTGGAAAGCTATCTTTATTAGTAGTTACATGGTTGGCTCTACCCAATTCTTTTTGTATGATTCAATGACAATATTAATGACAATCATTAAACTTGCCAAACTATATACTTAGAGTAATTTAGCAAAAATGCAACCTTACAGTTTAAATGGTGTCAAATCTCCAATTTAAAAAATCTCATGATGAATTTTGTTAGATATTGTACATCCTTTCTGCCTTAAAGCCCAAGACAATTTTATGATGACTTTTTCTGTTACATGTATGTATGTTCTAGGTCTTTCGCTACTCATTTCTAAGACAGAATAATAATCACATGTAGAATAAAACAGCAGCAACAACAAACACAAATGTTTTCCTTTGGTTCCTGAAAAAAGCAAACAAACAAAAACCTAGGGCAAAACTAACTCTTTCATGTTGGTGGTTCTACAGCCACCAAGATATTACCCACTCGTGATATCTTCCAGATAGCCCTTCTAATTATGTTATAGTGTTGGCTGTTTAATCTCTTGTCAGTTCTTCATCCTACACCATTCCCCACAGGGGTAAAATGACCTGTCATTTGTTTTGCAGATACCTCAAATTAGCTATGCATCCACAGCCCCAGAGCTAAGTGACAACACCAGGTATGACTTCTTCTCCCGAGTGGTCCCACCTGACTCCTACCAAGCCCAAGCCATGGTGGACATTGTGACAGCCCTGGGATGGAATTATGTGTCAACACTGGCTTCCGAGGGCAACTATGGCGAGAGCGGTGTCGAGGCCTTCACCCAGATCTCAAGGGAGATTGGTGAGCATAAATTTACCAGGTGGTTGTGTTTAGAAGTGACAGGATGCTGAAGTCTGAGCAACCCCAAGTGCTATCTGAGATGTATGGATTGATTAGAACTACTATAGATCCATGCCTCAATTGGCTATTATAGAGGATGCTGGGTATATTCGAAATGATTTTGTTGTTTAGTAGGACTATCAAGGTGACACTTGGGTACTAATTTAGGATATAGGACACCTGACTCAGATGAACATTTATTTGAGTTTGTTTTGACAAGGGAGTTTGCTGGCACATTAGAGCCACTGTAAATTTAAATAAGTGACATTACTATTTGATTGTTCTAGATGAAAAAAATTTAAATGTAGAGTTTAACATCCAAATCCAGGGGGATTAAGACTAATAATCACCTTAAAGCAATACCCCAAAGTAGAGCCTTTATACTTAATAGCTATACTTAAGTGCTATTTAGTGACACATGACATTTCTTGTTGTTGTTTTTTAACTTTTTTTTTAACCTAACTCTGAAACTTCAGTCGGATGAAAGGCAGAAGGTAAAATTTGATTAGGACAAAGTACTATTGAATCCCTTCCTTCTTTCCCTCCTTCTCTTCCTATCTCCTGTCATTTTCTTTTTGAGACGGGTCATTCTATGTATCCTAGGCTGGCCTGGAACTCACTATGTATCTCAGGCTAGCCTCAAACTCATTGTCCTTCTGTATTATCTTCCTGAGTGCTGGGATTACAGAGATGAAGTACCATGCCCAGCATACGTCCTAGGCTTTCTTCACAATACTTATTGAAATCTTTTTTTTTTTTTTGGCCAGTCCTGGGCCTTGGACTCAGGGCCTGAGCACTGTCCCTGGCTTCTTTTTGCTTAAGGCTAGCACTCTGCCACTTGAGCCACAGCGCCTCTTCTGGCCGTTTTCTATATATGTGGTGCTGAGGAATCGAACCCAGAGCTTCATGGATATGAGACAAGCACTCTTGCCACTAGGCCATATTCCCAGCCCCACTTATTGAAATCTCTTTAGACATTTCACCAACTTGTATGTTTACCTATAAGTTTGTAAATCCATTCTACTACTTGGAATAAATAGAACAAGACAAAATGACTTAAAACAACTTAGAATACAAGCCTTATTGCTAATTGGTCCATGGATGAAAGAAGATATGTTATTGTCACTTAAATACTAGTCCTTTTAGTAAAAATGAGGTTTTCTGTATAGGAAATAACATTTTATGTTATGGAATAATTTATGTGTCCATTGGATATCTTTCAATTATTTTCAACTTAGAAAAATTATTTTGATTAATTTATTATCTTTCTTGAAGGCTTTGATTCAGTAAAAGAACATAGGGGTGATTTGGACTTAACCACAGTTACCAAAGGGCAAAGAATATAAAGTTGTTAAAATAAGACTTTCATTTGAAAGACTTCTAGATGCCCTCTATCGTTCATCTATACATAGCAGAATATGGATATTTATTATGCACAATCATTTTTTCTATATAACATTTATTCTATGCTTGCACTGTAGTAGAAACTGTAGAAAAAAGCTGTCTTGTTAGATACATGAGATTAATTGATTTAATTGGATACCTGATTATACTGACAATGTCCATGATACCATAATCTTTGCTCTTTGGAATTTTAAATTACGCCACTATTACTATAAAAATGATTGAAAACCATCCATTGAACTTTAAAAATTATATTATCATCTTGAATAAAAGCCCCGAGTTTATCATTAAAGAAAATGCCCACTCAGATGAAAACAATAGCTTCTGGAAGCAGAGTTAATGCATTATTTAAGCAGCTGATGTCAGTTCTTACCAGAGTGATAATTCACAAGGAGAAAGAATCAACAAAATATGTGTTGAGAAAAGTTTTCTGCAGCGATCTTGGGCATTCGTTAATGCAAAGACACATTTCATGTGCATGACACAGATTACGATGGGAAATTCAACACAGGATGTCATTTGCCAATTGTTGTGGAATCTGACACAATGTTGTTTCTTTTTCTGCAAGTTAAGTGAGAGTACAATTTCATTCTTTTGACTAAAATAAGAAACCCCCAGTTTTCACTTTTAGAGAGCATTGCTATATTTTGGTATATTGTCACATAAAATTATTCAGATGGTACCATTCATCACTCCTGATTTAAAAAAAAATTGTAGTCATTAATATGGGTGAAAAAATTTTAGTGCCTTCTGTGTTGATTCTTTTTATATTCTGCAATCTGATTGGCTGTCCATTTTATTTCAGTTTTCACTGATCTGGGGAATGGAGAGGGGGAGGGATGGCTTGCCAATTAATATGCAGAATACTGAAAAGGCCAAATTAGTACCACACTAGAGTATGCCATGGAATATATTAAATATCAAAATCATCCCTCATTTTAATGACAAAGATTTTTATCTAGAACAAAAATAGCTGAAAATTAAACCTTTTGCATGACAATGATATTGATGGGAATGGCAAATGATAGTAACTTAGCCCATTCTGAAGTTATCTAATGGCGCTAATGAAAATTCATTAGTTCTGTAACATTTGCTCTTCCTACAACATTGACATGATGACATTCCTGTCATCAAGTGAGTGGTGTGTATTTAAAAATCTTAGTATCTTGACCAATAAGGAGATGTGTTCACAACTTATGGAATGTCTGCATCACCAGAAAATTATATATTTCTCACACTCATACATAAAAATTTCCACACTTTATTCTGAATTTCTTCTGTCTTTGGTGATGTTGGTTAAGAAGAAGTTTTAGCTTAAATTGAGGCATCCTGCATTTTGTTTCTGATGAATTCAGGCAGATCATAATGTAATGATAGTGAAATGAACACTCATTTAGTGATAAATTACTTGTACATTTCCATTAGAGTGTTTTTAATCTGAACAAAGTCTGAGACTTGAAGAAGTGTCCCTTGTGAATCAGAGAGAATGAAATTCATGAGTGATGGCAGTCAGAGACCTCTGTAGGCAGTATCCTTGTGAAGGAGAGATAAGAGATACCTGAGAAAATAAAGACAAATAGCCCTTTGATGTCCTAGCTGTTAGAGTGTCAGTACAAAGAAACTCTTGACTATAAGATTTTTACTGAAAAAACCCCCAAATCATTTTGGGATCAGCCAATAGCATACTTTAACTGGAACTTAGTGCTTAGCAAGGTCCAGGAGACAGAATTGGAAGGTTCAATACTGACACATCATTGGATATTTCAAATAATAGGTTCTTAATATTTTAATATCTGAATATCCTTAATATTTTTTAAATAAAGGAGGAACTGCTGATGAGTGAGGAAATCTGTCAGGATATACACTTAAGGTGATATTGAGAAAGAGAGAGAGAGACACTCAGGGGCTTCTGCACTATCAGTATTGTCTTTATAATATTAATATGGAAGAGGAAATAGACTTTAATGATATTTCTCAGGTGGAGTCTATGTGGCCTAGTAACTGACTCTAGAGGTTGACGATGAGAGAAATTAAAACTGACCATGTAATTCTCTGGCTGGATAGCTCAAGTCCCATACACAGAACCAATGGAAAGGTTGGTGTGGAGTGGAGAGCTTAAGTCTGATCATAAAAACGCTAAGCTTCTCTATATGTCATTGTGGAGAAGGGCATCAAGGAGCGTTGGTCTGAGCTAAATAGGAACTGAGAGGTAGATCTAAAACTTGCAGACACACAATTATCAGTTACAGAGAGGGCTGTAGTTCCCAAAGAAGCAAAGGGGATTGAGGATGGACTCTTGGGGAGAAGCTTAAATACAAGGATTGGGAAAAATGGCCTGTAAAGTAGCTACTAAAGATAGGATATAATCGGAGCTCCAGTGGTGCAATTGGTTAGAGGTAAGGTAGGATACAGTGTTCTCTGTCTGTCTGACTTTCTCTGTGGGTTTGTACTTGGTGGAGGGCTATCGGTCAACTTCAAAGAAGGGTTTCACTCTGAGAAGTAGTAGGATGGCATTCTGTTGCGCAATTCTTCATAAGAGAACAGGACCTTTTGCCAGTAAGCATAGCTAATTCTGAGCCATGTACTTACAGAGAACTAAGCAATGTCATTGAGGTGGGTGTTTTAGTTTCCCAATCTGCCCTAGCAAAGCACAATGTAGGTAGTTTGAAACAAGATTCTTTGCCTCACTGTTCTAGTGGATAGATATTTGAAGTCTAGGCATTCAGGGGGCTGTGCTGGTTCTGGAACCTATAGGGGAGAAACCTCCCTGGCCCTTGGAGCTGCTAGCATTTGCCAGCAGACTTGGTATTCCTTGGCTTAGAGATAGATGGATCACAAGTCCCTGCCTCTGCCACCACACAGATTTCTTCAGTGACTGAATCTTCTCTCTGTATAAGGATACAGTCCTATTGGATAACAGGCCTACCTTACTCCAAGAGGATCTTATTTCTAATTGATGGGATCTGTAATGACTCTATCTTCAAATGGTTGGATTTTGAAGTACAGAGGTGAGGATTTTGCCTTATCTTTGTGGAAGATAGTTCAACTGATTATGAGGAAATTCGAAGTCATCAGGCAGATTTCAGGTACTTAGAAGGGAAGGAGTCTGGAGGACAATGGGTTAGGATAATTGTCGCTTGAGGTGAGCGTGAGGTAAGCAGAAATTTGGTTAACAGAGAACTTATAACAAAATGAATTCGGAAGTTCTCTGGATTTTAATTGAATTTTGTTCTTCCATTTTGTGTATGTGTGCGGATAGGGTGACATCACTAACAATTTGGGTCTCTACAGTAGAGTAGGAGGTGAGATCTCTGTGTTCAGCTGTCCTAGGCATCAAGGTAGCCAAAAGCTTCCTTGCTCCTCTAGGGTATTGAAAAGCCAGTGAGTACTGGTTGTTTGGTTGCCTTGCTTTCCCAGTTCTAAGAACCCCCACCCCAACACCTGGAAAATTATGAACACCCAGAGAATCCCTTCTGGCTTATTTTTGTTTCCCCTTCTGGCCTCTTTTGGCTCAAAGGAGGGAATCGCTGAGTTGCTGCTGGTTAAGATTTACTCATCACTCCTGTTATACTCTCAATTGTTAGGACCAGAGTCTTCTATTTGTCTTGTTTTAATTATTCAGTGCAATATTTCACTGATATTGTAATAAAGGGGTTGATGATATTCACTCCTTCTTTTCCATCATAAGCTGTGGGGCTTGTAGTTTGTGACTCAATAAAGACTTCCTTGAGTCTTTAGACAGGCTCTTTCATTCTTTTGTCTTACCTTATTATACTATTTTAAAAAGAAGACAGGATAATAAATGTTAATGCTACCACTGTCATTATAAGGGGCAAGGAAACTAAAGCTTTATCTTTGAAGATAAAAGGAGTTGGTGAAAGCGTAATATCTTTCCATTGTGGATTTTGCACAGTATAGTGACACGCCTCCTTTAATCAGTCATCGTGTTTACCAATGACTTATTGAAGATGACAGGCCTTCAGGTCGTCATGGCATACATTACAGAGAACAGAATAGACCTGAATCTGTCAAATTTTGTTCTAAATGTGACTTTTTTTTTTCTAATTTGCAAGTCTTGGAAGCTTCTGACTATTGTCTGACATGTGTTCTGAATCTTAAAAATCTCAGTATTGAAAGGAACCATAGAGGTCATTAGATTGGAAGAGTCTGTTTGAAATGTTACTGTTTTTGACCAGTTTAATTCACTCATTCTTTGTATATAAAGTGATTGACATGTGCCACAAATCTGAGAACAAGGATCAAACAATAAAGGGGAATCTCATTCTTAGTATCAAATTAAGAAGTACCCACAGAGTCTTTTTAATTATTAAGTAATGTACAAGGAGGTTTCAATTCTGTAAGACAACTTATGACTAGAATGCATCTTGATCAATGTCACCCCTTCCATCATTCCCCCCCATATACTCCCACCGTAATCCCTACTTTCCAATTGTTTTCAGAGTGTACATTGAACATTATGACTGTGTTTTCTCACCCTTTCTTCAGGTCACATGTTTTAAAATTTAGTGTTGTTTGAAAAGAAAGCATTGCCTTACCTGCCTTCCCCCTCCTTGGGTTATAAATAAGAACCAACTTTATATGAACTGAAATGGATTCATTTTACTATTAAAACCAAGTATTTTTCAATGACAAAGAAAAGAATGCATAAAGAGGAGTTTTTCCTCTTAGATGTTCATTGCTTTGGAAAAAAATGACTTCCAGCAGGCAAAAATCAATTTGACAAAAGTATTAATGTTGTAAAATACGATGAATGAAAGGAAACATTTTAATTCAATTGAAAGTTTTACTTTATATTCCTACAGCTGAGTTCCATTGATAACACCATATTTCAAGTCACGAATCATATTTAATTAATATTAACACCAGGCAATTGGGCAAGAATGACTTCAAAGGAGGGCTGAGGAGATTGTAAATTGGAATTGCAGGTGCCGTAATAGTATAGAAGCTGTGGAGGCACCCACAGAAAGTGGCTATGCTTTTAACAATTACTGCAGAACATGATCAAATAGAGTGTCATTTCAAAGCTGTTCTGCTCCCTGGCCTTGCTTAATATTTAGGGCTTCGTAATGGCCAAGTATCAACAGCAGCTGTTAATGTGAACTAGTGGCCAGTATTCTAATAAATGTGGTAAGATCCATGATTCCAATGCTGTACTGGTGGTTGTAGTCAATGATGGCAGGTTGATACAGTGGAATCCATGTTGGGGGCAGAAGAACTTCTTCAACCCCCTTTTCTTTTACTCTGAGATTTTATTCATGATCTTCTCTGAGGAGTAATTACTTTGTAAGATGGGATGCCCTATTTGGTGGTGGTCATCAAGTTAAATAACAGTCAATATTTTGGAGACAGAGGGCAGAGGAAGAGAGAGAAGAATGGCAGATGGATACAGTCATAATAGTCAATGTGTGTGTGTGTGAGAGAGAGAGAGAAAGAGAGAGGAGCGAGAGAGAGAGAGAGGGAGAGAATGTAACCAGGTAACTTGTGATAGGTAGGGTTGGGATTAGATGATTAGATAGGGATGGGACAAATGATGGAAGGGGTCACTCTCTTTAAGACACATTGTACTCATAAATTGGCAAGTTGATTTGAAACCCTTCAGTAAAAGTAAAGATAATAATAAAATGGCACACATTTAAAAATAAACTCCAGGGTATTGTTTACTATCAGGTATAACTTGTGAAAGGAATAGGGAGAAGACAGATGTCTTTCTCCAAGGGATGACAAAGGTGTATGTTGTAATGATGGATGGATAATGGCTGCTTTGATGGGCTGGTGTATATGATATTTGAACTAACAGGAGAGGTCATTGGTTGACTTACTAATTACCTCCAAACTTAAATCCTCTATGGTCTGAAAGTCCAAGGAGTAGGCTTCTGAGTCGCTTCTGACCACTTCCCCTCTTGTTTCTCTAAATTAAATTTCCACAACATCCTGAGCAGGCATTCTATCTAACATCTTGTTTTTGCCACCATCAGTGGTAGAATGTTACTTCTCATTCACCTGACAGTTACTTTTGCCTCGTTGCCTCGTTTCACAGAAGTTTGGAGTATTATACTTCATTCTCAGCAGTATGCTCCTAAAAGTCCTTGTGCTTAATCCCATGTACTTCTTCCACCCCAATTCATCCCAATCCCATTCTATGTATCTCCTCAACCTGAATTCATTTTAATCAACATCCAGCAACACAACTGGCACATAACAGGTGCTTTACTATTGACTGGCCATTGTTACCAGAGTCATGGTTATGTTGGTCATATGGGTCTAGAGGTTAGCCTTAATCAGGCTCATGGAGATGGAAGCCAAAGATGTTTCCAACAATGGTGTATGTATTTTATTTGCAAATATGTAATCTGTAAGAAAAAAAATCAGAAACTTCCAAACTATTAAGTGACATTTTTTCTGGAAAACATTAAAACCTATAATCTAAAGGTTCAGCCTGATTAATCCCTTAGCCGAATAGCACTGAGGAGTAATTAAGTGTTTTACACTGGTGAGGCCTGAGTTCCATATCTGTCAGTGAGATCTTGGATAATGTCATTGCATTGTGTTCCACTTTCCTCATTTGCAGATGAAGATCATAACTGCATAAGAGCTGTGTGAGGTCATATGTATCTACACATAGCTGTGGAAAGCACTCTACCACCCATCAATTAATATTCATATTTTATTACTATTACTACTATTATTATCACAAGGTCTTGATATGTAGCTCAGGCTGGCCTCACACTCTCAATCCTTCTGCCTCAGACTCCCAAGAGCTACTATTACAGGCATAATGCACCATGCCCAACTTCAATTTGTATTGTTAGAAGCCTGTTCTACTGAGTGGCTTATGAGGGAACTTATTTCCCATAACCTGTATCTAAGTTCACACAATATGCAGAGAGTGATGCTTTTGTAGTCACTGATCCTATTATATATGTGTGTGTGTGTGTGTGTGTGTGTGTTTTCTTAACCTGAAAAATATATTACCTAGGATAGTGCTGGCATGTAGTTGAATACATAAATTAATTGAGTTTTGTCAGAATTGCCTCACCTAACATGTCTTCTCTACATTCACTTTGAACCTTCTAAATATTAATTGATTCATTTGGCATTGTAGTGCACCCATGAGGTTCCGGACCATATTAGAGGAGACAGAGATAAATTATGGCCTCTGATTTCCAGCAGGTCACTGTCACTGTGTATCGGAGAATACAGAGATGCAAACAATTACAGATGAACATGACCATGGTTTCAATGGAGGGACCCTTTGGAAGCATTACTCGGGATCACCAGTTCCAAGAAAGGGCATCCTTTAGTTCAAATAACAAAAAAGATCTGTCACTAGACAGTGTGTATGGAGGGGTGTTGGGAAGATACCAAGCAAAGGAATTGCACAGTATGATGTGAATTAAATTAATTTTGATAACTTCAGCAGAAGCATGGAAAAGTAGCACACAGATTGAACATAGATGATTGTATCAGTCTTAGAATAATATAATGTGTACTTGTGAACTGTTTTCTGTGTTTAAAACACAAGTGATATTTGACAACTTGTATCTATTCATCTACTGACGTATACTTAGTGGTGTCTGGTTGGGTCACCAGTGCACAATGCATCCTGATAATGTCTGCCCATTTTCCATGATCACTCTCACCCAGCATCACCCAGGCCTTCATTAGGGGTTTCCATTTTGCTCAGATTCTGAGCCAGGGATTCACTTTAACCTGCAAGTTGTCAGAGTTTGGAATCATTTTGCTGTCATAGACCCTGCATTCAGGAGTGAGTTCTAGGCCCCTTTCTAGTACTGCAAACTTGTGTTCTTGGCCTGCTCTTGACTTAATACTCCAGATCACTTGGACTTTCAGTCTAGATTCTTAGTGATGGTCCCAAACTCTGGTCTCCTTTGTTTGCTCCTCTCCTCTCCTCTTCTCTCCTCTCCTCCTTCCCTTCCTTTTCTTTCTCTCTCCTTCTCTTTCTTTATCTCTTTCTTCCTCCCTCCCTTTCCCCTTCCTCCCTCTCTTTCCCCTTCTTCCCTCCCTTTCCCCTTCCTCCCTCCTTCCCCCCTTCCTCCCTCCTTTCCTGCTCCCTCCCTCCCCCTCCCTCCTTCTTTCCTTCCTTCCTTCCTTCCTTCCTTCCTTCCTTCCTTCCTTCCTTCCTTCCCTCCCTCCCTCCCTCCCTCCCTCCCTCCCTCCCTCCCTCCCTCCCTCCTTCCTTCCCTTCCTTCCTTCCTTCCTTCCTTCCTTCCTTCCTTCCTTCCTTCCTTCCTTCCTTCCTTCCTTCCTTCCTTCTGTGCTGGTAGGTACTAGAGCTTGAATACAGGGCCGGTCCCTTAGCTTTTCTTGGTCAAGGCTAGCACTCTAACAGTTGAGCCACAGCTCCATTTCTAGCATTTTGCTAGTTATTTGGAGATAAGTGTCTCATGGACTTTCCTTCCCAGGCTGGCTTCAAACCTGGATCCTCATATCTCAGCCTCCGGAGTAGTTAGAATTAAAAGTACAAGTCACTGGTGTCCAATTTGGCCTCCTGTGTTTGAACATGACACAACCCTGTCCTTTGTCAACTTCCACCTTAAGTGTCTCATGGCCTGACTCTACTCTCATCTGCTTCTAAAGTCTGACTATACATGAAGCCAGTGAACAGAACCCTGACTTTGTCCTTGCCCTTATCATATGTTGGAGCCCTGACCCTATCTAGCTATCTTTACATTTCGAATATTCTTTCTATATTATGGTAATAGAAAGGACACTGTGAATGAACAGATATGAATTCCCTAGAATTAAATGATTCAGCCTTAGGTGGTAGTTTTCTGTCTCTCTCTCTCTTTGTCTCTTTCCCCACCCCCTCTATCTCTGAGATTCCTGTGCAAATACTTAGAAAGGATCATGCTCCGTCTCATCAATAATATGGCGCCTGTTTCAAGTTTTCTTCTTGTTACCTAACTCCCATAGCAAACTGCATAGTTTCCTAGGGCTGCTGTAATGAAGTAACACAAATCCAATCTATTTAAACAGCATATATTGTGTTATGGTTCTGGAGGTTGGAAGTACAAGACCAGGAAGTCAGCAGGGTTCTTCCCTTCTGAGGGATGTAAGAAAGAATCTGGCCCATGGCCTTCTTCTGTTAATGTCATGCTTGCAATTCTTGTCATTTCCTGGTGTGAAAAGGACCACTGTGATCTCTAACTCCTTGTCTGCCTCCTTCTTCTCCTTGTCTTCCTCCTTTCCCCCTCCTTCCCTCCCTCCCTTACTCCCTTCCTCTCTCCTTCTCTCTCCTCTCTCTCTCTTTCCCTTCCGCCTTGCCTTCTTTCCCTGCCTCTCTTTCCCTCCATGTGTGTGAATTACTATTTATAAGGACATGTCATGTTGGATTAGGGATTTATCCTACTCAGTGTGGCTTCATCTTAACTTAATCAATTAAATTAACGATGACTCTAAAGTTTTAAGGGTTAAGGTCTTAGCATATGGATTTTTAGAGAGATAATATAACCAATAACACCAACTTCAGCTACTGGATGGAGCTCTGACCAATGAAGTTCTGTCTGATCTGAGCATACATTTACATTCATTTTTGACTTGATTTAGGGTTTTTGACCATCTGGATACCTATCAAGGAATCATTTTCTGTAGCCAGGTGAGCTAGGGCCATTCTCCCAGGTACTTGCTAGTTGGTCCCTGCACACCTTAGAACTAAGCGCTCATCAGGACAAGAAGTGTTGCTTCCCTATGCTTAGCCCCAAAGAAGTCATATATTTTTATTTTCCTTTCCAAAGACATTTCCTTGTTAAAGGCATTCTGTTTGGAAACTTGAGCACTGGCTGAGAGCTTTAAGGTGCAATCTGTACTTTATTGTGTTGATAGAAGTACATAATATAAAAAATACCCCTCTGCAAAAATGAAGCAACATCACAATCCATTTATGTCATTTTTATAGGTCTTAAAAGAGTTGGCCTGAGAATTAGAAGAGTGTTTTCACAGTATACTTCATAACTTCTCAACTAAGCAACAATCAGGGTTATCTTAAAAACAAATGGCTGATGACTAATAAAATCAGAGAGCTGTAAGATGAAGAGCTGACTGAAATAGGTGCCAGTTATTTCAAGGATTAGGACACTTGGAAAAACTATGGCACGTGGGATTCTAGTCTTCAACATATTCTACATGGTCCACAGATCTCAGGCTCCTTTCTGTGCTTGATTCACTGCTACCTGGCCAAAGCTACTTCATGATTCACTGGGAGCCCTGGGAGGGGAAGGCAGGAGAAGGAGAGAAAGTGAACTTCCAGTCAGCACATTTTGTTTCTTGTTAACAGCTCTGGGAAGAGGTTTGGTCAGGAAAGGAATTTCAAGTAATGATTTAAACATATCATCTGGCAGTTGTAACAGTGAGAAAAAAAATATTGCCTCTTGTAGCAGCTCAGACACACTTCCAAGGCAGTGGTATGCACAGCCATGTGACTCCAGAGTCACATTTGCATCATGTATCATGGCTGGCATGTGGGTAATGGGCTATTAAGGGAAAAAGGGATGTTCAGAGTACATTGCCAGTCTTCTGTGTTGGAAATCATGGAAGGCAATCGCTGTGTTCCATGTTCTCCTTCAAAATGTTGCTTGATGTGACTGCCAGGGGGAATCCTATGTTAGATGGAACCCTTCATGAGGGCTGGTGTGACATTTCATTCAACAAGTATTTGAGCCCCGACTTTGTTCTAAGTGGCAGGAATATGAGACAAGGAGCTGACAGAGAAAACTTGCAGGATTCTCAGTCAAGCTTCCTGCCATTCTAGTTATGTCCTTTTAGCTTCATGCCTCTTCAGACTATAAGAAATTAAATTAAGCCCTTGGGAGATCAGGCTGAGAGGCTACTGAGGGCCATAGCTGGAACCCATAGGTTTTCTGGAGAAGTGGAAGTTTAGATGAGATATCGGTGACATTTTTAGGCTCAGGGGTACACATTTGAAAATAACAGTGTGTGTGTGTGTGTGTGTGTGTGTGTGTGTGTGTGTGTGTGTGTGTGCTTGTGTAGAATACACAGGGGGAATGACCTGGACCAAGGCAGGACCACACACTGTATGACCAGGTGCAGATGTTTGAGAGCAAACCTAGATGCAGAGAGAAAGCTCCAAATTCCACTCCCATCTGCAAAGCATAGCTCGGAATTTGTGTTGTGAGTCACAGCCTGAGCCTCCCACCATGTGGCATACGATTCATGCAAACCACCTCTGGGTCTGTAATGTCATGTCACCCATATTGGCTTGGTTATCATTTCCTCATCCTTACATTTTTGGTTATTTTCAGGAAGCCTTCACTAATGTCCAGCCCCTTTCCTTTCAGCTAAGTTTTTGCTTCTGTCTTCTGTCCAACAAAAACTAATTATCCCAACTTAGATAAGGGAAGACTTTATTCAGAAGAAAGAATATTGTAATAGAGAGTGCTCCAATCCCAGACATCTGTAGCCATCAAAAAAAAATCAAAGAGAAATGACTTCCTTTATAGGATAGAGAGGGATAAGCAAATATTTAACACTGAAATTGTTAAAGGAAAGTTAGGACATGACTGACAGGATCACTTCTTGCTGTGGTCAGCTGGTTCTCTGGCAAAGCCAATAAAGAGGACACATTCCAATTTTCATTGCTTGCTGAGATCTGGGGCAAACAGAGTTCTGGGCCCTGTAGGAAAGAGAGAATGCTAATGTTCTGTCCAGAATGTAAGATGTGGACCATTGTGAACACTTCTGTGGTACCATGAAGATAGCTTTCCACTTCCTATTGTAATTATTTCTCCTCTTCTTTTAGTGGGGAAACATACTTTACTTATCTATATATAGTTGCATGGTCTAGAAGATGCTCTTAGAATACTTATTGAATGAATGAATAAATGGACACCTGGCAAGTATATGCTGTAAACAGAATATCAAGGAACAGGTAGCATGGGGAGATGGGATAAACTGGGGGTATATGTGAAATAATTTGGTAGCAGATGCTCAGCTCACTCTGTGCTTAGCATCACATTTTACCTGGTGGCACAATATGAGAACTATAGGCTAGGGAGCCATGGCTGCTTCTGTCACAGGAAAGTACAGAGGAAAAATGGAGAGCCAGGAAACCAAAGTTCAGGGCCAAGTTTAAGTGAGAAACAGAAGCATTAGATCCACCAAGTCCAGTGCCCAGATTGCTATACTTGATTCTCAGAATCAAAACCAGATGGGAGATTTTACAGTTCCAGAGGAAAAAAAAGATAAGTTAAGGACCAGAGCTCTATATATCTGACAAACAGGATGGATGGATACAAAAATCAGGAAGGAGGTTAATCTGTCAAATGTTTTGCTCCTCTTTCAACTGGCTTGGAGTGCTGTAGGTATTTAACTGTGTGATATGATTCCTGACTGCTAGATGTCCTAATGGTTCAGGAACTTTGGTATTTAGAATCCTATTCCAGGCCCTTGTGGGAGGTGGAAGGGTTGCTGATATCTTTTATTCCATACATGCCTAGTGTTTATATGAAGTTCCCAAAATTAAGCTAGATATTGAGAATTCACAGATTTGGTCCCTGGCCTCTAAGTCTGACAACTGATTTGAAAAGAAACAAAACTAAGTAAGATCATACTTATAGACTGTGTCTTGTTAAGGCAGAAACAACTCATGCTTATGTTTCACTTGAGAGACAGCCAGGTAACAAGGATGGCTTAAAGGCAGCGAGGGTTGCAGGAAGTATAGATGCAGAAGTTGAATTGGGCTTTTATCACAGGCAAGAGAAAAGGACTGGATTGGCATTGGCACAAGGGAAGGAAGTATGTGGATTGGCCTTGGCACAAATGGAGACAAGGTGCAGGCCCGGAGGTCTGGCATCATGTGACACTGTGAGAATTGACACCCTTGCAACAGAAATCCATTAAGTATCATGGCCAACAGCATGGTATGTTCTAGAGCCTTCCAACCAGAATGGGTGCCTCTGGAGTGGCCTTGTGGCTCCTCTGAATGGATAACTAGGGGTGCCACCTCAGGTGAATTATTTCCTGGCAACACTTCACTGTAATGGCTGCCTCTCTGAAAAAGCAAAAAGCATATATCCTTGGGGAGTGTTGTTGGTTTTTCTTTATTCCTGTTTTGAAAAGAAAAATCTGGTTAGTGATCTTTATTGCTCTTTTTTCTAGGTGGTGGAGGAATTGGAATTTAGAGTATTCTTAATAGCTCCGAACATTTTCCTCTCAACTCATATTTCTTGTTGCGTTTTTAAACGTCCGTGTTAAGTTTTCATTTTAAGGCCCATTAATCATTATGCAGTTTTCTGGAAACTTCAGGGCTCTCATAATACAGTGGCAATTTTGTAATTACTTCTGGGTCCACCTAGTCAAAGGCCATAGAACTGGGTGGTTTGCCACTTCTGGATCTAGGAATTAGGCAGAGCACATCTTTTCTTTAAAATATGAACCATTATAATTCTTCCCTCCTCAGAAGTTTTATTCTTTTATTCTTTTGGTGCCAGTACTGGGACTTGAACTCAGTGCCTAGGAATAATTCCTGAGCTTTTTATTTTATTTTTTTTCTCAAAGTTGGCACTCTACCACTTTAGCCACATTTGTACTTCTAGCTTTTAGACTTTCCTGCCAAGGCTAGCTTTGAACTACAATCCCCAGATCTCAGCCTCCTGAGTAGCTAGAATTATAGGTGTGAGTTGCCAGTGCCTGGCTTGAAATTTTTGTTGGTTTGTGTATGTGTGTGACAGTGCTAGGGTTTGAATTTAGGGCCTCATGTTTACTAAGCTGGTTCTCTATCATTTGAACTATGCACCAATTTCTTTTCCATTAAGTTTCAGGCAAAGTCTTACACCTTGTGCCTGGGCTGGCCTTGGACCATGATCCTCCTCCTATGTAGCTGGGACTATAAGCACATACAGCTATGCCTGCTTGACTGGAACATTTTTTCTAATGAGTCTGTGTTGACCTTTTCCCATCTGCTGGAAATGCTGTGTCTACAGCCTCTGCCTTTTCCTTCCTAGGCTCCAGCATAGGATTCTTAGATTCTAAGATTCCCTGGTGCATTTTGGTTAAGCTCATCTCTGTGATCACAGACCTTCATGCATCCTGTAGTGGAGGAAGCATCATTTTATTTCACTCAACACACAGAGAAGCAATAAGGAAGTTTAGGGCTCAGAAACTGAAAAAAAGATCTAGGAGTCATTTCAACTTCAAGTAGTCTTAAATCTACTTTTACAAAGAAGTGGACAGGAAGGGGTCTTGCTCCAGCTCTAGGTTTGCTTTTGAATGCTCTGGCTTGGTTCTCTTCTTTGTCATGTAGTGGAAAGATGGCCACCAGTAGCTGCAGGCTTGCATGCTCTGCTGGCTTAGCAAGTCCATTAGTTTCCTCGAGCTGCTTTAACAAATTACCACACACTGGATGGCTTAAAACAACAGAGATATATTCTTCCACAACTGTGGAGCCAGAAGTCTGAAATCAAGGTGTTGGCAGAGCTGGCCCTTTATGGAACCTCTGAGGGAGAATCTGTTCCATACTTCTGTCCTGGATTTTGGTGGCTGCCAGCAATTCTTGGCATTGCTTGGCTTGTCACTACTCCCTGTTTCCAATCTCTGTTATGTCAGCTGCCTCTCTGGATATTTGTGTATTCTCCTTTTCTGTCTCTTATAAGGTTACTTGTCACTGAAATTAGGGCTCTCACTCATCCAGGATCTTAAGTTCTCTTATTTTAAATAATGTCACACTCTGAGCTTTGAGGCAGAGCATATCTAGTGGGGTGGGAGTGGGGTTCTATTTAGCTCACCGTAGCAAGTTTGGTTGAAAAAGTATGCTTGTATCTCATTCATTCCAGCAGAAATTCCAGACTTGGGCCCCATCACTTAGTTCTCTTGTCACATGCATAAGTTACCCTGGGGCCATAATGCTAAACTCTTAAGTTGGGAAGAGGAAGGTGAGCTGAGTAGCACTTACAATCTATGGTCTGAGCCAGAGAGTGGGGTCATTTCTCAAAGATAAATCGCTGTCCTAGAACAAGGAACAAAGGCTTCTTGGGTGTCTGTGGCCCACATTATGGTGTCAGTCTGTAGGCATCCTTGCTTTACACTTAAAGTCTGACCTTCTTGGGGACAAGCAACCTAGTCTTACTCATCAGTGCCTGGGGCACCCTAGAAGCTCTATCAATATGTGTTAAATGTAGTTACAGAGACCCAACTTTCCCTGAGAAATGAGAGCAAAATGTAACTATGAATCATAATGTTTGTTAAAAATAGTTTGGGCCTCTATGTAAATGAGAAGCAAAGCAGTCTCAGGGTTAAATAAATAAACAAATAAAGGTTTCTATGAAGGTGTTTGTTTTTCTTTTGAAAAGTTCTGCATCCTGTCCTGCCTCCATCAGCCTTAACGTGTTAGAAACTAAGCTCATTTACCTAAGGGGCTCCGTGGGGCTGCATCTCTCTATCTCCCTGTTTAGGAGTTCTTGGTAGCAGGATGTAGGTTCTTCCTACCTCTGCCAGAAATGCATTGACTTCAGTAAGTGAAAATAACACATCCAGAGTGACCGTAATGTGATTTCTCAGCAATGGGTCAGTCCTTATCACTAGCTATTGTAAGGAGGAGTTGTTCAGGCCTAAAAGAAAGAACTACATATTTTGTTTGGTTCTCATAAACATGACTGAATCTCTTATTTTTTTTAAAGAAAGGATAATTTAGTTCTTTTAATTTTTAACTTCTCCATGAAATATGGAGTTCTCTGTGGTTATCAGCACGCATGGAAGCTTTAGTATTCTCACGGGGGAAAGGAACACTCAGGAAGTTTACTTGAGAGCTAAGTTAAAACATGTAAATGTAATTGGCATATTGAATAGGTAGGAATTCACTGAACACTTTTTTTTTTCTGTGTGTGTGCCAATACTGACATGAACTCAGAGTCTCATGTTATTACATGGCTTTGAAGGCTGGTGATCTACAAATTGAGCCAAACCTTCACTTCCAGCCTTCTGATGATTAATTGGATATAAGAGATTTGTCTGCTAGGGCTGACTGAACCACAATCCTCAGATCTCAGCTTCCCGAGTCTCTAGGATTACAGGTGTAGGCTATTGGTGCCTGACTCTGAATAACTTTGTTTTATTTTAAAACTTCCTCATTTTATATTACTTATTTTATGTTTTTGAGATAAGAACTGTAAACATGATACCTACCTTTAACAAGTTCTCAAGTACCTAATGAGTTTATTGGTGACTTGAGGTGCAATGTTGTACAAAAGATGTCTAGAGCTTATTTATATTGCTTGACTGCAATGTTGTGCCTGTTAGTTAATATTTCCCTGATTTCTCCTTGGCTATCACCATTCTACACTGGGGTGCTATGAAATGAACTCGTGTGTGTGTGTGTGTGTGTGTGTGTGTGTGTGTGTGTGTGTGTGTGTGTGTGTGTGTGTGTATGTTCTGGGGTTGGAACTAAGAGATGGGTACTGTCCCTGAGCTATTTTTGTTCAAGGCTAGTGCTCTGCCACGTAAACCACAGCTCCACTTCTGGTATTTCTTTTCTTTCCTTTTCTTTTTGGTACTTAATTAGAGGTGTGTGTCACAGACTCCTTCCCTGGCTGGCTTTGAATCATGAGCCTCAGCTCTTAGACTCCTGAGTAGCCAGAATTACAGGTGTGAGCTACTGTGCCTGGTTGAACTACTTTGGATACTTCATTGAAGTGACATTATGCAGTATTTTCTTGTCGTGACTTACTTATTCCACCTACTATCTCTCTCATTAACTTGGGATGATGCCTTCAGGGCTCTGCTACTTCCCCCTCCTCCTCCTTTTTCTTCTCCTTCTCCTTTTTCTAAGCAACTTTTTTTATTTTCTTTCTTCCTATGGATTCTGCATTGTGACAATTCCTCTCACCTGTATTTGGAAGATCCCCTGGTTTCATCTAGCCATTCCTAAATATATGAGAAGTCTCATTTTGGTGATTAAAGTGTGTAGTGAAACATTGGGATTCAGATGGACACAATGTCTCCTGCAGCTTGGGGCTGAACTCCTTGGTGCTGAAGCTTGCTTCTTCCCTGCTGCCCCTTCGTGCCCTTCTCTTACCCCAGTTGCCCTTCCTGTGTTGATGGTTCCCAGCTACCCAGACAGTCCTGTCACAGTGAAAGAAGCACACAGTGGCAAAAAGCATTTCTGTTGTGTGCTGTGTACAACACCTGTCCTTAACCAGAGGTAGTATTTTCCTCTCCCCCTCCAGTTATTTTCTCCTTGGAGAAACTTTGGTTTTCTCCCTGGCTTTTGGCACCAGGCCCTCCATGTGGGCCAACATATGCTTCAGGTCTTGATCTCAGCAGCCTGAACTCGTGAGTTCAGCTTTTTCTCTTCCTTGCTTGTAAACAGCAAGCTGGAAGGCAGGACTTGATTAATGAAGATGGAACAGGAGCAGAACCGGATTTCTCTATGCTGTACCACGCAATGTCCTTTAGTCACACTCAGTAAGATGCATTGTGTTCCACTGCGGGCAGGGCTCTGTGATGGGCACTAGAAAAGGACACACAGATAGCTGTGTTATGAATGTGACCCTTGAGGAGTTTATAGAGCCAAGAAAAAAAAAGTCATCAAATAGAGGTGCGGTTGCAATAAAGGTGGGCTTTGTAAATGCGAAGGTTCATTAGCTGGTTCCAATGGAGACATTGTGAGAAGGCTTTATAGAGATGCAGCATCGCTTGCTATGAAAGGAAGTGGAAATGCACATGTCTAGAGTCTGGAGAGACTAATAAAGGCACTGGAAACCATCTGTGCATCATAAAGTTCAAGATTTCATAGTTAAAGACTTTCATTGGCTAGGTGTTGCGGTGCATACCTGTAATCCCAGCACTCGAGAGGCTTAGACCGGACAGTTTGAGTTTGAGGGTAATCTTTTCAGACTAGTACATGGGTAGTTGGCAAGCCCCGATTTCCAATAATTTTAGAAAGAGGTTTATGTTTGTGAGGACTACTTTCATGGAACATACAAGATTGCTTTGGAATTTGGATACTTAATTATAGGAATAAAAGTTAATTTGCTTCTCTTGAAATAAATGCCTTTGGCTTCTTCCTTTCTTGTATTTTATGATCCATCAGCAGAATTCTGTTTTGGAGTTCTTACCACTCCTGGTATGCACTGTTTCATTCCTTACATTTCCTTGTTGATAGAAGAATTATTATTGCCCTCTCTCTGAAATATTCAGTCATCTGAATGTCATTGACATTGGCAAACCTTTGGTAGCAGTGTACACAGAGGCCAGGAAGCTAAGTTAAATGATGGGGTAGAAAACACTGCTGTATGTCCCAGGCTTGGCCAGGGTGAATGAGGCTGGGCCTCCCTTTCTTCCTGTAGCTGCAACACAAGTGATGCCATGACTTTATTTTAATGCTTCCTAGAATCCAAGATCTCTCAAAGATTTCTGTCCTTGGATTATCAATAACCTCATGTTTACATAAGTCTATAAAGCTCATCTATGCTATGATGAAGGTGACCTGTGCTGTCATCTATTGTTTACCTTAGCAAATGTGGTCCAGCATGCATCCAAAATCACCAAGTCTCCTTGTAACTACTAAAGTTCAATTACTCTAGTACACAGATGCTAGAGACAGAAGGACTCTATTTTACATCAACTCCTCAAAAGGTTTCAACTCATACAAATCGTCCTGTGTCAGAAGATTCTAGAGTTTGCCTGTATCTTGAAGTGACAGCCCAAATCTAGCTCTTTCATGTCTCAATGCTCTACCAAGTTTTTTTCTTGCTTACCACCTTGCCTTAGTAGTTTGGAAACTTACCTTCTTAAAGACAGAAAAAATTACTGCAAGTTTTATGGAGGAAAAATAGAGTTGCTTGCTGTTTTTAAGTAGCTGTAGTAGTTTTAAAGACCTAAATTACATGATGAGATACTAAGCTTTCTCTCTTTTACTTTTTTCAGTACTCTGATTGGTCTCAGGGTCTCACGCTTGCAAAGTAGGTACTCTACCACTTGAGCCATATCCCCGATCTCTTTTGGCCTTGTATTTCCAAGATATGGTCTTACTTTATGCCTAAGCCTGTCTGGGCCATGGTCTCCCTATCTGTGCTAACCTCATGTCACTACCGATGACAAGAGTGGGTTACTTCATCCAGCCATTGTGTGTCATTTACAGCTGAGTTCATAATCATCCACCATCACATAAAGTTATTGGTTGAGATGGGGTCTTGCAAACTTTTGTGCCTAGAGTTGGCCTCAAACCATGATTCATCTGATCTTTACCCTCCGACCCCACCCTCCAAAAGGAGCTAGAATTAAGACTTGAGCCACTTTGCTGGCTCTCACCATTTTTTCCCACTGAGAGTAGAAAAACCAACAAATGTGATCTCTAAGAGAATCAATACTAACATTTCAAATACACATTTAAAGTTACTTGTCTTGAATGTCCAGGAGCTATGTTATTAGGAGTTGCAGTCACCAAAAAGAACTGAATGCGGCACGGTTTTCAGGCATCTCCACACTAGGGAAGTTGTCTAGTGGCTAGAAAATTTTATATCACGGTTTTTGGAGGCCAGGCATGAAAGTATTTGTTTTGTTGAGATATCAGGAAACACTATCACAACGTAATGATGCTTGAGATGATTTGGGGGGAAAATGAGCATGGCTTGAGATGGAGGGGAATAGTATTTGCAGACATTGAGAACCAAGAAAGGATGTGGCAATGTTAAGAAAGTGCAGATTCTTTTTTTTTTTTTTACAAGATGGGGTGCAAGAAGTACAGAATTTATGGGGGGGAGGGGATGATGTGAGATGAGCCTGGAAAATAAAGGAGGATGGGATTATACAGGGACTTTTCATCAAACTAAGGAGGTCAACCTATTGACAGACTTAAAACAAGACAGTAGCATGACCAGATTTGTGCTTTATGAAGGTCTCTCTGACAGTGAGTTGAAAGATGGACTGAGAGACTCCATTCATCTATAGGCTGGAGAGTGAGTTAGTAGTTTATTGCAATAGACCAGGCAACAAATGACAAGGCCTTAAATAAAGCTGTGGTAGTGAGGATGGAGAGGAGGTGGCAGATAGGAAATAGAATCAATAGGTCTTTCTTGGCAAGCCCTTGGGTACACAGGGAAAGGGAGAGTTGGGAAGGAAGTTCCAAACCTTTGGCTTGGGTACATAAGTAGATAATTCTCTTATTAACCAAATGAGGAATCTAAATGTAGATGATTAAGATAAACTGAAATTAAAAAGTAAATATACATGGAGTATCACTGAGCATTGATGGCTTACATCTGTAATCCTAGCTACCCAGGAGGCTGAGATCTGAGGTTCACAGTTCAAACCCAGCCCAAGCAGAGTCTGTGAGACTCTTATTGCCAATTAACCACCAAAAAACCCAGAAGTGGCACTGTGGCTTGAGCGGTAGAGCACTATTCTTGAGCAAAAAGAAGCTTAGGGACAGCACCCAGGCCCTGAGTTCAAGTCCCAGGACCAACAAAATAAAACTAGCCAGACAAACAAAGAGAATATTGAGTACCTCATAGTGCTAAGAGAACAGATGTGATTGTTAATTTTATGTGTCAGCTTCACTAGGCCAGTTGACATTTAATTCCCGGACTCTTGAGCATGGCACATTGTCCTTTACTGAGTGGATATGTCTCATCTCCCTGGAAAGTTTGAATAAAGTTTGAATGAAAGATTGATCTCCTTTGAGGAATGACCTCTTGGCTATGCTTCTTTGGAAAACCATGACTGAGAGCATCCTACCTGGGTTTATACTTGCCCCAGCACTTGCCTGTGATGCCTCTGTGATGATATTAGGCTAATAACTTCCTTAAGCCTCACCCACTTCTTCTCTACTCTGATTACCACCATGTTCTTTACCTCATCTGGTTTTTAGCAGCAAGTACAAGGGAAAACTCATGTGAAGTTTGAAGCCATGAGTCTAGCATGCATTAAATGCTCCTGAAATGTTTGCCATTGTTATTATAACCAAGGAAACATTTACACATTAATGTTAATGACTAATAACGGCTCAGATTGTTACTTTTCCCAAGGGAGGTTTATGTGATAATAAGGATCAGAGTTCTCCATTAGAAGAATTAGCCTCTTAGCTTAATGCTTTGCACAATGCTTTGCACAGTGGACTAATAGGTAAATATTCATTGAATGGTTAAATCATTTCCTGGCACTGTGAGGGAGATCGGAGAACCACAATAGATTAAAAAGGGAGAAATGTTGCTTCTTGGCCTTTTGACTAAGATCAAGTGAAAGGAAGAACTGAGGTCCAGAGAGTTGAATGACTTAATAGAGATCACAGAGTAAGTTACTGGAAAGCCTAGTGCTAGCTCTGGTTTCTTGGCTTTTGGTCTCCTGCCCTTGCCCATGGAGCCAAGGGGCCTAGCCTGAGTCCACGCAATGTAATTGGTCTCCCATTCTGCCAAGCCAGTCTTGCTAGAGAGGCTGTATCTGATATCTTCCTTGATCAGACACTTAAAGGCCTAATTACTGAATAGACTAAAATTCATAGAGGCTTTCATATTTCTCCTATTACATAAAAATGTTTTCAGGATTATTGGCCTACATGAATATGGGATGAAAGAGGACAAAAGGTCCTCCCTTCCTTCCTTCCTTCCTTCCTTCTTTCCTTCCTTCCTTCCTTCCTTCCTTCCTTCCTTCCTTCCTTCCTTCCTTCCTTCCTTCCTCCCTCCCTCCCTCCCTCCCTCCCTCCCTCCCTCCCTCCCTCCCTCCCTCCCTCCTTCCTTCCTTCCTTCCTTCCTTCCTTCCTTCCTTCCTTCCTTCCTTCCTTCCTTCCTTTCTTCCTTCCTTCCTTCCTCTCTTTCTGTTGGGGTGAGCAGTTGAACAAGTGTTTGCCCATGGACTCTGTTGACTATCCCCTTAGGACTCCACTATTTGCTTTCTTCCATTCATTAGAGGGAAATTTCTTTCTTGATGAGGACATCTCTCTGAAGTTAAGTCCAAGGCCTTTTCCAGCTCCTTTACTTCTTTTTTATTTCCTTTTCTATTCCCCTATTTGGTTAGCATTAAGTAGTTATACAAAGGAGTTTCATTGTGACATTTATATACATTCATCTACCTTGATCAACTCATTCCCTCTATGTTACTTTCCTAATGAGTTCCTTTCCCTCGTGGCCCCCTCTGCATTCTCCTTCATGTGGACACCTTTCTAGACTGTCTCCTCTTTCCCTGTTTCTCTCCCAGGACCTTAGCCTCCTCCTATCTCTAATGGAAAATAGATCTGAAGGAGCTCTTCTTGGCAGTCTCGTCCAAGCTCTCGGTTTGGGCTGTCATCTGTATGCTGATAACTCCCCACACAGCATCTTCCGTCCCGATGTCTCATCCTAGTTCCACTCAGCTCATTCATATTCCTCCTTCTCCTTTTCCTTCCCCCCTCTCTTGACTTCTGTGACAGACACAGTACTGATACAGAGGATCCTTATGAGATCCCCACATTTGAGATCTAGGGTAGAGTAGGGGAAGATGGATACTGACTCTTGCAATCACAGCAATTGTAACAATTTAAAATGTGGATGTGTTGGAATGAAGGTTACCTAAGATTCTGTGAGAACCAAAGTAAAGTAAGGTTATCAATGTTTCCTAGGCAGGGGAAGATTAGAAGCTTGCTTCCTAGAAGCCAATATCTGAGTTGTATTATGAAGAATAACAAAGTGTTAGTCAGGGAACAGCTCTAGAGGCTATCCTGCTCCACTGCACAGGGGGTGAGATGGAGATGAGATGTATGTTTGCCAGCGAAGTTGTTCTGTATGATGGGTACAAGAACATGGAATACGGTGTGGGGGCCAGCTTCGGGTATGGATCATTAGAGAATTGGTTGGTTCTGTGGCCAAAAGCCTACTCAAAAAGGCCTATAGTGCTAGTAAGGGATTTTTGAACTATATTCTAGTCATCTTTAATTAGACTTGCATTTTTGTTTTTGTTTGTGTGCTGGTCCTGGGGTTTGAACTCAGGCCCTGGGAGCTGTCCCTGAGCTCTCTCTCTCTCTCTCTCTCTCTCTCTCTCTCGCCTTCTTCCTTCCTTCCTCCTTCCTTCCTTCCTTCCTTCCTTCCTTCCTTCCCTCCCTCCCTCCTTCCTTTCTTCTCTTCTTTCTTTCTTCTTTCTTTCTTTCTTTCTTTCTTTCTTTCTTTCTTTCTTTCTTTCTTTCTTTCTTTCTTTCTTTCTTTCTTTCTTTCTTTCTTTCTTTCTTTCTTTGCTGAAAGCTAGCACTCTACCCCTTGAACCAGTTTCACTTCCATTTACTATTATTATTTTTTGTACTTAATTGGAAATAAGAGTTTCATGGACTAGTCATCTTTAATTAGACTTGCATTTTTGTTTTTGTTTGTGTACTGGTCCTGGGGTTTGAACTCAGGCCCTGGGAGCTGTCCCTGAGCGCTCTCTCTCTCCTTCCTTCCTTCCTTCTTTCTTTCTTTCTTTCTTTCTTTCTTTCTTTCTTTCTTTCTTTCTTTCTTTCTTTCTTTCTTTCTTTCTTTCTTTCTTTCTTTCTTTCTTTCTCTTTTTGCTGAAAGCTAGCACTCTACCCCTTGAACCAGTTTCACTTCCATTTATTATTATTATTTTTTGTACTTAATTGGAAATAAGAGTTTAATGGCTAGTCATCTTTAATTAGACTTGCATTTTTGTTTTTGTTTTTGGTTTTGTTTTTGCCCAGGCTGACCTCAAACAACAATCCTAAGATCTTAGCTTCCTGAGCAGCTAGGATTACAAGTGTGAACCACTGGCATTGACTAGACTTGTATGTATGTATGTATGTATGTATGTATGTATGTATGTATGTATGTATGTATGTACGTACATATGTAATTATTGCTAGTCCTGGGGCTTGGGACTCAGGGTCTGAGCACTGTCCCTGACTTCTTTTTTTTTTTTTTGGCCAGTCCTGGGCCGTGAACTCAGGGCCTGAGCACTGTCCCTGGCTTCTTTTTTGCTCAAGGCTAGCACTCTGCCACTTGAGCCACAGTGCCGCTTCTGGCCGTTTTCTGTATATGTGGTGCTGGGGAATCGAACCTAGGGCCTCGTGTATCCGAGGCAGGCACTCTTGCCACTAGGCTATATCCCCAGCCCCCCTGACTTCTTTTTGCTCAAGGATAGCACTCTACCACTTGAGCCACAGCACCACTTCCAGCATTTTTTTTAGTTCTTTAAAAATTTTTTTTCTTATTTATTGTCAAAGTGATGTGCAGAGAGGTTACAGTTTCATATGTTAGGCCTTGGGTACATTTCTTTTACTGTTTGTTACTTCCTCCCTCATTCCCCTCTCCCCCCTCCTCCTTTCCCTCTTTCCCCATGAGTTGTTCAGTTGGTTTATACCAAATGGTTTTGCAAGTAAACTTCCAGCTTTTTATGTTTATGTGGCACTGAGAAATCAAACCCAGAGCTTCATGAGTGCTAGGAAAGCACTCTACCTCTAAGTCACAATCCCAGTCTAGACTTTTATTTTTATAATCTCTTAGCTTTTACCTCAAATACTCTGTTCACCTTATTAGATTTCAATGAATGAAGGGATGACTATTGATGAGTGTTTTCTTTATGTCTGGTAAATGAATGAGTTCACGTCTGGTAAAGGGAGGGAAGACTGACTTGACTTCAAGCCGTAGGTTATTCACTCCTCATCTAGATGAAATAAGAAGTGAGTTTTCTCCGTGCATACCAAGAAGCTGTGAGGTACATCACTATCAAAGGGTGGCTCTGAAGATGCCCAGAGAAGGTAAGAAGAATTCAGCTCCTTTTTGCCTTTCTGTTCTGCTATCCTTAGTACACAAGCTTCATCCATCTGCTCCTATGGTCCCATTGTAGCAGACCCAGGGACTACATGTAGATGACTCCACATGTAGAGAAACAGAGGAAGTCTCTTTGCATGGATCTCTTCATTTTTTTAAATTTAGTTAAGAAAAAAAATCTTTCCAAGAAACTTCCAGAAGACTGGTCATCATATCTTTCTGGCTAGAAGCCTATCACATATTTGTTTTTAAGTCAGTATTGGACAGTATTGGAGGCACAATGACTGAGTTAGATTACATGTTCCAAATGGTGACACAATGGCCACATGGGAATAAAAAGTGGTTCTTGGGGATGGGGGCAGTATTAATTTCCCATGATGCTGT
The DNA here is from genome assembly GCF_023159225.1 of Perognathus longimembris pacificus. Lineage (NCBI taxonomy): Eukaryota > Metazoa > Chordata > Mammalia > Rodentia > Heteromyidae > Perognathus > Perognathus longimembris. The sequence goes on along the minus strand of NC_063162.1, from coordinate 134,039,460 downwards.
TATAGATGACTACAAATTTAGTGGCTTAAAACAACAAAAATTCATGATCTTATAGTTTGGAAAGTTAGAAATCCAAAATGAGTCTCACTGGCTGCAGTTCAGAGACATTAATTATAGAGCAGAGCCCTATTACTTTCTGAATCCATTTCCCTAGCTTCTTTAGCATTGTTTGAAATTACCACCATTCCTTGGCTTCTCATGATCAACAGAATTTTCCACCATAGCCTCACTATATTTCTGAACTTTTGCCTCTTTTTTTCATCATTTAAAGACCCAGTAGTTATATTCAGTCCACTGGAACAATCTAAAAAAAATTGAGAGTTGGGTTAGTTGGGAAAGGAGAGAATAACGATGAAAGGGATGACAATAATCAGTATGCATTATATTCATAAACTAGTTTGTTGAATGAAAGGTGACCCCTCTGTGCAACTATGTAAAGATAATAAAATATAATAATAAACAAGGCTTCCCATCTCCTATTCAGCTGATTGCCAACCTTGATTTTATCTGAAACCTTAAATTCTACTTTGCCATGTAATCTCTCCTAGTCACAGATTCCAGAAATTAATTGGAATGTAGGCTTCTTTAGGAGCCTTTATTCTGTGACTTGGAGGGACAGAATCTCTCTGTTGTAGATGTTACAATGATTTTCAGTCTTTCAAAGTATAGTATATTAGTGGAATTCAGATTTCAATGGACAAAGAAGAAATTTGGAGATTCAGAGAAAAATGTTTAAGGAAGGATCCAGAGAGGGATTTTGGTTGTGAAATATAGATAATTCTTCCTATCAGTGGATTCTACATCCATAGATTCAATCAAGAGTGGTCTGAAAGTATGTAAATAATTTTCACCTGTACTAAATATGTACAGAATTTTTTTCTTGTCAACAGTCTCAGATAATATAATAACTAAGATTTATCATTTATATTGTCTATGTATTATAAACAATTCATCTGATTTAAAGTACATGAAAAGATGCACACAGTATATGCAAAGACAGTACCATTTTACAGAAAGGATTTCAGCAGAGTTTGAAAAACAAGAGTATGGTATCAATGGGGGTCCTGGAACCAATTCTCCATGGACATCGAGAGAAAATTATATTTACTTGGACAAGCTAAACCATATTTACGAGGGGCCAGTGTACGCTGAAGAAAATAGAAACCTCCACTAAACAACCCACTAGCAAGGAGGAAGGGGAAATAGATTTTGGATCAACAGTAGGGCAGGAATTGGTCCAGGGGAATTGTTTGGATTTGAGGTAAGAGAAAGTGTAATTGGTTGACATGAACTTATTAGAGATGAAATCATGCAGAAGAATCCATATGGTTTCTGTCACTGAATTTTCTTTCCTTCCACTATTTTTAATTTTCTTCTGTCTTCAAGTAAAAAAAAGAAGTATTTTTCTTTAAAGAACACCAAAGTTTGATTGTAAGGACTTTAAAAATATATGATGTTTATATATTCCCTGGCTATTGGCTTCATGTAACAATATCATGTAGATGAGATCACAGTGGTTGATTACAAACGGTATAATGAAATTTTCCATTTTATATGCATCTGTTTCTTTACATGTGGACTTAAAAATATTTTTCATTAAGTGATTGTTTACCACTGGAAATTCCATTACTTCATGAACTGCACACAAAGCTTTGGAAAATTACTAATTCTAAAATAATTGTACCACTTATCATTACTCAGTCAAGAAAAATAGCCATTTATGTGTACTTTAGCAATATTTAGATAGACTGTTATACCTCTTCTTTTAAAATATCCCTGATTGCAATGCAAATTGCAAGCTGCGATGCTATTGCTGAAAACTGGAATGTCAATGATCTTTCCGGCTGATATGCTCCATTGGCAATGGCAGCTACGGCATGATATGTTCTGTCTTCTTTGGATCTCTTCATTTAGAGAGCCAGGGTGATCTTTCCAACCAAGGCCATACCTCACATCTTTATAGAGATATTCCTATGATTGTATCTGGTTCCCCTATATAACAGGAATTAAGATGACAATGACAATTAGTTAAGATGACAATGTAATCTCCACTATTCTGCTGGGCTTTCTGCTAACATCAGGGGAGATGCTCTGTGAACATTCAATTCTGTTCTACAAGCATTATGAGACTGCCAGTTCTATGCCATGGACTGTGCCAGGGATGCTAAAAGGGAATGATTTAAGCTGCTAGGCAACTATGGTCTAACCAGGTGGGTTAGGATGATTGATGGGATGGTGGTGAGTCAAACCTTCTCTGACAGCACAGATGGAGGAATGGAAAGAGGGATTATGGGAGGCTGCAAAGGGAGGTGGCATGGATCTGAATCTTGTTAGTACAGCTGATGTAAGAAAACACCATTTTAAACAGCAGCCACTTTCTAACAAGGATGGGGGAGGTATTGGAATAAATGTGGGGCTACATTTGGGGATTGAGTTGGCTACAGCTAACTTGCTTAAGGTCAGGATTTTTCAACCCCTATCCTTCTCAACCACATGACATTTTGGGCCAGATGATTCATTGCTGTGGGAGCCTGTTCTATGCATTTAAGATGGTTAGCAGCATTCCTGAGTCTGCTTACTAGGTGTCAGAAGCTAGCACTCTTCATTTGTAGCAACCAAAAATGTATTAATTTCAAACATCCACTGAGGGTTTTGAATTGGGGACACAAAAATCACATGAATCAGGGAGTCACTATACTAAACAGTAACATAAGAAGGATGCAGAATCCTACAGTATCCTGAGAAAAGGAATGGAAATGGGGTGGGGACAGGAGATGGGAAAGGAAAGTGAGGAAAAATTGAGGAAATAGCAAAAAGTCTATTACCCATGGGGCTTAATTCACCAATAAAATCTCCCTGGAGGAGGGCACTACTAAAACATAGGTATGTGTTCTGACCAGTTAAAAGGGGGAATTGCATTGTCTTAATGTAAATGGTCTTCTCACCTCACTCTCTCATGCACACAGCGGGGTTGTATGTGTGGGTTTTAGTTTTGGTGAATCTTTGGAAGGATTTAACTTCCACATATGGTGTCAAGCAGAGAATGTCACATTCATTCCAGTAGATAATCTATAACTGGAACTATGTGTTAGAAAATGAGAACCATAGGAAACCATAAGGCCTGCTCTGTAAATTACAGCAATTCGGGAAACTTCATCAATGTACATGGAGAGTGAGGCTAATATAGAGGGTCAGGCTAATATACCTAGAATCTCAAGGAGGAGTATTCCCAGTTGAGATCTGGATTATATTGGGAAGAGGAATGAGTTGGAGGAAAATTACTGATGAAAAGCCCTGGCATTGACCTGGCACAATGCCAGAGGGCCCATGTGAACAGCTGAGTGTTCCCAGATGTCTTTAAGTTCTTACTGCAGCAGAATTGCCCTTCTCAACTCTCTCTCTCTCTCTCTCTCTCTCTCTCTTTCTCTCTCCTATGAAATCTGAACTTATGAAAATAGTGCAGAAAACCTATATAGGAACAACACAGGCTATCCAAAGGAAGAAAGACATGTGTTCATGATGCATAGGTAGTGGTCAGAGCTCTGGAGATAGGGCTTTCTTTGACCATGGGTCATTCTCTAACTTCTCTGGATTTTTGTTTCTACTCTGGATTTTTTGTTTCTTCCTAATTTAAAGGCGTTTGTTGGGCTAAATTGTCTGCTGGTAACTACAGACCTTTCCAAGTTTTAACATCTTGTGTGTCCATAAGAAAGAAGACCTAAATGGAAAGGAAGCCATTTCCTAAGCCTTCTGGTAGTATGTTCTTGAAGTTTTTTCTCTCACTACAATCTTAGACTCTCTTTGTTCCCTTTTCCTGGGCCCAAAGCCTCACCTCTTTTTGTGATGATAACTTGTTGATAATCACTCACAAAACTGAAGAGCTCTAATTCTGTTTGCTTAGCTCTTGAGAGGAGTCTGCACATGGTACAGACATACAGAACTTCTGTTTGTCTTGAAACAGCATAAAGCAGAAATATGGAGCTTCCATTTCTGTTATATATAAAACCTTAAAACTCTTTTTGCCTCATTTTACTGCTTCCCCTTTTCCTCAGTTGGACCCTCCCTATTTGACTCAGGGCTGACTTAATGACTCTTTTACTATATTATGGCAAACCATTTACCGATTTCTACTTCCAATGAAGCTGTCAGACATTCAAACTGTTTCTTAGCTGAACTGTTGCCCCAGTCACCATGTTTCCTAAGCTTCTATCTTTTAAACACAATACTTTTGGTGAGTAGACTAAGCATCTCAGTCTTTTAGCACTTTCAAAGCATAGTGTAGGCTCCTATAGTATTCAATACAATTAACTTCTTAGCCCTTTCTCTGTATAAGGCCCTCTACGAGGTACCATTGGATTGAATAAAGATGAGTAAGGCTACACTGCTGTTTTCCGTTGGGTTCCCAGGGGAGGCTTGGAAGGCACTTATGGCAAGTCAATTGTTTTCCTCTCGTTTTGCCAGGATCACAGTGGGGATTGGCCCAACTTGTTGGTTGGTGCTGAATATTTGCCTGTCCCTGCCAACTCTTAATAATCGGAAGTTCTCTTGGCAACTGACTCCCAAACAGGAAAACTATAGATTTCCAGAATATATAAGGGATTACCTTGGCTTTTTGTTGGAGTACCCTGCTTAGGAGAGTGTATTGTAAAATTAGATACTGATAAGTATCTGAAAAATAAATATCTTAAAATCCAGAATCGCCAATCAAAAGGTGGAGGTGGAACCTTAGGCAGGGATTAACAGTTCAATATTAAAGGATAGCATAGAAGAAGGTGCCAATAGAAGATCGAATTTCTGTAACATGTAAGAAGGAAGGGAGGAGGAGACATAGAAGGGAATTCACATACAGCAACACTGTTGGAAGAGATTGCCAATAAACTGGATGAAATCTTAGACCTCTGGGTCAGCACAATGGGAACTTGCCTAACCGAGAAGGATGCCTCAAGATCATCCTCTTATTTCAAATGGTGGGGAAGTGTGACGTTTTGTTAGCTTTCTTTGGTATGAGGCAGTCTTCAGTCATCAGGATGTACAAAGCTGAGAGTCATCACCCAGGGAAGGGCAAATGGGGACATCCAGAAGCCCTGTCCCCAAAGGAACAACATCACCCTGCCTCATTACCTTCCAGTACACACATCTGTGACCCTCTTCTGTCCTTGTCCTTTGCCTATATTGCACAATTTCATGCTTAGATGTGGAGTGTGAATGAAAATTGAAAATACAAAAAATAGACTATGTGGAATTAAACTTTCATAAGTGACAAAAAAAAAGCCCTGGAATTTTACATGGCTAATGCAAAGCCTTTGTACCTTGATTAAGAGTGCCTGTATTCTAGATCATCATTAATCACATTATTTTATTGCTACCTTCTGTGACGAAAAATGCCCAATATTGTGTGGCATATCAGATTAATTCAGCTTACTATTGTAATGCCATCTGGGCTTGTTAGTAACAACTCTTTCCATTTCCGAGTCGTATTAAACCAAACACTCTACCAATTTGTATGTAAAACATTCCAGCCTTATCAAAGCTTCTGTAATGCTGAAACCCAAAGTAAAATATAGCATACTCTTTGGCTACCTATGCTTTCATTAATGTTATAGTCCTGTCTGTGGGATTTGCCTTTCAAGGACAAGATATTCTTTAAAGACATTTCAAGTTATTGAGTTAGTAACTCATATTGGACTGGATTTCTCTCTCTAGATAGAAGCGCACAAGATTAACATGTGCAGAGAAAAAAATGTCTTAGGAAAGAACTTTTTTATCCACAATCTGCTAGGTTGCCCCTCATCATGATCCCTGAGGGTCTGAGTGGCTCATGAAGCTTCCACCCCAATGCTCTTGTGCCGTTTCTACTAAAATTGACCCTTGCTGGGTCAGTCTTAGATTCATAGACCTTGAGAAAACCAAATTTCACAGAATCTAGCAATGTAAGCTCTCCTCACTTACACGTTTACTCTCCTGGAAAAGAGCAAGAGGAAGTTTCTAAGTTCACCGTCTCAAAACCTGTTCAGCACAAACATCGTGAGTGACCATCACTAACCAATCAAAGGTGATATTTCCCTGCACTTACTCACCTACTCCCCTGCAATCATGGTTCATTTCTTTGCTGTTTCTGTTTATGCAGTCAGACTGAGCCAGAGGACTAGGATTTCCATCCTTAAGGCTTTTGTGTGGCTGTCTTCTTTAGCTGTTAAGTGCGCTTTCTCCTAACAAGTCCCTCCAGTCTGTATAAGTTTTATCTCTGTATAGGTCTGCTCAGTGTTCTGGAATGGAACGATGTTTGTTCCTTCCTTCTGGGCAGAGGAAGGCTGCCATCCTCCAGCTGTGCCAGTGATAAATGGCCGGCTTGCTTGCCTTTCTTATTCCCCAGTCACCTTTTATGCCCTCCGCTAGGAGTTGTCTTGGTAGAGTACTACTCTCTCAAGCAAGAGGAAAAAAGAAAAAGGAAAAGGAAAGGAAGATGACTTACTTGCAAGCATCCAGTGGACTAGCTTCACACCCCTGGTCCCTTGCCAGAATGAAAGAAGGGAATTAGCCTTATCATGCCCTTCTTCAAGACTGCCTAAAAATGATGTTTTAGATTTTTCAGGTATGCTGTGAAAATACTTAGAACGTTCTCTCCCTAAATCAGATGTTTTACCATGACAATTCCTTGAATGTATTTATATTTGGACGTAGCATTACGTTCATTCACGTTCATTCATGTTCATTCATACTATCCAAATGAATAGTCAGTTTTGGCTGTTGTGACTTTGATTTGTCTGGTGCTTGGCCAGATGCTACCAAATGTATAACATGAGGGTTCAACTTTTAAGTTGTTTTACCACAAGTAGAAAACATATATGAAACTCTTCTATAACAATGAAAGTTCAGAATGATTGGTATAGGTACAGCATAAATGCTAAAAACCTTCAGGGGAGAGAAGATCAATACAATTCGTGGTGGGTGAGGGGAAAATGCACTTATCCATAGAAGCTTTGGAAAGCCTCAAACGCCAGGCACTCTGGATTGGACTTCATTCTAAGAGAATGGGAAACATTTTGAAAACATGTTAGTACAATCAATGTGAGTTGTTGGAAGAGGTAAACATACCAGAAGGACTCTTCATATCTGTGGAAGAAGTGCTTTACTAAAATGTGAACAGAGAGCTTTGCTGGTCCAAAAGAGGCTTTCTAGACCCTTGAATGCAAGCATGATGAAAATGAAGGAGGGGAAAATGCTTGCTGAGCTGAGACTCTAGGTTGGTAGGACTGATTTAGATGGCACAGGGTTTAACAAGCACTGAGCAGGTGACCAAAATACAGGAAGGCCTGATGTATTAGAATAGTAGAAGTGAGCTGATGCTCTGGAAACAACACATAAACCTTTCTATTTCTTCTCAGGGGAATAGCAACCCCAACACTGCTCAACCCAAAGGGTAAAGATTGAGGCATTAAAAGGAACAGGGAAAAATTAATGAGTGCGGGAAATTCTGATCAACAAAGCAAAGTTGGGCATGTGGGAATGGAGAGGGGGAAGTTCTTTTTTAGTGAGTTTTTGGAATTATTATTTCAGTAGTTGTACAAAGAGGTTGCAGTTTGACATGTCAGTTTGTGTTTACAATGCATCTTGATCAATGTCACTCCTTTCATCAAGTTCTCTTCTATCTCTCCCAACCCCACCCATCCTCTCAATTTACCTGGTTTCATTGCCACATATGTATATTGAATATGATGATTGCTTTTGCCCATGGGAAGAGAAATCTTGAAAGAAAAAAGATATTGATTTCACACTGCTTAATTTCAATTGGATATCTGATATTCAACTTGAAATATCCTAGATAAGAGTCCACTTTAATTTATTTCTATGACATTGATCAATTGTACTAATAAACTGCTTTGTTAAGTGGCAATTCCTTTGTACAACTACTTCAAGATAATAGTAATAAAATATGTAGAAAAATCAACCAGAAACCTCAAAATTTTGTCATATTTTTAAACAATTAATTTGTTGTATCCTCTGAGACATTCTCTTTTGAATTACAGTGTTTCCCACGAACTGTGAACTGATCTCCACAAATAGGAAGGGGAAGAGGCAAAATGTCAGAGTTTCCAGGCTAGGTTATTACCACTTAGCTTTTGATCTGACCCCACTAATCAAGACCCTGTCAGGGGCTAATAAAGAAGGTTTGTTGTTGGAGATGCAGGGAAAGTAGCTGTAAATGGTCTTAAGTTAATATCTGCTCACCTTCATGCTTGACTTTGAGTGTAATGACATCAACTCACAGAAAAGACAGGATGAGGTAGTCTTAAATCACTCTCTGAATACCAACTCTATAAAAAAAAGTCCAGTTTTAAGCTCATTAAGGGATACTTCTGAATACTCTAGGATATCAAATTAACCATTAAAAACTTTTGAAAACTGAACTGAAAAACTAGGACATTTTTTCCATATCTTTAGAGAGTCTGTTTTGGAAGTGAATAAAACTTAGAGCTTCTTAGGTTTTGTTTTTCTTTTTTCCAAGGTCAAGATGAAGAGGACCTTAAAGGACATTTTCTTAAACTACTTATGTTAAGTCTAAGAAGTTACTTAGGTGTCAGAATGTCTATGGCAGGTGATGGTATTTTCTGCAGGGGAATAGGAGTCCTTCAGTTCTGAGGTTCAGGGAATGTGAGATCTAGACTGAGGACTATGGGATGTGGCTCCACTGAACAGCTTGGAAAGTCATACTGAGATGCCTATTCAGGTATATTATTTGTTGCTGTAGGAAACGTGAGATGGAATTAATTTGTGAAATTTTACTTTGTTAGAATTATGATATTTACCCTAAAGATGTGCAATTTCCTTTTTCTCTTACATAGTATAGTGGATATAGACAATGGGCTTTGAAGTCAGGAGACACAGAATCAGGGGTCACTTTTGTTGTCATCAGTTCTGGGACCTTGAGCTATTTTTTTTTTTTTGCTTTTAGTGATGATGATGATGTAGTTGTGCAAAGAAGATACAATTCTATAAGTCAGATTATGAATACAATGTGTCTTGGTGAATATCACCTATCTATTTATTAAAAAATTTTATTGCCAAGGTATTGTACAGAGGGGTTACAGTTACATACATAAGGTAGTGAGTACATTTCTTGTCCAACTTGTTACATCCTTCCTCATTTTTCTTCCACCTTCCCTCCTTCCCAGTTCCCCCCATCCCGAGTTCTACAGTTAGTTTACAGCCTATTATTGTCTTGTAAGTATTACTGTTGCATTGGTTAGCCTTTTACCCTTTGTCTCACCATTTTGATGTTCCCTTTCCCTTCCCTAACTCAGACAAACATATGTACAATACTCAGGGTACCAAAATCAAATACAGTGACAACAGGGGCTAAACAATGGGGAAGATAAACAAAAGAAAAAAGAAATAATTTCACATAGTACATTAAAAATATCAACAGTGATAAGCCACTTGTTTCCATATCTTGGAGTTCATTTTGCTTAGCATCATCTTATGTGATCATATATACACAGCTATTGAGCTATTGTGAGCATCTGCTAGGACTATCCTAGACATACACTGATTATTACCAGTGAGGGAAACCATAGAGTCTAGGTTTTTTTGGGTCTGGCTCACTTCACTTAGTATTATTTTTTTTCCAAGTCTTTCCATTTCCTTATGAATGGAGCAATGTCATTCTTTCTGATAGAGGCATAGAATTCCATTGTTTACATATACCATTATTTTCTTGATCCATTCATTTACTGAGAGGCATCTGGGTTGGTTCCATATTTTAGCTATTGTCATCCTTTTTATCTTGAGATATTTTTCAAATCTTTGTTTCAACATATGTGCTGTGGGAATCATCAGAGTCTCTTTAACACTGAAGTATTGTGAGAGTTAAACCAACTTACTGAATGTTTGTAATATGCTTAGGACAATTTGTGACCTAGCAATAGCTCATAATTTTTTTTTCCGAGATAGAAATGAAAACTGAAGGAAACCATCCCTGTGGTAGTTCACTAACTCCCGGCAAACTCTTGTGACACATCTGAGTCATAGTGACTTGGAGGATGTTGACACGGATAAAGAATCAGAAGAGTAATTGGCTATTTGAACTTTTATGTGTTCCTGAATTTTGTTGTATTTATTGTTATTTGAAAATGGTAGTGAACTTTATGCCCTCTTCCTTTTGATGATTGTATTTGTGATATGAACAAAAATGAACTTCAGAGATCTTTTAAGTATAGTTACTCACCCATCTACCTAGGATGCATGTGGTTTTTCCCAGAGCAGAGTTTATCATGACCTGTTCCTAGAAACAAGTTTATGTTTTGTTAGACACCCAAAAAGGAAGTAGGTGGATCTACTGTCCAAGTTGTGAATAGTATTTAAAAAAGACATTTATTGTTGGAAAGGTAAGATAAATACAAAAGACAAAAAAGTAAATTAAATTAGCTCTCATCATGTTGTTTCTGAGATTGGTAATAAGTGGTGATAATGAACAGCTCTCTGAATTTGAGAGTGACCTATTTTGTTCATTTGTAGACAGAATATTGTCAGTGAAGAAGGAAAGAAGGTCTAACATTTGCTAGTTTCTGATATGGTATTCTATGTCTATTATCTTATGTAATTCTCACAGAAGGTCTGGACATTGGGAATTTGCCATTTATTTTTTTTCTCACATGAGAGTTTGTCTTTAAGAGGTTACAGAACCAGCTAAGATCATACATTTTACAATGTAACAAATGGATGCTTTTAGTCATGGCACTGAATTGCTGCCCCACTTGTAAAGGAATGTCATCTCCATTAACAAAATAAGTCAGTGCATCTAGGGCCACTGATGTTCAGTTCTGAGCTTCTGGAAAAGATAGATGTTGACAGTTCTATTTTCCCTTGGGGGGTTCTTTCATCTGCTCCCCAGGACTGCACAGCCACTCTCTGGCAACAAGTCATTCTCATGGTACCCATTAGAAAAAGAATTTACTAGGCATAAAAGGAAGGCTTCTTTCTTTTCTTGCTTCTTAAGTATTGTTTATAATAGATGCACCAGTGTACATTGGCTGTCTTGAAAAGAATGGAAAGAAACTTTGGTTGGCTTCCAATCCAAAGTGCTCCAGTATAGCAGAAACTCAAACAGAGTACATAAATGAGTAGCACATAAAGACTTTTCCTCACAAAAGCAGGGAAGCCCTATAATTCTGATGTATCCTTATCCCCTTGAAGTGTTGAAGTGGGAGCTTTCCTCTGCCCACCCCCCCCCCCAACTCAAGGATAAAGCAATGCATGCTGATTTGAATAAAAGTCAAAATAAAGTGGACTGATCAGCTAACAGCACCATGAGATGTAAGGCCCAGAACATGAAATCGTTTGCAGGTTTTCTTCCCAGTTTGCTTCTTGCTGTATCGGGTGACTATCTGTACCCCAACTGAAGACTCAGCCCACCCTGCTCTGGGACCATCTTATCTTGAGTTGGGGCTCAGTTGAAAGCTTTGGTTGAATACTCATGTGACATAAGGGCCTCTAGACAAGCTTCAACCATGTGTTCTGACTCCAGATAAAGCCTTTGCTATGTTTCCAAGAGCAAGTTCTCTATGTTTGCCCCTGTTCTAGTTGAAACTTTTTCTTCATCGTGAATATAGAGTGACCAAGCTGGTTTGTCCAGAACTGTCTTGATTTTAGCATTGAAAATCCCATATATCAGGAAATCTAGCTCTTCAGGTATCTCAGAGTGGTCAGTAATCATACAGACTCTATCTTGGTAATGTACTTGGAATCCTCTTAGTGTTACACCAACACGGTCTCTTGCTAAGTTTGAGCTCCTAGACAAAATCTCCAAAATTCTCTACTTATTGTTGAGTGTGTTAGTAAACTGAATTTGAGTGTTGGCAATCAGTTTTCTTAAGTAATTGATTTTGATGATCAAACCACCCACACAAATTGGGCACAAATTGTAATGATTAAAATTTCAGGTCATTAAAGAGTTCTAATAAATACAGGGTATTTGGGAGGAAGTTTGTCCTTGATTAATATGAGGAGGCAAAAAGAATAGAGGAAAACCTGAGGCTCGTCACATTAGAGTAAATGTTTTATTTTGTAGGAAAATATTCTTGTCTGTTTGTATTCACAGGTCTGGAAAGATGAGATACAAAGAGTTGCCCAAATATGTACAATTATAAGCCATCACTTCCCTTGTTCTTTAAATTGCAATCCCCCTTTCCAAGAGCTTTGTCTAAATACATATGCCACATGGTTCTTAAAAGGCTGTTATTTTTAAGTAAAATGTTTAAATATTAATATCAACACCAGAGATGGATGAAAGAAAGGTTATAGTAACAAAATTCTTTGTGTGACTAGTGAAGACTAGACCTCATATACTATTCAAAATTGGATCTGGTTTACTTTTGTTGTAAAAGAAATGCCAGTGTTAACTAATGACATTTCCATTTCCATTGCTTGCAATGATTGTAGGATAATATCCTTTAAAACAAAGGGGATACATTTAAGGTTAGTGAGAAACTCTCAAGAGCCGACTGTAGAACTAAACCAGATAGAAATATGAGACCGACAGTGAAAGAGAGTGCAAGAGAGAGAGAAAGAGAGAGAGAGAGCACCCATAGAAAGAATTATTTAAATAGGAAAGTAGCATCTGTTACCACCAGATGTTTCCTTCCTTTGCTCCAAGATGGTGGTCGTGGGCATACCTTGCAGAAATGCTCACATGTGATCAGGTTCATGACAAAGTCAGTATTTTGTTGCTTTAGAAATGGTAGCATGTGAGGTTGCTTTAGCAGGAGGATCCTTGGTCTTCAAAGGGAGGTGGCTAATAAAGTCAGGGATGTCAGACCATCCCACGAATGGGCTGTTGGGGATATGGGTTTGGAGACAAAATCTGCTGTGGAAAAGCCTGCTGGATCAAAATGAAACCTTCTTGTACAACTAATTGGTCCTAATAAACTGTAGACAAATGTTAGAAACATAAAGTCTACCAGCACTGGATTTCATTGCACCATAGAGAGCCTAGTGTAAAACTGCATAGATTTGGAGGATGGGCGAGAATTCCAGCACCATCACTTCATATTTAGTTCCCATTAGGTGGGTCACTTAGCCCGTCTTGTTCTCACTGATGAAATGAAACCTCGCTCTCACTGGGTTGACTGGTGCATCAGATGAGATAATGTCTGAGAAAGTGCTTTGTAAACTCTTAAATGCTACACAAAGGTTAACTGTTTTCTCATAATGTGGTTTATAATTGCCTGTATTTAGGTATTCTATGAGTCACAACGTTGTCCCCAAAACCCAAGGCCTGGGGTAAGTTATTCTGTGACACGGATATTATTCCTCTCCCCAGGTACAAGCATTAGAAAAGGTTAGCACTATATTAAGTAATAGATCTATTGCTCTCTTCAATTATTCATGATTATGTGTTCGGTGAATGATCGGTTTGATTGAAATAATCATCGGGTGTCCTCAGGACTCTGGAGCGGAAGCTGATAAATGACATAAGCTTTCTTCAATGTGATGACTTTGCTACCATTAAATACCAAGAAAAACCAATTAATGGATTCACAGTGAGGGGAAAAAATGTGCTCCAGTTCTCATCTGAAGCTTTAAAGAACTCATCCCTTCTTTGAAGTGATTGTTCCCTTAACAAATCCAAGCTTTTCAGAAAAAGTTTCAGAGTAGTGAACAATTTCAATCATTTCCTGAAGATCAGTTTTTGAATAAGAGGGAGAAAAATCCCATTTATTTTTTTCACAGAAAAAGATATGGTAAGTTTTTAACACTAGTATTAGAAAAATGCATAGGTTTGGTTCACTTGGGTCAGAGATTGTAGCAGCTGCTACTAAGGTTTGAGCTAAGCCTCTTCTGGGGAAATAGGTGCTCCCAGCTTCATCCATGACATCTCCAGTAGGCTCTGGAATGACAGCTGGGATTCACAATCAACACGAGAATTCCACTTACATTATCTTGCCATCACGAAGTGGTCTTCTCTAAAATTAAGCTGATTTTCTCCCCTTCTCCCTTCAGATCACCACAACCTTTGCTATTGCTCTTATTTTCTCCATCTCATGCTCAAATGCTGTCTGTGGATTTGCCTTTTGTTCTTTCAATTTTGTCCTTTTTATATATTACATAAGGTGCTTCTGACTCCTGACTTTCCTTACTTCTGAAAATATGTCTCGCTGGGCCCTCACTGCCTAACTCCAGCTTTTGTATTTTCAGTGTAGCTCTGCCTTAACTCTTCTGCTTCCTCCAGTCCCTTCCAAATCTTTCTGCAATGGTATATCCATTACAGCATCCTTCTTTCTATAATAGGCAAAGACTGTATTGCTTGCTACCCAAAGCTCAAGTTTGTTCTTGTTATACCCATTCTATCATAAATGTTCCCCTTGATTCGCTGGGGGTGCGGCTCCTGCTTCTCCTGCCCCTGGGTTTCACCACAGCTCAACCATCTGTCATCTTCCCTTTGTAGTTCCCTTAGTAGTTCTTACTGCTGAACCTCTTGGGATTCATTTTATCCTTGGTGGGAGTTTAGGGAAAGCCAGAATCAAAGTAGGCATAAAACTGCTTCAAAAGTGTGATAAGAAATGTACTCACGTCCTTACATATGAAACTGAAACTGCAAGCCCCTCCGTACATCACTTGGACAATAAATACATTAATAATTAATAATGGATATTTATCCACTCCAACTTCAATTTTGGGTTCTTTATTCAATTTGTCACAGTCCAAGACCTCCCTATTCTGTTGTGAAAATCAAGTACATTCCATATAGAGAGTAGACTGCTTTCACCCCAGTGGCAAAACCATTCTCCCTAACCTCAGTATCTGTAAGCTTGAGTCCCAGGAAGTGAACAGGAGGAAGTCTATGCAGGAAGGGAAGACACACAAGAAATGTAGATGGCCTGAGGGTACATAGCAGAAGGTGAATTGTCCACAGTTAGTCCATAGAGGGAGAATTGAGGGAGAAGATGGGACTGCGACTGAATAATCCACTGGAGAGATCATGAGGCCAGAGAGCATTTATCAAGTCTGTAACTTGATCTGTACCAACTTACTTAGAAGCTTCTGGAAGATGACAAGTTGAGTTAATTTGAAAATAACAGTGCCCAGCTCACAGCTGTCTTTAAAATGTTATTATATTTATTTTCAAAAGCAATGAACTAGCAGATTAACTTGAACAACTGCATCTTGCAGTTTCCATAGGTTAATAATTATGTTCTCCTTCAAGATGATCCAATGTGACTGAACTCAATGGGATAATGTATATAAACCATCCAGTACAATTTCTGGTAGCTAGTGGGTCTTTAAGAAATGGGAATGCTTTTATTCTTCTCTGTCCCCTTTATTTACACAGGTAAATTAGGTTTAAATTATCTTTGCTTGTTACAGTTCATGGGATCCTTCCTTCCTTCCTTCTTTCCCTTCCTTCCTTCCTTCCTTCCTTCCTTCCTTCCTTCCTTCCTTCCTTCCTTCCTTCCTTCCTTCCTTCCTGCCTTCCTTCCTTCCTTCCTTCCTTCCTTCCTTCCTTCCTCCCTCCCTTCCTTCCTTCCTGCCTTCCTTCTTTTTCTCCTTTTCTGTCCCCTTCCCTTTGCCTTTCCCCTTCATCTTCCTCCTGCTTCTTTTGTTCTTTCTTTCTTATTGTTTTTCTGTCTTTCTTTATGTGTGGGGTATTGGGGCTTGAACTCAGGGCTAGAGCACTGTTTCTGAGCTTTGTTGTTGTTGTTGTTGTTGGTCGTGGGGCTTGAACTCTGGGCCTAAGCGCTGTCCCTGAGAGATTTTGCTCAAGTCAAGAGCTCTACTGCTTTGAGCCACAGCATCACTTTTGGTTTTCTGGTGGTTATTTTATCTCCATGACGTGCTGCCCTGGCTGGCTTTGAACCAGGATCCTCAAATCTCAGCATCCTGAATAGCTAGGATTATGAGTAGCTTGTAAAAGCATGAGCCACCAATGCCCAACTTAGTCCATGGGAATTTGAAAAGTCCTCAAGAAGTAGAAGAAAAAATATAAAGATGAAAAGGAATTGGGTAGGTGTTTGCCTGTCTCAGGTATACACAATGTGGAATATGGAATCAAATAAGTTTCATGTGAACACTTTCTGTCCTCACTCCCAAGCCCACCCTACCACTATTATGTACTGGAATATTTACACAAATGAGTTGAATCTATTTGAATAGAGGCAGCATGTGGAAATTTGAATTTGCAAAATGAGCAAATTATTTGTGATTATTCTGCTGCGAAATATTCTTTGCTCTCTAAGACATAAATTGAGTTACAAATTTTTTTTTGCAGCATGAATTGCGCATAAGCTGAATTCTATCTTGCTGAAAAGAACGTTAATATACAGCTGAATAAATCTACAAAAAAAATAACCTTAGGAATTTTTGATATTACTATTCTTGTTTTTCTTCTGGCTTGGGGATTTAAAAAAAAAGATAAAATCCTTAAGGTAACAAATCTTAAGAATCTCACTAACTCCTAGCCTGCTGTTTCATGTCATGGGGCCTTCATCTTCTATAGATCTTTCTCCCAGTATTTTCTAAACAGATGGTTCTCTATTTCTAATGGTTCAATTTAGGATTTTTTTAGTCTCATAATAGATATCATTTGGTAGGAGTTATACTTTAAACTTTGATCTTTTTCTAGACTAGCCATATGTGATATGATACTCTTACGTGATCTAGAAAAGTGACAGCAAACCACAGTTTTGTTTTTTTTTTTTTTTGTGTGTGTGTGTGTGTGTGTGTGTGTGTGTGTATGCTGTGTCTCTAAGCTAGTGTTTGGTAGTATAGGTGTAGTCCATGTTTCCAACTTACAATATTTTAAATTTATGATGCTATCCCATTATAATTTGGGAGAGATCTATATTGTATTTTCTGAAATATGTCACCTATTCAAGAAAATTTCTCATTCCACTTATCTCTTTATCCTTTGCAAGATAAAATTTTATGCATTTTATATGTTGAAAATATTAGTTTTGGAAATTTTTCTATCTAACCAATTACTATTTGATATATATGTGTATATATACATATAAGTTCATCATATATATATATATAATCAAGTTTTAACTAAATACTTCCTCAACTGAATTCCAAAAGGATGTATGTATATCTGGCTTAGAAGTGACATTTTGGAAAGCTGTTTGGAAAAGTTGTCACTCAGCATCATGTAATCATCAGGAAGGTGAAGTCCAGTCTCCAGGGGTTGAAATCCTCCAGAGGTTATTCTCTCATCACATTCTAATTTTTAACCACCTCTTGAGGATTGTGAGAACAGTAGAAAATATCCACCAGTGTCCTTCATATGAGAATATATGTCAGAAAACAGTCCAGTGATGGTTGACTGGGATTAGGTAGTTCTGTTGCAATATATTAAAATACCACTTTAAAAATTTTAAATAACTGCAAAGATTTCCCAAAGCCATTCTTCTGTACATACCAGAAAAGAAGTTGCCAAGATCTTTGTGGCTATCCCAATCTTTCAGCAAAATACAAGTGGCTTTGATTTCCCCTACATATTTGGTTTTGAAGAGAGGGACATATTTATCCTGATGGATAGAAAACTCTCCTAAAAGATAATTGTGCTGCATAGATGAGTGATGACTAAAAGAATCATCTAGAAGGTAGAACTTGTGGTGTCAGAAGTAGAGTAAGATCAAGGGGAGGGGTGCACACAATTGGAGAAAGGAAGGATAGGCTGATGCAGTCATAATATTCAAGGTATGTATGTAAAAATGGAACTAATACAATTGAGGGGATGTCTGGGGTTGGGTAAGATGGAACATTATGATCCATATGTCCTCATCAATGGACATGTTCAGCTGAAACCCCTCTCTATGACTACTTGAGGTAAGAAAAACTCATCTAAAGATTATATAATTATGATAGTCATAAGAGTTTGTGAGTCAGTACCCCTCAAATAGCATTTATATCATATAAATCTGTTCAACAGATTGTTTTGGGGGAAAAAACATCATGAGGATGAATTTAGTCTAATACTTCAGGGTCTCCATATGTCCAGCTTTTGGTATTTAAATCTGGATTTTTTTCCCTCTTCTACATGCTCATTTTTCAAGAAAGAACACCAGTGACAAAAGATGTCCTCTTTTTTGTAGGATTGTTTTCAGCACCTCCAAGATTGTCCTTTCTTCCTTTTTTTTTCTGACTCCCTAGAACCCTGTCTTATCATCCTTAGAGTCCCTAGCAGATTGTCTTCAAAGTTGTATTCATCTGTCTCCTTGACGTTCTGTGAGCTCTG
Organism: Perognathus longimembris pacificus; assembly: GCF_023159225.1. Lineage (NCBI taxonomy): Eukaryota > Metazoa > Chordata > Mammalia > Rodentia > Heteromyidae > Perognathus > Perognathus longimembris. The sequence continues at coordinate 134,021,228 of NC_063162.1, read as the reverse complement.
CAAGGTGACCCTGGTTCTCCGGCTTCCTCTGAGCTCTTGTACCTTGCCCAGTCCCTGCCACCACAGGACTGGATTAATGAAAAGGAAGTCTCACATCGACACATACACAAAATACCTCCTGTGTTTTAATAATACGATAGCCCCATCTTTGTGGAAGAGTTCTCTGGACAAGAGGACCTTGCTTATCTATGATGGCAAAAATATCTTTCCCACAGCTTCGGGTAACCCTCCAACCTTCTTCAAAGGTTTCTAGTAAAAAACATCCACTGTGGCTGCCACCTGCTTCCCTTAACTTGCTCTTTCAGAACGTTGTAGACGAAAAAATGGAGGAAGAGAATAAGAAGATGGATAAGAAGGGCAAAAAAAGTCAAGCAAATTGTGCTTCTTTTAAGTCTGCACAAATGTTATTTTGCTTATGGCTTGGGGGAGGAAAAGGAGAGATCAGCATTTGTAAATATTTGTCTTTAAAATGGAGTTCAGGTGTTAATAGTTTGTGCGCAAAGCAAAAAAAAAAAAAAAAATCCATGAAAACTCTTTCCATGACAACTGGCCTCTCCATCTCCTGGCTGTAACCCTCAAACACTTTGAACTGGAGAGGTAGGAAAATTTAAGAGACCACGAAGTCATTTCTTCAGTTACTGTTTTCACTGAACGGCCAAGAGTATTGACAAGAATAAAGAAAACCTTTTCATCTTTCTTGCCTTGCTTAGGCCAGGCTGAGAAAGTGCTGAGGAATGTAATCTGATGATATTATGCCATGACATTGTGTCAATATGCGATGATGTGTTGTGATGGCACAGCGTCATCACGTGGTGACGCAACGTCATGACGTAAGACGTCACAACGCCAGTTAAAGATGTGATTCCAGGAGGGTTTGTAAGGCTATAGCGCAGATCTACACTTAATTAAGGTTTGAGGTCTAAAATAGCATGACAGCTGTAAATTACAGGGTTGAAAACTCTTTCTTTCTGTGAATCAGGGCTTTTTATAATTTGTGGCTCCTCCTAGAAATTATAACCTCTGTTCTTGCAAGGCAGGTTTAGAAATCAAAATATAATTCATTTACTAGACTACTCCCATCACAGGTTGTCCTTATGCACATTATTTTTCTGTGTGTGCCTGTGCGCTGGTGCTAAATTTAAATACAATTTAACAATGAAATTTAAAAAAATACAATCTACTCAATTTGCATATTTGTTAAAATTATTTGGTATTTCAGAGCACGGTGTAAAATGATTTATAATTGGCATTACATTATAACTAGTCTTTGTATGCATACAGTTTGCAATATTCTTATGCTAGGAGTCTAAATAATATGAAAGCGTTAAAAAGGAGAAATGATTTGCAAGTGTCATTTAGTGTGTGCATGCCTGCTTGTGTGCTTTCCTGGAAAAGCCCTGTGCTGTTTGTTTATTTGTTTATGTATTTATTTATTCTGTTCCTGAGGCTTAAACTCTGGCCCTGTGTGCTGTCCTTGAGCTTTTGTGCTCAAGGTTAGTGCTTTACCACTTGAGTCACAGTTCCACTTCTAGCTTTTGGTGGTTAATTGGATGTAAGGGTCTCATAGACTTTCTTGTGTGGGCTGAATTTGAGCCATTGTCCTCATATCTCAGCCTTCTGAGTAGCTACGATTATAGGTATGAACCACCAGTGCCTGGCTACTGTGTTTATTTTGTGCTGCACTTTTACTATCTTGAAAATGAGGATAATGCATTTTTCTGGACTTTGTAGAGAAACTAGTATGGGAAAATTACAGAATACATGCATACATTTCCTTTGTGTTTTCTAAAACCAAGTATTATGCAAATTTAGGGTAATATTAAATAGGTTCTCCAGAGTTGTATAGAGTCTGTTTTTGAACTTGATATCAAATGGAGAAAATCCGATTAAATTGCAACTAAGGTAGCTATCCTATGTGATACTTCATCTTCACTACCCCCCCACCCCCCCACCAGTGACTGCTTTATATTAGATTTCTGGATTCAGAAAAGAATTAGATGGCAGAGTAGAGAAAGTAGTGGTCTACTCAAGTTGGTTTGTTTTATTTAAAGTTTTGGTACCTCTTTGTGTAATGTGTAAGTGTGGATGTAAAGCTGTATGTTTTTAACTGGGGAATGGAACTGTACAACCTACATCAGAGAGAATATAGTTTAAGCAAAGGTTCAAAGTGTCCTCCTTCACTTGTAGCTTTGGCAGTTAACACTCCAGAGAATATTGAAAAATGCCTAAAGTGCTATGGGGTTCTTTGTTTAATTCTAATTTTCCATGGTGAAGTGAAGAGATTTTTTTTGTCTTAAAATTCACATTTGCTTCATTACTCCTTCTGTAACTCTAACAAAAATGTACCAAATTTCTGTGCCTTCTGAAAGTGATACATGACTTTTTGATAGAGTTTGAAATGGTGGCTGATTACTTTTGAATACTGAAGCTTCACTGGTTGGCAGCTCACATCTGCAGCAGAGAAAAACAATCACCAAATTTGTGAATTATCTTTGGTTTACACATTGAACAAGCAAAGTAATTCCTTATAACTTTCACCAACAGGCTGTTTCTTGATTACAGGATATGGTTGCTTATTAATAAATGGAGATATTTTTAGATTCTGACAGGGCCTCTTAGTCTTGCTTGCTTTTTTGTGTGTTAGTCACCTACACAATCTCTAAGGCTCAGTGCTTCAAAAACTATTAAAGTTGAACATCATTGACAGAACAACATTGGTTTAATTTTCGTGATCTTATTTATTTGTTTGTTTGTTTATACTGGTGCTTAGCTCAGGGGCTTATATTCTTACTTAATTTTAATTAAAAAAATTTTTTTGCTGGCTTTTTACCACTTGAGCCACTTCTGGCCCTTTGCTGGTTGCTTGGAGATAAGCATCTTTTAGATTTGTCTGCCTGGGCTGGCTTTGGATTTTGATCCTCAGATCTCAGCCTCCTGAGTAGCTAGGATGATGGGTGTCAGCCACTGCTGACTAGTCTTATTCTCCATTTTAGTATACAGAACTTCTAAACAGAGAGCCTAATGCAGCTGCATGTGTTCTTCACCCATACAACTTCACCAGCCCCATACCTGGTAACACTAGATCCTACATCCTGATGCAGAGTTTATATAATTTAAAGCTAGTACATGTGATCTCTTCTTTGGTTGGATGCTATAAAGTAAAATTAGGCTATAATACTTTCATTTCTCTCTAGATGACAATTATTCTGTTTGGGCTGTTAGAGCTCTATTGTCATTTCTTTCTTGCCTGTACTCAGGAAGATCCCTAAACAACATATCATTTCCAAAATCCCTTAAATAACTTCAAATAATGGGACTTAATTTAAAGTTGGGAAACAATCCATTCAAATGGAAACTGAGTTTCTTAAATTTAAAAATAGTTTATTATTTTCAAGCTTGTACAATATTCAATAAATGGTACTAACAGCTACTTATGACTGCTGTTCTATGTGACCTGGTAAAGAATGGGTCATTAAGAAACTGAAAAGGCTTAATATGTACAGAGGTTGCCACCTAATTATTTTAGTGGTATGTTTCCTTGATTGAAGATATAAGGCCCAACTCTTCTCCCAGAAATCTTGCTTACACTATTAATTTACATCACAAACAATACCCCCCCTCAGAGATTGCAAACATTAGTCCTATTCTCTTATGAATCATTTCAAACTGGAGAATTTTAATTAATAATGATTTGATTTTTATTCTATCTTGAATTGTGGTTTTGTCTGTGTTTCGTGGGGTTGCATGTGATTTGGCATATATATCATTAGATACGTTTTATATATTATATATATATATATACACATTTGTGTGCACACGCACATGTGTGCACACATGCATGTATGTGCCCACGAAACCTCATGATACTCTTTGGGTCCATTTTGAGTAACATTTCCTTTTTCTGTGTCGTCTTCATATTTAAAGAGAACTCTGTCTGTTCCCATAAGAGTTTTCTTGCTTCCAGTCTAAGCACATTATATGTGTGTGTATACATATGTATGTATGTATGTACACACACACACACACACATACTCTTAGTTTGATATGGAGAAGCTTAAGTTTTCTTACTCTTTTGGTATGAGACGTTGAATGTCTAGTTTGTTTATTTCTGTAAGATTCAGCTCCAGTTTATATAATTAACCCTCAAATTCATCTACAATCTAGAGTTTAATTACCTGTGCTAAAAAGAGCAAACCAGGTTGTTGTTTCTGTGTTAAGATACTTTATTATCGCGTCAAAAGAAGGGACCAGTGTTCGGGTAGTCAAACCCTATTGTTGATGCAGATTGAATTTGCTTTTAAACAAAGTCTCAATGTCTCTTTCAAGATATGACAAACCATGTTTGTTTTGTAACACTGTGCACCTGGGAAGGTAGTTTTTGGATCCTAAACTAATCTCTGTTAAATTTCAATTTGTTCAACTTGACCCATTTTTTCACCCTGTCAGATCTATTTTGATTTATACAACATATTTATTATCCCACTCAACTTTGTGTCATCTTCCCATTTTAGAGCCTTGTTCTCTATTTATCTATGCCACTGATAATGTTTGGGGACAGAAGAAAGTCAAGGACAAAATTCTTTTTTTTTTTTTTTTTTTTTGGCCAGTCCTGGGGCTTGGACTCAGGGCCTGAGCACTGTCCCTGGCTTCTTCTTGCTCAAGGCTAGCGCTCTGCCACTTAAGCCACAGCACCACTTCTGGCCATTTTCTGTATATGTGGTGCTGGGGAATCGAACCCAGGGCCTCATGTGTACGAGGCAAGCACTCTTGCCACTAGGCCATATCCCCAGCCCCAAGGACAAAATTCTTATGGCACAGTTCTTTTTCCAGTTTGGGAGCCTTCTTTTGTTTCTTCCAGTACTGGTGTTTGAACTCGGGCCTTGTTCCTTGTTCCTTGACTTTTTTGCTCAATGTTCTACTACTTGGCAACACAACCACTTCCAGTTTTTTCATTGGCTAGTTGGAGATAAGAGTCTCACAGATGAGTGTGCTTGGCTGGCTTCAAACTATGATCCTCAATCTCAGCCTCTTGAGTGGTGAGGATTACAGTCATGAGGCCCTAGTGCCCAGCTAACATCTTTTTATAGCAATCCTTTCGGTAGAGCTGGCCAAATCCTTCCCAGTTCTAGTATCCAGAGTGCAGTTTTCTACTTTTTCCATTTGGATGTCAAAGGCCCCATCAGATGTTTTTCTGTAACTCAGCACATGCTAGTGATTGTATTTCCTGACCAAACAAACTAATAACCTCCTCAAAGACAGGTACAAGTTTGTGTATATAACATGATAGGTGAAGAAGTTTAGTGAAGATTTAAAGAATATGTCCCAGCCATCCCAGGGGACCATACGAAGTCACAGACAGGAGAAGAAGGTTTATAAGGAGATTTATTACTGGGGGCCATATCTCCAGTCTGGCTTCTGCACCTTATCCAGGTGGTAGCTCTTCTGGGGCTAAAGGGGAAGTAGATAGGTCTGAATGGTGAGTGGGAGTGGCTCATTAAAACTCTAGGGCAGGGAGTTTAGGTATGGGTGGATCTGGGACCTAATGGGAGGAGCTGAGGTGGGGGGAAATGTTAACAAAGATAAAATTGATACCACAGATAATTGTCAGAGTTAAGCATCTACAGGGGGTAAAATTCAACTGAATTTGTCTAAATGAGAATAAAGTCTGAATGAATCCATTGAGTACATCTCAAAGCACTGATTTTCATTACTTTAGCTTGGAGTCCAATTTTTTTTTCACCTCTAGTGGTACATATCATCAAAAAATAACAAGTTTAGGGCTGGGGATATAGCCTAGTGGCAAGCGTGCCTGCCTCGGATACACGAGGCCCTAGGTTCGATTCCCCAGCACCACATATACAGAAAACGGCCAGAAGCGGCGCTGTGGCTCAAGTGGCAGAGTGCTAGCCTTGAGCGGGAAGAAGCCAGGACAGTGCTCAGGCCCTGAGTCCAAGGCCCAGGACTGGCCAAAAAAAAAAAAAAATAAAAAAAAAAAAAAAAAAAAAAAATAACAAGTTTAAAGTTGAAGTTAAATGTTGAATGGAGGTTAGAAGTTGATGGAGGCTGCGAGCTTTGGAGTGATAAACAAAAAAAGTGCTTTAAGAAAGTTCATCGTTATTGCAGTGGGCCTAGGCAGAATTCTTTAGTACTACTAAACTATGGTTTAATCCTCTTTTAGGCAGGAGATACCTACCTCTTAGAGTTAATGTAAAAATGACAAGAAGATTGGTCATATGTACGTAGCAAAGGTCATGACACAGTATAAATGTATTAATTAATTTTGTTAATTATATTAATTAGTTCAGCAAGTATTAGTTGTGTGCTATTCTATGGCATATGCTAGATTTCTTTGTATAGTAGCTGAGAAAATGTACATTTTCTTTCTACTGAATAAATAGACACGTCTATGTATGTAATCAACATAAATAAATACAAATATGTATATATACACATGTACTACATTGAATATAGCTTGGATCTGTGTGATTAATAATTTAATTAATAGATTTTTCAGTCAAAAGAATGAAAAGTTTACAGAAAAATGAAATAGGCTCTGTTAAGAGGATGAAGTAAGGAGGGCAGACAGAGAGGGTGAATGAGGATGAATACGGTCAAAGCAATTTATTTACATGCATGATAATAGGACAATTAATCCTATTGAAATTGCTTTAAGAAGTAAATGAAAGAGTAAAGGAGGGGCAAGCTTGACAAGACCCATTTTTAGGGATGTATGGACTTGTTAAAATGAACCTCTGATCTAAAACTAACATATAAGAAGAGTTGAAAATTCAGACTGAGACTTTATACAAAGGGACAAAACAATTGCCTTATTTGGTTATTATATAGAACCAAAAGACTTCAGAAATGGGAATAGAAGCAGCCTGTACCTATCACAGATAAGGTACTGAACCTAAGAGATGTTGAATGGTTTTATTACAAACCACTTAGTACATCTTCTGGCTAAAACCAGATTTGCTGATGCTTGACTTATACTCCTAGCTGGTCAATACTAGATCTGCTTCTCTCAATACCACTCTGACCAAATGTCTAAAAAGTTGAAGAGGTCCTAGAACCCCTCAAACTTGTGATACAGAATCACAAAATCATTGTGGCCAATCATTAATCAGTGATCATTTCATCATTCAATGACCAGTCATTAATCATTCTAGCCAATCATTGTGATAAATCACAATGCCATTCTAAACTGGCCTCAGGATTGCCAATATGAAAATTATTAAAACTTAAAAAGATATGACTATCTCCTTAGGAGTTCTATTTATCTGCACTTGAAATATCTCGTGATAAAGAGTAAAATAGTCAACTTTGGTCATCCTTTGTAGGCATTGCTCTCTAGTATTCTGATTTTCGTGTTACTGAAGTGGTGGGTGACATTCAGGTAGAACTGATAAACCAATCTATTTAGAAAGGGAACTTATTGTGTAAGGCATACCTGGAGGGAAGTTCCCAAGAATCAATTACTGGAACTTAGAAGTTAAGCTTTCCTTCATGGAAAAAGTCAAATAGTTAGGATGAATCAATTCTGATATTAAGGTAGGGGATAAAGAGGTGAGGGTGATACCCAAAGAAAAGGAATAAAGAAGTGAATATCACTGTCATGTTGATTTGAAATTCTTTTGCACTTGGTGAAATATATTGCTAAGTGAAAAACTTCTCCTTCAAGCAAAGGTTGCTTATAAATTCAAGGTCACTTTCTAAATCCAACACAGTTTGTCTAGGGGCCAAACTTTGCTAGTTTTATTTTTATTCTTCTTGTCTTAAAATATATCTTAGAACACAGGTTGTATGATTCCTGGTTTGTGACCTGCTATTAGCCCATGCTTGTCCCATTTGCTGAGGCCATTGTAAACAAGGGGGCTATTAGGGTGGACAGTTGGGCAGAAACGGCCACTGCTGCTCATGCATGGAGAAGAAAAGGAGAAGCGGCAGGAGATTTTCTGTTTGAACTCCAAAATAGATCATAGGGGTTCACAAGGAAGAGGACTTCAGAGATCTCTCAAATCAACTTCCTTTATTTTGCATATTAGGGAACTGAGGCCCAGAGATAGAAAATAATCTGTGTAACACCAAAGGGCTACTGTCAGAATAAGGATTTGGGGGTGTTTTTTTTATTTTGCATAGTCAGTTACCTATTTACTTTTCAAACGTAGCCTATTCCAAAAGTTAAAATTTTCCAAGAAGCTCTTTCTAATGGTAAAGATGAACATCAGATATCATACCTTTGATTGTACATTGTAATCTTTATATTATCATCTATATCTATCTAATATATGTGTATCTATAAGCTGGTTTTCCATCTCTTCATAGTACAAGCATAGTACAAGCATAATACTATTAAAGTTTCCAGTTAAATTTACCTATTTAGTACAAAACAAATAGGCAAACTATTACAAATATACCTCTATCAGATGCCTAAAGCAAGAAGAACCTTGGCTGAACACATTCTTTTCATTCACTGTGGTCTAGAGTACCACAGCTAAATTTGTTAACATGTGTCATACAGGGTAGAGTCACTTATGTTGTTTGGATTATTATTATCCTACTATTGTTAAGATCTACAGGCTGACTTAAAATCTCTGAGCAGATAGAATTCTTTTTCATTCAGATTTTTTTTTTTTTTTTTTTTTTTTTTTGCCAGTCCTGGTTCTTGGACTCAGGGCCTGAGCACTGTTCCTGGCTTCTTTTTGCTCAAGGCTAGCACTCTGCCACTTGAGCCACAGCGCCACTTCTGGCCATTTTCTGCATATGTGGTGCTGGGGAATTGAACCCAGGGCCTCATGTATACAAGGCAAACACTCTTGTCACTAGGCCATATCCCCAGCCCTTTCATTCAGATTTTTAAAGAACTAAAATTTATAAAGCCCCATTACTACACATATCATTTCCCCCTTTCCTCAGAGCTAATCATTTAGATAACTGCTTAATTATTCTTTTCAGTTCTTTATGATTTTCTACATGTGGACACACAATACTTAGTTTTGTTCTGCATGGTTATCAAACTATACATATTCTTCTACAACTCATTTTGCTTGTTCAATATCATGTTTCTACGATTTCTGTATTATATATCCATTTATATCACTCATTAATTTATTTTAACTATGAGTAATATTTCAAGGCACAAATACATCACATCTTGAGTTGATAAGTATTAGGGTGAATTTTCATTATTAGGTCATTTGAGTTGCTCTGCTGGTGGGTGATAGCGAGCTGCCCAGGTCAGCAGGCCTGCAGTAGCTGCAGACTTTCAGCTTGTAGTTACAACCCTTTGATGTCTCATACATTTAACATGGGGTATCACCCGTGGAATGATTGTACAAGTAACATCAGTTTCTCTTTTAGCCGAGATGTAAAAGTGTTGGGAAGCACTGTCCTAAAACAGTACTTCTCAAACTTTAGCATGCATCAGAATCACTGAAGAGGGCTAATCTAAAAGAGGTTGCTGATGCCTTTCTCTGGAATTTCTGACTCAGTTTGTCTGGAGTAGGGTCTGCATATTGACATTCTAATGAAATCCCTAGTGATGTTACTGATCTCGAAACCATTTTTTGAGATACATCTAGGAGATGAATCATGAGTTTTAATGGATCAATCCAGTGCATTTGCCTTGTTGCCAAACATCTTTATTGAAATTCCTGTGTCACATCATTTAGAATGTGACTTAAAAATAGAAATTATATGTTTTTTTTTCTTTTATGTGATAGTACTGGGGCTTGAGCTCAGAGCCTAGATGGTGTTCCTGAGCATTGTTGCTCAAAGTTAGTACTACACCACTTGAACCACAGCTTTACTTCCTACCTTTTGGTGCTTAATTGGAAATATTACCATAGACTTTCCTGCTGGGGCTAGCTTTGGACTGTGATCCTCAGATCTCAGTCTCCTGAGTAGCTAGTATTATAGATGTGAGCCATGGGTATGATATACTTTAATAATTTGGAATTTATAAGCTTTGTGTGGAAAAAAAGCAAAAGAGATTTTGTAATATACCTAGAAGCCATTTCCTCTATAATAGTAAATTCTACATTCCCTTCAGAGTGTATAAACCAGAAACAGAACTTTAGAATACAATTAAATGAGAAAAGTATTCCTTCCGTCCTTCCCCTGTTATCTTTATGGAATAATCAATAGGTCCAACACTAGCTCACCGAGAAAGGAAAGGCATAAAGGGAAATGTTACAACTAAAACCTTGTCAGCCTCAGCAAAGGCACAAAATAATCAGACTGTGATGTGATGTATATCTCACTGGGGTAAGTAGGGAGTGGGGGTTCAGTTCTGTTTCTGACGTCCTCTCCATTCCTATCTGCACTCTCACAGATATAGCTTGAGTTTATTCCCTCAAAGAAATCATGTCCCCCAATAAAAGGATAGATGGTAGCTTGATTCCAATGGAAGGGTACTGAAAGGTGGTCAATTTTTAAGAGATGGAAGAGTGGGGGGGTGTTTAGGTCATGGGGATACTATCCTTGGAAGAGATTACTGATGGAACGAGGGAGAAGCAGTGCCGAAAGGAACCTTCATTTTCTGGCAGGGCAGGAGTTTGAGGGCCCTTGGCTGAGATGGGCAGAATAGAGGAGATTCTCTTTCTCTCAGGCAGGAATTTCTGTCAACTATGTTTTAGGGAGCTGAAGGTCCCTTACAGGACCACTTCTTCCTGTTAAGCCAAACTATAGCTTGCACAAGATTTTATTTCAGAGGCTACTTCCTACTGAAAGGATAAATGCAGTATCATTTTTGTGAGGAGAGAGAAAAGAATACCCTTCAAGAAAGACAGAAGGAAGTTCCAGAAAAGGCTGAACACCAAATGGGATACAATGGAAGGGACAGTGACTCAGTTTGTTGTTGTTGCTATGACAGAATGCCTGACATTGGTCAATATATAAAGAAAAGAACTTTCCTTAGTGAATACTACAGAGACTGGAAGTCGAAGACTGGGTGACCATCTGTAGTAGCCCCTGGTGAGGGTCATGTGCCTAAGAGACAACATAGCAGATGGACTCACAAGGCAAAAGAGGAAGCAAAGAGTGGCCACAGCCTGCTCTCACAGCAACTAGTCCACTTGTACAAGTCTCGTTCTACTCAATGAGACCATTAGCAATCTCATTCTCTCCTGACTTAAATCTGTTTATCTTTACTCACCTGCTGCCTCCACCTCTGTCTACAGCACTGTACCTGAATGATTACAATGGACTTCTGCATACTCTTGATTCCTATTTCCCTTTCAATCTGTTCTTCACACTGGGGCCAGACTGACCTTTAAAAACTAAGAAATAGATATGTGACACCACTGATAAAAAAAAATCCCTCTGAAGTGACTTCTCTTTGCATATCTTTTAGCATGAACTGATCCCAGTTTCTGCCTTTCTCCAGGATTGCCTTGCATGATAGGTAGTCACACAACAGTCGGGCTTTCCATCAGGTACGTGCACGCAAGCATGCACGCACACATACACACATTCCTCTCTTTCTTCTCTATAAATTTTTCCCTTCCTTGATTTTCTCCTCTAGGAAGTGTTGTAGGAAGTCCGGGTTCTCCTAGTACTTTTAAAAATTCTTTGTCTACCCCTTGCTCTTTTCATCACTTATGCCTATGCAAGTTGAACTTAAAACTTGCTTTCATAGAGCAGCTGCTCAGGTATCTCTGTCCAATGTGCTGACCTTGGAAATTTCTCTTCTCTTTCATGGCTTACCATCCAATTATAGATTTGTTGCTTTGTTTCCTTTTTATCCAACAGATACAGGGTCCTTAGTTCTTAAAGTCAAATTCCCAAGGCCCAAGATGGTGCCTGCGGACCACTCAATAGATGTTTGTGGCTGATTGTGGCTGATTAATACACCTTCTCCATGGTGGTTTTCTGTGTTGATCACTCACACACACAACACCTACACCCCCCCATATATCTATATCTATATCTATATGAAGGATATATATGTATATATATGAAATATAAATATATATTTCAATTCTCAGTATTATTTACCTATAAACCTAGGTCAATGTACCTTTAAAACATTCAACTTCAGTAGACTAGTAGTCTAATTTGTGTAACCTAATTTTATGTTGTTTAACAAGGAGCCACCCAATTTGTCACTGATAAGAAAAGAGAAACGTTTTATTAGCAAACTCTCTATATAGGTATCCTGTCCTTCTTACATTACTGCTCTCTCTCCTCCATTCACACGCGTGCACGCACATACACACATACACATACATGCACACACAGGAAGGGAGGAAGGGAGGGAGGAGAATGAGAAAGTGAGAGAGAGAGGATAAAGACAGAGGTAGCCTTTTTTGACTTGACTTGATCTAGCAAAAATCTCATGGAAGATAACATTCTTTCAGTCAAAAGTTTTAAAAGAGATGACTCAACAATCAAGAGCTGAAGTAACTTTTAAAGACTATAACTTGAGACTGTAGGAAAGCAGGAATGTTGAACTTCTAGTTTCTACAGCTAAAGCAAATAGATCCCCTGGAAAATTTGTTTATTTTAAGCAAACTTAATATTTGAAGATCTAGGATTAAAATTATTTTTGTTGAGTGGTTCATGAACAAGATCCAAGAGTGGATCTCTACCGTCCAAATAGTCTTTATTTGAAAGTAAGATTTATCTAACAAATCCGTGAAATATAAAACATATTTATATTAGTCTGTTTAATTATGTTAATTATGATTAATTCAAAATCATAGAACTCTTAAAGTAAATATCATACATTAAATAGTGTTTACTTGTGAAGCAGTTTTACAAGGTGAAATTCAAATTAGTTTAGTTCTCTAGTCTATGCTTTGACCCTGGCTCAGGCTGTGTTTAAAACCAGCTTTTCTTTGTATTGTCAATTTATTTAATTTTTTAAGTTTTATTTCCTTCTTCTGTATTATCCAGCTGTTGGGAGGCTATGTGACACTATGACATGAATATTCATTCTCTCAGGACAGTGTGGCTTTCTCTGGTAGCTTCCCCAGCCTGTCCCACCACAACAGTTGGAGAGATCCTTTAAGAATTTCTTTTCTTCTGTTCAAACCCTGGAACTAGTCATTCACATCTGAAATCCTAACTACTCAGGAGACTGAGATCTGAGGATCATGGTTCAAAGTCAGACTATGCAGACAAATCCTCATCTCCAATTACTAGCAAAAAGAACTTGTAGTAGAGTGCTGGCCTTGAGTTTAAAAAAAAATGACAAGCTAGAGCTTAGGGCTCTGAGTTCAAGACCTAAGACCACCACAAAAATGAATAATCAAACAACAATAACAAAAAATCCTAAAAACCCTTTTAGTGGCACTTGGTTTTAGACAGGGTAGACTCAGCTAGGCGCTGCACAATCTGTTGCCTACAATTGCCCTGCTTTTATTTTCTCTGATCAGTGGATGCTGTCAGTGAAGCAAATATCTTTAACCAAATTGCACTGCTGCCTTCCTCTTTCCCCTCTTCTGTGTTGTTATTCCATCACTTTGCAATTTGCTTTTTCATTTTATGTTTATTTTTGTGTTGATACTAGGTCTTGAATTCAGAGCTTCCTGAGTAACTGGGATTAAAGGCATCAGCCACTGGTACCAAGCCAAAATTTGCCTTTGTAAACAGGTTATTTGCCTTTGCTAAAATGTAAACTTTATGAGGACAGGAATCATTGTCTTATCCACTGATTTATTTCTAGGACACAGAACAGTGCCTAGCAAATAGTGGTTCAATTCATATGTGGTGAGTGAATGAGTTTTGAGTAATTTACTATAGCAATTGGCATATAGAAATATCGAGAAATTGTTGGCCAGTTTTATTTGTGATATAATCAGAGGAACACATTTTGCTTTCCTTTTAAAAAATACAGGATGGTAAAAGAGCATATGAGCAGAGGAAAGCTAATAAATGGAAAGGGGGAAGGAAAGAGGAAAAAGATAACCACAAATAATAAAGAAAGTAGAAGCAACAAAGATTAGAAGTTTTAAAAAAAAGCATACAGAAAGATAAAATCTCTTTCATCTGTTTTCTACCTTGTTCCTGGGCTCCACCCTACCCTCTGTAAAGTGAAAATTACTCTTTGCCTATGATATGATTCCAATGATTGAAGCTTCACAGTGAACCTCATAAATATGTAAAATTACTGAGTTAATTAAAAATAAAAGAAGAGAAATAAAATTCATGACATGAAGCTGTCTGAGGACAGGGGGAAGAAATAGGATATGAAGGATATAAAATTTCACCTGTAACTTTTTTTTAATTTAAAAACTCTGAAGCCAATTAATGAAACTGTTACTTGGAGTGGCATGTGCATAGATATTATTATACTTTTCTTTGTATATTTGACTTAAGATTGAATCAGGATGGAGCACTTTACATGGCGCTGCTTGGCCCACAAGAAGTGGTCAGTAAACCTTTCCCATGGCTGCAATCTCATGCTATGAAAATGGTTCCTATTTAAGTCTCTCCCTGCAGCATCTTTATATAGCCCTCAGTCTGTATGACTCCATCCTCAACTGGACTTTGGCACAAAGGGACTTGAAATTTCTTTGTTACTTACATTAATTTCTGTAGAGATGGCTTGAGTTTTAGTGAAACTGTTTTTATTTTTATTTTTCTGAGTCCTTCAGAGAGACACTGCATACATGCTCTAAGTAAATTACTAGTAACAGGTTTGTTTTCATTACTTTCAGTATCTAAATTCTTTTGGGACCCTTACCTAGACAGTATTTCAAGTCCCGCATGGAGACATAACATGGGCTTTTCCAAGCTTGATCATCCCAGAGCAAGGGACCATCTAGATGGATCTTCCTTCAGCTGCTGGTGGAGAGGTGGTGATTGTCAGATGCCCTTCTGTGCAGCTCCTTGCTAGTTGCCCTTGGAGTCTGCAGAGTTCTGAGTTTCCTCTTCCCTCAGCCTGCACCTTCTCAAGGAGCCTGCTTACTCCTCCAGGGAGTGTCCATTCCTTTCTGGGCCTCTCCCCTATGGGAAAGGGATTGACCAAGGCTTCAAGTTAGAGCCTGAGAAGTTTTGCAAAAGAGCATTTACACATTGTTCATGTAAAAAGGGGAAGGAAAAGAAGTTGAGGCAGTCTTTGATGTACTTTCACTCCTCTTTGCAGAGCCCCAGGCCCCACACCTCTTGCATCCTTTAGGCCATGCTCTTCTAGAAGCTCCTTATTTTACACTGCCCCTGGCTACATAGCCTCTCCTTCAGGTGACCCAACAGCCATCTACCCAGGAAGTCTGTTATCTCTGAAATTATTTCTGCTTTCCTTTCCTTCCCACTACTTCTTCACCCACTGTACCTTTTCATTTCCTCTTGATCAGAACTGTCAGCCCTGTGTGTGTTTGCACCTGCTGTTTTCCTGCTCCTCTTCTGTGTAGATGGGATTCTCTCTGTGCTCCACTTGGCCTGGCTCAAATTCCAGCCAGATGCAACCACACTACCTGCCCTGCAGCCATGCACGCACTTACTTCCCAGTCCTTGCTCTACCTGCTCATCCTGTCATCACATCCCATGTATGATGCTGTAATTGCCTGTTGCCCTATTTATCTTCCTCCTTAATAATAGAAACTATGTTTTATGACTTTGTATTTCCTTGTCACCTAGCATTGTCTCTGATCAGGGACACTGAATGAATGAGTCAGTAGAAGTGTCTATTTTGGAAGAAGCAGGAAGACAATGATACATTCTCAACTGCAGTGATGTTGTTTTGGGAGAACTTATATGTCATATATTTCAGCTCTCTCTGCCTAAGTTTTACAATACACTGGTCTGGTGAAGGAAAGCAAAATGAACCATTGCAGCTTCCCCACTACTAGAGACACAGCCTTTCCCTAAAATGTTCTGGTCCCATCTCCTCGTCTATGTCTCTTTTCTTTCTGCTGTTCTTAGATTGTCTCCGATTCAGAAGAGCTTCACTGCACCTTTGTGCTGGTGGGTAATTTACCCCCTCCTCCCTCAACCACAGACATGCTAATTACAGTCATTTACAGGAACTACTCCCATTTATTATTAATCACCATGAAACTTAATGATTCAATATGTGTACCATTACTTAGTCTTCAAATATGAATTGGACACCTACCATCCATCATTGTGGGAAGCAATGGATGGAGATGCATGGATTAAATTTGCACGTCAGATTTAGTTGTATCATCTTTGTGATTTGAATATGGAGAATTCTTTGTTCACTAAGGTTTACTTTTCATGTTCTCATAGCCATGGACCTTGTTAGACAGCTCTACAAAATGGCATGTTTTAGGAAGATTATAAATTAGAGGTTAGCCTGCCTTGGCTACAGAGGTGAAACTCTGTCACAAACAAACAGATATAACTAACCAATCAGTCAAACAAACAAGTCAACCCATCACCATCATCACACAAGTACCACCACCACCACCACCAATAAAACAGCCATTTTCATTTCCCCAGCCATAGGTGGACTCAAATACTGATTTTTCTGTGTGTGTCCTGGGCTTCAACTTGGACCCCCTCGCTTTTTTTTTTTCTTAAAGCTAGCATTCCACCTTTTGAGCTCCACATATGGCTTCTTTGCTAGTTAATTGGAGATAGGAGTTTCATGGACTTCTTAGCCTTGTCTGGCTTCTCACTGTGATGCTCAGATCTCAGCCTTCTGGGTAGCTAGGATTACAGACATGAGCCACCAGTGCCTGGCAGAAGGGTGATTGGTTTTGAGAGGGAATCTTAGGTACTAAAAGTGCAGTACCACCACCTTTGATCTTTCCATTTTATACTTAAACTGGATTTTACCACTGTTAGCTTTCTGCAAATGCCTCAGTACGGTCATTGCTGTCCTTTATTTACATTTTTAATTTGGCTAAACTTGTGCATTCACAAGGAATGCAGAAGTAATGTGCACAACAGGTATCTTCATGTGGCTAAAATTCCTCAGACAGAAGTGTTTGACTATGGTAGATTTTACTCTTACAAAGCCTGAAACAATCCTTACACTTCAGGAAAAGATAAGACTATTCTGTAGATTCTCATGGAGATGGAAACAGTTCAGTGGAAAAGGACAGTCGTCCTTGGTTCTGACAGCCATGGGAATGAGCCTCTTAGCTTTCCAGTGCTAGAGAATGTCATAACCTAACAACTCCAACTGCTCTGACGTCAGCATCTGCTGATGCTGCCTGTGAGCTGTTCTCAGTGAGTGACTGGCTGTGGCAGAGAGACCAAGGCAACCCAGTTCTGGGAGATAGAGGACTTCCTTAAGCCAAGCTCAGACACTGCCATCCTTTTTCACTACCTCTCTTCTTTCTTCTCTTTTTCCTTTCCGAAGGGCCAAACCCGCATTGTGGGCTACTTGTTCTTCCTCTTCATTTCCTCTCGGAAGGGTTAGTTCCCCATTGTGTGTTTGTCTGCTAGTACTACCACAGCAGATACTCTAAATTCGGTAGCTTAACAACAGGAATTTGTTTCCTGCAGTTCTGTAGACTGGAAGCCTGAGATCAATGTGTTGGTGTGGATGTTTTTATTGTGAGGCCTCTTTGAACTTGGGTTGTCTGTCTTCTTGCATCTTTGGTGGGTTTTTCTTCTGACTTCTTGTATACTAATCTCTTTTTATGAGGACATCTTAATTATTGGGTCAGAGGTCTTTAGGGCCTCATTTTGTGACACCATACATTCCATAATATCTAATCATTTTCTTTTAAAGTTAATGCTGTTTCTTCTTTTGCTATTTGGATGACATGAGTCAACCTACTCAGCCTCTCTAATTGGTCTGAGTTCAGAATACAAGCAATAAGTTTGCTAAACCTTGGGGGAGACCAGAAGGACTGGAGTCCTCTCCTTGTCCTCTTAGTTCTATTAAAGGATTCCTAAAGTTTTTACCTGTAATTCAGTCTTTAAAACCTTTCACTTTCTTTCATTGTCTATGATATAATAAATTCTGCTGTTAATCATGGGTATATGAACTTATTAGTCAGTGTCATTAATTTTGGTTGTCATTTAGTCAATCATCGTCATTATTTTATTGGGCTCAAATAAAGAAACTGAGGAAATTTATACCTTTAGCCTACCTCTTCATTTAAGAAAGGAATATAAAGTTGGCTGCACCTTCTACTCTGGGTGATGTTATTATTTCATTTTTATAATAGACTATCTTTTAATTTTTATATGCATCTTTCTGACTTCTCATTTGTTGTTTTTTTCCAGTCCTGGGCCTTGGACTCAGGGCCTGAGCACTGTCCCTGGCTTCTTTTTTTGCTCAAGGCTAGCACTCTGCCGCTTGAGCTACAGAGCCACTTCTGACTGTTTTCTATATATGTGGTACTTGCGAATCAAACCCAGGGTTTCAAGTACACGAGGCAAGCACTCTTGCCACTAGGCCATATTCCCAGCCCCTCATTTGCTTTTTAACTGACAAATCAAGATATGAGCATATATTTCTGTGGATAAATAAATTAAAATTGATGTTTATAGGAGGGAGTTCACTCAAAGCCTGTTGTATTTAATTATAATGTAATGGGTATATTAAGATAAAATAAAGAGTCATTTAAAATTTTGAATGTTTTCTACATCAGAAAAAATAAGATTTCTGCCTAGACCAAAATGCCTTCTTACAAAATTCATATTCCATGTTTGTTTTAAAGTTGGTTTCAGGGCTGGGAATATGGCCTAGTGGCAAGAGTGCTTGCCTCCTACACATGAAGCTCTCGGTTTGATTCCCCAGCACCACATATATGGAAAATGGCCAGAAGGGGCGCTGTGGCTCAGGTGGCAGAGTGCTAGCCTTGAGCGGGAAGAGGCCAGGGATGGTGCTCAGGCTCTGAGTCCAAGGCCCAGGACTGGCAAAAAAAAAAAAAAAAAAAAAAAAAGCTGGGTTCAAAACTTACTTTCTTCACATAGGCTTTTAAGATTGGTCCATTATTGCAGATCCCTGCTCCTTGTTTGTCTGTAAATCCTTTGTACTATATTTTTCAGACCTATTGTTTTATATTTTCCTTCAGTAGTTTCCAGTATGTATTCAAACTCTGGTCCTCACAGCTAGATTAGCAATTCTCTGACAATCTTGCTGTGTTATTTAGAAGCTAAGGGAAAAACAAAAGGAGTGTAAGGGATGATTTCTGTCAATGTTTTCCTTAATGTTGGGAATTGTGAGCAGCAAATTCTGAGGCTCTGCTGACAGGGACTCACTTTCAGCATACAAATGAAATGCAATTTGTAATAAAAATTAATGATACATATGTATATTGTTATACCATCTATTTCCTATCTGGTAATTAGTTATAAATGGTAAATGTGTTTCCTATGTAGCTGTAATTGGTATTTCTTTTATATTGTCAGATCACATTTTCAGATTTCCTTCTCATTAATTTTTAGGTATATATCAAAAGCATCAGATTTGGCAGCTTTTCACTGATACAATATGTAGTGTCATTTTAAACACACACATACACATACACACACAGCTGGAATTTCACATCTAACTAGCTAATCTTCCTTGTCATCCATGTGCTCTGCAGGAGTGTATCTTCTGCTTTGTTGTCTGATTTCTCCTCTCTGCTCTCCTATGTACAAGGTAGTGGTAGCCTCTGCTTTCTTACTCTCTTCTAACTCTGAGATTGTGAGACAACAAAACTTTGGAGCCAGAGACATGAACTGGTATATCCAGGAGGGTGATCATACCCTGAAAGGAAGGAAGCAGATAGAATCTCGGATGCTTGTTAAGTTGTGTTATGAACTGAGGAAAAGATTCAGCAAGAGGGACTAGCATTTCATGGTCTTTGGCAGAAAATGTGGAAAAGGAGGAGGGACAGACACAGACTAATACTATTTAATTCATTCCAACAAAATGGCTGAACATGGTCAAACAAATGTGTTGGTTCTCAAAGGAGTTTAATAATCTTCGTGGTAGCCACTGAGTACAGATCAAGCCAGTGGTTTATAATTAAATGCTCAAATAGCGAGGCTAAACAATAATGGATGTTAGAAAAAAGAAATATCTGTTCCATTCAGGGTAGTGCAGTTTATGAAGTTGAAAATAGGTAAAACTTGAGCAGAGAGAGCCTGGTGGAGAGAGCTACCTGACAGGAGGAGCAGTGTGCAGATGGGAGCCTTTGCTGCACCTCTGGGGAGGTGCTTACTTAACTTTAGCTTGTAGAGAATGGAAAAAAAATGTGACAAGTTCCTATTATATCCCCAGGGCAAATTGTTAGTAGCACTACCAGTAACTGTTAGGACCCTGGTGCTGACCAAGGTGCTGAAGGTAGAAAATAGGAAGCTACCATTGCCTTTTGGAGAGCCCAGTGTTTAGTACTAGAGACAGGCTTATGTGGTGAGGAAATAGACAGTGAGTCTTTAGGTTGCCAAAGAGTAGACAGTAGGAGAAAGTCAGGACTTATTCAAGTGTCCAGCCAACCAAACAGGACAGTCAATCACTTGGTTAATTTAGGCAAACAACACAGGCTTGAATAAATGTTTCACTGAATTGACTGGTTGCTTGAGTGAATCAATCTAATCAAGTGTGTGCTGGCATTGTATAGTCACAGCCCCTAACAATGCAAGTATCATTATAATTCTTTACCTTGGAAATGGCTTGGTAGGACTTTCTGGGGAATCTGGTTCCTGAGCAGGGTCTAGAGAGCTTCGCTCTGACCTTCTGCCACAGGGGAGGAAGATAATTATTTTTTTAATGGAGTATCATTCATTATCTAAAATATATTTCTACAAATATTTGCAAACGTTTTCCATTCTATTATTTGTTCAATTCAAATCTCTTTTGGAGGCTGATTTTTTTTTCCTGGCTATTCATTGGTGACTGATATAAAGAGCTGACTTAGTTTATGACTATAACTACTTTCTTAGCTTTTAAAAAATACCTTCTTTTAAAACTCAAAACACACCCACACACACATGCGCACATACACACACACATATTCTCATATTCTCTCATGCCTACCTTGACCAAACACTTTAAAGTTACTTGAGTGAAAATTCTGAGTTTTTTGGGCTTTCCTACAGGAATGCTATTTTTAGGAAGAGAAACAGGATATTTAGTTCTTTTCTTTCCCCCAAAGAAATTTTATCTCCATGAGCCACTCCACAGCATTGTTCAAGGTTATTTGAGGTATAGAATGAGTACAATTTTGCTTGTATCCTCAGTAGCTTGTACCAGTAAACACATTGGATTTGTGGAAGGCCAGGGATATATGTCTGTGATGTAGGTTGTGTCACCAATTTTGTATTGTGACTCCAGACTCCAGGTCTGATTTTAAGTCAACAATATGAGTCCAACTATAAACCCATTAACCTGGGTGCTTAGAACTGTGTCTGGGAGAGAAACAGGAGGTATCCAGGAAAATAGAGGTAAGACTGCAGAAAGACTATTGACTTACTGTACACTTTCTCTCTTAAGCTTATTTTGGAGACAGTGTACCTGTGTTAGACTCTGAATATAGGCCCTAGAGTATGGGCTTTTGTCTCATTGTCTTGGTAATATGATTTATCCAAGTCTCAAACTCAAATGCTTATAGAGCTTGGGTCAGGTTATATAATTGTATCAAACCAGGCCAGCTTTGATACAAGGGAGTAGTATTGCCAGAGGAACACTAGAGAAAGTACACACACTTTTGTGTAGGATAGTTAGAATTTTTCTAAAGGTTGAATTTGACCACTGAACATTACTGCTTTGCAATTCCTGAATTAAAGTGCATGAGAAGGAAAATATATTCAAATATATCTGATGAAGAGCTATGCGAATTATGCAGTGTGTCCCTGACTAGTGTTCCTTCTCTGGCCATCTTCAAGTTGATTAATGAGATGGGGAAACAGTGCATAGTGACATGCCATCCTGGAGATTCAGAATTTTCATCCTCTCAGAAAATGATTCCATTAGACCATAGCCATGAATCTTCTAGCTTTAAGTTTTGTGGAATATCTTCTAGACAGTGTAATTTGTGATGCACTGTTAGTGCTCATGGGGAAATAATTGGCTAGATTAAAAGAAATGTGTTTACACATGTGATTTTAGCTTCTATTGTTGATGGAGTGTATTGTTTTCAATGTATGTGTCCAAAATTTATATGAGGGCAGATTGTTCTGTTGGGTCATCATTCCTGAACCTCCTAAAATGTAGGAGCTGTGGCTCAGTGTTTAGGAAAGTTCTTTGTGTCAGGAGATTTGAAAGAGGAATATCTATAGCATTTTTCATAATCAAGGAAGTGCTCTGATTATGTATATGGGTTTGGGGGAGAAAGAACTTGGTTTTCAGGTGTGAGTTCTGGTTCTAACCCTTATGCCATGTACAGTTTTGATATTAACCTCTTGAATATTCAGTTTCCTCCTCCATAAGTTGGAGTTTTTAATGAGGCTTGATTGAAATGGCACAGGTAGAATGACTAGATTGGTCTATGGTACATAGAAGCTAAAAAATGTCTAACTTTTCTAGTAATACACATATAAATATTATTATGAGAAGTATGAATGCTTAAACATAAAGTGAGGCCCTGAAGATTGTTTTAGGGTAGATTTCACAAATGACACAAAGCTTAGAATACAAAATATTGAAAAATACTAAAATACTAAATAATAATAATAAAAGTTAAGATATCTTTATGATAGGAAATGAAACAAGAAAGAGGATATTGTTATTCAGCATAATCAAAGCACACATTTCTCAGTCCTATAGATTAAAATGGGAATTGGCAGAGAATACTTAATTTTTATTTGGAAATATGTTTTAAATAAAATCAAAGGGTAAGCAACAGAATAGGAAACAAAAATCATGACACAACTAACAACTGGAGGAATGCTATGTATAAATAAGCTGCCTCTGTATTTAGTTAAAAATATCTAGCTCATAAAAGTACAAAGATGCGAGCATGAAAGATGTAATTAAGTCAAGCTACAAGATTTTGAAACAAAAACAACAATGACACAAAACAACAGCAGTGAAAACAAAGAACAAGAAAGACCTCCAGGTAATTCATAGAGACCCACTGATAAAAGGATATATAGAATGACCTTTGAGAGAAGTTTTACCTAAAGTTCCTCACTCTGAATTATATAGCAAAAACTCTTTCCCAGTTCAGCCTTTAGCAGAAATTAAACAGCAAAAATCAACGTTTAAAAATAGAAAACTCATATCTTCCTTACCTTATGGAGAAAAAAAAAAAAACCAACCAAACAACAACAACAACAACAAAAACCCACAAGATCTTTCTCTCATCTTCTCTCATACCCACATCTGGAGGCCATCCAGTTTGGAAAAAGTGGAGTTATGAGAAGGGAATGGATAATTTGAAGGCTAGAGGTCTTTTTATATTTTCTTAAATTTCCTATGTTCATGCATAGTTAAAGATTTGGGCTATTTATCTCCGGTGGGAATTAAGATTGTTATTGATTTTTAAAGTACCCCAAATTGAGGCAGTAAATGAACCTTTGCAAAGTACAGGCTTCAATTTTCTTTTAGGAGCATTGTTAGGAAGACAGTAGAACAGCATACTTTGAAGAAAGACTGCATAGCTTGGGTGTCCCAGAGAGTACAAGAGTGTATCCCTGTAGGTGGTACTTAGGGAGGAGTACTGTCCTCTGAAATGCTGCTATTGGTCAATCAACCACCAATGAAAATGTGTGGAATGTGACAGGTTGTAGGGCAGGAGTCCTGAGGTAAGTAGCCATGTACAGAAAGAAGTGGATATTCCAAGTATAAACTAGGAAAGATATCAGAGGATTTTTCTTACTTTCCTTGCACAGGCACAGTGATATCAGCAATGGTCAAAAAGAATAAATAAATAATGAACCATAAGAGGGGGGGGGGTTGGTTGTGTGGGTGTGTGGGTGTGTGGGTGTATGCATGTGCACTGATCTTGGGGCTTGAATTCAGGGACTGGACACTTTTCCTGAGCTTCTTTTACTCAATGCTAGCACTCTATCACTTGAGCCACAGCTTCATTTTTGGCGTTTTGCTTGTTAATTAGAGATAAGAGTCTCCCAGCCTTTCCTGCCCCAGCTGGCTTTGGACTACAATTCTCAGATCTCAGCCTCCTCCTGAGTAGCTAGGATTGGAGGAATGAGCCACCAATACCCAGCTCATAAATTGTGTTTTAAATGTATGTGTAATGCAAAACAAATAATGATATAATAAACTGATTGTTTGAAGCTGATGGTACAATAATACAGGTTACAAAAAAGTAAGAACAGTTAAAACTTTGATTTTCTTCTATTTTGTCCTTGCCAGCAGAACAAGTAATCCTCAGATTGGGAAAGAGCATGAGAAGCAATATGAATAATGTGAACAACCAATTAATCTGTCAAACAGATGGGAAGATAATAGAAGGTCTAGTTATATGGTTGATATTCTAGAACCTTTCAGGTATTGAAAGAATGTGGATTGCCCCTGGGAAGGGTAGGCATTTATGAAGTGTAAAGAATGACAGATATCCAGATGTTTGACAAATCCCAGATTCTATATGTTTTCCAGAGGGAGAAATATTTTACTAAATGGATGTAATAGTGGTTGGTTTTGGCTGATTCTATCATGGACTATCTTTGGACAGGATATTAACTGCCAAAGAATTGCACATAGCTTGTAAGAAATAAGCAAGGTAAATATTGAAGAAATCAGACGTTCCAAGTAATGTTGATTTTTATGAAAAAATTGGGATTAAATAAAGAAACAGTTATTGATCCACACACGAAAACACAATGGAATAAAGTCTACATTTTGGCTGAGAGAAGATGGTGGTGTGGGGGGGTAGGGGGGATAGATTGTATACTAATAATCAATGGAAAAGAGAAAAGGAATATCCTCCTTTACAAAAACGTGTGTTTTTTTTTTTAATGGTGAACAAATTAAGATTCTTTGATGGTCCAGTAAGGGAAGAAAAGTAAGGAAATTTAAAAAGATAATGAAAAGGAGGACTGTATTAAAAGAAAAAAAAAGAATGTATTAGCTTGTTCTGGGGAAGGAAAGATGACATATCAAAGCTTTCAGCCACAAGTAGCCAAAAGGAATTTGTCCAAGAGTCTATAAGGAACCTGTTTTCCTTTAAAGAAGGAGGCAGGATTGGCATACTGCTGCCAAGAATAGTGGTTTCATGTGTACATTCCAACAAACAGAGGTTTCTCCATATACAGTTTACCTAAACAAATCAACAAAGGCAAGGGAGGGAGATGGGCAGGAAGTGGAACAGTTGGTGATAAGGGGCAAGATGGGAAAGGGTGAGGGGAGGGAAGAGGCAAAGATTTATGATCTTTGGTACTGTGGAATCACCCAGAGTGAAAGTTGCCTTTGTACTGAAATCTCCATGAAGGAAGACCAGCCCTGGGCAGGCAGGAGCAGTGACCTCCATAGGCAAAAGCAAAGGCAAGTTCAAGAAAAGGCCCTACCATTGGCCAAGGCAAGGAATATTAAAAACAAACACACAAACAAAAGACTGAATTGCATAAAGAGAGAAAGACATGATATGCAGAGATGTGAATTATTTCCTGAGAGACCTTTGTAGGCCACAGTACTAAAGTTAGATTTTCTTTTCTTTTTGGTCTGAGTCTTTGGAGAGTTTCCATCAGACAAAGGATGTGTGGGGTAGAAATATGATTTTTGAGTGCAGTTCACAGAAGAGAGAGGCTAAAGGGAAGACAACTACCAACTTTATTTCTGACTTATGTTAAAATCTCAATTGTTGCTGTCATTATTAATGATGAATACAGAATTAAAAAAAAACATAGGAAACAGTGGAAATCCCTAAAGGCTAATACTAGATGAGTTGTAAAATAGTTGCTATTAAGATATTAGCAGTTGTCATGTATTGGGTGCTTATGAAAAGCTGTGTGGTTCCAGGCATGTGAATAAATCTTTTATTTAATCTGAACAAGAATATGTACCAGCAAAGCTAGAGAAGAGGTGGCAGCTGTTAATAGCCAAATAGAAGACTTGACAAGGTATCAATTTTGTCAAGCAAATCATTAGCAGTGCAATGATTTAAAACCAATTCCATATTTGACTAAATTTCTTGTTAAAAAACTATTTTATTTACAGACCTAGCCTTAGAGAAAAGACTTTAATATCAAAAGGAACACTTAAAATATTCCTTAGATGCCAAGATCTTTTAGAATTTCAGGACTATATCCCTGGAAATTCACCAAACCACTTTTTTCCTAAAATACTCTTTCTTAATGTCCTCAAATTTAGTGTAACAGGAAAAACACTCTTTTTGAAGAGTCTCATTTTACTGAGTGAACAAGATTCCATGGAATTGTACAAATACAGTGGGAAGGGTGGCCTGAGATTTAAAAAGTGGAAATTTTTGTCAGCTGAGGAGGTTTTTTTTTAGTCTGTCTCCATGATTTCAATTTTACAGTTTTTACTTGATGAAATGATCAAAGCCTTTTGCTTCCAAGCTAACATTCCTTTGAAATGTAAAATTAGTAGTTCAGAACTTAAAGGAAAAATAATCATAGTTTTAGGTTTCTGAATTTGACTAGTTGTTGCGAATATTTAGAAGGAGAAAATCCTCTTTAAAAATGAGTGTCCAGATTTGGAAAGGAATGTCATTCTTTGCTGTTCAGGTGGGAAGTATCCCAATGTTTGTCCCTGTGCACAGATTCTGTGTGGTTCTATGAACAGCCTGAGAGTGGTTGGCACCAACTGATAAGGAAGCCTTACAAATATGTTTTGCTTTAATCATAAACTATAAATAATGGATGAGTAAACAGAACATTCAAATTTAATTTGAAACACAGGGAAAAACAACCCCCTGAGAACTCCTGTTGTGAAGAAGGTAGCTTGAAAACTCAAACGTTCTCAAACATAAAGAAGGTGGTATGCTTTCTGCATTTGAGAGAGGAGCAAACGCTACAGGTGGAGATAATCAATGAGATGTATTGACTAGTGAAAAGTTTTCTGTCATTCATGGTTTCCATACCTCTTCCCGGAAGACATGATCTTGGAAACTATAGACTTGTTCTTTGGCTTTCTTTTCTGTGACCTAATTGCTTGCCCCCAACCCCCATGCATTCAGCTCCACCATTATCCCTCTTCATCTCTCTTCCCTTGCCGAGGGAGGGTGTGTATGGGGGGCAATCTGGGATGCCTTGGTTGGTATGGATATAGTCATTACCATTTCATTTTCATTTTTGTTTTATATTAGAATTTTATAATTGTGGTAGAAACTCTACCTCTTCAAATATCTATCTATCTATCTATCTATCTATCTATCCTTTTTATGTGTGTGTTACTAAGGTTTGAATTTAGAGCCTTGCTCTTTCTAAGAGCAACCACCTACACCATATCTCTAGTCTTTTTGTTTTCTGATGATTTTTGCCCACTTTGGCCTACAATATGGTCCTCCTGTTTATGTTTTCCACTATGGCACTGAAGATATTTATCTTTTTCTGTTGAGATAGGGTCTCTTGCTTTTTTTTTTTTTAAGCCCAGTCTGGCCTTGAACTGCAATCCTCTTGATCTCAGCCTCCTAAGCAGCTAGGATTATAGGGATAAACTACTACTCATTATTTCTCTTCATTTTAAAGTATATTAAACTTTTTTTTTTTTTTTTTGGCCAGTCCTGGGCCTTGGACTCAGGGCCTGAGCACTGTCCCTGGCTTCTTCCTGCTCAAGGCTAGCACTCTGCCACCTGAGCCACAGCGCCCCTTCTGGCCGTTTTCCATATATGTGGTGCTGGAGAATCAAACCGAGAGCTTCATGTGTAGGAGGCAAGCGCTTTTGCCACCAGGCCATATTCCCAGTCCACAAGTATATTAAACTTGGAACTTTTAATCTTCTAAACTGGAAGGCTCCTATAGGCCACACGGGATATATTTAAAGAACCACTTCTAGGAAGTAGTACTGTGGCTCAAGTGGTAAAGTGCCTTGAGCTGAAGAGCTCAGGGACAGCGCCCAGGCCCAGAGTTCAAGCCTCACTACTGACAAAAAAAAAAAAAAAAAAAAAAAGAAAGGAAAAGAATCACTTCTTCCAAGATAGTTTAGAATTCACATGTTTTCCGTATAGTGACCTATGCAGCCATAATAAAATTCATGTTGAAGAAACACAACAGAACAAGAGAAACAATGTGTGGTATTGTTCCAAGAAAATTCAAGCAATTTAACCATGGCCTGCTATCATGCTTGGACTATTAGCCAGCTAGTTTTTGGGTAGAAAAGTTAAAAGTGATAAGTGCAATTTTAACATTGTGCTGGATGTTAATCTTCCAAAATATAGGATTTCAGTTTGGATGAATTATTGTTTTATCAGCATTCAATTCAATTAAAAGCTGGAATAGAAGAAAATATTTTTTTAATCCTCCAGAAACCAAAGAGATGAAAATTGTTTATATCTTTTCATTATATTTTACAATGTCCTTTCTAATCTGAATCCAATCCCAGAGGAATGTATTTATTTCCTGAAAACATGACTGAATTAAGTCTAACAAGCTTAACAACTGGCAGTAATCAATGACTGACAAATCTTTTTTCTAAAAATGTTTTGTACCAGAAACTGTGTTCCCTGTTTTAAAATATATGACAACTGGTAGATTTTTCTGTGCCATCCGTGATTTTTTTTTAAAATAAGGTCTACTACAGGATAGGTGAATATAATTTTACAGACTTGGAGGATATACTGCTTTGAATCATTGTTGGAATTGTGCAAACAACTGGCTTGACTCAAATTTTTCTTGTATACCATCTACCGTAGCTTTCATGACTAACTTGACCAGTAACGTAATTTAACTTGCTTGAAGTTAGTATCTCTTACCAACTTTTATTATCACTGAACTAAAAATCACCAAGGAGGGAAAGTAGCTGAACAATTTAGGATTGGATTTATTAGATATCTTTGAAGTTCCTTTCTTTGAAACATTCCCCCAGCTTAGTGTGGAGGCAAATGCTTGTAATCACAGCACTTGGGAGGCCAGATGGGCAACAAAGCAAGACCCTCTTTCCGCTTCTTCAATTCCCCATATCCCCAAAGAAAAAAAATCAACGCACTGCCAACCATCAAAATCTATTCTATCTCATTATCTCATGGGCTGGATTTCCTTTAAAAAAGCAGTTTGGGGAGGGGAAGACTCAGCTTCCCAGAGCCTGGTGGTGAGGGTAAGGTTTATGTGGAAAATATTTCTGGTTGTCGCACTCTGCGGTGTGAAAGCCAAGACTTCAAACTCTTCTGTTTGTCTCTGTGTCTCTCATTCTCTGCTTTCAATAATGGCTGTATTTGCAATATCTTACAAATATGAGTGTAAGTGGCGTTCTCTTTATAGCAGTGTGTAGTGGGGGGGGGGAGGTAGGGATGTTATTCCTCGTAAGCATTTAGAACTGAAAGACTAGAAAGTGTTGGCAGTTGTACCTCCCATAATTGCTTATCTCTTTTTCAATAATGTAGTGTTCAGCACGGCACACATTCCCTTAGGAAGTTCACCGGAATCACCCTATCCTCTGCTTAGAAAGAGCTTTAATTTCCTTCCAGTAACTACTCTGAATGGTAATTGTACATCGAGATTCTTGTTTCCTGATTTATGACGATGATTAGAGCAACAGAGGCATAGTACAAATTTGGCCACTCGCACATAAAAGCGTCGTCTGCATAATTACAAGGCTATATAATGACCCATCCCCCCACCTCTACTACCTTCCTAGGAGGGCATGGGCCAGGAGATGTGTTTGTGTTAACAGACAAATGAACTGACCAAGAAAATGTTATTTTTCATAGTTTCTGTAGGAAAAATATGAGTTCTAAGTATCCATAAATATTATAACTGTTTTATCATTAGAATCCTATTTATAAGCATTTGGCTGTCACTGCCCATACCTGCCAGACTGTCATAAAGGACTGGGTTTATAATCAGAGTGGACTAGCCAAGGAGGGGGTGTTCAGTGAGGGGCTCCTAGGCTCCTCAGGGAAGATGCTTGATGGTTTTTTTGTACTGGTTCAAGGTGAGAGAGGCAGGCAGTTGTGGATCTGGGTACCAGGAAGTTAAGTGAAGGTGGACTCATCAGAAAGCAACTCTTCGTCCTTCATTCCCCTGTGCACAGGCCTAGGTCCAGACATAGCCCCTAGCCCATGTCTAATAGGACAAGGCAAACGACTCCTTAGAGTTCTTCACCAGTGTAGCTTATTCTAATTAGCCCTTTACAAAAAAGAAAGCACTTTCACTAGTTGTACAAAGCAGTTGCCATTCAACAAAGTAGTTTATGAATACAGTGCATGTTGATCAATGTAACCACTTTCAACATTCTTACTCATTCCTCCCAGCTCACTCCTCCCCTTACTTTTCTTAATTTTCTAGAGTATGTATTGAATTTTTTTGGCCATTTAACAAAGCAGTTTATGTATGCAACGTATCTTGATCTGTGTCATCCATCTCTTCAGCATTTTCACTTAACTTAGCCTTTTGAACATGAATTCTTGAATGCTCTTTTTTTCAATTCTGCATGATTTCTCAAGAATAGGTATAATTAGTTTTTTATGGCCCCCCCATCTTGGTTTTTGTATATTTGTTACCTTCTCTTCAGAATTTCAGCAGAACCCCCTCTTTTTTGTTTTGTTTTGTGCCAATCCTGGGGCTTGAATTCAGGGCCTGAGCACTGTCCCTAGCTTCTGTTTGCTCAAGGCCAGACTCTACCACTTGAGCCACAGTGCCACTTCTGGCTTTTTCTATATATATGGTGCTGAGGAATTGAACCCAGGGCTTCATGTATACAAGGTGAGCACTTTACTACTAGGCCATATTCCCAGGTCCAGAAATACCCCTTTTTATGTTGTGCTCAATTAGGTTAAGGTCCTTTCTGTAAGAAAAAAAAAATTACTAGTGTTTACTTATGCTTCCTATAATGAGAATTCCTTAAATGGAGTTCAGGCTAGAGAAAGGGCAGAAGAGAAAAGAGAGTAAGTATGTTTTCAGAGAGTTTACAGTGGCAGAGGTATGTCTGTATGCTCATGGTATGGGTTTATGAAAGATCTCATTTAATATTCACAAAATGTAAGTATTCAGGAAACCAAAACTATGACAGATTGGCTGTTTGCTGCTGGCAACACAATTAGCATTCGACAGAGAATTCAGACCCTAAGGTTTTTGCCTTCAGAGTTCTATCAGACTGGATATACCTTCGAGTGAAATTTAGGCTGCAGTGGATAGCATTATAGAATGCACAGGGTTAGGAGTCTTGGTGTTTACAATGCTTGTCTGAGCTGGCCAGAACTGATTTCACATATCCTGTAAAATGGCAATGACCTGACAAATCAATGAGTATAATTAGAGAAAAGGGAAATGTTGGAAATCTATTTATGCTTTAGTTTCTAAAAAGGTACTGGTCTTCTGCCAAATTGACATACGTTTTTGGAGTCAGAGAATCTAAGGGGGTCCTGTACCTGGTACTTAGGGTAAACAATGCCACTTGCATGTGCAGCCACCTTGCAGCAGCAGCACACAGTCCAACTCTGAGAACAGTCCTGTCACTTCATCAGAGGGTTTAGATTGATGTACAACATTGGAGGAAGTGTCTTTTTAAAGAAAATGTTGCGATGTGACAACTAGATGTTTTAAAATAGACCTGCTTTCTTGGTTTAAAAGCTTAAGAGCTTCCAAGAGATAGCATTTATCATTTCCAAATGTTTTTCCTAAATAAGCAACACATTTCTTTGCATAGCTTGATCATTCCATGGATGTGTGGCAATGGCAGTGTCTACATTCTAAAAAGTTCCTTGAAAGGATTTGCTGTCTCTATTTCTGTCTGTGTCATCATGGCGTTCATTGGTCCTGTAACACTAACAGATTCTCTTTCTTTCCTACTTCAGTCATATTGTCAGGTATAGTATTTGACTTCCAGTAGTAGAAGCTAGTGTATATTAACTTAATCAGATAAGCGTTCGCAGTGGCCCTAGCATGTCATCAAACTTCCAGGTGCTGTTTCTCACTTGTATATTATTTAGTAAGACACATGACAAGATGTTATCATTTAGTGTCTTATTTAGTAAGCTCCCATGACAAGATGGCTGCTTCATTCCCAGCCTTGACTTTGTTGGCCACTTTTTAAAATTTTTGTTATTATTTTTTTTATTACCCACACCCTTAATAGTTTTCTTAAGGTAACTTTCCCTAACACTCCAGAGAAGGTTAGACCATCCCGTTTTAGGGCTATGCTCTGTACTTTAGTTTCTTCTGTTTTTTGAAGTGTTTCTCACCACTACACTTACTGCTCTTATAAGGTGTGTGTGTGGGAAATGGGGGGTTTTATTTGTTCAATTCCTTACTTGCCTTCCCACTAGACCCTACAGTCTATGAGTTCCTGGGGTATGTTTACTTGGTACCTGGATATCTCTCCCTGCCTGGTGTGAAATATAGTGCCCAGAATGGAGTAGATCCTCAGTATATATTGGTTTGAATGAGTTATGCTGCATGGAAATATTTTGTGGCTTTACTCTCATCTGTTCCTCTTTGTTTGTCATGTATTGTCCATTCATTTGTATTTCTTGCGCTCTGTCCCTGCTTCTCTTTCTGGATTACTGTCTCTCCCTCTTGGGTGGCTGCTATCTTTATTCACAACTCTACATTTTCATCCCAGTTCTCTCTTACTCAGGTTTCAGTATCACACACCCAACTGCCTGATGCCGTCTCATTGGAATCTCTCCATCAGCCTACACTCAACAAATTCCAGATGACACTTGTCAGATCTCCATCTCAATTTTATAGTTCCTGAAAGGGATGACACGTTCTACTTAAATACACTTCAAAACTTGATGCTATTTGTGGCATCCTGTATTTATGCCATTAAGTGTTACTTCTTTAACTTAGCAAATAGCTCTAGCTGTTCTCTATTCTTATTCCTGTCACCCCCGTACACAATGTGTAGCTTTCTGGGTGTTGGCACATTTCAGATGGTAAGTTCAAAGGTTTTAGGCCTCAAGTAGGGGACAGAGGTTTTGCCAGCTCAGCAACCTGGTAGATGCTCTTAAACACCATGTTCTGCTGCTTGTAATAATCAATCCAGACAGCTTTGTATTACTCTGCAGTATAAAATTTAAGAGGAATTGGCTATTTAAAGTATCTGGTGCACTTTGTGATGGTATGTTTGGACAACTTTTGCATTATTGATGAGATTATGAAATAGTTTATTTAAAAAACTACAGAAGTAAAATTGCAGTTATAAAGGGTTTTGTAATGACAGATTAGATGGTCTTAGTCAATCAATTTCATAACACAGAAATGAGTGGAAATTTATTGAAATTAATAGGTATGGAATATAGAAAAGTTAGCACAATTGCTCAACAGATGAACTCATTAATCAAGATGTGTGTTTTTGCCTGTATAAAAGAGTAGTGAATCATGTGAATGGATTGGATGAATAAATGAATAAGGAAAATAGTGTCTCTGGGATGCCACATGACTAGTTGAAAAGTAAAAATTTTTACTGAAAGCCTAGCATTTGAAGTAAAAAAACAAACACCTGCCAGTTGTTAAAAAAACAACAACCCTAATGTCTGAAAAAACTAAGGAAACAAAGCCAGATTTTTAAAACACCAAAAAGCATCATGTTGATGGATAACTTTTCATGGTGTTGGGTTCATGTTCAGAAACTTAGGGAACACCTTTTGTGTCCCCTTTTATCTTAGGGAGAATGCCAAATTTTTAAGATTTCTTTTTTCCTGTTGAGATTGAGAGTAAAAGTAATAATTTATGATGCAGTTTATTTTTTAGCTCACTGCCTTTGTCAAATTGAAATTCATCTCTGTCACTGTGTTTTTATTTGGGATAGTTGTTTGGATAAATAGATATTTCAAAATATAGGGCATAGAGACAAAGAGGACATAGCTGGTGTTACTAACATGGGCCCATCGTTAATTTTCCTAATTTCATGCCTTTTATTGCTTTGTTACTCAAGCAGTCATTTGATGATGGGGATTATATACTGATTAAAATGCTCTCTATGGGGGCCATGAGTTAACTCTGATCCTTTAAATGTTCCTTGCATTGCATCGTGGGAACCAAAGCCATGCTGTGGTTCCTACCAAAGTAAGACTCCCATGGCAGGGTTGTAAGAAAGGATGCCAGAGACCAAGAGTCTATTCTCCTTTATTGTTGCATGTATTTCATTTGTTATTTTTAGAGCTTCTTCTCCTCTAGACATTTCCATATTCTTCCAATATGATAAAGTAAATGTTATTTAGGTTTTCATCCATCATAATAATGAAAGCTACTGTCATAAGAAGAAAGTCGAAGATAGAGAATTAGGGCAATGAAGTAAAAAATAAAACTCCCAAACCCCAAACAAACAAAACAAAACTTGTTTTTCTGACAAAAATAGTGAGTGACTAGCATGCAAGAGAACCCTAAAATATATACTTCATTTTTTTCTTTGGATTTCATCTTCATGAATGTCTCAGAACAGATGGCTGCAGTTCAGATAGTCAATTCAAGTAAGATCATTCGAATTGGTTAGTATTACTCAGCTTTAAAACTTAATAACTTCCTCCCTTTTCAGAACCAACCTTCTGTGCTTGATATATGTCACTCTAGTGAAATAAGAAAATCAGATTTATCAAAAACATATAATAACAAGTGATACTAGCGTTTGTCTTCTGCTTATAAGAAATCTTCTCATCTGTTATCA
This sequence comes from Perognathus longimembris pacificus, assembly GCF_023159225.1. NCBI lineage: Eukaryota > Metazoa > Chordata > Mammalia > Rodentia > Heteromyidae > Perognathus > Perognathus longimembris. Next base: position 133,986,685 of record NC_063162.1, on the reverse strand, counting down.
TTTTTATAGAAGTCAAAAATATTCCAGAACAGTAGTAGATCAAAGTCAAATGTGTGTTTTTAAATATAACAGGAAACTGGTGCTGATAGCTCATGCCTGTAATCCTATTACTTAGGAGGCTATGACCTAATGAGAACCGGCGGAAAAGTCCTACTATATGCATATGTATGTATATATATATGTGTGTGTCTCTATATGTATAGCCACTGAGTAGAGTTGCAAGTGACTCTACTTGTTGAAAATTCAAATCAAGCATATTATCAAGTGGTTGTACATTAAGATGATTGGATCAGTAGAGAAACATTTTTAAAACTACAGGGGATTACCTGCCAAGTATCCAGCACTCTACCCTTTCCATTTTTTAACCTGAACCTGTAATTTTCCAAACATTCCAGCTCTATCCACCAGTGTACCTCAATTCTGCACACAGGAATTGGCCTCAGCATGATCATGTGACCTGAGAGAAGGACACATCTATCAGAAGATTAGAAGGATTTGTTCTCTTTGAGTGTGTGTGTGTGTGTGTGTGTGTGTGTGTGTGTGTTATATTTTATCTACATGAAGTTATCACATGCTTTTCTGGTGATTAGTCATCTGACTTTCATTCACCAGGCCAGGTTAAAGGTGAAGTTGATACTCTAATTAGCCTGAAGAAAATTTCCGAGTTGATATAGATCTACCCTGTTCAAAGGCAAATGTCAAAATGAACTTAATTATCATTTATTTTAGAATTTTTATCCAAAGGTTGAATGTGATACGTTAAAAGTAAGTAATAATATTATCTATCAAGTTTTCACTAGGTTTTAAGCTTTGTGCTAGGCAATTTCTATTCCTTAGTTTGTTTAACCTGCAAACCCATGTGGTGCATCAGATATTGCCATTCACCCATTAGAGGTGAAAACATTGAAGTACTGAGAGTTTACTTACCACACAGCTAGCCATGCTTCTAACCTAAGACATGATCAAGACTTGAATTTAGAGAGGGGGCTGTGAGGAAGGTCATTTAGGTCTTCATTTAGGTCTTTGAGCAGGCCTTTGAGGGCAGTTCTGCAGATGGATGGGCTTTTGCGCATCAGAGAAATTAAAATCTTGGCCATGATTGTAGAATAAATGGAATTTTTTAAAAATGCAGCAGCAGGGGTGGTAGGAAATCATTTGGCTTGCTGCAGTTCACTCCACTGCCTCTAAGGTCAGTGGGCTCGGTGTGTGGCTGTGTCTTCCCACTGTCCCCAGGCATCCTGCCTTTCCATCTTTGACCTTGTCATCATCAATTACCATGTTCTGGGCACCCAGATGCTGCCTTGTCTGATTAGCCTCACTGCACTCTAAGAAGAATGGTCCTTTATGTTTCTACAGTGTCCTGTAACTCAGTGAGAATCTTTCCCTCTTGGAATCTCATTGAGCATTACAGCTGCCCTGTGAGATGGGGATGGTGAGCTCACTTTCCTGCCCGAGGTGTTTGCATGTCAATTTACTTGGAGTTAATTTGCACTTGGAAGTATATATTGCCCTGTGAGTTTGGTTCCCTTCACTATGTTGCTGAACTTGCAGCCAGACAATAAGCTCCGTGAAAAGAGAAATGCACTGTCAAGTTTTGTCAAGTTGGTTGTACTATAGTTTGAACTCAGGAATTTGTGTTTGATAGGTGCTCTCCTACTTGAGCCATGCCTCCAGGCCTTTTTTTGCTCTGGATTTCTGAGATAGAATCTCACTTTTTGCTTAGGCTAGCCATGATCCTCCTATTTTATACCTCTTATGGTATTTGGGATTACAGTTGCATGCTACCATTCCCAGTTGTTTGTTTTTTTTTCTGTTGAAGGGGGTTTTTGCAATTTTTTTTTCTGGATCTGCTATTTTCCCAGTCTCAGATTCTTATATAGCTAGGGTTTTAGGCACATGCCATTTTGTGTGTGCCCAGCTCTTGGTTGAGATGGGGGTCTACTGTCTGGGTTAATCTCCTTGATTCTCCTGATCTGGACCTAAGTAACTGGGATTAGACATGTCTTCTACCAGCATTCAGTTTGATCTAAGTTTCATATGCTTGATATTTTGTTGCACAGTGCTTTCTCAAATCAAAAACAATAAAATCAAAACCAAAAAGAATTCTCATTAATGCATGAAAGAAGGAAACTGTGGCAGTGATATAGTTTTTTGGTTAGCTGTTAAGTGCCCAGGAATGTGATAAGTGGGATAGTAACTATTTGTAGCTTGACATCTGTGGTGGCATCGTTTTAATTTTTGTCTTTCTTTTTTTCCTTTTTTTGCTAGTCCTGGGGCTTGAATTCAAGGCCTGGGTGCTGTCCCTGAGCTTCTTTTGCTCAAGGCTAGTGTTGTACCACTCGAGCCATAGAGCCACTTCTGTTTTTTTCCTAGTAGTTTATTGGAGATAAGAGTCTTTCCTGCCCAGGCTGAACCTGGGCAGGAACCACTATCCTCAGATCTCAGCCTCCTGAGTAGCTAGGATTACAAGTGTGAGCCATGGGTCCACTGGGATTTTTTTTCCTACCTTGAAAACTGGGAAAGGCTACCCTATCTTCTTACCTCCTGGTGCCAGATGACTAGGATAGTCCCAGTCATCATGTTTCCTGTGGGTTAGCGGTGGCCATGACTCAAATGTCTACAATGGGGGAGAGAGTGAAGATGAAGTCATTTCATCTTCATGCCTTTGATGTCTGGAAGCACTGAGTAAAGGATACCTGTTTCTATTCACTGCAGAAAATCAAACTATAGAAAACTCCTTGGAGAAGCTTGGGATGGTGGGGCCATGTGGATGTCACCAGAAACCTACTTCTTTCCCTGCTCCAACTTGAGCCTCTCCAGCCGCCTTTGGTGAAGCCAGTAAATGGATCAAGCTGTGCTTCTAAGGATTTCAGACACTGTACCAGGATGCTTCAGATAACAGATGTCGTTCCTGATTAAAAGTGATCTAAACCACAAGGATATTTATTTATTAAACAGAAAGTCTGTAAGTCAGGGGTCCCCAGGTAGTGTACTTCCTTTGCAGTAGCTTCACTGATCCTGAGCTGTTTCATTTCCTCTCTGCTACTCTTACTTGGCACGCGCAGTAGTGACTTCCCTTCTAGCTGAGAAGGAACCAACAGAAAGCTACATCCCACTGAAACCCTCAAGAATATTCTGCATATGCCACAGAAAGGTTAGAGTGGGGCAGGCAAATACCTGTAATCCCAGCTAATTAGAAGGCTGAGGCTGGAGGATCCTGAGTTTGAAGTCAGCCTGGGACAAGTTGGAGAGATACTACCTCAAAAAGAAGATACAACCTGGAGTAGGTGGCTCATGCCTGTCTGTAGTCCTTGCTCCTCGAAAGACTTGATCTGAGGATCTTGGTTCAAAGGCAGTCCCCTGAGGAAAGTCTGTGAGACTCTTATCTCCATTGTAATCACCAAAAGCCAGAAGAGATTCAGTGGCTCAAATGGTAGAGCTCCAGTGTTAAGTAGAAAAGTTAAAAGATAGCCCTCAGGCACTGAGTTTAGGCCCCAGTATTGGCATAGAAGGAGAGGACGGATGCAAAGGGAGATGGGGAGGAAGGGAAGGGGAAGAGGGAGAAGAAAATAAAGAAAAAGAGAGGGGGCATTTATCACTTGGTAGACCACATATCAGAGATCTTGAGTTTAATCCTCAGTACAACACAAAAAGAAGTCAGAAAGCTCTGTTTTTTTCTTTTTCTCTTAACCGCTTTTCTGAAGCAATGACATTATTTTCTCCTTAAATAAAGAGTATGTGGAATAAAAGGAGAATGATACATCTTATGGAGTATTAAAGATAACTTTATGGTCAAAATAATTTTGAGTTATTCACTTCCAATTATCAGGAAACTCCAGTAATTTGATGTGTTGAGAAATTAATTAAGGAAGCCAGAAACCCAAGATAATCACAGAAGCTGTAGAATGAACTTAGAAGAGGATCACAAAAAGAATAAGCAAAAGCTTTCATTAAACATCCACAGCAGTAAAATGCTATTTAGGTGGAATTGAAGGCCCAAATGGCTGCAATTATTTATTGAAAAAAATTTCACATTAAGAAAAAAATGTTTTTACTTTTATAGGAAGCAACATTAGATGAATGCCACAGGAGATGAGAGATATGAAATTGTGTGTGTTAGTGAGCCTGCTACCCTTGCTTTGAGGACATGCTTTCCTGTTTCCCCATTGTTAACACAGCGCTTGGCACACTAGGTCTGTGTTAAATGAGAAAACAAGGCAGTAAAGGAGGAGAACATGGGGCCGCGAAGAGATTGGCCATGGCAGAAAGGAGTCCAGGCCAGATTGCTGGAACTGAGCTGGCAGAATTGTAGAATTGCTGAGATTTGGCTCCTGTATTTTGCTTTTTTTTTTTTTTTTGCCACTCCTGGGGCTTGGACTCAGGGCCTGAGCACTGTCCCCGAGCTTCTTTTTTGCTCAGGGCTAGCACTCTGCCACTTGTTGGCTCCTGTATTTTTATTGATTGATTGATTCATTCATTTACTACAGATGAAGCAGGATTGGCCTGAGAGCCTGGGTGAAATAATTGTGGAGGACAGTGTGTCAGAGGGCATAGGGTCACAACACTCCCATTTCTTTGCAGGGCCAGTATTCTGGTTTAGTCTTTGTAGACACCTCATATTACCTATCTTTCCATACTGTTGGGTAAAATTGATGAAATGATTAAAGCTGATTGACAAGGGGCTAATATTTGTGTTGAGGAGCTCAATGAACTGTTTTATAATCTTTTTAAAAGGAGAGTAAGGCAATTCATGGGAGGCTGGGGGCTGGCGGAGGGGGCAGTGACAGCAATCAGACCAGCTGCATCCTCAGCCTAAAATGTGTACAGCGAACATCCCATGCCTAGAACGTACAGAAAATACTGTCACACAGTTAGGGTGTAAAAAAATAAAAGTCTTGTAATGCTTCTTTAGGATTTTTATTTTTTTAATATGTATGAGTGCATATGGTATAGAACTTGTGTTTGAAATCCTTTTTCACTAAATCAGTAATGAACATTTTCCTTAAGTTCAAAATATCAAAATCCGGTTTTTGTTTCTGTATAGCTCCTGGGCCTTGAACTCATATTCTAGGCACTGTCCTTGAGCTTTATATTTTTCTTTTCAAGGCTAGTGCTTTGCCACTTGAGTCACAGCTCTACTTCCAGCTTTTTGGTGGCAAAGTAGGCATAAGAGTCTCACAAACTTTTCTGCCCAGGCTGGGTTTGAATCATAATTTTCATATCTCAGCCTTCTGAATAGCTAGGATTACAGGTGTGAGCCACTGGTGTCCAGCTCAAAATCTGTTTTTATAATATGAAAGCATGAAACCTTTCTTAGAGCACAATAGCTTTTTGTCTTTTTTTCCCCTGTAGAATTCATTAGTATGCATCATATAGGAAGTAAAAAGAAAGAAGAGTATAAATGTAAATAGTTTAATAAACAATACAGCATCACAATCCCACATTCTACATGAGATGTCTCAATGTAGTAAAATGCAAAAGCACCCTATTAGAGAAGGAGAATAGTTTCTTTCTAACAGTTCTAATTTATATAGTCAAACCTCAAGTTCTATACTCTGCCTGTGGGTTTTCATATTAAATGCATATATTCAAGTCAGCACTGTGCCTTTTATTTTCCTGAATTTTGAATCTTTCTCTTGCTGGGATAGCCTCTCTCCTCTCACAGAGAATATGTGAAAGACCAAGGCTGTAGAATTTTATAAACATTGCTGTGAGTTTAAGGTTGTACTGTTTTGTATTCCATGAATTTGTTATTGAGTTTCATAGAATCTGATGCCCAAAGGATATGTTTCTTAAATATTACCTCTGACTAAATAGTACATTGAATTCTTTAAAAACATAATATATAAGGAAGCAAAATAATATCTATGATGATAAGTAAAATTCAGAGTCAATAATAAGTAAAAATGAGTAATCTCTGTTAATTTGGCATATATTCTTAACATTTCATCAATTGTTTTTTGATGTGTGCCACTTCTGAGGCTTGAACTCAGGCCTGGGCACTGTCCTTAAACTTTCTTGCTCATGGTTAGTGTTCCCACTTGACACAGCTCTACTTCCAGGGCTTTTTGTGTCTGTGTGTATTTAATTAGAGATGAAAGTCTCATGGGTTTTTCTGCTCAGGTTGGCATTGAGCTGCAATTTTCAGATCTCAGCCTTCCGAGTAACTGGACTTTACAGGCATGAGACATTGGTGCCCAGCTAGGATTTTTTTTTAAAATAGTTACTTTCTTCTTCCTCCTTCTCTTCCTCCTTTTCTATTCACCTTTCATTCTTCCTTTAACTAAATCTTACACAGCAAGTGGCTTTGAAAATCATAGCTGCTCAAAATAATTTTTGAATCAAAGAGTAGATATATAAATCTTTTTATCCTTTCTGAAAGCTGGCTTACCACATTGAATGTACTGAGGGGTTGGTAAGTGTTTGTTGAAAGAAGTTTTTGAATTTTTGACTTGTTTACTGGAAGTTTAATTTGATGGCTTTCAGCTTAAATTGTGTCAGATGAAAAACTACAAAATGCTTTTGAGCAAGGTTTGATTGGACCCACTTTAATAAAGAACAGGAAACACATAATTAAAAATAGTGGTATGTAAATAAGTGCTAGGAAAGAGATTGTTTCCCAAGTAGCTGTGTTTCCTTTTACAGATATATTTTCAAGTATTGGTGTTATATCAAGTTACATCTCCATATCTAGCCATGCTTACCACTTCCATGAATTTTTACATATACTTGCTTATCACCTAAACAGTTCTTATTCAATATTCTTTTTAACTTGACTTACTTTGTAATATAAATTTATTCAAAGAGGAAATTTTATATTAGTTCAATAAATGGGAAACCAGTATCCTCTGCTGCACACAGAAGGTGACTGTAAAAATAAATAGAAGGAGACAAAAACAACATGATTAAATTTTGGCCAGCTTTTGTTGCCCAAAGGAAGACTAAGCAGAAATAAATTTTCCTAAGGAGTTTGGCAAACATTAGAGAAGTATAAAGGCAGGCAGATGCTAAACTGAGCTTTGTGCCCAACTGTGCTACATGTGTTAAAATAGAATCTCTACATCAAGTGAATCATCCACTCAATAGCAACAACAGTAAAACTAGATTTTCTTTTTCACAATTTCAAATTTGTATGGCGGTAACTTGTGACATTTTAGTCCCTGTAACTTTTGTGTTAAGTAAAAACTTTCTCTCATTAAAACAAGAACACATTCAATGTGAAAAACACAGGCTCTGGTGGCTCACATCTGCAATCCCAGCTACTCATCAGGCTGAGATCTGAGGATCACACAAGTGAAGTGACGGTGTGGCTCAAGTGGTAGAGACCTAGCCTTAAGGGGAAAAAAACTAAGGGACAGTGCCCAGGCCCTAAGTTAAGCCTAGTATTGACACACACACAAAAAAATGCTAAGTAGAATTTAGCTGTAAGATCCCATTTTTCGTGCAGTCAATTTATATTTTTACCCAATGGATTGTTTAAGAAAAGTTGCAGCAATGGTCTTGTATATTGAGAGGCAAGTACTCTTTCCACTAGGCCATATTCCCAGCCCCTGGTCTTGTATATTGAATAACTCAGAGGTAATGTCATTATAGGTAGTGCCTATGAAAATGTGATATACAAGTAAGTAAAACTTTATTAATACTTTATTATCTTGTGGAATTAATTCAGCAAAGAAAAGATTGATTATTTTTTTTTAGATTTAAAAATTTTATGTTAAGGTGATATACAGAGAGGTTATAGTTACATAAGTCAAGTAATGAGTACAATTCCTTTTGAACAGTGTCACCTCCTCCCTCATTCTCTGCCAGTTTGTTTCATCTCAACTTCCTTCTCCCCAAAGTTGTATAGTTCATTTCCAACATAGTGTCCAGTGGGTCTCACTGCTGAATTGGTTCCCCTTTACCCACCATTTCTATGCTAGACTAATATACAAGACAAAGTGTACAGAGATAACAGCAACAGAAAGGAATAAACCAAAGCAAAAAAGGAAAGAAGAAAAAAAAGGAACCCAAATCAGTACAATAAAAAGCTTCTTGCTTCCATTTCTTGGAGATAATTTTGATAAACTTTATTTTATATGATCATATGCATATAGCTATTGAGCCCTTGTGATCCTCTCCTAAGAATATCCTCATGTGGTCTCACTATGTGAATGTCTAGACTTCTGTTTAATTAATCATGTCCAGGTCTAACTATTTGTCATATACTATCCAGTCAGTTTACTTGTGGATTTATAGGCACATTCTAATTATTACAATTGAGGGAAAACATGCAGTCTATGTGTCTTTGGGTCTGGCTTACTTCACGAAGTATAATTTCTTCCAAGCCTTTCAATTTCCTTACGAATGAGGCAATACCATTCTTTCTGATGGAGGCATAGAATTCCATTGTGTATAAGTATGAGAAAAATTTAAATGATTAAAATTCCAAAATAATGTAGTCACTGGTAGAAGGATTAGTGTATCAGTCCATTAGCAGTTGCTTTTGGCTGGTAATCTCAACATTGAAAAAGATCATTTTAGGTCTGATATGAAACACAATCAGTTTGGCCCTTTAGATGAAAAGAATTGATTTCTTAACAAGTAAAGTAATAGTCTGTCAATTATGGGAACCCCAATGATCATTCACTTTAATCAAAATCAAACAGATTTGGCGTAGAGCTGGGCAAGAAGCCCTATAAATTCCATTTTACTGGTCTCCCTGTCATTTCAGAAAAAGCAATGTGGCACAAAACTCAGCCAGGAACATTTAAACAACAAAGCAAACAAATGAAAGGACATAATTTAGGAGTTTTAGACAAAATTCCACCCTGTATTATTTACTGCTTCATAATGAGAGATTCAAAAGTGATTCATTACACTGATAGAGGTAGAAGTATATTTGAAAAGACCAAAGAATGCAAACAATTGACATCCTTGATGAGAGGTGAACATATTTTCTTCTCACTCTATGCAGGAAGTCACCTGGATAGGCTTGAAAAACAGTCCCATGTACCTCACTGTCATTGGGCAAGAGTGTTCCTAAAATGGCCATGGCATTTTCAATATTGTTCTTTTGTACTATAAATTGGCCTAAAAACAACAAATTTAAATGAAATCAGAAATTATAAGACAGAAACAAAACTCACGTAAATGTTATTCTTTGGATAGTTAATTTCAATAAGTGCTGGGAGATAAAATTTTATCAGGAAGATGTCAGTAGTTTTAAATAATTTAGAGAACAGCACATACTTTTCACATATGCATCACAAACAACTTAGTAACCAGGTGTTGAGGCATAAGGGATAATTTTAATAGTGCTATGTCTGTAAGCATGCATTTGCTTTAAAGTATGGGTGGTTTATTTTTGGCCTGTTTTCCTTTACTTTCTGTCCTTATGTCTAAGTGTTTGTAAGATTTTGTAAAAGGAAGCTTGGTATTTGAGTAAGTCAGATGTAAAGTGAAACAACACAATGGTGATGGTTAAAGTTCTTCCCATTCATCGTGTCAATGTTGGAAAGATTATATTTGAACCTAGCTAGAGATTTATACCTACCTGAGAAATTCTAGCAAAAATTATTTAGTCTGCATCATACAGAAACATTTTTTAAGCTTTTGCCAGAAAGACAATGATGGAAATGACTGTAGGAGTTGTACGTCTTAGTTCATTTTCTTTGTTTGCCTGTCCTTCCCTTGCTTCATTATCTTTATCCTTTCAGATCAAGGCCAAATATATAAATAATCCTCATGAGCAATGTGGGTCATCTCCCAGAAATGGTTACTTATTATAATTTTAAAAGGATTGGTAAAGTGGTTCCTTTAGGAATAAATATAAGGCTTTATGACAATGTAGAACCTTGGAAATGCTCTGAACGTTCTGTGTTAAATCCCCAGAACTTAGGAGTTTTAAAAATATCTTTTGTTATAATGATATCTGAATTGAGGCACCTTTGACTTTTCAGTCCTATAATCCTGTTGGGGTAGCTTAGGCAATACCTATGTGTATGGGTTTAAGTTAAAGAGATACTTGATACCGTATTTTAAGAGAGCGTTTCATTGGTGTCTTTATAAAAAAAAAGCTTTTCATAACTATGATTATAAGAAAATTATCTTGGCCTTGAACTCTCTAAGAATGCAAAAAAGTTTTCTCCTTTATTAAGATGTTAATCCTTACCATATTACCCTGTGGTAGTCTGAAAGAATTCACCAGTGATAAAACATTGCTAGAAGTCAAAAGTTAATAGTAAAACTAATGAAAAAAGTTATTAATATAAAGTAAAGCAGAGTGATAGGAAGAGATTCTTCCCTAAGGGATAAAACATTTTTTTTCTGGGAAGATTAACACTTCTGAAGAAACAGAGCATAAAATAGCACTAGAAGCCTTACAATGCTACCACTCATATTGAGAAAAATTCTCTCCTACAGTCATGAGCAATCAATGTATTCTCTATTTTTTCAAAAGGTACAAGGAGTAATTAAACAAAAATGGCAGCCCATACTTATAAATGAAAAGTACTATTTCCCTCACCACATAGTTCACTATTTTAAAAATTAACATTTTATGAAAACAATTCAGAGATCATCTTGGAAAAATGATGCTCCCAGAAGGATTACAGTGATTCTCAGCTAGAAGGAAAAACTACAACGACTTAGAGACAGATATACTCTACCTCAACCCTGTCCCTAATCTTAGCAGTTTGACTTATAGTTTTTCAGCTTTTTAATAATATGAAAGAGAAACACATTTCATAGAAACCATCCTTTAGATTTTGAAGTTTTGTATTTTCCTGGGCTAGTGACATGAAGAGTAAACTCTTTTCATGCATGATAGTGCCAATGAACTTTGAGAATATGAGGCAGTAATGGTTGCTCTATAATGTGTGGTGTTGCTCAGTTAGGTCATTTAATTAGATGTGTTCTTGTTAATTGTTGAGGAGCACTTGTGCCAAACAGCCTAGTGCATGTCTCTGTACAAGCTGGAAGACTTAGGCTAGCTAAATAAAATGAATAAAATGCTAAGAATGAAGAAAAGCTGTGGTACCATTAAGGTTTCTTCCACCCTGAGAGATTTGATTATGGGGATTCTTAGGAGGAAAAGGACAAAGGTTTTTCTATTAATCAATAACCAACTGGCTTTTGCCATTATGATGAATGCTACTAAGATCTACAGTCTGAAGGATAGGAAAGCAAGAAGGTAGATGGTTTAAGATCCAGGATGGATCTGATGACATTGATGATCTCCGAGCTGAGGACTTTCAGGAAGAGAGAAAAAGTCTGACTTCCTTAGCCTTTATTCTATTAACACCTTGTTGGATGGGACAAGGCCTACCCATATCAAGGAAGGCAATCTCCTTTACTCATACTGTCTATTAAGATGTCAATTTCATACCCAGAAATTTCCCCATGGATGTATGCAGAATAATGTTTAGTCAAATATTTTGGCGTCTCATAGCCTAATCAAGGCAACACTTGAGATTAGCTGTCACAATTATGTTCCAATATTTAATTAAACTATTATGAACATTTTTGATACTCATAGAGATTAAAATTTTCTTTCAAATGGAAAAGTGAGTATGGGATAAAGTAGTGTGGGCTGAACTGACAAAGTATAAAGTAGCCTCATGCTGAGCACCCTACATCAGAAAGTAACCATAATGCATTTGCTTTCATGGAAGAGAAGCTTTTGAGAAAGCACAGGGCCTGGAGAGGTCATGTGTGATATGGGCAGTGATAGCTCAGCATGAACAAGATGAATACTTGTGGGAGAGAAGGAGCAACGGAGAATGGGAAAGGAGTTCAAATTTACCAAATTGAACCTGGCATGGTGGCTCAAGCCAGCAATCCCAGATATATGAAGATACAAAAATAGGATTGTAATCCAAGCTGATACCAGTAAAACACAAGGACTGGAGGCCTGGCTCAAGTGGTAGAGCACTGGCTTAGTGAGCACAAGGCTCTGAATTTAAAATCCCACCTCTGAGCAGCATATTGGTCACTACATATTATCTTGGAACTTAGTTGCATTATCTAAGGAGAAGTAAATTTGAACAACAAAAGATACCGAAGAACTGAGCTCTGGAGAATGTTATCAGTGAGACTTGGAAGAGCCAGCAATAGGAACAGAAAGAGAAAAGCCAAAGAATTAAGAGGAAAAAACCACTAAAGCACTCTTCGCGGGAAGCCCAAGTGATGCATTTAATTTGGTCACAAAGCAATCGTTCATTAAGTTAACACTTTTGAGAAGTTGAGTAATTTAGAGACAGATGTGGTAAGATGGAAGATCTTAATAACCTTGCTTTGAGCAGCTCCTTGGGAACAGTGGTGACAGAAGCCTAATTAGAGTCAATTAAACAATGAATGGGACAGAGTAGAGACATTCCTTCCCAAGGAAGCAGCAGGAAATGGGGCAGAAGCTGGAGGGACAAATGAGATCAAGGAAATTTGTTTGTTTGCTCTCCAATATAAGAGACTTGTACATTCGAATGGGATGTTTCCTTTTGAGAAGAGAAATATTCAGAGGGATGTGTAAAAGAACAGAATTCCAGCAGCATAATTCGCCATATGTGAGACCGTATGGAATCCAATGTACCTTAGAGGACAGGCTCATGTGGATCAAGATTTCCTCTTCCGTATCATTAGGGAAGACAAAGTGGATGGGTCAGATGTCACTAGAAGAGGAGATTTGGTGAAGAGAAAAGCAGAATGTCTCTTTTCCTGTTGTTTTTCTTTTTCTTGCAAATACAAGTTAAGATATTAGCCCAGTGTGAGGTGCAGGAGTGGGAGAGATGATCAAGCTTTTGAGGTGTGAGGAAAATATGTAAAATAAATTTTAGTGGGAGCTGGAGAATGAATAGCCTCTGGAAACAGCAGAATGCTGAAGATGATACAGTTGGAGAATTGTGGTTGTGTTCATTGGATTCCTGTTGCAACAGTAAAATGTTGGAGTGAAATTAACTTAAGGAGAGAAAAGATTTGTTTTATAATTTTGGAGATTCCAATCCAGAAGCTTATTTATGACTTTGGGCCTGTGGTGAGGGTGGCACCTTATGGCAGGGACATTTGGAAGTGCTAACCACTTACATTATGAGCCAGGAAGCAGAGAAGGAAGATACTGGACTCCCACAATCCCCTTGGAGGATACATTCAGTGGTCCAAGAATGTCACACCCTGGATCCACTTCTTAAAGATGTTTCTATATCACCATAGTGCCATCCTAATCCTCAACTTGTCACTTGTGAACTTTGAGTCAATAGCAAACTATACTACAACAGGGATCCTAAGTGTGTTTTAAGGAAATGAAAAGTTTTCTAAGAAGTATTGTTTCTATACAGTTTAAATTAGACAAATAAAGTCAAATGGGTGCTTTTCTTTAGCCACTTTCTGCACCTGAAATATACAGAGAAGGTTGCTTTTTATTATATTATTTAAAAATTATTTTTAAGTAATTGTAGCAAGGGGTACCATTTCAACACGTCAGTTTATGATTGTAATGCATCTTGATCAATGTCTTCCCTTCCATCGTTCTCCCCTATCTATCCCAACCTACCAATCAAGTTTCCTAGTTCCATTTTTATGTATGTACTTTGGCTATTCTGACTGTATTTTCCCACTCTTCTCTCCATTCATTTGACTCCCTCTCCTTGACCTTTCTCCTGTCCCAACAACACATGATTCAGCTTCCTGGTATTTATTTTGTTAAACTGTAAGTTAGTTGTTCAAAAGACTGACAGCATTGGGATTCTCCCCTTTTGTCAATTTGTGGATCATGTACATGAGCCTGCAATGTTTCCTTACACGTTTGTATAATTAGATCTAACTTCCACATATGAGAGAAAACATGCTTTCTCTCTCCCTCTCTCTGAGCTTGACTTACACCACCCAGCTTAATTTGCTTCAGGTTCATCCATTTTCTGGCGAATGTCATGATATTGTTCTTCCTGATGGATGAGTAAAATTCTTTTATATAAAGTTTGGCTATGGTGAATTGTGCAGCAATGAACATGGGTATGCAAATGTATTTGCTCATTTCTCACTGGTAAGCTTTTAGATAAAGGCCCAAGAGTGATATTTCTGGATCCCAGGGTAGTTTGAGTCTTAATTTTATGAGAAATCTCCAAATGGCCTCCCATAGTGGTTGTACTAGTTTACATTCCCACAAATAGTGTAATAGGTTTGTAGAAAATGAGGTTCTAAAAGAGATTGAATTTGGGGAATGAGCAGTGGAGGAGAAAAGGAGAACAAGGAATATTGGAATTGCTAAAATTAGTACATGTTCATCTGTGGTGAGGTAGACAGGAACTGCCCACGAAAACTTTAAATGAAATGCTAGGGAGTGATTGGGAAAGCAGTAGACACTGTTACTGTAAAGGGCTCCCTACAAATAGAGCCAGGCTTGGCAACCCCATGGGCCTACAGTGCAGTGCAAATGATGTCTACTTCAGACAGCCCACAGCCTAGCCATGGGGGAATTAAAACAATATCATAATAACCATCAATTAGCTCAAAATTTTTATTTATTTTTTATCTTTAGTACTTCCAACACAGAAAGCCAGACATCATCTGGAACAGAGTAAAAGTACAGTCTGTGTCTGCAGGGAATTGACATTCTACCAGCGACGTAATAGAGAAGATAATTAGATGTAGAAAATGATCCACAATTGTTTTCTTGAGTAGAGTCTGCTTAAGTGAAAAAGCAACAGGCACATCAAGTTGTTTCTCTGCTCTTGTAAAATAGAATGTAAATATTTATGGAATACAGACCTCATTTAATCAGTGGCACAGTTGGATCTCCATAAATAAGAGTTCTCTTTCAGATACTTCGAATTAGAGAGAAATATCAGGCAAAATTATGGACAGTAAAATTCTAATATATCAGATATTAGCAGGAATTCCTAGGAAATCACATATCTGATTTGTCATCAAGAAAAAGTAGATAATTATTTCTCCTCTATACTCTTTTATCCTTCATTATGATTAGGTAACTAATGATTAGCTAACTTGTAATCATTTGGATAAGTGCCCAAGATATAATTGTATCTTGGCACTTGAGTAATCTCTTTTCTCATTTACCCATCCTTTCAATTTTTCTTTCTTAGAAAATATTAGTCACGACTCTATTTATTGTTTCTATCCAAACAATAAGGGAAAATAAGAAAGGTAATAATAACCTCAAACTTTACCTCTCAGAAATAGTTATTGTAAATTTGATGGTTCTCATTTTGGACATCACTCTTGTGTGTAAATGTATAGGCAAAAAGTGGATATCAGGAATTGATAAACTAAGTTTTTTTTTCTTGAACCTGGATGTTATTAGTAAGCTTTTTGTGTCACGAGAGCAGAATTCCTGAGATAATTGACTTATTAAAAGAAAAAGTTTATTGTGGGTCAAGGTTTTAGAGATTCCAGCCCATGACTTGGAGGACCTGCTACTTGATTGGAGTTCTACCACTTTAGCCATGGTTCTATCAGTCATTTTGCTTGTTAATGGGAGAGGGAATCTCATAGACTTTTCTACCTGGGATAGCTTTGAACCTTAATTCTCTGGATCTCAGCTTTGTAGCTAAGATTGCAGGTAGGAGACATCAAGGACCAACTAGAAATCTTAGAGCTGGCATTCTAAGAGCAAGCAAGTCAAGAAAGACTGAAACCTTGACTTCAAATAATAATCAAATAATCAAAAATATATGTCTTAGAAGTTAAAAGCCACTACTAAGAAGGGGTGCTCATATCTGAACACAATTATAATTGTTGATTAGGTTCATCTAGTTTGAATATCTTTTTAAAGCTAATGCAGGTTATGAGAATTTTATAAGGATTCTTTTTGTTAGAGAAGTGTCACTTCTCTAACAAAAGAAATTGTTTAAGTTGAACTAGTTAATTGACCTCAGCACATATAAAGAAGAGTAGAAATAAATTGGTATAGACATATCTACCTGTTCCAAGTTGATTATTCTGCTGTTAGTGAAACTCTTAACCACAAGAGACTAAGAAGAAATCTTTAGTTTCAGTCGAATCCTTTTTCTCCTATTTTCCTAGTTCTTTTTCAATTATCTGTCTTCATCTGTATCTCATGCTGACCCATGCTGCTTGATGTTGGATTGCTCATTTTGAAGATCAAAAGCTGATATAATGGTGGAAAATTGTCTATCTACCATTCTCAAAGTTTAGACTTGGACATATTACTTTTCCATCAACTCAATTTCTGTAGTTTAGTTATTTTTGTTCTTTTTGACACTACACTGTTACCCATAATAGAGTGCTCCAAAAAAGTTACAGTACTCTTTCAATGCACAAATTGCAAAAATTTCTTGGCACAAAATGTCTTCCCTTTCTTCTGCTACTGTGGAAGAGGTTTTATGAAGTTTTTTCCATGTGAGTGGGGAGGGAGCAATTTTCCATCTGTGTACCACCTGTAAGAGTTCGTTCACACCTTTCTCAGAAGAAATGGAATCTACAGTGGCAAACTATTTCATGTCCTTTTACACAACGCTGCCCTCATTCTCTAGGAGCTAAGTGTAAGGATTCTTTATGGGTTGTTTTCTGAGGATAGTACTTCTAGAATCAATGTCACTTGCACTTAAAATTCATTAACAGAAGCAACAATCAGTCATCAGTTATATACTGCCATGTGCAAAAGTAATCTGGCTGTGTCTTCCTGAGGGACATGTTGTGGAAAATATGCAGTGACTCATTTGATTTGGTTTATGTATGGTGTCTCTAGCAGAGCAACGGAAGAGCGAACCCATTAGAACAGTATTTCCCAAAAGGTGTTGAGGCTGTCTGCATCAAGATCACTGGCGAGATGTTAAAATGCAGGTCTTACACCCTAATTCAAGTCTCTTTAAAGATTCTTCAGATTTGACTTAAAAATATGCAATGTTTGCAAATCACAGTATTGACACTAGTACTAGAAATGTGTGTGTGTGTGTGTGTGTGTGTGTGTGTGTGTGTGTGTGTGTGTGCTGGTTCTAGGGCTTGAAGTCCGAGTCTGGGCCCTGTCCCTGAGTGCTTTTGCTCAAGACTAGCGCTGTACCACTTGAGGCACAGATCCACTTCTGGCTTTTTTGGGGGTGTGGGTAACTAATTGGAGATATGAGTTTCATGGATTTTTCCTGCCAGGGTTGGCTGTGGATTTTGATTCTCAGCTCTTAGCCTCTTGAGTAGTTAGGTGGCCCTTAGGTGGTATATATATTTTTTCCTTTTTTAAATTATCAGTTACCTTTTAGACCACCTGAGAAAAATGAAATTTATTAAGAGATTTAGAACGTCATCAAACAAACTTCTATCTGCATAAGGAAGAATACATCAATCATTACTTTAGTTATACTTTGAATACTTAAAAATTATTTCTGGTTGAAACCTCCTTAAATCATTAAGGGACTACCTTGGAAGTAAGAGATTGAGAGTTAGTGGGCTGGGGCTGGGAATATGGCCTAATGGCAAGGGTGCTTGTCTTGTATGCATGAAGCCCTGGGTTCGATTCCTCAGGACCACATATATAGAAAAAGGCCAGAAGTAGCACTGTGGCTCAAGTGGTAGAGTGCTAGCCTTGAGCAAAAATAAACCAGGGACAGTGCTGAGGCCCTGAGTTCAAGCCCCAGGACTGACAAGAGAGAGAGAGACAGAGAGAGAGAGACAGAGAGAGAGACAGAGAGAGTGTTAGTGGGCTATCCTAGTCAAGGGCTCTCAGAAATGAATACATATATATGTATATATACATATATATATATGTGTGTGTGTCTCCATCTGAGTGTTCATTTTCCATGATTTTGGGTGTGTTCTTGGAAATGAAATTCCTGGATCATGTAGAGCTTCTGGGATTTTAGTAGGGATATTTCTGGACTTGTTGCAAAACTTGGAATGAATTTCAACTCTGAACTCATCTTAACAATTGTGAGTGTTCCTATCTGTGAACATCATCTACCTGTCTTGGTCAACTCAGGTTTTCCTAACAAAATACTATAGACTGGGTGGTTTAAACAAAAGAAATTTATTTTCTCACAGTGTTAGAGACTGAGGAGTTCATGATCAAAGGTTGGTAAATTTAACTCTTTCTTTGGTTTATAGTGTTCACCTGCTCCCTGTGTATTCCAATGAACTCTTTTTAAAAAAATGTAACCATAATATTCTTTATAATAGCAAAAACATATTTAAACTGAATGTAGAGATGGCAACTAAAGCCCATGTTAAAATACACAGGTGAATATATATACACAAACATAATAACTAAGTATGGTATATACAGGGAAAGATGCCAATTGAGAAAATACTTTGAACAACTAATTTACAGTTTAACAAAGTAAATACCAGGAAGCTCAAACATGTTGTCTAGTGGGGGGAAAGTCAAAGGAGAGGAAATGAATGGAGAGAGGAAGGGTAGATAACTGTAGTCATAAAATACAATGCCTGTATGTGAAAATGGAGCCAGACAAATTGAGGAGATAGGTGGTTTGGGAGAGATTGTGGGGAGAATGATACAAAGGGTAACAATCCTATCATTCTTCCAATGACCTCTTCTTTGTGCTAACATGGAAAGAGAATAAATGTTTCCTTCGTATCCTCATAGTCTCATCTAAGCACAATTAGCTACCAAAGCTTCCATCCCCAAATTCATCATATTAGGAGTTAGGACTTCAAGATATGACCTAAGGGAAGACACAGTTTAGTCTAAGTCTCAGTTTGTAGTTTTGTAGATTTTTCTGTTTGTAGTCATATTCAGAGAATTGTTTATACACACATTTTGTTAAATCTGTTCTATAATATTTTATAATTAATGCCATGTTATTTTTGGTACTATTGTGAGCATATATAATATATATATATCCATGATATATAATATATATCACCTATATATGATATCTATATATTATGTCATTTATATATTACATATATCACCTATGTATATCACCTATATATGATATAGATGATATCATATATAGGTGATATATATTATATATCATATAACATATTTAAGCTGAATGTAGAGATGGGGACTAAATCCCATGTTAAAATACACAGGTGTATATATACAATAATATAATATGATATACATATATCATATATATGAAATATATCATATATATTATCCAGTCATGGGGCTTGAACTCATGGCCTGGGCATTGTCCCTGAGCAATTTTTTTCAAGGCCAGCACTCTACCACCAGTGCCAGGCACTATTTTCTTTTTAATTGCCTAACGTTACTAGGTAGAAATATAATAATGTTTGTGGATTAGTCTTATATATTTTCAACCTTTCACAATGAGCATATTAGTTTTAGTGGCTTTGGGGGGACTTAAAATTTTTCTATGTAACTAATCATGCTGTCTGTGTAAAGACAAGGTCCACTTCTTCCTTCCTTCTCTATGTGCCTTAATGGCTTATCATTCCTTTCCTTCTTGCTTTAGGGTACTGACTGGGGTATCCAGTACAACGTTAAATAGAAATGGAGAGAGTAGACATCCTGGCCTTGTTCAGCACAAGAGCTGAAGGACGTTTTAGTTTTGTTTTCAGTTTTGTAACTAAGGAATATGATCTTGGGGGGGGCAGTGGCTACAGAGTTCCTTTCCTTATCCAGTCTCTGAAATCAGTGGTTATGGTAGTGTTGGGTGCTTCAAATCTTGTTTTGATTAGGAAGTTCTTATTGATTTTTTTTCAATATTTTCCCCAGGTATCATAGTTAAAATAACCTTAAATTGCTGGACTAATGCCATGCTATTGACTTTTATTGAAGTTCAAACAGACACTGAACCTCAGTGATAATATTATGAAATTTAATTTTCCTTGAAGAAAGACCATGAGATAAATTCTTACTGGAATTTAGTAATAAGATATATGGTAGTCATATATAAAAGTGGTATAGACTATTTCTACAAAATATGAGAATTGCTTAGTTAATTATTTAGTTTCCACATTTTCCTTCATGTAGTGGAAGCTCAGTGGTAATTTTTTGTCATAATCATAACCACAGTGATTTCTATATTTTATCCTCTTTTCCAGTGTTTTGATTTATTTTAGCCATCTTAATCTATTTAAGTATTTTGTTGTGAGTCAAAGAAAATCCTTTAAAAAGGGATTTAGAAGTATAAATTATAATCTTTTTTGAATTAATAAAAACTTTTTCATAAAAGAGCCTATCTTTTAAATATTTAATTAGTATAAATACTTACCTTTAAGAGGCTTAATGGAAAGCTATAAAAGGAATGTCTTTAGGGTTGGGCATAGTCTTTTACTGGCCTTGTAAGATAAGTTTCCAAAGAAAAGAGTTGAAATAACGATCCTGTTGAAGTAAAGCTAAAATACTTCTGACTAAAAGAAAACAAATTAAAAAAAAAACCCAAGGTCTGCTGTTTCTTTCACTGATCCAAGGAAATAGTTGGATGTGCTGAAAATAACCTAATAAATGAAAGGCTAAGAATTTATAGTGTCTTATGTTTCTGGGTGAAGTGGTGACAGACAAATGTAGAATAATTTCTAGCTACTTCTGTCTATCCTGTAACTCGAAGAAATAGTTCATTTTATGTGACTATAAGGTAATAATAAATGTCAACCATTGTGGTAATTATTAATTAATATTTGTACCACAAAATTTAATCACATATGAATATATCCATACACTGGATACTAATTGTATATTTTCTTCTAGAACATATACATACATATGCATCGTAAAATTATCATGGGAATTATTTTATGAGGAATTGAATTCTGTGATAAACTAGTGACATAGAATGTTAATTTTTATATAAAATTAGTTTTTTTTAAGGAACACCATTCACTTTAATAAACAATTCTGAGTGTTTGTATTTTGGTGCCAAAGTGTGTCTTTAGTATTTGAGACTAATACTGTGTGACAAGTTGCATACCAAATACTTTACACACGGATAAATTTGAGCAGAAATTCGTTTTCCCATCTCTAGAGGTTAGTCAAGATGAACTTAATGAAATCAATCAATTTGTGGAACCCACAGAAATTTTTTCAAAGGAATTTCTTGCTTGACTTTGCTCATATTTCATCAGCCAAAGTTGAATTACAGAGTCAACCATAGCTGCAAGAGAAGCAGCAAATAGGAGTGCTTAGTGGTCCTAGCCACAGAAGGTGTCTGCATCACTTGTTGGCTGCACCAGCTTTTTGGCTGACCAAACAAATGTGAGACACATAACTGTTACACAATGCTGATGTTCTCAGGTTACTGCTTGTGGACTTTCTGCAAAGTGTTAAAGACTGATAGAGATTGACAGAGAAGAGGATAGTATCTTACTTTTCTTAGGAACTTTAATTCACTTTTTCAGCAAAGGACTTCAGAATACTCTGACTTCCTCTACCCCATTGTGTGAAGCATGGTATTGTCTCTGGATTGAGTACATCAGTGTGCATCTTGTTATAGTATGGGGATTTCAAGAAAGAGGGACAGCAGCCTGATCCTTGCTTTTGCTTAAACTTTAGAGACAAGGCGAACATATAACAAGACAAACGGATAGTATATATAAACATATAGTATGAAGGAAGGGTATGGGGCACTATGATTGGAGATGTAGCTTTCATTGTCTCCAAGTTATAAACAGGAACTAAGCCTAAATGATCATGCCTTGCTGATATAATTTCAACTGGTAAACTTGGAAGCAATTTTAATTTATTATCTTGTTAAATTCTACTTAAATAAACACCATAATTTGAAAGATAACAAGATAATTTTAAAAAATCAATCTACCAGAATCAATGACCAAAGGTTCAGAGAATTTATTAATTAACATTAAGAGCAATTAATAAAGTCATTGCTTGTGTTGGTTAACAGATAGGTTTAAATTATTTGTGTTTAAGAACATGAGTTTTCTTTCCACATTTAGCAGAAGATATTGAATGGTCATCTTCATATCTAGTATTTTTGGAAATTTTTCTAAATGGAATATAATTTTATGCATTCGAGAGAGGTTAAGTAGGGTATTCATCAATTGAAGCAATTATATGCTGATGCAAATTCAGTGTCAAAAAGGTATCAGGTCCTAGATTGCTTACATCATAGTGCTTACTCTCAGGAAGGTCTAGGAAGGAGCTGGTCTTCCAGTCATGGTTTGCGTCTTTCATGTTATGGATATAATGACCTTAAATTAAATGGCAAATCAACTTTGACTATTTGAGTAAACAGACTAGTCAAATTAGGCAAACATGCAAAATGCAAATTTAGTAGGAGTACAAAGTATATACATACATGTATGGCACATTCTTATATATAATACATATATATATGTAAGGTTTTTACCATCTTAGATAAAATAATTACTTATGCCAAGAAATATTGTTCTCTTTCTTACTTGCATATCCCAAGAATTCATGGCTAATGGTATTGACTTTGACAAGAATCTGGAAATCACTCAATTTAACCACGTGACTTGGGTTACAGAAAATTTCCTTGAACAAGTACATCCAGAAGAGTACCTAGCAAATTATAGTGACATAATTTACAACTTGACAAGGGAATGTTGCAGAATGAAAGCAAATCAATAACTATTCTGTAGCATCTTATCTTCCAAGAATTGGTAGGATTTTTATGATTAAATTCTCCCACTTGTAAAAATAGGAGACATTTTGGAAAAGTCAGTGTTTGTGTGGACTAGTTTGTGTGAACTAAGTCTAGTTAGGTTCAATTTCTTGTGCCTTAAGAGCTTCTGCAGCAATTTTGACAGACACGCTTACAAGGCTCCATGAACGTCTTCTCATGGGCACATCTAGATCCTCTGTTAAACTGACAAGTTGTTTTGATGTCCTTTGCACAAAATGATATAATGTCATTTCTCGTGAAGAGCAATGTGCTAGCTGGCAAGTGCTTGCTTGCTTTTAGGTTTTTCTGGAAGTGTTTTGTTATGGTAGCCTGAGATGTGTCCTTTAACTTTCAGCTTGACCAGTTGCATCTCCGCTGACACTTAAAAAAATGAGGGCCTATAATAGCATTAATTTCAAAGATCCCCAAAGTTTAATATGTCTATGCCATGGCGAAAGTGGGTCATTTATTAGTACATTTTCCGTGGTACATTGTCTCTATTATTATGGATTATTGTTACTTTTGGTGATACTAGGATTTGAAATTAGGATCTTGCCTATGATAGGAAGGTGCTCTACCACATGAACCACATCCCTAACCCCTTGATTTGTTGTATTTATTTACTGAGTAATTTTCACATTTTTCCCCCCTGGGCTCAGATTGTTTTCCACCTTCAGTGTAGCTGGGATTATAAGCACGTACAGCCTCATTTTCTTCAAATGACAAACTTATTTGCAGAAACTTGCTAATTTTGAAACTGGGACAAGTGCCTACTCCTGTAGGTAAAGAGAAGAAAATCTAATTATTATAGATGCTTTATTTGATAAGAGATCAGGTCAAGTGTTTGGCTGCTGGATAATTTATAATTATGCTTTATCTGTTCTGGTACATGTGTTGGAGACACAACTGTAAATAAGATGAATTAAATAAGTTACTATTAATATGCAAAACCAGGGTAATTTGGATTACCTGAGAAAGTGCAGTTTAGTGAATACATAGTTGGAGTTCATGTGAATGATTCCCTTTCTCATTCAAGGCTGGCACGCAACTGCTTGAGCCATACCCACTTCCTGTGTGAGTCACTGGAATGAGAGAGAATCAAGAAGACTGAGACTTATCTGGAAGCGGCCACAGTGATTTCAAATCTCAAAGTTTTTCTTTTGTTTTCTGTCCTGGGGACTGAAACCAGGGCCTGGCAAATGCCAGGCAAGTGCTCTAAAGGGTTAAATTTTATTTGAATGTGATTAAAATCTATATAACATTGTTCCATTAGATTAGATTCTAAATAGAAAATGATTAAAAAAATTGAGAGATAGCTTCACAGAGTACTTAAGAGTTCCAATTCTGACTTTGTCCTTCTTTGGGTCTAAGGACTCTGGTGAGACACCCAAGCTCTCTTTGTTGTAGTGCTTCCATTTATAAAATGGGATGCCATACTGCCTAACTGAAAAGTTTTCCAGGAAGATTATATGAACTAATATTTGTAGAAGGCTTAGAACAACACATAGCATAAAAAGTTCTGTATTAATGTTTATTCACTTTCTTTCTTTTTTTTTTTCTGATGGTACTGGAGTTTGAATTCAGGGCTTCATAATTACTAGTTAGGTGCTCTATCAGTTGAGCTATGTCCCCAGCTTTGTTAAATATTGCCACACAGGTGTCCAGCCATAGTTAACACAATATTTACTTGTTACCTGTGGTAGTGTTATATTTTCTAAATCACTGGAGATACAGTAATCATAGTGGCCTAAGTTCCAGGAAAATGATACTTAAGTTAAATGGAGAGTAGGCTAAGTATTGTCCAAGGGAGGAACATTGTTTTATATATGTGAACATGCATGGATATTTTATAGACCTATATGCACACTTATAACTTCAAATATTTATAAAAGTCTACATAGCTTCTTAGGATCTGTAGCATTTATGATAGTTGGAACAATAATTGTTATGATTAAAAGTAAACATAATATGGACTCAGTAACTGTAATGGAGTCCCCCCAAGGGAGGGGACCACAATGTAGTGGGGTTTGGTTCAGGGATCCCCCATCCCTCCAAGAGTCCACGACTCAGAGACAGTCTCAAATAAAAAGATGGATTTATTGGGGAAGTAAAATGTATACTGACAGTCCAGGGTCATAGCCCAGACTTGGGAGCTGGGACTGCACGTGCTCCAGGCCACGCTTCGGTGGGGTTATAAAGGCAAATACCACATGGTCAAGCCTGCCACACTCAGGTGGCCAATGAGGTTACAACACTTACAGAGCATGCCAGGCCACATGCAGGTGGCCAATGGAGTTACAATCTGCCTCATAGCAACTGTTTGAACCCACCTATCATTTTAGTTAGACTTGGCACACAGATTTGGCAGGGTGCACATGATGCAGGTGGATATGCCTACTCATGGGAGGGCACAGGTTTAACCTTGAATGTTCTACTACGCAGGTGGTCAAGCAGTTTATACAATCTTATCACAGTGAAGGGGAACTTCCCTGCATAGGGCAGGGGAGATCTTAGTGAAGATGGAGTTGACTTCTTCTCTCTTTAACTAATCTGAGATCTGACACCCCTCAATAGCCAATGAAGGCACTGGCCAGATCTGACCTCCATATTACAGTAACTAGAAGCATTGTCAATTTTTTTGGTTGTACTCATAACTATAAGAGTAGTTTAAGTATGACAGAATAAGACAGATACCTAAGAACTTTCCCTTGGCCACTAGCACAAGAAATAATATTAATCAAATAGGATTGTATTTTATGTAATTAACTCTCATGAGAAAGGAATTAGATTTTTTTGTTTTGAACTCTAGTCTTTGTGCTTGCCAGGCAGACACTCATACCACTGAGACCCACCGCAACCCTGATATTTCCTCCAGATTTTTGAGATATGGTCTTGCTTCTGGCTTGGGAATGTACTTAATCATGTCCTCCTGTTAAGCTTCCAAGTAGTTAGGAAAACAAACCAAGCACAATCCATCTATATGACTCTTCTTGAAAAGATGTCTGGAGGTTTTTTTTTTCCCCCTATGTGGCCTTGAATGGTGAACCTAGCAATCTCAGCCTCCCAAGTAGCTGGGATTACAGAAATAAGCACCAGTGCCTGGCATGGATTTAGATTTTTGTTTGAAAGGTTGTTAGAACAGTCCAACAAAGAATCAGGAATTCTGCTTCAAGTGCTAATAAATTTCAATGCAGTTTTCTTTTTCAGACCTTTGAAATGCATAACAAAATAAATGTAGCTTGCGAGCACGAATGATTAAGCAGTTCTCTCTTTTTTACTTTTTAAAATTCTGACTAGTAGTAAAATAATACAGCTTCCGCAGTTCAAAGGCAGAGCTGGATTTGAGCTCATGGATGTTGTCCTATAAATTCGCAGGACAAGTTCTTCAGTAACTAATCCAATCTGGTAAGCTTGAGACCTCTTGGAAAAGAATGTAGGAGGGCTTCAAGTGAGTGATGAGGAAATGGGAGTGGTATGCAAAATTTTCTAGAATATTATAAAGTTGTTTACCTGTACTTCTCAGAACTCACACATCTGTGTCAATGAACTCAGCAAAGTTACTCTAAAAACTTTTCCTCTTCTATTTAATTTTGACTGTATGAATGTTGAGGGAGAAGAAAATTGATTAAGAAAATGAAAAATGATAGGAAAACTTTAAGTAGATAAAATGAAGAGACATGTGCTAGTATAGAACATCCTATGAGCCTTATTCTGAAAATTTAATCATTTTCAGTGACCATACTGGTTATGCAATTCTTATTCCTAAATGAAATGGTCACATTAATAACAGAATTTTTCATTGCTAGGCTTATCTTTGCAAAGCAGTAAGTTTATTAAAAAGAAACTTGATTCCATAGATAATAAGGAGTAATAGTAGAGTCCTGGGTTGGGTAATGACACAAACATTTTCTGATTAATATAATACATATTCCCTTCCCTCTGTCCAATCCTGAGCTGACTGGATCATTCCAGCCACATTGCCTGGGGGGAGGAATAGAGAAAGGAACACACAGGGAAGATGAGCCATGGGGAGAGAATTAGGAGAGGGGAGTGGCTCCTGTACACGATGTAGAAGATGAGAAAGTCACCATTGGGAGGCTCCCAAATACTGTCCCAGTACTACAGCGAGCTGTACTAAAGGTAGCAACCCTAAGCTCAATGAATTTGGCTGCTCTGTGGTCCCTTGAAATGATGTTGGTTTTGAAGAAGGTTAAGCATCAGGAAATATGGGCTATTGAGGCTCTTATCTATGACTATATCCAGCTGTTGCACTGTAGACAGTTCTGAGCTTAGCACCAGAGAGAGGTGCCTGAACAAAGGGAAGGGCTGGCTAGAGTTGGAGGTGAGGTGAAGAAGGCATATCTTTTCACCACCTGAGGGACCACAGCAGGAAGAGGTTCCAGAGCAAAGGAGACATAGCGAGCAATGGCAGGCTACTTGAAGATTAATTATGCAAGAAAAAGAAGTTGAGACATTAAATCTTATGAAGAGGTTGTTTCAGTGATCAGGAAAAGAAATTGTAAACTTGGGTTGAATGGTGCAGTGGAATGGAAGGAAGGTAAAAGTTTAAGAGAGATTCTGATCTAATGGCAAGACCGAGGAGTTGGAGGTGAGATCATCCAGGAAGGCATGTCTAGTAGTTTCTTCCACTGCTTGGAAGTAAAAATATTTAGTTAAGTATCACATTTAACATGTAACAACATGCCAGGTACTGGTGGCTCATGTCTATCATCCTAGCTACTCAGGAGACTGAGATCTGAGAATTCTGATTCAAAGCTACCCAGAGCCGTAAAGTCTGTGAGATTCATCTCCAATTAACCAGCAACAAGCCAGAAGTTGAGGTATGGCTCAAGTTAGTAGCGTGCCAACCTTGAGTAACAAAGCTGAGGGACAGTGTCTAGGGCTTGAGTTCAAGCCCTATTACCCAAGTCCCAAACCAACCAGCCAACCAACCAACCAACCAATTAAAATAATGGTAAAAGTAGCTAGGTATGATGTCACATTCCTTTAACCCCAGCACTTGGGAGGGTGAGGCAGAAGGATTGATGAGGCTGAGGCCAGCCTGAGCTAAATTACAAGTATAAGGTCAGTGTGAGCTACTTAATGAGAGACCTTGCCTCAAAAACAAACAAACAAAAATAACCAAAACCAACAACAATGAAAAACAAGGGCTGTAGAATCTCCCCAGTGGTAGTGCCTTATCAATCATGTGCAAGGTCTTGGGTTCAGTTCCCAGCACTGAGGAAAAAAAAAATAGAAAACAAATCCCTATAATATTCGAGGATTTTTTAAAAAAGATAAAACTAAGGGATGAGTCCAAGAATTAAGCTTTGAGTAGAAGTTCTAAAGTAATGAAGATAGGAGACACTAGTTGCTGCCATCTACAGAACTTCAACAGAAAGCGGGGCTCACTGCTGTTGGGGATGGATGAAGCAAAACCATCTAGTCAGGATGAGGTTACCAGGGAGATGCCTACATTTCATGGGAGTTCCCATCGACATCACCTTTTTGATTTACCATTTACCTACTTCCTGATGGTTTCTCACTAGAATGTACACTCCATCAGAGTACGTGCCAGCTCAGTTTTGCTCCTGGTTGTGTATTCAATAGATAGACAAGGAACTGGTCAGCATCGGCTGAACAAATACATGACTGAACACACTAGCACACGGTGCTCTGTCGTGAGAGCAACAATCTGCCTCCTTCAAGGATAAGGTTGGACTCCTTCAAGTACGTGGAATTCCAGAGCAGTGCTGTCCAGTGGGGTAGGGTGAAGATGTTCTGCACACTTCCCCGCAGCCACACGTGGCTAGTGAGCACTTAGGGGAATAATACATCAGAGGAACTGGACCTGAAGCTTTAATGCGGCCAGTGGCTACTGTACTGGGCAGTACAGGTACATAGAGCAACTTCACTTGCTAGAGAAACCTGCTCCCTTGGGCATCTGTCTTCTGGACCAGGGTGGTGGTGGGGTAAATGTCCCAAATCAGAGTGGAGCTCAATAAAAAGAAATGAAACATTCCCCGTTGACATTGCTTTTATTCTTCTCAGCCCTAGAGGTAAGATCCATTTTCCAAGCCTTTACATGAGGCCCAGGTCACTTTTTCTGGGAAAGAGATCAGAGAGTCATTTGCATCCCAAGTCCTACTTAGCCATTAGCCTAGTTAATAGTTTGCTAGGAGATTTTTTTTAGTCCTCCTATTTGTTAGTGCTCTATAAGTTCATTGTAGAGGCTTCTAGGGTGACCAGAAAGAGTATAAGATTTAGGTGCTGCATGTATCTTTCTTAGTATCATGATTAACAATAATTGCATCAAATGATTAAAAAATAGATGAGGTGCATATACTTTTTTCTCCCACATCGAGTCAGGAATTCAGTTTGGAAAAGCAACATCTTCAAAATATTGTAAGCATAGCAGATTCTGAAATACTTCTGTGTATTAAAATATTTATTAAATTAGACAAATACTTATCATACTTAAATATTTATACTGGATCTGGAATGCTACCACCTCTACTGTGTTTTCTGCTTTAGCTGGTTCTCCTGGATACTTATAACTTCATAAGCAAATAACAGACTCATCTTAATTTCCTTCAGGTCTCTCTAAGGAGGCCCTGGGAGGGGGTGGAGGTGTTCAGGAGTGTGTTAAATTGCCTTGAATTTAGAATTCACCCAGCAATAATACATATCAGCATCATGTATTGAGCTGTGTGTAGGAGCAGATGTTCAGCATGTTTCAGGCTACTTTGGGGAATAGTCAGTATTGAAGAAAGGAAAGTGTGCTTCAGATCTATTCACATAATTTATGAAAGTGAATAGGGATTTCTCACAAAGGGAGAATGCTGGACAGGGTATTGTATTTAGCAAGAAAAAGCAAGCTGTGTGCAAATTTCTTAAGTTTGCAGAATAGGAAAGGACTCAAAGATATTAATACATTCCTGGAAAAAGGAGATTAGTTCTCTAGGGTGAAAACAAAAAAGAAAGTCAAGGGAGTCTCTTAGGGTTTCCTTCAGATTTGACTCATGTCCCCAAGGACAACTGTTTGTTTTCATTGTCTTTATAAAAGAAAAAAATTATTTTGCAAGCATGTAATTTACACTATAAGAAAATGTTAGAGTATTGAAATCTTGAGGTTTGGAAAGACCTTTAAGGATTTATCTAGTTGTACAACATGTTTTATGCTTGAGTTCATTTTATAAAAGTCCTGCCAAGAACCCATCTGATCAGGGCTTCAATATCTCCTGGGAAGAATGATCAATAGCTCCAAAGCTGGAGTATTTTGCCCTTTGAGATATTTTTAAAACTTTTTTTTCAAAAATAACTATTATCTTTCAGTAATTGTACAAAGGAATTGCCATTTAACAAAACAGTTTATGATACATCTCGATCAATGTCCCCTCTTTCAGCATTCTCACATATCCCTTTCTCCCCCTTTCTTAACTTTTTTTGTATGATATACATAGCATTCTTGTCCACATTTCCCCCATCTTCTCTTCATTCCTCTATCCCTCTCCTCTTGGCCACACCCCTCTCCTTCTCAGTACCTTCTTCCTGGTGTTTTATGCTGAACTTTGATTTTGGCTTTCTGAAGAATTACACTACTTGGGATTTTCCTCAAATCTACTATCTTTCAGTTAATACATGTATACCACTTGAAGAACATATTTGCTTATGAGTTTGTAAGCTAAATCTTGTTTCCACATAGAAGGGAAAATGTGCTTTCTATTTACCTTGTGCCACTGGAATTCCTATACCACAGTGACTCCAATTCTCCTTTCCTTTGAAAGTTCTTGGAATTCTTGAACATGATGATCAGATCTCTTAGGCTAACCATGCTCTATTACTTTGAGAGGTCATTGGGTGTTAAGTTTGAATGTCTGTATGTCTCAGGTCCCTCCTGAAGGTGCTGTTTGCTGAGACTTGTTCTGCACTACTTCATGGTGGTCTGGGCTATGGAAATGAGAGGTACTTTTGTTTCTTTCATGTACATTTCTGCTTGCCTTCCTCTCCTGTATTGCCCTTTTCTCTGCTCCCCTTACTCTTTCTTGCCCCTTCCCTCCTTTACCTTCCCATTGATACTAAATTCATTCATTCATTCATCTGGCCAACAAATACTGTATTCCATCTACTACTCATTCAAATTAACTTTTTCCAGTCTAAAATCCTTACATTTTAGTTTCTTGTATTACTAAGATGCCACATCTTTTCCATTCTGAGCCAAACAATTGTTCTTTGGACTTATTCTCTCTTTTAAAAGTTATTTTTAATTACTTTTCATCTTACTAGATTTATCCCTCTTTCTAACCTGTCAGCTTCATTTTCAAACCTAATTCAGTCATCTGATAACTACCACTATCCTTTCTACAAGCTTTTTGATGTCTTTTCTATATTACCATGTGGGATGTTGAGTAACATGTTGAAACAAACAGAACCGAGGAAAAAATCCTTATAGTTCTACAAAATGGATCTATTTTGATCTGAGTCAATGTTGATCCATTTATTAGGGACCTCTTAGTATAGCTACTGAAACACTGTCAGTCATCTACTTCACTGTCCACATAGTTAGCATATATTTGCTCCATATTGACTATAGGGATAGTTGAAGATGTTTAAAAGGTCATGTTCAAGGTGATATAAGCCATGATCCTAGGAATTATATCAAAGTAGGAAAGAGCATTTAACTATTTTTGTTTCTTTCTGAAATTGTTCCCTTCTCTATGGCATATTACTTCTGATGCAAACAATATAGACATATCGTATTGAGAGAAAGATATTGACAGCAAATTGAGCCTTCAGATAATTGTTAGAAATGGCAATGATATTTTATATGAGTAGAAAACATAACAAATTGCTTTGATAACATAAACAAGTGGCTCTGAGTAAGAGCAGCTACTTTCTCATCAGTAACATAATTGGAATAATTGATGTTTTGCTTCAAACAGACCAGAACTTCTGAACCACTGCTAATGCTTATTTATTAAGTTTTTTCATAGATTTTCCAAAGAACTGAAAGTATTTTAAGTCATTAGCTATGTCAGTGTCATGAAACTTCAGGAGATTTACATGCAATTTGACCAAAATAAAACAGGTGTCTGAAGAATTCCTTGCTGAAGATAAAACCTTCATGGAAAGATATGTGGTAAGGAGTAGGTTGGGTATGATGTGAGGGAGAGAATGGAAGAATTTAAAGACTAGACTGGGGAGGGGGTAACAAGTTTGACAAGGAATATACTCATTACCTTACGTATGTAACTGTAACCCCTCTTGGACATCACCTTGACAATAAAATTAAATTTAAAAAAAAGGACTAGACTGTCTTATATGGAAGGAGAGGACTGTCTTCATTGTGTAACAAAGCCTTGTAAGACAGAAGCTGGGTTGAGGGCATGGCTCAAATGGTGAAACACCTGCCTAACAAGTGTAAGGGCCTGAGATTAATCTTCAGTGTCACCAACCCTGTGATCTCTCTTATAGTAAAACACAGAACCAGTTTTGTATAAAAACATATCTGTTTACTCTTCATGCAAGTTAACAGACATTCTTTTTTTTTAAGATAGGATTTTTATTGATAAGATTTACCTTTACATGACTACAAACACTTTACAAATAAAAAATTGTTTTGTAAAAAAACGAAACATTTTCTGGATTTATCATTGTACAGATGAAACAAAAAAAACTATCATATAAATATGAAGGCCATTTCCCAAGGATTAGAACAGAATAGAGATGGAATCACTTCAATAGTATTGTTTTTGGTGCGGCTGGGACAAACCTGGGCTCTGAGTTATATACCCCAGCCATCAGGAACATTTTTCATAAACACTCATGTGATTACTCACACATATATTAACTTCTCAAGGATCACACAAACATACAATAAAGGAAGGTGATTCACTAAAGAAGGTATTTCAAAATAAAAAAGAGAAAACAATAAAAAATTATATATACTCTAAATGCTTTACTTTGCATGAAATTGGTTCAATGAATATCATCAAGGTGTTCATGATCTCCTTTACAAACATAAATATTTGAAAAATGCAGAGTACACTGTAAATTAAATTTTATTAGCTTTGTTGTATGGGGACTAGCTACCTAAACCCACACAACCATACATTATCTTAGGAAAATCTCATAAATAGGGAAATAAGGCCTTTATTTTCAGGATAGTCTTTTTTTTGCCAGTCCTGGGCCTTAGACTCAGGGCCTGAGCACTGTCCCTGGCTTCTTTTTGCTCAAGGCTAGTGCTCTACCACTAGAGCCACAGCGCCACTTCTGGCCATTTTCTATATATGTG
The DNA here is from genome assembly GCF_023159225.1 of Perognathus longimembris pacificus. Classification (NCBI taxonomy): domain Eukaryota; kingdom Metazoa; phylum Chordata; class Mammalia; order Rodentia; family Heteromyidae; genus Perognathus; species Perognathus longimembris. Next base: position 133,953,877 of record NC_063162.1, on the reverse strand, counting down.
GTGCTGGGGAATCGAACCCAGGGCTTCATGTATACGAGGAAAGCACTCTTGCCACTAGGCCAAATTTTCATCCCCCGAGGGTAGTCTTAAATAGGATTAATACAGGAATATTTCCTTATATTTCAGCTATTAACATTATTACCTAAGCCAACATAAGGGTAGTAGCCTAATGACCAACTTGATTATATTTACATGATGTATGTACCATCTAATAACAGAATTGACTAAGCATAATTTTTGAACTGCCCAAGTTAAAGACTTGCTAAGAAATGCAATCCCATCAGATGAGTCCAGTTTGTCACTCAGAGATTTGTCATAAATACTGGAAGCCAAGCAATTCAATGAAATAGTTAACAATATTGTCAGTATGAGCCTACAAAGTGGTTTAGTTAATTTATTACAACCTATTGCTGCTTGACTATAAATGTGGTTTGAATGGAAGCTCCTGTAATAGGGAGGTCAGATCTGGCCAATGCCATCATTAACTATGGAGGGACTTCAGGTTGACTCCAGCTCAGATTAGAGCAGAAGCCAACTCCACCTTCATTAAGCTCTCCCCCACCCTACCCAGGGAAGCTCCTCTTTATTATGATAAGTTATGTAAATTGACCACCTGAGGCCTGGAACCTTCAAGGGAACCTGTGCCCTCCCATGGGTAGAGATATCCGTCAAATCCATGTGCCCTCCAGAGTGGGCGTAACCACCTGATGTCAAATTCATGTGCCAATTCCAACTAGAATAATAGGTTGGTTCAAACAGATGCTCTGAGACAGACTGTAACTCTATTGGCCACCTGCGTGTGGCCTAGCATGCTCTGTAAGTGCTGTATCCTCATTGGCCACCTGTGTGTGGCAAGTTTGACTGTGATGTTTGCCTTATAACCAGGCTGGAAACCCCACATGTGCATGCTGTTCCAGCTCCTTAGTCTGGGCTGCACACATGCGGCTGGTTCTGGCTCCCCAGTCTGGGCTGCGACCCTCACACATGGTCAGCAGTTTTGGCTCCCAAGTCTGGGTTGCGACCAAGGCCAGTTGGTTCACTTTTTGTTCACTTTTTACTTCCCCAATAAATCCATCTTTTTATCATCTTGTAGCTGGAGACTGTGTGGTGGACTCTGGGGGGGACCCCGTTTCATTGTAGCGAACACCCACTTCACTCCAAGGAGCTTTTTTCCCTTGTAGTAACAAAGGAGTGAGTGGTCATCTTCTGTGGCTCAGTTGTGTTCCAAAAGAAAAACAAAAACCAACCACATATAGACGCTTGGGTATTATTCAAATAGTTTCATGTTGGAGTGGGATGGTGGAGTGCAAGTTTCTTTGTTAACTGTTTTTTTGTTTGTTTTATTTTTGGCTTTTCTTTTTTGGTCCTGGGGATGGAACCCAGGACATAGCACTTGCCTAGCAAGTGAGCTACATCCCAGCCCTGAGTACAAGATTGTCAGATCCACCTTAGTTGGTTTTTTGTATTTTTGTTTTTGGGTCCATCATGGAGCATGAACTCTGGGCCTGGGTGTTAACAGACATTCTTTATGTCCAGTGTGGCTGCTTTCTTAGTTGTCATTATTCAAGTGACCAAGGTTTCACATTATTCTACATGTGCAGTTATTTAAAGTATGTGGACTTGAAAAAATAATAAAATTAGCACTATGTGTTCTTTTTTGGAGACTTTTAGGCCATTTTTCTTAAGTTTTGTGATTTCTTGTATTATTCTGTACTTAGAAGCATGAAAATTTAAGAACATCATAGATTTAAAATATCATTGTGCTAAATCCCTTATATGCAGCTATGAATGGAATTTAATATGAGCCAAGACCAAAAGAAGGTTCAAAGGTACAAAATATGTTTTTGGAAGTAAAGATTTCCTTGATAATGTGTGTGTGTGTTTCCAATGAGAAAAAACATGTATACTCATGTATTTTTTAACTTTAATTATGATCACTATGATTTGTCACTTTCTGGAAATTTCCTTATACTTCTTGATTTAAACTTCTCATGCTCTGTTGTTCTTCTGGATTGAATACTAACAGAAAATTAGTAGTCAGTGATGCTAGCCACTAAGAGTTTGGGAAATGGCAGATAGACAAGAGTTCACATAACATTTTCCTAGCTGGAAATTTGCAAATGCACTTATGACATTATTTCAACATTTCATTGAAGATTTATATTCTTAGAATTAGTAGATAAAAATGAATAATATTTTATTTTCTTGACACAAGTAACTCATGTGCCTGGAAATTATTAGAGAACATTTATTGAAGCGATTGGAAATCCTGAACTCCCATGTAAAATTGTTAGCATACATTGTCTGACTGCTGTTGTGTTGTAGAATGAATGCATTTCTTACCAGTCTAGATATGAAGATCTACTTGAGTTTAGGTGTATTGCCTCACTTACTTTCTTTCAAGATTCCTAAAATTAAAGTGAACTTCAGGGGCTGTGAACTTGATGGAACAATCATATTAAACCAAGTTGACTTTCTTTATTCTACAAATACAGTTTAAACAAGATGGCAAAGAGCTTACTAGGGCAATGTCGCTAGCATGTTCCTATGACCTTTACTGTCCTACCTTCTCGCTGGAATGTAAATCTTGTTTCCTTTAAAAATACTCCCCCATGAAGCCTGGCATGGTGACAAATACCTATCATGCCAGCACTTTGGAGACTGAGGCTGAGGCAGAAGAATTGGTCCTAAGCTACTGGGCTACATAATGAGACCCTGTCTTAAATACATACAGCAACAAAACAAAACAACATCAACAAAAAACTCTCCCAGTGGTCCCCAGATCTTAAGACTTCAATTCATGTTTGTGAAACAACAACCCAGAATGGCCCCACCCCTTGACACTTTCCTTCAGCTCCAACTGCCCTGTAACTCTCTGATCTGATTAAGGAACTGGAGTATTGATCATCAAGCCAGTGACTAGTATTCTGTGGGAAAGCCTTTCAAGGCTGGATGCTGTTACAACAAGAGAAGATATATTTGTTTTATTTACTGCCTATATAGTGATGTGACTATTTAGTTCTAAAAATGGTCCTTCAAATGTAGGCTCTATTGACTTCAAGTCATCTGAACTTTGAGCCCTTTCTGTGTCTATTACATCAATGAACTTTGAAGGCTTGGGACAGAATTTCACATCATGTAACCAGAGAAGTGAGAGCCAGTTCATATTCATACCTGGTGTATTTTTTAAAATCAACTCTAGGGTCCATATTTTCCTCATTTCTGAAAATTGATATACCTTCTATGGGTTTAAAATGTATTGTACGTATTTGAGATTTACAATATGATGTGAGAAATATACATGTTAGAATAGTTACTATTGTGAAGCAAATTAATATGCCTACTGTCTCACACATGTCCTTTACAAATTTTCTAATGTAATCAATTTTATTAACTGTATTCTTCTGATCATACATTAGGTTCTTTGGATTGATTTATTCACTCTGCACAATGGATTTTCTGTATTCTCCTTATTTTCTGCCTCTGTCTACCCCTGATCATTGGGGTTTTTTTTTGTGTGTGTGAGGGTTAGGGGGTTCTGCACATAACATCATACAATAAGATCATTCAGTAAGTTCATTCTTCCTGTGTCTTTCTTCTTTCACCTATCATATTCATGATTTATCACATTTCCTTTCTTATTGTACCTATGATAGTGATTCATCTTATAACCTATAGCCTTTTAAAATCAATAAAACACTGCTTTCAGTTACATCTTATTGTATACATTTTATAAAAGTTCTATGGGAGTGTCTGTCTGGTATACATTGTGGGCTATAAATATGTTGAAGTAGATTTTGGCATATTTCTCAATGGACAGAAAAAATAAACATATAGATTCATTCATTCTTTTGCTGGGAGCTAGTCTAAAGGCTTTCCATTCTTTTCATTCACTCAAGTCTCACAATAAACCTATTGGATAGGTATTATACCCACTATATGGATTAAGAAACTGAAGCTTAGTGAAATGAAATAATCTCCACAAGGGCATGCATATTATCAGTAGGAGAGCCAGAATGCAAACCTGAGTAGTTTTGTCTTGAAAGCCCCACAAATGATGTGGTACAGTGATTCTTTAGATATAGCTCAAGTCAACACAATCAGCATTGCCAGGACGTGCTGAAAAATGCACATTTTAGGGCCTTATCATAGACCTAAAAAATGAGAAACTATAGACTTGAAAACCCACCTTCCCCTTGGGACAGGACTATATAATTCATTGGCATGTTAGGTTGCTGTAGTCATTTATTTATCTGGAAAATTAATAAATATTCATATTTAATAAGCATTGACTTGCTTTTATCCAAAAAATAAAATAAAAAATTGTGCGAGTGTGGCCCAGGAATGTGTTTTAATAAGCTTGCCAGGTGATTCATGCATGCGCAAGTTTGAAGCTCACTGTCATTCATGATGCATGTTGCCTACAATAAGAATGGGAGGCATGGCAAATAAAGATAGGACCTAATAAAGTTTATTGGATAGTTGCCTGGCTCATATTGTAATCTTAAGATAATGCCATATTTGCAAGGTTGACTAAGCTTTTAGTTGCTTAATAACTAATAAAATTGCATTTGCTGAAACGTGCTTTAATTATAGTTCCCAATAGGGAGAACTATGGCAACAAAATATACTAGGCCCTAGTGTTATTATTTTTTTTGCATAATGAACATAGTCAAGACATTTAGCATGGATGGATTACAATTCCCCATAGTGGATGGGAAAGCTTTAGAAGGGCCACAGCCTTATGCCTTTCTTTAGTCTAACATCCTCCTATCCTCAATCTAATTCTAATCCTATTATTTCCTTTATTGAAAAGAAACAGGTACTGAGTCTTTGTTCCTAAGAGGAAAAGACAGACTGACAAGATCCCTGTATTACTCCAAGTTGATAGACTGGTTAAATCTAGCATTTGTGATGCAGATAGAAATAAACAGTTTCTGAACAAAAGCTGATTAAAGAATTTAGTTAGAAAAAAACCCACAGAACCTGCTTACTTAGTGAAAAAGAAATTGATTGACATTAAGGAATTAAGCATCCCAGAAGGAGAAATGAATTTGATTCCAAGAAGAAAAGGCAGCAGAAAAAAAATAATATACCAAAGTGACTAAGTGTAGATAGAGGTGCCTGGTGAATATGATTATTATGTCTACCTAACATCAGTACAACTGTTTGAAAAGCACAACATTCAAATAACAATTTTTTTCTCTGCATGATGCAAAATAAGCAATTTGATTTTTCTTTTTCCACTAAATTGACTGGTTCTTCAATGGATTATTTGACCTATCGTACTTTGTATCTACAGCATTTCCCAGGTGATTGAACTAAGTAGATGTGTTATTGTTGTTGTTTTCTTTTAACAGACATGTGGAGGATAAAGGTAGTGATAATTGGAAAAGAGGAAGGGGTAACATTTGGACATGGGAGTGGAGATTTCAGAAGCTTCAGTGAGTTAGTTAGCTAGTTCAGTCTAGTGACTGGTTGTGTAGCTGTGGTGACCCACAGACCCCATCTCCATCTCCCAGGCTGAGCTCAGTTAACCCTAAGCAGATTGGTGTCTTATAAATAGGGAAAAGGGGGCCAGATTGTGATGTGGATTCTGAGCTGCTCCCTTTCTAATATTTGTTTTTAATTTTTCTGTAATGTGTGCCTTGAACTCAAAAGACTACTTGATTTATACCCAAGAATTCTTTCCTCCTGGGTCTTTCTACCTCAACTCTATCCACAATTATCTGCCGTCAACCATTGGATGTCTTTCTGTCCAGCTTAGACCTCACAACTGGGAGCCCAAACCAACTGTTCAATCTGCCAACAACCACTACTCTGACTGTTCTCTTTGAAGTGGGAGTTAGTTCTCCTCATAGATTACTTGGTGTCAGGGTCTCTAAGCCCCGCGGGCGAGCCAAGAAGAGGAAAGGGTCAACAGACTGCCCGCACCCACCCCTCCCTCACTGGAGAACAAACAGAATGCCTGGGAGCTAAGTCAGTGCAAAGTCTCATTTATTGAGGTCGATCCCACTCTTAAATAAGGCACAGGAGCCAATCAGGTCAAAGATCGGCAGGAAGGGGAGGGCTGTACGTGCACCTATCTAGGGACTGTGAGGGGAGGCTTGAGCTGTCCGTCAAGGGTGGAGGGTCGAGGGACCAATCCTAAGAGGCGGCCTTATTTTATGTCACAGCCCACAGGACTGCCTCCATGTTCACCACTAGGAGCCATCTTAGCCACATGTGGTCACAAGGCTGGGAGGCGGGGCCAGCTAGAACCGCCTTTCCACACTTGGCCCCAGGGCTGGGAAACAGGCGGGCCCAGCTAGTTACCTCTTTCTGATGTAACATGCCGTGGCATGTCCCAACCTGGGATGATGGGAAAGCACTTTAGTGAACTAGTTAAGTGAATTTAGCAAGGTCTGGCCTATAATTGAAGGTCTCTTGACAATTCGGTAGTTGTGAGAGCTGGAACTCTTTGAGCCTTAATTTTACTACCTATTTTATATCAAGTGAGTGAATAAAATGACGAAAATGAAGTAGGGTAACATGTGTAAGGCACATAGCAAAATCTGTACGTGGAACTTGTGATTACCATTGTTATGATTGATTTCTATTTTTTACTTGCTTTTAGAATTATTAATCCAATTGCTGACTATAGAGTCTGTGATACCTACCTATCTTGTTGGCTTCTTTTCTCTGTTTTTAATTGACAAGTAAAAATTTTACATATTGATGACATATAATTTGATGCTTCACTCTTTTGTGTTTTGAAGCAATCTTTTTGCTATGTAGCTCAGGATGGCCTGGAACTTGTGATCCTTCTACCTTAGCGTCTAAGTGCTGGGACTGTAGATGTGGGCTACCATGCCTGGCTCATGATATTTTGATATTTGTATACATTGCTAAATTAAGTTGTTCATTGCTTCACAGACTTGTCACTTCCCACAGACAGGTCTTGGCCACCTCTATCTCAGTCTTCCAAATCTTGCTATTGATAAGCCAAGCTCACATTTAGCATGAGTCACATAGTTTATTTAGGGAAATATGAAGCCACGGAATCAAATGGTTTCCTTCATCTATGCAACAACAACAACAGCAATATATTTAGTTTTTCTCTAAAAATTCTGTCAGACCTCTTATAGAAGGAATTATAGCAGGGTAAAAATGTTTAATTTTGTATTTCTGGCTTCCCAAGTTTAGAAGTAGCCGAGGTAAACTAATAGCAGAACTAAAGTGGTCATCATTTAATGCTAAGTTTTGTCTGCTTGTTTATTAGTACAACTCAGGCATAATCATCAGTTTTTATTTCAGAGCTTCATCTTTTCTTGACCTGATGTAACAGTCAATCGGTCTTAGCAATCTGTCATTGTGATAACAAGAAGATAACAAGATAACAATGTGATAACCCCCAATGACTAATGGTTGTCTAAAAGACATTTTCATAAGCTGAAGTCCTTAAGCATATTTATGCCAATGTATATTTATACACATGTATCCTGAATACATATAACTTTACACTTAACCCTACATGAATATTGATATACTCAAATAACATGAACTGGGATTTTTTAATGAGTGCTGAATATGGAATTATAATGTCAAGGCAGATTAAGGCAGCTTCCTCAAGACCTACTTTAGTTTGATTATTCTTTAGTAGTCTAAATGTGACAAGTTGTATATTAATAGGACTGTTTTCTTTGAAGCGAGGGCTATTAGTTTCAAAGCTTCATAGGATTACATGTGAATCAGGTGCCTATAAATGACTTGACACGTTGGCACAGAAATACCATGTTAAATATTGTAAGTTTCAAAGCATGAAAGCTATTTTTATGTGATGGAACATTTTAAAGCACCTTTGAAGAAACAATTGTATTTGGGAGACAAAGAAAAGAGATAACTTTTTTTTTCCAAACCAGAGACAAGAAGAATATAGCTAGGTCCATATAATACATTTGAAATTTTATGGTATGAAATTTTATGGTGCCCTTTCCCTTACCACAACAGGTAGATTTAGCTTTGCTGAATTCTTCTCTTAGTACAGATTGCTGTCACCCATTGAACATTACAGAAATGTCTGCAATGTTTTCTTTCTGATGATGTGAAGCCAAGAAGGACATCTAATGATTCAAAGATATCTCTGAACTGACATTGACAAAGTAAGAAGTAGAGAAGTCTAGTTTAAAAGTTAGAGTCTTCTCTGGTCTAACTGTAGATTTTATCAAGCCCAAAATCTTTAAATTGTATACAAGAATAGGAAGATGTCATGACATTTCATTCAACAAGCAATAATGCCTAGTGATGCCATAGCCGTCTTAGTTTGGATAAATGCATTCTATAATATCAGCACAGTATTTTTCTTTTCTTTTCTTTTCTTTTTTTTTTTGGCCAGTCCTGGGCCTTGGACTCCGGGCCTGAGCACTGTCCCTGGCTTCTTCCTGCTCAAGGCTAGCACTCTGCCACTTGAGCCACAGCGCCGCTTCTGGCCGTTTTCTGTATATGTGGTGCTGGGGAATCGAACCTAGGGCCTCGTGTATCCGAGGCAGGCACTCTTGCCACTAGGCTATATCCCCAGCCCAGCACAGTATTTTTCTGACATCATGTGTGTAGATGTATCCCTGTTGTTAAATTATACATGATTGTGTGCATGTGTGTATGTATTTACTTGAAAACAAAATTCAGAGATTAGCACCAACTATCAGAAACATACCTGTCAGTGATGGCCTAAGTAAATTATATGCCATGTTATCCATACATTCTATTTCTAGATTAAATAAACACAGCAAGAAGGATTCTTCTGGAATAGGGCTCCATTCTCTACATTTCTAATTTTCTTTCCTAGGTAATGTTGGATTTAAGGGTGACATTTAAACAGCACAGTGCAATGCAAATGCAACAGCACTCAAAGGTGAACAATGTGTGCCTTTTCCCTTCTTCTCCCATCCCTGCACCTTGATCTGTACCCATCAGAGGGTGCCAGATCTGGACTGACCCACCTCTCCCAAAGTAATTCCATTTTTTTAAACTGATTTATTCTTTGTAAATATCTAGGAAGATGCTTGGGTGGTACATTATTGTTTATATTGGCCTCAATGTTTTTTCTTCATGAATATGATCAGTTTAATAAATTAAAAGTTTTTTCTGGCTGGGGCATACGGACCAGTACAGCAACATTTCTAACAATTTTCCTATTTGAACTAAGCCTCTAGCAGAAAGAATGACATTGCCCCATTCATAAGGAAATGGAAGGACTGGGAAAAAATTATACTGTGAAGTGAGCCAGACCCAAAGAAACATGGACTCTATGGTCTCCCTCATAGGGAATAATTAGCACAGGTTTAGGCTAGTCACAGCAGAGGATCACAAGAGCCCAATAGCTGTGCCCCTATGAACGCATAAGATGATGCTAAGCAAAATGAACTCAATGTTATGGAAATGACTGTTATACCACTGTTGTAATCACTTTCAACATGCCATGTGAAACCGTAGCTTCTATTTTTGATGATCCTCTTGTATCCCCTTCCTGTGGTTGTACCCGCACTATCACTGTATCTCATCTGAGTACACTGGATACTGTATATACTGGTATTAGAACTAGGAAAGTGAAAGGGAATATCAAAATCGAGAGACAAAGGATAAAAAGACAAACGACAAAGCAATACTTGTAAAACCATTTGGTGTAAACCAACTGAACAACTCATGGGGGGAAAAGGGAACAGGGGAAGGGGGAGGGGGGAATGAGGGAGGGGGGTAACAGTACAAGAAATATACCCAAGGCCTAACATATGAAACTGTAACCTCTCTGTACATCACTTTGACAATAAAAAGAAGAAAAAAAGAAAATAAGAGACTAAAGAGAAATCATTAGATTAAAAAAACCCTCAACTTAATATGAGGCAAATGTTGGTTGTCAGCTTGTTTGTTTCTTTGTCAGTCCTGGGGCTTGAACTCAGGGCCTGAGCACTGTCCCTGGCTTTGTTTTGCTCAAGGCTAGCATTCTGCCAACTTGAGCCACAGTGCCCACTTCTGGCTTTTTCTATGCATGTGGTACTGAGGAATCAAACCTAGGGCTTCATGTATATGAAGCAAGCACTCTTGCCACTAGGCCATATTCCTAGCCCCGAGATTGTCAGCTTGATTAGACTAAGAGGCACCAAGGTGATTAGTAAAAGCAAACTTCCAGTGTAGTTTGTGAGGTGTTTCCAGAGATAATGGGCATGTGGGACAGTGAATAAGCCCTCAGTGTGGGCAGCACCATGCAACAAGGTTGATTCCCAGGTGGAATGAAAGAAGGAAAAAGCTTGGTAGCTCTGGCATGCTCTTTCTGTGCTCCTACTTGCCATGAGAACAAAGCAAGTCTATTCCATCAAGCTCTGTCTGCTATGATGTTCTGCTTTGCCCAGGCCCAAAGCAGTGGGTACATTGGATCTTGGCTAAAATGCTGAAGCTTTGATCCCAAATAAATCTTTCTTCCTTTAAATGGTTTCCTCTGGTATTTATCATAGTGGTGAAAAACTAACACAGAAGGGGAGGAAGTAGAAGGCATGTATTCTTATGGTAAAACAAGGTCAACATTGACTTTATACTTATGACACATTGAAGTGCTAGTGCTTGACATGTACTAGATCAAACAAAAGTCTAATGAGGATAATTAATAATTATAAGTTCAACAATTTATAAGTGATTATAAATAATGAAAAATTCAATATGACCTGTTTTACTTTTTTTAATTGTGAAGGTGATGTACAGAGGGGTTATAGTTACATAAGTCACCTAATGAGTATATTTCTTTTTGAACAGTGTCACCTCTTCCCTTGTTTTCTCCCAGGTTTTTCATTCCCAGCCAAGTTTTATAATTAATTTTCTATGGAGTATCACTGCAGCATTTGTTCACTCTTTGTCTGGCCATTTCTGTGCTCCTCTTACCTCCCCCAAACAGATGAACTTATACACAAGGCAAAAGGCACAGAAATTTAAAACAACAACAACAACGGTGACACAGGAGAGAAAAAAATAACTATTTTGCTTTTTTTTACTTTTGAAAATATGACAGGAAAATGTACAAAAGCCCGTTAAAAATTTCAAAATCAGATATGATTGTATCCTATTTTGATTAAGATTTAGATGAAATTCAAGTGAAATGGATTAAGGTATTTATTAGCAAAATAAATGCTCAATATGTGTCTTTGAGAAGGTAATCAATTGTCTATTTTTATGTAATACTTGGTACAAATGGTTCATTGTTCTAGCTATCTATATTTGAGATAATTTACAAATATTTACAAATTGTGGAAATTATGCTGCTTAGAGCAATGATGGTTGTGATATAAACTTAAAACTATTATATGGTACCAGATTTGTAAAACCGAACTAGCAAGTACAATGAGCTGTCACTTGCAATGGACCAATGTAACAAGAGACACTGAGGAGATAATATTATTTTTGTCATTATAAATGTTTATTGGTGCCTGAGGCTTGTGGCCCACACCTGCAATTCTAGCTACTCAGCAGGCTGAGATCTGAGATTTGGGGCTCCAAATTAGTCCAGACAGAAAAATCCATGGGACTATCTCCAATTAACCATATAAAAATACAACAAACACCAGAAGCTGAGGCATGGCTTACATGATAGAACCATGCCTTGAGTGAAAAAGTCAAGTGAAAGTCCCAGCTCTGTGTTCAAGCTCATACCAGCACCACCACTACCAACAACTAAAACAAGCAAAGGTCCTAGAATTGCTTATTTGCTCATAGACATGTAAATCCATTCTTATATGCATATGTAAACATATCTGACAAGCCCTTTGTAAGCACTGATAAATAGTTCCAAAGAGACCAGCATTGAGGAAAAACCGGAATGCTTAGGTGCATAGAGGTCAGAACTCTAAAATTACTCAAATGAATGCATATTGCACATACAGTGTAGTTCTGCGCCTCCATAACTAGGAACTGGGTAGAGCAGGCAACCTTACCCTGTCAAAAGTTAGTGTTGCTCCCATTAATACTGCTTGCTTACTGAAAACTGGATCGCATTTTATGTTCTTTCTTTCAAAGACTGAAGATGCTTAGTTTGTTTCTCCCATAATGCTGCACAATTTCTGCTAAAAACGTGTTGCCTTTCAACAAATCTGCAATATTTACTTTATTCCTTAAATTAAGTTCAATATGTATCCTTGCCTTGCAGGAATCAACACAGTTTTACCCTACTTATTGTGTGCCACTTGCTTTTTGGAAGGCTTATTTTCACCAGATTAAAAGAATGGAATCACTTAGCCACTCACACAATGACAAATACACAACTTGCCAGCAGGGCTTTGCAACCACTGGGCTGCAAAAGCCATGCATAGGAATTTACCATTTTTGTTTTGGAATTTAAAAGGTTTTTTTTTTCTTTGACTATGCTTAGTCAAAACCACATGCAATAAATCTACAAGTAAGGTAAGCTTATTGTCTACATATTCACCCAGTTCTGAAAGTGATATAACAGGAAGAGAAGTTAAGAGCAACGTTATCTAGTGTTTCCACAAGTAGAGAAATGACTGCACAAAATAGAAGACTTTTGTCAGTATAACTGTCTTGGATGCTGGGCCGGAAACTTCATTCTGGAGGAGAGTATATAAGAGTAGTCTGACCTCGGGCAAACCATTGGACAGAAGAAATCTGTGTGTGGTGTAGGGCACTGTTTACTGCGGAATGAACGAATCAGGCTATCCTGGTGGGTAACATTTGCTCTAACCATGGGCTTTGAAAGAAAACAATGTTAAATGTTTCTACTGAGCTTTTATTGAGGGGGATTGGTTCAAATTGGAAGTTGCTAACTGTGATTTATTAAGAGGCACAGTATCATAAATCAATTAAGGTGCTTTCTATTTGATGCCATGGTCAGTCTTCATCTAAAAGTCTACCGCTGTGTGTTCTCTGCTCCTGGAACTATAAATAAAAGCTATAGATGATCTTAACTTATTCTGCAGTGTCTGTCTTTTATTCAACTAAAATGAAACACATCTCTTCTGATAAGCTTGAAGGGAAACACATTCGTATTCAACAAGTTCCTGGTGCTATAATCTTTTTGCTTTGCCCCTCAGTTCTTGACCTCATGAAGTCGTGTGTGAATGTTGTGAAAAGCTAGGCTTTGGTATCTCAATAGACTTGATTCAAATAGTCTCAATCACCAACTTTGCTTGACCTATGCCAAATCCCTTCATCTACCCAACCTTCTACTTACTTAGCCTTGATGTCTTCCCTGCAGGTGTTTTTAGAGGAAGAAACTTTTATGAACAGTATTATTTAGCACGTTATCCATAAACATTATTACTATCATTATTGTTTTTCTTATTATTTTATTGGCAGTCTGAGAAGCATTTTGTGTGGGAGAGTTAGTTTAGGTACACTAAAGAATTGTAATTAAAATGAGCATCGTGAGAATCTTAGATACAAACAATATTGCCACTAGCCTTCCCCTCCCTCTCCAGGTATAGTAACGGAGAAGAGGGATTGGGAGGGGCCACCTGATGTCATCGAAGAACACTGTCCCATCTCTAGCTGGAACCCTTGAGGCGATAGATTTCTTCCATGGTGGATGTGGAGAAATACTTAGAACCAAAACAGAAGAGTGAAGAGGTGTAAAAGATCTAGGTAATTCTTCATACCGGATGAACCCTACCTGAACAGCAAATGTCCAAGCAAAATTAGCCATAACAGTTCTTCCTATCTTCCTTCCCCTAAATCTTGAGCTGAGGAAAAGTGTTTTCCTTCAGGCTCTACTCTGAGAGACACTGAGTAAGCAGAACACATGCAAAGCATCCATTCCTAGGATTTGTTGAGTCTGAAACTTAAAAAAATCCCTTGGATGGTAGAGTTTGGAGACTGGATAGGGGTATCACCAGCCTGTATAACTAGAACAGGGTATATACTAGGGGTGCATCCTGTTGGTAGGTTACAAACAAATGCACCCCAAACATTTTACAGGTTCTCTGAGTAATTGTAGCATGAACAGTTTGAACTTGATTCCAGACAACTGAGAATCTTATTATATTCTCTTACACATGGTGATTGTATGAGAGAATGGAAATCAATGATAAATTAAGCAAAGGGTATTAACTTCCAAAAGACAAGTGCTTTAAATGCCTCTCAGAATTCAGCCTTCACTTGTTTTACAAAATAGTTTGATCAATGAAATGAAGTAGGTGAGGAGTTTCACACTTAGTGATTCTTTCTCCAAAGCCTATTTAGAATAAACCAGGAAATCCTTCACTTTTTTTCCCCTAAGCTTAACATTTTTATATAGAGAAAGGATTTTTGTTATCTTCATTTAAAGTAAGACTTCGATAACTAAGATGAATTGAGTTTGAGAACTATTTATTTTATCCTGTAGCTATAATAATAATATGGTGAGAACTTTTATGAAAATGAGGAAAGAGAATTGTTTGATGTGTGAATATTCACAGTAGCAGAACTGGCTTCAGTCTTGGGCATTGAGTTTGTTTATGTGCCAGTCATTCATAACCATGTAGGAGTGATAGCTCCTGAAGGTGGGGATGTTCTTGGCTGAATTTTAAGTGTTACTAAACCATTTAGCAAGGAGTTGAAGAGAACTATGAAATTTATATAGAAAGTACCAGTAGCTGCAGAGCTAAAGAGAACTGTTTGGAACATAGGAATAGTTGGGATTTTAAAATCTGACTGTTTGGAAATTACATAGTCCATTGTCATTTGCATATTTGATTTTGTGTGTGTGTGTGTGTGTGTGTGTGTGTGTGTGTTGCTATTGAGCTTGAAATGAGGGTCTGGGCACTGTCCCTGAACTTTTTGGCTCAAGGTTCGTGCTCTACCACTTGAGCCACAGCTCCCTTGCTGGATTTTTTTGTTTTTAGTGGTAGTCAATATGAGGTAAGCGTCTCATGGAATGCCCTGCCCGGTCTGGCTTTGAACCAGGATTCTCAGATCTCAGCTTCCCGAGTAGCTAATATAATAGGCTGAGCCAATGGTGTCCCCCATTGCTGTCTTTATGTGACTCTGGAAAGGATTATTTTAAAAAAGCGTGTGTAGGTCTGGAACCAAGCAAAAGCTAGGCCCATTGGAAGTCTTGGTGTTATTTCTTCTGTATGCTCAGAATATAGTAACATAATTCTTCTCTCTGAAAGTATCTCCTTAATCATGGAGCTTTACATACTATAAAATAATCTCTTCTTCAATTCTAAGCCAACATTAGAAGAATAGTATATTGTTTGTTAATTTTTTATTCTTTTCTTTTGCGGGTTGTACCAGCGTTTGCACTCAGAGTCTTGTACTTATTCAAATGGTACTCTAGCAACTGAGCCACATTTCTAGTCTAGATATTTTCCTGATTAGTTAGAGGATTGAGTCTTTTGTAGTTTTCTACCTGGGGCTGGCTGTGAACTGTGGCCCTCTGGATCTCAGCCTCTTGAGTAATTAGGATTGCAGGCTTGAGCCATTGGTGCCTGGTTTAATTTTTTATTCTTTGATGCTTGTTAATATTTTTCATCCTTCTTATCTTTTTCATTCTTCTAAAAAACATTGTCTACATTTTGATGACTAAAAGTATATTTTTCTGTTTACTGGCCTTTCTCAAAAACCAAGACATTTAAATTGTCTTCTACAGGCACCAATATACCGACTTCTTATTTGTTGAGATGAGATCTTGCTAACTTTCTGTCCTGGATGGCTTTGAACTGAGATCACCCTTGATCTTGGCTTTTTAAGCTTATAGGCCTGTGCCGCTAGGCCTAAAATCAATCAGTCTATCTATCTATCTATCTATCTATCTATCTATCTATCTAACAACTTGGTCTCATAGAAGAAGCAACTGATTTTAGAAGGGATAGTTAATTTATCCAATGCCACACAGCTATAATATATTCTTTTGTCAGTACTAGGGCTTGAACTCAGGGCCTGAGCACTGTCCCTAGCTTCTTTTCGCTCAAGGCTAGCACTGTACCACTTGAGCCACAGTGCCACTTCTGGCTTTTTCTATATATGTGGTGCTGAGGAATCGAACCCAGGGCTTCACTTCATGTATATGAGGCAAGCACTCTTGCCACTAGGCTATATTCCCAGCCCTGCCACACAGCTAATAAGTGATAAAGACCACAGAGCTTATAATCAAATTAGATTATAGATATTTGAGCCAGCCTTTTACTAGGAATCATGGTGGATATAAAAACCACAAGGAGTTTCTTTGGAGGAAAGAAAAGACATGTAAACAAGTAATTAAGTAAAAAATGTCACACATATTACAATAATATTTAGAGGGGCCACTTTTGCCATGGAGGAGCACCATCTCGTTGAAAACTGTGCATCTTTCAGTTTTAGAAAGTAAATTCTTTCTCAACAAAATCTGGGTCCCAACCTTATTGGTTCAAACTGAAAATAATACAGATATAAGCTACTGCAACTTTTGCAGCCTCCCAATACAGATGTGTGTGGTGTGTGTGTGTGTGTGTGTGTGTGTGTGTGTGTGTGTGTGTGTGTGTGTGTGTGTGTGTGTGTGTGCGCCAGTACTGGGCCCTGAACTTTTTTTCTCAAAGTTACTGCACTACCAATTGAGCCATGATCCACTTCTGTCTTTTTTTTGTCATTAATTTGAAGAGTGTCACAAACAGACTGGCTTTGAATTGTGATCCTCAGATCTCAGCCTCCTGAGTAATTGGGATTTTAGGCGTGAGCCACTGGTGCCCCTTAGCAGATTATTATTTCAATTTCCCTTTATTCCTTACTTCACAGTTGCTAAATTATGCCTCTGGACATTCCCTCATTCCTTATCTTCCAATCCTCTGACATGACTTTGCCCCAAGGGCTTTCCATTTCTGTGAAGCCTATTTTGTTTAACTGTAGGTTTGTGTTATTTATTTATTTATTTTTCCAGCCAGCATATGGCACTTCTCACTATTGACTGTCTTTACTGCCTTATATCACTGTGGTGTTTTCCTCTCAATTAAAGATTATAGCAAGCCAGTCCTAAAAACTCTATGGATTCACACAAGACCCTATGAATTAGAGTTAACAGCCTCTGCACTGCTTCAGTCTTTTCCTAGGGTTGTTCTTCCTACCTCACAGGCCCCATATCCTTTTATCTTCTCGCCTTTCCTTTCTATCTGCTCACATTAAATTTCACTATTTCTGAGGCTATTCAGGGGGTCAGTAATTTCTCAGTCTAACTATATATTTCTTGCTCCCTTGTGGGTTTTTTTTTTTTTCTGGTGCTGGGCCTTGAACTTTGTGCTTAGGCACTGTCCCCTAGCTCCTTCCGCTTAAGGCTAGCACTCTACCAATTGAGCTACAGCATCACTTCCAGCCTTTGCTGTAGTTAATTGGAGATAAGAGTCTTATAGACTTTCTTGCCTAGACTGGCTTTGAATTGTGGTCCTCATATCTCAGCCTCCTGGGTAGCTAGGATTACAGGTATGAGTCATCAGTACCCTTGTGCTTTTGATATCATTAGGCAAATTCACGGAATGTACTTTATGAAACAAACTGGTAGAATATGGCTCATGTGGTGTTTTAGGACATAGAGTTGAGAGCTGGGAATAGGTTAAAAAAAAGTCCTTAATGCAACAGGCATGGATGTTTTCCATGTAGATTCTTTAAAAAAATTTTTTTTTGCCAGTCCTGCGGCTTGGACTCAGGGCCTGAGCACTGTACCACTTGAGCCACAGCGCTACTTCAGGCTTTCTCTGTGTGGTGCTGAGGAATTGAACCCAGGGCTTCATGCATGCAAGACAAGTACTCTACTGCTAAGCCATATTCCCAGCCCCATGTAGAGTCTTCTTTAAGACAGAAAATACTGTGATTTATGTTCCTCTCAGGTTAATCAAGAAAGTATTAGAATATAATCAAGAAAACAAGTTGTGCTTCTTACTTTATTTTCACTTCAAACTGGAATGAGGCATGAGAGCATATTAGACATTAACATTTATATAATACCTACTTACTCTCAGACACTGTTCTTTCTTGTTGATACTATGTGTGTTATTATGTTTGATTAAAAAAAAGCTTCTGAGATGGGTTGACATGATTGTTTGCCTCTTACAGATGGTGAGTTCTGAGAGAAATAAAATAATACAAAGGAATGGAGTGAGCGTCTGAGTTTGATGGCCTTTCTCCCAGTACTGTCTCTTTGGGGACCTTCAAAGAGCTCTCACTTGTGGCTCTAGGTGTCATTTATTTCCCTCCTCCTTCAAATAAAACTTAGGATAACCTTATTTTAGAGTGGCAAATTTAGAGTTTATAGCATATTTTTACCAGCATAGATTATATCCCCAAAGTTTATTATGTGTCCTTTACTTTTGGGAATTTGATAATATGTCAAACTTGACTGACATGGTCTCTCTCTCTCTCTCTCTCTCTCTCTCTCTCTCTCTCTCTCTCTCTCTCTCTCTCTCTCTCTCTCTCTCCCTCTCTCTCTCTCTCCCTCTCTCTCGTCAGCCATGGACTCAAGATTGGGTGTTATCTCTGAGCTCTGTGGTCTTCTCTTGTGAAGGGTGTGACAGACATTTAACTTAGTTCCCAATGTGATTAGTTAATGGTCAAGTTTAAATTTTTTCAAATTAATAAAAAAGGGAAGGTGGTTCCTAGAATGGGATGACTATTACCTCTTGGAAATTCCCCCACGCTAAACCCTAGTTGTGTTGGGAATCTGACCAAGTTGTCTGGCCTTTTCTCTTTCCTTAGGGAAGAAAGAAATGGAAAGCTCTACGGAGATCCTTTTGATCTTTAGACTATACAATTAACCAGCAGAGTAACACAGGGGGAAAGAATGGTCTTTTTTCCCATTAAATTGTGGGAATCTGGAATTTATCTGATTGTGTAAAGAAAAAGGCCCATAGGGATTTGTTAACAAGAAGACAGACTTAAATTGACAGGCATAATTAATCTCTTGAGATCTGATAAAGAAAAAAGAACTCATTGGAGTCTTCTGAACATCCTCAAATACCTATGAATACTAGTGATAGAGACAATGAATCTTTTAGAGGGATCTTGGCTTCTGGGAGAGTGGAAAGGGTCTTTGAAAGTGCTGCTGTAGGGCCAGGGGCTGGTGGCTCATGCCTGTAATCCTTGCTACTCAGGAGGCTGAGATTTGAGGATCGAGGTTTGAAGCCAGGCTGGGTAGGAAAGCCCATGAGACTCTCATCACCAAGGAACTACCAAAAAGCGAGAAGTTGAGCTGTGATTCCAAGTGGTAGAGTGCTGGCCTGGAGAAAAACAAACAAACAAACAAAACCCCCTCAAAGACAGCACCCAAGCCCCGAGACCAAGCCAGGATTGGCACACACACACACACACACACACACACATATACACACACACACACACACACAGTGCTGCTGTAACACATAGTGATTCAATTTTCATTGAGAACCTTTCTGCAGTGCTGGATTTTGCATCCAACCAAGAGGAAAATGTTATTTTACAGCCTTTGTATTGGCGTTGATGGGTTCTGAGGAGCTGCCTGAGGAATGGAAGGTGGGAGAGGCAGATAGGACACTTCTAAGAGGACTTAAATGCTGGCTGTCATCCAGGCTCAGGTAATCTTGAGGAAGTGACTGTAAACCAGCCTCTCCACAGAAATATCTGACTAGAGAGGTCACTGTCATTTTTTTTTTAGGTGCTGGTAATAAGTGTGCTTTTAATTTACATATATACCCTTCCTTCATTTTTATCTTCGTTGTTTCACTCCAGTTCTTTTGCCTTTTCTTCTGAACTGAAGTGAAAAATGAAATGTATAAAAACATTGCAAGAGAATTCTGTAAGCTTTCCTCATTCTGAAGCCTGACAGTAATTATTACTAAGGGATTACAGGAAAATCTTACAGTGTAATTTCAGGACTCTCAATTTATTCACAGACTCTTCTTCTGCCTTTGCCTTGCATTGCAAAGATACTTTCTGTCTTTTGGATACAATTTGAACTTTATTTATTAACTTGTTTGTTCTTGCCACACAATGCCAGCAGTGATTGAATAATTACATAAAAGAAAGCATCTATTGAATGAGCTTTGTATAGATTGTTTTACTTCACACAATGCCCAGAGGAAGTTATTATTATAATTATCTCACTTGACAGAGGAGGAAATGGAGTGTTAGCGACACAAAAAGTTACAGGTGTTGGTGGCTCATGCCTGTAATCCTAGGCTAAGATCTGAGGTTGTGGTTTGAATCTGGGCAAGAAAGTCTGTGAGACTCTTATCCCCAATTAGCCACCCAAAAATCAAAAGTGGAGGTATGGCTCAATTTGTAGAGTGCTAGCATTGAGCAAAAGATGTTCATGGACAAGGCCTAGGCCCTGAGTTCAAATCCCTAGACTGGAACAAAAAATACTGCTTAATAAGTATAGATAGAAAGTTTTGCAGCTACACAAGAATCCAGGTCTAAGAGTTAAATTGTAGCATTGACCAAGCCATGTCTGAGAGAAGGGTTAAGGGATTGGCTAGATAAAATATAGAACACCCCCCATTTTTGGAATTTCAAATAAACAATGCATAATTTCTTCTGTAAGCATATCCTAAATATTGCATGGGCTGAAGGCTTTCTGTATTGTTATTTTCAAGATCTAGCCCTAGGGGCTGGGGATATGGCCTAGTGGCAAGAGTGCTTGCCTCGTATACATGAGGCCCTGGGTTCAATTCCCCAGCACCACATATACAGAAAGTGGCCAGAAGTGGCGCTGTGGCTCAAGTGGTAGAGTGCTAGCCTTGAGCAAAAAGAAGCCAGGGACAGTGCTCAGGCTCTGAGTCCAAGCCCCAGGACTGGCAAAAAAAAAAAAAAAAAAAAAAAAAAGATCTAGCCCTAGGAATATTAAATTATTTGTAGAATAAGTTTTGATGCAAGAAGTTCTTTTGTTGTAGTTGTTTAGTTTGTACAAGGGCTTAAACTCAGATCCTTTCTTTTGCTAGGCAGGAGCTCTACCACTTCATCCAAGCCCACAGTTCTTTTTGCGAGAGTTTGTTTTTTCAAATATAGTCTCACACTTTTGTCCGAGCTGCCCTTAAATTGCAGTTTTCCTACCTCTGTTTCACGAGTAGCTGAGATTATAAGTGTACACCACCACATCTAGTGCTTTGACCTAGAAAATTCTTGAGGCCTTCTAGCTCCACTAGTTTAGTCTGGGAGAGAGAAAATGCTGAGGAGCCTTAGATGTTTACATTCCCATGACTAGCAGGAAGGCGAAGTGTAGGACCTGACAGTGCTGTCTCTCCAAATGCCTCATTGGTTCTATCATTTGATGAATCAAGTAAGTTTGCCCTGGTTATTCCTAAGGTCACTCATCTCCAGCTCTCTGGCCTATTCTCAAAAGTTTCTGTCCTGAAAGCAAATCTTGGAAACACATTACCCTTCACAATGCAACTAAAATGGAGGCAGCCTAGGAGGAAGAATCAAAGCACAATTACCTGCTGCTTGTCTGTGTTGACAATGTCCACCATGATTTCCATATGGCATCTCATTTGGTAGGACAAGAGGCAGAAAAGTCATGTATATTTAATATGTGTTTGTCCTAGTAAGGTTTCTTTCAGACCTTAGCTGGGGGGTCCAATTTGAATGAATAGTAGTGTTATCAGGGAGTAAATAAATAGGAATGCATTTCATAACATAATCATCCTTTTAGTGGATAGTAAATTAAAATGTTGTAGAATCCACTGGAGTTCAATAGAGGATCATTTTCTTCAAAGAACAGAGAGGTATTAATTAGTCTGTTGCTTGGAGGCTTCATTATATATGCTCCATTCCTTTTGCTGTTGTAACCAACAGCCCAGGGTGCTTGGGTCCTGACTGATTAGCTTGCAGAGTGTGCTCTTGATAGTGTCTGACAGACATTCTTAAAGAGGAGAGATTGGAGTGGAGGAGGAGAAAAAGGAGAAAACAAAACCCAGCTTTTTTCCGTGACGTGAGAAAGCAAATAAATGCAACTGCTCAGCAGACAAAAAGGAACTATAGGGCTTGGGGTGTCCATCTTAGTGATGGACTTCCCTCAAGCCAGAAAGCAAATGGACTAGAAGCTTTTTGTGCTTGGAGTTGCAAACAACTAAGAGATCACAGACACTTCTTGCAAGGCTATGCCTTTGGGGAAAGGAAAGATAGCATTTCATTGCAATGGGAAGATTGAGGTCTTGATTATAAATGGAAGAACAAAATACTGTTTAAGCCTGGCACTGGTGTCTCGCCCCTGTAATCCTAGCTACTCAGAAGACTGAGACTGGAGAATGGCAGTTTGAAGTTTGGGCAGGAAAGGCTGTGAGACTCTTTTCACCAGTTAATCAGCAAAAAAGCCGGGAGTGGAGATGTGGTTCAAGTGGTAAAGCACCTGCCTTGAGCCAAAAAGCCAAGCTAGAGCATGAGGCCCTGAGTTCAAGCCCTAGTACTAACATTCACAGACAGACAGATAGACACACACACACACCACATAATATTAATTTGCTAAGGACAAGGGGCAGAGTTATTAGTTAGATTAAGTTATCACTGTCAAAAAGTGGGAATTTTTGGTCAAAACAATGTCCCTGCCATTTTACACAAGTATTTTTCTCCCCAATCCTCATTTTTCTTTTCAAAATGAATGACAGCTTCCAAATTTCTTAAATTGTTTGAGTAAGGACTATATTTTTTTTAACTTTTGATTTCAAACTACGTTTAGATTATTGAGAGGTTTCAAATATGATAGAGGGAATTTTTGGATATCCCTCATGTCTCCAGTTTCAAAAAACCTTACTTAAGCAAATGTAAAGATCAGAACCAAGACATTAACACTGATGCAATATCAATAAACAAACAAGCTAAAGACCATGTCTGGATTTCACCATGTTTCCATCAATGTCTTCTTGCTATTTTTCTAAGATTCATCTCAGGAGTTTATACTGACTTTTGTTATTTCTTCATCTTCTGAAATTGATAACAGTTTGTCAATTTATTTTACCTCTGTGTCTTGGGTATTTTTGAAGAGTATGTATTAGTTATTTTTTTCCCCAAATGTTCGTCAGTTTGGGTTTGTTTAGGATTTAATCACAATTGGGACGAAGTTGTGTATTTTTGGCAAGAATCCAATGGATGTTGTGGAATCCCACCAACCCAAAGATGTGCCAGTGGGCTTTGTTATGGTGATATCTACCAGAATCAATTGGATAAGGTGATTTCTGTGAGTTTTTCACTTTATAGTTACTATCTTCCCCTTTATTACTAATAAATACATTGAGAGAAATGCTTTGACTATATGATTTCTGTTTCTCATTAAACTTTTACACATAGATTTTCATCTACATGTGTTTTAGTAATGATAACGATGATTTTTGTTTACTAGCGAGTTTTCTACTGGCCTCCTTTTTTCAATATTTATTAACTATATAGCAAGGAAGAGCTATCTTTTCCTCCTGTTTTTCTGGACAACTGATTTGTTATGGCAGTGAGTATGCAATTGTGGATATTTATCGATTCTCTAGGTCTAATCCAATGTTACTATCATTTAATTTGCAGCTCAACTCATTCTCCCCTTTGCCTCTTTCAGACTGTTGCTTGTACTTTCTTGTTAAACCTTTATCTAGTTTCCAACACTTTCTTACTCTTTGGCTTCATATTATATTATAGGCTCATTTGTACATTTTCCACTGGAGTTCTGAACTCAATCACTTGTCCAAGTTTTCTTTTATTGAACATGCCATAAAAGTCATGATGTATTTAGGAATCTAGATCTCAGTGCAAGGAATACTTTTTGTCATAGCAGTGCCATTGCTCAAGCTCTCTTAATGCAGAGAAGTGATAAATAAATATTAAATACCCACTAGTACATATACATGACACACAACCATATTTCCACATCTATCGATCTGTGTGTGTGTGTGTGTGTGTGTGTGCGTGTGTGCATTAAACCTTGTATTTACACTATGACTTCAGAGTTCACTTCTCACAATCCCCTCACTGGCCATTTTGAATTATTGAGAAATCAGGTTATTTCCCACAATCTATTTATTTGTTTAATTCTAGTTTATATGTAAAGTAGTTTCAGAATTTTTAACTTATACTCCAGCAAGGGACCCATGTTCTACATGTCTGTAGTCTTAAAGTAACCACTTAAAATATTATTTCTGCACTTACATAGGTTGACTTTATGTTTCCCACTCCTTTAGTATGGTTTTGTGATTTATTTCTGATAATTTTGTTCATTTGTTAATTTTTGTTTTGTATACAGGATTCTTATTGTAGTTAGGTTTGATTGCTTGTTGCTAAAAGAGATATGAAAATTATGAACCCTAAGGATGGTTCTTAAAACCGGAGTTTTTCAAAATTATATTTCGGAGAAGTATTAAGTTATATTTCTTCTTGAAAACCCAAACCCTTTCCTTTCTTCTTTCCAACTTCCCTGTATATTAAAAAAAAATCTCCACTTTCTAGGGAATTCCCTATATTCTTGTTATACAAATGGTTAGCCAAAACAAGTGTTTTCTTATTATCTTTCCTTTCTCACACAAAAAAAGCATACTATGGATATTTTTTGGATTCCCAAAACATTAGGAATTTTATGACTTGCTGGTAATATGCATCTGAGTAAGTAATTTAGCATTCATATCTGTTTATATATGAAAAGCATATATCTATTTATATATAAAAGTAGTGCTGAGTGAGAAAAACATGAAAATTATCTTTAATCAGAGAAAGTCCTTGCTGGTAGCTTGGTATAAATTCTTCTGTACAATTTTCCATGTTTATGTAAACAGTGCAAGTATTTTTGCTGAGAGATGTATAATTTAAACAAAATGTTACCATATTTCATACAAAGGCATTGTTTATTTAACATTTTATTGTATTTCCTATAGTACTATTCTTTCTACCAGAAAGCCTGACTAGATCTTTTTTTTCTGTCTAAGGTCTTGTCAATCAAATCTGAAACACAAGTAAATAAGCAGACAGGAAAACTAGACTAAACCTCAGTAGATTTGGATATTTGAAAGGCGTAGACCCTTTGCTATCAGTTACCTATTTTTATAAATACAGAATTTTCCAAGCACTTCCCTGGAGAAGATATAGGTAATTCCAAAGAAATGATTTTTGCTTATTGATATTTTATTTGTGATGTTTATTGGTGGTTTAGCAAAGTGAGGGAATGGATCTCAACTTCAAACCCATGGCTTTGATCAAAAATGCCCCTCAGAAGCCTCCAGGTGAACTCAAATGGGACTACTCTAATCACTGCATTTCCATCGCGATTACAAATTTTAGAAATTGTAAATAAAGTTTTACAACTTTAAAGATTTAATTAGCTACAGGTCTCCCTTGCTCCCTTCCTCCTTCCCACCTTTCCTTGTTTTTGTTTTTGTTTTTTCCAGCTCCAGCGTGGAAGATATATCACTGGTCTTTTAATATTTCAAGAATATGAGATGAGCCAGGTGCCATGGCTCAAAACTGTAATCTTAGTTACTCAGAAGGCTGAAAACTGAGGAAAGAGGTTCAAAGCCATCCCAGGCAGAAAGCTCCATGAGACTCTTATCTCCAATTAACCACCAATAAGCCAGAAGTAGAGCTGTGGCTCAATGGTAGACTGCTGGCCTTGAGTGAAAAAGCTAACTGAGTTCATGCTCTGAGTTCAAGTCCCAGTTCAGGCACAAAAATAAAAATTTAGAAAGTGAAATGGTGCTGTGCTATGTGAAGCTTTCCAGAAACATGAAAGATTGAGCTTTATTTTTATTTATTTATTTTTACTGCTGGACAGTAAAAGGTGAATAGCTGGATATTCAATACATTTTTTTTCCTACAGCTCAGTTTTTTGCTCAGAAAACTACCCTGCAGTTGGCGAAATAGAACCAAACACTCCACTTTGATTCTAATACCCTTTTTTCTCTTTTATAATGGGCCCATCTCAGGCATAGAAGGAAAATTTTGTTTTACAACTCTCTCAGCTGCTCTGAGAATACATCTGTTCCTTAATTAGTCTTACTGTAAATCTGCTTCTTAAGAATATTACAAATTCTACTCTGGATTGAGGAAGGGATTGGTTAAATTCAGGATTTTTTCATTGAGGTTTCTGGAGGGGAGGATAGAAGTGGAGATACTGAGGAGAGCATTTCTATTATGTAGCAGATTCCAGGTTTTCCTCAAGAATAAGCCAAGTGCTTGACTGCAGCTTGACAATAACCACAACCACTATGGATTAAGAAGTGCTTGATATCTGCCAATATGTGCCAAGTTTCTCACATGTATCTTTTCATTTCATATATCCATGATATGAATGGGTGTTATTGTTTATAGGTCAAGATCCCAAGGTTGGAACCATGAAATAATCTTCCTCAGGCAGGTACATCACTAGCAAAGTACCTGCTAAGGTCACATTCAGGCCTGTCAGCCTCATTACCATCTCAGTGTCAGCTGTGGCAGTGTCTTATGAGTCTCTGGAATTTCCTGAGGTCCTCCATCTTTTCTTGTAGGTCTAGCACAGCTTTCATGCACTGAGTCAGCTGGGCACAGCAATGGGCTCTGCTCCTGGAAACTCCTCTCTGCCCCTCTGAAACTCCTAAACAACTCCATTGCCTGCTTCTTGGGATTAGATCATGGGTAGTGAATAGAGATATTCAGTCTAGATGAAAGAGCAGCAGACACAGACTAGCCTTCCTACTGCCTCCATTCTTTTCCTAATCATTTTTATTGCCTCTTTTATAAGAACAAGCTCTTTGCTGAAAGCAAGGGACTCCATGATTCTCATCTACTTATGGCCTCTAAATGGTTCCTTCTTCATCTCCTTAAGCAGAAGTCAAAAACCCCTTGTTGGCCTTATCTGTTCTTGTTTGCTTCTTCCGTATATCTCCTGACAGTATCAATTTACATACTAAATTTGGGATTATCTAGTTGCTTACAGAATTTCAATTTGTGTGTGTGTGTGTGTGTGTGTGTGTGTGTGTGTGTGTAAATGCCTTTGTAAATGCTACGTGTTTTGCCATTTCCTTTCCTGCCCTGTCCTTTCAGCTGCATTTTCAAGATGTAGCTCAGTCGTCTTGTCTATCATAAAGCCTTCCTCATGTTTCCCAGTAAAGTGAAATATTTCTGCCCCTCCGCGCTCTTTAAGCATTCCACAGACACCTTTGTCTTGGCATGTGTGGTAGGGGTCTACACCAGTGCCCTCATCCTTCATCTTCACCAGACTCTGAGCTCTGTGAGGACCATGCGTTTAAGAACTCGTTGCATCTCTTAGTGCCTAGCAAAGTGTCTCCTAAGTAAAAAAATCTTGCTTGAATGGATAGCCTGGCAATCAGAAAACACCAGAATAGGATCTGCTCTTCTTACCAAGCTGCTGCATGCTTGGTAAATTACAGGACCTTCCAGAGTTTTAATTTCCTCGTGTATGGCATGATGATCTTGGCCATAATCTCTCATGCTTCTTCCTTGGGGGCTATCTAGCCACTGTAACAATGGGAGTAATAAAATGTTTCTAATGGCAACTACTTTTCAACTTGCTTTTGGCTAAAATCGTTATTTCAGTCCAAGTTGTACAAATGAGTGATTTGGACAAAGAAGAAGGAACCCAAAATCTATGGAGAGTGAAGTGGAATGAAAAGGTTGCTTTTGTAATAAGAAGGCCTTGGGGCTTCTTACCCTGTCACTGGACCCTGCAAGGTTCAAATTTGGAAGAACCTAAGAGATATATCATTGAATCCCTTATTTCAAGAGAAAAAAAAAAGGGACCTGAAAAGTTTAAGTATCTTGCTCAAAGTCACAGCACTAGGTTGCAGCAAAATGCTGCTGGCCTCTGGCCAGAAGTGGTACACCTGTAATTCCATCATGTGGGAGGTGGAGACAGGAAATAGGGTGATCACAAATTGGAAACCAGTCTGATCTACATGAGAGATCAGTTTCAAAACGAATGAAACGGAAAACCCCACAACAAAGGAAAAGCCTATTTTTAGGTTTGTATATCTATAATGAAGTCAAGATGTTGAATAATATTTCTCTACTCAGATGTATGAGGGACAACTCTTGGAGAAGCTTCAATCTCACACTGGACTTTTAAAAGCTAGAGTCAGTCAAAGGTTACTCATTTCAATTATATTCACATTCATATTTGTTTGGGCTTGTCTGGAAACTACAGTACAATCTTGTAAACTGTTTTTCATTGTCTTTCTTTATCGTGTGCTGTTACTAGAACTTGAACTCTGTGCCTCGAGCTCTTGCTCAAGGCTGTCATTCAATCACTGGAGCCACAAGGCCTCTTCTGCTTTTTTGCTGGTTAACCGCAGATGACTCTCATAGACTTGTTTTCCCTTGACTAGCTTCCAACCATGATCACAGATCTCAGCCGCCTGAGTAGCTAGAATTGGATTTAGGAGCCACTGCACAGGGCTTGCTTGTTTTCTTACAGCACTAATTAGACAAATCTCATGAGGGTAATTACAGGGTGAATGAAACTTCTCATGAGGGATACTTGTTATGAAACAGCACACTAAAAGAGAAGCTACAAAATTCAGCTGCAGTTAGTAGTAGATTAGAAAGTAGATACTGTAAGAGCAAAAATAAGAGAAAGTTCAGATGTCCATCCTAATGTTGATATTAATTATGGAGGTATGGCATTCTCACATATTGCATCTAGCTGGGAATCAGCAAGTTATCTTTTTAGATGGATAAGCTGAAAAAAAATCTCATACATGGTGAATGTATGTTGAAATTATATGCTGCTGAGGCATAATGAAACCAGCCCCAAACTCAATAGTTTCTAAAATACACATTTAGTATTGCTCATGAGTTTATGCTCTGCTGGACATTTATGTCTTCTGGTTTCAGCTAGACATCTCTGTAAGTCTGATAGTTAGATCTACTCTTGACCAAGATTCTTGTATATTTCAAGGTAAACTCTTTTAGGCGAAATGTGAGCCTTTATCTGAGCCAATTAGCATCTCCTCCATATGCCTTATCATTTTCCAGCAGGTTAGTACAACATTTTCCCCCCAAATGTATATGTTTAGCTATACAAGAGGAAGATCAAGAAGTGAGCCACCTTTATTGAGACCTAACCTTGTTCCTGGAAAATTGTGATTGGTACTCTCTAGACTAAGCCTAGTCATAAAGTTATAGAGCAAAGTGCGTGGATGCATAAAGGATGTTAACTAGTGCTGCATTGCAATCAATTCACTATGGCATATGAATATATGCTTATACAAATAGCACAGAATTTGGTGAAGAAGAGAAAGTTTCCCTTTGACATTTTGCCATTCTATTTCCTTCCCACGGTCACACTATTAAACAATTCTTTTCAGTATTTCTCTAGGTCTTTATATAAATATTTACACACAGTGATAGGAATGTGTATATCTGTCCTTCACAATATCTATATCTCTGGATAGATTTAATATTTTTACTGAATTTAGTTATGAAATTCTTTAAAACATCAACACAGCAAACTCAATAAAACATATAATCACCACTGCATTTTGCAGAACTATTTGTAGCATAATTGTAGGTATCCAGCTCTACTTCTCCAGTGGGCCCATGCTAAGCAAGTCTAGAGCTTTCGGCCCATCCTCTGGAGTCCATATTCCTGAATAATACACCCGCAAGATTCTCTACACAGGCCCAGCTCACATCCCTGACTTTACCTTCTCTATTTATGACATCTGGGGACCTCCTGGCTTACTTTTGAGTTTATATGACATCCAAATATTTATTTTAATTATGTTTGGTCCTGTTTTCTAGTCGTGGTCACAAAGAGGCCCATGTCAGCCAGCTCTCATTTTACTGAGAGTTCCTTAGACAGTCTAAATATCTGGTAGGTCCTGTCAGTGTCTCTTGGTTAGCATACTCATCTAAGAACCTAGCTTCATTTACATGCTAACATATTTAAGCCCAGGAAAGGAGTCAGCTGAACTATCTGAAAAGATACTGGAAGTATTTTTTAATATGCACCTTTTAGTTCTGGCATTTTATATTTAAACTTTTATTAAAGCCATAGGTGAAATGAATCCTTTAGAAAGCAAAACAATCAGGCTATGCCTTCCTCTGACAAGTGAACTCTTTTGGCAAATATTTGCCCAATGTCTAAATAAATCCCTATGCAAATGTAAATTTGTTCGTCTATTTACTCTTTATTGAGTGGATGGCCAATCCACACACATATGCAGTGCTTTTCCTGTGAACATGACTTTACTAGCCAATTTTTCAGCTGCCTCAACACCTAGTATATACACAGTATCAACTAAGACAAGGAAAGAAATGGATTGCAGTTTCATCTTGAGTTACCTGAGAACTCTACCACCCTGTTATATCAAATAGGCAATGGAGAATATTTTCCACAAGTCCAAATAAGTATGAAATTCCTTTTTTTGTTGTTGTTGGTTATGGGGCTTGAACTTAGGGCCTAGGTGCTGTCCCTAAGCCTCTTTGTGCTCAAAGCTGGTAGTGTCTTTGAGCCACAGCACCACTTGTGGTTTTCTGGTGGTTAATTGGAGATAAGAGTCTCCAGGACTTTCCTGGCTTTGAATGGTCATCCTCAGATCTCAGCCTCCTGAGTAGCTAGGACTACTGCCTGAGCCATCAGCACAGGACTAAGTATCCGTATTTTTATAACATGATCTGCAAATCATTGCCAATTTGTTCTTACCTCTAAAACCAAGATCTGAGATTTGAGTACCTTTAACTTCTTTGTCTCTTGTCAGTATCCACTTAATTTATGTGTCATATATGACTCCTTCCCTTTGTGAATGCCTGCAAAATTGAGTTCCTCTGGTATGTTCCAGAGTCCCTAGCTACTTCCTCTGGGGAGTGGAGAGGGAAGAAGCCTGACTTGGAAACCTTGATCACAGTTGAAACAGAATCCTGGCCTTTGTGAGTCATGGTAACCAGTAAGATCTCTTGATTTCTGAAATCTTCGTGATTATAACCAAGTAACCAATTGTGTCTTCAAACCTTTCCTGATGGGACTCATGAGGTCCAGGATACTACAT
Organism: Perognathus longimembris pacificus; assembly: GCF_023159225.1. Taxonomy (NCBI): domain Eukaryota; kingdom Metazoa; phylum Chordata; class Mammalia; order Rodentia; family Heteromyidae; genus Perognathus; species Perognathus longimembris. Next base: position 133,922,978 of record NC_063162.1, on the reverse strand, counting down.
GAATGCCAATTAGAAAAAGTCTAGAGTCTTACTACTTAAGAGAGGTCTAATGACCCAGCTGTTTTGGCATCACTTGAGAATTCCATAGAAATAGAGAATTTGAAGTTCCAATCAAGACCTACTGTTGGAGAATCTTCCATTTCAGAAGTTCCCTGAGTGCTTTGACTCTTCCTTTTGACTGAATTTCCCATTCATTACTAGCTCTCAGTGTCAGTGTCACATTTTTCAAATATGTACCCCACAAAATGATGAGGACATCCCCATTCATCTTCCTGTGAGAGGACACTCATCTGGGGGGTGCACTGTCTGCCTAGTGACCATGCCTTCTATGCTACCCTTGGAAACATGGTGCTTACTTGGGTGCATCGGAGAAAGAAACCAAGGTGAAAAGCAAGGAGTTCTGAATTCACTTGTGCTTGCTTCTGGCTTGGACCATAGCCTGGTTCTAGGCAACATTTGCTGAGGGCTTCCCAATCTTTGTTGCCCTACCAGAACATCACCTCCTCCTCACAGTTCCACCTCCCTTCCATGTGGCTGGATGAGCAGCCACACAGACCCAGGCTGCTGTTCATGGAGCAAAGCAAATCTTCACCCATGACATGTTCAGGACCTTGGCCTTGTTAGCACTGACCTCCAAACTAAGCTTGTTATTGTGATGTTCTGTGTTAGGGAATGAGTGCTTAAGCACCCACTGCTTCCAATTATAATGAATTATTAGCAATATGGTCTCAGCCCTCAAGCAGTTTTTGTAGTCTAAGCTGGGAAAATGATATAAGAAAGGGAGCGCAAAAGACAAGCAGGATTGAAAAAAAAAATCTATAGCATATATGCCTGTTGGGTAATTATCTTGGACCTTATGGTAACCGGTTCATTATTAGGAAATTTCAGCACTTTCAAAATAGACACATTCTTTCTGTAGTAATGATAAACCTCCATATTGTCACTTTATTGGGAATGCGACGTTTGGGGATTTGTTTACTCATATCATTAAACCATTTAGAAAGTGTTTTCCAGTTGAAGAATCCCAAAAGATCAAGAGAAACCACCTCTTTCATTACCCGGAAACCAATTTGTGAGGCTCACAGGCTTCTCAAATTTTACTCCAGCTCAAATGAGAAAATACATTGCAGGCATGCCAAAGTGCATCTTAATGATAAGCAAAACTTATTCTTTATTTTAATTTTTTTCTTTATTTTGTGGGAATGATGATAGAATCCAGGCTTTCATGAGCATGCAAACATTCCACCATTGAATTTGTTAATAGGGAACATATCTGTTTATCCTGTATATTTAGAAGAAAATATTTATGCCCTACCTGCTATGAGAGTAGGGAGACTTGCCACCTAATCTCATTTGTCTTTTCTTTTTTGGTACTGGGGATCAAACCTAGGACATTACACTTGCTAGGTATGCACCTTACCACTGAGCTACTTCCCAGTCCACCTAATCTCATTTGTAAAGAGGTGTTTTTAAATGAACTTGATTTTAATGTTGATAACCTACAAATCTATCAAACTTTGGAGTTTATTTTGTCTACAGATTTGTTTCATTTGCTTATTATCTTTTTGCCATTTTTCTGGAAAGAAATGAACTATTTTTAAAAATTACATAACTTTGTCCTACTAATAGAACAGATTCAATAATTTGCTAGATCTCTAGAGTGAGCTTTTTAATTGACTTGCTTTGGTTGTAGTGAGGTTCTGTTTCAGAAAGCAAACAGTTAAAAATCCTTTTCTACTCATGTTGAAGAAATCCACAACATTGGATTGTTGTTTGTGGATACTTTGCCTGTGTTTCCTAGGTAGGCAAGGGCAGCGCCAGGGTTCCAGGAAGACTCCATGGTTGAAGCAGGCAGAGAAACTGTCCTCTAGAGTTTGTGGACGAGCAGGAGTGGAGGACAAAACATGATAAGAACCCTTTTTACGTGTAGTTAAAAATAACTGTCCTAGGAGATTTAAAGAGAAGGCCATGGGCCAGAGAAAAGCCAGGGATAAATAAATAAACTCCATTTGGGTGGCAGGAAAAATTTGAACTCAGATCACAGTCTTGTAGAAACCCTTGTGGTGCAAATGGTAAGCTAAAATGTGCAAAACTCTGTGCCTCATTATCATCATCTTTGTTTCAAGGTGGATACAAACAAATTGTCTGAAAACTGGCCAAGCAAGCAAATAATGATAGGCAAAGTCCCCTTTACAATAACATAATCTACACTGATTACAAAGAGGGCTCTGGCTCTGCATTGGGCTCTTAGCCTGGAGGGCCAGCCAAGCAGCAAGCAATCCAATTGCACAAAAATACTGTGAAAATACTCCAAAAGGAAAGGAAAGGACAAACTATGACTCAAATGACAATAGTTGAAGGCAGCCAAACTGTGTGCAGATATTTTATAGATGGATGAGCCAGGAGTCCCGGAAGAAGACGAGTAGAGCATGTCAATTCCTCATTGCCTTTGTGTTTCATTTTCAGAGGATCAAGGGCCCTTGTGTGCATGGTGACAGCACAGCTAATGGATCTAAGCTTGGTTCTGCCACCGCTGAGTTGTGTGCGCCTCAGGGACAAAGGGTGGCAAGATTGACTTTTTCACGAAGTGCCCAGAAGTGCCCCCTGGAGGCAGCCAGGATGGATACAGGGCCTAGGACACTAGGATTGGAAGCAGATGAACTGTGAAGCCACCCAGCAGGCAGCTTCACAGCTGAGAAAAGTCAGCTTAGAAAATGGGGTCAGACTCGGGTGGTGACTATGAAGTGGAAATCTGTGAGAAGAAATGTTATAGATATGTTAGTCTGGGTGAAAGATGAAGCCAGGTGCTGGTGGCTCATGCCTATAATCCGAGGTACTCAGGAGGCTGAGATCTGAGGATCACAGTACAAAGCCAGCCCAGGCAAGAGCCAGAAACTGGAAGTAGATTTGTGGCTCAAAGTGGTAGAGGGCTAGCCTTGAACAAAAGACCTCATGGACAGCACCCAGACCACAAGCCCCATGACCAACAAAAAACAAAGAAACAACAACAACAACAAAAAAGATTAAACAATAAATGGAGATAATCAATGCTGAGTGTCTTCTCCCCTTACAGGAAATGGAATTGCAGATGGTAGAGGAAAGGTTTTATTTTAAGCCAGAGAGGAAAAGGCTCATTTTCTCTTTAGTTTCAAGCATGCTTCATAGTTTCATGTTTATCTCCAGGTAAAAGAGAAACACTCTTGATTCATTCCTCAAGTAGGGTTGTCCCCCTTAGCTGTCTAAAGTTGAAGAGGGCCTTTTCCGTGGACACTTAGCTTTAGTTTTGTGAAACTATTGAGTCTCAGGAGATGATGGGCTATGTTACTCAACTTTGCTGTAATTTTTACTCCGCCATGTCTGGAGTGGTCAGCCTTAGTAGCAAACAATGCTCTGGGTACAATTTCATGGGATCATTTAACCCCATCAAGGGGCAAATCTGTTTTATAAGTGCATTGCATTCCTGGATGACAGAACCTCAGCAATGCTATTTTAGCCTCAAGAATGGAAGAGAATGTGGTTAGTTGGTCAGTGGGGCCCTCAGCACATCCAATAACCAAGATAAGAGAAGATTCATATTCTATTAGTCTCTGTGAAAATAATTACCAGTAACAAAGTTTCTATTCTCTGTTACCCAAATGCTGTATCTAGACTTCATAGTATATTGTATGTAGTATTTCATTACCCATCTATAAGTGAAAATATTGTTTGCAGATCATTGGTGAGGAAACATGGTCTCAAAGGTACTTGGCAACTCACCTTCCATTGCCCAATGCACTGGATACCGTATATACTGGTATTAGAACTAGGGAAGTGAAAGGGAATATCAAAATTGAGAGACAAAGGATAAAAAGACAAACGACTCCAAAAGCAATACTTGGAAAACCATTTGGTGTAAACCAACTGAACAACTCATGGGGGAGAGAGGGAATGGGGGAAGGGGGAGGGGGAAATGAGGGAGGAGGTAACAAACAGTACAAGAAATGTACCCAAGGCCTAATGTATGAAACTGTAACGTCTCTGTATATCACTTTGACAGTAAATAAGAAAAAGAAAGAGTTAAAAAAAAAGAAGATGATAGCTCAGAAACCAGGTATTCTTGTTCAGATAAAATGTAAATGGGAGTTGGTCCCAAATCTATGAGTCTTGTTTTAAACATGAATCAGATTTTTCATCAGTATGTTTATTTTGTCATATGGAGCACCCAACTCCTAATAAGATGTCGGCATCTTTGAATTAAAAAAAAATATATTACTCTTTCTTTAAAATCCAAGGCATTGGGCATTCTGTTACTTGCTAACCCGTGAAAGGCATTAATTTCCTAGTGGGTGGAAAATAAATGTACTTGTCTTTTAAATAGTGACCTTTTCACAACTTCTTGGTTATGATTTTTAGAAAGCATTCACTGAGGTCTTACTAAGAACTGGGCATTGTCCCCAGTGCTTTGTTCCTTATCTAACTTAATCCACTGTGCTCCTGGCAGCGGAGGCTTAGGGAGTCTAGGTAAGTGGCTCAAGGTCAGGGCACTCAGAATTGGAGAGTTGGAGATGGATGTATAAGCGGTCCATCTGTCTTTGTGATCAGAGCTCTTAACCACCACAGTCAATGGCCTCTTTCCTATGGATTTTCTCTCCTGATATTTATACTAACTATTTGAGCAAGGCACCATTCATTTCTCAGGTGAGTTACTTATTCTTTATAAGGTTTCTTCCTGAATAGATCAAGTGACTTATCATGTTTAAACCACTGAAATAGAAGAAAATGCTTTGATTTTACAATTCCTTTCACTGTTTTAGATAAAGTATTTTCAAAATGAACGTGGTTTCAGTGACTCTCATGGATTTTCTTAGCTGAGCTTTGGTGAAGGCTACTGGGGTTTTAATGCACTCATTTTAGGATGATGTCTACCCTTTAAAAATGACAGTTTCTATATCCTTTTAATTCACACACAGTATATATAGTGTGTATATATGTATGTGTGTGTGTGTGTGTGTGTGCAGTATATATTGTATACTCAACTAACTCCAGTTGTATTTTGTCCTATAATAGAAAAGAGGCTTAACTGCTGTAATACAGTTCTCTTGGGTCTCTTGGGTGATTCTTGGGACTTTCTCTGGTCTGTAACTCCCTTGTCCATTGTTCTCAGGAGCATTTATGTGTTGTGGCCACTTCTGTCCTGAGTGTCAGGAAGGACAGCCTCTAAGGAGCCTGTCCATCACAAGTGACAGAAGCCACCTTCCTCTACAGCCTGTCTTCTGTTGGGAACCTGCAGTATGATGTCGCGATTGGCTTTATGAGGCAGGGTTTTGTTCCTTTGGCCATGTAACTTAAAAAAAATTCTTCTCAGTTTACCACTTTTAGTTGGTTCCACAGGAAAGCGATCTTCGGTTATAATCTTAAGCCTGTAGCACCAGATTCTATTTTTCAGCTTGTTTTGTTTATTGGCTTCACAGGTCACAGCCCACTCTTGAGTTTTTAAGGGCTTCCACCATGAGTCATCTGAAGCAATCGTGTTGGGGAGAGAGGCTATGTCTCCCCCATTTGAATGTTTGTGGCTGGGCTGGCTCCCATTGTGTGGCCTGAGAGAACCTGATACCGGAAGTCAACTTGTGTCAGAGCAATAATTGTATCTTCTACTGCTTGTGGAGCAAAAGAAGCAGGTGGCTTTTCCAGCAGCACCCCCACTTTTACAGCGGGCAATATCTGTGTTCTCACCCCCTGTGACCTGCTCCTGAAGCCTCTGCCAGATACATTGGGCTTTGTTATGGGGATGTCATATAGCAGCTCTGCATGCGGACACAGGCTGAGCTGCCTTAACCAGGAGAGTAAAAGGGCTTCCACAGGAGAGAAGCTGTCTTCTTCGTTGCTTCACGGCCTCCAGAAGGGCAGGTAGACAGGGATGGGTCAGCACTTCTGCTCTAGAACATCTAAGAGTGCCCGGATTCCTTCTTTTGTTATTGTCCTGGTCTCTGTGACAATAAGTATTCCTTGCACTAAGATTTAGATTCCTATCTTTATTACTAACATTGTTGAAGCCCTGGATGGAGTCATTCTGGCTTGGTAGACATGTGTAAGAGCAAGCAAGTGTGTGTTAGACTTGTGTATAAAGAGCTGGTGGGTAGCTTTGCCAGTCTGTATCTTGGTTGCTCCTGCAAACACTAAACCTGTGGACAGAAGTGATTTCTAAGCTTATCCTGGGGAATAATTTTTATCGAAAGTGAGAAGAGAAACACAGAAGTCATCACATCTGGAAAAGTAAAGTGTGTTGAAAAGTGTAGTTTGAAAGTTGTACCTCTGTATTGTTTTCCAATATTAAAAATTTATCTGGACACCTATAAGCAACTTCCTTCCTTCCTTCCTTCCTTCCTTCCTTCCTTCCTTACTTCCTTCCTTCCTTCCTTCCTTCCCTCCCTCCCTCCCTCCCTCCTTCCTTCCTTCCTTCCTTCCTTCCTTCCTTCCTTCCTTCCTTCCTTCCTTCCTTCCTTCCTTCCTTCCTTTCTTTCTTCCTTCCTTCTCCTCTTTCTCCTCTTCTTATTTTCTTTTCTCTTTCTTTCTTTTTTGCCTTTCTTTCTTTCTCTTTCTCTTCTCTCCTGTCTTGTCTTTCCCTTCCCCCTCCTCCTTTCCTTCCTTTCCTTTCTGTCTGTTAGTCTTAGGGATTGAACTCAGGGCCTAGGCACTGTTCCTGAGCTTTGTGTTCAGGCTAGGACTCTACCACTTTCAGCCACAGCTCCATCTGGTGCCTAACAATGATTTTCTGTTTATTCAGGTTGAACTCTGTTACCAACTTTAACATATATTTTCGAAATTTGTTTCCTAAGACTGGCTGTGAGTGCCTTGTGTGCCTTCATTCACCGAGTCAACAGGGAGCTCCCAATGCTCCTGGCCTCATCACAACCCTGAAATCCTTGCCCTCCAATCCATTCCCACACCTTGTCTTCTTGAGGCTGATAATAGGCACTGTCAGTGTTAGCTGCTATCTTTGCTTAGGTGTTGAGTATGGTTGGTTCTGATGTGCTTGCATTTCCACAGTGGCTCTGCCACTTTTGTAGCTTGTTCCCTTTGCTTCTTAGACTGCATCTCTGCAAATAAAGCTTGGCTGTGAGACTCTTCTCTATCCACTCCTTTATGAATCTTTACCATTGAAGTCTCCCTTTGCAGCCCAATCCCACAGTGCCTTAACATGCTCTATACCAAAGCATGCTTCTTTGTAGTTTCATAGTTTGTTCCTTAAAAGACACATGAATCTTGCATTCAATGATACAACGTAGCCATTTGTTTAAATAAATAAATGGTTTAAATCATAGCCAGTAAAAATATTTGCCTCCCTCTCCTACCAATCTTCAGGAAAGACTTGATTTGTAGGACAAGAAACTGTGCTTTATCCTGTGGCTTTGCACAATCTTTTGGCACATGTCTTCAAATCTCCAGGGAGTCACAGTATTTCAATATGAGAAATACGTATTTTCCTAGCCAAAGAAATTGAGTACAAACTGTGGCATTTGTGTTAAAGGGTGTTGTTCTTGATGAGGAAATTCCATTCAAAAACAAAATCCACATTACAGAAAAGGTAGCAGCTCCTCATACATGCAATCTGACCAATAGATTGAGTGTATGCCACTGTCTTGTTTGACTCTCCAGCAGAAATATTACTTTTCACCTGATCTTAACCTCAGAAATGAAGGACTTGCCTTTTAAATTTTATTAATTTGTTTACTTCATGCTGGTCTTGGAGCTTGAACTGAGGGACCAGTAGCTGTTATTTAGCTTCTTTTGCTTAAGGCTAGCACTCTATTACTTGAGTCACAACTCTACTTCTGGTCTTTTGGTAGTTAATTGGAGAGAACCTCATAGACTTTACTGCCAAAGTTGGCTTTGAACCACAATCTTCAGATCTCAGCCTCCTGAGTGGCAAGGATTACAGACATGAGCCTATGGAGCATGGCTAGCACTTGCCATTTTTATCCCTAATAGTATCATTTATTTAGTGGTCCTTTTTTTTAATGGGTGTGTTTTGCCAATACTGGGGCTTAAATTTGAGGCCTTGTGTTCTAGCTTGGCTTTTTTCCATCATGGCTAGTGCTCTACTCCTTGAGCCATTTTGCTCTGCTTTCAGCTTTTTGATGACTAACTGAAGATCAGGCTTTTCAGATTTGTCTCCTTAGGCTGGCTCCACACCTTGATCCTCAGATCTCAGCCTCCCAAGTATCTAGAATCGTAGGGATAATCTGGATTTTAGAGGTCTTTTTACCTTCAAATGATTGATATCTCTGATTGTTTAAAGATTTATTTTATTCATATGCCTTTCAATTTTTTTTGTATAGTTAGTTTTTCTGGCCGAGAAATTCCTGACATGCTCACTCTGTGGTTTGACCTCTGTGCATACCATTATGGAAATCAATTTTTTTTTTTAATGATGAGCAATGCTACAGAGACCCATCCTCAAACATCTTCATGAATGATTTACAGCAGGGCTACATAATTACATTCTGTGAACAATAGACTTTTACTTGGTAAGTTTGAGGAGTGAACTCTCTCTTTGCCTTTCTGAAGTATATATTTTTTTCAAAAATCCATAGTGTAAAATCACTGAGATAGCATAGATGAAGACTAGAGGGTTTTGCCTCCCTCTATGTTTCTTTAGATTTTACTCCATAAGTACTGGTCGAGTATCTGGTTAGGCTTGAATGTGGTCATGAGCAGTTGTGCAGTGTACAGAATGATCGATGTGTTTCCTGTAGGACCTTGGGATGAGAACTTATATCCAGAGCAGACAATGAAACTCATATATCAAGGGCTTTGTGAGTAATAAAATATGGAGGTTGACTTATTCACTTATTGCACATATATTCTGGAAGCTCTCCTACTTCTAAGCTTTGTGCTATATCCTAGAGAGGTGGTAGAGGAGGAAGGAGGCAGGGGCTTTGTTCTCATGAATCCAATGGGTGCCACCCTGCTCTTTGCTGAGCACTATTTGCATGCCTCCTTTACCTTTACTAACTCTAACACTTTACGGTCATATTGTGAAGCCTGGGGTCTATATACTCACAAAGACATGAGCTAGAACCAAATATCTGTGTCTGTAGTGCAGAACTATAACTTCCACACATAACTCTTACATAATCAATCAATATATACAGAATTTTCAGCCTGAAAGTGAATGAAGGATATAGGATGCTATGAGAAACTAACTAGGATGAGTACGAGGTGTGGATTCAGAGAAGGCAGTGAGGTGGGAGTAGAAGAGAGTCTGGGCTTCTAAGAGCTTGGAGTACATGTCCTGAGTCATGACCATTTGATGCTCTTAGCTGTTTCCAAGATATACCATTTGCCTCCATTGCCTTCCATCCTGTACAACAGTGTACAACATAGCAATGTCCTCCATGTTGCCTTTGAACTTTCTTGATCTGTTCTCTGCATCCTGCTGGGGCAGCATGTGGTATCCAGGGTTGATAATCTCTACCTTGTCTTTCTAACCATGGAAAGGTAGGTTTTTCTAAGAGGTCACAGCACACCATTTCTTAGGGAAACAATCTTGAGCTTTTTACCACCAGAATCATCCCTACCCTAGTTTTTCATCTTTTTCTAGATTGGGATAGGTGTTACTGTCTGTAAAATTCTGATTGATTTCTTAACTAATTGCTTCTCGATATTTTGTAACTCCATAACTTCAATTGTCTTTCCTTGTCTCATTTCATAGCCCAGCATTTTAGGACTCTGTTGTCACCTGTTCGTCTTGCTTCCCCATTATGTATTGTACAGATTCACTTCTGAGAGCCTTTTTATTTCCTCTTCTTTATATGACTTGATACTATTCACTCCTGCCTGGACACAGGCACTTATCATTCTTTTCTTACATACTCTGATACATAAGACTAACTATCTTCAAGAAAGTCCTTCAAAAAATTACTCAGTTCATTAAACTGCACCCCAAATCTACATGTACTTTTTGTAATTATTTATGTGATATCTTTAGAAGTCAGTAATGTGCCTCTGTATGCATGCATGTTTATTGTCCCCAGTTAGAGAGTATACTCCTGTTTGGGGGTGGGAATTATGCCTTTTATTTGCTGAACTTTCTTCCACCCATTTCTGTATGTTGATCAGCTGAATAGTCAAAATACTTCTTTAATAATGAATGCTGCATTAGTTCCGTATTCAATTGTCTATGATTTTACTGTGTGGTGTCAACTTTGACCACTAAAATCATTTGATATTAACTAAGCATAAACCATATGTTTCTTGATTGACTTTTCTCTTGCATTTTTGACATTGAGAGTGTTAGCCTCTACACACTAAAGCTCCGAATGAATCTCTACTGCCCTTAAAATAAATGTACAAGTCAAGAGGCCAGGTACAATTGTAAACACCTCGTAGTACTGGCACTTTGGGGTTCTGAGGAGTTCAAGGCCAGTCTAGGCAACATAGTAAGAACCTAACTCAAAAGTAAAATTCAAATACAGTGCAGAAAATAGTATGTCTTTTTGGAACTACTGGGGTTAACACTTACATATGCTAGGCAAATGCTCTGTTAGTGAAGTCATGCTCCTAGTCTCTCTTGCTTTTAGATACTTTTTTAATAGGGTCTCACTTTTGCCTTTAATTGGTCTCAGATTATTATGTTTCTACCTACAATAGCTATATTTTTAAAATTAAAGATGTCAATCACCCACCGTGTCTAGCTTGTTTGTGGAGATTGGATCTCACAGTTGAAGGCTGGCTTCCAACTGTGATCTTCCTGACCCTTATCTCCTAAGTCGCTGGGATTCCAGGAATGAGCCAAGAACTTAATAGTCTTTCTTAGAGCCAAACTAAAGAAAGTAGACAACTTATCAATGAACAAATACACCAGTGTTGAAGAAAGCAAAGAAGTCATCTGCAGCCCTCTATTTGATGCTTGAGAAATTTCTCTATTGGAAAAGTTGACCCTAACTAATGCCTCACTAAGTTTAGAGGAGAAATTAAAGGAAGTTGAAAGGAATATTTTCAAAATGAGCACAAAAGTCACGCCTTGGAATTGGTTATGTTGCTCAGTAGTTATTTTCTAGTGAGTTAGACAGAAAGTGTTATGTGATGCTCTCAAAGCAACCGTGATAAATTATTAAGCATTTGTAATTTATTCCACTCATGAGACAATAATACATTACAATGTGAGCTGATGTCACTAAACAGTGCTGGCAGGAGCATTTGTCTAGATTTTGTGGGAGATTGTCTGAGGAGGCAGAAAATTCATTAGAAACTCAGATATTTGTGGGAGGGCAGAAAATTCATTAGAAACTCAGATATTTGTGGGAGACTGTTTTCCTTCTTATAAGGTTCTTTTTTCAACTTCAAACTAGATATGAAGAAATGTGTACAGATACACTATTCAAGTGTCACTATTTAGGTGAGATACATACCTTCTGATATTAGTAGGGCTATCACCAGTGCATTCCCCCCAAAAAGTGTACAATACAACTTGGCTTCTTCTTTTTAAAGCAAATGTTTTATGAAGCCTTGATGAATATATATTTGGGTTCTTGACTCTTGAGTTATCTGTAGCTGACATGAAATACTATTAATCCGTTGTTTGTTAGCCTGGTTACAAACTGCATTTCCTATTATGCTCAGTGCTATTTTATAAGGAATAATTCACTCTAAGCATGCAGAAGCATGCCTCAGGTGAAGATTAATTCATAAAGCCTCTCGATATTACCATTTCTCATCACATCTTTGCAACTTGGATGTTTTCTTCTACTGACTCAAAGCACCTCACTGAATTTGTATTTGGAAGAGAATAAAAAACATTCTTGAATTTCCTTTCCTAGCAATTACAGGATCTCTTGTCATATGTTGTGGCTCCTAACACCTTAAAATTTTAATTCAGTTCACATTACCTCTAAAAATGATATATTTTATATTATTCTCTATTTCAACTAATGTGTTTTTTCTTAGGTTTTTCCAAAGAAGCTTTGCTTATGGACAAATTATTTTGCTGCCCTTGAGAGCTCTCTCTTTAAACTTTAAAAGCTTCTGTCCTGCTGCACTAAGTGGTGTGTGTGCTGGAGAGAGATGGTGAGAGAGGGGCTTAGGAGTGTCATATGGAAGAGACTGGAAAAGCAGAGAAAGAGAGAATTCAGGAGCAGGCCAGGATGTGACCAAGAGCAGGCATTCGGAATAAAAAAGATCACCCCAGTGCCAAATTGAAAAGCAGGAGGCCTTCATGACTACCGACTACCACTATCATTTTACCAGTCTCTGTTTGCATGAAGACATTCAAACACCAGTAGAAATCATGGATGCTTCATCCAAACTGTGGTTTTTCACCTGGCAGAAGTTGGAAGAAAACAACTAGCCACACAATCATAATGGAATTATAATTAGACTGATAGGATGATGGAATTGTATTATTAGGAGGGAATAAACAACTTGGTAGAGGAGGCTTTATTACCATTTATTTAATATGGTGTTTTCCCTTGAGACTGCACTTATTCCTCATCTGACATTCTGAAACAATGGAATACCAAAGTCAGGAGGGGAACTCATCAAGACCAGAGCAATGTACCTTCTCCTAAGAAGTTTCCATGGGCGTTTGGGGACGGTTGCTTCTATGGGTAGTTTAACTCATATAGGGCAGTTCACTGAATTTTCCAGGCATATGGCAACTGATGTCAATCCTGTGAGGCTAATACAACCTCCGTGGAGAAGGAAGCTGAGGCACAGACAAATCCAGTAACTTGGCAAAGATCACACTGCTCAGACATCAAAAATTGATTTGTGAGCACAGGTAGCCTGGATCTGAGACTGCATTCCTGATCACTGTCAACCAGCCTATCCAGCATGGCCCAGTAAGCTCTTTACCTACAAGAACCTCATTCTAATTAGGTGAAGACAGAGAGCCCTGGTGCCTTACTGTTAGCTCTGCCAATGGAGAGTCTACAGTCATCTTTAATTTTTGTGGTCTTGTTCAATTAAACACATGAAAGCACATTATAAACACACAAAGGTATTACTTCATTATCTTCTCAACAAGTAAACTTGTCTCTTAAGTCCTCTTCCTTTCTAAATTTGTATCATTATTTAAAAAAAGTTACTGTCAGTGTACAATTCTTCCATGCCCCATATAGTAGATATTAGCCAAGTGTGACTATTTAAAGTTAGATTAGCTAGAAACTCAGATTCTTACTTAATTGTGGTCAGATACCACATGACCAACAGCTGTATGTTGCTGCTGGCTGCTCTACTGGATGGAGACCCTACAGCTCATGTCATCATCACGGGAAGGCTCACGCCCAGATATACACACAGTCATAGTACTTTTCAAGTGAGACAGCATGGTATCAGTTCTTTTAACATTGAGGTTTCTTACTTTTTCAGTTTTTATGCTTATGGAATAAATATACAATCTCTTTCCTTGTCCTGTGTTTACTTATGAACCCGCTTTCACTTTATACAAATAGGCTTCTTCCTTTATTTATTTTTTTCTCCCTTTCTCTTGATTCAACTCCTTTCATATTGAATATGTATGTGCGAAAGCAGCTGCCAGAACCCATTAGCTGCATCAACACCTTGGCCTCTGGGCAGTCTCCTTACAGACTTGCTTCCTTCCATTAGCCAGGCTTTCCTGGGCTGCAGGAGGATTTTCTGAGACAGTCAAATTAACTTGAAATTCTACATCACCTTTGAGTAAAATTCCTCCTTAGAAATTCCTCCTTTCCCTCCCTCCCTCCCCCCCTTCCCCCCTCCCTCCCTCCCTCCCTCCCTCCTTCTCTCCTTCCCTCCCTTCTTTTCACAAAACTTTCTTCTATATATGTGGCTATTAGTGTAGTAGAGCTCACATTTGGTTCACATGTCAAAGATGGTATCTAGTATTCTATTTAGTAAGTCATCCCAAAGTACCAATTTTTATGTAACCTCCATGCTGAAAAATACCTTAACAGTATCTTGTACTTTTCAACAGACTGTGGGCTTAGGCATGCACCGGAGGAATTTAAAAACAGTTTTAAAAGGTCAGAAGGAAAAACAAACTCAGGATGAACTGCTTGGTGAGCTCCTATCACACTGAAGAGATTAGATCATTTCTTTATCTACTTATTAATCTAACAAACATACATTTATTATCATTAAGCATGCACTTTACAGGGCTCTGATGACCCAGAGATAGAAGCATACTTCTCTTTAAGGGGACAAGAGGCTGATTGTGGAAAGATCATGAGCTAAATGCACAGTTGTGACTCAGTGGAATTAATGTTTGGGTGAGGGGTTTTAGTCTGTGTTAGTAGAATCACGGAAAACCTACCAACAATGGGTGGATGAGGAGTCAGGAAAGTCTTCTTGTGGATAAGTCATCCAGATAAAGGCTCAGATGTGCACACCCACCACTGGTATGGCATTAATCATACTTGGCAAGACAAAATATTCAACTAGACTATCAAGATGTTTATATTCCAAGCCATAAAATTCAGGTGTTTTTTTTTTTCTGAAAATAAAAGAGGGCAACAGGCCATTGCAGTATTTGAACAGAAGAATAGTCACCACCCTTAGATTGATATTCAACACCACACAAAATACCAAAGAGTGAACTAGAGACAAAACTGCTGGAGAAGATTCTATTGTAGTTATCAGTAAGGGAAAAGGAAGGCTTGATCTAAGGCTACTGCAGAAAAGACAAAGTTGGGCAGGGCAGATATAAGAAAGATTTGGGGTTTGAAACAACAGAGCTTATTAAAACACTGAATGAGGGCAATTAGGCACAGTGAGCAATCTAGTATAATTGCCATATTTCCATCAAAGTTACTGCTGTAAAAATTTCTCTAAGGGCAAAAGACTAGGTGAAGTGATATCTATAGTCCTTTTATAGATCTATGAGTCGTAACTCAAAATTTTATTAACTTTCAAGTCTTCTGAGAGCTTCCACTAATTATTACAAAATGTAATAAATCCAACATGGGACATCTATATAATATATTGGGATAGCATTTTTCAGATCTTACTCTAGAGAGATACTAAGCATTGCTATTCACTATTGGCAAGGCTTCTGAACTGTCATATGTTTCTGATCAGGTATACATTGGTCTAAATCCTGGGAAACAATTTGATATCATATATTAAAGGCTATAAATATATTTACTTGCCACAAAGCTGTATCAAAGACAAAAATAGGAATGTAAGAAAAGAGTTTTATCCAGGAAATATATATTATAATATTCTTCAGACCTGTAAAAAATTGATAATGATCTAAATGTCCAATAACAAGGAAGAGTAAATAGAATTCATTCTATCAATTCTACAGAAGATGGGGTAAGTGGGGGAAATGATAAATATTAAGGCAATGCAAGAAGGAATGTGCGCTAACATTGGATCAAAATCCAGTATTCTTGTGTTTCTATTATAATAACATGGAAGAACACATTCAATAAATGTCATACTTAGTGGCAAACCAAATGTAAGCAGATATTGTCTAGTCAGAGTAATTGGTAATGGTGAGTGTGTGCTTGACTAAAATCAATCATAATGTTTATAATGCTGGGATGGCAAGATGATGGGTAACCTTTTCCCTCAGGCATTCTCTCCTTTAAATAATTTTGGTCCATCATGGGGCTTGAACTCTGGCCCTGGATACTTGTCCCTGAGCTCTTCAGCTCAAGGCTACCACTCTACCACTTGAGCCACAGCACCACTTCTGGTTTTCTGATGGTTAATTGGAGATAAGAATCTCATGGATTTTCCTGCCTGGGCAGGCTTTGAACTGTGATCCTCAGATCTCAGCCTCCTTCTTAGCTAGGATTATAGGTGTGAGCCACCAGCACCCAGCTGGCTATTCTCTCCTTTAGAAGTTATTCTTTGAGTTTTATGCTTTGCTAACAAAATGTTATTCTAAAAATTATAAGCTGAACACCGATGGCCCATATCCGTAATCCTGAGGATCACATTCCAAAGCCAGCCACAGCAGGAAAAGTCCATGAGACTCATCTCCAATGAACTAACAAAAAGTCAAAAGTGAAAGTGTGGCTCAAGGGGCAGAGTGCTGCTTGCTTTAAGCAAAATGTTAAGGGACAGCACCCATGCCCTGAGGTCAGACCCCAGGACACACACACACACACACACACACACACACACACACACGCACACGCACACGCACACGCACACACACAATATAGAACAATTTTATTTTAGCTTCAGGATTGTATTGTTTAGCTGTTCAGCTTTTCCATAAGAATACTTGTTATTATCTTTCCCAAATTAGAAGAATCAGGTATTTAATAATAGAACACATGTGTACTAATTCTGGCACTGCATTCTGCTTTCTAAAAATTCATTCAGCACAAGTTTCACATAAGTCCACCTACACTTTTTGAGCTGTTTGATTTTTTTTTTCACAGTTTTATGCTCATGTGTTATGGCACCCATGCAAAAATAAATTGAATCTTAACCAGTCTACAGAGGAAAATAGAATAAATGTATATTATTAATTCTTGAAAGTGATGATCAGAGTGCTATGTGGAGAGTTTATCATGCTGTAAACAAATGGAAAACAGGAAGAAAGGGTCTTATTACTGAGGCCTTGTTTTCTTGAGTGACTTTCTATGAAGCTGTCAAGAATGTCTTCCTTCCATCCCCATGCCGATATCTCTTCTCTTTCCTGCTTCTCTACTTTCTTTGCCTACTTTTCTCATCTAAATCATGGTCTTGCTTATTCATGTCCCATAGGCATTCATTAGAAATTATTTTCCTACCATCCAGTGAAATAACATTGATGGTGCTGGATTTGGTCCATATAAAAGGATCAATAGGGCCTCTTCTTCCCACTTCTCTCTGATCAAATGTCTCACAAAAATTCTAAACATTAATTTCATTTGCACAATGTTATGTCCAATTAAGATCTGATAGGAACTGCATTTTCACTGCTACCGTCAACATCCAAGATCATTAGTTTCTTTCTTCTAAAAAAGAAAGGGAGGGAGTGGCAGGGAGAAAGAAAACAGGCAACATCAACCTTGTGAGGATTGTGGATATGAATTGGCAGAAGGTGAAAAAAAATCTTATCAGACAATGTGACAACCTAGTTTCATATGTCACTATATCTAGGACACCCATGAGACCCAGAGGGATTATACAGTTTAATCTCTGTTATAGAATGACATAATGTAGGAAAAGAAGTTAACACTTTTTGAATCATGTGATTGTTCCCAATGTTTATATGCCAGTGACGTTACAAAATTCCTGATATCTGATGTGAATATTTATTATTTCACATTCAAATTAAAGAATGCTGGGAGATGGGTCCTTTGTAGTGCTTCCACCAAGTGGTTTCCACATTTTCTGAGAATCAGGATCTGGCCAGTTCCTGTTCAATACTTGGCAGGAGACATTTTTCCTTGTTTCTGCTGTTTGCTTTTCCTTTCTCCTGTGTGAGGTCCGAGGAGGGCAAGAGCTCTCTCATTTTCCATGTAGCATACAAGAGGGCAGCCCATTTCCTACTGAGAAAGAATTCACTGTAAATCCTTCCTGGACAACTGTGAGCTAATTATTTCCAAGTACCTCCATGTATACCTCCTATTCGAAAATACATGCTGCATTAGAAGCACAGATCAATAATAAAATCTGCCATCCATTTCTTACCTGGGTTTCATCAAGTTCCATTCTGGACAAGTTGGCTAAAATTTTCCACACAAACCTTTTCAAGTCTCATCTCTTCCTAAAAGCGTCATAGCCAAGGTTGCAAAATCAACCTGCAGAGGCCTGGATGACAGAAATCAGGGTGTTTCTCTCTGTGCTCTTCTCTCTTGAAAACCTCACTGGACACCTGCTGAGTTATAACTTGTGTCCCCCATAGTAGGACTATCAGCATTGCCTCCACCAATGCTCACAGTGGCTCCTTGTGTGTCCTTCCAGCCTGCAACCATTCTGCCCATCCAGCTTTATTCCTTTGGGCACCTGGAAATGCTTCTATAAGATTATTTGATAATCAACTTTCTGTGAGAGAACTCTTTCTTTTTATCATAACAACAAACGTATTATTATGTAGATCATACCAGATGAACTGTGTTTTTCTTTCAATGTATTCTATGTCATTCAAATCAAATATTTCAGCCAACTGCCTATAATTCTAGGTACTCAGGAGGCTGAGATCTGAGGTGCTCACTTTAAAAGCAGGCTGTACAGAGAAACCCCTGTGGCTCTTATCTCCAATTAACCAAATGCCACAAGTGGAACTGTGACTCAAGTGGTAGATGCCAGTCTGGAGCAAAAATGCCAAGTGATAGCACAAGTCCCTAATTTCAAACCCCAATATGAGCCCCAAAGAAATAAATCAGTTATTGCATTTCTCTCTATGCTCAGTGCCCTGGGTTTTATTTCAAATGCCACAAAATAATTAGAAAAACAAAGAAGCAAATAAATTAATTATACTACAAAAAGAAACTAGTTAGTGATATATCTGAAAAGAATATTTGGCATTTGGGTGTGAAACAATTATGGGCAAGTTCTGTGCGTAGTGGCTCATACTTAGCTACTAGCTACTCAGGAAGCAGAGCTAGGAGGATCAAGATTGGAAGCTGGCCTATGCAAAAAGCATGAAGCCCTATGTGAAAAACAAACTAAAGCACAAAGCACTGGAGTGGGGGTTGAGTCAAGTAGTAGAGTGCTAATCTTGAAAGCTTGCTTGCTTTGACAAATGCTTGATTATATATTATATAGCAATATACTGTATTCTATATAATATGTACTATATATAAAATAGTGTATATATAGTATAGTATGTATAAAAAGTGTATATATGCTACATATATACTACATACAGTACATATTATATATACACTATATATGGTATATATAATCCACTATATAATACATAGTAAAACACTATGTATATTAATATGTATTATATGTACTATATATATATATATATAGTACATATAGTACATACTGTGTATATATACATATATGTATATATATAGATATAGATATTTCAGCCTCATACCCTACCAGAAGTGCATGTATCTGTTCAGTATGAGCACATCAGTCCTTTCTCTGTCTCTTTCTCTCTCTCCTGTCTGTCTCTATCACTCTTTCCTTGAAGATACATCCACAGTCCTCTTTCTGTTCTGATGTGGGCTGGATGTCTACCAACCACTTGTATGGCTGTTAACTCTGACCTCCTCTGATTATCAGAGGGAACACACTCTTTTTTCTGTGTTGGATTAACTTTTTACTGAGATTCTGGATCTTCCTCTTTATTATTTCCTTCCTTAATTGGATGGTATACATCCTTCCTAAGAAGGATATACAGGAAGTCAAATTTGTGTGATTTTTTGCATGTCCCAAATTGACTCTATTTACCTGCAAGCAACACGATTTATAGTTTGTCTGGTTTTCTGTTCATCCTGGAGTAGAACACAACATTCCTCACAATTCTGAAAGTGTTGCTCCATTTACCTGGAGGTCTGGAGGAATGAGACTGTCTTAGCTCAGGCTTCTAAAACAAATGCCATAAATGTAAATAGCAAATGCTCATTTCTCACAGTCTGGAAGCTGAAAGTCCAAGGTCAAGGTCCCAGGATAGTCAGATCATTGGCAAGGGTTATCTTCTTTTTTTTTTTTTTTTTTTTGGCCAGTCCTGGGCCTTGGACTCAGGGCCTGAGCACTGTCCCTGGCTTCTTCCCGCTCAAGGCTAGCACTCTGCCACTTGAGCCACAGCACCGCCTCCGGCCGTTTTCTGTATATGTGGTGCTGGGGAATCGAACCTAGGGCCTCGTGTATCCGAGGCAGGCACTCTTGCCACTAGGCCATATCCCCAGCCCAAGGGTTATCTTCTTGACAGGTGGCTGTCTTTTTACTTTGTCCTTACATTATAGAGATAGGAATGGAGACAGGGAATGAGGAGATGTTGACCTTTTCTCAGATTTCATGATAGTGGTTCTGCTCTCATGACTTCATCAAAACTAATTACCTATCAAAGTCAATGAATACCATAACTTTTGGAGTAAGGGTTTTAACATATGAATGTTAGAGGCACAAACAAATATGGACATTAACAAATAACATATTCTATAGAGTCAGGATATGCAACTGTTTTTCCTGGTGTTGGGTAAGAGAGCAATTACTGGAGTGAAATGGAAGGCATCATGAAGATGTCTCCAAATCTATCTCCCAGGCTTATTTCATTTTTTTTTTGACCTGCCAAGTGACTCCAGTTAATGGAGGTTCTAGTAGACTTATGAAGAAGAGAATTTTAAGCTCCCAGGAAAGCTCTGACTCATGAAGCCAGAATTTGTGATGCTGGGTTGCACACATTTTCTTATGATTTCTCTTATGTGTCTCTTACAGGCTTTTAAGAAAACCATTTATTGTAGCATCCACAGTATTCTGTTCTTGTGTTACATAATTCACAGTATGCATGGTGGTCAGAGTATGTAGTATATCCATAGAAACCCAAAATGTGGAAATGCAAAGGAGATTTGAGGTCATCCTGTCAAGTGCCCTTCTTTTTACAAAAGAATAAACAGGTAGCAGAGAAGTTAGGTTTCTTACCTGGATCCAAAGGGAGCAGGGAGTTGCTCCAATGTACAGATGAGAGATGATACCATGTCATGAGAGAGCTTCTTATAATGATAGAAAAGCTTCTGTTTTTCTGTTTATTTTCTACTTATATTCAAACTGCCTTTCATTTGTAGATATTTACATATATGGCTAAGCTATAATTCATTTGTAAAGAGAATGAATTTTATTTAGGGGTTACTACAAGAACAGAAATTGTAGAAAAGATATCATAGAAACTTATGAGGCAACAAATTGCTAGCCTTTTGTTATTTGAGTTCTAGTAAGTTTTCAGTTTTGTGCTTACATGATGGGATTGTAAAAAGCTTTGTATTTCTTTCTAGGTCCCCCTTAGATAAACAATACAACAATAAAAGATTATAGCACACAATACTTTTGTAATGAAGGTGTTACAAAACTTTTTTGGTTTCAGTGAAAGTTTGCTAGATAATAAATCCTTAATTATGAAATTTTTGTCTGGATTGAATATTTTCAGAATTTCTTATAATTGGAGTGCATTTAAAAATGCTTCAAGAATTTAGCACATAGATCTGTCTATCTACTCTCTCATCTATTCATTTTACATCTATCCATCTATTGATCATCGATCCATTTGTAATATATACCCCTCATCTATTGTATGTATGTATCCATCATCTGTCTAACTTATGAGTGTATGTATGTATGTGTCTATCTATCATCTGTATGTCTATCTAAAAGTGATTCATTGTGATTAAAATTTACAGTATCTAGTTAAACACTGGTTCTTAGGATTCAAATTTTGCTATTTCTCCTTCAAGTAGCCATTTTAATGGTTTTTTCCTTTAGTATTCCTTCTTTCTCAAGGTGAGTTGTCTGCTTCTTATTGTTGAATTCCATTAAATAAATGCAAAGTGTTTGTTGCAGCATATTTAAATTTTTAATGACAATTACATTTTCATGGGAAATTCTCTTTGTGTTTATTGACTGGTACTATATATTAGAAATAGATTTTTTTCTGGTTTCTGGCTAGCTAAACCAATCCTAAGCTCAAGTCTGAATGTTTTCTGACTTATTTATCCTGTGCATACTGTATAGCAACATTTTATGCTTCTCTGATCATGTTTCTCCAAAGTCACTGGCAGGAGCCAGCGAATCTTACTCTGTTAGCAGATTCCATTTTCTTGGTTCCACGTTTGTGGCTATCTGTATTATAGTATCTCTTAAATTGCATTATAATATTCTAGTTGTTCACATTATTATTTACCGTGCTTTCCTGAAGATCAGCAGGTCTGTGTCTTATTTACTTTCTTTAACTTCAGATTCTCAAAAGAGATCTCAGCAAAGAGTAAGAACTCAGCATGTAGTAAGAGCTCAGTTAATGCTTCAGGAGTGATGGCAGTATCCTTGGACTTCTGAGGGAAAGCAGCCTGCAGGATAATCTTTTGGGAAGATATTAGTGAATAAAATTTCTGTCTAACATAAAATAGAACAAAGGAATTTTTCTTAATTGTTCTCCTTAATGATATAAAACTTTAGAGTTCACATTTTGATTATAGTACCTTGCTTGTTGATGCTATGTTTAATTATATATACAAGGAAATTTAATGACCAAGGAGACCATTATGGCGAGTATAGTGAAGTACAGTGAAGTACAGTGGCTATACATGGCTATTGGGTTCATAAGGTCTATATTTGACTGTTTACTGATTATGTGGACTTAGGGAACATTGCTTCAATTTAAAAACTTGTTTATTATCTACCTCACTTTGCCAGAGCACTTAGACATTAGAAGTTAAAACTATTATTTTGGTTTCTTCAAATTTTCCATTATAAAATTCAATTTGTGTTGGGGGAGAATATCTTTCACCTTTTTTTTTTTTTTGGCAATACTGGGTTTGAACCCAGAGCTTCTAACATACAAGGCAAATGCGCTACCACTTGCTCTACAGGGACTCAAAAAGAATGGAGGAATTCCTTTTCTCGAGTTTATTTTTCAGATAGTCTTGTACTTTGGTCTGGTCTATCTTCAAACTATGATCCTTTTACCTTTCAAGAAGTTGAGATTACAACTTTGAGCTATCATATACCTTTTTGTTTGAGATACAGTTTCACCTAATTTTGTTTTCCAAACTGACCTCAAACCTTGATCTTCCTGTCTGCCTACTGACTAGCTAGGATTATAGACATGGAACTCCATGCCTGACTATGTACCTTATTTTTTTCTATTTTGAGCAATCTAGTCCAAAACTTATTTTAACAAGAGTTCTTTAAAGAATTTAAAAGGAAGCTACTTTCTGTCTAAAATATTCTATTTACTCTTCTTTCAGTATTATTCTAGTTCAAGATGTTTAATACAAAACTGTATCTTTAACCACTTTATATTACAAACCTATAAGCATAGATCAAATCCTGCTCTGGAAAATAATCTTGACATTACCTAGAGAAAATCGTCAAACTACTCCTAACTAGATTGAATTTTAAAATTCTTTTCATGGCTGTTTTTGTGCTCTGATGTCTATTTCTTAGTTTTGTTCCTGCTGTACACTGGTAATGACATGAATCTTTCTCTGAGGTTATTTGGATCAAATAATAAAAATCCTTCTGCTATCACCTCCTTTTCCTTACCTCTGGAATGTCAGCCCCCTTTTAGTATTTGTTGTAATGCAAAGACTGTGATACCTATTCAACAAAGAGCTTAATTCAGTTAATGATAACAGTTAGAATAAGATGCTACATGGTGCTGAATAGCAGAATGCTGGTGGTTTGCAATCTGTGATAGGTGCTGTTGAGATACTACAGAGAATATCTTACCTGCAGAAGGTGTTTGGAAGTGAGTTTATATTGTATGCACATGTAACAGAGGTACAGATGCTTTGCTCTTTCTCTGAATAACAGTAATTTGAAAACACAGATATGCTTATCTATTAAATCATTCTGATTTCTGGCTACTTATTACATATCCAATAAATGCCCCATGGGTATCAAGCTTCTCTACATCCTAGAGATTAACTGGAATGTGAATGCTATGAAATCAGCAGTCTTTTGTCCATTGTTCACTGTGGTCACTCATTGTTGGAAGCACGTGACATTTATTCCATGGTCCTGAATAAATCAGGGATAGATAAGATGAACCCTCCTTTATAACTTGCTTCTTTAAAGGATATAATTCTGTGAATTCGCAGATTGACTTATTAATTCTGTACTGGGCTCAATTCCAATTCTAAGAATGTGATTTTAAAATCTAGGATGGGTGAGAAATTTAAACAATGGTAATATTGACCCAATACTCTCATTGACATCATAATTTTGCCAGGTAATGGAATGGAAAACATGAACTTTTCTCTTTTCTCACAGGGCCTAGGCTCTGAGTTCAAGCCTTACAACCAAGAGCAACACAACAACAACAACAACAACACACACACACATTAATTGCAGGCATGGAGAATCAACACCTCAGACAGTTCTAGCCATGGTGGACATCTTTCTTGTCTTACTC
This sequence comes from Perognathus longimembris pacificus, assembly GCF_023159225.1. Taxonomy (NCBI): domain Eukaryota; kingdom Metazoa; phylum Chordata; class Mammalia; order Rodentia; family Heteromyidae; genus Perognathus; species Perognathus longimembris. The sequence continues at coordinate 133,898,989 of NC_063162.1, read as the reverse complement.
TAGAACCTTCTGCAGACTCAATGCCCCAGTGAAGAAAAAAGTCTTAGAATATTTTTTCTATGTTTGGGGTATGAAAATTGAGGGCTGTTGACGTAATACCAGTGAATATCGTTTGATAGAATAGAGTTTTCATTTGATTTTAAATAATTTACAACTATAGTATTTTTTGAAGAAAAAAACAAAGATGCCAAATGCAATTTCATTCCTTCATGACAACCTATTTGGAAAACATTCACTCAAACTTCAGATGAGAAACCGAGGTACAAAGAGGTCATATAAGTTGGGAAGAGAATGGCTAGGATTTGAAGCCAAAAACATGGACATCAGAAATGAGATTTGTAACTACCAAATTGTTCTTTCCCTCTCAGCAGATCTTTGGCTTTGGGAGGAACTGTGGCTTCTCTAGCCTACTGTGGACCCTGTTGCTGGGAGCATGAGGTAGCCAAATCTATGTCCAGAACATGAGCATCTCCCTGAGAGCCAATATGCAGACAATCACACGAGGGGTCTGCTCTGCGAGGGCCTTTCATAGTGCATTGTCCCCATTGCTTCCCTGCATGCAGGAGTGCCGTGTTGATTGTATACCTCTTCTGCACAGAAGTTTCATTCCCACATTACACTGCTGCTCAGAGGCCCTTTAAGGGTCCACATGGGCTGGGAGTGTTGGTGCATACCTGTAATGCCAGCACTTGGGAAGCAGAGGCAGGAGGATCATGAGTTTGAGACCAGCCTAGGCTACATAGTAAAATCCCCCCCACCCCTCTCTCAAAAAAGTGTCTGAATGGAATTTGATAGAAGAAAAAGTATAAGATGCTTGAGAGTTACAGTGTTTGGGGAAACAGAGAAAGGGAGGAGACAGTGAACCCAGATTTCTGAGTACAATTTTACCCTTTTAATCCATATTGGCAAAGATAACACCTTTTCTTTACAGCGTTGTGTGAGGTAAACCTTCACTTTAACAATGTGCACTTTGAGCTGACAAACTTGAACAGTTTCATCATATTGCACATTTTCCTGCTAAGTCCCAGTTGTATATCACATGAGGAGGTGAAAATATTGTTTCAAGAGGTGTGATGACACTTATTTGAACCCTAGAACAAATTTTATTCAACTACCACTAAAGGGCCAATTATATTTAGATAAATTGTTATTTAACTTATGTCTCCAGAAATATGTGATGGGATGATGCCAAGGATATTTAGTGTGGAGAGCTCATGGGCTCCTCTCATCTTAAAAAAAAAATCTAATTATTTAGTTTTGCTCATTAGCTGAACATATACTCATAAAAAGTTAGTCAATGACTCTATCACGTTTCCATTAAATCAAAATGGCCAATTAAAGGCAACTTCTTACAGTTAGCCTGCAATTTTAATCATTCATTTAAAACCAACAGTCTAGTTGTTGTCTTTAACACCTGATAATATGGGAAATTTGTTTGCATATTTGTATGCCCAAACCAAAGTCTGTCATATGAATCTATCAAGCTATACAGAGACTCAGTCAGAATTATGGAGGACTTGATTCAGTAGACAATGTGAGCTGGCGGGAATCACAGATAATAGCTGTGTTGAGTTCCCCTCCCGCGCAAAAAACTGCATTGAATATTCTGTAAACAGCTTTGTAAGTAATTTCATCCTAATAAGTTAATCCTCTATTTCCATCACAGTTGGAACTTAGTGTTGTGGCATTGTTTCTTATTTTATTTTTCTCCAATACATCATTAATAAGAGATTTTTGTCTTAAAAATAAGCAATAACTCAAAATTACAATTCTTTATCCTTTTAGATTGTTTTCACAAAACTTTTTTTATTAAAAGACTAGGGAGTTTTATGGTCCTAATTCTCTTACCTGTGCTAGTTACAATCCCACTTTTGTGATGTTGGTAGAGATTGTCTTTCTTTTTGTAATAAATCTCCTTGGAAGGCAAGTTGTAATGATAAACACTAAAAGTCTTAATTCTTGGACTTACCCTATCATTTTAAGGATATAATATCTTAGCTTCTCTATGAATTTCAATATATATATTCTCTATATATACATACATATATGCCTATACATATATATGTCTATACATACATACATACATATACACATATATATAGAATATATATACACATACTCTTCCAAGGCTCCCAATAAGTGAGAGGCCTGTTGTCCTGTTGTCCTTACTTTTGGGTTAGTTGTAGGTAGAGACCTTCCAAGATCCAGTCCCTCTTAAGTACATCCTGGTCACAAAGAGCTGTCCCTTCCTATGATGGGCACACCCAATGACAGATTGCATTAGAGTTCTTCAGACTTTATATTTCTTTAGAAATTTATTGTGAAGTATTTGCTCACATAGTTGTGGAGATTGAGGAATTCCATAGTCTGCCAACTTCAAATTATTGGTCCAAGACTACATTCTTTGGTATAGTTTGAAAACCTCAGAACCAGGATCACCATGAGTAAAAGATCAATGTTCCAGGTCAAGCAGTTGAATCCAGTGAATTCATTTTATGTCACAATTTTGTCCCAGCCCAGTCCTCAATGGATAGGATGATTTCAGAGAACATTGAATTCTACCTTACTGAATTCACCAATTACAATATGTGTCCTAAACATATCTTCATGTTTCATGAAGCATGTTTCGATAGCCTATAGTTCAGTCAAGTTGACTCAGAAAATTATCATTACACTGTTGTATATGGAAGGAAGTGGACAAGCTTGGTCTTTGTGGCTTATTTTAAAGTAACTTCCAAGGCAGAATTACCTGTGGTGTTGAGAGTCTGTCATTAGGCCTCTTTTCCCCCTGCAGGAGGAAGATACTAAAGATAACTTTCATTCACTACAATCTGCAATCTTGAGTGAGTGGCCTAGCATTTCATTCTTTGTAATTGCATCATCTCAGCTTGTCTCATCCCTCAGGGCCTTGTTAGGCAACTGCTCTACCCCTGAAGCCACATCCTTATCCCTTTTTGTCTTTTTTTCCTCCCAGGTAAGCCTTGGACCATGATACTCCACCCTTTCACCCAGGTAGCTGGGATTATATAAGAGTACAATACAGTGCTTATGCTGCATAAGATATTATCTCTCAAAAAGCTATAACAAATATTTATTTTTTATTATTTTATCAGAACTATAAAATCATCTTCCTGTCCATGACTGAATATACAAAGATACTGGAAGGGAAATAGTCTGCTGTAAAGATGGATGGGATATATCAAAATCGACCTGTTGAATTTTGTTTAAATAGTTCTCTAGAGAAACCATCTGAAGAACAGCAAAAGATGTTTTCACAGGAACTCTTTTGTAGAAGAATGTAGCCTGCTTTAGGTAACAAGTGTACCAGACTGGCAATGTCTATATTACAGTTCTTACATTTTTATCTTGGTTCTTTGTAGAAACTGTTCTTAGGAAACACCAGCATATAAATATCCAAGGGAGGGAACACGTATACCATTTTACAGGGCCTTGTTCTCAAACAAGTGACAATGCCTTGTTCTTTTGTAATGTGACTTACTGCATGATCTGCATAAAGACCTTCTAAATCCAATACTTCCACATTTATACAAAGAACAGAGCCCTGTTTAAAGTCAGTATAATTGTCAAGTTCCTGACAATATGCTTTGTCATCTGAATTTTTTTTCTCTTTTATCAATTTTTATAAGCCATGTTTCGGCTTGATTTTTGTCTCCTTTTCTTTTCCCCTTTCCTTAGGCAGCATCTCCCCTGTGTAGCCCTGACGTATAGCCTAATTTTCAATTCATATCTTTGTGGATTTTCCTTGATAGGAATTTTCAAGTAGGAATTTTTTCTTTGAGAGGGGGGTATAATGAGCTATTCCCAGACTTTATGCTGAAGCAACCCTATTTTAATACCACCAGTTTACATATTAGCATAAATGAGTGAGCAAGTACTACTTCGAATTAAGGCCTCTAAAAACTTGAGTTCAGGCTGCTTGCTTGCTACATTGGTTCTTCCAGCAGAGCCAGGCCCCTAGCCAGTTTTGCTTTTCTTATTTCTTGAATAGGGGTTTACATTTTACCTAGACTGTCCTGGATAACTGGTCCACACTGACCCACCCAGGATTTGTTGGTTGAAATAAAGTCACAGAAGTTTTTTTTTTTTTTTTTTTTTTTTTTGGCCTCTAGCCATCCTCCTCCTAAACAGCCCCCTAATCAACTGTGATTTCAGGGATGAGCGACCTGGGCCTGGCTAGAATTTAGAGTATTTGATAAAAGATGAAGAAACAGCTCATATTTTACATCTGGCCATCAATTATCTACTCTACAAGGATGATGATGCTTGTCGAGTTACAACTGGCATTTTTATTCATGGTGATAGTAGTGCATGGCATATGTATAAGGTTTTTCTGTTTACAATTGGATTCTTACGGCATTCCTGGGAGATCTATGAGCCTTGTCACAGAAATGAGAAAACTAAGAAAAAAGAGACTCTTGCCTATGATTCTCCACTTCTTATGGAGGTAAACAACTATGAAATGACTGTTTCTAAATTTGATCTTGGTATTAGTTAGAGGCAAATTAAGATTACACTTGACAGATAAATAAACCAAGGCCTAGGTCATTTTCTCATTCATGGTAACCTGATCATAACTAGTTTGAGGAGACACTAGTTTGGGCCATTTCAGTGACAACTTGCACTGAATTATCCATGTGTTATTTTACCTCTATTGATACATATTTTCTTACATATCATCTAATTGTTTCTCTGCTTGACTGAGAGTTCTATGAAATCAGGACTGTACCATTTCTGTTTCTTTCTTTTCGCAATGCCCATCTCAAATCTTGTAGGTTTCATTCAACAAACTTCTGTTGAAATCTCTATGTACCAAGATGGTGATAGCTACTGGAAATATGGCAATAAATGAGAAAGACAAGATTCAATGGTCATGTGTTTTTGTTGAAGGAGAGGGGGGAAAAATAACGAAATAAACCCCTTATAATTATTGTGGTTATTGCAGCACAAAAATGAAGTAGAACATGAGGGAGCTAAACAAGTCTTCTGAGGTTATGCATTTATAGAAGGATCAGAAAATTCTGATGTGAATTATTAGACACTAAAGTTGAAGTCTGCCAGAGTCCTAAGTATCTTAATTAAGTTCCTAATATTCAATGGAAGTACTGTATTTATATAGCTGTCAACTAGATTTACAAGGGACAACCTGCTGGGTTTTTAAAATGAGTCTTTAAATTTGGTCTATTTTATTCATCAGTGCTTTGCAACCACTAAACCATTAAGCTACAGGTAGAGTCAATTATGGGTGAGTGAGGTGATGGAAAAAATGTTTAGACTTAAGATAGTTTTGACTTTGAATGTGGGCCTGGCCTCTAGCAAGCTGTGGCTGGCCTGATTTATGTTTTGTCACCAGAAAGATGAGAATAATACCAACTTCTGAGTGCTGCTGTTAGACATGGTGATGCATTCAGAGAGATTAGGGAGGAGGAATGACTTGGGTTGTATATGAAGTGTTCAACTCACTAAATTATCTTTAATTATCCAAAGGAGAAAAATGACAGAGGCATCAAGGAAAACAGAAAGGAAATTCTATAAAACAACCAGTTATATTTTCCTCCCTAAAACATTTCCCTATGTAAGTGCTAAGGTTTAAAAATTGTTTTCTTGCAACCCTGGGCATGCCTACAGAATAAAGATGCTCCATGAATTATACATAATCAGTCATCTTTCAGAGTGAGATATAGAAAATGGATGTAATGGACAAATTCTTGGGTGAGGGGTAACATCTTTTCTTTCTAGCTGCCCCAAGAGTTTAAATCAAGAAAGAGTTTGTTTTAAAAGTCAAAGAGTAGATGCTGAGGATTATATGGTTAGGACTGAATGGCTGATTATATTTCATTGGATTTTTAAGCCAAAGTCTAACTTAGCTGTATGGCATATCCTTTACCTTTAACATCAAAGACTATTTGGAGGATGATATGTTTGTCACTTGTGACTACATTTTTTATATCTTTTATGCTGTTATTTACCACTGTTTTCTATTTAATTTTACTCTTGTCATTCAATTATCTAGTAAGACTCCTGAGAGCTGTTGATTTTTGAATGTTTGTGATCCTTCAACATTGCACACCATGAATGCTTATGAATGGATTAGCTGTCTTTATTTTTGAAAGATGGGAAGGTAGAAAGTAGGAATGAATTTTAGGGCCACAGAAAGTATCCTAATCATCTAACTCCAACCACTTGAAGAGTTATCAGTCTCTAACTCAATCAAATATCCATTGGGCACCAAACAAACCAAAATGCTATTTGGGTCAGGCTTTCTGTAGTGTTTCTTTAAGTGTTTCTTCAGCTGAAATAAATTAATGTGCAGTGTCTCTACCTCCCCCACCCCAAATTAAAAGTTTTGTATGCTGACAAATATAATGTGAAGTAAAGACATTTTTAAAAAGTGAAGTGAATGTAGACTTACTTTGGTAAAATTCAATGTAGCTAATTCAACATTTATTTTTTAATTTTTTTAATTTTTTGTGCCAATACTGGGGCTTGAAATCGAGGGGTCATGATCTTGCTTAGCTTTTTTGCCCAAGGCTGACACTCTACCACTTGAGCCACACCTCTGCCTTCTCCATTTTGCTGGTTAACTGGAGATAAGAGTCTCTCAGTTTTAGCTTGCTTTGAACCAAATTCTCAGATCTCAATATCCTGAGTAGCTATGATGACAGGCATGAGCCACCAGCAACCAATTAACAGTTTATAACAAAAATGTCCAGATCAGTCTTTAGTGAGTAAATAAATGAATTTATTCTCCATCTCATATTTGGACTACCTGTTTTTCTCACAATAAAGACATTTCCGACTTTTATTTCTTCAGGCTCATAGTCTCAGAATGGTGTACAGGATATAACATGACTTTAATGGGATGCTTTAGTAATCACGGCACTTTAATTAAAAGGGCAATCATATTTTGAAACAACTATTGTTCCCTTGAGAGTTTTTACATTTTTGGTCTTGCATTTCTGTAGTTACTTAGTGTTTCTACTCACCATGGGTTGTTAGTTTTGTGTGTGTGTGTGTGTGTGTGTGTGTGTGTGTGTGTGTTGGTCCTGGGGCTATGAGCTCTGGGCCTGGGCACTATCCCCGAGCTCTTTTTGCTCACCGTACCACTGTACCACTTAAGCCACAGCTTTCTTCCAGCTTTTCAGTAGTTAATTGGAGATAAGAGTCTCACAGTTTTTCCTGCCTGGGATGGCATTGAACTGTGATTCTCAGATTTCAGCCTCCTGAGTAGGTAGGCTTTCAGGCATGAGTTGCCCACATCTAATAACTAATGAAGATTTAATTAATCATCACAACTACTATCGATATTTTACTAGTTTAGCTAACTACAGATAGCAGCGTAGCTCACTGTAGGTATTATAAGCAATTCTTCCTCATGGAGAGCATAATATAAGGTGTGTAAAAGCATTTTCAGTACTGGGATAATTTTTGTATGTTCTCAAACTAGATAGCAAACTTTTAATACTACACCACTTGTCAATCACACATTGATTGCGTATATATTTAGTCTGATCAAGAACACTGAAGACCTATTACTAGATACTAGGCATGTCTTCTTTGCATGGCTACCTCAGTTTTTTTTTTCCTAAGACATAAAGATTATCATTGAACTCTCTTGTTTTTGAAATTTTAATAATTCTCATTGTTTTCAGGATACAGTCTAAATTATTTGATGTCTTAGTCTGTTCAGATTGCTACGACAAACTACCATGTGCAGTGTGGCTCTTAAGCAAAAGAAACTCATTTATCGTAGAAGTCCAAGATTAGGATGCCAGCACGGGTGGATTCTGGTGATGTCTCACTTCCTGATTCACATATAGCTGCTGCCTTTTGCTGTGTCTTTACAGAGTGAATGGTACCATGTAGCCCTCTGGGCTCTTTTTGAGCATGACACTAATCTCACTCGTGCAGGTTCAGTATGACTTTATAAAGATTCCACCTTCTAATATTATCACAAAGGGGACTGATTTTTAGTGTATGTGTATTTCTTTTTCTTTATGACAGTTCTGGGGAATAAGCTAAAGACACTTGCATGTTAGGCAAGTACTCTACCACTGAGCTACACCCCTAGATCTTTCATTTGCATATTCCAGCAAAATCATCTGACATGACTAATGAACTCATTCTAACTCTGGACCTGGTTTTCTTTCCAATCTCATCTTTAGTGACTATCAACCATAGGCTATCAAACTAGGTCCTTCTATACCTTGGACTCTGCCATAAACATCTTACGTTTCTTCCTATATGAATTTGTGTTTGTTCTTTAAAAGCCAGCTCTTTCAAGCACTTTTGTTATTTCTTCCCCTGTGTTCACATTCTTGGTACATTTTTTTCAACTCTATATTTAATTGCATGGTTTAGTAGATAGTCCTTATAATAATTTATTGGAATGCTTATCTCTTAGACTAGATTGTAACTCTTGGATTATACTGTGCATTCCCTGGGTTAGTCTGAATGCAAAATGTTTAAGAGCATCATATAATGGTTGGGTGACTAAAGATATTGTCAATTGTTTGGATGTAAAAATGCTTTTACTTACTGAAGTGGTTCTTCAAATGTTGATTTAATTCTCAGCTGACTAAAAGAAACTTGTTTAAATCATAATGCAATTGAAACCTATTCCTAATACTGGCTTCTTTTCTAGTATGAGAGTATGTTTTCTTTATGCTTCACAGCAACATGAAGGGACTTCTTTCTTCTTTTTTTACCCTAGCTTATGGGAGATCTTTCCTCAAGTTTTCTCTCATTACCTTAGAAGGAGAAGTCCACAGAAGAAATCCTCCCTCCCTCTCTCCCTCCCTGCCTCCCTCTCTCCTTTACTTCTTTCTTTTTTCCTTCCCTTTCTCTTTCTACCTCCCTCCTTTTCTTGCCTCCTTCTTTTCTCTTTTCTTCCTTCCCTTTTCATTCTTTTTTTCTTTCTTTTTGTTATGCTACTAAGATGTGATTGCTAGCAGGGTACTGGTGGCTCAAACCTGTAATCCCAGCTACTCAGAAGGCCAAGATCTGATTATCACAGTTAGAAGCCAGCCCAGGCAACAAAGTCTAGAAAATTCTTATCTCCAATAACTACCAAATAACGCACACACACACACACACACACACACACACACACACACACACACACACCCAGAAGTGGAGCTGTGACTCAAGTGGTGGAGTACTAGCTTTGAACAAAAAAACTTAGGGATAGAGCCCAGGTCCTTATTTCAAGCTCCAAGTCTGACAGAAAAAGGAAAAGAAGAAGAAGAAGAAAGATGTGGTTTCTGCCGTTTTTATTTCTGTGGTGAAGACATATGTAGCGTTGCATTTTGAGGATTGCATCTTTGTGTGTTGCCTGTCTTATAGCTTTGTAGAATGTTTGTCTTATACCATATCATTAGGGTGGTCCATGATACTCTTTCTTGCTGCGATCCTGTACACGATAAAGTGAAATTAGCTTTAAATAAGATCTACTAATAAATAAAAGCAACAAAAGGACCTTGCTACTTATTAAGTGTCTCATCTATCAATTTTCCTTTGGCTTACATCAAAGAAATCACCACAGGCCTCTTTCTTCCACTCTGACTCTTATCTCACATCTTAGGCAGGCTCCTTTCCTCCATATATCTGCAAATATGATGTTTAAACTTGAATACAAGCAACCAAACTCATATATTGATGAGTACTTGATTTCACTTCTTTAAATCTATACATTGTATTACACACAAACATACACACAAACATGATTACTTTGAGAATGTTTTGAGAAAAAAATGTACTATGCTGACTCCTGTGCTTTTATGAAGTCAAATTTTAAATAAATTCTCTTTCTGAATCACCTTTTTTTTAAAAAATGCATTCAATAGGTGGTGTTTGCATTGCTCAATCACAGAAAATCCCACGTGAACCAAGACCTGGCGAATTTGAAAAAATTATCAAACGCCTGCTAGAAACACCTAATGCTCGAGCAGTGATTATGTTTGCCAATGAAGATGACATCAGGTGCGGATTTACTTTCTTCTGTATATAGAATCATATTTGTCCTTCATCCTTTTGAAATATCTCCTGTGCATGTTCAATGTGAAATCTTGTGAGATTCCACCAGAATTACTAAATCCCTTTGCAATTACAAGCTGCCTTCTGCTAGAGACACAGGAGCCTCTGGTCTCCACGTCTTCAGTGTCTTTAGTGCAAAACCTTACTGAACAAGATGAGGTAAACAAGGATGATATAAACAGAGATGAAACAGGCTTAAGGATAAGGCTAACTAATGTGTGGTACAGTTGAAGTCCCTACTCTATTTCCTTTAGGAAATGATAAGACTCAGGCAGTTAGAATGATTGACTAATTGTTTACCTGTGACCTATTGAGTGTGTTTAATTTCATAAAGTGGTTGTCTTTGTTTGCTTCTATTGCTGTAATTAAATATCACAGACTGGGTAATTCATAAAGAAAACTTTATTGAGCTCTTAGTTCTGGAGGTCCAAGAGGGGCCTCCAGCTTCTGCTTGTCTGCTGAGCTCCTTCTTCAAGAGTCAAGACATGGAGGAGAACTTGATATGGCAAGAGCAGCTTCTTGCTCAGTCAGTCTTCACTCCTTGTAAAGCCATTAATGCCTTCCTGAAGGCTACATTCTCATGGCCTCATTGGATCCTAATTGCCTCCCAGGAAGCCCACCTCTGTGAAATTAGCCTATGACATTGGAGATTAACATATGATGTACATTTGTGAGATATAGTCAAGGCACAGCACTGGTATTATAACATGCATCATTGTACTGTTCTGTAATAAACGTGTCACATTTTCTTTCTTTTTTTAATTCTTCCAGGAGAATATTAGAAGCAGCAAAAAAATTAAACCAAAGTGGGCATTTTTTATGGATCGGCTCAGATAGCTGGGGATCCAAAATAGCACCCGTCTATCAACAGGAGCAGATTGCAGAAGGTGCTGTCACAATTTTGCCCAAAAGGGCATCGATTGATGGTAAGGATTTATTTTTTATTCCACCTGAACTAAAATACAAAGGCAAAAACTGGATATTAGAACAAAATGAAAGGTACTCATTATGGATGACTTTGAAGAGAAATGTTAGTTCTGATGACACAATTGTCCTCTCAATAGCTATCTAACATAGCATGTTTTAAAGACTATCCATTTGACTTTTGCTGTATGAAAAGGAACTATAGTTAGTATTTGATATTTCTGGGAATTGTATTTTAATTTTGCATATTTCCAAGGGCACATTTGAGGGTTACAGCATATTTGGAGGGAAAGGGCTTAATTAATAAAAACGAAATACATAATTCTTGGGCAGTACTATGATAAATAAATTTAATTGGAAAGATTTGGAGCAACTTAGAGGGAGAAAGAGAACAAAAGAAAGGAAGAAAGAAAGAATGAATGAATGAATGAAAATAAGAAAGAATAGGAAATATATCTTTTCCAATGGTATTGACAAGGACTAGAATTCCTACTTTTAACATTATCTTTTGGTGTAAGGCATTATTTCCAGACAATCTCCCTTCCACGAGGTGGTTATCTGGGAAAGATAATCTGTTAGCCTACTTACCCAAGCACAGATCTTTAGTGAATCAGATAAAAGTGAAACCTACAGGACAGATTCATTTTGAAGCGGGTAGAGACATTGGAAAGTTCTGGAATATTGATCCATGCCAAGAAGAGAGATTGAAGAAGAAGGAAAAAGAAGGATGACAAAAGAGGAAGTAGAAGAGGAGGAAACAAAAGAGGAGGAAGGAAGAGTCTGAGTTGGAATCCAACTATTACAAACCTTTAGCATGCAATATGAGGCCACTGCTTGCTGCCTGGAGGGCTCAGAGCACGGGAGAGGTTGTGAAGGATTGTGATAGCTACAGGACTCCCTGTTTTTCTCTGACTGTTCATTGATATTTGTTGGCTTTGCTGTGAATTCTTCTTTCTAGGTCACTGGTTCCTTCTTGATTGTTTTATATATTTGCTCCTGCAATTATTATAGCATAGTTTCTATTCAACATTCAGTTTGCAGACAGTTACATTTTGAATTTGAAAGAAAAATATCAAAATTATATCTTTCTTCTTTAAAATAGGATTCGACCGATATTTTAGAAGCCGGACTCTTGCCAATAATCGAAGAAATGTGTGGTTTGCAGAATTCTGGGAGGAGAATTTTGGATGCAAGTTAGGATCTCATGGAAAAAGGAACAGTCACATAAAGAAATGCACAGGTAGGGAGCCACTGGAATGTCCGTGGTGCATTTCTTCTGGCATTACCTGATAAATGCAGTGTTTTTTTCTGTGACTAATGACGAAGATATCTTCTATTTCCTATGGCTCTTGTTATAGTTTCTCAGCAGGGGTAAGCAGGCATGGATTATTCAATAAGTTTGTTTGTTTATTGGCTCTTTTAGTCAATCCACAAGCTATTTATTGACCCTGTACTAAATATGCAGCATTTCATTTGTCATTGAGTAGCATTTATTAACTACTGTGGGAAAAGTGCTTTATTAAATTTGTGGGGATATAGCCAAATAAGTAAGATGCAGTAATTTTCTTCAGGGGTTCAAAATGTAGGGAGTCTGATGGGTCACAAGTGCTTCTCACTTATATCCATATGTGTTCTTTATATACAATACTATTAGTTTCCAACGAGCACAGTAGCTATAACACAGCCCCTATACATTTTAATGCTTTTATTTTCTGTAGCACATTCTTAAAATAACAATGATATCCAAATATAAGTTGTATTTATTTTCAGATAATATGACTGCATGTGTACATAGAAGCAACTCTATAATTGTAAAACTTAGTAGTAAGCAAACCTAGCAAGATCAAAGAGGCAAGCTCAATATGAGCATCTATCTTTAACATAAATTCTAGAGATAAGCACATGTGAAGTGATAGGCAAGGAATACTGTTTATAAGTAAGCCAACACCGTTCTCCAAACATTAAGGTTGATTTTTAGCAAAGATGTATAAACCTTGTACACTAAAAGCTACAGATGTTGAATATAGGTAAGGTAAGGTTTTAGAAGCCATTCTTCTCTATCTTACCCCTCTCCCCTATGTTTCGGTATGTTCTTTCCCTCTGTTTCACTTCCTCTGAGGTGGTATGTTGAGTGGTAAAGCAGACATAGAATTGGAGGGAAGGCAGACATGTGGAGCATGGTGTCACACTGTAAAGGAATCTGACTTCAGGCTTCAGTACTAAATTCTGTACAGGAGCAGCTGTGTTGAGCATGGGGGCGTGACCCATGTTCTTTTGCTCACAGGACAGGAGACAGAGCTCTGTGAATCTAGAGTGAGAGTGAAGGAAGGGAGGTGGATGAGAAAGTGAATAGAAATAGGTCACATGCTGTGGGGCATGCCCAGATGCCTTAGCTGGCCCTGCCTGTTTCCCAGCCCTGAGGTCACATGTAGCTATTATGCCACAACCCGGAAAGGCAGTTCTAGCTGGGCCCGCCTCCAAGCCTTGGGACCATGTGTGGCCAAGATGGCGCCTGGTGGTGAACCCAGAGGCGGTCCTGTGGGCTGTGATGTAGAATTAGGCCGCCTCTTAGGATTGGTCCCTCAGCCCTCCACCCTTGACGGACAGCTAAGGCCTCCCTTCACAGTCCCTAGATAGGTGCACTTACACCCCTCCCCTTCCTGCTGATCTTTGACCTGATTGGCTCCTGTGTCTTATTTAATAGAAGGATCTACCTCAATAAAGCAAGACTTGCGCAGACATTTCTCCCCGACTGTGTCTAATTGTCCTCTGGGTGAGGGGAGGCTGAGTGCGGGCGGTCTGTTGACCCTTCTCCTTTCTTGGCCGGCCCCTGTCTGGGTGAGCTTCCCCATCTCTCCTGCAGGTCGGGAGAGCGCTGGGGGCTGAGACCCTGACAACATGCGGTCTTGAAGTTCTTTCTAGAAATTTCAGAATGGAGGAGTTTTTGCTTTAATACACGTATAGGAAAGGAAGAATGTGCTCAGATAACCGTTGAAAGGGAGAAGTTTTCAAAAATATCATTTTGTGGCATAAGCATGAGGAGGGCTGTGAGAAGTATAAAGAGGTCTGGGGCTCACTTGAAAGAAAAGGCAAACAGGTCTGTCCAGCAGCCCTGGTGATGGTCAGCTACCACCTGCACAAGTGCTGCAAAGAAGTGGGCCATACAGGACAGGTTCATAGGATGCTTTAGTGTTTTGTTTGTTTGTTTGTTTATTGTCTGGTTATGGTCCTGGGGCCTACACTCAGGTCCTAGGTTCTGCCCCTGAGCTTTTGTGCTCAAGGCTAGTGCTCTACCATTTGAGCCACAGCTCCATTTCTATTTTTATGGTGGTCAGTTGGAGACAAGGACTTTCCTGCCTGGACTTGCACCATGGTCCTCAGATCTCAGTCTCCTGAGTTGCTAGGACAACAGACATGAGCCATTGGTGCCTGGCTCAGCAAGTAAGCTTTATAGTACAAGTGAGAAGCTGACAGTGGGGCAGGGGATGGGTAAGAGATGGAGGTTTGTAATGATGTATTTCTGTCTGGGAGGTCGAGAAAGTGATGATGTAATCCAACAGAATCAAGGGCTTGATTTGGTCCAATACAGCCCCATGGAATTGCCCAGTAGGTGGCAGCATAAGGTCTGGGACCCTACAATGTATTCACTAGACATTCAAATTAGGGAGTCATAGAGGGAGATTTGTGAGTTAAAGGCCAGGATTAGAGAAGCAGTTGCCACCAGAGATTAAGAAAAAATGTAGAGTTTTGATGGAAGAGTCACGAGGAGAAAGCCAGAAAAGAAACAATGGTGGTCTTGAAGGGGGTGTGGGGGAGATGAGCTGAAAGTCAGGTCATCTCAGTCCCCAGCTGAGAGGCTGGGCTGACAGGCCAAGGGCTGTTGCTGTGCCAGAGTTGTGACTGAGGCAGAAGTGGGAGAGGTGCACCTAAACACTGAGGGATTCAACACAAACAGAAGGAAAGAAGTAGAATATGCTGTTTCATGAAGTTTGGAAAATAAAAGGAGGTAGCTACGACTTGAAAAAGAAGCAAAGAAAAAGCATGTGTAAGCATGATTGCAGATAAAACAGAAGAAAAGAAACTCTTAGAAGAGAATAGAGAGCCAGTGTTTCTGGAACTCTTGAAGAGATCCAAGACAAGGCATGAAGAAGAGGGGCCTACTTTCAAAGAACAGATCTTGTTTGATGAAGAAGATAAATAAACACACTTGTAATGGGAAGGGGGAAATTTCATGATTAGGTGTAAAATGTGGACATAGTAAGGAAATTCAGAAAATGGATATTCAAGATAAAAAATCTAAAACCTCATGGACAAGGCATTTGATAACAGGAAGTAGTGTTGCAAGAACCTCCAAAACGAGGGGAGAGAAGGTGGGTTTGCAGCGCAAAGTCACAGAGTAGGGCACAGTAGGCAGGTGTTTAGAGTGAAGAGGTCTGGCTAATTGAAGAGTATGATATGTATTAAGAAACAACAGAAAATAAAGAGGGGCTAGTTTCTAGAAGGTTTAGGAGGAGAGTTTATGCACAGTAATGTATGGTTTTCATTGAGATATTTTTATGTTGTGCTTAATTTTGAATTCTAAACATTATTGTTTGGTCTTCAACAAATCCAAATATTACTGCTTAGGCAGTAGTAATAAAATTGTACAAGGTTATGAAATATATGTGTGTGTGTGTGCATATGCTTGTATTTGTCTAACTTCCTACTAGTTATACAATCATATAATGTTTCAATAGATTGTTTTCAGAACTTGTGTTTTTCAAGGAAGTTGAATTATGTAGGTACATGTTTAGCATCACTGATGTAAATCATATACTGGATACTTATTTCCAAAAACTATGGTAAGTAAATAAGTCAGGCCAAGAGTGACATAGGATTCACGTTTGCCCTTGTATAAGTGAGGTTTAACATACAAACTTGAAGGAAATATATTGGATGGTATGCAAGTGTATACAAATGTACTAACTGAAATAAGGTAGATCCAAGGGAGATCTCAAATAATGCAATTCCTCAGAAAGCCAAAATCAAGTTCAGTAAAGTGAAACACTAGGAAACAGGTACTTGAAAGGGATAGAGTGGTGCCAAAGGGAAAGGAGTAGATGAATGAAGAGAAGAGTGGGAGAATGCAGACAAAAATCCAATGTATATTCTCCAAAATTAAGAAGACTGGGGGACAGGGTGGATAGGGGAGAGATGGGAGAGAATGTTGAGAGGGGTGATGTTGATCAAGATATACTATATTCATAAACTGCTTTGTTAAATGGCAACTCCTTTGTACAACTACTTAAAGACTACTTTTGCATTGTGTGGGAGGGGCAAACTCACCCTTAGGGATCTGGGTTAGTAAGCATTTCTGTGTAAATCCCATTGTGGGGGATACTAAAATAACTTCTTGGGTAGAAAGCAAAAGCAAATAAATAATGAAATGTTCTGATTTAGTTTTTATTTTTAGAGAAAGAATAACCCATACAAGTTTCCAAATGGTAAGAAAAGTCATTTGTGCCTCAAATTATTGACACACTCAGATTTCATTTCTGTTTAGGGGCAAGAGGGAAGAAGATCTAGCATATTCCTGGTCAAATATACTTAAGAGGAAAAGTTTATAATATATTTGTAAGTAGAGGGGACTATGGTTTGAAAATTGTTTTTAAAGATGGCTTTAACATAGTCCTATTTGCTGAGTGCTGGTGCCAATTATCCTAGTTACTCAGGAGGCTGAGATCTGAGGATCCCAGTTTGAAGTTAGCCAGGGCAGCAAAGTGCATTAGACTCTTAACCCAATTAAGTACCAAAAAGTTGGTAATAAAAGTGTGGATCAAATGGTAGAGCACCAACCTTGAGAGGAAAAGCTAAGGGATAATGCATAGGCCCTGAATTCAAGCCCTAGTATTGGCATAGACAGACAGACACACACATGTTTTTCTTTAACAAAGAATGAGAGAAAAACCAAAGAACCCTGAGAGCAGTTGTAGAGCATTATCTGTGGGCTAAAGGTGCTGGGTAAAATTTCACATTAGATAGTGGTAATCTAAACACAGTTATTTGCTTCCATTGAAGGTGATACTGGCAATATACTTACATGGATAAAAAGAATAATTCCCAGCAGTGTAGGGCTTCTGTCTTATTAATTTTCAGGAGACAGAATATTTTCCAGCAGTGAGGAGCATCTTCTTTCTACCATTAATTCAGTTCCAACAGTTTTCTGGTATGATTTTCCCCTGCAACCACCACCCCCATCCTCCTTCTCATGAAAGCTGTGCTAGCATGGCCCAATTTTGATATGCTGGCCAAATTCCAAGTGAGGTAATTCCTATCATCCACTTAGCTATTTATGTAGTTATTATTGCTTCTGAGAGCTGCTGAGTTCTGAAAACTACCACTACTTAATCCTACTTAAAATTCCCTTTGTCTTTCTCCAGAACAGAAAAAGGGCTCTTTTATACTTGTTATCAGGAGTGATGGCTGTTATTTTATAGATAGAGAGCTGACCTCTCTCTCTCCCTCCTACTCCTATTCTACTCTCAGCCGTAAAGCTTTCTACTCCTCAAAAGCCAGACACCACAGACTCCTTTGAGATGAGCATCTTCATCAGCTGCCTTCACACATTTTGTACAAATGTGTTTCTCCTGTAGTCTCCTGCCTCAACTCTTTCCTGTTTCCCTCCATTGCCTCCTCTTTTTCTCTCTTCCTATCTTTTCCTCTCATTTGATATTATTTTGTCCAGCAGTGGAGATTTTCTTCAGAGATATTGTTTGACTCATTGAATGACGGACATTCCCACTTTTTGCCTTCTCATTTAAGGACTCAGTGGTAAATATTGCAGAGATCTTCCCACAGCTGTTTGAACAAAAGCAGGGTCCTCTCAGGACACACTATGTTTTTGCCTTGATTTCTCCACCAGGAATTATAATTCGCTCTTTCTTGCCAAAACAGTGTCTATGTGTGTTGGTGCATGTTGTAATTCTAGAACTTGAGAGGCTGAGGTGAGACATTTGTGTGTTCAGGACTATACAACATAGGAAGACATAACATAGCGAGGCCTACATAACATAGTGAGAACTTTTTTTCCAAAGAAGAAAACACACACACACACACACACACACACACACACACACACACACACACACACAGCATACATAAGGCAAAGAATAAGACTGAATCCTTTAAACAACCCAATAAATCCAATCAGTTCCATAAACTACCTTACAATCATGCTTTCACTTGTTGATTCATTTGAATAACCCGCCATGTGCTAGTCAAATGCTTTGTAGCTGTAGAGATAAACAACAGAACCTCCCTGCCCCCCTAGGAGCTCACAGAGATCTACACACTTGTCTCTTTGGCTCTGAAGTGCTTTCCTTGTCTGCTAGGTTTTAATCTTCAGCCAGGGGATGGGAGCCCTGCAGCTTAGTCTGCATACAGCTGACACTCAGATACTAAATGGTAGTGAGCATATGCTACACGAAATGGCCTATTGATTCTTATTTATGATGATAGAAATAGTGGTAATGGAAAAAGCAATGCCCAAATATGTTTCTTCCCACAAACAAGCAATACTGTCAGTGAACCAAATAGCAGGCTCAATAATTAGCTCTTGGAAAGTCTGGTCAGTTTATTTTCTAGTGCCAGAGTAACTGGGTCACTTTTTCAGGTACAGCTACCTCTCAGTATTCCTTCCTTTGGCTCTGAAAGGGCATGCTAGGAGAAAGCTCTCCCTCATTTGCCCCTAACTCATGAGGCCCTTGAGAATGAATTGGGTGGTTAGCATGAGGGACAGATTTCTACAATTTGGTCTGGTGGTTCAGAATGAAATAATATCAGGATGTTCTTTCCAGAATTTAAATGTGTTCTGGCATTCCTATTTGTCCTTTGTCTAGAGTAGCACTCTGACAGGGAAAATGAGTTTACATTAGCACTCTGAGGTGGCCAAAACTCCCAATGACTTCTCTCTGCCATTTCGTAGGTGCCATATTGAATTCCACTAGGTGCATCTGAGATGAGAAAACAGGCATTGATTTCAGACACATTAGATTTTAGGATTTAGAGCCAGAATACAAGATCAAAATCATGCTCTAGTCTTCTGGATGTGGAAATTAGAAACCAGAGAAGTGAATTATTAAAAACAATCACACTGTTATTCTTAAAGATGCAACTAGAACCCTGGTGTCTTTTATTTGAATTTGTCCTTGACCTTTACAATCTCGGTTTATTTCATTATTTGCTTATTTCACAATTTTGCCATATAGGTGCCAAATACTTTTTGTTTGCTCTTTCTAATGCTTTATGTGTGACACAATGCATTGTAGGATTTGAATACCACCAGCTATAAAGTGGAATAAAATAATAACTTATTGGCTGTGGTCTAAACTTACACAAAATAGTAAACATTTTAATATTCCTCCTATTGATTTTCAATTACATGTGTGGTTTTTCCTAGTGAGTCTGAGAAAGCACAAACCTTTTTATATAGTTTTCTCCTTCCCTGCCACTTATGAGTAGAAATAGTATTACATTTAGGTAAGAAAAAAACAACAAAGAAGGAAAAATTACAACTTGTAAGTTTCTATTACAACTTATAAGCTTCTATAATTCAAAGTCCAGTGGCACTGAGATAAAGTAATTTACTTTGCTAAATTATAGTTATTTCACTCATATATTCCATATAAAAGCAAACCTATTGCCTGACATAGATGGCTCACTCCTGTAATCCTAGCTACTCAAGAGGCTGAAATCTGAGGATTATAATTCAAAGCCAGCCCAGACAGGAAAGTCCCTGAGTCTCTCATCTCCAATTAACCACCAAAAATAAAAATAAAACCCCAAACAGAAGTGGATCTGTAGCTTACTTGGTAGAGCACAAGCCTGAGAACAGAGGCTCAATGATAGCACCCAGGCTCGGAGTTCAAGTCCCAGGACTGGCACCAAAAGAAATAAAAGCAATTTGAGGACAGCATCTCTAGAACTTTAGTGTGCCAAAATCACTCAAGCACCATGTTAAGATGAAGATTTTGACTTTGTTGGTCTGGCACAAGGCCTTCTATATATTCTCAACAGTACCCAGGTGATCTGAGCCATACATCAAGTAAAGGGAAAATGAGAGTTAGTTTGTAATGATACCAGTAGCTTCTGAAGTTTAATTAGCAGGATAAATAATCAGCTTGTACTAATGATTACTGATAAACTCAAGCTGCCTTACAGAGGATCATGGAAATAAAACTGAGTGTAAATCATCAAATGCAAAAAAAAAAAAAGTGCAATCAGGAGCTTGTGTTGTATATACCCACTCCAATAAGTGTTTTTGATCATTAAAGTGTAAAGATACAGTAATATGTGTATGTGTTGTCTTATAAGGAAAGCTTAATTGCTAAATTTAAAGAAAAGTATACAGATGCACCTGCATCTTTAAAATATGCAAGTAGATTATAGTTTGCCATGTCAACAGCCAAAAATATTCTGAAAATTTAAACTGTACTTTCAACTATGTAGCGTGAAAGAGCCAGGGTCTCATGCTTTTGCCTGGGCAGATGTTGGACTGCAGTTTTCCTGCCTTTAGCACCCAAATACCTGGGAGACTGTTTATCTTAATGGTTCAATTTTTCAGAAATTGCATTCTATCTGGCCTAGGAGAGTTGCCAAAGACAACTGAAGAGGGTAGTTCTGGAGTCTGATTTGATGTCAGATTCTTTTCTTGTCCTTGTCTTGCTCTGAAGGCCTCTTCCCACATAGGGCTGAGTTGTCCTTACCCATTCCACTCTTTTCTCTGGTACAATGGCCTGTTTCTCAATGGTTATCCAAGGTTAAATATTCTATGCGAATCTCTGTGACTCTTTAGGGAGTCACATTGATTTTCTTGATCTGGAAACACTAATTCTGTTGGTTTTGAAAGCAATTTGAGTAAATTTCAAGAATACATTAAAGTTCACACTTTTTTAGACAATAACTCAAAACAGAACAATATCCATTCTGTAAAATGCTCATGAATTTAAGTCTTAGAATTCCTTTCTGCAAAACAACAGATTTTGGCATTATGGGCATAATTGAGTGCTGAATGTTAACTGGGTGTTTTCTGGAATATTATACTGAACAAATAAAAAATGGAAAAGAGAAAGATAGGTAATAAAAATGCCAGCTGAGTATTTTTGAAAACCATAGTAAGGCTTAGACAAATATGGATGGCAGAGAGTAGAAAACAAGAATTGTCATTCCTTCAATTGTAATTAAACACTAGGTGAGAGATGGATTCATTCAAACCAAGCCAAACACAAGAAATGAATATGTAGATGGCTTAGTATTGGGAAAATTTAATATCCTTACTCCCCCCTAAAAGTACAAGCAGATGAAATACTATGTATTAATTATATGACAAAGGAAGTATTTTTAATAAAGTTTTTTCCCTAGGTTTTTTTTTAAACCCATGAGATTTGAGAGAGTGCTTTTGTTATTGTGACAGTAAAGTAAAAGAGAATTAAGCTAAACTCCTATACACATGTCTAAACAAAGCAGCTAACTAGCTAGCTGAGCAAAGAGCCAAAAATGTTAGGGTAAAGGAGACCAAAAACAAAGTATTGTCTAAGTTTACAATGGTTATTTGAGAAAACATCTGAAAGGAAAATTATCCCAGAAAAACCACAGACCATAGACGAAGTCATGTAGAGCAAAAGAGTTTATTGCCAGCAGGGCTGGCAAGGTCAAATTCCCACAGAGTAGTAAGGGAAAATGGTGCTGGAGCTCTCTCTCAGGGGGTCTTTATAACTTCATGCAACAAGTTGGGAGGCTCTTCACCTGCCCCTCAGGTATCATCAGCCAAGGGCAGAGTCACATTGCCAAAGGGCAGATCTTATGTCTGGGCCAGGGGCATTCTATGAGCTTCTATTCCTCCCTTGGTTGTTTATTATGGGCAGTACCAGGCAGGGGGTGTGAACGGAGGTCTTTTCTTCTCGATCTACTTCCTGATGAAAGGGGGTGAGGTAGTCAGAAAAGGAAAAAAAAAGGGGGGGAGGGGGCGGCACTGTCCAAGTTGGCTGAGATTATGGCTGTCATAGAGATGTTATTCATCCACTATGGGATCCTCTGGATCCTCGGTGACTGGAGGGAGGCTAGGTCCCAACTTTCTCCGTAGAGACAGGGGTCCAGTTGGCTCGCAGGTGTATGAGGGTGGATCAGATAGGTGACGTTTGACGTGATGGATATGAATCCGGTGCGGATGTCCCTTAACCTGTACAGCTGTAGGAGTAGAGAGAGTTACTGGATAAGGCCCTTCCCACTTTGAGGAAAGCTTGTTTAAAATCTGTTTGCAGGACCGGTTGGCACGTTCCACCTTCCCTGAGGACGGAGGGTGGTAGGGAATATGGAAGTGCCAGGAGCTGTTTAGAGACTTAGCCAAGAGCTGGGTTACAGAGGAGATGAATTCCGGGCTGTTGTCCATCTGGATGGAGGCTGGCAGGCCAAAGCGGGGAATTATTTCCTGCAAGAGAGGTCCCAGGAACAAGTTTAGAGTGGAGGAAAGAGAAAGCCTCTACGTAGCTGGTCTCCATTAGCTTGCCCGAATGCTTGCAGAAGTTGGAGAGATCCCGTATAACATCAGGATTCAGAGTCCCTATTAATGAGCCCTATGGACTGATTGTCCAGTGAATATTTGGGCCAGATTTCATTGCATAATCATATAAGCTCTTCGGGGTCAATATCAGACTTGAGTTTTAGAACTTTTAGGTTGTCTAAAAGACAGCCCAGGGGAGAGTCCTGAGGAATGTTAGATTGTGCCCCTCCCATGGTCAGTGGTTAGCTGAGGAGTCAATACCAAGCATCCTCAGTATTACTCTGGTCAGCTGAAATGTAGGAAACAATAAGCAGTGTGGTCGTTACTCCATTGCTGTGTCTCGGACTGAGCTCAGATGCTACGGTTGCCTGGAGTGGGGCTCAGAACTTGGCGCCAAGGTTTTTTTCTGTTCTCTTTGTGTGGCTCTGAAGCTTTCTAGTGTGGGCCGTGGCCCTATGGTAAATGGGAAAATCAGATCTGAGCCCCTGGTTAGATGATCACTTACCCTGGGTGTGATGGCAAATTTGCCACTGTTGAATGAAGGAAAGTGTTCAGTCAAAAGGAAGCCAGCTTGGCGGTCTTCTGGGTTGGTTTAGGAATGCGGGCTAGGTCTGGGAGGCAGCTTGGACCCCCCCAAAAATGGGGAAGCTAATCCACCAGGGAACCTATCCCGGGTTTGGCACCAATGAAAGGAAAATTATCCCAGAAAACCACAGACCATAGATGAAGTTACGTAGAGCAAAAGAGTTTATTGCCAGCAGAGCTGGCAAGGCCAAGTTCCCACAGAGGAATAAAGGAAAATGACACTGGAGTCTCTCTCAGGGGGGTCTTTATACCTTCATGCAACTAAGGTGGGAGGGGCTCCTCCTGCCCCTCAGATATCATCAGCCAAAGGCGGAGTCACATTGCCAAAGGCGGAGTCACATTGCCAAAGGTCAGATATTATGTTTGGGCTGGGGGCATTCTATGAGCTTACAACATCCTGAAGAATCTTGATTTTTTTTGGTTACCAGAAACACTTGATAAATTCTATATTGTTGTAAACATCTCCCCTCAAGAAGTATATGCTTTATAAAAACACAATAGTTAGAAAATGCAATAATTAGTATTTAGGTTACTTATATACCTTTAGAATTTAACATAAACTTAGTGCTATTTGTCTTTCAAATGAATTAACTGGTCAATAATGTTGACCAGTTACATTGATATAGTACATGGTGCCTAGTTTAGTGTGAACTCTCTCTCTCCTCTCTCTCTCTCTGTGTTTGTGTTTGTGTGTGTGTGTGTGTGTGTGTGTGTGCACTGACTAGGTAGTCATTTTTGCTTGATTGCTAGGTACTTTACCACTTGAGTCATATTCCCATTCCTATTGTTTTTATTTTTTTCCTATTGTTTTTAGGTTCCTTTCTTCTTTTTTGTTTGTTTGTTTGTTTTTCTTTCTGTCAGTCATGGGGCTTGAACTTGGGCCTGAGCACTGTCCCTGAGCTCTTTTGCTCAAGGCTAGCTCTCTATCTCTTGGGAAAAAGCACCATTCCAGATTTTTGACTGGTTAGCTGGAGATAAGAGTCTCCTGGGGACTTTTCTGGCCCAGGCTGGCTTCCAACTGCAATCCTCAGATCTCAGCCTCCTGAGTAGCTAGGTGTTGGGACCTCAAGGATCCCTTTTCCCCTATCTCCCGGGGAAATGCCTGAAGCCCAGAAACTATGAAAGAGCACTCGGCCTTGTCCTCCACCAGCAGAAGGCCAAGGCGTACCCTCATGGGTTACGCTAAGTTGAGGAAAGGTTGCTGATGTCTACCCCCCGCCGCCTGCCCCCCTCACCCCGCGTCCCCTCATGTTTCAGGAGCGGCGGCGCAAGAAGACATCAAAGGAGATGCCTGGATGTTTGAATGGATCTCAAAGGATTTAATTGGGAGGGGGTTTATATAGCGGTAATGGTGGGAAAGGAGGGGGACTGGCCAAAGGGCCAGTCATAGGCTAAAGACCGTGTCCATCAGGTGATGTCATGAAACTTCCTTTGTGGGCTGGACAACCCCTATCATGGTGGCATGCACGTGTTTGCCTCCCCCAGGGGCGGGGTCTTCTCTTCCGGTTGAGGCCGGAAGGAGTGACTAGCTTTAACACTGTCCCAGGGCTGGGGGAAGGGCAGCATCTCGGGAGCTCTTGTTGTCCTTCCCTAATTAAGGCCCAAACTGAGTCCCCAACAGCTAGGATTACAGATGTGAGCCACTGGTGCCTAGCTGTGTTTTCAGGTTTGTTTTTAAGATGAGATCTTGTGTTTTTACCTGAGCAGATCCTTAGACTACAATTCTCCTATCTCTGTAGGCAAAGCAGCTGTGATTATAGGTATATGTTACTATGCTGCCTACCTTGATTTTGAAATAGTTTCTCTCTAACTTTTGCCTGAACTGGTCTTAAACAATGATCCTTTTATCTTAGCTTTCTGTGTAGCTGGTATTGTAGGTGTGGGCCACAATTCACATTAAAATATTACACTTATATTATTTAAGGAGATGACACGTTGTGTTCATACTACTTCTAGCAAGGTAACCGAATGGTGGAAAGGTCACTTGGAAAATATGAGAACATATTAAGAACATGTTCACTTATTTAGTGTAGGCATGTTTATTTACTGGTTTGTTGCCTTATCCTTCAAGAACATAGATTTCATAAGGGAAGAGACCTTTTGTTTCACTGTTGTTTCCAGTGTTTTAGATGGAATTTGGCGCAAATGGACTTCCTTGAGATATTCATGAGTCTCTTATACTATTCAATTCAGCTTTTATTTACTATCTGGATTTTCCCCAGGACTGTCTAGTCAGCATCAGTAGCATATCACTGAACCAAAAAGAAATGGGTCTTATTTTTACAGACAATGGGAAAGTAAGCCAAATCCTTGTAATGAAATACAATATGGACATATACCAGGGACAACTCATTAATATAGGATAAGGGAAAAGAGAGACATGATTTATGTTGAGATTAAAACAAGAAAAAAATTAGGTAAGCTGAAGAACTTATTGTAGAATTATTTCAGGCAGAGGACAAAACAGGGACCAGGAGACAGAGAAGAGAGCAGTGAAGGGAACTGAGCAAGTTCAATATTGCTGTTGGGCAGAGTTGCTAGGGGAATAGGGGAGAAGGAAGAGCAGGAAATGCAAGATTTTGTATGCTTCACAAGGGAGCTGAAATCTGTTTTGAAAGGCAATGAACAGGCACTAAAGGGTTTTAAGCAGATTGGTGACATAATCGGATTTCCATTTTAGAAAGATTATTCTGGCTGTCGTGTGAAGGATACATGGGAGAGGCGTGACACTGGGCTGGGAGAAGGGGCACACAGAGGTTTCAGTCGTTCCTCTAAAGATCGTGGTAGCCTGAGAGACAGAATACTTTTTAAGAGATATACGCGTAGTTAACTGTGATGTATTTAGGTAGAGGACAGATGAATCATGGGTAATACCGGGAAGACTAAAATGGGAAAGCAAGTTGGTGATTGAAAAACTATCCCCAATATAATGAATGATTAATGGAGGAGGGAAAGAGGAAGATGAATTTGTTCATGGCACACTGAATTTAAGGAACCTATGAGACATAAGAGATGCCGAAGTCTGAGATGTAGTCATTTATATGACTTTGAAGCTGATCAAAGAGGTCTTTGTACAAATGAAGATGATCATCATTAGATGATAAATAGGACCACATGAGAGAGAACCAACAAATGAACTGATATCAAATGGCAGAAGGCCCAAGGCAGAGCCTGTAGGAAGTTAGCCTTTAGGGGTTGTTTAAAGGAGTAGACTTCCCTCATGCAATTTCTCTGATATTTATCTTTAAGGGGTAGCAGAGCAGCAGCCCTAGCTTGGTGCTATCACCTAGATGCCTCTGTGATAACTCTGTAGCCATGACTGATAGGCTTAAAGTGAGAACTTGACCAAAGCTACATCATCAGATAACTTCCAATGAGTATTTAAAATAACATTGAAAAGAGGGAAGATCAGTCTCTTTTGGAAGTAGGTGGGTTTGAGACGGTCAGATAATGTGTTTCCAGAAAAATGGAGCCAAAAGAATAATATTAACTGAGGACAGAATGGAAGTGATCAATGTGAAGAGTTTGAACTATCATCAAGCCTTTAATCATGCCCTTACTTGCAGGTATGTGAGATAGTTCAAGGGTCTTCTGATTTAAGTTTTTTCATCCTTAACAAGCAACCTTGAGTCCACACACATGATAATGGTGTTTGACATACAGGATGCTTGGGAAGATCAAAGGTATGCATAACCATTGACTACTTACTACACAGGGTATATAATCAACACTACTGATCCAATGGAAATTTCCCTTTCCTTTATGTCAGCCCTAGCTAGTAGAACTTACTGCATTATCCAATAGAGTAGCCATTAATTACATGTGACTCTTGATTCCTTGAAATGTGGCTAGTATAAAGTATGGAGCAAGTATACATATATAGCGTGTGTGTGTGTTTGTGTGTGTGTGTGTGTGTGTGTGTGTGTGTGTGTTGGTCCTAATGCCTGGGTGCTATCCCTGAGCTGTTTTACTTAAAGCTAGTCTTCGGGGCTGGGGATATAGCCTAGTGGCAAGAGTGCCTGCCTCGGATACACGAGGCCCTAGGTTCGATTCCCCAGCACCACATATGCAGAAAACGGCCAGAAGCGGCGCTGTGGCTCAAGTGGCAGAGTGCTAGCCTTGAGCGGGAAGAAGCCAGGGACAGTGCTCAGGCCCTGAGTCCAAGGCCCAGGACTGGCCAAAAAAAAAAAAAAAAAAAGCTAGTCTTCTACCACTAGAGCCACAGCTCCACTACTGGGTTTTTTTGGCGGTTAATTGGTGATAAGAGTCATGTGCCCTCCTGCCTCGGCTAGCTTCAAACCACAATCCTTAGACCTCATGGTAATAGACCTGAGCTTCCAGTAACCAGTTCTGATTTTTAAATTATTACTTAATTATATCTATAACTGTAAATAACCAGGCAAGGCTGGTGGCAAGCATATGAACAACAGAAGTCAAGGTTCACAGACTTGTAGAACACTTTAGTTTCAGCATAATGTGATATAAGTTAATCCTGGTTGGTTTCCCTGCTGGCCAGTTCAGTTTCACTGAAAGACTAGTTGGCAAAACAGTTCTAATCAATGAAAAGTTGAGAAAGTCTCTCAGAACCCTTTGAAAGGGAGTGTGGCTATTGTGACATTTGTAATTGGTGGCTGGACTTGCAATGGCGAAATCATGCTGAGGACAGCAGGATAGACAAGAGGCAGGAAACTTAGCCCCTGCTTTGACCCTCTGAACCTCTCACTTTACCAGCTCTGGAAAGACCTTTATTATATATGATGATAATACATTCTCCCAGTTTTAAAGCCATTTTACATTGGAGGTCTTATTGGCTGCAGTTGAAAATATGGGTACCTCCCTCGTACATACATTATAATTAAGTGGAAATGATTTATTTGACATAACAAAAACATGACTCATTTTGAGAAGATATGAAAACATTTAAATAAAATTATTTTTCTAGCAAAATTAAAACCTTGAAATAAACCTGTACATGAATACTTATAACACTGACAAAGCTATTGATAATTTAAGTGGATTCACTACTGATTGTTTAAATTTGACCTGCCAGTCAGTAAACACAAAATGTAATTTGCTTTATGAAAATTAAAATGATATACAGATTTTGGCTTATATAAAAACACATGCATACTGTAGTTTCATATAAGTTTCAAAATTATAAAACATTATAATTATACATTATTAGTGGATATCCTTTAGCTTATCAAAATAATCCATTTCTGGGTTCCTTTAATCAAAATGTGTTTTAGTCTATCAAAACAAAAAAAAAGTGGTGCCAATCCTAGGCCTTGAACTCAGGGCCTGGGTGTTAACCTTCAGCTTTTTTGCTCAGAAACATTGAGCCACTTCTTTGGCTCTGCCACTTGAGCCATAGCTCCAATTTTGCCTTTTTGGTGGTTAATTAGAGAAAAATCTCATGTTTTTTTTTTGTGGTATGGGCTAGCTTTGAATCTTGGTCCTCAGATCTCTGCTCCAGAGAAGCTAGGATTTCATGTGTGAGACACTGGTTCCCAGTTCTATGAAAATATTTTGCAGGTGGTGGTGGAGTGCCGCTTACCACCCAGGAAGACAATAATTCAGCTAGTGTTTTTATTTCAAGTGCAGGTGGAAATATGTGAAACTGCTGGCAACTTTATCAACTAGATCATGAAGCTTAAGTGGAGTGTTCTCTGTTTAGCAAAATCCCAGCCTTATTGGTAACAACCTCTAGTATTCTTACTAAATTATGTATTTTTTTGTTTTGATATTTTGAGAGTGATGATGGTGGCTATTATTAGTGTAAGTGCACTGGTCATAAAGACCACCCAGATTGCTCTGTTTCCCATGGATGTTATCAAAATTTGACATGGCTAAAACATAAACCTTAAATGTGTAGCTCACATTGCTTTCAGAAATGGCATTTTTCTCTTTTATGCTTCTCCCTATCCCTTAACACGGGCTGACATGAGATACAGATACTGTCTTGAGAAAAGGTAGTATTCTGTTGAATGGCTGTTGTCCTTTCGACCATGTATCGCATCCCATTAAAGCCATGTGCTTACATCACTTTGGGTATATGGTTAAAATTGTAGACATTCAGTTAGGAAAATGGTGAATACTTTTTATTAACGACAGTCATCTGGGCTTGAATTCTCCTTTTGTTCATGGCCCATGAACACAAGAATTTTCTCTGTTCATGCTACAAAGGGTAGGAATATGCTCTACTTGTGTTTCTACCCAGATTTCTCCCGGAAAGAAAGCAGGCAATGTTAGCTAAGCTATGAGATGGGAGCAGTAGTCAGCTCTTTGCCAAGACAGATCCAAGACTCCAAATGTGCCAACTCAGCAGACCCCAGAGAGATGATCTAAAACCTGAAAAATGCTCCGGCTTCCATCAGGGTTGGAGATAATTTAAATAAAGCCCAAATACTACTAGCTAACAGAATCAGAGGACATTAGAGGAGGAAGGAAACTTAGAGGTCATTGTCCCCAATGTCTTCCCTAGCTTCACCTCCCAGCTGATGTGAAATGAGGACAGGGAGGACACAGAAACATTTTGGTTTCACTGATTCAGTAAAATTCTTGAAGGCTTTTATTGGTGCAAAATGAGGCTTTCTCGTTGACTCTAAATAGGCTTATTAACAGCACACAGAAGGATTTCCACTGTGATCTTTCCTTTGTCCCTCGTCAGAGGGAAGGCAGAGGTCTGAAGCAGGCTGATAGCTGTGGAAGTGAAAAGTACCCACAGGCCAGAGGGCAGAGAACGGGCTGGCTGCCAGCATTGGGCTGACACCCCGAGGAGTGTCATTTGTCTGAGCTACTTTTCTGAAACAGAAGCCTTCGCCTTTGTATATTTGTGACTATGAAACAGCAATGCTGTAGCAGGTCCAAAGCAGCACAGAAACTAATAATGTATACTGATGTAGGATGCCCACCTCCACTCTCCTCCTCCCCTCAAGAGTAGTAGTTTACATTTCAATACATGGCCAGCATCCTGGGAATTCTGACATGAAGCTTCCCATAGGGATCTCATTAATTGGTGTGAAGGTTTAATTCAATGGAGTCCTGGAAACTGTGTAGCTTTTCCTTCTCTGCTTACTGACAAAAAGTGTCCCCCATTGTTGATTTCTTTATGGGTTTGGCCTGCATGGTAAGCCTGACAGAAAACTCAGCTTGAGTGTGATGTGTGAACTGCATGGTCCACACTCTTTCCCCAAAGGGCCTCGGGTTTGATTAAATGTTTAAATGACCTTTTAGGAGAGATGATTATGAGGATGGGCAAACAATTTTGTTCTTCCCATTATTAATAACTGCAGTGTGTAATTTGGGGGGTATGTGTAGACAGACTTAGTAGAAGTGTGACTAAGAGAGTTGGGCAATCCTTGGTGGTGAGGGTGATGGTAGTTTTGATAGGAATAAGCAGGGAGTAAGATTTGCAAGGAAAGAACAAAGTCAACACACCTCATCATCACCAGCTCCCTTCTCTCACTCTCAGAGGCAGGCACACAGCAGGTTACGTGGCTGATGACTTGTTAAATACATGTGAGTTCCACTGTTAGTCAAGGACACATCTTGGGGTCCAGGGTATTTTTCCCTTTCACTGCTCTCTGGGTGGTTGAGAAGTAACTTTAAAATAGTAATTGTAATTCAAGTATAGATTTACTCAAGGCAATCCCCAGGAAAACACTGCACTCAACTATAAACCACACATAGTCTCATTATTCAATCTGTCTTTAAAGAACCTTATCCGTTTGCTGTAGGTTTGGCTTCCTAGAGTAGGTTGATTCTTTTTAACTCTAGCTCTTAGGAAAGGAGTCTCTTCTGGCTTATTTGTATATTCATGTACCCTCTTCTCAGATCTGCATATTCATGCACCTTCCTCTCAAATCAAAAACTCCTTACTGACACACCACATGGACCAGGTTTTAGTCTACTCATCTCTTCTTATCATCCACAAATCTTGAAGGAGTCCATCTTGTTTGAACATAGATCCAGAATAACATTTCTCTGCCTTTTCAAAACTTATCTCTCCTTTCTTTTGGATCTAATATATTAATTTATTGCTACTTAGAATACACACTAGGTCGATATTTACTTCTCACAGAGTTTCTTATGAAGGAAATTGGCTACATTCAACCTTAGTACATCGAAATGGAGTTATCACTCAAGAAAGGGTCAACATATAGGTTATTATGAAACTTTTACTGTATAACATGAGTTAGCTAAGATTTTTCCAGAAAATATACATATTCAGTGACTTTTTATTTAAGCTACCATGCCTCTGTCCCATAGGTATTGATGAATTTGTGTGGCGCCTGCTCAGAAATTAATGAAGCCTATTTATCCTATGGATTTTCTCATTAGCTCCTTCCCTCTGCCCTTGTCTTTTTGGCATCACTGTTGACTTTGTAAAAGATGCTTGAATCCCTTTGCTGCAGTCCTTGCAAGTTTGGTGATTAGTACACACTTAGGGACCTAGGTTGTCCTGGAGCTTCAGTCCAATTATTTTGAAATTTCAATACAAAATATAAGGGGAAAATTGAAATGTGCAGAATCAGGCAAAGTTTTTTCTTGTTTAAAAAAAAACACAGTCTAAGTAGAGTAAGAGTTTTAAAATGTGTCAGGAATTTTACTGTCCTATTTTCTTCACTTGTGGGTTTTTATGTACTTAATTTGTTGATCTTAAGATGTACCAATGGTATGTGATTGAAGGTGGATGTAATTTGGAGGAAACTTGGATTTGGTTGTAGAGTGGAGTTAGCATACACATTGAGTCTACTCTCAAGGATCTCTGGGTCATTCATCCTTGTGCCTGCTTCAACATTGTAACAGAAACTTGATTGCAAAAATGTTACTTAAGTAAAGAAAAATGTAAGTGTCCCTGCATAAAGTTATCTAGGTATGGTTATAAAGAATGGGATGAACATTACACCACTGTATTTACCTGAAACTATTTTATGTCAGCACTACAGAAATAGTACTATGTCAATAACCATAAAGAATATAAAAACTCAGCCCCTGCCTATCATGGGGCTGTATCTTGAGGGGGAAACAAAAGAAATTTGCCTTTAGACTCCGACAATCACTTTTATTGTGAATTGACATTTCGTTTTCTTATTTTGGGTCAGGAAAGTTAGAGATGAAGATCATGACTATTTTAAATTTCCCTATCCTCCACTCTCTGAAATTTTGAAAATATTTTTTCATTTAGTAAATATATTAAAAAACTAAAAACAGTGGGCTGGGGATATGGCCTAGTGGCAAGAGAGCTTGCCTTGTATACATGAGGCCTGGGTTTGATTCCCCAGCACCACATATACAGAAAATGGCCAGGAGTGGCGCTGTGGCTCAAGTGGCAGAGTGCTAGCCTTGAGCAAAAGGAAGCCAGGGACAATGCTCAGGCCCTGAGACCAAGGCCCAGGACTGGCCAAAAAAAAAACAAACAAAAAAACTAAAAACAATTATTTGGGGTTGTTTTGTGAAGTCATGTAAAGCTAAGGTACATTTTCAATTCATTTATTCCTTGATTTTTTTCCTTTAAAAGGATTTAATTTTCCCATGATTTCCTACTGCATCAAACAGCAGTAGATTTACCTGTTGGTATGAAGAATCAAGGTTCTTTTTATTATTTCTCAAGTCTTGAGGAGACATTTATGTGGTTAGACAGGTCTGGCTAGGTACTCCTCTGACAGCTCTAAAGTCACAGGAAGGGAGGGGTTAAATTAGATTGATTTTATAGCCTATTTTGGATGTTGATTGTTAGTACTTGTTCAGAACTTCTAGTTTTAGAAACTAGGGCTTGTGTGTGGCTGGATGTGTACTCACCTGCGTGAAGCTCTGGGAATATCTAGCTCTCCCCTGAGAATTGCAAGCATATCACAGTAGGTAGACCGTGGAGGAGGGACGATGGATCTGACCAAGGTGTCTGAAAAGCCAGCTGTGGTCTCCTGGTCCTCACCGTGGATAAGATTTGGTTTGAAGAGCCTGTGTTTTAATGGGGATTTGTTCCACATTGCTGTGGATCCATCTCCCATGAGGTTCTGGGCTGCCACAAGACCAATGGAAAACAGAAGGAGCCAGTTTTGGTTGTAAAGATGTGTGTACAGTCAATGGCTGCCCACTTTGTGGGCATGTCAAAGGGAAACATGATTCTTATAAACATTTCCCTTACCTGTTTGTTGATGATCAAGACTATAGGAATAGGATTTAGAATTCTCAACTTTTCTTATCTCTCTGATTACCCCTATACATCCATAGACCACCATGCTCATTTTTATTCGTCATAGTTGTATGTTTATTTGTGGGATTCATTATGACTTATCCCCTATTGAATTGTAAGTATCACATGGATAAGAAGCATATATTTGCTCACCTTTGAGAGTCCATTGTGTATAACATAAAAAGGTACTGGCTAAATATTCATCTGATTAATAACTTGATGTAAAAATACTTGGAGGTAGGTGATACATTCATTAAGTTTATACCACAAGAAAAGATAGTTCTCCCTGTTAGAACATAATGTAATAGTTGCTAATTTTGCTCTGAGGTTGAGAAACTGGGCAGTATGTGCATAACTCTGCATGTGTGTATAAACTCTTCAGTAAGTAATCTGACCTATTTTCTTTCATAAAGCCAGCATGAAGGCCAGGTATGGTGGCTTCTATCAGAAATCCCAGTCCCTCCAGAGGTTTAGATCAAGTATATCACTATTAGAGGCCAGCCCTGCACTAAATGTTATCAAGATCCACATCTCAACCAATAAATTGAATGTAGTAGTTCAGGCCTATGATCTCAAATTTTAGGCAGAGGATGGAAATTTGAGGTTGGATTCTGGTAAAAATGTGAACTTTACCCCACTTTAAAAAAAATATTGAAAGCAAAAATGCCAAGAGGCAATGTGCTCAGAGGTAGAGTTCTTGAGTTCAAACTATCGTACTACAAAAAAGTCACGATGAGGGTAAAAAAAAAAAAGATGAAATAGCAAATTGTTAATTTAAATTTCTGATATATGCATGTACATACACACATAGATAATCTGATATAGATGGATAGATGAGACAGATCTGGTTGAAAGGTATTTGGGTTGTTTGCATTTTGTTTAGTTATGAAACCTCCAAAAAAAACACTTCTATCTTTGGCACAGGTTTATATAAGCAATATGGATGGTCACTTTTTCCTTTGCTTCCCATTATTTAAGCTAGAGGTGAATGACAGTCCTTACTTGTGGAAAATGCTCTGATGCCTCAGCTTGGAAGGAAATGTTGCCATAGGATTGTCATTTAAAATACAGTGTTTTGTTTTTGTATTTTTCTTCCTAATCTATGGCACCAGTAAAAGATGTGCACCATATTGCTAACCAGTATGCCTGATGATGCTAATTTTAACTAAATACTTGGGAGCTTCAGAGGGGGAAAAAAAAATCACAGCTAATTTTAGTGCTGTGTTGGACTGAAGCATAGATAAATGTCAATATTCTTATTCACTCTAGATTTCTTTTCTTGTTTAGTTTTCACAAGTTTATGTGGACTTAATTTAGATTGATTTTTATATCATGTATGTATATAGATATCTATCTATATCTATATACATACACACATATATATGATATTTTAGAGCATGTGATTGTAGTTAAAAATGGCCTTTATAACTTCATCATTGTTGTATTATCTTCTTATCTGTAACTTGCTATTTATTTCTATTTTTGTTTTGCTGGTCATGAGGCTTCAACTCAGGGCCTGGGTGCTGTCCCTGAGCGATTTTGCTCAAGGCTAGTGTTCTACCACTATGAGCCACAGTGCCACTTTGAATTTTCTGGTGGCTGATTGAAGATAAGAGTCTCTCCTGCCCAGGTCGGCTTTGAACTTCTATCCTCAGATCTCAGCCTTCTGCATAGGTAGGATTACAGGCATGAGCCACCAGTGCCTAGCTTTAAATTTTTGATACATATTCAATAAATAGGTGCATGACTGCTGGAGGATCCCATGTTGCAGTTGGGATCAGCTCAGGCAAAAAACGAAAGAGGCAACTCTGTGCAGCCTTAGGAAAAACATGTTTTTATGCTGATGAAACAGGTCTGGTACAGGAAAGCCTCTTTTGTAAACTTTGTTTAAAGAAATTTGGTTAATTTAATGGTCCTCAATACAGCCCTCTCACTGAAGAATCAATGATTTGATTCTTTGTACATAAAACCAGTGGGGAATGAAATAATAATACTGGGTTTAACTGGTACCATCTTATCTTCTTGGTGGATGAAGGTGAGGTCCAACCCCCAGGTGATGGGCATGCTTGAATTCCTAGAGGCAGGCGTGGGGACTTGGACAATAGGTTACTGGACCAGCCAGTCTTGTGCCATGAGATCTGGAGACTCGAGTTCTTTCTGCTCTTGCCCCTGACCATGACCCTATTTAGGCCCCAACCAACTGAGCTGCCATTTTGCACCATGCCTCCTGTCTCCAGACTCATCCCTCTTCAGCTTTGCATTGGAGTTGATCTGCTTTGTTGGGATTGTTTTTCTGTTTTTTTCTTTGTTTTAGTACTCTCATAGGTAATTTATTTTTCTAACAGTGCTAAGTGTATTCGAGGCTAGGACCAGAAATCTCTGGTATGAATATCCTTGTCTCACACTGAATTGCTGTTAATTTGTTCTATTAGTCTGAATGATTGATGAATGTCATTCCAATTGTCTTTCTGGCATCAAAATAAAGTAAATCCCACTCGGTTTTCTTTTCTTCATAGCAATTGTATGGTTTAGGTGGTGTTCTATATTCTCTTGAAATTCAGAATGTTTATTTGTCTAGAAAAATCACATTGTAACAAATGAAGGAGACTCTAACAGATTTATTGAATCCAAAATACCTAAATGAATTGCTTAATTATTTGTCTGTGCAGCTTCTTGGATTTTGTTTTGATTATCTGGATGGAAGCCAATCAGAAATGTCCCAATCTCATCAGTGTCCCCTTGACCCAAGGAGAACATTTGGGCACAAATTGTAGTTTTCATTGTCCTGTGACTGACTCACATTAGAAATAGCTACCTGAGGCCAGGCTTTAGTTCTATTTTGATCTAATTATCTGACAGACACAGCCTTTAGTGTTTTCTCTGACCTTTGAAGACTGCCCTAGGGCACAGGGAAATTACAAGTACTATTGAGGTTGATAGTGTCTCAGTAATGAGGATACTATTTTATATGCTTAGGGGTAGATGCTTTTTCTCTGTGGGATGCCTGGATAGGAATTTTGATGGCATCAAACATGGGCAAAACAAATAGCCTCATCTTCTATTAGAGAGATTCCCCTGACATTGAACTGTGGAGGTTGAAATTGCTTCCAGTGCAAGCCCTAGACCCTATGTGAATGAAAGTCCATGTTTATTTGTAGGTATGTAATATATATGTATGTCTACATGGCCACATGTATACTCTCATTGCAGAGATTTATTTAGAATTCCATTTTCTGAAAGTGTAAACAGCATGACAATTTCTATGAATGTTCTCCTCTAGCTTTCAAGTTTCCTTTTCTGAATAACAGATTTTTGTAGGTTATCTCTGATTATTATTATTAATAATAATTAGGTAAAATATTCCAATGTTAACATAATCTCAAAAAAGAGCAGTAGCCTCTTTCTTCCTTCCTTAGTTACATAGAAAAGACATCTAGACTATTTTTTCATAGTTTTTTTTCCCACTTAAAAATCAGAGATTGAATTAGGGACACAGCAACATAAGCAAAAACCTGAAGCTATAAATTTCTGGGTCAATCCCAATACATAAAGCATTAAAAATGTCAGATACAAAGCTAGATACAAACTGACAGCAAGGAAAAAAATTTGCTTGTGTACTTAAAGCCCCAAACCAAAAGCAAAATTAAAATTTGTGCTGACCCTTCTCCCTTGAGGCTGCAGATGTCACTGCTGTCCAGGGCACCGTCTGTTACTGAATGGAAAGAAGAGGAATGGCATCCAAGTCACTAGTGTAAATAAAATAGTATGCCTGCCAAGTTCTGAAGATGTCCTGCCATATTTTTTAAGTCCAAGGGATGGAGGGTAGAGGTGAGTTATGAAGGTGACCACTAAAATCCATTGATTCTTGTCTTTGATGAGTCATTATATTATTGTAAGCTATTTTATAAGAGGCTATATATGTGTATGTGTATATATATGTATATTATATATATATATATATATCCAGACATACAATTTTCACTAAGTTTCTAACAATAGTAGCTATAATTTGTGGCTTATTGGGTTAGATGTTTCACATATTTTAAGAATATTGTTCATTGGACATTTTTTATTTCTTCTTTTGATAAGTCTCTCTTAAGTCATTAGCACATGTATTAAGGGTTGTTGTTTTGTTAAGTCTTTATTTTGGTGAAGTGTAATTTTTTGTGTGCTCTGAGTATATTTTGGATATTAGATTCATGTCTAATGTACAGTTGATAAAATTTTTCTCCCATTCTGTGGGTTTTCTGTGACTTAAAGAGAGACTTCTCAAAAGAAGTAAGAATGGCAATTAGACACATGAAGAAATGTTCATCATCTGTAGCCATAAAAGAAATGCAAATCAAAACAACATTGAGATTCCACTTCACCCAGTTAGAATGGCCAATGTCAAGGAAAATGAGAACAACAAATGTTGGTGTGGATGTGGCAAAAGGGAACTCTATTACACTGTTGGTGGGGATATAAGCTTGTTCAACCACTCTGAAAAACAAAAAATTAAAATAAAATACAGACTTCCCTGTGACCCAGCAATTCCATTTCTAGGCATTTATCCAGTAGAGCACAAATTAAACCACACTAAAGCTACCAGCACAACCATGTTCATTGAACAATTATTTGCTTTATCCTACGTATGGAATCAGTCCAGATACCCCTCAATGGATCAATGGATCAAGAAAATGTGATAGATAGATAGATAGATAGATAGATAGATAGATAGATAGATACAGTGGAATTCATCCATTGGAAAGAATGACATTGTATCAATGGTTAAGGTAATAGAGACTTAGAAAAAATTGTATTAAACAAAGTAATCCAAACCCAGAGAAACATAGGCTGCATGATTTCTCTAATTTGTGGTAGTTAGAATGTGCCTATAAATCTACATGTAAACACATTGGGTGGTAAGAAATGGATTATAAATTGATTAATTGAAGTATGACTGATTCAATGAAGAGTACACATATTGTACTTAAAAAAAAAGACTAAATCAAACCCAACAAAATAAGTACCAGGTAATGGGTACTTGCAAGGGGAGAAGGTAGAACCGAGAGGAGAGGGCCAGAAGAATGGAAGGAGGGAGGGGGAGAATGTGGGTCATATTTCATTGTATATACTGCAGAATTGAGAAATGTAAGGGATGGTGCGGGTCAAAGCAAGGTGAAGATGTTCAAGTGATGACACAGATCAAGATGCATTTGTATTCATAAACTGCTTTGTTAAAAGCAGAAAAGTTAAATATATAACCTAAAATTAAGATAAGTAAGGGAAAAGGTGGATTGGGAGTGGTGGATGAGAATGCTGAAAGGAATGATATTGATCAAGATGCACTGTATCATAAACTGCTTTGGTGAATGGCAACTCCGTTGTACAACTACTTAAAGATAATAAAAAAAAACTCAAAAACTATATTACTGAGAACAATCTTAGAAACTGAATATTAGTTACTAAAGGCAACACTCTAAGTAACTGAATATTAGTTACTAAAGGCAACACTCTAAGTAAATTGTTCAAAGTGACACACAGAGACATCTGCTCCAATGCAGGCAAAGACCATCGTCCCAAAGGCTACAACTTAGTTTAGAATTGCTCCAGGCCTCCATGTCTTCTCTACCACTCAGTGTCCTCTGTCAGTTGCCTGGTTAGAACTTTCTCTTTGTGTCTATTTTGGCTTAGGTCAGTGGTGGTTCTGAGAGGGTAAAAGAAAGAGGTAAGGAAGTTTCTTCTCTACTGCCTGCTTTGATCCCAGGCCTTCTTGTTGGCAGTCCCATATTGGGCTTTTACTCTCTTCCACACACACTTTTACTGGGCTCTGAAGAGCATGGTAGTCTTTCTCTTTTTCTTAATCTCTAACAGCAGTACTATTACCTTTTCACCATTGCTTGTCTTTGGTTGTTTTGCTATCCATTTTTCTATCTTTTTATTTGAATCATCTTGGATGAATTCTGTTTTTCTTTGGGGGCCCTAATGATAGAGATTGATAATATACACATATATAAAGGTATGTTTAAGAAAATGTGCAAGTGATGTGGAAAAAGTCTAAATTAGGATCAGTAATATGCCAAAGTATACAAGACAGGACAGGAAAATACAGAGCCTAGCACAAGACTGTTAATTACTAACAAGCGGACCTTTCTCAGGGAGAAAGCAGGATAGCAAAAGGAGTGAAGACTTTCAGAGTCTGTGATATACCAGGCGTTAGAGAGCTGTGATAGAAGCTATCTGTGGAGGAGATTTTTCTAGCAATGGCATATAGGAAGCATAGAAGTGGGAGGGAAGGTTGATAGTAGAGAGAAGAGGAAATGAACTTTCAGAATAAGACAGTGATTAAAGACATATTCAGCTAGGGGCAGCAGGTATGAAAACTAGGGAATGAAATAAAGAATGAGACAAATGTTGCTACTTCTTGAGCCTGAATTCTTGTGATCTTGGACGGGTTTGCTTCAAACTGATACAAGCTCCTCAAATGTGGAGGGCCCATATGCCTTCATGTCACCACATTAGATCAAATGGCAGAAGTTAGATTAGGAATTAAGGTGATATTTAGTTGTAGGAAATATCATTCTTGTTTCTATTTCTTGGACTTTTAATGGAAGCTTTTAAAGCCCTACGAGGCTAATTTCAGTTCAACCTATTTGCTTAACAATATTTCAGATCCTTAATTTTCTGTTTCCTGATGATCTGCCTCCACAGCTTGAAATCCAACAGCATGATAGACTTCAAGCAAATTATGCGTGCATTGAGACTCTTGAACTTGGAAAGAATAATCCTATCAGTCTCATCACTGCTAAAACAGTTTTCTAATTGTGATTTCCTTCTAAATGTTTATTTGAAATGTTCTTTTTTCTCTTAGAGAGGTAAATGAGTTAATGTGTACTCAGCAGCACCCACAAATTTATTTATTTATTTACTCATCCAATAAGTGTTTTCATGAATAGCTACCAGGCACAAATTATGTTTCACTCAGAGGCCTTAAACTTAACTTTTGGCCATTTACCTTCTCTTGTGTGTGTGTGCTTGTCCTGAGGCTTAATCTCAAGATTGGGCTAGATTTGTTAATTGGAAATAGGCATCTTATGGACTTTCCTACCCAGAGCCACAATCCTCAGATCTCAGCCTCCTGAGTAGTTAGGATTACATGAGCCACTGGCACCTGGCTATTATGGATTTATTTGTTACTCATAGTGAAAAGGTCATAGGCTTTGGAATGAATCCTGCTTGGGTTTTAAACAGATCTTTGCCACTTATTGGAGTTTTCTTGGACAAATTACAGATTCTTTTCTTGGGTCAGATGCGAAAGTTTTAGTGAAGAATGTGCATTGTAACTGAGAAAAAGCACTCAAAATAGGTTAATTTAATCTTCACTCTGGTTAACCTTACTTATTAGCAAAAAATATACCAGCTCCAAGTTTGATGTAAAATAAATGAAAATATGATAAGCACTCTAAATGCATTTGCTAATACAAGACAAAACAGTGCTGTTAAAATATGAGAAGGTTAATATAATAAAGGAGCAAATACAGTATAACATTTCTTTTGTTACACTTAACATAAAATCAATTCCTCAAATCTCACAGTTGATAAACAAATAAGATCGCATATGTGTGGATTTATTGCTTTGCCTTGACAAAGAAACAAATAAGAGCCATAGATATTTAAGAAAAATCCTGAAAAAATAAATAGATTTAGTCTTGTAAACATTTCCCAAATATTTTTTTTAAAAGACTAGTAGGAAACAAAACAACACCAGCGTTCAGGTGCAATTACAGAAAAGATTCTTGCATATTATTGGTAGACAGAAATGATCGCACATATTCAAAGCTAAACTGAGATCTAACTATTTATTCCAATGGGAGGGAGAAAGAAAGCTTCCTCACGTTGTCAGCACTGATTAAATACTCACATATTTAGATCATTATTGCTTTTTTGTCTTAATCCTATTAAGGTAACTTGCTTATATTAAACAAAATTACAGGAATGCTAAAACTAATTGAAGGATCTTGAAGAAAGAGTTAGATTTCAACAAACAGTGGTATGGTTGGTGGGAACTTTCCAGAACAGAGAACAGAATGTGTAAAAGTTTAGAAATAAGGCCATTGACTATCCAGCTATTTGGGCAAGTGCTACTCAAGAGAACTTTCTGCTATCATGGTCACATGCTATAAATGACCTGTACAGTGTCATGTGTCCATTGAGCATTGGTGTCTGGTTAGTTTGATTCAGTAACTGAGTTTTTTAAAGGCTGTATGTGACTAGAAATGACCTATACCACAGGATACCTGGAGAAGAGTTTGGTATGAAAATATCCAGATATCTTACAAATTGGAAAGGATTTAAGTGCTAGACCAATAAGTTTAGGTTCCAAAAAACAAAAAAACAAAAAACAAACCCAGATTTGGATACAGGAAAATCAAATGAGTCAATTTTCAAAAGAGATTAAAAGAAAGCAACAGCAAGAGATGTAAAATGAACAGGACTGAGCCTTGAAGAAAAGCTTGTCTTGTACTATTAGTTCTGAAGCTAATGAAGGTGGAAAAAAATACATGTTAGATTGGGCAAGTGGGAGATGATGAGTAATCTTCAAAAGAAGTTTCTCTTGAGCAGTGGAGACAAAAAGATTATTGCAAGGATTAAAGAGTGACATCTACTGAGTAGGTGCATTGTGGAGCATAGTCTTTTTGAACAAGTTTCTCTTCCTGGAGTTGTGGAATAAAACATTACACACTAAGTTAGTTTCAGCAGGCACTGTATAATCACCATGTAAACAAAGTTCTTGCAGGCAAACTAGGTAGTTTCAACACCAGGTATGAAATTATAGTGGTTTTGATAAAATTTTGAAGCGATTCTAGAAATAACTGCTCTGAGTCATGACATTTTTAGGCCACACTGAAGACACTGGCTAAAAAAATACAAACAATGCTGAAATGATAACCAAGCCCTTTGCTGTGTTTATATTCTGAGCTCAGGTTAGTCTATCCCTCAGCTCTCATTTGTATGTTTTGAAAAGAAATTATCCTGCTTTTCCTTGCACAGCACATGTGGGTACTAGAGAAAAGGAGAGGAACATCCCCATGGATACCTCAAAGAGGGAGTAACCCATGAGCAGAAATATTATGTACCAATTTTTCTATCTCTCATGAATAAATGACTTGGTATTTCTTCCAGTATTGTCCTTATGAAAGTCACTTGACATACTTGATTAACACACAAAATCCTTTGCTCCAAGTCCAAGTGGACAACAGAAATATGAAAGGGATTTGTTCGGAGATTGTTATTTAAAAATTTTTTAGTTAGCAGTGCTTGGTAAAGACCAAGCCATTTAGGGAAAGATGGATTTCTGTCACTTATTCATCCAGTGGAGCATTTTCCATGTAATTGGTACTCTACTTGCATCTGAGAGACACAAAGATGAGTACGACAGTCTATGGCCTCAAGAAATTATTCTGGTTGGGGAAAATAGTAAATGCTGCTGTGAAAGAAATGGTTTGGTTAATGTTACAAAGGGATCACATTGGTGATATAAGTCAACTTGGAGCAGGGCATGGAGAGATTCTTTAGGGGAGGGCCACACAGCTGGGGTAGAGTGTTCAAGGATAAGTCCCCCAGACAACAATGTGTGGGGGAAATATCACTGAAAGGAAAGAGAGCAATTGTGGGAATATCTGTTGAATTCAACAAAGCTGGAAAATAGATGTTCTGTAAGATAGTGAGTGTTGTAGCTAAAGAGCAAGGCATTGGCAAGAACACAAGAAGTTTCTAGGTATGCACAAGATGACAGGAAATCACTATGTGTAATGTGGGGTTAGTGAGAACCAGGATAGGTGGTGTTGGTGTCTGGCCTAAGGTAGTAGTTGTAAGGTAGAATAGAGAGGACATATTTTGAGAAATAGTTGATGATTTATTATGCATGACATAGGTTCTTGATTCTAGTTCCCTTGCTTCTTTTATTAAGGTTCTTATAATGAAATGAATTGAGTTATTGAATAATTGATAGCATAGATGTGCACACCATGTATTTTCCTTATGACAGGGAACATGAAATTGTTTGCTTATTTATAGTTATAGCCACTGCTTAAGTTGGGTTCCCATTGGAAAAGCTTTCCAGAATTATCTCATTGCTTTACGGAGACACAAAAGAGAATATTCTAGAAGTTTCCATAGTTGCTTTTATGGATAACTCAGATTCTTGATTTTATGCAAGTAAGAAAATGTTTGCTATTTATTACCTAAATTCTTTCTAGTGTCCTGATTGTCCCAATTGCCCGTTTATTTTCTCTCTCTTATACTTTCAGTTAAAATACTACTTCAAAATTCATTTTATATCTATTCCTTGACCTATTCCCAATTCAAATTAATGAAGAAGATAGGGATTTAAAAATATAAACAAAGTAAATGAATTATTTTAAAGGTTTGTTATTTTAATACATTTTAATTGTCATGAAACTAAATTTGGAAGATGCTCATTCATAATAAGTGACCATATCGGTGGTACTTAAGGTATGAAACACTGGACATTTCATCAGAGTTTATTAGAATCTTCCAATTACCAACAAGTTGAACACAGAGCTTTGAACAATGCTTGGCTACCTTATGATTCACAGACATATTTTTTAAACCGAAAGAACCTGGGAGTTTATAACATTTAATATTCTTTATTATTAATTTATTTTCTGTTAGTATAGATTTGTTGTACAGGGGGGTTTCACTAAATTTTCATACATGCATACAATGTCC
Source organism: Perognathus longimembris pacificus (assembly GCF_023159225.1). Lineage (NCBI taxonomy): Eukaryota > Metazoa > Chordata > Mammalia > Rodentia > Heteromyidae > Perognathus > Perognathus longimembris. The sequence goes on along the minus strand of NC_063162.1, from coordinate 133,854,959 downwards.
CCTAATCAAATTATTTCTGTCATTTTTACTCATCCTCACTCACTCTGCTTAAAATGATTTCAACGGGTTTCAGTGCTCTAATTTCAAGTGTTGACACAAAACACTTCAATCATATTTACTTTTCTTGTTTTCCTATATCCCCATCCTCCCCAATATACATATTAGGAGCTGCCCAGCATCTATTATCCATTCTTGAAGTTTATTTCCTTTACTGTATAATGATTTCACAATGAAGTTTTTTCCCCCCATAGTATATTATACATGCGTATATTATAACTTAGGCAGATTAACTTACTCTCTCTTTCCATGTTCTTCATACCCCTCTATGGTTTAACAGCTTCTGGTAAGTTTCCTTATGCCATCCTCATGTATAGACATAATGTATTCCAATATTATTCACCCTTCAACATTCTCTCTTCATACCCTACATCCCTCTAGTTGTATAATTATAATCACGTTGTATGTATCTTTTAGGACTAGATTCTGCCTATGAGAGAAAACAAGAGGCCTTTGCTTCTCTGAACCTGATTTACTTCACTTAACACTATAACCTCCAGATCCATCTAAATATATCATTCATCTGAGATGCTTCTATAGCATGGCTATTGTGAAAACTATGATGATAAATATGAGTGACTCTATTATTTCCTGATTTACACTCCTTTGAATATATGCCCAAGAGTAGTACCACTGGATCATGAAGCAGTTCTAGGCTTAGTTGTTTGAGAAACCTTTATACTAATTTACATTCCCACCAACCACATGTTAGGATTCTTTTTCCCTACATTGAAACCATCATTTGTTATTTGTGTTTTTAATGACACTCATTTTGACAGTAGTATGGTGAAACTTCAATGTTGACTAGCATTTCCTGTGTGGCCAGGAATGTTGAATATTTTTAACTTATTTATTAGTAATTTCTACTTCACTGGAAATTTATCTGCTTAGTTTATCTGCCCCTGTACTACATGGATTGAGGGTACAGAGTGAGCTTCCTGTACATTCTGGTTATTAGTCCCTTCTGAGATGTATATCTGGCAAAGATTTTTCTACCATTTTGTAGGCTCTCTGCCACCAAGAAACAGTTTCCTTTCTGTGCATAAGATTTTTTTAGTTTGATACAATCACATTTGCTAATCCTTGCTCTTCCCAAGTTAAGAGTTTTATCAGGCAGTTGTTGCCAATGCCTATCTACCTGTTCCACTGTTTTTACTATGCTTCCTTGTAACAATGGCAAAGGTTCAGTTGCATATTAAAATCTTTGATCCACTTTGAATTACTATTAGTACAGGACAAAAGATAGGGGATATAGTTTCAGTCTTCTACATATGGAGGTAAACATTTCTCCAACACCCTTCATTGAATAGGCTATCATTTCTTCAATGTTTTTGGGACCTTTGTTGAAAAAAATCATCTAGCTATAACTCTATGGGCTTTAGTACTAAACGGCATTTCTGTGCCTCTGAGGAACAGTTTGAAGTCATATATCATGACACTTCCAGTGTTACTGTTTTGCTTGTGGTTACTTTGGCTCTTTGAGGTCTTTTGTGCTTCCATATAAACTTTAGGATATATAATCTTGGTGAAGATGTAGAGTTTGATAGCTTTTGGTAGTATAGTCATTTTTATATTATTGAGTCAGTTTATCTATGAGCATGGGAGACCTTTCTATCATCTCATGTCTTCCTAGACTTCTTCAGTGACATACAGTTTTCACTGTAGCACTCATTCAGTTTTGTAGTTAAATTAATTCCCATGTAGAGTGAATGTGATTATTTTTCCTGATTTCTTTCCCAGTCTGCTCATCTAGACCAAAGCTACTGTTTGAAACTAAAAATATGCAGGCAAATTTCACATTTCTAATTTTTCCCCAATAATTACAGCAGGTGTAGCCCTCTAAGAAATCAGTGCTCAAGCAACATATATTATTAAATTGCAAAAATTTCACATGAACCATTGATTTAGGAGAAATATACAATTTGGAAACAACTTTAATTTTCATGTATTTGTGCCATGATAGTTAGATGAGGCCAGTTATGTTTTGAGATGATGGATCCATTTTTTGTACACGTGTCCCTGAGAACATGCTGAAATACTGAACATGATACATAACATAAGACGAAAGGAAATTCTGAGACAAACAAGGCCAGAGACTGAGAGATTTATGAGTTTGATTTATTTAACTTTGGTTACACCAATTAATTTGAAGTGTTAGTATTTATCTGTTGATCCTGTACATATGTGTTTACTTTTAAAGAAATAGGAGCAAGTAATAGCGTGGATGGCCATTTGACTTGCTGCAGAACTTCTTAGGCTCAACAAACTTAGGAGTTGTTTGCTCCAGGTTGGGAATTCATAATAGTACCTACCTTATAAAGCTCTCTGAGATTTAAATGAAATGATAGTTATGAAATAGGCCCAAACTTGATATACAGACTTTGAACATCAGCTGTTTTTCTCTCTCAGTTATTAAAATAAGTCTTGCTTTTATAAAAACTAAAACAAAAAAGTGTTTCTCTGTTTTAAAGGAAACTAATATGCTCAGTGAATTTGTCCATGCACAGAATAAAAAAAAGTGCATCCAATATGGTTGTTTTTGAATCGACCTGTCAATTTCATTAGAAAGCCAAATTGAGTCTATTGTGCAGATACAATTTAGGCTGAAAAGTGTTCCCCAGTGAAATTTATCAAAAATGAAGCAACACTGATATGTTCCAGAAGAGGAAGAATGTATTTGTAATAGGGTGTGAGAGTGTGTGTTTGTGCTTGCATGTATGGGTGTGTGGTTTAAACTATAGGAGAAAGCCTAAGTATCTAACCAAACTGCCGGGAACTTGGTAGTTACTTGGTAATTCTTTTTATTAATATGGAATGAATTTTAAGTCATTTATATTCAGGGCACTCTGTGATGGTGTGTTTCACAAAAAGTTATCTTAGTTTCCTCCCTCTGAAACTATGACATATGCCTGATGGATATAGATTTCCACTTTAAAAATTAAAGAGGGGCTCAAATGAGTTTAGTTATTTTCTTCGGTGATGAAATGCTCCCTGGAGGTGGACTGAACGAAGAGATAAATCTTTTATGTACCTGTGTAATATATGCAGCATGCTGCTGAGAAGATCTGGTTTTGAGGTTTCAGTGGCAGAAAACCAACTGCAGGGAATCTGGATATTCTAAGACAGCCCTGACCTTAAGTGTTTTAGCTACTGAAAAAAATAATACCATGTTTCAAAATGTTGACTGAGTTCCCCCAGAAGGCAATGCTTTAATAACAATGTGCATCACAAGCTAAAGACAAATATCACCTCAACTTTAAAATATCGAGGCTCCCTTTTTGTTTAGATTGCCCCTATTTAGGATCTTGGATGTTCCCTAAACAGCATGCTGGAAGGAATAATGCTTTCATTGCTGGAAAATGAAAGAAAAGGTAGATTTGGATTGCAGAGGGAAAAACAGAGGACTCACTTTTTCTCCCCAACTCCTTGACATTTCACAAGGAAAAGATTAAAAACAAAATGGTGGTAAGGTGAGAAATGAACAGGAAAACAGAGAAAAGAAAGTACAAGAAAACCTTTAGAAGAGCTTGCTCCTTCTCAAAAGACAGGGTCAAAACTCTGATCTCCCTTGTAAAAAACAGCCCCTCCTTGCTTTTCCTCCATCCTATGTAGGCATAAAAATTAGGAACTGACCCTTATGAACATAGTTGCTTCCATAGATTCTTTTCAGAAGGCTCTTTCCTATATAACACAAGATGTGTAATATAGTTTGCTTTTATGTTAGCATCTTCAACATCTACAAAAACCTAGCACTGCAAAAGAAACTCATTTTCTCCTCCCATTATATATACTATACCTCCAACAAAACAAAAAGTTCATAGGACACATAGAACATGTTTAGTGTTGCCCATGATAAAAGTGGCATGGATCCCTTTGCACTTTCATTTCAGAAAAGTAGTTAAAGGTGTGGAATTGTGAGGAACAGATCAAGCACAAGGTACAATGTATAAAAGGAAAATGACTTCTAAATGCAGTCAGTTCATCATAGGTATAGAGAACCATTCCATTCTCATTGTGGTCTTTCTGTCTGTTTGCTTTGAAATGCACTAAGCAAATATAGACCTGTGAAGCTGCTCCTGTTCCTATAAGTAATGGTGGCAATTCCATTGTGAAAGCATTTTCTTACCGATGATTTCTTCTTCCTTCTTCTTAATTCAAAAGGCATCTCCAAGATGCCAGCATTTTTAGGACATCAGAATTATATTAAAAAATAAAGCCCAGACTTGGCAAAATTGTCTTTTAAAAAAGGGGAAATTAGATATCTGTTGTTCCATAATATTTAGTTAGGCCTTTCATCAATGGCCAATCCATCTTCCCAAAAGGTTGGGGGCATTTCCAGTGGACCAATGAGGTATATTGTTCTATAATTTCTCTTTTCCAATGCCCAGGCCTGATAGGAAGAAGACTACCTGCCAGAAAGATGGACCAACTGTTCTGTTCTTTCTTCACGAGCTGGGCTCAGAGGGTGGACTGGGCTCAGTCTAGGTAGAGGATTGCCATGGCCCTGTCGCTGGGTTGTCAAACTTGAAGCTCCACTAATCACCATTTGTGTTTTTTAAGGTCCTTCTTGTTATTTAAGTGGTCACAGTTCAGCCACACGTCAGCCCACATGGGATCGAATCTTCTGGGCCTGGCAGGGGCTCAGCCCATAGAGATGATGTGAAGAGGTTGGTGCAAGTTTCCAGCCTATGGGTCACAGAATTGAAGTCACATGAGGACCTTGTTCTGACCTGGCCTGGCCTTCCTGGGACCATTAGCTTACTCAGAGCCTTTGAGGAGGGCCACGCTCCAATTCTTACCACGCTCTGTCAGATTAACTTGTTTATTTTCACATTTTATTTTCCTCTGATCAACCTTTTATGACAGATAAATAACTTTAGATCCTGTTTATATGATTTTCCTATTGTGCACAGTTACTGATCTTGAGGTGTGTTATAAATACTTTCAGACTTATTGTTAGTTGGTTACTTTTGTTGAATTCCACTTGTGATTTTGATGCTGATTAGAAATCATCACAGTTTTATACAGATGGATGACAACATCTTGTTTGCCTTGCATTCTCTCTTTGGTGTCCAACTCTGCCTTCTATCTCTGTTTCTTTCCTTTCCTCTCTTCTTTTCACAAGTCTCATTTCTCTGTTAGCATTCTCATTATTCTTTGTTTCCACTCAATATTTTTTTTTTATCGGATCTGTCTCTTACTCTCCCATTTAATCTCTCAGATGTTTTTTTCCCCCTGATACTGCTAGGTAGAGAGAAATACAGACAAGAATTACTTACTGGGACTTACCATGTTATAAAGAACTTCTAGTCTTTCTCCTGTGCCGATGATTCATTACTTCAAAATACTGACATCGATTTCAGAAATTTATAAAAGTCTCAAGTCAATACATCTAAATTTCAAATAAACCTCCAGTGGTTTTGGTAAGAAAGTGCCCACTTTATTACTTGCCTTCATTTCTTGTAAATCACAACAGTCAATGTTTGCAACAAGGTTATATCAGGACATCATAGGAAAGCAACCTATATAAATGTGTTTTTCTATTCTTTAAGCCTCTCCATACTAGTGACTCAGACTGGTTTTGGCCCTTGACCTGTTGCACCTTCTCTTCTCTTCTCTTCTCTTCTCCTCTTCTTCTCCTTCTTCTTCTTCTTCTTCTTCTTCTTCTTCTTCTTCTTCTTCTTCTTCTTCTTCTTCTTCTTCTTCTTCTTCTTCTCCTTCTTCTTCCTCTCTCTCTCTCTCTCTCTCTCTCTCTCTCTCTCTCTCTGTGTGTGTGTGTGTGTGTGTGTGTGTGTGTGTGTGTGTGCCAGTCGGGTGCTTGAACTTAAGGCTTGGGTGCTGTCCCTGAGCTTTTATGCTCAAGGCTAGTACTCTATTACTTGAGCCACAGTACCACTTCTGGCTTTTCTGTGGTTAGTTAAGATAAGAGTTTCACATACATTCCTGCCCAAACTGGCTTTGAACCTCAATCCTCAGATTTCCACTTCCTAAGTAACTAGAAATACAGGCATGAGCCACTGGTGGCAGGTTCTACCTCCTTATTTATAATGAAATAACAACAATCTCTCCTCTCAGTTCTGTTAATTGTAGAAAAGCATACACATCTGAAATATGTAAGAGAATCAATGTCTTAGAGCTAAGATTTTAAATTCCCATGTTTTAGAGAGATCAAAGTATCAAGAAAGTGAATGTCTCATATCCTCTGCTATTGCTGTGATAGCAATTATGCATAGTCTACCCCAAATCATGTCATTTCCTTGTCAAATCTCTAATGCTCAGAGAAGGTCTTTCCAGGTGGTAACCACTTTAAAAAATTACCACTGTGCCCATATCACATAAAATATTAAATCAGAATGGATCAAGGGCTTAAATGTGAGCTCTAAAACTATAAATATCTTAGGAAAAGTATGTATAAATCTTTGTGACCTTGGTTTTGGTCATGGCTTCATAGATATGATACTAGTAAGCATATAATACAAAATAAAAAGTAAAAATTGCGCCAGCATTAAAGTTACAAACATATCAGGAGATCTTCATTAGCCGTATAACAGACAAGGCCCTCATATCTAAAATTGCTCAGAACTCAAAAAATTAAACCCCCCAAAACAAATCTTCAAAGGAACTACCACCCCATTAATAAGTGGGCTAAAGACTTAAAAAGAGACTTCTCTGGATAGAAAATAAGAATGGCCAATAAACACATGAAGAAATGTTCAATATCTTTGGCCATAAAAGAAATGCAAGTAAAAAATAAATGAGATTCGATCTCACCCTAGTTATAATGGCCATTATCAAGACAACAATAACAGATGCTGGCAGAGATGTGGCCAAAAGGGAAAGGTACTACACTGTTGGTTGGAGTATAAGCTGGTTCAACCACTCTGGAAAGCAGTATGGAGCTTTCTATTTATCTTGCTAGTTATGTCCTTTGCATGCAGAAGCTCTGCAATTCAATGCAATCCCATTTATCCAGCCTTTCTTTGTTTTGTTGTATTTCTGGATCTTTATTTAAGAAGGCTTGACCTATGCCAAGGAGCATAGGGTATCTGCTCTTACCTTGAAATCTTTGATCCATTTAGAGTTGACTGTGGTGCAGGGTGATATCTAAGGATCTAACTTCAGTTTTCTACAAATATATAGCTATTTCTGATGAAGCGGCTCTCTTTCTTCCATCTGATGATTTTGGCTCCCTTAGCAAAGATTAGGTGGGCATAGGTCTGTAGGGTCATTTGTATTCCATTGGTCCTCAGGCCTGTTTATGTGCCAGAACCAAACTGTTCTCATAACTATGGCTTTTAAATAGTTTGGTGTTAATATTCCCCCAGCACTATTCTTCATGCTAAGGACTGTTTTTGCTATTTGGGGTCTTCTATTTTTCCATATGAATTTTTGGATTGCTTCTACTTTGTTAAAGAGTATTGTTGGGATATTGATGGCAATTGCATTGAATTTGTAGATAGTTTTGGTCAGTACTACCATTTTCAAGCTATTAATACTCCAATCTAACTGTTTTCTTTTTCTTTTTTCTTCTTTTTTTTTTTTAGTGGACTGTTTGCAGTTATTTCTTTTGTCTTTTTTCTTCTCTGGTTTATTCCTTGTAGTCACTATTTCTGATTTCAGTACCCTTTGTCTTGTGTGTAAGTTTATTTGATTTGGAGAAGGGAAGGAGAAATCACAGAAATGGTGAGACAAAGGGTAAACCAATGCAACAATGATACTCACTAGACACTATGTTGGAAGTCAATCTTACAACTTGGGGGGAGGGAGGTGAGCCGAGGGGGAGAAAGAAAAAGTGGGAGAAAACAAGATAGGAAGTAACACTGCCTGAAAAGAAATGTTCTCATTATCTTACTTATGTAACTCTAACCCTTCTGTATATCACCTTTACAACAAAATTTTAAAAAGAAGAACAATAGTAGTTCAAGTCTACAGATGCTAGGAGCCATTACAAACATATTTTTTAAACATTGAGAGAAAATTATACTAGTTATAAACGTATACACAGTTTAGGAGTAAAAGGAAAGACATTTTCTATCATACAGTGAATGAAGAGGTTTGTCTTTCACAGACTATTGTTGACGAATTGTTTTTCTAAACTTATGTTCTTGTTTTCTTTTTATTATTATCTTTAAATAGTTGCATAAAGGAATTGACATTTAACAAATCAGCTTATAAATACAATGTAACTTGATCAGTGTCACCCCTTTCAACATTTTCGAGTATCTCTCTCCTACCTACCCTTTCCCTTATTCTTCTTAGATTCGTAGGATGTACATTGGTCTTTGGTCTGCATTCTCCCCTTCTTCATTTGTTTATCCTTTTCCCCTTGGTCCCACTTCATCCTTTTAGAATATTCATTTTCTAATGTCTTATTTTGCTGAACTTTGATTCTGCCTTTCTAAGGAATTACACGATTTTGAGTTCTCCTGTGATGAGGGTAACCACATTGTTTTTTAATTCATGTATATTAATTGAGTAAGTGGAAGGGTGTCATTAGGACATTTCTATACATGCATGTAATGTATGTGATTCATATCTATCACTTTATTATTCTTTCTCTCCCATCTCTTCCTTCCCCTTCCCTAGGTGTCCCCCCCTTTACTTCCATCTCTTTTGCCTCCTTTGATTCTACAGATCAGAGAAAATGTGATAACTGTGGGAATGGTTATTTTACTTAATATTAGTCATCTCCATTTCAATCTATTTTCCTACAAATGACATAATTTTATTCTTATTTATGACCAAGTAACATCCCATAGCATATGTGTATCACACTGTCTTCATTCATTCATCAGAAGTTGGAGAATTAGGCTGATTCTATCATTTGGCCATAGCCAAATTGGGTTTGTAGTTCAGTGATAGAGCATCTGCTTAGCATATGTAAGGGCTTGGATTCCATCCTCAGTATTGCAAAAGCAAATAAATGAAATAGCATAAGCCAGAAAAATAACTGACATAATTATTGAATTTGAGTGTACCAAAACTATTTAAAACAGAAGTTGTATTAAGAAGTGATTAGCTGGATCACATATATTCAGTCTTTTTACAAAACAGAACAGAAGCCCCAGAATAAACAAGGCTCTAAGCCATATAAAATGACTTCAACAAACAAACAAACAAACAAATAACAACTCACTGAGTAGAATTTACAAACCAAGAATAGAAACAGGCCAAATGTAAAAGAAAAAAGACACCAACAAACATGAAGATTCTCAGTACAAAGATAATCAAAATAACGCTTCTCAAAAAAATGAAGGGTATATAATTTTCTATCTACTTGACAAGAAAAAATTGAAATCTGACAGTACACAGAGAAGTTGTAGTGCACTAGTCACTTTCAAGTTATATTTGTGGAAGAATAATGTGGCAGAACCATATTAGAAAGTACTTTGAAGATAAAGAGTAATGATGAAAATTTGCATTCTCTGCATTGTTAACAGAGACTAAAGGAAAGATGGCTCGTGTTGTGGCATGGGTCTTCACGGCTGTACTGATTTAAATAACACAAATGGCCATTTATAGGAGAAAAGATACACTATGGTATATGAATTAACGTAAATAAATTCGATTTTTGTGTATCAATACTGACCAAATCTTAAAGCATAAAAGAAAAAAAAAAAGAGCCAGGCGCTGGTTGCTCATGCCTGAAATCCTAGCTACTCATCAGGCTCAGATGTGAGGATTCTGGTTTGAAGCCAGCCTGGGCAGGAAAGTTTATGAGACTCTTATCTCCAGTTAATCACCAGAAAGCAGGAAGTGGCAAAAGTGGTAGCATTAACCTTGGGCCAAAAAAATAAAAATGCTCATGGATCGTGCCCAGATCCTGAGCTCAAGCCCCAGGATGGGCACAAAAAAAGAAAAAAGAAAAGTATATCGTAGTAGTCTTTGTGAATTGATATGGTACATATAAGGAAAAATAAATGCATGGACCAGAAAGAAGGCACAGTGACTTCAGTACTAGATTACATACAGTAAGGACAGATTGGGGATAGGATGATGAATTATTGGTGAACAGTATGTAGGTATTTTATTAGCTTTCTTTCGACCTGTGTCCGTGGTAGAAATAGTGGCAAAATTCCATGTGTCACAGCATTCTTATTAACTGCAAAGTTGCCAACATGTTAAAGCAAAAGGACATAGATACATACAACAATTATACAACATTTCCCCAACATTCCTCAGTTTAGAAATGTTTTTGGGTTCATGAATGTATAGTATGGAAGAGAGATTTGAACCTACTATGCTTACATTCTCCAGAAAAAAAATCTGCTTTTTAAAAAAGATGCAATTAGTATCTACAGTCTAGGTAAAGAACTCCTTAATTGAGGTTTTGTTTATTTTTTAATTATAGAGCTATTTATTATGTAATCATTGTAATTGGTAATCAATTCTTGATAAATATTAATACTCTTTAATTTCACAAATGTGTCTATATTGCAAGTATTTTAGTGAAATGCAAACAATCAGGAAGGCATAGATTCTTATTTACGACATGTAAGTAATTATATTTCACAGTAGTGGTAATCAAGAGTCTGGTAAATGCTTTCAAAGCTGATTTTCCCTCAATGATCTCACTGCAAGCTCTTAGGGACAGCCAACTTGGCTTGAATGAGTGGAGCAAAGAAAAATGACTATAAAGATAGGATCCTAATGCAATTGCTCATTGGTTAGATGAAAGAAGTAATGACTACTGCTTAAATATAGCTATATAGTCTAGCACAGTAGAAGTCTCATTCAGGTTATGAGAGTCTGCTCTGTTGTGGTCTTTCATGTTGTATGTCATTTGACCTAATGTTATTTTCCTCATTTGTGCTGTCTACAGAAAGAGAGCTCATAGTCTTACATGGTGGTTTTGATAGTTAAATGTGAGGATTGTTTGTTTTTGTTTTATGAAGAAATAGGAGAATTAAATTTCATGGAAGTGGTATTGAAGAGTTCTAAACACATGTGTCCAATTACTATTAGTGTTCCTTCATTTTACTCTTCTTACTTTATGTACCCATTTTCTTCTATCTCTAGAGGCAATGAACAATTTCAAATTGCTTTGAGGAGGAATTATAGGCAAAACCAATGACCCAACATTTACTATGAGAGAAAGTGAAGTCTTGTTTATGTAGTAAAATAGAAGAATTATTTTCTTAGGATCTGGCCTTCAACATGTATAGCTGATAGGTTTCAGTGGGTTCATAGGTAACTCAAGTCCTATATATATTTTATTTCACATGTTGGTTCATATTTATATCAGACACAACACACTTATAATCTTTGAGTCCTAAATATGAGTGGAGTTTCCTTTCAACATGAGAGCCTTACTAAGGATCATTGGGGATATCTTTCCACATTTGGGTAAGAACATTTGGCTTTAATTCTAACATGTTAATTGCACATATGAGAAATTCTTATTCCTCTCTCCCTCCCTCTCCATTAAAATGCAAATAGCCTAGGGAAAAATATGACTTATACTGGTAAATTATGCTGCAGTGTGAGTTAATTCACTTATAGTCAGAGGTGGAGTGTTTAAAGGCTTTTGTCATGGAGCTGGCTTAACTTTGTCAGATTTAGTCATAGCAAGCCCAGTTATTTTCCATTCACATCACGTAAATTTCAATTGAAAATCTGCCATGTGTCAGAATTGGTGTTAGGCATTGGAGCTGCTGTGGTAAACCAGAGAGAGCAGTCAGCACACAAACCAATTGAGAAACTGCTGGATTACAGGGGCAAGAGTGTGGGAAGGGGCTGAAAGTGTATGGCAGGTGTGTATCTTGTGATGAAAAACAGCTGTGCTACTGTATGGGAGGTTGCTTATGATGGAGTGTCTTGGGCAGGTCTGTGGCTAAGCAGCAAGGGACACTAAACTGGGTCTGCTATGAAAATAGTAAAGAGTAGTCATCTGAGGAAGAGGTCTAGGGTACATGAGAAAGGACCTGGTGTGTTCAAAGGACAGAAAGGGCCCATGTGGTTGAACATCTTGTGTGAAGGACAGAGTAAAAAGTTAGTTTGGAATTGTACACAAAGAGTCTAATTATGCAAATACCAATAGGCCAGGATTAGGATTTACAATTTTACTATAAGAAGCAATACTATTAATAATTCTTAAGAGAGGGGGTGGCCTGATTTAAGAATTTAAACTTTGACCTCCTGGTGCTCTTTGGAAAGTGGGTTGTAAATCAAGGCTAGCTACAGACTGACTCAGTAACATACCACCAAGATACAGCATGAGTTCTGGCACATCCAAATAGAATTGTTAGATACAGCATGTTCATTGGTAGCAAGGTTGAGGGAAAAAATAAGTTACTATATTATCAAATTGAATAACTGGCTTAATGGGGATATCATAGTCCCTCATGGAAAAGACCTTTGATTCTGTTTTGAGTAGGGAAGTCTAACAAGGTTCAAATTTGAGTGTGTAGAGTGGAATTTTCCACTCAGGGCTTTGTGCTTAATGAAAATTATATTTTGAACAAAGTAAGTTGTAGGTGCCTTGTAAGCACCTAGTGATAGAATTGCATGTGGGAGATAAAACTCCCACATGGTCGCTCATGGTCGCTCAAATCCCAGATACTTGGGAAGGGACAAAAAGAGAGACAAAATAGAAGTTTGTGTGACTTCATTTCAACCAATGGCTTGGTGCCGTGGTGTACTCCTGTCATCCTCAGCATTGGGGACAAGTACAAGCAGAAAGGTACAAGTAGTGTACACGTTGACAAGTACAAGTAGTGGGCACAAAAGGAGACCTCACTTTGAAAGTGGATGACCACCTGTCTGGCAAGTGCAAACATCTGAATTCAATCGCTAGTACTTCAAAAAAGAAAAAAAAAAAACAAAACAAAAAACTAAGACCCTCCCACCCACAAATTTTTATTTGTCAAAGGGAAAGTAGAGCCTTGAGATAAAGATTAAGAATTAATGCAAATGATATTTAAACCACAGGACCCAGTAAGCCAGAGAAGCAGAGCAAACTTGGGTACAACAGATGCCCCTGAAATGAGTTTGTAGGGAGAGATGTCTTGGAGTCCAGCCTGAGAGAGATTGTGTCTTCCCCACGCCTGATGAACTGTTTTTGGAGCACATTTGTGTGTGTGGGTAGAAATGACCCAATTTCAGGGGGGAATGGGTGATGCCAAAAGGAGATGGTTCACTGCTTCTGTGAGTATTGGGGGTTGAGACATTTCCTCCTGCAGGGGGTCACATAGTCAACTTCCTTTCTTTATTTGGGTAATTCAGTGGAAAATGGCTGCATTCAAATGCAGCTGCCACCTCAGCCTGTAGAAGCACAGGCAATAACACTGGTTGAGAAGTATTCTAAAGTGAAGACAGACTTCTCTAGGTAGCTATAAAAAACAAAGAGACCATCCTTGCATCATTGTGGTAGCATACAATTTTCCCTATTATTGGTATTTCTCCCTTGTTCCATCCAGAATGGGCAGAGTTTCCCTTTGGTGAGTAATTAGGTCAATTTTCAAGATCCTCTGAGTAAAGATCTTTCTGCTCATGGAAAGGAAGGTTATTTTGTTTTTGCCATAGAGTCAATGTACCATACAATTACAAAAGAACTTGCTTATCATTAGATCTTGGAATCGAGGAGGTAAGCACGGAGAATTTCTCAAAGGACTTGGAAGAAAGGCATGCTAATTCCCCAAGTGCCACAAGACAGTTGGAAGAGACTGCATCCTGTAGGCAGAGTGAAAGAATGCGTAGTTCTTCTGGTATATATGGATATTCCGAAGAAGAAGGACTGGCCTACGGTATGGGACTTGGTGACTGTTCTTTGATCTAAAGCCTTCAAAATCTCATTCAAGGGCTGGGAATGTGGCTTAGTGGTAAAGTGCTTGCTTAGGATGCATGAAGTCCTGGGTTCAAGTCCTCAGCACTACATAAACAGAAAAAGCCAGAAGTGGTGCTATAGCTTAAGTGGTAGAGTGCCAGCCTTGAGCAAAATAGCTCAGGGGCAGTGTCCAGGCCCCGAGTTCAAGGCTCATGACTGGTCAAACATACTAACAAAAATCTCATTTGATGGTGTTGGTGATGACTAGCAGCCGAGTCACATATTGCATTCATTTCTAAGCCCTCCTATCAGATCATTCCCCTCCCCCCATTTACTCATTCAGGTCAGCTATAAATCAGTTGTGTAATGGAAGATATGACTACATACCAGAACTTCTCTTTGATGCTATCCCACACAAAAGAGAATAACAAATAAACAAATAAAAGACAAACAGAAATAGTGCCATTTCTAGAATAACTTTTAGTCACTCATCCTCCAAGTCCAAGTATTTCAACCATTATCCACTCAACTCCTTTAAGATAGATTACTGAGCTCAGTGCTGATGGCTCATACCTCCAATGCTAGAGGTTGAGATGTGAGGATTGAGGTTCCAAGCCAGCCCTGGCAGGAAAGCTTGTATGAGACTCTTATCTCCAACTACCAAAAATGCCCATTTTGTACCTCAAGTAGTAGAGCCCTAGGTTTGAAAGCAAAATCTCAGGACCGGTGCCAGGCCTTGAGTTCAAGCCCCAGGACCAGCACATTTCCACTCCACCCCACAAAAAAAGTTAAAATAGGTTGATGAAAAATGTTGCAATATTACTTGTGGTAGTTTTTAAATTTACAGGCATTCCTTGCAGATATACAGTGACAAGAAAATTTATGAAGTGCTAATAAGAAGGATATATTGGCTGTGAATATTTTCAAATATGATATTTCTTGAAGTAATTACTTGATATAGTAAGGTTTGTAGCTGCAATATTCTGTAAGACCAATCTTTCATTAATGATTAGAATTTAGAGAAAATTCAAGGGCAATCCACTTTTGAAAAAAAATGTAGATTTTAGCAATACTGGGAACAAATTTAAAAAGCTGCAATTTAGTGACTGAGACTATCTTTCCCTATTAAGAAAGAGAGTACCTTATTATCTTCTGTTTTTTTTCTGGAAGGTTTACATTTCTTGAGGTCATGGTATGCATCTTTACTTTAATTAAAATATGTATCAAGTCTGGGCTTTGGTGACTCACACCTGTGTTCTCAGCTACTCAGGAGACTGAGATCTGGAAGATTAAAGTCTGAACCAGGTCTGATCAGGAAAGTCTGCTAAACTCCATTTAGAAAAATAACCAGCGAAAAGCTGAGATGGAGGCATGGCTTTAGTGGTAGAGCACTAGCTGAGGAAGTAAGCCAACCAAATGTGAAGCTTTGTTGCTGGAGCTCTCTCTCTTTTCAATGTCTCTCTCTCACTCACACACACATGATTTATATGTATATGTATTAGAGACTCATTCTGCTTCAAGGTAGGTAATGATTGAAGAGAAGTCCAACTAGCTACAGAAGAACAGTGAAGAGAGAATTAATTCTTGACTTAGCAACTAAGACCTGAAACAAGACAAGACACAGTATTTAAGAACGTTCTGAGGTAAGTATTAGCAGTGTATAGGTAGCACAGCATTGAAATCACTGAGAATCAAACCAGTGAATCTCAAAGTGTGGTACTGGGACCGCAGCCTCTGCATCACCTGGGAATATATTAGAAAAATGCAATTTGGGGGTTCTTCCATAGATATACTGAATCAGAGAAGCTGGAAATAGTTCCAGTAATATGTGTTTTGACATGCCTTCCAGATGATTCTGATATATAAGAAAACTGAGAACCACTTGATTAAATTATTTAGGTAAAATAAAACGTGAGAAAGATGAAGCCATTTCAGAGGATGGAAGATAGTTGGATTTTTCTGAACTTTCTGGTATAAGAAAGGCTATTGTGAAAGAAAAAGATAAATCGATGTAATTCAGGAGAAAATTTTCCATGTTTTGACCAAGGTCTATCGGTTTAATTTCAGTGGCAGGAGGGAATAACTGAAGGCTGTTGAAGGAGACAGACACCATCATGTCTAAGTTCAAGAAGGATTCCAGTGATAATAGCCTACAGGATGGGAGGAGGTGACAAATGGAAAGTCCATTTAGGATGTTATTGCAATCGTCCAGGTAGAAATGGACCATGGCCTAAAAAGACTTTGAGGATGACCCTTTGTTCTGACCCTTTTCTCAGTGGAAAAGGAAGAGTGAGGATCAAATGGAGATTTTTAATAAAAAGACAGGGAGAAGAACAGATTGGGGAACTGTCGTTAATTTAGTTTTAGACGTATTCAGTTATCCTTGCAGGTCAGTTGAGGTAGGAGCTGGTCAGAAGCGCAAGGGAAAAGGAACATCTAGTACCTCACTGTCCAATAGGACCTCAGAGAGCTACCAACGGAGTCCATGCAGGATGGCTGGTTTAAATGGAGATACAAAGCTACAAAGGTAACGTCTGCATTGTGCTTAGCACAATAGACTTAGCACAAAACTACAAAACATCTCAAGAAGTTTTACCTGATTTCTTGAATGGGAATATGTGGGGACTGCTTTCGCTGCTCCGGCTCAAATGCTTATTCCTTTCTCTCTTATTACCCTCGTATCGTCCTCTCCCCCAACCCTCGGCCTGCAGGTCTGTCAGGGTGAGACGTAGGGGCGTCTCCGTCCTGGCGTGCGCGTGACCCGCGTGGCAATGTGACCGTTTTCCTACCTACGTACATAGACCACGGAGTCAGCTTCTGAGAGCGAACTAACTTTATTGAGAGAGGGACAAGGGGAGATGATCCGGGGAAAGGGGGTTGGCCAGGATTCCTATAGGCCATGAGCTGTCAGGTGACCTCCAAGGGGCTGGTCACTTGACCTCCAAGGGGCTACGTCACTCTGAGCGCGCCAAACCAGGGCGGGGCTGGTAGGCGCCAGGCTGGCTGCCAGCTAAGTCGGGGGTCTCTTTGCCCGACCGGTTTCTCCGGATTCCAATGTAGAGAGGAGGGGAAGGCCGCATTCCCCAGCTGGGGGAGGTGCCTCAGGCCCCTTCCATCTAGCGGGGAAGATGGACCCCAACAGGAATAGTGCAGATTTATTGAGTGAAATAATATGTATTATTAAAAATACATTTTACTTTGTGTGTATTTTTTCATCCTGGCTACTACACAATTATATTCCACTAAAATTCAGTTAAACATCTGGTTTACAGCTTTTGGCGGGGGGAAGGAGGAGCCTCTATTTAGAGCTACTTTAACCAGAACCTTATACTATACTGGAAAGCATGGAATTGGATGTTTCTGAGGGAGAAAAATCTAAGAGGGAAAGAGGACGGATTGAGGAGAGAACCTTATGGAATGCTTGAATCAGACAGGAAAGAAGTTGGTGCATGAGGAGCAGAGGTCAGTCTCATTTCTCAGATGGTCTCTTATGATTTGCTCTATTTGTGTAAATGTTTGCTGAAAGAATAAGTACATGGGAAAAGATGACTGGATTAATGTTTGCTTACTTGAAGTGGCCTGCTCGTGCTGCTCCACAGCATAGTTTATTTCTCCAGGCCCCATTTACTTTCATGCTACCTCCTTAAGCTTGGATTCTCCAATATCTGCTCTTACATCCCCACTTGCAACTGTGGGCTGATTGATGCTCTGAGGAGTCTCCTTCCCAGCTCTGTCACTCCCTATCCATCTTATTTGGTCTGCATGCCCATATACTCTTCCCCTCTCTCTTTCCAGTGTTCCTGCTTGGCTAAAGCTCTCACTCACACACGCCATCCATGGCATCCCACCCCCATTTTCACAAGGGTGTGGATCCTGCAGTTCTTTCTCTCCAGCATCAAGGTTTCCCCTTCCCCTGGATTGTTCCAATCAGTACAGAAAAATCAGTCTTCCATCATAATGAAGCCCTCTCATCACCCCACTTCTCTCTCTAGTGATTGCTTCTGCTCTCTTGTTCCCTTCACATCAAAATACCTTGAAAGGGTGGCCCAGACTTGCTGCCCTCAGTTTCTCTCCTGAGTCCCTCCTGAAACGGTATCAATCAAGATTTCCACCATTCAACTGTCCTTTTCAAGAACATCAAATCATTTCTTGGTCTTCATCTTCATTGGCAACTCAAAAGCATCAAAAGAATCAAATGTTCCTGATCAATATCATCTCCTCTTGGCTTTCAGAATGGCACACACTCTGGGTTTGCAATGTAGATGCCTGCCTGTTGTTCTTTAGAGTGTCTGTTTGGCTCCTTTTTATCTTCTTAATCTTCACAGTTATGCTCCAGGGCTCAGCCCTTAATACTCTTCTGGTGAAGATATATATGTGTGTGTATGTATATATATTATATTATTATGTTATATAATATAATATATTATATTATATGTTATAATAATATAGTATTAATATAATACATTATAATAATATAGTATAATAATATATGATAATATTTTATCTATAATACATTAAATATTATATAATATATATCTATGCATACATATATGTGGTAGTCAATTTTAATTGCTATGATAAATACCTGGGGGGAAATGTTTTTAAAGAAGGATTTATTTTGCCTCTTGGTTACAGAAGGTTCCATCCAAGGTCACCAAGATCCATTGATTTGGGCCTGAGTTGAGGCTGAATATCTTGAAGGTGGGATCACGTCATAGTAGCCCAAATCCAAAGTAAGATTCGGCATGCCTACTTGATGAGCTTCTTCAATTTTTGCTCCTCTCAGGCCCCCAGTGTACTGGATGGCACAGCCCACACATTCAAGGCCAGGCTTTCTCCTCTAATCCTAGAGGGAAATGCCAACAGAGACATGCCTTGAACTTTGCTGTACTGATTTCCTAGGTATTTCTCCACTCCAGTCAAATTGACAATCAGTGCTCTCTATCCAAATGCACCTATAGTTAAACAAATTGGACTTGTTGCTTACTTCAGTGAAGGAGGAGCACATATTATAGAGAAAGGTGAGGACTTTTAAGATGAAGTTTAAAAGAGTTAGTATTGGGTTTGGGATTTGGTTGGATGTTTTTGAGGAGTGTTCAGACAATTATTTCAGTAAATCTTATCCATAGGAAAGGGCAGAATAAAGCAAGGCTAAAGCAGCAGTAGTCACTCAGAATGGACAGAATAGTTGATCTTTTCTTGCTATAATAAGGTTCATGATTTGCTAGTATCAAGATATGAACATGGGGGGGCTGGGGATATAGCCTAGCGGCAAGAGTGCCTGCCTCGGATACACGAGGCCCTAGGTTCGATTCCCCAGCACCACATATACAGAAAACGGCCAGAAGCGGCGCTGTGGCTCAAGTGGCAGAGTGCTAGCCTTGAGCAAAAGGAAGCCAGGGACAGTGTTCAGGCCCTGAGTCCAAGGCCCAGGACTGGCAAAAAAAAAAAAAAAAAAAAAAAAAAAAAGATATGAACATGGAATAGTCTCATATTCACTTTTTATTTATTTATACTTATTTATTGTCAAAGTGATGTACAGAGAGTTTACAGTTTCATATGTTAGACCTTGGGTACATTTCTTGTACTGTTTGTTACCTCCTCTCTCATCCCCCCTCCCCCCTTTCCCTTTCCCTCTCCCCCCATGAGTTGTTCAGTTGGTTTACACCAAATGGTTTTGCAAGTATTGCTTTTGGAGTCATTTGTTGTTTATCTTTTTATCCTTTGTCTCTTGATTTTGATATTCCCTTCTGTTGTGTTAAGAGTGGCCTTGTGTGGTGTTAGCATTCTGTGAAGTTCTGGTTAGCTGGTGAACAGCAAGGCCTGTGAGTGTCCAGATCAGCCTGTAAGAACAACAAGGCCTACTTAATGATATGATTCTGTCTTGAGGATGTCAGGGACTACATTTCTTCTGATTTCATCTAATCATATGACTTTTAATCCCTTAAGTATTCTATCTCAAGTTTATAGCCTTAGTTCTAAGACTCATGAATTTACATGACAACCAAAAAGCTTTCTCCTAGAAGTCTTTTCATATTGAATATGTCTGCATCCCAGATTCTCATCTCCTCTAAATCTGCTTTATGTATTAGACTTTCACATCTTTATTTGGATAATTCCATACCTTCTTCCCCATGCGATGTCAAAATTCTCTGTTCTTTGAATTTTATATACTCGTCTTTCTTTTATATTCCTATATAATGCTTGGCAAAACTTTTTGGCTTTACTTATAGAATGTGCCAAGTATCTGGCCACTTATCTTTCTAGAGCTATCTCTTTGATCTAGATCACTATTGCTATTCCTATATTATGGAAGAGCTCCTAAATGTTGTTTGTGCTTCCTCTACTTTGGCGAGTTCTCAACTCAACAGCTAGTTATTCTGCTGGAAAGCCCGTCAGCCCATACCACCCATCTGCAGAAGATTTTCCATGGTTTCTCATCTCAGAGTAAAAATCAAGATCTTTCTTGTGACTTGACTACCCTGGATCTTTTATCGATCTCCTCTCCTACTGCCTCAGACATCCCTACCCTGATCAGTGACCCTGGCCTACTCTGAACACCGAGAAAATTGTCCATTTATTGTTCAGGACTTTTGAAATTGTTTCCTCTGCTCAGAATGCTCTCTCCTCAGGTATCTATCTCCACATTATTACTTCCCCCTTCCCCAGGCTTTCACTCCAGTGTTATCTTAGGATGTCCTCCCCTAACCTTTCTCTCTAAATTTGTAACCTCCCACACCTGACATTGCCTCTCCACATTTCTTACCTTACCATTTTTTTCCTTTAGTACCTGTCACATTCTTTTATACTACATATTTTACTTGCCGGTTTTCATTTACTGTTTCTCTCCCGATCTCCATAGAGATCGGGTTTTTCTTTAATTGCAGTATGAAGAGTGCCTGGCACATATGTGATGTCATGCCAGAGACAGTGAGTGCCAAAGTAATTGGGAAATAAGAGGAAGTGGCAGCCTGGGAGAACAAGTTGCTCTAGGTCTGTCAGGGCCTAAAGGCTGAAGTCAGCACTCACAGGTATGGGGCTGGTAGCATCAGGCCTTCTTTCTGGCCTCATCCTCATTTGTGGATGGAGATGTCTGCTCTGGCATGTCCTGAGATCAGTGGGACTAAGTCTGCTACAGCCATTCTATTTGCTTGTTTTGGAGCACCACAGATGCTAGGCAGATGGCTCAGCACGACCCACAGATCCTTTGAAGGGCTGTTCATCAATGCATGATATTTTATTTTTCATTTATTAGCTTCATTCTGTTATACCAAAGTTTAGTTAGAGTATCGGCAAAAGTGCGTTGCTGAAAAAAATCATGCAATGATGGTAACGCTTCCTCTATGAGTAGCTTGAAAACCTCAGCATAGTTCAGCATATATGACCAATTATTGAATTGGTTATCATTATTTATATATTTATGTTTAAATATTTGCATTTATATACTTAGATAAGATTTAAACAAAATGTTTAGTTTTGAGTTGACTCCAATGATTGGTTAATATTTTAAATTTTGTTTTGTTTAAATGAACCTAGTATTGCTTCATACATTTTAGAAGTAAGTTGATGGACTTTGTTAGTGTCCATAGTTCTTTCTTTCTATTACTTCTTTTCAAAGATACAGTATAAAAGAGGGACGAGTGTGGTGGCTCATAACTTCCCAATTACTTGGGTGTTTAAATAGGAAGAATGATGTTGGACGCAAGCCTGGCCAAAATTTTGGTTAGAGTTCATCTCAAAGAGCTGGGTTGGCATGGTGGCATACACTTGTGATCCCAGCTAGGAGGGATAGCAGATAAAGTAGATTTTTGATGTTGGAGTGTGTTGTAAATATAGACCTCAAGCCTGTACTTCTGTAAAGGATGTACCACACATAGTAATCCCAAGACTATTTGCTGCTGTTTCCTTTAGCCATTTCATCTTAACAGTCACATTACAAGAATGGTCTCCCTGGCTAAAAGGTCACATCCCAGGAGACAGTGTGTGCTGAATTTTGCATTCGCTTTTCTTTTCTTCATCAGTTACTTATGTTTTGTTTGAATTGTAATAGATGAGGGAAGAGGGAGATTTTTGTTTTTCTTACTCTTTGCCCCCCTTTACTGTATTATCTTTCTGCGTTACTGATCTGAACTTACTTTTTTTTTCTGTTCAAAAATATTTCTAAGCTTTATTAACACTATAGTTGGGAAAAGTGTTTCTAATAGTGAAACCAACAACCTGCAGTGGCTTTGTTTAATGTAGAACTTAATTTTAAGTGATTACATCTTAGTTTTAGCAACAAGTTATTTCTTATGTGTTTGATAGTATGAACCAGGCTCTTTACATTTCAGAATTTAAGATTTTGTCATCAGTTAACTTCTTCAAGCAAAAGTCTTGAAGGTAATAGAGAACAACTTTTTTCTTTTCTTATTTATTGTCAAAGTGATGTACAGAGAGGTAACAGTTTCATACGTTAGGCATTGGATAAATTTCTTGTACTGTTTGTTACCTCCTCCATAATTCCCCCTCCCCCTCCCCCTTTCCCTCTCCCCACATGAGTTGTTCAGTTGGTTTACACCAAACAGTTTTGCAAGTATTGCTTTTGTAGTCGTTTGTCTTTTTATCCCATGTCTCTCAATTTTGGTATTCTCATTCACTTTCCTAGTTCTAATACCAGTATATACAGTTTCCAATGTACTCAGATAACATACATTGATAGTGCAGGTACAATCATAGGAAGGGGATACAAGAGGATCATCAACAATAGAAGCTACAGTTTCACGTGGCATGTTGAAAGTAATTACAACAGTGAGGGAACCCTATTTCATTGTTGGTGGGAATGTAAACTGGTTCAGCCACTCTGGAAAGCAGTATGGAGATTCCTCAGAAGGCTAAACATAGAGCTCCCCTATGACCCAGCAGCCCCACTTCTGGGCATCTACCCAAAAGACCACAAACAAGAACACACTAAAGCCACCAGCACAACAATGTTCATCGCTGCACAATTTGTCATAGCTAAAATATGGAACCAACCCAGATGCCCCTCAGTAGATGAATGGATCAGGAAAATGTGGTACATATACAAAATAGAATTTTATGCCTCTATCAGAAAGAATGACATTACCCCATTCATAAGGAAATGGAAGGACTTGGAAAAAAATTATACTAAGTGAAGTAAGCCAGACCCAAAGAAACATGGACTCTATGGTCTCCCTCATAGGGAATAATTAGCACAGGTTTAGGCAAGTCACAGCAGAGGATCACAAGAGCCTAATAGCTATGCCCTTATGAATGCATAAGACAATGCTAAGTGAAATGAGCTCCATGTTATGGAAACGAGTGTTATACTCGTAATTACTTTCAACATGCCATGTGAACTTACTTTAAGAAGCTCCAAGTCATAGGAAGTAAAGATCAAATCTCTGCCAGGTGAAGCTTGAAGAGGCCCTTTTAAGAAGCCTATGAATCAGTTTGGATCCTTTCTGGACACAGAAAAAACAAAACAAAACAAAAAACCTAAACCAACTTCTTTCAATGCACAGACCATCTACATAACTGATCTTTGATATAAGATTATATATATATATATATATTCAAATGTGTACATTTGATAGTATGCTTTGATAAATAGCAAGTAGATTATGCAAAGAGGAGGCTTTAGCGTGAGAAAGGATTTCAAGCTTGGGAACATCTCATTTTCTGTCCACCAAAAAGCTCACTGAACAAAAAAGATCAGGAATAGTGCCCAAGCCATGAGTCCAAGATCTAGGGCTGACACCCCTTCCCCAGCCACCCCACAAAGCAATATAGTTCTACCTGGTTCTCTCTTTTACACATGACTTGAGAGTTCTCAGCCAACATACAGAAAAAGTCCAGCTGTTCTGATTACAAAAAATCCAGCTGTTCTGATTAGAAAAAGTCCAGGTTTTCTGAATTCCATGCAGGAAATGCCATGTGGAAAGGCCACTTAGAGACAAGATATCAAGGATCTACAGCTATTTCATTCCTAGCTCTTTGAGGTTTCAACTATGCCTTCAAGGTGCTGCACCTGATGCCACTTAAACCTGGGATGAGCTTTCTTATTCCCACCCGTATTACAGTATGGGTGGACTTATAAAGAAAAAGTTTCTCGGTGCTGGGGATATAGCCTAGTGGCAAGAGTGCCTGCCTCGGTATACCCGAGGCCCTAGGTTCGATTCCCCAGCACCACATATACAGAAAACGGCCAGAAGCGGCGCTGTGGCTCAAGTGGCAGAGTGCTAGTCTTGAGCGGGAAGAAGCCAGGGACAGTGCTCAGGCCCTGAGTCCAAGGCCCAGGACTGGCCAAAAAAAAAAAAAAGAAAGAAAAAAAAAAAAGAAAAAGTTTCTTTTCACTATTGTTTTTAGCCACTAAGTTTAATTTATAGACTCAATACAGTTCCATCCAATTCTCAAGGCTGTTCTTGATAAAAGTAGAGAAATTAGCCCTCAAATTCACATAGAAGAACAAAGAGCCAAAATAGCATGAGTAATCCCACTCAGAAGGAGCAACACCTGAAGTATCACAACACTGGACTTAATCCATAGTAAAAACAAACTCCCAAGACAAAACCAGCATGGTACTGTCACCAAAATAGACACAAAGGCCAAGGGAACATAACAGAAAACTCAGAAATAAACCCACACAGCTACAGTTATTTGATTTTCGACAAAGAAGCCAAAAAACACATTGTAGAGAGACAGCCTCTTCAACAAATGGTGCTGGGAAAACTGGTTATCTACATTCAGGAGACTGAAATTAGACCCTGTCTATCACTCTGTACAAAATCAACTAAAAATGAATCAAAAGTCTTAATATAAGACTTTTAAATTACGAAAGCTTTGAATTACTACAGGTAGGCATAGAAAAAATGCTGGAATAAACGAGGATAATTGTTATCTAAACAGGATTGCAACTACCCAGAAAAGAAAAATATACTGACATATGAAAGGGCATCAAATTAGAATTTCTACACATCAAATATAACAATTACCAATATTAAGATTGAACCTACAGGATGGGAAAAATTCTTTTTCAGCTCTTCAACGGATAAAGGATTCATACCCAAAATGTATAAATAGCTCAAAAAATCAACAGGAAAAGAACAAATAATCTAATTAATAATGAGCAAACAGATTGTACAGATGGTTCTCAGAAAAAGAACCACAAATGGCTAATAAATATATGGAGAAATGTTTGCCATTTTTGACCATACAGGAAATGCAACTCAAAAGTACACTAAAATCCCGTGTCATGTAAGGTCGAGAATGACAATCATCAGTGAAACAACAACAAATGCTGGCATGAATGCAGGCATAGAGGGGGTAGAAGGGATAGGGAAAGAGAGAGTAATAAAGGACACAAATATGACAAAAGTATAACATATGGGTTTGTAAAATATCATGAAATTCTTTATTTAATTAATACCTACTAAAGAATTATAGGACAGTAACAGATTCTCTTCAGGTGGGTATCAGCAGGTACTCAGATGAAGGAGAGGGAATACAAAGTACTTTATAATACACACATACACACACACACAGATAGAACAATGAAACCTACTGGAAGAGAGAGATCGAAGGAGGAATTTGGTTAGAGTATACATATGGATGGGAATATCACAATGAACTAATATGTATGTATATGTAAATGTTAAATATATATGTCACATATAATCATGTATTTATGTTATCTACATATTTCATAGTATGTATTATGCTGTGGGACAAATAATTGGAGTTAAAAATAATTATTGTTCCTATTATTTTCTATAAGAGTAGACTCAGTGGACAATCTACCTACCCCTCCTCCAGTTATCTTCCCATCACCATCCTGTGGGCCTTGCCCTCAGCATAGCCCTCCCTCTAACGCATGCCTGTCTCACTCACATGGCATGTAGACCATAATAATAGAAGATTTTATTTCTTTCTTTTAATGGATTTTCCCTACCTGAATAATGCAGTTTTTGTAATGCAAGATTAATATCTTTGAGTATGTAAGTTCCATTGAAAATACAAATATTTATGAGTTCACAAAAAAATGACCTTTAGAAAGCATGTTTTTCAACTTGAGTTTATCTGGATGCCAATATAAAATTGTTTTTTAAATTTTCTCTTGAAGGCTTATTTGTTTCCTTGTCAGACTGTGGTGTGTAAAGGAAGTTTAATTATGAGTGACTATTTTCTGTGCAGATTTTGACTTACAATAAGAAAATGAATAAGACTGTCTGTTCAGTTCTAGCATTGGCAGAGAAGATGGATGCGAGCTATTAACAGAGGCAAATGCAACCTTTTTAACCTTTCCTAGTGTTCTCTCTAAAACTACTGAAAACCCATCTTGAAGTGATCTTTCAGACCAATATTCTCCATGAACAAAAGTACTCCACTAGCAATGAAGTTACAGGAAGAAAGGAGGCATAGTCAACAGATAAGTTGCAAAGTTTAACAAGTACTATGGATTATGTTAAAGTCACGTCTCAGTTAATGACTGGGCAATCACCAATGTTTCAGATGCCAAAAGCAAGGTGAAAGTGGCTTGGTATCAGGCCAATCCGAGTGCAAGTTATGGGTCTTCCCGCTGGTTATAATGGTTATAATAAGCAAGTATTCTTGCCTGAATTCTGCACCTCTCTCTTCAAAGTCACATGTTGAATCACAACCTACTTCCCCACACCCCAATGTGACTGTATTTGGACAAAGAACTCCTAGGAGATAATTAAGATTAGATAAGATCAGAATATACTAATTTTATGGGATTGGCAGCTTTACAGAAAGAGAAAGAGAAATAAATCTCTCATGTGCCTACTGACAAATGCCAGGTGATCGCAGGAAGACAAAGTCATCAACCACAAGCCAAGGAGAAAGCTCTCTTTAGAACCTGACCATGCCAGCACCCTGCCTTCACATTCGGCAGCCTCCAGAACAGTGAGAAACAAATGTCTGTTGTTTACGCCACCCACTTATGGCATTTTGTTATGAGAACTGATGATGACTAAGGCATCAAGTGACTTTAACCCTTTGCCTCCACATCAAAATTAGGATATTAAAGTCATCTACCTCACAAAATGACTTTGAAGACCAAAACAGATCACATACTTGGAGTTTGGAGACTGGAAGAAAAGAAGAAGAAAGTTTGAAGGAAAATCTTGTCCAGATTTTATATAACCCCTGTTATATAACCCCGATCCTGTGGTCAAAGTCTCTCAGAGTATTTGTTGAAAATACAGATTCCTGGTCCCTTATTAGACCACGCTTCCTCCCAAATTAGAACTTCTTGGATAGGTTCAGGAAACTGGGGTTTACAAATTTCAAGTGATCTAGAGTATGCTAAATTTTAGGGTGCTGCCTTAGAAGACGAGTACACTAATCAGTGCCTCAAAAGGTTGTTTTATAAATGCTCAATGCCTGGTATTTAGATTAAAGTAATTTATGTCTGTAGATACCAATAGATGAAGAGAAGATTAATAGAAGTCTCCATGTAAAATGTGCTGTCAGTGTCTGCCTTGGTTATGCTCCATCTGTGTGTAAATACTTTAGATAGTCCACAAGAGATAGTGGGAGAAGGCTGGCTGTGAAATCATTTAAGATAGGATAACAAGATTCCTGTGCAATTTTATTAATTGTGACCCTATTTAAATATAACATTCTAATCAATAATATGAGGACATAGTGTCTTCAGAAGAAAAAAAAATGAACAGATGGAAGTTACTGCTCGTGCTTCATTATCTGTACTGCCTTGAATAAATAACTAGCAGGTGAGGCACATGCAAAAACTGAACAGAAGGAAAACATCAGCCATGCCCCCTCCCCTGCTCCCAGAAATATTGAATCCTTTTTTAGTGATACTAAGTCTCATCTAAATGATTACATCTTTAAAAAGAACGCCAAATCCCCAGCAAATGGTAATTACAATGCCTAATCCACCCCCTCACATCTTTGTGCAAGACAATATTTACTCTAGGTTATGTGTTTGCCAGAACAATCATAGCCCAGCTTCAGCTGTGGGTGTTTAGCTGTATCTTTGCCACGCATTTTTCACAAGATGTTATGAAGACCCGAGACGGAAACTCAGCTTCGTCAATGGTTAAAAATGTCTCACTAGAAATATATTAGCATTTTTCACTTGGATCCCTATTTGAGTTCTTTTTTTATTCCAAATAATTTTAGCTCCCTTCTCTCTTCTTTCCCTTGCTAATGTACTTTATCTAACAAGCCATCTGTGATGCTGAGGTTTTGTTATTTTATAACCCTATGTAGATTATAGAATGGAGTGATTTCTTCTTAAGGTTCTACTCCATGCCAGGTACCAAGCTAGTCACCAAAATCCAGAACCCCAGAAATTAACATTAAGTAAACAATTAGCATTAAGTAAACAGGAAGTCAGTTTCAACATAAGTGGGTATTTGTTATGAACCTGACAGTGTGATTTGTTTCAGTATACAGTTTTTTTTTCCTTTTGGTAAAGATGTAGTCTTCTATTATAATGTGTCTTCTATTATAATGTCTCAAGTCTCAATACCACTTAAAAAGTCATCTTTGAATGATTCCAAGTGCTTTTATATTTCTCTTTCCAGTACCCCACCCATTTTTTTTTCCTGTGGGACTGGAAACTTTTTGAACTCAAGGGTTCACACTTGAGCCATGCATTTAGCACCTTCTCTCTCTCTCTCTCTCTCTCTCTTTTTTTTGGCAGTCTGGTCATTGATCCTATTAATAGGTGTATGTCATTACATTCAGCTGTTGGTTAAGATGGAGTCTAATGAAGTCTTCACTTAGGCTCTTCTCAAGATGCAATCCTTCCAATCTTAGCTCCAGGATAACTAGAGTTATAGGCATGAGACAGTGTACCAGGCTCCTCACACAGTTTTATAATGGTATTTGTTTCTTATTTCTCTTGTAACAGATTACCACAAATTTATTGCCTTAAAACTACACATGTATTGGGGCTGGGGATGTTGAGTGCTTGCCTAGCATGCACAAAGCCCTGGGTTCGGTTCCTCAGTACCACATAAACAGAAAAGGCTAGAAGTGTTGTTGTGGCTCAAGAGGTAGAGTGCTATCCTTGAGCAAGAGAAGCCAGGGACAGTGCTCAGGACCTGAGTCTTGTCCTCAGGACTGGAAAAACAAAACTAAACAACAAAAACAACAACAACACATGTATTATTTTGTAATTCAGGAGGTCTCAAGTTTGAAACAGTCACCACTGGACTTAAAAGTGTGAATGGTCTGGCTGCCTTTCTTTCTGGAAGTTCTATGGGATTGCAACCCTTACATCATGTCACCTTTTATTTCCAAAGCTAGCAGTCATCAGTTTTTCTTTTTAATGAGTTGGACTCTTATTCCCTCTTCCTCATTTGTGAACCCTTGTGTTCATACCAGGTCTACTTTGGTGATCTGGGATAATCTCCTTGCTAATTCACTTCATTAACAACCTCAATTCCATCTGCTACTCTAATTCTAGTACGTAACAGAATAAATTTCCAAGTTTCAGGAGGAAGAACAGGGGCATCTTATTCTAGCTATTACACATACTTAGCACATCCCCGCTCTTCTTTTCTCTGTCTCTCTTATTATCAAAGTTAAATGACTCATTTATTAATTATTTTCCCTCTTGTTATGTTGTTTTGGGTGTTTCTTCTTTCCATTAATTTTTTTGTTTGGAAGTTGTCTGTTTGGAGAATGAGATAGAAATATTATGAAGGTTCCATCCTGGTTTGCAGCAAATAGATCTTCTCATGCACTTTCTGATAACCCACATTCCATTTTTCTCTTATCATCCTTCTATACAGAGCTGCTCTGTTCTTACCTGCTGTGTTGCCAGCTGTGCCTTTGTGTTTCCCTCCCCAGGTCTCACTGTTCTCTTAGAAGAGTGTTTTTTTCCCCTAGATTTCATTTTACAATAGACATATAAACTGTGATTAAAGTTTTTCTCCAAATTATGTTTCTTAATAATGAATCACAAAACTTTTAAATGAGTAAATAATGTGTGGATCAGAGCTAACATTTTTTTCTGGCAATGTAGTAGGTAAATGTGCTTTGTTTTTATTTCATATTAACGATTCATTTATTTTTCCTAGCAATGTATATCTACTCAATATATAGTCTACATAGCATATATATTAGTATATATAGTCTACATAGCATATATATTAGTATATCACACAACACATATTATATATGGCATATAAGAAGTAATATGCCATATTATATGTGATATGGTATATTCTTACATATATTTTCTATACTGTATATTTTGCATATAATGTCTCTGGGTCCTTCTATACAGGCCAAGGAATGTTTGACATATGTACATCAATAATTCTATTTCAATATGTATCTATATATCTCCACACATCATCCAATCTTCTTTGGTTTTATTTAATGTCCATTTTCTGTTCTGGATCCACATTCCATTTAGTCAGAAATCAATAAGTACAGTGGGAATGCCATTTTGAAACTCCTGGTAGTAATGTACAAGAAGACCTTTGTCGTCTGCCCAAGTCTTTTAGAACATTTTCTCTAGGAACTCTAAGCTTCCACATCACCTGTCAATCTGCCATCACATTTTGTTTCGGGGGCCACAGGAGGTGTGGTAATCTCTTGTCCGTTTGTGCTCGCTCTTCTTGCCATTGCCATCAAGATTCCAGAAATATAACGGAAACTGAGCAGAGCCCTCTGGAACATGCCGCTACCCTGAAGACACCACCGGACACAAATGAGTTTCGACTCACACCATTCTTATTAGTGATCAAGTAGATGGTGTTATAAGCCACACAATTGAAGGTTGATTTGCTATGTAGCAAGAGATGACTGAAAAATTATTCAATAGCGTTCAGGGCCCGAATTTGACTCATGCAGCCCATGTTAAGTCTCATTTGATGAGACTTTAAAACTGTCACCATGACAATGCATACATTATTCTAATATAGAAAATAAAGGACTTCATTTTTAGGCACTGCCAGAGCCTTTAATCTTTACATACATAGCTATTTACATAGACTGAAGTATAGCTTCTTTATTCAAATTTCAGATATTTCTCAGAAAAGGTCCAGAGTAATCTAACGAATACTTATTACAAAGACAGAAGTTTTGGTTTTGTAAGCAGCATAAGATTAGTGTATGCTTTCTAACAATGAAATGAAATTTGATGGAAGATTGTTATTCTTTCAAAAGTGAGTTTTCATGTGTTCCATATCACTTATATTAGAACTTTGCACAAAGCTCGTGTTTTCCTCTGGGGCAAATGCATTCATTAAAAGTCACACTGTGCATTAGAATTTAGGAATTCTCACAATGAGAAACACATAGCTCCAAATTCATATTTCAAGAAAAGAAGCTCACAGACATGGGTATTGAAACAACTTGAAGACAAGTATGAGGACATAGCCTTGTAAAACCAGGTACTAGGCGAGGGGCATAAGGCAACACAATCATAATTACAATGCAGTTACATAGTGAGAAATTTGTATTAAAAATTCCTTTTAAAGTATATATTATGAAAATTGCTTACACTCTAATATGAGGTGAAGGAATAATGCTAGGATTATCAGCTTTTCTTTTTTTAAGCAATAAAACTGTCCTGATTAATTGTGACCTAAACAACTGTGAATTGTAGATGGCCTGTAGTTTACCTTTCTAGTCTGGGAACAAAATATAGGTTTGGGGAATTTGATAGTGTAAGACCATGGTAAAAGTGTTTAACCAGCTTAAGAGGAAATTATCTTCAACATCACATGCTAATTTGCATAAAATAACATTTTAATTATTTATCAGGCTTGAATTCCATCAATGCAGATCCCAAATGGACAGTTGATTGCTTCAGGTAGTTTTAAACTAAAATTAGACTTTAGAAAGCATTCTCATTCTTCAAGCATAGAGAAATCAAATTTATTTCTAGAAAACTGTTAATGAGCTGGTTGAATAATATTTGAGTCTAAAGACTAAGTATGTACATTCAGGAGAAAAAAAGTTCCAGGGTCCTCGTTGTAGGATATGACATGTTGGGTTCTTAAGATGGTGATTATGTGCAAAATTCAAATGAAGCACTTCTGAGTTTCCCTGTAAGATTATCAAGATGTCAAGGCCACTTCAGGTGAGCTAGGACCATTTGATGAGAGACAGGGTTAACTGGTTGAGAGTTCACATTCCTTCCTCTCCTCACTGCCATAAAAAAAATAACAGCCATGTCTGAGATATTTTAAATAGTGAATTCAGGCAGTCCTTAGCCAAACTGAAGTGAAATTGGGTTTTCAGCTCAATTTCCTTTCCCCTATGGTTCTCTTGTAGCTACCTGCTTCTACTTCTTTCAGGATTCCTTGATCACCCCTAATTTTCAGTTATCTTATTTTGTAATTAATAAAAAAGAAAAGTGTCTATTTGGAAAGGTCTTGTGTTTTCCTGTTTCCATGTAACGACAGCATCAGGAAGAGCTGCATAATATTTAAATCTTTGAGTCAGAGATACCTGTCTCGGAATGTGAGTTATTCTGTCTACCTAGACCAAAGCTTCTTAATATTCATGGATATAGAAGGCACCTTGGCCACTGGGAAAAGGCAGAAGCTATTCAGTACTCTGTAGTTTCTGTCTTTTTATTTGCCAGTCTTGAGCTTGGACTCAGGGCCTGAGCTCTGTCCCTAGCTTCTTTTTGCTCAAGGCTAGCACTCTGCCACTTGAGCCACAGCGCCACTTCTGGCCTTTTCTATACATGTGGTGCTGAGGAATCGAACCCAGGGCTTCATGTATACAAGGCAAGCACTTTTTGCCACTGGGCCATATTCCCAGCCCTGTAGTTTCTGTCTTTCTAACAATTTCTCTGATGATAGATAGTTACTGTTCTGTGGAAGGACTGTGGAATAGCCTTTGGTTATAGCAAAAACCTAGAGCATAGTACTCATCTTGGTTTTTCCTCATTTGTCAGTTGAAAGTAACCACACCACACCTACTTATACAGGTGTTATAGATACTGCAAGTGATACATGGATCTCTGTATGTACAGTGCATTGTACAGAAAGTAGGCCATGTTGCTGGTGATAGTAGTGGTGCCTGTAGTAGTTGGATGACGATACAAATTTTAAAAATACACTGAAGATTTTTCAGTCCAAGGTTTTGGGAATAATTTTTAGAAGTAGAAAGTTACTGGGATACCCATGTCTATCCTCAGAAAGAAGCCCACCCAATCACTCAACCTCTGGCTTTCCCTGATGAGGCAAACATGTATCTGAATAGTCTACCCATTGCAATCCATTAAGTAAGGGGCACCCTTCTGAGAATCTATGGAACTGTTGGAAGGGTTGTGAGTCGGTTGCTAGAAAATACTAGCTGAAAGTTCTCATTTTTGCCTCACAGTCTGATGTAGATATTTCAAGTGATGAATTCAGGAGGAAGGGTCAGGGAGGAGCTTTATTTATGTTTTACTTCGCTTGCTACTATCCACAGTTCTGGAGGGATCTTCATTTAGTATTTCAGGAAGGGGAAAATTCAAATGCGGCATTACAATGCTGCTTAGCAATAATAAAATATTATTTGGAAGACACAAGTAGAGCATGATAGTCATCTCAAATTTTCTCTTGGGGTCTTTAAGAACTTGAAATGGAAATTTCTTCCCCCTTTGGCATTGGATAATAGCTAGATAAGGTTATGAACTACCACTTTAATGCATTTGGTTGCTTACAATAGTCTGTAATTTTAGAAAAGTCTTCATAGAATTGCAGAAAACCCACAGTTTCAGTATCTAAATGCTGAATAAGCAGAGCAGGGAAACAAAAGAGGAAATATGATATCGCTCATTCTTGGTGGTGTTACTGGGCTCTCACCATCTGCCTGTGCTTTATTGGATGATTTCTTTCAGAAAAAACACCTTTTTCTTTTCTTTTTTTCTTAAGATGCTTTTTTTCTGAAAGGTCTGTTATTTGCCATTTTACTTTAACTGTCTATTAAGATGCATATTTCTTAAAAGTAGACTAAACTCAAAGTACTTTGTCAGTGCACCTAATTCGTATTTTTAGTGATGCTATTTTTAAGATTTGTGTGCTTCAGACACTGGTTGTGTTTACAATTGAGTATCTATCAAGAGGTTCGCTTTTGAGATGATGGTAATCTTTCATAATCCATTTGAAATAGCCTTCATGGTCACTTTAACTTTAAGAGGATATGGCTTCCTCCTCAGATTTTTTTATTGAGGGAAGCACTACAAGTCTTTGATTTTCTGCAGTACTGCTTGAAAGATGAAGATGTCAAGATGGATGACAGCTAATGAACTGAATGCTCAATAGTTCATCACCTTGGTTTTTCCTGAAACCTGCTCTTGTCCTTGCCTGGTAAATTGAAATCACTTGGCTTTGTTGCAATACCTGACAGGAGTCAAATCCCTAAAATATCCAGGTAGGAGTAAATTCTTTTAGCATCACAAATCTTTCACTATCTCGGCCTGATAGGTCACTGGGTTAAGGTGAGAAAAAGATGAGACCATAGTCTTGTTCCATCTGGCACTTGTTGATTCCTTTCACTCTGGTAAAATGTGCTCTGGACATAGATCCTCCCACTTTGCCATTGGAAGAGGGAATGAAGTGTGGATCCTGCATAGGTAAGGGTACAGTAATGTCCATTCCTGGAAAAATAGCTCAGACAGCAGGCTCATCCATGATCGGCTATGTGTATAATCCCTTGTTGTGTAAAGTCCATTTATAGTTTTGACATTCATTTGAATATTAGTAATACCAAGGAAGTAGAACATGTCCTGTATTTTCTAAATCACTGAGAGCTACATCAATAGAAAATTACGAGTGTTAATTGAGTTTTATGGGATATCCTAGCATAGACTGCTGTAAGGAATTCATGAAGGATTTGATATGCCAAGTGTGGCACAAACTTTAGCTATACATTAAAATACAATCTTTCTTTGTTATTTATAGTTTGTAATATTCCCCAAATATTGTTTTGTGACCAATGACCATGAGAACTTTTTTGGATATAATTATACAGTGTTAAAACTGAGGATGATAACAGTCAGTTGAACCATTCTTTGGTTTGTATTCTTCTTATGTGTTTGTTTGATACAAGGTCTCCACATGTAGCACCAAAAATATTAATACCTTAAGCTTCAGGGGCATGTTCCAATTTGCAAAAAGGTTTTTGGAGATATAGCCTTGGTATGTGAGAACATATAGTTTTATTGGACTGTTGTTATTTTTACAGATGAAGAAGCTCAGAGAAACTGGGTAACTTGTCTAAGGTAACATAATTATTAAGTGCCGGCGCTGAGATTTCATTATCTTAATTTTAATTAAGCTAAATATCATATATTAGTCATCAGAAGTCTGGTGGGTCACACACAAGAAAAAGAAATTAAATAAATCTCTCAAATCATATAATCCTTCATGTTTGTAAGGTGTCCTAAAAAAGAGAAGAGCATGCTGTGAAGGACAATTGGGCACCCCAGAAAGGGTAAAGGAAGGTAAATATGGTAAAAATATTTCCTTCACACATGTGAAAATAGAACAATAAAATGTTGAAAGTGTTGTGGGCAGGGAGGAGGGATGATGGAAAGTACAGAAATGGGGCAACTGAGTCTGATCAAGGTAATATGGGATGTGTATGTGCACATGCTAAAATGAAACTCCCTTGTACAAATAATGAATGCTTATAAACATGAGGAAAGTGATAGGTTTGCCAAGGAAAAAAATTAAGGAATATGTGTGTTCTGAGACCTGAGGAGGACACAGCAAATGAATAGGAGTCAGGGAGGAGCCAGAAAGTCTGGGATAACTTGGAGGAGTTTATATACTTGAGGA
Organism: Perognathus longimembris pacificus; assembly: GCF_023159225.1. Taxonomy (NCBI): domain Eukaryota; kingdom Metazoa; phylum Chordata; class Mammalia; order Rodentia; family Heteromyidae; genus Perognathus; species Perognathus longimembris. The sequence continues at coordinate 133,819,352 of NC_063162.1, read as the reverse complement.
ATGGAAGTGAAGCCACATGTGTTTGAAATTGGAGGGAAAAGCAGAAGACAGCACTGGAAGGAAGTAGTAGACCATATCAAGCAAGGTCTTTGAATTTCATGTTTAAATGAAATTACTGCCCTGGAGGAAGGGTAAGAAATGAGGTGACTTAATACAGGTATGCTCCCTACCTCAATGGCCAGTGTCAAGAGAACATCATCCTTCTTAGTGGTATTCCTATGGAATTCTTTGTACCCTGCTTTTATTTCCCTCATACTTAAACATACCATCTTATTCACAATGAGATATGTTTAATCTGTTGGATGACAAAAGTGTGAATCTGGCTACTTTTCCTTAAATTTTTGTAAAGAACATCATTCTGGCTAGGAAATTAAAAGTCTAGGCAAACTGTGTTTTATTCTTTGTAAAGTCCAGTAGTAAATGTGATGCATTGTAGGTTTCTGATGTAATTTCTTTATTGTGTTAACAAGTGATTGCCTAATACTTTTTTTTTTTTTTTTTTTTTTTTTTTGGCCAGTCCTGGGCCTTGGACTCAGGGCCTGAGCACTGTCCCTGGCTTCTTCCCGCTCAAGGCTAGCACTCTTCCCCTTGAGCCACAGCGCCGCTTCTGGCCGTTTTCTGTATATGTGGTGCTGGGGAATCGAACCTAGGGCCTCGTGTATCCGAGGCAGGTACTCTTGCCACTAGGCTATATCCCCAGCCCATGCCTAATACTTTTGATTGAAGTGAAATGTGCTGACCAAAAAAGGGATTTTTAAAAAGTGATACAGGATAGTGTTCTTTTTTATGTAAGTTAAGGAATTATTTATTTATTTATTTTCATTTCTTTATTGTTAAAGTGATGTACGGAAGGATTACAGTTTTATATGTAGGGCAATGAGTACATTTCTTATCCAACTTGTTACTCCTCCCTTAATTTTCCCCTGTCTCCCCCCTCCCTACATCCCTCCCCACCATGAGTTGTACAGTTGGTTTACACCATACAGTTTTTAAGTATTGCTGTTGCATTGGATTGTCTTTTTATCCTTTGTCTCTCAATTTTGGTATTCCCTTTCCCTTCCCTAGTTCCAATACATACATGCATATATATATATATGTATATATATATATATATATATATATATATATATACACACACACACACACACACACACAGACACACAGACACACAGACACATAATATCCAGGGCACTAAAATCAGTTACACTGATATCAGGGGTAAAACCAAGGGAAAGAAAGACAAAAAACAGGCACAATTTCACCTGGCATGTTGAAAATAACAACAACAATGATAAACCACTTGTTTCCATAACTGGAGTTCTTTTTGCTTAGCTTCATCACATGTGTTCATATGGACATAGCTATTGAGTTATTGTGATCTTCTGCTAGGACTATCCTAGACGTGTACTAATTATTCCCAATGAAGGAAACCATAAAGTCTATGTTCCTTTGGGTCTGGCTTACTTCACTTAGTATGATTTTTTCCAAGTCCTTCCATTCCCTTATGAATGGGCAATGTCATTCTTTCTGATAGAGGCATAGAATTCCATTGTGTATATGTACCACATTTTCCTGATCCATTTGTCTACTGAGGGGTATCTGGGTTGGTTCCATATTTTAGCAATGACAAATAGAACATAGTTGTGCTAGTGGCTTTAGTGTGATCTTGCTTGTAATCTTTTGGGTAGATACCCAAAAGTGGGGATGCTGGGTCATAGTGAAGCTCTGTTTAGCCTTTTGAGTAACCGCCATACCACTTTCCAAAGTGGTTGAACAAGTTTACGCTCCCACCAACAATGTAGTGGGGGTTCCCTTCTGGCTACATCCCCTCCGGCATCTGTTATTATTAGTTTTCTTGATAATGGACATTCTTATTGGGGTGAGGGGAATCTCAGTGTTGTATTGATTTGCATTTCTTTTATGGCCAGTGACGTTGAGCACTTCTTCATGTGTCTCTTGGCCACTCTCATTTCCTCTTCAGAGAAGTCTCTCTTTAGGTCTTTAGCCCATTTGTCAAGGCAGAAGTTGGTTCTTTGAGGATTTGTTTTGGAGGAATTTAATTTTTTTTGTTCAACATAAATTTTAAATATGAGGTCTTTGTCTGTTGTATGGCTGGTAAAGCTCTTCTCCTAATCTGTAGGCGTTCTGTTTATCTTGCAAGCTATGTCCTTTGCTGTGCAGAAGTTCTGCAGTTTGATGTAATCCCATTTGTTCAGTCTTTCTTTGATTTGTTGTATTTCTGGGCCTTTATTAAGAAAGTTTTGTCCTTTGCCAAGAAGCCCAAGTGTTTCTCCTATTTCTTCTTGCAATGTTTTCAGGGTATCTGATTTTACCTGGAGGTCTTTGATCCATTTGGAATTGATTTTGGTGCAGGGTGATATATAAGGATCTAGTTTAAGTTTGTTACAGGTGTTGAACCAGTTTTGCCACCACAGGATGGTGTTCTTGACCATCAATGTTTTCCCTTGCTCCTCGCAGCTGTCAGTCTTAGTAGCCTACATCTAGATGTTGAACATATATTCCAACTTTGAAGATAGTAAGTTCCTTTTGGAGGTGAATTTCTTTGTACGCATTAAAGCAGAGAAATGTATTTACTTTGAAGCTTATTTTAAAATACCCTACACTCTTGTCCTTTGAATTAATATCCTACAGTTTTAGAAAGGCAATTAGGATACATGGATGAATTTATCCACATAATTTGTGTTTTTCTTAGAGAGTCTACATTCCAAATGGCATTTTGAAAAGAGTACTTAACAAATCACCTGGGACAAAAATCCATTAACAAGTTTCCATCTTTGGTAAATTTTGCATTGCCAAAGAAATTAGAAGAGGATTTTTAAAGATATAAGTATTTAAGGTACCTTAGCAATAGTTTGCTATTTACCATTACAAATATTATTTATACTTACCCAACTACTTTACAAAGTACCAGTGACAGTAGGTTCCTTAGCACTTGGAACTTGGTTAATATATTTTTATTATATTTATTGAGAATCATGTTTATTCAGGAACATTTTGCCAGATGAATCAATAACATTTCAGTTGGTGTTAAGGAGGCTCTTATCTTCAGTCAAGAGTGGTCAACAGAAATTACATTTTCTTGTTCACTTTTTTGTTCTTTTACTAAACTATAGCTCATGGAATCCAAGTATATAAATAATTTAATAGCAATGAACAGTGGTGGCATATCCACTTTTCTTTTTCTTGAAGCATGAGTAATGTCATGAATTTATATTTAAAGCACATCCAAATTGTTGGAAAAAAGGTATAAAATGCTGAAAGTATAATTTTCTCAATATTGCAGTTCTTTCTCTTTTGATACCTCTCTCTTATGTTTATGAACAATAATGATTTTTTAAAACTCATCATTACATGATTGCTGCAAAATGCTACAAAACGGTTAAAGTTTATGATTTCAACATTTACAAAGCAAAGCCCCAGCATGTAGGGATTTAATTCTGATTCCTGTACATTACCTAGTGTAATTGAATTATCAAATCTTCATTTCTGAATGTTATCATTGTTTTGCTAGTTTTTGAACCCTTTATGGTTGTGGCTATTCTTGCATATTAACACAGAAGGTAGAATTAGCCAATATATTAAAAAATATGGCATGCAACTAAACATAATCTTCATAGGGGCTTTGTTCCTTTGTGACACTTCTCCTTGCTATCACGTTGCAAGGTAGATATCTTTGTGCCCAGGGTGAGTGCTCCTTGTCTTGAACACTTAGGGGGAATTGGTTCCTATCTTTCCCTAAAGCAATCTTAAAAATTCAGCTTTACGTTGGATAGGGATATATATGACAATTCTTTTTTCTTTTTGCTACCCAATAAATTTTGCAAAGGCCAAACAAATGGGGACAGGATTGGGCAGTGTGTCACATACATTATTGGTTTCACACATGTATAGATGTGTCTTTTTTGACACCTTCTGGTTCTCAGTCTTTTTACCCATTGCAAACCCTTGTACTCATCTTGGTAGAGCACAGGGATCGGTGAGCAATCAATCCCTTCTCCTCAAAGCTATCCTGAGCTCATAAAGAGATCCCTCACAATGTGGACCCTTACCTTACAATTCCTGGATGGTGTTGGAATATATTTGGGGCCATCTTTCAGATGGAATGGATCAAGATGAAAAATGTTGTGGAAAGGGTGTCCTGGTTCTTTCCTATACCTCTCTAGGTAACTGAAGCTCAATGACCAGGGTTATGAACTGAGTTGTCATGTCCTCCCCAATTCATAAAGCCATAAGCATCAAAATGATGGTGTTAGGAGATGGAGCTTTGGAGAAATGCTGTCTCTCTGGTTAGGCCATAAGAATGGGGGCTTCATGAAGAAAATATTGCCATGATAAGAAAAAAAAGGAACCACAGATATTACACCTCTCCAACAAATGATATAGCAAGTACATGGCCATCTAGTAAGTAGGAAGGCCTTCAACAGAACCTATCCCTATCTATACTCTCACCCTGAACTTTATACCCTCAAAACTGATGAGAAATAAATGTTTAATCCATTTGTCCTGTGGTATGTTGCCAAAGGTGTGCAAGGTGACTAGGAAAAACAGCATTGTAAGCCAGACTCCTTTAAGGTATACATGCAGCTTGATCCTATAGTTTAAGAATGAAGACCAAGGAATGCAAAAAATGATTACTCAGAGATGATTAGTTCTTAGATGTAGATGTAATTTTTTTCCCATTGCCATGATTATTGTCTGTAATCATCATCTCTGTATCTTTCTTTTCTTGTTCCTTGGCTAGTTTCCTTCACCAACTGCATTTGGTGCAAAATACAACTCAGGAGTTTAAGCTCCTGTGTCCTGCTTCCTAATCTGCCCTTGGCTAGGCAAGAGAATGCAAGACTCCTTATGTTTCTTCAGTGTTAACTGAATTTGCTTTACCATTAAATTTGAGGATATCATGTGACCTCCCAGTGCACATTGAAATTGACAGCATTCCTTTAAGTCTTCAACATAAAATCATGTCTTTTTTTGAGATTCTGCAAAATTTACCAGCCTTCATTGAATTTTCTGAAAGAAGAACAGCATGTTCACAATTGCTACTAAATATGATTTATGTGATAATGGAGTTATTTAACATATGCTGTAGCTTTTAATTCTTGATTATTACTATTATTCAGGGAATCACTGTAAACTATTTGAAAGGGATAAAAATGAACTACAATAATTTCATACGTTTCCCTAAGCTTTGTTAGGAATATAGTCACAGAATTCTGAGAAGCATAACCTTTTTACTACTCATTTCTTACCACCAATCTTCACCAACTCTTCAACCACTCTCTCATTCCTTTGTATAATAGAAATTTCACATTCCAGGTCTTCTTATAACTATTGTTGGATGATATAACACGTATGTTTATGTTAAATAATTTAACAAGAAACCCCAAAACATTGCCATATATGTGGACAAACACCTATAATCCCAGATACATAGAAGGCAGAGATAGGAGAGTTTCTATCTCAGGCTAGCCTGCACAAAAATTAGTGGAGAGCTAATTTCAGTCAAAAGAGAGTATGGTGGTTGGTACATACCTGTAGTACCAGCTACTCAGGAGGTAGTAGTAAGACCACTAGCTGATACCAGCCTGCCAAAAAAGTGAAAGACTACCTGAAAAATACAAGTTTAGAAAGAAGGACTGGAACATGGCTCAGATGGTAGAATGTCTTCTTAACAAGTGTTAAGCCCTGAGTTTAACCCAGAGTTTAACCCACATTACTTCCTATCACCTTAAAAAGGTAGAAATTATTTAGATGTGAAATATTATTAGATGTAATTATTTAGATGTAAGTTCAATTATTTAGATGTAAGTTAAAAATATTTCTACTCTGTTACCTTTGTAGTGTATGATTATATATTTCTTCCTGCTTTAGCTGGATGGAGATTGACTTTAGATGTTGAATATAATAGTAAGTTTAAATATGGCTTAATATATTGGAAATGACACTCATTATGAATGATTAAGGTAAGAAGATGTTTACAGCATGCCTCTAGGTGTATGAAATAGTTATCATGAAGCTGTCACTGCTTGTGATGTCAGCCATGGCTAAGCATGAGTCTAAGCGGGCAGAGGGGCTGAGCCACCAGGCATTGGTTTGGGAAAATGGCATGGGGATGTGTACCAGCATGTACACCAGAGAAAGACAGCAATGGTGTGAGGTCTCCTCATGATTCTTCCCCACTCTGGAGAACAATTGGAATTTCGCACATAGCAGGTACACATAGTCCTGAAGCACACCCCCAAAGCCTTTTTGTACTCTTCTGAGGCTATTTGTGGTAAAAATTTTGGAACTGAATTGATAAATCTCATACTTAGTTTTTGACTCCAGGAAATTAAGTTAAATGTCTCTAAACCTTGACTTTCCTACTTACTAGTCAGGCACAACAACAGTGATACAGAAGGTATTTATATTTGGTACATTTTCCCCTCACTTGTAATAACTAGACTATGTCTATGATGTTCTTAACAATGATCTCAATAACCCAATTGCTAAACTCATAGGACCATATATAATGAAGGCTATCCACATGAACTCCAAGAAATGGAAACAAGAGGTCCTTATTAGGTCCTGTATGTAGTTATTTTATTTTATGTTTCCTTTTTCATAGTTTTCTTTACATTGTGTCTTGTATATAAATTTATCTGATCTGTGAAAGGGAAAGGGAATCATTGAAACAGGAAGACAAGGGATGAACTCATGCAACATAGATACTCACTTGACACTATGTTGGAAATGTGCTCTACAACTTGAGGGGGAGGAGAGTAGGGAGAGGTAAGTGAGAGAAAATGAGGGATGAGGTAACTTGTTTAAAAACAATTTCATTCATTACCTTACTTATGTAACTATAAACCCCTGCTTATCACCTTTTCCATAAAGAAAAAAAAAGAATTTGGTACATTTTCAGTTGCTCATATGTGGATAGGAACCATTGCTCCAAGTGGTCTGCCCAAATTCTGTTATCTTCTAATTTATTTCCAGAGGAAACGAACCCCTAGAATGGAAGTTTTTGTCGTTTTTATTCTTAATGCTCTCTCTTCCACTTTGGCTATCTTTCTTAATTTCATGACTTGGGAGTTATATGGAAAGAAGCAGTGCAATGGTGCTGCTAGGAATTCATGAAGCTTGCAAAACTATTTCTTAGTAATCAAGAAGAATTTTGCTTATTAAGATGTTTTCACTGGTATCCCAAGCTGTATTTCATAAAGATAGGAGCCATTAATGATCAGAAATGTGACCTGACAAGCCAGAAGAGTGAGTAACCACACCTTGAGGATTGTTGGAGGGTTAGCTACAGTCTGTGGCTCACAGGGGATGTAGGCAGCCCAACATGTGTAATTGCTTACGTGGCCATACCTCTCCTCTTACCACAGTCACTTTTCTCCCCACATTTCAGGAAGGACAATGGGAGAGATAGTTGCCATCACTACACAGTAGCATCCACTTCCAGGACTACTAGCTTTTAAAGCAGAATGATTTTTGGTAGGGGGTGGGGTGGGGGGTTGGAGGGACAGTGTGTGTGTGTGTGTGTGTGTGTGTGTGTGTGTGTGTGTGTGTGTACTGGGGCTTGAATTCAGGGACTTGGCACTGTGTCTTAGCTCTTTTTTTTTTTTTGCTGAAGGCTAGTGTTCTATAACAATAGTGATAGTTACATGGAAAGTCAATATCTGGAGGTATCAGCTCCTCTTTTTTTCTTCTTCTAACTTCTTCTTCTCCTCCTCCTCATCTTTAGGTGTAGATTCCATAAACATGCACCATTTGGCTCTTTATGCTTCATTTACTATGCTCAGTATAATGGTCTCCAGTTTTATTTATATTCCTGCAAATGACATAATTTCACATGTCTTCATGGCTAATATTCCTAATATATATATATATATAATATTTTCTTTAGGTGTCCAATAATTGATAAATGGAAAAAGGACTTATTTTTCTTATAGCCAGCTCACTATGTGCTAATTATGTAATGTGGTTAATATAAAAACCTACCATCACCCTGGACTGAGTAAATCAGAGTTTGTTTCAGAGAACAGATAGTATTCTGGGCCTAATTCATTCACTAATTTCCTATAATGGCTTACTAGATTGTGTGGTAGGACGGTCATCTTGAGGGAGGTATAAAGTAAACCATGTATCTCAGGACTAAACCTTAGTGTTTTAGTCGTTATTCATGGGGCCATATGCTCAATTTATACTTCCTGTAAGGTACCACAAAGAGATGTTGGGAATACAGTTGTACAAGTAAATGGAAGATTAGGGAATAAACATATCTTAGAGAGATTGATGTGGGAACTGTTTTATATGGATGATATATCAAATGAGATATGTAGATGATTTTGTCTGGGTAAAGTGCATAGTTAGGGCACTTTAGAAAGGATCCTGGAAAGGGCATTCAAGAAAGGACTCAGGAAATGACTGATGAGTGACCAGTGAGGTGTGGCATCATGGCTCTGGATGTAGATATGAGAGTTGTGTTCAGAATACTCAGCAGTACCACAGTGATCTGTAGTCTGGAAGAAAAGAGCTAAGATGCCAAATAATATTAAGCCAAATAATGAGAGGATTCCTTAGCAAGAGCAGATAGGAACCGAAGCTGGTGAACAGTGGACGAAAAGGAAGAGAGAAAAGATGAAGTGGAGGCAATGAGAGGAGATCATTTTTAGAAAAAGTTCTGTCTGACATATTGATGTCACACATTGCTTGTGGATATAGGACACTGCATTATGTCTGTAGAATTCTTGCTGAATATTTCAAATTTCAATCTTGAAAAAATATGAGACAAACCCCAAACTGAAGGACAATCTTCAGAATGGCTGATGTATTCTCTTCAAAAGCAGTGACAGCATAACTAGGAAAGACAAAGCAGTTGTTAGAGGTTACAGGAAACTCAGAACAAATAACCAAGAATAGCAATGTAGGATTCTGCTTTAGACCCTGGATGAGCAAACAACAGTGGGAAAAAATTGCTGAGATTTTTAATCATTTTACAGATGAATAGTTTTTCATCAATGATAACTTCCTGTGTTTTGATCACTGTAACAGTTATGCATGGAAATGCACTACGGTATTACTTTGAAACTTCTCTCTAATTATAAAACTAGTTCAGGAAGCAGCTACTGCTGAAGAGGAAAGGAGAGAAGGAGAATGCTGGGAAAGAACATGAGGTTGAGAAGACTTTAAAATTTTCAGCAGTAATAAAAATATCTAAGAATATTTGTGAAAGGTTCTCATATATTAGAGAACTCATTAAGAGCATGGTGGAGATGTTTTTTATCATTATTGCTAGTCTACTTTACCATACAAGGAATGGGAGACAAGATAAGGACAAGAATGAGGTTAAATGTGATTGCAGGACAGTAGGTGACAGCTGTCATTTCATGGTTGAGTGGTCAAATCAATGCACGGTTTGTTCTTTTGAAGATGGAAAGGCATTGAGCATACTTAAATGGTTCACAAGCACATGCCACTAGTTGTGTAGCAGTGGAAAACACAGGAAAAACAGGGAAGAGAAATTAGGGTAAAAGCACATCAGGAGATAGTAGGAGTAAATGGACTGTGGACCTGAGATGGGATGCAGTATCCATGGAAATAAGAAGGCAGTCTTAAGAAATAAGCAGGAAGGAAGTAATGTGTATGGCTCTACTGGATGGAGGTTGAAGAGACTTCCCAGATTGTCTTTAATTTCTCTGTGAAATAGGAACTGGAGCTACCATCTGAGAGTCCAGATGGAAAATGGAGGAGTTGGAAATCAGAGAGAGAGAGAGAGAGAGTGAAATGGTTGTAAGTAACTAATGTGGAGACTAGGAGAGAGAGCTAGAGGAGAGAGTCAGGGTAAAGAACACGGCAGGCTGTGCTGATAGCAAGGTAGGAAAAAAACATCTACCCATGGTTCTGCCATGTTTGCCGTGGTATGTCTTCTTCAGTCTTCTGGAGTCCATGCTGCGGGATTTATCCAAAGCTGATTTTTCCCCCTAGTGTTGCCAGAAAAGTATCTAATCAATGACATAAAGGTGATGTTAAATAAGCACTAGAACAGATAAGCTTCTATCAAAGGGACTGGTAAGGAGAAACAAGAACATTCAGGGTGTTGTTTCCAATTTTTTTTTGTATAACTAATGACAGTAAATGCTTTATATATTTATTAGCTATTTGCACCCCTCACTTTTATATGTCATAAATATACATATTTATACATGATATATTATATTTTTTTCTTAAAAGGAGTTTTAAAACCCATTTTGTAAGAATAATTCATGTTTTAAGGCTATCAAGTATTTATCAGCAGGTATATTACAAATAGTTTCTTCTCGTCATGGGATTTGAATTTTTCTCTTCTTTTTTGATGAACTGGGGTTTGCTAGGCAAGCATTTTTACCTCCAGACCTTTTGGCTTTAGTTGTTGTTTGAAGAGGGTCTTATGTTTATGCTTTGGCCAGGGCCACAATCTTTCTATTTATGTTTGCCACAATGTTGAGATGGCAGATTCGCACTATCATGCTTAGATTTATTGATTGAGGTCTCAAACATTTTGCCTGGGGTGGTTTCAAACCACAGTCCTCCTAATAACTGCCTTCTGAGTAGCTAGGATTACAGTCATGAGCTAACATACTCAGCTATTTTTACTTTTTACTGTTGGTTTCAGGGGTTGAACGAAGAGTCTTACATGTTGCTAGGCTGGTGCTCTGCCACTTAAGCCATGCCTCTAGTGACTACTTTAGGCACTGAGTCTTGGGATTTTTCTGCCCTGCTAGCTTTGAACTTCACTTCTCCAGATCTGAGCTTCCTAAACAGCTAGGATTGCAGACGGGAACCATCAATACAATGATTCTTTAATTTGTGAGGATTTCATTGAAATGCACAGATCTACCCATTCAAAACAGTAACTACTAGCTGCCAATGGCTATGGAATTTAAATGTAATTTGTATTGCATTTGAATTGATTGAAATTAAATAAAATGAAAATTTTAATCTACAATTTTTACTAAATTTCAAGTGCACAGTAGCTTTCTGTGGCTAGAGGTGACTGTCAAAGACAATGTGACTAAGAAATATTTCAGTCATGATTGAGAATTCTATTGGAAGACACTGTCTTGGGTTTTTATTTTTTAATTGGCAAGCTAATGTTGATTTTCTAGTTGAAATGCTTTGAACTTTGGGAATATGCTTTTCCATCCCAACATGATATAAATCTTTTTTACTTTATCCTAGTATTTCGAGCACCTCTTTTGAAAATTATATTTAATATGATATAGTCTTATATGTTGTTTTTCAAATTTGGACCATTAGTCCTAAATAAAGTTAAATGAAGTTGAAGTGTTATTTTCTACATTTACTGAATATTTAAATAGCTCACATTTAACTATTGACTATTAAATTACATTATTTTATTAAAATTAAATTTACTTTTATGAAACTTTTGAAGGAGATTATTACAATAAGAATTAAGAAAGGGCTGGAAATGTGGCTTAACAGTAGAGTGCTTACCTAGCATGCATGAAGTACTGGGTTTGATTCCTTAGCACCACATACACAGAAAAAGCTGGAAGTGGAGCTGTGTCTCAAGTGGTAGAATGCTGGCCTTGAGCAAAAGGAAGCCAGGGACAGTGCCCAGGCCCTGAGTTCAAGCCCTAGAACTGGCAAAAAAAAATTTAGAAATCCTTCATGAAATTTATAGTTTAGAGGTGAAGACAATAGACATCACAGATATTTATAATAGTGTGTAAGTATATTTGATAGAATCCAAAAGGGAGAGCGAAAGTTATTAAAGTAGGCTCTATGGCAAATTGTGAAAAGATTAAAGTTAATGGGATATGAGTATATGCACTGTGTACGTGTGTGTATACCAGTGTGTTTGTGAATAGGAAGGAGGGAATAGGAAAGAGAAGGATTTTTAAGGGAGAGAGAATGTGACAAATTTGGTGAAAGTAACTTGTGAAACATTTTTGGGGCGACTCTGTAGCAAGTGACCCATCTAAACATTTGTTCTCCAGGATGATAGAGGACTATTCAGTTAAGGACGAGTTACTGGGTGGGTCTAACCAGAAACAAAAAGATCTCTTAGATGACCATTTTATAGTTTAGGAAAGTGCAGAAGAGGACCCAGGTATGTATTTTAAGGCACGTCAGACATGCTGCTCTCCTTTATAATGGTATAATCATAGCATATGACATCTTTTGCTAATTTACTATAGTGTTGATCTTCTCATTCAGTTTCCATGGAATTTTCCTTCCTCTCATAAAGAACATAAATAGAACATTCTAGTGAACGTCTTTGTCAACGTAGTGTGTAGCTGCCACAGTTTTCCTGCCTGCTCTAACTGCACTCTGTCTTTGTGCAGCAGTAGTTTTGTAGGCATGCCAGCAAATCTATACCTACTGGCAAATGGGTGAGCTACTATAATTTTTAATTAATATTTTCTGTTGAGAATTTGACTGTTTTCACTTGATTCTAGAAACTTCTTTAGCATAAAGAATCTTCATAACATAGGTGGACTTGATAAAAATGTCATTTTGTACCCAACTAAATATTCAGTAATTACAGCATATCGTTGGCTTAGCATATCCTCCCAGCATTAAGCCCTGTCAAGCATTTCTATAGCTTTCTTGGGATTTAGTGGGCATAATAATTTACCAATAGTTCTAAAATAATGGTTTAATACTTTAGGATTGATTAAAAGCTTTATTACTTATGTTGGTTTGATGCAAAATGTAAATTATAAAAAGATGGACTTCAGGAAATTAGAGCAATCTGATTTAGCACTATTTAGAATTGGAGGAAATCACTGACTGAGTGGTATAGTCCAAGATGTTCCAGTCAAGTGCAGAATGCCCCAGAGCCTGCCAAGAACAACCCAGGTGAATATTCGGTAACAGATTATTATACTGCCACTTATTACTACCCATGACAGAGTTTTAAATAGCTACATGAGGTTTCTTTGGGTTTGAATACAGTTGTCATTTAGCTTAGAGTATCCTGTTGGACATACATAGAAGACATATTAGCTTGTTACCTAGATTTGTCACAGCACCAAGATTAATTCTGATAAAAGTAATGCCTTAAAAACATCACCATCCCAAATTAAGTTTAGAAAAGGTGGTACTGCATAATCCATATATAGGACCCATTATTGTTTTTCAGAAACTAGGGTTTAAACTGAGGCCCTCACACTTGGTACACTAGCTCTGTTAGCTTCTTCCTTAGCTACCCTGCTTTTTACTCACCCATGCTTTCTATTGGTTATTTTTGCGATGGAATCTCTTAGACTTTTCTGTCTGAGCTGACTTTGAACTGAGATTCTCAAAATTGCAGCTTCCTGAGTAGCTAAGATAATAAACAGAGTTCCGGGAGCCTAACTTAAGACCTACATTTTTGTTAGTGTATATGTTGGTTCATAGAGACTGATATATCAGGTTATTGATTGTAGTTGTTACTGGACTTGGAAAAGCTTTACTTTTTCTCTGGATTTGTAAAAATAATTTACAATGTGTCTGTTTTGGAGGAAAATGGAATATAAAAATTAAGGCTGTGATCAAAATTTAAAAAATTTTAATGCATGGCCGGGTAGCATCACTTTTGCAGAACTTATCTGTGAAAGATTGAATCAGCCAAGAATAAAAGAATTATTATAGATGAATGATCTGACATTTGATAATGTCCACTGGCACTAAGGGTCTGAAAGTTAGTTTAATGAGAATGAACATGAAGAGATTATCTTTGTGTCCTGAAATTCTATCTTCTGTGTTTTTCTTCCTGGTAGGATTTAACAGAACAGTTGCTATTATTCATTTAAAGAACATAATTGAGCCCTAAGTCAGTCTACAGAAAATTTAATTTAGATTTCACTGTTTTTAGGACATGCTTCTACTAATGACTTCAAGTTACATTTCCTGAGATTTGTTAAAAGCAAATATCTCATTTGAAAACCAATTCTATTGTTTGACAGGTGAAAATGAGACATTTTCATTAATATTACAACTGACTAATAATACATTTTCTAGTAAGGAGTTAAATATATCGCATTTTTATCTTAGAAGATTCTTTTACTTTTACAATCTTCCTTTTTTTCCTCTTGGACAAAGTATCTTTTAAGAATTTTAAATTTTATTTAGATGGCATTGTTATCACCCAGAAAGAATTACAGACTATGAAGTTTAAGATTGGTAAAAGAATACATTAGTGTAAATACCATTGAATTCTAAGTGTTTCCTTTTTCTCTGACAAGACTTGTGGAAATTTTGGTTTGTGGTAGTTATTTATTAGAATTTGGAAAAATAAAAATGTGTTGAGAAGAAATAAAAAAGAAATAATGTTTAATGATTTAACTGTGTAGAATTAATCTGAGGTATTTTTCTTTTTTCTGACCTCTTTTTTTGAAAAGATGGTTTAGTTACCTAAGTGAAATTGTAAATCTTTTTCAGCGAGGAGAGTTATTGACTCATAAAAATAGGAATGCTCAAACGACCTCCCCTTCATCCACTCCCCTCAAATGTCTGTTTCTGAAAATCAATGGCTCAAAACTGATTATAGCAAAAGTGGCCAGGATGTGTTTAGAGGATGATAAATGAGAGAGAAGAACTTTTCATAAATATGTAACCTACAGGATGTTTTTTAAACTTACTGGTAACTGCCCATCAATTATCCCTACTAAATTAACTGAACCTTACAAACAAATCAGACAAGTAAAAACACATTATCCCTGTGGTAAATTATTTCGGAGGATATGGCAAATATTTTGAAAATATTTGAAAAGATATTTATAGCATAAAGTGAAGCCTTATGCATACTCTCCATGGTATCATTTTACTGTAATTGCTTTTGCAATACTAAAATGGAATAAATAGTATCTCTCATCCTACCTACTACAGGTTGTTTGGAATCAAAATAACCAGAAATTTTGAGGAAAACACAAAGGTGTTGGAGATAGATATTAATGGAGGCAATATTCAATCCTTATTAAAATTTTACTTCTCAAAAATATACAAGCAATTAAATTAATAACATGTTTTTCTAAGCACCATTGTAATGAAAAGTAAGAATGAAACATTTGAGGTTCCAATATGTGGAAATACTTGAGGTATGTATAAATAAATTTGAATTTAACATATATTCAGAGAACAGCAATTAGGTAGATAATATTAAAGTATTTCTCAGAAATAACAATGAGAACATGGCTTTATTTTCTAAAGGTATTTTTATTTTTAAGATGTCTGCAATAAAATACTACTAACAAAATGATACCATACTCAGAATTTGCTTCAAATAAAATGAATGGGAAGAGAATTGAGGGATTTGGATAAAAGATTATTCATGAGTTGATAGTTATTGGTAATATAGGATGACAAATACATTGAGGATTATCATACTATTTGTGTGCTTCTGTATATGCTTAAAACTTTAGAAATATGTGAGATTTAGTATGCATAGTATATATGCTATATATCATATTTTACATTATCTCTACACTAGAGACTAGACATATATATCTATATATACAGAGACATGTATATAGAGAGACAATATACAGAGTCTATATATAGAAAGAGGGTATATATGTGCATATATATAGTATATGTGTATATGTTTATGTGTGTGTGTGTGTGTGTGTGTGTGTGTGTGTATCGTAGATGCAAATTCTTAACTTTGGGCCATGTGAGGTGGCAAAAAGCAAGATACAATTTCCATCTGGATTGCAAGACATAGCAAGTACCAGAAACTACCATTACTATCACGATCAACATCATGAGCATCATGACAGTCATTAGTTATTGAACACCTCTGTGTCAAACAATAGGCTAAACTATGTTATGCACTTATATAATTATTACATTTAATCATTCATTATACCATACCTATTTATTTAATGTTACCTTTGTTTTTCAGAAGAGAAGACTGTGATTTAGCTATATCAGCTACCTTCCTAAGGACAAGTGTATATTGAATGGAAGAATTAATAATTTCCAAGTGTATTGCTTTTCTACATTATCAATATACTTGTTTGCATTTAGTGTGCTTGATTACCTGTGAATGGTAAAACATTTTATGAAAATAAATTTAGATCACCGGGGCTGGGGATATGGCCTAGTGGCAAGAGTGCTTGCCTCGTATACATGAGGCCCTGGGTTCGGTTCCCCAGCAACACATATACAGAAAATGGCCAGAAGTGGCGCTGTGGCTCAAGTGGCAGAGTGCTAGCCTTGAGCAAGAAGAAGCCAAGGACAGTGCTCAGGCCCTGAGTCCAAGCCCCAGGACTGGCCAAAAAATAAATAAATAAATTAATTAATTAAGATCACCCGAATTAGAACAAAGTATTTATTTACAGCCACCACCATGCACATTTGTCAGATCTTCAAATTTTAATGAAGAAATAATCGAAGACTGTAGGTATGTTCTAACTGGACATTGTTGGCATGGAGAAATTGAAGTTATGGTAACAAGAAGTAAGGTATTTTATGTATTGGTTAGAAGGAGGATATCTGGATTTTTCTGTTTGTTCCTTAGCTGGAAGTAGGGATAAAAATATGGAAATTGGCTGAACATACTCTAGAGATTGTGGACCTGAGTTCATATCAGAATGTGTGTGTGTGTGTGTGTGTGTGTGTGTATGTGTGTGTGTGTGAACACTGCTCTGCTTATTCATTTAAACAATGAGTCAATAATTTTCCCAGGAAGCCTGTCAGAACACTGAAGGACTACTGAAGAATCTTTTAGTCATGATTTCTAGCCTGGATGATGTGCAAAACCATAGTTTTCGTATACAGTCTCTTAAAATACAGTTCCTACTGTGATTAAGGTATTAGTCTTGGGAAAAGAGGACCAGGCATCCTGATCACAAAGGAAGTAGTAGCTAAAAGGAACAAATAGTGAGTCATAAAAAACAACAACAACAACCAATGAACCATTTACCCCATGAGGTTGTAACAATTGCCTTACATGATCTGGATTTTGTATTTGGATCTTTATTATCCTTACAAGTAGGAAATAATTGTCTCATTGTCCAGTAAAGATGATGGAACTCAAATTTGGAATAATTTAGAATGCGATTGGTACATGGTAATAATTTCTTTATTTTCTAAATTAGATGGGTGCAGAAAAGTCACAGGTTGATTTGTCTAAGGTTAGTTATTCATTGAGGTGCCAGTAGAAATGCCATCAATTAAAATTTCCGATGATGTCATTTGATGAAACCACAAAAGTCTTTAACAGGAGTGGTTATGGATGACTTATAAAAGAGACTATAAGATTATAAGACTATAAGATTGAGGACAGTGTGTACTTGCTTGTAAGGGTCAAAGAATGGCCCACAATGAGTATGTTCTTAGTAAAAAATGATAATAGGAAGAATTAATTGGTGACAAACTGATGTTTATAGAAAAAGAAGAAAAATATTATAACCAATAACAGAAGACATAAGCCTATACATTTCTCTTACCAAAGCTGATTTAACATGCTAACCAGTTAGTCTGTGTCATGAGTAGTTCCATCAAGAAATGTATCTAATAACTATTTGAAATTATTTGTGCCTTCAAGCATGCTCATTGGGAAGGACAGAAACAATCTGTAAAGTACAGCCATCGTTTTGTTTCTCCCATTTCAGAGACTTAACTTTAGCATTTCATAATAATCTCTTTGAGTTCCTCAGGGGCCTGCTTTGGAGGGGTTAATTCGGATCATGGCTGCTTACTTAGCACTTTTTTATGCCCCTGCACTTCCTATACATCTAAATTATCTCATTTTACATTGGGGCAATCTCAAACCTTTATATTAAATATCTTCCTAGGAAACATTGAAGTTTACTACAAACTTGTTATTCACTTGGAGGTAAGTTTCAGTATGGTGGAGGTAAGGAACTCATTGGTTGTGAAGCATTCCAAAGTCATGTAGTAATTTGTTTTCTATATGTATTTAGCCTCTGGCTAAATGACAGTTGAGTAATAAATTCTGTCTTATAACAAATTCTACTATTACCTCAGTTGGAAAATGACATGCTAAGGGAAAGCTTACATTAGCAACGATGTGATGATTCCACTTGATAGTCTCCCTTTTCTTTCTTGAAATTTGGTCCACCAGCAAGAAAAACTAATCAGGGTTTGCAATGGGAATCTCTAGTATATTGGAGTGAGGTACGAAAGTTTCTCAAGTTATCTGGGTTGCCTAGCTACTCAGGAAACTGAGCACTGAGGATTGGGGTTCGAAGCTAATCTGGGCAGAAAAGTCTATAAAACTCTTTATCTCCAATTAATCAGCCAAAAGGTGGAAGTGGGCAGACAGCCTGGCTCAAGTGGTAGTGTACCAGCCTTGAGAGAAAAATTCAGAGGAGAGCTCAAGGCCTTGAGTTCAAGCCCCATACAGAGGCATGAGAAGACATAGTAAAACAAAAAACTCTTACAAGTTCGGTAAGGTAATTTCACATTTATCATCTTCTGGCAGAAACAGGAGACAGGCAGGATCTAAGGTTTTGCAGTGCAAACTAGTCATGTGAGAAAGAAAGATGAAGAGAGTCTCATTAGAAGTGAGTGAATGATGTTTGCTCTCAGGTGCGTTGTATGGAAGGAACTATGGAGTCAAGCAGGGACACACGTCATTCCGGAGATCATTGATGTGCTTTCAGGACAACATTGACCGGTTCCACTGCTGTTACCCCGAGACAAGGAAGATGATATGCCTTTGCTCTAGGCTCAGAGGGAAGGCTATAGTTAGCCATAGGGTTTTGATGCTTCTGATGAAGTTGAGTTTAAACCTCACCTTGCATTGACCACTTGTGCTCCCATACATAAAAGGACATTTTCTAATCAAGGATGTCCAGAGAAAGAGGCATTTAAAAATGATTTCTTGGGCTGTGGATATAACTCAGTAGTAGAGACCTAGGCTAACCTGGAGCAAAGCCTAGGGTTCAAACCCCAGCCCTGAACAACAACAACTTCAGGTTCCTTGAAGCCTTCCCACGGTTGATTTCCTAAAGGCATGCTTCCCTAACTGAAACTTTAGTGAATTCAACATGAAGAGTAGTTCCAGAAAAATTGCATTCTCAAATATACCTAGAAATCCTCTAAATTTTCAGTTTCTTGGGGGAATAAATTTGGATAATCCTAAACAGGACAGTGCTTTCTACTCCAAGGAGAGACCATGCTTGAAATAATGGACTCTGCTTATAACATTTGT
Organism: Perognathus longimembris pacificus; assembly: GCF_023159225.1. Taxonomy (NCBI): domain Eukaryota; kingdom Metazoa; phylum Chordata; class Mammalia; order Rodentia; family Heteromyidae; genus Perognathus; species Perognathus longimembris. The sequence continues at coordinate 133,800,175 of NC_063162.1, read as the reverse complement.
AACATTGTTATTTTCCTCTGTAATATGGCATGTTCTGTCCCAAGCTGGGAGAAAGTCAATAGACTCCTTTAGGGGGGCCTCCTTGTCTTCTGAGCAGGGCAGGAGAGCGCCTGTATGCTATACTCGCATTGAAACTGAAGGAAAATGCACACCTCATCCTGGCTATTTGAGGATGAGGGGAGGGTTTTAGTAAACTATGCTGGTAAGACTGTCCAAGTAGATTGTTTTCCTCCCTAGATGAAGAGGTAAAGTTATTGACTTAATCTAAAGACACATTGACCAGGCAGGGCCAAGTTCTATGAGAGAGTGTCTCTATGAGAGAGTAGCTTCATTAGAGCTTGGTATTTGGGTAAGTTACTGTGGGGAAGTGCGGGATATAATTTTGTTGATAGCCCTAAGATCTTGAAAACATCAATAGCCTTCTTTGTTTTGTTTTGTTTTTTGTTTGGGGCAAGATGGGAATGTTGACAGGCAAGAGTAGGATATGAGAAAAGACTTTGGATATCAGGCTTTCATAGGTTGAGTTTATCCTTATGTTTGGTTTCAAATGATATCTAGGATAATTGTTTGATAGAATCTGGCTGAACTTTAATAGGTTCTCTTCCTGTTACTTTTGCTGTTAGTTAGTGGAAATGTTAGACTGGGCTGTCTCAAGAACAGTGGTATAGTAAGCAGAATAGTAGCCCTCTCCTTCCATAGAATATACGAGTGTGTGTGTGTCTCTATAGAAAGGGGAAACTCAGTTTGTGGGTAGACTTGGGTCACTTAGGTCACTGTTCAGCCAGTTTAGAGAGGAGCTTTCCATGGGGCTCAAGGTAACCATGCAAATCCTTGTCAAAGGCAGCAAGTCATCATTGGAGCATTCCAAATGCTCCACTCTTCATCTTGAAGGGAGAGTAGAAGGCCATGAACCAAGGAATGTAGATGGCTTCTACAAGTTGAAAAGTGAAGGCAGTGGGTTCTCCCTTTGAGTCTATGGGAGGAATGCTTCTCCAGTGACAGCTTGATTGTGGGCCGATGAGATTCGCTTTACACTGGTGACCTCTAGAACTATAAAATTACAGATGGGCTCTGTTTTCAGCTACTCCACTTGGTGTCATTTGTCCTAGCTTCCATTGAAAGGTGATCTCTTATGTCCAGAACTCTACCTGAGGTACGTATGAATTGTAATGGAGGAGTAAAGATACAAAGCAGATGCAAGACGCCTAGGAATAGAAGAGCCCTCAGGAAGTCCCTCTGCTTTGGATTTAGTATCACCACTTCATTTGCAAAGTACATCTCCTTTTATTAATTTTTAAAACTTTTATTAGCACAAATTAATAATTGTACCAAGGCATTTTTAATATATATATGCATATAATGGTCTTTAATCAAATTCATCTTTACTACCTTAAGCTTTCTTAACCCCCTCTCTTTAAGAGATTTTAGTAGGGGTTTTATTATGCCCTTTTATATACTTATACTTCTATAATATTCATTCACCCATCATCCTCTCATGTTCAATGTTGCTATTCTGAAACAGACCACTATGAAAAAGTGCTCTATATCACTGGCCATAAAAGAAATGCAAATCAAAACAACATTGAGATTCCACCTCACCTCAGTAAGAATGACCTTTATCAAGAAAACTAACAATGACAAATGTTGGAGGGGATGTGGCCAAAAGGGATCCATACTTCATTGTTGGTGGGAATGTAAACTGGTTCAGCCACTCTGGAAAACAGTATGGAGATTCCTCAGAAGGCTAAACATAGAACTCCCCTATGACCCAGCCCACTTTTGGGCATCTAACCCAAAAGACCACAACAAGAACAAACTGAAGCCACCAGCACAGCAATGTTCATCTCAGCACAATTTGTCATAGCTAAAATATGGAACCAACCCAGATGCCCCTCAGTAGATGAATGGATCAGGAAAATGTGGTACATATACAAAATAGAATTTTATGCCTCTATCAGAAAGAATGACATTGCCCCATTTGTAAGGAAATGGAAGGACTTGGAAAAAATTATACTAAGTGAAGTGAGCTAGACCCAAAGAAACATGGACTCTATGGTCTCCCTCATAGGGAATAAATAATTAGCACAGGTTAGGCTAGTCACAGCCGAGGATCACAAAAGCCTAATAGCTATGCCCTTATGAATACATAAGATGATGTTAAGTGAAACGAACTCTATGTTATGGAAACGACAGTTATATCACTGTTGTAATTACTTTCAACATGCCATGTGAAACCATAGCGTCTATTGTTGATGATCCTCTTTTATCCCCTTCCTGTGGTTGTACCCGCATTATCTCTTATCTTATCTGAGTATACTGGATACTCTATATGGTGGTATTAGAACTAGGGAAGTAAAAGGGAATATCAAAATCAAGAGACAAAGGATAAAAAGACAAATGACTCCAAAAGCAATACTTGCAAAACCATTTGGTGTAGGGCTGGGAATATGGCCTAGTGGCAAGAGTGGTTGTCTCTTATGCATGAAACCCTGGGTTTGATTCCTCAGCACCACATATATAGAAAATGGCCAGAAGTGGCGCTGTGGCTCAAGTGGCAGAATGCTAGCCTTGAGCAAAAAAGAAGCCAGGGACAGTGCTCAGGCCCTGAGTTTAAGGCCCAGGACTGACAAAAAAAAACAAACAGAAAAAACAACAACACAAAAAAACCATTTGGTATAAACCAACTGAACAACTCATGGGGGCAGAGGGAAAGGGGGAGGGGGGAATGAGGGAAGAGGTAACAAACAGTACAGGAAATGTACCCAAAGCCTAATGTTTGAAACTGTAACCTCTCTGTACATCACTTTGACAATAAATAAGAAAAAAACACCCATGTTGTGCATTACTATTTTTTTCTTATGTGTAGCTAGCGTCTGTTTATAATTGAATACATGCACTATTTGTTTTGTGAGGCTTGGGGTTATCTGGCTTAACAGGGTATTTTTAAATTCCATCTATTTTCCTACATCATCATTTTTACATCAATATCATACTCCATTGTATATTTATGCCAACTGTATTTTCTTTAGTCATCATTATTTGGCACCAATATGTCTATGTCAGAGAAGATGGGAGTTGTTATTGTTGTTGTTTTTAAATTCAAGGCTGCAAGGGTTCTAGTGCAAGACTAAGATAGAGAAAATCTGGGAATTATTTGAGGGAATTGCCACCAAAAACATGCAGTCGATTAAATGCGGAAGAGGTTGGCAGAGTGTGGTGTAGAGACAGTAGCTTTCTTGTACCAGGTTGGAAGTTGCCAACCTGTATTTTGGTCTTAAGCACTTAGGACAGGATATTGGATCTTTATCTTTCCTCAGCAAACCCTCACCCATCTGAATGGAGGGATTTTTCTTGGACTTGGTATTTCTTTTATAAGAAAAAAAAATTCGTTTTCTCTTCTGTGACTGTGTGTACAGGAGTTCTTATCATTAGGTGATCTATTGAAATTGAGCAACTTAGTTGTTTGATCTAAAGTACTAGAAATTTATTTTGAGCTCTATTTTGTTTTGTTCTAAAAGTCTTTCAAAATGTCCTGTAGGATATTGGAAATCTGGTCTCTAGTCTCTCTTGAAAATTCTGTATGTTCTCTTCATTTCCCCATTTGAATGACTAAATGAGGCCCACTCATATTTATTGGTAGTATTTCAGGAATAGGACTTGGTTGTACATTTTCACTTTCTAGACCCTCAGATTTACTGTGAAAAGAACTCTGCAGGTCCCTTTTTGTGTCAGTTTAATTAGTTTTTGCCATCTACTATCTAGCATCGATGGATCCAGTAACATTTATCTAAGTTGATATGGGTTAAATATGCATTTAAAGTAATTCTAATGTCTAGGAGCACCTGCTGTTCTCTTCTTGGTTGAGAAAATCTGTAATTATAGCTTTGATTCAGCTTACATATGAGATTTAAATTCTAGAATTGCTATATGATCAGGTCTGGGAAATCTATTCCTTAGAGGAAATTGTCATTGCTTTTGAGGTTTTATCCCCAAGATCATGTAGAAAGTCCCAGAAGAGCAAGAAGAGGGAGGAAATGGTGGAAGAGTGAAGAAAAACAAATGCAGGAGCAAGAGCAAAATCTAGTTTGCAGGCAGTGAAGGAGGGAAGATTTCACTAGGCAAATGAGCTGTGCTTATTGTTGCTTAAATTTGTCAAATGGTCAAGTTTGTCCAAATGAATTTGGACAAAGAAATCTTTTGTGGAGAAGTACCTTTAGTAAGAATTTTACCTGCAGCCTTATGTACATCCGCAGGAGAATTCTATTTATTGCAGTTGAGGAATCTTACTTTCATTCTTTTTATTCTTCTGAACAATTTTTCTCAAGCCAAATGCTACCCAGTGCCCTTTGAAGACTAGAATCTTCTTTGGTGCTGTTTAGACAGCTTTGTCTAAGAACTAGGATTATAATGAGAGTATATAGAAAATGGAGCTATTTTTCTTGGCAGAGAAGACTCAGACTTAAATGACCCCAAGAGATTTGATGGTTTAGGTACTTGTGTGGATACTTCATGTGTTGGGCCTCCAGAGAGTCAGCTTCCTGTAAGTGCAGAGTTTACAATGCGCAGCCCTTGGTAGACAAAGAAGGAGAGAGAATGCCTTCTCTGAATTAAAACCAAGCTCTCAGAACCAAACATTGAAATGAAAGCAAGCACTTATCCAGTTTATTGGTTTCTTTACAGTCAAGTTTGTACCAGAGGGAGGTTGTCTAGTAAGAACCAAAACCTCTCACCTACCCGTGAGGCCAGCTTGAGCATCCACTTAGGAGATTCACGCATGTGGCTCTATCCTGTGATTCTGCTTCTTTTGATAAACAATACTTTTATGCAGTGCCACACAGACAGGAACAGAAATGAACACACAACAAAGGGATGAACAGTGGCTGGCCAAACTGATGGCGACCTACAACAGGACTTACATATGAAACAGAATAAACAGCAAAGGGACTCAGTGAAAAGAGACTGGGGCTCATATCTCATGCTGACTCACCATATTTATGTGGAATCAACAAGCCATGAGCAACAAAGCACAAACAGTCCCCCTGGGTACCACACCTGATTGAAACTCCCTGGCAGTAGCAATGGCCATTCGGATTCCATTTCAGTACAACCTCCAGAAACACTGAAAATAACAGACACCACTCAAATGTGAACAAGCTTGCCACAGCAAAGGCATAGGCCACCAACACTTGTGCTGGTTAGAGGTTCCAAGAGAGGCAAGCAAATGGCACAACCTTTTGAGATAGATATTTAGATGGGTGGACAGATGGATAGAGTCCTGATATGCTCTCATTGGACAGTACTGACATGGTGATTCTGAGGCTAAGAAAATTATCAGTGAGGCTTCTTGTGTGATTGCTTTGACACAATCTGACTGTCTCTTATTGCTGGGTTGGAAGCAGGGTAGGGACAGCAATAGGGAAGCTGGCCGACACTGACTTGGGTCAAATTCTGCTGCTTCTTGGCCAATTCCTGCAGAAGTGATGGCTTTGCTCATGAAGCCAATTACTGAGGGGATGTGGGCAAGAATGCTACCCACACTGATAGGCTTTTCTTTGCTGTTGGTAAACTCAGAGTGGGTACATGTAAAATACCAGGTGGTGAGAGACTGGAGTCTGGACATGGACTTCTGCCTGCCATTTACCTTCTGGTTTGAGGGGTCAGGTGGGGTTCCTGGTAGAATAATTCCTAGTCCAGTAAGTTATATGTGGGTAAGGTTTTAAAAGACCTACTAGTTATTCAAACGGTGAAGAAACTTTATCATATATAAGGTAGACTTTCAAGATAAATCATTTGATGTCACATCCTTTTCCTTGTTTATAAACATCTAGACCTCTTTAACTTAAAAGGGAAAGTTTCACAGTGAACTCCTCTACTCACTTAAAAAATAAATCCATTAAGCAGCTACAAAAAAAATTTGGAGGCAGTTTAGCTACCATAGTCCATTTAAAAGAAAGGCCACAATTTCTAGTTCCATTGCAATATTTCAGGCTTACAAGACACCATTGTAGATAAATGCAGGTGACTTTGTTGAATGGATTGTGAAGTGAAATTATAACTAGGCTGCTGTTTAGTTGTGGAAGAGATAAAGGAGAATGCAGAGAGGAGAGGAGATGTAGCTCACAATGTAGTGTCTTCGCCAGAATGTTCTGAGATCAATAGGTGAGTGGCAAAATCTTTACTTCAGCTGGTGAACTTTTTGAGAGACAGCCTTGAAAGAGGAGATATGGAAGAGGGACAGACATACCTTCTAGTCAAGTAGAGGAAAAATGTGGGGCTGGTGAATAGAGTAGTGGAATACAGCATTGTTGAGATTTGATGAGATATAACTACACGGGGACAGACTGCTGGGGTTATCAGAGGAATGGAAACACATTGTATTGTCCCTTGAACAATGTCCCAGACATGTTCTTGCATGCTTTAGAGTACAAAGATGTGGTGAGTTAGCTATTCCACTAAGAATAAAAATCTGGCCATTCAAGCAGAAGAAGGATACCTACTCGAATGATATACTAAGACAGCCTTAATGAGAGCTTACTTTGTGCCAGGTAGAGTGATGTAAGTGTAGTAGTTTAGATACATGTTCTCTCATTTGTTAACACTAATGACGATACTTCGATTTAACATGTTTAAGTAGTTTGCTCAAGTAAATGGTGGACAATTTAAGCCCATAGCTCTTTTGACATGAGGGCTGGAGTCCTTGACCATTGTGGTCAGCACCTCCATTAAGTGATAATTAAAAGCATCAACTTACTCGGTTATGAGGGTCATAGAACAATTCTTAACATGAACAATCATTTGAATAAGCCAGATCGGAAGAAATGCCATTGAGGCCATCTCTGAGGATGGAGAACAATATAAACTATAATTGTAAAATGTAAAAAGAATTTAATCGGCCCTGTATGTTATGAGACTCGAAAGAATTAGTCCTTTTTCAACTTGATTTATATTCAAAAATGGAAACTCATTTCCTATGACTGTTCTGTAATATTTACATACACGTAGCATTAAAGATCCATCTTTCCTGATTGATCTCTGGAGGCTTCATAAACTGTCTCTTATCTAGAATTAAACTCTAGAAGAGCTAACTGATGCTATGCCTAGAACCAGGTCCTGTCACATTACTGGATAAGTCAATATCACCATCTGCTGGTAACTCCTCTAAATTACAGACACAAGGTTCCAGGGTCCATACTAGTTAAGGGTTCCTGAAGAATAGAATCCTAGAAGGAAAGAACCATAACTCCCTAAGATACAATAAAAGGCCAGCGAAATTCCCAAGCCCCATGAGAACCCAGAACACCATCAATTATTCAGAGGGAATTTTCATTTAATTGATTGACCCTGTAGGCTTTACCTCTGTGAAAATTTTCTCCATCTCTCTTTCAAGGTACTAAGTCCCACTAAGAACCACCTGACAGTCTGTGGCTGTTCACGAGAATCATGGGCCACGGTGCATTAGTTTGCATAGTGCTGAGATGCTGAGACTCTCCTGGAAGAGGGGAGTCATGGTTTCCATCATATTTGCCTATTTTCACCATTGTGACTTTCAAGTGTTTTATATTTTTATTTTGGAACTTAAGATGCTAATTTTTGCTTTTCTCCTATAATGCACACATGTGCATTACAGATGTGTGATGCTGTCATCGAAAATGAAGCTGTAAACGAGGCAGACATGGTTGGAATAGGTGTGGTGAAGAAAAAATTCTTAGGATTGGGATTCACTCAAATTCTTATCGAATATTTTACTTAAGGTGATGCTCTCCAATGTTGTTACCCTTGCATTTACTTATATTGTTGTGGAGGATGAGATTTTTTTTCCCTTTTATGGCTAAGTTTGCATATATATGTATAATTACACATATGTAATTCTTTATATATGTAATACATCATATATAATGCATGTATATGTGATTCTTTATATATATGTAATTTTTTAAATCATTTCTTCATGGATACACAAATTAGCAAAATAAGACAGGCATAGAAAAAGAAATACTTAATAATCTTACTCATGTGTAAGCAAGAGTTGAATTCTCAGAAGAAGGTAATATGGTATTGATACTGGTCAAAGGATGCAAAAATTTAGTTATGTAGGAGAAATAAGTTCAAGAGACTTATTTTACATGATGACTATAGAAATAAAATATATTTTATAGTTCAAAGTTGCCAATTGAGGTGTTGTACCTTTAAAAAGTGTGCCAAGTTAATAACATGTTATGCAGCTTGATTTTTATGTTCTACAATGTTAATACCATGTTGCACACCATAATTACACAGTTTTTATTTGTCAGTTGAAGAATTCTTCTAACACAAGGGAAACAGAGCTAACACAGTCTTTAAAATCTTGCATAAATTAGTAGACTGGCACATGATGCTGATGTTAGTGAAATAAATCACTGGGAAACTCTTACTGGAAGTCCATAATGCATACTAATATTTACCTGCTTATATTTCTCAAATAGTTGAAAAAGTGGGCCCAGCAATGGGACTCTAGACAGAGAAATGGAGGTAACACAACTTTCAGGGTTCTTTTTCTTCCCTTTGTAGTTAAGCACTCTGTGGTTAGCTTCTGCTGAGAAAGAGGAAGCCCTTTTTAATATTTTATGTACTGGCTCTCAATCTCTTTCTCCTTCAAATTGCAAACAAATATTTTTAATTATAAGCATCACTTATGATGATACATATATAGTATACAATATACAATATAGTATATTATATAAAGCAACAAGTAGCATATTATATATTATAAAAGGGAGCATGCATATTATATTGTATATTATAGTGAATATATAAAATAAAGTTTAATACAGATAATTTAATGATAAATATATTAAATTTTGCTTAGATAGCAGTGCTGATTATTTTATTACTTTCACAAACAGATTCATATAATTATTTTCACTTTACTCAATCAAAATAATACCATGTATTAACCTCTTAAAATACAGTATAGCAATGTATTAGGAATAACCTTAAATTAATAATTCAGATCTAGTTTACGTATTTTCACAGAAACAGAATATTCCATGAGTTTCCTATTGTTTGTAGTTTTAATAAACAAAAATTATAGTAATTAAAGTTTATTTTTACAAGTGAAACTTATACACATTAAACATTTTTGAGCTTTAGATATTGGCAAAGTATTATGTAGAAAATATAAATGCATTCATAGTACTACTCTTGGTAATAGGAGGTTAATATGTAATATGTAAATTAATACATAAATTACATATTAATATTCCAGTTATACAGTATTCTAGCATAGTTTCCAGTTGTAGTTTGCATAATTGATGTTGAATACTTTTTAAATGTATATTAGTGGGTAATATTTCTTATTTTCTCAACATCCCTCTTATATCCTCTGCCATTTAAGTTTGAAATCTTATTTCAAATGTACCTTTACTTTATTTCAAATAACTATGTCCACATATGCAGTGGTATATCTTTTGTTCAGCACATAACAGAAATTATGCTTTTGTCATGCTTTTGCCTTTTAGTATCACCATTAACATGCCTTTTGATCTTTCACAGTTTTTGTTTTTACTTAAATATTTTAATCATTACCTTCAACATCTAACTTTGGTATCATGCTGTAATTAGGTCTTTTTAAATCAGGGTAATATTAATATCTGTTTTTTGTCTAATTACTTTTTTTGTTGGGGGGGGGGGCTGAAGCTTGAACTTGGGGCATGGGGTGCTGCTGTCCCTGAGCATATTTGCTCAAAGCTGGAGCTCTATCACTTGACCCACAGAACCATTTTCAGCTTTTTGCTGCTTCCTGGGAAATAAAAGTCATACAGATTTCCCTGCCTGTTGGCTTTGTACAGTGATCCTCAGATCTCAGTCTCCTGAGATTATAGGATTATAGGCATGAGCCACTAGCTAGGATTATAGGCATGAGCTACTGGACCTGGCTAGTACTAATTTTTTTTAACAAAGATTTTTTTCTTCTACATTTTGTTTTGGTATACATTTAAGGATGGATTTATAACATTTCATGTCTCTTAAACATTGGCTGGGAGGCCACATACAAGATGGCCACATAAAGTCCTGCCTCTGTAGAGGGGCCGAGTTGGGATGATGTGAGCAGCAAGCTCTGAGGCTGGTCAGAGAAGAAGAGTAGTTCCCTCTGTGGGCCCATGTGGTGTTCCACATTTCTCTGTCATTAAATATAGGAAGAATTACTATGGATGCACTAGAGCATGGCTTTGTCCCCATGGTGAATAGTGAAATGAGCACAATAAGGGCAAACATTTCCAAGGGCACCAATTTCGTAGTGGAAATGTGAGCTAGCAGCCTGGCTGTGCAGATGAGGGCTTCGAAGTGGACTTTCCTCTGAGGGGTCAGAGCGGTTTCCCTCCTTGGGCCTACTCAAAGCTGTGCCCAAGGATAGGATTAGGTTCTTAATGCTTAGGTTTTTAAGAGACTGAAAGGTAACTTGCTGAGGTGAAATATTTTCAGCAGCATTAGTCATCATTTACTAGGAAAAAAAAAATGAAGCGATGTGACCAAGTTGGTGTTTGAGAATGACTATATTGTCAAGCTTAAAAAAAAATAAAGAGAATATCTATATTTTCTGGTCTTGTGAGGTATGTTGAACATTCCAGTTTTGACTTGCATTTTTTATTTTGTATTTGTTATTGTCCCTTAAAATTTATATTTTACTATCCTTCAATAGTTGTACAAAGGGATTTCAATTCAATGCATTTGTCTGTGAGGACAGTATATCTGGATCAGTGTCACCCCTTCCATCAGTGTTTTAAGGAGGTTTAACACTCACTGGCTCCTCTCCTTTACTTCACTCTCCTTGGAGTTAGAAGAAGGAACTGGGACTACATTCTGTAGTTCAGGACTGATTTGCCTCCATCCTTCTTACCCAGGTTCTTAAAAGTGCCAGTTTGCTAATTAAACTCAACCCAGAAGGACCCTATTTGGATAAGCGAAGAAGGGAGGCACAGCCCCATACGAACAGCTTTTATTAGTAATAATTTCAACAATAGCCATGTGTATGGAACACTGCTAAACTCGAAATTAATGTTCCACAGAATCTCCATGAGTATTGCTCCTGTTCCAAACAGTTGAGCACCCCAGCCAGAGAATCTGCTGTCTGCAGTTGCAGGGCTGGAGAAAGTGATGGTGGTACTTTTTGGAAAGAATTTCCTACATATGGAGCCAGCATAGCCCTATGTCATGAGTCAAAGCGTCACTATCCCTGTTGATGTCTAGGATGTTGCTTCTGGTGCAGCTCTGGAGTTTTCCCTAGCTTGCACTCATCATTCAAAATAATGTCAAGTAGCTGGGTGCCTGGGACTCATGCCTGTAACTCTAGGTACTCAGAAGGCTACTCAGGAAGCAGAGATCTGGAGATTAATGTTCCAAGCCAGCCTGGGCAGACAAACTTGGGAGATTCTTACCTCTACCAAACAGCCAGGAGTAGAGCTGTGTAGAGTGCTAGCCTTGAGCACATAAGCTTGGGGATAGTGCAAAGGCCTCAGGACTGGTGCACATGTGCACACAAGTACACACACACACACACACACACACACACAATCTCATGTGTGGCCATCCAAGCATACTGAGGTTTGCATAATTGTATCTTCTCCTGATTTCCCCAAAGTAAAGAAAATGTTCATATTTTTACTCAATTCTTCTTTTCTTTTAACCTTAAATTTTATTTTCCTAACAGGACTCTTGCCATCTTTGTTCTTCCTGGAAAGAGCAAACACCAAAGCTTTGTCCATCATCCTCCATCATAACTTTGAAACCTTTGCTGATATAAAAGGGATGTATTAATTGCAATATAATCCAGGACAAGATAGTGAACTTGATACCATATACATTTGGTAAAGAATGCTGAGATGTTCTTTTTTTTTTTTTTTTTTTTTGGCTAGTCCTGGGCCTTGGACTCAGGGCCTGAGCACTGTCCCTGGCTTCCTTTTGCTCAAGGCTAGCACTCTGCCACTTGAGCCACAGCGCCACTTCTGGTCGTTTTCTGTATATATGGTGCTGGGGAATCGAACCCAGGGCCTCATGTATACGAGGCAAACTCTCTTGCTACTAGGCCATATCCCCAGCCCCTGAGATGTTCTTTAATAAGAGTAGTTTAGAGTGTTTGGGCATCTTCTTCCTTTCATGGAGGGGTCACGTTCTTGTACTTTTGCTGGGGATACAAATTTACCCCTAATGAAGGCAAGACTGAATGTTTTTCAATGGTGTCATGGGTTAGATAGACAAGGCAAATGATAAATGAAAGGTTTGTGTTCTTCTTAATTCTACTTTTAATGGAGGCTTAAAAATGTACCTTTAAATAGAAGTAAGCTCGAATCAGAATAAATGTTCATGTCACCATTTAAGAGGTAAAGGAACAACAACACTTGAGTTCCTTTACTGTTTTACACTATCTTAATCTTAGTTACATATTTTTGAGATAATATTTCATGTTCTAGGAGTAGATTTTTGTATCCAATGATTAGACCTTTAAATTTTTCAGCCTTTTTCCTCTTAAATCTCTTAAGGTCAAAAATCATGAATAAATCCATTCTTGATAGACTGAAAGGTTTTGGCTTCAGAGAATTGTCAGTGGACTTCAAATTGGAGCAGTCTTTCAGTTCTGTTACTTGCAAGTTATTGATAAATTTGCACACTGCTGCCTACAGTCCTAATGAATATATTCATGGACCACAGGCCATGGTTTAATATGTGGAAGAATCTCAAATGTGATTTATATAAAAATTTAAATAGAGTGGGAAATGTTTGTGATTGACTATTTAAGGAAAACTTTAAAAATGAAGAATATGGGATGGGGGGAGAATGATGGAAGGGGTGACATTGATCAAGATGCATTGTCCTTGTAAACTGATTTGTCGAATGATAATTCCTTTCCATAACCACTTAAAGATACTAAAATTATAATTGAATAAAGAATTAAAAATATGCTATTGTAATCCTAATTCTGGATTACTTGCACAAGATATAAATAAGAGATGATAAAACACAAAGGTTGTTAATAGACCATTTGATGTAAGCCATCTTTACAAATGTTAATCACAACACAAATGAAGTGTTTATAAAAATTAAGAGCTTTAGCTGATTAAATTCTAGCCTTTACAATTACAGAAAAGCTAGGAGAATTATAAACTGTGGATATCTCAAGAATTAATGAAATGAAAGTCGGATAATAACTCATAGGATGAGGGTAGAAAACTTTCACAATTTAATGACCACTTAAGTAGTCCAGAGTTCAACTGGAAATTTTATTTCTTTTTTCAATAAATGGATTGCAGTTTTTAAATGCAGTTTTAAATTCAGCTCTCCTAGTCAAGGAGAGAAAACAGAGCACTTGCTTTCCTGAAACTTAAACTTAATTGAGGATTTTTTTTAATTAAGTGGGGCAACTTGGTTTTAATTGTCCTAAAACTCTCTTCAAAGGGGTGAGCAGTTGGGTTCCATTGGCTCCTGCTTGTAATCCTAACAATTCAGAAGACTGGGATTTGAAGATCACAGTTCAAAGCCAGCCCAGGCAGGAAAGTTCCTGAGACTCTTATCTCTAGTTAACTGCCAGAAAACTGGAAGTGGCTCAGAGTGGTAGAGCACTAGCCTTGAGCAAAAAAAAGAGCTCAGGGACAGTGTTCAGGCCCTGAGTTCAAGCCCCATGATCAACCAAAACAAAAATAGTGAGTGAATCATAGGACCAAGATTTATAATAAATACCTAGGATTGAAATAAGCCCCAAAGGATCATCCACAAATATTTATTGGAATGGTGATAATTAATATAAAATCTTTAACAAATTTATTCTAACTGTAGAATGCTTTATCAGGAGGATCTTAACAAGAGGAGTCTATATTTTACATTCACAGAGAACAAGGACCCATCTAGACCCAGAGGGATGAATATATACATATATGTACATATATATGTACTGTGAATGACAAATGAGGTGACATTGTTTTTTTCTAAGCCAGTATTTTTATTAGCAAATATTATTAATAGTATAAAATAATGCATTTTATTGTGGACCATACGACAGTTCTTTTCCTGTTGTTTTAAAAATCAACAAATGCTTTTTTTTTAGGACAACATTAAAGCTAAAATGGCACATAGGTAGACAAAGCAATATACTGCTACTGTTGATACTGCTGTGTTTCCATAGGGGGCTGGAGATGAGCTTTTATGGGGTCACTGGCGATTTTTTCTGGTTATCTGTTTATTTTCATGGGCTTTTATCAATTTTTTTAAAAATTGGAGCATGGTTCAAATTATGCACACACAGTAATGATTTACCAGCCTGGCTTTGATTCCTACATTTCATCTGGCACACTTCAGGTATTTGGCTAACCTCCCCCATTCCACAGGGCCCTGAATATTTTCCTATCTACCATGTCTCCTCAAAGGAGATGCATTTCCCCCTGACAGAACAAGAAATCCAGTGTTGGTGTTAGTGAGAGGTTTGTGTGTGGGGGTCAATCTCTCATCTTTTCTAGCTGCCTCCTTCTTGACAGGGTCATAAAGTTGTCCTTGCTTGTGCATTTGTCATCGTGGCAGAGGATTATAGAGGTCTACTGAGACAAGGCATGCTCCATAGGAACATTGGGACAGAATTGTGAAGAAGCCTGGTCCAGAGGACGAAGAGACATTGCAGGGGAAGACAGGGCATACAACAGTGCTGTAGCATCCTCTGAACTTTGTGCAGTGACATCAAGACTCCTTCCATGGAGCAGAATTAATTCTTCTGTTGTGCAGAGATGCTGTCCTCCAAGGAATTCATAAGAGAGTCTGGAAATAAAAGTGTGAGCAAAGGTGCCCATCCAGATTGGAAATTGGGCTTGAAATGGAGAGGGAAGACTCTTCTCTCTTGTGGAATGCTGGAGGATAGACTATTTTTTTCAGGAGAATTACATTTCTGTGGAAGAGTCTAGATAAGCCTATGGCTCTTTACCTGTGAGGACAGTGGGTTTCAGATGTCCAAGAGGACAATGCTTTTGGACCTCAAAAGGAGTTGTGCTGACCAGAGACCTGCAGTTGCCTCCAAGTTTGAGTGCAGTACTTCTGAAAGTCCTGCTATGAAAATGAGGGGATTCCTCCTGTCTTTCCATGTGGGCTACAATTTTGCTGTGGAGTCTTCGTAGGTATAGGTTGGTAAAAGAATTTCCCTAGACCACAGAATAGGAGAAATAGAGGCTTATTAGAACAACATTAAAAATAGAAAAGGTGGGTTGTTAGGCAAGGTACTGCTGTTGGCTGTTGCTGCCAGATATTTTTTTTCCTCTCTTCTTTTCTTTTAAGGTACCTGTGAACTGATTTCCATGATAGCTGAACTGATATACATTCCCACCATGTATACGGGTTCTTTTACCCCTGTATCCTCCCTAGTATTTGTTGTTTATTGTGTTCTTGATGCTAGGCATTCTGACTATAATGAGAATGGCTATCAATGTAGTTTTGATTTACATTACCATTACAGCTAAAAATGTTGAACTTTTTCATGTATTTTATTAGCTATTTGAGCTTCAATAAAGTTTTTTTATTATTATCTTTAAGTAGTTATATAAAGGAGTTGCCATTTAACAAGAGTCTATGAAATTTTTGAGCTCTTTGCATATGTGTGTATATAAGTGCATGCACACATGTGTATATATGTGTTTAATTTTTGGATATTAATTTCCTGTTGGATCAATAATGATAATAATAATGATAAAAATTCTCTTACTGTACAGACTGTCTTCGCTCACATAATTCTTTTCTTTGTGGTGCTGAAGCTTTCTAATTTGATGCAATCCCATTTTTCAATTCTTGCTTCTTTATTCTGAGCCATCAGAGTTCTATACAGAAACTTATTGCCCATGCTTGTATCTTGAAGTGTTTTTCATGTTTTTCTCTAGTACCTGTGTAGTTTTGGATCTTACATTAAGGTCTTTTTATTCATTTCATACTTATTTTGCAAAGGACAAATAGGAACCTAGTTTGAATCTTCTTTTTCAGCACCATGTCTTAAGAACATACAGGAATTTGATGTGGAAACACTAAATCAGCAGGTTTCTATTCACCAGCTGATTATCATTATTATTGGGAAGTTAGCCAATTGGGAATCATAAGCGATTATTAGGACTGCCACATTGAGTTCCACCAAATCCTAGGAGACACATAGGTCAGCATGATAACTCTCTTGACAATCAAATCATTATTTCATGGATCCAACTCAGTAAAGGTCATATAAATCATTTATTTTTCCTTTATGATTTCCTATTTGCTACATCTTGAAGTGGGTTAATTACCACCACATCAGCATAAACTTACAATTCACTTTTGATGTTGAGAAAGGATGAGTTCCTGAGGTGTTTGACGGATGCATATCAGTATAATACTGGGACTATGATGGATGCATATTGGTATAATACTGGGACTATGTGGGCCGAGATACATCATGAGAAGATTGACTTGTTGACTTGTCATTGTTTTTTCTTCATTTAGAAAAAAGTATTGCAATGATGTATTCTAGTTAAGATTTATTTAATACTGTCCCAAGTCTGTCATCTGATTAGACTTCTTCAGCTGTGTTTATATTTCAGACTTTTTTTTTTTTTGCTGAACATTGTTGCTGGTCCTGGGGTTTGAACTGAAGGCCTGGGCATCATCCCTGAGCCTTTTGGTACTTAAGGTTAGCACTCTACCACTTGAGCCACAATACCACTTCTGGCTTTTTCTGATGAATTTATTGGAGATAAGAGCATAATGGACTTTTATGCCTGGGCTGGCTTTGAACTGCGATCCTCAGCTCTCAGCCTCCTGAGTAGTTAGGATTATAGGCTTGAGCCACCGGCTCCCTGTCCATTTTAGATATTCTTAAGAGGGCACTTGCCACCTGAAGTCCATTTCATCAAAATAAAAATACTTCAATGATTTATCAATTTTTATCCTATTGTCTTGTTATTTACAGATTATGTGAATGCTTGAAGCATGAGGTGACAATACCCATCACCTCAGAAATGATGGCGTTATTTGTGAGTTTTATTGTTTTAACTTCGTATGTTCCACAACCTTGCTCTTCTCTCTTCTGTGCAAATCTGGGGATGCTATTTTTGTCTATTTTAATTCCATCTAGATTCCTGTTCCTTGGATGATTAGGTGACGTCGGTGGTGGTGGTGATGGTGGTGGTGGTGGTGGTGGTGTGTGTCTGTTACTGGGGCTTGAACACAGGCCCAGGGTGATTTCCCTTAGCTTTCTTACTCAAGGCTGATACTTTACCACTTGAGCCAGAGCTCAACTTCTGAAATGCTTAATTGAATAAATAGAAATATAAGATGCTTAATTAAATTTGAATTTCAGATAATCAACAAATGATTCTATGTTAAACAACAATGTTCTGTGCTTTATTGTGGCCTACAGGTTGTGACTTATTTGGTTGAGGTGCAGTCTAGCCACTAGTATTTTCGTAGGGTCCTCAGATGAACTTGGGTTGAGAAGCACTACTGGCTAGATAGACAGGATTTATGAATTGTACTGTACATAGCGATGTCTAGCAATATCTGGGAAAGGGCAAGTTCTAGCTCTCTCCACTCGCATAGGGTGACAAACTTTAACTAGCATCTTATCTATTTGTGGGTGCAGATGGTTGGTGGCCAGATAGACAAACACTGTTTTAGAGTATATTAGCAAGCACTAATCCTCTCTTCTTCCATCCTTCCTCCTTCCTTCCCTCCATTTCTTTCTTTTTCACTCTTTCTTTTCTTCCTCTTCCTCCTCCTACTTTCCCTTCTCTCTTCTCCATTGTCCCTTACTTTCCTTTCTCCTTCCTGCCCTCCCTATCTTGCCCCCTCTCTTCCACCCTCCTTACTCACCTTTCCTTCATCCCTTCTTCCTTTCCTTCCTCCTCCTTCTTCCTCTCTCTCCCTCTTTTCTCTCTGTCTCTCTCCCTCTCCTTCTCTCTTTCTCTCTCTCAGCATTATGCTGTTTTATGTTATTGAAAAGTCTCAGAATAACATATCCCAGGACACAGAATAATACACTAGTTGAGAATGAATATCATATTCATATATATTTTAATATACAAATACATTATATAATTATATATTAAAGATGGATTTTATCAACATGTATTATATAATCTATAAATAATATAAAATACATGTATATTATATAATATGTATTATAGTTTATATATTAAATATATAATACATGAATAGGAATATATTTTATATATTAAAATATAATATATGGCTATGTACAAACATGTGAATACATACCAATTTAATATAGGAATATATGTAAACATATGAATATGCATTTTATATATTAATATATGAAAATGAATGATACAGGTTAGGAAGATGTTTTTCAGATGAATATTAAAAGTCAGTATGGGCTGTGTTCTGTCATTTGCTGTCATTTCTTGTGTAACAAATTAGAGTTGCATTTCTTCTGGATTGGAAGGCAAGGTCCTTATGGTAACAGCATGTTAACTTTAAGAGATCCACTTCCTTAATCATCAGTGACTGGAGGAATGACATTATTTGGGATTGGTTGTAAATTCATGCTGAGCAAAACATGTCTATGAAAATTCAGTCTATGATGTTCATAGGTTGATTTTTTTCCCCCCAAACATTGTATACTAGGAAAAATAATGTAGATAATTAACACTGCTAGTGCTGAGGGCTGTACTATTCATTTCTTATGTGGTTTCGGTAATAAAGAGAGCAAAGACATTCTGTCTTATTTTAGACTCTTGGTTTTGGTGATTTCTGAATCGCTATTTTTCCTAAGACTTCAATAAAACCCGAGGAAGTAACCAGTGTGTTTTATTTTCAAGGGCTATTTAAATTGATGGAAATCTATACTGCTGTTAATTACTCCTTACCAATGTGATTATCTCTCATAATCATCACAGCACTGTAGATTAGCCACAAAGCCTCTTTTGTAATATCAAACATTTCCTGTGCCATCATTGACACACACACATACCCTGCCCCCTCCCCAGTCCATTTCCATTGTTCTTTTTCTTTCTTTCTTTTTTTTAAATAATTATTTTTTGTTGTTGTTGTTGGTGGTGGTGGTTGTGGGGCTTGAACTCCCAGCCTGGGTGATGTCCTTGAGCTTCTTTATACTTAAGGCTGGTGCTCTACCACTTGAGCCACAGAGCCACTTCTGGTTTTAGAGTGGTTACATGGAGATAAGAGTCTCATGGGGACTTTCTTGCCTGGGCTGGCTTCGGACTGTGATCCTCAGATCTCAGCCTCCTGAGTAGCCAGGATTACAGGCGTGAGCCACAAGTGCCAGATATCCTTTTTCTTTTTTAAGGTGGTATGAATGCTCTTTGGTATGCTTGCTTTACGCATTCCACTTTGGAAATCATTTAGAACTGTACAGAACTATTATCTTTTAAAATTATTACTAGCAGTTACTAGCTAGTCAGTTGGATCAACCTGACTAAATGGTAAAGTTGTGACTGGTGAAATGGTCATTGTTATTATAAGACTTGTGATAACTTTAAGATCTTAGTTCTGTGTGTCTTGTAACTTTGATTCTAGAAAGCTCTTTCATGGATACTAGTAATCAGATTCAGGTACCTCTTTCCAGTGGTCACAATGACTTCACATACATTTTAAAATTTGTTCTTGTGAAGAATGTTATAGGTATGCAGGGCAGAGGTAATTATGAATCCCATTTTCCATATCAGAAGGGTCAGCTTAGAATTCTAAATGGCATGTCCCGATCCCTTTGTAAATGCTGGGATTTTCCCTTAAAATGTGGCCCTTCTGACCCACAGTGCCTTTTCCACTCGATCATAACTCTCTCTTAATAAGAACAGACCAAACCAAGCAAAATAAATGAAAGTGTAGTGAGTAGACAACTGTTGCCAAGGAAACCACTACTATTTAAAAAAATACTGATTAGAAAGTAAGAAAAAAGGGCCTTTTAAAAAATTACAAGTAGAAAACAATAAAAAAAAATCAGGTAAAGAGTTGAAAGTAAGCTGATGAAAAATTTCACCCCAAAAGCACTTCAGTGCAATCATGTTTCAAACACACTTGCAGTTTTCTCCCTGTTTCAGGGAGGGAGAAGAAGGCACAAAGGGATTAGCACAATCACTGTCGAGTGTTCTGTGGTGTGAAGTGTATTTCATGGATGAGTCTCATGTAAATTCATTGGTGCAGACTTTAGTAGCGAAGAAGATGAGGGAAGAAATGCCCACCTCCGTAGTTACTGGAGAGGTTCTGCAGGGGCCAAAGCGAAAGTGGACATGCTCCAGTCCCAGTCTGCATTTGATGAATGGCCAGTGACGTCACAAAGCTCAGCAACTGCTGTTTCCTACTATCACCAAAACAAATGAAATGCGATACTCATGGAAAAGATGCAAAAAAAAAAGAGAGCCCTTGATAACCTCCATAGACTTCTTGTTTTTTTTTTTATGGAAAAGTTGGCTTTACTTTCTAGAACTATACATATATTGAAATCGAGGTTTAAACTGCTTGCATTGTGGTTGTAAAGCCAGGGGTTATTAAATACACCGAAGAGTAATTTAGAGGAACTGCACCTAATTGCTTATAGTTTAAGCCAGCGGCCTTCAAATGAAAGGGTGCTTCAGAATCATTTTGCTGACTCCAGATTTCTGGCCAGTGAAGCTTTTCTAATTCAGTAGTACTAGTGTGGGAGAGATGCTTCCCCTTGCTGGTACAGGGACCGCCTGTGAGTAAACCCCCTAGTTAAAATACTGGCTTGATGACTTTTATGTTTCCATCAACCATGGGCACTGGTCCATTTGTTTGAGAGTTCCCTGGTATTCCATGAAGGAAACATACTGTCCTGATGCAGAGGGGCCACTCAGGACTGGAGTAATCTGTGACCCTTCTAGATGTTTCTGAGGAATGTCCTGAGTCCATCCACCTGCGTTCCAGAGCACGGTCTGCCAGATACTGGGATGACACATGCAGTACTTTTCTTCTACCACAAGTCTTTCCAATGACACTTCTGGAAACACTGCACTCATTATATGTGAATTCTGTTTGCCAGGATGTTTACAAATCTGAGGCTCTTCCTGTTTCTCAGGCATAGTCAGCCTGGGCAAGCTTGCATCTTTGGTGAGGGGGAAGCGAGAGTGCTCAGGTGTGCCTGATCTGCAGCTGCTCCCCTCTCTCCAGCCTTCCAGAAAACCTGCTTCCCTGCAATTACATGTTAATTTCAGGATAATGATTAATAGCCTGATTAAAATTGATGTTTATCTGTTTTAGAGTTGCATCTTATTTTTATGGAATTCGGTTAATCACTCCTATGATTCTTTTACTCACACACTGTGCCCAAGAGGCTATTTTTACCTGAAGGTAACAAATCATAATTATGAGCAAAATGCTCCAGGAGCGCACTGGAGGCCTGTGCTTTTGAGCATGGCCCTGTGCGCTGGTGAGCTGTCTTCCCAGGCAGTTTCTCCTTCAGAGCTCCGGAGAAAGGGGAACAGAGAATGCTTCTGCCTCCCTGCTTCACTTGAATGTGTGCGGAACTCATCGGTGAGTCACCACCTTCCCTTGGCAGCAGCCCTGGAATAGCAGGACTTCAGAGCAGCCAGTCGGGTGGAAAAATGCCTCATGTGATACAATCCAGACAATGCATCACATTTAAAGTATGAATATGGTGCATACGATAGAAAGATAATAGCAACTCTGAAAAAAAAGGACTGTGTTGTGAAAGAAATGTAGAACCAAGTGAAGAGATTCAATTATGTAAGAATAGCATCTCAGCTAAGTCTTTTTTTAAAATCAAAGTAAGAAAATAGTTACACAGTAATCTTAAGAACTATGTACTATGAATAGCTTTCTCTTCCCCTCCCCCCTCCCTTGTCTTCCTCTTCTCCCTCATTTCCTGGTCCAGTCACTGAGCATGTAAGATATATACACATTATAACACAACGTGTGGAGTCAATGTCTACACTCACAAACTAGGTAGTCTAGATTAGGATGAAAATGCACTCCAAAAGCTGCTTACGCTCCACTTAGGACTCTAGCACTGTCATTGATCGAATGGGACTTTACTGGTCCCATGTTATCCAGGAGACTGTCAACTTTTCCTTCTTTCTTATGCTCCCAGAGGAAAGGTACCTGATGCATTTTGCATTGGAGCTAGGGAGTGACACTGGATGACATCTGTGACAGATGATTGTAGTGTGAGCCTTATGCTTCTGCAGGCACAGCCAGGACTTCCTGTTTACATCTCCATTTTATGGGGCCTCACTGCAGGTCTTTCTCATTCACCTTCACCTGTCTGGACTTTGCACTGTTCTAACCATATGTTGCTGTTACTCTCCGTGCAGCTTTGCCTCCAAGGTGGTCTCTGGTTTGGCAAGTACCTCTTTGCCCTCTGAGCCTTGGCACAGCCATGGAAATCAACTTATTCCTCTGCAGTTCGTAGAAAAACAAAACACCTTTCAAGTAAAATGCTGATGTGGCTGATACAGCAATACCAACAATTACTAATGCAAAACGACATTTTCAGCAACTGAAAATGTTAAAGTAAATGGGTACATATTTTTTGTATCTTTATGAAGCTACATAAATGCAAATTTCTCCTTAGAGTAAGTCTGTATCTATCAAGTGAAAGGAAATTTCAACACATTTCTCATTCCAGTAATATGCATTTTAGGCTTGAGGTTTTTTGTGTTTTTTTTTTGAAGATAGACTAGCATTGCAATGTCTTTAAGGAAATGTTTTTTACATGGACTAGTTTTGGAATTAAACACATAAAATAATTGGGTTCCATTTTCCAAACTGCCAGTTGAGGGAAAGTCTAGTGATTCATCTCCTTGGGGAAAAAAAAATTTAAAGAGACGTTTCAACGTCTTCCTTTTCTAGATACTCTGATCTCTGACTAGATGATATAACCCACATGGCAAACTGTCTCTAGAAAGTCAGTATATACAAAAAAAGGAAATGGACAGAGTAGCAGTAGTGCCTCTCACTTTCTGCTCCATTACAATGGCATGATTTCTATAAGCGATAATAGCAGATGGCCAGCTCTGATAGATCATTTTTCATATTTCTTCAAGCTTGCTCATTATCACTGACAACAAGAAGGTACCTTCTCTTGATGCTGAGTTGTAGTTATTAATATTTTAAAGTTGGTATTATTTGTCACACTCCATGAGGTTTTAACATGTAAAAAACATAAATTAGCTTCCATGGAACATACATCTGGATGTTGGCTCTGCTGAGAGGAGCAGTCGACTAAGAACTGCAGAGGCCCCATTGTCTGTCAGAGTATCAAAGATAAAAAGCTCAAAGTTGTCATAAATTTATAATGTGGAAGCTGAGTAGGAGATTCTTTCTACTTCTTTATGGGATGCCTTGTTTGCAAGGCCATAATTATAAACTGATTACAGCTAGAGAAAAAAATCCCTCTGTTATTCTCCCCACTGAATCATAATTACTCTGTGGTTGTCTTTCATTGTGATGTGTGTGTGTGTGTGTGTGTGTGTGTGTGTGTGTTAGTCTTTTCAACATTATTAGGCTATCTTAGATTTCAGCATGGCTTCTGAGAATCAGGAAATGCAAAATAAGTGTACTATATGTGAGATGTTTATAGCAATTGTTGTACTGCCCATTTTAAATCATACTGTAGACAAAGTATACTTGAGAAACATACTTCTTGTTTCCCTATCTCTAGTCTTTATAATGCATTTGTTCTACTTGTCTCTTTCCTGAATAATAGTTAGGTATTTCAGAAAAAGGAATGGCATAGTTAGAATTCTGTCTGTTATATGCTCAAACACATTCTGGTGAGCATGAAAAAAATCTGTATGCACAAAAAGAGTAGCTTGGATTTCATTGCACTTATGTCATCTAAAACTCAGAACTAGGGACAGTGTTTTCCTTCTCCCTTAGGAAACCTATTGTATTTTTGTTTTCAAATTGACCTCACAGACCTGTTTGCTGTCTTAAAGGCACAATCTGTGAACTCTTCTTCTACAGTCTATGTCTAATTAGTTTTAAACTCTTTCTTTTCTTTTGCTCCTAATTGTATGTGTACCTGTACAGTTGTAATGAGGCCCTCCCTAGGATAATGCAGAATTCATTGCTTATCTCTTTTAGTGCAATTGTATTTTACTTATCACAAGTAGCAGAGTAAAAATCAAATTTCCCACATGCTGGGATATAAGAGATGTTTGAGTACCTTTTATATATGGGGGAGATCAGGAAGATGTAAACTGGATGAGGAATGTTAAAAAAATACATTACAAGTTTGGGTGAGCTAAGAATAAAGTAAATGCTAAGGGTGGGTATCTGGGAGAAACTTTTAAGTGAAGGATAACTACACAATTGTTGGATGGCTTGATTATTCTTCTGGGGTTTGAACTCAAAGGCCTCATGTTTCCTAAGTTGGTGCTATACAACTTAAGCCATGCTTCTGGCTGCACTTCGTGGGGCTGCTTGCTTTGGAGATGAGTCCATCAAACTTTTCTGACCCAGCTGGCCTCAAACTGTGCTTCCCCAGATCTCAGCCTCTTGAGTAGCTAAGGTTATAACCATAAGCTACAGGTACTACGCTGCTTTTCTAATTTTGTTGTTTTTGATGGAAGCAAACAAAAGAAGTTCGTTTTCTCATCTGACACTAAAGTAGGGAGGATTAGATGTAGATAATGAAACTCATTTTTAGGCATTTGTGATAGGATGGATTCTCTGGTAGTATCTTTTGTTCAAGCAAATGAAATTGATATGCAAACATCTGAGAAATTTCTCTGATATTAGTGAAATTTACCGAAAATTAGACTTCAATAGAATTGGGGTATAAATGACCTGCATGCATGTAGGAAGATATCAAATATACAGAAAAAGAAATAAAAGATCTGGGACAATTACTGAAGTATGCAAATAGACACCACAGTAGTAGAAAGCAATAAAGGTTATAAAATAGTTAAAAAGAATAAAGATCATAGTATAGGCCATTCTGACTGGGGTAATGTGGTATCTCAAGGTTGTTTTTATTTGTACTTCTTTTACTGCCAAGGATGTTGAACATTTCCTCATATGTTTCTTTGTCATTTTTATTTCTTCTTCTGTGAAGCCTCTCTTTAGCTCCTTGTCCATTTAGTGATTGGTTTATTAGGTTTGGGAGGGATTAGTTTCTCGAGCTCTCTGTAGATGATGGGTAGTAGGCCTTTGTCTGTTGCACTGCTGATGAAGAACTTTTCCCAGTTGGTTGGCTGTCTTTCTAGTTTAGTAGCTATGTCTTTAGCTATGCAGAAACTCAGACAACAACAAATGCTGGAGGGGATGTGGAGAAATAGGAACCCTACTGCACTGCTGGTGGGAATGTAAACTTGTACAACCATTCTGGACAGCAGTCTGGAGGTTCCTCAAAAAACTCAGCATATGGGCTGGAGATATGGCCTAGTGGCAAGAGTGCTTGTCCCGTATACATGAGGCCCTGGGTTCAATTCCCCAGCACCACATATATAGAAAATGGCCAGAAGTGGCGCTGTGACTCAAGTGGCAGAGTGCTAACCTTGAGCAAAAAGAAGCTAGGGACAGTGCTCAGGCCCTGAGTCTAAGCTCCAGGACTGGCCAAAAACAAAACAAAAAAACAAAAACAAACAAACAAAAAAAACTCAGCAAGGACATACCCTATGACCCAGGCACACCTAGGCATCTATACTGAGCAATAGGATCCAGGATACAACAAGGACACTTGCACCTCCATGTTCATTGCAGCACTATTCACACTAGCCAAGAAATGGAAACAACCCAGATGCCCCACTACAGATGAATGGATCAAAAGATATGGTACCTGTATACAATGGAATTCTACACAGCTATTAGAAATGATAAAATAATGGCATTTTCAGGGAAATGAACAGGTCTAGAACAAGCCATGTTGAGTGAGACAAGCTTAGAACATAGAGACAAATGGTGCATAGTTTCCCTGATATGTGGGTGTTAGAAATAAAGAGACATGACAAAGCAAACAGACCCAAGATACCAATTCACAGGAAGATCAAAAAGGTCAGATTGGGAGAAAGGCACCAAAAAGTAAAATACAAACACTAGACTGAAAAGAACTCCAGAGATAGGGAAGCAAGGGACTTCTTCATAATTAGTCTTAGAGTATTTAGAGAACCCTATACTGCAGTCAAGGGCTGCAGGGAGGAGGGAAGAAATGAGAGAAAAAGAAGGAACAGATTACACTAAGCAAAAGGAAAGAATTGTATATGTATATGTCACCCGATCTGGAAGGAATTATTTTATTGTTAATAATCATAGAGCTCATAAGCATTGTAGACTAGAATGACAATGTCCATCAAGGGGAAGATTTAAAAAAATGATGAAAACAAGGGTGTGGGTTGGGGGAGGGAGGAGGAGGGAGTAAAATGAGGAAAAGGGTAACAAGTATGACAAGAAATGTATATATACACTACCTTAAGTATGTAACTGTAACCCCTCTGTACATCATCTTGACAATTAAAAAAAAGAATGAAGATCACAATATAAAGCAAATTAATAAATGTATTTAATGGATACCACCTGGAAAATTGCTCAAAGGGAATAGAAACAACTATTTGGTAGATATGACATGAATAGAGTAATCTTAATCACAAGTAGAGAGACAGAAAAATACTGCTTGAATAACATTTTTTCATGTGGGATTTTACTTTGGAAGAAAGAGACTTTTTATTACTAGAGAAATAACTAACCAACTGTCATAAACATTAAATATGCTCACATATTTAATTTAAAATGATAACATACTGTCTAACTATAAAAGGAATACTATAGGATTTGATTAGCATTATGATCATTTCCCTCCCCCCCCCCTTGTTTTGTTGATTTCTTGGGAATTTAAGGAGAGGATCATTTTGGGGGACTGTTGAGGTAAATGTTTGGTTTATATTTGGTGATTGTTTTTAGCATACAACTTTTTATCTCATAGGTGGCAAAATTTCAGGAATGTTAATAAAATATATCCTGGATGGTAACATGAATGTATTAAACGTTACTATTCAGTGTAATGTAGTCTGTCGCACTTATGTTGGCACTTGTTGGGCAGGAGTGGAAAATAAGGATGGTTATTTAGAAGAGAAAAATGCAAAAGCAAGACACACAGGCAACTAGCTTCATCTCCTTCCTAACTTTGTTAGACATGTACTAAATGCTAGAGTAGGAGTCAGCCAATATTGTGACTGAAACAAAATGACAAGGATATGGCACTGAAAATTGCTCTGCAAATTTAATTGAGAAGAAAGTAGAAAATAGTCACAGAGTTCAAAAACCCTTGGTCAGCTTAATCTACTCTTCTAAATCAGACCAATAAGTCTAGCAGATTGACAGAAAGCCCATACCTGCCAACTATAATCACTTTTGAGGACTTTGAGTCTGTCTTATTTATTAACTATATTTGTTATCAGATGACAAGGATGTGAAATACAATAATAACTAGTCCTCATCAAGTAATGTAATTGGCTATTGGATTCTATTTAGAACCAAAAGGACAAGGGGTTATCATGTGGTAGCCTGACAAGGTAGGACATAAGCCTGTCTATACTTCCCATTTTCTGGCTGTGGAAGGCACCCTTCACTACAGAAAGGTCCAGCACAGGAGGATGGGAGAGGGGCATTAACCATTGTTGACATGTAAGCATGTGCAACAGAATCAAAGTGATGCATAAAACATGGGAAGGGGCTTGTGGCCCATTAATGTATGACAGTAAGAATATGACTATGATCTAGAAACAACAAATCACTCTGAAAGGCTTTTAGTTTCTTTTGTGTTTATTTCACACACAGTAATTGGTTGAAGGCAACTGGAAAGTTCATTAATTCAGAAGAAGTGCCTGGTTTAAAAGGCATTTTAAGGTTAAATGTGTACAAACTGTAGGTCTAACTGACTTATATTTTGTGGAAATGGGTACAGGAATACTGTAGAAACCAGTGTTTCGTTGATTGGTTAAGTCAGACATTAAAGAGTCATTATGTCTTTATTCATAGTTGATCCTCAAACTAAGACGGGTTATGTTATTTTCTAGACCTAGCAGAGATATGATTAATTCTACTATAAATTTCATGCTTTTCCTTTGTTTTAGGTAAAACTGAATACAACAGAGGAGGTACATTTGTGTGCATGTATGAAAATATAGTGAAACCCCTTCACATTAGAAATTTATGCTAATTTACAAATAAAATAATAGTTAAAAACTATTTATAGAAGAATGAAGCAAGGAAGGGATATAAAGCAGGCAAGAATTCATTGTATATACCACAGAATTGAGAAAAATAAGGGAGGGGTAGGTCAAAGGGAGGTGAAAATGTTGAAGTGATGAGACAGATCAACATGTATTATATACATAATAATATTATATACATAATAATGTGCTTTGTTAAAAGCAAAAAAAATTAATACAAGATAAGTTGGGAAGGGTAACAGTGATCAAGATGCACTGTATTTATAAACGGCTTTGGTGAATGGCAACTCCTTTGTAGAGCTACTTAAAGATAACAAATGTATTAAAAATTTATAAAAGAATGTGAAGGCCAACTGTGACAGTGAGATTGTTACTTTCCTTTGACTTAGCTATAAAAAAAGATCATAGTGATGTGTCAGTTATGATTACACCTAGCTATAGGTAACAGAGTGAAACACTGATTTAAATTAAGAGGGAACTTCTAATTTTTTGCTTGACGGGACCAGAGGAAGCTGCTCAGGGGGTGAGGTGGCTCTGCATCCTCAGGCCTAAGGAACCCAGCACTCTCTGGGTGTGGCTCATGCCTCCTTGTTCTACATCACAGCTAGAGTTGCAGTGCCTTTTATGGTAATGTGCAGGAAAGGATATTAAAAAAAACAACAACAAAAAGAAGAGACAGAGGGCACATGTTCTGTCTTTTGAGGAAGGTTCCTATTGATAGAGAAAATCAGCCACAAAGGAAATTGGAAAATACAGTCTTCATGCTGATTAGCCATGTGCCCTGTTTAGAATCACTGTGTTCTGATAGCATGTAACAAAGTGGCGAACCAACATGGTTGTATGACCAGTGATGTCTGCACAAACAGCCTGAGGTGTGGGCCGTTACATGTCAAATTGCAGGAGTTAAGGTGTTCAATGGAAGTAGAGAGAGGGTAGTTTTCCAGCTGGGTCTGTCTTATTCATAAATGCAGTTGATTGAGAGGATACTAAAAAACACACAAATTAACAAATGCCATGTTCACACAAGAAGACTCTGATATTAAGTCCAACCTTTAATGTTTTCAAAGTACCTAAAGCCCTTGTGTTAACTGAAATAGATCCATGTAAAGACTTGACAGAAAGTTATATTTTAATCTGCATCTGAAACCTGCAGCACTACTATGGGGCACGGTAGTTATTAATTATCCCTGACATGCATTGAAAAAGAAGAGGGAACAGTTTGAGTAAAAAGACATAGTATGGAGTCTTGGTTGTATGTCTTCTAAGTCTGTGATAACAGGCAGGTTATTTAATCTATCTTGGACTCAGTTTCCACATCTAAAAACATGAGAATTATAAATTTTGCCTCAAGTAGTTTTTTTGTAAGGTATACTACAGCATTTTCATCTTATCTAACATGGCAGCTGGCTCATGATAGATCTCTATGTGAGGTCTCCTTTCAGCTTCTGAGAGCAAGGATATTTATGAACATTTGTACACTTGGGCCATTCTGTCTAAATATTTCCTTTATCATATCTTCCATTTTCTCTCCTAGTCCTTGGTGCCAGTAACATAATTTGGGTAGCAAAAAATAAATCACGGAGAAAAACAGATTTGTTAGAAATAAATTTCAAGTGCATCTCAGGCTATGATTTTCAGATTAGCTCTAAATTTATCTATTTTCTATTTATATATATTTTTCTCACCAAATGTGTTTGGATATTCAAAACATGTGATGAACACTTAAAGATGAAAATATTTTCAATTCTTTCTGCTTTTGCATGCATGGAAAGTTTAAAGATGAAAATATTATTTTCAGTTTTTTTTCTCCTGTGTATTTGCATACAAAGGGTAATACAGAGCCATTCTGATGAGTTTTGCTCCATACTTGAAGGTGAAACCAAGGTGTTTTACCAGAATACATCCTGGGTGGCAAATTCTGTTCTTTCTGGGCAAAAATTCCATGCTTGTTTTGGAATGTTTCCTAGGTCCCGATAGTGCCCATCCACCAAGAGCTATAATTTAGCTTATCTGTACATGTTGAAGAAACCCATATTTTATTAGTTTCATTTTCTTTTAGGAAGAGACTGGTCAAAGTAATTTGTACATTTTCCACTATAAATTAAAGTCTTAGTCAAATGCTAGAGTTTCTTTTTCAATCTCAGGCAATGCTATGTATCAATTTTGCCTAACAAATACTGAGGTTTATTGATTGCTTAGGAAGTGTTGAACTACAATCATAGGTTCCTGACTTATGAGGGGCAACAAGCTCTCATTTGATAATTTATCTCATCTTGGGACTGTTGTTCCAACATTGTCTAATGTGGTTAGTCTCTTCTATGGAAATTATCTTTTTATTTATAAGAGAAATTAAAAGCCAAGGTGCATACTAACGCAACCTTGGTTGTACATTGTTTAAACATAAAGCTAGAAAACATGGATTTAATTTATTTGACCAAACTCTTCCCTGTTTATATTGAACAGATCTTGTAATAATTTTCCTGGAGTGATATAATTTTTTTTTTTTTTGGCCAGTCGTGGGCCTTGGACTCAGGGCCTGAGCACTGTCCCTGGCTTCTTCCCGCTCAAGGCTAGCACTCTGCCACTTGAGCCACAGCGCCGCTTCTGGCCGTTTTCTGTATATGTGGTGCTGGGGAATCGAACCTAGGGCCTCGTGTATCTGAGGCAGGCACTCTTGCCACTAGGCTATATCCCCAGCCCCTGGAGTGATATAATATTAAAGTAAAAGAGATAGAGGAGTTGAGGATGGCTACATGGGGTCATTTTGTTTCTGTATGCTTCCTTAGTAAGATCAGGTTGGGTTGGTTTACAAGCACAGCCATCCACTTAAGACATATCAGGGTGAATCTTAAGTTAGAGTACACAGAAAACTCAGAAGAATTGCATCTACTCCTATCCTCCTAGAGGGTTTAGATTACTGTTGGGAGAAAATAATACTAGGAAGCACACTGCAAAGGAAAAACTGATGACTGAAGGATGAATTCTTCTTATTCATTAAGCCCTGTTAGCACCCCCTTTATTTCCTGATTCTTCCTGAGGACCTGCACTGAGTGTGAGCTCTGCATCCCTGAAGATCTCTGATAGAAGCAGAGGCTGATTGAATTAATTGGGAGGCAGAAAGAGAGGTCATGTTGTCTGGTCTCCCTGTTCCTATGAATGATGGCACAGAAACTCTTGTAGACAGACTAAGACCTGCTTTAATCAGCCACTGGCATTATACCTATGCCTGTGCTGTGACCCCTAAAATTGGGAAGAAAAGTGAAAGACCTAACCAGTCATCCAGAGGATTGACTGGATTGTAAAGTCAACAGTTGTTTTTGTTTTTCATCTGGGCAATTCTGTAGCACACACAGACACTGGAAAATTATTTAAAGTATGGCTCTTTGTCATTGAATTAGACAATCTTCTCATAACGCCAGCATGTATGTCACTGATTTCTTTCTATAATTCACTTATTCCTTCAAGGCTTTTAATTCCTCATGAGCAAACTCATTTAATGACTCCCTGAAGTTTTGCTTGTTATCTGTGAAACTCAATTATAAGAGTGGAGAAAATGCAGCTGAAAGATGCAAAATGACCCAATAGGAGAGTCCTACAGTGAGGTGATTCAGGGTTCTTTCCGTGCTCTGTCCCTTCCTGTGCTGCTGGACCAGGAGAAAAAAAAAATCACCTAGTCCTCTCACTTTCACCATTTGGAAAAAAAGGAAATTGAAATAGTTTAGGGAGTTGCAGATTTTTTTTTGGGATTGAACTCTAAATTAATAATTTACGATGTGTGACAACACATATCTTAGTACACATGCCTTACAAGTGAAACAGGGTTTCAAGAAAAATTGCTTCCTGTTATTATTTGTGTTGGTGCTTGATTTCTGTGTATTTTTAAAGTATTCCATCTGCCCATCTGTATTGATTTCAAATACTATTAATGAATCATGTCAAAAAGTTTTCCCTTCCCTTCTCTTCCCTTCCCTCCTTCCTTCTTTCTCTCACTGCTTCTTTCCCTCCTTCTCCTCTTTCCTCCTGCTATTCTTTCTGTCTTATTTTTACTGCTTATGCTGTCCTGGAATGATGATCTTTCCAATATTAGCTAATGGAATAGTTGAGAGATGATAGATATTGCTACCACACCTAGCTATTGGTGTCTAATCTTGAACCATGTCTCTCCTATTGTTAGCAGCATACCAAGTAGATAGGATTATAGAAGTGAACTGCCATACCCAACTTCACATAGGATGTTTGTAAAGGTCATTTTAGCAGGTGCATGTCTATTTCTCTTTGTTTAATTGTCTTTAAGTAGTTGTACACAGGACTTGCAATTCAACAAAGCAGTTTATGTGTACAGTGTATCTTGATTAATGTATCCCTTTCAACATTCTCACCCTTTCCTCCTAATCCATTCTTTCCCTCACCTTTCTTAATTTTGTAGGATATACATTGAATTTTGGCTGTGCTCTCTGTACATTTTTCTCTTCATCTTACCCCCCCCCCTCCAGTGACCCCAACCCAGCCCTCCAAAATACCCATTTCCTGGTGTTTATTTTATTAAACTCTAATTTTGCCTTCTTAAGGAATTACACTGAGTTCTTTCCTGAATCTACCTTATTTTAGTCAATACATTTGTATATACTTGTATACCACCCAAGATATTTACTAGTAATAGGAAGAGACACATTGTATTAGTTTCCCATTAAGAAAATATAAAGTTATCTAGTAGACCATCCTATTCCTCTCCTAGACAATGTCATTTATCTCACTGAAGAGCATTAGGATTTGTGTAGCTACTTAAACCAGAAACCCAGAAATCACTTGTGTTACCAGACTTTGCTTCATCTCCCATATCTAAATCTTGTTTTGTTTTGTTTATTGCCAGTACTGTGGCTTGGACTGGGGACCTGAGCACTGTCCCTGGTTTCTTTTTGCTCAACGCTAGCATGCCACAGTAACACTTCTGGCTTTTTCTGTGTATGTGGTACTGAGGAATTGAACCCAGGGCTTCGTGCATGTAAGGCAAGCACTCCACTGCTAAGCCATATTCCCAGCCCACTAAATCCAAATAATTTTATCTTCTGATGGTCTCCACTGTGAAGAACTCTCACAGTTCTTCATCTTCATCACCATGTTAGACTCTCAGAGGGTCCTTCCATGCTTCCCTTCATCCTACTGATTCTCCTGACCAAGTGCTCTTTGTGAACAGTAAATCTGATGTTTCTACCATTCTGTAGCTTTCTCTTGCTCTTAAGGATACAGATGGACAGGGTGGGTGCTGTTGGCTCACACCTATAATCCTAGCTACTCAGTAGGTTGAGTTCTGAGGATCATTGTTTAAAGCCAGCCAAGGAAAGGAAAGTCTGTGAGACTTATCTGCAGTGACATACTAAAAGCCCAGAAGTAGTGCTGTGGCTCAAGTAGTAGAGCACTAATCTTACACACCAAAAAAAGCTCAATGATAGCACCCAGACCATGAGTTCAAGCCCCAGGACTACCCCCTGCCCCGCCCCCCCTGCCACAGCCATTAACAAAGAAGAAGAAAAGAAAAATAAGATGGACCTTTAGCACCCTGTTGGATGCTCTACCTGGCCCTGGCTCCCTCTCTCACCTATAATATCATCCTGTTTTGTATTTCCACTCATCACACTCTTCTGCTCCATCACCAATGGGCCTGTGCCACTTCTGTCACCTGCTCCTGGCCCTTCCCATGTGTCCCTTGCTCACTTGGTTTACTCCCATTGATTCTCCAGATCTTAGCCTATGTATCATTCTATAACACAAAGACTAGGTCAACTCCTCCCTATTATTAGATCCCATTCTCTGCTTAATGTGCTGTATGTAAGACTTAATGACAGATGATGACAACAACGATGGTGATAGCAATGATGTCCTTTTAGTAGTGCCTGTTTTCAACCTATTCTTCCAACTGCTTTATAACTCATGTAACTGTGACAGCAGCCTGATGGGAGAGTTATTGGCATGCTCTCATTCTGTAGGTCACAAAACACAATCAGGAAATTACGGAAAGACCTATTCTTACTAAAATTGTGGTCCTGACATTTGAATGTAGACAGATAGAATTTTTGAGGTGAACATCTCTAATATATAAGTTAAATTGGCATTTTCATGTTTACTGAATTAAGGTATGGATTTCTACCACTTTCTGTTGAGGTTTCTTCTGTTGGTGTGACTGTAGAAGTGTTAATCATCATGGAGGGCTAAATATTTTATACCTAATAGTGGCTATTTATTCACAAGATAATATACCAAATGTCCTGCATTTTCTCATTTAACCCTGACAACCACTAGGCAACAAAGGTAGTGTTTCTTGTTTTGTGGAAGGAAGACATCTTTAGATACAGACTTTAAAGAAGAGGAGGAGGAAGTATTGTGTAAATAAAAATGAATTGAAGTTCATGAATTATGCCAAGAACAATTAGAATTCAAATGAAAAAAATCCTATTTTATAAAAAGATGAAGCATGAAAACAGAGGAATCAAAACTTAAGAAGAAATATATGAGTGGACTATCTTCTACTGAGAATTCCAAAAGGAGATCTGAAGAAACAGATATTTAATATTCTCAAGTGGAAATTTAGTATGGTAACTATGTCAAATTGTCTGTAATTATTTTTAAAAATTCATGGAAGCCAAAGAAAAAATGCCAACTTTTGGAAGTAGTAAGACTAGCCAAGATATTTTAAAAAATTGAGCATGATGTAACCAATGACCTAACATTATAAAATTATAATTGTTAGAGAATGTAGTAAGAGAAATGACTGAGCAGGAACTTCAGCTATATGTCTAAGAATGTCTGAGAATTAGTTATGTATTAAAAGTGGCCATATAAATGAATGGAGAAGAGAAGACTCTTTTAATAAATAAATAGCAATGGGAAAAATTATCCACTATTTAGAAACCATAAAGCTGGAATCTCTTAATTTGAGATTCAAGAAAAAAACAAAATGCAAAAACATTGAATCTATTAAGATTACACAAGAGTCCCAATTAAAACTTAAAGACCATGTTAAAACTGTACTTTTTTAATATGTGGGAAAATTCTCACTATAGGTGAAATGCATACAGCATATTAAAAGATTACATATATTAAAAAGTGTCTATCACCTTAATGCTTAAAAATAAAAAGTCAAAGGAAAAAATGCTCAGTAAGGCAGAAGATCAATATACAAATAACAGTTAAGACAGCAGGCTAATACATGTTCTTCATTTTCTTCTTTGGATATTGTTTTCCATATTTCTACTAAAAGTCCACATTATTGTGGAATCAGAAAGAAACGAAATATGCTTTCAAAGGGCAAATCCTGAGTTAAGTCTTAGTTTGCTATGCCTATAACATATTGGGTGGGGGAAATGTTTGATGTCTTTGCTGGAATTATAATGAAAATTTTGAATATATCTACACAAGGAAAGGTCTTTAATTCCCTTTAATAAGAGAACTTTCATATCAACCATTTTACATCATATTGAAAATCAAAATTTGTCTCTTTTGTGTCTGATCTAGGATAATTATGTAGAAGAAATGCAAATGATGAGATTTAATCAAACAGCCTTTTCTTTGTTTAGGGACTTGGGGATCTGTCTATGTAATAACTTCCTCTTCTGAATGTCTTTCTTTTAAACTGGTTGTTTTGCCTGAAGATAGACTCTTAATCTTACTCTGCCACTTACCTCAGGTTTTTCACTGTCTTTGAAACCCTAGGGCATTGCATGGGAAATTTAACACCTGAAGGGGACACCTGGTACCTGCCTGAAGCACTTTCCATTTCCTCCTGCACAAAAGAGAGAGTTATTGTGGGCTGGTCTAGAGCTCTTCAGTGGCTGATTTACAAGTGTCTCCTGATGTGTCTGTCTGCAGTCAGCTAAGAGTCTTCAGTTCTTGCTACTACATTTAAATTACAGAAGGTGGAGAGCAGGTGATTTTTGGCAAAGGACTCTTATCTTCCCATTTCCTCTGCCCTTTGTAAATAGATAAGGCAGAGGCTCAAATTAGTTCATTAGTCCAATACATCTGTATCTCTGGGACCTTGGCAAAGCTTACTGTGAAAGCTCCAGAGAAAAGCCTTCCAGTGTGCAGTTGTCTTTTGAGTTTGAGGATGTTTTCCTCGAGATTTTACATACATAAACACACATCCTTTCAAGACTGAAATATTCTGTTATAATTTTGTTAGGGGAAGTTGATAAGCTTTATTGGCTTTGAATTTGCTGAAAATATTGTTTCTTTTCTGTTCTTTTATTTTCTGTTTTTTTGCAAATCAGCCATTCCATGCAAATTTAATCTCAAGTGCCTGACTGAAATTCACAGGCAAGATAATTTTTCTGAAGGTTAGAGAAAATGCTATCAAAACTTACGTATATTGAAACATCATTATTTGCTAATATTTTCATAAAATGTATAGTTTTTAAAAAATGAACATTGACTTTAAAGATTTGGTTGTAACTGGGAGATTTGAAGAAAATTTCAAAGGAAGAAGAGTATAAACATTTTGGGAGATTTTGAGGTAGACACAAATAACTAAATGAGCATTTATTGCTTAAACTTTGTGATTTGGGGAAACCATCTTTATGAATCTTAATGTGTTTTTTTTCTTAGTAAAAGAGGAGTAACAATAATTTAATATGAAGAAGATGTTATTTGTGTCCTTTCCAACTTAATTAGTGCCTTCCTCTTTTCTCTGCCACTGAAATTTGATCTGTGGCTTCAGTCTAAGTGATGAAAATGTGACAGAATCAGACTGGGTGTGGGAATGAAAATCCAGATTGATATTTGGTCCATGCAACATTTCCACCTCTCCACAATAGCCCAGTTATGGGGTGTTCTATACTATTTGGAGAATTGGTTCTGATAGTGTTTGTTCAGTGACATCCTTGTTTTAGAGAGCAGAGGGAGGAATTAGTTAGAGCAGAACACAGAATTGTAATACTGAAGGACCAGTTACATCATCTTACTAAGTTCTCTAGCAGAAAGAGAAGCAAACACATGTCCCAGACATCATGACTTGCCCAATGCCACAAAGTTAGTTTGTGGCACTATTAGTTGTGGAGGACAAGTTGTGTTTCGGGCTATTGGTTTTACCCCACACAGCACAAGCTCCTTGCTAAAGGTGGTTTATATTATTGAAATGTTACAAACAAATGCCTAACTATGTTACTGCTGTATGGTTCATCTAAACATGAACCTTTGACTATGTTTTGTAGGAGAAAGGGGCTGAGGTTCGAACTCAGAACATTGTACTTGCTAGGCAAGCGCTCTACCACTTGCAATATGCCTCTAGAATGGGAGTTATATTTTTTTCCCAACAATGTCTTACATTTTGGCCCAGGGTCAGCTTCAGATGATGATCCTCCTGTCAGCTTCTCACATAGGTGGGATCATAGACATGAATTATCATACCTGGATTATTAATTAACAAAGGATCCAGCCAACCTTTTCCGCGGCTAGGCTCATATCATGCACCTCCCAATCTCTGCCTCCTGAGTAGCTGGCATTACAAGCTTGAGCCACTGTCACTTGCATTGGACCTTTTGCTCTTGAATTAATCCAACACATTTATATAAGATCTGTACTGTATTAGAGGATGGAATAAATGAAGGATATAGAAAATCTGCACTTTTATCTGAGGTCTTGGTGCAAATGGGGAGTTATTATAACCTTTATTATGCATTTGGTTTTTCCAAATTATGTTCAGGATGCTAATGTTCTATTACCTAGCATTGAACCCCTGAGCTGTTGCTTCCCTGAGCCTCACTGCTCTACTTCCTCAGGAGGTTAGGTTTCATCAATTGGACATAGGAAGCATATTTTCTTTATTCTTTTACTTTGGTTTTCACAGTTGCCTTCTATTTCCAGTCTCTACCTGCCCTGTCTTCCAACTTACATTTCTACCATTAACCCAGCCTTGCTTCCATTCTTATGAATCATTCTCAGAAGTAGTTTTCAACATTTATCACAGCTCTTTGTTTCAAGTGAACAATGGTCAGTATTAATTCTAGCATGCTCCCTGGTTTAATCAAAGCTGTTAAGTTAAAAAAAATCATGCAGCAATATTCACCATAGCCAAAATATAGAACCAGTCCAGGTGCCCCTCAGTGGATGAATGGATTAAGAAAATGCAGTATACATACACAACGGAATTTTACTTATCTATTAGGAGGTATGATATTGTACCATTCCTAAGGTAATGGCAAGAATTATATTACGCAAAGTAAGCCAGCTGCAGAGAAACAAAGGTTGCGGGGTCTCTCTCATTAGTGGTAGATAGAACATGCTTTTAGACCAACAAGTAAATATAGTGGATGATAAGTAAGCAGTTCCAAATCAATTATCTGAATTATAGTAGATGCTATGACGAGCTTGAATAGTACAATTTTTTCAGAAACACTAAGTCAAAGCCCAACAAAATGAGCACCAAAAAATGGATACTTGCAAGGGGAGTGGCAACCAATTGGAGAGGGGTAGACAGTGAAGCAGGGAGAGGGGGTGCAGTGAAGAATTTATTGTATATATCACAAATGGAGAAATGTAAGGGAAGGAGTGGGTGCTAGGGGGATGGGATTTTTGAAAGAGGTGACACAGATTATGACACATTGTAGTCATATACTGCTTTGTTAAATGACACTTCCCTTGTTGAAAAGAATCATGAAATATTAAGTGGTTTGAGGTGACTTGAGGCTTGAAGTATCTGGGCCATAATGAGGAGAGTAGCTGAGTGACCAGTGAGTGAGGTTCAATGGCTTGGAGATCTCAGCTCAGATTCAAGGATCCGAGGATGGTACTGAGAGAGGTGAAAAGCCTTGAAAAACTATGTTTACCAGTGAAGGCTCAGAATTAGTTGCAGGAATGTGTCTTTGGTGTCATATCTTCCAAATTATTGAGATGGGATCCAAATTCGGCCTGACTGACTGTGTAGACCTCTTCTTTTCCAAAGGGAGTTGCTTTCCTCTGTCAGTTTGTTTTTCTGCCTTATCTCCCTTAGGTGTTTTCATCCCTCTGTGATGTGGAGGAGGGGGGAGGGACATTTCCCATACCTGTCCTCAGAAAATGTTCTTGTATAGCCATGCAGGGCTTGTGTTCTCCCCCACCCCACATTCTCCTCATTGTACCTTCCAACTCAAGTCAGTTGAAATCTGTGCTTTTCAATTTGATAGCAATTATTCTCAGTGCACAGCCTGGTTCTTGGCATGCTTCTTTCCAGGTTTAAAGTCTCTGTGCTATGCAACTGTAATGTGTTTGTGCAGCACTGGGAAAAGCAAGTATAGGGCACAGAAGTTTTATTCCTGGCTACTGTTAATGAGGCCTATGGGTCCCTGGTGGAATTCAGAGTGACCTCTAAATTTATCCCTACACACAGGGATATATTTATTCCTCTCAGGCTTACAGATTCTCCTCTTCCTTCTTACCATTTCCTCCACAAAACTCCAAAAATGATTTAATTATGTATTAAGTAGTTGCTGGATACTTAAGAACAATTCAGGGAGGAATAAAAAAAATGCATTTTAATCTGCAAATTTAATGTCCAACATTTCCACTCCAAGTACAGACAGTAATTTTTTAAAAAGAGCAACAAACTGGATGATGTGTTTTCTGTTAAAAAATTGCTAAGACCTCCCTCCTTCACTACCTACCTTCCTTCTTTTCTTTCTTCTCTTCCTGCTTCTTTTTTTCCCTCCCTCCCTCCCTCCCTCCCTCCCTCCCTCCCTCCCTCCCTCCCTCCCTCCTTTCCTTCCTCCCTCCTTCCCTTTCCTTGCTCTCCCTTCTCCCCCCCTCTCTCCCTCTCCCTCTCCCCCTCTCTCTTTACTTCTTTCTTCCTATTTACTTACTTTTTTTTGTCCTGAAGAGACTCTTGTTGACAGGACTATCACTACATTATTATTGGAAGCTTTGTGCAAGTAATTTCAGGAAAATTAAAATAATTTTCTGGCATTTCAGTTTGGAAAACTGAACTCTATCTCAAGGAATGAGAAATTAAATTTTTAGAAAGTAAATCAAATCTATGCTACAGTAATGTGTCCTTCAAAGAATTAAAAGTTCCTGCTAAGTTTGTCTTAGGAGCTTCCATTGAAACTCAATGCTTTGCTTGTACACGCACGCTAACACATGCATGTGTGTGCACACATACACACACAACCCTAGATGATTTGAATTTTACTAAGACGGTAATAAAAAAAGACATAAAGATATACCATGGGATGTGACCAATGTTAACTGGGGTCTGGTGGTATTTCTTGGACCAATATAAATATAGTTTTTTCCAGAACATGAAGTACAGTCAGAAGTTTGCAGTTTCACTAATGAAATAATCAAAGAATTGTGCTGTAAATTCATAAGGCTAACTTCCATCCCCCACCATACAAATACTTCACTATGATATGTTGTTAATTTTAAGCTACATAATGAAACTCATTATGACTTTACAACCAGTGATGTTTTAAATGGATGGCTGACATACAGCCCTTGACAATATTTAGTACTTTACAGCAAGGCATTAAAGGTAACTTTAGAAACTATAGCATAATGATGTTTCACAGCTGATTAAACTGACTAGTCATTGTCAGCTTCCTAAACTCCTCTTATAGATGAATGGGGAAGAGAGAGGGGGGAAGGATCCAAATCAGCTCTCATAGCTGTTAAAAAATGTGTTATCATGAGTGTCAAATGTTAGTGAACAAACAATGCAGCATCTAAACAACCTGAAATAACCATTTGTTTTTATTTTGGAATAGTTTTCTACCTTTCTGCTTGTGAAAATTTATAGAAATTTATAGAAAATGTCTTATAATGTCTAGTGTTTCAAGGGTGAACACCAGTGAACAGATTTTATTTTAAAAGTTAAAATAAAAACTGCACATATTTGGTTGTATTTAATATTCATTTAAATGGATTGGATTTTTTATCACTATATGAGGAAATTGGTAGTTAAATAGTAAATTTTGACTAAGACCCTTGGTAATGTGGTATGTTATTTATTTAATCATGCCTATCATCCTAGATACTCAGGAGGTTGAGATTTGAGGATGCTGGTTTGAAGCCAGTTTAGGCAGAAAAGTCCTTGTGAGACATTTATCTCCAATTAACCACTCAAAAACTAAAAGTGGAACTTTAGCTCAAAGTGGTAGAATGCTAAAGTACCTAGGAATCTGGTAGAAATCTCTCTCTCTCTTTCTCTCTCTCTCTCTCTCTCTCTCTCTCTCTCTCTCTCTCTCTCTCTGGGTCTGGGCTCTGTCCCTGAGCTCTTCAGGTCAAGGCTAGCAGCACTTTACCACTTGAGCCACAGTGCCACTTCTGATTTTCTGATGGTTATTTGGAGATGAGTCTCACGAACTTTCCTGCCCAGGCTGGCTTTGAACTGTAATGCTCAGATCTCAGCTGCCTGAGTAGCTAGGATTATAGACATGAACCACTGGTGCCCAGGTTGAATCTCTCTCAATCTCTCTCTCTCTCTCTCTCTCCCTCTTTTTTTGTAATTTATTTATTAATTAAACAAATTTTTTTGACAAGCTGTTGTGCAAAAAGGGTACAGTTACATAGTAGGGCAGTGTGTACATTTCTTGTGATATCTTATACCCTGTTTTTCTTTCCCTTCCCTAGGTCAGGTAGACATATATACAATACACAATGTACCAAGAACATATACAGTAGCCACGTGGCCCATGCCAAATAAAATTCACCTAGGGCTTTAAATGTAATGTCGACATTAGACAATATGTTGACAATAGTCTTATATGAACATATATGCATAGCTTTTGAGCTATTGTATTCCACTGAGAGGTCAATTTTTGACCTTTATATGTTGAGTAGTTGTTTGCTTTTAGTTACATAATGTTGGGTCGCTGACGGATTCCTGTGGGAAATACCATTTGACAAGAAGCTTTTGGTTTCACAGACATGGTCTCTACTGTCTCCCCTTCACCCCATCTTAACAGTCATATATCAGGGAGATCAGGCCCCTTTGTTTTCTTTGTTCTAGGCTTGTCTCACTCAACATTATTTGTTCAAGTTCTGACCATTTTCCTGTGAATAACAATATTTCACCATTCCTAATCGCTATGTAGTATTCCATTGTGTATAGGTACCATATTTTTTGGATCCATTCATCTGTGGAGGGGCATCTGGGTTGATTCCATATTTTGACTATTGTGAATTGTGCAGCGATAAACATCGAAGTGCAAATGTCTTTTTGATATCTTGGGACCTGCTGTTCAGGATAGATGCCTAGGAGTGGTATGGCTGGGTCATAGGGTAGGTCTACATTGAGCTTTCTGAGAAACCTCCATACTGTTCTCCAAAGTGGTTGTACTAATTTGCACTCCCACCAACAATGGAGGATGGTTTCTCTTTCCTCGCACCCCCTCCAGCATTTGTTGTTGCCTGAGTTCAGAGTATAGGCCATTCTAACTGGAGTGAGGTGGTATCTCAGGATTGTTTTTATTTGCATTTCCTTTACTACCAGGAATGTTGAACATTTCCTCATATGTTTCTTTGCCATTTTTATCTCTTCTCTTGTGAAGTCTCTCTTTAGCTCCTTTGCCCATTTCCTAATTGGTTTACTGGGCTTGGAGGGGCTTAGTTTTTTGAGTTCTCTGTAGATGACAGATATTAGGCCTTTGTCTGTTGCTGTGCTGATAAAGATCCTTTCCCATATGGTTGGCTGTCTTTCTAGTTTGGTGGCTATGTCCTTAGCTGTGCAGAAACTTTTTATTTTGTAGTAGTCCCATTTGTCGAGTCTCTCCCCTATTTGTTGTGCCCCTGGGACTATATTCAGGAAGTTCCTTCCTGTGCCTATAAGTTCTAGTGTCTTTCCTACTCTGTCCTTCAGTAGTTTGATATTGAGTAGTAGTCTGATATTGAGGTCCTTGATCCATTTCGAGTTGATCTTGGTGCATGGTGATAGGCTTGGGTCTACTTTGAGTTTTCTGCATATAGCTGCCCAGTTCTCCCAGCACCAGTAGTTGAAGAGGCTATGTTTATTCCATTGTATGTCTTTAGCTCCTTTTGTCGAATATCCGTTGACTGTAAGAGTGCGGTTTTATTTCTAGATCTTCAATTCTAATCCATTGGTCTTCCGGTCTGTTTTTATACCAATACCAGGCTGTTTTTGTTATGATGGTTCTGTAGTAGAGCTTGAAGTCTGGTATTGTGATACCTCCTGCACTGCTTTTTTTTGCTTTGGCTATTCTAGTTCTTTTGCTGTTCCATATGATTTTATGGATTGCTTTCTCTATTTCAGTGAAGAATGTGACTGGGATTTTGATAGGGATTGCAGTGAATTTGTATAACCATTTGGGCAATATGGCCATTTTCACTATTTTGATTCTGCCTACCCATGAGCATGGGAGGTCTTTCCATCTCCTTGTGTCTTCTTTGATTTCCCTTATTAGATTTTTATAGTTCTCTCTCTCTCTCTTTTTTTTTTTTTGGCCAGTCCTGGGGCTTGGACTCAGGGCCTGAGCACTGTCCCTGGCTTCTTTTTGCTCAAGGCTAGCACTCTGCCACTTGAGCCACAGCGCCACTTCTGGCCGTTTTCTGTATATGTGGTGCTGGGGAATCGAACCCAGGGCCTCATGTATACGAGGCAAGCACTCTTGCCACTAGGCCATATCCCCAGCCCCCTAGATTTTTATAGTTCTCATTAAATAGGTCCGTCACGCCCTTGGTTAGATTGATCCCTAGGTATTTAATTTTATTATT
This sequence comes from Perognathus longimembris pacificus, assembly GCF_023159225.1. Taxonomy (NCBI): domain Eukaryota; kingdom Metazoa; phylum Chordata; class Mammalia; order Rodentia; family Heteromyidae; genus Perognathus; species Perognathus longimembris. The sequence goes on along the minus strand of NC_063162.1, from coordinate 133,756,325 downwards.
TTGGCTACTGTAAATGGAATTGTTTCCATAATTTCCATTTCTGCTTGTACATTGCTGGTGTACAGAAAAGCTGCTGACTTTTGTGGGTTGATTTTGTATCCTGCTACTTTGCCAAAATGGTTTATTAGGTGTTGGAGTTTGGGGACTGAGTTATTTGGGTCCTTCAGATATAAGATCATGTCGTTTGCGAATAGGGATAGCTTGATTTCTTCCTTGCCGATGTGGATCCCTTTGATGTCCTCCTCTTGCCTTATTGCTATGTCTAGGGATTCCAGCACTATGTTGAAAAGAAGTGGGGAGAGTGGGCATCCTTGTCTTGTTCCTGAGTTTAGGGGGAATTATTTAAGTTTCTCTCAATTTAATATGATGTTAGCAGTTGGTCTGTTGTATATGGCTTTTATTGTTTTGAGGAATGTTCCATCTATTCCTGTTCTCCCCAGAGCTTTTAATAAGTACGGATGTTGTATTTTGTCAAAGGCTTTTTGGGCATCGACTGAGATAACAATGTGATTCTTGATTTTAGTTCTGTTCATGTGGTGAATTACATTGATTGATTTACGGATGTTGAACCATCCTTGTGACTGTGAGATTAAGCCTACTTGGTCATGATGTATAATTTTCTTGATCAGTTTCTGGATCCTGTTAGCTAATATTTTATGGAGGAAGTTGCTTTGCGTCTGTGTTCATTAATGATATTGGTCTGTAGTTCTTTTTTTTTGTTGGGTCTTTGCCTGGTTTGGGAATGAGTATAATATTAGCTTCATAGAATGAGTTGGGGATTTCTCCCTCTGTTTCTATTTCGCGGAAGAGTTTGAGGAGTATTGGTATTAGCTCCTCACTAAAGGTTTTATAATTTGTTGGTGAATCCATCTGGGCCTGGGCTTTGCTTTGTTGGGAGGTTCTTGATTACCGCCTGTATCTCGCTGTAAGTTATTGGTTTATTTAGTTGATTTATTTCTTCTTGGTTCAGTTTGGGCAGTTTATACTTCTCTAAGAATTGATCCATTTCTGTAAAATTATTGTTTTTTACTGAGTAGAGGTTCTGGAAATAGCTCCTTATGATTGTTTGAATATCGTGTGTACTTGTTGTAATTTTTCCAGTGGAGTCCCTGATTTTACGTATATGAGACTCTTCTTTTTTTTGTAAGTCTTGCGAGGGGTCTGTCAATTTTATTTATTTTCTCAAAGAACCAGCTTTTAGTCTTATTTATTTGTTGAATGGTCTTTCTATTTTCAATCAGATTTATCTCTTCTTTAATCTTTGTGATCTCTCTCCTCCTAGTCATTTTAGATTCGATCATTTCTTGTTTCTCCAGTTGTTTTAGTTTCATCGTGAGGTTATTCACCTGCTCTGTTTCCATTCTTTTAATGTGAGTGCTGAGGGCGATGATCTTGCCCCTCAGTACTGCCTTAGCTGTGTCCCATAGGTTTCTTTGTGATGTATTTTTATTGTCATTGTGGCTTATGAATTTGTTAATTTCATCTTTAATTTGGTCTGTGGCCCAAGTGTTGGATAACAGTGTGGGGTTTAGCCTCCAAGAATGTGTATAGCCTCTGTGGTAACAGTGGTTATTGAGGGTTACCTTTAATCCACTGTGGTCAGATATAATACATGGGATGATGTCAATACTTTTGTATTTGCTGAGGTTCTTTGTGTGGGCTATGACATGGTCTATTTTGGAGTATGATCTATGGGCTGCTGAGAAGAAGGTGTATTGGATCTCTGTAGGGTGGAAGATTCTGTATAGATCTGTCAGATCCATTTGGGATAAGGTGTTACTTAGGTCCTCAGTTCCCTTGCTAATCCTCTGGGTGTTGGATCTGTCTCTTGGAGACAGTGGGGTATTAAAGTCACCCACTATGATTGTGTTTGGGTCTATCTTGTTCCGTAGTTCTGTGAGAATTTGCTTGACATATGTAGGTTCTCTTTTGTTCGGTGAGCATACATTTATCACCGTGATGTCTGGATTTTTCCTTGTATTAAAATGTAGTGACCTTCTTTGTCTTTTTGAGTTGATTTTAATGAGAAGTCCAGCTTATCTGAGATCAGGATGGCTACTCCTGCCGTTTTGGTAGGTGTGTTTGCTTGGAAGATCTTGCTCCATCCTTTCATTCGGAGCCTGTTTTTATCCCTTGCTGTAAGGTGGGTCTCTTGTAGACAACAGATGGCAACTTTTTGTTTGCGGATCCATTCTGCCAGTCTGCTCCTCTTTATTGGAGAGTTTATACCATTTGTATTCAAAGAGATCAAGGATAAGAGTGTTTTTTTTCTCCTTCCATTTTCTTGTTAGGCTGTTTTTCCTCTTTTTTTTTTCTTCTTGTCTTTAGTGAGCTGTTCTTTCTGTTGGGCTCTGGCTATTGTAGTTTCTTTCTGTTTCTGTCTGTGTGTCCTGTACGATTTCTGTTGGGTGGGGTTCCCCTCTTAGAGTTCGCTGTAGGGCTGGTTTTTTATTCACATACTCCTTTAGATCCTCTTTGCTATGGAAAGATCTGGTTTTCCCTCGAATATGAACTCCAGCTTTGCTGGATATTTTATTCTAGGTTGGCAGTTGTTGGCCTGTAGGACTTGGATGGTGTTCTTCCATTCTCTTCGTGCGTGGTAGGTTTGTGTGGAGAGGTCTGCTGTTATTCAGATCCTCTTCCCATTGTAATAAATTTCTTTCTTTGCTTTGGCTGCATTCAAAATTTGCTCTTTATTCTTGAGATCTGAAGTCTTGATTATTATGTGCCTGGGCATGGCTTTTCTAGGGTCTGGTCTGCCAGGTGTCCTATAGGCTTCGGTTACCTGGATGAGGTCCCTTGTGAGATTGGGGAAGTTTTCTGCAATCACTTTATTGAAAATATCTTGAAGCCCTCTGCTCTGGTATTCAGTTCCTTCTTCTATTCCAATTATGTGCAGATTATATCTCTTGTTTTTGTCCACTAGCTCCTGGATTAGTCTGCCCTGGAGCTTTACCGTTTCTTGGAGTGTGGTCATTTTCTGGTACTTATCGGCTGCATCATCATCCAAGAGAGAGATTCTGGCTTCAATATGGTCAATTCTTTGTGCTGTGGATTCAAGTGCAGAGTTTATGGATGTCAGAGTGCTATTTATGGTTGCCAGATCAGCTCTGATCGTGGAAATTTCTTCCTTTAAAGAGTTGTATTTTAAATCTATTTTTTTCATGCATTTCACTTCTCAGGATGTTAAGGTCTTCTTTAACGGAGGTTTGCACTGTATCCATTTTTGCTTCCATTTCTTTCTTGGCTTCCTGGGTGTCCTTCAAGACTTCCACTCTAAACTCCTGGAATTGTTTTCTGATTTTGTTTCTGAGGCTTTCCATCATTGCTGCTATCATATCCTCAGTTGTTTTTTTTTTATTCTCCATCTCCTCTTCAGTCGTACTGCTTTATGGAGCTGGCAAGTTGGCTTGCCCTTTGATGAAATTTGGGAGATCTGTGGGTGGCTTCCCTGGTTTGGCTTTGTGCTGGTTCCCGCTGGTCCATCAGTGGGAGACTTGTTTGTGTCCTGGCTCTGGGTTTGAGTTTGGCTGTTGAACCTTACTGCCCAGTGGGTGAATGTGACCGTCTTGGTTGTTGTCGAGGTGGTCATCATCACTGCACTTGGGGGTGAGTAGGTTCTGTGTCTTTCCCTGTGGGACAGTGTCCTGCCGCTGTGTTGTGCTGACCCTAGCGTGCCCCTGGTGGGGGTTTGCTGGTCGCTGATTCAGCCTGGCATGGAGGCTTTTCTTTTCTTTGGTTCTTTTTTCTACTGGGTATCTTGGTCAGAGGAGCTCACCTCTCAGGCGGTTTGCCCATCTGTGTGGATTGCTCCGGGTCCGGTGTTGTTGAGGGGCGGCCCACCCACTTGTGCGAAATGTACCAATCTGAATGTGTGCTGCCGCTGGGGGGCTCTGCCCTCCTGTGCGGGTGCGCCAATCAGAGCAGGTGCTGCTGCCCCCCTGTGCGAAATGTGCCTACCACTGTGGGCGCTGCTGCTGGGGGGCCCTTCCCACCTGTGCGGGGTACGCTTACCAGAGCGGGCCCCAGGTTGTTGGGGTGTGCTTGTGCCCTCCCGCGAGTCCGCTGTGGAGGACGGTATGTGTGGGCCCCAGTAGGATCAAGTGTCCGGGCACGGGTTGGTGCCCACAGACTGCGTCTGGGCTGCGAGGGGGGCATGTGATTGGGCCCAGGTGTCCCTCTGGCTGGTATTGCCCACCAGTGAGCTTGTGACTTTTGTTCAAAAAGTCCGTGAGGGTCAGGCGCCTCAGGTGGGGCTTCCAATGCCTGCTGGTCCCCGGGCCCCTGTTGGGGAGGGGGCGAGGCCAGTGCGGCCAGTTCAGGCTCCTCTGCTGCCTTGGTGCTGCTCCACCCCTGCTAGCTCCTGTGTCCTCCCAGAGTCTGAAGGGACCTTTTGCTGCCTGATTTGGGGGGTTCTTTGTTCCCTTGGGGTGGCGAGGGGAAGAGAGGGATCTCTAGCTTCTTTGTAGGGTTTGGGTCTCTGATAGTTGGTCTCCTGTTGAGGGAGGGGATAATGGGGAACTTACTGGTCCTGGATTGTGTGTGTGTGTCCCACGCTGCTCTTGGCCCTTCAGGGGTGTGGGGCTGAGGTGTGGTGATCGGTCATTTGGTGGTGGCGGCCCCGGCTCTCCCCTTCTGCAACGCCCGGTTCCCCCACTGCTTACGTCCGATCCCGGCTGTGCGGTCCCGCACCTCCCGTCGGCCGCCATCTGTCTCGATTGGTCTGTGCACCCCCTGGGGTCCGTGGAGTCCTGCTGTCTGGACTCTGCACTCCCGCGTGACTTTTCAGCAGTCAGTCTGCCATTCACCGGGCCCCCTTTCCCAGCTTGGCCCTGTTCGGGCCAGGGTCAGTGGGTGGGGGGAGGGTACCCCGGAGATTTTCTGGCTCCATGCAGGTTATAGGCTCTTCTTTTTTTATTATTTTTTTTTTCATTTCCTGTGTTTCTCTGTTGCTTCTGGATGCTGGGTTTGCTGGGTTCTTGATGGGGTGTTGGGTGCTGGAGTTCCCAGCTCGCTATTCAGTTGGAACGAGTTGGGGTGCCTCCCTACTGTGGCGGCACCAATCTTCCTTCAGTCTCTCTCTCCCTCTTTACATTTACAATTTTATTCATTTTAACAACTATTACTATAATTCAGATTTATTTCAAATTTTCATCCTAAAATTTTTTGCACATTTGAAGTCTCTCTTGATCCAGGTAACCATTGATCTGGTTTTCAAGTCTCTAATATTTCCCTTTTCTAAGTTAGGTTTTGGTAGTTCAAACTTGTCATCCCATCACTCAGAAGGATGAGACAGGGGCAGTGTGAGTTCAAAAATAAAAATTGAAAGGGACACAAAATTTACCTGTCCCTTAATTTCATATAAATAAAGCCATATACCATGCAACATTTTATGTTTGTCTTCTTTCACTTACCAAGATATTTCTAGGTTTATCCATTGGTAGTTTTGCCTTCAGTCAGAGGAAAAAACCAACTGTACAACCCTGGGGAAGTGTGGGAAGGGAATTGTGGAGTGGAGGAGGTGGGAGAAAAATGAGGGAGGCGGTAACAAGTTTGATGAGAAATGTACTCACTGTCTTACCTATGGGACTATAACCCCTTTGTATATAACTTTGACAACAAATAAATAAAAAAGTAACTAAATGCAAATTCTAGAACTGAAATGTTAAAGTACTAAAAAGTCTTAAAAATAACTAAAGTTTAAAATTCCAGAGAGGCTTATGGAGGCAGAATTCTAAGCTGATCTCCCAAGACACAACATTGTAACCCTTACCTTTGTACACAAGCCCCCAGTTTTTAAGGTTGTGAATATAATGGGACTTAATCCTGGGTGCTTGCTGAACTGAATATAGGGAGATTATGTACTTAGGCCTAACTTAAATGATCTGAATCCCTTGAATCTTTTGTTTTTTAAAGAAATGTCAAGGAAGACTGTGCTCACACTTGCCTCTGTGTCAATGCATCAGGAAAGCATTGTATACAAATTTATTCCATTAAAATGCTGACGTATATTTTTATAAACTTCCAGAGAGGTTACAGTGCCATTAAAATACAATGATATACTACATCCAGAATATTTGGGATCTAGGATATTTAAAGAAAGAAAATGTTCACATGTGTCTACCTCTTGCATGCATACTGTGAATGGTGGGACATTCCCAAATGCTATAATGTCCTCATGGTCATTGGTTCCTTTGAAGCGACTTGGCTTACACAACTTGTGTTCTATGCTTGTTGTCCACTCTTCATCTTGCAGTAATGGAAACATGCAAGCACTCCCATTTCCTTAATGTTCACAAAAGGAAACAAAATCAGATTAACAAATGGCAATATTCATGGAAGAGATGTAATGTGTGTGTGCAACAGAGAGACAAACAACTTGACGTGGAATATGAGACACTGATTTATTTTAAAATAGTCTCTGATTTTAAACTTCAGGCCAAGCCTTTCCCTTTTATTTTTCCTCTATTTTTTCCCCACTTTCTTTTTTTAAATTTACTTTTTATTTATTTTAACTTTTATTGTCAAGGTGATGTACAGTGGGTCACAGTTACATACATAAAGTAGTGAGTACATAAACTAGTGAGTACATTTCTTATCAAACTTGTTACCTCCTCCCTCATTTTCCTCCTACTTTCCCTCCCCCCACCCCATTGTACAGTTAGTTTACAACATATTGTCTTGTAAGTATTGCTGCTGCATTGGTTCAGTTTGCTTTTTTCCCTTTGTCTCAGCATTATGATGTTCCCTTTCCCTTCCCTAATTCAAACAAACAAAAATATAATACCCAGGGTACTAAAATCAAATACAATGACAACAGGGGCTAAACCATAGAGAAATTAAACAAAAGAAAAAAGAAATAATTTCACATAGTATGTGAAAAATAACAATGATAAACTGCTAGTTACCATACTTCATACTTTCTATAGTAAGAGAAAATATTTAATTCTTTTAACTTTTAATTTTATATTTACTGTCTTTAAACAGTTGTACCAGGAGTTGCCATTCAACAAAGCAGTTCATGAATACAATGCATATTTATCAGTCACCCCTTTTGTAATTCTGCCCCACCCCTTCCTATTCTTCTCCTCAACTTTCTTAGTTTCATAGAATATACATTGACCATTATGACTGCATTCTCTCCCTCACTTCCTTCCTCTACACCATTCATTCCTGTGAGCCCCTCTGTCTTCAAATAAATACATAAGTACACATGTAAATAAATCAACCACCTTTCCTGACAGAACAGTATGACAAGAGAAGACAGAGATAAATGGAAAGATAATCAACTTTAGTAATAAGTCATAAACCTTTGGATAAAAAAGCCTCAGGGAATATGGAGAAAAAAATTAAACCATTACAACAATAATAAAAGCCTATCCTACCGAAGCAAAAGAAAAATGGTTAATTTTTTATACTCTCATTCATATTTTTCTGACTTCTATTCAGAATCAGCTTCAGGCCTCCCCATGATAGAAGTTTGGAAATTCACAGGTGTTAGGAATTACACAGAGTTCTTCTAAGCAACACATTTTGTATCTTTGGACTGATCAAACCACGAACCAAAAACATTAAAAATAAAAACAAAAGCAGTAAACAATCCATCAGACAGAGGTGGGAAATGTTTGGCCCATGAGACATATAAGGCCCTGGACATCAATTGATGGCTGACAGGACAGACATGTGCTTCTGGTGGGCTGACCATGGCCATTTGCCTGTATTGAGAACATTGTATGGTTTCCAAATGTTGTTATAAATGTCTAAATGACCATTGGTAGAAAATGATGGTTTCCTAGCTCTGTAATGTGCTATTGCTAATATATCATCTTTATTCCCTACACAATATAGTACAGCACCTATTCATACAATATTTACAATATTTGCATTATATTAGGTATTATAAGTGATTGAGAAATTATTGAAAGATGTGTAGTGATATGCAAGTGCCTCATCTGATAATGGTCCCCAGGGGGATAACAACACCCGTAGACATACTGAGAAGAAGTACATGTGTTATTTTACTCCTTCTTTGATAGGAAAAAGAGGGGTTCTCTTAGTTTCATAAACCATGACATAATTGTTCTTATTTTGATACTCCTTCTAGGCCATCACTCTATAGTGATATTTTTCAAGTATGAAGACATTGGATTAGAGTAGTGATTTATGAAAGCAGATTCACAGATGGGAGTGGTTATATCCTAATTTCTTGGACTAGATTTTGATGTGACAGGTTCCCGAGGGAGGAGACGCCGATGAAGTCAATTCAGAGTGACGCCTAGGAATCTGTACTGAAGAAGATGACTGAGCAGTGCCCATGAGCAGTGCTCTGGACCTTGTAAGACTTCATTTTATATCACCAGGTTCAGTGAAACGAAGTCTATGAAACACAGGGGTATCCTTCCAAGGATAGCTCTTAAAAGTAGTTTTTCAGACTCACTTTTCTATCACTCAACCCTGCCTCCCATTCCTCAGGCCTGGGCACTGTACCTGAGCTTTTTTTTTTTTCTTTCTTTCTTTCTTTTTTTTTCATACCAAGCTAATAATCTACCACTTGAGCCACAGCTCCACTTCCAACTTTTTGGTTGTTAATTGGAGATAGAGTTTCAAGGGGTTTCCTGCCCAGGCTGGCTTTAAACTGAGACCCTCAGATGTGAGCCTCCTGAGTAGCTAGGATTACAGGTCAGGCCCCAGGTTGTTCCAGGGTTGAACAACTTTTGGTGTCGTGTCCTGAAAACCCCCCTTAGTCCTGAACTCAGCAGAGGTGTTGGTAGCCAGATAAGTATCCATCCACAAAGCAGCAGCTGAATCTCTCCAGTTGCTGTAACAATTCTTCAGTATTTATGAATTGTCTATTTGTGGCTAAACATGTGGGAGGCAGATTCTGGAGAGAAACAGAGAGGACTGTTTTCATAGTAACTTGATGGGATTCTGGGCACGGTGGCTCTGTCTCAGGACAGCGCAGAGGTAGGGAGGGGACACTGATATATCATTCTCATGTCTGTACAAATTATCACTTGGATCATAAGGCTGATGAAGCTGGATTCTGGAAGCTTGAGGATCCTCTTTATGACAAGTGGTAGTATTTACTGTCTACTTGTGCTCTCAAACCCAAAAAATCAAGAGAAGGCTTTTAGGAAAATGATTTTTCCTTACGATAGCCTGATTGAGATACAACTTAAAAGGAGATCCCCGGCTGGGCCCTGCTGGCTCACGCCTGTAATCCTAGTAATTCAGTAGGCTGAGATCTGAAGATTGTGGTTAGAAGCCTTTCCAGGCAGCAGTCTGTGAAACTTTTCTCTAATTAACCACAAAAATGCTGGAAGTGGAGGTGTGGATCAAATGATAGAGTTCTAGCTTGAGCCAAAAAAGAACTTCCAGGATAGCACCCAAGCCCTGAGTTCAAACACTGGAACTTTCACACACACACACACACACACACACACACACACACCCAACAACAATAACAAACAAGCAAAAAAACGTAATAAAGGAAATATGGTAGGTAATTGTAAATGTGGTCTGGTAATTAGGTAACAAGTAAGGCTTAGAAAATGAATTCTCCAAAAGTCCATTTACAAAATAAATTAACTTGATTGCCATAATCAATCTAGTTTTTGAGACATTATAATTAGTGTTTTAGATTCCAATGTATATTTTTAGCCATACTAAAAGATGACAGTATCAAGAAAGTAGATTCTGGGCTGGGGATATAGCCTAGTGGCAAGAGTGCCTGCCTCGGATACATGAGGCCCTAGGTTCGGTTCCCCAGCACCACATATACAGAAAACGGCCAGAAGCGGCGCTGTGGCTCAAGTGGCAGAGTGCTAGCCTTGAGCGGGAAGAAGCCAGGGACAGTGCTCAGGCCCTGAGTCCAAGGCCCAGGACTGGCCAAAAAAAAAAAAAAAAAAGAAAGTAGATTCTGAGATTAGGAGCAAAGAAGCTTAATTTTGGCAATGAGTAGTTGGGACATAAAATAAAAGGGAAGTGTGTGGAAAAGGGCAAAGCAGTTTGGTATCCCAACAGATTCAGAAACTAGAATGCCAACCAGACAGCCAGTAAAGGAACAGTGTCACAAGTGATTGAGACCAGAGGAAAATATGCCCAATAAGTAGATGAAGAAAAGTGAAGTAATTGAAGAAAGTAGCTAGTATTGCCAGAGTATACATGCCCAAACAGAAAACAATAATTTCATTTGACTCTACACTGTCTAAATTTAGAAGAATATGCATTTTTGTGGCAAAAATAAATATTGTTGAATTATTTATTACAGACAATTAAAATGTATGAGCAAATTTAAACAATTTGCTTTTGTCATTTAGAGTGTTACTGATGAGTAAGGTTTTGGGGGAAGGTTAGCCTTTGGTAATAGATATTTTGGTAATTTTTGTTTTACTTCCCAAATTCTTACCTTTTACTATTTTTGTTTTCTGAAGGTAGAGAGAATATTGGGTTGTCAGTGTTACATTTGGGAATATTTCCTGAATCTCTCCCTTATATCTGTTGTGACTACAATAACCATGAATCTTAGTCTCCTCTTCTTCAAAAAGGGAAGACTAGCTCAGAGCTGATATCTAATGTATCTTCAACTTTTAAATGCTTCTAAGATAAGCAACAACCTAAAGGCAATCCTTAATACATATGCCTAAACACTGACACTATTTCTCTGACTGACATTTATTTTGAGAGATCTATATTTTTAAGTGGAAAAATAAGGTGTAAAATTGAATTCAAAAAGAAAATAAATAGTATGGCTCTCTTTTAAACGATAACCACAGTCACTTGTGCAACTACTGTCTTAAGATGGTCACAAAATGGCTATCAGTGAGAAGAACACATGTAAGACACAGGGAGACCTTACTTTGGGCATCTAATTAAGTGATGTGCATAGAGTTGACAAAGATAAAAAGAATGACATTTTACGGGGCTGGGGATATAGCCTAGTGGCAAGAGTGCCTGCCTCGGATACACGAGGCCCTAGGTTCGATTCCCCAGCACCACATATACAGAAAACGGCCAGAAGCGGCGCTGTGGCTCAAGTGGCAGAGTGCTAGCCTTGAGCGGGAAGAAGCCAGGGACAGTGCTCAGGCCCTGAGTCCAAGGCCCAGGACTGGCCAAAAAAAAAAAAAAAAGAATGACATTTTACGCAAAAGTTCAAGTCACTGCCCAAATATTATGCACTTACTAGCACGTGCAGTGTGTTGTTAGTAAGTTGGAAATACAGATAATGAAACAACAATTCTTTTAGTTATTTTATGTATTTGTGATACTAATGAAGTAGTTTCTACTCTTTCCAAATAAAGAATCCAAATGCCCAGTTCAAAAACCCTGGCTCAATAAAGACAGGATTAAAGGAATCAGAAGTGAAATCAAATAGTTGATACTGAGCATTCCTGAGGGGATGGAAATCATTTCACCCAGGATTGAAGGCTAACCATGTCAATTGATGGTTCTCCATTTTCTTTGCAGGGTTGGAACGGATTGCTCGAGATTCATCATATGAACAGGAAGGGAAGGTCCAGTTTGTCATCGATGCAGTCTACTCCATGGCATATGCCCTACACAATATGCATAAAGATCTCTGCCCCGGGTACATTGGCCTCTGTCCACGCATGAGCGCCATAGATGGAAAAGAGCTACTTGGTTATATTAGGGCTGTACATTTTAATGGTGAGTTACAACTTTTTTTTTTGGTCTACAAATACTCGAGAAATGACATGGTATTTTTCCCTTCCTACATATAGAAGACACTTAGGCAGACTGGAAACCACAAGATTAGAAGCTGTTCTTATTTTTAATCAGAAGTGTGAGTTTTACTACTTGCTTATAAAATCTCAACCTATTTTTTGTGTGCTACCATTAATCTGCTTTTGAAAGGAGCCAAAATGAAAACTAAGCCTCTATCAGTCAAAATATTCTGCTTAAATATGACTATTTCAGAAACAACATAGAGGGCTCATTCAAAAAGACTGACAATAATACAGATTTATTTGAATATGTTTTATTTCTGCCATTATTAGGGAAGGGATTATAAGCTATTTTGTTTTGAAACCAATTTTCAGCTTTTTAAATATGAAACCGATTTGGAGGAAAATGGATGACTTGGGGGTTGCTCTGTATTATACTCTAGGAGTAAAAAAAATAAAAAGGACAAACTGGGGGTCGCTACATGTACTCTGAGTGTTTAGTTTCTGTGTCTTCTTTCCTTGTGTTTTCCTAATGATTTCTTTCCTTGAGCTTTCCTTCAGTGGCTGGGAAAAGGAGCTATGTATGATACAGTGTAGATGGAATTTTCCTAGTGTAGAAGCAAGCAGTATTGCTTTTGTCACTGTGACAAGAAACTGATACAGAATATGCTGGGTTCTCAGTATTTAGCAGAGCACAGTGGAGCTGCCTGTCTGAAGTGATGGAATTAGTGAATACTGCTATTCTTTCATCTGACTTGTAATGGCTGCTGCCCATGACTTTGGCCATTATTTTCAAATGAAATGATAGAGTGCTGTGAGCTGTCTACTTCTTTGGGTTTGGCTATAATCCACACAGAGGACATGCCTCTGAGTCACACACAGGGCTATGCTGTCCATCACAATACACTCCCGTGACCTCAGCTGCCAGCTTTTCTCAAAACAGCACAAGGTCATCCTCAATTTAGAATTCAAGTGGAAACTTCTTTTGCTGTTCCCCTCCTCGCCCCGGCAACATAAGGCAGAATTTGATTTACATTTAACTCAAAATATCTTTCACTTTAGCAGGAGTTTTACATTAATTCTTTTGTTAATATAAGCACTTAGAGAGGAGTTTGAAAATAATTTTCATGCAGTTGTCAAGCAGAGCAAAAGAAAATTGTTCCAGTCCTAAGGTATTTACTGTAACAGAATGTTGGGAAATTTTTCATTGATCCAACCATGGTAGGAAGTGGGATGAAGTTTGCCAATGAGTAAATTTTCTTAATAATGAAAGCTCTTCCTCAGATATGGAAATCTTATAAAGATGCACTAGACATAAGAAGTGTAAAAGGTGATTCACTAATTTTACTTTTAATCTTAACTGTAGATCAAAACCTAACTCCTGATGATTTCAATTACTAGATTATACTGTAATATAATGATGCTATTATGGACAGTTAAAAGAGTATGTTAATGTCTAATAGCTATGAAGACAATTTACCTTTAGACTCCAATGAACTCTGAGCTCTTCTGGATACTTTTTGTAGACTTTTATTTTTTTTACAGTATCCAAGTACAATTCCCTGTTCTTGCCTTTAGGGCCGATTTCTTTCTAGAATCTGCTTCTTTCAGTCTAGTGTGGGCAGAGAAGCAAATGTAACATTTTGTTAATTTTGTCAAGAGATATTTATCAAACATACAGATTGTGATCAGAATTATGACTGGTGATAAAGATACATAACTGATGAAAATAGAACAATCCTGGGTTTAGAGTTTCTTGGGCACTTAGAAAGCACACAAAGCTATAATTATGTAATCTTCTGCTAAAAGAGAAGATATGAATTGGAATTAGAATTTACAAGAATGGAACTTCTCTATGAAAATTTCTCTAATGTAGGGGAATTTAAAATTTGTAATAGGGGAAGTTTCTAATCTAGAGAATTAGGTGTGAATGAACTTGGGAGAGGACAGATATCTAAAAAGAGAGGGGTACAGTGATAGGGATATATATGCTGTGTGGTTTTGTGGATAACTCTTAAGGGATATTCATCTAGAAAGTCAAGGGGACCTATGAAGCCTAGCAAAACTGTGTTGATACACATACCTGTATGTAAGTAAGGAGAAGGTCACAGAAAATATACAAGTTTAGTGTGTAAACTTGAAAGAGAACTGCTTTGAGCATACTAGAGATTTATTTTGTGAGTCTGGAGTCCTATAGCTGATGACACAGAACAAGAAGCCTGAACAGGAAGGAGCAGGTTGTCATGTGATAAAAAAATTCTCTTGATTTTCAATAATTTTCAGGATGTTCATCATGCTTTTTATTTTATTGGTTTATCTATTAATGTTTTTCCATTATTAATGCTTTTATGATGAAAAGACAGGGCTGTTCAAATAGAAATAAAACATCAGAAGTATTAAATGATAGACACACACTAGAGTAACACAAAGGATTCTGTTCATTTTGAGCCTTGTAATTAATCAAAGAAAGAAAGAACTGCAGTGAAAACTATGCAATGGGAATAAATCCATCTATATGTCAAGTTACAGTAAAAGCCCTTAAAAATTATCTTCAAAAGAAAAATATTCTATGGAATGTTGACATTCAAATGAACCATAAAAATATTTAACAAAATTTCAGCAGAACTAAAGCCTTCTTGACCGTTTTGCATATGTACTCACAATCAAAGCTAAGGAAGGCAATGCTATCACATCAAAGGATAATCCATGGAAAGGTAGTTTCTAGAAGCATGAAGATCTGGAGGCATGAGGGAGATCTACATCTCCCTGATGTAGATTCAGAACTTTTGCACTTACTTTGATTATATGGGGTGGTAACAGCCTGTGAAGAATTCAAGATCATTTTCATTATACTTCATTATGCCCCACTTTAAAAAATGCTAGGTTAAAAACAACCTACTTGTAAAACTACCAGCTCAGTCAGTTAAACTAAGAACTTCTGGTTTGAATGGGTTAGCATCATCTTGGCCAACTCATTTTTCTTAGTCTTATTTGCTAATCTTAAAGGCGCCTCGAAGCTATTTGATTCTACCTTCCAATGCTGTATACATTGTTGTTGTTTGGTGGGAACTTCAGAAGCTGTAAATAGATGTTTAGAATGTGTGTTCTTTTGGGAATCTAGAAACTTTTACTTAGTGCTATTGATCTGAAAGTCTGGCTGTGTTACATTGGTGATGGTCTGAGTTCTCATGAAGTGGGATAGCCCATCCAGTGACTGGAGGTACAAGGGGGAGATTGGCCTCACCAAGTATTTGTTAGGATGAGTTTTTCAAAACCTGAAGCATCCACAACTCCTTATTGTACACAACAAATCATATACTAGGAAGGTTTTAGTAGAACATTGCTACTGGCAGTTGTTAAAAATATGAGTTGCACACAATGGACAGGGAGGCCATCAAGATTTACTGTCAGGATCACTGAGCTACAAAATGTTCTCTTAAGTGATTAACAAAAATGAGAACCATTTTCTGGAATCATTTAGTAATGCCCACTTTAATATTGGATAATGATGGCCCCCAAATTTAATTTCTATGTAGATAACAGTGTTATTAAGCTGTTTCTTTTATTAATGACATTAATATTAGGATGTATTTTTTTGTGAGTCCATTTTAGTTTGAGAAATGAAGACCATAACACCAATTTGGAGGCAGATTCTTTTGGCTTATAAGAACTTGGGATGAACTATTGTCCAAATCACTGAACACAGTAGGGACCATTTGTGTATGAAATTTACATGAAAAATTTAATCTTGCTGAAATTGTAACTGGAGTTTTTAACTTTTTTTTTTTTTTTTTTGCCAGTCCTGGGCCTTGAATTGAGGGCCTGAGCACTGTCCCTAGCTTCCTTTTGCTCAAGGCTAGCACTCTGCCACTTGAGCCACAGCATCACTTCTGGCCATTTTCTATATATGTGGTGCTGGGGAATTGAACCCAGGGCTTCATGTATACGAGGCAAACTCTCTTGCCACTAGGCCATATTCCCAGCCCAGATTTTTAACATTTTTTACTTGAACAACATTTAAAACAACACATACTTTCTCCAGAATATTATTCGACACTGTAAAAGAATATATTAGAACTTAGAAAGATAAAAGATTAGTGTTCCAGTCCAAAATTATTGATTTTAATAAACAGATTTTTTTTATTGCTGGAAAATTTTGCCTAAGCAATCTCCTGAATCTGTGTTACAAAAATTGATTCAGAATCATGGTCTACCTTGATTGATTCATGTTTTCCTTCCAACTTTAGCTGACCTCTCTTCTCTATTTGGGAAAACAGAGGAAAACAAAGACTTGTCTATTAGGATTACTTTTTTATGTTACTACTTGAACAAAATACTATTTCTATAAATTTTTTAAGCCTTAAGATCTATCAAAAAGAAAACAAAATAAAGGAGTTCAGATATTTTAGAAACACGAGCAACTATGCCAATTCCTTACTTTTAAGCAATGAAATATTAATACTGTACAACTTGTATAGAAGATTTTTCTGTTGCTCAGAGAACCTTCTTTATTATCATACAGAAAAAAGTGTCAGAATTTGAGAGATATATCTCCTCATCCCTTGTAGCTGGGCTAATGTTAAGGACAAATCCCAACACAATGATATATTAATCATGATTCTTTGAATATAGGTAACAATAACTAAGTTAAGTTTGCTTAATTAAGCTAACAGAAAGAATTTATGAACATATCTCATAGCAGAATACAGAATGATCTAAGAAAGTACTACTAATAAGAAACAAAACTTGTCAGACACCCTAATATCTTTTTGTCTGTCTGCATTGTCTGATTTCTTTTTGTATATCTTTTCTCTACATGAACTTCACTGTAATGCACAAAAGCATGCTGCTTTGCTAAAATTGTGCTATTCTTGGCTCTAGACACTTGCTGAGACTAAGAAACTGGAATTGAGATTAAAAATATATATTAATGTAATATGTTAAAATGTATATTTAATCTCAACTGCAGTTTCTTGAAAGCTTGAATATTATTGTCAAAGTTAGATTAAATGTCAAGTCTATTCCAAATTAATGATGTCCAAAATGTCCAAATGGTCTTTGTTCCAGGAACAAAATTCTTGGTCATGGAATGTTTGTTTATAATAAAAAAGCTATTTCAAAACTTTCTTTAAGTGGCTTTCTTTAACTTAGCCTTCAATATTATAATTCACGATCTTTTATTTATAGAAAACAAAGAGATAAATGATAAGCAAGTCCAAGGAAGAGTTGAAATGGGAAGACTTGGGCTCGATAATTGAGGGCTTTGGGCTGACCTTGGACTAAACTTGATTACTTGCCCAATATTACAAATTAATAATCTTAGGAAAGTAACCCAATTTCCCTAAATATTTATTGATTCATTTATAAAACGGAAGTTCTGTCTATGTATATATCTACCCATCTATCCATTCATCTATCATATATTCAATAAATTTGACCTAATTTTGGATATGTAATTGAGATTTACATATATACATGTATATTATGCCTGTATGTGTATTTCCTTGGCATCCTGTGAAATCTCAATATAAAACAATAGGACTAGGAAGGTGTTTAATAAAGAGATACAAACTGTACAGTAAATGCAGAATGTTTAATCAGTAGAAATATGAGTATGAGTCGATCTGGAAATGATGATAAAATGGGTGGCATGAGACCGAGGACTGGAGAATCTTTAGGAAGACAGAAATGCAAGGCACTCAACTGGAGGACCAATAGTGGAAGTTGAAGACAAACCAGACATTGGAGAGGAAACTTCTGCTATGATACCAATAAAGAGATTTTCCTAGAAGTCTTAGCCACTTGAATAGTGGAACCAAATGTAATGGCTTTCCATTGTTGCACTGCATGGGAAAGTATGTTACAGCTAAGATAGCCATGTATTCTGTCTAGATTAGATCAAATGGGGCTCCTTCTCTCCTTATTTTCTCTCTTTCTTTAAAAATTATCTACAGTTTTTGAACTAAAGGAAGGTATGTAATGGAATAGTTCCCATGTTATTAGGGGCAATTAGTTTCTGGTGATATTTCACTTCAAAAAGAATCTACCCGAAAATTAGAATGGAGCCTTGATTATTTTTCTCTTTAAGGTTATTAACTCTTATAATTACATTAAGCTTTAATCACAAAGTTAGTTTGAAAGAGTGGGATATGAATACAAAAATTCTTTTTATTCTGGTGGCTAATCATTATGCTGGGGATTTTTGACTTCCTTTGTCTTTTGTTTGTGCTCAAAAACTATGACTATAAAATAACTTTTCTTCTGAACCATTTTTCTGAAGCTAAGTGAAAATTTCCCAAGTTCTAATTCATTTAAAAAACTTTCTGTGTACTGAGATTGTGTCACAGACATTCGTTAATGAACACTTTGCATTAGAATTGTGCCATTTGTATTTTTCCTCCTTTCCTTTCTCACTTTTCCTTACTTAATTTCTCTTTATATCTTGAACTTCTTTTCCTTTCTTTCTATTCTCTTTATTCAGGTGATTTCTTTGAGTTTTCTTGTGTTCTTTCAGTAACCAAAAGAGTGGCAAATAGCTAAGAGTCTGAGCTTTTGAGAGATATCCTTAGATTGTGAGACTGGATAATCAGTTAAACTTTGTAAGTCTCTCTGTTCTTAGCACTGGATGGAAATGAGCAGAAAAGCTTTAAAGTGTTATGTGAGCATTTAGTGAGCTAAGTCTTGCTTAAGGGCTCAATGCAATGCCTGCATTTTGTGAATAATCAATAAATGGTAGCTATTATTATTTTTACTCTGCCCCTAGAAAAGAATAAATCCTCTGAATTTCAAACAGACACACACATAAGCTCTCTAAAGTACAAACTCCCTTACATGCCTTTCATTTCTGAGCACCTGAAAAACCTTCTATCATTCAAAATATGTCAGCTTATGATTTTCTCAAGATTTTATGCCTTTTTCTTTTGCTTGGGATTTTTAGGTTACCTTTTTCTATTTCCTTGGTGCGGTCACTTTCTGAACTTTTCATTTACTGTTAGTACCTTAGAGTGAGATAAGAGAATTGAGGACACAACTCAACATTAATCAATTTTTTTTCCCCCTCGAGTAAAATGACAGGGCAGGTAGGTAGCTGGAGGCTCTTGCTTGTAGTGGAACTCAGGGAATGTTAACTTGAATGCAATGTAGTTCCCCGGTTAGGAGTCTCATTGGAAAGTCAACCATGGGCTGAAAAGGACATCTGTGGTAACTAGAACTCACCAGTCAAACCCAATGCTGACAGAGAAAATGTGAACCAGTGCACAATCTTATTTATTTTTTCAGGACAAAGGAGACTCAACCCCACTTCAAAGAATTGACTAAAAATCATAAGCTCTACCCCTTCTAAAAGTAGTCCAAGTAGAGATGAAAAATACATATTTTTGGCAACAAAAGTGGATCTGAGGGTGTAATAGTAATTCCAAAGGGGCACACCTCTGTGCTTTTCGGAGCACTCTTAACTTCCTTTGTCTTCCTCTTGGTTCTCATAAAACTTAGGCTTGTGTTGAATTTTATATGCCCCTCATTTCTAACTCCTTTGGGCTTCCCTGAAAACTTGAGGTGATGAAAAATCATTTATTTCACTTTCCCTTATTTTAAAAGATATGTACAGAAAAAGAAGTGTAATAAACCTACAGCTCAACAAATTCTCTTAAACTCAAAGCATTGAGTCAGAATTCTGAACATCTTCAGTTAGCATCCAGGACATAGAACCAAACCCCCAAATTCCCCTTTCACCCCTCATAACCTCTCTTGAAGAAGTCACTGTCTAACTGTACCACTACACAGCCAGGGTTACCTGCTTTTGTACTTAAATAGATGAAGCTGCTTTTATGTCTGACTTCATTCACTGCAGTTTTTGATAAAGAAGAAAGAAAGCACATTTACACTATCACCTCTCTCTATTAATATTAGATTCAATTATGTAAATTTACTTTGTTAGGTATTCAGTAGTTAATTTTTAAAGCTCAATGAATTATTTCATGCAGTTCTAACCTTTAATAATTATTAATGAAGTTTAAGTATATAAAGAATTAAATTTTTACTTCAATACTACAATTTCTTTGAAAGTGATAAAGAAAATACTTCCTTCATGAACTTTTCCATCTTGAACATATTCCTATCATTATTAAGTAATAGATTTTAGTTTTTAGAGACATCTTTAATTTTACAAGAAGTAGAGTTGAAGGTGTAGGAGTCCCAGTAGTTGATATTGGGCTTTATCACACATACATAATGATATTTCACAAATGCATAGTGTTAGTACTCACCAACATATCATATATAATAATTCCAGCACCTTAAAAATTCTCTGCATCTCATATATTTATCACAGTGTACTGCTCTCCAACCCCTGGCAATCACTTATCTTTTATTTCCACAATATTCTCTTTTACAGATTGTCAAGTTTGGACTGGGAATATGGTTTAGCGGTAGAGTGCTTGCCTTGCATGCATGAAGCCCTGGCTTCAATTCTTCAGTACCACGTAAACAGAAAAAGCTGGAAGTGGCGCTGTGGCTCAAGTGGTAGAGTGCTAGCCTTGAGCAAAAAGAAGCCAGGGACAGTATTCAGGCCGAGTCCAAGCCCCAGGACTGGCAAAAAACAAAACAAACAAACAAACAGATTGTCAAGTTTGAAATTCTATAGTGTAAATTCTACAATGTAATAGCATTTTCATATTGATTTTTTTTCACTTAGATAAAACACATAACACACACAGGCTTTCCATGTGTTTTTTTATGGTTTAGAAATTGATTTCTTTGTAGCATAAGATATTCTGTGGCACAGGTACACCACAGTTTATTAGTTCATGTGCTAAAGGGTATTTGGAGCCATTTTGGTTGTTTCTACATTTGGGAAATAGTGATGCTATAATAAAGATCCATGCTCAGATCTAAGTTATAAACATCTTTGTGTAAACACTAAGGCACTTGATTGCTGGACCATACAATAAAAGTGATTTGTTTTATTTGAAACTGCCGAACTCTTCCAAAGTGGTGTTGCCATTTGCATAATTGTCAGCAGTGAATTACAGTCCTGTTATATCCCCAGTAGCATTTTAGTGTTTTCGTATTTTGAATTCTTTCCACTCTGATAAGTGAGTCATGGCATTACACTGTTGCTTTACTTTTTAGTTGCCTAGTGGCACATGATACACATGTTTTCGCATAGTTATTTTTCATCTGAATATCTTTGTGGGTTCAGTTCTGGTATTCAATTTTCAATCGGGTTATTTTACATTAAGGAGTTTTAGGGTTCCTTTTATATTTTGAGCCACTGCCCTTTATCAGATGCTTTTTTTCTAATTTTTAAAAAAATTTTTTATTGTCAAACTGATGTACAGAGAGGTTGCAGTTTCATATGTTAGGCATTGGATACATTTCTTGTACTGTTTGTTGCTTCCTCCCTCATTTCTCCCTCCTCCCTCCCCCCTTCCCTTTCCCCCATATGAGTTGTTCAGTTCATTTACACCAAACAATTTTGCAAGTATTGCTTTTGTAGTCATTTGTCTTTTTTACTCTGTCTCTCTAATTTTTAAAATTTACTTTACTTTAATTTTTTTATTAATTTATTTCATTGCTATTGTAGAGGTGATGTACAGAGGGATTACAATTACATGAGTTATGTAATGAGTACACTTCCTTTGGAACAGTGTCTTCTGTTCCCTCATTCTTTCCCAGTCCCTTCCTTTCTACCCATAACTTGTATCGTTCAGTTTCACTCATGTCCAGTGAGCTCTACTACTGCACTTTTATACCCTTTACCCTCAGTATCAGATGTTTTTTGTAACTGTTTTGTCCCATGCCGTGGCTTGCTTTCAGATTTTCCTTGCATCTTTGAAAGAGCAGTTTTCTTTTGAATGAACTCCAGTTTACTAGCTATTTCCTTCTTAGATCAAGCCATTTATGTCTAACATTCATTTTGAGCATATTTGTGAAGGTTCTCAGATCTAGGTGGATTCATTTTTCTTTTTGGCATGTGAACATTCAGACATTAAAGCACCATTTAAAAGATAAACCTAGAGGGTTTAATTTTGCTTTTATAAATTTTTTTATCATAAAGGTGATGAGTAGAGCAGTGAACATTCAGACATTCAAGCACCATTCATTTAAAAAATAAACATAGAGGGTTTATTTTTTGCTTTTATAAATTTTTTTGTCATAAAGGTGATGAACAGAGCAATTGGAGTTACATAAGTCAGCTAATGAGTACGTTTCTTTTTGTAAAATGTCATTCCTTCCCTTATTCAAACCTAGAGGTTTTGTATCAGTATTGGCACAGGCTAACATTAAGGTTCTAGAATCTTTTCACAAATCTGGGAGAATAATTTTAGAAAATGCTTTCAGGTAACTAAAAAGAAATTTGATCATACTCAGTTGTGAAAATGTCTTTAGAAGTGTAGGCAAAAATTCCATGTATCTAGAACATACTACCGTGTGTGTGTGTGTGTGTGTGTGAGAGAGAGAGAGAGAGAGAGAGAGAGAGAGAGAGAGAGAGACAGACAGACAGAGAGAGACAGACAGAGAGAGAAACTGTGCGAGGATGTGTACCATCATTGTGGTTGCCTTGAAGGGAGGATATGACTGTCGTGAGGCAAATGAAAACTATTAAGTTTGAGTTTAGAAACTGCCCAGTGAAAATAAATAGTTTTGTATAAGACACACTGGGCAGATGCAATGCATTTGATTAATGTGTAGAGACATACAAAGTATCTCCTCAAGTATATTTCATCTCCCAGGGAGTAGTGTTCTCCAAATTCCTTCACATATAATCAGCATTATGAAAAAAAAATACTCCTGATTGCCTGATTCCAGCAGTCTTTCTTCTGGGCATGAAAGACAAGGAAATTACACTGCTTCAGCTAATTCTCTATGACATTTCCAAAGTACCAAAACCAAGTGTGTAGTTTGCCAAATTTATATATCTATATATCTATAATATATATGCATATATATAATATATATGCCATACTTTTGTTATATCAGAGAGGAAAACACATTTACTTTTCCAACTTAGTTGTTAATGACCATATGTCACACTTGTTACCACCTCTGGAGTCAACACAGAATATAGTCTCCAATGCTAATGTGGCATTTAAGTAAAGAAGCAGCCATACTCCTGAGTGTACTTCATTCTTATTCCCACATTCTCATTTTCCTATTTCATCTTTGTCTTCTGACATGACATTGTCCATTTCTCGAAAAGCTTTAGTCTGATGTTTTAGAAAAATTTTGCAGATAGTATTTAAATAAGACTTAGTTGAGTACAGTTTTCTCATCCTGGGTAAACTTCAATCAACCATACACAGAATAGAATATGTCTTGGAGTGTAAGAAGAGATGGTTTTCTCCTGCTATAGTCTCTAGTTAACTAGTAGATCTGGATGAGAAAGTTTTTTTTTCTTTCCCTTTTTATGCCTGTACAGCCATCAACTATCAGATATTGTTAAAAAATAATGAGAATTTTATTGCCACATTTGAATAATATTCTTTTTATACTTTTACAGGTTGAGTGCTTCATAGCTTTGTAGCATTTGAGCCTCTAAGGGGACTGAACATACAAAATTTAAGTAATGCTACCTTGGACAATGATATGCTAATGCGTGACTGAACAAATATCATTTTGTGTTGATTTGTTTTTTGTTTCTTTTAGCATTACTTGAAACCATCTTTTGGCCTTAGAATATGATAACAATGTTCTTCGTTGGTACTGAAGCAGAAAATAACCAGTCTATAAATTTTCCAGCAGCCTCTACAACACAAAGTGCTTATGAAATTAAAACACATTAAGCAAACCAATGATGGTTTCAGTGAAGTAGCTTTAAGTTATGAATCACATCTGAGTAAAGAGTGAAATCCCGAAAGAAAAGCTTTAGAGTTTTGTAACGTTCACCCCCAGGAGGGCTCCATGCAGATGCCCCTGACCTGTTTAAGTCAAGTCTGAGCCCAATACCTGAGTTACATAAGTAACTGGCATACCTGGAGGCAGTTACCACCTTCTCTGAGATCACATCCAATCCACCTGGTCATACCTCCCACTTTTTCCTATATAATCGGGCTCAACACAGACCCCATTCGCTTTCCTTTTCTCTCTTATTCTCTCTTGCTCTTTTTAATCTTTTTCCCTGCTTCCTTACCCCCATGTGTCTCCACACCGCCACCTTGCAGTTTGCTTCCCCCCACCCCCGCAATAAACTCCTTTCTTCCTGAACCATGTAATGGGTTTTCCTTTCTGGAAAACCTTACAAGTTTATTATGGAAGGTGTGTAAACATACATTATATAATCTGTGTGACTCTTTACATACAAAGAGACAAATAAAGAGAAATGTGAAATGATTTATCTCCTGGCCAATGTCATCATAAGCCTTCCCTTCCCATTCCTTCTTTCCTTCCTTCCTTCCTTCCTTCCTTCCTTCCTTCCTTCCTTCCTTCCTTCCTTCCTTCCTTCCTTCCTTCCTTCCTTCCTTCCTTCCTTCTCCTTCCCTCCCCCTCCCTTACCCTCTCTACACCTCTCCTCCCTTCTCCTCTCCACCTCTCCCCTTCCCTCTCCTCCCTTTTCCTGGCCTTTTCTTTCTTTTGTCTCTTCCTCTCCCTTCCTATCCCCTCTCCCTCTTTCCTCTCCCCTCTCTCTCTCCTTCCACCCTGCCTCTTTTTTCTTTACAAGGTCTTTCTATGTACCCCAGGCTGATCGCAAACGTGGGATCTTCCACCCTCAGCCCTCATGATGCTGGAATGATAATCATGATTCAACATGGCTAGATTAGATGAAATTTCCTAGCTGTGTAGTATTGGGTAAAAGTAGAATTTTTGAATGCTTCATTTCTGCTTACAGAAACTTAAGTAAATCCTATAATATTTTAGCTCCTGTTAACTTTTTAAAATATGTTTTTATTATCTTTAAGTAGGTGTACAAAGAAGCTGCCATTCAACCAAGTGTTTTATGACTACAATGCATATTGATGCATGTCACCTCAGTCGTTACCCCCATCCCTCTCAACCTTACCTCTGCTTTCAATTTTCTTAATTTTGTAGGATATGCATTCTACTCTTGACTATATTCTCGCTCCACTTCCTCTCTTCATTTGTGTTAACTTTTGGCTGGAATTTACAGAAAATGTTTCTAGAGCCATTACTTTTGTTATTATATCTTAAGAATAGAATAGCAAGTTCTGTGAACAACATCTATCTTCTTCAGTTCAACTTTTAGATCATCATAATTTAAGAGTAAACTAAATGTCCTACTCATACATGCTAGAATAAAACACAACATTTTTGATATTTTATTCTGTATGAGCCTCATAGGAAACCTGCCTTTAAGACATATGTCAGCTTAGATGGTGTTATTGGATAGCATGAAAGATTGTTCTTAAAGTTTCACCACAACATAAAATATTAACTCTCTGTATTTCAATAGTTCCTTCAAATAATAATTCCTGATTAGTCTATCCATCTCTATCATTTAAGTTGATTTAGGTCTAAACAGTTAAATAATATGTTACTATACAGTGTTACTTCTATAAGAGTTTAAATACTTCTCTTGTGGGTAAAGGAATCACTACTATTTAATCACTACTATTCAAAAGACCTTTTACAGTTTTCTGGCAAAAAGAATACTGTCACAAATATATAAAATTGATGGGTTTAAGTTACTTGAAATGCAGATTTGGCAGGATCACATGAAATTAGTTATGTAATGTCTAGGAAACCATCAAATCACTTTAAAACTACATTCATTCTCCTCCCCCACCCTTACCACCCTGCTTCCCATCATTGGTGTTAAAGTCTAAGTATTATGTAAATAGCTGAGGTGAAAATTAATCTTTTCACTTGGGACTTTGTAAAGGTGAAAAGAACTGAACAAAATTGCTCCTGGGTTTTCTTATTTTGCACTTCCGCGTAAGACTTTTTATGATACGTTTTAATTTTATACTTGTTGAATATTTTTAGTTTTGAATTGAATCAAGGAGCTGAAATGAGACCTGCAATTCAGTTTAATGATCCATGCTCCAAATATCCAGAGTCCCAGTAGGACATTGTTCTAGAAGTAGTCACTCGAAATTTTGAATTCTGCATTTGTTCAACAAGCCATCAATGCAGAAGATGGTTGATAGAAACTATGAAAGCTGTAGTATGTTATTTATTTGTTAATTTGCTTATTTGTTTGGAGTTTGAACTCAGGTACTTGCACTTGCCCTTTGGCTTTATTTTTCACATAGGATTTCCCTTTTATGCCAACGCTAGCATGGACCATGATCTTACTTATGATTCCTGTGTAGCTGGGATGATATCATGCTCTATCTACCATGCCTACCTTTTTCATCAGTTGAGAGGGCGGGGTCTTGAGAACTTTTTCCTTAGGCTGGATTTAAACCACAGTACTGGTCTTGACCCTTCAAGTAGCATGGCTAAAATTTCATGCATGAGTCATTACACTTGTCTTCTATGTGTTAGTCTTTATTAGAAACTGGACCAGGAGCATAGTCCCTTCTTTTAGGAGTATGCAGTTAATAGAGCAAGCAGTTAACCATCAGCCCGAGACAGGATGTGAATGAAGTATTTGAGTTACAAAAAAAAACAAAACAGAGAAACTTGTAAGAGAAGGGTCAGGTGAGTTCAGGAAGAAAATTAGGAAATGTGTCTTTCATGTGCTAATATCTGAGAGTAAAATGACAAAAAAATTGGAGGAGAACCCTTATGATACAGAAGACAGAAAAAAGATGCTAAATTCTTCACAGGACTGAGGTACTGTTTTACTATAGAATGTGGTATTTCTTGAATTTCTCAAAATATAATTGTATTATTGCAGGCTTCAGTGGCATAGTTTCTTGTAAACGTTTAGTAGAAATCCACAGAAATCCAGAAACGATGCCTAGAATGTTAAGAGTCCAGGCTTGTGTTCCATATCAGCTGGCCCTGTACCCCAATGTGCTTAGGTTACATGGATTTAGAAAAATAAGGGTTTTCTTTGCAGTTCCTATTGAGAAAGTGCTATTACTGAATACTGAAGAAGGATGTTGACTTGTCACTCCTTCCCTGGTAGTGATTGGAGTTGTTGGAAAGTATTACATAAAAACATTGGGTAATAGGCAGCACTGTTCCTAATTTTCCCCACTGTTGTGATGACTGCTAGGAACTTTGAGGATGAATGAACTTTCTCCATTCATTGAGTTCTCCTCTCTTCTTCTCACCCCTGGCCCCTAAGGAAAAAGCTCATTTGGATGGGGAGATTTGTAGTTGGAGTCTTGTGCTTGGGGGCAGAGTTGTCTTTCTGGTAAAAGTCATATGAAAAGATTAGAAGATTCTCGGGGGTGGGGGGACAGCAGCAATGAAGTGCAGAGATATTTCTTTAAGCACACGGGTCCATTCTAGCCTTTACTCTGTGGAGGGATTTTTTTGTTTTGTTGTTGTTTTGTTTTGTTTTTGATTTTTTTGTATCTGTCTGCTGACCAAAGTTTACTGTTCTGGGTAGAAAGGCTTGGCACAGGATACTTTGATTCCGCTCAAGAATTAGGCTCTGCTTGTGTAGCTGGCTCATTTTCCTCTCATGGGAATAAAGAGCCCTCTGTATTGTTTCTTCTACTTTATGAATTTTTCACCATGGCATTTGAAGCCACAGTCGTAGCTAACTAAAGTATAGTTGTGCCTTCTTTCTCCTCCTTGAAGTTTCTGCTTCCTTGGAGAGCACCATAGGGAATCATTGAATAAACCAAGGCAACACTCGGGCATCTCTAGATTTCCTGTCCACATGGTGCAGGTCCTTATAGAGCCTCAAAGTAATATAAATCCTTTACAGGTTGAAGTTGAAGTCAGGCTAAGATAAAGTAAACACTGATACACACACTGCACACACACACACACACACACACACACGCATTATTGAAGGCTACAATAGATACAAGAAATATCCTCCCAAAAAATAATGTTTATTTGCTCACTTCATTGCAATAGAAGTCAAAAAGTTAAACACTCGGCTGTAATAACAATAAAACCATACAAAAACTGAAAATTGGAGAATAATTCTTCTGTTGACTGTATCCTGTTGAAATGGTTCCTGGATTTAACATCGTTTTTGGGGATGGAACATTATTTAAACTTGTGGTACTATGTATTTATTTGAATATTTACAAAGGAAGGTAGATGCAAATCCAAAATTTATGATGTTCCAGGTAGATTTCTAAGTAAGAACAGTACATTCACATGAGATAATTAATGCAGTCCTCAAAAGAGTACAATGGTATAGAGATGTTCCTATCCACCTTTCTACAGATGAGGAAACTGAGGCACATACCCAGTTTGCTTGCTTGATTAAGTGGTAGAGTCAGGATTTGAGCCCTTGAAGAATTACTTAGTTTGTATTCTCAGTCCTAATTACTATGGTGATTATGGTAATTACTGCAGTAATTAAGGTCTATCACCTCTAATGATAACACTATTGGAAAAGCAAAGGAAACTTGTTAGGGAAAAATACCCATGTGTCTAAAAGAGAAAACAAAGAACATTTATAATTTAGGTTGAACTTTGGGACTAACAAGAGTCAGATCAGTTTCCAGTAACTGTGAAGCTAATAGGAAACTAAATGAAAATGGAATGAGCAGCCCAAAACAAGCTGCTCCCAAGAACTGGAAGTCAATAATAAAACAAATATGAACAGAAGTTCTTTCCAGAATAGGTATGACATTTATGACATTCATGAGGTAACTCAGACAGAGACAGAGATTTCTTCCAGCCCAATATTTTTTTCTCAAACTTATCTGAGCAAAGGTAACACATAGAGTAAAATCCATCCAGTGGAAGGGTAGAATGTGATGTGACTTACACAAATGTTAAAATCACCATTAAATCATGATTTGAACTATTTCATCAACTCTAATATTCCTTAGTATACCTCTTTGCAATTAATTTTGTATACTAGATCCTACTTATGGGTAGCCAATAATCACCTTATTTGCCAATAGATGTTTGCTTTTAAGATAATTAGCATGACTATATGCCTACATTTTGCAGTGTTTTGGTCTGGTTTCCTCCATTTTGCACAGAATATTTGAAATTCACTCATGTTGTTGTGTTTATCAGTAGCTTGTTACCTTTGAGTTTTGGTATAAGTATCTGAAAATTCATTTAGGCATTTTATAGTTGCTAGACCCTTGGGTTGTTTTCGTGTTGCTTACTTTTTTATTGTGCAGATTGAAGTACAAATCTGTAAGAACATTTGTTTTTATTTTTTCCCCTTGGGTAAATAATTGAGAATAAAATTTCTGTACTGTGTGGTAAGAATGCATTTAACTTTATAAAATAATGCAAATTGTTTTCTAAAGTGTCTGTACCATTTGCATTCCTGGCATTAATAGAGGGCAAACCCAGTTCTTTACTCTTCTCCAACACTGACAGTGTCATTGCTTTTAATTTTAGCTATTCTAGAGGGGATATGATGAGTTCTCTTTGTGGCTATTATTTGCATTTCTCTGATAACTAGTCTTCTTGCATACTTTTCCCTATGTTTATTTGCCATTTACTTATCTATCTCACCAAATATTATTTAAAAATAAACCATTGATTTCTTAGTATTGAATTGTAAAAATTAAATGCTTAATCTCATCAATATTTTCATCTTGAAGTTTGAGTGTTACAGTATTTATGTTTAAGTATATGACACATAGGAAAGTTAGTGTTGAGGCTCATTAAAAAATATGAATGTCCATTAGTTTCACCTCCATTTGGTTAAAAAAAATCAACTTCTTATTAGTTCATCTTTATGTCTGTTAAGAATTCATCAAACAAATATGTGAAATAGACATTTCTAGACCCACATTAGTCTAAATTTCTAATACTCCACTGTATTTATTACTGTAGTGTTTTTTTTCAGGTCAGAAATTGCACACAACTATTATAAACTATGTTTGTGTTCTTAAAACGTACTTAGCCATTCTGTCTTTTGCATCTCCATGTCAATTTTAGGAATACTTTGTTAATTTCTAAAAAAGTAAAGGAAGAGGAAAAAATAGGAAGATTTGCTGCAATTGTAACTGGGATTACATGACTATTGGTCAATTTCCAGAGAATTAACATTGTAACATCTAATCTTCTAGCTATGATCATGGTGAATTTTCCACTTATGTAGATGGTTGAGATTCTCTGTCTGTAATGCTTGTATTTTTCAGTGTCATGATGTTACAATTTTGTTAAATTTTTCTTTATTTTTTTCTATTTTTGACGGCCATATGTGACCATAATTATTTAGTAATTTTAATTGCTGTTTGTTTTATAATAATGAGGAATTTTTGTATGTTCATCATATACCTAGGAATATTACTCATATTTTGTTTATTTTTGTAGACTTCTCAGGATTATCCTCATAAATAATAATGATGTATATGAGTAGAAAATATTAGTTCTTCTTTTCCAACATACATGCTGTTCAAGTATTCTTTCTTTTTTATAATCATGATTAGGTCCTCTCATATACTTATTAAATTAAAAACATGAATAAAAGTGGTAAATGCAGAAATTCTTACATTTTCCCCTGTCATAGGCAGAAATAACTACATTTTAAACATTTAATATAAGTGAACAATATAGATAAATCTAAAAAGCATAAATGACATAAGAAACTTTTAGAGCACCTTATGAGACCCTATTATATATAATAACATGAATGTTAATATATACTATGTATGTTTATAGGTATAAATGTAAGTGAATAAAAATGTACACAGGAATGATATAAATTCATAGACATTAGTTATTTTAGTTTCTCTTCTGGAGTAAAGAAGATAAATTAGATAGTTTCCAGTAATGATACCATACAAATACAATTAAGAAATTGTATTCTCATGACTTGAAAGAAAGATTAAGGAAGGAGAAAAGAGCTGATAATTCCCCAACATACAGAGAATATAGGGAGAACTTTATTAGCATCCTGGGATGTACAAGCATAAAAATACAGGTGTGAATACTTGAAATATATGTTTGTTAGTAAGAAATGAGAAATAAAATTGGTTAATACATTGACATCAGAATATGTATATAATTAAAATCTCAGTAGAATAATTTTGGTCTGATAGCACGCAGAAGGGTAGGTATGTATGTGTAAATGTAAAGCTGGCAGAATGCATGAACACAGACTGGGAGGGAAGCAGTGTCTACGAGCCCATGATCTTATATATCTGAAACTCAGAAGTAAATGCTTTATTTGTTTAACAAATTTTTGTGCAGATGGAATTATAAAGTCTGAAAACAGTAACAGTGGAAAACTATGAACAAGTGATCTATTTCTCAAAAAACCCATCTATATATATGATAGTCTTCTTCTAACCACACATTTCAAGGTGATTTGAAAGATGACTTGGTGCTTAACCATACCACTAACTATGTGGAAAGACAATGAAGATATTGATGATCACATTGTCCTTAAAATGAGATATATTTTAATGAGGCGTTAGTATATTTATGCTTAAAACATGAGCAAAACTAAGAAGGATGGAAATGTTACTATTAATAGCATTAACACTAATAGTAATTATGTAGTAATTTATTATATTCTGGGCTTCTGTTACATTCCCACTACCACATATGTAGAGAGAACACATATGTGAGAGAAACGTGAAAGACTGATGTATAAGTTGATTGTATATGCCTTTTATGAAAGATAATTAAGATATTTCATAACTTATTGATGCAGTATAAGTTTAAATTTGTTCCCAATTATAAAATTCTTAACCTTTAAAGAAGAGTTCTTATGGAGGTCTCAAAAAGGGAATACTGTTGAAATCATAAAAAGCAATAAACAATAAAAGAATTTCCTAACCCACCATTATTAAAGACTGATAACATTAGGGACTTTTCAAAGGCATTTCTGGCTTATTAATATAATTTCAATGATATGAATATCAGGATAGAGCATGGAATTATTTCTGTGGGTATGACCATACATTGATGGTTTATTGGTTTGGTTGATTGTTTATTTAATTCATAGGGGATTACATTAATATTAAATTAATACTTACATTTAAATGAATATTTTATAGTTCTTTAACATTTTATGGTTCTTTACATTTTCATAGTACTTTAATATTTTTCTATTTTGAATTGTTACATGAAAAAGGCCCTTTTGCCCCTTAAATAAATAATATTTTCTTAGTTTTTTTGAGGGGCAAATCAATAAGAATTTTCAGAATATGTAAATTCATTGTATACTATTTTCCTCATTTTATGAGTTACAAAAAGAACTACATCCATTCCTAATGTGATTCAGGGTCATTTTTTCATTGTGAGGATGACATGTAGCATTTGGAAAGAGAAAAATCCTGGATCAGTGAGACAATCTTGTGAAAATCCAGTGTACAAGAGGAAATTCAATACTCATGACTTAGGCAGAATAGGTTTACAAGTGGAGGTTGTCTTACGAGATGGGATAAACAAGAATGACATTTCACAGATACGATTTGTCATAACAAAAGGAAAAAAGCCTTCATATTATGTTCTTACTGTAGTACTAAGGACACTCTCCCCAGACCATGAGGGGAAAAATTGCCATTTATTGAAGATAAGCAATTGAGTGTATGGTTTCAGTGTGAAATCTGTTATAGAATTTTGGAAGAACATTCATGTAAAGGTATTTGGAAGGTAACTGAATATATGTACACATAATAAGATGTGGAGAAATGCATGAATCCGCATGGCTAACTCTAAAGGATAGAAGTACCTAGACAGGACCTTTGCCACAGTTTTTGTTTATTCCTACCCTGTGTGACCTATAATCAGGAGTGAGAAATAGCTGTTGAATAAATGATATGAATATGATTGCTCATGTGTAGATAAAGAACTAAACTCAACAGAACTAAAATAGCACTGCCAAAGAATTTTTCAGCTTTCTATCAAATTGCAGAGAATACCAACATACGCCTAATAAAGTAATAGTTCTGGAACGTTTTGGTCCTAGTAATTTTTCACTGTTAAACATTATTAAACACTAGAATAAAACCCTTTTGTTTATATTCATTATATCTGAAAATGATAAAGTTAAACTATTAAATCATTAAAATAATTCTAAATGAAATATATTACAATAAATAGCACTGTATTAAAAATATTCCAAAACAGAAAAAAATACCCCTTCTTGGAAGAGAGTGATCTAGTTACACTTTTACAAATTTCTTTAGGGATTGTGCTAATAGAGACAGCTTGCAATCTTACATCTTGTTACATATTCAATCGCAAATATTCTTTTATTTCAAAATTTAAGCTTCCTCATTCGGCATACTTCCTGTATGGAATTCCAAGACAGAGAAAGTGACAGTTGCCTTTGGCTGTGTCAAGATATATATTCTTTTTCTTTTTGTATTCTTAATAATTATGATTGAAATCTAATTAAGTATAGTTTAAAATCCCTGTCATGAGAATCAGTATAGGTTATGATATAAAACGTGAATCATTTTAATAGCTCGTGTACAAAATGTCAGTATTTGTTCTTGGGATATTAGCATGTATATCTTCAAATGTTTAAAAGTGGAAATGGTGGAGGTTTTTTTTATTGGATGTGCATTACGGTACATTAAACTATAATATCTTCATACGGGAGAATGGCTTTATAAACTGCCAATTAACTGCATTTTTTTTCCTCTGGAATCTTACTACATGTGCCTCAGGCTCAGATATGCCATAGTCTGTTTTTAAGATATTACTTGATGATTAATTTTTCAGAGCAGTTTCTGCCAGTGTATACTATACATGAAGGTAAAGGCATCATAGTGCATACCAACCAATTGAGTTGGGTTTTGCCTGTGCTCCATTAATTATCCTAGCCATCACCAGTGTATAAATATTTCAACAACTAAGTGTTGGGTATGTATTATGCACAATATAGCAGTTCAAATTCCGTGTGATAAAATGAAGACACATTAGATTCACATTCTTTCCCTGCGAAGGGTAATTTAAAGAAATTCCGCTTTATAAAAAGCAATTGGTAAAACATACCCTAGTAAAGTAGTGAGTAGAATTCATAATGGAAATATGCACAAAATATTGTTCTAAGAAACCCAGTGGTAGGTATGATGTCTTCTAAGGATCTAGAGAAGGAAGACGCTGCATGGTCGGAGAGTGAGTGAGATTTCCTGGGTGGGTAAGAGTGTGCTCAGTGGGGTTGTATTTTGGCAGAAAGAAGTGAGAGTCCAAACGCTAATAAAAGTTATCTTTCATGGTGATTAATAATGAGCTATCAGGAAGGCACAGCACACTTAGAAAGCTTCTCTTGTAAGTAGTACCATGCAGGGTTAGGGTGGGGGCGAAATGATAATAATGAGCTAATCATTAAAATGTTATTAAATCAAGGGAAACAGTCCTGTATTTTAGGGCAGTTTCACAGTTCTAAAGCCTGGCTTCCCACTGCTTCTCTCTCCTACTCTTTTAGTTTCTGCA
This sequence comes from Perognathus longimembris pacificus, assembly GCF_023159225.1. Lineage (NCBI taxonomy): Eukaryota > Metazoa > Chordata > Mammalia > Rodentia > Heteromyidae > Perognathus > Perognathus longimembris. The sequence continues at coordinate 133,722,234 of NC_063162.1, read as the reverse complement.
TGGATGGTAGATGTTCACTGATGGGGCATGCCCAACATGGGTGGTTGCTCCTGCTACTTTCCCAGATATGTTAAAAACAATGAGAAAATAAGGCTGAAGGGGACCCTACATCCTTCAATGTGCCTGTTTGACTCAAAGGTTTAATTTAATGATTGGAGAAATCCTAATCACAATAGTGCTAATGCTATGAAATGCTATTGAGTTTTATCTTCCTCAGCATTTTCCTTGATTGGTGCTCTTCGAATCCTTATTTTATGGGTGAAGGATTTTATCTTAGAGGTCCAGGTGGGAGAAATGGGATTTAAACCCATTCTAAATACCTTGCTGTACTCTCTCCTACAACTGTGTATGTAACTCTTGTTGCCATCTTATAATGTGGCCCAGGGAGATGAAGGAATCTGCCTGTGGCCTCATCCTTCCACAAAGGGCAAAGCCTGGAGTTTTGACTCTGTTTGTTGTACCTCCCCAAACCTTTGTTCACTTTCTGATATCACGCTGCCAGCTTGTGGTGAAGTGGTCTTCTGGAGGATATTTCAGTTCTCTCACATTCAAGAGTACAATTCTGAGAAAAAAATCCTGTCCTAGTCTGAGGATAATCAAAAAGGAAAGCAATGTATGCTTGTATAGTTCTGTACCCTTGCAGGCATAGTATGTGCGAGTCTCTGAACTGAGCAAAGCTGTTGCATGACATCTTAATAGTAGAAAACCAAACACTTGACTTATAAGAGTATTCCTTTGTTATAGTTGCAAATAGAGACTTCCTTTTTATTTTTGATGGATGGTCTAGAAACATACTGGAAATCAACTCAGAGGTTTTCTTTTTGTATCATTTGCAGTTTTATTTTCCTTTTCAGTTTATTCCCTTTGCCACCATTTTTTAAATTTCTGTACCCTTTGTCTTGTCTATGTTTAGTTGATTTGGGGAAGAGAAAGAGAAACACAGAAACGTGACAAAGGGTGAACCAATTCAGCAGTGATACTGGAAAATATGTTGGAAATGAATTAAACAACTTGCGGAGGGAGGGGGAAAACTGGGAGAAAACGAGGGAGGGAGGAGGTGACACTGTTCAGAAAGAAATATTACCTGAGTTATGCAACTGTACCCTCTATACATTACCTTTATACATCACCTTTACAATAAAATTAAAATTAAAAAAAGAATTACTAAGGGGGACATTGAATATACATGCACACAGGATGCACACATGAATACTCATGCAGATATACCTGGATACATACATATTCTTAGAACTCTAATTTAAGAGCTCACAAAATGCTAGGCATGATGGCACACCTTGTAATTCTAGTACTCAGGGGCTGAAGGAAGAAGTTGTGCAAGTTCGAGGCCAGCCTGGGAAACATAATGAGTTACACAATTCAGAGTATGGCTCAAAAAAGAAAATCAAAACAAAAAAATAAAACTAAACACAATACAAATCCAAACTCAGGTAGTGATTTGGTAGTACCTAGTTAATCTCTTTTCGACAAGCTTCTTGAATAAGGCAGCATCGTGTAATTAATGGTGGACAGCCAGGCAGGCCTATGAGTTGCTGGTTTTACTCCTAGCTAAGAGCGCTGTCAAGGCAGACAGCCTCTGTCTGCAGTGGTTCTTCACCTGCCTATGTGGTAATTCCATGTGGATTCTGAATCTACTCCGGTTATTACATCAAATAGGTCTTGAGAAATACTGAAGGATTTGATGACAGGCAGATTCTGAAGAACAAGTGAGAAAACCTCCTTAGCTAAAGAGCTGTTTTCCTTAGGTGGAAAGAGAAAGATCACTCTGTGTGAATGGACCCAGAAGAATTCAAGGACGGATCCTGTTTGTCTTCAATGTGCATTCTTCAATTATTAGTGTGAGAGAGCACTCACTTGATCCTCAGTAAACTAAAATCATGATAGTGCAAACATGCACAAAATATTTGAATATTAAATGGAACTTCAGTGAATTCAATTGAAAAGTAGAGCAAAACTACCATAACATGAGGAATATATTGCAGCCACCATCTTCTTTAATTTGTTCCTTCCTAAGAAAAAATAGATGAAAATAACAATCAAAGTCAAATCTATTTAGGATAATAACAGAAGACATTTGTGACCCTGTGCATCATAGTTGCAGAGTAAAAACCACAATTATAAGCCCAGATTTCCTGGAAGAGGATCTACTTAGAAATGTGTTGGCAGGGCTTTTGGACTCAGAAGTTTACTAGATCCTAAAAGTTGTTCATTTTCATAGATGAAGAAGGAAGGGTTAAGATGACAGTCTAAAAACCCCACCATAGCAAAGTATTTTGAGATTAGGAGTATTCTTTTTAATGATGTTTGTTCTATTAAAAGCTACAGTACACCTAGTTTTATGAAGGTAGTTTTAAGAATGCAGACAATTGCTATGCCAGACTGGCTGGGAGAAGCTGTGCTATGAAACAAGGAAAACAGGCTTTGGAGTATTTTCTGAATCCTTCCTTTACTAGATACGTTGCTAGGGAATACCACTTAGCTTTACTGAGTTCCATCTTCCTCTTTCACTTTAAGTGTGGATACAATACAATTGACCCTTCCCATTGATAAGTTTAGCACTCACATGCTTGTATATTGGAGAGTAGCTTTCAAGGCTGTGAGATGTGTAGCAAATCAAGTGCTTCACAGCAGTTGAATCCTTTTTAGCTATGGAGTATGCATACTCAAGGATGCAGATTTTCCTCTTGAAGCTACAAAAACCTGCATCTTTTTTCATATTAAAAATAGCTTGTAAAGAAAGTCAACTGTTGGTGATAGGGATGGAACAAAGAAAAGGAAAGGAAAGAAAAGAAAAGGAATGGGAGAGATTTAAGACAGCGATGGTTCTCAGGAAATAGAATTAGGGATGAAAAGTAGGACGCCAAGTTCTGGTGGTTCAGATGCAAGTTGTGATCAGTTCTGACATGGTCTCATATGCAGCAAACAGGGAAAGGGGTTCATAAAATGTAAAATGCCAACACTGCAGTTTTTGCAAAACAACTGTAATGTAGGTTACACTGCAGATATGTATAGGAAATAATTGATAAGTGATTTAAACATGAATGTAGGTTTCTTTTTTCTTTTTGATTTAGGGTTTCATTGTTATCGCAGCTGAAATCCCTACCCCTGCTGCCTGAGTAGCTGGGATTTCAGGAGTGTACCACCATATGCTGCTAAATGCAGTTTCATTTTATTTTTCATTATCTATAGCTGTACAAAGGAACTTCAGTTACAGCATGTCGGTTTGTGAGTACAGATCATCTGAATTCCTGACACCCTTTTTATTTTTCCCCCACACAGTGACAGAGAAAGAGTAGGTGAACGTAGTCATAATATTCCATGTGCGTATGTCGGAATGGAACCAGGTAAACTGAGGGAATGGGAGGACTTGTGAAAAACTGGGGAGAATAAATGTATTTTTAAAGATCAGAAACCTCCTAAAATATTTCGTATTGAAAAATCAATTGTAACAATACGAGGATATATTTCCCACTCGTTGTGTTTATGACTCGTTGTAGAGCTACTTGATACTTACAATGTTCATAATATCATATATATGTATATTTCACTTAGCACATTGTCTTAGATATATGAGCACTAATTAGATGCCAATATTGGTTTTACTTGTCACTAACTTCATTTCTCCAACTTTCAACTTGTCATATTTACAATAAAATTTGTTTTGGATATGAATATCTATCTATCTATACATCTATCTATCTAATTTTATGTTACTTATTGTGTGCTAGGGATGAACCAAGCACCCTATAAATGCTAAGGATATTTTCTACCAGTGAGTTACATCCCCCAGCCTGGGAAGAGGATAATAAATAGATTTTCTGTGATGCTAAATACCTGTCCTTCAGTATTTTCTTGAAATTCTAAGTTGCTGTTATGGTTGGTTGACACACATATCTGAAATAAGAGGTTTTAGGACAAGACTGCACTGTAAAAGCCATCTGTGGACAGAGGAATTTGTCAGCTTACTTCATGATCTTTCCAGTCAAGAATTGTTGAGTTCAAGTGAGAAATAATAGAATTTTCCTGCCACTACTGGGCAACTCAGGTAGACAGTGTAAATGAGTCATTTATGGTCGGGGACGTAATCCATATTTGAGTCTGTGTTGGTGCCCCCTTCTCCATTAGCAATGTTCTCTGTTTAGCAGCAAAATCTTAGCATAGGAAAGAAAGCTTTCGTACAACTTCCTTTTTCCTTCTTAAAGAAAGATTTTCTAAGTATGCATGAAGTATTGCACTTTACTCAACTTTGGAAAAGGCCACTGATCTCTAATTTGCTGGCAAAACTAATTCAATTTGACTTGATAAGAGTTGTATCCCAGTGGAGGAAACATGGCTCTGTGTTTGCAGTGAGGGGGGACATCTGCCTGGCATGTTTTCGGTGGAGCACTTCTGTGATTGACAAGAGAGAGCTCCAGTCTTGTGAAGCATCCCTATTGTTTGAGAGCCAGGTAAAGAGCACATTGACTGTGTGTCTTCTTGTTTTAATCACTTTGAACATCACATAGCATTACATGGCTAATGTAAGAAGAGCTTTGTAGGAAAAAATGCTTTCAGGTCCCTCAAGTTGAACAATGCTATTTCAGCGTGATTATTAATAATTTTAGCAGCTGATATTAGCGTTAGAAAGTAACGTAAGGAAAAACTTGCAAAGGAGGTAGAGGGAGGATAAACAGTCTCCAAAAAGCATACTAAGAGGCAATGTTAGGAACACTGAGAGCAATGATTTAAATCTGAAGGAATGAATTAATTTGAAACATTAATGTTCAATATTAGGTGATAGATCAGAAGACCTTGGTCATAAATGAGATGTGCCATAAGATGAGATGAAGTGAGAATTACATCTTAATTTATTCTCACAGGATAAATGCAGCTTGTATGAGAACAAACATACTTTGGGATACTTTTAAAAGAAATTCAAGGTGATTTACTCTAATTCCCAGCCAGTGCTCCTGATACTGTTGTCATTTGATTGGGATTTGGGGCATTAGAATAGGAAAGAATAAAAGTTTTCAATGAAAACTTTCCAGCTGGGAAACTTTCCAGCTACCATCCCAGCACTCAAGGATGAAGCTGAGGCAGAAAGGTTACAGTTTGAGATCTGCCTGGACTAAATAGCAAAACCATGTCTCATAAACAAAACATTAGCAAAAATAAAAAAGAATGAACAAACTGTTTCCAAAGACTTCCTTTCTACTTGCAAAGGGTGGTGTCCAAGTATTGAGGAGCAATTAGACACACTCATCATTAGAATAAAAGTAATATTTGTTTTTTTATTGTTTTATTTGCCAATCCTGAGGCTTGAACTCAGGGTCTGAGCACTGTCTCTGGCTTCTTTTTGCTCAAGGCTAGCACTCTACCACTTGAGTCACAGCGCCACTTCTGGCTTTTTCTGTGTATGTGGTGCTGAGGAATCGCACCCAGGGCTTCATGTATACCAGGCGAGCACTTTAACACTAGGCCATATTCCCAGCTAACAGGAACATTTGATAAGGCTCCTGTCTGGGCCTTTTCTTCCTTAGATAAATGGTGAATAAAACCCTGCCCAGGAGTCTATGCAGTGTTCCAGAATCTGGATCTTTCTACTTCCCTTTCTTATTGTTGGAGACTTGTTTCCTTCGGATCTTATCTGTACGTTGCCAAAAACCTCTGCACACTTCTTTTGCTGACTGAAGTGGTCTCTGTGCAGCAACCAGAGATGTTTTATTTTGTGATCTTTTCATTGAATTCTGTGTATGATTACCATTATGACCTCTCTTCCCCTCACACCCCCGCCCCCCAGCAGTTCAATGCTTGTCAGAATTTCAGAGATTTCCTTGCTGATGTTTCTGTTTTTCTTTCTTCATCTTTTCACCTCTGGTAACCTTGACCATTCTCTTGGCTTCAGCTACCTTTTCTCTAAGAGATTATGCTGAGTCCCATATCTGAGAATGAGAGCTTTCATTTATCCAACTATATCCAGCACTGATCCACATGGATGTTGATCTCAAGTTCAAAGTTAAGTTTATTACCTGACTCTTCACCTATTCTTTCTCTTGAACTCCTTATCTTACTGAGTTAAATGCACTTACCTTGTGTTCTAAGTCAGAAATCAGAACTGATTTAGATTCCTATCCCACTAGTTTAGATTTTCTATCTCTGTTCAGTGTTTCACCAGTACAGAAATACAGTTTAAATCCATTCTCTCTCCTAAGATCACTCCTACTTCAAATGAAAATATTAAACATTCTTGCTTAGATTATTGTAGTAATTGTTTCTGTTTCTTTTTTAATTATTATTTTGCTGATACTTGGCCTTGAACGCAGGAATTTTTTTTCTCTAAGAGCTGGTACTCTGGCTTTCTTGTTCATGGCTGGTACTCTACAACCTGAGTCATCTCTTCAGCCTGACTTTTTTTTTTTTAATAATTACTTATTTATTGTCAAAGTGATGTAGAGAGGGGTTACAGTTTCATACATAAGGGCATGGGTACATTTCTTGTACTATTTGTTACCACCTCCCTCATTCCCCCCTCCCCATTTCTGCCCCCCCCCCGCACCCCCCATGAGTTGTTCAGTTGGTTTACACCAAATAGTTTTGCAAGTATTTCAGCCTGGCTTTTTACTGGTTAATTTGTGGTAGTTTCTCATGAACTTTCTGCTTATATTGGTCTCAAACTCCAGTCCTCCAGATCTGTTTCTCTAGTTGGCTCTCTTAGTGTCTTCCATAGGTCAGTTAGAGGGTATGATGTCAATACTAAGGTTATCACATTTTTCTTTTGCTTACACTCACAACAGGGCTTTTATAGCCATTGTTATCATGGCCCAACTTCTGGGGCAGTTTGTCACCTCTGTCCTGTAAAATTTCTCTTTTCCTATCTTTATACTGCATATGACCTTATTATTGGCTACATTGGACCTGTAGTGCTACAACTGGACAATTCTAAGTCATGTTTGCTTTAACTTCTTTATTATTCCTCTCCTGGAAAAATCTTACTTCTGTCTTTGATATGTCACCTTTTCTTTTTCATCTTTCAAACCTTAGTTCAAAGGTTACTTCTAGAAAGCTTTCCTTGACATGAGATTGTCCTCATTAGAGTTAATCTTATTTCCATGCCACCACTATACCCCTTAACCAGAAGGAATCACTCATGGTTTTGCAATTAAATTGCTATTTACTTATTTACTCGTACCCTAGACTATAATTTTCTTGAGGCCAGTAGTCATGATTTCTTTGACTACATCCTCTGCTTAAGGTATTGTATTCAATAAGAGCATACTGAATGAAAAAGAAATTAACCAATGAGCTTTAGTAATGACACTGTACAGATTTTCCCATCCATCAGGAAAGGAATGAAAATAGTGTATGCTAGTGAATTTTTACTCTATTGTTAGACCTAATATCATTGACAGAGAGAAAAATTAGAAAGTCTATATTTGTATACTTATTGAAATGCTATTATGCTGGGGGTAGTTTCTGATTCTCTAAGAAACATGACAGCATTTCCATAATGCCAACATTGACTGAAAGATTTTCTGATTTGAAACTTGGAGCTGCTTAGAAATACATGTATATTTGGCTTTATATAGAATAGCTATCCAGAGTTGTGAGTGATTGACTGTACTTTTCAATTTCTATTAAAACATCCTGGCATCATTTATCCTCAGAGGATAAATAGTAGCAAAGGTTAGAAATATTTAAAGCACTCCCCCCACTATGTATAATGAGAGGGACAAAAAAACTTCCAGATTGCAATTATAGACTGGCACACATAATTAATGAATGACCTTGTCTAAATTACAGGATAGCCTGAATATATCAAGCATGAGAAATGAAAATGCTTTAGCTGGGTTCAGCAAGTTACATTTAGAAAGTTCTAGGGCACTTTTGATCCCTGTTTGCGGGGGAAGGGTATATATACCCATAGTTTAAGAAATTGAAAACTATCTAGAATTTCATTAGTTTATAGTTGTAAAGGAGTTGTACACTTCCAATCACTGAGCATTTGTGTCCTATGCTAGATTAAACCTCTGATTGAATGCAGTACATTCTGTTGAGTCCTTATTCTGGAGTAGATTACAGAATTGCAGCTGATGTTTCCCATCTTAAGTAGAGCATTGCTTCATATGGGAAAATGTTCCATTTGTGCCTAGCTATGAACCTATTGTATCCAGAGTTTACGTCTGCCTTCTGGAAGAAGTTAGTGTTAACACTGTGTGCAGTTCTGTTGAAGGTATGGTATTCCAATATTGGGTTCTTCTGGGTCTTGAAGTGAATTTGCCATTAGCAAGGCTTTTATTCTCATCCAGGGAAAGAAAGCTGGTTAGTGCCAGGTGTCCCTGTTTCTGCTTACAGCTTTTTAGTGTTCCAGAGAACCCATTCCCCGCAGGTGCACAAATGGGACTCACATTGTCTCCATCTGCCTCTTTTGTTCCATGTCTCCCTTTGTTCTTGTAATTAAAGCTTTTGGATTGTGGGTACCATCTTAAAATGTTTGTGTTTACTGGATTTCAGTGTATTGCAAGGACAGGGTCTTTACAATACTAAGTAGAGCTTTTCAATCTGGAAAAAATAAATAATTCATAAAAAAAACTTGGTAATAACATGGTGTCCTTTGTATAAGAATATGCTAGAAACAATCATTCAATTTCTTAAATGTGTAACTGCTGCCTTAAAATTCTTGATAAATATCAAATTATCCTTCACATGTAATGTTTAGTAGTGTGATTTATTTGTACTCATATGTCTAAATGGAACAGTTCTGAGCCTTTCCCTTTTTTATTTTTTTCCTAAGAAATCATTTTCCAATTGGGGAAACGTATTGTTTATTGCCAAATAGGTAGTGTGTCAGAATAATACATTGCTATGTTATCAATTTCATATATAAAGTGAAAAGTAAAGCAAATTGTGATGGGTATTCACTCTGTGCTTGTAATGAAATGAGATACACCAATGTTTGGTACACCTATATCAATAATTATTGTCTTTTCTTGAAGGATTGTTTCATTAGTAATATGGTGTGACCTTTTTCTCTTCAAATTACTTTTGTTTCAAAATTTGCTTCACAGAAGAGAGATACTTCTGCATGTTTTGTAAATTTTAATTTTATTGTCAGTGTGATGTACAGAGGGGTTACAGTTACGTAAGGTAAGGAGTACATTTCTTGTCAAACTTGTTACCTCCTCCCTCGTTTTTCTCCCCAATCCCCACCCCTAAGTGGTACAGTTAGTTTACAACATATTGTGTATTGCTGATGCATTGGTTTGCCCTTTGTCCTTTGTCTCACCATTTTGATGTTCCCCTTCCCTTCCCTAATTCATCAACATATATTTAATACCCAGGGTACCAAAATCAAATACAGTGACAACAGGGGCTAAACTATAGGGAAGAAAAATGCAAGAAAAAAAAAAGAAATAACTTCACACAGTGCATTAAAAATAACAATGAGAAACCACTTGTTCCCATATCTTGGAATTTAATTAGCTTAGCATCATCTTATATGATCATATGTACATAGTCATTGAGCTATTGTGATCCTCTGCTAGGACAATCCTAGACATATACTAATTATTACCAATGAGAGAAAACTTAAGTGAGGCAGACCCAAAGAAACATAGCTTCTGAATGTTTTGAGCAACCATTTGCTTGAAATTTTTTTCTTCCTTTCATTCCATGCCAGTGTTTACCTTTGTCAGTTCAATATTTCTTATATGTGACAAATGGTCCTGTTTCTTTCTTTTTTTTTTCAAGGCCTGGGAGTCTTGCTCAGCTCTTTTTGCTAATGGTAGTCACTCTATCACTTGAACCAATCTGGTTTTAAACTTCTTAAAAATTAATTAGTTAATGATGGTTAATTGGAGATAGAATCTCACAAACTTCTCTTCCTGGGCTGGCTTCAAACCAAGATCCCTAGTCTTAGCAACTTGAGTAGCTATTGTTCCATTTTTAAAAGTGTATCTTGATTGGAGAATTTGAGGCAATTGATATTTAGTTTAAATGTTGAAATGTATAGTGCTTTCTGCCATCTGCCATTTTGATTTTGATGTTTGCTTCTTTTGTAATCCTCGTTTGCTTCTCAACTCACGTAGTAGACTATTGTATTTATCTGATTACTTCTCTTCCTCGTTAGTCCTTTCCATATTTTCTGCAGTGCTGCTTTAATGTTCATTAATTCCCTTAGGGTTTATTTCTTTTACATGTTGTTGTTTATTATGGAATGTTTTCATTTGTTCTTTGATTTTAAAGGATACTTTTTTTAATACACTAGTCCAAGTTGGTGGTTAATTCCCTCCTACAACTTGGAATATATAATTTCTTGTTTCAGAGTTTCTGTTAAAAAATTTGCTGTTATAGATTTGCATGTGACTTGTTACTTCTTTTTCTTTGCAACTTCCAATATTCTTCATATGTTGTATGTGTTAATTTTTTTCAATTTTTTATTATCAAACTGATGTACAGAGAGGTTACAGTTTCATACGTTAGGCATTGGATACATTTCTTGTACTGTTTGTTACCTTGTAATTTTTTTATTACACCATGTCCAAGTGTGTTTCTGTTCTGCTTTTGCCTGAGTGTTCTGAATAACTCCTGTATATGGGTGACCCTCTCTTTCTTAGACTGGGAAATTTTAATTTGTTGAATATATTTCCTATGTCTCTACGCATCTTTTCTTCTATACTCATGGCTTGTAAGTTCTTCCTTTTGATAGTTTTCAAGAGTTTCATATTCCATTTTTATTTTGCTTGGGATATTACCTGAATAAATTATTTCTCCTATCTTACCTTTACTCTGTGATACTGAATTTTCAACTTATTGTAAAACCAAGTTTCTTATATAGGTGGGGGCATTATTGAGCTTTTAGTTTTATGTATTTTTATGTTTTTTTTCTCATGGTTTCTATATCTTCACTGAATTTCTCTTTGATATATGTGTTATCTTCCTTAGTTCATTCAGCTATTTATTTGAACCCTCTTTAACTCCATTCAGATCAGCAGTTTATTTTCCATGCCTTTGATTTCATTAAAGTGCTTTTGAGTGTCCTTTGGTTTTCTTGGCCATATTTATTAAGTCCATTGTTTGAAATTTCATCCACTTCACTATAGTTCATCTTTTATTATAGAAATTCTGGCTCTTATAGAAGATAAGTTGCTCTTTTTAAAATGATTCCCTGTGTTTCTATTTTATGAATACCTTTCAAGAAAAATTTTATGAAAGATAAAAATTCAAAAAGAGGAAAAATAGTTAATTGAGGAGTTTTTATAGATAACTCAGAGATGGTATAGAAGACTTAATTACATAATTTCTTAGAGTTCTTAATGATTTTATTTGTTTTTTAGCTTTTACAACAGATGTTCTTTTACAAACGGTCTTTCATCAACCTTAATAACTTGCCTGCAGTTTTCTGGTTTCATACATTAAATTTGTTTATTTGAAATTATATTAAACATCTAATATGGTGAAAGCATATATAATTATATTTATTCTGGCTACAAACTAAATTTGGATAATGATTTTCTACAAGGAATAGCTGCTGGCACCTTTACCCAATTAGGATTTTGATAGCAATTTCATTCTGAGGGAGTTTTGTTGTAGTCCTTTCCTACTCCACACTAGATATCCTACTTTTTGAAAAAGTTTAGATCTATGAGATGGGAGATGTATTTTATGACTTATTTATAGGAAGTCTCATAATATGTCAGTAAAAATCGCTTAATAAGTAGAAAATCCCTTCTGTCAATAATAAAAACAATATACATAACTGATTGCATATTTTGACATTTACACACACTTATTAGATATCATAAAAATGAGACAGTACTGTATTTTTATTTTCTTCTAGAAATAGTTTATTGCTAATTTATATGAATACATTCACTCAGTTAGCTCCCATCCTATCATTGTTGTAATGATGGAGAATTATTTTAATCTAAACTGTTTTAATCAAAATTTGAGTGCTTTCTTCTAGTGACTTATTACTATTGATATTTGTGGAATATATTAAATAAAGGAGTCCTAAGTAAAAAGGTTTGTGATTCCTAGAAATAGACCTCATTAATAATACAATGCCAGAGAATGCTGGGGCATATATGTCATTTTTGATACTTTACAACAGTGCCTTTCTCTATATTTAGCTTTGTAGTTAAGCAATTTAAAAATTTTTTTCCATAGCAGAGTTGATCACATTTTACCTTTTCTCCAAATGTATTGAGATACATATGGAGGTATGTTTAGTTTTCCTTTCATAAATATAGACTTCAGTACATCTTAGCTAGTTATTTTTAATGTTAAAAATTGACATCTCTTCATTGTTTTCAAACAAATGATTCCTAAATTTTCTGGATTGAAATAAAAGTCAACTTTTCAAGATTACTTGTCTGGGTATTATTCTCAGGAATTTGTGCATGTGTCTGGTAGGCAGGCAACCACCGGATTGAATTTCTAGGACCCAAATATTCCTCCTCTTTAAATTTTACTTATGTTACATAATCTTTATTTCAATTCCAAGTTATTTCTGGTTCCAAATCAATGTATTGCCAATACTATTCTTGGACACATATGTGATTTATGTGTATATCTATTGCTAATCTTCTCAACTAGTTCTAACTGGACTAGAAAGAACTCAAATATTACTGTTGTATGAAGCCTTCACTTCCTTATTCATTAATCCTTAGTTTTAATCTTATGTTTCTATTTCTGTTTTATTTTTCTAGTTGAACACTCTAAGTAGATGATTGTATCATGCACTTGACATATTTATGTTCCTTTTGCTTGGGTGGGTATAAACCTTTAGACTTTTGCTCCAGAACTCTTTAGATTTGTTACATTGTCTTCCAAATTTTCCCATAGTTCAGATCCTTAGGGCAGCCTGATTTGTATTCCTCTTTGTAGACTTTTTGTTTTGCTTCAGAGTTGGGCTGGCACTCTTTCTCATCTTTAAATTTCCCTGAATTATTGCCAAGATGTTTGTGAGAGTTGTTGGAGGTTTGCAGTGTTTTAGGGCTGGAGTTCTTGGTGAGATCTTGAATAATGAGATAGTCACAGAGGAGAGGAGGTAATTGTCCCCACCCCCTCCCCTAAAGGTTCCCAGCATTTAGTGCTGTTGAAAGGCGATGGATCATACAAGTACTAATCTCATCACTGGGTTAACTCCTTGGCAAGTTCATTGATACATGGGCTGGTGGGAGCCGGGCCTTGTTGGAGGAATTAGATCATTGGAGTTGTGTCTTCATAAGGTTTATTTGCCTGGAACCATCTCTCTCTCTCTCTCTCTCTCTCTCTGCTGACATGAAGCAAGCAGTTCTGCTATGCTGCATTTTGCTCTTGTGATATCTGACTCACCACAGGCCCAGAAATAATGCAGCCAAGAGTCCATGGAATGAAAGCTCAGAAACCAAGAATTAGAAAAAAACAACAACAAAAAAGAAACTTTTGTTCTTATGTAGTCTGTCACAGCAGTGGTCAATCATGTGTGAAATGTGTGTTCCTGAATTTAGGGCTCCCCTACACTGTCTGCCAAATGTGGGAGGGACTTCCATGGAAAGCAGAATTGGTGTTGTGGATGATTGATGGGTATCTGCCTACTCTTCCCCCACTCCTACACACAGGAACCCATATATTTAGTCAACCACTCTGAAGATGGCAACAACACCAGGCAGGCAAACTCTGGGAATCTCCTTTGAGAATTTAGGGGGATATCTTCTTTCAAGAAACAGGAGCAAAGCCTCTCCTCAAAGTAGTAAAATGTGGAAAGAGAAAGCTCTCCATTCACACAGATGAGCTGAGCACTTTTTTTTTTTTTAAATAATGAGGACATGGCCCCTTGTTGTTTTGATTATTTCTATCTTGCAGATCAAGCCCGTTCCATTATTTCCATTCTAAAAGAGAATTTTTTTTTCAGTAGTAACTCCTAACGTTTTTCCTGGATTTTTGTTCTACACATGATTCATACCCAGTCTAGTCATTTTTTACCCATTTGGTTCTTCTCTTTATATTCTGCTATTGGGCTCTTGAATAGCTTCTATAATCCTAACAACTTGAGGCCCTTACTCTCCTGTATTTGACTTATAATACAGCTCTCACTTTCCTTTTTGTTATACTCATATGATTCCTTATTTCACACAGGCTTATTTTCTTTTTCAGTATTGCTATTTTTATATTCTTTTCATGATTTTCAAAGTTTTCATTAATCATATCCTCTTAGTAGGCTTTTTTTCTAGATACCAAAATATAGCCATGAGTAATAAAATTAATGTTAGTTCAGTGCTTGTTGTGTTCAGGTTTTATTTTGCACCTTTCCTTTATTAACTTTTTTTAAACCTATTTTTGGTGCTGATAGTTGGGAATATAGGACCTTTTGTTTTTGCTAAGCATTTTTGCTCAAGGATTAGTGCTATGCTACATCATGAGTCATACTTTAACTTCTTTTTGCTGGTTAATTGTAAATACAAGTCTGTTGAATTTGTCTGCCCAGGGCTGGCTTCAAACCCTGCACCTCAGACCTCAGCCGTCTGAGTAGCTAGGATTACAGGAATGAGCCATAGCACCTGGCTTATTTTATTAACTTTTTAAACCTACCTATTACCTGTATATAAGGTAGAAATCTCTAGATTAGTATTTTAGTACAAGGAAAGATTACCACAAAGGGGTAGAGGAAAAATGGAAGAAGGAAGGCAAAAAAAGCCATTTAGAAGGTGTCTGGGCTGTAGATATGGGGGTCAGGTCAATCCTCACTCTAAATTTGGCCTCCATAATTACACCTGGAAGTCTACGGAAGCTGAGAGGTCTTTACCTTCAAACCCTCACTCATTCATCAGAGAGTGGAGACAGTTCGCTTGAGTTTTAACTGCTTGGCATGTTTGCACTGGTCCTGCACACAGCATTTTTCGGTGATGAGAGGATGAGCAGGCACTGTCTGGCTGAAGGGAGTTGTTGCTCGCGTGGGTAGGGTAGCTGCCTGAAGAGAAAGGAACAGTAAAGTGCTGAAAGAGGGAAGACATGGATAATGTTGGTCTCAGCTGGAATCAAATGAAAAAGAATGAAGTAAAAAGTGGTGAGTGAATTGCTGCAAGTTGCAGAGCCAGGCAGGAATAGAGGCTGGAATAGAGATGGCTAACGTTATTCATTGCTGTGAAGATGTTATGGAAGGTTGAGGAAATGAAAAGTGAAGGAATCCACTAGGTTAGCAGCGTGTGAAGGAAGTCCCTGCTGATGAAGATGAAGTGAGGAGGTGAGGCTAGGGAAAGAACATGAAGCCTGGAGAATGTCTTATGTGTTTAAAGAATAATGAGGTAAGCAGGGTGACTGGAGCAGAATTAGTACAGGGAAGAAGGCAAGGCAGCTGGGCCACATCACATGGTGCCCAGTATCTCCCAGTGCATTTTCCTTTGTCTTGTGTCCTAGGTCATTAATATCATTCTTTCTTGTCACCTATCCACTTTTTCAGTTTTCTAAGAACTCATCAAGCTACGCTATTGAGATGCATTCAAAGATCTTCTCTTCCTAGGACTTTTCAGATCCAAGTTCTTTACCTTGCATTGGAGTGGTTTCCACAGGCACTGGGTCTTCTGATTTTCTACTTCATGTGTGTAAAAAGGACAACCTGTCTGGACCCAGTGTGTGTGTGTGTGTGTGTGTGTGTGTGTGTGTGTGTGTGTGTGTGTGTGTGTATTGCTTTTCTGTGATTCTTTCTCTAATCCTTTGTGTGGATTCACAGACTGAGAAGATAACAAGGAAACATACAGCAGCATAAAGTGCCAGACCTGGCTCAGAGACTCTTTCCTTATCTATGACATTATTCCTCTGTAGTGGGAATTTCTTTCTTTATTCCCAAGTGGAAACAAGAGAGTCAGCCTCCTGGGCCCCTACTTCTTCAGGAAGTAAAGAGAAATGAGTGTGCATAGATTGCAGTTCAAGCAATAAACAGGCAAGGGCCCAGACAGGAGCACTGTATGCATGGTTCTGTGAGAGACTTTCTTCATTTCTCCCCTCCTTCACTGATTCCTGCGCACAAATATTAGGTGACTAGATTAAGTTTTATATCAGGTTGTTGTTGTTGTGTTTTTTTTTTTAGAATAGGAGATGTTCTGGGTTTATGTCCAAGAATATTTTTAACTGTGTATTTTTAGCATTGTATACTTCTGCAGTGAATTATACCAAGTTATATAAAAATCTGAGGGATTTCCTGGGAGGTAGAGCAAAATACCAGATTATCTCTTCCCCCTCCCTGCCCCTCCCTTGAGACTTACTGTTAAGTAAGTGGAGTGAATACATTTTGAAAGAGACAAAGAGTACTTTCTGCTGAGGTTTGAGACATCATAATCTGGGCTCCATGCAAGTGGGTTGCATGTTTTGTACTGTAAATGATGAAGAGGGGTATTTTGGATTGTAATATTCCTGTAGCATATGCACTCATGCATGTAATCGCTGAGAAGCTAAGTTAAAGCTAGCACGGAGAGCAGATCATTTCCTTTCATTATTGAGTAGGATGAGGTTAACATTGGAGAGGCCAGCTTGGGCTGGCCATGCCAATATGAATGTGATGTGACTTTCCTGTCAGCTGATCACTTGTAGATGGTGTGTTTCAATGCTTTCCAGCATATCTCTGGCATGTCGTGTTGGTAAAACATCTATACTCATCATTTTTTTTTACATTCATTTTCCACAGTCTGGCCTCATCTGAGAGAAGGCTAGACTGTGAAGGCTGCCATGAGATCTTATTCATTTCCAGCACCATATAAACATGTACATCCGCCTAGGTAAATTACCATAACTGGTTTTATTTCAACCCCCCTTCCCTCTTGCTTTCCCCCAACAAATGATTTCTCCTTTCTGATTGAAATGTTACTTAAAATCAGCTTTGAAGACAATTATAGGAGATTAGCATTAAGATGGATAGTAAAATGATCAAAACTACCCCTTTTTAAATTGTGTCTCAGAGAGAAGTGTATTATATCAGCCTTGGTGGTAGGGATTAATTAGCATTGCTACCTTTTAAGTAGGAGTTTATTATACACACTTGTAATGTTTTCAACTCTGCCCTTACAGGCATATATTAAAAAATTAGGCCTTAAAAAGTTGCTTGAAAATGTATATTTTCACAATTACAGAGAAAGGAACAAATGCAAATCACCATAAAGCATCTTTAAGATATCCATATGTATTTGTGTTTCCCCCCCCCCCCAGAATAAACAGTTGTTGCAATAAGCAATGCTAGGATCACAATGGAATTAGTTAAGTAGGTCCATTTCTTTAGTTGGTGATGCTGGGGGGGGGGGCGGGCTCCTTGTGGAGTCATTCAGTGATTCAGCTTCCATTCACATCTTGATTTGTCATCCGCTAGAGTCCCAAGGTTAGACACGTGCTAATCAATAAATGAGCAGAAAAGGCAAGGAGGAGGCAGCAAGAAGTCCTTTAGAGCCAGGCCTAGAAGGGTCATTCAAACTCATATTTCCATTTCTTATATCAGAACTCAGTCAGGATGGTACCTTACTGCAAAGGATGCTGGGAAAGAAAACTTTCAGTCCAGAAGTAGAAATACAGTTGGGTGATCAATTAACCATTAATATATATCTAATTACAGAAACCTCATGCCATTAGCTAAATTGGCTTTCTTCCTGAAACCACTGATAATGGATATCTAGTAAATGAAGGTATCTCTAAGCACAAAGCATAGGGAAATGTTTTCTTATGTACCTCACCTAGACTCTTGTTTACATGTGTATACCCTGCCAAGTACATCTGAACCCCTGGAAGCTGGAGGGGGCATTTTATGCACAATCCCTGACTTTCACAAAATTAACTTTGTTTTTCTTCTTGTTTTATCTAATTAAGTCTCTTTTTGCCTTGACTCCAAATTCTTTAATGCTCTGACTTATACCCTCTGCCCAGAGTGGGTGAATTCAGGAACATGTTAGTAAAAACAGTAATTTGCTTACTTGATTCATATTAAGATAGGGTTTATTGTAAAAATTCTCTCAGATGCTTTCATATGACTTCTCCCTGACATCAGCATTGTGACTTTTCACTTAGCCACGCTCAAAGTATCTTTCTAGATCTTTATTTTCAGCATAACTGGCCTTGCTTTTCCCATCCCTGAAATCAAACTACTAAAAGTGTGGCAGCTGACATGAACACTGGTTTCTCAGACTTTTGACCTATCAGTGACTATTTAGGCCATAGCAAAGCTGAAAACTTTGTTCTTCTTCCATGGTATTCTAATAGGATCTACAAGGGTCTTTAACACTTGGCTTAGTATTTATCCCAGATTAGTTCTGGGGCTTCCATTTCTCAAGCCTGTTAGATGAAATCTATAGGAACTTTTAAGTCAATAATTAACAGAAAAAGAGATCATCACTTGATAGAATTTCTGAAACAGGTGAAAATGAACAGAGGTGGGGGTTCACAGAAGAGGTGTAACTGGAAGAAAGATGGTCCCTATATTGTTTCATTCCATATTCTTGAATTTTGTCAGCATGTTATAACTGTTCTCATCTGCATAAAGCCAGAGGGGAAGGAGCTCTTAGTCCTTTAATGTCTGTCTCCAAAGGAACTATCTCCTTTCTTTGACAGAGGGACTAGTTTCTCTGAAGAGTGATTAGAAGATGGCAGCCTGGTCTAACTTAATTCATCTGTGGACCATCTGTGTTTCAGCTTCTATACCCAGGGGATAAATCCTTGTGAAACCAAGACATGACCTTGTACATACTTGAGTTTCGTAGTGCTTTTGTTTTTTTCTTCTAGAGAATAAAAATACAGCTTCATAGTATTTTAGGGATCTTCAGATATGTCAAAGATGATCAGTACTACTTCACTTTATCTAAAACTGATTTTAACAAGTTCAGTTTGTAACTTACCAGTTCTCATTCTATACTCATTATTTTGTGCTGGGTAGCTGTGTGAGGTCACCAGATATCTGTGAATGTATTCTTTTTTTCTTCTTGTGCTTGGGTTAGACTCTTTTCCAGGCTCTTGTGTGTGTCAGTGAGTCCTAGTCTCAAGTTCCTTCCAGAGGAAGTGAGTGTATACCACCCGAGGCTAAGTATAAAGTCCTCTCCTTCTTCCATATCCTTCTAATCCTTTCAGCTGGCTGACTGGCGTTTGAACATCAGGGCAACTTTTGGAGTCATATACTGAAGAAGACAGTGACTCATCCTGCTGGGACCCCAAGTGACTATGCATAGAGCTGCTTCCTTGTTTTGGAAACTAGTGCTCAATGCATATGAGAAAAACCTCTCCCTGTTCTTTAAGGGAAAAGAATTTTGGTATCTGGTTTTCCTTTAGCGTAGGCTGTGCTCATATAAAAGAATTGAATTGAGCATGCGATTTTGATATTAGGAGAATGGCCTATATTAACCAGGTTTCTTTCTTCTATACTATATGTGGCTACCATATAATAAATTATGGTGTCTTAGCCATCTCATTACTATAGTAGCCATAGAAAAATTGATTATCCTTAGTTCAGTTTTGTCTTGAGTGGGAGGCTTCAGGTCTGTAATGGAATTGTTTGGCAAAAATAGAAACAATTAGCTGGGCACTGGTGGCTCATGCTTGTCATCCTGGCTACTCAGGAGGCTGAGAACTGAGGATTGCAGATTGAAGCCAGCTTGGGTAAGAAAGTCTGTGAGACTCTTATCTCCAATTAACCACCAGAAAACTGGAAGTGGAGCTGTGGCTTAGAGTAGTAGAGTGCTATCCTTGAGCAGAAAGAGTCCAGGCATTGAGTTCAAGCCTCTTTACTGACAAAAAACAAAAAAAAGGAAAAGGAAATAATTCACTGGGAGGAGAGCGTGTGACTCAGTTTCATGTCACTATCACTTATTCTTTCCTTGTGTGGCATTGTCTTTTACATTGGCTGATCATAATGTATGGCCATCTACTTATGACTTTAAATTTAGTACTACCTTCATCATACAGAAATGTATAATGGTGCAGAATGTGCATATCTATATATATATATAGGTATCTATACTCATATATCTATATGTTAATAAATAGGTATAGGTATCTGTCTCAATATCTAACCATCTTTCTGTAATCTATCCTTTTTTCTAAACAAATAAGGATAATAAAATTAACACTGTATTAGTTTTCTATGCCTACTATAGGTAATGAGATAGCCAAGACAGCACAATTTATTATCTTACAGTTCCTGAGGCCAGAAGTCCAAATGGATCTCCCTGAGTTAAAATGTAGATATACTCAGGATTACATTATTTTCAGAAGGCTCCAGGAAAAGTGCTTTTCCTTTCCTTTTCTGGCTCTTTAGAGGACACCAATCAAGACTCAGGGATAACTCCATGATCTTCAAAATCAGCCACAATGTAGTCATTTTCATGTTAAGTGATTCAGAACTCCTCTTCTACCTCCTTCTTCTAATTTTAACTATTCTTTTTTTTTATTCCATTGTCAGATGTGTGGCTTGAACTTCGGGCCTTGGTGCTGTCCCTGAGCCTCTTTGTGCTCAAGGCCAGCACTCTAACACTATGAGCCACAGCACCACATTAATTTTAAGTATACTGTGATGGCATTAGTAATCCAGAGAGTCCAAATTAATTCCCCCTAAGCCCCCAATTTTAACAGCTGCTGTTCAGTGATCTTAATTCTATCTGTTGTGTTGCTTTATGTCCCTGTTGTTGTGCAATATAACATATTCCCAAACTTTGCCATTAGGATGAGAACATATTTGGTAGAAATTATTTTGTCTATCAAATGACATTGACAGTATCCTAGAGGATCACAATGCCTATGAAGACAGAAGATGTCATGGATGTGTTCTGAGTTGAGCTTGATCACTTCAATGAGGAAAGGGTAAAATCAGCCAGGATCAAAACATAAGTAATAGAAAAGAGGTTGAAAATGATTTTGAGAGCTATCGAATACAAAAAGACTTTTTAGACACTACAGTAACATGAATAGTTAGTCTAGAAAAATCATCCTCAAAGCTCAGTGGAAGACTGACAAGAGACAGTTCATCCTGGAAATTGGAATGGTTAAAAGGCATTGGCAAGCCAGACTGGTGGCTCACATCTATAATCCTAACTACTCAGGAAGTTGAAAAATGAGGTTGCAGTTTGAAGCCAGCCTGGGCTGGAAAGTCCATGAGACTCTTATCTCCAATTAACCACCAACAAACTGGAAATGGAGTTGTGGCTCAAGTGGCAGAGTGCTAGCCTTGAGCATAAAACGTTCAGGGACAGTGTCCAGGCCTTGAATCCAAGCCCCAGGACTTGTAAACACACATAATAAGGCATTGGTAACTCTCCACTGCGTAGTGATGCTAGTTTGGGCGGTAGAAAAAGAACCTGCACTGACTTAAAACTGTAGCTGGTAACTAGTGGCTCATGCCTGCAATCGTAGTGACTCAGGAGGTTGAGCTCTGAGGATTGCGGTTCAAAGCCAGCCCAGGCAGGAAAATCTGTGAGACTCTTATTTCTTATTAGCTAGTAGCACTGGCATCATGGCTCAGAATGGTAGAGTGCAAGCCTTGAGCAGAAGAGCTCAGGGACAGCCTACAGGTTGCGGGTTCAAGCCCCACAACCAACACAAAAAATGTAGGAGACAGATTCTGTAGACTTTGTAGTGATTTGTTACATGGAAGGACAAGCAGAATTGGGTCTAAGATAATTTACTCCCAGGTTTGAACTCAGGGCCTTGTACTAGCTTGACTTGCTTGGTCAGATTTCACTCTTCTACACGAGGCACACCTCCAGCTCTGTGAATATTGCTAAATAAATATATGAGAAGAATAGATCTGTAGAGAGGAAATGAGAGTTTTGGTTTTGGTCATGTTAGGTCATAGCTTCCCTGGGAAGTCTAGGTAGAGGCCTAGTTGGAAATAAGAAAAAAAAATCATGGAGTTCAAGAGTTAAGGAAATTCAAGTAAAGGAGTTCAAGTAAAGGAAATACAGTGTCGATGCCAATTTGGTGGTCCAGTCAGGGCTATACTTCTATCATAAACACATGAGAAAGGTAGCTACCTCCACAGCTCTGAGGGCTGCACTCACACAAACTGCTTTTTAGATTCTCTGCTTGGGATATTTGGTTCTTGTCCAATTGTCAACAAAGCAAACAACAACAAAAAAATCAGAATGTCAATAAAATTTACAAAGTAAAGTGAAGACTAGTTCTCTGGAGGAAAAATACCCTTACTGTTGTTTTTTTTTCCCTCCAGAAGTTGGAGGATAAGAAGAAATGTATTTGGTAATACATTTGAACACAGATGCTCATGAACAGCATGGCTTTCAAAGGATGTGTGCTAAATGAATGACTATAAGTAGACTGGGGAGTTCTGGGACAGTCGTCTAAGAGGAAGGAGAAGAAGAGAATAGGAGGAAGAAAATAGATTAGATATAAATTGGTAGTGTTGATTTTCTGATGAACATGGGAAACTATCTTCAAAGTCAATTCCAAAGAAGAATTTAAAAATAAGTGCTCTGGGCAATGACCAGAGCACCAGGAAAGGATTTAATATCCCAAGGAAGACACAGAAGATCAGAGTTCTGTAGATGCATGCATTATGGTACACTTAGTAAGAGAAATCTTCTTTTCCTTTCTTTATCACCTCATTATGTTCAACCTCTGCAAAGCTTAAAGGAGGAAGCAGAGCTTTCGTAATGTGGGCTCTTCACCATTGTAAGATGAGTCTGAATTGAAAGGATTTCCTTTTGATTGTGTAGATTCAGGATCAGATCCAAAATTGGGTGCCTTTGACTTTGATCACCATTCAAGCTGAGCACCAAGGCTTTTGACATTGTGAAGAAATAGTGACAGATCAAGGGATTAAAAAGAAAAATCACTGCTGATAAAATTCAGTTCACACATTTTTAAAGACAGGTATGTGCTATATATGGTTGGGGTATGGGGTCAAGCTGTTAGTGCTGATGAGATGGCAGCTCAGGGGAGCAGAAAACATTTTCTGTTGTGATGACAGTGAATGACCAACACACTGATCTTTAATCTCTGTGTTTGCTAGAGGGAAAACACAGAAGAAGGCTGCAAAATAAATACTCACAAGGCAGTTTCTTGAACAGCTAGTTGAAATCCCTAAGTCCCCCCAGATTCTTCTGAGTGATACCAATAAAAATTCCAACCCCGTGCAGTGGAAATGGAATTTCCCCTCCTTTTCTTCATTTGTAACAATAGGCCAGAATGACAGTGGAGTATGGAATTCCAGGAAGTATTACACTATTGTATGAAGTTCATCTTTGCACAAGAAATCCATAAGGCATTTTTTCCTAATAGAGTAATGATCATTGGAGAGTTTTATATTTTATTAGAATAAGAACAAATGTTAGAATTTAAAAATTATCATTTAGTAGATATCTTTTATGTTTTCCATTTCAAAAGATCATATAGAAATAACCAGAGTTTGGTTAAAAGTGGAAACTTACCTTCTTCACATTTGTATGTAATTTTCATACTAGAAGAGTAATTTGTCATAAGACTGATTACTGCTTTAATAATTCCTTTACAGAATAATGTATGAGGATTACAAGAGGTAAATATGTATAAAGGAAGAGAGCGAGAAAGAAGAGAGGGAGAGAGGGAGATGGAGGAGAAAGGTTGTGTTTAAGGTATTTAAACTTTTATTAGGGATATTATAAATTAATGATCCTGTTAAAAGTTATGGCTGAATATTGCTTTAAAAATATTGGGATTAGAAGGGAAAAGAAAAAAGTTGAGCTTGCTATAGAAATCAGTACTTTGTAGTTCTTATTTTTTTAAGACTTAAGATTGCCTTTTATCTTAACCGCAGCTGCTTTGAAGAACAAAAATCCACCCACTCAAGTCTTTGTCTATTTGTAATTTCCCAACTCCCTGAAGGCTTGGTGAATTGTGTGGCATTTTTCCAGAAAAAAATTGTCCAGCTAATCCACTGTAGTGAATCACAGCCTGGCAAGACCACAACTATCAGAAGCCCCAACAATGCTCATCTGGAAGGCATTGTGGTGGTCCCGAGGCCCTTGCTGTTACTGTTCACACAGGGTGCCTACTGCCTACAATGGCACACTTTCGTAGAATTAGACTGAAGGTTTGACCAAATCCATTTCAACTACCCTTAGGGCTCCTTTAATACAAGTCCTGAACCATAACTCCTCAGTTATTGGCTATAAAATATTTTGGTAGGAATCCTCTAGGCCTACTGTATTTATACGTGGCCATGAAACAAAATTTATGTGTAATGTTAAAAATACATAACATTCAATCCATGCATATGTTAAAAATACATTAAAACCCCTCCCACCGGCTGGGAGTGAGGCTCAAGTGGCAGAGCATCTGCCTAGCAGTTATGAGGACTTGAATTCAAACTCTACTACTATCAAAAACATCAATCACCCCCCAAATATTTCTGTATCTTTTAAGGACTCAATAAGATAAAAGCATCTAATGTACTCTGTAATAATTTGTTATATCCCCAATGCTACATAAATTATCTGAATATTATTATCTCATTTATTAACTTATTCTTTAAGAGAAATAAAAAGGCCTGTCCTTCACAAAGATTAAATAACATTCCTAAACTGGCTACTTCTTAAGATAACATAGGAATTTGATTCCCATCTACCTAACTTTAAAATGTGGGTGCTTCTATTCTCTCACTGGTGCTCAATATTGATTACATATTATATTTTTTGAGGTACATGAAGGTACAGGGGGAGTGGCCTTACAAACCCTAGAAATTTCCCTTAGAATTGATTGAGAGGGGCAGAAATTTATATGGGAAGTTCTGAGAAATTCATAATTATAAAGAGAGTCCATTGGAAAGGGGCTGGTACAAATGTCACTGGAACTCTGTGGCTTTAGTCATGTCTAGAGAGGAAGTTATCTGCTTCTCAATTAGCCATGATGCTAATGCAACACAACAGAGCTAGTGGAGGTGGTATGTGGACAAGGTCTGGCCTCTAGGTCAAACTGGCAAAGCAACTACTCAGAACAGAAGGAAAGCCCACCACTGCACATTTGGCACTTCTGTCTCATCCCTAGCTGGAATTCCCGAATCAAACACTAAATGCTCTCTGAATCAATGTTTTCCTCCATTCTGAAATTTAACCCTGAAATAGTCTGGCTCAACACACTCGATTGCTGAAGAACACTCTTTGTGTTTTGAAGAGCACTTCCCAGTATGGAGCAAGTTTAATTTGCCTTTGGAAGAGTAAAGAAATAAGGGAAAAGCAGTAAAGTGAAGAAAGGCACTGCCATTCCAATTAAATGAATATTTTTTCTTTGATTTTTTTTTGTTTGAAATCAGGCTTTATACTTCGCTGTCTTCCTTGCTCATTCCACTGGTGCTCTACTACTTAGACCATGCTTCCAGTCCAGTATTTTATGGTTACTTTGGACATGGAGTTAAAGACTTTTCTGCCTATGATTATCTTTGAACCCATGATCCCTTGGTCTTAGCTTCCTGAATAGCAAGGATTGCAGGTGTGAGCTACTTGTTTTCTTTCATAAGGAGGGGATCAGTACTAGGGTTTTAAACTCAACACTTTGCACTTGCTAAGGCTTGCACAATATCATTGAGTGATACTCGCAGGCCTACTTTAAAGTGGTTCTTTTAAAAATAGTGTTTGCGTTCTTTTTAGCCCTGCGTGATCTGTCTATTTAGGCTTCCTGTCATTGCTGTGACAGAACAGGCATGTACCATTCCATCTAGCCTCCTCCCTCCTGAAAACACCATCTCAAGGTCTTTTCTTCTGGCCTAGTCTTATATCTTAACCTCTCTTTCTCATCCTCCTATGTAGCTTTGAATGACAGGCATGCGGTTGAGAAGGAGTCAATTACTCAAGTTGCTAGGATTACAGGTGTGAGCCCCTGTGCCCAGATAGTTATTACAAATGGTACCAAAATCAGATATCTTCCAAAGCAATACATTAATGGCTTGGGGATGTACTGGGTAAGTGTTTTTTCCATACGTTGGTGCGATGTATTTCAGTATTATTTATCTTCTCTATATCCCCCCAAACAGTTCCATAGTTAGAATAATGTTCCATGCATGTGTATATCTAATCACATGGTTTTAAACTCTAGATTTTGCAAATAAATGGAAACATGCAGTATTCACCTTCTTGAGTTTAGTTTATCTCCCTCAACCTCCATTGTGCTCTCCAGCTCTGTCTGTTTACCTGCAGGTGACACAATTTCATTTTCTTTATGGTTGGGTAATGGGCCATGGTGTGTGAGTGTGTGTGTGTGTGTGTGTGTGTGTGTGTGTGTGTGATTGTCCTTATCTGTTTATCCTTTGCTAAGCCTCAGCTGATTCCTCTTGAGCACTATGAACAAATCTGCAATGAACTTGTGTATGTAGGTGCCTTTCTGGTACATTGATTTACACTTCTTCAGAGTGGATCAGTGGGTTTGTGGGTAGGTCTTCTTTTATTTTTATTTTTTTTAAAGAACCTCCATGCTGCTTTCCACAGTGGCTTTGCCAATTACATTCCCTTCAGCAGTGTAAAAGGCCTCCTGTTTATGCCTGGGCCAGCTTGGCCTGGACTGCGATCCTCCTATTTTTTGCTTCTGTGTAGGTGGGAGGCACATGGCTCCACACTTAGCTTTATATTGGCTAAGATGAGTTCTTGTTACTTTTTTTGCTCAGGCTGTCCTTGGGCTGCATTCATCCTAGTATCTGCCTAAGTGGCTACTATTATCTACTAAGTGGTTAGTACTATAGGCATCAGTGACTGCACTTGGCTCCCACCTATGTTCTTGTGTGACTTCTAGAAACAGGTAAATTAGCCGAGTCTTAAATTTAGGTTCTCAGATATTGTTTTTCATAAAGTCCTTCAGATGTTAAACATAATTATTGCTAAGTTAATATTCTTTTGTAAATTTGATTGAATAAATGATTGTTTTGCAAGTTATACTTTTATGTGCATGCACACCAGTAAACTTTAATTTGGAGTAACATACATTTTCAAAAACTAGATGACACAATCTTTGAAGTAGAAATACACATTATGTTGATAAATATAAACACCAAAGTACAACCACGTTCATTGCAGCAAGGTATGGAATCAGCCCAGATGCCCTTTAAAGGACAAATGGATCAAGAAAATGTTGTATTCGTACACACATTTGCAAAGAAGCATAAGGACATGGAAAATTATGTTAAATGAAGTAAATCAAGCCCAGAGAGACAGAGGTTGCATATTTTCCTACATTTGTAGAATCTATAATTGGTTTATAAACACATAAATACGTTCAGTGATAGGCAAGTGTACACAAATGTATTAACTGAAATATTGTAGATTGAAGGGGGAACTCAAATAGTGGAATTCTTTCAAAAATAAAAGTCAAAGTTCAACAAAATAAACAGCATAAAATGGGTACTTGAAACAGGAAGAGTGGGGTCAAGGGGAAGGGAGTAGACAAATGAAGAGGAGAAGGGAGGGACAGAGAATGCAGTTAAGTTAATGTATCTCCTACAAAATTAAGAAAAGTCTGGAAAGGGGTAGGTTGGGAGGGATGGGTGAAAATACTAAAAGAGTTGACATTTATCAAGATGCATTGTGTTTATAAACTGCTTTGTTAAATGCATCTCCTTTGTATAACTACTTAAGGAACATAACTTTTTTTAAAAAAAGTTGTAAGTCCTGCTAAAGCAGATATGGAAGGAACATGGTGATGGGCCTCTGTCATTTCTCTCAGCTGTCCCTTGTTAGGGTAATTTGTTTATAGTTGCATGTCCTGGCTAACAGTGATCTGCTCTTTAGGGATAAGGGGGACCAGTTACAGGCTGTGGTTCTGAGACTGCTCAGGGGCCAAGACGGCAGTCATGTCACTGCTTCCATTTCCATTATGCTGGGCTTGGAATCACCGGCTGTGTTTTCTCTCCCTTTTTCCAAAATTGCACTCTAACTTGTCCCACCACTTTCATTTGCTCTGACCATGATGGCTCACTTCCTATCAATACTTAAATATATTTCCCAGGAAGGTGGCCTTGTCTTTTTTTTTCTTGCATACTTTGCTGCACCTCCTAATCAAGTGATCTTATATTTTTTAGAGAAACCATGTGAAGTTCCTCATGGCCATTTTTTTTCTATAACTGCATTTCTCCATCTCAAAAAAATTTTAAGCCATTCCAGATTTCCTTAACATGTTTTTGATCTGTGTTCATCAATGGAAAAGGATCTCTTTTGCTTCTTTCCTTCGTTCCTTCCTTCGTTCCTTCCTTCGTTCCTTCCTTCGTTCCTTCCTTCGTTCTTTCTTTCTTTCTTTCTTTCTTTCTTTCTCTTTCTTTCTTTCTTTCTTCCTTCCTTCCTTCCTTTCTGCCTTTCTTTCTTTCTTTCCTTCCTTCCTTCTTTCTTTCTTTCTTTCTTTCTTTCTTTCTTTCTTTCTTTCTTTCTTTCTTTCTTTCTTTTCTTTCCTTCTTTCCTTCTTTCCCTCCCTCCCTCCCTCCCTCCCTCCCTCCCTCCCTCCCTCCCTCCCTCCCTCCCCACCACCCTCCCTCCTTCCCTTCCTTCCTTCCTTCGTTTTTACAAGAACCCTTCATGTGAGTCCTTGATCTTCCTCTTCTCCCTCATTTCTGGCTTCTTCTTTCATTCTGTCTCCTCTCCTCTCCCTCCTTGCAGATACTTTGGTCTGCAAGCTGCCTCAAACTCGACAGTGTGTGAGAAGAATGTTCCCTACCAATACTCCCAGAGAAATGGAAGCCCCAGACCTTACATTTCTAGGTGGAGGTACAGATTGATTACAGTGTTATAATGCTTTGAATGGAGGCATGTGTGAGAGGTGGGGGAACTGGCACTCTACAGGAGCATTTTGGAAAGGACTACTGAAATCTTAGGCACACTGTGTCATGTATATGAGCTAATACCTTTGAGACCCTGGGGGAATCATGTAGGTGATGCCACAGGGGAGAAGTGTGTATTATAGAAAAATAGTAGAAATTACTAGACTAACTGATCCCTTTCTAAATTTCAGTGCATTTCCAGGGAGAAATAACTTAGCTGTCAAGTATACTTCTCTGCCTAACTACTTTGTAACTCTAGACAGTTATAGAAATTGTTGCTGCCAACATGATTTTTAAATTAGGCCAATTAGAGCGCAAAGTCATGTCTAAAACCTTACCTACATGTAAGGAAGGGAAAAGTGTTTTGATAAAGAAGCTGGGCTAGCCTTTTAGAAAGAAAGAATTAATGTATTTATTCCATTTGCATGTCTAAATTTAAATGCTTCTTAATTCCATTCAATCATATAGAGTGAATTATTATTAAACACCTACTACATGCCTAGCTATTCTAAAGAATGCAAATATTTTTATGACAAGGTGATATAAATTCTGTTTCTGGTCAAAGGATTTATGCATTTGAAACTTTAAAGAACACAGTTGGATTTTAAGCAACCATGGAAATATATGCTTAGCTTTCTAAGTGTAAGATCAGTCAGAAAAGAGAAAGTTAGTGTTGGCAGAAAAGGTCTACAAAGGAGAAAAGAAAAGCTATTAGAGGGGGAGGAAAGTATTTGAAAAGAGAGGAACTAGGTATTTTAGCCCAGAGAGCTTAATTTTTGGCATAGGAAGATGGAGAGGAGCTTGGACTAATTATTGTAGCATTTGGATATTGTTAAAAATATTAGGATGGAGACAATTAGAAGTGGGAGTCACTGTTCCCATAAAGTTTCTTTCTATGAAACTTTTCAGTTTAGCTCTCCTGTCCTTCTTAGCAAACCCTTCTTTCATATATTTCAGAGTAGAATTTCATGGCCACAAGCCATGGCTCTATAATCAGATGTCTGATTTCCAAAGTTGGTTACACAATGTAATAATGACTGAGGACAAATTAATCAGCTGACTTACCATGTCTAGGATGAATTAAACCTTCTGTAAAGTTGATGGTATCATTATCAAATTATGTTCTGCTGATTTCTGACCACCATTTCCTGTTCTCTTGAACATTTGTGTGAGACCTCTGTAAGTCCTGTGCATGCATTTCAATGGGTTATGGTCTTGCTATTGAGTTATGTGAGTTTCTTATATACCTGGAACCTTAACACATTATCAGCTTTTTTTGTACACTAATGTCTGATTCAAGTACATGACTTTCTGTTCATTGTGTGGGTTGTTTCCTTTGTTGTGCAGAATTGTTTTAGCTTGATTTAGTCCTACTCATTTGTTTTTGCCTTTTTTAGTTTTAGTATTGTATTAAAAGATCATTGCCAAGAAGGATGTCAATGACTTATTCTTGTTTCCTTCAAAGACTTTTTACATGTTCAGATCTTACACTTAGATTTCAAATCCATTTCCCCCTCATTTTTGACGGTCCTGGTATTTCAACCCAGGGGCTCACACTGGCTAAGCAGATGTCCAACCACATGAGTTGTGCCCCAAGCTCTCTTTGCTTTATTTTTCCATATATTTTGTGTTAAGTATTTTTATGTATTTTCCCTGGGTCATACTCAATTAAATGGGCTACTGATGCCTTGTGAATAACTGGATGGCAGGCATGAACCAATATGCCCAGCTGTTTTTGTTAAGATGGGGTCTTTCTAACCTGTTTGCCTGAGGTGGTCTTGAATGTTGATCTTCTTGGTTTTCAAGCTTCCTGAATAATTGAAATCATAAGCATGAGCCATCATGCATGAATCCACTTTTAGTTGTGTTTTTGCATATGGAGATATTGATGCTTTTCACGTGTGTATTTTTGCCCAACACCATTTGTGTACAACATTTGGTGTCATGATCAAATAATGAATTATATGTGTATGGATTTATTCTTGGCTTGTCTGTTCTGTTCCCCTTGGAGCCTGTGACTTTACTGTTTTAAAACTTTAGTATCTAGCATAAGCCTAAAGTACAAGGAAAACAATAAAATATTTGATAAAGGAAGGGAAGACCACGTCAATAAAGCATTCCCTGGTGATTCACGTGCTTCTTCACATACGCACCTATGTCAGAGATAGCGTTTAATAAGTCTCTGTGGTGTTCATGCTGTTTTAAGCTTTTGTACACCTTTATCTTCTCATTGCGATTCCAAAATTTGGCATAGGAACTTTAAGTTTTATGGACTACAAAAAATATAATACAGGCCTATGGTAGAATAATGAGCATAGTATCTTTGTGGAGGTTCAAATTAATACACTGCTCTTTTCTAACTATCCATTATAGGTGTGTAAGAGGAGAGGGGTAAGATGATTGTAGTGATTTGGAAAGATTATGTGGTAAATGTGCAAGATGGATCATCATGAAGAGACACAGGGTTTCCAGGTATCCACCTGGAACAAAGGAACAAATAATAAGGCACAAAGGAACAAATAATTCAATGAGTGTTTATTTCACATGTATAGACAACATGTGTTTGATACTGGGTATAGATTAAGATTAATTCATAATGAAGTCCACTGGAAATAAAAAGATGTAAAGGATGCTTTTGAAAATCACATTTACAGGGTCCAGGCTCTCACTGTCAGATCCTGCTTATGTTTGCCTCTTTCTTTTGTTTGAAGACTGGACTACAGGGTGCCTAGATTTTCAAAAATTATCTTGGTGTTTCCTGGAGAATGTTGTGTGGTAAGATCGCATTTAAGTCCTTAGACTCTGAGTAACGCAGATTGACCTCCCTAAGGTGGCTAGTCTTCACACTTCATCGAAGGGCTAGATAAAACAAAAATGACAACTCTCTTCTCAGTAAGCGAAATTTCTCCTTACTTTGATTGCCTTTGAATAGGTCATGGACACTTTCCAGTCTCGAGACTGAACCGACCCAAAATCTTCCCACATCTCCTGCTTCCTGGCCTTTGCTCTTGGCTCTCCTATTTCTGACTTGCTCAGATCTTGAACTTGTCAGTCTTTACAACATAAGCCAATTCCTTGTACCAAATCTCTCTTTATGGATAAACCTATGTGATATAAAATCTATGTGTTATAAAACCTATATAATATACAAATCTGCATTATATATTATATATTATATATGAATATATGTATGTATTACAAATTTCATATGCTGTAAATAGGTAGACATTTATACATCCAACTTATGTATCCATCTTACAGATGTTTTGCCTAATGGAAAGTTTATCTCAGGTTCACATAAATATAGAAATAAACAAGCACATTATTTGCTAGCATCTTACTCCTAATTATACTCCCAGTGACATTAAAATTCATATCACTTCTAGCAACTATGTGTTCTCCCCTATCTTAAAATAATAGCACTTTTACAGTTATATATGCAATGATTACTTGGATTTTTCTTAGTTGCATTAGCCTTCAACAAGCCAGACAACTTGCAAAGTAATAAACAATTTGAAAGAAACATAATGAAAATTTATGAAAAAATTACTATAATTCCTAAATAAATAGCCAAGCTATTTATTTTTATTTTATTAAAATGTGAATCACTCTGATTTAAGGGTTGCTCATTTGAGCCTCTCCAGTATTTTCAGATAGCGAAAAATGCTAAAAGTGTTGCATCTTCCAATGAAAATGAGTTGCAATAGCACACTTATGGAAAAATGTTTACATGTTTGTACATACACATATTCATATATTTGCTTAGATATGTACACAGATGCATATATGTACATATATATAACCTAAGTGTATATAACATGTATATATGCACATATATACACATGTGTGAATATGCATATACCTATTTACATATTTGTGTACATATAATGAAATTGGATTTTCTATATACAGATACATATACAATGTTAAACACTAATTCATACAAAATACTTAGCTGTATGTAGTTATGTGTCAACACTGATGAATATAACCAGTTTTCAGTATATAGTAATAATCACACCCACTACTGGCACAATGGTATTTATGATTATGTTAAAACTTGCCTATGGGGCACGCTAAGCAAGTCTTTGCAGCAAGGAAGAAACTATCATGGTTTGACACATGATATCACTGGTATTTTGAATGCCTTTATACATGATAGACATAATAGAAATACAACTGTGTGGGTAGCTGTGATATCAAGGCAAGAAGGCTACAGGAGTCGGTCCCAGGATTATTGGCTTTAATTGGGAATATGAAGTCAGTGCACAATAAAAGGACTATAGCTGTCCAGGCAGTCTGATTTGATCATGTGCTGGTAGTAGTGGGAGGCAGAAGAAGTCAGATCTTTCCTGTATGTGGGAGAATTCAGGATTGGGGCGAGGCGGGGGGCACAAGCTGGTATTACTGAGTTAATGGAGTGAAACTTGGATGGCTTTGATACGCGCCAGAGTGAGAAGAAATAATTACATGGGTGCAGTCAGATCCTGGGCCTTCGTCTTCATTCTTGAACTGGAATGAATGCCATACCTTGGATGGGTGGGATTCCCTAGATGGAGAATTAGCTCTTCTTCCTCTAGACTCATAGTCACAACCCTCTCCTGGGCATATTTCCTTGGAAGTCCAATTGCAGCTCAAATTAAACCTGCACAAAATGAAACAAAGAAATCTTTGTTGTCTCCAACACAAATATCCACAGTTCCTCGTTCACTAAGTTGTATCACATCTACCAGTTGGAAGCTGAGGATACATCTTAACTTCTTTATTCCTTTCTCTCTAGTATTGCTGTGGACCTAGACACAAATAATCCTGCTGCTTTACTTCTTTTTCCATAGGCATCCAAGATTCTTTCCTGTAAGTTCTGATCTTCACCACTTAGTGATGGACAACAGAAAACACTCTATTTTTTTTCTTTTAGCACAAGGAGTTTAACAGCATATATTAGTAAAAATGCAATTTTTTAAAGTTTTTATTATAAAACTGATGTACATAGAGGTTACAGTTTCATATGTTAGGCATTGGATACATTTCTTGTACTGTTTGTTACCTTGTCCCTCATACCCCCCTTACCCTTTCCCCCCCTGAGATGTTCAGTTCACTTACACCAAACAGTTTTGCAAGTATTGCTTTTGTAGTTGTTTCTCTTTTTTTACCCTGTGTCTCTCAAATTTGGTATTCCCTTTGAATTTCCTACTTCCAATACCCATAAACACTGTTTCCAATATACTCAGATAAGATTACAGCGATAGTGTAGGTACAACCACAGGAAGGTGATACAAGAACATCATCAATAATAGAAGCTACAGATAAACATAGGACGTTGAAAGTAGTTACAACTGTGATATAACAATTGTTTCCACAACATGGAGTTCATTTCTCTTAGCATCATCTTATGTGTTCATAAGGGTATAGCTATTGGGCCTT
Organism: Perognathus longimembris pacificus; assembly: GCF_023159225.1. NCBI lineage: Eukaryota > Metazoa > Chordata > Mammalia > Rodentia > Heteromyidae > Perognathus > Perognathus longimembris. Next base: position 133,688,090 of record NC_063162.1, on the reverse strand, counting down.
GTGCTCTGTTATGAATTGCCTAAACTTGTACTAATTATTCCCAATAAGGGAGACCATAGAGTCCATGTTTCTTTGGGTCTGGCTCACTTCACTTAGTATAATTTTTTCCAAGTTCTTCCATTTCCTTACAAATGGGGCAATGTCATTCTTTCTGATAGAGGCACAAAATTCCATTGTGTATATGTACCACATTTTCCTGATCCATTCGTCTACTGAGGGGCATCTGGGTTGGTTCCAGATAAAAAAAGATCTTGAGAACAACCACCAGATTGAGCCTTTTAGTGATTCTGAGAACAACCCTCCCAGAAGTGATCCGTCAGATCTGCCTCACCAGGAAGCTGGGATCAGGAAGCTACTGTCCCATCTGACAACCATCATATCCATGAACAATGGAGTCTAAAGTAGGGCCATAATTACTAGCTGCAAGAAATACAATACTGTTGTGCTATTGGTTAGGTAATCAGGAGGCTAAATTTCTGTCAGAGAATGTACATGCCTTCCATGACAATGCCTATCCTCCCCCAACTCTGTCCTCTCAACCTAACGTCACACAAGAGAATCTGGGGAGCAGACTTCAAATCTAAATACCTGTCTACTCAGAGGGGGCATAGACAGATGGCTTCCATCTTTTCAACTGCTAGAGTACAGAAAATTTCACAAAAGGAAATTAAAATAGATGATAATCTGTTGGAAGTTTTCCCTCTCATCCCACATATCTCTCTTACGTTTTCTCATATAGCAGGATTTACTATCATTTTGATTATCCTTGATTACTTTTCACTTGTATATTATAAATCTCCCACCTCTAAACTAAACTTTCCTGGTTTATACATGACTTAGCATCTGTGAATGGTAGAGCAAATCTATTGCTCCTTTGGGTTGATTGATGAGTGGATAGAGACCATTAACTATTGCTTTGCTCAAACTCACTGAAGGACACTCACTGGCCTCTGATAGAATTTCTTATGTTTAAGGAGTCCATATATCTTACTACTAGAATATAGAAACTTAAGGAAGAAATGGGTAACATTATTATAATGGATAACATGATTATAATAAGACCATACATAAAATGAGGTTGTCCAAAATAATCTGATCTTCTTCAGTGGCTTCAGAAAGACTGAGATGTCTCTACTTGGCTCATTTCATTTTTCATTTTTCTGACATTTTCTAATAGTTGTGGAAGGGCTTGCATTCTGGGAACTATAGAAATTTCCTACTTTTTGTTTTGACTAATAGAACTCTCGCAGAATTATTTGGGATTGATTCTTGATCTTGTAGTAATTAAAATAAAAAGTAGGGTTATAGAGTAAGATTTTTCAATAAAAATTTGGAACAGGCTGCTCAGTAAACATCAGAAGCACTTTTAAAGGACACAAATTTTGAAAAAGCATTTCCGTCCTAGATATGATTTCCTTTGGGGTAGCTCAGGAACCTATTCATCATGAAAACTATCAGTGACTCTGGTGCATGGTTAGATTATTAGGAACCAGGAGACTAGAAGTCTCTGAGCTGCCCCCCATATTTGCGTGAGTACCATTATTACACATAATCATTGACATTCACTAAGGCCCAAGATGTAATGACTAATATGTCACTGTATCTTCCTCATGTGCTATTCTGTGTCCAGTGGGCCTACCTCTAAAATCCATGCATCTATAGCCATTGTGCCTAACCGAATGCCAAAACTAGCTAGGTCATTTCATTGCTTCTGTTTTCTCTTTCTATCATGAAATGTTTGTGATGCAGCAGACTGTCCCATATGCTGTGAATACTTGGGAAATATGGGTATGTGTAATCGTTGGTGAGTGCATGAATGTGTTTATTCCAGAAGGAAGGAATGGAGGAAGGAGGGGATTGTTGGAGGGAGGGGGTCAAGATGGGGTCAAGTGACAAGCTATTATAAGAAAATAGCTGAGAAAAAAAATGAACTGTTCTTAGGAAGAAATTTGCATTGACGTCTCTTGGGGAAAAGACATTATGTCATCCATTATTTTATATGACTAGCTGAAAAATGAAATTTTGTCCGACTGGATTTTTGGTTTCTGAGAGCGAAGGTAGTTAGTTGTATTTTTGAGGAAACAGTAAAACAAAGTGTAGGTGACACTTTAATTTCATTTGATGATGTAACAGCTTGATGTGAAAAAGACTGTGGGTTGGATGAGATAAATCAGGTCTGGGGTTTGAGAAGCTTCTTTATCTCACTTCTTAAATTATGTGTTTTATTTCTTTAAGCTTTTATATCCCAATCTGTAAATTATAGTAACTTCTTTAAAATTTTAGGTTATAGGGAAGTGAGAAATCAACTGAACTAATAAAGGAGAAATACTGTTAGGAGAGTTGGTGAGCCATGGCATGAGGAAATACTAGGAAATATTAAAAGTGAAGTATAAAAATGATTATTTGCTTCCTTGCAGAAATAAGATTTCTTCAAAACCAATCATTAAAGACAAATGTGGTGTCTCATGTCTGGCATTCTAGTTACTAGAAAGGTAAGGATTGGGAGGATTACAGTTTGAGCCCAGCCCAGGTAAAAATATTAGTGAGAACCCATCTCATTTAATAAACAGGGCATGTTAGGTCATCTCAGTTGTGTGAGAGGCCATTGGTAGAAGGATGGCAGTCTGAGGCCAGCTCAGATTGTATGTGAAACAGTAAGATTGTATGTGGAAAAGTAACTTAAAGCAACAAGGACCAGACCATATGGCTACAATGGTAGAGTCCTTGCTTAGCAAACCCACAACACTGAGCTCCAACTCAAGTACTGCCTCCCACTCTCAAAAATCAATCGCTAATTGTATGAGTCTTATTTAGTTAATTAAGTCAATCTTTAATTAGTAGAGTTGTGCTTTATTCTGTTCAGTGACGGTCTTCAGCCTTATTTTCATGGTATCGAACTCTTGATTTCTTTGAGGTCCGTTGTGCTTCCTTTCAGACATGGCCACATAAAACTGCTCTTTGTGTTTATTAGTGTGTGGACATTGTGAGGTTCTGGTTCCTCCATCTGTTCATCCACTCTACACCAATCTCTCACAAGACAGAGCCACTGGGTAAAGCTGAATGGATGATTAAAGTAGCCTTGCCAACTACCTGAAGCAAGTGTTCTGCATTTCTGATTTTCTCTACTCACATTGAGGCCCCAATTCTAGTTCAGCAAATATCCTCTCTACCCTCATGCTGTGATGCTTCTTTACCCAGAAGAAGATATCAGAGTGCCTGCTCCCCACCCCAAAATCAGGTTATTAACCAGGTCTGTGTCTCAGTTCATTTTGTTTTTGGTGTTGGTTTAATGAAAGACTTGAGGCTGGACAATATATAGGAAAGAAGTTTATTTCTGGATCAGTTTTGGGTGCTGATAGTGCAAGATGTGGCTACCCTCTCTATTCCATCACTGATAAGAATCTCATGGCATGTGGCTTTAGGAAGAGTTCATGTAGCTAGAGAGAAGCCAAAGAGGTTGAGAGACCCAGCTTGCTCTTGTTCAAGAACAGATCCTGTGAGCATAACATTAATCCCTTAGAGGGCCTACTCACTTCCCTGAGCCCTCAGGTTCTTAAGATTCTATCACCTCTACCCTAGGGATCAAGCTCCTAGTGCATGACCCAGGGGGGCCCTCATTCAAATGACACCCTTGTATCTGTATGATTAATGTCTAGAAAATACTACCATTCTCTTTGAGACAATATTTACTGTTGTTCTGTGCATTGCAACTGCAGAGGTGCAACTAGCTCTGGCAAGCAGGCCCCTAGTAAGCTTGGGGTACATCTGGGCCGCTGTAGTTTTAGAGTCTAGAAATGATTGCTTGACAGACACCCCAGATACCCTATCAGATGCTGAAAATGGCACCTTGGAGCTTGCAAACCACTTTCAACTGCTTCAGGAAAAGCACAAAGATGCAGGAACATAAAACACAAATTCAAAATGTAATAGAAAAATGAAATAGGAAATCAAAGAGGATGAAGGCAATAAAAGAGAATATAGGAATTGCCTTTAAAAAAATTTAGTAGTCTTACCAAAAGCATGGAGAGAGTGTTTTGCCTATCAGAGTCAAAAGTCCTTGGGCATGAAATGAAAACATCATGAATTTTCAAAATGCTTTATATTCTACATTTTTGGAAAGCAAAGGGGATTTTCTTACATTAAGTATCAGTCCAGCAGACACAATCTAGTACTAAGAACTCTAATAAGCTTATTTTTATTGAATTCACTTGTCATAAAAGCAGTAGAGATACAATTGAGGGAAATAATGGAAAATGGTTTTGCCATGAGAATTTTGATAGCTTTATTCAATCTTTAAATCCACCTTTATTCCTTCATTAGTCTCTTCTTTTCCAGTCCTTTGATGGCAGTCCTATTTTAAAGATGAACCTATTAATTCCCTAGGAGGATAAGTGATAGGCCCTGCCTGGCAGTCAGGTGCAGGGTTAAGATGAGACAAAAGTTGTCCAGGCTCTTTTGAATGCTAAACTTAGATAAAAGCCACCCTCATTACACACTAGACACTTGGAAATTATCGAGCAACTTTCCCCACCACTCTCAAAAAGAAGCTTTATGGACCTTTACCGTGGATGGTGTTGGCGATGGTTTCCAAATTCAGAGGCCTAGATCATTGCTTTCTCCTCAGAAGCTGACGTAATTCCGGGAGTATTCCTTGAAGAAATACACATGTATTTCAATTTATTCACTGTCTGTGTGATTAATAACTCAGCAAACATTTGGCCTGCTGACATTTCAGGGACTACAGTAGGTTCTACTGGTGTCACACAGGCATGTGGCTCCTAGAGCCCACCACTATAAGCCATCATTTTATTCCTTTATTCTTTTATTGATGACAGTGCAAAGCTGCTGTTAAATCCATGAGAACATAGGTTGAGCAGGAGAGATTTCATAGTCTAGAGAGTATCAGGTGGGTAGTTGTTCACATCTATAGGGGTCCTGGTCATTCTTAGTGCAGAAAAAGCACTGCCATTCTCTCTCAATAAATCCCAGAGCAGAAAATTAGGTGATATTTAGTGAATCCCACTGAGGAGATATTTACTGAGTTGCATATACATTGGTAGACTTGGGATGGTTTGTGATATAAGTATAATTGAAAAAACAATTTTAATATAAGGCAAATACATATGATTGAGAATCAACTTTAATATATGGTAATATTTATAAAGCAATGAATCTTGTAAAACTATACCCCATCTTCTTTTGTAATTTTTCCTTTTTCAATTTCTGTAAATACTATGATTTGGTTGCATAGTTTTCCTTAAAAGGGAGAAAAACAGAAGAATTTATTCCATTGTAATCCTTTCACCACCCTCTAAATAAAAATGTAGTGAAAAGCAAGACACTATATATGTATTAAATTTTCCCCTCCACTTATTGCAGGAGAAAAACAACCTTAAGAATAATTGTGAAGGTTTCACCAGAGTATTGCTTAATTAAAGATGACCAAAGGAGAGAGAGCCCTGGGGATTCCTTTAATTTGACAGACCGGACACTTAACATGTTTGAGGGAAGTTCTTAGAGGCAAATCTGCAATCTGCTTCTTTAAGTACACACCTCTAGAACTTTGCTCAAACAGTAGTGGTGCACCAAGGAATATGTTGCTTCCACGAATAACAAACATTTATTGCATTTGCTTGCACTGTTTCTTACCTTTTTAGTAGATATTTTATTACTGAAACAGAAGAAGTGTTTTGTAGCACAAATTGCTCCAAGGCATCCACTTCAGTGAACCTGGGGATGCAGCCATGGCAGCCTGAGTATAGTTTCCGCTGGAACGTTGGGTAAGAACATTTGTGAAGAGATCTGAGTGCCACTCAAGCACCACTTCTATTATTTTCAGCAAACAGTGTGTTTAGTGCTGTTTTGTTCTTTCCTCGTTAAAGCCTCATATTAGTAAATGCTGATTGATGCTCAAAAGAGAGAGGATTACAGGAAGATAAGCATTGCATACTAATTTCTCCAAATGTGAGAATGGGGACACATCAAGGAAGATGTGAGTAAATGTTATAAATACCTCAGAAGAAATAAAAGAATGACTCACAGAGGAGGTGTGGTGTTTGAATAACAGAGCTCTCTCTCTCCTCTCTTTCTCTCTCCCTCCACGTACTTTCCCCCTTGTCCCTTTCTTTCTCTTTTAGCCTTTAAGGTGTGAAAAATGATATTTTGATACAACATCTACCATGTCACGAAAGGATTGCTATATCCAAATGGGTTAATATATCCATTACCTGGGGTGGTTAATTTCTTTTCATGGAGAGAGTCACTCTCAGAAAATCCCAAATATACAATGCAAAATTACTAACCTTAATCCACACATTCAACATCTCTAGATTTGTTCAAACATAAAGGCATCTTTGAACATATGCCTCCCCGTTTGTTGCTCCTACCTCATCCCCTGTACCCACCTTTATATTCTCTGTTTCTATGACTTTTGCATTTTTCAGGATGCAAAAGTAAAACAAAGAGCAAAGTATAAGGAAAAATATACAATATTTGTCTCCAACTCATTTAAGTCCTCACAAATGATAAGGTGTCCTTCGTTAAGGCTGAATAATATTCCATTCTGAGTTCATGCCCACACCTTCACTATCTGCTTTTCCTCAAAGGACATTTAGATTGGTTCCATATATGGTTATTAGGAATAATGCTGCACCAAATGAATGCAGATATATGTGCAACATGATGGTCCATTTCCTTTTCTGTTGTACCCAGCAGAGGGGATGTTGTATGATTTGGCTTCACCTCCTGATAGGAAACTCCCTTAGTTCTCAGGGCCTTTGTTCTGTTCCCTTCAGCCCCATCTGCAACATCTTTCTTCCACTGTTTGTTTCCTCTCCATATTTGAAATGTCTATCTTTTCTCTGGCTTCTTTCTGCCCTCCTTCTCCATCACCAACCCTTTTGAGTGTCAATCAGTAAACACATTCAAGTTTCTTATTTCACAAAGACTTAACTTTCCTGCTTCATTCCCAATCACAGTTTCTGTAAACAGGAAAGATTTCCACTTACTCTACTCGAATAGAAACGTAAGCCTTTGAGACTACTATTGCTGAATTCCTTTGCTTCAGTAGGTTTGGGCATGATGCTACAACTGACCTTACCTGGATATAATATCTGCTTATTTTGTTCATGAATTTTTGTTTAGTTTTGTTTAGCAATATTTCATACTGACCAAGTGTTTGCCCTGGAATGGAGGCTGTGTCATTTTTATTTGTTTGTTTCTTTGTTTTGCCTCTTCAATTTTGCACCAAGTAGAGTGTTTCACTCCGCTCACTGACTCCATCCTGGCCTTGTACACTTTGCAGTGACTCAAACTCACTCTGCGCCCCTTCAATCCTATCTTCTCTCTTACTGTTGCTCCAGTTTATTTCAATTGTCTAAGTTATAAACCTGGGGTATCTCAGGCATGTCTTCCCTTGGTCTCCAACCATATAATCAGCGATAGTGTCCTACCTCCTTTTATCTCTCTAAAAATTTTCTTCAGAAACATTGTGTTCTTAGTGTGTCTTTCCTGAATTGTTTAACTTTGTGTTTGTACCAATGTATTTCCCAATCTTCTCTGATCTCTTTGGTCATGCCACTGTAGCCAGAGAAGTCTCCTTAAATTGGGAATCTCATCATACCATTTTGACAGTGTAAAAATCCTTCAGCAATTCCTTATTGGCATAGAACAGAAACTATAATCCTTAGCAAGGCATACAAGTAGGAAATACTAGTAAGCCCTTCATTTTCATTTCTTTCTGTCTACCATGAGACTTGTGTTGGAATACCTGTGGAACAATCAATTCTCTATTTGCTCATAGTTTTGAGCTTCTAATCTTCAGGATATTCTGCCTGAAATTCTCTTCCCTTAAAAGCTAGCTTCCATTCAGTTTTTTCTCTGTTAGTTCGGACTCCCTCTCATAGTTGTGATGTCTGCAATATTCATTCTGCTATGAGCTCTAGTGCCTTCCAGCTCTGGGTCTCTAGTGCATAGTGCAGTTCTTGGCAGGAAATAAATATTACCCAAATACTTAGCGACAGTATCATGTTGGATAAGTTTTGTATCTTATTTGAAACAAAACAGGATTTCCTTTTAAATGTCTTCGCATATTACTAATCTAGTATTTGGATAGAGCATGAGTTGACCATCTGCCTCGAAACTATTATTATTTTTCTTAAATTCATAACATTTAAGCTCTCCTCTCTCTGTCCTTCTCTTCTGGAAAATACATCCCCTACTGGCAATTCCAGTAACAACAGAGGTTCTGAGAATTCATGACATTTTTTTTCTCACTCAGAATGTAAATTGTGGATACAAGAGAAGACTAGAACTCATGAGATCCCCAAAGAGGACATTATAAGGAATGAGGCCATTATTGTCCAGAACAAATGCCTCTAGCTGAACCATGGAGCTGGGCACTAATTCTTGTAACATGTAGTCCAGGAAAGGTGCCTTGAGGGACAAACACATCTCAAGAGTGTGACTCACCCAGTCTAATATCATTTAATTGCAAATACATGAAAGCATCATTAAATCTAACTCGTTTTACCTCAGCAGAATGCAGATGTAAAACAGATCTAAAATAAGACTTAGTATATTTAACACTCAAGAGCTTTCTTTATCATATTAAGGCATGCTAACAATTTCCCATAGATATGACAGTTATGGGGCAATTAATGGAATACTTTGCAAATCAATTGCAAAAAAAGAAGAGGAAAAAATGGAGTAAGTAATAGCTGAAGTAAAAAATGAAGCTGCTATAAATATAGATAATAGCTTCCATTAAAAGTGTCTTCCAACACTGGAAAGTTTAATCACAGTTACACTCAAATCGTTGGTCACACTCTATTTCACAGTTACCCAGCTTAGGAAAATCCATACACCATTAAACATGATAGGCCCCATGTTTTTATAATACCTGGTCAGCAGTGGAAATTTTTGTTAGCTTAATTTTATTAACAAGTTTTAGTTTTGTTTCATTCTGACAGTAACAAACAGCTAGTTCTATTTTTAAAAAAATAATAATTATATAATCTTTAGAAAGGGGGGTGTTTCTAACATTACAGAAATTGAAGAAAATTGTGTAAGGAAATACAAATAAATTTAACCCAGTGAAATAAACAAAATTAAGTTTGAAAGAATAGCTGGGAGAAGTACATGTTTCCAGTATAAGAAAAATGTTTTAATACATTGATTATTTATAATGATGATAACACATTTCACACAAACTCCCTTAAAAAGTCTAGCATATTAACTCACAAGAGGCATCTTCCAAAAACTCAGAAAAATAACTGTTTTTCAGTGATACATTTGCATTTTCAACTATTTAGCCTCAGAAGTAATCAATAAGACACATTTTAACATGAGATATGTCATCTAAATCAGAAAATACTTTCAGAAGGAATATCTAGAGGTCATAAAAACAGATTGGAATACTATTATATAGTTGCCAAATTATTAAATAAATTATAAGTAGAGACAAATTCTTAGAGAATAATTTGGCAAATTTCAAAAATATCACTTACTATAATTTTAGTCTAAGAGTAATGCACAATAAAAGCATTGGTTCATAAGGATTTGAGAGTCTCAATGTTAGAAATAAATGGAATATAATTCAGATCCAATACTAATGTTCATAACAATTTATTCAAATAATAACATACTGTGAGTATAAAATGTGAACTACATATTTGATATGTCTAATATTTATATGCCTAAAGTCTGACAGAAGAATGCTAATCCATTGCAATGTCAGCTTTCTTCCTAATTATTATTGCTTCTTTGTGTGCTTTTTATTTCCATCTCCTTGATTTTTCCATAGGGATATTTATTACTTTCATAAACAGGAAGAATACATTTCTAACAAAAGGAATTTGGTTGTCAATGAATTATAAGGGAATAATATTAATATAACATTGCATTTTATCCATTATCCTCTAAGAAGCTAGCAATTCTTTGTGGACAATTTGGGTATCTGTATCTGTCTTATGATTTGTGACTGTGGTTTGTAAGGGGAGGTGGCATCATTGGCAATAAATATTCATGAGATTTCAGGTGAGTAGGGAGTTATTTACTCTTCCAGGCAGCTCTTCTCTACCTAGGGTGTGGGTAAATGGTCAATTATTTTAGTAAACAAATCTGTGCAAAAAATATAACTTAAAGAAGGTAGTTAAATAAACAAAGCATTAGGCTGTGAAAAGAAAGAGCCCTTAAAGAATGACCTACTAATTTTCTGACTTCACAACTGTTTTACAAGGTTGATGTTTGAATGGAGACATTTTCACTTTTTTTTTTTTCAGGATTTTACCTGTGACTGGAATTAACCCCTGAAAGAATAATGCAGTTAAAATGACCTTGATAGAATTCAAAGTTAGTTGAGAAACTCTTCCACAGGGAAGTGAGAAATTATGTTTTTCTTTTAAGTCTTCAGTTACAATAACAAACTTCTCTACTCTGCAGTTCCTGAAGCAATGTTAGATGTAGACTTTGAGGTTCTGATGTAGTCTCATTGGGGGCTGGGCACTGTCCCAGAGCTTTTATTGAGTAAGGCTAGCACTTTACCACTTACGACATAGTTCCAGTTCTGGGTTTTTAAGTGATTAATTGGAAATAAGACTCCCATTGTCTTTCCTGCCCTGGTTGGCTTTGAACTGTGATCCTCATATCTCAGGCTCCTAGGATTATAGGCATGAACCACTGGCTCCTGGCTGAAACTGCTTTCAAATCTAGGAAATGTGTTTTACCTTTCTTTTCTATGTGAGGCTTGATCTCAAGACCTGGGCACCATCCTTGAGTCCTTTTGCTTAAGACTGGTACTGTACCACTTTAGCCACAGCACCACTTCTGGTTTTCTGGTAGTTAACTGGAGAGAAGAGTCTCATGACCTTTCCTGCATGGGCTGGCTTCAAACTGTGATCTTCAGATCTCAGCCTCTTGAGTTGCTAAGAGTACAGGTATGAGCCATAAGCACCCTGCTCACCTTTTCTTATTGATACTATTTTTTATTGATTTATTTATTGTCAAAGTGATGTACAGAGGGGTTATAGTTTCATACCTAAGGCAGTGTGTACATTTCTTATCCAACTTGTTATCTCCTCCCTCATTTTTCTCTCACCTTCTCTGCTCCCCATTTCCCTCCACTCCCCATGAGTTATACCGTTGGTTTACAGCATCACTGATGTCTCTTGAAAAGTTTCTCTAGTCAAGAGTACTGTTTTCCCACTTAGCTGTCTGAGTAAGACAAGAAAGAAGAGTCACGGGTTATTTGTGTTGAGACCCTGTGTCCTTAATTCCCTGGGGAATATGAATGTATGTCTTCAGTATTCACTTTGCCTCTCTATGGTACGCTCTCATCATTCCTGGGTTGAACTGGTGAATTCCTTCTGTATGTTCCACGGTATTTTCAACATCTATCAGGAATGAGCTACCAAGGTTTTGTTTGGGACAAACTGAATTTTGGAATTGAGTGAATATTCAGGACAGGTCAAGTGATAAAGCAAGCTGCAGCATGGGCGAGGATGTTTGAAATATACACAATGATGGGGTGGTTTGTATAAATTTTTGGATAAATATAAAAACACTATAGTTACAAACAGTGAGGGAAGAAAAGGAAACTCAACCAAAAAAAAAAAAAAAAAGACCATAGGCTGTGACCATGTACTTATGTCATACAATAAAGAAAAGCTAGAATGATTCTAAACCCTATTCATATCTGGAAAATGCAATTTAGTACCACAAAAAGATAGCAATGTCTATCTATGAAAGGGGCTTAAGCTAAAGGAAACAGAATATCTGGTCTTGTCAAGGTTCTGAAGCTGTAACGATTCTCAGGCTCTGCTGAATGGAGTGTAATTTGACCCAACTGCTTTGTAGATAGGAATTTGGTACTCTGCTTGAGTATAGATGTTGGCTCATCCGTGAACACTGTTCAATCTCTACTCAGTGGAAATATATAGCCATTTCTCAGAAAGGCATATGTGATAGAATTTTTATCTGTATTTTTAGAATTTTTATCTTAATCCTATAAATAATATGTGTTCACCAGTACTAGAATAATTACATAACTTACAGTATATGTAAATAATGGAATACTGTCCAGAAATGAAATGAATAAATTACAGACAGCTTTACTAATGAAGATGATTCTCACAAGCAAAGTCAAAAGTAACCAGATAAAATTATTATATATTATTCTATTATATATGTATATAAAGTTTGAGTTGGAAAACCATAATGTTCAACGTCTTTTACCCAAAAATATTTACATGCCAGAGAATCTGCTGAGCAATGTAGAATAAAGTATTGAAAAGTTTGTTAATTTTTTCTTTCATAAATGTTATAATTTCTTGTCTTCAGGTCTTACTTTTGACTTATTTAAGATCCTCAGAAATGTTTTGGTAACCATCTCACAGAAAACAGAATGCAGTACAAATTTATTTTTATTTAGGAAGGTATTAAGGTGTTAATAACTCATCACTCCTAAATAAAGATAGCGGAAGGAAATCACCAAAGATGATAAATTGAACAAATATAATTACTCTCCATGTATCTGCCTTGTTTGGTAAGCATAGACGCTCTAGAAAGTGTTTTATCACCTATGTGAGAAGTTAGCATTAGATTATATTTAATTAATATGAAAAATACTTATTATTCAGTAAGGTCAGTTAAGAATAAATAGGAGAGGAGGAAGAGAAGAAGGAGGGAGAAGAAGAATTGACACTTATAGAAAAGGAGATGGGAAGAGAAAGGGAAGAGAGGAAGGTTTACTAAGTTTTGCTACTATGGAGAACTAGATAATGTGACTACCTTACATGAGCCTTCTGAAAGGCTACTTAATTGTTTAATAGGAGTGTTAGCCCTTTCACTGCTCTCAGCTTGCAGTATCAGGAGCCTCCTTGGGAATGAGGTAGCCATAACACCAAGCAGGGAAGAAAATTACACAAGAAAGAAGCACAGACAACACCAATGCTAACCCAAGGCCAACTGAATTTACATTAGGGATTTCACAGGTTGATAGTTCCCTAATGATCTAGTTGTGTTAGAATGTAGTAAGAAAGTAAGAAATAGAGGATTTTGCAAATATAGAGACTAGGTCACACATTTGGGTAGGATTCTGTATATCTCCCTAAGTCCTTCACCTTTTTAGTCTGGTCTTTTGACATATCCTACCTTAAGAGTCATATACACTTGCCCTTATATCCTGTTGTAATAAATATTTTAAGCTTCAAATAACAGTTTGCAACTACTCAACTTTTTTATTGTAGCCCTGAGCATCCATAGGCTATATGTGTGTGTATATATACAAATACACACATATATACATATGTGTATATATAAATTATACATACATGTATATATGTAAGTATAATATAACATGCATGTGTATAAATGTATATACATATGTATGTACATATATGTATATACTTACTCTCTCTATGTGCACATATATAGTAAGTGAAATTATGTTCTCATAAAAACAATGGAGTGTTCAACCACTCTGGAAAGCAGTCTGGAGGTTCCTCAAAAGGCTAAAAATAGAGCTTCCCTATGACCCAGCAACCCTGCTTTTGGGCATTTACCCAAAGGATTACAAGCAAGACCATGCTAAAGCTACCAGCACAACTATATTCATAGCAGACCAATTTACCATCACTAAAATATGGAACCAATCCAGATGCCTCTCAGTAGGTAAATGTATCATGAAAATGTGGTATATAAGCACAATGGAATTCTATGCCTCTATCAGAAAGAATGATATTGCCCCATTCTTAAGGAAATGGAAAGACTTGGAAAAAAATCATATTAAGTGAAGTGAGCCAGACTCAAAGAAACATGGACTCTATGGTTCCCCTCTTTGGTAATAATTAGTGTATGTCTATGATAGTACTAGAAGAATATCACAATAGCTCAATAGCTAGTACATACGAACACTTAAGATGATCTGAAAGAAATGAACTTATGGAAATAAAGTTATAGAAATAAGTGGTTTATCATCATTGTTGTTATCTTCAATGTACCATGTGAAATTATATCTTTTTCTTTTGTCTTTAAATAATGGTGGGCAAAAGACGTAGAGAGCACATTTTTTTTGACACTTGTCCTAGAGAGTAAGAGTTTCGACATCAATGAAGAAAACCTAGAATTTAAATTAATGCTGCCATTTACAGGTCATCTAACCTTTGCCAAGTTACTTAACCTCTCTAAATAGCTGTTTGCTCATTTGAAAATTCAGGATAAAAAACCTACTAATAGTATCCCGAGAATGAAATCATACCATTTATGAAAATTGCCCAAAGCAGTCCCTGTTACTTATTTTCTGTTCAATAATGTGCCACTCTCATTAGTCTATTAGCCCATCATTCTCTCATTCATTGGGCAGGCCTTTAGTGAGTGTCACTTGAGTCAGGCATTTAGTAGGGCAGGGATGCGGCAATATGTCATCACATTTACACCCGATCAAAGGGACCACCAGGCAAGAGGGGGAAAAAAATGAACAGATGTATAAACATTTGTAGGGAAATGAATCAGGGCAAGCAACAGTGTTGGATTTCAAAAATATCCATTTTGTTTTTGAAATTTCCTGTTTTTGAATGCTGATCTTTATATTTAACATGGTTCATAATCTACTATAGCATTTAGAATCCAAGAAAAATGTATTCATAAAGAGGGGTTATGATGAAAGCAGATTAACCAGAAACCATAAATAAATTTGATAAATTAGAAAGAAAAAAGAAAAAAATGCCGCAAATTAAAACAATGAATTTTGTCTTTGTTGAGATAGCTGCCTTTGTACATATTCATTCTTCTGAGAAAGATAGATTTGGAGTCCACTGACTGTGCTTTTGAACTTGCCATCTGAGAGTACTGTGCAATATTTTCAGTCTCAAATGTCTCCAGGTCCATGTGGTAAATGAAGTCTATGTCCTCAAAGTGGTACTACTGAAAGGTTATGGCAATGCTAGGAATTGGAGCCCTATGAGGGTGGTTGAATCACGGAGGCAATGACCTCAAAGTGAAGGTGGAATCCCGGTCCCTTCATCCTCTTGCTCTTTCACTTTATCATCTTGAGATGAATGACTTTATCCCAGTATGCATTCCAGTCATGAGGCACCACAACCATGTCAAAACAGGACAGAATGACCATGGAATCAGATTCTAGAACTAGGAGCTAGTGCTCCACCCCCAAACAACTCTTCTTTCTTTATAAGCTGATTATCTCTGGTTTTCGTTATAGTCACATAAAACTCATATAGAATCTTTCTTAAATCTGTCTCTACACACACATATCTAACACATACCAGTAAATAGTTGTATGATGCTAAGAAGTCTGTGTAATTGAGAATGAGCCAAGATTTCCTGCTTTGTTACATAGACCTCCTAAAATCTGTCTTTTGTCTTCCTTCTTAAAAATGTCCTTTCCCTAATAAGGACTAAGTTCCAGGATAAAAATGTACACAGAGTAATTTCTTTCTAGTTTGCCATCTTGTGTTAACATGAGCAGTGTAGGCAGTAGTTCTGGGGTCATTAGGACAGCGCCTGGGGTTGTTGCAGCTCTCAAGAAATACACTGGTGGGCTGGGGATATAGCCTAGTGGCAAGAGTGCCTGCCTCGGATACACGAGGCCCTAGGTTCGATTCCCCAGCACCACATATACAGAAAACGGCCAGAATCGGCGCTGTGGCTCAAGTGGCGGAGTGCTAGCCTTGAGCGGGAAGAAGCCAGGGACAGTGCTCAGGCCCTGAGTCCAAGGCCCAGGACTGGCCAAAAAAAAAAAAAAAAAAAGAAATACACTGGTGATGGGCTGTGTGGCCCAGCTGTGAGGGCAGCCTACTGACTCAGCAGTAGGTATAACTTATTTTACATAATGGGGTGCTTAGGGGGAATCTTTTCTAAACTTTATTTTTTTATTTTAATTATCTTTAATTAGTTGTACAAAGGACTTGCCATTTAACAAAGTAGCTTATGAATAGATTACATCTAAATCAGTGTCACCCCTTTCAACATTCTTACCCCATCCCCCACTTGAGGGAAATCTTAACAGGAGACTCACAAGGAGTTGAGGGGTCTGTCTGCATTAGTCTATTGACAAGAAGCTATAGGTAAGGCATAGTGAATATAGGAATTCAGTGGCCAAGCAATTGATACCTACTTAGCTACTTATTTTCTCTATCTGCTAACTGCTTCAAATATTTCCCAAATACTTAAGCTCCAGAATCATGTCTCATGAAACTCTAGAAATGACTTTTTCTTTATTTTAAATATCTACATACATGCACACGTGCATGTATAAGTATGAATATAGGAGTTTTCTATGGATGGATTTTTTTGTTATTATGATTGGTTCCTGGATATTAACAAAGACTTGAAGGTAACAAATGTTTCTGGGCAAATAGGACAAAATTAGTTATTCTTGCATCCTCTTATGCAAAACCCATTGCTAAAAATGTCAGCAGGGCACCTGGCAAGCAGAAAATGGTAGAAGGGGAATATTTGTGATAAATTGGTTAGTTATGAGAGTCATAAATCTCAAGCTCTTCTTCCTTACTTGCTATTATTAAATAAATTGTATCACATGGCACTGAGGGGCAAGACATAACCATCATAAGAATACCAGTGGAACAATATATACATTTAATACTTCAATTCTTGTATATCGAGTGTAAAATCAACTTTATTTAATAATTTGTCTGAAACATAAAAGGCCTTAAAGATATATTTCAAGTATAAAGCAAATACTCGTTATTTCAGAGACTTCAACATGTGGTAATAAACATGTCTTCGTCAAAGAACTGGTTAAAAATGTGACTGATATATAGGTATATCACACATATACACTAATATTCATATAGATAGATAGGTTAGTAGGTAGAGAAAAAGATTCAGCCTTTAGCTTTTTAATTTTTTTGTTGTTATTATAAGGAGTGATGCACAGAGAGGTTACAGTGACATAAGTCAGGTAATGAGTACATTTCGTTGTGAACGTCACCCCTTCCCTCAGTCTCTCCCACTTTTTCCCTCCCAGCCCACCCACAAGTCATAGTTCATTTTCCACATAGTGTCTAGTGAGTACTATTGCTGTGTTTGCTTACCTTTTGCCCCTCTATTTCTGTGCTCCCCCTTACCCTCCCAAAATCAGATAAACAAAGAAGACAGAAAGAAGCACTTTGTTTTACATGAATGATGGGGTGACTGGATAGGCAGGACTAGAAGTCACTTTATAAATTAAGTGGACAGTCTTCTACTGACAACCTCACTGTTGGTACACCATAAATATCTGGCATAGCAGAGAATTTGCCACTTGCACCTTAAGAAATCTGTTGCACCCCAGTGACTCATGTCCCTAGTCCTGCAATTACAGGCCAACTTCCCTTGCACTCTTTAATGGGTCCCTCAGGAAGAAGTAACCTTTGAACGGACTGAGATTCATTACTCTATTGTTCACTCTTCGCGTACCCCATTCTTATGTCTCCAATTATTGCAATTAAAATCAGATTGTTTGCTAATTACAACACATTAATGTGGGTCTTGTCATTACTGTAATTCTCCCTTCCCTTCTGGCATATGGTTGATGCACCAATCATATTTGGTGAGAGAAGCTATTGTGCTCTCTTGGGGACTGTGTTTCCACTAATAACAAGAGAACATTTCATGGGAAGATCTCCACAGACTCCCTTCCTCCTTAAAAAGCTGTATTCATTTTCCTTTTATGTATCCCCATTTCTAAACTTTGTATCAGAGGAAACTCTAGCCTTGAATCATAAACTGTTTTCATGTCTAGAAAAATAATAATCAGTAGAATATCCATTTGGGGAAGAGTTCCCGCAGTCTGTACATTTTATGTTATAATTCTAGTGGTATCACAATGGACTTTTGGACTATTTAAGGATGGGCTAGTAAGCGAACTGAATGAAATGGTAGGAAAACAAAAATACAGTGGAAGTCTTAGCTGGTATCAGGGTCAGGGAGTTGAATAATGAACTGGATTAGATACAGGTATTGAAATAAGAAGTTTTCATTTCTACTAATGATTTATAGAGGTCATAGAGGTCTAGGCAAAGTGATTTCAGAGTTTCAAAACAATTCTCCTAAGATTAGTGACATGGTCATTTTTATCATGTAAATTTAAAATCATAGCAGGGAATCTAGTGCTTGATTGGAGCTCTCCTCATTCCTACTCACCGGGAATCAATTTTGAAAAAAAATCCCTCCCTTCCTGACATTTGGATAGGATGTGAAAGCATCTCCATGACCCAGTATTCATCCAAAAAGGAAGCTGTAAGCACTCCAGATGCATCAGCGTCTCCAGGCGCTAAGTACCTCTTCACATAAGATTGTTTACAAAATATATTTTTTTTCTTTTGGATGGAGGACTTCTAAGGGGTGCTTTTAGTTTATCGCAAAGAGGAGACATGCTGCTTTGAAAGTACTTTAAGTAGCTAGGATGAAGCTATTTCCCCTTTACAAAGAACAAAGAAAGCTATTGTCATTTTTCTCCTCTTGTCTAAAGAATCTAAGTACCACATTTTCTTCTCTTTAAACTTCAAACATAAATATAACATTCCGTGGATATGTATGGATGCAAACGTTTGAGCTCCTTAGCAGTCACAACATAAGCAAAGACATCTCAGAATCAGTTTACTCGATGCCATTATTTGATTATTTTCTTTTTACTTAGAATATTAGTCTATTTACTTACCACATATTAAGCATATTCCATATATATCCTGAACATAAAAGAACCAAAGAGAAAAAACAGTTCTAATGCCCATTGATGTTTCTTCAAACAAGAGTTTTTGCCAAAAATCTTGACGTATGTCCTTCTCAAAGGCCCTTACTGTCTTAATTCTTCCACATTCAAGGGTAAGTGTTTGGCAGAGGAATTGGGAAAAATCACAAACATTCAGTCCATACCAATGTATGGACTCTACTCCCCCAAGGCTGATGAGACCAACCTGTTGGCCAATACATTTAAGGGATGTGTGTATATATGAGTGTGTGTGTGTGTGTGTGTGTGTGTGTGTGTGTGTGTGTGTGTACTCTCTCTGCTTAGACATAGGATGGGAATCTTGATTCACTTAATAGTTGGATTTGTTTTTTTCTGCCAGTCCTGGGACTTGAACTCAGGGCCTGAGCACTGTCCCTGGCTTCCTTTTGCTCAAGGCCAGCACTCTACCACTTGAGCCACAGCACCACTTCTGGTTTTTTCTGTTATGCGGTGCTGAGGAATTGACCCCAGCGCTTCCTGCATGCTAGGCAAGCACTCTACTGCTAAGCCACATTCCCAGGACCACTTAGTAGTTTTGAATTACTTTTCCTACACAAGTTTTAAGTTTAACTGTATTCAAACCCAACAGCAAATGCTAGATGAGGTTTGCCTATGAATGTGGCTAACTGTCCAGCAGTCTTTATGTTACCATGGTAACTTACTTTAAGCCAATGTCTTTTATCTTGTCTAAAAGGCATATGACTGTCTTGAGTTGGTCAAGTGTATGTTTTTCTTTATTTTGCTAATTACATTACACTGAAATCTCAGGGGTTAGAAATTACACCTAGAGATTTCTCCAGTATCCATAGTTCATGGTATAGTTTTTTTAGTTTTTTAAAATAGGTCTTTCTAGTTTTTCTAGAAAAATAAGTTTGAACAATTCAACAGCCTGACTGAACATGGTAACTAATGTGAATCTGGCATTATTATAGGACTGGAATACTGCTACACACTCTATGAGCATTTCTATTGATACAAATCCGGGGATGTAACTATCAATTTCAGGAGGATCATGTGTCATTTTATACAGGTAGAAAGAATACTAAGTAGATAATATCAACTAGAAAATATTATCACCTACATTTAAGGATCATGAGTAGGAAACACAGTGCAATGCTCATTTTATTCCTCAGTCCTTATGACTCAGACAGCTATAACTCTCCTCTGTTGCTACTTGGGGATTCTTAAATCTTTTCATACTATAGAAGAACTAGAGTATAGATTTTGTTGAGGCCTTGGCATAAGGAGAGGAAGAAAATAAATGGAAGAGGCCAGTAGGTTGAGAGATGGAATAAGAATGGGAAGAGATTGAATTGTAGTGTTTGAGTTAGGTAGAAATGATGTTCAACCAGAGTGCAGTTTATATTGCACTAAATCAGTTAATGGAACTGAGGACAAAGGTCTGTATTGATACATTTATGTCCTCAATTCACTGTGCAGAATCACTGGTGAGGGCTAATAGAATGCCAACCAAGATTAGGGAAAATATTAATAATAGGTAATCCTTCTCAAGTGTCTCATAAAACCAATGACTCTGAATTGGAATGTTTCTAGGAGGTCATACAACCTAGTTCTTCCTGTAATGTCTCCTTAAACTTTCATGTCAAAGACACATTTCTGAAAGTTAGAATTCAAGGCAGTGGAGTTAGAGGATTAGGATACAACAACAACTAATCAGCTACCATTAATTAAAACTCAGCTTCTACCAAGACAAATCTGACAAGTACAAACTTGCATTTTAAAAAGAGAAATAATGACTCTCACTGTGTTCCTAGCAGACCCCTTGTGTCTCCTTCACCTCTCCATGAAGGAGACAGAGGATGGGAGCCATGTGTTATTGTTTTGTGGGACTTGTCAACTAGCAAGTATATTATAACCATTTGAATTTCATCTTTCTAAAATATGGAGTTTGGGGTAAATCTCTCCTTCAATTTACTTAATTGTAAAAGTGTTTCATGTTATGGTGAAAATTTAAAATAAACTAAAATGTGTTAACTGCTTAGATCCATTCATAGTGCTTTGGAGTAGCAATTAGTATATTAACATCAATGTTATAATAATAATAATAATTTATTGAGTCTCCATTGTTTGGCCTGGCCACTTGAGACTGGATGTTTTTTAAAATTGCTATTACAGTTTTTTTTTAAATTAAAAGGCAACATGGTGACCAGCAAGATTATGTAGCATCACCAGGTGAGCGTGGGGAAGATTGTCATCACTATTGCCACATGAGACCCTTCACACAGTCAGAAGATAGTAATCTTCTTTTATATTGGGTCAGAATTAGGTGACAATAGAATTAAGTGTCTTCAGTGTTTTCAGACATTTTGGATTTCAGAAATATAGATGAAAGATGACAAACTTATTGTTTAATTCTTTTTTAAAAAGACTATTACAGTTTGCTATAATATGTCTCCCAATTTGCCAAGTTCTTTTCAGAGAACATGATATTCTGGGTATAATCTGCTGGGATTAATAGAAATGATATATCAGTTGCTGGCTTCCAACAGCAGTCCTCAGATCTCAGCCTCCTGAGAGCAAGTCTTATAAGTGTGAGTCACTAGCACCTCGCTCACACAATTAACAACTTTTATTTATTTTTCATGTGTTCTATTAAATAAACATATCTCTTACTGTTGTTATGCAACTGGTCTTTGGAAAGCAAGCTTCTCCCTATGAATTTGTTCCCTACCCATAAAATTTAATTTTTTAGCCCTGGCATATTTTCTTGATCTGATGATATGATTGTTGATCCTGATTCTGACATCTCATATCTACTGTTGGCCCTGTATCAGATGGAACTTTCATCAGTATGTCTTAATCCAATATCATCAGAAAAAATATTGGATAGGACAGTGCCAAGGGCAGAATTCACATTGCCTATTAGTGAATATTATTCAACACTATTTTAAATTATCACTTATTAAAATAAATTTAACTGTGACCATTAAAGTTTCTATTCTTGTTTCTAAGAATATTGAGAAGATCCTTTATTTGAGGTCTCGTTAAAATGCACACTTGAAGCTGGGCTCCTGTGGTTCACACCTGTAACTCTGGCTTCTCAGGAAGCCTCCGAGGCCTTGGGATTGGGGTTTGAAGCCAGCTTAGGCAAGAAAGTTCATGAGAACTGTAACTTCTCTGTACATCAGTTTGATAATAAAAATTTGAAAAAAAAAAAAAAGAAAGAAAGTTCATGAGATTCTGATCTCAGTTAGCCTCCAAAAAGCCAGAAATAGAGCTTTGACTCAAGTGTTAATGTGCTAGCCTTTAGCAAAAGAGTTCAGAAACAATGCCCAGGTCCTGGGTTCAAGCTCCAGGACATTCTCTTTCTCTCTCTCTTTCTCTCTCTCTCTCTCTCATGCGCGCGCGCGCACACACACACACACACACACACACACACACACACACACATTCCACACATGATCTACCTACTCCCATGCAGGAACTGCAGTAGTTCTAATGAAGAGGGAATTAAGGTAGATCTCATCTGATTCCGTCTTTATAAAACCTAAGCTTCATTTAACTTATTTCTTCTCTGAAAGCAATCACAAAATTTGGGGTGAAAATCTGTTGATCATACTTAGGTATTTATATATATGTATACATATGCATAGCGTATATATGTACTATATATACTCATATATATATGAAAACAGCTAACTATGATCATATATGCTATTCTGTATGTATATATCACATTTATTTTCTTTCCATTTTTAAAAAAATTAAAACATCTGCTCATTTCTACTTGCATGGAATCACTTCTACTTCAGTGAATTTCCTAAGGTTATTGCAAAGAGTAAGATATGCATTCTCTTATCATGTTGACAGATGCTAAAGATGACCACATAATTTATCATCCAAATGCATGCAATCTTAAAATAGATAAGCAGCCTATTATTTCTTACACCAAAAAGACAAGCATAACCCAAGCTTCTTTTCACCAAAACAGAATGCATGTCTGCCCATGAAGCTGAGTCTTCTTTTAGAGTAAGTGCTTCTAGAATGTTCTCTGTTGGCTTGCTTCTTGTCATTATCCACTCAAGCAGTTTGTGGCAGCGGTCTTCGGTCAGGTCACAGAAGCGCTTGAAAAGTAGAATTCCATTCATAATGTCCCCCAAATCATTAACCATTCCATCACCAATGACCAAAAGTTATTTGCCTTCATTTCTTGGTTTGCATGATGCTTTGAAAGGCTGTAATGGAGGAGGAGCCATGTTTATTCTTTGAACTCTTTGCTTATTATGATATTAGTTTTCTTAACTGTGGAATTTATAAACATTCCCCTCTTTATGCTTTGCCTCTTTCATTATCATTTACACAAATCATTACAACATTTGAGGTCATCAGAGACTCTTGCTCTTTAGGTCTCTTTGGGTATGCCTTCTTACCCTTTTCTTTTTTTTATCAATTATTTGAAGAATTTAAAAATGCCAAATTCTTTCTGGAAAGTCTAGTAAATCTCTTAAGCTTACGTCCATTTCAGAATATCAGCCATGCTTTCATCCTTCTCTTTATTGAGATTTTAGAAAACTTCCCATTTTAGCATCTACCCATCTGATTGAATATACCAGTCCTCTCACTAGCTCCCATGAGGCTTGACATGCCATAGACATTTTTTTCTGTCATTTTCTCACTCTAAATCTACCTGATGGTCAGAATTACTTTGAACAATATATTTTCTTCATTCCTTGTATCCTCTTTAGAATAATTTACATGTTTCTCATAAGAGAATTTTTTTTAGTTTTGTCTACTTGAAACCTCCCAGTTCATGGAGAAAGTAAAAGTAAAGTCCCTAAAGAGTCAACTATAAAATATAAATTTAGAGTGATCCCAAAAATCTGGGTATTTATTAAGAAATAAGAAGTGAACAGAAAAGCAGGCTCAGCACTTTAACAGTTAATGTCAATACCTTTCCAGGAATCTATCAAGATGTATGCTTTGCACAGGGAGTCTTGGAATCATTAAACACAGAACAGGACAGAAACCAGGCCACTGTGAAGACTGAAGCAACCTCTCATTAAAGTGGCATATATTGATTTGAAACAAGTTGTTAAGGAGCTCCTTTGTTTCTTTTATTCCTGAAAGGGGATTTTAAATCTAGTCTCTTGGAGAGAGGAGTGCAGCAGTGCACTTTCTGCATCTTTTTGTCTCTGCTTAATTTTCCTGCTATCCAAAGGACGTTCATTTGGCTAACTGAGTCCAGTGGGTGGAAAAACTGCCTATAGCCTATTCTCCACTGGGTAGAAGCATTATAGGAAGAGCTAGCACCAGGGGTATTTATTATCAGATGCTCCAGGTGTTGGGTTTCTTCCTTGTGGGGTAACTATTGAAGGAGGGTCTGCTCAGGATTCCTGTGATGGGTCAAGGTGTAAATGTCCCCTGGGGCTGGGTAAAGGGAATGAGTTAGGAGCCACAATGTATTCTCCAGTCCTTTACAATGATGCACTTAAGACCCCAGTTTTTCTTTTTGACAGCTAGTGTTGACATTCATACTCTAACATTATATATTTATACTCTATTGGACAGACCTTGAAAGTGATTAGAGGAGAGGTAAGATTCTGATAGAAGAGTTCAGCTTGGGCTTGGAAAAACATAATAGCATTTTCAGTGCTCTTTAGAAACACGACATTTTCATATACATTTGTTAATTCCATCTTGGAACTCTAACCAAGAGTTTTGGCAGTGTGATTAGTCAAGAGTATTTTCTGGAAAAAAAAGAATAATTATGGAGGGATAATTGTACTAAAAGTAATTAAAACATTATTCAACCATACTGATTTCAATGCAGTTGCAGCATTCTATTACTACCCAGGCAAGATCGATGGGCATCAATAAAATGTCTAGAAACGTATCCAAACACCTGTTGTCATTTAGTCTGCAGAAGAGGTAGCAATTCAAACAAATGGGGTACAATGTATATTATTTAGAACAAGGTATGTGTTGGCACAAATTTGGAAATTGCTAAATTTAGATTCATTTTATCCTATTCTCCAGAATAATGTTCATTGGATTTGAGCATTTATATTATGTGCCACACATTCTGTGAGGCACTTTAACTGTACTAGCCCATTTATTACTCCTAACTGTCCCATATGGCAGATACTAATATTAACCATACTTTATGATGGAGAAATTAAAGCACAGATCAGATTAGGTCTCAGACAAATGGAGGCAAAACAGAGTACCAGATTAAATTTAGTAACAGGGAGGATTTCCAATCTCCATTTATGTCATTAAAGAACCAAATGAATGTACTGTGGAGTCTTTATTTGTAGGTGAAGCATAGACAAAAGTTTACAAAACTTCTCACCAAATGCAACTCTGTAGAAATTTAAAGCTGGGCTTGGGATACGGCCTAGGGGCAAGAGTGCTTGCCTCGTGTACATGAGGCCCTGGGTTCAATTCCCCAGCACCATATATACAGAAAACGGAAGTGGCGCTGTGGCTCAAGTGGCAGAGTGCTAGCCTTGAGCAAAAAAGAAGCCAGGGACAGTGCTCAGGCCCTGAGTCCAAGCCCCAGGACTGGCCAAAAAAAAAAAAAAAAAAAGAATCTCATAGAATTTAAAGCTTCCTATGTTGAAAACTAATTATCATCAATGAAATAAGACATGGCATTTGAAATTTGTATCACAGAGAGTGGATTAGTACAGGGAGGGTAAGAAACACTTACTGCTTGGAAAGAAAAATGGATAATAATATGAAAGCTGTTCACTAAAAATTGTACATAGGCCAAAACATGGGAATAATCAAACTTGCTAGTAAACAAATAGGTCCAAATAGAATCAAGGATATTAATGTGACGTTATTTGAAATAGTAAAAACTTAGAGACTAAGCTTTTGCCTTCAGAGAAATGATTAAAAGGAATAGAACGGAACTAAGCTTTTAAAGAATGTTTAAAAATATAATAAAATAACAAAGTACACAAGGTATGTCCAAGTAAAACAAAAGCGTTAGGATTCTAATTTTATTTTTAAATGAGGCACAAATATGCAAATGAATCTAGAATGTTGTGCAATATAACAGCCTATTAGCAGTGATTATTTTTAAATAGAAAGTTTAACAGTGAATATTCTTGTTCTCGTTTGTCGCTGGCTTATTTTCTAAGAATTCTATCTAAGCCAGTCACTGGTGGCCCATGCTTGTAATCCTAGCTAATCAAGAGGCTGAGATCTGAGGATTACATTTCAGAGCCAGCCCGAGCAGGAAAAGTCCGTGAGACTCTTTTATTTTTAATTTAAATTTTATTGTAAAGGTGAGGCGCAGAGGGGTTACAGTTATATATGTCAGGTAATGAGTACATTTCTTTCTGAGCAGTATTACCCCCTCCCTCAAGCCTTAGGATTGATACAAAAATAAATAAATAAGACAAAAATATCGATCTCTCTCTGAACCAGGTAATTTGGGGGGTAGGTATGGTTGGGTTAGATGAGGAGGGGATGGCATAAGGGGTGACATTAATCGAGATGCATTGTACTTCTATGACAACTGTGTCATATGATTTTAAACTAATTTATACAACTACTTAAAGATCATATCTCTATATATTTCTCTCTATGCATATGTATATCTCTATAGGGATGAATACCTATAACTAGAATATATTTCCCTGTATTTTATATAGAGAGACAGATGATATGTATATAGATAGATAGATAGATAGATATTATCAACAAGAAATGAACACTGACATCTAAACTTCCTTTAGAGCAATTTTCTCTTTTCTAGTTTTTTTTTAAGTTTAAAAAGATCAATGCAATACATTTCCTCATTTAACAGAATCAGTACCCCAGGCATGTTCCCACTGCTGCTTGTAATGGCTTAATTTTCTTTTTTTAATTTAAATTTATTTTAACTGATACATAAAACATTAAAACTGTACATATTTATGGGATATGGTGTTATGTTTTGATACATGAACTAACTTTAATTTCCTATTTCATGCCTTTGAAGGTTACAGGAATCTTTGCCCCAAACTCCATTACTGGAATTCTTCTTGTGATTCCTTCCAGTTCCTCAGAGATCTTCTTCCAGGCTGCCTTTTGATCCCAGTTGATCTAAGATGCATTCTTTATACTTATCCTTGTTGTTTGCATCATTATTTTTCCCTTTACTTCTCTTTTGAAATTCAGATAGTCCTTAACATGCTAGTTTATATTTCTTTTTTCCATTAATCCAGGTCTCTAGTTTCAAGCTATTGTTTCATCTTTAAAGATAATATAGTGTTAGTATCTCTTTACTTGATCCCAGTTTGTGTCTAGATTCTGAGAGGACAGACAGATCCCAAATGAAGATCAAGGGGGAGTTTTGCCACTGGCCACAAGGCCTTCTTTCCAGCATCTCATAAATGTACCTGTAGAGGTGCATCACCTGCTGATGTCTCCTCCTTCCTGTACTCTCTCCCCATTGGATGGTCCACTGATTCAATGACTACATATAAGGCTTAGGATACATCCTCAGTTTATATACAGTGGGATTTTGTTTACAAATACACATACATTCATTTTGCTAAATTTATTTTCTTAATTTACTGTTAGACAAATATTTCCACCATTGAGCTAGTGTTGTCATGAGTAGTGTTTTTTTTTTTCATTTTTATTTTTAGCTCGGGAGTTTACAGATAAGGAGAATGATATAGGTCTAGAACTATTATTTCCCATGCAATCTGACATAAACTTACAAGTTTGTAAACATTTTGGTATATTAATTATAATCACAAATGCTAGAAATTCCTATTTATAATATCAACCTATATAGTGTGGTTGTTAACTTATTTATATTGGAATTGAAAGCTTTAAGAGAATGGAAAGTTCTACAGTTAAGAAAAATATTTTGGCTCCCTGGTCTATATGAATCAAGAAACTTTTCAGGACCTTTTTTTTAAAAAAAAAAATTCTATTCTAAAAAGTGATTTTTGTCTACAGAAACAATCTGACTCATCATCCTTGACTCCATAGGAACCATTCTGTGGTTTATTTTCCTCAACAAAATAAAATAACAATAACAACAACAACAAAAGTAGAGGTAATACCTTATGGAATTGTCTCCAAGAGTAATAGAAACCATTGTTGCACTCAGTAAATATAAATGGCTGCGTGCACGTTACTAAATCACAGCCATTGTGCTGTATGCCTAAGCATTTTTCATCTGGGCTCCTGGCTAATGCATTAATCTGTTGCTAGCATTTAGACTTTCTCTGACGTCAGTGTCAGAAGTGGATGAATTTGTTACCCTGAGTTCTCATAGCCTTCAAGACAATGCTTAATCCGCGGAGAGGCTGAGTATTTAATTTGTTATCATTAATAACAAGGACAGTTTGTGAAAATAAGCATCACCAATAAACAGAGCTACATCCCCAGCCTGTTTCTACTGTTGATTGGTTACTGTTCTGCTAGGTAGGCCTTACTTCCAAAAGGATGATATGAGGAGTGGCTCTTATTCAGAAGAGTTGCCCATGGCAGTCCACGCTGGTTTCCACGTTTTCCCTCACATTCCTGCCTCACTGCCCTAAATGCCAGGGAGAACGCAGGTACCACATCCTCTCACCAGTGTACCTGATTATACGACACAGGTTTGCTTTCCAAATCCCCATTGCACTAACATTCAATGCTCCATGACATGATTTGATAGTTATTATTTCTACTTTGTAATCCAGAACTTATTGTTTCAAAAAAGAAAGCTAACACTGAAAGTTCACAGGATAGTTTCCTGAATCTGATCACGGATGCATTATTTAGGATAGGTTTTTTTTTTTATTATTTATGTTTTACTGCCAACTGTGAAGAGATGGCTTAGCACAGTCGCTGTTTGCCGTAGGAGAGAGTGCCAAGTTTAGACCATTTTCCGTGCATTTCCTTGATGCCATTATCTGAGAACATGGCTTTAATGTTCCATTTTTCCCTAGGTGCCACGCCTTGGAAACCTGCCTATCTTGGACATCAGTAAAATCACATGTGGGTGGGTGATTTAATGGTTTCTTTTGTGATTTAAACAAAGTAACACCTTCTTTAGCTTTAGATATGCTATTTGGATTCTATCATTTTTACAGCTTGAACAGTAGCTGAGAAATTAAGCCAGGAACACAGATTAAAATGCCTCAGATGCCTAAGGCATTTAAGGAATTCCTCCTCAGGTTCACTTATAGGTAATATTAGGCTGGAATGAAACTTGTTCAAGATTAATAACGTGCTTGGGATCGAGAAGGCTGAGATGTTTTACAATTTCTAGTTCATTTTATATGATTATAGGATAAAATTGGGATCGATTCTCATAGGATAGGAGGGCAGAGAAGCCTGTAGTACAGAACTCCAGATGAGCTGATAAGCTGAGTTCTGAATATAATGTTTAATGAATGAGTGAATTGTGGGAAAGTGAATCCATATTTACTATCGAAGGATGCTACGATTGTCTTTTTGATAATACAAAGTCATGAATACAGATCTATCCAGGATTAATAGCCCTGCCTGAGAAAAGGAAATCTCTGGTACACCTTCAATATATTTATCCTTTATTTTCATTCTTTGGCCTCCTTTTCTCAGGAACTTTTCTTCAGGTTCCTTTGCCTGCATTAGCCATAGTCAGCTTCTCCAATCAATGATAATTAGCACCATTTCCCCGTGGCTCTTCCTGAATTTTTTTTTTCTCAGCAGAATAGTAATTTTTTTCTTTAACACTTCCTACTGTTTTAATTTTCAGTCCTGTTTTAAATTCTTCATTAACTTTAATTAAGCTTTCCTGGGGCTTAAATATCTATAAAACTTTGAAAAACTTCATCATTTGATGTGGCTGTTTCGTAGACTTACCTAGTTTTAAGATTGTTAAACCTGAAATTGTGCCTTGGAGAGGGTATGAGCACAGAGGGGAAAGAAGGAAATGATGGAATTGTTAGAGAAATGAATGATGAATTTCACTGGAAAAATCTCACACTCCAGTGCTCTTTGTGTTTCATGCTGATAAGCAGCTAATAATTTTAAACTCCTTCATTTTGTATTAAAAACACTTATAGTTTTCAAGTCCACATAAACACCAGGTACAGGTTTACATAGTCTAGAGGAAAATGTACCTCATATTGCTCTTCGAGCCTTTTCTTGCTTACTTCAGCAAATGGTTGTGATTTTTAATTCTATAGCCTATTAATTATCTTCTTAAACCATGCCCTATATGTTTTTTTTCTGATTAAGAACTTAGAACTGGAGATTAATCTGAAAGAAATTCTGGATTTGTTCCATTTAGAGAGAAGAAAACTAAAGTTCCAAGAGGTTACAGTTGCAGAAGCCGATCCCAGCAGGGACTGGGCGGAACCCATGGAATCAGTTGGCTTGAGGTCCACCCACATGCTGCTCTCCAAAGTTGTCTGGTGTTGCCGTGGATTAGGTTATCCTGCCAATTTCTCTAGAAAACCACTATATAGCAACACATATACAAATGTATAGGAAGGGTAAGAATGCACATGCACCTGCTGAGGGCTCTGATTATTTCTAGAAATGGTCTTTTAGAGGTTACTATAATTCTGAGAGACTGCATTTTTCTCGGTGCCCATGAAAGTTGTAGCCCACTTATGATCCAGCCATATGGGTTTTAGAACTATACCTTTCTGACTTTTAAATTCAGCAGCTGTTTATAGAGGCTGGTTATAGCCTTACCTAGTATCTGCTGCAAATGATTAAAGGTTGTCTTGTGTATTACCTGAAGTTGCCCTGAGTCCAGTTCTTTTCCACTTCTTGCTCACAATGTATATTACCAGGATAGTCTCTGTTAACAGTTTTGGGGAAAATAAATAAAAATATTGATTGCTCTTTGATTAGCCAAAAAGCAGCTCTATGAACTGGACTATATGAATACCCAGAGTATTTCTAAGTATTTTTATTGTATATTACTTGCCCCAGACTATTGCTTTTACTTGATCTTCGTGAGTTTTGAGATTTTCATTTGTAACAAGTTTTTCTTGGGTTCTGGTCATGGCTTGCACTCAGTGCCTGGGAACTGTCCCTGAGCTTTTGTGCTCAAGACTAACATTCAACCATTTTAGCTATAGCTCCATTTCCAGCTTTTGGGTAGTAATTGGAGATAATAGTCTCACAGCCTTTCCTGCCCAGGCTGGCTTTGAACCATTTTCCTCAGATTTCATCCTCCTGCATAGCTAGGATTACAGGCATGCATTACCAGCGCCTAGCTCATAGCCCCTTTTTTGATTAGACTATAGAGCAAACCAGCTTGATATGGTAAAGCTTATGTGCTTTCAGAATCTCTAAATGTTATTTATAGAGCCAGTGTAATTATCTACATGTTTTTGCTAAAGTTACCTGTTTTTTAAAAAAAATTAGGACAAAATTATTTTGACACACAGGCCAAAACAAGCCTAATGACCACATTTTATCCTGAGGATAAAAATCTTTTTCCTCAGAATAAAAGTTCATCCTCAAGATGAACTTTGTGCTCCTGTAACTAATTACTGATCACTAATTGAAATGTGTGCTTTCAAGATTCCTGATACTGGGAAGGAGATACATAGAATTTACAAACCAATAGAGTAAAATCGCTTCATGCTTGATGGAGTGATTATCCATTTGAGCCATTCCCCAAGTCTGGTTGCTTTTGGTGATTGCAGTTAATTTTTTTGATGCTTCAGCTTGAACTCATGACCCCACATTATTATTTAGATTGTTTGTTCATGGCTGGTGCTCTACCACTTGAGTCATGCCTCTAGTCCATTAATTCTAAATAAGAGTTTCATGCTTATGCCTTGGCCATCTTCTGACCATAATCCTTTTGCCTCTCTTCTCAAATAGC
Organism: Perognathus longimembris pacificus; assembly: GCF_023159225.1. Taxonomy (NCBI): domain Eukaryota; kingdom Metazoa; phylum Chordata; class Mammalia; order Rodentia; family Heteromyidae; genus Perognathus; species Perognathus longimembris. Next base: position 133,656,555 of record NC_063162.1, on the reverse strand, counting down.
TTGAGCCACAGATGTATGCTGCCACACTCAGATTGTTTCTGGGTTAGGGTCTTGCTAAGTTTTGCAAAGACTGGCCCAAACCCTGATCCTGTCTCAGTTTCCTAAGTATTTGGGAATATAGGTATGTACCACCATGCCTGCCCCCACCAATCCCTTTCAAGAAATTCACATTTGAAATCCATACATTCAGTTTTTAACAACCATGACATAATTTACTTGAGAAATACACCTAGCTAGCATGGCTTCTAAAGCCCTAAGTCTGTGAGTTCCAGACAGTTTTCCACAGACATTTCTTAGACAATTTTCAAGTGAAGTCCTCATATTACATTGTCTCTCTGGGGATGCATAGGGTTCAGGATATCTATTCCAGTAACTCTAATGAGTATATTCCTTCATTTTAAGGATTACATTGTACTGTTAACCCTATCTTAAACAGCACAGGAATTTTTAAAAATTTAAATATATATATTTTAATGATAGTACGTTTTCCTATTGGAGACGATATGTATGTTTGAGATCATAAGGTTTATAAATACTCAATTTGTTGGTTTGTAAGAGTAGAAATTCCATTCATAACGCAGATTAATAATGGTATCTAGTCAGCTGAGAAAATACCCAGATTTGAGTTTGGGTACTCTGCTATCAAATCTGCCCTATCAGATCAGATCAAGTCTATTTTCCATGGTGGTATTTTAAGCTGTGTTAGGAACCAAACAAAGGAAACATCACAGACCACATCAACAAATAAGTAATTTATACCTGGGAAGCAGAGGCAAGAGTATCTCAAGTCTGAAGCTGACTCAAAAACAGAGGGTATGAAGACCCTGTCTCAAGCTAACATAAACAAAAGCAAAAGGTCTGGTAGAGCACTTACCTAGCAAATGGGAAGCCCTGGGTTCAATCCCTAGTACTTAGAAACAAAAATAAATAGATATGTACAGTGCAGCAGGTAAAGGCAACATAGTGTGACTTGATAGAGTAGAAGCACATTTTCCTGACACTGAAAGGCCACAAAGCTCTACTTGAAATTTAGAATGGAATTACTTTCAGTAAGCAGAGCTTTCCTTGAAGGGAAAGCAGCATGTGTAAATATCCTAAAACTGAAAATGTACCTGTATTGAAGAGATTAAGTAGAGTTGAGTTTTGATGATTTCAGAAATGTTGGTAGGGATTAAGTTTTCTTTGCATGGTATAAGAAGTTATCATTGAGAACTTTTGAGTAAGGTAGTAACATGATTTGTTTTGAACTTGCTATGTGGTCCTGGGCTGGTCTTCAACTTGTGATTCTTATTTTTTTCTGATACTTAAGAGCTAGAGTTAGGGTTACAAGCATATGCCACCATGCCTTTGCATTGAGAGAGGCCAAAGTATAAAAGGAGGAGGAATCTAGATGCAGTGGTTGTGATATGATGATGTTTGATTTACAGTAGTAACAAATAGTGATGAAACAGGTGGGAAAATTAAGTATGTTTGTGCAGGCAAAGGTGATCTCTGAAAAATGTGGAGAGAAAAAGAGAGCATCCAGTGAAGGTCCCATGTTTTTCATACAAGCCATTGTGAATGATGGTAAGATGTGAGTCATGTGTGATGGAGGAGGTAAGCATCTTAGGCTGGTATGAGTTAAGCCTAAAACAGCTGTGAAATACCTATATGGGAATGTCAGAGCAGAGTTGAATAATTAGTTCTGAAATTTGAAGAGAGGAGTGAATGATATGAGTTAATATAATAAAAACAGAATATGCAAATCTACCCCTACCAAAAGACATTTATTAAGGAATATCTAGACGTGCAATGATTTTCTAACAGCACCTATTAGGAACACAGCCTTAGAATCAGCCAATCAAGGCACTTGAGAAAGAATTGTTGAGCAAAGTCACAGTGGCTGTCAAGTAAGTGCAGTATCAGGCCCGCCGTCCTTATTCAAGACACTGAACAATATCTCTCTTCCTCAGGAAAATGTTGTATTGGGAAATTCAAGATAAGTGAACAATTAAGGATAAATAACAGCAACAATATTTCCAATGACAAAAACTAACAGTTATAAATACGAAGTACCAGATCAACCAATTTGCATTTATTAAATCATTTAGTCAAAACAAAACCCTATGGAGCAAGATAATCATTATCTTTATATTATAAGTGAGAAAAATTTAATGTTAACAGGTAAGTCTAGTATGTGGTGGTCCTTGGATTCAAGCTTACACAGAATTTCTGTTAAGTATGCAAATGGTATCATACAACTAAAAGGCTGGTAAAGTGAAAATATGTTTGCCTAAATAAAAACAATTAGAACCTCTGAAATGAATTTGCCAGATTTATAGTCAGAGATTATCAACTCCAAAGGGGTTTTATTTTTTAATTTTAATTTTAGTTTTAATTTTAATTTGGCTCATAGTTTTAGGGTCCTCAAATTACGCACTGTTGGCTTCAATGTTTTGGGGCTGTGATACAGTAGTACATTATGGCAGATGCACTGGTGGGTGGGGTTTCCCTGGTAGCAGGGAAACAAAGAAGGACAAAAATGGGTCCCAATACATTCTTCAAAGGCATTCCTCCAAAGATCTAACTTCCTCACCCTAGACTCTTCCCTTATAGGCTCTATCCCCTCACTTCCACAACTGTAAGCCTTTGAGGCACATCCAAGGCCCAAACTATAGCAGAAAGAGATGCCTTAATATTGAAGAAAAGAAGAAAAGACTGAGGGCTGAAAAGAAAAGAAGACAGCTTAGTAGAGAGCTGCACCTTAAGTAGCTTTTTCAAGACTTTGGCTGTGAAGAAGAGCAGAGCTATGTGGGAACTGAAAGAGGACCAAAGAGCAAAGGAAGATTTCCTTCTTCCCTCCCTGCATATAGTCATCTCTTCCTTGTTTCATGTCTTCAAAGAGTATACATTTAAATGCAGATAGGCAAGCCTGGTACTAACATAGAGGCTAGAGGAGCAGTGAAATACACAGAAACCTGTGAAGATGGGTCCTGAGCATGTGAAAGAAATGACCAAATGCATAAAGTGACATTCACTTTCATGAAATGGACATTTTCTCTGCTTTATCAAGAGAGAGAGAGAGATACAGGAAGGAGGTAGGTAATTAACTAAAATTTATCTGTGGAATAAATTAGTGGCTAAGCATTATGAGCTTTATTTTCACAGGGAGTTAAAGGGTAGGAACATCAGCTGAGGCAAGAAGACATAGGGAAGTGAGCATACCTGGAGGACAGCCAATATTTGTGGAGTTATATGAAACAGACCCAGCACATTGGGAAATATTCTGAGATTTCCAGGTTGCATTGAAGTTTTTTTTTTTAATGTATAGGAACATGAAATTAAAGTGATACTAATCGACAACAGCTATTTTTATCCTGCATCTCTCTGCCCACAAAGACATTTTAAAGTCTGATGTTAGGTTGAGTGTGGAAAATAGATTGGAGATTGAACACGATTCAGAGCAAGGACAATGCTTTCTTTAGGAAAGGATCCAACAAAACTATCTTGGTGGGTTCCCATGGACCCTAGACATGGCTAACTGTATAGAGAACACATTTCTCAAGCTGAAACTAAATATTTCTAGTTATATTCTAAAGACATAAACACACAGTATTTAGAATAGAATAAAATAAATGTGATAACCCAGTGGAGTTTATTTTGGAGTTCTAGTTACCTCATCATCTGTCTACTGAAACACTCTATAAACTATAAAAGTTAGGTTATTCCATCATGTAAAAAATTAATTTATTTTGAGTACCTACAGGTATGTCTTCAAGATACACTAAGCTGGTAACCAATGCAATGTGAACTGATAGCTAAATAAATAGCTCTGGCTACTTGTAGAAGTAAAAAATTAAAAAAGAAAATGAGATAGTCCCATTAGGTTATTTAGTTTTTCTTTACTGAAGATAAGCAACACATTCTTTGATTTAGATATTTGCTCTTGGGAAGAAAAACTCGTATAAGATATCCATAAAACTAAAAGCATTTGTGAATCTGTTCACAGGTTTATTTGCTAAGGATAGAATCAGTGTATAAAGCTTGCCTTTCACAACCAGCTGTTTGTCTTGAGAACTGAATATTAAAATGAAATAATCCACTATGTGAATTGTGGAAATTGACTATCACATACAATATTTGCATGGTAGATTCAGCCTCGCAGAATTCTAGAAACATTCTACTCCAAATGAAGTGCAAGCTATGCATGGAAAACTAACCAATATTTTCAGGAGATTTTGATTGAATATACTAATTTCCAAAAGGAAGAAGTCGTCTTTTCCAGGATGACTTAGGGACTTAGGGAGATATCACTTCTGTCTGTGGAAAGTACTGCCATATGGCTATGATAGCAGGCATTTTTAATCCTTGAAAATTAGACCTTAAAGTAGAAAAGCCAAGGGATGGTGTGAGTTCTCCCATTTTGTTCCCATTCCTTCCAAAAACTCCAACCAAATTATGGTGGGAAAAAAGGACATTTTTTTTTCACCATAAAATGAATTTCTAAGATTCCTAAAATGCTTTCCTAAACATTAATTATCCAAGTTCGAGGCCACTATAGATATGAGGAATGTATGACTACAATTTTTCCGAGATCAGACGAGATGGGGCACGTTCAGGATGGTATGGCTGTAGACTGGTTAAAAATTTTAAATCACACACACATAAAGAAGCTACTATTGAAATTAATTCTACAGATCATGTCCAAATTGGTTCATTAGCAGTTAGCTCTGAGAGACACATTTTGGAATTGTAATGTTGTTCTAAAATAATATTTCATGTAAGATTTATAATTAATCATATAAGAAGTTTGTTTCTGGGAGAGTGCATTAAGTGTACATTAAAAAACAAACAAACACCAAGAGCTTGTTTTCCTATACTTCTACTCAAATGATTTGTTTTGACTAGGTTCTTCTGCATCACAGTCAAAAGTAAGTCTAAGCCTTCCTCTCATTCATAGTCTGTGTGTTCCTCATAATCTTTGACCTGTACCTGTGCAATGGCATGCTGCTTTCCCCGGCCTGTACTTATGATCTTGACCTTCACACTCCCCTCAAGATTGACAGAATAATTTAGAAGCATATTGAAGAACACTAGGTTTTGTTTGCATTTCATATTTGGTTGAATTCACTGTTCCAATTTTTCTATAATAGAAGTATATGTTGCTACATACTACATGGATTTATTTAATATCTGACTAGCAGCTAGAAGCTTTACTCAGTGACTATGTTTTAGAAAGTTTGGTTAGATTTTTATAAATCCTATGACTTATTCTAAGATGTATGAAAATTCCTATTGCCTTTAGGTATCATTTCATACGTATGTTAGGTACTTTGGTTATTTGAATAACTATACATTTAGGTAGACTTTGTAAAAGATATAAAAGACGGTATTAACGTACCTTTATTCCCCTATGATGGCTCATTGCGTCAAACATATTAATAAGTGATTGCTAACCTTATTCAGTACTTCCTGTGTGTTAGAGACAATTCTGAGCACTCTATTAACAGAAGCACATCTAATTTGTATAGTATACTGTTTTGTAGATGAGCCACTGTAGATAAAGTGAATTCCTCAATGTAACGCATCTCCTAAGCTGTGAGAGCCAGAGCAACTCTGATATTTTTCACCATGTGCTCTGATGTCTTTCACCTTCTTCTGTGTCTTGTTTTGATAATCCTTTGTTTGAAGTTGTAACATGGCATCCAATCACAATTACAAAGAAGGTGGTCAAGTCCACCTGAGTATGGTGTGGTACTACCAGTGAAAATAATATCACCATAGTGACAGGGATGAACATAAAGCACCTTGAAGACATAGCCAAGCAGTACAAGGTCCCCTGACACTCATTGTAAAGTATATACTGATTTAAGACTTGTTGATCTATGGAAATTGTGGTACAATAACAACAAGAAACAACATTAAGAGCTACTTTTGCTGCACTGTTCCTTATCTGTGACATGGTGTGAGTGCTAACTACTGATGGTGTCCAGCTTAATACAAGCCATTTGTCTAAAGGGTAGATGTGTGCACACCCAGCCTCCAGCTGAGGGCGCCCCACCATACGGTAGTTCTGGCCAATGAAATGTAACTGGAAGACAGGAGGTTAGTCTAGGGATGTGATTTTCTTCTCCTTCCAGATTAAAAGGAAAAATCTGGGCACATAGAGAGACATATTATATTCAAATTCCTTGACCATGCCTTGGATTCTCTTCCTCTTATGCCCCTAGCTCATGCTGTGCATTTCTCATCCCCATCTCCTCCTTTAGCTGCACTATCTTCTCATTAAATAGTAAAAAGAGGCCTTATGGGCGTAGAGCTATTTTTTAAACTAAATTATGAATCTTCAAAGCATCATTATTTTCAAAACAAAATAATAAAGCTACCTGTTTGGCAGAGATGAGAAAATTAAATGCAATAATGTGTGAAAATTGCCTTACATCATACAAAACAGTAGATTCTCAAAGTGGCTTTCTCCTGTGCTCAGCAGAAGGGACTTTTAGCTTCTCTCCTGAGGAGTGCTCTTGCAACACACTTACACATGAAAACATTTTCTGTTTTCTTCATTTTCATGAATAATTTCTGTATCTTCCTTAGCAAACACAGGGAAGTTTGAGGAAGCTTGGGAGTCTTGCTTTGCAGTATTTGTTCTCAACTGGACTAAAATTGTATGTTGTTCCAGAGCTTAAGCCAACCTGAATTTATTTCACAGACTTTTGTTTTGTTTTGGGTTCAGATCAGCAGACGGTCAGTTTAAAAGGTTTTTATTGAATAGTCACAGATCATTGCACTGGGGACAAAGAGAGCAAGTAAATAGATCTAAGCTAGAGAAACTCAGAAAAAGTCAAGTATTCCCATTGCTAACAGAGTACTTGAAGAGTATAATTCAAAACCAAATAAATACGTCGATATTCACAATGTAGTCTTTGGGGACTACATTGAAAAAGGGAATAAAGTAGCTGATATGATATTTATACTTTCTTTAAAATTGCTAATAATAATATTAGAATATATTGTTCCCCAGTACAGGATAGAAAGCCCTCTGGGGTTAGAAGATATTACCCTTTTGGATGACATATTTCCTACTTGTGTGTTCTTTTAGTTATTTGGGGGTTGCTTGGTTGGGTTAGTATGTTCTCTGTGATATTAGAGAATGCCTAAGAGTAGGTGATGGTGATGTATGAAAGTCAAAGTGCATTTTTCTCCTTCTTCTGGACACTGGAAGTCCAAGAGTGGAGAGTGCTATCTGGCAAGGGCCCTGTCCTATACCACAGTATGATAAAGGAGTGAAATTGGAAAAACTAGGGAGCAGGGCATGAAGAAGCCAAAGAAGCATGTGTTTTAACAATGACATACGCTCATAGCAAGCAAACCAATACAGTCACAACTAGAATTCATTCTCTCCCTCAAGAATTTATAGTGCCTCTGTCAAAAGATATGAATCTCCCTCAGTGAAGTGAGTCACTCTTAAAGGACTCACCTCCCAACCCTGCCCAAATCACAGTTAATGAGTTTTAAAAGGGCCAGGTCATATTCAAACTCTAACATGTAGCATGAAAAATAATTGCTTCTTTGCTTTTGACACATCCCTACCTGAATATAAGTGAATTCAGGAAGAGAGAGGAAGAGAAAACATGTGGTGAAGGGTATACAGCAAGTTGGACCAGAATTTTTCTACTTTCACAATGTGGCAGAGATGGAAGGAAGTTAAGGAGACACACATGGTGAAAAATCAAACCAGATGAATCAAATCTGTTGAAAGTATATGTGTACATACCCATTAGAGCTGTTGACTTAATATCTTATTTAGCAATGATATTCTCCAAAAAATAACCAGCTTTGTTTCTATACACCTTAAAACAATAGTTTTTACTCAGTTATTCTAAAAAGAACACCATCTACCCACTCCAGGCAGAATGGATCTAATGCCAATCAAAATCATCAACATCTTTACTCCTCCTCATTCTATAAAGCAGATCTTCAGCAACAAATTGCATAACACGTTAGCATGCATTCTTCTTACTCACATTAATGTGTTACATACAAATTTTTAACAAGTTCTATTTTTCTGTAAAATATATTCTTCTGCTAAGTGAGGCTCAAAGTGAGATGGGTGGAAATATTTCATATCCCACGTTCTCACATTGCTTTATTATGGCTACTATGCTCTGGTTATATGTTAATAGTTTTCTGACATCTGAAATAGCAGCCCCATTTGAGCCACATGGAGTGCTTTTATCTCAAAGGGATTCAGCCTTAACTACAGATGGGCTTGTCGGCATGGTCTAGATGACATTTTTATAACCTGTAATGTTCTTCAGCAAGATGTGGTTAATGAACCTTCACACAAGCCAGCCAGAGAGCACTTAGTTCCTGGAGGAAGGTCTCATTCACACCAGTTGCTGAGCCTACTAAACACAGAGTTATTACAGTGGGAATCAGCTAATGAAAATTAAGACATGTCTACATTATTCATTTGGTCATGATTGGAATGAATACCAATATTTCAATCTCCTATTGGTATACTTTGCTGTACTGTTTGAGCATAGCCTCATTTGACCTTTTGCTTTGCACAACAGCCCCCTGCCTATGTTTAAGGGGAAAGGAATGCCCCCTTAACTGTGCCTCCTTTTGCTTGGCCTTAACTTCAAAATGAGCTGGTCCTGCTGCAATCTGGCCTCGAAACATTTTACAGCTTGTACTTGTGTAATGAGACTGACTGTTTAGAAAGGTATCATGAAGGATACAGGAAAATCTGTGTGATAACTCTTTGGAATATCTGAGACACGCTGTCTTCCATGTCCTTTCTGTTTGTCACATTCCACTCTCTGAGTTCTGCCTCTAGGGCTTTAGGATCCTACAAAGCTAGATGCAAATTCATTGAACGATTGTTGAGCATCTGTTTGGGGTAAGACACTGTGTTCTGGGATGGGAGTTTCCCACTTCATACAGTCCATGGAGTGAGATAATAAGTGTGCTACCATCATGATGCGACGAGTAACCAAATGAAGTCTTAATTTTCATGGCTGGTAGATGCACTGTCATGCCAAACAGAACCAGTGTCATAAAGGGAGATAGAAGCCAAGTGCTGAAGTTATTTCCAAATGGCATGAAAGGAGCAAAGTACCAAGGAACTGGCATGAGGACAACTTGGAGGGAGATTCTGAGGTTGTTAGCATAAGGAAAGACAGGCTGCCTACTTTGGGCACTGATTGAAGATCTTGAGCTATATTTGGTTAGTGGATGTTAATATCTGGAAATCCAGTATGCAGTTTCAAATGGACCATGTGGCAAGAATAGAGTGGGCAGTGAGATTCAGACATGAGTGAAAAGTCAGTGAGGCTAGAAGGAAAGCACATAACTAGAGATCTGAGGTGCAATGTGGAATGACAACTAAACAACACTCACTCTGATCTTGCTACAGGGGGAGACATCAGAGGTTTTTCAATAATATGATTCCTCTAATGCTACAGAGCTCAATGGAGGACCATAAGGACCAAACACAAAGCCTGTTTATTGGATGAGGGTACATGATCTACAATCATGGAACAAAAGAGAACCATACAGACAAATGCTCAGAAGTTGGTGATGATTACATGGTGAAGAACCTGATAGGAAAATTCAAGGAAAGAATGAAGACTCCAGGTTATGTAGATAGGAATGCTGATGCCTTGGTCTACAGGGTCCTAAAATCTACATTTATGAAATGGAAAATGCTGTGGGAGTAACCCACTAATCTTATGTACTCGATAATTGTTCTTCATCTTCCTGCCATTATTTATAATGGATCTTCTCATTCTCCAGTTACTCTTTCTCCAGGCTGTTCTATGGTACTGCCCACCTAGAATTCCCTTCCAATACTAAAACACATATCCACATGTCCAGTACCATCAGAATCCCACATGGTTAATGAAAAGATGACATTGTCTTTGCTAATGTATCAACATGTCTGTGAGTTAACCTCTCCACTAGTTATGGTAATGAAAGGATTCTGTGCCCTGTTCCACAGAAGTAGGAAGGCACCTAGAAGCTTCTGTGTTGTATAAGGTGCATGCATCCGTTCTGTTAATGAATGGAGTTCCACCTTTCTGCAGACATGAAACAGAAAATGGTAGAAATCATCTAGTGATATTTAGGCAAGGATGGTTCACAAACAAGACAGAAATTGATGTTGGCCAATGTTTAATTTCAAAGTGTAAAATGCATTATTTCTTTAAAATGTCACAGCACACCGATGTTAGAAAAGTGTGGAGTGAAGTGGAGTGCTATGATTTTATTTCACTTTTCAAAGTGCTGGTCCATCAGGCAAAGTGTTGATGAGACAAATTAAGGGTAATTGTCATAGGAGACTGACATTACAGCTGACGCTATCCCACCTCTATGAAGATTTCCATTTCTTTCCCAGGCCAATTTGCATCATCAAACCTCAGGGGTCTAATTGTTCATGTCCAACACACTTGTAATATAGGAATCCTGTTCATTCTTCCTGAAGTTCAGAGACACCTTAGGGGCAGTTGGTAATGACCACTTGAAAGAGCACAGACTCCTGTAAACAGATTAAGGGTAGAAGTGACACAGATTATGAGAGACTTCTAGGGACTTTTAGGCAGCTAGCACATAATTACACAAATTAAACTTGGCCTAAGCAAAACAGGCTCATCCTTCTTTCCTTGCCACATGTTTCAGGGAGACAGTAATGTGGGATGTTGTAATTTTCTGTGCAAGGAGTAACAGGTATTTTTAAAGGAAAGCAACTGTTTATAATCCATCTTTTTCCTACTGACCTTTTGGTTGTTTGGGATCTGGAAAATTCCAGAACTCTTTATTATTTAAATATTTGTTTACTCTTTAAAACTGAATTTGTTTATTGATTCATTGGGGTAAATGGACATAACAAAATTTATCATTTCCATCCTAGTTTAAAGATCTAGGCATTTTGAAGATATGTGGTTTTATATTTCTTTCTTTTTCTCTACTCACTAAAATTCATGTTTTATTGAAGTTACTTATTAGTTACCTAACTTTTCTTTTCTATTTCAAGATCCGGTGCAAGACAATTCCATGATATTTGACCGTCCTTAGACTTCTTCTTGGCTGTGAGAGTTGTTTTTGGTGGGTTGTATTAGAAGGCAATCATAGTTCTCTTTTACTTGAAACCATTTTTTATTCTTTCTTTTCTTATTTAGCATATTGAATTGTGCCGAGTAAAATGGGACATAGTTTCCTTATAAGATTTCCGTACAAGTCTATAATATGGTTTAATTATAGTCACTGTCTGTTAACCAATTCTTGTTTCCCCTCCCTTCTCCCTTTCCATGCTCCTACCCCACATTGTCACTCTTCCATTTTAATATTTTTCCCACATATGAGATAAAACATGCAATACTGGTCTCTGTGAAACTGACTTGCTTCATCTCCAATGAAGATCTCTAGTTCCATGCATAAATTCACCAGCAAAAATGGTTGTCTTCAGGGGCTGGGGATATAGCCTAGTGGCAAGAGTGCCTGCCTCGGATACACGAGGCCCTAGGTTCGATTCCCCACCACCACATATACAGAAAACGGCCAGAAGCGGCGCTGTGGCTCAAGTGGCGGAGTGCTAGCCTTGAGCGGGAAGAAGCCAGGGACAGTGCTCAGGCCCTGAGTCCAAGGCCCAGGACTGGCCAAAAAAAAAAAAATGGTTGTCTTCAAACACTGGTATCATGGTAGACAAGTATTTCTTTAATCTCATTGTCGTTTTGCTTATCTCTATGTTTCAAATAGATATAAAAATCTGTATGATTAATATTTTAAATTAGATTAAAAATGAGCATTCTACTCTGAGTACAATAAAGTCAGCTCCTTTCTTCTAATATTTGATTATATTCTACTACCTATTTTCAACAGTAAAGATGAACAATTACATGAATTTTGTTTTAATAGAGCAATAGACAGATGAAGCCGATTTAATTGAACATTGACTCTTGGATGTAGTTTTCCCCTCCTGATATACAACAATTTAGGGGCTAGACTAGAAAGTGTGAACATATACTTTTCCCCTCTTTGTTGGTGAGATAGTCTAATTACTAATTTTTTCAAGGTAACATCACTATCTATCCTTTATATATGTTGAGATTGTATCAATACCATGACTCACATTGAGATGAAGAAATTTAGCATGAAATGTTATTAGAGTTAAATATGATGAATGAACAGCAATATATTTGCAAAAGGTATATTACTGAAAGGTCAGAAGCTATGTGACATCTAATTAAGTGTTCTTCAGCCAGGTGTCTTTAACCCTAGCTGCTCAGGAAGTTGAGATCTGAGGTTGACATTTGAAGCCAGGCTGGGCAGCAAAGTCAATGAGACTCTTATTTCTAATTTATCAGTAAAGAGCCCGAAATGGAGCTGTGGCTCAAATTGTAAGTGCTAGCCTTGAGCAAAATGTCCAAGCCCTGAGTTCAAGGCCCACTCCTGGCACAAATAAATAGTAAGTAAATGAAGCTCTCTTCAATTTTTATGCTTTTACTTTTTTCTATTTTCCAATTTTATAATTTTTAGTTAGGATATAAGAAAAAATTTATTAATCACATAATAACTAACATTAAAACAAAACTACAAAATTTCCGATGACAGACAAAAAGAACATGTGATTTTAGCTTCAGATTTTGTTTCTGCTTCAGATAAAAGGAACTGGAACAATCTATTCTCTACTAGACACTACATACCTAGACCTCTTAGGCAATTCTCATATTAAAATGTATAAAATGTATATTTTATGTAAGTGCCAGATTGTGTTTTAGTCATGAAAATTGTTTGGAACTCCAGAGAACTTTAGAAAACATTGAAGTTAGAACACATAAAAAGCACTTAGCAATTTCAAGAGAAGAAAAAGAATATTTCATACACATTCCCAAGAAAACTTTTGTTATTCTTTTGAAATATTTGTTTTAGACCATGTAGATAGAATAAAATATGTTATCTTCATTAGTTTGGGATATCAGTTTCCTAAAAGAGAATATTTGGTTTCATTAGTGAATTTATGACCTATGAATGATGGCATACAATTTAGAAATTTAGTATTATTTCAATAAATGAGTAAATTTGTGATTTTGTCATTTTACTCTTACAGTGAGTGAGCAACTGATGGTTAGGCTGAATCACATTAGTGCAGCATTCTAGCCAGGGCAATGCTGTGCATATGAACAACATTGTTTTCTCCAGGTAGGACACAAATAGGAATGCCACTTGGACATGCTATTTCCCCTCCTGAAGCTATATGTAGCAATGTACCCGACTTTGTAGGCATACACAGACTAATAACAGAAGTTATTTGTAAAAATTCAAGGAGAATCCAGTGCAAAAACTGTCCTATTTCTCAAAGAAGATAATCAACATGCACAAATTTAAGTTTCATTCACAGCAACCAATATTGTACTGAATCTCTCTGTTGAACTTGGGTTGTTATCGAAGGCAACAAAGATCAAAATAGTCTTGTAGGTTTCGTGCTTTTGCCAACCACCTTTTCTTACATTTGGTGAGATTCAGCTGTGTTCTTCAATTAGCCAAATATGGAGGGGAATCAAAAGAAGCTGATATTAATTCTCAACCTGAACCTATATAGCTCACAGGTATTAACTCATTTCACATGAGGATTCCTATTGACATAAACTAAATATCAACTTGGTTAATTCTTTTACAGTCTTGATAAAATCAATAGAAAAATTACTTTTTTTACTTAATTAGTTATTTGACTGTACAAAATTATGGATTGAAATTATTGATTGATTCTACTTTTTTAGACATGGCATTGAGGAATAAAAGGCCTAGCAATTATTGACAACATGGAATTTAAAAAATGTCATCACTTAATCTATTAGTCACTTTCAAATGTGGGCGATGATATTCCCTCCAGTCAGTGGACTGAGCAAGCACAGGGATAGATTTTCAAAGATCTCACAAATGTTCACTATGTAACTGTACAATAATTTCTATATCCAAACATCAACTTTGGAGTAGCTAGGCTAGTTTCAATATGTCAGCTATTATAAATACTGCTGCAGTGAACATATAGATGTGCATGTTTATCTTGTATATATCATTTGCAATCCTTTGGATAAATGCCCATAAGTGGTGCAGTTGAATAATATAATAACTCTTTTAGGCTTCTGAGAAACCTCCATAGTGGTTTCCATAACCACTGAACTAATATACATTTCCACCAACAGTGCATGAAGGGTTCTTGTTCCTTGGTTTCCTTGGTTGGTGTTTATTTTTTTAATAGTGGCCATTGTGACTGAAGTCAGACTGAATCTCAGTGTCTTATTCATTTTTCATTTCTTTCATGGCAAAGGATGTTACACATTTCTTTCTTTATGTAGTTGTTAGCTATGTGTAGATCTTATTTTGCAAACTGTTTCTTCAATTTGACTGCTCATTTATTAGTTGGATTATTTGTTCTTTTTGTTTTTTTGTTGGTTGCAGTTCTTTTTGCTGAAGACTAGCACTCTATCACTTTAAGCCACAGATGTACTTCTGGTTTTTGAGTGGTTAATTGGAGTTAAGAACCATGATCCTCAGATCTCAGCCTCCTGAGTAGATAGGATTACAGGTGTAATGTGGGGCTAGGCTTATTTGTTCTTTCTTTTAATTCTTTTGAACTCTTTATATATTCCATGTATTAATCCTTTGATTAAAAATTTGAAAAGATTTTCTCTCATTCTGTGGGTTGTCTTTTGGTTCTGAAATTGTTTCCTTAAATGTGTAGAAGTTTTTTTTTTTTAATTTGCGGCTGTTCCATTTGTCAGCTTGTGCTTTTAGTTGATGAGCTACTGGAGTTCTACTCAGGAAGCTGTTGCTTCTTCTTATATCTTCTACCATTTTCCAATATTGCCATTCATTAGTTGGAATATTTCAAGTCTCACTTTAAGATCTTTGATTACATTCAATTTATTTTAGTGGTCCAGTTTCAGCCTTCTATGGATATGTACATTTCCCAGAACCATTAGTTTTAGAGACAATCTTTTCTTCAACATATATTTTAGGATTCTTTGTAAAAAATAGATGGCTATAATTGTGTGGGTTTATTTCCAGGTCTTCTATTCTACCCATTGGTCAATTTGTCGTTTGTTTTTATGTCAGTAACTTGCTGTTTTTGTTATTATGGCTTGGTAGTATAATTTGAAGCCTGGTATTGTGAAACTTCCAGAATTGCCCCACCCCCCCCCCCCCGGTTGCTTTGATCATTCAGTGTTTACGCTTCTATATGAATTTGTAATGAAGAATGACATCGTCATTCTGAAGGAAATTGAATTGAACCTGAAATGGGTAAAAACTCAATTCATTTTCTCTAAAATCCTCTTTTTCACTATAGTGTCTGAATTCCTAACCTAATATTATTCATTTTCTGTTGAATAAGATTGCTGAAACTCTCAAATTTTGAACTGACTGTTTTGTTTTGCTTTTTTAAGAGCAGTATAGAGTCTGAACTTAGCACCCTGGCTACTTTAGCATTCTACCATTTGAGGTTTGTTAGCTGTGGTTATTTTCAGATACAGTCTCATGTTGCCAGGGGAATATGTCCTCCTTTATGCATAGATAAAAACCATGAGATGGGCTCAGTGTGCTGGATTTCTTCTCCATTGCTAACCTGCCATGCATTGGACTTTACTGTCAGACCAAATTCTGGCACTTGATGTAAATCTGTGAGTTGAGTTTCTTCTGTGACCAGGACTGCCAATCTCTTGTCACCTGGACATGTGACTGATGTTATTGCACCAGGTTCCCCTCACCTTAGGCAGCTGAGGTAGGATTTTTCAGACTGCTTACTTTTCTTTGTAGTTCCTTTCCATTTCTCTGTGCTCTTAGCTGTCCAGTCACCCCTTTCTTTATTCCAATACTCTTCATCTCCTTCTTAACAATGCAGACTTTCCTTTGTTTCCCTGACATGCTTCATTCAGAACTACCAAGAGGAAATTCTAATCCTTCATTGGGACCTCAAATATCATCCTGTCTATTTTGAAATACACTGCTATCTGGTAAGCAATATTCTATAGTTGTAATTTCAAAATTTTTTCAGCTAGGAGTTAATTCAACTATTTTTCTAATACTGGTGAATTTTTGAAAAATTGAATTTTTGGAAAATTAGGTGTGGTTATTACTTTTAAAGCATTTTACTCCTTTGTTGATTTTCAAAAAATAATGACATGAATGATTAAAAAGCTGGCAAATATTGCATGTACACACACAAAAATATAACCTATTACTTAACAATTATTATTTTGTCAAGAGATAAGTTTGTGAACTAGGTATGGTAAAGTCAGTTTTTAGATTTTTTTGGACAATTCTTTGTCTTCATATAATTTCATTTCCTTCTTAATTGTATTCCATCTTATTGTACATGTTCTGTAGAATCTCAAATTACCATAGCAACCTACACAATTTACATTTATCACAGTGGCCTAATATACATTGACAGCTCATGTAATTACAGAAAATCAGTTCCATTATGAGTAAATGATTTATATCCTTTTAAAATTTAACTTATAAACTCTTATTAGAGATGAGTAGACCCTAGCAGTTTGATATTTTACTCATTTCTTTGGACATTTTGGCATCTGTTCCTGTAAAATTCCTATATTTGATTGACTCACTATAATTCTGAAAATATTAACAAAATATTAATTTTGAAATGCAGTGGAAGGCTGTACCTTAATGATATTTCAGACAATGAATTATAACAAAGGCATGCAAAACCCAAGATAAAAGGACAATTTGAAGCTCAGCAAGAATGAAATAATGAATCAGCTGTGAAGAAATGAATTCAACTTTATTTTATTCATATAAAATTTTCATGGTGAAAGATGAATTAAGTTTTGGCTTAAAATTTCATTATTCTAATCACAGACACTTGTTTATAAACTGGAAAATATAACGGAAGGTTGGCTAATATAAGATCTAAAAATACACATAAATTTGCTTTAGATAATTTGGTGAGGCATTTGTTGTGTGTGTGTGTGTGTGTGTGTGTGTGTGTGTGTGTGTGTGTGTGTGTGTGTGTGTTTGACCTAATTTGTTTGCGTTCCTAGATCTACAGGGACAATTCAAATTCCCAAAAGGCATAATGAGAGGCCTAAGTATAGCATTCAATTAATTCATACAGATTACAATTGAAAGCATCTTTCCTTTTCCATGATTTCAAAGTATACTTCTCCATTTAAAAATATCCATCACTTTGTAATTTCTACCTTTGTTTCATTTCTATGTTTTAGTCCAATTCATTTTTCTCTCTCCCTTTAAAAAACTCATGTCCTCCTTCACACCTTCTCTTCCTCTTCCTTCTCCTTCTCTCTCTTCCTCCTCTTTTTCCTCCTCATTCTCCTTATTCTCCTCCTCTTCCTCTTTTCCTCCTTCCTCCTCCCCTTTGTTTCTCTCCCTGCCTTCTTCTGAGCAGGTGCTTCATGACCACACTCATGGTCCACCCATGTAATATCTACTCATTGGTTGAGACATTTTACTTTTTTTTTTTACACTATAATATGCACCTATGAAAATCATTCTCTAACTTCCCCCCCCAAAAAAAAGAAACTTGACAAAAATGTTACTTCTCATTCAAATAAACATGTATACAATACTTCAGGTATCAAAATCAGTTACAGTGGCACCAGGGGTAAAACCATAGGGAAGAAATGCATAAAAGCATAATTTCACATCATATGTTGAAAATAACAACTATGATAAGTCACTTATTTCCATAGCTTGAAGCTCATTTCGCTTAGCATCATCTTACGTGATCATATGGACATAGCTATTGAGCTATTGTGATCATCTGCTAGGACTACCCTAGACATATACTAATTATCACCAATGAGGAAAACCATAGAGTCTATGTTTCTTTGGATCTGGCTCGCTGTAAACCAACTGTACAACCTCGGGGCATGGTGGGAGGGGGGTGGTGAATTGAGAAGAGAAGGTAGGAGAAAAATGAGGAAAGATGTAACAAGTTTGACAATAAATGTACACACTGCCTTATACATGTAACCCCTCTGTACATCACCTTGAGAATAAAAATTTTAAAAAATGCTTGCCACAATTTCAAGCTGTAGCTTCTGGGGTAAATAAGAGGTAATAGATTTAAGAGTCTATTTTGGATATTTCCAAACCACAAAGTAATCTTGTTTAGTAAATTGGATTAAGTAAGTATATATTTTTAAAGCTATGTCTAAGCATGTATTTCCAGTACCAAATTACCCCATTACTCCTGAAATATCAACAACATCCTTTTTTTGTCCATCATGGGGCTTGAACTCAGGACCTGAATGCTGTCTCTGAAGTCTTCTGCTCAAAAGTAGCACTCTACCACTTTGATCCACAAACTGGAGATAAGTCTCATGACCTTTCCTGCCCGGCTGTCTTTGAATCATGATCCGCAGGTACTAGCTTCCTGAGTTGCTAGGATTATAGGCATGAGCCACCAGTACTGGGCTCTACACCATACTTCTATCATTTCACATAGGTTTGTCTTACATCTGTGTAACTTTCCCAAATGAATGGAATTTAAAATTAATTGTTTTTCCTCTGTAAATTGCATTTTGTGAACTTATTGCTCCATTTAATGTTGGTAAGATTCATTTAACATTTGAGGCCATGTGGGTAGCTCCTCCAGTTTCTCTGCAGTGTGGTATTACCTTGCATTAAGATGCCATGTGCCATAGTTTATTTACTTGCTTTTTCTGGACAGTGAGTATGTTTCCATTTGTGTGCAATAAAACATTCGAGTAAGATCTTATCATAATTTTACACAAACTTTACAGGCATAAGAAAAAGATGTATTATTTTCCAAGTCATTCTTTAAGATAAAAATAATGTTAAAATCACAGCAAGAAGAATGTTACAAGAAAAACAATTTCAAATTCATTTCACTGATGGGCATGCATGCAAATATTCTAATCAAAATATTATCAAATTGAATCTAATAGTGCATATAAATATAAAATATTAAGTCCAGGTGGGAACCATTCCATGTTCTATTGCAGAACATTAGAAAATATATAAATATAATTTATTATAGTAATTCAGAAAGGATAAAAATACTTCAATTGATGTAGAACAAGAATTTTCCAATACTGAAACTCTACCTATGAGAAAAAGTTTACTCTGTTGAAAGTGGAATCTGCTTTCTCAAACTGTTAAGGAGTACTCAAAAAGTGTTAGGTCGAACATAACAGTAGGTGGAAAATGTAGGAGACTTTTTTTTTAAGTTAAGAATAATGAATGGGTGCTCACTATTTCCTCTCCTACCAGACTTATACTAAAGGTCCTAAGGAGTACAGTGGCAGTAAAGGCCAGATGTTTAAGAACTGTAAAGGGAAATATTATAAAGTGGAAAAACGTATCAATGGCTCATGTGTGTAATCGTGGTTCCTCAGAAGTCTGAAATCTGGAGCATCATGCTTGGAAGTCAGCCATGGTAGAAAAGTCTATGAGACCCCATATCCAAAACAACAGCAAAAAGCAGGACTGTGCCGTGCTATCACTGTATCTCATCTGAGTACCTTGGATACTGTATATACTTGTGTTAGAACTAGAGATGGGAAAAGAAATATCAAAATCGAGAGACAAAGGATAAAAAGACAAATGACTCCCAAAGCAATACTTACAAGACCATTTGGTGTAAACCAACTGAACAACTCAAGAGGGGAGGAGGGAAAGGGGGAGGGGGAGGGGGGAATGAGGGAGAAGGTAACAAGTTGTACAAGAAATCTACCCACTGCCTTATGTATGAAACTGTAACCTCTCTGTACATCACTTTGACAATAAATAAATAATTTTTAAAAATTAAAAAAAGAAAGTGGTGAGGTAGGGATCAGAAGAGTGACATAGATAAAAGAAGAACAACAGGGAAAATGGTGGAATGCAGTCAAAATTACATATACTACAAAATTTAAGAAAAGTGAGGGAAAAGCAGATTGGAAGGAATGGGTGAGAATGTTGAAAGGGGCGACAATGACATTGATCAAGACACATTGTATTCATAAACTGCTTTTCTGAATTGCAACTCCTTTGCACAACTACTTAAAGATAATAAAACATTATTTTTAATGTAAAAAACAACAAGCCTGTAGGCTTGGATCGAGTATTAGAACACCAAATAAGCAAATGCAAAATCTTGAATTCAAACCCAGGGTCTAATAACTATTCACTTTCAGTCTTTGGGGCAAAACCAGATTTATGACACAGGTATGAAAACATTTATTATTTAAGAAAAGATAGATTGGTTTACTATAAGTCTAAAGAATATTTTGTTCTCAAGTAACAGTGGATTTTTTGATTAAAGTCCTACTAGTAGAGCAAATTGGCAAAGGCTGGAATGCATGTAAGTATGCGTAAACACACACTTCTCTTATGTAAGTCTTCATCACTAGAAGAACAGTTTGGTCAAATTCTTAATAACCTAAATCATTTAATGACACTAAAGTATAAAGGGCTTAATTTGTCCACTATGAAAGGGGTTTTGTTAAGGTAGATGTTTGCTTATTACCAAATTCCCCTTTAGGTATATCACTTAATCTTCCCTAAGTGTTATATATTGTTCAAATTGTTTTCTTTAAACAAACATTTGATATTTAATTGTCCCTTTGGTCAATTTTCTTATAAAATGCTTTACTTAAGTATTTTAATTGATCTGATTTCTTGAGATATGTATCACCAAGTAATGGATTGTTTCTTATTTTAAAATTCATTCAGCATATTTGAGTACTTTAAATGCAGTTATAAGTTGTACTTCTATTTCGCAAATGGAACTATTAATGATAATGACAATTTGCAACATGAAAGCACCTATAATCCAAGTATCACAAAGATTTTCCATAAGAGAAGATGTTACTATCATCTAAGTTTCTTAATGGACAAAAATCAATAAGGAGAGTGTCCCCAGAGAATGTCATTGAAGTATCTCTCTTATCCTGTACATTTTTCTTTCCTTTTCTTTTTTTGTCTTAAGCAACCGAAGTTTATTTTTCTTTATAGTCAGTGTCAATAGGGTTGGTTTTTAAAAAAAAATTAATTGTTATTGTAAAGGTGATATATAAAGGGGTTCCAGTTGCATAAGTCAAGTAATGAATGCATTTCTTTTTGAACAGTTTTACCCCTTCCCTCGTTTTTTCTGTTGTTCTCTCTCTCTCTATGTATATGTATATGTATATATGTATATATGTGTATATGCATATGCATGTATATATATATACACACATATATACTATACATACACACACAACTCCATGTATGCTTCCATTTCTTTGTAAGTCACATGGGTGAAAAAGTATTTTAAAAATTTAATGTACATCATATAAGCTTGTTAGTCTTTACACAGATTGAAGACTCCCCCAATCCCCTCAAAAAAAACCAGCCCCCAAAACGACCTTTTAAAATAACCTAAACTCTATATTGTATATTTAGATCAGAAAGCTGCTCCTATCAGGATTTTATTTTAAATCAAATAACTTCTGTAGATTCTTTACCAGAAAGACATGAGTCTTTGCTTTGGAGCGAAGAACTAAGTCTAACAAAGCTACTGATAGACAGTGCTGTCTGAAAATTTCCACAGAACAAAATGTGTTATGTAGAACTATATCAGAAGACAGGTAATTAAAAAATGATTTTAGAAAGACATCTAGATGAAAGTCCAAAAGGAAGAGAAAACACCTCTAATAGAAATGTTCTAGAACTTAAGAAAAAGGTTCAGATACACTGATACAATCATATTATTGGTATTGATGCCAATGAAAAATAACTGCAATATAATTGCTTCCTACTGAAATGTGGCAAAACCATAGACTATAAAAAGTGTGCCTACACTGACTGAAAGTTAGTTTTTAGACTTTATGTCTAATTTATCAGGCTTTAAGAATCCAAGGACATTTTTTTTTTCTTGGTACCACTTGGGTTTTGAAGTCAGGGCCTTGTGTTTAGTTGGCAAATGCTCTCCTACTTAAGCCACATGACTGGCCTTAGATTTTTGCTTTATCTTTCAAGTGTAATGCCTATGTATGAACTTGTCAAGTTGATTACTGCTTGAAGCGAAGCTGCACCTTTCATTTTATGAGGTCCCCTCCACCAAGAACCCTACAAAAGTTGTAAATAGAACATGGAAATTGGAGTGGTCGGATCAATTTGAGAATATCTGTTGAGAGACCAAAAAGTTTATTTTTTAGTATGTTGGATAATTAAAGAGTAAAAAGATTATTTCTCTTGCTTATTTTTGAAAAGAAGAATGCACTTTAACATAGAGCTACAGGGGCTATTCAAACATATCTGTGAAGTGCAGTACCCATCCAGAAATCACACTTCCTGAAAACCATTCAAAAACAGAGTCCAGACGGGCTGTTGATCTCACTGCCTGTAGGTTGAAGCTCAGATTCTGAACAATTTTGAGGCAAGCAGGGCTGCTTCAAAAGAGCAATGTGAACACAGCCAGAAGCTTAGGACAGGCCTGTAAAATGGCGGGTCCCACATTTACCACTAACTAGCAAAACTGACAGAAAACTCATAGAAAAAGTTAAGAATCCTTCTGGGCAGTGTGCACTCCTTATAATAGCAGACTTTTGAAAATGGAGTTTTACAGTCTATACTTTAAAAATTGTATGTTTATAACAAATAAAAGTATTCACAAAAGTGAAAAAAATTAATTCACATTGCAATGTACATTAAATGTAAAATGTCTAAAGTGCAAAATAGAAATGAGTAAAGCAAAAAAACTTGATGGAGCATAAATTATGGCATAAAATGTCTTTCTGAATATTGCCTCTTGAAATAGAATTGTGTTATATTTCTTAGTGGTGTTCTTCTTAAACCATAACAAATTAACAAATATATTGAGATACTTGCTGTTTGAAATATTTTCTAGAAAAAACACCACTCAATTTTGTTTTTTACAGTGGTGGATTTTGTATAAAAGTTATTTTTTATGATGAAAAATCTGTAGAAACTAGTATACAATTCATGATTCACTCATGGCCTTTTAAGGTGTTCTTTGTTGCACAGACCTCTGTATCAAGACAATTGTTTGATATGAGTCAATAGGCAAGGGAGGCAGGCCTTTATAAGAGAGTTCACTTAACAGTACTCATTCAGCTGTTAAGTTAGCCCACGACAAGAAAGCAGATTAGGAAAAGAAGATGCAACAGTGATTATCAAAAAAAATTGCTTCAGCTACCAGTAATTAACTCAGAAATATGACATAGCAGAGACATGTATACATTTTGCTTTGGTTTCCAAAGTCATCCTGATAACAAAGAGAAAGGGCCAATTAAGTCTCTTCATTTGTGAACATAAAACATGAGTGGCAGAAATAGTGTCATAATGTTAAGAAGGGGATGAATGTGGGTTCACTTGAGAAATTAAGGAGCTGCCTCTTTTATGCCTGTTTGTAATTCATCGATGGCTCATTCTGTGTTGAATAATCTTTGGTGCATGCTTACAAAATGAACACATACATTCTGCCTTCACCGAGGCCATGGTTCTGTGGGGAATGCAGGATAGATTAGCACGTAGTAAATTCTTAATAAATGCCTGGTGAATACATGTGATAATGAATGTGATGGATGGTAAAAGTGTGTGGAGTGAGGGAAATGGCATGCTTTAAGAGAGTGAGCAAGGAAAGGAGGAGGTAGTTGGGTGCTCTGCTCTGTGTTTAGAAGAGGAACATTGCACAAGTGCATGTCCCTTGGCCATAACTAGATGGAATTAGACAAAGAGAAAAGGTTATGTGAGAAGAGCAAGGGAACTGGAAGAAATTTGCTGTTCAAAGGCAGGATGGTAAAGTACACCATGATGGATCCAGAGAAATGGGCTTTAGGGAGCAGGACCATTTTGCTGAAAGGGCACAGGAATTAGTAGGAGAGAGATTTTATAAAACCATACTTGCTCACTGAGTTCATATATTCTCCTATAGACAGTGTGTCTTAAACCCAGCATTGCCATCAAACAACAAAAGCAAAAAGTTATACTTGCATAGAGCTTATGATTCATTTGCATATACTGATTTATTTCATCATTTGCATATGGTCCTCTGAGATGAGAGTGACTATCAGATTACTTTGAAGGAGAGAAAACAACACATCCATTAAGAATTTACCTGACAGTACCTTCTATAAAGTGATAGATCTTGGGCTTTGAACCCGACTAAGTAAGTCCAGCTTCATGACTTCTTTTATAGATTGCTCTTTAATGAGATGCAAAAGGTCTGTATCATTTTATATTAAAATCATATTTGTAATATCAAATTTGTCAGTTCTTATTCTTGTGATAATACAGTTCTCATCCATGGATTTCCAATACACTTTCTGAAATTGGAGAATAGAGATGTAGAAAGAGCCAGCACACGAGGAATTATGTATAAGCCACTAGGGCGCATTGATGGGAGGATGTTACAGAAGTGACATTTTTCTATCTAGAGAATCAGTGGAAAAAAATGGAAACAGCTGTTGAAGGAGATAAGAAGTCATTTGTTCAAGGAGGTGACAACATTGGGGATTGACTCACAGAAAATCAAAAATTGCTTTATTTAGGAAGCCGATGACCTCAAAAAGGTTCAAAGCAATAATATAAATGTCAAGAATTGATAATGCTACTTAGAAATTCATAACAGTTTTTTCCCCCCAGGCAGAAATCCTGTTCTTACTTGAATGCTAATAAACCTTGGTTTAGCATCACTAAAAGAACTTTCAAACCAAAGCCTGTTATCTTAGTGACTCTCCAGGTGGATACAGGATGATCACAAGTTTGAGGTCAGCCTTGGGAAAGTTTGCAAGATATTTTGTTTGTGTGTGTGATAGAGACTGAACCCAGGGCCTCTAGCTTTTAATTTATGTGGTTTGAGTCACACCCCAAGCCTTTATGCTTTTGTTTTGTTTTTGAGAGGAATCTCATTAACTTTATTGGATTTGGACTCAAGCTTGTGATGAATCCTTGCATCTCTGCCTCTTGAATATCTTGGACTGCAGGCATGCACCACCACACAAAGTTGCAATCTTCCTTTTATTTCTACATGTAGGTATTTATTAAAAATGAATACACGATGAAAAGTAATTTATTATTACCTCCTTCTTTCTTGGTGAAGATTGACATTCATTCTGTAAATTCTTTCTTGGTACTTGGTTGTTAAAACTCTACTGTAAGCAAAGAAGCAAAGCGATACACTAGTTGCAGGAATGGCCTTCATGGGTCATTTAGCTCCTGATTCTCATGCCATGTTCTTGCCCCCAATCTGTGCCATGTCTTAAGGGCTCAGGAGTCTTAACAATATCAGGTAACTGTGACCTCCTTAGAGATTTCATGTGCTGTGCATATTTGAGGAAAAATTAACAGAAGTGAGTGTTAAATGCCTGCATTAAAAATGACAAACTACTCAAATTAGTGCTCAGAGATTCTGATTAAGTTTGTTTGCAAGTTATCGCTTATTTTGATAGTCATTCATTTTGCTTGATAAGTGAAGATACTTTAGAATCGTAGTTATTGATTTTAGTTAACTCTACATATAAAATGAGAAAGTCATCATAAAATAGAATGATACATAGTTATCTGCAAATTATATATAATTTTGGAGAGTATATTATGGAAAGGAGATAGCACAGAACAAACACTGTCTTTTATGGATTGAAAATTGAGTCTAATATTCGTTAAGGAGAAAACAGGGAACATGGCTCGCAGAGAGAAGATGGCTCCCAAGAAATGGACTGTTGTCAGCTGTGCAGGTGGAGGCAGCAGAGGCAGAGGTAGGAGCATGGGCAATTTCTTTACAGTGGAGTTGATGTACAGCCCAAGTCAGGATTCTGGATGTGATATTCTACTGCCAATTTCAAGTTGCTGCTTGTAGTTCATATTGTACAATAGCTGTCATGCATCAAGACATTTACATTTTTCTCTATTAACAGCCATCCTGTACCACCAGTCTTGGATATTCAGCCTATCAACTTCTATTTATGGTTTGCTATGCAGGTTGCCTAATGTGGATGCTCGCCATTTGCTTTCTAGTGTTCATAATAAAGCTTATCTTATCCCTATGTGTACATCAGGGGGCTACTTTTCACGTCAAAGATATTATGCTATCCAGGATGACCTTGAAGGGAAGATGATGATATTATCATTTTCTTCCCGCAGTATATTTTATTCTACCATTCTGCCTTACAGGAAGCCAAACACAGTGGGCTATCTTAACCTTTATTAACACTGTTTTCTAAATCTGTATAGGCAGCGCTGGCACACCCGTCACTTTTAATGAAAATGGAGACGCTCCTGGACGCTACGACATCTTCCAGTATCAAATAACCAATAAAAGTACAGAATACAAAGTCATTGGACACTGGACCAATCAGCTTCATCTCAAAGCAAGTATCAGTATAAACCTCTGTCAAAGTACATAGACCTCAAGGAGGAGTGTGTGTGTGTGTGTGTGTGTGTGTGTGTGTGTGTGTGTGTGTGTGTGTATGTCTTAATCCTCTCTAGAGGAATCTCGTATCTCTAAGGATTTAGTGAAATCTTTCTCCTTTTAGTTGCCTGTACTCTTAGAGAAAATGTCTTTGTTCTGAAAGATTCATGGTTCAAGCCGTATATTCTGTGTGTGTATGCACTTGTTCATGAGTGTGCAGGCATGTGTCAGGGTGGGTTTGGCTGATTTGTAGTGAATTATATAATGTTTGGGCTTAGAGAACATCTGTATCACCTTTATTACACCATATAGTGAGACCTTAAGGATACATACACACGACTGCTGAATGTGGACAGGGCTTGTAGTTTTATCGCCTCTTTCAGTTGCAATAGTGGGAAAGGCAACACATCCTGGGCTGTGGTGAGCTTATGTAACAGCCCCTGTAGCTACCTGTTGTCCTATCTCAGGCTCTCTTACAGTCTAAGAATCATGGATTTTGCACTTATTATAAATGGTCATGTGAGAGAGATTTTCCATGTTGCCTACAGCAACTGGGCACTTGGTTTGCCTGTGTATCATTCATTCACAGGGGCTCCATCTTGTTTGTCTGATGGGCAGCCTGTGATACTGGCACCCCTGGATGGCAGCTGGGAGGAGAGTGGTTTTGCATAGATTGCTGGTAGAGGGGCTCTGCAGGAGAACTCCTAGGGTAAGGGTCATCTTCAGGTACTGAGAGAGTGCCCTGTTGACTCCACCAAGAAGAGTATAGGAGTTGGTTCCTCTACTGTCTCTTCTAGAAACAGAACTGTCTGCAGGATCTTAGTGCCCCAGGAATTTACTAGAGCAACAACATGATTTAGTTTCTTTTCTTTTTTATTTTTTGCACTAAGATACTTTTCAAATTCTTCCACTAAACTAGAAACATGTTCTTCTACTGTCTTACTGTTCCAGAGTGTAATTATTTCACTCTTCATTCTCCTTCTGATTTGGAGAGCTACCTCAATTCTGTGAGTGTGTGTGTGTGCTTTCCTGAGTTTGAAACCATTCAAACATCAGTGAGTATTTTTTAAAATACTTTTCTTCCTTTACTGGGTACAAATATGTTCCCCGAACTGGTATGTGTTTGCAGTACCAGTCACCCTTGTTCTCAGCCACGGAGATGATGAGAGGTTGCAGAACTTTTAGAGAAGGTTTTCTTGTGTCATGGCAATGATTCCTTAATAAATTAGCACAGCTCTGCTTTCAGAAATGCAAAGGCAATTTCTGCTTCAAACTGTTGTAATATGTCTGCCTGGGTCTCTACAGTTTATTATCCCATGTACCTGCTTCACAAAACCTTCCCCATTCTTTTGAGACTCACATTGATTTATTGAAACAAAGCTTTGAAAACTCCACAGGTTATGAATAATCTGAAAATCAATAGCTTTTGGACCAATGCCCTTTGGAAAGAAGATTTATTCAATATGTCAAAGAGTTTTGACAAGAGCTAAGCCAGGGAGTTACTTTCATCTGACTTTTATAAATGCCCAAACGCCTATTTGATTGAGGATTTGCATAACAGAATTCAATGTTCTAGAAATACATGCACAATACCTATAGTACCATGATACCTAAAATAATTATACACACTACTACACATACACATGTCTATTTTTGCCTAATGTATTTATTGTAAAACTTCATATCAAATCTCAAGCTGCTCTTTTATGTATATTTAACGGCCCATGAAAGTTTTACATTTATGACTGTTATCGTTCATAAAATATATCAAAACTGTTTGTCAGAATGATTTCCCATGTGGTGATGAGCACTTACAACTACCCAGTGGTGCTATTTATACTGAAACAGTGAAACTGTAGCTCTCAGAGGGAAATAGTGTATGTGACTGTGGGGGAAGTTTGTAAATCAAGGATTGCATTCTGGCAACTGTCAAGACAAACCAAATGAGTCTCCTTGGGAGCTGGGTAAACCATTATTATTATCAGTAGTAGTAGTAATATTAATTATTAGTATTAATTAGTTTGTGCTGGTGCTGAGACCAACACTCCTTCCCTTGACTTTTTCACACAAGGCTGTCACTCTACCACTTGAGCTACAGCTCCACCTCTAACTTTTTGGTAGTTAATTAGAGAGAAGAATCTCACAGATTTTCTTCCCTGGTCTGATTTTCAACCCTAATACTCAGATCTCAGCCTGCTGAGTAGCTAGGTTTACAGTGTCAGCCATCAGTGCCTGGTTCAACTAGCTCTTTTTATATGTCAGGCCTGCATGTTCAGAAAGCTACCGATTTGTTGACATTCTGCTTAAAGCTTAAGTAAGTGCACAGTGTGCATCTTCTCTTAATATCATTCCCCAAATGGAAACTCTAGTAGTGGCACTTTATAGGGTTGCCATAAGAATTAATTGAAGTAGCACAATATATCTTCTAGTCTGTTGTCAGGCACACATGAGATCCAGAAATATTACCTGGTATTATTCCTGTGTTTCACGATACTACCTATGAAGTGGTAGATTTGATTATGAATGCTCAGAGTGGAAAAATGATGGCCCTGTTAGTTGTTTCTACACATCTCTGATGGTGGGAAACTTTCTCTGCACTGGAAATGTAGACTTCATATAAGATCACACGTAGTTTCTTTTCATATGCTAGTAGATGAATAGATACTGTCACTTAGGAAACACATGAGCGTATGCTTTCAATACTCTTTTGGTGTTTGTATTGATGTTCTTTTAAACTCACAGCCTGGACATAGTACCTTAACTTTTTCACTCAAAGAGGATACTCTAGAACTTGAACCACAGCTCTAATTTCAGCTTTTTGCTGGTTAAATAGAGCTAAGAGTCTCACAGTCTTTTCTATCTGGGCTGGTTTTTAACCAAGATCCTCAGATCTCAGCCTCCTCAGTAGCTACAATTACAGGAGTGAGCCTGGCTCAATCTCTTATTTTTAATACATGTAATCTCCTCCTCCTCTTTCTCTTCTTCCTCCTCCTGACTTGAGTTTATACCCAGAGTCTTGCAATTGCTTGGCAAACATTCTAAAACTTTAGCTATGACCACAGTCGATTTGTTGCTTTATGTTTTGGATATGATCTTATACTTTTTGTCCAGGGAGGGTCTCTGGTTGAAATCTACCCACCTATGTTTTTTTCCATATAGCTGGGAGTACAATAAGCATGAGCAACCACATTTGACTTGTCTGTGGAATTGAAATCCCAGTAATATGTTCCTTGGATTGTGTTCAAATTGTGATCCTCCTGTTTTCTGTTTCCAGAGTAGCTGAGATTATAGATGTGTGTCAGAGTGCCCTGCCTAATGCTTAAAACAACAAATTTAATTAAAAAATTAATTGTGCTGGGTGCCAGTGAGTCATGAAAGCTACTCCGGAGGCTGAGAAATGAATGTCAGCCCCAGCAGGAAAGTCCATGAGACTTGTATCTCCAATTAACCTCCCCAAACAAGCCAGAAGTGGAGCTGTGGCTCAAGTAGTAGAGCACTAGCCTTGAGTGTTAAAGCTCATGGACAGCATCCAGGTCCTGAGTTCAAGTTCCAGGACTAGCACACAGAAAACCAGTTAATTGATGATGACTACTACTAATAATTATGCATGCATATTTTTAAGATGTGGAATGATTAAAACAGTCAAGTGAACAAATCTATCACCTTTCATACTAATCATTTTTTTGTGTGTTGAAACCATTTCACTATGCAACTTCTGCTTCTCACATTATCATGAAGACTACATTGGAATGCTATTTCTAGTGATCACGTTCTGTGATCAAAGGAATCAAGCTTCAAGTAGATATTTGATTTTCTTCTGTATTCTAGGATTGTAGATGTGAGTCCCTGGTACCTAGCTCAGGTTTTTTTGTTTGTTTTTTGTTTCTAGGTCTTGAACACAGAGCCTGGGTGCTATCTCCGAGCTTCTTTGAACTCAAGGCTAACACTTGAGCTCTTGAGCCACAATGCCACTTCGAGCTTTTTCTGAGTAGTTTACTGGGGATATGTGTCACATGGACTTTCCTGCCTGGGCTGGCTTCAAAGCATGATCCTCAGATCTCAGCCTCCTGAATAGCCAGGATTACAGACATGAGTCATGAGTGCCTGGCTTGGGCTGTTATTTTTTAATGGTCTGGGTTAGTTTATTCTGCATGTATATGATATGCTAGGGTAAAGGAGCAGCATTGAGGTGTGATCCCTCTCTTAGGGCTCTTACAGCTTGGGTCGGGAGAGAAGAGACCCGTGCCATCAAAGCTGATTCCTGTGAGCAGTGTAATGAGGACAAAGATGAATCCATACATGTACAATGGAAACCAGGGGAGAAGGTTCTAGATCTGACCACTGGCTGAGATCATTGTAGGGGGGAAGGAAGGGAATGGAGAGGAGGATTTATTTTCCACATGTGCTATTTCTCCTTATTCTATTAAACCAGATTTACGATTGGCTTCACAATCTCAATGGTGAGCATTTATCAGCCATTTATTGAGCTGAATTCTTGTTTTCCAAGAGCTAGTTTTTCTGGCTAAATTCAACCATAGTAAAATTTTACACACAGAAAGTGCATGATGAGGCCTATTGGAGTTCAACGAATTTACTCTGAATATATCTTAGTATAGTGAATGAATTTTTTAAATCAACAGATTATTCTTTTTCCTGGAAAATGTCTGAAGTATGTATATCCTCAAAGGAACTTCCCTTAATGTAAAAAAACATTGTTGTATCTTCTTATTGAATGGAACAAATATGTTTTCAGTTTGGTAGTTACAATCAGTTAATATGAAAGTGTAAGCTTGTACCGGCGGCTATCATTTCAGTATTCTTTGACCACATCTGAAGGGTATATTGTCCACCTGGAAGTGAATTTGAAAAATTAGATCTCTATTTTTGACATGCCTCAGTCTCTTAAGAGACAGGTGGTCCTTGTTAGTGATTACAAAACATACCATAACCTAGAGGTTCAGAGTAAACAGAAGCAGATGAACTGTGGAAAGAACAGCCATATGCTGTTCTGAGTCCACAGGGAAAAGGTGTATTGAGGTTATTTGATGGTCTGAAAATAACTCTGGGCTCACTTTTGTATGCTTTCAAACAAAGCTGTCTTGTCTGAATTCCTGTAAGAATGAAGTATAGCTTATTTTTTGCTGCTGTTCTTGTCTTATTTTCTTCTTTGTCTACTCAGGTAAATAATTTGGAGTAGATAAGAATAATACAGAATAGTGATTTCATGATAGCCCCTCCATAACAATTATTAGTGGCACTTAGTAATTGGAAGGTAAGACACGTAAGAGACAGGCTTCATTAACCTGATTTAATTGTTTAATGGGTCATTCCATAGAAAAGCGACTTTGGGTGAAGGTGGAATAATAATAATGAGTGGATATTAAATGCATTGGAATATACTGGTTACAGATCATGACTGAAATTTGGAAAGATGGTTGAATTCTGGCCTTTCCTGTGAGAGTTATGTACCCTGTGATACATTGTTGTATAACTTTTTTTAAAACACAAGTTCATGCTCTCTCAGGAAACTACAGTATCTACTTCAATTTCTTGGGATAATAAGGGATATTCTATATATAGTGACCCATGAGCTGATTGACATTCAGGGTTAAATAAATGTGATAGTAATAATTTCTGCTTATTTTGCTAGTGCAACTAGCCTACTACTGAGGAGATAAAATCAAATGGAAGCAGTATACAAAGACTTTCCTTTGTTTGTCTCCTGATGTCTTGAGTTGGGAGTATAAAAAGCTATAGAAAAGAATTGCATGCACCATGATAAGTTGTTTGATTCTATTCCATAAGCCCAAAGCGTGGCCTCTGATTCAAACGTTTTGGGAACAAACAAAAATTTAAGCAAACTTTTCATCGGCATTTAATTCCATCAAATTGGTCTTATTACAGACTTATAGAACCTCTGCTGTGATATTTTAATTGTATATATGGTTCTCTTTGTTGGTAATTATTCAAATGTACGCATAGTACATTGTGCTTTTCTTTGCCCACATAGAATACAGAATTCTTGATTCTCTCCATTTGCCTGAGGGTGTTATTGATTTGGATAAATGTCAACAGTTTTTAACCAAAATCATTAGGCTCATTAGTTTAATACAAGAACAACTTGGATGTAATGAAGAATATTAAACTGTACTTGGTAGCTTGAACGGGGTTGAAACAGTGTACGAGAACTTGTTTGCTGTGATTTTTAGACCTTTTTTGACCTTTGCCTCTGCTTCTCTGCAAAACTGCTTACGTTTAAAACTTCTTTCTCATACTGTTTTCTATGTGTGATCATATAAAAGTTTACAGTAAAGATACAAGTTTTATAAAGCATGTCTTTCCTACAGGCATGGATTTAAGTCAGTTCCCTAAGACCTTTCTCTATACTGTCTTAGAACTCTGAATGCCACTCTAGTTCCTGCTTTTTACTCTGTCCTGAAAATCCTTTGTCTTTTCCTTGTAACATGATGATTCATCTTTAAAACTGTATTTTACTTATTAGATGCTAATTTATTCTTAAAAAAAAGTCATTTCGGTGCCATTACTTTCATGTCTGTTTATAAACTAGCAAGCATTTGGTAAGGTCATATTTTTGACATGCTGAGCAAATGTTAAGATGATTAAATTTTAACTATGTTCTTGCTAGACACAAAGTAGGCACTCAGTAAGTGCTTATTGAATACATCATGAATAATATCCAGATCATTTCAACAGGCTGACTGAATGTGAACAAAGATCCATGATTATTGATTAAGAAATGCCAGGTGTACTGAATCAGTGGCTGCATATTACCAAGCAGGATGATGAGCCATTGATGGGCACAAGGTTCAGTAAGACACACTTCCTCTTATCCTAGGATATACAACCAACAAAATCAACCACATGCCTGAATACAAACTTGAAGCACAATTGTACAGGTATAGATTAAATAATAAGGTGTGTGAATTCAGAGCTTACTTAAGAGCTAATTATAAATTCAGAGAATGTAACATTCCTGGTTTTGTTCAGTTTTGAGATATCACTCTTAAACCTCAGACCTTACTGAGCTTCATGATGATGTAGAAAGCAAAATGGAGAATTAGAAGACTAATTTTCAAGCTGGGAACCATGGGCCACCAAAATCGACTTGTTTGTGGAGCTGAGATCTCACTAATATTTTGCCTAGATTGTGCTCAAATTGTGATCCTCTTATTTTCTGTCTCCTGAGTAGCTGAGATTA
Organism: Perognathus longimembris pacificus; assembly: GCF_023159225.1. NCBI lineage: Eukaryota > Metazoa > Chordata > Mammalia > Rodentia > Heteromyidae > Perognathus > Perognathus longimembris. Next base: position 133,622,950 of record NC_063162.1, on the reverse strand, counting down.
TAGATGTGTTCCTGAATGCCATGCCTAATGTTTAAGACAACAAATTTCATTAAAAAATTAATTGTGTTGGGTGCCAGTTACTCAATTCTATAATCCTAGCTACTCAGGAAGCCAGATGAGGATCACAGTTTGAAGCCAGTTGGGCTGAAAAGTCTTTGTGAGACTGGAGACTCTTACCTGCAATTAATCACCAGAAAGCTGGTATTGGTGCTGTGGCTCAAGTGGTAGACACTAGCCATAAGCAAAAGAGCTTAGGGACAGGGCCCATGCTCTGAGTTCAAGCCCTACAACATGCAAAAGAAGAGGAAGAGGAAGAAGAAAGAGGAGGAGGAAGAGAAGGAGGAAGAGGAGGAGGAAGAGGAGGAGGAGGAGGAGGAGGAGGAGGAGGAGGAGGAGGAGGAGGAGAAAAATCATCAGATATATTTGTGATTTCTTACTCAGTATTTAGGCCTTCAATTCCTATGTTCACAAAATAAGTCATTTGTTACTCATTGGAATTTCTTCCCTATCGTTTATTTTCTAATTGATTATCTCAGTAAGAGTTAGATTGTAGTATAGTTGCCTATTAGTTTGTTTATTTAGAAGTAAAATTTATTCTAATACTTTTAAGACCTCAAATGTTTACCTACAGAGCAGGGGTACTGGCACATACACCTCAGTGTGCTTAATAGTTTTCATTTTCAATTTAATACTATCTGAAGAAGTATATCTACCTGTAGCCTGTGAAAAGATAAGAATGATTTTGGAGAGGATAATGAACCTTAGCTATTATGCTGCCCTTGTTCTAATTAAAATGTCAAAATCATTACAATGAGTTTGATATTTTTTTGTTGTTCTTCTTGTGATACCATGATTTTAAAATGTGTCTTTAAAAACTAGGGCTCCCACAATACCTTTAGTCTATTAGATGGACTGAAGCTGTGTGGAGTTAAGTTGAAATGAACTATGCAATTTGTGACACTTATTTGAAAAGCATTTTTCCATGAAGATGGGAAAAATGGTTAATTTCTATGTTTGTGACCAGTTAGCCAATGTCATGGTTTAGGAAAGAGTAGGCCACTCATGAGCAGTAAATGGGAGCTCAGCTTATTTTTCTTCCTATAAAAAGAAAAATAAAAAGTAAAATGATTCCAGAGTTCCTACTATGCCAAGTAAAATATGTGGACTTTCTGCTTGTAACATTGAGACAATCAGCCCACAAGTGTTTAGGGCCATTGTACTTGGTGCATGGTGGAAGGTAGGTTTTGGGGTGGAGGGGTTTGCATTAGCATTGATCTCCAAGCTACCTCCTTCATAGGCAGAGGCAGATCCATTCTCACAGCCTACAGACACCCCTGTCAGCGCTGTACAGATTTCCCCATATTTTTATGTTAAACTTCTCTCCTGAGATGAACTCATGAATCTGCTGCTGCCTGGCTAAGCAATTAGTGAACATTGCATGACAAATAGAACATTTTTGCATCCTTGAAGATATTGTTAAGAAATAATTGGCCTTGGAAAGTTAATACCATCCCCTGATGGTCATGGTACAGGGACCCACAGAACAGAATGTGGATCACATTTTGGAGTTTGTGATGACTCTGAACATTAGAAGGTGGTTTCTTTTTTTTTTTTTTAACAGATTTTTAAAAATGGTTTAAAAACTCAAAGGCTGAGCTAACTTCTAAGATGATAACTGTAAGTTCTTTTCCAAGTCAGCATTTTCTCAGTAACCTTCCTCAGAACACTGGTTCAATAGACTTTTAAATGGCTACTACGTATGCATATCAAGGCTTCCTGGTGAAGGGAATGTGGAGGATATTAGGAGAACTGGTTTTGTTTTATTTTGTTTCCTTTTAAACATTTTTGGAGGCTAGAATGTGCTAAATGAAAATTGGGTACTGGATTAAACCAATTAATCAACTGAGTAATTCTCAAGTTTATTTTTCATATGAAGAATATATGGTGGTACTAGTATTAATTGATGCTGGCTTGAGTAGAATTTTCCAGCTATATTAGTTTTTACATTTATTCAGTTGTTTAAACTTTGTCATAACCTCTGAGTTAGGCACATGTAGGTAGAAAGGACATTCCAAGTATGGTAGCACAAGCCAGTAATCCCATCACTATCTTAATCATTCGAGAGGCAAAGAGGATTTTTAGTTCAAGATTACCCAAGGTTTTACACACACACACACTCTCTCTCTCTCTCTCTCTCTCTCCCTCCCTCCTCTCTCTCGTCTCTCTCTCCTCTCTCTCACAACACACAAGCACACACACACATACACACACATACCACACCACACCGATGGCACTGATGTTTGAACTAAGGACCCTTATGTTTAGTAGATAGGGGCTCTACCACTTGAGACATAACTTAATCCACTTTGTATTACTTATTTTCCAAATACAATTTTACTAATGCCTTTTGCCTGTGCTAGCCTCTGCCTGCCTCCTGTGTAGCTGGGATTACAGTTTATTCCACTATACCTGGTTCATTTGTTGAGATAGATTCTCATTCCCTTTTTTTTTGCTTGAACCACAATCTGCATAATCTCTTCCTCCCAAGTTAACTGGATATACAGGCAGATGCTTTCAAGCCTGGCAACATGGATGAAATTTAAGAACACATAAGGAATCCAAGGAATCTCCGAGAATTAGGATCAGACAGGAGTTGATGACTGGTTGGACATAGGAGGAGGAAGTAGGAAAACAGGATGATTGGGTAAGACCACAGAAGGAAGGAGTCAGGTAAAAGGAGGAAGGGTTGGGGAAAGCACACTTACACTAGATGAATCTAGAATTTTCTAGGCAAGGAACAAGAAGGAAAGATATGTCAGGGTTAAGGAATGGACTGTACCAGGCAGCAAAAAGAGCAAGTCATGGAATTTTCATAAGTTATGGGAGCCAGAGGAATGTCTTAGGTCTCTATAAGAAGCAAATTTTATAATTTGATCTCAACTTTGAGAATTTATTTCATCCTATAATTGGTGTTATTCACTGTAAAGAAATGTTCTTCTCACAATACATGCGTAGGAAGACTCACTCTTATTCTTATATTTTTAAAAGGTTGCCTTTAGAGATAATTGCTGATTATCAGTGCTACTTGGCCATTCCAATTATTACTAGATAAATGTGCTTTTCATCTCTAGCTTATTTATTGAAAAATTTATTTTATCCCAACTAACATCTTTCCTTAGTTTTTCATATCAAATAAGCATGTTTCTTTTTGACAAAACACCCCATTTTGTTATCTTATTTTACTTTTATGTTTTTCTGGTGCTGGAATCAAAGCTAGGGAAGTAATCTACCACTGCTCTTTTCCAACTCTTCTGGATTTTTCTTTCTTTTAATATTAATCTAGCCTCCTCTAAGGAAATTAGAGATCATGAGTCAGAGATAATATTATCATTTTAATCTCATAACTATTTCTGTAACATTAACATCGGAATACCAAACAAATTGTGTATAGATTAAATTCATTAAATTTTACTATTCCCTTAAATGGTACAATTAAGCATGGATAAGGGAGTGATTTAGTGGGGAAATTCCAGAGATACCTGGGCTGAACTTTAAGTACAGCTGACAAACGATGGATACTTATGGGTGCCCTCCAGCCAAGAGGCAAGTGGAGATATTTCTCCTAGAATACAGATGGTATCTGCTCTTCCCATCAGCCAGGGGCTATACTCAAAGTAGAGCAGAACCCATCTGTAATGTCTGTTTCCTGCTGTAGGATTATGCAAATGTCATTTCTGTGGCACAGAGGCCAATGCCAGCCAATATACATACTGCTGCTCTGAAGTCAAGGCTCAACTATAAATATGCTGTAGCATTATAAGCTATTATTTGTGAGAACCATAACCATTTTGACTAGAAAATGCCAGTTACAGAAAGTTAAAAACAACAACAAAACCAATAACAACAGTTTTAAAATAGACAATTGCCCCTTTGTTCTGAGGGAAATTTATGATATTTTGTGAAGTAAGCATAAATTTGGTCAGTAGTGGATTGGCATCCATTTAAACAAAGATTCAGATACTTTTGCTTTTCTGTGTCTTTTTGCACGCATGGAATAGAAAGAGTTGGTCTCTACAAAGACCATAAACCATGGCCTGGCACAAAGCTTAGGTTCCAGGGAATGAGGTAGGAAATTTCCTTTGGAATAGTCACTTGACTGTTTACCCCTTGCTTCAAGTGGTTAAGGTCAGGTTAGGAGAAACAGTGTGATTTTTAGAATTTGTTCTTTTTCCTCTAATCCTCAGTCCAGTGGCTGATGCATAGTGTGAAATACTACTCAAATTAGAGAGCTTAATTATAGACCCAAATTAAAAATGGTAATTTCCCATGGATGTGCCTCTCAGCAGCCTTGTAGTAGGTCACAGCATATAAATGTAACTGGAGTTCTCGCCATTCAAGAGTTCACCTCCAGAGCAGTACAGCCATCTGCTGCTGCTCCCTAGTGGCCTCCCTCAAACTGCCCAGCTCTCACATACAGCCTGGAAGGGGAGGGGACAGCAGCTGTTCGGGAGCTCAGTGGCCACCTCTGTCTTCCTCACCACCTGGCAGGTGCACAGTTTGGCTCTGAAAGCAGCAGACTCACTAAGCCAAGCTGAATCCCCTTCCATACCACTTGCTCATGCCTTGCTTAGACCGCTGATCTCTGCCTTGTGAGCCTTTATCCTTCATCTTCTCTTAGTTCCAACCTGACTTTAAGTTGCTAAGTGGGAATAGAGTAGGGGGACTGAGACTGGTCACAGAGAAACGCAGAATTCTCCTGCTGTCCATCTCACTACTATTTTGGGATTGTATGGAAATATACTTTATAATGTCATTTCCAATCAGCCTGCTATGACACATATTACTGCATATATATACAAACATAGAAGTATGTAATATAATCATAAAATATATATGATAAATATTGCTGTGTATACATATAAAAGTTCACTAAAGGAATTTGTCCATTATTTTTGTTTGAGCACAAGTATCTTTGCTGTCCATACTCTAGGTGATGAATGGGGTGAGAATCAGTAATCACTGAAATTAGTTTGACTGGCATTGACAAGACTACAGACAGAGGAATAGATTCAGGATGTGAGAAGGGGAAAAGAATGGGGAAAGGTTGGGCTTTTGTGTAGACATTTGAGAGGTATAAAAGAAGGAAGAGAGTCTCTTGATCAATTTCAGAATGAGAAAGATACATGATCAATTTTAGAGAGAGACACATGCACACACAGAGACAGAGACACAGAGAGATTGAAACAGTGCAAATGTTTGAGAGTGAAAGACCTTCCATGAAAGAAATCTTGCTCAAGGCAGGTGCTAAAGGTGGTTAAGAAATCTACTGTTTGTTTGGGGATTATTATTTTTTTGATATTGCTCAGGAAAATCTTTTTGGTAACTACAACTGAAAAATTAGCTTTCCCAGTTTTCTTTCTAATATATCAAACATATAACAAAGAGCAATGGTTCAGAATGGAAGGAAGAAATAAAGCATCCATGGCTGGATGGGTTGGGACTTACATTTTTCTTTCTGGAGGTTGCACTTGGAAACCCACTAGTACTGGGAGGAATTTAAGGGCCAAGGGCAGAATAAAGCTTTTTGTCGTGGTTGTAGCTGCTGGCTGAAATAGGACAGCCAGAACCCATGCACAGTCATGACCAGTGGTGGGAAAGATTGTAGAGTTTGGCCTGGAGTGTTTTCCAAGAATCCAAGGCTAACTCTGTACTTTCTTTCCTTTTCCTTTTTCTTTTTCTTTTCTTTCTTTCTTTTTTTTTTTTTTTTTTGATTTGTCGGTCATGGGGTTTGAACTCAGGGCCTAGGCAATGTCCCTCAGCTTCTTTTGCTCAAGGCTAACTATCACTTTTAGCTACAGCTCTACTTCCAGTTATCAGATGCTTACCTGGAGATAAGAGTCTCACATATTCCTGCCTGGGCTGGCTTTCAACCACAATCCTAAGATATCAGTCTCCTGAGTAGCTAGGATTACAGGTGTGAGTCACTGGTATCCTGCAACTCTGTACTTCTCATGAAAATACCTTGTTGATCTAGAAAGAAAATGGCAGAAGTGATGGAGATTGAAAGTTTATGTTATACCTACATTTAGTAAAGGAAGGAATATACGTGCATGCATTGAGACTAGTAGGAATTCATACACTGGCTTAGATATTGGAACTTTACCAAAATTTTGAGGAATAGAGAAGGAAACTATTAAAAAAAATGGAGATCTGGGGATGAGCCGGCTACTTATGTATAATTGAGAACTGATTAGTTAAAAGCCCTACAACTTTACTTGGAAATTAATTTTCTTGCATAATAGTTGAGAAGAGGGATTAAAATTCTTATTAGTGCTTGCAGAAATGAAATGCAGTTTAGAGTTTGTGCCTTGTAAGTTTGAATGCTATAGACTCACCAAAAAAAGAAAAAGGAAAATAGCTGGGCACTCGTGGCTCAGGTCTACAATCCTATTCAGGAGGCTAAAATCTGAGGATCACCGTTAAAAGCCAGCCCATGCAGGAAAGTTGGTGAGACTCTTATCTTATCTCCAATAAATTACCACAAAAGCTGGAAGTAGAGCTGTGGTTCAAGTGGTAGAGTGCTAGCCTTGAGCAAAAGAAATTCAGGGACAAGGCCCAGGCCCTGAGTTCAAGCCCCAGGGCTGGGGAAAACGAACAAAAACATTGGTGTATATACACATATTTAATTTCCTAAGTCCCAGATGGACATCTGGTTATTTGATTATGATGATTTAGATCATGTTTCATTCACTCCTCAGACCTGATGATAAGATTCATGGACGAACCAGTAAGTTTGCCTAAAGAATTGGTAGTGTGTCCTTGTACTCTGTTTAGTAGTGAAAAGTTAGCTGGAGAAAAAGGATCCTTCAAAGAATTTAAGAAGACAGCAAACCTGTTTTGGAATTCAATAGGGCTGATGGAAGACTGTGAAGCCAGTTTTGCTCTCCTCACTGATATATACAGCAATCATGAGGGGTCTTCTTCACAGGAAGTCAGCAGTCATGAGGGGTCTTCCTCACAGGAAGTGTCAGTTCCATGCTTTCACAGCCAGATTGATCAATGGCATCAAGATGACAGATAGTCTTGGAGCCAGTGTTCAAAACAGACCAAAATAAAGTTCACAGTTCTTTCTGTTAAGAAAAAAAAGAAAAGCAAAAATATGGAAACTTAGTTTCCTTGGGGAATTTCAGATCATCAAGTACTTAAAGTTTTAGCTTTGTAGAAATAAAAAAAAAAAAAGGAAAGTGAAAACAGTTTGAAAATACATCCAGTGAGGAAGTGAACATTTCTTTCGGGAAGTTGCAGCTTCTTCACTAGTGGTGTGATAATACCAGGGGGAGACTTTAGCTCCTTACCAAAAGGAAGTGTTGTTCATGATGAGTCAGTGTGGCATTTGCCACATCGGTTCCATTCTTCATAATCATGACACCCTTCTTTTCACCCACCCTGAAGCCTGACACCTTGCCAGGCCTTCACCTAGTCAAGCTAGAACTCTCCAATCATCTGTTCAAGAACTGTTTATATCCCAGCTGAAATCAGTGGACTTGTTGGAGTGCATCATTGACGAGAGTCCATTTTCTTCCGGTAACAACAGCAAAGACTTTGGTGCCGTGCTTTGTTAGGCCACACGTTGTCCTATTGAATAGTGATCATTACCCGAACCTACAAAGAGGCATTTGGTTTCCACATTAGCTGGTGATGATCTCAAGGTCCCTGGAAAGTGGTGTAGATATGAATGATTGTATTTTGAAGTTTCCATTTTAGAAAATGAAAATTCTTTACCTAGAACTCAAGAATATCTGAGCTCATCGCTCCAGATTTTTGGATTTGTCCCAAGGGAGACAACCTCTTTTAATTTAACTCCAGTTATAATTATTATAATTTCAGCTTCTTCATTTACTAGGCTTTGTTCACTTTGGCTGTACTTCACACTGATTTATTTTCCTAGTGACTTCGTTTTATGATATTGCTTGGAGATTGTTTTTGTTGGGCAGGAGTCGTGGTCTGGTAGATTTTATGAACTCCCCCTCTATCAAATACAAATAAGCTTCCAGCTTTGATAATGCCATATGTCTTGACTCTTTGTATTGGAAGAAAAATATTCAAAAACATGAATAAGTTGTGCTATTCTTTCTTCCAAATTATACAGGTTTTTTTTTTTTTTTAGAAACAGTGGTTACTGGGGTTTGAACCCAGGGCCTTGTGCTTGCTAGGCACGTCTATACTGCTTAAGCCCTGCTTCCAGTCTACTTAAAAAAAAATTCTGAATCCTGTTTTGACCATTACACTTTTAAATTGTTAACATAGACATGTCCTATAAGAACAAACAAGCATGTCCTTTCTTTGTCCTTGGTAAAAATAGAAAGCAAAGGAACATTTGGTTTATATGACCATGTAAAATAAATATTAAGTGCTGGGACAAGACTCCATTTTTTTAATATCAATAAACCTCGTCCAGAGGCCACTCAAAGGACAATGTTGCTGGCTCCAAGGTCAGATGGATTCTCTTTTCTGATATCAACTCTATTGTTTAATATTCAAATGAATTTTACTTATTTTGTTTAAAATATTTTCTGATTATTCTATCTTTCATTTATTTTTTCCTTGCAAGCTAACTGTGTGTATTCTGTATAATGGCAAAGACTTATGATGACTTTATGCTCACTTGCAGTATCTTGGAATGATGCACAGAAAATTCATGGTCTTGCCTCTCTCAAAAAAATTTTTTTAAATCAATCACATGAAATGTTTCATTGTAAAGCATAAAATTGCTCGTGTGTTGTGCAAATGAGTGATTATAGGGAAAAAAATCAACAAGCAATCTAGAAAAGACATTTTAGACATCCCATTTTCTAAGTAACTAGTTGTGCATATGTGAATGATTTGGAAATTCTAGAAAAGCTTCTAGATTGTGATTTTGCCTGCCAAATTTTCTTAAAGTGCTATGACTAGGGAATGTGCTGTCATGCAAATACTATGAATGAGGCACCATGGGAGGAAAATATAAGTGAATGCCCCTGGAACTTTTTATTTATTTATTTTTATTTTCAAACTGATCTACAGAGAGGTTACAATTTCATACATTAGGCATTGGATACATTTCTTGCTATGTGTAACTGTAGCTTCTATTATTGATGATGTTCTTGTATTCCCTTCCTGTGGTTGTACCTGCACGATCTCTATCTTATCTGAGTACATTGGAAACCATGTACTGGTATTAGAACTAGGAAACTGAAAGGGAATACTAAAATTGAGAGACACAGGGTAAAAAAGACAAACAACTACAAAAGCAATACTTGCAAAACTGTTTGGTGTAAATGAACTGAACAACTCTTGGGAGGGGAGGGAAAGGGGGGGAGGGGAGAATGAGGGAGGAGGTAACAAACAGTAAAAGAAATGTATCCAATGCCTAATGTATGAAACTGTAACCTCTCTGTACATCAGTTTGGAACTTTTAAGAGTTTTATAGTTTAGTGTCCGATAATCCAAGGCACTTTTCAAGAGCACTTCATCTCTCCAATAAATGGATAGACAATAAGAGTAGCATTAATGTATTTTGTTCATTGTAACCACTTACAAAATCTTTAGAGACTTCTAGTGTTTGTGACTAAGAAAGTTGCTACCTAAGAGTACAGGAGATATTTTGAATTTCTACTTTATTTTGCACTCATGCAATAAACTTGGCTGTTGCAGCTGGAATAGATTAAGCCTTGGAGCCCTAAAGTTATAATTTAAGAAATATCCTGCCTGACAGATGTCTGGGATTCACATCTCCCTTCATGCTCACTGAGGCAAGGTTCTTTGATATGATGTTTTCCTATACTGTCTCCCAGTGGGGGAGTGCAGGTGAACTGAAACCAAACACAAAATCACTGAAGGCCAAGAAATATGAATATGTGATGTAGACCCTGGGCAGGCAGAAAGGAAGATACTGATGGAGAGGAAATGACAAGAGAGAGAAGTAGCCAGGGAAAAGAAAAAAAGGCAACAGACAGTAAAAGAAAATATTAGCTTTAAGAACTAAGGAGAACGGAAAAATACAACGTGGTCTGAAGCCAGGGTAGGGTTCAAAGGAGAAATCATAATTTTAGGTGATGACATCCAATTGAAATAGCAATGAACTCCATTCCAGGTGACTTTGGAGAACTGCAATTTTCATTACGGGGGAGTAAGTTGTTCATCAAGACTTCTTGTATAACTCCCAAGCTTTTTGAAGAACGAGTTGTCTAACAGAATAATTCTCAGATGGATGCTGTTCAAATTTGAAAAATCGGCAATTTACCACCAGATACTTTGCCTCCCTGTACGGGGGCCTTGGAATCCTAATACTTCCCTCCCTTTCTAGGTGGATGCTACTACACTTGGTGATAATTTATCCTGTCAAATAGGCCTGAGAGAAATCATAATTTAATACACATCACTGGGAGAAGCCCCTTAAGCCCTTTCCTCGTTTCAGCAAAGCTGAGAGACTTTCTCCTCTTGGAGCATTCTCCACATGCTTCTGTCCCTTTCTCCTGACAGCTTCCCTCCATGGCCTCCCAAAGTGCTGCTCTGTCAGCATGTGACTGGCAGCTCAGATCTGAATGTGAAGTGCCCTTGTTTTCCTATGCTAAAATAAAATTAAAAATAAAGCTCGGCTTCAGCACTTTTGTTTCTGCTTTGAAGAATTTCAGTTTATCTTCAGTGAACAAAAACTCAGTTGCATGGAGCCTGTCAAACTTGTTAAACACTCAGTTTGAGAAGTATGTCTATGCAAACAATAGTTACTTGGCACTCTTGCCAGTTTCCTTCTATGAGGTAAATTGGAGAATTGCTGGCTTGTGGCTAGTTTATGTGAAACACGAAACACATCTAGATTGTCTTCAGAGACTCACTAGAGAACAAAATTTTCCTTCCTTCCTTCCTTCCTTCCTTCCTTCCTTCCTTCCTTCCTTCCTTCCTTCCTTTCCTTCCTTCCTTCCCTCCTTCCTTCCTTCCCTCCTTCCTTCCTTCCTTCCTTCCTTCCTTCCTTCCTTCCTTCCTTCCTTCCTTCCTTCCTTCCTTCCTTCCTTCCTTCCTTCCCTCCCTCTTTCCATTTAACAATGCAGTGTATGAATATAATATATGTTGATCGATACCTCCCCTCTCAACATTCTCACCCATCCCTCCCCTACCCAACCCTTCCAGAAAGCATTGTTTTTGGAGTTTTTTCAAAAGAGAACAGGTTTATGATCAGCATAAATTTAGTAAAATCATTTACCTTAGTAGTATTTCTTAAAAATTCTAATATTTGCAATTATGTGATGTTAAAAAATAGCCTATAGGGAGGGGGGGCTATGGAGAGAGTGAGGAAAGGAAGACACAGAGAGAGCGTGAAAAACAGAGATAGAGAAAAAGAGAACCATGTACTTTTCTTGATGAAATGTAAACCAAGCAAATAGATGCTTCATATTCTGATCAGATAACCTTATATTGCTTAAGTTCTCCCACTCCTTCGGTTATAGGCCATGAACTCACCCATTTAAAAAGATATAAATGAATACATTAATTTAAAAGTAACTAAAATGAAATAGAATCAATGGAAAGTGGAGAAGGAATCTATAGACCATGCTGTTGATCATTGTACTGTTTATCATTTTGTGAAAACTAGGGTATAGCATCACAAATTGTTTTTTGTCTAATGGGCTTTGTAGATTTTCTTCCTAAAAAGGCACAGGAAGGAAAATGCAAGAAACGATAATAATTAGATTAGGTAAAATAAAGAATTGGGCTAATATGAATTTCAATGTGTGAAACTCTAGTAAATCAGTAGATAATGTAATGTTTCTGTCATGGAAAAACATCTTGACTTATAAAGTCTTACATAAACAGCTGAATGCGGCTATGAAACTAGCATTTTCGTACTCAACATAAGGCTCAAACCAAGGAAAGGACTGAACAATCTATGATTTCTTAGTTTGCCATTGTAGTTACAGCATTACTACCAGGGGCTATATTTTAGCAGCCTATTTAAGTCAACTCGCTAAGGATATACTTAATTTATTTTTATGGAGTAGAAGTATTATCTTTATACCACTTCTATATAGGATCAACCTAAGAATTGTTTAATCCTAGCTTGGAGTTGGAATTCAAGTATTTCAGAATTGTATTTACAGGATCATTACAGTGCTGCTGTGTAGTATTTTTGTCTTTCAGAGACCTGTTGCAGAAACTAAACTACTTACCCTATCAGGTCTTAAGTACTTATCATGCTATGTTCTTATCCAGAAAGGACATTTTTTTCTGTAGCAGTAAATCTTATCTATGATAGCCTTTGCTTTTGTATATTATACACTTCAGAATTTTACTTGTTCATTTGCTCTCTATGCAGAAATTTCCATCCATGTATTGACTCATTTATAAGTAATAATGGAAAGCTGACTTCCAGCACTTTCCCCAATTATGTGTCATCTCAAAGTATAAACATGCCCATTTCTAGAGTTTCCAAATCTAGGATCTAATAATTTTATATATTTATTTCATTTATTCTTTCAGCCTTTCTACTAAATAGTTCAGTGTTTCTGTTTTGGGATTTCACAAACAGATGATAAGAGATTAGTGAGTAGTTAAAATTAGAAATCTAGCTGCTAACTTGATTTTTGGTTAAAAATCAATGACTTGAATGTGATTGCTGCCAACTAAAAAGTATGTGGGTTTGAAAACTTCTCTGTTGAGCACTTTTATGTTCTTTCATCTGGAATAGAGGTTCAGTCACGCCTTTATAAATGTAGCAAAGGCTTCCCAGGATGTCAGCATTGCCACTGGTATGTAAGTACAGATTAGCCTTCTCTCTGACAAAGCAGCTTTCTGTCTTTGGGTTAGATTTCAAGCGGCAATGCATTTGTTGCTCTGGCTTTTTCAGATCAGAAAATGATCATGTCTGTTGACACAATTACAGATGCTGCTATTCAAGACTAGAGAGTGACTGAAGAGAATTTCAAAAAGAAAATGCAACATAGATGGCTGCAAATCGAGACGGAGTGATTCTCAGAAGGCAGTAACTCACTACTGTTATGCTGAGCCTCCGGTGCAGAGAATAAGATTGAAATTTTCAGTTCCAATTGGAAATAATGGTTGAAATTCATCCTATCTGGGCCTCTGAAAGTTCCAATTTACCCTGAAATATTCCTGTAGAGTTGGGACAATGCACTGAGTCAATTGAGAATTTTTCAGTTCTTGTTTTAAATACATTCTCCCTATGACCCAGTGTAAGTTGTTAAGCCATCTCGACGGCATTTTAGAGGGAGCTGGGACACCACTAGACAGTGTGATTGGTTCAAGATGTATCCACCATGACAGTAATTGAGATGAGGTTTGAACCTTGTTGTGAAGTTGAAGTGTTCCTGTTGCTCTTTTCTTGGTGTGGAAATAATCTCTAGCTGATGTTTCTTTCTTCAGTATGAGAACTGAATGGTTCCTAGCCATCTGCAGACAATTTCCGTGTGTGTGTACTAGTCCCTATCTCTTTCCATGGTGTTTAAATGCTTGACTCCAAACCTATTCCTGGTCTCTGGTTAGGCTCATTCCTTTGGCCTTTAAAATTAATCTTTTTAAAAAGAAGTTTCTTAGCACACTATGATGTTAAAAAATGAATTGTTGTTTCTACATATCTAGGCATTTTCATAAATACTTATTCAATATATGTTGCTTGGAAAACAGCACACCGAGATGGACAGGATGTCTTTGTGATGAAGTCATCTGAGCTCTGCTTTGCACCTTTGTCCTTTGCTACACATTTCCAATATGCACACTCTGCCGTGACTCGAGGCACGTGGAGTTGTTCAAAGATGTGGCAGTCTGTGAATCAAGTGTTCTAACTGAGATAAGCAAAGCTTTCTTTAGATAAGTGCACTATTTTAATATTTGCCACTTTCAGGGTATAATTCTTTCTTTTCAATGAGTTCCAGAATATGAAGGGCATTAGAGAATGGTTGCCACTTGTCATTTGACTAAAACAGAAAGCTGCCCTCCTGAGAATGAAGATGGAGGCTGGCAAGAAGGGAACAGAAGCAGCCAGGAAAACTTTTGGATTGGTGTGAGGGGGGAAACCTACAAGGATGAGAAAGCGGATGGAGCATGAGTCCAAGGTGGGAACACAGCACCTCACTCTGTCGTTGGATACAATTCTCCCATTCTCCACATGACTTGTTATGCTGGTGGTTCTGAATCTTCAACTTCTCCTGGTCTCCCCGCTGCCACAGCTGCCTTAGCTTTGTCTTAAGATTTCAAAGTTCTCTTTGTACAAACATCTTCAGAAGGAGTCACCAGGGAGAATGGCTGGGGTCCCCTTAGTTTACCAGTGCCTGCTGCAGACATGAATCCTTGAGAAAGGTCCCCAATCCCCTTTTCATGGGCACAGACTCCCTGAGGGACAATCACGTTCCAGAGGAAAATGTTCTGTTTCTTCTTATGCCATTCTCTGGACTGATCTTTTAAAAATATATTTATTGCCATCTCAATATTTTTTCAGATAACTTAGGGAATTCTAAATAAGCCTAAAGACACCAACAGAGAAACACTGACATTTATATTTGATTAGAGAAACAATAATAAGGAAAGAAGAACTTTCCGTTTACTAGAAAGGCAAAATAGTTTTTCTAGGGACAAAAGATATGTTTTGAAGTTGTGTTTACACCTTTTGTTGTTTTAAGTCTCAGTCATGATTGATATTTATAATGCTAGAGGTTTCTTCTGAAAAAGAAGAAATGCTTCTAACAAAACCTTAAGAAAGCACATACATTCTTCCCCTTTTATTTTCAAGACAATTTCTCCAATATGGCTCTAGCTACACTGTCATCCCTTAATCCTGGTTTAAGGCCTTATGATATACATTTCCATCTGAAAATCACAAAACAAAAACTGTTTCTCACAGATATTCTTACCTTGAGGCTGGGCATTTGCATATACACTTATAAACTATAAGTATAAAAGCACAAAACCCAAATAACTCTATAGAAGGTGAACAATAGTAATAAAATGCTAATAATATTTTCATTCAATTATCTGAAGTGTCAAAGAGAAGCCTTTTGAATAAATGGTTTCCTTCAGGTTAATAAAACAATTATGGCACAGCAATATAAGAAAAGCTATAATTATAAATTATAAATAATGCATTATTTAAGATAATTAAATATGGGCAATAATAAATAAAATAAATAAAAATGAGCTAAAAAGAGGGAGAAGGTAACAAGTTTGATAAAAAATGTATTCACTGCCTTATATATGAAACTGTAACCCCTCTGTACATCACTTTGAAAATAAATGAATAAATACATTTTTAAATGGGCTATAACAATATAATAAATACAGATATTTGTTGCAATAGTGATTCATTTCCCAGCAATGAGTACATCATCCCACAGGCTTATCTAGTGTGGTGAGGCAGAGTCTGGCTTCTAGTTGCTCCCAGCATTGAACAGGTCTGATGGTAGTTAAGCAGTAGAAATATCACTAAACCCTGTTGGATTCTGCTGCCCTTCAGGAAGGCCATGAAGATAACCTCTTGTCCTGAGCAATTTCTCTGAAGCTCCTTTTATCATCTGTCTACTTCACTTCTTTATTTTTTTTAAGTTTTATGCTTAGTGACTTTTTTCTGAATAACTACTTATTTATTGTCACAGTGATATACAGAGGGGTTACAGTTTCATACGTAAGGCAGTGGATACATTTCTTGTACAATTTGTTACCTCCTCTCTCACTTCCCTCCTCCCTCCTTTTCTCTACCCCCATGAGTTGTTCGGTTGGTTTACACCAAATGGTTTTGTAAGTATTGCTTTTGGAGTCTTTTTTTTTAATCCTTTGCCTCTCAATATTGATATTCCCTTTCCCTTCCCTAGTTCTAATACCAGTATATACAGTATCTGGGGTACTCAGATGAGATACAGTGCTAGCCAGGGACAACCACACATCCAGCTGTGGCTAGTCTGCTTTCAGTTTAGCTTTGTAGTGTCTCAGATCAGACTGTAATGTGTACCTACCTTCCTATTCTCTAGTCACATGGGTCAGATTAAACATTCTAGGGAGTTAACAAAAGGATAAATTACATCCCCCTCCCTTCTCCCTCCCCCCTTGGTATTTCTGCACTCAGTGATGTCATTTGTGTTCCTTGTGTTTGCTTGGTTTTGAAGTGTTTCCCTTGGTTTTGAGATTATCATTTATTCTGCTTCTCCATTTTGAGTCACAGGCCATGTGTTAATCATCATGTTTCTCGGGAAATAAGAAAAGCCTCTACCTTACCAATGGGAAGCTGAGGTTCCATCTTTGTCACCTCTTCTTACATCCATTATATTATTAACCAAACTGGAAATGAACACCTCTTTAAGAAGGATAAACCATGTTATGTTCTTTAACTATTCTAAACCAAATTATGTAACTTAGTGCCTTACATAGGAAGAAAACTACTTCTCAAACCTTTTACAAAAGATAATTTGAATTAAGTGTGCTTCCTTAAAAGCTGAAAACTACTTTTGGGCTTTGTTGTAATGAATGTATTCTCTCTTGTTGTACTTTACCACTTACCTCTCTTTTACTTAATTCATTGTATAAGTGAGTTTTCCAAAGCTTGTTTTCATATTTTAATTTTTATCTATACATTTTTGATATTAGTATGCATGCCTTCACACATTTACCCATTAGAGACATGCAACTTCTTCAAACTAAAACCAAAAGTGATTTTAGAATGTTCTATTTAATTCAGCTCATCTGAAATCTGATTTCTTTGAGAAATGAATGGATAAGTGGTATGTATTTCTACAAATATTACATCTTCGTAATCACTGTATGTTCACATGAAAAAGATGGGCTTTCCAGTGGAAACTAATACCATATCAATGTTGAGTGTGAGGTTTGGGTCTATGATCTCAGTACTTGGGAGGCTGAGGCGGGAAGTTCCTGAGTTTGAGGACAGCCTGATCTGCTTAGTGAAACTATCACCAAACAAAGCCAAACACAACACACAAGTACAAGAATGTTGGGTGTGCATTAATATAAGGAGGAAGCCCTACTGCACATCACTTGTGGTTTGGTTAGTAATTAAACGACTTGCCCTCCTTCAGCCCATGCAAGCACATTGTGCTTTTCTCGTGATTTTACATGTGCTCATTTTATGTGAGGGATAAGATGTTGCTGATTTGCTTCCCAGCCATATTCATGTGACATGGGCACACTTTTTAATAAACATTACCGTTAATAAATCTCTGAAGACAGTAGAAAGAACTCTTGTACCTAACTGCAGAAGCATGATATTTGATAGGTAGTCAATATGATTGGGCTTAATGTCTGAATTCTGATGTAGATTATCTGAGCCCACGTCATAATTTGGACACAGAGAAACTACAATTCAACCACATCAGAGTATCCCGCTGGCTTTCATTCATTCACATGACAAATTCACTCTTGGTTAAAGAAAATATTATCTCAGGGAACTGAACAAAGCTGCCATTTTAACACTCTACTTCTGTGTTTAAAAAGATATATTTTTACAGATTTGTTTTTGTATTTAATTGAAGTAATTGGAAAGAATATAACAGAGAAAGGATTGCCAGTAACATAGTAATAACAATACAGTAATGATGATCCACAGAGTTATAAATTTTTTTCTGCAACAAATTTTTGTCCAGGGAACAGAGCACTCGAGATTTTTAAACAAATTATTCACATACTAATACTACAATTTTATAAATACGATGTAGAAAATAGCAGTTTAATCTTACTTAGGAGGTAGAAGACATGTCGAATCCATTTGGGGGCTGAGCCTGGTAATACGTGACTGTAATCTCAGCCCTTGTTTGGTAACAGCAAGAGGATCACAGTTTTAAAGTCAGCCTGAGATACAAAGTTCTGTCTCAAGAAACCTAGAGGATAGTTTTTGGGTGGTTTTTTTTGTTGTTTTGTTTCGTTTTGTTTTGAAGACAGAGGGGAGAACAGCAGCACTCAAAATGTTAGGGAGAAAAAGGAAGTCATGGTAAGTTGTGATGAGGTTATTAACTAGTGTTCCTATTTTTACCATATAATAGGCCAAAATTTTATATGGGTCCAATTGTCCGATTTCCACAAAATCATTTGTGCAAATGTATAATTTATCTATTTTCATAGAGGGAAACTGAACATCAGAGGAATGCAGTTAGTAAGTTAAATATCAGAGAGTTAAGTCCTGGTTTGATTTACAGTTATATGTTCATTTAAAGACAAATTTCCAAAATGCCTCAGGTAAAATGGTTTGTAATCTATGAAGGATAATTTGTTATTGGGCTCTAGAAAGTTATAATGACATAAAAAGACAGATACACTTTCATTTTTTAAAGATAAACCAAACCAACCTAACATGTATAGCCATTTTAAATATACACTATCAGCTAAAATGCTCTGAGCAGCGTGTGACACACAGTAAGTGCAGGGGACATAGTGTCATCATACATTTTGTTTTACATTTTAGAGTGAGGTTAACAGGAGGTATAAGCCTGGAAATTGTGTATAATGGAGAGAAAGTGCAGAAATGGATTTTGCAGTGTTAGCTTGTATGGCATAATTCTCACAAATGCACAAAGGTGATAGTGCATATTTGCCTCTTTGTGTGCTATTATTTCCTACTGCCTTTAAAAATGTGAGTCAGGGGCTGGGGATATAGCCTAGTGGCAAGAGTGCCTGCCTCGGATACACGAGGCCCTAGGTTCGATTCCCCAGCACCACATATACAGAAAACGGCCAGAAGCGGCGCTGTGGCTCAAGTGGCGGAGTGCTAGCCTTGAGCGGGAAGAAGCCAGGGACGGTGCTCAGGCCCTGAGTCCAAGGCCCAGGACTGGCCAAAAAAAAAAAAAAAAAAAAAAAAAAAAAAAAAAAATGTGAGTCAGATTAAATGATTTTAAGAATGTACATTAAAAATGTCATTAGCACTTGTGCTTTCTGTGAAATCCTATGTTAAAACGATATGCACGTAAACAGAATAATCAGACATACATTTGGCACTGCTTTTGGCTTCAATGAGATTGCAAGCAAATAAAATAGTTAATTATAGCGCAAAAGTGAAATGAAATTATTATACAAATGATACAAATAAAATTGCCTAAGGTAAGAGGCAAGATGGGCCACTTAGGGTTTAAATGATAAGGGATAGATTAATGGGAGGAGGTATTTGACATTGTAAAAGAAATGGTAGTGATTTCATCACTGAGAGGGAATGAAAGGCTTTTAATAAAGAGGCAATGTAATAGTACATAATTATAGACAGCAAGCAGAGACAGCTACAGGAAAAGATGAATACAAAAGCAAAGCCAGGCCTGTGCCCCTAGTTGTAACTACTCAGGAGGCTCATACCTAAGCATGGAAGTTTGAGGCCAGACTAGGTAATTCTCAAGACTCCATGTCCAATTAGCCAGCAAAATGCCTGAATTGAAGTAAGACTCAAATGGTAGAGTACCAACTATTATTGAGAAAGTGCTATGTAAGTCCTGAGTTTAAGTCCTGGAAGTGGAACACAAAAAGGAAATGATATACTTGTAGAATTGTTTTATATGATGCTGAAATGATTAGAGCAGAATATTTGAGGACTTAAGTCTTGTTACTGTGATTCTTTTGTGCAGCAAGAAATCAAGGAAACAAACAGATGAGAGAGGATGTTCAGAACACTTCTTTTATCTGGCTCTATGTGCAAGGTGGATGAGAATACACAACTAGGGATAGATAAAGGAAAATAAATGTATAGAGAAGCTAAAAGTAAAGCTTTCAGTTGTTTTGAAAAATCTGGAAGTCACACAGAAAATGCTGTAGGCCAGGGATGAACTTGCTTTCCTACATCACAAGATTCCTGCCTTGTCTTCTGACACTGTTTCACTTTGCCTGGTCAGTAAAGATTTGGGAATGTTTTTAAGGAACTAAATAAAATTTAAATACAAAATAAATGGTATTTGAATCAAAGGAATTGTAGGAACCCCTAACAGAGAAAGATAAACCCAGAACTCATAACAAAAGGGAGAGAACCAATAGTAATAATGTTCAGATAGCAAGAAATGAGACTTTGAGAAACAAGGTGCAATGAGGAGGTCTTTGGGTTGAATGCCAATGCTTTTTTATGCACACTTATGAAGAGTAGATGGCAAGAGCTACTTTAGAAGACAATGATGGGACAGATGGAAGACCCGATGTTCTGTAGGGATGTGTTAAGAAAGAAGGAGGAGAAAGACTGCTGCAGCCATAAAATATAGTTATGAGGCAAAGAATAGAAAGAATACAGTTTGGGAATAGCCCTGACAACTATTTAGTGAGCCTTCCATCTCAACTAAGAAGCTGAGTGTGATGGTATATTTTTGTGTCTCAGCTATGAGGAGAACTGAAGCAAGAAGGTTTTTCCCAAGTGAAAACACAAGACTGATGAAAAAATAACTAAAATAAAAATGTCTAGGATTGTGATTCAAGCAGAGAAATATAGGAGTAGGAAGCACACTTATCTGAGTTCAAACCCAAGGAAGGAAGGAAGGAAGGAAGGAAGGAAGGAAGGAAGGAAGGAAGGAAGGAAGGAAGGAAGGAAGGAAGGAAAGAAGGAAGGAAGGAAGGAAGGAAGGAAGGAAGGAAGGAAGGAAGGAAGGAAGGGAAAGGAAAAAAGGAAGGAAGGGTTTTAATTCCTTACACCTTCATTTCTTATATTATTTTTCTAAAATAATTGTTTAGGTTTCTCCTTAAGTATTATCTGTAATGTTTTACCAATAATAAATATATCTATTTTCCTTTTTCTTTTTTTAAAATAATTTTTCCACCTCTCTTTTCCTTCTTTCTGTTGGAGAATATGTATAAATTAGATTCTATATCAATAATCTGTTTTCGTGCAAACTCCCATATTCCAGTCTGTGCTCCATTTCTGTGTTGGTTTGTACTGAACATTTCATTTTCAACTTCACAAACTTGTTTCTCATGTGTCTTTCCATTGGGCATTTTGGTGATCATTTTCAATCCATTCTTCTTAAAAATGTTTATGAAATTTTCATGCTTTTAAAAGTCATTGGCCCCACAAGACTTCTTTTGGAAATGCCAGCCCTTGATATATTTCTGCCTCTAATTTCAGATAGCCTAAGGTAACTGTACTAAACTTTTTAAATTAATAGCTTTCTTCATGTGTTTTACTAGTTGTGTCCAAATAACTTACATTTACCTTCTACTTAATTTTTTTCTACTGTGTTGACTTTTG
This sequence comes from Perognathus longimembris pacificus, assembly GCF_023159225.1. Lineage (NCBI taxonomy): Eukaryota > Metazoa > Chordata > Mammalia > Rodentia > Heteromyidae > Perognathus > Perognathus longimembris. The sequence continues at coordinate 133,601,757 of NC_063162.1, read as the reverse complement.
ACTATGGGCAACCAAGAACAATTTCCTAATCCTGTCATTAGAGTTAGGCTTCTCAGTCTTTCATCTTCCCCAGAGAGGAGCATTGCAGCTGACATTATCACAGTCCCACAGACGCTATTCAAACAGGTGCCACTGAGTGTGTTTGGTTAATTTGCTTTCCTGGAGAATTATTTTTATTATCCTTATAGTTAATTATCATCATACTACTACTAATAGCAAGTGTTTGCTTATTTATTGGTTTTGATTACTTAGAATATCAATCTATTACTACCTACAGATAGATAATGATATATCTAGATATCTAAAGATAGACATAGATACTATATCTATATACATCTATATGTACATATTATATCTATAGATATATCTCTTTACATATATAAAGACATAAATATAGGTATAATATTTTTATAGAGAAATATATATATACATATATAATAGATCTGGAGATATTCTTTCATCTCCTTTGTTGTGAATCTTCTGTTCCCATAGCCAGCTTTCACTTCCTGTTATATTTATTTTTTTTTTTTGTTTTTTTTTTTTGGCCAGTCCTGGGCCTTGGACTCAGGGCCTGAGAACTGTCCCTGGCTTCTTCCCGCTCAAGGCTCGCACTCTGCCACTTGAGCCACAGCGCCGCTTCTGGCCGTTTTCTGTATATGTGGTGCTGGGGAATCGAACCTAGGGCCTCGTGTATCCGAGGCAGGCACTCTTGCCACTAGGCTATATCCCCAGCCCCCCTGTTATATTTAGGTACAGAATGTCAATGCTTACTTCCTGAACTGAAAAGTAGAATTTTTTTCCTCCAGAACTTGAATGAATAACAATGGCCCATCTTCAGCTGAAAGCTGGTGGCTCCTTCCCATAATCTTAACTACTGAAGAGGCTGATATCTGAAGATCATGGTTCAAAGCCAGTCTGGGCAGGAAAGTCTCGAGACTTTTCTATCTAATTAACCACCTGAAAAATCAGAAGTGATGCTATGGCTCAAAAGTGGTAGAGCACTAGTCTTGATCAAAACAGACTCAGAGACAATACCTTCTCTGAGTTCAAACCCCATGTATGACAAAAGAAAAGACCCAGTTTAATCTCATTTCATTACTATTACCCTTCCCAATAGAGAGAAGTGGTCTAGGTTGAAAATCATTTCACATCATCTTCAGATGAAAAGTGTTATATCCTGGCTTCCTGAGTCTCAGATTTCTCATAATCTGTTCTTGGCAACAGTTTGGGGGCATGATTGTCTTTAGAATCCTTTAAGATTTTCTGTCTATTGTATATATCCTAAAATCTCAACAAGATAAAAACTGTTAAATATTTTAATGTGCTATGTGATGATCTCATTAAGACCTTATATTTGAGAATTTTATATTCTTTCATCCTGGAATTAAAAAAAGATTTGATAACCCCAACTACAAATTTTTCTTTGTTTAATTATTATTTTATAGATCTTGGGCTTCCTGTAATGACCCTTGAACTCTTTTACCTATTTTTCCTGATTTCCCTATGTTTTCCTACGCTAATTTCTATGACATCACTTCAAATTTGTGTTCTTTTTACTGAGTTTTCATTCTAAAATTCAGATTAGTCAGTCTATAATTATAATTTATTATACATAGTAATTACTAATCATAACTAATGTAACTATATATGCACATTTGCAATTGCCATAATGATTGTATTAACTTCTAACTTCTCATGTGCCCTAGATATTCCTTTTTGTAACAATATTTCTTATTTATTTCAGGCATGCAATTAAAAACCACAAGGTTTTTTAGATGATTTCCTCTCTGTATATAGTCTACAGTTTTTCTGAAATCCCCTTTCTCTTTACCGTCTATTTTTGATGATAGGAAATGTCTTCAAATGCAAAAGCATCCTTGGACATTTATAAATACATAAAAAAATTGACTTTGGACTGTCTCCATGTGGATGTATTTCTTAACTGTGGGCTTCACTGAGATGTTCTATGATTTTCCCCCCTAAATATGAAGAATATTCAGGTCTTTTTTTTCACATTGTGGAATCTAAGTAACACCAATGTTGAATTTCCAAATCCCCTTCTGGAAGAATACAAGCCATGTTGATAACATCCTCTGACTCAAGTAGGGAAAAGGCCTTGTTCAAAAACGCAAAACTCAGAATTTACATTTCCACTTTTTACATAATGCACAGCCTAAATTCCAACTAGGCCATATGACTTGATCCCAAGAGAGCCTTCATTTTGCTATTCAGAAAAGTATCCCTTAGGATTGCTTTGAATAAAACTTGCTCAAGTGAAAGAGAAACAGGTATAATGCTCTTCTATTGGCTCAGATAGCTGCAACTAACGTACTAGGAGACAGTATTTTACTGTAATGACTACAAGGGGTCCACTAGGGTGAGCAGTTGAAACCAATTTTTACCTTATTTTAAGATATGTGTTGTTAGTTTTCTGTTACTGTAACAAATACTGAGATAATCAGCTTACATAGAGAAGAAGTTTATTTGGGCACCTGGTTTTAGAGGTTACATTCTGTGGTTCATGGACACTTTGCTTTTAGGCCTAAGGAAGGGGTAACAGACGGCAAGGATGTGGAATGGATGGCAGAGAAAAATTTTCACCTAATGGTCAGGGTGTGACAGAAGGGAAGGGTCCAATGTACAGTCACGTCTGAAGGGGATGACCTAGAGACCCAATGACCTAGAAACCTACCACTAGGCTCCACCTCTGAAAGGGTTCACCACCTCCCAATAGAATCATATTGAAGACCAAATATTTACCACATGGGCCTTTGAGGGACTCTTAAGGTCCAAATTACAGCACATCCCAAGTGTCAGAAACCCTTTAAATGTATAATAAATAAAACAGTTTAATGATTTTTCTACATTTGCTATAGAATTACTCTTTCTTTTCCATTCCCAGTGAACTACCGCTCCTGTTTCTGTCTAAGGCCATACTCTGTCCTTATGTTATTATTTTAAATATCTGATGTCTACTATCCTTTCTCTTCTGCTCCTATTCTGGATGCTCCTAATGAAGTCAGTTTTGGAATGTGTTTATTTAGATACTGCGTCTGCCATGTATCATATACTATGTGGGGAGCATTATGGATAGGCAAAAAATATGACTGAATTTGTGCTTCTGATTCTCTGGGTTTGAATCTGTTCACCCTCATTAAATAGCTGCGTCATGAGATGCATGTTATACATTACCTTGAGACATCTTAAACAAATTGGGGCATGAGATACATACGTAACTCACAGGGATTCTCACAGGGTTGTTTTAAGTATTTAATATGAATTTCTTAAAAACAATTTGGGCACATGCTGTGCCCTCAATAGATAGTATCCGCTACTATAATTACTGCTATGTTTAGTTGATTCATTATTGTTATTTGCTAGCAAAATATTTATCCTAATCCCTTAGTTTAATTTTTTGTATACCTTTCGTTCCTGTAATCTACTGGAGGTTGAGTTAAATGCCTGGCATATGAGGTAATATTAAAGTGGAGAAAGTGTTTTGTACTGAATAAAATATCTATTATGTTCAGCATATCAGAAAATCTATTATAACTGCTAGCTTCTGTATGCATAAATCAAATTTGTGTAGGAAAACTAAGAAATATGAATAATTAGATGGAATATTATGAAATTTTACAAAATTGATACCAAAGAGTAATCATCATGGTTGACTTGCATATTAATTGAATAAAATTATCATAAAGAAACAGTATTATATATAACTACTGTATACATATGCAACTATATATAACAATATAGCTATAGTTAGTATAGTTACTAAATACATGTATGACATTTAAGTCATATATTAGGACCTAACAAATTTGAAGTTCAAAAGTGTAAATACTATGAATAGTTTTGAATATTATTCACTAAAATCCTAATATACTAATTCATCCTGGGAAGTTGAGTCACTGTTTAGTAAATGCTGAAATGAATTATTCCTACATGAAAAAATATTGATATGAATTATTTGAAACTCTTTATTTTTCCCATCTATGAAAACAGGCATGCACAGAGTAGCAATCACATCTCAATGGCTTTTGATTGAAAATGATCATTTACAGTACTCAAATAAAAACAAGCATAAATTTACAATCAAGAAGATTATCTGCTTTAAAACTACTGTGACAAGCTGGGCATCACTGGCTCACAGCTGTAATCCAAATTCCTCAGGACGCTGAGATCTGTGGATCTCAGTTCAAAGCCAAGTCAGGAAGGAAAGTCCATGAAATTCTTACCTCTAACCAACCAACAGAAAGCTGTAGAGCTCAGGGACAGCACTCAGGCCCTGAGTTCAAGCCTCATGACTGACAAAAATAAAACAATAAAACCAAACAAACAAATGAAAACTACTGTGACAAATACCACAAGCCCCATACATATTTACAGATGTGTTGTTTAGGGCTTAAATACAGTCAAAGGAAAAAATATGACAGGCCCAACATCTTGTACCCTTCTTGCAGGCATGTATGCCCTGCCAAATTCCCAGTACCTCCTCACCCCTAAGCTCAGAGCAGAGCCATCTTTCCTCTGCATAGAACCAGAATAGAGTACTGAGAACCCATGTACCATTTACCAGATAACCAGCATCAAGAACTGAAACTGTGGGAAGATAGGACAAAACATATTAGGTGTAGATGGAATTCAAAGGCAGTGACATTTTACCTGTTGTTACTCACAATTTTTCAACAGAAAAACTATAATTGATTATATAGAGTGCATTTCTCCTTTCCTATGCTTGCTTTCAACCCAAAATAATGGTATATTCAGAATTCTATATATTTTACATTTTCTGTTCACAAACACTTTCAAACCGTTGACTTGTTAGATCTTTTCAGCATTCCATTAAGATATGTAGCAGAGTGTTTAGTTGCCTCCAGATTAGTTGCTGTGAAACTGTGGATAAAATAATGTAGAAAGCACACAATTTAGAAAAAAAGTTTAGTACTCACATCTGCCTACAGCCTAAGCCAAGGTACTCAAAACACCAAATATTAGTTATAAATAGTCATAGTATTGCTCAACCTAGAAAATAGTCGTTTTTGTTTTTTGTGCTGGTCCTGGGGCATGAACTCAGTTACGGAGCACTATCCCTGAGATTTTATGCTCAAAGCTAGTGCTCTACCACTTAAGCCAAGGTTCTACTTCTGCTTTTTAATTATTTCAATTGGAGATAACAGTCTCAGGGACTTTTCTGCTCTGGCTGGCTTCCAGCTGAGATCTCCAGATCTCAGCTTCTGGAGTAGCTAGGATTATACGCTTGCACCATGATCACCCAACTACTGCATATTGTATCCATCAGTTAGTCTATACATTTGTCAAGCACAGAATTCCTGTTGAAACTTATCTTGAGGACATAATAGAAGGTAAAGCTAAAATATCTTGTCCCTGAGATTAATATACTTTTTGCCTAATGTGAATACAAACACATCATCATATAGTTCCAACATAATGATAAAGGGTTATAGTAAAAGAATTTGCTGGCGGTAGGAACATTCCTATTTGGTGGAGAGTACTGGAAAGAAGAGAACCAGAAACTTTTGAATTGTTTTCTTCGGAAGCTGTAATGTCTTTACACATTACTACTTCCTTATTCCTGATGCTAGGCATCCATTTGGCATCCTGGACAATGGACTTGATTTTTACCTAAAGTCTATCAAGCCATGTTTTCAGTTTGTCTTCACAAAACTTTCCTAGTTTGCTTCTTAAGTTTTCCTCTGTCCATGCTTTTACTTGTGCCCTGTTTCCTTCATATTTTCGATCAGTTCTGTGGATTGAAACTCATTGATAAGTATTCATGGCTTTAATTGCCTTGCATATGGTTGTGCTTTTGAAATCTTTATCTTTAGCCAATTCTGACTCATAAACTTATGATCAAGTTATATTTAAACCTATTATTGTAAGTGGTGCTAGAGCTCAAGGTGATAGAGTGCTAGCTTTGAGTGTAAAATTTCAGAGGTAGCACTCAAGTCCTGAGTTCAAGCCCTGTGACAAGAAAAACACACACACACACACACACACACACACACACACACACACAAAACACAACCCCAAAACAAAACAAAAAGTAGCCTATTATTAACTGGTAGCAGCTTTTCCAGTAAAGGATATCACATTTCATTCACTTCATTTTTCATTTATTCAATTGGTATCTAGTGATAACTGTTAGATTTCAGTTACCACACTAGACTCCAGAATGCACTGGTAGAAAATTGGGCTTGGCCTTTCCTCAAGAAAAAACATACTTTAAACTGGTTCTTACCAAAATATGGCTCATAACCACTGTGTCATAATCACTTGAGGAAAGAAGAGTTCTTGTGAAAATTATAATTTAGTGTCCCTTCCAAGACCAAGGAAACTATGATCTCTAAGCAGCAGGAATATGCACTTAGGATAGAACCTAAAATTTTACTGAACACTTCCTTAAATACAAAAACAAAAACCAGCAAGAAAACACATAATTATTACAATAGGGCCATGAAAGAACACTAGTATTAGGAATGTTCAGAAGTAATGGACAAGCCAGATCCTGGGAGATAGACAAAACCACGTAGCTTTGTGACTGGTCAAACTTGAGAAGTGGCAGTCAGTGGAATGTTAGAATAAATGACAAGTGAGGAATCTAGATGGCAGCTTTCACTTCCCCTCTTGTCCTTTTCCCTTTCTCTATGAATGGAACATGCCTTAAGTCTGTCTAGCTTCTTCATCACCAACACTCAGGAGTTCCCAGGCTCCTGCCTTGTGTAACATTATGGCTATGTTTCTCTAATTTACTTATTTATTTCTTTTATTTTATGCATTTTAATAAAAAGTTTAGTGTGTGCCAAGGATCACTGGTGTTTCCACTCTTAATTCCTGTGGTATTTTCAGGGTATCTACTTATACCTCAAGGTAAAACTTAGGGTTAGGGATATAGGTCATGTAGTTCTCTAATTCTTATTCTAATTCTACTTCACTCTTCCTGTTTTGTTACCATCGTGACTACATCAACCTTAAAAAATAACATCCTGTCATGTATTTGCTTAAAACCCTTCAGTCACTCTCTTTAACCTTGAGAACAAAGTCTGAAAACGTGGTGCTTCTTACAGAGCTTCTCACAATATGTCTACAGACTTTGTCTGCTTTCTTGTGTTGATGCATACTACATTCTTATCACGACAGGTTACTTTTAGTGATTATTTATTTATGGGATAGGTGGTACTTCCCTGCCTTCTCTAGTTCTTCAGTATCTTCCAAAGCAGTCCTCACCCCAAGAAACTCCTTTTGTACCCAGGTATCAATGATGACATCCCACTTCTTTTTTCTTAGTATCCTTTGCTTATTTATTAACATCACTTATGATTTCTTTATTATCTTTGTCTCTCTGTCACATTCACAGTCATTCTGTGAGGGAAGAAGAAAAAGTCCTTTTTATTCTGTATTTGTAGTCCCTACCGTGAGCCTTCTTCATTAAGTGATGAACATAAAGGGCCTAACATTTAGAGTCTGTATTAGTTTTATGGTATTCCAAAACAGTGTCATAGGCTGAGTCATGTAAGCAGCAGTTATTTTCTCACAGTTAAGATATCTAGAAGTTCAAAATCAGTGTCAGTGGAGTTGCTTGGTTGTTTTTTGTTTCTTGAAGCCTTATTTCCCCCCTGACTTGGGGATGCTGAATTATTTCTTCTCCCATTTCATCAGATAAATTTTTCTTTGCACATCTCTATATTTTAATTTTCTCTTCTTTTAGGAACTCTAGTCAAATGACAAAAGAGACTTAATCATTTAAAGTATTGTCTTTGAATATTTGAGGTACTGAAGATTGATCTTCCGCATAAAAATGGGGAGACACATCACGGCCTGTTAGCACTATTACGGTATTTGGTGGTTAGAGTGCTGATCCCAAGTGGCTCTTGGCTTCAAGGATTTCCCTCTTCAAGACTTGCTCTCTTATGCCTGAAAATCAATTGCTGCCAAAGTTGGTGATGGCCATAAAGAAGCAGCCAACAGACTCTTCATATTTTCCTCAACTCATCTACAAATAAACACCCATTCCTTCAAGAAAATGCAAAGACTGGGAAGAAGGGAAGAATAAGATAATTCCTTGTCATTTTATCAGTAGACTGCTACTTTCTAAAAAAAGAGACATCTTGGATTTGATAGGGATTGGGCTAAAGCTTTACAGAAATTTAAAGAGTATTATCATTTTAGCAATTGTTTAAAATAATGTACTAGATTCATATATTAATGCATTGATAAGATCCTCATTCACACATGCATTGTTTGTTTTTCCTGCAGGTGGATAATGATTTGTTTCCTGACTTTTAACTATAACATAAATCCGAACTTTAGTTATATATTGAAATACTTCTTGGTGAAAGGGAGTCTATATATTTAGCATGTTTACTAAAGCATATATAATTTCTATTGTAGTAAGATGATACCTGTATTACTTAAATGGACTTTATTTAAAGAAAATTCAGAATTATAAAAAGCATGTTTTCCGAAATCCTCATAGTTTACTTCTCATTTATGGTAAGCCTCTGACTATTGATTCAGTGTATAGAAAACTTATCAAGGGAAATTTCATATTTTGTTTATTCTAATATTTAGCTTATATAATGAGATTTACTCAGTGTAGTATGCTTATTTGTTAATAAGTCATATTTCACTTTGAAAAATAAACTGCATTGAGAATTAAAACATAAAATGTGACTAGGGATAATAATCATCAAGATTTCTGTCAATCCTGAAGTTTAACATTTTTTTAATTTTGGCGGTGATATGGATGGACTATAAACTCAGATAAGCTCTAGAAATAACATAAAAATTTGATTTTGCAACAATTGCCTTTGAAATGGAACCTTCAAAGGGCATTTTATCATCTTATGAGTCCATTATGTTATAAAATCAGTATTTTAGCCACTTGACATTCTCCTTTTCCAACATGTTTGAAAGATGCCATCATGTGTTCTTAATTGAACATTTTTCTTTCTTTATCCTATAAGTAGATAATAAATCTATTTAATTCATTAATAGTTAATAGTAAATTTTAGGCTTATAATAGATTTGTTTTCCCTTGTAGTGATTAGACAAATCTAATATGATCATGTAATACATAAAATAGCATCTTCTGTATAAAGGGAGAATGTTTGAAATTAAAGACATAAGAAATCCAATTTGTGTAGATTAAACAGTCTTTTTCTCATAGTGATCTGGGGAGCTGTGATTTGTTTTCCTCAACCATTCAAGGGTGATTCATGAAGTGGAACTATCCATGAGAAAAATGCCAGTCATCTGGTTACTAAAGGGAAACAACATTAAAAGTGTTGAAGGAACATTGATGAAACTGTGCACTGGACATTTTTAAAGATAATCATAGCTGCTTTTGTTTTCCATTTGCTGCATAAAAAATTCCTAGTGTATAAGTTAAAACAATAAACATGATTTCATATATATTGTAGAAGTGAGAAATTCAGGAGCAACATGGCTAAGCTATTCAGGCTCAGAGACTCTCATGACCTTGGAGTTGAGTTGACAATCAATGCTTCAATCATCTGAAAGCTTGGCAGATGTCATACAATTACAGTCTTGGTGATTTCTTAGATACCTGGCAAGTTGTCACTTGTGACTGGAAGGAGACTTTTCTATTGTGTTTCATAGAACTGTTTGAAAAATTTCCCCTGGAATTATTTAGTGAAAGAGAGAGGAAAGCAGAAGCAAAAGTATCTTTTATGACCTAAATTAGTATTTATGTAGGTCAGTTCTATTTAAAGAGGAGGGGACCATATGTGTGCATGGCTTCCAGGAGGAGAAGTTATTAGAGGCCATCTTAGAGGCAGACTACCATACAGAAGATTTCATTTTACATAAGCACTGATCTTAATGAAATAATTTTTATTTTTCCCTCCTTAAAAATTGAAAAAAATCTTTAAAAGTCTCCATAAGGAGACATAGGATCTTCCTTTTCTGTGCCTCTTTGAATTACTGCATACATCCAAATCTCAGTACTTCTAAGATAGCCTATCCTTAAGTCTTCAAGTGTTAGTGTTGGCTTCTCTTACTTTTCTTTATACATTCTGCCAATACATATTGAGAACTGTGTCACGAACTACTTGTACTAGTTAGCAGATTATTCCCTTCTTAAGATTTTGTTTTCCTCATTCAATTTTTAATTTTACTATCCTTAAAGGAGTTTAAATTCAACATGCATATTTTCTAAATGTATTCTATATCTAGTAAGATGAAAAAATTCAAGGCAAGCAATGGATTGTTGGAACTACTACCTTCAACAGACATTGTTATTTCAATAGCTGTGTTCTATGATTTATGAAGTCTGTTCTATGATCTATGAAGTCAAAGTGTAAGGCCCTCTAGGTGACTACTAAGCAAATAGGGGTCCTCCTTCCTTTGTACAAATTCCATGGCTTACATCATTTAAATCCTTCAATAGAGGACTACTACATTTTTTTCCATTGGAGAAGACTATCATTAAGCTATTTCATTCAGCACACTCTTCTTCCAAATGCAGGAATTCACATTGGGAAAAATGTACAGACTTAAAGGGAAGTAAAACAGAAAATAATTATCTCCAGAAACACAGGAGTGAGTCAGAAGTAAAATGATTTTACATGTCATTTTCTTTCAAAATTGATGCAGTGTGCTAGGATGCATTTCCCCCAATAAGGCAGAAAGGCATAGGGCATCTTTTGTTTAGATTCATTTCCTGTTCCATTATTTCAAGGATTCTAGCATTTATACTTATGATTAGCCCTAAACTATCCCTCTATGGAGTCTTTAATCTTTATTTTTTATTTTTTTTCTCTTTAAAACTATTTAGACCAATAAATCTTTGTGCAAAATGTCAGCTCCGCCAGCAATGAAGAGGTAAATGGAAACTAATGACACTGATCAAGTTGGTGATGTGAATGATTTATTGGACCCAATCACTTAACACTTTCATAAAGTCAATATCAGAGAAAGGAACTGGGCTCTTATGGTAAACTCTATTTGTACTGTCAGCATCCAGTGATTTATGATGAACCAATGGCTAGGATTAGGATATTATAAATGGAGGAAAAATGGAAAGCTCACTAATTTACATATATATGTATATATGTATACCCACAGGTGGAAGATATGCAGTGGGCTAATAGAGAACACACTCACCCAGCTTCTGTCTGCAGCCTGCCTTGTAAACCCGGGGAGAGGAAGAAAACCGTGAAGGGGGTCCCTTGTTGCTGGCATTGCGAGCGCTGCGAAGGTTACAACTACCAGGTGGATGAGCACTCCTGTGAACTCTGCCCTTTGGATCAGAGGCCAAACATCAACCGCACGGGCTGCCAGCGGATCCCTATCATCAAGCTGGAGTGGCATTCTCCCTGGGCCGTGGTGCCTGTGTTTGTTGCCATCTTGGGCATCGTAGCCACCACTTTTGTAATTGTGACCTTTGTGCGCTACAATGACACGCCCATCGTGAGGGCCTCGGGGCGGGAACTGAGTTACGTTCTTCTCACGGGGATCTTCCTCTGTTATTCCATCACCTTTCTGATGATCGCGGCGCCTGACACCATCATTTGTTCCTTCCGACGGATCTTCCTGGGCCTGGGAATGTGTTTTAGCTATGCAGCCCTTCTGACCAAAACAAACCGTATCCACCGAATATTTGAGCAGGGGAAGAAATCTGTCACCGCACCCAAGTTCATCAGTCCAGCCTCCCAGCTGGTGATCACCTTCAGCCTCATCTCCGTACAGCTCCTTGGGGTGTTCGTGTGGTTTGTGGTGGATCCTCCTCACACCATCATTGATTACGGAGAGCAGCGGACACTAGACCCCGAGAACGCCAGGGGAGTGCTCAAGTGTGACATTTCTGACCTCTCCCTCATTTGTTCACTTGGATACAGTATCCTCTTGATGGTCACCTGTACTGTTTATGCCATCAAAACGAGGGGTGTTCCAGAGACTTTCAACGAAGCCAAGCCCATTGGATTTACCATGTACACCACCTGCATCATTTGGTTAGCCTTCATCCCAATCTTTTTTGGCACTGCCCAGTCAGCAGAAAAGGTAAGCAACCAGAAATGTATTTGACAGTTCTTTTCGTAGATTTAAATTCTTCCTTTGGGATGCTTTTCTTCCTTTTGAGTTTATTCATATTAACACAAGATGATTTGGTATGTGTTATTCTTATTCAGAAATCTCTCTCTCTCTATCTCTCTCTGTGTGTGTGTGTGTGTGTCTGTGTGTGTGTGCGTGTGTCAAGGTCACATTGCTTTGAGTATGTGTTGACTAAAGCTGATTTTCATGAAAAACAAAAACAAAAACAAAATACCAGAAAATAATTTATTGCATCTTCTTTGGCAAGGTTGTGGATTGACACGACTCATACCATTATCCAGGGCACTTGTCCCAGCTCTGTTATCTAAAAACGCCACTGTTCTCTTCCAAATATTAATTAAAAGAGAGTGAGAGAAAGAGCAGATGTAGCTCACGGAGGTGAGCTGTCCCAGATAGATCTCACAGCATAAAATGCTTCCTTTCCTGCTTTTACCAGAACTCTGGATGAAAAAAAAATCCCTGATAATTATGATGCTTTTCATTATAGATGTTTTAAAGTGTAGTGTAAAATAATCAACCAAAGAGGAAGTAAAATGGTTTACTACAATCTGACTCATCTTCCTGAAATTACTTATCAGTTTCTACTTTCATTATTTTCTATATGTGGAAGAAAATACACAAGGGTTTAGAAGACAGCAATGGACAGTTATTTAAAGCTCGTGTGTGTGTGTGTGTGTGTGTGTGTGTGTGTCTGTGTGTCTGTGTGTCTGTGTGTCTGTGTGCTGGAACTGAGGTGCCAACTCAGGGCCTGGGCACTATCCCTTAGCTTCATCACTCAAGGCTAGTACTTATTACTTGAGCCATAGTTCTACTTGTGGATTTTTTTGTGGTTAATTTGAGAGAAAGGTCTAATGAATCTTTTCTGCCTGGGTTGGCTTTGAACTGTCATCCTTATACCACAGCCTCCTCTGTGGCTAGGGTTATGATATAAACCCCAAAGATTGTCTGTAAAGCACTTTTTACAAGGTGAGGATGTATGATGTCTCTCAGTGTAATTTCCTTTGTCATTAATCTCCTATTTACTTTGCTACACTAAACATGGTTCATAAAGGTTATGTAATATAAAAGTGCACATTGGTTGGCTTGGAAGCATATAGTTTTATGTAGGAAAAAGCCAAGAGCTACAGTTAAATCTAAATGCCAGGATTTGGGTGGTTGGATGTCGAATAGAGGCAGGTGCTTAGCTCCAGTGTGTATTTATGAGAAATCTCTCCAGTGAGGACTTAAGGGATGGTCCATTCTCCATCATTGTAAATGGGACAAAATTGGATCCAGTGGGATGTTGTATTTACCTGAGATACATTTTAGGTTAGGCTCAGCATGACTGAAAATCCCAGGAAACTCAGTAAGGGGTTCTTAGTAACGGGTGGAAAAACTTATTTGGCCAGCTACTCATCCTTTCTGGGACAATGTGGCCTTCCACTATGAATTTTTTTTTTTTTTTTGTCGAACTGATATACAGAGCAGTTAGAGTTTAATACTTTAGGCATTGGATACATTTCTTGTACTGTTTGTGACCTCCTCCCTCATTTGCCCTCTCCCCGCCCCCTTAACCATTCCCCCCATGAGTTGTTCAGTAGATTTACACTAAATAGTTTTGCAAGTATTGCTTTTGTAATCATTTGTCTTTTTTACCCTGTGTTTCTAGATTTTGGTATTTCCTTACAGTTTCCTAGTTCTAATACCTGTATACACAGTTTCCAATGTACTCAGATTAGATATAGAGATAGTGAAGTTATGACCACAGGAGGGCATACAAGAGGATCATCAATAATAGAAGCTACAGTTTCACATCACATGTTGAAAGTAATTACAACAGTGATATAACAGTCGTTTCCATAACATGGAGTTCATTTCACTTAACATCATCTTTTGTGTTCATAAGGGTATAGCTATTGGGCTCTTGTGATCCTCTGCTGTGACTAGCCTAAACCTGTGCTAATTATTCCCTATGAGGGAGACCATAGAGTCCATGTTTCTTTGGGTCTGGCCCACTTCACTTAGTATAATTTTTTCCAAGTCCTTCCATTTCCTTACAAATGGGGCAGTGTCATTCTTTCTGATAGAGGCATAAAATTCCATTTTGTATATGTACCACGTTTTCCTCATCCATTCATCTACTGAGGGGCATCTGGGTTGGTTCCATATTTTAGCCATGACAAATTGTGCTGGGATGAACATTGTTGTGCTGGTGGCTTTAGGGTGTTCTTGTTTGTGGTCTTTTGGGTCGATGCCCAAAAGTGGGGCTGCTGGGTCATAGGGGAGCTCTATGTTTAGCCTTCTGAGGAATCTCCATACTGCTTGGCAGAGTGGCTGAACCAGTTTACATTCCCACCAACAATGAAGTAGGGTTCCCTTTTGGCCACATCCCCTCCAACATTTGTCATTGTTAGTTTTCTTGATATAGGACATTCTTACTGGGGTGAGATGGACTCTCAATGTTGTTTTGATTTGCATTTCTTTTATGGCCAGTGATGTAGAGCAATTTTTCATATGTCTCTTGTCCATTCTCATTTCCTCATCAGAGAAGTTTCTTTTTATGTCTTTAGCCCACTTGGTGAGGGAGCTATTGGTTCTTTGCGGTTTTGTTTGGGAGGAATGTAATTTTTTTAGTTCTGCATATATTTTAGATATGAGGCCGTTGTCCATTGTATGGCCGGAAAGATCTTCTCCCAATCTGTGGGCTTTCTGTTTATCTTGCAAGCTATGTCCTTTGCCCTGCAGAAGCTCTGCAGTTTGATGCAGTCCCATTTGTCCATCCTTTCTTTGATTTGTCACATTTCTGGGTCTTTGTTAAGGAAGTTCCGTCCTGTGCCAAGGAGCCCAAGTGTTTCTCCTAATCCTTCCTTTAGTGTTTTCAGGGTATCTGTTTGAATTTTGAGGTCTTTGATCCATTTGTAATTGATTTTGGTGCAGGGTGATATATAAGGATCTAGTTTTAGTTTGTTGCCTGTGTTGAACCAGTTTTGCTAGCACCATTTGTTAAAGAGGCTGGCTTTTCCCATCCTATTTTTTTAGCTCCTTTATCAAAGATTAAGTAGGCATAGTTCTGTGGGTTCATGTCTGGGTCTTCAATTCTGTTCCATTGGTCTTCAGACCTGTTCTGGTGCCAATACCAAGCTGTTTTTATTACTATAGCTTTATAATACAGCTTGAAGTTGGGTATTGTAATTCCTCCAGCACTGTTCTTTCTGCTTAGGGTTGTTTTTGCTATTCTGGGTCTTTTATTGTTCCATATAAATTTCTGGATTGCTTCCTCTATTTCATTAAAAAATGGTGTTGGAATATTAATGGGTATTGCATTGAATTTGTAGATAGCCTTTGGCAATATTGCCATTTTGATTATATTAATCCTCCCAATCCAGGAGCATGGGAGGTTTTTCCATTTCCTTAGTTCTGCCTTAATTTCCTTTTTCAGGTTTTTAAAGTTCTCATCATAGAGGTCTTTCACTTCTTTGGTTAAGGTTATTCCTAGGTATTTTATGTTTTTTGAGGCTATTGCAAAAGGAGTTGCTTTCCTGATTTCAGCCTCAGCGTTCGGGTCATTAGCATATAGAAATGCCATTGATTTTTGAGGGTTTGTTTTATATCCTGCAACTTTGCCAAATTTTTGAATCAGCTCTAGTAGCTTGGGGGTAGAGTCTATGGGGTTCTTTAGGTATAGGATCATGTCATCTGCAAAGAGAGAAAGTTTAACTTCAACATTTCCTATTTGGATCCCTTTTATATTTTCTTCTTGCCTAATTGCTCTGGCTAGGAATTCTAGTACTTTGTTAAAGAGAAGGGGAGAGAGCGGACATCCCTGTCTTGCTCCTGATTTTAATGGGAATGGCTTAAGTTTTCACCATTTAGAATTATACTTGCTGTTGGATTGTCATAGACTGCCTTTATTATATTCAGCAGTGTTCCCTGGAATCCCAGTTTTTCCAGGGCTTTTAGCATAAATGGGTGCTGGATTTTGTTGAATGTCTTTTCCATATCCAGAGATATAACCATGTGGTTCTTAACCTTGCTCCGGTTGATGTGGTGGATTATATTAATTGACTTGTGTATATTGAACCACCTTTGCATCCCTGGGATGAATCCAGTTTGATCAGGGTGTATGATTTTTTTGATGACCTTTTGAAGTCGATTTTGTTGAGAATTTTGGCATCTATGTTCATCAGGGAAATTGGTCTGTAGTTCTCTTTCCGTGATGAATCCTTGCCTGGTTTGGGGATAAGAGTTATACTGGCTTCATAGAAATGTGTCTGGTAGTGAACTTTCTCTTTCAATTTCATTGAAGATTTTGAGAAATATTGGTGTGAGTTCTGTTTTGAAGGCCTTGTAGAATTCTGCTGTGAATCTGTGTGGACCTGGGCTTTTCTTGGATGGGAGATCACTTATTGCCGTTTCTATTTATTTCAATGCTGGATATGGGTCTGTCTGTTCAGAAGGTTTAAATCTTCATGGTTGAGTTTGGGATTATCAATTTTTTCTAGGAAATCATCCATTTCTTCTCGAATTTGTTGGCATGAAGGTTTGCAAAATAGTCCCTTATTGTGTTCTGAATTTTGGTTGTTTCTGTGGTGATGTTACCTGTTTCATCTCTAATCTTGTTTATCTGGGTTTACTGCTTTCGTTTTTTGTTCAGGTTTGCTAGGGGTCTGCTATCTTGTTGATTTTTTTCAAAGAACCAAGTCTGTTTTGTTGATTCTTTTTTTTTTTTTTTTTTTTTTTTTGGCCAGTCCTGAGCTTTGGACTTAGGGCCAGAGCACTGTCCCTGGCTTGTTTTTGCTCAAGGCTAGCACTCTGCCCCTTGAGCCACAGCGCCACTTCTGGCCATTTTCCATATATGTGGTGCTGGGGAATTGAACCTAGGAGCTCCTGTATACCAGGCGAGCACTCTTGCCACTAGGCCATATCCCCAGCCCTGTTTTGTTGATTCTTTAGATTTTTTTTTTTTTGTCTCTAATTCATTTAATTTTGATTTGATTTTAATTATTTGCTTCCATCTATTGACTTGGGGTTTGGCTTGTTGTTCTCTTTCAAGGAGATTAAGGTTCTTCCTTAAGTTGTTGAGTTGCTGTTGAACCAGTTTGTTGATGTATGCACTCAGAGATATAAATTTCCCTCTGGGTACTGCCTTTGCTGTGTCCCAAAGGAGCTGGTACTTTGTGTACTCATCTTGGTTGAATTCCATAAACATTTGAATTTCCATTTTAATATCTTCAATGACCCACTGATGGTTCAGCAGTATGTTGTTTAGTCCCCATGAATTGTAGGATTTTCTGTGGTGGCTCTTTTAGTTGAGTTCTAATTTTATTCCATTGTGGTCTGAGAGAATGCAGGGAATGGTTTTGATACTTCTGAATTTGTACAGATTTTCTTTGTACGCTAAGATGTGATCTATTTTGGAGAATGTTCCATGTGCTGCTGAAAAAATGTGTATTCAGTTGTTGTTGGATGGAATATTCTGCAGATGTCGGTTAATTCTAGTTGGTCTATGCTGTTGTTTAGTTCTGTGGTTTCTTTATTCAGTTTTTGGCATGTTGACCTGTCCAGAGGTGATAGTGGAGTGTTAAAGTCTCCAACTATCAATGTGTTTGGGTTTATTAGTGTTTTTAGAGTCAATAGTGTTTGTTTGATGAAGTTGGGTGCTCCTGTATTTGGTGTGTAGATATTTAGAATGGTTATATCCTCCTGTAGGAGAGATCCTTTTATTAGAATGTAATAACCTTCTTTGTCTCTTCTTACCTTTTTTAATTTGAAGTCAATTTTGTCTGGTACTAGGATTGCAACGCCAGCCTTGCTTATGGGGGCCATTTACTTGATAGATTTTATTCCAGCCTCTCACTTTTAGAAGATGTTTACTTTTGCTGGATAGATGAGTGTCTTGGAGGCAGCAGAAAGATGGATCTTGATTTTTGATCCAACTTATGAGCCTATGTCGTTTGATTGGAGAATTAAGACCATTAATGTTGAGAGTTAGGATTGAGAGATGATCGTTTGTTCCTTTCATTATATCTATCTTGTTAAAAGCTGTGTCTTCTCATTTCTTGATCTAATATTCTGGTTTTCTATTTAGGGTTCATTTCTCTGTCTGTATTGTGATCTTGATTATTTTCCCTGTATAGTACATCTTTGAAGGTTTTTTGTAAAGCTGGTTTGGTGGAGATATATTGTTTCAGTTTTTCCTTACTGTGGAAGATGTTTATTTGACCTTCGGCTATGAATGAGAGTTTAGCTGGGTACAGTATTCTTGGTTGGTAGTTATTTTTATTTAGGGTTTGGTATACTCATTCCAGGCTCTCCTTGCTTTCATGGTCTCTGCTGAGAAGTCCGAGGTAATTCTGATTTCTTTTCCATTATATGTGATTGTTTTCTTCTCCCTAACAGCTTTAAGGATTCTTTCCTTGGACTGTATTGATCCTGTTTTGATGTGTCAGTGGGATGTCCCTTTCTGGTCTGGTCAGTTTGGGGTTCTAAATGCTTCTTGTATCTGTATGGGCCTATCCTTTTGGATATTTGGGAAGTTCTCAGCTAATATTCTGTTAAATAGGTTGCCTATTCCATTAACTTATTTCTCCAGGTTTTCCTTAATACCTATTATCCTTAAATTTGGCTTCCTGATTGTGTCTTGAAACTCCTGGAGCGATCTGTATTGTCAATTGGATTGGTTTTGTATTGATTCTTGATCTTCCTCCATAGATTCTAGGGAATCTTCACCTCCTGAGATTCGATCCTCTGCTTCAGTTAGTTTGGGATTGTAGGCTAGCTACTTGATTTTGAATCTCTTTTCCTTCTGACTGGACTTTCCTGGTGATTTCCATGTCCTTGCTATATTTATCTCTTAGGTCCTGCATGGACTTCTTTACTTCATTAACTTCATTAATTTGGTTTTGAGTGCTGTCTCTCAAATCTTTTAGCTGGGTAACTATCTTTTCGTTGACTCTTGAAGTTCAATTATCTTCTATTTGTGGAGGCCATGAAATTCTCCATTAATTTTTGCTTCGCCTCCTCACACTCTAGAATAGTTGACTGAAGGGATTCAAACTTTTCATTTATCATGTTTATCAGTAGACTTTGTAGAGCATTTTGAGGGTTCTCTTTTATGTCTTTGATTAACTTCTCTGCTTCCTGCTTTTTTGAGTGGGGGATAAGACTTCATTTTTGCCATCTTTCTTGTGTTTCTTCTGCCTATTTTGATTGGGAATGCCAATCTACAAGCACTTGTGAGCACCGTTTAAGAACCAAAGCAGACCTTACCAAGCACTGTTGTGTAAATCTTAGAAGTTCACAATTATATACAGATACCTTGTGTACATGTGTATAAAATTAATTTGGTGTTCCTAAAGAATACAATTTTGATATAACAACCAATCCTGAGCTCTGTATTCAGTAGTTACTTATTTACTGTTACAACCCTATGAGCAATTTTTGTTCTTATATTAAGTTCTTTTTGGACTGGCTGGCTTTGTCTTTGAACCCCTTTGATTCACTCTGATTGAGCAGGAATACCCTCTATGCAATAACCAGGGGTCAGTGGAATCTGGAGGTCCTGGAAGTAAGTCAGGAGGGTAAGTTAGAGTTAGTAAGGAGAATAGAGTAAAATGTATGGGGTGGGGGGGGTGATGATTTGGTTTAGTTTCAGTGACATGGAAATGTGGAGAAGAGTAGAATCAGTAGAAAGAACAAGGTTAAAATGATAGACAATGGAGTGTTAGCAGAAAAGAGTGGCAGTGTTATTCATAGGAAAGTAAATTTTTAAAGAAAGAGAATGTGAAGAGAGAGATAAAGAAAAATTAGTGGAAGACAAATGCACAAAACAGAGAAAAGTTATTTTAAAAAAAAAGAAAAACCAGAAAAATGAACGACCAAAAGAAAAAAAAACTTGATAAAACAACAGGTGAAAATGTAAAACAAAAAAAATGACATTTCAGAAATGAAAAAAAAATGCTTAAAAATGTTTTTTAAAAAATGGATTCTTCCTTGTTTGGGTGGGCTTCCTACAGTCTCTGGTTTCCTTGCTATGGTCTGCAGTCTATTTTGCTGCTTGGCTGGTTTGACTTGCTTTCAGTTTGCAGGGGGTAGATCTGCTCTGACCCTCCTCCCCTGTTAGTGAAATCCTGAGGCTCTGTGGTTCACACAGCTTGCAGGTAGGCCTTGGGTATCCTCTGTAGATGGGAATGTGAATAGTCTTGGGAACTGTGGCTCCTCCCATCTGGTGTGGGGCCGCTGCCTTTAACGCCTGGCTTTGAATAGGCTGTGAACTCAGCAGGGCGGGGCGACTCTGGCCTGGTTTACCCTGCTGAGAGTCGCTTGCCTGGGGGAGGTTCCTCCCTCCTGGGCAGAGCGGCCTCTTGGGCAGTGCTGGCTATGGAATTTAGCTCCATTTGGGGCTGGGAATTGGGCTTCCTCTGTGGTGGGACGTTTATCTCAGGAATTGTTTGTTCTCCCGTCTAGTTGTTCTGTGCTGCTGGTAGCTGCTCACTGCTTTCGGTTTTAATTTAGAAATTCCGGCAGGCAGGGCAGGGCACCTCTGGTTGAGTTCACACAAGTGTGTGAGCTGCAGCCCAGGATGAGCCTCCCGCCTGGGCAGGGGACGTTCTCCTGGGCAGACCTGGCTCTCACTGGTTGGTCCCTCTTGCCCTTTTCAAAGATGGCTCCTTTGTCCTTGCTTTTCCCAGGCCCGCTTTAGTTCCAGTCTGGTCTGACCCTATGCCAGTGTCAAAGATGGTGCTTTGCTCAGGCAGTGGGGGAAGGGCTACCTTCAAGGAGCTCCTCTGTGGGTGTGAGTGATAATGTCTTTCGTGGGGTACTCAAGCTTTCTCTGCGATTTCGGCCCATCTGTGCTCAGCCTGCCATTTGTGTCTGTCTGCCGCTGTCTGGAGGATTTCTTCCTGGTCGCTGCTGTGTGCTTTAGGTGCATGTAGTGCGAGGTGCTGTGCGAGCGCTGGCACTGGCGTGATGGCGGGACACCGCCTGGAGCTCAAATCTGTTTTCAGCCCTGCAAAATCAATTTTTCCTTTCTGGCCAGAATCCTTGTACTGTTAAAACTTACTTGGGCTGTCTTTCTAGGAGTAAAAGTTTCCCTGGAGTGGGAAAACTGTGATGTTGGAGGGAGCTCAGGTAGGGCTCTGCTGCTCCTCTGCTGTCTTATCTTTTTTTTAAAAAAATGTGTTTGTGCCAACCTTTCTGAGCAGCATGAATCTGTCATGAGTCCTAGGCCCTTTGCACTTTCCTGGTTATATGTCTCCATAGAGGTCCATGAATGTTTGGTTGTAGGACTGTGAATATGGTTGGAATGTAAAAATGAGACAGTTGAAGCTCTAACCTTAACTATCTGAACATGTTTTGGAATATAAGGATGGAAACTTGTTAGGATCAAACTGATATATCCAACTTATGAAAGGACATGTGAGATAAAAATTAACTGTCAACTCTATTTTTAAATATGATTTATTGGACCAGTTGGTGCAGAATAATATTTTTCAGAGTATGGAAATGTCAACATTATATTAATTTTTAATAAGTTCAACTTAGTTCCTATATCGATATTTGAATCTGTTTGTATTGTTTTACTCAGAGAGGGCTTATACCAAGTAAAACATGGGTAGTACAAAGCTTCTTTTACCTTTTATTCTCTTTTTTTTGACACATTTAAGACAATAACTTACCCTTTTAATGCAATGATTTTCACATAAGGAAAGAGGTCATATATGTAGTAAATAAGATTATGTTTCCCTTTTGTTACAACTAAGTGTACCAACTTTTAATCCAAACAAAATTGCCCCATATCAAGGTACCAGACTTTGTCATAGTAGTTAAATCTGACTGATACTAGTAGGACTTTAAATGTAATTTTAAAGTTAACTATTTTATCTTGGAGCCATGCTGTTGCCGAGGTGTAGCTTCTCCCTGAGGAAGGAAGATGGAGACAAGAATTTTTGGGTGAAATGGACACTGGAATATGGGAGAAGGTGCTGCTTTTCCTGTATTGTTGAGCCTAGAAGAGCTACCTGACATCCATTTTAAAACCTGGAAATTACATACATACATACATACATACATACACACACACACACACACACACACACACACACAAACACATATTCATGACTGAATATTTCTTCTTTAGCTTTGTGGAATCAAAGAGTAAGAGCCAAGTTATAAAATCAATGATAGAAGCATGCTATTGTGGTGTGTGTGTGTGTGTGTGTGTGTGTGTGTGTGTTTAGCCTGGTGCTTGAATCCAGGGCCTGGCCTTTGTCCCTGAACTTATGTGCTCAAGGGTAGCACTCTAACACTTGAACCACACTTTCACTTCTGGCTGCTTTTTTTTTGGCCAGTCCTGGGCCTTGGACTCAGGGCCTGAGAACTGTCCCTGGCTTCTTCCTGCTCAAGGCTAGCACTCTACCACTTGAGCCACAGCGCCACTTCTGACCGTTTTCTGTATATGTCGTGCTGGGGAATCGAACCTAGGGCCTCGTGTATCCGAGGCAGGCACTCTTGCCACTAGGCTATATCCCCAGCCCTTCTGGCTGCTTTTTGATGGTTAATTGGAGATAAGAGTCCATGAGATGTTTATTGTGGATTCACAAACTGCCTGGGGAGGTGTCAAACCACAGTCCTTGTATCTCAACCTCCAGAGTAGCTAGGATTACAAGTATGAGACACTGGTGCCAGCTGATATATATTTCATTTATGATAAAATTAAATATAGGACATTTTGAAAAACCCTGTAAGAAATACTAACTCTTAGGAATAGCTTTGGAGTTGTTCAATTTACACACATTGTACTTGAGAGCTGTTGTATCATATATACCTAAGATCTTGCCCCTGAAGTACTTTATGTAACAGAAGTATATGTTATCTTAAACTTACCTTGAAATTTACTAACTGCTATTCTCTCTCAAAGGTATCTTTTATCATTCACAATAATAGATAGGACACTAGAGGGTATTAATTAATTTATACCATTACTAAAACAGCTTATTGAAAGGAACATTATAAATAATCAAAACATGTATACTTCTATAGGAAGTTCTTAGATGGTTTATTGACTTGAAGGAACAAAGAACTGGTCATTCTTCCATTTTAATTTATAATGCCCAGCCAATTAGCTTCAGATTATCAATGTGGAGCATTTATAATAGCCAGGCAGCACACACATCCATTCATTCAGCAGATCCTTATCGAGCATTTGTCCAACATTGTGCTGATTATTGAACTCATGTCAGTCTGCTTCTCCGAGCCTTCTTTGTAAGACAATGTCTGGGCTCCCAGCCTATGCCTTCTTGTTGCCTTCAAGATCTAGTGAAATGAGAGGCTCAGGGGCAGGAAAGATGATGACTGGTCCAATCTTAGATGAAACAGTAAAGAATTATGCATCCTTCAACAACATACTAGTGACATGGAAATATCAGAAAAGGCACAAATTCTTCCTGTGTGCATTTGATTATACCATCTCAGAGTAGCTGCTGTAGCAGAAAACTCATCTAACCACAAAGATTTTTCTGAAATTACAAGAAGCAGGAAGAAGGAAGAAAATTATTTGAGTAATTTATGCGGGTGTTTTGGAACACATTTGGGTAAAATTAAATTTTAAGGAGTCATTTGTAGCAGAATCAAGAGGGTTCTGCGGCAAAGAAGTAACAGAAGGGTGTGTTCATTTGAGAACAAGACACCATTTAATTTCTTCACATTCTTTGTATTTATTCAATTTTGAATTTAAATCATGTTTTTTTCGGTAGTATTCAATAACATTCTTAGGCTTACTGCTAAAATCTACTAAGTCATGACATAAACACACCTTTTCTCTTCCTATTTAGTGGTTTAAGGAAGGCTGGATGCTTGTGGGTGAACACAAACAAATAATTGTACTGAATAGACAAAAAGTTAAAAAAAATAACGTATTATGAAAAGAATTTTTAGGGGTAGTTAGGAGCTGTTATTATGATAGAAATCCTATGTTTACTTTAGCTTCCTAATTGGGCTCATGCAGTAGAGATAACCAGGCAAGGGTTATGACACTGCTAAGCTCTAGGGAGCATTGCTCTTCAACCAGGGCATCAGAAAAAATAAAGCAGTTTCAAAATGGAAAAGAAAATAAATCTCAGAGTGATTTCTCTCTCTCTCTCTCTCTCTCTCTCTCTCTCTCTCTCTCACACACACACACACACACACACAAAACAAAAAACAAAAACTTCCTTATACTTCTAGTACAATCTTCCTTCTCTTTCTAGATATATACTGCAGCATTCACGCTGCCTACATACTGATCTGGTCACTCAAGACAGTAACTTGGGTGAACTTTGATCTAATCCCATCCCTTTATTTCCTCTTCTCACCTTGAAATGACATCCCGCATGAATTTGTAGACCCCCTCCCGTAGTGCTTATGTGATGTATTTCTGAATGAATATGACAATGTAGACCCCTTCAAACAGTATCTTCTCAAGTTCCTATTAAAGGAGTGAATGAAGCAGCTTTCACAAAAGTAGCATATTACAACAATGTAAACGCTTACTTAGGATTTATGGTAGATTATGGCATAATGTGATTTTTTTAAAATATATACCCTAATGTGATCCTCATTTCATTGTTATTTCTTCTAATTGTCTCCATTTAATGATAGACCACATACATTATTTGAAATTTTTTTTGTCATTATCATTCTGTATGAGGACTATTAAATATTTAGGGAAAAGGAAAAGCAAGAATCAATCCAGTTATCCTTTGTTCTATTAAAATTCACAAAGCAAAGGACTGACCAGTTCTTTTGCCATGTAGCCCCACCCTTGTGCTTTTATTGTCTCTGTCTCTTTGCAAGGGGATTCAGGAATTCTTCAAGAAAAGGGAAAACTTGTTTTCCTTTGCCCAGTCTGTTAAGCTAACTGAGAAAATATAGGCAAGTTTCTCCAAACAGAAGTAAATTCTCCCAAAGATTACAAATTTGCCTACAGTCATATAATGCAATGGCCTACTACTTGCAGCCAGCCTCATGTACTCTCAAACTAGAGCAGATTTTCTGGGAAAAGGCAGGCAGATGTTGACTTAAAAAATATTTTTTCTCATTATTTTCTTTTGTTGTTGTTTGTACTAGTAGATACCCCCGACTAGTTTTGAAAATGCTTGCAAAATCCATGGATCATGAAAGTGTTTAGTACATAATAATCAGTGAATAGTGTTTGCTATGATTACCAGCGGGCTATTCTCCATGAAGGGAAAGACTACTTGATTTTGCTCACCATTATTCTCAGCATCTGGCATAATAGCAGGTCTGAAATAGGTTCTTAAAATATTTAATGACTGTTATATTCAAATGGATTGAGTTGGAGGATCTAATTTGATTTATCAGATTATTGTCTCAATTTCTGTAGGTACTTAAGCCCTGTCTGCTAAGTCCCTTAACTGGAAGTGTTTTCTCAAACATGGAAGCTTGCCCAAGAGTGTAGACCTTGCAATTACTACAACAAAAGAGTCCTGCAAGGGAGATATGAGTCTGTAGGATTAGGAGGAAGAATTCTTCCTGCAACAATACTTAACAGCTTTCAGATATTTAGCAGAAAAAAATGGAGAAATGCAAAGTATTTTCAGAAAATATTTGCTGAATCCTTCATATTGCTATTTGAAATTGTGAATAGCTCTAACAAATTGTCCATGGTAGTCTTTAGATTTTAGACCACCATGAGCCAAGAGCAAGACAAGAAACAAGAAGATTGTTTATACAACCTGGACAATGATGCAGGAAACATTCAAGAGAGATCAACCAGAAATCATTCTATAGCTATAATTAGCTCCTAACATTTCCTCATTTCCTTAGGAAAGAGGGAATGTAAACAGTGACCAACCTATGTGGTTTGTAATAGCTTGTAACTACTTGAAACTATGTGTGATGAGGTGATAAATACTGTGTTGCCTTGTCACCTTATAGAATTTGGTAGCTTCAGTGATATTCCGTGTGTGTGTGTGTGTGTGTGTGTGTGTGTGTGTGTGTGTGTGTGTGTGTGTGTTTTCCTGGGGCTTGAACTCAGGGCCTGGACACTGTTCTTAAAGTTTTGCTCAAGTTCAGCACTTACCATTTGAGCCACAGATCTACTCCAAGGGTTTTTGGTGGTTAATTGGAGATGAGGCTCAAAGATACTCTTCCCTAGGCTGACTTTGAACCTTGAGCCTCAGATCTCAGCTTCCTGAATAGCTAGAGTTACAGGTATGAGCCACTGGCAACCAGCAATATTCCAATTTGTAGAAGTATTTCACATGCTGTTGTAAAAAGTCAATTATACCAGAAAGCTGCCATCTCCTCTTGAACAGAAAAAAATTAAAAGAAAAGGAAAACTGAAAAAAATGACCTTTTATGTGCCATGAATTAAAATGAAATATTTGTTAATAAGTAGATAGTAAATGAAGTAAGGCGATCTGAGCAGGCGAAGGCAAATGTGTTAAGCCAGGTTCCCTGGGAATTCGGTCTTATCCATGTTTTCTTGTTTGTTTATTTTTTCTGGTTGTGCTAGGTATTATTGTTTCAAAAATTTTCTAACTTTACATATTGAGCACTGTTTTGGGGGGATGCCTGTCTTCTTTTATTGCACAGTGGGACATTTGCTCAGTGAATGTGATTGTCATATGGTCATCCTCTTTTCCTTTGCTCCTAGGAGGCAGTAGGGTCTGGAACTACTTAATGTAAACACATGCTTATTACCTAAGTGGTGGCATTTATTCATTGTGTTAACAACAATGACAACAACAACTAGGTTTGAATATTAAAACAGTTTGAATTTCCTATACCCAAATTACAACAATATAATCAGGTAGACCTCTACACGGTCCTACAGCTAATCAAAAAGTTTTAGCATTCTTGCTAGGTTTGAAAAATAGTAGGATACCAGATTTGATGAAACTGTGAATGCTCCTAAAATCATGTAGACCCTGGATTTGTTACAAAACAATTAGAGGAATATCATACAAATAGACATATATTTTCTATATGGACACAGCCTTAATGACATTGCTGTGTTGTTAATGTAGAAAGTGGTGACTCATTTACTTATTGCAACTTCAAATTGCTTTTTCCTTCACTCACTAGATGCTTGTACCTCATGGAAGCACACAGAATGCCAGAGAGGGCAGAATACAAGCAAATAATTCTTGTGGCTGAACTCATACATACATTTTGTGCTTGGAAAATCATATTTACACATGATATATGTGCTCATATAATACATTATATATATATCAACTTGATTATGTTAATTAATATTAGTATATATACATCATATCATACATTGTTGGGAAATATATACACACACATAAACATATATGCACACAGATACATGTGTTAATGCCACTCACTTATGCTGTGGAAAATGTTTAACCAGGCTATTGATATAAATTATAGGATATCTAAAATAAATGCTGCTATATTTAGATATTAAAATGTATTTATAAAAATAGAAACTTGATTTGACTTCTAGCTGAAAATAAGGGCTGGTTCAATATCCATATCCTCTTCTTCTAAGGGAATTTGAAATGATGAGAGACAGGGAGAGGGAGCAAGAGCATGTGAGAGAGATTGTTATATAGTTAGAATGACACAAACAGAGTTGGAGAAAATCTTGAAAAATGAAAATCAGCTGCCTCAGTTATATGGACCTATTGAAAGAAAGGAAGCACAATTCAAGAGACATAGTCAGTCTTACTGTGTGAATTCTAAATCATTTCCAGCAAATGTCAATAAGTGACTGAAAGCTGGTACTGTGAGGGCCATCAGGGAAATACCCTCAGAACTATATTCCAGAATGGCCCCATATGGCCCCTTTCCATTCTAACCTTCTGTAAGGAGAGTGAAGTTAAAGTTAAGAATCCTAAAGACTGACAGTTATTTGAAAGAGGACTGCTAGTGTGAATATAAGACCTGAGAGAGAAAGAGAAAAGTTCCAAGTAGGTTTATATCAGATGGAGGAAATACATCTTTCTCTAGCATAGGTAGATTGGTAAGCTCTTAACACAAGTTCTTCCTATGGTTCAGTCCCCAGCCTGCTTGCTGGACAATATCCATATATTTGGAACAGAGGCCAAACATCCTTTACTATCCAGTCCGTAGCCCCATCTCAAGCAAAGAATCCAGGCTCCTCCGTTAACCTTTATCAAGCTGTCTGGTCTAATAATACCAAGCCACCAATCTTGGGATACTAAACATAGAATATAGTAAGAACAAGAATATGATTTTTAAAATCTCTAGAAAGCTAGTAAAATAATAATACTGTGCAAAGCATCTTAGAACTAATAGAGACATTAAAAATTCATTTAGTAATGAATACAAACATACATATGCAGACAACTCTGGAAAACATCAATCAGGGAATAAGAAAATAATTCCAGAAATTAAAATTATGAATGTGAACATAAAAAGATGATCAGTTGGATAGAATCAGAAGACCAGAGAGATGGATCTATGAAGTTTAAAAAAAAAGGAGAAACACAACAAAGTAAAATGTAAAAAATAAAAGTCCAAATGCTATGGTAAGTTCAGGATCCAGTGTATATCTTATAAACATCCTAGAAGAGGTAACAGAGACAAATAAGGCAAATGAATGACCTGAATAAAAGAAGAACGTTTAAATGTCCAAAGGAAGATCATTCTTAAAGTCCCCAAAGTGAAAGAGCTACTTCTGTTAGTATAACCTCTATAACTGGCAGAAAATACTTAGACTATTTAGAGAAAACATATTTCCACGAGAAATGAAAATCAAATGTCATCCATCTTTCTGTGTGTGTGTGTTTGTGTGTGTGTGTGTGAGAGAGAGAGTAACAGAGAGAGAGACAGAGGGAGAGAGAGAGAGAGAACTGTGGCTTGAACTTAGGACCTTGTGCTTGCTCTCTTTTAGATTTTGCCTTTCCTTTAGCTTTTTTCTTCAAGTCTGGCACTTTACCACTGTATCCACATGTCTACTCACTTCATGTTTTAATTTTTTTTCTGGTTTATTGGAAGTAAGAGTCCCATGGACTTTTCTGCTTTCAAATGTGAGCCTGAGATAGCCTCCTAAGTATGTAGGATTGTAGGTGTGAGCCACCTGTGTCCAGCTACCTTCCAGGATTTTAAGCAGTAATGAACAAAAATTTTCTTCATGGAAAGGAATTTTGTACTTGAAATTGTATAGCCAACCCAAGCGTCCACTATTGTGAGGCCAAAAATTTAAGGTGCTTAGAAAACATATGCATCATTCTAGATGTGATTCATCAATAAAAAGGCATATCCTATATCAGACTGGCAACAGTAGCAGTCACATGACCTAGAAGAAATGAGCAAGTTTAAGGAACTGTTAAGTTGTGAAAGGAGCTGTTACCCTAGAGACTAATTAGCCTTTAAAAGTCAGAATTTTAATAATTTATTCCTTCTCTGGAAGTATAATTATGTTACTTGACTGAATCTGAAAGAAGAAATATTTAGTAGCCATAACACAGAAAATACTTTTTGTGTTGGCTTATATTATATTATTAGAAGAATCCTGGGAACAAAACAGAAATATTCATGAGATTAAAGTAAATGTTATTAACTTTGAATTTTAAAACTAGCAATATGACTTAACAAGAATGTTGTAGGGAGATTGAGGGAAGATATTTCAACATATCAACTCACCCATTTTTCATTGTGACTTGCAAACAGATACAATCTAAACTCAATAACTCAAGACACAAAATCACATTATCTTAACAACAGTAGAAATGAATGAAAATTTAAAAAAACTATCCAAACTTTTTAATTGTATAGAATAACACCAAATGGTGAGTGGATGACAGATAAAACATTTAATTAAATGAAACAAATATTTAGACTCTAAGAAATAAATATGTATGATACAAGACTTAAACCTATTTAAGCTACATGGGAAGATTAGAGTTTGAAGTCAGCAATGGCAGAAAAATACATGGGCTCTTACATCCAATTAACCAGTAAAACTCTGGACTGGAGGTATACATCAAGTGATACTGCACCAGTCATTAGCAAGAAAGTTAACAGAACAGAACATGAGGCACTGAGCTCCAGCACAAAAGAATTATAAATACATACATCTACTTAGGTATAGAGATATTTAAGATTTCATGAAATTTTTTCTAAGACAACATGCATATTCTGTTTCATATGAAGGATATTGATTGTGCAACAGATTTTTAAAGAATTCTGTAAATGCAGAAATGGATGAGTTTTAATTTGTAAAATGATTGAAAATCTAGTTGTTAAGGAAATGACTAAAGAACCAGTTTCCACAAACCCAATTTTATTAAATTGCAGCTTATAAGTTGTAATTGTGTTTCAAAAAATATATTCCTAGGTGTTATTTTTATGTGCTAAGACCTATTCTTGGTGTTTAGGAAAGTAAAAAGGGAATAAGAAGTTGTTGTCAGTGTCATTGAGGCCAATATCAAGTGCACACTGGTAAGATAAGAAAGGTCTTAGGGACAATGTGTAAAGAAAAGAACAAAAAGGTTTTTTGTAGGGATGAAAAAAGTCTCCATGAAGGTAGGCACTGATAGAAGCAGTCCTTTAGACAATGAAGAGAATACTGCCATATAGAGAAAGGGGAAAGTCAACGCACCCCTGCATGTAGAAAATCTCTTCTCGGTTTAGTATGGCTGTTAAGAGAACTGTGTGGCCAAACATTCCTATCTCCTTGTCATACTAGCACAATTATTAGTCTCCTACTCTGTTTTCTAGCTTGTGCAGCACATTACATGAGTTCCCATAGCATACGGCTAGTGGGATCAATGAGAGCCGCACTATGGAGTGAAGTAAGCAGAGCTTGTACTTCACTTGCTATGCATTTTAGTATATTTGAGTTGTTCCAAGCAAATCTGTATTATCAGTAGAGTCATCTTGCAAGATTTCTCTGCCAGGGATGAATTGACAAATTGTAGTATTTAAGTATAAGAAAAAAATGAGGAAAAAAATAAAGAGAAAGAAATAAAGAATAAAGAGAAAGAAGGAATCCAGGCAATAAAATACTGGGGACTCATTTCAAATAGAATTGGGAACAGAAAATAAAATGGGAGGTAAAGTGCTAGTAGTGTGTGGTCTGTGGTTGTGCTTATAATTGTGAAACTTCTTTCAGGCTGATGGGACTTCAGAAAGATCCATTGCTTTGTAACAACAAGCAAGCCTTCTGAGGGAGTAAGTAAGGCTCTCACTCACTGTTGGCAATCCACTACCACTGAGATGCATCCCAAATTCATAAAAACTTAAAAAGAAAATCTGTGGTGATGAATAGCAATTATTTTTAATGGATGGTTATTCAATCTAGCTGAGAATAGAGAAGCATATTTAGTACTACAATAGGGAAACTGGATAAAATTTGTTTGCCTGGGTAAAATCAAAGATAAAGATGCAGGGCCAAGAAACCCTTGTGGATAATAATTTTTGAGTTGATCAACCAAAATGATATTCAAATAAGTTTAGATAGATGCAATAAAAAGGAAAACTCTTTAGCTGGGCCCTGGTGGCTCATGCCTGTAACCCTAGCTACTTAGGAGGCTGAGATCTG
Organism: Perognathus longimembris pacificus; assembly: GCF_023159225.1. NCBI lineage: Eukaryota > Metazoa > Chordata > Mammalia > Rodentia > Heteromyidae > Perognathus > Perognathus longimembris. The sequence goes on along the minus strand of NC_063162.1, from coordinate 133,570,136 downwards.
AGGATTGTGGTTCATAGCCAGCCTAGGTAGAAAAGTCCCTGTGAGACCTTTATCTCCAATTAACCACTGAAAAACTGGAAGTGGTGCTGTGGTTCAAAGTGGCATTATGCTGCTAGCAAAAGAACCCAGGCAGAGCTCTGAGTACAAGGTCCACCACTGACAAAAACCAACAATAACGAAGAAAAAGAGAAAACTCTTTGGAAATAAAATCCAAACATTCCAAAGCAATGCATCACATTTAAATATGTTAACAACATTTTTTAATTAAGTGTACTTGACTGATAAACAGATTTTTATATTCTAAAGAGCGTAGGTAAAATTTAGGATTATTTTACCTTTTTCTACTTGTCATGACCAAGTTAGCTCAATAGCTTCCTTACAGTGTGTCTCATTTTGTGCAGTTTAGGTTACATTATTATGAAACCAAACATATCTTGGGAAAAATACCAAAAATTTTATGTATGTACATATATAGGTATATATATATATACATATATATATGTATATGTTCTTCCTGTTGTCCCAAATCCTAAAGAATATAGTATCTATATAAACTTTGGCAATATATGCAAAAATACGCTGCACACCCATATAAAGCAGAGCTTCTGTAGATTTCACATTCTCCAGCAAGATTAAATGCCATGTATTTCTCTTGCCAGCTGTTGTCTCTAAAATTCTCATCTCCTCAAATTGAAGTGAATTGAAAAGAATATTGGTAGATTGTAAGCCTGTCATAAAACCTGGAAGTGTTGATATCAGCAGGCAGGTTATCACTACGGCTATGCCCTTTCTTCCACAAAATACTTTTTCCATGGCAAAATGTCCAATCACACTGTGATTTATGGGACATTTGCTTCTATTGTCTACTTATTGTGAGGTACTAACAATGACAAGCATGCATGCAAAGTGCCTAAGTACTTTTGAAATGCAAAAGGGTGCATTTAAGAGGCAGCAAGAAAAGCAGTGAGGAGCAGAGCCACTCAAAGCTATTCGATTATATAGGATGTATCTCCAAGAAGGCTCAATTTTTTTCTCTATCTTATTGTTTGAGTCTTTTAATATACCTGACATGCATACCATTGCTATTGCTACTGATGCCCTCATTTTACCTCTTACTTTATATTCTTGGCAAACACACTGATCTGCTTTTGCTTCTCTTTGTCTCCTTTATCTCATCTTCCTTCTGCTCATGTTGCCCCTGATTGTGGCCTTTCTCCAAGGTGCCATTTCCTTGAAATGCCAATCATTCACTAGAAAAGCTACATTCATGTCTTCTTAACTGGCTTCTTCAGCTATGCCCTTTTCACATGTTCAAAGATATGGACTGAAACAATGCAATGCAAAAATCTGAAAGCAATTAGAAGCAAAAATCATGAAATTAAGCTAAACACCCCACAATCTATTATCTTTTAAAACACTCCTAACTAAACATCTCTTAGGTGCTCCAAAGTAGGCTGGATTCTTTATATTTAAACTGCTTCTTATCATCTCTAAAAGTTGAATCCTCAAAGAGACTCTAAGTTTCTGAAATCAACTTTGTAAGAAAGTTACATTAAGAATTTCTGTAAATGTATTGTTAAAAAAAATCTGGGATTTTATTTGTCCACAATTTTTAGGCTTTATTACTGTTATATCTATTTCTCAGAGATTGAGAATTAGAAATGAACCTTAATTCCATCTCCCTTTTATCCTTGTTTAAATTCTGCTGATAAAATGTGTTCATTTGAAATTTCTATTACATTCATCTTTCTTACCTCTCCTTCCAAGATTATATCCCCAGCATAGGCTTAGATGTTGTTGCAATATAAAAGTGAATCTGAAGTTGCTATTTGAGAGAGTTTTCCAGATTTCTAGCATAAAATCATTTTATGACAAGTATACATTTTACTTATTTTATTGTTTTCAGTGAAATACTTTCTATTTAATACCTTTATTCTGTTGAATACTAACATCATTGTTTGATCCAGAGGTGGCCTACCTTCATTAAACTTAAATTAACTTAGAGAGGGAGACTGGCTTACCCAGAAAAAAAGTACTATGTTTGCCTATCAATGGTCTCATGAAGAGATTTTAAACTAAAATTACTTTCTAATACCAGTAGCTGGAATCTAACATTTCAAACTTTTTCTATCATTCTTCATATGAGTGAAGCTGATTTTACCAGTGCAAACAATCTTTTAAATGGCTAATGTACAAATATTATAAATTCTAAGTATATACATGCTCTCTCTGTATTTCTCTTTTTGTACATTTCGAGATTTCGACTTGTGGTTTGTTTATGCAACTGTAGTTATATCCCAGGTCAGTAATTCTTCAGGAAAAGGTAAATATGTTTTTTGGTTTTTGTTTTACATTCTTCCCCTCTCACTTCTTATAAGCCCCATAAAGTGGGGCTATCAAAGTACTTTGGAAAGGCTGGGAATGTGGCTTAGCAGTAGAGTGCCTGCCTTACATGCACAAAGCTCTATTTTTGATTTGGCAGCACCACATAAACAGAAAAAGCCGGAAGTGGTACTGTGGCTCAAGTGGTAGAGTGCTAGCGTTGAGCAAAAAGAAGCCAGGGACAGTGCTCAGGCCCTGGGTTTAAGTCCCAGGACTGGCAAAAAAGAAAAAAAAAAGTACTAATAGTTTTAGGTAAAAGGTTTTTTATTTCTGATTTTGTTTTTATTTTTGTTCCAGTCCTTGGGCTTAAACTCAGAGCCTGCATAATGTTCCTGAGTATTTTTGCTCAAGGTTAGGACTCTACCACTTGAGCCACAGCTCCACTTTTAACAGTTTTGTGGTATATTGGAGATAAGAGTCTCATGGATTTTCCTCCCCAGACTGGCTTCTAACTGTATTCCTCAGATCTCAGCTATCTGAATTGCTACAGATTGGTGGTATAAACCACTGGATCCTGGCTTTTTTTTTTTTTTTTTAATTTAGTTGGATAAGCAACTAAACATTTTCCTGCCAATCCTGTGTCAGGGTACTTTAAAAAGTGAGTTAAAAAAGTGGAGAAAACAATTGAATTAAGAGGGAACAAACCAAGATTCTTACCTCATTTACATTGCTTTCCCTTTGATCAAGGAAATTATTGTCTCTGAATTTTAGTCTCTTCACCTCAGGAAAAATTAAGGTTACTTTCTCTACTCTAAGATGCTAGCATTGCAGAGAAACATTGCAGTTATATGTGAAATGGACCACTATGTAAGGCATGTTCTAACTTTTAAGCAAATGCACAGAAGAATTTCTATGCATAGTCAGTGAAGGATGTAAATGAATGCACAAGGCATTTTAGAAAAATGAATGTACTTAAGGCATATTATTGGTACCATAAACCTGAATCAAGTTCATTCTCATTAACATAGCATGATACAAACATGTGATACAGAATCTAAACTACTTTTTTGTGAGCACCTGATATGGGCATCTATTCACACCATATATTTCACTCCGCGTTTAGGAGTTATCTTGAGCAGCAAAATGGAAAACACACTCAGCACATTCATTTCTAGACTTCTTTAGTTTTCCCCCCATAGCTGCAAGTAATAGTAGTGATAAAGAGCAGAGAAAAGAAAGAACTAAAAAAGTACTTAGCAAACATCACCCATTTCATCAGATTGTGCTGAGGTGGTATTTACTGCTTTATTACTTTTTGTTTGTCATTTAAATCACTTCTGCTCTGCTAGAAATACTTGAACCACTGGCTGGAAGAATTTGATATAACGTAAGAGAAGGTTGTTGTGTAAAGTAATTTCCTGTTAGAGATTGATTTTGATTTCACCTCACATTAGTGAGTTCCTTATCCCTTTCTACCACATTTTCTTCATTCATCCTGATAATGCACTATCATAAATCGCTCTCCCACAATGCCTGAGGAATAGAGAAGGAAATTATGTCTATCAACCAATCCTCTTGTGACAAATTGTAGCAGGTGGGTAAAAAGAAACCAGTTATATTCCCTTGTACACATTTGATTTTTTTTCTCTTCTTCCTAATGTCATTCAATCTGTGGGTCCTGGGAGAAAGCTAAAGCTTTAAAGTCCTTTTGTGATAAGTTCGAGGAAGCAGTTATTTTTTGGAAAAACAAACCTATGATGGTTTAACGCGTAATTCAAATACAGAAGTCATGTAGGTACAAGAGTTCTATTCTTGTGATTGAGAACTTGGTAGGGATAATATGTATAAAATTTCCTTTTCCTTAGACTCTGAACCACACAAAACAGTTTCTTTTCCACAGTCTTAACTCCTCAAACTTATATACTGTTATACAAATGTCTTAGGCAGATGTTAATGCACAGTAGTTACAAACAAAGCTGTGTGGTTTTCTTTTAAGTGACACCCCAAATCAAGAAATTACACTCAACGTAATTGCTTGTAGGAAGTGTGGTGCTTGGATAGAGGGAGCCTAGGCATTTGATAAAATCCTGTTTTGACTTTGTTCCAAGCAATGCTTCATATGATACTCATCTAAAATTCAACTCTCCTTTGGAAAAATGGGGCCCAAACCGTGTTCAGCACACAGGATTGCTTTGAATATTGAGCTACTACTAATCTGTCTTATTCCAATGTTGTTGATGACGATGGGGGCCAGTTAAGTGAGCCTTTCTTTCCTATGTCCAGATACTATAAATCTCCTTGGCATTCTCTACCCTCTGTTTTCCCTATATTCATGGGTGTTTGCCACATTTTAAGTTTCTTTTCTTTTTTTTTTTTTTTTTTGGCCAGTCCTGGGCCTTGGACTCAGGGCCCGAGCACCGTCCCTGGCTTCTTCCCGCTCAAGGCTAGCACTCTGCCACTTGAGCCACAGCGCCGCTTCTGGCCGTTTTCTGTATATGTGGTGCTGGGGAATCGAACCTAGGGCCTCGTGTATCCGAGGCAGGCACTCTTGCCACTAGGCTATATCCCCAACCCCACATTTTAAGTTTCTAATCTTTTTTTTTTTTTTTTTTTTGGCCAGTCCTGGGGCTTGGACTCAGGGCCTGAGCACTGTCCCTGGCTTCTTTTTGCTCAAGGCTAGCACTCTACCACTTGAGCCACAGCGCCACTTCTGGCCATTTTCTGTATATGTGGTGGTGGGGAATCGAACCCAGGGCCTCATGTATACCAGGCAAGCACTCTTGCCACTAGGCCATATCCCCAGCCCCTCTAATCTTTTTATATAAAAAAGTTGTCCTATGTAGTACACCATTAGCTTGAAATTTGCTTCAGAAAGCCACAACATATTTCACCTTGTCATGTGATCTCACAAAGTACAGCCCAGTCATTTCATATCAATTATAACTCAATTTCATACTAACAGCAATGATTGATACTGTAACCTGATCTTGAAAGGCAGAGAGATGTTATAATACTTTGCTATAACATTTTAATCCCTATTACCTTATTCTCTAATAATATTTATATCAGAAAATAAACCTTAGTTGTGTTACTTTAAAAGAATTCTTGTAATAGTTGACTACAAGTGATGAACAATTTATATTCTGGAGGAAAACAGCTACAATTGATTAATGTCAGCCAATGCTAAAGCAGTTTATACATTGTGAAATTTTACCTGAAAATCATTTCAGTGCATATTTTAAATGAAATTAAAACATGCCAATCACAGCATTTTTCAGATAAATCCATTCATATCATGAATTCCAAAACTTGGATTCTTATTTCATGGTATTTCACATGTTCAGTATTGCAGAATATTACAATAATGTAAAGCTGACCCATATAGTCATATTTTACACCAAGGGAGTCTCTTTCTTTCCACTCTATTGCTAATCCCTACTACACAGTAGTATGTGAATATCACAGATGCATGCTTAGTTAATGCCACACAGTCTTGCTTCTTTGTGATTCCTGTTAGCCCAATGTTTATTTTCAGGCATTTAAGATTCTGAAGAACATTGTCCTTTTACTTGAAAATGTTACAACATGAAATATTTGGGGATCTCCATTTCCCATGAACCTTCCTACCAGATGGTCCCACCAATTCTTGCTCAGTTTCCCAGAAGATCAGGGTTCGGAGTTTTTAATTTTCCTATGTGTATTTTAGTGGAGCTTAGTAAAATCTTAGTTCTGTATTTTTCTTCAACTCATAAGCTCCTTTTTGAGATATCTTTTTCTTCAGTGTTAGTATAGTACTTTGGAGCACTTGGTCTGTTTCAAGTCATTTCTCTGATTATTGAAATGCAAGATATACATCAGAACATCAAAAGAAGAGCTGTGTAACTATTTTGTAAAGTTAAATGTTATAACACCTTGAAACCTCAATCTTCTCAATGTAAAGCAAATTGGGAGTTTTTCCATATGTATAGCAAGACAATTGTTAATATTTTCAATGAAAGAAGATTCTCTAACTGCTGGACCAATGATAAAGTATGTCCATTCCAATTTTATACCTCAACTCAGTATATACCATTAGTATTTCCCCAAACTCAAAAAGATGCTAGGGTAGAGTTTTCAGGTATATTATATATAATACAAATGTCCAGTTAAATTTTAACATTTTAATTTCAGATAAGCAAAGTTTATTTTGCTTGAAAATGTTTAAGCCCAACAAGCATGAGACGTTTGTTGCTTATGCAAAATAAAAATTTAACTGTGATATATATATATACATATATATATATGCATGTATTTATTTTAATTGATTTTTTGTTTGGCTCCTGGGCCTGAACTTAGGGCCTGGTTGCTGTTGCTGAGCTATTTGTTCAAAGTTAGCACTCTACCACTTGAACCACAGCTAATTGCCTAATTGGAGATAAGAGTATCAAGGATTTTCCTGCCTGGACTGGCTTTAAACTGGAATCCTCAAATTTTAGCCTCCTGAGTAGCTAAGATGACAGGCATGAAGCACTGATTCAGAGCTGTGTCCTATATTTTTTTCCGGCAACCAAACTAGGTTGATTAAAGTAGACAAATAAATAGTAATTACTTCAAATCCTCAATTACTTACTTTATGAATTTAAGAATATTTAGGTATATTGTTAAGGCACAATTATAAATTGCTAGAAAAATATAGAAAGTAGACTAAAGTAGACTGATTACCTTATAATAATCTAAGTGTATTTTAATATTAAAATGATTTTGCAAGGGATATGAATTGGAAACAGTAGACTAAGCTGATATGTTCTACATTCAAAATGTTTTACAACTAACCACTTGTGTGTAGTAAAAGAAACCACTTAACTTTGAAGGAATTTCAGTTAGGACAAATGGCTAAAAAAAAAGATGGATTATTGCAAAAATAAAAGAAGAAAGTTAGAGAAGAGGAACATCAAAGTGGAGAGACAAAGGATAAAAGATGAACCAATGCAACAACAATACTTACAAAACTATATGCTGTAAACCAACTGTACAACTCAAGGGGAGGGAGAGAGAGAGGGAAATGAGGAGGGGGTGGGGGGAGGGAAATAAGAAGGGGGAATATGGGAGAAAAAGTTGGATAAGAAATGTACTCACTACCTTACATATGAAATTATAACTTCTCTATACATCACACTGACAATAAAAAAATAAATTAATTAAGAAGAAGAAAGTCCAAGCTATAAGGAATATATATATAATATATATATATATATATATATATCGCACAATATGGAAAGTAGTTATGAGAGACTTGTGTCTTATAATTATACAGAGGTAACTAAAATGTAAGTATAATTTTGTAATTTAATATGGCTAATACAATATGAATTGGGTTAGTTCATTTCTAAACTATTTTAAAACAGTCTGTCCAGAAGATATTGAATATAAAAAAATCTTAGAATCGGGTTCAGTTTGAAATATTATCCTCTCTGCATCCAACTGTGGGTTCAGGAGGGTCTCAAGAGCTTCTCTCATAGCCTTGCATTGTGTTCCTCTCACTCTTAGCTTCCTAAGTAGCTAAGATTACAGGCATGTGCTACCAGCACCTGCCTCGTTCTTTAATTGTTTTGTTCTTTAGCATTGTTTCATAACCTGAAAAATAGTTTCACCTGAGTTCATACCCATATCCATAAGGATGAATGTAAGGAGAGGGAAGAGAGGTGATAATGAACAGAAAAGCAAGCTGTGGCAGCATGTTGATAGCAGTGAGCAGAGGAACATGACATGGAGAACAAGCAGCATCCTGCTGACAATGTCAGCTCAGGATGCGAGTGGCCCTAGGAATGAGGGCACCTGAGCTGCAGCGTGGGCTAGATTTGGTAGAATACTAAGAGTTTCTCTAAGAAGCCTTTGTTTCAGAAAGACTGATACCAATAAGTAGGTGGAGTTGGCAATGAAAATCAAAGCGACTGAGTCTGACTCTCATGGGTTTTCTCACCCTTTTTAATAGCCATCAACTGTTTTCTCTGTCTACTTCTGCCCTGTGGTTCTAAAGTTTTTAATGTAGAAAATAACCCAAGCTTCATTTTCTGTAAGACTATTCATTTGTACTAATTGGTGTGTGTGTGTGTGTGTGTGTGTGTGAAAGAGAGAGAGATAAAGATGAGTTTTTAAAGCATATACATTCTAAAATTAGTTTTATGTTCCATTTTTAAGGTGAGAAGCTTATTTCTTTATTGACAGATTAATTTTTAAAAGCATACAAAGAAGAAAAGCAAGAAACAATTTTGTTGTGTGCAAACAAGAGTCCAGAAAATTGGTAATTATAGGAAAACCCCAGGGTTTTCATAATTGGCAGTTGGAAACAAAAATGACATATTAGCTCTGCCATTTATAGCTTCTGGAGTTGTAATCTATTAGAATAATGGTTCTGTCTTCAAATCTTTAAATCATACATAGAAGGAGACAATTTGGCGAGTGTGTGTGTGTGTGTGTGTGTGTGTGTGTGTGTGTGTGAACTTTTGACAGCCAAAGAAAGGATAGTAACATCAGTCCAAAGATTACAGCACATGTTGCACTTCAGAGCTGTCCCTCTCAGCACTCTTCCCAAGTCTTTCTGGTCAAGTTCAAATGCACAGAATGGAAGATCAACATCTGTGTTTTCTCATTCTTTGAATTTACTCCTGAGAAATGCGGAGACAGCAATGAAATGAGTCTTTTGTTCTTGTGTTTCAGATGTATATCATGTTGTCTGCAGAGCTGACTCTCAAAAGCTGTGGATATCAGGCAAAACTATAACATAAAGTTGGGTAAACATTCCATAGAAACCCAGCAGTAGGAACTGTGATTAAGAAAAACACCAGGGCTGGGCACCAGGGGCTTATGTTTGTAATTCTAGCTACTTAGGAATCTGAGATCTGAGGATCATGGTTTAAAGCCAGACCTGAGAGACTTTGATGAGACTTTTATCTCCATCTCTACAAAAAGCTGCAAGTGGAATGTGGCTGAAGTGGTAAATCCCCGGCCTTGAGCCTAAAAGTTTAGGGACATCTCCTGGGCCCACAGGTCAAGCCCCAGAACCAGCACACATTTACATAAAAGGGCAACACCAGAGAGGCCATAGAGGCTAGAGTGCTGTGTGTTGGAGAGTTGTGTGCTGGAATATTGTATGGTGTAGCCAGGTGGTGGGAGTGCAGCAGATGGCATTTTCTTAGTCCTTTTTCTTGTGCCTGTAAATAGGAGGTCTTATTTGACTCAATCTGTTGGCTGAATAATCGATCTATTTTGAGCCTTTGGGGCCACCTGCACAAAGTAGCCACGAATACAACTGAGAATAGAGCTGAATGGGAGCTAGCCATAAGTTGCATATACCAATTGACCCACCTCCTTTCATTAATATTATTTTAGCTAATGCATGAAAATACAAACAAACATATTAATGGGGTAGCATGTGATATTTCAATACATGTAGACATTTGTGCTCAGCCTCCTTAAATATTTAGCACTTCTTTAAGCTAAATACATTCAATTTTTTTTTCTGCTTTTCAAGGTATACAATCGCTGTGGTGCCCCCAGAGTTGAAGAGCACAGTATAAAAGTTCTTCACTTCAATCAAACTCTTTGGTCAGATTTTGACCAGCTCTCCTTCCTTTGCCACTCTCCTTGCTTCCGATAAACAGCATTTCCTCTCTCAATTTCTAAGATAATGTTTACATTCTCTGTATGAGTGAGTTCCTCCAACTCTTGTCTTTCTATCTTTATCATGTAATCGGGACCTCTCACTTCTTGGTGAAGATTACAGTGGCTGGGAGATGATGACACTCAATCCTTTCTTTTTCAGGAGAAGAGAAACCAATGGATGGGAATCTTTTGTGTTTCTCATTCTTCAGCAGTAATTATCAATCCATGTGGAGAAAATCACTTTACATTTTGTTTCTGTGATATTAGAGGTTTGGCTATTCTCTTCCTTTGAAGAATCTTAAAATTTTGTTTTCCCTCAGTGTTTCTTCTACATGTTTAACTTTCTGCTGCACCCAATGGAAGATATAATTCTTCCACTGGTTCTTTTTTCTTAATGATCATCTCATCTTTGAATTCAGAGTCACACAGAGAGAGTTCCAACTGATATATTTCATCATTTTACTATTCATATTTTTACCATTATTTGAAGAATTCTTTCCAGTATCAGTCCTATGCATTTTCTAAATTCATATTAGTGCATTCCTTGCCCTTTATTTCACATATAATTTCCAACTCCTCGTGGAATTTAGTTCTACTAATGCACAGTTAATCCAGCCATTTCTTTTTGACACACATCTTGTTTATCTTCTTGATTATCTTTGTATTGCTTTATGAGAACTTTCTCTCAGGGGCTAAAAGCCAAAACCATAGTTCCTTCTTCTTACAGTCTGCCTTGGTTGAGAAAAGGATGAGAAAAACACAAGAGATTAAATGTTGAGGCAACTCAAGATTTGTCTGCTTGTCTAAGATTTATTCAAGATAATTCAATTATAAAATTATCAAGCTGTATTATTGAGACAATTAAAATTTTCCTCAGACATGTCAAATTTTACCATATTCCCTGCTAACTCAGTATTAGTAGCTATCTGAATCTGACAACAATGAGTGATCATTTGATAGGAGAAACTTGAATAGACAGTGCCGCCTGGACTTTTTTTTAGCTGTTCACTGAGTTTGCTAAGTAATGTAAGTGTCCTGCACACATGAAGTCCATGAGACAGCTAATACTGATTCTGTGCACACATGTTAGGCTTTCTAGTAGCTAGGCTAAGTGTTGCATGAATGCCATCTAGCACTTTGATAAGAAAGCATCTATGAACATTTTTCCTCCCAGATAGGCTTGAATGATTATTTCATCTTCTTGAATAGCAGAGGTATGAGCCATTGGTGTTAGGACACTGAGTCATGAGAGTATTAGAACTAAGAAAAGGCAGCAAGTTATCGCAACAGACCAGATCCACTTAAATAGAAAGTTGAAGAGAGAAATAGGGACCTGAGGAGAGTCAAGAGACATGATGGGAGGCATGGTGTAATGAGGGCAGGGATGGAGGGAATTAAGTAGGGGTCATGGGTGGGGGACAGGGTCTCAGGTAGCTGGAACATTTCCCAAGTATATGGTACTGGAGAGCCTATTGTTTGAGCAAGTTGCCTGCCACATCTCTCAGGGCCAATCACTGAGGGCCTGAGGGGATGGGGATGGGCTTTTATATTTCAATTAAGATTCTGAGTTGGAGACTGGACTGGAGAATTTCAGGAAGGTCCCAGGGAGTAGTCAGTAGGCCAAGTCATGGGAGCAACATTGAGTTATGAGAACAAAGCCGATTCCCATCAACTGGCATTTAGCTTTTATTCTACAGGCCTCGGATCTCCATGGAGGGGGTAGTGCAGCTTTCTCAGTATATCTATATGTATGGATTTCAAGGTATGGATTTCTGGGTGACATTTTACCTGTCTCTTTCACCAGAATGCTTTGACCATGTCTTTGTAAGAACCAAGAGGATGTGGGGCTATTGAGTCCCAAACTATAGGTTAAATCTCCAAGTGAAATTTAATACAATGCCTCAAATGTACCCTGAAGGCATATTCAAAGATTGACTTCTAACTTCATTGAAAGTATTTTACAATGTATGCCACTGTGAGAAGAGGGACTATAAAAGAATGTGTCCAAATTATCTTAATTACCTAATGGGTAATTAGTCTAATTGCCCATCAAGAACTCATGCCAATCAGTGTGCATTCAGATAATGTCTGAACACCCCAAGTGACTACAAACTCTCTATCTTCCAAGAAAAGTTACCACAGAATTGTCCACATGGACTCTGAGTCAATTCGTGGTTGAGTTAACATGTATATCTTTTTAACTTACTCTAATGGGTCCATAAAGGAAAATAATAATAATATAGTAAGACTAATATCCATTTTGAAAGTATTTTTTTCTTTCTTATATTATATACATGAGGACAGTCATCATGGATAAGTTTAGTTTTTAGGTTAAACATGTTTAATTCCTTCAAAACTGTGTCCAAATGCCTTTTCATTTCAAATGCTCGATGAAATCCCCTTAAAGTCTTTGAAAAGAATGAAACAGAGTACATTAAGAAGATACTAGAATAGTTGAGGTTGGGTCTATGGGGCAAGTTGATTGGGTAGATTGTTTAATGAATAATAAGGAAAATGACATCAGATTCCACGTGGAAGCCTTATCAATTCATGATTCATATTGAGTTTGTTGTTTTTAACAACTAATGTATTTTAAAGTTATTTTTGCTGAGAAAAAAATCTGCAATTGTTTGTGTAGCCCCTTATATCTTTTAAAGGTGCTCTACATTTTTAGAAAAATGATTTTAGAAGATTATCTGCAATTTGTTGAAGGACACATGCATGCATAGATATACAGATAGATAAGCAGACAGACCGAGAGACAGACAGACAGACAGACAGACAGATAGATAGATAGATATGATAGGTATAGATGTGTATAAATAGATGTAGATAAATGACAGAAGATTATCCATATTCTGTCAAAGAGACATGCATGTATATAGATTTATAGGTAGGTAGAAAGAAAGAAAGAAAGAAACATAGGAAGAAAGAAAGAAAGATGTGTGCTATTATTGGTGATTGTACTAGAAGTTGGTGATTATATTAGAAACTTTCCATGTGTCCATGTGTTTCCTTTTCCCAGGCATTATATGCTCTGTAATTACAGATCTTTTTCTTCTAACAGATGTGTGTGTGTATGTGTGTGTGTGTGTTGAAACTTATGATCCATACATTACTAGAAGGACAGCAATAGGAATCATTTTTCCATTTTCCATTTGTTCATTTCCTTTTTTCTATGTATTATCATCACAATTGCACTGAAGTTATTGCCTATGCTGTAGATAGAGGTATCTGAAGTTATGTAGGACCTCTTCTACTATTTTACTTAAGTTATTTTTGTTTTTTCTTTTTTAAATTTTTATTGTCAAACTGATGTACAGAGAGGTTATGGTTTCATACGTTAGGCATTGGATACATTTCTTGTACTGTTTGTTACCTCCTCCCTCATTCCCCCTCCCCCTCCCCCTTTCCCTTTCTCCCCCATGAGTTGTTCAGTTCATTTATACCAAACAGTTTTGCACGTATTGCTTTTGTAGTTGTTTATCTTTTTTACTCTGTGTCTCTCGATTTTGGTATTCCCTTTCAGTTTCCTAGTTCTAATACCAATATACACGGTTTCCAATGTACTCAGATAAGATACAGAGATAGTGCAGGTACAACCACAGGAAGGGGATACAAGAAGATCATCAATAATAGAAGCTACGGTTACACATAACATGTTGAAAGTAGTTACAACAGTGATATAACAATTGTTTCCATTACATGGAGTTCGTTTCACTTCTTGATTATCTAGTTGCTATGGTGAAAAATTAGTTAGGTGGTCCTGGTTTCAACTTCTAACTTCACCATTTGCTAGCTCTGAAATTTTTCTCAATGTTCCAACCAATTAAATCTCTTTTGAAAGCATCTAAGTAGTAGCCATAATGAGTACTTACATCAAAGGGATGTTGAATCAGATAAGGGAACATTGAATCAGATAACTTTCAAGTGTATGAGACATAATAAGCATTTCACTGAATGATAATATACTTATTTTTATTATCACTTTGGTATTTTGTGGCTTCTGTACTACATTCATCTTCATAATGTGCAAACTTTGTAATTAAGCTGTAAATACAACTTAATGTGAGCTTTTATTCATCTTCTTTCATGTTCCATTTAAATTAACGATGAACATATCTGCCGTTCTCTAAAAGTATAAAAATATATATTCCCCAACCTCATGAAATGGTGTGCTTTGTCTCCTCAAGGGTCTTTCTTTCTGGTATTGTAAGCCATATCCCAGAAATCAAAATTCTATTTTATGTTGTTAGTCTACGCAGCTAGCCAATATTTTCTAGGAATCATTTATTTTAGTATGTTAATCATTCCTTAGAAGAATAGAAGCATTAAAACGTTTCATCCCCAAACATTCATTTATTCACTTCTATTTTCAGAGGTCAAATAAGTTTTCCAAATGTATTCTGTAGTCATGATGTGTGTCCCCTTATTTGTTGGAATAATTAAGAGCCAGTAGAACTTCATGGACTTGAGCTACAATAGCTACATATGTGTTATAGAGACATAACCAGTACACTGTATATCAATGTATTTGGCTATATCCATGCAAAGCAATTCCATTGATGCTCCATTGTGGGTTCTTGCAGAAAAAATCACTACCTGTTATTTGTTTATAGGCAGTCATGTATGCAGTGGTACAGAGCTTCATAGAATTTACACCCTTCTAGAATTGTGAAATTTCTTTTATTTTAATTTATATTTGCTTTTTCAAGGGAGTTTCTATTGCACAAGACAAATAATGAATACATCTTGAATATGAGTATGCATTGTTATCAATGGCACCCCTTCCATTGTTGTCTCCCATTTTCCCCATCCAATTCTTTAAAATATGTCATATAATCTGCAGAACACATACTCCACCATTTGTTTGAGATGCCAGTTTGCCTCTCAACTCTTAGTTGATGGCTGTACTTGATAATCACCACTGTAAGCTATTCAAAGGAATCATTAATAAAACATTTATTAGTGTTTTGAAATACCTTTCTGACTAATGAAATAAAGTAATTTAATTGCAGTGATACAAATCTCATTCATTTATAATTATTAGGATTTGAATCTGTCTGCTCAGAATCTCATGTTGAAATTGAATGGTCAAAGTAGTAGTACTTAAAGGGCTTAATGGGAGGTATTTAAGTCCTAAGGGCAATATCCACATGAATGTGTGAAGGTCATTATTTATATAAAGGAGTTTAAGAGTGGTTTCTCTCTTTACATTATGCCTTCTGCTATGTGGTGATATAGTAAGAAGGTTGTACCCAGATGCTGGCACTTGATCTTGAGAAATTTCTCTTCTACAACTGTGAGAAATAAATGTGCACTCTTTATAAATTACCCAGGCTATGTTACTATGATATATATTCTTAGTCTACAACATGGAATGGTAAAAACATATACAAATATTTTAAAATATAATTTAGCTAGTCCTGAAGTTGAAGCTAGAAGTGTATCTTTCTTTCTCAGTGACAATGTAGTCGCTAACAAATGTGCACATATTGCCATCCCCTATCTATCTCACTAGTATAGGAATTTTTCAATGTCACTTGCAGTGAAGCATGGAACAACACAGAGTTTCAAACAGGGTTAGTGGTTGAGAGCAGGGAGCACCCAAACCTTAGAAAAGTAATTTAGATTGGTAGAAACCATGTTGTTGAAGAACAAACAGAAATAGTGATAACTTGAGGAAGTCGTATAGGGGAGTAGTGTTGGAGACTGATGGTTAGGGGAATGTTTGTTGACAAGAAAGGACCAGCTCTAAGCAGAAGGAATGACTATCAGCTGGCTTTTGGCACCACTGTGCAAGGCTCAAGAGAAATTGATACATTACAGGAGTGAAGGACAAGGTGAACAAATTTGATTTCAGAATATATAGATAGATAGATACATACACAAACACACACACACATATATATATTTACACAATTTTTGTTTTTCAGTAAGATCAGACATACACTTAATTTTCCTTGGTTGATTTTTCTATGAAGTATGTACAAATAAAATGTTTACACAGTAGAGCAATTATTCTCCTCTGGCTCCGTAGTTTGGGGAACACTGGTTACTGTCCTAAACTCAGAGGGCTCACTAGCCACCACTGGTCTGCACTGGCCGTCCTCAGTAAGTCCATCTTTGGAATGAGGGGTATATGATTGGGAATACATATCTATCTGCACATTACATAGGAAAATCAATGGAAAGCTCAGGAATCTGATTGTCCATTCAAGCAGACACTGAAGTTACATCAATGGGGCCACTCTGATCAATGTTCATGTTAATTAATGGTTAGATTAATTAGCAAGGCTACACAATTAATAAGTGAGACACTAAGGGAAATTTGGGTGATGATAGGAGGAATGCAGCATGGCTTAGCGTTTATATGTCTACAAGTCTGCTGTTACAGCAAATCAATTTAACTTCCTGTAGAGGTTTGCCTGCATCCATCACCCTGTAACCTAATTGGTGACAAGAGCTGTTAGTCATTACTACATCTTGGACACTTGAAACTGAAAAATGGCTCCTACTGAACAAGTGAAGCCCTTTATTTTTGCCTTCATAGTATGACAAAACTCTATAATTTAGCTTCACTACCAGCTGCCACTAGTGGTTATTTTGTGAAGTCCATATTTTTTTCATGATACTTACAAGAAACTTGATTATTTAGAAATTAGTGGGTAGAAAATTTCTTTTCTAGCATAATTCCATAAAACTTCTAGAATAAATTCTTTCTCCTGTATAGTCACTGGTAAATATTTTACTGGAAAGGAAAGAAACTTGGGACAATCAGTTGATGCCAGAGATTAGTTTATTTTTATTACCAACATGTGTGATTTCAGCAGGATCATTGGAAACTAGAACTAACACAGAGATTATGTTGTGTTGAGAGGATCACCAGAAGTCTCAGCAGCTCCTAAGACCACGGGTTTTCACTTGTGTGAAGCTTTTGCAGCGAGTGAGGTGACCTCGGAGGGCCACTGTCTCCTGTGCCGCCACTCTGCAGAGACTGGCTTCCACCTCCGGGAGATGAAAGCAGAGGACTGCCAGGCTCAGCAACGGCCTCAGACCTGGAGTGACATGGGCCACTGGCATGCATCTTCCTGGTCACACGTACCCTCCCGTCTCTCCTTCGACATGACTCAGGGAAGGTGGCCTGAACTCATTGTTGTTCCATCAGCAGGAACTCTCTTGGTAATAGCGGCCACCTTCACAAGAATTTATTAATCAAGAGAATTTTCTTTTAAATCTACTATATGATATGTTCTATTTGTGAAGTACACCTCAAGCTAAATGATTTGAAACCCAACTTTGTATTTATACTGGAATTAGAATAGTTCTAGATAACTGCCAACATATCTAGTTGCTAGAAAGAATCTAGAAAGAACCAAAAAAGAAATAATCACAAAAATGAGCAAAGGAAATCCAAACAAACAACCACCACAACAAAAAACCCACAAAGAAAAAAAAGTCATACATCTTTATTTGGGAACTCTTCACTTTTCAGATATTCCTTGCAGTCTAGTACTATGTCCATGTCATTACTTTATGTGCTCAAACTATTTCACATAAAATATAACTGGTTTGGTCAAAACAGTCTTTCCCTCAGTACTGGGAATTGAACTCACCCCTCAGCCTTTTAGCTTTCGATTTGTTTCTCAGAATGGGGTCTTGTGCTAACTTTGCCTCTGTCTTTTCTCCTGAGTAGCTAGGATTATAGGAATGTATGTTACCTCTGGCATATTTGTATCATTTGCTTTCTTCAGCATTTGTTTCTAAGGAAAAACTAGGGTAATCACTAATAGGAGCAGGCTCTTGTCTGATGAAGCCCTTACAGAGACACTAATGTTATTGTACCTTGATATGCTCTGACAACCCCTACCTCATCCTGTTCTGTCTGCACTACATTCCTGCCCTCATCCTCATTTTTCTTCTCTCAACTGCAAGCCTTCCTCTACTTCATGAAAGGAGCAGGTGACAGCTATCAATATTACATCGCATCATCTCCACTTAGCAGCTACAACAGAAAGACAAGTTGAAGGATGGAATAGTTTCTGGGAATGACTCTGATCCTGCTTCAGATTCTTAACTAATCCTGGTAGCTCAGGGGAAGTTTGGGACCCACAATCATCCTGGTGATGGATGACCTGAAGGATCTTTGCTTGACAGTGCCCTTAGAAACACCTGGAATGAGAAGCAGGGCTCTTCCCATCTCGTTGGGCGATTCTGCTTACCCTTCCAAATCTATCAGCAAGCCCGATTGACCTGCTATAAAATTGACATCAAGTCAGCAACACTTTCATGTCTCTAATGTATTAAGGAACTATGAAGCTGAAATTCAAAGCATTTTCATTCACCAAGACTAGCTAATAAATGATAAGAATCTGAAGCTCTATTTTGGATTATAGGATAATTTTGGAACCATTGGGAAACAAAGACTTTTACTATGAAACTGTTTTTGCTTGTGAGCCAATGTTTTATATTTCTGTCAGTAGTCTACCAAGTTTTCAAGGACAAATATTCTTACTCTTTAAATTGATATTGTTTTTGTATGTGCAAATGGAGACTCATGTGCATACTACAAAGAAACTTGCTGTTCTTGAGTGTCTCACTCACACTGAAAAGTCAGTTTTAGAAACTGTCTCCTTTCTTGTAAACCTGGTTTAAGCTTCTAAATTATATTGTTTTTGCTAGTACTGTCCTTGCCAACAATCCACACTACCCTCTTTCATCATCGCTCAGATGGTCATTGTAGAGACAGACTATGCCTTGCTCTGCTAGAGCATTAAGGGATAGGTAGCTGTTTTATATTTCGTTCCATTCCTTAAGTGATCAAAACATTATAAATCTATTTGATGGTTTTCATTCTTGGACTCAACATTTCCAACTTCAACTCCCCCCTCCACACCTGTAGCCCAATCATTCACTTAATTTTTGTTGTTTGTTTGTTTGTTTCTCCATATTGGAGTTTGAAGTTAGAGTCTTGAGATTGCTTGGCTTGGTTGTTTGGAAGGCACTTTACCACTTGAGCCATTCCTGCAGCCTAGCTTTTTGCTAGTTATTTTGGAGATGGTGTCACATGGTCTCTTCTGCCTATTCTATCCTTAAACTAAGATTCACAGGATCTCAGCCTCCTGAGTAGCTAGGTTTATGGGTATGAGATACATGTGGCTGGCTATTAGCTATCATTCAGTCTTACAATGGCAGGTTTTCTATTAAGATAATGATTTTATACCTTTCTAATCTCAACTATAATCAACAATTTATTCTTGCTGCTGGTCTTGCTGTAAAGTGTAAATCAAACCTAGCCATCAGTTCTGGTAAACATTGTATAAATACTCACATCAGCCAGGCGTGAATCCTTCCTCTAACAGGTACCCTGCTATACTCAAGTCCTCCTAGCTGGTTAAAATCCTCTTTGCCTAAGGATGGCCTGCACTGTGCCCCCATCAGCTCTTCCTGGATACACAGCATTCTCCCTCCTTATAGCCTTATTGATTCTCATATCCCCAGACAGAAACTCCCCACCTGCCTGAACCTGCTTGTCTGACTTGGGATTTAGGTGTTCAAATGAGTCCAGTAGCTCCACAACCAGTTCAGCCAGATCTAACCTGGTCTAAATAGAACCATGCCACTTAAAAGATGAGTGCTAGCTCTTATTCACTCTGTCTTCTCCACATTATCGTTTCTAGATATCCTCACTCTCCTACTACTTCTTAGCATTCCCTTTTGTATTTTGTTTGATTTTATTCTTTCTTCCTACTCTCCCTCTCTCTCCCTCCATCCTTCCATTCTCTTTTTTCTTCCATTCTTTTCCTTCCTTCCCTCCCTCTTCTCCCTTTTCTTTTCCCTCTCTACCTCCGCACCCTCTTTCTCTCCCTTTCTCCTTCCTGCTTCCTTCCTTCCTTCCTTCCTTCCTTTCCTTCTTTTCCTTCCTTCCTTTCTTCCTTCCTTCCTTCCTTCCTTCCTTCCTTCCTTCCTTCCTTCCCTTCCCTTCACTTCCCTTCCCTCCCTTCCCTTCTCCCTTCTCTTCCCTCTCTTCTCTCCATCCCTCCTCCTTCCATTTCTTCCTCCCTTCTTTCTTCTTCCTCTTGTTTTCCTGCCTCTACACCCATACTTTACAGCTTCTGGTGATTAACATGTTAGTGCAAAGGTGTTACTTTGAGAATCTTGGTTCTTCTCTACTGTTAGCACATTGGTAATGAATAGTTTTATTTCTTCTATATACTATTTTGTTATCTAGGTATTCTAGAACCAAGGCAGCTCTGGTGCATTGATTCTTAGATGTAGCTTAGATTCTCAAGTGTCCCATCATTATGGATGTTCACTGAAACCGCAACATTTCTTCAACTCATCTTTTGAGTTGTTTTGCCTAAAGTAACTTTTATCTGTGTATGTTTTAAACATTGAGTGGTGTTTGGGACTGAATGCAGGGCCTTGAGCATGCTAGGCATATGCTGTACCACTGACCTGTACCAATCTCATGGCTTTGAAAAATCCATGGAATGGAATTGCAAGTATTTGGTTTTGTAACTATCCCTGCAGTTAAAAGTAAGTCATCAAAGAAGCACTTTTAGAGAGCCACATGTGATGTGAATGTAATGTCTTGCCATTACTCACCTAACTACTTTAGTATGATTGGATATAAGTGGGATAAAAGGCATTTTACAGGAAATGCTAAGAATAATCTACAGAACTAAAGTGATTTAAAGGGCCAGAAAAAATTAATAATATGATTTGATGAACAAAGACTAACAGAAAGTAAAGCAGATAATATATAGCTTAATGTTCTACAAAATATGCAAATATTCTTCAATGGTAATTTTACATAATGCAAATGAAATAAAGTCAAATCCCCTTTGTGCTAATACAGTAGCTTATGATTTATATTTACAAACTCATTAAAAGCTATAAGTAAGACCTCCTCGGATGACTAGCAGAGCTTGAACCTCTGTTATGCAGTAATTGGAGAGGGTTATTCATATTTATTTCTCTGTGCTAACTACAGCTTCATTTCCTATGTACTAATTTGCTAATATCTGAACCAAGTATTTTTCAGGAAATGTCTTCCTTCACAGAGCTATTTCTCAAATTCTGACTTTCCCTCTAAGCACCAGATTTGTCTTCAGGTACCAGTAAGCATATTGGCCTAATTATCAGTAAGAGGTTTCAGAAAGGACCAACCAAGAATGGAACACACAGGTTTTTCTTCATTGTTTAATGTCTGATGATGATTCATCCACTCTGCCCCAGGAAACTTATATTTCTCTGTCACATTTGCCACATGTTTACTGTCACTCAAATCCTTTCATTCCAAAATTCTCCAGAAACTTCTTAAATTTGCTCTTACTTTTTCATTACTACCACCTACAGGAACTTCTTTATCACTCACATAATAAGCAAATCTCCTCGCTGTTGCCTCTGCCCTTTTAAGTCTGTGTGTTCCATCTAGTGTCAATTTCCTATAGGAAAAAGAAAGGGGAAGAGAAAGTGGGAAAAAAAGGGGGGATGAGGAAGGAGAGAGAGAGAGAGATGAGATGGAAGGAAGGAAGGAAGGAAGGAAGGAAGGAAGGAAGGAAGGAAGGGAAGGAAGGAAAGAAGGGAAGGAAGGAAAAGGAAGGTAGATAGGTCTTTTGGATTTCCTGAGTGTCAACCTCTTAGTGTACCCTACTTCTCTTTATCCTACAATCCGCTTCATGTTTCAGCCATCCAACATTTTACTGCTCTTGAATGCATTTTCTCTGAAAGAGTGCTCTCTATTATTTTTGCATGAAAAAACATTAAACCTATTACCAAAAAAAATCTCATTTTTTCTTTCCTTCTTATCTCTACCAAAGTTAATTTGTGCTACCATATATATGTATATATATGAATATATGTATATGTAATTGTTATTGTAAAGTGATGTACAGAGTGGTTATAGTTACAAAAGTCAGGCAGTGACTAATTTCTTTTTGAACAGTGTCCTGTCTTCCCTTGTTTCCTCTTAATTTTATCTTCCTGACACCCCCTCCTCCACAAGTTGCACAGCTCATTTTCAACAGTGTCAAGCAAGCATCATTGCTACATTAGTTCATCCTTTGTTTTTTTTTTTTTTTTTTTTTTTTTTTTTGCCTGTTTCCTAGGGCTTGAATTCTGGGCCTGGTGGTTGATTCTGAGCCTCTTTGTGCTCAAGGCTAGTACTCTACCACTTGAACCACAGCACTACTTCTGGCTTTTGCGTAGTTTATTGGAGATAAGAGTCTCATGGACTTTTCTGCCTGGGCTAACTTTGAACCATGATCCTCAGATCTCAGTCTCCTGAGCAGCTAGGATTACAGTTGTAAGCCACTGGTGCTGAGCTCCATTTCTGTATATTTATTTCCCACTGAAGCCATATGCAGTGCAAGGGCCATGTTTGATTTATCTTACTGTATTTAATATTCAATGTCATGTGTGACTCCAAGGAGGGATTTAAAAAGTTTTTCCAAGTAAATACATGGATCATACTTGATTTTCCCCAATAATGTCTTTTAGTATAACTAAATACTATGGCTCCAAAACAGCAACACAGTTCTTCTCATACAGTGGAAAGAGCAGCATTGATATTGGTTATAATTCTAATTCATAATAGTCCAGCTCTTAGCTTATGCTTCTATCACCAAATACCAGATGCCCTTTCTTGGACATTAACCCAATTTCTTTTTTCTTTGTTGTCTTATAATGAAGAACTTTCTGTCCTTGAGGGTTTGGGAGATCTTTGATATCCTAGTATTGAGAATGAGCTGTATCCTGTCCATATCTTTATATATATATATATATATATATATATATCACATTAGATAGATAGATATAGAGAGAGAGAGATCCCCATGTCTATAAATCTAAGATTAATCATGCTTCTTATTTCACATACTTCAATTAAAAAGACATGAAGCTGAAGTCCCAAGAGGTCTTCGATACACAGAAGCTATTTATTAAAGAGGAAGCTATTTATTAAAGAGGAAATCACCACAGCTATTCTCTGTTTGACTTACAGCAACAAGAAAAATGGTGTGAGATTTTGGAAAACTCCACATTGTTAATTCAGGGCACTGTTTTCAGAGGAGGCCTTTTGACACATGTATCCTGTTCTCAGTCTGAGTATATGCAAGGAAAATAGAAACAATACCAGGCAATAGAGACAATTTTCAAAGAACTGGTAAAAATAAAACTTTTCTTAAAAATGTAGATATATGTTTTAAAAGTTTTGGGCATGGTGGCTCATACCTTTCATCTCAGCACTTAGGAGACTGAGACAGGAGGCTCATGAGTTTGAGCTATGCCTGGGCTGCAGAGGGGAAGAATTGTAGTTTTCTAGGATCCTACCCCAGCAGAGTATTCCAAAGAGTAGATTTGAAGAGGTTCAGATTTGGAATGCATTTCTCAGAGATGTCTACATTTATTTTCCCAGAGACGTTAAAAAGACAGCACGGGCATAGTAGCATCCTATGTACATCATAGGCCACATCCCTATGTACATCAGAATATTGTCCTTTACACAAACAATAAGTGAAGAGATTCACAATAGGTCAATAACTTTGATTATTTTTCCTAATTAACAAGTTACTTTCATCAGGTAATACGTGATAAATACATAATTTATGACCCATAATCAAATTTCCCATAATAAAATACCTAATTTGACCCTGTGGCTACATTATGTCCATTAGAGCTTGTCCTTTGCAGGGTTCTGCCAGGAAAGCTCATGTAAATTGGTACAGAGCAGGGCAAAAGAAACGTGGGAAATGCAAAGTAAATTAAGCTATAAAATATTTAATGCTAACAGCTATCTCCTTAATCAGACAGAAACATGGGAGACTTGCCAGCAGTGTGATCTCCCCATCTTTACTGGAGATGCAGTGTCTCCTGTGAGAGTGAAACTTTTTTGATGAGCATTTTCAGTCACCCTGGGGTGATGTACTAGAAAGGGGCTTCCTAGACTGAGGTCTATTAATACTGGGCCATATCATCCAAGCTGAATTTCCAGACACATCCATCAGATCTCAGGAGAGCCAAAGGGCTAATGGTCCTAACTTTGTCCTGTGAGGAATTCTGAGGTTCTGTGTCCTCAGGACCCACATTTTAAAGTCAAAGGATGTTTTTTGTCTTCATCTTACTCCCCCAATTTTCATGTTGCTTTTGTACTCTGATTTTTGTCTTGAACTTCAATTTTCTTTCAAGAAGTAGGAGGTCACTACCCAGATGATTTTGTTTTTCAATTGATCCGCTGATTGACCCTTCCTGCCCCCTATCATAATAGATTACTTCTAGCACAGGCTTCTAGAAAGTTTCCATTTAAGACTAGCACGTCAGGTTCGCATTGACACCTCAGTGCTTATAGCTTTGGCAAATTGTGGTGGATCCACTTCAGTTTCTACCTGTGACAGAAAGGTTATGATCACTTCAGAGAACATAGAAAAACAATTTCTGGTGTTTACAGTAACAGGTAGGGGCTAAGACATCGACAGGTCAAGGGAAAAGGAATATCCAGACTGGGCAATTCCACCAAGAATGAGTAAGATCATCATTAATTTATTTATGTGCTTAGTTGGCTATGTGGTGAGAATAGCTACCTAATTCCTTTTCAGAAATGAGTAAATTGAGTTGGAGGTAGCTTAACAATACTAAGTTAGATATCTGTGTGTTAATTAAAGGAGCTTGGATTTGGCAGATAGATGTATCCAGATTTGTTTTTTTGTTTGTTTGTTTTGTTTTTTGGCCACTCCTGGGGCTTGGACTCAGGGTCTGAGCACTATCCCTGGCTTCTTTTTGCTCAAGGCTAGCACTCTATCTCTTCAGCCACAGTGCCATGTCTGGCTTTTCCTGTGTATGTGATGCTGAGGAATTGAACCCAGGGGTCCATGTATGGGAAGCAAGCACTCTACCACTAGGCCATATTCCCAGCACTTGTATCTAGTTTTGAAGGACAACGCTGATTATTTTACTTTATTATTTTACTTTAAACAGCTAATTTAAACTTACTGCGCCAAATTTCTTTATATATAATTTTTGAGGTTTGTGAAGATAAATGAAATAGGAAATATAATGCAAAAAATACAAAGCAAAACATCCAGTCATGTTATAATTAGTACTTTTTTGCTGATTGTAGGGCATGAACTGAGGTCCTGGGTGCAGTCCCTGAGTTCTTTTACTCTACCAGCTAGCATTCTAGCACTCTGAGCCACAGCTCCACTTCCAGTTTTCTGGTGGTTAATTGAACAGAAGAGTCTCATGGACTTTTCTGCATGGGCTGACTTTGAACAGTGATCCTCAGATCTCAGACTCCTGTGTAGCTAGGATTATAGGCATGAGCCATCAAGTCCTGGCTAATTAGTAACATTTCTCAAATGGATCTAAATAATCCCTCTTTATGCTCCTGAATTTTTTCTTTAGGGAAGGATATTGATGGTATGTTTATCTGTATTTGTTCACATGGGAAAATGGACCCTTAACCACTATATCCAGCACTTTTTAAAGTCCTTTAATGCACGTGGTATTTCCTAGTTCCCTATTTCATGCTTTCTCCATAATGACAGCGTTGCCCCCAAGGAAAACTGACTTTGAGATATAGTCAAAAGAAAATCTCGGGCTGAATATGGCCTAGTGGCAAGAGTGCTTGCCTTCTATACATGAGGCCCTGGGTTTGATTCCTCAGCACCACATATACAGAAAATGGCCAGAACTGGCGCTGTGGCTCAAGTGGCAGAATGCTAGCTAGCCCTGAGCAAAAAAGAAGCCAGGGACAGTGCTCAGGCCCTGAGTTCATATACACATGGTACATAAAGATATTTTCCCTTTCATGGTGGTGGTAAAATTTCTTTGGGAATACAATTAAGAAAACATCTAAAAGACATTTTTCATGAAAATTATGTAGAAAAAAGCAGTGAAGGAGACCTTTTGAAAAAATATATACCACATTTTCTCTTGAACCTATCTTAAATGTACACTGGAGAAAGTAGACGTGAACCAATTTCTTCCAAGCCACAGAGCTAGTGAGCAATAAGCATAATAATATAAGTGAACAGACCTCCACCACTTTCTTTTAGAAAGAAGGATGGGTAAATTGGCTCCAATAATTCTTTCTGAATTAAAAAAAAAAGTCCTTAGCGTCTGAATGGACTTAACACGTGGATCTTGATTTCACAGTAGCACAACCTTGTTTTCTTTTTCAACCTGATCTTTGGACCAGAAAACCTGTTATCCTAACCCTTAAAAGTACAAATGAGTCAGCAGGCCAGAGACAGTCTTGTCTGTGCTGGGAATACATGAAACAGACAGAACATATCTAGTAGAACTCATTTGCCTAATCTGTGAAATGTGGAGATTCTTCCTTTCTCTTCCCACCATTCTCCTTTTCCATCTTGCATTATCTTTGATTTAGGAGAAAGATTCCTCTTTAAGATGATCTATCTTGGGAGACAGCAAGTATTCAAATTGAAGAGATGGAGCTCCAGTACTTTCTTGGTTGTACCTGTACATGTCTGTTTCTGACATTGCTAGTGGGTAAAGGAGCAGCTGTAGCTTGCACAGTTGGCTGCCATCCAGCTTGGTTGTTGAAACATCTGTCTGCCATTTTGGAGATCATGTGTTGTGCAGGCCTCACTGAGTCCGGTGGAGGGATTGCCATTTCTCTTCTGTCCTTCTAGCTTTGGACCACAGTCTCTGAAGGACTTGTATTTGCCTCTCTCTTCTTGGCCCAATCCTTTTATATATCTTAAGATGGAATATGAAAGGATTGATTCCTGCTTTATTTAAACACCAACAGGCCTAGTGCTATAGAAGAGTTTGCAAATTTTTTTTTTTAATACTGGTAATGATCATATCCACTTGAAAAAAAGTTGGACAATGTGTAAATATTGAATTTTCTTTTTATTTAGTTGATTTTTTGACTTAATAAATTATCTATGATTAGAAAAAAGCAAAAAACAAACAAAGAAAAGCCTATGTTGAATGCCGCTCGCTCATGCCTATGATCCTGATTACTCAGGAGGGTGAGATCTGAAGATCAAGCTTTGAAGCCAGCCTGGGCAAGAAAGTTCATGATACTCTTATGTCCAATTAACCATCAAAAAACTGGAAGTGGAGCTGTGACTCACGTACTAGAGTGCTAGCCTTGAACCAAAAACTTGGCCAATGCCTAGGCCCTGAGGTCATGCCCCCAGGACTGGCACAAAAGACAAAACAAAAACTTATGTTCATAAAGTTATTTATGCTATGGAATTAAGCATTTTTATCAGCAATTATCACCTTAAAACAAATATATAGTATTTCCCTGTGTTCACTTTTTGTCAGAGCCTTTTGTACATCTTCAAGCACTGAATTTTGTGATTTTAATAAACCAGCAGAGCATTCTCATATTTACAGGGAAAACCCACTTTGAATTCTGTATTGCTAAACAGTGATAGTAACATCCCTATGTCCAAAAATCTTATTTTTTGTTTTTGTTGGTGGTGATGAATGAGAAAATGTATTAGGTACCAGGAAATGGACAAAAGGATACGATGTAGTTGCTCCATGTTTCTTCCCTAAGCCTTTTCTTTTCATCTAAATACTTGCAGGAATTCCTGGGCTACTTCCTTAAACCATAAGTTTATATTTTACTGATTTTGTTTGTTGAAATGAGATGAAGTATAAGCAAAGATTTGAATTTTTCTTATGTGATATATGTAGTTATTAAAGGTAGCCTAAAAATCACTAGAATCAGGTTTATGATTTGTGACTTGCACACCTAAGCCATGGATGGTCACAATTGGCTTAACATGATTGTGTAGATTACATAATTTTAAGGAGTATGCCTATAGATTTGAATTCACGGTGAGATTCCTTCTTCAAATAATGATTGTGGCCTATACTATTTATCTCCAAAGATTTATTAGTGTACAATCATGTTCTTTCCTCCCACAGATTCTAAAACCAACTGCAAAATTAATAGAGAGTTATAAATAAATAAGAAAATGACCATGTTCATTATTTGCAAGTGTGTACTGGAAACACAAAACTGTTTGAGTCTGAAAGTTGTTCATTGACCTCCTCAAACCCTATGGCTTCCCTAGTGGTCATGGAGTCTGATTCTTGAAAGTCATTAGGAGAAAGAAAGAAAAACTCACAGAGCTGAGACTACCTGCCTGTCATGTCAGCAGTAGCTAAAAGAAAAATGTGCCTCCTACAGCCTGCTGTTTTCAAAAAGAGCCTAGAAGGATCTGAGCTCTCCATTCTTAGTGTGCTTGTGTCATCTTGCTGTTCACTAGGGAAAACACACAGATGTCAGGGCAGGAGATAGATTAGGGAGACGGTCGTATCAATGGAAATGGAAACTTCTAAGCTTGCCTTTCCTACCCAGCTTAAAAACAACTCAGGAGCCTGGTAGATGTGAGGGAGTCAGTGAAGGTCACAGAGCAGTGAGGGAGCAAGGCCTTCAGTTACCCTACTCAGTAAAGCTGCCTGGGCCAAGGCAACATGGCTGTAACTCACACCACTGCTCTTCTGCTACTTTCCTTCCTGCCAGAGGGGCTGCCAGGGAGATTCCAATGGCTTGGCCCCATCTTGTGCTACAATCTGTTCTTCTGGAAAAGGCAATAATTCCTCTCTTTCCATTTTCCTACTAATCTTTCCTGCATGCTTTTCTCTGTTTGGGAGAAGCTTCACTCACATTCTTGGAGTAAAAATTCCCTTTGTGTCTCAATCCCTTGTCCTCTTCTCCTGTTCTCTGCTTGCATCCTGTCACCTCCCAACATGTGGGAGACAGTCTGGGCTCGCTACTGCTCTCTGCCTTAGCTGCTGGAAATCTTGCAGGTAAATTTTATAAGGATGGCTTCTGATTTCTTGATGTTAGATGCTCCCTATACTGCTATTTCTTCCTTAAGCATGTATTTATTCATTAAGACTATATCGCCTTAAAAAGAGAGGAAATTCCATTGAATGATTGCGTTAGATGAAAATGTTTAGTCTACCCTGTAATAAAAACAAACAAGCAAGTAAACAAAATTAAAAAAAACGCTCATCAATCATTTCCCACAAAATCAATAAACAAGTAGACCATCCCAATGCCCTTTTTCCTTGCCTGCATGTTTAGGTGAGCATTCTAAGTTTGACATTTAACCTAGCAAAAAATAATTTTGTGGGACTTAAAGTTTGCCAGGCAATAATTTCATGGATTTATTTATCATACTTTGTTTATTGAATATAAGTCTGGGCAAGAAGAGTATTTCACTTGACAGATTTACTTAGTTTTGATATTTATTTGTAAAGAAATATTTTATAAAGTGGCCTATATTTTTTTAATAAAAGTCAGTGTTTGCAGCATAATAAATATATCTTGGTTCAATATGTAGTTTAAGTCTAATTTTTATTGGAAAATCATACTTAGTTTGAATTTTGATGTAGTTGATATGACCCAATCTTCTTAATAAAGAACTAGCATGAGTATCACAAACTATGTTTTAGGAGCTGGGCAAGGTGGGATAAGGCGTGGCTATGAAATGGCAATCATTTCACATCAGTAATCCCCATCCTATTTCAACTTTCTTCATGCGTCACTTGTATGGGTAATGAAACCTATGTCACTAATCTTGTAGGAATTAAACTTGGGTCCTCTTGCATCCCCTGCCTGTGGTTGTCCCCGTAATATCACTGTATCTCATCTGAGTACTGGATACTATATTGGCATTAGAACAAGGGAAAGGAAAGGGAATATAAAAATTGAGAGACAAAGGATAAAAAGACAAATGATTCCAAAAGCAATACTTATAAACCCATTTGGTGTAAACTAACTGAACAACTCATGGGGAGAGAGGGGAAGGAGGGAGGGGGAAAATGAGGGAGGAGGTAACAAATTGTACAAGAAATGTATCCACTGCCATATGTATGAAACTGTAACCCCTCTGTACATCACTTTGACAATAAGTAAGTAATTATTCAGAAAAAAGATAATAATTGTAATGTTCTCAATACAGTTGCTAGTACAAAAAATCTTGTTATTAAATGCCAGTTATATAATTATTGTGTTTTAAAGACCTACACAAATCAATATAATTATAACTACACAATGTGAAAGAAAGATTATTTTTACTTCTCTCCAAAGTCAACTTTTCAGGTTTAAACATTAATGCTATAAGACAAACTAACAATTGGGAGCCAATCTCATGGAGATGTGCATGAAGGAGGAAAATGTTCTGAATCTTATTAAAGGATAGATGGAAAGGAATGAGCTCTTTTTCACACCACATTCACTTTATCTTCTTATATTGCAAAAGTCATTTCTAACTAGCATTTTGTTTCATTCTTTCACTAGCCTTTCAAGCCCCAATTTTGTTTTAGTACTAAGATGCCTGTGGCTAAGAAAGGTAGAATAAAGTAGTTAAGGGATCATGGATGCTGTAGAAAAAAAAGAAAACTTCTACCTCTTTTCTTTCCAGCTTTCTCTTGTTTGCAGGAAGCCCCATTACTCCCAAGAGTAGGAAAACTTTGTAAAAGTTCTGCACAATCATATTTGCATACTTATACAAATGCAAGCACTCTAAATTTGTGAGTAATCCTCTCTACTTAAACTGAAGTTCCTTGAAGAACCACATAAAGTTTTTTTTATCAAAATGCAAGTGACAAACAACAATATCCATTTCGTTGTAAATTGCTGTAAAATGCAGATAATAGAAACACATGATTTTAAGATTCATTTACTTTTTGAGCATTTGTAATGCTGTTGGACTAAGTTTCATTATGATAAGAGAATAAATTGTTGAGAATCTATGCAGAAATTATGTTTCTGTGAAATACATTACTATAAGCCCTCAAGTTGAAGCTAGTTTTTGTAGAGCAATTCTTTTTTTCCCTTTGCTGGCACTGGACTGAAATTCAGGGCCTGGGTGATGTTCTTTACCTTTTGCACATAAAGATAGTGCTCTTACTTGAACCACACCTACACTTCCGGCTTTTTGCTGGTTAATTAGAGATATGAATCTCCAGCTGGCTGTTTTTGAACTTTGATCTTTAGGTCTCAGCCTCCTATAAAACAAGTCTTAGTTTTGAAATCTCAAGAAATGCTAATTTGGTTAGAAATTTTGCCCCTCAGACTTCATGCCATATAGGTTAAAGAAACTCCTCTAGTCATTTGAAATTATATTTACAAATGTAAAGCATAAAATGATTTTTTTAAAGATTAATATTTGCAATTCTTGCAAAGTTACCATAGTAAAAAGAAAAAAAGCACTATAACTTTGTAAAAATTTGCTAATATCCTGATTCTGTTATAAGTTAGCTGTAGTGGGCTGCGACATATTACATAATTTCTTTCAATTACCCTGACTTTGTTCTTCAAATGGAAACCTGCTGGGGTTATTCCAGAATTAAAAGTTCATCCGTTTGAATATTCTGTAACATATAGAGTGCAGGATCTATCAGGACTGGTGATAGAGTTTGAGTTTCTCTGAAACCAGAGGAGCACAACTTGTGTATATGGGAGGAAATGCTAGAGTAGCCATACAGGAGCTTCACTGAGACAGGGAAGGAAGTAGAGGTATGTGGGGTAGGGATGGGGGCCTGTAGGCCCTTGGGACTTGACTTTGTATAAACCTCTGAGCACATAGAGAGATTACTCTCCCTATTTATCCATGTGACTAAAAGAGATCAGACATAGTTAATATTCTGCAGGGGCTTCTTTCTCTAATGTCAAGAAGTAAATCACATGCTTATATTATACTCCTTTACTTACCTTTTGGTTAAGAGGTGAGTTTTTGTGGAAGCTTTAGCAATTTTTTATCCAAGTTGGAAGATTTCATGAAACAATGCTGCTGTTACCATAATAGTTGAAGGTTGTGGTAAGCATGGGTGACAGTGCCGTACTTGGAATGGTAAGATGTGTTAGAGTTCACCAGAGACAGAACTCATAGGATATTGACATACAGAGATCTATCTATCTATCTATCTATCTATCTATCTATCTATCTATCTATCTATCTATCTATCTTATCTATCTATTTATCTATCATCTATCATCTATCTATCTATGAAAATATTTGGATTGGAATTGGTTCATGCAGTTGTGGACCTGAGAAGACACCCACTCACTGTCTGGAAGCTGGGGAACTACCAAAGTCGATATCCAGTGGAATCATCAAATGAGAAGACTGAGAATTGTAGAAGTTTATGTTGGGGGGAGTGGGAAGTGAGTGACTGATTGAAGGCCAATAAACCAGGATCTCCAGTGTTTGATGGCAGGAGAAACGGGTGTCCTAGATAAAGAAAAGAAAGGAGAATTTGACTTTTTTCCCCCCAAATTCTCATGAAATTGCATAAGACCCAGTCACACGAGTGACGGAAGACATTCTTCACTAAGTCTAGTGATTCAATCTGTATCAGATCTGTATCCTCTCATATAAGTGTTCTAAGATTTTTGAGCATCCCTTAATCTAGGCTAATTAGCTGGCTTTCAGAGGAATGATAGTAGCAGGAGATGACAGTAAAATCTAAAATGGAGAAAGAAGTCATCAGAGATTTATGGTATATTTTTACGTGGGATTCTGTACAAATTGTTGACACCTTTTCCCTCAAGTTTTTCTTTAGGATTTTAAGAGTCAGACTGCTAATAATAGATCATTATGTTCCTTTGCTTTATGTGGGTAACATGAAATATAAGTATATGCAAGTCATTCTCTAAGCAGAGTGTTAAATACCTCAAGCTATTTGGATTTAATTTTTAGAAGTCTCAGATCTGTGTGGTAAATCCTCCTAATTGCTATGATATTCATTCAGTGATCTTAAAAATGATATTTGTTTGCAGTCAGCATGTTCATCTGAGTAATAATTGCACCAAAATATTCCATCTGAACACTATATTTTTAAGGACAAACTTTCTTGTAAGATTCCTCATTTACATATCACAGCAGGGAGAACATTTTACTGTTATGGATACTGAGGCTCAGATTAGTTTTGTGGCAGTTCTAAATTTATTTGATTCTCTAAATCTATGCTCTGCAGACACTTACAGTACTTTTCCTATCTGCCCATCTAGTTTTCCTTCTGTAATATTTGTATGCTATTGAATATAGCTTTACTGATTAATAATCTGTAATATATTAATATGTATATAGTGAGAAAGATAGATTACTCAAACGAGAGACAGCACAAAATAATTTATTATATTAAAACATTTTCTGTATAAAGTCCAGTACACCTAAAGAAGCACATGTATGTTTTTCATGTAAAATATCTGTTTATAAACTTAATATAATCCTTATGATATGCTTGTTCAAAATATTTTAGTCAAAGCAGGATTATAAATCAGTCCTCACCCAGGAAGAGCTGAAAATCTATTTTTAGAGATAATTTTGATTCCCCAAGAAAATTTGTGACACATAATCTAGTGACTGATCTGCTAAGATTTAAAAAAAAGTTTAGAGTTGTGAAACAGTGATAAAAATCAAGTTGGACTGGGAGAGATACAAAGTTGTATACATTGTAAAGATTGGGATGGACTTGATGTGACATCACCAAAAAAGGATGTTTCTCAAAAATGAGAAAATTGGTTTAACTTATGAAGACAGAATATGGATGGATTTTAGTCATAGACAATAGATTTTGCATTTTCTCCTCAAGATGCCCAAAGACATTTTAGGAGACTGTGAAGTAAAATCTGTTTTCCTAATCGTATTAACCTTCATCTTTTTCACTGAGATGACATTTATACTATTTATTCAAAAGTACTGCTGGTTAAAGTTTTGGTGTCTTAATATGACTCAAGACAATAACACCCATCCCAGACTGTGTGATCAACCATCATGATCTCTACCACTGCTCATTTAAGGTTCCTTAAATGACCCAATTTCAGCGAGAACTATTCATTTTATTAAATCTAGTTTAACTAGGTTTCTACATGACACAAAAAGCAAGCACTTCTCCTACTTACAGAAATGTGACATTTATTTAAACTGTCTTGGAAGTTGAGTTGAAAGTGCAATTACGTATTATTCTCATAGAATATCATTTTTATTTGAATGACTGACAGATAACTTGTGGTTTTTCAAAAGTAGGTTTAGGGCCGATATTTCCCTCAAAGTGAATGGAGAAAGTTTGTCACTTTGAAAGAAATCACACACACACGCACACACACACACACACGCACACACACACACATTCATACATTGACAGTAGTTGTTGCCAATGATAAAATTTGAACTATTAAGCAAAAATTGTATTTTTGGAAAGCTTGTAGCTTTGCATGATAAAATCCATCAGTACTTCTCACATGATAAATGCATGATCTTACAAGATCACCATAATACACAGATGCTTAAATTAAAAATACATGTACATGACAAAAGAGACCAATGGTTTTTAATAGAATAGTATATGGAAAGGTCATTAATATGGTTTTGGAGTCTTTGTTGTGTGTAACCTTTAAGAACTACCACAGCCAAATAATAGGGTTGTATAAAAATATAATTATTGGAAAAGGTTATTAAAATACTCCATTTTCCAGCAACATTGTTTGGAGCCTGAGTGTTCACTATATACTTTAATTCAAATAATTTATACATTGAATTTAGGCAAAAATATCACAATCCAATGATTGTTAATATTAGGCATGACAAATATTTTCAAAATTTAAAAAGGACTACTGCTTCATGATAGAACTCAAAAAAGTAAATTCCTCCAAAACAAATCCTCAAAGAACCAATGACCCCCTCAACAAATGGGCTAAAGACCTAAAAGGAGACTTCTCTGAAGAGGAAATGAGAATGGCCAAGAGACACATGAAGAAAGACTCTACCTCACTGGTCATAAAAGAAACACAAATCAGGGGCTGGGGATATAGCCTAGTGGCAAGAGTGCCTGCCTCGGATACACGAGGCCCTAGGTTCGATTCCCCAGCACCACATATACAGAAAACGGCCAGAAGCGGCGCTGTGGCTCAAGTGGCAGAGTGCTAGCCTTGAGCGGGAAGAAGCCAGGGACAGTGCTCAGGCCCTGAGTCCAAGGCCCAGGACTGGCCAAAAAAAAAAAAAAAAAAAAAAAGAAACACAAATCAAAACAACACTGAGATTCCACCTCACCCCAGTAAGAATGTCCATTATCAAGAAAACTAATAATAACAAATGTGGCCAAAAGGGAACCCTACTACACTGTTGGAATCCTACTACACTTGTTTAACCACTTTGGAAAGCGGTATGGAGGTTACTCAGAAGGCTAAACATAGAGCTCCCCTATGACCCAGCAACCCCACTTTTGGGCATCAACCCAAAAGATTATAAGCAAGACCACACTAAAGCCACCAGCACAACTATGTTCATCACAGCACAATTTGTCATTGCTAAAATATGGAACAAACCCAGATGCCCCTCAATAGATGAGTGGATCAGGAAAATGTGGGACATATACACAATGGAATTCTTTGCCTCTATTAGAAAGAATGACATTGCCCCATTCATAAGGAAATGGAAGGACTTGGAATAAACCATACTAAGTGAAGTGAGCCAGACCCAAAGAAACATGGACTTTATGGTTTCCCTCATAGGGAATTATTAGTACATGTCTAGGATAGTGCTAGCAGAAGATCACAATAGCCCAATAGCTATGCCGGTATGAACACATATGGTGATGCTAAGTGAAATGAACTCCACATTATGAAAACAAGTGGTATATCATTGTTATAATTATTTTCAACATGCCATGTGAAACTGTACCCTTTTTTTCCCTCTCTTATTCCCTTCCTGTTGTTTTACTTCTGCTATCACTGTATCTGATCTTAGTACCCTGGATACTGTATATACATGTATTAGAACTAAGGAAGGGAAAGGG
This sequence comes from Perognathus longimembris pacificus, assembly GCF_023159225.1. Taxonomy (NCBI): domain Eukaryota; kingdom Metazoa; phylum Chordata; class Mammalia; order Rodentia; family Heteromyidae; genus Perognathus; species Perognathus longimembris. Next base: position 133,534,373 of record NC_063162.1, on the reverse strand, counting down.
AATACCAAAATTGAGAGACAAAGGATAAAAAGACAAACCATTCTAAAAGCAATACTTACAAACCATTTGGTGTAAACAACTGTACAACTCACGGGGGGGGGGGGGGGAGGGAAGAGGGGGAGGGGAAGGCAGGGGGAAATGAGGGGGGAGATAACAAGTTGGATAAAAAAATGTACTCACTGCCTTATATATGAAACTGTAACCCCTATGTACTTCACTTTGACAATAAAGAAAAAAAGAAAAATACAGTTTTGTATAAGGCAGACATTTAAGTCACACACAGTGGCTTTGCTATCATTAGCTTAAATGAATTTATATAGAAATATTTTTAAATTCCTTGGCTTTAACTTCAAATATGGTAAATAAGAATAGATGTAACTTAAATAAACACAAGTGTGCAAGTATCCTTAATCATCTGTAAAATGGACAAGGGGCCAAACAAGTTGATAACTGTTAATCTGAGAATCTGTGAAAACAAAATTTTTTGAGCCTTTGTGTGATCTCTCTTGATCCCAGACTAAAAGCTGTGGTTGTAATTCTTGTTTAAATCTCCTCAAAGACCAAGCACTTTTACCTCATATTTCCTGTTATGAGCCCTATGAAAGAGCCCTTAAATTTATTTTCTAAACACTGTTCAAAATTTTATATAGTGAAATTATTATTTATAAGGACACAAACCACACCCTGCTATGCTATTCTGTTCTCTCATACCTAAGTTCATCCAGTTTCCCTTGCCTGGAGAACCATTCCTGTCTTTTATTTTTGCCTGCCTTTATATGACTTGTCTCTCAAGATGTAGATCAGAGAACATGTCTTAGGAAATTATAACTGAACTCCCAGTATATGCATGTGTCACTTCTGTGACTACTATATATCTGTTACAATTGACATAATATTATTTTGACTTTTTTGCTTCTCTATTTTTCTAGTCATTGTTAAGGTTTCTGAGTACAGAGTACATGTATTCCTGCCAAATATATGTTTATTACTTGTTTTTTGTATTTAAATTTAATGAATGTAGGAATAGGCAAGTATTTATCTTAAACTATTTCAGGTCAGAAAAGCCTCCCATGTAATAAGAACAATTCTGATCAACAAACAAAATAAGTATATTGATTGAACTCATTCGAATAAAGTGACAGTAAGAGTCTGAAGAAGTATTGAACAATAGATTCATGTGAACACACATATACTCCACTTTCCCAAAAGAGAATCAATTACTTAATATTTTAAGAGCAGCATCTGGTTCACAGAGGTCAGTTTCAGCATTTTCAAGTCATTGTTGCAAAGTTATTCTAATCAATTCCAGTGAAAAGCTTTTTATGAAAATAAAAATCAGATTGCTTTGGAGTAAAACTTTAACAGAACTTTAAAAATCGCTATGGTAATAGTAATGAATACATGGAGCTTAATTGCTTATTTTAAGTACAGCCTAGAGTAGAAACAAATGTGTTCATTGGTCTGTAATGACTAACCCCATCTAGACATAAGGAAATCACTTGACAGTAGGAATGATAAACAAACTTCTTAATATTTTTCTCCATATTAATATTACTGAATTGCATGAGAAAGGCTACAAGGACTTGTTGGATTATTTGGCTCCTTAGCTGTCATTTCAATCCAGCTCCTTCCTTAGTCATGATTCAAGTCTGTTAGCATACTGCGTGGTTTGGGTTTGCACAGCTGTCCTTGCCAAGGGCTTTGTGCAGTTGCTCCATCAATGGGGTACCCAGCTGTTACTTATTTAAAGCCTCCATCATTTTCTATGACAGAGTAACTTAATTATGCCCCGCTTTAGAGATGTTAAATGAAATTATCTTCAAAACAAGTGCACTTCATTTAATATTTTTCTCCATCAAGTACTTGAACTGTGACATTTACGTCATGAGCACTAAAGAACTAAATGCTTTACAAATTGAGGCTTTCTGATGGGGTAATTATTATTGAAGCAGAGCTCTATTCTAAAGTACCTGAAATAAAAATTGTGGTAGCTGATGGTCAGGTCTGGGTTGGAAAGGTTTTGGAGAGTGGAATTTTGATAATGCAGTTAACAAGTTGTACTTATCAACTCGCAGTGCCAGTCTAATTTTGTTTATCTAATTCTGAAGAGAGTTACATTAGAGGTTTTAGTAAGTTCCTCAGCAGATCATAAAATCTGCTTACTGGGTCATGACTAGCACTGGAAGGGAAGAAGTGAGGAAGTTAATAAAGGAGAAAGGAAGGAAAGAAGGAGAAAAAGAGGAAAAATGCAGGAAAGAAAGTACTTAAAGAATATAAAAGACTTTACTAAAAATAAATTTTGTGGCCAGGAGTTTGGCCTAGTGGTAGAGTGCTTGCCTAGCATGCTTGATGCCCTGGGTTTGATTCCTTGGTACCACACAGAAAAATCTGGAAGTGGCTCTGTGGCTCAAGTAGTAAAGTGCTAGCCTTGAGAATGAAACTCAAGGACAGTGTCCAAGCCCTGAGTTCAAGCCCCACAGCCAACAAAAAAAATTGTTTACAGATGTAAGATTTGTATACAGGTGCATGCATATGTAATATGTTTAAATATATGAGTACACATGCACATGTGTGTATATAACGTGTATGCATATATAATATGTACACTGTATATAATAGGTATACATGTATATTTACTGTGAATTGTCAGAAAAGTTTGACACCAAAGTTAGCAACATGACTACATAAACTTTATATGGTAATTACAGGTAAAACCTAGAAACAACCCCTGTAAACTCATAAATATCTCTCTTTGGTCATCACTTTTCTCCATTTTTTCCTTTTAGTTTTATGGTTGTAGAATATACACAGCATAAAACTTACCTTCTTAATCATCTTATGTTAATAGTTCAGTGATACTGAATATATGTATAATGTACCATCTCTACCACCATCTATCTCTACAGCTCTTCTTCATTCTTAACTAACACTCCACCCACTAAGCAAAATCTCACCATTCTATCCTCTCCTTCTATGTGGGCACCTACCCATTCAGTTTTGTCTTTATGATTCTGATTACTCCAGCTGCCTTCTATAAGGAAATCATATTCATTCATTTTGCAGATTGCTTCTTTCACCCAGCATAATGTACACAAAATTCATCCTTTTTGGAGTATGTGTCAGAATCTCATTCCTTTTTAAAGCTGAATAATATTCCATTGCATATATTGTTGAATTTTGTTTATCCATTCTAAATGGGATGTTTTGACTTCTTTCATGTCTTAGCTATTGGGAATAATATTCTATGAACATGGACCTAAAATATCTCTGTAAAATCTTTCATTATATTTGGGAGGCTAGATATTCATATCTGAAATTGCCAGATAATTGTTCTAGTTTCTCTCCATCTTCTGCAACAGGCATTATTTTGTGTATTTCTTTTAAATAGTAACTGGTTTAATCCATTCTCTGATGATATGGAAAAATATAAGATTTATTGTGAAGGGCAAGGGGGCACAGGAGTGGTGGGACAAAGGATGAACAAATGCAACAGTGGTACTCACTAGACACTGTTGAAGATGACCTATACACTTGTGGGTGGAGACAGGAGGAGAAACACTGGAAGAGAGTGAGGGAAGGGGTGACATTGATCAAAAAGAAATGTACCTTTTATCTGGTTTATGTAACTGTAACCCCTCTGTATATCACCTTTACAAAAATAAATAACATTTTAAAAGATTTATTATAAAAGGGGACTATTTAGCTCACAATTTTGAAAGGTTAAGTGCATGATGCCAGCACCTGCTTGGTATCTGTGAGCGCAAGCAAGCCCGAGGCAACCAGCAAGCCCAGTGTTAAATGAGATAGCTTACATCCATGCATATATGTGTCTATTTATCAAAGGAGGGACCTCATGATGTAGCCATCTCTTAAGGGTCTTATTTGATATCAAATACTGAGGATTCCATTTCAAAAGGAATTTTGGGGATATCCAAATGAGAGCAGTTGTCATGCTATTAGGTATGAAGTGGTAGCTTCTTGATATTTTGGCTTACATTTTCCTGCTAATCATATGTTGCTTTTGCAGAAATGTGTGCTCAAATTCTTTGCCCAATTGTAAAGAGTGCTTTTCTTCTGTGTTTTTTTTTAAATTTTAGCCAATTTTATACTTACACGACTGCTGTAAAACTAAAACAAATACTTCCCATAGGCCTTCCCCTAATATTAAAATGATGGAATGTAAAAAAGTAAAGTCGTTAAAACTAGGGAAATACAAACTGATGCATTAATATATTAAGTGAAATGACTGTCTTTCAACTCCCTATAGCTCAGTATCTAATTTGGGGTTTTATTGCCCTTAGGCATCAAACTTCCCTTGTCTTTTGATCTTGAGAGAGGTTCTTTGGCTTTCTTCATTTCTCATGACCTAAAAATTGAATAGTATGAATCATTTATTTTGTCAAAGGTACATCACTTTTCTGTTGGTTACATTCAGTGTGTTACTGTTAGGAATACTATTGCATTTATTTGATCAATTCAGGTCTGTGCTTGGATCACATGTAGTAACATGCAACCAAGTGCCTCATGACTTCTAAGTTACTCCTGTTTGTTGAGTTAATATGGTTTCTTCTGGGTTTTTTTTCTTCATTTTCCACTATAAAGTCAGTTTTCTTTTTCTAAGTAATCAATATCTGTTAGTCACCTAGGCCTGAGGGTAGAGCACTGTGGGAAGTTACTGCTAATGGCTACAGGGAGCTGGAAATATTCTATATTGAGTAGAACTATTTATAGTTGACACCACTGTCTTGTTCCTGATCTTAGACAAAAAAGTTTTCACCGTGAAGTTATTTGTGGGCTTGTTATTGAGGAATTTTCTTTGGCTAATACGTTCAGAATTTTTGCTGTAAAAGAATGTTGAAATTTGTCAAGTGATTTTTGTTATCTATTTTAATACTTGAATGGCTTTAATCCTTTGTGCTGTTAATAGGGTGTCTTAGGTTTATTGATTTGTTCATACAGCCCTGTCCTTTATTTGGTAATACTTGATGAGGGTGTGTGACTATTTTAATTTGCTATTGAATTCTTATATATCAGCAATCGTGTCAGGGCGTAAATCCTCCTCTATATAGCTACAAATACATATATATGTAAATTGTATATATATATTCATATTTTACTTATAAATATGTTTATGTACTAAGCATATAAGTATGTATATTTTTATTTATTTATTTATATATCAATATAAATATGTATTTACTTATAGCCATATAGAGGAGGATTATGTAGAATGTATTTTTAACCAATGTTTAAATCTTTTCAAGACTGTGCTTAACTTTGGAATATGGAAAAATACAGTATTCCACATCATCTTAGACATCAACTGACAGACATTGTTGAGAGATCTTCCAATTCATGCCCATTTGATAACCCACTGGCAAACGTGACAACAATTTTATAGAAGTCTTGAGGAAAAGCCTAACTGGAGTGGATTCAGGAAACAATGGGAGAAATAATGTGTATTTAGCAACTACGGGCAAAATCTCATTGAATTTTACTAGGAAATCATGAAGATTAAAATTCTTTTTTTAATGCTGGCAAATGCCAAAGTCACTGAAAGCTTTATCATATGATAGGATAGTGATAATGGTAGTGATGAGACTAATTCAGAAGAAGACATGGAAAAATCAGGAGGGGAGAACCTTTCAGAGCAATGTAATTATGTATGAATATTGAGGTTTTCTTACTTATCCACAGGAGCAAAAACTGCACCAGTGATTATAGAAGCCAGTAGATTACTGAAAGTTGTGTGAAAGCTTATAGTTCTACAATCTTCTTTTCTGTTTTCATACTAAAGTGGGAAGTGGGAGTTCTGAGATAACAGTAAGAAGAGTGGTTATTGCAGCCTTAAGAAGAGATGTGTACGTCCAGGATTGTACTTCAATGAACTGACAAGGACAGCCTGGTAGTGTAGTAAGTTGCCAGAGGCCTTGTTGAGGCTCAACATTAACAACAGAAAACTGTCTTAGAACAAATCTAAGTTTGAATATTCCGGCAGAAATAGCTCCTGAAGAAGCAATGAGTTAGGTTTTAGCAGGGCTGAAGTTTGGCTTTCTGGATAGAGGCAGTGACAGGAGAGAGGAATTAGAAAGCAGAGTATAATTGGAAAATAATGCTTTTATGGTTGACAACGCAAGCCAAGCTAAATAAGGAAGAATTTGAGAAACAGCAATGGGCTTGTATCCTGGTTGATTGGAGGACATTGTAAAGTTTAAGGATTAATTGTTCTATTGGTTGTTTCACACGGCAAGATTTTCTTCTGTTTCATGACTGAATAATCACTGTGTGTACATTGGTATTGTGTACACCAAATTTCTTCTACCCCAATTTTTTCTATAAACAGGTTGATTCCTAGTTTTCCTACAGTGACTAATTCTATAAGAAATAGTAGAGCCACCGACTTATTGGATTAAATAGAAGCACACAGACTCTGGAGTCAAATGAGCTGTGTAAAACACAGCTTTACCCCTTACCTGCATATGTCTTCAAACAAGTTGCCTATGATTTCTTCTCCTCTCTGTCTTTATCTGAAAAAAATGGGAAAAGCACAGTGCTACCTGCAGAGTTGTGGTAAGATGAGAATGCACAGAAAATGCTTATAAAGGGCTGTTGGGTAACAAGCTCTCATACATGCAGTTCACTGTTGCTCTATGTTTTTAGTAGTTCTCTCCGTGCTTTTCTATGTCTTTGGGCTTTTGATGTCAGTCATAAAGCAAAGGATTTTCACTTCCTCTGTCCTGATTAGAAGTTTCTAGATTCCTACCTGAATCAGGCCCCAGCCTGCTGACCTGAACAGTACCTCTTCGTCTTTTGTCTTGGGTTTGTCTGTCACAGCCTTCCTACTTCCAACCAACATTTAGTGAAAGGAAGAAGTTTTACCAAAGTTAGTTTTCCTAAATCTTTGCTATTTGACAGAAAGGCTAAAGGCATAAACACCCGAGTGAAGATATTGATACTGAATAATATTAACACTTAGCTGTTATATGTTATTTCAGTACTTTTAAAAAACACCTTTTTATTCATTATTCACAACTAACCCTGTGAGTTTATTGGGTCATGAATAAATCTTTCCCACTTTACATATGAAGAAAAGACTCAGAAAAATTGGTTTATAACAAAATCGAGGGGAGGTAAAGTTAAGCTATTAACTCTAGCTCTCATACTTTCTCAGTAGACTTATTTCATCGGCAGTAAACTAAAGTGTCATTTTTGTCTTTACAATTTTTGTTGATATGATAACCCTAAATACAGTGGCCAAATAATAATGTAGTATTTTTAGACTTCATTATATATTAGGGCTATGATTCACTGCTGAAGCATGACCTGCAACTGCTATCCTTTGTCTTCATAGGAGAAAGGGATCAAGTACCATTCATTTGGTGATACCAAACACTTACGCTCAGGTGGTGTGGTTTCCATTTCATTTGCTCAAGACACATTTTCTAAGCCATAGCACATGAGGAATTGCAGGATGGATAGAGTGAGAAAAAAAATCTCTTTCCCACAGTGAGATTTGAAAGCCATATGACAATAGCAGAGTGTGAAGTTCTATCATAGAGATGAAAAGGAAATATTGAGAATAGTGGCCAGATGTACAACAGGGATTTAAAAGATGACAAAGTGTTGCGGCCCTCTAGGGAGGGCCTGGACCTGGGAACTGAAGCAGCAAAAATCAGGACATGGGGGGTGCAGAGGCAAAGGAACCAATGCATGTTTTATTTTAGGAAGTCCAGCACTTGTATACTGTTTTAGAAATAGGGTCCTAACACGTAAGTTTACAACTTTAAGAGTAAAATTCAAACAGAAAGATATACATCATAGGATAAGACTGGTCAAGGAAAGGCTACATTTATCACCTAATTACTGTTTGCGCTGTGCTAACTACCTTAACAAATAAAACTCCCAACACACAATAAAATCTCCTACGCATGCAGCTGTAAATCAATCTTCCAAGGAATTATCTTATCAGGAGAGGAATGTCTCATGACCAGATGGTTTGCTTGCCATCAGATACAGAAGTGCCTTCAAAGAGGTGTTCCCCTTAGGTCCCCCAGTGTTCCAAGGAAAGTCTGTGGCTGAGGTCATCACAGGTCAGAGAATCATTCGACCACAACAAAGATACAGATGAAGGTCTTGACAGAAGAAAGAACAAGGAAGGGAGGAGGTAACAAATAGTACAAGAAATGTACCCATGGCCATACATATGAAACTGTAACCCCTCTGTATATCACAATAAATAATTGTATAAATACATTGGCAATAAATAAGCAATTGTTTTTAAAAAACAAAGAACAAGGAAGTATCAACATTCAAGTTAAAGAAGTAAGACCTGTTGTAAATTGAAAAAACGTTCACTGTGGAAGAGATATATCAAAGATAGTTCTTGCGTTTTGCTTTATTTTTTTTTGTAGAGATTCAAATACTTGGATTGGTTGTTTGAGTAAAAAGGAATTGATTGGAGGAAATGTCAGATATGAATGAGCTGAGGGAACAAGATCAAAAGAGATAGCTGCACTTCAGGCACAGTGCTGGGCCAGGGACATGGGGATGTAGACCATGTATCTGACAGCCTGACTTCTGTTTGGAAATGCTGAGTTCCAAAGACTTCCTTTCTGATCAACTCCCTAAGGCTCTGAGGCCTACATAAAGTATGTGTGATGGTTTTTACTTGAAATTTTAATAGGAAATATAGCATGGTGCTTTCACTTACCAAAGGCCAGGATCACTGAGCCTGAGAATAAATGTAATGTCTTGGGGTTATAGATGACAGACTAGACACTTCCTTAGAACATGTCAATGACATAAATAAGGTCAGTCATTACAACCTGTGGAAGGATAGGGCACCTTCAATCTATCTTCTCACAGCTATAGGTTTGATACTGCTCCATCATCTGTGAAGAAAGGCATGCATTGAGCATGCTACTTTATTCCTCACTGTTACAAGAGTTTGTGGTGTTTTCTGTCTGAATGAAAAATCTCCTCTATGTGATGATATAGAAACCTGTAGTTTCTCCATCCAATAGCTTTGCCATCCTCATTATCATAAATGTAGAGTCAGCAAAAAGGAAGTTATTTTAGAGAAAGTGCACATATTCTTGTATGATGCTGTCTCAGAAACACAGTATGTCTATTATCATTTAATTCACAGTGCATTGGTTGAAAATTGGTCGAAACCATCTGACTGCATTTAGTCTGAGTCCTTCATGACTAGGGCAGGCACTCTTGGAATCTGTTCCACCCCGTGGAATGCAATGTACATATCTGGGTAGACTGCTGTCTCCTTTACCACAGTCCTTTTCCATATTTGGTATGTCCAGCTTCAAAAAGAAAATCTATTGGGCCTACAAGGACCAATAGCTATACCCTTATGAACACATAAGATGATGCTAAGTGAAATGAACACCATGTTATGAAAACAATTGTTATATCACAGTTGTAACTACTTTCAACTTCCCATGTGTATCTGTAGCTTCTATTATTGATGATGTTCTTGTATCACCTTCCTGTGGTTGTACCTACACTATCTCTGTAATCTTATCTGAGTATATTGGAAACCGTGTATACTGGTATGGGATGCAGGAAATTGAAAGGGAATACCAGATTTGAGAGACACAGGGTAAAAAAAGACAAACAACTACAAAAAGCAATACTTGCAAAACTGTTTGGTGTAAGTGAACTGAACACCTCGGGGGGCGGGGCGGGGGGAGGGAAAGGGGGAAGAGGGAGGGGGGTATGAGGGACAAGGTAACAAACAGTACAAGAAATGTATCCAATGCCTAACGTATGAAACTGTAACCTCTCTGTACATCAGTTTGATAATAAAAATTTGAAAAGAAAAAAAAAAAGAAAAAAGAAAATCTCCCTGGGAAATGACTGTATCTGTAAGGTTTCTTAGTTAAAATAATGAAAGAGAAAAAAGTACAGGATAATTTTGTTTTCATAACAGAAGAAAGAATATTTAGCGATATTTCCTTGGCAACAATTGAAGATTTGACTGAGTGGTGGTTTTTCTGAAAACCAAAGCATTCCATTTTAACACTTTTTGAACTTGAACTATCAGATTTACCAATGGAATAGTTTATTTTGATTTTCATATGACAATACTCTTAGGAATATAGTTTTATTAGTAACATAGTTTATCCTCCAATTAAAATAATTTATGTCCCAAATTTCTGTTTGTAATTGGACATGTGGAATTTGAGATAATATTTCATACATATGAAATTTCATATGATTTTTATCTCTATGCCATCCATGAGTCTATTTCATCATTTAACTGGATAGCAAGACCTTTGCATTATAAAATTTAATAAATAATGTTGTGGTGTTGGTAGTTATCATAGAAATTTTATAAATTGAAAATCATTTTGTTTACCCACATAGTACCCATAATCACAGAACTTCCAGAATTCCTGAGTGACTTAGAGTCTATATGTTTGCTTGCGTTGCCACAAGAAAGTCCAGGTGGCACTGACAAGAAAAATCTAGTTTTTTTGAAGTCTGACTTAAGTCATTAGAAATATTTTGTGGCAAGGATGCTTTCAAAACTTTTTTCCTTTTTAAAAATTATTTGTTGTCAAACAAAATTATGTACAGAAGGGTTACAGTTTCATATGTAAGGCAGAGAGTACCTTTCTTATCAAAGCTGTTATCTCCTCCCTTACTTTTCTCCTACTTTCCCCCCTCCCTTGTTCCCTCCCCCCGATTTGTGTAGTTGGTTTACAGCATATTGTCTTGTAAGTATTGCATTGATTTTCCTTTTACTCTTCATCTCTCCATTTTGATGTTCTCCTTCCCTTCTCTAGTTGTGATAAACATATATACAATACCCAGGCCACCAAAATTAATTATACTGACATAAGTGGTAAGACCATGGGGAAGAAAAACAAAAGAAAAAGACATAATTTCACATAGTACATAAAAAATAACAACAATAATAAATCACTTATTTCCATAACTTGGAATTCATTTTGTTTAGCATTGTTTTATGTGATCATATTTACATAGCTATTGAGCTATTGTGATAATCTGCTAGGACTATGAGGGAAACCATAGAGTCTATATTTCTTTGGGCCTAACTCATTTCACTTAATATGATTTTTCCCGTGTCTTTCCATTTTCTTAAGAATGGGGTAATATCAGTCCGTCTGATGGAAGCATAGAATTCCATTGTGTATATGTACCACAATTTCTTGACCCATTCATCTACTAAGGGTTATCTGGGTTGATTCCATATTTTAGCTATGGTAAATAGTGCTGCAATAAACATGGTTGTGCGGGGAGCTTTGGTATGGTTTTGTTTGTGATCCTAAGTAAATGTCCCAAAGTGGGGTTGCTGGGTCATAGCAAAGCTCTATGTTTAGTCTTCTAAGGAACTGCCACACTACTTTTCTGAGTGGTTGAACAAATTTACACTCCTGCCAACAGTGTAATAGTGTTCCCTTTGGCCACATACATGACATCATCTGTTATCAGTTTTCTTGATAATGGCCATTCTTACTGGGGTGAGGTGGAATCTCAATGTTGTTTCAACCTTCTTTTAGCACTGGCTGATACATAAATACATATATGTATAATATTATATATAATATTCCAAGATAAATTTTGTTTTAAAATAATTTCTCTTTTCTTGTTTATACATCAAATTAAGCCTTTGTTTATTGGTTCTGTTTATGTTAATATTCAGTTTGTCATACTTTGATTTATTAAAAGCATATAAATCAAAGGCAGTCCCATTACTTTTATTTGCAGTTCTGAATATGGTACAATGACTAAATGACTGAAAGTAGGAGCCATGAGGGAAATGTGGAGTAAAATGCTGGTTAAAAAAAGACAATAAACACTCACAACATCGATGCCCCATAGTTATGTCAATATAGCATCTATTTTGCATATCTCAATTGATAAATAATTTTTATTGTTTCTACAAATAATTTGCATAGAGTAATTGAAAATTAAAGACCCATTTTACTTAATGGTGCTATATTTTAAAACACTGAGTATTTAATAAAAGTTAGCTACTATGTTAAATATTATTTGAATTTAACTATAAGCATTACAAATCTGTGTTCTCTCTCTCTTTTTTTTTTTTTTTGCCAGTCCTGGGGCTTGGACTCAGGGCCTGAGTACTGTCCCTGGCTTCTCTTTGCTCAAAGCTAGCACTCTGCCACTTGAGCCACAGCAGCACTTCTGGCCTTTCCTATATATGTGGTGCTGAGAAATTGAACCTAGGGCTTCATGTATAGGAGGTAAGAACTCTTGCCACTAGGCCATATTCCCAGCCCTGTTCTTCTTTCTTCTGAAGAATTATTTTGTGACAAGTCCTAGCCTCGAAGCCTAACTCAGCCATCAACTGATCTTAACTCAGCCCACTAGTGCTTTGAGTATAGATGTTTGACACTATGCCCAGAAAGAACTGGAGCTTCCTATCTGGTAGCTCACTTTTGTCATTCTATCTACTCAGGAAGCTGAAATCTGAGGATCGTTGTTCATAACCAAACTAGGCAGGAAAGGCTGTGAGACTTTTACCTCCAGGTACCCATACTGTGTGTCCATGCACATGTGTGTGCGTGCACACACACACACACACACACTCAGCCAGAAGTGAAACTATGGCTCAAGTGGTGGAGCACCAACATTGAGTGAAAAAGCTAAGGGATAATGTGTAGATCCTGACTTCAAGCCATCATGTCAGCACATTAAATGTCCTTCTCTATCTTTGGCAATGTTGAATCTCTACTTGCTGATTAATTTCAGGTAGTCTCTAGTTGGTTACCACCATTACCAACAAGTTCAAGGTTAAGGATTCAGAACTCCTGGGTGAATCATCCAATCCCGCATCCTCCATCTTTTCTTTTATTTCTAGAGTTTCATCTAACTGTTCATTTTGAAAACCTCAGTCTTGGGGCCAAAGGGCATGTGATGAGTCAGTAAATGGATCACAGCAAACCCAGCTCCATTTTCTCTGATGAAAACACACTGTAGCATCTCTGACCTGCTGATGGGTTCACAGCACTGTGATTTCTTCTGACAGAGACACATCACTCAAGATAGTGATTCTTCCCAAAATTAAATTTGTCTGTCCTTTATGATTTTCCCACAGCATAAAGGATATTTCTTTACATTTATGTTTACAAATACATATTTTTGCTTGTATTTGTGTGTAATTGGTATAAAAATACCCCCTCCTTCCAAAAAAAACCTTGAAAGTATTTTGTGAAAGCCATGTTTATGGTATCAGGAATGAAAGAACAAGATGACGGTTAATGTCAATATAGGTATTGTATCTTAATTAATATGACCAAGTCTCTATGGCAGTGATTTATAAATGTTGTCTCATTAAATTCTTTGAGTTTGGCCTATGGAAGTTTAGATATCATGTAAATCTCAGCTAATCTATTAAGCGTGGATAAGACCTCCCAAACTTGGAAGCCTAACAGTCTCACTTTCCCAAAGTGAATACCATTAACTTTCATTTTATACTTTCCCCTGAAAAGGCAGTGACAAAAGGGTCCACTGTTGTCTTAATTAGAGTGTAGAAGAGCTTCATACTTATCTGTTCATGATTAAGTTTCTGTCCCAGCCTAGAGGTCAATTGACAGGAAATGCCCCCCTCAATGTTTTTATGCATTTTAATTTATTATCTATTTGACTTATTGTTTCCTGCTTGGACTTATGCAGGTTATTTCATTTAAATGCCTAACTCAACACCAAATCAAGATACAGAAAATGAATGTCACCAAGTGTTGAAGGTGCTGAGCTCACAGCAATAAACACACACACACACACACACACACACACAATATCCACAGTTAAAAATCCCTCTACCTGTGGAATTTTTATCCAGATGAAGACAAATTGATAATATGGAAGTTAAATGAAACATATAGCCTGTGGCTATGGAATTGTTAGTTGAAATAATGCAGGGAACACAGATACAGAAGATGGGCATTTCAATTTTCAATGATGTCTTCAGGAAAGGAGTCACAGAGAAAGACTATTTCAATAAAGACCTTAACAAAGTGGAGGATTGGGACACCAAATATAAAAACCTGAAAACTGAGGCATGGTTATTTAGTTCCAGGATTTGTTATTGTGGCTGGAATAGGATAAGTAAAGAGCAGAATAATGCCAGGCACATTCAGAAGAGTTAGAGGGTTGTTGTAAGACTACTGTGGGGAAGACACTGGAATTCTGAGAACAAAGGATTGTGCTATCTTCTTTGTTAGGATTAATCAGTTGCCTGGACAGAAGACAACAAAGGCAGAGCAAGTGAGATCAGTAGGAAAGCTACAGAGACTTCCAATGGAAGTTGTTAGTGGCTCTGAACAATGTAATACCAGGAGAACCAATGAAAAATAACCTGTCTGAAACACTTTGAAGACACAATCAACAGGATTTTGTCATAGGTAGGGTGGGAGTGTGTTCAACGGAGTCAAGTTCAACTTCAAGATTGATTGTTCCAAGAACTGGAAAGATGGACTAAATGGCAGAGAGGCTCACTGTTAAGAATGAATTTCAGGGCAAAGAAAGAAATAATCACAGATCCTGGTATGTTTTATTTGCTGTCAGACATCCAGGAGATCTAAACAGATGTCACTTGAATGTCTCTAGAGAAGTCTGGAACCTGTCGGCAGGTAAATGGTATTTAAAAGGATCAACTGAATAATTTCTAGGAATTAATGAAAAATGAAAATGTAAATGTTTTAATCCCAAATATATTATAAATTCCATGACAGTAATAGCAGAGCTTTAAACCAAGTAGAAACTACTTGAGAACAGAATCCAGTGTACAGAGCTGATCCTGGTTTAAGATCATCATTCCAAATGTGTTCTGCAACATTGAACCACTTACAGATACAAAGATAAATGGATAGGTGGATAGGTGTCCAAGGACTAAGCTCTAACTATTTCAATGCAGAGAGGCTGCATTGAATTAACTGAGGTGAAATTAGGAAGACACCTTGTTGTTTCTTCCTCAGAGGTGGTCCTGGGGGGGGGGTAAGGGCAACCGAGTCATGATGCAGACACCGGAGACAGGTCTCAAGGAACAAGTCTACTTTATTGCAGAAGCACAGCAGCCTACATACATTTTTTCAACTAATTATAATACCCTACTCACCCTAGCAACCCAATGTAACTTATTACCTTAAGGTTAAGTTGTTTACCAGGTTCTTTGGCTC
Source organism: Perognathus longimembris pacificus (assembly GCF_023159225.1). Lineage (NCBI taxonomy): Eukaryota > Metazoa > Chordata > Mammalia > Rodentia > Heteromyidae > Perognathus > Perognathus longimembris. Next base: position 133,519,191 of record NC_063162.1, on the reverse strand, counting down.
AGTTATCAAGAATGAGGAAGGTGCGGTGGTACCTGACGTGGAGGAGCTCCTGACACAGGGCAAACAACACACAGTGTTCTGTGTGGTCTTAGGTGCACAGTGTGCTGTCACGCCATGTCCTTTATGGCAGCGGCATACACTCCAAGGTCAGCCTTGCCTCCCACAACACCACAACCAAACAGAACTGAAACCAGAGTAAAACACTATGTGTTTGATTCTGGTTCTGTAGTGTTTAGGCTCAGTCAAAGGATCTGAGTGGTTGATTTTGATGTTACTGCTGCTCAAGAAAGTTTAGCTACCATTGGATTTATTTCATGATGGATCGATTTGGAGCATTTTGCCATCTACAAGCTACTTCAGGGTTTCTCTTTAACATTACTTAAAAAAAAACATAATCACTTCTAGTAATCAATGAGATGTTTGAAGTCCACTGGCTGAAGTTCTCCTTAGAAAGTCAGAAGAAAATCTATTTTTCAATACAGGTGCCACTTTGGTAGTCAGAGAGATGAGGAGATAGATGACAGAAGCAGAGTGAGGCAAGATGGAAGGAGAACTGCTCAGGGAGTGTGCAGAACAGCCAAACAGAATCTCCCTGGCTGTAGGGTAAGCATGAGATGAAACCATCCAATGCAAAACAGAACTATTTGGGAATAAATCATAAATTTGTTTCTTTTCACATGACATTCACATGCCTTGAATGTTAGCAAAAGAAGACTGCCTTATTCTTCAAGAGGATTATAAATTTCACCAGGTTTGTGTTCAGATAGCTCCATCCTCATTCTTCCTGGTCTTTTGATTACAGATGACCCTGGCTGTGTACAAATGTTGCAATCAGAGAGTGAAGAAGGAGCTATAATGAGGTTGGAAAAATGTGTCCTTCTTATGCATTCCATTGTACCAGTTCTTCCAGAGCTTATCCAGAAATTGCTTAAATCTGTCTTAGTGGTCCATGACCTCTTCACAGTCAACATATGCCTGAGTTGTGGAGGCCAACGAGCTGAGAAGCCATTAGTGGATGTAAGGGAATGCATCCTTGTTTCCTATATTCATGGATATTTTGGAGTAATGGAAGCAGGGGAAGTGTGTAAGAGGAAGTTAGAAAAAGATTATTAACACTCCTACTACCACTGTCAGTATCTTTTGATTGATTCATATGCATTCTGACGACTTATATCATTGAGACAGAAAGCTGTTGTGTGGTTCTAAGAATGTAGCGCCCAAATGGTTATTGCCTTGACATTGTCAAATACACTTGTTGTTTGGACCAAAACTTTTTCTACCTACTTCAAAGTGTGATTACAATGTCTTTCTAGATAATTGGAACATGGCTACCACCACTTCAGTAATCAAAATTATTGGGCTAATTGGTATCTCTCTCTCTTATTTTTTCTTTCTTTTGTTCTTCATACCTGGATGATACTTTATTAGTATCTCTTTGTGCATATTCTGTGCATATGAGACTTTTTTTTCTTTTTTTTTGCCAGTCCTGGGCCTTGGACTCAGGGCCTGAGCACTGTCCCTGGCTTCTTCCTGCTCAAGGCTAGCACTCTGCCGCTTGAGCCAAAGCGCCACTTCTGGCCGTTTTCTGTATATGTGGTGCTGGGGAATCGAACCTAGGGCCTCGTGTATCCGAGGCAGGCACTCTTGCCACTAGGCCATATCCCCAGCCCGATATGAGACATTTTTGAAGACATCTTAATCTACCCTGAAATTCCTCTGTGAGAAAAATATTACCCTCCCTCAACTGTACAAGCTGCAAAAGAACAGAGAAGAAAATAAAATTAGACATCTTTCAAACACTAGGGAAAATTTTGATAGTTTGGATTCTTGCTTGCTTGATTGGTTTGTTGATTTTCTTATGTTTAAGAATAATCCCAACTATTTATCTTTAAAATTCATTATAAAGAGGTGGTGCTGGAACCACACTCACTGTTAAAAAAAAAACATGTTTATTCCTGTCGTGAAAAGAAATTAGAATTGTTTTTGGGTGTGCAGAAATCCAGTAATGTCTTTTTATAACCAATGTTCATTTTCCAAGCTTTGGTTGTAAAGTCTCCATTCCTTTCCAATATGGAAGATATTTTTAATTTTTTTTTGCTTTTTTTTATTCAAATTTTTATTATCAAACTGATGTACAGAGAGGTTACAGTTTCATACATTAAGATATTTTTAATTTTATAATCCATGACATTATAGATTAAACTTGTCCTGAATGAGAGTATTTAGAGCTTTTCTTGTTTTAATTTTTTTCATACATTTATACCATATTATCCTCCCCCTGCCAGTTTTAAATTAGCATCACTTAATTGTATAAGGCAGTTTCATTTCAACAGGACAATATATGCATACAATGTATCTTGTTTGGACTCATCTCCTTTTTCACTTTCCCTTACCCTCTCTCTTCCTTAGCAAACCTAGTTCAACAAGCTTTATTATTTGACTTTTACACATGTACATCAAGTGCTTTCACTATATTCAGCCTCCTTCACCCTATCTATAACAGCACTTTTATTAGTTTTACTCTGTTGTCATTATGTTTCTGACCTGTGGGACATCTCCATTTCATTAGATGGTGAAAGATGAAGCTCATGTGCTCAGGCCCTTCAGAGTCCAAGGCTCTGTGAGATTTTGGATTTATTTTATTTTTTTTATGCTTATTTATTGTCAGAGTGATGTACAGAGAGGTTACAGTTTCATACGTTAGGCCTTGGGTACATTTCAAGATTTTGGATTTTAAAGTACAATTTTATGTAGATGCTTTTCCTGTGTTAAATTTATATTTTTTCCAAAAGCTCTTTTAAGCGAGAACATAATTAAGATGAACATTCTGGAGTAATTTAGAACTCTAATGTCTAATGGAGAGCTTGGTACACTAAGCATAGTGCTATTTAATTCTTAAGTCTATGTTTATTATGTCTTTTTCTGAGTAGACTTGCCAAAAAAAAACAACAACAAACCCACAGTAATGCATTTAATGAGGAAGTTTGCAGTCCAAAATCTTCTTTATATCTAATATTAAGCAAGTTTAAATTTAGTATGTATTTTAGAGGTTCTCCCAAAGAAGGACAGAAAATGATTACTTGTATTACTGGTAGCAGAGAAAAGTTAGAAAATTTCTTTAGCTATAAAGGCATTTATGTACTATTTGGATTCACTTTATATATTATAACAAGATAAAGACATGCTAAGAAATTTAATTAATCACTATGGATGCTCTAGTCATTTCATGTCTGTTTGATTTCTAGATTTTATTTATGTATTTGTTTGTTTATTTGTTTATTTATTTATTTTGTGGGCTAAATTGGCTTAGCAAGGTCTGGTGGAGATGAATCTGATGGCTACATATTCAAGTATGTTTGCAATATTGATGTGTGTGGCTTGAACTTTGCCATGTTTTTCTTCAGTATTCTTCCTCTGCATTTCATTTTCTTTGGAGATTTTTTTTATAACAATGCTAGCTTGGAAAATAAGCAGAAATCAAAGACTAAGTAACTCATGAGAATCTTAGGAGTTTTCATAATTATAGGTTGCCTCCAAGTAGACGCCAAAGCTTAGGGAAAGTGATGGTAGTTTAAAGGCACATAAATGCACCCCATTGGGATCTTAATTCCAGTAAAATCTTTAGTACTCTCCAAGTTGATATAGGATTTCTCTTTACCCATTCCTCCCTTTGCCTAGGGGTGTCCTTGAAGCAGGTCTCTGTTGATGCTGATACTCATGAGCCAAGCTGAGAATCTCGAGTTTACAGCTCGTCACTTTGTTTTATAGTCACAATGTCATCAGTGTGGTATGGTAGCCATTACTGAGACCCAGTTTACACATTGGGAAACTCTAGAAACCATGTTGGTATAATTGCTGTAAATAAAATTCTTGAAGATCTTCATATACCTAAAACTAAGAAGCACTTTCTATGTGATCATTATGTAAGGAACCTCACATAGATTCTTATTAATAACATAAAGTTAACATAAATATAATTATGTACACATGAATAATCTTCCCACTTTATTCATTTTAATATCTTAATATTTAGGGTTAATAAATATTATTATTGAGATAATATTTACCAGAGAGAATTGCATAAGTGAGATGACATTTGAAACAATTAAATTTTGCATTTTTTTTCTTTTTTCTTTTTACTAAACTGTTTTTATTATTAAATTTTATTGATAAGGTGATGTGCAGAGAGGGTATAGTTACATAATATGGTTGTGAGTACATTTTTGTCATATTTGTTACACCCTCCTTCATTTTTCTTTCCCTTCCCCAGTTCAGATAAGCATATATACAATATCCAGTGTACCAGAATCATATACAGTGACCACAGGGGGTACATCAAAGGAAATTCACCTAGTACTTTAAACATTGACAACAGTAAAATCCTCCTGTTTCCATCTCTTGGAGTTCATTTTGCTTAGCCTCATCTTATATAATCATATGTATGTAGCTCTTGAGCTATTGTGCTCCTAAAAAGTCTATCCTAGATCTTTTTATGTTTATTTAGTAATTTTTTGGTTTTAGAGAGATTATGTAAAATCGCTGACTAAAATATGTAGAAATACCATTTGAAAAGAAGTTTGTTGCTTTACAGACATGATCTCTACTGTTCTCCCTTCCCCCTCCAACAACCACATATCAGGGAGATCATTCCTTTGTCCTCTGTGCTCTAGGCTTGCATCGCTCAATATTATTCGTTCAAGATCTGACCATTTCCCTGTGAATGCCATTATTTTATCATTTCTTTTTTTTTGCTATTAAGATTACCTTTAAGTACACATTAAACAAGAGATTGAGTCTGCATTTTTGTTGAAAGATATTCCCCTATTAACAATAGGGTCTCATGTAAGGATAACATTATTAGTAGAGGAATTGATAAGTAAACTCAGAAATCTGTATAGTATAACTTCACAGATGAGAATAGTGTTTATTTGACTTCCTGATGCTCTCCTAATAGTGTAGAAACTTCTTGATCTCTAAGTTTTACCATCTGGTAAAAGAAAACTTCTAACCTAAGAAAATGCAACAGTAATGGTTATCTATGAATTCATCCTTCTGAAGTTTTTTCAATGTTTTATGAGCTCAGGATGTGAAAGTGGAAGATCAACAATTTTTGTTTTTAAGTACTGCTCTATCTCCTTCCATACCACAAGGAAAAATTCAAACAAGTGGTATTAATGTTTTAACTTATTCATGTGTCATTTGTAGAAAGGAAAAATTTCCAGAAGGGTCCTACAGTTAATTTGAGCATTGAGGAGTGAGTAAGAAATGAGCACAGGCAGAATTTTCAAAATGCATGTACCAGGACTCACTCCCTAGACTATCTTAATTTTACAGGTTGGTATTCTTTTATATTTGGTAATGGCACCAATATTCATTTTGATATGATGTCGTCATTGAGAAAACTCTAGAAGCATAGTTTAGAGGGGCTATTTAAGTCACACCCTTACAACCTGCTTGCAATTTATCATGTTGGATTGTTGAAATTAGGGCACAAAATGGAGATAAAAACAGTAAGTGGTGTGGAAGAATGATATTGTACAATGCCTCCTTGTCACTCTTATTTTCACTGTATATAATTTACCTTCTGGGGTAAGGAATACTGAAAGAACATCACTTGCCCACAGGTATTTCCTGAGAAAGGCTTTTGTGGCATAAAACAATAATTTCTTCTTATTCTGGTCTTGGACCTTTGTTTGTGGAGTTCATTTATAATCTGAAAAGGAAAATAGGCTCCATCAGCTTGTTTGTTTATTGTGGATTTGTTTTCAGCAATCAGGTTTTGTTAAAAAAAATACAAATTAGCTCATCTTCCCTTGTAAGTTGGGATGTTTGCTACAGTTTAGGACAACTTCAATAAGTGTATTTGAATGCATCTTAGCAGAGATGCTGTAATAATTTTATAAAATGGCATGTTATTTGATTTACCTTTAACTAGGCAGACTTAACAGCTGCAATTCTCTTTTCTTTTCCTTCCCTCAGATGTACATCCAGACGGCAACTCTTACTGTGTCCATGAGTCTCAGTGCTTCAGTGTCTCTGGGAATGCTCTATATGCCCAAGGTTTATATTATAATTTTTCATCCAGAGCAGAATGTTCAAAAACGTAAGAGAAGCTTCAAGGCTGTGGTGACAGCTGCCACCATGCAAAGCAAACTGATCCAAAAGGGAAATGACAGACCAAACGGCGAAGTGAAAAGCGAACTCTGTGAGAGTCTTGAAACCAACAGTAAGTCATCCGTAGACTTTCAGATGGTCAAGAGCGGGAGCACTTCCTAATAGATGTACGTTGAACAATCTTCTACTAGCCTTGGGGACTGTGCTACATGGTCAGGGGAATAATGTACCCACACACTGTAAGGCTGTCAGAACCATTTGGTGATAGAGCTGGATGATTGCAGGATGAGTGGCTGTTCTTCAGAGCATAAACATGCCCTGCAAATCTCTTACAATGCATGCCACTCAAATCTTCCTTTGTATGCATCATAGATTTGTGTTTTGGAAAGCTGTTCCATTTGTAAATTCTATCAGAAACATAGAAACAATTTCCCAATTTTTCCGAGTTCAATACTGGATGTTCCTTGTAATTGCAACTATTTAGCAATACTGGTAGAATCTATTAGAAGAGATCTTACATGATCCACAACAACAACAAACACTGACATGACATTTGGAACTTTAGAGGAATGAGAAAAATGGCCAATGTATTTTAGTTAAATTACAGCAATTACATCATTCCTCCTTGTGTTCTTTTTGACATACCTTGATTTGTTGGAGACATAATGACAATTAGACCTGTTTAATGCAAGCCTAGTAACCTTGAAAGCAAATCCTTTCCATTACCACCAACATTTCTGTTTTCTTCATCCATCTTCCTCTTCTCTAGGGTGTACTTCAGAAACAGCATACGAAACATCACAATGATACTCAGACTAATCTACTACAATTTAACTGGTCAATTAATTCCATCTTTGTATCTGCAGCAGAATAGCAAATAGGCTAAAGATTTATGTTGTAAAATAGCACAAGGCTGACCATAGTAAAAATTACTTTCCTCCCAGAATTCTTCAATGGGCTATATTACTCATTTTACTATACTTTTGACATGAAACTCAGGAGGATTAGAATTGAATTTATGTGGTTTAGTTATTCCTGATGTTATTCAAAGTCTTCACTGCATTCAAAAATTTCCTTTGTATTAAGATTTTGAGGTGAGCCAGGTGCCAGTGGCTCATGCTTGTAATCCTAGCTGCTCAGGAGGCTGAGATCTGAGGATCATGGTTCAAAGCCAGCCCGGGCAGGAATGTCTGTGACTTTTATCTCCAATTAGCCACCGGAAAACTGGAAGTGGCACCTGTGGCTCAAGTGGTAGAGCACTAGCCTTGCACTGAAGAGCTCAGGGACAGCACCCAGGCCCAGAGTTGAAGCCCCACAACAGACCAAAAAAAAAATATTTTGAGGTGAGTGGTCAGAGGTCAGATAGTGGACTATCTCATAGACAGAGCCAACCCAGAAGATCAACTTTTCTTAATTAACTCATTGGCCTCATTTACTTTTAGTTCTCCTAGTAATTCTGGGTTACCTTCTTATCACCATTACCAAATTCAGTTCTCTTTTAGAGAAAGAACTCTGACAAGATCCCACAAATACTCCTCAAATAGTCACCATTCTGTTAACTTGTGATATGTCAACGGAAGGCATACTAATGATGAATTCTAAACCAATTCCTTACAATCATCTTTCAATATAGATGAATAATTGACGAATAATAATCTCAGTTAAAATGATTCATAACTACTATTCAAGTCACCAGAATAGGATGCTGTGATCTGAGGGCAGAATTTTCCCTTTCTTTTTCTACCATGAAAGCATCAGTGTGGAAAGTTAAAACCCATGTAGAGGCCAGTAAATTGCTCTTGGCAATGGACGCCCTTTGAACATTGTACCTCCCTGATGAATCACGACAGTCTATTGTTGTACCTGTGTTTTAGTAACAATCCAAAAAAACATTTGATAATATGGTTTCAAGTGAGAACATCCACATTTAGAGTGAAACAAGTACCAATCATCCCACACCCTCCTGTGGAAAAAAGGTAATAGCATTTTTTACTTTAAAGAACAAACAGTTCTTCTCAGAAGGAAATTTCCTAATATTTCAAAGTACTAATCTTGCATTATGGAAATAACCCTCAAACACTTACTATTATTTTTGTTGATGTTGAAATGGAAATTATACACATACATATGTTCCTCTATTTTTTGTAAAATAAGAAGGAAACATTCAAATCACAAAGACTTTAGAGAGGAAGTCTATAATATTCCTGAGAAGTTAGAAGGGTCACTTTTGGGAGATGAAGGAAAGTAAAAAGAGGAATGAAGATTATTTCAATCATTGCCTGAATGGAGGTTGAAGTTTACTTGAGAGATTTGAGTGTGTTTATCATTTACAGGACTAGCTTAGGTTTAAATAAATTGGGTCCAGTTAGAGTGGCTTAGATTATGCATTTGGGAGGGACAGTTTTGTGAAATCTTCACACATTTATCCATCAGAGCAGCCATGATCATTTTTGCTTCCCTGTTTCCTTACATGGTCATTGTTCAAGGAGAGGGTAGATTTCTGTGCTGTACCAACAAGCCTTGTCATTACTATATAGAATTCCATGTGCAAACCCAGGTTTCTATGGCTTTGTGTCCATGTTGCCATTAGTACATTAGCTTTTACAAATTAGCTAAAAGCTTCTGAAATCACAAGCCCACTTAAAAAAATAAGCATCCACACAATTAACTACTTAAATATGATATTTTTCTCCTAAAATTGTGTGGATTTAGAAATGCAGTTGTATATTGGAAAAGCATTTGACATTCAGTTATGAGAAGTGCCTCATCTTCTCAAATTCAAAACATTTCCTCTAAAAATGAACAGCCTATTCTCAATAAAACCTATGCTGCTAATCCACTGGAACCGTGTGTATGTTGCTGCCATCTTATCCCTTCTCTTATCCCATTTCCATAGGGAAGTGACATTGTATTCACAAGTTTTTTCAAAGCTATAAAACAATCACAGTAAATGTAAAGGTATCATTGTTACCTTAATATGCAGGTTGCTGATGGTTAAAAGAAAATAGTGTCTCAGAATCAACAACAACAACAACAACAAAACATTGTTCAGCATTCTTTTCTCTTTTTGGATATGTGGAAGATTTTGATCATTATGGATGTTACTTGATTATTGAGATTTTTTTTTTTCATTCTGACCTAATAACTGTAACATATGTGCACTTCTGTGGTCATACTCTGAAGCTCTACAAGTCATCTTGTACATGTGAGTTGTTCATGCCAGACATTCCCATCACAAATTTCAGATGTGAAGGTTTCATTATGCTACAGGACATAAATAAAAGTAATGTTAAACTGGAAAGCAAAAGAACTTGGTGAACTTGTGAAATACAAAAATCCTATATAAAGCAGGGCTTTTTGTTTGCCAAAACAGGAATAGAGTTAGAAGCAAACTTGTCATCTGTAAATTTTACCAACTGTACCAAATGAAGCAATGCTGGACATGGTATTCCTTATGCTATGTTCATGAATGAGTCAGGGAAACAGCTATCATTGAAAGTTGACTTGCTTTCTGTAGCAAGTGGGCAGAGTACACATGCACTGCTGTATCCAAAACTTGTTTTCATGTAAGTATTTATGACAACTGTAAAAATTCTTGTATTAGGCCTTCTGCTCATTTTAGATCTATTTTTTTTCTCTAGCTTTTTGTTGTTCTTGGTTGTTGGTGGTGGTCATGGGGCTTGATCTTGGGGCTTGGGCACTGTCTCTGAGCTTTTCTGCTCTAGGCTAGCACTCTATTACTTTGAGTCACAGCTCCACTTTTAGTTTTCTGGTGTTTAGTTGGAAATAAGAGTCTCATGGACTTTTCTGCCCGGGCTGGCTTTGAACCTCCATCATTCGCTCTCAGCCTCATGAGTAGCTAGGATTATAGGCATGAACTACCAGCACGTGGCCTTATCATATTTTTGAAAAGGTTTATGCAAATTATCTTCTCTTCATGGTTTATTTTTTCTTCTTATTGTTTGCTCTTCATTTCTTTATTTGATTTACCATCTTGACAAAACACTCTGTTTCCAAACTTTATGTTTCTTGACTGAAATCAATGGAAAAAGTTAATTGAAACTAGTGTAAATTATAGTTCTAATTTCTCAATAATACTCTACCATCTTCCAGAAGATTTCTTTTAATACTTTCAAAAATCAAGTGTAGTGAATCTTCATTTTGTCCTAAACTCTCAGAATTAAAATGATGATTAAAGATGATGTATATGTTAATACCATCATCAGGATGCCATACTGTGAAGATCTTTATTTCCTTCTTGTTTCAACCATGATCTTTGCTTTGTCTGATGCACAAACACTTCCTGTGTCTTGAGGTTTTGTTGGTGATCTTTAACAGTGCACAAAGTTGACTGACCCCTCAAATGCTCACTTCTTCAATCCCTTTGAGTTCTCTAATTAACTTAAGTCCTTTGAAAATACATTTATGTTTTAAAAGAAATTTGAGGGCACATAAGAGCATTATACAAATTAAAAATGAAGACTTCATGTAAACAAATGTGAAAAAATGTGTTTCAGTAAGATATCAGCAGATATTTTACTGTTTGGTAAGATACTAGAGTTTTTCTTCCATAACTATAAGTTCCTCCTTAATTTAAAAAAATTGTAGGACACATTAAGTTATCTGTTCTTTTCATTTTACATGGATGTTTCTTGGTCAAATATACTCCTAAATTGAATCTCACCAATGTCTGTTAATGGCTAGTATCTTAATAGTTTTAATTTTCTCTTAAACATTTATGTGCTGTACACCTCATACTAGTGGTTTTCTCAGATTAAGCTTGCTGCTAAATTTTTATTTCTGTAATCTTTGAATTCCTTCGGTAGGCTTAAAAATTAAACTTACCACTTACAAACTGAATGTCATAAAACATCAAAGAACTGAAATTTTGAAACCTACTTAAAATCATATTAACACAATAATTTATTATTACATACTATTAATCTGTCCCAATTTGTCTTAACAGCTTCCTCTACCAAGACAACATATATCAGCTACAGCAATCATTCAATCTGAACAGGGAAATGATACAATCTGAAGAAACGTGGTTTGTGATTTTACACAACGAATATGAGACTACAAAAACTCCTTCCTGGAGATCAACGTAGACTACAACCAATCAAATCCATAGTCAGTCTTGTAAGGAACAAAAATTAGCCATGAGCCAAATGTACCAATAACTAGCGGGGAATGAAGAAACCCGTGTTATACAAAACAACCAATGAGTGTCAAGCTAAACATATTGCTGACTCATGAGCAATTTAAAAACAAAAAACACAAAACAAAACAAAAAAAAACAACAAAAACCTAAAATCTCAAAAGGAAAACTAATGTTAGCTTGTGAAAAAAAATGCTGTTGAAATCAACCATGTCTGATGTTATTCTTGTAAGTACTTTTCTGTGATTGTGAGAATTCCCGTTCCTGCCCCACATTGTTCAACTTGTATAAGACAATGAGTCTGTTTCTTGTAAAGGCTGACCTGATTGAAGCCCTGGATTGTGCTAAAAATAAATGCAATGATTGACGCATGCAATTTTTTATACAAATAATTTATTTCTAATAATAAAGGAATGTTTTGCAAATGTTGAGAGTTGTTTCGTTCCAGTTTTCAAAAGCTAGGTCATTCATCTTTCCAGTTGGTCCTACTTCTGTTTCTTTTTCCTGGCGTTCCCAAGGAAATACCATTTGTTCCAGCAATGTTTATGTATTTGTGTGTGCTTATGAAAAGGTTCCTTTTATTCCTATATGAAAAGGCATTACTTGCCTAAGATTTTTCTGAATACTTCCAGGTTTCTGTGATAGTTTTTCATAGTAACTGTTTCTTTCATGGAGAATCAAGTATTTGCTTGAATAGCTGCAAGTTATTATAGTTGACCCGTGATGGGTTAAGCTTTACTTGGAAAATGTAATATGAAAAGCACTATGTTAAAAATACATATATATATACATATATATATATATATATATATATATATCAAGGTGTTACTGAAATTATCCATTACATTTCTAATTCAAAACTTTTGCATAATGAAATCTCCCCCGGTATGTGATATTAACCTCTTCTCACCTGGACCTAAAAATCACTGAAATCTGTAATGGTAATGGGCCTTACCAATTGCTTTCTTCAAAGCACAGAATTAGCATATTTATTCCCTTACCATCACTAAAGAAGCCACAGTTCAGATAACATGTCAATGCTTTCTTATTTTCCAAATGAAAACATTCATTGGTTCATAGAACAGTATCATTAAAGAGAGAGAAAACAGGGAGTCTGTCTCCTGCTAATAAACCATGCCAGAATGGAGAAAAGGAGCATGTGAAAGGCCTTCAAATCTGTTACGATGAGTGCCTCTATCGCATACAACCCCAGCCATCCATCAAATCAATGGGTCTCTGCAATCATTTTGTTAGTAAATGTTCTCTCTGCTGAGTTAGCTTGGATGGCTCATTGCACTTTGTATAGGTATAAAGAGCTCTGTAACTTCCACCCAGATAGTAACCATCAACTTTATTTAATAGAGAAGGTTGAGGTAACAGCACAGGTTCCTTTCACATATGGTAACATTTCCCAGATACGTAGGAAGAAGATAGCCACAGAAAGCAAGGATTATGTATTTACTGCCCTTTGTGGAATTTTTCTGAAAAGTGTTTTCCTTTGTAGATAATATTCAAATCAAAGAATAAGGGTATTATTTTAAAGTTTTCAGATAATCTGAATTGCTAATGACACATTCCTATAATCTGGATCCTAAACCCACTCCTAGGTGTGCCTTTTTAGATAAGACTGACACTAAGGAACATATAACTGAATATTTAGCCTATGATTGGGTTGTCATGTATTTCAGTACCAATAGACATCCTAAGAGAGAATTTTAAATTGCTAGTATTCTTTGTATTAGAGATTGTTGGTGGTTTGTAAGAATCTGTTACTTGATTTTAGGTGATTATCCATATGTTTTGCCAAGAAAAACACTTGAATTTTATAAGCCTTGCATTTCAATAAGAGAACAAAAATTCAAGTGTATGTTCATGTTCTCATGTATTCATTGATTCTAATCAGGGTAATTGATGTGACAGGGTAACTATGAGAGCATAGCTGGTTCTCAGAAAAACTATGAATTACTACTATTATTAATACTTTTTAAAATTTTAAAGATTTTTTTAGGAGGACAAATAAAATATCCTGGCATTTCGAAAATTTTCTTCCAATTGCAAGTTTACCAGTGGGTAAATTTAGCTACTTCCCTTAACTAATTTTATAAATACTTGTTGCTTGTTTGGTGCCATGCAAAATCTGATTAACTCAAAATCGAGGTTGTCCTGTTCCATATGCCAGTTGTTATTTATAACTTTTTCTGCTGATGAGGCGTATTGCCCTCCACAAGGATTAGGAGTCCTACCATTCTTCTAGTAGAAGCTCCTTTAGCTCTTATAGTAGGAGGTGGAGAATCTGCCCTCTACTGTATTTGTTTTCTCAGGGATTTTGCTGAGGGCTTCTCAGAGGTTGTCAGATAGCCTGGGACAACAGTAGCATCCTGTGAGAGAGATTTAGCATGTGCTTGGTACTGGCTCACAGGATCCGTGCTTTAAAACAAACTGTCTGTGCTCTATAGATAAGCAAATGCAAAGTTGCATGAGAAAAAATATAGTATTATAGTTTTTAGAATTGACCTTGTGTTTTATTCTGGACAGGAAATGTCATATCTAATCTTAGTATGCCAGAGGTAATGCTAAAAATGTAGCCCATAGTAATATTCAGCAAATGTCACTTATACACAATGAGAGATATTTAGTGTGACCTTGAGCCAGTCTGACCTCAGTTAAAAAATAGATAATAATAGTCAATATTCCAAGCTGTCTAACTCGATGATAGTTGATCTGTCACAAACACCGTAAGTAATTGAAACTTAAGGACAAGAAATTTTAATTAATTGAAACTTAAAGGACAACCAGTGGAAAATGAAGACTAAGACAGAAAATGTTTAAAGAGACTTCTTATTTCGTATTAATACGATTTTATTTTTTATTTAAGTTACCTTACTATGGATAAACTAGTGACATATCGTTTTATTACTTATAATTTCCCCTTTAATTCAGTATTCTATAGTGTTTACCAATACTTGACAATATCAAAGCAATATTAACAATTTTTTAAAGTACATTAGTCAACATTGTTATTTTATTCCGTCAGCAGGTAGAAGACATGACTTTTTATGTTTCTGTTATGTTATCTTATTAAGTTCTCTCTTTTTAGTTATTTAATATTATTTAATATTATTTAATATATGTATTTATCCATCTTCTCAGATGAGATGCCCACAAAGAGCGATGAGCTTTCATGAAAGGATGACTGGGAAATTATAGTAAATTACAGAATACTCTAATCATGTATAATAAGCACTAGAAATGTTTCTTTTTGATCTTTCATGATTCATATTTAATAAGTATCAGTAATGAGAAAAAATTATAGTTAGTTCTTTAGGAAGAAACTATAATACATATATTCAGACAAAAACTTAATGACACTGGAATAGTAGCATATTACTATGATGAGAAAAATACATGTAATTTAAATTTTAAAAATATTTTATGCTATATTACATTTTTTGTTAAATTTTTTAACACTGATGCAACTCTGAGCCTTGTTGCTTGTCAGTTCATTTAATCTTTCATAAAGCATTCAGAATATATGTTGTTTAAATTAAACTCAGTCTGTTATCAATGAAAAGACCATGTCACACTTGAACATACAGGTCTACTTTTCTGGTGATAATGAGAGAGAAAAAAATATACCTGTTTAAGAAGTTTCTGTTTGTTTAATATTAAAAGCAGTTTAGCTAAAGCTTATTTTAATAAGTAACTTCATACAAAGTCATTGATAGTCAAGCTAGAATTAACCATATGATGAGTTAAATGGAGATAGAGGTAATGTGATTACAAAAAAAGGACAATACAAATGATAAGATTTCAGGAAATTCATGTTATTGCTGACCACTGAGTAAATTCACTATAACACAGGGTGATTTTGAAAGTCCATAAAAGAGTTTAGAATATTAAAATATAAAATTGATAGTTGAAAACAAGTAACATAACAAGGATAAAAACAGAACCTATCAAGGATTTTATTCACCCATTACCTAATGAAGACCTCAGATGCAATGTTAAAGGAGTCCAAAGGGTATTTGGAAAGCTAGGGATGTGTATTGTATGTAAATAACTATTGTAATAAATCAGAAAGGGGATGCATACAATATTAGCTAGTGTCTTGATATGATACATATGGTACCATATGAAAAACTATAAACATGGAAGTTATCTATGCTAATGGACATACATTTTTTGAATTTCTACTTGATAAAACTCTACTAAGTAATAACTATACCCAGAATTATAAAGTAGCTGTGCTGATAGAAATTCAAATGTGGTCATAACTAAAAGACTACTGTTAATTAAATATGTTGCTTATTTCCAAATTTTGTCTGATTTCTCTGATATGAAAGGTACTATATTATTTTACATCCATCTAATTATATAGTCATTACATTGGCAACATCTGAATAATAAGAATTGTAAAGTATCTGTGTCAATATGAAGATAATCCAGTCAGTCTTGGAGAATGTCTGGGATAGCTGTTTCAAGTATTTATCCCTATTTCAACCATTGCTCCATTCCAGTGGTAGGACTGTATAAAATGAGTTGGTGGAGTAATGTGAAGAAATGTATGATTGCCTTGGAAGTTCTATGATCTGTGAAAGGATAGCACCCTTCTTTCCTAGATACCAATTTACTAGTGAACATTTCCTCTTTCCTTTTGTGATAGATGACTCTAAAATATGAAATCTGATTTTCAAGAGTGTCCATGAAGATGATAAGCAAATGATGATAAAAGAGCTCTTGAGTTTCTGCAAATATCCCATGAATTTAGTAACCCCTCTTTGGTAACTTGGTGCTGCTGAGCAGGATAATGATGACTACAGAGCCATGGGGTTCCCCTCTCTTTGGAACCCTCTTTCTGAGTAGACCATCAGCAGTTCTGGAACTCACTGGTCCTGTAAAGAAACTTTTCTTATCTCCTAGACTATGGAAGGAGAGACAGCTAAAATATGACAAACGTATGAAGTAAGTGAAGTAATGGTTAATTAACTTGGTTTCTCCCTTCTTTATTTCTTTTCATGTAATGGTTCTCAGCTTACTTATACCTCTTCCCAATGCAACCTAGTGGCTAGTCTTCTTAGTTTACATTGCAGGTTCTTAGAGATCCTTATATACCAACTTTGGCTTTCTCAGTAGTACTTTCTTCAATAATTCAACCCAAATTACTTTTGTATGTCAAATGTTCCTTTCTCCCAAAGGACTCGTATCATAGGAGTATGTGCCAAAGACTCAAGGAAAGCTAGTGCATTTAGACTTTAAGTACTAATTAAAATAGCTTAGCCATTTATTTTATTCTGAAATTTTTGAGTATCTGGTATGTTGCACACATGGTGTGGGTGCTCAGAATATAATAGGCAAAAAACATCACTTCCATCCTGACACTTTTGTTTCTGTAGAAGATTAATAACATGGGCATAAAAATATAGAGTGTGTTCCATGCTGATAAATGCTATGAAAAAGAATATTCCAGGGAAATCAATGGACAGGAAATAGGTTAAGATGTAATCTTGATGAGTAAAGGCAGAATTGAAAGTTAGTTAGGATGGCAGGAATGATAGTACTTGAGGAAAAATAAGAAAACATGAGGGGTCGATATATATATGAAGTATCTCGGGAAAAGGAACTTCACATAGTAGGAACAATACGGCACCATGACCTGAGGGCAGAAACATGTCTAGACCGAGGGAAGGTGAGTATGATTGGGAATTGGTTATAAAGTGTTGTAAATCTCTATGGGTCATTGAACACCTTTAACTTAACTCACATGGAAAAGTGTTAGAAATTTTTGAGCAAAGGAATCATATAATAAGTTATCCTTCTTTACCCAAGTCTTCCTGATTTCTGTAATAAGATGAGGGAAGCCTTTCTTTGAGACAAAGTAGACTGTAGTATTACTAATATTGATTCCCTTATTACGCCCATTTGCATATTTGAAGACACATAAATTATTAATTTTAATAACTGAAAAACCTGAGACAAGTTTGGAGGGCAAAAGTCCTATGAGAACAATCACTTGTTCTTCTGAAATAATTTTATGATCTTGGGTCCTGTGTCTATGATACTTAATCATTCCGTTCTTCTCTCAGTGCTCTCAACCTTGGCTGTATATTGAGAGGATTTTTCTTTTCTCTTCCCTCCTGAGTCTGTCTACCTCCTGAGTCTGATCTCACTTCTTTGGTGGTTACTTTTAAAGAGTTTGATTATTGTGGTGGCTGATGTTATTGTGTAGTTAATTTCCCTAAGTGTTGGTGAGTTTTTGGGTTAATGTTGATCCCTAAGTTTCTTTTATCTTAGCCTATTGACTTCAAAAGTGCATGGAGCTACTCACAATTCAGCCTGAGGAAATTATCCTATATCTTTAATCCTGTATGCTAATCAAGATTATCTCATTATCATCTGGGAGGGGGAAAGAAGTCAGTTGCTTCTCAAGAAGCAAATATGATTGAAACAATAAATGAAAAGGACGTTGCCTGAGGTCACAAGTAGTAAGAGGCTACAGGAGTACATAGTCTACTAGTAATATCCTAGTACATACAAACTATCTTGAAGATATTTCCTGTTTTTCATCTATTATTTCAACCACTTGAACATTCACATTTTTGTTCTCAGGGTAAGAACAATGTGAAAACTATACATTAATTCTCCTCTTTGAGTAAATGTATGAAGAGCTTACTAATCAGGATAAGGTGTCTAATGGTATTTACAACAGTGATCTTAATGATTATGAATCCTGAAGATCATCAGACACATTGCATATACGAAGACTGCCTAGAATATTTCTTACAATGCCCTCTGGGAGAGGTGCTATAACTATCACTTATTATAAATTATAAGATGGAGAGAAAGATTGGTTGCTTAGAGTTCAGAGAACTTTTAGGTGCAGAGTTGTAATGTCAGATAGAATGTTATCAACTGAGAGAACAATACCACAGGGGCCAGAAAAGTGATTTTCATAGTCCTCTGGGAGAATTAGGCTACTCTATGAAAGAGATTCTTGGAGTTATTTATTTTCTGACCTCAGTGTGTCATGGATGAAAATCTGATTCTAGAAAGTTTACCCAACTTTACTTAGTTTCTGAAAATCTTTTTGGTCAAGGGGTAATTTGCTGACAAATTCAAGTTAGTGTCAGGTATGTATTCAGTTGAGAGTTTTCATTTTTATTCATCATTCATGTTCAGAGTTTATAGTTGCCTACGCATATCTCAAGACTAGGTTTATGTTGACCTTTATAATTTGTTATAGCACATTTAAGTACAATTATAAGAGTGCTTGAGGGACTTATTTACAATTTAATATGAAGTTCACAGAAGTTAACTAGCTGTGAAATTTGCTATATTTAAGGTAACACCTCAGAAGTTTAATCAACTTGTTTGTAAATGTGCTTTCAGTACATCCATAGAATGGTAATCTATGATTGTTCTTTCACGCATTAGCAGTCTCTTAGTAACAACTTATGAATTAACTTCATAAATTATGGTATATCATGATTATAATGTCTTCCACACAGAAAGATCACGAATGATAAATTATCCATCAAGAATTGGGCCAAGAATAGAACCTCACCATCTACAAGGCAGAGCCAGCACCACTCTCTAGTCCAGCTGGCAGTAGCTTTCAACATTCAACCTTCAATATTGTGATTACTTCATTACTATTTACTTAATTCCTAATTTACTGTTGTTCATAATATATGATTTTTTCCTAAAGTAAATACATATGCACATACTCATATACATATAAACATGCATACATATGAATAAATGGAGAATTGAGAGAGATCTAAACACACATGCATGGATGATATGTTTTAAGCAAAATTTAGACTCAATTTATATTTACATGTAAAATGGAAACTTCATGTGAAAACAGTTACACACATTGTAGCTGGGATTTTAGAAAAAATGCAGTTTTCCATCAGCAAAGATCTAAAGTCCAAAATAGGTATTTAATGGATTGTAGGGCTGATGGATAGGTCCTATGGTCATGGTACCTTTATGGGCTGGATCAGTGCACCAAAACACAGAAGGTTTTGTGTTGGTCCTGTACCATTATAAAAGAGCTTTAATAATGTATTGTAGCAAAGGCTTCACTTTTAGAAAGTACCTAAATCTCAATTCATATAGTAGAGATTTTTACTAAGTGCAAGAGCTGTTGCCCACTGAGCAAATACTGTTTTTTTTTTAATAGCAAGCAATAAGAGAAGAATTTGGCTGCTTTGCACATCTAACTTTTAGCTATATTGACTGTATAGCATTCAAGTACAATTACCATAGTTATGGGCCTCATTCTAGCTATAGAACTTTAAATGATGTGTTTAACAGGCATAATAAATGGAAAATGTCCTCTTTATTTAGTTCTTATTGTTATCAGCTTTAGATGTTGACAGATATGTTAAAATATATTTTAACTTAAGTTTTACCACTAATATATAATGCTGTTTTATCCATTAAGTCATTATATAGTGTGAGGTTACCATTAACATCCAGGATGAAATGACTCATGCCAAATTAAGCTGAACAAATATTTAAAATTGTTTTTGAACATGCAGTAAGGACAAAGTTCAACCACACCATACTTAATGATGGTAATTTTTACTTAATAGTCGTACACAGGTGATATTGTATACCAATATGACCATTTACAAAAACTTCCATAACTAGTTAAAATCCACCTATAATTGCAAAGATGCAGAGATTTCTTTTCAAGAGAAAATTGAGTGACAAATACTAATGGTATATTCTACAATTATACAATGATTTTTGGTGGTAATGGAATTTGAACTCAGGGTTTTAGAGTTACTACACAGGAATTCTACCACTTAAGATATGCTCTCAGTTGCTTTCTCTAGTTATTTTTTAGATAAAATCTTGCAGTTTTTATTTGCCTGTTCTGGCCTGGACACTGAGCCTTCTATTTCATACTTCCTGTTATAGCTGAGATAACAAGTGTGCGACCATGGACTGCATTTTCTGTTGAGATGGGGTCTAACAAACTATTTTGCCTTGGAGAGCTTGAAAGCACAATCCAAATGATCTCCTTTTCTCATGGACTGACAATTTCAGAAATGAGGTGGCTTAATTGTGTACCTCTCTTCACCTACCAAAATGACTAGCATATTTTGGAGCAGAAAAATAAAAGCAAAAAGTTTCATCCTATATCAAAAACTGTTGCTGACTAAATTATAATAGGAAAAGCCTATAAATTGTCTATAAGCAAATCATTTAATAAGACAAATAAAATGGCAACCTGGAAATTCACTCACATGTTTCCATTGAGTCTGTATATTGGTATTTTACAATGCACATCATCACAGAAGGACAAGAAAAACTAGTTCATTATGGGACAAACACAGAATGTTCAATAAAACTACATGATAAAGGAAGTAGGAAACATAAAATGAGTCAAGGGGAGAGTGGTAGATAGGATAAGGGACAATGATAAAATGGGAAATTAATCAAGAAGCAATTGACGTATAAATTCACATTGGAAGCACAGAAAAGTAACAAATTAATAAGATCTTTCTATCAAAACAAAAACATTAATCTGTAAATCTGTAAGTCTAACATTAGATCAAAATAAAAATTTAGCAACCAATCTATAGATCTATGATCAGTAACTTCTGGCCCAGCTGTTTGCTTTGAGGCTAAAATAGGACAGCAGACATTTTACAAAACCAGAGAAAATGTAAACACTTTGAAGATAGCTTTTTTTTTTTTTTTTTTTTTTGGCCAGTCCTGGGCCTTGGACTCAGGGCCTGAGCACTGTCCCTGGCTACTTCCCGCTCAAGGCTAGCACTCTGCCACTTGAGCCACAGTGCCGCTTCTGGCCGTTTTCTGTATATGTGGTGCTGGGGAATCGAACCTAGGGCCTCGTGTATCCGAGGCAGGCACTCTTGCCACTAGGCTATATCCCCAGCCCCCTGAAGATAGCTTTGACCAAGTGTTTTTCCAAGAGTGGTCTGAATATCCACTTGTTTCTGGATGAATAAAGATGTAGTTTCAGGATGTAGACTGAGACTTACTGTCAAGTTTAATCCCCTGAGTTAAGAATATCATAGTGCAGGGTCTGAGAATCTGCATTTAAAAAATAGTACCTATTGTGCCTGTGTTGAGTCTCCTACTCAATGAGTTTGAGAAGACAACTGACACCTATCCATTTGATCCATGATATGTAATACGTATATACACAGTAACCATGACACCAAACAGTTGAGTATCAAATTTTGCTGTCTTTTAGCCCTAAGCCCACCACTTCTTTACATAGCAGTTTGATTACTTCATATGTGAAGAGTTTTACTGATTAAAATTGTCATAGAGTTTTCCACGGCCAAGCACACTTTCAGTTCCCATGCAGTGGGAACATTCCTTCTTGGCTTATCTCTCCACCTGAAGAGTTTCCAACACACAGTAGGCATTTATCTCTATTTAAGAATCTTGGGACCAATATGACTACTTCTCAATCTGGTAAACCAGACAAGATTTTGCTGTGATCTTAATCTCCTCACTCACCCCTCTCTCCACTGGTAAGCCATACATAAGAACATGTATATGGAAAATGCAGATCATCCTTCCATCATACTTTTGGGCATGTAACTTAAAGAGGGACAAAATCAATGGTAGTATATCATGTTATGGGCACCTCAGGAGTATATAAAGCATGTACAATCTGTTAAATTTTACCTATTGGTGGTAACAATATATAATGAGTCCACTTTATGGAAATTACAATTTATTTCTTTAAGAATTCTGAAAATATTGACTCGTGTGCACATGTAAGGGCAATGTCATCTTTTTTCCTTGGACCAAAATTATTTCCTCTTGTTACCAAGTTCGTTTTATTTTTTAAATTTATTTTAATATTCTGTGGAATGCATTTTTCACAAATAAAAAAATACTTGCATACTCATGAAGTGATTTTTTAAAGCAATTTTCCTCTCTGTGGCATCAAAACAATGGAGATAACAGAAAATGTCGAGAGGTCAGACTTCAGTGAAAACTCTTAAGATTGTAGGATAGAAGAACCCATTCTTTGGAGATAATAGAACTCGGTCAGTTTTCAAATCACTGCTGTGTTCAGATAGGATGGGAAGAGTCTGTCACATCTTGGAATAATCTAATGATAGCCTTACTCTTATATTTGGAGTCATATTTGAAGAGAGAGTGAAACAGTAGTATAACCAAGTGAATGTGATTTGAAATTATTATACTATGGGAAGTTCTGAAGGAAAACTGTAACTCTCGGTATTAAATGGGAAGACTCAAGTCCACAATAAGTTTGGATAGGACACATAGGATATGAAACATTGTGTGTGTTCTCAGTGGTGGTAGGCATTAGAGGAAAAGCTCTGTATCTTTAGGAGGTTTGAAGCACCAAAGGATTTCTTCTATGAAACTGATTATGTATGCATTATGAGATTTGTCATGAGGTGATTAATGTGACACTCACTAAGATTCAACATCTGTCAAGTGAAATGAACCTGGAACAAAACAGTCATTTTTAGATTACAGATAAGACCTGTGACCCTAATCAGTAAAGGAACAGAGAGCTGAGGTAAGAGGATGAAGAAGATGGTAGGGAGTTGACGGTGCTGTGCTTCTGAACAACTGTTCAAACTATTTGCTTAGGATGTCTAATCTATCACTATGAAGTAGGTCTTTCAGATAGAAATGTGTCTAGCCTATAATTACCAATAAATTAAACATCATGAAAATTCAAGTAGGAGCATTTGAAAATTTATTTTTAAAAATAGTCGTACAAATTCATATTTTCACATAAACCATATAAATCAGCTTATGTAGTTTTTTCTCATATTCTTCCTTAAATAAAATTTAGGTTTCTAGAAAGGAAAGCATTCAAATGTGGTTGTTGTTCTGTTTAGTTTTTCTCTTTTCATTCCTTACACTTTGTGGTTGTCAGTTCTCTTCTAAACTTCATGCCATGAGTCAGAACACAGGGCTTCAGTCTCAGGGCTTTTAGTAGATGGATAGCATGAACTCGTGCAAACCCTCAAGGAGAGAGTTAAGAGGATGACCTGGCTGAATCTCACAGTCTTGCCTTTGGGCATTCCTTACAGGAAGAACATTTATGGCTGCCATTGGCTAGCCTACAGTGTGTACAAGGGAGTGTATAAGGCTGGAGTTCTTCTGGAGGGGCAAATGGAGTGGATCAGGCACAGTGTCTAGGGGCTATGGAAGAAAGTTAGTGTGTTAGTATTAGTGTATTAGTACTTAGCTATCATAGAGCAGACTGGTTTAATTCACATCACTACAAAGGAACACACACACACACATACACACAGAGAGAGAGAGGAGGGAAGGAGAAGCGAGGGGGAGAGAGAAGGTGAGAGGGAAGGGAGAAGGGAGGGGAGAAAGAAAGGCTAGCTTCTGCCCTCCAGGAACTCAGAGAAGTTAATGGGAAATTTCTAAGCGGCCTGATTAGCCTAACAGTAGAAATGAGCCTGAAGAGGAAGTCACAGAAACAAACAGGAAGAAGCTAACCTACAATTCCATAATTGCTTTCTCCTGTTCTGTGCAACTGGTATTTATGCACTCCACAGTGGCCTCAAAGAGAACAGAAAAAGATGAACTAAAGGAGTAAGACAAAGTTTTTAATCCCACCTACTATTATTTTCCCACAATCCTTAAAGAAAGCAAATGGGAAAAAGAGAATTCAAATATATTATTTCATTTTACAGGGTGACAGTGAGATATAATTGCAAGCATTAACTGTCCATTAGAGTTTTCCTTTTATTTTCTGAATCCTTTTTATTTTCCTGCCTTAACTATTTTTAAATTTTCCAAGAACATATCTCTTGCACTGTTGTCATACCATGTTAAGGTCAGAAAACATTTGAATATTTCACAATACATTTTCCAAAAGGATGGAGTTTCTACTCTTCAACATGATAAGCTGCTATAAATGTGTGACCCCCCATTCATAACTTTAGATGCTCCAAAATTAGGGTGAGTTTTTTGTTTCTGAATGTAATAACTTTTTAAAAAGAAAACTATAGGTTAAAATTTTAAGTTAATGTTTAATACTCTCATGACTCAACCTACTAAGAAATCCAATAACAATGAAACTAGAAAGAATAATGTTCTGTTGCTCTCTGAGTCAAGAATTAGTTACAACAAATTTTTCTGAAAGAAGGTTTTATTCTGTTTTTGGTTGGGAGATGACAAGACAAATATTTCACATACCAAGATCTTGTTTTTGTTTTATATTTTTAGTATTTCGACCCTTGACCTGAGAAACATGAAGGCTTCAGATTCTCTGAGGCTATAAAGCAATTATTTAGCCTTTGGGCCTTGACTGCTTTATCTGTAAAATGGAAGTAATGTGACTTACTAT
Organism: Perognathus longimembris pacificus; assembly: GCF_023159225.1. Taxonomy (NCBI): domain Eukaryota; kingdom Metazoa; phylum Chordata; class Mammalia; order Rodentia; family Heteromyidae; genus Perognathus; species Perognathus longimembris. The sequence continues at coordinate 133,494,571 of NC_063162.1, read as the reverse complement.
TTCTGCAGAAGACCTCAGTTTTGATAACTAATAAGAAACTAATAATAAAATGCTTTGAGCTCCCTGGAGGTCAGCTCCTAGCTGGGATAAAGTGGGTTATTACAACAGCATTTCTTGAGCTATTGGTACTTACAGCAACCAAAAACAAAATATATCATATCCTGTTGAAACTGCCCTTGGATGGGAAGAATGCAATTATCCAAGGTTGAAATTGATTGCAGAGTGTCTGGGAACATCTGGACTTTTACAAAGTGAGTCTTTGGGGTCCTAAGATATGTGCACTACTTGCAGAAGTAGACTGCTCTCATAGAAGAGGTAAGCTTAATATACTCTTTCTGTTTGAGAACTTGGCAACATTGTAGCATGGTTGGAATGGCAATAAGTACCCCCCCCCTCCACACATATACACACTAGAAATCCTACCTACGATTACTGCTGCCAGTTTTAACTGACAGGTTAGAGAACTATTTTTCTGGATACAGAGAGATTCCTTAGCATTAATTGTTGAAAAGAGGAGGATATGGAGAAAGCATGGGTTTTTTGGGCAACTGAATTTCAAACACAACTGTGAGGTATACATAATATTAAATCTTCTCAGGTCCCTTGTTTGTGAAAGAAGTACTACAGAATTATGATTACTGTACAGGGGTGAAGCCCAAGCTGATAGATCTTCACATGCACACTCTGGTGAGCAGGCTTTTCCCTAATGAGCTTCACACAAAGCTTCTGTTTGTAAACTGGTGTCAGGCAGCCCTATGACCCATCTCTATCATCTCTTAACATCTCTCTTCTGACTCAAATCCACCAAGTCATAAAAGGAAGTTTGGTTGTGTTGATCTGACACAATCACCTAAGGCTCTGCCTTTCCTATAACATCAGCAAAAAACAAACCAAAGCAAAACAAAAATACAGTTTTGTTTCCTAATCTCTTATAAGTAATACAAACAAGTCACTGTTTAACTAGCCAGTTTTTGGACAACACCCTTGACCTTGAAATACAACTCAAGAAATGACAGATCTATGATTATGAGATCACCAAGAGGGAATAGGATTGATTTAAAAAAGGTTAATGTAGAAAAGTAGAACCAGAAGAAGATAGAACAGTATTTGAGTACTGTTCTTGGGTACCCATTACAGGATTATTTTAATGCTGGAAGCTGGGAGTTGTTCATATCATTGGGGAGTTCTCAGGAGAGGTTTCAGGCTCCCCCTAGTGGCTGGCACCTTCATGTGCTCAGAGTGATACATTTTAAAGACCACACCTCTTTATCATTTCCCTAATGAAGAAGGAAATGAAGTTGAATGAATTCAACTAAGTTTTCTGGGTAACATAGTTTGCTATGTTTTGTCAAACCAGTACTATTTCCAAGGCATATCCATAGGTGACTTCTCAAAACTAAAAGTGTTAGTATTTGTTTGTTGCTAGTTGTTAATTCCTCAATCAAGGAGCCATTTATGTGTGTATTTATTTATTTATTTAGGCCAGTTCTGAGGCTTGAACTCAGGGCCTGGGTGCTGTCCTTGAGCTTTTTCACTCAAGGCTATCTTTCCTCCAATTGAGCCCCACTCAAGCCATAGCCCCACTCCCAGCTTTTTGGGTGGTTAATTAGAGATACGGAGATTTATGCGCTTCCTTGCCCCTGCTGGCTTTGATTCAGGACCTCAGATCTCAGCTTCCAGAGTAGCTAAGGCTAGATATGTGTGCCACCAGTGCCTGGTTTGCATCAGTGCCTGGTTTGCATGAGCCACTTTTGATGTCTCAGTAGCCAGGCATGGCTAGTGGTTTCCATGCTGTGCAAGATATGTATAAAATAAAATTGCACAGGGCTGGGGATATAGCCTAGTGGCAAGAGTGCCTGCCTCGGATACACGAGGCCCTAGGTTCGATTCCCCAGCACCACATATACAGAAAACGGCCAGAAGCGGCGCTGTGGCTCAAGTGGCAGAGTGCTAGCCTTGAGCGGGAAGAAGCCAGGGACAGTGCTCAGGCCCTGAGTCCAAGGCCCACGACTGGCCAAAAAAAAAATAAATAAATAAATAAAAATAAAAAAATAAAATTGCACAGCCAGAGGCTTTAGAGACAAAAAGAAGTGGGGATGTGGCAATAGTTTAGTATTAGCCAAACTAAGTCATATAACCTGGAATGTGTCACGATGACCTATAAATTCCATTAAGTGTTTCTGAATACAGGCAAGTTCTTCTGAGTTGAAGGTTAATTACAAGAAAATATTACATCGTAGATCACTGAGTATTTCAAGGTCATGCTTTATAAGAGTTTCTCCACGGCCAATTGCTTTTCTTTTCTTTTCTTTTCTTTTTTTTTTGGCCAGTCCTGGGCCTTGGACTCAGGGCCTGAGCACTGTCCCTGGCTTCTTTTTGCTCAAGGCTAGCACTCTGCCACTTGAACCACATCGCCACTTCTGGCTGTTTTCTATATATGTGATGCTGGGGAATGGAACCCAGGGCTTCATGTATATGAGATTAACACTCGTGTCTCTAGGCTATATTCCCAGCCCAAGGCCAACTGCTTTTCTGTGCTACAGAATTCTGTCAGATCCTACCATAGAGCCACAGAATTTTTTTTCCTCCTATAACTCTGTATTGTGCCCTCTACATCCTTCCTGCATTGCCACTCAAATCTTTATCACTTGAAAACAAAATGTAACCCAGCAACAGCCTGAAATTCCTCTTTACCCTGGCCTTATTGTATGAATGGCCACTGCTTCTTTGTTGTTTTAAAATCATGGCACTATTGGCTTTGTACAGGAAGAAACCTTTGCCTGGTAGTTAGGAGGGATCATCACATTTAAGCTGGTTTTCCCAGATCTCTGTAGGCTTAGAGAGATGAAGGCACAGTGGGCAATAAGGGCAATGGGTGCCAACAGTGTTCACCACCTTATCTCTTTTTTTTTAATGCAAGAAGAATATGTGTCACCTAAGACAATTTAATTTTTTCACTAATGCGTGCATTGAGGTAATAAATTGTAAATCAAGGAAATATTAAGATAGACTTTCTTTTTGTAAGTTTAAAAATAACTCTTAAGTTGGGCACTTGTGGCTCACAAATATAATACTAGGTATTCAGGAAGCTGAGACCTGGGAGTTGTCCACTCCAGGCAGACAGATGTGTAAGCCTCTAATCTCCAGATAACCGGCCAAGCGTCTCAAGTAGAAGGGTGGCTCAAGTGATAGAATACCGATTGCTCAGTGAGAGCACGAGGCCTAGAGTTCCACCTCCCATACTAGTAGCAAACAAACAAGTAAATTAAAACAAGTGAAGATGTGCTTTACCGGAAGCAAACCCAAGTGACACAATAGTAAAGTCATTGAAGGTCACAGCATTTCAGTCAGGTGTTTCCTTGTTAAAGGTAGACATTTCTGAATTGTTCTCAGTCTTTGCTGTTTCTATGACTGAAGAATAGGTGCTTTATTTTTCTCCCTTACTAGATAAGCATGAGTGAAGGAGAGTTGACTGACGCCCAGAGACAATTTTAAATACAAAGCGGTGAGTTAAAATGTGTTAGTAACTGACACTAGCATTCCCTGGCAGATGGGTAGATATTTCTGTCTTGTTTTATTTCTTTTCATGTCATTTTTTTTCCATTTGCTTATGTGCAAGGACTTCTATAAGCTTGCCCAGTCCAGTCCAATTTATGTGATTCCTTCCTAGAACAGGATGATGGCAGCCCTATAAATTTCCAAATTTACTTACTGTCAAAGGACAGTTTCCCTTGTGGATATTAACATATATATGTATATATACACACATATATAAACACATACATTCTCATATATAGGGTAGATCTAAAATTATAAAGCTGACTTCTCAGGTCACATACACTATCAATTATACTAACTGATAGTTATTTCTATGTCAGATAAATCACACCTTACCCTCCTATCTAGAACAAAATAATTTAGCAACATGGTCCCATAATATGGAAGATCATAAAATAAGAAAGATTGATCATTTATAAAAAATAGTTTATGGCATTTTTTAATTTAACAAATAAAATACTACAGTAAAGACCTGTATAAGTTGGAGCCTAATTCTGATCATCTATTTGACTAAAAACAGGTATATAAATGGTAAAGACAGGATAATCAAATTTGGGAGAAAAAAAATCCAAATTGTAGAGCATGTTAGATTATGTATGCAGTTTTGCTATACCTAGGGAAACAGCAATGACAAAAACAAAATTAATTGCTCACTAGATATTCCCAGGACTTTCCTGACCTCTTTTAATCAGCACTTTTGCTGCAAAATGGATAGAAGGGAGCGCCATTGGCTAGGAGGTGGAGAGCTAAATCAGATAAACAGGCAAGATCTTTCGTGAGTTTGACCTATGATCTCCTGGTCTACAAGCAGTAGCACATAGTTACATAAAGCTAATGAATGTGACAAAGCAGCTAAACATGTTTCTTTCAAATAGGTTAAATCTATTTTCTATACTATTATTCATACTGTGTTTTGTGAGAAAGCTTACAACTGAACTACATAAATTGCAGGTCAAATGATAACACATTTTCCATTAACAGAAGCTGAATTAATAAGACTCTAGTCTGATAAATACCTTCTGTTTGGATTCTTGTGAGCAAAGCTGTGGTTGAGGCCTCATCTTGGCCTAAGGGACTGCTTTACAACCTCCAGTAAGGGAATCTGAGCTTTTGGCTTATGAAAATTACTACCTTGTCTGACTTCTGCTGGTAAATTATAGTTTTAGTTTCCTCACAATCTCAAATACACAGAACTTTAATCCAAAGAAATTTATGAATTAGAACACATTCCCCATTGAACTGGATCGAGTTGTTACTACTTTATATGCAAAAGAGAGCAAACTCATCTGCAAGCTTCTTCTTGTGCTTTGTGTCATTAAAATGACTGAAAAATCTCTCTGATGATAACTTTTACAACTAATCAGAAAAGTGATTTCATATTGAGTTTTTCATTTTATATCTCAAGATAACAGTGCACCAAAAATTGTGCTATTTCCATTTCCCATTGCCTGTTGATAACTTAAACATGGTTTGTTTCCTTCCCTTTCAGCAGGCTGAATGTTTCTTAGCATGCACCTCTTGACACTATTCTGGTTGTTATAATAATGTAGACTAAACTGGGGACTTAAACAGAAAATATTTCTTTCTCATAGTTCTGGACACCAGAAACTCCAAGATCAAAATGCTGGTTTATTTTGTTTCTAGTAAGGGATTGCTTTCTGCTGTGTGTTCGAATAGTACAAGGAGAAAAAGAATAAGATCTCTTTCTTGTTATTGAGGCACTAATTCCAGGTTGAGGGTTCTGTACTCGTGGCTGTCTAAACTTATTTCTTCCAAAATTCTCACCTCCAAATATCATGGCATTGGAAGTTAAGACTTCAACATATTGATTACTATGCCAGCAGTGAGATTCTTTGGGATTAACAAATTGCAGGGAGCAGTGATAAAAGTTAGTGAGCAAAAAAGTAGCCTCTTAATTATTATCTGAATTCAGTTGACTTCTCCATAGCTTTAGATACTTTATTTGAAATTTTTGTTGGTGTCATAAAGCACTAAACAAATGCATTTTTAAAATTATATGTTAAAAAGTATGATTAGAAAAATTTTCATATTCCATGTCAGGTCACTGAGCTCTTTTTGAAAACAATATAATAGTAAGTAGAGAAAAAGACTTCATTTTAGGTTAAAAATAAGCACCTTGCCTATTAGTCTTCTTCTATGTGCCACTCAGCTACTAGATCTGAAGTCAACTGGAACCAACTCACAAAGATGGACTTCCTTGCTGGGAGTGTGGCTTAATGGTAGAGTGGTTGGTTAACATGCATGAAATCCTGGGTTCTATTCTTCAGCATTACATAAACAGAAAAAGCTGCAAGTAGTTTTGTAGTTCAAGAGGTAGAGTGCTAGCCTGGAGCAAAAAGAAGCCAGGGACAGTGTTCAGGCCTTGAGACCCAAGCCCCAGGACTAGAAAAAAACCAAAACCAAAACCAAAAAAATATGGACTTCTTCATTTTGATTGTTGATATGAATATCAGCTGGCCAGCCCTGGCCAGATTATCAAAAACAAAAACAAAAAACCCACTTACTTTATGTTTTAATCCAGTGAACACTCTTCAAAAATGCAAAATACCATATTGATTAGCTTTTGATCTTTTATCTGACTTTCATCATTTTGGGACACTTTTGGTGCATGTTAATGAATATGACTGCAAACCTCTAGGGACCTTGCTCTCATAACAGCATCAGCAGACACTAGTAAAACTTGTTTAATTTTGAAAGTTTGAAGATGATTGAAATTCATTGGTTCCCATAATCAATATTTTGTTTCCCTAATGTCTCCCTTCTCTAAAGAGCTTTTCAAATTTATAGTAGCTCCTGTCAAAGTTTATGTTTAACTGGATCAGTAAAGTTAGTATGTGATACCGAAAAGTGGTAAGGCAAAAAGTTACCACAATATGTATGGCTTTGAGGATGAACAAGTATCCTATTGAAATTCAGCTACAGCTTCAGAAAATGCTCACAGGATGTTTGGAAATTGCATTTCTAAATGTTATAGGCTTCGAGTCTCTCAACCATGTAATGAATATATATTTTTTCTCCATTTATTTATTATTGGTAGAAATTGAGTGATGGACTTTTCCACTGATGCTCCTGTCCATGTTTATTTTTTTTCCATTGCTCCAGTCAGCATTGTTATCTGACAATGCAAAACAAGTTATGTTCGGGTTGATATACACAGGCAATTCTTCTTTCAAAGAATTTTCATCTGTCACCATCACCTTCTACTATGATGCAGAACAGGGCATGACAGAATGATTGGTTTTATCTATATTTTGGTATATTTTTCTTTGAATGGCAGTCCCACAGAACACAATTTTCAAGATAAAATAACAAAACAGTGATTATTTCAAATGGCAGGGCCTGATGGAGGATTATAAATTATTGCCTAAAAGTGCCAAATACTTTAGACCAGTAGCTGGAAATTACATTCTGGTGATTGCATGGAATGACTGCTTCTCTGAATCTCTTTCTTCACTTAAGAATATGAACTGTTTCTTGAAAATGGGAGAAGACCAAAGAAGGGGGAAAAATAAACAAAGGAAAAAAAGACCTAAATGAAACAAGATAGCAAGGTCAAAACAAATTCAAGGAAAACTTGACTGTATATTCTCTTCACAATACTATTGACAATTGCCAATAGTAATTTTCAAGGCTGGACTCATTTACTTATAGAATGGAAAATGATTTTTGTCAAGCCCATTTTAACTTCACTTTTCCAAGGGATACAAATTCAGATACAATTGCATAAGTCTTATAAATACCTTCCATTTTTCCTCAAAATACCTTTCATTTTCCCTCCTGACTGTTCAGAGTATCAGATCTTTGCTTTAGCAAAGAGTAATTGTGTAATAGATGTTAACAAAACTGAGGTCTGGTTACTGAACTATGAACTCATCAGATGAGATCCCTGCCTCTTAGAACCTGAGTGGATGGAACTCTGGAGGATAGGAGATGGACATCAGATAGTCATGAGGACTAAAGATTTTGGGCAAAATTTTTCTTTGGCTGGCTCTTACAGTTGCACAGTAGCAATGTCTTCAACTTTACATGAGAACATTTCTGTTATGAATGACTTTTGTTCTCTAATGTAGCATTGAATTATCTGACTGTTTTCCAAGGTGAGTTTCTAGGTGAAATAGGATTCTAGGGCACCAAAGGCAGTTCTGTATTTATAACCCATAAAGTCTGACCTACCAAACTTGACCACATATGCCAACTTATTCCCCATTCATCTTTTCCAGATGGAAATATCCAGGGAGATTGAAGTGACTGGTTTAAGACTTTTTAGGACTTTTATGATCTTTCTCCCAGGGAAAATTTGATGATAGTCCTTGTAGCCAATTACAGATAACACAGACACCCCAGCTCTCGTGCTCTTTGACACATAAAACATCTTCCTGGGTCCTGGTGACATATGCTTGCAACCCTAGCTACTCAAGAGGTTGAGATATGAGGATTGACATTTGAAAATAGCCTGGCCAGAAAAGTCCATGAGACTTTTATCTTGTATTAAGGAACAAAAATTTTGACTTGTCAGCCTTGAGCAAAAAAAAAAAAAAGCCAAGGGAGACTAATGAGGCCCTGAGTTTAAGCCCTAGTACTTGCATAAAGAAAGTAAGTAAAAAAAATACAATTAAAAATAAAAGGTCTTTGGACATCATCAATGTAACACTTATCACTAATACTCTCTATACAGAGAGAAAGCTTTCCAGTTTCCTAACCACAGCAACAATATGACTAGAACCAATCCATATGTTCCAGGGAAAAGCAGGTCTTTGTTCAAAGGTATAGTATTTAAAATTAATGTATGGAATTATTGTAAATTCAATAGATTCTGTTTTGATTTCCTAGCAAGGAAATTTACATTGCTTTTGAAATCAGTGTAATTCTTTGAGCCATCAGTGGAGAAGTGACTGTGGTACAAATGGATTATGGATGGCTGATGTCTAGTAGGTGGTCCTTGAAGATAAGGAAAAAAATAAATGAGTTGTTCATAAAGTGATTCTAAACTAGATCGGCAGTCACAGATACATCTCCTCTGTGGAGCCTTAGATAAGAAGAAAAGGAAACTTTCTCCTCTGATTAACATCTCTAGCTAAATATGCCTCATTCTTCATTTTGTATTATGGTGGAGAAGCAAAGAAAGAGGAAATATTCAGGGAAAAGACTAGATGGGGAAAGGAGAAGCTAAAATATGGGACACAGCAAATGCTTTTCTACAATGTGAAAAACTGAATCCTTTGTAGTTCTCTCCACATTTGTCAGCCTAGTTTAGAGATGGACAGCACACAGACAATTATAGAGAAAGATGTTCCGGTGCTATTTTTTGTTATTTCACCAAATCATTAGAACATCAAGGAAAGTATCAAAGATTTGAAAGTATACTTAGTCTTGAGAACTATGGTGATACAATGAATTTTAATTCTTTATTTGAAAATTTCAAGCCTATAGCATATAACAAGTCTTGTTCTGTAAAAAGGGTATTCTTCTATTAAAGCAAATAACTAAAGAAGTTGAAACTATAGTCCCAATTCTATCTCAGAATATAAACTCTGAGTAAGTCATGAGGCACACATTGCCATTCTAGCTACTCGAATGCTAGAGAGAGTTTTGGCCCAAGGTTGGTCCTGGAAAAAGTACAAGGTCTTACCTGGAAAGAAAGCTAAAAACAAGAACCTTGGATGTGGCTTCAGGGGAGAAGAGTCTGCTTGAGAAGTACAAAATTCTAAATTCAAAAATCAAAACAAACAAACTGCATAACTGTGATTACATTCCTGCTGTCAAAAGAAAATCTGAACAACTGATTGCTGATTCTGACATCAGAATATGAAAGTTGAAGTTTGAATGTTTCAGATGCCATAAAAACAAACCACTTCAAAGTAATTCAACCAGGTAAAAATTTTTAGACACGTGATATAATTTAAAATACATGTTCACACTCAGAAAAGATTCCTAAGGGAAAGATTTTCACTTGCTTTACCTACTGGTGAAGTTTGAGCTAAAGCCTAATACATGATCAATACTTAAGCATTACATATTTGTTGAAATCATTATCAAGGAATTCTTAAGAGATATTTAAGCATATCCATTATAAATAAACTATTCAATTGTAGCAATTTATATGAATTATCTCCTTTTCTATGACTATTATGATTAATATTTAGCAATATTATCCTCATTTATATGTGAAGAAACTGGTACACAGAGTTATACAATTCATCTTAAGTTACTACCTATTTAATAGTCTTATCAAAGTTAGAACTCAGTCTCACCGAAAAACTATCCTCCAACCACTTATCTCCCCTACAGAGAGTACTTATGTCTCCTTACCTAATATTCTTCAAATAGTAAAATGTAAGTCAGAATTAATTGTTACACTTCCTTTCTGTATATATGTGAATGCTCACTCATAAATATGTCAGAATGCATCTGCCGTTAATGATTAAACTTAACACCTGGTGACAATGGAAAAGTTTTTTTTTTTTTGACATATTCACATAAACCAGCATTGGGTATTATTGCTTGATCTAATTTGTCACTTTCTTCCAACTTCAATAGGATTGGGGACCTTAACTGTTACTATTGCAGTACTGAAATAGAGATATCATCTTTCCAAGGAACTTTTGAGAATCCTACATCTATCTATCAGTCATGTGAGAGTCGAGTTCACATTTCCAAATTTAACCATTAAAAAGAAAAGAAAACCACACAGTAAAGTAACAAGTATGTCAATTTCTCCCACTTCACTGAATCCAGGCAAGTTGATTCATCTTTTGACTATGTTTATTATTCATTCCAGCCAAACTCCCATTTCTGCCTCAACTTAATGCCAAGTCACCTGTATGCTCTCCCCTGGATCTAGAAAGGGCTCAGCATTTGATTAAACAGGACATATTTCTCATATTGTTAGTTCTTTATCATAGTGAAATAGGTCAGTGTTTCTTCGGGCATCATTTATACATCAAGTGATGCACAACCCCTACCTATGCAAATGAGACAGGGTAACTTCTTATTCTCTTAAATACCTGAAGGGCTTTGGCCTAAGATTGCTTGTAGGAATTCAATCCTGTCTTACTTTCCAATTTTGTTACTCATTTCTACCCTTATATCTTTCAATGTTTGGGGACAGGATCTTGATTCTTTTATTTGACAATTACCATATTTGATTTGAATCAATGGCTAATATACCACCTGAAATTTACCAAGGTGGAGTCAAAGGTAGATCAGGAGTAAAGCAGAGGAACCTGAAAGAATTCATAAGTGATTTACCCAGGTCAAGTCTAGACAGTACTTGGGGATCCTCAGGTCATGGAGGTACTGGTTATGTCAACCTGCCAATCATATTTTATTTTATTTTAATAATAGCTGTTCTGGTAAGCATGTGTAATGATCCTGGATATTTATTATTTTGTTCTTTTATAATAATAGGTACCCCAGCTTTTAGCTCAACACATTCCCATGGGTAATAAAGACACTTTCCTTGAAATCAGTAGTGTGTGTCAAAGGAACATGTGTGCTTTCATGGTCATTCCAATTCTATTCACACTAGCCAAGAAATGGAGATAACTAAAGGTATCAATTTATGAATGGGTAAGAAATATATTTAAGTAGATGATGATATATTATTCATTTCTAAGTAGAATTAAATCCTGGGATTTAAGACAGATAACTGGTATTGAATTGGGGATTATTATATTAAATGAAATTAAGTCAGATGCAGCAAGACAAAATACTCGTTACCTGACTCATGTGAAATGTGAGAAAACTTATCTTCCAGAGTTTAAGAATAGCATTATAGCAAAGTCTAGATACAGTAGAGAGGGAAATGGTATATCTGTTTTTTGTTTTTTTTTTAACTTTCTCACTGGTCAATGCACAGTGTTGTATATTAAGTCTGGGCTTATAATTATTCCAAAATAAGAAGTTTAAATAAATCATCCTCAGTCTAAGAGTTACTGAAAAATGTCAGAAAATTCAATCCACAATTAAATTCCATTATCACACAAATACTTATAATACAAATATATTTAATTGTGTGCTGGTGATTGTTAATAAACAGAAATACAATAGATGGCACCGGAACAGGCCTGAAGACCAATGAAACAGAAATGAAGATCCAGAAATGAACCCACAGAACTATGCCTACTTAATCTTTGATAAAGGAGGTAAAACAATAGTTTGGAAGAAAGATAGCCTCTTTAACAAATGGTGCTGGAAAAACTGTTTCAACACATGCAACAAACTAAAACTAGATCCTTATATATCACCCTGCACCAAAATCAATTCCAAATGGATTAAAGACCTTGAAATCAAAACAGATACCAAAGGAAGAAGTAGGAGAAACACTTGGGCTCCTTGGCACAGGACGGAACCTCCTTAACAAAGACCCAGAAAGGCTACAAATCAAAGAAAGGTTGGACAAATGGGACTGCATCCAACTGCAGAGCTTCTGCATGGCAAAGGACATAGCTCGCAAGATAAACAGAAAGCCCACAGACTGGGAGAAGATCTTTACCGGCCATACAACGGACAAAGGCCTCATATCTAAAATATACGCAGAACTAAAAAAATTACCTTTCTTCAAAACAAAACAGCAAAGAACCAATAGCCCCCTCATCAAGTGGGCTAAAGACCTAAAAAGAGACTTCTCTGATGAGGAAATGAGAATGGCCAAGAGACATATGAAAAAGTGCTTTATGTCACTGGCCATAAAAGAAATGAAAATCAAAACAACATTAAGATTCCATCTCACCCCAGTAAGAATGTCATATATCAAGAAAGCTAACAATAATAATTGTTGGAGGGGATGTGGCCAAAAGGGAACCCTACTTCATTGTTGGTGGGAATGTAAACTGGTTCAGCCACTCTGGCAAGCAGTATGGAGATTCCTCAGAAGGCTAAATATAGAACTCCCCTATGACCCAGCAACCCCACTTTTGGGTATGTATCCAAAAAACACAAACAAAATCACAGTAAAGCCACCAGCACAACAATGTTCATCACAGCGCAATTTGTCATAGCTAGAATCTGGAACCAACCCAGATGCCCCTCAGTAGACGAATGGATCAGGAAAATGTGATACATATACACAATGGAATTTTATGCCTCTATTAGAAAGAATGACATTGCCCCATTTGTAAGGAAATGGAAGGACTCAGAAAAAAAATTATACTAAGTGAAGTGAGTCAGACCCAAAAAACATGAACTCTATGGTCTCCCTTATTGGAAATAATTAGCACAGGTTTAGGCAAGTCACAGCAGAGGATCACAAGAGCCCAATAGCTATACCCTTATGATCACATAAGATGATACTAAGTGAAATGAACTCCATGTTATGGAAACAATTGTTCTATCACAGTTGTAACTACTTTCAACGTCCCATGTGTATCTGTAGCTTCTATTATTGATGATGTTCTTGTATCACCTTCCTGTGGTTGTACCTACACTATCTCTGTAATCTTATCTGAGTATATTGAAAACCGTGTATACTGGTATTAGAAGTAGTAAAATGAAAGGGAATACCAAAGTCAAGAGACACAGGGTAAAAAAATGACAAACAACTACCAAAGCAATACTTGCAAAACTGTTTGGTGTAAGTGAGCTGAACACCTCATGGGGGAAAAGGGAAAGGGGGAGGAGGGAGTGGGGAATGAAGGACAAGGTAACAAACAGTACAAGAAATGAGTCCAATGCCTAACGTATGAAACTGTAACCTCTCTGTACATCAGTTTGATAATAAAAATTTGAAAAAAAAAAGAAATACAATAGAATTATAATTGCTGATCCACATTAACTGTAGCTGTATTTCTTGGTACTAATGTGTTGGATAGCTAAGTGACTTCATTCATTGTCACTTCTGGATATTGCAGCAGCACCTTTAATGTACTTTGATTTGTGGGTTTATGATTTCAGTACTTTTTCACTGGTATGCTACTGTTTTTTTTTTTAATGAGCACGTAATTTTAAAAAATCCACCTCATCCAAAAAGTATCATATCAATGCACTGATATTTAGGAAAAAAATCTTTGGTGTCTGTATTTCAGCTTATTGTGGCTGGATCAGCAGGAACTGTTGTTCATTGAAAAGTTCACCCAAACCCTCCCCACTCTCTTACTCCTGATAAATCCCTGGCTTGTGATTTTTTTTTTTATTGCATCAAGCTGTTTCTCTTGCCTTATTTATTTTGTATTTTACCTTTCCAATCAGAATTATATATGACTTCCAAACTAAGATTTTCTATTCTCTTAAGTAGGTTTTGGCTATATACCTCACAGTCAGAACACTATACTGCCCTCCTTTCCAGATTAATTCGTTTTGACTTATTGAGAATTTTTATTAGAAAGCAGCAGGATCATAGAGGATGTAAGCCTTTCAAATCAATGGGTTAATTCCTGTCTTCTTGGCCAGGGCAGTTAGAATATCCTAAGAACACAGCTGCTTCATACTCATATCTTTCTATTTCTAACCTCTTTTAGTTAAGACCAAATAAAAGGGGCAATGATAATTTCTACAGAGATCAGTGATTTAGCTTGTACTATTAGCTGCTTATCATCTCTAATGAGTAGATGCCAACATTCTCTGCCTAATTAATATATTAAAAAAAATAAACCAATAGTGAACAGTAGCCCCTATAGAGTAGATATAATCTTATTATTTAGATGTGTTTTTTTTTGGAATATAATAAAGAAGCCTAATAGTACCATTATTTACCTCCATTACATTTTTTGCCAAGTGAAACAATAACATTTACTGGGTGAATGAATAAATGTGTGCATGAGGAAAATGATAAAGACAGGATTTTACTTCCTATCACCAAGAACACTATAACCTCAGCTTACTTTACATAGAATAATAAACTGCTTATCATGGTATAAGACTTGGGTAGGGATATATAGTTATTTTTCTGAGAAACATGAAGATAAATAAAATACCTACAAAAGAAGAAAATTGTAAATCTGTCTTGTATTTGTATTTCTAACAGAATGTTGAAAGATTGTTGTTTCAATATAGATTACTTTTTTTTTTTTTAAATTTACGGAGGAACTTTATTTACAACCTAAAACCCAGAACAAGAGCAGCCCTCTACCTCCAAATGCTGGCCTGCGGCTGCCTTTTCCTGGGCCAGTTACCCAGAACCCACAACTGACCTGACCTGACTTGAACCTCCACTTCTTAATCTCCAATCACCTCAACCTCCAAACCTCCAGAGGAGCAAGCTTCCTTCCTGCAGGCCCTGCCTCTCCTCAAGCCCCAAGCCTCAAGCCACCCCACAGGCCTTAGGCTTCTCTGCAGGCCTTAGGCCTCAAGCCTCTCCTCAGACCTCAGGCTACAAACCTCTCCACAGGCCTCAGGCTCCAGGCTCCAGACTCCTCTGGAGGCCTCAGGCTTTGGGACTTCCCCACCAGCCTCAGGATCCTGGCTCCTCTGCAGGCACCCCTGCTTTCCGCTTTCCCCTTTTCCCTCTCCTCTTTCCCTTTTCCCCTCTCCTCCTCCCTTCCTCTTTCTCTCTCTCTCTCTCTCTTCTTCCTTCCTCTTCTCTCTCTGTCTCTTCACTATACAGATTAGTCTGAAGGCAGCGAATCAAGTAAAAAACTATTTGGAAACTACCCATTAACTTTTAGTCAGTAACTAAACAATTTAAAATCTTCATTGTTATTAAAGTGCCCTTTGTCCCTCTTGTTATCAACAAATTATTTCCTTAATTTTAATCTTTCTGGTCTAATCCACAAAAGATTCCAAATAATCACATTAGAATGCATAAACTTTGTTAACATTTTTATACCTGACTTATTCAGATACCTCAGAAATCATGGAAATTTCAATCAAGACTCTTTGACAGCTTAGTCATCATATTCTGTGCTAATTGTAAAAGAACTTCTAACCAAACATTATTTCCAAATTTAGGACTAGAGTCCAATTAAATTTTGTCTTTTGCCCAATGAATAACCCATGCATCATTTTCATGTAAATTGGAAATTTTCATATTGTGCACAATGAGTGCTAATTCCAGGGAACAAGACAGCATATTTGGCTCATTGGCCCTTTTCCAAGATTATTCAGGGTTTCAGAAGAATTGCATTTCTCTGTTTTATATAGAAAGTTATAGATGACTTCTTTTTTCTTTTGGGGGAGAAAGAAGATTAAGTAGCAATTAAATGTCTTATTATATAGGACACTTTAAAATTCCCTCAAATAATTAAAGTCCTCCACACAATTCCCACATGATGCTTTAAGGGTGAGATCCAGAAAGATAACAGATAAGTTGAGCAGCAGCTGCATATATTCCAGTGACATTCAACCAAGGCCAATGTTTTTCAGATTTCAAATGAGTAGAGCTAAGAAAGGACAATCAACATATCCTTAAGCCAGATACAGTACTAAATTCCACATGCAAATTAGTTTATAAGTTCTATGCTGATTTCATTTGCTCAACTGTTACTTGTAGAATAACTAGGAATTAGCTAGCAGGACAGGCCACCAGCAGCTTTTGAGGTGCACATGCTGTTGAGAAAAGACAGCAGCATTAGAGTTGTTTGGATTTGTTTTTCTTATTCTCTACAATACAATACTTTGAATTCAAGTTGGGAGCAGATTACAACTTAACTTTGGAAAAGGAAAATAGCCTTTACAGAGTAAAAAAGAAATCCTTTTTTTTTTTTTTTTTTTTTTTTTTTTTTAGTGTAGACCCAATATTCTACTCTGGCAGAAAACATTAGAAAGGAAGGAAGAGTCAAATATTGGTGCATAATAATGAAAGGTTTGTTCTTTTTTTTGAAGTGGCATCTTTGAGATGGTTTGCTTTCAGGGGAACATAGACAATGAAGAGCATAAAACTACCGAAGTCCATTTCTGCTTGCTTCCTAGGAACTTAAGAGAAAAGATGGTCTGACTTTCACAGGAGACTATGAGATTCACTCCCAATCAACAATATAGGGTTAGAGGATTCATTTATTTGCTTCTTAATTTACTTGTTGCATTTCTTTACTTTTTTCATTCCCCCAAACTTAGGTGATTTATTTATTATTTCTAGAAGAAATCAAATGTGAGAATTACTTCAGGCAATTGAAAGAAGGATTTGTGTCCTCCTTTATTATGAAAGATGAGTGAAAGCCATTATCTGAATCAGACTTGACAACAGCTCAGGATACTAACAGAGGTGAGTAAATGATCTTCAGGCTCTCTCAAATCTAAACTCATTCTTTGCAATCATGCAAAAAGGAAAAGGAGGGAAAAAACTTGGCTCCCTTTTACCAAATATGGCAGAGAAAATTTGGTTATGAAATGATGATCCTTAAGGACCGCGAAGGAGTTGAAGATGAGCTATACAGAGAAACCTGGATAAAAGATGAATGGTTTAAATTGAATCATACTAGATTTTCTAAGACGAGTCATTAAGTAAATAGAGCTAGTATGAAGGTTGGGACTTAATACATGCGTCAGTGCTTTAAGCTAAATTTTTGAAAAATTACCATATTGAATTTGGTATGCAGATTAATGTAAAAAGGCAATTTCTGATGGTACTGCGGTTTGAATTCATTGTCTTTTACATGCTAGGCAGGTGTTCTACCACTTAAGCCATGCCCTCACCCTTGAAAAAATACGTTTCCATCACAAATTATATTGGGAGTCACTGCTGTGTGAAACACTAAGTTAGCATTCTATGATTAATTGATTCCAAGATTTATTTTGAAAAAAAGATGAAACCAAAGTATACCCCACAGGGCCTAATGCTTTGGGACATAGAGACAGTGCTAATAAAAACAAAACTGAGCACTTAATCAATCTAATGAATTAGATTAATGCAGGCAGTCAGCCAGGATAATATGCAGGAAATATGTTTATTTTCATCCACTATCATTATTTCTTTCCTATCATTGTTATTCAAATAATTGAATTAGTTGTTTCAACCTTGCTTTGTGAAAGGATTTTCTTGAATTACTCAATTTGCCTCCATAGAGAGGATTTTATTTCTGAAGATTTTTTTTCCCATATGTTCTGTTTCTGACCAGTCAACCAAGGTTGTCTTTGAGATGTGATTTTTCCCCCCCCATAATATATGTAGCATTTCAAATTAATTGCTGTTTCCTCCTTCTTTATCTGTTAGGATAAATAAGTTTGATGATAACTACATATTGACTGTGACCTTGATTTCCCTGTTTAAATTCTACTTTATCTCCTCCATAAAATTTTTATTTACTTTGTCTATACATTTATCTTAATTAGCTTGCACTTCCTTCAGTTAGGTACATCTCTATCAATGTTTGCTGTGACCAGGACAAGTGGTGGATAACAGAGCTATTTTAAGTAAGCATGAGTCAGGTACCTACCGCCCTAGGAAAGCTATGTCTTTTTGGTCTCCTTGAAAGTCCAAGGACCACGTAAAGGACAAATGACATTATTAGAAGGGGAATTATACATTCGTAATAGAGTCAAGGATTACAACTGCCCCTCAAGCAATTTTGAGGGACCATCAAGCAAGTTGTTTTACTTAGTTATTTGCTGAGAAAATATGAAATCAAATACAATAACATTCTATGAATATCTGCACCTTTTAAAGGCATCCATTTTGACTTTATGAAACATACCATTTATTTTGTAGAGATCGAAGGTGAACATATGAAAATTTAAATTATATGAAAATGTAGGACAATGAAGTGTTCTAGCTAATACATATGTATATACACACACGCATATATATATATATGTACACATATATATGACATAATAAACAACAACCCGGAACAGAATAGTATTTTGTTTTCCTGTTGTTTTTAGTTTCATACGAAATAGAAAGAGTGATATTAAGCAAAGGTAGAAACCTATTCTTTCCCTGTGGCCAGAAAACTTTTATGAGATAAATCATCCCCTAAATAGAAAGAAGATGTAGTTTTTATAGGAAAAATCATTCCTGATGGTAAAATCTAAATATGTTCAGATATTCACATCATAACATTTTTCTTAATCTATATAATTTTTACCAGATATTTTTATTTTCTTTCCAACCTATATGATTTGTTGATCATCTCTGCTTTGTGCTTTATAAGCTTCTTGGAGAAATATGGTGTTATTACTATAAATTGTGATTCTGTTACTTTCATAAATCGTTTCTTTCTTACAAAATGAAACTGTAGCTCAGTATATCCAGCTAAGTTTCATTGTTTTTTTTCTTTTTAAGATAAATACAAATAACAGGAAAGAAAAAAGAGATATATAAGTTTCTCAGAAACATTTTAAGTGGAAAATTAAGGCCACAGAATATATTTTAACCATAAATTTATCATCAGATTTTAAAGCTGCAAAGGATACTGAAAAATGATTTTACCCCTTTCTCTTTATTTTGACAATGTACAAATTGAAGGTCAGTGATCTTAAAATACTTTGACCAGGTAATTGTGTCCAAATTTAACCTGCAGTGGAGTGTTGGACTGATCTGGGGTTTAGCTGTAGAAGGATAAGGAAGAAGGAGATTAGAATTGTGATATCATGTATCTAAACCCGAATTTTTTGGTTCTACATTAATGAAGATGACATGTTAAGCTTCCAAATAGGGAGAAAACTTAAGTCTTCTTTCTCCCAGTTACTCATTATATTCACATAGCCAAGTCAAAGCCTAGTCTATGTTAAACCTTCATTCTCATTTTTGCCACTACAAGGTAGGCCTGAAACAGTATAATGTCTGTTTTTTAAAAAAATCTTTATTATATTTTCCTCCCATTTATGCATTGCTTGATCTCCAGTTCCCTTTGAATGGCAGGCCTTGTGACTTCTTGGTCCCAGTCTACCACCTCCTTACTAGAGGGTTCCATGAAGAGAGTCCTGTAGACTTAACTTTTTTTTTTTTTTTTTTGCCAGTCCTGGGGCTTGGACTCAGGGCCTGAGCACTGTCCTTGGCTTCTTTTTGCTCAAGGCTAGCACTCTGCCAACTTGAGCCACAGTGCCACATCTGACCTTTTTCTGTATATGTGGTACAGAGAAATTGAACCCAGGATTCATGTATATGAGGCAATCACTCTTTTGCCACTAGGCCCTATTCCCAGCCCCAGACTTAACTCTTAATATACCAAATACAATGAAACGTATTGAAATATGTTCTCCCAAGAAAATAGTCTTGCTTGGGGGACACTTGTCTCAATGTGAAATCCTATTTTGGATGGCCAAGAAAACTATTATTTAATTTCCTACTCAAGCAAAGTATTATTTTATTTCCTATTCTAAGATAATATTCATTAGGTAAACCTAATGAAGCTCCAGAAAGATGAATATCTTAGATAAAGACCATCACAATTCAGGAAAGAAGACAGACTGATAATTTTCAGAACAGAATTGATCACATATATTTCATAGGTAAATAAATAAGAAAGGAGGGGCTGGGGATATGGCCTAGTGGCAAGAGTGCCTGCCTCATATACATGAGGTCCTGGGTTCGATTCCCCAGCACCACATATACAGAAAATGGCCAGAAGTGGCACTGTGGCTCAAGTGGCAGAGTGCTAGCCTTGAGCAAAAAGAAGCCAGGGACAGTGCTCAGGCCCTGAGTCCAAGCCCCAGGACTGGCCAAAAATAAAAATAAAAAATAAAAAAATAAATAAATAAGAAAGGAGTGAGCAAATGTCTGCATCTAATGCAACATTGACAGTAGATACTAAATTGTGACAAAAATCTTTATGATCTCTGAATATCATCAACCAGTAATCTCAGATGACCCAATGGCATAGGCTTGAACCCTTCCATGTTCCTACTCAAGTTATGAGTATCAAGCATGAGAAAAGTTGAGATTCAAAACATAGGCTGGGCATCTGGGGCCATTTTTCTACCTCATGAGTTGCCTAATCTTGTACAATCGACTGGAACTTGCTAAATGGATCACCATTTGAGAAGATTTTGAATGATTCCTCCTTGTTCTTCTTTTTTTATTTTTTACTGTTTTTCCTGTTGTGTTTTTAAGTGTTTGTAATCTTTTATGACATAATGACTTCTGACATTTACTGTTATTCCCCATGCAATTCTTATTTATGCCCTTATTCTGCTGATATTTAGGAAGAAATTGAAACTTCGAATATGATCAAAGCTATTGGGTGTGTATAGTTCAGTTGAAACTTCTTTTTGTTTTGTTCTGGATTCAATCCTGAGTGTAGGAAAATAAAGAAAGGATGCTATTATTTACCAGGGTATATTATTTTTTGTTTTTAGTTATTTTTAATAGCCTTAGAATAATGGCTGCCATCCTGCTGCCCCTGGGGAAGAAATCCCATGTTCATCTTCAAATTTTAGAAAGAAAATGACACTGGAAAGTGATGCTTAAAATGGTCATTTTCCTCTGATAAAAGTGGATACAGGTAGGAACTTTTCCATTTTTAATTGTAGATAGTTGCAAATGATTGATTACTGGTTTAACTTTTAATTGCCCCCAAAGTGTATATATTCACCAGGATTTCAGCTACAGATTGTTAAGGTCTGAGTCAAGATGGCACCACAATTCATTTGAAAGACCTAAAGTTTATAAACAGGATGACTTGGTCTTTTTAACCTGTGTAAGAAAAAGGCAGTATGTGTGAAGATAACCTGAAATCTTCTCAGGAAAGCAGGGCTTGCATTTTATACACATCTTGTAGTGAGGAGTCCAAACATGAGTGCCCATTAGACCTTCCCCAAAGAAGCTTTTCTTCGTTTGTATTGTAAGAGCATACTTTTTGGGAGGATTAAGAGGCATAAAATATTTGAGCCTGAACATGAATTCTTTCAACAAATAGCTACTGAGTACCTGCTTTGTGCCAGTGTGTTTTGGTCCTTAGAGACAAAGCTGGAAAAGAAAAGCAAGAAAGCAGTCTAAAACTGAGAGCTCAGTCCAGGCACCTTCCTCAAAATCATGTCGCCCAATCCAGGATTTGATAGAGGGAAAAATGTCACTCATCAAAGGTTAAAAAGACAAACCATTCCAAAAGCAATACTTACAAAACCATTTGGTGTAAACCAACTGTATACCTCATGGGTGGGTAGGGGGGAGAGAGGAAAAGAGGGAGAGGGAGGTGGAGGAAAAATGAGGGAGGAGGTAACAATTTGAATAAGAAATATACTCACTGACTTACATATGAAGCCGTAACCCCTCTGTACTTCACTTTGAAAATAAATGGAAAAAAAGAATAGGTTGGTAACCATACTGAATTTAAAAAAAATCTCACTTATCTATAGATACATTGTTTTGAGGGAGATGCTATTGATCACTCAGCTTTTATAAGTGATCTTGGGAAAATCTGCAAACTCTGCAACTCTGCTACCCTGTAAGAACAACTTACATTCTTAACCATTTTTTTCCAATTAATTTTTCCATTCCTTCTTCAATCCTGAAATCAGTTGTGGACTTTGAAATGTAAAAAAACCCAGACTGTATTTTCTTTCCTAAGTTAATACTTCAGCACAGCACCATAAATTATCTTTTTGAGGTGATAGGCTATTTAAATTTTTTTCAAAATAAACACAGGTTTATTGATCCCAGGTGCACATTTCAGATTATTTCCTCCCACTAGCATAATGGATCATGCACTAAATATGCTATAAAATTACTTTGGATTATCAGCTTTGTGTGTGTGTCTTTCTGACTTTTGTAACTATCATAAAAGGAGGTAAATCTGGTATCTAGAGCAGCTTCTCAGGAAATTGCTGATGTGCTTGCATTTCTCAGATGGAGAAAATAGGAACTGAGGCATCATTTCCTTTAACTTATTCTCACAATGTTAGTTATTTTCTAAGAAACACATATGGGAAGAGGAATATCCTTCATGGAACATTCCATCAGATACACTCAGTCAAAATCCTACTCCAGGGCAATGAGGAAACTGAACAAGTAAAACATAACAGGGCAGGAAGAAAACTTCACTTGGAAGAAGGACTTAAATGCACTGCCCATCGTCCATTGTATTCATAGTCCCTTTCATAGTTTTCACTAAAGGATGCAAAGTCTTTGCTTCAACCTCTTTTTACCCAGTGATAATTATTTTAATAACAAGCCAGGGGTCAATTGTGTTGTTTGTGACCACGGAGTAAACAAACTAATGGACTGATATTTGACTCTTGAGTCTCATGGACGCGATTATCTAAACCACTGGCCTTAACTGAAATTATAAGTGATTTTTTTTAAAGAGCAAAATAAGTGCATTTTCTCTTAATGGAAGAGCTAATTTGGTAAAGTCATGTTTATTCATTTAAAAGTAAGTGACACATTTCCACATGCACCAAGTGAAAGTAATTAATTCTAAATTCTAATTAAGTATTGCAAGCCTCATGTTTATAGACACTTTTTTAAGTATAAAAATTTCCAGGAACATGTCTTTGATGTAAAAACCTGTCAGACATGCATGGAATTACTATGCTTCCTCCCTCCCACTCCTCCCATAATGACAAGTTTGTGCTATAATATTATCAGTAATGTGATCTGGAGTAGCTGATCAAATGGGATATGATTTGTTTGGCAAACAGATAAAAACATATTTCAGGAATGTTCTTGTTTGGGAAAGAGACTTAAAATACCTTTTGGCTAGCTCATATGCTTTACATACATCTTTGTTTACAGTTTTAGATCTAAGAAGTTGAAAATAGAAACAAAGGCTCAGAGACTCAATAGAACACTATAATCATGATTTTTCAAGAAACAAAGTTACCATATGTTTTTGGACTTTATTGGAAACATGCATTGACAAACTATTTCTGTAAGTCAGTATTTATTTTCCTCAAAGCAATCATGACAGCATGGATTATTTTTGCTAACATTATTGGTCTGTACATGTGCTTGGGAGAGGAAAGATGCATAGATGGTAATTCACCCTGCCATAATATACAACTGGCTCTTTCCCTCTTGTCACTGTCATTTTGGCCTCCTAAGATAGGTATTTATGGACTCCATGATCACAACAACAAAGGTTTTAGAATTTATCCAGAATAGATGGAACTGCGAATTATGAAAAAGCTCAAAAACTCATTTTGCTCGACACTGAAAGGGCTTATGACTTACTATAATGTCAAAATACATTGATGAGAAAATAACGCAAAAAGGTTTAGGTGTAAGTCAAGACAAATTTATTTATTTCACTAGCAGAGTTTATTTGTTTTCTGTATTAGGAACCCTTCTCATGAATATTAAACTTCAGGCACAACTCAATACATGACATTTTGCCATGCTCTTTTTTTCTGAGCTGCCTGAGATGTTAATACCATCAGCTGTCATCATGAGCCATTCTCTCCTTTACTAAAGAAGAATGGTTTGTTGAATATTCCTATTGTATTCTTTGGACAAAGACTCCTTTATAAGATGTTACCAAGAACATAATACTTCTGGTTTTATGTCTTATATTGCTATCCATCTGGTAGAGTTTTATAGCAAAGAGAAGCATATAATGATAGTCACTCTTCAAAAAAGAGGTTGCCTTGGATGTAAGAGTTAAAGAAATCTCATTTTAAATGTGGTGTCATTACTAATGCAATATTCCAGTGATAAGAAATAGACTAACTGTAAATTTAACCCAATCATAAACACTACCAAATTAATTTTACTCAAATTAAATTTTATTCTATGTTAAAAAAACACCTTAGCTTTCTCCAAATCATATACTACTCCCTGTACTCTGGGAACCTGTTCACACATACACAAAACATCTTCAGTCTCTCTTCCTCTATTATTTCACTGATTAGAAGTCATCAACAGTCTCAAGTGAATCAAATGCAATGACCTCATTCTTACCTTTATATCAATTCACACACAGTTACACAGACACACATACTACATAATATACAATATATTAATATGTGATGTGTGTTTGTGTGTGTAACATGTACTGCAATGATGGGAATTGAACTGAGAGTCTTATTCAAGCTGGGTAAATGCTCTACAGCTATGGTACATATCCAACTCCAACTCACACTTAGCAAGCTTCCCTTGTTCATTTCTTGCATAAATTCTTTATCTGCTCTATAGCAAATATGATTCTTGCTAGGAGTATTACAGTGTATATCAAAACAAGAAATGTCCTGTGAAGATGTGTATTTAGTCTGAGAAGCCCAGAAAACATAATATAAAATAGAAGGGTAGAGATTAACAACACTCTGGGTAAAAGAAAGGCAGAGTAAAGGGCAAGACAGATGAGATTCTGAGCTCATAGTATATAAACTGAATATTTAACACAGAAATAAGGTATTTTAAGCAGTAAGAACAAGGTAATAAGCACACACACACACACACACACACACACACACGCAGAATGGAAGCTGGGAGATCAGGAAGAATAGATTCCCAGTGATCTATGTTAGTTATTGCAAGAATCTGGACAAACCTGGGGTAAAAAGTGCAGTAAGAAAATCAAATATAATATTATAATTTGAGTTTATAGCTGGAAAACTTCAATGGAATTTTATAAAAAATCAGAAAATATGTAATAGACATTTGCTCAAAGTTTTTGACCTGAGAAACTGGGTAAATGTGTATGATATCTGTTTCCATAGAGACAATGAGTCAGAAAAAGGATTACTTTTGTATAATGAATGGAGAATAAATGATTTAAAATATATAAACTATATTTTCATATACATGTGAAATGTATCATTACTGAAAAATAGAAATATTAAATAAATGATTGGATAAAAATCTTCAATATGGAAGCATTTAATCCAAAGTATAGCTGTTATCAGTGTATACATGGTATACAGTGGTTAAGGCCTGGATGGATGTCATGATTTTAAATATCCCCAGAGGATCATGTGTTGAAGGCTTGATTCTAGACTGAGGATGCTAGTTTGGAAAGTATTCCATACTTTTTGTAATCTTTTCATGGTGGGCTTCTCTGGGGAAATGAGGTTACCAGGGAAACCTTTGCAGGCTATTGTAACATACAGGAGAGCATCCTCCTCCATCACAAGTTCTAACTGTCAGAAACAACTGGAGCCAGCGGGGCTAACTGTGGGCTAGAAATCACTGAAACCATGAACCAAAACATATTCTTCCTTTAAACTCTTTGTCCCAAATATGTATCCCACATAGTAACAAAAACCTGACCACAGACTGAGTATGAATAGTGCTGAGCAATGGAGAAAAAAAAAGTTACTCAAACTGAATATGGGTAGAAAAGAGAAGGCAAACCAATGAAAGCTAAAGGCAGTGACAGGAAGTGTCCTTTCTAGAGGCCAAGCAAAGAAAGCTTGCAAGATTGAACAACACAAAATACTTCATGAAGGTCAAAAAAATGAGTCCTTATAATTTACTTTTGGATCTGTAAAGTGCAGTCGTTTATAAACTTGACAAGAGTTCTTTTGATAAAGTGTTGAAAACAAAATCTTGCTTGGTGCAGGTTCAGGAAGAGAATAATCAGTGATGGGATGAATGATATTTTAAAGGGGAGAAACGTGGTAGCAAATATTACGTTGAAAAAGGAGCTGCTGCCAGAGCTAAAATCTTGAAGGAAATCAGGGAGGCATTTGATGTTGCGGATAAGGTCAAGCTCTCGTCGGAGCTTTGTAGATTGATGTATGGATGCCCAGGCTCCAGCCCATGGAGAAAGCAAATGGGAATGAGAGGGAAAAAGAGTCAGCAGAATAACACCTGGAACTTTTGATTGGAATATTTCAACTCTTCTGGGATTTGTTTCATTGTTTACAAGGTTTATGGGATGTAACATAGGCAGTGTGTTGTTTTCAAAACCAGATTCAATCCCTGAAAATTTAAACTGTTTCTGCAAACTAGTATATATCTCAAATTTAAAACCATGTCCCTGCGTCATTTTCTGAATAGTGTATTTGCCTAGGGTTCTCTAGAAGAATCACACAATATACCAGAGGTTAATAATAATCATAGTAAACAATGCTGAAGAATGTAAATTCTTACACATACTGGCAAAGTTTTCAAAAAGAAATAAATCTGAAATGCAGGGATGTATCCCAGTAATAAATTGTTTATCCTTGCATGTAAGGACTTGGGTTACATCTATAATACCCACAAAAACAAACAATCACACCCACTGAAGAGGAACTGGGCTTGTAGGCTCAAGTGTGAGCTTCTCCTTTTTCCATTCTTGTTCCATGTGTACTCACAACCCTACCACCATGTGCAGCTGGGATTTCTACCTTACGTTCACTGACCTACCTGTCAATCATGTCTACAAACACATCAAGAAGGGTGCTTTATGAATGTGATCACTGTCAATTCAGTTAAACTGACAACCAATATTTAATATCATGTCCAGTGAGCAATGTCTTGCTGCATATTTCCAAATGTTGGGTTATTGATACCAAATTGAGCATGCTTAGCAACTAATACCATTCTGACGTCTACTCTTGCTTCTGTCTACTCTCTTTCACATAACAGTCACATCATTTCCCCCAAGACACTAGTTTATAAACTTTATTACTTGGTCTTTAGTGTCCTCATGTCCACCTCACAACCTGTCCAGTCTCCACTTTGTTTCTTTCCTTAGGCCCCCAGTTGCTGACTTCACTCAGCTCTCTAATTCACAGTGCAACAAATTCCTATCTGTGCTTTGTAGTTCTTAGTACTCTTTCACAGTGCTAAACTATTCTTGTCTCAAATGGAATCATATCATTTCCATCCTCTCCAATCTTCTTGAATGCCATTTTAGAAGGAAATGAACTTCTTTGGGTTTCTCGCCAGGGGTTCATTCATTTAGTTTCTTTCTGATTTTGAAGGTAATTTGTTTTCTATAAACTTGGACAGCAGGATAGTGGAGAATGGAAGTAGCTGACAGCAGCCTGGCTTTTCCCTAGATTGGAATGCAGTCTTGTTGATGTTGAGTTGAGGTAAGAAAGCCCAGCTGGTTGTAATTTTTCCTATTGGAAGTAAAATTGAATGAATTTCTCCTAAACATGCATGAGAATCCTAATTATCAAATACTGGAATACAACCAAAGAGTGAATGTCTCTGATGTGAACAGATTTTAAGTTTTTGTGGACAGAATGATTAACACCTGACTAACCTCCTTCACCACACCCCAGAGACAACAGCGGCATTTCAGAAGGAAAATAGAACTACTAGTAAGTATTCTTTATTCTCTTCTTCACACAATTCTGATAGCACTACTAATAAACCATCTAAGGAGTCATGGCGCTTCTCCCATTGCTTTAAATTTATACATTATCCATCAAGAGAAGCTGAACCCATCTACTTCCTTTTAGTAAATATTCTTTGTATCTCAACTTTGTCTTTCTGCCCTCCATCCAAACTTATCACAATGTTGTTTCCCATTTCCATATTCATCCTCCTTTATTCAGTACTGACATTTTTCTTACCATTTGCCTTTAGGGATGTGTTTTTCTTTAGTTTGAAGGTGTTTTAAGTGTTTCTACTGTAAAGTGTTTTTTCCCCCATTGCCCTTTAATTTTGTCTTCATTCCTGGACTTTTGATTTTTCCGGTGTAGAGGTTAACTGATTATGTGTCTGGGGCTAAGCACATCCTCATTTCTCTACCCTCACAGCAGCTGTCAGTGGGTTGTCTAACTCTAGGGAGTTGATTAATTATATTTGCAATGGTTGGACTTAATGGGCCAGCAAACAAAGCAACTGTTTTCATGGTAGCAGTATCCATTCTGAGAGTTAGACCTTCCAGTGAGCCCATGAGAACGGATTTGGGGGAAATTTAGGATTCAAAAGGAGTAGATAGGACCTGAAAAATAAGGACATTATAAAGTATATAATTCTTGTTTAAGTGTATTTTCAATTTTGTGTGCTCATCATTAGTATCAAATTCCAGAATCCTTCCAATAATGACTCAAAATTCCTTAACTTTTCAATTAGTATCTATCCCATTACTCATGTGACAATGACTAATCAACTCCCTGTGGCCATACTTTTGTCTATTCTAAATATTTTACACAACTGAATTTAATATTTATTTATAAATATATATGGCCTTTGGTATCTAGTTTCTTTTACTTAGCATATTTTTTCAATGTCAACTAGAATTGCATATTTTATGTTTCTTTCATTTTTTTTCTATACTTGTATAGTCTTCCCCTGTATGGATATATCATATTTTATTAAAACATATAACCAAGTTTTGGCATCCTATGTAAATTCATTCTTATCAGCAAATATTGTTATCAGAAAAATATACAAAAATATTCCTGGGGTTTGAAAGATCTAATAGACGAAATTATGTAGCAGTGTGAAGTGTGCTAGACAGTTGGGTGGAAGAACATTTTTTTTTTTTTTTGGCCAGTCCTGGACTCAGGGCCTGAGCACTGTCCCTGGCTTCCTTTTGCTCAAGGCTAGCACTCTGCCACTTGAGCTACAGTGCCGCTTCTGGCCGTTTTCTGTATATGTGGTGCTGGGGAATTGAACCCAGAGCCTCATGTATATGAGGCAAGCACTCTTGCCACTAGGCCATATCCCCAGCCCAGAACATTTTTTTTAACATGTCTAACCTAAGGAAATTTGACAGATGATAAAAATCTTCATGTTAGATTTCTACAAACCACTGGAAAGAAGAGACATTATAATTTTAACAGTAATTACCCTATTAATTAAAAAAGCTATAAGAAAAATATGTACATCACAGTAGATTGGTTACTTTAGCACATTGTTTTAAAGTAAGAATTAAGCTGGGTACCAGTGTCTCACACCTGCAATCCTCATTACTCAGGAGGCTCAGATATGATTATCACAGGCAGCTCAGGCAGGAAAGTGTGTGAGATTCTTACCTCTAACTAGCCACCCAAAAGTGTCAAAAGTAGAGCTGCAGCTGAAGTAGTAGAGAGCTAACCTTGAGCTAGCAGGAGTGCACGCATGCACATACACAGAATTAAAAGTAGAGTATAATAATAACATCCAAGAGAGACTGCATTTCTGAAATTACTTCTAGGTAGGATCTAACTGCAAGGAAAGTAAAGCCATTAGTGCTCAAAATGGTTAATAAATGATTGATATTGTCACTCTAACTTTAAAAATATCAAATGTTTGATTTCAAAATTTTGAATGTTAGGGCTGGGAATATGGCCTATTGGTAAAGTCCTTGCCTCCCATACATGAAGCCCTGGATTAGATTCCTCAACACCACATATATAGAAAAAGCCAGAAGTGGCGCTGTGGCTCAAGTGGTAGAGTGCTAGCCTTGAGCAAAAAGAAGCCAGGGACAGTGCTCAGGCCCAGAGTTCAAGCCCCAGGACTGACAAAAGAAATTTTTTTGAATGTCTTATGAAGAGAAGAGGTAGTACTGTGAAGATCATCAACATTACTTAGAAACATTCTGGTTACTTCGTAGTGAAATACTACAATTGAACTTAGATGTGAAATCTAAAGAAGGGGCTACAAGCAAATATTAAAGAAAAACATCTAACTTTCCAAAGGGCGTAAGTAGTTTAACAAGTTATACTAAGTGAAGTGAGCCAGACCCAAAGAAACATGGACTCTATGGTCTCCCTTATTGGGAATAATTAGTATAGGTCTAGGCAAGTCATAGCAGAGCATCACAAGGCCCAATAGCTATACCCTTATGAACACATAAGATGATGCTAAGTGAAATGAACTCCATGTTATGGAAACAATTGTTATATCACAGTTGTAACTACTTTCAACGTCCTATGTGTATCTGTAGCTTCTATTATTGATGATGTTCTTGTATCACATTCCTGTGGTTGTACCTACACTATCTCTGTAATCTTATCTGAGTATATTGGAAACCGTGTTTACTGGTATTGGAAGTAGGAAATTCAAAGGGAATACCAAATTTGAGAGACACAGGGTAAAAAAAGAGAAACAACTACAAAAGCAATACTTGCAAAACTGTTTGGTGTAAGTGAACTGAACACCTCCGGGGGTAGGGGGAGGTACGGAAAGGGGGAGGAGAGAGGGAGTTATGAGGGACAAGGTAACAAACAGTACAAGAAATGTATCAAACGCCTAACGTATGAAACTGTAACCTCTCTGTACAACAGTTTGATAATAAAAATTTGAAAAAAAAGTTTTGGAGTTTTTTTTTTTTTTGAAAGAAATGTGTTATGGAGAAATTAATGGTTGACACTGAAAAAAGTAGATTTTAGGGAGACTGTTGCTTAATGTTAGAGTTCAAGGCCTCAAATTTTCTTAGAAGTTGCTTTATCACTTGACCATGTCCATAGTACTGTTAAACTTTATTTTTCACAAAGGGGCCTGTCTTTATGCCTGGGACAGGCTTCCTTCTGACTTGCCTTCTACTACTTCTGACACTTGGATAGCTGGAATTGGAAACACATACTACTGTCTCTGCTCTTTGTTCAAATGAAGTTTTACATTTTATTAAAAATAGCATTATTGTTATTCTCATGATACTGTACAGAGAGGTTACTATTTCATAAGTCAGGCAATGAGTAGATTTTTTTTTTGGACAATGTCATCCCTTCCTTCACTTTCTGAAGTTTTATGTTTTGTCCAGACTAGACTTGAACCATGATCTTTCTGAAGGCTGATTTTTCACTAGTGGAAAAATGGGATTTTGCTAGATCAATTCCAATTAAAATATTCCAGGGATTTTTCAAGCGTGATTGAAATGTTAGAATCTTGTTGTATAAGCACAGCTATCATTAGATAATACATTTCTTTGGCTTGGATACAGTCAATTTAGGGAATTTAGAATCCAACCTTTAATAGGGGAATGCAAAAGTTGCTGTTTTTAAAACTTTTTTTGCTATATTTTCCCCCAGAATTAGCAAAGCATTTTCTATCACATTGTTTATAATGGAAAGTTTACAACCAATTATACAAATTTAACCTCGGTGGATTTTTTTTCACCTCAACTACATTTTAAAAAATGATGAAGAAGATAAAAGTTGAGAAAACAGCATCAATACGAACTGTGCTAATTGTATTAGTTTTAGGCCAGCTATCCTTATCTTGATGGCCAGACTTGAAGACTATCTTGAGGACTAAGATAGAAGCAAAAAATGGCTGTCAGATAACCTTATTCTTACACGTCAAGATAATCCCGTCTGTCCTTTTATGATTAAATGATTTTTTAAATTTTAATGTAGTTCAAGCTTTCCTCCCTCCCCTGCTCCCCCCCCACAGCCTTTCCTTTCCCCTCACTTCCATTCCCTTTCTCTCTCATGTTTAAAATTATTTTTAAATTTCTTTTATTTGTTTATGTGTTCAAGTATGTGTGTGTGTGTGTGTGTGTGTGTGAGTACATGCATGTGCATGTGTGTGTGCATACTTGTCAGTACCGGGGTGGCTTAAATTGAGGCCTGTTTTCTCTCATGGCATGTGTCTACCAGTGAAGTCACACTTCCAGTTTCCACAAGGAGCTACAGGGAAGACCATCTCTAACATCATCTTTCACCTGTCATCTGAAAACTTAAAATTTAGCATTACTAAATAGATTCATCTGAATCTATAATTATTTTTTATTATCCATAACTGGTGGTAACTGGTAGGTCTTACAGTCCTTAGGGGCAGAAATTAAACCGTGGGGTTTACTTAGGGCTTTGAAGGCCCTTGGTCTTTTTAACCTAAATTTCTATAGAAGGCACAAGAGTAAAGGAGACAGTGGTAGTGATAGTGAGGATAAAAGTAGGAGGGTAGGGATTGGGGCTAGTTATCATTGTAAAGCTGCACTACACAGTGTGTGAGTACAATGCATCTTGAGTAATGTCATCTCTTTCAGCTTCCTGGTGTGCTCAGCTTTACCATTAGAATCTCCCCTCCCTATACCATCGTTTACCTAACATATTTCAGCCTATGTGTATGTGACCCTGTATATGTTTGCATATATATTTATAATTTAGAACTAAATTCACAAGTGAGAGAAAACATGTGTTCTTTGTCTCTTTGAGCCTGACTTACAGCGTCTAGAGTAATAGTTTTCCAGGTTTGGTTTTCAATGTTTCTTTCTTAAAGAGAGCTTATATATTTCTCAAAACTATTTTCATAATTATTTTATTATTATGTTTCTGCAAATGGAATATGTATATCCTGTAGATACAATTGAGCATAGACATAAGGATAAAATGAGGGGCTATGACCAGGTGAGGGGGGGTAGCTTGCAATTGATATGAAGTTTCTGATATGCAAGATAAATCTCTGGAGATCAATAGTTAAATAGACAGAATAGTACACTCAGTCAATGAAACTTAAAGTTAAAGGGAAAACATTACAACAAAGGTAAAGGATGCAGGAAACTTGGACTGACTGGATATCTCTGACTTTGGTTGTGGTGCAGTTTTGTGGGTGTGTTGTGTCTCCACACTTGTGATTATATGCATCTAATATGTGTAGACCACTTATCTCTATAGCTGTTTAACAAGACAGGTACAACTGACTTTCAGTATCAACCTTATGTTCTGTAAAGTTGCTAAATCACTTCTAATTCCTACAGACTTAATGGTAAAATCTTCAGGATTTTTTCTCCACACACAATCATCTTATCTGCGAATAAAAGCTTTTAGTTTAATTTATCTGTATGTTAAATATATAAATGAGTGTTGATCTGATACCATGTTCTCTTTCAAAATCCAAATACTGTGACAGGAATAAAACACTGAAAAATTTCAAATCAAGTTACTCTCCCTCGGCATGATGTTTATGGAAATTGATGTTACACAGGATACTTGAAGATGGATTGGTGATGCTAAAAGCTGTCACTTTCTCTGTATACTTGGGTATGTATCTAAGAAAATGTTCAGAATAGGGTTTGATGTCTTTGCTCATAAGTACCGTATTTTCTATTTCATAAGTCACCTCATGAGACAAAATAACCCTTTACCTGGAAGAAAGCCTTAATGGGAATCTGGAAGCCTGGAGAAAGCTATGTCCAAAATATCAGAAAACCAAGTGACTGAAGCACACATTTTCTTAAAAGACAATGAGATGAAAACACCTTCTCAATGTTTGTCAGTTACACAAATGTATGCTCACATTTACCATTGCATAGAGTAATGACACAGTTAAAAGTCCAGAGTTCTTCTGATCTTGACACTTTCACTAAGCATCCATATATACTACAGAGATATAAATATGACTGATACATGGTTTTTCTCCTCATATCAATTTTGTAGAACTCTTGGCACCATCCTTTGTTCACATAGGTGGGTAGAACTGAACCTCAAACACTCTTCTCCTTGTCCTCCACAATGACTTTTAGCCAATTTCCCACAGTATAATCACAGCAAACAGTTCAGATATAAACAGGTGGGCCAAATGTAATAAAGGTATCTGGATATATGGTGATGTAAGTTTTATTTCCTTTCAGTTGGAGATATTAGAGCTAGCTGTTTCTACTAGCTATTATTTCTATTAGCTATTTCTGTACTCCAAGTTATGTTATGCTACTATGAGTAGAAATAGCTTAGTAGATTTGAAATTAAAATGGTGTGTGTCTGACTATATAAATGATGGTTTGCAATGAACTAAGCCTTAAAAGTAAGACCTGAGCCAAAAATTTAATAATTTTGAATGTACTAAAAATGTTGATGTTTATGCCTTGAGCAGTTTGGTGGTTTATGAATTTTTATGTGAGGAACAAATGTTTTTATGATAAATGTCACATAAGGTCACTTCTGCAGTTGGAGATAAACAGAGAGCCAAATTTTGAGTTGCTAAAACATGGAAATTATAACACATGATATAGTATCTGTATAATCATGATGCAAATTGTTAATTGACCACTGCTAAGGTGAATCCCAATCTGAATGGTCCAGAAATACCATACTTCATGTTCAACTTAATTCAAATCTCTTAAAAAGTTAAGTCTGTTTTTCAGTGAGCTTGAAGTCGTCTCCCAAAGCATGCCTTTCCAATTGACATCTTTTCAGTGTGAACAAGAATAAAGTGAAATGCCTGACATTGCCAGATGAAAACCCTCACTGCAATACCTGGCAGGTAAGAAATTCAAATTGACAAAAATCTCTTAAAGGAGTCAAGGCAAAGTACACTTTGAACTAACAATTCAACCAACAGACATTGGCATGGCTCAGAGCACTGTGGCAACAGTTTTTTTAAGCACAGTCATCTCTTGTCTTATATGTCAACTTAGAGAGCTTAAGGTATCCAATTTTGAAAGGAGATACAATGAACTGAAAATCTGTTAAAAGCTAGACAATCCATTATTATAACTTGCTAAAATTAGAACCTGAATCTGACACACTCTATTCACCAATGTGAATAAAGAATAAAAGTGGTAAATGAATACATATGATTTTGGCTTTTTGTCCTGTTTTTAAAGATGAAATTGATTCTTGCCCTTGACTTCATTGCAAATAAAATTGTTTTCCCCCATTTGTGTTCATCAGATTTTTGTTGACTGAGGAAACCTGTAAGGAATGTACATTTTACACTTATATTTCAGAGGATTGGATCCATGGTTGCTTGTGCTAGAGACCAGTGGTAAGGTAGACTATCATGGTGAAGAGCACAATTTGGAGCAAAGATGTTTACATCTTGTGAGGCAAAGAAGAGAGAGAAAGAGAAAGAGACTGACAGACCAATGGACAGACACATAGAGACAAACAGAGAAAGAGAGAAACAGAAAAGAGACAGAGAGCGCACTAAACTTTCATTCAATGGCACCGTTAGTGGCTTACTTTCTTCTCTTAGCTACTATCTCCCAAAAGTTCCACCACCTTTTAATAGTGCAACAAATTAGTAACCAAGACTTCAAACATGGATTTGGGGAGTAATTAAGATTCAAACCATACTGACACTAGTGTTAGCCACACTTTTCTGTACTGTGATGACTACCGAGGACAAGAACAACATAGAAGAGAAAAGAGGTTTCTTGGCTTACAGTTTCAGACTCCATCACCACTTGGAACTTCATGTCTGGACCCATACAAAGCCCTACAGCAATGTTTAGAATGTTCACAATCTTTAGAAGAGCAACAACAAAAAAATGCAGGAAAATTGAGTTTCTATCTGAGAAAAAAGAAAATTCAAGAAATCGCAAGGATGTGCATCATCTAGACTCTTTTAGAGCTCATTACATGAGCACAATTAACTAAAAATATAAAGATGCATAAGAACATTACACAACTAAAATCAATAACAACCAAAACAAAATAAAACATCTTTTGTGTGAACTCCTTAACAAATCTGAGGGAAAAAAACCTAGTAATTCACAGAGTACAAGATCAAACATCAACTAAGCCAGGTATATTCTACTCATATGAAAAGTTCTTTTGTTTGTTTGGTTTTGGATTGTTGGTGCTCCTTTTTCTAAACAATATCTATAAATATAAGACAACATTGTAACAGGTAAGTGAAAATTAAGAATAACTAAAACAGTGCAGACAAATATTTGATCAATTAAAAAACCCATTCATCATTAAAATGTTTAGAAAGAAAAGGATCTCAACTGTTATCCACCAATGTTCTGCAACAAAATACATTTTACTGTTGAAATCTTTCTCTTTCAATTAGGGACAATCAAAGATGCCCACTATGACAACATCCACTTCATATATTTACTGAAGACATTGTCAAACAGAAGTAATATGAACTAAATAAGCAGACAAAATGATGTATGGTTGGTTAAGGAAATAATAAAACTGTCAGAATTGTAATTATGAATGAATGACTGGCAAAATTAAAAAGATAAGTTACAGAAGATTTTTGCAATTAGCATAGTTTTTCATGGTTGTTGGGTAAGATGAAAATGGAAAAATAGTTTATACCTGTCATTGATGATGCCTGTCCTACATCTTGAAATGAATCTTGGACTTGCTTCTTAATGTTTGTGGATAAAAATGGACTCACCTTGCAATTGTGGGTTACCCATTGTTTTCCTAACTTTCACATCATGAAAAGTATAAAAAAAAGAATATTTATTTAGCAACCTAAGGTAAGGAGGCAAGGACATCAGTAGCTAGAGTGAATCAGCTGAAATTCAGGACATATGTTGTGTACAGTGACAGCCAACTTGAAACATACACAGGGCTTTGATAAACAATTCATAGGCATTTGTTGTAGCAAGCAGAAACACCCAGCCATCTCCAGTGAAGCTATTTTTAATAGATCTGATTAAAATAGTGACTTGGCATATGCCAGACTGTCATCTGGTAAATTCTTCTGACAACGTAGACTCCTTTTAACTGAAAATATATTTTATGGCTTATTTCCGTTATAATACTTAATTAACTCTCCAAACATTTGCCTCTCAAAATAGATGTTTTTCTTTCAGGTATATGAAAGACAATATTCAGACCAAATGTATTAGTTCATTCAATTTGAGTTGAGCTTAGAATATTTTTCTCATCTCAACCCTATACAATAAGGTCATTATTTGGTCAACATTTAGCAGCTTCTGTGTGGAATGGGAAACAACATTAAAAACTACTCATTACTTTGGAAGTTGTGCTACAAATTTTGCTTTAAAGACCTGATTGCAAAATTTCTCTTTCAAGTTACTTTCCCCTTCCCTTTCATAAATGTAAATCACCCAGTGTTTTCCCTAGGTTCTTTGTAGTGGCTTAAGAATTCCAGGTCTTATATTAAGGCCTCTGATCCAATTTGAGTTTATACTAGAACAAGATAAGAAAAAATGATCTATTTGTTATCTTTTAGTTTTTCCAGAAGTGTTTGTTGAAGAGGCTGCCTTTTTTCCAAGGTATGCATTTGGCACCTAGTGAGTATCAGCTGTTTGTATCGGTGCTGGCTTATTTTTGGCTCTTCAGTTACATTGGTAAAGTTACGGATTCAGGAAGTAACTTCCTGCATAGAACTCCAAATCTCAGAAAAGCAGGACAGGAATGAACACACGGAATGGCATCAAGCACAGCAAAGGCATCAGTGACTAAACTGAAGATGCAGCTGATAGAAAAGGAGAAAGCCTTTTCAAGTAGACAGCTGGCAAGGAATTAATAAACAGAATATACAAGAAACTCAAAAATCTAAATTCATCCCTAAAAAACAACCACCTGTTTAACACACAGGCAATTGAAATGAACAGATAACTCAAAAGAAGTTCAAAATGGAGTTAGGAGTCAGATTTGTAATCCCAGCTACTCACTCAATAGGCTAAGACCTAGAGGTTCTTAGTTCAAAGTGTGCAGAAAAGTCATTGAAGATCTATCTCCAATTTACCAGCAAAATATTGGAGATACAT
Organism: Perognathus longimembris pacificus; assembly: GCF_023159225.1. NCBI lineage: Eukaryota > Metazoa > Chordata > Mammalia > Rodentia > Heteromyidae > Perognathus > Perognathus longimembris. The sequence continues at coordinate 133,456,952 of NC_063162.1, read as the reverse complement.
ACCTATACAAATAAATAAATAAATGAAAAAAGGATACAAATGATCAATAAGCATATCAAATGCTTAAAACAATCAGTATCACACAAATCAAAACAACATTGAAAAATTCTGGTTAATCAACTTCAACAAGCCATCAAAAAATTATACACTATGATCAAACCATATTCATTCCAGGGATGCAAATCTAGTTTAATATATGCAAATCAATTAATGTAATATACCACATCAATAGGAGCAAGGTCAAGAATCACAGGATTATTTCTATAGACTCAGAAAAAGCATCTGACCAAATCCTGCATCCATTTATCATGAAAGCTTTGGAGAAACACTACCATTGGCAAGACCATACTAAATCTACTAGCACAGTTATGTTCATCGCAGTACAATTTATCATCACTAAAATAAGGAACCAACCTAGATGCCCCTCAATAGATGTGTAGTATCCTCGAACCCACCACAACAAAGTCATCAGCACTCAGTCAGTCATGCAATGAGTCTTTATTTAGCTGTGCACAGAGTCTGCTCTCCACCATCAGGATGGTAAAGAACAGCAGTGAGCCAACACAGGTCTGGCTTTTTAAAGATAGAAGCCATGCATTTTACAGCAGGTGGTCATGTAGCACAGACACAGGGAGTCAATGCAGGGGGTCAGAGAAAATCACAAACAGAATTTTGCAGTCAGGCTGATCTAATATCAACTTTATTTTAACAATGGTTACCATGTTTTTCTAATATCAACTAAGCAAGTGGGTTAAAGCAATCAAGTACTCAATCATAAGTGGAGCAACCTGATGGTTGCCATGCATTTCTACAACTACTACTATGATTATTTCTATAATCTGTTACTATGATTGTTTTTACAATCCATTACTATGGTTAGTACCCAGATACCGAGAGGAACAAAGGCAACATATATTTTTAAATGTCAAACTATGAGGAACTAGTCTCTTGGGTGGGAGTGTAGCCCTCTAGCGTGGAGTAACCAAAATGGAGTTATAGAATCTGAGAGTAAACTGTCAGATAGTGAAATTTTACAAGCCCTGTTGTCGCTAGTTGCTCAGAGGCCTACACTTTTCCTTGGTTCTCATGGGTGAATGGACCAAGAAACTGTGGTACATATACACCATGGAATTCTATGCCTCTATTGGAAAGAATGGCATTGCCACATTCGTAAGGAAATGGAAAGAAAGGGGAAATTATATTAAGTGAAGTGAGCTAGACCCAAAAAAACATAGACTTTATGGTTTCCCTAGTACATGTCTGGGAAAGTCCTAGCAGAAGATCAAAGTATCTCAATAACAATGGACATATGATCACAGAAGATGGTGCTAAGCGAAATGAACTCCAAGTTATGGAAATAAGTGTTTTTTTCCTTGTCGTTATTTTCGATGTACCATGTGAATTTATGCCTTTTTGTTTGTCTAATCTTCCCCATGATTTTACCACTGATGTCACAGTATTTGATTTTGGTACCCTGGATATTGCATATACATTTATTAGAACTAGGGAAAGGAGGGAAGGGGAACATCAAAATGGAGAGACAAAGTGTAAAAGAAAAACCAATGCAACAGCAATATTTACAAGACAATATGCTGTAAACTAACTGAACAACTCTCATGGGGAGGGAATTGAGAAGGGAAGAAGATGAGAGAAAAATGTGGGAGGAGGTAACAAGTTTGATAAGAAATGTACTGACTGCTTTACGTATGAAAGTGCAACTGCTCTGTACATCACTTTGACAATCAATCAATCAATAACAAGATTAAGATTTCATTTCAACCCGTCTGACTGGCTAACACTAATAACACAATTAACAAATACCAATGAATACTCAGGGAACAAGAAACCCATATAGGGATGGGAATATGGCCTAGTGGTAACTGTGCTTGCCTCCTACACAAGAAGCTCTCAGTTTGATTCCCCAGCACCACATATATGGAAAACGGCCAGAAGGGGCGCTGTGGCTCAGGTGGCAGAGTGCTGGCTTTGAGACGGAAGCCAGGGATGGTGCTCACTCAGGCCCTGAGTCCAAGGCCCAGGACTGGCCAAAAAAAAAAAAAAGAAAAAAAAAAAAAAAAAGAAACCTTTACAAATGGTTGATAGAAAGGTAGATTGGTGCAACCACCCTGGAAATCAGGATGGACTTACCTGTACCAACTAAAAATACAGTTACCAACAATACAACTCTTGGCATATATCCAAAGCAATTTTTTTTTCAGTTTTTATTAGAAAACTGATGTACAGAGAGGTTACAGTTTCATACGTTAGGCATTGGATACTTTTCTTGTACTGTTTGTTACCTTGTCCCTCATACCCCCCTCCCCCCTCCCCCTTTCCCCCCCTGCGGTGTTCAGTTCACTTACACCAAACAGTTTTGCAAGTATTGCTTTTGTTGTTGTTTCCCTTATTTTACGCTTTGTCTCTCAATTTTGGTATTCCCTTTGCATTTCCTAATTCTAATACCAGTACACACTGATTCCCATTCACTCAGATAAGATTACAGAGATAGTGTAGATACAATCACAAGAAGGTGATACACGAACATCATCAATAGTAGAAACTACAGATACACATGGGATGTTGGAAGTAGTTACAACTGTGATATAACAATCATTTCCATAAAATGGAGTTCATTTCACTTAGCATCATCTTATGTGATCACAAGGGTATAGCTATTGGGCTCTTGTGATCCTCTGCTGTGACTTGCCTAAACCTGTGCTAATTATTCCCAATAAGGGAGACCATAGAGTCCATGTTTCTTTGGGTCTGGCTCACTTCACTTAGTACAATCTTTTCCAAGTCCTTCCATTTCCTTACAAATGGGGCAATGTCATTCTTTCTGATAGAGGCATAAAATTCCATTGTGTATATGTACCACATTTTCCTGATCCATTCGTCTACTGAGGGGCATCTGGGTTGGTTCCAGATTCTCACTATGACAAATTGGGCTGCAATGAACATTGTTGTGCTGGTGGCTTTACTATGATTTTGTTTGTGGTTTTTTGGATACATACCCAAAAGTGGGGTTGCTGGGTCATAGGGGAGTTCTACATTTAGCCTTCTGAGGAATCTCCATACTGCTTGCCAGAGTGGCTGAACCAGTTTACATTCCCACCAACAATGAAGTAGGGTTCCCTTTTGGCCACATCCCCTCCAACAACTGTTATTGTTAGTTTTCTTGATATATGACATTCTTATTGGGGTGAGATGTAATCTCAATGTTGTTTTGATTTGCATTTCCTGTATGGCCAGTGATATAGAGCACTTTTTCATATGTCTCTTGGCCATTCTCATTTCCTCATCAAAGAAGTCTCTTTGTAGGTCTTTAGCCCACTTGATGAGTGGGCTATTAGTTCTTTGCGGTTTTGTTTTGGAGGAAGGTAATTTTTTTAGTTCTGCATATATTTTAGATATGAGGCCTTTGTCCATTGAATGGTCAGTAAAGATCTTCTCCCAGTCTGTGGGCTTTCTGTTTATCTTGCAAGCTATGTCCTTTGCCATGCAGAAGCTCTGCAGCTGGATGCAGTCCCAGTTGTCCAACCTTTCTTTGATTTGTAGCCTTTCTGGGTCTTTGTTCAGGAAGTTCCGTCCTGCGCCAAGGAGCCCAAGTGTTTCTCCTACTTCTTCCTTTAGTGTTTTCAGGGTGTCTGTTTTGGTTTTGAGGTCTTTAATCCATTTGGAATTGATTTTTGTGCAGGGTTTGTTGCATGTGTTGAGCCAGTTTTGCCAGCACCACTTGTTAAAGAGGCTATCTTTCTTCCATACTATTGTTTTAGCTCCTTTATCAAAGATTAAGTAGGCATAGTTCTGTGGGTTCATTCCCGGGTCTTCAATTCTGTTCCAAAACTTTGGCAAAGTTGCAGGATATAAAATAAACCTTCAAAACTCAACGGTCTTTCTCTATGCTAACGACCCAAAGACCGAGGCTGATATCAGGAAAGCAACGCCCTTTGCAATAGCCCCCAAAAACATAAAATACCTAGGAATAACCTTAACCAAAGAAGTGAAAGACCTCTTTGAGGAGAACTTTAAAACCTTGAAAAACGAAATTAAGTCAGAACTAAGGAAATGGAAAAACCTCCCAATCTCCTGGATTGGGAGGATTAATATATTCAAATGGCAATATTGCCAAAGGCTATCTACAAATTCAATGCAATACCCATTAATATCCCAACACCATTTTTTGATGAAATAGAGGAAGCAATCGGGAAATTCATATGGAATAATAAAAGACCTAGAATAGCAAAAAACAATCCTAAGCAGAAAGAACAGTGCTGGGGGAATTACAATACCCAACTTCAAGTTGTATTATAAAGCTATAGTAATAAAAACAGCTTGGTATTGGCACTGGAACAGGCCTGAAGTCCAAAGCAATTATGTTAGAATACAATAGCACAACTACAACACTGATCACACTCCCAAGCTAAACAAATGCCTTAGATGACCTAAAACTGATGAATGGTTGCAAATGTGGTACATACACTACTAAGTATTATTTAGCCACACAATGAAGAATGAAATTATATTATCTACAGAAAAAGACGAGGGAATGGCAGACTATTGTAAGTCAGAATCAGAGTGTCAAAGCTTGAATGTTTTATCTCCTATGTGGAAGTTATTTCCTAAAGATATGTGGATCTATCTATCTATCATATATCTATTATCTTTTTACCTGTAAGTGATTTTACACAAACAACACAAACAGAATACATTTGTAATTTAGAATTGTGGGATAATTTGAGAAATTAGGATGAAGAGGGAGAGCAAATGAGAATGACAGAGGCCAATAATTTCCAAATGCATTGCATTCATATATGAAGATGGCACTGCACTTGTTACAGTCTGTTAAATAATAGGGAAAGAGAAATCAGGAAAAAGAAAGTGAGAGAGGGATATAGTTTAATTAAAGTACCACACATGCATGTGTGAGCCAGAGTGAAAACCCTTACTACAATTAATGTAAACTTGCAAATGGTATGTGCAAAGTAAAATAGGTCCTGCTTGGGGTAGGAGTTGGGAGGATGAAACCAGAACAATGAAATTGGTCGAAATCATCTTAGTGAATTATGAAGATGAGAGGGAGAGATGGGAAGGGTGAGCTTGATCACGGAACACCATAATCTTGGGTGGAAAGATGATAACAAGACATATAACTAAAAAAAAACAATCTCTTGTGATGCACTAATAAAAAAATGGAAGGAATTTTCTAAACTGTTTCACTTGTATTATAATTCCAGTCCAGCCAGGACTTCAGAAGAAGATAGACAAAATATTAATGTGAAAACAATACACAGAGTCAGGACTCACACTCGGGAGACTTGTGAATTTAGATTCCTATATTTTCCACCGCCCTCTCCATTTATTACCATCCCGGAGATACCAACTCATGTCAGAGCTGTTCGTCATCTATTAGGAGCCCAGTTCCTAAATATCTGCTTCATTTACCTGCTTGCTTTTGCATTCCATTTATCATTTTTTAACAGTTGTCAGCATTAAAGGAGATTTTCCACATCAGCCAACTTATGTAGCAAATGCAAATCTATTAGTTTAACTCCTGATTTCTGGACTCCCCAGGTCCTTCCAGTTCTGCTTTGTCAGCACTATTCTAACTTCTGCCATTGGGGCCAGGGATTCTGGTAGTTCTGTTTGTAAAAATAGAAACCAAAACAATCATGTTCAATCAGACATAGTTCCTCAGTTATACAAACGAAGGTACTTATTTTAACAGCCACAGTCCAGATCAATAAGACAGCTATGTCCTGTGACAGGTTATACAAAATAATTGGAACTGTTCATCCCATTTGGGGAGAACAGCACAGGAAAAGGATTTATCTGTGAATACTCTATAGGGTTTCCTTAAACGGCAACATTGCAATGTTTAACTTTGGGTTCAACTTTTAGTTTGTGATTACTCACAGGAGAATGGTGGAGGGCACAATTGAGCTTTCTCAGGGGGTGGAAGGAGATGTTGACTAATTGCCCAACAGAACCCACTTGTGACAAGTGGAAATTGCCAATTGGGAAAGAATTATGTTTAAGATCAAATTATGTGTGCCACAATGGACTGCATTAGTAAATGGAGCAAGTCTACAGAGAGAATGTAAGGAATTAAGAGTGAAGATGGTTAAGAAGATGGTCCTTGACTTTGACCATTTGAAAGCCATTGAGTTGGAAGAAATGAAGACAAAGGGTGAAAACAGAAGTGGTTCTTAATTTTTCTCTGTGTGTGCTAACAATCAAACTCAGGGTGTTGCAAATGCGAGGATAATACTCTATCACTAAGATTCTCCCCAAATTCTCCTCTTCAACTAAACTGATTCTTCTGTAAGATGTACATTTTTCGAATAGACTGCATCAGAATTTCTTCAGCACTGAATTAAATAATTCATATGGATTGGCAAATACTATTTGATAAAATTTCATATGAGAAAATATTGAGTGAAATTAATACTGAGACTATACTTGACATGCTTAAAAACTAAGGCAATAGAGAGATGGAGAATAGCTAGAGAGGAAATATACATTAATTACATTAAACAACAAAATGTTAGTGATGTTGGCATCTTGACTACTTCTGAGTAAATAATTTGCTGTGTTTTGGAATGAATGTGAATTGCATTGCACTCCTCCCAAAAGAGAGAGCTCTTAATTTCCACATAGTACAATGATTTTATTGTTATCAATTGTCCAAATAGTTTAGTCCATAAAGAGTTCATTTGAACTCCCAATTTGCTACCAAGAGAGACAGACAATCTATTTAAAACTGTATTATGATTGAGTGGTTACAGTTGAGAAAAATTATTAGGATACTTCAACATACAAAATGAAGAACTCATTAGCTTGAAGTCTGTCCATTTAACAGGTTTTGTGAGCTCTTTAAACTAGTGCTAAGTTGTCATGGTGATAGCAAAAGTTAATAGTGGGTTGGATGGGAATTCTGACCTTGCTTTAGAAAGCAGTTAACAGTTGTTCTGCCACAGAATTGAATCGACAGACTTGTAAAGTACATATATATGTAATATTATATTATGCATATAATAATTATATACTATAATAATAAATATGTAATATAATATATAAAATATATTATACATATAATATATACATTATATGATACATATAATAAATTATATAATATATACTATATTATATGTAACATAACAAATATGTATAGTTAATTATATAATATATGACATTATATAGTAAATAACTATATGTAAAATTAACATGTATGTGTGTGTACATACACAGGACATTTAATATTATGACACTTAAAAGGAAGAATCTCCTTTGTCTTTCTGAAAATGGTGACTTGTCTTTCACTTGCCAGTTTTAACACTTTGGTGCTAATTATTTGAGTATTTTAGCATTTTTTTGATGGGGATGTTTTCTCTCAGCCTTTGAAGAATGTATGTACTGGAATGCTTCATTACATAACAAAAATCAAGTTTTAATTCTATTTTTTCCTTTTAAGAGCCTGAACTTGCTCTGAAATTTATATAGAAATATTATAAATGTGTTTATGATTGGATAATTACTTTTTCTTCTACTTTCTCTGATCTCTGTATTACATAAAAATGAAAAAATATTATAAAGCAAGATTCAAATTTTAATTTTGTTAGATTAAGCTGTATTATTTGTTTGGAATAATTAAACCTATTCTATTTATTAAACATCACAATAATTTTGTAAAATTATGAAATAAAATACATCTTCAGAGTGATTTTCACAGAATAGTTTGGATCTGCACTATAAATATGAAGATGATATAACTCATTGAGAATTCTTCAAAGAGAGGGATTATTTTTATAAGGTGACAAAAGTAGAAAGTTCAAGAGGGCTGAAATAAAATCTCAAAGGATTTTTCCATAGAAAGTAGGCATCAATATTTGCTTAAGGGAATTCAGAAAGATACATACTAATAAAAAAAATCTTCCAGTTCCATTGTTTGGGCTAATCTGTGAGTACTGTGCAAATTTTGTGTACATATAATATGTATTTTTATGGGAAGCCTGTTAGCAACTTTACTATCATTGACCTATATCACCAGTGAAATGGAAAAGGTTTTTACTATGTGGGGAAAGGCATTTAATTTAATTCTTGCCTTATTGCACTGTAAAATCTTTAATTTAGGCATGTAATAAGTATATTGTATGTATAAAAATCATGGCCCTTGTTCTATCACTCTGGAAATCAGTGTGGAGGTCCCTCAAAATGCTAAACATAGAGCTCTCCTATGACCCAGTAACCCTGCTTGGGGTCATTTACCCAAAGGATTACAAGCAAGACCACACTAAAGCTACCAGCACAACCATGTTCATCACAGCACATTTACCCTCGCTAAAATATACAACCAATCCTGAAGCCCCTCAGTAGATGAATGGATCAAGAAAATGTGGTACATATACACAATGGAGTTCTATGCCTCTAGTAGAAATAATGACATTGCCACATTCCTAAGGAAATGGAAAGACTGGGGGAGAAATCATACTAAGTGAAGTGAGCCAGACTCAAAGAAACATAAACTCTATGATTTCCCTCACTCGTAGTAATTAGTACATGTCTAGGATAGTCCTAGCAGAAGATCAAAATAGCTCAATAGCTAGTACATATGAACACATAAGATGATACTAAGGGAAATGAACTCCAAGTTATGGAAATAAGTGGTTTATCTTTGTCATTGTTATTTTCAATGTACCATATGAAATTATACCTTTTTCCTTTGTCTTTCTTCCTCATGGTTTTACCTCTGATGTCACAGTATTTGATTTTGGTACCCTGGATATTGTATATCCATTTATTGGAACTAGGGAAGGGAAGAGGAACATCAACATGGCGAGACAAAGAGTACAAGGCAAACCAATGCAACAGCAATACTTAGAAAACAATATACTATAAACCAACTGTACAACTCGTGGGGAGGGATTTGGGAGTGGGGGAGGGTGGGAAAAATGATAGAGGAGGTAACAATTTTGATAAGAAATGTACTCATTGCCTTGTGTATGAAACTGTAACCCCTCTGTACATCACTTTGACAATAAATTAATTAATTAATAAAAAGAAAAACATGGCCCTCAAACCCTAAAAGATACCTACAGATCTTATTAATTTCAACAGTGCAGATTCTCAAAAAAATGAAATTGTAATGGCAATTTGTCAGTTCTTCTTTCCTACTCTGGAGATGTCATGGGATTCTATGCTGATGGTCTCATTGGAGGCCGTGCAAGGAGGTTCTTCAGTGCTCAGATTGAGAATGTCAATCAACTGCTTATACTTCACTGGCTGAGTTTGCTTGTCTACATTGTCAGGCAGTTCTCATTAATGTTCCTTCCCTGTTCTCTATTCATTTTCCCCTCTTGTAATTTTCAGACAACAGAAATTAGATTTCCTCTTTTATTTCCCACTGAAAATAACCAGAATGATGTTTTACCCATCTAAACACTGGAGTTAGCAGAGCTAGTCATAGTTAAGAAAATGGGCCATAAATAAAAGTCTATTCAATTTAGCTTTACTTCAGAATGAACTCATGATGCCATGAAAATTTTTGAACAAAAACCAGTGATCACTTTGTTTTGATTTATCTTGTATAACCCACATTATATTACCACATTCTTGCTTATGTATTATTGTTTTAGAAGTGTTTCTTAGTACTTCATCAACATAGATCCCAAGTTATTTAACAAAACACTTTAAAATTCACCCAACTATAAAAAATGGGATCATTACCATTGATGACACCTATTAAAATTTCATATCCCAGACTGAAAGGGAGTCATTAAACTTTAATGATGATGTATGGTTTTGAAACATACACAATATACATTCTTCCCAAATTGTGCTCTAAAAATGTCTCCATTTAAAAAAAAAAGAATCAACACTTGATTTTTCACGTTCCCAACTAACATGGTGGTCTTAAATCTTTGTGTACAAAAGTGTATGCTGAGCTGAATGTTGTTTAGTGGTAAAGTGCTTGCCTTCCATGCGTGATGTGGCTTCAATTCCTTAGTACCACATAAACAGAAAAAGCCAGAAGGGGCACTGTGGCTCAAGTGGTAGAGTGCTAGCCTTGAGCAAAAGAACCCCAGGTACAGTGCCCAGGCCCTGAATTCAATCTCAGGACTGGCAAAAAAAAAAAGCGTATGCAATTTTACAATGTATAAAACTAACAAAAATTACCCATAATAATATAATCCATAAGGACCCCTGTGAAAACATTGATATCAATTTTTAAAGATAGGTAAAAATTAAAGCAAATAAGTTTCTTCTATGAATTACTTATATTATTTTCATTTTGTGAAATTTCATCTATAAACATACTGTGATAAATTTAATGTCTTCTTTACCTGGTATTTAGTTTGATTCTATTTCAAATTAGTTGGGATACAGTTGTTCAAATTTTTGTCATAGTTATGTCTGTGTAATATAATGAAAATACTTGCTAAAATAAGATTATTTGGACACATACGCACACATAAATATATGTTTCCCCTCCAAATAAAAAATATATGTCTCCAAAATGCCATTCAGAAAGTATTCTAATGTATACTTCCAGTTGAAATGTATTCTTAAATATATTTCACTTTTTATTGATTAGGATACTTTTTATTGATTAGGATAGTTTAAAATCAAAACATTTCAATATGGCAACATAAATTAAGCTTCTAAAAGTCTTGTCTTCATAGTAAGTCTTTATATCCAGTTTTTATTGTATGTATCTACCATAACAGTTCAGACACCGAATTTCCATTTGAAACACTGGATTCTTCCTAGCTTTCATTAAATTTGTAGTTCAAAATGTATGTCCACATATACATGTTGTTTGAAACATACTTTAATGTTTCTTCATAAACAAATCAAGAATCTGCTCTCAAATTTAAATATAAATAGATTTAAGTGAATTAAATTATATTCCAATCCCATTTCAAGCACCCAATAGCTACACCTGCTCAGTGATCACAGAACTTTCTAGCATAGGTATAAATTCTTTAGTATGATCAGCTCCTCACATCATCCAGGTACCCCAAAACTCAGTGACCTTATTTCTTACAATTTTCCTTTGTTGCTGTGACCTTACCATTCTCATTTCCTTTACTTTCTGCAGCACAGAAAAGGCTTCTATGGGGCTCTTACTGTTGGCTATTCTGTCTATCCAAACTGCAATTTCCCCATATATCCTCTTGGAGTGCTACTGATACCATATGCCTTTGTAGGCATTTGTATCTTATCTGAGAGTACTTCCCCTATCAGTTGTATTTTGTATGCCACACCTTTTTCACTTCTTTGTCTTCCTCTTGCTTTATTATATCCTGCATTCATTTTCTTCAAAATCCTTATTTCTTCTACTCCCTACTATTCAGTCAAGGATTTATGTCCATTGTTGTACTCCTAAAACCTGGCACACAGAGGACTCCCAAATATTTGCCTGACATAAAAGTCATCGCTAACTTTTAATTATTATGCCATGTGTGTATGTACACATACCTTTGTGCTGCTGCCCATCCTCTTCCTCTTTCTTGTGTATTTTCCATAGGATTATTCATCTATGCATCACTTTTCCCTGTCTTAATTCTTACATTGTATTTCCTTGACTCTGCAGAACTCCCATTTTCATTGAAGGGTCAGTGGGTGAGAAGTATTTCCACTTTAAGCATCAGTATGTATCAGTCTTGACAGAAACACACCTAGGAATTAAAAACTGTTGAAAAGAAGTATTTAGGACAGAGATTAAATAATTGCTTGTCCCACCAATAGGTTGTAACATATTAAGGAAGATAAATGATTTAAACAATTATCTGTCATTTCTTCTGTTAGATAAAAATCAGTAATTCCAAAAATAGAGCTTATCTAAGATTCTGTAGTAACTGGTAATTACCTTCTCATGCATATGTATTTTAAAATTATTTGCATAATGAACACTTGGCTCTGAAGAGATCATAAACTCAGAAAATTAAATCAATAGCATTAATAGAAATCAAATCATCAATAGTTACATCAGTGATTATCAATCTAAAAGCATAAGTCACATTTATAAATATTTATTATAAATATCAATGATTTGGTATAAGACAAATTTTTAATTATAATAAAGTACCCATAATTACAGTAATTACAGTTTTTTACAGTTCTGTTTTATTGTCTCATCTCTAGTGCTCTTCCTGATACATTTCCTTATAGCTACAAAATGAAGAAAAGAATACTAATTGTTAATGAATGAAATTAATTTTGCAGATGCTTATCATTCTATAGTAAATTTGTATATTCTTGTGGGATTGCAAAATTTCTGTCCTCAGAGGCAGCTTTCTTATTTCCCATTTGCTTAGCAGTACCTGCCGCGAATCCGCCAAGATCTCAGCCGAGTAATATCTTCCTGTGTCTACCACTGCCTTTGTTATTACAGGATAGGTTTTCCTAATGCTTTCTAATTAAATCTCTATTTGAAGACTCTCAAGGGAGTCAGGTTGTAAAGCTACCCGTTTGTAGGAAAATTGAGCATATGGAATGTGTAATGTTGGACTTGGTATCCTTGGAATAGCTTGCTATTGGAATTCAGGACAGAGAAAACCCATTTAAACATGGCTTAGGAATAATCAGATCAAATAGAAAGCTAGAATTGTAAAGGGAGTTATGGGCCCTGACATTACTAGTCAATTTCTCACTCACTTTTCTCACAGGTCTCTCTGCTTGAAAAGTTTCCAGTGTTCATTCAAGACCTCAGGAAGTGGCTATTTCTTCTGGGGTAAACATTTCTCAATGTCCCAGGCAGATAGTTATCTCTTGCTCCAGCACAGTACATAGCCTTTTGCTCATAGATATATTTACAGTAATTTAGCAAGATGTAATAAACAGCTTATGACTAACAACTATCACCCTAGGAGCTAGCTCTGACTCATTTTTCTCTTTTCTCATCTAATCAGACAGCAACTACTGACCATTTTATTCTCAATATGTGTGACAGGTAGAATAAGTTTTCCTTATGAATGACTGTTTCCAAATCCTTTTGTAAACCTAGTAACGTTTGAGTGTCAGGTTCTTCTTGGGTAAAATGTGGATACAGAAGTAGTGATGGGTTTGGAGCGGTAACCTAGGTGGAAGGGCATCTGCCAATGAGCAAAAGCATGAGATATAGAGCTCAAGTCCTGGTCTCAGATGAAAAAAAAACATTGATTACTTACAAGCGTTCTGAGAATTAAGTGGGTATAATCACATTGAGGAGTGCATTCAACCATTCAACAATACAATTACTATGAGCTACAATTCTTTACCTTCATTTTCTTAAGTTACCAATAAGGGTGAAATTATATTTACATTTTTCTTTGGTTTATAATCAGTTTTTTACTAACCATGTGGCTTATATTTTTATGTGTTCTTAAGCCACTTATGTTTTCATAGATGTGATTTTCTTGTTGGTATCTTTGGTTAATTGTCTAATTAACTGTCACTTTCTAAATAATATGTTTGATGAGATTTCATTCTTTAAAAAATATTACCCACTAACATTAACAAATTAAGTCTCCACAAAAAAAGCTTTGTTTATACTTCCATGACATTTATCCTCCTCTGTAGATATGAGTGTTCTTTGTCATTATAAAATGTAAAAATGGGGAAGTTTTTAAATTTTTTCTCAGTGTTCTTTCTTTGGTGATTGGAGAATTATCCTACTAAGAGTCAGTAATGCTAATAGAATTTCTCCCTCCTTTTTATTTCTCCCAGATGTTTATGCAAATTCAGGCCCCTATGGAATTTCTGACATAAAGATACAAGCAGACCTTAGCAGGGGAAATGTCAGTGGGGTTAGCCCTCTTGCTCCTCCCCTATGCTGTAAACTACACTAGCCACTCCCCCTGGCTGCCTCACCACTACCTTCTCCATACCAGCTCCCTGCAATGGTTCCAACCACACGTGATATTTATCAAATACCAGAGCTCACAGGGTATGAAATTAATATAGATAATCATAATTTTATATTTCACAAAGAGACTATTTATTTATTTATTGTCAAAGTGATGTACAGAGTGGTTACAGCTTCATACCTAAGGCAATGTGTTACCTCCTCCCTCATTTTTCTCCCACCTTCCCTGGTCCCCATTTCCCTCCCTGCATGATCTATATAGTTGTTTACAGCATATCGGCTTTAAAGGTTGTCTATGACATTTATAAGATTCACAAGAGGAAGAATAAAAACACACAAAAGTAAAAAAAAAAATCTCTTGTCTGAATTCTCTCTTGCTTTCTTTATAGCCCAGACCAGTAATTTCACAAATAACTCTAGTAATACATTCACGTATAACATAATATCTATATATTATATAGTAATACACATACGTATATCTACTACATTATAAGTATATATATTCCTCATTTTAAGTAAAATATTATTATATTCATATTGATATGTATTGTGGAAGGCAGATTAATAGCTCCAAAGATGTCACAGGTCTTCCAGGACTCCTGGAATCTCTGTATAGATTAACTTTGATGGAAAAATAGTACCAATGTGACCTCTCTTGATCATCACTTAATAGTGTAAGGATAGAAAACCTTAAAGTTTGCCAGTTAATGGTTGACCAGTTGTGTCTTGCGTAAGTTGTAGCTATCACACAGAGCAAATCATGTAAAGTTGAACTGACCATTTCATGAAAATGGGCATTGTGTATTTCAATTGACTTTGAAAAGATTGTTTGAATTTACCTGTCATGTGTGAAAGGCCTGTTATACTATGTTTTTGCTAATGTAGTATGCCTTGAACATTAGTTTTAGCTACTTAATATCACATAAAAGGAATCTAGTTTGGACTCATGTATTAACAAATTTTAAAGATGTTTGTATGTCTAATTTTGTGAATTTAATGTTTTCTTTTTCTTTGTTTTCTTTTTTCATTCTTCCTTCCTGTCCAATAATTTGGTCATGTATTATTTCAGTTGAGTTGGTGACAATTTTTTTATTGACCTATCTGCTTACTATCACTAAGATAATTTCCCTCATGATTTTACAGTCAGCATTTCTATTAATGGAAATTTGGCAAAAATAAAGGAAAATATGTGCATGTGTGCGTGTGTATGTGTATGCATATATATTCAAATTATACAATATTTTACTTTACATTTCAGATTCAGTGTTTCACTTCATATTATCAGAAAATCTCTGATTTTTTTTATATTTCTGTGGGCTATTTACTCTTTTTATATTTTCAATAGTATGTCTTTGATCCAGTATTAGTCAGCTTCCCACTACCATAACATATACCTAATGTAATCACGTTCTTAGAGAGAAAATGTTTCCTCTGGCTTTCATTTTAGAGATTTCAGGGTAGGCCAGGATTTGTTGCCCATTACTTTGAGCTGAATATCACTAAGGAAGGATACTGTAGTGTATTTCCTATTTCTTTTTTCTTCTGCTGAACATTTATATGTATATGTATATATGTATGTATGTGTGCACACATACATACATGTATATCATATATGCCTGAGCATTTTTTACTAGAAGGCTACTCAATTGACCTAATTCCATTTATTCAATGCTCCATTCTATTTATTTATTTATTTATTTATTTTTGCCAGTCCTGGGCCTTGGACTCAGGGCCTGAGCACTGTCCCTGGCTTCTTTTTGCTCTTCTTTTCACTCTGCCACTTGAGCCATAGCACCACTTCTGGCCATTTTCTATATATGTGGTGCTGGGGAATGGAACCCAGGGCTTCATGTATATGAGACAAGCACTCTTGCCACTAGGCCATATTCCCAGCCCCCCATTCCAGTTTTAATAGGTTTTAAAAAGTAATTTCTATTAATATCACATGTTAACTACTCAACAATTGGAATACTGCATATATCTAAAATTTTAGCTTCAATTTACATTAATTTTATTAATATTTATTACATTCTTATAAAAGAGGAATCTATATTCTGGGCTTTTATTATAGATAGAGGAATAGCCTAATCTAGCCTGGCAGGAGATGGAATAGAGCACACCACTAAGTGTCCAGCACACAGCCTGCAGCCAGGGCCCAGACCCTGTTCTCTTGGTTACCATTCTTTTCCCTGTGGTCCAGCCATTGCTGATTGTATCGGCACTACTCAGACATAGTGTTGAAAATATAGTTTCCTTGACCTAGTCATGAAGAATATTACCTTCCCTTAACAGGCCATATCTAAGTTTGCCTAGTTCCTTGCTTATTGTGTTTGTACACGTCTTTAATAGTAGCAAACAAACTGATTATAATACTGAGAACTTAAAATGCAGAACACTAGCTAATATTGATGTATTTGGAGAAATGGGGCTGAATAGAAAACTGTTAACTGACTGAAAAAAATTAGGTAGAAAATGTCCTGTATAATTTCCAACTACAGTGTCAGTAGTGATCATCCAGATTATTTTTCCCTCCAAAACAATTTTTTTTCAGATTTTGTGATTTTTATTAGTGCCATATTTGTAGTATTCATCATCCTTTCTTTTTGTTAGCATGGAATGCCTTTCAATGCAGTGTTGGGGTTTGAACCCAGGGCTTAGTACATGTCAGGCAAGTGCTTCCCCACTAAACTACATCTCAATCCATGTTGGTTAAATCTTAATTAATTTGGATCTTTAATGTTTGTGAAATAATGGCTAAAATAAGAACAGTGCTTTGAAAAATGACTTTCTCTTAGTAGTTAATATTTAAAATAATTTGTTTTCATTCTATTTCTTGAATGGGTTTAAAGATTTAAAGAAACTTGATCGACTCTGCCAAAGGGATCCCAGCAATTAGAACACAAAACCTTACTTCCCCAGAAATGAGAAACCCAAAGATTTTCCTTTTATCCCACATAGGAGTGAACATTGTTTGATTACTTTCTGATAAGTTTGCAGACTCAAGAAATAGGCAAAAAACTTTCTTGTGGAAACAATCAAAAGCAAAAAAAGCAAAATTCATTATTAGCAATTCAGAAGGTGGTATGTTCATTTTTTCTTTTTCATATCTATTCACTTTTATTTCCTACATCAGTTCTGAAAAGAAGAATCAGGCTGATTAATTAACTTGGTGTTATGGGGCTCAGTACAGAGAAGATACTTAGTAAAACTTTGCTTTATAAATGAACATGTCTTCATTTACTGGACATAGATGTATGCTCTGGGGGAAACTACCAGAGGCTACCCTATGTTTTGTGCTTAAATAATTATTCAAACCATTCCATTGCAATCAGCAGTACCTATCTGTGATGACTCAGTCCCTTATGACTCTGATGAATGACTCGGCGATGTCTTCAGCAGGTGTCTTCTCTCTTTTGTTCAGGGTACCATCCCGTCCCTCTTCAATTGGTTGAGTTCAATTGGTTGCTTCCAGGAAGAAAGTACTAGGGTAGTCAAGAGAAGAAAAACCTCTTATCCCCAAACATACCACGGAAACAGGACAATCATTTTGAGCTAAGAATACTGATGAACACATTTTAAACACAGAAGATACAATTCCCCTGTGGAAAATGCCTTTCAAAAGAAATTCAAATACTTGGCTCTAAGACAAAAAAAAAAAGGAAGTTGTGAACTTTTAGCACTCCTTGTTAAAATTATGATTTATTTCCTGTAGTTTCTTCATGTCATTTACTGACCTCTCTTTTAAAACTCTAGCAGGGATTCCAAGTTGTGTATAATTTGTATGAATGTGTTTGCTTTTGCCTATCCATCTGTCTTACAATTTCATTCTCAGGAACAGCCCTGAACTAAAGAAGGTGGATGTAGTTTTGTCTCCCTTACAATAGAATCTTCTTTACTTCTACAGTGATATCTTTAGAAAATGACACACTGTCCCCTCAAAAGAAGACTAAAAATGACTTTTCTAATCTCTCTTGGGTCTCTTTCCCGTAACCTTCACCCTTGGGCCTGTTGATTTCCTTCTTGGAGAAAGTAAACAAAAATTTACCTGAATCTTTTGGTTCTGCCCTTTCCTCAGTGATATGGGAAATGAGTTCCTTAACTGAGAGTCAGACACCAAGTAATAAGGCAAGCAGAGCCCCAGGCTAAGGCCCTGTCCCACCAATTGTGCAAGGATTCATGCACTGGAGAGCTGTATTTGGCATTATTTCTACACAGGAATGTTGGAGGGATACAATTTAGATTCCTTCCCCAGATCTGAATCTCTTAGATCAGCAATTAGCTGTTTTTAGGGTCACCTGTCCTAGCCATAAAGAAAACAGTGATGTTACTTCATTTAGGCATTGTCAACACTTCTCATAGCATTCTGTTAGGTGCTAAGTTAACTTTTGACCATCCATCATTCTTACCAAGCATTTCTGACTCCTTCCATCATTAACATTGCACATCAACAACTTCCCTACCCACAGGCAAGTCCCTCAACTTTCCTGCCTCATAAACTGCAGAAAATGCTTTTTGTTCATACTTTTTTTCTGGAAGTTTAAATGATGTAATGTATTTACAGAGCCTAGCATGGGCATCTAATAAATGAAATTATTATTATGAAGCCAAGTAAGGTGACTGTGTTCCCAGAAAGTAAGAGAAAAATGCATCTATTCATTATGATAGTGAACACGAATAAACATCTGTTAGAGAAAGGTAGAACTGATGCTACTTTGAAATATTTTGTTCTGGAAAAGCTCATTTGGTCAAAAGATGGTCTTAGAATGAAATCCAATAAAATATAGGCTAAGTTCATGGAAAGAGCTATCACATAACCCAATGAAATTCAATTTAATTCTTTTCTTAAGCTTATAAATAAGTGCTGAAGTTGCCTTTCTCCATTTAAAGTGCTTTCAGCCAAGACAAACAGCTCAAATCCTTTTATTTTCCCTTAGTCGCCCTTAAATGAACACCTTAGTTATTTCTGACATCTCTAATCCAACCTAGAGTCCTCCGTACTTCTAAGGCTGCTATTTATTTTCTACAGAGTCTAATAGTCTCTGTCTTTGTAAAAGATGAATTTAGAAGCCCCATTCTAGATTTCTTACTCATGGTTGCTTCTAGTTTGGGAATTTACTTCAAAGCCCATGGTATCAGCCAGGTGGAGGGGGCTCACACCTTTAACCATAGTCACTCAAGAGGTACAGAACCAAGAATCGAACCTGAAAGTCAGACTGAGTAAATAATTGCAAGAAACTCTCAGCTCCAGTTAGCATGCAAAAAGCTGGAAGTGGAGGCATGGTTCAAATGGTAGAACAACAGCCTGAAGGGGAAAAAATAAGAACAAGCAAGAGTGTGCGGATCTGAATTCAAGCCTCAGTAATAGTACAAAATGTAACAGCAGTAATTAAATTACAGTGCTACAAGCAGGGGCCTTTAGTCCTTCATTTGTGGAAAGAATGTGAAGGTGTAAAGGAAACTTGCTTCACTATTTTCCAAAGATGAAACAGTAATAATATCTACATGTGGTCATAGATCATAAATATGGGGAATGTTGCACAGAAGTTTTGACTTCATGGCACAACAGAGTAACAGGAAGAATTCTAACTGGGCATCATTGTGAGTTCTAATTCACAGCCATCCATGTTCCCAACCCCATTATTGCAAATAATTCACTGAGGAGTCCTGTGTTCTAGAGCGATTCTTTGAACAAATGCCTTGGGCCAAATGTTCTCCTCGTTTGTGAAGACTCATGACACATTTAGTATTGTACTATGAAAGTTCATTGTTAATTAATTCAATAAAGAGATAGAAATAGCATTCATACACTGAATAAGATTACAAATATGTTCTCTAAGTGATACTAGAGAGGAAACATATTCCTGTGAATTAGTAGGAAGCTATAGCATTGAAGTTATCTTGCAAGTTAAATGATCTATGAACCATATAGTTCATGTTCCAGGAGAAAACACAATGATGATAGATCCCTTCAATTTTTTGAGTAAAGATTTCAGTGATTCCCAGTTAACAGAAAGCTCAATACATCCTGTGTTAACAGCTCTAATTTTATTATGTGGAGGTATATACTCAGACATAAACAACCATGAATATCACACTCCATAGTGTGCGTTCATGCATCACCAACCAAATCCTACTTTAAAAAATTTCATGTAGCACTCAAAATTAACTTCTTTAAGTATCGGTTATGTTGTTAAACTTCTGTTTTACTGTTAAGGTAGATCATATTCTTACCTTGAGCATTCAAATTCCATAGTATCTAAGATAACACAATTTTTAACCTGTTCACATTTGTCTTCTTTTTTAAAAAGCCTTTAAAAATTCAAAGTAATGCATTCCATGAACATCGTAAATTTTCTCAATCCTTTGATAAAATATTTGATTTTCTACTATGATTCATGAATTTTCTTAGATGCCAGAAATCTAACAATGAGGGAAAAATTTATTAAAAAAATGCTCTTACTCTTATTGAACTTGAATTATAGTATGGGCTTGGATGTGAAGGATATGACATCTAAGGAGAAAAATAAAACTAAGTGAAATGAAGACAATAAGAACTTTAATACTTGGGGATAGGGAATAAATTAGCAATTTTAGATGGAATGCACCAGGAAAGGCTGAGGAAGGTGTCATTTCAAGAAGCACCCGAAAGAGTGAAGGAAAAATTAAGAGATTGGCTCATGGTAGAATTTGTACACAGTATCACGGAAGCCCTCAGAAAATAATTTTTAAGATGCTGTATAGGTTTGTTGTTGCAGTTAAGTAGGAATCCTAGAGGATTAATGAGAGGATATGGGAGACAAACCCAGGAGGCTATCAGTGGGTCAGTGGTGGAAAGGCCATTAGACACTGCCTGTCCAGCCTGGGAAAGACTCCAGCTTTTACTGTGAGAGGAAGGAGGAACCAACAATATCACTTAGATTTCCCATTGGCTCTGTCTCCTTGAGTGAGAACAGGGAGAAGGAGAGAGGAAGCTAGTTTGGAAGCTTGTATAAATTAATATGAAAGTGTCCTTTAAAGACATAGCTCACAGTACTGAAATATTTAAAGTAAAATGCATTTGTTTACCTACTTTCCCATTCTTCTTTCTTGAAAGGATCTCCTTCTAGACTTCTCATTCTTTCTCCTCCAGAGCATTTCTCCCTGACATATCATTTTGCAAGTTATGAAGTTTAGGCTTTGTTCACACATTTCTTGTCTCAAGAGAGGGCGGATTTTGATTTATCAGCCCATGATTTTCCTTTAGGGGATTTCCACATACCATCAATGAGAGATCTTTTGTTTTGAAAGATTTGTTTTTTTTTCTGAATAGACACCTTCAATCTTCCATCTGCAGATCATGCATTTACTTACAAATGTTTTCTGGTAGAAGGCATGATAAAGAGGAACTTTCACAATTCATAAGCAGACTTGAGCTTTACTAATATACTTTATAGTTCTGACTATTATTCTGATGTAGAATAAACTATAATCTTGTCTTTATAAGGTGAAGGAATGTGAAATATCCACTACTTTTTATGTTTTGATAAGGATTAATTTTGGGGGGGCTCTGCTGATATCATTGCAGGGACTTCAGATTCTAATGATCTCTACTGAGTCAGTTATTATCATTTTATTCCTTGTCTCTCTAACTTTAAAAAATTAATATAATAGTCTCGTTTAACCGGAATTCCTAAAGGAAAATGAGATACAGTATAGGTTGACTTATGATAGTTGTTTTCAGGCATCAATTTGCTTGGTTATTTTATCCAGGGAGATCAATGCTTGTATTAGGATGTTTTGAGATGAGATCAACATTTAACTTAGTGGAGATGAGTAGGCAGATTACTCTCCCTAATGTGGTTAGGCCATGCTCAGTAAATGGTCTTACTAGAACCAAGACCTCTGTGGATAAATTGGAAATCTGCTGCCAGAAGGCCTTGAGGCTGAAACTCAAAATTTTCCTTAGGCCTCAATCCTGACTGCAGTTTGGTAGGTTTTGGCTTTGCAAAAGAAAAAAATATTTGTGGGTAAGTTTCTTAAAGTAATCTCTTGCATGCTCTCTTTCTCATTTTCCTTCTCATCATGTGATGAAGTGATGTCACAGTAAATCCATCAAAAGTAGAAAATTCAGTTAAGATGAAAATGCCTCAGCTATGCCTAGCCTGTCAAATGTCATATCTTAGAAACATAGAACACTGTAGAGCACCAGCTATTTTCCCCCAAAGGTCAGATGACTGGCAAGGAGCAGTTTGCCCAGTATTGAGCCTGAGAAAGATCAAAATTCAAAACTCCAAGTCCGGTTTCTACTGATTACAGAATATTGCCCTGCACCATTATAAAATCACTCTTAAGGGATACCACAGTAAATTGAGTCATACATGAAAATACATTTCTGATGGCTTGGTTTCTCTGTAACACCATGAATAATGTAAGCAATCCATCACTTGAAAACATAAGCCTGCAGGATATGATTCATGCCTTTAATGTTAGCTATTCAGGAGGCTGTTGCCTAAGGGTCATGGTTCAAACCAGCCTGGGACAAACAGTTCTTAAGACTAATCTTCAATTAATCAACATAAGTCTGGGATGGAGATATGGCTAGAGTAGAAGAACCACAGTGAACAAGCCTTGCAGACACAATGGCCTGGAGTTGTGAGTGCATGTGCACACACACACACACACACACACACCTGCATATGCCATATATACATATGCATATGTACATATATATGCTGAATTCTCTCATCCACTTCCTTTATAGCTGTTTATATGTTTCTTTCTCAAAAACACCTATTTCAGGAGTTTTAAACCCATTTCTGAACACAAGTAGACCATACATGACAGGTAATCTCAGACAACATAAACAAATAATCAAATTTGGATACAAATAATCAAATTTGGATGCAACTCTATCATCCTAATGGTTTCTTACTGAGGCTTTTTCCTGCTTGTCTTGTCAGACATAAAATCTACATTGCAAATTACAGGCTAATGAGTGTTTGAAAATCCAGTATTTTGTAATACTATACCCATTAAAAATGCAGACATGTTACTACCCACTAATCTAATAAATTGCATTTTTATTAAAAAGATCAACTCTACAGGACATTTGATCTAGAGGTCAACTTGTTTGCACATTTTCTTCTCACCAAATCAATTCTATGGCTTTTAAAAAACAATTTTATTTCTAAAGAAACTATATTATCTGATAATAAATTAGCATATGATTTCTAATAAAATTGGCTTTGTTTGCTGGAAGATCAAACTTGCTTTCTTATCTTTTTATTGTACCACTGAATGTTTATCGCTTATTTTTCAAATGCAGAGTACAAATGTCCCATAAACAACAGGCATTAGTAAAACCATGGCAAGTTTCCTGGGATAACTGAGGAAGTACATAGGGCTACAAGGCAGTGTGTCCTGCGCATGAGGGAGTGAAGAACATACATCATAGAAGAGAACCTGGGAAACTGATGTTGCTTAAGTATCTTAGAAATGATGGATTGTTTGGCTGGGAATTTGAAGAATGGTAAAAAAAAAATTGGGTGGAGGTGGCATCAGGAAAATTCCTACAGTTACAGTGGAATTTGAAACAGAACTCATGCACATTAGTATATTCAGGAAGCAGGCTAACAAGGGAGAAATAACTTAAAAACTTCCAAATTCTAAGACTCAAATATAGTAGCAAATGCTGCTGGCATCCTGCCCATCTGTGCTCTCCTTTTCACTGACAGGATGCCCACCAACAGCACCTGCAATTCATTGCTGGAAGACTTTATTTCATCTCTCAGACCCACTTTGCCAGTGTGCAGTAAGGCTAAAAAGACTGTGGGTGTCACCTTGCTTTCTGAATCGTGTATTCAAATGCTCCTTCTTTCTTCATATAGAGGAACAACTTTCAAGACTATGTTCTACACTGGCTTCTAGAATTCCTAGATTCAGTCCTCCATTTTTGCAATGCCAAGAATAGGATGGCAGAATTTAGAATGGTGAAGTGGCATGTTACAGTACCACATGTAGTAAGAATCTCTCTCAGGCTAAACTATGTAAGAGGGTAGACATAGGAAAGATACTGCTTCTATAGTATCTCCAGGAGTTTAGAGACCAAAAGAAATAGTAGAACTTCCTAGTTACCTGGCTATAGTTAAGTGTCATTAAAAACAGTGAAGGAAAAAAAAAAAAGCTTCAGACGAGTCAATTGCCACCTTAAGTACAGTGGTGGATAGAATATAAAGTAATCTTCTAACCAGAGGGAAGAATGAAAAAAACAACAACCCTGGGTTCAGGTAAGACTGTGAAATTATTAGATTTCAAAGCAAGCCATTGTTAATTATTACTCCATGCTAAGATCAGAGTTCTGACCCCTAAGGATGGAATATTGGCTAAAATAGTCTGAATAGATTGCTTTCTTACACGCTGAGGATCTCTGGCTACGTTTTCTATAGAAATATGTTCATCTTTAAATCTCTAATCTAGTAAAACAATGGCCACATTAACACTTACAAAATAAATCCTAAAGTCATGCAAAAGGAAATCAGATTCTCCCAAGACAATCTCTATGAAGACAGTGTGTGCTCATCTTTCTCCCACCATTGGTTTTTAGGGACATGTTCTAATTATTGGAGATACTGCCTCTCTCAAACATGTTTTATTGTTACTACATCTTGGCTGATCACATATATTACTCAAGAATTAGCATCTCACTATTCAGACACTGGACCAATATTCTATTAGGATGAACGTTTCTGAGAGTCAGGACATCTGCTATGAGCAATGGATTTGCATCCCCTCTCTGTAATGATAAAATGGACATCTTGGTCTAAGACACCATGATGCTAGATGACACTCATTCACCAAACATCCCAGGAACCTGGGATAGTGATGTTCCCAGCACGGTCCTCCGGCAGGGAAGAATTAACCACTCAAATCCGTATGTGGTCTATGTTAAAAAAGGAAAAGTTGAGATGCAAATAAGAAAAAAAAAGAAAGGAAGAAATATAGATAGAAAGAAAAAAGAGAAATGAAAGAAATAAAGAGAAAGGAAGATAAAAAGAAAGGAAGAAATGTGAAAATAGTGTATAGAAAGATTAGTTAAGCTGCAATTTTTGCCTTAAGAAATTAATTGTTTTCTTTGCTTCTAATATCATAACAGAGCACCAAAGGCCAGTAATTTATTTTAGAAAACCAGAAAGTTTGAATTCTAGAGGTCAAAAAAATCTAAGAGCATGGTGCTGGCATTAGGCAAGGGCCTTCATGCTGTAGGATAGGATAGCACTGCAGAGGACAAATTATTTTCAATTTTTTTTCTTGTTGATAACTGGGGTTTGAACTCAGGTTTTGATAAACAGGTACTCCATCACTTGAGCTATGCTTCTAAATCATTTTTCTTTTCGTTTGTGAGTATGGTCTTGCTTATTGCCAGACCTCAATCCACCTATTTATCCTTGCCATGTAACTAGAATGACAGGTGGACACCACCATGCTCAAAATTTTAAAGTTAGAGAGATGAAGTCTGTCTAACATTTTGCCCACGCTGAACTCTAGAACTATGATCCTTTCAATTTCAACATTCTAAGTGGCTAGGATGACAAGTTGGAGGCACAGTAACCAGTTAATGTTTTTTCCATACCTACAAATATGTATATTTATGGTATGCTATGTGTTTTGTTCCTATATTATGTATATGTTCAAGTCAGTGTGAACATATCTAGGCTTCCAAATATTTATAGTACATCTATTAAAGTACATCTTTTATAGTACATCTATTAAAAACACTACCATATAAATTTGCAAAAAATAGCCAGTATATTATCCTTATCTATCCTAATGTGTAATGAACACAATTTCTTTTATCTCACTGTGACTTAGCACTAATTAATCAGTCTTTCCAGCTCCTTCCTAGGAATGTATTCAATAGCTATAACTCATTTCTCTGTAATAACTCATTTGTTTATATGGTAATGGCATTAATTCACTCAAGTTTGGAGCCCTGGTGATTTATTCATCTAGTAGATGTCCTAAGATTGTTGTGGTGCAATTTTAGTAATATCAATCATCTTCCTTCTCTAGCAATCATTGCCAAATTTCCCTCAATTCCTATCTTTTTCCAAACCTTTGTCCATGCAAAAGCAGAGCACTTGGAGAGTTGTGGCTGTAATTAGGCCCTTATGTTTACCACTGGTTATGAAAGTACTGATGGTCTCTATTTTATTAAACAAGATTTTCACTTCATAAATAGCAGTTAGTTACTGTACCAGCAATTCTTTTCTCCCTTTGTGAATTAGATGATGAGCACATGAGAAGAATAATTTTTTTCTCTTTAAGATAAACTTGTTTGCCACATTTCTATTCTTTCTATGTGCTATAATTTTATAGTTCAACTATGAGAGGGAATTTTTTATTTCATTTAATGTATTTATGGTGGTTTCAAGTGCCCTGCTGTTATCCCATATGCAAACTATGCTTCTGTATTGCTGATGATTAATGTGTAAAAGAACAAGCTGTCAGGAGTTAATTCTGCAGAGGTAATTAGGGACCAATTCGTAAAGCACTTTAAAGTTTATATACTATGCATCAGGATATCCTTGCATGAGCTTTAAGCAATGGAGTGGTAGATCCGCATCATGATTTTGAAAACCAGTGTAAGTGGCTTTGAGAACTGAGATGGTGGAAAGCTAAAGGTCAAAATAATTCCCTTGATCCAGTTGAAGACCCCGAGAGGTCACTGGCAATTGGATAAAAGTGATTTGAGAAGTAAAATCCAGAAAGAGAGGTTTGATTTCGGTAATTAATTGGATACAGAGACTAAGTAAGGAGAGAGAGAGTCTTAATTGAAGTAGCTTTGCTCTTATCTCTCAGAATTGCCCCTGTCTTGTCTCTTAGACTGATCGCTATGTTTCTGCTGTCTGCCACGTATTAATCACTAAGGGACAGAACAGATCTAAGATATCAAAGAAGGAGAGATCTGGTTTTTATAAAACAGGCCATGAAAAAAAAGTCAAACTTAACAGTATGTTAACAAGGTAAAATAAAAATCATTCTTCACAAAAGGGGTAAAGTCCACCTCTCCCAAATGGACATACTTAGTACTTTGATGTCCCCCCTCCCATGTGTTCCCACTTACAAAACTTTGTGTATTGAATATGTGCAGTTTTATGTGTATCAGTTAGATCTCAATGAAGTTTTTAAGAAGTGACAAGGTCAAATTTGTAACATGCCTTTAGCTCGAAGTATTTGTAAAGGGTTTGTGAACATCTGCCTCACTTCTCAGTTATGAACACTCTGGAGATTGTGAGGAGGGAAGATGTTTTTGGGGGATGATTGTGGCATTTGTTATAAATTCCTTCCCTTTTTGATACTACTGAGGAGTGGCTGTGATAGAAGCAGAGGGCTCCAGCTCCTCACTTTGTCAAGTCTGGGGAGAGGCCTACTTCTGTATGTAGTAAACCTGATAATAGATGTATCATGGTCTTAGTTTAAATAATAAGTGTGCTTCTATTATGTATAACATATGCTGCCTATTTGCATATACTATATATGCCATATAGCTTTTTCATTTGTATTTTGTTTGATATTCATATTTTATGATACATGCCACATATTATTTACAGATATATTTTTATATAGAAGAAATGTGAGAGATAAGATGACTAACTGAAAAATAGCACAAAGGAAACATTGCTGAATTGCAAATGAGTCACTGTTTTGTCAGAACAAAGGATTTGGGTGCTTTCTGTGGGCAGGATCAGAAGAGATTCATTGAAAGCCTGGCTTGACAAGGTTTGTTATATTGGAGGGACTTGTCAGACTTCTATGTGAAGAAGAAAGGACACAGACATTATCAAGTATGTGAACTCATCAAAATAATAAAAATGAGTGAAATCAGTCTTGAAGAGCCTGCACATTAAATACCAGAGAACATCACAAATGAGATGACAACAGAGGGGGTTTAGGTAGAGTTAACAAAACAACAAAAATCTATCCCCAAGAGGGTACAAAAACAAGGACATAGCTCCCTCCAGAAAGTGTTCTGCTTTCTCTTCACAGACACGTATTTGAACGCTTCCCTCTGGGCTAAGGTGCAGCTCAAAGGCAGAACATTTGCCTGACATGTACAAGGCCCTAGGCATGATACCAGCATCACTAAAACCATGGCTCTCATTCATTAGTAAATCTTTCCCTATGAGACTTTCCTTTGCACCACTCTAGCTGGAGTGTGTAATGAGGGCCAGTGATGTATGTGCAATTGCCCCTCCGATGCTGTGTGATCTCTTCCTGAGGATTCTTAGTCTGTGGATGCAGCCAAATACAGATCAAAAACAGAAAAACAAAAATTGAGTCTGGGAGCTGGGGATATGGCGTAGTGGCAAGAGTGCTTGCCTCTTACACATGAAGCTCTTGGTTCGATTCCCCAGCACCACATATACAGAAAACAGCCAGAAGTGGCGCTGTGGCTCAAGTGGCAGAGTGCTAGCCTTTAGCAAAAAGGAAGCCAAGGACAGTGCTCAGGCCCTGAGTCCAAGGCCCAGGACTGGCCAAAAAAAAAAAAAAAAAAAAAAAAAAAAAAAAAAATTGAGTCTGCATGGAATATACCCAGAATTTGTATCTTCTGACATTATGTCATATATAATAGAGTATAAAAACCACACAGTTTTTACATTTTATCAGGTATGATGGAATCTAAGAATGATTTAAGGTATGTGGGAAGATGCGCAAAGTCCTGTGTAAAACCCTGCCATTTTGTACAAGGGAATAAGTATCTGCAGATGTTTGGTGACTAGAAAGGTCCAGGAACCAGTCTCTCATTGACTCTAAGTGATGAGAATACTCATGAAGTTCTCTAAAAGTCCAAGTAGTATTAAATCCCTGGCTGCGATACAGCTTCTTTTACTTAGATTGTCACTGACTTTCAATTTCAGGTCTCTAATTATTTTTTCTCATGTTTCCTGTGATCCAGTCATCTTCCGGTTTCTCTTGTTTCTTAGAAGTTTTTTTAGTGACCCATCCTCTCTATTTGAAATATGTATGTGGGAATATACCCAGAATCCTGTCTTGGCCTCTTTCCAACTTTTGTCTGCTTTTTGTTTTAACCCTGTGAAATATTCATCCCTAGATAATACCCCTATAATATAAGTTTTGAGTTTAAGTGTCCTTTACATTCTGATGACTACTAAATTCTCTTTCTCTCTCTCTTTCTCTCTCTCTCTCTCATGCTTTCTTGCTCCTCCTTACTTCAAGTCCTCTTTCTACAATTGTTGTTTTAACACTGATTTAGTTTTAGGTGCTGTGAAACAGACACAGAGGATTTAAGTTGAATTTAAAAGGGAGTGAGAGCTGACAAGACAAGAGGGAAGAGAAATTGCCTTGCTGCCAAGTAAATCAGTAGCAGCATTGCTAATGGGTTTATTACAGCTGCTCTATTAGTCACAAACAACAAAATGGACTCTGATTGTCTTACACAGAGAAAGAGATTGATGGGAATTTGGATATCTCACAGAATGGACAGGAAGGACAGATCTCAGTTGCAGCAAGAGCCACGCAAGACAAAACCAATACAACACAGACATCCTCAATGGCCCCCATAGATCCCCAGACTCACTGCTGGTGCAAGAGAGATGAGATTCTTCACCCACCCTTTCCTTTGCTTTATCTGTCAGAGTCAGACAGGTCATTTAACTGGTGAGACTCAGGTTACATGGCAGGGTGGGAAAAGTAATACCTAACCCCTTTTTAATCTGCAGTGTGAAGAAGTAGGGCTGCCTTGTGCCTGCCTCTTTTGAGACTCCTCAAATATGTGCATAGATGTACTGTTCTCTATGTTAAATATTCAAAAGGAGTGGCTCAGAAGTGGGAATGCTTTATATTACAACAGAGATAAAAATGATTGTCTATCTCATGGCTCTTGTTCATAGATCTGTGTGGAATCACAGTGATTTTATGTAGATCATTCTTTCTCAACAGACCATTCATTGCTCACTTTTCTATAAAGTGAGGCTGTTGTTTCCACGGTGTTTTTTTTTGTTTTGTTTTGTTTTTTAGCTCATCCCATTTCTAGAAGTCTCCAGGCAGCATCCTGCAACTAAAGAAATGTATCAGGAAACCAAGTCATACCCGAGTTTTCAGTGCTTTATCACTTCTGACCCTTCCTGCAGGCCCTAGGGGGCAACATAGATGGGAATATCTTTGCTAGGTATTGTACAGGTAGAAGAATACAAATGAGAAGTAGTAAAGGTTACTATATACACTGGTCAGATGAACTGAAGCAAGACTCAGAGAGAAAATGTGCCAACACTGTGGTTATGTTTATTCTCAAAAAAAAAAAAAACCCGAAAAAAAAAATGCCAAGGGAGCCAGATTTTCCTCTTAGCTAACAGTTCAATAGAAGCATGGAAAATACCACACTGCAAAAGACAGAATGTGTCAAGTCAACCCAGAAATCAACTGAAGGTAACAGGCTAAATACAATTAAGGTTTCTGTTCCATAGAGATGTGTCTACCGCCTGGAGATTTGATAAAGACAAGCACAGATTTCAAATGGCACAGGACTCATCTTCCATGACATTTCCATAGGCTCCAGTAGCATGGGAGGTTCAAATATCCAGTTATTTATTTTAATACTAAACAAGGAAATGGAAGGACTTGGAAAAAATTATACTAAGTGAAGTGAGCCAGACCTAAAGAAACATGGACTCTATGGTCTCCCTCACAGGGAATAATTACCGCAAGTTTAGGCTAGTCACAGCAGAGGATAACAAGAACCCAATATCTATGCCCCTATGAATGCATAAGATAATGCTAAGTGAAATGAACTCCATATTATGGAAATGACTGTTATATCACTGTTGTAATTACTTTCAACATGCCATGTGAAACTGTAGCTTCTGTTGTTGATGATCCTCTTGTATTCCCCTTCCTGTGGTTGTACCTGCACTATCACTGTATCTTATCTGAGTACATTGGAAACTATATATACTGGTATTAGAACTAGGAAAGTGAAAGGGAATACCAAAATCGAGAGACACAGGATAAAAAGACAAATGACTACAAAGCAATACTTGCAAAACTGTTTGGTGTGAACCAACTGAACAACTCTTGGGGGAAGAGGGAAAGGCGGATGGGGGAGGGGGAAATGAGGGAGGAGGTAACAAAAAGTACAAGAAATGTATCCATTGCCTAATGTAAGTGTAATGTAATGAAAGTGTAACCTCTCTGTACATCACTTTGACAATAAATAAGGAAAAAATACTAAACAAGAAAATAATTAATCTTAGGTCTTTGATGGTGCAATACATTTTTTAAAAGTTAAACCTGAAAGAGAAAATGTATGTTTAAAATCATACATGTTTACATGTTATTTGAAAATGTAATCACTTGTTTTGGCCAAAAAGAAGTATGGTAGATTTAAATTGCAATCTTGGATTTATTTGAAATCCTATTGATACTTTACAGCTTAATGTACACCGATTTCCAGGCAGAGAATCTTTTTCTCTGGACACCAATTATTTAGGGCAGGCTGCTCAGGTCAGGAATCAATGAATGGCAAGAGCACAGTGTAGTTATTGACATGTGAAAATGATGATGCACAGATACCTATAACCTGTTTGCTTACAAAATAATTGCATGATATATAACTTGGTAAAACTTCTTTAGTTTATCCATGAAAAATAAAAAAAAATCTTTAAGTTCA
Organism: Perognathus longimembris pacificus; assembly: GCF_023159225.1. Taxonomy (NCBI): domain Eukaryota; kingdom Metazoa; phylum Chordata; class Mammalia; order Rodentia; family Heteromyidae; genus Perognathus; species Perognathus longimembris. Next base: position 133,425,438 of record NC_063162.1, on the reverse strand, counting down.
GAGAGATCAGTGTTTAATGCAATGTATGTATTTATACTTATAACATACTGTTCTTCTTTTAAAGAATAATCAATTGCATGATGTTCTAATTAATGCTTATGATATCGAACTCCTAGTAGTAAAAAAAGTAATTGCTAACATGATATTGTTGTAAATCCATAGACAAGAAAGTAATCGATGCAACCAGGCTCTGGTGGCTCAGGCTTGTAATCCTAGCTACTCAGGAGGCTGAGATCTGAGGATCACGGTTCAAAGCCAGCCCAGGCAGAAAAGTCTGTGAAACTCTCATTTTCAGTTAACCATCAGAAAATGGGAAGTGTTGATGTGGTTCAAGTGGTAATGCACTAGACTTGAAGTGAAGAGCTCAGGAACAGTGCCCAGGCCCAGAGTTCAAGCCCCATGACTGACCAAAAAAAAAAAAAAAGTGATCAATGGTTTCTTGACACTTTTGTCTTCTTATTGGGCATCTAGAGATACTCATGACCACACATGCCCTTCAGACATAATAATGCTAAGGAAAAAAGTGACATGTGCCTAAAACCTAAGAGAGGTGTCATGAAGGGATTCCCCCAAGGGAAGATGCTTTGAGGTTGATGTGGAAGGGGCCCTACCACAAAAGAGGCAGTTAAATGTAATTTTCCCAATGGATATTAGTCTTTGAGGAGAATTTGATTTTAATCCAGCAATGCAAACAAGGGTAATACTTGCACTTTGTAATTTGTACCATGTAACAACTTTTGCAATTCATGCCTATTACCTATTATTCCAGCCACACTTAGCTTTTCAGGGGCAGGATTAGGCACCTTGTCAGCACACACTTCAGTATCATGAATACTGTCAGTATTTGTTGTTTGCAACTTTAAAAGAAAAAAAATAAGATTGAAAAGAAATCATGAAATGCTGAGTAAAATAATGTAATCTGTAGGTGAATTACAAATAAGCCTGAGAAAGTTATAAAATGTATCTGTGATTCTATTTTCAAATTTAAAATAGAGTTTCCATAAGAATTAAGTGGGATAATACAGGCAGGTCTCTTAGGATAGTATCGGATACATACCAATCATCACTGCCAGTCTTAGAAACTGTTGGACATATATGTGTGTGTGACAGAGAAAGTGATGGTTATATTTTCACATCCAAATTTCTCAGTAAACTTTACAACTATCTAGGCAGAAATATATGATGGTATATTCTAAGAATGGGGCCAGGAATATAGACTTAGAGGCTTATTCTCTATGTTTTCTTTTACCCTGCTGCAGAGATCATACAGACATAGATGAAGATAGAAGACTCCTGGAACACCAATATTCTCAATATACCTTTTCTCGCAGTTGATATTTCGGGGGTGACTGCACTGAAGCAGAAACTTACCGAGCCTGGTTAATGTAAAATTACCCAAGAGCCATACTTCAGAAATACATGTTATATACCTTTCAAAGGGAAATTGCATACTTAACTCATAAATAAGCTGAAGTAGCAAGAGCAACAATGAAAACGGTCATGGCCAAACATTCTAATCCTGGGACTATAACTTATGGGCTGAAGGGTGAATCATCAGGCTTTTAGGCTTTTAGTTGTCCTATCATGGCCATTTGAAAATGACTTTGGGAGGTATGGAATAAAGGTGGAAGAGGGAGAACAATACTGATGATGTCATACTAAGGAAGGAATCACTGAATTCAGAACACTCTCTATGCTTTCATAAATCTTTGTTTGTTGAGAATAGTATTGTCACATTGTCTTATTTGCTTTGTGATTTCTAATTCTTACAGTAAAGCTAAAAAATTCAAAAAATTAATTATTATTTTAGCAAAATGTAAATATATAGACAAAGTGGTTTAATTCTCCAACTCTTTTGTTGCCTTGTTTGTTTGTTGTTGTTGTTGTTTGTCTTTTATATATATTTTTTTCCCCAGAGCTGAGGACCAAACTTGGAGCCTTCCTCTGAGCTTTATAAATCACCAGCCCTCTGTTCTCCAACTTTTTCTACAAATAGAGCTATGTGGGTATAAGAAGAAGTGGATCACAGCCTTTTTTGAAAATCTGATAAAAATGTGTACTTTATTCCCCAAGGAAAGATGAAGTGGTCAACATTAGTTTCAAGTGTTCCCAGGATTACTAGACTTGTGAGGAGGTTCTCTATCAAACTCTGATTTGAACTATTCAGAAAGCTCTTGAAAGGAATTTCCCAATCAATTTCATTTAGCAGTTAGGCAGTTAGTTAATAATGGTATGGGCACTACATGGGAGTAGTGCAATGTAAACATTGAGTACAATAAACTGTATTCTTCAAGATAAAAAGTCATCATCCTCTCTGAGTCACCAGTTCTATGGATAAATTCTATTAGAAAAATTATTACATATTGTACATTCAAGGATCTTCATAATAGTTTCTTTATTCATCACAGAAAGTATACCTGGGAATCCTGACAGCTCATGAGAAGTTTGTAAATTAAGTCTTAGCATATTTGTTCCAAATAATATTCTTCATCCATCTATTGGCTTGGGGATTGGTTTGTTGTTCTCTTTCAAGGAGCTTAAGGTACTTCTTTAAGTTGTTGACTTGCTGTTTCTCCAGTTTGTTGATGTAGGCACTCAGAGATATAAATTTTCCTCTGAGATATAAATTTTCCTTTGCTGTGTCCCAAAGGTACTTTGTGTGCTCATCTTGGTTTAATTCTATAAACATTTGAATTTCTGTTCTAATTTCTTCTATGACCCACTGATGGTTCAGCAATGTGTTGTTTAGTCTCCATGAATTGCAGGATTTTCTGTGGTGGCTGTCTAAAAAACTTAAATTCCTCCAAAACAAAACCTCAAAGAACCAACAGCCCCATCAACAAGTGGGCTAAAGACCTAAATAGAGACTTCTCTGATGAGGAAATGAGAATGGCCAAGAGACATATGAAAAAGTGCTCTACATCACTGGCCATAAAAGAAATGCAAATCAAAACAACATTGAGATTCCACCTCACTCCAGTAAGAATGTCCATTATAAAAACAATAACAACAAAAAAAAAACTAACAACAACAAATGTTGGAGGGGATGTGGACAAAAGGGAACCCTACTACATTGTTGGTGGGAATGTTAACTGGTTCAGCCACTCTGGAAAGTGGTTTGGAGATTCCTCAGAAGGCTAAACATAGAACTCCCCTATGACCCAGCAGCCCCACTTTTGGGCATCTACCCAAAAGACTACAAACAAAAACACACTAAAGCTACCAGCACAACAATGTTCATCACAGCACAATTTGTCATACGTAAAACGGAACCAACCCAGATGTTCGTCAGTAGACAAATGGATCAGGAAAATGTGGTACATATACACAATGGAATTCTATGCCTCTATCAGAAAAAAATGAATTTGCCCCATTCATTAGGAAATTGAAGAACTTGGAAAAAATTATACTAAGTGAAATGAGCCAGACCCAAAGAAACATGGACTCTATGGTTTCCCACATAGGGAATAATTAGCACAGCTTTAGGCCAGTCACAGCAGAGGATCACAAGAGCACAATAGTTATGCCCTTACGACCACATAAGATGATGTTAAGTGAAATGAACTCCACATTATGGAAACAATTATTATATCACGGTTGTAATTACTTTCAACATGCCATGTGAGACCGTAGCTTCTTTTGTTGATGATCCTCTTGTATCCCCTTCCTGTGGTTGTCCTCGTGCTATCACTGTATCTCATCTGAGTACCCTGTATATTGTATATACTGGTATTAGAACTAGGGACGGGAAAGGGAATATCAAATTTGAGAGACAAAGGATAAAAATACAAACCACTGCAAAAGCAATACTTGCAAAACCATTTGGTGTGAACCAACTGAACAACTCTTGGGGGGAGAGGGAAAAGTGGACGGGGTAGGGGCACATGAGGGAGGAGGTAACAAATAGTACAAGAAATATACCTATGGCCTAATGTATGAAGATGTAACCCCTCTGTACATCACTTTGACAATAATTAAGTAATTATTATTCATCCATCCGAGCAATATGAACTTAGTATTCATGTAGTGACAAGGAAGATAACTTGTTTATGAAAATCTAGGAACAGTATCATGCATTAAATAGTGACTAGTGTGTGTATTGTGTGTATAGGTATGTGTGTTTGAGTATTCTGAAAGAATACGTAAAATCCTGTTTAAAAATAGTTAGGACTGAGGACTGATATTCACAGTCCAACAGTAGTAGGTAAGTAGAGGGATCTTGGCTAACAGTAAGATAACTGCACAGATCTTAAATGAAACCAATGGGTAAGAAAAAGCAGAATCTATTATCAGGGGAGCCAAGAAACAAATGTGTGACCAGGTGACTCAATTGTCTCATAAGAAATAATGAGAGATAGGAATGAGGGTCCACTGTGAGAAAAGAAAATAATAGTTTGCTTTGGTGAGCCATATGTGCATGTCTGTGACAAGGGGATTCAACAAATCCAGTTGCAATTATTTATTATGGAATGAGTTCATGATTCCTTTATGCTCAACACATTTTTCCATTATTTGGGAATGCAAAAAATGTAAAAGTCATTAAATTTTAATTCTATTTCCATAATTAAAAACAGGTACAGTTGAAGTAATTCTAGGGAATATAAAATACCTGGGCAAGTATGTCTTCAAACCAAAATTTATACAGGAAAATATTATGTATGTGTGTGTATGCACTTGCACTTTACAGAAGTGAAAACATGTGAATCATACAATTCATACAGGAAAACAAACTCAGGAAAAGGCTTCATTTCCAAATTGATAAGTAAATCCTATACAGGATCACAAATACCTTTCTCACAATTTTGGTTGATGGTAGAAGGGTGCTGAAAAGACTTACACCTCATTGACCAAGAATCAAAGGAGGATGCAGCCAATGAAATTAGTACACCATGAGAAATTCCTTCAGTTGTGTCTCCATATGTAACACAAGTCCTTGTGTAGCTTTTACTTCTTGAACACCAGGAAACTATATTTGACAAAATTGGCAGCTTTGTTCAGATAGCGGTTAGTGATGCTCAGAATGGGGAGCCTGACAACATTTGATGTATGGGTCACGCTGACACCCATACCATCTGGATCTGTCCAGGAGACAAATCCATCAAAAAAGTCAGCCAGTCGGGGTGTGCATATATGCAGTCAAGGCACAGCTGACATTTTGTTCAATGATATGCTCAATTCTATTTCTCTAAGAAGGACTATGAATATTAATTGCAGACATTATAAAACAATGCTGATCAAAATGTCTAGTTTAGTAGTAGAGTATATGCTTAGCATGCATGAGACCTTGGGTTCAATCCCCAGAACCTCCACTTGATGCTCTGTTTTACTCGCCAACACACTACCCCTTGGCAAAGGATAAAAGACAAACCAATGCAACAGCAATACTTTCAAAACTGTATACTGTAAACCAACTGTAAAACTCAAGGGGAGGGAGAAGGGGAATGGGGAGGGGGGAAGGTGGGAGAACAATGCGGGAGGAGGTAACAAGTTGGATAAGAAACATACTCACACTACCTTACATATGAAACTGTAACCCCTCTGTACATCATTTTGAAAATAAAGACATAAAAAAGTCTTCAAATACAGCAATAACAGAGACTAACAAGTCTGTGTTACCTAACCTGACCTCTATTTTTCTTAGTAAATAAAATATTCTCGTATTGACAAGGTGAGTTAGATAGAGTTGGAGTACTCAGGCTTAGACCCTTGGCATGAGTCTGCATTGTTCCTGATGACAAAAGCAGGAAACTGGACTTTGGCTGAGATATCAATAGAAAGTTTATATTTCCATATGGAGAGGAGTTAACCTTCATCCCTTGACTCTCAAATTACAGCTCCCTCCTCTGCAAAACTCTTCCTGTGGCTGGACCTATTCTTCCTTTGCCAGACTCATTTGACTACAAATCTGATGTGGAGATGAGGACAGAGAAAAGAAAACAAACACACCCTCCTTTATTTTACCTGTGAGCACCCATCAGACTACTTCTCCACGGACCAGCTGTCTGTATTTAATAACTTTCCCAGAATGTCTCAGAGGAAACTTGGGATGGTTAAGCCACTTTAGCATCGTTCGTGAGTCAAGGTCTTCTGGAGCTAAATTTCTAAAACCTCTTATTCAATTGTGTTTGTTTCCATCATTCATCCTAGAAAGTAAAGAACTGTTTGTTACATAGGCTACTCATTTAGATGAGGAATATGCTAGAGCTCAAGAGGATTTATCACTTACTTAGAGAAATGCTGCTATAACTTCTCAGGAATAATTCTCAGCAAAAGGAATGAAATTTTAAGAGAAGGAGAAAACCTAAAAACCTATCCTGCATTTGATGTGGAACCCTTCTCATGTTACAAATGTGAGAAAGTAGAAGCTCCTTGGGAAGAGCAGATGACAGGGCCCCATGGGCTTCAGTTGGTTGCCAGTAGTGGGAGCAAATGTGTGCATGTGGCTAAGTACAAAAGTAACTCTTTGTTCCTGCACCTGGAAGTGTCTAGTCATAGGTGTGACCCAGATGTTGCTAATACATAATTTAAAAATAGGAATACAAATTACTGGGTTAGTTAGGTCTCCTGTAGAAGCCAGCAGGTGATATACAAGCAAAGAAACATATTAAATACAAATTCTTAGTGCCAATCCAGTGGAGGGTAAAATTGACATGATTCAAGGATTAATTAAGCCATTTCTGCAGTTCTCTCTTGGTCACTAAGTATAGAAAAAAATCAACTTAATTATAGACAACTACTCAAGAAAATAGAATTCTGGAAGACTAACATCCCTCTCACTTAACATCCATATATTACCTAGTGCTGCCCAACATACTGTACCCAGGAATGGATTCTGTTCTAAGCAAATAACTGGCTTTTCCCAAGGTACTGAAACAATGGAAGATAATAAAACTTAAAAATTTGTAGAATTTCGGGCTGGGGATATGGCCTAGTGGCAAGAGTGCTTGCCTCTTATACATGAAGCCCTTGGTTTGATTCCTCAGCACCACATATACAGAAAATGGCCAGAAGTGGCACTGCGACTCAAGTGGCAGAGTGCTAGCCTTGAGCAAAAAGAAGCCAGGGACAGTGCTCAGGCCCTGAGTCCAAGCCCCAGGACTGGCAAAAAAAAAAAAAAAAAAAATTGTAGAATTTCTCAAACTCAATTAGTATTGCATAGGTACTCTTAACTTGTTGGTAGGCTATCAAGTAGATTCTGGAATTTTCTCCAGATCTAAATTCGGATATTACTGAAAGGTAGTGACAGACAATGAAATATGACACTTTTACATAGCACCTTAAGAGAATAAAATTTCACCTTGAGCTAAATTGGGTGAAATACTTTGGAGTTCAGAAAAACAGTAAAGGCATTCATAATATTGGTTCCATAAAGTAATACAAAGTAAGACAATTATAACCATAATAATACAAACAATATAAGTCACTGCATAATTTATACAAGACCTATGCATTCGGAATTATGTATGCATTACCTATCAATAGAGATAATACTCATAGGAGTTACATGATATCATTATTGTCACTATATTATTTCACCCACTTTTTTACTCTTTCATCGCTTTAATTAAGGAATCTGAAGTTTTTTTTTTTTTTTTTTTGGCCAGTCCTGGGCCTTGGACTCAGGGCCTGAGCACTGTCCCTGGCTTCTTTTTGCTCAAGGCTAGCACTCTGCCACTTGAGCCACAGCGCCACTTCTGGCCGTTTTCTGTATATGTGGTGCTGGGGAATTGAACCCAGGGCCTCATGTATGTGAGGCAAGCACTGTTGCCACTAGGCCATACCCCCAGCCCCAGGAATCTGAAGTTTTATACAAGAGAATTGCCTAAGATCTCTTGGTAACCAAATGGAAGTTTCCAGGCCCTTATGTAAGTCATTCTTAATGATGTACTTATTGAATGGAATTGTTCAGGATTAAACCTGACATCAGAAGTTTAGCAGAAAGCATGGACAGTAGTGTCTCCTGCAGGTTTCCATTGATAGATGTTCCCAAAGGGGAGTGTCCTTGGGGTACTTTCAAAGGTCATTACTTTGGGGTGATGGTAATCACAACACTAGTGATTTCCTATTCAGAATGTGGTCTCTGGACCAAAATTATATTTATTACAAGTGCAGTTACAAAAGACCACCAAAACCCTCACCTAATATTAGTCTATTTTCAAGGGTTTTCTTTTTTCTTTTTTTTTTTTTTGGCCAGTCCTGGACCTTGGACTCAGGGCCTGAGCACTGTCCCTGGCTTCTTCCTGCTCAAGGCTAGCACTCTTCCACCTGAGCCACAGCGCCCCTTCTGGCCACCATATATGTGGTGCTGGGGAATCGAACCAAGAGCTTCATGTGTAGGAGGCAAGCACTCTTGCCACTAGGCCATATTCCCAGCCCATCAAGGGTTTTTTAACTTGTCTAAAGTTACAGACTATTCACACCTCAATTAACACTTGAGAGGCAGGACCCTGTGGTGGCACCTGTTTTAGCTTTGCACTGAACATGATAGCATCAGGTAGGAAGGGGGATGTGTATAGGCAGGTTGTTTTATTTAGTGACCCAGTAAGTGCATAGATAAATAAAAGCACACTTCAATTTGGGACAAAGCAGGCAATGCTACTCTCTTTCACTGGAACTAATGGAACTACATGTGTGGGGATAAACTGACAATCCATGAAGTTCTACTTTGTCTAAATTATCTGTTTTCAGAGAATCTATGTCTTCATGGGTTGCTGACAGTACAGTTCTATGTAAGACATAAGGGCATCTCTAAGTGGCTAATCCAAAATGCAATCTGTAAAAAAATAACCCGTTCACTTGGAAACTGTAGTTGAAATGTAGAAAGAATAATGCTATAGTAACAAAAGCAAAGTGAAAGTTAGAGGTCTCCACATAATGTAGAAAAAACAATGTTAAAAAGCAAGAATGTGTCCCTGTTACTTTAGTATCATTCACAGGAGAACATAGCCAAATGACCTATGGAAGACATTCCTCCACCAGACAGCTAGATTTTTGGAGATGGACATGTGTCTCACCAAACCCACACTATATTGATTAGTGATCCACATTGTAGTCCCAAACTCATCATGCAAATTTTTCTTATTTTAATTCACCTTCTTGGATAAATTTCCCAGTAAGGAAGGAAATATATATTTAAAGATGTTGTATTAATCTGACCCTTCTAGTAAATTATTTAAGTGGCTTTCTGTTACAACTCTCTTTGGGCAAATGAAGAAAGTCTCAACATCTGTGAATCACAGCTTAAAGATGTATAAATTACTAAAGTGAGGAGTTAGGCCTTGTATGAGGAATATCTGTCATTAATTTCAATATTTTTAAAGGGTAAGTCTAAAATTGTCAGATTGTTGGCTTTGTAAGACTGTATGACTTTAAATTTCTAGAGGCTGTACTTCATCTGCATGTTCTTTAACAGAGAACACAGTTCTCTTAGCAGTGTTCTTAGCAGTGGAGAAATAGCTGAGTCCTGTGGATATTGTTATACTGATAGAATAAAATATTGGTACACTAGATGGGAAATTCCACTTAATTTTTTATTTCAAATTTGTCTTTATGTGAGGAATTATTTTTAAAATAGCCAAGTGATAATCTGACTATATAAGCCTTTAGGGTCTTATGGTGATTCTAGCATTTCCCGTTACATCTGCATGAAATTAGAACACTTAATTACCTTCTCAGAGCTCTCAAGTCCTATACTGGAAATGAATAACAATAACGTCAAATTCACAATTCATGATGATGATGAGATGATGATGGTGGCGACAATGATGAAGACGATGTTGATGGTAGTGACGATATTGAAGTTATTATGAATTGCTTCTGGGTCATTGTGCATGGAAGGAATATGATGAATCTACTTAATATATAATTTTCCTTATGTGGGTACAGAAAGATAGTTGCCTAAGATGTTATATCAGGCACAAGTAGTTGTAGTACAAAGATATTCCCTTAATATAGCAATATGGCATAGTATCCTATGATGAAAACTTGAAGATGCAATGTGCCAAATTTCCAAATGATTATGCATATTCAGAAGAAAGTATTGATTTTTAAGTGATAACCTCTCCTGAGCATCTAATAAATTTGATCCATTAATGGGTTGTATAACTGCTTTTGCCTTTCCTCCTTGAAGAGGATTATTATATTGTTTCCTCCTTAATTTACCATAGGGAATTAACACTATTAGTTATTCAGTTCCGGTACCACAACAATGTAATGCTATAAAAACAAATTGAAATATTCCGGGCAGAAGGCAAGTAATTAACATAGTTTTAGTTGTATTCTACTGAGCTAAGTGAAGGAATATGTTTTGTAAGAAAAATATTCCTTTTAATCTTTGAAATAGACTTGTGTTTTTATAAGTTTTCTGTTTCTTTGTTTTTTTGTGGAACTTTAAATGGGTCTTATTTCCACCCACAATAAAGGAAACCATTACATAATGTTACTCAGAAAATATGGTAATACCTCCCGAGGGGTCTTTTTTAGGTACATTGAAATTTATCACCTGCTGTTTATTTTTGTTAAAAAACATTTAAGGATCATCACCTTCATTTATTTTGCAATATGTTTCTTTGCTATTTTTGAAAATGTGTGAAACCCACATAAACAATCCACCAATATACATTCCTGGACAAGAGGTTGGGATAAAATGGTCCCCTTAGTGCACAACAAAAAAAATGCTCTGTTTTTGAGTGCACAATATAATATGGGTAAGGAAAATAACTGATTGAGAGAGGGAAGGGGATATAGTTGAAGGAACTGAATTATGTCAAAAATATGAATTCCAAATCTATAGTATTTTTCCTTCATTACTGAGCACATAGCATAAGTCATCTAATACTTTTCTTGGAGGCTAAATATGAAAGTATTTTATTCGACTCTCTTACAATAAATAGCTTAATTAAACAAAATGTTATTGAAGGAAAAAATAAGAATAACTGCATTTACTATTGAACTTCAGGGTTAAAAGAAGCTGGAATTTTAGATCCATCCCACTGTGAAGCTCTGCCCAATCGCAGCAGAGCTAAACATACCTTCGTGTGAGTTAGGATAGGTTAGAAAATAAGTTCTCTTCCAAACAGTGCACAGTAATGACCATTTGTTTCTCAGTCATAATGAAAGTCCTAGGCACTCTGTGAGCTTCGATAACAGGTCTTTGAACTTTGGCAGTTTCCACAGCAGGAAGAAAAATGAAATCTCTGGAGAGGCTCACACCTGCAACTAAACACTTGGCCTGAAAATGAAAGCCATGTTACTTCCGTGAACATGTACACAAGGAGCCTATGAAACTACAGACCTGAGATGGTATTAGTATGATAAATGCCGGGGAACAGAAAAGAGTGACTGATTTATTTTGATGGTGCTGCTACACACACACACAGACACACACACAGGCACACACACACATACATGAACATGTGGTACATGTGAGAATGCTCCTTTTCTAAATATGTGTAAAGTTCATAACATTTAAACTTCATATAAATTTTATTTTATTATCCTTCCTCTAATACATTTAATACATATGCTATGACATGACCAATTATGTCATAAATAGGTCACCTTTGTTACATATCATTGAAACAGAAAACAAAAATTGAGTCGGGTTTCCTTTTCATGAAATCTGGGATATTTCCCTTTCTCTTGTTTTTTATTTATTTTTATTTTTTAATTATTACTTAATTACTGTCAAAATGATGAACAGAGGGGTTACAGTTGCATATGTAAGGCAGTGGGTACATTTCTTGTACAATTAGTTATTTCCTCCCTCATTTCTCCCCTCCCCCCTCCCTGTTTACTTCTCCCCCCAGGAGTTGTTTATTTGGTTTACACCAAATAGTTTTGTAAGTAATGCTTTTGAAGTCGTTTGTCTTTTTATCCTTTGTCTCTCCATTTTGATATTCCCTTTCCCTGTCCTAGTTCTAATACCAGTATATACAACATCCAGGGTACTCAGATGAGATACAGTGATAGCACGAGGACAACCACAGGAAGGGGATACAAGAGGATCATCAACAAAAGAAGCTACGGTCTCACATGGCATGTTGAAAGTAATTACAACCGTGATATAATAATTGTTTCCATAATGTGGAGTTCATTTCACTTAACATCATCTTATGTGGTTGTAAGGGCATAACTATTGGGTTCTTGTGATCCTCTGCTGTGACTAGCCTAAAGCTGTGCTAATTATTCCCTATGTGGGAAACCATAGAGTCCATGTTTCTTTGGGTCTGGCTCATTTCACTTAGTATAATTTTTTCCAAGTTCTTCAATTTCCTAATGAATGGGGCAATGTCATTTTTTCTGATAGAGGCATAGAATTCCATTGTGTATATGTACCACATTTTCCTGATCCATTTGTCTACTGAGGAACATCTGGGTTGGTTCCATTTTAGGTATGACAAATTGTGCTGCGATGAACATAGTTGTGCTGGTGGCTTTAGTGTGGTCTTACTTATAATCTTTTGGGTAAATGACCAAAAGTTGGGCTGCTGGGTCATAGGGGAGCTCTATGTTTAGCCTTCTGAGGAACCTCCATAGCGTTTTCCCCATTTTCCCCGAGTGGCTGAACCAGTTTACATTCCCACCAGCAATGAAGTAAGGTTCCCTTTTGGCCACATTCTCTCCAGCATTTGTTATTGTTAGTTTTCCTGATAATGGACATTCTTACTGGGGTGAGGTGGAATCTCAATGCTGTTTTGATTTGCATTTCTTCGATTTCTTTTTGGGGGGCTCGTCATGGGCCTTGGATTTAGGGCCTGAGCACTGTTCCTGGCTTCTTTTTGCCCAGGGATAGCACTCTACCACTTGAGCTACAGTGCCACTTCTGGCCATTTTCTATATATGTGGTGCTGGGGAATCGAACCCAAGGCTTCATGTATGCAAAGCAAGCACTCTTGCCACTAGGCCATATTCCCAGCCCCTGATTTGCATTTCTTTTATGGCCAGTGATGTAGAGCACTTCTTCATGTGTCTCTTGGTCATTCTCTTTTCCTCTTCAGAAAAGTCTCTTTTTAGGTCTTTAGCCCACTTGTTGAGGGGGCTGTTGGTTCTTTGTGGTTTTGCTTTGGAGGAATTTAATTTTTTTTAGTTCTGCATATATTTTAGATATGAGGCCTTTGTCCTTTTTATGGCCATTAAAGATCTTCTCCCAATCTGTAGGCTTTCTGTTTATCTTGCAAGCTATTTCATTTGCCCTGCAGAAGCTCTGCAGTTTGATGCAGTCCCATTTGTCCAACCTTTCTTTGATTTGTTGCATTTCTGGGCTTTGTTAAGGAAGTTTTGTCCTGTGCCAAGGAGTCCAAGTGTTTCTCCTACTCCTTCTTGTAGTGTTTTCAGGGTATCTGTTTTTATTTTGAAGTATTTGATCCATTTGGAATTGATTTTGGTGCAGGGTGATATGATGTTCTAATTTTAATTTGCTGCAGGTGTTGAACCAGTTTTGCCAGCACCATTTGTTAAAAAGGCTATCTTTCTTCCATCCTATATTTTTAGCTCCTTTATCAAAGATTAAGTAGGCATAGTTCTGTGGGTTCATTTCTGGGTCATCAATTCTGTTCCATTGGTGCTCAGGCCTGTTCTTGTGCCAATACCAAGCTGTTTTTATTACTATAGCTTTGTAATACCGCTTAAAGTTTGGTATTGTAATTCCTCCAGCACTGTTCTTTCTGCTTAGGATTGTTTTTGCTATTCAGGGTATTTTATTGTTCCATATGAATTTCTAGATTGCTTCCTCTATTTCATTAAAGAACAGTGTTGGGATATTAATGGGTACGGCACTGAATTTGTAGATAGCCTTACGCAATATTGCCATTTCATTTACTTAGCTCTGCCTTAATTTCATTTTTCATGTTTTTAAAGTTCTCATTATAGAGGTATTTCACTTCTTTGGTTAAAGTTACAGCTAGGTATTTTATGTTTTTTGAGGCTATTGCAAAGGGAGTTGCTTTCCTAATTTCAGCGTTGGTCTTTGGGTCATTGGCATACAGAAAACCCATTGATTTTTGAGGTTTTATTTTATTTTATTTTATTTATTTATTTTTTTGCCAGTCATGGGGTGTCGACTCAGGGTATGAGCGCTGTCCCTGGCTTCTTTTGTTTGCTCAAGGCTAACACTCTACCTCTTGAGCCACAGCGCTACTTCTGGCTTTTTTTCTATATGTGTGGTGCTGAGGAATTGAAACCAGGGCTTCATGTATACGAGGCGAGCACTTTACCACTAGGCCATATTCCCAACCCCTTGAGGGTTTTATTTTATATCCTGCTACTTTGCTAAAGTTTTGGATCAGCTCAAGCAACTTGGGAATAGAGTCTACGGGTTTCTTTAGATACAGGTTCATGTTGTCTGCAAAGAGAGAGAGTTTGACTTCATCTTTTGCTATTTATATCCCCTTTATGTCTTCTTCTTGCTGTATTGCTCTGGCTAGGAAGTCTAGTACTATGTTGAAGAGGAGAGGGGAGAGCAGACAACCTTGTCTTGCTCCTGATTTTAGAGGAAATGGTTTTAACTTTTCCCCATTAAGAGTAATGTTCGCTGTGGGTTTGTAGTAGACAACCTTAATTATATTCAGGAATGTTCCCTGGAATCCTAGTTCTCCAAAACTTTTATCATAAATGGGTGCTGGATTTTATCAAATGCTTTTTCCGCATCTAGCAAAATAACCATGTTATTTTTTACCTTGCTCAGGTTGTTGTGGTGGATTATGTTGATTGACTTGCGTATATTGAACCAGCTGTGCATACCGAGAATGAATCCAGTTTGGTCAGAGTGTATGATCATTTTTTTTGGCCAGTTGTGGGCCTTGGACTCAGGGCCTGAGCACTGTCCCTGGCTTCTTCCCGCTCAAGGCTAGCACTCTGCCACTTGAGCCACAGCGCCGCTTCTGGCCGTTTTCCGTATATGTGGTGCTGGGGAATCGAACCTAGGGCCTCGTGTATCCGAGGCAGGCACTCTTGCCACTAGGCTATATCCCCAGCCCCTGTATGATCATTTTTGATGACCTGTTGAAGTCGATTGGCCAGAAGTTTGTTGAGAATTTTTGCAATGAGGTTCATCAGGGAAATCTGTCTGTAGTTCTCTTTCCTTGATGAGTCCTGCCTGGTTTGGGGATAATGATTATATGGAATCATAGAATGTGTTTGGTAGCGAACTTTCACTTTCATCTCCTGTTTTTATAATTACAAAAACCTTACAAGCATTGTACCTCTGGTTTCATAAACTTTGCTACTGAATATATGATTTATAATAGTACCTTACTATGGTTTTCTTTAATGACACATTTAGATATTCATTGTGGAAAAAAATGAATTACATTTTAATCATGTTGGACTTGTTCCTTATTTATTTTATAAAATAGGGAATTACATGAACAGTTGTCGAAATAATTTTTTTTCTTTTACCAGTAATTCAATGCCACTTTTAGCACACATCTAGTTTATTGTCATCTGGATTTATCTTTTCGAGAGCTCAGTTTTATCTATTATACTATATTCCTTCGTTTCCACACAGCCCTCACAACAAATATAAGCATATTTTAAAGTCTAGTGTCTTAGAATCCCACCTCTGTATCACTTATTCAAATTCACCTCGGTGATAATTTCTCTTGTATCCATCAAAAATAGGAATCAACTTTACAAAGCAGAATATCAAGCTTTGCATTGCAATCCAATTGAATATATGGATTCAATATGATAAAATTAAATTGTCTCTTACTATTATTGTTTTATTTGAAAATGCTAAAAGCAGAGGGGCTCCAGTTACATAAGTCAGGCAAAGAGTGCATTTCTTTTTGGACCTTGTCACTCTTACCTTTCTTTCTCCCTTTCATTTTTTCTCCCTCTCCATTTTCTCCTGTCATCCCACCCTCAAGTTGTATTGATCATTTTTAACATAGTGTTCAGTGAGTACCATTGCTACATTTGTTCACCCTTTGTCCCCAGACTTCTGTGTCCCCTTTATTCTCCCAAAGGCAGATAAATGAACAAATAGGACAAAATGGAAGAAAAAAAATCAAAAGCAACAGGAAAAAAAACTCTTGTCGCTATTTCCTGGAGTTCATTTTGATAAATATTATTTTGTATGATCAGATGTACATAGGTATTATGCCTTTCTGTTCCTCTCCTAAGAGTTTCCTCCTTTGGTCTCAATGTGTGTGAATGTTTGGAGATATGCATAGTTTATTAGGTCTCAGTGCACTTTAGTTCTGTCTTACACATACAAGAGAAAACATGTGCCATTTTTCTCTCTGGCCTTGGCTTCCCTCACTTAACATGATTTGTTCTAAGTCCACTCATTTCCCTACAAGTGACAAAATATTACACTTTCAAATGGCTATGTAAAATTTCATTGTTTATAGGTACCACATTTTTTGGATCTGTTCATTTATCCTGTGACATCTGGGCTGTTTTCACAACTTGGCTATTGTGAATAGTGAGGCAATGAATATGAACGTGCAAGTTTCTTTATGATATCCTGGGTATGGCTGAGACATAGCAAAGATCTATGTTTATGTTTTTGAGGAATCTCTAGACGCTGTCCAGTAGTTGTATTAGATTGCATTGCCACCAACACTTAGGGTTCCTTTGTCCCCACATTTCCGCCAACATTTACAAGAATTCATAATGTTGACCAATCTAACTGTGGTGAGATGGAATCTTAGAGTTTTTTTCATTTGCATTTCCTATATGGCCAGGGATGATGAGCATTTTCTTATGTAATTCTTTGCCATTCTTACCTCTTCTGATAAGTTTCTCCTTAGCTCTTTTGCTCATTTAATGACTGGTTTATTAAGTTAGGGAGGGGCTAGTTTCTTGAACTCCTTGTATATACAGGATATTTGGACTTTGTCTGATGTATTGCTGGTAAAGTTCTCCCGGTCTGTTGGCTATCTTTCTAGTTTAGTGTTTACATTCTGTTTAACATTATTTGGTTTACTTCTTAATAATAGTACCTGTATCTTCATGTATTTGAAGCATATATGTTAAGTTTCCTACAGGCAACAAGAATCTTTTATAATTAGATTCAAGTACCTTATATTTGTTAAGAATTGATAATATTGCTTATGCTATAATTTTCCTGACATTTTTTAAACCCTTTGCTACTAATATATAAGAAGTCTTTTTTTCCCCTGGGTCTGAGGCTTAAACTCTGGGCTTTAGCTCTGTCCTGAACTTCTTTTTGCTTACTTGAGCCACAGCACAAGTTCGAGATTTATTGGAGATAAATTTCGAGTTCGTTGGAGATAAGAGTCTCACAGACTTTCCTGCACCGGCTGGCTTTGAATTACAATCCTCAGATCTCAATCTACTGATTAGCTAGGATTACAGGCATGAACCATGGGGCCTGACCTTAGTCTTGAAATTTTAACACAGCAATTTGCCTCCAGTGAGAGTGTTGCTATTCTAAATAACTCTATTAATTCATTTGTAAAATCTCTTAGTTTTACCTCACAGGTGATAATATAGTTTCACTAGTGGTATTTCTTTCTCTCTGTTTCAAACTTTAAAATAGTATTTTTAAGTCATAGTACATGATTTAAAACCACCCTCACAATATCAGATAGAAGCAAGGAGAGTGGATGGTTATAGTTTTCTCAAATTTTCAGTTTAAATGTGTAATGCTTTAAGTTTAATGTGTTTTAAAAGGCACCAAAAGGTGCATTCCATCAACCTAAGAAAATTCATTCTATTTAATGTGTGCTTAGATTTCATTCTGGTTTTCTTTTCTGTTTTGTATTGTAAATTGTGATTTCTTAAAACATAAACTTTCAGCATAAATATTGAATTTGAGGGTCAGATGTTTCAGAATTATCTGTGATAATTATCTTGATCTCATGTCAATAAAAATTTTTTCTCCTTGCAGACCTGGAAAATTTTAAGCTGTCTTATTTTGTGTTCTAAACCTTTATTGAGATTATCACTTTAGAGCCTACATTTCCTTATATTTATTTGTTTGTTTGTTTATTTATTTATTTATTATTTTGTTGTGTTTTGCGAACTATCTTTACATCCCTGTTGTTATAGAGAGAAAACTCAAAGATATTCATTCAACAGTCTATTACAAAATACTCTTTTTTTTTGAAGAGGAAATATCCTTAAATTGTTGGTCTTCGTCTTAAGGAAAATTTACAAGTTTCATAAGTGTCAAAGCATCTTACAGGATGTGATTAGATTAGCATTTTAAACCACTCTCACTCCAGATTTTCAGCTGTATTAGAGGAGTGCCGATGAAAACTCTTGAATAAATCCTTTTTTCAAAGAGATCTTTCAAGGTTGTGTGGGTCTAGAATATCAAGTGTGATAGCATTGGGTTGCATGTGGTTCTTGAGCACTTGAACTCTGTCTTGTTTGAATGAGTGTGTCGCCCTGTCTTAAAATATACTGAATTGTGAAACTTAATAAAAAGAAGAAAAGAATGGAAAATGTTTTATAAGGAAGCTCTTACATTGATAGACTAATTTTTTTTCTAAATTAGGCCAATAGCCTAATGATTGAAAAATATATGCACCTGTTTGGCTGCTAGAAAATGTGAAATGCCATGTATGGCTAACATTCTATTTCCCCAGGACAGTGCAGCTCTACATTTCTTTGCTATCTAGTTCAATAGAAAAGGCATGGAATGTGTTTCTGAAAGTGAGCATTATCTGCTCAAACTCTTCCAGCCTAAGGAATTACTGCTTTCTTGGGTGACACACTACTCCTTCATTGGCAATGTTCTTTTTATATTCAGTTAAAAGTCTAAATTTTTCATCTATCACTGAAGAATAGATTGCCCTTGACATGTATTTTTTTTAGTCAAGCTTGGACCCCATATCATTAGTTACTCAGGATGGGTCAGAAAATGATGGCCTGGTTATTAGATGGAGTTCAGTGAGCATTAGCTTCTGTTCATTCTCCTTTCTAAATATTGTGTGAGGCTAACCCTTCCTCTTCACCCCTTGTGCATCTTCCTGACCTGGACCTCTTTATCTCTCATCCCAGACACTCATCTCAGCAGCTTCTTAGCTGCCTTTGTCTCCCCACCCTTCCTGTCCTCTATCCCCCAGTCCTTCATATTGCCACCAAAATCATCTTGAGAGAATGAAGGTTTCATTAAATCACTTTCTCCTCATTTAGGATGATAAAAGGTCATTGAGCCCTACCTAAACTACATGAGAGAGAAGAATCTGATTTTGACACTCTATAGATGTTATCTTCTTTAATTCCATTGAAATGCATAGTTTTCTTAATCCTTCCTAAGAGCCTCCATTTCTATATGAAATTCATTTCATTTCTCTGCCTTATCCCAAGTCTTACCTCTTGTTTCTTAAATGTTAAAACCCAAATTCCTTTCCCTTCTAAGATTTGAAAGTAATTGATCTGTTATTTCCTCTTTATCATGTTTATGTTCTACATTCTCTTTATTTTTCTCACCTTCAATTCGTTTCAAAAGGTGAATGGTGAGAAGAGTGGCATTGATTGATAGAGATGTACTATAGTCACAAACGGACAGACTGAAGTGCAAATACTTTTTACAACTATTTAAAGTATATATGTATATATTTAAAGAGGAATGGTATTTTTCATTCACAATTTCCTCAGGTATTGTAGTGAGGATTTAAAATAATATTAATGTGAATTAACTATGTAAAATAATCCTGACATTACTAGGATGTTATCTACCACAGTACTGTTACTCGATATTTTTTTTTTTGATTGATAAGGTAGGTACAGAAGTGAGTGGGAAGAAAAGAAAAGGGTACTTTACCTTTCCCTTGATTGACACGTATTCATCCATTTACTAGACAAAAAACCAACAGATTGGTCATCAAATTTTAGTCTCTACTAAGACCTCTTAGTTGGAATTAACTTTGAACTAATACGTGATAAGGAATGAGAAGTAAATTACAAAATTATATGAAGGAGAAATGAGGCACGAAAATAAGTTCTAGGTATAGAAAATTAGAATTCTGCAACTGTTTTATTTTTTAACTCTTAGGTACTTTAACAATTATCTTTAAGTACTTGTACAAAAGAGTTACCATTAGAAGAGCAATTGGTGAACAAGAATCCTGGAAATCTTGAGGTTAACATTCCTATAATTATTTATCTTGCCGAAAAGACATGTTTTTCTTATTTTAAAAAGTTATCTTATTTCTCTTTGAAAATTCAGCAATCACTGCTCTCTTGTAAAACCAGATACTTTATAAGATATTGTAATTTGGGGCCCTGTTATTCAAGATTTGCTGCCTCCTCGTTTCAGTAGTATTGATTTTTGTTAATTATCTTTTTTTGTTTCTCCTGTTTATAAGCCACAGGCAATTTCTATCAGTTCACTTACAAGAACACTAAGGTGTCCAAGACAGTTTTTATGTTGGGCAGCATCTCTTCAAGTCTGCAGTGGGGTTTATAGTTTGATTATCTTTATGGTTATATTTTCTAATGAGTTTCTTTTTACTCATTTTTTTCACAATCCAAACCTCTATCAGATCTTCTTTTGGCAATAAAGTATTTGCCCCAAATAGGGATTAGTTGCTATCAATGAAGGCCGAGCACTTCAGTGAAGGCTTCCAGGAGCTACACTCAGTAGTTGTTGGGCTTAGTGGTTGTCTGAGGGTTTATAATCATTATTCTAAGGATGTACCAAGTGTGTTTGAATTAGTAATATACCAACAGTGTGCAGGAGATTGGGAAGCAATTTAAAGGTGACAGCAAATGTATTTTCATATTAAAATATTTAAATCTAAATATTTACATAGAGGGAACCACAGGAATTTACCTCAACAGAGGAATATTTTAAAATAATAATAAAGGGCATGGAAGATGGTCTGAATAAACAGACACACCATGATTTTGGATAGTGCAATTTAATTTCATAGAAGTGTTAACTTTCATAAAGTTATTTGCAAAAATTTTTTCAGTTATATCTTTTTATGGAATTTAATAAATTTAAAGTGTATGTGAGGAAGTAAAGATACATAAACAGCTAAGTTAAAAGCAAGCAGAGGCTTAATATACATTGATGAGAAACCTGGACCCTGCCTAATGGAATAACAGAAGGAAGGTCCAGTTTATACAGAGTTCAGGAAGAGGTGTAGGTAAAATGCAGGTGAAACTATCAAGTTAATGGAAGAAAAGAATAAGAAATAAAATGATATCTTCATATCGTTTTCTTTTTATCCTCATTGTATTCTCTTCTTTTTCTTCTCCTTTCCCTGACAATTGATTTAGATCATGTAAAGAGAGAATGGATGCACAAATCAGAACATCCCAATGCACCTAATATATGCTTATAAATAGTATATGTCAATCAAAAACATGAATTTTTTTAAAAAAAGATTAACACTTGCCAAATCTGATTGTAATATCAACCCTGCCTCTATCCTTGATATTTATAAGTTCTTATATATTTATTAGGTTTTGTTGTTATAAAAACTGAACAACTCATGGGGGGAGAGGGAAAGGGGAGAGGGGAGGGGGGAACGAGGGAGGAGGTAACAAACAGTACAAGAAATGTACCCAAGGCCTAATGTATGAAACTGTAACCTCTCTGTACATCACTTTGACAATACATAAGAAAAAAAAGAACTAGAATTGTGTCCTTTGTAGATATTGCACACACTTGAACTTTGCATTATGAAAATAGTTGATTGTCTAAAATTACAAGAAACTGACCTTCCCTATTCATATAAATGTGGGTATGAAATTAAATGACTCACTCAGGAGCAAATGAACCCTGTCAATATATAGATGGTTTTGTTTGTTGCGATGGAAGAGTATGATCTCAAATTGTTTTCTAGCAACAGAAAGCTCATTTTTCTCCCTAAAAAGCCACAGAAGTTTGCAGTCAGAAACCCTACAGAATGAAAGAAAATTCATCCTCAGATGTGGGGGTCTGTGACTTTGGCCTCATAAGCTGTGCACTGTTGTCTGAGTTCACAGGTTGTAGCCTGAATGGAATCATATACATGTACTAGAAATACAAGCAGCTGCTTTCCACATTAGGAAAAAAAAACAAAAAACCTTTCTGTTGTGCATTGGGGTCTATTTATTGCTATTTGTTTTCTTGAGGCCTGTCATGGCATGTTGATCTCAGTCCTACCTTTCATTCAACGTCCTCTTGACTATCCAGAAACTTTCGATTCTCCATCCCCATAATTGAGCTGCTGACTGTTTACCGTCCATTGTGAGGGGCTGATCTGGTTTCCCCACTGTTCCTCTAGGTGTCTGTGGCACACTCCTTGTCAGGAAGAGGAATCCTACATCCTGAGGAATAGTGAGCTTTGATTCTAACAGACTCTCCCTGTCTCCTTTTCTTTCCTCCCCTTCTCTCTGTGTCCAACCCTTTCAGAACTCTCTTCCACACATATTCCCTGAATTCCTACTGATAAATGATTGTTGGGGACCTATGGCTACTTCAGTACCTAATCGTACTGTTCCCTTATCAGATTCCCCTCATGGCTGGATAGCTCATGATTTTTCAATTATCTGATACATTTTAACCATTTTTTGTATCGCATTTCAGTAGTATTATCTCCCTATGTATCATCTAAGAAGAAATTTGAGTCACATAGTATATCTGTGTACTCCATCTTGCACCAGTGAGGAGCCTTTATTGCTCCACAGACTGCAGGTTGTCCAGGTTCACCAGTGTATATTGAAATTGGATTTCCTTAAAAAATGTTTGGTACCTTTCTTGTTCAACTTGTTACCTCCTCCCTCATTCCCCCCCTCCCCCCTCACTTTTCCCCTCTCCCCCCATAAGTTGTACAGTTGGTTTACACCAAATGGTTTTGTAAGTATTGCTTTTGGAATGGTTTGTCTTTTTATCCTTTGTCTCTTGAATATGATTTTCCCTTTCCCTTCCCTAGTTCTAATACAAGAAATGTACTCCCTGCCTCACACATGAATCTGTAACCCCTCTGTACTACACTTTGACAATAAAGAAAAAAATGTTTGGTACCAACTAAGGAAGCTTGGGTTTTCTGGAAACCATACACCAGCTAGAAGGGTATTTAGCCATGAATGCTTCTGCAATGATAAGGTGTTCATAAGGAAAAATAAAAGAGTGAGAATGGGTGACATAGAAGTTGAGTAGTGTTGTAATTACAACACTTTTGGAGGTGCCCCATGGTAAAGCAAGGAGGTAGAACTTTGTAAATGAGCATTAGCTAGGTAAAGATATAGACCACCACTAGGCGGAGCATGGTTCTGGGGTGTTGTCTCCTTTCAGTAGAGCACAATGAACTTTGAGGACTGACTGGTGATCTGTGAGCTAGAGAGAGGGTGGAGGTAGCTTTCAATCTTAAAGAAGGGACGAGAAAGCACCACACAGTATCTGCTAAGTTTTGTTGTGTAATTAGAAAATATACAACCAACTTTTCTCCCTTGGGTCAGTGTTTCCATGAATAGTCCTCTCTTTCAGTAATCTTATACTAGTGCACCTACTGCATGCAAGCATTTACAAGTACATGAATAATAATATAAAAATGTGAAAAGGCTGAGTTGATGGAATTGACCTCAATAGCTTTATTGATAACAAAAGCAATATCTGACTGAATCAAGGGGATTTCTCTATTTGTTTCTCTGAGTTTCCTTAAATGTACAGAAGTTTTCTGTTGCTCTTGTCATAACCTACATTGAAGAGAAAAACAAGTATTTTGAGTCTGTGGTCTGCATACCAATGCACCCTTCTTTCCGATTTTGTGAATATTTTCCAGCAGCTTTGTAATAGGAAGCCAATTATGTACAATACATCAAACAGAGGAAGCAATTACATTCATTTTCTTGGGCACTGAGAAATTTGATAAGGTTGACACTTGGCACATTGCGCTGTGATAACAGTTAATTTTTTAAAAGGCATAAAATATAGGCCAGTTGAATTGAAGTCATTTGTTTTTAAATGGTTGGATATTGTGTTACCTTAGATGCTTCCAGATGACAAGAGGGAGTGAAAAATTAATTTAGAATCTTTTCTAAATGCATAATGTGTACTAGGCTCATTCAATTAGAGCAAAATACTTCCTTCCAAAAACAAACTGATTCCTGAGACCTTGTGATCAGCTTCAAACAGGACTGAACCTTTGAGGAATTACTATAAAGGAAAGAAAAGAAAGGAAATCCTATTCTGTTGGGCCTAATGTTTTTGTGAGATCTTCATTTTATGACAAATACTCCCTTTTCTTTTTTCTGAATGTTACTCAGATCAACATTTCTTCTCTTTCTTCATTAAAATATTCTGTCAAGGAGACTATGCATGATTTTAAATTCATTGAGATAAATGACTGAGAATTCTAAAAGCCCTGGGGTGTGTTTCCATTCATTTATTTATGAGCATGACCACTGAGACAAATAATATACTATGCAGCATACTTGCCAAAATGTGTCAGTGTTGAAATGGGTCAGAGTTAAGACCCAATACTCATACAAAGCACAATACTGGTACAGAGAAAGCTTTATTTGGACTGACTTGAGATATATTTGCCACATGACTACATTCAAATGGAGATGTGTGATTCAGCCTAAGACTTGAGTGATCTGTGATTGGTGAGGGGAGTATGAGTTACAGTTGAGGGAAGTACAAGTGTTTTTGAAATCTGGAGGAAACTGTGCTAACATGATGTCCTGGCTTTTCTGCAATCAGACTGGTCTATATCTACTATCCTCAGAAGCATAACTAATAATACTCAATTTTCCTCTTTAATATACATATTTGGACAATAGATGAAATTATCACCTTGAGCTGAGAAATACATGTGAGAAAAATAAAGGCCAAGGCCAAAGAGCTGGGTGGGGACTGTACTATGCATATGTCAGATGGCAACATGAGCATTGAAGCATTATTTTCAGATTATTCGCAAGACATAGGCAGATTCCATTTTATTTTTGAAACAAAGAAAAAAAATTCAGGCTTTGTATTGAGTGTCACATTAATAAAATAGGGGTGTTGTTGTACCACAAGATCACTTTCTGTGAGATTATACATGTACATTCATAACAGGGCAAGCACTGACTTTTTATATAGCTATAGCTTCCTTTACATGAAAATATAAAATGCAGCCTTGCAAGATGGCTATTGGGGACAATTATTTTAAACATCAAGAGTTGACATTTTAAGGTTTTTGGGATATCTCTCAGATAACACACCTGTTATTATGTTCCGATACTTTGTGAATGTGCGAATTGTTAAACAAACCTGAGCAATAGATATTAACAACCATTGAATAGAGAGAAAAATTGGAATCTGTTCTCTCTGTTTTCTAACATGAAGTTCTACAGGTCACCAGTCACATAAGCCTACAGGTCCCCTGAGATTAGATGTCTTTCATCACCTCCATAGAGGCTCATCTTTCCTGGATTTCATTAAGACTCTGAGGTGAAAAATGTCTTCTTTCTTGTGGCTCCAGAGGGTTCCACACAACTCCTGGAAAATGAATAGGATAAATACCAGGTATCACTGACCATTTTGAAACTCTGTGATGTTTCACTGACAACACATTGCAATACAGTAAATAGTGACCACTGTTGGACCACTGATCCATGGCATAAACTTTGCTGCAGCATCAGAAAATTATACTTATGGAGGTGGATGACCACATACAATGGGATTTAATATGAAGCCATGGACATAATTACATGTAAATAAATTTGCATTTTGATTTCATTATGGAGCTGATCTATGGTTTATTTCTTTGGGTGTTAAATCATCTCATTCAGTACCTCAAGTAGAAGATTTCCAAGTTTTACATTTCATTCAGCAAATACATATTATGATTTCTCATGTGAAAAGATTTTTTTTTGAGAGAAGCAGGATGATTTTGTGAAAAAGTTTGTGTTTGCACATGGAATAAAAACTGAGATAAAGGAAGGCAGGTCTGTATAGGGTAAGAGAGAGTAATGAATTTGTCCACTGACTGTTCCTTTGAAGTAGACTAATTGCAACATTCATTAGTTGTAGTATTGTCAAGCTTCCTTAGTGCATAGCTTTGCAGGTATTTGCTGTCATTACTGACTTTATGACTCTGAACATAGCTCAGGAGGCACAGATAGATGCCAGAGAAAGGGCTATACATAAAAGTCTGAAATCAAAGAAGTATAGGGTCACTGTCAATAAGTGACAAAATGGCAGAGAAACTGACAGGTGCAAGATTAGAATTGACTTACCTTAGAAACAAGCAAATATTGCCAACATTCCAATGTTCAGACGGAATAAAGATAAACTTGTTTCTTCAGGGAAATTGTACAAAAATGTAATCAAGTACGGTATATAAGAGCATCAGAAATGTTAATATAGAAAAACTAATATTAAACACCTTTAAAAGACTGCATGCTGTTTTTATAATGCAAGTACATTGGTAATAGTAAACAATCTCTCTGCTTCAATGGAGAAAAAGAGGCTAAGCTAAAATAAGAAAAACATGCTAATAGATAAAACATGATAAATGAAAGAGAAAATAAGTTTAAAACAGTAGAGACAAATTGTCATCCATAAAGTCAGAGATAAACAGAAAAGTAAAATAAGTAATTATCATTTTTAGTGAGGGTATAGAGGTATAGACCTTTCATACATAGTAAGAAATATGAAATAGTATAAAGTTCATATGAGAATACAAAATATCATTTCTAAAATGTGCATTTCTTTTTCAAAACTTATTTAAATTTTTATTGTCAAGGTGATGTACATAGGGTTTACAGTTACATAAATTCAGGTAACGAGTACATATCCTTTTGGACAGTCACCCCTCCCTCATTTTCTCGCTCTTTTTTCCCTCCCAACCTCCTTCTCCTGCAAGTTGTAAAGTTCATTTCCAATATAGTGTCTAGTGAGTATCACTACTGAATTGGTTCACCATTTTTCCCACCATTTCTCTGATTCCTCTTCCCTTCCCCAAATCAGATAAACTTTACATATAAGACAAAGGGTATAAAATAATGACAAAAGGGAATAAACCAAAGGAATAAAAGAAAAAAAAGAAACTGAAAACATTACAGAAAACACTCTTACTTCCATTTCTTTCAGTTCATTTTGATAAGCATCATTTTATATGGTCATATGCACATAGCTATTGAGCCATTGTGATCTTCTAAGAATATCCTCCTTTTTTCTCATAGAGAGAATGCTTAGAGTGCTGTTTAATTAAATCATGGCCAAGTGCAATTATTTGTCTTTTACCTTCCATTGGATTAACTAAGATATGGAATCAACCCAGATATCCCTCAGCGGATGAATAGATCAAGAAAATATGCTATATATACACAATGGAATTCTATGGTTCCGTCAGACAGAATGACATTGCCCCATCCATAAGGAAATGAAGAGACTTGGAAAAAATTTTATTAAGTAAAGTAAGTCAGACCCAAGAAACATAGTCTCCGTAGTATCACTCTAGTAATAACTAGACTATGTCTAAAATGTGGATTTCTTAAACTCAGTGATTAGTCTAAGAATCAATTCCAAAACTAAATAATCAAATGTAAAAAAATGATCACTGCATCATTAGCTATGTAGATAACACATTTATTTTCATCTCAAATATTTAATAAAATATATGTGAAGTTATCTTTGCATTCAGTGAGAAGTTTACACAGAAATTATATTCATATTTATATTTATTTTAAAATATTTAGCATGGGAAGTCTTTTTAATAGAATGCTAAAATTCAAAACAATAAACTATGATGTGAACAAATATAGAAGACATGAAATGTATTGAAAATTTGTAGTTACTTAAACTGGTTAACAAATATACTTAAAATCATTTCCCTTGTGGATATTTTCAAATTTTCATCCAGAGACCAGGAGAGATTATATTTCCCTTCATAAAATGACCAAAAGAAAAAAGTCAGTTAAAATAGAAAGCAAAATCTTGACAATGATAATAAAATATGTAGACATTAATGAGAAGAAATAGCTGAGAGGATTTTTATAAAGGGATCAAATGCAATTATTAATAGATATGCACGGAGGCCCATGGGCTTTTGAATAGTGCTTCTAAAATTAGAAGGAAGAAAAATTAATGATAATTTTATTGATACTAAACTTTCCCTTCCTGGCTGTTTCTTCAGTCCCTCGTCCCAGACCACAAAATTGTCGCTGCCAAAAGTGATTCAGACTTGACATGAGATTTTAAACACATGTCTACATCATGTTAATTATTCCAGTAAATAATTTTTCTATAGTTTTCAATTCTTCTTAAAATTTTCCATTTCTGTCATTTCTGTTAATGAGTTTTCCTGGTGCTAGTGCTTGAATTGAGGACTTCTAACTATTTGCTCAAGATCGGCTCTCTACCATTTGAGCTATACCTCTACTTCTAGTGTTTTTCTGGCTAGGTGGCAATCAGAATCCCTGTAACTTATGTGCCTGGGCTGCCTTTGAATAAGGGTCATAGTATCTCGGACTCATGAAATAGTTGGGATTAAAGGCATGACTCACTCTCACTGGGTTTATTATTGAACTTTGGGGGTAAGATTGGAGACTGTGGTCATTAGTAGAACTTAGTTTGGTATTCTGAGATGACCAATATTTTCAGAACTTATTCAGAATCTAGAGTTATATAGGTTTTCAAAGTTACAAAGAAACACAGCTTGAGCTTTTTGTACTGATAAAAGCAGAGTTGGCTTTAAAGTGAATGATGACTGTTTGAACTGTTGAAAACACAAAGAAGGGATGTTAAATGTTTTCACCCAAAATGGTAACTAGGTGAAGTAATGCATTTTTAATTATCTAGTGTTCACCACTCTGTAGATACTTTAAGACGTTGCATTGTACAACATAAGAACATCCTGTTTTTCTCATTCTAGCATTTATTGTGATACATACTTTTGGTCCTATCTTTCATGTGTTCTCTACATTTTCCTAAAACCTATAATAATAATTAAAGAAAAGAAGGCAAAAGTAAGCCCATTGTATCACAATCTGAGGTTACTTGCAAACAATGGCATTTGTTGAATAGTCCTCTGGTAAAAACACATCACTAGAGATGTGGCTTAAGCAGTAGACAAGCACCAGAACCTCCGTTGGAAGTTTAGTATTGCCAAAAGAAAAAGAGCATCAAATGTTGGTAATTAGGAGACTATTCTATATTGGAAGCCACCTTTGATGATGTTTATCTCAATATATAACTCCCAAGACACATTTTCCCAAACTGTGTGGTTCACTTTTAAAAAAGTTTCTTTCTTTGTGTGTGTGTTTTAATTTTTCACATATTGCTGCTTTGCAAACAATGGAGAAAGGTGTAGAAAGCATTTGCAATGCGAGCAAAGCAAGATTCCGAAACTTGTTGCAATCCAGTCTTAGGAGTTCTCTTGCATTTCACATGGCTGCAAATAGACAGTCACCCCTTTACGCACACTGGTTGGTAATTTCATTGTGAATTTAAAAAAAACAGATGATTGCATGATGAAAAAGTAGACTGAAATTGGAGTTTGTAATATTAACCTTAAAATAATTTTCTAAGTTACTTCCTGATAAAGGACAGGGTAAAGAATATTTATGTATTTATTTATTTATTGCAATGAGGTCTTGATTTCAGGGCTCCACCCTCTCAAGGCAACACTTCATGGCTTGAACCACTCCTTTAGCTCATAATTGGCAAATGTTTCCCCTTATTTTGCAAGCTGTCTTCAACCAAGTTACTGTTTCTCTAGTTTGGATTTCTTTTTTTTTTCCAGTCCTGGGCCTTGAACTCAGGGCCTGAGCACTGTCCCTGGCTTCCTTTTTGCTCAAGGCTAGCACTCTGCCACTTGAGCCACAGTGCCACTTCTGGCCGTTTTTCTGTATATGTGGTGCTGGGGAATCGAACCCAGGGCCTCATGTATACGAGGCAAGCTCTCTTGCCACTAGGCCATATCCCCAGCCCCTAGTTTGGATTTCTTTTGGTCTCTTTTCTTTTTTTTTTTTTTTTTGTACTGGGGATCGAACCCAGGATGTTACACTTAACAAGACAAGCACTTTGTCACTGAGCTACCTCACAGCCCTCTAGTTTGGATTTCTTAATCACTAGAACAAATCTAAATGCATGTCTTCTTATGAAAAGCAAAGGATTTCTTCAACTGAGATACTGATACTAAAAGTTATAATTTATTACTTTGCACAATTAACACATCTTTCTCTCCATTTTGATTCTAGGTCGTTTCTTGAGTATAATATCATAAAAATAAGCTGGTTTTGCTTTCCTGCAGCTGATTTAATCATGGACTCATATATTCAATGACATATATGTATAACTGTAAAACTAATTTGAGTCAGTCATTAAAAGGATGTACCCCAAGGCAGTAGCTTTAATGTACAGTAGCTTTGCTTTAGCTCACATTTGCTGTTGTTTAATAATTGGTCACTTACTAGACACAGTCAATATTATGCAACAATTATCAAGTACTTCTGATCCCTCATAATGATAAAAATTAAATAAAAACCACTAGGACAAATTCTATAAAAGTATTTCACCTGTCTCAGTAACAATGACTCTATTTGTGGCAATTTCATGAAGGTTTTGTTTTTATTTTCTTTTATAAATTAATAAGCGTAGCTATGGTAGCTGTTTCTAAATGTTTTACCATTTCAATTTATTTTCTATGAACTAGAATCTAATATGTTTAGCATTCTCGTCTATAGCCTTTTCATTTCCAGAGTGTCCACATGTCAACTTAATTCCTTGCATCTACAAAAATGTGATTAATTCATACCTGCCTTACATGATGACCACATAGCACTAAGGGTACACTAGTTCTATTTTGGTGAGTATTGATCATTTCCTTATGCCTTTATATGAAGTAGATTTTCATGAATGTTTTAGGATATTGGGATATGTGTTTGAATTTTATTGTTGACTGTCCTTTCACTACTACAGGTTTTGTAAATTGCTGCCCTGTGTTTAAACCATAGTACAGTATGAAGGCATATGTTTTTTGTTTTTGCGTTAGTACTTATTTAAAAGGCACATTTTATGGATCTTTGATACGTTATTATTTTGCTTTAGGTATGTTTGAGGGGAACAATCATTCCTTTCCACTTTTTAGGTAGCTAAGAAAAAAGCTGGCTAATAGAAATGAATTTAGTTATGTACATGTACTAATGTACATGCTAATATCTTTACCAAGATGTTCTGTGGAAGCCCTAATATCCAGTGTGAATATAGTTGGAGGTTCAGTTTAGGAAAGGGAATTATGTTTAGATGAGGCCACCAGGCAGAGGCCTTTGATACAATTAATGCCCTTCTAAAAAGAGAAAAAAGAAAATCTCTCTCTGGTTCCCAGGAAAAGCATGTGAAGACAGAAGCAGGAAGATCCCCTTCAGAAAGACACTGAACCACAGGTTTCCTCATTCATCTTGGTCTTTTAGCTGATAGACTGTGAATATACATATATATTGGGGGTGGAATGTGGTGCCACTTGCCTGTACTCGCAGCTACTCAGGAGAGTGAGATCCAGAAGATTGCAATTTGAGGTAAACCAAGAAAAAATAGTTAACAAGAGCTCAACTCCAGCAACAAGAGATGTGGGAGATATAAATAGGAGGATCACAGTCATACTGGCCTGAGGCAAAAATATGAGATGCTACTTAAAAATACAAAAAGAAAGAAAAGAACTTCAGGATTTCCTGGGGATATAGCCAGGTATGACTTCTGGTAGTTGTCTCTGATGTCAAGAACACTTCTGGAACATGGCGGAGAAGAAGTGGAACTGGATCACACCATGCCTCACGGCCCTTCAGGCCCAGGTCAGTGGGCCTAGCTCTAGAGCTACGGACAGGTCTGATTGCTTCCTCCTGCAAGGTCAGGCTACTCCCAGATTGCGGCTGAGGGCTGGAGCCATGTGGCAGGCCACTTTATGATGTATTGCTGGGATGGAAGTTGATGGACCAGTTATTCAAGGCATAGCACCTAGAGCTAACGCATAGTTTCTGTGTTACAACTGAGGACAATCTGGGGACTGTGCTGTTGCTTGCACTGTAGTCAAGATCAAGGGCCGCCATTCTGCCATCTGGGTGCCTGGCTATCTTCCTGCATGAAAGTTCCCCAGTTTGGAATTCTACTTTCATACCTGGAACACAAAACTCCGGTAAAAAAACATGGATGTATTTTGGGAGTACATTTTGGGATGTATTTGGGAGTACATAAGCAAGGGACTTTCCATCTGCCATCTTGCTGGTATCTGGGCTGTTTTCTGCTTCAATTCTTTCTTTCCACTTATTCCACTTTTTCCTCTTCTTTCTTTGACCATTGGATGGTGTTTGATCTGTTTTTGAGATAATTTTCCTTTTCCTTTATGCAGCTAACTTTACAATGGTTATACTGGACTGTATAATTGTTTCTCAGAAGTATATATTGATTCTTCATTCCAGCTAATGACATAATTAGCCAACTCCATTCCCTTCCACCCCTCTTCACTTGCCTCCCCTTCCTGAGATTAACTTGTCATGGTTTCAGATTGTCCTGTTTTTTAGCCTACTAGTCGTTTCCTAGAGTAAAAACACAGCTCATCATTTTAGTGCTCTACCCATCAACTTTAAATATTCTATTGCTATTTTCTTATCATATAATTATCCTTACCCTTTCTACAGTTCTAGAGTATGATACAAAGTATATAAACTTATCAAGTACAGAATTTCTTTTTTGTTGTTACATCAGAAAAAGAATCCCCTGATATAGGTTTAAACTTATATTTAAGTAGAGTCAAGAGCTATTAACAGTCCTTCAGCACAGATTTTCTATTCGTGTGTCACTTGGCTCAGTAATTTCCTTGAAGGAGTTTTCACTGAGGTAGACATCTCTGTGGCTCCATGATACCTTCCCAGCCCTCACCACCATGAGTCACATGCTCATTCGTAGATTGAGTACATGAGTAGAATCAGGATGTACCCTTCCTGTTAAGTAATCAGGGAGGGACCGCAAATGACATAGCTATTGAGTTTGTTTATGTGAGCTCAGGGTATTGTCCCATGGTAACATTTTAGAGTTGATTAAGCCTATTCAAATAAAATTTCTGTTATCAAATCTTAATCTGTCTTGCAGAGGAAAAGTATGCAAGTGTGAACTGAATTTAATCACTTCAATCAAAGCAATCTTAATATCTTCATGAGGTTGAATAGTTGTATGTTTACCATTACAAACAGATACTCTGCAAATGTTTACAAGAAGTAACTTTTATAAAGGCTAGAATTTTTGACAAATCCTAAGAACAATTTTATAAGTTGTTGTTATGCTTCAAGTTCATGTGCATTAACGTGTTTTAAAAATCTGGTGTCGTCTTTTATATCTCACTCATAATCCAGTAGTTTTCACAGCCACTGTTATGCACAATGTTTTTTTTCTTTTTTCTTTATTGTCAAAGTGAAGTACAGAGGGGTTACAGTTTCATATGTAAGGCAGTGAATACATTTATTATCCAACTAGTTACCTCCTCTCTCATTTTTCCCCCACCTCCCCACTCCCCATTTCCCTCTCCCTCCCATGTGTTGTTCAGTTGGTTTACACCAAATAGTTTTGTAAGTATTGCTTTTGAAATGGTTTGTCTTTTTATCCTTTGTCTCTTGATTTTGATATTACCTTTCCCTTCCCTAGTTCTACTACATGTATGTACAGTATCCATGGTACTAAGATCAGATACATTGATAGCAGGGGTAAAAACCATGGGAAGGGAATGAGAGGGGAAAAAACAGAAAAAGAAATTTTCAACATGGCATGTTGAAAATAATTACAACAATGATATACCACTTGGATAACTCACTCATAATACCTTCTGTGACAAACTATGAAATTCATATAGTTTTGTGAACAGTATGGTTTAAAAGTACATATGGAACTCTATTTTACTGCCATATTTTACAAAATATGTAGGGAGCAATGTTTTATTAAAGTGGGTTTTTTTACTTTTTTTTTTCTTTATTGTCAAAGTGTGGTACAGAGGGATTGCAGATTCATATGAAAGGCAGTGAATACATTTCTTGTTCTACTTGTTACCTCCTCCCTCATCTTTCCTCACCACTCCTTCCCTCTTCCCCTTTCCCTCCAAGAGTTGTGCAGTTGGTTTACACCAAATGGTTTTGTAAGTGTTGCTTTTTTGAATGGTTTGTCTTTTTGTTCTGTTTTTTTAATAGAACATTAAAAATTTACAGTTACTCCTTCTTTCTATGTATATATAAGCCTAAAGAGTAGATATTATATGGTCAAAACAGATTGTAGTAATTAGTGGACAGATTTGAGTAATCAGTAGCTAGAATAATCCTGACATTTCCCTCCTCTTCATGGCTAATGTTAGTGAGGTTATGAATACAATCAAGAAATTTAAACTATCAAAATAGTCAAAAGATGATAAGGGCAGGGCACTGGTGGCTCATGCTTGTAATCCTAGCCACTCAGGAGGCTGTGATCTGAGGATCACAGGTCAAAACCAGCCTGGGACAGGGAAGTCCATCAGCCTCTTAGCTCCAATTAACTACCATTAAATCGGAAGTGGAGCTGTGGCTCAAAGTAGTAGAGTGCTAGTCTTGAGCAAAAGAATTCAGGGACAGTGCCCAGGCCCTGAGTTCAAACCCCATGACCACAACCAGCAGCAACCACAAGAACAATAACAAAAGGTCATAAGGAAATCTAGGGAGGGAAAACATTATTACGGAGGTTGTTGTAAAAAGCACTTCTGGTAAGACAATGTTGAATCAGAAATCTGTAGCTAAGGAAGGGTGAACGAGTCAGACTTTAGAAGATATTTAAGCAGAATTCTGTAGCATCGAAATGGAAGACAAAAGAATGTATAGAAGTTATTGACAAGGCAATCTATAGCAAGGAAGGGTAAGCCAGGCAGACGTACAGAAGACATGTCTTCCCATCTGCTGATTTTTGGTTTGGGGGTTGTTCTTGTTTTTCTAGGAACATGAGGTATATCCATGCTATTAATTTGAGATCTCTATTACTCTTTCTCTTTCTCTCTCTGTCTTTGTTTTTCTCTGTCTCTTTGTCCCCCTCTGTCTCTCTCTCTCTCTCACACACATACACACAATCTCTATCTCTTGGTGTTGACACTCAGCTATTGGTTTTCCTGCTAACACTGCTTTTATTTACTGTATCCCCAAAGTTCTGTTATAATGTGGTTTTGGTTTTGTTAGTTCTAGAAACTGTAGGATTTTACCCTTTATTTCCTCAGTGACTCATTGGTCATTCAACAAAGTGTTGTTCAGCTTCTATGTATGTGAATATATTCTACCATTTCTTTTGCTGTTCAGTTCTCATTTCCATTATCAGATAGAAAACAGAATAATTTAGATTTTATTATATTTTCTGAGACATACTTTGTGTCCTAGTATATGAAGCAGTTTTTAAATTTAATTAATTTTTATTTTATATTGTCAAGGTGATATACAGAGGGGTTACAGTTACATAAGGTACTGAGTACATTTCTTGTCAAACTTGTTACCTCCTCCCTCATTTTTCTCCCATCTTGCCTCCTCCCCAATTCACCTCCCCCTCTGAGTTGTACAGTTAGTTAAAAACATAATTTCTTTTTTTATATGTGTGCATGTGTTTACTTTTTTTTTAAGTTTTTATTATAAAACTGATGTACAGAGAGGTTACAGTTTCATACGTTAAGCATTGGATACATTTCTTGTACTGTTTGTTACCTTGTCCCTCATACCCCCCTCCCCCCTCCCCCTTTCCCCCCCTGAGGTGTTCAGTTCACTTACACCAAACAGTTTTGCAAGTATTGCTTTTGTTGTTGTTTCTCTTATTTTACCCTTTGTCTCTCAATTTTGGTATTCCCTTTCAATTTCCTAATTCTAATACCAGTATACACGGTTTCCAATATACTCAGATAAGATTACAGAGATAGTGTAGATACAATCACAAGAAGGTGATACAAGAACATCATCAATAGTAGAAGCTACAGATACACATGGGATGTTGAAAGTAGTTACAACTGTGATATAACAATCATTTCCATAAAATGGAGTTCATTTCACTTAGCATCATCTTATGTGTTCATAAGGGTATAGCTACTGGGCTCTTGTGATCCTCTGCTGTGACTTGCCTAAACCTGTGCTAATTATTCCGAATAAGGGAGACCATAGAGTCCATGTTTCTTTGGGTCTGGCTCACTTCACTTAGTATAATTTTTTCCAAGTCCTTGCATTTCCTTACAAATGGGGCTATGTCATTCTTTCTGATAGAGGCATAAAATTCCATTGTGTATATGTACCACATTTTCCTGATCCATTCGTCTATGGAGGGGCATCTGGGTTGGTTCCAGATTCTCGCTATGACAAATTGGGCTGCAATGAACATTGTTGTGCTGGTGGCTTTACTGTGATTTTGCTTGTGGTTTCTTGGATAAATACCCAAAAGTGGGGTTGTTGGGTCATAGGGGAGTTCTACATTTAGCCATCTGAGGAATCTCCATACTGCTTGCCAGAGTGGCTGAACCAGTTTACATTCCCACCAACAATGAAGTAGGGTTCCCTTTTGGCCACATCCTCTCCAACAACTGTTATTGTTAGTTTTTTTTTGATATATGACATTCTTACTGGGGTGAGATGGAATCTCAATGTTGTTTTGATTTGCATTTCTTTTATGGCCAGTGATGTAGAGCACTTTTTCATATGTCTCTTGGCCATTCTCATTTCCTCATCAGAGAAGTCTCTTTGTAGGTCTTTAGCCCACTTGATGAGCGGGCTATTAGTTCTTTGTGGTTTTGTTTTGGAGGAAGGTAATTTTTTTAGTTCTGCATATATTTTAGATATGAGGCCTTTGTCCGTTGAATGGCCGGTAAAGATCTTCTCCCAGTCTGTGGGCTTTCTGTAAAACATAATTTCTTATAAGTATGGCTGTTGCATTTTTGAGGAAGAGCCATGGACTACCAAGAAGAATGCCTATTATGCAGATTATGGATAAAATATTCTTTTTCAAATCATTTCTTTTTCAGATCACTATTTTCAAATGTGCAGAGTAAAGGAGCTGGACACAACAGAATTTATACCCATTGAATAATTCCACTTACAAGTTTCATGAGATGTGACATA
Organism: Perognathus longimembris pacificus; assembly: GCF_023159225.1. Taxonomy (NCBI): domain Eukaryota; kingdom Metazoa; phylum Chordata; class Mammalia; order Rodentia; family Heteromyidae; genus Perognathus; species Perognathus longimembris. The sequence goes on along the minus strand of NC_063162.1, from coordinate 133,388,454 downwards.
CCCAATTTGTTATCTTCTGAAACAACTCATGAGTTTCAAGGGATTTCTGGGAAAGGGAAAGTCTGGAAAGAACTTCACTAGGACATTTCAGATGGTAGACATGTATTATAACCTTATTGTGCAATGGATAAATCATGTACATATTTGTAAAAATACATCAAATTTTGCACTTAATGCAGATGATTATATGTTTGATGCTAAAAACATGGAGACCATAGAAACACAAGGCCCATGCACACATTTATAGTTGTAACAAACAATGTTGATCACAATGCATTTTACAACTTTAAACTGATAATTATGACCATTATTAACAACTGGGTACCAGTGGCTCACACCTGTTTGTCATCCTAGCTTTTGCGGAGTCTGAGATTTGAGAATTGCAATTTTAAATGAGCCTCTGGTTAAGCACATAACACCTGAACTTATACATTTCTCAGCTTTAGAATTTTGTTAACTAAGAGGCCAAGAGATAATCTTTAAAATGCTTATCTTTATGTACAACAAGTTATATTTTATGTGATATTAAATATGTCTATATTCATCTAATTAAATGACAGGTTTAATCATCTTCTTAGACATAGTCATAATTCTTTTTCTTTGTGCTGGCATTGAGGCTTCAATTGAGGTCGTCAAGTTATTCTTTGGCTTTTCCATTTACTGCTGGTGCTCTACTAAAGCCATACCTCCACTTCCAGCTTCTTGCTGGATAGTTGTAGATAAGAGTCTCATGGATTTTTCTACCTGGGCTGGTGTAAAAAAAAAATATTGTTAAGGTGATGTACAGAGGGGTTACAGTTACATACATAATGTAGTGAGTACTTTTCTTGTCAAACTTGTTACTTCCTCCTTCATTTTTCTCCCACTTTCCCTCCTCCTCAATACTACCCCTCTCCCCGAGTTGTACAGGTAGCTTACAACTATTGTCGTGTAAGTGCCACTGTTAAAATGTGAACATTGGCTCACATTTTACCCTTTGTCTCACCATTTTGATGTTTTCCATCCCTTCCCTAATTCAAACAAACTTTTAAAAAATGCTGGGGTATTAAAATTAAATACAGTGACAACAGGGGCAAAACCATAGGGAAGATAAACAAAAGAAAAAAGAAATAATTTCACATAGTGCATTAAATATAACAACAACAGTTATAAACCACTTGTTTCCCTATCTTGGAGTTTATTTCAAGAAATTTTGGTATATATACAATAGAATTCTATGCTTTTATCAGAAAGAATGACATTGCCCCATTCCTAAAGAAAATATCATACTAAGTGAAGTGAGCCAGACCCAAAGAAACATAGCCTCTAAGCTTTCCTTTATTGGTAATAATTAATGCATGTCTAGTATGTCTAGTCCTAGCAGATGATCACAGTAGCCCAGTAGCTATGTACATATGATCACATAAGATGATGCAAAGCAAAATGAACACCCGGGCTGATTTTGAAACTCATTTCTCAGATCCAGCCTCCAGAGTAGCTAGGATTATAGGCATGAGCCACCAGCACTTTGGACTAAATTCTAAATTCTTATATAGAATGTCTGTATGTGCTAATACTAAAATTTATAATTGGCTCGCCACCTTTTCATTACTTGCCAAATGCAAACTCCCTACATGGCGGAAATGTTTTGTATCTGTACAGTCCTATGTGTTAATCTAATTGCGCATGTCCATGAAGCACTTGAAATGAGATTGAGGAAGTGAAAATGCAACTGTGCTTGTAGCAGTTGATTGTCACATATATAGCCATATGTGGCTATGAGCTACAATAATGAAAAGCAGGTGTAATGCTTAGCCTGGAGTAGGTTGGATATTCTTTGCATCAATCTCCTGTTGAGCATTATGGAGGGAGGTTTTCCCTTCCCCTTCCCATTCTCTTTGCTCAACTGCTTGCTGGGTTTTATCACATTCTGAGTGCGGATTTAAAGCAAATGTGTGTGTGTTTAGGGTTTTTCTGCATTAAATGTCAAGGTAGAGGAGGATGCTGGCCTCAGGATTTCTCCACACTGACATGGGCCACTGAAAACATGGAGCCCAAATCTAACACCAGAAATTATTTTAGAAGTTATTTTTCTCCCTTCTTTCTTGGCAATTATTAAGTGCTTGGGGGTTCTTGTTATCCGTTTAATATTAAGATTTAAATATGAGAAAGGTTAGAAGCCCATTAGCTACTCACTGTGTCTAAACCATTTGTTCCAGTTTGGATCATCAAAGAGCTCAGTATTGAGAAATATAGGCACTGGCTATTGATGAAAAATTCTTTATTTTCTACCTTCTATTGCCTTTATGGTTACAGAAGCTTTTTACTTAATAGTGATTTAGTTTCTTAAAGACTATTCATGAATTTTAGATAACTGAAATCGAGTTTAAGTACCTTTCCCCCCTATATGTGTGAAAACATAGTACAATAAATTCTTTAATTATTCTTACTTTGCCTTTCAGATTGTTCCTACTGTGGAATGTTTCACTATGGTTTTTGTGGTGTAGTATCAACTGTGCCTTTATATACTTTCTTTTTGTTTCATTTTTTCTCAATACCTGTGACAAACATTATCTCTGCTTTTGCATGTATTGGGAAGGATATGGTTAATGGCAAATGTATAATCGATAACAGTTCAACACACCCTCAGAAAATGGGGCAGAGAACAGTTTGAAAGATTACTGGTATTCAAACTAAGATTCTTATTTTATGTAGTGAGAATAATCAAGATGCCTCTCAAGGTATTTCAGGCTTTTTGGATGAACTGAAATACTAGTTTTGAAAAAAAAAAGAATTATCCTAATGGTGGATATTAAGTTACAAATCACATATTTATGCTTCATTCATTCTTATAGAATTAAAGGAGGAATCAAATTGTCTATTCACATATAATTACAATAGATTCTGATGAAAGATGTTTAAGTGATATTTGGCTTAAAGCACAATAGTACTGAGAGTTACAAAATTCTTTCTGTGACCACCTCTTCTCATACAGTCCAATAAGGGTCTCAGAGTTCACATGTGAAGGTGAAAATTAAGAAAGAATGATGTGGGCACTGAGCTCTCATCTGTGGCAATGACTAATACAGAGAACGACACACTCATTAATTATAAAAGAAAACCTGTTGTATTCATATTTCTCTTTATCCAAATTTATGGGTTTTACTTATAATTATTATAGTACAGATATGAGTTATATTTGACTAATAATATACTAATAAATGTTAAGTTTATAACTCCAAAGTTAAAGACTTTTTCAACCCTTAGAATGTATGGTTACGGAAATTTAAAGACAATAAATTTGAATTAACAGATATTTTTCTCAGAAAAATAAGAAATAACATAGATTATGTGAATAATGTGTGGGGAAGTTTAAAGATATCTGAAATAAATTATAATATTCAAAATGGAAAATAAATTACATTTTATGGAGTGAACTAATATCAGTCCTATAGAAGATGTGGAACAGAGATAGGAATTAAAATCAAGAAATAATGCAAATTTTCTCTCCAGTAAGAACAAACTTGATCATGTATACTCTCTCTCTCTCTCTCTCTCTCTCTCTCTCTCTCTCTCTCTCTCTCTCTCTCACACACACACACACACACACACACACACACACACACACACAGTACAGGGAATTTAGGACAGCTTTGTTAACCTTACATTAGACAAGAGTTGAATTCAGGCAAGACAGAAACACAGTAGAAGTATTTGGAAAGTTGATTAGGCCAGAAATGTGCAAGAGAAATATGTGGCCTAGCTATGCCCAGGAAAACCACTTCAGTCTATCCTTAGTCATCTCCCACCCTCTGCCCAGTCTCCCTTGGTACAAGTATTGACCTGAAGTTAAATAGGCACCATTATGGGCAAGGTGTTAGGAAGCATGAAAAATTAAAACAGTCCAAATCTGTGGCTCTTCAGTGGTGCCAGTAGGTAGTATGATAGCACATTGTCTCATGAGTGGCCAGATGAGGCCTTGTTACAGTGAGAGTCATTAACACCTGGCAGGCTCCCGTGCTTTGACTCGCTTTCTGGTCCCAAGATGTTTGGGAAGTGACTGCAAGAGAGAATACCTCCGGATTATTTAAGTCCTTACCACCCCCAGGACCAAACCACAGAGCAGGGACTGTCTTATGGCTCCAGGCTCACAGCTACCTCTATGAATATTTTTTGGTTCATTGAGGTATAATTGACAGGAACAAATTATATGCATTCCAGGTGTGTAATACAGATACACTCTGAAACATGATCAGGCAACTAAACTGGTATTAATGCAAGAATCAAAATGTGATTAGAAATCTGAATGTAAAAATTAAAATTTACTAAAATGTGCATGAATGAAAAAATCTTCAAAATGACGTTAGTGAATAATTCTGAAGGAGCCCAGACCAAAATATGCTGGGGGTGTGGGTTAGATTGGACAGTGTCAAGTTTGAATTACCTATTCCTAGAACTATTAAAACTCCACACTTTATATATTAATTTTAGCAAGGGAATATATAGATAGCTATATATTCTGGTAGATAGATAGATAGATAGATAGATAGATAGATAGATAGATACTCAGAATCCCAAAGCAATCTAACTCCTCAATGCTTGATTCCAAATAAGGATATATAAATACAGCCTGTTCTACACCAGTGCTTGATGAAATGTGGCATGCAATAAAATATTTTAGTAACTTGAGAAAAGATCTTGGACTTCTAATCAACTTGACATTTTTAAAGATGCATACAAAGGGGACCTTCTTTTATCTACCATAAGGTATACATACAGCAATTTTTGGGTGTCCACAGGACTGTACACAGATCCAGGGAATATTTACTTAGGTTTTTTAGTTGACAAGGGCCTTTGAGAATTTTGTTTTTCACTGTTTAAAACAATACCTTACAGATAACTCTTTTTTTTTCTCAGCCTTGTTAACTGCCTCCTATTATTCCCCCATGTGCCTTCTGGAAGGAAACTTGTTTTAAATAATATGTTTGCTTGAGTATTTCCTAAAATATTTATATTCTAAATAGTAGGGATACTTTTACTCCTATGTATCAAATAACTGAATGCAATTTATCTGCCTTGGAATTTATATTACCTTTGCAAACCTAGCCTCAGAAAATATTTAAAGATTGATTAATAACTTAATTCCATAATGTGTATATTTATTTTTTAGGTTAATACTTATGCTATATCTCATTGTGAGTGACAATTGTTTTTACTTGAGAGTGGCTTAAATACTGCAAGAAACAACTTATCTCCACTACAGCAGGAGTTTGGTTGTGACAGCCCTCACTGTGTAGCAATTTAGTTTTCTATCCCTTACAGAGAAATCCCACACATTCCCACATAGTTACAGCCATCTGTGGAAACTACCAAGATGCTAAGGGCTACTTCTTTCCCATTCTTTATTTACAATCCAAAATGAACAGTTGTAATGTGTAACATTTATAAACATGAAATCCAGTATAGTGTGTGCAGAAGGAAAAATTCCTTCCTCTTTTCCTTTTAGGCACCATCTGCGTGGTGTGTAGCCTTATAGAACTTGCAAGACTTCCTTGTTTTAGGCCCTTGTGCAATTCAGCAGTAAGGTAATGACACTCTTTATAATAACCCTGAGCTATTAGGTCTGTTGTGTCAACAAAGACAAATTATATTTGTTTGCTTTATGCTTAATGTCGAAAGTGTTTACCTAAAAGCTAATGTTTGGAAATTCAATTATCTGAAGAATGGATGTAGCAACCAGTATTTAAATGTCATAGTACTCTGAGTATCTACTCTAAGATCATATTTGGTTTTACAGCCAATTGAAATATGACAGAAATTCCTTCTGTGTAGATTATTACTTCTGGGTTTTCAGAATGATACTCTACATTCTCCTTTGTTAGGTGAATGGGGCTAGGTTAGATGGTAAGGCTTTTTCAAAGATAAATTTTCAACATTTTCTTGGGTCTGTCATAAAATTGAGTTATATAAAGTTATGTAAAGATTAATTAAGAAAGGAAGTTTTAATTAAAATGAATTTAGATCCAATTCATATTTAAGAAAATTTCAATTAAAATGAATTGATATAAAAACTTTATCTTCCTAGAATCCATGGAATCTTATGTATTATTTCTTCATTTTTTTTCTGCATTTTCTTTCCTAAATCTATTTTACACACTAGATCATAAAAGCCTTATATATCATGAATCTCCACACTGTGGATTGTCTTTCTTTTTTGAGACCATATTATGTGAACAGTTAATGTTTATTCTTTTCTCTTTTTTTTGGCTAACTTTCTATCATACTTGTTTTTGTAGAATGGAGAAGATATGATATGGCAGATGCAAGCCTAGGTTTCAAGATGCCTTTTTTCCCTATTTTCTCTGGGGATGAGGCAATCAAATCAGAACTAGGCTGGTGGACAACGGGAAACAAAATTCCCTGTTACTTTCATTTCCCCAGATGTCAGCTAACTGACATGTGTGAATAATGCCATCGTCACCAATCACAGCCCTATCCTAATGACTCACAAAGAGGAGATGCCAGAGTATGTCAAGGCAAGATCAGTTTGGTTTGGTGCAGCTAAACAAAACTGCCCACTCCACCCATAAATAGGAAGCAACTATATTAAGTCAGTAAGTTTGGCAATGATTTGTTGTTAATAAAACTAAAACTCACTTCTCCCAATAACTTGTGGTTTAAAGAATGTAAAAGTAAAAGTGTTGTGTTGATCTGTATCCAGTCTTCATATTCTTTATTTAATTGTCTTCCATGGCTCTTAAAATTCTAGAACTGTTATCTTGCTACTGGTAAAGGTTTGTCAAGTAACAGTGTGTCATACAATTTTAAGAAGATCTATTTCCAGATCTATAGTGTCCAGTATTGACTCTTCCCCAAGCTGACCTTCCTGAGGATGCAGTCTTCTGCTGCTCTTCATAATGTCCCTGTTCTGAAGACTGCTTTGTTAGAACACTTTCATAACAAGTTTTACATATTTATGATGAGCACCTACATTTTTCCACAAATATTTTTATTTATTTATTTATTTTTTGGCCAGTCCTGGGCCTTGGACTCAGGGCCTGAGCACTGTCCCTGGCTTCTTCCCGCTCAAGGCTAGCACTCTGCCACTTGAGCCACAGCGCCGCTTCTGGCCGTTTTCTGTATATGTGGTGCTGGGGAATCGAACCTAGGGCCTCGTGTATCCGAGGCAGGCACTCTTGCCACTAGGCTATATCCCCAGCCCCCCAAATATTTTTTTAAGAAATATGAAAGCAAAAAGGTTTGACAACATACCCCCATATTAGTCAAGTACATTTTCTAACATTCCAATCTTCTTAGTTTTCTCTCTGGTTTGAAAGTATTTCAGCGGTTTACCATTACCCCTGGATGGAAGTCAACTTCCTTGGCAAGGTTCTGAGACCCACTAAGTCCAACTTGACTTAATCTTTTGGATTTATTTCTTTAATAAAACTTTGTTCGTGTTATATCTGACTACTTCAAAGTCTCCTGGGATGTCTGTGCCTGCCCTAGTGGCACAGCCTTGAAAGTCCCAACCCCCTCGTACATATTTGTTTGCCCCAGAGCACTTGATTTTTGTTTTGTTTTGTTTTTGTACAGGGTCCAATTCAAATCATTCCATGAGCCTTCTTTCTCTCTATGCTGAACCTTCTCTTCTCAGACAAATCATCTCCCTTGTTTTCATCTTTATTTCTTATCTATTATTAATTATTTTTCTTTTATCTTTATTTCTAAGCTCGTATCTTCTTTTTATTAAAGTTTTGATTACCATCAAAGGTTTTGAAAAACACCATGTTTGTGATTACTGGGATTTGAACTTAGAAGAGCTCTGTGCTTCTGTGTGCTAGACATGTACTCTACCCTTTGAGCCACAGAGCTCAGCACATTTTTGCTTTAGTTTTTTTTCAGAGAGGGTCTTTTTTTTTTGCCTTCTTTACATATAGCATATTTCTTTTTTTTCTTGTTTATTGTCAAAGTGATGTACAGAGAGGTTACAGTTTCATACATTAGGCCTTGGGTACCTTTCTGAGAGGGTCTTAAAATTTTTTTTTTTTCTCAAATTTTTATTATCAAACTGACGTACAGAGAGGTTACAGTATCATACGTTGGGCATTGGATACATTTCTTGTACTGTTTGTTGCCTTGTCCCTCATGGGGTCTTAAAATTTTTATTCTTTTTTTTTTTTTTTGAGGTTCAGACTGTGATTATTCTACCTATATCTTCTGTGTAACTGGCTCTACAGCCATAACCACCATATCTGGCTATTGATAAATATGAGGGTCTTCCTAACTTTTTTCCAAGGTGACCCTGTACTTTGATCCTCTCAATTTCTACTTTGTAAGTAGCTAGATTTACAGCTGTGTGTTACAAGGCTGGGCTTGACCTTAAGTTTGTATCTTTTGATTGTGATCTCTTGAGATGAGAATTTACTCATATCAGTTCCTTCTCACACCTCCTCAAAGGAACTTTCAGGAAATATTGGATGAATAATTGAGTAAATACAAGATAATTTATTGTGTAAGAAATGAAGAGCTAGAAAGTTCTTAAAATCTAGGTCAGAGGAGACCTTGGGGAATCTAAGCTTGCAAGTTGGTCTGCATAGAAATGTAAACTTTCTTCCCATTTCTTTTTTTTTTTTTCTTTTTGGCCAGTCCTGGGCCTTGGACTCAGGGCCTGAGCACTGCCCCTGGCTTCTTCCCGCTCAAGGCTAGCACTCTGCCACCTGAGCCACAGTGCCCCTTCTGGCCGTTTTCCATATATGTAGTGCTGGGGAATCCAACCGAGAGCTTCATGTGTAGGAGGCAAGCACTCTTGCCACTAGGCCATATTCCCAGCCCCTCTTCCCATTTCTTGATAGGAGGCAACTTTAGAACTTGGACCAAGGATATGAAATGAAGTTAAATTACTACTGTTATTGGGCTACTGTCTTCCACCCTAGCACCAAGTATGGGACTGACAGCCCTATCTTCCTTAATGTCCAAGGGATGGCATTGGTCCACAAAAAGACAGTCCTGAGTTTTAAAGCTGGCAATGGTTCTGATAATATATACATCTCAAAGGATCAACAATTACATCCATTTTCCAAAATAAATGCTACAAGTGGAGATGGAGAGGAGCTTGGAGGCAGGAAGAAACCTGCCTGGAGTATGGTCAAGAGGGAAAATTCTTAAGGCCATCTTGATCAATCAAAAGCCATATTTTAAAGTATGATGCCAGACCAAGATACTTTATAAGCTTTCAGAGCTAGTTGTTGTATTAAGAATGATTTCTCAAACATTTATTAAAAATCTAAAAATGTTGAGTATTATCTATTTCATTCTCTCAATGTGGTAATTTTGTTTCCTCTTGGTTGATTCTGAGAGTCAACCATTCACAAATTCCTTGTTAATTCTGCTGGCAAAATTCTCTCACAAAGCAGTTACTCTATCTCTAAATTCTTGAAACACAAAAACAATTCAGTATCCCTTCTATACTGTCATAGAAAGCTACCTACCTAGAGCCTTTAAAGGCTGACTCTCCCAGTGGAATTTGTGTACAAATAATAAAGAAATGTAGACACATATATTTATCTTTTGGTTCTGGTCCTGGAGCTTGAACTCAGGGTCTGTGTACTTTCCTTGGGGATTTCTGTTTGGGCTCAAGGCTAGCACTCTACCACTTGAGCCACAGCTCCTCTTCCAGATTTTTTGGTGATTAATTGGAGATAAAAGTCTCATGGACTTTTCTTGCATGGGTTAGCTTTGGACCACAATCTTCAGATCTGAGCCTTCTGGGTAGCTAGGATTACAGGCATAAGCCATGGGCACACAGTTTAAGAATCTAGATTTTTTAATTAAGAATAGAGTTAATATACTATTTGTCATAGATATTTCTCCTTTTTTGCCAGTCCTGGGGCTTGAACTCAGGGCCTGAGCACTGTCCCTGGCTTCTTCTTGCTCAAGGCTAGCACTCTACCATGTAGGTCACAGCACCACTTCTGGGTTTTTCTATATATGTGGTTTGAGGAATCAAACCCAGGGCTTCATGTATATGAGACAAGCACTCTACCACTAGACCATATTCCCAGCCCCAGATATTTCTCTTTTAATTTGAAAGGCTTTGTCAGAAGCTTCTTTGTCAGAGACTTGTCTGGTGATACGTAGTTCATAGGCATGTTAAAATAAATAAAAAATTAAACATAAAAAATTACAATGCATAACTTTTTATATTGTTTTGTCTCTCAGCTGTGGAGAAGATATGAAACTTGAGTAATTAGCATGAAGTGTCAAAAGAGTGGATAGAGATGCCAAGTCTTCCCAGTTATCAGTAAAGTACTTGCTGCCGCTTCTTACATATCTCAGGAAATTTTGTTTGTATATTGTAGGCAGCTGGAAAAGGTATACAGATAAATGTGTGAGGCTACTGGGTATATATGCTACTGGCTAAGTCTGCCTAAACCTTCCACGTTAAGTGCTGTTAAATTTGCCTTCCTCTGCAACAAAGACAATTATATTTATAAATGTTAAGGTGCCAGCTCTCCTCTCTGCATCTAATTCCCTAGAATCTCCGAGGCTGAGCCCAGGGCTGCTGCCTTCCCAGTCTTCTTTGACTGCTGTAGGTAACATTGAATTCCAATGCCACACATTTTGGAAGGCTGAGTAAGATTAAGAAAAGTGAAAATTACAAATAGGCCAATGGCCTTTGAAACTCCACAAAATCATTTGTGGTTTAAAAGATATTAATATTTCATTATTTGAATGCCTTTATATTTGTGTTTAAAGTTGATTTTATAGCAAGTTGAAGCTAGCTCAGGCAGACAAATCTACTAGGGTCTTATCTCCAATTAACCAGGACAATCCAGCCAGAACTAGAGATGTGGTTCAAGTGGTAAAGTGCCAGCTGTGAGCAGAAAAGTGGAGTCAGGATGCAAGACCTAGAAGGTCACCAGTATAGACACATGCAAAACAGCAGGCACCACAGCGACTGACTTTAAATAGGTGATACATGTGCTCAGATTACAGTACTGATGTAAGTGATGAGTTATGTTTTGCATCTCAAAAACTCATCAGGAATTGTATGAATATCCAACATTAACTAATTAATGAACATTCTCTCTCTCCCTTCTCTCTCATATATGCAAGCACACACAGCATGTATTCACACATGGCCATTAGAATTCAATTCTTCTAGTTTATGAGAAGTGAAACTGAAATAATTCTCTATCCTTGTATTAAAATATGTTGGAACCAAGCAAAAATAATTTAGCTGCTTGCTCCAGGAAATACCTGCTAGTAGAAGATAAGAGAATGAACCAACTAAACGGATTACTTATCAGGGGTAACAGCTTCTTGATAAAGACTTGCTTCAAGACCCTTGGCTGTACAATCCTAGCAACCCCAAGTTATGATATCTAAAACACAGACAGTTTAACTAATGTCTACTTTTGCAAAACTCCTGGAAAAAAGTCACTTGATTCAGGCTCTAGATCTTGATACATATCTTGCTTTCATTTTGCACTTTGAAATTAATAAGTGGGGACAAAATAAGAGGGGTAGACAAATGAAAGGGAAAAGGAGAGAGAATGCAGTCCAGAATTCATTGTAATGTTGGAAAAGAACTATAAAAGTTTGGGGGCAGGTATTGAGGGAGAGGAAAGTGGACAAAGAATGAGGGAAGGGGTAACAAGTTTGGTAAAAAATGTATTCACTACTTTATGTATGCAACCAACCCTTCTGTATGTCAACTTGACAATAAAATTGAACTTAAAAAGAATCCATTGTATATACTACAAAATTAAGGAAAGGGAAGGAGTGGATCGAAGGGGGGGTTGAGAATGTTGAAGAGGGTGACACTGGTCAAGATGTATTGTGTTCATAATTTGCTTCGTTATATTGCACCTCATTTGTACAACTACTTAAAGATAATAAAAAATCAAAAATAAATTCTAAAAGTTTGTTAAGGCTGTGTTCTTCACTTGCTGTGGTGAATCTAAGAAACTCAACTTTGGTTAGGAAGATTTTCTGGCATGCTGTTTAGGGCTCTGTCTGCCAGACTCGATCTAGGAATTTTAGTCCAAGCACCACGTTTTGACAGTGCAATGCACCTCACTCATCACTGATACTTTCCCTTTGCTAATATCTTAATTATTGAAACCAACTCCTACCACTGTCATTATGAAATTATTAGTAACAGAGTTCATGAATAGAAATAGAGTTAGTATAGTTTTTAAAGCATGTTTGATTCTATAACCTGGTAATGACCCCCTAAGTAACATTTAGAGTGGCACAACTTGTTGAAGCCTATTTCTTCCATGAATACAAAAAAGAAAAGAATTAATCAGCATCCTATGGGGGAGTTTATCTTATAAATACGAGTTATGGTGGAGACAGTACTATCTATGAGCTGGGATGTGAAATGATGTCCCATAACCCTTTGGTTTCCAATAAATGAAAATTTTCAGTTTAGCTACATTTTCTTGCAGGCCTGATGTGGGATATGGCAGCCTTGAACATCAACTCAAACATTTAAGAACATTTTCCCCCAAATATTTCCATGTTCTCTCACACTTGGCTTCCTATTCTCCTGGCTTTTGCTTCTGACCATTGTTTTTGTTGTTGTTTCTTTGTGGTGGTCCTCAGCTTCTGAGAGGAAACTTGAGAAGAAGATGTGCCAGTGATAAAAATCTACCCTGTGTTTGTCTTCTTGTTAGCAGCCCTGTGTAATACTCATGAGGAAAAAGGATTTTCTTGGGCTTGTATCCTCTTCTCACTCAGGGATAGAATAATTACAAGCCCTAACCTATAAATATTGAACTTTATGATCTGTGTCCAATAATATCACATGACTTCAAAGAGACAGCAATGCCATAATGTATTATAGCATCTCATTACTTTCTCATATATCATTAGTTTTTTACTGCTTGGGGCTATAATTTTTACTGATAACTTTTTTTCCATTTACATGTTCATAATACATGTATATTTCTTTACTTTCCTTTGATACCATCTAAGAGTTCTGAGTCCTTTTTGTCCATTAAATAAATAATATGAGTCAGGATAAGCAGAAGCATGAAGTAAGAATAAGTTGAGGAAAGCTTCCTGGTGACTGGCATGTTGGTATAAGCCCCCGAATAGAACTCCCTGCTGGGATGGTTGCCTTATGCCTTGTTGAGGTGCTACCCACCTGTTTCCCAGGGAAGGAGGAACAAAAGGAAGAGAAAGAGGAAGGGAAGGTGGAGGAGGAGATGAAAGAGGAGGAGGAGAAGTGTACAGACTGTTTGGTGTTGCAAGAGAGGAGGCCTAGAAGTCTGCCTACCTCTAATGCTCACAGGACCTCCCTCTTATATCCCTTTGAGTGAATCTCAGGTGCTGGGCTTCTTACTAGGTCACTGCCCACCTCACCCCAGGGGAAGGGTTGTCAGTCCTTTGTATGGGTCTGCTCCAGGGGCATCAGGGAAATTGGTTTTGTCTGTCTTCCAGGGTCTTTTGGAAGACAAAAAGGCATCATCTCCATCAGGCCGCTATGTATTCCTCTCTGTCTGTCTCAGCCTGAGTATACCTGTACTTATTTCAATGTAATGGATAATAAGCCTTAATGGTATGATGAGTTTTTGCAATTTTTGTGTGAGTGTATTGACAACATGGTATATATGTCTCAGCTCCTGTGGTTAAAAGAAATCAGAAATAAATATATGCGCTGATATTTTCAGGTTAACCTGACACTGATTTTTCAAAAATGATTAAAAGATTGAAAAATAAACACATTCCACGTATAGCAGGGGCCTTCTTTTAAAAGTTTCTAAATTCACTGTGTTTAAGTGATTGAAAGAGAATTTTTCAATAAATAAGTTTTGATACAACCATTAATATCAAATGAAACACCTCAGGAGTTGGACACGGCTGCAGGCATTATTTGGAGACAGAACCTCTCCGGGTCCCTCTGGCACACAGGGATGGCAATCAGAGGCGGTTAACAAGCTCTCTGCTATTGTTCTCCCCTGGTGGCAACACTGCGAACTCAAGAGCATCTCTTCAAGAATCCTTTCATTAGGATTCCTCACAGTAGTCCAGCATAGAGGGCAAGAAGGGCAAACCCAACAGTACCTAGCTACTTATATATATATTTTAAAAAGTTAGTGATTAAAGAAGAAAAGTCACTCCTAACACAGAACCACAGTGATTTACTAGGATACACCTAAACATTTCTTTATTCTTTCTTTGCTACCTGCAAAAAAAAAAAAAAGGTATGAAATAGACTTACTAAAAAGCATGCCTTTATATCATTGTACTTATTTTTTGTAATAGGCAATCATGAGTTTATGACCCGTGTTTTAAAACTAGTAAGTCTATCCCTGTAATTAAGCAGTAAGAAATTTACTCACGTATTTCTGTCATGCTGAGAGTCTCCTGGGCAGTTCTATGGGGTCAGAATTTTCTTCAAGGCTATGGTAGCTTCAATGAAGGAGATTCTGCATCTAGATCAACCAGGAGTGATCTCATGTTCGGGATGCCCTCACCTGCAAGGCAATTTTTAGACAAACTGCCAGGATCTTCTCAGGATCTTTGTCCAAGGGAGAAACATGAACAGGGCTCTCAAGGATAAAGCAAGCAATTAAACTAAAATACATCATTAAGAAAATAACTACACAGATTACGGAGTGGGAGGAAAAGTACTATTATATTTATTTGGAAAAGGCTTTGTATCAAGTCTGTATAATGAAAGTGTACAGATAACAATATGAAGAAAATTAGCCAATGAAAATGGGTATTGGAATTCTGTAAATGGCTTCCAAAAAGAGATATGCGAAAAGTCCATAGGTACATTGAAAATGTATTCACCATAATTAGTTATTGGAGAAAGTAAATTTAAAGTCCACTGAAATGATTAAAATTAAAGACAGTCAATAGCAAATACTGGTTACTAATGGGGAACATCTGACACCCCTACACTGTTAGGAACGAAAAATGCATCACTGTTTTGTAAAACTGGAAATGTCTTGTAAATGAAGTATGTTCTTCTAATGCAATTCTTGTAATACATTCTGCCCCATTACACTTCTATATGTCCTCACAAACTTTTAACTCAAGCGTGCTCACATTGGCCTTCAGAATGGCAAAATGTTGTTCATAATACAAATATCTATCCAGTAGGACACGAACCATCAAGGTATGGCATACTCATAAACATTTAGGAAAATTTAGCACCATGAGTAATTAAGTCACAGATTTGGACTGGTGTCAATATGAATATGTTGAATGAAAACAAATGGAATATTAATACACACACAAACATGGCAGAATTCATGGAGAAATCCCCAAAAAGTATTCTAAAAGGTGTTTGTAAGTACATATTTCAGGAAAAAAATAATTTTATTTCTTAAAAGAGAGATTTTATTTATTTATATTTTCTTTAAGTGGTTGTTGTCAAATCAACTTCTGAATACAATGCATCTTGATCATTGTCACCCCTTTCAACATTCTCACCCACACCTCCTCTACCAACCTCTACCCTCACTCTCTTCTTAATGTTTTAGGATATATATTGTATTCCATATTTTTCCTTTTTCCTTTTTGTCTTGTTTGTTCATTTATCTGTCTTGGGGGGAGTAAGTAAGGCACAGAATGGAAGGCAAAATGGTGAACAAATACAACATTGGTATTCAGTATTGAACATGAAATATGTATATATATATGTACATACATACATATATGTAACTTTTGAGATATAATGTTTAGAGTTTCCATTTTTTATAGTGATAGAGGATTTTTAATTGTCATGACATGTAACATAAAAATCTGACATATTCTCATAGAGAGAAGGATGTGACTCATTAGAGAATTTATACTTCCAACTTAAAAACAGTTATTCTTTAGGATAAACATGCATTTTTGCTTGTCCATGCTGTATGTGTGTGTGTGTGTGTGTGTGTGTGTGTGTGTGCAGTATGTTTGTGTATTTGATAAAGTGTGGGGGGGGAAGGAAGATAAATGTATATACTTATTGGGTTTTTAACGCGTATAATCCACTTAGTATATATATGCACATGTAAACATTTAGTATATGTATGTACATAAATACAATAAAAGTAAGGGTGTGACTGAATGCATATTAGATTTAACCATAATTTTTCATTCTCTAAGTATGAGTGATATTTGTACAATTGAAGATCCAAAATTGTGTTGACATATGCAAATTGATGGGATGAAGGTGAATGATATTCAGAACATATAGGATTATGTTTTTCTGTTTGTATGAACAGTTAGACAATATGACCACTTCCTCTGTAGTAAATAGCTTTTAAAGTGACTTGAAGCAACTGTCACTCTGTGAATAAATATAATAGGCATAGGACAAGATGAGAAAGAGTTGAAGAGCAAGGGACCATGAATAATGGGAAAACGAGGCAGGTACTTCTCTGAATTTCTGACTTGGTGGTCCAGGACGGGAAATTTTTCAGTGGTTTTATACGTAAGCATGCTATAGAAATCATTGAAAGGACTTATCTCCTAAAAGTATGGAAATTAAATAAGATTATAATATTACCAGTTTATATTTAAGAATTGGTAGCTATTGTAATTGTAAGGAAGGCAAACATACCTTATAAAATGATAAAAAAAATATTAAGAGAAGGAAATACATCATGGCCATTGGAAGTAGTAGACAGTGGATAACATTTCCTGCATTAAAATGAGGTTTGTATCAAAATAAGTTCTGTTGAAACTTTTCTAAAACCTGACTGCATAAAAGACTCAAAGATACAGCTAACAATAAAATAAGAACAATGATAATGTTTTGTTATATGGATGCACAAATAAGAACAATTTCTCCTATTATTAGTTGGGAATTTAGTCATTTTCTTTGAGCATAGTTTTCAGTAATTATTCTCCAAAATAATGCATTATAGTATGCTAAATCTACATGACTTACATTAAGCAAACTCATACAGGATCTGTGCATTCAAATATATGTGAAAGCACTAATTTCAAATCCAGTCCAATATTCTTTGAGTGGTGAATGCCAATTAGTGAGAATGTAAATCACTGAGGAGGAAAAATGATAGAAGGTAGTTTGGAAAGTCCACACTGATTAATTATATTTAGTGGATAATAAAAACTTACACTTGTAGGTATCTGGTGACAGTATTTTATAGCAGAATCAGGTACTTGGAGAAAGATAGTCAAAATAGGCATAATAGTCTATGTGGATATGATCAAAATAAGTTTGAGGGAATGCAGAGCTGAAATGCAGGTACGTTCATGCTGGTCATTCTCAAAGCAAAAGTGCACACACAGGCTTCCTTAGGAGAGGCGTTCCCTGATGAGTGTGTGAGCATTTTCACAGGAAGTTTGGGACTATGTGGGTGCAGCAGGAACATGTTCTGTTGAAGCTTCACACTCCAGATCCAACAAGAAAATGGAGAGCAGACGTGCTCCCCTCCCAGCCCCATCACATCTCTCCACGTGACAAAACAATGCTTCTCTAACCACTGAAAGCAATCTAACTCATTATGACATACAGTTGAAGAGATAAGGAAAATCTAGTAGTTCTCAAGAACTGCTTTTAAGAAGAACAAAATATTGCCTTCTCTCATTAGACCCAATTAACCACAGACTGCTGCCATCGTGACTGAGGACATTTTAGAATCATTATGTGTTGAAAGCTTTGTGTCATTTGCCTGTATCACTGCTCCTAAGAAACAAGTAAAACTTGTAGACCATGGCTGAGCAAGGCAGAGCAGAGTTTCAGGGGTAGGAACTGCTTTCCATTGATGAGAGGTATAGAATTTCTTTAGGTTTTATGAAGAGCCGCTTACGCTCTCATTCAACTGACAGCAATCCAAGACAAGGAGATATATTTGGGCACTCTAACTTTGCATAAAGTATGTGATCATGTCTTTTCAGTGGAGCCCATCATTTAGAAATGATTACAATCACAGCTGCTACAATGATAAAGCGCTTCCTAAGAATTCTGTCTCCAGGTATAGAGCAAGTTATGACATTTTGTGGAATAGGTTTTCACTTGCTTTTTTATCTTAAAAATTTAGATTACTCATCTATATCCCATTATACCACTGAAGATGGAGATTTATGTCTCAGAGCAATGTATGTATTCTATTACACACACTGAATAGTGACAGCAGCTAGTGCCTTTTATGGAAATGGTAACAAGGGAATGGATTGCAGAGCAATTCTCAATCATCTGCAGAAGCAATCTCAGGAAGCTTGCAAACAAGACCAAACTAAAAATCCTACCATTTCATATGGAACTAAGAAGTCAGGATAGAAATCACAGCTGTGTTTCTCAGTTTCAATTTAAAAAAGTAACCTTACTAAAAATGTAAAATGCCTTAATCTTGATTTTACCCATCTTTTAAAATAATTTTTGCATCAAAGACAGAGCATCATTTATCTCAGTGGAGATTACAAGGAAAGAAAATGTCTCTTGTCCATATACTACTATAAATAAAGATTAAAATATACATGAAAGTGACTTAAGTCCCAATTTCAGAACTGTGTAATTTTGTGAAAATCATGCACAAATATGTCATATAAATTTAAGTTTTATTGATTTTATTTATTTTTATGGATGATACATAATATAGATGAAATAGTTATACAGCAAAATCCAAGTCTAGAAGATCCACAAGTTTCTGACAGTGGGAACAAAGACATAAATGGAGCCTTTATAAATGCATTTCCTAGGTGAAGAAAATTTGGAAGCATCCTTCATTTTGAAAGCACATTTATTTTTCTAATTCCTTTTTTGAATATTTTTCTTATCTTTTAGTAGTTGTATGAAGTACTTGCGATTCAATAAAGCAGTTTTTGAATGCAGTGTGTCTTGCTCAATCTCATTCCTCTGAACATTCTCACCCACCACTCCCAACCCAGCCTTTCCTCATTTTTCTTAATTCTTAGGATATGTATTGAATTTTTTGCCACTTAACAAAGCACTTTGTATATATAATGCATCTTAATGGGTTTCATCCCTTCATTGTCTTCACACCTCCCACCCACAAACCACCACTTAGTTTTCTTAATTCTCTTTTATACATGATACATATAGAACTTGTGCACTGCCACACAATGGTCAGCAAGCCCAAGCACTGGTGAAATCTATTTGTTGGATTACGTAGTGGCCATTCAGTGCTGACAACAATGATCTTTGAGTACTATAAACTTTTAGGTGTTGTTCCAGTTTTATACACATAATTAAGTATTTGCATTTGCTTTAGTAAGTGCACAAATTAATATTTGAAGTATGAGTTGCAATTTCAGCAAGGGGGGTTTAAGTTTTATTGTTCACCACACATCTTTTAAAAATGAGATTGTTGCAGGGTGCCAATGGCTCACTCCAGTCATTCTAGCTACTCAGTGGGCTGAAATCTGAGGATCTCTGTTCAAAGCCAGTTGGGACAGAAAAGTCCCCATGAGACTCTTATCTCCAATAACATACTCAAAAATTACAAAAAAAACCCAACCCTCCAGAAACCCGGAAGTGGAGCTATGGTTCAAGTGGTAGAGTGCTAGCCTTGAGCACAAAAAAGTTCAGGGACACTGTCCAGGCCTTGGTCCAAGCCCAAGGACCAGCAAAAATACACCCCAAAAAACAAAACAAAACAACAAAATGCTTTGAACTTCAGGCTTCATGTATAGAGGGATTAATAAAATGACAGCTGTTGAAATGATAATGATGACATGGTGATTAGTAGGAGAAGTTGGAGGAAGAAGAAGAAAAGGAGGACGAAGACAAGAAGGAAAAGGAGGAAGAATGGGAAGATGAAAATAATGATATCTTTGTTATAGAATATTGTAGTTCATAAGAAACTCATTTACAGGATCATTTACTGAGGCCAATGAATAATTACTTGCTTTGATACTTTTCCATTTTTACCCAGTTATATTTCTCACTCTGTATATCTCTTTCAAAATAGTGCTCATTCTGCTCTGTCTTGGTACATGTTTCAAGAATAGTGGGTATTTTAGCTCTAATAATAATATTCCTTATCTTCATTCGCCATGGAAGTTTTTCCTTCACAGTGGCTTCAGATTCTTCATTAAGCCATGTAAGAACATTTCTTTCTCATTCTTAATTTCCTATACAATATTGTAATTATCAAAAGTCACCATCATCAACTACACTTTTGTAGCCATTCAAAAGCATTTGTTAATATCATGTTCCATCTGCACAAATTTGTTTAAATCCAGTGAAAGACTCATGGAAATTCTCAAGGGAGAATTTTTTTAAAGCAGGTTTTACATGTGATTTATTTTTCCTAAAGGCAAATCACACTGATCTTTATTAGCTTTTTAGTACTGTAGAACATTTTCTTTTTGTAGCTCTGCTACTAAAAGTGTTCTAATATTTTGTCAGATATTGTATCTAATTGCCTTAAATAAGTACCAATTTCCTGGAGTAGTTGTCAACAGAAACAACAAAAAATAATTTTCCAATAAAACTTACTTTTAGTAATTCAAAACATTCCTTTCATTCTCTAGATCTTTTTGAAATATCAATGTTTAAAATGAAAACAGGTGTGAACTTCCTCTCAGGAGCAAAAGTAATATAGGGAGAAGAGTGGAGAGATATTGATAAATCTTTAATGACATGCATAGGGGAACTTTTTGTTTTGCCTCTTCTGTCTTGCATCACAAATGTGATCAACATTTCCGTCTCCTAGTCATAAGAATTGTTTGAACTGTTTTTTTCTCTTTTAAAACTCTAGTCCATTGCATTCCTATAGTGTGATTGCAATAGGATGAGTGTGAATATCATGTATCTCATATTTTTCCCCCAAGCACCACCTTTTGTTGTATGACAGGAACATCAGTATCTCTGAGCTTAACCGGCCTGAGCAGCTCTGTGAATCGTTCCTCAACCAACAGGTTAGCTCCAATGGTCTGGGCAGGCCCTCCAGGAGAGTTGCTAAAAGGCTCCCTCAGGCTGAAGCTGGGGGCAAGAAAGAGAAGAGTAGATGATGCTGACATTGCTACATGAACTGCTTTCAACTGTTGTTCCTATCTCACTCAAACACAAAGATGCTCAAATATGAGATGCACAGAGCATGACCACACACTCCTTGAATATTCTTTTCTGTATCACTTTTTGTGACCCACAAAACTTGTTAAAACTGGGTATGGCTTTCATTTTGCAGATAACAGCATAGATTTTTATAGGAGTGGGCAGGGGTGTAACTGTTCACAATTCTTCTCTACTTTTATCATAATTTGATTCTACAAGTATTTTTAACTTTCTGCCTTCTTATGAATGGCAGAACACGACTCTCAAGTCAAGAATAAAAATCTTTCAGGTTGTCCTCATTTGCAGAATATTCTTTGTAAAGTCTGTTTTAACAAAATGCCAAAAGAAAACCATACTACAGAAAGAATATCACATGTAAAGTCTTAATTTAAGGCAATTAGGAGAATATTGCCCTTTTGCTGTAAATTCTAGAGTCAACCAACTGAGGGAAATTTTGAAGGTTATTTGCTATACATTTTATGGAAAAATGTTTAATTTAACTTCCAAGGTATTTTGCTGATATTTCCATATTTGTTTATTTATTTCTGGAAATCATTTTCTTGACAACTCTTGGAGTTAGGGGAATAAGAACCTTTGTTCTCTCTTTGGAATATAGAGGATATTTTAGACAACTGTATCATTTTAGTCAATGAATTAACTCCCTGGGTAAGTTGGTAATAGAATTGAAATTGTACTTAAGTATAAAGTAATTGAAATTTTTGCAGCAACCACTATTCTGTTGGTGCATATTGTTAGGTTTATTAAAGTAGGTAGCCAATAAAGGAGAGCACCACATGGTATTCAGGCAAGAAAGAAAGTTTATTATTCAACTGCAGTCCTGTGGCTGAGATGATGCTTGGCCAGAGAGAAGGGACGACCCTTATCTAGGGCAGGGGCAGGGGCACAGGGGTGTGGCCAGGTGGATTAGGTTGTGACCCCAGGGAAGGGGGAAGTAACTGCCTCCAGGTATGCCAGTTACTCAGGTAATTGGGTGGAGATTTAACCAGGTGGAGGGCATCTTAATGGAGCCCTCAGGGACGGACCTTACACATCTGAGTTCATGCCCTATGCCATTGTCTTTTGGAAACGTCTTTCTCAATCTACTCTGCTCCAGGATTTTTACTGCCAGAGAAGCCCCATAAATATATCTGTTCCACCTCCCTCACATAGTCCAAATTCTTCAGGGTTTTCTACATAGAAGCAGAAAAATTACCCACTGAGGTTGGCACAGATTGCTCATGTCTGTAATCCTGGTTAATCAGGAGGCTGAGATCTGAAGATCAAGGTTCAAAGTCAGCCTGGACTGGAAAGTCCTATAATTAATCAACAAAAAGTGGGAAGAGCAACTGTGGTTCAAGTATTAGAGCATTAGCCTTGAGCAATAAAGCTCAACGATAGTGTGGCTAGGCCCTGAGCCCAAGCCCCAGGATCAGCAAAGAAATAAAAACTTACTAATTATAGATATCTTTCACATGTTTGGTTAAGTTATTCTAAGTTTTGGAGTTTTTTGTGTTTTTTTTAAGTTATTGCAATTGAAGTATTGAAGTTGCTTTCCTGATTTGTCTCGATCTCATTGTTGGCGCACAGAAAAGCTACTGATTTCTGTAGGCTGATTGGATACCCTACTTCCTTCCCAGGATTCCAATGTCTGTTTTACAAAATGAAGAAGAGAGAGAGAAAAGGTGGGTAAGGGAGGGATGGATGAGAATGTGGAAAGGGGGCACACTGATCAAGATATATCCTATTTATAACTGCTTTGTTAAATGGCAACTCCTTTGTACAATTAAAGATAACAAAGAGAAAAATAAAATAAGCCAAAAAAGTAAAAGTAAGTAAATGTAAAAACCAATGGTACAGTGACCACTTAACTTCCTGCCTTTCCCTGCTCCTCAGGTAACAACAGCCTTCTCTCAGGGGCCCTGCTGGGAATAAAAAGAGCCCTACACTTGCTGACATGTTCAAGGACACCCCATTTCTGAAGACAGATCCGATTCAGCATCCAGTGTCTACACTGGAAGCTGCAAAATGCTCACTGAGGTGACACCTAAAATTTCAGGTCATGTTTTGAGGGCCCAAGTTGTGAGGCATAGATTCTTTATTAAGACACATTTGGGCAACTGAAGGTCTGTGTGTTTGAATTCCTACCCTCTGTGAAACATAGTTTATGGGCTTGTTGTCCTCTAAACTATTCCTGTTGGGGCATATAAAATAAGGTTACTAGTCGAGGAGGCAATTTCTTCTAAGGATCAACACAGATTTCATGAAGAATGACCAGTTAATTTGTAGAAGGGCTCACCACCATGGTAATATGAGTACCCCATCATTATATGAGAGACATTGGCTTCTTTATGAAACTCCTGACGGCTTGGAGGGTAGATCTCTTCATTCTCTTAAGATGGAAAGTAATAAATAGTGCTCCAACAACGTGACAGTGGTTTGGAGTTACCAGAAAGGCACCTATTCCTACTGACTGCTGCCTCAAACTTCAACATCCTCACCTCGACATGCTACTGGCCGAGGTCAGGTGGCAGGTGGGGAATGTGATGATTGCAACCAGGTCCTCCCAGTCTGAAAACCATTCTCACCAGACTCAGGTGAGGTCTGAGGGCTGTGGGCACACGACAGAGCTTCTCAGTTCTTGATAATTTTCGCTTTGGGATATTCAAAGGAAGGATAAAAACTGAAGTCGGGGGGTTGGTGTTCCATGGGAATGTAGGTAATTAATAACAGGTATTCATATCATACCCACAATTAAGATTATATTGTGCACCTCATTACACACAGTGTTCGATATTTCCAAGTATGTACTGATTTACTTGACTCCATCATATCAACTCTTGATCTACTTGCTTTCTTCCAGAGGAAAGTCATTGAGCTTGAAGGGTTGCATTATCTTCATTTTTGTTACTCTGAGAAATATAGATTGCTGTGTGCGTTCTCCTTTCATTAAGGCTTATATCTGGTATTGAACAAAGTGTAGAAGCCTAGGGATCTTAGGTAAGGCATATTAGTAGCAATTTTCCCATGTATTTCATATCGGGAATTGTTCAGTGCTGTCAAAGTTAAAACATGCAATTAAAATAATTCTAACTTGTGTTAAAAAAGTTAGATCACTAAACATATACTTATTACCAGCCTCCTGTCTACCAGGATGTGTGTAGCATGACCTACAGCTTTCTGAGTATATAGCAGAAGAAGCACTTGTGGGTGGAATGGACGTGACAAACACTGGAGATGGCTATTGTTTCCCATTTACTGTATTCATTTTCTCTGATCACCATAAGAGAAAAAGGGAGGAAAAAAATCTCTCTGTAACTTCATTTTTGGCTCTATTGAAAATGACCTTGTGAAGACATTACTCCCACTGGGAAGAAAGTTTTTCTCTTTTCTGTCAAAGGGCCGTAGGACCTACAGGGAATTTTGCCTATACTTTTTAAAAAGCTTCCTGACTTTATTTGTTTTATGCATGAGCTGCACAGCTGTTTCAAATGAACCTTAAAATATAGTGTTTGCTGGAGAGAAAAAAAATCCATTTGCTAAATCAAAGCAGGGTGATATTATTCCTCTACAATTACACAACAATTAGAGATACAGAGATGTCTGTCAGCTCCAAGACAAGTGGCTGTGATGCACTCAAACCCCACGAGACAGTTCTGTGAGATTTTGGCATGATATTAACCTACAAAGACATTTGTCCTACATCCTGCCTTCCTATATCCTCCCATCCTGGATCTCTTCCCAGCTTTTGGATTTAAAGTATGAAAATGTTCAGTATCTTAAGGGAGATCTAGTAAGTACAATGGATAATCTGTTCCACTGCTGTATTTTTAATGTGTCTCGAGACAAAGGAAGTCTTTCTGTGCCAAAATTCATATGTACTGTTCCAGAAAGGAAGTTATTGGGCTATGGAATTTATTGGATTTATTTGATTAATTCATTTAAAAAGATTATTCTATATTTTTTAAATTAATAATTGCCAGGACTTTCTCAACAAGGATATTTCTTAATAACAATTATATTTTTGAAATAAAATGTGAATTTTTAAAAATTGTTATTACATGTACTTGATTTTTCCATATTGGTACTAAAAAAAAAATCACCCAAAACATGAGCAGATACAATTCTTCAAATCAGGGAATTTTCTCAAAAGTTACTTTCTGACATTTGAAAACATTTCTCTTTTTTAGAATTTTTGATGTATATTCTAACAAAATGAATACCAGGGGCCTGGTGTTCATTGAGGTGTATGGAAGGGATCAGTGAAGGGCATTTAGATTATTTGTGACATGAATAACATGAGTCATTCAGAAAAGTTATTGTAATAAATACCCCTGCAAGACAAAAGAAAACCCGTGACTATCTTGCGCCCACATATGGCAGCCTTCCAAATAAGGTAATGTTGTGATGTTTTGAAAATAAAATTATTTTATATTCATATTCTTCATATCAATTATAAAAAGCAATAAGCATGGAGAAGAGCTTTAATCACTGTATTTATTTAGTCTTCTGACTCCTCCCTTGAAAAAAGCATTTCATATTAAAAATACCATCTTTAACTTTTTTATGGGTCAAAAATAGCAATTGTGTTATGTATGCACATGTTATTTTATACCTTTATATGTATAATTATATTTTTATCTTTTGACAGGTTTGTAATTATAGAAGAACTCTGATTCTTCGTTGGCTGTCAGATATTACCCTATCAACAAAAGTATTGTCAACATAACATAACCTGCGTATTGCAATCAATATATATGTCTTTAAAAGGCAGACAATGAGGGTACAAAAGGCTAAGTCATTTACAAAGCTGTCTTACTGTTAAAAGATAATAAATAAAATTAATTAGAAGGCTAGATAATTATAAGAAGGAAAATAACAAAACCATACCTTATGTTTCTCAAATAGTGATTTGACCTTTCCACTGAGTATGGTCTGTGTTATAAACAATGGGCTGTTATTTAAAATGGTCAACAACCATGTTTTTTATTAAGTAAAATATATTCAAAAATTTTCCTTATAAAATCTTACAGAGAAATTTTTCTGCATAGTATCAAGTATTTTATTACACAATCATAAATAAATTTTCATGAGTTGTATGTCTGACCTTGAAAATAAGGTTGGAATTCAAAGTTATTATAATTCAATTTCCTGAAAGAATGTCATGAAAATATATAGCCTCTTGTTACTGCCTGATTGTTAAATTTGATAGGGCAGTCATGAAAACAAATGCTGTCTTGCACCACCAGAGCTTAAATGGATCTTCGTGGATCTAAAAAGAACTACTCAGAAGCCAAAATGAGAGTTGTACAATGTGTAGGTTGAGAAATTTAATTTAGTTTGCTTTTCATTTTTATTTATTTTCAAAAGAATGTGGGTTAGTAGTCCACATTCTGAAATATTTCTCCTGATGCATGATTTTTAGAAATTAGAACAATAGAAGCAGAAGAATTGACAGGAAAAGAGCATGGGTTCTGTAATTCAGCTTCAAATGTGTTAAAGAGCATAAGACAGTTAATTGTGCTCTATGCTTGTCAATGTGTATGTGTAGTGTGTTGACTTTTGAAAAAGAAAAGTCTAATATTGTGCAAAGATGAGTCTTTCTTAGATCAGAGTATCAGCAAAATATTCCTACTTGTGAAACTACTTTATGCTGTCTCAAGTGTGACTCTGCATGGTCTCAGAAAATCAGAAAGGAAATCAAAATCCACTGCTGAAAATCAATGGAAATATGTCCCATCTGAGAAACACATAGTATAACATCCCAGGCATAGCTTGAATTTAAGTAATCCATTGAAAGAAGATGAAGTAATCCTATTAAGATAATCTTAGGATACATCCATCTGTCCATACACATGGATGTTGGTAAGATTTATATAGGTTATGAGTCAAAATCACGAATAACAGTAACACAAAGACTATCTTTAGATTTAAAAATATTCTCTCTATTGTTGCCAATGCTGTGGTTTCTTCTTCAATTCCATTTTCAAGCCTTTTCTGGAGAGTTAAATATAATTACAATTGTTCATTTTTTAGTATATTGCCAGTATTCATGAGTCATTACTATTCAAATACCATTGATGACTATTTTATTCCTTTTCTAACTCTTTCTTTTTTTCCTTTTTATTGTTATCGTTATGCAGTTGAACAAGGAAGTTATCATTGTATTTTATTCATTCTTTCTATGTAAACCTTATTTTGGCATTATATTATATTGCACGGTGTATTTTTTGCTGCTAGGCCTGAGATTTGAACTTGGGCCTGGAGAATGTCCCTGAGCTTTTGTGTTTTTGCTCAAGACTAGAACTCTACAAATTAAGCTATAGCTCCATTCACAGCTTTTTGTTGGTTCATTGGAGGTAAGACTCTCTCATAGAGTTTACTGCTTGAGGTTGGTTTTGAAGTGACACCCCAGATCTTATCTTTCTGGGTAGCTAATATTACAGATGTGAGCTGCCGGTACCCAGATTATACAGTCTATTTTAAGCAACTTATTTTTGTTCAATCAAGAATATTTTCAGGAAATGCATATACATGTGATTAAATGAATGCTTTGTTTAATCATTAGCTTTGACTAAGTAACTATATGCCATTGTGTAACAGACTAAAGGGTGATTATTGTAGATATTCTCTGGTGGACCTTTGAGAGCATTCCAGTTTCTTGATATTATAAACAATGATTTTTAAAATATCTTTCTATTTGCCTGTGAGTACACAAGTATGGCAATTTGCCTAAGGTGTATGCCTGTGAATCTTTAAAAGATACCATCAAATGGTTTGCATTTGAGTGTGTCAATCTTTTCTGCCACCAGCAATACGTCTTAGCTCTCCTTGCTTCCTGTATTAGTGTTTGGTACTGCATTCATGAGTAATAGAACCATTCAAAATACAAGCAAAGGTATAAAAAATTATTAATAGAGTTTTATGTTCCACGTTGCAATTAACATAGGCTATAAAATATCTCTCTGCACAGAAATCATACATTCTCTGGATAGCATATTTTCTTCACAGACATATCACAAAAGTAGGAACAAGAATGTGGCTATAGTCTATTAACCTAAGCATTAAAAGATCTGTTCAAATATAAAGTAGCACTATATTTTACTAAATAATTGGTTTTTAAAAGAAAGCATTGCCAAAATATGCCTGTTAAAATACAGCCCAGAGTTTTGAAAGACAGAAAATATTGCCATTTTAATAAATAAATAAAAAAATATATATATATTTTTTTGCCAGTCCTGGGGTTTGGACTCAGGGCCTGAGCACTGTTCCTAGCTTCTTTTTGCTCAAGGCCAGCATTCTACCCCTTGAGCCACAGTGCCAATTCTGGCTTTTTCTATACATGTGGTGCTAAGGAATTGAACCTAGAGCTTCATATATATATAAGACAAGCACTCTACCACTAGGCCATATTCCCAGCCCCATAACTGTATATTTGAATTATAGAAATTTTAAGTTTATAGATACATTTATTGTAATGAATTAACGATTATTGTAAGTTTATTAGAGTATTGATTTATAATATGAAGTGTTGACTTTTAATGACAACTACTGGTAAATATAATCAATGGAAGACAAAGATCCTTTGTCATTAATAAGTTTTCATTTACTTAGACAGTTGCATTGACTCATACTACATGAAGTGTTCTTGATCCTTTCTGGTACTTGCTGTTTCTTCTTGTGGTTAAAGACCCATGATTTTTCTAGGCTTAGGTATTATCTCATTTTAATTTTTAACCTGTATTTTCATGGTGTATTTTTAACCTGTATTTTCAATGGTGACTTGTGACTTGTGATGTGGAGAGAGTTTTCATGTCAATATTGGTTATTCCTTTATATTTATATGTCTATTTGGAACTAGTATCCATTTTTTAACTGGGTCTTTAACTTTTTGCTATTGAGTTTCAGGGATGCCTTCCATATTCTACTTATTTTTTTTCCATTTTGTTTGCTCACCTCATGCTATTTTTTTTCTTTCCTGTGTATGCAGAAGCTTTTCAGTTCAGTGTGGTTCTATTTGTCTATTTGCAGTTTCATTTCTTATTTTTGATCCTGATTTGAAAAAGCCCTTGTCAATTCCAAAGTTGTCTTCTGTTTGTAGTTTCATATTGTATATATTTTCAAGTCTGTAATTCACTCTTTGTTGATTTTTATGGATGCTGAGATATATGGACCTCGTATTATTCTTCTACAAAATGCTTTAGAAGAGTGAAACTAGAGCCATACAAGTTATTCTTTGCATGCAACTAGTGGATGATCTTGGCTCCATTTTGTTCACAACTGCATTTGAAAATATATTCTTTACTGATTGAATTGCCTTAGTCTGATTATTAAAAAATAATTGGTCATATAAGGGTAGATCTATTCATGAAGTATTTCTTATGTTTACTGACTTACATTTTAACTTACAGAAAAATGTATGATATTGATTATTGTGATATTTTAGTATTACTTTTTGTGGGAATATAGTATAAATGGTCCAATATTGCTATTGCTCTTTAGCAATGTTTTATCTATTTTGGATGCATTGCATTTGTACGTAACATATTAATTTTTATGTATCTCTACTCAATTTATTTTGATGTGCTATATATAGAATGTAATTAAACTTAGCAAATATCCTCATCTTAATGCTGAGTTTTCAGTTAAAGCTAATTATGCCTTTGTATTTATATCTTTAATTTTTTCCCTCAGAGGTATTTTCTAATTTTTACTATACAAATTTGATCTATTTTATTAAATGTATCCCTCAAAATACATTTTAATACCTTTGAAATGGAAGTTTAAAAACTTTTCACTTCCACATTTTTGCTGCCAAAATCAATAGTACAATTGATGTTACCCATTCAATTTATATTCTGCAGAACTGCTAAATTCATTATCTATGTCACCTTTTTTAAGTGACTTATACTTTTCTCCATGGACTCTCAGTTTAAGGCTTCCATTGTCTACATAGTGCGTTCCAGGCCAGCCTTGTCTAACTAGTGACACCTTGTCTCAAAACAAAGCAAAGAAAGAAAGATGGACTTTGGAGTGGCAGCAATGTTACCAACAGTCACTTTGATTCCCTACATATGGGGATATAAGAAAGACACATTCTCATGGAACTATTTGGGAAGGCATTAAATGAGTTTTTTGATTATCTGGTTTGTATATAAAAATGGGAATTCTAGCTCGTGAGAATAATTTTGAAAAGACTACCAAGAGACAGAATACCATTTAATTGTTTCAGTATTCAGATGAGGAATAGTGATAATTTGGCTCCAACATTAATGGTGCTTGTTGAAGGTAAGACTGAAAGAAATACATTTGCAATAGAATGGATGTGTGATGTGTGAGATTATGGGAAGAAGAAAGGCAAAGGCTGTGTGTGTGTGTGTGTATGTGTGTGTGTGTGTGTGTATGTACATGAGTTTATGTGTGGGTGGGGTGAAAGGCATCGAGGGAAAAGCAGATTTTGGAATAAAAATTTTTAAGTGTAGTGCTGGCTTCGGCAACACATATAGTGAAATTTTAAGTGTTTAAAATATTATAGTACTATAAAAGGTAATCAATAATTTACCATCTTCCATGCAAAGTTTGAAATACCTACCTTTAAATATCTCAGGGGAGATACTTAAAGGCAATTTCATATATCATACAGACTACATATTTTGCCTGTTGGGAGTATCAAATATGGCTAAAACAACAGTGTAGGTTTTTAGAGATTGTATGCCCTCTGGGCACTGTTGTGATCGCACAAAATGTCCCCTCAAAAACGTAGACCCCAGTTTCAATTTACTGTTTTAATTTAGTATTATCTTTCATAATATCCACATGCTCATATAATGTCTCTACAATAGTGACAGCTTAGTAGTCTACAACAATAGCAAGTACTGTGTGAGTCATGTGGCAATATAATGAAAAAAAGAAATTTGTTTTCCTTTAGTTATATTACATTTTGGGACAATAATTGAAAATCATATAAAGATACCTCCCTATGGTATTTAAATGCAGAAGAACCAAAACTATCTAGAAAATCTAGATATTTCATTGGTTACTTTATCTCATTTTGTTATTTTATGCAGACCATATACATTCAAGCATGAAAAGACCCTGTGGTACTTGCTCAGTGGTAGATGATCTAATGCATTATGCAACCTGCTTACTCTCAACAGTTCATAGTAACAAACTGAGAGCCTTCTGTAGTTTCCCCTGTAAAACAGAAAGAGCAGGGTTATCATTCCTTCACAGGTGTAGGCACTTATGTAAATATGGCCAAAGTTCAGTGAAGTTAAAACTTTGTACTATGATCTAATGAACTTAAATACAATATGTTATAGAAAATTTTTGTGAGGCAGGGCAACATTCTAAGCAATGACCACAGAAGTGAATGATGAAATTTCACCAGGCTAATGGTTCTCACATTTTATGGGTTGGGTTCTTGATGCACATGGAGCAAGACTGTGTGCAATAAAAAATGTGAGTGTTACTCTAAAATGAATGGTCAGTTCTGATTATGCTTATTCTGCCTGGAACTCATGCAAAAGTGTGTGCTATTTAATAAAATGTAAGTGATTCAAAAATATTATTAGTTTCCCTTTATTTTTGTTGAAACACTGGCATTCTTTGCACGATAAGTCCAGAAAATGGTAAAGTTCTACATCCAACTATTATCTCCATATATTGAATTAGTTAGGTACCTACTTAATTTTAGACACTAAGATAAGAATTTTCATATCTATTACATAATTTCAGTCATCATAATAAACCTAGGTGTTGGAATTCTTAAAAATCACTTTTCACAGAAATGAGAAACCTGAGAACAATATAATTGAAGTAACCTTGTGAGATCCTATTACATTCAACGAGTTGAATTAATATCAAAACCAGAACAAATTTTAATGACCATGTTCATTTATGAACATCTTACACTGAAACCATTCATCCTGGTTTTAGGAGATTTAGTTACATTCTGTCTCAACCAGTCAGCTTTCTAATCAACGTTTATTTCTCCTCTCTACTCTCCTATAGAAAATGGTTACACGTCTGAAAGAGGAGTGAACCACTAAGTTTTTACTAATAAACATCAGATAATTGCATGGTGGATGTTTTAGACACTGTTAAAAGGTTGTGGCTATTCTGTTTAGTCTTGACACATGTAAATGTAACATTCACATAAGAATATTTTCCCTAAGAGTAAGAAATAAAAAGTCTTAGAACAATCTTCCTGAACACATGAATTCCCATAAAAAAGTTTTTACTTTAGAAAGGATAACATTTTATTTATATTAAAAATCTACTAAGTTCTACAATTTAGGATTGTATTACAAAAATTTATGGTTACATAAAAGCCTACCATGTCCTTAGAGACACCTTAATGAAAGTCTGGCTCATTGTAAATCCTCCTGAAGAGAATACAAAGAGAAAAATACTTTTCAAATTATCTTGCAAAGAATTTCTCTGCGATCCATAGGGAAAACTTTTATAGAATATGCAGGATACGTGCTGTCAGCCATCTATTGAATTTTCTGTATTGCATTTGTTTGGGAGAGAACACACATCAATAATGCAAATACAACCACCATCACCATGCTGAAATAATACATTTTAAAAGTAAATGCATGTAAATTATTTTCAACTTGATGATGTTTGAAATGTTTACATATGGAAAGGAAGCAGAACAGAACAGAAGATGGGAAATAAAATTTGGAAAAAGTTTTTTGCTATTAAAAAGTTTAATAGGATAAGAAAAATAAATACAGAATAACATTTTTAATCAAAATTTAGCAAAATTAAACAACCCTCTCATCACTAAAGTCTCCACAGATGATTAAAGTCAATGGATTTATCCTTTTGTTCCTAGAAAGTGAAAGAACATTTGTCCATGTGTCTCTTTTTTTTTTTTTTTTGCCAGTCCTGGGCCTTGGACTCAGGGCCTGAGCACTGTCCCTGGCTTCTTCCCGCTCAAGGCTAGCACTCTGCCACTTGAGCCACAGCGCCGCTTCTGGCCGTTTTCTGTATATGTGGTGCTGGGGAATCGAACCTAGGGCCTCGTGTATCCAAGGCAGGCACTCTTGCCGCTAGGCTATATCCCCAGCCCCCCATGTGTCTCTTGGTAGATTTGTGTGGGGAATGAGGCAATAGTGGTGTTTGAACTCAGCTTCCCACTTGCTAGGCAAGCACTCCACTAGTTGAGTATTTTTTCTAGAGCTTTCTGTCTGGACTACTTTTCACATTGGATCTCATTTCTGACTGGACTGATCTATATTATAACTGTCCTATTTACACTTCATACAGCTGGGATGATAGGTAAACACCAATGAAGCCAGATAATGGCTGGGTTGAGAAATCTAATACAATTTTAACCTAGGCTAGTCTTGAACTTTGATCTTCTGGATATAAGCCTCTTCAGTAGTAAAGATTACAAGCATGAGCTACCAGCATCCAGCTGGTAGTTTTGATTCTATATTAACTCTCTACTCAATAATTCTGAATTCATTCTCATCACAAATACTAGTAGCTGTGGAGTCAGTTATACATTGACTAATTTATTTTAACACAAACTAAAATAAACACAATTTGCTTGTATGAAATGCATTTATCTCTGAGAAAACTAAAATAATATCCTGTAAAATAATGTACTAACAGTACATAGGTTTTAGTACAATACTGAA
Organism: Perognathus longimembris pacificus; assembly: GCF_023159225.1. Classification (NCBI taxonomy): domain Eukaryota; kingdom Metazoa; phylum Chordata; class Mammalia; order Rodentia; family Heteromyidae; genus Perognathus; species Perognathus longimembris. The sequence continues at coordinate 133,354,824 of NC_063162.1, read as the reverse complement.
TCTATATTCAACATTGGCATCTTCAGAATTTTGTTAAAACCTCAATGATATTGCAAGATTTTTAGGATGTAATTATGTGCTTCATTATTTCAAAGAGTAAGTAGGAGGAAAATTAACATGCTAAATTTATAGACTTTAATTTTGTACATATATAATAGATTAAAGTACATATATGGTAAAATCTATTAGAATATGATATTACAACCTAAGAATATGCTGAGATGAGCAGAGATAATTTTACAAAATAAAGAATAGCTTTTGCAGTACAACAAATATATTGATATTGTATTTAATTAAGATAAAACTATCCTTTGACACTCTCATGGAAACCCAGAACAGCCCACATTTTCAAAATTTTATGAAGTAAAAATGCTGCATGTGTTACATTTTATTCTGGCAGTCCTGGGGCTTGAATTCATGGCTGGGATGCTATCTCTGAGCTTTGTGTACTCAAGGCTTGGTCTCTATAACTTTACGCACAGCTCCACATTTGACTTTTTGATGCTTAACTGAAGATAAGAGAATTACAGTCTTCCTGCCTGGGCAGGATTTGGACTGTGATCCTCACATCTCAACCACCTGAGTAGCTAAGATTATAGACATGAGCCACTGGTGTAATTTTTGTTGATTTTAAGCATAAATTAATATTTTTCAATATGTGTGCAATAAATTGCTTTTTATTCAAACATTAATATATATTTCTCAATATGTCACAAGCAATTTTAATTACTTTTACTTCATGTGGCATCTTGGGGGGGGTCAGGCTCTTATTTTAATGCAAACTTCAGACTTGGTGAAACCCTAGGTAATCATTTTTTTTCAAATTGCCACATAAAAGTGAGCACTATCAAGGGGAGAAAAAGATCATGAAAAATATCAAAACATCCCTGAGAAGTCCTGATTTTTAATGCCTTAATAAACAGTTGAGTGTAAAATTGTAGCCTTCAGATTTTACTTAGCCCCATACTTCTAATGTCTTAGCTGTGGCTGACCCTATAAAAATGCTGTTAATGGCTCACTTTACTGGAATTTATTGCTAACAGGATGGAAAGCCACAGAAGCTATTAAAGTACTATGGTAGCAATATGCAACCTCAAGTTCTTAAATGTGGTTGTAGTTTGAAATCATTAAAATGTAGATGAGAATTAAGCTAAAGATGGATTTTATGATTGCTGTTAAGGTATTGCATAATTCTTAAAATACACGTATGGGTGAGCGTATATAAATAACTTGCACATTAGTATATCTTATAACTGCTCTGAGGGAAAGGGCTTTTCTCCAGCTGACATCTTCTTATTTAAGAAAAAAAGCTTTGTGATTGATCAAGTAAAACAGATAAATTTCTTTTTTTAAGATTGTAGTTATACACACACGCGCGCATACGTGCATGCGCGCTCATACACACACACACATATATAACTGTTTACTAATTTTCAGGTGCCTCCTGTATGTGACATTTAAGATGCATGAGAAGTTAGAAGTATATTCTGTATAAGTCACAAATTTGCTTCGTATTTCACAGAGCATTTCAAAACCAGAGCTATTATCATGCCAGGTGATTTTAAGATAGCACATTCATATATAGATATACCAAGGGACACATATATAAGAGGCATCGCTTCAGGGATAAGATTCTCCACGTTGTACTGAGTTACCCTATCTAGACATAGTTTAAAAACGCCTCCATATCTACAGAACACCGTCTAGTATCTCGAGAGCAATGTACCAACATTACTTAATTGATTACAGCAGAAATTCAAATCTGGTGAGTTGTGTTAAAATATGAAATTTCTGAGAACTTATTTTTGAAGAAGTATATTTTTCACGCTTTATATTTGATAGCTACCTTCTCTTTGAGGGGTTATCCACTTTTGGGGGGACTGTCTGCTTTTTTCTTAGATCACTCCACATTAATGGCAAAAAATGTCTTTCACAGACTGCTTAGCTCTTCGCTAGCACTCAGGTGCCCATTGATCCTTATCAACTGCATTGTTATAAAATGCTGCAGAGCAGTTTATTACTGGAATTTTTTTTCTCTCACTACTTACAATTGATGCTGTAATTCTGGGGACATGTTGACATTTTATTTCTCTTTATACTCTGAATCATCTCAGCCACCACCATAGGTTGAACTACTATTTATATTTCCCCTTGGATTTCCAACCTGAGCATTGCTTTCTGATTGCTTTTAAGCTGCAGACTCTTCAGTGTGAAAATACACTTTGGAAGCCATTAAACCTAGTGTTTTCCAAACCATGAACCCCCTCAGCCTAATCTCTTGATGCCTAACTGTTCCCTTGTTGGGTTAATGGTATTAATTTACCCACCCCCTCCCTCTCTGTAATTGAAGCTAATGGAGAAATCTCATAACTGAAGTATCTTGCAGGAACCTTACTTTTGTCAGTTCTTTGTCCATGATGCAATTTATTTATTTACACAAAACACAGGACTTCCGTGTTCTAGGAAAATTAATACATTGTCAAATATCTCTAGGTCTAGTTATACAAAGAATCATTGAAATTACTGGTTTGGATTTGGAGGACAGTCCTATAGTCCCCTTTTCCTTGCCTTATTTTTAAACCAGTTCTTTTTAATATATTTAAAACAATATATTATTCTTAAGGGGTTTCAATTCAACATGTCAGTTTGTGAGGGCAGTACATCTCTATCAATGTCACTCCTTTCATCATTCTCCCCACCCCTCTCAAACAGATATAATGAGGACATTGGTGAAGAAGGGAGGTTATGATGGGACCATTAGAAAATAAGAATTCATACTGCTTAAAGTTCTGTAGGTTTGTGACACACACATGTTTTTATGTGTATATGTAAATATAAAACATATATACACATATTATATAATATATCATGTATGACAACATATGTATATATAAACATGTACATGTTTATATACATGCATATGCATGTGTACGAATATAAACATTTAAAGGAAATATAATACATCCAGTGTTTTTTTTTTAATCAAAATGTTGTTCTTTAGTTTTAGGAAGGCTTTTATGAAATCATATTTTTTTATTGTTTTGGTCTACTTCTGTAAAAATTGCCATTACATTTTGGTAGGGAGTTCACTGAGTCTACAGATTTCTGTGGGCACTGTGGATTATTTAACAATATTAAGACCTTACATTTTATAATTACAGTATATCTTTGCATTTATTTTTGGCTTCTTCAATTTCAGCAATTGTATGGAAAATTCAGTAAGGAGAAAAGTCAACCCATGGGATGGGGGAAATTATTATTAAAACATGTATTTGACAAGTAGTTAATATTAAAATATATAAGAAATTCATAAAACTTAATAGCAAATACTCTGATAATCTGATTAAAATGGCACACCGCAGCTGAGTATGGTACTTCATAATGCAATCCAAACTTCCTGGAAGGTAGAAAGAGGGAAGATCATAGCTTCAGATCAGCTCAAGCAAAAACAAATATTTACAGAGGCTCCATTTCATTTAATAAGCCAGGTAAGATGTTATGAGTCCCTCGTCTTAACTACCCGGGATGTACAAGTAGGATTTCCATAGTCAAAATTTTTGTTGCAAAAAAATGGGAGAACTCCTCTGAAAAATAATTAAACCAAAAAGGCCTTGAGTGTCCCTTCGTAGCAAGCATCAGGCTTTTAGTGTAAATCTAGTACTATCAAAAAATTGGCAAAATACTTAAACAGTTATTTATCTAAATCACACACATACACACATTTTCATATATATAAATGTGAGTATATATATACCTAATATATATTTTCAAGAAAATACAATAAAGTACAGGAAATAATATTTCACATTTCTTAACATTAAATCTCTCAGAAAGATTACTGTTAGTAAGGATAAAGAGAAACTGGAAAACTAGCACTTACTTGGTAGGAAAGGTAAATTTTGCATCAGTTAGGGAAGACAGTGTGGAGGTTCCCTACACCATTAAAAGTGAGAGGTCATATGATCCCACACTCCTTCCTTATGATAGGTCAAATGAAGGGATAACTGCAACCTTATATTCATTAAAGACTATTCACCATAGCCAGAGCATGGAAATAACTTACATGCCCATGGAGAGATGAGTAAATAAAATTTCCTGGTATTTATATGCAACAGAATGTTATTCAGTCTTTAAAATGAAGGAAATCTTGTCACACATTACAACATGATGGTAAGAGAATTGTATTCATTGCTGAAGGACCAATGCTTCCTGATTCTGATCACATCAAGAATATTAAATAGTCAAATTCATGAAAACAAAGAGTAGAATAATTTCCTGGATTGGGCCAATGGGAAAATGGATAGTTACTTTTCAAGAGAAATAAATAAATGTTCACTTATGCAAAATGAAAAGTTGTAGTGAATTTTTCTACAGATGAATGCCCATGGTTAATAATATTCTATAATTCATTTAACACTTTTTGTGTTTTGTTTTTTGTTGGTTTATGGGGCTTGAACTCAGGGTGTGGGCACCTTCCCTGCGGTCTTTTGCTAAAGGCTAATGCTCTGCCACATTGAGCCACTGGACCACTTCCTCATTTAAATTTTGTTTACAGAGTAGGTCACATGTTAATTTTCCATGCCACAATTAAAAACAAAGCAAAACAAAATCTAAGAAGGATAGATAGCAGAGGAGAAATATCCATTCCTTTGGATTAAAAAAAAAAAGACCACTTCTTTGTGGTTTCTACTACTGATGGGATAGCAACCTAGCCTCTTCTTGTGTCTTCTAAATTAGAAGCAGTGACAATTTCCTGCAATTACTAAATTTTTGGTTTCCTCCAATTCCTATGAAATGAAATCATGTCATTTTCAGGGAAATTGGTGGAACTGGAGATCATCTTGTGAAATAAAACAAGCTAAACTGAGAAAGAAATATATTGAGTATTTTCCTTCTAATTCAAAATATGGGCAAAGATAGAAATAGACACAGAGTAGGAAGAGAGAGAGACAGAGGTGGAGAAAGAAAAAACAGAGACAGAAAATGTAACAGAATAACTGTAAAGGGGAAAGTCACTGAAGAAAACAAATTGGCCAGAGAGACGACTGGTTGAAGGAAAAGGAGAAGATTATCAGATCATTATATTACACAGGAAAGTCAACAAAACTACTGAGTGTAATTAATATATATTAACACAAAGTACCATCTTTTTCCATTTTAAACTTATTTGTTGACTGAATCATCAATCCTTCCTTCTTTTAAGTCTCCTGTTTCTCTGTGTTCTGTGCCATGGCTGTCTTACACTACATATCTCCTGCCTGAATGTTCCCAATAAGTTCTTTACTGTTTTCCAGTTTTATGTGTTTTTGTCCCTTTTCCTTCAGTGAGAGAAGTCTTTCTAGTTGTCAAGTTTCATTTCCATCACTTTTTAAATAGATGTAACTTTCAAAATAAAGTGTCACCTTCATAGCCTAGCTAGTGTTGTAATTCTTTTATTTATTTTTATCTTGGATCCTCTTCAAAGTTAGCTGACATGTTTCTCCCTTATTTTATGCCTTTGTTTCATTATTTGCATAGTGAAGTGGGCATTCTCTGGTTTTATTTTATTTGTATATGTCAATTGCCTCCCTTTAGCACTTTTCTTAGTTTCAAAGTATCTGCCTGCACTTTCCCTAAATCAAATTATTCCACCTGCCAATTTTTCTGTAGATCTCTCCTTCAATCCACTACAGTTTCCTCTGTTCTCACCTCCACATTGTGATTCTACCATCACTCCTGCCTGTCTCCCAGGTGGATGGCAAACACCCACTTCTTAGGTGATTAGTATATTGAAGTGCAAATAGCATCATATGATAAATACTTGCAAAATAATGTATCAAGAAATGATTGAGAACTGGGTTCTTATGTAATGCTAAAAGATGTGTCTTTCGTATTAACTAACTCCTCTGTAAAGTGTTATTCAACCAAACATTGCCTTTCACTTGCAGACTGATATGAAATACTTGGCTAGTACTCAAATACATTATGATCCCCCAACACATTATAAACTGAGGCATATTATATATTAATGTATATACTCCAGCTTGTTTCTCCCTCATCTCCTTTGTTTCATGAGCCAAGAAGTGAGGAGTTAGAATGCTAAGCAGATGGTCTGCCATGTGAACATGGTATAATAATGCTGGGGAAGCTATGAACCATGTTTTCAAAATAAAATTTGCACTTGTCACTTAGGAGAACTTTATGACAAAGGAATAAAAACACAATGCCACTTATTAAACATGTTTAAATGAGTTAATGCTTCTTCTTACAAGCAACCAAGCCAAGCCAATAACATTGCCAGCATTTTACAAATGGAAACACTGAGGGTGAATTAATTAATTTGTGAAAAATTATAGTCATTGATTCCTGAATACCATTTTAACTGTAATTTCTATAGTCATTCTATGACCCCTGTTCAATTCCCTTTCTGGAAGCATCAGTAAATAGTCACAAAGTATTATTAGCTTCTAATGCCTTTTTTGAAAAATCAATCTGTATTTATTTATTAAGACATTGTTTTCTAATTTTAAGAACTTGTGAGGAAATATAGCTATCTGTTTATCTATACATCTACATATTACAATTTCAACGAATTAGTAAGATTTATGTGAAAATCATAGGTGTGAATTAATATGTAAAATCTCCAGAAAGACTAAGAAATACAGGGTAACCATATAATAAGATAACATATAGAAGACTCATAGGTCCTCTGCTGAGGACACATGTGTCTCACACAGTCACAGCAGTAAATGACTTCAGTTATCCAGGAGAGATGCAATCAACAGGAAACAGATGAGAAACCATGGCATGCTGACACAGATACATAAATAAGTGCGTTCAAGTTAGTACCACAGAATATTTTGTCCAAAAGGTATTTTTAGTTTTATGTAGAGGAGCTTGATCATTTTGTGTACTGGATATTCTATTTAGAATTACAGTAGAAATAGTTCTTACTGAAATAGTAAAATCAGGTATGTAAGAGGCTTATGGATGAGCAGGTGCATATCTCAATGTACTGCAAGTTCATAATGTCTGAATTTGTATGTTTCCTTCCATGAAGCAAGTTCTAAGTTCTGACTGTAATTGAGTGCTTTGAAAAAATAAATATTTTTTTTACAGATCACATAGCCAACTCCATAACCTTAATGGCTGCACTGTGGGAATGTTTATGACTCTAACAACGTTATACTTCATTTTCCTGCTTATTACAGGTAAACTGGTTGAGCCATAGTGCATACTGTCTAAAATTAGGCTTTCGTAGAAAACCCAGTACCCCTGAGTTAGTGTATTAGCATGTGTCAATTCCTATAGCTAGCTGTGTCTCTTCTCTGGACGTCTCATTATCATGTTCCTGATGCTAACTGGTTACACTAATTTCTTTCTGCTTAAAGACAAGGCACTTGTTGAAACTTCCCATTTGCATGATAGTCTGCATGCAATTAAAACCACAAGTTCTTTGCTATTTTAGTTAGGGCTATTTATTTGTTTGTGGGGTTTTTTTTGTGTTTTTTTTTGAGCTTGTAATTAGCCCAATCTGATTTTGAACTTACAATCTGTTGGCCTTAGCCTACTAAGGGCAGAGATGATAGAAAAGCACCACCTAACTTGATAAAAGTGTATTATGATTAAATGTGCAACCTTTTAAAAATGTTGATGTCTAACATAGGTTTTTTTTTTTTTTTTACAATTTCTTAGGTTCTTTTTTGTATTTATTCTTTTTTTTTTCTCAAATTTTTATTATCAAACTGATGTACAGAGAGGTTACAGTATCATACGTTGGGCATTGGATACATTTCTTGTACTGTTTGTTGCCTTGTGCTTTTTTTATTGGCGGTCCTGGGATTTGAACGCGTTCTCACTCTCACCTAGCTTTCTTGATTAGCTGATCTTGAGCCAAGCCTTTATCTTTGCTTTTGGCTGGTTATGTTGAAGAAAAGTTGAATCTAGTAGACTTTTCTGCCTCAGCTGGCTTTGAACAAGGATTTTTTTCAGATTTCAGCTTTCTAAGTAGCTAGGATTACAATTGTGAGTCACCATTGCCTGGAACCAAATACAGTGCAAATTTAATAAGTATAGTTCTTATGTTGAACATTAGATTTCTGATTTTTCTGCCTACATGTTTCCTGCTTTGCATCCTCTGACCTACATCTCCATATATTTGTCCCCCCAACACCTTTGGTGAGGCTAAATTTATTATCTCTTTTGATGCTTTTGTTTACTTAATTGTTTATGTATTGATTTATGTATCCATTCATTTGTATATATTACACGTATAAGAGTATACAATGCTCTGTTTATGAACCCACTTAGCTTAACTGCTTCTCTGTATTTAAACAGGAAGATAACTCTGATTTTATGGAAAGGAAGTAAAATGTAAGATTTAAGGGGCTATAGGACATTTTATATACAATAAAATTAAATTTAAAAAGAAATACTCTATTTCTTAAATTTGCATCCATATTTCCTGACTGAACACTTAATTATAACCAGAAAACATACAATGTTGATATAATAACAGGGCCCTAATAATACCTTATCAGATCCGAGAAGATAGATAATTCTAATAAAGAGTTCACGTCTCTTCCTCCCTATAATGCTGATTTGGTATTCCAGGGTCCATACTTCATGATGACCCCAAATCTTCCCCATGAATATAGCATGGTATCATTTAATTGCACTTTGAAATTTAGGTTTTCTTACTAGAAACAGAATTATTTTATGTAGTGATGTATTTTAGCCTTCTCTCTCTCTAAGGAAGCATTGGGGAATATGATATGCAAAATTAGTGAAGGAAGGGTTGAAAGTGGATGTGTGGATGTGTGTGTGTGTGTGTGTGTGTGTGTGTGTGTGTGATTTTGAATGCATGAATACTCTTAATAACAGGCTTTCAAATCATAAGAATAGTTACTGAGAGCTGAGTTGAAAGTTTCCCATCCTTAATCATAGCACATTTTTATTTTCCACATTGCAATTAGATAAACTAAATGTCCTCCTACTTTTGCCAGGAAAAGTGGAGGTATCAATTATCTGAAATGTAATTTAATTTCTTTTGTGTGTCAGGCCACTATTGAAAAAGAGATACAGATGGGGAAAATCAGCCATAATCAAGAAATAATAAATAATTACACTGAAAGTCTAGTCTAAGTAGCTTGTCCAGACTTTTGTTTGTTACCTCAATTACATGAGTTATAAAAATGGTGATTAAATGAATGAACAAATGATCTTTTCACAGTCCAGCATTGTAACTTGCTGTCAGATCTCTTGTCGGTGCTCAGTAAAGGTGGGAAGCCGAGGAGACAAGGAAGAATGGTGATTCAGAGCAGGGGTCTAAAATACATGTCAGATAGGAAAAACACAAAACAAAACAAAACAAAAAAAAAACAGGTCAAATTAAACATCTGAAGCCATCCTACTTTTGGCTGATTTTCTTACAGCATATGGTAAAGGGAAGAAGAATCGATCAAAAGAAATGGCTTTCCCTCTGAGAGTAATGACACAGCTAGTTCTGTTAGGAATATTTCTTTTACATTGAATGCAAGTTTTAAATAAGAAAATACTTCAAAATATAATGAATCTAATTATTGTTAGACACATTGAAATAATATTGGGGTAACCCATTCTTTCTCTTTCTCACACCAACACAAGCACACATACACCCACATTCACACACCAGATCACTTCATTTTCATCACAGAAAAGGACACTACTAGCTGTGCACATAAATAGAAATTGCCTCTGTGAGTTACAGGAAAAACACAGCAAATGCTTTATATATGACTTATGATACTCATTGAAAATTTGACTACAGCTAAGCATCTATAAATTTATCTAGAGCAAAAATGCAAGAATGAGGCCAGTCACAATGGCCCCTGATTATGATAAAAAACAAAAAACCCTGGGAGGTGTAGAAAAGAGGACTGTGGTTGAGTCCAGCCTGAACAAAAAATAAGCAAGATCATATGTCAAAGGAGAAATCAGGTATGATGGTACATGTCTGATATCCCAGCTATGTGAAATGCTGAAATACGAGGATCATGGTCCCAGGGAACCCGAAGTGGAGTCATGAGACAGTAACTAAAGCAAAACGGACTGGGGATATAGCTAAAGTGGTAGAAAAGTTGCCCAGCAATCACAACGCCCTGTGGTCGAAGCTTAGTACTACCAAAACAAAACAAAAATAGCCAGGCACCAGTGACTCAGACCTGTAATCCTAACTATTCAGAAGCCCCAGATCTGAGGATCATGGTTCAAACCCATCCTGGGCAGAAAAGACCAAGAGACGTTTATTGGAGATAAATGTCCAATCTCCAATAAACTGCTCAGAAAAGGCACTGTGGATCAAGTAGTAAAGCACTAGCCTTGAGCACAAAGAGGCTCAGAGACAGTGCCCAGGCCCTGAGTTCAAGCGCCCCAGAACAGGCCAAAAAAAAAAAAAAAAAAGTAACATTAAAATAAATAAGTTTAGGGTGTATTGAGTAATCTCTACCTAACTTTTTCTATTCTGAATGATCTTTCTTCCAATTGCCATGTGCTTCTGAATCATGTATTCCATTATTTGGTGGATGGAATCTTTCAAAATGATATTGGTTTTTATAACATCATAACACCCACCAGTTTACCCTGAGCATTGCTTCATCCAATTGAATAGGAAATTGAAAATAATTCATTCTATTTATTTGAGAAATGTCCACAGCTATAGAGAAAATAAATACGTGTATTTGTGCATACTTTTCTGGTTTAAAAACTTAGTTTCATAATCTCAATACCTTTTTATTTTGTTCAAGGAACAACAGCTAACGAGGGCTATAAGGACAAAGGAAATTCTGTCACTGGCTAGGGGAGCTCAATAGGAGCAAAACTTACAGCCAGGGGAGACCTCCAGCACACTAAAGTTGCTGAACTGAAGTCCTTTGTTCAAACTGCACCCTAGGTGCAATGCACAGGGCTTTGCATGAATCCCCAGGTTTGCTGTAAATGTACCCTTCTTTCTTAAAGCAGTGCTAGAACACTCAGGTTCTCCCTGTACCTCTGTTTTTGCTGTTTTCCCCTTACCTGTCATGTTCATCTTTCTTATATCTAGTAAGGTTGTTTTCTCACTCTCTGTGGGAAAGTTTTTGATGAATGCAGTGATCTCTGCTTAAATTCCTAAATCAACTTCTTCATTCTCAACCTTTTTTTTCACAGCTCCAAGACAAACGTTTTAAGCTGTCTACAGAGTGTGGAATATTGCTACTTAGATTTCAGCTGCAAAGACACTTCTGTGACTTCTACACTTTAAAGGTCATTATTATATCTGAAAGCTTATATGGTTTAGGGATTTCTTCTCCACTTTTAGATTAACCTTGGAGTCTACTCTGTTACAAGTCTGCCTTTATTTACCATGTAAGGTGGCTTTGCCACATGCACCTTTGTGCTTTGTATCAGCCTGGCTTGTGATTCTTGTTATCTCTGTCATTTAGATTTCTTTTCCAACTCAATGGTTATCGTTAAATGGTACATCGTCTTTTATCCAGTCTACGAGGAGACAAATTTCAATAGATTACCACTTAAGCTTTCTAAATTACTGTCTTAATTATACACCCAATCCTTTTGTATAAATATTCAGCAATTACTTTATTTAATAGAAAATGCTAGCAACTCATCTGATGCTTACTTGTTCCAACATCAGAAGTTCCATTTTATATATTCCGTGCCCAAATCAAATTAGTTGCTTTTTTATCTGTGCATGTTTAGTTCTTTGCTTTATGTTAATATCCTCTGGTTGACACAATCTTGATCTTGGTGTATTAAAATAATGCATGTCATTCAAATATGTGTTTAGATAACATGAAACACTCATAAGAAACAGTCTCAGTACTGTAGTCATCTTCTGGTCTCAATCATTGGTGGCTCCTTCCAGGTCTCTATCTCTAATATATTCTCATGCTACCTGCTAGGGCACACATTTGTTTGTTTGCTTTTAATATTTTTTGCCTTAGGAGGGCAGGCACACACCATGACACCCAGCTTTTACTATTGATATGGGGGCCTCATTAACTTTTTGCTCTCAAAATGATTTTCTACTGATTGCAATCTCTGGAGTAGCTAGGATTACAGATATGATTCACTGCACTGGGCTGAGACATAATTTTTAATTCCCAGAACCTTTAAATATGTTAGCTAACATTGCAAAAGTGACTTTGCAAATAAAGGATGGTTGGGTATTATCATGATAAACCCCTTGAAACTGCATTCAGTTCTTTTGAATTGTCAAAGTACTGTACAGAGGAGTTACAGTTACATATGTAAGACTGTGAGTACATTTCTTATCAAACTTTTTCCATCCTTCTTTTTTCTTCCACCTTCCTCCCTCCCCAGTCCCTCCTCACTCTCCTCTGACTTGTACAGTTGGTTTACAGCATATTGTCTTGTGTTGCACTGGTTCACCTTTTACCCTTTGTATCTCCATTTTGGTGTTCCCTTGTTGAAACTGCATTCTTTAGAAGAGTTTAATAAAAACCAGAAAAGAAGGTCAGAAAGACATAATGTGAGAAAGACTTCAACTCTCCTGGATGCCTTTGAAAAAGTATAGGAAGTGTGAGCCAAGAAATGTGAGCAGATTCTAATAGCTAGAAATATGAGGAAACTAATTCACAAATTCAACACCCACTCTTCCCAACTGAGAAGAGACTTGCTAACATATTTATGGGGCCTATATCAGATTTCTGACAGAGAGAACTATAAAATAACTACAACTGTAAGATTAGAGCCATGATACATTGCAAACTAAGCCATTAGTTTGAAATAATTTTTACAGAACAAAATAGAAAACTAATGTCAGAAGTTAAGAGATTCTAAGTCTAACATATAAGAAAAAGCCAGTCAACGTTGACTTTGACTGCACATCTTATAATTCATCATTCACAATCTAGTTTATATGATTTTGATTTTGCATATTTATCCACATCTCTAGATACACACTGTAAAAATATTGTATAGTATTTACTTTACATGTCATCATGCAAAGCACACATGCAAAAACAAAGCTACTTTTAATATCACATATGTAATAAAAATGCATGAACTAATTGTCAAGATGATGTCCTACTCTCCTTTGATGAATGGAGAAATAGAAGACAGAACATGATTGGAAATAACATTTAAATAAGTCTCTGACAAAAGTGAGTGAATGAAAAATGAAACCATTTAGACTAAAGTTCAAATGTCAAAGCAGGAAAAGCAATTCTGATTTAAGTATGACCTTACAGATTACTGAAGGCAGGCAGGTAATAATCTTCCTGCAGAAAGGTAGGATTGCTTTCCAAACTCAGGCAGCACCAAAATCCTGGGAAAGATTACATTCTTTATAGGGGTCAGAATGATGATCAGCACATAGCTAATTCAGGATTTTTTTTTTACAATTTAAGGGAGAATTTCACTCCATATCAGTATATTGTTTAACAATATGGTAATAAAATCACAGAGTAGCAAATATTTTATTAAATCAAGGAAATATAAATTATAATTTATGCTAATATTAATTTATACATATATTATAGAGCTGTGAAAATAAACTTACTATCTATTTATAAGTACTAAAAATGGAATCAACCCTCTAAAATGTTGGCACATGTATTTTTGTTTAAACACACCATGTTTTCCCTCCTGTTATGGTCCCAAGAATTTGAAGTAAATCAAGAAGTTTCATTAACACATATGTTTCTCCTCCTGTTCTTATCCTAAGAAGTTGAAATCCATCCAGAGCGGTTTTATCCAGACCTTGTGCTCAGAGTATCTTCAGAACAGCAGGAAGAAAAAAAAGTGTTCTGATTTTCTCCCTCTTTGGGGGAATAGATCCATTTCATTGTGTGCAATTTTCAGTGATGCAGAAAATGCAATATGGAAATAAAAAGGCCATATGTGTTTATCTTTGCAAATCTAATGCTAGACTAACAAGGGTGGAGAGGAAGAAAGGCAAAAAAAAACCCAAAACATCAATCTCTTGGGTTTGTTTTGAATTTTAGTGTGACACAGAAGCAAAGAAAATGCTCCTGGTTCTTGGTCACTTGTTCTGCTTTGAATATTTCAGATTTTTGTATTGCAAAGGAGTAAAGGTATGCATCACAAAGCTGCCATATGATAGTTGATAGAAACAGTGAAAAAAATCTCTGGGATAAAGGATGTGATTGAGTACTATTCCTAAGACTGATGTGAATCTATGACTCCAAATACCATTTTGATCCCTATAGCTCATATTGCTGTAGGAAATATTCTATCTTCAGCATTTCTGACTCTTGCCTTTGTGCCTGAAACAGCACAGATCAGCAGACTGAAGAATGTATTAGTGACTGTAGGTAAATGTTTTATTCTCACACTTAGTTAATAAACAGAGTATTATTAAATCAGGAGATATATAAATGAGTTAATAAATAACTCCTGCTTGCCACAATAAAGATGTTAGATGGCTCCAAGGTCAATTCTCCTGTAAAATGTTCCACTCGCCATTTCTGTTTAGTGATGTCTGTGTTGAGTTTACGTCCAACACTGATTAAGCATATACTCCTCTGTAAGGGCTAAGTTTTAAAAAAAATAGGTGATTCTTTTTTGGCTTACGGAACATCTCTGTTAAATCTTCTAAATTGGTTTGAGGAGGAGATACCACGACTTTCTTCCCCTTTACATATAGGCTGATGTCTTATGTCTTAAACTAAAGCTATGCTCACATCAGAGCACTTAACTAAATAATTGCCCTAATGGGAATTTAACCTGACTCTCAGTCTTAATTGCATGATTACTTCAGTATGAACATACTCTAATAAGATGCCTGAGAAAAACTTTGCCTTTGTCTTCCAAAACCAAAGTATTATTCTGTCTCTTCATTGAATTGTCCTCACTAAAGGTATAATAAATGTTAAAAGTAAAGTGCTTCAATAGAAAGACATGCTAGAAATAAACATTTATATTAGTGATAACCTACAGATAGATACTGGTTTTTTTTGTTTTGTTTTTGCCAGTCCTGGGGCTTGGACTCAGGGCCTGAGCACTGTCCCTGGCTTCTTTTTGCTCAAGGCTAGCACTCTGCCACTTGAGCCACAGCACCACTTCTGGCCGTTTTCTGTATATGTGGTGCTGGGGAATTGAACCCAGGGCCTCATGTATAGGAGGCAAGTACTCTTGCCACTAGGCCATACCCCAGACCCAGATAGATACTGTTAAAATTCTGAAAAAAATACTTTTATACTCCTCTCATTTTCACTCTCTTGCTTTCTCACTCTCCCTTTTCTCTCTGAATTCTCTTACATATATTCAGACAAATACATGTACATGTATAGTGTATACACACAAATGTGTACACACATACTTATACAATGCAGATCCTTCCAATTATCATTTTATTCTATGTGAGTTTCAGTATCAGTAGCTAAAACCTAAACCTAAGCCAAATGTCATTACCACAGAATGAACTACTATACAGTCATCATAGGAAAGGGAGAAATCTACTACAGCTAGTGGAGTCACTAAAACTCCACCCAGCCTTCAACTGCTAATCATCATCCTGATGCATTACTTACAGCTACCATTTCAGGAAGAGTGATAGCTGATAAATACCAAATAGTAAAATATTTAATTATTGCACAATAAAAACTAATTATAGAAATCTCTGTCATAGCAAATAGAAATCATAAAATAAACTTTATAAGTTTTGTCAATGTTCAAATCTTTTAGAATTAGTGTAGATAAATAATTGATTATGGATACATACTTTATACCTAAGCAAGTATTTACTTTGAAAGCTTAGATTCTTTCACATTTTGAAATATAAAAGTATTTTCATTCTTTCTTGTTTTCTTTCCTTCCCTTCCTCCCTTCCTTCCTTCATTCTCTCTCTCTTTCTCTCTCATACTAGTGATTGAAGTAGTTGTCACACTTGCTAGGCAAGTAGCTGAAACCTGAGCCACGCCTCAGCTCTTTATGCTTTAGTTTCTCTCTCTCTCTCTCTCTCTCTCTCAAATAGAATCCCATTTTTGCCTGGCTGGCTGGGCACTGGGAATCTTCTAACATCTGCTTCTCATGCAGTTGGAACTACATGTGTCTGTACCATACCAGATTCAAAGATTCAATTTAATAAACAAAAAATTTCACATCAACAGATAAGATGGCATGGGAAAGGCAAGTATCCATACTAAATCAGTTTGGGATGCTATCAATGACATTCAATTTTCAGAACTAATAATAAAAAACAGTTCCCTAAAAGTAACTGAGCAATAAATGTTCAGTGCGTTATATTTCACCTAAATACAACTGTCGTGGTGAATCTAAATTGTCAATCTGGATTGAATTGAGAAAATTCTTTAAGAATAGTACAACACACTTTCGGGTGTCAGTGATGGTGTTTCCAGAGGTGATAGGGTATTGGTCAGATACCAGTCCTGAATGTGGGAGATACTCTGGAGTAGGGTAGCCAGTTGGAACAAAGTGTCACAAGAATGCTCCCTCATAGACATGCTCTTGCAGCACTCTGCCTGTGGCCTATCACCAGGGGAGCAGAGCTGTTCCTTCACATCCTTCCACCTAATGTTCTCCTTGTCACTGGCCTCAAAGCCTGAAAGGGCCTGAAGAAGCCAACCACAAAATGAAGTCGCTGGAACTGGGAGCCACAATGTATACACATATTGAAACATCACACTGTCTTCATTAATATGTAATTTTGTATATCAATGGAAAGCAAATTAATTAAATTACAAATGTCCCAAATGACCTTAGCAGGAATATTTAAAATAGATCCCATGACAAATATTATAAAGACCCCAAGATATTACAAAATGCACCCTGGTTTGAAAATTTATTTCTCTCTCTACATGTTGCTACCTGTTACGTGGTGATAAGTTCTCTCCTACAGATTTTGATCTCCAAACTCATTGAACATTGTGTTAGCAGCAGATCACTTTAAAAATGCACTATCAGGAGGCTGAGATCGGAGGATAGTGGTTGGAAACAGGCCTGGGCAGAAAAGTCCCAGTGAGACTCTTACTTCCAATTAACCACTCAAAAACCAGAAGTGGTGGGCTGGGGATATGGCCTAGTGGCAAGAGTGCTTGCCTCGTATACATGAGGCCCTGGGTTCAATTCCCCAGCACCACATATACAGAAAACGGCCAGAAGTGGCGCTGTGGCTCAAGTGGCAGAGTGCTAGCCTTGAGCAAAAAGAAGCCAGGGACAGTGCTCAGGCCCTGAGTCCAAGCCCCAGGACTGGCCAAAAACAAAAACAAACAAACAAAAAAAAACCAGAAGTGGTGCTGAGGCTCAAGTGGTAGAGTGCTAGCCTTGAGAACAAAGAGGCTCAGGGACAGCATGCAGGCCCTGAGATCAATTACCACAACTGACATTTTTTTTAATGCACTAGTAATAGTTGATATAAACCAATAATAATATTTCTATATTTTTCTTGTTAAATCAAAAGAAAAGTTCAATATATTGAGGATATATTTCATACCTATTGGGTTTAGTCTTGATTTTTGTTTCCAGGAATAATATAGGGACGTATGTTCAAACTTATATAAAACATATAGAATTATGCATTGTAAGGAATTTTTACCTGTCATTTTGTCAGGCTTCCATTAACAAGCAAAGATACTGTACGATACCTGCTTCACTAGTTTGTTCTGTTCTCTTCCTATTGCCATCGTAATTGGTCCTTCCTGTCTACATATTAGTTTTGATCATTCCTAACCTGCTTGTTCTATCTTCGTCAGCTCAGCTCCTTTTCTGCATCTGCAAGGACAATTGGCTCCATCCAATGAGGCTTATGGAGATTTCAAACAATTGATTTCATGACTTAAAAAGTATTTTTGTATCTGTGTAATAAAAAAAGAAGACAGAGGCATTTTTCTCAGGGCTGATCTATTTGAGGAGAAGCCCTAGATAACTGAAAATGACAGCATCTCTGTTACTGCTCAAATGATGTGGATTCAAGCATAACACTAACAAGATGCACATACAATACTGAAGTATAGTCACAGGACAATATTGAGGTTTACAAATGCTGCCCCAATAGTGCTTAGGTCCCTAGGAGGAGAGGATGAGTTTATAATGGTTGAAGAATTCCAGCTGTAGTACTTGTTCTGGATCGTGGCAAACTGGCATGCCTCAGCAATTCATATCTTGATAACAGGGCTATGAAATGAATGAAAAGACACATCTATGCTTTCTGGACACAAATATGAACCTATGGTTTGAGATTTCTTCTTTAGGATTTGTTTCAGTTCCATTGCTAACAGGGATCCTCAGATTTCAGTCTGTTGAATCACTAGGATTTCAGGCATGAGAGATCAGCACTGGCCACAGGAGACATTTCTATGCTATGCTTTACTTACATGGTTAACAATTACACCTGTAGGGCAGTTAACAATTGTAAATTGCCATGATCAGTTTCTGACAATGTGTTGTTCTCTGAACCTTTTTTATTATTTATATTAAATTATAAAGAATGACCTAAAATATTTAAGAAAATAAACTTAAGTTTAACTTAGAATTCCATCTTGGTACCTCTAACCATGAACATGCTCATACAAAGTCACTAGCAAAAATTGCACTTTTTGGACAAAGACTTATGACATTGTTTTACTTTTTCCAAATTTTCCTTTTCCTTATAAATGGTACAATATCATTTTTTTCTGATGGAAGCATAGAATTCCATAGCATATATGTATCACATTTTCATGACCCATTCCTCCACTGAGGGGCATCTGGGTTGATTCCCTATCTTGGATATGGTAAACAATGCTGCAATGAACAAGATTGTGCTGGCAGCTTTAGTGCAGCCTTCTTTGTAGCCCTTTGAGGAACTTCCATACTGCTTTCCAGAGTAGTTGAACAATCTTAACATTCTCACCAGCAGTGTATTAGGGTTCCATTTTGGCCATATTTTTTGACAGAATTTATTGTTGTTCCTTTTTCCATTATTTTATTTTTTTATTGTCAAAGTGATATACAGAGGGGTTACAGTTATATATGTAAGGCAGTCAGTACATTTCTTATCAAACTTGTTACCTCCTCCCTCATTTTTCTCCTACCTTCCCTCCTCCCTATATCCCCCCTCAGATGTACAGTTGGTTTACAATATAGTATATTATAAGTATTGTTGTTGCATTGGTTCACCTTTTACCCTTTGTCTCACCATTTTTATGTTTCCCTTTACTTGGTAATGGACATTCTAACTGAGGTTAGATGGGACCTCAATGTTGTTTTGATTTACATTTCTTCTATGGCAAGAAGTGCTGAGCATTACTCGTGTCTATTAGCCATTTTGACTTCTGATAAATCTCTCTTTGAGCCATTAGTCCATTTATTAATTGGGTTATTGTTTCTCTGAGGGGTTGCTTTTGCAGATTTAATTTCTTTGAGCTCTAAGCACTTTTTGGATATTAGGCCATTGTCTGATATATACCTGTTAAAAATATTTTCACAATTTTTAAGCTTTATGTTTAGTGTGGTTTTTTAATGAATTAGCTTTTAAATGGTAGATATTATAAGAGCATTAGTGTACAATACAACTGTATGCCTCAGTGTTCCTCACAGACAATTATGAGTGTCAAACATAATGCTGATATTGAGATGGCATATTGTGACGTTATATTCTTTAAAATTTGTTTTTACCTAGAGAGTGGGAAGAGGCATTTTTATGTTTATCATACACTTTCATTGCACAGTAGTTAAATACCTTACAATTCACTAACGATCAGAATTTAGCAAACTTTGTGCAATGGTAGAAGTAAGTAATGCACTATCATGATGAAAACAGTTGAGGTCTGAGTGGAGCTTGAGTTACCTCAAGAGCTATAAGAGGTTTCTTTCTTGAGGTATAATAATTCTCAAAGAATGTTCGAAGAATAAGTACATTTTCTCTGTTGTATATAAATTGCTCAGCAAACAGCCTGAAATGAGTTTTATCTACCTAGAAAAAAAATATCTTTGAGTCTTCCTCTTTTCAAAATCTGGATCTATTACTCAGTATGATGGTAGTAGCTTCAGTAAGTTTAATCTTCGCCAGATGTAGTTTGTTATCATTTATTGTAATTCTAAGCCTCTGAGACACCCAATTGCTTTCCTACTTTCAGAGTAGGAAATAGTAGGATGGACAGAAGTGGAATGCAGGAAAACAAGAGAATGAGAGAAAGAAAGGGAGAGCGAGAGCATTTTAAAAGTGTCTTCTTATGATGTGCTAAGAAGATACTTTTAAAATGCTCTTTCTCTCTCTCTCTCTCTCTCTCTCTTATATATATATATGTAATAGCAAATATAGGTGAGATATATAGCAGATTTTGTCTTGGTCTTAGATGCCTTGTTAGTTTTTACTTTTTTATTTATAATATTATTTCCCCTTCTTAAATTTGAAATTTCTCAATATTAAATTAGGATCATACAAAATCTTGCATGAATTTTCTACACAAGCAGCTTGAAGGAAGTTAAGGTTCACTCATAGGACTTTACACGGAACTGTAGTGGTTAGAAGTCTGCTTTGTACAATGTTATCACCTGAGGGGTTTGCACAGCTCCCAATCTCAGTGTCCTGTCCTGCCCCAGCGTTCCTGGTTTAACTGGCTTTTGAATGTAACACAGTCTGGCAATTTGGAAACTTGAGAGAGGATTCTGAACAGTAGACAAGATTAAAATTCTCTCTTTATTCTAAACAAAAATTCTAGTTTGATAGATATTTGGGTGAAGATCTGCAATTCAGCAAAATGTTGTTTTGTAATGTCCCACCAAACAAAACATAGCTTTAAATTGGCTACATTTTTAAAAAAAATTCTCTGAGATGAAAATTGAATCAATATTCTTAGTAATTTTCTGTCCTCATACCACAGCACCATGACCCCTTCTTGTTTGTTTAATCACCAAGCTCAGAAGAAGCAACTGGTCATCTAGAAGTCCCGAAATGCAATATGTTTTCTTTGCTTTGTTGTCATGTCATCATATAAGACCGGTTGTCCTCAAAGAGTAAGAGTACTTGTCCTTAATCTTCCTGTCTCTGTCTCCTGAGTACTAGCATTAAATTGCCTTGCACCCTAACCAGAGTCATATGTCTTTACAGTACAAAACAGTTTAATAAGGCCTAAACCAAAACAACTTACCCAAGTATATACAGTATATATTTGATACATTAGACAAATATTAGCCATGCAGTCTCCACCATAATGCCAAGAGGTGCCCAAGTGTTTATACATGTCTGAACTCATGCTACGTGAGCATGCATTTTCAGTTTGAACAGTGAATAAATAGAATTTATCACTCTTGAATTTTGATCCCAAACTCTGGTAAAAGACAGAGATTGAGAATAGCTGTCAAGTTTCAGTAAATTCTAAGATAAAAATAAATCTATGTTCTATCTTAATAGGAAATCTACTTGTCCCAAAACAGTGTAACCGTTTAACACACCCAATATCAAAATGAAATGAGATAGTTGAAAAGAGGCTATATAAAGTATCTCCCTTTAAATCAGCTCCTTCAGAAAATTTTAAACAGAAATTTGTCATGTTAGAATGACTGTAAATTATTAGGCATATTGAGAAGATGATACAAATATACTCCAAACATTTGTTACAATTAGTGAACCTATACCAATGAGTTATTTTAAACTATGGCCTATGCTATATTCCGATTTCCTTCCTTTAAATGAATGTCCTTCTTATGTTCTAAGAGTCCATGTAGTTAGATAACATTTAGTGATGATTTCTTTAGGCTCACCTCTGATGACTTTCTTAGGCTTAGTCTTCTGTGTTTTGGTTTTAGGAACTTGCAAGTTCTGTGCTTTGTTCTGGGGGTAATGTAGAATGTGGCTTCTTGAGATTAGTTTGATGATATTTTTCTAATTTTTTAAGAGCATAGGTGTAGTGTTTTCTCAGAAAGGTCATAGAGGGAAAGTGCTATTTTATCAAATCATGGCAATGATATATAATACTAGTAACATGAACTAAGATTGTTAATACAAACTTTGTTCTCCCCGTGGTACATAGTTTCTTCATGTGAAATGACCTTCTTTCCCTCTTTTCCCCATTGTTCTCTTTGAAAGGAAGTCTTCTCTATATTCTGCAAAGGGTAGAGTGATATATACCCCTTCATGAGAGCAGAGACCTACATACATAAAGTTATTTGGGATACTTCTCAATGGAAATGTGTCTCTTCTACTGGATTAGTTTATCTAATGTTATTTACATTAACGAGAAATCCTGAATACAGGTTTTATACTTTGAGTTATAATGCAATATGGTTAGATGCATTTTCTTGCTCCAGTTGTTTCTGCTTTTGTCACTAGGAGCTCTTTCATTTGTTTCCTATATCTTCTGACATAACTCCTTTTTTTAAAGCAAATATGTGTGCATGTGTGTGTGTGCTTAGGGCTTGCTTATTTTGTCACAATAGAAGATTCTCTGGGTTCATACTGTTTATTTTTCTCTTCGGTTATCCAAGGAGCTATCTCTCCGAGGAGTCATGGCTCCTTTTATTGCTTAATGGAATTAGGAAGTCAATGATTGTATCTCAGGTATTTTCCCTGTTACTGTATTATTGCTACTACTTCTATACCTTCTCAGTAGAAAGAAGAAGAAAGTATATGTGTATATACAGAGGATTTACATGCACTGAAGTGTGTATATCTCCATAGACAGCTATTGTACCGATATTAAATTAAGCACAACTTTATATTGCTACCTCCATCTCTAATCTATCACTAGACTGTCCTTTGGCCTATAATATCCCTGTCCAACTGTGAGGAATCTGATTCCCACTGGCTGCAACATCTACACTTACCTGTTCACTTTCTGTAGGCACATATACTGATATCAGAATGATGAGCCATTACTCCCATGGGGAACGACTTTGACAAATGGTTTATATTGATTATTTTTTTATTTCTTTTCTTTTTTGTCTTTCATTTTAGTTGAATCTCCCTTTTCCAGAATCATTGTGGTTTCCAACCCCTCATTCCACAGATGTTTTGTGCATATATAGCACAGTTATTTTTTTTAATTAGGGTCTATATTCCAAGCCCAAATCTCCTACAATTCTAAATATATCCACTAATGTTTAATGTTTTGCAGTGAAGCTCTGTGGGTTGTGATTGTTGCAGAGTCACATGATCCTCACTGCAATACAATGAAAATTGGTTCCATAACCCCTCAAATTTCCCTACCATATACATCTCCCTATCATTACTTCCACAACTTACTTGATTTCAAATCTTATAGATTTGCCTTTGCAAGTATTGTGTAAATGCAACAACATAGTAAGTGGTGTTATTGATAAAGGTTTACACAGTAAAAGACATTTTTCACTGTTCTATATCTTCACATGTATTAATATTTGTAAATTAGTAGTATTTCATTGTATGGATGTACAGTAGTTCATTATATATTCACCTATTGAAGACATGTCACTTATTTCCAGTTTTTACGATTTATGAATAAAGTTGCTAGAAGCATTCTCAGTAGGTTTTCAAATAAGCTTGGTAAATACCTAGGAACACAATAGTTAGATTGTAGGGTAAGTCTATGTTTAACTTTATAAGAAATTGCAAAACAATCTTCCAAAGTAGCTGTATTATTTTGTGTTTCTGTCAGCCAGCAATGAATGATAGCTTTTTATAACAGGTGCAGTCACACTTCACTTAACAATGGGGACACATTCTGGGAAATGCATTCCTGGGTGATTTCACAGTTGTGAAAACATCACAAAGTACTCACACAAACAGAAAATATATGCAGTGGCTGTTGGCATAACAGGACACATAGTTTTCCAGAAAGCATTCTAAATAAGAAAGACCAAACTCTAATACAATGACAAAAGGTAGGGTAAACACATAGCCTGCAGCTATAATTTATTATCATTACTAAGGATTATGTGCTGTACAAAATTGTGTTGTACTTCCTTGTGCCTATCAATGCAGTGCCACCACATACAAGTAATGGATTCTATAGGATGGATTTATCTGAGGTGATAGAAATTTTCAGCTCCTATGTAATCTTATGGAAACATTCCATATATACAAACTGTCATTAACTTAGGTTATATGCAAAGCATATGACTTCACTAGGGCATGCATTAAAAAATTATTACTTTTTTGTTAATAGGAGAGCAAGATCAATAACATGTGTTGACAAGAAAACAAGACTGAATAATCTGGATAAGACAAGGAGCCATGAATATAGATGAATCTATGAACATGAGAGTGACATTTTACTGAAACTTGCATAGTCACATAATTATCTATTAATGTTATGTGTTGAGTCAAATTTAGAAGTATTTGTCCATTTGCCATGTTTTCTGTTTGCTTTCTAGAGTGTTTCACTGTGGATATAGTATTTTTAAAAATTTAGCTATAAAATATCAATATCTTAGCAATATTTATAGAAAATTATCATATTACTGTAAGTTAAATGTATAGCCACTTAATTATGCATTGATTCTAAAATATTTCTTTAGATCATATGATCTGATCAATTCTACCAAAGACTTAAACTAACAAAAATTGTGTTCTCAAATTTGGTCAACATATCTTCAGCAAATGATTGGATGATAAAACATTCTCAATTAAGTAAGAAAAACCTTGGGACATATAAATAATTATTCAGTACAAGTGCTTAATAATAAGAAGACTTTCTCAATAGAAGTTAAACTGTTTGATTAATTGTAATTGCTTGTAATTACTCCAAAGAATAAGTTTATTGCCTTGTCTTATAAGCACACGATTTAAATATTTTTCTTATAAGATGCTTTAGATTGGTTTAGTGTTTACATTAGCAGCTTTGGTTGCCTCTCCCTGTAGATGAAGATAATTGAAGAATCAGAGAATAAGGAAATGTGTTTTTGCAGAGTTATGCTTATATAAATATCAGTACTCCTTCCCAATATATTCTGAATATATAGAACAGAATTTTATACTACATGTTAATAAATATTTAATGTCTAAGAAAGACATTCCAGGGCTAGGAATGTGGCATAGTGATAGAGTGCTTGCCTAGCATGCATGAAGCCTTGGGTTTTATTCCTCACTACCACATAAACAGAGAAAGCTGGAAGAGGCACTGTGGCTCAAGTGGTAGAGTGCCAGCCTTGAGCAAAAGAAGCTCAGGGACAGTGCTCAGGCCCCAAGTTCAAACTCGACGACTGACAAAAATAAATAAAGTCATTCTAGAATTTTGCTGCCGAATACTGATAGTTGCTTCCCCATCTCCCCTTGCTCCAAGTACTGATCAAAGCTACTGAAAATGTGAGGTACAAGAAGGAATGTTTTTCATCACATAAGTAACTTCATATCCTTTAAACGTTTATTTCTTTACTTATTTAAATGGAACTCTGCGTGCATACCTCACTGCACTAAGAATGGACATAGAGCAGTCCCACATTATTTACAGTGGATATTCCCCTAGGATCCCAGGGATTGTCTGAAAAATGGGGTTTTTTTTCCTATACATATTGACAGGAATTCAGTTTTTAAATAAGACAAAGTAGGAACTTACAATGATGGACTCTGATAAACAAAAATATTTGAATGTGCTCCTTATATGTCAGCTCCTACACTTCCTGCAAAGCACCATGGGGCCTTATCAAGAATTGGTACAAATTGTAATGGAGAAGGCTTTAGTCATTGGGGCTTGTTCTTGAAGGTGATTCTGAGACCCCTGCATCTTCCTTCTACCTTTTTATCTTAGTGTTGCCTTGAAAAAAATTGAACTTTGCTGTGTCATACTCTCTCTATTTGCCATAATGTACTGCTCAATCATAGGACCAATTATCAACCGGAATCTTTAAAACTGTGAGCTTAAACAAATCCTATACAAATTGATGACCCGAGGTCTATAGTGAACAATGGAAACTGGTCTACCCACACCGTCTCTTTCTATGTCTCAAAATGTTGTTTTGTGCTACCCCCATCTTTCTTTTTCTTCTGCCCTGCAGTTAATCAATGGTAACTGAAACTGCAAAGAGTGAAGCCACAGAAAATGTGGTGCTGCAGTATGGACTGAGTTGTATGGAGAACAGACATGGAAACATAATACATGTTTCAGAGAATGTATTGTTTAGTGGTACATATGAAGTACTGATTGTAAAAGGAAAACATTAGAAAAGTCAGACCTAAAACTGTAAAAGAAGAAACATGAAGAAATGGATTTATCAGAAATCCTCTTCACCTTTCAAAATTTTCCACTCCGATGACTTCACTCCACTTATAAAGGGTGAGGCATAGATCTAGTGTTTTACAGTAATCGTGAACAGTTTCACAGGAATAATGAATAGATGTAGGCATTCTGAAAGTTCAGCAAGTTAAAACTTCCCAAAGAATTTAAAGAATAGCACACTATTTCTGCTTCCTTATCTTTTTCTCACTGTAATTTTTAATAATTCAGTGTTCAAATTCTTTCATCTGTAGTAATTAGATATTGTGGCTAAGCTAATGAAGAGCTATTGAAACAATACGATTGACACTATTTGATTGCCAATCGTGCTTGTTACTTAACAATAAGTTAATTGGAAACAAAAGGTCCAAGGGTCATTTGAAGAAAAAGGTTTCTGTTTGATCTATAGTCATGGCTTGTGTAAATTCATTGAAATAAAGGTTTACTTTCTTCCTCTTTGTAGTCTGTTTAAAATTCAATTTAGCCTAAAGGTTTTGCAAGAGACTCCTCAAATCTGGGTTAGACATGAGTTATCCTAACTCTGGTTGCACAACCTTGTGCCTCCTGATTTGTGTCAGAGTGCCCTGCCCGCTGAGCCTGTCACTCGTCTATCCTGCAGCACACAATCATTTTGATGTTGGATTTTTGTCTTTCGGTGCAGTGCTTTTACGTGCAGTCATGCTGTTTCTGTTACTCAACCAATTTTGGTGTGGGTAGATTATTATTTTTCAAGAGATGCCCAGTCGAAAGCAATGAAGTCTCAAAAAAAATGCTGTATGTATTACACAGGATGTATAAATTGTATACTGTAAAATGCACAGATATTTTTATGAGTATTTTGTTTGAATTGTAAGAAATGTGTGTCCTCATGTGCCCATCACACAATAAAGAATGAGACTACTACTTTTCTCTTAGAAACATTATACTCCTTTAAAATCTTTCTTTATATAATTGGTGTACTTATTTTATTTAGCATGATTCATTAGATTTTGATTTGTGTCATTACATGCATTCTAGATTTTTTATACTGTTGACCAACCCCAAGACCCCACTTACCCTCCCGTGAGAATAGTTTGTGTAGTGTTATAGATGTGTAGGACATCTGTGGACAGTATTGGACAAGATATTAAAGGAGATATGCTTAAATTTCATCAGAGTAAATATTTACAAGTTGAATTACTTGATTGTAGAATTGTGTTCAGTGTGTCATTTTAGTCTGGTTGCTTTTAATTGTTCTATACATATCTTTTTTCTAACCTTTTATCATATTCTTCAAGCAACAGTTTGCAATAATATTTCAATATGAACTTTTGACCCTGATCTTTCAATTTAATATTCTGATTTTTATAGTAAGTCAACTTCCTGAACTTTTTGATATTTCTTTTATAGTCATTTCACTCATTGGAGCAAATATTTATTGATGAAAGAAATGAAATAGATTTGGTTATTTCCAAGAACAAATCCAATCTAAGGGGTTAAGAATAGGATATGAAATGTGTCGATTGTCATTTTGGTAGTTTGAGTGCTGTTCTTTGCCTGCAAGTTATCTGTTTCCTTTCTTTGTAGTTATGGTCAGCCTGCACTGCAATCCTGTTGTCTTCGGCATTGATGTGGATCAGGTTCATTGTGCTCACTAATATGTTGAATTGCAATCCTTTGTACACCTAGTTAGGTGTAATACAAATAAATAAGTACAGTTGGGTAAAGTAATTTTAAAGAATCCTCACAGCCAGGCAATAATAGCACTAGCGTTTTAGAAACATCTTATCTTTTAGGAATCATCTCACCAGGTCATCCAATTATTTAATTCTTTCAAAGGTAAGGAAAACAGTGTGAAAAAAAGTAACCTTAACAATGTCAAGCTTTATATCTATGAGGTGTCTCTCTTAGAGCCTGGCTACAATTTGATTCTCTCTCTCTCTCTCTCTCTCTCTCTCTCTCACACACACACACACGCACACACACACAAACACAAACACACACATGCACACACTCATACACACAAATGTGTCCCTTTGAATTGTCAAGTTATGATTTAAAATTATTATTATTTATTTTGTTACCAAGCAGGACTGATTATCAAGTTAAAAATTAATAAATAAGCTTATGTATCCAATGCCATTTATTTCTACATTGTACCATTAAAAATCTTTGAATACTTACACAAAAGAGTTGCCATTTAACAAGGCAGTTTACAAATGCAATGTACCTTGATCAGCATCACCCTTACAACATTCTCACCTCCACTTGTATCTCTTCCAAAAATGATTTCTGTTCTTCCCCAGCATAAGAAAAGAAGACATTTCCTATTAGCTTTTTCACAAGGGTCAAGCTAAGAAGTTGAAAGTCCTAGAGAAATAGTGAATACTTTCATCATACGAGATTAGCCAGTACTGAATATGTCTTTTAGTTTAATAAAATTTATAAATGGTTCTCTAGTGGCTCAGAGGAGACATAGCATGCTACCAAATGACAATTTGTTATACTCATGGGCCTTAGGCCTGGTTGATGGATTAGCACTATAAAGTACCTTTTCCTACTTTATATTGAAGCTCCCTTTGATTAATAATAAATAATATATTTAGCAATCTTGTATATAATTATGCTCATACTTTTTCCATAAAATATATTTTTTGAATTATTCTGTAAAACAGTTGTTCTAAACGCCTTTCAAGGAATGTGATTAAGTTGGCTCTCATGAATCTAGTAAGCTAGTTATAGTCACATACACAGGGGAATAATAAACCCTTTATAAGTTTTACTCTGATGTTTATTTTAAAGACTTTTTTGTCTTCGTTGAATGGTAATAAATACATTAAATATGACAACACAAGTATTCTATACAAAATTGCTCTTAAGTGAGTTGCAAAGAAATGATGGTAAAGGAACTAAATTCTTGATGGCACTAACCAGGCCTTTTCACAGGAAATATAAATTTAAATAAATAAAGACTGGTGCTTTGTGCAGGGATATCTAAATCAGTAAAAGTTGGTATATGTTAATTAACTCTAAAAGTTTAGATTCAGTAACACAAAGAGTGCATATTTAATGAAGTTGCAATTCAATTTCAAAAGCATTTGAATGGAGTTCAGCTCTTGGTAGCTGGTTTCTTTGGAAAATAATGGAGACTTCTCAGTTGAGTATATTTTTTTAATTGTTTTGTATTTTTTCTATTCTAAAAGTCTTGTATAGTAAGGATTATGTATAGTAAGATATTGGTTGCTATTCCAGTCTTCATCCCCAAAGGTGGTTTGACTGAAAAGTAAAATATTTTATTCTTATATTTTATAAGTTGCCTATTTCCACATTTGCTTCAGTTAAAAATGATATTGATAAAAGTGTACTTTCAAGTGTTTAATGTAAATAAAATGCAAATAAGATGAAGCAAGCTATTAAAAATTAGTAGTAGATAAAAGTATTATGTGGGAGACAAATGAAGGTTGACCGTTCACACAGATTCAGAAAGGAGGTTAAAACTGGTATGCCATGATGACATTATATTTGCTAACAACAAAACATTAAGAAACTTTAAATTTCCTTACATCAATGTTGAGAAATAAAGTTGATTAGCTTTACAATGTATAGGATCGAAAGTGTAGAAAACAACCAATTCAGAGGAAAGGTAAATGTTCTTGATATTAAGAACTTAAAGGTATTTTTCTCATGGATTTTCAAATACTGTACTATATATTTTAACATCAAAGTTGCTTAAAAATTATTGCAGCAAGATTTAGTCTCTCCTGCAATACAATCTAATGTATTATGACGTTTTTATGACAACGCATAATCAGTACATAAAGTTCAGTTTACTTCACATAGTAGTGGGTCCAGGGGTGTGTGAGTATGTGTGTATGTGTGTGTGTGTGTATGTGTGTGTGTATGTGTGTATGTTGGGTGTAATGAGAATAGCGTATGGAAAGTTGCATACAATCAACTAATAGTGAGGTTCAACTTCTACCTAACCTTTTATTTCTCTAACATACTAATAATAAGTCTAGTAAAATGGATAGAGTAAATATTATTTAGTCCATCTTTTAATTATACATTTTTCAAAAGATGTTTCCATAGATATTTGGTTATATTAAATTCAAAATTATGTTATCTGGAACGTTTATTTATTTATGTATTTTTAAATTGGTATAGTAGTTTTTAATTTAAAAAAAACTTAAGGACAAAGTGAAGCATTATTCAAGATTTTTCTCAACCAAATTCTTTTCTTTTTTTTCTTTTCTTCCCTTTATTGTCAAAGTGAAGTACAGAAGGGTTACAGTTTCGTGTGTAAGGCAGTGAGTACATTTCTTGTTCAACTTTTTACCTCCTCCCTCATTTCCCCCAGTCCCCTTCCCCTTTCCCCCTGTGAGGTGTACAATTGGTTTACACCAAATGTTTTTGTAAGTATAGCTTTTGGAATCCTTTGTATTTTTTCCATTGTCTCTCAATTTTTTTATTCCCTTTTCCTTCCCTAGTTCTAATAGCAGTATATACATTATCCAAGGTACTAAGATGAGATACAGTAATAGCGGGGGTAGAACCACATGAAGGGAATACGAGAGAAAGAAAAGAGACAAAAAGGGGTACGGTTTCACATGGCATGTTGAAAATAATTACAACAATGATGTAACACTTGTTTCCATTATGTGGAGTTCACTTCAGTTAGCATCATCTTATATGTTCATAAGGACATAGCTATAGGGATATTGTGATATTCTGCTATGACCAGTTTAACATGAGCTAATTATTCCTTCTGACAGAAGTCACAGAATCCATGTTTCTTTGGGTCTGGCTCACTTCACTTGGTATAATTTTTTCCAAGACTTTCCTTTTCCTTGATAATGGGGCAATGTCATTCTTTCTGATAGAGGCATAGAATTCCACTATGTGTATTTGTATCACATTATCCTGATCCACTCATCCACTGAGGGGCATCTGAGTTGGTTCCATATTTTAGCAATGACAAATTGTGCTGTGTTGAACATTGTTGTGCTGGTGGCTTTAGTGTGATCTTGATTGTAATCTTTTGGGTAGATGCTCACAAGTGGGGTTGCTGAGTCATAGGGGAGCTCTATGTTTAGCCTTCTGAGGAACCTCCATACCGCTTTCCAGAGTGGGTAAACAAGTTTGCATTCCCACCAACAATGTATTAGGGTTCCCTTTGGGCCACATCCCCTCCAGCATTTGTTATTGTTAGTTTTCCTGAAAATGAACATTGTTACTGGGGTGAGGTGGAATCTGAGTGTTGTTTTGATTTGCATTTCTTTTATGGCCAGTGATGTAGACCAATTCTTCATGTTTCTCTTGGCTGTTCTCATTTCCTCTTCAGGGAAGTCTCTTTTCAGGTCTTTAGCGCACTTGTTGAAGGGGCCATTGGTTCTTTGAGGATTTGTTGTGGAAGAATTGAATTTTTTGAGTTCTACATATATTTTAGATATGAGACCCTTGTCTGTTGAATGGCTGGTAAAGATTTTTTCCCAATCTGTGGGCTTTGTGTTTATGTTGCAAGCTGTGTCCTTTGCCCTGCAGAAGCTCTGCAGTTTGATGCAGTTCCATTTGTCCAACCTTTCTTTGATTTGTTGTGTTTTGGGGCTTTTATTAAGGAAGTTTTGTCCTGTGCCAAGCAGCCCAAGTGTTTCTCCTATTCCTTCTTGAAGTGTTTTCAGGGTATCTGATTTTACGTAGAGGTTTCTGATTTATTTGGAATTGATTTTTGTGCAGGGTGATATGTAAGGATCTAGTTTTAATTTCTTACTGGTGTTTAACCACTTGTGCCTGCAACATTTGTTGAAGTGGCTGTCTTTCTTCCATACTATTTTTTAGCTTCTTTATTCATGATTAAGTGTCCATATTTCTGCCCTCTTCTGTTGAACATACTACTGGAATTCCCAGCCAGAGCAATAAGGCAAGAGGAAAATATAAAGGGGATCCAACTAGGAAAAGATGAAGTTAAATACTCTCTCTTCGCAGATAACATTCTCTTGTAACTAAAAATCCCATAGACTCTACTCCCAAGTTACTTGGGCTGATCCAAAACTTTGGCAAAGTAGCAGTATATAAAATAATTCCTGAAATATCAATGGCTTTTCTGTATGCCAACAACCTGATGAGTGAGGCTGAAATCAGGAAAGCAACTCCTTTTGCAACAGCCTCAAAAAACATAAAGTACTTAGGACTAACCTTAACCAAAGAAGTGAAAGACCTCTATGATGAGAACTTTAAAAACCTGAAAAAAGAAATTAAGGCAGAACTAAGGAAATGGATAAATGTCCCATGCTCCTGGATTGGGAAGATTAACATTATCAAAATGTCAATATTGCCAAAAGCCATCTACAAATTCAATGCAATACCCATCAAAATCCAAACACCATTCTTTAATGAAACAGAGGAAGCAGTCCAGAAATTCATATGGAACAATAAAATACCCCGAACAGCAAAAACAATCCTAAGTACAAAGAACAGTGCTGGAGGAATTTCAATACCAAAATTCAAGCTATCTGAAACATTTAAATACTAAAATAGGAACTTAAATTTTGTACTTTTAATTAATATTAAAAATTGAATCTGTCATTTTGTCTTCCATATTATAATTGATTTTTTTTATCTCATAATCTCCCTTCTCCATTGTGGAAGTACATATCCAACCCAAGTGAGTAATGTGCCCTTCACAAATCACCATTAACTTGTGCATTTTGATGAGACTGGATTTTTCTTGAAAAATCACTTAGGTTGGAGTTGTGAAATATGCATTTTCCATGAAGATAATTCATAAAAAATCAATTACTAGTGAGTGTAATCATGATTATTGAGACAGACACAGAATTTGATCAAATGTTTCTCATTTTACAAGAGTATTTCTAATTTATGAAATTTTAGACTCTTACAAGAGACAAGTCTTCTTTGATTTAGTCATTTTTTAATTTATCATTAAGAAATTAATTAGTAACAGTAAATCACATACCTTTCTTTGTTCCAGTAAGAAACATGTGAGATTAATCTCTAGTAGGTATAGGACATCCTACAGAAAGGTTGACTTTTTGACCTCCAAGTTCTCCATTTACATCCAACAGCTGCTTTCCTATAATGTCAT
This sequence comes from Perognathus longimembris pacificus, assembly GCF_023159225.1. Classification (NCBI taxonomy): domain Eukaryota; kingdom Metazoa; phylum Chordata; class Mammalia; order Rodentia; family Heteromyidae; genus Perognathus; species Perognathus longimembris. The sequence continues at coordinate 133,321,614 of NC_063162.1, read as the reverse complement.
CTTACTTACAATCCTCATTCTACTTTCTATTTAGGAAGTTATAATGAATTTACTCAGGACATGGAGAGCAAAGCTTTTGTTCCACACTCTAATTCTTATTCTCTTTCTTAGCCAAGAAATATCCCTATAGATAAATTGCTTATTCAACATCTGTGTGTTATTCAGATTTGTAAGGCCTTCCATTGACAACCAAAATATTCACTTCCTTCTTTCTCTTCCCCTCCTTTTTTCTACACATCTACTCCCTTCTCTTCTTTACCTTCTGCTTTTTATTTCTTTTTATATGTATATATATATATATATATATATATATATATATATATATATGCCTTTAAATTTACAATCAATCTTTTTTTAAAAAAAGAAAAAATCCTTAGTGGCCAGGAAATAATACATAAAATTCAGAACCGTGTGTATTGTTTTATGTATGTTTGGTTAGGCAGTGAGTTTAACCTTAAGAACTTGGATTACAAATGAAAAAGAAGTCCTCATTCTTATACTAGTAAGACTAGTATGGCTGTAACACCAGAAGGCTTGATTTTACCCTGTGGAATACAGTTTCATATCATGAAAAATAAGTCATACTAAAGCATACCTGTCTTGTGACTTGCTTCAGAAAATTACAACAGAAATTTTCTCCCATCACTTGCTGTGTATTTTGTCAAACTTCAGTCTAGTCCTTTTTATTTACAACATGTTTATTTGACTAGCCGAGCTTTTGAGGCAAAAATAATTTAGAGAATTTGTCCCTTTTATTTTTGTACATGTTTTATCCTATCTGCCTCCATGCAAATTAGTCTTCAAAATTTTTGAGGACCAGTGAAGTTCTAATGCAAGAATTTTTAATGACCTTGCATAGGATGTCATTGCCTTGCCTCAATTCTTTTTGGTCATAGATTGATGTCAGAGTTGTTCCTGTATTAGTGCTTCAGAATCCAATGATCATATTCTGTTTAGGTATTGAGGTGAAGACATGTGTGGACAGATTTCCCATTCCTATTTATGAAGTTTCCCTGAACATGGTCGTCCATATATTCTATTTATTCTTGAGACTCCGTATTTTAGGGAAGCACATTGTAGATTTTCTTGCTTGCCCAAGATTCCCTACAGAACTTGTCCTCCCAGAAGAAGTGATCTGAGTGTGATTTGAGAAAATTGTGGGCAGAACTCCTTGTTCCTAAATTGCGATCTTATTCTTTCCTTCACCCAGTCATTTTTATCCTAATTCCTGAAAGCATGTGTATCACTTGGAATCACTTATATTTAATATTAATACACTCAGGGAAAGTCTACCTTTGGTTATCATCATGTCATCGTCACAGCAAGTAGTATAGACATTCTATATTTGTTAAAAAAGAGACAAATGGAGAAAATGAAAATATAAATGTCAGAGAAGATTCTAGAATCCAAGAATATTTTTCAAGAAGTATGCATTTTTGGGTGAATATAATTTCTCATTTCATATAACATTTTCTATGGATTTGAAACCACTGAAAAATAAATATTTCTTGAAGCACTTCCCTGGTTTTTCACATCGTAAGTTTGGAAGATATCAGATTTTTTTTTCTCTTACTTATAATAAAATAAGCCAAGCAAAATGATCATTTGCTGGAAGTTTATTTAATCAAGTGTGCTTAGAAATTTCTAGAAGTGCAAAAATACTTAGAGAAATCACTCATTAGTTAGACATACACTACATTTAATACAGAAAAAAAATTTAATATTTCTCTTACATCTTTGTAATAACAAGTTTTAGTGTCTTGTAGTGCAATGGCTAACTATAGTTGATAACACGCTATCATTTATTTTATGAATTCCTCGGAAGAAGTTGTAGTGTCCAGAAACAAAGTAATGACAGGAAGATGGAAGTGTTGCTCACCCTTGGTTTATTAGTATGCTTTGTACACATATATTGAAATATCACAATTCTTTATAAATATTATTTATTATTTTAATTACTAAAGAAAAAAATTAGAGGTGAGAATGGTAACTACCTTGATTCATACTGAGTACATGAATCAAATTGTCAAGTTATTCCCCATAAATATATAAATTAAAACAATTACTTAAAACATATATATATACATATATGCCATGATACAGTCACATATATACATATATATGTATATATAAGCATACACACACTTATGGAAACTGCCAATCTGTCTAGTTAGTATTATTCTATTATTTTTGTGTATGTGTATACACATGTGTATACAATATTAGTTTGTAGTTTATGTAAATCAAGATCTTATTGCCTAAAAATATTTTACAAATTTTTTAAGAAGGTGCTAATTTGCTATTAATCATTCAATAAAATGTAATAAATATACATATGTTTATATTTCTAAGATTTGTTGATATCAAGTATAAAAAATTAAAAATCATCTTCATTTTTATTTAGTTATTTATTTATTATTTGAGCGCCAATATTAAGGCTGAAACTCAGGGTCTAAATGCTGTCCCTGAGCTTTTTGCTCAAGGCTAATGTTCCATTTTGTCCTTTTTATTTTAATTAGTCAAAGCATTGCTGTTGGCTCCTGTTATGCACATGTTTTTCAAAATACTGGAAGAAATAGTTGAAAAAATTGTAATAATGATCCCATCATTTGTACATTTTTCTGTGTATTCACTGTTTTGGGGGTAGGTATTTTTGTATTTTATTTTACATTTTTGCTTATGTTCTGAACAGGCTCACTAAACTTAATCATTCCATTGTGACAAATGGATATTCACCAAAGTTGTTACGTTTTATAAATGTTATCATCTGATTCAATTTTGTCAACTTACTCAGTTTTGCCAAGCTGATTTTTCTCTTGTCAGATCTTTACTCATCTTGGATATTGAGTAAAGTATACTGTCATAATACCAAATCATCCCTTTCATCTTTTTTATTTGTAGTCTCTGGTGGTTTCTGGTAAGCAAATAGAAAGAATTACCTATGTGAAGATTTTTTTTTGCTTAAAAATGAATTTTTTGTGCAGATTATATATACATTTTTCCTTAAAATGGCATTATTGAATCACTGAGCCCCAAATTGTAAGATAAAATGACAGGAATGTTGTATTATATAGAACTGATTCATTTGAAAATCTAGGCCTAAGATCTTAGGTCTCCTTGGTTTTCACAAAAGGATACAGGCACATTCCATAATTATCAATGTCACTGCCTACCCTTCAAGCTATTTTTAAATCACATATGAAAACATTGAAGGCCACGGGTCCACTTCAGTTAAAATACAATAGCTTAAAAAAGACATGGAATTTATTCATCTGTGCACTATTTCCTTTTTCCCTACTTAAATCAGTTGAAGTTAGACATCCAAATACTATATAATGATCTAAGACTGTGTCAAATACTTACTAGGCTCAGAATGCATGCTAGTCTATGGTTTATCTTTTGAAGTAATCTCCAATTTCTGTATCTAACTAGAACTAATTATAAATAACATATACATACATACAGATACATGAACTGAAAGAATGAAACAATTGAACTGAAAAAAATCTATTAATTTCGACACAAATTTCTGAATATTTAATCTACTAAATGGCAGGAAAATAAATCTCAACTTGAAAGTTTGTATTCTATTATTGTTTAACATAATTGCAACTACAGGACTGTTTGTGGTGATTTGCAGGAAGGGAGAAAGCATAAGAGAATATTAGAGGGTGAAGAGTATCAAAATACACTGTGTCTGTGCATGGAGATACCATGAGGAATTTCAACAAAAAGTTTGATGTTGTCATTTAAATTGTAAAGTGTCACATCTTCCTATTAATGTAGTATAAAGGTTAGTATATTTATTTAGATTACACATTCCCTAGCTCAGATTGTACGTATTTTGAAAAGTAAATGCAGTAATGAATAAATAACTTGTACAAAGTAAGTGTAAAAGATGGACATAATAAAATACTACAACTCCAGTTCTGAAGGCTTGATATAAGGACAATACTGGCAATCACAAAATAATTTTAATAGTGGAAGTATACAAAAATGATGTAAGTTTACTCACACAATAAATAGCCTTTATATCTTGGTCCTTATGTCCATCTTTAAATACATTTCTCACTAAGTGCAGTGATTAAGAAGTCATCAGATGAAGAGATATGTAATTATGTAAATGAGAGGAAACTCAGAACCATTCATTGACTGAGGAAAAGCAAGAAGTGGCAAACCTTGCCCTAATCCAACATCAGACTTGTTCTTTTTTTTTTTTTTTTTTTGCCAGTCCTGGGCCTTGGACTCAGGGCCTGAGCACTGTCCCTGGCTTCTTTTTGCTCAAGGCTAGCACTCTGCCATTTGAGCCACAGCACCACTTCTGGCCATTTTCTGCATATGTGGTGCTGGGGAATCGAACCCAGGACTTCATGCATATGAGGCAAGCACTCTTGCCACTAGGCCATATTCCCAGCCCAACATCAGACTTGTTTATGGAACGAAAGGAAAATAACAAAATGGCGAGACAAAGGGAAAAGGGTGAATTGGTGTAACTGGGGTATACACAAGACATTAATTTGGAAAGGAACTTTACAGCTTGGGGAGGAGGGGGGTGGGTGAAAACAAGGAAGAGGGTAACACTGTTTAACAAGAAATGTACTCATTACTTATGTCACTGTAACCCCTCTGTATATCACCTTTACACTAAAATTAAATTCAAAAATCCACAACAACATTCTTAACCAAGAAGTGGCAGACCTGGTCCTAAAACTTGTCTTCATACATCAGAAGATTATTTTTCTTCTTGAAAAATACTCTTTAAAATTATAAAGAGTATAAATACTCTTTCAAATTATTCTTGATTATTAAGAAGTTACATTGTTTTATTAACTCTGTTTTCCTATCTCATTTTTTCACCTTATATTTCTAATATGGACTTTTGTGTGGTGTTCCAGTATGTCATTCCATTAGGAATTTATAATTGTAAATATTTGCTTTCCTTTCTTGATAGAAGGGTTATTTAATATATTTATGTAGTTTGTCTCAATCAATAATCATAGAAAGGGAAACATATTTATTTAGTAGCTTACAAATTTTTGGGTATGTTTTGGTGTGTTTCACCTTGAGAATATACAATGCTTATCAACCATCCATCTCTGCCAAGGCCTTTCGCATTAGAATCATCTCTTTCCTTTCTCCTCTCATCTGTCCTTGACACTTTCTTCCACTCCTTATGTTATGAAGAAACTGCTGGCTGATATGAAAACAAATATTCAGGGACTGCTATTGTTTAACTACTGAGAACCTGTCTGACTTCTCCTCAAGAAGATAATATAGAAATGAGTTTGTTACAAAACAAGCATTGTTAGGGTAATTTTCCTTTTTCACAGAATAACAAAGAGCACAATAACAGGGGTCCATTGATTTTATATTTTTACAGGGAGATACCAGATTAAAGTTAAATACTTAACTAAGCATTACTTAGTTGAAATTTGTTACATAATCTAGCAAATATAGCCAATAATTAGTTTTTTTCCCTTTATTGCCAAAGTGAAGTACAGAGAGGTTACAGTTTAGTATGTAAGGCAGTGAGTACATTTCTTATCCAACTTGTTATCTCCTCCCTCATTCCCCCCTCCCCCACTCCTTTTCCTGTCCCTATCTTCCCCCTCCCATGTGTTGTACAGTTGTTTATGCCAAATGTTTTTGCAAGTATTGCTTTTGGAATCCTTTGTATTTTTAGCCGTTGTCTCTTGATTTTGGTATTCCCTTTCCCTTGCCTAGTTCTAATACATGTATGTACAGTATCCAGGGTACTAAGATCAGATACAGTGATAGCAGGGGTAAAACCACAGGAAAGGAATGTGAGAGAGGAAAAAAAAAAGAAGAAAAAGGGTATGGCATGTTGAAAATAATTACAACAATGAAATACCACTTGTTTCCATAACGTGAAGTTCCTTTCACTTAGCATCACCTATGTGTTCATACGGGTATAGCTATCGGGCTACTGTGATCTTCTGTTATGAATAACATAACATGTATTAATTATAAGGGAAATCATAGCCACCATATTTCTTTGGGTCTGGCTCACTTCACTTAGTACAATTTTTTCTAAGTCCTTCCATTTCTTTCCTGAATCACTACCAGAAGGAATAGGAGAAACACTTAGGCTCCTTGCCTCAGGACAAAACTTCCTTAATAAAGGCGCAGAAACACAACAAATCAAAGAAAGGTTGGACAAATGGGAGTGCATCAAACTGCAGAGCTTCTGAAGGGCAAAGGACACAGTTTGCAACATAAACACAAAGCCCACAGATTGGGAGAAGATCTTTAGCAGACATACAACGGACAAGGGTCTCATATCTAAATAAATATGTAGAACTCAAAAAATTCAATTCTTCCACAACAAATCCTCCAAGAACCAATGGCCCCCTCAACAAGTGGGCTAAAGACCTGAAAAGAGACTTCCCAGAAGAGGAACTGAGAACAGCCAAGAGACACAAGAAGAAGTGCTCTACATCACTGGCCATAAAAGAAATGCAAATCAAAACAACACTCAGATTCCACCTCACCCCAGTGACAATGTTCATTTTCAGGAAAACTAACAATAACAAATGCTGGAGGGGATGTGGCCCAAAGGGAACCCCAGTACATTGTTGGTGGGAATGCAAACTTGTTCACCCACTCTGGAAAGTGGTATGGAGGTTCCTCAGAAGGCTAAACATAGAGCTCCCCTATGACTCAGCAGCCCCACTTGTGAGCATCTACCCAAAAGATTACAATCAAGATCACACTAAAGCCACCAGCACAACAATGTTCATCACAGCACAATTTGTCATTGCTAAAATATGGAACCAACTCAGATGCCCCTCGGTAGACAAGTGGATCAGGAAAATGTGGTACATATACACAATGGAATTCTATGCCTCTATCAGAAAGAATGATATTGCCCCATTCACAAGGAAAAGGAAGGACTTGGAAAAAAGTCATCCTAATAATTAGTTTTATTTTTAGTTATTTATAAAATTGAAATCTCTTAATAAAGGACTTGTACATTTACATGGAGAAAAAATTTCCCCACAAGAACAATATTTTTATTCAGCTGGGCAATCATGAAACAATATCTAGCAAGGGTTAAGTATTAGCCTTTGAATTATCAAGTAGATTATGAGTGACAAGGTAGAGACATGTCCACGTGTTTAGAATAAAGTTATTTAAGAGATTTCTCACTTTTTATTTAGAATTTGTTTTTCTATAAACCCTTTCTTTATTAACAATCTCTAAGAAAACACATTTAACCATTTTGATTGATTTTATTCATTGTGAGACTGAGATGACAAATGATGAGACATGCAGGCCATCTCTGGATAATCAAGAATGATTTAGAGGCCTTGCTTAATAAATAATTTTAAGTTCTCATGTAAACTCAAAAGAATGAGATTTCAAACAAGCAGAACAGATATTTTTGCTTAGTTTATATTGATCAAAAGGTTGATAAAGTTATAAATGTGGCTGATATCATCAAATATGTCCGTCTCTGTTTTGTTTGAAATTACTCACTGGCATCGAAGACAACATATTTTTTGAGGAATTGGGAAAATTAAATTCAAGACCTACTTAGCAACCACCTTGCTTAACTGAGTTAGCACTCTTTTAAGTAATTAGCAATTTAAAGTCACAGGGATGAGACAAAGAAGGAAAAAACAGCAAAAGCCTAAATCACAAGAAAAACAGGAATCATACTTCTATAGAGTGATAACAAATATATAAGTTTAATTGCAAGGGGGTCCTATGAATTAGGATTCCTGAAGGAAATACTTTGTGCATAATGAAGAGTACCGATGCCAGAAGAAATGCTTACCTTTCAAAAGAAAGAGAGAACCAAGTTTAGGTGACTGGTACACACAAGTAAATCTACATAGGGCTTTTTTTTCTCCTCATTTTAATTTTGCTAAAGCTGTCATTAAGTTGTAAAATTGCTATAGGTGGAACAATCTGGACCAAGATCTTTGTAATGTATTGTTGTTGTTTGGTTTCAGGGCGTGAACTCAGCCTTTCATAGTTGTTTGGTTTATGTTTTGTCTGTACTCCATCACTTTACTCACACCTCTACCTTTACTTTTTTGCTGGAGTATCAGAAATGGAGTGTCAAAATTTTCTGTCCAGGTTGGACTTGAACCCATATCCTCCACATCTCAGCCTCCTGGGTAGCTAAGACAATAGACATGAGAAACTGGTGGTGAATTCTCCTCTGGTTTGACAAAGTTATAAATAATCAAAATTGTTTATTATTTTATGTAACATATATTTTTTTCTCTTACTGTGGGTGAGTGAGTTCACCAGAACAAAGCTTAGAGTTCTGGTAACAGAATTTTATGTATGAATGCCTTTATTTCCATGAGATTTTATACATATTTTGTCCTGTGCAATTTGTATTTCATACCAATGACTCATGGGTTAAAATCTAAATTCCTAGTCAAGAAGTTCTATTCATAACCATTTAGTTTTATATTAGTTTTGACTTTTCTACAATATAAAATACAAACTATTATATATTTCCCTAGAATGAAGAATGTTGGGCAACCATATGGATGAAAATATGAACAGAGTCAATCTCTGACAAGGAAGGTAGTATGTAACCATTTAACTGGAGAGACACAGCTGGACATTGATAAGAATGTAGTTACAATAGTTAACAAGTTGATGGAGGGTAATTGCTAAGTACGAAAGGAAAATAGAAGACATCTCTACCATAGAGGAAGCAGAATTTCCATCATCTACTGGCACTAGTTCCATCTGGCATGCGCTGAACGTGAGCGCATGCAGCGACATAGTGTAGTGAGACTTGAGACACCATCACTCACAGTCTGTTGGAAGGAAACAATGTCTGTAGGAATATATGTTTGGAACCATACCTAGGGACACAATGCCTTAAATCCGCTGTGAAACTAAAGATTTAAGTAATGGAGAAGAGGGAAATAAACACGGATAGAGTTAGGAAATGGGAAAAAAATATTTCGGTTCAGGAAGAGGGATAGAACAAAAGTTTGTATGTCTGTGGGAAATGCAAAGCAAAGTATACTAGTTTAGATGTGGCAGAAGCCTCTGGAAGCCCTTTCTCCCAGCCCAGGAGGTTCGTTAGATTGGTATTTTGTCAGAAAACAGAATACTCACACTCCTATTATAAACCAGTGGCTAATAAATGATGAGTAACAAATGATAACAAACTATGTTTATAAGAGAGTTACAAGTTAATAAACGTGCTTGGAACAGTAACATAATATGAAAAAAACAGAGAGGACAGACTTTAAAAAAATCTTACTGGAAGAATGTCATATATCAAGAAAACTAACAATAACAGTTGTTGGAGGGGATGTGGCCAAAAGGGAACCCTACTTCATTGTTGGTGGGAATGTAAACTGGTTCAGCCACTCTGGCAAGCAGTATGAAGATTCCTCAGAAGGCTAAATGTAGAACTCCCCTATGACCCAGCAACCCCACTTTTGGGTATCTATCCAAAAAACCACAAACAAAATTACAGTAAAGCCACCAGCCCAACAATGTTCATTGCAGCGCAATTTGTCATAGCTAGAATTTGGAACCAACCCAGAAGCCCCTCCGTAGACGAATGGAACAGGAAAATGTGGTACATATACACAATGGAATTTTATGCCTCTATCAGAAAGAATGACATTGCCCCATTTGTAAGGAAATGGAAGGACTTGGAAAAAATTATACTAAGTGAAGTGAGCCAGACCCAAAGAAACATGGACTCTATGGTCTCCCTTATTGGGAAAAATTAGCACAGGTTTAGGCAAGTCACAGCAGAGGATCACAAGAGCCCAATAGCTATACCCTTATGATCACATAAGATGATGCTAAGTGAAATGAACTCCATATTATGGAAATGATTGTTATATCACAGTTGTAACTACTTTCAACATCCCATGTGTATCTGTAGCTTCTACTATTGATGATGTTCTTGTATCACCTTCTTGTGATTGTATCTACACTATCTCTGTAATCTTATCTGAGTATATTGGAAACCGTGTATACTGGTATTAGAAGTAGGAAATTGAAAGGGAATACCAAAATTGAGAGACACAGGGTAAAAAAAGACAAACAACTACAAAAGCAATACTTGCAAAACTGTTTGGTGTAAGCGAACTGAACACCTCCGGGGGGAAAGGGTAAGGGTGAGGAGGGAGGGGGGTATGAGGGACAAGGTAACAAACAGTACAAGAAATGTATCCAATGCCTAAAGTATGAAACTGTAACCTCTCTGTACATCAGTTTTATAATAAAAACAAAACAAAACAAATCTTACTGGAAATTAGCCTCTCTCCTAAATATACATTCCCACTAGACACTCAAAATGAAGGCTTGGAGAAGTAAAAGCACATGAATTTCTATACATAATAGCTATATATCTTAATTTTGAACACAACATAACTATAATGCCCAATTCTTAATAAAAATAAGTCCCATTATAAGGCAATAGTAAAACACACTGTTAAGTACCTAATCAATGAATAGACCCAGATTCAATTATAACCTAGATTTTAGAATATCCAGAAATTAAAGAAATTTTGATTAATATATTAAATATTTTAGTAAGAATTTGCAAAAGCAAATGGAAAATTTTTGTACAGAAATACAACTAAATAGGAATTACTACACTTTAAAGCAAAATACTGGGATCTTAGCTACTCAGAAGGCAGAGATCTAGGGGATTCATACCTTGAGGTCAGCAAACGGAGAAAAATTCACAAGAATACATCTCCAATTAGCCAGACTAAAGCAAGGCTGGAAGTTTGGCTAAGTGGTAGAGTGTCAGCCTTGCAAGTACAAAGGAATGGGTTTGAGCATCAGTACTGCCAAAAAGAAAGAGAGAAAAATAGCACATATGAAGATTCCAAAAAATAAAACACCAAAAGCGCAAATAGTTAAATCAATAAATAGGGAAATGAATGGACAAATGGAACAGATATTTCTAAAATGAGCACAAATGCTCAATAAATAAGTGGAAAACTGATGGATATCTTTAGCCATCATGAAAATGTCAATCCAAACTACACTGAGCTTATACTTTATCACTGTCAGAATGTCCGTTTCCTAAAAGACAAATTATTAAAGTAAATATAATAGTAAAGGCTTTCAAGAATGGGGAGAGAGAAGACCTTACTCACTTTTGGCAGGAATGTAATTTAGTACAATCAGTAAGGGCACATATGAAATAGGTATTGGATGAATGAGAGAAGGAGGAGGAGAATAAAGTCTCAATGCTTAATGTACATACATGGAAATGAAACTTTGAGGGAATGGGAGAGGAAAGGATAAACGGGAGTAAGGGAGGATGTTGGGAAGGGTGGCTATGATCAAGGTTCACTACACATAAATGAACATAATAAATTGAAGATAATAAAAAAGAAGAGACAAAAAGAAAAAGAAATTGTATTGCACTTGGCTATTTCTGCATGTAAACAAACTCCAATCAAAACACACAGAATGTGTTATAAAACAAAATGCAAAAGTGATATGCAATAAAACCATCTCCAAGAAGAAAGTTCTATGGGACAGAATAAATGTTGAAGTCTGAACTGTTTTTTTCCTATTGACATTACATTGAACATAATTAAATTTAATAAGGTATACATCTTCATAACAGCTCAGTGTGTCTATTTGAAGTTAGAGTTGTGTTTCTTTAAAAAAAAAAAAAAACCAAACCAGCAACAAACTGGTCCCCATCTTTGACTTTTTCCCGGGTGAGTTATGTTTTCTGAGCCTTGGGAGCTGAGGGGGTGATGGATGGTTGTTCATGCATCATCTATGCTTTCACTACCAATCTCAAACAGTCAAAGAGAAGGTTCTTTATTAATTCTGAGAGAAAAACAGAGTGTCACACGATCCATCACTCTGGCCTTTTTGAGAGGCTAGAAAATATAGTATGTTTTTCCCTAGAACTGTTATCAAATCATTTTTATAAAAAAATTCATTTTCATTAATATATTTCACTCCAATTATTTCTATTGTATAACTGATGATTAAAAGGGCCAAATAATAACCATCCTTCTAAGACTGTATTCTACCAACAAAATCAATCACATTTTAGATTACAGTAATTGATCTTTGAGTTCAAGATGGCAAAATTAAAATAAATGTTTTGTCTATTGTAGCTTCAGAAGCCTTAATAAACTAAAGCAATGGAAAATATTAGAAACAGCAAGGGATTGTCATGCACAGATGATATCTAGTGTTTCAATGGTGACAAGAAATATCACTTAGAATAGAACAACTCCTTAATTTCCACTGTCCAAACAGAAGATCTTGAATTATTGTTTTTTCATTAAAGCTTCTCATGCTCTATTATCTTCATATTAAGAAATTTTTGTTAGGACTGGAGAAGTGCCTCCAGTAGTAAAGTGACTTCAGATAAACGCAAGGCCCTGAATTCAAAACAATACTGACAAAAATATAAATTAATTAAAAGCCAATGTTTTTTTAAAAAACATATTTTAGTTCTACATTTAAAGTGTATTTAACACAACGATTGGAATTACTTCTTAACTGGTCTTCTTGCTTGTGCCTTATTCCCCACAGTCAGCAAACTGTATGGTCTTTTCATAGTTTATACAGAACAAATTTCAAGTCAGCTCCAAACACTCACTGGGCTCCTCCCAATGTAGTTAATGACTGCAAGGCACAGCAGGGTTCCACATCTAACTTTCAAACCCACACTATTACAGTAGACATATCTTCATAACAAGCTTTATCCTCCTTTTCTTAAACTTTTGTGGTACTGAGGATTACTCTCAGTACTTTCTACTAGGAAAGCACTCTACCACATAAACCAGACATTGACTACTTTAGTTTTTAAACTGAGTTTCAGGTAGGATTTCCCACTTTTGTCTAGGCAGTCCTTAGACTCAAATCCTCCTTATGTATGTTTCCTAAATATCTAGGATTGCAGGCATGAAACACCATATTTAGCCTCCTAGGAATTGTATATACTGGGAGTGTGGAATAAATAAATATTTTAAAGTCAATTTCTTATTTCTGAATATTAGACGTGTGATTATATTTTAAGCATTATGTATATATATATGTATTTCTCTAAATTGACACATTTTAAGTAGCATGTACTCAATGCAGATAAAATAATAACAATATATTGATCCTAAATATGATTCATTATACTTAAAACTTTAAAGGACCTTATGGAGTAAAATCCTGAATGATGACAGATTTTCTTTAAGTATTCTAATCATTGAATAGATAACTTCAAGATCAAAGTGTTATTTATTCATTCACATCTCCCCTGACAAGTTAAAGACTACTTGGGGGGAAATACTATGATTTTGTAGTTTTACTTTTACAGTGCTTAACTTATGTTTCATAGAGTATGTATTTTTATTAACTACGACCCGGCTTTTACAATGCAAAATTTCCAGACCATCTTGTTGTTGAATTGATTTCAAAGCAAATTTATGTTGTAAATAAATATCTTTTGTATCTAGTATTTAATAATAGTATTTTTCAAGTTCTATATTATGTTTCTTTCAATGTGTATAATCACAAACCCTTCTTTTAGAGAGAAACCACCCATTATGGCAAAGTGAGTTAAATCTTTTCTATGTACTTTTGTTTTTATTATTCAAATAAAAACCTGTAGGCAATTTGTGACAGCATTTAGAAAATAGCATCTGATTGTACTTGTCTTTTCTAGTGTACCATTATTATTTTAAGAGTGTCTGGAAAATTGATGAGTACAGAATACTTTGAAGAAACTCTTTTTGCAGTATCAGGACATGTTTTAAGTACATAAATATCTTTCTTTGCCTGATTACTATCATTGTAATCAGACAATTCAGCTGTAACCTAGAATGGATCATTTTATCAATATTTAATATATTGTGAAATCTACAGAATCTTGAAATTTGGTTATCTTCCTTTCTGTCATTGCACAATTATGGCTGCTGTAGAACTTACAAAATTGAGAACTGACAGGGAATGTAATAAGCAAGTTCAAAAATAAATTGAGTCTTTTCTTTTTGTCTGAAAGAAGCTGAAATATAACATGTTAATACCTAACTCATCTGACCAGTTAGTATTAGAACTAAAATGAGAAAACATGATTATTTTTTAGTTTCTTGACAGAAAGGGAAATACATGTCATGTTGAAATAGCTTCAATTAACTCTTCTCAAATATTGGAATTAATATGGTAATATAAAGCAAAACTAAGCTCCTTAATAAGTATGCTGCCTGAGAGGAAATATCCAGTTGCATGCAAAGAAAGGAAACTCAGTAGCTATTAAAAGAGAAAGATGTAAATTCATATGGCATTCATATGAAGTAAGAGGAAACAAATTATGTCTTATGCTTTCTGAAGGGGTAGTCAAAAAATCTTGTTCCAAGAATATGTACACATTTGTTTTCCATGTATAGGAATACCTCCACAGACACGCACATATACACACACAAAGATAAAAACAAATGATTATGTTTGTATTGGTTACAGAATCAATGTAAATTGAAATTAAGAATGCTTTCAATTTGTGTGTTTTTGATGACATTTTAGAATATAGCATCTGAGCCTATCATTGAAAAGTTAATACAATTTTTTTAAATGAAATCATATGACAAGATTGCTTGTCTTTGTTTTGCAGTGTTCCAGTGTTCAAGTATCTCTTTTTCTGTTTTGATGGGCAGGAACTGCTAATCAGCCATCAATACTGCCGTGAATTTTACCTGGGAACATTTTATTACTATTGTTCAGCTTATGTTTTATCAACAGTATTTTTACAGTAGTCTAGAGATGCAAAAATTATCTTTAAATACGCTTATAACAGTGTTTGAAAATAGGTTTAATTTATAAAATTATAGGGATAATACACTTACGATTATTTATATTTCGTAATCTTTTTTTTTTTTTTTTGGCCAGTCCTGGGCCTTGGACTCAGGGACTGAGCACCATCCCTGGCTTCTTCCCGCTCAAGGCTAGCACTCTGCCACCTGAGCCACAGTGCCCCTTCTGGCCGTTTTCCATATATGTGGTGCTGGGGAATCGAACCGAGAGCTTCAAGTGTAGGAGGCAAGCACTCTTGCCACTAGGCCATACTCCCAGCCCCTATATTTCGTAATCTTAATAAAAGTCATTGTATATATGTGTGTGTGTGTGTGTGTGTGTATACTGAGACAAGAGACTTAAGCAATTCTAATTATACCCATCTATAATTAATTATATGTTGCCCACATCATTTCAGACATTGGCAGAACTCTATTATTTTTCTCTATCAGTGACTGTTCCTTTCTGTGTGTGTGTGTGTGTGTGTGTGTGTGTGTGTGTGTGTACACCAGAACAGTCTTCCATAATATTCAATCTTGAAAATTTCAACCGCTGTAACACCTTTTATTTCAGTCATTTTTAACTTGTATTGAACCTACAATAATTGGGATATGGTACTAATTAAATGTTTAGCTTCCCAATGGGTTACCAACGTTTTCTCTGCATTTCATAAATTGTCAGGGATTTTGTTCAAAACTCTTTAAGATCTCATAATCTCTCAGGACCATCCTTGACTGGCAACAAAGCCTGTGGAACATAAACTGCTGGGAGTAATTTGAAGTCCAAACGAGGACTATGCACAGATAGTGATACAGAATCAGACAAATATTATTTCTGGGTAAGATGAGGTGCAGGAAGACTAATCCTTGAAATGGTTTTAGTCAAAAAATTCTTTCTGTACAATCATCATTAGAAGAAAACTCCTTTAAAATAATGTTTTGGCTAATCTTATTTAATGTTCTTAGGGTATGTGGTATGACAGACTAAAAATATGATAAATCTAACAAAATATTTCTATAGAATTCTAAGATACTTATAATTGTGATCATTCTTTAAAAATGTCACTGGTGTGCTTGGTGTATTTCCTATTTAATGAAACGAACAGCAAAAAAAGTTATAGATAAAAGACAATTATTGCCCTGGTTGCTTTTAAATTGTCTGTAGTATAACAGATATTATTTATGAAATATTTAAAATTTTAAAACCCTTAGAAATTATTCAATATTACCCTTCCCCCAAAGAATAAACTGTTTGCTTTGCTATTATTGAGCAAATCCATTTTCATTTATTTGAAATACATTCATTAAAGAATGCTATTTTTTCCACATATTTTCAGGTTTACTTACGGACATGTTGTCACTTCTCTTTTATTGGTTTCATTCATTTTTCAGAATCAAATGACCATCATAAGAATGAAGTTGTGACTTTTTCCAGAGCAAATCTTATTATTGGTTTTGAGTAGATGGCATCAGATATTTCCATTTCTCTACATTAAATACATCCCAGAAAATATACTTTAAGTGTGTACCTCAAAGAAAGGGGGAATGCGTTGCAATAAATAATGAACAGCAAGAAATAGTTCTCCTTTATGCCTCTTAACTTCATCTCTTACTGCCAGGAGAACTTCCTCAGCCTCTATACCTTGAGACTATAGCTTTCAGCTTCCTTCACTTTTAACTTTGAATAGGCCTTTATTTTGCACATAAATTTAGTTTACTTTGCCTTGCACAGACAGCAAATAATACTCTTTAAAAAGAATAAAGCTGTGCTTGGGAAATACAATATTCCAGTGATGAAAATCTGCCATGGTTACAGCCTGGATCTTTAGTTTGCTGTTTTGGACACAGAATATAGGAAAGTTTTCTGTCTTGACTGGTCTCAAACCACAGTCCTCCAGATTTCAAACTTTGGAGTGGCTAAGATTACAGGTGGGAACCCCTTTTGTCTGGCTATTTTGTTAATCTTAAAGGCAATTGAAAGAAGCAAAATGTTTCCCAACACCATAAAAATGTATTATCTAAGAATTGCTCATAATGTGCTGGACACATTTCATAGTAGATGTATTATTATCTATTTGCTAGGTGAAGGTGCTGGGTTCAGAAAGATAATACAAGCTTTTCAAAGTCATATTACCATTAAATAATGGAATGAGCCTTTTGAAACTTTGCTAATCTAAATTTTTGGCCATTATTCTTTGCATGAAATATGCTGTAATTTCAGAGAAGCCAGAAACATGCTCACTAATATCGACTAGGTTGTCTCTACTGGGTGATTTTCTCGACACAAAGTCTTCATCCACTGATGGCTGTAATGGAATGATTGCAAATGTAAGGCTAATGTAGTCACACATTTCATTTGCCATCATCGTAGATGTGCACTTGTGGTGAGCAGTTTTTTTTAAAATTTATTTGTTGCTATTATAAAGGTAATGTACAGAGGGGTTATAGTTACATAAGTCAGGTAAAGAGTGAATTTCTTTTTGGATGTGACACCCCTTTCCTCACTGTCCCAGGTTTTCCCTACTGTTCCCACCCACATGTTGTATAGTCCATTTTCCAACAGAGTCTAGAGAGTATCACTGCTATATTTGTTCACCCTTTGTTCCATTGTTTCTGTGTCTCCCTCTTACCCTCCAAAAAGACAGATAAATGAACACACAAGACAAAAAGAAAACAAGAACAGCAGGAAAAAGAAAATCCTCTTGTTTCCCTTTCCTGGAGTTCATTTCAATAAATATTATTTTATATGATCAGATGCACATAGCTATTGCACTTTTGTGTTCCTCTTGTAAGAATATCCTCCTTTACTCTCACTCTGTGTGACTGTCTAGAGACCTGTATAATCTATCATATTCCAGTCTATTTTTTGTTTACTTGTAAATTTATAGGTGCATTCTTGTTCCCAAAATGTGGTAAATATAGACGATGAAATTCTATTCATCCATCAGAAAGAATCATATGGCACCATTTGTAGGGAAATGGAAAAATTTGGAAAACATTATGTTAAACAAGGTAAGACAGACCCAAAGAAACATAGGCTGCCTGGTTTCCCTCATTTGTGTGGAGCAGTTTTATGCAGCAGCATGGCTACATTCTAATCAACCAAAGATCTTTGTGTGACAATGCTGCTAATTTGTAGATAAAGTTACCATATGTGCTAGTATCATTTCATTTTTAGTAAAGAATCTCATCCTCAATAATGTGGCCTAGACTCATTTAAGGCTGAAGGTCTTGAAAACATATCTTGAAGTGCAGATATATTATTTTCAATATTTATGAAAATACTAATTGTAATCACAAAACAGAATGAATCACAGTTAAATTTAGTTAAGATTTCCTTTTCAGAACATTGAAAATATTATATGAGGCTTTTGATTTACCAGTGTTACCAAATAAGAGAAGCTCTTCAGAGCTTCTGTGTGGTTCTTTCCAAAGTTGTCTTTCTCAAAGGCAGACCTTCAAGAAGGCTTGTGGCTTTTTATACTTGGAGTATATGGGCACCATTTTATTTGTTTCAAGAAGAATATAAATAAATAAATTCCTGAAGAGGGTTTTCAATTGGAGAGATTGTATATCTACTCTATTTTATTGCTCTGCCAAATATAAGCCATTCTATGGTGCTCTACACTGATACTTTATCCATGGTATGAGGTGAGGCTTACCTAGAGCTTAGTTTTGTACAACACTTGGTGGTTACCTCAAATTGCAGTATATTTGTAAACACAACGTTTGCTAAAATTTTATGCTAATAATCTTTATTCTTTTAGTTTTATTTTGTTTGCTTTCCAAAATGAGAGTGATATATGGAATTTTGTTGCTAACCTCCAAAAGCTATTTTCAAAGGAATCGTTATTTTGTTTAATGCTTCAGTGAGTTTGAATAAAGTCAAAGGGGGGTTTTAAATGCTTGGGTAAAAAAGCTCAGCAAGAAATAATAATAAAAGACTAGCCATATAAAAGTATTGTGTGAAAAGCCAGTGGGATATAATTATTGTTAAGATTATTGCGGTAGGCGGGTTTTATTAGAAAGTGGTAACATGAGATAGTAAGAAAGCCAATGAAACTAAGGATCGAAAATTACTGGGGAAGGGGGGACATACTATTTGCAAGAAGTTTTATGATTTTTTTTCACTTGAAGAACTGAAAGAAGTGTAAACTCAGCCTATTTCACAAGTGCCTGCTTTGCATTTATATAATAATTACAACCTTGGTTTTCTATTTGAGACATTAAAAATTCACTTAAGGTATCTATGAAATTGCTACTCTTCTACATAGTATGCGCACGTGTGTGTGTTACTTTAAATGTCAAAATATAGAGATTTTTATATATTGCTAACACAGATAAAATGTGAGGCATTTAAAAACTTACAGTGAATCATTCAGTACTGAAAAAGGGAATCATTTCATTTGGAATGGAGAAACAGGGGTGTAAAGACAGAATATGCTTGGAAAGATTAGACCTATGTCTAATTCACAATGGGAATTATATTCTACAATCAAAGGAGAAAATAGGGCAGTTCAAAGGAAATGACATAAGCACATACAACACACCAGGAAACAGAACTATTTATTATAAGAGAAAGAACTTTACTCATTACCTAGGGAAGTTGTTTCCAAAAGCCACAAGAAAAATTAGGCATCAACTAAGATTGGAGAATATCATCTAGGTTATCATAATAGTTTTTGGTTATGTAAATATGCACACATATATGTGTGTACATATATATGGCATAAAAAACTTCAGGCTATATACCTTTCAAATAGCTTATGTAAGCTATAACTCAGTTTTACATTTTTATGTTAATCTAATGCACATTAGAGTTTGTATATTAGATGTCTTTGCATATACCCTCACTGTCCACACATAGCAATCCCTACAGGGATTACTAAACAAAATTTAGAGAGAAATTATCAAGAGGGATAAGCAAGAGGGATAAATAAGAAGTTATTTAGCATAAACTGTGGTAGTTGTGGAGTAACTAAAAGAGAAACACAAGGCAGAGATTTCCAGAAAATAAGAGCAAAATGGGAAAAGCAAATAAATAAACATGTAAATTTCATATCAATATGATTGGTGTAGTAATTAAAATAAAAAGGTAGAGATTCTGAAACTAGATTTGGAAAAATCAAGAATCAACCATACACTATTTAAAAGGAAACAGACCTCCAATTAGGACATGATTATGTTAAAAATCATAATTTGGAATATATATTCCATGTAAGTGGTAACAATTTAAAAGTTGGAGGGTCTATATAAGTGCCTTATAATATACATTGTCAGTAAGTTATACTACTTAATATCAAGGGGGAGTGTGTAATGACAAGCAAGCCAACAGATCTGCAACACTTATTTATAATGAATACACAAGAAGATATTGCTCAAATATAGCTAGCAAAATTAACAGTGTAAAGACACATAATTCAACAAGAATTATGTAATAGTTAAATACTTTACTCCCAATAATCATGATATAACTAAATAGGAAATTACCAAAGATATGTAAGACTTGAAAACACCATGAATCAGCTTGACTGACATGTTTAAAGTAGTTTTTTAATTGACTGAAGAATATTTTGAAGCATAAATTTGTTTTCCAAACACAGATATGAGATCGATTATAAACTAAATGATAAGAAAAGATAAAATGTGGTGAATATTATACTACTTGATGGAGTCGAATGGCAAAAATACAAATACCTTACTCAAATGTGAAATCTTAAAATGTTGATGCCATAGAGCAGTTTGGAGAAGAATGGTATTTACTAGAGACTGGGAATAGAGGGGGAATAGAAACAGAATGGTCAAAACTATAATATGATCATTAATAGCCAGAATAAAGTAAGATTTCTAATCCTCTCCAATAGGCCCTAGTAATAACCTGACATACCTGCACCAACCCATCTCTCTGAATTGTTGGTGATTACTCCTCAGTCTGTCAGTATTCTTTTTCTGTATAGATGTGTATACTCTTGTATTCTGTTATGAATTTTTGTGGGTGGGCTTCTTTTCTTTGGACTTTCATCTTGGCCACTTGTGTGGATGCTTGCTGAGTAAATGTAACATCTAGGGACCGGAAACTGCTAGTTTGGCTCTCTAGGCTTGTCACGTGGATAAATGTCACCAAAATTCCAAAGGAATGGGCACACATTGGTAAAAGTGAAAAATGTATAAGACAAAGTGAAAGGCTAGTAAACAGCTTATTATTTGACACACTGTTTTAATGGCCATTTTCGGGCTACAGAGTTCATAAAGGAGAGCGAGGTTTCAGAATCACAGCAGATGAATCCCGATCAGCGAGTCTTTTCCATCTGTATTTACAGCCCTCAGAGACACAGCACAATCATTAGATCCACATTAAAGAATATAGACATCTGCTGCACATTTTGCCCACAAACATATGTTTTTGTAAAACTTAGAATGCTATCATTGTGAATCAAATTGTCCCATGGTTATACATGCATGCAGAATAAACAGTGCCCCAGGTGCATAGCTTGTCTCAAAGCTTCTCATTAGATAACCAGCTTATGATGGATATAACTATTTGTTTATGGATGATCCATCATTTTTCTAACAAAGCTAGGTGCCTCTAACTCCTGAAGTGTTTCCTTTGATCATTTCACCAGAAGAGGGAATGAGAAGTTAATACATGATCCATGTGTTCATTTGCAAGTGTCCATCAATGAATTATCCTCTACCACCCCATTTCATTCTTTATTAAACAATATTTCTCTTTGGATATCAAAGGCTTCATCTGTTGTTTTTTTTATACATGACTAAGAGTGACTAAGATAGACAGGAAACTTTAGTGGAATATTTTGTGACCAGATTGAGAGGCCGGTGAACATATATGGTGACCTTGGAGAGATTTGGATAATAATCTAATGCTTCACTAGAAAACAAAGAATGGCCAAGATTTTCCGTAAACTTGGAGAAGGAAGGGATCACTGCAGAGTTTACCACCCTTCTTATATCTATATAATAGTTTTGCTAACAAAACATAGTCTTAAAACGTTGTAAATGCAAATATTTTTATTTAATCATTCAGCCACCTATTCATTGATTCTTACATTCATCAGTTTTCACCGAGAGCCTGTTTTTTTATTTTTTATTTTTTTTATAGATTCTCTGCTCTGATTTGATCTAGTAGGTTACAAAAGCCTCAGTGAATTTGTTATGTAGTAAACTATCATTAATATTTAAATTATAAAAAACAGGAATGATTGAAGGCTTTGGCACTTGCTAGGCAAAAGCTCTATCTACTGCTTGAGCTCTGATTGCTTCTACTGACAGGTTCTTGATTTTCTTGCCTGGTTAGGCCTTGGGCTGAAATTCTGTATATCTGTCTTCCAAGTAGCTGAGATCACGGGCCATTTATCATAATGTTTGGCCCCAAGACTTTAAATTGATTACTTTTCTCACAACCAAATTCGAGGTTTTTAATTCTTAATTTCAAATTCTGGCGTATTGACTGTTAAGTAGTATAATAATTACCTTAATCCATTTTCTCTCCCATGACATAAGGATTTATTACCAAAAGTTTTCTCCAATTTTGATAGCTACTTTTTTCTTTTCTGGAATTCTCTTTTGGAACTTAGAGAATAATAATTGTCCTAGGAATTTGTTGAACATATATGATTATCCAATGTGCATAGTAGGACCAGAAAACACAAGGTAACACAATGATCCACAGGCCAAGTGGGCATATGTAGAGGATGGTGAGCAAATATAGCAGATTCAAGGTAACTCAAAGTGACTAATTCCTTAGAAGGGAAAGTCAAATTTTAACAAAATAAATGCCATGAAATGAGTACTTGAAAGGGATGGGGTGAACGCAAAGGGGCAAGGGTAGAGGAAAGTGAGAAGGGAATAATGCAGTGAAGAATTCAATATATCCTACAAAATTCAGTAGAGTAAGGGAAGGAGAGAAAGATGAAGGATGAGTAAGAATGCTGAAAAGGGTAACATTGATCAATGTGCAATGTATTCATAAACTGTTTTGTTAAATGTCAATTCTATTATACAAATATTTAAAGATAATAATAATTTTAAAAAAGACATTCCATGCTGGGATAAAAGAAGTATCATTCTTGAGTAGTAGTAAAATTAGTAAATACTTAAAATATGAGAATTTGTATACAATTACAATAATGCTCAATGACACATTACATGAACAAAGTGTTTCTAGGTTAAAAAATGATTTTGCTTCACTCTGATTTATATTATACTATATTATATCTATATACTTAAAACATATACACAAAAATCATGAACAAATGTATCATTATTATGACATGCAAAGAATCTATAGTAAGGACAATTCTGAATTAGTAGAATTCATTTAGTTATATTAATCAAAGTTTTTGTCAATTTGTTCAGAATCATATTTTAGATAATGCATAAAAATTGTGCCACAAAGATATGCTCACATATATGTCCACAATTATTAAGAAATGTAGAAGCCCAATTATATTTGCAGGTATCCTTTGAGAGGTCTACTATGACGTATTTTCCAAGCTATTTCTGAGTTAATTTTCATTCATTATGCTTTTTTCACATAGCTTTTTCTGAATATATGGGAGGAAAAAATGCAATAAAGAAAAGAAAATCTGCTTGCATTGTCTTCTAGGTTTTATTCATTTCACTAAGGAACTGCAATACACAATAATTGGAAGCCACTGAAAATGCTAGCATTAATCATGTACACCATGGCTGACAATTTGTGTATTGAAATAGCTCTTTTCATTTGTTTTATCAGCTTGTCTGAAATTTTCTCTTCTAATTGGTTGTCACAATTGCATCATCAATAGGTTTAAAAATATTTTCTTAAAAGAAAATGTACTGCTCTTGTTGGATATTATGAAATTATGAAAAGAAAATATTTAGACATCTGATCTGAGTGTAAGTCAGGATTGTGTAACATTTACATTGGTCTGATGGGAAATCTCTGCTAGATATCTCCTTCCAGTCTAAGTCATAGATACAGGTACATTATTGAGGGCAAAAATAAAACTTAGCAGAGGCTGCTCCATGATAAAAACTTTGGTTAAGACATGGAAAATGATAATGACTTATGTAATTACCTATTTCTAGAATTGTAAGGTAACAGGTTGTGTGAATTATGTCGTTCATTTCCTGTGAGTCTTCAGAGAGAATTTTTTCGATATATGGTAGCACAAAAATGAAAGAAAAACGTTTCATAGTGAGGAGAGATTTCTAATTTATTTTAAGGGAACTAGGAATTCTGTCACTAAAACCCATTAATATATGAGTTTTTATTTGTCTGTGGCTCTTTTCAACTCAATTTTAAGTTGGTGTTACTATCTTAGAGATAAAGCATAATTTATAAAGTGGGTGTATTGTTTGTCTGATTGACATACTGATAGTGGAATCCCCAGGGCTACAGAAATCTTATCACAATTTATGTACTTCAGTGATTAATTACATAAGCCCTTGAATTTACCTTCAAATTTTGGTTCAGCCAAATTTATTTCTTTGGTTCTGCCTCTTCAACCTCCTGAGTCCCATTTTTGGGAGGTAGATCTCTCAGATTTCCAGATGAGAGGATGGGCATAGCTTCTGTGGCTATGGAGACCTGCACCCCATAATAAGCCTGAAGTGATGCACAATGTAAGCCTGGAAAGTAGATACCTTTCCAAGTACTTAATAAATGATCTCTACTTTCCTTTGGTTTACTCAAGCTGTCTTATTTTCTTGTATTCAAATTTTATATTCAATTCTAGAAACTTCAAGCTTCTTCATCTTCATATCTGAGTTATTCTTGAGGTTTATAATTCTCAAGTTCATTTCAAATTCAGGGATTATGTAGTTCTTTAAATACAATTCTCATTTAAGTCCTTCCTTCCTTCCTTCCTTCCTTCCTTCCTTCCTTCCTTCCTTCCTTCCTTCCTTCCTTCCTTCCTTTCTTTCTCTACCCCTTTCTCTCTTTCTCTCTCTTTCTCTCCCTCTTTCTCTCTCTTTCTTTCTCTCTTTCTCTTTCTCTCTCTCGTTCTCTCTCTCTTTCTCTCTCTCCCTCTCTCTCTTTCTCTCTCTCTTTCTTACTTTCTTTCTTTCTTTTTGCCAGTCCTGGGGCTTGGATCTAGGGCCTGGGCTGGCCCTGGCTTGTTTTTGCTCAAGGCTAGCACTCTACCACTTTAGCCACTTCCGGCTTTTCTGTTTATGTGGTGCTGAGGAATTGAGCCCAGTGCTTTCAAGGCAAGCACTCTACCACTAAGCCATATCCCCAGGCCCTAAGTTGCTTCATTTTAATGCATTTTGTTTTGCTACACAAATAATGTGCATTCCTTGATTTTGAATTTATGAATTTCTAAAAATAAACGTTTTTTTTTTAGAAAAATTTCATCTGGGGACATTACTCATATTTATTATATTATACATACTTATTGTAGTACTTTTTTCATGTAAGGAAAAGTCCTTCTGTTTTCAATATTCTGAGCACTTTATAGTTAAAATTGACCATTACAGTGACATTTGAATGATATAGTTCCACAGAAAAACACTTAGAACAGTTTTTTATTTCTATGACCCACAATTGTTTTACATAAAAAAATCCCATGTGAAACCAAGTTTGTCTTGTTCCTTTCCAAGAAGTTTTATCCAGTGTGTATAATTATATAATTACATTCTTTATTCTTGACATATGGAATATAATTTTGATCTTTTTCTGGACCTAAGGTAATAATAGAAATGATCAATATCATTATAAAACAGAACAAAATAATCATGAAACACAACAAAACATAGATGACAATTATTTTGAAACAAGGTCAGCAGGCACAACTTATGATTGTGATCACTGAACTCATGAACACCAGTGAGAGGATGATCACCATTACCAAGGCACTACTGGACTTGTAAGGAAATTCTAGACAATGGTTCAGATAGGCAACCAGACACATCAACACTCCTCCTGTATTCATAAGTCAGAGAACAGAGTTTGATGGTGCAGAGACAAATATAATATGTAGAATAAAGTATTCAAGAAGAGATGGATAGGCAGCAAGTTTTCCTAATAGTGATCATAGTGGTCCCTAGCAAACAATAATTAGTTGAATAGTAATATTTCAATGAATTGGTAGACAGTATATATTTGTCTCTTGTTGATTGTTTAAAATTTTATAATCTAATCAGTTCAGTATGTAGGTTGCCCTTTGTCTTTGTAGTTATTTTTATCCAATTCAATCAGAAGTTATTTGAAGAGAATAGGTACTGTATATTTTCCCATAACATCAAGATGCGCAACAAATCATGTAGAATTTAGTATAAGTCACGGAATCTAACTCCCACCACAGATCCAGTCTCTAACATTTGTGATAAGGAATGTGCCTCCACAGTTTGTGTATTTGGTCTGCATCAATTAGCTACTGTGGAGTACTGGCAAACAGAGAGGGAGAGAGAGAAATCACAGTGTATTTTTTCTCTAGCTCCCTTTCCTAGACTTGTCTTGGATAGGCCTGTATTTTTCTTGCTAACACCACAGATCTGTCAATTCACATTTTATTTATTTTATATGTTACTTTATTTGTGGTACTGGGGTCTGAGTTCAGGGCTCCCTTCTCCCACTCTTGCTCCCTCTCCTTCTCCAACCATTCTGGTAACCCATCTTGTTTTATTAAACCATCACTTCTCTTAGCTCTTGCTACTTCTATAAAGTTTGCTTTGATAATTCCCATTAATTCAGCTCTTGCCTTTGTACATAAACTGAACTCTCCTGAATAGTTCTAGTATTGCTACTTTTTTTGTTATTATGAGACTCTAAACTACAATGTTTAAATAATAGATGAAAGCATAAGTACTTTTAAAAATATCAAGGATTTGTTTTTGTAGTACTGAGTTAAAATAGGAAGTAATGAAGGGAAATATTTCCTGCTCCCCATGTAGGAACTAGAAGTTAAATATTCCATTCCTGCCTTTTAATCCTTAGGTTTTCCTTTAAGTTGCTTTTCAGAGAAAATATTTGTATTTGATATCACTAAAGTATTACTTTTGATAAGCTTTATAGTTGGTAAATTTTAAGAACAACCTGCAAAATCTAACATCCAACAGGGAAAATTCAGCCCAGACTGACCTTCTAGGGAAGTAAATGAACATGAGAAAACATACTGGCAAGGAAGCAATGACATTTACTAACTTCTAAAACAGGCATTGTGCTCTCTGCTTTCTTAAGTCCATCAGACAGCTAACTGAAAAGATCTCAAAGTGACATGACAAAATGTTGGGAGCAACACATAAAAGACTTTGGTTGATATCTTGTCATGTTAACTTTATCTCGGCAAAGTCAGATGTTCTTATTCTCCTCAACTTGATATAAGAAGATTAAGGTGCTGCATGACAGATGGTTTTAAAAAATATATCCCATTCCATCTGTGCCCTAGCAGAAAAATGAAAGTCACTCAAAACTTTTCATACAAATATTTCAGGGAACTATTTCAGGGAAAGGATGCTCAGCTCTCCCTTAACACTGTACAAAGGAGTTCCATAAAATCCTAGAGATGTAGGAATCCACTTACACCCAGTTAGGAACATGTGAAACTTTTGTCAATAAATTTTGAAGTAGGAAAAATTAACCACAGAAAGCTCTAGAGTCATTTGTGAGAAGGTTGAAAGAGTTGGCATTGTTGAAGATGAATTTTATTCACAGACTCTATTGTTGATTAGCAGAACATTTGTAAAATTACTTAAAGATTTTCTGTACATATATCTATATCTATATATATCTCTCTATATATATCAAAGTTTTAGAATCATGTTATGACTGTATAAACTGGCTCAAGTTTAAGTCCCTCTCTGCTCTATGCCCAGTTAAGAACCTTTCAGGTAAAGTTCATATTTTTAATAGGATCTTCTGTATAAATAAATGATAGAAACAATTCAGTATATCTTATTATTTGCATTTATTAATAGAGTTCTTAGTCAATGATTGAAAATTCTAATTAGTGCATTTAAATTTCCAAGAAATCAAGTCGAGAGAGGTTTTATGGTTCCAGAATATTTCCAGCATAATGAGCGTTCACAGACAACATTGAAAAATCAGGCCCAGTGTTCAAACTTCTGAAAACATCAAATAAATTCCATTCTGTAATGGATGCAAGGAAATTTGATTAAAGGTAGTTCATTTCTTACCATTTTTCCATTAAAGCAAGAGTGTACTTTACGAGTAGTTAACAGTTTTTTAATGATAAAAGATAAATAGATTGGATTAGTCATCATATGAGAGTTGGATGCAATGTACATACGATTATATGGTAAAATGGAAAACTGTGTCACACATTTCTATATTTCAGGATAATATTTTATATGACCATAAATGGTGGAAATGTAGACCTCAGATTAAAATAGATGTGTGATTATATCATAAAATATTTATAATAGCATACTACCATAATTTACAGTAGCAACCATTAGAAATTGTTTCCAATTTCATTGAATATCATACATTGACTCATCCATTTTATTCTATTATGAATAGTATGATCCTTTCAAAGTAGTATTATGCTCCATGTATTTATTACCATGTACTCATTGAAGGCATTTGTTTCAGTAAAAAAAATCAGTAAATAATTTTGATTTTCTCAAGTAACAAAATATTAATGAAATGTTACACTGATAATAAATTCACTAGTACAGATAGATTATCGAGTGTGCTGCTCATACACATACACAATAAGGGATAAAAAAGTAAGGAAAGTATAGACAGATCGGCACACATGATTACTTAGATGAAGCTGGGAATGTCATCAGGTTATATAGGAATGCATGTCTGTTTCTTGTAAGCATGGCTGACTTAGGGATGCACAGAAAGATTTAGCTGCTTGTTGCTTGGTGTATGTGGTGAATATATGATTTTTACTCTGTAATTATACATCTACATTATTTAATAGAACATTTTGTAAGGGAAAAACTCCAAAATGCATTAAGGTTCTAATGAAATCACGATTTATCTTTCACAGCCCACTTAAATTTTAAACAGGTATACAAATAATGTAATGTTTACCTTAATGGTTATTATCGGTACAATTTTACAATACAGTAGTAAGCTCAGAGACCATGTTTCTTCACAGGAGGATATTTATCATATCTGTAGATTAATTTATAAACAGTCTCTGCAAGAAATCAGACTTGAATAGTACAAGTTTTAGTTTAGTCTGTAAGAGAATGTGCGGTTGCTTTCTTATTATGTAAATGCACCTATAGAGAGCTTAAGAGTTAAACTTTGTCATTTTCCTTTAATTGTCATCATATATTATACTTCATATGGAAGGACTGACATTGGTAATGGAACTAGTTTTTCCTGAGACAAGATCTTATAATCTAGATCAGGTTGGCCTGGAGTTCTCTATGCAGCCTGGCTGGTATCTTAGCTTCATTCTTCTATTCCTCAACAAGCCAAGTTTTGGATGCCAGGTGTGTGCTATTACGCTTGGCTCTGAAATTGATTTTCTACAGGTACAACAAGTAAGTGTGTACTTTTCCCACAGAATCTTTCCTGAATGGTAGACATCATCTTCAAACAACACAATCAATGTTTGGTGCATTCATTTTCACTGTCTACTCTCCAACTCCAAAGTCTGATGTGGCAATTATACAACAACAAAAATAATGTTATTTTTCCAAGCCAATAAGGATTCTACTATTAAATGATGCTGTTCATTTTTTTCCAGGAAATTTCGATCACATTTTCCCTGATAACAAGAGTGTTTTCCTGTCTACATGTTAGCAAAGCATCTTGCAGCATCAACAGTTTAGCCATCATCAAATTCAGACTCAAAAGTTACTTGAAGTGGGCATAAATCTCCTTCTCAAGCAGTTAAAATATATTTAAGCTTGTCTATAAAAATCTAGATATTCAATTTTCCATGTCTATGGCACATGAAATTTATTATGGAAATGATCATTGAATGCAATAAAAACTACACTTTTGTGCTCTCGTCTTGGACATGAAGAAGACTAGAATGAGAATAAAAAGCACCTGCCCATGCACAAGCTTTATGAAGGGAAGGTATGAATCAGTGGATGAAATTACACCAATGTAGAAAATATACTATCATAACTTGCTTCAAAAACCGTGTATTATCCACCTGAAAGAATGCAGTGAATACCTTTACAATGATTTTCCAATTAGGATTTTTTTCTTAAAAGTTCCTCATGGAAAAATAAAAGCACATGAGTTTCTGGAATAGGTCACATCTAGCAAGAGCAATTTGATTAGAAATTCAAAATCAGGAATATTCAAAATTGAAACTGACAACAAAATCTAAATTTAATATGTGCAGGTTTACAATAGTTACTGTGATTTAGGATTTTCTCACATGTAGGGAAAATAAGACCATGACAACATTGAGCAACCTACATCTCAAGCATATGTCTACAATCCAAGAATTTCTTACGTAATAATTTTACATCATCCAATCCTCTTCACCATTATAGTGCTGGTTAAATTTGCCTTCTCATCTTAGGAATCACAAATAAGTTTTCTGGTATTCATTCTTATTTATGTATCCATTATACCTCTGCTTTCAACTGAACTTGAGAAAATACAAATTTGATTGTTTCATGTGTTTTACATTAAGACACTCATAAGTATTAAATAATCTTTATTGTGGCTTGCAAGACCATCTATACTTAGCTTATCATGTTAATTTATTTTCTGCATTTCTTCCACTTTCCTATCTTTCATTTATTTCTTCCAACAGCCAAGACTCACCATCTACTGCATTTTCTAGCTCCCTACCATTCCATGTTTTTTCATATGTTCTTTTGAAAAATGGGACACACTTGTTTCATTTTTTTTGTTGCTTTTCAGATAATCTTTCTCCTCACAGATTTTTTCTGTACCACCTTTTCCAATCTTGGTCTTCAGATCACTTATTCACATTCTCATGAAGACCTTTTATAATCTGTATTTTTCTTAATTTTGTTAAATGATTTTATTCTACTTAATCAGACATACAATCTATGAGCAAGAAATATTATTTGCTTTCTCACCATTGTAGATCTGAGTCTAGAATTGTTTCTAACACATTAAATAAATTAATGAGTGAACAGTTTTTGTCCTTATTTCTTTTGTTTTTGTTTTTGATTCTGTTTTAAAAATCTTTATTGATAAGGTGATGAGCAAGGATGTTACACTTACATAAATAAGGTAATGATTACATTTGTTTTCAAACACCGTTTTCCCATTCTTCATTTTCTAATGTTCTTTTAAATCCAATAGCACCTAAAAACCCTGAACAATAATTTAAGAATTATTTTTTTCGTTTTAATAAATGATAATTTAAATATTCATAGAATACACATTTGGGTTCCTTCCCTAAGGATTATCCTGAGTGTGTGTGTGTGTGTGTGTGTGTGTGTGTGTGTGTGTGTGAATGCCTACAGTCCTATATTGGTTGTTATCATATCCAGTTATATATTAGACCTAGCTTCCACATATGAGAGAAAACATGTGCTGTTTTTCTTTTAGAGCTTGGCTTACCTCACCTAACATGATTCGCTTGAGGCCCATCCATTTCTTTGCAAACGACATGATCTTTTTTTTTTCTAATGGAATTTAAGTATTAAAAAAAATTCTAATGACATACTACATTTCATGTTATCAGTGGCCTTATTTTAATAGAACAAATGTGATGAATTTACAAATCATGTACCTCAAAGAGCTTCCTTTAGTTAACATAAAAACTGTGTTTAACCTCATGGGTATGGCTTCCCTGAAGTTTTTGTTGTTATTTGAAATCTTAAAGATGGTAGCTATGCTGATTTGTACTGTTCAATACACTAGGAGTCTCCTTCCACTTTTTTATTTTCCAGAAATTCATTTATTCAACCAGTATATATTTAACTAGGTAATCTATCTATGTCTATAAATCCTAGCTATGTATTTCAATTTATACCTTCTATATAATTAATAAAATTCCATGGTTAATGGAATTTATAAATAACAGAACCTTTAAATCATTTTAATCCGCACTTTATTGGCACAGTTCTCTGATGCTCTGTCATAACTCACCTATAAACTGTTCAGTTTCCTCAGCTATGGTGATGAATCACTCTTACTAACTATTTGATGAATCACTCTTGCTTACTATTTGACTTGGCTGGCCTAAACCACAATGGTCATCTCCACCTCCCAATGAGTTAGGATTAAGTGTATGTAAGACCATACCAAGCCTGTCTAAATACATATAAAATTTCAAACTATAATTTCATGTTGTGCTAATTAACAAACACATTTTCTTAACATATTGAGTTATTCATAGTGTTCTGTATATTCATAGAGCCTCCGTGGTTGAAATTCAACTGTGCTTTGCCCAAACTTGCCTTTCCTTTTGACCTCTCTGCCCTCATTTTTCTGTGCTCTTTCAGTCTATAGTGATTACTGCTCTACTTTAAGTTGATACCTTTAGCTTCAGTATATGGAATAAAACCGGCAGCACTTGTCTTCCTGTGTTTGGCTTACATCACTTAGCACAGTGTCTCCTAGTTTCATCCACCTTGCTGCAAATGACAGGATTTCATTTCTCTTTATAACTGAATCATACTCCACTGTGTACTTAAACCACAGTTTTCTTTATATATTCATCTGCTGTTGGGTATTAAGATTTGTTCTGTATCTTAGTGATTGTGAATAGTGCCACAGTTAACAGGAGCCTGCAGGTACTCTTTGTTGACTTCATTTCCTTTGAATATATGCCCAGTAGTGACATAGCTGGTTCATATGGTGGATCTAATACAGCTAGCAAGCATTTTTTAATCTTAAAAAGAAATGTACACAGCCACATATTACAGTAACATTCTATAAAGAAATACAGAGGATGAAACGTTATACAGAAAATGATCATTGTTTAAAAAGTAACTATGGCACAAATCTTCCTTGTCAAGCTTTGGAATCTGAACAAGGTTGTCATCTCAAATCATGATGGTTAGTATGTTCCAGGAGACAAATAGAATTTTCTTCATTTTTTTCAGCTATTTTTTTCCTGAGAGATGTCAAGGAGAGGGAGTTCAAAGAGAAAATTTATGAATGTAAATAACCGAGGTTACAATTGACAAACAAATGCAATAACCTTCAGTCCCTTTTATGAATCTATCAGGCTTTTCTGCCCACTTGCCTTAATCTGCTTCTCATTGTGGACGTTGGTCTAATTACTGAGGCCACTCCTGATTTCTGAAAGTCCTGAAATGCTCAAACCCCTTACTTTTTGTTCTGTAATCATTATGACACTGCATTTCACTTTATTTTTTCTCTTGACTTACTAGTTTCTTCTAAAACTTTATAAA
Source organism: Perognathus longimembris pacificus (assembly GCF_023159225.1). Classification (NCBI taxonomy): domain Eukaryota; kingdom Metazoa; phylum Chordata; class Mammalia; order Rodentia; family Heteromyidae; genus Perognathus; species Perognathus longimembris. Next base: position 133,288,534 of record NC_063162.1, on the reverse strand, counting down.
ACAAATACGTGGCAGAAATAAATGAACATATTGTGATTGATACTGGGCACATAACAGGGATGATGATCATTCACATTTATTGCAACTCTGAATGAAAAAAGAAAAACTAAACTCATGAAAGTGAAAGTGATCTGTTGATTGATCAATTATCTATTGCTCTAATTATCTATTTCATGGAAGGGTAAGATAGGTTTTCAATTTTTTTTAAATGCACTCTTCCTATGTTAATATGTAACCCAAGTAATAGTCAACACTGCTGTAAATTAATACATTTGACATGGCTATTTATAAAGTAGAATTAAGTACAGTGAAAAATAGAAGTAATCATGATTATGTGCAATAACAGGGACTTTTCATATGCTTTACTGTTGAATTTATCTAAAATCTCTTTCCTCCTTGTCTGACAAAGAAATTCTAAAACATTTGTCATATTTAATCTAAGCATACCCCACTGGGTAAGGAGAGTTTCCTTTTGCAGTGCTGGCTACACTGTGCATTCCAGTGCCATTACTCAACATTGGATAGCAGCATCATAAGAGCAAACTGTGTGTCATGTTGCTTTATATCCAGGGAAGCACTCAAGATCCATACTGTATGATCATGTATTTCCACTGATTGTCTAAATTTTGATTACAGTATTCACAATGAAAAACTAACAAAGCACAATAAAACACAGATTGACAAATGTGTGGATTTCTGTTCTATTGCCCTGGTAAGCATGCATCCTATGTGTGTATATAGTGTGTACATGTGTGTATGTTTATGTAAGCTCCTATGATTCAATCTAACCTTGACAAAAATGCTACATAAAATAGATGATTAATTTTTGTAAAAATTTTATACATATACAAGTGTATATATTACATGCATATATACATATAGTTCTTGGAAAGCATAATTTTGGAAAACAATGTGGTCTTATCTTTTCTCGCATTACTGAATAATGTCCTTCAGCCTTTAATCACAGGGAAAAAAAATCGGTTGCAGCTGCAGATCACCTTGAACAAAAACACACTCCAACTGTTTCTGGGGGGGGAAAGAGCACCATTTATGCTTAAGAAACAAAAGAGAACCCATCCTGAATTAATATATAATGAAGGAAATGGTAATTATTTGATCCAAAGGTTTCTTGAATCTCACAGTTACAATGTCTTTTGGAACTGCTTCATGCTGAGAACAGCACATGCAGTAAAGAATGTGAAATGAAGTCATGTTGAGGGCTCTGGGGGTTTTACAAAAAGTTCCTGTGTCTTTTAAGAATGATTGAATCCAATGCTTTGTTCTCTGGCTTCACTGGCTAGCTTGGGCTCAATTGCTTTTGAGCATGCGGTGTTTATTACATCCATTAAAGACAGAGAAGCAAATGAATTGGTTTCAACCAACTAAATAATTCCTTGATGAATGCTGTCATGGCAGAAAAATAAGGTTTTAATCTTATGAGTCAATCTGAGTCCTTCCTTAAAGGCTCAAATCAACTTTTCACAGAAGCCCCAAAGCCAGTTTAGTCATTCCTCTCACTATGTACTTTTACAGATACTTTAATATAAGTCAATCAGGCAATTTCCCTCCTTGACAGAAATAGATGATACCAGAGATGTCTCTGGGTATATTCTATGGCCCGCTGAAGTCATAGGTTAGCTTAGTAACATAAAATCATTTTGATATTATTGTAAAAATTAAAAAAAAATGATACTTGTCTCCATGTTCATTAAATACTACTAGTCCAGCAGCTAATCTATTTTCTAACAGCTCTGAGGACTTAAATGCTTTGGGTCAAAATCTTTCAGTCTGTGTTTACTTGTAGAAGAAGTTGTGCTTAAGTACATATTGATCAAAGTCATGTGGCTTAATTAAGCTTTGAAATAAAAATGCCTAAGTCATCATAAAGTTAGATGGTTTGTGTGTTTTTTGAAAACTATAACTTCAAATGTATACCTATGATTGGAGTACTGAAAAGCTCATCAGGAAAATTATCTAGGCTATCCTGATCCAATTTAAATTCAAAGTTGAACTATTTCTCCACTTTAATTTTAGTCTTCCTTTGTCTTGAAATGATTTCTGAAGCAGTAGTGTTGTTTTTACATTTTAACCCTCTGCAGCTTATATCATAGTTCAACAATTTTCTCCTAGTCACTGAAAAACTTTTGTAAAGTCAAATACAATTTTGTATTGAATTTTCTCTAGAGAATGCTCAGCTACTAAATTTTTAACTGAAGGTTGGAAATTGATATTTTACAACCTTTACTGCATCTCTACTTTTTTTTGTCATAAACAAAAAAATTTAAGCCACAATTATCAGTTGCACAAATTCAAGTTACAGAGTTACCAGTAATTTATTGGGGGAATTTTAGTTTGCCAATTTCCAAAACACTTTTCTAGAAAACTAAGTTTTCATTCTCATTATTAATTTCAACAAAATACAACAATTTCTTAATTCACACTTTGATTTTTTACAAAGGTTTACTGTTTTAAAAAGTATATTATTTTTTCTTGGTACTGGGTTTGAATTGAAGCCTTCATACTTGGTAGATAGGCACTTTATGTCTGCAAGGCTGGTTCTTTTTGAAATAAGGTTTTGCTTTCTGCCTAGGAGTGTACTTGGATTGTGATCTTCCTATTCCAGGCTTTCCATTGTAGCTGGGTTGAAAATCTTGCACTATTGAATCTCTGAATTCTACGTAGGCCAAGTTCCTTAAAATCTTTGCACACGAGCATAGTTTAATAAATATTAATATCACACAATCTCATCAAATGAACTGTTCATTATCCCTAATATCATCTTATTTTAATTTTGGCAAAAGACTCAAGATTGAACTGTGTATCAAGAGTGCATGTGGCCACCATACTAGTGGATAGAACATTAACACACTAATTTTGATGACAAAACACCAATGCTTCAGTATGCTGGACATTGTGTATTTTTGCTTTTACAAAGGATTTATTTCCTTTCATGTATAAAAACTGAGTTAATAAAATAGATGAAATTCAGTCAGGTATTTTGATAACAGAAATAATGCGTGTGTGAGACTTGAATATCTGGCACATTTATGAAACACAAATAACATCAGATTATTTTTCTTGTCTTAAAATCTATGTTTTTTAAATTTATTTATTGTCAAAGTGATGTACAGAAGGGTTACAGTTTCATATATAAGGCAGTGAGGACATTTCTTATCCAACTTGTTACCTCCTGCCTCATTTTTCTCCCACTGTGTCCCCTCACCATTTCCCTCCCCCACATGAATTATACAGTTCATTTACAGCATATAGTTTTGTAAATATTATTGTTGCATTGGTTCATCTTTCATCCATTTTCTATCCATTTTGATGTTCCCCTTCCCTAGGTCCAATAAAAGTATGAACAATACCCATGGGAATGTGGCTTAATGGTAGAGTTCTTGCTTAGCATGCATGAATCCCTAAGTTGAATTCCCCAGCACCACATAAAAAGAAAAAGCTGGAAGTGGCACTGAGGCTCAAGTAAAACTATATTTTGTGAGAGCTGTGTTCCTAATGGCTTACCCCTGTAATCCTAACAGGGAAGTCATAAGACTCATATGTCCAATTAACCACCAAAGAGATGAAAGTATGGAGCAGTGGTTCAAGGGCTAACCTACCAACATTGAGTGAAGAAGCTAAGGGAGTTTCTGAGTTCAACTCCAGTACTGGACAGAAACAAACACACACACACACACACACACACACACACACACACACACACACAATATTCTTCAAAAATTACCTATGAGTATTTGAAACTATTTTCAGCACAGAAATGTAACAATATGTGAATACAATTTATGCCAAAACATTCTAATTAGTTGAAAAAAACACATACTATCATTTCACTTTTAAAAATAGATTTCACAATTGTGTGTTCATTTTTTTCAGGCAATAGAGAGAACTTTATTTTGCTGTTATTCTGGAAATAATACCGAAATATCAACATTTTTATATCAATGAAGAATTAACAGTTTTTATTGCTAGTGATACAAAATATAATGTTACTAGGACCATGAATTGGAAAAAATTTTACACTGCTGTGAGCAAATAAAACTTGCATATTTGTATTTGTAAAGTATATTAAAGAGAATCCCACATTTTTTAAAAAGATAATTTCTATCATTAAAAATAGAAAAATACTCCATATGTTTTCTTAAATAAGAAAGTTAGAACTTTTAATGTACAGTAAAGAGTTCTGTACATGAAAAATTCAAATGGTGGTAAATACCGTCTAACTTTCTGTGCCCTTTTCCCTCAAGGAGAACTATTGGTCTCATTCCATTTCTTTCTGTCCTATTGTCCTGTAGTACATTTTTAAAAACAGCCAAAAGAGGAAAACAAAACACAACTAGAAAATTAACAGCCGTCTGCTGAGGAGTCCAGTGACATGTCTTGCTTACATCATGTCTGAGTGTGTTAGAATGGCTCCATGGAACATCCCACAGATTATCAAAAGGAACACAATTTACTGTGTTTTACTGTGTCACAGTTCTGAATAAACTTGTGAGACCATGGGTCTCATTACTTTGAAATCAGAATTATTCTATCTGAGGGTTGTGAGGAAGCCCTTGTAGTTTTCTTTCTTCTTCCTACAAGTTCCCGTACCATATGTGCATCTCTGTGCTCACATTTCCTGTTTCAATAAGAGGCATATCCTTCATACTGTGTAAGGACTCACATTGATGAAATCAGTGTAACATGATCATCTCCATTAAAAACCCTATCTCTGGTCAAGATAACATTTGAAATGTTGGTATTTTGATATAAGCACATGAATGTATGGTACATATTGCATTCCATAAAACTTTTGAAATCATTGATTTAGATTATTTGGCTCATTTTCTTGAATATTTTCACAAGTTTGTGCAAAACGCAGCCTGAATTTCCATGAGTAATAAATATTGTTCCCATGGAAGCAGTGATATTTCTGTCAATATTGCTATTAAACAGCATGGTGGATAATATACTTTATTACTCATTGTGTTGGTTAATATTATGTTTCAGCTTAGTCTATGCTGTTCAGTGTGGTAAAACACTAGTTAGGTACTTGTGAGGTATTTAAGAATGTGATTAACATTTAAAATCAGTTGATTTTTAGTAAAATAAGTTAACCACTGAAATAAAAGTTAGCCTCCTTCAATTAGATGACCATCAGAATAGAAAAACAAATCACAAATGTCCCAAGGAAAATCTACTTCTGCCTCAAGACTGCAATTTAAAGCTCTCTGCCCTAAATTTGTAGCCTAATATTCCCTGCAGATTGCAAACTCAGTACTGTGACATTAGTTCTTCCCAGACTATCCAGCCTAGTGGAGTGTCCATAAACTTATGATGAAACTACTTTAAATAATAAAGAGAAAGTCCTAACATTTATTTATTTATAGAGCTATTACCAAAGATACTTTTCATTCATTCAATATTAATTTCATCATTGAGTATAAATATTTAGAAACAAACCAATTCCAAGAGTTAAAGGAAACAACTTGCATGGTATCACTCTTACATGCTTTGAAATGCCTCAGACCACAAGATACACAGTGTTTTCAGTTATAGCTCATCAGATATTATTAGTTACAGAGACATGCGACCTTTGGACCTCAAATCCACCAATGCTAAAGGTCCTTAAGTAAAATGATATAGTATTTGCATACCAGTGATGCTATCTTTACAGATATTTTACATCTCCTCTAGATCACTTACACTGTAATTATATCACAGTGCACATGATATGTAAATTGGCTTTACAGTGTATTGTCTTGTGATAATGACAAAGAAAAGTCTATACATATTCCATGAATACAACACTATTTTTTGAAATACTTTCAGTTCCTCAGGACATAATTAGAGAGGGCATGTTGTGTATAATTGTCTAACATGAGTTAATGAAAACATTTAGTAAGACCTGCCTGTCAAACATACATTCCGTAATATAACATCATAAACCTGATATTGCCTCTCTTCAATTACTGGTTTGGGATTTTTACTATTGATGGCACTTTGATAGTAATTGCTTCTGGAACAATATAGCTAATTTCACATACCTATTATTCAAGCTTAGAAGGAATCTTGTTTATCACTTTTCCAATTAAGATATTAGAATTTAATTATTATATTTTATATTGATTTCATTTTGGAAGCCTATTCATGAACCAAGATGATGAAATGAGAAAGAGAAAGAAGAATAAAACAAAAACAACCCTAACAAATACAAGAAATCATGGGATGAGCAGCAATCCTGATGGAAAAAAGACTTACTTCAATGATGGACCACAGCACTTCTTGGACAAACACAGGTAAATAGGAAAAAAAAAAAAACAAAAAACGTACGCCACCAAGGAAAACATCTATTGATCTTGCCTGTTTTTGTCAATTAGAGAGACGACAAGCTTAAGTGGTATATTTATGAGACCACTCTAATTTATCTTAGAAACTGCAGCCTCTGCTCCTTGTCAACTGTCACAGTTATTTATGAGGCAATGCCTTCATAAAAGTGTCAATACGGAGTGGAAGCACACCAAGAAAACTTCTTAAAAGTTTTAATGCTCGACCAATGAAGGAGAAATTTATGAAAATGTAAATGGGGAGATGATAAAGAAGGCTTTTCCACAATGAATCAGTTTAGGTAAAACCTATTACATGGAAATTACATTTTCAAAACTAGAGCTATATTCTTTCATACTTATTATGTGAAGGAAACATACCTTATTGTGGTAGGCATGGGGCATGGGTGTGGCTGAAAGGGAAAATGATTTGTATTTGAGTTGAGCTCTGCTTAGGAAGGGGGAGGCTTCAAAGCTATACATGCTACACCCTTTGCTGGCTTCCCCTGGGCTGGGCAGAGACTGGTTTTCTATTGCTCCTTATCTTGCCAATTCTACAATATCTTGGCTTGCCTCTGACCCTCACCACACCTCCATAAAAATACTCCTTTCAGGATTCTTTCCCATTTACCATTCAGGGTCCCAACTATTATTGCCTTCCAGGAGTGATATAGTATATACACAGTTTATCTTCACAAAAGCAGCAGGTAAAAATACAATTCTGATTTGTAGGAAGGAAATGTAAATCAAATTATACAGGGCCATTATATGAGTCAGAAGTCATTCAGCTCCAAATGCCATAAAGTCAACTTAAACTGACTTTAAAAACCACAGTGAAAACATATATAAAATATATATAAAAACATATGTAAAATTTAATGCATACTTGTTATCTTAGCTATCAAATTGTGTCATGGTGTTTTGTTTGTTTGTTTTTATTATGTGTTTCAGTTTTCAGTAATGTTTCATTCCTTAGGAAGCACTCTGCCCATGGCTGGAAGAATGTAAGCTCACTCAGGCCTACAATTCTTCCTCTCATAGGAGACACAGTTTCTTCTCAATCTTCACACTGTCTTCTTAGTCTTCCTGTTTAACCGTATGCACACACTCCTGGAAAAAAAATTCAGACCAGAAGCATATAGTGCACATAGCATTTAGGAAAGAAGCCCTCATTGTTCATAGATGAGAAGACAAGCAAAAATGACAGATATCCACTTACTTTTCTCCCTGAAAAACTGAAAATGCTAGCTATCTTTACCTCTCTACATTCTCAACTTAGTTCCTTTTGTAACAAAACATCCAGTCTCAGTTTTGTTTTTGCTACCCTCTATGGTTTAGAAACACCCCAGGCAACAGGCTAAGGCAAATGTCATCTCTTTTGTTATTTCTCTGGATCTCCAACTCACTCTACTGCCTCATATCTAAAAGACATTATTATTCATCTTTTTTCCTTTTAAGCTGTTAGAAGCAGAAAAATAAATCATATCTATTAACTTTGCCATGACTAGAAACAGAGACTTCATTTATTTATTATGTTTTTTTAAGAAAACACTTTCCATAGAGATGATTCAAATCTACAGATAAAATCCTAAGTTGCTTTGATGAATCACAAATAAGAACTCTACTGTAGATAAAAAATAATGCAATATAGAAATGCTAATTTTGTCTCTTTTGATTCTCCTGTGCATGTTGTAGCATGCACAACTTGAGAAGCTGAATTGATACAGACTTAATAAAAAGGGAGCAATTATATTGATTAAATATTAGATTGATTAAATTCCTAGAAATTGAATTATAGTTTATAATACTATTATTTTGGCCTAATTCCAGACAACATTGCTCATGATTAACAAAATCAGGACAATTTTAGTATTAGGGTGAAATTCTGTATTTTTAGACTAGAAAGGTTAAGGAACCTTTCCTGAAGGTTGAGACTCTGAGTCAATATTTTGGTGCTGTTTACTTCATTGTAGAAAAGTCTTAGTAGATTTATCCCCTTTAAATATCTGCTGATTATATCAATATAACCAACATAAACTTGTGACCACATTAATTAGTATTTTTATTCTTTTCAGCATCTTCTGCCTTGTTCTGTGGGAAGGGCACATAATTTTATCGACATTATACTCTTTTCCTATAGATCTGTGAGAAACAATGCATTTCAAGAGAACCAAGCTGTCAACTACAAATGGATGTTAATGTCCTGAAATAACAAACAGCACAGAGTCCAGCCTTGTCCTAGTATGCTGGAGATCCAGTGCTGGAGACAGTTTATTTGTCTGGAGAGCACAGTAGCAAGTACAATGTTTCAGGAGACCCATGAAGGTCCAAATAACCACTCTTCAGAGCCACTGATAAACCAAATTTACTGTACATGAAAAAACGAAAAACAACTAGTTTCTAAGTCACTAGAATCCAAAAGATTTTTTCCCCCCAGTACTAGGGCCCAGACTCTGTCTCCAAGAGTCTTTTGCTTTAAGCTAGTGATCTACAACGTGAGCTCCAGCTCTGTATCTGGCTGGCTTAGAATTGTGATCCTCAGGTCTCAGCCTCTTGAGTAGCTAGGATACAGGCAGAAACCACAGGCTCCCTGCTCCAATGTTTTTGTTTTCTCCATCTTTCGGTTTACCACTTTGACTCAAACTACAAAATATATAATTTTTTTATCATGATCTACTCATAGTCATTCATTACTCTCACCGTTATTTGTATCGCCATAATCCATAATGATGAAAGCACATGCACACACACACACACACACACACACACACACACACACACACGATGATTGATATAGGAATTCTCCTTGTTATTAGAGTCATTGCTTTATGATTCACATTTGCCCTAGTGGTAGAATATTTATACATTTATGTTCTTGTACTTGAAATAGGGAATATATTTTTTCCAATGCACTGTATCTCATCGTGCATAATGTTATTATATTTTGTCCTAATATCAACTACATTGCTTTCATCCTCTACTAGCTAATACTGTATCAAATATTGCTGTATTTTACTAACTGACAAAGGACTATTTAATTCAAATTTTACTCCATGCTTAATTCTCTCATAATAATTGCTAAATTACCCACATAGATTAATTTAAAGTTTTCATTTGAGCTATAAATAATATGGGTATTGTTTGATAGACATGAATTGAATAGTCATTCTAATTCTTTTAGGAGTTCAATGATCTCAGACAAATTTATTTTGGATGACTTCTATCAGAGTTTATAATGTCCTATTGTGAGATAAAGAATTTTGCATGAAGGCATCGAAATATTATTTTCTTTAGAGAACAAAGTGAATTCAATTTTAACAAATGCAAGTTTGGAAACACTTAACATTGTTAAAATTGCTAAAACTTCTCTATAAAAGAGCATATTTCTGTAATCAGATACAATGATAAAAACTGTATTACCAGGAAATTAGCCTGTCATTCTACAATTAATTTTCCTAAGTACCAAATACATATAAGAGAATTTGAATAATATGTTTGTTTCAGATAATACTAGCTTTGGGAAATTTTGAGCCCACAAACAGAATTAGATTCTTTCATATATCATTTTGGGAAATTGTGTATTTGCATATATATTATTTTTTAAATAATTAATTAAATTATTCCTTATTGTTGAGGGTGATATACAAGGGGTGACAGTTACATAAGTCAGGTAAAAAGTATATTTCTTTTTGAACAATGTCAACCCTTCCTTTGCTTTTCCTTAGTTTTTCCCACCCACAGGTTGTACAGTTCATTTTCAACAGCGTCTAGTGAGTGCCACTGCTGAATTTATTCTATGTCCCTCTTTACTCTTCCAAAGGTATACCAATGAAGAAACAAGCCAAGAATAAAAACAAACAAAAAACAAAAGAAAAATCTTTGTTTTCATTTCCTGGACTTCATTTCAATAAATATCATTTTGTATGATCAGATGCACCTAGGCCTTTGTGGCTTTGGGTTCCTCACCTAATAGTATACTATTTTGGCTTCACTCTGTGTGAATGTCTAGTATCCTGTATAATTTATCATGTCCCCATGTATTTTAGGTCAAGCTTCCATGTATAAGAGTAAACATATATAATACACATATATACATTTAACTTTATACATATATTTCACTATGCTTATATATAATTTATATATTCCCTTATATATTTGCAATAATGAATATTATATATTAATATATAGTGAAATATAAAGTGATATTAATATATAATGACTTTTATAATGATTCCAACTATACAGAATGATTAGTAGTTATGGGACTGTGATTAGTTTTTAGTTTATTTTATACTAATTCTACAGATATCACTGAGACTATATTATTATCATTAGCAATTTGTCCCACAAATTTGTTTCTTGTTGTTACTAACAACAAGAAATTTCCTTGTTTCTCAGAAATTCATGAATGTAAGGCTCATGATCTAGGATAAAATGGAATGGGACTTTTTGTCCTATATTTTATTTCCTCTCCTTGAGAGATGGTCCTCATTTGGTGTCAAAAGTCATTAATAGTATTCATTGCTATATGATATTCAAAATTTTTCCTACTGTGGCTCATCTTTCTTGCCTTATCTATGTATATTTCTATCATCTACCTTTATGTCTATCACCCTATCATTTATCTGTCATCTACATATATAAATCCATCTATCAATCATCTGTCTGCACCCATCTATTAATCATCTGTCATAATCTGCCCATCAACCTACTTCCCCATCTCCTATTTATTTCTTGTGTTCATAAGTAACCTGTTTCAGGGTCTTCAGGTCAAGATTTATTTTTTTGCAGATCTAGAAATACAGTTGGAAGCATGTGTGAACTCACCATAACTACCCCTGTCACACAGAGCAAAACAATGAGATTGGAACTGCTTTCTGAGACCCTGGGAGAGCAGCAGGAGAGCAATGATTGTAAATTTAAAACAGGAAAACGCCATTTTGGAGATTGGATACATTCTAGTTGAACATAACCGGGACTTTAGAAGGACACTTTTTTTTTTTTTTCTGTTTTAAATTCACAGTAATTGAACTCCTTGTCTCAACTTCCCTCTCCACAGGCTTAGCCAGCGTGGCCACTTTGAAGGATTTGTTCCTCTGTGACCTGAAGAGCAATAGGCATTTCAAACAATGGACTCAGAGGCAAAGCACAGAGTGTATAAGAAAATGACTAAAAAATCCTGAAAGGATTTCCAGTGCCAGAACTTCAGAGACTTAGTCTAGCCCTGCACATGAATTTCCTGGAAAAAAAAAAAAATGAAGACTCAAATTTCAACAGAGTAACAAAGAAAAACTACAACAAACCCTGCTGCTAAGAGATTTGTTTAAACAACCATGCATGGTATTTGCGTTTGCTTCCTTCCCGCTTTGTTTTGCAGCCCCTGCCTTTATTTGTTTTAATCATAAAGAGTTTGAATTAAGTCACATTATTAAACACAATTCTAGCATAGGTTTTGTGCAGCAATACTTTGAAAGTACTTTGAGGCTTTCTTTTTGTTGTGCTTAGTTATTGATTAAAAGTCATTGCGGGTAATGCATTCTCCTGATCCTTCTGTTCACACAAACAGAGAAGGGTATTCCCTTATAGATAATCCTATACAGCTACACAATTCAATAGTAAATACTTATAAACATAGGTTTTTAATATCACTATAATATTTCCTTATTTATAACTTGAATTTAAGGAGAAGTGATATTTCTAGAATCACTATATTATTTTTTAGCCCAGAGCCCCAGAGTCCTAGCCGGTTCTCCGCCTCTTCGTCCCGTGCAACATGACTGATGCCACTATGTCCTTCGCTAAGGACTTCCTGGCAGGCGGAGTGGCCGCGGCTATCTCCAAGACTGCTGTAGCGCCCATCGAGCGAGTCAAGCTGCTGCTACAGGTACAACATGCCAGCCAGCAAATCACCGCCGCTAAGCAGCACAAGGGCATTGTAGACTGCATGGTTCGGATCCCCAAGGAACAGGGAGTTCTGTCCTTCTGGCGTGGTAACCTGGCCAATATCATCAGATTCTTCCCCACCCAAGCTGTCAACTTTGCCTTCGAAGATAAATACAAGCAGATCTTCCTGGGTGGTGTTGACAAGAAAACTCAGTTCTGGCGCTACTTTGCCAGGAACCTGGTATCTGGAGGTGCAGCAGGGTCCACATCCCTGTGTTTTGTAAATCCTCTTGAGTTTGCCTGCATCCGTCTAGCAACTGATGTAGGCAAAGCTGGAGCTGAAAGGGAATTCAAAGGCCTCTGTGATTGCCTGGTAAAGATCTACAAATCGGATGGGATTAGAGGCCTGTATCAAGGTTTCAATATGTCTGTTCATGGTATTATTGTCTATCGAGCCGCCTACTTTGGTATCTACGACACTGCAAAGGGAGTGCTTCCAGATCCCCCAAATACTCACATCTTTATCAGCTGGATGATCGCACAGTCTGTCACGGCCATTGCTGGCTTGATTTCCTATCCTATTGACACTGTTCGCCGCCGCATGACGATGCAATCCGGTCGCAAAGCAACTGACATCATGTGCAAAGGCACACTTGATTGCTGGCGGAAGATTGCGTGATGAAGGAAGCAAGGCCTTTTTCAAGGGTGCATGGTCCAATTTTCTCAGAGGCATGGAGGTGGGGGAGCCTTTGTGCTTGTCTTGTATGATGAGATCAAGAAGTACAACTAAGTGTTTCCCTAGGGATCTCTGTGACTAGCCATGTTGTGTGTTGAGCATTTTGGGACAGATTCTGGGCTGTTTATCATTGGCAACGATTTGCTGGTTGAAAGTGGGGAGCAGTAATATTCATCTCACCTGTTTTGTCTTATAAAGCTGTTTGTATGAAATTAATAATAAAGGGACTCAACTCACATGTTTTATTTCAGTCACTCCTGATAAAGTTGAATAAAAATATCTTTAAAAGAAAAAAATATTTAAATGTATGTCCTTTAGCTTGATAATATAAATTGTCATGTCTTTTTTGTTTTCCTATAAAGATGTATTGTGTTTTCTTAAAGTTATAGCCGAAATTCACAACCCACATTTTTCTCATTCAGATGTACAAATTGTCATAATCTATAGCTATATTTTCCATGCTAATATACTCCTGTGCCATAATTTCAATGAATTTATTAAATTGAGTTACAAAAGCACTACCTCAAAATTTTGAGGAATGAGTCTAAGTAATAATGACTATAACTAGGAATCTTAAAATCACCAAGGTAGAACAAAACAAATTGCTGTGAAAATGATACAGAGGAGTATTAATGGTGAAATAATTTTAGCAAATTCATGCATGAAATATATGCCACAAGACCTTGTACTATTCTCAGAACTGGGCCCCTGATTTTCACGGAATTTTCTAGTAATCTTTTGCAAGGAAATAACATGATTCACTGGATACAAAGTTAGGAAAATTTCTCCTAGGTTCTGAGACATGAATGAATCTTTTCCCACAAGTCCTCATAAATACTAGCTATATTGATGTGCTAAACAAACTCGAGGACTACTTCTGTGCTAAATAAAACATGTTTACAATGATGTTTTAATTGCATTCTCCTTGTACCATGTATTAATAAGCACAATTTTTACAAGTCAGAGCAATCCATAAAGTCAATTTTCTGATTAACTGACCTTATTCAAGGGGATATCCTTTGTTTAAGGGTTTAAATTGTTTATAGAGCATGACTGTCAATAAATTACAGTATGTCTGTTTTAGTAATACCTGTGGAGCTGCAATTCTGTTCTGTAATTCAGAGGCACCTATTATGGCAAGCTGGTAATGGGCAGAGTCACTACTAAGATAGTTGAAGACTTAGGCCTGAGATAGGCTGGCTTATGTGCATGGAATTGCAAATGGATAAAATAAATGTATAAATAGTATAAATTATAAGTAACAGTGTTATACATAAACAGAAACATCCTTAGAGACTACAGTTTAGTGAGTTTACTTATATTACCACTCAATGAAGACAAGAGCAAGATAACTATAAGCAGAATTGGGTATGATTTGAACTGAGTATGGCACTTAAATTCCACTAAATGAAAAATGGTATTGATATCATTTAACTTATAAGGCTACTATAAAAAATAAGTGTAATCACTGTATATGTAGCTTCTGTAAACATTCTCTGTGGTATAGGATTTTCATATAGAGTGATAATTATTAAAATATTGCTAGATTGTTAGATTGCTATTTAACTACTCAGGTTTCATATTGCATTATGCTTTTAAAGTTACATCTTGAAATTTACTGTCTTTTAAACTAGACCCTGTAGCATATTCAATAAAACTAATGAAGACAACCAATAGCGTAGCAATCACATGTCAATATGAAGTCATATTAATTTCTTTCATTCACGCAAATTTGTGAATTTGTATTTGCACAGCAAATATTTGAGAAATGTTTCCAACTTCAAGCTCTTGGTTAACAAGCTGGAAATAGTACAGGGTGAGGGGAGTTGAACTAGTACTGTTCTATAGATGGAAGGATGCACAAGTAAGATACTTCTATTGTTGAACTCTGAGAATGTCTCTCATAGCCAAGCCTATATGTATGTACATGCTTTTGGATGTAATTGGTTTTGTGGTGATTCAGTCATTTCTTTCTGTGGGAACGAAACCCATTTGTAAGCTCCCTAATGTCGCAGTTATGTTCTGTGAGCACTGGAGTAAAAAGTGTATCACAGCTGAGAACAAGGGCATTCCTTTCTCAGATTGGTGACCACTATGTTCAAGTCAACCAATATAATTAGGCAGAAGGATAAGATATCAACTGTGGATAATTGCTTTAAGAAATCCTAGTGGTCTTCTGCATTTAATTTTATACGAATTGTGCAATTTTCCTTGAGCTACATTGTAAGATGCTCTATTAGTTAATGTCTTAACATCTGAAGTTCACAAATCATTGCAGCTTTAGTATACTGTGAATGAGGGAATAAATGTGCCAACTATCTCAAAGAGAAAGTCAATACTATTGCTGTGATAGGAAGCTATTATTGTCTTTTAATTCATCTTTTACAAATGCTGTGTAATTACTAGTGCTATTCAAGTGGATATTTTTATGAAAAAGGTTTTTTCATTATTTTCTTATTTTTTAAGCATTTTATTTATTACATAGGAAAGATACATTTCCATTACATGTACAAAATTGCCGGGCTCGGGTCGCCTCCCCTGGCGTAGAGATTCAGGCTCAGCTATGCTTCTAACAGCTCCCTTTCTCACCCTCTCCCCTGGTCACCCGACTCGCAGGTAAGTCCAGGGTGGAGTGGGGGGCCCAGGAAAGACCTCAGATGCAGTGGCCTAAGAAGATCGCATTACCTCCCTCCTTACCCAAAAAGAAAGCCAGGCGTACACGGACCTCGGAGACGCTTCTGGAGCAATCTGATTTATTAGGGTGGGGCAAAGACTAATATGGTAGGAGGGGACGAGAGAAGGTGATCGGCCAGGACTGATGATAGGCTGAGAGCTTGCCAATATGACCCCCTCATGAGCTAACATCACTCGGAAAGCGCCAGGCCAGGGGGAGACTGGGGGTGCATGGGCTGGCGAGAGATTGGGGGCTGTTGGCAAAGCCCGTTCTTCTGGTTCCCGACCCAGAGAATTGTGGCCTGCTTCCGCATTCCCCAGGGCTGGGGAAGGGCGGCTTCTCGGGAACACTCCCAATGCCCATCCCCCTTAGGCTGGACCCCAACACAAAATGTACTTTGATCAAATTCACAGCCCTCTATTACTCTATCTTGTGGCCACGCTCTGCCTTTGTAAATTAATTTTTAGGTATTGGGAAAAAGTCTAGTAGAAATTTCAAACTACTTATCCCTTTTTTTGCCTCTGTATTGTTGAAGCTATTTGAATGAAATAATGAAATAAATATACATTATTAAATGAGCATGTTTTGAGTAAAAGCCAGATGTCTGTTGGCTAAAACAAAACCATCATTGCCTTGTGAGCAGTAATATCCTTATAAATGGTAGAAATTTCTCATATGAAGTCTGGATATGAGAGGAAACCTCATTTAACAAATATGAGTATTTACTAAGCTTATTACTATATATTATTTCCTGACACATTGGGACTAAATTTATGAATAGAATATTAAGTCTATTCTAGAACACTCCAAGAAATTAAGAGCATATAATTGGAATGACTAGTCGATATGATTAAAATTTTTTAATTCAAAGCTGAGGCTTAGTTTCACTTTGTGTGTCTAATGTTTTTTCTCAAACTTAGGTCTTTAAATTTGCTGCAATATTGCTTTTTTGTATCTAAAAAAAGCAAATAGATAAATTATACAGAATCTTTTTGAAGTAGGATTTAAAACCAACGTTACTCAGAAAAGATGATGATTGAAAGTAGCCTGTGCTTATTTTCCAAAGTATATTCTTAGATTTTTTTTCCCTTCAATCCATTTGGAAATGCTACTTTGAAGAGTGATATTAAAGAATCACTTTTGTGAGTTGACAAGTGACATTCTGCCTCTTCAGTAAGCATTCTACCTTTCATTAATTTTTTTTATTGTAAAGGTGATATACAGAGGGTTGCAGTGACATCAGTAAAGTAATGAGTACATTTCTTATGGAACAGCATTACCCCATCCCTCATTTCCTCCCACTCCCCATCCACTAGTCTCCTCCCCACAAGTTGTAAAGGTCATTTCCAACAGTGTCTTGTGATTATTACCATTGCATTGGCTCAGCCTTTGTCCTTTGTCTCACCATTTTAGCACTCTACCTTTAATTTCTTGCTATGGTAATGGTGTTAAAATCTCCAAGGTGATGTTTAATTAGGCTACTCTCAATCCACGCTATCAGTTTGGGAGCATTCCATTCCTTTCTAAGGAAACTAAGTCTGTGGAGTTCAGAAAAGACAGTGCCTTCTGGCATTGAATAATGCATGTTATATTTTTGGAGGCATGATAGGTTTATCTAATTTGTTATGTACTGGGAAACATTGAATTTTACTGAAAAGAAATCCTAGCATTTACATTTTCAGATTACATTTTATATAGTATAAGCAAGTTGAGATATGATCTACGGTTAGAGTGTGTGGCAAACCACAGTGGAGGGAATAATATGTAATCTTCATGTGTTTCAGGTAAGCTAAGGACCTGTGCATATTAATGGTCATGCTGACATCAGTCTTCCCATTTCCACTATGTCCTAGCCCTAACCAGCACACACAGCCTACCTCCTCCTCTGCCATCAATCATGACCTACCCAGACTGCGCCCTTCGTAAGATTGTGCTTCTCCTCAGCGATTGATTCTTAGAGGGTTTACAAACCCCAGGAGGCAACGTCTCTGCTTCTGCAAGGGACTGAAAACACTTGTCATTGAGACAACGACTGTATGTTCTGTGTACTGCAGTCTGCACAAGTGAGCTAAAGCTTCTGTGTGTTTAGCTTCTGCATTGAGTGAAGTAAAATTTTGTAAGTAAAATTCAGGCAATAGAATAGAAAAGGAGCAATTAAGTTAATTGCACAATTATTGCTGATCATTATTTTTTAGTTACTAATCTTCTTTATTCTTATAAGTAGGTTGTGTATTTTCCTTTATCTTGTTGGAGAGATATTTTGATGCACGACAAAGGTAGTATTTTTTTTTAAAGCATGGTTATTTTTCTCTGGCTAAATATTGGCAGTAAAAATGGTTCATTATTAGGAAATAGGAAATTTATTAACACCTTTTCCCAGTAGTCTTTTGTTGAAACATGTTTGTAGTGTTTGTAGTTCTTTTTTTTTTTTTTTTTGAAGAATTTATCAGGCTGGAGATGTGGCATAAGTAGTAGACCAGAGACCTAGGAAGCACAAAGCCTTGAGTTCAAACCCAATGACCACTGAAAATTAAAATATAAAGCAAGAAAAATTTTTATGCAAGAAAATACACTAGTTAACTGATTTAATTATTTGGAGAGTGATTTTGTTATTCTGGCAGAGTTATAGTCTCAGAATACCTGATCTGTATTGTGAAAGGAGAGTTTTAGTTTCATACTATTCCTACATCTCTATAATTATATGTTTTGTTTCGCCCCCCCTCCCTTTTTTGTATCATTTGTGAATCTTGAACTCGGGGCTTAGTCACTGTCTTTGAGCCTCTTTGTGTTCAAAGTTAGCTCTCTATCCTGTTAGCCACAGAACCACTTTTGGCTTTTTCTAAGTGGTAGATTGGCAAGAAGGATATTATGGACGTTCCTGCACAGTCTGGCTTTGAAACAATCCTCAAATTTCCACCTATTGAGTATTTAGGATTACAGACATGAGCCACCAGCACCCATCTTGCTTTGATATTTTTATAGCTTTTGTGTTCAGTCTATTATGAAATTTTGATTTCTTTACCCTCATAAAGAAAAAGAGCCACTTGAGTCTTTAACTTATTATTATTATTATTTTTTTGGCTAGTCCTGGGCCTTGGACTCAGGGCCTGAGCACTGTCCCTGGCTTCTTCCCGCTCAAGGCTAGCACTCTGCCACTTGAGCCACAGCGCCGCTTCTGGCCGTTTTCTGTATATGTGGTGCTGGGGAATCGAACCTAGGGCCTCGTGTATCCGAGGCAGGCACTCTTGCCACTAGGCTATATCCCCAGCCCTTTAACTTATTTTTGTCAACACAGACACTCAGCTTAGAAATAAAAACAGAAACCAATCTGATGAGTTCTGAAATGTGGGAATTTCCCAGGTCATAAAGTCAAATCATTTTGACAAATCAAAATAGAAATAAGCACTGTAAAGTCAATCAGGTAAACATGGGAATTGAAATATAATAAAAAAAATTACAATCTTTTAAGATTAATATTAATGATAAGAAAAAATTGGTAAACTAAATATTTTCTGATGAGAAAATAAAAGAATTCACAAAGTGAAGGGACAATATAAATAAACTCAAAAAATAAAATTAACCTGTACATCTTACAAAGGAAAAAACAGCAAAAGAACTAATGATCCAATAAAAATGCACAGTAGATCTAAATAGATATCTATAAAAGCAAGATTTATGAATTTTCCAACCAGTACATGAGATAGTGCTCAAAATCACTAATCATTAGTGATACAGATCAAAACCACAATAATCTACTACTTCTTAGCAGTTACTTGGCTATTATTAAAAAGACAAAAGATAACTGATAATAAGAATGTGGAGAAAGGAAGGACTCGTACATTCTTGATGGAAATAAGAATTTGGGTAGACCTTTTTGAAAAATATTTTGGTGCTTTAAAAAATTAACAATAGGCCTATGCAGACTAGTTCATATAAATCACACCTACTCAGAAGGTGAAGACCAGGAAAATCCAGATTCATAATTATTGAAAATCCATAATGATTAGGGAGATCCCATCTCAGCTAATAATCAAAGTGTGGTTTGTTCATGCCGGTAATCTTGGTTACTCAGGAGGCTGTAGGTAAATATGTCAGAATAATTGCATTTGAGGCCAGCCCTGGCTAAAATCTCAAGAAGCCTATTTTAAGATCAACCAAAGCATAAAAAGTTGGGAAATGTGCTCAAGTTTAGAGCACCTGTCTTATAAGCACAAATCCCTCAGTTCAAACTTAACACTACAAAACGCAAACAAAAACAAAACATGTTCAAATAAGAATTACAACTGGTCCACCAATACTATCCATGGGGGTGCATCTAAGAGAGTATGGAAAAACACATCTTCACTTCCATTTTCATTGTAGTACTAAGAAACACAACCTGTGTCTCGGCATGCATCAAATGCTGGATATATAGAAAAAACTTGTGACATACACACAGGGAACTATTGAGACTGAATAATCATAAAATTCAAGTCCCATTATTTCCAACAATACTGATAGAATTGAAAATTATTGTGCTCAGTGAAATCATTAGATACAAGTACTGCATGATCTCACTCACATGCAGTGTAGAGAAGTTCATGTTTTAGAAGCTGAGATTGAATGGGAGCCATGGGAGAGGCTGAAGATTGTCAGATGGGAACTGAGCTGCAGAGTGGCATTGCTACAAATGATTGTAGTGTACTGTCTATATCAGAAATCTAGAAGACGTGATTTGAGACATCTTCACTGTAGAAATTGATGAATGTTTGAGGAAACACATGCAATGATTTAAGCATTATGCAATATGTATGTGTATTGAAATAATGTACAGTCCTCTATATATCATATGTTTGCGTTTTTTTATTTTTCGGTAAGAAAAATTAAATAAAAAATTCAAGTGGAAAATGCTTTTTTCCCTCACTTTAATCATATGACATAGTATTTCTATGTAAATCCTTCTGGAATCTGAGTTATGTTTTTATTATGAGTGAAAAGTATCAAATTTGTTTTGTATGTCTTCTCATTTCATGACAATGTTCAATGATTAGACCTAAAAAAATCATATAGCGCCCTCAATAAAAGCAAATACAAAAAGAAGTGTTGGTAACAAGAAGAATGAAAAGAAAATAGCTATCACTTTAAGAACTAATAACATTTCTTCATTTAAAACAACAAAATATGTAAATGGCCCAAAGTTGAATATTTCAAGTGCAGGCTGAATTTAAACTATATATGACAATACAAAATGATAAAATATGGGGAAAATCTATTCTGCTAAGAATTTCCAATATAAACATATGTACATATGTTCATTTTTGTACACACACAGATATGCTACATACATTTATGTTTGGTTATAGTAAGGATTAAATTCAGGGCTATGCACTTGCTAGGCAAGTACTCTACCACTTGAGACCTTGCTCCAGTCTTCTTGCTTTCTGCTTTTGTTTTGTTGTTCTTTTTGTATTTTGTTTCTGGTTTTTTTCTTAGATGAGGTCTTCAGCTTTTGCTTTCACTGACTTCAAATAGTTATCCTCCTGTCTCTGCCTCCTGCGTAGTATAGAATACAGGCATCTATCTGCATTAAAGGTTACAGTGAAACAATATACTGTAGTAACATATGAAAAATATGAAAGAGTTAATATAAAACATTTAACTTGTTTGTGATATGAAACAAGCACTCACTATGAGCAATGTTAGTTAAACCAGAAAATGAGGGAAAAAAAGATTTTAATATCAGAAAAATGTATCATATAATTAGATAGCATACGTCATTATTGAGAAGACTATTTTTTACATTTAGAAGTAATGTAATTATGTAACATTACTCATATAGATGTGAATGGATGCTGTTATTATTCACTTTTAGTGGCTTGGGAGAATGAAACTCTTCACTTCTCTGCCAAATATATTTAATCACATGAATTGAGCAATACATACGTTATCACTCAAACTATCAGGGCTGCATTCTAGAGTTCTTCATGTCTCTGGAGCTAAAATAGAATCCTCCATCTTTCCCTTCTAATTAAATTCACTTACCACCTAATGTCACTTGGAAAAGTTTCATACTTAAGTAAGCAGAAGTTGGGGGGAACAAGATCATGGAGGATGAGAGCAAATTTTAGAATGTAAAGGAGAAGACATGGAAGGATTTAAAATTGAGATGATCAGATCAGATTCATATTCTCTCATTTTCTCCTTCCTGCTTTATCAAGGTTAGAGGGGTGGATGGACAAAGTACTGTGTACAAAGAAGCTACAATAGAGCAAGTTAGATGTCAGGTTCTCCTAGGTTTACAGTAGCAGAGATGGTACCCAGTGGTCATAGAAGGAATGTCAGAGTTATGTGATGGTTGGATGTAAAGAATGATTATTGTGGAGGAAAACAAAATGTGAAAGGTGGGGAAAAGAAAGAGGTTACAAAAACCAAATTGGTAAGATACAGATCTGAGACCCTAAATATGTGAGTGTGACTTTGTGTGGGAAAGGTAGATAAATAATTTTTTTTCCAGTTTATAATAATGAATTGAAACTACTGGCATATGTCACCACTCCCAACCCCCCAAAGGTCGCCTTTTCATTGTGTATATTATTGTTTATTTTGCTTGTTTTCCCATTCTATTTATTCTCATTTATTTGCCTACTGAGTGTGTGTGTGTGTGTGTGTGTGTGTGTGTGTGTGTGCCAGTCTTGGAGTTTGTACACACTGTCCCTGAGACAACCTTTAATGGAGATACATGGCTGTAATCTAAACTACTCAGGAGGGACTTCCAAGAAGACAGCAGAGGAGCTGCAGAGCACTAGCTGAGCTCCCTCCGACATTGCAGTTTTCTCACCCCATAGAAACATTTACTCTTAGAAAGACAGCCAGAGTAAGTTCTAAGAGTACAGGGATTCTGGCCAGGAAGGAAAAATCGACTTTCCTCGTCTGAAAACACAGATTTGAGCTCCGGGCGCCGTCCCACCGCTGCACCAGTGCCAGCACCGCACAGCGCCCGGCACAGCAACCCTCACTCCGCGCAGCTAAAGCACACAGCATAGACCAGGGAGAAATACTCCAGATGGCGGCTGAGTACGGATGACCTGAAATCGCAGAGAAAGCATGAGTACTCCACGAAAGATATTCCCACTCGAGACCACAGAGCAGCTTCTGGAAGGCAGCCCTTCCCCCACCGCCAGAGCAAAGCACCATCTTTGCCATGGCATAGGGTCAGACCAGACTGGAACTAAAGCGCGCCTGGGGAAAGCGAGGTCAAAGGAGTCATCTTTGAAAAGGGCAAGAGGGTCCGACCAGTGAGAGCCAGCTCCGCCCAGGAGAATGCCCCCTGCCCAGGTGGGAGGCATGTCCTGGGCTGCAGCTTAGCCAAAGGTGCCCCATCCTGCCTGCCAGAATTTCTAAATTTAAAGCGAAAGCTAGGAGCAGCTAACGGCAGCACGGAAACACCAGACGGGGGAACAAAGAGTTCCTGACAAAGTTAAACGCTCCCGTCACAGAGAAAG
Source organism: Perognathus longimembris pacificus (assembly GCF_023159225.1). Lineage (NCBI taxonomy): Eukaryota > Metazoa > Chordata > Mammalia > Rodentia > Heteromyidae > Perognathus > Perognathus longimembris. Next base: position 133,265,437 of record NC_063162.1, on the reverse strand, counting down.
CCCAATTCCCAGCCCAAAATGGAGCTGCATTCCATAACCACCTCCGCCAAGGAGGCTGCCCCGCCCAGGAGGGGGGAGCCTTCCCCAGGCAAGCAACTCTCAGCCGGGTAAACCAGGCCAGAGGCACCCCACCCTGCTGAGGCAGCGGCCCCACAGCAGACAGAGGAGCCAGGATTCCCCAGACTGCTCAAGTCCCCATCTACAGAGGATACCCAAGGCCTATCTGCAAGTTGTGCGAACCACAGAGACCCAGGATTGCACCAACAGGGAAGAAGGGTCAGACAGGACCACCCTCTGCAAACTGAAATCAAGTCAAACCAAGCCAATCAGGAAAATAGACTGCAGACCATCGCAAGGAAACCAGAGACTGGGGAAAGACCACCCAAACAAGGAGGACTCCATTTTTTTTTCTTTTCAAACATTTTCTAAACTTTAAAAAAAAAATTTTTTTGTCACTTCTGAAACGTCGACGTTTTTTTTTTTGTTTGTTTGTTTTCTATTTTAACCTGCTTGTTTTATCAAGTTTTTTTCTTATCTGTTTGTTTGGGTTGTTCCTTTTCTGTTTGTTTTTCCTTTTTATTTTTTTTTATTTTTTAAATAATTTCTCTCTGTTTTGTGCATGTCTTCCACTATTTTTACTTTATTTCTCTCTTTGCGTTCTCCTTCTTTAAAAATTACTTTCCTATGAATAACACCTCCACTCTTTTCTGCTAACTCTCCATTGTCTATCATTTTAACCTTGTTCTTTCTACTGATTCTACTCTTCTCCACATTTCCACATCACTGAAACTAAACCAAAATCACCGACCCCCCCTTCCCAATACATTTTAATCTATTCTCTTTACTACCTCCAACTTACCCTCCTGACTTACTGCCTGGACCTCCAGTTTCCATTGAATCCTGGTTAATGGATAGAGGGTATCCCAGCTTAATCTGAGTGAATCAAAGGGGTTCATAGAGAAAGCCAGTCCTAAAAGAACTTAATATAAAAACAAGAATTGTTTACAGGGTTGTAACAGTAAATAAGTAACTACGGAATACAGGGCCCAGGATCGGTTGTTATACTGAAATTGTATTCTTTAGGAACACCAAATCTAATTTTATAGACAGGTATACAGGGTATCTATATATAATTGTGAACTTGTAAGATTTACACAACAGTGTAAAGGGCTGCTTTGGGTCTTAAACGGTGCTCACAGGTGCTGGTAGACTGGCATTCCCAATTCAAATGGGCAGAAGGAACACAAGAAAGATGGCAAACAATGAAGTCTTATCCCCAACTCAAAACAATCAGGAAGCAGAGCAGTCAATCAAAGACATAGAAGAGAACCCCCAAAATGCTCTACAAAGTCTACTGATAAACATGATAAATGAAAAGCTTGAATCTCTTCAGTCAATTATTCTAGAGCGTGAGGAGGCAAAGCAAAAATTAATGGAGAATTTCATGGCATCCACAAATAGAAAGATAAATGAACTTCAAGAGTCAAATGAAAAGATAGCTAACCAGCATAAAGATTTGAGAGACAACACTCAAAACCAAAGTAATGAAGTTAATGAAGTAAAGAAGTCCATACAAGACCTAAGAAATGACATGGAAATCATCAGGAAAGACAGTCAGAAGGAAAAGAGATTCGAAATGAAGTAGCAAGCCTACAGTCCCGACTAACTGAAGCAGAGGATCGAATTTCAGGAGCTGAAGATTCCTTAGATTCTATGGAGAAAGATAAAAAATCAATACAAATCCACTCCAATCAACAAAACATATCACTACAGGAGATTCAAGACACGACCAGGAAACCCAATTTAAGGATAATAGGTATTGAGGAAAACTTGGAGAAAGATGTTAATGGGATAGGCAACCTATTTAACAGAATATTAGCTGAGAACTTCCCAAATATCCAGAAGGAAAGGCCTATACAGATACAAGAAGCATTTAGAACCCCAAACCGACCAGACCAGAATAGGACATCCCACTGACACATTGTGATCAAAACAAAATCAGTAGAGTACAAGGAAACAATCCTTAAAGCTGTTAGGGAGAAGAAAACCATCACATATAAAGGAAAAGCAATCAGAATTACCCTAGACTTCTCAGCAGAGACCATGAAAGCAAGGAGATCCTGGAGTGAAGTATACCAAACACTAAATAAAAATAACTACCAACCAAGAATTCTATACCCAGCCAAACTCTCATTCATAGCCAAAGGTCAAATAAAAGTCTTCCACAGTAAGGAAAAAACTGAAACAATGTATCTCCACCAAACCAGCTTTACAGAAAATCTTCAAAGATGTACTATACAGGAAAAATAATCAAGATCCCAATACAGACAGAGAAATGAACCCTAAATAGTGAACATCAGATCAAGAAATGGGAAGACACAGCTTTAAACAAGATAGTGAAAATGAAAGCAACAAATGATCATCTCTCAATCCTAACTTTCAACATTAATGGACTTAATTCTCCAATCAAAAGACATAGGCTCATAAGTTGGATCAAAAATCAAGATCCATCTTTCTGCTGCCTACAAGAGACACATCTATCCAGCAAAAGTAAACATCTTCTAAAAGTGAAAGGCTGGAATCAAAGCTATCAAGCAAATGGCCCCCATAAGCAGGCTGGAGTTGCAATCCTAGTATCAGACAAAATTGACTTCAAATTAAAAAAGGTGAGAAGAGACAAAGAAGGTTACTACATACTAGTAAAGGGATCTCTCCAACAGGAAGATATAACCATTCTAAATATCTACACACCAAATGCAGGAGCACCCAACTTCATCAAACAAACACTACTGACTCTAAAAGCACTCATAGACCCAAACACATTGATAGTTGGGGACTTTAACACTCCACTATCACCTCTGGACAGATCAACACGCCAAAAACTGAACAAAGAAACCAGAGAACTAAATAATTGCATAGACCAACTAGACATAACCGACATCTACAGAATATTCCACCCAGCAACAACAGAATACACATTCTTCTCTGCAGCACATGGAACATTCTCCAAAATAGATCACATCTTAGGGCACAAAGAAAGTCTGTACAAATTCAGAAGTATCAAAACCATTCCCTGCATTCTCTCAGACCACAATGGAATAAAATTAGAGCTCAACTCAAACAGCCACCGCAGAAAATCCTACAATTCATGGAGACTAAACAACACACTGCTGAACCATCAGTGGGTCATTGAAGAAATTAAAACAGAAATTCAAATGTTTATGGAATTCAACCAAGTTGAGGACACAAAGTACCAGCTCCTTTGAGACACAGCAAAGGCAGTACTCAGAGGAAAATTTATATCTCTGAGTGCATACATCAACAAACTGGAGAAAGAGCAACTAAATAATTTAAGGAAGCCCCTTAATTTCCTTGAGAGAGAACAACAAGCCAAACCCCAAGTCAATAGACAGAAGCAAATAATTAAAATCAAATCAGAATTAAATCAATTAGAGACAAAAAAAAAAACCATTGAAAGAATCAACAAAACGAAGAGTTAGTTCTTTGAAAAAATCAACAAGATAGACAGACCCCTGGCAAACCTGATCAAAAAGCGAAGGCAGCACACTCAAATAAACAAGATAAGAGATGAAACAGGTAACATCACCACAGAAATAACCAAAATTCAGAAAATAATAAGGGACTATTTTGCAAACCTTTATGCCAACAAATTTGAGAACTTGGAAGAAATGGATGATGTCCTAGAAAAAATTCATATCCCCAAACTTAACCATGAAGATTTAAACCTTCTAAACAGACCCATATCCAGTATTGAAATAGAAACAGCAATAAATGATCTCCCATCGAAGCAAAGCCCAGGTCCAGACAGATTCACTGCAGAATTCTACAAGGCCTTCAAATCAGAACTCACACCAATATTTCTCAAACTCTTCAATGAAATTGAAAGAGAACATTCACTACCAGAAACATTCTATGAAGCCAGTATAACCCTCATCCCAAAACCAGGCAGGGACTCATCACAGAAAGAGAACTATAGACTGATCTCCCTGATGAAGATAGACGCAAAAATTCTCAACAAAATTCTGGCCAATCGACTTCAACAGGTCATCAAAAAAATCATAAACCACGTTCAAACTGGATTCATCCCAGGGATGCAAAGTTGGCTTAATATACACAAGTCAATTAATGTAATCCGCCACATCAACAGAGCAATGTAAAGAACCACATGGTTTTATCTCTGGATGCGGAAAAAGCATTCGATAAAATCCAGCACCCATTTATGCTAAAAGCCCTGGAAAAACTGGGATTCCAGGGAACATTCCTGAATATAATCAAGGCAGTTTATGACAAACCAACAGCAAGCATAACTCTAAATGGTGAAAAACTAAAGCCATTCCCTTTAAAATCAGGAACAAGGCAGGGATGTCCACTCTCTCCCCTGCTCTTCAACGTAGTACTAGAATTCCAAGCCAGAGCAATCAGACAAGAAGAAAATATAAAGGGGATCCAAATAGGAAAAGATGAAGTTAAACTTTCTCTCTTCGCAGATAACATGACCCTATACCTAAAGAATCCCATAGACTCTACCCCCAAGCTACTAGAGCTGATCCAAAACTTTGGCAAAGTTGCAGGATATAAAATAAACACTCAAAAATCAATGGCCTTTCTCTATGCTAACGACCCGAAGACCAAGGCGGAAATAAGGAAAGCAACTCCTTTTGCAATAGCCCCCCAAAACATAAAATACCTAGGAATAACCTTAACTAAAGAAGTGAAAAACCTCTCTGAGGAGAACTTTAAAAGCTTGAAAAATGAAATTATGTCAGAACTCAGGAAATGGAAAAACCTCCCATGCTCCTGGATTGGGAGGATTAATATAATCAAAATGGCAATATTGCCAAAGGCTATCTACAAATTCAATGCAATACCCATTAATATTCCAACACCACTTTTTAATGAAATAGAGGAAGCAATCCAGAAATTCATATGGAACAATAAAAGACCTACAATAGCAAAAACAATCCTAAGCAGAAAGAACAGTACTGGAGGAATTACAATACCCAACTTCAAGCTGTATTATAAAGCTATAGTAATAAGAAGAGCTTGGTATTGGCACCGGAACAGGCCTGAAGACCAATGGAAGAGAACTGAAGACCCAGAAATGAACCCACAGAACTATGCCTACTTAATCTTTGATAAAGGAGCTAAAGCAATAGTTTGGAAGAAAGACAGCCTCTTTAACAAATGGTGCTGGCAAAACTGGCTCAACACATGCAACAAACTAAAACTAGATCCTTATATATCACCCTGCACCAAAATCAATTCCAAATGTTTTAAAGACCTCAAAATCAAAACAGACACCCTGAAAACACTAAAGGAAGGAGTAGGAGAAATACTTGGGCTCCTTGGCACAGGACAGAACTTCCTTAACAAAGACCCAGAAAGGCTACAAATCAAAGAAAGGTTGGACAAATGGGACTGCATCAAACTGCAGAGCTTCTGCACGGCAAAGGACATAGCTCACAAGATAAACAGAAAGCCCACAGACTGGGAGAAGATCTTTACCAACCATTCAACGGACAAAGGCCTCATCTCTAAAATATATGCAGAATTTAAAAAATTACCTTCTTCCAAAACCAAACCGCAAAGAACCAATAGCCCCCTCATCAAGTGGGCTAAAGACTTACAAAGAGACTTCTCTGATGAGGAAATGAGAATGGCCAAGAGACATATGAAAAAGTGCTCTACATCACTGGCCATAGAAGAAATGCAAATCAAAACAACATTGAGATTCCATCTCACCCCAGTAAGAATGTCATATATCAAGAAAACTAACAATAACAATTGTTGGAGGGGATGTGGCCAAAAGGGAACCCTACTTCATTGTTGGTGGGAATGTAAACTGGTTCAGCCACTCTGGCAAGCAGTATGGAGATTCCTCAGAAGGCTAAATATAGAACTCCCCTATGACCCAGCAGCCCCACTTTTGGGTATCTATCCAAAAGCCCACAAACAAAATCACAGTAATGCCACCAGCACAACAATGTTCATCGCAGCTCAATTTGTCATAGCTAGAATCTGGAACCAACCCAGATGCCCCTCAGTAGACGAATGGATCAGGAAAATGTGGTACATATACACAATAGAATTTTATGCCTCTACCAGAAAGAATGACATTGCCCCATTTGTAAGGAAATGGAAGGACTTGGAAAAAATTAAACTAAGTGAAGTGAGCCAGACCCAAAGAAACATGGACTCTATGGTCTCCCTTATTCTGAATAATTAGCACAGGTTTAGGCAAGTCATAGCAGAGCATCACAAGAGCCCAATAGCTATACCCTCATGAACACATAAGATGATGCTAAGTGAAATGAACTCCATGTTATGGAAACGATTGTTATTTCACAGTTGTAACTACTTTTAATGTCCCATGTGTATCTGTAGCTTCTATTATTGATGATGTTCTTGTATCACCTTCCAGTGGTTGTATATACAGTATCTCTGTAATCTTATCTGAGTATATTGGAAACCGTGTATACTGGTATTAGAAGTAGGAAATTGAAAGGGAATACCAAAATTGAGAGACACAGGGTAAAAAAAGACAAACAACTAAAAAAGCAATACTTGCAAAACTGTTTGGTGAAAGTGAACTGAACACCTCAGCTGGGGAAAGGGAAAGGGGTGGAGGGAGGGGGCTTTGAGGGACAAGGTAACAAACAGAACAAGAAATGTATCCAAAGCCTAACGTATGAAACTGTAACCTCTCTGGACATCAGTTTGATAATAAAATTTTGAAAACAATAAATAAACAAACTACTCAGGAGGCGTAGATAGGAAGATAATGGTTTGGAGTTATTTTTCTGTATCCAAAATTGGATAAACGCACTTCATCTACTCAAATCAGCAATTTTTTATGTCCTGCTTAACTTAGTTGTTCATTAGCCATTATTTCTATCTACGCATCCAATGTCCATGTTGTACATGATGCCCTTCACTGGAGTCATGTGACCCTGGCAGCTGAAGAGTCCTAGTTGTTCAGAGAAAAATTTCCTACCCATAAGAGTATAGTGCTGAGGAGGAAACCCAGGGCAAGGTGAATGTTGTACAAACACACTCTATCATTGTGCTATTTGCTCCCTGTCCCTGAAACATTTTAATGAATGAAATTTTTATTTTTATTTTTATTTATTTATCTATTTATTTATTTACTTATATATTTGCCTGTCCTGGGGCTTGGACTCAGGGCCTGAGCACTGTCCCTGGCTTCCTTTTTGCTTAAGGCTAGCACTCTGCCACTTGAGCCACAGTGCCACTTCTGGCTGTTTTCTATATATGTGGTGCTGGGGAATCGAACCTAGGGCTTCGTGTATACGAGGCAAGCACTCTTGCCACTAGGCCATATCCCCATCCCCGATGAAATTTTTATTTTTCTAATTACGTTAGGTAAAGAAATTAATGGTGGTCTGTTATTGATGAGGTCAGTCAGATCATGAAACCTCACATATTGCCATATTCTCAGCAAAGCCTAAGGAGTGCTGTAATGTCACAGCAACATTGCATAGCTATGGGTAAAATGCATTGGCAATCAAGTAGCATGTAAGGACATGCTTGTTAATTTGGCTAAGATGTCTCACTGCGGTGTTAACAAAGTTTTTTCAAAGTGAATTGTGCTGCAGAATAAACAGAAAATCTAAAATTTGAGACCTATGGGATGAAAGGACGTATATTGCTATTGATAAATGAATGTGATAGTTTATCCTTCATTATGAATATTGAATATTGACATTGCCTTCAATATCTACAGGAAGTCAACTAGAACATCATTTTATGTAGTTAGGGGATCAACTTTAAAAAGGAAATCTGTGACACTGAACATATTATCATAAGCACAATAATTTTGTGCCATGGAGGGAATTACACAAGGAAAATATATATATAGCTAAGACTACTGGCTACTTTTACATTGAAGATTGTTTTTGTCAAATCCAGTTTGTTTGAGAATGCGAATATGTATAGGGCTGTTTTGTTATATGCAGCTTTATTAGTTTTATATTCAATAGATATAAATTAACAATGGTATAATAAAAATACAATATATATTCACATGTACGGAGGGTTGTTTAAAGTATAAGACCAAAAGTTATCTTCACAATAACTACAATTTAGATATTCTTGTCATTACAATCTCAGAAATATATACACCTATATATGTATATATAGACATGCAGAGAAAGAGAGAGAGAGACAGAGAGACAGAGAGAGAGAGAGAGAGAGAGATTTCCTAAATGCAAGAAGCTAAGGGAAAATGTTACTCTAATGGCACAAACAGAACAAAGCATTCCAAGTCTGTATATTGAAGACGTCAGGAGCTGTTTGCAAGCAATTCCACCAGACAGCCTCCTGCCATTGTTGATTGTTATAGACTAGACTAAAGGACTAGATCCTTTTGGCTTAGTGGTAAGTTGCCTTTAGGGATATTTTCTGAAATTTGCTCCTCAGAAACTTGGCCATCTTAAGATTATACAAGTCTCTTCCTGAATTGTACCTGACTACCAAAAGATGAAACTGTCCCCCATGTGGTTGCTTCAGGGACAGCAGAACTGACTTCCACAAATTCCATACATTAAAAAAAGAAACAGTACTCCACAAGCAAGCCGTGCTTTTTGCAAAGCTCTCTGCTCCTCCCAGAATATAGGCATTTCTATTTCTTACAGTTTGGGAATATATAATGAACCACTCTTAAATAAGGCTCAACTTGAGACATCAAAACATTTTTGTGGTGAATTTGGTGGTTACATTTATATGTTTTCAGATATTGATGTAAAAATAATTAATTATTTCCCTCATTTGAGCATTGGCTGTTGCTTCTTGTCTTTGACTTTGGAAGAATTACAATTTGGAAACTGGATTTTTCTAGGCAACACTTTTGCAATCACAACAGTTCTAGCAGATGTAGTTGGTTTGCTTGCTACAGCCAAATTTTAAATAGGTAGGAGAAAAATCAGAGGATTATGATGATTTATTGTAGCCACCATTTAATACAGTCTTTATAAAAAATATAACAGATTAAGCATAATAAAAGGCAACATATAAGATAAGTATACCAATAAGAAATTCAAAAATAGGCTGCAAGTATTAATAATTTTTACTTGATCTTGTTATTATTGACATATACCCATTAATAAACATTAAGATGTACTTTTCCTTTGTGTTTCTTCCCTTTTCCTGTTCTTTCTTCTGCCTTTCTTTAATTCATGTCCCCTTACTCCATCTTGCAACATTGACTTATTACCAAAGGAGTGGAAAGCTCATGTAATATATTTTTAAAATTCTTTCTGCATCATTTCCTAGGTAAGAATGTGAATCAAAGCAGTCATCCATAAGCTAATCATATATTTATGAATGTTTGACTTTTTTCCTAGTCCATTCCTTTGTACCTCTGGATACATATGTGTGCATTTCTGTGCATGAAATTAAGAACATGTAGTGGATAAGAAATATTTACCAATCAATACACAGATAATGTTACTTTCTTCAGCTTAAAACCATGAAGGTACTTCTTCTGTAAGGACAGTCTTAACCACTTCTTTATACTTCTAACTACAGTAAATTCACAAAAGTCTATTTGGTACAATATGCTCCAGAAGAACAATAATAAAAAATTCTTTGAATGATAGACATGGTCCTTTTATTCTATTTTGAAACTCAGATATTCTAGTATAATAAGCCTGTGAAAATTAGAAAGCTAACTCAAATTCATAAGTTATCTATGGTTTTTCATTTTTGAAAGTATGGAAATTATTCTAATATTGAGGTTGTCAGTGATATAATATTCATTGAAGCTTCCTATTTTAATTATGTGTATATTTACTACCTGAGGGACCAATGTTAATATTTTCAAATATGATTTGAATGCCTACATGAGAATCTAAATTTTATGTACTTGACTATAATCAGGTACATAGGGAACAAGTAACCCAATTTTAAAAAAATAGGCAAGGACATGAATAAACATTTTTCCAAAGAAGACATACAAACAACTAACAAATGTGTGAGCTAATGTTCAACATCAGTATTCTTCAGGAAAAAGCAAATCAAAATTTCAATGAGATATCACCTCACATCTGCTAAATCATTGTTATCAAAATGACAAAGATAAAATCTATTGGCAAGGCTGTGGAGGAAAAGAAACTAAAGCACACTGCTAGTAGGAATGTAAATTGTGTCAGCTGCTCTGAGAAACAACATTTAAGCTCTTCCAAAAATCAGAAAATCACTGTTATATGGATTTCACTGTTGCGTGTATATCTAAAAGAAATGAAAGAAAATTGTTGAAGAGACATCTATTACTCTATGTTTATTGCAGCACTGCTAGCAGAAGGTGAGATACAAAACCAAAATGTCCATCAATAAATGAGTGGATAAAGAAAATACGAGTATATAATGCAATACTGGCTAGACATTCAGAAGAAGGAAATCCTGTTATTTACAGCAGCATAGATGGATGTAGCAGGAGGGCATTATTATGTTAAGTGAAAAATGCCTGGCATCTAAAAGCAAACACTACATGATTTCAGTCACACATACAATCTAAAGACATTGTTTCCATAAAGGGAGAGAGTGGAAAGTTGGTTGTTAGGATCTTGTTTGGATGGGGTAGTAAAAAGAGGGATATACTGATCAAAGAATATAAAATGTCATTTGTGTGAAAGAAGGAAGTTCGTGATATAGGTACTATGACATGGAAATTCCATTTAATACCAATATGTTTTAATCTTGATTAATGACATCCAAGCAAAAAGGTTATTCTGAGGGTAATTTAAAAAAAAGTTTTAAATTTTCTTAATGTAAATATTTAAAGGTAAACAGCATGAACAGGCTGTGTTTGAAAATAAATTATGAGAGAAAGGATTTTTCATTCACTGCTTCAGGGATTTCAGCCCAAGATCAGTCCTGGAAACCTCCTTAGAAAGGAAGTGATAAGCTGCTCACATGATGGCAGCAGGAAGCAGAGAGGCTCAGGAACAGGTGAGGACCACACATGTCTTTCATATGCCAATGGAGGCCTACTTCCTCTATCTGGGCTTCTCTCCCTTTCTTTCAATACCTACCAAGGATTCCACAGGATGGTATCTCACAAAATCCCCCATGTCCACATCCCTACTCTAACTTCAGAAAACCATTCATCAATCTAGGTTTATCTGTTTAAGAGATTTTATACACATAAATGATACAATATACTCTTTATGTCTGATTATTTCCCACTTATTAGAAAAACAAAATGGTGCGGCAAAGGACAAGGGATGAACTAATGCAACAGTGGTACTCACAAGAAGCTACCTTGTAAATGAACTTTGCACCATGGGGGTGGGGAAGGGGGGTCGGGGGAGAGGGAAAGTGGGAGAAAATGAGGGAAGGGGCAACACTGTTGGACAAGAAATGTACTCATTAACCTTACTATAATCCCTCTGCGTTTCACATTTAACCTAAATAAAATATGAACACACAAGATGATGCTAATCAAATGAACTTCAAGTTATGGAAACAAGTGGTTTATCATTGTTGATGTTATTCTCAACATACCATGTGAAATTATGCCTGTTTCTACTCATCTGTGGCTCTTTTTCTCTCATGTCTAGAATTTCACTATTGAGTTTCTGCCTGATCAAGCTAGCTTCCTGCTCATTCTAAGGAAAACAAACTGGAAGTCTAGGTTAGAGGGCAGCCAGTTTTCATTGCCAAATTCCTGTTAATTTGTCTGTACTTACTGACAAATGCTAACAGCTATGATTTCTCTGCCTTCTGCTCTAGATCAATTTTGTCATCTTTGACAATAATATGGGTCAGATTACACCCAATCTGTGTCTGCTGATCTAGGCTAGAAGGTGGTGGCTGGTGAGAATAACCCAGGCAAGAATCCCAAGGAATCCTAGTGTTTTACCTGAAGTAGAACATTTATTCATGAATAAGCATTTCTCAATCTGTTGATTATGTTTAGTAGATTTCAAGATCTTTGTGTTTATAGTACTGGCAACTTGGTTCATTTTTTACAACTGCTTTTGAAAGAGATTATCTCTGAACATTTAATTCCATAGTCCTTGGAAATGGTACCAAGAGCTCTACCAAGGTGGTTACAAAATAAAAACAGAAATAAAACCTGGAGCCAAATTGTAGTGAGTATTTGAGACACTTATCCCCAGACTGCTTCAGAGAAGACAGGGGTTTTCCATTATTGAAGAGGAAATGACAAGACACCTTGGTAAGGCTGATCCCAACTCTAATTTTGAAGAGCTCCTGAACAGGCTACCTCTTTTTCTTTTGAAGCCATAAGGATTACCCTCTATCAGTGGTACAAGAACTTCAGGATATTCATTTGATTCTTCCAAGATCAGGAATCCAAAAATGAAAAATTTCTTAACATGTTAGGTGTTTGAAATTAAACATAATTTAAAAGAAACAACATAAATCTATCACTATACATCACTGATTCTAGGGAAAGTTCATAAATACAACAGGAAAATCCTAAAATGTAAAAGTGATACTTTTTGAAATAAATCTGCTTACCATAAAATGTTACTTCCTTGGAACAAATTTTATGTTTATCTTAGAGCACAACAATACATACATGAAGCATTTATCAAGAGAAATGAGATTTGAATATTATGAAAACTGTAATATAATTGGCCTTTTTATTTAAAACCATGGAGAAAATTCTGATTTCCAAGGCTTAGTAGTTGCATCTTAATGCTTTATATATGTGTTCCTTCAATTAAACTAATAAGATCTGCTTGAAAGAATAATAATGAAACATTTGGCTTCAAGTTAGCTCACTAAAAATACTGAAGAACTGCTTACCTTCCATCATCAAAATACAAATGCAGGAGCCACGTAACAACATTTGTAGCTGTTGAGACTTTCTAAAATACAAAGATATATTAAATGGTGTGCTACCCATTAATTTGCTATTGTGCAAGTGGCTGAGGCCAGGAGAAGCAGGTGCGCTGGAATTTTGCTTGGCCTTTAATTGAGCATGACACCCCGGTTTTGTAGATAGCAATTACCTCTACATTATTACATGAGTAGATATATGCTGTCCTGAATTTTAATAAGTCCTCATGTAGAGCCACACTTGTCCCTCATCATTGGTATGGAGACAAAGTTCAAATGCATCACAGAAGTGTGGGGGAATGCTATGCTCAGATATTTGTCCCTAAATGAGCAGCCCCAGCCATTTAGGGGAAGGATTTAGCCCACAGCTTACAAAAACTGGTACAGAGCCAACAATTTGAGTGTGAATGCTTTCATAGTAATTATTTACAGAAACCCTAGTGGATATCTGCCAAAACCCAGTAACTGTTATAATTAACATTTGAAAATGACTGATGTATTCACGCTACCTTCTAAAGATGTGGTGGGTAACAAGGAGGGAACTCCACCAAGAGGACCACACACCCTGTCCTGAGACTGCAAGGGAAATCTGGTGAGGTTGGCTTGTAGATGTTTTTATAGGAATCACTGTAAATGGCTGACTAAAGGTAAGTTGTGGAAGCTACAGGCGCTCTTATTTCTCCTAGAATGATACTTGATTTCACTTTACAAATGACAGTCAAATCATTTAAAGTAAAAAATTAATAGTTACAACAAATTGTCAGGAAATGATAACTGTGTCCTGGGAGTATTAAAATTCCCTGTACAAGAAAGATAAATTCTGTCCTTTTGTTCGCAGACTACCAGAGGTAGATTCATAATTATTATTAATAATTATTATTATTAATACTCTTTATGGTTCTGGTGTTCTTTCACATTGATTTGTCTCTGCTCTCTTTTTTTCTTTCTTTCTCATCTTCTTTTCTATTCCTGGTTACCAGTCATCTTGTGTCACAATATCCAAGACATTCCAGTTATCCACTCCCACAGAGATGGAATATCCTTAGTGCTAGGTTAAATGAATCCCCTGAGTCCTGGGTTGGAAGCAATCTAGTTCTCCCTCTCCTTGAAGATGACCAAGCAATTTCTGCCACTCTCAGTTGAGGTATCCCAAGTTTTTGTACATACAATCACCGCCACAGGGTGAGGAGTCTTTATTGCCTAGGGCTGGGAATATAGCCTAGGAGAGTGCTTGCCTCCTGTACATGAAGCCCTGGGTTTAATTCCTCAGCACCATGTATATAAAAAAAGCCAGAAGTGGTGCTGTGACTCTAATGGTAGATTGCTAGCCCTGAGCTAAAAGATACCAGTGTTCAGTGTTCAGGCCCTGAGTTCAAGCCCCAGGACTGGCAAAAAAGACAACCCCAAATACCAAAAATACCCTCCACTAGTCAGACAGCAGAGCATAGTGGCTAGCTTTCCCACAGCAGGTTTTTTAAAGGGAAAAAAACCACATCCCAGGACTCTGGGCATGTGGGGCCTATTGGTCCACATTCCAGATTTCCAGGCTTTTCCTGAGTTTCACTACTACTTACTGAATTCCAATAACCTGGTGTTTACCTCCTAATTTACTCTTCCTCAGAAATTTCCCTTTAATGACTGGCCTTGGGTTTCTCCCTACAAGGAAGTTTTGCCTTCAATACTTGGCCCTATTCCTAATAATCAAGACTCCTGTCTTCTGACTTTAGACAGTATTCCAGTCTTTCATATAATTTAACACGATGCATTGTGTAGTACGAGATAGGACAATGGGTCATGAGGGTATTAGAATAAAGAAAGAATAGAAAATGACCTCAACCGTCCAGATCAACTTTAATGGACAATTAAAGAAGGATGCCATGGAAACCTGAGGAGAGTCAAGAAACACAGGGCATGGTGTACCAAGACAGGGTGGAGGGACTTAAGTAGGAGAAATGGGTGGGGAGCAGGCTCCCAGGTAGCTGGAACATTTCCCATTTATGATACAGGGTTGTTTGAACCAACCTCTTGCTCCTTCTATCAAGGCCCGTCACCTAAGCCAGTAGGGTTGAGGTGGACTTTCATATTTCAATTAAGATTCTAGGCTGGAGACTGGACTTGAGCATTTCAGGAAGGTCTTCTGGGTGGAAGGGTAGTCAGTGGGCCAAGGCACAGGAGCAACATTGAGTTATGAGAACAAAGCTGATTCCCATCAGTGCTAAGGATTGAAGGCTTTGTGTATACTAGACAGATATTCTACCACTCGAGCCATGCCCTCAACCTCTTATTCTGATTTTGCCTTTGAGATAGGGTCTCATTAACTTTGCCTTGGATAACCTTAACACATGAAGTTTGTGTCTCCCTTCTCTAAATCCTGAGTTGCTGGGTTACAGAAGTATATCACTAGGCCCAGTTAATTCAGCATTTTTTTTAAACCCAGAATATGTTCTTATCTAAGAAGTCTACTTACTTGTTCACTAGCTCTGGTGATTACTAAGAAACCCCTGTATTCTACTAAGGGAACTTTCTTTTCTCCTCCATATTTAAATTAGAGAAGTGAGTATCTCCATTGAGTATCTGCCTTCAAATTTTCATTTTTTCTGCATTATTTCCTTTTTATGCAATAATACTGTCTTGACATTACATATTAGGTGCATGACCCAGAAATTCCTGATCCTATCTTGGCTTGAGACCCAATTTAGAATTTCTTGCATTCCTTTGGGCTAAGATATTTTATTCAGCAAACAAGAAAGGATTTAAGGATTATGTGATTGCAATTTTTCTAGCAGGTTGTGCTGATGAAATACCAGATCCATGTCCTATAAAGTAAAAAGATTTTAGTTAGCAATTTGTTTTATAGATTTTCATTTAAAGCCAGGCATGCTACAAGTATTTTTTTAAAGAAAAAGAATGGTGTTATTTCTGTGATGGTTTTATTACATTTTTTTCTTTCAGCTTGTTTGCTTGTAGTTTATATTTTATCTCCTGCCTTGTTTTCTTCTGGATCTAGCAGGCTGTTGAGTCAGCAGTGTGTAGACAAGGGAAGTAGGACATGATTACTGAGATTCCTTTTATGTTCCCCTTCAGGGTAGCCACCTGCTTTGTCATTGAAAAAGAATGACTCACATGGCACACTGACAAATACCTGGTTGTTCTGTGCTGCTCACTTGTAGCTCTGCTTTAAAAGAGGGTAAAAATAGAGATTAAAAATTCATTGAAATAGCCCTGTAGAGACCAGCTAAAAGGGCTTCCTATCATAAATAAAACATTAGCAGTTTCAGTGCAGGGCAATGGGCCGCTTTTATGATTATTATACCTAAATGATGCAGGAAAACAAGGCAACAAGATAAACTTATATGTCAAGGCAATATCAGAGTCCCTAATGCATTCTCTGACCTAACAGTCAAACTCTTTCAGTCACAGGTTTCTTTGCAGTTTACCCTTTGAACCACAAGAGTCTCAATAAAATCTGTGTCAAAAATTCCAGTAGAGTTGGCACATGCTGCATAGTTTAACCTGAAACAAATGCTCCCTTTTCTCAACATTAGAAGCTTCTGGTTCTGTTTTCCATGTGCCTCAGCAGTGAAGTTAGCACATCCTTTGCAGTCAGACTATTTGAGACAGAAACTTTTCTGATTCATTTTGTTTTGTGAATGTAAAAATAATCTTCCTACTGACATAGGATTGACGTTTACAGTTAGTTATTTGAACTAGGTTGAAATGACAATATTTGAATGACCAGTCAGGCTTCTATTAAAATAATATTTATAAGTCAGTATCCTATTATATAATTCTTGTATTTGGAGCCTATTTAAAGAAATGTACCACAAAATTTTTCTCATAAGAAAATAATATAAATTTCAAAATTTCCCTTTAGGGGCCCCTATTATGAAAATATAGACATACAGACATCTGAGCGGACTGTGTTTCTTCTTATCGTTATCATATGCAGAAACACTTGCAAAAAATTAGAAAGTGCAATGACCGTTTTTAAAATAAAATAAGGCAGTTTTGTATTTCAAAGATAAAATGGTTTTCTCATCACTTTGTCAAGATGAATGATACCTTAAATATATATGTGCAGATCAACACAGAAGATGGTAAAAGATCATATTAGTGTCTTCTATGAAATGGGAAGTTACTTAAAGCTGAAATTTTGATGCTTGAAATTGGAATCAAAGTAAAGTGCACATCACATAGAATTGATTATGTTATTACTAAAATCCTTTACTAAGCAATTTTATTATGGAGACGAGCTTATTCTGTTATTAAGTAGGATTGTAGTTCCTTGAGGGGAAGTAATTAATGAGAACATTATGGACCCTACTTGGAGCCAATTTTTGCATACCTTGTTTGGTAATACTAAACATTAGAGATTAGTAAAAGACAGCTTAAAATGTGATATTATGCACAGAGTTCATTATGATCTAATTAAATTGTTTGTGCAGTGATTTAAGTAGCTTTCTTAGATTGAATGCAGACTTTGCAATATTAACAGATAATCTTTGATCTTCAATGACATCTTGGCAGAAGATACGATGATGTCATTGCTGCTACCACTATTAATTGACTCCTAGTACAGGGAAAAATAATTTTTTTTCAAAAAAAATTTTAAACTACATTAAGGTTAAACATTCATGTTAATGTTTAAATCCTATATTCAGATATTCATAATATCAATGGAATACTTGCTTAATACACATCAAGAACTTTTATGGAACTCATATTTGGGGTCCCTATCCTGATGGATAGTCTTATTACTTTCTTAACTTGGTTTTCCACTTTCAAATAAATATATTCTATCTTAAATAAAAGAACTTTTAAAAAATTAATTTCATAGAATTTTAATTTTAGATGATGTTCCTATATTTTTATATTTCCTCCAGTTTTATACTGCATTTCATATATTCTCATTATTTTTCTGAGAAAACCATAAAGCAGAATCAATAAAATTCAAGCATTCTTATCAGTAATTTAGAGTTAGTAAAATCAAAATTGAAAATTCAGTACATATTTAGAAACTGTATTAGCCTTGTATCCATACATACTAAAACACCCAACTTTTGTCTTCTGTTATTATTTGACTTATGAGTCTCTATCAACAGCATTCAATAACATATTTCTTATTGTGTTATTCACTAAAGTAATATGATTTATGGAATTATGTAAATACTGAAAATTGTACAAGGATGAAAATTACATAATCTTTGCTTTCTTTTTCCTTTATTTTACTTTTCTAATATAGATAATATGTCCTCCTTCCAATGAAACCCCAGAATAATAAGAAATAAATTAGTAAATATGGAAAAATTGTTGTCCTACTCCATCAAAGCATGCTATTTCTGCCTAATCCAGTTGAAAACATCTGACTACGGTTATAGATTTTTTCACATATTCCTTGTCAGTAATACAATCTTATAAAATGATTATATTATATTTAAGTGAATATGGTTTCTTTATTTTCAAAACTGTTCATACTTATGAATCATTCCTTATGAATTAGACTTAGAAGGTAGAGAGGCTATGAAAATAATTATTTTGCCTTGCATTAATATTTCTCTATAAAGAAACAAAACAATGTTGCTTATCAGCTTATAAGATTTGATTCTGAATATTAAACATTATACTTTCTAACAATTGATATGGAGACCTCATAATTTTGAATTATTCTTCATTGTGAAAAAAGCTTTATTTTTCAGTTACTAGAACATACCAGGGCAAATCCAAACTTTGAGTGCACAAAAATTAACAAATCTAGGTGATACAGTATGTCAAATAAGATGCGTCTTCCTAAACGAACATATATGCACTAGAAGTTCATGACAGCCTGTCGAATCCGGCCTAACAGCAAAGCAGAACTGAAGATGGTGAGTGATATTAGTTCTCTGATCAAATTCAATTTGGAATGATGAGCCTCCTCATCCTCCTTTTATATGACAGAGTGATACAGTCAGGGCACAAGTACTGAATGGAAGAATTCTATTGTTTACTAATCCTAAATTTACCTTAATACCATGATTTTTATTCCTATACCATTTTTAAAAATGTAGATTGTGAAAAAAATACATAAAACAATAAAATTCCCAAATAATTTTACCTAGGTAGACTGTATATATTGGTTGATTAAAAATTAAAAGCGATAAATAAGTAGTCATTACTTTAGATTTTTTGAAGATCCTATGTTTCAACTATGTAAAAATAATTTTTCTATTTAATGTTTCTGTAAGTTTATAGAATGTCCCCTGGCCTATAAGCTCTGCTCTTGGAAATGCAACTCCTCCCCTGGCTACCCAAGGGGCAAGCAGAGCACCTCCCACCTTAGTTGCATGAGGGTAGAAAGAACCCCCTAAAAGAGAGTTCAGGTGCCATTTTCCTCTCCTCTGTGGGAACTTGGCCTTGCTGGTCCTGCTGGCAATAAACTCTTTTGCTCTACGTGACTTTGTCTATGGTCTGTGGTTCTTCTGGGACAATTTTCCTTTCCGTTACTCTAATTTAATGTTTGTGTTTACATATAAATAGGTCAGGTGGCATTTATACAGACTGAAAATGTTTTTCCTTTTATTTTCTATAACCAAGCTTTTATTTCTGTATTTATTTTAAGTATTATAATAGGCATTTTTTGCCACAGTTACCTCATGCCAACAAGTAAGCAGACATGTGGATGTCTTTTTGTTTAAAAGATACTCAGAGAATTAGACTTAAAAAAAAAAAGTAGATGTTTATTTTTCTTTAAATTTGGCTTGCTGCTTGCTTGCATTTAAGGTAGCAAAAAAAACCATAAAGGAAAATTGAGTATGAAATACTAATGAGTTTTTATTTTCATTGTATTGCCCCTATAATTACCTGAGAACAATTGCAGAAAACCTATCAGAATTGTTTTGTTTAACCATGCTTGAACTGTCTCTCCCTCCCCCTCCCCCGTAGCTCTCTCTCTCTCTTTCTCTCTCTCTCTCTCTCTCTCTCTCTCTCTCTCTCACACACACACACACACACACACACACACACACACACACACACGCCAAGCTAATGCCAGAGCTATTTATGTATGCAGCAGAACAACACCACATTGAACTGAGGAACTTGTCTCTGGGGACCAATTTTATGCCTTCCTCTACAGCTGTGTGGAGACACTTTGGAACATAATGTATTCTTTTGAAGTCAATGATCCCTGAGGGTTCAAAGCAAGATAAGAATTTGGTTTTTGAGAGAGTGGATGCATTGTGTAGAATAGAGTCTTTAATTCTAAGCCTCACTGAACATACCCATGACCCCCCCCCACACACACACCCCAGAGAATATCACCAGAAAATTCTGAAAGAAAAAAAAAAAAGAAAACCAAAACATTGACTTGAGATGCAAGAAAAAAATGTAGCAGCTTAGGCACACTGTATTGGGGTTGAAGTTCTGAAGGAGCATTTATTTTATTTATCTCTCCTGAAAAAGAGGAAAAATAAGAGGGGAATAGTACCAAATATATCAGAAAATATCAACCACAGTAAATACTAAGAAATTTACATATCTAGGTTGGGATAAAAAGAAAAAAAAAAAAAGAAGTCCCAGGTTCTATGCTCTATAAAATAGATTCAATCATGGCAAAATGTCGGAGGAAGGTGAAAAAAGAGGTTGGTGTAAGAAGTGATTGCCAAATGCTATAAAAGAGAAATCAGGTTATTACAATTCTTTATTTTTGTCTTTACTATTAAATAGTTTTACAAAGAAGTTTCCATTTAATAAGACAGTTTATGATTACGGTATATCTTGATCAGGGTCACCCCTTCAACATTCCCACCCATCCTTCCCCTACCTACTCCTTCCCTTTCTTTTTTTCTTTTTTCTTTTTCTTTCCTCCTCCCCCTCTTCTTCCCCCTCCTCATCCTGCTCCTTCTCCTCCTCCTCCTTCTCCTGTACTGCTCTCTGTGCTCAAGACTAGTACTCCACCATTTGAGCCACAAGGTCTCTTGCAGCTTTTTTCTGAGTAATTTATCAGTGATAAAGTCTCACAAACTTTCCTGTTGGAGCTGGCTTGAAACTGCAATCCTCAGAACTCAGCCTCCTGAATAGCTAGGATTAGCACCCAGCTACTCTTCTTAATTCTGCAGGGTATATATGGAAGTCTTGAGTGCATCCCCCCTTTCTCTACTTCATTCTTCATTTGTTCCTACCTCACCCATTTTGTGTACGCTTTTGGGGTGTTTTATTTTGTTGAACTCTGACTTTGCCTTTCTAAGAATTAGAGTATTTGAGCTTTCCATTGAAACTGCTATATTGCAATTACTGCAATTATACACAGAACACTAACACACACTCACAAATAAAAGATATAGAGAGATTAATAAAGACTAAAACTATTGACTTCTCTGAAGAGGAAATAAGAATAACCAATAGACAAATGAAGAAATGTTCAACATCTCTTGTCATAGAAAGAAATGCAAATCCAAAACCGCACTGAGATTCTACCTCACCCAGGTTAGAATGGCCATTATCAAGAAAACAAGTAAGTAGATGCTGGCATAGATGAAAATGCTACTACACTGATGGTGAGAAGGTAAACTGGTTCAGTCACTCTGGAAAGCAGTATGGAGGCTCCTCAAAAGACTAAACATAGAGCTCCCCTACAATGCAGCAACTCCACTCCTGGGCATTTACCCAAATGAACAGAAACAAGGCCACACTAAAGCTACCAGCACCACTATGTTCATTTGCACTTTATTTACCATAGCCAAGCTACAGAACCAACCTAGATGCCCCTCACTAGATGAATAGATTTTTTTTAAAAAGTGCTTTTATACACAATGGAATTCTTTGTTTCCATCAGAAAGACTGACATGGTCCCATTCATAATGAAATGGAAAGACTTGGGAAAAATCAATTAAGTGGAGGAAGCCAGACCCAAAGGAAAATAGCCTCCACAGCTTCCCTCATTTGTAATTATTAGACTATGCCTAAGATAGTCCTAGCAAAGGATAACAATGTACATATGACCTTGTAAAATGATGCTAATCAAAATCAACTCCAAGTTATTAAAACAAGATGGTTTTCTTTGTTGTTTTTAATGTACCCTGTGAAATTATTTCTTTCTTCTTTAATTTTTTCCTTTAAATTTTCCTTCGGTTTATCCCCTGATTTAACTATTTCTGATTTTGGTTACCTGTGTCATGTATATTCACATCTGATTTGAGGACAGAATAAGGAAGTACAAAATGTTGAGACAAAAGAAAATGTGTGAACCAATGCATACTCACAAGACATTATGTTGGAAATGAACTTTATAACTTGCTAGGGGGTGGTAAAGTAGGGGGAAAGGGAAAGTGGGAGGAAAATGAGAGAGGAGGTAACATGTTTGACAAGAAAGGTATTCATTGCCTCAGTTATGTTACTGTAACCCCTCTGTACAACACCTTTACAGTAACATTAATTTTTTTTAAAAAATTGACAAGAGCAGGTTGGTGTGTTAGACATTGCAATTTGTTCTTTACATCTCTTTTTAATCCTTCTTAGGTACCAAATTTTGAAGCCTTACAACTGCCTTGACAAGCTAGCAAGGACCAAGTCATTGAGTTCTGAACACATCACAGTTGGTCACTTGGAAGTCATTTTGCTCTGCTTGCATGCAGATATGAGTGGCCAAGCTAGGAGCTCTCTTACTGTTGTCAAAACTGCAATTTTAGGAGATGGGGATATGGCCTAGTGGTAGAGTGCTTGCCTCGTATACATGAGGCCCTGGGTTCAATTCCCCAGCACCACATATGTAGAAAATGGCCAGAAGTTGCGCTATGGCTCAAGTGGCAGAGTGCTAGCCTTGAACAAAAAGAAGGGACAGTGCTCAGGCCCTGAGTCCAAGCCCCAGGACTGGCAAAAAAACAAAAAACAAACAAAACTGCAATTTTAAATGCTATAAAAGGAGTATAAACTGGGCTTACAAATCTAGAAACTAATAGTTCTCCACCCTGAGAATTAAAGCCTTGTGGCTGAGCTTATAAACCTACATGTTTATAAGTCTAGTTGTGTATATAGTAAAGACCTACTAGCCAATAAACATTCTCAAAAGTACTTAGTAGTGTTTAGCCCCTAGCTAAATATCCTCAGAAAGAGTTGAATCTCTCGGATTTGTCTCAGATTGTAATGTGCTATTACCAGTGAGATGAGCGACTTCCTATCTTGACTCAAAGAAATCTCCAGGACAGTTCCACACCTGTCTTCTCCCACTATCCCATCACTTTAGAGAGAATAGAAGAGAATTCTGAAGCTCTTAGGTCTTACTGTGAATTGCAGTTTATCACAAGACATTTTATCTATTCTTAGGTTTCATAAAATGTGCAATTGAAAAAGTGAATTAGTGTGGATAAGGTATGCTATGCATATTTAAAAGTTCCCAACAACTAAAGCTAACCACAAGGAAGCATTTCCCTCTTGATAGTCACATTCATACCAGCAACACAGACTCATCATTTATAGAATTTGAAACAAAAAGACATATGTGTTTAAAAATTCTGACTGCTCATATTAAGTACTTCTTTCATCAGTTCTGTATTATTAACATGGAATTGAAAGAGAATTTCAAAACTTAAAAAGCAATTCAAAATCCAATAATTTTAGAAAAGTCTCTAGAACTTCTTTCTAAAGTGTTTGCAAATATGTAGTGTAGATTACAATTAGTTTCTCTTACATAATGATACATGCTAGAATATGTAAACTATTATTATTAATTTAATCTGCTGATTTGTTCACATTGTCAGAATAATCTTTATTTATGGATAATTACTTTTTCAATTAATTGTAGATATTTCACATTTGTAATTTTTGTGTTTATAAAGTCCAAAGGGCTTTCCTCATAATTGCTTAACAATTTCTGTAACTGAAACAATATACTACTTAAAAATTGATTTCTTTTCATATAAGAATCTGAGTCCAGTCACATTATAAGCTAATGTGCTGTTACAATAATTGAGAAATACTTTTTAAAATTTAATTCTAATTCCAGACTAATTTAATCAGGTTTTTAATTGTTGAAAGTAAACTACAGAACTCTATGCATTTGCTGAAGGTATCTCTTGACAGTGTACATTTTATTCAATTTTTATTAAGTAAACTATTTCATCAACTTGCTGTAAGAAATTGAATTTTTATGTTCAGATTTATAATACCTTATCCTATCTGTATTTCACTGTACTGGTTGCACCACCAGCATTTGCAGCACAATTAAACTTTCC
Source organism: Perognathus longimembris pacificus (assembly GCF_023159225.1). NCBI lineage: Eukaryota > Metazoa > Chordata > Mammalia > Rodentia > Heteromyidae > Perognathus > Perognathus longimembris. The sequence goes on along the minus strand of NC_063162.1, from coordinate 133,241,381 downwards.
TTTAATAGTAGGAATTTATTTCCAATACAAAATTCTATTCATACTCTTTATTGAGAGATAATTTAGTGTACTAGAACTAAAATAGGGTTTTTGTTATTATGAAATGTTATTTACGCTGTAAATATGCTGTTTGCCTAAAGTAAAAATAACTGTGTGGCACTGATATGTAGGAAAACATTAATCCAACTGAACCAACCTTTTGTCACATATAAAACTGATTGAAAGTTTATGTATAATTCTAGAAATTATGCAAAATCTAACATATATTTGACAATAAAGTTATATCACCCCACATGGAATAAGGGCTAATATTTAAAAGATTTCTATAATAAGCATGATATAGTTGTGTTTAATGGAAACATGTTTTATACTGGTTAGGCTTTTATAACATAAAATTAAGGAGAAAATAAAATAAAACTCAAGTTCCTCACTCTCAATAGCTTCCTTTTAAGTGCTCTGTAGATCAATTACACTCGTGGCTGCTTTCATTAATGATGTAGATTATGGGAATGTGATAGCACAGACTTGGAGCTTTGTATCCTGGAACCATAAATCAGAAGTCTAGTTGTAAAATAATCAATGTTCATGGAGAAATGAGCTCCAGGCTAAACATGAAGACACTCTATCATAGGAAGAAGGCTGCATAACCAGGCATAGTGCACGGAAATCAGGCTCAGAAGAGATGTACTGATGAGAATTTCATGAATTAAAACTGAAAAAAATGCATTCAACACACATCATATAATCAAAATGGAACGTAATACCTACATGACACTCAAATTTGACAGAGGGTGACTAGAAGACATAGGAATGTGGTCAGTGGTCTGCTCAAGGATGAAGCTGAGAATATGCTGAGCTGACATTGCATAGTTTTCTACACTTGAATAGGGAGATTTCCTTTATCAGATGCCAATGCTATTCTCTAAGCCTGGCTATCATTTCACACCTCCAAGACCCTCCCTGGGCAGAGGCCTCTTGCATTTCCATTACTGTTGGTGAGGATGTAAACTGGTTCAGTCCCTCTGGAAAGCAGTATGGGAGTTCCTCAAAAGACTAAACATAGAACTCTCCTATGACCCAGCAATCCCACTCGTGAGCATTTATTCAATAGACCATAAACCAGGCTCCTCAGCATGACCATGTTCACCACAGCACTGTTTATCATAGTCAAGATATCAAGATAGTCAAGAATCAACCCATATGCCCCTCACTGGATGAATAGATCGAGAAAATACAGTACATATACACAAATGGAACTCTTTGTATAAATAATATTTAATAATAACAAAAAAACAATTTGAGTTCTAGTACACTAAATTACTCTCAATAAAGAGAATGAATAGGATTTTGTACTGGAAGTAAATCCCTACTATTATAAGGGAAGTTTAACGCGGCAGCAAATGCTGGTGGTGCAACCAGTACAGTTAAATACAGATAGGGTAAGGTATTATAAATCTGAACATAAAACATTCAATTTATTACAGCAAGTTAATGAAATAGCAAGAATGACATAGCCTCATTCATAACAAATGGAAAGACTTGGAAAAAAATCATATCAAGCAAAGTAAGCCAGTTAAAGAAACATAAGCTGCATGGTTTCCCTCATTGGCAATAACTAGACTATGTCTAGGATATTCTTAGGAGAAGATCACAATGACTCAATAGCTATGTGCATATTACCATGTAAAATGATGCTTATCAAAATGAAATCCAAGAAATAAAAACAAGATATTTGGTACTGTTTGCAGTTTTTTCTTTTTTTATTTTTTAAAAATGATTCCCTGTTGTCACTATTTTTTATTTCTGTGGCCTTTGTCTTGCATATTAATTTATCTAAATTAGGGCAAGGGAGGAGATTTACAGAAGCATTGGGGCAAAGGGTGAACTGATTCAATACGGATAGTCACTAGACATTATGGTGGGAATGAGTTTTGCAACCTGGGGAGAGGAAGAGGGACAAAACAAAGGAGGAGGTAACATAGTTCAAAAAGAAATATACTCATTACTTGACATATAACTGTAACTCTTTTGTACATCACCTTGACAATAAAGTTTAAATGGCCAATGGTTGTTTTTCCTTTTCATTTTTCATCCTCAAGCTTTACATTATAAAAAGTCTCTGTGCATTTCTAATTTCTTATTTGTGCAAACCTACAGCTGAATATGACTTATTTGAATTCCCCTCTCAACCCAGCTGTATAGTCCCTGTTTTCTGTCACCAAGAAATATTATAAGTGGTAATTTTAAAACTCTTTTAAGAGATGAGATATGGCCTCGTTATTTTATTATCATCCTTTCCATGTTTCCTTAATTCTAGACTTCTCACACTTGCATGCTGCATGCCTCATGCTGACAAGCCTCTAGCACAAAATTTAACATAAATATTTGTTTTAAAATGGCTAAGTCTGTAGTTTTCAAAGCATCGATCTTTCTAAACTTGGAACAGTTTTGAAGCCGGTAATGGCCAAGTAGCTGATTCTGCACAATCTGCTAGCAACAGAGTTCTCAACAAAAGCTGTGATTCTCCAAGTTCTACTGTTTGACTAAGAAAGTCTACATTTCCTCCAACATATCAATACCATTTACTTTGGAAGATTATTCTTGGGTATATTTTAATGAATGTTAGTCTATTGTGCTGTTTTTATGTACACCTACATAAGGCAAGCCTCTCTAAATACTTTCAATGATGTTAATAACTAATGCTAATGGTTTAAAAGGTTTCATAAACTATAGACCCACTTCTACAATTTTAAGGCTTTTGGCCATGGAGATTTTTTTTTATTTGACCTAAACATTATTCTCTTCATTATTAGTACACTCCTGCCATTTTCTTCCTCACAGCCAGTCTATGAGAACCACTTTCATAGCATTCCCAGATCCCAATCCCTAGCAAACTTCTGTTTGCACTTGAAAATTTTCATTTATTTCTTCTTTTCTATGGACTAGAATTTCCATTCTACTGAAAACCAAGTCATTTTAGCTTCCTCATGTTGCTACATTTACTCCGTGAAGTGTGCCCACTTCAGAGTAACAAACTATTCCATACAGTTCATGCCTTTACAATGTAATTTGATTTGGGAGCTCCTGTTGGTCTTTGTGGCCTCTTAACATCTTTAACATCTGCCTGCATCCATCTCCATCTGGAGAAATGTGCAATTCGTATGACATTTTATGTAAGATGTATTTAGGACAGCATAGCAGTTACAGTCAAAAGTGCTCTATTCTTCACTTATACTTTTACCAACATGATCTTATACTGAGTGTTTACATTATAAAAAGAGAAGAAATCATAGAAAAACTTTTGGAAGGGATACTTTATCTTTTAACTTGACTGCACTGATGGTTTCAGAGTAGATGTGTATATCCAAACTCATCAGATTTGTACACATTAAATATGTACAGTTTTTAAACTATCAACTATACCAAAAAATATAATTTAAATCTAAATGAAATGTTAGAGAACTTAGAGAGTCTTTGAGACAGTGTGCCCTTGAATTCCAGCTGAATATTTGTTTTTTTGTTTCTAGGAAATTCAGTATGATTATAATTTTAATGGACTTCTGTTTTCTTTCTTTCTTTCTTTTTCTTAACTTTTTCCCTTGGTTCTTTCTTTCTTTCTTTCTTTCTTTCTTTCTTTCTTTCTTTCATTCTTTCTTTCTTTCTTTCTTTCTTTCTTTCTTTCTTTCTCCTTTTCATTCTTTCTCTCTCTCTCTTTTTATCTCTTGCTCTTTCTTTCCTCATTTGTCTCTTTGTTTTTTGTTTTTTTTAAACAGAGTAGCATGACACAGTAGTCATGGTATGCATGTATGTATGTATGTATGTATGTGTATGTGTCCATGTATTTTTCCACAAATTTGTGAATGTATTCCAAATTAAAGACAACTGTAAGGCTTTCATTCATAAAATGCCAATTTCTGGTATTTTATATTCTATAAAATGTATAGGAAAGTAGGTTAAAATACATAGAATAGGATTTTTCACAATTATTATTTCAGCTCAAATACAATTGTTAACTTGCTATTCAGCTTTGACATTCAGATTTCATTTTCATTTTTCTTTATGTATAATGAATTGAAATAGATGAATATATTCAAAACTATAGGCTGTGGCTTTCTTCTAAGCTCTGTAAGTTTCTCGAGGGATATTATAGTTTTTAAATGTGTTTAAATTAACAAGGAGAACCAGAATTTTAGCTTTGCTATTTTGATATTCTTAGCAATTATTTTGAAAGGAGTCTAGCTCTCTAACTATGTTATTTTCCCTCTTACATTAGTCCCTGCTTGCTTATCTACTGTCATTGATATATAATTTGTCACTCCATCAGTCTGCACCTGTTATCAAATATATCAGGAAATATAAGCCATTCTGTAATACGAAATTGGGACTATTTAGTTATTTTAACAAATGTTAATTTATACCCAAGAAAAGTTTGTAAAAGGAAACTAGGATTTAGTATTTTATTAAGCTATGAATATATAATCAAAACATGATTGTAACTACATAGCAAATATTTTAAACAATTCCAAAATGAATCAAAAGACTTAAAATACTGTTATTGGTTTAGTTTACATATCTATCAAAGAAACACAAATCATACTGTGTATGCTACATGGTAGAATTGTAAAGTTTTTTGTGGCTGCATATCTATGTTTAGCATTCTGAGGAATCTCCATACTGCTTGCCAGAGTGGCTGAACCAGTTTACATTCCCACCAGCAATGAATCGGGTTCCCTTTTGGCCACATCCCCTCCAACGTTTGTTATTTTTAGTTTTCTTGATATAGGACATTCTTACTGGGGTGAGATGGAATCTCAATGCTGTTTTGATTTGCATTTCTTTTCTGGCCAGTGATGTAGAGCACTTTTTCATATGTCTCTTGGCCATTCTTATTTCCTCATCAGAGAAGTCTCTTAAGTCTTTTTAGCTCACTTGTTGAGGGGGCTATTGTTTCCTTGTGGTTTTGTTTTGGAGGAATGTAAATGCTGAGATGACAATACTTTGGCACACTGTGTCCTAAGCTTTATGATCTCTTTTTAGCTGCTTGACATAAATTTCCAGTAATTTGTACTCTTACTTTTGTTTACTCCTGTAGTGGGAAAATTTTTATGCTTTCTAAATTATTATTAGGAATTTAAAACGTGATAGTTTGGCATAACTATATTTTCATATCCATTATGGGTATAACATCATATAGTTTTCATTTCTTCAAAGTGAGACTATGACTGTGGTTTATCAAGATGTGTTTTCTAAGGTTTAAGTCTTATACAGCTCTATTGTTTACCTTTCTGATTTCCTGTGTAGTCATCTGGTTTCTTTCTGGCAGAGACCATGAGAGACTGAATTAGTCTGTTTCATCTTGGAAGAGTTCAATCTTCAATTTTTAATAGGCTGCCTGCTAATTTCTTGCAGGAGTAGCAAGCATCTTCTCAGGCCATTACAATCCCACCAGCTGTGGTTGCATAGTGTGATTTGCCTGTTGAAAGACAATAGATCCCCCAATTTTATGTAACATTTTAAGTATTTTATATACTACCTTTACATCTTCATCAAATAATATTGAAAATAAGCATAAAGCAATGGCACAATACTTACTTTATGTATAGTTCTCACCAAACAGAACAATTTTCAGTACACATCTTTGGATTCCAAATTATCTCTTTATCTAAGATATTTCTTCAGTGAATTTTCATTCATGGCAGTAGAATCTGCTTGTATTTACATTTACTTTCTTTTAGACATTAATGGGAAAAAGCACTAGCTCTTCAGAAAGATGAAAATAAATCATTGGCATTATTGTGTAGCACAGTATCTAATTTGAGTTCATCATATCATTTTAGAAGAAGGATTTGTGGTGAACCAAATATATTATTGCCCCTCAATGTTTAGGCCAGTGTAAAAAACTGGCTTGTGACGAAAGAAAAATCAGAGAGGAAAAGAATGAAGCTTTTATATGAATCTGTGTCTTTCAAAGCAAGAGTCGCACCTATGACATCATCTCATAAAAAGATTTATATGCACTGAGCATCCCTATAGAACGGCAACAAAAATACATTTTATACTGTTAGACGCTCTTTCATCCTACACTATACTCTTAGGGAAATATTGTAAAAAAATTTTTGAATATAAATTTTATTTCCACTGTTATGACTGTTGAAATGCAGTAATGTGTAAAAGTGATGGATTTTATGGGTTCATGGAGTTTGCATTTGTGGCTATAGATAGTCCACAAGTAAATAAGTCATTACTATAACAAATTAATTAACATTGTGGGGAAAATAAATGAAGGAATGAATTGAGTTGGATTGTTAACTAATGACTGATACTTTCTGTTAGATGTTAAGGGACAGTGTTATTCATACAAGATACATGTGAGCAAAAACATGAAAACAAGTGCTATTTTGTGAAAGAACACTAGAGGCAAAGAAAACAGTAAGTAAGAAATTCCTCATATCATAATGATTTTGAAGAACATGGAGGGGCAGCCAGTTCAAATGGAGTATGTGTGTGTTTGTGTCTATACATATATATGTTTATATATACACATATAACTACATATATATGCATACATACACATATGTGTATATATAAGCATACTTACAAACATATATACATATATATGTTTAAATTTCCGGAATTAGTTATGAGGTGAAAAGGAAATTGAAAAAATAACCAGCTCTTGAGATTTATGATGTTGAGTATGAAATGGAAAATACACAAATGAAATAAGTGGGAGGAAAGGGGAATCAAGTTTCTATTTGGAAAATGATAAGATTGAGATGCTTACTAGCAAAGAGTTCAAGAGAAGGTGGAAACACACTGAGCTAAAGGTAAGGGCAATAATTTAAACTTTATTTCATATGGGCATAAATAGAAAAAATATAAGCAGTGATTGCAAATAAAATACTTACGTGAGCAAAGCCATGAGGTCAAACAAAATACGGAGTTTAAGAAGATGCTTCAGGATTTGAAAGGGGACAGAGAGTGAGTAAGCTCACATAATAAAGTAGAAAGCAGTATTCGATGCTTCAGAAGTGGTATGCTGTATCAGGCATTACTGAGCACATGGGAAATATGTTTGTCTTAGTAGCCAGTTTTTGTTTTTAAAGAAACAAAGTCATTTATACTGAGAGGCAGAAATGAAAATTTTATTAAAGTGAATTCAAAATCCACAAAGATGTCTGAGGTATATAACTTATTTGTGAGTGCTAGCATTTCTATGAACCATTATAAAACCTGGTAGATTTTAGAAAAGTTCAAATAGTAATCCCCTATATGTGGATATATTTATAGGTACTGAGTTCTTTATACTTATGTGATTCCTTTATGGTTAGACATTTTTGCAAACTTTTGCCTACATTTATCATATTTCTGAGGCCTTGGTATATGCTTTTCCTTTCTCTACTTTTTTGCCAGATGTAGTTTCTGCCAAATTGTTATTTTTCAGCATGCATTTCAAATCCCATCACAAGGCACACAATGTGCTAACTATGTTTGTCCATGAGCGACTTTGTTCCAGACACGGTGCCTATTCCTTAATAACTAAAACAAAAATAAAATAATTCTCACAAAAATATATTGAATAGATCATATCTACTCTATTCATTTTATGGAAATGTGAAAAAGAAAGAAATGGAAACACAAAATGCCTTTCCTAGATTATACTCATCTAGGATCTGAGACTTTAAAAAATAACATCTCCGTTCCCATCATTCATATTTGAGTCTTCCAAGAAGTAAAAAAAAAAACAACAACCTGTGGTTTTTAGGAGCTTTTATATTAAAGTTCATAGACCAAAATGAATAAAGATTTAAGATATAGCACCATTGTTTTTTTTCTTTCCTGTGGTGGCTGCATGTAATTTACTTCTACTTTCAGATAAGAAAAATAATTCATTTCACTTTTTCCTCAAACTGAAGGAACATGCTTGTCACAATTAAATAAAAAACTTGATTGTACTTTTGCTGAAGAAATTATAGAAATTTTGTACTAGTTCTGTGGTTCAGAACGACTTGCCTCTCTGTAATTTATTGCTCACATTTTATGAAAGGCAGTCAACCAGGCCCCAAAGATAATATAGGAAAATGGAATTCAGCCAGTGGGGTAGGCAATGAGGAAGGCATAAAGGCCACATTAACATATCCACATTTTTCCTACTGACCCATTACGACAGCTACAGTTGCCAATTTGTGTATTAGAATTTAATAATTACAGTAGAAAACATTGGTAGGAACAGTAGGAAACATTTATTTCCATCAGAATTAAAATTTAGAGTGAACAGGTTCAGTGATAAAGGCTTGAAACTTTTAGCACTACTGAATTAGGAATGTTTTTTAATTAGTCAAGAATTAATAGAACAGAATAACTGACCCATAATATATCGCAGTATGATCAAAGTTAGCTTAGTTTGTACTGAACAACTTAATTCATGTATTGCATTTAAGATTGAGGCAACACCAAAGATAACAGTTGTGACTGTTAAATTGGGATAAGATGTGGACATACACAGGCTTATATTAGGGGATTTTGAAATAAGAATGTAATTGCATACTAAACTAGTTTTAACAAGAAAACCATTGAAAAAGAGTACAAAAATGAAGGAGGAGGTAACAAGTTTGGTAAGAAATGTACTCACTGCTTTATGTATGAAATTGTAAAATCTCTGTGCATTACTTTGACAGTAATTAATTAGTTGAAAAAGAAAGATTACCTGGTAATTGGGAGCTATAAAAGCAATTATAAGTATTAAGATAAAATATAATAAAAGTTATATTTAAGGATGCAATCCATTACTTTATTTCATGAGCATGTATTATTGTTATTTAACTTTGAGAAACTAATCCCTAATTATAAAGAGTGTAGACCTCTATTTATCAATAAATATACTTCACCTTATGGATTTTTCACCTCTGTATTAATCATAAAAGTTTTAAATGAAATGGTTTTGAAACAGTGGGAATCTCAGTAAGAACAGATAGTTCTAATCAGTAAAGTAACAATGAGTGTTCAAACATCAGTGATGTGTTTCAAGTTGATGAATTAGCCTTAAGTTTCAAAAGTGAGTCAGCTGTGTGAAATCAAAGTCAGATCTTTTGGGACATGAAACCTTTAGAAATCAGTATTCCATAATTATAATGAGAAGAAATGAGTTCTGATGATGTTACTGATTGTGTTAGATTTCCAGAAGGACATCTTCCAACATCTCATTTACTTCACACGCAAGGAAGTACGGGTCCTAGGACTTTTGCAGTTAGGTAATGCCATATGATTAGACTGAAGAAGTAAATGCTAATTCATAGAATGTTTATCTTAGGCAAGGCAACGGGTCTTCTTTCCTGATTTACAGTAAGATGCTAGAGACTGTGGCCCAAGATCCCTAAATGACATACATGAAATCATCCTACATTATTTACTTTGCATGAGAAATAAGAGCTTATCAACCAAATCACAAGGGCATTGGTTGACTTAATTGCTGACTTAAAATAGAGAATATTTAGTGGTCAGGAGGTAACATAATGGAAAATAAGAAAATTAGAGAAAGGCCAGTAGTAGATACAGAGTTTATAGTTCTGATAAAGGTATATTGTATTCATAAACTGCTTTGTTAAAGGGCATTGCCTTTACATAAAGACAATTTTAAAAATTAAAAAGACAAAAAATAAATTAATAAAAATCAATTTTAAAAGAGTTTGTAGTTCTGGGTCCTACTTAAGCAAGCCTTTGTATTGTATAAATAAGTCTCTAAAACAGAAGGATGAATGATAACCGGCTTTCTTAGACAAAGCCATCAACAGCAATATAATGACTGTATATATTATTCACATCTTGACATCTCTGAAATTTAATCCCACTGTATGACACATTGTATGTCATAATATACAATTACATAATCGCTGAATTGGTCAATACCTTTAGTGAAAACAGTGTTTTAATCTCATAATTTTTTAAAAATTTCTCTTTTTTTCTTTATTGTCAAAATGAAGTGCAGAGGGGTTACAGTTTCATTTGTAAGACAGTGAGTAAATTTCTTATCCAACTTGTTACCTCCTCCCTCATTTTCCCCTGCCTCCTCCCTCCCCGTTTCTCTCTCCCACTCATGAATTGTGCAGGTTTTTTTTTTCTGAACAATTACTTATTTATTGTCAAAGTGATGTTCAGATGGGAGAGTTTCGTACGTAAGGCATGGGGTACATTTCTTGTACAATTTGTTACCTCCTCCCTCATTTCCCCCCTCCCCCCTCCCTTTTTCCTCTCCCCCCATGAGTTGTTCAGTTGGTTTACACCAAATGGTTTTGTAACCATTGCTTTTGGAGTCGTTTGTCTTTTTATCCTTTGTCTCTCAATTTTGCCTTCCCTACCTAGTTCTAATACCAGTATATACAGTATCCAGGGTACTCAGATGAGATACAGTGATAGCGTGGGGACAACCACAGGAAGGGGATCCAAGAAGATCGCCCGTCTAGCTCAGTCAGTAAAGCATGAGACTCTTTTTTTTTTTTTTTTTTTTTTGCCAGTCCTGGGCCTTGGACTCAGGGCCTGAGCACTGTCCCTGGCTTCCTTTTGCTCAAGGCTAGCACTCTGCCACTTGAGCCACAGCGCCACTTCTGGCCGCTTTCTATATATGTGGTGCTGGGGAATCAACCCAGGGCTTCATGTATAGGAGGCAAGCTCTCTTGCCACTAGGCCATATCCCCAGCCCCTGAGACTCTTAATCTCATAATTCTTGTATGGTTTGATTCATTGAACTATGCTAATTTTAGCTACTGTCCAGTTTTTATTAGTGATTATTATTTTCTTTGTACAATTCAAGTTTTCACACTAAAGTTGAGAATCTGTGGAATGTGACATTCTTAATAGCAGATAGTTTTGGCCTAGGCACCTATTTATTTTGGAGTACATAGAAAAATGTTTGGCAGACAATATGATCTTTTAAAATCTACTTGAAAGTGGTGCATATTTTTGGGAAAACTAATATGATAATTTTTAAAAATATATTGACTTTGGTGAAACTTCTCCAGACAAATGCCAGAGCAGTAAGAAAAACCAGCCCAAGACAGGATTATGGAACCCCGAATGGGGCTGGTCACTCGTGTCCTTCGGTGCTCCCAACCTGCCACCATGGTCATTGGCAGTTGGACATGGGTACACGGGATTTAATGCTTGGTCTGGTAGGTTGTAGTCTTGTTTTGGTCCTCTACCACCATTCTATGCCCCATTTAACTCCATTTTTTGGAGAGTACTATTTATCTTGCACGTTGTAAGCACCTACTTTTATAGCATTTTTGTAGAAGGTCACAGACGTTTTCCTTGAATATTTGAGGAAATGTTGGACTTGGTGCTATGAGAAATACTGGACTTTCAAGACTTTGGGCACTGTCCCTGAGTTTCTTGGGCTCAAGGCTAGGTGCTCTACCGCTAGAGCCACAGAGCCATTTCTGGTCGTTTCTGAGTTGTTTATGTAGATAAGGATTTCCTCGACTTTTCTTGCCTGGAATGGCTTCAAACTGCAATCCTCAGCTCTCAGCCTCCTAAATAGCGAGGATTATAGGCATGAGCCACGGGCTTCTGGTTTCTGAGGCTTTCCCCCCCATTGATCCACATAGTTTTCCCAAACAGTTAATACTTATAACAACACAGTTCTAAAATTATGGGGGGGGGGGGAAATCTAACTTCTTTGAATGTTTCCAAAGAAATCTAGAGGAAAACATCACTTTGTCAGCTCAGACTAAGTGCTTATACCAAACACGATCGTTGCAGCTAGTTATCACGGTGGATGTAGCTAGTTAACCAGTTTCCACGGTTATGACAGGTTTAGTCCCCAGAAATCAGAGATGGCTTAAAAATTTCTTTATCCATATGTAATTAGACTAAGAATAGTAAGACTTCTCAAAAAAATTAAAAAAAAAATTAACTTGGAGCTTTAGGTACCCTTCACAGAGAATGCTGTCCTTGCTGTTGAAGACAGAAAATGTATTTCTAGATCATATATTTAATATTCCTAGATCATGTATTTAACTAGAAATAAGTAAAATTGAGAATCACTACATACAAATCTACAAACTCAGGTTTAAATTACCACATGAAAGTAGGGAGAGTAAGAGGAAAATTGAAGTATTCTAAAGTCAATGTAAATCAGCTACATGTCCTCTTGGAAAGGAGCCAAAATCTGCATGCATAACTTATCTTGGACAGGAGCTTCAGGCCCAATATCTTGATTGTATAATTAGAAGCACCAGAGACAGGTCCACTTATGTTTTTGTAAAATGTTACTTGGCACTCTTCACATACACCCCACATTGCCCCACTGGGTCGCTGTGACCTTTCTTATCAGGCTGTTTCTTCTCTTCCTCCTCCCATGTTCTCTAATATTAACTTATCTTTACAAGAGATAATTCTCTGACAATGCTACAAATGTAGCAGATTGTCTATAGTTTCACTTTAGGACAATTGATTGTTCAAAATTGGGGCAGATCTGTCAAATAAAGGGGCAAGAAAAAACACTCCTTGGGCTATTCTTTTAAATCTGTTCCTTTAATCAGCCTTCTCACTATATTCATCTTCTGGCTAAATATGTGAATGTGAACTCTTTCGAATGTGTTTAACTCTTTTGGGTGTTTTCAATATCATTATTAAATTTACTAAATTTGAAGGAAATTGAATATGGAAGAATAGAAGACTGGGTGATAAAGTCTTAATTCTCATTATTCTCAAATGCTCAATTTTATTTAGTATTATTTAGTTAATATTTAGTAATACTCAAATTTATTTACTGTTTATTTATTTAATAACCTCATTTCCTGAAAAAAAAATTCTTCCTTATAGTCCCAGACACCCCATAATGATGTTTCTTAATGTGTAAGATTCAGGGAATCATTGAAGCAACATCTGAAAACATGAAATTCAGAGGACCTGGCCTACTAGATTAAAAACAATGGTGATGAGACCAATAATATTTGACCTATACCAATTCTGATTTTAAAAATAAAGAAGGTTCTTCTTCATACTCCATTTCACTCTTTTCTCCTTTTCATCTTCCTCTTCCATTTTTCTTCTGCTTTTTCACCTGACTTTTTTCTGGAAAATCCAGAAGTTTCTCCTCTCCACATTTGTCTGTCTCTCTTTTTAAAAAGAATCGTGGAATGATTCACAGCTACATATGTAATTATTACATTTAAAGAGAGGATTTCTTAGCCAAGTATCTTCATTCTTATACTCTCTTCATGCTGCATTCAAAAACATAAATTCTGGAGTGAATTTGGCTGCAATATTTTTTCAGCTAGATCTTCAAACTAAATGAATTCTCAAAAACTTCTTGAACAAATTCTATTTATTGTATTTATTACCTATTCATTCATGAATCAATGAATGTTTTGTAGCTTATTTTTGCAGAATAAGAGGAATCACAATCTCTTCCTTTCCCATCTTTAAGGCATTTTCCTCCAATTGTACAAACTTGTTCTTCCTCATATGTTCATTCTATAAAAACTAAGTATTTGTCATTTTATGTGAGACTCCAATTAATTATTGTCTAGAGTGTTCTAATAACATATCCCCACTTTCTATAATATAGCATTCACTCAGCTTATTGAAAAGTAATTAATCTTCATTTGAAGCAAAATTCTTATTTGAAACCCTGTTAATGCAAACTCCTTCAATGCTATTATGTTTAGGAAAAAGTCTTGAAATGATTATACAATATTTTATATACACACATCTATCTATCTTTATATGTATGTGTGTATTTATATATGTGTGCATGCATGCATGCAAGCATGTAACTATGCATGGACATACCTCTCTTTTTCTATCTATCTACCTATTTGTCCTCTCTCTCTATCTTTCTCTCTCTCTCTTTCTCTCTCTCTCTGTCTTGTTCCAGTACTCTAACAACTCAACATTCTATTTCACTCTTACAAAACAAAGCAGAATGACAGCAAAGCAATTTTTGTTGCTGTGGCATTGATTATTTGGATATTTGCCCTATTGCACCACCACCCTAAAAAAGTCCTATGTGCATCTTAAGAGTTACTAAGATTCTACCATCAAAATCATACCTTCTACAAGGCCTTACATAAATAATGTCATTGTTCATTCTTCAAGGTTCCCATAGAATTTATGAGATAATTCAATATAATCATTAACAAAATATTTTACCTTGGTAGATTTTGAGCTGATTCATGCTAGAGTCCCCACCATGGAATATTTATGCACATAGATGAGCCCAACTAGATTCTAAAATATCTGATTTTTATTTATTATTTTACAATTCTAGTGTCTGAGCTCAGAACCTTGCATTTGCGGGTGTTCTACCACTTGAACCAATCCATCTACCTCTTTATTTTTCAACATACTGTCACGTTTTTATGTGGGGCCAGACTTAGAAGATGTGGCTTCCTACATAGCTAGAATCACAGGGATGAACCAACATATCTCACATAGTCCTTACTACAAGATCTGGATAGCATTGAGCAGACATAATTCCAATCTCCAATTCCTGAGTAGCTGGGATTGTAGGTGTGAGTTACTTTGCCTGGCCTGCATGCCATTTAAATTAGAAACTAGTCATCTTTAGTAGCAGTCAATAAAGGTGGCAATCAATCTGCAAAATGTCACTATTAGGTGAAAATAACCAAGTAAGATCATAAAACAAATACTACTTAAACAATTTAACCAGATTTATACCCTTATTGATTTTGAAATTATTCCTCTCCAGAAATTAAATTTCTAGAGATACCATTAAATAGAACCCATTAAATACCATCTTTGTGAGATTAAACTTGAGTTTTCTTTCATTTTTCAAATAATATACAGCCTTTACACCTACTTGAGAATAGACTCTAGCCAATTATTTTGAACTACTATACAGAAGCTATTTTTCTTCTCTAAATTCCCAAAGCCTCTCTGGCAAACTCAGATAATGCCTAAAAGGAATTGCCCAGTGGAGCATTGTCTTTTAATCTCTTCTTTAAATGAGCTTCCTAAAATTACCTCTTTCTTTTCTTAGATGATAGGAAACATATTTTTTAAAATATAAACAGACTCTGTTGTTAAAATTTCAGTCATTCCAATAAAGAAGCTTTTAGCTTAAAAAAGATGTCTATGCCTCAAGACCATTTGATATATACCCTCTAAACTCTAGCAATGTATAAATCTGTGATGTGTTTTTATTTTCATAATAATTCAAAGTTTCTAAAACCTTTTAAAAGTCAACCACAAGCAGTTTTTCTGGTCAAATTTTTACTTTCATTTATTAATTGGTCATAAAAAGAAATAGACTAGTTTTTTTAAAGGTTTCTGCATGTAATGCAGTTTGGCTAGATTGAGAAACATCTAACTGTTATCTACCATCTCCAGGGCTCCTAGTAGAAATTTCATTCTTTGAGAGGAATGATCAAATACAATATTGGTCTAAGAAAACTGCAATCTTTGTAGAGAAAAATATTACCGTATTTGTTGTATTCATTGCTACTCATGTTGCATTCCATTGTGAAGGAGTTTATGTCCTATCATTTTAAATCAATCTTGTATAATATGAAAAAAAGCCTATATTACTCCATATCAGTGGGAGATCCTAAGCTGTGAGGGAAGGTGATACCTTTTCATTTATCATGATAGAAGTTGGCCTTCACTCCATCCTCAATTATCCTGGTCTCCAAAATTTCAAGATGCTTATAGATTTGAACTATGCTAGTAAACAATGCTCCACTTCCTCCGGATAAGGTTTATTATAGAAAGTAGACCGAAGAATATGTGTGATTTGAAAGTGCCCAAACTAAACACATGAAAGATTCAGTGTTTTCCTCTTGATAGAGACTTGTAGCCAACTCCAAATCAGCTGAAGCTATATTCATTTCAGTTTACCTTCAATACATGTTCTGAATATAATATAATTCTAAATATAAAAGTAATTTTACTAAATCCAGAAGGAATAAAAACTTTATCAAGCTTAATTCTATGAAAAAAGAAAATGATCTAAAAGGAAAAAGGAGCAAGTTTAACTTATTTAAGGACCATATATATATTATTTAGGGAACTTTTATTTCCTGAAATAATTTTCAAAGTACAGTAGAAGCCAGAGGAGAGATGTAAAATGGAGGAAATATAGTAATTTCAATCTCAATTATCAGATATTCTTCAAATGAGCCAAAGACATGCTTCATGAGGTTTATCTTAAATTGAATCATAAAAATGCTGAAGAAATATATAATTGGGAGTAAAAGAATCCTTAATAAAAACTGTGTCACTTACTTGAGACATGTAAGTTATGTCAGCCATATGTATCAAATTATTTTCCTTATTTTTGTTTTTGCAACAGGTATAAGTAAAACCCATAGATATGTTTAACTTCAATTGACTTAGTGTATCACAGTATATTTTAAAGTCCAGAGAAAAATTAATAGGAATAATAGGATTTGTCAAGTGTATGTAACTATAAAACACATGCTAAATTATACCTATCATGGAAAAATTACCATGTTAAATTTAGAACAAGTTTATTTTATTAATGTTTAGGCAAATACACATGAGAAAGTAAAGATTAATGAGGAAAACCACTCTGATTTCTTGAGTTAAAAGACTGAAATTCACCACTCTGTATGTCAGTTTGACAATAAAAACTTAAAAACAAAAAGACTGAAATTCATGTGCTATGGATGGAATTCCCTAAGTGACAACCTAATAAAGAGCAGACCATATCCACCACACCCAGTTTAGCAGAGAACCATTTTAATGACTAAATACTATTTTCAGTAGAATCCATTTAATACCCTCATGCCCCACTAAGGTTTATTTCATCTTTTGAATAGCTGGTGTTCCTTACTGATACCCTTTTCTCTCTCTGTTTCTAGGGTTCTGATGTCTCAAGAAATTATGTGAAAAGTTACCCATTATTATTGTCAAAATAACAGAGGTAATTTACTTCTTAATTTTTGCATGTGCACTACTACGAGATCTAGGTTTTATTTTATCAGTAAATTCCAATGTTTCAAAGTTTTTTTTTCTGTGTTGGATTTAGAAATTCCTATTTCCAACGGTTGAACTGTTCTCACAATTGATGTAATACTTTAGAAGATTCCATTCGGAGTTCTATGGATTTGATTCACTTGCTGGGAAAAGGAAAAGAAATAAAGAACCTTGAAATAGGATTTGGATTTATGAATGAAACTAGTTTTGAGGAGGTCATAAAACTTCTAATTCAGTAGAAGATTACAGCAGAAATGAGAGAAGTCAAAATACCATGGCTACGGCTAACACTTTATTAGTGTTTAGCTGCTAGTGGACACTTTTCCTCATGAAATACCCACAAATAATTAAAATTGTCCTCACTACTTTATGTTTAATGATATCTGATATAACAATATTATAAGTCATCTTACTTCCTTACTTTCTCAGAGGCATCAGTTTTCAAGTTATAACCTATAAACACTAGAGTCAAGGGTGGTGAATCTTTATAGTAATTTTAGAACATTTAATTCCTTATAAATTTATGATTTTTAAAATACAGTATCAAAGTACAAAAACTGTATATGTTATATCAAATATGACTAAGAAAATCAGTATACATATAAGGCCTTGATTATGAGAAGATGTATTAAGATGCTTAGACATAATTAATATTTGTTTTAAGCATTGTGCTTTATAGGCAATTTATGGCTTTACCTGTTTAAATGTGGCCAAGAAACAACCTTCCTTTCTAAAACCTACTAGTATGCTTTACCTCTGGTATACAAATAACTGTTCTTTGTGAAATTTATCTCATATTTTTGTTTGAAGCTTATAAAAGTTATTGATTTAGAGACTTTTTCTCTCTCCCTAATATAAAGAGAGTCTTGATAATGAATCTTGGAGGTGATGCTCTGGGAATCCAAAAACTAACATATGTTTTTCATCTAGTTGTTAAGGAGTAAAAATCTCTTAGATTCAAGCATTGAATGAGAATCTAGTGGCCTGAGCCTGCTTTCTATCGAGACAATAATTATAGAGGGAATTGGTTCCTTGATTATTCTGTTTAGTAAGGAAGATATTAAGGGTTCAAAGATCAAAGAGTTACACATAGTTATACATACAAGTTGTGGTTTGTTGTTTTTTTTTGCCAGTTCCAGGGCTTGAACTCAGGGCCTGAGCACTGTCCCTGGATTTTTTTTTGCTCTAGGCTAGCACTCTACCACTTGAGCCACAGTGCCACTTCTGGCTTTTTCTATACATTTGGTGCTGAGGAATTGAACCCAGGGCTTCATGTATATGAAGCGAGCACTTTTACCACTTTTTACCACTGGCCATATTCCCAGCCCTTACATTCAAGTTGTGAATGCATAGTATAGTGGATGGTAACTCTGTTCCCAAATCCCAATTCATGATTTCAAAATATCGCTATGCATTGTGTCAAAAATATGTTTTTATTGCAGTATGGCTGCATGTTCTTGATTTTTTAAATGTACTTTAGAGTGTATATTTTTCTAAAATATAAAAGCTGGGTAAATAGTGTAGTAGCTGTTTCTGTCCTGTGTAGTTCTACCACTCTTATAGTGTGAAAAGTTCCAACTATAATTACATAGAATTGTCTTAAATTATTTGATGTTACATTCTGTATGATGATTCAGAATACCTAAGTGATAGTGTTGTGACAATATTATAATGCTGACAATTATTTATTATTTCCTTAGACAATTATTAACATATAATTATTAGTTTGTTGAATTATCCAGTTTTTATTTACTTACTTTTATTTATTTATTTATCTCATTTGTGGGGTTTGAACTCTCGGTTCAACTCAGGGGGCTATCCCTGAATTGTTCAGCTCAAGGCTAGCACTCTACCATGAGCCACACTGCCACTTCCAGTTGTCTGGTGGTTAATTGGAGATGAGTACCACAGACTTTCCTGCCCAGGCTGGCTTTAAACAGTGATCCTCAGATCTCAGCCTCCTGAGGAGCTAGGATTACAGGCATGAGCCACTAGAACTCAGTGAATGATAGTGTTAATAAGGCAATTTATTAAAACCGAAGGTAGTTGTTTTCAAATGCTGCTGTATAATAATATACACTTGAAGATCCTTATAAACTATTCATTGCCTAGACTTTGCACTCATATTCCCACATGAGATCCAAATTTTGGAGATATTGTTTGTAAAATATGATCCTATTGCCACCACATTTGATCACAAGCAACAGAGGAAAAAATGTAAAACAAATGTTCAATTAAACAAGATGGGAATTGCATGGGGTCAGAATCAACCAATTAGTTATTCAGGGCTGTACATGTAAACAAGAAACTATAGCCATTCCTACATGCCATATAAAGATTTCAAAATTATACACTACTAGTGTAGCGGTTGATTTTAGTTGTAGTCAGTGCAGATTAGAGTGAAGACTCAAGCCATGAATCCCCCTGGTTGTTTTGTTTAAAAACAATATGAATTTTATTTCCATGCAAAGGATGTGCATGACCAAGTGATGAGGTTTTGAATGTTATTTTTTGTTTCTGTGCAAATTCTTCCTTTTATTGATATTGCTTTCTTTTTCATTTTTAGATCACAAGATTCATTCTGTCTCTGATACCTTATTCTTTGTCAGGTATATAATTATGTGTGAAGTGTGGACCAATGGCATTAGAAGAACAGATTAAAAATGCAGAGTTCTGATTCCTACCAAAGAACAATTTCAACCAAATCTTCAGAATATTGTGACTGTTATGACTTGTATGAGAACTTTATTCTCATGAACATGAAAAACACTACCTTAGGCATTTCTCATGTCTACATGTCACTTTATACAGAAAACTAAATGCACTAATCAAAACACATTTTATATAAAATTACAGGCCACAATTAACTGTCTTCAGTTTTCATCTTTCTATAGCTCAAGGTAACATGCACTTTTCTAATCCATCAATCATAATTCTCTGACAGCTGATTATTGCTCCCAGGTGTAGCGTTTAGGGACAATGAAGCTTTTATTCATACTTGTCTGCTCCCTACTTCTTTCCTTTGAATATGTGTAGGCATAAGCACTTAATATTTGTTATCAGTTGTAACAAAACTGATAATGTTTTAAAATTGTCCATGCCTTAGCATAACTTCCTAAGGTTACAACTAAATTGTTCTCAGTTGGACCTGGAAAGGGCTTTTATACTTTTTCTTTAACCCCAACTGATGATAATAGACAGCCAAGTTCTTACACCACTGTGAGACTTGTGAGAAAATACAGCTTGAAATTTTATCAAGAATTCATGCTTTTGAATCATTACAGGTTCATGCATTAAGATTGGGATTTAATTATCTATGGGTCAAGCCATTTTATATACATTGTTTTGTTATACAAGTAACAATACTAGAAAGAGTAATGGCACTGCTCTTTGCAAAGTTCCGTTTTCAAGCTGTTGTTATATCTGCTTTCAGATTTATTGCCGAAGGGGTGCAGATGGTAGAGAGCTATTTAGAAGAGACTCCCTGTTGGGAAAACAACATTACAGTGCAATTAATAACCAGGGGAGTTCCTCTTCCATACCACCATAGTTTCACTAAGTAATCAGTTGGAAAAAAAATTGTAGCAACTTCATAGAGGTTAACCAATCTCATAAATATAATACTGTATAAAATGCATGAATAAATGCATTTTGTGAACAGATTTCATTCTAGTAGCATATAAATAATGAGACATATTTTAGAATTGCTAACATGATGTCCACATATAAGTGAATTCTCTCTGAATATTTAAATGATTTCCATTATCCAAATGAAATTGTTCATAAGTCACAAACTGAATTTTTAGTTTACTTTGGTCCCAAATCAATGTGTTCCTAGATGGCAGATAAGATCTTGAAGAAATAAGTATCAAAAAAAAAATCTCAAGGAATACATGCCACTTAAAAAGTCAGTTTTGCACGGCATTGGTGGCTCATGACTGTAATCCTAGCTACTCAGGAAGCTGAGATCTGAGAACTGTGGCTCAAAGCCAGCCAGGGCAGGAAAGTCCATGAGACTCTTATTTAACCACCAGAAAACTGGAAGTTGCACTGTGGGTTAGGTAGAGTATTATGTTTGAATTGAAGAGCCCAGGCCCAGAGTTCAAGCCACATGACTAACAACAACAAAAAAAAGTCCATGTAATGTAATGCAACTATATTTCCTAAAAATTTACCAACATTGTAGTATGATACAGAATGCTTGGAGCTTAGTAGAATTGATAAGTATCATCAAGTGTATGTAGTCACTTTAAATACAAAGGAAGGTATCTGAATCTACAATAATTCTAAAAATTAAAGAAGAAGATTTCTAAAGACAGGTTTATAGATTTATATACTAATGGGAAGAAACTCAACAAGAAAAGATAAGCAATGAACTTGACATTTCTGAATAGTGAATTACTGAATAAAAAGTTAAGTCTGGAAAAAAATTACAAGGAACCAGACATGTGAAAACAAAATAAAATAGTTGCAAAATGTGAATGAGGGGTTGATAACATGTAAGACAATGAAAGAAATTTCACAATATATCTAGTGATATTTTAAATTAAGTAATATAAACGATGTGGAATCGATTATTACAGAAATAAAAAGCATCAATTTTCAGATTAAGAATGTTTAAAAAGAAATAAGTAAGATGTACATAGTTTTTTAATCGTGATTTTAAAAATAGCACCACCCTGGACACATACTTCTCAAATAACATAACAGAAAATAGAAGTTAAATCTCTTAAATGCAGTCACGGGATGAAAAAATATTATCTACAGTTATGATTATGATAAGTCATGCATCTGGAAAAAATTAAAACTCTGTCTTCAAAGTCCTGAGAGGAAAATATGTCAATTTACTATTATACTACTAAGTCAGATTTTCTACAAAATTGATATGGAATAATGCTATTTTCATACAAAGTAAGAGCATGTACTGTCAGTAGATCCTTCTTTAAAAAGTTTATAAAGCATACATTTCAAAATCATGGGACATGATCCTAGAAGGAAAGTCTCAGATGTAAAGAGGTTATATGAGGAAACAAAAATTAAAGATAAAAAAGGAAAATGATAAACTACTAGACCAGTAGCCCATAAATATTTTGGTTTGAGAAACCTCTTAAAACTTTAAAAAGATTAAGGATCACAAATAATTTTCTTTAAGTGTGTTATACCTCTTTCTGTGTATAATATTGAAACCAAAATTAATAAAAATTTTAAATATTTATTTATAACATTATTTGATAATGACCTTATTTAGATGTTATCATGATATGTCATGTATTTAGGGAATCCATATAGCTTAGAATCTTACAGACTATCATCCAGACCCATCACTGATACTGTCTAGGTCTCCTGGCCTCATGGTCCACACCAAATTTGGACAGCCCAGTGTTTCCCAAGGTTCCCTGGGGAAAGCTGCAGTAAGGAACAAAACCCCACCCTTTTCCCCTCAGACTACTGTTGTGTGCCTATCTACATAACTAGAACATAGTAGGAACATAGCAAAGTTCCTTCCTTTCACTCCAAGTTCTTTCCAACTCCTAGTCTCTTCAAGTACATCTCCCACGTTCTGCAGGGCATCTGGAGCTGTAGAAAAGTCAAAAACATTTGTGCAGTACTCCTGGTTATCAGATGAACTCTCAGTTTGTACTATGTGTCATTTAACCGTCACCTGCTTCTGTTCAAGAAGAAGAGGGGCACACAATGGTGCTGACATCTTTTTAATTCACATCCAGTGAATTAATAAAATTTGGGGTTGTTTGAGATAGTTGCCTTCATCTACAGTCTGAACACCAGACAGTTCACCAAAGGGTCACGTTGCACAGTGCGATCAATGGAGAGCAATGTCCATCTGGCAAATTAGAAAATCAGATGGTCATGGTGAAAACTGGCTATCACTTGGTAGTCTGGTAGTGTCAGCCGATGCCCAGGCCAATATCCTCTGTCCTGCGAATGAGTTTTGAAGGGTGCTCAGAAAGTATTACATTTCTGAGAGAGACCCTACTGGAGCATGCCTGTTGGGTCAAGTTAGGAAACTAATAGATATTCTTTTAAAATTATTGCTTTATTATTGTCCAGTAGTTGTACAAAGCAGTTGATGTTAAACGCAGGTGAATTTGACAGCTAGGTTGTGCTCACTGACTATTTCTATTAATCCCAAATATCTGGCTATTAAATCACTATCCACTGCAGGCTTAGTGGCCCATTGTGCTCTAACTATGGTGCTCTAACCCAAGAAAATTCTTGTCCATTGTCACAGAAAAGTTGTACCAGATCACCCAACAGAAGATGAAGCCTTTATTAAATATAATTGCAAGATGACACTCTATTGGCTGGCTCCACAGAACTGAAAGGTTGAAAGGTTTTCCTTCTTTTAAAAACACTTGGTCATGATTGACAAAGAAAAGCTGACCATATTTAACGTGTACAATTTGATAAATAATTTTTGTTTCTGTTTTTCATTTGGTAATGGAGCATTGCTGGATTCTGATGCTCTATCACTTAAGCCCCAGCCCCAGCCCTTACAACTGTTTTCTTTTTCCTTTGTGAGATAAAGTATATTACTTATCTTGTATTTATTTTCAAGCTAACCTGGATTTGATCTCCTATTGATGTATCCCACATAGTTGTGATGACAAACACACACTACTAAAACCAGCTTCACTGATTCAGATAGGATTTTGTGAACGTTTTTCATGCTGGCTGGCCTCAAACTGTCATACTCCTGGTCTTTGCCC
Source organism: Perognathus longimembris pacificus (assembly GCF_023159225.1). NCBI lineage: Eukaryota > Metazoa > Chordata > Mammalia > Rodentia > Heteromyidae > Perognathus > Perognathus longimembris. The sequence continues at coordinate 133,217,694 of NC_063162.1, read as the reverse complement.
AATGTGAGTCCTAGGAATGAGGCACTTCTGTACTAGTCCTGCTTTTGAAGTGACATAGATCTAATGAAGACCATCTCTGCTGCCGATGCAACCAACCTACTCATCACCTCTGGATTTTCCTAATCTTTAACAGCATTCTTTTGTGTGTCTTAAATATGACTACAAGGGTAAATTGTTAACTGTTCTTATTCCGCATCATAATAAGAAAGCAGGAGAAACAAAACTTGAAGTTCTGGATTAGGACATCTTCAGCTTCGTATTAATTAGCTTTATCGGAAGGAAAGTGGACTTCATCTCATCTCCCTGAGGGAAAGTGGCTTTCTACTTCGGAGAAAGGTCTGCACTGGTCATTAGTTTCTTTCTGACATTATGCATCTCCACCCTCCTCTCAGTAGAGATTGTGAAACGTAACTCTCTTTCTTGATTACATTTTTAAACAGATGACCCTCAGTCCCCTAAGAAGAAAATTCTGAGTTGTGAAAAACTGAAAGGGAAAAGGAAAAGGTGTTTAAAGGGACTATTTATTTTTTTTTAAGGAGCAGAGAAAAATTACAAATGTTTTAAAGTAATTGCTTTGAGGAAAGAACAGTTAGCAGCCTAGAGTTACAAAATCTGTCTGATTCACTAAGCTGAGGTGAACCTTAAGGCTGTCTTAGTGGCCATGACAAGGCCAGATAGCTTGAGATACCCTATGGAAGGTTCCAGTAGAATCCCACCAGTGAATTCCCTTAGGCTGGTTACAATTGTTGTCACTCCCCCTACCACTCTCCACGCCCCCCTGCACCATGTTCCAAATGAAACCAACTGGAGATCCCAATTGCCATTTCCTCAACACTCTTACCTCTCAAAAATAAGTAATATGAGGAGTTAAGCTGAAGTCCCTCAGTACCCACTGGTTTGCCAAGGGGTATCTATGCCTGGGTCAGAGTTCAGTGAAGACTTAGAAAAATTACATTTTTTCTATTCTAGGCCTTCTGTATAGGAGATCATATATGATCATAATTTATTTGACCACTGGCATCCAAAATAGGCAGGAAGAGATAATTCTGTAGATTGATAACCCAAGTCATCAATATTGGGACCTTTTAGTATGCTATTTAGTTATGTATCTGTCAGGGGAAAATTTGTTGTAATTTGGGAATTTTTTTTTTTTTAGCAGTACCAGAAATGAAACCTGGGGTCATAAACCTCTACCACTGAGCTACAATCTCAGACCAAATTGATTATTTTAACAGAAATGTAGAATATCCTAAACCTACTCAAACTCCTGCCTTATACAATTTGGACTACATCAAACAGTATCTTTGCCAAATAAATTATATATTTTTCTTTTTTTTTCTACTGACTTCTGAACTTTGATGAATAGTCTATTGCCTGGGTATTTTGCCCAGCTACTAGCAGGTCTCAAACTGACATAAAGCAAAACAAAAAAACAAGCTTCTTTGGAGATGACAACGAACATATTGCACTTGCCAACAAAACATGGAGACTGAATTGTTCTTCCTAATTAAGCAGCTATGTAACCAGTTGTTTCCTGTATTTTTAAGTGCCTATTCTATGAAAATTCAAACAGCATCCTAACTAGGCCTACACACATAATTAGTCACCATTGCTAATAGATATAAAAAGCAACACAGAACAGGAGTCTCACCTAAAAATAGTTCCTTATGAGGAATCCCTCTAGGGAACTCTGTTGTTTTGGCAGGTCAGGTCATTAACATTAGGCCTATTGTTCTATTTGGACAGTTTCACTGAGTTCTGTCTGACACTGATATAGTCTCTGATACTGGGAGAATCATCATGTGTCCCATTGGTTTGTGATACACAGAGACTCCTAATGTGGCTCCTAATTGAGTTCCCTGAGAACATTTTATCTGACATAGCCCCATACAAAAGTTACATATAGGTGGGTCCCATCATAAGGTCTACAATGTACTTTCTTAGTTCAACATATTTCCATATCATCTCCAGTGGGAAGAATGATTGTGCATTTTTTTGCCACTCCTGGGGCTTGAACTTGGGACCTGGGTACTATCTTGAGCTTCTATTTGCTCATGGCGAGCATTCTACCAAGCCACAGTTCCACTTCCAGCTTTACCTGTTTATATAGTACTGAGGAATCGTGGGGCTGAGGATATGGCCTAGTGGCAAGAGTGCCTGCCTCGTATACAAGAGGCCCTGGGTTCGATTTCCCAGCACCACATATACAGAAAATGGCCAGAAGTGGCCCTGTGGCTCAAGTGGCAGAGTGCTAGCCTTGAGCAAAAAAGAAGCCAGGGACAGTGCTCAGGCCCTGAGTCCAAGCCCCAGGACTGGCCAAAAAAAAAAAAAAAAAGTACTGAGGAATCGAACCCAGGGCTTCATCTATGTTAGGCAAGTACTCTACCACTAAGCCAGATTTTGCATTCTTATAGGCAATTAAAAGACACGTTTAGGGCTGGGGATATAGCCTAGCGGCAAGAGTGCCTGCCTCGGATACACGAGGCCCTAGGTTCGATTCCCCAGCACCACATATACGGAAAACGGCCAGAAGTGGCGCTGTGGCTCAAGTGGCAGAGTGCTAGCCTTGAGCGGGAAGAAGCCAGGGACAGTGCTCAGGCCCTGAGTCCAAGCCCCAGGACTGGCCAAAAAAAAAAAAAAAAAAAGACACGTTTAAGCCATGTGTAAAGTAATCCCAGCCTGGAAAACATGTCTTGGGCAGCTAAAATGGAGACTGAATCCAACAGTTCTTCAGATGAGCACTTCTCATTAGCACTGTATGTTTGGCAAGAATGTCTGTCCCTTTCTCTGACTGTGCACCCTTCTTTGCATAATTATTGACACTTCAGTCTCTGTGGGAATCACCACAGGATGCTTACAGAGCTTTGACCCCTTCCTAAAAACTTAACTCTATAGAAAATTTGGATGGCTATTAAACAGCATGGAGCAGCAGACAGCAACCTCCTTCTCCATTTACCCCCTGGGTAGAGAGCATGGATTTGCCTGCAAGGATCCTGAAGTAATGACCATCATTTAAAACTCTCCAGTGTAAGAGTTTCTCTTAAATACTCCTACTGTTTTGTCTGGGTAGGCCCACTTGAGAGATAGCAATATAAGAAAATCCACCAGAGGATCCAAAAAAGACAATGTGCCTCTCAGCTATTCACAGTTATATCAAGACATTCTCCTTGTTAGAATGTGAGAAAATTGACCCATGTACCAATCATAGAGTTCCTCCTGGATGACAGGATGTGAACTCCTTTGAAATGGAGAGACCAGATGAATATGCGGGGAACAGAAGAGAATCATACTTCTTTTTACGCTCCCCAACATACAAACCTTTATGCCACCATTTTCAGTAAATTTCTTGATATTTATATCCCAATGAGTTGTCAGCTCCCTGACTTTAATGAACTGTTCTACATGTCATCATTGCTCCAGTTTGCAAATTAATATTCGATTACTCTTCCCTTAAACACCACAATTAAATGTATTATCAAATGGGTTTAACATGTTTATTGTGCTCATGAATACGAATTACTTAACCTTGCTGCTAAATACCACATTTCTTCAGCCAGGAAAATGTTTAGAACCTCAAGGCACCTAACAGAAATGTCAAGTCTATTGCACACTGTTAATTTAAAATGAGGAAGAACATGATGAATTGTCATAAAAACATTAGCCTTTATGACAAAGTATTCATGAAGAGACCTCTACATAAGAAATGTAGTCATCATATGTTGGGATATGACTTTCACAATGAAAATCTCTGTGCTCTTATAAGTCATAAGCTCATGAAGAACACAATAGAATTAAAAGCTGCAAACACTGTTCACAAGGGGAAAAAAAGAACAATAAGATATGATCTAAGAAAATATTGTTTGGGTGTGATTGAAGAACCTGAGCAGCCATTGCACCTCCATATTGTAGCTTGGGCCTGCCCAGGCCCTGAAGCTTCCTGGAATAATTGCAGAACATGTCAATGTGAAGAGCCTGAACAAAATGCAGTCTAAAATAATGAAGGTAGCCAGAGAGACTTCATTTGACCAGAGGTCAGTTAAAGTTAGAATGCTTTAGCCATTGTCACACAAAGGAAATGTATGGAAGTGTGGCCAGTGTGTTTTGTGTTCCTCAAACATGGTTAATGTGTCCCCTCAAGCTAAGGATGACTCAGGCAACACCCTTAAGACTGACCCAACCCAGATCAAGAAAACAGGAAATACCTGAAGTTCCAGATGTCCCCTCAAGCTAAGGATGACTCCATGACACCCTTGTGACCCAGATCATTTGTCTAAACCAATCATTTTGAACCCCATAAGCTAGCCAATCACCTTCACCAGGCCTGTTCCCACCACTGATTAGGCCAATCATTCTTAAGAATTATTTTATAACTTTCCCCAATACAAAATGAGTTGCTGCCAGTTGCTATGCTGTTTTATGATTTTTCCGTGGTGTGACATGATTTGCTGTGTGTTGATGTGACGCATGGAATGTTCCCCAAAACCCTATAATAACCCTGCTGAATGGAGGGTCGGTGACAATCATGAGCCCAGACTGGAGCTTGCAATAAAGACTCTCATGTGATTACGCAGCTTTCGGCTCCTTGGTGGTCTTTGGGGACCCAAAAATCTGGGCATAACACGGTAAAACATGATTTTAATAGTAGCATTCAGGAGGCTGGGGCAAGAGGGCCTCATGTTAGAGGTCAGCTTAGATGAAAACGGCAAGATACTGTTTCAAAAATTAAACTAAAGAAGAAAATATAACTTCAGGGCCACTCTAATCAAATGCAATCCATTCAAAAGATTCCAGAATCTAAAATGATATACTTGGTTAAAATGCCAGGTGATAGAGTCATGTCAACACATTGAGTTGTGCTTACGGGCTGGGGCCCATAGATTTTTTTCAACCTACAGTCAGCTGCCTCAAATGCAGTCACAAATATGCACATTTTCACAATAAAGGAGCAGTAAGCAAAGGTGAAAATGTACTAATCATTTGGGCACTTGCTTCATTGAATTTAAATTACCATGCATGGTAATATAAGGTACTTCTAACTTTTTCAGGGACAATATTCAAACACTATTTCTTGACTGATCTTAAATTTGCTTTAGAATCTATAAACAAGCCAGGCAATGGTGTCTGACATCAGTAATCCTAGCTAATCAAGTGGCTGAGATTGGGGGTGGGGAAAATCATTCATCCTGGGCTGAAAAAATATGAGAGGCTCCATCTCCAAGTCAGTAGTTAAAAAGCCAGGGAGGGCCATGGTTCAAGAGTGCAAGGCAACCAAACTAAGTGAATAAGAATAGAAGGCACTAAACATGAATTATGTAGTCACTAAAATCTACATGAAAATCTATATGAAATCCACCATCTATGATGAAACTACAAAAAGAATCCTCACCGTTTCTTATTAAACAAAATAAGAGTCATTATTGAGAAATCAGCTTAACACCAATGAGGTATTGGAAAGGAGAAGTACTCTACAGAAAAAAGGTTTGAAAAGGTTGGGGTCTTCTCCCTATTTTCTAAAAGTGTGGACTGTAGGGAAGGTTCCATTAGAGGCTGTATTTGAAAGGAAAGAGAGATAAGCCAAATTTTGGATTGATGATTAGACTCAAGGTAGAGTTTAATTCTGTACCATATGGTAGTCTATAATGAGGCAGCGCATGGGCAAAATGCCAACATGATATCTGGTATGAGTATTTGAATAATGATTTGAATAGCTGAAATTTCTGAGAGTGAGAGGGAGTTTTCTTATCCAAAGAAGTTGTTTAGGGTGTTCGTAAAGGCGGTGTACATTTGTTCATCTGATAAAACAAAATACCAGACATGTTTTCTAAGTACACACAGTCCTGTCATTTGTGGTAACATATATCAAAAGTATAGTCAGCCTTTGAAAGGTGAATGTGCTTATAAGAAAGATTTGTTTCCTGACTAAAGTTTGTGAATACTACATTTGAGGATTGCTGTAGAGATTCTTTCCCAAAAAGACAGACAATGGTTAGCAAAACACCAGAATGTCTAATAATCTCTGGGCATTTTAGCCTTCTAGATTAAATTCTAGTATCTCAATTTGGAAATAATTTAACTGTATGAAGTAGATATATTTTATTCACAAGGATTTGCCTTTCATTTGTGTAATGAGAAATACAATTTTTTTTTTTTGTCAGTTATGGTGCTTGAACTCTGTTCTTGGGCACTATCCCTGAGCTACTCAGCTCAAGGCTTGTGCTCTACCACTTGAGCCATCGAGTCACTTCCAGTTTTCTGGTGGCTATTTAAAGCGTCTCAAGGACTTTCCCACCTTGGCTGACTATGAACCATAATCCTCAGATCTCAGCCTCCTGAGTAGCTGGGATTATAGGTATGAGACACCAGAGCCTGGCTCTCTAATTCTTCATATCAACAATATTTATAAACATTGTCTGCTGCTATACCATTCGATATATTAAACCATTTATATAAAAAGTTTAGTTGAAAATATCTCCTATCACTCTCCTCTTCTACTTATTCTCACTCTTTCATTCCGAGTTAACAACAGTTGTTTTGTTTTTGTTCATGTCCTAGGTCTTGAATTCCGAGCCTGGGCCCTGTCCCTAAGTGTTTGTGCTCAAGGTTAGTGTTCTACCACTTGAGCCATAGTTCCATTTCCAGCTTTCCGGTTATTAATTGGAGACAAGAATCTCATGAACATTTCTGCCTGGGCTGGCTTTGAACTTTAGTCCTCAGACCTCAGCTGGCTGAGTAGCTAGGATTATAGGCATGAAACACGAGAGGCCTGTGTACAATTTTCTTAAACTATTTAATCTATTTGCCTTGCAGCCAATAAATCAAGTTCTGTCAATTTTAATCTCTTCAATCACACAAGTTTCCTTCCTCATAGCCATAACATAACTAGCATCTCATTCCTGGATTTCTACAGAACTTTTCCTGGCTTCCTCAGTATGTTAGCACTCTTCATTTCTATCATCTACAAGCAAACATTTAACAAATGAGCTCCCATAAACATGATTAAGACCTGTTGCAAGTTTTCTGTTGTTGCGTAAAACACGGTGCAACTTACACAAGTCATACCTGTAGTGGCACGTCTCACACTCACAGTTATCTCTTCCATTCCCCCTTTCCTCTGCCTTCTGCAGCCTTTTAGAACCTGACACCATCTTCCCAGCTTTCAAATCCTCTCCTGCAGAAGAGAAGAATGCATTGCAATCTATAGTCTACCTTACCCACAGGGCCACAGAATCAATAAACTGATGAATTTATAAACAGATGAAGACAGCAGTACTTATATGAATAGCATATATATTACCCACATATGGAAGATGCTATCAAACAGTTCTATTGGACAGTGTCCGAAAACTGTATTTAATGCAAAGGGGTTTTGTTGAACAGTATTGAAAGTATCATTTATTTTTGACACAGTGATATTTTTCCTTGCAAAAAAAGATTTGCCTTTTTCTCCCCTCCTAGTTTTAACTTCACAATTTCATGGTAATCTACACTTTGTTGACTAAAAGCAAATCATTTGTATTCCATCCTAGATATAGCTTTGATATTGTTTTCATAATATTTACAAAAATGTATTGAACCCAAACCATATGTCAAGCATTCAGCTATAGAATTTTAAAGATAAGAGAAAAACATAATGTTCAATGTTTTAGACACTCCATGTAATACATTTAAACAGTATAATAATACCAGGTGAAAACTTATTAAAATAGAAATAAAAACAGAACTCTGAGGGCCTTGAGAGAAGGCAAACTGAGTATCTAACAAGTAGATTTTTGCCTCACTTATGTAACTGTAAACCTTCTGTTTAGTAAAGATATTTTAAATAAAAAATGTGTAAAAATTGAATATTTAACATATAACCATGAAGCTTCCCAGAGGGTAACAGAGATGGATATTGAAAAGAATACAAGACTTTCTCAGGCAGAGAAAGATAGAAAATGAGATTTAAGGCTGAAAAACAACTTAAGGATATAGAAAAGATAACCCATCATTTTGTAATAGTCATTTGTAAGAGGCCAGAGTCTCAGATTCACTGGGACCATTAGTATAGATTGAGAGGAGTGAAATGGATATGACCAGATTGCAAGTTATCTATCTATGTAACCCAGTTAAAAGCTAAGGTTGTGCCTTCTAAGTAATGGGAGTCTATTTTAATGCACTAGAATGAAACCTTCAGATAAATATTTTTTAAATGACTAGGTACTTAAGGCATAGGAAAAAAGATCAATGAAAGAGAAAAACAAGTAGTTACAGAGCTAGAGCCTGAGTCAGAATCAGCCTTCTCTTTTCCCTTTCTCTCCCAGCCTTTCTGTCTTGCTCTCTGTTTTTCTTTTTATTTCTCTTACTTAACAAATACCTTTATATTTTCTATATTGCCAGTTACTATTTTAAACCTTGAGGATCCAGAATATATTTTCAGGTGACAGACAAAAATAAAAGACATCATAATTTTCCTTTAAGTCTAATGCCTAAAGAAGTACAATATGTACCTAGAATTGGAAGTTGGAAGTTTTTTCATGGTCATTTCTACCATAATTATGTACTAAAATAGGTATTATTTAATCTATGGGAAATCCAGAGTCTCAGTATAGGTAAGAAGGGTAACTAATGTCTTTATAACATACATCTGATTAAGAAGTCAAGTAGCATTTAATATGCATCTATCAAAAATGCTCCAGCTAGGGCTGGGGATATGGCCTAGTGGCAAGAGTGCTTGCCTCATATACCTGAAGCCCTGGGTTGGATTCCCCAGCACCACATATATAGAAAACGACCAGAAGTGGCGCTGTGGCTCAAGTGGCAGAGTGCGCTAGCCTTGAGCAAAAAGAGGCCAGGGACAGTGCTCAGGCCCTGAGTCCAAGGCCCAGGACTGGCCAAAAAAAAAAAAAAAAAAAAAAAAAAAAAATGCTCCGGCTAGTTATTTTATGAGAGATTTGTTATCTGTCTATTGAATGAGTAAACAATAATGGAATGGAAAAGGAACTACAGAAGTACATGCCCATGAAAATAAAGAGTAGAAAAAACCTGAAGAAAAAGCAATTTCTGTGAAGAAAAAACTTTCTTGGCAAACTGTCAATTTTATTATTAGCTGTTTCCTTAAAATTTCTTTTGCATTCCATACTTTGTAATTATGTGTTGTAATTCCTTTCCAAATTGTTACCAATTTATGTTTTTATTACCTAGGTATTGTTTTCTGTTGGTTTTAAGGTTGTAAGACAAAGTTAAGGACCTATAATCTAGAACTAAATTAATGAACTTAAAAAACATTTCCTTCCTTCCTATGTTTTGGGACTTGCTTGTTTGCTTGTTTTGCCAGTAATAAGGCTTCGCTCCACTTTCTTGTTGGTGGCTAGTACATTACAATATCAATCAGTGGTAAGGGTATTTTTGATTCTTTTATTTTTAGTTTTCTTGTGGTGTACTTGCATTTTAACATATTGCAATAAGATACTCTACCATTGAGCCACACCTGTACAACCTTTTTTTTTTTTAATTGCATGAGTTATATTGACATAGAGTTTTGCCTGTTAATTGGGCCAGGGCATTTATAATGATATTCACACTCTAGCTGGCATGACTGGCATGGGCTAGTTGACACAGCTTCTACTATTGCGGTAGATGCTTAGGAATATTTCTTTGTCCAGAGTTACCTGGATACATTAATGTCTGGATCTCAACTTGCTGGGTAGCTGGATGACAAGCATGAGCCTGGTAACCAGCTAATGGGTGCACCTAGGATTATAGGCATGAACTACTGTGCGTGACTCATTTGAACTTTATAAAGGTATTTTTATTGTGCTCCAGAAGACACAAAGGCATAACTTAGAATAATAATGTATCAGTGTCATAGAAAATTCTATTTCAAAAAGTCATCTGTAATAACCACACTGTCCAAAAATGTTACAAAAGTAATTTTCTGTGACCTAGATCAATATAGTCACTGACTACTTTTCCCTAGAGCAAACAGAAAGAATCAATTTGACATGAGGGAACATTTAGTCCTTTGCTTTCCTAGAGGTTTTGATATGAAAATATGTCATGCATTAACTATATGTGTACTTATATCCTTTCATATCCACTGTGTAATAAAATACTTTGCATTTTTGAGATTTTGATTTCTTTCTGTATTTTACTCTTATCTAGAATAACACATCCGTAAAAGTAAATGCTCAGCATCTCAGGTGAAAAAGCATTTTTTATATGTTACAAAAAGACATATATATGTATATACTTTGTGCATTAATACATGTAATGCATATACACATATACTATATATGCACATATATCTGTATACACATGTACATGTACATATGCACATGCATGCATACATTCATATACATCTGTATATACTATATGTGTATGTATGTGTGTACAAAATACATATGTATATACATATATACACACATAAGAATATAGGTATATACACACATAGGAATATAGGTATATATACGACAGAGAAAGCTTGAGTTCTCATTAAATATATATTACTAGGCCATTTATATTATGGTCTAATAGGAAAAGTTTTTTTAATTGATATTTAATTGATATTTCAGACAATGTACCTTTTATATACCTTGGGAGAAAAAGTTCACTTTTAGCAGAATCACAAAGTCATAATTAATGTAGAAAATCTATGAAGAAATATAGACTTACTGTTTATTTTACGATCTCATGTTCATTATATTTGGTGACATCAGCTTCTATTAGGCAGTGAAAATATACAATTGCCTTTGAGGGAAAAAAAATCGCTCAGCATAAACATTTGTTTCTTTCCATTGTTTTCACCATAGGGAATTCCTTATTAGCATGAGCAAAAACCAGGTCCTTACTGGTGTGCTTAGTTTTTTGTAATTATAGTTATTTAGCTACTGAATTATCCATTATGGAAGGACAGGTAAGTTCTTAATCTTACTTCAAGTTTTGGATCCATCAAATGAGAAATGCATAGTATATACATAGGTATTGACAGGATTAAGTGGGATACTTTGTATAAAGTATATGACTTCTTGATCAATCACTCATTTTATACTAAGTTTCTACTTCAAACACCAGATACTTATGAGGAGCCTGAGCACCCGGTGCACCTCTATATTGTAGCTGGGGCCTGACCCGGCCCTGAAGCTTCCTGGAATAACTGTAGAACATGTAAGTATGAAGCTGTAATGTCCAGATTTCAAGGCCCCCAAAGACAACCATCAGAGTCCAGAGTCAAAGCCAAACTGCAAGGGTTGTTTATTACGAGTTTGAACCTGAACCCCCGCGCACTCGTTGCTAGTGACTCTAAGAGGCCCAAGCACAATTCCAGCACAGCTTTTACAGACAAGTACAGGGAAGTTGGGGAAGACCCCTGGTTACAAGTACATGATTGGTTGACATTTACCCTAGTTTACTGGTCGCTTCAGGATTGGCCTGGGTTTTCCCACCGAACATATGGCCCAGAGGGCCTTAACCTTGGGGTACAGATTCGGGTGGGTCTCCAGGAGTGGTCACAAAGCCACATTCCTGGAGCCAGATGGTTCTTGTCTCTTGTCCCAGATCCGGGCCGGGGTCTGAGACTGGGCACTTAGTCATGTCCAACCTTGAGTGGGCTCCAGGCATGGACAATTAATCACGTCCCGGGCCAGATGGCCGTTATCTCCAGTGCTCAGGTTCGGGTATGTACAGAGTTCACTGAGAGGTTTGGCAGGGCGTGTGGTTACAGAGTAGCTATAGGGAGACTGCTGGTATTTCTCCACTTCCCCATGGGTCAGCAAGCAAAGGTACAGAAGCAAAATAGCTGTTAGGGGCATAATGGTCATAATTTTATTCTCTACGCTCTTCAAAGCCTGAACAAAATGCAGTCTAAAATAATCAAGGTAGCCAGAGAGACTTCATTTGACCAGAGGTCAGTGAAAGTTAGGATGCTTTAGCCCTTGTTTGTAAGACGCTTCACTGCCTTGTTTGATAATTGTGCTGTGTACTGGAATATCAGCAGATAAATATTTGAAGTGCCAGGTGCTCCATCAGGCAATCAAGCCCCTGACAATTTACTGCCCCTTATAAGTAACTAATGTATACATAGCAGGAGGGGACTGGCGCCCAAAGTCCCTTGCAGCACCCCCCACCCCAACAGTCCCGAGGTGGATAACAGGTAAAGGCTGACCCCAGATGTCTTTTGCAAACTTTCACTGTCTTGCTCTTCAGCGACAATGCCACAATGCCCCAGCTAATCAGGAATAGATAACACACTAAAGGTTAACAGATTACATGTCTTTTTAACTGGGAATCCCCTAGACTTGTGTACTACAAAAACCCAGTGTAATCTGTGCTTGGGGCCTTCTTCCATCTTGGCTGTGTCCTTGTGGGCATGGGTCCGAGCTCAAGCTTGCTAATAAATGACTCTTTGCTTTTGCATCAAAATCGGCTTCTCGGTGGTCTTTGGGGGGTCTCGAATTTTGGGCATTTCACTTACAGTTACACTATTCTTCCCCATAACAATCAAATCCCTGCTATAGACCTTACCTAGAGAAGCATAATGTGGAAATCGTTTTAAAATTATTTTAAAGGCATATCCAATACCCAGGGCACCAAAATCAGCTACAATAACATCAGGGGTAAAACCATAGGGAAGGAAACAAAAAGAAAAAGACATAATTTCACATGGAACATTGAAAATAACAACAGAGATAAGCCACTTATTTCCATAACTTGGAGTTCATTTCACTTAGCATCATCTTATGTGTTCATATGTACATAGCTATTGAGCTATTGTGATCTGCTAGGACAATCCTAGACATGTACTAGTTATTACAAATGCGTGAAACATAGAGTCTATGCTTTTTTGGCCTGATTCACTTCACTTAGTATGATTTTTGTTGTCAGAACTAAGGAAGGGAAGGGGAACATCAAAATGGGCAGACAAAGAGTAAAAGGTGAACCAAGGCAACAGTAATACTTAAAAGACAGCCTGGTGTAAATCAACTGTACAACTCAGGGGGCAGAGAATTAAGAAGGAGGCAAGGTGGGAGAAAATTGAGGGAGAAGATAACAAGTTGGATAAGAAATGTACTCACTGACTTATGTATGAAACTGTAACCCCTCTGCACATCACTTTGACAACAAATAAATACATAAAAATGTATTTTAAATATATTTAAACATGTTAAATGACAATAATCTTCACTGTTCTGTATGCATTATAATGTGTAGGTAAATATATAAATGTGTGGATAAAATATAAATGTGTGGATAAATATCACCAACTGTAAGCCACAGGCAATCACTAAGTGGATCCCATAGGCATATGGTTTATTATTCTTTGTGTTTTGTAAAATTTATAAAACACATTAAATGTTAAAATATGTTATATTAGAAACTGCAATCATTAGCTTAAGAGTTCTTCCATAGTCCTGAAAATAAATTAGACCCCTGTTTGCTTCCTTGGGAAAAAGAATGTCTTTTAAATCCCAAACTCTGGGTTTGCCAGCAGATGAGACACAGACAGGTTTACATTTTCCTCTTGTCTCACATGTAAGACCCTGTGCTCCTCTATAACCCCAATTCAACTAATTCTCACAACAAATGCTACTTCAGCTTCTTTCTTCTAAGATACATACATAATGAGCAAAAGGTCTGCTTTTTATTTTGTTTGCTAGAATCTTAGTTACCTTAACAATGCTTTAACTAATACTGAAAAGCATTAAGCAATCACCTTTAACATTTCAAATGTCTTGAGGTAAAGGGATTAACCTTACTCCTGAGGACTGAGTGAACAGATACACCTGAAACTGTGATATAAAGGTATTTAAGAAAAATAAAAGGGCCAGGAGCTGTTTGTTGGCTAACACCTGTAATCCTAACTTCTCAGGAGGCTGAGATCTGAGGATTGCAGTTCAAAGCCATCTTAAGCAGGAAAGTCTGTGAGACTCTTATCTCCAGTTAACCACCAAAAACCTGGAAGTGGAACTGTGGTTCAAATGGCAAAGCATTTGTTTGCCTTGAGTAATGAAACTAAGGGACAGTGCCTAGCCCTGAGTTCAAGCCACAGTAGACACACACACACACACACACACACACACACACACACACACACACAATTAAAACAAAACAAGAGTTATAAAGTTTAATTGGAGAAAAGTGTATTATATGTAATGTCCTTTCCAATATTCTAGTCAAAATGACAGCACTACCCAAACACAAAACTAATCATAAGTGTTAGATATGAGTGTAGCCACAGACTTTCTACTACCACATTACAGAGGAAAAAGAAATAGTTCTTCACAACATAGTTATTTAAATTAATATGTTAAAACATTTCTTTACTATGTCTTCAATATGAAATGTTAGTAAGCTTGTTCTATTTTTTAATATTAGAAATTTTAAGCAGACTACGTATTTAAACTTCTAGTACATCTTCAGTCACATCAGCAATAGTTAAGGCACTCAAATAGGCATACATGGCTAGTGACTCTCATGCTGGCTAGCAGGAGTCTAGAATAAAAGTGAAGATATATTTCTTTTAATTTTCCTAGAAAGATTATTAGAATATGTATTAAAGCTAATAACCCCATCAATGGTTTACAAAAGTTGATATCAGAAACCTCCAAACTCTCGTTTAGCTGAGGTCATTTTCTCAAGGTAAATTTGCATAGTTTTTGTGATTTTTAACTCCATTTTTGTCCTTCTATAGAATTAAAGTACCTTTCAGGCCTTTGCTCCACTTTTTTTCATTATGGAATTTCTGATTTTTATTTCTGAAACCTGGGAGAAGCCACTTTCATGAATACTTATTCTTAAGGAAACTTCCATGAGAAGTTGTTAATGTAACTATCATCTATTTAGAAGATTGTATCCAGAAACACATATTTAGAACTCATTTATTCTCAAATTTTCCCAGAAATTTTCCCAATACATAGTGTCAAACAAGAGGAATGAGTTTGTGGCAAAGGCTGTTCTGATGTTTTCTGACTTAACTTTAATTTTTTATAGTTCAAAATGTTGGATTGTTTTCAGTGTTCTCATCATGATTCTTCCCAAGAAATATTGGAGTGTAACAATTTCTACTCTTATTTATCTGTGTCCCTGTAACGATGTTTCTGTTCCTTTTATGTGGATCCTGTATGGTCATAAATCAACCAAGACTTCCTAAGGGTACTTGAGCATAGATTTCCCACATCTAATTTATTCCAGGGATGTCACACTGAGTTTTACAGGATTTGGACTTTTGTGGTCTCTCACCATCTCTACTTCTTTTTCCTTGTCTTTTCATAAAATCATGTTCAACAAGCTGTGCCAAGTGTAGTAATGGATTATGAATTCATTATTAAAAGAGATTCGTAAGACAAACCCCAGGCATGTTAAGTCTCCAGTAGTTCAATAGGCTTGTAAGGATCATTGCAGGTGGCCTATTTCTTGCAAACCATACTAATTGTATGATTTACTTGGTCATCAAATAGCAAACAGAAAATGAAAATATATGAAGGAGTGGGTTGGGGAGAGATGCGTGTCAATGTTAACAGAAATGATTTTGATCAAGATGTATTGTATTCATATTTAATAAATAATTTTATATGTTAAATTGAGTAGAACCAGAACTGGGAATATGGTCTCGTGGTAGAGTGCTTGTCTTGCACACTTGAAGCCCTAGGTTCAATTCCTCAGTACCACATATATAGAAAAAGCCAGAAGTGGCACTGTGGCTAAAAAGAAAGGAACAAAATTAGTAAAACCCCAGTATTTGGATTGCAATAAAATTCTGTTTTGTCGACATAACAAAAAAGAAAATATATATTGTAGGAAGAAAGATAGCCTCTAACAAATGGTGCTGGCAAAGCTGGTTCAACACATGCAACAAACTAAAACTAGATCCTTATATATCACCCTGCACCAAAATAAATTCCAAATGGATCAAAGACCTAGAAATCATAACAGACACCATGAAAACACTAATCGAAGGAGTAGGAGAAACACTTGGGCTCCTTGACACAGGACGGACCTTTCTTAACAAAGACCCAGAAAGGCTACAAATCAAAGAAAGGTTAGACAAATGGGACTGCATCAAACTGCAGAGCTTCTGCAGGGCAAAGGACATAGCTCGCAAGATAAACAGAAAGCCCACAGATTGGGAGAAGATCTTTACCGGCCATTCAATGGACAAAGGCCTCATATCTAAAATATATGCAGTATAAAATTTTTATATGAAACTCTGAGGATTGTGAAATGTAAATTTTACTGATTTTAAGCTAATGTTATTTATTCTTTTTTCTTAAGTTTCCATTTTATATCTGCTTTACTAACTATTGTAATTTAAATGAAATATGCTTTATTTTTGGACTTAGAAGTATGATTTTCAAAGAAATAAGCTTCTAAGATAGTTAAAAAATGTTTATTTGGGTCATTGCACATTAAAATTAAAAATTACTTGTAACATAAAGTTCAACCAGCAATATATATTGGTAAGAAAAGTACCAAAACATACACTATAAAAAAACCCTAAAATAGGCTTCATTAAATATGTAAGAATTTCCATCTATTTACAAATAACATCTTTATATTTTATTTTGTTTTATTTTCCTCATCAAACTACAAATATATTTCTTTATATATACAAAAGCTGAAATTCTAATGTATTATTTCTGAGTGAATCAGGTCTACATCTATTTATGATTAAATAATCCTAATTATTAGAAAATATGGTAGGTGGAATATTCCACTTGGCATTTAAAACCTCTGAGCTGATAATTCTACATTCTGAGGAGAATGTAAGTTCATTTTCTATGTTGTCATGTAATTATCTATGAAAGACTTGTCTAGCAATGTTCATCAAATTCTTACTATGTCCCCAGTTTTTTTAAGCAATTTATAACACTGGATTTTGTTTCAGACATCAAAAGGAAAATAATATTTTTTTGCATACAAATAGGAAACAATATTCCCAAGAGACAAAATTGCAGCCACAGAAGGTACCTATTCTGCACCAGCTGTTCTATGCCACAGTGCAAGAAAGCATCCCCCCAAAAAGCAAATGTGTGTTTGGGGCAAGATTCTTATGTTGCATCACTGACTCAGGAATGGAATGTAACATATGAAAATGCAAATTCAAGGAATGGAATTTTACTTTCATGAATGCACTGACTATTTTTATATAAGTTACAATGTTTGCAATGTCATTGCATGACTAAGTTAGGAAAATTTGTCTAAAAATGACATTGGTGGAATTCTTCAAGGCCATTTTGTTATGCCAAACATTGCTTCTAGGAGTGGGGGTAGAAGTGAGACTGTTTCTAGTAGAAAAAGAGAATGTATTAAAAATTTAATAGGAATAAAAGATACCTTATTTTCTGTTAGAAACTAATTATATGAGCTTACTATGTACTAAAAGTAAAACTTATTTTTAAAGATATAATATGGTGGATTCATTAAATCAGAATTGTTTTCTTCTTCCAATAAGTTTTTCTTCCTCTGGTAAGCATTAAATATTTATTTTAGTAAGAACATCATATTTGATACACTTACCACATAATAAGACAAGTGCAAAACCATTACAGTCTGGGTTATTTTAAACAACAGTCAGAATATTAGTAAATAACCCAAACTGGCATTTTTCATTGTCATTCATTAATAAACAAGGGCAGAAGCTTTTCTTTTAAAGCATAAATATTTTCAGTACATTTATGGGAATAAAAGCTATTTGGATTAATTCATATGGCAATTTAGAAATAGTGTTACTCAGTGTCCAGAGTCTTAGAACTAGTTAAAATATATACACCGTTTTTATTATGAATACAGATAAGTAAATTGACAGAAACGTCAGGTTAGCTGAACTTTAGAAAGACTTACTTTGAGGGAATGTACTGTTACATCCATTCTATAACTAACTTCCAATTGAAATAAAAAATTTACTAAATTAGGCGACAAAGAGTTAAAATGACTGATGTTACAATACACTAAAGTTGATTTGGTTTGAACTGCAAAGCAAAAAAAAAATAGAGAAGTTTCTTCTATCGATTGCATTAAAATTAATCTTAAGCCAGGTGCTGGTGGCTCACTTGGGAAACTGAGATCTGAGGATCACAGTTCAAACCCAGCTGGGCAGGAAAGTCCATGAAACTCTTCTCACCATAATAGCTATGTACATATGATTACATAAAATGATGCTAAGCAAAATGAACTCCAAAATATGGAAATAAGTGGTGTATCATTATTGTTATTTTTAATGTACTAAGTTAAATTATTGCTTTTTTTCTTTTGATCTTCCTTATGGTATAGCCTCTGTTGTCATTCCATTTGATTTTGGTACCCTGGGTATTGTATATATGTTTGTTCTGGGTTAAGGAAGGGAAGAGGAACATCTAAATGGTGAGACAAAGGATAAAAGGCAAACCAATGCAACAATGATAATCATAAGACAATATATTTGAAATTAACTGTACATCAGGGGGGTATTGGGGCAGAGAGATGATGGGAGAGAAAAATGAGGGAGGTGTGAACAAGCTTGACAAGAAATGTACTCATTACTTTATGCATGTAACCGTAATCCCCCTGTACATCACCTTGACAATAAAAATTAAATTGAAAAATACTAAAAAATATTCATAGACATAACAAAAAATGAAACTCTTATCACCAATAAACTACTAGCCAAAGAGCTGGAATTTTGGAATTGGAGGTGTGGCTCAAGTGGTCTAGTGCTATCTTGAGCAAAAAAACACCCAAGGAGAGCACCCAGGCCCTGAGTTCAAGCTCTAGGACTGGCACAAAAAGAAAATAAGAATAATAGTAATTTAAGGGGAACAGAAGCCCATTCACTGTCCTTGAGAGGGCTTGAAAATTTAAGTAATCTGAAGTTATTCTTGGAAAACTTTATGAGTCAGAGGCAATGATTTCTCTAGGTCAATTGTGCACAAAAGAAGCAAAATATTGTCACTGCCAGACTCATTAGTGTGAGAAAAAGGTGTGGATCTTGGAAGCATTGCTTGGCCAGGTGCAAAGGCCAGTGTTCTGGGTGTCCCCTGGGAGCTTGTGGGAGTCCTTGGTGGCTATACTGTATTTTGACAAATAGTTGAGGAAGCATTGTTTTAAATAAAATGTTGGCAGTTCTCAAATTTTCTTGGATTTGCATTGTGGTTTCAGAGAGAGCTTCATCAATCATAAGCCAATGACAAAGAAAAAATATTACCACCCCAATCCAAACTCAAAAACATGAGTTAGAAATATCAGAATCAATGTTTAGAGTGAAGGCAGGAGTTGATGGGCTGTTTTATAACATTCTCACCTTTACTGAATTTTAGTCCTAATTGCAACCGAAATTGGATACCTGTATTTCAGGTGGAACAAGTCCTATTTAGGTCCTCTAGAATAAATTACTGGAGATAGGTTTCATTAAATGATATTTAGATTGTCCATAATGGGCTCTGATAAATAATATTATGTAATGTACTTATTTATATAATTATACTTTCCGTGAAAGCAGAGACTAAGCAAAATAACTTCATGCTTAAGTAAGAGTGAGAAAGACAATAATGTTCCGTGACATGGAATACAAGATTATTTGCGTGAGTAGTTTAAGGTATCCAAGTCATTATCTTGCTAGTAAGAGTGATACTTACACATAATAACTTTAGTCATTTTACTTATAAGTTATAATTTTGAAATTTGAATTTCATCATTCTATGGAGGAAAAGAAAAATACATTTTGGCATGAGTAGCATGCCAAAAGTGAAATATCATAAAAACAATTTATGACATATAGGAAAAAAACAATAGGGAGAAAATCAGTTTAAATTTAATGGCATTAGCAGTATGGAGTAAATTAATCTGAAAATACACAAAATCAGATAGGATGAAAAAGTACTCATAATAGGCTAAGTTACTCAAAGAGTCAAGAATAAAAGAGTAAATATGTAACAAATGCTGACATCAGTAAAGGAAATATTACTCTCAGAAAAAAATAGGCATTCAATGGAAAGTGTAGAAATATGATTACATGTCATATAACAGTAAGAGGAATAAAATTTTAAAACTGAACATTAAAACTAAGATTTTGTATTGACTTGAAAATAAAGCTTAGGAAAACTTAGAAAACAGAGCAAGGTAAATTCACTCAGGGTCTGAATGTGATGTTGTAATACAACTCTGATAACTGAACTGTAAAATCAAATTTAAAATACAAATTACTGAAGGAGATACACAGCTAATATATATCCTTGAATGTAAGACAATACAATGTCAAACTAATTCCCTGTTCTTTCTAACTAAAGAACCAGGAAAGGGGAAGCATACAATGATGGAGAAGCTTAAATAATAGCTTGTCAAATGCCACAGGAAAAACTAATGCAAAAAGATACAGTGGCCCTGCTTTCCTTTTTGTCTCGTGAAGACAATGCAGGGGGACTTGAAGTTTATTCTTTCTAGGATGTATGGAGATCCTTGAAACACTAATTCGGTGATGTGAAGAATTCTATGTGGGAAGCAGGACTTTGACATGCAATGAACACAACCAAAAAACAAGGAAGTGGAGGTCTGGCTTCAACCTTCAGTGAAAACATTAAGAAAAAGCCAAAGTGCTGATTTTAAGGCACAGTACTTGCACAAATAATGAAAAATCACTTCACTCCATGAAAACCTAAAGTGAGTTAGGATAAGGCCTGACAGTTGGATATCATTTTAATTAATAAAAGAAAATTGAGTGCATTCCTCTAAGAATGGAATGAGACAATTATTTTTACAGTCACCACTTATTTAAGTTGGTGCTCATGGGGTATAGAAAGGAAGAAAAGTAAATAAAAGACCTACAGATTTCAAAAACAAAGCTTTTCATACTTGCAAAGGATATACTTGTTAACACAGAAAAATCCCTTGATTCTTAATAAAAATAGAAGGTACTATTCTAGATACATGTAATACATTCAAAATGGCATAGAATCAGAAGACCAACACATGCAAAGTAATTATTACTTTGGTATTAACAATAAACAAGTGAATACCAAACACATAAATGGAATTGCCTTGAAAACTAAGGACAAAGAAAGTTATTAGGAGGAGAAATTTCAAGTGCACAAACATAAGAAATAATGGGGATGCCCACCTTTGATCAGTTGTCATGTAGGCTTTAAGGCTTGTGCAAAACTGTTTCAATGTGCTTAGAGAAAAAAAGTGTCAACCCTGACTTCAGTGAAAATATTATTCAAAAGTGAAGTTGAAGTAAACACACATTTTCAGATAATGGAATAATAACAGTGACCTGAAAGGATTAAAGGGGCAAGAAATTCCCAGCTCACCAATTACTAAGAATAATGTCTTTTTTCCCAACAGCCAGAGTGGAAGACCTCATATTTCATGGGACATTGACTACAGGACTCGGAAAGCCCTTGTCTCAGATGTGAGGGCAAATAAGTCAGAGACAAAATAATGTTCTGGTCCTACCTGAAAGCTTAAAAGCTAGACATGAAAGTAGTAAGCTATTTCCAAGTAAATTAACAGCATCCCAAAATAAATTCAAAAACACATGGAGCATGTAGGAGTATTCTCCATCCATGAGAAGAATCTATATCATCTGACATAAAGTTAACAATTATTAGGTATACAAATTAACAGATGATATGACCCATGAATTTTATAAAATAAAAATTAAAACTTTAAGGAGAAATGAAATGACTAAATGAACATTACAATAGCTGCAACATCTATCTTCTCTTTATAAAAGACAAGGTCAGGAATGTTTTTTTAAAATAGCATGGACAGCTGAAAAGTAAAACTTTACTCATAATAGAATAAGTAAAATATTTATGAAAAATTGCCAAATCCTTGAAAGTTTATTACATTGAAAAATGCAGAACATTGCTGATGCAAATTAAATGCCACTATGACAGAATATATCTTGTTTATTTTGGGAAAATTAAAAAATAAGATTCAATATTATTGAGTAATGAGTTACAGATTTGAAGTGGTAACTGTCAAAATTACGGTAGCTACTTTTAAAAAATATCAATATAGCAATTCAGTGTATATCTCTATATTTATTACAACAGCATAGTATTAGTGTGAGAATAAACATACACATCAATGGAAGAGAAGAGAGTTCAGTATATATTGATCATTAATATTGATTTTTACTATATATGTTTCATACTATATCCAATAATTATATATGCAATTATTATTTGAATTCAAATTAGACAAAAGTAATAAAATAAAATGATAGATAAGACTAAAGTAATAAAACAAGATACTTTTAGAAATATATTATGTACTCAGTGGTCATCCACATATGTTGTAGATAAATCAAGCACACAAGATTGCTAAAGAAAATCCCTTTTGCTGCTGGCATAAAAGACAATGATATCACTAGTCCAGAAGAATATGAAATGCTAAGCACATTACAGGATTTAAGTTAAAATTACATTTCATATTCAAATTTACAGGAAGCACTTCCGTTTTCATAATCTAAGATAATTTAAAACTATATAAGCATATGGAAAGTAATTCAGTAAAAACTTTCACAATCAAATTTATTGTTATTAAATGCAGTGTAAGTTACTTATTACATATTATGACACCTTCATGCAAATTAATTTTTCAGTACATACTGTAGGCTTATAATTTATATAACTAATCTAACATGCTAAAAGTCTAGATAATATTCCTCGCAACATATATTCAAAAACTTGGTGGTATTGCCTCTCTTTGACATAATCATAGTGGATTGGAATTGTGTGTGTGTGTGTGTGTGTGTGTGTGTGCATGTGTGTGTGTGTGTGTGTGTGTGTATATGTGTGTGTGTGTATATTGGTCCTGGGGCTTGAACTCGGGCCCTGGGTGTTGTCTTTGTGCTTTTTCACTCATGGCTAGCACTCTACAACTTGAGCCACAGTTCCACTTCTGGCTCTTTGATAGATAATTGAAGGTAAGAGTCTCACAGACTTAGAGCTGGGTTGTCTTTCAACCATGATCCTCAAATCTCAGCCTCCTGAAAAGCTAGGATTGCAAGTGTGATTGTAGTGCCCTGCTACTCAACTGGAATTTTTAAGTGTGTTCCACTATCATTCCAACAGTTATTCAACAGCAGGATTCAATAAATGATAAATGACACAAAATACTTTTTAAAGAAATCCACATATATGTTTCACAAAATCAGTAAAAAAAAAAGAAATTAAATACATATTATCAGTAATAAGTTTTCATAATTGAAGTGGGGATGCTGAATCTAATTGGTGCCATCTTGACCAGATGGTGAACGATAGTATATTGGGTTTAACTGGTGCCATCTTGCCTTCATAGTGGAGGCAGGGAACTCCCACCTCCCAGGTGATGGGTATGCCTGAATTCCTGGAAGCAGGGGCAGGAATTTGGACAATAAGTTCCTGGCCCTGCCAGTCTTGGGTTGTAAACTCACAAGCTCAAACATAACCCTGTAACCTGACCCTATTTAGGCCTGGACCAACTCAGGCACTGTAGGCCATGCTCCTTGTCTCTTGTCTGCTCCTGCCCTGTCTCCTGGCGCTCCTGCCCTGTCTCCTGGCTCTCCTCCAGTCAATATGGCTTCCCATGTCCGCTCTCCACTGGAGCTGATCTGGTTTGTTGGTTTTTTTCTTTTCTCTGCTTTTTCTTTCCTCTCCCACTCTTATGGCTCAGTTTTCTGGCAGTATTAAATGTATCCACAGGGCTGTGGGTCTTTGAGGCAGGAATCCATCTGCAGATCACAAGCACTCCAATAAAGGCTCCAAATTCAACCTTTCAAAATGTGCCTTCTCAGTTTCCTTGCTGTACAGCAACTAATAAATTTATTTTGAACCTGGTGTGTGTGGGGGGGAAGTCACTGTGTCTAGTAAAAGGAGATATTCATTAGAAGAAAATATGGAAGGACTAGGCTGACGGGTGGGGCAGGTAAAAGTAAAGGTAAGGTGAATGGAAGAGAACAACTATTAATCCAGGCTTCTAGAAGGTTAATTGAATGACAGACCCAAGGGTAGCCTCAAATTTGCCATCATAACTTCCTGGGGAGCCTGCCAATAAGCACCGTTATAGCTATAAACACTGTCTTCATAGCTTGACATGACGGTTGTCAGAGGGCGAATGGTGACCCAAGTTTCTGACCTTTGCATAAAAGTCAGGAGGAGAAAAGTTCAGAAGGAAAAAGGTGAACTACTGAATGCTAAATGTACAGTCAGCACATAGTCACCTTAAGTCATTTTATCAGGTTATGTCAAAGACACATACTCTTGACACACAAATACAGAAAGAATTCTTTTGACAAATTTGACTTAAATATTTAGAATTCATACTTTTAATATGTACCTCGAATATCAGCATACTGTTTGATGATTAAAATTTAATATATTCATGCCATTGTGGATTTTTTCCCTTATTGGTTTTGAGTTTATTCACTAAGTACTCACACAATTCCTGTCAGTTTTCATCTTAGTACTGTCATTGCCTTTATATTAAGTATTTTCTATTCTGTTTAGGTTAAAATATTTTGGTGTATCACCTTTAGAAGGTTAAAATTCCAGCAATGATAGTGTTACTAATAGATAATGAAACTACACACAAAGACAAATGCTTACATACCCTTGAAATGTGAAATTTATTTAACATTTTCTTTGTAGTTACTCTAGATTTATGAGAGATTGAACTCATAGCAGTACATGTCAAAACAGAAGGATGTAGGGTGGCTCTTTAAGCACATGTCTTATTTTCTTCCATTATTCGTGGTCACCACTGTTATGTGGGTCCCTGAAAACACAAAAAGCATTGCAAATAAGTGGAGGGAGAGAAGTATTCCTAATCCTAAAGTATTTGTGAAACAGAAATGATTGTATTGGGCCAAGTTTACAAAAACATTCACAGAACACCCACATTAATAAAGAAAATGACTTGTTGAACTGAAGTTAAGGGAAACAGCAGAGACTAGTGGCTCAAACCTGTGATTTGAAATACTTGGGAGGCTGAGATGAGAAGAAATTGCTGTCCAAGGCCAATTCTGGGGGAAAAGTTTATAAGAACCCCATTTCACTCACTAAATTATGGTCCAGTGGTGCATGCCTTTCTTTCTAACTTTGCTGGAAGATTAAAGAGGATTGTGGTTTACATAAGACCAGACCAAAAGTGATGAAAAATAATGAAAGACAAAAGGTTGGAAAGTGTACCTTAAGTAGTAGAGCATCTCTCTAGTAAGCATAAGGCCATGACTTTAGACCCCATTACTGCCAATACAAGAAAATATCAAAAGCTAAGTGTCACTGTAAGATACAAGCACCTTAACCAGGATGAGGAGGTATGGGTATAGAAATTTTGGGGAAGATTAAGGGGTAGGGGACAAGGAAGGATATTTAATGAGAGTATTAAAAAGACAAGGAGAAATTTGTCCAAGTGGAAGACAAATGATTCTAAGCATTAACTACAATTTTTCTTTTGTCAAAATTAACATTTCCATTTTTTCCCCGCAACATAAAGGTCTGTCCTTTCTCCTATTCTTTTCCTGTATTCACTAGTTTTTTTTTTTCCTAAATAACTTTGAGATACTTGGGTGACACATTAAGAAGACCCTACAAATAGAAGGCCTGCACTGCTGCCACTGAGAAGCTTTTTTTTTGTGTGAAAATATAGAGAATCTTTTATCTCCAAGGAAATTATCTTTGATGAAAAATAAAAATATATTCTGGATAAGCTCAAAATTTTAGTTTCTTAATTGGTTACAAAATGGACATGGAGATTGCCATACAAAGATGTTCTAATCTTCATTCTTAGATGTTTACACTGGTGAACTATAATGCCCAGGTGACATCCTCTGGTGCTATCAGTGACATCAGAAAGTGGAAATAAATTATTGGCTCAGGAAGATTTATATTCATACAATAAAGAGGCTTCCTATTAATGTGAATTATAATTGATAGGCTAGGAATTCTGCAAATTTTTATTTTATAAGCATTCTTTATTATGGGAGTAGCTTTCACTAGATTTCTGTATCTTAAATTATGTCAAGAAGCCTCTTAAGTGAATGCTACAAAAATAAAGCCCATGACTTTCCCCTGTCTGTTGTGGGGACAGACAAAGCAAAGAAGAAGAAGGGGAAAAAAAGAAAATACAGAAAAGAAAGACAAAGAGAGAAAGGAAGAGAAAGGAAGAAAAGAATGAAGAAATGAAGGAAGGAAGAAAAGAAGGGATGAAGGAAAGAAGAAAGAGGAAGAAAGATAAAGTGAAAGAAAAAGAAAAGTCATTAAGTCCGTAATACAAAGTATACTGTTCCTATGCATCAATATTGCCTTAACGATTCACTGAAATCTTAAACAAAACAGGATGTGAGAATGGGAAAGAAAGAACAATAAAGAGGTTTAATTAGATTGGAGCAATAAATTATGTGAGATGTGATACAGAAATAAAACAAAATGTTATAGAGTGGGGTATCAAGCAATAAAGTGTGTAAATGTGGTTGTATATGGTGAAAGCATGTATGAAAGTGGAGCAGTGAAATCTGCTGAAATCATTTTAAGAAGTAAACAGGGAACATGAGGATGAAGGAAGGTGAGTGTCCTCATAAATACCACTTACCTGCCTTCTCTTTTCTTTAATCCAGAGAAAAATTAGTATTTGTTCTCCATCTCTACAACTTTGACATGTCACACACAGAAAATGTCACTGAGTTAGTGACTATGATAATTGCTTTGGGGGTTGTGTAAACACAAAGGCTAAACATAGAATTAGAAATCATAGTTCAGTAAATTATCAAAATGACTTAATCGATGTCCAAGGATGTATTTTATAATTTTATACTACATGTTTCTGTACTGTTTAGGAAAAAATTAGCAACCAGAATTGTCTATATCTGAATGTTATACCCATCAATCTACCTGACTTTGTATATTCCCTTTTTTTAAACAATATTCTTTCAGTTCTCATTATTTTCTGCTAAGAAGTGCCTATAGATACCTCACCTCTACCTCTCCCACCCTACTCTGGTTAGGTTGATGTGTGACCCCTCTGGTGCTCTCAGGGTGTAGCTATAACATCTGAAGAGTTTGTTCCTTGGGGCTTTCCTTTGCAACTTCCCAGGTGGCCTGCTTCTCATTTCCTCCACAGCTATGTGGCCCTGCTTCCATTAAAAATATAGAAGAGTTACAGTTATCAAACTAGCAGTATACTCAAGTAAATTTTAAAGGTTTCATCTATTCTCTTAGTGGTGCTTCTCTCAAGAACTCCATGGTATTTCACTTCCATCAACAGGAAAATGCTTGTGCTAGATCTCCTTCATGATCAAAAAATCATTAATTATATCTCAGTACAAATTCAAAAAGGAACAAAAGGACAATGTTGTAAATACTTACAACAGCCTGAGGAAGAGCATAAGCTGCATTCTTTTTTTTTGCCAGTCTTGGGCCTTGGACTCAGGGCCTGAGCACTGTCCCTGGCTTCTTTTTGCTCAAGGCTAGCACTCTGCCACTTGAGCCACAACACCCCTTCTGGCCGTTTTCTGTATACATGGTGCTGGGGAATCGAACCTAGGGCTTCATGTATGGGAGGCAAGCTCTCTTGCCACTAGGCCATATCCCCAGCCCCATAAGCTGCATTCTTGAAAATTTTGGTGTAAAATATACAGAGACAGAAGTAAATTTTAAAAAATAATTAAATTACAAAAAGAAAGATCATTCAGTTTGTTAAGGTTTTTACACATTCTAATAACTGTTATATACTGTATAATCCTACACACAGTGTCTGTAATTAAAATTAAGGGGCTGGGGATCTGGCCTAGTGGCAAGAGTGCCTGCCTCATATCCATGAGGCCCTGGGTTCGATTCCCCAGCACCACATATACAGAAAATGGCCAGAAGTGGTGCTGTGGTTCAAGTGGCAGAGTGCTAGCCTTGAGCAAAAAGAAGCCAGGGACAGTGCTCAGGCCCAGAGTCTAAGCTCCAGGACTGGCAAAAAAAAATTTAATATGAGTACATATCTGTATATTTATCTTATTTCATATTTCTCTCTAAAATTTAAATGTTGGTACTTGTAAGAATATGTGTGTGAGGATGCACACAAACATGATGATGTGCATTTATACTCAAGAATTAATCCATCATTTAAATACACAATAACTATATTAAAATGGCTTAATTTCATTCTCCTCAATTGATTTCCATTGTCTTTCATTCTTACTCTCTCTTTCTCTATCTCTCTCTTCTTTCTGAATTATTGGGACATAGATGCATCCAGTGTGTTCAGTGTGTATTAATCAAATCTGGATAAATAGTATTTTTAGAGTTCTGAATTGTTTTGTCCTGAAGTGCATTAGTAGCTCTTAGGCG
Source organism: Perognathus longimembris pacificus (assembly GCF_023159225.1). Taxonomy (NCBI): domain Eukaryota; kingdom Metazoa; phylum Chordata; class Mammalia; order Rodentia; family Heteromyidae; genus Perognathus; species Perognathus longimembris. The sequence goes on along the minus strand of NC_063162.1, from coordinate 133,189,426 downwards.
ATCTTCAGGGTCAAAAATCTAACTATAACTTGCCCTTGTTCTATTATTTACAATAAAATATTTCAAGCATTAAAGCTAAATTTAAATTGTTAGAATCAAAGAAATTTCAATTTTTTTGTGTTGATTTGTATGACTGTGACTGTTTAGATTTATTGTATTTCTCAGAGTTTAAGATAATTTTAAGTATCTTGATATCATATCACAAATGTGTTTATATCTTTAACAAAATATTAATAGCGTAGGATTTCCTTTTGTGTACGTAGGTTCATTTGTTTAAAACTGGCTGATAGCTGTTTTAAGTTTGACTAATACTAATTGCTTTTTGAATCAAACATCTTGGAATCCATATCTTTGTATCTGCTTTTGTTTGTTTTGCTGAAGTAATTTCCTAAGTGTACAATATTTATATGAGAATGATAATGGGAATCAAATGCTCCATGCTTATCATTACTTTTGACTCTCTGAACTCATGATCCTATATCTCACTGGAATATAGAAATCCACGTTTCTCTTCCCCATAATTTAAGATGTTTGGTTTATTAGAATGTATCCTTCTGTGGGAATAGATTTTCTTTTTTAAATTTATTTTATTGTCAAAGTAATGTACAGAGGGGTTACAGTTACATACGTAAAGCAGTGAGTACATTTCTTGTCAAATTTTTTACCTCCTCCTTCATTTTGCTCCCATTTCCCTCCTCTCTGGCACGCTCCCACACTCCCCTAAGATACACAGGTAATTTGCAGCATATTGTCCTGTAATTTTCTTATTCTTTGCTTCTCTGAGTCTTAAAATCATTGAAGGTCATCTTTTTCTGAATCTTTGTTCTATATTCCTTTATCATTTACTTAGTAATGGGCTTAAAGCTATGTATGACCTCTTGACTTAATCAAAATGTGTTCTTTCTTATGATTCATGAATGATTTTTCTTCAGTTATTTGTATGGAATATTATTTGAGGTAAGGGACTTTCCGAGAAGCTACTTTAAAATGTTCACAATGAAAATATCCTAGGTGGAAGGAATTTAGGAAACAGGTGCTTGAGTACTGGATATACAACTTCTTAGTTAAGCCCTATAACTGGAGACACAATTGAAGTAATAGATAAATTATTTCAATCTACAAAATAATTTCTCTTAAATACATTGCTCCATCTGAAATTTTTTATATATCTTAAGTACTTATATTATTTCAATAACATTTATTTTAGTGTTACTTACATAAATTCAATGTTACATTTAATAACCTTAACAAAATTTTGAAAATGCAATTTTCCCTGTTTCTCTTGTATTAAGATCTATAAGAATTATACATTTATGTGAGTTAAATATTAAAAGTACATTTTCTTCTGCTAATTTAATTTTAGCTTTAATGTTTTATCTCATTGTTTCTGTTCTTATTGACATATTCTGTTTATTTCATGTATTCTTTTCATACATACGGCTGTTGTATTTATTTGCTAAGGCTGCCATGGCCAAATATCACAAACATGGATCTTGGAGACACAGAAATATATTACCTCACAGTTGAAGAGACTAGACGTTAAAATTAATGTGACTATACAGCCAAGCTCTTATTCAAGTGTCCTTCTTAGCTTTCTTTTTCTACATTTCTTTCCTTTATTTTGACTTCTTTGGTCTCATTGTTATTTTACTAGTATTCACTGTCTCTTTATTTAACTTGTTAATGCTGTTTTATTTTTCCTTGAATTGGTTATACTAGATGTGTTTTAAATGTATATTATTTATAAAAAAAGGAAGACAATATATTTCCATACATACCAGTAATGGGCTTGATCATGTTAATCCTCTATTACTATTTCCTATTTCCCTCCTCCTTTTTCTGTTTCACTTCCATGTCCTTAAGATAGCCCCTTTCACTTTCATAGCAATTTATTCTAGATTGCACATTTTTAGCAAACATTTTATGTGATCTCACTTAACATGAATTCCAAGGACTGGCTAGGAAAAATAAAACACCATTAGTAAAAATACTGATTGATTTGTAATATCTGAATTTCAAAGCAAATTTCAGCATAGTCTGCCATTTTGATTTAAGTCAATCCATATGAAGTAACCTAGAATGTGAAGCAGAGACAGGTGACAGGAATTTAAAGACTAAAAGAGGTAGGATGGAATTAAGGGGAGGGGTATAGGAAGCAAGAGGTGAAGGGTAAGAATGTAGCTCATCATTCCATGTATATTCTACAAAATTAAGAAAAGTGAGGGATGAGTGAGAATGTTGAAGGGGTGACATTGATCAAGATGCATTATATTGATAAACTGGTTTGTTTAATGGCAAGTCCTTTGTATAACTACTTAAAGATGATGATAACAGGATATAAAATAAACCCTAAAAAATCAATGGCCTTTCTATATACTAATGACCTGAACGCAGAGGCTGAAATCAGGAAAGCAACTCCTTTTGCAAAAGCCTCAATAAACATAAAATACCTAGGAATAACCTTAACCAAAGAAGCGAAAGACCTCTATGATGAGAACTTTAAAAACATGAAAAACGAAATTAAGGCAGAACTAAGGAAATGAAAAACCTCCCATGCTCCTGGATTGGGAGGATTAATATAATCAAAATGGCAATATTGCCAAAGGCTATCTACAAATTCAATGCCATACCCATTAATATCCCAACACCATTTTTTATTGAAATAGAGGAAGCAATCCAGAAATTCATATGGGACAATAAAAGACCCAGAATAGCAAAAATCCTAAGCAGAAAGAACAGTGCTGGAGGAATTACAATACCAAACTTCAAGCTGTATTGTAAAGCTATAGTAATAAAACAGCTTGGTATTGGCACCGGAATAGGCCTGAAGACCAATGGAAGAGAATTGAAGACCCAGAAATGAACCCACAGAACTACGCCTACTTAATCTTTGATAAAGGAGCTAAAATAATAGTCTGGAAGAAAGATAGCCTCTTTAACAAATGGTGCTGGCAAAACTGGTTCAACACCTGCAACAAACTAAAACTAGATCCTTATATATCACCCTGCACCAAAATCAATTCCAAATGGATCAAAGACCTCGAAATTAAAACAGATACCCTGAAAACACTAAAGGAAGAGTAGGAGAAACACTTGGGCTCCTTGGCACAGGATGGAACTTCCTTAACAAAAACCCAGAAAGGCTACAAATCAAAGAAAGGTTGGACAAATGGGACTGCATCAAACTGCAGAGCTTCTGCAGGGCAAAGGACATAGCTCATAAGATAAACAGAAAGCCCACAGATTGGGAAAAGATTTTTACCGGCCATTCAACAGACAAAGGCCTCATATCTAAAATATATGCAGAACTAAAAAAATTAAACTCCTGGGCTGGGAATATGGCCTAGTGGCAAGAGTGCTTGCCTCATATACATGAGGCCCTGGGTTCGATTCCTCAGCACCACATATACAGAAAATGGCCAGAAGTGGTGCTGTGGCTCAAGTGGCAGAGTGTTAGCCTTGAGCAAAAAAGAAGCCAGGGACAGTGCTCAGGCCCTGAGTTCACGCCCTAGGACTGGCCAAAAAAAAAAAAATTAAACTCCTCCAAAAAAGAACCAACAGTCCCCTTAACCAGTGGGCTAAAGACTTAAAAAGAGACTTCTCTGATGAGGAAATGAGAATGACCAAGACATATGAAAAAGTGCTCTACATCACTGGCCATAAAAGAAATGCAAATCAAAACTGGGGTGAGATTCCATCTCACCCCAGTTAAGAATGTCCTTCATCAAGAAAACTAATAATTAATAAATGTTGGAGGAGATGTGGCCAAAAAGGAACCCTATTCATTGGTGGTGGGAATGTAAACTGGTTCAGCCACTCTGGAAAACAGTATGGAGATTCCTCAGAAGGCTAAACATAGAGCTACCCTATGACCCAGCAGCCCCGCCTTTGGGCATCTACCCAAAAGACCACAAACAAGAACACACTAAAACCACCAGCACAACAATGTTCATCGCAGCACAATTTGTCATAGCTAAAATATGGAACCATCCCTGATGCCCCTCAGTAGACGAATGGATCAGGAAAATGTGGTACATATACACAATGGAATTTTATGCTTCTATCAGAAAGAATGACATTGCCCAATTCGTAAGGAAATGGAAGGACTTGGAAAAAATTATACTAAGTGAAGTGAGCCAGACCCAAAGAAACATGGACTCTATGTTCTCCCTCATAGGGAATAATTAGCACAGGTTTAGGCTAGTCACAGCAGAGCATCACAAGAGCCCAATAGTTATACCCTATTAACACAAAAGATGATGGTAAGTGAAATGAACTCCATGTTATGGAAACGATTGTTATATCACTGTTGTAACTACTTTCAACATGCTATGTGTAACCATAGCTCCTATTTTTGATGATCTTCTCGTATCCCCTTCCTGTGGTGTACCTGCACTATCTCTGTATCTTATTTGAGTAAATTCGAAACTGTGTATACTGGTATTAGAACTAGGAAACTGAAAGGGAATACCAAAATCGAGAGACACAGGGAAAAAAAAAGACAAACAACAACAAAAGCAATACTTGCAAAACTGTTTGGTGTAAATGAACTGACAACTCATGGGGGGGGGGAAGGGAAAGGGGGAGGGGGAGAGGGGAATGAGGAAGGTGGTAACAAACAGTACAAGAAATATATCTGATGCCTAACGTATGAAACTGTAACCTCTCTGTACCTCAGTTTGACAATAAAAATTAAAAAAATAAAAAATTTAAAAAATAGTAACTTCATTAAGATTTTCAAAAACTAATAAAAATAAAGTGAAAAATAGAAAAGAATAAATTTAGGTTTACATACATGGGTGAATATAAAATTCACAAAGTAAACTAAAATGCAAAAAAAAAGTATGAAAACATTTGTCCATTTGTCATCACACAAATTTAAAAATGAAATAATTAAGAAAAAGGAATGCAAAGATGACATGAAAACACTACTTTAGTTGTATCAGTGATAAGCTTACTGCTTTACAAACCACCAGAAAGAAATGACTTGAGATTTCTTTGGATGCATAAGTAGGGAGGGAGACATTATTGCCTAACTCATACATTATTACTAAGGATACATTATCAAAAACATTAAGTTGAATACGGTACTGTAAAATTTTAGGACATATAGATATATCTAGATTTTGAAAAGTAGTACAATTTTGTGTGTAATTCAGCAAAGATTTATGCTACTATTGGAACACTTATTTTACCTTGCTTAAAATCGTGATTTTTTTTTTAGTCACTACTTATTTAAATAAATATTTTATGTGAATACAGACTTACAATTTGTTTTCAAAAATTGTATTGTAAGCTCTTAATCAAGTTCCTTGACAGGTACGAGATGTTCAATAATTATTTATTAATGGTTAAGATTTCCGTCTCTTCATTTGGTTTTAAAGTAATAAAGTAATGTCCATTTTATATGGATTATAGGAATTTAAGGTATCACTTCTAAAACTTGATTAATCACTTTAGTGTCCGGCATACAATTCTGAGTAATTAAGTGCCATTCTTTCATTCCTTTGTGCTAAACATATAAGAAGAGACAATAAGTATAACTTTGTTGCATATTTCAACCTATTATGACATCAATATCTATAAATAGGTATATAACCAATGTCTTCATTTGGGGAGTGGGGCAGCGCTTGAGTCAGGTATGAGCACCCACCGTCACTGAGCTTCTTTGTTCAAAGCTAGCACTTTATCACTTTGAGTCACAGCTCCACTTCCAGTTTTCTAGAGGTTAATTAAAGCTAAGAGTTTCATAGTCTTTTCTGCCCCAGCTGACTTTGAACCTTGATGCTCAGATCTCAGCCTCCAGAGTAGCTAGAACTGATTATAGGTATGAGTCACTGGTATTAGCTTTACATTATGTTAATATTAAGAATACTATACTTTTGTGGGGTTTTTTTCTCTGCCATATTTCTTTTTAAATTTTTCTTTTCTTTTCTTTAGGTAGTCATACAAAAGAACTGCCATTCAGCAGAGCCATTGATGAATATAGTGCCTCTTGATCAATGTCACATATTTTAACACTCTCACCCTTCCATCCCACCTCTTCTCTCTCATTTTTTAACACTTTAAACTATGCATTGAATTTTCTTGCCATTTGACAAAGCAATTTATGCATACAATGTATCCTTATTTGTTCCATCCCTTCGGCATCTTTACCCCCACTTTTTAGTCACCTTTTTTCCCCTTACTTTTCTCAGCTCTGTGAAATATATGATGCATTCCTGCCTGCAAAGTTGAGGATGGCAAGAGGGAAGGTGTAGAAGAATGAACACCCGAAATAAGTAGAATGAATTATATCTTCTTATGTTGCTATATCATGTTGGATTTATATGTCCATGAAATCTCTACTCTACTTATCTGTTGCTTAGGCAAGTAAAATTTTAATTTCCATATCAAAAATAGCTGCATTATCATGTACTCTTGTGTCTAACACATTTAAAGTGAAGTAATAAAAATTAACATAATCTAGATTTGGTTCAAATCCCTTTATATGCAGAATCTTTTATCACATAACATCAGCAGTGAGGTAATTTCATTTCTATATTGAATTATTTGATAGCCCTGAGTGAAATGAGATTTGCTTTATCTTTTATATTCTCACATAGCATATGCTTACCATCTCTCTGAGAGTAGTGGCAATCATAAACACAAATGATGATGTGGCTTTGAAAATAAAGTGAAACTAATAGGACTGATAGAGTTTAGTTCCTAAATCAAAAGTTAAATTTTCAGGAACGATTTTTGATTCACTTGTAGCTTTAGGCTGGTCTAGTCATTTCTATCTGCCCCAATAAAATTTGTTCATTTGATGTGTTTTCAATTACAGTGTTTAAAGTCAGGTGTCCTTTCAAGAGGGTGCAGAAAGCATTTGTTGCTAATATAATTTATGATGTATGAAATAATTTGTGGGATTTTTATCAATATATGTAAGAAGTTAAATAATTTTTCATTTGGTAGATGAGCCAAAAAAAGCTTATTCAAAAGGGTGAATAAAAATGAGAAGAGGAAGAGCGAGATCGAGATTGTAATATTTTTAACACAAAAGATTTTTTCTGTGATGTTCGTGTGTATCTGAATAAGGAACTTATTATACTTTCTTAGGTTTAAGAAGTTAATTTTCATGCCTATTAGAATCTGCTAACATAAAATATAAGTATATAAAGCAACATAAAAAGAGCTGAATATCTTTGCTAGCTCAGGATTGTAATCCTAGCTACTTGTAAGGATGAGATTTGAAGGATTGTGGTTCAAGGCCAACCCAGACATACAAAAGACCTTCTTCTCCAACTAGAGTTGGCCACTGTGGTGTACATCTGTTATCCGGGTCCTGTGGGAGACAGAGATTGTGAGAACTGTGGCTTTAGAGCAGCTTGATCAGAAATGTCTGTGAGCCTTCATCTCAGCTGAATAAGCAAGGTAGAATTATGTACACCTGTCATCCCAGCTATGAAAAGAAGTAATAAGAACAGGTATATGATGGTCCACATGTGTGTGTGGGCACATCCTTAAAATAACTCAGAAATAACTAGTTACAAAATGACTCGTTAAAAAAAAAATAAGGCCAGGAGGAATAGCATAGCAAATGGAACACCTGTCTAGTAAGCACTGGATTCACATATCTGAACTCATTAGTGTCTATATATTAAGTATACCAAATTTCCATCATCAGTCCATGGTCAGTCATACTTTAATAAAGAAAATTAAGTAACAACTCGTTAAGATAATGTGTTAATGTATTGTCATACCACATGAAAACATATTTGTTATAGATAACTGTTTGTAATATAATACAAGGGAAATGTTTATTTGAAATATAAGGTAATGGGAAAAGAGATCCATCATAGTATTACAGGTCTGAGGCACCACAGGACATTTGGCTATTTTATATTGTTTTATATACTTAGATTTTATGCCTGATACACAAAAACTGCATAGCTAAGTTGTAATTACCCCCATTGCAAATATTAAATAAATGTCTATATGTGAACCAGATCTTTCCAGGTAAATGTACAAGGCGAATAAAAGAAATGTTTGCTGAGTACATCTCAAAACTTTCATCTGTATATCTTCTTGGATTAAAAGGAGATTAAAGGGACATGTTTTCATTACCAATAATACATTGCTTATCATTGTCCAGTTTGAAAAACCCTATTATAGCCTTTATACCATACGTTGATTTATGATTTTGTATTTGATGGTGGAACATGTTCAAAGATGTGAGATGTATTTCATATGAAAGATGATTTTCCAAATTGACAACATGAATTAACTTGTTGAGTAACAACTTCTAGACCATGGATAGTAAGATTTTCACTTTTGCAAGTAAGGACATAGAGCTTGTCGGACCCTGGTAGCTCACACTTGTAGTAGCAGCTAGCAGGAGATCAAGAATAAAGCATTGTGTGTTGAAGGCCTCCCATAGTAAGTCCTGGAAAAAGCAAAATAAATATAACAAGAAGAGTCTATGGAACTTCAGTTCACACGTTTATGTGTGTGAACAAATTTATCCTCAGAGAGTTAGACCAGATTTCAGCATACTACGTTTTAATATTTACTTAAGTCATGTGAAATGCAAATATTTTGGAAGTACAGACCACATGTGCAAGGAGAATGCATTTGAAGATATTACTTTGAATATCAGAGCTCATGTCATTGCACTGTTCCTAGAAAAGGAAAAAAAAAATCCCTAAAGAAAGGAAGTTGCCTCCGAATTTTTTCATTCATCATGAAATGACATTTTGCTTTCAGTTTCTATAACCCAACCTGATTCTTTAATATCTGCACATTTTGTTATCTAACTGCTGCAAGGACATAAAAAAATAATAAATCTTAAAAGCCAATACATTCCTGCCAGCTGTGATCTGTACTAATGTGAGAAGAATATATTGAAACACCAGCCGGCATCTCCCCCTAAGCTGAAGGCATGCACGGCTGTTCTCACAAACATGCAGAGGTATGCCTTCACAAATTATGTTATTAAAGACTAGCTCCTGGCCATATGCTAGGAAGCCTCACTTTGTGCTATGATATACTTATAAAATTAAATATGTGAGGCAAAAACTTAAAAGATGTATCATCAGGGAAAGCATCAAATCATAATCAGTGGATATATTAGATGGAAATTATTAAAAGTGAAGTCATATTTTGTGGCTTAAAAACACTTCTTGTTGGTTCAGATCACTTTATCATAATATTCCGCTGCATTTAGAGGAAGAGAGCAGAATTGAAGAGTTAAGGAGGAAGGCATGAAGCCTGGGTTATGGAAAGAGAAGATCCTATCATTTCTAGATACTGGAATTGCACCCTGACTTTGGGGTTAATTCAATGACCATAGCACACAGAATGGATCTCAGAGCCATGGCTAATATTGAGATCCTAAAGTCAGGAGTTAATCTGCCAGCATCAGAAAGAGCTACAAGAGCTGGGAAGGGGAGAGAGAGAAGGTGACCTAGTCTACCTTGAGGCTATAGCAAGATGTGCCAACTTCTCTTGGCAATCTTCTTCCAACTGTTGCTGCTGGTTTGCCATTTCGTTTAGTATGCACTGTGTCTGACAGTGCATCAATATTAGATATTCCTCATGAGACAGCCTAATTTAAAGACATCTATCAAGCACAAAGAACGATTTCACTCAACATCTCAAAATAGTGGTTCTTATACTTACAATTTAACTGTTAGCAAACTGTCTTGATGATTCTACTTTTGAGCTATAAAGGGGGCAAATGCCCTTCTACTTCCATTAGGAATCTTTCCACCAGCTTCAGCACTTCACAATCATTATCTAAATCATCACAGCTATCTTTCTATTTTCCTAAAGAAAGGGACACATGTATTAATCTCTTCTCTAGAGAAATAACCTGCCACGGTTTCACAATGACCGCTGTCATTACAGTGGCCAGCGGCAGAGGAAAATTCTGCTCTGCTCTTGAGATTACTCTCACTTGCATAGCATTTTGCTTGGCCTTCATTACTGGCAGCTGATATTTAAGTGATCACTCAACTACTTAGGTCCCTAGGGTTAATTAGATGGCATACACTAAAATTTCAATACTTGGGGACTTGAACATATTGGGAGAACACAGCAGAAATGCTCCCAGGAAGCAGGAGGTAACGAAAAATAATTACAAAATGCTGAGATATAAGCCATCCCTCAGTGTGAACATAAAACTCTTAGCATTGCGAAGAACCCAAGTGTGAAGATTGAACCATTGCTGTCCAGATAAATGCCTGGTGCAGTTTGAAAGTGAGAGGACATTGGGACCCATCAAATAAAATCTTTCTTTGAAGTTATTACCATTAGTGAAATTTCTCCTACTGGGTAGTTAATGGTGTAGAAGACTGTGCTAGATGGGCTTTTTTGGTCATACCAATGAAAGCTTGACAAGAATCTAACATATAAAACAATGAATGCAAATAAAATAAGGAAATAATACCTTCTAATTTCTTTTTGAATCTCTGTAAACACAGAGACAGCTGGCTCCTTAGCAAGTATGAAGTCACAGCTGTTGTGTCTTTACAACTAAATCTCCTAAAACATTGCTGTCCCAGAAGTACTAGACAATAGAGTTAATGTAAAACGTAGGATATTTACCTAAGTAATCTTCCTTTCACTCCAGTTTATGCTTTAATTGATGATAAATCAGTATCACTTATTATAAGAATTGACACGTTACTTGAAAATTATTGTAGTGGTTTTGATAGTCCCCTTTATTGGCTAATGATATGAGCTAGATATGTTTGAAAGGCTCTGCTTCGATTAGCCCTGGAGAAAACTGATCACTTGTGAAGTGTTAGAGTATAATAGTTCTGTGCTTTCCAAATCCTCTTAGCATGAGTGTGCAAGAAATTCATAATTAAGTAGAATTCTCAGCAGCCTCCGAATACCAAATCAAAAAGAAGCCAGATGTTTGAGTTGAGCAGATATCTTCCAAACGGAAGTAGGCCAAATAATGCTAGTAGGTGTTGATAATTCTTTCTTAAAAAAAAAAACCGCAACTATTTCATTCTTGTTTTTGTTTTTTCCTAGTTGCAAAAATAGTACTCTCTATTCTTGTTTTGTTTTTCTTTTGAGGGGTTTAAAATGAATGCATAATATGACATGTTTATGATAGGCTAAGACCCAGTTTGGTTACTTTTCTTATAGTGATTCATATTAACAAAATATATGCTCTGTCCTCAGTGTATTTCTAATTTGGCACATGAAGACATTGCTGAATTTAACAGTTTTGCCTGGTTATTTAGTGACAAATTTTGGCTTAAATGTAAGTGGCTTATCAACATAACTTTTGACACTACATTCTGTACTGGTATAAGGATAATGTACTTATATAAAGAAAAAAAAAGCATGAAGGAGGAAGGGGAAGTAATTAATATGGTCATTGATCTGAACACAAAAAGCTCAGAGAGCATTTGTTCTATTGATTTTTATTTTCCAGGTGATCTATCTGGGTGCTTTGATTGACTCCTTTTTATCAGAATGAAGAGAAGCTGAGCATGGTCACAGACACCAGCCAATTTAACTAGAGCATGCACTTGATCACTCTTCCTTTACAGAATTTGTCCTCACTTCCTCTCCACACCCAGTGAGGAGCTGCATCTCTAGAAAAGCTCAACCACCACCACTTAAAAAATAAATCTTCCCTACTTGCCTGACATATTTCGAATAGAATGATTCCAGATAGAATGTTTGAAAGTTCTTTATGAAGAACAATAATAATTCTTTGGATCCATCACATCTCACCGAGAAGGAAAATGAAAAGAAATGTGAAGGCTTTTGTTACATCAAGGTCTTTTCTTTAATTATGTCTTTATTAGCTTTAAGAAGTTGTACACAATGGAATTCTACTCATCCATCAGGAAGAAGGCTATTGTACCATTCATAAGGAAATGGAAAGACCTGGAAAAAATTGTCTTACGCAAAGTAAATCAGACCCAAAACTACATAGGTTGCGTGGTTTCTTTCATGTGTGGTAACTAGTAATCTACAAGTAAACAACACACTGTATGATTTTTAAAAATCCACTGGGACATAATAGGTTATATAGTTCTATAGGCATTCACACAGAGTGAGACAAAAGGAAGATATTCTTTTTTTAATTAATTTTATTGTCAAGCTAATGTACAGAGGAGTTCCAGTTAGCTATGGAAGGTAGTAAAGAAGGATCTTCTTAGGAGAGGATCACAAAGGCTCTTTAGCTATGTGCATCTGATCATATAAAATAATAATTATTTAAATAAAGACCAGGAAATGGAACAGGGCTGTTTTCTTTGTTACTGTTTTTGTTTTCTTTTCCTTTCATCTGGTTTGTTCATTTATCTGTTTTTGGGTGGGTAAAGGGGCATAGAAATGGTGAGACAAGAGGTGAACAAATAAAGCAGTGATACCAACTAGACATTATGTTGAATATGAACTATACAACTTGTGGGTGGGGACAGGATTGAAACACTGGGAGTGAGGGAAGGGGAGATTATGTTCAAAAAGAAATGTATTCCTTATCTGACATATGTAATTGTAACCTATCTGTCTGTATGTACATCACCTTTACAATAAGTACAAAAAAGTCAACAAAATAACATTTAAAGAAAAAAGTTGTAAAGGAAGTACTAATCAGCAAGTCAGTTTATGAATACAATGCATGTTCACTGATATCAGAGATCTTTAAAGGCAGTACCCAGTATTAAAGTAATGCGTTTTGAATGGCTTGGGTTTATTTTGTTGCCATTCCATTACTAGGCTGTTATATGAAAAGAAGAGCAGTAGTATTCTACATGTATAGTGTATGACTATCATACTAATTTCCAAACTAAGAATTTTTCCTTCACTTTGTTGTACGTATAAACTCTTTATAATTTTGTATGAATATTGGTGGCAATTATTTTTTGAAGTATTTCACTTATGAAAACAGTCTTAAATTATTAATGGCCACTTTCTAATTATACATTTTCCCTGTCTTCTTTCTATCCCTCTCTCCTGCACATAGACAGTCATAACCCACACATACATACACACACCTAAATTCAGCCTTCACACTATCTTTTTAAAAAATTGTACCCAATTGCTTTATGAAAAACGAATAAATCAAAACATGGTCCCTTGACAAAGATGTTTGTCTAAATATTACCTATTTGAAATGTTACCTATTTTAACATAAATGGAAAAGTATTGAGTGTTACAAATTGAAAAGAGATGATGCAAATAGCGTTGACATAGTTACAAACCTTACAAGACCAAAAAAGTTTCCTTTATACCAGTATCTACCAACTCTTTGGTTATACGTTATTTATCAAGCAGTTGCATTTTAGGCCATTTAGTTCCCCAGAACTGTTTTCGTATGACTATGTGTGTGTAAAGTAACTTTGGTGAGTGCTCCACAAGGGATCTAAAAAGAAGTTTCTCAGAACTCCTCTTCTCTACCTCTGAAGGGACCAAGGAATAAAAAAGTGCTGCCTGGGAACATGACACTACTCTTAATCAGGTTAAAATCCACACCAGGAAAAAGTCACCAGTCAGAAAGATGGAGGAAGGTAAGTCCCTGATTATGTCATTTCTCTCCAGGTGAAGGATTGAGAAAAAGATAAACTTCTTACTAAAGTAAACATTAGCAGTTAAATTTTCTATTATTTGTGTTGAAATACATACTAACTGATTCAAGTACTTTAGCAATTAATTAGTCAAACCTAATCAAAACTCTGTTCCGGACCACAAATTGTTGTATTTTCCTTCCTCTGGTGATCTTTCCTCTCCTTTCTTCTTTTTTCTTCTTGATCTGGCCGCTTTATCTCTTAATGTATCTGTTTCATCACACATTGATCACACTGACCACATATCCACAAGAACACAAGCACACGTATTCTATCTTCACTTAATTCTGGGGGAAATTTATCACAGGAAGGCTGAGACCGAATAACTACTGACTCTCAGCACACAACTGAACAGATTTTTTGACTGCTAAGCCACTCTGTATATTAAATATATAATGACTATTGTTAGTATAAGTTCCCCAAACCTTAGATAATTATCCTATAAAATATTTAGGTTTCTTTCAAAAATACTTTGGATATTTAAACTTCATTTTGATGAGTTCCTTGCTTAATCAATTGAATCTGTAAGACAAATCTGTTCTATAACATAAGAGCCCTTGATTAAGTACTGTTTTAATAGCTATTTATCGTTCATGAAAATAGCATCCTCTGAGCTAAGTGAACACAAAAATACTATTGAATCATATAATGGTTAATTAGTTTTGTAAATGTAAAGTGCTATGTTTGCATGTGACAACTGATTACACACAGACTTGAATCAATATTTTGTCTTCACATGCCATTGTGATGGTTTTAAACCTAGATTTGCTGGAGGTAGAAGTCATTTTCCTGGCATGCAGATTTCAAACACTCAGTGAATAGTCTTATTACGTACCATAGAGATATTGTTTTCCCTCAAGTATAAACATTCAAAAATATAATCTTCTACTATCACTAACAAATTTATGCTTCCCTCTTGCAAGAATTTTTCACCGCAGAGTCTAATTTAATTTCAATGTATGATACATTAGCTATGATATTTTAATTAACACTAGCAGGACTCTAGCAATTACTTCTCAAAATGTTCAGCTAGTTGAGTTAGGTTTTATACATATGTCCTAGATCTATTATAAAGGCAAAAAACACCACCTGAATAAAAGACACTATATATATATGTATATATATATATACATATATATATATAATTTCCAATGATAATAGGGAATATAAAATTATGGCAAATAAACACAAAAGCATGATTTGTAAGATGGACATAACCTGGAATGTGCCAGTATTCCAAAGCTAGAGTTACTCTTCCTTCTGCTTAATTCTCTCCAAGGAACCATATGATAGAATTTTGACAAGAGTATTACTATAGCCTTGTGCAAGTTTCTCACACATAACTACTCAGGAGACTGAGATGGGAGAATCACAGTTTGAAGTCATCCTGGATAGGAAAGTCCTTCAAAATCTTATCTACAACTAACACACACACATTCATACACACACACACACACACACACACACACAAATGCCACTGAAACTTCAATGTCGTTAATGTCTGGTTCATTATTTTTCACTAGTGAGAAAAGTGAGAATAAGTTTTACTGTCTTTCAAATAAATAATAGTGAAAATATAAAGAATTATAGGCAATGTATAGTTCACTATTCAACAATTTTAAGCTCAATTTCTCAATTTATTTTCCCATCATAATGAACAAGTATGAACTCTTCATGAAATACATTAAGCAGTATATTGAAGACTTAATTTGTGAGTATATGTGTGTAAGTTTATATATATATAAAACATTGTCTTCATTTCTAATTTTGCATAACATATATCCTACTAATCATATTAACCAATATTATAAAAGGAAGAATCTAATAATATAAAATGGATGTGATAGTATAATAAGTGATATATATGATGTAGAGCTGATGTTTATTTGAATTACATGACTCCCTTTGTGTTAGTAGTCAAAATGTAATTTTTCTGTGTTAAGAATCCTATTAAAGCAATTACTTCTGCTTTTAACATACTATTGTGTAAGAGTAAACAAATAGCAGTTTCTTTCATTAATTTCACTGTAGAAAATGGAACACTTGAGCTATAGGTACTGCTTGCAAAGGGAGAACATCAAGAGAAGATCTCAGGGCTTACTTTGTTATTTACATGTTGTAGGATGAACAAGTTATCAATGGAACTCTTGCTGATTTTTATTTACTACCAATTTCTCTTGTAAAATTATTTCATGGTTGAAAGTAAACTAATAAGAAAAATAAAGTTTCTCATTAAATTAAAATTTATAATAACTACATTTTATTACCTTCTTCCATTTCTCCCTGATTTTTTAGTATAATGCTTCAACCTGTTAATGTGAAAATATATCAAATTATAATCATATACTAGAAAACACTTTTCTTTTTCTAACCAAAGTCAAATATCAAGTTAACAATTGTAGTTCAGATGCAAAACCATGACCTAATGCAATTAATTGTACAACAAATCACTCAAAATACTATAAATCCTGCTTGACAGAACTATGGCTATTTCAGCTTGCTTCCCAAAGAAAATTGTCACCAGACATGCTGATAACTAAAATCAGTTTTCATAGATGTCAACAATTATTGATGCTGCTTTATGAAGATACTTTTGCTTTAATATGGATAAACAAATGAAATGTTGGCTGCACAAAGAAATTAACTTCTTCATATTTTTCATTCACCATTATGATAGATTGTGGTACAAAGGACCAAATCCAGATTTAAAAAGTAATTTTATAGAGGTTTGGGTAGGGAAGGAATGGGTGGGAATGTTGAAAGGTGTGGCATTAATCAAGATATATTTTATTCATAAACTGCTTTGTTAAATGGAAATGCTTTGTGTAACTACTTAAAGATATTAATGTATTTTTAAAAGCACAGATAAGTGAAGCTTCTGTAGAGCTTGTTACTAAATTCCAGTTTATCTATGGTCATAATTTCATCTAGTGATGAGAGTCTAGAAAAGGAAGGAAGATTTCAATTATTCTAGTCTTGTATACTCTATTTCCTTTGTGTTCTCCTGGGATGCACTGGATTTCATGTAATATTATTGAAAACACACAGGTAGATTGATGTTCCCTCAAATTTTGGCACAACAAATACTGCTTGTATTCACAAATGCCCTTCCCATCAGCAGGCATCTAAGCACTTCACAGAAGGTGATTATCAAAATTACATAGTTCAATTTTTTGAGAGACAAATCAAATTTTCCACTGAATAATCTCTCTGATTGCTTAGAAATTAACAAATGAACATCCATTTTTTTTTTCTCCTCACCACAGGTCAAGAGTTTGTATGGCTCCAGATTTCCGGAGTTCTCCATTCTGATGGCATTGCATTCTTGATAACTTGATTGCATTAAGAAGGACAGAGGAAGTCAAAGAGTAGCTTTGTACATGCCTGTCAAGGTGTTTCCATTAGAGGAGTAAGGCCAGAAGAAAACCCTACTGCACCGTCCCATAAGCCAGGGCTGGAGGGAAAAAGCTAAAGGTAAGGCATCACAAGTATGTAGACGTTCTGTTCTCGTGCTTCTTTGCTCTGACTGGATCTTCTCTGTTGCATCTGAAGGCGGATGCTCTGAGCTGCTCTGCACACCCACCTCCTCTCCACCATGATGGGACATTTTTGTCTAAAATAATTTTTTTCTGACTAATACACCCATGAAGTTGGAGTTTACATGGCAAGGATGGTGGGGCTCTTTACCATGTAACACCATTTGGGTTTCTCCACTACTTTATCGGATTACTTTTATGGGAATTCCATGTGCTACAAATGATAAAGGCAGAGATGAGGTTCCCAGTGTGTAATGTAGTGCATGCTGTGTCTGCAACACTTGTGCCACGTGCTCACCTCTGTGAGAGGCTACAGGATGCATGGCTGCATGGTTCCTGTAGCTGCAATCCGGCTTCTTTATAGGAGCACCATGTAGTCTCTAATGCTTGCCTGTTGATTTCTAAATTAACAATCAACACTATCCCCAAACTAATCATATTGGGCTTCTTTCAGGTAAAATTACAGAGCACACTAAGTAAAGCAAAATCTTCTAGTATTAACTTCTTAATAAGATATATATATATACATATATATGTATATATGTATATATAGACCTAGGAAAACTATTCAAAGATAAAAGGACTATGATCATTTTTTTTCCAGATTTTATATATATGGTTGCAATCATAAGCATGTCCAGGGAACAAAGGTAACTTTAAGAATGCCAAATCAACTTTTAATTTTTCATGGTGACTCTTCTCATTTAAAAATGAGTATATAGGTCTGGTGCCATCAATTATATTTTGGACTTCCATTTTAAACACTTGACACTTGTGACCCATTAAGTACTGAACCTTAAAATAATGATAATAAACATAAACTCCCAAAAACCTGCCTTAAATTTGAATTTGAATATATATGTCATATATCTGTAGACAGTTACTTCACATTAATTAGTCATTTTTCTTCTGCACCTTGGGATTAGTTTGTACTAGTTATTGCGATTTCATCCCCAATAGTACTTCAAAAACGGATCAAATCCACACTCATAAGGGCTTACTTTTTCTGAGTACAGATTTATTTGTGGAATTCAAAATGCAATTATAGTCACGTAAATCAAATAGGATTTTTTGCCTCATTTCTTTATTTTTATTTCTGCAGCCATGTGATTCACTTTGTCTGCCACGGCCACTTTTGTAACAATCTGAATTATTGACCACACAGAAAAAGACTCTGAATAAGACTTGGGGCCAAATTCTGTCATCTGATATGCACTGAAGCTCAGCTCTGGAAAGCACAAAAAGTTCAACATTCCATGGACTGACAGCAGCAGTTGTAAATGATTTATGATGTGTCAATATCCTATCATCCAAAAAAGAGCTTTTTTTTCAGCTTTATAGATCCCAGGAATTTTTGTTAGTAGTTATCCGAAGGGAATTTCTCCTTTTGATTTTATTTTAAAACCTAATCAATAATTCCTTGTTTCTATTTATAACATAGCATGGAGAAAGGAGTCACTGAAAACTAGAATATTTTGAAATTGCATATATTTGGGTTTGGCACATGTTTTTGTATTTATGATTAAATATTAACTTCTCACCTTTCATTAACCTAATTATGTGAAACCACAAAATGCATTATTTCATCTGATGGCAGCTGTTTTATTTAATTCCTGTTCTTGACACACCTATGTACAGGTTATTTGGTCTCACAGACCAAGGCTACTGTATTTTCTCTCCATCAAGCAAGCTCAAGGAGTTATTTCTTCATTCTCTGCCTGTATTTCATGACCCACCATTATAACCAGTAAATATAAACCTGACTTGTGGTTGAATTCCATGATCACTGCTCGCAAATCCCCACCCCAGAGAAGAAAACCAAAGCTATTCTACAGCCATTTCACAAACCAATTTGGGCTCCAAACCTGGCAGTGCCCATTGACCTGTGACACTTCAATTGATACTAAATGCACTCCTAAGAACAAGATTAAAAGATTAACCCCACCTCAGTCCATTGATCAAGACTCATTTTCTTCATATACCACTTTTTTTCAGTGACAGCCCCTTTGTACAACTACTTAAAGATAAAAATAAAATAAAAAATACAACCATCCCATGGATAATTCCAAACATCTGTAAATACATTATGGATCACAAAGAATACACCGTAAGGAATTTTAATATATGTATCATTTTCCCTTAGCAAATACTAATCACCCGTCATTGTGTTATGTTAAGATATTGTTTATTTTTAATTAACATAATTTTGTTATTATTAATGTGTTGTACAGAGAAGTTAAGATATCATAAGTTAGGTAATGAATACAATTTCTCCTGGACAATGCCACTCCTTCCTTCACTTTCCCCCAGTTTCTGCCTCCTGTCCTTCAAAACACTTTTTAATCTGGATGCTTCTTTGTCCTCTTGTCTGTTTGGAGGCTTCACTACTTAAATGTTAATTGGCATATTGGGTTTCGTGTGTGTGTGTGTGTGTGTGTGTGTGTTATTCTCTTTGCCCCTGCATGGAATTGTCTCTCTAGCCTCCTTCTTAAATTATTTCTTTGAAATTACTTTTGCAACATCTCACTTTCCTTCAAGGTTTAAGTTACTAATATTCATTTAACTTGGCTGTTGCTATAGTTTGAATCTGAATTTTCTTGCAATGGCCCTTATGTTAAGGACCTAGTCTAAGGTACTTTTGGGAGAAAGTGGAGCATTTTAAGCATGGGGGCTCATGGACCACGACCTCAGGCATTTAGGTACCGTTACCTCCTTTCTACCATTCACTCTGAGGTGAAGGGTTTGCCCCATCAAGTACTTCTGCCATAATTTCCCACACAGGGACCAAAGAAATGCAGCTGACTGACTATAATCTGAAATGTCTAAAATGGTTCACCAAAACAGGCCTTTTGCCTTCATTAGCTTGTTTTCTCAATATCTGTTATGGCAATAGAAATTAGAAAAAAACTGCTGTATTGAGTGTTCATTCTGCTGACTCCCAGGTGAGAAGGCATCATTCTATAACACTTCCAGAACCTGGAATGGATCATTCCTGTGTTTCTTTCTCTTAGCACATAGATTATAATGTCATAGACATTTTGAATTTTAGTAAACATTTATAAAGCATTTATAAAGACAGAGGTATATTTTATCGGTATGTTTCATAACAATGCATTTCCCTCTTCAAACTTTTAAATGTGAAGAGCTTTGTGTCATCCTTCAGTAAAAATTTTTCACGCATATGCATGCACTTTAACATCTATGAGGGTTGGTTGTGTATGTTTGACAGAGAAAATATTCAACAGGTACTCAAACTGTCAAAGCATACCATTTGTGATGCTTCTACAAGCAGCACAGTCTTCAAACTATATTGCACCTGAGCAGAGAAAACCTCCACTGGGAACTCCTGCCTTAAACATTTCAAAGCCTGTATAGAACACTTACATGTCTCCTGTTTGTCTGAAAAATTGGTCTCTGCTGATCAATTCCTTTTTATATTTAACCTATGGTGACAATATTGTGATGGATGCTGCTGTCTGACTTCCCAACAGGACTCGACATGTGTCTTGGTTTTGACATCTCAGCATTGGATTGTCATTTACTTATACCATGTGTTAATTATTTCTTTATTCAATAGACTTCTTCCCTTGAAGAGCTCACCATGTGCTGGGTGTGCGTCTTTTAACGTTGTATATATACTACCAGAGATCACAGAAAGTATGAAAAAGTCATCATGACAGTTCTAAGCTTCTTCTAAGAATAATGACTCGTATCTTTTTTATACAATAACATTTTTACATTTAACACCTAAAATATTATTTTATTGAACAATATTAATAAGAGATTTGTTTACCATAAGGTATATAAGCAAAGAAAAAACACCCATGTTTTCTAATGGCTCTCAAACTTAGATCTCTTGTACTACTACAGACTCATCTCCGTGCATGAATCCTTATTCTGACCAAGACCATAAAACTGAAAGCAAATGTTAAAGTTGCCTTCTCATAGCCACATTGTTATACAAACCTATCAAATACATTGTAGTCACTCAGGCAATGCTTATTGATCCCTAACATGGTCCATGAATTTGAAATAAGACAAACCTGCATGATTTCCCACATCTAAGGGGCCAGTACCAGTCTGAGATTCAGACATCAATTAAATAATCTCCAAGTTACTGAAGTCATGGTATAGTTAAATGAAGGTGAGATCCTTGGAACTACTGACACCTAGAATAAAATTTTCTTTAATAAATGATGTATTCTGCTTAAATTGAAAGTAAGCTAGCTTACTTAAATCAATCCATACTGTAGCTATATATCAATGATCACACTACAAACCAATAAATTATTTTATTTTTCACGTAATATGAAGTATATTATGTCACAGTTTTTTAAAAAAAGAATAGACCTCAAACAGAAAAAGAGAAGTTTGGAATATTTTAGGCCTGGTACTAACATCTGCACAGGCCCAGTGGGTGCGATGTTTAAGATACTAACAGAAAGCAGAGCAGCATTGGTGTTGACGGCAAGGTTTGAAGTTGTTTCAAAATGAGTATTGATAAGTTTAGTGAGCACTTTCTGATGTCAAACTTTATAAGATATATTAAGAAACCTTATCCATAGTGTAAAATCTCTTTGAAATCAATTTTAGATAGAAAATGAGAAATTGATGCAATCAGATTTGGGAATTTGAAAGGTTATCCCTTAGTTGGGTGAGGAAAGGATTAGAAGGGCAAAATATAGATTGAAAGATGTTTCTGATGAGACAGGAGAAAAGGTGATGGTTTCAACGTATCATGCAAAGATGACATTAAGCTTACTCACTGTTATATAATTGTACAAATAGGGAAGAGATTATGTCTTTAAAAATAGCTTACATAACTTAATCCAAATGAAATTCCAATTACAGCCTATTACAATTAATCTCATTCCCTCTGTCACCATGTTAAATGAGTCAAGACTCTTAAAATTTATGGACATAAGGAGGCCTCAGAAAAAGATAATACCTAAGGTCATGCAGTAAATTATGTAAGGTCTGATGGTGCATAAAGGTAATTTCAGAACTTCTGAGTCTTGGCTAGAAAGCTTTTTGCCTTGAGACCAGCTTCGGTGACATGAGATTGTCTCAAAGGCAATGGCAACAAGAAGATAGTCAGATGAGTTGGTCTGAGCATTGAAATTCTAGGCTGGAGATAGAGGGTTGAATTAACTGCATAGATTAGATAATAAAACCCCATGTGCTGTTGAAATTATTTAAATGTGACACGATAACACATACGTGATAATTTACAGGATAAAATGTCTGAGAAAAAATGTTGGAATTTGACTGTGCAACAAAGTAAATAGGAACAAAATCAGAGAGTTATTCCATGAAAGAAAATGAGTGATACATTACAAAAAGAAAGTCACTAGCAAAGAGGAAATAAAAATGCATGTTTAAAGAAATACTACATACAAAGATTTATAATAGTATTATAATCCTAAAATGAAAACTATCCAAATTGATACAGAATACAGGGTAACTACACTTCTTGGAATACTAAGGTGAAGTTAAACCCTTCTTAAATACTATTAAGGACTTTCAAATAAAGTGAGAATGGTTAGTTCTGCTCAGAGTTTTTGTTACCTCTATTAATCCTTTCTGTGAATGATTAAAACTATGGGTGCTGCCAATTTAACAAGAGTGTCTCTTTGACAAATCCTTTCCCTCATATTTGGTGACCTCAAACAGAAAGTTAGCCAAGATGTGCCTTTATTGGCAACAGGGATGGTGGTAATCATAGCAACATAACTAGTATGAGCACTTCACAACCAGATTGAGGCCCCTAGAAAAGACTACAGCTTGAAAAACATGCTCCAGTCATGGCTACTGCAGACTGCCTACACCAGTCTCTGAAAACAACACTAAGTCAGACAAGCCGCAGTACATTCTAGATGACCCTAAAGGCACTTCTACCGAAGACACAGGGGGAGCATTTCACCTCTGTAGTAATTTTGCCTTTTAATAACGAGCTGTGCTAGATTTGGTGCAAATATCCTTGTCACAGACCACTCCTGGCTGTGTAACCTGGCTATTTAGCCCATTTTTTTTTTCCCAGTAGCTAGGAGACTGTCTTCAGTACATGATGTAGCAACAGTGGGCTCATGCGAAGTCTTTTCTGTCTCTGTTTCTCTCAAGTCGTCTTTTCTTGCCTCCTTCTGATCTACATCATTAATAGAGTAGGCTGAGCTAGCAACACAAAGAAGAGATAAGAGATGTGGCAGTTTTGAACAGTTGCACCGGCAATGTTAATGTTAGAGACGGTAGTGGGTAGCAGTGGTGAGAATGTGATGGGAGAGTTTCTTGGAGGGGCTGGGAAATGGCATGACAGGCTGCCAATCTCAGAGCGTGACAAGCTCTAGGAAGCTGCCAAGGAGCCAAGGCCTTTTAATTTTATAACCTAACCATTGCAAGTTAACAAGTGTCCCACGCTTCTTGATCGGAATCAAACCTCTACAACCCTGAGCAAATAAATCTTTCCTCCCTTGAGTTGTTTCTGTTAGGCATTTGGTCATGCCAGCAACACTAACAACACTGAGGATAAATTGTCTCCCACTGCTTAGGAGCAGCAAGAGTAATCAGGCCAATACATATGTAATTTTGTGTGTGTATATTTAGATGACGTGGCTTTGTAAAACATAGTGTGATAACTACTCAAAATAGTTATTTGGACAAGTGTGTTTCAAATCCCCAAAGAAATTTCATTCTTAAATATTGGCACACTTCGTTTTCTCTGTCAGAATATTCTGGATAATTTTTGGAGCATTTGGCACGTTACAATAGAAAATAAATAATTTCTCTCAAAATGTGAAAATACACATAAACTATAAAACATAGAAATTACTTCTACAAATAATCTACACATTGATAATAACTTTTCAGAAATAGTTACCCTTATTCCATCTTTCTCTTGAGTAGAGAAATTATGTTAAATAAGATCATGAAAAATATACCAATTTTCTAGCTCATAATCTGTATTATCCTATCAAAATTCCGGTGTTTAATTTTCATTAAACAGGTTTATTTAATGATTTAAAAGTTT
Organism: Perognathus longimembris pacificus; assembly: GCF_023159225.1. NCBI lineage: Eukaryota > Metazoa > Chordata > Mammalia > Rodentia > Heteromyidae > Perognathus > Perognathus longimembris. The sequence goes on along the minus strand of NC_063162.1, from coordinate 133,165,286 downwards.
TCATAGTATATAATGCATACTAAAGTATGGAAGTATTGTATATTTTCATATTATATTCTGAAATTATATTCTTTCATGTTAATATGAATAACTATAATTATATAATATAACTTGTGGATTTTGCTCACAAAGGCCAGACAGTTAATGTGAGAAGTAAAGTACTTTAAGGAAAAATACTAATGTGATGCAGAAAAATTCAATACTGGACTGGAATTTAACCCAGTGTACTATAATTTGCCCTATCCTTTCTACAGATCCTGGTACTATGCTCCATTTCTGTAAGGATATTGTCAATATCACTGAAAATTGGTAGAACCATCCTTGGACACATCCTCAATGTAAGTTCTGCTTGTTCCAGTGTCTCTTAAGTGTTTAGATCCAGCTTTATCATCTAGACCTGCCTCATTGGAGTAGTGGAACATAATTCTAGTGCTCAGATAGTAGATGAGGAAACTTCATAAAACAGAATGTAGCTTTCATAGGAAACTGTCTAAAAAATGGAAGAATTCCTCTACTGAAAGAAACATTGATTAGGTGTTGTCCCAAGTAAAGAGAAGTACATAGGGATTTGCATTTATTTTGTAGGTGTGAAGGCTCCAATAGTTTTCCATAGACACTAACAATCGCTTCTATTTGTTTAAAATTTTCCTGGTACAATACACAGGATTAATTAATGCCCAGTTGATGCTCTTTAATTATGAGATGGCACTCCATAGCTTGTGACTACATTACATAAAAATTGCAAGGGTCTAAATCTCCCCAGTGTGACAGATGAAGGTTCATTACAGAGTAAGAACTTCTGTATGTTCAGCCAAGGACACAAATTAAATAAGAACTTTCAGTCCATATTTCCACAAAACATATCTAAAGAACAGTAAAGAATATGAGGGACTTCCCAAGGCTTTCTTGCAAGGCTTGATCTCCATTTCAAACATTGATAGATAATGAAGGACCTATTTAAATAAAGCATGATTTTTATCAATGGACTTGGAGACAAGCTAACCTGTTGATTCTATTCATTCCAGAGGAATGTGTAACTCCCTGGACTCATGTCTATCATGCAAAATGGGTACAATAACACCTAATATTAAGGTTGGTGTATAAGGAAAGTGATGATGATAATAATGAAGATGACGACAACAACAGTGTGATGGAGACAGAGTTGGCTAAAAATTCTCAGAGAAAAATAAACAAACAAGGGCCTGTGTAAATCTTACCCTGATTTCCCATCTTCATCAACACCTAAGAGAGACTCCAGTTTCATTGTATTTCATTTACTTTGCGGTGCTTTTCTTTACCCTCTCATGAATTACATGCACCAGAACCGTAGTTCTGACTTACAAAGCACTTTCTTTTCTTGTGCTAACCACTGTAATATCCATAGAGAATGACAAGTCCTTTTGACCATTTACATCGTGAATACTGGCATTTTTCTTTTGGCCATCTGTTATAGGCAATCATTTTTGGTTATGGAATATGTATTTTAGGTTTCCCTCTATCAGGATCTTTGAGGAAGCTTTGTATACTGTAAAGTGCATAATCTGCAATTAGGCAATAGACAAAAGGAGACAGTATAAATGGTCTCTATATAGTAAAGTATGTGCCCTGGTACTGGGCTATATGCACTCAAAGTATTCAAAGTATGCACTCAAAGCCTTACTAAATTACGTTATCAGCTCTCAGGATCCAAAGGTGTAGGTACTTATTTTGAAACATCAGCATAGCCTCCCATTGTATAAGTTTACCTAATGGAGAAAACTAGTCGTATATTTTCTGCAACTTGTTCAGTATCTCATCCTGGAAACATTACATAGTGCGCTTTTTAACTGCCAAGGCCTTTTCACTCAGCCCTTCAGAGATGGAAAATCAACAGAGATCTGAAATCTATTATTCGTCCCTTTGTCCACTTGACCTTGATTTTGTGGAGAATTACAATTTCTATAACCTTTTAACTCTTTCCCCTGTTCACTGGATGAAGGGGGAATCAGTAGAAAATAATATTTTCCTTTCTTTTGTAAGTGGGAAAATGATTTTTTTTACCACGAAGATTGACAATTCTTATGGACCAAGACAACCATGAATCATTTTCCACTCCTCCTGTCTTGTGCTGATATAGATGCACAAGAGGAAATAATTATATATCATAATTTTTATATTATTATTTTACTTTTCTCTTGGGAAATTAAAGGGAGAGTCTTCATACTAAGTGATGACCAGTTTTCTTTATGTTTTGATTAAGCATTTCAATTTCAATTTAAAGACAAAATAGAGGTTTCAAAATATGAGAAAAAACATTATTGAAAATAGAAATACCATACTGAGTAATTGATCAGTGCCTGTAGAACCCAAATGTGGATAATTTTAGTTTATAGAATCAACTTGTTATATTCACTTTTTATACAAATGATAGGATTGTGAGTCTGATATTTATGCTAAAAGTATACAGCATACTTTACTCAAGCTTATATTTTAAAATGATATATTAATGCCCAAATGGATCATTTGAATTTAGTGATTAGAAGTTACTCAGTAAATTAACTATGTACTCCAAAGTTCTTAAGTTCAATAGTCTTTAGAACATTTAGCACAAAGAACTTATAGGTAGGTTTTTTAATACTTTTTTCTGAATAATTATTTATTGTCAAAGTGATGTACAGAGGGGGTCACAGTTTCATATGTAAGGCAGTGGGTACAATTCTTGTACAATTTGTTACGTCCTCCCTCATTTTCTCCCCTCCTCCATTTTTCTTCTCCACTCCATGAGTTGTTCAGTTGGTTTACCCCAAATGATTTTGTAAGCATTGCTTTTGGAGTTGTCTTTTTATCCTTTGTCTCTCGATTTTGATATTACCTTTCCCATCCCTAGTTCTAGTACCAGTATATACAGTATCCAGGGTACTCAGATGAGATACAGTGATAGCCCGGGGACAGCCATGGGAGGAGGATACAAGAGAATCATCAACAACAACAAAAAAGCTATGGTTTCACATGGCATGTTGAAAATAATTACAACAGTGATATAACACTCATTTCCATAACATGGAGTTTGAAATATGTTTTCTTCAGGATGCGGGTACTAGTAGGAGGAATAAGGACAAAAGGAAAGATTGAAGAGGGTGAATGTGACCAACATACATTATGTACATGTGTGACACGAAACAATGAAGCTTCCTGACATTGTTTTGGAAAGAAGTGGGTTAAGGGAGAATGAAAGATGGCATAAGTCCATCTGATCAAGGTATATTATATGAATATATGAACATGTCAAAGTAGAAGCTTATAAAACTAATCAATGTTAATAACTGATTAAAATAAACCTATGTTGGCAATCAAATCTGAACCCAACTTAAATTTGAGCCTTGCTTAAAATTATACATGCCCACATGCTCACAGAATATTGACCTTCTACTTACTTGCTATGTAATTTGTGATCACTTATTTTACATTTTTGACCTTCTGTTATTTCATTCATGAAAGTAGTCATAATAAAGTAATATAATTGTAAAGGAGTATTGAGTTCATTTTTATTTTAATTTTTATTAGCATGTATTAATTGCATAAATAGGTTTCACTGTGATGTTTCTATGACATGCAGTATACTTTGATCATCTTTACCTTCTATTTTACTTTCTATCACTTTTCCTATCCAATCTCCTTATATATTTTTACAATTTTAATGGTTTTCATTATGTTATTTTTATATAGAGAGAGTGAGAGAGACTGAAGAGAGAATACATTTCTCTCATATTCATCCATCATCATCCTCTACTTCCCCCTCCCACTATCGCCTTTCCCCACCCAATTCTCTAGTTGACCTTTATTTCTCTATTATACTCGTACATATAGAGAGACACATACATATACAGACATCTATCTATAATGTATATATATGTATATATATGCACACGTGAATGTGTTTATATCTTGAGTTCTCATAAGGTAGAAAAAATATAATTACATAACTCATTTAAGTATATTTTTATGGAAGATGCCTGTTACTTGTGTAACTAGGATAGTTTATAAAAACAATGAATGTGAATTAGGAATTATTATGTTTGTAATGGCTCATCTCTTTACTATCTGAGATATATTTCTCTGTGCCCCACCTTTCAGCATCTAGGTCCTTAGTTTTATGTGATCTATCCCATCTAGGCCATTGAACTCCTGAATGTATGAAAAACAGTACCTTTCGCTCCTTTACTGCACTCACAGACTTGAGAATGGGGAGGAAATGAAAGAATCCAACAAGGCATACTAAGAGATGTGGGGAGAGAGAGAGATGTCTATAACCAGTGGCATTATTTTATAATAGAACACAATAACCATTTATAGGGCTGGTATCCTTAGGAACTTGTCTCTAAAATCAATATGCCAGCTGTGAAATACAGCTCGGCTGCAGGCATTTTTTTTAAAGGAAAAAACGTAAAAGGATCCTTACAGACTTAACAAAAAGTAGAAAACATATGAGTGAATTTATCCCCAGGGATTGACTGGCTCCCAGGATCAGAACACAGTGAGAAAATTGCTAGCTGCTCCTTGCACGATGGTTTATGCATGAAAGGAAACATGGCAGGGGCATGGCTGCCTCCTCCAGCATAGCCTCAACTCACCAGTAAGCTTCCTGGGGCTGGAGCATTCCTTCACCTGTGTTCTGTCCACCCAGACTTGACTTTAACATATATACTACTACCAAAGGGTTATTACTGACATCAGATTTAATGTTTCCTTAAAAAAAAAAACAAACACCAGAGAATAATAGGAAAATGACCAAGCACAACTAGCTTTAAAGGAAGCACATTATGTTTCTTTTTTTTTAACAATTAGAAAATTATCATTTATTGATAGATTTAAGGTATAATACAGGTTTCCAAAAGTGTGACAGTGAGAATACCAGCATAAAAAAGAGAAACTTGTGCTAAAAACAACCTGAATTCATCGTTGGCAATATTACATTACAATCAAGGTCCTCACATACGAATGATTTCCACTTTGCCAACCTCCCATGCATCAAGAAAACACAAAACTAAGATGATCAAATCTGGGACGCAATAAAGTACTCCATAATTTTAAAGTCATAGTATTAGGAAAGTTTGGGAGATTTGCAAAATAGATCCTAGTCATCCATGTGTACAATTTCATTTCTAGTCATTTTTGCAGTGATCATTAGTGAATCAAGAACAGATTTACAAGTTTATATAGCAGGGAAGCTGGGTTCAACACAAAACTGTTACAAACTTTAGGTAAATACATTTTTCATAAGACACAGCTAACACTTAAAGGAATTAAATAAAATTCCAAAACTTGGGAAAGCAAATAAAGACAAGACAACTAAGAAGCATTTGATGTCCTTTATAAGGCTGTATTTTCTCAGTTTAGGATCACACTGCCTTTTAGATTTACTTGTGCTAGACAAATGAAAGGCACCACACACCTTTGACAGAAGTATAACTAATTGTCCTCGCCCAGAATTTCTGACTCAGGGGGTTGATAAATGTAAGATAGCAAGACAGGAAAAGGGTAGCAAAGTCCTAACAGACTTATAAAGCAGGCAGTTGGTATTTCAAGGTGGTAAAACCCAGTTCTTCCTAACTGCCCAGACATTACACTTTCATGAACAGATTCAGAGGTAATGATAATGAAGATAACGAACATAATGTTTCAGACACTCTTGTGATTAGGTTAGGTTATCTTTTACTTCTTAATGAATTTGAGTTAATTCTTTAAGGTACATGTCTCTTTTCTTTCCTTTCTAAATTCAGGGAATAGAGGTACAATGCTATTTTAGAATGAACGTGTAAAATGAATCCTAACTTTTTAGTAGAGACTTGAGTCTGAAAGCATGTCATTAACAACAGAGGAAAAGTGGATGCAGTGGGAGACAAAGTTGAATGAAAACTGAGTTAAAATATTTCAACATTTTCCTAACCACAGACATGAAAGTAAACAGAAGATTACTTTACCAAGGAAAATAGATTTAAAAAAAAAAGTCTCATTATTGTCTAATACCTACATCTTAAAAAAAAAAAAGAAAAGAAAACCAGAGAAATCAGGTGAAACAATGTACTCTTGTTTTCCCAACTTGTGCTGCTAAGAAATGAATTTGGTAAGCTGATTATTACAATCTCCCACAGGATAATACAGGATACATTTGTGAAATAATTATTCAGCTGGATTATTTCTTTATTTTTAATATTATTAAATATTTATTTATGCATATTTATTCTTAAATGTACAACAGGCTCCAAGATAGCACTTCATTCCAACACTAAGTGGGAAAAAATTGTACCTGGAAATACACAGAGTTTAGGAATGGACTAAGAGTTACAGTTGTTTCAAGGAGAAGGTGAATTTTTTTTTTATTTTTTTTGGCTGACTTTCTTATTTCCACTCATGACCCACTCCCGTGATTTGTGCTTTTAGCTTTTCATGATTCTGCTGCTCTTCATTTTGTGTTTCTTGAACTACAATCCAGCTCACCCATTTCCCTTGCATGTTTTATGTCTGGTTGGATAAAGGAGCCACAGATCTTTGCTCTGTAAGGTGACAAAACAGTGCCCTTTTGGTTTGGCACGTATCACTACCTCTTGTCTACCCAAGGAAAATTCTTCCTTAGTAGGAAGAATTCTAGCACAAGTGAATTTGCATGAACAATTGTAATCAGGATGTCATTCTGAAAGTACCGAGTATCCGTAGAAATTGGTAAAGCTTTGCTCAGTAATGTGGGACCCACGATTATCTTGCTTTTCAACGAACAGTGAGCAATTAATATTCAATTGTGTCAGAGATCCTGATGAAATTTTCCTTTCTCACAGACACAGAATTTGTCATTGGAGAACTGTCATAGCTTCATTTTATTTTATCATGCTTTTCTAGAATCTTCTGATCCGTAGTCAAACGCGTTATTCCATTGCACCACTGGCCCGCTTATCATACTTTTCTAAAGGGATCTTATTACTTTGAGTATGGTCTTTGATTTGGATTACTGATGACAGCGAAACAGAGAATAAGAAGAGAGAGGGAGAGAGACTGAGGGAAAGAGGATATCTTGGCAAAAAATGACGAGAAAAAACGAGAAAGACAATTTCAGTGCCATGCTTTGTAAATAGTATTAGTCTGGTATAATAAAAAATGTGTCCTACTTTAGTTATGTGTAAGATGTGTAAATTGCCATCTCATATTTTTGTAATATATTGAGAAGTTTATTATCTCAGTGTATAAATGTTTTGACACTATGCTTTTGAAATATTAGCCATACTTCTAAAGATAAATAAACTGCACAGCAAGTCTCCTGTACTAAATACAGGGCCCTGTTAAGACATTGGATACAGAAATCTGAGATGAAGACACTTGGAAATGTTGAGCTCCAGATTGCTCTGCACAACATAGATGAGCAGAAGACAGATTTTTTCCACTTTTTTTCCTTTATTGTCAAAGTGAAGTACAGAGAGGTTACAGTTTAATCTGTAAGACAGTGAGTACATTTCTTGTTCAATTTGTTACCTCCTCCCTTATTCCCCCCCCTCCCCTTTTCTTTCTCCCCCCATGAGTTGTGCAGTTGGTTTATAGCAAAAGGTTTTGTAAGTATTGCTTTTGGTAGCATTTGTCTTTTTATCCTTTGTCTCTCAATTTTGATATTCCCTTTCCCTTCCCTAGCGCTAGTACACATATATACAGTATCCAGGGTACTCAGATGAGATACAGTGATAGCACTGGGACAAGCATAGGAAGTGAATACGAGAAACCAACAAAAAAAGGTACAGTTTCACATGGTATGCTTAAAATATTTACAATGATATAACACTGGTGTCCATAACATGGTGTTCATTTCACTTAGCATCACCTTATGTGTTCATAAGGGCATAGCTATTGGGTTATTGTGATCTTTTGCTTTGACTAGCCTAAACTTGTGTTTATTATTCCCTGAGGGAAACCATAGAGTCCATGTTTCTTTGGGTCTGGCTCACTTCACTTAGTATAATTTTTTCCAAGTCCTTCCATTTCCTTATGAATGTGGCAATGTCGTTCTTTTTGATAGAGGCATAAAATTCCATTGTGTATATGTACCACATTTTCCTGATCCACTCATCTACTGAGGGGCATCTGGATTGGTTCCATATTTTATCAATGACAAATTGTGCTGCAATGAACATTGTTGTGCCGATGGCTTTAGTGTGGTCTTGCTTGTATTCTTTGGGTACATGCCCCAAAGTGGGGCTGCTCTAATAGCAAAAACAATCTAAGTAGAAAGAACAGTGCTGGAAGAATTACAATACCAAACTTCAAGCTGTATTACAAAGCTAAAGTAATAAAAAAAAAAAAAAGGTTGGTATTGGCACAAAAACAGGCCTGAGGACCAATGGAAGAGAACTGAAGACCCAGAAATGAACCCGCAGACTTATTGCTACTTAATCTTTGATAAAGGAGCTAAAACAATAGAATGGAAGAAAGACAGCCTCTTCAACAAATGGTGCTGGCAAAACAGGCTCAACACCTGTAACAAATTAAACTAGATCCTTATGTATCACACTGCACCAAAATCAATTCCAAATGGATCAAAGACCTCAAAGTAAAATCAGATACCCTGAAAACACTACAAGAAAGAGTAGGAAAAACACTTGGGCTCCTTGGCACAGGATGAAACTTCCTAAATAAAGGCTCAGAAATGCAACAAATCTAAGAAAGGTTGGACAAATGGGACTGCATCATACTGCAGAGCTTCTGCATGGCAAAGGACACAGCTTGCAAGATAAATAGAAAGCCCACAGATTGGGAGAAAATCTTTACCAGCCATACAATTGACAAAGGTCTCATATCTAAAATATATGTAGAACTCAAAAAATTCAATTCCTCCACAACAAATCGTCAAAGAACCAATGGCCCCCTCAACAAATGGGCTAAAGAATTGAAAAGAGGCTTCTCTGAAGAAGAAATGAGAACAGCCAAGAGACACATGAAGAAGAGCTCTACATCACTGGCCACAAATGAAATGCAAATAAAAACAACATTGAGATTCCACATCACTCCAGTAAGAATGTCCATTATCAGGAAAGCTAGCAATAACAAATTTTGGAGGGGATTTGGCCAAAAGGGAACTCTACTACATTGCTGGTGGGAATGTAAATTTGTTCAACCACTCTGGGAAACAGTATGGAGGTTCCTCAGAAGGCTAAACCTAGAAGACAGATCTTGGTTGTTTGAAATGAGCAGATATTTACTGAGAATCCACAGAAAAATGTTAACTCATAAATGGGCTTGATGTAATTAAAGCTGATTCAATGTGATATATTAAACAGAAATACCATGGAACTATGTTTATTGAACTATTACTTTTCTGCCAATTTTTGTCATAACATGATAAGCACATCCATTTTCTCTACATATATACTGGAAAGTAGTTTAAACCAAATCTACCATCACAGGACATAAAAGCAGAAACAACTCTTCTCATAAAAAGCATATGGGAAAAAATACCTAACTTCTATACCTTTTTAATTTCTCTCTTTACAAAATGTAAGAGGAAAAAAAATCTCAGGACAACACAACTGCCTTATGAGCAAAGAATCACAGAGTTCATTTTCAAAAGATTTGTATGGAAAAGTTACATTCTCCAGCATGTACTGAGGTTTCTCCTCGTGCCAGCTCTCCTGTAACCATCTCCTCAGTATATATCTTTTATTTTATTTTTCAGTGGTAAGAATAGGTTTCTGGCTTCATATATTTCTATTGAAGGTTCATATCTGGGTGCTCAGCGGATCTTACACATGGTAAAGGATCACCATCATTTAGTTAGACACCTGGTTTACAAAAATTCTGTATTTATTTTCAAAATCTGCTTAACAAAACTTTCAAGGAGGAACAATTGCTGTCCTTTCCTGAAAATACTGCAGGCAGTGAAGCAGAGAGCTAGCGATGCAAAGAAAATTCCATTCATCCCAGGACACTAGTGATGGAACAAAATAAAGAGATATGTAAATTGTCTGACAGTGTCACAGGGCTACTGGTTATTTTCTACAACTGAAGAGTATTATAGATGTGATCTTAGTTAACAATTTTTATCTGCTATTTTTTTCTCAGTAAGTAAATATAGCTGACACCAAGCACATAAAGACTTATTTTTATGTATGACTATATCAATATTTTTGCAAGTATATAAAATCTCAAAACCATCATTTATATCTAGATACAAAAAATCCCTTATATTTTTCTTTTAGAGTGACTCTCCCACTATTCTGAGTCCAACAAACTATGTTTTCAAACTCAATAGTTTTCCTTATGATAGAGACACCATGAATTTTAATTGCAAAGCTTTAATCCTATAGAGATGGCAAGTCTGTAATAAGATAAAACATTTTTTCACAAGCTTTGCATTGCCTTTGGAGGAAAAATAATCTTTGTAGCTCCATTCAAGCTGTGTTCTTTTAGGTTAGGGTTAACAAACTTTTGTTGTGGATTATTTTTAAGATAAAAGAATCTTCAGAATCTGGTAGAGAATATCTTTGGTGTCTAAAAAGAAACCTTTATAGCCAAAGGAAATAATAGCCAGTAGGCTAGACATACTATCTACAATTTAGTATATGTTTACTCTTCCTTATTTTAAACAACAAAAAGAAAGAATAAAGCAAATGGACAAGGGAAAAATAGGCATAAATTGTGTTCAGCTATTTATACATTTATTTATCCAACAAATATTGAATGAAACATTTCCTGTGATTCCAAGAATGATATAATTGATGAGGAGATTTGGTAAAAATGAGTTATCTTCCCTCATACAGTATATGTGTTAGTAAATATACAGTAAATATTCAGGCAATGAATTTATTCTAATTATGGGTGCTTTATATACTGTAATGTGGATCTGAAACCCTGTAAAAGCTCTAAAGTTGGTAAGCAAATCATCCATTTATCATAATCAATCATTTGTATGATAATAATCATTGAGAGATGATTCTAGGAAGAAATCATTGAGTGGAAAAGTTGAGGCAGCTAGTATTCATGCAATCTTCTACTTTCACAATAAGATTTATTCCTTGTCTTCACATTTGAGAATTTCTACTGAGCTCTCTTAAATGCCTATTTATTATTTTCTGCAACTATCTCAAATCTATTGAATCCACTTAGTAGATTTTTAATTAACTGTAGTATTATGTTATTCAAACTCAAACCATATTTTAAATTTCTCTTTCTCCATTGGGATTCTGTATTCGTCTCATAAGACACATGTTTTTGTTTGTTTTGCTTTCTTGTTTTTGTTTTTGTAGCCTGCCCCTTCAAGCTACAAACAATGAGTTTCCCTGTCTGTTTTTGACAAGTCTATTTTACTTGCAATGTCACCAATGCCATGTTGAGTCTACCTCCTCTATCAGCAAGACTGCTAATTTCCATGGCCAGCTATTGACCATGCATCTGATTTTCTGAGTTGGCTGAGGTTAACTGAAGAAAAACGAGGGATAGAATGACAGAGATCTTGCTACTTTTTATCAAAATTGCTAGCAAGTTAAATGACTGCTCCTCGATTTGAGTTATCTGTAGAGACCGGGCATAATTTATTTATTTATTTTTTACCATTTTGTCCATTTTTATCTCCTTTCTTTCTTTGTTTTTCAAGGATGTGTGTGTGTGTGTGTGTGTGTGTGTGTGTGTGTGTGTGCTTGTCTCTGTGTGTCTGTGATGTAGCATTGGGGTTTTGTGTGTTAGGCAGTCAGTATACCTTGAGCCCTTTTTGTTCCAGGTAACTCCAGCTCTGATCTAGCTATCTTGGGGGATAGTATCTCACTTTTTGTCCAAGCTAGCTTGAGCTTGGATCCTCTTTTTTTCCATTTCTCCATAAGTCACATGACACCAAAATCAACCTTCACTACTGACACAGGGTCTTATGATTTTTTTTTTTGGTCCAGGCCAGCATGAAATTTGAGTCCTATTAATCTCAGCCTGTTGGATAGTTGAAATGACAGATGCATACCAACAGCACACAGCTATTGATTGAGATGAGGTCTTACACATTTTTTCTATCCTTGCCTTGATCTTTGTCCAGGGTAATTAGGTCACCAGCATCTGCCTCATCAAAGTTTTAAGGGTTTGAAATTTCTGTTCTTTCCACATAGAATTTCTCTGTATGTACTGTAGAAAGAAAGAGTAAATAAATAGGCTGAATTTTTAGTCAGATTTCCCACTGAGGCAAGTCACATTGCACTTGTAGCGTTCTATATTACTAATGTTCGTTATAAAAGATGGTTGCTAAAAAGTAGACAGAATAAAGTACTAAAAACTGAACCTTGGAAAGCAAATGTTGATGCTCTTTTGGAAGCATCTACTATCACAAGGTAATAATTTTCTCTAACGATATGCAGACACTGTACCTTTTGCAGTAATATTTTATATTTTCTTATGTATTAGCAGCATAGACAGAGCTGAAAACCTATAACAAACACAAAAACACAATCAATACTTACTCTCATGTTCATTTTCTGGTAAAATCACCCTTAATATAGTACTTCAAATATATGCTGTTATAATATTATCTTATTAAAAGTATGTGCTTTGTTTGATGTATCTTGTATCTTATTGCTCTTAGAATTTATGCATGCCTGTAAAATGTGTCTTTTATATTATCACATTTTGATTCATAGTTAAGTTAGCTTCCTCTGAAAGCTTTGTGAGTATAAGTTGTTTGTGAAATGAAGATATTATTTTCATTATACTAACCCCACTTTAAAGTCATCCTGTCTGTTTGTGTTCCAGCTGCAGATTTACTCTTTTTTATAAATTACTTCCAGTGGACGATTTTTATGCAAATCAAATAATTACTGGCTTCTTTTGATACAATGAAGATTATTTAGAGCAATTAGAAATCATCTCAGACTAACAAATGGGAGATATAATTGTGAATCAAAGCAATCTGGCTAGGTGAATATATCTTGAAATATCCTGAGGCATGCTCATTAAAACAGTTGCACTTTCCTGCACAATTCAAAGTAGGCTAAGAAACTGTGAGTGTGTATGCGCATATGCACACACACCCACATGCATGTGTGTTAGTTTGTACTAGCAAAGTAATAAAAAACTGAAAAACTTTAAAACCACTCTTGTCAAATTTTATATAAGCTTATAAAATTAAAAAGTGAGGAAAAATTAATTGGAAGACTTATACTAAAAGGTATTTAATAAAGTAAATTATGCAGATGCTTAGGCAAAATAAAAAGTAAAAGACCTATTTGCATAAATCACAGATCCCTAGAATCAACCAAAATTAATAATATTAGAAAGGATAAGAAGAAAAGGCTAGGGCTGGGGATATGGCCTAGGGGCAAGAGTGCTTGCCTCACATACATGAAGCCCTGGGTTCAATTCCTCAGTACTACATATACAGAAAACAGCCAGAAGTGGCACTGTGGTTCAAGTGGCAGAGTGCTATAGCCTTGAGCAAAAGAAGCCAGGAACAGTACTCAGGCCCAGAGTCGAAGCCCAAGGACTGGCAGAAGAAGAAGAAAGAAGAAGAAGAAGAAGAAGAAGAAGAAGAAGAAGAAGAAGAAGAAGAAGAAGAAGAAGAAGAAGAAGAGGAGAAGAAGAAGAAGAAGAAGAAGAAGAAGAAGAAGAAGAAGAAGAAGAAGAAGAAGAAGAAGAAGAAGAAGAAGAAGAAGAAGAGGAGGAGGAGAAGAAGAAGAAGAGGAGAAGAAGAAGAAGAAGAAGAAGAAGAAGAAGAAGAAGAAGAAGAAGAAGAAAGAAGAGAAGAAGAAGAAGAAGAAGAAGAAGAAGAAGAAGAAGAAGAAGAAGAAGAAGAAGAAGAAGAAGAAGAAGAGGAGAAGAAGAAGAAGAAGAGGAGAAGAAGAAGAAGAAGAAGAAGAAGAAGAAGAAGAAGAAGAAGAAGAAGAAGAAGAAGAAGAGGAGGAGGAGAAGAAGAAGAAGAAGAAGAAGAAGAAGAAGAAGAAGAAGAAGAAGAAGAAGAAGAAGAAGAAGAAGAAGAAGAAGAAGAAGAGGAGAAGAAGAAGAAGAAGAGGAGAAGAAGAAGAAGAAGAAGAAGAAGAAGAAGAAGAAGAAGAAGAAGAAGAAGAAGAAGAGGAGGAGGAGGAGGAGGGAGGAGGAGGAGGAGGAGGAGGAGGAGGAGGAGGAGGAGGAGGAGGAGGAAGAAGAAGAAGAAGAAAAAGCTGGCAGGAGTTGCTTGGTGGAGAGTAAAGGGCAGGATACAGAGTTGAGTTAACTCTTAAAACAGGGTACAAAGAAACATAATCTTGAATATATCTTTTCTTTTCTTTTTCTTTCTTTCTTTCTTTTTTTTTTTGCCAGTCCGGGTCTTGGACTCAGGGCCTGAGCACTGTCCCTGGCTTCTTTTTGTTCAAGGCTAGCACTCTACCACTTGAGCCACAGCACCACTTATGGCCATTTTCTATATATGTGGTGCTGGGAAATTGAACCCAGGGCTTCATGTATATGAGGCAAGCACTCTTGCCACTAGGCCATATTCCCAGTCCTTGAATATATCTTCTGAGCAAAACACTGTCTCATCCTTTCAGAATTAATTCAACCACACCTACCTTTGGAAGCTTCCAACATGTCCATTTTTATAGCCTGGAAGTAACCATTTGTAGAATAGAAAGTGAAAATTGATTTCTATAAATACTTTTAAGCAAAATGTCTCTTGTGAACTTGACTACACACACACATACACACACATCTTCAGTACATCATTTAGGATTTATATCTGTATAAAGTGCACTATATTTTACTCATCAAACTCAATTATCAACAAAAGTGTCCAATAGTCAGTTCTGTAGGATAGCAAGATAGTCTAGATAAAGGAATTTTTTCCTTGTTTTAAATATAGTGTGGACTTTGGATTAAAAGATAAGTTAAGTAAATATGTTCACTTCGAAGCTGTTTTACAGTGATGTTTTTAGAGCATTAAATGTAAACAATGGGTTTTCAGACCTCCTGGACACTAATGTTTATTATGCTTAAACTCCACCTATTTCTGTCCTCACTAGGGGTGCACAGTCGTTTTGGGGTCTCTGAATGTCAGCAATAACTTGTTGGACTCTGTGTACAATTGTCCTTGAAAGATGTTTTCTTTCCCCTGTATCAGGTTTCGTAAGACAGTGACCTTGAGGACCTCTGAAGAAGGACATCGCTACCATTATATTCACTATGAGATTACAAACTCCTTTCTCTTAACAGCAATATTTCCACTTTATGCACTGTGTTCCAAGCATCACAAATTTCTTTAGAAAGGAGGGTGGGTACAGAACTGACTAAGAAGGCAAAACCGAACTCTCTTGTATTTCACCATTGACGTCTTCCAGTGGTACAACTTAGTCGTACTCTTCTTGGCTGGCCACTCTGTACCCCCTAGCCTACGGGCTTCCAGAAACCAGCAGCAGTACTCTCTTGGGCCAGATCTCATTTCCAGACTCTGCTCCGTGCCTTCTTTATGAGAACTGCGTTCATGAGGGGGCTTCAGGTAAGTTGGCACTGACTCCTGGCATCTGGAGGTCCAAGCTTCTGCTGTCAGCCATCCCACGCGGGCCCTGACCTCTGCTCTGGCTGGGTAAGAGAAAGCAGCGGGAAGAATTGGAGTGATTCTGAAGTCTCTCTCAACCTGTTTCCTTCCAATATCGCTGCCATGACCAATAAAAATGCCTTTACCAAAATAATCAGTTTAGGTTCATATCTCTAGCGGTCTGTCCTCTGTAAACTGGTATACTTCCTGCTAGAAGAAATTCTTCCACCTGCTGTCTTCCTGAGATAAATTATGAGTGAATCTGAGCAAGAGCAACACTTTTCTCCCTGTAATAATCATACTGCAAAGAACTTATAGGAAAGATTAGATAAACAAATGTATATAAATACATTTGATTATATACATTATTTATTATATACGCTCTATAGCGATATAAATGTGTGTTGCACATACCTGCGTGTATATACTTGAATACAAATATACATATATAAAATATGCATATACATGTTTGTATTTCACATCAAACTTCTATTTCATATCCCTTCGGTATTAACATACTAAATTTAAACTACCAATAGGCATACCTTTGCCAAATCTTTAACATTCAAACCTGTTGTAAAATATTATTAATACATTTGCATAATGCTAGGTCATAATGACACCTTGAGAAATTTTATTGACATCATTTAATTTCAATTACCAAGAGTAATCTTCTTTTGTAAGAGCCTTAACTTCTAGGAACTTAAGGATGCCGATCATTCATACAGTGACCTGTGTTACAAGTATCTTCACTTATCACACACTCATTTTTATTAATGGCATCAGTAAATACTTTCATTCAGTGTCTCAAGTCAACAGGATGATTCAATAGAACCATGTGCTTACTTTTCCTAAGTGTAAGTTTCCTTGTAGTGTACATGAATGATAAAGAAAATCCAAGGTGGGATGAAGCTGATATTCTTTTTCACTGACTGAGTGAGTGGTTTTTCATCATGAACAATCCAGGTAAGTTAAATCATTTCAGTCTATGCATCCAAGCAGCACAGATATGTGTAGAGAATCACTTTTATAGTTAATGTTACTTTTTGCTCACTTGTAGACATCTTTATTTTGGCTCTAACTGGAATATTTACGGCAATTCAAATTGTTTCATTATACCTTAAAATTACTTACATAATTCAAGTGAGTTGTCAGAATTCAAGACAGAGGAGACAAATAAAAGAGAAAATACATTAAACACTATGCTGAATGTTTGACTACAAAATTCCTTATTGACTTCCTATTCAACTAGTGTCAATAAAGGGATGCTGAAAGGTGATGATTTTTATTAGAAAGTAGAAGAAACCAGCAAAAGGAAGCAAAAGGCATGGCTTGAGGTGTGGCTTATAAGGTAGAGCTTGAGCTGTGTGCCAACATGCTGAGCAAGTGAGAGGGCCCAAGTTCAAACACGTGTACAAAAAGTAAAAAGAAGAAACAAATTTATATTTTACAATACATATGTATATATGATATATATACATACATATATACATACATAGGTATGTATGTATACGTATACCTATGTACCTATATATCCAAAATTATATATACAAAGCACATTTATAACATCTTCATTTACATCATTACATCAGTAAAATTTGGTCGTTCATTTATTTTATTGGTTATATTTATCAAATATTCAGTCATTTGAAATATGTGTTCTCTGAAAAGAGAAATATTATTCACCCAAATTTTTTTTTTATTTTTTTTTTAATTATTTTTTTTCTCAAATTTTTATTATCAAACTGACGTACAGAGAGGTTACAGTATCATACGTTGGGCATTGGATACATTTCTTGTACTGTTTGTTGCCTTGTCCCTCGTGCCCCCCTCCCTCCCCCCCTTTCCCTCCCCCCTCCCAGTTGTTCAGTTCACTTACACCAAACAGTTTTGCAAGTATTGCTTTTGTAGTTATTTCTCTTTTTTTACCCTGTGTCTCTCGAATTTGGTATTCCCTTTGAATTTCCTACTTCCAATACCAGTAAACACGGTTTCCAATATACTCAGATAAGATTACAGAGATAGTGTAGGTGCAAACATAGGAAGGTGATACAAAACATCATCAATAATAGAAACTACACATACACATAAGACGTTGAAAGTAGTTATAACTGTGATATATCACTTGTTTCCATATCATGGAGTTCATTTCATTTAGCATCATCTTATGTGTTTCTAAGGGTATAGCTATTGGGCCTTGTGATGCTCTGCTATGGCTTGCCTAAACCTGTACTAATTATTCCCAATAAGGGAGGCCATAGAGTCCATGTTTCTTTGGGTCTGGCTCACTTCACTTAGTATAACTATTTCCAAGTCCTTCCATTTCCTTACAAATGGAACAATGTCATTCTTTCTGATAGAGGCATAAAATTCCATTGTGTAAATGTACCACATTTTCCTGATCCATTCATCTATGGAGGGGCATCTGGGTTGGTTCCAGCTTCTCGCTATGACAAATTGTGCTGCGATGAACATTGTTGTGCTGGTGGCATTACTGTGATTTTGTTTGTGGGCTTTTGGATAGATACCCAACAGTGGGGCTGCTGGGTCATAGGGGAGTTCTATATTGAGCCTTCTGAGGAATCTCCATACTGCTTGCCAGAGTGGCTGAACCAGTTTACATTCCCACCAACAATGAAGTAGGGTTCCCTTTTGGCCACATCCCCTCCAACAATTGTTATTATTAGTTTTCTTGATATATGACATTCTTGCTGGGGTGAGATGGAATCTCAGTGTTGTTTTGATTTGCATTTCCTTTATGGCCAGTGATGTAGAGCATTTTTTCATATGTCTATTGGCCATTCTCATTTCCTCATCAGAGAAGTTTCTTTGTAAGTCTTTAGCCCACTTGATGAGGGGGCTATTGGTTCTTTGCAGTTTTGTTTTGGAAGAAGGTAATTTTTTTAGTTCTGCATATATTTTAGAGATGAGGCCTTTGTCTGTTGAATGTCCGGTAAAGATTTTCTCCCAGTCTGTGGGCTTTCTGTTTATCTTGAGAGCTATGTCCTTTGCCGTGCAGAAGCTCTGGAGTTTGATGCAATCCCATTTGTCCAACCTTTCTTTGATTTGTAGCCTTTCAGGGTCTTTGTTAAGGAAGTTCTGTCCTGTGCCAAGGAGCCCAAGTGTTTCTCCTACTCCTTCCTTTAGTGTCTTCAGGGTGCCTGTTTTGATTTCAAGGTCTTTAATCCATTTGGAATTGATTTTGGTGCAGGGTGATATATAAGGATCTAGTTTTAGTTTGTTGCATGTGTTGAGCCAGTTTTGCCAGCACCACTTGTTAAAGAGGCTATCTTTCTTCCATACTATTGTTTTAGCTCCTTTATCAAAGATTAAGTAGGCATAGTTCTGTGGGTTTAATTCTGGGTCTTCAATTCTGTTCCATTGGTCTTCAGGCCTGTTCCGGTGCCAATACCAAGCTGTTTTTATTACTATAGCTTTATAATACAGCTTGAAGTTGGGTATTGTAATTCCTCCAGCACTGTTCTTTCTGCTTAGGAGTGTTTTTGCTATTCTAGGTCTTTTATTGTTCCATATGAATTTCTGGATTGCTTCCTCTATTTCATTAATGAATGGTGTTGGGATATTAATGGGTATTGCATTGAATTTGTAGATAGCCTTTGGCAATATTGCCATTTTGATTATATTAATCCTCCCAATCCAGGAGCATGGGAGGTTTTTCCATTTTCTTAGTTCTGACTTAATTTCATTTTTCAAGCTTTTAAAGTTCTCTTCAAAGAGGTCTTTCACTTCTTTGGTTAAGGTTATTCCTAGGTATTTTATGTTTTTGGGGGCTATTGCAAAAGGAGTTGCTTTCCTGATTTCAGCCTCGGTCTTCGGGTTGTTAGCATAGAGAAAGGCCGTTGATTTTTGAAGGTTTATTTTATATCCTGCAACTTTGCCAAAGTTTTGTATCAGCTCTAGTAGCTTGGGGGTAGAGTCTATGGGATTCTTTAGGTATAGGATCATGTCATCTGCGAAGAGAGAAAGTTTAACTTCATCTTTTCCTATTTGGATCCCCTTTATATTCTCTTCTTGCCTAATTGCTCTGGCTAGGAATTCTAGTACTATGTTGAAGAGCAGGGGAGAGAGTGGACATCCCTGCCTTGTTCCTGATTTTAAAGGGAATGGCTTTAGTTTTTCACCATTTAGAGTTATGCTTGCTGTTGGTTTGTCATAAACTGCCTTGATTATATTCAGGAATGTTCCCTGGAATCCCAGTTTTTCCAGGGCTTTTAGCATAAATGGGTGCTGGATTTTATCGAACGCTTTTTCCGCATCCAGCGATAAAACCATGTGGTTCTTTACCTTGCTCCGGTTGATGTGGTGGATTACATTAATTGACTTGCGTATATTAAACCAGCTTTGCATCCCTGGGATGAATCCAGTTTGATCGTGGTGTATGATTTTTTTGATGACCTGTTGAAGTCGATTGGCCAGAATTTTGTTGAGAATTTTTGCATCTATGTTCATCAGGGAGATTGGTCTGTAGTCCTCTTTCCGTGATGAGTCTCTGCCTGGTTTTGGGATGAGGGTTATACTGGCTTCATAAAATGAGTCTGGCAGTGAACGTTCTCTTTCAATTTCATTGAAGAGTTTGAGCAATATTGGAGTGAGTTCTGTTTTGAAGGCCTTGTAGAATTCTGCGGTGAATCCATCTGGACCTGGGCTTTTCTTGGATGGGAGATCATTTATTGCTGTTTCTATTTCAATACTGGATATGGGTCTGTTTAGAAGGTTTAAGTCTTCATAGTTGAGTTTGGGGGTATCAATTTTTTCTAGGAAATCATCCATTTCTTCCAAGTTCTCGAATTTGTTGGCATAAAGGTTTGCAAAATAGTCCCTTATTATTTTCTGAATTTCGGTTATTTCTGTGGTGATGCTACCTGTTTCATCTCTTATCTTGTTTATTTGAGTGTGCTGCCTTCGTTCTTTGGTCAGGTTTGCCAGGGGTCTGTATATCTTGTTGATTTTTTCAAAGAACCAACTCTTTGTTTTGTTGATTCTTTCGATGGTTTTTTTGTCTCTAATTGATTTAATTCTGATTTGATTTTAATTATTTGCTTCCATCTATTGACTTGGGGTTTGGCTTGCTGTTCTCTCTCCAGAAAATTAAGATGCTTCCTTAAATTACTGAGCTGCTGTTTCTCCAGTTTGTTGATGTATGTACTCAGAGATATAAATTTTCCTCTGAGTACTGCCTTTGCTGTGTCCCAAAGGAGCTGGTACTTTGTGCCCTCAACTTGGTTGAAGTCCATAAACCTTTGAATTTCTATTTTAATTTCTTCAATGATCCACTGATGGTTCAGCAGTGTGTTCTTTAGTCTCCATGAATTGTGGGATTTTCTGTGGTGGCTGAATGAGTTGAGCTCTAATTTTATTCCATTGTGGTCTGAAAGAATGCAGGGAATGATTTTGATATTTCTGAATTTGTACAGATTTTCTTTGTGTCCTAAGATGTGATCTATTTTGGAGAATGTTCCGTGTGCTGCCGAAAAGAATGTGTATTCTGTCCTTGCTGGGTGGAATATTCTGTAGATGTCGATTAAGTCTAGTTGGTCTATGCAATTGTTTAGTTCTGTGGTTTCTTTGTTCAGTTTTTGGCGTGTTGATCTGTCCAGAGGTGATAGTGGAGTGTTAAAGTCCCCCACTCTCATTGTGTTTGGGTCTATGAATGTTTTTAGAGCCAGTAGTGTTTGTTTGATGAAGTTGGGTGCTCCTGCATTTGGCGTGTAGATATTTAGGATGGTTATTTCTTCCTGTTGGAGAGATCCTTTTACTAGTATGTAGTAACCTTCTTTGTCTCTTCTTACCTTTTTTAATTTGAAGTCAATTTTGTCTGATACTAGGATTGCAACTCCAGCCTGCTTATGGGGGCCATTTGCTTGATAGATTTGTTTCCAGCCTTTCACTTTTAGAAGATGTTTACTTTTGCTGGATAGATGTGTCTCTTGGAGGCAGCAGAAAGATGGATCTTGATTTTTGATCCAACTTATGAGCCTATGTCGTTTGATTGGAGAATTAAGTCCATTAATGTTGACAGTTAGGATTGAGAGGTGATCGTTTGTTCCTTTCATTATCACTGTCTTGTTTAAAGCTGTGTCTTCCCATTTCTTGATCTAGTATTTACTAATTAGGGTTCATTTCTCTGTCTGTGTTGGGATCTTGATTATTTTCCCTGTATAGTACATCTTTAAGGATTTTGTGTAAAGCTGGTTTGGTGGAGATATATTGTTTCAGTTTTTCCTTATTGTGGAAGACTTTTATTTGACCTTCGGCTATGAAGGAGAGTTTGGCGGGGTACAGAATTCTTGGTTGGTAGTTATTTTTATTTAGAGTTTGGTATACTTCATTCCAGGCTCTCCTTGCTTTCATGGTCTCTGCTGAGAAGTCTGGGGTAATTCTGATTGCTTTTCCTTTATATGTGATTGTTTTCTTTGCCCTAACAGCTTTGAGTATTTTTTCCTTGCACTCTGCTGAAGCTGTTTTGATCACAATGTGTCGGTGGGAAGTCCTATTCTGGTCTGGTCGATTTGGGGTTCTAAATGCTTCTTGTATCTCTATAGGCCTTTCCTTCTGGATATTTGGGAAGTTCTCAGCTAATATTCTGTTAAATAGGTTGCCTATCCCATTAACCTCTTTCTCCAAGTTTTCCTCAATACCTATTATCCTTAAATTGGGCTTCCTGATTGTGTCTTGAATCTCCTGTAGCGATCTGTTTTGTTGCTTGGACTGGATTTGTATTGATTTTTGATCTTTCTCCATAGAATCTAAGGAATCTTCAGCTCCTGAGATTCGATCCTCTGCTTCAGTTAGTTGGGACTGTAGGCTAACTACTTGATTTCGAATCTCTTTTCCTTCTGACTGGTCTTTCCTGATGTTTTCCATGTCATTTCTTAGGTCCTGTATGGACTTCTTTACTTCATTAACTTCATTACTTTGGTTTTGAGTGTTGTCTCTCAAATCTTTAAGTTGGGTAGCTATCTTTTCATTTGACTCTTGAAGCTCACTTATCTTTCTATTTGTGGATGCCATGAAATTCTCTATTAATTTTTGCTTTGCCTCCTCACGCTCTAACATAATTGACTGAAGAGATTCAAACTTTTCATTTATCATGTTTATCAGTAAACTTTGTAGAGCATTTTGGGGGTTTTCTTCTATGTTTTTGATTGACTGCTCTGTTTCCTGCTTGTTTTGGGTGGGGGATAAGACTTCATTATTTGCCATCTTTCTTGTGTTTCTTCTGCCCATTTGAATTGGGAATGCCAGTCTACCAGCACCTGTGAGCACTGTTTAAGACCCAAAGCAGCCCTTACCAAGCACTGTTGTGTAAATCTTACAATTTCACAATTATAAACAGATAACTTGTATACCTGTCTATAAAGTTAGATTTGGTGTTCCTAAAGAATACAATTTCAATATAACATCTGATCCTGGGCCCTGTATTCAGTAGTTACTTATTTACTGTTACAACCTTATACGCAATTCTTGTTTTTATATTAAGTTCTTTTAGGACTGGCTTTCTCTATGAACCCCTTTGATTCACTCGTATTAAGCTGGGATATCCTCTATCCAATAACCAGGAGTCAATGGAACCTGGAGGTCCAGGCAGTAAGACCGGAGGGTAAGTTGGAGGTAGTAAAGAGAATAAAGTGTATTGGGGGTGGTGGTGGTGATTTTGGTTTAGTTTCAGTGACGTGGAAATGTGGAGAAGAGTAGAATCAGTAGAAAGAACATTCATAAAATGACAGACACTGGAGAGTTAGCAGAAAAGGGTGTAGGTGTTATTTATAGGAAAGTAATTTTTATAGGAAGAGGACGCAACGAGAGAAATGAAGTAAAAATCCTGGAAGACAGATACACAAAACAGAGAAAAATTATTTAACAAGGAAGTATAAGTAAATAAAAAGGAAAATAACAGAAAAGGAACAAACCTAGCAAATAAACAAACACACAAAAAAAACTTGATAAAACAAACCAGTAAAAATGGAAAACAAACAAACAAAAAAAAAAAACTGCCAATGATGTTTCAGGTGTGAAAAAATTAAAAAGAAAATTTAAAAGAAAAGTTAAAAAAGTGTTTGAAAAGAAAAAGAAACCAGTCTCTCGTTTCCCTGCAATGGACTGCAGTCTATTTTCCTGATTGGCTGGTTTGACTTGATTTCAGTTGGCAAGGGGTGGTTCTGTTCTGACTTTCTCCCCTGTTGGTGCAATCGTGGGTCTCTGAGGTTCGCACAGCTTGCAGGCAGGCCTTGGGCGTCCTCTGTCGATGGGGACGTGGGCAGTCACAGGAACTGTGGCTCCTCTGTCTGCTGTGGGGCCGCTGCCTTTGATGCCTGGACTTGACTAGACTGTGAACTCAGCAGAGCGTGGCGCCTCTAGCCTGTTTTGCTCCACTAAGAGTTGCTTGCCTGAGGGAGGCGGCCTCCTTGGCATAGGTAGCTATGGAATGCAGCTCCGTTTTGGGCTGGGAATTAGTTTCCTCTGTGACGGGACCGTTTAGCTGTCCCCGGAACTGTTTGTTCCTCCGTCTGTTGTTTCCGCGCCCCTGGTAGCTGCTCGCAGCTTTTGCTTTAAGTTTAGAAGTTCCGGCGGGCAGGGCGGGGCTTCTCTGGCTAGGCCCCGGACTCGCCTCCCACCAGGGCAGGGGGCGTTCTTCTGGGCAGATCTGGTTCTCACTGATTCCGCCCCTCCTGCCCTTTTCAAAGATGGCTTTTTTGACTTCGCTTTCCCCAGGCCCGCTTCAGTTCCAGTCTGGTCTGACCCTATGCCAGTGGCAAAGATGGCGCTTTGCTCTGGCGGTGGGGACAGAGATGCCTTCCAGAAGCTGGACTGTGGGCACAAGCGAGAATAATTTTTTTTTTTTTTTGCGGGGTACTCACGCTGTCTCTGCGATGTTAGGTCCTCCGTGCTCGGCTGCCGTCTGGAGTATTTCTCGCTTTAGCTGCGCGGAGTGCTGGGGGCTGTGCCCGGCACTGTGACGGAGCGGGCGCTGGCGCCGCGGCGGGACACCGCCCGGAGCTCAAAACTGTGTTTTCAGTCCAGCAAAGTCAATTTTTCCTTCCTGTAGAGAATCCCTGTACTGTTAGAACTTACTTTGGCTGTCTTTCTCGGAGAAACAGTTTCTATGAGGTGAGAAAACTACGATATCGGAGGGAGCTCTGCAGGGCACAGCCGCTCCTCTACCGTCTTCCAAGCTCAGTCCTATTCACCCAAATTTTATATGCAATAACATTTCAAGTTTTTCTGGCAACTGATTTCTAAAGGCTCTTCCTTTACTCCGAGAACAAAACTATTGTGTAGAGAAAAAAATAAGTCTTCTAATTATTTTCAGGAAAATTTATAGTCCTAAAGGCATCCAATAATTATTGAGTTAGATATATTTTTTTCTCTTCTAACCTACGGGTAAGAGACATATCAAAACATTTCTTTCTAT
The DNA here is from genome assembly GCF_023159225.1 of Perognathus longimembris pacificus. Classification (NCBI taxonomy): domain Eukaryota; kingdom Metazoa; phylum Chordata; class Mammalia; order Rodentia; family Heteromyidae; genus Perognathus; species Perognathus longimembris. The sequence continues at coordinate 133,140,363 of NC_063162.1, read as the reverse complement.
GAATGTGCTTAAGAGCTTCTAATTTAGCAGTTTCTTAAAAAAGGAAAAGCAGATATAAATAACTAAATGGATTTCTCAAAGATGTTAAGACTACTTACTTTGAGGTTCAATATTTTGTTGTTTCATAATTTAAAATTCTGAAATGTGACCTTGTTCCATTAAAGTTTGGCAAATATCAATGATATTACCTCCCAGTTAATTCTATAGAAAAAGGAATAAAATAATTTATCTCATTAGCATGGTCATCTTTTCCTTCATAATATCTGTCTGGAAACAATAAGAGACTAACATTTGGCTGCCTTGTAAACTCCATCTGGCAGCAAGGATAATTTCAGCGTGTAAAATCATTAAGTGAACACCCATCACTGACAAATATCACATTCAGAAAATTTCACTTCGTTACTACTTTTCATTGGACATATTTTTGATTGGTAATATAATCTGTTAGGTTACATTTCTCTCAATCATTCCAATTTGAGTGGTTTTTTTGGTTATCAAATTTTCTATGATGGTATTGTATAGGATATATGTGCTATGTATGTATATGTGTATGTACATATACACATATACATGGAATGGTAAGTCTAGGATGTATGTCTGTATGTGCATTAGATAAAATAGAGAGATGATAAAATATGTAGATATAGATATATTAATGGGTATATACAGAGAGGGAAAGAGAGAGAAAGAGAGAGAGAGAGAGAGAGAGAGAGAGAGAGAGAGAAACAAACAGAAGAGAGAGGGACAGTACTATTGTTTGGCATTCTATGCTGATACCCTGAGTTGGATGGTGAGATGTCTTTGGAGCAGGTGAATCATTAATCATATCACATTGTTCTTGGTGAAAGTGGCAAATATTATAACAAAACAGACACTATGGTAACATGCCTTTTATTATTTTATTGTAATATTTTATGTATTCTATTATTAACATACATATCAGTATATTCTATCAAGGAAAAACAGAATGTTTACAGGAACCACTAAATATGCGATATCAATTTCTTTAGTATTGTTCATATTCCTTAAATTTAATATTGTAAATCAAGTTCCTAACACCTGATGGAATTCTCAAAAGTTTTTCCATATATTTCTCATGTTTCCAATTTTCCTTCCAACTATATTTATATGGTGCAGGTATTTTTAATTATCCCCCTTCCTTTCTTTTCTTACTTCCATTAAAAGATTCGGCTATGTTTAGTTTAATTTCCATATTGTCTCCATAATGTTTTTCATTGGCAAGGAGTATCTCCTTACTCTTGCTTACATTTGCTGTATCGCTAAATTCATACCTGATGTAATTTAATGTCCACTGAGGCAGAGCTTGATTACCACATTTGCAAGTTTTTATTGCTAATTTTATATTTTTGCTTGTAGCTCATACATTATAGAACAATGTGATAACATGAATAAATAACCACTAAATTTATGTTCTGATTCTGAGAATATGTGACTTAAATGATAAAAATCTGAATTTGGAAGGTATGGTTTAATTAAGGATTTTGAGAAGATTGTCTTTGATTATCTGTGTGTCTCCGTGTAATCAAACAAAAGATAAAGTTAAAGGACCAAAATCAGGGAGAAAAGAGATAAACATAAAGGCAAATGTCACAAAGATGCTACAGTGAACTCTTTGAAGCTAGTGGAAGAGACTATAAGCCAAGGAATGTAGATACTGTATCATCTGAAAACTGAGCACCATAAGGAAAGGAATTCTTCTCTAGATTTCAGTAAGAGCACAGTGTTGAGGATCTATTGTTACCTTCTGACCTTCAGAACTATAAGCTATATAAACTACATTTTTATGCTATTTTCTTTTTTTATCTGGCACCAAAAAACTTTATTAACCTAGGAATAAATCTAACAGACAACATGTAAAATCAATACAATGAAAACTAAAATACTGAAGAAAGTAGTCATAAGAGGCATTAGAAGGATAGAAAGCCCTCTAATATTCATGGAGAAGCAGAGTTAATACTGTGAACATGGTATTAGTAAAAGTGGTTACAAGGTCAACATATTCTACAATAAAATTTCAATAACATTTTATGCTATTTTCATCCACAAATTTGTAGAAATTCAACATAGTGACAAGAAACAAAGGAAATATGGACATAAGTGAACAATGAACATGTTTCTGTTGATTCACTAAATCTGTTTCTGTTGATTCATTGCCTATATGTTCCATGTCAAATTGACTATTGTGTATCCAAATAGATGATGATACTAATAGGATCTTTATAGAAGAGAGTATAATATTTGAGTTCATATTTTAAGTAATGAAGATCCACTCTTGCAAAGCCTTCGAAAGCAAGAATAAATCAGAGGCAGAGAAAGAGGAATCCTACACAACTGAATGAATGTCCATCTGGTCTTGCTTTGGTACATGACTTCAAAGGTCTGAAGAGATTGAATTATGTGATGTCTTGGGATCCAGATCACAAAACTATATATGGGTTTTTTTTAAATTCTGTAATCATCTAAGCCAATTTTCTTTCTCAGACTCTGTCTCCCTCTTTTCTTTGCTTCCTCTCTATATTTCTCTCCCTCTCTCCCCCCTCTCTCTTCCTCTCTTTTTCTCTCTCAGAAGTCACAGTTCATGTGTTAACGACTTATTGGCATGCTATTACTACTTAGTAATGGCTTACTATTTTGCAGTGAACATTTTTTTATAAAAGTAGAAATAGTGCATTCTAAAATTATGATAAAAGTTCAGTATAGGAAGTACAACAACTAATAACGTGATTATTAAGTATGGTGCAGTGTGCATAATTTTATAATTGTATAGGCCAGGTATTTGCCTGATTCGAAGTGTAATAGGTCTGTTTGTGTTAAAACATTGCACATATTATTTGTGGTGGCAATAGACAGTAAGAATTTTTCATCTCCCTTATAATCTACAATATAATACTCACCATGTGAGTACTATATGTTAACTTATGCTCCATCTTTGACAGAAATGTTGTGCAATAAAACAATCCTAAGCAGGAAGAACAGTGCTGGAGGAATATCAATTCCAAACTTCAAATTCTTATACAAAACTATAGTAATAGAAGCAGTTTGGTATTGGCATGAGAACAGACCTGAGGACCAATGGAATAGAACTGTAGACCCAGAAATGAATCTGCAGACCTATAGCCACTTTATCATTGATTTTTAAAAAGAGCTAAAAAATGGATGGAAGAAAGACAGCTTCTTCAACACATGGTGCTGGCAAAATTGGTTAAACACCTGTAACAAACTAAAGCTAGATCCTTATATATCACTCTGCTCCAGAATTAATTCCAAATGGATCAAAGACTTGAGCTCTTTAGCACAGGTAGAAACTTTCCTAATAAAGGCTCAGAAACACAACAAATCAAAAAAAAGTTAGACAAATGGATTTACATCAAATTGCAGAGCTTCTGCATGGCAAAGGACATAGCTAGCAAGATAAATAGAAAGCCCTAAGAGTATGAGAAGATCTTCAATGCCCATACAACAGACAGGGCCTCATATCTAAAATATACTTAGAACTCAAATAATTAAATTCTCCCAAAGCAAATCCTCAAAGAAACAACTGCCCCCTTAATAAATAGGCTAAAGATTTAAAGAGAGACTTCTCTGAAGAAGAAATGTGAATGGTCAAGAGGCACATGAAGAAGAGCTCAACAACACTGGCCATCAAAGAAATGAAAATCAAAACAATATGCAGATTCCATCTGCATGTCCATTATCAAGAAAGCCAATAGCTCAATACATATGAACACATAAGATGATACTAAGTGAAATGAACTCTAAGTTATGGACATAAGTGGCTTATCATAGCTTTTGTTATTTTCAGTGTGCTATGTGTAATTATAACTTTTTCTTTTGTATTTCTCCATGGTTTTACCCCTGATGTAACTGTAACAGGATTTGCCCCCCTGGGTATTGTATATATATTTATCAGAACTAGGGAAAGAAAGGGAATATAAAAATGGAGAGGCAAAGGGTAAAAGACAAACCAATGAAACAGCAATAGTTACAAGAAAATATGCTGTAATCCAACATACAACTCTCGGGGAAAAAGGGGAGTAAAATGAGGGAGGGGGAAACAAGTTTGATAAGAAATGTACTGACTGCCTTACATATGAAACTGTAACCCCTCTGTACATTATTTTGACAATGAATAAATTAATTAATTAAAAACGATATCATGCAATGTATTATTATTATTAGTAGTAGTAGTAGTCAGTTGAGGGGCTTGAACTCTGGGCCTGCACGCTGTCTGTTAGTTCTTTAGTTTAAAGCTAGCTCTCTACTACTTGAGCCACAGCACCACTTCTGGTTTTCTGGTAGTTAATTGGAGATAAGAGTCTCACAGACTTTCCTGCCAGGGCTGGCTTTGCACTAAGATCCTCAGATCTCAGCCTACTGAGTAGCTAGGATAACAAGCATTAGCCACTGGCCCCCGCTGTGCAATATATTATATATGTATGTATATATATATACCTCCTGCTTCTGTTTCTCTACAGAACCCTAAAAAAATTCTCCCTCCTTCTCTTCCTTTTCCCTGATTGTATCACATATACACAGTCACTTTTAACATCTTTCCATTACTCATCTCTCCAAATCATTGACATATCAGAACTCATACTTTCCACAATTATGAAGTTCATCCAAGTTTATAAGTTGCCTTCCCTTACTTATAGTGAAATGTTGAGAAATTTCAAAAACCTCTGTAATCTGCTTACAAATTACCTAGATAAAAAATAAATGATAAAAATCTATGAAATTGTGCAATTGTATGTGTGTATATCCCATAGTTTTGACTGAAATGTGTCCAGGAAAGTGATATATGCAATAAGATTTCTTTATAAAACATAATCAAGATTTTTTTTGATTTGTCTGTGTTCTACAATTGCAACGACTGTCCACATGGTGATTAATGCATTGCAAATTTTAAACACTGATCATAAAACTGTAGATATGGAAGGACATATTTATTATAAAAATATATCCAATTTGTAATCTAATAATAATACTTTTCAAATATTGAACATACACATCAGTAATTTTAAAGTAGTATCTAATTTAATCTGCCCACAGTCATATGAGGAAGGCAACAAGAGCAACTTTTATGAAAGAGATAATTGAGGAATAGTAACTTTTTCAAAGTCAAATCCACTTCAATTTTGAACATACTTCAATCAACGAACATGTACTTGTCACACAAGTATGTTTTTAGTCTTGCGTTCCTGAAAGAATATTAATGTGACTAATCCTTAACTGTGTCTAAAAGCTGGTAACTTACAACTCTCATTTTGAAAAGTAAAGATATCAGAAATATTTAATTTGCATATGCCATAATTATTTATTTTGAGTTTCTCTTTGATTCCTAATATCAGAACTTGTCTTGGTTTATAAAGATAGATCATATTTTTTACTGTCAGTAAATGGCATTTAACAGAATGTGGTAAAATAGAATTGGCAGAGCTGAAGGGAAAAGGGGAGCCCAAGCCATTATGTAAACATGTTATTTCCTGCAGAAAAACAAATGAAAACTCTAAGTATGTTTTGAGATATGTTTCCTCTTCATCACAGCAGATTGCTATTAATATATCATTAATTTCAGACAGGATATGAATTGTGGTGTGTGTGTGTGTGTGTGTGTGTGTGTGTGTGTGTGTGTATGTGTGTGTGATTAAGGTGATTCACATCATAGTGAAGTTCTGGGAAAATTCACAGCCAGATGTTGCTTTCTGTAGTCTCAGATTCCTGCCTTGTTCTTCAACATTGCCTAGAGTGGCTGGGAAGTGGCCATTTCACAGGGAATTTGTCATCTGTTTGTGTTAATATTTCACTGCCATCTTTACTCTGTTGGCACCCATGCCAAAAAGATTTCCAGTAACTTTTTAATAACAACTAAAAATGTGAAGTTGCAAGCTGTCACTTCTTATCCATCAGTACATTATCAGGAACCAGTTTAGATGTCCCTCCTCTAACTCATTCACTAGCCTTTAGCAATCCTGGGTCTATTGTATATTTAATCTGTTTTAGAAACCCCAGGAAAAGACTTCTGAAATATCTGGCATTCGTTTCAATGCCATATGGCAACTTGGTTGTTTTCATTATTTTATGATGTTGGTAAATATTTATTATGTGTGTTGGCTTTTAGTCAGTGATGATAGAAATAAAATGAGAAGAACAAATCGCCTCTTTCAAAAACAAGACAGCTTAATAGTGGAAACAATGAGATAATATTGATTTAAAGTAAAATCAGAGGACAGCTTAAGAAAGATATGGTATTTCATCATTGATAGTGGAAAGGAAAAGTGGTTGAAGCTGTCACCAATGGCAAAGACGAAATAATTAACTCTGAATGTAACTGGGACACGTACAACACAGTACAAAGTGTCTAGGATAGTAAAGAACAGTAAAGAATTCAGTAATAACTTCATGGAACTCTGGTGCTCACACCTGTTATCATAGCTACACAGAAGACTGAGATCTGAGAGCTGATGTTCAAAGCCATCTTCGACAGAAAAGTCCATGAAATTTTTGTCTACACTTAACCAGCACATGTGGAGGTATGGCTCAAATGTTAGAATACCATGCATGAGCAAATATATCAAATGAGAACACAAAGGGTTCGAGTTCAAGCCCCAATACCTGCACAAAACTAAATTGATACAATATAATAACAAGTACAACCAGTAACATGCCTCACTGGCTAAGAAAAGCATATTTATGTAAACACATCAAATTTATTTTAGTTTACAGACACAGAATCAGGCTTCCATAGTAGATGTTAGAATTTTATGCTTATCAAATGATATTATGAGTCTGATTGCTGACAGGCCTAGATGGATCCAATTCTTCAACTAGTACTTTATCTACATTCCTTCTCTTATGATTGCTGTCATCTTGCTTAATAAGTAGAAGGTGCTTCCCTACACCTTGCCTTTGCATTTAGCTATGTGAAATGATGTGGCAGATGAATATTTTCTGGGAGAAACTTATGCTTGCAATTAGGGTAAATCCATCACAACTCTGACGTATTCAGAGAAGAACCTTTTCTAGGCAGCTGGTGCTCTTCAGGAAAGGCTGTAGAATAAAGACTCCTGAAGTCTCCACAGAGAATGTGTGAACTTTAGAGAGAAGCCCATCCAGATGCATTCTCTGAAGGAGATCTACCAGCCACATCTGCTGGGTTTCTGCATGTGGACAGGTGACTCAACTGAGGCCATTCATGTGAGGAAAATACTAGAGTTTGCACTTGAGATATTTTTGTAATAATGGGTAAATGATATATTTCCTTGACATAGTTTTAGTCATTTTCTGAAAGATGCATAAACGTAGTATCTAGTTCTTGTTTAGTAAATTTATTATTTGTTGAATGAAGGAGTGATTTAATGAAAATGTCACCTGAAGATTCTAAAATAGCATACTATGTATTTCTTTAGAATGTGGCTTTAGAATAATATTAAAACTTGGTTTCTATGTTTGATTAAGCTTTATAAAAGTTGTATTTACATCTGCTTGAATAAGAGGTCTGATAAATATGCACAGCCAGGGAAGTGTTGAGACTTACTTGGGAAAATGTTGTTTATTTGGTTTAATATAGCTTTTAAATTTGATTCACAGTTAATGTTCATTAACTTCTTCAGAGAATAACAATAGTAGTCACAACACATTCAGTAACCAGCAGAGAACTAGCACCAAGAAATACACATTGGGGGAAAAAATAACAAATAAAAGAAAGAAATCCATGTTGTAACAAGTATATACTTCATTTTTAAAAGAGAAAAAATTCCTTCACTTTTACTAAAAAACAGTGCATGTCTTTGCACTTCTCTCTCATAGAAATATATGTAAGACAACACCAGAAGATTCAGAGGGTATAACAGAAAAAAGGAGGAAATATATCTTCTGCTTCCTGTTGGCAAAGTTTTCAATTATGGGATTCAGAACACAGCCAGCATGATAACATAGATATGGATACACGGAGAAAAGCCAGGGTGAAGAGAGAAAGCCACAGCCATCAGAAGCCCATCACTGATTCACTAGCCAGGTCCTTGAAAAACCTTTCCTTAACAAAGAGAAACTTCTCAATGTCATGGAGAAAGTTCAATAATTTTTGCAGCATACGTGAGTAAGAATAGGTTTGGGTCTGGTGCTGCTAGAAAATATCTGAGACTGAAGAATTTATGCAGAATGAAATGTCACTGGCTCCCAATTCTGGAGGCTTGGAAATTCCAAGATATGGCACCAGCACTCTGGCCAGAACATCATCCCATGACAGGAGGCAGAATGCCAGGCTAGATTTACCTCCCCTGGTGCGGGGATGCTCAGCTTACTCCCTTATCAGTGCTCCCCTTTTCACCCTCTTCCGTGGGCGCCCGACCCTCAGGCGGCCAAGGTGGAGTGAAGGGAAACAGGCAAGCCTAATGTGCACACAGCCGAACGAGATCCCCTTTTCCTCCCTCCTTACCCACCAAGGAAGCCAGGCACAGACGGATCTTGGAGGCACTTCGAAGAGCAATCCAGTTTAATCGGGAGGGGCTTACAATAATATAGTAGTGATGATGAGGATTGAGCATGAGCTGGCGATAGGCTGGCGAGCTTGTCCATCCAAGAGCAGCTCCCAAGGACCTCCCTCATGGGCTAACGTCACTTCCCATAGTACCGCCCTCTGGGCAAAGCCTGCAAAAAGGGAGCACAAATGCTCACTGGCGCAAGGTGGGGAATGGTCTCAAAGCTATCCCTTCTGGTTCCGGACCCAGAAGGAGATAGGTGTGGCTTACTGCCACACTGCCCAGGGCTGGGGGAAGGGCGGCATCTCGGGCGCGCTCTTATCGCCCTTCCCCCCTTAAGGCCAAGATGAATCCCCAACAGCAGAAGACCAAGGGAAGGCCAGAGGAAGACATAGGGAGAATGAGCTTTCCTAAGGTGCTTGTTTTCACAATGATGGATCCACCCCCATAACAACAGCAATCCATTCAGGAGGGCATATCACTCATGACCTCACCAGCCCTTAAAAATTCCACCTGCCAGGGACTGGGAATATGGCCTAGTGGTAAAGTGCTTGTCACATACACATGAAGCCCTGGGTTCGATTCCTCAGCACCTCATATACAGAAAAAGCCGGAAGTGGCACTTTGGCTCAAGTGGTAGAGTGCTAGATTTGAGCAAAAATAAGCCAGGGAGAGTGCTCAGGCCCTGAATTCAAGCCCCAGGACTGGCAAAAATAAATAAATAAAATAAAACAAAAGTTCCACCTGCCAATTCTGTTGCCTTGGAGCCGTCTCTGCGCATCACATGGACACTGGGAGGAATTCAAACTCGTAACAGGCTCCAATAACGACTAAAGAAAATACCAGTTTTGAAAACTGTGTCAATATCTGCCTAGCTATTTATTTTTAGGTTTTATTTATAAGACACACTCAGCATTTAAAGCCTCAATCATTTGGTTTGAGCTATCATTGCCAACTTTCTCCTTTCTATCTTTGGTTTCTTAAAAGAAGTAGATAAAAACACCACAATACCTTCTTTTCTGATGTACTAAAATATTAATTTTGTTGTTTTCATTTTGTATTTTCCTCATGTATCAGGAATATTAGCAATCATCAACATTAAACCAGTCATACTTTATATCCCCATGCCATGTGATTTTTAAAATATTTCAATTCCTATTCCAAATATCATTTTAGCTACAACTTTTTAAAGGCATCTTTAATAGGGTATGAGATCAGTTTCTTTTTAATTTAGAATTGGATCTAGAACATTTTGACATTATTTTTGTTTTTGTAATCCAATAATTAATCTTAAATCATAAAGTGGTATTTTTCTCCAAAGATTTGCATGACTTTGCCAACTGCTATTTTCCTTCAATCTTTCTTTTTTTCGTTGCGGGGGGGTGGTAGTGGCAGTTGAGCTCAGTGCTTCATACTTGCTAGGTTGGGACTCTTAACAATTGAATCATGTGTTCAGTCATGCCTTTTGCTAGTTTTGATTTCTTTGGCCCATTCTGTACTAGAACCATGATCCATCAGATCTCAGCCACTTGAATAGCTAGGATTTTAGACATAAGCTAGTAGTACCCAAATCAATCGCTATTTTCAATCAACTGGTTGCACCCATTTATAATGTGAGTTTTAGAAAGTTTCAGTTGAATTAGTTTCCTTTTAAGATACAGATGCTAGCTTAAGGCTGTTTAATACAGTTTGATGTGTTCATTTGTTTCTCATTTCCATTGCTTGGTTTGTTTTGCATTTATTTCTTTTACAAAAGTGGTCATTAGTTAAATCTTGTCCTTCTCATCATCTGTTTTCTGTCTTCATCTTGTAATTGTTCGCAAGATTTTATTCATTAAGAAATGTTTCATAATATATGAAGTCAGCATAAAATATCAAGTACGGACCAGACGTTTGTTTGCTTAGTGAAGTTGTTTAGCTCAAGTTTGCCCTCTTCTGTTGCTACAGAGAAGTGTAAGACCTACAGTTGGCAGCTTTAGTTGGGATGGATTCCCTGTCCCTGTGTTCTTTGGTTCCTCCTCCTTTTCCTCTAGAAGTTTTACTTTCCTGTTGCTTTCTTCCCATGCACTCACCACCAAGCACCTAAGAAATGTCTCCACTATTCTCTCTTGTCCCTCTGTGATACTCTGAGAGAGTCACATAATGGTTGTAAGGATACTACTTCTGAGGCTTGCACAAACATCTCTCGGGGCCACACTATAGATCTGACCTGGGGTGAACTGGGCTTCCATGACAGAAGGACCTCAAATTCTGGTTTCTGTAGACAACACCAGGATAGCACAGCTGCTACAAAGCTTACCCTTATAAAAATAGCTTCCACTTCATTGACAAAAGAAAACTCTGGAAACTGACTCCAACTATTTCCAGGTATTACAAAGGGAGGATGAGGCCTCAAACTTTGAGCAAGGTTTTCTGACAGGTAGCCTTTGGTGAAGAGCCCATCTGACCCCTGAGAGCTGCCTGGCACCTCGCACTGGAAGCCTTCTGAGAACATTGACTGAGTAAGAATAAACTGTGTGAACATGGCACTCCTCATTGGTGTAAATCAGGTGAAAAGGGATAAACAAACATTACCACAGAGGAAGCCTGTGGTGTGATATCTAAAATATCATTCAGAGGTAAAACTAAGATTTTTCCTTAAGTTTTTATTTTAGAATTGCATGGTGTAGATTCAACACTTACATATTTACTTGATTTTTATTTAATAGAAAATGAGTGTTTAGTCTCATATATGTCTGTCAAGAGTTCAAACACACCACTTATGGGAGAAATTATATTTTCTATATTATTATACATGGTGCCTTTGTCATTTATTTCTAGTCTCTTCATTCTGTTTTGTTCACCCAGGTTTCTGCTTTTATGCTAGTGTCACTTTGATCACTATTGGCTTGTATGTTGATTTCAGATAGTGGGATATCTACAATTTCATTTATCTTTTCAAGGGAATTTTCCTATCTACAGCTCTGTATAAATTTAGAATTCTTCCTAATAGTCAGACAAGACAAATATATAAAGTTATTCAAACTAAAAATAAATGATAAAATTATTCTGGTCTCCAAATAACACAGTCTTGTATATAGAAATGTCTAGATGCTGTTCACACACAAACATACACAAATTCAAACTCAATTAACAAATTCTGTCATATTGCAGGACAAAATAAACATAAAAACTACTCATGTTTCTTGACACCAATAGTAATGTTTCAGGAAAAGAAATCAATTAATTTGATACAGTATCCAGAAGAATAAAATACATATAATTAATCAAGAAGTCAAAGATCTGTGCACTGGAAACAAAAGAATGACAGATGAAACAGGAAAAGTAGCAAATAATTAGAAAGATATACTATGTTTATGGATTAGAAGTATTAATATTTATAAAATATCCATAGTGTCCAAAACAATACAGTGATTCAATGATATATCAAAATTAGAATGACATTTAAATTTTTTATTTTTATTTTAAAAGTGATGTACAGAGAGGTTAGTTATATAAGTCAGGTAAAGAGTACTTGAATATAAAATCATGGTTAAAATTAATCTACATGGAATGCCTAGGCAGAGCAAGGTTAGCAAATGAAAGCAACACACATGGGTTATGCATTGAGATCACAATTTTGTTGCTTTACAGAATATTAGTTTGGTACTGAAAGCACATGTCTGCAATCCTAGCTACTTACAAGTCTGAGAAATGAGGGTAAGAGTTTGAAGCATATTATGCTCTTATCTCAAATTAACTAGCAAAAAAGTCATAGATAGAGTTGTAGCTGAGATGATAAAGCACCAACCCTAGTGAAAGATATCAGGTGAGAGCATGAGGCCCTGAGTTTAAGCCCTAGTACCAGACCACACAGACAGTCACACAACTTCAAATGTATTAAGATGTGATTTTCTTTCATCAAGTACAACAGAGTCTACCACATATTACTAGAAAACTACATGTCTTCAGAATTTTTCATTATTTAAAGATTTGCTTCAAGCACCTTAATCTGCTTTTTTCTTGTCTTCTCTGTATTTGACTCCATGATCTTCAGTAAAAGTAATTACTTGCAAGACACGTGAAGGTATTTAAATTGTACAAACACCAATGAGTGGAGAAATTCATGTAACTGAGAGTAATACAAAATGTTCTCAGTCCATAATTTTATTCTTTTGAATCTAAGAAGCAGTGTGTAAATAAAACAAATTTCCAAAGGATTAAGATTCTTAATTAGATGCACTGGACACCTAATCCATAGTTAACTGGTTTGGGTTGCTTCTTATTAAACTGCCTATATAATAAAAGTCAGAATACAAGGATATTAAAAAAACAACTTACTGAGAAAATAATTTCACTTTGTCATATTATTGATATGGCCTGTGACTTTCTAATCCTAAAAGTACAATCAAATAACTACAATTTCTTGCACTTTTTGCATTACATACTTTGCTGCATGTTGGTAAATATTTATTGCCCATAGTTGTTCTCCAAGGGTCTTGTCCCCATTTTATATGTGAAATAACAGATTTGAAGATGTTATTATTTTCCCTAAAGCATTACATATTTGAGGCCTCACAATCTGAGTCTTCCCCCTTCCCCGCCTACCTTTCAGGCAATGCTCCTACTGTTCTTCCTTCTCATTTTTATTCTCTACAGGGAATGAGACCCAAATTCCATCTCTACCTTTGCACTGATGAACCTTCTAAAATAAGTTGTTATGGTTTTCCATTGAGGTCACTGATAGCTACAAGAAGGCCAGTGGTTATTTAAATGAGTCATTTCATTAAGCATACCTTCAGCCTTGCTGTCACAGTATGATCTTACTGAATGAAAACCTATGGCTGTGCTCATGACTAGTGACTGTTATGATAGTGTTTTATGACTCTGAGTTCAATACTGAGTCCAAAACAAAAGGAAGGAAGGAAAGAAGGAAAGAAGGAAGGAAGGAAGAAGGAAGGACATATCTAAGGCTGAAAGAGTGTAGAAATACACTCCTCTATTTTCTCTCTGTTTGAATCTATTTTCCTCAGTTAAATCAGATGAGCACCAAAACTGATTAGTAAAAATAGTTAAATGACTGTGATGAGATCATAACCTTTCTCAAGGAAAGAAAAGGTAGAACTTTGATGTTTGGCTATTTATTCTGAAACAAAGGAAGTTCTCTTTACATTGATAAAAATGTAGATGGACTGCCTATGATGATATGTGCTCCAATTGTAAACAGAGTACATTTAAAATTATTTCTGGTAGGGCTTCAGAGCTCAGTGTTGAATGAGCATATTGGATGGTTCTAAGCCCACTAATGGTTGGGAATCACTAAAGTGAGAATGAAGAAAATAGGTATTTTGTTTAGTGCTGAACTGAGAGCCAGGCATTGGTTGCTCACACCTATGATCTTAGCTTCTCAGGTGGCTGAGATCTGAGGATCATGGTTCAAACCAAACTCAAGTGGAAAAGTCTACAAAACTTTTCCAATCTCCAATTAACCACCAAAAGAGCTGGAAGTAGTGCTATGGCTCAAGTAGTAGAGCACCAGCCTTGAGCAAAAAAGCTAAGGGACCAGCGCCCAGGCCCTGAATTCATGCCCCAATAGTAGTATGAAAGAGAAAGACAAAAGAAAAAGCAAGCTAGCTGAGATCATAATTAATATTTTCATTAGCTATGAAATTAGCAGTGGTGCACTCTTCTTTTGTACTTGCAATTTTCCTAAAACTCTCGGTTTGTTATCAGAAACAAACTAAATCCAGATTGTTCCCTGTACCTATTGGTACTTTGGTGATGACTTTGAAACTTCAAAAGTCATCCTCAGATAATACTGATGTTATGAGAAATCCATTGTGAAGCCCACCTGCTAAAGCTTGTTGCTTTCCTCATGTGATTGTGGCGACATTCTGTCTCAGACAACTGTACTTTCTTATGACATGGGGAAACTAGAAACTACTTGAATAAGGGATTGCCTGTCCTGCTGCTCTATAGAGATACAATCTTTGTAAAGAACACAAATAGCAGTTGTCATACTAAGATGTGATTATCTTTCCCTGTCCATGTACTTATCAAAGGGAGATAGTGAACAAATTATATTGGGAATTTTTTATTTATAAGATCTAGTGTAAAATAAGCACTTGCAACTTTTTAGATCTATATGTTACCTGTTTAATTAATATATTTCTCTATGATATTAAAATTTAAAAAAGTTTTCTATCCACTGTCAAGTTTCAATTGCATAACATTTTGTCTACTTTTTTTTCCTGACTGTTATTTGATGCTAGCTGGAATTTAAGAAATGACATTGACCTTATTCAAATAAAGAAATATTTTAGTAAATAAAATAAAATAAAATAAAATAATCTCTGTTGGTGTTCTTTTGTATACTTTTGAGGTGGATAACTTGTTCTAATTTTGATGGCATATCTTCAAATTCATATGCAGAGTTTTTTTGTGAACTCATTCAGAGGATATAGGCTGGAACAATGTGCTCAAGTGAACAATATTATCTCTGCTTCACAGATGACAGAACTGAGAAAGCAAAGCGAAATGACATGTTTAATGCCACAGAATGCATCACTGGTGAAATCAGGATTAGAACTCACTCTCTGTGATTGCCAGGACTAAGTGTTGGCAGAATGTCTCCCGTAGTTCATTAGTGGTGTTTGTCAGCTTTGCAAACCCCACAACAAACAGGAATATTTCCATACTGCTGGTGTGAAAAATAAGACGGAAAAAAATCTTTATTGTAATAGAAATCAGGTGGATGCAATATGTGATTGCTTATGTACCTGAGTTTTGTGTGAAAGTAAAATATACTAAAATAAAAGTATGTCTAAGGCATTCACCATTTCATACAATTAAGGCATGGTGTTGTCTATATTTCCTTTAGAAGAATGACATTTCTAATGGTTAGTTGCTCTGACCTAAATGCACTTATGCCATATGGCTCTCTCCATTGCATAAGTAGATGAAATGTTGGTTACTCAGCTTATTTTCTTATGAAAATAAAGTCTTAGATTCATGGTTTCCACACTAATTCCTAAAATCATTCCTCAAAGACTACTAACTGTAGACTTAATTTACATGAATGCTCCAGGTCCAAGGATGCCAAAAGGGGAATCAAGGGGCCTTTGGAGAAGGTGATATGAAAAGCCATTCTCGTGGTAGTATTAAGAGTTTTCTGCCATTTCTACTTCTATTCTTTCATGAATGTATCACAAGCCAGATTGCCATTATTACAGTCTTATTTGTTGGCATTTATACTTTTCACTGTTACTTGATGATGTTAGCAAACTCTCATGACTTAAAATATTTTAGTGTTAATTACTCCGTTTCTTGTCGTGAATTTTGATTTTTTTTTTCTACTGTTGTCTGTAATTGCTGTATCCACTTTCACCGTTGACATTACCGGAACCACACTGCCTACCCTACTTCTTCTAGTTCATAATATTGCCTATAGCCTACTTCACATTTACAGTGTGCTATATAAGGACTTCTTGTTCTTCTCTTTCCCTCTACTATAGAAACCCCATAGGGTTGGGGACTTTCCAGGTTGTCATAGTTGAAGTTTCCTAGGTAATTATATCAGTGTTTGTCACATTATGTGTGCATATACAATGCAGTATGTGTATATGTGTGTATGTTCATGTAATTGAAATAACTTGTAAGATGAGAAATTGTCACTTTTAGAAATTAATATTCTACATATTACTAATAATTTGTTACTGTTTGGAGCACACAGTAAGCCCTGGAAATGAATTTTAGTATTTTTTTCTAAGAAAGTGTTAAAAAACAAAGCCAGAAGCAGACTCTGATTTATTTTTGTATTATTGTATTTTTGTTCCTCAGTGTTCCATGAATAAAGTTTTCTTCTGTGGGTAGGCAAAACCTTGAGTTTAGTAAAATGTAAAGATTTCTTCTAAACAGGATATTTACACAATTAGAAAAAATAGGATATAGAAGAAGCAAATTTGGAAATCCTAAATACTTTATAAATCTTAAGTAATAAGGAAAAGGAATGGCATGTTTCAATTACAAAAGCCAAAGCAAAATAAAACAAACAAAAACCTATATCTCTAGATTTAAGTTGGCTAAGATCTCATCTGTTAGCTATAGTAAAGAGGAGCCTTTGTCATTTGCAAACAGATTCAGCTGTATTTACTACTTGTTTGTTTTCCTATGTACTTCTTGTCTTGGTTAGTGCACCAAGCAAAGTTTCCTAGTGAGGTTTCATGAAGATGGTGCCAACAGGCATAATGCATGCTTTTCTTCTCAGAGGCCATCAAGCTTTTCTGAATTTATAGTAGCTGATGATCCTTTTCAGAAGTTCATTATCAACTAGAAGAAGTTAACAATTTTCCATGTTTGCTCAGAGGTTTTATCATAAATGAGTGCTGCAGAAGTTTGTCAGAAGGTTTCTATACCAATTTAATATGATCATGCAATTGTATTTCTTTGCTCTGTAGATCTGATATTACATTAATTCACATGAAGTAAGCCAATCTTGTGTATCTGGAATACATTTAGTTTATTTTGAAGTATAAATTCTGTGCTTTCTATGCAGTATAATTCTGTTTTGCTGCTTCTTTTGCTATGTGCGTTTTTGCAAATTTAATTCATCCTGAAGTAAATGATAGAATTGTATTACAGTTTTTGTTGTGGTTGTAAATAATACTGAATTTTAAAGTGTTATTTAAATTAAGATTCTTACATTTGAAAATGCTGCCTTTAATGTATTTACAAGCCAAATTGCAATATAACTCCAAATTTATTTTTCTGTTCCCTGTATCTATCACCACTAAAATACTCATTGTAAAACAAAGTCTACTTTTCTAATACAGATAACTCAAATTATAATATTTTATGGCATTAAGTAAGATAGATTTCTTGCTAGCAATATCATAGCCAGAAATAATAATAGTGGGATTTATTTTACTTTAAGTGAATTAATTTTACCCTTTACTTCCATGTCTCATAATTTTTTTTCTTACCTACTGATTATGCAAACATCTGGAATAGAAAGCAAACTGAAGAATTGTCAAAATAGCAATCAACAAACAGAACTACTTCCTCGAGAATAAAACAAAATTCTAACAAAATATATTCAAAGATCCCAAAGAGGAAAGTTTGAATGCTATTGTAATGACAGAAAAAAGGTCATCTTTGTCAACTTTACAGTTTAGGAGTGACAGTTTGTAGTTGGCATCATTCTATCTCTAGGAACTGACAGGGAAATGTTTGAAATCATTAAATCCAGGAGAAATTTGTAATTTGCTTTTATCAGGCACCAGGGGGAAATACCCACCCTGAATCACTTTAAAATAGTGGACTTGAGTATTTTTCTTAAGAGGATAAAACGCAAAATCGGTAAATGGTTAAATGGCTAGGATAATTCAATGCTCACTGGAACCTTTGCAGATGTACATATTCTCTCCTCTTTTCTTTCTCTCCTCTCTCTCTGTCTCTCTTCTCTCTCTTTTTTTCTCTCCTCTCTCTGTCTCTCTCTTCTCTCTCTTTCTCTTTCTGTCTCTCTCTCTGTCTCTCTCCTCTCTCTCCTCTCTCTCTGTGTCTCTTTCCCTCTGTCTCTCTCTCATTCTCTCTTTCTCTGTCTCTCTCTCTGTCTCTTTGTCTCTCTCTTTCTCTGCCAATCTTCGGGCTTGGGACTCAGGACTTGAGCACTGTCCTCCAGCTTCTTTCTGTTCAAGGCTAGGAGTCTACCTCTTTGAGCCACAGGGCCACTTTTTCTGTTTAAGTGATGCAGAGGAATCAAACCCAGGGCTTCATGCATGCTAGGCAAGCACTCTACTGCTAAACCACATTCCCAACCCAGGAGTACAGATTTTCTTACACACATCCTGTCCTTAAAACTAGAATCTATCTGTGTGCCACATGTATGGAAAGGTTCCTATGGAGCCCAAACTTGCTGAGCAGGCAAGTCTGACATTCCAATCTGCAGTGTTTAATTAGTCTCTGTGAAGGATGCTCTAGCATCTATGTGAAACAAGTTCTCATTGCTGTATTTTAGACTTCAGTTGAGATTTAAATATTTCTAGGTGTTCTCTTATTTATATGATCAATCTTCCCCTGGTAGCCACATTAAAAATAAGTGTTTACTGAGCTCCAATTATACATAACACATAACATCTAATTACAAATGAAACTGAATATATAAGGTAGAGGTACCGACTGCCTTTCTGTAGAGCAAAATCTATTTAATATTCAGAACTACTCAGTTCTAAGTAATTATTGTAAAATTATTCATCAAGGACAAGTTAAAAAATAAATGTATCTTGTAGCCTGGGCCCCCCAGCAAGAGTATGTGAAGTTTTGATCAAAGTGAAAGGTGATGAACTAGATGTGACTAGCTGGTGAATCAAGAAAGCACTTTTAGACAAAACAATTGCCATAAGTTTCTTTTAATTTTTTTTCCTGGACCCTGACTTATAAAGCAGTGGGTTACCAATATTGCTTACCCACATGACATGTTGGAATAACAGAAAGGGACTGAAGAGATCTTAGGAAAAATTCAGCCTATCCTCATGCTTTTATAAAACAATTTGCTCTACTTGATTTACTATTTTATCTCATTTGTTGGGATCTGTGATTATTTACTTCTAAGATTATTTCAAACATATGAACCCAACAAATGATTGATTTATACATGGAATTTGCCAAGTGATTACACATAATTGGCTCTAATTACTTGCAATGGAGCTTTTATTCTATGAATTTTTCATAAGGTAAAAAGTGCACAGTAAAGAATTAATTGGCAAACATTTTAATTTAAATAGTGAGTATATGTATAACTTATAGATTACAACAATTGTTCTGGTTGATTGAAATTATAATAAATATTAAAATGTTATATAAACACATCATTAAAGCTATTAGGGCTCCAAAGTAAATTACATGAATTTAAAGAACCACAATTACTTTTTTACCATGGATGTAAAAATCTTAATGACATTAGGATATTTCTTTCCTATAGCCATATATGACAAATTTTATTCAAAATGTTTGTACTATTAAGAATAATAGGACACTATAAACATGAACCATGAAATTATATATACTAGTATGCTAAAGGAAATGCTCTTTTTGTTCTAGAACAATAACACTTTTTTGCTCCATGAATCCATTTTTAGTAGTTTCTATGAAATTTTATATCTTACTGACTTACTAAAGATATTGAGAGAAACAAAAGAAAAAGGGTAAGGACAAAGACGGAAAGAAAAGAACAAACATATTGCAATAACCATAGCTTCTATTATTGATGATCTTCTTGTATCCCCTTCCTGTGGTTGTACCTGCACTATCTCTGTATCTTATCTGAGTACATTGGAAACCGTGTATACTGGTATTAGAACTAGGAAAGTGAAAGGGAATACTAAAATCGAGAAACACAGGATAAAAAGACAAACAACTACAAAAGCAATACTTGCAAAACTGTTTGGTGTAAACCAACTGAACAACTCATGGGGGAAGAGGGAAAGGGGGAGGGGGGAGGGGGAATGAGAGAGTAGGTAACAAACAGTACAAGAAATGTATCCAATGTCTAATGTATGAAACTGTAACCTCTCTGTATATCAGTTTGAAAATTAAAAAAAGTCAACAACTCAATAACAAAATAGGCAGATGAAATACCTTTAATCAAAGGAGAAACTTTAATGGCCAATAAAAAAATAATCAGAAGTTCAACCTTTATAGTAATCAGAAAAAAATAAAAGGTGTATTTTCTTTCAAAAAAACTCCAAAATATTGTCTACTCATAGAATCATCATAGTAGGTACTCTTGCCTTAAATAATGAGTCAAATCATGATTCTTTATTTGAATGAGAACAATAATTTTTCCTATGAAAGCAGTTATAAATTTTAGATATAAGTCATCTCATTTATGGTTTGGAATTCCAAATAAGTCAGTGGTTGAAATTTCCACACACTTGCTTAGAAGTAGACAAAGTGTATGTTACAAATAATGTGATCAAATAAATACTTAATCAACTGCCCCTCTAAGCTGTCTTAGTTTCCTATGTCTCATGTAACAAATTACCACTGACTTATTTGATGGCCTAAAACAACAGGAATATATTCACCTACAGTACCGGTGGTCAGAATAAGTCTGAAACAGAAGTATTTGAATGGCTAAGCTCTCTCTGCTCACGTCCATCCTTAGGGAAGGAATAAAGGAGTCACTGCTCTAAATCAAACTCACAGTTTGGGAATGTAAATGCCAGCATATTTTAAGGCCTAAGTATAATTCTTTGTGGCTCTCTGAGTAGAGAGATGGAACCACAGTGGTAGAGGCTGTTCTCAACTAGCCTCTTCCTGTGATCTTATCTATCATTGCTTCCATGGATATGGTTGCAGAGTCATTCTTTTCCTTATGGAAATTTTGTAGCTCAAGAATGATGACAGTCCACCTTTCTGCTTTCAGAATTCTGACTGACTTCCTGTATTTTTGTTCTTCTTTCATTTCTTTCAGACCAGAATGAAAGTCTATATGTTTATAAAGACATTTGTTGATGTTTTGCATATGTCAAGAAGATCCATGACATTTCAGAATAGTATTCTTTATGTATCATACCCAGGTGTCTACCCCTTTTCACTGCTTCAGCTTATATGATTAATTGAATTTATGAATCTACAACTCATATCTTGAGTATTGGATTTTATTTCAGTCATATCCTTGTCTTTTTTCCAAGAACATTATCTGAAGACCTGAGAATTTTCCAATCTACTATTGACTCACTGTTACCTGCCAGTCCTATCCCCTATGTACCTCTTTCCTCTCTTGACTTACTGAAGCCATCAAGGATATACCATGCCATATTTTCTACATGTGATTTCATAATTTCTTCAGCTAACTATTCATTTTCCTTGCTTACAAATTAAATTTTCCACTCACTGAAACATATTTCTCTCTTTTTTCTAGTTTCTAGAAAGGATTCTATTTTCCCCAATGAAATATAATCTATATTCAACAGTATATATTCAATCTTTCATATTCTTCAGTGTTCATATTGCCACCAATATTATATTCACAAAAATATGAGCGTTCTTTGAGAAAATGAAAACTTCTCTACTACTCTTTCTGTTTCTAAGCCTTCAACACCAATAATGACTTGAGTATCTGTACATATTTTGAAATAATTTCAATTGAAAACTTAGCATTTATGAAAATGGAATGTTGAAAATAATTACAACAATGATATAACACTTGTTTCCATAACGTGGGGTTCATTTCACTTAGCATCATCTTATGTGTTCATAAGGGCATAGCTATTGGGCTATTGTTATCTTCTGCTATGACTATCTTAAACATGTACTAATTATTCCCTATTAGAGAAGCCATAGAGTCCAGTTGAACAAGAAATGTATTCACTGCCTTACATATGAAACTGTAACCCCTCTGTACTTCACTTTGACAATAAAGGTGAAAAAAGTATATGCTTTAATTTTCAAATCAGTAAAGAATAATTTAGAGAGTCTATGACCTTCCTTGGCAAAGTGTTTAATGACACATATTTTGCTACTCTTATTTTATGCCATTTTTAATGCAAAATTCATATTCTATGCTTAGTTTCTTTACATGGGTGTGTCAATGGTAAGAACCAAACACAGGTATAAAAAATATAAAGGTACCATTTACTTTGAACAATCAAAATCCCTGAATATGAGTAAGGAATTTGATGTAGATACAGAAGGTGACTGGTTGTGCAGAATAGCAGCTAAACTCATGAGGGATGTGTTATCTTGGGAAGAATTATACTAAGTAATTGGAAACATTCAGCAAGGACACACCCAACTGAACTTATTTACCTAGGAAACCACAGAACACATTTTGTCTTACAGGCTTAAGGGAATTCATATAACCAAAGATTTCATATTTTGTGATTTGTCCAACCAACATTTGGCTCTTTCTAAATTCAGAATATGAAAAAATATGAATATGAATATGAATGGCATGAGCCATTGACATTTGGCTAGGCAGGTCATTCTAATGTTTAACTTTTTACAAAGATGGGTGTTTGTTTATAATGAATTATGTTTAACAGGTTGCAAAATAGTTTAGAAGAGTGAACAGCAGAGTGGAATTTTGTTATATTTGGGATTTTTTTTTTCCTGTATCATTCCTCTTTTTCATCCCAGAATTTGGAGAGGGGACCTTCACGGTGAAGAAATAACTATGCAAATAGGATTGCATGGCTTCTATGGGACTGTCTAATGTTTGCCAGAGTGGAATTTATGCCTGAGGCATCCATCACCTCTGAGGTACAATCAGATTTGAATGTAGATTCCTGGAAGGGAGATGTCAAGAAACCCAATAGGGTTACAAATGATTCTAGAAACAGCAGGCAGAGAAAAGTGCTGCTGAATTGCCTGAAGGATATATGAGGGATTTAAGTAGATTCATTTACTGAAGAATATCCAGAAACTAAAGCCACCATCAATGTATTAAAATGATCACATTTTCTACTGTTTCTTTTACATTTTAATCTGCATCACGGTAGCAATAATAAATACTCAGAGGCATGGAGCTTATGAGGAAATCTGTTGGAAGCTTGTTTTTAGAGCTTTTAAAAGTTATTTCCTTGGCATAAAATATGCAAAAGTCATTTTACAAAGGCAAACTGTTAAGGATATACAAACATATATATGAATATGCACACATACACACACATATATTCATATATATTCAATTTCTCATGCTAGATTATTTGCTTTAACATCTTCTAATGTGTCTCTATTATGCTTAGTTGAAATTTTATAATTCTCTTTTCTATTACATAAATACTGGACTGATGTAGAGAAGAGTGAATAACAAATCCTCTTTCCTTCAGACAAACTAGGATGCTGATATATTTCAAATCTCCAGCTTTCTTTTTTTTTTGGCCAGTCCTGGGCCTTGGACTCAGGGCCTGAGCACTGTCCCTGGCTTCTTCCCGCTCAAGGCTTAGCACTCTGCCACTTGAGCCACAGCGCCGCTTCTGGCTGTTTTCTGTATATGTGGTAATGGGGAATCGAACCTAGGGCCTCGTGTATCCGAGGCAGGCACTCTTGCCACTAGGCTATATCCCCAGCCCAAGTCTCCAGCTTTCTTAAACTACAAATTAAAAAGTTTCTACAATACTAAGAATTTCATCTTGCACAGGAAAATAATATTTATATTGCATTCTACTGATAGATTATTCTCTTTTACAACATCTTAATTACAATGGATAAGTCAGTGAATTAGTATGTAAACCCTGGAAGGATATTATGAGAAAATCTTTACATGTACTAAAATTTTGAAACCAGAACATAAGATAACTCTTATTTGTCAGGGTTTAAGATCTTGTCCCCTTAAGCTATGAAAAAGACACTGGACTGGTTGTGGAATAAGTAAATATTAATTCAGAAGAGAAATATCTTGTTTAAAACGAGTTGCTGTTGTCTTTGATTTGTCTGATCATAGCTCTGATTCTACAGTTTTCTATGCCCTGGGCTGGGCTCTGATAGTCTGTTTCTATTATGATTGGGTGACTTGGAAGGTAACATTTTATTGCTCAAGTCTATAACATTCTAGTCAGTTGTTAATTCTTAATCAAGTCCTATCTTCAAACCATCTCCTCAGAGTCATGAGGTTGTTGAAATCTGAAGGACTAAGGCAGGGTAGAGGCAAGCTGTTTTGAAACAATGTCTCTTTCTTATTTTACTTCAGCTTGCTAAGCAATGAAATTCTCCAGGGGTCCTGGGTTCTAACTAATCTACCATTCTACTAAAACCGACTATATGTTAGGCCATAAAACAAGTGATAAGAAGTTCTGAAAACTTGGCCTCATATCATGCACCTTCTCTGATCATCATGGAAAGAAGCAGGAAATCAACAACCAAGAAACTTTAGGAAATTTACAAGTCAATGGAAGCCAAAAAAATGCTATTAAACGGACAATGACTCACTAAAGAAATCGAAGGGAAAATTTAAATATTTATTGAATCAAATGAAACCCCTTGAAAATTATAGAATACAAGAATACTTTTTCAAATACTGGCTTCTTTCATGAGAAGAAAAATATCAGAATGGTTTCAAATTAAACAACAAAACTGTTGCCTCTGTTTTCTGAGACTTACATTGCCCTGCCACCTAAACTAGATAAAGAAGCCACAGCAAATGTAAAATGATAGAAAACATATCTCTGGTGAACAAGAGACACAAATATTCTCAACAAAATGCTATCAAATAAAATGTAACAGCAGGCTGGGGATATAGCCTAGTGGCAAGAGTGCCTGCCTCGGATACACGTGGCCCTAGGTTCGATTCCACAGCACCACATATGCAGAAAACGGCCAGAAGCGGCGCTGTGGCTCAAGTGGCAGAGTGCTAGCCTTGAGCGGGAAGAAGCCAGGGACAGTGCTCAGGCCCTGAGTCCAAGGCCCAGGACTGGCAAAAAAAAAAAAAAAAAGAATGGTGTTACAATAAATATTTGAAATAGAGACTGTACACGGAGGAAAAAAAGAAATAAAAAAAAATGTAACAGCAGATAAAGGGATGCTATACTATGATAAAGTGGGATTTATCTTAGTGATACAAAGATAACTAAATATATGAAAATTCATAAATGCCATATAACCCATCAATCAGAAAATATATTAATAGATGTGGAGAAAGTACCAATAAGTGAGTCAAGTATTTCTACTTTAATCATTTGTATTCAACTTACAACTGGCATCTTAAGTATAACATTTTGGAGAGAAAGAAATAAAAGTGTATATACGTAAGAAGGAAGTTGACAGGTCTCAGGATTGGGTAATTAAACCTCTAGAATTCACAAAAGACAAAAAGAACTGATAAATGAATCCTGTGACATTTTAAGGTAAAAAACCAACATGTAGAAACAGTAAAAACAATAATAATTTTCTCCCTGATTTCAGACTTTTCAGACTTTTCTATCACTTTCACTATGCTTTGCATCTTATCTGAATTCCTCCATCAGCATACTCAAGGATCAAGGCACAAGGTAACAAACAGTACAAGAAATGTATCCAATGCCTAACGTATGAAACTGTAACCTCTCTGTACATCAGTTTGATAATAAATATTTGAATTAAAAAAATTAAAACACACACACACACACACACACACACACACACACAAAAGGATCAAGGCAGTTATGTTGAGTGTCCTGTAGCAAGTAGTATAGCCATTACCAGAATCTGGGAGGAATATCTTCCTAAGGAGCATAGAGAGTATATACAGTAAAGAAGAAGGAATAAGTTCTAGTCTTAGCGTAGGGAGAGTATAGTTCATATTAAGTTTTTGTGCATTTTACAAACAAGTAGAAAGGATGTACTCTAAAACGCCAATGAAAAGAAATGCTAAAGTGATGGCTAAACAGGATAGATGGAGGTAAAGGAAATGAAATGAATAGATACTAAATTTGCCAGACTCATTTTAAAAGCAGATACTCTTCTTTTCCCTAGAATCTATGTCCACCAATCCAGGGATAAATTTCAGGTTATCTAAGTTTCGACCCAAGTCCAGTGAAATTTGAAACTCTATCATACATGAGAGTTTTTGTTGTTATTTTAATATTCTTTTCTTGGCACACATGTAAGATTTACAGCCTTCCTCTTCCCAGAGAAGACTTCAGAGGTAAGAAAAAAAAAGATCCATCAAAAAGTGATTTTATCAATGTTATCTATATCAGAAGAGTGTTGAAATTCAAAGAATGATATTGCCTTTTCAGATACTGAATCTCTGTTTCTCCCTCCTATTTTTTGGAGTGATTACAATGACAGTATCCAAAGGTAGAAAAGTGAATGAAATCTAACAGTCTCCTTTGTCAACACACCAGAATCGCTAGCTTCCATTTCCACTTATAGTGATTATAGCAATTACAACATAACAAGAACATAGCCAGGTATAGAGCTTCAGGCCACCTAATGATTTTCAGATTTTCCATTCATTTAGGTAAGTAAACTCTTCTGCTATTCATCAAATGATTCAAATACCAAATGCCCATAATTATAAGATAGTATATATAGTAGAACAAGAACATTAGTAGCTACTGTAAGAAAGAACATATGGTAAAATGAATAACTAGTTCTCTAATCTTAATTGTCTTCCATGCTGGCTCAGTGATATTGTATTGTGAGCGCTTAAGAAAGACTATTCCTTCATTTTCAACATGTCTCTTTTGCTCCTTTCCAGCTTGCATTTCTTACCATCCACAGTTGATTCATTTCTGGGGCTGCAGCTAAATTACCCCTCCCCACATTCTTGTAATTGCTTCCTCACTCTGTAGACTCAGCCTACTACTCTCTTTTTTCTCCACCTGGAAATCAGCTACCCACTTGCCTTACCCCAGGATAACTCTTGAGTAGACCTCACATTGTTCCTTTCATTCAATTTTGCATCAAATGTTATTTTGTTACAGATGTTTCATTTGGCTACCCTGTATAAATAGGTTTACCTTTCCCTCTCAGACTTTAGCCTCCTTACTCTACTTTATTTTTCTCCTTTTTATTTAGGCAACACTTCAGCTGTGCTAAGGCAAAACTGTTAAGGACAGAAATAGTCATGCCCAGTATAACTTCTACTAAACCCTCTTCTAGTCATTAGCACCATAGGATTTCCTCAGTAGATTTGAACCTAAAATCATCTTCTCTGCATAATTTCACATTTTAAATTGTTGTGTGTATACTTATACCATTGCCTATCTTTAATAACTGCAATATTAAAAACTATATTTTTATTATTTTTGTGGTACTGGAATTTGAATTCAGGATCTTGAGCGAAGTTTTGAGGCTCTAAAACCTTTTGCTTTAGTAATTTTTCACATAGGGTTTTAAGCTTTTTTCTGGGCTAGTGTTGGACCACCATCTTGCTTTCTATATTTCCCAAGTAGCTGAGATTATAGACATAAGCCACTGGATCTGAGCCAGCTACCTTCAGTGTTGTACTGTAGTTAGCAACGTGTCCCAGTCTCTACTGCAAGAATTAAAACTCGTTAAAGAACAATGACTCTATGCTTTTTTTCCTTTCAAGCCCCAAAATTTCAGTTGGTTAGAAATTGCTCAGAACATTGTGTATACTATATAATTAGTAGCCAAATGATTTGTACTTGAATACTATGCATTAATACCCATAGTTGAATTATCTCATTATAAAATAAGTTATGGAGTAGAATAAATACTGTGGAATGAACCCACTGATCTCTCTATGGATCTACTGAAATTTGGATGGTGGAATTCATTGCCTTATGACCGCTTTCAGGATTATTCTAGAAGATATTTGAAAGCACAAAGACGTGCGGAATTTTCTTTTCCTTTTTTGTTTTTTTCTTCTTCTTTTAAAAATTACCTTTAAGTAGCTGTACAAAGGGCTTGCCATTCAACATGTCAGTTTATAAGCATAGATTCTTCTTATGTAGCCAATACAGTTGAACAGATACATTAACATGTAAAAATCAATTAATGGAGTTTCTTGTGATATTTTGACAGTTATACTATGTAATATATAAAAGGTTAACCATATCTTTCTCAGCACCACTAAGAGAGAGATGACAAAAATTTTATATTTAAATTTTTATTAGAAATAAAATTGACAATATATTGTTCTCCATGACTGAACATTCTCTATGACCTATTTCTCATAAAAATCCTTGGTTATCAGATGGACTACTTGTATTTATATAAAGAGGTATGAAGACAGATTTTTTTTCAAAAGCATAAAGATATTTGGCAAGGTTGTGCAAACTTAGAAAGTTTTTTTTAAATCACTTAAAATGTCAGGGGCAGTTTTAGAAATTTAAAAAGAAAGCAAGTCAGATAGAAATCTGACTTCTTCATTATAGTACTGGAGAAACATACTGACACACATACAAAGTTTTACAATGTAATATGAAAATCTACTTTCAAATGAAAAATAAATAGCTTTGAGCATGGTACTATATTATAGAGTAACATCTGTGGTGCTGAGATTAGAATGCAATAATGAAATAACATGAACAGGAGAATTTGAATAAGATTGTAGGGTGCAAGATGCATAAAAGCTTCATACTGAGCTAGGTCTTATTGACTTTCCATAAACCCTTCTATGATGATTCTTTGGAACTCATAAGTGAGAGCAATGCCCAAATCATCCTTCTGCTTCTTGCACTAGAAATCAAGTGTTGGATACTGTTTCATTTGTTTTTTCGCCTTCTAACTTTGACATTCAACATGATTATTTGGATTTTTTTCAATGTTCAAGTATATCTTTTTAGTTGACAATGAAATTGTATATATGTATCATGGATGATGTTTTATATATATATATATATGTATATGTATATTTTTTGTATACACACACATTTCCAGTGGTTAAATGTAGGAAGTAACGTGCTTTAACTCATATAGTTGTAATCTTGTAGAGGTAACAGCTACCCTATTGTCATTTTTCAGTAGTATCATCTATTGTCATCAACAATATCGACTTTGTTTAAACATATTCTTCCTATTGAAATGTAATTTTGTATCCTTTGACCAACATCTCCCTAAACCCCTCAATCATTTCATCTTCTGATAATTACCATTTTATTCTCTAGTTCTGTGAGATTTTAATAATGAGTGAAAAGTTTTGGGTTAGAATATAAAACACTGAAGCAAATCAGAGTATGATTCCCCTCATCAAGGGTGATGCCGGCATCCACCCTCTTGTTCATCCACAGGAAGATGAGATTGACAGTTTCATTACTTACCTTAGGGAATTGTTTTAATGGTGAGTTTATTTGCCTTTTTGTGGTCTAAATTATTCTTACCTTTCTCTTTAAGAGGGTATAATGAGGCCTCTCATAGAGTTGTGTTTATCTCATAGATAATTACTACAGCTACTGGGAAAGCATTGATCTATTTTCTTGTGTTCTTTCAATTAAAGTCAAAGAATCATTGTTTTGGGCTACACTCTCACACTACACCCTCAAGAGATAAGACTAAAAGTATAAAATATACTTTTTCACACAGGTTCCACATTAGCAAATTGAAACTAAGGTGTTAGCTTATCATTCAAGAAAGCAGAATAAGAAGAGATCCAAGTTTCCTGAAAAAGTGGTCTCAGTCCTCAGTAGTCTCAGTCCTCAGTGCATTGAAGCTCCCATTGATTTATTGCTGACAAAGAAAATAAACTGAAAGAACTTAATGGGAATAAACCAGTTATTTCCTTATTACTTTATTTCTTTTTATACTCCTACAAGGAAAATACAAGGAAAACTTGAATTGACAAGTTTGGTTTTATTTCTTTACTTGTTTCCTCAACCTTTCTTTTACTATAAAACTGAATGCTCTGTTCAACTCATTAACACTCATTTTATTTTATATAATAAAGGGTTACCCAAGTCTAGAATTTCAAATAAAGCAATTAAGATATTCAAATATGTTTGCTGTGATCTTACTTGTTGACACATCATATGATACTAAATGCATTCATTTCATTTTATACAGCATCTATTTTAAGGATATATTAATGAAATATATGCATACACACACATTCATGTACATGTGACAAATTTCCCTGAAACAGCTGCAAGTCTTTACGATAGGGTAGATCATTTGCTTATCAACAGCTACGGAATTTTATGGATATTCCTGAGACACTTACCACAGTCAGGTTATCAAATAGGATCTGTATCAATGATATATTTCTTTAAAATTTTTATTCAATGACACTAAGGTCTGTGTTGTTTCATATTTTAACAAGAATGGATGTGCAAGTCATTATTTATTGTACCAAACACTGAATAATGCATCTCCTTCATTTTAGCATTCAATCCAGCTGGTGGTTTCTGGCTCTAACAACATCCTATGGTGAAAACATATTTTATACTGTAAATTTAGATCCCAATAGATAATATTTCTTTGAACCCATTACATAATTATGACAATGCAAATAACAAACAGGTAGGTGAGTAGTATAAAGTCTCTTTTAATAGTACATATTTTGTAAACCATGAGTTTCTTGCATTGCAGTGGCTCTGGTAGTGGAGGTGGTGAATGTGCCTGAAGTGCTCTGTGTGTATTTAAGAAATGCCATGGAGAACCAAACCATAAGCATCTCAGTTATAAGGCCAGTGTTTCACTGCTAGAGAGGATGCACAGAACTTTAAGTTGGTTTAAATAATTTAAAAATCAACCTGGAGAAAAAAAAAATATATATCTTTTGCCAGTCTGGGGCCTTGGACTCAGGGCCTGAGCACTGTCCCTTGGCTTCTTTTTGCTCAAGGCTAGCACTCTGCCACTTGAGCCACAGCGCCACTTCTGGCCATTTTCTGTATATGTGGTGCTGGGGAATCGAACCCAGGGCCTCATGTATATGAGGCAGGCACTCTTGCCGCTAGGCCATATCCCCAGCCCCCTGGAGAAAATATTTTTGAGGTTGACAATTGGAAAAGATTTCCATATTCTGAGTCTGCAAAACACATGGCTATGCTATTTTGTCTTTAGGTAAAGGTTACAAGTGGTATTGAAATGAACTAGAATGGAAAGAAAGTCATTAGATGATGACCTGTTCTTGGTGATTATAATTCTGATAACTACTTTCTTATATTAACAGTGAGGCAAATGTTACTTTTTTTTTTTTTTACTTCTTTGATGCTTAATTCAGCTCCCTCTATGAGCTCAACATTACTACTCAGGTATTTACCTTCTTCCTGTTTTGACCCTTTTTTAGTATCAAATATCTGAAAATAAAAAAGAAATAACAACACCTATACCTGTACATGTTTTTTAATAAATATACCAAAATCTTACTTCTATATAAGTCTTTGCTTTTATTTCATTTTTTGCCAGTCCTGGGGCTTGGACTCAGGGTCTGAGCACTGTCCCTGGCTTCTTTTTTCTCAAGGCTAGCACTCTACCACTTGAGCCACAGCACCACATCCAGCTTTTTCTGTCCATGTGGTGTGAGGAATCGAACCCAGGGCTTCTTGCATGCAAGGGGAGCACTCTACCACTAAGTCACATTCCCAGCCTCCTCTGTAAAAATGACAGGAAATTGCAGGCAGTTATAATTCATCATTGTCATTCCTCCACACTTGACTAATTGTGGCTATGCACCACAGAGAATGTTTGGTCATGGAAAATAGGTACATACAAAGTGGCCTCCAAACTTTTTGATATTTCCTTGTGAGAATCTATATGTGAAATTAATGTATGTACAAATATTAAAATGCATATGTACACAGCCCAATATATATTACTATAGATTAAAAACATGTTTTTATTGACAGACTGAGAATATATACATTTTAAAATGAGTGAAGACCATAGAGTCCATAGATTTGAAACTTGTAATGCTTAAGACATTGACTGCCACTATGTTTAATCTCTGTTCAATTATAATGTATTTCAAGCCAAGTGCTCAGACTCACATCTGTACTCCTAGCCTGCTGAGACAGATTAGAGGATCTGGTCGTCAACTGAAAGAAAACTCTTTAAGACTCCTTCAATTAATAGCAACATGCTGGACTAGACGCACCATCTAAAGGATAGAGCAACAGCTGTGAGGGAAAGCTAGCCCATCATGTGTAGAACCCTGAGTTCAAATCCCATTGCTGACACACACAAAAAGTTTAAAAAATGTTAGATCTTGAATAACAAATTAAAAAATGCAAACTACCATTTTTATCATACACATCCACATATGTGTACTGTATGCATATATGTATATATGTATGTATATGTATATCAGAAAGATATCTTCATACTTATAATAATAGTATTTCCTTGAAACAGATTCAGTTCCCTAGAATACAAGTGCTTACTCCATCCACCTCCCATTTACACATTTGTTATGTGTCAGGTCTAAGACTCAATTGAGCATTTCTGAATTATACTATGAGGGATCAGCCTTCCCAGAAAGCCATGGTTGACTTTCATTGCAAGTCTGTGTCCTTAACTTCATACAAGATAGTGTTTGTCCTACATCAAGTAAAACTTCAAGGGCAATAAATATGAGGGCAAAATAACTTTTCCCCCCTCCTTATACCTTTTCCTTAATGTAATGAGACTTCTTTCAAATTCTTCCATTAATGAAATGCCACTTACTTTGTATGTTCATATGAAATTGAAATGATCAACTTCACAGAAAAGAGTGGTTTCTTTTCAAGGTTGTTTTCCATCACTGCTGATAAGGATTTCCTAACATTAAAACACAAAGCTTGTGTAGCTTAAAGAAAGCAGAAAACCAAATACTATCCATTACTTTATGGTTACAGCCAATTTTCTCCCCCAGATGATGAACAAAGGAGTTTATTGTCACATCTGTAAAAATGAATCAAAATTAAACATTCACAAATTGAATTATAAACAACTTGCCATTCCAGCTGATTTTCTTGTCTAGATACCTAATAACTCTGTATTAAGATTGATCATTCAACTCAAAATATTAGGAGCTTCAAAATGAATGAGATAAAGTATTGCAGATTTGGAAAAATTGCAAATGAATCTTGGGTTTCTAAACCCAGCCAATATGTATTAACTATTTACCAAATCATCTGTATATTTGTCTGACAAAAGTATGTATTTCTGTGACACACACTGTCATGCAATTGTAATATGGGTTAAAAATGAACACAAAAGAAAGACACTTGATCAGGTTGAATGGTAGTCATTTGCTGTTATGAAGCAAAAGAAACTAATTTTTTTGTGTAGGAAAATGCCTTGGGGAGGAACAGTTCTTATAATTGAAAAAGAAGACAGTACATTCAACTTAATCAGTAATGAAAGAAAAGGAAGTTATGAATTGGGCTTTTAACTCACACAGAAAGTAATTTTAGTAGCTAAAGTGTCTTGAAAGACAGAAGAAAATGATGTATGTGAAGGCCAAAAGAGAACAAATAGAGGAGTTACTTAAGTACTGCCTAGTGAAAACAAGGCAAACTGTAGTATGTGAACCTGTAAACTAGATTTTGGTAATAGAGAAAGTATCATAACATTTATCATGGGACTTAGAATACAACCGAAAGGAAAACGCTTTGATTAAAGATAATTCCTTTTCTATCTCTCAGATTCATCTAGTTTTGAACTCTGCAGTTTTCATCTAAACACAAAACTCCAGTCCCTTGACTTTTCTGTTTTTACTTTTTTCTCTTAGTTTACTTTCGGGAAAAAAAATTTAGCTTAGCTTCATAGCAAAAACTAAACAAAATTAATTCCATGAGGGTTTACAGGGTAGTTTTATATAAATATGTCAGACTAGTAAATAATCAGTAAGCTTCTACCCATAATAATTTAAACTTTTCAAAGTGTATTAAACAATCAAATGTAAAGAAATCAACTTTAGACCCAGGGTTCAGGGATCTGAAAAAGAAAATTATACCTACTTTTACAATAACATAAAAAATTTGAACAAACTGTAAGTTCATGACTTCTCTTCAACTCCAGGCAACTGAGGTCACAGTAACCATGATAAATCTAAGGAGATACTATGCAGAGAAAGATAGCATGAATACTGGTTTATCTGAGGTAGACTGAAAAAACAAGGAAATAAAGAGTAATGGCTTTACAGGGCCAGGTATAAGTGGATAAGATATATAGCCCTTGAGAAAAGTGAATGCTTCCTTCTAGTCTCTTCTTTATCATCATTGCAGACAAACACACACACACACACACACATGCACACACATGCACACACACACCAGACCCACTATACACACTGTGTACACTCACACACTAATCACAAAGAAGGTTAGTCAAGTTCCCTAGTTCTTCCATGTTGTAGCCTAGGCCAGGGAACAACAGTCTGTGTAGAAGGAACAAAACCCTGCCTACATCATTTTCCAGTCCAGACTTTTGCTACCACCAGGTCTGCAAGAATCTTGTGTGGAACATGCTGGAAATGTTGCAGGACTGTGAAATCTTAGCAGGACAGGAAAGTCTAATAGTGAATGGCACAGACTTCATGGCAAATCCTCCATCAAACCTGCCTTCATCATATGCACACAGTACTATGAAATGAATTTAAACTAGTGTTGTCGTGCATGCCATAATTCCAGCTACTCAGGAGGCAGAATGGAGACCCTTGAGCTCAAGGCCCCCTGGGAAAGGCATATGTGTGATCCTTTCGCAAAATCAGAATTTAAAAGTTAGGAAAAAAAACCCCATGGGAATGTAAATCAAGTAATTGCCTAACAGTGAAAGACCTGGGGCAAATCCCCATAAAACAAATAAAGAAGCAAAACAAACAAGGAATCTGAAATGTGGTCCATTAAGTATAATCTAAATATAAAAATCCTAAATTCAGTTCAACTTCCCTCTTTTCTTTTTCTTTTTTTTTTCTTTTTTGTCAGTCCTGGGGCTTGAACTCAGGGCCTGAGCACTGTCCCTGGCTTCTTTTTGCTCAAGGCTAGCACTCTACCACTTGAAACACAGCACCACTTCTGTGTTTTCCTGTTTATGTGGTGCTAAGGAATCAAGCCCAGGGTTTCATGCAAGCTAGGCAAGCACTCTGCCACTTAGCCACATTCCCAGCCCTCAACTTCCTCATTTTTCTCCAATTTTTTCTCTTTTTTCTCCATTTTTTAATTTGTGGGAAAATATGTATGTTATAAAATATAACATATTGCCCATTTCTAAAGGTACAGTTCAGTGTTATTACATCCATTCATAATGTCTGACCATTATACATTTCATTTTGTACATTGGAACTCTGTACTCATTAAACACTCTCCATTTCTCATTCTTTCAAATCCCTATTAACCTCTGTCATACATACTCCCCCCCCCCAAATATTGTCCATGATGTAGCCTGTGACAGATTCCTTTTGAAGGCTGGATAATATTCCTTGTATGTAGATAGCACATTTGTTTATTTGTCCGATAATTGGAACTTGAATTGTTTCTAAATTTTAGTTCTCATAAATAGATTTGGAATGAATATAGGTACATTGATATATTGTTGAGACCCTTCAATTCTTTTGAGTTTATAGCCATAAACAGAGTGATTGGGATGTGTTGCAATTTTTTTTTAGCTTTGTTTGAATGGTCATACTATTTTCTTCAGAGATTGTACTATTAGATTGTGCCATATTTCAATAAACTTTGGACTTTAGTTGATCATAGTATATCAATATTTCTTCTCTAGTAGAAGTACGTATACTATCCTAACATCAGTATGTTAGTAATAGGAAAAACTGCCCGAGGACAAATGGGAATTTTCCTTATTATTCAAGTAATTATTCTGTAAAATTAAGATTGCTTTCATATATAAATGTTTTCTTTACTTTCCCCAATTGCCCTTGTTATGGTTAAAATACTTTATGCACAAGTGCAAGACCAGAATAAGGCTTGTGGCAATTGGTTTGTGAAAGGGAATGAGGAATAGTGTTGGGAACAAATCTGATCAAGGTACCTTGTAGGAATATATGAATATGCCAAAATGAAACACTCTTGTGTAACATAGCTATATTAATAGCAATACTTGCATTGACATGAAAAAAATCAAGAAAAAAGAAATGATTTCATTTGAAGTAACATACAAAAATTGCCTTGGTGTATTGCATTTGAAATGCTGAAACAAAATTATTAAGAGGAACTTTTGAAATTAAGCCCAGAAAATGATCTTATGCAGACAATAGCAAAGACATGAATTGCTAGGGTTTCATTAGAATTCATGTAAGCCTAAAGGCATGGAGAGATTTAAAAATACTATCTCACACACACACACACACACACACACACACACACACACACACACACCATCATCATCATCATCATCATCATCATCAGACTAAAATTCCATACTCATTGAAACAATTTTGAAAAGTAACAGATAATTTTCAGGTTCAGTTAAAACTGAATAATCATTCTATAAACCCAGGAAAGAAGAAACTATCTTCTTTTAGGCTCTGAAAAAAAATGTCAGATAGGTAAGGAGAGATCAAAACCTAGATTTGAGATGAGACAGTTGATTCACATATTGTGTTTGTCTTGTAGACTCCCATTTGCACTCTGCAATGGCTACTGTCACAGAGCTAGGCATTGAGTACAGGATGTGAAAATAACCTTCCATTCATTTCTTTGTTTTACTCTTCTGCTACTAACAAAATCACATAGGGCTTTAATCTTGGATCAGCAGAGATTTTAGAAGTTACTAAAATTATGAGTTGGTAATTCTATTTGCCAAGAGAACTGAAGCACAATAGCCTTATACTTTACGTTTTGTGCAGGACAACCCCTTTATTTCTTTCTGCCATACTGAAAATGGGAACACATTGTGTGTGGTGCTCAGGGTAAGCTTCACCTTGAAAAGTTGTATCTTGGAAAGTCGTGCTTTGTTTTCCCTCTATTAGCCAGCATTAAAATTCTGAAGAAAGACTGTCATTTAATGACTATAGTACTAACTCTGGAATCAGCAATAACAGAGAAGTGTTTCAATTTGGAAACAAAATAAGCCACCATCAGTTCTTGGATCTCACAGTATTGATACTCCAGAATTAAGGTGTCATGCATGAATAGAGCAATGAGGTTAACATTTTTCCTTAATTGCTTTTCCTATGAAAATACCAAGAGAACTCAATGATGTTATTATAACATTACAGCTCCCTCCCCACACAGTCTGTCCCCACCTGTCCTAGACATACCAATAAATCTGACATCATTTTTGTCAGAATATTCTAGTGTCTGTAATGTCCTCTAACTAATATACCATTTACTTTCTCATCACCAAATGCAGTTTTCACATATCTGAAATTAAACCATTAAATTTAAAAAAAAAAGTCATATTTTTGACATGTCCATTGCTTTCCTCTGTCTGGAATAATCTTCCTTTTATCACTTACTTTGCTTCTTGAGAAGAAAAGAAAACACTGGACAATGATATCATCTTGACTAGAATAAATAACCCGAGCCTTTGCAAATTTTTCAATCAGATTTGTTATTAATGTCCCTTTAATTGTCAATGCCCCTAAAATATACATACTAAAAGATTACTAAAATGCAGTCCCTAATTTGAAAAAGGTTGTATCTATATAAGACATGCCTGAACAACTAATTTTTATAAAGGAACATGGCATGTTTTATGGCAGGCTTTTTCAGTAACAATTTTTATGAAACTCAATTTCTATATCCCTTAAAAAGGAACCTTTCTTTCAACAAGTCTGTGTCAATATCATCTCAAGTGACCACCAAGGCTTCGTCCCATATCCTTCTAATGCATTATCAACACTTCAGGCCGACTGATGTTTCTAAAATATAGATTGGATGCTGTAACTTCCCAGCCTAAAAGCTTTCTGTGGCACCACATCGTCTATGGGATAAAGTGCAAACTTGGTGACATTGCTTTCAGGGCCTATTAACATCAGTGTGTAAGTTACTTTTCATACTTTATCTGTCTGGTCCTAGCAACAACAAGCCAATTGCTCTCCACCCACCATGATTTCTAACACCTCTTGTTTCCATATGTTATCCATTTTTACCCCTTGAATATTTTTTAAAATTATAGGTGAACTTAAATTTTTAACTTTTATTATGAAGATGATGTACAGAGAGGTTATAGTTACATAAATAAGATAATGAGTACATTTCTTTTGGAACAGTGTTACTCCCTCCCTCTTTTTTCTCCCACTCCACTTGCTCCACTTTTCTCCACCAACTCCCCTTTAGCCAAGTTATAAAGTTCAGTTTCAACATTGTGTCTAGTGAGTATTGTGATTGAATTAGTTCACCTTTTGTCCTATGATTTCTGTGATTCCCCTTCCCTTCCCCAAATCAGATAAACTTATATACAAGACAAAGGATAGAGAAAAATAGTAACAAAAAGGAATAAACCAAAGGCAAAAAAAAAATAACTGCAAACAGTACAACAACAACAACAACAACAACAACAACAACAACAGCAACCCACTTGCTTCCATTTCTTGGGGTTTATTTTGGTAAGCATCAGTTTATATGGCTAAGAACATCCTCATCATATTCTAGTTATTACAAATGAGTTAAACCATGTAGACTGTGTTTTTATGGGGTATGACTTCACTTAATATAATTTCTCCAAGTCTTTCCATTACCTTATGAATGAGGCGATGTCATTCTTTCTGATGGAAGCATAGAATTCCATTGTGTATATATACCATACCTTTTTGATACATTCAATTACTGAGTGGCATCTGGGTTGGTTCCTATCTCAGCTATGGTAAATAATGCTGCAATTAACATGGTTGTGCTGGCAGCTTTAGTGTGGCTTTGTTTGTAGGCATTTGGATAAATGTCCATGAGTGGAGTTGCGGGGTCATAGGTAAGGTCTATCTTTAGTCTTTTGAGGAAACTCTATACTGATGTCCTGAGTGATTGAACAAGTTTACATTCACACCAGCAATATTGACCATTCTACCTGAGGTGATGTGGAATCTCAATGACGTTTTGATTTGAATTTCTTTTATGGCCAGAGATGTTGAGCATTTCTTCATGTGTCTCTTGACCTTTCTTATTTCCTCTTCAGACACATCTCACTTTAAGTCTTTAATCTGCTTATTAATGGGGTAATTCTTTGAGGATTTGTTTTTGAGTGGTTTAATTTTTTTAGCTCAAAGTATATTTTAGATATGAGAACCTGGTCTGATGTGTAGGTAGTAAAGATCTTCTGTTCTGTGGGCTTTCTATTTATTGTGCTACCTATGTCCTTTGCCATGCAGTATTTCTACTGGAAAATCAATACTAATGAAACTACATTTTTCTCCCAAGTCTTCTTTGAATTACCTTTCCCTGATTGTATTGGTTATTATTCTGTAGCCACAAATACTTAGTAAACACTACTGAAAGAATACTTCTCTGTGAGTTTTCATTTCAGAATAATTGAAGATTTCCCAAGTATTCAGCCTATGTTTGCTCATATTTGTTCTTCAAAGACACAGTGAAGAGACAAAGTAAGCTTTAGGGATGAGAATATGTTTGTTAAATGAAGGGATATTAATGTGTATATGCACATTGATATATCTTTATAGATCTTTATCCATTTCTATTGTTAAAAGGTACTCTAAATCTATATTATACATTCACCAATATGTAGTATAAGAATATGTATGATATTTGCTTGCACAGTTATAGAGCAGCAATCAGAAGAAAGCTCATGTATTTTTCTGATATATACTACACTGTGGCATAAATTTTTTGTGAAAGGTAATTTCAAATCTGGGGCAGATGATACTGCAGTAAGGAGTTTCCTCTCATAGTTCAGAACAATTTGATGACATAATCAACATAGCACAATGTGATCAGTCTCATTACTTTACGCTGCTTTGTTGTGTGCTCTATGCACAACTCCTGCATTGTCAGGCTGGATTTGTAGTAGTATCAGTATTGGCCAAAGAAAAACACAATCTTTGTTGTTGGTCTACTGCTGTCATGGGCCCATTGCTCATACTTTGAATGGCAAAGATTAGTTTTAATATCCTTAAAGGAAGCCTCATCACCCAGGTTAAGAGCTTCTTGTAGTTATATGTTCTTAAATAGTTTCATTGTGAGACATTGATCGTAATGGTGGTATTTTTCTTCTTACAACCATCATTCTTTTTGTTTCCTTTCTTTTTTTTTTTTTGACAGTCCTGGGGCTTGAACTCAGGGTCTGAGCACTGTCCCTGGCTTCTTTTTGCTCAAGGCTAGCACTCTACCACTTGAGCCACAGCACCACTTCCGACTTTTTTTTTTTTCTTTTTTTGGCCAGTCCTGGGCCTTGGACTCAGGGCCTGAGCACTGTCCCTGGCTTTCTTTTTGCTCAAGGCTAGCACTCTGCCACTTGAGCTACAGCGCCCCTTCTGGCTGTTTTCTGTATATGTGGTGCTGGGGAATCGAACCTAGGGCTTCATGTATGGGAGGCAAGCTCTATTGCCACTAGGCCATATCCCCAGCCCACTTCCGGCTTTTTCTATATATGTGGTGCTGAGGAATTGAACCTAGGGCTTCATGTATATGAGGTGAGCACTAGGCCATATTTCAGCTTCTTTTTGTAAAAAATTTTGTCTATGGCATCACAATCTTTCCCAGTTTTTGTCAATTGTTCTTTTTCAGGCGCTAAGCCACTCAGATGAACCTTTTGTAATTCCAAGGTATGCTTGTAAAAAACAGTCAAACTATTCACATTTTACTCAGGACTATCACCACTGAGTTTTTCCTTGTCATTGTCTTTAGGGCCATCTTTGGGTTAGCCTGTGGTAAGTTCAGTCTGTCTTTCAGTGACACATCAACTCTACCCTCCTCACTTAGGTAAATCCCCTGAATAGGCTACAGGAGAATCATTCTTCCCAGGATGAAACAACATGTTACTATTAATTATACCTCCTGGACCAGTTAAGAGGCAATCCAAAGGCATGGTTTCAATTATATAACAATTTACTTATAATTGTTAGATTCCATTGGTAACTCTCCACATAGTTCATAGGTGCTCCATATGTAACTAGTCATTCTGCTTCCACTGAATTCTATAGCACCTGATGATTTGGTTTTAAGAGAGCATACAATCTTCTTCTCTGTGTGATATAGTGCTAACATACGTGCAATATAGCCACCCAGCCTGGATAATGTTGACACCACTGAACTCAAGAGTCCTATGGTTATTTTAAATAAGTCTGAGAAGATCACTCATTTCTGTGCCATTATCTTAAAAGTAGGAATCCTGACCAAACGATATTTTTCTTTTACAATAACCTTATTGAATTTTAGGCTTATATTTTTCTTGGAGCTTATTTACTTCTTTTTGATACATATAACTACAAGAATATGTATTGAATATTTTGTGCAATTAACACAGTGAAATAAATAGGTTGATCAATGTGCGTCTTTATAAAATTATCAGGGATAACCAAGGCCTCAAAATAATATATTGCATGAAGAGAAAGCTATATTATAGCTTCCTTAAATTGTGAGTGAATAGCTCCCCTTCCCACATAAAAACATTTTCCCTCTGATATCCTTTATTGATGAAGATAGAAGAAAATACATCTTCCATAGCAGTAGTGACATCTAAGTAAAGGAAGCTAAATTCTTTCTCCTGGATACGCAGCCACAAAGATGTTGTGTCTTTTACCTTCCCCACATGATTGAAAGCTCATTTTAAGAATCTCTAAGAAGAAAAGGTAACTATTCATAGCATTTCTATTAGTGTCTACCATGCAAATCCATTGTATATATGGGAGAAAGTTCTCCTGGGAGGAGCTCCACAGAGTTGGAGCTTACAAGTCAGATGCACTCCTCGGTTTTTTCCCACCTCTTCCTAGTTGGGCTTTTAGGCCTGGGCCACTCTCTGTTAGGCTTGGGCTGCTTAAAGAAACTTTGTTTCTTTTTAGCATCCTGAAGCTTTTGTCACCCATGGCAAATAGAGAGGTGTTAATAGATTTTATTAATACCATGTGATAACTACAAGCATCATTTCCAATGACTAAAAAATGTTTTTTTAAGCATAGTGTCTTAGAAATTATTTGTGATCAAATGAGATATTTATTACCAAGGAATGATACAATTGAAAGTAAGCATTTTTTTTCCTCTTCTATTGACTCAACTTATTTATATCTTTCTCTATGCTTTTTGATCTGGTCTGAACTCCACAGGGACTCTTTAAAGTTTGAGAAGCTACTCTGACAATCTCCATGTCTCTCATGAGTACATTTTGTGAATATCCATTGAAACAACTATTTATGTCATTTTACCATAACAATTTCTTATTTTTATGAAGATTCTCTGATCTTCACCATATAAATTTAAGCACCTAAGAAACTGAGTTATGTGGTCTATAGAGTTAGAATTGAGCATCAAGGATCCTATACATACTTCAAGGGTGCAACAATAGTCATCACAATTCAATTTAAACTCAGAAAATATTCTGCTAGTGTATCTCACCCCACCAATAGTCCTTAAGATGTTTTCCATATGTTAGTTTTTTTGTCACCATTTATACTATGTTGTTTTGGTAATGTGTGCTAAACTCAGAAGTACTCAACTGTTATTTTCTTCCCTATTGATTTTTTAATCTGAAGGTGACCCAGTCTGATTTATGCCTATATCTGCTGCACAAAATTCCCAATATATCCTAGCAGGCTATACTAAAGGTAATAAAAGTTGTAAGTCATCTATCTAAAACTACCTGGATAATGAAAGCTCATTTCAGGGAGCTGAATAGATAAGATATTGATTCTGGTAAAAGACAATGTATGCTCAACTCATGGTCTGGTAATAGAATGAATGGAATTAGAAAGTCTAGCTGTCACCACAAATAACCTGTATCTGTTCAAGAGCTGAGTTGGTTCTTAAGTGTGTGAAACTTTCTTAACTTGGAAGAACTTAAAAAAATATAGCACTGCCAAGGAGAGCAGAGTGAATGTAAAAGAGGGCTCCATTATTTAATTAAGATTCAGATACTTGACGCAGCTCTTCAATTAAGAGTAGCCTAAGTTACTATTCTGTACCGTATATTAAATGGTGGAACCTTCCTTCCCATTTTAGTTTTGAAGAGAAGCTGGATGCTTTTATTTGTCTGGTTGTTTGGCTGGCTGTTTGTTGTTGTTTTTTTTAGTGCCTATTATGGATCCAGTTTTGAATAATGAATGAGACAAAAGGTATGAAAAAGGAGAAATTAACAAGGAAGGAGATAATTTTCTGAAAATATGCAAGTTTTCCTGTTAAGTAAAGACCATTTGAAGACACATACCTGAGCAGAGAATTAAGCAAGTGAAATAATAGCCCTAACAATACCTGTGCATAAACTTTAACCTGAGCAAAATCCAGGTATACACTCTTGAGGTCACATAGTGAT
The DNA here is from genome assembly GCF_023159225.1 of Perognathus longimembris pacificus. Taxonomy (NCBI): domain Eukaryota; kingdom Metazoa; phylum Chordata; class Mammalia; order Rodentia; family Heteromyidae; genus Perognathus; species Perognathus longimembris. The sequence continues at coordinate 133,097,146 of NC_063162.1, read as the reverse complement.
GGGAATCATTTTTTGGAGGAAAAAAAGGATGTTTTAGATCATTGAAAAACATTGTAACTGATGGGATACAATATCCAGGTTAACCAGAGTAAATCTAGTATTGCTAAGGAGCACTGTGGATATTCTAGATGCAATAAGAAGAGTGCACCTGGATTTTATGTAAAGCATAACCATCATCATTTTAAAGAATTGTCTACAGAGATATTGTAAATTCTCATTCTGATGTGGCCCACTTCCTTGTTATTCAGCTTCTAGGTCCCTTGTACCATCTGATGTAGATGTTTGAGAAGTGAGCAGGAACAAATGTTTCACTACTCTGTTTACTCATGGTAAAACACTATTCATGCCTCAATTCTGCATCCTCTCAGAATTCCTTGCTCATATGAGTTTGAATTGTCATGACACCTTTCGTGTCTGATGCCAGACTCCATTAAGTCTTCCATTCCACCCAGAATGTTAGGAGAAAATTTCCATGATTTAAAATATTTATATATAAATACATTTATGAATATTTAACAATCATATTACAAGGAAAGAGAAAAAGCATCAAAATGCTTTATTCTAACTGTAGATGTCTGGTTTCTTAGCATTTAAAAACCTAATTAACAGTCTTATTCTAAATTGTCTTATTCAGATTTCTTCCTTTTAACATTTGAACTTGATACATGTAAGCTCCAGAAAGTCATGCTCCCACAGCCCACCTAGATAATAGAGATTCCTGCCAGAATAGTGTAGGTAGTGATCACCCTTATCTGAGATACAAGGTTTTGTATACCATTGGTGATGCAATTAAGATACAGTGTCAACAATACAACATCTCAAAGTACATTAAAAAGATAAACTAATGATCTACCTATAACAAATGGAGACATGAAATATTCTGTAAAACATATTGTTAGTTGAATGTCACACAGAAAAAAAGTAGGAATCAATAAAGAATAAAGTCCTACTACTTGCAACAGCGTGGTTGGTTTTGGAAATAATCAGGTTAAGTGAAATAAGCCAGGGATGCAGAGACAAGCACCACATGATCACACTCACATGAGGATTCTACTAATGGTGATCTCATAGCAACTGAGAGTGGAATAGCAGTTATTAGACTGTTGGTGAGAATGGGAAGATGGAGGGACAGATAGGGAAAGTTGGTCGATTCACTTGTGCTTTGATTGGAGAATCTTTGCTATGTGATTTTATTTGAGACAAAAGACATTACAATGATGGACTCTTTTGCTTGAGAAGACTTGAGCAGCAAGGTTATAGTTAATGTAATGTTTTTTTGTAATGACAATCAAAACACATACTGGTCCTTAACCAAAGAAGCAACAGTATTATGAATGTCAAGAGTCAAATGTATGGGAGAAAGGAACAAAATCAAACATGATATTATTGGTAGTGAAACTTAATATTTCTATTTTATTATATCATAAAGATGACTAACAAATGCAACTAGCTAGTGAAATACAGATATTTTAGTTATGATTTATGACATCAAAATTTCAGGCTTAGAGCCATCTAAGACATATCAGTTGGTAATAAATCATGCTTTGCCCAGGAGCCCTGTATCAAATGACTAGAATACCGTTCCTTATTAATTCTTTGGTTTAACCAATAAAAATTCAGATACTTTAACTAATATACTTTTGCATTTGTATGCAGCACCATTTAGTGTGTAAAATGTTTAGCTGCCCCAAATCTTTCTTCTCTGTTCCCAAGCTGATAATGTGTCCCGTAAAGTCACCCAGGAAAACTGCATTAATAAATTAAGTAATCCAGCTGGGAACTATTTTGCAAACCTCTTTAAAAGCATTAATTGCTATAGAAATAATTAAGAAATAACACAATTCACTTGAAAAGTAGCAGGAAAATAGGATAGACTATGACTTCATGTGTTCACTTATTTTACGTGTGTAACTATGTCAACTTATGTTCTTAGCACTAATAGTAGTCATTGGAGTAAAAGTCTCAACATTGCTTATCGTAAGATTATTATGGTGAATTCACTTGCCTCTTTATGTGGTAAATCTTAAAGTTTAGGGCCAATAATTAGCTATTCCTAATAACTATGAAATATTAAGCAGTTATTTTTATCTAATGGCACAGTATATGCTGGTGGATGTTATTTTTGGAAATAGGTGTTTCATAAGTACACATGTGAATATATTCACCTGTGAATTATATGTATACATATATGTACACATGTACATGTATATATATTATCAAGAGCATTAGTGTATCTAACTCCCACAGCATTAGACCTAGTGGAGGATTTGAAAGCACCAGGCTGACACATTCCTTGCCCCTCCTTCTAGTGCCATGTCCCTCTGTGCCTTGACTCTCATACTGTTTCCTGAGGTAATAACATAGAGTGATGCTTATTTAATCCCATTTTCCACAGCATGGACATCAGTGTTTATCTGCTGTGATGAAGCTGAGTGAATAATAAGATGAATAAGGAAAGACAATAGGAAATCCAGGTTCAGTGCTGTGCACACAGTGAACAGAGATGAATAAGAACGAAGAATAACAACACATAGGCATAGAATTTCTTAAGTCTTAAATAAGCTAGCTGCTGAAATCAGTAGCATAAAGCCTCAGAGAATATAGAAACCAAGTTTCACTCTTACTTTCATAAGAAAAAAAAACATTATAAATTTGAAAAGCTCCCTAGAAATTCTATTTCTCATTCCTTCTTTAAAATAACAGGATCAAAAGTTAGTTTGACTATATTTTGTTATATTGTTTCTTTTAGGCAATTATTGACTCAATCCCATAATACCTTTCTCAATTCTCAGTTCAGTCAGTATGAAGAATACAACTGTCCTAAGTTGTATAAATATCTAGAGATGATTATCCCAAAATAGTTGGATATGTATATTTCCACTTCATCAGTCTCTTTCATCAAATCCTCTGAAATTCAATCCCATTCTATAAACATATTTCAGAAACCTCCACACATTTTTAAACTTTGTTTTCTTTTTCGTACTTCAATAATGTCCACCCCACTTGACTGTCTCCTTTTGCTTTCCCTCCTCTTGCTGGATCTAACCAAGAAGATGGGTTTTACATTTCTACCATTCATTTTTTTTTTTTCTCTATGTATTTTTTTATTTTATTTTTTTTTCTCAAATTTTTATTATCAAACTGACGTACAGAGAGGTTACAGTATCATACGTTGGGCATTGGATACATTTCTTGTACTGTTTGTTGCCTTGTCCCTCATGCCCCCCTCCCTCCCCCCTTTCCCTCCCCCCTCCCAGTTGTTCAGTTCACTTACACCAAATAGTTTTGCAAGTATTGCTTTTGTAGTTATTTCTCTTTTTTTACCCTGTGTCTCTCGAATTTGGTATTCCCTTTGAATTTCCTACTTCCCATACCAGTAAACACGGTTTCCAATATACTCAGATAAGATTACAGAGATAGTGTAGGTGCAAACATAGGAAGGTGATACAAAACATCATCAATAATAGAAACTACACATACACATAAGACGTTTAAAGTAATTATAACTGTGATATATCACTTGTTTCCATATCATGGAGTTCATTTCATTTAGCATCATCTTATGTGTTTCTAAGGGTATAGCTATTGGGCCTTGTGATGCTCTGCTATGGCTTGCCTAAACCTGTACTAATTATTCCCAATAAGGGAGGCCATAGAGTCCATGTTTCTTTGGGTCTGGCTCACTTCACTTAGTATAACTATTTCCAAGTCCTTCCATTTCCTTACAAATGGAACAATGTCATTCTTTCTGATAGAGGCATAAAATTCCATTGTGTAAATGTACCACATTTTCCTGATCCATTCATCTACGGAGGGGCATCTGGGTTGGTTCCAGCTTCTCGCTATGACAAATTGTGCTGCGATGAACATTGTTGTGCTGGTGGCATTACTGTGATTTTGTTTGTGGGCTTTTGGATAGATACCCAACAGTGGGGCTGCTGGGTCATAGGGGAGTTCTATATTGAGCCTTCTGAGGAATCTCCATACTGCTTGCCAGAGTGGCTGAACCAGTTTACATTCCCACCAACAATGAAGTAGGGTTCCCTTTTGGCCACATCCCCTCCAACAATTGTTATTGTTAGTTTTCTTGATATATGACATTCTTACTGGGGTGAGATGGAATCTCAATGTTGTTTTGATTTGCATTTCCTTTATGGCCAGTACAATAGTATGGAAAAAAGATAGCCTCTTTAACAAGTGGTGCTGGCAAAACTGGCTCAACACATGCAACAAACTAAAACTAGATCCTTATATATCACCCTGCACCAAAATCAATTCCAAATGGATTAAAGACCTTGAAATCAAAACAGGCACCCTGAAGACACTAAAGGAAGGAGTAGGAGAAACACTTGGGCTCCTTGGCACAGGACAGAACTTCCTTAACAAAGACCCTGAAAGGCTACAAATCAAAGAAAGGTTGGACAAATGGGATTGCATCAAACTCCAGAGCTTCTGCACGGCAAAGGACATAGCTCTCAAGATAAACAGAAAGCCCACAGACTGGGAGAAAATCTTTACCGGACATTCAACAGACAAAGGCCTCATCTCTAAAATATATGCAGAACTAAAAAAATTACCTTCTTCCAAAACAAAACTGCAAAGAACCAATAGCCCCCTCATCAAGTGGGCTAAAGACTTACAAAGAAACTTCTCTGATGAGGAAATGAGAATGGCCAATAGACATATGAAAAAATGCTCTACCATTCATTTTTAAAAAAATATATTAGATACTGTATATGAGAGGTACATGGTATTCCACTTTCTCAGTCTGGGTTATTTCACTTAACATGATGATTAGTGTATAACACAGAGAAGTATCAATTATGTGTCTGTAAATCTATCTTTGAAATGTTTTGAATCTATAAGGGGAAAAGACATTTATTTCCAATTTATGTGAGTATTATATTACTCTTTGTGAAGATGATATCATCAATGAGTATGGTGAGGTTTTTTTTAATGGATAAGGATACAATAAAAATTATCAAGTAATGCCTGGAAATGTGGCTTAGTGCCTAGCATGTATGAAGCCTGTGTTCAATTCTGCATTATCACATAAACAGAAAAAGCTGGAAGTGGTGCTGTAGCTCAAGTAGTAGCGTGCTAGCCTTGAGCAAAGGAGCTCAGGACAGTACCCAGATCCTGAGTTCAAGTACTATGAACAGAAAAAAAAATTGTACGGTGAAGTAGAGTGGTACTGGGATTTGACCTCTAGGATTTGTGCTCCATTACTTAAGCCAGGTCTTACTTAGCTTTTCTTGCTTTCAATATTTTGTAAATGAAATCTTGCTTCTTCCAAGGCTAGGCTGGACCACGATGCCCCTATTTATGCTGCTTTTGTATCAGGTACAACAGTCCACATGGTGATGTAATGCCCAGCTTTTGATTGATTGAAATAGGATCTTACTAGCATTGTACCTGAGCTGATCTTAAGTCAGGTTCCATTGATCTCAGCCTCCTGAGTACTCAATCAGTCTCCTGAGTGAGATTGCAGACATAAGGTACTATGCCCAGCTTCAACACATGTTCTTTCTTGAAGGAACAGAAAAAAGGAATAAAGGAAACATTCTGTGGTATAATAGGCATAGTATTAAGAACAAAAAATGAGAAGGAGGGGCTGGGGATATGGCCTAGTGGCAAGAGTGCTTGCCTCGTATACATGAGGCCCTGGGTTCGATTCCCCAGCACCACATATACAGAAAATGGCCAGAAGTGGCACTGTGGCTCAAGTGGCAGAGTGCTAGCCTTGAGCAAGAAGAAGCCAGGGACAGTGCTCAGGCCCTGAGTCCAAGCCTCAGGACTGGCCAAAAAAAAAAAAATGAGAAGGAAAAATATTGGAAAATTCAGTTCATAATTCATGGATAATGAACCCCATTAAAATGGCAAGGGAGATGCATTCAGTTTCACAAGTTTGGTAAACAGAAAGTAGGTTAAAAGAAAAGCCCATTATTAATAATTTCCAAACAGATAGAGTTTGCACACCTAAGAAACTATACTCAGTATGATAACATGTTTGTTTAAAAAAAAATACAGTGACAATATGTAAATATTGATAAAAGCTAACAATTATTGATTAACTACAGTGTGTCAAAATGTGTCTATTATTACATAACCTTTGTTCCTCTTGTGTGTGCATGTTTTGTGGTTGTGTGTGTGTGTGTGTGTGTGTGTTACTTTTCAATGGCGAAGTGACCATAATAGTGCCATTGTGTGTTAAGGGTTATAAAATCAAACTCAGAAACACCAGCCAGTGTCACAGGCTATATAAAAATCTATGTTTTTGTTATGACTTTTGCTTTTTTCTAGAATGTTACACCAAAACAAATTCCTTTTATAACACAATAATATAACAGAATCCAAAGTTTCACAGAAAGGGAAATTTAAGTAACCTTAAAAGATAATTACTGTTTCTTTGGACTAAAAATGAGCTTAACATTATCTGAACAGAATTACAAAGAGAAAGTAGTTATAACTGTTTAGCACATAATTAAGAGAAGACAGAAGGTGCAAAATCCATGAGGTGTATCTTTCAATGAAAGATAAAACATCACATTATTAGGGCAAGGTGGGATGAAACTGGATACAGACATTTGAAATGCAAGAAGACAGCAAATGTGCCCTCCTGTCAGAAGCAGGTATAAGCCTGTTTGTAGCGGCCACTTTAGATTGTTTAGAGACAGACGGGAGGTGAAAAAGTTAAAAATTATTTTCAGTATCCATGTAGGCAGTTTGAAGATGTCATAGTGAAGGGATCCTAACCTAGAATTTCACTGTATCTGAAGCAACCTAGCAGGTAGGTGCCCAGAAATGATTGGATTTTCCAAGGATGCATTGCTAGGAAAATATGTGCTTACCTTAAAGTAGAAACATTTTCTCTTTTCTATGAGTAACAGGCATTTTTCTGTAAAGTCTGTCGAAGATATTTGAGGTGAGGGTGAAAAAATATTAAAGATGCATAAGAGAAGTCAAATAAAATCACTTCTAACATGGTACCTAGAAACAGAAATTCATATGAATGCTATAGATTAACAACCAAAAATGACAAGAGAATTAATTGCAAAATGCCAGGTCATACTATCTTCCACTATAGGAAAATGAGGTTCCTCTCTTTCAGGATCCCAAGGGGAAATAAGAAAATGACGAAGGCACTCTACTTGTAAAATAAAGCAAGGTTACACCAATAATGTATCAAGCCTTGTTCAAATGAACCAGGAAAAGACTTCTTTTAGCCAATACATAGTAGTGGCTACACATACTCTTACAATAAATAATCAGAATATAGGCAATGAACTATGCAAAACTGGTTTCAGGATCCTAAGCATTGCTCAAAGAATATAGGAAAGTCCACCAATGTATGCACATACACCACGTTAAAAATCTCTCAAATAATAGCAGTGTGTGTTGAATTTGGCTGGGAATGGTTTGTAGAGAATTTTTGAATCTATGGGCCTAGCAGATAATTACTTGCTGTTTTCTTTTGATAGTCTGTGTCTTCAGTACTATATTAATGCTGGCCTCCTTTTATTTATTTGTTTATGTATTATTTTAGAAGAGTTGGAAGATTTGCATTAATTCTTCAAATTTTTGGGAGAATTTGCCTGTAAAGCCAATTGGTTCTAGGCTTTTCTTTTGATAGGAATTTTATTATTATTATTTTAATCCTCTTCCTATTTGTATTTCTATGTACTTTGACTTTTTCATAATTGAATATTTGTAAATTGTATGGTCCTAGGAGTTCGTTTCTTTTCTACTGTATATTTTTGGAACATAATTGTCATACTGCTCATATGTAGAAATACATAATATATAAAATAATATACTACTCTTTTAATTGGGTGGCATTAGTTGAAATGTGTCTCTCTTAATTCATATTTTATTTGTCATTTTAAAATTTATTCTTGGCTTAATATTAAGGGAAGATGATTTGCTTGTCTCTGAACAAAATTAACTTTCATAGATTCATTGCTTTTTCTTCAACTGTCTCTGAACAAATATTCACTATTTCATTCCTCCTGCTAGTTGAGGCTTAGTCTTTTCTTTTCTATGAACCAATCAAAGCTGTTGTATAAAGGCTTTCTTGGTCTCAGTATTTCAGTTTCTAGCTTGTCTTTAATTAAAGCAGTGGTCTATTTTCCAAAAGGGGTCCTTAAACATATTTTGCAAATTGAATGCCTTTAAATAACAGAAAAAAAGTATTATTTTAAAGAAGTCCAAATTAGGGCTGGCAATGTGGCCTAGTGGTAGAGTACTTGCTTAGCATGCAGAAAGCCCTGGGCTCAATTCCTGTGCACCACAAATACACAAAAAGCCTGAAGTGAAGCTGTGGCTCAAATAGTAGAGTGCTAGCCTTGAGCTAAAAGAAGCCAGGGGACAGTGCTTAGGCCCTGAGTTCAAGCCCCAGGACTGGCAAAAAAAAAAAAAAAGAAAGAAAGGAAACAAAAAGAATGATGGTTGTGAGAAGATAAATACCACCATTCCAATCAATGGGGGTGGGGGTGGGTTGAGGAGTTGGGAGGAGGGAAGGAAGGAGAAAAATGAGGAATGGGAAATCAAGTATAACAAGAAATGTGTATGTATTCACTACCTTAAGTATGTAACTGTAACCCCTCTATACATCATTTTGACTATTAAAAAAACAAATCCAGGGGCAGTGCTCAGGTCCTGAGTTTAAGACAAAGGCATGGCAAAAAAAAATGAAGTTCGAATGAGAAATTCAAAATTAAAGTATCATCAATGTCATGCTTCCTCTAGAAACTAGAAGTCTTGAATCTCCTTGCTTTCTAGTGGCATCAGTCAAACCTTTTCATTTCTTGCCCTATAGTAGTTTGGTTTTACAGAGAAACAATTAATACACAGATTGATGAAAAACCTTATTGAAATAATTGGCTCACAAAGGACAAGAAGATTAACTATTACTATCTACTAAGTAGAAAACTATAGAAGCTGATGGTTCAATCCAGCCTCAGAAGCTTAAATCTGACCCTGAGAATGGGGGTTTCTGGCAAAAAGTATGAGTCCAAGGTCAGGAACAGAAGTGTTGTCTTTCAGAGCTTCAGGAGAAGCTGAAAGATTCAGTTAAAGGGTAGAAAGAGGTTTATCCTTTTCTTTGTGCTATTGTTCTATTTTTAACTCTCAACAGTTGTATAATGTCTGCCGTAATGATTTTATGGTGGATTTTCTTCATACAATTCATTTATTCAAATGGCAATCACTTTTAGACACAAGTAGGATGTGCTTGAGTACATTGGTTGTCCTTTATTAGCCCAATCAAGTTGAAACAGAAAGTAATCTTTAGTGACCTTGTTTTAACATCTGTCTCTGTCATCACATAGAATTTGCCATGTTTTTGTGGTGAGTTGACTATAGGCCTCCTATGATATAAGCTTGACCAAATTACAGATGGCAAACCCCTATTTCCAAGCAACTCAATCAACATTCAAGACATCCCCAGGTACTAGCATTTATAATGAGTGGTCATCTCTTTGTTTCTACAATATATTAGATCCTGTTTTTATATTAACAACATGCAGTGCTCATATAAAACAATTAATGAAGGCTGGTCTTGAAACTTCTACCTCAGGCACTGACCATGATATAATTTCCTAAGGTCATCATCAGGTTTGATGCTTACTAAGACTAATGGGATTCAAAATAGCTGTTCATTTTACATTACAGTTTATTAAGTATAGGTAAAAATTCAAATCAAAAGGAAAAAGTAGCACATGGGATTAATTCCAGGAGAAAGCAGAATTGTGCGTAAAGATGTCTCTACCAGTGAAGAAACCCAAATACGACTGTCTGTAGTGTTATCACACCAGAGTGTACTTGAGACTTGAAATCAGGGAAATTATTGGGATCCACAGGCACACAGCCAATGGAAAAGATGATTCAATTATGAGGAATTCCATGACCAAAAATAAAAATACACATCCACCATAAATTACATTGTTAGAATATACGAACCCATAAAAATGGTGCTGTGTGGCTGAAGACTTCAGATGTATTTAAAAAAGAATTCTGTTATTAAGACTCTTACACAAGCTCAGAGATCACATCTCCCCAACAGGGGCCTTCTGAAAGTGTTGGATGTGCAACATTGAGCAACCCAGATTGCTCATTTTATATATATATATACACACATATATATATGAACATATATATGTGTGTATATGTGTGTATACATACGCATGTATATGTATATTCATGCGTATGTATATACACATATATGTACACATATATAATCAATACATATGTGATATATGTATTTCTGAATGTGTATGATGTACAGTCTTGTGTGACCCTGGTTGGTAATATATATATATAATATATATGTATATATACATATATAATGTATGTGCTATGTGTCAGAACTATAGCATAATTATATTTACTTTAGCTTCACTTTTTGATACATAAAATTATATATCATTTCAGTTTAAATCACACAGCTAAACAATCCACCAATATCCTTGCTATGAGATTTATTTTCTTTGAGAGATCCATTATGTAATATCTTTGAAAAAAGAATTCAAGTAAAATAACTCAAGAAAAAGTAATCATACTTTATCCCTGTCCGGACCTTAATGAGATTCTAATCCACTTGATTTGGGGTTCCTCTACTTTTAGAGGTCATGTTTTTTAGTCTACAACACTAATTAAAAGAAACAAGCTTAAATCGGCATGCCGGTATATAAGTGCAATCCTAGGCACTTAAGAGGTAGAAATAGGATGATTATACTTCAAGATCAGTCAAAGAAAAGTGTAAAACATCTCTCTTAAAAATGCTATAACTCAAATACTTAGTGATTTTGATATATTTATTTGTGGTAAAATATTTTCCCCAATGAGCTAATTAAACAACCTATTGCTTTACATACATATTTAACATGTTTTTCTTTCTATGGAGAACAGTTCGGCTCTATTTTCTTACCATGTGTAAATGTATTTTGGGGGATCTATTATACAATGTGGTACATGTAGTGAATAATGTGACATCTATAGGATCAAGTCATCCAGCTCTCTTTAGAGAAATGAACCCCTAGGTGTTGGCTGCCCTTCGTAATCTGTCTGTTTTCCATTTAAGTGCCCAGAGTTCAAATATCCGCTTTTAAAGTACAAAAGAAGGAACATAGAGTAAATTTCCTCATCAACACTGTAATCATTACATTCATCACATACTTTTAAGTATAAAGGAATGTGTATGTCAATTTCAGGTAGCATGTTGACCATGTGTTCCTGTGTGTCTTCCTTGACAGGTTTGTAGCAATGTTATTTTTTTATTTTGTGCAGTTTTTGCCCTTATTCTTTAGAATATGTGGGTGAAATTCATAAAATATGATATTTTAAATCTGTTTGTTTCTTTTGATGATGAGGATGAACAATGAAAAAGGAAAACGTTCCTGCTCATCAGTGACGCTGAATCTGAGACTTGGAAAGAGACAGAGATGTATTTTGATGTAAAAATGGGACAGAACATGTCAGATGAAAGAAAATGAAAATACACACATGCCAAGATGTCATTTTATTAAAATACCTGCTTGAAAGATATTTCATTTTAAGGAGGAGATTAGATAAGGTTATAAAAAAATACCTGAAGCTGTTTAAAAGGACTTTCCTTTATTAGTATTTATATTATAAATTCCAAAGGACATTGTTTTTTCTGGGTCATATAAATTAGATATTTATGACACAGAAAGCAAAAAGGCATCATAAAATATCACCTCACTATTACCACATTTAACCTTTGATTTCAAATCTCATTTGAAAGTAGTCAATGTCAGACATTTTACTCATGGATGAATGCTTCTTTTTATTTTATTCAATTCCTAGAAAAATGTAGATGTTTCACAGGACAGCAAGCACAAACTGAAACTACCCTTAAAGAACTATGATGACCCTTTTGGGTCTTCTTGCTGAACTAAATCTAGTATTTTTAATTGGCATTTGTTGCCCAATTATTAGATTTAGATAAAATATTGGTAATTTTTCATCACTGAAAATGATGCAAATATTTTTCACCTTTTATATATTAGCAAGTTTTCAGATAACTGTAATTAGTTAATTGTCATCATTCAGTTTAAAGTCAGTTCCTTTACATTTTTGCTTTTAGCTGTTTAGTGCAGGTTGCCTTTATGTTGTATCAATTATGTTGTATTAATTAAATGTTGTATTTATGTTGTATTAATTAAAACTTCATGAAACTATGCCTTTCATTTTATTCTACCTTTACTCCATTATACTGAGATAATAACATGGAGTTCTTAGTAAATCAGGTATTTTTAAGACAAATCAGAGGGATGAATAAATATTATTTGTACATGCAAAGGGAGAACCAAACAAATTTATTAGTTTTCTGAGTCCACTCACAATAATCCCAAACTAGTTAGTTTAAAACAACAATTTTTATTTTGTCAAAGTTCTGGGCAGAGTGAAGGCCAAAATTAGTATCAATGAGATAAAGTCAAAGAATTATCAAGACACTAGCAGATTATTATTCTTTTACTAAAAAGTCATTTTTATTATTGAAATCAATAGGAATGATTGTTAAGAAAGCAGTACCCTTCCAATTAAAAGCAGGTCATCACTACAGCAAAATATCAATTTTTTTTTCAAATTTTTACTATCAAACTGATGTACAAAGAGGTTACAGTTTCATATGTTAGGCATTGGATACATTTCTTGTACTGTTTGTTACCTTGTCCCTCATACTCCCCCTCCCCCTTACCCTTTCCCCCCCTGAGGTGTTCAGTTCACTTACACCAAACAGTTTTGCAAGTATTGCTTTTCTAGTTGTTTGCCTTTTTTTACCCTTTGTCTCTCAATTTTGGTATTCCCTTTCAATTTCCTAGTTCCAATACCAGTATACACAGTTTCCAATATACTCAGATAAGATTACAGAGATAGTGTAGGTACAACCACAGGAAGGTGATACAAGAACATCATCAATAATAGAAGCTACAGATACACATGGGACGTTGAAAGTAGTTACAACTGTGATGTAACAATTGTCTCCATAACGTGGAGTTCATTTCATTTAGCATCATCTTAGGTATTCATAAGCTATTGGGCCTTGTGATGCTCTGCTATGACTTGCCTAAACCTGTGCTAATTATTCCCAATAAGGGAGACCATAGAGTCCATGTTTCTTTGGGTCTGGCTCACTTCACTTAGTATAATTTTTTCCAAGTCCTTCCATTTCCTTACAAATGGGACAATGTCATTCTTTCTGATAGAGGCATAAAATTCCTGGCCATAAAAGAAATGCAAATCAAAACAACATTAAGATTCCATCTCACCCCAGTAAGAATGTCATATATCAAGAAAACTAACAATAACAATTGTTGGAGGGGATATGGCCAAAAAGGAACCCTACTTCATTGTTGGTGGGAATGTAAACTGGTTCAGCCACTCTGGCAAGCAGTATGGAGATTCCTCAGAAGGCTAAATATAGAACTCCCCTATGACCCAGCAGCCCCACTTTTGGGTATCTATCCAAAAGCCCACAAACAAAATCACAGTAATGCCACCAGCACAACAATGTTCATCGCAGCACAATTTGTCATAGCGAGAATCTGGAACCAACCCAGATGCCCCTCAGTAGACGAATGGATAAGGAAAATGTGGTACATATACACAATGTCAATTATTTTTAACTTGGCATAGGTTTTCACTGAAGTATAAAGAGTGTTAATCTGCCCTGGGACTAGTCAACAGGAGCTCACTGTCCCAAGGATGAGGGGCATTTACTGCGTTGTATTTGACCAGACTCTATATCATGGCTTATTGTCTTGGGTTGGTGAGTTAAAGATCTCCTCTTTTAGAACTACTCATTGACCAACTTTAGGCTGGAATGAATCCTTAGTTGAGTGTAGTTCTTTAGAAAATAAAAACCTATGTCTCACCATTTTGTTGTTCTCTTTCACTTCCATAATTCAGATAAACAATACCAGGGTACCAAAATCAAATACAGTGACCACAGGGGATAAACCATAGAGAAAAAAATGAAAGAAAAAAGAAAGAACTTCACATTATATATTAAAAACAACAACAATGAAAAACCTCTTGTTTCCATATCTTAGATTTCATTTTGCTTAGCATTATCTTATATGATCATATGTGCATATCTATTGAGCTATTGCGATCCTCTGCTAGGACTAACCAAGATGTATACTAATTATTGCCAATGAGCAAAACCATGGAATCTATGTATCTTTTGGTCTGGCTTACTACACTTAATATGACTTTTTTCCAGTTCTTTCCATTTCCTTATGAATGGGGTGATGCTATTCTTTTTGATGGAAGCATAGAATTCCATTGTGTATGTGTGTGTGCGTGTGTGTGTATGTGTGTATATATCTATATCTCTATCTATCTATCTATCTATCTATCTATCTCTCTCTCTATATATATATATATATCACATTTTCTTAAGGACAAAGGGTGAACCAATGTAACAGCAATACTCACAGGATGACATGGTGGCAATGAACTATACCACTTGGGGTTGGGGGTGGGGGAAGAGGCAAAGTGGGAGAAAAATGAGGGAGGGGGTAACAAGTTTGATAAGAAATGTACTCACGGGCTGGGGATATGGCCTAGTGGCAAGAGTGCCTGCCTCATATACATGAGGCCCTGGGTTCGATTCCCCAGCACCACATATACAGAAAAAGGCCAGAAGTGGCGCTGTGGCTCAAGTGGCAGAGTGCTAGCCTTGAGCAAAAAGAAGCCAGGGACAGTGCTTGGGCCCTGAGTCCAAGCCCCAGGACTGGCCAAAAAAAAAAAAAAAAAAGAAATGTACTCACTATCTTAGGTATATAACTTTGACACCTCTGTACAACATCATGACAATTAAATTAAAATTTAAAAATAGGAAAATGAAATAAATAAATAACATTCTATAAACTTGTTGGGTCATGTAAACTAGTTGGAAAGTTTAATTATATTTATATTTTCTCTCAGGGAACTTGTAGTCTCATACATTTTAGGTTCCCTTTACATTTCCAGAACATTCATGACTACTGCTGTTATTGCCCCTTGAAGGACTCAACACCCTAAAATATTTTAGGGAAGTCAATATATGTTTACTTATTGCTGGTGATGGGCCTAGGTTGGATGATTTATACAAGTCCCTTGTATCTGGTTCATATATTCATTGTGGCTAACTACACTCCTTAACTATTGTGACTTACTCCAATAGCAATCCACCAAATATATTCAAGAAGCAATTGTATTAGTTTTGTAGACCATATGATTCAATGAAAATCTAAAAGGTTAAACTGTGAATATAAAGGTATTTGTTCATTCTGTAAATTTTTTTCTTTATACATTAGGGAATTTTATAATTCTTTTGTTGTTTCCAAGTCCTGATACATTCATTCTTCTGCTAATAGTACTACTATTAAGAAGTAGTCTTGATGGGGCTGGGGATATGGCCTAGTGGCAAGAGAGCTTGCCTCGTATACATGAGGCCCTGGGTTTGATTCCCCAGCACCACATATACAGAAAACGGCCAGAAGTGGCGCTGTGGCTCAAGTGGCAGAGTGCTAGCCTTGAGCAAAAAGAAGCCAGGGACAGTGCTCAGGCCCTGAGTCCAAGGCCCAGTACTGGCCAAAAAAAAAAAAAAAGTAGTCTTGAATACTGTAAAGAAAATCATAGATTTCTTTTTTTTTTTTTAAAGGTTTTGCATGCCATTGCCTTGTTTTTGTTTTTTTTTTTTTTTGCTTTGTTTTGTTTTTTGTCTTTTGTAGTTTTGTGTTTTTTTCCAGGGCCGGGGACCGAACCCAGGGCCCAAACCGGGGGGGGGGGGGGGGGGGGGGGAGGGGGGCTCGCACTCACCAGGCAGGTGCTCTTCCACTGAGCCAGATTCCCAGCCCGTAGATTTCTTAAAAATTATTTTTCATTATAAAGGTAATGTAGACAGGGGTTACAGTTACATAACTCAGGTATTTTTTTAAGTGTCACCTCATTTTCCCTCATTTTCTCCAAGTTTTTCCCTTCTGAACCCATCCCCATAAATTGTATAGTTCCATTTTCAACACTGTGTCTACTGAGTTATCACTTTGCATTTGTTCATCTTTTTCCCACTATTTCTGTGTTCCCCCTTTCCCTTCCCAAAACAGATAAGCTTACATACAAGACAAAAGGTACAGAACTAAATAGTGACAAAGGAGAAAACAAACAAAACAAAAGGCAAACTGAAAAAAACACAAACCCTCGTTTCCATTTGTTGGTGTTTATTTCAATAAACATCATTTAACATGATCAGATGCACCTAACTATTGAGCCTTTGTGATCTGTCTCCTTTGGTTCATTGTGTGAATTTTTAGAGGCTTGTATAATTTATGATGTCCAAGTGTGATTTTTTTTTTTGTATTTTCCCATTTATAGGCACATTCTAGGTACCCCAAAGGAGAGAAAACAACACAATCTCTATTCCCTTGGTTCTGGCCTAATTTGCTTAATAACGTTTTATCTAAGTCATTACATTTCCTTATGAATGATGCAATATTCTTTCTAATGCGAGTATAGAATTACTGTGTGTGTGTGTGTGTGTGTGTGTGTGTGTGTGTGTGTGTGTGTGACATTTTCTTGATCCATTCCTCTGCGGAAGGACATCTGGGTTGATTCTTTATCATGGCTATGATAAACAATGCTGTAATTAACATGTTTGTGCTGGTGGCTTTAGTGTGGCCTTGTTTGTCTTTAATCCGTTTTTTATTTGGTTTGTTGCGTCTTTGAAAATTTATTTTGGGGAGTTAGGGTTAAAAATTGAATCGTAGCTTTAGTAATTCATTTTTTAAGGCTATATTTGCTTATTTGTTTTGTAATTGGCTTTGGGTAATTTTCTCCATCTCCTACACTTTTGAGAATTACTCTTTTCCATTTTAACTTTTCCATTGTCAGAAAGTTTACACATTACATTCAATTCATCTCATTATCAAAACATCCATAGTTCATATAGAATAAAGCACACATCCTAAGACAAGGTTAAGACTCCACCTACTGCTTAACTCAAGACATAAAAGTGATTACCTTTTGACAATAGCCTCCCTGGATTTCCATAACTAATGATTCAAGGATTCCCAGATAACATGACAGCTCTAGTAACCTGATGATTATTAGAATTCTGTTAAGAGTCTAAATATTCTGCAGACATTTTATTCTTCTTCCTGGATACCCTTATCTAATCAATTCCTTAAGCTCACTTTAGCATACTCAGCAACTTTAAGAATTTGTATTTTCTCTCAAAGACAATTAGTAATTTGTGATTAAGTAAGAGTTAGAGTCTTATAAACTGTGTATGTGAAGGATCATTCATTCTAATTATAAGGTATGGGTCAGGAAAGTAAAACTACAGACAGAAATGATAATTACATATTTTTATTAAAATACATGAAACAGAAAACTAAAGTCAATTCAATCACTAATAGCATAGAGAAGCATATATATTAATAGGATGAAGAAAATAAGTTAAAACACTATTAAATATGAACTGAATTGAAAATAATGCAATAATGCCTATAATATTAGCTAAATTGCCTGTATTTTGCTTTTGGGTGGTTTTGTTGTATCTCTTTTCTTTGTCTTGTTTGTTTATATGTCTTTGGGAAGATAAGGAAGGGCACAGAAATGCAGGGACAAAGGATGAGCAAATGCAGCAGTGGTACTCACTAGACAATATGTAGAAAATGTATGACTGTTGGACTAAACTGTGAGGAAAAAAACAGCATAGAGGGAAGGAAGGACTGACATTGCCCAAAAAGAAGTATACTCATTATCTGATTTATGAAATGATAACGCCTCTGTACATCTCCTTAATAAAAACAATAACAAATCCTTGTGTCAGGAGCCAATTGTGTGACCAAGGGAAAATTTCTATCCTTGCTTGTTGGCAATCACACCCCAGCTTCCTTTGACTTTTATCTGAGTAGTCAACTACAAATAAAATACAATTTATGTTCTCTTAACATTTTAACATTACTTTTCTTCCTAATTAGAAATTACACAAAGACTTAAGGGTCAGTTTACTCTTAAGGCAGCCAAATTTCAAATGCTTTTGTTCTTTATATTTTAAGCTATTTTGACAGTACTACCATTAGAACTCATGAATTTGCATATACTGGGCACTTTACTACTGAATCTACCATCTTATCCCCTAGAAAGTCTTCTTCTTTTCTCAAACTACTTAATTACAAATTACTGACGTAAATATGTTCTAACAGTTAAGTTATTAAGGATTAACTGTTCAAGGAAAGAGAAATATTGTTTGAAGCCTGAATTTTTTCAGTATCAGACATGAAATCTTAATATCTTTATAAAAACTCAGGGCAATCCAGTTTCTATGTTAACATGTTGTACTATGTGTAGAGAGCTATACATTGTTAAAGAAAAGTTGAAAAGCTGATGAAAACATTTCTTTAATCCAAACAGGTGAGAAAATAAAAATTTAAGGCAAATAGGCTGGAGATTATAGGCAGATTTAAGAGCACAGTTATCCTTATCTATTCCAGAATCATAGAATTCTAGTCAACAACTAACTGTCTTGCAATCCTTTCCAACACTCATATTCTTCCCCTCTGGAATATGGAAATAATTCACATAAGATACAAAAGGGAATTTGAATACTTCTAAAATATCTGAATGTTTATTAATGTTGTGATTAGAGTTAAAATAAGGCATTATATATTTCATTTTACTTCTTTATCCAGTTTTCAAATGGATTCTCAGAGGTTTTTCTGTTATACTTTTCCTGCTTCAATTTGAAAAATAAGTCCAATATTTCTAACACCTTTCTCTCATTTAACTAGACTTGCAAATTTGAATAATACAAATCTATATAAATATACATATGATCTGGATTACCTATTACTGTATGCAATCAGTATATCATTACATTATTAATATGTCTTGTATTATTAATGTATTGTTATATATATTAATATTTTATTCTGTATAATTACCAATCCATGATATAATATGTAATATTATATGTTGTATATAATTATATGCTATATACAATTACTGATATGTGCTGTTATTAATAAATTATTAAAATTTTATTTATTATATAGATTACTACATACTTATATGTATAAAACTACATGTGATCTTGGTTACACACCTACAAATACACATGCATTTCATTTTCTTTCACTAAAGCTTATTAGTATTGACTTCGTTATAGGACATTATTTCTTAAAATGATGATATTCTAAGACATTAAGCTGACTCTAAATGAGTAGTTATTATTTATCACTTCATAAAAATCCCTGAGTAGTCAAAAGAAAGTATTTGATGCTCTATTTGGTTTTCAGCCAAGCCATTCAGCAAAATTCTGTTCCAACATCCTCTACAAACATGTAAGCAAAGTAATGTAAATGTCTTTTAAGCTTATTATCAACAATAGTGCCCTTATCCAATGCATTAGCACCAATAATGAATGCAAAGTACTCTCAGACCAAAGTCAAAGAGTCTACCCATGGCCAACAGAAGCTATTTTCATGAATCAATTCATGATCTTTTAAATACAGAGCATCCAATTAACTGTAAATAAAACTTCATAGAGGCTTAGAAATTTTATCTTCCCCAAAGAAATGACATTTAAAAATAACTTCCTGATAATAATCATAACTGCCTCATACAGTTTAATATAAAATGCTTGACCATGGTTAAAAGGTTTAATTTTTATATTTCAGTAGTCGCAAAGTGAAAAACATGGATTTATCTATCAATGGCAAAGATAGATATACATTTTATTACCAGTCACAATAGTTTTCCTTCAAATAGCTTAGGCTCAATGGAAATTTATTGCTACTTCTAGTAGAGACTTGCCGGCAATTTCTATTTTGTAGTAATTGTGAGTTTAACTCACAAACCCAAGCAGCAGTGATTCTAGATTTGTGCATAATGTCAGAGAAGAAGTGTACCATGTTGATAGAATTGTCCACCTGTGCTTGCCTCTGTGTCCTGGCTGTTTAATCTTCTGCCAGTATCAGCCAATCAATATGTCTGGCTTGTCAGGGTCAGATTGACAAGGTGTTTGCAGTAGCAAGTTTTATGTGGTGTGCTCACTTCTATCTACACATAGTGTTTTTGCATTTCCCTGGTCATCAAAATTCAGCTGAAGTCAATAGCTTGCATGGAACCATTTTGTAAATGAGCTATCAGTAATTAGAGCTATTTTCCTAGTATAGTGGATACACAAATGACATCTTATCCATCCCCAGTAAAGTTTAAACTTTTTAAAGGGGATTATAAAAACTATTTTTGGCTAGGTCCACATGGTTCATGCCTATGATCCTATCTACTCCAGAGGCTGAGATCTGAGGCTTGTAGTTCAAAGATAGCCCAGGCAGGAAATACTGTGAGACCTTTTTCTCCAATTAACTACGAAACAGCCAGAAGTGCAAGTGTGGCTTAAATGGCTCAGTATTAAACCTTGAGGGAAATACTTTGGGGCCATTGCCCAGGCCCTGAGTTCAAGCTTCAGGATGATCCCAGAAAGCATTTTTAAAAATAATGATTGCCTTTTGATGTGATATGAATAATAAAGCATAATATTATTCAGATAATTCTCTATAATGTCACTGAATATTACTAGAATATTGAATGAACTGTAGAATAGTGCTCCATGATAGTATCAGCAGAGAAAATATCCTAACTGAATCTCTGCAGTGTCTGAATAATTAGAAAATTTGTATTAATATCAAAGAGTGGAATTGCTGAGTCATTGGGAAGCTCTATGCTTAGTCTTTTGAGGCACCTCCATACATCATTTCAAAGTAGTTGCACAAGTTTACATTCCCACCAACAGTGTAGTACCATTCCCTCCCAGCATCTGTTATTGTTAGTTTCCTGATACTGGCCATTTTAACTGGGGTGAGGTGGAATCTCAGTGTATTTTTGATTTGCATTTCTTTGATGTCCAGAGATGTTCAACATTTCTTCATGTGTTCATAGAGAAGTCTTTAAGTCTTTCGCCCATTTATTAATTGGGTTGTTGTTTCCTTTAGGGTTTCTTTTGGGAAGGGGGTGTACATTTTTTTTCAGTTATAAGCATATTTTAGATATAAGACCCTTTTCTGATGCTTGGTTAGGAAAAATAATCTATTCTGTGGATTTTCTATTTATCTTGCTAGCTACGTCCTTTGCCATGCAGAAACCCTTCAGTTTGATGCACTTTCATTTATAGACTCTTTATTTGATTTGTTGTGATTATAGATCTTTAATTAAGAGATTGTGATCTGTGACTAGGAATCCCAGTGTTTCCCCTTTTCCCTTCCTGAAATATTTTCCTGGCGTCTGGCCTTATACTGAGGTCTTTGATCAATTTAGAACTGATTTTGAACAGTTGAACAGTATTAAGAAGGTGGAATTACTGTTTGGTTTTGGTCTTAGATACCTGTTTCCATATAAAAAGACTTGTTGTCTCCGTGTTGTCAAAGATGTGGAATATAGTGTTGCCATATATTCCCTACCTACTCCCCACCATCTTCTAATTTTATTACACTCTTATGTTTGCATGGTTAATATTTACTACTTTGATATTGCTTTTCCATAGCCATAATTTTGAACTAAATCTGTTCCTTTTCCTACAATACTTTCAAAATTCCAATGTTTACCATTTGGATTGTATCAAAGAAGTCAATGTGGAGGATAATTGTTGCAAACCATATTAATGCCTTCAGAAAAATAAAGTATCATATATATTTATATATATAGTACACTATTATAAAAAAGAACTGATTTTGGTACAGAGTGACATATTTTCTACACATGCATAGTCAATTATGCCAGGACCATTTGTTGAAAATTCTGTATTTCTTCCATCCTGCATTTTTGGCTCCCTTAGCAAACATGAAGAGGCTATAGGTCTCTGGGTTCATATCTAGGTCTTCCATTCCATTGGTCCCAGGTCTATTTTTGTGCCAGTGTCAAGTTGTTGTTGTTGTTTATTGTTATTATTGCTTTCTAATGGTGTTTAAAGTTTGCTATTTATATTCTTCCAACAGGAAGGTTATTAATTACACAACCAGTAATGTTTCATATATTAACAACATTCACTTTCTAAGCCTACGTAATTAGATTCTTGTGTTTTAATTGCTGTTTTTTTAATGTCACAAAGATGTGTCTATTGAAAATATTGATCTAATCTAATTAATGTGTGTTAACTGTAAGTTATTTCCCATCTTTATTAATATTGCACTGTAAGCAAAAATAAAGATGCAAGTTGCATAATTTAGTCTGAACTTCCTGTATTTAGGATCCCTGACATTTGTTATAATGATAATTACAAATGAATTATTTGTGATTTGCTTGTAATTAAATTCAATATTTGTGTCATGTATAGTTCTGAAAGCAGGTAATACACAGATGCACTAGCATATACATGATAGTAAAATATTGAGAAGAAAATAGCAAAGTTCAAACTTAAAAATAAAAGTTAAAAATTCAATAAATACCCCAATGTGTGCACAGTTTGGTTTTAAATTTGTTGAAAATTTGAAACTATTAAATTTCTTTTTAATAAACAGAGATGTTTTGACTAGATATAATTTCTCTGTGTATGTACTTTTTGAAATATTTCATTTGATTATTTTATACACAGTTTTTAAGTTTCAGCAAATTTGGCTTCATTTTTATTTTTTGGTATTTATTTATTATCTGGTATTTGTTCTTTGGTATTAAATGTATGATTTATGGCCTAGTGAAATGGCTCTATTTTAGATCACTTGCCTAGTGTGTGCAAATGCTGCAATAAGTAAATGAATACCTAAATTTAAAAATGTGTTATTTTTACACATTGTACACTCACTGTCCTGCCAATTAATATTTAGGTTAATTTTCATTTGGATTACTATAAAGTGATCTACCATTGCTCTTAAAGAAGTAATCCTATGCTTAATCAAGCAGAAACTCAGTACCTTCTCTGAAAGCTGTTAAATCTCTTGCCTCGAGCCAGATGTTCTCGTGCCCACATATATTGTTAGTCTGCATCGTCGAGGATGTTTACTGAGTTACAGTGTGAACACTAAGTCTAGATTGATTGGGTGAAAAAGCAATCTCCCTTGCCATATCATACGACTCCACTTCCAGCTCTTCAGTGATGAATTAGAGATGAGAGTCTCATGAACTTTCTTGCCTTAGCTAGCTTCAAACCATGATCCTCAGATCTCATCACCCAGAGTAGCAAGGATTACAGATGTGAGCTCTACACTGAAGTTTTAATTATAAAAATTTAATTATGTCATATGGGCATTTAAAATTTAACCATGTTTTCTGACAATTTCATTTTTCTGAAGGAACTATCCTAGTCCTGCATTTATCATATTCCATTTGTTGCATTATCCTGCTTTCTAGGTAATTTTCTTTTATCTAAGTAGTCACTTGGTTGAGCCAGAATCCCAAGCCTCCTGTCAATGTCTAGAAGCATAAAGAATAAGGGGATGGTAAAGCATCATTCATGAGTAGCCTTAGAAGGACTCAGGTCAAACCTCTGCTACCTTATAATTGATGCAGCAGAGAAAAGAAAGTCCCACTCACAGCAAAATTATATTTGTGGAGTTATGTGCAGACCTGGGTCATTACAGCAGTGGTGATCAATGTAGTTCATCAGTCCTCAGACACATGAATATAAACATTGCTTCTGTTCAATGAAAAGTCTTTCAGTGCGTTTCTATGCATGTGGAGACAAATCAAATAGCCAAAATAAACCAGTAAAAATGTGAAAGAATAGTGACAGTCACAACGAAGCTAGCAAATGCTTAATTAGCTCTGACTTGCTGGCTTTTCCGGTACCAAATATCATGAAATGATCCCTTTAGCTATCTTCTGAGTAAGGAAGGAAAGGCAGGGCTCTGAACACTGCAATATACTTTTAAACCTTCACATTTCAATTTTTAACTATAAGTCATCTCTTTTCTCTATCTCATGACAAACTTTTTAATTGAGGTAGATAAAGTTATTCTCTGATATTAATAGTATAGATTAATTCCTTGAAGAGTTACATTAAGAACCATAAAGAAACCTTATCTGATAACAAAAATTTATAGCACACATAGTAATAGTATCCAGTAATAATGGAAAAATCTGTTAGTTCCATAGGATTGTGAGACAATGAAATATTGATTTTCCAACATCAACAACCAGATCATCCTTCGTTTATTTAAGAATGATGTGATTTGTTGTTCTTGTTTTTTTTTTTTTTTTTTTTGGCCAGTCCTGGGCCTTGGACTCAGGGCCTGAGCACTGTCCCTGGCTTCTTCCTGCTCAAGGCTAGCACTCTGCCTCTTGAGCCACAGCGCCGCTTCTGGCCGTTTTCTGTATATGTGGTGCTGGGGAATCGAACCTAGGGCCTCGTGTATCTGAGGCAGGCACTCTTGCCACTAGGCTATATCCCCAGCCCGTTGTTCTTGTTTTTAATGAGATGAGTGTATTAACTTATGTCCTGTCAGTAGATCCCAGGAGAAAAGAACACATTTAGTGCTTATATCTACCGCTCCCCACATTGTTTTACAAAATAAGCCTTTAATAAGTATCTTTATTATTGTTTCTGGTTTCTAGCGGCTCATACTTGTCATCTTAGTCAGGAGGCTGAGATGTGAGAATTGTAGTTGGAATCCAGTCCAGAGGGAAAATTTTGTGAGATCTTATCTTCAATTATTCAGTATAAAGCCAGAAGTGGGGATTTTGTTGAAGTACTAGAATGCCTTTTTTTGTGCCAAAAAAACAAACAAGAGTGTCAAGCCCTGAGTTAAAGTCCTGGCAAGATTTATCTTTGCCCTTTGTGCACCTGTACCTATAACACACAGAGGCATGCCCTATGCATATCTACACAAACATGAATGAATTCTGCTCAGTTCTTTTACACACTTACTTTACAGTTGTTAGAGCTGAAATTCACTAAATTAATCAAAAATTAAAACTACTTTTAAGTTCTATAAAAATGCCAAGAGAGGAAATAAATAAAACAGAAGCATGTTGATCAACTTACTAATGTTATAAATTAGTTTCTAAAGGCTATAACTGAATAACCCAATATTGTCTAGAGAAAAATCCATTCTGGTTTCTGAGTGAACTAAGTCAGGTCCAGAAAGGGAAAGCATATTTTGTTTTGCTTTCCCCACTCAGATGTGGGTATGTGGATGGTAGGCCCAAACTACTACCTCTGAGGTAAAGAAACACATAGAAGCATGCTTATATATACAAACTGAATGAAGTGTAGTGTACTTGGGAATGATACTCATGGTGTCAACATTGTGAACAATTAGACAGTTTAACAATAGTTATCAACATAGGGAAGCTGCAACAGATTGTGAATGAGGAAAGGTTAGTGGGAGGGGAGTAATGGATAGAAAGGAAAGAGAAATGCTGATGAAAAGTCATGACACCAATGCCTGAACATGGAAGAGGAAATGATGTGATCTGTAGAGGGATGAGTAAGTGAAAAGGAAGAAAGAAGGAATGACAGTGTGATTTTGATGGAGATGCACTATACATGTAAATGGACATGTGAGACTGTCATCCCCTTTACAGCCATTTGGCAGTTTTAAAAAAAGTAAGATGAGAATACTCCATCAAATCTATATGTTCATCGGGGTGGTATAACATATACAAATACAGGTGGATCACAACCAAACTACATAATGAAGTAACAATTGACAAAAGAGATCAAGAAAAGCTTACAATATCATCTGAGTTTATATACATTTCTCTCAGCAATTAAAGATAAAAAAATTAGATAAATTGTAGTTACGTTCTTATATTGCATGTTGCTCATCGATGTGATTTGAGGTTACACTATACTGCATTACACCTCAAAAAAAAAAAGCTCAGTTGTGTGTTTTGCTCTTGCTAGTGCAGCAATCATTATTAATGTTTACGTAATAGTTACTCCAGTTATTAACAATTAAATGTTGTAGTTATTCTAGTAATTATGGAGATCAGAGGAGGAAAGAATGAGAAAGATTGATCAATGTGGGGGTGGTGGTGAATTACTTCTATATAGATTTAAGCAGTCCTGATGTAAAGTGGAAGAGGTTGTCAGAAGATAACTGTTAATGCACTATCTAATTCTGAAAGGCAATAACAGAAAATTTGTATTTTGTGTATTTAATTTTAAAAAATAAAATGCTAATAATAAGCTACATGAAACTAAAATAAAGTCAGAGTTGCTGCTCTGAAAGTTCATGCACTTGGATAATATCCTAGCAAAAGAAAGAAACTATAAATTAGCAATGTCAGCAGCAAAAGAGGATGCATCATCCTGTATCTTAGAGACAATAAAAAGAGAACAATGCAATATGACGACAGCTTTTTGAGAACAACTTGACAAGTATGATGAAATGAATGCATTTTTTGAAAAACACAACCTGTCAAATCTGACACAGATAAAATAGAAAATCTGCACAGCTATATACGTATGTACAATCAATTTAATTCACTACCAAATTATTTCCAAAAGGGAAGCTCTATTTTTCCTTCATGAATCCTGTCACATTTGTTGGTGAAACAAATACTTTGTCGCACAGATTCCATTGTTGTATGGGTGACTGTTTGCCACTTGTAACCTTACTCAAAAATTACAAGTGCACTCAAGAAAATAAAAGTACCACCCAACATACCTTATAAGAGCCCAGACACACTGTTTATAAAAATATGAGTAAATTGAAGTGCTACATTTTTGAACACTTGAAACTCAGTGCAATTTGCCAGGTAAAATTTTATTTATTTATAATTTACAAAATAAATTTAGCAAGTTCACCAGTTACAAAGCAATCCAGTTTGCATTAGAGGTAAAATCA
The DNA here is from genome assembly GCF_023159225.1 of Perognathus longimembris pacificus. NCBI lineage: Eukaryota > Metazoa > Chordata > Mammalia > Rodentia > Heteromyidae > Perognathus > Perognathus longimembris. Next base: position 133,070,348 of record NC_063162.1, on the reverse strand, counting down.
TGATATATTATATGTAAAACTTAAAACCTTGTTTCCCTCTAGACTGTCACCTATGTAAAATTATGTAAAATGCAATTTCAAGTGGGATTTAATAATCCTATTAATGTTTATGAGAGTTAAGACATGCCAAATAACGTTTCATACAGATACCCTAAGTCTACAAAGGATACCTGTGAAACAACTTCAGTCATACTGTTTATGAATATACCGTATATTTGTATACTATACATAATGTACATGCCACCAATGGATTGCAAGAGAATAAAACATGAAAATAAAACTTACTATTTGAACAGAAAAATAAAAGTCTATCTATAGAGTTTTAGTTGGTAAATCAAAGGAAGCATGCAAATGTCTTCTAGCATTTACTGAGGTTGGCAAGACTCTTGATATATCAGTATAAGATTCAGCCACATTGACTATACTATTATTATTTACACAAGTATAATTTAGTACACAATATTCTTTGATCAGACTCACCCTACTTCGCTGTCCTCCATCCCTTCTCTTCTCTCAATCACGTTTCAACAAGCTTCACTGATCCAGTTTCAAAGTATTTTAGCCATATTCATCCTCCTGCCCCTTCTCCACTTTCCCTCCCCATCCCAGACTTGGAGTTAGCCAGGAAAGCTGTACCATTCTTCAGAAGAAAAATATATTTCTGTTCCAAGTGGGCATTATATTATAAAGCCAAACTACTCTAACCCAATTTATGTCTTTGTTCCTAAACCTAGAAGAACTCCGTTTTTATAGAAATCATGTGTTTCACATAACAATGAAAGTCATGTCAAAACTTTGGAGAAAATCAGTGAGAATTTATATAGCCTTATATCTTCTAGTTTTGGTAGTTGTAAGTGTAGTTAGAATTTTAGCAAAGTGTCACAGACTTTGATCTAAAACATTTAAGACTTGAAAACTGGTATTCAGTAAACAAAACCAGAGATTCAGATAACTTAAGAGCAGGTATTTTTTTCTGCAAAACAGTAAGAAATTTTATTGCATTAGAGCAAGTACTTAACGTGTATTATTCCCAACCAAAGAATAATGAAAGGAAGCCAAGGTTTTTAATTTAGTTACAATTAAATTTCACTGCTATCAGTATTTCTCAACTTCTTAAAGATATCCTCTACTGACAATTGTTTCAATTAAATTTGAGAAATATAAACATGAAAGTCATATTTTCATTAAAATATTTGTAATTAGAAACTTTAAATGTTTTTTTTCCTTGGAAACTTTAAATGTTTTCTTTTTCCTTACGAGGCTCATAGTACAGTCTATGTATGATGTTCACTTAGAAAATAAAATCCTTCAATATCTTCTGTAGTAAATATATTTTCATCGTAGTAAATGGATTATATAACATATATTATATTGCCATTTGGAGAAAACACTTTAATTCAGTAGAAAATGAACTCTTTCCTTTCTCTCCCTCTTTCTCTCCTTTCTCTCTTTATCTCTTCTTCCTTCCTGCCTGCTTCCAAGGGATCCATCTTTTGCAGGCCACAGTTTGCTCTCCTCCCAATAAAGTCTTTTCTACCTAAAGAAAAAAAGAAAAGAAAATGAAAATGAAGTGGGGGAAACGCTGGCTAAGGCACGCTCAGTGTTCTCATGCATAGTTTGTCCAGGTTGCCATGTCTTATTGCATCTATAAAGTTAATGTGATTTGTTTGCCATGCCTGCTGGTCCCATCTTTGCTTTCCCTCAAAGAGCTGTGACAGACATTCTATGGCCTGTGGGGGATTGTTTGTACCTTGCAATGGGTGATATCTGTCAGTGTGTCTTGTTCCTCCTTCCTGTCTTGATGGGAATTCTGCATCAGGGTTGAGGATGGTTGAGAACCCAGTCCATTTATGCCTGTCAGCTTCACTGACAGGGAGATGCCAATGCTGCCCTCTTCAATGTCATCTAGCCCAGCTTCCAGGCACATACGAATGGGAGATTTTCCTTTCCAATGAACAAAGAACAGTGCATGCCACAGAATAATGACACTTGCTATTGCAATCTGGCAAATGTATTGAACAGATTGTCCCTCCCCCTACTCCTGTTAAAACAGAATGGAATTAGTTTACTTATCCGCATTAACCCTCCTGATTCAAAAATATTGAACATCCTACCCGCCCTCCTTCACCATGGTTATGTGTTCCCATGGTTAAATGAGTCCCCACAAGTTTATCTCATGATAAGCATTATATGAAATGAGCTGAGCTCCATCTCTGTTTCATGAATTTACCTAGTGCATGAAATCCGTCTTACAATGATCTTATAAAAATATCATAAACTCATTTATTTTTAATAGTAATGTATTTCCTACACTGTGATGAACTGAGAAAATTTGGGTCAAGGTGCTTGCTAACTTGGTCATTGGTGAGAGTCATCTTCCTCACTTTCAAATGGTACCTTCCTGCAGTGTTTTCACCTGAGAGACAGAATATACAGGGAGAAGAAAGAAGAATGCTAGTTACCAGCTCTGCTTATAGGACACAGATTCTTTTCCTTTTATTTTCTTCTTTTCACTTCTTTTCCTTCTTGCACTGAGTTAGGAACTCACAGCCTAGACCATGTTTGGCTGATGCTTGACCACTTGAACCATGTCTCCATGTCTCTTCTTGACCTAATTTATATCAAATTACCCCCCAGAAGCCATCTGCTTTCCTAATATTATCAGATATTAAGTGGAGCAAGTATGCTATATGTGAAATTTTTATGACAAAAATCAATTGTATTTTTCTTTCAGTTTTCTTTCTTTCTTTTTAAATTTTTATTGCAAAGGTTATGTACATAAATAATGGTTATGTTACATACATCAGGTAATGAGTACAATATATGTGACTATTTTAGTCCACATAACTATCCAGTTCATAACCACTTTATGACTTAGTTTAAACCACCCATTATTTAAATACTGACATCAGTGTTTAACATTTTTAATGTATTTTATATAAGGAGCTTGATAACCCAATTCAGTTCCTATAAAATGAGCTATTTGCTTGCTTGCTTATTTATATTCAAGAACACAACTGGCATTATTCTTTTAGAGGTAGTCAATTGCAAAAGATGTGGTAGATTTTAGTACTCTCTAGTTTTTATCACCCTTTATATATGTGTGTATGTGCATATATATAACATATGACATATGTTATATGATAACATATGACATATATGACACAATACATATAAAATATTCATATATGTATTACAGTATAGCTATTGTGATAATAAATCTGCATGTTGTTTCCATGTCAAATTTCATATTACACTGAAAAATTGAAGGAAAAAATCTGACTTTAGTAATACTTGTATTTCAATTATTTATGAAATGTAGTAGGAACCAAGGAAAGATTTATGAAATGAATGCTGAATAAAAACATCAAGAATTGGGCACTTGTGGTTTAAACCAATAGTCTTATTAGAACATCTCCTTCCCCAGATGACAGTCAGAAACATAAATGATTCCTTGTTTTTAACCTACTAAGCCAATTAATAGAGTATACACCCTCATTTTGCCCAGTTTTCTAACCTACTGGAACTAGAACAATAAATAAATATTATTTTAAATCCCAAATTGTTATGATTTGTTGTATACTAATTTGAAGTTAACATATTCAGCTTAAGGCTGTGGCTAAAATTGTATTTTATCACCCAGTAGCTCTGATTCAGGATCTGATATAAAATGTGTATAATTTGTAAATAATGTTCTAAAATCGAAGGTGATTTTTAAAACAAAATGTCTGCTTTCTTACCTTAAATTCTCCTCTTGACTCTTTGCTCATTCATTCATCAAACATTTATTGAACACATATCTCTGAGGACATGATAAAACTCTTGAAAACTACAATGTAAAAAAGGAGTAAGTCTGCCCTTATGGAAATCAATGAATAAAAATCCATATTCAAGTGACATATAAAATTAATTTTGGTCTATAATTAATAGTTTAATTACCTTTATTAGACAGTGTTAGTCCTAAACTCAGAATCATCTCTATTTAAAAATGTATACCTCCTGGGAAAATTAAAATGCCAAAAAGTCAGATGAATTCAGAAACTACAAGCATACTAGTGAGTAACTTTTGTAGTACCATAATATCAAGGATCAGCCAGTCAATCAAGGAATTTAGTGGTTTCAGTTACATGAAAGCAGGCTTTGAAGAAGGTATCTTTCTTCAAACTGGCTTATGATTCTCAAAATTATTCTTAGCACTACAGGAAATCTTCCTACAAGCATATGCCTGAGCCAGAAGTCATAAGAAGAAAGAAGTGAGAGCTGGCAGTTTCTCTCTTAATCTATCAAATGAATGCTAAAATGTCAGAATCAAGAGATAAATGCCTAAGACACACACATCAACGAAGTCCTTCAAAGGCAGAAAGTAGCTTGAAAGAGAGAGGTCAACAGCCTCTAAGATATTTCACCTTTTCCTGGAATTAAAATGAGAGGCTAAAATAAAAGCCAAGGCTACTGAATTTTCATGTAAGTTCTTTACAGGTCCTCACTCAAACTAGTACATTTTGCGTTGGATTTTCTTATTTAGAAAAAGCTTTCAAGAAAAATACTTTGGAAAATCTTATTATTGAATTAAGTCACTGTAAGGATACCCAGAAGAATATATAAAGTCACTTATATTTGTAAATCCAACACCACAAATCCAGTGACTACATGCAAAATTCTATCAGTAGGATATGTGTGGTGGGATACACATTAAGACCAGCACTCAGGTAGCTGAGAGAGGAGAATTGTGAATTTTTGTCTAGTGAGGTTCTGTTTCAATTACCTAATTAATAAATATTTGTCATACATAAGTTTGTTTTTTTGGACTTATTACATATGAAAGTGATCACTTATTTTTAAACTCTAGATCTCATCCTATGTTGGATTTAAAGAGCAATTTTATAAGCAAATGTAAGAATTGTTATAAAACAGCTTGCTAAAGAAGTGGAAATGAAATATATCCAGGTGAATTCCTTCAGGGCCATGAAATAATGAAGCTGAACTGCTCACTTCACCTCACTGATCAAAACCAAACAAGCACTGACACTGGCATAAAGAAGAGATAAATGGCTCATCAGGTCATGTATTTTGAATGATAGACCAACACACCATTTTTTCCTCAGGAAATATCAGGTGTGGTTCTTTTGTTGAGACTAAGAGACAAAGGTGTTTTGTTTTTCTTAAAAAAGAAAACATTACCAAATAATAAATACCCATCTAAGATTAATGAAAGATGTTTAATTTAGCATATGAGTAAATCAACAAAATTTTCTTTTTACAGTTCCAGAGTTTAAAAATTGTTAATAGGAAACTACTTTTAGATAGACTATCTCCAGAAATATAGTTAACAATGACACATCTCAATGGTGGCTATGATTTATTAGTCCTTAGTCCATATTCTTAAAAATATGCTTCTTATATTTATATGTTCTCTTAGAGATGGGTAGTTCCAAGCTTTGAAAATGAGTATCTAATTTTTATTTATTTATTTTGGTTATGGGGCTTGAACTCGGGTCTGGGCCCTCTCCCCAAGCTCTTTTGTCCAAAGCTAGTACTATACCACTTTAAGCCACAGCTGCACTTCCAGTTTTCTGGTGGTTAATTGGAGTTAAGAGTCTCATGGACTTTCCTGCCCAGGCTGGTTTCAAACTGCAATCCTCAACTCTCAGTCTCCTGAGTAGGTAGCATTACAGGTGCGAGCCATGTGTGGCCGCCAAAAATCTAATTTTGACAATCTCCTGACAGGTCCTAAAATGTGAAATGAAAAACTTGTTTATTTTCCTAATAGTAATTCGGCTGCTTCTACATTGATTGTCCCATTAGTTGATATGTTTTCAGAGAATGAATTATTCCACACACTCTTCCCCACTGGCTCGCCAGTTCTTCACAACAGTGCAATACATTATGAAGAGGAGCCACTAATTAATACCTCCACAACATAGATTGATGAGCTCTGCAACTTCCTTGAAAGTCTGTGAAGTCCCTCATCTGAACTGTTGTTTGTCATAAAGAATACTGACATGATCATTAAGTTTGACTAGTTAATTCTATCCCAATTTAAGACTGCAACAACATGCCAAACTTAACAAACCATCCATTCATTTTCTTTCAATCAGGAATACAAGAACTGTATTCAAAATTGTTATGCTATTAAAATTGTGGCTCACACAGTCAGCTGGTGAGTTCATCAACTCCTGACAAATGGGTACATCACTTATTTATGTTTTTTGTCAAAGTAATATATCATCATCTCTCGGGGAAGCTTATTGTGTAGCCCTACATTGTAACCCAAATTAAATTCAACTCTGTTTTGTGCATGCAAATTGAAATGGAAAGAAAATGGAGGAAAGGGCACTTATATAAATGGAGAAACTGTAGGCAGTCACTGAATTAGCTTCGGGAATAGTGTATAAGTAGTAAGAGAAATTACTTATCAACCATGGTTATTTCCCTGGTGTGTCTGAGAAATAACATTTATCTATAACATTTACCAATTTCTCTTTCTCTCTCTTTCTCTCCTTTTCTCCTCTCTCATTTCTTCTCCTTTGTATTTTATGACAATGTAACTATAACATGTTTCTTAAAAGGATTATACCATCACTTTAATGTAAGGATGATAGCCATATCTTGAACACATTAAAAGGCATAATGGTACCAGAGTTGAATATGAGGAAGGGATGAACAGATATTAACTTCCCCAAATGGAAATTATTATCTAAATGGAATATACAGTAGAGACTTAGACAGTAATAGTAATTTAAATTGAGAAATATTAAATTTAGTAAGGATGATAATTTGCTATTTTGTAACTATTCTTCTCTGATACATCTTCTCTTACCATTTTAATATTTTCTTGCTGTGATGGTTCCTTTCAGGTGTTATCATAACTAGATAATGACTTTAATACCTAGATAATGGATGAAGCATTATTTCTACATTTTTTCTGAAAGTTTTTCTTAATGAATTCATGCTGAATTTGTTCTTGCTTAATTCACAATAACTCTTATCTTAGAGCAATCATTTTTATGTTGCCTTACATCAGATTTTGTCTGTATTCATTCCTCAATTTTTTTATTACCCATGCATAGTTTTTAGCTCACTTGTTTTTCTGACATTCTTCCACTCTGAGTTTGAAAATACTTTTTTTTATAACTTAATTTGATTTTTCTGTTTTTTCATATATTTATTTAAATCACTTAAATATAACTTTCCAAGACTTCACTTGCTATTTTTTTTTTTTTTGCAATAGATTTAGACACTTCTTTTCCTGGAGCTGATAACAATCATCTGAGACCTCCCTGCTATAAAGAACCATTTTCAATAGTACTGATTTCTTATATAGGAAATGTGGGTTAAAGCAATATTTCTGACAGTGAACTGTGATTATCTGTGGATTGTCTGTTTGAAAGCATGAGATAGATCTTATACGCTTTTTCTATTACAGAACATAAGACTCAGACTTTCATCTTAGATAACTGGAGTAAAGAATTGTTACTGATCATATTACTCAAAAGGAAAAAAAATATTTTCCTTATTGTAGTGAAAATATTATTAAAGCCACCTACATGAGTTCAGAGTATTCTTTTAAGCTCCAATAAGGTTAGGTAAGAAAAAAATCTAATGGTTTTTACTTACGTATTTGTTTTTGTTTGCAGCCACAAAAGATAATGTATAATTAGACAAATATATAAAAATATTTCATTTGGTATGACTTTTCAAATTATATTATAAAATATAAAATTAACACTTACAGATATAATGGTTCATTCAAGGTTATTAGAAACACATCAAAATGACAAATTCCCTCCCCCCCCCCCCTTTTTTTTTTCTCAAGGATATCACTCTGCCAACTTGAGTCACAGGGCCATTTCTGGCCTTTTCTACATATGTGGTGCTGAGAAATTGAACCTAGGGCTTCATGTATATGAGGCAAGGACTCTTTCCACTAGGCCATAGTCCCCGCCCAAAATGACAAGTTTTGTATTCCTGAAAATATTGCAAATTATTTTTCAGTTCAAAGATCTCAAAATATGTTTCCTACTTTGGAATTTTTCTTAAAGAGCTTAATGTATTCACATTTCTCAAAAGAAAAAATAAGTAAAATTTGATTGGAAAATCTTTGATAAAATTATAAAACTTTATCATAATGGTTAAGTTCTCATCAGAATTTGAATCATACCTAAAAATTTCCATATATTCAAATGCAGACACACACAACTAATTTTGATAAAATTCATCCGATTTATATGAAAAACCAAAATGATGTAAAAATAGGTCCTTGTACATAACATTTACACACATATACTGAAATAATATATTCTCACTTTTGAGCACTATTAGATCTTTGTCATATGTATCATATTTTGTGCATATACATTAGTCATTCAGCAACATTTCACTTGCAAAGTTAGACACCAATATAACAAGGGTATCCTACTTTAAATACATTTAGAACCCTCTCAGTATAATGAAGCAAATAATTGAAAAGAGCATAAACCCTATTTAAAGAATATCATGTAAAGGACTAAGTATTCATAATCAAATATGCTTACCATAGAGTAGCTAATTTGTATGAATTTATTTTTATTCTGTATTCTGATGTAGGCACTGGTAGCTCATGCTTGTAATCTTAGCTACTCAAAAGGCTTGGATCTGGAGAATCCTAGTTCAAAGCCAGTAAATTCGGAAATGTCAATGAGATTCCATCTTCAAATTAAAAGCATCAAGCTAGGCTACAGGAATATCTCCATGTTTGATTATCACCCTAGAAAGCAATCTCTGATATTTGTAACAAAAGTTCTGTAGTATGGGATATAGGAGTAGACACATATATCCCTGATTGAGGGGTATGCCATGTTTTCACACTATTTTTGTCAAGGAGAAACCCACAGAAGTGATTTATTTTTCAGTTTTCCATAATAGAAAGAGTTTTTTGTACCCACTTACCTGCTTATACAACTGTGATCCACAGTGAAAAGAACATTGAAAATGTGGGGAATATTCTTCTGAGAGAAAATTCCATCAAATAATTTAATGTTTCAATGGATTCTTTCATTTATATCATCTAAATTTGTAAGGCATTTGGAAGGGGAACATCAGAATGGAGAGACAAAGGGAAAAAGGCAAAGCAATGCAACAGCAATACTTACAAAACTATTTGCCGTAATCCAACTGTACAACTCATGGGGGGGCAGGATCGGGAGAGGGAAAGGAGAGAGAAAAATGAGGGAGGAGGTAATAAGTTTGATATGAAATGTAACCCCTCTGTACATCACTTTGAAAATAAATAAACACATATATACATCCAAATTGAAAAAAAAGAAATATTATTATAAATATTTATTTTGTACAGATTTGTAAACAAGACATTTTCTAATGCCTTATGGTCAGAAATTGATTGATGCCATATTTTGATATGTAATGTGTGAAATTAAATCTTTAATTCTACAATTTTTAAGTTAGCCACCAGGAAAACAAAAGCATCTATGTCCTCATTCTTCAAAGAATATTTTTTTCCTTCCAAAATGCTAAAGCAGGATTTCATATGCTGGCACTACTGCCCTTTGGGGCCAAGTAAATATTTGTTGTGGTGGCTGTTTAATACATTGTAGGATGTTTACCAGCATACCTGACATTTATTGCTTGACACCAATATCTGCCAAACACAATGCAGTCATCACAGTAATAAATGAAATGAACTATCATATGAAGGGATGAAACTACCAAGTTGAAAGCTACCTTGCAAAATAATAACAATATTTAGGAGTCATTCAAGAGTGTTTCACTGTGCCTGTAGATTGAATATAACTTATTTACTATTAAATAACTAAAAATATAGGATTTTGATTTAACCATTAATCAGAAAATATTGAGTATACACATAAAATATGTAAGCAGCCCTGACCTATAAATATTGGGAAAAAGATCCAGATATAAGAATGAGCTTTGGACTGTTAAATATTTTAAATTATTAACATGGAATGCATGAGGACAGATGAATATTTTATTTTTTTCAGAACACTATATGAAAAACTATAGTTTTAGTGATTTTTCTATGAATTTAGCTTTATGAATATAGCTTTATGCTATATACATTCATGAACTTTATGTTATATTAACATTTTAAGGCAGTAATATTTTCATTCTTTAAAAGACATGAAAATTTATAATTTTTTTTCAAATAAATATAACTGGTAGGACATCTTATTAAAGTTTAAATGTAAGCCATTTGCAGGTAGAATTTGCAGATAGAAGGTCATTTGCAGATAGAATAAATGGATCTACCACAAGTATTTACCACGTAGTAGAGAGAAATAGCGACATACATACAAAGTTCTGGTGTAATGGGTAGTGAACTCAGAAAACAGAGACAGCTAACTTCTTTGTATATCCTGAAATTCCTCAAGGTAATATCATGCAACCATCCAATAATCAGAGAATGACTTTGTGTTTCAACAATAGATGCCTTAAATTGACCTTGATATGTCCACCATCAATTTTATGCAAAACATCATCAACCTCAAAGTAAACTTTCCACAGTGATCATTCAAGATGAAGTGCAAAATTGGAATATCAAAAGAAAAAATTATTACACAAACTCATAACAATTCTATTTTTTTTTTACTTTGAGGGGACGATGTTTAGAGAAAAGCAGAATTAGAAGGAAGGTTACAAGAACAGAATCATAATTTTTTTCAAAGCATTTCCTTGTAAATTGGTGTTTGGTACTTTATTATCTGGCCTTCTCAGTCTCAATTTTTTCTTTTGAAATATTTCTATGACCATTATACTTAAATTATTCTGCAACAGAAACATCATAAAAGGATTTTCTATGCAATGACTTGGAGAAGAATATTATCATCATTTTAGAAGTACTCCAAAATATAATTGATTATGTAAACATAATTTGAACAAGCATATATATATGTCTATATTCCTGTCTCTATATAGATATAGATATTTTTGGTAAATATGCTAAGACACACACCTGGACAGTTTCAAACATAGACTTGTGTTTGTGTCTGTGAGGGCATTTCCATACACAATTAGATCTTGAAGATTCTGACCTAATGAATAAATCAATCTCTTGATGAATGAGTTGCATAATGGCATTTGGTGGAGAGAGGACATAGTTGGAGAAGATACACCATTCGTTGCATGTCCTTGAGGATTATTTTTTGACTTGATCCCTTAATTGCCATAATTAAAACTTAAGACTTCAAAATATTAATTTTGCAGAGCACAATTCAAGTCATTGGAAGTTATATATTTTATCATTTTTATTTCTGTAAAGCACTACTTGCATTTCCACGTAAAGTATTCTGAATATGAGCTGCCCTCCATGTCCATACTTCTTTCTAAGGAATGAGCAAACATAGAAAATTCTGTTATAGTCCTATACCTACTTATGGTAGGAATATATTTTGAACAATTAATTGTTAGTAAATATTGTCATTATGAGCACAACAGAATGTACTTTTCCAAACCTAGCTGCTAGATGTCTGCATTGGGTTGCAATTGAGTATTATCACAAACTCTTGAGTACTGCATTTTACTATCATATGAAGACACTAAGTGATTGGAATTTTCAACTACCATTATAATTTCCTAGATCACGAAAATACAGGCCTTTTGTTGTTGGTTGAAACAGTTATGCAGAAAAACTTTTTCTCCTAAATAATGTATCTGCTTTTATCCCACCATGGAAAATAAAATCAGTACATTTTCAGTGCTAAACTACACAAGAGGGCAAGCTCAGAACTCATGTCTAATTGCTTATATTCTCCACCCCCCCAACCCCTCAAAAAATTACTTGTGTTGGTTTAGCAGAAACTAGCATAGTATCTTTTATGCAAAGAGCTCCATCCTAGGAACCATGTTTATTGCTTTTGTTGTTTATTTTTTGAGACAGAATCATATTATGTATCCCAGGCTGGCCTGGAACTCTTGATTCTTCTGTCTCATCCTCTTGACTGCTAGGATTACAAGATTGTACAACCATACACAACTCTGCTTATATTTTTGATACCTATTAAGGATTGTAATAATTATAGTAAAGCAGTCTTTGAAAACACGTGATATTATTAAAAGCTGGAAAAGGGCAGGATTATTTTATTTTAATAATCTTAGATTTTATTATCAATTACATGTTTCCAGCTATTTCAAGAACTTTCCTTCTACTTTTTCCAAGCAAGCACAATATGCTAGCAACAGACAAACAAAAAACTACTGTAAGGTCTTTTCTCCTGTAAAGTTAGACTGTATTGTGTAGAAGAGCCTTCATTTTCAGAATATTTCAAGGCAACTGGAAAACTGCCTCCACATTGCATGCCTCTGTGATCCTGTAGAACTTTTATTCCTTTCAAGAGTCTTACAGAATTGAAGACAAACAACGAGCAAATATTCTTATCTGTACTTTTCAGGTAGGTAGGTCAGCTGAGCAATTGAGAGTTTCATGAGTAGCCTAAAGTAACAGCAGGAACCTTTCAAATTCTATTTGCCTTTGGACTTGAAACTCTTCTTTTATGTTCTTTGTTTTTGCCTCTACTCCTCCTGTTTTCCAGCAAAACTTCCCTTCCTTTGCCAAATTGCTTCCAGGTGCATTCCATTATGGAACAGTATCAAAGTAGCTTAAATGCAACTGCTCAAGTTCTGCCAGAAGTTGAAAACATGACCATGGGTTGTGTTTGAACACTAACAGCCGAAGGCCAATGGTAGTTCTGCCATCTTTACATACCCTAGGACACCAACATTTGTTGAACAGATTTCCCTTTAGAATGGTGTAGTTTTTCCAGAACCCTTTGATATCTATATGCTATTACACTATCAACAGAGTTTAATTGCCATATTATCTGTTTAATTTGAGGGGATTAAGAAATTATCAAAGCATTCTTGTTGTGAAGTCCACATTAAATTTCTAAAATGTTTCAATATGAGGGCCAATGTCTGAAAATATTTTTCCATGAATCCAGTGCAAAGAAGCAAGCAAAACACTTCAAGAGTTGATTTATATGGATATATCCTATGATTTCTTACCTCTTTGGTATGAATATTAATGATGTACCAGCTTTCAATTTCACCACAGTGAATAATGATTTGATAAAGTAGCATGATTGAGAGCTATTAAAATAATTGAAGTATTGGGCAATGGAGGGTCGCCACACATTACTAATGATTAGGGGTTGAATCTGTATGACCTTTCTGGTGGATGCAAGCCAAGCCTTGATTACTTCCTGTCAACACATTTTGCATTGCATTTAGTAATCCCAATAGCAAACTTTAGAAAGGAACAAGACTATCACCAGTGGTTTTGAGTAATCAGGGCCTAAGTTTGTTGAATCTGAGACAGAACTACAAATTTGCACAGTATCAAATTCTGTTCATTGCCTGGTTCACATTGTCCTTCAAAATTAGCTGATAAATACATTTTTTTTTTTTTTTTACTTACAGGAGAGGTATCTAGTTATATGCGATCAACCTTGGTAAGTTTACTGTTTGACACTTACCTTATACTACATTAAGTCTGGGGCCAAGGCAGATATAAACCAGTAGTAAAAATAAACCACAAAATTCAAGTCTACACTGAAATGCAAATGGGTTAGGACCAAGGACCCTGGTACTTGAAGGAAATAAAGATTTCAAAATTTCAGTTTGCTAATAGCAGGATTCAAATTCCTTCAATTTTTTTTTTCTGGCTCATTTTCAAGTAATGTTTAAAGTTCCCTATGTTAGTGATTTGTATTGGAGAAATAATAAATACCAAGGTAATTTCAATGCCACCCACTATCCTTTATTGTTGCATTTAACCAAATTGCCTCACTTGGTTGTTCTGATAGATGAATGTTTATAACAGATGGGCTTCATTGATAAATGCATATAAGATTCAGAATCATTATTTGTCTTTTCATTAAAGACTTCCTAGTTTTGCTTCAGATCTAGAGAGGGGTGTTCACTACAATGAAAATGCAAAGTAACCCATACAATGAAAATGCAAAGTAACCCATCCTATCATACTTTTTCCCTCTCCACTTCTCTTTATTTTTCAAAGCTCAAAAAGTTCCCCAATGACAATTTAAGATGTCCATAGATGTGTCGGTGGTTTTTGATCAGTCACCATTTCCATAATTCTTTCCCATCCCCTCAGTCTCTTCTCTACAATGCTATCCACTTTCTTGATCACACATCTACCCTGTATTTGTCCCTGATTCATTTCACTATGCATCCACCAACCTCAAGGAGAGATGAAATCCAAGCACTTATGAGTCTACCCAGACTGGAAGACATCAGAGCTAAGTTACAAGTTTTTAGGCTGAACTCAACCAAAATGTTTGACACAAAGCTAACAGCTGAGGCTAGAACAATGTAGAACTTATGCAACAGACAGTTAAAAATGAGTGGATTCATGCAGGTTCTTACTAAAGGGACAGAAGTGTAAACCCTATTGATCTAAGGTACATGTGAAGAATCATTCCTTTTAACTGAAGAAGAACAAATTCTTTATCTTTGTGAAAGAGCAAAAAATAACCCTAATTCTAGATTTTAAAAAATTATCTACTTTAGGAGGAGGTGAAGGAATGCTAGAAAAATGCCATTCCTGTAAACCAGAGATAATACATTTGCCAAAGACTGAAAATAAGAATAAAGGGAAATGGTCCCACTTAGCTTCAACAAAGCTAGTAAATCCTGAGTTAAGACAAGAAAAATACTCCCCTGGCATAGGGACAACATAAACAGATATAATTGGTACAGAAGCAAATGAAAGGCTTAAAACTAAAGAAACATATGTGGCAGTGTCCACCAAATAGAAGAGCATAATAATAATTTAACATGAGTGGAAAATTGATAGTAACATGGACAAAACCAAGAGAGATTAATTACTGGCTACATTGTGTGAAACATCCATAGTAAAAGCTCACTAGAAATGGAAATGTGCCCTATATATAATTGATTTTATTCTACTCTCCTATATAAGATATCATTCAATTTTTACACATAGAAAATAAACTATTTATATAAGCAATGTGAGCCATATGTTAAAATTATACAACAGTTAAAATAATAAAATTAACCTGACACACTCAGAGATTATTTTTAACTTTCTCTTTACAGGATAGAGAAACTTGTGTACTAGTATTGAAAGTTAAGATGCAAATAGAAATCCACAGTGGCTTGTGAAAACCATGTTTTATTAGCTTTATTGCCATATAATTGAAGTTGCAAGGTTGAACTGTTTTTTCATATGATTATACAAAGCATCAAATACATGTAAAATGTTTGAAGTGAAAATATAAATACAGAAATCTTAAATCTAATCTTGAGTCTATTTAAAAAGTAAATATGCAGGACTAAAACTGATTTGCATTTTCATCATTACAATCTTGTAACCTAACAAATAAATCTGCAGTCAGAGAAAACCTATAGAGGGAAGAATCAATCTCACTATTATCAGAAAACCATTCTGACACAACTGCCCAGATGTATCCTATTGACTTAGTGAAAACTGAATATATTCCTAACAGTAATAATAGCAAGGTGACCATATATCATAAACATAGGTTCCACAATGCTAGTGAGCTACAAGGTATGAAATACAAACATGATTATTAGCCTATGAAATTTACAGATATCTAATTCAAAATTTAAAAAATGGATAAAACTGCATATCATTGTTAACTGCATTCCATATTAACAATACTTAACTTCCAATAAACTGATTTTACCACTGTACCATAGCTAAACTTGGTATTTGATTACCTTTATAGAACACCAACATGGTTCATTGCTTACTTTTAATTTATATGCATACACAACTTGTTTAGATCTCAGTATCTTTTACAACCTCTATTAAAAAAATAATTGACAAGAGTGCTCATGTACAACTCTGCTACATGTGGGCATCTGCTGGTTCCTCTTGCCTGACATTATCTCTTACCTCCCTTGCCCTGGTCCTTCCTTCCCATGCTACATGGACCTTCCATCATTTGGTTTAGCAAGAGATGCTCTTGGAGTCTTTGTTCTAAATGTTCCTTCTGGTTGGAATACAACAACACCCCCCACCCCCGAGATGTTTTGTTTTGCTTTGTATTCATCTTTAATCAAAATTCTCTTTCTAAACGAAACTGACTCAGACATCCTAGTTAAAATAGTTTGCTTCTAACCCTTCTGATTCATTTTTCCCTTTGTTTTCATTTAACACTCACTTGTTAACTATTAACACAACATATGCTTACATTGGATTTATTGTTATTTTGTACATTGCTTGTTCTTTGTATTTCCATATACATAGAGGAAAATAAGTCCTTCAAGGGCAGAAATCTTAACCTGTTGTGTGCTTTATGTATAATAGATTTTGCTTGAATATTTCATAAGAGATAAATAAAATTTAGCATAGGGCTTTTAGTGCCATCATACATGAAATGGAGATTATAGTATTCATAATTCATCTGACCTTAAAAGCTTAATTCTGTGTAAACATTTTTGAGCTGCAGGTAGAGCTTTTAAAGAGCTTTGGAGAGATATTGGTAATGATGATGAAATACATTCTTTAGAGAAAAAAAAATATGGCCCAAGGATGTCAGGTTTTTCTACTTGGATATGTATGTTTATAAAATGCTACAATTTACATTAGCTCATGGTGTATGTCTCTCATTGAGATTGTTTTTAGTTTACATGTGATAAACCTTATATGATGATCAGGTTGTTGTATGAACTACAATTTCCACTTGGAGAAGAAGAGAGAAAAATGAAATAATCTTTTAAAACATATACCCAAGAAAAATGATAAGAAACCATTGCTCCAGAGATAATAAACATGGTACATTGATTTATGCTAATGAAAGTACTAAAGTATGTTTTTTATGATATTAAAAAATGACAGATAGGATTTGCTTATCTTGTCTTTGACTATTTGTCATCCTCTCTTTTGAAAAGAGTTTTAGTTCATGAAGTAAACGGAGGTCCATTTGTAAACTATCTAGTTTCAATAAATCGAGGAGCTGCTCTTTCAATCAATAAGTGTGGGGCAAGCCCGGCTGGCCTCCCCTGTGTGTTCCTGCCCCAGGTTCACGTGGGGCAATTACGTGGAACCAGAAAGGGGGTTCTAGCAGGTCCCTCCTCCCAGCCTTGGGACCACGTATGGCCAAGATGGTGCCTGGAGGTGAACCCGGAGGCGGTCCTGTGGGCTGTGATGTAGAATTAGGCCGACTCTTAGGATTGGTCCCTCGGCCCTCCACCCTTGATGGACAGCTCAGGCCTCCCCTCAGTCCCTAGCTAGGTGCACACACACACCCTCCCTTTCCTGCAGCTTTAAAGGTCAAAACTCCTCCCAAATAAAGCGAGACCATGCATGACACTCTCCCGGGCTGTCTGATTGTCCTCTGGAGAAAGGGAGGCTGGGTGGGGGTGGTTTGTCGACTCTTCACCTTTTCTTGGCCCGCCTCGGTCGGTCGGGCCGAGCTTCCCCGCCTCTCCTGCTGGCCAGGAGAGTGCTGGGACCAAAGACTCCGACAACTGATGCCCAACGTGGGGCATTAGGAAGCGTGGATTTAGAAACTACTGGCAAGTCAAGTCAAGCGAGTTCCAAGAGGTAAGGGTATCCCAGGAAAGGATGGGGCAATCTCAAAGTCAGCATGGTGATTTGGCACTTCGGGTGCTGAGTTTCACACAAACCATAGGAGTAGACATCTCAGACTCCCAGGCCCAAAGGATCTGGGAGGCCTTGATGTGTGCCGCCCTTTGGCTGGCAGAGGCTAATCTCTTTAGCTGGGCTACATGGGAACACATAGAGCAGGAAGTGGAAAGGAGGGAAGTCGACTTGGGAGAGGAGCTCCCTCTAGTAGTCTTCCCAATCCCCTGGGCCCTTAAGGCCTGCTTTTCCCCAGGCCCGCTAAGGGGGAGCATCTGGGCCTGGGAAGGATCTGCAGGGGGAATGTTTTGGATGGCAGGGAAACAGCCTCTCTGCTGCCCAGGAGGAGAAGGGCTCAATGCCTCACTCCAATGAGCCCTTAGACTAGCCTTGGCCTGATCCCCCGGATCCAGGGCCAAGCCCCTCGGGCCCAGGACCCATGGCAGATGAGGGAGGAAGGGTGGTGTCCACCGCCACCTGGTCACCCCTCCTCCACCAGAACTGACCTGGGAAAGGATAGCCCTGGGGACAGTAAAGTCCCTTTTAAGACACTCCTCCCACTCCTGAAGTGGCCTTAAGGAGCCTGTGAAGCATTTGCTGAAAAATGTCTTGGATGGAGGGGAGACAGCCCCCTGGCTGCCTAGGAGGAGAAGGGCTTATTTACTTAACATCTGCTTGAAAGAGACAAAAAAAAAAAAAAAAAAGAAAAAATCCCACGGTTTTCTGTTCTTTTGTTGATGTTTGCAAAGTTTGGAGATTCAGTTAAATTCTGATTGTTGTTGGCTAATTCCTAAGCTTTCAGAGGACAATAGAAATGCCCCAGGTAATGGGCATACCAAATTCCTGGAGACTAGGCTGGAAAGTGGAGACTCCAGGTAACCCTGTCCCCCACCTTTTGCTTAAGTTTTTGTTTGCTGAAAACGTTTTTTGTTTTCTAACTGACCACGTGGTTCTAAAATACGGGCAAAATAATATCATTTTGCCACTGGAATTCCAGAAAACTTACATGGCCAATTAAAAAAAAAAGGAGGTTTTTTTTTCCTAAGCATGCCCCAAAGCTTGTGCACAACTGTCTGTATGTCTGCCTGTCTGTCTGTCGGTAGAACATGTAAAAACTAGCATCATGGTTTAAAAATTACTTGCCTTTTTAACTACTATTTTAACTTAAAGTCTTAATTGATCTTTACAGCCTGTGGGTGGGGTCACAGTAAACAGCCTGGAAGCAATCCTGACTCTTATCACTAGACTCCAAGCTGAAAGAAAAAAAAAAAAAAAAAAAACGAAAAAAAAAACAGGTTTTAAACCCAAACTGATCATGTTTGGGTACAAGCAAATGTGTCTAAGAAAAACTCCAAAAGGTTCAAATATGCAGCATGTGATATAAGTATAATGATATAAAATCAGTGTGGTTTTTTTTTATGTCTATCTATGCTAAAAGTCAAGTATACATCTGATCCTGACAATTCTTTGGTATAGACTAAGATTTTACTTCTCCATTTTTCTTTTCCTGTGTTCTCATAAACTCTATAGGATCAAGGGACCAGAGTCATTTTGGAACGAGGGCGCAAATGTGGCTACTAACCTCAATTTTCTTGACCCAGGATTAATATTTTGCTCTATAGAATCCAGGTCAACATGTGTGTTAGATGCATGGATTGTGGCATTCCGTGGCTACAGGAAGCTGCCTCTGCAGTCTGCTCCCAAACTAATACTTTAACCAGTCTGTATAGAAATTTGCAGGCAACCCAACAGGAGGTGTCCAACCCATCTCTCCTGCCTGCCTCCATCACACATGACTAATGAGACCTGCTGATTTGGAATGGAAGAAGCTGAGATTTTTACATTGTCCTGACCCTTTGCCCTATTGATTGTTATTTATTTGTGCTCTCTAACACCTGCCAGTAAGGTTAAATGATATGATATGATATGATTTGATTTAATGGCACCTATACTTTGGTGGAGTTACAAAAACTGTTAGGTGAGATTAACTGGTTAAGGCCTTGGCTTCACCTGCCTACAGAAGATCTGCTTCTGCTTTTTGACTCTTCAAAGGATAAAGCCCCCACTGATGTTATTACAATAACTCCATCACATCTCAAAAAATTCAGACGGCCTTAAATATGGCACAATTGGCTCATTATAGGACTGAATGCCCCCTTTGTCTCTGGATCCTTCCCAGCTTAGAGCTTTCCTCAGCCGCCATTACTCAGGCGGGCGAGCCTCTCCAATGGGTCCATGCATCAGTTGGAGAGGCTCCCAGGGTTTATTCCCAGATAGACCAGCTAGCTGACCTGGTAATTAAGGGCAGGGATATTTCCCTGAGACATTATGGGCGGGATCCTGATGTGCTAGTTATTCCCTACCGGCTGTCAGATTTTGAGTGGGTTAAAAGAAACCATAACCTGGTGTCCAGTGCCTTAGAGGGTTTCATGGGGAAATTGGACTGCCATTATGGCACTTCAAGATGGATAACTTCATTTTCGAGGTTACAGTGGGCTCCCCCATACTTTTCTCTACCAAACCTCTTATTAAAGCTGTAAATGTTTTTACTGACGGAGGAAAAGCGGGGTCTGCCACAGTGGTATACTCCACCTCCTCCCCTGCCAATAGAGAAGAGGGCACCCACTACTTTGAGCCAGTTACAGGGTCTGCACAGTTTAAGGAGCTGTACGCAGTTGCCCTGGCACTGACCCATATCCAGCAGCTGATGAACCTGTTTTCTGATAGTTTGTATGTAGTTAATTTGTTACTAACCCTAGTGTCCTCATTCATTAAACCTGCCCATTCAGGTGAAAGGGCCCAGCATGCTTAAAGCCATTTCCTACAATGTTTTGCCATCCAGGTTTTACCCCTACAGGTAAAGACAGACAATGGGTCTTGCTTTATAAGCAAACCATTGCAAGATTTTTTTCAAATGTGGAATATTAAACACACAACTGGAATACTGCATAATCCAAGGGGTCAAGCCATAATTGAGAGGCATAACAAGACCCTAAAGGACCAATTAACAAAAAACAAAAAGGGGAGGCAGCCCCCATGACCAGTTAAGGACAGCCATGCTTAAATTAAATATTTTAAATTTCTCCAAAGACCAACCTCTGATGGCTTTTCAGAGTCATTGGTCAAATCAGACATCTTATGTAAAGGTGGAAGTCCAATGGAAGGACCCTCTTACTGGATCATGGCGAGGTCCTGACCCACTTATTAGCATGGGAAGGGGATTCGGATGTGTTTTCCCGATCAGGGAACCAAGCCCAATTTGGGTACCTGCTAGAGACCTAAAACACTGTTCACCAAAATAACTACCCAAGAGCACTTTCTCTTGAGGTATGCTTCCTTATCCTCTCTAGGAATAAAAAAGACCATGGTGGATTTCTTCCTGCTCCTCCCTGGAAATACGGGAAACTGCTTGCTTCTTGGACTCTGCCTTGACGTCTTTTATGGCGCAATGTTTCTCTGTGGCGATAACGTCTACAGCTACTGCCAAAGAACTGGAATGGAGTTGCACTGTTATTTCCCTTTTGTCTTTCCCCCATTGCTGAGCTTAGGGGCTCCCATTGGGGGGAGAATAGACTTTGAGGGCCTTGGCACCTTGCTTCAATGTTTATGATAAACTGTCCACTAATGATGTGTTACGTTGCTAGCACCTTGGCTGCTGTGGACCTCCAGAACCGCCAGGGCCTGGACCTGCTCACCACCAGAGAAGGGGAACGCTGCCTGCTTTATTCTGAGCAATGCTGAAATGGACTGAACTCCAATTTTCCCTAGACTGAGCCAAATGGGTGGCTCCCTTACCTTCTCCCCCTTGTGGAAGAGACCCCCCATGATCTTCATGTTTACATTTGCCTTCTGTTTGCATTTGCCTCTGTGTTTACACTTGACCCTTGCTAGGGTAAATAAGCTTCCCCTAATTCTTAAGCAATGAGCCAGAGCTGTCCAGTTAATGGTGGTCTGGCAGCATTATGCTGCTTTTAGCCAATTGGGAACCCTATGTGGTTGGCCATAGCCCTTACCAGAATGTGCAGGCTTGAGGCAAAATAATAACAGGGCCTCCTCTTGAGTGTCAATTCCTCCACCCATAGTTCTAACACTGGGCTGGCAAGCCCTGCAGGTAGGTTTGCCTGAAGAGCTAGAGTAGTAGTCAGTGACGAGTAAGATCCTCAGACAGGGACAACCTAAGATAGGCACACTCTCAAGTAGGGCAGCCACATGATAATAAAAAACAAAATGGGGAGACGTGGGGCACGCCTGGCTGGTCCCGCCTGTGTGTTCCTGCCCCAGGGTCACGTGGGGCAAATACACGGAACTGGAAAGGCGATTCTAGCTGGTCCCGCCTCCCAGCCTTGGGACCACGTGTGGGCAAGATGGTGCCTGGAAGTGAACCCAGCGGTGGTCCTGTGGGCTTGTGACATAGAATTAGGCCGCCTCTTACGATTGGTCCCTCGGCCCTCCACCCTTGATGGACAGCTCATGCCACCCCTCATAGCCCCTAGCTAGGTGCGCACACCCCACCCCCTCCTGCTGTTTTAAGGCCAAAGCTCCTCCCAATAAAGCAAGACCATGGGTGACACTCTCCCGGGCTGTCTGATTGTCCTCCGGTGAAAGTGGGGCTGGGTGTGAGTGATCCGTTGACTCTTCACCTTTTCTTGGCCTGCCTCGGTTGGGGTGAACTTCCCTGCCTCTCCCTCTGGCCAGGAGAGCGCTGGGGGCTTTGAGATTGCCCCGTCCTTTCCGGGGATACCCTTACCTCTCGGAACTCACTTGACTTGGCTCACCGGTAGTTTCTAAATCCACGCTTCCTCATGCCCCACATTGGGCGCCAGCTGTTGGGGTCCTTTGCCCACAGAATAAGTTTGTTTGCATATGAAAAGTGAGAAGGTGAGGGTATCCAGTTTTTGCTTTCTGTAAGGAAGAATTGGCTTGCTCTGGGAGATTTTTTTCTAAGATGTGCAGGACCTCAAATACTAAAGCCTAATTTAAAAGAAAAAAAAGAAAGTCATGCAGAGGAATAATATTAGAGGCAGCAAAAAGATGTAGTAATAAAATATGGAAGATTGCGAAGAATTTTTTTTCTTATCAACAAGAGCCTATATTCCATGAAGGCAGCAATGGTACCATCCCTAAAATCCTCTCAACTGCAGCCATCTCCGTACAGTGCAAGGATGAATAGGGGAAGAGGATGCTTTCTACAGACAAGGAATCATGGAAGGCCAGGATGTGTTTTAGGCATCTGGATGAAAACAAAATGATTATTTATCCAGCAGAATGATAGTAATACAACAGCCTGGCAGCCATGGACTTGAACCTAAAGACTACGTATGCTGTATAGAACAGTTACGTGAGTTTCAAGGACATGGATGTGTAGAATTGTAGCGTACCAGCATCACCTCCTGCCTTGGTTTGCCTGTGGTTGCTCCCCACTCTTACCTCTGACATTGGAAACAGTGCTCTGTCATTCTGGTCATAGCCAGGATAGTGCATGAGGGAAAAGAAAGAGAAGGAAGAGAGGAGAGAGAACAGAGAACAAGAAGGGAAAGGAAAAAGGGAGAGTAGAGAACAGGAGATGGAGAGAAGAAAGAAAGGGAGAAGAGCAAGACAGAACTTATTTGTGAAAAGGAAGACATTACAGTTAAGGAAAGTTGTGAGGTGTAATGAGTTGTTTTAATTTGTGTTAGAAGAGAAAGAAAGTGTGAGAACATCTAAACATAAGGAAAAAAGAAAACAAACTGATTTACATGGTAGATTAATGCATCTTATTTTAATTATAATTTAGGAAGGCAGCATTAAAAATATGATAATATAATGATGCAAATTTCATAAAATTTAACATTTTCTAAAAGAATGCTTTAAAAGTAATTAAATCATTAATTACTACTAGATATGATCCATTGTAAAATAAAAACATATTTATTGAAATCTAGTTCTATATTTTTAACAATTAGAAATAGGCAAACACAGATGCTGAAGAGAAAACATTGTTACTGGAATAAATGGCTCAGATAGCAAAAGTGTCTGTAAAGGTTGCATCTCACAATGGAAATAAATTAATAAACCAATAATGATGTGACTTTCCATTGGTGCTAATTCTAAACACTTACATTTATTATTGGACTTAAGAGTACATTTTTGTTTGAGGTTCTCTTAAGAGTCAATCACCACAGTACTGAAAATAGAATATAATTAATGGATCCTAAGGGAAAAGCTAAGGATATACAAGAGAAGAATCGACTCAAAGGATTCCTTTATTAGCTTTTCTCTACATTGCACCTGAAAATTATTGGGTTATTTTACATACCTAAAATGTGTTCTAAGCTCCACATTTAAGATTTGCTCTACTTATTCAAATTCACATCTTACAGGAAAATTTTTCTAAATACTATTTACATTGAAGAAATGTTCTATAACTGATTATATATACATTAATAGATTACACATTAGTGATATAGTCATGAATTTACTTGGCAGTAGTGAAGCAAGGAACCATTCCTAAAATGATTTAGAAATTATTCCTGGGTTTAGGATTTTCTTTCAATTATTTATAAATATAAAAGATCATTAGTGGCATTAATTTTAGTCATCCAGTTTTTAATTTGTCCTAGTGTACATCAGGTTGTTTGAAATGAATATTGATTGTTTCACTTATTGAATAATATGTGACTAATGAATAAAGAAACAAGGAGACAAGGAAACAATTCTTGGAATAGAAACTGGAGCAATACAACACTGAGAGAAAGTTTGTGGTATTTTCTCCTGCAAATACATTGGCTTAGATTCTCTACTCATTGAAAAGAATTACCATAAGAGAAGGTGTCAGACAAATGAAATATATTCTAGAAAGGATGACCACATGTGTCACGAAAATGGTAATTAACAAAGAAAGTCATGGTTTGATTCTACAGTGACTAAGTGAGAGAACTTTTATATTTCAAAACATGAAAGGGCAAAAAGAAAGACTAATTATTAAGCAAATTGCAGGATAATACAAGTTTAGTTTGTGGTATAACCTGCATGTCAGTTTTGCCTTTGCATGAAGTACCAATTTAAAATCATCATTATTGTTCAGGTGACTTCTTCAGAATTACTTCTACCTCTCAAAAACTTGAAATGCTAAAATAAGGCTACAGATGCAGGTGGTACTTATTTCTTGGCATTCATGTTCTTTTTTGAAAGTGTCAAAGTAAGTATTACCATTCTTTTTTCTTTTAGAGGGCACAATAAAGCACTGAAGAAGAAAGGAAGAAGCTACACACTAATTGGCTTTAGATTAAGGAAGAGCTAGTGACAGAAAGAAAGGAAACACCCTAATAATAAGTAAAACAAATGGCCCACAGTGATGGAAACTTGTCGAGTTAACTGGAAAAACTTGAAATATCTTACACTAGACAATAGTCATTTCATATTATGATTTAAATTATACAACTCTACCTATATTGAATAAACTAATAAATAGGGAAAATAAGAAAATGTATGGGAAGATTTTATCAATGTTTTAAAGGTAATATCAGCATTATTTCCTTCCCATAGCTCTAGCACAATTTTGCACATGTGTATACACACACACACACACACACACACACATTCAGTCATACTCATCTTTTACATCAGGTTTCCAAATGTTATTCTGAAAGAGAAATTAACAACCTTTCAAAGAGATAAAGTTATTTTTAAGGTATCTAATAAAAATGATGGATCATCTATTCTTTTATTCAAGCTAGTTTATTATTTGTTGGTGGAGTTGCTCTACCTAGAATAATTACAAGAAAAATCCACAAACTCTAATCATAAGATCAAAGATAGGAATGGTAACAGACATCCTAGAGGTGCAAAACCCCATTGTTATTCAACTTAACTGTTCAGAACCCAGCTATGAATGTCTTAATTATCTGAACCCATTGCCCCAAGCATCTATTTCTTCCTTTAAAAAAGTCACCCACACTTCAAATCTACTACTATCTGATCCTGCCAGCATGTTTTTAATCTTAAAGATTCTAGTGATTATCAAATTACCTCTATTAGAGAAGGAGCATTTGGTAAAAATCCCTAAGGGAATATCTAGGGGAAAATTAAAAAAAAAAAAAAAAGAACACACCACAGAACTGTCACCCATATTAGTAGGGAATTTTAGGCTGGTGAATTTTCTAACTGACAGAACTAAGATACAACTGAACCTTAATCTCCAAGCATGTTGATAACAGAAACAGAGATAACCAGTGCCATGTGCATA
This sequence comes from Perognathus longimembris pacificus, assembly GCF_023159225.1. Classification (NCBI taxonomy): domain Eukaryota; kingdom Metazoa; phylum Chordata; class Mammalia; order Rodentia; family Heteromyidae; genus Perognathus; species Perognathus longimembris. The sequence continues at coordinate 133,044,519 of NC_063162.1, read as the reverse complement.
TGTATAAAGAACAGGAACATATTTTAAAGCAATGTATCTGCGTTGTAAGCAATAGATGAGTTCATCTCCATTACTGATTATTTGTGGCATCAAGACACAACACCCATGTGGTATCAAATATTGTTTTATAGACTCTGTGTTGTATAGCAAATATCTCTTGAAAGATATGTGACTTGCTTTTAATACCATAAAAAGGAATATTTACGGAATCAGTGGCATGACCATGAACATTATAAAAATAAAAAACTAGCCAAAATGGAATTCACATCATGTACTCGCTAAGAACTTTGTATTTTCAAAACGCACATGCATATGCTGAGCACAGCAGATGGCTCACATCAGTAAGGCTTGTTACTCAGGAATCTGAAATATGAAGAATGGTGGTTTGAAGCCAGTGTAGGCAGGAAAATTCAGTTTCAACTTCTATGTTTAGTAGGAAATCTCAACATTTTGCAAAAGTTCTCCAATTTCTTAGAAGTAAATACTTTACCTGGTATGCTGGATTTAGAGTCTTAATTGTGCACCAAAGTGATTGACACATTTGGGAGATGAAGAAAGTACTTTGGTATCTTATAAAGCATAAAAATAAGGAAAACAGCTAATTATTACTCCTGATAAGATATAAAAATGAGGAAAAATTAAGTTAAGTCATAGTTCTGATAAGCAATCAGGACTAAGGAAATCCTGATATGCAAACAGTATCTCATGGCAATCATTGATATTTGAGTGAGCCTCACTTCTCTTACATTATCCTATTAACTTATATGTTCTTACATATTTCACTTGTCCTAAAGAGTTTTATTAAGTATTTGCTTAGCTGGAAATGTAACAGGAAAAGTATATGCCAAGGCTTTCACATTTGAAAAGAGACAAGATTAAGTGACTCAGTTTACATCAACTATAATTAATTCCAGATTTACAACAGTATAGCTAGAATAAAAATCACATTTTAATAAGTAATAGACAAGAGTAATTTTACGTCTTCAGCTACATGTTTTCTATTACAAAGATGTCAGAAAAAACATGCATAATGTGTTCTATTTAACACAATGTAATATGAATACATTTAACATAAATTTTATGGGATTTTTTTTGTAGGTGTCATTTCAATACTGTGTCATAGATTCTTACACACAGAATAAAAGTTTAGGTGATCATTTACTCTTAGCAGAAAGTCCACAGAAGATACTTTTTGAAAAGTTACATTACTGCCCAAAGGACGCTTTTGAAATAATGGTTACATATGTTTAGTGCTTTCTTTTGAGGAAACCAAATTTTCAGTAATTTGCTCAACCATGTGTTACTGAATGGAGCTATTTGGCCTTCCATCGCTCCTTCAAGATAGTTTGCACTCTGAGCATAAAAATATCCTGCTGAATTTGTTGTTAGAATTGCATCTTATACTCCATGGTTTTAATTATAATTCAGAGAATTGTTTCAAAATCTGAGTTTATTCTGTCCATCAACAGTAGGCCCTTCTCTTGTTTCCCACAGAAGATGAAATGTCTTCCTACTTTCAGATTGTGAATATGTAACACAGGTTAGAATTTGCTACCTTCTCAAGAACCACAAATTAGGGAGATCACTTATAGAATGACTGTGTGGAACTCCATAGACCTTTACCTTGTAAAACAAACATAATGAAGAAGATGATAAAAATATCCTACTACTTCAAGTTTTAAAATACTGTCATACAGGCATACAATCAAAGGATGAAGACTTCTACTAACTCTACTGACTGTTGCTATGAGCAATGAATATGTACAGTGTTTGAGCCATGATTTGCCTACCTCAGCCCATGTCCATCCTGACCACTGTTCTCCAAATTGATTCAGTCAAGACATGTAGTGTTTTCAGTTCCTGATTTATGGTTTTGTTAGGATTGACATCTATCAAGTATTTTCTTGCTGTGAATCTACTTCTGATATGAGAAGCTGGGGTCCAGGGAGGCTGGGTTCTCTTACCTTACCATGTCCCCATAAATTAGTGTCCAGGAATGATAGGGTGAGTATATCAGACCTGAATAACAATCATACCATGTCCAGCATGAATTAAAGTTTCTATACTGGGAGATAAACACTAAAAGTAACCAAGAGGGATACCTTGAGTGTGTACTTTACCAGCAACACAATAATAGCACTTCAAGAGAGAAACCTCAAGTCTGGCTTGGTAATGAATAACTTCAGCCTCTAATAGAAGGCAGAGACAGAAGGATCAAAAGTTTGAGGCCAACCCAGGCCAAGTAATCAAAATCCTATCTCAGAAACAAAACACAAAGGAAAGGGCAAAAGAAACAGGTCAAATAATAAAGCACTTTCTAAGAACACAAAAGGCCCTGAGTTCAATCCTCAGCAAAAGAAGGTGGCCACTCTTCCTGCTCTCAATCCCAGAGCAGTGGAACATAGGTTCTGACCAAAGTAAAAAGAAGTCAGAGAACTCTAGTGATGTTTTTGTTTTCCTAAGAGACATGAATTTATATTTAAAATGTTGAAAGACAATGTACTCTGAGGACATTTTTGGAAGGAATATGTTTTTATGACAGGCTCAGTGGCTGCAATCATACTACTTGGGATATAAAGTCTTGGATATTGCTCAAGGCCAACCTCAACAGAAAAGTTTGAGAGCCTCCATCTCTTCTCTGTCAATGGCCCAGTTAAGAACATAGCTGTTACCCTAGTACACGAGAAAGCACAGCCAGCAGAATCAAAGCCTGAGTTTGCCTGGACAACAAGCAAGAATTGATTAAAAATAACCAATGATGGAAACATGGCTCAAGTCACAGAGCATTTGTTTTGCAAGTTCTGTTTCTACTACTACTCAAAACAAACAAAGAAACCAAGGAAAGAAAGAGAAAATAGTGAGATTTTGATCGTGGGAAATTAAGAATGTTAGCTTTAGGATGGCAATATTCATAATTGTGGGTCATTTAAAATCTTAACAGAGAAAAAATAAACAGTTTAAAAGAGGGCTGGGAATATGGCCTAGTGGCAAGAGTGCTTGCCTCCTATATATGAAGCCCTGGGTTCAATTCCCCAGCCCCACATATACAGAAAATGTCCAGAAGTGGCACTGTGGCTCAAGTGGCTGAGAGGTAACCTTGCGCAAAAAAAGAAGCCAGGGACAGTGCTTAGGCCTTGAGTCCAAGCCCCAGGACTGGCCAAAAAAAAAAAAGAATCCTCCCAAGGCTAGAATATGACTCGGATGAAATAATTCTATAAAGCATGAATTGATACCTCTACAAAAAATTCCGTGTTAATAGTTACTTTTGAACCACACAGAAATCAACTAACAATTAATAGAATTTATTACAGCAGATGACTAGAAATAAAACAAGACAACCAGGGAAAGGAAATAAAAAATGTTTCCATCTTAATTTACTGTAATACATGTTGTAGAAGCAGACTATTGCTGAGATTGTCAAGTCATTACAGAAACAAACAAGGATTTGAAGGTTGGAAGCAAAGCAATATCCTCAAATCCTGCATTTTATTAACCTAAACTTTCCAATTTTCATCCAAAAGGTAAGAATTATGCAGAGAAAGGGGAAATTGTTACACATACCCATGAAAAAGGCAAAACATAATCCAAAAATTCTCTCAGAAAGACTTTAAAAGAACTATTACAAGTACATTTAAAAAGTAAATAAAATAATGCCTCAAAACTAAAGCAAGATATGATGATTATGGTACAACATTAGCAATTATCAACTGTGAAGAAGAAAATATGAAGCAAAAATTGGTGTAAATTCTTGGATAAACAAGAAGAATTAGCAAACTGAAAATTTTACTTTAGTATTGCAGAAAGAGACTTGGTCCAAAAGTTTAGTCTGAATAACAGAAAAAAATAAGAAAAATGAATGAATATTCCAAGACATTCATGAGACCGTTAACTGCACCTGTATTTGCACGGTGATGATGATATTAAAGAAGAGAAACAAGCTGAAATATAGTTAAAATAACACATAAAATTTCCTTAAATGTTGCTTAATAGAAGAGTGCTTGCCTAGCATCCCTGAAGCCCTGGGTTTGATTCCTCAGTATCACATAGACAGAAAAAGCCAGAAGTGGTGCTGTGACTTAAGTGGTAGAGTGCTAGCCTTTAGCAAAAGAAGCTCAGGAACAGTGCCCAGGCCCAGAGTTCAAGCCTCAATATTGGCCACAAAAATCAAAAATCTTTAAAAAGTAACCAAAAATACTAACTTACCAAAAAACATCATCCCATTTCAAGAAGGCTAAATACATAGACAAACATGCCAAGACACATTACAACAAATAATAGACAAAACAAAAAAAATTCCCAATAGCCCCTCCATTTTGAAATATGATTAACTACAAGTTTCTATCTAGAGTTCAAGCCCAGTTTTTTTCTACATAATTAGTTGCAAACCAGTATAGGTTCCACAGCAAGGTTCTTTCTTAAGAAAAGGAAAAAGAAAAAAAAAACTGAGAACCTAAGAATTAGATACATTATGTAATCATTTTCAACCATTAAATTTGAGCAAATAAAAGGCATTGGAGTGTAATCATAGGTGCCACAAAGAATTCATAAAGTCCTATATATGTCTGGGAATTTTAGTGGTGATGGAAATGTGAATATAATTTATAACTCTTGAGAGCCTGAGATAGAGGATAGAAAGTTTGGAAGCTAGTCTGTCCTATGTAGCAAAACACTATGTAAAAATAAATGTATGAATGGATGGATGAATCAGTGAATGAAGAAAAGTTATAGTAATGATTTTTCACTGTATGATATATATGGGATTAAAGATTCTACAGGAAGAAATCAGTTTTTATGAAAGTCACGTGAAAGCAGTATTTAAAAATATTTATGTGGTCCAAGAAAATAAAATAATCCTTTTCACTGATATATTTTGATATTAGGTTCCATTGTTTTTACATTCATTCATTTATTCATATTGATAATTATAGAACTATAAAGTCATGAAATTAAAGATATCTTATTTGTCATCATGTACCTAATATTAATAAAAATGTTTATCTAAATTTGAACAATTAATATTTGATAAATTTATCTTAAAACTGTCCTATTTATTTAGTCTCAAATAGAATGAATGGGGCATTGGCACATGAAAAGAAATTTATGTTAAAGACAAATCATTTCTTAATACTGGTGGTTTAAGTAACTACTCAAAATCCTAGGCAATTAATAATTTTCTATTTGTAAAAATATCCAATGAGTAGAGCTAACTGTCCTCATGTCAAAGTTGACTGAGTAATAATTTGTGAATTGTTTTGAATCTTTAAAAATATTCAGAGTAAGATTAATATCTGCTAGTTATATGTAAAGGTAAATCTGATTACTAGTCATAAACTGCTTTGTTGAATGGCAGCTCTTTTCTACAACTACTTAAAGACAATAGAAATATTTAAAAGGAAAAACAAAACCTCATGAATCACAAATTAATAAAACGTGTAACTATAAGTAAATACAATCTACAACTATAAAAACAAAACAGGACAAGCTTCCATATCAGCTCAAGAAGACAGAACAGGGCTGAACAATTTTTATTAAAGTTTATAGATTGTGGATAAATGGGATATGCAATTTTGTGTAAGACCTTATTTTTTGAATCTAAGGTAACACATCACAACCTTCAATTAGGAGTAATTTTTATAAATCATTTCAATTGTAATAATAAGGATTAAAGTCACCTTTAATTCTGTTATTTGCCCAGTAATAAGTGTGTCTTCTCAAATAAAATGCAGTAAATTAAATACAATTGATTAACTAATCATTGACCAAATAATCTCACTTTAAAATGAAATCAAGAACGGTAATTGCAGAATTCAAGGCATTACCATGAAGCAGATGCAAAATAGGTGTGATTTAGAGAAAGACTGGGAATCTAAGTAAATCAAGAAATGGAAATGTAGAAATGAGGTATTCACATGGGTTGAGTGAGCCTACCAGGCTTACTTCCCTCATTCTTCTGAATCACCATTCCTTTCTGCTGATGAACAACATTTCCCATTCCAGTCTTCTTATCTATAACACTAAAAACCTATCCGATTCTCACTTATTTTATTATCTCTACAGCAGTCATGGAAGAAGGGACCAAAGTCAATTTCTATTTAATCTGGACTGCTGTAAATACAAGCCCTTGCTTGACAAGCAGCCTAGACATTGTTATCTCTTTCAGACACTATAAAATCCCCATATGTAACAGCTTGCAGGGGTCTGGCTAGAAATAGCATATAAAAAAAACTGCATGTTTACAGGAAGATGAGGTGAAATTCAAAATGCATAACAGACAAGATATAAACAGATGCAACAGCAACACTTACAAAACGATATGGTGTAAACCAACTGTACAACTTACGGCAGGGGTGGGGGGAGGGAAATGGGGAATGGGGATGAGGGAGGAGGTAACAAATTGGATAAGAAATGTACTCACTGTCTTACCTATGAAACTGTAACCCCTCTGTACATCACCTTAACAATAAAGAAATGAAAAAAATTAATTATTTGCAAGTATTTTTGGAATAAAATGTTAATGTGATTTTATGAAATGCCATATTGTATTCTCTAGGTATTAATAAAACAAAATATGATTTAAATGTATTATGAGAGATTTATGCAGAAAGTAAAAAAAAAAGATATAAACAGAAAAGTCTATCTCCAGGAAATACCATCTTGGAACCAGAAAATATATAAAGGACATTGTTTGAATTACATGTTTACTGTACTATTACATCAAAATATTTTAATTCTGGTGTCATAGTTATGGTAAAGGGAATTCTTTGCATAATTATATCACTATTTGATCAGCACTGTTTAAGAATGTGAACCATAATTAAAAATAATGACAGGAATGAGATGTGGTATCACATACTGAATTTTGTTTCTAATAATTTAGATACAATTCTTCATAATGTGTGCTAGTTTTGACACATACATTTGTAGGAAGTGCTTGGGTTTTCATGTGTATAAGCAATGTCCAGAGGATACATGGAGTTTAAGTAACATGAGATTGCTGACTCCGGGATTTCTAAATGTTTCTGGAGAAATGGACAAGCTACTACAGCTTCTTTGCCCTAATTATCTCTCCCCCATGGGCCCCACTTTTCTCTTTTCTTTATGGTTGTGTATGCTGAGTGATACCTAGCCAATGATACTTCGCTGACTTGCGTGATAATCATTTCATTACCTCTCACTCGCTATTTGCCTTCTGTTTCACCATGTTGTATTCATCACTGAGTTAACTCAGTCAGTGTGTGTCTTCTCCGTAGACAAACACTAGCATATAAATTCAAGGAAGACAGAATTGTTGCTCTTAATTTTTCATAAAATGTCTTCAGAGCTTGTGCTAGAGTCTTATAAATTCTGTAACGAGCTTTCAACAAATGACCAAATTGGATTTTTTTGTATGTAATTTTTCTTAGGTGAAATTGAAACCTCGGTACTTTCCCTATTACTATTCCAGATATTTGACAGTATTTGCCTAAGCTTTAATACCTTTAGTTCCTTCATTATTCCAGTTAGTGTCTTCTTTATTACAGTACCCTCTTTCTTTGTGCCTTTGCCTATTTCCCCTGTGTCATCATATAGTGCCTTTAATTATTGGCTCTTATCTCTAAATGTCTTTGTTCCAAAACATTTCTACGGTTATTATTCTCTCATATGCAGCCTCTGACTCTCTACCACACTTGCCAAACCATCCTATTGGGCAATCTTAATTTGTAAGCATTATTTAACAACTTTTAAAAGCTAATTGTTCTATCCGAAATTTATTTTGGAGCAAAAAGAATTAGGGCTATCATTATTTATTTAACTTACAACTACTTCAAGGTTTCGATCAATTTTGTAAAGCAATATGCTTTTTTTTTTTTGGCCAGTCCTGGGCCTTGGACTCAGGGCCTAAGCACTGTCCCTGGCTTCTTCCTGCTCAAGGCTAGCACACTGCCACTTGAGCCACAGCGCCGCTTCTGGCCGTTTTCTGTATATGTGGTGCTGGGGAATCGATCCTAGGGCCTCGGGTATACTGAGGCAGGCACTCTTGCCACTAGGCTATATCCCCAGCCCCAAGCAATATGCTTTTAAACTCTGTGACTATCAAGGATTTCACATTGCTCATGTTGAGGAAGAGTTCATGGAAGGATGAAGGATAAGGAAGACAGGAGATTCAATATGTGACAACAATGAATAAATGTCTCAGTTGTTCTCAAAGAGTAAACATTAAACACAAGGAACTTTTAGGTAGTTTTTGGATTACAATACTAGGGATCAACTAGATAAAAAACTAAAAACTAAAAAATCCCTTCCACTGACCACCATAAGTATTAAAGCCAACACACACACTGCCTTAACTGTAACCCCTCTGTACATCACTTTGATTATAAAGAAATGAAAAAAAGAAAAGAAAACCAATAACAAAAAACAAGTAAAATGGATGATAACTTAAATAGGCAGGAAGACAGATGAGAAAAATGTGAAAACAGAACATCGTTTATACTTTATGCATTTGGTAATGCAGCAATGAATGAATCTGGAATAAAAAGGTTAATTATACTTTCTCAGCAGTAGATTCAGAGAGCTAAGTCCATCTTCCATTTTCTAGATTCTCATTGACTCTCCCTTAAACACCATTAAGCCAAATATGATCATTTATATTATGTTCATTTTACATGTGGATTATTGAAACACACATAAAGCATAAATGTCCATGTGAAGCAGAAATGATTCAGCAGTATTTAAACCCCACATCACCACCCTATTACCTACCCCTGTGAGATCACATTTTGGTTTTCTATATTAGTGATTTGCTCAGTATTCATGGTGTATTTGTTTAGTGAATAATGGCAGGGGCAAATCTCTGTAAAGGGCTATGGGTGTAATTTCATTAGAGAACAGTTGTAAGATACAGTTGGAGCTTCCTTTACACACACACACACACACACACACACACAAAAGTGTGTCTGTACATGATTAATGCAAATAATCATTTTTTAATAATTTCAATCCATGATTAGTTAAATGTACAGAGAGGGGCCCCATAGCTATAGAGAGTGCACTTTATATGTACTTTCAAACATCATGATATACATTATAACTACTTGCAATTTAATGTGTTTGTTTGAAATAAATTTGAAGACATGGCCCAGTGAGGTAGGTATGCAGGATGTCTATATCGAAGCCTGATCTAACATGATACATAAGTACTAACAGGAGGGGCTTCCATGAAGTAGTCAGCCTAGCACAGAGTGACGAGACTTGCCTATGTAGAGTGGGATTCATAAGCATACATATAGTTACAAAATATAAATATATATGATATAAATGGATATTTTAGCATATAAACTGTACGTATAGATAATACATGGGAGAATATATGTGAATATAAATACAATATATTCATAACTATGTACAGATTTATGTATAAATGTATATATTTATAAAAAAGAGAAGATGAAGACAATTTGCAATCTTAGAGAAGAGATTTATAACGACAAGAAGCAAAGAAAACAAAATGTAATATTTGTTGATTGTGTACTTGTAAAAGTTCCCATTTTTTTCTTTCTCTTTATTTTCTTATTTCTTGTGTCCTTGCCTATGGGGTTTCACTTCCTTCATTCATGACTTTGTTTCTCTCCTTTCTTTTCTTTTTTTTTTTTTTTTTTTTTTTGACCAGTCCTGGGCCTTGGACTCAGGGCCTGAGCACTGTCCCTGGCTTCTTCCCGCTCAAGGCGCTAGCACTCTGCCACTTGAGCCACAGCGCCGCTTCTGGCCGTTTTCTGTGTATGTGGTGCTGGGGAATCGAACCTAGGGCCTCGGGTATACCGAGGCAGGCACTCTTGCCACTAGGCTATATCCCCAGCCCCGAGTTTCTCTCCTTTCTTGAGGGTAGGGGGAAGGGTGGGGGCCCCAGAGCTAAGTGAAGGGAGCCAGTCTTGCCAGATCTGGCACAATGTGATTATCACCATCAATAATGTTAGGATTCACTGGATAAAATGAGAATCCAAGTGATCTTATTATAGCAAATGCTCAAGTAATTGAAAGATCGATGACCAGAATAGGTATAGCTTTAAATATAGATTGATTACAAAGTTAGTAACTTGACAGGCAAGGGATCTGGCTTGTAACACCTTAATCAGATGATCAAAGTGGATACCATCAATATTTGAAGAATTCAAAATCAGGAGTTGCCTGATTAGAGGCAGTGTGAATATAGCATCCCTTCTGTGATATTCCTGCCAGCAATGCGTAACTTGAATCCAATTATGCAAAACATCACATGAAACTACATTAAGGGGAATTCTTTATAGTAACAGCCCTATAATCTTCAAAAATGTCAAAGTAATGAGAACCAAAGAAATACTGACTAACTCTTCAGAGAAAAAGGAAAGTAAGGACACAGGCAAATAAAGTCAACACAAGATTCAGAACTGGATCCTTTCCTTATTAGGCACAGTTTGAGAATCAGGAAAAACATCAGGCTCTTGGTGGCAGCATAGTTGATGTCCTCTTTCAGAAGGATCATTTAGGTAGCCCTAAAAATGCTTGTGATGGGGAATTACCTAGAGGGAGAATAGTTTGGACCCTACTAAAAATACAAGAGTCTAAGTGTGAGAAACTGTGATTCAATAAGGTTATTGACTCTGCTAATAAAGAGAATGAATTAGAGGACAACATAAACTAAGCATATGCAGGATTTGGTAGTTCTTTGAGGAAAAAATTACACCTGAGATACATATTGAGAATCTACAGAACTTTTATATTTCAATGACTAGATGCTGATTATGCCAGCATGGGATATTTGGTTTCAATCAAAGGAGTCTTGAATGAGAAAACACATATTACTCCATACTTACTAGTAAGGGGAATGTAACATTCTGACTCTTCCATTATACAATGATCCCTTCTTATATCCCTGATTATCCAAACCTGGAAATTATGGGTTCCAAGCTTTTTTTTCCATAAGAGATAATGGATTGTCATAAAGCAATGGGAATTTCTCATTGATGAAACTTATGGCAGAGTTCAGTAAGGTAGTTAACTGCAGTTTACACATTTACATGTAAGGATTGAGGAAAGCTACTGTAGTGTTATATATTTTTAAGTTCCTAGGGCATAGAATTCTTTTTGATATGTAAAATGTTATTAAAAACAGTTAAAATTTCATTGCGACTGTGGTTAAAATATTTCTATGAGCCATATTAGTTTTTGCTCTGTGTTTTCATAATCAAGAGGTTTAGAAAACCATTCTTATATTCATACAACTACTGATAATATAAATGTCAGTGCAGATTTTATGATAGGAATATAATTATATGTATATCTCTAGTTGAAAATATGGCTGGTATTCTATTTTAGCATGCATTGTCCTATACAGTCACCGAGTAAAAAATTAAATCAATTTCATTTCAAAAATATTGTTTTCTTAGACATTGTTCTTCAACCTCATTCTTAACTGCTGTTTTTCCCCCTGAACCATTGTTATAGAGAACACATATTTTCAAAAATACTAAGAAAATGTTTTTAATTTTTTCAAAATATAAATGTGCCCTTAAATTTTTATTTTAAACATGTAAATCTACCAGAACAAAGAACAATATAAATGCTGAACTGCTTCTTAGTGTTTTTCTAATATGTTTTTGTTTCTGCTATAAGATATCATATAACCGAGAACTTATCCCATAAAAAATTAATTATTCGAATTTGGTTTCTTTAACCATGGATGGGTCTGCCAATCGTAGATTTGCAACTTCGGCTCAATTACTTCCATTATTTGATCTCGTATTCATTTGAGTTTCTTCAGTGAGAAATAAAGAATTCATCAAATCCCTCATGAGCCCTGGTCAGTGACTCAGGTCTATATCCTTCACTCATGGTGGAATCTCATGCTGAGATCTCTGGGCTGTGGTTCAAAACCAGCCCCAGCAGGAAAGTCTATGAGACTCTCTGTTGACCACCTAAAAATGGGAAGTGGTGCTGTGGCTCAAGTGGTAGATCCATAGCCTGGAGCACAAAAGTTCAGAAACAGTGCCCAGGCCCTGAGTTCAAGCCACAGGACCAGCACAAAAACAACACAACACAAAACCAAACCTCCCTCATGGTACTGTCACAACCATAGGATGTAGCTCAAATTATGATGCTGATTGCAAAGTAAATGTATAATTAATGACTGTGATTTGTCTCATATTGTCGTTATTATCATCATATGTGAGGGCTGATTTTCTGAGAGTCTTTCTAAATTACCTTCCCTGGGTTTTTAATTAACATCCACTAGGCTATTATATATTATGATCTACTTCCAATTAATTCTCAAATATGTCCTCTCCTGGCCCTCAGTGCTTTATGCGTTTGTGGAGGCTATGATTCCCTACAGGTGTGAAACTCACCTCTTACCGCTAACGTGTAATTATCCCAAACTGACACCCTGTTTTATATCTCCACATATTCTCCCCAGGAGAATACCTAGTCAACCTCATTTCACCTCTCTTATATGACCTTATATCGATTCTGTGTGATTCACAGAAGTAAATACAAAAAGGAAATGACAGTTACAGCTTAACTGACTCGTATAAAAATGGTTTAATTCATTTTCTCCTGAGATTTCTAATTTTGTAATGAAATAATATGCATTACTGTGAAATTATTTTTTATTCAAAACATAATTAATGACTGTTTTCCCTGAATAAAACTCTGTTTAAGAACATTTGTTGCTACAACCCTCTGATTTTATTTTTAAAAAATAGCATACTAGAGTTTATTGAGTTTTTTGTTAATTATTAGTATGGGACAGATTTTTTTATCTAATTCTCAAGATCAAAATCTTTATTCTTTGGGGGAGGGTTCATTATATAATATCTTTCAAACTCCTCAAAGGAATATCTTGTAGCTACCAGCCTTCCTTTGCATCCTTTCCTGGGGCAAAGCTATGGAGTAGTTTTCCCTCTTGTTTTTAGTCCCATTGCTTCCACTTTGGTTTCCAGTGCCCTGAAGTGCATACTGTGATGAATTGGTAGTAAATATAAAAGTGGAATTAGTTTCAAGTTAATGGGTAGTAAGTTTGTCACACACACACACACACACACACACACACACACACACACACACCAGCAGCTACTTCTTGAGCATTCACTCAGGTTCAGGTCTCTCTTCAAAAGCTTATAATTGACTCATGTCTTGTATCAGACAGTGTATTGTCTACAAGGCAGAGCAAGGCCAAGACTGGAAATCATTGTGACATCTTCTTCTTCCAGATATAAACAAAGGAGTAGAAGAAATGAACAGTAATTGAATCTCAAACTCAGCATTCTCATTTACCAGCAGTAAACAATGTAGATGTTCCATCATTGGCTAAAATTCAATACAGACTCTGAAATCCCAACTCTCTTTCTTCTACATGTATATTTATTACCTGGCGATTCTAATATCCAGGGCTAGCCAATAGGTTCTCCTTCTACAAGATAGCTTGGAATTTTCAGCAGCACTAATCCATGTAATAAAACATCTACCCATGGTATTACAGGGTCTGGTAGAGGACAGAGATGATAACCTACTATAACACAGACTCGTCATTTCCAAGAAGCGATGCTGGAATAGCTCTGAAAATATAGTTCTGTATAGAATTCTGAGGGAAATAATCTAACCAAATATTTTGACTATTCCAGCATCAGATTCTGCTTTGTATTTATGACTTAAGCCTACTGTTACTGGGCTTCTTAACATACCCAGGACTAATGCTATCATCTACCTGTCTACCTCCCTATCTATCTTTCTGTCTGTCTACCATCTATCTACATTGTCCAATGGCACCACAGTTGTAATTTTTTAAGTAAATAAAGTTCACTGTAGGATACTACTCTGTAATGAAAATATTGTAAAGTTTCTACTACAAATTATCACTATGCAGTGTTCCTTCAGGGCTTTGGTGGTTTGTTCTTGAAACTCTTTCCTACCTGTCTTCACAGAACTCTGTACTACAGCCAAGTTAAACTTCAATCTGAGGGGCTTTCCTTAGACTTCAGTGAATACCTTGAAGGGAATACTCTGGTGCTTGACCTCACCCTAATGAATTTTTATTCATATATCCATAAGGACAGAGATCTGTACTATACAGGGAGAAGTAATCAATGGGACCTATTATATGGATTGCCTAGGAAGAAAACTATCATTAACTCAATGATACGTACTATCACAAGCATGCAATTTCAACTTGAAACTTGGCTATTCTAGTTGTATACACATAGCATTCATCTCCTTAAGACCTATAGTAGCCACTTTACATCAGCTTTCTTACCTTATAATTTCTAAGGTTTCCCTTTGACTCCCATGTCCTTGGATATACTTTATGAACCATGGGAAAGATGTAAAATGTGCATGGAAAACAATTTCAGATGTGAAGACTTCATTATTCCACAATGCAGGTAAAATACATTTAGCTCTAATTAAATATGCCTTTCCTCCCTAATCACAAGAATAAGGGTTTCTCTGCAAGTTTTTGTTTCCTTTCTCTCAGCAATATTATCTACATCGCTTCTTAATTCCCTAAGTCAACTTTACAGGGCATATGTCTTCATAAAGTTAGATCAAAATTGAAGTCTGAAACCCACAAGAGAGTATATAATGGTAAGTACTCAGTAGTGCTTAGTACCCTAGACTTTTCCAGACTAGGGTTTATGTACTCAGTCAGGGTTACCATGTTCCTCTGGTATACTCAAAATAATTTACAGGACTGGGAATATGGCTTAGTGTCAAGAGCGCTTGCCTTGTATACATGAAGCCCTGAGTTAGATTCCTCAGCACCACATACATAGAAAAGGCAAGAAGAGGCACTGTGGCTCAAGTGACAGAGTGCTAGCCTTGAGCAAAAAGAAGCCAGGGACAATGCTCAGACCCTGAGTCCAAGTGCCAGGACTGGCAAATAATAATAATGATAATAATTTACATTCCAGGAGGCTTCTTTGTTCTCCAAGTATGTATTTCATGAGAAGTTCAAAGTGCCATTTAACTTCAGCATAAATGGGACCTCACATTATGCATTTATTACAATAATTTCATGTAGTAATTATTTATACAATTACTTTTTTGTGTTTATTTGAAAAAAGTTGACAACTTGAAAGGTTATATTAGCTCATTATTTTATGCCATTTTTAAGTTACATTTGTTGCATGTGGTACATAGAAATGGAGGAGAAAAGCAGGAGAAAGGAAAAAAATGAGAAGGAAGAGAAAAGAAAAGGAAAAGGGAAATTAATTACAAAACAATAAAGCTAAATGTTGTGATAGGAAGCAGAGAAAAACATGTTCTATTATTTCAAAACCTGTCATCATGAGTACTAAGATTTAAAAACACAAGATGTTAATGCTTCCATTATAGCCCACAAATAATGGAACAGTTATTATCAAAGTAAAAACTTTCCTCTTACCAAACAAAATGAAACCACAGAATGAAAGCAACAGAGTTTAGGAATGTGCCAACAGAAATATTTAATGACAGAATCAATGAGAGACAGAGAAAAAAAATGCCAAAGTCTGTCAGATTCATATCATTCGTTGAAAAATGAATAAACAAAAATGTCTGACTCCTAATTCATTTAAATCATCAGATTATTAACATTTAATTATTTAAAACACAACAGTATTATATCTGACAGTTATTAAAGCTGACAGTAAAACAGATGGGAGAATTTGTATGGGCATGTGTAAAAATAACACCAGATACTCCAGCCCTACCCATACCAGGAAATGTCTTTTTCTTGGACACCGGGGCCATTTATCCCTCTGGCAATATGAGGCAAAAGGTTATTGCTGTCAATCAGAGTCACATTCTTGTATACGGATGACATACTTAGCAAACATGCCTCAGAGCTCTCTTAGAACATTTATTATGGTCACATGGAAATAGAAATTCCTTCTGACTCCATTCATAGTGAATAAAAATCCCTTGGCTTAGAAATATTTATAAAAAATTGTTAAATGATTGTAGTATGGTTTTCCTGACTTTTCTCCTAAGACTGACATTTACACACCTCCTTTGGAATTGTATATTGCTCACATTAGCATCTACTCTGAAAGCTGACTTGTTGAACTTCATTTTAATATACTTAGTCATTGCTATTACTTATTCTTCTCATCCTGTTCCCAAGTACTTATATTTTTCTAAGTTTTCAATTGAGAAAACTGAGAAATCATTGAGTGAGCTCCATATCCAACATGGAAACCAATGAATGTTTACAAATTACATCTGCAGTTTGTGAGGATTTATTTCTTCAGTTATAGTTAAGTACATCAAACATAGCTGTCAAATCAGAAAAGCATTTAATGCTATCATAATTAAAACCTGAGACATTATGTGTTCTCCTATGAATAACCTAAGAGAAAATACTTTATACTAGATATGCTGCCCATCTCAAGACAATGAAGTTCCTCTACAATGGAGTGAGCATGCTCTGGAAAGGGGGCTACCCTTTCCACAAATGCTTTCAGGGCTGGGTTGGATGACTTTTCCTGCTTGTAAATGTTATTCTGAAAATGTGTACATCTCTCAGCCACACACAATTGCATAATTTTACAATGGAGGATAGTGCATTCCTCCATAATATTTCTGAACTGATATAGGTTAAAACAGAATTATCACAATCAATCATTGTCAAATTAGTCTTATGGCTTAAGATTTTTAGAATTAAGGGAATGCAGAACGTATCTGAAATTCTTAGATTTCTGCCAGTAAACATAGAACTCAGAGATTAGTGTTAGCAGTTTTCAAGAGAATAGATAATTCTACCCCTCTAGAGAATTTCAGCTTAAATATCAGTTTTATTGCAATATTCGGGGAAAATATAATAAATTCCTTTAAATCCTTATCAGACAGAAGATAGGAAGCAATGAGATCAATGTAGAAGATGAGTGCTTTGTCAATTAGAAGTTGAAGGAACTTAAAGCACTATGTCAAAATCTTTGTGGAATGAGATCACAAAGGGTTATCACAGACGAATACAATATGTATGGAATATCAGACACTATAGGTTCCTATCAACAGAGAGTAGTCACAAAATCCTTCCTTTCAGATGAAAGCACTTGGTGCCTTCACAACACAAATGCTCATCCTCATCCCCCCCCCCAAAAGAAAATCCTCTTTGATGAAATTTTTCTTTGTGTTGCAAAAGTTAGTGTTAGCATTCTGTCACATGAATAAAAAGATGGAAACCTAAGAACAAGATAAGCTCTATCAAATTACTGTGAAAACTGCTTTCTTCATTCCTGATAAACATTGAATTACTGTTACATAAAATCACAAGAATGACTGTTAAAAGGAAGCCACTGTGACTTTTAAATGAGAAATGTGTTTTATTCAGCACAAGTAGGGATCAGGGAAAGGAAGCACATATTTTGTACGGCTAAACATTATACTGGATCTGGCTACTTGAGGCTTTGGGACTGTATTAAGAAGAATAATTGAATTTCTGCCATCCACTCCAAGAGGGACTATGGCTACTATGGGGTTTATTTCACTCTCAGCACAAGCCAGTCATGATTGGCAGATGTCCTCCCATAGCGGTTCAGAAGACACACACTCTTGATAAGCACCATGTTCTTCTAGGTCTTTGAAGCCATTCTGCTCAGTGCTCTGATGGGGAAAGAGGGCAATAGCTGAAGGCTTGACTGTGATGAAGACATTTCATCTTCATTTTCACACAAATTCTATGGGCAGTCACAGAAGAAGTGGACAGGAAACTGGTTTTAGTTCTGTGGTCAGGAGGAAAAGGAAACCCGTTTTGTGCAGCTATATCCAATAAGTCACAGGAAGAAATATAAAATTGATAGGCTCTTTTTTATTGTGCATCTTAATGAGATAAATATTGAAATTTAAGAGTTAATTAAAAATAGTACACTAGAAAACACATGTATCAAGCATAAATTACTTCATAATGAACACATAATTTTTAATATGAAATTTCCTATCTTTTGTTATCTAGATTTGGAAAAAATACTGTTTTTTTTTCACTCAGTATCTCATTTAAAATAGTACTTACTCTTCATAAGAATAGGAAAGTAACAAAAAATAGAATTCCAATGTGCTACTTAAATACAATTCCTTCATTACATGCTAGAGTGCTACAGAAGATTTTTTTTTTTACTTTACATAATTATTTTGAGTATGGGAATATCATTAAAGGATATGATAAAACTAACCACCACATCTTAATGACAACCTATAATATTTAGAATGCATTCACATATTATGACAATTTTTGGTTTTCTTAATTTGGTTACAGCAAGGTATTTAACATATTAGAAACAGTAATCTCAGCTGCAATGTCATATCAATTATGATGACAAAGTTTAGAGAGAATCCTTTTGCAGGATATTTTAAAACTTCTAGCTAAATTATTCCCTTTTTCTTTTATCTTTCTTTTCCGTAGTTTAACCCCTGATGTCACTGTAACTGATTTTGGTACCCTGGATATTGTATATATGTGCATTGGAACTAGGGAAGGGAAAGGGAATATCAAAATCGAGAGACAAAGGATAAAAAGACAAACCAATGCAAAAGCCATCCTTACAAAACGATATGGTGTAAACCAATTGCACAAGTCATGGGGGGGGTGTTTGGGGAGGGAGGAAGGTAGGGGAAAATGCGGGAGGAGATAACAATTTGGATAATAAATGT
Source organism: Perognathus longimembris pacificus (assembly GCF_023159225.1). Classification (NCBI taxonomy): domain Eukaryota; kingdom Metazoa; phylum Chordata; class Mammalia; order Rodentia; family Heteromyidae; genus Perognathus; species Perognathus longimembris. The sequence goes on along the minus strand of NC_063162.1, from coordinate 133,025,883 downwards.
ATGCACTGGGGGCTGTGAATATGGACTAGTGGTAGAGTGCTTCCTCGGTACACATGAAGTAGATTCCTCAATGCCCATATATAGGAAAAGCCAGAAGTGGCGCTGTGGCTCAAGTGGTGTGCTAGCCTTGAGCAAAAAGAAGCCAGGGACAGTGCTCAGGCCCTGGGTCTCAAGCAAAAAAAAAAGAAAAGAAATATGCACTGTTCTATGCATGAAACTGTAACCCCTCTGTACATCACTCCGACAATAAAGAAATGAAAAAAGGGAATAAGAAATGAAATATGTAAGAAAAATAAATAAGAAATGAAAAAACAAAGAGGAAATAAAAATAAAACCTCTAGCTATTAGATTTTCTTTTCCTAATCAAAAGACAGAAAAACATACAAACCAGAGATCGACTTTTCAACTAATATAATTTAGAGATGAATAATTAAGTTACTATTTACTGAAAGCTTTAATGCTTAAAAAGCCTTCACAATGGCAAAAGAGAAAACAAACCAATGACTAAATATCAGAAAACGGGAGAAAGCTGGTGATTCTCTCATGAGTAACATACTATTTCCCTTAATATCATGGCTTACCAGAGTGTTCCTGTTCCTAGCAGTGTTATTCTGTATGACCTCGAAGAATAACCAAAGTGCATCCAGGCTTTGGGAGATACAGACCAAAGTACAAATACTTGCTCTGGCTTACCACTTATAAAAAGATGATATTCATTTTGTAAACCTTGTCTTCTTCACTGATGACAGGGTGTGAATGCCACTAAGTTCACAGGGATGCCGAGAGAGGTATGGCACATTCCTGGATAAGCAAGCACCTGGAATGTAGTTTAGGGGAAAGCAATGAGATGCAACATGTCCTTGTTACTTCATGAGATTAAGTCCATTTCCTGTTCAAAGGTTCCCACACGCATCAAATAATCCTTACTGTACTTCCGTTATAAGGACAAAACAAATTAATGATAATGAAATGATTTTAGGGAGGTAAGCATGGTAACAACTTTAAGGTTTCATCAATTGCAAAATACCATTCTTTATTTTCTCCCCCATATGTTAAAATGACTTAGTGTTTAGGTTGCTGCCTGACATATTGGAATGAAGCCTTAGTGTTCTTTATCAAATCTTCAGTACCTTTGCAGGGAAAATAAATTTCAATCCCTGCTTATTCTAAAGTATAAAGGAAGAGTTTTATTTTTTTCAGTTCAGATGAGTTTTAGCTTGAGTAAATAGCCACTGCAAAACAAAGCATGTTGTTGCTTGGGAAATAAAGACAGTGAGAGGTAATCAATTTCCTCCCATCTTTCTTTTGCTCACCCACTTGATTTGAAATCACATATTGTTTCTCCCAAAATTAACAGTGAAGGCACTTTTGCAACTCAACAAGCTTTACGATGTGTACTCAATTTTGAATCTACCGAAAAACTTCATCATAAAAGATTTTAAGGGATGTCTATATTTAAAATAACAGCATTTCCTAGTTATGATCACAGATTTAAACACAAAGAGATAAAGAAATTTCTGGTGAATTAGCTGTATGGGATAAGCTATGATTAGCTATGTGCACACATTTATTCATTTATTTTACATAGTCTGCTCGTTTGTTTCAAAGGCAGAGAGTCCAGTTTCAGTGTGCATTGTAAGCTCAATTTGGTTTTACTTCCTTACTATGTTTTCTTGGCAACTGTTTTTATGGAAATATAGCTGGTCATTAACACAGCTTTGTCTGCCTTGAAACTGTTGTTTTTCATGCAAAGTAGACATTTGTAAAATAATTACAGATGGGAAATTACACCCAATAGAATTTTTTCTTCATTACAAAATCATCCTTTTCTGATTATTTTATATCCACTTCATTATAAGGAGACAACATAGGAAAAATAAAAAGATTCCAGTTGTGATAACAATCTTCAGAGCCTTTGTTCTTTCAAATAGAGAAGTGAAGGGAATATATAAGTGTATGTGTGTGTGTTATGGAAAAGTTTACATAAGTAAACCATTTTTGATTCATCTTCTTACCACACTCCATTCTTTAAAAATAGCTTCCCTCAGCCATGCTTGAGGCTCTGAATTAAGCTTTCAGATATTGTATAGTCATGGTGGACTTGGCAGCTAGTATTGAAAAAAGGAAGACTTGTTGCTTAAAAAATTAATTTTTTTCCAGACAGGGTTTTGCTATGTAGCAGAAGTTGGTCTCAAAATTTCAGTTCTCTTGCATCAACCTCTTTGGTGGTGGGATTGCGGTCACGTGCCACCATGCCTGGCTGGTAAACATTGCCTATGAGTCACTGTATCCGGGGATCTCTTTCATCTTTTGCTAGGGTGACCCTGGCCTAAATGCTTCTCTTGAGGTTCCCCACCTTCCTTCCTCACCGTTCCCTGTTCTGTTGAGTTCCTCAGAATTGCATCCACTAGAATCCACTTGCTTTTCTAATCCACTCAGGAAGCACGTAAAGGTGATTTAAGAACGGGGAGGGGAGGGGGAAGTCAGGGAAATAGCCTCTCAGCTGCATCATTATTCCTGCTGTGGTGAAAGCATTTGCAGTCTGTTACTGCAGCCTCCAGACCAAGCTCAGCATCCTCTACCCCAGGTTTCATTCTTTGCTGATTCTAGAAACTTCTCTTCTCTTTACCTTCACTCATACTTACATATGAAAATGGCATCAATTAGACTTGTTTCTAGAATAAATCCTTGTCTTTTCTTGGTTTACATTGTTCAACTTCGAGTTCCATACTTGCATTGTTTAGGTTGAAAGTTCCATCATCTTCCTGAACAATGTAAGCCTCTATCTCAATTTGGTTTCCATGGAAATGGGCACACACAAGGGACAGGTTTCTTGAACTACAGAACGATCCACATTAGACCAGAAGGAAATTTCATATATAAAATCAGAGTGAAAAATGACATCCATATGTATGAAGTGTTCTCCCCAGGGCATAAAGCGAATGTATTGAAGAAATGAAACCATAACCAAGACCTATCCACTAAAAAGAAAAAATCTTTTATTATAAAATATTTAGTGATTATAGTTATTGTTCTTGATGTATTTGATAATTCAGAATCTAAACACTAAGGAGACTAAGAATTTGTTCATATACTTTACCATATTTTGATTTATAGTATAATTTTATGAAGTTTCATAAGAACAGCTAAAACTAAAAATACAAGAGCACTGAATAAATGCAAGAAAGTCTAATATGTAAGGATACAAGGAAGGACTAGTGACAGTCTACAGCCATGTCACCCTGGACAGCTGATCTCTGAAGCTAAGCAGTGTTGGGCCTGGTTAGTACTGGATGCGAGAAGCACTAGTGACAGTTGAATTTCTTTAATTACTGGAAATGTTTACTTTCAATATTACTCATTTTTTCTCTTTAATTATGCAGAGAATACATAATTCTGATCCCAGACTAACCTCTAGGTCTACAATATTTCATGCACACTGTAGATATTACATAAAATTGTGCATTATTTCATAACCGTGGTTCAACTGGGTTTTAAATTTGTATTTTAGTGTTGAAAAGACATTCATAGCATCTGGTTCACCTTTCAAGTACAGGCATTAAACAACCGAAATCTAACGAGAATATAAGACTTTTACTTTTCCTATGTGAAACTTATCTATTGCCATTTGCCTTATGGAGATCTGCACAAAAGGCTAATGATTGGGAATGATTGTTCAAAGGATCTCTAACCCCTGTCCCTGTGCCCTCATATTAAGCTACTTCTAATTAAATAAATAATAGATAAAAGGAAAATGATGGATGGATAGAGAGATGTTAGATAGATGAGGGAAAGAGCTAAATGAGACAATGACATAGTTATATGTTGCTTAAAAATATCATCATGTATTGGCACCTTACCACTTTGGTGGTGCTAGATAAATGCTATAACCTCGATAAGAAAAACAATATTCAATTTCCTCAAAATCTAGAAATAGATTTATCATGTGCTCTATCCCACTCTGAACACATCTGAAAGAATGGAATTCAGTGTTTTGAAGAGATATTTGCACCTTCATGTTCCTTACTGTACTACTCATAATACCCATGATGTTGTAAAAATTTATATGTCCCTTGGTTGACTTTTCCCTCTTCCTTTTTTCCTTTTGTATTTTCTTCTTGTTGTTCTTTTCTTCCCAAAACATATGCTTTAAGAGCACATATCACTCATTATGTCAACAGCTACATGCGAAGCACTTCAGGACTTTGCCTGGGAAATAATAGGTGCTCAAGAAATGCTTACTTGTTGAATAAGTCAAAGAGTGAATCAGCAAAATAATAAAATAATTCCTTGCACCATTTGCTTAAACTTAAATCTCACATGATGACATTGAGGTTTTCCTTGTAGAGTTGTAAGTAGCTATGTGAGGAGTTCATAACCCTATAAAGTCAGTATGAACTGAGAGATATTAAGTTATTAAGGACCAATGAAAATGAGAAGAATGCTGTACACATAGCTTAGCTATATTTGAAAGATTAAAAACTAAGACTTTATTTTCTTTAAAAAGAGAAATATTGGAGTTTGCCATGTTATTAACCTTGATTTAGAGATCTAGACTTTAGTAGACAGGAAGGAAAAGCAAAGACAAAAATTGTTTATTATTAAATATTTATAATAAATAAATAAGACTAGAGTTTCATATGCTATATATCACTGAGGAAGTATTGTTATCTCAATTTATAAAATAAAATATTGACTATCAAAGGCATTAAGTCTATATGTTTCCACATCATGATACATCAATTTGCCCTCATGAAAGGCTGTAAGAGTTTTATGCACTATTATATATCTACATGGCAGTTCTGCCTATATGGTTTCCAGAGAACTCTGGTCTCTTTCCCCTGCTGAAATTGTCAGGCCAGATGAAGCAGTGTCATTGTAGCCTACCATGTCAACTGTACTTTCGTGATCCAAGAGAACCTCCCATGACCTTGTGTTTGGAGAAAAAAAAGTCAATTAGTTTCACTGTTTTCATGGGAGTTTGAATTAAGAAATCAGAGACAAATGTGAACTATTTATAGGTCTTGAAATTGTTGGTTCATGAGAAAGTTTACAAGATAACAAGATTTTCTCTTTTTGTTCTTGTCCCTGTGAGAATCTGGGCTTTAGTGGCTCATATCTGTAAACCTAGCTACTCAGGGGACTGAGATTTGAGCATCACAGTTCAAAGCCAGCCTGGAAGGAAAGTCTGTGAGGCTCCTGTCTCCAGTTAACCACCAGAAAATTGGAAGTGATAGAGCATTATTCTTGAGCAAAAAGAGTTCCCGGACAATATCTAGGCTCTGAGTTCAAGCCCCATGACAGATGAAAACAAAAATGAAGGCAATATCAATATGATCAATTATTACATCTTTACAAATATAGACTTTCCCTTATTTTTTGGTAGCTAGGAATATCTGTTTTTGAAACTAAACTAGTTGTAACTAAAATAGATTATATTGCCCCGCCCCACCCCAACGCCCCCCCCCCCATTTTCATGTGCTATGTATGTATTTACAGTAAGAGTCCTTTTACACCTCATGTTTGTTTATTTTTTTAAGTAATTTCATTGTCAAGGTGATGTACAGAGGGGTTACAGTTACACACATGAAGTGATGAGTACATTTCTTTCAAACTTGTTACCCTCTCCCTCATTTTTCACCCACCTTCCCTCCTCCACCCTTCCAAATTGTACAGTTAGCTTACAAAATTTTGTCTTGTAGGTTTCACTGTTGCATTAGTTGGCCTTTTATCCTTTGTCTCACTATTGTGTTGTTTCCCTTCTCTTCCCTAATTCAGATAAACATACATACTTTACCCATGGTACCAATCTCAAATACAGTGACAAGTTTTTAAATGCTTATTCTACTATACTTGGAGAAATAAGAGTATATATGGTTTGTGATTTTTTTTTAAAAAGAAAGCACTTAAGAATTGAATAATCAACAATAAATAGGAATCATTTTTATTTGTTACATCCTTCCAATAACAAGTCATGTACCCTGAAAATTCAACATTATGTAATAGGAACTACATACATCCACAGATAACTGACTGAAAAGAAAAAGATTGATTTTGCAGGAATACGATGCCTTAAATGTATCATAAAGATTATGTTTCACAGCATAGTGTATCGATTAATCTAGGTTTTATTGTAATAATTAATATAGAATGTACTGAAGCTAATAATTTTATTATAAACAAAAGCTTCACCAGTGTGCATTTGCAGCTTATAATTCTGCCAGCTCTCTCTTAGAGAGAGAAAAATCTTTATACCATGAAAATATACGCATAAAACTGTGAGCTATGTATGGTTGTTATTGTAGAGGATATTATAAGATTAAACTCTGATAAAGTCTGCTAATCATATGCAATAGCTTTAACAGAATAAGATAAATATCCTTATATAACTTAATAAACTCAGTTTCATTATTTTAGAGTTACAAAATATAACTTCAGTATAACATTAATTGTTATTATACGATACGAGTTAATAAAGAGTAAAAACAAGTTTTTCTTTTGAAATTGTTTTATTTTGACTTTGCATGAATTTTAAATTTGAAAAACTTTGATGTTGAAATTTACACACATACATATAATATACTTTTAACAAGTTTAACCTCCTCACTCCTTTTCCAAATAGCATTAACCATGTTAATTATGCTGTCTTCATGAATATATATGAAGTATCTTTTGGTCCTCTTTATTCTTCCCTATCCACTTGTTTCTTCTGTTCTGCTCCCATGAGTTCCCTCTTAGACAGTCTACTTATACATTCATGTTCTGTATTCCTGTTATCATCATCAAATCATCGTCATCATCATCATTTTACATCTATACTTTGCAAATGAGAAGAAATGTGGTATATATCTTTGTTGATATATAAGGTTGATTTGTCTTACTCAAAATGATGGGCAAAATGATTCTATTTTCCTCAAGTGACATTTAGTCTTTTGTAGATGAGTAGTGTTTCATAATGTGTGTGTATGTGTAATTTTCTTTATCCATTAACTGGCTTGTTGGGACTAATCTCATAATTTAACACCATAGTGATTCTACCCTTTGTTAGAAGGTCATCTCTTGTATATTTGGTTTACTGTCTTTCATATATATGTTCATTGAGTAGATCTATTTTTCATTTCTTTGAGGAACTTCCTTAGTGGTTGCAACAGTTTACATACATTCCTACTAACAGTGCATAAGAGTTACTTTTCCGGGGGTGGGGGGAGGGGGGAATGAGGACGGAGGTAACAAACAGTACAAGAAATGTATCCATTGCCTAAGGGTAAGAAACTAACCGCTCTGTACATCAGTTTGACAATAAAAATTTAAAAAAAAAAGAGTTACTTTTCCCTGTATGGTTGTCAACATTTGTTATTATTTGATGATTGCTAATATGTCTGTAGTGAAATGGAATTTTAGTGTCTTTTCAACTTATATTTCCTTTTTGGCTAAGATGTTGAACATTTCTTAGTATATTATTGCCATTTGCTCTTCTTTTATGAAAACTATACACTTTATTTGTTCTTTTATTGATTGGGTTACTGATTTGGGGGCTATTTAATTTTTTGAGCATTTTTATAATGCTTTTGGGTGTGTGTATGCTAGTCTTAGGGCTTGAACTCAGGGATTTTGCTTAAGTTAGCACTCTACCATTTGAGTCATAGCTACATTTTCCACTCTCCCAACTCCCCCATACCTAGTTCTTATTGGAGATCAGAGTGCCATAGGTTCTTCTGCTCCTGCTGGTTTAGAACTGCAGTCCTCAGATCTCAGCTTCCTGAGTAGCTAGGATTACAGGAGTAAGCCACTTGCCTATGGACATTTGTATATTCTTGATATAAATTCACCATCCATAACGTCAATATAACATTAATCATTATTATACTGTACTAGTTAATAAAGAGTAAGGACAAGTTTTTCTTTAAAAAAAAAGACAAAAATTTTCTCCTACTCTGTGGCTTATCTCTTGATTTGGGGAATTCTTTTCTTTGATAGACACAAACATTTTCAATTTAATGCAATCCCACTTATTAAGACTTGGTCTGATTTCCTGAATAAATGGAATCTTATTCAGAAATAATTTGCACTCACATCTTCCAAAATTTTCTATGTTTTTGCATAACAGTTCCAATGTTTCCAATATTACATTAATGTTTTGTATCTAGTTTTAGTTGATTATTTGCAGGGTAAAAATCAGAGGTTCAGTTTCAGTCTCCTATGACTAGATACCAGTTTTTCCCTCACCATTTGTGGAAAAGTCTGACTTTTCTCCAGTGTATTCCTTTGACTTCAATGAAAGATAAGCTTTTATTTTTAATGGTGTGAATTTTCTGAGATTAAAAAGTAGCGATAGTATTTGAGTTTCTGAATTTGCACAGGGGAATTAAGTATGCAAAATAGACTTAAAAATATAAACAAAAGTTGGAAATCTGTGAAACATCAGCACAATTCCCATGCTGGCTCAACTCCACCTTAACAGGCTATTCCTAGAAGAATTTCAACAATATTCTCCCAACTGAAATGTCTGCAACCTTTTTTTTCTTGCTAGAAGTTTCCTTAAAACCTTAGAAAGTGGAGGTCTTCCAGTTGGTTTTCCTTGTGCAGTCTTTTACAAATTCTCTGCCCTGTGATCTCCCAAGGCACCATCGTTTTCTTTCACTGAATCTTCACAAAACTGTCAGTCATCATGCAGTGCAACCATAAAGACCCATGCTACGCACATATTAAAGTTCTTCTTCAGTGCCAAATTATTTTTCTTTGACATGCCCCTTTCTCAGTCAGTTGGTTTATGCTGTTGTAGTGAACCAGAAGAGGCAAGTGCAAGAAGTTAAAGATAGCACTTTATAGAAAAGGTAATTGCTGTAGTTTTCATGACTTGCATGTGGACAATTCATGAATATGGATGTATATATGTGTACCTTCAAAAATATAATTAAAACCCTTTTATGGGATTAATTTAGTTTGGAGGTAAAATAATCTCTCCAGGCATAAAAATTATATGCTTATACACACATGGATTACATATTTCACACTGGAGTCTTTGGTTGGTCCTTAAGTATGCCTTTTTAATATTTTTTTCTAAAAGACTGCCTTTAGCAGAATATTTTATACTACAGTTGATCTTAGCCAAAAGGCCGAGAAGCGATAGCAGAATATTTTATAAGAGTAGATTTGTTACCTTTCTTCACAAATATTTCCCAAGAACAGAATACTCTATAGAAATAGATTTGTTTTGTTACCTCTCTTGCCAAATATTTCCCTCTCCAGATGTTCTATTCAAACTTATTTTCACCTGCATCTCACCAATCTCAGTTCAGTATAGCACATCATATTTTGTCACTCACCCTCATATGCAGCAAGGCATCAAATTGCCTTTAAATTTCATTATTCAACATGCCTTGTATTTGTCTCTCTTTTGGCTGTGTCCCATTGTAGTTGTGTCTTATTTCAAACTCAGTCTATCTGTACACTGACACTTCCACAGTGCATGCTGGTACAATGTGGTACATATTACCATCACTTGACACACGTGCTCCAAGGCTGTCTAGTTGATAGAAATGTTGGCTAGTTCATTCGTTCTGCTTCCATGCTGTTCATTTCTTCCTTTTGTTCGCACTAGTTAGATTCTGACTAGTTTAGATGCTGCCAGACTTTGTTGTGTTTTCATCACACTGTTCTTCTCTTCCCCACCACTGCTTATACAGTCAGTCAAGATTTCTCTGCCAAGTCTTTTAGTGTTTGGCAAATTCTGTCCCCATCATGCTCACAGAGACAGATGCTTATTCACTAGTTGAGGAACATGGACAGTCCCTTAGGAAAGTTGGGGAACACAGTCCTTCTGACATGCCATGTTTGTGTCAGGCCCCGGTCCTCTTTTGTCCAGTTCTCACTCCTTCATGAGATCACTCAAGCCATTGCATTCAATTTTCCAAATATCTACTCTAACACCTACTTCCAATTTTATATCTAAGCTGTTTGTCCTTCCCTAGGAAGAATGCAAGCTACCTCAAGGGTAAAGATTAGGCTGGTACTTATATTATAGAGCTTTTTGCCTAGAAATTATCCTTGAGGATGACTAGGTCAGCCCTTTCATCTGAAAGTGAAAAAACTAAGGACTTCAAGAATTAGTCAACTTTCCCAAAGCCATAGAGTCCTTAGAAACAGAATTGGGGACAGTATTTCTACATAGTATATAGCAAGGCACACTTTCTGTTACTTAGTCACTTAGTTCTGGATTGGTATTTAGCAAATTCTCAGTAGAGAGGAAAGAGAACCGATTATTACTGTGTAATGGTTTTCAAAGCTAACTAATCTCTAAGTAGTCTGCTGTGACAGGAAATGAAAAAAAAAACCATATTATTAGAGGGAATGTGTATTTGTATGCTTTACAAATAGCTATGAGCTATTACAAATAGTTCCTAAGGAAGAAGAATGGAAATTCAAACATTTTTCAATGAGTGGTCTGGGATGCAAAATGAATCAACTGGGACATTTGAAAAAGCAACTGTGTACTTCAGGAATAAAGAAGAGGTGAATATGCTGGCATATGCCTGTATGCGCAGCACTAGGAGAAGGAGACTCAGCAGGCTCTCCAGTTTTAGACCAGCCTAGGCTACTTAGAAAAACATCATCTAGACAGATAGGTATTGAGGGAGGAAAGGAGGGAGGACGGGAGGGAGGAAGGGAGGCAGGGAGGGAGGAAGGGAGGCAGGGAGGAAGGGAGGGAGGGAGGAAAGGAGGGAGGGAGGGAGGAAGAGAAGAGAACAGAAATAAAAGAAGGAAGTGAGAAAAAGAAGGAAGAAAGGGAGAAAGAAAGGAAAGATGCAAGGAAGGAAGGAAGAAAAGAAAGGGAGAAAGCAAAGAAAGAAATATAGAAAAGAGGAAATCATTGGAAAATACGGAGAGAGAAAAGCATTCTAGAGCATTAAAGTAAATACTGTGTGTTGTACTGTATTTTCTTTCCATAACCATTGTAGGAAACTAATAAATTATTGGTTAAATTTCAAAAATAAAATGAAAATGCTAGTGTAGTGGTTCCAAAGAAGTACAAAATCAGGAGAATAATCAGATAATCTTAGGTCCATTGTTATTGTTTAAAATGATTGGATCATTAATAACCTTTTTAAATTGTTAAAGTATTACTGTCTCCCTTTTATAATGCTGACAAAACCACAGTTCGATTGAAATGATGTTTTCAAAAGTTGCCTATTTCATACAGCAAATGGTATATATAAAATATATATTTGAAATGGTTACAGTGAATAAAGAACATTCCTCATTGAATTACAAAAATAAGAATGAAAATGACATTTATCTGACTAGAAGGAAACCCAGAATTTGCAAATAAAAGTTGCAATTTTATCAGTGTTTTCATGGGGTTTAGACAGTCCATCCATCAGATGATAAGAACATTAATCAATGAGCATAATTTAGAAACATTTGTAAATGTTAATTGTGGTTGGATATCTTCTGTTCAGTTAACTGCACTATACCTCTCATATCTCTCAATTCATAGGGAGAAATTGTAAAAATGCACATATGTTTTAAATATTTATTTAGCTCACTAATTAATGCAATCTATTTTTTGTGCAATCTATGTGTAGTTAAAAGTAAGGAAAAACTTCCTCTTAGGGCTCATACATCTTCTACCTGCTGGACGTATTTACAAAGAACCTTCTCAGGAATATGTCATTTTTGTTCATCATTTAAATTTATATTAATGCTTATAATCCCAAATAATTCAGTATATAAATGTCTGTGTGTGTGTGTGTGTGTGTGTGTGTGTGTGTGTGTGTGTTGGTTTTGTGGCATGGATTCTCTCCCTGGCTGCTGCCCCTGTTCTTTTGTGCTCCAGGCAAGATTTCCCACAGTTCCACTTTTGGCTTTTTGATGGTTAATTACAAATAAAAGTTTCAAAATCTTTCCTAATGAAGCAGATCTTGAATTATAATCCCCAGATATAAGCCTCCTGAGTAGCTTGGGATACAAACATCAGCACTGGGCCAACAATGTAAAATTTTGTCCAAAGATTGTTCATATGATGACTCATTTTGGGATAAGTAAACTCTTAAAAGTTTGAATTTTGTCTAAATTTGGGGTTATTTTAGTCCTTGTGAATACACAACATACTAGTATCTCATAGTTTTGTTTGAATTATTTGAATTTGAATCAGTTTAAGGGGGAAATTATTACAAATTCATTCAAATTTCTAGTTGTGTAATTCTCAATGATGAGTAAAAATGAGCCTTACCATCTTAAAAAGGAAAGTTTTAGAAGAGCTAAAATCTATAGACTTTAGCGAGATTCATTTTTTTTGTCATTCACTCAAAGACAACTTGTGGTCCCATAATCCATTTGCAAAAGCATTGCATAACATCAAGCTTTTCTTATTCTTTTCCCTTCCCATTCTACTTGCATGACACATGTTTATGTGGACACACTGAAATAATCTAGGGTAAATCCAGGTGGTTAAAACCTTAATTCCATCTGAGCACTACATTCCCCTTCGCTATATATCTAACATTTTCACAAATTCTAGGGATTAAGATGTGTGAAACTTTGAGGTATCACTGTAGCCACGAAGAAAATGATAGTTAGATCAGTTTCTAATCTGTAAACACATTACTTTATTACATTGTGCTTCATTGTTACGTTGGTATCTTACTATGAACTCTTATGTCCAAAGATGTGCAGGACAAACCTTTATATTTGAATAAGATTGACTTATTTTTGCTTGTTCAAAATTCTACAGTGTCGTACACAACTGAGGGAGCTGATACACAAAAACCCAAACCTTGTATGCATGGCCAGTTTGTGAAGAATATAAGAGCAGATCTTATATGCTTGCTTCCATGGCATGTGAGTATCCAATAGGGAGTAATATTTTCTACACTGTCCCCGACCACTTTTTTGGCTGTACAAATCATGCTATAAATGTCAAAACATGCTTCCTTCAATTCATTTTTGTTAAAGTTTCTTTTCTATGGTACTGAAATTTAACAACCAGTGAGCCAAACAGTAAACCTAACTCTTATAGGCAAAAATAGCTTTCAAAATAATGGAATTTGGGTATTGACCTAATAAAACACCACTACATTATAGGAAGTTTCTATGACATTACTTGTAATGTTGTATATCATATCTGACATTTACAACATATAACTAGAAGAGCAAATTTATTTTAAGTTTCAGCCCATATTGAATTTATATAGTTCAATTATGCTTAAAATTAGACATTACTGCTTAAGCACAACTGACAAAATAACTTTTGCAATCATTTACAAAATCCAGAGGGAATATTACACAATAAATATTTTATATGTATCTTATATGCTCCAAAAGACAAATCTTTGTGAAAAATTGAGGTTAAGAATATTTCTGAACACTTATTTACTAAAGGATACATTGAATCTTGGAAGATCTCAAAACATTTTCTTGATTGATGTACTGTTTTATGATGATATTATTTGATCAAAGTAAAATATAGGAGCTTTGTTAAGTAAAGATACTTGAGCTGGATTTCACCATAAATATAATAATTGTTAGTCATTTCTTGTGCTGTATAGACCTGAAGATACATGGACATAGACTACAACACTTTTACTATAGATGTAATTTCATAACTTATTTTTCTTACACTTAACTGTAAGAATTATCGATACTTTTTAAGGACACTGAAGATTAACTGCTATATAAGTTGAGTATGGGTGATTAGCCTGTGTACACATGTTTTACTTCAATCAATGATTGGTAGAAGTTTATAAAATCCAAATATTGATGAATGGAAAGTTGGCAACAGGTAGTAAGAAAAAAGTCAGGAATATATTTGGACTTTTTCAGTCTATGATAATGAGTCCAGTCCTGCACTCTGCTTATTATAAACAAACATAGAAGATAATATATGTAAACTTGTTTAGAAGTAATTAATCTGTAGATTCTTGACTGATTTTATTAAACAAAAGAAAAGTAAATGTTATTTTCCTTCTTTTCCCCCTCTGGCTCTCTCATTATTCATTTAGTAGATTGTTTGGTTAGGGTATTAAATATTGAAAATGTTTGTTTTAACACTTTTCTTTGATGCTTAATTTTTCATCATTTTAGTTCAATATGATGGATATTAATATCATAGCATTTCAGTATTTTATTTTAACTGAGGTAATGTACGGAGCATATTATATAATTATCTTCTTGCGGCTTAAATTTCTTTTATCATTTCTATAGACTTTTATCTGTATATGTATCCTGCCAAGCTCATCAAATTATTTGAATTATTTTAATTTCAGGTAATGTAATTTCCCAAGTTTGTACCTTATTCATTCAGAGGTTTTATACATCAACTACATTGAGATTCTATACATTTCCTAATGAAGTGCATATCTATAGTAACATTAAAATACTTTATCAAGCTAATGTAACCTTTCCCTGATAGTTTAAACATTTTGTCATTTGTCTTTTTCTAACTATATATCCCCATTGGTAATAGGATTCTTTATCTCCTCATGTATGTTAATTGTTGCTTATGTATTACATATTTTAGCCACCTTTTTGAAACTTTATTTTTGTATCCACATATAACAATTACCAAGTGTTGTCCTAGTAGAATATTAAACTACAAGTATATCATATTTTCCTCTCTGGAGAGAAGCATTGTTTTGCGATTGCTTAGGTTTCCTTAGTTTGACTTAATATGTAGTTCTAGGGGAACCTCTTTCATTCTGGAACATATCTTTATTCCTAAAGTGAAATCCTTTTTAAGGAAGGAAGCCTAAAATTCTAGGATATTTTGTTTATCCTCCTTAAGACAAAGGTCAGAAGATTTAAAATATCCCTTTAAATGTTGCATTAACTCCTGTGTCTACTATTAGTCACAGAAAAATGAATGAGATATCAAGCTGTAAAAATACATCAACAAATCTAAAAAAAATAGTTCCATGTGAAAGAAGTGAGCTGTCAAAGGCTGAATATGTTACAATTCCAATTATACATCATTCCAGAAAAGCAAACCTACGCTAATCGTTTAAAACTTATGGATCTAAACAATTAAGAAATTAACAAATTCCAAATATTTTCTCATAGGAAGGTGCATGTGGTTTTTATAAATTAAATGTGGGCTTAATTGTAGGATTACAAAGCCACTCAATATGAGAGTAGCTCTACACAACTCAATGTACATGTCAAAATCAATTCATCTATACTGTATACTGAATAGTGATATAATCATATATGATATAGATCTGATACACATAATATATATGATATATTTATAATATATATCACCAAATATGTCTCTTTTCTGTCAACTAACATACCATAGAAGCAACTACAGTCACAATAATAAGCATACTAAACAAATGCAGTATTCAGTTCTTCATTTCTCAAATGTAAAACCATCATGTTCATCAGAATTTGGAGAAATTTTTGGTGGTAGTCAGAATGTTAGAAAGTGCTATAATGAAACAAAACCACCAATCAAAATAAAATATATAATTGCTATCAGTTAAAGAGAAACAAATCAATAGCCAATAATGTCTAAGGCACCTACCTGTTAATTATGATGTGATAATATTGCTGGCATGTTGAAATTAAATTGGATAAAAACTAGGAAAATATAAATAAGATGTAAACATTCATTAAAAGTAATTCACTAATGTAGTTTCACTAGTTATAATCAATACATTATACTGTACATTATTTTATTAGTTAAAAACTTAATCAGAAAAACTGGATATAGAGTACAGGAAATCTTTCTCTTGTGGTTGTAGTTGTTCTATAAAGATGAAAGTGTTCTAAAATAATGTATCAAAGATTTGTATGCCAACGCTTTTATGAAACTATATCTTAATTTGCCTCTGATAATTTGTTATTGAGTATATTTTTTGCATTAATTAAGCATGCAATTTAAAAAGACTAGTGTGATCTTAAATCTTTAGCTTCACTAAGTATGTGGCTGATATATATGTACATGAATGCATAAATTCATTTGTTGAAACTAAATTTTAATTGTTTATGCCAAGGTTCCTTACCTAACCAATGAAACAGAACACATTTCTAGAGGAACCATGTACCTGAACAAAAAGAGGAGCAAGGAAATTGATGTTTGGCATTGCTGGAAAACAATGCTTTATTATTCATTAATCTATGTGAGTCATGAAAACAGAGAAGAAGCATTTGACTTTTTTTTTTCTCTTATGACAATGCTTCCTTTGCTTACATCTTCCTCACATGCTAAAGCAACTGCTGTCTTCCGTAATGGTAGCAGGATAACAGGCCCTGTGCTCATCCAAATCGGACTTAAGCCCATAGACGAGATGAAGAGCTGGTTTCCATAGATTTGGTCAGTATTTATGAGGAGAATGGATATGGCTTTTCTTTAGACTCATACAGTGTACATTGCATGCATTTGGTAACACACCTAATGATGCAGGGGTCAATATGATCTTTAACGGTGTTGTCTATAACTTCTTCTTTAGTATGTTGACTTCTCTGAAGAATTGCTACGTTAAATATCTTTCACAACATGAAGCCATTATACATAGACATAACAACTATCTACTAAAATCTAAGCACTGGAAATGAGATGAAGCACCTAGAAATTTGCATTACTCTGACACTACTACAACATTGTTGATGCATGTTATAAAAGTATTTAAACTCTAATTAAAATTATCAATGTCTTTGTTTCTTAATCATAGATTTTGATCTTGTGTTTTGATCACACTGCTTTCAAAAGTAGGATCAAGGGCAGAGGAGACCTCTTGCTAATCTATTTATGGACACAGATCATAAGAAAATGGGAAAATGGTAATCTATGTTTTCTACAGCCTATCTTTAGTTTTTTGAGACAAGATGTTGTTAAGATTCTCCTTCGCTCACCTATAGGCTTTAATTTCCAGTTTTGAAAAACACATTTGTAAACATCTAAAAGAACTTTAAGGTAAGAAGAGAGGATGAGACATTTTATCCTGTGAACTTTAAGCAATTGGAAAATGTCTAAAGTTAAAATAGGAAAAGCTGAATTTGAATTGTGGTATTGTGAAATTAGGTTTGTTTTTCCACTGATTGACTCTGATATTATTACTAATGGGAAATGTGACAACTGATGTCTTTACATATACTGTGAAGTAGAACTATAAAGAGAAATATTGATATTTTTATGGCCCTAGTATATTAAGAATTTATTGTATTTTCTTTTTTTCCCCTTTATTGTCAAAGTGAATTACAGAGGGGTTACAGTTTCATATGTAAGGCAGTGAGTATATTTCTTATCCAACTTGTTTCCTCCTCCTTCATTTTTCCCCCCGCTTCCTTCCTCCCGCTTTCTCTCTCCCTCCCATAAGTTGTACAGTTGGTTTACACCAAATGGTTTTGTAGGTATTACTTTGGGAATCATTTGTCTTTTTATCCTTCTCGATTTTGGTATTCCGTTCCCCTTCCCTAGTTGTATTTCTTTTTTTTTTTTTTTTGCCAGTCCTGGGGCTTGGACTCAGGGCCTGAGCACTGTCCCTGGCTTCTTTTTGCTCAAAGCTAGCACTCTGCCACTTAAGCCACAGCGCCACTTCTGGCCGTTTTCTGTATATGTGGTGCTGGGGAATTGAACCCAGGGCCTCATGTATACGAGGCAGGCACTCTTGCCACTAGGCCATATCCCCAGGCCCCTAGTTGTATTTCTTATTGAAAATTTATCTAACTCAGCTATTTAACTTCATAGGTAAACTTCTGTTCTCCTCAACTACATGTATCTTTTCTAATCTTAAATATATGCAATATTTATCTGAAATATATACAATGATGTATATGGTCACTTTCATTTTTCAATTTTTTTTTACCCACCCTAGGGCTTGAAGTCAGGACCTGGACTCTGTCCCTGAGACTCTTTGTGGTCAAGATTATTGCTCTACTACCTGAGCCACAGCATCATTTCCAGATATTTCTGAGTAGTTTACTGGAGAGAAGAGTCTCATGGACTTTGCTGACTGGGCTGGCTTTCAACCTCCATCTTCTGATCTCAGCCTCCTGAGTAGCTAGAATTACAGGCGTGAGACACCAATACTCAGTTTAGGAAGTTTTTTTGTGATATAAATTGCTACTAAAATACGTATGATACTGTCTCATTGAGATGCCATGTTACTGCCTTGAAAAATGTAAAACAGCTCCTTCCTTATCTGGTCTTGTGGTTTGGATATGCATGAAGGCTTCATACAATGAAATTTAATACTCACTGTGTGATATTGGAAAAGTGGAAACTTAAAGCAGTTGTACTGCTTGTAAGTAAGGCCTTTAAAGAATTAGGTAAAATCATTAGTCTAGATACCCAGTGACTGAATTCTAGTGGCTGTATTAAGGAGAGACAAAACATACATATACACCTCCACTCCAAGTCATTTACAACCACCCTACATAACTTTGCAACCTTGCAAGTCTGTAACTGTGAGCCTTCATATAATTTCTTTGCAAAGTAGTCTAATCCAGGCATTCAAATCACTTTTTATTGAATCATGAACTTCCTTATCTCAGCCTACTGTGTAGTTCAGATCACAAGCATGAGACATTTTTCCAGAATTGTCATGTATACTACTGTGACCTCAAAGCAAAGGGAAACATACATCTTGTTTTCCTTATTATACTATTAAGGTCGATTTGATAGACAGATGTGTTGTAGTTACATGAGTCAAGTAATGAGTAAAATTCTTTTTGAACCAGGTCACCCCTCCCATCTCTCTCTCCCAGTTTTTCCATCTCCTTCCCATCCATAAGATATCTGGTTCATTTTCTATGTAGAATCTAGTGAGTATCACAGTTGTATTTGTTCAGCCTTGCTACACATTTTATGTGCTCTCCCTTGCCCTACCAAATATAAACAAACAAATAAGACAAAAGGGAAAGAAAATAAAAACAGCAAGCATGACAATTAAAATTGTCTCTTCTTTTCCTTTCTTGGAGTTCATTTCATAGAATATTATTTTATATGATCATCTGTGCATAGCTATTGAACCTTTTTCAATCACACCTATGCACAGACATTCACACACTGAAACACACATCTTGACTCCATCAAATTAATCTTCCCTCTAAGATACAGTCTATTTTATGTAAGAAGAACACATCAATATAACTGATGAATAATATTCTGGTATCGTTAATTCTAAGCCTTGCCACAAAATTTCACCTGCTATGTGCCTCATTTCTAGCCCCCAGTATGGTTGAGGTACTAGCTACAGTACCTGGTGGTAGTCAAGATACCTCCAATATGGTAAAAGAGACATAGATTGAGTTACCAGGCTACATTTCTGTTCTCAGTGGGTTGGAATGTAGCTGCTTCAAGCCACCATCTAAGAGTTTAGAAAGAGAATTTTTATGGAAGGGCTGATGTGTGAAGCTGGAGGGTTTTCAACAACAGGAAGAGAGATGAACTTGATCAGCAAAAGGTGAACAGGGCAACAAGATTTGGCAGAGTTGGCCTTGAATTATGGTCTCTCGGAGTTCAATGACAGCTATGGGAAAGCTAAGCACCAGGGACTGGCTGCCTGCATCTCAAATGTGGAACAGAAGAACAGAGAGGGAATTAGCAGCACTGGCCTTTCTAAGAATTCTAAGATATCTTTCTAAGATATTCTCCAAATATCTTGATATTTTTCTATCTGTGCACACATAGGAGTCTAATCTAATATTCACCCTGATGATGAATTTTAGCACGCATAGAAGACCAGGGATTTGTTTTCCCAAAGGGTAAAATTCTGCTAGAACTTACATCAAACACAGAAGTGATAACTCTGTCATTTGTTGGTTTAGTTATAAGAATAACAATGCCAACCTCAGCTGCTCAGAAATACCCCAGTGCTGAAGGGAATTGGTAGAAGGACATTCAGCAGCTGAGTTGGGCTTAGTCTGGGAAGGCTTTGTATTGCTAATCCCCGGAGTGATTTGTCCTCCCCTTGCAACAACCTTGACTTTCTTGATGTTGGAAATGTAGCCCTAGTGGCTTTATTCCCACAGGTCTGTGTGTGTGCATGTATGTGTGGAGACACATGCACATGTGTACATTTATATGTGTGCATATGTGTGTCTATCATCTATCTTTTAATCATCATCCATCTATCATGTATATTTTCAATGCTGACTACAAAAACAATTTATTTAAAGTTTTAATGGAATAACTTTTAAAAATTCTGAACAATTTACCTAAATTTGTTCGGGATTTCAATGTTTTTGTTTTCTTTTCCTGATTCACAGGAGTTACTCCAATTTACTGATTACCTCTCCTCTATTTCTGTTTTAAAATTCGAGTAGGTCCAATTTGAATGTCAGTGATGTGGGAGAGAAAGTACTTTCTGAAGGGGGAAATAAAGCAGGGAAGATGGAGCACTAAATCTCTAAGTTCCCTGTTGCCTTGGCAACACCAATGGCTGGGTTCCAAATGTGCCTATGAAAGAAATCCTGAGGGCATCAGAAAGAATGCAGAATAAAAACTACCTGGGAGAGAAAAGGGAAAGATAAAACACACTGATAGGCTTTCAAGGTGTTTTGGTAAAAGGGAAGTTATTATCTCATCACTGCAGACAAACCCAGCCCTACAATGATTAAGGTTGATCATGCCTTCCTACCAATTTAGCAGAAGTGTTGTCTGCCATGTGCTAGCCACAATGTTAGTCTGAGAAAACATGAACTGTTTTAAAGGTGTGTTTTTCTTTCAAAACAGTAATAACTCAGTCAAGAGATAGGATTCTTATAACTCAAGAGAAAGTGTACTTATATAATCTATATCAAATTATCAATATGAAATCAACTCCTACTCTTGACTTGCATGATTCTAAGTTGTTTATTATACATGCTCAATTAATTTTCTTTTCTTGCTGCCATTAATTTGATCTAACTGGCTTATTGACATATCCATTTACATAGTCTCCATGTTATTTCCCATGGCTCCTGTTCTATTACAACTAAGAAATACGCACTCAAATAAGTGCTTATTCACTATCTAGTAATTAAGATTATTGTGAAATATTTCTTCCTCTACTTTTGTGAGTATCACTTTTAACCTTATAGGATTGATGGCCTCCATGTGATATGTGTGTGTACATTTGTATGTGTGTGTATGTATGTACACGTTCCTTATGTATTTTTACATGTATGATGGATTGAATAGTGTAATATCTATGAGGGATATACCTATCGAGAACAATTGGCATAAAGTTGTCAATTATTCAGAATCATAACAATATTTCCCAGTGTCCAATAATCCCTTTGAAGGATTTCTTCTTACTTCATCCAAATTCAACCAGTCAGATATCACTTCATGCTAACATTAACATCTTCAAGTCCAATATTTTATCTTTAAGGTAAAGTGACACTTTAATTGCTAGCTGAAATCTAAAGAAAATTCATGATTGAAATATGCAAAAGAGTAATATACTGCAACCCTGTATCAAAGATAGATAGATGCATGGAACAATATATGATAAAGAAATAGATGATAAATGTTAGAATGATAGATGATTGATAGATGATAAATAGATAAAATATGGTTATAACATTGTAACTATAGGTTGAAAAGAAAGTGAGGAAATATAAGGAATGATGAAAGATGAATAATATTCAAATACATTGGTCCATGTATAGATGAGATAGGGAAAGACCTTTTTTTGAAAATCTACTATATGCTACCGTGTATAGTAATACAGCTGGGATAGCATAGTAAGTTATTTGAATAAAACAGTCATCAACATCCTAGAAATAGTTTCTATTTTTAACTAAAAATAAGAGGACAAGAGTTTCTTAAAGAAAATCATTTAGCTTATAAAGTGAGCCCCAAAACAGTGATCAAGAATAAAAACAAGTATTGGGGAATGCTTTATAACTTCAATCCAGTAAAGAATAAGGTTATTTATATATAATATAGCAGACACTGTTTCAGTCCTTGGAAATGGCTAACTGAAGACTTCAGATTAAGAAGAAAATCTTGTTCACGTGTTGCTTATTGTGACACAGTAAAAACAATAATTAAATAATCATACCATGTCGTAGAAGCAATATGAAGCAGATGCATCAGAAACAAAAGCTCAGAGTATTTAGGAATGTTTATTTGACAGAGCATTTGAGAAAGATCTTACTGAGCAGTGACATGGGAGCAGAGAGCTAACTAGCGTTAGTTAAATATTCTAACTCATTAGAATATTTAATGGTGAATTATCTAAGGTAAGTATTGACCAGCAACATCAAGTGCAAAAGCACTGAGGTTATATTATGCTTAGGGAGGTTGGGCAATGGTGAGACTGGAGCTAGACAAGAGGAGGAAGGGAATAGAAACCAGTGGAATGCTTTGTAATTCCAGATTTACTTCCTGCTTTGCTCTATACCTAAGGAACATGACTTTGACAGATTGTATGGGCTTCCTTGTTCTTCCTTCCTTCTTTCTTGTCTTTCACTTCGTCCATTAACAAAAGATGGGAGTAAAGTGAAGGGAAAGTCATTTTATCTTTCAACTCCCTCCCTTTAGGCTGAAGAATAATTTTGTCTTTTTTCTATCATAAGCCACTGTTTTTCCATTGCTGTCCTATCTCATCTTTTCAGTTCTCTCCCTGGGTTCTGGTAAGTGACTTTCCTTTTGTCCTCAACCATTTTTAATGGGTCCCTCTTAATAGTTGTGAATGCTTCACTAATCTTTAAAATCCAGATGTGCCTGTCAAACGGAGCGAGATAATAAATTTGAAGTATTTATCAGGTACCTGTCACTTTAAAAATAATTGTTACATGTCATATGAAATATGGTATCTGTGCAAAATATGTTATTTTCATGCTACTATTAACTTCTGTTAACAAGTTGATGTGAATATTAATGTGTTGTCATTGATCAAATTTACAGAAATGTATCTGTGCATAAACACAAAAATGAATCCTGAAATTAAAATAATAAGCATAGAAATGATTACACTAAAGACAATAGAGAATATATTTAAATACAGTTAGTATGAATAAGACAAAACTAATTATAAGCAGGCCAATGCTTTATACTGGATAATTATACCACCCCAAATTTACATATTTAAAACTCTAACACTTCATATTTTGTTATTTGGGATGAACTTCGAGAGATGACTAGGTCATGACAGAGGAGCCCTCGTGAATAAAACTGGTAACCTAATAAAAGATACTCAAAGAGTGACCTTGTTCTTTCTCCTAGGTAAAGCTGGAGAGACACAGGGTAAAAAAGACAAATGACTACAAAATCAATACTTGCAAAACTGTTTGGTCTAAATGAACTGAACAACTCATGGCGGGAGGAAGAGAAAGGGGGTGGGGGAGGGGGAATGAAGGAGGAGGTAACAAACAGTACAAGAAATGTCCAATGCCTAATGTATGAAACTGTAACCTCTCTGTACATCAGTTTGACAATACAAATTAAAAAAATAAATAAGATAGCTACTTATGAGTTAGGCAGACCTTCACTGGTCGTCTTATCTGCCCGGACCTTGATATTGAACTTTTCAGCTTATAGATAATTATAAGAAGGAATTTTCTGTTGTTTAGATGTCACTCGCCTTCCTGATGGTATTATTTCTATTAGTTCAAATAGATTGATATAGCCTGTAACAACTACATAGTAATCAGAAGAAAATACTATGATACTAATCATAAAAGTTTTGTGAGATGATCTGCACTCTTTCGAGTGTATTTTTAGGTCAGTTGTTTTAGGTCAGTTTTAGGTCATATGGGGATGAAAGGAAGTGGGTGAGTTTGCATCAGTTACACAGCCATTTTTCTGGATCTAGCAGTTCAAAATTTTGATTATTTCATTGACAACTGAGAAATTAAATGGTGTTTATTGTCCCTCATCACCTTATTTCTTAGATATTTAAAACATTCCACTTTTTGTTTTTATCATGACTGAAGGACTAAAGACAACAAAGTGCATGTCATATACAAGTACCAAGATTTAGCTAAAAAAAAAGTGAGCTGCAAATATGTTTATCTTGTGGTTCTCTTGTCAATTCTTGCTCTTGTTTTTTGAGGTATTAGAGACCTATTCAGAAACTCCTTGTCTATTACTAGATCTTGGAGTATTTTCCTGTTTCCCTCTAGTTTTATAATACAAAGTCTTACCTCCATTTAATCATATTGAGTTGATTTTGTGCAAGGTGAGAAATCCAGTTTCTGTCTTCTACATGTGGGTATCCAGTTTTTCAAGTACCCCTTATTAAAGAGGCTGTCATTTTACAAAATGTTCTTGAGAAAATTTGTCAGGGAATCAGGAGTTTGTAATACTAGACCAGGCCAACCATTGGTTGGGCTCAATGGTGCATGGGTATTATTTCATCTATGGAGGAAGCAGAATGGCTGTGTCCGATAGCACACGATCTTTCCATCCCTAGGCTAGTAACACAGGGAAGCACAAAAAGAAAGATCATCATCAGGTCAAATCTGCATATAAAGTGAGACTCCATCTTGAAAACAACCAGTGCCAAAAAAGGCTGAAGATATGGTTCAAGTGATAGAATACCAACATGTCTAGCAATTCAAAGCCATGAGTTCAATTCCCAATGCTACAATGAAACAACACACATTGCAATGTTCTTTTAAACCTCTTTTGAAGTTTATGTCTAATTTTTACTTCTTTCTGTCTTTCTTTTCTTTTCCCTCTCTTTATCTAAAGGTTATTGTAAGTGAGACTCTTTCCCTGAGTTCTTTTTCATCAAGATCATTGTTAATGAACTGATTTTTGTACATTGATTTTATATCCTGCTACTTTCTTGAAATAACTAAGCTAATTAAACACTTCTACACAGCAAGGGAAAAAGAAATCAAAAGAATGAAATAGGGCTGGGGATAGAGCCTAGTGGCAAGAGTGCCTGCCTCGGATACACGAGGCCCTAGGTTCGATTCCCCAGCACCACATATACAGAAAACGGCCAGAAGCGGCGCTGTGGCTCAAGTGGCAGAGTGCTAGCCTTGAGTGGGAAGAAGCCAGGGACAGTGCTCAGGCCCTGAGTCCAAGGCCCAGGACTGGCCAAAAAAAAAAAAAAAAAAGAATGAAATAACTGACTATGGGGTGGGTAAAAGTATTTGACAGGGCACTATCATCTAGAATATTTAAGGAACTAAAATCCTAAGCAACAAAAGAAGAAATAGTCCAATTAATGAAACTGACAAATGAGTGAAGCAGATATTTTTCAAATAAAAAAATGAAAAAGGTCAATAAATACGTTAAACATTGCAAAAGGGGAATGGAAGCCAAAATAGCATTAACATTCCATCTTTCTCAATTCAGAATGGCTATCATTTCAAGATTCATGCCGCATATTTATAAAACTGAAACTCTTCTGTAGATCTACTTTAAGACAATAATAATAACAGTATAATAATAATATAACTATCATCAGAAAAATAGAATCCACAACCATTGGTGAGGATGAGAACCTTCTTCATTGACAGAGGGAATATAACTTTGTCCAACCACTGTGAAATTCAAAATGGATGTTTCTGAAAAAAATTAAATGAAGAAGTTCTATGTGATCTATTTTTCTGATTATATGCTCAAAACAAATCAAATTCAGCTAATTCCATAGATAACTGTATGTCAAATTTTATTCCTGTACTGTTCCTAATAGCCTAACTATTGAATAAACTTAACTGGTAATAAGTGAACAATGAAATTTTATCCTGGCATAAAGAATGAAATTATGTCATTTACAGGAAAATGATTGGAAATGGAGATCATCTTGTTAAATGAAAGAGGACAGCTCCACAGACAAGTATTTTGTTTTCCTTCATACATGGAATATGGAGATGATGAATCACATTAAGGATAAGGAGGGGAAGAAGTGCAAAAACAAGGATAAAGAAGCACAATGGAGGAGTTAAGTATGACCAAGATATGTTATATGCATACATAAAATATCATAATGAAACTCTTTACTATACAATTGATATTGTAAAAAAGCAAATAAAAAGAACAGATGAATTGGAAGTGATGTTTTCTGTTTTCTTTAAAACATTTTAATTTCTTATTTACATACTCAAATATTTTAATTTCATATAGATATACACAAAATATTGTGTATTGAGTATTGAAATAACTTGATATTCTGAGAAAAAGAGCATAAAGTTTGGGAAGCTGTGAATTGTAAAGTAATTGAAATATCTGTAACTATGTGGCTAGACTCAGATGTTAGTGAATCAGACACTGAGTCACTGAGGAATAGTACACTGAAAATTACTTCAATATGAAAAGCACTATGCTAATATCAACAAGACAAGAGTCAAAGCACACAATTCTTAGTCACCAAGGCGGTAATGCCTTGGCTACTTACAAAAGTTGGCACAATTATAAGTTGATGTTCATTCAATATTTATATAAGAGATATTTACATATTAAATTGATAATACAACAGACTAAATGTCTGTCATAGCCAGAAATAGAATTAGTCACTGCAATTAGGCAATGGTGGGAGAACAGACTAACAAAGTAATAGTTTGACTCTTTCCAGTCAAGCAACTAATGAAATGGTTTTACTCAGAATGAATCATATTTCACCCCACGTGCCAGTGGGTCACATCTAAAATCGTAGCTACTCAAGAGACTGAGATCTGAGGATCATGATTCAAAGTCAGCCTGGGAAGAAAAGTCTGTGAGACTCTTATCTCCAATAAACTACTTTAAAACACCCACAAAAACACCAGAATTGGCACGATGGCCCAAGTAATAGAGCACTTACTTTGAGAAAAAGAAGACCAGAGGCCATACCCAAGCCCAGAGTTCAAGTCCCAGGACCCTCAAAAAATTAAAATAAAAAAGAATCATTTTACCTACAATTGCTTCACCTTTAGACACTATCTTTGTAACAATGAGCATGTCCCTAAATGATTTTGATTATTTTAATTAAATACATTTTAATTGTATTGATTAGTCCTTTAATAAATGTGATTCGAGGTTTATGTTGAGCTGGGGGGGGGTCAATCAAACCTGTTTGATTATCATAGCACACATATGGTTCATTAAATGGGAGTAGAATTACAATTTTGAGAATAAAAATAAGATGAATGAAGTCATCAAGATGGTATACTCATGTGTAAAACATATGTGATTATTTGCAAAGGTTTATTAAAAAGAAATTTCACACAAACCCATACAGATAGCAAACTTACAGTTAACCACATGTTGCTGTCCTAAACAGAGACTTGCAGTTTAATGAAGTTATTAATTTTTCAACACTTCATTCACTTTACAGTAGACCACAATTACAGTGTGATGACTCCCTAAGGGAAAAAATGGAAGAACAATTAATTTAGCAAATCTTTAAAAATATGCTAGCACATTCTAATGATTTTACTGACTTTAACTATAAAGACAGATGCGAAGTCGAAAAGAATATTACAGTATAACATTATATATATTACAAATTTTGCTATGCCATATCCTGGTTTCAATAGATTAATTAAAGAAGAAATGACACTAACAGTCCACTAACACAGATGTATGAAGGAATATTTATAGCTATGCATTTTTTTGTCATCAAAGCAAGAATCATAGTATGGGGGAGTATTCATTCACTGAAGAAAAATGCCTTGTATGTTTTGAGTTGTTGGCTTCTATCTGTAATTCTAGATAAATCCTAGCTATTCCGGTCTCTGAGATTAGTGCAGAGCCATACTATTTCATTAGTTTTGCCCTAAACTTTATTATTTATTTGTGCCTACAAATACTTAGTTGGGCTTACTTTTGTTTTTCTAACAATCAGAGGGCATCTTTGGTTACTTCTTCGAGGCCTGTCTTTTTCATCAGTCAGTGTGTATAGCACATAACATGGAATTTAGTGTGTCAATGTTACTCGCTTAGTATTGGTAAACAGCTTGTGATTTACATTGAATCCCAGCACAGTCACAATTTCCTGAAAAGCATTATATGCAATGTACAAGAATTTCCCTTCTAATTAGGAGAGAATGAGACATATCTATAGTAACCAAATTATAAATCTATACCCTTAAAATTTTAGGTAATATTTTCAACATGATCACCTTTCTGGTATCAAATTATCACAGATGTCTAGAAGACATAATAAACAGTAGCGTCTTTGCAAAGTATAATTAAAAATCTTAGGATGCAGTGAAGAAATATAAAATGATTATTAAATTAGTTATTTGGTAATTACCTAACATACAAAAAGATGTGCCAAATAATGACCTACATGAATCATGAAAAGTGAATCCCAAAATGCTAAGGCATTTGGAATTAGCAGAGAAAATAAATTATAAAGGGAGGTTGAGTATACCATCAATAACCTAAAAATAGATTGATAAAAATAAAAAAAGATCGATGATACTACATTTGGAGATCAGGGAGAAAGTGCTCAGCCACTAAAAATTTTCCCTAATGGTAAAGATGGCTGCAGTAAGTGAATAGGTAAAGAAACTAGAAACATTTGTTTGTTTGTTTTTGGTGCCTACCCTAGAGTTTTAATTCAGGGCCTGGATGCTGCAGTTGAGCTTTTTTTTTTCTCTACCACTTGAGCCACAGCTCCACGTCTGTTTGTTTTGGTCGTTGTCTGGGGATTAGGTTCTCATGAACTTTCTTACTTCAGCTGGCTTTGAACTGGGATCCTCAGATCTCAGGCTACTGAGTTGCTAGAATTACAGGCATGAGCCAAAGGGCCTCACTTAGAAACATTTTTATAAAGTGTTATTCCTAGACTGACAAAAGTCAAACAGGTAGACAATAGTAAATTTTGAAAGAAGGGAAAAAAATTATCAGCTATTTGCATTTCCCACAGTCATGCAAAATAACACCACAAGTTTCAGGAGACTTGTTTGTCAGTTTTGTATAAAGCAAACATATATTTACTATAGGATCTAATAACTCATCTCTCCTTCAAGTATTTAACCAAGGGAATTGAGAATACTCTTATACCAGGACCAGTACAGAGATTTTTGTAACAACTTTATATGTAACAGTCCACAAGAGGAAAGAGACCAATGTCCCAAATAGAAGTTAGGTGTACATAAAATGGAAAAAGTAAAGTATCCTCTGACACTTGTTGTGATGGGTGAATAATTTTACTGCAAAGTAGCAAAGAGAAGCTTCTTCTATTGATAAAATGTGCCTTGTCATGACCTCAACATTGCAGTTATCTGACAGAGAGAAAGTTTTATAATTCTTTGAATGACTCTATTTTCTTTCTGAGTGGATTTTACTGTGTAAAAATTATACACCAATAAACCTAGTTTTTAAGATGGGGCCTTTTAACTCAAGTAACTTAAGAAGCATTTGACTGAAATAAGATAAAATACGGTTTGAAAAAAGACTTAAATAGCTGGGAATATGGCCTAGTGGCAAGAGTACTTGCCTCATATACATGAAGTCCTAGGTTCAATTCCTCAGCACCACATATATAGAAGGCCAGAACTGGTGCTGTGGCTCAAGCTGGCAGAGTGCTAGCCTTGAGCAAAAACAGCCAAGGACAGTGCTCAGGTCCTGAGTTCAAGCCCCAGGACTGGCAAAAAAAAAAAAAAGAAAAAGACTTAAATATTTTCATTCCTTAAAATAATGAGATGAAGCCAAACATGATGCCTCAAGCTTGTAATCCTAGCTCCTGAGACGGCAGAGATGAGGAACTTTCAGTTCAAGGCCAGACTGAACAAACAGAAGGAAATTTGGCAAATGCCATCTCAACAAATGTCTAGGCAGGGTGACCTGCACCTGAGATTCAAGTTACAAGGAAAGATTGATCATAGCCATGTCCTCTCAGAAAATAAACTCTTTCTCAAAATTAAACAATGCCAAAAGAGGCTGGAGGCATGTCTCAAATGGTATAGCACCTGCCTATCACACTCAGATCTTGAGATCAGTCCACAGTACCATCTAATTATTAATAATAATGATATTAGAATGTAACTCAAGGAAACTGAACACTCTTGGTACTTAACAGGCTCTGAATAAACTAAAACCAAAAAAAATAAGTTATGAGAAAACAGATTTTATCTTCTCCACAATGAAAAGTTACTACAAGAAATAGAGTAGCTTATTGTAGGAACTAGAAAATAGCTAATCTCTGAATTAGAAAATACAAAACAACTAAGTTTTACCTATATAAGATGACACACTGGGTATATTATTTGATTAGCTTTATTAAAGGATAAGTTGAATTTTAAGACTCTCATCTTATTTTGTAAACATACAATACAGGAATAGAAAGAAATAAGAAATAATATTTTAGTTTCCATGGAAAATAATAAAATACAATTGGACAAGTGTCATCTATATTTTATTTTTAGAGGTTCTGGAAATTGACATGAAAATTGAAGTTTTCCACACAGTATGCCAGAGATGAAAAATAATCATTAAATCATTTGATGCCACTTTTATACAACTATTAATTATAATTTATTTCTTAATTCTTTTTCTGAATTAGTAGAGCTTGGACCGAGGCTCTTGTGCTTACTAGGCAGACACCAGTTCAATGATTCTCCACCCCAAGTCCACTGTGCCTTTTTAGATATTTTTCTAATAAAGACTTTTTTTGGAAGACTAGCCTAGACTTTAATCCTCCTGCTTAGGCTCTTTGCGTTTGTTGGTGGTGGTGGTCGTTGAGGGGCTTGAACTCAGGGCTAGTATGCTACCTGCATTTTTAAATTTTTAAACAAAATTTCAAAGTTAATTGAAGTACAATAAGGTTCAGAGAGACAATGGAGGCATGTTTACCCTTATATATCAATGCTAGATTTAGCTAATAATTGTATAAGTAAACATGTTGGGTGTTATGAAATTATATACAAATGTTGTAACTGAAATATGGCAGATTCAAGAGATTTCTAAAATAATGTAATGCTTCAGAAAACCAAAACCAAAGTTAGGCAAAATAAAACATCAGGAAGCAGATTCTGGAAAAGGGTAGGTGGGGTCAAGAAGAAAACAAAAAAAGAAGGCAATGTGTATCCTACAAAATTAAGAAGAGTGAGGGAAGGGTGTGTAGGGGAGGAATGGTAAGAATGTTGAAAGAGATAACATTGATCAAGATATGGATTTATTTCTGTGCCAACAATGCGAAAAGCATGGGTGAAATCAGAAAAGCAACTCCTTTTGCAATAGCTTGAAATAAAATAAAGTATCTAGGAGTAAGTTTATTTTTTTCTTTATTTTTTTATTTTATTTATTTTTATTTTTTTCAAATTTTTATTATCAAACTGATGTACAGAGAGGTTACAGTTTCATACATTAGGCATTGGATACATTTCTTGTACTGTTTGTTATCTTGTCCCTCATACCCCCCTTCCTTCCTACCCTTTCCCCACGGAGGAGTTCAGTTCACTTACACCAAACAGTTTTGCAAGTATTGCTTTTGTAGTTGTTTGTCTTTTTTTACCCTGTGTCTCTCAATTTTGGTATTCCCTTTCAATTTCCTAGTTCCAATACCAGTATACATGGTTTCCAATATACTCAGATAAGATTACAGAGATAGTGTAGGTACAACCACAGGAAGGTGATACAAAAACATCATCAATAATAGAAGCTACAGATACACATGGGACGTTGAAAGTAGTTACAACTGTGATATAACAATTGTTTCCATAACATGGAGTTCATTTCACTTAGCAACATCTTATGTGTTCATAAGGGTATAGCTATTGGGCCTTGTGATGCTCTTCTATGACTTGCCTAAACCTGTACTAATTATTCCCAATAAGGGAGACCATAGAGTCCATGTTTGTTTGGGTCTGGCTCACTTCACTTAGTATAATTTTTTCCAAGTCCTTCCATTTCCTTACAAATGTCTAGGAGTAAGTTTAAACAAAGAAATGAAAGACATTTTGATGAAAACTTTAAAAACCTGAAAAGGAAATGAAAGCAGAACTAAGAAGTGGATAAACCTCCCATGTTCCTGGATTGGGAGGATTAACATCATGAAAATGGCAATATTGCCAAAGGCTATCTACAAATTCAATGCAATGCCCATCAGTATCCCAACACCATTCCTTAATGAAATAGGTGAAACAATCCAAACTTCATATGGAATAAAAATGACCCTGAATATCAAAAACAATCCTTAGGAAGAACAGTGCTGGAGGTATATCAATATCAAACTCTATTACAAAGCAATAGTAATAAAAAGAATTTTTTATTGGCACAAGAACAGGCCTGAAGACCAGTGGAACAGAATTGAAGACCCAGAAATGAACCCACAAACCAATGATCACCTAATCTTTGATAAGGG
The DNA here is from genome assembly GCF_023159225.1 of Perognathus longimembris pacificus. Classification (NCBI taxonomy): domain Eukaryota; kingdom Metazoa; phylum Chordata; class Mammalia; order Rodentia; family Heteromyidae; genus Perognathus; species Perognathus longimembris. Next base: position 132,993,703 of record NC_063162.1, on the reverse strand, counting down.
AGGCAAAATAATAGGAGAGAAGAAAGCCCCTTCAACAAATGGTGCTGGCAAAATTGGTTTAATACCTGTAGAAAACTAAAGCTGGATCCTTAGATATCACCCTGCACCAGAATCAATTCCAAATAGATCAAAGACCTCGAGGAAAAGCAAATACCCTGAAAACATTACAAGAAGGAATAGGAGAAACACTGGAGTGCCTTGGCACAGATTGGAACTTTCTTAATAATTAAGACACAGAAACACACACACACACACACACACACACACACACACACACACACACACACACACACACACCCCAACAAATCAAAGAATGGTTGGACAAGTGGGATTGCATCAAACTGCAGAGCTTCTGCATTGCAAAGGACATAACTAGCAAGATAAACAGAAAGCCCACAGATTGGGAGAAGATATCCTGTTGCCATACAAGAGACATGGGCTTCATACCTAAAATATATGTAGAGCTCAAAAAATTAAGTTCCTCCAAAACAAATCTTAAAAGCAACAACTGCCCCATTAATAAGTGGGCGAAAGACTTAAAGAGAGACTTCTCTTAAGAAGAAATGAGAATGGTCAAGAGGCACTTGAAGAAGTATTCAATATCCTTGGCCATAAAAGAAATGCAAATCAAAACAACATTGAGATTCCACCTCACCCCAGTAAGAATGGCCATTATAAAGAAAACTAATAACAACAGATGCTGGCAGGGATGTGGCCAAAACGGAATGCTACTACACTGTTGGTGGGAGTGTAAATTTCTTCAACCACTCTGGAAAAGTGTATGGAGGTACCTCAAAAGACTAAACATAGAGCTCCCCTATGACCCAGCCACCCCACTTCTGGGCATTTACCCAAAGGATCACAAACAAGACCATATTAAAGCAACCAGAATAACCATGTTCATTGCAGCACAATTTGTCATTGCTAAAATATGAAAGCAACCCAGATGACCCTCTGTAGATAAGATGAATAGATCAAGAAATTGTCACACATACACACAATGGAATTCTATGCTTCCATCAGAAAGAATAACATCACCCCATTCATGAAGAACTGGAAAGACTTGGAAAAAATCATACTAAATGAAATGCGCCAAACCCAAAGAAACATAGACTCTATGGTCTCTGTCATTGGTAATAACTAGTAGATGGCTAGGATAGCACTAGTGGAGGATCACAATAGCTCAATAGCTGTGTACATATTATCACACAAGATGATGTTAAGCAAAATGAACTCCATGTTATGGTTTATGATTGTTGTTGTTATTTTTAATGTACTATGGGAAATTATTTCTTTTTTCTTTTGCTCATCTTCTTAGGATTTAGCCACTGTTCCACTGTATTGGATTCTGGTACCCTGGGTATTGTATGTATGTTTGTCTGAATTAGGATAGGGATACAGAACCTCACCTGACTGAAATAAAGGTAAAATATGAACCAATGCAACAGCAATATTTACAAGACAATATATTGTAAACCAACTGTACAACCCAGGGAAGGGAGGAATTTGGGAGGAGGATACGGGTAAGAAAAACGAGGAAAGGATAAGAAGTTTGACAAGAGATGTACTCACTACCTTGCATATGTAACTGTGACCCCTCTGTACATCAGCTTGAAAATAAAAGTTTTTCAAAATTAAAAAGATATAATGTGTTTATGAACTGCTTAGTTGAATGGCAACTCCTTTGTACATCCACTTAACGATAACACTGAAGAGAAAAATGAAGAAAACATTTTGAATTATAAATAAATTCATTTTTAAGACTTGTTAGACTATATATAACTTTGTCATCAAAGTTTGTATTAAGATACGCCAGAAAGTAAAAATGATGTCTCAGAAATAGGGACCTCTAATACCTCTAATCACAGAAGCAAAAAAGGCTGAGGCAAATGGTTTGTGAGTTTGTCCAATATGACCTATAGAATGAGACTTTGTCTCAAAAATAAAAATAAAAAGAAGAATGGAGGGTGGGCTGGGAATATGGCCTAGTGGTAGAGTGCTTGCCTCACATACATGAAGCCCTGGGTTCGATTCCTCAGCACCAAATAAACAGAAAAAGCTGGAAGTATCACTGTGGCTCAAGAGGTAGAGTGCTAGCCTTGAGCAAAAAGAAGCCAGGGACAGTGCTTAGGCCCTGAGTCCAAGTCCCAGGACTGACAAAAACCAAACCAAACAAAGAAGAAGGGAGGGAGGGAGGGAGGGAGGGAGGGAGGGAGGGAGGGAGGGAGGGAAAGAGGGAGGGAGGGAGGGAAAGAGGGAGGGAGGGAGGGAAAGAGGGAGGGAGGGAGGGAGGGAAAGAAATATTGGGTTGGAGTTGATAGAAAGGAATGGAAACATTCATTTGACCTGTGAAAAAATGAGCAGAAAAATAAAGTTCATAATGTAGAAAAACAAAATACAGCATGATTTGAAGACTTGTTACGTTAACATGGGAACTGATCATATCTGCAGAAGGACTAAGCTAAGAATACCAATAAGTTGAACACACAGAAGGTGCTGCTTGCTTTGCAGATAAACAGGCATGGAGGTGGGGTGGGGCCAGAGGAGAGCAGGTGAAGAACCTCAGATGAAGAATAACCCTCACTCCCCAATGAGGCAATTACTAAGTAGCTCAGGGAACTACGGAAAGGAACCACAAACAAGTGCATCCCATCATTGCATCACTTGCTATGAGTTATAGAAGAAGGCCTATTACTGTGGCTTGTTCTTACATAAAACTACATGTGCCAGAAAAGACATGCATAGCCTTATGTGACCTCCCTTGGGGATTACTTTATCAATTTGGAATTCTCTCATGTGAACTAGATGAAATATTAAGTGTTTCTCAACAGAGTGACCAATCATTTACTGTTCAGGATGGTGCAATTGAGTTCAGCTACTCACAGGCATGTTGATTTATCACCAAAAGTGTTCAATGTAAAAATCAAACTTGTGAGAAGGAAATTTAAATGACATAGACCTTTCCCCTCAAAATAAAAAATGGATGTACTGAAGAATTAAACTTTATCAATGATTCAGAGCAAAAAAAAGTTTAGAAAACAACTTTTCAGATGTTTAATGTCTAGATGGACATATTGTAAGACTTATAGCTGAATGTGTGAAATAAGCATTTATAAAGGAGATTTACAAAAAGTAGTAAGTGGAAAGAAACTACCTGGGCATTGGTTGTTCTTACCTATAATCCTAGCTACTCGAGGAAACTGAGATCTGAGGACACTTATCTCCAATCACCTAACCCCACTTACCCTCCTACTCCCAGCAAAAGCTGGAAAGTGAAGCTGTGGATCAAATTGTAGAGCACTAACCTTGAGAAAGACACTCAGGACAGTGCCCAGCTCCTGAGTTCAAGCACTAAGACCAGCAAAAAAAGAAAAAGAAAAAAGAATTTAGAAAGAAAGAAAGAAAGAAAGAAAGAGAGGGAGGGAGGAGGAGGAGGAGGAGGAGGAGGAGGAGGAGGAGGAGGAGGAGGAGGAGGAGGAGGAGGAGGAGGAGGAGGAGGAGGAGGAGGAGGAGGAGGAGGAGGAGGAGGAGGAGGAGGAGGAGGAGGAGGAGGAGGAGGAGGAGGAGGAGGAGGAGGAGGAGGAGGAGGAGGAGGAGGAGGAGGAGGAGGAGGAGGAGGGAAAAAGAAAGAGAAGTGGGGGGAGGGAGAGAAGGAGGAAGTAACAAAGGAACAAAGGAGAAAATAATAAAAGAATAGAAACAAATTAGTTGCATATTGGTTATGTATTAGAGATTACAATCTAGTTGAAATAGCATCAAATCACAATTAACATTTTGAATTCAAATTTATGTTTTCAACTTACAAAAAGGCATATACTTTATCTGAAAAAAAACCTGCAAATTAAATTTTGATAAATATTCTCATTATTACTTACATACTAGAAACTAATTGGTGTGACTTGTTAAAATTGCAGTAAGAGGAGGTTGAGGCAAGGCTCATTTGGTAGAGTGCCAACCAATAAGCCCAAGCTTCAGGTACCCACTTTGAGTTCTGTTCTTGGACTTAAAACAAATGTTAGTTTTGTGCTCATACATATATGACATATTAATCACTGAAATTATAGTATATAGACATTGGAATGCATGTGGCTGTATTTCTTAAAAATTAATCAGTGAATCAAGAAATGTCACTTAGGGCTGGGGATATAGCCTAGTGGCAAGAGTGCCTGCCTCGGATACAGGAGGCCCTAGGTTCGATTCCCCAGCACCACATATACAGAAAACGGCCAGAAGCGGTGCTGTGGCTCAAGTGGCAGAGTGCTAGCCTTGAGCAAAAAGAAGCCAGGGACAGTGCTCAGGCCCTGAGTCCAAGGCCCAGGACTGGCCAAAAAAAAAAAAAAAGAAAAAAAGAAATGTCACTTAAACAATATTGTGTTTTCCCAACATATAGTAGAAAATAAAGAGACACTAAAGATGAATAATATGTAATTTATAGAATAAAATTTTGTGATCACCATGAACTATTTATGACTTTGAAACATTATCTGATTGATCATACTTTCAAGTATATGTAATAATTGAATTAGGTTGGCCTTTTAAGCGAAAATACAAATTACGTACATAAAGAGATAGATTATTAAAATTTTTATTTTAATATAACATAAAATCATGCATGGTAATGTCAGCTCATGGTATTTCATATCTTATTCTAGGAATTACCGTGTTGGTGGATGTTTTTTACACTGAACTGGTGCTTTACATTTATAAAGCCATTGTGAGATTTCTAAGTTAAACTCTATGCATAAACTTATTATCTTCAAGTGGTAAATATTAAGCAATGGAATTTTGAAAATTATATTCCTGACATAATATGTGAAATGGTTAGCTAGTGTGTTTAAGTAAACAGTTTTGGGACCTTGCCCTAATGACACATACCTGTCCTCCTATGTGAGAGGAGAGAGGGAAGGATCATGAGTTCAAGGCTAACCTGTGTTATATAGGGAATTTCAAGCCAGTCTTGGATATACTGCAAGACCCTGTGTTAAAGAAAAATATGGATTTTCTCATATATACATTTTTATACAGTTTTATCCTTTTACTCAAGAAGTAATTATTAAATATGAAATACTGGCTACTTTTTTTAAAGCACCTTGAATGCTTTATTGAGCAAACAGACAAAAATTCATGCTCTCTTTAGCCTTACACTTTAGCACAGTGGAACAACTAGAAGATGTAATCAGGAAATCATGTGATGTATTCTCAGTAAAAAGTACTATAGAAGTATGCATGCAGGCAATGTATTGAGAAATCATTACATCAAGACAGTAGCTAAGGAAGGTCCTTCAGATGGGGCATTCCCTGCATTGCTCTGGTGGATGAAGGCAGGCTCAGGGGAGGACTGGTTTCCTGGGGATAAACTTAAGTCATAATTCTAATAAGGCAGTCTTGATAAGACAATATCTTCATGGACGATGGACCCTTCATGGGACCTGGAGATACTGAACCTTGTTCTTCCAGAGTTATAGAAGGTCTCACAAGGAACACCTCCGTACTGCCTCCTTCAAGAGCCAATTTTCACTTTGAATGAGGAGCAGTGAAGGTATTTGATTTCCTTGACTACTCATATTGTCATTCACACAAATACTTTTTAAAAATGGTTGCAGCTGTCTTTTCCATCTTCATGTTCTGCTTGCTAAGTAATATTTTGGGGAGTCAAAAGGGTGTCCCCATATTCTTTCTTCTGACATTGTTTATGAGAGGGACAATCACTACTCTTAAGGGCATCATCGCAAGGAAGACAGTTTCTAGCCCTACGTGTGTGAACATTGACTAAGACTGATAGCTTCAAGCAAATGTCAGTACAGCTTTTTACTAATTTTTCCTAGGTTTCTGCCACATGATTCCCATTTCTCTTTCAAAATCGATCTTTCCTTTTAGTGTCCACTAATCATACATTCCTTCAGGACCAGCTGAGAAATAATTACATTTTTGCTGTCCTTTCTGGTTGCAACCATGAGTAAAAAGGCTCATAGACCCCTTGAAGTTCCTGCCTTGCACATGAGTTATTGCTGTACTGAAATGACTTGAGCTGAGGCTTAAGTCAAAGTTCACCTCTAACTTCTGGACAGTATACCTTAGAAGATAGCTTGTTTTATACTCTAGATTTTTACACTATGGTAAATTGTGATATCTGAAGTTTTACTTGGAATTCTCAGAAAGGCTTAATTTGGGCCATTCAGTCTGTACTGTCTTGAGTGAATACTAAAACAGTTGGTGAATACTAACATAGTTGGTGATACTAAAGGCTGTAAACACCTTCTCCATTGAGCTTCAGATGGAGTATTATTGAGTTACACACTAAGGTGACTCATGGGCTGACTTTCTGTTCTGGAGTAATTTGTCATGCATTTTTTTTCACTTCAATGTACAAAGTCATCATATTTGTCTTTAAAGTAATGGAATGCCTTAGTACTTTAAAGAAAACTGTCAAGATTACACAAAATATGTTATCCTGCAAAATTATTATTGGATGCTGTTAATAGATCCTGTTGGGTTTTTAACATATCATCTTCTACTTTTAATCAAAACCTTGAAAGATTTTTTTTTTTTTTTTTGGCCAGTCCTGGGCTTTGGACTCAGGGTCTGAGCACTGTCCCTGGCTTCTTCCCGCTCAAGGCTAGCACTTTGCCACTTGAGCCACAGCGCCGCTTCTGGCCGTTTTCTGTATATGTGGTGCTGGGGAATCGAACCTAGGGCCTCCTGTATCCGAGGCAGGCACTCTTGCCACTAGGCCATATCCCCAGCCCCTTGAAAGATTTTTGAAAATATTTACTGTCTCATATTTTATTTATTATCTTTCACTGACTATATGTCATTACTTCTGCCAGCCAACATTAAAAGTAAGATATTTAAAACATGCGGGATTTTTATTCTATTAAAATGGTGCTTTCTATGGTTAATAGAAATATGCCTTTACATTTCGTTTTATTTAGACATCCCTTTGACCCTATGTAATAGATTGAAAACAGCAGCTCATTGATATTAGCATGGAAGATACAGGCAGGAATTCTGTTGAGAGGAACTGAAGATCCGAGTAAAGTCATGTCAACATCAAGACATTTTTGTGATATATCAATACCTTTGCTAAAAGTTAGTTTTAATTTTTCAACCTTTGTTTTTGTTTATTTCTAACTTTCTCATACAGGATTCCTCTATTTACTGGTTTAGTTATTTATTTGCATTCATCTTTAGCCGATATTACTAAATGTTATACAGTGACAAATTTAGCAACTGCTAATCTTGACTCTGATATCTGTCAGGCTAAGGCTGTGTAAAATTTCAAGCCACTTGCTCATGTTTATATAAATATGTTGTATTGAACTTTTCACATTCAAGACAGTTAAAGATCTTCATGTGGAAAGATACTTCAGTGATTAAGATGTCAAGAGTTTACAGTTTCTGAGAAGCAGGAAAAAAATTCACAAAATTGTATATTAGGAATCAAACCATAAATCTTAGCACTTGTATCATTACCTGAAATGTGCCACCCTTATCTTCATCTGTAAGTAAAAGGACATAAATCATGTTCAGGGATTTAAACTACTGATAGACTGATAGTACAGTATCTCTTTATTCAACAGTATTTCTTATGCAAATACTATGCTAAAGGTCATTGGGAAAACAGACCAAAAATGTCACCAGCAAAGCCAAGTACAAGACATGGTCCGTATATAGGAAAACCACATTATTGATGGACAAGTTACATAGGAAAAATATATTTAAAAGTAAATGAAAGACAGGCATTAGTGATTTTGCCTGTAATCCTAGAGGGAAGGGGAGGCATGAGGCATTATGACTCGTTGACCTTTCATTAAATACAGAATATTTATTAGTGGTAATTCACATATCTATTATACAACAACAATAAAATTTGTGCTCACCTACACTGGTTTTATTCATGTGAATAGTCTTTCCTTAATTCCTACAAAATTGTGCCAATCTTTCAATAATAATTAGTTTGACCAAAAAAAAAGAAAAGACTATAAAATTAAGCTATGTGATGTAAGGGTAGGTATGAGAGGAGGGAAATGGAAGAGAATAATGGAAGGAGTAGCATTATTTAAAACATGTTGGATTCATAACATAAACCATTTTGAACAACTGCTTAATTTTTTATAAAATAGAAGAAATAGTTCCCTCTTCCCAAAGTAAGTAACTACTCTAGTAAATGTTTTCTTTTCTTTTTTTTGGGGGGGGAGGGTTAGTAATTGATTCATTAAATGAATTGTAGTTTTCATATCTAGCAAAATAAGGGAAAAGGAATGACTATAAGGACTGTGTGGAGTAACATTGATCAATATGCTTTGTATTCACAAATTTATGGTGAAATGAAAACTCTTTGCACAACTACTTAAATATAACAATAAAAAATACTGTAACAAAAAATCTCATGCAATATATATTTTAAACTTCAGCTCAGTTTTATCCTTACATAATGAAGCAGATAAAATCATCCCACAATTTGCTGTCTCATCTGAACTGGGATGAATACAAATAAAAAGGCAAATGAAAAATATAAATAGATATTCATCAATAAGCAATACAACATTCTCAAAGACTTAGCCATGATATTACTCTGTGAAGGTATCATATATAGCCTCACAATAATGCAAAAGAAAGCCTTTCAGAGTGACACACACCCATGGAATTAGGGGAGGTTTTGTCAGCTTTACAATGATAATTGGAAATGAGGGAAAGGAATGAAGTCAGAAGACCTGATAAGAATTCCTCTTATTCTTGAAGCATTAATGTTCCACATCCTGACAAGTATTTCCCTTCCTACTGAGGAAAGAGGCTCAGAACAAAATGAAATAACGTTTAATCTAATATATACTATAAGCATCTTAGTCAAGGAGACAGTACCATTTTATTTTGCTAGCTAGAAGCAAAATATTGGAGCTGAATTTTGGTTTTGGTTATGTATTCTGACACATTTCATTAGTATGCTAAGAATTATGCTGTCATCGTTTTAGGTAGGCATTTAATTAGATTTGTCTTAAAGAAAAAACATAAGTGACAGGAAGACAGCTGCTTACTTACCTTGGAAATGACATTCTATGTTTCCCAGTAAGCTCAACTACTGCAGCTGTCTGATAATTTTCACTCTTTTAAGGAAATGGTTTGTAAGAACTAGACAAGTGATCAACCTTGAGCCTATACCTTCTTTAACACGATTGGGCAAAGGAACAGAGGGGAAATTATATCCGTGCTGTAAAAAGGTCACATGCTTGTGATTTCTGCTGCTCAGTTTGTACTTCTTCATGATGATATTCAAAACATGAAATAAAGTAAGATAAATTATTAAAATATTTATGGAAGAAGATATAGCTTAAGCCTATCTGTGTAGTTACTGAAACTTAGCATGCTATGTGTGCCACATTATATTAATTCCTTCAAGTATGTCTTTTCCTGTGATTTTGCAAATTACTCATTATTCATGGTCAAATTTATACTGCCTTTTATTTCAGAGGAAATGCACTAAGATGCTAAGAGATATATTTCTGGAGGAATAGGAAGTAACAGAAAGATAAAGGAACTGGTATTAGAACTAGGGAGGTGAAAGGGAATATCAAAATTGAGACAAAGGATAAAAAGACAAATGACTCCAAAAGCAATACTTGCAAAACCATTTGGTGTAAACCAACTCAACAAGGGGAAGGGGCAATGAGGGAGGAGGTAACAAATAGTACAAGAAATGTACCCATGGCCTTACATATGAAACTGTAACCCATCTGTACATCACTTTGACAACAAATAAATAATTATTTAAAAAATATCTAGTAGTAACTGACAACTTTAGTCTTGTCCTTTTACTACTGAAAGTTCCAGGATTAAGAGTAGGAGTCTTTTGAAAGTGTTTAGAACACACATATCCTCATTAATTGCCATGTCTTAGGGTAGAATCAGTGAGGAAAACAGGGATCTAATAAGAATGATCAAGGCTACCTTAGGAATGGATGTAAATTAATAAACAAACACAAGCAAACAAAATAGATAGTCAACTGTAAAATAATTGCTTACAGGCATCTTATTTGTGGAAAGATTTACAAGAAATCAATGAATAGTTCAAGTAGAAAAGGTTTGAATATTCTGAGAATCTATAGCAGTGATAAAAGTTTACTGGTAGTAAATTTGGGGCTGGATCAAAAGCAAACAACAACAAAAAGAACTCCACAAAAATCTGTGCTCAAATAGAGTTCAAAAATAAAACCAAAAAAACAATGAAGAAAATTCTTCAGGGCTTAGAGGGAGAACATGGCCCCAAAAAGCTATCAACCAGCCTAAGAAACAATGGCATTTGCGACTACTGTCTCCTATCACTTTGGTGGCAGTGATTGCTTCTACTGGAGCCAAGCCAGAAGGATTCCTTAGTTGCTGAATTGCCTGGCATCTTTCTGCATATTCTGAGGAAGAGCTACTAACCATCCCTGGGGATGTTTTAAAACTTGACGTTTTAAACACATCCTTGTTTGCAGTCAGCTGTGTTTCCTCTAGCTTCTTCGTTGAATTCCAAATAGTTTAAAAACAGCTGCTTAAACAGCAGACACAGGAAACAACCTGAATGAGTTTACCACATGGCTGGGGAGAGAACTACACAATTTCAGAAATGCAGTAACATAAAGCAAAGCCAAAGCCAGTTGGTCAATCTTGCTCAGTTCCTTGTTTCCTCTTTGAAGTTAAATCATCAGTGCTTTCTCAGGAAGTACTCCCACACACAGTGTAGGAAGGATTTGAGCCCAGAGAGTGGATGTGAGGCACATCATTTTCCTCCCTAGAATTAAGGTTAGGGACCCTTCCCTACGTTTCCCTCTTCTTGCTTTCTTTCAGCCCATTGGTTTTAATAATTGGTCCTAATATCAATTGTATCTAAAGTTTTTTCACAATAAGAACACCTCTTTGAAGCTAATCATTTGATCTCCAGTCATACAGCTACTTTGTAAAATGCTCCCACACCACTGGCAGGCTGCTTGGCCTTTATCCCTAAGTCTTCTCTGAAATGCATGTTGAAAAACTATATTCCCATATGACTCTAACTCTTGATCAAATATGTCCAGCCATGTGCTCTGAAATATTACATTGATAAAATACTAAGACTCAAAATACCAATTGACTCTTTCCTTCAAATAGTTAAATGTCAATATTACCAAAATATGCAAAATACGAATAGTATATTGTCTCATAGCAGAACATTCCAAGTAAAATTAAAATCAGAATTTAGAAAATGTCCTCCTTACATAAACTTACATAGAAATCAAACCTTGAAATTAAGTCTACAGATGTTAAATGTAAAAGTTTCCATTCATTTTTAAAAATATAATTATGCTTCGACATAGCCAAATAAAATTCATTCTGATATCTGGATGTTGCTGAAATTTCTTCCCAATTGCCACCTAGGCTGTGATTCTCTGGAACAATAAGGCCAACCCTAGAAACATAATTATTGCAATAAAAGTTCTCAGAAAAAAAAGAGAACTTGGGATATCCCAAGTCCTCAAGCTTCCTACTAAATATTCCAGTATTTAAACTAACATTTTAGATTAATTCTCACAGTTTCTGCATAAGAAAATAATATGTTCGAATTTTAGGAGTTTAAGTTCAGAGAAAAAGACCCAGCTATCAGACACATACACACACACACACACACACACACACACACACACACACACACACACTCTAGAAATGCAGTTCAATTTGAAATCCTGTGGTTTTTTGTTATCACCCTATCAGATTGAACTTAAAAAAAACAAAACTTGCATAACAACCCAGAACTAAGATGAGATTGTACTAGCAAGATATTGTACAGATTCAACCAAGATACATATTAGGAGGTTTCTTTCACAGAAAGTCTGGAAAACACACAAACTTTTGAAATGAAATTTTATAAATGAGTACAATGGATTGCTATGTTTGAAAGACAGTTTGAAGTTATACTCTTAAGAGTAGTAAATATTAGTACAAAAGTATTATATCTGGAGAATCATCTTGTGTAAACTACAAGACCATATGTAATCATATGAAAACATTTGTTAGAATGTAACTATAAACATTGTAGCATCTCTAATGATATTTTATCAGCTACTTGTAGGTACAAGTAGTAGTTGAAAGATGAGACCTTCATAGTATTTTAACTATTTTCTTGTAATTATTTTCTTTATTGTCAAAGTGAATTACAGAGAGGTTACAGTTTCATATGTAAGTCAGTGTTCTTGTAATTTTTTTAATGCATGGATACATTATTTTAAAATATAGAAGGAGATCCCCTTCTGATGGAATTGCAAGCCATGTTTTAGAAAATGTAACTTTAATAGGGAGGATTGTGTATTTAAAATAACGTTTGTGGGTGCAGAAAGAAGAGTGCAGAAAGTTATCTGTAATAATGTCTCATCTGAGGAGCAGGGTGGCTTCTTCCAGGGAATGATCCAAGTTTGTTTTCTTTTCTCCTCAATGATAAAATAGAATCAATTCTTCCTAAATTGAGTCAACAGAGCAAAAAATATGGTGTCAGGAGAGATGTTGACAAATCTACCCCAGGCCTCTGAAAAGCTGCTAGTCATATTTGAAACCCAGCTGCTTTCATGTGATCGGTGGAATGGTTCAATGTCACACAGGAAATTAAAAGCAACCGGAATTGTGATTTTTGAAAAATAATCAAAGATTTTCCTTTTCATAATTTTCTTCTGGTGGATGAGTTTCTTAGACTTTTGGATAAATTGCAGGTTCATACAACCTTGAACACTCAGTGCATTTTCAATTTCTTTAAAAGAAAGCACCAATATTCTGCTTCAATTGCTTTTATAGTCACATGCGATCTGAGGCACATAACATCAATGGTAAATCTTAAATTTTACTATATTGCTACATCTGTAGTTAATGAATAATGTATATGAAATTTAAAAAATTTCTACATAACACATGAATTTTATATCTACTCTTTTATTTATGAATATACAAGCTTGCTTGTAATTTTGTATCACTGCTTTTGAAAATAAAAAGTGATTACATGTGTACAAAATATAACAAAGCAACATTTTAGAAGATTTTTTAAATGTTCTAGTGTATTAGCAATGCTCTTTATTTCTCCAAAGATTTTAGATGAAATTCAATTTTTATTCAAAAATGATAGCCAATCTCAAATTTATTAACAATGTTAATGCAATGATTTATTTTAACTATGTATTTATGAGCATAATAAGCACATTAACTGAATACACATTCAATAAATTTGAATTGTATCATAATTGGCCTCTTCCTAATTTATTCAGTCATAAGAATACAGAATTTAGGGAGGTGTACCAGTGGTTCACAACTGTAATCCCAGCTACTCAGGAGGCTGAGCTCTGAGGATAGTGATTCAATGTGCCTGTTCTGGCAGGAAAGTCCATGAGATTCTTATCTCCAATTAAGCACCCAAAACAAACAAATAAACAAAACAAAAAACCACAAACAAAAAGCAAAAAAGGCTCAAGTGGTAGAGCACTAATCTTGAACAAAAGTCCTTAGGGACAGAGCCCAGATACTAAATTCAACAAATAGGACTTACACAAAAATAATAATAACAGCAAGAAAAGTTTGAAATTGTTCTTAGGACAATGTCTATGATGACTTAGTTACATTATGGTGGATCTACATGCCATAAAAATATTCTATTTGTAATCATCCCCCCAGCAAATGTATTTAACAAATATAAAATAAACAATATTACATATTATTATAAGACACTTTCCTTTATCAGTGTTCTTTAACTCATTAAATTGATCCCTCTTATGAAATCTATTGTCCTGAAATACAACTCTATACCTCAATAATTCATTATTATTTTAAAAAGAAACTCCAACATATATAGCTAACTTTTGCAAGTGGATGTTTTTATGCATTTCTTTAATTTTAAAATATAAAGCCTTAGAAGTAATGTTCTCTTAGATAGCTTTGCCATGCTGAAAGAACTGGAACTTTTCAGGTATCTAAGACTGGACATAATTTCCCCCAAGAATATATTAGGATGTCCAGAGGATAATGTACAGAGGGGTTAAAGTTACATATGTAAGGCAGTGAGTACATTTCTTATCACACTTGTTACCTCCTCTGTTTTTCTCCCACCTTCTCCCCTCCCCAGTTCCTCCCCATCCTCCCCTGAAATATACAGTTGTTTTACAGCATTTTGTCTTATAAGCATTGCTGTTGCATTGGTTCACCTTTTACCCTCTCTCTCCATTTTGGTGTTCCTCTCTCCTAGTTCCAATAAAGCTATATACAATACCCAAAATCAGTTACAGTGACATCAGGGGTAAAGCCATGGGAAAGAAAGAAAAAGGCATAATTTCATAGAGTACATTGGAAATAACAACCAAGACAAACACTTATTTCCAAGTCTTGTAGTTCATTTCTCTTAGGATCATCTTATGTTATCATATGTGCACTGCTATTTAGCTATTGTGGTCTTCTACTGGGACTATCCTAGACATACAGTAATTATACCAATGAGAGAAACCACAGAGTCTATATTTCTTTGTATGTGGTTCACTTCACTTAGTATGATTTTTTCCAAGTCTTTCCATTTTCTCACAAGTGGGGCTGTCATTTCTTGTAATCTTTTAAAGGATCAATACAAAGCACTGCCATAGAGACCATCAAACGGCATACTGCATGAGCAAATTCTGAAATGAATAGATTTTTCTAATCACTTGGTTAATAAGATCAAAAGTTATCAATTAACACAGCATAGCAGGTATTGAACATTCTTCTTGAAGTAATTTAAAATGTTTAAGTATTTATTAGCTTTAACCAAACAATATATTAACAAAAAAGACTATAGAAAGGAGAAAATGTCAATGTAAAGTACCATTGAGTTCTTTCTTAGTATTTCTTAAGTATGTCCTAACTTCTTATAGTCTATGACATATTCAACTAATATAACAGTGGTAAGTAATATTTTGACATAATAAACATTTTCTTAAATTCAATGGATAAACTGATATGATAATTTGCTAGATATCTCACAATGTGCACTGTCAGAATTATCTACTGGACACAAAATAGACCATTGTGATGGATTCTTTAAGTTTTGGAACTTAGTATTTTTTTCTGAGCTTCCTAACTAATTTACTTTTTTCTTCTTTTTTTTTTTTGTATTTTTAGGCAATGAAAGTTAAGAATCTAAATTGGATCCAAAATCTATTAGAATTCTTCAGAGCTAGGTCGATTTTACCATACTCTGGAGAGAAAACTAAGCTAATACTTTAAAAATGCAGATTGTGACCATCAAATAGTGGTCATCAAATGATAATTTGCTCTAAGAATTTTGTATGATGCATTATCACCTCATTATTGTCTTTTTCTTCAAATTTTTATTATCAAACTGATGTACAGAGAGGTTACAGTTTCATATGTTAGGCACTGGATACATTTCTTGTACTGTTGGTTACCTTGTCCCTCATACCCCCCTCCTTACTCCCCCTTTCCCTTCCCCCCCCCCCACCCTGGAGGTGTTCAGTTCACTTACATCAAACAGTTTTGCAAGTATTGCTTTTGTGGTTGTTTGTCTATTTTTACCCTGAGTCTCTCAAATTTGGTATTCCCTTTCAATTTCCTACTTCTAATACAAGTATACATGGTTTCCAATATATTCAGATAAGATTACAGAGATAGGGTAGGTACAACCACAGGAAGGTGATGCAAAAACATCATCAATAATAGAAGCTACAGATACACATGGGACGTTGAAAGTAGTTACAACTGTGATATAACAATTGTTTCCATAACATGGAGTTCATTTCACTTAGCATCATCTTATGTGTTCATAAGGGTATAGCTATTGGGCCTTGTGATGCTCTGCTATGACTTGCCTAAACCTGTACTAATTATTCCCAATAAGGGAGACCATAGAGTCCATGTTTGTTTGGGTCTGGCTCACTTCACTTAGTATAATTTTTTCCAAGTCCTTCCATTTCCTTACAAATGGGACAATGTCATTCTTTCTGATAGAGGCATAAAATTCCATTGTGTATATGGACCACATTTTCCTGATCCATTCGTCTGCTGAGGGGCATCTGGGTAGGTTCCAGATTCTCGCTATGACAAATTGTACTGCTATGAACATTGTTGTGCTAGTGGCATTACTGTGATTTTGTTTGTGGTCTTTTGGATAGATACCCAAAAGTGGGGCTGCTGGGTCATAGGGGAGTTCTATATTTAGCCTTCTGAGGAATCTCCATACTGCTTGCCAGAGTGGCTGAACCAGTTTACATTCCCACCAACAATGACCCTTTTGGCCACATCCCCTCCAACAATTGTTATTGTTAGTTTTCTTGATATATGACATTCTTACTGGGGTGAGATGGAATCTCAATGTTGTTTTGATTTGCATTTCTTTTATGGCCAGTGATATAGAGCATTTTTTCATATGTCTCTTGGCCATTCTCATTTCCTCATCAGAGAAGTCTCTTTTTAAGTCTCTAGCCCACTTGATGAGGGGGCTATTGGTTCTTTCTGATTTTGTTTTGGAAGAAGGTAATTTTTTTGGTTCTGCATATATTTTAGATATGAGGCCTTTGTCTGTTGAATGTCCAGTAAAGATCTTGTCCCAGTCTGTGGGCTTTCTGTTTATCTTGCGAGCTATGCCCTTTGCCGTGCAGAAGCTCTGCAGTTTGATGCAGTCCCATTTGTCCAATCTTTCTTTGATTTGTAGCCTTTCTGGGTCTTTGTTAAGGAAGTTCTGTTCTGCACCAAGGAGCCCAAGTGTTTCTCCTACTCCTTCCTTTAGTGTTTTCAGGGTGTCTGTTTTGATTTTGAGGTCTTTAATCCATTTGGAATTGATTTTGGTGCAGGGTGATATATAAGGATCTAGTTTTAGTTTGTTGCATGTGTTGAGCCAGTTTTGCCAGCACCACTTGTTAAAGAGGCTATCTTTCTTCCATACTATTGTTTTAGCTCCTTTATCAAAGATTAAGTAGGCGTAGTTTTGTTGGTGCATTTCTGGGTCTTCAATTCTGTTCCATTGGTATTCAGGCCTGTTCCGGTGCCAATACCAAGCTGTTTTTATTACTATAGCTTTATAATACAGCTTGAAGTTGGGTATTGTAATTCCTCCAGCACTGTTCTTTCTGCTTAGGATTGTTTTAGCTATTCTAGGTCTTTTATTGTTCCATATGAATTTCTGGATTGCTTCCTCTATTTCATTAAAAAATGGTGTTGGGATATTAATGGGTATTGCATTGAATTTGTAGATAGCCTTTGGCAATATTGCCATTTTGATTATATTAATCCTCCCAATCCAGGAGCATGGGAGGTTTTTCCATTTCCTTAGTTCTGACTTAATGTCGTTTTTCAAGCTTTTAAAGTTCTCATCAAAGAGGTCTTTCACTTCTTTGGTTAAGGTTATTCCTAGCTATTTTATGTTTTGGGGGCTATTGCAAAAGGAGTTGCTTTCCTGATTTCAGCCTCGGTCTTCAGGTCGTTAGCATAGAGAAAGGCCATTGATTTTTGAAGGTTTATTTTATATCCTGCAACTTTGCCAAAGTTTTGGATCAGCTCTAGTAGCTTCGGGATAGAGTCTATGGGATTTTTTAGGTATAGGATCATGTCATCTGCGAAGAGAGAAAGTTTAACTTCATCTTTTCCTATTTGGATCCCCTTTATATTTTCTTCTTGCCTAATTGCTCTGGCTAGGAATTCTAGTACTATGTTGAAGAGCAGGGGAGAGAGTGGACATCCCTGCCTTGTTCCTGATTTTAAAGGGAATGGCTTTAGTTTTTCACCATTTAGAGTTATGCTTGCTGTTGATTTGTCATAAACTGCCTTGATTATATTCAGGAATGTTCCCTGGAATCCCAGTTTTTCCAAGGCTTTTAGCATAAATGGGTGCTGGATTTTATCAAACGCTTTTTCCGCATCCAGAGATAAAACCATGTGGTTCTTTACCTTGCTCCCGTTGATGTGGTGGATTACTTTAATTGACTTGCGTATATTAAACCACCTTTGCATCCCTGGGATGAATCCAGTTTGATCGTGGTGTATGATTTTTTTGATGACCTGTTGAATTCGATTGGCCAGAATTTTGTTGAGAATTTTTGTGTCTATGTTCATTAGGGAAATCGGTCTGTAGTCCTCTTTCCGTGATGAGTCCCTGCCTGGTTTTAGGATGAGGGTTATACTGGCTTCATAGAATGAGTCTGGTAGTGAACGTTCTCTTTCAATTTCATTGAAGAGTTTGAGAAATATTGGTGTGAGTTCTGTTTTGAAGGCCTTGTAGAATTCTGCAGTGAATCTGTCTGGACCTGGGCTTTTCTGGGCTTTTCATTTATTGCCCTTTCTATTTCAATACTGGATATGGGTCTGTTTAGAAGGTTTAAATCTTCATGGATGAGTTTGGGGATATGAATTTTTTCTAGGAAATCATCCATTTCTTCCAAGTTCTCGAATTTGTTGGCATAAAGGTTTGCAAAATAGTCCCTTATTATTTTCTGAATTTCGGTTATTTCAGTGATGATGTTACCTGTTTCATCTCTTATCTTGTTTATTTGAGTGTGCTGCCTTCGCTTTTTGATCAGGTTTGCCAGGGGTCTGTCTATCTTGTTGATTTTTTTAAAGAACCAACTCTTTGTTTTGTTGATTCTTTCGATGGTGTTTTTTTTTTGTCTCTAATTGTTTTAATTCTGATTTGATTTTAATTATTTGCTTACGTCTATTGACTTGGGGTTTGGCTTGCTGTTCTCTCTCAAGAAAATTAAGGTGCTTCCTTAAATTATTTATTTGCTGTTTCTCCAGTTTGTTGATGTATGTACTCAGAGATATAAATTTTCCTCTGAGTACTGCCTTTGCTGTGTCCCAAAGGAGCTGGTACTTTGTGTCCTCAACTTGGTTGAACTCCATAAACATTTGAATTTCTGTTTTAATTTCTTCAATGACCCACTGATGGTTCAGCAGTGTGTTGTTTAGTCTCCATGAATTGTAGGATTTTCTGTGGTGTCTGAGTTGAGCTCTAATTTTATTCCATTGTGGTCTGAGAGAATGCAGGGAATGGTTTTGATACTTCTGAATTTGTTCAGATTTTCTTTGTTCCCTAAGATGTGATCTATTTTGGAGAATGTTCCATGTGCTGCAGAGACGAATGTGTATTCTGTTGTTGCTGGGTGGAATATTCTGTAGATGTCAGTTAAGTCTAGTTGGTCTATGCAATTATTAAGATCTGTGGTTTCTTTGTTCATTTTTTGGCATGTTGATCTGTCCAGAGGTGATAGTGGAGTGTTAAAGTCCCCTACCAATGTGTTTGGGTCTATGAGTGTTTTTAGAGTCAGTAGTGTTTGTTTGATGAAGTTGGGTGCTCCTGCATTTGGTGTGTAGATATTTAGAATGGTTATATCTTCCTGTAGGAGAGATCCCTTTACTAGTATGTAGTAGCCTTCTTTGTCTCTTCTTACCTTTTTTAATTTGAAGTCAATTTTGTCTGATACTAGGATTGCAACTCCAGCCTGCTTATGGGGGCCATTTCCTTGATAGCTTTGATTCCAGCCTTTCACTTTTAGAAGATGTTTACTTTTGCTGGATAGATGTGTGTCTTGTAGGCAGCAGAAAGATGGATCTTGATTTTTGATCCAACTTATGAGCCTATGTCGTTTGATTGGAGAATTAAGTCCATTAATGTTGACAGTTAGCATTGAGAGACGATCGTTTGTTCCTTTCATTATCACTATCTTGTTTAAAGCTGTGTCTTCCCATTTCTTGATCTGATGTTTACTATTTAGGGTTCATTTCTCTGTCTGTATTGGGATCTTGATTATTTTCCCTGTATAGTACATCTTTGAGGATTTTTTGTAAAGCTGGTTTGGTGGAGATATATTGTTTCAGTTTTTCCTTACTGTGGAAGACTTTTATTTGACCTTCGGCTATGAATGACAGTTTGGCTGGGTACAGAATTCTTGGTTGGTAGTTATTTTTATTTAGTGTTTGGTATGCTTCATTCCAGGCTCTCTTTGCTTTCATGGTCTCTGCTGAGAAGTCTGGGGTAATTCTGATTGCTTTTCCTTTATATGTGATGGTTTTCTTCTCCCTAACAGCTTTAAGGATTCTTTCCTTGTACTCTACTGATCCTGTTTTGATCACAATGTCTCGGTGGGCTGTCCTATTCTGGTCTGGTCGGTTTGGGGTTCTAAATGCTTCTTGTATCTGTATAGGCCTTTCCTTCTGGATATTTGGGAAGTTCTCAGCTAATATTCTGTTAAATAGATTGCCTATCCCATTAACCTCTTTCTCCAAGTTTTCCTCAATACCTACTATCCTTAAATTGGGCTTCCTGATCGTGTCTTGAATCTCCTGTAGCGATCTGTTTTGTTGATTTGACTGGCTTTGTATTGATTTTTGATCTTTCTCCATAGAATCTAAGGAATCTTCAGCTCCTGAGATTCGATCCTCTGCTTCAGTTAGTCGGGACTGTAGGCTAGCTACTTGATTTTGAATCTCTTTTCCTTCTGACCGGTCTTTCCTGATGATTTCTATGTCATTTCTTAGGTCTTGCATGGACTTCTTTACTTCATTAACTTCATTACTTTGGTTTTGAGTGTTGTCTCTCAAATCTTTAAGCTGGGTAGCTATCTTTTCATTTGACTCTTGAAGTTCATTTATCTTTCTATTTGTGGATGCCATTCTCCATTAATTTTTGCTTTGCCTCCTCACGCTCTAGAATAATTGACTGAAGAGATTCAAACTTTTCATTTATCATCAAAGGTTGTGGTTTTGAATATACTTAAAATATATTCAAGTTGAGTTTCTCAAATATTGGTGGGAAAAATTATCAAAAAGTAAATGACAAGCAACAGAGAAAAAGGAACATAATACTTATTTTACAAAACAGAAATATCTTGACAAACCAAAAAAAAAAGATTGAAAAGTCTAACACATATCATTTAACACCAAATCTTTTTATCACTTAAATGAACATCAATACTTCTAGGTTTCCTAATTAGAAGATGTGAAAGAATTTGTTTTTGATATGTAAGGTAATTATAATTTGTCAGATGCAAGTGACCCAATGTTATCATGGCTAAAGAATCATAAATCACTGAGCAACACAATACTTAACTCTTGTAAGAAAATCTTTAAGTGGCAATCACTTAGCCCTGTTTATGTTTGAGATGATGTTTTTTAAAAGTCATTTTTGAATGTCTTCAACTATCCAGAATGATTATTTCAGTCTCTGTAAAATACATGGATGACATCAGCTAATAAAAATTCTTAGATCTACCCAGTTTAAACACTGTTAAAAATTCATCTTCTCACTTATATGTGGACTCTAATCCAGTGGAACTCATAGAACTAATGAGCACAAGTGGAGGTGATCTAACCCTAGGTGTAGAACATGATGAGGGGAAATGGAGGGTGATGGTAAAAACAAACGTATGAGTCAACTGGAAAAAGTTGTAGCTATCTGAATATGCCCCAACATAGTGAGCATAATGTACGTGTGTATTTAAAGTTCAAATATTTTCACCAAGTGTGGCAATGGATAACGTTTGTTTTGTTTTGTTTTTGTCAATCCTGGAGCTTGAACTCAGGGCCTAGGCACTGTCCATTAGCTTCTTTGGTTAAATGTTAGCACCCTACCACTTGAGTCACATCACCACTTCTGGCTTTTTCTGTTTATGTGGTGCTGAGGAATCCAACCTAGGGCTTTATGCATGCTAGGCAAGCACTTTATTGCTAAGTCACATTTCCAGCCCCTTCATTGTTAATTAGATAGTTTCTGAAGCTTTGTATTTTACACATTATTTTGGTTTGAGAGAGTAGGATGATACACACTAAAGATACTTTATCTTGTTAAAGCTGGGGATGACCAGAACTAAGTATCTTTTGTTTATTTCCATTCAGGAAAACCAATGAGCATAAATACATGCTAATGTGCTACTTATAGAGAACTATATTTCAGTGTATTTGCCAAACTATAATAAATGTGCTAATAAATCTGCTTGGCTATACTTTTAAAAATGCCTTAACTATTTTGCAGGCTCTTTGATCTCTTATATCTGATGGTCATCTTCCTTTTCTTCTTTTATTTTCAACCTCAATATTCAGGTAAATGTGCATTTTTATGTTTAATTTCATGGGGTAGAACATAATAAACTAGTACATATATAATAAATAATAAAAATCATAAATCAGAGTAATTAAAATTTCCATCTATATGAACATTGACTATATGACATTGTGGATCAAAAGCCTTTATGCTTCTCTTGTTATTTTGAAATATAACACATTGTTTTAACATGAATATTTCTATTTAACATAAAAAATCCCCACATAGTTTCCATGCATAGCTTTTCTGACCTTATTTCCTTGAATTTTAGTCTTGTCTTTTCTAGAAAAAGCAGATAGTCTTTAGAATTATGATATGTATTATAAGGATCAGAGAATATATAAAGCTTTATTTTCTTTGTCTAATTCTGAATGAAATATAAACAGCCTAAGGACACAAATAAGGAATAGTCATGGCAAATGAGAAGAGCCACATTAGGAGAAAATATCTAACTTTAAATGCAAACAAAATTTAATTTGTGTTAATTGTACATCTCTGGCCTCAGAGGACTTGAAATGTCATGTTTGTTGTCTCATTTAAAGGGAATATTTAGCATTAAAAACATAGTGCAATTGATACTGGAGAACATTTTGTTTTATCTTTCTTCCTAATTATACTGTTATAAGATTTAAACCATTTAATTATATTCCTTTTATAATGTTTCATAAGAACTAATTGAGCCGAGGCATGCTAGAATTGACATTTTTATTTTATTACTACTATTATTATATATATTGCTGCTGATTTCTGTAGTAGGACATTGGTTCTTCGTATCGTTTAGAAGATAAGCTTTTACAAAGCTAGCCAAGTAGAAAGAGCTTGGATCTCATGTTATGCCAATGCTGGTGAATTCAAATGATGCCCATAGAACATTACTAAGTTCTCCACTTATTCATTACAGACTTACAGTTAAATGAATTATACCTTTAATGTGTTAAACAAATAACTGAGAAAATTCCTAGTTCCCCAAACTCAATTTGTAATGATAAATGTCCACACTTGTACATTTGCCATGATGAGAGTCTTTGTTCAAGACTGTCATTTCTTATCTGATGCAATTAACATTATATAATTGAAAGTTGTTTATTGTGGGTTTGGGGCATGTTAAAGGACACAGCGTCATTTGGACTGGATTATGAAAAGAGCAAGAGTGATAATATAAATCTGATTCAATAAAAAATAAATGTCTGCTGCTGTGCTATTGCTAATAAAGGAGAAATTCTCTGAAGCTCCTTTCTAATATAAATGGCAAAAAAATGTTTTCATCACTTCAGCGACTGTCTACAGTATATTTCAAGTCTCAGCGAACTGCGTTAGCACTAATACCCAATCAGATCTACAATTGTACTTACTCCGGGGCTGAGTTCTCAGTGGCCCATTGAGATCCGATAGCATCCATCTGGCTTGCAAAGTAACAATTTATTGAATTCACTGAAGATCTAATGGAGTTCCACTTTGTATTCTTTAAGTCTCTAAAATATCAATAAGCTCATGATTTTATTCCAGCAGATAATATTGGCTTTCGTTTACTCCTTTAAAGACAGCAACTATACATTTTAGAGTCTTTCATTTCCTCATTAAATTCATGATTACTCCATAAGCCAAAACATAATTGTGAAAATTTTTCCAACTACCAAATGCATCCATTTTAGTTACACTTTTAATGACCAGGGAAATGACCTAGTTTGGGGATCTATTGCAAAAACTTTAAGGTAAAAACTTGGGCCATAAATCCATTTGTTATCTGGATTCCATACAACCCATTTCTAACAAAGGTTCAGGATGCTGCTTCAGGCTCCCAAATAACAATGTCAATCACACTCTGTCTAAATGTCCTTCAAGTTTGTCCAATCCTTTGGGACATTACCTGAGTAAATTCCTGGATGTCTCTGGGGTAAGGCTGGGAAATCAGCACATATAGTAAGGCCTTTTCCCACTCTCCTGCATCAATCAATGTGTTCTATGCTGCACTCAACTAGTGATAACACTGTGGAGGTTTAGCCTTCAGATCTTGATTATTTTCCTCCAATTGTTTTTGATTGTACAGGTTAAGCATGATGCATTTTTACTTCTTACTGTCTTGATGCTAGCTTTTGTTTAGCCAGCTTCAGATTGCTTTGTTTATGACTTTGCATGTTGTTTCACCCTGGTGCCTTGGGCTTATCCTACTGCCACTTGGGGGCCATTTCATGATTCCTATATTCCTCTTGTTCCTGTGTCCGTATTTATCCACACATAGGAGGAAAACTAGAGAACAAATAGTATAACAGAAACTACTATAGTCCTCTACGACAACAATGGTCGCTTGTCCCTTCTGTGAGGGTTTGGATATGGTTTAGCGTATCTGCCAGGATAGCCTGTGTAATCCCACCACCAACTGTGGTGATATTGATAGGTGCTGTGGAGCTTTACAGAGGGAATGTCTAGTGGTAAGTAGATAGGAAATGTCCCTTAAAAATATTGGTGTCACATAATTCCTCTGGTACCCAGGTTAGCTCCTGCAGGAGTATTACTACAAAGCAGCAAGCCTAAACACTTCTCTCTCTCTGTCTTCTTTGTTTATTAAGTGACCAATCTGGATTCTTTTTCTATGCAATCTCACTGGGATGCCATCTAGCATCTAGGACTCTTCTTTGGCCTACACAATTCTTTCTTTTTTTTTTCTCAAATTTTTATTATCAAACTGATGTACAGAGAGGTTACAGTATGATACGTTGGGCATTGGATACATTTCTTGTACAATTCTTTCTACATCACCACTTTTCTTTATAAATCACATAGCATCAGCTATGGTGCTACTGTCTTAAAGATGTACTAAGACACTTTTCTTTGAAAACATCCATACCATTTATATTACCCTGTATTTGTAAAAAAAAAAAGTCAAACAAACAAACATATGTTGCACACATAAGTGAATAATATATTATGGAGCCCTAAATTCTCTATGTATAAGTTAGGTATTACTTTTGCAATGAATTAATAACAAAATATTCAGTCCATCCACATAATTTGGAAAGAGATAAACTCCCTTAATTGAATAGAAGCTCATGCTCATAACAGTGATTACTGAACCTGTTCAAGCAAATAGAATGTGGTGCTATTAATAATATCAGCCTAGAGAATGTCAACACTTAAATCTCTTATCTATTCAGCATTTTTTTTAAATTGGGAAGATCATCATCAGTTGAAACTGCAAACTACTCCGGCTGCTTTGTAATGATCCTCTGTTAATTACTTCTACAATTTTCTCCATGGCACTATTCCCTAACATCTGAAAGATCACCAATAGTTTTTGAACTGGAGACATTAAAAAGGAGAATTATCTTTGTAGCCCAGCTTTTATTCCTTTATGTTCATGCTTTCTTCTCTGAAATCTCTTAATACCTAGCCAATCTTCTACATCTAATTAACCAATTATCACAACTTGTTTGTAAGGCGACTTCATGTTCTGTTAAGGCTGCTCAGTGTCTTTACAGAATCTCCTTATTCTAATTTTTAAAGCTTTGGTGTTTTAACCATTTTTTTTTTTTTTGGCCAGTCCTGGGCCTTGGACTCAGGGCCTGAGCACTGTCCCTGGCTTCTTTTTGCTCAAGGCTAGCACTCTGCCACTTGAGCCACAGCACCACTCCTGGCCATTTTCTGTATATGTGGTGCTGGGAATTGAACCCAGGGCTTCACATATATGAGGCAAGCATTCTTGCCACTAGGCCATATTTCCAGCCCTGTTTTAACCATTTATAAACTCTCAAATCATCATCTGGAATGACAGCACTTCCTTCCACCCTGATTCTGTCTACCATCTCTTAAGGGTTTGTAGGATGTAATGGTGGGAAAATAAAAAGAATTTTTAAAAATGATGATATGGGAATATAATGAATGATAAATACTTAATAGAGTTTTGTATTCCTGTTAGACAATTAAGAAAAAATCAAAACTTATGTAAATTTCCAGAAGGAAATTAGTATTAAAAACATACATAATTTCAACTCATTATTATATGAACAGTTTTTGTGGAGAAGACCCTTTTTCCTAATAATGCTTCCAGTAATAGAGTTCCATCATAAGCCACCTGTATCACATCTGATATTCTGTCCAGTGAAGAAACTATGAAGTGACTATATGGAAGCAAGAGGACATCTTGCTCTCTCCTGAGGATGAGGCCAGAATGTCAAAGGAAAATCTCCAAAATATGGAAACAAGTGGTTTATCATTGCTCTTGTTATTTTTAATGTACTATGTGAAAGTTTTCATTTTTCTTCTGTTAATTTTCACTATGATTTAGCCCCTGTTGTCACTGTATTTGAATTTGGTACCCTGTGTATTTTTTATATGCTCATCTGAATTAGGGAAGGGAAGGGCAACATTAAATGGCGAGACAAAGGATAAAGGGTGAACCAATGCAACAGCAAGACTTACGAGATAATATGCTGTAAACTAACTGTACAATTGGGCAGAGGATGGGGAAGAAGGGAAGGTGGAAGAAAACTGAGGGAGCAGGTAATGAGTCTGACAAAAAATGTACTCACTACCTTACGTATGTAACTGTAACCCCTGCACATCACCTTGAAAAGGGACTAATTGTCATATCCAAAGTCAGGAAAGTCTAACTCCGTGGCAAGAATACTTGAAAGGCTGGTTACCCATTGGACTTAATATACAATAAAACCATGAAGAAAGGATGGATCCCATTGTAACTTATTGGAGTTTTAAAGCTATCTATTTACTAACAATAATTAATCCCAGCAGTGGAAGTACAGTATAAATCTCTACTTAAATGTAAGATATTCTTTTGAATGCTGCATGCTTCATATACTCTTTAATCCTTAACACATACCTCCAATTAACAGATGAGATAATGAGGGGCCTGAGATATGAAGCTCTACTTTTAAATTCCAGGAAAGGAGCATTACTAAGGTGGTAAGGTGAATAAGATTTTGGCTATTTTGGCTCTACTGAATCCATCTTATGGATATGAGCTGGATTGAAGATTACTGAACTGACAACTAAACTGAGTCATTTCTACCAGTGGAGCTTGAAAAACAAATTTCTGCTTTTCTTTTTTCTTTCTTTTGATAAACAATCATCTTGCTTTCGGCATCTATAACTTATTAGAGAAACATACCTTCTGCCAAACAGATAAATGATATTTTGTTTTATCCCAATGCCTTGGGGTATGATAGGCATTTTGATTGCTATTATTTTTATTGTGTTTCTTCCTGGAATGTTCTGCTTGTTTGAGGTTACCATCCTTGTCATTAGCTACACTTCACAATATAAATTTTGCATTCAAAATTCTGAGCTTTCCTCTTGCATATAAATATTATACTGCTTTTGAATGATGACATAATTTTTCCCACTTTCATTGGAATACTTAAGTATTAACATTTTGTTCTCTTTGACGATGGTGACATAAGCATTCTGTAGAAAAAAATAAATTATTGGTGTGAAAGAGAATATTTTAAATATTAGGGCAAGACACTTGACAATACTTTTGTCAGGTTAGGAAGACACCTAACATAGTTTTTAAACTGTATTTGGTTAGGCAAACACAGCTTTGCTTTGATCTACGGACAAATTATTTTTAAGAATAGGAACACTTCATGGATCAAAGACCTTGAAATCAAAACAGACACCCTGAAAACACTAAAGGAAGGAGTAGGAGAAACACTTGGGCTCCTTGGATGGAACTTCCTTAACAAAGACCCAGAAAGGCTACAAATCAAAGAAAGATTGGACAAATGGGACTACATCAAACTACAGAGCTTCTGCAGGGCAAAGGACATAGCTTGCAAGATAAACAGAAAGCCCTCAGATTGGGAGAAGATGTTTACCAGCTATTCAATGGACAAAGGCCTCATATCTAAAATATATGCAGAACTAAAAAAATTGCCTTCATCCAAAACAAAACTGCAGGGCTGGGGATATAGCCTAGTGGCAAGAGTGCCTGCCTTGGATACACGAGGCCCTAGGTTCGATTCCCCAGCACCACATATACAGAAAACGGCCAGAAGCGGCGCTGTGGCTCAAGTGGCAGAGTGCTAGCCTTGAGCGGGAAGAAGCCAGGGACAGTGCTCAGGCCCTGAGTCCAAGGCCCACGACTAGCCAAAAAAAACAAAACAAAACAAAACTGCAAAGAACCAATAGCCCACTCATCAAGTGGGCTAGAGACTTAAAAAGAGACTTCTCTGATGAAGAAATGAGAATGGCCAAAAGACATATGAAAAAGGGCTCTACATCACTGGCCATAAAAGAAATGCAAATCAAAACAACATTGAGATTCCATCTCACCCCAGTAAGAATGTCATATACCAAGAAAACTAACAATAACAACTGTTGGAGGGGATGTGGCCATAAGGGAACCCTACTTCATTGTTGGTGGGAATGTAAACTGGTTCAGCCACTCTGGCAAGCAGTATGGAGATTCCTCAGAAGGCTAAACATGGAGCTCCCCTATGGCCCAGCAGCCCCACTTTTGGGTATCTATTCAAAAGACCACAAACATAATCACACTAAAGCCACCAGAACAACAGTGTTCATCGCAGCACAATTTGTCATAGCTAGAATCTGGAACCAACCCAGATGCCCCTCAGTAGAAGAGTGGATCAGGAAAATGTGGTACATATACACAATGGAATTTTATGCCTCTATCAGAAAGAATGACATTGTCCCATTTGTAAGAAAATGGAAGGACTTGGAAAAAGTTATACTAAGTGAAGTTACCCAGACCCAAAAAACATGGACTATATGGTCTCCCTTATAGGGAATAATTAGTACAGGTTTAGGCAAGTCACAGCAGAGATCACAGGAGCCCAATAGCTATACCCTTATGAACACATAAGATAAGTGAAATGAACTCCATGTTATGGAAACGATTGTTATATCACAGTTGTAAATACTTTCAATGTGCCATATGTAACTGTAGCCTCTATTATTGATGATATT
Source organism: Perognathus longimembris pacificus (assembly GCF_023159225.1). Lineage (NCBI taxonomy): Eukaryota > Metazoa > Chordata > Mammalia > Rodentia > Heteromyidae > Perognathus > Perognathus longimembris. Next base: position 132,964,698 of record NC_063162.1, on the reverse strand, counting down.
CCTGTATCACCTTCCTGTGATTGTACCTACACTATCTCTATCTTATCTGAGTATATTGGAAACCGGGTATACTGGTATTAGAACTAGGAAATTGGAAGGGAATACCAAAATAGAGACACAGGGTAAAAAAAGACAAACAACTACAAAAGCAATACTTACAAACTGTTTGGTGAAAATGAACTGAACACCTGAACAACTCATGGGGGTGGGGGAGAGAGGGAAAGGGGTGGGGAAAGGGGGGAATGAGGGACGAGGTAACAAACAGTACAAGAAATGTATCCAATCCCTAATATATGAAACTGTACCTCTCTGTAATTCAGTTTGATAATAAATATATATATATTAAAAAAATATGAGCACTTCTAAATATCAGATTTATCCATAAGGTAAATACAAATATATTTCAATTATTACAACATATGTGTTAACTTTAAAATTTGGTTCTAAAACTGGCTCTATTCCCATCAATGTTCCAAAATTCACACAGAATTTGACTGTGAATGCACAAACCTAAAAATATTAATTTAATTAATTTAAGAAAACCTATGTTTTCTATGAACATACAAAAGTAAAAATGGCAATTTATTTTGTGGAGTGAATGAAATCAATTACTTTAATAACAAAGGAAGTATAGTATTAAAGTTAAAAGAGTTAAAGAAAATTCTTGTAAGCACTTATTTCCTAACAAAGAATAACACATTTATCTATACAAAACCCTGTAAAGCTTTTCAGTGTAGAACCAGGCATGATGGTTCATGTCTGTAATCCCATCAACACCAGAAATAGAATCTAGAGAATTGTAAATTCAAGGTCAGTTTATACATGGCAAGAGAATGAAACCTTGTATCAAAACAAAAAGAAGATGGTGACCAGAGTAACTTGAGTGGTAAAATGTTTCCCTTCAATCTAACTCAGAATTCTAAAAAAAAATTAGAAATCAGCTATACTTTTTCATAGTATAAAATGAAAAGAAAGAGATACCGGGCTGGGGATATGGCCTAGTGGCAAGAGTGCCTGCCTCATATACATGAGGCCCTGGGTTCGATTCCCCAGCACCACATATACAGAAAATGGCCAGAAGTGGCGCTGTGGCTCAAGTGGCAGAGTGCTAGCCTTGAGCAAAAAGAAGCCAGGGACAGTGCTCAGGCCCTGAGTCCAAGCCCCAGGACTGGCCAAAAAAAAAAAAAGAAAGAGATACCACTTTTATCCATATTCCCTTCTTTTTTCCTTCTTTATTATAATGGTTATATGATGCTATCAACTATATTAAGTCAACTTTAGAAACTTTGAGGTAATTTCTTAAGCATGAATATATTAGCATGCTCTATTTTTGTCTTTCCTGTAATTTCTGTGAAAAGGGACAGGTATCAATGTAGCCCCATGTGAAAAGTTTCCTTTATCTTAGGCATACTGAATATTTTCTCCCTCTTGTGTTCCTTTTCCCTAATAAGCTCACTGAGGTAATTAAGTTACAACTGAAATAAGCAAAAGTTTTATTTTTCTAGCACTGCTACTATCATTTTCTCCAAGCACAATTTCAAAGGCACAGAAGCACCATTTCTCCAGCTTCCTTTCTATTTCAACAGTTCCCTCTTTGGGGATCCTCCTCTGGTGGCAGCAAGCAGCAAAGAAAGCCTAAAACTTGAAACTAGGATCAGAAAGATGAAGACATATTGTGTAACAAAATACAATGTATCCTAAAAGGACACATAGTTTGTTTGTCCAAAAAGGGAAGGAAAGAAGAGGTAAGAGATAAGAACTAAAATGCCATTATTCACCTCCATAGTAATTGAAACTAATGATAGTGTATGAATATTTACAAGAATATTTAATAAATACAATTTAATTGGTCCAAAGACATTTGGTATTGCAGTGCTTTTGGAAGTAGAAAAGTGATAATTGGCATTTCATAGCTGTAGAGACTCAAGCCAGAGGTATTCAAATTACCAGCTAAAGATCATGTTGAAATGTAGACGTACAGGTAGGATTAATTATGACCCATGTCTCTTGATGGAAAGTACAGTGCCTTTTTTTTTGGTAGAACATTCTTTCAATTCTTCTAAAAAGAACACATGTATTTCAAAGAATTTAATGAAAGTCTCTGGTAGTATCTGTTTTACATTAAGCCTACTGTCAGTACATTCGGATGATGGTTTTGTTATTGGCAGTTTCGAATGGGACAGTGCCCAAGTCCATACATTAGCTCTTTTTTTCCATGCCAATATGCTACACAGAGGTTATTATGATTAAATCTCCTTCCAGATGGAGACCTGGAAACTTACAATGTCTCAAATAAAGTGGACATTAGCCAGAGTACAGGCTTGGTCAGAACTACTGGTCTCCAAATGAGACACCATGTCCTTGAGTTCACTTCATATCTTCCTCCAGATGCCACAAGACAAATACTCTGTGGTTGAGGGGCAATATTTGACTCTATTCATAACCAAAGTCCATTTCTTCTAAACTATTCTTTTATCCTGTCTTTCTGTACACCTCAAATAGCCACAGTTGCTGAAAAGAAAGTGAATGCCAAGATCAATCATACCAATAGGCCCTCCTTGTTCAAGGCCTAAAATTCCCTGCAGTATTTTGCCAACATCTCTGGGTTCTGTGGCTCCTTGACTCTTTATCGCAAGAATCTTGCTGTCAACAAAAATCAGAACACTGGTTTCTCTACCACATTGCCCCACATATTGTTCTATTTCCAGAATTCATTCTCAATCATAAAGAAGAAAAACTTCCATCTGAGCAGCATCCAGTAAAGAGTATGGTAAGAAGATTAGTGGTAAAGCTGTATCACAGAAGACATTTCTGAACCTTCCTGGGCATCTTGCTCAAAACTATTTCACCTCTCACATCTTGAGGAGCTTTCTTTGATCTTCGCAAATAACCTAATCTTGTAAATTGTTAGAATGAGAATATTACTCAGCTGAGAGGTGGGGGTACAATGACTTGTCTTTCATGGGCCTGAGAACCACCAAGGCCAAACACTGAAGGAAAATGAGATGAGCTGTTATTGGTCCTTCTTCCCATGTTTCCCATGTCTGCCTGTTGTTCTTTAAAACTATGCTTATTATATAAATCATATATGCATCTTTCAATGATAATTTTTATCCTTGGGAACTTAATACTTTATCATTTTCCTTAGCATTTAATTATTTTCTACCATACATTATTTGTGTGCTTAAAAAGTATTTACTCAATGTCATTCACTTACTTAAAGCAACATCTAAGCCAAATATTAAAGAAGAATAAGATTGATCTAACCACTATTCAATATGGTTATTTATTTATCTTAATTGGAGCTGCTAGACTCTATCATTTTTTAAAACAAAAGTGATAGAATACAGGCCAGGCTTTAAAAATCACATTAAATAAGAACCTAAGAGAATTAATAGATTTTTGGCAGTCGAGTTGGAAGGGGTTTCTGACTGTTTTCTGACAGTAGCAAAGGTTGCAGCCCATGCACTGGCCCGTGTGTATTGACTGACTGAAACAAAATCGATATGCCACAACCATAGTCCAACATGGCTGTAATAATTGCTGCACTGAAGCTATTCAATTAACTTCTAATATTGGAAATTATTTTAATATTTTTCTTTAGGTTTTTGCTTCTATTTAACATACTCTCTATATATTTTTTAGAAATAGTAATGCTGTCTACTTACATGCAGCAACTGTAGGTATGCTACAGAAACATATGTTATTGTGTCCACATAAAATTATTCATGAAGCCTATATGCCAACATCATTTGATGGTAAACTATGACTGTCTTAAAAAGAGAGTACACATCATTAAACAGAGCTACAGGAACACTATGTAACTTCCATGCTGAACTCTGGATGTGTATGTTTGGTTAAATACTATTATAACATTTAAAGGAAAAACCTCACTTGATGCTAACTAGTAGCCAAGCTGGATTGAAAATCAACAAATGGCTTTTAAAATCATGTATATTTTATAGAAAGTATGAAAGGAATTTTGAAATTGTAAGGATGATATCAACAAATGTGCTATTGGGTTGAACTATTTTACTTTTTAATTGTTTATTTTTATTTGTAGATTTGTTAAAATAAATTATATTTCTTTTTATTATCAAAAATTTTAAAGTATTAATCTATTTTTCCAATATTAAGAGATCATCTGAAGAGACAATACTCTGAAAGGTTATTTAATATTGGAAGTCTTTTCACCCATATTTATTATTCTTTATTTTATAGCAACCATTGCCATCTATTTTTAAATTTTTTCTTTGTCAAAGTGAAGAACAGTGGGGTTACTTTTTATTTATTGAAAAGACAATATGTGGCAGGCATTATCTGAGATTGTGAAATGCAACCATGAACAAAATAGAAAAATCCTCATCTTATGTAATAACAAAGAAATGAGAATAATAAAATAACAACAGAAATATAACTTAAAATATTTTTATTTTATCCAATACAGAAAAATAAGAACAGATAAACTTCTAAAGCTGTTGAGTACATTTATAAACAGGAGTTTCAGGTATTATCTTTTCAAGGAAGTTGAGCAAACATCCTTACTTGCAGCCTAAGTCATTCTAAATACCTAAAGATATTTAGTCTTTTATTCATCCCTGATTATGACACTCTAATATTGAAAGAAATGAAAAAGAATGAGCAATAGAAACAAAGGTTTTAAATTTGGGGGTTTCTTAAACATAGTGTCATAAACTACTATGCAGATTTCTTATAAATATAATAATCAAAATGATTATAATTTTACCCTTAAGAGTTTATCATTTTTTGCAATATAAATATCTTCACTATGTAACTTAAGACATAAATGATGAAGAGGAGCCAGCACTAAAAGACCAAATGTTACAAAGGTAGAGAGGCAAAGTCCACCTGGAAAACAGTTGTTCTCAAGGTCTTATGGCTGGAACACAGGTAACTGGTGTTTGAAGGTGCGAGCGAGTAAAGGCAGAGGAAGATGGGATGAGATTAACATTAAGGAATGTGGGCTTTGGGAGGAAGAAGTACCAAATTCGTTAGAAGAATATTGACTCCATTGGATATTCTCATTTGGGGAGATGTGTTCTTTGATTGGCATTTTATGGAAGCCACATTAATTAGATAGTAGAAGGTGAAGAAGCAAATGTAAAAATCAGCTAATCTATTTATTAGAAGAGTTTTCAGAGGTCTGGGCAATGGATAATGGTGGGATTGTTTTGATAACAATGTAAAAAAGCAGAATTGAACAGACTTGAAATATGTTTTCTCGGCCTAGAAAACCTTTAACAGAATTGGATATGTAAGTGAAAGAAAGAAAATAATACAATCTGACTTTTTTGTTCTTTAGTTTAAAATTTAAATATAGTTGAGGAAAATGTTAAATATAGGAAGAGTATGTAAGTATGTTCTAACATATGTATTCAGTAAGAAAGAAGTAAAAGATTTGCTTATAGAATTTAAACATTTTGATATGCAAAAGGAATATTACTAACTAACTGCTCTAAATTCAATTTTATGTCTCTGATTAGGGATTAAAAATGTGTGTGAGATAATTTTGTGAGCTATTTTGGCTTTTTTGTTATAATTTAGCACAAAGTACTGGCTAATAAATACTGATTGGAAAAAAAAATGTGTGTGAGATACAACCACTACCCAGAAGACTTTCTTAAACTTGAAAAATTGTTACATATATTACTCTCTTGAAGTATGTTTAAGGTCCTAAAAGACATGTATACAAGAACATGTGTTCTTGTATATTTCTGAATATCTTTGACCCAATGCATACACTATGAGTACCTTTATAATAAATCATGTTTCTTTGACTTTGTTACTCCCAGTGTAATAAGGAAACTGCAAAATATACAATAAAATATAGAATACTCACTGAAGTTTGGAAATTTAGATGTATATATATGTATATTTCAAAATAATATATTTTATATTTTTCATTTATCATCAAAGTGATGTACAGAGGGGTTACAGTTTCATATGTAAGGCACTGTGTACATTTCTTATTCAACTTGTTACCTCCTCCCTCATTTTCCCTGCCCCTGCTTCCCCCCTCCCCATTTTTCTCCCTCCACAAGAATTGTAGAGTTGGTTTATACCCTATACATTTGTAAGTATTGCTGTTCCATTGGTTTGTCTTTTTATTCTTTGTCTCTTGATTTTGGTATTCCCTTTCCCTTACCTAGTTCCAATTCACGTATATATAATACCTAGGGTTCTAAAATCAGTTACAGTGATATCAGGGGTAAAATCATGGAAAAGAAAGACAAAAGCAAAAGGGCATCATTTCACATGGTATGTTGAAAACATACCAAAACAACAATGATACAACACTTGTTTCCATAACTTGGAGTTCATTTGCCTTAGCATCATCGTATGTGTTCAGATGGGCATAGCTATTGCGCTATTGTGATCTTCTGCAAGACGTGTACTAATTATTCCCAATGTGGGAAAACATAGAGTCTATGTTTCTTTGAGTCTGGCTCACTTCCTTAGTATGATTTTTTTCCAAGTCCTTCCATTTTCTTATGAATGGGGCAATGGCATTCTTTCCAATAGAGGCATAGAACTCCATTGTGTTTGTGTACCGCATTTTCTTGATTTACTTATCTACTGAGGGGCATCTGGGATGGTTCCATATTTTGGTGATGAAAAATTGTGCTGCAATAAACATAGTTGTGCTAGTAGACATATATATTAAAAAATGTGTTTACCTACAGAGGCAGAGAAGCAATGTCTGAGTACAAACATCTTCAAAAATGTTCTTCCCCCCAATGCAAAACCTCATGATAAAAATCTGAAGATGGAAGAGCTATTGCTCAGCAGTAACTACCATAAAACAGGAGGAGCTGATTGATACAATTCCTCCCTCTGTTAAGCAAGGAACATCATCAAGGAGCAATGACTAAGCAAAAGTTTTGATGACTGGGTAAAAGAAAATATAATTAAGCTTTTCTGTGAATAAATTATAATACTTCCAAGAGTTAACTCTTTCCTTGAATGGGTTTACTGTAAAGCATTTCATGGCCATGCCTTCACATCCCACAGAGACCAGAATAACTGGCACAGCTGTCCTTTAAAACACGAATGCAGCCAACTATGCAAATACGCTCTTCTGCTGAGAGAGGACAAGCAAGGGACCTGAACTTCTGGCCAACTGGCAACTGACATGCTGGCTGGTTCACTGATTTTATTTTCCTTATTTTGCTGGTAGCAGAGATAAGAATTTTCTTGGAATTCAGTGACACACAAACACACACTCACATACGTGTTAGTACTGAATAAATAGATACATATGCATACATATAAATAATATGACATACTAGATATATACATATGTATATCTACTTATATACACTATGTATGTTTGTGGATGCAAAAATTACATGGGTAAAGAGGATGACTTGTGTTAATTTTGGTAAAAGAAAGACTTGAAATCCATCAGTGCTACTCTCACCACCACTGTCCATGGTTGTCATTACACTTGACCACGGGGGAAGTCAGGATAAATTGTCAACTCAAGAAAAGCAATTAACACATTTGTTGAAAATCAAAAAACCTTCATAGCTTAATGTGACATGCAGGCACTTTCCTTCCATTTTACAGAGCTGTTTTACTTCCTAAGGAGTAAGTGAACAAAGCATACTCCCAAAGAAAATAACTTTCCTAATTTTCCAATACTCTAGTATCTTTTAAGAGTGATGTCGTGGTTTTATTATATGATATATGCCTTGCTTTTATCTTAACATTTCAACTCACCCCTTCATGCTGTACACAAGCGACATTTTAGAGATGTACTTCATAAGACTTTTAGACAAGCTGAAATGCCTAGAGCACTGAACTCCATTTGGTAGATATAAAATGGGCTATTTTAATTTCTGTTCTCAAGCACCTCACCCAAAGATTCAAAATGCCATAGGGATTAATCTATTTCTGAAATGTACTTTTCATGTAGACCCATTTAATAATACCCCTGATGCATAAATGGAAGGGCTTTTGTTGTGTCTGTCATTATATGGCAAAGGGCTGTTTTCTCTTTTGACTAAACTCTCTCTGAAAAAAGTCAACATTCTCCAAATTCCTGTTGCTCACTATTTAAATAAAATCACCATTTAAAGAAAACATCAACTACTTACTATGAAAATCATGTAGCAATGGTAAAACATGAACCTTGGGTTAGTCATAGTTCACAAAACTAGTAGCTAGAAGAATAGGAAATAATTTTGCAGATGCTTGGTATGATAACTTCAGAATTCTATTTTTTCTAGGGAGTTTTCTCATCTTTCCCCTTCTATTATGTTTATTCATTTCCTCCTTCCATCCTTACATATCCAGTGTGGAGAGCTGGACAGTGAAATAACTGTATATATGATCATGGTAAGTGCAGTGGAGAATATATAGCAGGCAAAGAGACACTGGAAGTATGAAGGGTTGATTGCTGTTTCATTCTGGGTGATCAAGGAAGTCTTAACATTTTGAGAAGGTGACAACTGAGCAGAGCTGAGGGAGTGAAAGTGTTATTAGTAAAAATCAATCCTTCAAAGCAGAGGCTTCATGTATTCCAGAAACAGAAAGTAAGTGAAATTAGAGGTGAGTGAGGTATGCAAAGTGTATGAGCAGATGATTCAAAGAAAATCTAAATGGATATGGACTCATAGGGTATGAAATCATGAATAGTCATGCAGTTCACTGTGATGTCTTTGGCTGTTCTACTCTGAACTAAAATCCATAGAAGAGTTTTGCAAAGAAAAGGGACATGATTTTATGGCTTTTAAGCAAACAATTGGAATCATATAGTTTAGGTACATTCTCTAATATATGTTTTAATATGAAAAAAGCAAAGCAAACAATATGAAGAATGAGGATGGTCCAAGCAAAGCTGGTAGCAGTCAAGATGGTGAGAATGAATAGGATTGTGCTTTTAAGACACTTTAAAATGTCTAAAATATAATGAATAGGCTTTAATTTTTATTAACCTTTTTGTATTCTGTAAGTTGAGCAAAAATTACCAGTAGATTCAACTTACCCTCTCTCTCCTGGGTCTCTGCTCCTTGTAAACTGAATCTCTTTATTTAACTGGCTTTCTCATTTTCCAAGTGGCAGCTACCAGACTAATCAGACTGTATCAAAAGAGAGGAAGAATGCACTCAGTGTCTATTCTAAAATTCAATGCACAATCTACAAAATGAAGAAAAGTAAGCGGAGGGGAGGGTTAAGAAGGATGGGTGAGAATGCTAAAAAAAAAAGAAAAAGTTGATGTTGATCCAAGCATAGTATTCATTTACTGTTTTGTTGCAAGGCAACTCCTTCTATGACTACTGAAAGATAATAAAAGTATTTTTAAAGAATAATAAAGAAATAAAAATATGTCAGAAGAGTCAGAGTTTTGAGACACAGCTCTCACCTCAACTGCTTCCACCTGAATCTAACTGAATCATTGTGCAGAACAGTAGTTCAAATATAAAATTTAGAGTGTCTAGGGATTAACTACGTAGCTTCTCATTCTCTAGAAAGATAATACTCGCTGAATAGTCAGGTTTTGCTTCCTGCCATAAAGCACAAGAAAGATAAGACTTTAAGCAAAACATGTTTAAAGTAAATTTCTTAGCCATAATGCTAATAACAGAAATAATATTGACATGAAGTGAACAAAAGAATTTCAAACAGATCATTTAAAATGAATTTATTCTTTATAATGCTTTATACATTTCCAAGTTCAGAGTAGACACTATATCCAGGTATCTGTTAAATTCGAGTTCTCTTATTTGTGTACTTAGCAGTTCATGCAAAAAATCCATCCTTCTGAAACACGGTCTATAATATGTCTGGAAGCAAAAATGGTTTTATTTACATATGAGAAGTTTTGATGCATCCTTTTTACATCCTCACCTTTTACATTACTTTCTAGCTTAGCTACTTTGTGACTCAAATCAATGAAATATCTATGGAACTAATGGCATTCTTTTTTTTTTTTTTTTGGCCAGTCCTGGGCCTTGGACTCAGGTCCTGAGCACTGTCCCTGGCTTCTTCCCGCTCAAGGCTAGCACTCTGCCACTTGAGCCACAGCGCCGCTTCTGGCCGTTTTCTGTATATGTGGTGCTGGGGAATCGAACCTAGGGCCTCGTGTATCCGAGGCAGGCACTCTTGCCACTAGGCTATATCCCCAGCCCCAACTAATGGCATTCTTGACCTTGAGTTGAGCATGGTAAAAAGTTTGAGAACTGAGGCTGGAGAAGTAATTCCTTCCTGGAGTAACTGGTTAGTAAGTACAAGGTTGTGAGTTCATATCTCAGCACCAACAAAACCAGTATAAATACATAGCTAACTGTTATTTGCTTTACATACCTCTGATTTGGCAAATCTGAGATTGAGTCCAGGTATTGGTGTATTTCTGAAAATTTAGGGTTTATGCACAATCTTTCTGTAAAGTCTGGTGTGTTTTTCAGAAAGATAAAGGGAAACAATTAGAATCATATAGTTTATGTACATTCTCTAATATATGTTTTAATATGAAAATACCTCACAAATTTTACTGATATGGAAAAATGAAATATTTCACCAATACTTTCTCAATTAGTACTTAGTTCATATTTTAACCATTTCTATTACAAGGGTATCGGTATCTGCTTACATTTGATTTATTGGGATATGTGCACCTATACATACCTTTTCTTTATCCATTCATCTACTGAAGGGCATCTGGATTGGTTCCATATCTCAGCTGTCATAAATAATGCTGCAGTAAACATGGTTGTGCTGGTAGCTTTAGTGTGCCTTGTTTGTGATTATTTGGGTAAATGCTCAGAAGTGGGATTGGTGGGTTGTAGGGGAGCTCTATGTTTAGTCTTTTGAGGATCCTACATACTGCTTTCCAGATTGATTGAACATGTTTACACTTCCACCAACAGTATTCCCTTTAGGCCACATTCCCACGAACAACTTGGTACCAGCACAAGAACCGGAATGAGGAACATGGAATATAACTGAAGACCCAGAAATGAACCCACAGAACTTTGGCCACCTAATCTTTGATAAAGGAGCCAAAAAAATAGGATAAAAGAAATATAGCCTCTTCAACAGATGGTGCTGGGAAAATTGGTTAAACACCTGTAGAAAACTAAAGCTAGATCTTTATATGTCACCGTGCTCCAGAATCAATTCCAAATGGATAAAAGACTTGAGGTAAAAGCAGATACTCTAAAAATATTACAAGAAGGTATAGGAGAAAAACTAGCACTCCTTGGCACAGGTTGAAACTTTTTAAATAAAGACATGTGAGGCTCTTATCTCCAATTAACTACTAAAAAACCAAAGTGGCACTTTGGCTCAAGTGGTAGAATGCTAGCCTTGAGCACAAAAAGACTCAGGGACAGTGCCTAGGCCCTGAGTTCAAGCCCCCAACTGACCAAAATTAAAGTGGCTGTCATTCTACATTCTAACAGTGGGACAGGACTTAATAATAGGTCAGATTTACATCACTATAATAGGCATATTTTGGTATCCTACAGTTTCAGTTTGCAAATTCATGCTATCAAACTTTTGAGCATTTTATATTAGCTTTTTCTCTCCACATGCCTTCTTTGATGAGATACCATTTCCTTACTCATTTTAAACTAGATTAAGTAACTGTTACAAGATTAAGATATTGATTTTTATGTTACTCTATTTTGGGGAAGAATTTGACAAACATTAAGTATTTTCCTATGAAATTGTATTTTTTTGTGATAGAGGAAATAGCTTGTTAAATCAATCCTGGTAGTTTTCAAGCAAAACTAAGGGAAACAGCTTCATTTATAGCTCCTATTGTTTAATAGGCAGAACCATCACCAGTTAAATGTGTCTACATTCTAATCAGTGAAGCCTGTGAAGATTTTACCTGATCTTGAAACTATTGGATGAGTATTGTTTTTAACTGTAGTTTTTTTTTTTTTTTTTTTTTTTTTTGGTTCTGGGGATCGAACCCAGGACATTGCACATGCTATGCAGGCACTTTGCCACTGAGCTGCATCCCAGCCCTTGGAACTACAAATTGCATTTTAAATATAATAACAACCACAGATGAGTCTGTGTGATTATGTTAAAGATCCTAAAGTGGAAATGTTTTTCCCCAAATGTTTTGGTGGACCCAGTAAGTTGCAATTGCCCTTACAACAGGGCAGAGAGAGACAAATCATGATCAGAGAAGGACATATAATGACCACACATCAGAGTGGTGCATCCATAATCCAAGAAATGTGATCCACTCTTAAAATTCTGAAAATAGGACAAGTGGGTTCTCCCCTGGACTTGACAGAAAGAATGAAGCTTTGCCAACACCTTGGCTTTACCTCATAGGGTCAATTCACATTCATTCCTTCTCAAAGGGAAACTCAAGACATTTATGTTTTTTCAAGATGCCAAGATTGGGGTAATTTGTCATTGCAGCAATGGGAAACTACTATATGGCTTAGATGCCTACATTTCTCACTTGGGACTTTAAGATAATTTAATAACAACGAATGAGGATTGTGCAACCCAAAGAATGACTCACTGGTATTCCATAAGGCTAACCTAAAGAATGACTCACTGGTACTCCATAAGGCTATATTCACTGTCTTTTTTTGCCAGCTTTCAGAGCAGTGAGAAATAAGTTTTTTTGTGTTACAATCATTATTCTGGGGCACAGCATCCAAAATTAAGACAGATCCTACTTCTATATAAGGTTAAATTACAGGATCTGGGCATTAGAACTTCTATGACCATTGTGGGGACAGAATTCAATACAAAAATCCAACTCAAATAATATGTTCTCTGAAAAACCCATCTTAGTTTTTGAGCCCCAATCTGCTAGTCCACATTCGAATAGCACTTACATAAACCTCTTAAAATATAAGGTTTAGTAAAACTGATTCCTACTGATAAATATAACTCTGTAACTTCTTAGACACATTCTTAGCAAAATCTATTCCATGCTTTAAAAATATGTGTATGTATGCATTTGTATTTATGTGTGTATTTGTTTGTTGGTGCTGATACTGGGTGCTTTATTTGACCTCAAGGATGGTGCTCTAACTTGAGCCACAGCTCTGTATTCATCTACATTCAGTATTCCTTTCTTTCCTTTTTTTTTCCCAGTAGTTGATTGCAGATTTTAGTCTCATGGACTTTCCTGCCCAGGGTGGCTTCAAACTGTAGTCCTCAGATCTCACCCTCTTGATTAGCTAGTATTATAAGTGCCCTGTTATTTCATGCTTTTTATCATGCCCAAATAATGTGTAAATAGTTGACATTTGAGAATATTTTGCTTGTGTCAGAGGCCTAGGCTTAAAAAGAAGGCCTCCCCAAACTTTTATAAACAGCATCTCATTGTCACTCATGAGACAGAAAAGTCACACCTGGGAGCAGTTGTGTCAAAAATTATGAGTTTGACTGTGAAATGACTCTTGTTGAACACATCATGATGAAATTCTCAAACCCTTCCCATAAGGTAAATTTTACATGTAACATCTCTAAGGGGAAAATACAAAAGGATCCAGAAATGCTTGGGGAATTTTTGGGAAATCATGCATTTATAGATGGAAGAAATATTTGACAGATCTGTGGAGAATGAAATAATGAAAAGTCAAAAGAAATTTGAGATTATACATTTCTGAATGGTCACACATTTACAGATGGTTGATTCCTCATGTTAATTCTTGACTGTAGAAGGCAGATGCTACAACACTGGAAGCCTAAGCAAATGTACTCTCATAAATCATGACACAGACAAACTTTTGCATAGGAAATATTTTAGCAGGTTTCAGTTAAAGTACACAAATAAGATATTTTTACACAGAGGGTGGACATTTTCCCAACAATCTGCCTTAGGAATGAAGCAGTAAACAGAACATTTTCCTGATGATCTTGGCCCATTTATTTTCTTCTTATCCATTTTAATGTTCACGTTAAAACATAACATTTAACTGAATGTTAATCTTCACACTTAACACGAAAGCCTAAAGTGTATTCTTAATGGGAATGAAATTCTTAAATCATGCTACTTTATGATTCATGATTTCAGAGCTTCATTCCAATTAACTGTATGTATAAAGCTATAATTATTGTCAGTCTGCCTTTTCTATCTATAGTCCTACCCCACCTGAAAAGGCTTAATGAGTTTATTGGATAATTTTGGGACATGAAATCTAGCTCATCCAGCTTCTTTATTTTATTTGAGGTTCTAAATGCAACATTTCACCTTCAGTGTTTGGTTACATAATGGCTAACACAGTTAATCCATCTTTCCCTGATGATAATTCTGGCCTTTACTTAAAAGGTGTCATCATTTAAATGCTATAAATCTAACAAGTACAGGCTAATTTTTCCCTAGGATGATGTCAAAGCAGCTTGAGAGTTTTTATTGCCATTTGTGAAAAGCAAAGGAGCATTCCTCCATGACTCTCTTCCTAATGGGAAAATGAATGGGTTTATGTACATTTCAGGCAGATTTGGGGGCCAAATCTATCTCTTAAGAATCTCTGCTTCCTTTCAGAGTGTTAATTCTGAGGCAATTGCAGTGAGGCAGGTGGAAAACACAGGTAAAACCACAGCTGTGCGCTTCTAACTGCTCCCTGTAAACAATGGAAATAAGAAAGATGCTTCCCTTATCTTACAAAATGAGAATGTCAGCAAGACATTGCTGTTCTTTCCTGGTGGGAACACCCTGCAGACAGCAAATGGATGCTTTGCATGTTGGCAAACTGTAAAACACAATGTGGCCTTATTTGCTTTTCCTAGTGATGTGCCAAGATGGAATTGTCTTACGCTTCTTTTGGGGATTGCGGTCAGCATTTTTACTTTTGAAATATGTCACCTTTTGCACTATGTGGAGAATCTCATGGTTTACTGATAGATTGTACACTTTAAATAAGGTGTTTAAAATACTTTTGAAATATGTCACCTTTTTCACTATGTGGAGAATCTTATGGTTTATTGATAGATGGTACACTTAAATAAGGTGTTTAAAAGAATAAATGCTATTTACAAAATTAACTTTTATACTATTATGAAAGTAAATAACCTTTAAACTTTGAATACTATCAAAATTACAAGAAAAAAGCCGAATGATGACATGATTGAGCATTAAAGATGGAAGTCTATGAAGAACGATGGAAAGGGTGACATTGATCAGGATGCTAATATGTTGAATTGAAACCCCTTTGTACTCCTACTTAAAGATAATAAAATAAATGGGGGGAAAGCTTTAAAAGGTCAAAACATTCTAACCATGCCCTAAGGATTTTCATTTTTACTCTTTTGGGGGTAGTGAGGTTTGAACTCAGAGCCTCATGCTTGCTCTACCATGACTCTCAGGCCCTTTCGAGTTTGGGTTATTTACAGACAGATTCTCATATCTTTGCTCAGGCTGGTCTCACACTGACATCACACTATCTTTATTTCTAATAAAACTGAAATTATACACATTTTTGTCACATGCATTTATGTCTTGTTTTTTGTTGAGATGTCACCTTGCTCAATTTCTACCCAAGTTGGACTTACACTGCAATCCTGCCAGTCTTCACTATCTAAGTAATAAGTATATCACTTTAGATCAACGGATATATTCTGTAAATGTGAATGCTAGAGGATTCTGAAATAGTTAAGGGGTAATATGTATAGATTATATGAAAGAATAATGGTATATCCCACAAATAATTGGAAAGCCTTTCACTTTCACCTAGATAAAATTTTTTCACATCTTAAGTCATTGAAGAACCCCTGACATTTATGAATGCATTACAGTAATTATTAATGTGAGCAGTGTTAACATCCACTGAAAAGACTGAACAGTAACCACAGTAGTATGTTCACTTACCTGTTCACCACCCATGTCATTATTATTATGTTAACAAAATGTTGAAGTTCTATCTTGGTTACACCTGCAGACAAAATAGATAGAATTTGGGATTTGAAGATTAACTCTGAAAACCAAATATGAAATATTGCTGATTTCAAGTCATTCTGATACAATGTTGCACACTCTCTTGTTTTAGCACTTTTGACTTGGTAATACATAGTATGAGACTTAGCTTTTCATTTAAACAAAATTATGACAATATGTCTTCCATTCTCCAAAATGTTCATATTCTCTTATCCAAGGGAACTTCTTTATAATAGCAGAATTGAATTACTGGTAGCTTTGTGGGTTTTCTTTTAGCCTCTGTTATGTCTGAAGATTTTAAATATGGTAACTGAAGTACGTTTTAGCAATGTATTTAATATGAAATCTGGATTGAGAACTAGATAACAGGTAACTCAACGATGACCAAGTAATGAGTGATTGATTTGAATAGATAGCATGTAGCTGTAAAGAGCTAGTGACCATCCATGGAAGAATCTCAAATTAGTGAGAATTCTTATAGCTACCCCACTGGGGTGCATAACTAGCTTGTTATAAAAGCAAAGGAGTTCCAGTGCTGCTCATTCTCTTGAGTAGGACACACACTTTCCATTTTCAAAAGTAAATTCATAATTTGACACCTCTCATTCTCCAACTCTCCTTTTTACAAATCAAATAAATGCCTGATTGATTCAATATAAAACAATTTCTTCAAAGCTTTAAGAAGATTTTTGTTTGTACTGTGGTGAAGGTACTACCTAAACTTGCTGTGATCATGAAAAATGGTCTAATAGTGAAATCATTAAATTTTTCAAAAGAAAAATTTGAAAGTATTCCACAAGTTTCTTTAGTATCAGCAGAGATCACATTCTGATCTGTATATTCATCACAGATATCTGACATAATAATACTTGCATTTCACCTTTCAATTAAAAAATGTGCAGGTGACCAATTTTACTTGTTTGAAAACTCTATTTTTTTTTTTTTTTTTTTTTTTTGGCCAGTCCTGGGCCTTGGACTCAGGGCCTGAGCACTGTCCCTGGCTTCTTCCCGCTCAAGGCTAGCACTCTGCCACTTGAGCCACAGCGCCGCTTCTGGCCGTTTTCTGTATATGTGGTGCTGAGGAATCGAACCTAGGGCCTTGTGTATCCGAGGCAGGCACTCTTGCCACTAGGCTATATCCCCAGCCCTGTTTGAAAACTCTTAAACTGTCAATAAAATGTTCTTCATGTGCACACAGACTTAAATTATACCAACACTATTTCTATACCAATGTTCACTGTAAAGATTTTAACAGTATAACATGAGAATGTGTGAAATGCAATACTTAACGTGAAATAAATATTTAGAAGCTAAAATATAATAAATGTTTCCATTGATTTTTACTGACAAACATTTTAAGTGTTTTGTTTATACACGTATCAACTTTAAGTGTGCAGTTTAGATTCTGATTGCTGAGACTTGGATTCTAGATTCTTCACTTACTTAAATTATATAAGACCCCAGAATTTTAGTGTAAAATAAAATGTAAAATAAAACTTCAACTATAGGGTTGTTGTAAGTGTTGAGATAATATTGTGCTAAGTTTTAATGAAACAATAACAGTATTACTAAACATAAGAAAAATCGTAAGTTTGTTTTAATAGTATTTATCTTCTTGAGTTTAGATATAACATCACTATATCTATTCCCATTATCAAAATAAGAAATTATGCTATAATATTATACTTACAATTGGAAGTGCATATAGATAATTGAATGGCATGCAAACAAAACACCTCCAAACTCACCACTAATTGTTCCTTTATCTATATGTCCCAATTTAATGGACAAATTGGGAATTTTATTAAACAAAGCATTCATTTAAGTAGTAATAGATTTTCTCTTGAAATGCTAGTATATGATTTTTTTTTTATTTGCCAGTCCTGGGGCTTGGACTCAGGGCCTGAGCACTGTCCCTGGCTTCTTTTTGCTCAAAGCTAGCACTCTGCCACAGTGCCACTTCTGGCCATTTTCTGTATATGTGGTGCTGGGGAATTGAACCCAGGGCCTCATGTATATGAGGCAAGCACTCTTGCCACTAGGCCATATCCCCAGCCCTAGTATATGATTTTTGTTTCAGTCATAAAGTTTAATATTGTTTAATTTGTTTTCCTTTCATTCTTTTCACACTTGCTAGATATTATTTTAGATATTAAGAATACACACATAAAAGTTAAATAGTGTCTTCAAAGAAACATTAACTATAAAGCAAACAAGAGATAACTTACATGAACTGCTGTTTGTGTCTTGAGAAGTTGTAGAGAGGAATGAGAAATTACAATGGTGTTGTTTTCTGCACTGAATGTTTGTATTCACCATTATTATTTAAAAAATTTCAATGTGAACCTATGCATGCAAGAAATATTTTTAGGCAGCATGAATAAGAAACAAGAATTCATGAATAGAATTGTGAATTGTTTGTTGCCTGTTTTCAGAAGGAAATGATAAGTAACAGATTTTAGGACAATGGTGGCTCTGGTCAATGATGATTTCCAATCTACAAGAATTGTAGATATTAAAAGTAGTCATTTATTTATTTATCTATCATTGGTCGAAGGGCTTAAATTCAGGATATGCGTGCTATCTTGGAATTCTTTTTGCTCAAGGCTAGCACTCTAGCACTTTGAGCTCAGCTCTACTTCCTGTGTTTGAGTGGTTAATTGAAGATAACGGTCTCACAGGGACTTTTCTGCCTGGGCTGGCTTCAAATAAAGATCCCTATATTTCAGACTCCTGAATATCTAGGATTTCAGGAGTCCCTGGTGACCAGCTTACCTTCATTTTTAGCAAAGTAATATCTTGAAGAAAACTCTATCTCCAAAGTATCACTTGAAAAATTAATTTCACTTAATGGAATTCCAAGAAGGTAATTATGAAACACTGAGTGCCTTCAAGATCTTCAGATGTTGGAAAAAGTTAGATCCATTCTATTCTGCATCTTCAGGAGACATTTGGAAACTCACAATGTAAAGAAAATGACTGTAGAAGAACCCAAGGCCTTACATTGGATGAAAACCAGATAACTTAATAGCAGGGAAAATTGTTTTAATAGCAGGAAAATTTTATCACTTCCATTTCTAGGTCCAGTATACCCCT
Organism: Perognathus longimembris pacificus; assembly: GCF_023159225.1. Classification (NCBI taxonomy): domain Eukaryota; kingdom Metazoa; phylum Chordata; class Mammalia; order Rodentia; family Heteromyidae; genus Perognathus; species Perognathus longimembris. The sequence continues at coordinate 132,945,719 of NC_063162.1, read as the reverse complement.
TCTTGGGGGATATCATCAATATGCCTCTTTCAAATGAAGTACAAATGTGAGACCCCACCCCATATGTAGTTTGTGTGTATATTTCTGTATTTTCCAAATGATACATTTCTAAATATTAAAGCTCAAAGCATGACCAGGAAAAATGAATGATGTGTATACCTTTATATAGTACTTTCAGGAGATTAAATTTTACAAAATTTGAAAAACCAGTTTAACTCCCTATAACATATCATTAAAATAACATGCCAGAATACAGATGAGTATGTTAATTTCACATTTATGGCCAATAAAATAGAACAGGGATGGCTAGATTTCTTGAAAAATTTCTAGAAAACTCTCAGCCAATATTAAACTTTACCTTTCAATAACTAATGTTTCTTTTTTCTTCAACACTTACTAAAGCACCATGACCTGTATTCCACCTTACATGGATCTCAATTTTTATGTTTTTCGATCATGTTTTTGTCTCTCTGTGGGTAACATTAGCAATCCACTCAGCTATAGTTTCTATTCATTCAATCCTTCTACAATATCCTACATTCTGTGAAACAATTTTTTTTTAATTTCAACTATTTTGACATAGTTCATTGATATTCTTTATTCTGTTCCAATCTTCTTGACCATTTGACATAAAGCACCCTTTGTCTAGTATTTTCTTTTCTTCTTCTTCTTTCTTTTTTTTTTTTTTTGGCTCGTCCTGAGGCTTGAACTCAGGACCTGAGCACTGCCCCTGGCTTCTTTTTGCTTAAAGTTAACACTTGAGCCACAGTGCTACTTTTCGCTTTTTCTGTTTATATGGTTATAAGGAATAGAACCCAGGGATTCATGTGTGCTAGGCAAGCACTCTACCACAAAGCCACACTATCAACCCTTGTCTAGCATTTTCTGTGTGTTTTTATTTACTTATATGTATTTTAGAGTCTCTATTATTAGTTCTATTATTTAAATTCTTGGAAGTTTAAGTCTTCTGTGTAGATTTGTTTGTGCCTAATATATATGATTGGAATCTTGAATTTTGAGTTTATGTTCAACAATGGCTTATTTCTAGGCATCCCAGGAAGAATTGTCCTTCCATTATAGATTTTTAAGCAAACAAACAAATAAGATAATGTAGTTCCTGGGCAAGAGGCAACACAGGTTATTGCAACCTGGGCTACAATGCTCCAGGTACTATCTAGATGTATTCTGAACCCATTTTTGTAGGAAAGAGGAAGCCAAGTAAGATCCAATAGTTTAATTTGTTAATTGGATTCTGTTATGGGTCCAAATAGCTCAGACAAAATAGCTGCATAAAGGGAAATAAGACTCAGAAAAGCTTTAAGATGTACCTTTGGGTTTTTATTTGAGTGCTGATTTACGTAAACCTGAAGTAAAAGTCTTGAAGAGATTCACTGAGAAGGATTTTTTGGGATGCACTGGAGAGTCATTTGTGTTTTACCAGCCAGAATTGAAGGACATGTGGTAGGGAATTCACATCTAACATTTTTAGGAGTGTTACTAAGTTAACTCTAACTTAAAGGCTTCTCAGGACTCCTAAAAATGCTTAAGAGCAACTGTCATGGAACACATAATCTCTTGCTTTACCCTGACCCCCAAGAAGAAATTCTTGAAAAAACAATGTGCCATCCAACAAACTGGTTTATTCTACTCTAAAATTCACCCAGATTCAAAGAAACAGGAAATATAATTGATTGCAAATGGGAGATCTGCACATAGATATAGATGCAAAAATGATAGAGACAATTGGAAAAGGAAGCTGAACCTGGTATATTTGATTCACAACAATATCCATCAAAACATAAACCTGACATGTATAGACATGGAAATAGAAAAAAGAACCAGTAGAAATCTTGGAGATGAAAATTGTATTATCTATATTATGACTGCAATGGATGGGTTGGAAATAGGTTAGACGTGGGGGAAAAAAAAGAACACTGCAAAAAAAAATTGAGTACATTAATCTTAGCCATCCAACATCTGTGTAGTTAAAGTTCCATAAATTGTGCAGCAGGAAAAAAAAATCCCTGAAGTAACAGCATCCAGAAGATTTCCAAACTTGGACAAACTGCAATTACATAGATCTAAAATTTCAGATCCCATAGTCTGGGATGTAGCTTAGTGGAAAAGCTCTTGTCTTGCAAGTGCAATATCCTGGTTTCCATCCCCAGTACCAGAAAAAGTAAAGACACACAAAACAATACAGATCAAATTTCAGATCCCCCAAATTTGGATGATATGTGTTATTTAAACCTGAAGAGAACCTTTACAAAGCACTCTATAGCAAATTGCTATAAAATGCAGTGACAAAGAGAATGTCCTCAAAGATATCAAAGACAATGAACTACACTTGCAGTAAAATAAACATTAGAATTGCAACAGATTGTTAATCATAAAATTTGTGAACCATGAATTCAATGACATGTAAAACATGCTGAAGGGAAAAACTGCCAATTTAAAATTGTATCAGCAGCAAAAATACATTCCAAAATAAATGTGAAATAAGATTTCTGTGACTCACAGCAGTGAATTGCTGCCTGTGACCCTCCAGAACAATGAAGACTTAGAAAAATCTCCATTATTTTGTGGGGGCTGAAAACTACCTGTGGTGTGTGAGGCAGAATATACTGAGGACATTGGGCAGGTTTAAAATTCACTACAAATAGGGAAAAGCAGTTCTAGAGCCTCCAGGCAAACTCGCATTGTCTTGTTTTGTAGTCTTAGGGGCCCTGTCCGGTGTTCGCATGTCTAGCATTAGAATTTCCTGGAAGCTTGGAAACATTTGTTAATTTTGCTGGAGGCTCAGCCAAATTCCTGTCAGACATGAGCCTCAGTGTTTATCAAGGATGGTTTTCACATTCTGCTCTGAGACAAAAAATTCTGAGGCCACTTGGAGAGAGCTCCATTCTTTTCTCCACTGTTCTCATGAAATACATAACCATTTCTAGTCCTTTCTATTTATTTCTGAAGCAAATAATGTGATTGACCAGGGCATCCCTAAGATATCTGTTTCATCTTCCAGGCAGCACGCATACCTAGGTGGGTGTTGAGATGTGCACACTTTACTGAAGTCTCAGACAGCTCATGGATATTTTCCTCCTTCCTCTAATATATAACACCGATTAATTAAGGTGAAATAGAAGTACAAAACAAGAAACAATAAGTGAAGTACCTGACTAGCATTAATCAGAAGTGCCCTAGGTCATGGGGAAGGATAAAGGAAAAACTGGAATCTCCATGGATTAGAAAAGACTAAGGATGCATGATTAGTAAATGCCTGGTGGAATCCTGACCTGGCTTCCAAGAACACCACAAACCACAAGAAAACTGATGACATACACCCAAGTGTGTTGCTTCATTAGGTAGCACCTTATTCCCATGTGAACTTCACAACTTGGATACATGTGCTTTGGTTGCACAAAATGCTAAAATTGGGAGCTCCTTGACAAATGGAGTACTAGTGCTCTATTTATGGAACACTTTCATAAATCTAAAATTATTTTTAAAATAAGTTTTAAAAGCACCATCAAGTAAGTTGATAGTCACTAAAACTATATATATTATATATATATATATATCTTATAAGGTTCCGATAAGTAACAATCTTTGAAAACTCAATAATTAATCTCATAAGAAACACTTTCAAATAAAATTGAGACAAAACTGGGGATGGACACATTCATAAAGAATGTGAATGGATGAAAAATTAGCCCATTAGTATAATGTCATTAGGAAAATGCAAATTAACATTATAGAGATATTACTGTACACAGTATATGGCTATAATTAATATGAATGACAATATGAAGTGTTATTTTTTCTGGGAATGCAAAATGTTACACCTACTTTTGGAAACTGTTTTCAAATAACAATGTGGGTGCATTTATCATATGAATCATTGAGCTAACTCATAGAAGAGCCAAGAAATAAAACAACATTCCTGTTCCAAGACTGGTATTTAGATATCCATTCATTCATTCATTCATAATAACTGAAAACAGAACAACTCAAATGGAGTTGACTGGAGGGTAGTGGATAAAGAAATGGTGGTGAGCTGGGCATTGGTGGCTTATGACCATAATCCTAGAAACTCAGGAAGCTCAGATCTGAGGATCACGGTCACCCAGGCCCAGAGTTCAAGCCCCAGGACAAAAAAAAAGAGGAAAGAAAAAAAAAGTGGTGCTTCTAAAACTTTAATACTACTGAGAACAAATAATACAAAATAGTCATCTGCTGAGACATTCTACTAATGAAAATAGCCTTGTGCAAAAGTGTCAATGTGATTTCTACACACACACACACACACACACACACACACACACAGCAAAAGAACAAGAGAATTATTGTAGGAGAAATAAATCATGAGGGGTAGGGAAAAAAAAGTCAGTGGTCACCAGAAGCCAGGAAGGTGCAGGACTATAAAAGAGAAAAAATATCTAGCCAACTGTGTGCTTTCATTATTATATTTTAATGCACATATACACCTCAAGAGCACTGTTTATCTTTCTAAATTGTTTGGCGTCTAGCATTTCTGCCTTGATTCTTAAGAAAGGGAAAACAAACACTTCCCCCCAACTTTTCTACAGTTAATTTATGCCAGGTCAAAGGAGGGAGAAACTCCCTGACTCCAGATGCTTACATCTCTTTAGACCTATTGAAAGAGAATGTCCATAAGGTTTAGGTTGTTGATCTGTCTTCTCTCTTTTTCCTATTCAGAATCCAACTTTTGCTTTGAGGGGCAAATATTACTCCTCACGTATAGTTCCAACTTCTCTTTATTAGGAGAAGGCTTCTCCAGTGACAAAAATATAATATTGATGTGAATACTAAGAACCTAAAAACTTCTTGAGAAAATAAAAATTTACTTATATCTTTTTTATTTTATTTCTTTTTGTAGGTCATGGGGCTTCTAACTGTGTCTGAGTTTTGGTGCTTAAGGATAGCACTCTACCTCTTTGAGCTGCTTCTGGTTTCTTCATGGTTAATTGGAGATAAGAGTCTCATCAACTTACCTGCTTGGGCTAGCTTCAAACTGCTTATCCTCAGATCTCAGGCTCCTGAGTAGCTAGGATTACAAGGCTTGAGCCACCACCCCCTGCTGAATTACATCATTGTGGCCTTTATGCTTTGAATGAACACTGGGCTACTCTCTTACAATAGAAACCCTGAATTTGTTTATATAATATCACTCAGAAACAGAATAAAGATAACTTTTGAGGGGCTGGGGATATGGCCTAGTGGTGAGAAAGCTTGCCTCGTATACATGAGGCCCTGGGTTCGATTCCCCAGCACCACGTATACAGAAAACGGCCAGAAGTGGTGCTGTGGCTCAAGTGGTAGAGTGCTAGCCTTGAGCAAAAAAAGGAATCCAGCGACAGTGCTTAGGCCCTGAGTCCAAGGCCCAGAACTGGCCAAAAAAAAAAAAAAAAAAAAAAAAAAAAGATAACTTTTGAAAATCAAGAACTCTCCCTTAGTTCCCTAATTAATGAAAACAATCCTTTCCCTTTTTTCTTTTCCTTTTTCGTTTTCTTTTTTCTTTTTTCTTTTCTTTTCTTTTTTTTTTTTTTTTTGCCAGTCCTGGGGCTTGAACACAGGGCCTGGACACTGTTCCTGAGCTTCTATTGCTCAGATAGCATTATGCCACTTGAGCCACAGAGCCACTTCTGGCTGTTTGTTGTTGTTGTTCTTGTTCTTCTTGTTTTCTGTTTATGTGGTACTGAGGAATCCAACCCAAGGCTGCCTGCATGCTAGACAAGCACTCTATTACTAAGCTACATTCCCAGACCCATCCCTCATTCTTTATCATACTTCTTACCACTGAATCTACAAAATTAAGGTTAAATCTCCTATGAGTTATCTATTTCCACTTCTGAAGAAGTGCCATCCAGGGCACCGGAGGAATGATATGCATGTCATCTATACCACTTGTGAATGAATGTGATTGATGCAAAGAGAAACATGGAAATAACTCTTTTCAGAACCAGTTGGAAAGGCTCTCACACAAATAAACACAGATACACAAGCATATGCATACAGATCTTTCCCTTTTTTTGTCACTAAATGTTGCTAGGAAGTTTATAAAATCCGGTAGACTCATTCTCTTTCTATTAAAATAAAACCAGCTTTTAGCTAAGAGTCTCAGATTGATGAATTTGCTTAATTATAGAACACACCAGGAACAGAATAGCACCCTCTCATTTTGAGGGTAATTTCTCCCTTGACTTCAACACTGTTTCTGTGATGGGAATTACCAATAATTGTGCCTAATAACTCTAATGATGCTTTTTGGACAGTTGAGTAAAATCAAAAACATAAATGTATTCCTTTGTGGCTTTTTAAAACTGAGGATTGAATTAAGACATGAAATGTCCCTTGAACAACAAAGCTAAACATACAGTAGCCTGAATTACCAATGCCACCTTTCTCCACCACAAAGACTTGGGTAGTGAGCTGTAAAATGCCCTCATGGTGAGAGGAAACACCTAGCTGAGGTTATAGACAAACAAAGAGCAACACCTGGCATCTTTCAAATCCTATGCACAGTCATTACTGAGAGAAGTTAAGGCTTTGTGATTCTCATCAGATAAGCTATAAATTCTTCTCTGAACATGTTACAGTGAGATCTTGGATCAAAATAAGTCCTGGCTGGTTATTCTGATGAACACTTTTTGTCTCCCTCAGTTTCTGTCTCTATCTCTGTGTCTCTTTCTCTGTCTTTGTTCTCTCTCTCTCTTTCTCTCTCTCTCTCTCTGTCTTCCTATAACTGATTCCCAGTCCATGATCTATTATATTCCATTATTGTGTACTCTGCACAATATAGAGAGAATAAAGTTTTTAAAGTAGAAGAATTTGTTTCATCTCATAGTTTGTATTTAAACAGCTTCTGCTAGATATTGGCAGGCTTAAACTTCTTTTCAGCCTCTATTTTGAGGTTAACATTTTAGCTGCCTAGAATCATTGTGGTACATAAATAAAATTTATAAATCCTACACAAAAGTTAAATCACTGCTCAGCAATGTAAACTTATCTGAAAAAATCCAAATAAATGCATTCTTTTTAGTAATCCTTGGTATTTCATATAACAATATAGTCTTTTGTACAGTTATTCAAAAATACTTTCTGAACACACTCAGTGAAAATGCATCATGACTCAAACCTTACATGGTCATGGAAAACTATTCTTCACCATGGTGCTTCGAATTTGGATCTATTACCACCATTTATTTCACCTAGAAAACTGAACATGTTGTCAAAATGCTCAGTATCTTTAGCATAGTTGCATTAATCAGAACTAGATGAAATCAAAGTTATCTTACAACATACCACACAAGAATTGAAGAATATCTGTCTCATGATATAAACAAAAAATTTCAACCCAAATGAGAGGAGTACTTTCTGAAGTAAACACTGAGGAGTCTCCAGGTTAAAGTTTAGTGCTATATAGCTATTAGACTTTTCTATATTATGGACAAGACCCTCCCTCTTATAGAGAAAATTTTTGTAAACGTGGGAAAGGCAACCAAGTCTCCTTTAGTATGGCTAAAGAGGAAACGGTGCACCTCCCTTACAATTAGGGTCACTTTTTATTGGGCAACAAAAAGTGAAGTTAGGCAGGGAAGATGGAAACAGAGTGAGATGGAGGTTTGGTGGGAAATCAATCTTATCTTGGATGGAGGGTTTCTACAAGATCTGTGTCTGACAGGGACATTGGTGCAAATATGGCCTTGGTCTCAAGCTCACTTCCAAGACCAAGGGAAAAGGAAGGGGAGATGATTTATCAGGGTTGGCAACAAGGGGAGTTTCAAGATCTAAGTTCAAGGGAGAAGGTGAGTGCTTTCAGTTTGTTATTTTCCATCAGATTCTACTTGCATTTCATCACAACTCCCATATTAATATTTGGTAGCTTTCCCATTCTTTGTACATAAACTAATGAATGGAAAATCCATTGTTTTGCATGGTCAGAAGCATTTGTGGTGTGAGCAACTCCTTAAAAATTAAAGGCAAATAATTGCCTTGACACCTGTGGCCTCAGATGTAAAGCTTGGTTTTAATCAAGAATAAATGAAAAAACAAACAAACAAGCAAACAAACAAAAAAAACCCTGAGTCTTAGAATGTGTACTTAACTCAGAAAAGACAGATTTTGACAAAAGGAGTTTCACTAATGAAATTGATGATTTACATATGCAAATTTATGTTCACTAACCAATGAAAGTAATGGTTTATGAAGAAGGAGGATGAGGAGGCGAGAAGTGAGGAGGAAAGAGAGAGCAAAGAAAAAGAGGAGGGATTACATTTCAACAAACTATGCCCATCTTATTGTAAATATCATGCACCTGATAGAAACTGATAAGTGAACAGATTATTCAGTATGGTTGAATCATAGGGAAAGAGTTTGTATAGAATGACCCTGAAAGATTGTGGCAGGGACTTTGTTGTCGATTGTGGTGTCAACCATAAATTCTCATTTATCTAAACACTAATATCTTTGATTTTATTTGCACTATCATCAACCAGCTAGTTAGTTCATCAAGAATCTCTAATTAATATGCTTATGCAAGTGTTAATGGTAAAATTGTAAACCTATAATTAAGACTGCAATATATAATTAATAGTAACATTTCAACTATAGATTACAGCTGACAAATTTCTGGCTAAATGAATGAACTGAATTTAACAAACATTTATCTACAACTCTAGTAATTAGATGAAAATTATGGGACAATGACAAATCAGTTCCAAAGGCAAATGAGCAATCTTTCAAAAACAAGAAGGATTCAAACGCCCATTTTACTAGTGGTGAAATACAACACATGTTTCACATAAATCATAGAGAATGAGATCTTGTATCCACTCATCGTTTAATGCAGGAGTTAGAATTTTTTTCTGTAATGTGCTAGTTAAAAATAATTTCAACTTGATAGAGAATGGAGAATGTCTCTGCTATGCCTTTTTCATCTTTCATTGTGACATAAAAGTGGTCATCCAACAGGAAAGAATGAGTGTGGCCACCTTCAAATAAATTTAAATAATACAAATGCAGATGACTGAACTTTTACCTGAATTTACCTTGCTAATTGATGTGTGTGTGTGTGTGTGGGGGGGGTGAATTTCTTGGATTTGTGTCAATATATCAGGATTGGGCTAACCAATTTGTGGTTACTGAAAATAATATACATTTCTTCGTTGACAGTTCTGAAGCCCAATCCATGAGGTCAAGGTGTCATCAGAGATTCTTCCAAAGTTTGTATGAAAGACTATTTCTTAGTTCTCTCTACCTTCTTTTGTCTCTCAGCAGTTCTGAACGTTTGCACTTCTATCATTCCCCAAAACTACAAGCAGCTTCCTTTCTATAAGTTCCTGTGACTTTTCTTCTTTTAAGAACATAGTCATTAGAGTGAGCTCACACTGCATCTAGTGTGAGTTCCTCATGAGATACTTAACTATAAACATCTTCAAAGAGTCTATCTTGTAAAAGCTGACAGATCCTAAGAGAATGGATAGAGGGGAGGATGAACACTAATTCAATCACTACAATCTCTATTACTTAGATTGCATTTATTTTTGTTTTATTTTATTTTATTATCTTCTATGCATGTATAAATATTTTATTAACACATCTGATTATATTGAGCAAACTGTTTTAGTACAAAGCTATGAAAAAGTATGCTTATCAGTTCACATGCATAAGTATCGTCTTATAGCTCTAGATGGTACATCTTTTAATATTGTGATTTCTTTTGAGTCTTTCCCTTTACATTTTTTTCTTATTTATTGTCAAAGTGATGTACAGAGAGGTTACAGTTTCATACGTTAGGCCTTGGGTACATTTCTTGCACTGTTTGTTACCTCATCCCTCATTTCCCTCCTCCCCCCTCCCACTTTCCCTCTCCCACCTAGTTGTGCAGTTGGTTTATACCAAATGGTTTAGCAAGTATTGCTTTTGGAGTTGTTTGTTTTTTTATCCTTTGTTTCTCGATTTTGGTATTCCCTTTCACTTCCCTAGTTCTAATACCAGTATATCCAGTATCCAGTGTACTTAGATAAGATGATAGTGCGGGTACAACCACAGGAAGTGGATACAAGAGAATCATCAACAACAGTAGTTATGGTCTCACATGGTGTGTTAAAAGTAATTACAACAGTAATATAAAATATAACAGTCATTTCCATAACATGGAGTTCATTTCACTTAGCATCATCTTATGTGTTCATAAAGGCATAGCTATTGGGCTCTTGTGATCCTCTGCTGTTATTAGCCTAAACCTGTGCTAATTATTCCCTATGAGGGAGACCATAGAGTCCATGTTTCTTTGGGTCTGGCTCACTTCACTTAGTATAATTTTTTCCAAGTCCTTCCATATCCTTACAAATGGGGCAATGTCATTCTTTCTGATAGAGGCATAAAATTCCATACAGGTTCAACACCTGCAACAAACTAAAACTAGATCTTTATATATTACCCTGCACCAAAATCAATTCCAGATGGATCAAAGACCTCGAAATAAAAACAGATACCCTGAAAACACTAAAGGAAGGAGTAGGAGAAACACTTGGGCTCCTTGGCACAGGACAGAACTTCCTTAACAAAAACCCAGAAATGCTACAAATCAAAGAAAGGTTCAGCAAATGGGACTGCATCAAACTGCAGAGCTTCTGCAGGGCAAAGGACATAGCTCGCAAGATAAACAGAAAGCCCACAGATTGGGAAAAGATCTTTACCGGCCATACAATGGACAAAGGCCTCATATCTAAAATATAGACAGAACTAAAAAAATTAAATCCTCCAAAACAGAACCAACAGCCCCCTTACCCAGTGGGCTAAAGACTTAAAAAGAGACTTCTCTGATGAGGAAATGAGAATGGCCAAGACATATGAAATAGTCCTCTACATCACTGGCCATAAAATAAATGCAAATCAAAACTGGGGTAAGATGGAATCTCCTTTATCAAGAAAACTAACAGTAATAAATGTTGGAAGGGATGTGGCCAAAAGGGAACCCTACTTCATTGTTGGTGGGAATGTAAACTGGTTCAGCCACTCTGGAAAATGGTGTGGTGATTCCTCAGAAGGCTAAACATAGAGCTCCCCTATGACCCAGCAGCCCACTTTTGGGCATCTACCCAAAAGACCACAAACAAGAACACACTAAAGCCACCAGTACGACAATGTTCATCACAGCACAATTTGTCATAACTGAAATGTGGAACCAACCCAGATGCCCCTCAGTTGACGAATGGATCAGGAAAATGTGGTACATACACACAATGAAATTTTATGCCTCTATCAGAAAGAATTATTTTATTTTTTATTTATGCACATTTTTGTGATTTCTGCTATTTCTTCTAAGTAGAATGACTTTGTTTCTAACTATTTAAAGAATTAAACACACAGCTATTAATTTCTAAATTAATTTTCTTTTGTTGAAGAACTTATAATTACTCCATACATTAGCAGAACCAGGAGTATAATAAAAATCGGGGAATATGTGATATAAATTTCTGGGAGATTAAAAAAAATTCACTGAAGACTTTGGAAGCAAGCCTCATAAGAAATCTGACATTCTGCCAGATGCCAGTAGCTGACCCCTAAAATCCTACCTATTCAGAAGGATGAGAACTGAAGATTATGGTTCAAAGCCAGCCCAGGCAGGAAAGTCTATAAGACTATTACCTCCAATGAACCATTACAAAACCAGAAGTGGTGCTATGGCTCACAGTAGTAAAGCACTACTCTTGAGCTCAAAAACTCAAGGATAGCGTCCAAGGCATGAGTTCAGGGCTTATAACCGACCAAAAAAAAAAGTCTAAAATTCCATAAGTTTTGTTACAGAAGTTGTAGAGTTAAATTATCTGCTTTATAGACTGTTGTTAACAGGCTTTAAAATTTCTCACATGAGAACTTTGTGAAATGATTCAACATTGCTCTCCTTAGTTTAATTTTTGTAAAGACTGAGAAATAATTCTAAATAAACTCTAGAACATGTAAACATTTAAATTGCTTTCAAATCATGGAAAAGTTGCAACAAGAGGGATTTTTATTACTTTTTAAAATTGTAAATGTATTTCATCATATAAAACAAATGCAAAATATCCATTCAGGCATTTGAATATTCAAATTTCTTCACACCATTATTTCTGATAACATTTGGTTTTATTTGTGCATGCAGTTATAACCTAAATGTGCCAATTTTTTCTCAGAGTTTGAAAACCTTCAAGTTTCAGATACCAAGTTAACACTAAAAACATAATAGTTAAGAATAGACTTCCATATTTATTAATTTCTTTCTTAAAATATCAAATATAGTTTTTATATTTTGAAACCAAATAAGCAAAATGTAGTTGTTATGTACAATGTACATTATCTAAAAACTAAACTCAAGAGTAAAGATAGAAGGGTGGGTGGGAAATAGAGGAGAAGACTGGAAGGGATGACATTGATTTGTAAACATCGTACTAATAACCTGACTATGAAATTGTAACCTCTCTATATAACCACTAACTAGTAACAATAATAATATTGATAATAATAAATAAATAAGCAGAGCAATAGATGTTCAAAACATCTGTTTAAAGGTTTTAGCATCTGAAACACTCATTTATAATTGAATGAGATTTTACAAACAAAAACTATCCAGAAGTAAAATAAACATAGGTTCAATGTCCACTTGCAATTTGATTGCATGTGTACACAACTGTTTTAAGGAGGAGAGGTGGAATTAATTAGATGTCTAAATAATAGGAGTTAAGATATGACTACAAACCTTGGTGTAGTGAGGACAGTTAATCAAACCTATTGACTTTGATGGTCCTGCTGTTTCCATGGACAGGACAAATTTACTTACTTATCCAATTGAATTTCTAGTGTGGGGAAATTAAAGATATATTCCTTTGTTTATGAAAGATCATATTAATTAAAACATACTAACTTATTTTGATTTTGTTTTCTTTAAATTTTCACCAGCATTTCCATTGCTTTCATCCATAAGCACAGATTTACAGTTTCATTTGTGTGTGTGTGTGTGTGTGTGTGTGTGTGTGTGTGTATGTGTGTGTATGTGTACTATTATTGTCTCTAAGGGGAAAGATAGAAACAAAAGGTTAAGATAGTCAGAACTGGCAATAAAGTATTAGTCATTGTAGTTTGCAAAAGCCCCTTTGTGTTAGTGGCTCCCCTTAAAGTATTACCAACAGCAACGCTAGCAAAACAGTTGGGCTAAGAAAGCAGAAATAATTCTTGAAAAATTTTTACATTTGTCATCCTGAGACAATAAGAAAAAAGACACTGAATATTTTTCCATAAATAGCTATGTTCGTAATAGCTTTTCACACAAGACTGATAACTAGTTAAACTAGTCAACAATTTGCATTATAGAGTCACAAAATTGTTTGCATAAGTGCCAGTAAAACTGTGCAGAACCTCTCATTATCCATGCCAGCTTGTGGATATGAATCATAACTATGTGATTTTAAGGGTCACAGGAAAATATTATCACCCTTTAATAACCATATCCTATCCCTAAGCAGAATTCTGATACAATAGTAATTGTACCGCAGGTAGGGACAGACACAGATTAAGAAACAGTGACACCCTACATCATAAAATTGATGGTGCAAAGCTGCATAGACCCTCTGAATTTTATGAACCACCATGATATTTTTGGTTTCTGTGGGATGGTAGGAGGGAGGCTCTTCTGCTAAGACTCCTACACCTGTTCACATTTAGAAAAAGTCATTGTCTTACAATCAAATGACAAAGGAGATCTATAGCTACCTTCTATGAATTACCTTTGTTTGTACAAGCAGTTTATTATATATTGTTCACAAATGACTTAAACTTTCTTATGTTTTTTATTGATGGTTGTGACAGTGGTATCATCAATAATTGCAAAGCTGACAGGAGACAGCTGAGAGAATTAATCTAATTATTTCAACTTTTCTGGGGCTCTACAATTTTCACTCAGGGCCTTGGACTTGCTATGCAGGCATTCTTCTTCTACTTCAGTCACATCCCCTACTTTATTCCAGGTTCTTAAAAGTACGCGTAAACCCTTGAACTTTATGTTCATTATAGCTCTTCAAATGATATCAAGTAATTGAAGAACAATAAGGTTTTTCTATGCAAGTGATGCAATTGTTCATCCGATGATCCATGTATATGCATTAGAATAGAAATAACTTCACTTCTATAATAATAAATTTATTAAAAGTTATAAAGGATGCATAGAAGAGAGTCGGAAATGTAGTAAAAATAGTTTTCATCAGGGAACAATAAAAAGAGCACGCATTTATACTGCACTGAAAACTATGACACTAACATGAGGATGAGAAATACAAGAAAGAAAACAAAAAGTTCTGGCCCAATATAAATGCACAAGTATTTGTGACCAGACATTCATTTGTCCTAATGAGAAAGGCAGTAATTGAACAGTCATCCATTTTCACAGAAAGTCCACAGCCAGAAAATTTGTCTGTGACACTGAAGCAGAGAAAGGCGAAAGTTACAACAAACTGACAAAATAGTTTTCTGTAAGACTATCAAAAAGATGACATTTCAAATTGGAAGGTTGTGAGATCAATCAAAATGGATAAGAGCATTTGTTATACATGTACTGCTATTGAATGTTTGTGCTACTAATTGTCCTCTTCCTCATAATTAAAATTCACAAAGTATTTATCCTGGGTCATATGTACTGATGCTTATCAATCTCTTCAGGTACCTATTTTCTGCAATTTAAAGATAAGTAAGAAAGACTCTAAAAGTCTCCTACAACATTACTACAAATATCAGATAATTTGCCTTGTGATTGGATGGCATTCAACGTGAATCCCAGTTTTTCTGTCTTTGTCCATGCGTAAAAAAGATGGTCAAATACATTAGCCTTTTAAACTCTTGGTAAATTTTCTTAAATTAGTTTTGGTTCTTAAAAGAAAACTGCACTGTCTTTATTGTCGATAATTTTTCCCATTGCTACAATAGTATAGTAGTGCAAAATCTTAAAAAATAGAACACATGTTTGCCTATAAAATTTAAAGATTTATATATTTGTTATAGGCTAAACTTTTCCTGTCCTCAAATGGCCTAAAAGTAAACAGAAACATGAAAGGTTTTCTACTCTAATACTTCATAGGATGTTACAGTCATCAGTGTACATCATGTAAGAGCAGATATTAACAAAGGAAAATTTAGTATATTGAGTTTGAATTCAACAACTCATCCTAAAAGATAGTATCAAATTCTGGTGAAATAAACTCCCTTCAATTTGTTCCTTCCTTTTTTTAAACATACGACAGAAACAAGAAATCAAGTTCTCCTTTTCAATTGCTAGGCATTCCATATTCCCCATAATATTAAGCACACATGGCAGCCACTAGAAAGCCATTAGAGTTCCCCTGCAGTAAAACTTCCTTTCAGCAATCCCTCCCATTGGTGAGCAAACTTCCCTTTCAAGTGACACAGGTATCCCATGTCAAGAAACCATTCATTCATTCCCAGTTTTGAATGTAAGTTTTTTCTTTCCTGATGTGGAGAAGGGTAAAGGTTTTAAAGACATCTGGGAATGTGTTGGGGTTCAGCTTTGGCCTTGAGGGGGAAGGGCATTGGAGAGCGCTCCCAAGACGCCGCCCTTCCCCCAGCCCTGGGGGTATGTGGAAGCAGGCCACAATTCTCTGGGTCCGGAACCAGAAGAACTGGCTTTGCAACCAGCCCCCAAACCTTCTTGCCAGCCCATATGCTCCCGGTTCGGGCTTTCCCCCTGAGGTGGCTCATGAGGGGTCCTATGACAAGCTTGCCAGCCTATTGCCAGCTCTCTGTCGATGACCCCTTTTCTCATCTCCATCTACTATATCAGCTGCTAGCCCCTCCCTTATTAAATCAGATTTGCTCTAGAGGCGTCTCCTAGATCCGTGTTTGCCTGGCTTTCTTCACTGGTAAGGAGGGGGGTAAAGCCATATCCTACGGCCACGTGCACCTGAGGTCTTTCCTGAGCCCCCCACTCCACTCTGGCCTTACCTGTGAGTCGGGCGACCAGAGGAGAGGGTGAGAAAGGGAGCAGTTAGAGTAGAGCAGAGCCTGAATCTCCACGCCAGGGGAGGTGACCCCAGCCCGGCAGGGATGAGTCTGTGTGCTAACTAAAATTGGAAGGGAGGCCAAGGAAATGTTCTACCAAATTCTGCTTCCAGCGGGGGTGGGTGTAGGAACTGACAAACTACGGGAGCAATGGCATCTGTATCTGTACACAGACACCAATTTGCAAGCCATCTGCCGCCAGAGACCTGAGCTACTTGAAGTCATAGTGGAGACATTTTGGTTCTGACATTCAGGGTTTCAGCTCTGTGGTGAGTGAGATTCGCACAGAGCTGCTGACAAGGAAGGGTAACACTCTGGGAATGGGCAACCTGGATGGCATGGTTGTACCAGCTAGAATAATTGTGACAAGCAAGGAACATCCATGAGGAGGGCTGCTCTTCTTTTGGAGAAATCAGAAGGGTATATATTCCATAGTAGTTCCTTGTGGCAAGATGTGTGTCCTTGAAATATAACTTATTTTTCAGACCTTTTATCCTTGAAAAGAAGAGGGTTAGAACTATTCTTTCCAAGGTGCAGCACAGTGTGTCTGTAAGTAACAGCTTGACAGAAAATTGCAGTCATCAGGGTGCAGTGCTAAAGACTTTTTATTCTTGCTTAATTCCAATTAAATCTGCTTCAAAATATATGGTGAACAAGGGTGGTTACTGCCAGGAATGCCATTAAGGCTTCTGTTCGACATTTTTGTGGGTCTTTTATTAAAATGAGAGTGACAACATCTGCACAAACAGTATGTTTTCTCTCCCTTCCCTCCTATTCTACCAACAACCGGCAGAGCAAGCCAGAATACTGCAAAAGAAGGGCAAGGGAGGGGCCCCACGACTCCAAAAAGTTGCATCTTGTTGTTTGTAGAAAGAATATCCTGGATGTGTGAAAAGAACCCTTGTACTTGGTTTCTCAACACTGCAGTTTAAAAATTGAGCAAAGCACTGCATTTATTTTCTTCCTCTCTTTTTGAAATGCTGCAGTCATGCAAATGATCTTGGTAAATTCCTCTAAGATGAAAGTATGGGGTTGCTTTATAGTTTGTCTCCTAACAGTTCACATTTCTGACCACTATATTGGTAACAATCAGTTTTTTGGGTCAATCAATTTTAGTTCCTTTTCTTTTTCACCAATCAAGATATTTCTTCTCATCTTCTCTTTTTTCTTACTTCTAGTCTTTTTACTGTTTTTTAAATTTTTCTTTTCATTTCAGAGCCAGATTATTTTAGCTCCCCCTTGCTATTGTAACAAATTACCACAAATTTAGTGGTTTAAATGTACACAAACCTAGAGTCCTACAGGACAGAAATCTCAAAAGCAACCTGGCAACAGGGCTGTGCTCCTAATAGAGTTTCTTTATCATTAAGAAAATTTGAGAGTGTGGGTTACAGATTTGTGGTAGCAGACTTACCCAGCTTTCAAAGAGTAGAGATCTCTATTTATAATGGGAAAATAGTACTATAAACACTATTTGTATGAAAATTGACATCTTGATAAATTAATTACCTTGATCTCAAAAGACTGTATAAATTTAAGTAGGTCTGAAATCATTTATAAGACCATTAACATAATTCCTGCAACTTATGCAATTGCCACTTGCATTTTTTTTTTCAGATCAAACAGCAATACAGTCAATTCCAACTTCCAGGTCAAAGTGAAATGCCAATTTACCAATGTACCAAGGAAACAAGGTAAAATGTTGTTAGTTAATATCAAAGAGTAGCAATATGCCCTTTGGGTCATCAAATAGGAAGTTTATGTTCCTTTACACTTAAGAAAACAAGGTCAAGTCATAAGCCCTCCTTGTTCTCTGAAACCAACATAAAATCTCAGTCCTTAGCCACTGAAGGCATTGCCACTGATCTTTACACACACACACACACACATACACACACACACTCAAACACATATAAGGGTATATGCATGTATATAACAACCACATTTATTTTTATTTTTATTTTTTTGCCAGTCCTGGAGCTTGGACTCAGGGCCTGAGCACTGTCCCTGGCTTCTTTTTGCTCAAGGCTAGCACTCTACTACTTGAGCCACAGCACCACTTCTGGCCATTTTCTATATATGTGGTGCTGAGGAATCAAACCTAGGGCTTCATGTATGGGAGGCAAGCATTCTTGTCACTAGGCCATATTCCCAGCCCATAACAACCACATTAAAACATCTATAATTTTACAGACTATCTACAGAGTAATGACATGATTGATGGCAGACATGTTGGATGTCTATGACATGTTGTATATTGATCTTTAGATACAAAATGATAGTTATGATAGGAAAAACAATCATTTTGAAAAGATCACAATATTCTAAACTTTATAGGTATTACTAGGTATGGAAAATTTATTATGGACAAGACAATCATCTCAATGTTATCACAAGTCTCCTTAAAGTTAAAATAGGGAAATGGGAAAGACAGAGTGAAAACAGAGGTGAAGATGGAGACAAACACGAGGGTCATGTGAGAACTAAGATTCAGTTACCCAATGTTGGTTTTGAAGAAGAAAAAGGCTAAAAGCCATGAGATTTGGGTTTGTAAAGGCAGTAAAGATATATCCTCTACTGCGTGTTTAGAAGAAATGGTATGGTTTTAGTTTGATAAGGGCCACTTTTTAATTTCTGACCACCAAAACCATAATAAAAATGTGCTACCTTAAGTCATTGAGTTTATGGGAAACTATAAATTTAGACTTTTGTCTCTGGGGTATTTTGTCCATCTGAACACACTTAGATACCATTTCAGTTCATTTAAATATTTCAGTTTCTAATATTGTATTTATAATCTTAATTTGTTCTATACAGCCAAGCTGAGGTTCAAATAACCTTTCATACTCAAAATTTTAATGATGATATTTTATTGTACATTGTTTGTACATTGTTGTTTGAATACTGTCCATAATATCAAATTAATATTTTTTTTTTACAATTTTTTTTTTTTTTTTGGCCAGTCCTGGGCCTTGGACTCAGGGCCTGAGCACTGTCCCTGGCTTCTTCCCGCTCAAGGCTAGCACTCTGCCACTTGAGCCACAGTGCCGCTTCTGGCCGTTTTCTGTATATGTGGTGCTGGGGAATCGAACCTAGGGCCTCGTGTATCCGAGGCAGGCACTCTTGCCACTAGGCTATATCCCCAGCCCAATATCAAATTAATATTACATACTTTCATCATATGAGCCAATATTTATAGTGACTTAGTATTAGTCATATATTATTTCAATATACGGTAGATAGTAGAATCATCGCATAAATATTCCACATCATTTACTTTTATATTTTACTGATATATGATAAGCAACTGCCTGATCCAACCCTCAAGTACCTAATTTTGTGGGTTCTCTCTATCCCTCTAAATTTCTTCTTAATAATAACAGCAACCAATACATGCTTTCAGCACTGTAGATTACAACTTCTTCCCTGATGGCAAAGGTGCACTAGGTGCTGACCTACCTGCTGCAGTGCCAGTGCCACACCTTTACCAAGGCTCCCCACTGCACAGAATGTGTTATATTTTTCCAACTCGAGGTCCTCACTCACTCCCTACTTGCCTGCGGGACTCTCAACAAATACCACAGGTTTAAACATCCTTTCTTGTTTATCTCTTAAAATAATAGATTAAGATTTTAACCTACTTAATGATATCCAGAATGAAGGTTAATTGCTCTGTCAGCGTCACAAGTTCTTTGTTAGTTAGAAGCTCTTGCTCTCTGAGCCCATCTCATTTCAGAACCAATCTCACTTTAGAAATCTCATGTTTGGAATGTTGCTGGCTGCTATGGCAGAGCAGAGATAAAATGTAGTAAATAACATGTTGATTCTAAGGTCTCGCCCCATTAAACACACACACACACACACACAAGTCCCTTCAGCTCACTTGCCATTATCCAAAGCAGTCCACATGCCTTGGTGAGGTGGAAAAAAGTTAGACTTAGATATACCTAATGGGCAAGTCCTGTGATTAACAAGTACCCAATTTGAATGAAATCTGTAACAAAGGTATGTTTAGTTTATTCTGTGAAAATTAAAGACAGACTTTCTAAGCAATCCTTTAGGCATAATTCATAACTGCATGCTACCACTATTACAGTGTGTGATGTTCTGAAATGCAGAGCACAGAAATAGTTTCCTTGTCCTGCATGGCAGAGAAATTTAATGGTAAATCCATTTTTCTATCCATGCTTGACTTCCTTTTACAAGTATAGCTAGTCCCACAGCCCAAGCAGTTTAGAGGAAGTCATTAAAAAATATCATATTTATGCCTTGAAATAGTGATACGAAATGACATTGTTTATCATACAATGTTGCTAACACTTTAGAAAATGAGAGTATAGACTACAGTGTTACCTCATTTGCTTGTAGTTGTATGACTGTCTTGTGAGGAGACACAAAGAAGTAGTTGCAAGAAAACGGCTTTGGTTGTGAAAGCAGTCAATGGGATTCCTTTCCAGGAAGTGAAAAGGAAGCCCAATTCAGGGCAGATCTTGGAGTTCCTATGCTGAACCCAGGAGGCAGTATCTCTCCCACAAGAATTCACATGAAAATTGTGGCCAGCCCACTGTTAGCTACTGTTGCTAGTGCAGGATAGGGATAAACAGTTCCATTTTAGAGGGCTTCTGCCCTGGTGCAATGTGGGAAGATCCTGAAGGTTTACAGCAGGAACCTCCAGGTAAAATTGCCTTCAGGCTGCCCCGTGATTTAACCCTAAAATCACACAATACCCCTGAGATTGAACATTAGACAGTGAGAATAGAAAAGTGAATAATTAAGTTACAGAAAAGACAAAAAAGTCACCATGATTAATAATTTACAATCTGTATTAAGTTACACCTTTTATAATATCTTTCAAGCCGTTTTATAGGCATGTGGGAAGGAGAAAAGAGCATTTTCTAAATGACAAGCTGTCAGAATCACAAAGGAAACAAATTCGATGAGCAGTACCCACCCTGAGATCACCACAGACAGCAAGACTTATTAAAAATCCATGATTCTATAAAGCTTGTAAGAGACAGAGAGGGTAATAAATGAACTAATGACAAGAACCTATAGTGAGCGATTACTCCTGAAACGATACCTTAGTGACCCTCAAATAAATGCTTAATTTGTTTCTTGGCAGGATAACATCCTTGGAAGGCCTTAGGTGATATGGTCAAAGTAACAGGAGCAAAAAATTGCTTTTTAATAGCTACCTAATGAAGCTTGCAGGATTTAAAACCATTGAAATAAGTAACTATTTCTCACTGGTGTTTTTTTCACCTCTAAATTCAAATAGCAGTATGACTTAAATGTTATTATCATGTTTTGAAACACATTCACATGTGTTGGAATGTGTGAATAATTTTAAATTAAGCAATGACAACTAGTTAATATGGTTCATATCCTTAAACACAGTAACACAGTTTATTAATTTAGCAATTCATAAGTACTTGATTTTGGTAAAACAGTGTTTCTTTTCCTAAATTAATTATCTTTGTATTTATCCTTTAATACCACATTTTTTTTGCTCAGTATGATTCCGTGTCAACCAATCTGGATATTTGGGAGAACATAACTTCAACAATTTTCTTTAATGTTTAGGAGAGTCACAAAAGAACATTACATGAATATACTTTTTCCTTATTAATAGTTTGCCCTATGTAATTATGCTCATTGTTTTATCTATTACTGCTTCAGAAAAAGAAACCATCCTGAAAATTGAATTAATTACACAATTAGGTTTTGAAGGGAATGTTAGATCTGTTTGGCAGAATCTTTTTCAAAGCCAGATTTCTCCTCTTTCCTACTGTTTGTGGGTAAGAGCCCATGGGTCCAGTTACAGGCTTCTTTTCTCAAGGAATCTCCCGAAGAAACAACATCATATGCAGCCTTGATATTTTCTGACCAATTCCATTGAATATCAAAAAAAGTCCTTTGGAGTTGTATCTGAGATAGCTTTATAAAATGTATTTTTAAAATTTTTTCTTTAGGTAGTGGCAGAGCAGTTTATGAATACAATATCTCTTAGCCAATGTCACCCTATTTACATTCTCACTCACCCCTTCCACTCTACAAAAAACAGATCTTTCTTTTCCATTCAACAAAGTAATTTATGTGTACAGTGCATCTTGATCTGTGTCATCCTTTCAAACCCTCATCCTCCATCCAACCCACTCCTTCTCTTGTTTTTCTCAGTTCTGTGGCATATATATTCTAAGCCAGCTTTTGCTTTTTATCTTGTGCCCACCTTTGTTTTGATTTTGTCATTTTGAAAATCCCTTTTGTTCAAGAGCCAGTATTTTCTCTCTCTCTCTCTCTCTCTCTCTCTCTCTCTCTCTCTCTCTCTCTCTCTCTCTCTCTCTCTCTCGTTTCTTTCCTTTCTGGTCCATTACTTTCTCACCTGAAATTCTATGACACAGTTCCATCTACCACACTGCCATTAACTCTGGATTCTTGGCTTCAGGTCTGAGGCAGTCTTAATCATTAGATGGGTATTCAAGCAAAGAAATAAGAAATGCCAGTACCTGTCGTAACCAAAATGGTAACTCAGTATAGAAGTCATTTCACATTCCCATGAGGGAACAACATAACTAGGGTAAGAACCCAGTAACCTGGACAAGCATTTCAGAATGCCAAGTCCCACTGTAATATCATCAAAATAACCCATCTAGATTAGAAAGCTAAGGGGGTAGGCATGGCAAACTGCATTAATTTAGGATGTACCCTATGAGAAAAGTGAAGAAAAAGAGGAAAAGTTGGGGTCATATGTTTAAAGAAATTTATAATTAATTCAAAGATGGAAAGGTCAAAATCCACAGGGAACAGATTAATTGTAAGTCTCACTTTAAGTGAATCAGTTTCAAGACACATTCCATAGCAAAGATCAAATTCGTTTCAGTTTTCTGTATGGAGATACCCAATTTTACCAGCACCATTTGTTGAAGAGGTTGTCTTTCTTCCAATCTGTGATTTTGACTCCCCTATAAAATACTAGATGTCTATAGGTCTGTGGATTCATTTCTGGGTATTCTATTCCATTGTATTACTGGTCATTAAGCATGTTTTTGTGGTAGTTATCAAGCTGTTTTCATTGCTGTGACTTTGTAACAGACTTTGAAGTTTGATATGCTTAGTCCTCCAACACTGTTCTTCCTGCTAAGGACTGTTTTATGCTATTCAGGGACTTTACTTATCTGATAAATTTTTGGATTTCTTTATCTCATTGAAGAATGTTAGGATTTTGATGGGTATTGCATTGAATTTGTAAATTACTTATGGCAATATTGTCATTTTCATGATTTAATTCTTCCAACCCAGAAGGATGGAAAAATCCTTCCATTTCCTTAAATATTCCTCAATTTCTTTGTTCATTTTTAAAGTTTTCACATTAGAGGTCCTTCATATCTTTAAGTTGATGCCTAGTTATTTTTTTCTGAGGCTATTTCAAATGAGATTGCTTTCCTTATTTCAGTCTTGATCTTCTCATTGTTGCCATACAAAAAAGCTACTGATTTTTGTGGATTGAGTTTATAACCTGCTACTTTGCCAAAGTTTAGGATCATCTCTAGTAGTTTGGGGGAGGGGTAGTCCATATGGTTCTTTAAGTACAGGATCATATCATCTATAAGGAAGGGTAGTTTTAGGTCTTCCTTCTCTATTTGGATCCCCTTTATGTTCTTCTCTTTGATTTTTGTAGTAATCCAGACTCAGAGAAGCACAAGTTGCATGGCTTTCCTCATTTGTCATAGCTAGAAAGTGCCTCTTAATCTCTAAGCAAACCATTGCATGATATGTAAGTGGTGATTAATGAATAACTGAAGTATAATAGACTCAATGGAGAGCTCATAGTATAGTTCTTTAGAAAGACTGTTAACACCCAACAAAAGTACCAGAAAATGAGTACTAGGAAGAGGGCAGGGAAAGGGCTAAGAGGAGAGGGGCAGAAAAATGGAGAGAAGGAAAGGAAAAGGAGAGGAAGGAAAAGAGAGAAGGAGGAAAACGCAACTAAGAATTCATTGTATACACCACAGAATTGAGAAAAATAAGAGAAGGGCTGGGCCAAAGGGGGTGAAGGTGTAGAAGTGATATCACATCGCCAGGTATTGTGTACATAAACTGCTGTGTTAATTGACAAATCCAACACATATCCTAAAAAGTAAGAAAAGTGAGGGGACAGGTGGACTGGGAGAGATGGGTAAGAATGTTAAAAGGGGTGATATTGATCAAGATGCACTGTATTCATAACCAGTTGTTGAATGACAACTCCTTTGTATAACCATGAAAGATAATAAAATATTTTTAAAAGAATGGATTAGAATTCATCTTTGGTTTAAAGCTCAAAATAAACTTATATTCATAATATTCAAATATACTAAATTAAATATAGATAAAATGTAATGTTATTTTCATCTAGTTATTATGATTTTTACTTAAATAATAGAGTATCATAAAGACAAAACAATAAAGTATTTAAATGACACAATAAGGAAGTACATGGTAACATCTAGAAACCAATATATTTAACAGTATTACAAATTAATTTCCACTCTCTATTATCCCTAGCTCTCTATAGAAATAGGTAGAAAGTAGGCCTATCTATCTATCTATCTATCTATATCTTTCCCTCGAATACATACATAGAATGGGCTCCATTATGGGGAATGAAAATATCCAGTATCTGCTGTCAATAATGTGAAGACCCAAGAGAGCTGATGTGGTTCCAGTCTGAGTGAAGAAGGTCTGAGGCCAGCAAAAGTGAAGTGGAAAATATTTTGTCTAGGTCAGTCAGTCTGAGAGCAGGAGACCATGTCTTCACAGGAAAAAAATTCCCTTCTCAAACTTTTAATTCTTCTCCGGCAGGTCCATGATACATACTCAACACTGAGGAGTGAATTTTGCTTTATTCCTTTATCTCAAATGCTAATTATTCCTGAATGCTAAAATTATCCAGGATTACCTTACAGAAACTCAGAATAAAGTCTGACCAAAATACCTGGCACTCTGTTGACCAGTTCCTATATGAAATTAATCCTCAAAACCTCCACAAAGGGTGATGTCTAAAATTTGGAATTCTACCATGTATTTTTCTACAAAGTTAGCTCAACTACTTAATCGTGGATCGATCTAAAAATATTTTTCCTATTTTCTTTATACCCTTAAAACTACCACACAAAAGGGAGAGAAGATATTTTTCTCTGCCCCAAACTTTTTTCAGTGGAACTAAAACAAAACAAAACCTTACACATATGAAATGAAAGAATACATCTTCTGTTTTACTGTAAGCTATTTTTACAGTAACAAGTTTTAAACTCAGGGACTTGAGCAATGCCCCTATTCTCTGTTTCTTTCTTTCTTATCTTTCTTTCCCTCTTTTTTGAGACAGTCTCCCTTAACTATGCTGGCTTCAAAAATACAATTTTCTATTCCTGTTTTCTGAGTAGCTGAGATCATAGATATATGACATCACATGGTTTATAATTTAAATCTTCATCTCACACAGGAAGGACAGCCAGTGAAAATTATAATATAGACTACAGAGCAAGATAATTCAACTCAGTGATGCTTTCTTTCTTCAACTTCCATATATGTGGCATAGATATATTAAAACTGTAGAGAGAAGGCAGGAGAAATGTTTGGACTTAAAGTGCTATTTATTTTGTGACCAACGTTGTAAACATCTTCATTGTACAATCTGAAATCATACTGAATACATCCCCATTGCTGGGGTTCTTTCTCTGACCCGGCTCAGATGCTTATTTCTTTCTCTCTTATTACCATCCGTATCATCCTTTCCCCTAACCCTCGGCCTGCAGGTATGTTAGGGTGGGACGTAGGGGTTACTCCGGCCTGGCGTGCGCGTGACCTGCGTGGTAATGTGGCCGCTATCCTTCCCTGGGAGCTAGCGTACATAGACCACAGAGTAGGCTTCTGAGAGCGAACTAACTTTATTGAGGGAAGGTCAAGGGGAGATGATTCCGAAGGAAGGGGGTTGGCCAGGATTCCGATAGGCCGAGAGCTGTCACTTGACCTCCAAGGGGCTGGGTCACTTGAGCCCACCGAACCCGGGCGGGGTTGGTGGGCGCCCGGCTGGCTGGCAGGTTGGAGGGCTGTTGGCCCAACCGGTTTCTCTGGATTCCAATCTAGAGGGGGTAGCAGGGCCGCATTCCCCAGGGCTGGGGGAGGTGCATCAAGCCCCTTCCATCTAGGGGGGAAGATGGACCCCAACATCTGCCTCTTTTATATATATATTTTTCGAACAGCAGGAGGCACCCTACTCGAGAGCGCGCCATGTCTTAGGTTGCCCCCCCCCAAGGGGAGTCTTACCCGTCTTGGGCTAACGCCCTAGCTCTTCAGGCTGACCTTCCTGCCGGGCTGGCGGGCCCGATGAGAGGCCTTGGGGAGAGTGGGATTGGCACTCGAAAGAGAGCCTGATAATTTTTTCCCATGCCGGCGGACCTTACTGAGCAGCAGGTCCTGGGGTTCGAGTGACGAGCCTCTTGGGGTTCTTATATGGCTAAAAGGCCAAAGGCCACTTGGTACCTAGACAGCTCTGGCCCATCGATTACAACAAGAGACCCAATGTAAACATAAGGTAAATGGGAGCATAAAGCAGACATGAGCATAAGCAATCGTAATACAAGGCAAATGCAAACATGAGCAACTGTAACACATGAGCAATTGTAACACATGAGTAATTACAACAAGGCACAAGGCAATGGAGGGTCTCTTATCGGGGTCAGTCCACGGAAAACAGGAATTCTGGTCCAGTCTGGTGTCGCTCAAGGTAGCACAGATGGCTCTTCCTTCCCTCGACGGTGAGGTAGAGGGGCAGGTTCAGGTCCTGGTGATGTGGCAGCCAGGATGCTGGTAACTTAACAACTGAGGTTAGTAAACACTTCACAGTAAACATTACAGCAAGGTGCCAATACCTTACTTATTATAAACATTTATAATAAAACATTAAAGTGTCCAAGTCCTTTAGCTCCTATTTCCCTCCAATGGGGACCCCCGAGATAAGCAGCAAAGGGGGGAACGAAAGAGAGGGACAACCGTGCAAAATTTCCCTTTGGTCCTTGTGTCACTTTTCTGCATGAAATGAAGAAATTTTAATATGTAATTGCTTGTGAAAACATTTCCTTTTCAAATCACTATAGATTTATTAGAGTTGCACAGGTAATATAGTTTGAGAATATTTTTTACTCAGCTACCCCTAATATTAATATTAGATATGAAACTATTATACATGTATCTATAATATATCATATATACTCAATATCTATGTATGTAAATATTTAATATATCTATGTTTATATCTATATCTATATCAAACTTATCTTCATGCAAACAAATACAAATATAGTAAAAGGGATCTAGGTAAATTATACAGAGTGTGAAATCAGTCTCCTGCCTAGGGGCTTTAAAAATTGAGTTTCCAGATTAAAAACAGACTATAGGATGGAAATTTCATTAACAAGAAAAAACATTTTAGGACCTTTAAAGTCTTTCAGTAGTGTATAAAAGTTATTTAGAAACAAAAAACCCGTTCTGCATCTCATTTACCTAACTGATGAGAGATAAATGAGCTAGGGATGTAATGCACAGCCCCGAGGTATTCTTTGCTGCTCAACCAGTGTCTAACTCTCTTAAAAGACAAGAGAATCATTAAGTTTCTGCTGCCACAGGGCCAGCTGCAGTCACTAACCTTTCCTACTGCAAACCGTTTCCCAAATATTAATGGAATAATTATAGGTCAGATTCCCATCACTGATTCAGTGCATTTTTTGTAAATCCAAACCAGAAACTAATGATAAGACTTTATTATGTGTAAACAGGATACTATTATTTACCCAGAATGTCATTAAATTTCACTGTGGTAGTGTGAAAGTAATTCATTCTGATTCTTGGGAGGTCTTTTCTATGAAACAACTGAGAAAAAAAATGTTAGGTAGGTTATTATTTTTTAGGCAGATAAGTGTTTCATTTTGTGAAGAAGAATGAACATCACCACCATTCAGGCAAATTTGAAATTTGACTTGAAACTGTTGCCAAGACTAGAAAGTCTCTTGCTGATACATTAGCTAGCAATATAAAATAAAGCTGAATTGCATTTAATTTGACGATGCGAAAACAACTCTAGTACTAATATAAACATGTGAACATGCAAAAATGTCTTCTAATATCATTGATATAAAGTTATTTTAAAAAAATAAAAAGACAAGCAGCACACAGCCTGGAAGAACAAATTTAAAGCTATATATGTACATATATATGCATTATATGATATAGAACATATAATGAATCATCAAATGCGATAAGAAAATAACTCATAAGAGCTGGGCTTAGGTGGCTCATTCCTGTAATTGTAGTTACTCAAAAGGCTAAGGTCTGAGGATTATGGCTCAAAGCCAGCCTGAGCAGAAAATCCATGACACTCTTATCTTCAATTAACCATCAGAAGGTCAGAAGTAGAGCTGTGGTTCAAATGGTAGAGCATTAGACTTGAGAGGGGCTGGGGAAAGGAAGATTAGGCTTTGAGTTCAATCTCCAGGACTAGCAAAACACACAAACAAAAAAGATAACAGAAACAAGAGTGATAAAATGCATGATAGCAAAGCCAATTTGAAATGATGCTCAGTGTCTTACAATGCTACACATTCCTGACCATCCAATCCATTTTTACCCCATTAATAAAAATGTATCTCTGATTCTTCAATGAAAAGATGCACAGATTTGCATAGTACCTTTATCATCATTGCCAAAACATAGATATCTTACACTTGTAAGGCACAAACAAATTGTAGAACATAGCTATAAAATATAAACCGATATAAGAAAGAATGCACCATCAATACACCAAAAACACATGGAAAAAAATCAATATAAATTGTTAAGTTAAACAAACCTGTCTGTGAAGGCACATATTGCATGACTTTAATTACACAACATTTTGGATTTTTTTTTATTGTTTTGTTTTTTGTAAAGAATTCATTTTTAAATTGTATTGTAAAGTAGATGTACAGAAGGATTACAGTTATTCCAGTAATGAGCACATTTCCTTTCCCCTTCCCTCATTCTCTCCCAAATTTTCTCCTCCCAACGACCCTACCCCCAAAGTTGTAGAGTTCATTTCCAGCATAGTGTCTACTGGGTTTCACTGCTGGATTGGTTCACCCTTTGTCCCACTGTTTTTAAGAAGGCAAAATCATAGTCAATTTTAAAGATTATGGTGCTGGGTTAATGTGGAGGGATAGACGAATAGGTGATACTGACAACTATTCTGTATTGCATTATTACAGATGATGAATTCGCATAATACGAAGAACTTAGAGGGATGAAAGGAGAACATAAGATAATCAGAGTCCTAGGCCAAAGCCCATGTCCTGGAAGTTACAATATGTGAGGTCTGCCCACTCCACACAATACTTCACTTAAAGAGAAGAGTAGTGGTGAAGGGCAGAAAAAGATTCATTAATGTGTTGATTGTCCATGGGAAGAGGGAGAAGATGCATTTCTGCCCACCTTCTAGGTAGATGAACAAAGAGATGAAGACTAGGGTAAGGGGTAATTGGTATACATAATGAATCAGTACCAACCAAAAGTGTGGGATGGTCAGTTCGATCATTTATTCAGGATTTGTCATAATAAGAAAGACTTTTTTTTTTCCTGTGGGGAGGGATTTTAACTATCATCACAGGAAGGTTATCCATTTGCTCTATCTTTCCTGGAAACAAGGGAGGGTAGTAGAGAAAAGCTCAGAGGAAAGAAGACAGATGCAAAACAGAAACAGAGATAATGAGATTTTATCTTGCCTTCGGTTACCCTTTGGATATTTGCAGGCCTGAGTACAGTGCTTTTAGCAAAAGCACTCTCTAAGTTTCTGCTGTATCAATTGCTAAATCCATATGGGATCTATTTAGCTTCTGTTTATATTTCAAACCTGGATACTTTACAACAAGGCCTTTAACTTTTGCTAATTAATATAGTTTGCATTTCCTATTTGCCTGACAATGAATTCAAACAGAACATAGACATATTTTTAAAATTGTTACTCTGTGTGTGTGTGTGTGTGTGTGTGTGTGTGTGTGTGTGTGTGTGTGTGTGTGTGTTACTAGGGACTGTCAGGGCCTCCAGCATGTAAGTGCATTTCTAGTTTATGTTTGTGTTTGTGAAAGGATCGCCCTTAATTTTGCCCTTGAATTCATACCTCCACATTCTGAGTCACTGGGTATACACTGGTGTGTACTACCACACATGGCAATTTGGCATTTTTAATTTAGGAATTTTACTTTATTTGCTAGTATTATTTCCATGTACTTAAAGATATGGCTTAGTATTCTTTCTTCACTGTAAAAGACAAAATATGGATAGTGTATCTAGTGGTATACTCATGGTATATAGCAGATAAAAAGAGAGTCTTTGAGCTTTTATTTCTCCAAGTGGAACATTTAAGAGTTACACTATACTAAAAGATCTGATATTCTGATCTCCAATAAAATTTTTAAAAAAAGAGGACACTAAAGGGTAAACACTAAAGAGTAAACCATTGGATTATGTTTTTAATGCCAAATGCTTAGAAATTTTAGATTATATTCACTGATGATAACATTTATCAAAGGACTTGAATCATGGCCATTAAGTGTTTATGCTGCAGCTTTATACACCTGTGAAACACCCTATTAGATGAGAAATTGTTTCAGAGTGTAACATAAACAAGTTATGTTGTATTCTTGTGATATAGCCACCTAATTCTTGATCATAATTTTGTCATATGCATAAATTCCTTTAATTCTCCTGTATGTGATGACCAGTCATTCTTGTACAGTCTCTGTCTTTAATTTCAGAGTTCCCATGAGCTACTCTAATAGCTAAGCATGCTTTTGATATTTCCATACAGAAAAATAGTTGAACTCACACTCTGACTTTTACGTTTCTGAATTTGACGTCAAGGAAGCTTCCAGTATAATCTTGGAAATGCTCTCAAGTACATGTCCTGTCTTATCTTCTGAGGCATTATTTATCAAATGGCTCCCCGTGATAATATAATAATTTTGTCATCTGTGCAAATATTTTCTGAAGTGAAGGGCATGAATTGTTTTCTTGTAAGATACAGAGGTAGAAGAGCTGATTTAGACAGCTATTCACTGATGTTCCTTGACTTTCATAGAAGATTCTGAACACCTAAAAATGGGCTAGACAACTGGAGAGTTCTTAAACCAGAAGCAATGTCAGAACACTGCTCACCCTCTTCTCATCTGTTAGGAGGCTGCAATGCATTTTTCCTGGCAGGAAATGAGAATATGTCATTACAGTGGTAAATCAGATTCCAGGGAAATGCCCAATGGCTATTGCACCATGGTCCAAAGCAAAGAAAATCCTGGCTTATGCCAAGGCTTGAGGCCAGTTAACATCAAGGTCCTCATAATAATGGGCAATTCATAAGGCTGAGTAAGATTACTCAGATTATATAATGATGAATGCAAAATTACACTATGCATTTTAAATCAACTTCTAACTCTAACTCTAGGTGTCTCACTGTCCCTGGCTTCCTTTTGTTCAAGGCTAGCACTCTACCACTTTAGTCCCAGCTCCACTCCCAACTTTTTCTGTTTATGTGGTGCTGAGGAATTGAACCCAAGGCTTCCTGATGCTAGACAAACACTCTAACACTAAGCCACATTCCCAGCCCTAGGTGCCTTCTTTTTCAAATTTAAAGGAAGAGCAAACATTTGACCTTAAGCCCTTAATTTTTCTAAAATAGATAGCTCATGATTGGAGTTTTTGTATTTCATTCTTGAGATTTGATAAAGTTTTGTTTGACTGAAATCATTGGATACATTTCCTGTTATGAGCATACTTTTAAGTTAATAGATGAACGAGAAGTGGGAGTGAGAAATCCTCTCCTCTAATGTAAAAAATCCTTTATTACCCCAGTTATTGTCATTTTTCTCTTTCAGCTTTAAATGGAGAAATTTTCTGTTGCATTTTCAAGCTTTGTTGCTTTTGTTCCCTTTCCACAATTTTTTGTGACTTTTATCACTTTCCAATATATATACATACATATATAGATATATCTTCAAATATATATATTCATTGTCAGTGTTCATTTTTGTTACCTCATTCACAGATTTACCTTCATAAAGTTTACAGCTCCAGTTTCAAAACCAAAGCAATTTATTCACATGAATCATCTTTATTTTTAGTCCTACCCAAGCATATCAGGAAGAGAAGTGTTTCAGGATGTTAGAGCAGACTATATTATCTGTTTCTCTGAGAGTAAGTTAGAAAGATACACAAACAGTATTTCAGTTGAGACAATTCAGAGCTGGCTTAGGTCAGAGCTGATGGCCAGGGAGATTTTCATGTGTACAAGAAATGTATCCAATGCCCAACGTATGATACTGTAACCTCTCTGTACGTCAGTTTGATAATAAAAATTTGAGAAAAAAAAAAGAAGAAAAGCAGTAGCTTAATAAAAAAAAAAAGATGTAACTATTTGCCCTCAAGTATTTATAATACCAGTGGAATAGTTCTGCCATAGGTTTTCCTAACTTCAAGCATATCAGTATCTGAGTGGCTGTTGTAATCTAATCAGTCATTTTGAGTAGGAATTTAATATTTAAAATAGATTTTTCTCAAACAGGAAATATTTTATATATCACTACTCTATTTCCACTGTGGAGGAGTCCTAGTTGCTTCATGGTGTGATCCAAAATATTTGCAACTCATATGCTAAAGCTTTCTCCATTCCTAGATTTAATCGAATAGAAATCATTCTTGCAAACCAAGAAAAATGCAATGTAGAGATTAAAACATATCTTCTGGGGATGAAATGTGTTAACTTCAAATCACAGAATTGAACCTTTTTGATTTCTTCTTGCACAAATGAATAAGCCTTTCTGTATCTATACTTATCTAAAATTGAAGAAGGAATTAATATGTATGATTTGTAGGGTTCAACTAGGGTCATTAAATGACATGGTTTATATAGAGTCTTTAGAACAACTTCTAAGCCCTAATTTAATTATTAATGTCTGTTCATGAAGTCAGTATTAATAAGATACCACTTTGGTTTGTCTTATGTTTATGGCAAACTTAGGCTCACTATATGGTGACTATAACTCTCTATAACTTTATCACTTAAATGAGGTTCTTGGTTAAACAATAGAAAAAGAATATGGCCTATGTAGGGGTTTTACATTTTATTCACTTATTCATGCTGTTATGCTATAATTTCTGAAAAGCCATGACTCTAGAGAACAGTTACATAGATAATTTCTAGTGTTTTTCAAAGTTATTAAAAAAATACTTTTCCTCAGATAGTCTTTGATTAGCTGATTTTTATGCCCAGTTTTCTACTTGGCAGTTCTTTTTGTTTTTTAATCAGTCTCTCAAATAGCTTTTATTATGCTTATGTACAACTATTTCCTTTTAAGTCATTCTCTTTTTGCAATATAATAACTAGGGCTCTCCTACAAAATGAAAAGTAATTTTAAATCATTCTTCTACCTCACTGTACATGTAGGTACTTCCATATAGATTCAGGAGGCAGGTCGGGAGGCAAGCAGGCAGGCAGGCTGGCAGACATGTGGCAGGGATTATAGACTCAAAGCACCACATTTGGCATATTGGTTGAGATGAGGGATTTCATAATGTAGGGTCCTCCTGACCGCTGCCTCTCAAGTGGCTTGTATTATGGGTATGTACAACAATGTCCTTTTAACTCATTCTCTTTTTACAATATAATAACGAAGACTCTCTTACAAAGTGAAAAATAATTTTAAATAATTCTTCTTCTACCACATTGTACATGTAGGTGTTTCCATATAGGTGCAGAAGGCAGGCAGGTAGGCAGGCAGGTAGCTGGCTTGATAGATTCAAATCACCACTTGTGCCATATTGGTTGAGATGAGGTTCTTAGTAATGTAGGGTCCTCCTAAACACTGCCTCTCAGATTTCGTGTATATGGGTATGTACAACAATTCCTATTTAAGCCATTCTCTCTTTACAATATAATAACTATTCCTCTTTTATAAAGTCTAAAATAATTTTAAATCATTCTTCAAACTCACTGTACATGTAGGTATTTTTATATAGATGCAGAATGCAGGCAGGCAGGCAAGAAGGCATGTCCCTGGGATGATAGATTGAAATCACCACATGTGCCATATTGGTTGATATGAGGGCATTATTAACGTAGAGGTCAATCTGGCAGTTCTTTAGAGTTAACTAAATGTACTTATTTTCAACTGTTTTGCTAAATCCTCACCATTTTCCCTTATCTGTTTACTGTGAGCAACATCATGCCTAAACAATACAAGTGAGGTGGTAGGAGCCATTTTACATTCATGTGAATTTACATTGGGTCAATTCCAAGATAACAATTTTTACAGCAAGTAACAGAAAACTCAAGTCAAATATCTCAAATCACAAGATGTGCCTTTCTATTAAAAAACTTAAAAAGGGGGAGTTAAGTCAGGCTGGTTTATTAAGCTATTTATCAATGTCAAGGTTCTTCCTGTCTTCTCATTCCTTCACCTTCCTTGTGCATTTTAGCACCATTTCTAGAGACAGGATCTGCTGTGAGAAAATGCATTTACTACCCTTAATGTGATTCCTTTCCTAAATACTTCACAGTAAAGATCATCTCATAATTTACTAGCACATTGAGATCACGTCCCATATCTACTGGTTTCTTAGCCAAGATGGAAAATGGGAAAACTGGAAGTACTCTGGATGTGGGAAAGAGGAGTGGATGAATGAACCAATCTACACTTCCACCCTGTTCCAGGCACTGTTAATATAAAATGAACCACTTGAAAATGCACTGGCTTTCTTTTCCCACTCACTTTAGGTCAGAAATTTATAATTAGCTGAGTAATTGTAGTTCAGGAAGATTAGAACTGGAACAGCAAATTACTAAAATCATTGTGTCTTTGTGTCTGTCTGTCTCTGTCTCTGCCTCTCTCCTCTGTTCCCTGTGAGTTCCTTTGGTTTTTGTTTTTTTATAGCATGTCAGATTCAATTTTTTATTTGATAGTATTGGTGCTTGAACTCTGAGCCTGGCTTCTGTCCCTGAGTTTCTTTGTGCTCAAGGTGAATGCTCTACCACTTGAGTCACAGAACCACTTCTGGCTTTTTGTGAGTATACATATTGGAGAGAAGAGTCTCACAGAATTTCCTGCCCAGGCTGGCTTTGAAATGCGATACTCAGATCTCAGCCTCCTAAGTTGCTAGGATGACATCTGGAAAGATGTATTTATTTATTTGTTTGTTTGTTTATTGCTAGTCCTGGATCTTGAACTCAGATCTTGGGCAGGACTGTCCCTGAGCTACTTTTGCTCAAAGCTAGCAAGCTACCTCTTGAACCACACAGTTCCATTACCAGCTTTCTGTTTATGTAGTATGGAGGAATGGAACCCAGGGCTTAAAGCATGCTTGACAAGTGCTTTACTACTAAGCCACATACATTTCCAGCCCCAAGAGGTATTCTTTTAACATTTGACTGAAAAGAATACATTTCTTTTTATTTTGGCCACATTCTCTCAGATACAGATGAGTCACAATTCTGTCCAGAATTAATGAAAGAGCAATTAAAGACTAAAATGATTTTAGAAATATACACAAGCTATGGTATAGTGTGTGACCATCCTTGGAAAACACAATTTGCTACAGTAACACAGAAGGAAACACATATTGTCATATCCTTGTCTTTCAATGCAGAATTTATTATGCTTAACCTTCATAAATGATGGATTGTAGGCAAGATGAGTTTGGGTAAAATCTCAGGCTTAGGTAATATCTAAGGTTACCATTCACAGAAAGAGCCCCTGGGCAGTTTATAAACCCTTAAGTGGGGTATAAAAAGGTATACCTAGTTATTAGGAAGCAGAAAAAAAAGAGCAGAGGAAGAAACAGGGAAAGAAGAAGGTTTTTTAAGTGAAAGTAGGAATTGTATTAATGCCAACTAGCACATTTATTCTTTTTTCCTCTGGTGCTAGCTCACTCCAAGCGACTCTGAGTGCGAGGAATGTTTATGAGCCTGTCTCTGGAGGGCCACAGATCCTTCAGCTTCTCACTGCTGTCTGCTCTCCAGGGCTTTGTCCATTAAGACTGCTTCCCTGTGTTGGCAGATGTGGCTAACTGCCTCAAGCTAAGCTTTAATGTAACTTTAGTTGTTCCTTTTTTCTTGATGTCATACAAATAACACTCCAGATCTGAATACCACTTTAAAAATAAGTCAATATAGTTAAAAATAAAGTGTGGCTTTTATAAGAGAAAAAAGGGAGTGTGTAGTTCTTTTTTTTTTTTTTTTTGGTGGCAAATATTTTTTTTTCTTTATTGTCCAAGTGAAATACAGAGGGGTTACAGTTTCATATGTAAGGCAGTGAATACATTTCTTATCCAACTTGTTACCTTACCCTCATTCCCTCCCTCCCCTTTTCCCTCCCTCTGCCATGAACTGTACAGTTATTTATACCAAATGGTTTTGTAAGTGTTGTTTTGGAGTGGTTTGTCTTTTTATCCTTTGTCCCTCGATTTGGGTGTTCCCTTTCCCTTCCCTAGTTCTAATACACATATGTACAGTATCCAAGGTACTAAAATCAGATACAGTGATAGTAGGTGTAAAACCATGGGAATGAGGGATGTAGTTCTTTGAGGGTTGTTTTAAAAAAGAGTCTGGGTGACATAAATAGCAAACACTTACATCCCTTACCTCTAGAAATTGGTATGGGGATAACAGGGTTGGATTCTAGCAAGGAATTTCCTCCTAGCTTTTGATTATGCACATTCTCACTGTATGCAAATATGTGACAGAGATAATTCTGTCTCCTTGAGAGGTCATCAATACCATTACCTTCCAGAGGTCTCACCTTCAAACACCATCACTTTGGGGATTATAGACTCAGCATATAAATAGGGAGAGAATACAAACATTCATTCTATAGCAGAAGTCACACATATGTTGTCCACTATAGTTCTTAAGTGGACAAGCTGGGCGTTGGTGGCCCACCCCTGTAATCCTTAGCTACTCAGGGATACGAGATCTGACAATCATGGCTCGAAGTTAGCCTAAGAGGGAAAACTGTGAGATTCATATCACCAATTAACCACAAAAAATCTGGAAATGGAGCTGGGGCTCAAGTGATAGAGCACTACTAGCCTTGAGCAAAGAAGCTTAGGGACAATTCCCAGGCCCTGAGTTACTTAAAGCCCAGACTGCCACAGAGAAAAAAAAAAATGTGTTAAAATAGAATGCAATGCTCAAATTGGTAGAAAGGATGACAAAGATAGGAAGAGGCATCACAAAGAGGTTTAGTTCAGCAATGTGAAATAAGCGAATTGGAGAGGAAAATTAGAATGGAAACATTTAAAGTAGTGAAATTGATCTGGTAGACTTGACATGAAATTGAAGGAGGGCATATTAAAGAAGTTTATGCTTTCATATTTGAGCACATCAATGGAAAACAATACTATTGACTTTTTTCACTAAAATAGAAAGCCCCAGAGACTTTAGAAATTAATCTAACCTGAACTTTCAAATTTTACTTTCGTCTTTTTTGGTACTAAGGAAAATCTTCAGAGGTAAGGCTAAGAATATTCTAAACAGATGAGTACACAATCTGATTAGCGTGTAGGAAAACCTATGTTCAATTCTCAGAACACAAAAGAAAAACCCCAATGAATAAATTAAATATCTGCATAAGTGAAAAAAAATCTGATATATCATCAGCCAAAGATAGAACCAAGGGATTCACCAGCCATTGGAAAAAGAGCATAAGTTAAGACAGAAATAGAATACCCAGTGAGATTAGGGGGAA
Organism: Perognathus longimembris pacificus; assembly: GCF_023159225.1. Taxonomy (NCBI): domain Eukaryota; kingdom Metazoa; phylum Chordata; class Mammalia; order Rodentia; family Heteromyidae; genus Perognathus; species Perognathus longimembris. The sequence goes on along the minus strand of NC_063162.1, from coordinate 132,907,854 downwards.
GGAGAAATAATGTAATATAGTGAGTGGCAAAGGGCATGATCAATATACTAAAATCATCACATTAAATAGAAGGCACTCACTGAATATGATGATGACAAGTACATTTCTATCTTATTAAATAAGAGTTCATATCAAAGTAAATTAAGTAGCAAGTAAAAAATGGAAGAGTTTTTGTTTTGTTTTGTTTTGTTTTAAATCAAACCTGGCTGTTGTTGTAGTGGAAATAAAATGAAGGCTATAGCTTGCAAGCAAGACCGTGCCAACAAGGACTGTGTGACTGTGTATTCTCAGGACATGTTTGTAGATTGAACATAAAAGCCATTGTTGTTAATACACTTAAAACACATGAGCTTGAACAGGGGAAGTGTCGTTTCTACTTTGAGGGATGAGAGCAATAGGAATGATTAAGATTGTTGGAGGAGAAGACAGATGGACTATAACGGATTTAATGAGTATGATGGACATCTAATCATTTAATGAGTCTTAAAGAGAATATAATAAGTAATTTAGACATAAAGTTTCATGGGATCAGTTCAAATAAGAACTTGTTTCAAACAAAATGAAAACCACAATTACAAATCACTACATATTAGTATCTCTCTAAAATAATGTCAAAGTGCAAGAAATATTCTCACTACTTTGAGAGTCTTTAAAATATTTTATATTCTGTCATTAGCAATATTCTTCCACTGAACCACACTAGCTTCCTTAAAATCTTTCTCCCTCTCTGTAGTTCTGAACCCCTACTTCTTTCAGTTAAGCTACTGTTCTTATTCATTGCTGTGTAAGCAAAGCTATTTATGTATATATTTCTCTCTATTCATCCTAAATTCACTAGGCTCTTTTTATAGGCTTTAAAACTGCATTGCACAAGCCTAAAGGCATTAGAACTGAGTGAGAATAATAGTATTAGGAAAGTATGAAATATTCTTGAGTATAAAGGAAAGCAGTAGACAAAAAAATCATAAATGTAGATAGCCTGACCCTGTTACAGATGGGAAAAGAAGATATTAAAAATAATTGGTCATTTTAGTAATTATGCCAACTAAAATATTACCAACTCCTCATAGTAATTCAAGGACTCTGCTGTTTTAAATTTGAGATACATGCTATTAACGTTAGTAAAGTATTTTCTCTTATGGAATCATAATGTTCTGCCTCTTAACTACTAACACTTTCCTTTATTATTAATGGTGGTGTAATTTTAACCTACTAAAGATAACTGTAAAATCATATCACTCACAACAACGACAAGTTTCTTACGTGTATCATACGTGCCAAACTTTTCTAAGGATTCATTCTTCAGAACCCTATTATAGTTCTCAGATTATCTTTTACAAATGTGAAAATGACAACACACAAGTAAATTTAAAAGAAGTGAATTATAAGTAGAAGCATTTTATACTAATACTAATAATACAGGAGGACATTAGGCAGAATAACCAATAGACTATATCTCTGTCCTTATAGTTGCAAATCTGTACTTTACATGTAAAACAGGATTTTGCACATGTGATTAAAGACAGGAAAACTATTCTGCATGTATTTTTTCTCCAGTTCAGCTCAGTGTATTCACAAAATTCCTTGCAGGTAGGAGACAAGAACCTCAGAGGCAGAGAAGATGTGAGGATTAAAACCTACATCCAATGCTCAAAGAATCCTGGTGGCCCCTGAGGGTCACATATTATTGCTGCTAGTAAAGCAAAGATCACAGAGAAAAATCCCACTGTAAACAGCCACCAAATGTGCCAAGTCCTACTTCTCTTTTTCTATCACAGGATACCTGATGATTGAAATAAGTTTACCATATGTATAACACTTGTTTTCTCCTTCTAGTTATGTAAAGTATCCAATAAGTATTTGTATATTCATAAATTAAACATTTTCCTCTTTCCAATGGACTTAATGATACAGTTATTCTTAGCACTTTATCAGTTTCTTTTTACTTCTTTCTCTGTTAAGAGTCTTCATATAAGCAATTGCACTTTTGAAATGTGTAAAAATATATTATTGGATTATTCTTTGTTAATTCTTTCAGCAAACGCCTGTTGGACCTTCACTATGAATCAGGTTCTTATCCCGGCCCTGGGAATACAATAGCAAACAAATTGATATCTGCTCACCAGGAATCTATTCTCTTAGCAATTATAGGGGGAAAATGTTGAAATGTACTAGACAGAATCAGATGGTGAGAAGTAATGGGTATTATGATGGAGTGATCTGCTAGAATGTGAAGACATAATTGGAAAACTTTCCAGTGACAAGAAAGAGCTGTTCTTCTATCAATTCAAGGAAGAGGTTTTCCAAGACAGCATGAGCACCAGAAATGAGGTCTTGATAGTCAGGAAGCCTTTGGATGCTGAAGGGTCAAACAAAGACCAGCATGGGTGAAATGTGGCAGCTGAGGGAGACAGATGCTCAAGATGAGAAGAGATGAGAAGGGCCCAGATCTTTAGAATCTTAGAGTCTAGGATGATGAATATGGGTTTTATCCTCCATGTAGTGACCGTAAACTTAGAAGCATTTCTCAAGTTTATCAGGGATTTTTCTAAAATACCATTTTAATGGCTTCACATTATCCTGTCATATGGATATGCTACGATTCAATTAATCATTCCCTTATTATTGGACATGCAGGTCAAAAGACTTGGCCAACATTCAACTTGAATCAATTAGAGAAACAGAACTGATCCACCTTTTTACTGCCTCAATCAAATGCCGCTAAGTAACAATTAGTATGCACTGAAGATGATATATTACACTGGAAATCATAATCAGATGAAAAATATTCATTATTTTCTCTGATATAATTTCTTTTGACATGTGTGAAAAATAATGGATGCTAAAATGTATCTGATGCAGGTTTTTATCCATCCCCAGAGAGCTGTTACAAATCTAATAAATGATTATGTTGGAATAAATAATGTGACAACCTTAAATTTTATTTAAAATATATAAAATATTCATTTCACAAAAGACCTTCAAAGGGGATCAAATTAGGGCCTGGGTTGTAGCAGTGGTAGAGCATATGCTTATCAAAGAAAGGGAGGGAAGGGGATCAGAGAGGAAAGGAGAGGAGAGGAGAGAAGGCTTAGTGGTGGAGTGTTTGCCTAGCATGCATGAAACCCTTAGTTCAATTCCTCAGTACCACATAAGTCAAATAAATAAAAAATAGTATGTTAAAGTTTTGAATTATAGCACTGTTGTAATTATTCTCAACATGCCATGTGAACTTGTACTACTTTTTTTCTCTTTTTCCTTGTCTGTTTGTTTGACTGAGTGGTTTGTCTAGTTTTGTTTCTCTTGTAATCCCTTCCTGTGGCTGTACCCTCCCTACCACTGTATTACATCCGAGTACACTGGATACTGGTTATACGGGTAATAGAACTGGGGGAAAGAGAAGGAATACCAAAATCCAGAGACAAAGAACAAAAAGACAAACCATTCAAAAAGCAACACTGAGAAACCATTTGGTGTAAACCAACTGCACAACTCTTAGGGGGAGGGGGAGGGGAAAAATGAGGAAGGAAGGAGGTAATAAGTAGAACAAGAAATGTACTCACTGCCTTTCATATCAATCTGTAACCCCTCTGTATCACACTTTGACAATAAAGGGGAAAAAAAGAGTAGAAGGAGGAGAGGTAAAAAGGAAAAGGAACAGATAAATTAAAAGTTGTGTACCAATGCTGAAGGGTAACAGCAGTGACTCCCAGGTCCTTGGACTCTGTGGCACAGAACTGAAGAATTGAAGCCCTGAAACCAATCTGTATCACCAAAAATTAAAAAAAAAAAAAGAGTATTAGATAAGATTTTCACATGTATAGCCGAATCTGACCTCATTTTCCACAGAGTTATGTTAATACCATAGGTGGCCTTGCTGTGTCCTTGCATGCCTTTCCGACTACTGAGGTTCGAGTTGTTCCTGGGATTGTTCCCAGTTCCACTTCCTGCTTTCAGCAGGATTGCCTCAAGCAAGGCCTTTATGAGTGTCTGGTCATTTTCCCTTGCTTGTTGAGAAAAGCCCATGTGTGGCTTCTCAGAATACTGATTTCGAATGCATTAATTTAAAATTTCAGATTCTAAGGGGAACTCCCTGCATTCTTCATATCACTGAGTCCTTGATCCTGGGACTCAGATGAAGGCCCAGGCTATGCACCCATCACTGGTGATTTCTAAGCAACAAAGGCTGACACTACCATATGCAAGTACACAAAGAATGGAAGAAGATATTTATGAGCATATTTTGATGTGATTTTATTAAAAGTGTTTCTTCACTCTATAGGCGCATAGATATGTCAGTGTATGAGCTAAAACAAGAATCTTGCTTGATACCTTGACTCCAGGAACAGAAGCCCAACCTCGTTCACTCTTCACATTGGTTTCTGGTTGATGTTAAAAAGCACAGAAAGAATTGTATATTCCTGAAAACTATCATCCCCTGTCAATTGACAGATGGCACGCATGGAATTCTCACTCAGGGAAATTACATTTTGCAGGGCCAGACCTCAAGTCTGATCTCAATATAAACATGGTTTCTTGTTGGCTTGTTTGCTCTGTTTTGTTGTTGCTGCTTGATTCCATTTTCAGAATCCTGTGGATGTTTTATGTTGCTGATAACTTCTCTCCTATTCTCTGATTTTTCCATTATTTTTCCATCTTTATATATAGAACACTTCCCTATTTTTCCCAATGAAATCAATTTGTTTATCTGAACACACAGGCACGTGTGTGTGTGTGTGTGTGTGTGTGTGTCTGTGTGTGTGTTTGTGCATCAGGGCTTGAACTCAGGTCTTCAGACTCTTAGTTTTTATTGTTTTTTAGCTCCAAGCGTGTGTTCTACCACTTGAGACACATCTTTACAGCTAGTATTTTGCTAGTTCATTGAAGATAAGAGTCTCTCAATTTTATCTGCTTGTGGTGTATTTGAACCACAGCCTACTGAAGAGCTAAGGTTCTAGGCATGACTCTTCCTTGACACTCAGTTAAAAAAAAAAAAACAACCTTTTCCATATTTGCACAGGATCTTTAATAAAAATTCAAGCAGTAAACTGGATTCTGAACAAAGTTTTCCTGATTCATTGTTAATAGCTAAGTTAATGTGTCTACTATTCTTTGAACTTTACCACGAATTATGATCCACCTTGGCTTTATCTCCAGTATGCTGACATGTGTATTCTAGTAAGTAGAGATGCCCTGTGTAAATCTGTATGACCATCTACCACTGTAATTGCAACACTGAAAAAATTAGCTGTGTTCATGTAGGAAATTTTCCTTATAGATACCTAGAGGATTATTTTTGTTCAAGAAAGAAGAAGCACACATCTCTTTCTGTATACCTACATCTTTCTAGGTACCTCTGGGTGTGTGCACAGTCATTAGTGTGCTTTAAAATCATTAGCACTGTGAAGTAGCTCAGTCAGAAAAACTAAAAACAGAGACAGAAATTGAATAAAACAGCAGTCAGATCCATGGAGTCAGATAGTCTGTTCATTCACTCTGTTTCTTGCTGTTTAGCCTCAGATGGTTGCTCAGGCCTTCATTTTCTTTCTCTGTAAACAGAGAATACATATGATTATTAGAAGATTAACTGCTTGGCACTGTGGAAGGGATCAATAGGTGTGATCAATAAGTGGAAAGTTCCTTCCCTTATTTCAGTCAGCAAACATTGCTTTTGAAGACCTTCAGTGCTTAGTAATCACGTTTGTATAGGTTCACCTAAATAGCAACTTTTATTGGATATTTAAAAGATAATTTTTTTGTATTTTCAACTTTCCTATCATTTAATATCTCTAAAACTCTATGAGATAGGTATTTCTGTTACTTTTATATACCTTAAAAATGAAGAAAGTGTGGCACAGAATAACATCAGATACAAATACACTGGTCAGTTCTATAGCTCAGTTTGTTTGATATAGTAGCTAAGAAATATCAGGTTACTAATTCAAAACTATGACTTACAAATACCAGTGTAGAGATTGCTATAGTGGGATTTGGCTCACTGGATTTTACTGATGCTCAATCCACACTTCCTTTGAGATAAATATAATGAGTCCCAGTTTGATATTACCATTATTTTTATGGAAAATACAGTAAAATGTTAGAATGCTAGATTTGCAATGAAATCTTTATTTATCCTTTATATTTGATACCCAGAGTAGTTTTCTTTGTCTCCCTGGCTGATGTACTTGCCCAGAGTTATGAATTTCCATATTCTAGTATGAAATTTGGGCACTCATCCACTGACAGTTTCTGCTAATACTATCTTGAATTTTTTTACCATGGTGGTAAATTTTGTCGAAGCCTCTTCTTGGGTACGGAAATGTATGTATAGTTTGTTTTAACTGAAGAGTTCATCAATATTTGAACTTAATTTTCTCTTCTGATCTTTGTAAACCTACCAAAACATGCAGAAAACTATACCTTGTCCTAATTCAGAAAAAGTGAACCTGGTGATGGCAGATGCAATGCTGACTTAGATTATAAACAAATGATGCCCATACAAGACCCTTCAGAGACTAATAAAAATGGCCGACTGCTTACATCCCACTTAATTTTTTACATATCCAAGTTTATGCATTATCTTTAGGCAAGAACAAATTCCAGGCTAGTATCTCATTTTATGGTCTTTTTGAATTGGCTTCATCTGAATGGGAAGCCTCATAAATGCCAAGAATTTTAAAGAAGCGTTTAACTTCTTTTGTACTCCTTTTCCCCAAGAAAACTTCTGTAAGTAATTTAAAAGTGCTAGAATTCTACTATGGCTTTAGTCTGACGTCTTTATACTATACTGCATGCAAATTTCCCTTGAGAGAATAATAATTGCACAAGTTAGTGTTGATAAGATCTGTGGTGTATTTCTGTAGTATGATTTCATGAGAGAAAGTAAGGAATTATAGCATGAAGTGAATGCAGAGTAAGGGATTCACACACTCTGTTTCTTTTTGAGATCAGCCTGAGATCCTAATAAAGTAAAACAGAGAGTGCTGTGTTGTGGAGCTGGTTACTACTGAATTGTGAACCAAAAGAGCTGACCCTCCACTATACTGATGTAATGACACAGACCACCTTCTGCTCTGCACAGTACCACCAATCAGTTAAGAAACCACAAATGTACATGCATTCAGAAAATTAAAAAAAAAAGATACTTTGAGAACCAGTGGTCTAACAAATTTAAAAAGATTGAGAGTAAGCTAATTTTGAACCAACACACACATAAACACACTCAAAGAATTACCAGTAAATATTATCCTAAAATGTTGCCAGTATAGACTGTAATAGGGTATTTAATTGAGAATGTTTATTATGAAATTGGGTTTAACTCGGAGCCTCTGAAGATAAAAAAATAACACTAAAATGAAAGGATCAGACTATACTAAATATTAAACGTGTACTTATTTAGCAGTCTCTATAGGTACAAAATATAATGACTAAAATTTTTAAAAAGGGTTAAAAATAATCTTTCCAAGAAATAAATATTTAAAATAAACATTGAAATATTTTGCAAATATGCAAATGCTTAAAACAAAAATTAGCATCAAGTAAAACTGTTTTGCCTAAAAGAAAAAATATTTCTTCAGTAAAGCATTATCATAGTTTTGTTTATTTTCATTGTGTAGGTCATATTTTAAATGTACATAGAACTCAAAAAATTAAATTCCTAGCACCACAAGGCCCAATAGCTATACCCTTATGAACACCTAAGACAATGCTAAGTGAAATGAACTCCATGTTATGGAGACAATTGTTATATCACAGTTGTAACTACTTTCAACGTCCCATGTGTATCTGTATCTTCTACTATTGATGGTGTTCTTGTATCACCTTCCTGTGGTTGTACCTACACTATCTCTGTAATCTTATCTGAGTATATTGGAAACCGTGTATACTGGTATTGGAACTAGGAAATTGAAAGGGAATACCAAAATTGAGAGACACAGGGTAAAAAAAGACAAACAACTACAATAGCAATACTTGCAAAACTGTTTGGTGTAAGTGAACTGAACACCTCAGTGGGGGAAAGGGTAAGGGGGAGGTGGGAGGGGGGTATGAGGGACAAGAAAACAAACAGTACAAGAAATGTATCCAATGCCTAACGTATGAAACTGTAACCTCTTTGTACATCAGTTTGATAATAAAAATTAAAAAAAATTAAATTCCTCCAAAATATATTCTCAAAGAACCAATGGTCCCCTCAACAAGTGGGCTAAGGACCTAAAAAGACAATTCTCTGGAGGAAATGAAAATGGCCAAGGGACACCTATGAAGAAGTGCTCAATATCACTGGCCATAAAAGAAATGCAAATCAAAACAACATTGAGATTCCACCTCATCCCAGTAAGAATGTCCATTAGCAAGAAAACTAATAATAAACTTGAAGGGATGTGCCCAAAAGGGAATCCTACTACACTGTTGGTGGGAGTGTAAACTTGTTCAACTGCTCTAGAAATAAGTATGAAGGTTCCTCAAAAGGCTATGACCCAGCAGCCCCACTTTTGGGCATCTACCCAAAAGAGTACAAGCAAGATCATGCTAAACCCACCAGCACAACTGTGTTATTTGCAGCACAATTTGTCATTGCTAAAACATGGAACTAACCCAGATACCCCTTAGTAGATGAGTGAATCAAAAAAAATGTGGTACATATACACAATGGAATTTTATGCCTCTATCAGAAAAAATGATATTGTCCCATTCATAAGGAAATGGAAGGATTTGGAAAAAATCATACTAAGTGAAGTGATCCAGACTCAAGCATAGACGCTATGGTTTCCCTCATTGTTAATAATTAGTACCATCTAGGATAGTCCTAGCACAAAGATCACAATAGCTTAACAGCTATGTACATATGAACACACAAGATGATGCTAAATGAAATGAACTCCAAGTTATGGAAACAAGTGGTTTATCAATGTTGTTATTTTGAAAATATCATGTGAAATTATGCCTTTTTCTTTTGTCTTTCTTTCCCGTGGTATTACCCCTGATATCACTGTAACTGATTTTGGTACTCTGGATATCATATAAACGTGTATTGGAACTAGGGAAGGGAAGGGAATATCAAAATGGAAAGACAAAGGATAAAGGACAAACCAATGAAACAGCAATACTTACAAAACTATATGCTGTAAACCAACTGTATAACTCATAGGGGAAGAAATTGGGGAGGGAGGAAAGCAGGGGAAAATGAGGGAGGAGGTAACAAGTTGGATAAGAAATGTACACACTGACTTACATATGAAACTCTAATCCCTCTGTACACCACTTTGACAATAAAGAAATAAACAAATTAAAAATTAATGCTGGTGGCTTTAGTGTGTTCAACATGCCATGTGAAACCATAGCTTCTATTGTTGATGATGCTCTTGTATCCCCTTCCTGTGGTTGTACCCACACTATCACTGTATCTCATCTGAGTACACTGGGTACTGTATATACAGATATTAGAAGTAGGGAAGTGAAAGGGAATATCAAAATAGAGAGACAAAGGATAAAAAGACAAATGACTCCAAAAGCAATACTTGCAAAACCATTTGGTGTAAACCAACTGAACAACTCATGGAGGGAGAGGGAAAGGAGGAAGGGGGAGGTAACAAACAGTACAAGACATATACCCAAGGCCTAACGTATGAAACTGTGACCTCTCTCAGTTTGACAATAAATAAGAAAAAATTAAGTAAAACCAAAGTATATTTATTAAAAAATGAAAGCATTAAACATCTAATAATTGTATGGAAATCATGCAGTATAATCTGAAATAAAATTATAGTTTGTTCTATGGCAAAAGAAATTTTAAACATCAAAAAATTAATCCAGACATAAACAATTAGAATGAAATTATTGCCACACATTTGGCAATTCATGTTATAGAACCCTGTCCCCCAAAATAGAATGCTGACTTCTTTCTCCTATGCCTTGTAGACCCACCAAACTATATGTTAGATCAGAAAGTGTGACAAGTGTTGGAATACTATGATTATCCAAAATGTTATTGGCTACAGAATACATATGTTGGAAATTTACACTAGTATGCTAAGCCAATAAATTTTGTGTAATATAAATGGAATAGTTTATACTATTTTACCCTAAAAGTGCTAAGGAAAAAAGACAAAAGTCCATGAAATCTCAAAAGAAAGAAACTTTTAAGCCCAAATATTTTAATGATACTGATTGAACAACATTATTGGGCCAAATCTTGGATTTTCTTATAATTAATCTTCATTACAGAAAACAGCCCCAAAAGTTGTGTTGCTGCTTATCTCAAATTTAAAATATAGCTCTTACTAGCTATTCACAGAACAAATGTACACATATGACATGACCATAGACCACATTTCTGATTTACGATTATTCACTTTCTGTACATTTACTTTGATAAGTGGCTTATCCCAAAGAAACTCTAATTCTGACAAATAAAAAAATATATTTCCTTGTTCAAGAGAAATGTGCTTTCCAGTTTTCCTATCCTTTATTTCTTATTCTTTCCCATAATTCAATACATTCATCAGATGGTAGGCTTTCCTATACAGAGAATAGTTTTGACATTTTTATCTGAGTGTTCTTATATACGTTTATAAATTAGATATCCCATGAAGGCTGTGAATTTCACAACTTTCAGAACTAGGTGACTCTTCTGAAATTGCATGTATCTGTCAGCATAAAGCATGCTAAAAAGTATTCCCAGAAGCAGACAGAAACTTACAACATGATCCATTTCATTATCTTCCAAATATTCTTGCTTTTGACTTTCTTACTCATTTGTAACTACACACATTCATTTATCCATAGCTTTACCCGCTTAATTCGCTTTATTTTACTGTATATATATGTGTGTATGCATGCATGTATGAACATATGTATGTATGTATTTTGACATACTAGGGATTGACCACATTTTTGAAAAACCAGCAATCTACCACTTGAGCCATGCTCCTTAGTCCTTGTTTTAAATAAAATCTAATACTTTTGTCTGTATTATCTTGGCTTAAAATTTAGTGTGAATTTCTTTTTTTCTATTATTTTGGCTTTAAATTTAGTTTGAATTCCTTCCTTCTACACTGTCAAAGCTTTGGGCTTAGCATATTTTTCAAATGTTCTATTTTTTAAAATCTTACCTTAAGAACCTTTAAAGTAAAAAGATGACAAATATATTGTCCTCCATGTCACTAATGGCTTGAAGTGTATGAAATGAAGACAGATTTTTAGGAAATGTTACAAAGACATGTAGTAGAGTAAATATATCAGTAGAAAGAAAGACATGTATATCACAAAGAGATTACAAAGGTACTTCAGAGAAAAGTTTATAATAAATGCAAGAATAGTAGACACAGCTCTTCTAATAAAATATCAGTCCTATAAATTCATTATTAGGTGAAATTGGAGCTGTTACTTCTTCCTACCTCTTTAATCCTTGAAATTCTATATAAGTTATGGCATAGAAAAACTTCCCAACTGTAAATAAGGCATTTGTGCAATGAATTATATAGAAAAGATTCTAATGCTGAGAGAGCATTAATACCTTGGTGAGAACATTTTTATGCAGATTTTAAATCTAAAAAGTAATTAACCACACTGGAGCTATTTGTTGTAAAAAGCAGAGTAGTTTTAAAAATAGTGTAAATTTAGATAATAAATAGAAGTGTCTATTTTGGGGCATGAGTTTATTTTCAACCTGGAAATCTGATTTACCATGAAATATTCCATTTACAAATAGTGTTGCATTAGAATGTGTATCATTTAACAAAATTCTTAAATAGTAAGGTATTATTTTCATATTGACACAGACTTGTTGAAAGAAATGTTCCTTTAAAGGAATTTTGAAGTTGAGATTTATAAAAATTGGAACAGAACAAAACATTTGCAATAAAATACATTATGTGCCTTTATAAAAATTTACTGTTTCATATATTTCCTATATAAACATAGTCCATTTGAAATTTGAGGTTGCATTTTATTAATTTTTATTATATATGTATTAGGGCTATGTCAAAGGAACATCAGTATCAAATCTGATTAAAAAATTACAAACCAAAGGAATATTTATTTCATTTATGGTGATATCATCATCCAGCTGAGTAGGTGATGAAAGATAAAAGGAAGATTATTCCAGACAGAGGAAAGTAATAGGAATGTACAAAAATATGGAAACATGGGAAATTTTAATGGATTAGTTTAAGATATCTGAAAAACAAGACCTATTGGGTGATGGGAAAGTGAATGAACATATTTTTAAAGGATATGTATATATATATATGGCAAATACTCTGAAAAGACTGTGGTCTTATTGATCAATGTGGCTATGACAAAGGGAGATGGGAAGGAGTTGTAATGCTATAATAGTGTCCTTGACCAGGATTTAAGGAGAAAATAAAGAAGAGTCATGTGGTTATTCAGAAAAGATGAACACTGAACATTGACAGTGTCCGGCTCGGTCACCTCTCCCAGTGTGGAGATTAAGGCTCAGTTACGTTTCTCGCCACCCCCTTTTCTCGTCCTCTCTCCTGGACACCCAGCCGGCAGATATCCAGGATGGGATGGAGGGGTCAGGGCCGACCTCACGCGCGCACGGCTGGACGAGAAAGCGTGCCCACCTCCTTACCAGTAAATAAAGTCAGGCATACACAAGTCTCGGAGAAAGCTTCTAGAGCCAACTGATTGATTAAGGCGGAGGTAAAGGGAGATGATAGCCAGGGAGGGCGATCGGCCAGGACGCAGATAGGCTGAAAGCTGTTACATGATCCCCTTGAGCTAAGGTCACTTGAAAGCACCGAGCTAGGGCGAGACTGGTAGGCGCTTGGGTGCAAAGCCAGTTCTTCTGGTTCCGGACCCAGAGAACCGTAGTCTGCTTCCGCATACCCCTAGGGCTTGGGGGAAGGGCGTCAAGTCTAAAGGCTGGATCCCAACAGACAGGAAGACAAAAAAAATAAAACAAGTGCATGCTTATGTGTTCAACAAAGTGAGCAATAGCACTTTCATCATGCTTAAATAAACAAAACAACATAAAGCAGCACAATATGCACGTGATGTTTGTGTGTGTGTATGTGTGTGTGTGTGTACGTGTGTGTAATTAAATTTCTTTGTTTACAGGTGTGACCAGGAAGCACCTTTTGATATCTAGGAAGTTGAGAGAACAACTAGGGAGTTCAGAAAACTGAGAATTGAAACTGTCTTTGCATTGTTTCATGACCCTGATGGGCTTCCGGAAAGAATTCCATTCCCTTTCTCTTCTCTTGCTACCAGTCATCCTTCTCTTCTTCTTAATCATCTCTTTTATTTCTTCATGTAGTTGTAAGTATAATTTTTGTGCTTTTCTAGAGTTACAGCAAGACCTTCTAAATCCCAGTTTTTGTCCCATAAGTAAATTTCAATAATTAAAATATCAAAGATAGACATTGAAGGCAGAGTGCCAATTTAACCAATTGAAATGGAAAAACTATCAAAAGCTGTCTTCCAACTTGGGATATTCTATAGTTAACATCAAATTCAGAGGTAACTGTTACAAATAATTGCAATAACTCTTCTTTAATGTCTTGGTATCATTTACTATTTCTACAGAGATAAATTTTGTTTTCCTTCTTTGCAAACTTTGTTTTTATTTAATTTATTTTAATTGCTAGAATCTCTATATCTGAGATTTTCAAACAATTCATTGTCAAATAATCCCCTATTCTTAAAAAATTCCAATAAGCCTTGTAGTGCTCTTTTCCAAAACCTGTAATATCTTAATGTACTTTGGTCAACTTAGAAATAAATTCTTTAGAGTTCAACTCATTTTGCAATACAAAGTATAGAGACCAGCCTATTTACTACAATGCTAGATTTTGTTTTTAGATGAATTCGACATCATTTTTTTCATAATGATTTGAGCTGATTTACCTAGATGTATTTAAGTGAAAATTATAATTTTTGACAATATCCAGCGTCTACAACCTCTGCTAAAATATCCATCTTCTTTAGGCATAATTAAAATTTATGTATGCTCAGAAAGCAATTCCAAGTGCATTTCTGCTCCATATGCTTCTAAATTTTATGCAAATACTGTTTTTAGTACACCACAGTTTACCAAAATAGGTGTATCATTCATGTTAATTTCTTAACTGAAATTCCAACTGCATAACAAATGTTTCATTTTTCACAAAATAAACTTCAACATCTGTATTTCTAATCATGAACAGATGACAAAGAAGCATTTGATAACACCAATCTCTTTTAAAATCAGTTGGAATAGTGTTGTTGTTTTTCTGGTTGGGCCATGGTTTGAACTAAGGGCCGTGAATTGACCACCTAAGCCAACCCCCCAACTACAAGTATTAACACGATACCATCTAGCCCATTTTTGCTGGGGATCCTGAACCCAATCTTCCTACCTATCCTTCCCACTTACCTGTAACTGCAGGCATGCCACCATGTCTAACTTTATTGTTTGGGTTGGGGTCTGGTTAATTTTGCCCAGAGCTGATCTGGCAACACATTTCCCTGTGTAACTGGGATTACTGGAGTGAGCCATTATGTTTAGAAGAATAATTTAACTGTTAAAAATGTCTCGTAAACTAAAGGACCTGCTTCTACCAATACATGTTAAAATATTTGCATGTACTACATCATTCTTCATGATAGGTAGAAAAGTAAGATTTAGTCATCTCATTTGTTTTATCATTTAAGCTGGGTTTTGTGTTGTTGTTGTTGGTGGTGGTGGTGGTGGTGGGTTTTTGTTTTGTTTTGTTTTTGCTGTAGGCTAGCATGACAACTTGAGCCACAGCTCACATCAAGCTTTATGGTGGTTAATTGAAGATAAGAGTCTTAGTAACTCTCTTATCAGAGCTGGCTACAAAATACAGTGCTTAAAGCTCAGACTCTTAAGTAGCTAGGATTACAGGGGTGAACCAACAGCACCTGGCTTGAATATAATTACCCTACCACAGACACAATTCTTTACCTTACGATTTGAAGATGTGAAAGCCAGCATTCAATGATTACCAAATATCAAGTCTGTATTTCACTAGATGTACTAGAGTACATTATCTTAATAATTTGGAGGGAGTGTTCAACAAATTACTTCAAAACACAACTGTCATTATTTCAACATGTTGCACGCTTATAAAACCACTTAGCAAACAATATTTTATCTTCACCACAGAGACTACACACTTACGAATGACAGTGTTCTATTAAGATCTCCTTTTGAGTTTTCTAAAGGGAAAATACTAGTTGTTTTCAGGTCATAGAATTCGTTGAAAACATACATCATTTTTCTCCAGTTTGGAGATTGTTGCCAATATATACACAAGCTCAGGTATTGAATAAGAACATCTTACACATGTTGAAGTTAACTATATGAAAAGCAGGCAGGAAGGAATCTTCTGATAGGGTCACACTACATGTTCAGAAAAAGTGTTGAACGTCTCCACAAGCATTGCCTAAGCTTCAACTTGACTTACCAAAAATAGAAAATTAAGTGAATAGAATGTGTAATTCTCCACGTATTGCTGTCAACTCTTAAACAAAGAAAGCAAATAAAAGACACTTGTGTGCATAAAATCCAACCAAGACCATAAGGTAAATGACTATGCTGTTAGTTTCCTATAGCTTTTGTAACAAGTTACCAAAATTCAATTACTTGGTACTTCACAGAAGTGCTACTTTACTGTTTCTAAGTCCACAGTGAATTTCATAAAGTTCAAAGCAAGGAGTCATTAGGGCTTTCATTTTCTGTGGCTCCAGGGAACCCTCTTCCTTGGTTCTTTTCTGGAGGCCTCTCTTGTTTTGTTTATTTTTATTTTATTTTTTATATTTTGAAATATAAATAGGCAAAGGACTTGTCATTCAAGAAAGCAGTTTAGGCTAGGAATGTGGCTTAGTGGTAGCATGAACGAAGCCCTGGATTCAATTCCCCAGCACTACCTAAACAGAAAAAGCTGGAAGTGGCGCTGTGGCTCAAGAGGTAGAGTGCTAGCCTTGAGCAAAAAGAAGCCACGGACAGTGTTCAGGCCCTGAGTCCCAAACCCCAGGGCAGGCAAAAAAAAAAAAAAAAAAGGAAGAAAAGAAAAAAAGAAAAAAAAGAAAGCCGTTTATGAGAACAGTTCCTTTGATCAATGTCACCTCTTCAACATTCCCACCTACCCTCCCAACCTACTCCTTAACTCACTTTTCTTAATTTTTAGATTATATACTGAATTAATTTTTGCAATTTAACATAATAGCTTTATTTATGTCACCCCTTAATATCTTCGCTGTCTTTCGATTCATCCCTTCCCTTTTATTTTTCTCAATTCTGTGGTTTCTACAATGCACTCTTGACTACATTCTCCTCTCGTCCCTTCTGCATTCTGTACCCCTCTCTCCTTGGTCCTACACTTGTCTCTTGCCAAGACTCATTTCCAGATACTTATTTTGTTAGGCTTTTTCTTAAACTTTCTAAAGAAGTAAAATATTTGAGTCTATTATACTTCAATTGATTCATTTGTTCCACTTGCCACCTACTGTGTTTACTTATAGATTTATAGGAACATTCTAGTTACCACAAAGGAGGGAAGCCATAAAACCTGTGTTTCTCTGAGTCTGACTTACTTCAGTTGATACAATTTTTCCAAGTCTTCCGTTTCCTCAATATATAGTACTGTTCTATGTTTAATAAATGCCAAACGTTGTCACTCAAACCTCTGATCTTTTCCAATAGCTTCTTTTATGCCTAATTTTCATTAACAAGGTTCCTAATGATTTTATTTTACCTACTCAGATATTCCAATAATTCTCCCTATCTGAAGATGGCTCATTTAGTGCCAATTGATTTAGTTCAATTGCTTTTCTGCATACCCAGAGCAACCTTTTTGTCCAGATTCAGAAACAACAATTGTAACTTTGCTTTTCCTTATCAATCTTTCCTTATTTACTGATTATCATCACCAGTGAAGTAGATACTTCGCATACTGAAGGGCATTTACTTGCCAGAAGAATGAGTGGTCTAAATGGTACCAGCAAGGAAGTGTAAATACTAGAAGACATTATTTTAGTTTTTATTGCAGATAGCTTACACAGCTACAGAATTGCTTTGTCTTACAGCTACTATTTCCATCAAATCAATTTTATCACCTTGTTTGTCCAAACAGGTAAATGTTTTCTAAATCATACATATCGGTCATCTAACTTTGTTGCTGCAAGAGACATCATATGTTATGAACCAGTGTTTAGGATTCAAAATGATATATTTTCTCTGTCTAACAACTTGTCTCTGCCTCATATTTTCTTGCCTTGCGGCAAATTTTTACAGGTTGAAATGTTCTCCAATGAACTATTATTATGAATTTGAAGAGGTTCCCCACACCAGATTTAGAAATTCAGAATTCACTCAGTCAATTCTTCACAACAGATAAATGCTGTTTGACCGTGTGAAATCTAGAAGAGGCCAATACCAGTTTTGTTAAATGCCTCCTGTATTGTATCTATGCACGGGCCATTACACACCTCCAGCATATCAAGCATGCAACACATTAGCACCAGACCTGGTTCATCTAAATCAATTTGTAATTTATATACTTCATTGATGGATTTTCACCACTAGTGCTTTATAACATGTTCCAAGCGTTTTGTTATTTACCAAACTCTAATAAAATACAGTTTTACTCAAACTCAGAGCAATTACTTTTATCTTTTACAATGAATGTCATTATACTTTGGTCTCACTGTTTTTTCTTCTTTCTAGATTTTAATCCATTTATACAAATTGCAGACACAGATGATCTGAGGCTTGCACCTAAGCACAAAGTGACCAGCAAACCTTGGCTACAACAGAACAGCAGACAGCTTACAGTGAGTGCAATTGAGAAGCAATTGTTCTGGGACACTGGTAAAAATATATATGTCATAGCTTATGTTTAGATTTTCAAAATATACTATTTTACAAGAATTTAAATTGGTCAGACTTATTCTGAATTGCATCCCAGAATGAGGTTTTATATAAAAATTCAACTATATTCTGATATCTAAATTGGACTTCCACTAAGAACTCAGGGTAAAGAGCATATTTGACAACTTTTCTTTCAGGAATTGCTGTACAAACCTAGTCTAAAAATAAATTACTATGGTGGGAATGATGCTCCTCTGGAGAATGAGTTCTATTTAGTTGCCTGGGCCTAGTTGTTAAGAACTGTATGTCATAAGGGAGATTGTACTGGTTGGTAAAGTAGAAGCCAGCCAAAACCCGCTACCAGAATATAATCCTAGCAAGAAGCTCAGGGCTCCCTAATTCCTGAAGAGTCTCAACCCCATGGCAGGGCCATGATACCAAGTAGGAAGAACAGTCTCTAGATTGATACCTTACCTGAGGATTAAATTAAAATCAAAGAACTGGGACTGTAGGTGAAGTCCGAAGGCAGTTTTTTAGCAAGTTCAAAGCCCTAGATTCAATCATCACAATGAAAAAAAAAACTTAGATGTTTCTTATCAAAACTAGAACCAAGATGTAATTATTGAGAAAACTTTTTCTTTACAAAGTTAACTTGTGAATATTACTCAGTTTAGTAATGAATCTGCACCTGACAATAAACAGACAAAAGTTAATATAAGGTTTTAATGTAAAAAAAAAGTGTGACAGTTGACAGATGAAGTGTTATGAATGAGTTTTTGTCTGGGTTAATAAGTTTCTAAACTATTGGTTCATAGTGAAAAATATAGAAATGGTCCAGAAAATTGCTGCAGCATTTATACACATGTACACAGCCACCAAAACCACTTTTCATTTTAGTCTGACATTTAGGCAGAGAATATGGTTAATATGTATTCTAGATATTTTTTTGCTGAAATAATTGAACTTATACTTCCTCAATAGATTCAAATGTTCTGTTATGTGTTATTCTGTGCTATTTTGTTTCCTCAATACTACTTGTTAACAGGAGATAAAGATAAAACAATGTAGGTCCCCCTAGAACTGAATGACTTCAAGTGTGAATTGTGACTTCCTGCCCATAGTTACAGAATGCACACGCAAGAAGAGTAGAAACTGACAGCTAAGTCTTCTGTCACTGATGGCTTTGGCAAAGGGAATCTGCATCTATCTGGCTTATATATTTGGTGGTGGTAGTAGTACTGTGGTTTGAACTTGAATTCTTATTGCTGTTAGCAGTAGCTAGAGCCACATTCTCAATCGTTTTTGCTTTCTGTTTGTTTCGCTGATAGAATCTTGTTCATTGGCCTGGGCTGACCACAGACCACAATCCTCTTGCTTATAGCTTCTGAGTTGCTTGTATTACATGTACATACCACCACACAGCATTGCTTGTTAAACAGAGAGAATGGTTAATGGCTCCCCCAAGGGAGTTTGTAGTGAATGAGTTGGTGTTATACAAATGTATGGGAACACTCCTATTCTCTTTCAGAACCCATCGCAGTATTTTTGAGCCATTCACTTGCTATGTTAGAAAATGCCGTTTACTGTATCCGTTCTCCTTCACTCACTCTCGTACCTCTGGCTTCTGATAGTTTTATATGTGTGCATTATAAATTGAATCCAGAGACTTATACATGCTCTGCCTTAGAGATATTTCACCAGCTCTGATTTTATATCCATTCCCTTTCTTTTCTTTCCCCCAACTCTGATAGGTATCCACACACTGTAAGGCTTGAAATGCTTCTGATTGTACCTTAGGAAACAATAGCTCTTATCATAAAATACTCTGCCCTCCTGTTTTGAGCAATCATGGTTCATGTTTTTGTTGAAATTGTTGAAAAGTGAAAAGTATACTTTTTAGCATTTGATAAATATTTTAATATTCAGTGATCATGGCCATTGTTATTTTGCAAGCACAGATAGCTCACATACTCCTTTGAGCAATAAAAACCATTGCACTCACTTAAGGGAAAAATGCATGATTTTTTTTAATTTGAAGATTTAACACCTCATCAAAGAAGTGCCAGTGAATTCACCCTCGAAAAATAAACCAGACACACCCCATGTTAGAAAGCAATAGTGAAGAAAGATGAAGAAGAGATAAGAGAGGAAAGGAAGGAAGGAAGGAAGGGAGGGCGGGGGGGAGGAAGGAAGGAAGGAAGGAAGGAAGGAAGGAAGGAAGGAAGGAAGGAAGGAAGGAAGGAAGGAAGGAAGGAGATGTAAGGGAGTGAGGGTGAGAAGAAGGAAAAAAGGAAAAGGGAGGAGAGTGGGAAGGAGGGAAAGAAGGGAAAAAGAAAGATGAATCTGAGACAAGTAAAATTATTAAAACAAAAATAGGTATCCAGTGATACCTGTACATCAAAGGAGCCTATTTTTTGTAACCTTAAGCAATGAAGATTTGATTTTTACTTTCACATGAGCATATGTCATTGAAGTTGATCAAGTTTTAAGAAAGAGATTTAGTATCATGAGAGAAATGAAAATGCCACTGTAATTTTCACTCACACAAGATATGACTATTGATATAATGTTCTACTCAAAATGTATGTCTACTACTCAAAATGTATGTTCTACTGCAAATGCATGTCAATGAGAAACAAACAACAAAAAGATATTTTCTTGCCCTTAAAAATATCAGGTAATATCACACACATGTCTTTCAAATGGCCTTTGGAAGTTTAACAATAAGCATGTGGGATAACAGAATCTGGGATTGTTTCTTCTTCCCATAATGCCTTCTTATATTTGTGATTTTTTTGTTCTTTTCTTTGTTTATGGCCCACTCTTCTACCAGCAAAAGCAGTTTTCTGTCTGCACACAGTGTCATTTTAAAGATGCTTTCATTTGCTTTCTCCATTGGTCACAACCATCTTACATCCATGCAGTGTTAGAGCTTTGTAATTGCATTGTGCAGGCTATGAGCATCAAGCAATCTGCAAGAACAGGCTACAAGTCCAACCAAGATAGTGCTGAAAAACATATACAACTAATTCTTTTGTTATTTAAAGTGACAATAAAAGATAATGGATATGTCAGAAGACAATTGGATCAGTGGTGCAACAAGAAGAAAATGCAATGCAGGGAAGAACTTCCATATAAAGCAATTGTTGAAAAGAAAAACATCTCAAATTAGATTTTCAGAAACAGTTCTCACATAGCCAAGTTTGTCTTGAATGTATTCCTTTTAAATTTTTGTCAAACTGGTTGATAAGTATACAAATTACTTGGAAACAGTTATAAAATTACAACCACTTGATAAAGACAGTATTCAGAAACAACTAGGCATTGAGGTAATTAAAAACTATTTAAATAATTAAAATATTCCACTTTTCACCAAGATACTCAGGGTTGAAGACTTTACAGGAGCTCTTATTTTGGTGTTTTTTTGTTTCTGTGCCTTGGAAATTCATCGTATACAACTGAAGCTAGAAGTTGTTGAAACAGTCAAGAAGAAATGAGGATTGTTTCTTCTGCAGTGCTTAAATTCAGTATTTTAACTGTTTAAAGACTTTGGGTTTTGATGCCATTGAGTAAAGAGAAAAGTAAAGGACATTTTTTGCTAACCATGATCTCCAATTTTAATGTTTTGAAGAGAACATGGAGAGCAATTCCAAGGTTCATCTTTCATGTGTTGAGCACTTAGAGACTCTCTATGTTTGTATATCACTCTCAGGCCATAAAAAAAGACCGAATTTAACAATGTGAAGAATTGAGTTTCACACATTGTGAAGTGTGAAAAGTGTTCTGTAAACGAGCTGTGTAGCTGGCTGCTGTTTCCTGAATGAAATACTGGTGATTGATGCTGAACTGAACTAACAATTCAAAAGTTAAATATGCATAATTGACAAATTTGGATGAAGGCCTATGCTTCTCACCAATGTGTTCCTGCCTGGGGATAATTGAGAAATTTCTTTTTGCTTGATAGTATAAATTTTAGATCAATCTCTCTCGGTTAATCAGAAGAGAGGCTGCTCTGACATCTACCACAACCCTTAGGTGTATTGTTAACTTTTCCCAGTGAACTTATTATTTTCTTATTTTGAATAATCAACTTATCAGCCTTTATTGGTGGAGCAGCTATAATTTACAGATATTCAGACTACATTTTAGTTACCCCTAAGAAATGCTCAACTGTCTTCCAAATCATCCCACAAATGTTAGCTAAAATAACTAGCTAAACTAAGAAAATTTGAATGAACCACCAATTGGTGTCAATATCTGCTTTAGTGCAAAAAGAATGCAATCAGAAACACAGTGTAATGTCTACAGTATGAGTACGTCATAAGGAGTCTCTGGATTTTACAGCTACCTATTTCTGCTTCATTTCCCAGGTACATTATTTTATTGTGGGGATGAGGTGTCAATTTCCTTCATGCATTCCAATTCTGGCTTTCCTTCTGCAGCTCTCCTTCAGTGGTGGTCATTTAGGAGGCCCAAGTTCGTTTTCTGACAGAATCCAATGCTCTTTGTTCTATTTTTGTTTTAAACACTACCATTCTGTCTTTAGAATCACTAGGACAAAAGCAATGATCACATCTATTTTCCTATCTATCTATCATCTATGTCGTTGGGAAAATAAAAGTAATCAAATGAAAAATTTCACACACTCCATCACTACAGAAACTTTACCTGTTGCTCTATGTAAATGGAGTATTGTTCTGGCCAATGGCCTTGTTTCCAGTAGTGAGATACACCCATCACTTCTTAGCCACTCCAGTGCATCCCAACAAATTGTCACTCTCGTTCCTGAATCTTGGATTTTACTTCTATACTCTACCTTTTTCTTTACTATATCAATAGCAATATTTCTTCACTTAAAAATTTCCTTTGTCTCCATCTCCAACTCATTTCTCTCTTCTATATTACAATTCTTTTTTTTCCCCTTCAACCCCCAACTCTCCTAATTGTCTCTGATGCTCAAGATGAACTAAATCCCAACTCCCTGAAATGCAGTAAATGCAATCTAGTCTGCTTAAAATCACCTGTAACAGAATTTTTTTTAATGTAGGAATAATATCTTTCCTAATTCACCCTATATTAAAACATTCAGGATTGGATACAACTAATCACTAATTTTTGAAAACACCTTCTTCCTTTCTTCTGTGAATTTCCAAGATACCATAATCTGGGCTTTCCTTTCCCATGAGCCACTATTCTATCATAACTATTTTTGGTTATTTTTTAAATCTCTTTGATAACTTAATGCCAGAATGCTTTGGAGATTTTTACCTCTTCTCTTCACATTTTCAGTAATTACTCCATTCAGTCTCAAAACTCATTTACATAGTGATGATCCTCAAATGTACATCTCAGCTCTTGCCTTTCCCATCAATTTCAGACTCATATCACTTAATAGCATCTTGAATTGGCTTCCCACACTTAATTCTCAAAATACGGAGCTCTTGATAATTCCTCTAAATCTTGCTTATACCAAAATCTAGTTCATATCTATTAATATATCTGTCAGTATTCAAAAACACCTTGATTTCATCCTTGATAGCCCTTGTATGAATTTTATTTTAAATCATGCTGTCTACATGAAATATCCAAATATCTAAGCACATTTCATTACTTCCACTACTACAGTTTTGCATAACTCTTATTTTTTTTTCACATGGACAGTTGCTTTTCTTAGCAAGAATGTCTGGTTTTTACCCTCAGAACCTCTTGCTCTTTTCCCAGCACCCATGTTTTCCTTGTAAAATGCCTAGCATAGCATATCTCTGCACTGTTCAAAACTATCTCATAGTTTTCAATTTTCCCATGAGTAAAGTAGCCACAAAGCCACACTCTCCTTGTTTCTGCTACCACAGTTCAACATTGTCCTCTCATTAATCAATAGAAGATGACAGAAAATCTGTAAGGATATAGAAGATCTGAGCAACATTATTGACCAAGTTGGCCTACTTGACATATATATACAGAACCCTCTGATCAACAGGAGAAGAATATTCATCCTTTTCAAATTTATATGAAACCATCACCAAGACAGACTGTATGCTGGGCCATAAGGAAAACATTAAATAACTTAAAAGAACAACACAAAGTGTGTTCGGCTAGAAATCAATATTCTGAAATGTTTCTAAGTACTTAGAAACATTATTTAATTTGTTTCCTGAAATTAGTGAATATTTCAAGTTGTATGACTAAACATCAACATATTTGGGGTGCTGATTGTACTAGGAAAGTAAAAGGTCTCAAATCTATTATCTAACTCCTGCTTTAAGAAACTATAAGAGAGAACAACTCAGAACTAAGAAAAACATAGGGCATGGTCAAGAATAGGCATCAATGAAAATGGCAGGTACAAAATTAGTAAATGGAAAAGGTTGTCCTCTGCAAATCTGTGTAAAGATTAAAAACGAAACAGAGTATACTACCTTAGGAACATGAATAAGATAACAAAATATTCTTCTCACCTTTCTTCACAAATTCAACCAAGTAGATAAAGCTTCTTCTAAGACATAAGCTGGTGAAAATCATGTAAAAATAGACAGCTATTATTCTACATTAGTGAAAGAATTCCAAGTTTAGTTAAATTCTCTCATAAAAGAAAACCCCAGTCCCACACATTGTTCTGGCACTGCATAGATAGGGACAATGGAGAAGAATGGATTTCAGAAATAGATCCACATTTAAAAAGGCCAAGTAATTCCAGTAGTGGTACAAAAAGAACAAAACGATGGAAATGGAATGAGTCAAAATGGCACCAAATCAATTATCGATGAGAAGGAACACTCAAAAGTGAAACCAGAAGGAGAAACAGAGGAGGTGTGAGAGAAGAAAAAATGAAAGGACAGAGAATCTAGAAAAGGAAAAGTCTAAAATAATCAATTGTATCATATTACAAAATCAACTCAAAGTGAACTTTAGACAAAATTCTAACATCAATAGTTTTCAGAAAGAAAGATAAAAGACACATTTTTATAAAATTTGTCTTAAGTAAACATTTTTATGTACACCAGTCCACAAAATCACAATCCTTTCAAAAATTAGGAAATGGAACTCTCTTAAAATTAATAAATGTACTCCAGAACTTTTGGCAATACAGCATAATATAACTTTGGGAAAAAGTTTGATATTTCTTTACAAATAAAACATGCATGTACCATATGGCACATACCTCCCAATTCCAATCTTTATCCAAATTAAAATCTTAAAAATTTCTCAAAAAATCTACAAAAATAGTTTAACATTGCTCATTCACGATTGTCCAAAGGTACAAACAATAAAATGGCCACTTTTTCAAGAAGAACAGAATTGTCATGTATTCATACAATAGAATTCTATCACCTATGGCAAAACTCATAAAACGACATAGATGAATTGCAAATGCATTATGCCCAATGAAGGAATCCATCTCCCCAAAATTACATACTGTGTGATGAATGTTGCTGGTATTTTGAAACAGAACAAAACTCACAGATATAAAATACAGATTAGTGAATGTTCAGGACTGGAAAGTTGGAGATAAATTACGACCATAGAAAACGTGGATGTTTTAGAGTATTGTCACCACTGTTATTTATCTGTACTTTGGTTGTGTTTCCATTGGTTCATACATTTTTAGGACTCATGGAATAAAAGAGTGGACTTCAGTATAAGTAAATTCTATCAATTTCTTAAAGACATCCAAATGGACAGCATAAAAAATCTTGTTCAAAATCACTAGTTTTAGGCCAAAATTGAAGTGACAGCATTCAGCTTTGCTGAGATTGTAGATCACCTGAAACTCTTCCATACTAGCAGTAGAAATAGAAAAAATTGACTCATTCTTAGGAAGCTAATAATGCAGTATATATAGCAGCATGGAAGATTAATTACATCTGCTCAATAGAGCTATACAAATTACTATGGAATACTATTATTGTTAACTCATTGAATAATAAAAATGATTAGATTACTCAGATATGTGCAAAATCAAGAATTTCTAAGTCAGAGACAGCATCTAGACATAAATTTACATACTATATAATTCTACTTATACACATTAATAAATAATATTCATGGTGATCCAAAGATTGAATGTTGGATAGGGACTGATTGAAATGAGACATTGTAAAGTCATAGAATTGCTCCTGGGCTGGGAATGTGGCTTAGTGTTAGGTTGCTTGCCTAGCATGCATGAAGCCCTGGGTTCGATTCCTCAGCACCACATAAACAGAAAAAGCCAGAAGTGGTGCTCTGGCGTAAGAGGTATAGTGCTAGCCTTGAGCAAAAACAATCCAGGGACAGTGCTCAGGCCCGGAGTTCAAGTCCCAGGACTGGCAAAAAAAGAATGATTCCTTATCATGATTAAGTTGTTTGTGTTATCATGATTAAGTTGTTTATGTGGGCTTAGATATGTGTCAAAACACTGAATTACACATTTCATAGTTAATAAGTTTTATCTCTAATTTCAAAACTGAAAAGCTCAGTGACAGCTGCTGTGGTTCTTAAGAATCTTTAAGACGTTTCCCTCAAAGATTCTCAGCCTGCCTTCTGTCTGCTTGCAGCAGTCAAGTGACTGAATCTCAAGAGCTTTGCTAGCAAAGGGTATAAATCTCTTGTTTATCTCACAGCAGTGCCTCTCTTTAGACAGTAAATACTTCTTTTCCCCTGACTTCTGTGCCTCATGTAACTTCTCTTACTGACAAATTCTAGCCTAGAATGAAATGGAAAAAAAATTAACAGAAAGAGATGATAGCGGTCCACAATTCATACCAGACAATCAAATACACAAAACTGCATAGATGAAGCGAAGTTTCTGAAGTTATTTTTTAATGTTATAATCTGCAATTAACTGTTGTTAACTATTATGTAGCTTTTCCTGATAACATTGTATATTCTTGGTATCATTGTATTCAAGGGAATTTTCTTCACATTTCATGCTGAGTTGTGTAATGCAAAGACTTTGGGTTCTTTCCAATCACCACTTAAACAAGACATAGCTTTAAAGATATACTCCAAGCATTAGAACAAGTTAAGAAATGTCAACAAAATAGAAACAGTTGGAGTTGCTACCATGGAAATGTATGTAACTTGAGTTTAAGCACATATCTCAAAATATTGGCACTTTGGTGATATAAAATATAGAAACTGAGGAAATCATAGAAGCAAAAAGGATAGTCTCTCTGATCTCCTTTTTTCCTTTCTCCCTCCACCCAAAACAATTCCCTGAGTGGTTATATCTAAAACAACATGATAATATTCTTTTTCAAAAAAGATCTGACTCTGTCATTGTATCATGCCATTGGTCTTCCAGTAACATTTCTATATGGTTTCCATAAAAACACAGGACATGTTGGGTCTTAGAGTTTCATTTCTAAAAGCTCTCACTGTTAGGCAAAACTAAAATAAGTATGTATACTAGTCCCTAGCTCATCTGTCCTTTTTTACAGAGACATCAGCCCCAAACCTGTAGTGGGAAAGAAAAGATGCTTGCTACTTTCCCTTTACTTCAAGCCATAAAGAAGCAAGTTTGTGTCCTTGGAGTCCCACAACTCAGCAAGTACACACCCTCTCTGCCCACACTGGAGTGACACATGTACCATATGTCAAGATCCATTTGAAAAGCTTCCAAAGATGTGCATAAAACTTGAGGAGTCCATTTCAACTCCTCTTTCAATCAAAAGATCTACGTTGACACCCTGATACACCTGAGGATGTTTATTTTCTGGATAATGTTAAACAAAAAGTCTCTGGAGTAAGAAATGACAGGAATAGAATGGAGGTAGAGTGTTGCAATTTAAGGCCTTTGCTTCCAAAGAGAATACTATGTAGTAAAACTTTGATGCCCCTGGAAACATTAAAAACAAACAAAACTTGTACTATATATGAGCCTATGAATCAATTTTTGTTTTACTGCTTATTTAGATGACTATCAAAAGAAGCAATGTCTGTTAATAAAGGAATGACTCATCAGGTTAATTAAAATAATAAAGTCACATGACAGGATAGACTGAGCTAGAAAACCTCTATTTGAACTAGCTTATTTCCAAACCAAAAGTAAAGCTCTCAAGTCTCCACATAATAATAAATAAAATTGTTACTGACTCACCAAGATGTGCTAATAATAAAATTAAGAATCACTCCGTATTTCTGAATAAAAATTACCAGCAAGATATGGAATATTCCAGCTTGAATAGAATACACACTTCCAAAAGATTTCTGGCCTCAATGTGTTGAGGTGAGATGTTTCATTACTGTGACTCCTGCCAGAGATTATAAAAAGGAACATAATTTCTACACTTCAGTGTGATCACAGAGGCTCCACACAGATATGGGAGCAGAGATAGTAAGCAAGCTGAGAGAGATTCATTTCACCCTTGTATTTCTAAGCTTGCAGCTTCAAACAACAAAGCCCTTATTGTGTAGTAATTATATTTTGTCACTTTACATCATAATGTAGCTTGTTGTCTACTTTTGTTTACTAAATCACCTGGAGTTTGCAAATTGTTCTTGTAATTATCTGATTTTCTATCTGATTGGGACAGTGTTTCTCTAACTGGGAGTGTGAATGCTCTGGGGAGATTACATCTCCTCCTGGGGATGTGAAAGTCAAAGCAAAGACAAGACTGGTGCATTTCTTTGCACACTAATTTGTCTCACTAATGGCAGAGAAAGCAAACAGGAATATTGGGATATCTTATTTTGAATGAATTTTACAACTTTTCTTCCATATTGTGTCATCAAAAGATACTTGTATGTTTTACTGGCATTTGTGTATTATGCAGTTAAAGGTGTAACTCATTTTGATCATTAAATTAGTCATTTTTTTCTTTGAATATCAGAATAGGAAGAATAGAAATATTTTTACATCTTTGAAAATTAAGAATTATAGTTGTTTTATAATATAACCTACACAGTTAATGGCAATATATCCTCTCTGAAGTATATTAATATTCCAAATTCTACTTGATTTGATAAGTCATTGTCTATATTTTTATTTTATGTTAGGCTTCATTCCATGAACAGTGGTATAAACTACAGAATATTGTTTATTCCAGTAATTCCACAAGTTGCTTATTTACAGTCCAGTCTTCAGTGAGTTAATATGCACAGTTAGAAGTAATAATGCCACCGAGTGAACTTTTGTCCATGACCAACTTCTAAATATGTGAGACTCCATATCATCTCAACTCAATATCAAGTCAATATCAACTAACAACTCAATATCCAATGTAGTCCCTACAACAGGTATGCTTGATAGTTTGCAAAGAGAATATCTACAAGAATGATATTTGTTTTATTGCTCATGTGGCCTATTTAACAAGACATATAGCTCATACATTCTTGACATTACATATATTTTCAATTTAAAGACTTCCATTGATTCTACTTCTATTACATACTCTTGTATTCGTTTATTCAATGTGACATTTATTATTTCTAATTTGCTTCCATATATAATCAAGAAAGCGAAGAGTTACAGAAGTAATAACAATTACATAAAACCATTGTGAACATCTTCATGTTTCTACTAAAAAATTTTATGTTTTTAGATTTTCTAAAACGTGTATTATTATTCCTATAATTTTATGCTATGTTTTTGTTATATTTATCATTGTTTTCTCTAATATTCCATCCACAAGTAAATGAAAAGTATATTGTTATATACTAGATCTTACCTGGTTGAGACGAAATGAAACAGTTAATGTAGCTGTCTTCCCTCTTCACAAGCACCTTAATGAAAATAGTATAAAGTAAGAAGCAGGAGAGTTCTACCTGTATTGTTCAGTGGCCTAGTGAAATACATTTATTTGCAAAGAAGACTAAAGAAAATGGAGGTAATAATGTAATACTAAAATGCTGGAATATACTGAGCTCAGAAACAATTATTTCACAGATGATGAAGAGAATATCAGTGAATGAATGAATAAATAAAATGTGTTTTGCTGAATACACTAGCAATTTGTGACATCTGTGGAAGATGTTAATAAAATGTAATTTACCATATCAATTCCAAATAAAGGATATGTTTCTGATAACCTGTCAGCATGTTTCTATCTTGAAATTTCTGTACATCTAGCATGGTTTTCTTGCTGTGCTTGAAGAGAATTCTAGAACATCAGACTTTGTATAATTGTAACAATACCATCTAGAGACAAATAATAAAGAGTTTAAAGCATGTACATTTTTTCTGTGAGTTTCATTTCTTATAATTCCCTTTTAGTAGCATCTTTGTGTCACTAAGTTATGCTTATTGACACTGATACTATATAACTTGTATCTAACAGGCAGTATTCATCATGTATGAGAAATTCTGTACAACCTCAAATTGTCTGTTTTACAAGGCTGTAGGGCCATATACAAAACAGTTCTCTACCCATTTTTCTCTGCCTACATGTCACTTGAGTACTATCTGCCAGGATTATTCATTGCTTAGACATGCCATTCCATCATTCGATTCTCAAAATTAAAAGGTATGTTCACTAAAACATATTCTTCACTCATAACACACTGTCAGAGCATGAAAAACTATACAGGAAATGTTTTAGAAGAACCTTTTTGGACCATTTGGAAATTAAGCCAACAAAATATATCTCAGTGAGCAGAAATAGACATGAGTATGCCCATAAAAAATGACAATTTTGTAACACCTTTTTAACCAGAAAACCCCAAACATTTTAACCCTTCTAAGAATATGTTTTTGTTACAAAATTCTAATATGAATGCATTTGGTGGTTTGAAGAAAAAACGATATCATTATATATAGAACTGAGTAAAAATCATGGCATTCATTGTGAAACATCGTAATTCAGTTTCCATTTAACCAGTTAAATGATCTAAAAAATAAGTCTCTGGATTTATTGTAATCTGTATAAAAGGAGTTTTGTATTTACTATAAGAATGTAGTGAATACTCAGTCTTAATTCTCTAACTCTTTGATGATCCTTTCAGATATTAAGGGTTGCTTCTGTTTCAGGCATTTCATAAACAGTGAGGTAATGGGACCGGATTTAGAACTACAGCCGCAAAGGCAAACCTACACACAGAGAAACTATCTGTCCTTGTAAGGATGTACTGTTAGCTATCTATCCAAGGACAGATGGCATACTATTTAGTCGACTTTTCATTAAGAATTTGGTTAACCCCATCAAAGATTAGTTCCAGGGGCTGGGGATATGGCCTAGTGGTAGAGCGCTTGCCTCATATACATTAAGCCCTGGGTTTGACTCCTCAGCACCACATATACAAGAAAGAAATTTTAAAAAGCCTGAAATGGTGCTGTGGCTCAAGCAGTAGAGTACTAGCTTTGAGCAAAAAGAAGCTAAAGACAGTGCTCAGGCCCTGAATTTAAGCCCCAGGACTGGCAACAACAACAACAACAAATCTTAGTTCCACATTGCAGGGTTAGTGATTTGACAATTTCTATTGTAGAGTGTTTTTGCAAATCCTGTTCAAGATAATAACTTAGCACGTCTGATTAAAAAACTCTTCTCTCAATAGTAATGATGAGTTAGTCATGACCAATGTTTTTCACCTCTTCCAGAATACAGTAGTTTCCATAATCTGAGTCAAATATATCTAGATCTTCATTTTGTTACTATTATGAATATTGCCTCTATGAACATACATGTAAAAGTTTTCATGAGATATGTATTCCTTTCTCTTGGATACTTACCTAGAACTGACATGGTAGGGTCACATAGTTAATTAATTACATTTTTAGCATTTTGTAGAACTGACATATTGTTTCACAAAGAAGTTGCACCATTTTGCACAATTTCCAGTCAGGAAAATATGAATACTCAATTGTATTGTATAGTCCTCCTAGTTGCTAAGTGGTATCCTATTTCATTCATATTTCCTTAATGATTACTAGCATTGAGCATCAATTTTATTGATTGCTCTAGTAGATTTTTGAGGAATATTTATTCAAATACATTAGTACACAACCTGATGAATTCACTTCCTGATGTATATTAGATTTTAGAAAAGATTAATTAGACAAGAAATTGTATTAGATAAAATTTAACTAGAACCTTGTAACATGCACTTGAATTGCATATCTACAATATATACAATATTTAGGAACATATAATCAATAGGAAGATTAATCATTGTTTTGTAATTTTGTCATAGAAGTAAATATTATGCAATGACAATGTATGAATCAGAAAGCATAGCATTAAGATATTAGTGCCCTAAATTTTAGCTTTCTTCTTTCATACAAATCTAATTCAGTGAAATGTATGCCTATAAAACAGCTTTTTTTCTTTTACATGTAGTATTATTCCTAGCTTTCTAATTCTTCAAATGTTTTAAAAACTGAAAATGACATTAGAATTGAAGTGTCTATATGTATGTACATATATATGTACTAGTAACAGTTGAGAGCATTTTTTCATTTGTTTTTTTTACTATATGAAAATAGCTAAATCCCAGCATATTTACACTTTCAAATATTGCACTTAATTATCTCCCCTGCTTAAGCAAAACAGCAACAACAAAAAAGACAATTGAAGGTAGTTAGAAGCATATTCCATAATGGGCTTTTATTGTAAGATGAGCTAAAACAAAATGGTGAGCATTACTGTTTCTGAATAACAATATTGCAAGTTTATTAATATGACTTCAAGGGCCAAGAGTTGATGGATTTGTTTTAAAAGTATAATCTGAATTTTTATCTCAGTAAATAATCAATCACAAAAACATATGTATTGATACAGTGTCCACAAATCATATTTGGAAATAAACATATTTCTTCTCTAGTACAAAGATTATAAGAAATACAACCTAGAGTACATTTTTAGTATGTCAACAAATTAAGATTTTCCTAATTAAGGCTACTTCAAGGATCATTTTGTGTAGTAAATCTATATGAGCTCATCTGAGTGCAATAGCTCTTCTTACTGATTTATTTTTCCTCCAAAACTAGATAATTGGCAGTGTTAGATTTAACGTAAGCACACCAGGCAACATTTTTATTTAATTTTTCCCCTTTATTGTCAAGTGAATTACAAAGGGGTTACAGTTTCGTATGTAAGGTAGTGAGTGCATTTCTTTTTTTTTTTTCTTATTTATTGTTAAAGTGATGTACAGAGAGGTCACAGTTTCATACGCTAGGCCTTGGGTACATTTCTTGTACTGTTCATGTTCAACTTGTTACCTCCTCCCTCATTTTCCCCAGCCTGTCCCTCCTCCTTTTCCTGTACACCTCCTCCCCATGAGTTGTACAGTTGGTTTACACCAAATGGTTTTGTAAGTATTGCTTTTGGAATTGTCTTTTTATCCTTTGTCTCTTGATTTTGGTATTCCCTTTCCCTTCCCTAGTTCTAGTACACTTATATACAGTATCTAGGATACTAAGATCAGATACAGTGATAGCGGGAGTGAAACCACAGGAAGGGAATAAGAGAGAAAAAAAAGGTATGTCTTCACATGGCATGTTAAAAATAATTACAACAATGATATAACACTGTTTCTATTGTTTATTTCACTTAGCATTATCCTATGTGTTCATAAGCCCATAGAAATTGGGCTACTGTGATCCTCTGCTATGACTAGCCTAAACATGTACTAATTATTTCCTATGAGGGAAACCACAGAGGCCTTCTTTCTTTGGCTCTGGCTAACTTTACTTAGTATAATTTTTTCCAAGTCCTTCCATTTCCTTGCGAATGGGGCAATATCATTCTTTCTGACAGAGACATAGAATTCCATTGTGTATATGTACCACATTTTCCTGATCCACTTGTCTACTGAGTGGAATCTGGGTTGGTTCTATATTTTAGCAATGACAAATTGTGCTGTGATGAACATTGTTGTGCTGGTGGCTTTAGGGTGATCTTGTTTGTAATCTTTTGGGTAGATGCCCAAAAGTGGGCTGCTAGGTCATAGGGGAGCTCTATGTTTAGCCTTCTGAGGGACCTCCATACCACTTTCCAGAGTGGTTGAATAAGTTTACATTCCCACCAACAATGTAGTAGGGTTCCCTTTTGGCCACATTCCCTCCAACATTAGCTGTTGTTAGTTTTCCTGATAATGGACATTCTTACAGGGGTGAGGTGGAATCTCAATGGTGTTTTTTTTTTTAATATACTTTTATTATCAAACTGAATTACAGCGAGGTTACAGTTTCATACATTAGGCATTGGATACATTTCTTGTACTGTTTGTTACGTCGTCCCTCATTCCCCCCCTCTCCTCTCTCCTTTTCCCTCCCCCACCATGAGTTGTTCAGTTGTTCAGTTCATTTTCACCAAACAGTTTGTAAGTATTGCTTTTGTAGTGTCAATGGTGTTTTAATATGCATTTCTTTTATGGCCAGTGATGTAGAGCACTTCTTCATATGTCTTTTGGCCATTCTCATTTCCTCATCAGAGATGTCTCTTTTCAGGTCTTTAGCCCACTTGTTAAGGGGGCCGGTGGTCCTTTGAGGATTTGTTTTAGAGGAATTTAACTTTTGGAGTTCTATGTGTATTTTAGATATGAGATCCTTGTCCGTTGTATGGCTGGTAAAGATCTTCTCCCAATCTGTGGGCTTTCTGTTTATCTTGTAAGCTATGTCCTTTTCCTTGCAGAAGCTCTGCAGTTTGATGCAGTCCCGTTTGCCCAACCTTTCTTTGATTTGTAGCATTTCTGGGTCTCTTTGTTAAGGCAGTTTCGTCCTGTGTCGAGGACCCCAAGTGTTTCTCCTATTCCTTCTTGTAGTGTTTTCAGGGTATCTGATTTTACTTCAAGTTCTTTGATTTATTTGGAATTGGTTTTGGTGCAGGGTGATATATAAGGATCTAGTTTTAATTTATTACTGGTGTTGAACCAGTTTTGCAACACCATTTGTTGAAGAGGCTGTCTTTCTTCCATTCTACTTTTAGCTCCTTTATAAAAAAATTAAGTAGCCATAGTTCTGCCGGTTCATTTCTGGGTCTTGAGTTATGTTCCATTGGTCCTCAGGCCTGTTCTTGTGCCAATACCAAGCTGTTTTTATTACTATAGCTTTGTAATATAGAACTTGAAGTTTGATATTGAAATTCCTCCAGCACTGTTCTTTCTACTTAGGATTCTTTTTGCTATTGGGGGTCTTTTGTTGTTCCATTTCTGGATTTCTGGATTGCTTCCTCTATTTCATTAAAGAATTGTGTTGGAATACTGATGGGTATTGCATTGAATTTGTAGCTAGCCTTTGGCACTATTGCCATTTTGACAGTGTTAATCCTCCCAATCCAGGAGCATGGGAGGTTTTTCCATTCCCTTATTTCTACCTTAATTTCTTGTTTCAGGTTTTTAAAGTTCTCATTATAGAGGTCTTTCACTTCTTTGGTTAAGGTTAGTCCTAAGTATTTTATGTTTTTTTGAGGCTATTGCAAAAGGAATTGCTTTCCTGATTTCATCTTTGGTCTTCAGGTCATTGGCATATAAAAAAGCCATTGGTTTTTGAAGATTTATTTTATATCCTGCTGCTTTGCCAAAGTTTTGGATCACCTCAAGTAACTTGGGAGTAGAGTCTATGGGGTTCTTTAGATACAAGATCATGTCATCTGCAAAGAGATAGAGTTTCTTTTCCTATTTGGATCCCTATTATGTCTTCCTCTTGCCTTATTGCTATGGCTAGGAATTCTAGTACTATGTTGAAGAGGAGAGGAGAGAACAGACAACCTTTTATTGCTCCTGATTTCAGAGGAAATAGCTTTAACTTTTCACCATTAAGAATAATGCTCACTGTGGGTTTATCATAGACAGCTTTAATTATATTCAGTAATGTTTCCTGGAATCCTAGTTTCTCTAAGCTTTTATCATAAACAGGTGCTGGATTTTTATCTAACTCTTTTTCCACATCTAGAGAAATAATCATGTGATTCTTGACCTTGCTCTGGTTGATGTGGTGGATTACGTTGATTGACTTGTGTATATTGAACTAGGTTTGCATACTTGGAATGAATCCAGTTTGCAGGCAACAAATATTTTGGTAAGTTTATCTAATAGTCTATAGGAAAAAATCTCAAATTTGGTAAGAGCAGTTTTACAGTCATGAAGGTTCTGAAGTAAAGTAGAAATATGAAGGTCATAGAATATAAGTTCAAATTTTAAAAATGTGAAGTCTATAAAAAAAACTAGCGAACAGCTCATCTATTTTAAAATCCTTATGTCATCATAAAAATGAATCCAAATTTATTGAAACCCTGAAGGAGTCTCTCATTTCTGAAGAGTAGTCAGAAATTCAAATGCTCTCTTATTTCTAAAATGTTATTAGTGCTCAAAATACTTCCTTCATTGTCAGTGCTGAGCCTGGTGGTATGATCCCACTCCTTATCGGTTTAGATGTTAAACCAAGAACATAATCTCTACTTAAGGCTCCTTGAAACTTGCCACATCATTTAGCACAAATCAAAAGAGAGAGATGATTTCCTTTTATCTTTTCTAAGTCTCTCAGTTGTGTTCTTTTCCTCAACTATGTCTAAAAAAGTGGCACACATTTTCACATGGATACCTTATCACTGATCAGATTATACTTTTAGCTATGATACTAAAAGTAGAATCACTTGATTAAAAGATAATCACAGTTTTAGATTTTGATATTTATTGTCAAGTCATGATAAAAAGCCTACTTTTAATTGAACTCACATAAGCAGTAAAATAGAATATCCATTTCTTTCATTTTTTGATATTGTTGCCTTTTGAACCTTTGCACAGAAGAAAGAGAGATTATATTAATAGAAGAAAGAAACACTGTATTAATAAAACTTAATAAAAATCTTTCTATACTTAGTGGCCATTTCTGTTTTTTCTTTCTTTGAAAATCCTTCACATTTTCTTATCTGCTTCATTGACGTTTCTCTAAGAAAATATAGACAAACCCTCTTTGCATGATAATATTATTACATCATTGTATATGTGTACCATACTTTCTGATTTCAATATTAATTAAGCTTATAATTAAAAAGAATTTTACTATGATAGTCTTAACTGTTTGCATTTTGTTGGGTCATAGTCAGGGCTGATCTTTGTTATGGATTGGGACTGATTATTCCTGAAAACCTGAGAAGCTCAGCTATTTCCTTCGAAGTCCTTTGACTTTGAAAATTAAGTGTAAATGTGATCTGTGCACCACTATTAGAAATTGTGTAAAAATAATAAAGTTCATGTATTAATGGCTTTGTCAGGTGGAGGTGCCATTAAAGTTGACTGATCTAGAAGATGTTTCCTGAAGTTTTAACATTGTATTTTGAATCTATTATTTAATAATATTATTTGCCCACACATGTGTCCATCTATTCATTTAGTTATGTTCTTGTTATAAAGTGTTTGCACTCACTGTGCAAATAACCACTGGGTTATCTACTCAGGTAGCATCATAGCATTGTTATTTTAAAAAGTTGAATGAGGAAAGCATAAGTATATACATTCCTCTTCCCCATTTTAGATATGCAAGAAATACTTTTATTTTTGCTTTTTGTCTTTCCTTCTCTCCTACCCCTTTTGGAAATGTGTGAAGAGCTGGATGATGAATGATTTAGAGGAGGAAGACAATAAGCCATGTAAAGTCCAGATCCTTGTGCTTCATTACAAGGCCTTCTGTTAGCCAGACAACTTAAGCATCTTTTTAACAGGACCTCTCATGGATGACCCAGCTAGCCCCCCTCAGGAAAACTGGAACACAGAGTTTTCTGACCATAACAGGAGATGTCACACCTTGCTGAAAAGAGACACTTGACATAAATGGATCACTGTAACTTTGTTCCAACTTGGCTAAATTTCCTAGCATAACCTTCTCCTTTAAAAAGCACAGAGACAATTAGCACAGGTTTAGGCTAGTTACAGCAGAGGATCAAAAGAGCCCAATAGCTATAACCTTATGAACACATAAGATGATGCTAAATGAAATAAACTCTATTTTATGGAAATGAGTGTTATATCACTGTTGTAATTACTTTCAACACTACTTTGAAACCATAGCTTCTTTTGTTGATGATCCTCTTGTATCCCCTTCCTGTGGTTGTCCCAGCGCTATCACTGTATCTCATCTGAGTACCCTGGATACTGTATATACTTGTATTAGAACTAAGGAAGTGAAAGGGAATATCAAAATTGAGAGACAGGGCTGGGGATATAGCCTAGTGGCAAGAGTGCCTGCCTCGGATACACGAGGCCCTAGGTTCGATTCCCCAGCACCACATATACAGAAAACGGCCAGAAGCGGTGCTGTGGCTCAAGTGGCAGAGTGCTAGCCTTGAGCGGGAAGAAGCCAGGGACAGTGCTCAGGCCCTGAGTCCAAGGCCCAGGACTGGCCAAAAAAAAAAAAAAAAAAAAAAAAAAAAAAAAAATTGAGAGACAAATGATAAAAAGACAAATGACTCCAAAAGCAATACTTGCAAAACCATTTGGTGTAAACCAACTGAACAACTCATGGAGGGAGAGGGAAAGGGGGAGGGGGAGTGAGGGAAGAGGTAACAAATAGTACAAAAAATGTACCCATGGCCTTACATATGAAACTGTAACCTCTCTGTGCATCACTTTGACAATAAATAAGTAATTATTTTTAAAAAAGACTTTTATTAAGGTTTTAACAAAAAGCAAAGAGCCATTCTATCACAAAGAGAAAGTCATTTTGGATCTCTATGGACAAAAAAGTCCTGGCAGCCACCCTCTCAAACACACATATATATATATACATATATATGTATAAATATATGTATATATATGCACATATATATGTGTGTGCATGTATTTATATATGTATATTATATGTATTTATATATCATATATGTATTTTTATATATTATATGAAATATAATATATATTTATATATATTTATATATATATATGTATGTATTTTTTGCCAGTCCTTGAGCTTGAACTCAGGGCCTGAGCACTGTCACTGGCTTCTTTTTGCTCAAGGCTAGCACTCTACCTCTTGAGTTAGAGTGCCACTTCTGGCTTTTTCTCTTTATGTAGTGCTGAGAAATTGAACTCGGAGCTTCATGCATGCTAGACAAGCACTGTACCACTAGGACACATTCCCAGCTCCCATTAGCCACCATCTCTATTCTGCCATGACTGTGTGGACTCTGGTGTGTCCCGAGAAGCACATACTTGAAATGTAGAAAAGCCATCTGGCTGACCTGGTTCTTAGTGAGGTCATGATAGCATGAACCACACAGAGAATCATCAGTGTCAGAATGGCTACTCACATGCTTTCAGCAAAGCATGCAATGGTGATTAGAGAAGAAAAGAAAGGAGACAAGGTGTCTAAGTAGCAGTTTAAAGAGGAAGATTTTCATTACTCTTGTTAGCCAGAAGCTGGCAAATGGAGTCAGTATGCATGCCACGGGACATTTTGTTATAGAAGTTGGAGTCAAAACTGTTATAAGAGTCATGAGAAGGAAGTGCAAACAGCTGGTAGGGAGCAAGTAAAGTTTAAGATGCTGGAAGTGTGGATATAGCCAGACAGCCAGAGCCTCCAAATGCCAGAAGAAGCTGTACTTGGAGAAAGATGCTCAGAGCTTGGGAATGCCCACTGCACCAGAAGGAAGGGAAAAAGAAAAAAGCCCAACAAACAATGGAGCATTGACTGATGGCCCAACAGTGGGAAGTACTGGAGAAACTCAGAAACCCAGTGCACACTTGGGACACACCACCAAGCTATTGGCATCTCAAAAGTCCAGTGGAGCCCATCATTTTGTAAAGGCAGCTGTGCAATGCTTGGCAGTTAAACAGTCTCGGAACTCTCTACTGAGCACCAAATACTGATATCCACCATAAGCCTAAACTCTAGGGCCCTTCCCTCCTATAAGGTCTTCTGAAGAGTGTAAGGCGGACACACCTGGCCTACATATTTAAACACACACACACACACACACACACACACAGTGTGAGAGAGAGAGACAGAGACAAAGGGAGAAGGGGCAGGAAGTGAGAGGGGGTGTGCAAGGAGAGAGAGAGCTGTTCATTTACCTGTTTAAATATATTGAGTACTGTTATATTTATTTGAGTATGATTTGTCTCTTCTGTAAATCATGAAAATAGTTCTTTACCTTTTTATTTTATCATTCTAGTATACACTCATAACTTACTACCATTTAATTTTGGAATTTGTTGTTGTTTATTTTATTTTATTTTGCCAGTCCTGGGGTTTGAACTCAGGGCCTGAGCACTGTCTCTGGCTTCTTTTTGCTCAAGGATAGTACTCTGCCACTTGAGCTACAGTGCCACTTCTGGATTTTTTCTATATATGTGGTACTGAGGAATTGAGCCCAGGGCTTCATGTATGTGAGAGCAAGCACTCTACCACTAGGCCACATTCCCCACCCTAATTTTGGAATTTGATTTAAACCTTTCCTTTTAACTGACATCATCATATGTGAGCCCAGTGATATTAAGTCTTCTTTCTTGGATCATAAGACCCAATTTATTTTGCCTGTATTTTAGATCTTTATGGCAAAAGGACCATCCGATTTTGGTTCCAATATCAATATTTTCTAGGGTAGGTTCAATTATTCTCCACTGACAGGCCAAGATGAGTGGCTTGAAACTGTTCATGCTGACTTCCTTTTTCCAAGGCATTGGGTTAATGGTCCTGCAGAAGTCCACTTGGGCTAGGAGAACATCCTTGAGCTGCTTGTGGAGTCACGCAGGAATGGCAGGATTCTTCAGATCATTGCTGTTACCATTCACAGAGACCCGCCTAATCCCATGGCCTGGAAAACATAAAGGACCAAATGAAAGAATTAGTGAATACACTTCTCCTGACAACAGGATGTTCTTGAATTCTCAATAAACTAAATATACTCTACAACCCAATCTGTGTCCTTGGAGCAATATTCTGTACGTATTATAATGCATTTTACATCTGAAGAGCTAATGTTGCAGGAGCTAGTTATCAAATGTAGCTTAGTTCGGCACAGTCAAGAGGCCTCTTCAGATTGGAATGTGTGACTTTAGACTCACCAGCACTGCATCTTACTGCCACAATAATTGCAGTAGGGAAAACATTATGGAACCTAAAGAGAGTTGTGTTGTATTCAGTGCAACTGAGGGAAAGAAATTAAGAGGAATTTCTGTAAGAATTTAAATAATGTATAGTTTAAATACTATATAATATTATCATGCAGCCCCCAAGCTTCAAATCTATTTTATGCGTATGAATCTTAAGAGAAAATGATCAAAGAAGCCTACATGCAAACTGCAGAAGTACTATCATAAGACCCAGGAAAAAAACTCAAAGGCTATGTTTTGAAAGGGAAAGATGTTTAAACATATTAATATTATGAGAATCAATGTCTTTGGATAATAAAGTGGTCATTTTTCCTAAAGACATACTGCAAAACAATTAAAATACATTCAAATACTAAATAACAATAAGTCAACTTACTGTTTAATATTTAATGACAATTGATAAATTCATAGAAATTTAAATATACATATATTTTCAGAAAAATACTTAAAGGCCTTTAAAACTTAGGGCCTAAATGAAGTTGAGAACAAGCTACCTTAATTAGAAAATTAATTATCCCTGTTTTCTAAACTTCTGTACAAAACAGTATTCAGCTAGATGTAGCATGTGCATCGAATAGATTACCTTCAAAAGAGTCTCAAAATTAGAAAATCAATCTATAAGTAATTTTACTCCACAGCAATTCTTAAATAGGTCCATATGAAGTTAGAAAAAAAAAGTCAATATTTTTAACTGCCATGTAACTTATGAAAATTATACTACTTAGGTAATGAATTTCTCTACTTTGAAACTATCTGTATACAATCAGATTTAAATTTATGGCTGATACTCCACACAGATCTATCATCACAAACCTGAAAAAAACATGTAATGAGTCTTAAAGAAATGCTGTTTTAAATATTTGCTATCCAGTTCTATACTAGCAAGCCCAAAAGTGGAAATATTCAATACTCCCAATAAAAGGAACTATAATTTTCAGGCAAAAATTAAGGAGACTATGAAAAAAATCCATGGAGTTTAATCCCCAACTGAAACACTGTAATTGCTACTTATAATGAAATTGGGCATTATTTTGATCAGTACAGTGAAAGTTCAGTACAGAATTAAGCTTCCTTATAGAAAATAATATCATTTCATATCTAAACACACCATAAGAAGAACACATAGTATGTATATATACATATATGTACGTATATATACATACGAACATATAGTGGTAAATTAATTTTTAATAAATTTGCCAAGAGAGCATAAATATAATTCTTCGGCTAAAATTAACATATGAAGTGGAGAAGCAAATATCTATCTCATTTGGGACTCATTACCAGCTTTGCTTTTGGCCCAGAGAAGAAAAAAAAAAAGGGAAGAGCTTTTCATTATATTCAGTGTCAGAATATTCAACCTTAGTAGGCTATGCAAGGGAGAAAGAAGGTGCCTAAAGCACAGAGGAAAATACAGAATTTTGATCCATATTCTCCTTTCTAGATGCTTAATGCTGGTCAGGAAGCTTGCCATCATATTGATATGTGATCCTTATGGGCACAAATTTCAGCCATTTCTCCTAGGGATGTCATGTCAAATGAATGCCAGGTCTCATTATAGGTTCATTATGAGCCCTGATCTCTATTTTCTTTTGAATTCTATTAATGACAACTGAAACAGTGAATTTCCTTGGGAGAAAAATTAAGCTGCCTTTCTATATTCTTAATTTATTAGCTTGAGGTTCCCCAAAGATGGAGCCTTAGAGTAAGGTTTATGAAGCCAGTAATGTGATCCCAAGAACTTGAGAGTTACAAGAGTTTAAGAGGAAAATAAACAAAGAGGGGCATTGCTTTAATACCTTCTAGGATTCACATGGGTATTTGCCAGGCTAGATTTACCTCCCCTGGTGTGGATATGCTAAGCTTACTTCCTTATCAGTGCTCCCCTTTTCACCCTCTCCCCTGGGCACCCAACCCGTGGCCAAGGTGGAGGGAAGGCACACGGGCAAGCCTAAAATGCAAGCGGCCGAATGAGATCCCCTTTTCCTCCCTTCTTACCCACCAAGGAAGCCAGGCGCAGATGGATCTCAGAGACGCTTCGGAGAGCAATCCGGTTTAATCAGGAGGAGCTTACAGTAATATAATGATGACAACGAGGATTGAGCAGGAGCTGGCGATAGGCTGGCGAGCTCGTCCATCCAAGAGCAGCTCCCAAGGACCTCCCTCATGGGCTAAGGTCACTCCCCATAGTACCACCCTCTGGGCAAAGCCCACGAAAAGGGAGCACATGTGCTCGCTGGCGCAAGGTGGGGGATGGTCTCAAAGCTATCCCTTCTGGTTCCGGACCCAGAAGGAGATAGGTGTGGCTCACTTCCACACTGCCCAGGGCTGGAGGAAGGGCGATGTCTCGGGAGCGCTCTCATCGCCCTTCCCCCCTTAAGGCCAAGATGAATCCCCAACAGGTATTAAATCTTGCAGAATTTTGTGGTTTATGGAAAACATCTCAGAATTTCAACGCAGAGAACAATACAATAGACTATTTCTCCATTAGCTTCTATCCCCTTTTGGTCAAAAATAACCCCATAGGCCTTGACATTTCATTCTCAATTGTATAACCATGAGTACGTCTAAAATCTGAGTATTCCTACTTTATGTTCTCAATCCCTAGAACAAAACTATGGAAAGCCCATGCCCCAAAGGAGACACTCTCAGATAAGAGCTACATGGGTTCAGAAATATCTTTAAAAAAAAAAAAAGCAGTACACGAAGGACTATAGAAAACATTACACACAGAAAAGTGTGGGTAGTTTATGCTTACTATCATAGCTTAGTATGAAGACCTTCAAATAGAAATGCGTGTGAGATATGGTCTTTAGAATAATGAGCAAAAGGCAAGACTGGAGTTATGTCTCAAGTGGTTAGTAGCTGGTAAGTAAGTGTGATGCCTTAATATGATACAAGGAAGAAAGGAAGAAAAGAAAGAAGGAAAGAAAGGAAGAAAGAAAGAGAAAGGAAGGAAGGAAAGAAGGAAAGAAGGGAGAGGAAATGGAGGAAGAAAAGAAGAAAGAAAAGAAGAAATGAAGGAACAATCAAAGGAAAGAAGGAAAAGGGAAAGAATATGGAGGAAGGCATCTAGATGGATTTGATATGATTCATTAGAGGTGCCTGTGCATCGATTTACATTAAATACTTGATCAGAATTAAAAATACTGGAATAACATGAAAGGAAAAGCAGGTAGAGATTAAAGTACTACTTCATATACACAACTTAATTATTTTGCCACTTACTCTTACGTTTTTTTCTCAATATCTGATAAATGATACAAAAATGGCCTTAATAGTTAAATATTTAAAGACTATTCCAATTTTATATTTTAAGAATAC
Source organism: Perognathus longimembris pacificus (assembly GCF_023159225.1). Lineage (NCBI taxonomy): Eukaryota > Metazoa > Chordata > Mammalia > Rodentia > Heteromyidae > Perognathus > Perognathus longimembris. Next base: position 132,863,732 of record NC_063162.1, on the reverse strand, counting down.
CGTAAAACCTAAATGGACATAAGGAAAAATGTTTTATTAAGCTATATTATTAGGAATTAAAGCATTATGGATAAATTCCTTGCCTGGTTCATTGACAACTAAAATAAACATGCAGGGAAACACCCAAAGATGATCTGCCTCCTTTCTGATATGGCAGAGGAAGCATCAAACTTGTTTTCAGAAGCAGTTGGTCTGAATGTTAGGCTTATTTCATTGTTATTGTATAACCTTGGACTAGTCTCTGGAGTCTGTGTACATAAAATTCAACTAATAAAACTTGCTTGACAATGGTGCTGTTGAGTGTAGTGTCAAAGAAGATAATGTGCTAGAAGATTTTGTCCCACTGGACCATTTATCTCACTCTTTATTGCCTCTTCCATGACTCAGGGATTTCAGAGACAATCTTGTATTTGTCCGTAGTCTAGGATTAAGAACATTCAGGAAACTTTGCCAGGCATTTGTTAGTTCCAAACATTCTCGACCTATACTCATAGCAAATTACTTCATGGATTATGTTAAAGGCTTTGGTCATACATACATTTTAATACATGATATGTCCCTTGTTATCCCTCTTTCCTTAACAGGTAATTTGTCATCACTGAAAATTTGCTCCAGCTAAAACCTCATCTTTACTGTAATACTTTTAAGATTTTAGCTGACATTTATCCTGTCAACATAATAAGTATGGAAATTTTGGTGGTTTTCTACCAGCACCTGACCTTGCTTTGATTGTATTTTTAGTTCTCAAATATAATTAAAATCATCTAAAGAAACTTCTTCAGGATAAGTAGTATTCAATTAACCATATTCACAGTCTATCACACTTTTCTGAATCCTAATATTGTAAATTTCTCATATGACCAAACCATATACTTACTGAGTAGATAATATTTCTTTGAAAAGTCAGATTATAATTATTTAATCATAACAGAAAGTCATAAACTATACCTTAATATTTGTTTGGAGTAGTTATAATTGTAAACTGTGTTTATAAACTATTAAGTGTTTGAAATATAAAACCTTTGCAATCAAACATTTATAATCTACACTGCATTATCAATCTCAGTAACACACTTTCAAAGAGACTTCTTTAAAATGTACAGTTAAAGTTCTCTCTAATAATTCTTTTTCCAAAGAGGACTAAGCCAGAGGGGCGGAAAAGAGTTTTCCTAAAACTTCACAAGGGTAGACAAACCAAAATGTCCAAAGCTTCTTGAGAAATGTGTTTGAGAAATAAGTTCCAATTATAAATATTAAGAAGCCAGGGGTAATTCTACAATACAAAAATCATTTAACTGGGGACTTGAAATTAGAGAAACATGAGTTAGAAATATAAACTTAAAGTTGACTTTGTACTAAAAGTATCATTTCACATGCTTGGGTACGTAGCAGAAAGATTTAGACTTTTTGAACAGTATTAATTAATTTCTCTGCTTATACTTGTGCATTGCATTCATATATGTGTGCATATATGTGTTTGTGAATATATTACACTATTAGGATGTGATGGCTCTATCAATTGACCATTAAAAAATAAGCAAATTGTTCACTTAAGCTGACATTGTGCTGGGAGGGGTGGTCTTTGAAGAACAATGCAAATCAGCTTGTAGGAAGTGTGTTTTTTGTTAGAATGGAAAACATATTTACAATGGGCCATTTACCCTTTCTGCCCACCTATGGCCATGAACAAGGTACAACCTGTGGCCATCAGGCTTTGTCAATGTGACTAACACTCTTTCTTACCACTCACATGAATGGCTAGAAGATGGCAAGGTACATCATTTAGATTTGATCTTATACACAGAAAAGTATGTGACTATCTCAAACTGCTTGGGATACTAAAAAGTACCTACGGATAAACTTACCCAAGGTGGCAAAAGATTCCAACCACAAAAACTTTTATAACTTTGGAGAAAGGTGTTGAAAATGACACCAGAAAATGGAAATGCCTTCTATATTACAAACTGACAGAATTAATATAAAAATAACAATAATACTTAAAGCCGTGTGCAGATTAAATGTAGTAGCCATCAAAATCCTAAAGTTGCTCTTTTCAGAAATAGAGAATGAATCTTAGAATAAAAAAGACCCTGAATAGCAGAAGAGCAGAAAGGATAAAAGATCCCGATTAGCAGAACAATCCTGGACGTATTACAATCCTGACTTCAAAGTATACTACAGAGCAATAGTAACAAAAACATAATGGCACTGTCCTAAAGTAGACACAAAGACTAGAGGAAAGAGAATAAAACTCTCAGAAATAAAATCACATCACTACAACCAGCTGATCTATGACAAAGGAATCAAAAGCACATGATATAGAAAGGATAATGTGTTCAACAAATAGTTCTGGGAAACTACATGCCAGACACTAAAATAGACTCTTGTTTCATATTCCATACAAAAATCAATCATCTCCAAAGGTACCAAAGATCTTAATATCTTAATATAACACACAATGGGATTTTTTGTTTTGTTTTGTTTTTTGTTTGGCTTGGCTTTTTAGTGTTTTTTTGTTTTGTTTTGTTTTGTTTTGGCCTAGGGCTTGGACTCAGGGCTTGAGCAATGTCCCTGGCTTCTTTTTGCTAGAGGCTAGAACTCTACCACTTGAACCACAGCTCCACTTTTGGCCTTTTCTTTGTATATGGTGCTGAGGAATCGAACCCAGGGTTTCATGCATACTAGGCAAGCACTCTACCACTAAGCCACATTCCCAGCCCAACACAGGATGTTTTTAAAGTACTCCAGAACAACTCTGAAAAGTATACATAGAGGTAATTTTTTTCATAAATATTCATGAAATAGGAGCAAGCATTGAGAAATATTACTGCATCAAAGAAAACTACTTCTTTATATCAAAGGAAACAATTAGCAGAATCAAGAGACAAACCCACAGAGTGGAAGGAAATCTTCACAAGTTATTCAGTGGACAAAAGATTCATGGCTCAAATATAGAAAGTGCTAAACAAACAAAAGAGAAAAGGATAAGTAACCCAAGTCGTAGATAAGCAAATTAAGTGAACAGAGTTCTCTAAAGAAATGGAAATGTTAATAGATCCATGAAAAATAAATGCTCAACCATTTTACCCATAAAAGAAGAATGAAAATCATAAAGAAAAAAAACAACAACAAATACTGGTGGGAATACCAGAAAAATCAACCTTCATACAAGGTTTAGTGAGCATTAAAAGCAGTGTAATCCCTGTAGACAACAATATGAAGGTTCCTCAAAAAACTAAAAGTAAACCTACTTTATGATGCCACCATGCCACTCTTTGGAATAAATCTGGATTGTAAACCAATGAACAAAAAAAGTATCTATATCCCAACATTTATGGTAGCTCTGTTCACAATAGTCAAGTTGGAAAAATCAACTAAACTATGAAACATATATATTAGAAAACATAAACATACAAATCTGTATATATCTTATGAATATATATATACATATATGTATATATATACATATGTATATGTATATATATATATATACATATATTATGTATCTTGGAAGTCCAAGACCAGGGCCTTGACAGATTTAGTTTATGATGAGGGCTGTCTTCCTGGTTTGCAGATTGCTGTCTTTCTGTTGGATGTGTACATATGTGTCTACTTACAAGCAAGTCAATGTCAGTGTGAGGACTCCATCTTCAAGCTCGCATCTAAATTTAATTATTTCCTAATAGTATCCCATTGGAGGTTAGAGATTCCACATGTGAATTGGAAGTGTGGTGATTAATGGAGTTGTGTAATCCGTAAAAACGGCCTTTAATATTTTAGAAGATTCATGGCTTGAAAAATATTTGTGATTAATCTGAAAGTAAAATACTTTCATGTTCATGCATTTTTTCTGAGGGTTATTTATTCTTCATCATACTTATGAATTTGAAAATTGTCCAACTTTTTAAGAAGCTACAAGTTATTATGATATACACCTGTATAATCTCTACTTCATTTCACCAATTCTTAATGTTTTGCTTTCTTTGTGTTTCTTTATCAGTGTCAGTCTTTGTCAATAGATAGGTAGGTAGACAAAGAAACAGCGTATATGTATTTTCTTTGTAATTTCTTAATTACTAAAATCATCCATGAAGCTTTGTAATGTATCTCCTTTCTTGAAGGTTATTTCATAATGGAAACAGGAAAAAAATTACTTAAAGATATATAGCCACACTGGGCCAGCACTAAATCCCTAAATATTTGAGTAATTGTGATAATTTTACTTAATGAAAACTATGTAACTTGTTGAAAGTCAATATCCATATAGCCTGTATAACAATAAGCTAAATTTTGCTGCTCATTAAAATATTTTGAAATCCTGCTACCTTCTTTTTGTTTGAGTGCGTTATTACATTGGAACTTAAACTGGGACCTTCCAGGTATGGGCCTCCTATTTTGCTCATGCTTGGTGGGCTCCACTTGAGCTAAATCTCATACCTGCTTTTGGATGTTTATTTGGAGCATGCATTTTTTTTTTTTTGGCCCAGGCTGGCTTTGAACCACAATTCTTAGATCTCAGTCTCCTGAGTAGCTAGGATATAAGTATGAGTAAATATTCCTCAACCTCAAACTGCATTCTGAAAGACATATTTTGAGCTACTTTTTTTTTTTGCGGGGAGGTGGGGGCAGTCCTGAGGCTTGAGTTCAGGGCCTGAGCACTGTCCCTGGCCTCATTTTGCTCAAGGCTAGCACTCTACCACTTGAGCCACAGTGCCACTTCTGCTTGTTTCTGTTTATGTGGTACTGAGGAATTGAACCCAGGGCTTCCTGCAAGCTAGGCAAGCACTCTACCACTACGACACAGTCTCAGCCCACTGAAAGACACATTTTAAAAGAAGCCCCTAGTCAAGTCATGACAAGAAGTTCTCTATTTCTTGCAATTAAAAAATAATTCCTAGGAGTGAGATAATAAAGGCACTTCAATAATGAAGCCTCATTGCTTCTACAATTCTTCCCACTGTAAAGTTAGAAAGTAAATATATTCAAAATTCAGAACCTTAGAAAGTATAATACCTATTTCAAGAAACTTAAACTGAAAGTTTTACCCTAGGGACAAGACTTATTTTTTTGAAAATGCAGGAAAGCTATAAAATAGATAAGAATCCAGTTTCACATTTCTGCAGATGAATATCCAGTTTTCCCCATACCATTTGTTGAAGGAGCTATCTTTCTGTAAGCCTATATTGATGGCTCCATTATCAAATACAAGATATCTATAGGCCTGTGGGTTTATTTTTGGTTCTTCCTTTGTATTGGTCCCCAGGCCTGTTTTTGTGCCAGTATTACTGGCTGTTTTCATTACTATAGCTCTGTAGAAGAGTTTAAAGTTTAATATTGTTATACTTCCAGGATTACTTTTCCTGATCAGGATTCTTTTACAATTTAGGGTCTTTGTTATTTCATAGGAATTTTGAGATTGTTTTCTCTATCTCATCGAAGAAGGATTTGGGGATATTGAATTGAACTGGTACATTGCTTTAGGAAGTACTGCCGTTTTTATTATATTAATTCTGCCAAACCAAGAAGCATGAAATATCTTTTCACTTCCTTATGTCTGTTTGACTTCCTTCTTCAAATTGAAATAGGAACCTTATCTATCATCTTTCACTAGTATTAACTCCAATGGATCAAAGACTTCAACATAATGTCTGAAACCATGAGACTATTACAGAAAGGAGTAGAAGAAATATTAAGAATCCTTGGAATCCTTAGTGCATGCAGAAACTTCTTGAGTAAAAATTCAGAACCACAGAAAAAGAAAGAAAACTTGATAAATGGAAATGCATACGCTGAAAAGTTTCTTCATGGCAAAAGACATAGCCAACAAGCTAAAAAGACATGTTACACCAGACAGTGACCTAATATCCAGAATATACAGAAAGCTTTAATAATCAAGGCCCCAAAGAACCAACAATCCAATTAATAAATGGGCTAATGAGGTAAAGAGAGTCTTCTCAGAAGAAGAAATAAAAATGGCTGTTAAACACATAAATAAATGTTCAATATCGCTGGTCATACAAAAATGCAAATCAAAACAACACTGAGATTGCACCACACTCCAGTTAGAATGGCCATTTTCAAGAAAACAAACAATAACAGATGCTGGTGGGAATGTCGACAAAAGGAAACCCTAATCTTCAAGGTGGGGGAAGGGGTGGATATAAATTTGTTCAATTACATTGGAAAGTAGTATGGAAATTCTTTAAAAAACTAAACATGGAACCTCCCTAAGATCCAGCAATTCACCTGGGCATTTATCCAAAAGATTACAAGCAGGAAACTATAAAGCCACAAGCACAACCAGTACTGTTCTCAAAAGCCAATGTAAGAAATCAGCCCAGATGCCTCTGGATGGATAAATGGATAAAGAAAATGTAGTATATATACACAACAAAATTTTATTCATCCATTAGAAAGAATAATGTTGTATGAGAAGATGGAAGGACCTGAGGAAATTATATCAGGTGAGATAAGTCAGGCCCAGTGAGACAAAGAATGCATGTTTCCCCCATACGTGAAAGTTTCAATTAGCATATAAAGTTGTAAGTAAATATATTAAGTATTATACAAATGCAAAAAAAAAAAAACCAAATGCATGCAAGTGTATTAACTGCAACATGGTAGATTCAAGGGAGAACTCAAATAGCATATTTACTTATAAAAGCAAAGTCAAAGCTCCTCAAAATAACCACTAAGAAATGGATACTTGAAAGCAATGGGGTAGGGTCAAGGGGAGAGGGTTATATGAATGAAGAGGCAAAGCAAGGTGATCGCAATCAAGAATTTAGTGAACATCCTATGAAATTAAGAAAAGTGAGGGAAGGGCTAAGTTAGGACGGATAGGTGTGAGTGTTGAAAGGGGTGACATTGATCAGTATGCCTTGTGTTCCATTCATAAACTGCTCTGTTAAATAGCAACCCCTTTGTATAATTACTAAAAGATAATAGAAGAAAAGAAAAGCTATAAAGTAGTACACAGCAACTCTGTTTTGTCTTTTCCTCGTTTTGAATATTTTCCTCGGAAATTTGTTGTTGGAAGAAAAAAAGATTAAAGGTTGCACTACTTAATAAAATGGAGCATATGTTCATGTTAATATCAGTCTCTAATTAGCATTCAGTTAGTAAATCAAATATGCATTGCAAATCCAACTTTCTGGAAATTCGACTGCAAGATTGCAAACAGTGCTCAACTACAAGTATATAGGACCTAGCTGGATTCTTTGACTCAACTGATACTATTGTTGGGGATTTCTGGTTTAACATGGTTTTCCTCAGAAAAAAATTAGAGCTAGTATGCATTGATAATAGGCTTGGGAAATAAAAAAAATATAATATACATTAGACTTTATGATAAGGAAATAACTTAGCCCTTAAAATAACCCTTAAAAATGCTGATGTATAACAGAAATGATCCTTCTAGGAAAATATTAATGTAATACTAATAATATAAAAAGTATTTTCTTGTATAAAATTTGCCAGTTGTATTTAAACCTCTAGGAATTTTTTGCTATTAAATCTATTATATTTAAATATATTGAGTCTATTTATGTACATTAATACATCATATTTTACTTATAACAAAATCTCACTTACATATAACACTGTTGGTTACTCAAGTAATTTGGTTTTGTAATGAAGGTTTTCAGGAGTAATTGTCCAGAACATAAACAATTATGTCACCTTATATGCTTAACAAGACACATGACTGGGGTATCAATTGCCCACAAAAATTATTGAGGCTTATTAAGAAATCAATGTAAAAAAGAAAAGAAACCATCTTAATTATGTTCTCTGTCATGCCTGTATGTAGGTAACATTATCTACCTAAGAAGCAAATATTTGCTGTACCTTATTGATATTTACAAACTGCAATAATCATTGAATTCTCTGATTCCATTTTGTTTCCTGGAGGACATATAAATTAAGTGAATCAACAAAAAGATGACACTTGCCTAGTCATGAATGAAAACTTCCCAAATTAGAGGCAACAACTTAAAAATCAACTTCCAGTGTAACAGTATTCTTTGCTTGGATTTCTAAGGCCTCATTCACTCCTGTTTTAAACTGTTTTCTTTAGAACTTCATTATGTTTCTTGGGAGACTATTTCACACTCTATTAGTTGCAGTCAATTTTATCACATCATTTGAAGTATAAACACCCACAGTTCTTTGCATCTCTTGAAAGTATATCTCTTCCTTCTTTGTATTTAATAACCCGAAGCCTGGTACTTGAATTAGAGGATAATTTTACCTCTATGCCAACATAGTCTGAAGTAAGAAAACCTCTATTTGTCAATTTCAAATGTCATTTTATGAAGGAAATGTGGAAAGTAGTATTATCTAGTGGTATATGGAAAATTGTCTAACTCTTGGAAATAAAGCAAACTGTGGGCTATAAGTCCTTTCAGTATTATCAAGAGGCAAAAGCTACCTAGTACTGTACAGGAAAATATTCATAGCTCACTATTAAAGTATGAGTACTTAAACTTAGTAACTTGCCGATTTTATGTTAAAACATGAGAACACATTATATTTTCTAGGATAGATAATCTCAAAGACTTGTGAACTACTGGATATTAAAAGAAGACTTTTCTATAGCCAACTCAGCAATATTCCTCTTTTTTTCAATAAATTATGCAGAAAAACCCTAACTTCTGAAATATGATGACTTTCTAATCTTTTTGAATTAAGTTATTTAACACATATTTAACACATATTATTTTATGGCTGCCAAAGAATCATAATTTCACTTTTATGAAGACAGGTATTCTAACCCATACAATGATAAAAATCCCTCTAAGTAATATGAGGAGTAAGTAAAAATTACAGTTTCTTGCTAAGAAATCTAAACACTGGACAAAGTCTATATTATTAATGGTGCAAAAGGAAGAATCTGATTGAATTTCTTGGTCCCCTTAGAAATATTATTTTTTCTAAGTCCTTGGCCTTCAAAAACTACACAGTAGATGATATGATGAATAAACTTTTAAATATTATTTCAAAACATGATATAATAACAGTAAATTCATATTACTTCTAAATCACCATAATAATTATTATAGGTGATCAATTATGCACATTTTATTTAAATTTTTATCACAGGTCAATACCAATGCACATGATTAAAGGAAACTACCAAGTTCAACATTTAAGACTTTTCTAACTACCATGTCAGATAGACTTTTGTTATCATCTATATTAAGGAAATTTTATGTATGAATTAAAATTATTATACTGATTATCATGCAGCAGTATAAAAGCAAGAGTGAATAAATGGAATTGCATGAAGCCAAAATGTTTCTCCTACAGTGAGGCTGATAATAGCACTGACAGAATGAGAGAACATCTTTACCTACCAGGTAGAGGCCTAATATGCATAGCACAGAGCTTAATTAATTAAGCCATCCAAATCAACAATCCAATTATTAAACGGGCAAAAGAACTAAATACAGACTGCTCAGAAGAAATAAAATGGCCAACAGACATATGAAAAAAAAATGCTTGATATCACTGGGCATAACGGAAATGAAAGTGAAAACAACACAGATTCCATTTTATCCCAGTTAGAATGACTAGCATCAGAAATATAAGCAATAACAGATACTGGAGTGAATTTGGGCAAAAGGAAGCCCTAATACACTGTTGAGGAGAATGAAAATGAGCACAACCACTCTGGAAAGCATGGAGGATCCTCAAAAACTCAACAGAGGAAGGCGCGGGGTTGATGGGGTCCTAAAATGGCTGCTGGGCAGCTGTTTCCCAGTCAAAGAAAGGATGTGGAGTGGGCTACTGCCTCCTGGCCTAAATGAAAGTAATCTTGAGTCCAAATCTGAAGATGAAGCCATTCCTGAGAATGCCAGGTTTAACGTGCAAGCAGTTAAGGAGGATGGACCCAGTAGGAAATCAGATGCCTCAGAGTTCCCAGAAGATGGGCCAGAAACTGAGTGTGGGTCCAGGCAAATGCATATGAAGGGTGCCCCTCTGGAATTCCCATAAATACGTGGAATAAGTTTCAAGAACTGCAGAAAAAAACATTTTGAACAGAAAACTTCAGCCTCAAGATTCAGAGGGAGAAAAAGAAAGCGCCCCAGAAAAGATCAGTTGAAGAATGAAAAAGAATCTCATTAGTGAACAGTCCTCAAATGAAGCCCAGAGGAAGGAGCTTACTCAGTATTTCGTAGCCTACACGGTACTCAAAAGAAGGGAATGGAATCACAAGGAAGGGGAAATAAATGAACATAGGAAGAGGGAGAAAACGTAGTCATGAAATCCAACGCATATTTCATAACATTAAGAAAGTAGAAACAAGGGATAGGTTTTGAGGGCAGAGAGGAGAATGCTGAAAGGTTTGGTGTTGATCAGGATTCATTTTACTCATAAAATAGTTTGTTGAATAACAATTCCTTGGTACAACTAAAGACAAGAATAAAATTAATAATAAAATATTGTACTGCTTCTCACATCCAGAAAACAATGTGTTTCTGATACAGCATCAAATTATACTCTTACTGTTTTGTCTGGGCACAATAATGTGAGCAGTATGTATAAAATTGTATTAATGGGATGATTTGAAGAATGACGTATGAGCTAGCAAATTTTGTGGCTGCAAAAATAGCATTAAGCTAATAATTATTCCTGACATTTTATTTAAAAAAAAATAGAAATGTAAAAGGTCTGTTCGTCCATAGGAGTGAATGTAAACTTTTGAAGGAAATTTAGAAGTATCATTTACTCTGAACTATCGTAAAATGTAAAAGTTGTGTCCATTTTACTGGTAGTGCATGTAAACATAAAATTTAGTTTCCTAAGAAAAGTTGCTTCTGTTGCTTCCATGTGCTAATTGGCAATTATGAATTGTGTTTACGCTTCTTCAACAAACATGGATGCATTTGTATGGTTTGTTTGAGGTGAAAAAATTAAGGAAAAGATCAACTGATTTCTGCATGAATGATGTTTCAGGAAAGTCATTTCCGGAGGCCTGGAGATACAAAATATACTAAAAATATCCTTATTCCATTTCAAAGATAGATGTGTCAGAACTAAATGGAAGTCATTTCCTTTAGCCACTTTCTCAGTAACAACTAGTCACCCAAACTCACAAAAATGGGTCTCATAATTAATAAAGCTTTTCGATACAGGCTGCAAATAAGACTCTTAGCTTACTCCCAGATCCTCCTAGCTTACTGGATTCTTGTTACTTGAAAAAAAATCTAGCAGCTAGTGCAATCATATTCTAACATCTGCATTACCTTACATACATGATTTATACCTTACATACATGACTTTCTTCTCCAAGAAAAATAAATGAAGGGCAGTATTTTCTTTTCTTTAGGTATGTTTGAAAGTCTTACTTTCTTCTGCGTGTTATTTTGCAGCACTATTTATAGTACCATGAGTTGATTTATAATAAAAGATAACAGTAAGATTCACTTTACTTATGGATACAAAATATGAAAATAATCAAAGTGGGTATTGAAAAATGATATAAGCCAAGAAAAGAACTTTCACCTCAGAGTTAATGAACAGGCCATCATAATAGTGTCTGAGTTAGGCTCCAGTGACTCAGTAGTATTTCTAACTACTGGGCGGGGGGCAGGCGGGCAGGGAGGGAATTAGATTAAGACTGCAGTTTGAGGACAGCCTCAGTACAAAAGAGAACTGGATATGGCTGCACAACCTTGAGCTACAATTAGAAGCTCACGTGGATTATGCCTAGCCATGTGCCAACATAGAGAGTAAATAACCACCACATAAGAATGGACACACAGGGAAGTGGTTAGATTACCTGCTTAGTAAATACAAGGCCATGAGTCCAAACTTGGAACTACAAAATATAAAATAAAATAATGTGCCAAACCTATTTCTTTAATAAACATTTGCACGGACACAATTATGTTCATAGCACATATGTTAACTGGTTCTTTCATTCAAAATATATTTGTGGAAATAATTTATTCTATTGATGTACTAGTTGTTATTTTATATTTATGTAGTAGCTATTCTAAGGTATGAATATGGTGCACTGTATCCACCCCCTTAATGAGAGATTTTTCACTTTGGGACTATTGAAAGTGATGTTGCTATAAGCAAATATAGCCAAATGAGGCTACATCAAATGTAGAACCTTTGCATACAAAAGAAACAGTAACTTGGGTACTGATGTCTGTGGCCTGTAATCCTAGCTCCAGAGGATGAAAAATGAGGATCACAGTTTGAAGCCAGTCCAAGCAGGAAAGTCCCTGAAACTCTTATCTCCAATTAACCACCAAAAAACCAGAAGTAGAGCTATGGCTCAAAATGCAGAGTGCTAGCCTTGAGAAAAAGAGTTGACAAACAGCATCCAGGTCCTGATTCCAAGCCCCGTGACCAACAAAAAGAAAAAGAAAGAAAGAAAGAATCCGTCAAAACTTGAAAAGACCAAGTGAAATGGGAGACAAATTATTGTAAACTGTGCATTTAATAAGAAGCTAGTACCCAGAACTCACCACTCAAAAACAATGATCCTGAGCTCCAGGGAGCTCACATCTGTAATGCTAGCTACACAGGAGGCTAAGATCTGAAATCTAAGATCTCATTGTGAAATAGTAAGGAAAGGATAATTATCCTCTCATAATTATCTAGATACTTACCATAAATCAAGAGTTAATATACAAATATAATCTTTTGTCTGTGTTCCATCCTAATAGATTGTGTTATAATTATATCAATATTGAATTAAGCACTATAATAAATATGTATTTAAATTTGTTCTACTTAGGAAGATCCTTTGTGATTCTAGGATTTTAGAAATTTAATATAGATTTAAATTTGTAAGTTTACCTAAACACAAATAATAGAATCTTGATTTATATTAGTCTGAGACTTTTTTTCTTAGCAAACTAGAGAGCGTCAGATAAAACTATACATTAGACTTATTGCGAAAGAGCCAGAATCTTATGCAAGTATGTGTTGCCCTTCTCATATCTTTTTCAAAGGATGAGTTCAAATAGCAGTTTCAACAAAAGCTACCAGCTCAGATCCGTTGCTTTCCTTCAGCTAGTGAAAATAACTACTCATGCCCATCACCTTGATTTGTTCTCCACCATCTTCAGTGAGCTATAAGCCTCAAACACAGTTCACGGAGCACCACAAAGATGTTCAGGCACCAAATTCTAGTCCCTAACCTGTCATCCAAAACTTAACAATGTACTGGCTCTAAGTAGGTATCATGTCCCTCAACAATCAAATTACCCAAATAATTCCCTATGTTCTTAATTACAGTTTCATATGTAAAATAATCTATTCTCTCAAAAGAATTTATAATTGAAATTATTTTGCATTTAAATATTGATGAATAGGGAATTTTGCTACCCCTCCAAATTCAGAAATGTGCAAGGAACATTGTTCCGTTCTTAACAGAACATGACAAGGCAGGAAAAGGATAATATGAGACACACTGGAGATAAATGGCTACAGCTAGGAAGTAGGATCAAGCCACTGAAAGAAACAGGGATACAACTCAACATAGAGAAATGATCTATGGCCATCACTTTCTCTTACCACACTGAGCAGACTAGTATTTGAAGAGCAAGGATAAAAACAAGAGTAGACACATGGCTTAAGTATTTGAAGAAAATATCTAATGACTATTGTAGCCAAAGGAACTAAAAGGAAGCACATCTCAACCAGTATTAGATAATTCAAAGACATATGTAAAATTTGAGTGCTTTTAGAAATATGTGCTTTATTTCTGTGATTAAGGGTGGGCTTCTGCTTTACAGGGCATAATTTCAAAAACTATAAAAACATCATGCAAATCACTTTTTAAAATGAGTAATGCATGGAGAATCCCACTGTATAATGACTATGCACTATAGTTAATTAAGCCTTGTAGGGTTGTGCCTTTTGTAAAACTGTTGTTTGCAGTGTCTAAGACTTTACATGATACTTCAGCGAAGTATACACTAAATATGCTATAATAATTGTATGAAAGTGCTGTCAAAAATAAGTGTACTTACTAAATCATGCTTTACTGATGTTGTGATTTGCAGTGATAAAACTGTGCTCTGGTAATTTTCTTTGGGCCACTGCAGCATATGGTGCTAGATGCCAGAAGCAAATCAATTAATGAGAAAATTAACACATAGGTATTGGCTTAGTCCATTACGGCTGCAGCCAAGGCTTTACGTCTGTCTCAGGAATGAATTTTAAATGCTAAGGTTAATGTTATGCAAAATTTAATATTGATCATTACTAATTATGCACAAACATAACACTTGTGGGGTTCTGTACAAGGCAAGTGTGACTTTTGTGATTACTTTCTCTTTCCCTTTCAAGTGACAGGTATGATAAGTAAAAAAAATAATTATCCAGTTCACATTCTTTACCAGTGACTTTATAAAAAATTATGTTTTACATCCCATTTATTAGTTCCAAGAATAACAGCAGGCTTAACAAACCAAGCACAGTCTAGACTCGTCTTTTTGCCCCAGTATCTTAAGTGAGGAATAAAAACTGAACAATGGAAGGCTTGCTCAGCTGAAGGTCATCCTGCTTATTCAAAGAGTCTTTTATAACTAAGCAATTTACATTTCACAGTGCAGGTTTTTCTAACACAATTGATGCCACTTTACATTTTATAAATTACTTTGTGCTGTATAAATTAAAAGAATGAAATCAAGAGACAGATTATACAGGGAACAAATTCCAACTCTATCAATGTGAGCTTGTGGCACAGGGGTGCTACCTAATCTCCCTAAAACCAGGGATTATTTCCCTCTGTAATGGAAATGTGTACAGTATCTACTTCAGAGAGTGGAGGGGTGAATTAAATGAAACACTCCGCATGCAGTAATTACCACAACGCTTGACACAAGCATTCAATAAATGTCTTGTAATTGTTCTGTTAGCAGCTCAATGATATAGTTATCACAGTCATCACTATCAATGATGAAGAAATTTGAACAAAAATTAATTAAAATGTCTTTCCCAAAGTCATGGATGTGGAAAGTTACAAGGTTAGAACCTGAATGTAGGAATTAGATATGTAATTGCTTAGTTCCTCAGAGCCCCTCCTCAAGACAGAGATAGGAGAAATAAAGATTTGGATTCATTTGATGGAGTATGCCAGATTGATGGAATTTCCATGTTTAGTGATAATTTTCAGGTTTATTTTGGTTCTATACAAGAAAAACTAATGTATCATCTTAAGAACAAACACCTTGGAATTCTTTCTGGATTGTCCCAATACTTTAAGTTAGATATACATTTGAGACACTGCCTTTTCATTCACTTAAAGGAACAGAAAGAAAAAAAAGGCATACATCCTTACTAAGACGAGGAAAACCAGGAAAAATGGGCAAGCAAATTTGAAGGACACTGTAAGATGAAAAAGCATTAAGATGAAAGCTAACCACTACAATTGTGCAAAAATTCAGAGATTTCTAGCAAATTAGAAAGTACAAATCTTTTTCGACATGGGAGGAACCAAAATCCAACCTGCAAGAAACTTTGCACATATTAGTTCTATAAGACTTGTCCCTACTTTATGGCACAGTCTTGACCCCCAAAGCACCTCTCAATTTCCCCAGCTGCAAACTTCAATTCTCATTTTATATATTCTTTCCACTCTCTCCCAAAGTGTTTAAAGCAATAGTTTCAGAGAAATAAAAGATATTTTTATTGGAGTGTTGACCAGAAAACAAATCAACAACAACAACGAAAGTTCCTATAATGGTTGTATGGGAGATGGATGATTCTGGGAAGTGCCTGGCAAATTGAAAGAAATCTAATTTACCTGCTTCAAATGAGATATTAAAGTTTGCTTAACATACAAATCCAAAAGCATGACTAGTAATAGAGATAAGACCATGTCATCCTTGTTAAAAACATGAAAACAATTAACAGATTTCACTGACTTTTCAGTGGCCTTATAAAAAGCAGTTTGAACCTTGACAAGCAAATCTAATTTTGCATGGACATTACCTCTGATAAAATGGACTGTTTTTAAATGCATTTTTTAATATCAAGGTCACAGAAAATTCTCCATTCTCTATTCTTCTACTCTTCATTTTCTTTTCCACAGTTTGTAAAATCCAATAGATTATTTTTTAAAATATCTTAAGTGCCAACTAATCCATGAGCTGGCTGTTATGAATTAATTAAGGTAGACACATTCTGTATTTTCAGAATATAAATTTATTGCATTATAACATGATGAAAAAATCTATCTTCTCACCACTAGAACCACAAACTAAATACCTGCAAAAATCTGTCTGAATGTTAAAAGCACAAGTATGGAAGAACATCTGGCTTGAATTCTGATTTTCTCAACTAAAATGAAGTATTGTTAATTTTTAAGCAGGAGCTAAATTCATGTTACTCATTTTCAGTCTGAAAGACTTAATATATACATAGTACAATTACACAGTTATTGTCCATGATAGTGTCTTCAAAGAAGTGCTATGAGTTTTCCCCTCTGTAAAAGTGCAATACAATGTTTCCTATAACCCTAAAGGGAAAATAATAATAATTAAAATCATCATAATAATTAAAATCATTCTCATCCTATTAATTTGACATGTACTCTCTTTATAAAAGATGTTTGATGGGGCTGGGGATATGGCCTAGTGGCGAGAGAGCTTGCCTTGTATACATGAGGCCCTGGGTTCGATTCCCCAGCACCACATATACAGAAAACGGCCAGAAGTGGCGCTGTGGCTCAAGTGGCAGAGTGCTAGCCTTGAGCAAAAAGGAAGCCAGTGACAGTGCTCAGGCCCTGAGTCCAAGGCCCAGGACTGGCCAAAAAAAAAAAAAAAAAGATGTTTGATGTCATTAGATCTCTAGAAGGACATAAAATATGGTAAATCTGAACAGATTCAGGAGATAGTTCTATTAAAAGATGACTGTCAGTAAAGTGATCCTAAAATTAAGGCTTGGAAAGCTTCAAGTAGTCATTGTACAAAAGGATACAATTGGCCAGGCTCCAATGGTTCACACCTGTAATCCTAATGAATCAGAAGGCTGAGATCTGAGAACCATGTTTCAAAGCTAGCCAAGGTAGGAAAGTCCAAAGGGTTCTTACCTCTGATTAACCACCACAAAACCGAAAGTGGCTCTGTGGCTCAAATTGGTAGAGCACTAGTCTTGAGTGGAAAACCTCAGGGACAGTGCCCAGTCCTGAGTTCAAGCCCCACAACCAACAAAAAAGAAAAGAAAAAAATTTAAATATTTTAAAACATATGGTAAGATTATTTTCAGTCAGTAATTGCATTCAGTAACTAGAATAAGAGATGTCCTTCTCGTCCCTCTTCCTCACCAATGCAATGATAGTGAATTTGTTTTATTTTGTTTAGCTTTGCTCTCTTATATACCAAAATTCTACCACTAAGCACCCAAGACCGGAAATGTTAACTGCAATATAAGATGGGACCCACCAGTCTCCTCCCATCTTTGTGCTTGTCCATCCCTAGCACTGAGACTATCCACAAGTACACCTCATGGCAAAGGGATGGTCATGTAGCTCCAATCATGACATGCACAACCCAAGCCAATTTAAGACTCAAATGAACTTCCTTAGATCTCAGAATTTTACTTATATCCCACACTAACGGGTTTGGGGGCTTGGGGGTTTTTTTTGCAAGAGAAACTGAGAGCTTTGATTGTTTACAAGTGGTTAGGGAGTGATAATCCGAAGCAAAAACTAAACAGTGGCCAATTCTTATTGAGTGCCATTGTTAACAAGATAATTTTTGAAATTTGCTATAGGGATGATAATTTTTTTCTGCTAAGGCCATTTGGATAATTATAACATCATTGAGGAACCATAAAAATGACCCATACAGGCATATACCTGCAGTTATGAGACTAGAAGCATATGACAAGTGTATGACGTTGTTCTGTCAGGCACTGCACATGTTTTCTGGCCTTATGAAGCTATGGGCTAGTCGTGTTCTGTTCTTGGAAATCAGTCTTTAGAATCTCCCTTTTGGAGCCCTTAAAATTAAGAATTTTCTCACAGATATGCAGTCTCCTTAATTCAATTTATTTTCTCAACAATATAGCTTATCTTAATATGCCTGTTAAACACATAAAAAATTCTCTACATGGTATGACAGTAAATAGCACAGAAGGAGGGTAATTGGGACAAATAACAGTAAGCAACTGTTTACTATAAGAGAGGAAAATATATCTGGAATTTTGAAGGCATCTGAAACATGCTCATGATGCAACCAGACTTGCTTCTGAGAATTCATACATGAATTTAATATATTTCTGTAGAAAATGCATCTTGCTGGATGAGAGGTTGACTCATTACTCATTATGCAATGTTAGTTTACTTGAATGTTCCTTCTTAACTCTTGATGATTTCATGACTAACTACAATCAGCTCTCCACTTTCACCATGCTAGTCACAGGAATCTGGCTAATTCTTTCCATTTCAGCATAGTTATTGAGGCGGCTGAGCAGTATTGTAATAAAAGACAAATAAAGCTCAGTGGATGTTTCTTTTTGTTTATATGTTCCCCTCAGCACATGGTACTCTTAAGAGTCTGGGGTTTTTTGTACTTTCATTTTACATTTATTCTTTGGTTGAGTGTTTTTTTTTTAACTGTATTTTTTTGTCTTTTCTTTTTTGGTACTGGGGATCAAACCCAAGACGTTGCACTTGCTAGGCAAGTGCTTTGCCACTGAGTTACATCCCAGCCCTCATTTTACATTTATTTTTGAATGTCTTGTAATTGTTGAGCCTCAGTCATAAAATCCTGTTTACCATCAGGCTTTTCCCTGCTCCCAAAATAGCCAAGCATAGCACTTCTGTCATGATGAATTTTATAAATATTACATAGAATATCAGAAGCTAGAACAGTTGTTACAGATAATGTCTCTAAATTTTCACAGCATATTGTGTCCTTAGTCACAAAAGCCAAATTGGAGGTGAGCAAATTCTTTGATCTAAAAACCACAGAACATTAACCCTACTACACATGGATTCTAAGCAGACGTATTATTGCAAATCTGACATTGTTGAAGGTGTTTTCCCGGCACATAGAATGATCATAAATGAAGGTCATAACAGTTTTCTAGATGTCTTTACAGGAAAGGTCACAGCTTGTACAAGATAGTTCAGAATGCCCTCAGTCTGAGGAAAGGAAAATGTGTTGAATGTACTGATATCTTTATCATCTTCCCGAACTGTGTTTCTTCCTGGCTTGTTATTTATGCTTTGTCTCAGCTCCAAGCTGCCCTTTTCTGCTTACAATTTACTCTCTTTGCCAGCAGTGGCTATCTCCAAGGAGCTGAAATTTAGTCTCCACTCTGACTCACATGTGTGACATTAATGGGTTTTATTTGCATTATTAAGACAAATGATTGGGAAACCTATTGCATTTAATGATAAAGTGTGTCCTAGCTATAATTCATCTAAATTAGAAAAAAGATACACATCTGAAGAATTGCCCTGTCCCTAATATCTTTGTGCTTCTATTCCTTCCTCCTACATAATCCAGAAAATAAGATGAGAAGATTAGAGACTGAGATCTCCAACGGTTTCTCATACAAGAAATATGTAGCTTTTCAGAATTTCCATGGAAGCCACAAAGAGAGATACCTCCCTAATCTCATGAAAAATTGTTCTGGAACTCTTTATCAGTAACATCTTTAATCAATAATACTCATGGATACATAGTGGTGATATTTAATAATAAGCCACAGTAGAGTTAGATATGTGTATGGTGATTAGATAAGATCCCTTCATTTCTATTAAACCTTGAGAAACAACCTCACTTTGTATTATTCTTTCAAAACACAATTGTAACATAGTGGGCCAAATTCTTATGCATAAAGCACAGATGTGAAAACTGAAGCCATGCACAGTCACTTAAGAATCTCTTTTCAAATCTATTGCAAACACCCAGACTTTCAGTTTCCACCACAAGGTACAAACTGTATCTCTGAGGTCTGTCTACAGGAAAGGACAAAGGCATGCACCTGAGCCTTTCAATTCTTGGCAAGAGTCTGTAGCCCTTCTGCCCATCTAAAAGAAATCAGCTGCCTTTGTGTCTTTATAATATTAACTATAAATTCTTCCTGTTTTCTGATTGTGTTCAGATGGATAGCTAAATAAAATAATCTATTCTGTGATTGTGTACCTTAAAACAACCTCTTTGAGTCTAGAGAATCAAAAGTCGTTTTGCAACTGAATGTGTTGGCAGACAGGAGGATGGAAATTAAGTAAATTGCCTAATCAAAGGAACCAAGGTTTGCAGGCTCAACATTAAAGTTTTAATGACAGGGTCTCACTGGGGTCAGTCCTCTGATTATAGGCTATTTTCCTAATCTATTACCCAGCCTACATTTAATTCACCATAAGAGAAACTGAGAATCATGTTCTGGTGAATTCTTTTATTCTAGTTCCTTTTCAGCTGTCTAAGTTACAAGGTCTGAAATAAGATTCATTCTTTTACCATTTCTAACCACAAATCTATAAGGAAAAACAAGATGTCAGTCAAATTATATATTCCATAGACGTATGAGTTTTGCTTAGCGTAACCACTCCTGTCTTTCAATTTTGACACTGATTAAACCATACCAATATCAAGACACATGAACAATTTTTAAACTTGACAGAAATTTTATTCTTGCTGCTTTTTAAACACAAGATGAAATCTTTGATAATGATTTCAAAGAATTGATAGGAATCTAGACCTTCTCAAAGGACACTTGAAGGTATATGAGTAAACCCATGAAGCCAAAGTAATACACAATTTCTTTTCTTTTTCTGTTTCACTTTTTTTTAAAAAATAAAATCAGTATATTGCAGTTTGAATTGAGAGCCTCATGATTTGTCAGCCAGGACTCCGCCATTTGTACCACATTTCCAGCCCAGCTCTTTGCTGGTTATTTTGGAGATACAATTCCTTAAACATTTCTGCCTCAGCTGGCTTTGAACTGCAGTCTTCTAGATCTCAGCCCCCTGAGTAGCTAGGATTACAGGAATGAGAAGCCAGAACCTGCTCAGTAATGTGCATTTTCAAAATGGCCTTCTGATCGTTATAAAGAGTCCATTTTGTCAAAACATCTATCTTCTTTATGCCCCCATCCTACCCATGCCAGAATAACTGGCTAAGGTAAAAAATAGTAATTTAAAAGAACAAGTGAAGAGGATCACAACAGCTCAATGACTGTGTACATAGGATCATATAAGATGGTGCTAAGCAAAATGAACTCCAAGATATGGAAGCAGGGGGGTTTTCATCGTTGTTGTTAATTTTAATGTACTATATGAAATTATTTCTTTTTTCTTTCATTTTTCTTTCCAGTGGTTTATCCCCCGTTGTCATGGTATTTGATTGTGGTATCCTAGGTATTATATACATGTTTAACTGAATTAGGGAAGGGAAGGAGAACATCAAAATGGTGAGACAAAGGACAAAAGGTGAAGCAATGCAACAGTAAAATTCACAAGACAATATGTTGGAAAT
Organism: Perognathus longimembris pacificus; assembly: GCF_023159225.1. Taxonomy (NCBI): domain Eukaryota; kingdom Metazoa; phylum Chordata; class Mammalia; order Rodentia; family Heteromyidae; genus Perognathus; species Perognathus longimembris. The sequence goes on along the minus strand of NC_063162.1, from coordinate 132,842,271 downwards.
TAACTGCACAGATTGGGCAGGGAAGGAAAATGGAAGAAAATGAGGGAGGGGTAACAAGTTTGATGAGAAATGTACTCACTACCTTACGTATGTAAGTGTAACCCCTCTACACATCACCTGGACAATAAAATTAAACGAAAACAATACAAAACAAATAAAAGAACAAGTAAACTACTGAGCATTTGCATTTTTATGTCCAGAATTTTCCGGACATAAAAGTCAAATATATTTGCAATTTCCTGTGTAACAAGTTGTGATAAAATTTGAGGAACAAGTTACAATTCATTACCCTCTTATTATTATGTGCCTATTATATTTCTAAAAAGTCCGAACCCAAAGATTGAACACCAAAATATAAAGATACCAACTGCCTAAACTAATTACAATCCAAAGAAATTAAAATCCTGAGTGTTGAAATGTTGAAAGTGGAATCCTGAAAAATATCAGACTGGCCATAACAAACAGCAACAATTAACATCTCAGTGCAAAAATGTGTTTATGCCATTTTCTACCTTTTCATTACTTCCAGCTGAAGAAATTCCATTTTTAAAGGAATTAATGCTGAATGAATCTTGCTGAAAAAGCTAGAGAAGTTACTGACTTCCTCAAAAGTAGTGATATATACTATAGGCTTAAGAGGACATTAAATTATATTAGTATAGATAATTGGCATTGTTCTGCCATGTAGGTCTCATAGTTGAGTGAATGTGTCATTGTTTCCACATCCCCAAATAACAGATGGGCTTGGCACGAAGCGCAGTGCAGGTCCACAGGGAATCCTCTCATCAGTGTACACTGAATCAGCGAAAAGTATCAAAGGTAGCAATGCCATGTAGAAAGTCAATGTTAAGATGTGCTCTGTCAGAGCCATTTTCTTCAGAGAAATGACTCATCATAATGCAAATCCTCATATCATGCTTCATCTTGATAACTAGGAAGAGCTTCATGTCATCTGCATAAACGATCCCTGTGTCACTCTTTCATAGTTAAACTTCCTTTTTTATTTTCAGGGAGTTTGTTATTTTTCTTTTTCTATTCTTTTATATTTACTTATTTATTTTAGTTTTCCTTCCTACTCTTTATAATGGGCAGCCTTATTTTTCTAAATTACCATTAAGTAGTATTTTTTTCCATCTATGTAATGCATTCATTTCATCTTCACATCATGTCTATATGAAAAATAAGTTATGCTCAGACTTCTTAGAGATCTCTAAGGTATCTAATGCATGTCTTGAAAATTTGATTACATGAGCATTCAAAGGTGTCACAAGTAAGCATTATGTACATAATATAAACACACGAGAATTTCTTAAATTAAAAAAACTTTTTAATTTTTAATGTCCCTGTGATTTTTTAAATTTTAATTTAATTTTTAATTTTTTACCACCCAGTGTATTTACCTGTCAACTTATGCACACATACTAGCTCCCACAAATGAGGGAAAACATGCAACCTATGTTTCTCTGGGCCTCACATTCAAAGAGACCAAGGAAGATATTCTTAGTAGAAGAACACAAAGGTGCAATACCTATATGTACCTGATCATATAAAATATTTATTGAGATGAACTCCAGGAAATGGGAACAAGAGGTTTCTTTGTTACAGTTTTCTTTTCTTTTTGTCTTGTTTGTTCACTTATCTGTTACCCCTCAGTACATCACCTTTATAATAACAACAAATAATTCTATAGAAAAACATATATATACAAGTATATATCTGATATATATATGCCATATATGTATATGGAAACACTTCCTTGTGTCTCAAGGGAGAACAGGTTCAGAAAGGGACAAAAAATTCTAAATTTGGATTTCAAAGTATAAATATTTTTTGTTTATTATCTTATGAGAGACCATATTTTCATATATATGATAGTGACAACCTTATTGCTTTTCTACATACACACACACACACACACACACACACACACGACAGTGGACAGGGCTCAAACATTTGTTTATAGTCCCACTAACCAATTTCCTATGATTTCTCCTAATTTCTTCACAGCCTTGAGCAATCGAGGTAGTTTTATTTTCTCTCCTGGTTTATTAGTTATTTTTCATCACCTGAAATAGCACTGGGGGAAAAGTGGTAGGGAGAACCTTATTTCTGGTAGTATACTTTCCTTCGAGCTAAAATGAAACCTATTGCTCAAGTCCCAGAGATAGCACAAACACAGAAACTTAATTTCCGGAGGTGACTCAAGGCAGGAGCTAATTCATTTTTAGACCTGTAGTGGTACAATGTAAAGAAGCTTGCCAGAAACTTAAAGTGACCCTTGGAAAAACTCAGTATGTTTGATCTGGAAAAATATATTGTCCTCCCTTTGGGACTAGGGTTGCTTCAACTTTCTGCTTTTTATTTATTCAATTTCTCAGCAGACAGAAATAGTAGAACAATTTTTAATCGTAGCAAAAAATAACAGTAGCATTAAAAAGTAAGTTATTTGTGAAACAGGAAGATGGCCTAGATTTACGGGGAAAATAGCTGTAGGATGAAGATATTATTTTTCTGAACTATCAGCTGAAGCCCATCTGTGCACTACACTCTCTGATGTCTTAATTCTGAATCTTATTAATCCAAGGCTCCCCACAAAGGTCATCAAACACACAAACAAAACCATTTGTTACAGACAGAGATTAGGAAAAATATGCACAATTCACTGCCCATCCGGAAGAGCACTATGTATAAATTCTTCTAAAAATTATTATATAGTAAAGCAATAAAGTCATTCAACCAAAAAAAAAAGTTTGACTTCCTTTTTCCAATTTCTATTAAGCTTATTCATCTCTTACTGTGTATTTCACTTTCAAAGTAAATAAAACTCCCCTAAAATGAAATGGAAAGAAATGATAAAGATCTGTCTTTATGACAAAGAGAATAATCAATCAGACTTGTTTTTAGTTTCTGAGCACATTTAATTTTTTTATAAATGTTGAGTAAAAATCTCACAGAAGAAGAAAGAAGCCTTGAAAATGGAAGCTTTATTTGTATGTGTACACAGATTCTCGATGTGATGTAAGTGAACACTTCCATGAACAGTTCAGGAATGGGTCTCCGTAGAAGAATACAAGGTTCTCAGGGCTCTTACAGAGCATCTCCCTCTGGGGTTGTCTGGAAAATTGTTTCTGCCCTACAAAGCTATGAGATGAGATTCTCTGGAATTTCTAATGTCAGAAAACACATGACACAGTTCTCAAACAAATGGTACAAAGAAGGAAAGTACTTGGTCTGTAGGAGAGTAAGCTACTATTAGCTGTTGAAATGATTAATATTACAGAATAAAGTGGAAAAGGATCATTTTAAGAAATATCAAAAAACCATCAAAGCCCCCAAGTACTGCCTACACTCCTGTACCAAAATTCCTTTCACAAAGAATACCTGTACTTATTTAGACTACATATATGCTCCAGGTCTTGGGATATACCAGTGAAATAGGCAGACAGTGTCTTCCTTTTGATACACCTTACATTTTCTCAAACGTTGTCTTGGACCCATCCAGGCTACTACACTAACAAGATACTGTAAACCGGATAATTTATCAGCAACCGAAATTTATTGCCCACAGTGAGAGCTGAGAAACCCAAGGTCAGGTTTCCCAAAGGTTGAATCTCTAGCACGATCTTCCTTTCTTCTTCATAGATGACTCTTTTCACTGCTTTCTCCTACATCAGAAGGGGCAAACAAGCTCCCCCAGACCCCTTTTATGAAAGTACTGATCCCACTCACAATGGAGAAGTCCTTATGGCCTAATCCATACCAAGAAACGGAGAAATAGGGAAGAAGAAAAGGGATAATAGCTCCCAAACATTTCCAAAACTCACCAGGGTCAACAATATTAAACTTAAGGTTTGATTCCATGATGTGCCTTCCAGTTATTCTAGCCAGAAATGGAGATTCCCAGGACTCCAGGCAGCAGTCCCATCCCACAGCTTTGTCAGGTGAGGGAAGGGTAACTATTGTTCTCTTAGATTAGAATTACAAGCTGATGTTGCTGCCCTGATCATTTCCAGATCAACCTTGCTTTCCTGTTTGCCTACACACTGCCCTCCTGGGGACTGTCTGCAAACAACCTGCCACTGTGGCAGAGCTCCTCATGGAACTCCAGGCATCTCCTTTGGATGCTAATATAAGGGGAGCGATGCTTGCCCCTGCTTTTCACTATATACATTTGAAGAGTTGGCAACACATAATTGCCATGGCAATTATGGCCGAAATAACTACTCAAGAAAAATCTCTTAATATCACACTAAGAATTTAAGTTTCAATTAATGAATCCAGAGTGATAAACATGGAGGAAGATGCATTCACACCTTAGTAGAGTCTGAAAAGGAGTGAACACAAACATATTGATAACTAAATGAATAGGACAATCTCAGTATCAGGCATTCTGAAAACCCTAAAAAGCTAGGAAAATAATGACAATGAAAGAGCTTAGAAGTACCTTTTGACAAAGATAAAGCTTATGCCTGAAACATAAGCAATCATAGGAACTTCACATAGGAAGATAGTGTGCAAGAGAAATCCAGGTATAGAAAATGAGTCAAACGTATTTAGAGAAGAATATTTAGAATATTTAGTGTGGCTGAAGTAGAAAGGGTAAGGAGGATTAAGAAGGAGGTAGATAGAATGAAAATGGCTACACTGGAAGATTATAAAATGTTTATAGTATATAGATTATACAGTCATAAACAGGAGAATATAGCATGGATTATAACAAAATAAGAGAAGGAAAAGAGAAGTTTAAGAAACACCTAAAGACAAATATTGGCTGTATAGGCACATGGTAAGTGATAAAGTTTGGGTTCCACTTCATGGACTACAGCTATTCTAGAGATGAGCTCATTGAATGACTCAGACATTATAGAGAGGAACTCATGGAATGACTCATAAGTTTTTGGTTTTTATAAATGGCTCAGTGGTGGAGCCATTGTCTGAGACAGAAAACTCTCAGGAGAGACAGTTTGCAGTGAAATTTCCTTTGATGTTATTAAGTTTGACATGCCTATTAGACATATCCAAGCAGAAATATCAAGAAGAAAGATGTATCAGTCTAGAGCTCTAATAAAGATATGAAAGATAGAGACACAATTGTAATTATCACATATATATATTTATCATTGCATTTGGAAAGGATCAGTCTGGATAGTGGCATAAGGAGAGATAAGACAAGACAAATCCCAGGGATATTCTACAGTTAAAGGTTAATCATAAGGAGAAGCGAGCAAAAGAAAAAAGGGTGGCAGAGAGGAAGCTGAGAAAGAATAGCAGTGAAATAGAAAAAACAGGCAGAAGTATGATGCCGGGAAAGTGAAAAGTGGACCGAGGGATGGGTGGAAACTGCTTCTTATTAGAAAGTCAAGAAAGATGAAGACATACAGAATACAAAGGCAGTAGTGATTTTAGCAAGAGATGGAGAAGTGAGTTCATGGAGAAGTATATTATTGAAGATGGTCATAAGTCTCTAAGCATCTCGTGCTTGAACTCAATTATAACATATTTGTGAAACACAGAATATCCAATAGGCAATCAAGAATTGAACTTTCCTGAACTTGTGTAAAATGCCAGGAAAGACGGTGGAGAAAAAAGAGAGAAGGAGAGGACATGGTATACTTTAAAGACATGGTCTGGAAATTGTTGAGAGTCACTTGTGAAATCCAATTACATGGCCATAAAAGTTGGAAACAGTGTTTATGAACACAAACTGTCTACTACAGAACAAATAGTTGATTTCCTGTGCTAAAAAGAGGAGGAGAGATGATGATTATTGAGTAAATGGACACAGCACAACATGCTCCATTATATAAATACTTAGAGTACTTCTCTCTCAAGCACCCAGCACATTTCCCTGATTTTCATACACATCCCTCATAGATATCTCATCTGCTTTAACAAAAAATATTGCTGTATCTTGTGCTGATGGCATACCATGTAAACAAAATCACTACATACATATGCAAACTATGTATATCACTTTCAAACATTTTTGAATAAAACATTTGGTACAGACATACTTAAATTGCAGAGTTTGAAACTGTCATATAACTAGTACTAATTGGACAGTAAAAATGGATAAAATTATCAACCTGGGCCTTGTGCTTGAAGGTACACCCAGGAGTTAAAAATAAGATCTGCACCAAACAAAATCAAAAGCACAGCACAGATAATGACCCTGATGCTTACTTCCAGAACAAACACATGTTGAATAAAAAGAAAAATGCCACATCTGTACTTTGTTTCCATGTGTTAGGTATTTGAATCTGCACGTCCAGTAAACCATGTAACATTATTAACTACCTAAAATCAGAATCCCACTTCACAGGTGAAATTGTCAGAGGTCAGATGTGAGTCACATAGAGAAAACACTAGTTGTGCCCTCTTGTCATATGCTTGTTTCCTGATGTGGACATGCTCTGTGCTACCAGGTAGAGCTGACTCTTCTCTCCATACTTCTCCCTTTCCTCTCCATCCATCCCCACCGAACATAGTAATCTTTACTTCTGTCATGAACAGTGAGAACACATATCTTTTACATGTGTTTGTGTTACCCTACTTTCTCTAGAACGGAAGTATGATGAGGAAAAAGATTGTGGTTTTCTAGTTGATCACCCAACATTAAATACATGGCAGGTGTTTCATAACTCATAGAATACATGAATGAGTGAATTAATGCATAAAATAGAGCAATATATAAGTGAATGGAAATTATTAAAAAGACAAATTATTAGATTGGAACTTACTGATATTTTTTCAAGAGAAAGGGTTATTTATTTGCTTTTCTGTTTTGTCCCATGCCATTCCTGGAACTTGAACCTGAGTGCTGTCCCTGACTCATTTGCTAAGATATAGTGCTCTATCACTTTGAGCCACAGTTTCATTTCTGTCTTTTTTGAAAGATAATTGGACATAAGGGTCACATGGACCCTTCTGCCTGGACTAGCTTTGAAGCATAATCTTCAAATATCAACCTCCTGAGTAGCTAGGATTACAGGAGTGAGCCTCTGGCACATGTCGGGAAAAGATGTTTGAAGGCAGTATGTGGTAAAGAGTAAAGTGTTTCTAATGATAATATTTCATCCATTTGAAATGAATTTTTCATTCACTTTTGAATAATGAACTAAGGAAAGTTATTTATATTTAGCGTGTATGTCACAAAATAAAGCAAATATGGTCTCTGACAGTAGTATGACATTCCTGCAATAATATATTTCTTATTCTATCTATGAAAGTCACTTTCTATTTTGTTTCATGTAAAACATGGTGTCAATGATGTGAGGGAATTTGTTTGGAAATCACTACAGAAGTTCAATTTCTACCTCTGATCACTATTTTCTTAATGATTTGTGTTTATGTAATTTATTATCTGTGTATCTTTGTAGCAATAATGATAAAGCCCATCAAAATGACTATTTAAACCCCAAATCTGAGATTTTGCAAATTTCTGTCTCTTAATGAATAAATAAACTAAAAAGTAGAGCCTGTGTTATCCAAAATATGGATATCAAAATTTTTTTCTGGGACCAAAATGATTTTCTGAATATCTACAAAGTTTTTTTCATAAAATTACAGCTAGAACAAGCATCCTTCCAAGGCTCTCACTTCCATTCTTTCCTTAGCTGCCTTCAATATTTAGAAAAGTTATTAAACTATACTATGTCCACCTTTTGCATGATTAAATCCCAGGTGATTAAAAATTACATGTGGTGTTTTCCTTTTCTACCAAGCATACTTTAACTGATTTATTGAATCATGTAACCTGAACTAATTTGTTGTACAAATTGTCAATCTGATTGTGGGTTCTTAAGTTCATGAGAATTTTCAAATTGTCATGATAACGAGTAAAATCCAATAATATTTTAAAGCCATAAATCTATACATCAACTTTAGAATCAGATTCTTCTGATGTAATTTGGAGAAAAATATGGTATAATTTAATTCATTGCTTGATTCTTAATTGATTTAGTATCATACCTGAATACCATTAAGGAGAATAAAACTTTGTCCAACTCTAATAATATTTCCTATTTTGACAATGACATTTCAGAGATATTTTACCCAAAAGTATGGGCCATCTCTGTGATGTAGCTTTCGATGCCTGCTACCATTGAACAATTATTGGATGCTCACTTTGTACATAATTTAATAAATTCTTGAGGAGGTGAAAAAAATTTAAGATCAAAAACTTAAACAACATTGTCTTTAAGGAAAAATTTCTATTAAGTGTATACTTTAAATCAATTACTTCTATACTTCAATTACTTCTCCATCTCCTATAGATCAGCTTTCAAACTACCATTATTAAACTATCACATACCTCATCAAGCTCACCATCTCTAAAACTTGTCTCCCTCCTAAAAGCTTTCATTTTTCTATACATCATTTTTGTTTTCCATGCCATTGCTTTCTCTGTCATCTCAAAATTCATTTTCTGGAGCTATCACTGATCATTATTATTATATACATCTTGGTTTTTTTTTTCAGTTATTAGAGATTGAACTCAGCACTTCCTGCTCATTAGGAAAGTACTCTAGCAAAAGGACCAGTCCTTTTGCTGTGAGTTTGTGTGCCTAGACAGGGTCTTGAACTTCTGCCTAGATGCCCTCAAACTACTATTCTTCTCTGCCTCCCAAGTCTCTGGGATTATAGGTATGTACCACCATATCCAGTATCTTTTTCATCATTCATGTCAATTTTCTCTGGCAACATTTTGTTCCTGGTACCTGTACAGTATGTTTGATAATGAGAAAATATAACTTCTGCTTACTCTCAGTTTTCTATTTTCACAATCAACCTTTCTCTAATCCAAGGCCCCATAAAGTGCTTACTATACTAGTTTGTGAATTGGGCTCCTGGCCCATTAACACATCTCAATCTAATTGATTCCACAAAGTAACCACTGTAACTGAGAAATATAAATCGTAAAATATTTACATGATTTCCTTTATCCAGTGGGTCATATCAAAAACTAATTCAGTTGAAATTGCCTGACATAGAGTCTTCCTAATCTTACCCTTCTCATTCTCCTAAGTGACAAATATATAGTATACATGTACACAGAAATACATATAGTATATACATGTATATATACATGTATATATAGTATACATGTACACAGAAAAGGATTTATACCTCCAAAATATGACAAAGTAGGCACACATTTCCTTTTCATAAGTACAGCTTACTTTGTGGGCACATAGAAATATGAACACAAAAACTATAGGACAGAAAGATAGACAGCAGAGAACACCGACTAAGGAACTCTAGACCCAATGAGTACCATGGAAGTAAGGCAACTTGATTTCTTTTTGCCTCAGGTATCCAAGAGCTGAAGAAACTGGAAACCCAGGAAGATCTACAGACATAGGAATGGAGAGAGTTGTTCAACTAATGCTTAGTTGAAATAGTCTAGTAAAAGCAGTAAAAGTGTTTAAATGGACCTAATCTGTTTCAGCCAGATATCACAAAAGCAGAACTGTAGCCACACCCTCTCCATGTCACCAAAAGTTGAGTGTGTCACTTATCCTCCCACATTTGTGTAGCGATAATGAAACATTCTAACACATGGGTCAGAATGATGTCAAATAAAGCCCAATTAAAACCTTCATTATCACACAAGAAATAACAATGCCTTGCCTCATCATGGCCCTAGTGGAAACCAAATGGAGAAACAGAAATCAAACTTCAAGGATCAACAGAGACTTGATAAAGGTGGACTTCTGCCTCCATAAGCTGTTATGAGATGGCTCTCCAATGGAACCTTGAAATAGAGGGTTTGGTTATCTTGCAGATATGGACAAATTCATTTTGTAGTTTACATGGAAATGTAAAAGACCAAGAATAGCCAACATAATAATGGAGAAGCATAAAATTACAGTACTGACACTAGATAACTCTATTAGCATAAACTAGAGTCAACTGATCCTTGACAAAGGAGTCAATCTAACTCAAAGTAGAAAGGATGGTCATATTAGTAAATTGTACTGGAACAATAGGATGACTATATGCAAAAATAAAATTTAGACCATTACAATAAAAATAAGTAAAAATTTCCCATAGCCCTTAAAATAAAACAAAAAAATGTATAAATTCTTGAAGAAAACTAGGTATCCTTGAGTTTGGAGATGATGTTTCAAATATAACACCAAAAATATCATAACTAAATAAATAATTTATAGGTTAGATTTCAGTTAAATTAAAACTTATTCTCTGGCTGGGCGCTTGATGGCTCACCCCTATAATCCTAGGGGCTCAGGAGGCTGAGCTCTGAGGATCACAGTTCCAAACCAGCTTGACAGGAAAATCCAAATGACTCTTCAATTAATTTACAAAAGCCAGAAGTGGAGCTGTAGCTCAGGTGGTAGACAACAGCCTTGAGAAGAAGAAGAATATTTTAATGTCCTCAAGGACAGTTCCCAGGTCCAGTTCAATCCCCAGAGCAGAAACACACAAAAAAATTTAAACAAAAAAAATCTCTCTGTGAATGGTACTATGTGGAGAATGAAAAAGAATAGCTATAGATGGCAACAAAAATATTAGCAAACTCTGTTGAAGAATTGCTATTTAAAATATACAAAGAAATATTGAAAGATACTAAAAATTAAGAACCAAGAATGGTGGTTCATACACATAACATCAGTTACTTAGAAAGTAAAGATTGTTATATCATGGTTCAAGATTTACCTAGGAAAAAAACTAAGGAGACCCCATTCCAACAAATAAGATGATGTACTAGCACACATCTTTTATCTCAGCTGTAACAGAAATATAAATAGAAACTCACAAGCCAGCTCTGAGCACTTGAAAACAAAAACAAAACTAAATCAAACCAGGTCTGGTTGAATAGTTTAAGTAATAGAATGTCTACCTAGCAAATGCAAGACCTGTGTACAAATTCCAATATCACCAAAACAAAAAAAGCCACCTGAAAAGACACACAGATGGTAAATTAACACATGAAAAGATGTTCAACATCATATGTCATGAGAGAATTGCAAATCAATTTCAACAAATAAGTTGATGTGCTTACTCAACATCTATAATCTCCACATTTGATGTACCTATAATAATTGCTAGCCTGAAACATGGACAGCCACAAGACTGGAAGAATGTGAAACACTGATGCCTTTCTGGAAGTAATGCAACACGGTACTGCCATTTTGAAAGGCAGTTTATAAAATTAAATATGTTTTAACTATGAGATTCAATAGTGACACTCCCCGAAGCATGTTCTAATGACTTGAAATGTTTTGTCCACACAGAAACCACAAGAGGAATGTTTTTCCTCAACTTTAGTGACAATATCAAAAAATGAAAAGCAAATATCCTTCCATGAGATGATGCATGTATTTGGCCACCTGCATGCATTCCCAGATAATTGTTATGAGGGATGATCCATGAATACTTTTGTATTACGTTTATGTAACATTCATGAGATGACAAACTGAAAAAATAGGTGAGTGGCTATCAGGGGTTGTAAGGACAGAAGTGAGTGTCAGTGTAAAAGAGCATCTTGAGGCCCCTGTAGTGATCAGTGGTCTCTGAGCTTGTGAGTGCCTATGTGAGCATCTGGCTGTGATTTTTGAACTAGTGCTTGACAACTTAGTCCCATTGGGCAGAACAGGGGAAACCATATGAGAGATCTCTTCGTCATCCCCAGCTACTGCAAATCTAGTGATCTCACAATAAAAATACATTTAAAACCAACTTATGAAAGAAAACCTATCACATTCATCCCCTTCATAGACGCAGCATGAAAACTTAGAAAGCCTGGGTGACTCAGAATCACCTACAAAGTAACATGCTTTCTTTAGGACAATCCGCTTTAAAGAAGAACGCATTGGATAGTCTAAGATCCTATTTACAAACTACCATTCATGGTAAGAGGCCTCCTGAATAGCGCAGGTGGTTATTGCTCAGATTCTTGCCTCTTGCTGCAGGTTATTTTTGTGTAAAGGAATCTGTGAGAGCTTCTCCTGTCACTCCCAAAGTATAAATGGAAAAATTTCACCAGGAAGCTAATGGAAAACATTTCAGGGTATCCTTGTCATCAGTTTTATTCTGCCTAATCGCTTGTGGTGGCCTAATTGTTGGCAGGCTTTTGTCTTCCATGGATATTTTCCACTTTATTTTTTATATATTCCTTTTGATAGAGCTAAGTTATTTTGACTAAGTTCCCAGTATCTAATGATGCCAATTAAGAACTACATAGACATACAATACAATCTTACTTTCCAAGTTAGGTCATACAGAGACTGGAGGAAATGGTTTCCTAAACTGTGGCTGTACAAGACACTTTAAGAAGTAAAAATAGGCTGGGTGGTGGTGGCATACATTTACAATTCTAACTACCCAAGAGTCTGAGATCTGAGGATTTCAGTTTGAATCAGACCAGAAAAACAAATCTTTGTGACTTTTATCTCCATTTAATCGGCCGAAAGGCCAGAACTGGAGACATGTGTCAAGTTTGAAAAGTGCCAGTTTTTAGTGGAAAAAGCCAAGCATGAGCTCAAAGCACAGTGTTCAAGCCCAATTATATAATATATGGATATATATATACACATAAGTATATATATATCCATATATATACACATATAAAATACATACACATATACATGCATATTTATGCCCCTGTGTATATATTTGTATATACATCCTTGTGTACTAGGTCCTCTTGGATAGTGGCTAAAGACTGAGACAAAAGTGATAGCGGTTCCTTTCAGATGACAGCTCCTGACTGGGAGTTTTCTCTGGGGATTTGCTAAAAATGTCATTCTTTCTCTTTGCTTCTTTAGGCCTAGGGTAAGTACTATCCTTAAGAAGCAAAAATACCGCATGGTTTCTGTACCTATCCCCACTTTTATCCCTTTATTACATGTACTTGGTGGGACTTGGCTAGTACCCCTTCTCTCCTCCAAAGGTCAAACTTCCTGTTTGGGGTCTGCATTTTAGGAAATTTTTATGAAACTCCTAAGAAAAGAAGATTTTAAAATCTAGCTTAATTTCTAATATTTCTTCCACGAGCAGCCATGGGGAGTTGGATAAAGGTAGAACTGTGAGCTTCTAGAGCTGACAACTTTCAGCAATATTCCCCACCAGATGATGACAGCTGTGGCAATGCTGAGGCTGACACTCGGCTGGAGAAATTCTTTGCAGATCAAATTTCATAAGTGGTATGAAGTACAAATTCTTCTGTGTAAGGAATCTAGCACATTTGCTGTAGATGGTGACAGCCAAATAAGCATTGTCAGGAGAGTCCAGATTTGGATAGAAGCCTAGAAAAAAATTCAAGCACCTTCAACCTGCGTTTGATATGATTATTTTCTGTATTTAATGCTGTTAGAATTATCACTTTATAAGACCAGCTGGGCTGTATTTATCTCTCTGGTGAGATGTCTTCTCATTTCCATTTGACCCTGGACAAATCCCAGACATGCTGGGTCAAGCGAACTGCTCCCTGAAGTGACTGATTCTGAGCTCACCTCCCTATTGGCCATCTACATCCAGACACAGACTTGTACTCCCTTCTCTGCCTTCTGAATCTGTCACTATTCCACATGCAGCACAAATACAGCTCTTCTGTGCATCTTTTGCAGCTGTTGAGTGCTCCTCTGTATTAGTACATATTTCATATTCATTGAAATGAGCAAACACTGTCCTTGTATTGTGAGTTTCTGGGTGACAGAAATCCTTCTTCCTTATTGCCCAGTTCAGTGTATACCAACAAATAATAAATAGATATGGGGATGAAGGAATGGATTTACTACTACCCCAGAAATGAATCATTTTAATATTTATATTCTGCTCTCCAGATGCATGTTCCTTAATGAAATGAGGAATGGTTTTCTAATCAAAAATAACTAAACGTCGATCAATTCAATTAGGATATATTTGTGGAGTACATGCCATTGTAAATGAGGTAAGATGTTTTATTTATTGACTCCATGTAGAAAAGAACTTCAATGATGCTATAAAAATTAGTACACTATACAAAGAGGTTTTATTGTGGCATTCCCAAATATGCATCTAATAAATGTTGATCTAATTTCCCTCCTTTGTACTTCACTATCCCCCGCCCCCATTTCATTAGGCTCTACTATTCTGATTAATTATTGCCTCCTATCTTTATAGTCAACAACACATATAAAAGTACTAAGGTCATATTCATACATATCCCCATTTGTCAGCATATAGTACATTATTTTTCACGCACACCTCTTGGTAGAAATAAATAAATATTTCCACAAATAGGAGAAGAAAGCACCAAGTCTTTTTCTGACATAAATTTTAAAATATTACAAGATTGAAAAAGATGCTTGGCAAATTTATTTAGGTCTTGCTTTCCTGCTATCTATTTTAATAGCAAACTGCTCACTGAAGTCTTTACAAAGCCCAGGAGGTAATATCATGAATGAGCATGTAAGAAATCAGCAGATGGCATTCCTCAAAGCTGTAATTCAGTTGAACAGGATGACTAAGGCTACTGTTGTAAAATTGGCCCACAATTTTAACAATGACTGTTACAAATTTCAAAGACCTATTGGCTAGCCAAGCTCAACTCTCTTTCTCGCTCTTCCCCATCCTGTCTCTCTAAGTACATAAATATAACTGCTTATTTTATTGGACTTTTCAGTCCTGCTATCTCACTATTTTGTGGTTGCCAAGCAACTCCAGCAACATTGTAGCACTCGTGCTTATAAAGTTGGAGCCACCAAATGTGTGTGTTGATTTATTTATTGGAATAGAAATGATCCAGGTCCAAAATAAAATCTTTTCAATGTGATAGTTGGCAGTAAGTAGAAAATATCTTCCAATGTTATTGTAATCACTTTTATGTGAAAATATAATAAGACCCCTAAGTGGCCCCTTCACCACATGATAACATTTCAGGAATCATTTTTGAAGGGGACTGCTTAAGAATATATTAAGATGGATTTTGGCTATGGGAGTTCACAGAACTATATGTGGAGTGGAGCCCAGGGCCAGGACATATGTAGGACAATATGAAGTATGAATTATTACAATTGTATTACTCAGTGAGCAAACCAACCCATCAAGCTATATAAGTTGTCACCAAATGTACTGAGGCATTCTGTGCCACTCAGGTGAGGTAGGATGAAGGGCACAGAGAAGGAGTCTGGCTCGTAAAAATCCATGCAGCCACGGGATAACTGTAACATATTTCACCATATTTATAGATCACTAATGGTAACTGATCCAGAAGAAATGGTGGCTTCAAATTGTCCTTGGCCTCTTATCAAAAAAGAAAGAAATCATACATGATTGCAGTCATAGACCCAAAAACTAACATCTGCACCAATGGTGGCATGGTATAAGAATAGTAATAATAAATAAGTTACTTTGTTTATTTTCAGTAGTTTTTTAGTGGAATTACATATAATGGATTCTCTAAGGCATTAGAGAATCTATCATGTAGAGGAAAATAGAGTCTAACAGTCTATTATTCCATGTCATGACAAAAAAAAAGAATGTGCATTTTACTCTCAACTATTGGTTGTGAACAGAAATTACAATGAAGCATTCCTCTCTCTCACCATCTGTCTCTCCTTTCCTGGTTTGCTGGTTTTATCATGTAAAGTCAAGATACTGGGACATCATTTCAACTTAGCTTGTATTCCAAGACAGCACCTGCATATTTTTAGCATTTTTTTCACTCTTTATCTGAGCTGTCCCTTTCCATAAAACTTGTGAAAAAGAAAATAACATTATTTTTATTGTAGTTTTATTATCTTCCAGTAGTTTTACAAAATGATTTCAATTGAACATGTCAATTTATGCGTGCAATGCATCTTGAACAGCAACTTCCATTTCATCATTCTCCCTTGTCTCGCTCAACTTTACTCATCTTCCCAATTGCCCTAGTTTCATTTTAGAACATATACCTAAAACATATACTCACACCCTTCTTCTTTATTCATTTATACTTCTCTTCTTGCCTCCACCACCCCTCCCCTGACATCTCAAGCACCAAGTTGTTCAAAGGAATTATACCATTAAAATTCTCCCTACATAAACTGTACTTTAGTTAGTGCATCTGTATACATTTGTATATGAGCCTGCATATGTTTACATATATACTTTGTAGAGTACAACTAACTTCTACATACACAAAGGAGCATGTCTATTGCCTTTGTGGGAGTCTGGTCCTCACTGGGCCTGACTTGCTTAACATAATTTTCCCAGGTCTATCCATTTATTTGCAAAAAATGTACTATTCATTTTTCTTGGTAGATAAGAAATATATGTATTATATACATATATAAATTCATTTTGGGGACTTGATTTCACTTGTGGACATTGACATTTTTATAGTGACTCTCAATTCAACCTCTTAAAGTATGGCTTCTCTGTATCTCCCTGAAAACATTCAAATATATGTATATATATATATTATATAAAACAGAATTTATATATGTATATTTATACATATAAATCAAATATAAATTTATGTATAACAGAGTTTATATATATCCCATATATGTGTGTATATGGGATATGTGCATATATATGAATACATTTATATTCAATAACAATTGCTTGATCTTTTAATAACTTGGTTATGAATAATAATGTTCCAGTGAACATGATTTTGCAAGGAGTTTCTTAGATAAATGCTCAAGAGTAATATTGGTGGGGTAGCTCATGATTTTATTATAAACATGTTATGTGATTAGAGTTATCATCTTATATATCTTGTTAGTTTTGGTTTTTTGGACTGTGCAATAAATTTTTCCATACAGCAAAATCCTTGTTTTTGTGAAAAGTAGACAAGGAGCTAGGCCAAAGCTCAAGCTTTTTACTTTATCTTTAATTGATAATAAGTTCCACAAGGAAACTACATAAGTTAAGACATAACTTTCTTATTCCTAAACTATAAAATTATAATTTCATTTATCCATCTATTATTCTGCTCAAATAAGTTTAAAGGGTGCTTAATCAAAAACAGTTACCATCTCCACTGAGAATCTTTAGGCATTTGTGTGGACATACTATCAGTTTTCATAACCTTTGTGACTAAACATTTTCTTATGAACCAAAGAAAGGTGAAAGAATACCAGAACAGCGGGCTACCCATGTTAGAGGCAGAGCATCTGTATGGACAATGCAGTACCCAAATACAGAGCGAAAGAGCAGGGCTTAAATGTCGTTTGTGCAGTGCTGTGATGGGTACCCTTAAATGCTACAGATTGTGGCTATTGACATTCATCCCTTTCCTCTGTCCTTTTACCATTAGCTTTTTCTTAGACCTCTGAAAAGATTTCCAGAAGCCTCCTATTTCTAGTTCTTCTACCCAGGGTAATGATCTCCTCCCTGAGACTATCTTGTTCCCAGAGCCTAATCTTGGCATTGTTATGAATTTCGATGCTACACATCAATGCTTTCTGTCTTTCCACACTTAAGCCCATGCATATTTCAATCAGCTTCTCTGTCTGGTATTTGTAGATTTCAGGTGTTTCCTCATTACAAGGAGGGCCATAGAGCCATATAACACAATCTCTGGCTTTGGGCTTTCCACACATCTGGTTGTACCTATCAGTCGTGTGTGTGTATGTGTGTGTGTGTGCATGCACGTGTGCATGCGCATGCACGTGTATGCACATGTGTGTGCACGTGTATGCACATGTGTGTGCACGTGCATGTGCCCATACATGACCTGGAAGTCAGGAGTTCATGCTGTTTTGTTTGTTTCATCAAAAGGCTGTAGTTATGCCACTTGAGCCATATTCCCAGTTTCCAGCTTTTAGCTTGCTAATTGGAGAGTAGAGTCTCAGTCTTTTCTGCTGGGGCTGCCTTCAAAACAAGATTCTCAGATCACAGCTTCCAGAAACATAGGTCTGTGCCACTGGAACCTGGTCAATTGCTCTTTCGTATACTTCATTTCTTACATGACATAAGGACATTTGAAAAGAAACTTTGGTTGTTGTCTAAAGTGGCTTAAATAGTAAGGTACCCAATATTTTCTATCTGTTGTATAACAAAGCAAAGAAAGACTTAAAGAAATACGCTCTAATATAAATTCAGACATGGAGACGAACTTTACTGACATCAAGCCAAACTGCTTTGAGAGATACATTACTAGTGAAGTGCTTGAGGGCCCCACATTTAACTAATCAATCATATGTATTTAAATGAAGGAATTTGAATAAAAAATATTGTTTTGAAGGCTTGACTTGGCAAAAATGTTGACCCATTATTAGGGTAGCACCTACTTGAAAACACACAGATACTCAAAACAGAACATTGTCAAGTAACTGAAAACCTCCAGTAGTTTAAGAAGATTCTTTCTCCAGCCTTCAGCTAAAACTTTTTTTTTTTTTTTTTTGCCAGTCCTGGGACTTGGACTCAGAGCCTGAGCACTGTCCCTGGCTTCTTTTTGCTCAAGGTTAGCACTCTACCTCGAGCCAAATCGAACCCAGGGCTTCATGTATAACAGGCAAACACTCTACCACTAGGCCATATTCCCAGCCCCCAGCTACAACTCTTTTCTCTTCTTCCTCTTTGCTTTGATTCTACTTTCCAAAATATCTTTGTCTCTTATCTTGCACCTTAATCAGTACTTCCTCTTAACCATGTTTCCCAACTGCGTAAATGCAGAGCTTATGATATGATGAGATTATTTAAATTTATAATTTGTAGGTTTTTATGGTGGGTACTATCCTGTAACATTTTTTTTTTTTTTTGGCCAGTCCTGGGGCTTGGACTCTGGGCCTGAGCACTGTCCCTGGCTTTCTTTTTGCTCAAGGCTAGCACTCTGCCACTTGAGCCACAGTGCCACTTCTGGCCATTTTCTGTATATGTGGTGCTGGGGAATCGAACCCAGGGCCTCATGTATATGAGGCAGGCACTCTTGCCACTAGGCCATATCCCTAGCCCCCCTGTAACATATTTTTGAGTATTCTTAATATACACCTCACTGATGACAAATACCATAAATATCAAGGTTGCAATTTATTGTAAAACAGAGCTTCTTCATATTCCTGCCAACTATGAGGAACAATCATCAATTTAGTTTGGTTTCTCATTTAAAAAAATGTTGAGGATTATATTGTAAAGGGAGGCCAATGATTAACTAGCTCCAAGAGAGTCTGTTGCGGGAAAAATAGATTTCAGAATTACAGAATATTTTTTAAATGAAATAATGTGAAAAGATAGGGCGAAGTACCAAGTCCTCTTCTCTCTAGTATGTCTTTCATATTGATAGGAAGAGGTAATAGTCACAGAAGTGAGGGTTGTTGTTGTTTTTTCTTGTCATTGGGATCAAAGGTTTTATATGATATTTCCAACTAAACATGGAACAGAATCTTTTCGTGGACAGTAAGAAGTGGAAAGTGAAGCAGAATTTTTATATGGAGGAAGAATATTCTTCCTGCAGAAAGGGAAGTAAAAGACCCAGTCCTCTCTGACCTAGGAGGGAAGATCAAAACCTCACCTAGGAATTACTATTTCAACTAAAGATTCCCAAAGCATGCTCTAACTTTGCAACCCATATTATGCCATTTAACAACAGTAACAACAACAACAACAAAAAAAAAACAGTTTGAGGCTGAGAATGGAAGGATTGTAGTTGGAGGCCATTTTGTACAAAGAAATTTGCAAGATCCTATCCTTAAAACATAACCATCAAAAGACAAGGTTTGAATTATGACTCAATTGGTAAAGCATATGATGACCAAGTATAAGGCCCTAAATTCAAACTCCAGTACTGAGGGTCAAGACTTACTATACTTCGTAACACCACAAATTAGCCATTGTTTTAAATTTAAAATTTTATTTCTTACTGAGATTAAAGATAATCTGGAGATGAAATTTAAGATACTATGATTCCCTGAAATGTAAATAATTAGAACAAATAATAGTTTTTAGACTTTTACTGTACATTAGTTTTAACCCTGGTCAATGTTATTTGTAGACAATATTTGTCTCCTATAGAAATACAATTTCATAGCCTATTATTTTCATTTTACTACCCTAAAATTTAACCTTGATGGAGAAATAAAACAGTGATGAATCATTGTTTTAGTAATTAGCAATGAAGTATCACCAAGGTCCAGCTTACATCAAGAAGTATGGGGCCAGCCAGTAAATAATAGGATTTAACAGAGTGGGACCTTTACTGTCTATGGCTTAGAAAAGACTCAAAAATTTATTGAGTATTTTTTACTAGTTTTCATTACTATTTATATACACAGAAATGAGAAAGGGAAAAAAAGATGATCAAAGAACAGACTATGTGTTTTGTATTTTGTCTAATAAATTTTGTGATATATAATTTTTTTAAGTTTATCTTTCAGTTGAATTTATTTATTTATTTATTTATTTATTTATTTATTTATTTTTGCCAGTCACGGGGTTTGTACTCAAGGTCTGAGCACTGTCCCTGGCTTCTTTTTTCTCAAAGCTAGCACTCTACCACTTGAGCCTCAGTGCCACTTTCGGCTTTTTCTGTTTATGTGGTGCAGAGGAATCAATCCCAGAGCTGCATGCATGCTAGGCAAACACTCTACCACTAAGCCACATTCCCAGACCTGAATTTGTCTTAAAACTACTATCCCTTTGACTTTCTGGAAACTAGCTCTTTCTGATATTACTAACAGTGCACTGTACATACACATTGTTAAGGAAAATAGCTCAGTCTTGAATTAAATCATCTGTAGAATTACAATAAGTTCTGGAAATTGTCAAAATAAAACACCTACCTAAGTTAGCCAATGTTCACAAACATTTTCCCACATTTGTTTTCTATGCTTTTACAATGATCAATTAACATTTAAGGTGGTATTATAAACACACATAATTTACTAACTCAGACACAGATATACAGATGCAGAGTTATTAATTGGCTTCAAATTTGTATTTCCATTTTTATTTTATTATTTAGTGGTTATATAAGATATTATAATTCAATAAATCAGATTTTTCATACAGCATATTTTAATCAATGTCACCCCTTCCATTGTTCTCTTTTCCATTTTACCTTCCAAAAATAATTATTGACCCAATTCTTTTCTTTAATTTTTTATTTTAATTTAATTTTATTATCAAGGTTATGTACAGAGTAGTTAGAGTTACATAAGTAATACAGTGAGTACATTTCTTGTCATATTTGTTATCCCCTCCCTCATTCTACTCCCACTTTCCCTCCCCCCCAAGTTGCACAGTTAATTTCTAACATATTGTCTTGTGTGAATCGATATTGCATTGGTTCACCCTTTATTCTTTGTCTCACCATTTTGATATTCCCTTCCCTTCCCTAATTCAGATAAATGTATACACAATACCCAGGATACTGAAATCAAATACAGGATAAACCATAAGAAAGAAAAAAGAAAAAATTTCACATGGTACATTAAAAAATATCAACAATGTTTTCTATCATTCAAAAACAAATGTTACTTCAAATTTTAATATTGCTTATATTCTTGTTTCATTAATTAGTATAAGACGTAAGACTAACAGTACAGGACCAATGCTAAAATCAGCATTGATCTGAGATACTTCAAACAACATAGTAGTATAAAGTATTGCCTAATTTACCATTCATATTTTCATAGTTCTTATTATTTTACTAGTTATTTTAAATCAACTATTACAGTCATTTCTTATTTCCCCTAAAAAGCAATGATACTAGCTTTTGTATCTGAGGGTTTCTTTTTAATTTTTTTTTTGCCAGTCCTGGGCCTTGGACTCAGGGCCTGAGCACTGTCCCTGGCTTCTTTTTGCTCAAGGCTAGCACTCTGCCACTTGAGCCACAGCGCCACTTCTGGCCATTTTCTATATATGTGATGCTGGGGAATCGAACCCAGGGCTTCATGTATAAGAGGCAAGCGCTCTTGCCACTAGGCCATATCCCCAGCCCCTCTTTTTAATTTTTAAAAAAATCTTAAATTTAAAAAAAATTATCAGCCTATAGAAATATCACAAGAAACATTTTTAAAATTACCAGATTGGTGAGTTAGCTGATAGTGTGAATTATATTTTATTCAGAGCCTCATATTAACTACAATAGAAAGTAATTTTCCTTATTTGGAGACTGTAGCAACTTAAAATAAGAAAATTATTTAATTACCATTTTATACTGAATGAATCTAATAGTTATCGTTCAAATAATCCCTCTTTAACTTTTGTACCCTTTTATATAATACCTCAAAAAACAATCAGGGATAACAAATGTAAGCCTTATTATTGACTTCTACTTCTTTAAAATTTGTTGCCAACTATATGAAGTGCCTTAATATAGCATCACTGCATCTGAAGTTGATTGATGTGTCCTCAAAGTCTTAGTGGATAAAGGAATAAAATGTCAATATGCCTGTGCACCTGTGGCTCACAGCTGTTATCTGAACCATTCCAGAAGCAGAGAGCAAGAGAATCCTGGCTAAGGGATAGCCTGGGAAAATCTTCACAAGATATTCATCCCAAATAATAGCTGGACACAGTCATAGATGTCTGTCAACAACTATTCGAGAGGCAGAAATCAGGGGAAACACAATTCTAAAGCAGCCAATGTTTTGCAAAAACATTTCAAAATATTAACAGGAAAAAAATGTTGAGTCTAATATCGTAGGCATAGCAAAAACCATAAATTGGAAGACTGTGGTTGAGCCCAGTATGGGGAAAAGCAAAACCCTATCTCAAAAATAACAGGAGAAAAAAAAAACAGGCTGAAAGTATAGCCAAAGTGGTAGAACACTTGCTTATCAAAACAAAGTCCTGAGTTCAAATCCCAGTATCACCAAAAACAATGATGATATGGTTCATGTGATATATAAACTGTGCATGTTCTTTTCGCCTTACCTAATGTATCACAGGAGAAAAATATATAAGCATGTTAGGAGGTCATAGTGGTAATTAGAAATGTAGGACTAGGGCTGGGGATATGGCCTAGTGGCAAGAGTGCTTGCCTCGTATACATGAGGCCCTGGGTTCAATTCCCCAGCACCACATATACAGAAAACGGCCAGAAGTGGTGCTGTGGCTCAAGTGGCAGAGTGCTAGCCTTGAGCAAAATGAAGCCAGGGACAGTGCTCAGGCCCTGAGTCCAAGCCCCAGGACTGGCCAAAAAAAAAAAAAAAAGAAAGAAATGTAGGACTGACAGTGGCTTTACCTACATCAGCATAGTGATTGGCTTTCATTATGTTTAATCAAGTAACTGATCTATACAGGTCTATGCCCATATGTATTTACTTGAGTATTATCAGTAAATATAAGAATATTTTCTTTAAGCCAACATCAGCATAGTGTTGATTTAAGAAACAGCATAAGGGGATGGGAATATGGCCTAGTGGTAGAGTGCTTGCCTTGTATACATGAAGACCTGGGTTCGATTCCTCAGCACCACATATATAGTAAAAGCCAGAAGTGACTCTTGCTCAAGTGGCAGAGAGCTAACCTTGAGCAAAAAGAAGCCAAGGACAGTGCTCAGGCCCTGGGGTCAAGCCCTAGGACTGGCAAGAAGAAGAAGAAGAAGAAGAAGAAGAAGAAGAAGAAGAAGAAGAAGAAGAAGAAGAAGAAGAAGAAGAAGAAGAAGAAGAAGAAGAAGAAGAAGAAGAAGAAGAAGAAGAAGAAGAAGAAGAAGAAGAAGAAGAAGAAGAAGAAGAAGAAGAAGAAGAAGAGGAAGAGGAAGAGGAAGAGGAAGAGGAAGAGGAAGAGGAAGAGGAAGAGGAAGAGGAAGAGGAAGAGGAAGAGGAAGAGGAGGAAGAGGAAGAGGAAGAGGAGGAAGAGGAAGAGGAAGAGGAAGAGGAAGAGGAAGAGGAAGAAGAGGAAGAGGAAGAGGAAGAGGAAGAGGAAGAAGAAGAAGAGGAAGAGGAAGAGGAAGAGGAAGAGGAAGAGGAAGAGGAAGAAACAGCATGAAACTCACCTGTCTGATACCCACAATTCATCAAAAAGTCATTCAAACTCACCTTATAGAGATGCTATTAATCATCTATTTCTCAAAGAATTTACACATCAGAAAAGTTGCTCCCAACCACTTAGTTACTACAGTCTTCTTTACTGAGAGCCAGAATGAACCCACCTGAGAGGTCATGCAAATATTCCCACCCCTGCTTGTTTTGTATGTGGCTTCCACTCCAATCCCATCTCCTGTCTGCTGACCCCAGCTTTCAGAGTGTCTCTTCTCTAGCATGGATCTATCAGTGGAGTTGCTCCTTGATACCTTAATTCATAGATATATTTGTGAATTGTTCCATTCATCATTTTCAAAGCAAAGCTTACTTCCACCTATATATTTCTCCGGAAATATCAAATATGGAGTGGGGTGAACTTTTTTCTCCTCCATTAAGTTTTCAGACATTTATAATTTTTACATGATACCACAGTTCTTCCAGAATGCCACAAGTGGCTTTGTCATGCCTGGACTTCCTACTTCAGATTATCTCTGGAAGGTGTTAGGAAAATAGGGGAAGAGGATGAATATGAATTTTTCTCTCACTGACTATGATAGGGACTGCTTTCTCTGGAAAGATTTCAGTGTGTATATGGCCTTCTTCTAGAAAGCAGAGCATATTTTCCCCTGTGTGGAAATGTAAACTCTCCCATGATGAATAATAATCACAAGTTTAAGGGGCCAAAAGTAAGACTAGTCATGAAATAATATCTCTACAGGTTTCATACATCCTGTTCAGAAGGCTAAGTCAAAACTAAATCAATGTTAGCCCCTATGAATTTAAGAATTATTTTTTTTGCCAGTAATGGGACTTGAACTCAAGGCCTGAGCACTGTCCCTGGCCTCTTTTTGCTCAAGGTTAGCACTCTGCCACTTGAGCCACAGCACCACCTCTGGCTTTTTCTATATATGTAGTACTGAGGAATTGAACCCAGGGCTTCATGTATACGAGACAAGGACTTTTACCACTAGGCCATATTCCCAGCCCTAAGAATTATTTCTTAAAATACCCATTCAACCCAAAGAATGTATTCTTTATAGACAGGCCCACATACTGACCGAAGATTCTCCTGCATAGCTTAACCTGACAGGCTGAGTATTTCATTTTTATTTCTATAGCTTGCCTCCTCTTAACATATTAATATTGTGGAAACTGTCCTGTCACCTCCTCTCAAGAGTTCAGGATGAAGTTATTCTTTAAGCAAATCAATGTGGGCTGGTTGGTGAATCCTTGTCAGGCTTTAGCTGCCAATCATGAAAGGAAAACCTCTCCAGTAGTTTGTGATAAAGTTGTCCTAACACAGAGTTGTGCAAAGAAGGGCATTAATAAAATATTTTGTAACAGTTGCCTGGGACTGCTGCAGCCTATGCATACTGGAGAAGAATGGATTAAATTACCTCAAGGTTTCTTGACTGGACATTGAGATATCATTGTTGAACCAGCAATGGGAGTTGAGTGTGATTAGAATTCCACGATGATGGAAGTCTGATAAATGAAATAAGAGGAACATATTAATCCAAGACCTGATAGACAAAAGCAAGTTTTCTTGAGGAAGTCAGGTGAAATTTGAATCTGAAAGGATTTTGTCAAGTAAAGAGGTAGAGGAAGACTTTTTTTGATAACTCCCCTGACACCTCCTTTTCATAAACAGAGCTCATCAGCTTAATGGTACCAATTGAGATTGATTTTGCTATCCATTGTTCCCATGGAGCAGACCATAAGTGAAAAAAATGTCCACTTCCCTCCATTCCAAACCCAAATCTCATCGTTATTCATGAACTAATTAATTCCTGTTATAACCAGCTGCACAAATGGCATGTGGATATGCAATGTGAATAAGTACAGTTTCACAAATAAGGAACAGAAAACAGAGAGAGAGAGAGAATGCAATCTCCCCCACATGCTAGGATATCTGAAGGATACAACCATATTAATAGAAAATTCGCCTAGTCCTCACAAAAGAAAAGAGCCATGGCTGTCAAAATGGTTACAGCTGTTCAAGCTAGGAGTCACATTAGATTTCTAAAGTCAAAACAGAAGATGGGTTAGCTGATGGGGCAGCAGGCTTTCAGTCTTTGCAGAATATATTTTCAATTTAGATTCCATATATATTTCTAAACATGAGGCCTCAGGTTCTAAGAGGATGCATTTCCCTTGTCTTCTTGAGGAAAATGATTCTCAACAAAATGAAGAAATAAGCCCAAGAAGTCTCTAGAATGCCATGAATGTTACTTGAGAGAGATGTCAACAAATTCCCAGGATAGAGACAAGTAAGGTACAAGCATATCACCTGAATGGTACAAACAGCTCTAACCAAGAGTTTAGAGATGATCACATGAAATCTACATTCAAAATTATATAAAACAAGAAAAATAAGTTTATTAAATACACAAAAAACAAAACGGTAAAACAATCCAACAAATACAGGAATGTTGTTACATCTTAGTTCTGCACACACAAAATAGTACTTTTGTTCTCTCATCATCAACTCTAATATACTAATTACACCTGTACCTATAAATAGCTTCTGAGAGAAAAACAGAAGGACCAAAATGGCACTTTAAAATATTAAGCCACAAATGAGAGCCCATCATGTAGCAGATTCTGCTTTCTCCAGCACAAATTCTTACAAATCTTTTTGCTTATCCAAATAATTTCAGGAACATACATCATCCTGACCTAGTTATAGGATGTCAATAATATGTTTATTTTTCTATCTTCGTTGCATATATCTAGCAGTTATGGGAAAATAACTTTAAAAAAGAGAAATTGACATAGATGAAGTTAAGTCAATTCTACATAATTCATTTTCTTCGTAGTTATTATAAAAGTGTTTTTCTTTTCTGTTTGACCCATATTCATAAAGTTACATATAAAATAATATTGATATACTTGTAGAAGTAATGTGCTTTAATTATATATTTATACACTATAGAAAAATATAAGAAATATAAAAAGGGAAAAATTTTGATGTATATGAATATGAAAATAGACCATTACAGGTAACTAGGTAATCATAGCTGTTGCCAGCCTGTAGAATAACAGGGACACATCTAGGTGACTTTCGGAGGAGGGAGACAGACTACTGAAGACCACAGAAAGAACATTACAACACATGGCCATGAGACATCATGTCAAGAAAAAAGAGTACATAATAGAAAATGGATTGAGATCTGCACAAAATTGTCCTTCTTCATACAAAATAGAATTAATCTACTGTAGGGAGCTGTGGACCTGAACCACAGCATAAAATGCATACTCATGGGGCTGGGGATATAGCCTAGCGGCAAGAGTGCCTGCCTCGGATACACGAGGCCCTAGGTTCGATTCCCCAGCACCACATATACAGAAAACGGCCAGAAGCGGTGCTGTGGCTCAAGTGGCAGAGTGCTAGCCTTGAGCGGGAAGAAGCCAGGGACAGTGCTCAGGCCCTGAGTCCAAGGCCCAGGACTGGCAAAAAAAAAAAAAAAAAAATGCATACTCATCCTTTCTAGCATGCTTTTCTTTTGAGCTTCTCTGGATGGTTTTATATTAGAAAGTTAGTGTATATAGCAGCTGAACTTTAAATATATGTGCTATACAAGCTGATGCAACTTTTATTGTGACTGTGATTGTGTGTGTGTCTGTGTATGTGTCTGTGTGCGCGCACACTAATCCTTAGGACTTGGGCACTGTCCCTCAGTTTTTGTACTCCAGGCGAACGAGGCATAGCTCTACTTCCAGGTTTCGATACTTAATTAGAGATCTTCAGATCTCAGCATGTTGAATAGCAAGGATTACAGGTATAAACACCAGCGCCCTGCCTGACATTTATTTTTAAATATGAGATTTTTTTGTGAGAAAATATATTCATCTGAAAGGGCTTCAAAAGAGTGATTTCTAGGTAAATGGTTTTTTTGTTTGTTTGTTTTTTGTTTTTTTGCCAGTCCTGGGGCTTGGACTCAGGGCCTGAGCACTGTCCCTGGCTTCTTTTTGCTCAAGGCGAGCACTCTGCCACTTGAGCCACAGTGCCACTTCTGGCCGTTTTCTGTATATGTAGTGCTGGGGAATTGAACCTAGGGAGTCATGTATACAAGGCAATCACTCTTGCAACTAGGCCATATCCCCAGCCCCGGTAAATGTCATTTTTAAAAAAATTTGTGAGATTTATTTTTTCTTAAGGTGTTTAGTAACAGAAATTTCAGATAGGCACTTGGTCGTAGATCATTTAAGAACATTCTTTATTAGAAAGTAATTTCCCTATTTATTTCTATGATTTCATAGTAGTAATCCATTTGCTTCCTACATAATAATCATAATAATCTTAGTGAATTATTTAAATTAGACTTGGTGATTGGAAGATATTAATTCCAAGCTTTTAACACTCTGTTCAGGATCTTCTCACTTCTAGGAAAGATCTGGACTATATCTCTGTGGTTCTGGGTCCCATACACATCAAATCAAAATGTCAGATTCTCTAGAAATAAAAATTCCTCCCATCTCTCAACTGAAAGATGGTTTTTCTTGTCCCCAAACTACTCATTTGCTGTGTCATTTGAACAAGTGTTTTGTCACTTTTGATAGCATTTGTCTGTTCATAAGCCCTGTACAAGGAAAGGCACTTCAGGCATTTAAAGAAAAAGCATTGATCATACATAAAATCCAATAGCATTTGTGTTTCTTCACTTTTTCTGTCTTTTTGTTTGTTTGGTTTTTTTCAGTTGTGGAGTTTAAACTCAGGCCCCAAGCCTCTTTGTGTTCAAGGTTAGTGCTCTACAACTTGAGCTGTAATACCACTTCCAGTTTTTGAGTGGATAATTGGAGATGAGTCTCACAGGGACTTTTCTGCCCTGGCTGGCTTTAAACTTTGAACCGTGATATTCAGATCTCTGCCCCCCTGAGTAGCTAGGATTACAGGCATGAGCCATCAGCAACTAGCTATGACATCTCCAGGAAAACATAAACTTGGAGAAATTCATACATTCATATCCTGATCATCAAAAGTAAATAAGGAAGGTTTGTATTTTACTTAAGCAGTTGGTCATAAAACCTTAGTTGGGCTGGGAATATGGCTTAGTGGTAGAGTGCTTGCCTTGCATGCATGAATCTCTGGGTTTGATTTCTTAGCACCACATAAACAGAAAAAGCTGAAAGCGGTGCTGTGGCTCAACTGGTAGAGTGCTAATCTTCAGCAAAAAGAAGCCAGGGACAGTGCTCAGGCCCTGAGTCCAAGCCCCAGAACTGGCAAAAAAAAACAACAACAAGAAAACCATACTTAATTTATATATGTGCCTCAGATGTCTATTAAATGGATATAAAACAGAAATACAGCTTGCAAGTTCCCTAAAGGAAATCAACACCCAAGTTGAAGATCCATTGCATACTAATTCATTGCTTTTACACTCAACTTTCATAACAAAACAAATAAGTATACAATTTGCAAAATGTTAAATCTAGTTTACTCTAATAAAATAACTTGGAACTTCTACTTTAAGGAACCTGTTAAAAGCAATATTAGAGAGAAATGGAACAGAAATTATGAAAGATTGAGAGAGAAAGAATCTGGAATGTTGCCCAAAACTTTATTAAATCTAAAATCCAATTTGAACTAATTTAATATTAAAAATATGAACTATGCAAAATAAAAATGATGGTCTAGCTTCACTTCCATCTAA
This sequence comes from Perognathus longimembris pacificus, assembly GCF_023159225.1. Taxonomy (NCBI): domain Eukaryota; kingdom Metazoa; phylum Chordata; class Mammalia; order Rodentia; family Heteromyidae; genus Perognathus; species Perognathus longimembris. Next base: position 132,812,714 of record NC_063162.1, on the reverse strand, counting down.
AATTTTATCTAACCCAGTACTACGTGTTTAAATGACTAGTGTTTTGCCTTGGCTATATTCTGTCTGCTTTGGCAAAATCAAGAGATAGCTATTCTGCTCCTTTGCTCTATTCATTTGGCATTCAGTGAAATATCTTGGTCTTAACTACTATAGTTAAAAAAATAAATCCTGTATTAGCTACTTAAATCCTCCACTTTTATTCTTGCTCAAAATTGCCTTAGTTATTATGCACAGTCTGATTTCCCATAAACACTTTAGCTTCTTGTCATTTGACTTGCAAAATCTTTATAGAATTGTAATTGGAGTATATTGGGGAAAATTGACTTCTTCAAAATATTGAATCTTCCATTCCACTGACAAGATATATTTGCCCATCAAGTTAGATTAAATTATTACTTAGACATAGACTATAACCAATATTCCTTCTTAAACTCTCTACTTATTAAAGATTTAAAAAAATAAATATTCAAATTATTAGTTTCCTTTGTTGCTGAGAATATCCTATGAGATAGTGCTTGCTTATGGAAAACAAGAAGAAAATTAAAAGTATTTTTACATTCTTAACAAAAAGAAAATGTGGCTAGTACTGTATTTTCCTTGCTTTTTCCTTAAGAAGTGACCCATTGCCATGCAAAGACAAATACTAAAGTAAATACTGAAACAAAAGCAGAAAAAAGTGTAAAGTCTTAACTTGAGAATGATGAAAATATCTGAAATCTCTAATTATCATTGAAATTCAAGTGTTCCTGAGTCTGTGTTTAATATTCAATAAATATTGAAAGCTCATCAGTGTTGCAGCAGTACACTGCCCAAACAAATACCCTAAAGTAAAAAATTTGGGGGGGCTGGGGATATAGCCTAGTGGCAAGAGTGCCTGCCTCGGATACACGAGGCCCTAGGTTCGATTCCCCAGCACCACATATACAGAAAACGGCCAGAAGCGGCGCTGTGGCTCAAGTGGCTGAGTGGTAGCCTTGAGCGGGAAGAAGCCAGGGACGGTGCTCAGGCCCTGAGTCCAAGGCCCAGGACTGGCCAAAAAAAAAAAAAAATTGGTAACTCAAATATAATGCTCTCAACAGACAAAAACAAACCAACATAAAAACAGACAAAACAATCCAACAGGAGAATAGCTGGGTACCGATAAATTGTTCAAGTTATCTTACATCTTCCCGTTTCTACTTTGTAAGAGCACAAACTGAGTGCATTTAATGCTATATTTGGCCATATAGATTAAGATAAACTGGTATTTTCAAAGTGACAAATACCTCAGTCTAAATAAACTTGCTGTTTCACAGAAGGTGATAAAAAAAAAACTACCTCATTCCTTGATCAGCTGAAATTTATTGCAACTAGATCTTCTGCTCCTGAAATTGTCAATATGAATTTCTATAGAAAAATGTAAGCAGGTTTTATATAGCAATTATCAATTAGGAAATGCAAGAAACATTTCAAGAAAGTGACCTTCCTCATTTAATGATTTCTGAATCAAGTGGGAACTGAAATACCTAAACCTATTTATGCTAGCTGTATATTCAGATTTTCTCTCTCTCTCTCTCTCTCTCTCTCTCTCTCTCTCTCTCTCTCTCTCTCTCTCTCTCTCTCTCTCTCTCTCTCTCTTACTCTCTCTCTCTCTCACACACTTTTTCTTTTCTAGTTGGTCATAGGGCTTGAACTCTGGACCTGGGCACTGTCTCTAAGTATTCAGATTCTTGATTGAACTCATACCTTGCCTCTCATGCCAATAAGTATGTAATTGTATTCATATATATTCATATATATATTATATATGAATGACCTTGCAAGGGTAATCCCTTTTCTGTCATCATAGTGTCCACTGGTCAGAACCAACATCCAATATTAATATATTAAAAGTGTAACTGATTCTTCTTATTTGCTTGCCTGGTAAACATCCATCCTTTTGTACTCTTCCACAGACAGACAAATGATAGACTAGTCCCTGAGTCCCCAGAGAGACTTTTTCACATCATTACCCATGTTCCTTGGTTGCCCTGTTCTTTGGAGGACGTAAAAAGTTATAGTTTTATGATTTACTGTCAACTTAGAGTTGTCAGGATGGACAGGGAATTCTTTTCCAACTTTCTATGTACCTTGTGGAAGTTGATGTTTCTTTCAGCTAATTTTCAACAAAGCTGTGGAAGTATTAAAATAGGAAAGGATGCCTTTTTTAGTAAATGGTACTGAGATAATTGATTATTCATATTGAAAATGAACCTGAACCAGTATTTCATATCATACATACATAAAAATTAACCTGAAGTTAATTATAAAACTGAAATGTCAAAGCTACAGCCCTAAGATATCTTGAGGTAAACGTGGGAGTAGAACTTCATAGCTTAGGGTTAAATATTCATTTCTTAAACTAGACAGAGAAAGCATAGCTTTAAAATGTTAAAGATATGACATTGTACTTCTTTAAAATTAAAAGACACCATGAGGGCTGGGGATATAGCCTAGTGGCAAGAGTGCCTGCCTCGGATACACGAGGCCCTAGGTTCGATTCCCCAGCACCACATATACAGAAAACGGCCAGAAGCGGAGCTGTGGCTCAAGTGGCAGAGTGCTAGCCTTGAGCGAGAAGAAGCCAGGGACAGTGCTCAGGCCCTGAGTCCAAGGCCCAGGACTGGCCAAAAAAAAAAAAAAAAAAGACACCATGAAGAAATGGATAGGCAAACCTCAAACAGAGAAAATACTAGCAAAACATGTAAATGAAAAATGAATTATATTCAAGATATATAAATTAAAAAAGTAAAAGTAAACCATTAAATGTCAATAAAGAGTTAGACACATAATTTACAAAAGAAGAAAGCAGGAAAAATATACCCCCTGAAAAGGTGCTTATGGGTTGGTAGTTAAGAAAATATGAATTGAAATTACAATAAGATATAAATTAATAGTAAGCTGATAAAATACAGATAACATAATAACAGAAAAGATATAGAGCATTAAAGTTCCCATAAATAGTATACTATTATCCAAGTTCTTTGGGATATGTCTTACTAAGTTTGACATAATTTGGCCTTTTCTGTTATGTATCACTTCATATCCTAGGAATAAATCTCAGTCTTCAGACAAACTTCAGTATGGGTGTTCATGGAACCTTACCTCATGATCACCAAAAATGAAGCCACTCACATATTCAGTACAGTGAACAGTGAATGAACTACGGTATATTTGTAAAATATTACTTATCAGTAAGAAGGGTTAAAATGCTTATACAAACAGTAAGATAAATTAATATCACAAACATCTAATTGTGTAAAATATGCTGAACATATTAATGTATAACCTGTATGATTTTATTATTATCAAGAAAACAGAAAATTTGCATATCAACTGTCCGTTAGGTAATAGAGTGGATTTTTCAATATTGATTTTAAGAAGTACACTGTTTTGGAAGAAAATGTTCTTCTTCTTAGAGAACATATGTGGAAATATTTTTGTAGTATACTGAGTAGTAAATCCCAGTCATACTCCTCTTAAAAGTTTACAAAAAGGGGCTGGGGATATGGCCTAGTGGCAAGAGTGCTTGCCTTGTATACATGAGGCCCTGGGTTCAATTCCCCAGCACCACATATACAGAAAATGGCCAGAAGTGGCTCTGTGGCTCAAGTGGCAGAGTGCTAGCCTTGAGCAAAAAAGAAGCCAGGGACAGTGCTCAGGCCCTGAGTCCAAGTCCAGGACTGGCCAAAAAAAAAAAAAAAAAAAGAATTTACAAAAAAAGCAATTGTGTACATATGTAAGAACAAGAATGCTACAGAGATAGAAAGAAAAAATAAATGATAAACAATAAAACAAATGGAGAAAACTAGAAACATTTGTATACTGCCTAAGAGGCCCACTGATGTTCCTGTTTCTGTACGTTTGAAATGGTATCAAAAGCCAAATTAGTATAGGCTATCAAATTTCAGTTCATGCATACAAACACCCTTTAATAGTAATAAACTTTTGAATGGCAAGGGGGATTCGTACACATTAAAACAACTCAACCTCAAATTTTCACTGAGACATGTAAATATAGGAATGCTTATTCTTAATAGCAAGAGCACACTGGCCTCTGTAGAGAGTGCCCATGTAGGATGGGCGAAACTGCATCATAATCATTTCTGAAAACTATCCTCTTACTGGTTCTACTTAATTTCCCCAATATTCTCATCATAGTTTGTTGTGGAAAACTATCAGTGCTGAAAACAATGATATGACTGCTGGCAATCTGAATTTGCTTAGAGTACACTTCAGCACATTTTAAACTAATAGATCCTGTTGCTAGAAGTAATAGATGAATTAGACTTCGGGAGCAAGAAAAAAAAACAAAACAGAACATGGCTTCCCATCGTGCAAAGATCGAAGAAAATGATGTTGGTGGATTGCTTAAAGGAAAGAAAATGGCCCTTTATTAAATTTAACTGAACATTTCTAAGGAATCACTGTTCCAAGGAGAGCAATCTGAGATTTAGTCACTGACATTTAAACAATACCTTTCCAGGTAACACACATTGAAAAAGATAATGGAATATGCAGTATCTGGTTCACACCCTAAGTGGTTTAGAGAATGGACATGGTTTTGTTAATCTCAACAAATTAAGTAAAAGTTCTGCACTTGTAAATTTGTTACCAAAATAATAAAAGGAAAGAAAAGCAGGTAGTCATATCACAGGAGCCACAAAGTGAAACGACAGTGTAAAGAAAAGAACCAAAGGCCATCTGAATCCTGACACCAAATGAACAGAATATGAGACAATCTGCCACAGTTTAGCAAAACAAACAATTTAACTGGAAATACTGTATACAAAACATTTATAAATTGTCCTTCCTGTTTTGATCACTAATAAATATGACATAAACTTCAAATTTCTCAAAATATCACAAGTACTTTGAAGAGAAAATCGAAGCTTGAATATTTCCATCTGCTTGAATTCACAAAACCAAATGTTCAAATGTCTTCTTGCTACAGTCATCTGACTATATAGACCCATGCACATCTGAGCTTCAGTGGAGGCCTCACTCCTGGGAATCATAAACATTTTCTGCTAAGATCTATTTCTCTCTAAAAATATTGTGGTTAAAAAATTTATGTAGCATTTTTCCTACTCTAAGAAATTAATACAAAATTATTAACATTGATTGTTTTTCCTACTTACTTAATAAATGTGTACTGTTTCTCTATAACCATGACTGGTAAAGCTTCAGTCATTCAGTCCATTCACCTGCTCTAGCTGATGGACTAGTAGGTCACATACATTTTTAAAAATATTGTAAAGGTGACATACAGAGAAGTCAAAGTTACTTAAGTCAAGTAATGAGTACATTTCCTTTTGAACAGTGTCACCCCATCTGTAACTCTCTCCCAGATTTTCTCTTCCCGACTTCGCTACACCCAAAGTTGTATAGTTCATTTCCAACAGTGTCTACTGGGTTTCACTGCTGAATTGGTTCACCCTGTGTCCCACCATTTCTGTACTTCCCCTTCCCCTCCTCAAATCAGATAAACTTTTATACAAGACAAAGGGTACAGAAGTCATAAGCAGCAATAGGAGGGAATAAACCAAAGTTCAAGGAAAGAACTAAAGAGAAAAAAAAAAAAACCACAAGAGAGAACTGCAAACAGTACAATAGAAAAACATTACTTCTATTTCTTGGAGCTCATTTCGATAAGCATCCTTTCATATGATGTTATGCACATAACTATTGAGCGCTTGTGATCCTCTCATAAGGATATCCTCCCGTGTTCTCACTGTGTGAATCTTTAGACTGCTGTTTAATTAATTAATTAATGTCCAGGTTTAATTATTTGTCTTTTGTTATCCTGGTGGGGATGCAGCTATACATACTGTTGGTGATATTACTTGTTCAACCTCTGTGGAAAGCAGTATGGAGATTCCTCAAAAGAGTAAACACTGAGCTTCTCTATGACCCAGCAATTACAGTTCTGGGCACCTATCCAGTAAACCAGAAACCAAGCTACACTAAAGCCACCAGCACAACCATATTCATTGCAGCACTGTTAATCATAGCCAAGATAGGGAATCAACACAGATGCCCCTCAGTGGACTAAACAAACAGGAAAATGTGGTATATATACTCAATGGCATTCTATACTTCCATCAGAAGGAATGATATTGTACCAGTCATAGGATATGGGAAGATTAGGGGAAAAGTATATACTTATATAATTATATGCTTATACTAAGCAAAGTAAGCCAAACCCAAAGAAACATAGGCTGCATTTGTAGCAATTTGAATGTGCCTGTAAATCTACAAGCTCACATATATTTTATACATTATATACAGCTTTCACTTCTCTTTTTGGTAGCACACTGTGGTGCAAACAAATGCACTCCATGAATAGGAGGAAATTCCTACTGCCTTGCTCCAGATGGATGTAGTTGAAAGGGGGGAGACCCTCCATAAGGTAAAACTGTCACTACCCCATGTTCTCCAGTTTCATTTTCTTTCCTTGTCTATCTCTTTGCCTTTTAACAGATAAATAATTTTAACATAGAGGAAATAAGCTATATTGGCAATCTATGAACTGATTTTGATATCTGGAAATAAATGTGATTATCACCTTTATCTTCAGTTCTAGATGGTGAGTTCATCTTCAACAAGTGGCATTATATGCACTATCAATAATCTACCAGACTTTACTTTCTGTGATTGTGTGTGTCCACAACCAAACATCAGTCTTGTTCACTAATACATCAGCGCCATTGTTTTACCCTCTTTCCTTTGTCTGCCTTATCTTGCAAAGAAACACTGTAATTCTTTTTCCAAAATTTACCTGCTCTTCGAGGCTTTGAAACATACTCTGGGAGAGTCTTCCAACTGATGTGATAAAAAGCTGTCTCCTAAGCTCTGACATGAATGGATAACAACCATCAAGTTTTATCATTTGTTTAAGATGTTGTATCGGTTTAATGGAGATAGAGCAGTTGAAAGATAAAGCAAGCTATAGAACCAGTGTGGCTTTTTTTTGTTGTGCATTACATACAAATGTTTATTCCATGACAGTGGTATGTAGAAATGTCAAAGCAATATTAAATATCCAGATAGATTTCTACAAATCATTGATAGACATCTAAATTAAATATAGTTTAAATAGATCTTTGTTTCCAAATTTAAAAATCTTTTAGAGCACACAATGATGTTGATTTATTGTTAAATCATTATAAATAATCAGCATCACACTACAGAGGTTTTATATTGTTGGAGATCTTTACCTACAAAAGCTAAATAAGTTTGTTATTGACATTACAGTTTGAATAACTTCACACATTTTATTAGTTTGTTTTGCTGTGTTTTGTTTTGAGTTTTTTTAACTTGTTTCTAGTCTTGTGTCATATAATTAAGAACCAAGCTACAGAATCTTCAGTCTACATGGAAAAAGCTCCATTGTAAACCGAAGGAGCTCTAAAACGATAAGTAATTCTAACTACTAGAATGCATGTGAGTAAAAGGATTTTGCCCATTCTTTTGTCTTTATCTAGAAAATTTTCTCAACCATTCTCTTCTCTGATCATTTAATATCTACCCAGTGCCTTCTCATTATATCTACCCAGTCTTCTCTCAATTGGGTCATCACAGTCCCCAATTAAGTCAAATTTCCAGTGGTAATCTGTCAGTCCTATAATTTATCCCAGTTGTAAATCACCGGCTAATTTTTACAGTAGTTTCTTAATGCCTATACCATCCTAGATAGTGAAATTCCTGAGGGCAGAAATAGTGGGGCTTATTTCTTTCTTTATGGCTGGGTGAAATGTGTAAAATAGATACACATAATATAGATATGAATATGGCATAATGAAATGATATAAATAATTTGAGCAATATACAGAATGTGAACATGGCATAACTAAATAATCACAGTTTTATAAAGGAAAGAGCAATGAGAATAATGGATTACATGAATTATTTCCTGCTAAGAAGGCAGTAAGTAACCAGAATATATGGCCACACAAATACAGAATAGAACCATTCAGTATTGTTTCATAAAAGATATCATCTTTCCTAAGATATTAAAAGAGAAGTCACAATTTTTCCATGGAGATTTTGAGAGTTAGAGTTTAGCATCATCTGTTCCTTCCTTTCCAAGATGTACCTCCCTAACCCTCTTCTATTATCACCTAAAACTGACCGGATTGAAATGGAGACATTTACAGCAGTCATGTAGAACTTCCCAAGCCATCTGATGACATGGAAAGAGATGTTACAAAGATGCTAACACTAAAACAAAAACCTTAAAGCTAGATTATAATGTAGAATTTTGGGGGTATATTTATGTTGACATCTTAACTAGAAGGAACGTGGGTAAAGAAGGTACTATAGATAAGAAAATCTGCTGGAAAGTTATTGCTTTATCCCAACACAACACCATGAAAAAAAAATCAGGAAAATGAGGAGAAGGATACTGACAGCCACAGGGGAGATGAGAAGGGAAATGAAAAAAAAATTAATACACATATTTCTAAATAGACACCAAAATATCCATGCCAGGTGGGTGTAGGCTTGAAGAGGAGTGATGAAATAGGAGAAAAATAAAAACCAAGGATGTTGCTGAGGTTTGTAGGTGTGTCTTAGGTTAATAGTCATTCTATTTCCATGTAGTTCATATGCATTTTAGGCAATTCTTTCTATTCACTTTTAAGGTATTTTTCATGTACTAAACAACTTTCCATAAGGTGTCTATGATTCAGGAGGCATAAGATAACAGAACATCTAATAAATCTAGAAAAATACTAGGACCATTTTCCAATTTTAAGATACAAATCATTGCAAACTTCTAATTAGGAACACAGCCTGGGGTGTTTATTTTAAATGGACCCCATTCATTACTGTATGCCTTTAAATGAATCTTGTTTTAGTCTTGACATTTTAGCAAGCAGCTGGATGGAAACATAGTTAATTGGTTCATTCTGCCATGGAAGCAGGGCTACCAATTGTAATATAAACTGAAAGTGTAAGACAACAATCCTCCAAGGTATTTTTCTAGTTTACCTCTATTTATATATAATTACATATAAACTAGTGATGGCTCAAGATCATTGCTTCTAATTTGAATTAGTTTATTGGTGTTTAATACAGAGTAACAATCACTTCACTGATCAGTGTTTATTTCTTTGTTTTGGCTGACTTGCACAACAGCCAACCAACAGGATTAATGAAGGATGGTACTGCATAGAAATTCTATCCTAAGCCTGAACCAAATCATGGCTATGTTATTTAACAGTCCTGTGAACATGAATAGGTCACTTATTGCTCTAATACTCACTGTTTCCTAAAAGGAACTTTACAATATCTACACTAAAGAGTGTCTGTGAAACTTAAGGAAAGTTCTATAAAATATCCTAGCACATAGTATAGAGCCAGTAGTGATTGGCCATTGCTATTTTAATTAATTATCTCTATTATTTCTTAGATGCCATAGATATATAATACAGCTAATTCCCTTTTCATATATCCCCATCTCCATCCTTACTGCTATTTGTCTGTCTGTCTGTCTATCATTTATTTTCAATTTCTCTGAAGAATTGTAATGACAGCATCTTCTTTTGAAAATGTACCTTTCTTTAAGGTACCTTATCTTTGTGGCAGATTAATTATAGAAATTGACTCAATTCTCTACCATTTGCTATATATATTAATGAAGTTTGCCCTATGACTTTGTAGCTCTCTCCTTGAGGCAGAAACATTAACCTCCTAGAGTATGGGAGATATATTGATTGGTCATTTCCATGTCTTGGCCTCAATAGCCATGTATATACTTAGCTTATATTCTTTCTTGAGAAAGACCAATCCAGGCTGGAGTAGAGACTCTGTGACTCAGAGACAAGATGACCCAGCTGACAAAATCCAAGGCAGGGCAAGCATGTCCCAGATTGGATCCTTCCATGCAAGATCAGCAGGAACAAGCCAAGGACTTGTAAGCAAACATAAGTAATTACAGTGATACATTAGTTCCGAAATTACCAGTTTGATATACAGTATTGTTTTGACAATAGAATATTTTACACTCCTTCTGAATATAAGAAACAATACATGGTTGATGAAAAGAATGGGAAAACCGAGTCCAAACTTAAAAATCAATGAAAGAAAAAGAAGAGACAGAACACAGCATAATACAAGTTACTGGTTGATCTCTTACAAAATACAAGAAACTATAATAATATATGTACATTTAAATGTATAACATCAATACATATTTATTAAATCCAATACAATCTTATAAAAAATTTTAAGCCCAATCAGAAAAAAAATCAAGGAAAATGAATTTAAGTACTTTATTCGTGCTTGCACTTTGATTTATGCTTAGGTTTTTTTAACTCCAGAAATTTGTTTGAACTCCTCTGTGGTACTTCTACTTCCAGTATAGATTTACTCATAATTCATAAAGCTTCTGCATTTCTTGACTATACGTTGATTAATAGATAGTTTCACAAATAACTTAGAGATGTAATTTCCAGAGTAATGATGAATTATTCTCCCAAACTGTTTTTGGCTCCATTTGCTAGAAAATGAGAATTAAAACCGGTAATCTAAATGAATGGCAAGGAAGGCAAAATACCCTCTAATAATGAAACCTTCTTTCTGAAGAGATGACAAAGTAATAACCCTTACATAAGTTTTACATCATATATTCATTGGCAGACAGTTAAGAAATACTGATTTTATCAGAAAACATTAAAGAAATGAGCCAACTAAGGTAAAGGAATACTTAATTGACCTGCCTCCATACCCTTCAGAGAACATAGTTCTCTTCTGAAAAAAAAACTAATATGTAAAACAATCATGAAAATTATTACATGAGAGGCCAAAAAATGCAGCACATTGGAGAAAGAGATTATATCCCTTTGTAATAAAGATGATCCAGACAATTTATAGACATAGGAATTTTACTACAAAGTGCTCCTGGGAGACTTGGCGTGTCCAGCTTAAAGAATAATTGCCATCAACTTTGCTGAATGAAATGTCCCTATGCTCCTTGTACCCCAAAGGAAATAAAATGTTTTTCTGTTCTAGACGCTGCCAGTCATGCAGCAGTGAACCAGAGCCATACTATGAGTCACTTTTTTCAACTCTAATCTCTTTTCACAGTGACAAATGAATCACAGAAATCAATCTCAACTCTGACTCTGAAAAATTTTCCATGGGAATTTTTTTTTTTGAAGAGCAGACAAGCATCTTAAACTTTCACACCAGAAAACAGACAAAATGGGTGTGTGCTTAAGATAGGGGAAAGGGGCTTCTCAACTTGAATTCTGTTTAGCATGATGGAAAGAGTTCAGGATTTGAAGACAGAACAAATCTGAGGCTGAATTCTGTCCCACGGTCTATTAGCTGGATCACTGGGTGAATTTGCCAACTTCTGAAGGACTTTGATCCTTTGCTGGTCGGAAAGGGAAGATAATGATGTCTATGTGAGTATTGTCAATCGTAAATAGCATACTAAGTTGTTTTTATTACAGCTGTAACAAGAAGCACTGATCAGAAATCATATGGGTACTAATTAACTCCATGATAATTTTGCTTCGTCTTGATTGGTGCTATAAAATATTTGAATTGTCCTGATTTCCTGCATCTGGTAAATTTAACGACTATTTCCAAAAATAAAATCACTATCTATTTATTTCTCTTTAAACACACCTGCTAATTTCTCCAAGTTTTCACCTGCTAATTTCTGTTAATTTCTACAAGTTTTAACCAAATATCTGATAGAAACAGTTTAAGGGAGGGTTGACTTATTTCAGGTCTTGTTTCCAGGGGTATCAATCTGTCTGTTAGGAGGGGAGGGTGTAGTAGATTATAGCAATTCATGGCATGATGATCAGAAAACAAAGCAAAGTAAACAGGATATTGGAAGAATCTAGGGCAAGAGGTAGCCCTAACTAAATAAATACCCCAAGCTACCTACTTCCACCAACTAGGCCCCACCTCCAGCTTTTTACCACTTCCCAGTCCTGTAATAATATTATGAATCCATTAAAGGATTAAAATATTCATTAGAAGCCAGTCCCTCACCTGTAATCCTAGCTACTCAGGAGGGTGAGATCTGAGGTTTATAGTTCAAAGCCAGCCCCAGCAGAAAAGTCCCTAAGACTTTGATCTCCATTTAACCACCAGAAAGCTGAAAGTAGAGCTGAGGCTCAAGTGGTAGAACACTAGCCTTGAGAAATCAACAATGACAACAACCCAGGGACAGCACTTAAGCTCCCAGTCCAAGCTTCAGGACACACACACACACACACACACACACACACACACACACACTCACACACATTTAATCTTTCATTAGATCAGAGCCCTCTTAAGTAGTCATCTCTTGTAATGGCTCACAGACACAAGTGTGTTTACTGATCCTCTAGACATTTGTTAGTCTAATGAACTTGACAGGGAAGAATAACCATTATAGCACCTTTCAGTTTTGAGTATTTTAAAAATATTCTGCCCAGAAGAAGAATTCAATAAGTGTAAATAGACAGCTCTCCAGTTAGCCATTATGAATAAAACAATGAAACAATGCTGAACTTTGCATCTCTATGGATTCAGAAGGCAATGCTGAACTTATGCCAAAAACAACAAAATAAACTAGGAACCAGTGCATTTCTGCACATTTGTAAAATCTGATATCAGCCCATAGCTCTATCTCCCCTATAGATAGTCTCAGAGGCCATACCAAGGCATTCATTTTGTTTCCCAGTCATTTGTGAGAATGAGTGTATGATAATGCTGGATATCTCAATGGAACTTTGGCTGAAAAGACTCTGGTCTCTCTACTTATTAGGTGCAATTACTGTCAGTTAAAGAAACCTCTGAATGCTTGCTGAGCTCCTGTTGCTACTCATTAGAAATTTCTGGAGCTAGGAGCAAAACAGAGGGAAAAAGGTTTATTAAGGCTCATTTTTTTTTATGCTGAACAAAGGTCCCATTATTAGCACACACTGAGACATTTCCCTTTGTGCAAAATGTGCTGACTTTTTAAAAGACACCTGTATTCAAGAACTGAAATGGACTCAGTAGTTGAAGGCTTGCTGTTCATCAGCAGAGCCTGATGAGAGATGGTGTCCTGCCGTCAGCACGGTGAAGTGCAAGTATGTCTCTGGGAGGAATTTCAGTGGGCCATAGTTAAATGTAAGCCATTAGCACTGTTTTCCCTGCTCAATACAATGGACTCCTAACATTATTAAACGTGGGTTTTGGCTTCTTCTGTTTCAAAAATTTTCAGGCTTGACACAAATCTGTGTGTGTGTGTGGGTGGGTGTGTATGTGTGTGTGTCTCTGTATATGTGTGTCTGTGCATTTGTGTCTGTATGTATATCAATTTTTAAATTGTCCCAAATATTTTAAGATGGCTTTATTTTAGACAGCTGAAGTTGTTTTTTTCCCAAATTGTTCTTAAGACCTGAAATTGAAACTATAAGAAAAAAATTCTCTTTTGTGATTATTCCATCCAAATTGATAGAAAACTTTTCTTTTTAAGATATGAACATTAAGCCTAAGGTGAGTATATCTTTAGGGAATTGTTTGTGAAGCCCTGTGAATTATTTTTATTGTAATATTTTGATAATATTTATCTGCATTTTCTGAAATACAGAGATCTTACTTTATTAATATAGCACCATCTTCTGGTGAACATTAAGAGATACAGTTAGTTTTATGTAAAAATGTACAGAAGGGGCTGGGAATATGGCCTAGTGGCAAGAGTGCTTTTCTCGTATATATAAAAATGTACGGAAATCATTTTTTAATTAATTGAAATTTGATTTTTTGTATTAAATGCCCATAATTGCATTTACAGGGATTTTCTTCGTAACATCTGAATGTTACATTGATTTTCAACTTATTAACCATTAGTTCTATCCCTTTCTAATGATATTTATATTATTGTCAAATTGCTGTAACATAATTTTTGTATGTGTGCTTGTACTGAGGCTTGAACTGAGCTCTTTTCTCAAGGCTAGCTAACACGCTACCACTTGAACCAAAGCTCCACTCTGGGCTTTTTTTTTTTTTCAAAATTCAAAGAAAATTTTAATCAAGAAATGTTCACATAATAAACATAACACATAATTATGATACATATAAGTCACAGGAAATTGCCAATGACTTAATGCTAAATAAGATAGGGACAAAAATGTATAATCAGCATCAAAATATATATTACTAAGTGGCAATCTTAGGCTTATAATATTACACAATAGTATTATTATTATAAATATTTTTCATATTTTTGGTATATTAAATTCAAAACCAATTTACCTCACCAAAAATATATATCCCTGAAGATAAGCATTTTATTGCACATATGTACCCATGCATGAAAACTCTATACCATGTAATACTACGAAACCACAAGTTATGTAATTTGCCAGAAATGCAATTTGCAAATTATGTCATTTACAAGAAAATGTATCTACTTAGTGATCAACAGATTGAGATAAGCCAAATTTGTAAAGCCCAAAATCACATGTTCTCATAAATTTGTGAAATATTACAACTACAGTGGTGAGGATGATAGTAATTGGATATGAATGTGAAAAGGGAACTGTTGAGGAGGAGGTTATCAACAGGGGAAGGAAAAGAGGGGACACTGAAGAAGAAAAATATGGAAGCCTCTCTCACTCTCTTTCTCTCTCTCTCTCATACACACACACACACACACACACACACACACACACACACACACACGCAAAACCAGTACAATAACAACCATCAAATTTTGTTTTCAAAAAGGGACAAGGAGGAATGGGAAGAACAGGAATGTAGTGAAAGGGGTGGAGCTGTTTGAAGTTCACTATGTGCACATATGAAAATATAATAAACTCCCCACATTACAAATGTCTTTTAACTCAAATATAAAATTAAAATAATAAGAACCCTGTCACATGCTGAGTGACAGATGAAAGATTTTATACTAAGTGAAAAAATCCAGTCACCAGAAAGGCATTGATTCTACTGGCATGGAAATCTAACAGAACACAGTCAAACTCATAGGAAAGAAAAACAGAATGCTTATCTTCTGGGCTTTATTTTTTATTTTTTGGTGTTTAACTGGAGATAAGTACCATACACTTTATTGCCTGAGCTGGCTTTGAACTATAATCCTCAGATCTCAGTCTCCTGATTGGCTAGGAATACAGATGTAAGCCACCAATGCCCAACTGCTATACATAATTTATACTCAATTCCATTTACTTAAAAAATAAAGATATATATGCCATTACATAATGTATAGCTTTACACAGATACACATACGTGAATATAATTCATATAGATAATTCATATTTAAAAGAACAATGTACTTAGATTATCAAAATAAAAACCCTGTGAGTTCTTCTACTCTAATACATTTTGAAACAACATCCTTGCCATAAATAAAAAACCTGATTGGGGTAATATGGTTAAAGTATGAAATGGAGGGTAAATATTATTACAAGTATGAAAGTAGAATCACAGAACTCATTAAAAATCATATACAAAAGGTAAGCATCCAGATTTCACAACAGGGGAGAGAAATTGAGTTTATCTTTCAATATTGAAAGAACATCTTAAGAATGAGAGCTAATAGGAACAGAAAGAGCATAATGTCAGAACATAGAAAAATGACTGGCAGGCATCATATGCTTAGAAGTTCATTGATAAGATGACATAGGATTCTAGCTGAGAAGAGAATAAATTGATTAGATATCAAAAATGGAGAGATTCTAGCTCAACTGACATACCATAATTCTAATCAAAATTAGATTAGAGAAGCCAAAGACAAGGTCTAAGACGAGGACTATTTGAATGAGAACTCACAGAAAGGTGGCTAAAGTTGGATCAAGTAGGGAATTTTGTCACCACTAAGATCACACCTTGGAGAACTGAGGTAGGGTGTTAAACTTACGTTGAACTTTAAGGATACAGATAAGATTTAGGATGGTTACCAAGTTATGAACCCTCATCATCTTCCAGCTCTCTTCTATCTGCTATTTGGAAGGAAACAATTGAGAATATTAATAGGAGCCCTAGGAAACTATGAACAATATGTGAGCATGAAAGAAGCATGAAGAAAAGAAATGAATTTTATAATTACAAATACAATAGCTATATGTTAGCATAACTGAAAGGGAATAAGAATAAAGAAACAGATCAAAGAAACAAAATCACTGCAAAAAGAATTGTATAATTCAAGCTCCAGTTAAAAGTGGATATTGGCTGGGAATGTGTCTTAGTGGTAGAGAGCTTGCCTAGCATGCATGAAGCTCTGGGTTCGATTCCTCAGTACCATATAAACAAAAAAGCCAAAAGTTTCCCTGTGGCTCCAGTGGCAGAGGCTAGTCTTGGGCAAAAAGAAGCTCAGGGACAGACCTCAGACCCAGAGTTCAAGCACCAGGAGTGGCAAAAAAAAAAAAAAAGGGAAAAACAATGGATGACCCCAGACATAATGTAAGGGTGTAAATATGCACAATAGACATAAAGAGCACTCTAAGTATTTTAACTGAAATAATTTTAATATCTAATCTACAAAATAAAACATCATGGAAAGCATGCATTCGTTAACAATGTCTGTCTAAAACACTGGGATATTAGTTTTTCCTACTTAATGTCACATAGAGTTTATTTTGTCAAGTTGTAATACAAAACTTTTATCATATCAACACAACTTCTATAGGTCTTTCATCAAACGAATATTATCTTTAAGTAGTTGCACAATCGAGGTGCCACTTAACATAGCAGTTTATGAATATGATGTATTTTGATCAGTGTCACCACTTCAGCATTCTCACACTGCTTCATCTTACACCTTCCCCTACTGCAACACATTTTTGTCATCCTTTTAATTTTGCTATTACAGTTTCAGAGAGTCTAGTGATATGATAATACTACAGACACAAGGTTCAATTTCTAGTATTGCAAGAGGAAGGGAAAGAAGAAAGGAGAGAGGAAAGGAAGAGACAGAGGCCTAAGAAGGAAGACGAAAGAGGGAGAAGAGGAAAAGGAAAGAGAAGAAATGGAGACTAGTGAACAGATGTTGTTATCATCATGCTGTGGTTCTTACATGATAAACCTAGTGGCAATGGAACTAGAGACAAAACTCTATCCTCTGTGTCTCAATATGATTTCACAGTGTGATGTTAAAACTTACAGGAAGTAAATCAAATGTGGTGTTTGTTACATGCCTAACATCCCAAGTACTTGGGAGGAAGGAGTAGGAGGACTGAAAATTTGAAGCTAGTCATCACAAAGTTAGTGAGACTCTATCTTCAAATCAAAATATAGACAGAAGTGCTGGCAGTATGTCTCAAGCTGTAGAGTAATTGCCCAGGAAGCTCGGTGCTCTGCATTCAATCCCCAATTGTTAAAAGAAAAGAAAAGAAAATTGGAGGAAAGCTGATAGTGGGTTTTTTTTTTATATTGTTTGATGCCAAAAGAATGCTGCCCTGGAAGGTTCACCCTCACCATAGGCTGCTTTATGATGCTAAGTGAAATGAACCCCAAGTTATAGCAATAAGTGGTTTATTGTTGTTGTTATGTTCAACGTACCATGTGAAACTATGCCATTTTCTTTTGTCTTTTTTCCCAATGTTTTTACCCCTGATGTCACTGTAACTGATAATACTTCAGGTATCAAAAACAGATACAGTAGAATTGCATCCAAGATGCTGAACTCCTGGGAGACAGCACAAATCCTTTCCCAGAGGTTCCAACGATGACATGACCAGCTCTCACTCGACCCTACCTCTTTTTTTTCATACTTTTTAAAATTTATTTATTGTCAAAGTGATGTACAGAGGGGTTAAAGTTTCATACATAAGGCAGTAAGTATATTTCTTATCAAGCTTGTTACCTCCCCCCTCATTTTTCTTCCCCTTTCCCTCTCCTGAACTCCCACCCCCACCCCAACGAGTTGTATAGTTGGTTTACAGCATATAGTTTGGTAAGGATTGCTTTTTCATTGGTTCATCTTTTACCCTTTTTCTCTCCATTTTGATGTTTCCCTTCTCTTCCCTACTTCCGATAAACATATATACAATACCCAGGAGTTCAGCTCACCAGGAAACACTCTTGAGGGCATACACTAGTAAGACAGCCTAACACCAGCTCCCAGTCCCCCTTACCAATGTGCTGCTGGTGGGTCCCACACAGGTTTCCACCCTTTGGTTTTCTCCATCACTTTGTGAGTCAGTGTGGTGTCCTTGCAACATGTGGCCACCCAATCTTTGCCTTTCGGGCCCCACTAACTGAGATACAAAGCAAGCCTCTATTCCTTCGAAAGCACCTTTCTGAAGCTGTCCTTTTAACTGTATAAAACAAAATTTGGACATGGATTGTAAGAGTTGATAGAAAAGCTGGCGTTGGGTGCAATTCTCATGCGGTGGCTAAAAGAGCCAAAACTATGTTTGAAGAAAAGACAAGAGGTCCTTTTTATTTTAATTAAAATAAAGAGTAGCATAGAAGCTTCCAGATGAAGAATGGCATTTAAAATAAATAATAAATGTGAAAGGAAGTATCCACTGAATTCTATTTAAGCATGAAAATAAACCATACAAGCAATGCACTCCAGGGTAGAATAGCACGTACTAAGTACTAGCAAAATGCACATATGTTTAGATCATTCTGAGAATAAAACTAGCTTTTACTATAACAACAAAACAAAAACAACAATCAAAAAAAAAAAACAACCTTAGGCATGTCCCATTTTACTGGTGCCAAGGAGTATAAAAGGACTTGACATCTCAGGGGGTGAAAGCAAGAAGGAATGGAATCTAAAAACAAACAAAAATAATATACATATTAATAAAAATCAAAAAGTCATATTCATGAATGATTTGTGTAGCATGTCAGTTAGCAAATAGTATGGATTGGAAAATAGAAGGTAACCTTTTGGGATAGAATTAAGGCAAAAAAAATGGGACTCTGAATGACATCACACACTTGCCTAACTATTTGAAATCTTTGTGATCCACTTCAAAGCTGCTTAAGTATAAAAAATATTCCTCAAGTACCTGTAATGTCATTGGGGTAGTTTGACTGAATCATTGTTTTAAATAGATATTCCTGTGCCTAACCAAATTATTACGTTAAAAATGATTTTTTTTCTGTGTTATCTAATTGTTTTTCCTTGCTCTGGAGACTTGCAACTAGACTATCATGCTCTCCCAGGATCCATATCATGGGACTTTATTATAAATGAAGCCTTGGCACAAGGAGATCTTTCTGGTATTTCTAATAATAAATCACATTGGAGAGGGTCAAACACACATACACTTCATCCTGAATTCTGCATTCTCTACAGCTGTCTTTGAGGCCCCAGCCTTGCATCCTAAATAGGAAAGCAAACCCTTGAAATTTTTTTGTATTTAAATGGAAACCCGAAGCACTATTTTTAATATCACCATATAATGTTATGGATTTCGAGGAGCTATTATATAACTGCACACTACAGTCTCATGAGATCTGTGTACCAAATAGAATAGCTGCCAGCCAAGTTGAATTCAAAGCCAATTTCAAATTCATTACTTCACAGAGAGCTTTGAAACATGCTCATTTAAAAATGTGCTACATCACAGCAAACCCTGTACCACTCTTCAGTAATGTCAGTATAATGTTGCCAAGAGAGTGAAGCATGAATGTTGACACTTAATTATGGATATTAAATTCAGTCTCGCATTTCAGATATATGTCAGATGTCACCACCTTTAAGAATTCATAAATGAGCAATTCGTTTCCTCGAGTCTGTGTTATATGAATTAGAGGATGAGAAATATTATGTTAAACCACTCTTCATTGGTTACACACCTATGGATTTTTCTGTTTGCATCTTAGAAGCTCTAGATCACCAAAGTCTCCAAGTACTTTATCTAATGGTGTCATTGGGCTACCTCGGGGGTATGATTTCCAGAGTCAAAATGAAATGGAGCAGAACAGTTGCTTAGTTCTTACTAACTGAGGATTTCACTTGTTACACCTTATAATTTGGAGCACTTTTTAATATGAAAATTGTATAGCCTATTTTTATTAAACAGTCAAATCTAGATCATAGTGATATGTCTGCATATGTGAGGATTTACAAAATAGAAAAAGATAATAATAAAAAGTAATAAAAGATATGCTTTGAATTACTTTTAGGTTTTATCCATGTATTTATATACAGGGAAAAAACATTCTTAGTGAAAGTTATTGTTAGCATTCTATGGCCACTTAAGTGATGTGCTAAATGGGTTAAAGTCACATTAGAAGTTAAAGTTTTAACAGTAATTGTGCCTTAAACAGGTTCAGTTGCTATAAACATTTCATACCTCTCCAGAAGCTAAATCTTCATGACCATGCATGCTGGGAAATCATACATTTGAAGCATTTGTACAGCAGTTCATAAGATATACCTTCACACAGTGGTCCCAGATCCATAGCAATTTTCCTTATAGAACATAATCTTGAGAAACAAGATAATGGAACAGATTTGGTCCATTTTCAAGTGAGAGATAACATTATAGAGACTCTAAATCAAAGTTCATCTGCTTTTACCAGAGATGATCAAAGTTAATAGCCAGCAAGCTAGAAAACATTTTTTGAAAAAATAAGTATGCATCACACATTTATGACTTATATTGCCAATTCATAATTCCTAAGTCTTCACTGCTATTTTATCATTCCAGACTAATTGCATGTTCTGACAGTTTCTATAAAGTATGCGATATCAAGTAATAATTATTGACTATTCATCCAGCAACGTCAGCCAGCATAGCCAGTGGAAAGCATGTCCCACAAGATACATCACCAAATGCTATTTAGGCTTTTGTAATTTTGTGTTAATTTGGATTTTGGCAGTAATTAGGGAATCCGTGCCTTAAATTTTTCACTTTCATTGACATGTTCAAATGCATTTAATGGTCCATTAAGAAGTGTTTCTATTGATTCTTTTAACTGAATTAACACAAAGCAAACTTTCTAGCAACAAAGAGTTGGTTGGATTTTGTCTTATCATATGCTGATATTAGCAGTTCACTTAATTTCTAAAAAAATTAATTTCATACTCTACCTTGATATTGAGTGTGATGTATATACGTAGTAAGGTTTTCATAGAGACAAAGATGATGAACACTGAGCTTAAATCAGTTGTCATGCTGGCTTACCTGTTCATCTTCACTGATGGAACTCAACAGAGTTACAAGTCTGTCAGAAGCAGTTACTCCAGTGGTTGGTCTCAAAACCTGACACTGTCAGCTATTACCTATGACTGCTCAGTGAAATTGCAAATACAACTCAGTAAGTTTTTATATACATTCTAGCTTTTTCACTCAGTCATGCAAAGAACTCAAAGGCATTCAACCTGGTAAGTTGCCTTAAAATATGGAACTGTCTCTCTTTATAGTTTTTCTCTTGAAATACCTCAAATGTGACTTTGGTTTTATTGTAGAGTTTATTTGGGGGAAGTGAAGAAAAAATAACATGCTTCACAACTGTTCCAACTAATCTAGGAATACCTCCTCTGGCTCTAAGAATATAGTGGATACTTGGTAAATACTTCTTACAGGAGACTGCCTTTGCATAGTAAGTTCCAGTGGCAAAGAAATAGCCTCGCACCATCAAATTCTGTATCTGTATAAATACATATTTTCTTTCCTTTAGCACACTACAAAACTAAACAAAATGGAAAATTGATGGCTTCAAAAATCAGTTTGCCTAAAACTGGTTGATTAACTTAGCAAATATTTAATGAGAAGCTGTAATCTGGTTGTACTAGAAATACTGATTAAACTAACCTCTAATTTCAATGACCATCCAGGTTTATGAGAGAAATAACATAATAATATTTAAATATCTCCTGTAGGATAATTTCATTAATGTTAATTAATTTCATTAATGTGCTATAACATTTCAGCTGCTGCTGTTAGAAATTTAGAGATTATGAATTTAAGAAGGGTCTATTAAGCCCCTAATGCACCAGAATTTTATAGCTCATAAGTGGTCAATTCTAAATGAGATAAAAGGTAAGAAATGAGGCCCAAATATCCTGTATTTTATTACAGATATGGTGCAATACTCATGTAAATGTGCACTAGATGAAGGAGAAAAAAACACACACTACCTCATGCTTTAGCATAAATGGAAATGTAATGCATCCTTAGATGCACAGTGAAGGTGACATGTCTATTTGATTTCTTGGGCATGTGTCTGTATATTTATGAACTGCCAATGAAATGGTTATTTCATATCCAAAAAGATCTAAAGAAATAATTGTAAGGTAAAGAGTTAAAAAAAACCCAAGATCAAACAATAAAATCAGTCTCTAAGATTTATTGCTGTATCCATTATGAGCAAGTTCTAAGACTTATACATTGTCTACATAAAACACCTTATCAAAGGAACCCTAAGAATTTTATACTTTGTCTTATGGTTCTGCTTGTCTGCATATGTGGTAGAAAATCATGTCACTCATCATGAACCCATTGTCTTTTTAAACTTTAAGTAATGGAGAAATATTACTCTCTAAGCACATATTGTTCACAACATCACCTATAGAGAAGTCTCTTAAAGCCTTGTAACATGGAAGACTTCTTTAGTGCAGTAGTTCTGGATGCTGAAAAAACTGTACTTTGTTTTGAAAGGATCTTCCTATTACAGAATGATTTGTAATCAGGTTAGGGTAGTGGGTAGGGATTTATAATTTGGAAACCAGAAAATGCATCATAATAGTCAGACTTTCTCTCTTCTAATTACAAAGTAGTCAAAAATAATTGAGGCATTTTATAAAATGCATGTTAAATGCATATGAATTGCAACATATAATCTACATTCTATCTTCTACTCATCCTACCCTAATTAAGGTATTTCATTTAAAGTTATACCAATACAATTTATAACAGCAACGTAATTTTCTAGTCATGCACAAATTCCATCATGTTCAGAAAAATAAAAGGATGAATGTAAATAAATACTAGTCTTGGATGTTTGTTAACTTCAAGGATAATGAGCTGGAGATTGTGAAGTAAAATCCTTTAGTATATTAGATGACATAAAATATTTCTCTCTCTGTTTTCCTTCTCTCTCTTCCCCTCTTCCTTCTCTCTCTTTTATTCATCCTCTCCTCCTTGGTCCTTCCCTCCTTCCTACTCTTATTAAAGAATCTAATTTGTAATTGAAGAAAATATATACATCATTGGAAATAACAAAACTTTTATAGGAAAATGAAAATAGTGGTCCCAAACATAATTAATATAAAAATATTAACATTGAATCACTGTGGCATTATCAGGCATCCTTGTGTTTTTATTTATGAATAAAGAGTAAAGACTGAAGGAGAAATTGATACAAGTATGCCATCTATTACAATGTTGTAAATAGGCTTATAATAACAATGGTCATATTTGTTCCTTAAAATGGTTAATAATTGAGCCATTTACCTCCTCTAAAAATCTGAAATAGTTAGCAATGTATAAGTAACATTTTTGCTCTTACAACTTAATTTATGTTGACATTTTCAGAAATGAAAATTAAAATGGGTAGTATTTTAAGGAATAAATTTACATGACTTCAAACAAAAAATATCTTTGTTCTTTTAAGTACTGTTTCTCGGTTATGGTACAAAATTTTCTTTCTATAAAACTAAGAACTGTAAATTCTGCAAGACTGTATTTTTATCTAAGAGGACATAATTGGATTGACGAGAAGTTTATTAATGTGAATTTCTCAGTCAGACCTTTTATCACTTTACACTGGGCTCTAGACCTTGAAGCACATCCCAAATTTTCTTCCCTTAAACTCACTGGGTTCCTTTCAAGTGCAGTGGAAAGAAGCTAATGAGGGCAACACTTCTCTGAGAAGGTTCAGTAACAATTGATATTAGGTTAATTACCATTTTCAAACATTTTAAGATCACAAACCATTATTGGTAAGTATTAAGAGGTTACAAATTCATTACTCATTTGGGGATGAGATCAATAGAGGATGAAAATAGGGTGGGTTCTGTGGCATGGGTACCTTTCCCATATTCTAACTGTCCCCATCCTAATAGTTTTCATGACAAATAAGAGTGAAATAAAAGGTATTTTTAATCTCAAAGATTGTAACCACATAATCTCATTTTCTCTCACCTTTCCACACAGCTAAACCAGCATCTTCAGAAAGATATAAAGGTACATTTTTTATTTTACCAATATTTTAATCTCATTTTTCTTTCATTCAGATGAAAAATTGGTGCCTTGTAGACAGAATATGTTAATATACACAGATGCTCCAAATAAAATATCTTATGACTGTTCAACAGAAACATAAGGCCACTGAAATATAATGATTTGTCAGTACACATGTGAACTGGGTAAAAATTGGCAGAAGGGCAAATGCATGCTTACAAAGAAAATATCACACAATAAAACATAAACACAATTGAATAAGCCAAATTATAAGCCATCAATGGATGGTAGAGGGTTGCTTTTGATGATGCATGCAGTCAATATTCTGGATTAGTAGATAAAATACGCACAACATTTTTGGAAGGTTAACTGTGTATATTAGAAGCCCATTAATTCAACCAACATTTATTGAATACCTACCAATGTTCATGCACTATGATTAACACTGGTGTTACAAAGATGAAAAGACATGATCCATACATCCAAGCGCCTGATATATCTAGTCATCTCTTATGTACTTAGGTAGCCTTTGTTGTTTTACAAGTGGCCTCATGTTTCCTGAAAATCAACAAAATCCCAATGTGACCTGATTTGTCTCTACTCCTACCTTAGAAAAGCATGTAAAACTCATATTTACTCTGTGATATTTTAGCAATATGTCAATAGTTACAAACATATTTCTTTAAAGTCTCTCATTCATTTTTTGTCAATAGCTATTTATTTTTATTTTAAAGGTGGTATTTATTGAAGGACACAATAAATATTGAGGTCATATTTTTTGCCAGGTACTGAAACCAAACAAAGCAATATCAGTGTATTTCTTGGTTTCAGAATATTAATTTAATGGTTATTCCACTCCCAACATCAAGGCTCCTAGAACCTCCCAACTTTCCAAGTTATCCAAATTTGCTTTCTTGCCAACAAGGTTTACCCTTCTTCTCCTAAGACTATGTAAATTTTTCTCATATCCAATGAACTTACCTCCAAAGAAGTATGTGTCTACTTCTGTATGATAGATACACATTTGTGCAATGTCCAGATCGTGTTCAAACTAAAGCAATTCTACACAAAGGTAAGAAATTCCAAACTCTACAAGAGTTTGAAGAAATTTTTGATTTAGTTAACAATACCCAGGAACTCAAAAACTGAACTCTTCATGAAATTTTCACCCAATTTATAAAAAGGCAAATCAGATAAACAGATATTTCACAGAATACAAAATGCCTGTGATCCATATATACATGAAGAAAGGCTGAACCCCTCACAAAGGAACATAAAATCAAGACAACATTGAGATTCTATCTCACTCCAACAGAAAAGCTGCCATAAAAAAAAGTGACAAATGCTGGTAAAAATGTAGGAAAGAATAGGTCCCAATAACAATTGATAGGAGTGTACATTAGCACAACTAGTGTGGAAATCTGTGTGGGTGGCTCATAAAGCTTAACATAGAAGTACAGTATGATACAGTGATACCTGCCTTGAGTATTTATCCAAAAGACTGCATCTAAAGATAGAACAAAGGCATCTGTATACCCTCATTTGTTGCAGCACCATTCAGAGTAACCAATTATGCAAAGAGCCCAGATGCCATACAAAGGATAAGTGGATCAAAAATGTGATGTAGAATTCAATGTAATTTTATTCAGCCATCAAGAAAAATGAAACTATGTGACTTCCAGTCTCACTACAGAATATTGCAAGTAAAATGAAAAAAATAAAACCTTTCTTGTCAGCACAAGTATCATTTGAGAATATACTCGATCCCTTAATAGACAAGCCATTCCATGTATAACTTTTATAAATTCTGCTCAAAAGAGTCAACAAGGTAATTTCTGCATTAAAGCACAGATTATAGTTCCAAAATAAAGAGGAGTTTATGTCATTCCACATAAAAATGAAGTTACATGATTTTTAAGAGTAATGGCTACATATGGAGGGAAAATTTTATACTGAGTGAAGTAAACCAGACCTAGGTTTTCTCTCCTGTGTGGATCTTAGTTTCAAAACATAATTGTTCCAGTAACATACACAGTCATCTATGCATATCCACTATAAAGTTGACTAAAATATAGCTTGTGTAGAAATGAAGCTCTATGGTAGAAAATAAAAATCCTTTGAGCAAATGGCAAACAGTATAATAAAATGAGTACCACAGAAGCTGAAACATATTTTGAATAGGGTGGCTAGTGGATGACTGGAAAAGCAACTGGGAAAAATACCATCATAATACTCCATCACATACGTGAAAATGTGAGAACCTTGTTATTACTAGTGAAGGAAGAGAAAGGTGGAAACAGAAAGAATGGCGGAAGGGATGACTTTGACCAAGATGCATTGCCCATAAAAATAGACATGTTCAGTGGTCACTGGTAGCTCATGCCTATAATCCTAACTACTCACGGGGCTGAGATCTGAGGTTTGTGGTTCAAAGACAGCCCATGTAGGAAAGATAATGAGACCCTTATCTCAAATTTACCACCAGAAAATGAAAAGTGGAGATGTGGTTCGAAATGGTAGACTGCTAGCCTTGAGCAAAAAACTCAAGGACAGTGCTTTGACCTTGAATTCAAGTCCCAATAAAAAGTATGGTTAAATTGAAATGTTATTGCAAAAACAGTTAAAGAATAAAACCATTTTAAAGAAATTCATAAGAAATTGGGTACTTAACCTGTTTATTAGTTTAGGGATTTTATTCCTGTAGCCCCATGGTGAAAAATGTTATG
The DNA here is from genome assembly GCF_023159225.1 of Perognathus longimembris pacificus. Classification (NCBI taxonomy): domain Eukaryota; kingdom Metazoa; phylum Chordata; class Mammalia; order Rodentia; family Heteromyidae; genus Perognathus; species Perognathus longimembris. The sequence goes on along the minus strand of NC_063162.1, from coordinate 132,785,860 downwards.
AAAAAATACTTTGGTTTTTAACTTCGGTTCCCATCTCACAGTGTGGTGCACCTAACATCATGTTCATAACTTCTGTTTTAGACACCTTGGCATGGACTCTTGATTGATGAATTCAATCATTTCATAACAGCAATTTTGCTTCCCACTCATCATTTTGTTGTGTCCTGTTAATCATGCCTTAAACTAAGCAGAGGACATTCAACCTTCAGACTGCTTTAACACTGTGAAGTTCAAACACATTTTACAAATCTCATTTGCAGTCAGGCTAGGCTAGTAATTAAAAAAATCTCTATTATTTCTGACAAGTTTCAGTTTTCAGAATACAGTTTCTTCCAAGGCTACCTTCTTAGATTATTTTTTCATTTATGTGTTGTGCACTGTGATACTTCTTTATTTTTGCTATTTCAACCTGTTTCTGATTAGTCACACCATATATCTGTTTTACAGGTTAGAAAATTGTGCTTCAAGAAGTTAAATCATTCATTATAGTCACCGAGCCAATGAGTCCACAAACTATGATGGAAGCAAATAGAGTGATTTCAATGGTACCAAAAATTGACCTGACAAAAAATTATATTTATATCTGCCACCAACCATCACAATGACTGAGAGTTACCTTTAATAAATCACTCTGTTTGGTTGTAAAGATATTTCTTTTCATTTTAGAAATTTTATGTGTGCTTATTCCTAAGAGAAGTAATACTTGAAGTTTACACTTGTATTATTGAATACTTGCAGGATATCTCCAGGGTGACTTTTTCTTTGGCAATGCTTTACCTGCACTTAGATTCACAAAATCCAAGATCTCATTAGGTTCCAGGTTCACAAATATTTTATGTTTCATTGACAAAATGCCAATAACTATAAAAACAATAATCACCTTTTAGCAGTATATCTCACACAAATATTAATATTTGAAAACTGCTACATATAATTTGCTAAGTTACAAAATTCTTTGGAACAGAAATAAAATAACATGAAATGGAACTTAAAGTATCTTGAAAGAACAAGTTCAACTGCCTTATAATGAAGGTTGTTGAAATGGTTGGATATTTTTCCTTGTATTGGTTTGTGAGATTGATTTTTAAATAACATGTGCTATTGAAAATTTGGGATAAGCTCCATCATATTTAAGGGAATATAGTCACCCTGGTTGCTATAGTTCTTAGTATAATTAGGAAAATACTAATTTAATATCTACTATTTTTGCAATAACTCACCTTTCACAATGTAAAGACAAAGCAAGGGAGATACTCTTCTATACTCCGTAAAGTTTTAACTTAGGCCAAATATGAAAACTACCTCTGACACTAAGAGAACAAATGAGCCATAGTTGCATAATTGTATCGTTTCTCCCTTATAAAGTGTTCTAAGAATATTGTGTGTTCAGCTTAGGCACAACCATCATTGTTCCCAGTATAGTGCCTCATTTCTAAGTAACATGGAACCTCATCTAAGAGCTCTCTTTTATAATTGTGCCTGAATCATGTTCACATTCTAAACAAGACTTCAGCATTACAGTGTGTGTGTGTGTGTGTGTGTGTGTGTGTGTGTGTGTGTGTGTGTGTGTGGTGTGCCTGTCCTGGGGCTTGATCTCAGGTCCTAGGCCCAGTCCCTAAGCCTTTTTGCTCAAGGATATAACTCTACTACTTGGCCTCGAGCTCCAATTCTGGCTTTTTTTTTTGGGGGGGGGGGGTTAATGGAGGTTTTATCTTCTGCTTTTAAGTACTATCTACTATATTTCAAAGCTAGCTAAACATCAAACAGATGGTAGCAGAAATAGCATAAGCTTTGAAGTTGGAAGTTGGAGTTAAATTTGGATCAGTTCTGTGGAATTTGACTTTTTCAGATGTAAATTACAAAATCTAAATGAAATAATATAAGCATACAGTATTTAGTAGGGGAATTAACTTAATAAATGATAGTTTCTAGCATAAATACATTTTGCCAAATGGATATGATTTTGTCAGTGGAAAAGATGTAGGTTTATTTAAGGGGTCTATACATTATGATTGTTTCAAGTACTTCAATGAATTAGAAAGGAAAGAATTATGGCAGATGAGGTTGGAAAGGAAATAAATGCATTTAAGTTCTGTCCAATTAAATTTTTATTTCTCAAACAGTGTGCAAGATATTTGTATGTATATAGTCTCTCTCCAAATGTTCCTGAGTATCTGAGAATACAGATTTATACATTGTAACAAGTAATAATGCTCACTTTTTTCCTTCTATTCTCCTTCCTCTGCCACTTTTCTTTACATTTTCTTCCTAGATATGCTGCAAAGATTGTTTTGCTGAATAGTTGTGTCCTTTATGATTATTTTGTTTTCTTACTTCAAGTTTTGCATAAAAGTCAGATACACAATAAATAATGCCCAATGCAATGTTTAATTTTTATTCCTACGGTTAGGGAAAAAATATAAGAATGTCTTTCTTCTTAAATTATGATCCATGGAAGTTTGCCTCTTTATAGTTTACTATCTTTGATTCAATGATTTGAAAAATAGCAAGTTGGATAAGAAATGTACTCACTGCCTTACGTGTGACACTGTAACACCTCTGTACATCACTTTGACAATAAATTAATTAATTAATTAATTAATTAATTAATTAATTAAAAGGTATCTACCTTTAAAAAATTGTAGGCAAATTTTATTGTCAGAAATTGGTTCTGATGAGCAGCATTTAAAAAAAAAAATATTTACCAGTGCTTGAATTCAGTTTTTGAAAGTCTACCATTTTAGTCCTCAGCAACTCAGCAGTCAGACATTTTGGTCACGGTGGCCATAGAAGTAGAAAATGGAATATAGATCACATTTGTTCCTTTGTGTGCCATATTGGAAAAAAATATGTAAATGTATTTATTTATCAATGTAATTTGAACTTTTCTATGACTTCTTGCTTTATTTTCAGACTATTTATGTGTATTCACAAAGAAATCGCCAACTCTTCTTTCAGCTTACTTTAATGACTATTTTATGCAGATCATGTCTTTGTATTAAGAATATAGAAGGGGTGGCATTGATCAATATGTATTGCATTCATAACCTAGCTTACAAGACTGAAACTTCTGTATGCAACTGTCTAATAAAAAATTAAAAGAACAGAGGCTAGGTACCAGTGGCTTGTTTCTGTAATCCTACCTACTCAGGAGGCTGAGATGTGAGGATTGTGGTTCAAAGCCTGTCTGGGCAGAAAAGTCCATGAGATTCTTATCTCTGATAAATTACAAAAAAAAAAAAAAAAAAACAATCTAGAAGCAGAGCTGTAACTCAAGCGGGAGAGTGCTAGCCTTGAGCAAAATAGGCTCAGGTTCAGAGCCCAGGCTCTGAGTTCAAGCCCCAAACTGGGGGCAAAAATAAAGAACATAGAAATTAACATGATCCTTATTTATTTAAAAGTCAATTGTGGGAACTTTTATAAAAAAAAAAACTGTTTTGTCTCATTGCCAGTCTGTTAAAACATACAGCAGTTGATCTAATAGTTGGCTCCCAAAAGATTCAGCACCAAGATAAAAAAAATGTAATACCCCAAATATGTTTTTCTGATGTATAATATGATTCCTACATTTTGCACATTGATTTTTTATGAATAATTTTCACAGCACACCATATCTAGTTTTAGAAAATGTATTGAAAGTATTGCAGGTGTTAGTTTCTTTCAAGATACTAAAATTTTCTCATAATGGAGCTTTATTTACCTAACCTATAGTGTCTGCTCTGCTTTCTCCATATGTATATATACTCAATAGGAAGGTGCTAATAATATATGATAAACTATTGTCAGCTGGCAGATGAGCTAGTTGTGTATACCTAGAGTTATATTTAAGTACTTTGCAATTAATATCAAATTACTCTGATATGCTTTATTAAATATATTATTCAGTATAAACTCTCTGGGTCAATTCATTGTTATATAACAGACGTTTTTCAGAAATTTTTATTTTAAATAACCCTACAGAGAGAAGTCAATAATACTTTGCTTTAAATGCATATAGTTAGTAGCTTTTCATTTTTATTTTTTCTTTATGAATTGTAAGATTTACATTGTTAATATGTTTATAATTCCCAAATCAATGTATCAAAATCCAGTGATATTTTTACATAGGAAAAGCAATCCTGAAATTCATATCCAGCCTCAAAATATCCCAGAATAATCAGCACAAGCCTGAGAAAGATGAACAAGCTTGAAACATCACCCCACCTCTTTAAAACCTACTACAAACCTGTACTAATCAAACAGCATTGTAGTGGCCTATATAGATACACATGAAGACAGTACTGGAGTATAAAAAAGAATCTAAAAATAAGTCCATAAATTTATGATTAATTTGTTTGAACCAAAAGCCAATGACAAATTCTATGGAAAAGACAATCTCTCGGATAAGGGTGATGGAAAAACTGTTTTCCCACATAGATTACTTTTTAAATAAGTAATGAAGCATCTCATGTGGCGGGCTTTACAGTTGAAAAACTGAAATAAGTCCTTAACTTACCTTATCTAAATTACTACCTGAACTTACTCATTATACTAATTGACGGGGTGAGCTGGTTGGAAACAACTCCATTTCTATCTCTTTGTTCCTAAACACTGTATATAAAATACAGCAAAAGGGAAAGATGATCTCATAGTAAGCAATGGTGTACTCTGTACGTATGCTATGTAACAGCAAATAAAAAACTTTAGAAGTACTGAACATAGCTCAATCATCTATTTCATAAACGAAGAAGCTCATTTCTTCTTTGTGGCCATGGAATTGGCTTCTATACTGTCGAAGTATACTTCTATACTTTTATTTACTCAAGTAAATAAAAGCATTATTTAAAACTGATCTTTGGGCTGGGGATATGGCCTAGTGGCAAGAGAGCTTGCCTCGTATAAATGAGGCCCTGGGTTCGATTCCCCAGCACCACATATACAGAAAACGGCCAGAAGTGGTGCTGTGGCTCAAGTGGCAGAGTGCTAGCCTTGAGCAAAAGGAAGCCAGGGACCAGTGCTCAGGCCCTGAGTCCAAGCCCCAGGACTGGCCAAAAAAAAAAAAAAAAAACTGATCTTTTCACATTTGTAACTTAGTTATTTTTGCAAAAAAGTAACGTTTTCAACCTTATGCTCATTGGAACATTCATATCTTGAAAATTTTTGAGGATTTTTGACCCAATGTAAAATTAAAGTTAATGTTGTTTGTAAATTATGAAATGTGGCATTTTCACCAAAAAGTAAATGTATCTTGACATGAGAAGCATTTTACTAGGCATTGACAATCTGAACATGAATAAACATAGTTATTTAATTTGAGAGGTCTGCATTCTAGCCGTTGAGGGAAATAAGAGCTGAAATATATTAAACTGCTTGCTGTGTGAATCAGGTATTTGTATATAATGTCACTGAAAGCCCAAAAATATAAACTTTTTGCTGACCAAACTTAAAAGAACTTCAAGTCTTATTTCTGGCCCTTCTCTCATTATCCTGACCCTGCTTGCCTTTTAAATAAATATCATTGGAATCCTGGTATTTTCAAGTTGATGTTTCTGTACCGTCATTGTATGACATTTTATCAAACAACTTATTGAATCCATAATATATAGCAAATTGATCCCTAGTATTCTCTTATCTAATAAATCCATCATCACATTAGAGAAGAAAAAAACAGTTCTTATAACCTTTCTTTCATCACTTTTTTATTGATCAACTTTAAGACATTTTGCTGTCTACTTCTCACATACCAATAGTTTCTTGAGTCACAAACTTAAATCTACTTTAAATCATATGATTCAAATTTATGAACTACAGTTGTCCACTGTGAGAAAGTTTCAGTTTAAATTAAGCAAGACGTTGAAGCCCAAATAAATGTTGAAAAAGGATTTCAAAGTATTTTTATTAAAAGTGCAATAAAGTAACTCATAAACTCATAAACTATCGTGCTTAGACTTTTGTCTTAGTAGATCTCAATACATGCACGCATTGGCATACACAATGACAAAATAATTACAATAAAAGACAATGATATAAGCTAATGAAAAGCCAGTTAACACACTGAGTTACTGTAAAATTTTATTTGTATATAAATCATCCTGGAAATTAGACTTGCAAAGTAACACTAAATAACTAAATTAGCTTTCAAAAGCCTTATTTGAAATTTCATAGTAGTATATTTTCTAATCCAAAGCATAATGCTTTTATATTTTCAAGCACTACATATACTTAAACGTTTAACACACAATTACGGTTGTAAGAGTCATTCTATTGTAATATGTCAAATAAATTATAAATGACTAAAAGAAACATAGCAACAATCAACTTTCAGCTTTGTGATCAAGCAGTTCTTGCTTTCTTTGACTGTCCTACCTGAGGACAGCTTTTGTGGATTAACCAGTCTCTGATTGTGCAAAGTAATCTAATGATTCTCCTCTTGTAACTGTATTCTTAAGTTTAGTTCTTCTGGAAAACTCGGACCAGTTCCCATGAAAAATGATGACTTCCTTAGGACTAACAATCTTTTACTCTAGTCAGGCTTTGAACTGACTGAACATGAGCCATTTGCATGGGTAAGGAAATTTTGTTTTATTCATTCAGCTAATTTAAATGATTGTTTCATGCAGAAGTACCATTAGAAACACACCCAAAGTAATGTTTCACAAAATAATTGGATACTGTCTGATCAAGTCAGATTGATTTATAAATTTGACAATCACAACGATGGAAAGAAAAATTCAATTTCAAGATAAAAACTGGTAAATTTGTATAGGCCTAATGTTATAGCATCAAAATTGAGGAAGAAATATCTTACAGTATTAAAATAGTAACTGGACAATCCTAAATATACCAGAGTCTTAATACTAGTCTCTTAGTAACTAATAAAAAGAATATATATACAATAGAGAAAATGTTAAATTTTTAAAAATAATTCTCAAAAGACATGCTAAGCAGATAGAGAACATGAGCAATAGAAAAATCAGTATATGTTCTTTTGGACAACTCAGAAACAGCTTCTATAATAGGTCATAAACCATGTCTCTCTCTCTCTCTCTCTCTCTCTCTCTCTCTCTCTCTCTATATATATATATATATATATATATATATATATATATATATATATATATATTTCAAATGATGGAGTTTTTGGAGTATTTTTCCTACATTAGTAGCATTTGGTAGAAATCATTAGAATATATGCCAAAGTATATTAACTATAAACTAATTCTGTATTTTAGAAGCTCTCCTCTAAAGGCTCATGAATTCAGAGAATAATTCAGAATAGAAAGTAGTAATAATTTTGACCACAAAATTAGCACAAAAAAAAACACAACAGTTTTGAGTAAGCACCTAAAATAATGACTAACAAAAATTATAGCCAGTCACCGGGCTTCCACCTCTCATTCTTCCTACTCAGGAGTCTGAGACTGGAAAGATGGTGATTTGAAGCCAGCCTTGACAAAATAGCCTATGAAACTCCATCTCCAATTAATAGCAAAATGCTAAATGGATATGTGGTTCAAATAATGGAGTGTCAGCTGTGAGCAAAAATGAGTTCAAGTCATGGTAATGGTACACACATAAAAGGCATTACATACACTCATATATGACTATTGGAGAGGTGACTGAATATTTGCTATAAGTTTATACTAAGAATGGATTATCTATATGTGTGTATATATACATCTGTGCATGTGTGTTTTTTCTAATGAAATACTATTCACCTTTTAGAAAGAAATTCTGTCATTTGTGACAAAGATGAATCTAGAGAACATGCTGTCAGAAGTAAGCCAGTCACAAAAAAAGACAAACCTCATATATTCTCTTTTATTAAGAATCTAAACAGGGGGGCTGGGGATATAGCCTAGTGGCAAGAGTGCCTGCCTCGGATACACGAGGCCCTAGGTTCGGTTCCCCAGCACCACATATACAGAAAACGGCCAGAAGCGGCGCTGTGGCTCAAGTGGCAGAGTGCTAGCCTTGAGCGGGAAGAAGCCAGGGACAGTGCTCAGGCCCTGAGTCCAAGGCCCAGGACTGGCCAAAAAAAAAAAAAAAAAAAAAAGAATCTAAACAGGGGCTGGGGATATGGCCTAGTGGCAAGAGTGCTTGCCTCGTATACCTGAGGCCCTGGGTTCGATTCCCCAGCACCACATACACAGAAAATGGCCAGAAGTGGCGCTGTGGCTCAAGTGGCAGAGTGCTAGCCTTGAGCAAGAAAAAGCCAGGGACAGTGCTCAGGCCCTGAGTCCAAGCCCCAGGACTGGCCAAAAAATAAATAAAAAGAATCTAAACAAGTCAAATCTTAGAGCTGCAGGGTGGTTACCACAGGCCACTAAGGGTAGTATCTGAAATACTGGCTAAAGAATATACTGCTCCAGACCAATGAATAAGTTCTGGTGTTATATGTAATAGTGATTTAGGAATGTATTATGCATGACAAAATCAGTAAAACAATTGGATTTTTAATATTCTTATCCTAAACAACTGATAAATCAATGAATAAATTGGCATGTTAAATTGTCTGATCTGATTGTTCAACAATGATGCCTGCATACATGGGAACATCAACTATAGCATATTTTATGAATATATACAATTACTGTGTGTCAATTAAAACAAAATAAAATTTATAAGGAAAGCATTTAGTAAAGTGATAGAAAAAGCCTAATAAAAATGAAGGCAATATCAATAGACTAGGACTTGCCCTCTTTGCTGTTTTTTTAATTCAATAATAATGGGGGTTTTGTAGGAGTCAATTTTTTAAGAAACAATTTATTTGTCACATTACTCTTTTATTCTAAGAGCTGTCTGTAGCCACACAATTACTTACAATTCATTATAATGTGTAAATCTCTTGTCTCTGCAGGTGCTGTCGCTGGTCATGAAAAGATCAGACACTCACATTTGGAAACAGGATAAATGTGAAAAACACTGTGGATTAGCTGTTCTGTTTTCCTTCTAACAGGTTTTCCCTTGCCAAGCCAATTAAGTAAACAAGCTGTAGCACCAATTTGAAAAAAAAAAATCAAAAAACAGCAAAAACATACATTTACAGCTCTACAAATAGATTTTCCTTCTTTAATACATAAAAGGAAATGCTCCAAGGATTTAATTAAAACAAGACTTCAACATTTGATATGCTAGTTAATGTTTGGTACCTTTTTTACACTCAGAGACCAACAGCAGAACTGCGAGCAGCTGACAAGCTGGAAGTGTGTCCTGCGGATTCCATCTTAGTCGTTCTTAGCTGGCAGCTTCTGGACCCATCAGAAACATACACACACACGCACACACACACACACACACACACACACACACACACACACACACACACACACATACACACACACGGCCAGTGGGGGGGAGAGAATGCTGTCATTCCTTATAGAATTCTAAAGTGCCCTAGGAGAACTGAGAACATTAATATGAGTCTATGATAGTGATATCTTTTAAAGAAAAATAAGAATTCTCAGAAGTTATACTGTCAATGCCTAACAAAAACCCATGAAAAAGACGAACTATTTCTTCCAAGGGAACAATACTAAAGATTCTTCACACTGACTTTACTCCAGTATGCAAAAATTTAAGCTTCAAAATGTACCCGGAGTAGGTGCCAGCCCCCAAACCAACAGAGATTAAAAATCCTTTTGGAAAAGGGTGTATAATAGGAGTGGGATAGTCACAAGTCAAAGGCATTAGCCAACTTGGATGTTTCAAAGGGAAATGACTTCCAAATCCTGGAGTATGAGCCAAAGATGATATTTCACACGTTTACTCCATCTGTGGCTTCATAAGATGGAAACTGAACAAAACTCACACACCTGCAAGTGTCTAGCTTTTGCTTCTCCCTACCTCACCTCCAGCTATCCGCATAAACAGATACTTCAACTTAGAGCTCACTCTGATTTCAAGCTCAGCTCAGAAATTCCTTCCTCAAGGAGTATTTTCTTGAATGTTCCAAATAGTAGATGCATATAGAAAATTCTACACAAAATATCAGATTTGTGCAAGAATATATTACGGAATCATAGTGCTTAATGTGTTTAATATGTGTTTCCATAGTGTCCAATATTTCTCCTCTCATAGTACTTAGCATACACTATATTGAAATCATTTGTTTAATTTTTCTCCTTTACTAATCTTATAACTATGAAAGTAGAGTCTCTGGCTTTATTGTTCATTATTATATCCCCAGGGATGTAGAGAAAATCCTGGTACGTAGTGTGAACTCCAGCAATATGTGCAAGGAAATGATTGATATACTTAAATAGATCATATAGCAATAGAATTGCATAATAAAGTTCCAACGTGGGAAATATTAGTATTGGGTCAGTATTACACAAATAAGAATAAGCCAATGAAGATGCTAGAAATCTGGAAAGGCTGGTATATATATATATATATATATATATATATATATATATATATATATATATACACACACACACATATATATGTGTGTGTGTGTGTGTGTGTGTGTGTGTGTGTGTAACATAGCAGACACTATAGAATGAGGGTAATCACAACCAATATTACCATCAGACAAATAATATTTCCTAAAAAGCAAACCCACAAGCAAGATGAAAATTGTACCCGTTATTTTGGTATGAATTTTTAAAGCTGCTTGATGAACTCATCTATTTTGTGAAGAAAGTCCACAGAACACAAAACTTAAGAACAAACGTAGTAAGACAATAGAAAAGGTGTTCAAAATTAGAAAAGAAACAAGGGGAAACAATCAATTGCACAAATGACGACAGGATCTGAAGCACAAAAAGGGAAATAGAAACTGCACAAATACGGTAAGTGGCAAAGAGAATATAAAGGTATTGAACATAAAGAAATGGAAGTAGAGGCACTATTAGCATGAACTTCAGAACTGGAATAACTATGAAAGCAAGCCAATACATATATTATTGGACTCTTTAAAAGGAAAATAATGAATAACACAACAAATAAGCAAACAAAAACGTTGGAATCCTTAACATACAATTTTGGAAATATGACATAGTGTTCACCTACTGGAAGTCCACACCCTAAGTTATCCCCTCCTCCCAAATAAAGTGACTCAGAATAAGTAACTCTAAGGAAAACCCTTAGAGATACTAAAATAATCAAAAGTAAAATGAGTAAGCCTTCAAACTTTTTACCAGCTGATCATCACAGAGAAACATTGAGAAGTTTCTAAAAGAATGGAGAAAGGATAATCCCAGATTTTATGGTCTAGATAACCTGCCCTACAAGTGTAATATACAAAAAAAATGTGGAAGTATTACTTCTTTAGACTTTCCTAAGAATCAACTTATGGAAATGTTGGAGAAATGACAGCTCCCGGGCCCAGATATTAAGCTCCAGGCCTCTGAATCAGGCCTCTGAAAGCCAAGGGTTATATAACCACCTCACGGAGGACCCTCCAGCCCAGCCTTGAGCTGAAGAGCTCAGAGATAGTGCCCAGGCCCAGAGTTCAAGCCTCATAACCGACCAAAAACAAAAAATCATTTAATATCTCCTTTGATGCCTGTTGTTGATGACAAGGTTCAATCTCAGTTCACCCAAAGATCTATTACCTGACTGTCATTCTCAATCAAAGTTTGCACTCAATAAAGGATTGCTGCTTCACATTTTTTCTGTTGCCATTCTATTACCTTGAAGACTTATTTTATAGCAAAATGTCACCTGCCAGTGATCATCATAGTTTTCAAGTTTATCTAAGGTTTTCTTTCTTTTCATCAGGTGCTATAATTGTCCTACATTCTTCTAAATATTATGTTATGCCTCTATTCTCCCTTGGTATGCCTACTAAAATGTCTTAGATCTTACGTTTTTTATTCCATCGAGACTCATAATGAGTAATTTCCTCTAATATTTTATTTGTCCTTAGGTTAGCAGATCATTCCTTTTCCTAACTGTACCTAATATGCTGCAAAACCTTTGTTACTTAATTCTAAGTTTGGTTATTATATTGAAGTCCTGAAATTTCACTATTTAGCCTCTAGTTCTCTGCATGCTTCTAAGGTTGTGGTTTGTCTTTTAATACAATTAAGCTGTTTCAGAACTTTGTATCACTTTACTATCTAGAGCTCTTTCCTACTGGTTTTTCTTCTGGGCTTTGTTCAATCTTTTCTTTTTCTATACTTGGATCACTGGGGAAAAGTTTTACTATACCTTAGACATCGTGTTTGCGATATTGATTGTATAAACTATTTTATTAGAGGCCTCAGATAATGTCAACCCCCTCCAAAGGTAATTATTCATTTGATTCTGCCAGGAATCTACAAACACAAAATTTACCCTCACAACTTGAAATGCCCCAGAGCTGGCTGAAGTCCAAATGAGGGCCTTTCAACACCCAGCTCACCTTAGTTCTGATTATAAACTTTAGTGTTCTCTCTATATAAAGTCACAGGTTCCTACCATAGCCACTCTTCTTCCATGGGCCTTTGGACTCCAATGTATGCTCTCCTGCATTTGGAATAAAATTAGAGTTAAATTCTTTCCTCACACATGTCACAAGTAAGAATTATAAGTAACAACTAATTGTAAAAATAGAGAAACTAATAAAATTACGGGTGAAAATAATAAATAATTCATATAAGACATTAAGAGTAGAAAATGATACAACAGAGTCCTCACTGAAAAGTTAAAATTCTTTTATATTAAAAAAGAGACTTTATATGTCAGGACATAACATAAATAATCTCAAAAGTGAACCCTAGAGCAAGAATTATAATTCTATCACACTATTTTATAAACTCTGGAGGTTCATTCTTAGTAGAGTATGCAAACTGCTATAAATAAAAATGAAAAACAGGGGGCTGGGATATGGCCTAGTGGCAAGAGAGCTTGCCTCGTATACATGAGGCCCTGGGTTCAATTCCCCAGCACCACATATACAGAAAATGGCCAGAAGTGGCGCTGTGGCTCAAGTGGCAGAGTGCTAGCCTTGAGCAAAAGGAAGCCAGGGACAGTGCTCAGGCCCTGAGTCCAAGGCCCAGGACTGGCAAAACAAAACAAAACAAAAATGAAAAACAATGAGAAAAAGGTAAAGGTTAAAAGAAATTTCATGAAGCTTTTAAACATATTTTAAAATGTTCAAACTTAGCAACATAAGAAGAAAAATTAAACTTCTCTGAAATGCAATTTTATCTAATCATTTCTTTCAAACTAAAATTTCAGAAGGAATATTTCACTAGAGAATTAGAAAACATTTTCTCATGCACTGTTGATGGAGATACTTATTACTAAAATACTTTTGGCAAAACTGTGAATTGAACTTAGGTTCCCAAGCTTGATAAGCAAGAGCTGTCCTGGCTTGAGCCATGCCCCTACTTGAGCTGTGCTAGTTACTGCTGCAAAGTGACTCAACACAATGGGACCATTAATTATCTATGGCTTTGCTAAATTTTCTTTCAAGGAAAATACAAGTGAACAAGGATAAAATTTAGAACATAACTTATATACAAATGATATGCTATTCCTAGTCGCACAAGACTTCACCTGTTTTTTGTTTTTTGTTTTTTTGGCCAGTACTGGGCCTTGGACTCAGGGCCTGAGCACTGTCCCTGGCTTCTTCCCGCTCAAGGCTAGCACTCTGCCACTTGAGCCACAGCGCCACTTCTGGCCGTTTTCTGTATATGTGGTGCTGGGGAATCGAACCTAGGGCCTCGTGTATCCGAGGCAGGCACTCTTGCCACTAGGCTATATCCCCAGCCCGACTTCACCCTGTTTTTAACTCCAGTCCTGTTTGATATTTCCACTTCCCTTTCTGCTCAGAAAATACCTGTCTTCTACTCTACCCTACCAAATACTTTCCTTACCCTGCATTTTGTCAGCTCCCAGTGGATGGTGTTTTAAATGGTGTCTATTTTTTAAAAGATTCCTTGAGTAGCCTGTCATGCTACCAGCACTAGGAGCCATAGATATCACCTTCAATGTTACAATTGAGTAATCTCTTAGTAGTGCTTCAAATTAGATTTTGATGGTTTAGAAACTACAGAAAGCAGAATGTATACATTGTTTTCTAAAGTAAAAGAATTATTCTCTTGGTTTCTCTTCAATACTTTTACTAGAAAAAGAAAATTTTCTGTCACTAAATATAGCAATCCTACTGTGGCACCTGAAGCCTGTAAGTTACATGTTTGCTAGAGATGTGGCTGGCAGATGCCCCTTGTATGTGATGAGCCTTCAAGACCAGGACATAATTCAACCCTAGAACAAATAGAAAATAAATCCGTAATCAATTACTCTTGAAGAAATGAATAATGATACTGGTTTCAGCAAGGTTTGCAATAGTTTCTTTGCTTCCTACTAATCACTTATGTGTTTTTAATCTATTAAATCCTCATGAAATTAAAAAGTTGATAGCATGCCTATACTATAGACATTTCAGAATTCAAAAATGTAAAGTAACTTGTTAAAGTCATAGTTAATAAATGATAGAATTGTGATTTGACCCGGAGTAGGTATCCCCAATTCCATGAAGATCAACCATGGTATCAGTAACCATAGCATAAGAGGACTGAGGGTACATCCAAGATGGAGGAGGTGATAAAATCTGCAAACTTGCTCATAAACATACACTTATCAATAACTACAAATTTAATCTTGGGATTCTCCCAAAGCTAAAATGTGGTAGATAATACAGGTAAAGAGGTAGGCATGATGGCCTGGGCCTGTATTTCCAGTAAGTGGGTGTCAGAGCATGAAGGATCACAAGACCTAGGCCAAATGAAGTTACATAGTGAGACCCCAATCTCCAGTCTCAAAAAAAGTGACTAAATAAAAGTGAAAGAAACAGGGGCTGGGGATATAGCCTAGTGGCAAGAGTGCCTGCCTCGGATACACGAGGCCCTAGGTTCGATTCCCCAGCACCACATATACAGAAAACGGCCAGAAGCGGTGCTGTGGCTCAAGTGGCAGAGTGCTAGCCTTGAGCAGGAAGAAGCCAGGGACAGTGCTCAGGCCCTGAGTCCAAGGCCCAGGACTGGCCAAAAAAAAAAAAAAAAAAAAAAAAGTGAAAGAAACATCAATTCTCTATGCTCATCTCCTAGTTCTTATAGGAAGCACTGTTAAATAAAAGTAAATACTTCCTTTTTTAGTTTATTAAGGGGAATTATCATTGGCTTTGTCATTATATCCTTTTCACATTGTTTATGAGATAAAAATTTCCTCACTGTTTCATTGATTAAAAAAAAACTGATAGCACATTTGTTGAGGGGGAAGCTGGTTATTTGAGGATTTGCTTTAGAGGAATTTAATTTTTTGAGTTCTACATATATTTTAGATCTGAGGCCTTTGTCTGTTGTATGGTTGGTAATGATCTTCTCCCAATCTGTGGGCTTTCTGCTTATCTTGCCTTAACTTGCTTATCTATGTCCTTTGACCTGCAGAAGCTCTGTGGTTTGATGCAGTCCCATTTGTCCAATCTTTCTCTGATTTGTTGCATTTCTGGTCCTTCATTAAGGAAGTTTTGTCCTGTGCCAAGGAGCCCAAGTGTTTCTCTTATTCCTTCTTGTAGTGTTTTCAGGGTATCTGATTTACTTCAAGGTATTTGATCCATTTGGAATTGATTTTGGTGCAGGGTGGTAGATTAGCATTTAGATTTAGTTTGTTACAGGTGTTGATCCAGTTTTGCCAGCACCATTTGTTGAAGAGGCTGTCTTTCTTTGGCCAAGAGACACA
The DNA here is from genome assembly GCF_023159225.1 of Perognathus longimembris pacificus. Taxonomy (NCBI): domain Eukaryota; kingdom Metazoa; phylum Chordata; class Mammalia; order Rodentia; family Heteromyidae; genus Perognathus; species Perognathus longimembris. The sequence goes on along the minus strand of NC_063162.1, from coordinate 132,770,206 downwards.
TGAAGAAGTGCTCTACATCACTGGCCATAAAATAAATGCAAATCAAAACAATGCTGAGATTCCACCTCACCCCAGTAAGAATGTCCATTATTAGGAAAACTAACAATAACAAATGCTGGAGGAGATGTGGCCAAAAGCAACCCTACTACATTGTTGGTGGGAATGTAAACTTGTTCAACCACTCTGTAAAGCGGTATGGAAGTCCCTCAGATGGCTAAACATAGAGCTCCTCTATGACCCAGCATCCCCAATTTTAGGCATATTCCCAAAAGATTACAAGCAAATCCATAATAAAGCCAACAGCAAACTATGTTCATCGTAGAACAATTTATCATTTCTAAAATATGGAACCAACCCAGATGCCCCTCAGTAGACAAGTGGATTGGGAAAATGTGGTACATATACACAATGGATTCTATGCCTCTATCAGAAAGAATTGACACTGTCCCATTCATAAGAAAATGGAAGGACTTGGAAAAAATCATAATAAGTCCAAGGAGGCCAGACCCAAAGAAACGTGGACTCTATGGTTTCCTTCATAGGGGAATAATTAGTTCATCTCTAGGACAGACATAGCAGAAGATCACAATAACCCAATAGCTATGCCCATATGAACACAAGATAATGCTAAATGAAATTATCTCCATGTTATAGAAATCAGTGATATATCATTGTTGTAGTTAATCTCAACATGCCATGTGAAACCGTACCTTTTTTTCTCTCTCTTATTCCCTTCCTGTGATTTTACTCCTGTTAGTACTCCTGATCTTAGTACCCTGGATAATGTATATACATTTATTGGAACTAGGGAAGGGAAAGAGAATACTAAAATCAAGAGACAAAGGATAAAAAAGACAAACCATTCCAAAAGCAATACTTACAAAATCATTTGCTGTAAACCAACTGTACAACTCAGGGGAGGGGGGGGAAGGGGGAGGGGGAAGGCAGGGAAAAGTGAGTGGGGCCGTAACAAGTTCGATAAGAAATGTACTCACTGCCTTACATATGAAACTGCAACCCCTCTGTACTTCACTTTGACAATAAAGAAAAAAATGCCAACAACAACAAAACTGATAGCATTAAAAGGTTGTCAACTCAGAAGAAACGTGCATGTTAATTGGTAAGTTAATTTTACTGGGTCCTAATTCAAGACTTGAAGAGGAATTAATTCAAGTGTTCTGCTCTTCACTATTGCCCCAATCTCCCTGCAAGAAAAGGAAAATCTTACCAATTTACCAGTTCTCTCAGGTTTTTATACAACTAGTAAAGCAAAAGTTAGCTATACAAAGGTTTGCTATAAGTGCATTGTTCCCAAATAGGAGCATTTTTAATTAAAATTGATGTTGTGGTTCAACTAGTAGTATACAGTATAGATCATCTGAATATGTTACATGCTGTGACTATCTGTTGAAGTGTTTTAAAACTAGTCATATGTATGTGTTTCTGTGTGTGCCTGTTGGGTATACTTTTCCTTTGTTTTCTTACATATTTTTCAATTTTCACTATTTAGAGCAAATGTTTTAAGTAGTTTGGCTGGGTGATTTCAGCAAGGAAAATTGTAAAGTATATATTCTAGATATTTCTTTCCTCCTGAATATTTTAAATAGTTTCTTTGCCAAGATTATGCAAGGTTGTAGGGCAATTGTGTTATTAGGAACTGCCTAAATTAATTTTAGGTAAAGTGTAACAAATCAGACTTAATCATTTGTAGAAACCAGAAAATTTCCCTATGATACAGTTTTGCCTTCTGGGTCAACTTATTTAAATCTATCTATGTGAAAGTCAAAGAAATAAAAATATATTTGTTCTCGCATCGTACTCTTCTAATAGCTCTAAACTCCTCCTCTAGTCTTTAAGACCAAAGAGGAGGTAGGAAGGGAGGTGGAGGGCCATTTAGTTCAGCTATCTTAAGTTCAGAAACCTGTTCCTATATTTTAGTCAAATAAAGCAGGGTGAAGTTTCATCTTAAATTCAGGCTGACTTGAAATCCATCAGCACCAGCTCCACCTGAAAGGGAGAAAAACAGAGTAGTGACAGGGATAAAGACTCCCGTGACTGTGACTGGAACTTAGATTTTTTTCTTTTATTTCAGTTACTAAAAATGACTATCAGGAAAAAAATATATCTTTTTTTCTTCAAATAATTTGATAAAATCCAATTTGTACTCCTAATTAAGAGTTTCAGGTGTGCCAGGAATCTCAGTTAAAAGAAGTTTATAAGAAGCCGACCTACAATCAGTCCATCTGGACACAAAGGCCTAAAAATTCACTTTGTAGAGCTGAAATGTACAAGATAAGCTGTCTAAATTAATCAGATAATACAGGAAATGGCCAAATATCTACTCAGTGCTGTGTAGAGACAGACATTGACAATCAAAGCAAGGGAGTTCTAATGAGAAGACTTAATCAAGACACACATCATCTCCAGAAATATGAGTACTTTATTCCTAGAAAATCACTGCCAAACTTAGCTCAGCTGTTCTAATTAGCAAAGACTGGGAATTCAGAAAAACAAGCTGTTGCAAAGCAAAAAAAAAAAAAAAAAAAAAGATGGTAAAAATGACTTTATGAGAGTACCCACCCAAGAGGGATTATGATTGTGACTATGATCCTAGAGAGATATTTTGGCAGGAACAAGATTTTAGATGATATCTGGTTAGATCTTCTGTGAAATGTAGTCTTTGTGGAAACATCCTGATACCTGGAAACAACACAAACATAAGAAACAAGCAATCTTAATATGCTCTGTGGCCATTCTACTAATTTTGAATAGTTTCGTTTAAATGGGAAGCATTATCTTGGCTTGAACCAACTCTGTCTCTTTGAAGTTTTCATTTATCTTGGAAATCTTGCTTTACTAGATTAGAATCCACTTGTTTGTACTTCTATTGGTTTTCTATTCCAATAATAAGATTCTCTGTTTCGCCTGTTGTCCTTAAATAATACTAATTCTAACCCTAGTTACTGCCCTGGTGTACCTCTGAATAGAAATCAGTTTCTATGCTTTAACATGGCCTATTCTGTGTTGAGGAGTAGATGCATTGCTCTCCTTTTGACTCTAAAACTTCATAATTTCTACCCACAATTTCATCAACATTTTGGCAGTTACAATATGCTCCTGGGGCTACTTTTGAAGTTCTAATAAATTAAAACACTTACTATGTTTTTACTAAGAGCTACTGAGGCAGGTCCTTTTTTACCATTCACCAGTTCAATTCGTTTTAAATCTGAATTAGTTTCACCCTAACTGAACAAATGATTAACGTTCAGTTAAAAAAATAAATAAGAAAAGAAAGCAAGATAAAGTAAGGAAGAATAAAAATTAAGTATAAGTGACTGCTGTACTTCAAAGGTAACCACTTTCTACTTATTGATAAGTACTTTATCTAGCCTCTGATCCATACATTTTGTATTCAACACACACACACACACACACACACACACACACACACACACACACACACACAGAAAGTTTGTAGATTCATGTCTACTCTTTTTAGGTTGATTTTGAAATTGTAGTTAAATGTTATAAAATATATTCATGCAACCATAAGTACCTTTACATCTGAAACAATTTCAAAATACTACATTTTTAGATATGCCATTGATCCTCTTACTATGGCTTATAACAAACCACTTCAAAAGTTAGTAGTTAATTATAGCATTTTTTAAATTAAAAAACTAAATTTGGGGAGAGTTTAGACAACTTAACTTCAGCCCTACTTCCTAGTAACTTTGTAAGGCCTGAAAGTCTGGAGCCTGGAACCAAGATCTGGCTTTACATTAACTAACAAGCCAAGTAAAATTTAGTGGGACTTCCTGACAGAACACATACATCTGACCCTGAATGTGGATTGAGCTTTCTCTAAATATGGCAGGTGATAGTTATATTACCTCCCATGATCTGAGTTTGAAAGACACTGGAAGTAGCATTCATTACATTCAATGCATTGAAGAAGTTGCAAAAAAACAGCTGAAGTCACAGGGAGAAAGGTTAAGTCCATAAAATAATCAAGACTTTTGAAATTCATTTGCAAACTGTCATTCAGAAATGCAATGAAAATTTCAACACAATCACCAGCATATGAGTGGAGAACTCACTTTCTACCTCATCAAATTGTTAGCTAATATCAAGATTGCTGTATTTAAAATTTCTTTGATTACTAGAATATTTGAATTTTTTTTTGTCAGTCCCAGGGTTTGAACTCAGGGCTTGGGTGCTGTCCCTGAGCTTTTTTGCTCAAGGCTAATGCTCCACCACTTGATTCACAGCACCACTTCTGGCTTTTTCTCAGGTTATTGGAGATGAGTCTCACAGACTTTTCTGCCTGGGAAAGCTTCAAACTACGAACCTCAGATCTCAGCCTTCAGAGCAGCTAGGATTACAGGCATGAGCCACCAGCACCCACAATTTGAATATTTTATGTCTATGTGTAACCTGCATTTCTCCTTAGAAAAAACTCTGATTGCTATATTTTAGCTGTAAATTAAGAATTTAACTCCTTTGCATTTTGTATAAGAATTTAACTCCTTTGCATTTTGTAATTTAGTCTATTTCTATGGATAATACTGTCTGTTATATTTGTTTGCTGATGGTACATAGGCAATGTACAGAATCATTGAAACAATTTTCCTAGCCTTACTTAATCCTTTCAAATCTTTTAAATAATTTGCAACTCTGTACAGGTAACCAAATCATCTATGGTTGATAAAATATTGACTTATTTTCCCAGTATTTAAGTAAAGTACATGTCATATTACAATGATTACAGTACTTTTCCTACTTAGAATAATTCAAACAATGGGAAATAATAATAGTGATGTGATTTTTATGCATCATTTGAAAGCATCAGTTGATGACAGTGTATTTAGAATACTACTTGACTGCATGTACAAGTTAAAAATACTTTGATAGGTTCAATTTCTCTTTCTACTTCTTAATTTTCTCTGTTCTCAACTTAATAACTATAAAGGCTTTTAAAATGTAATTTACGGATCATAAAATTTACCCTTTAAATTCATAAAACTGTGTAACTATGAATGATAAAATGTTATAGACTTTATAGATTGACCAAAACATCTTATCAGTCTAAAAAAGAAACCCTATTTATAATTGCTCCCTAAGCTCTGCCTCTCCAAGCCCTGGCAACTACTAACCTCCTTCATCTCAAATAATTTACTGTTCTTGACCTTTCATATAAATATTTTATTATTTAGAAGTTACTTATTTCTAATTTTAGAGTTTTTCTGAATTCTGACTCTCTTCTAGATCATATTAGCTAATTCATTTGCTCCTCTAGAGGAATGCTAGTCATTTTTACAGGTATATTTTTCAGTCTTCAGTTACTAATAAAAAAGACGCCAATTATTTGTTCAATTGCTATGTAGAAAATATTTGTCACACTTCCCTAGATAGCTAAAAGCATACTCATCCTCACAGTCATCTTGTTTGTATGTGTCTATGCGTCCTTCAAGTATGTCCTAAAAGAATAACTGATGAGCTACACGTATGATACACTTTCTCTGATTATATCAGTCAAAACTTGACCAATGCTAAAGTTGGGGTTTTGGGGAGATATACATTTTGAATTGTTATGTGCACATCTGAAATAATTAATGTGTACTTTTCTATACGTGAATGAAGTATCCCTTTCATAATGCAAACCTTCTTGCTGGTACTAGTCACAAAACCACTCACCCACAAATTTCAGTGCCCATGAAGTAGTCACAATCTTCTTTACTCAAAATTCTGCAAACTCTTGCTCCTCAAAATACCTAAAATCCGTAGACAATGCAGCAGTTTCTAAATCTCGTTTCATGAACACTGCAGACTGGATGGAGAAAAGGTATAAGGACTGACAGGGTAATTCATATCAATCTGTTCAGCTGTTTGTATATTTTCTGTTTACTTTAGATATTTTCTTTAAGAAGTGATACAAAGGGGTTTTGATTCAATAAACCACAGTGTATGGAGACTTCCATAATGAATTCTATTATATAAAAAAAACAATTAAATGTAACATTCATTCCTCAAATATTTTATCATCATAAATTGTCATGAAAAGTTATCATGGACAAATAATACTTCATGAGGTAAGGATTTTCACAAGTCTATTTAGGGATTCATAATTAAGATGGTCATAGAATCATTAACATTCCTGAAATCTTGTTCAGGACATGCATATGCAAATCTGAAAATATGTAAACAAGGACACCTTCACCTAAGATGAGACTAATGAATGTTTCATGGATTCTTGAGTGACATGAGTTTGCAGTGACAGTATCTACTTTGATTTTAATGGTTATATAGAAGACATCTTGGGAATTGCTCATTTAAAGTTGTGTCTTTATATCATTTAACCAGTAAGAAGCAAAGCCAAGCTTAATATGTTTATTTACTGAAGATGTCAAGATAGAGCCACTAAAAGGGTTTGTAATATCTCACTAAAAATTGATGATATATTGTTTTAGAAATTATGCATATTTACAGAAATATCTAAAGACAAATATAAATTTCATGATAACCCAAACATTTAAGTTGATATTTATGACTATCATGGGTAGGAAGTGCTACAAACAAAATTATATAGGTACTATTCATGACTTTTGTGCCATGTATTCTATAATGAAACAAACTATGTGGTGTGTGGCCTTATAAACAGTAGAGAAAACAGTAAACTGGGAAATGAAAAAGTACAATTCTCATTTTGACTCTGTAACTATATGTCCTTGTTGAGCTCACTCTTCCATTCACTTACTAACTTGCTAAAATTCTAAGATACACTTACCAGGCACTCTTTACTCCACCCACTAATTGAATATAATAGTTAACAAAGCAAAGTGTTTCTGTGAGTGCTATAAAATACTTGCACATTCTAGTCAAGTCATCGGTCTTCCAGCCAACACATAATTTCACTGTTGCAGGATCTTGAGTCCTAAAATTAAAATTTAATACATTGGTATTAATATAATACCTTATCAATTCTTCCCAGGCTGGTCTAAAATGAACATCCAATACCGGCCTTCTACATCATAGAGCAACATAGACTCACACCATCGCACCCAGCTGTAGGTTGAGTGGTGAGTCCTGTGACCTTTTCTGTTTGAAATAGTCTCAACTCACAATCTTGCCAGTTTCAGCTAGGATTACAGGCTGGAACCGCCAGTGCCTGGCTTAAATGGGATTTGATCTAATTTATTTACTTATATACTTAAGTGGGAAGAAACTAATATCTTATCAAAGTCTCTTTGAGTTTGCATCTATAAAACACATCAACTTATCAGTTGTTTATGTAAACCATGTCATGAACTTCTATGAGCCCACTGGTAGCCAATTGTTTAAATTAATTGGTTATCTGTATATATGGTATATCAAAGATCATCATAGTATTTACTGAGCCATGCAAGTTTCCATACCATAAATATGACCTCTTTAAATTCCATTCTATAATTCAGAGCAATCTCACCAGATTGCAAATCTGAGTGTAAACAGACACCAATTTTCTCAAACTTCCATGATCTGATCAAGGGTTTGAGGCTGGAACACCTAGATTATGGTCTACAAATGCAAGCTGACTTATCTATTGCCGTCCTTTCATTATAGTACATGCATACATCATTTTCTACACATGTCAGGATTTATAAATGAGATTAGGAAATATTGCTCTACATAAACAGCAGATATTACATTGTAGATGATGAAATAAGTAAAATAAACTACAGAGAGAAAGCAGGAAAAAAGTTAAGCTCAATTTCTAAAAAGTCTTTTAGATCATCAAAAATGTAGTATTATCCATTTAAAATTAGAACCAACAGATCTTAGACTCTGTTGGAGAATACAAAACAATATGAACATAGCATCAAGTCTAAAGTGTAATAGAGAACATTATTTATAGAAAGCTGGAGAGAAATATATAAATTCACCATTGCCACTATGAGAAAATATCTTTTTCCCCTTTGTTTAGCTTTATAAATTTAATTATCCAATGATGCCATACACAGCTTCTCTATATTTATAGCTTTAAATGATGTATTTTATATTATGTAGTACACACATATGTGTGTAAGCAATCTGAATTGTACTGATATATCTATGAAACCCTTAAAAACAATATTCTTAATTTCTTCCCACTTAAGTATATAAGTAAATAAATTAGATCAAACCCCATTTAAGCCAGGCACTGGCGGTTCCAGCCTGTAATCCTAGCTGAAACTGGCAAGATTGTGAGTTGAGACTATTTCAAACAGAAAAGGTCACAGGACTCACCACTCAACCTACAGCTGTGTGCGATGGTGTGAGTCTATGTTACTCCATGATGTAGAAGGCCAATATTGGATGTTCATTTTAGACCAGCCTGGGAAGAAAAGTCCACAAGATTTCATTTTAGTGGAGGAAGCTGGGTGTGGTGACATGTACTAGTGTTTCCAGAAATCATTGGAAACCTAAAATTAAAGGCTTGAACTCACTTCCTTGTGATACCTTATCTCAAAACTAACTAGTAAAAGGCAAGCATAGGCAAATGACTTAAATCGTAAGAGTTCCAGCCAGAAAGCATAAGGCCCTGAGATCAAATCTAGTACCAGTTCAAAAGAGGAAACAACCACAACAGAAACAACAACCAGCAAATGATTGTGAGAGTTCCTGTGGAAGACACAGTCCCTCAGCTAGCTCCAATGAGTTGCCTTCCCCATCCACAGTCACTGCCTTAAGTCTCCCTCTCATGTCCAGCATACAGTGCAGTTTCTCATATTTCCATAATGCTTCTCTATGCTCTGCAATGTATTTGAATGTAAAAGCTAGTATAATCTCAAATTGTTTTAGTAAAGGATTATGATTTTTGAATGGGATTTTTTTAAACTAAGAAACAAGGATCAGATTTTAAAAAAAGCCAAAATACCTTGACATGGTTTTAAAAAAGGTTCTTAATCTAGTTTTAACATACCTGCCATTTCCTACCATCCACATTTCAAACAAACAGTTCCCATCTGTTCACAGACCTCCCAAGTGTTGGGGGTGCATCAATACTAATGCATTTGAATGGGGTTTTTTTTGTATTGGGTTTTGTTTGTTCTTTGTTTTACTTAATAATATCCTGCTGATATCTTCAATTACATTTCTCTAATATTCAAGATAAACATAACCACTTCCTCCATGTTCTCTATCTTTTGCTGTTATAACAGAGTTAAAACTGTGTTTATAGCCATGTAACTCCCTACAACAGTAGAGGGTCTATGTATATTATCAGGTAGCTTCAGGTTTCTTATTAGAATATCTTTTGAAGTTCTCAAAAATCAAATTAGAGTTGAGGTTCCTTGTTATATTATAAAATGTCAACCTTGGAAAAAACACTTTTAACTCCTTATATTAGTGCCAAGTAAGGAAGGAAACATTTATAGTTATAGCATCTATATTCAAAAACCCTTGTTTCATCTGATCAATGATTTGATGAGCAGTGTACTAGGTAATAAGAATTGAAAGTTAGGAATAAAAAGCAATCATTAGAACTTTCCTATCAAAATTGTGGTCTGCCCCTGCTAGTGTAAATCTTTAATTGCAACAATTGGGAGACAAAAGAATGGCAAGTTCATAAAAATAAAACAAATGAAACTATGTAGTCATGATACCTACCCCAAATTCATCTAGATTCTCAAAAAAAGGACAAAATAATAATTTGCATTAATCAGTTATCAACAATAATAAAATCAACACGAGAATACAGTCATAAAAGTCAATGCACATACTACAAAACTAAGAAAATTGAGAGAAGAGATGAGATTGGGAAGAATGGGGAAGAAAAATAAAAGGAATGACATTGATCAAAATGTGTTGTATTCATTAACTTCTTTGTTGAATGGCGAATCCTTTCTACAACTACTTAAACATCATAATAATAGTAATAATAATAAATTAGTATCAGTATTAAGAGGAAAATGAATTTGCACTGATTATTTTTGAAGGTATAGCCATACGTTACCTCTGCTTTGCTAAATAGATTCAACCTATGACATGTGCTTCATGATTCTGAGAAAAATTATTTTATGCCTGAATCCTATATCTTCCTATACCGGGTGACCCATTCCCAAGGATTCCCTCAAAACACTAGCTAAATTCTTGTTTTTTAAAAGTGAAACTAATGTAAAGACAGTGTCTCATTCTCAGTATTCCCAGAGAAAAGTATCATTCGTATTTTCTCCCTTCTTAATGTTCATACTGGGCCATATGTCAATTACTGAATCAATCACTGTGGCCAAGACAATTAAATGAGTTAATTAGGCAGACAGGTTATGTCTTCATTTCTCAGAAGAGAGAAGAGCAAGAGGTCCTTCATACTTGTCACTCACATGGATTGAGAACAGACCCTTCCACATAGACATAAATTATTATGCCCAGATTTGGGGGCTCCAAAAACCACCAAGTAGCCAATTCCAATGCAAATGGATGAGAATCTTTATTGCAAGCTCAAGCTTGGACTCACAACTGTCACCGACGCAGAGGATCTGGATTGAGAGCCCTGACCCTTTAGTTAGCAGGGTTTATAAAGGTAAAGCGTAGCACATATGTAGGGGCTTGATGCAGGGGTAGAGTAAGCAACAAACGAGCAAGCCATTTACAGAAGCAGAATTTTGGAGTCAGGTTGTCCTAATAATCAAGATGGAGTCAACTCTAGTCTCCCCAACATTTCCTACCATGTTTCCCTAATCAAGATGGAGTCAGCTCTTCAACAAAATCACTGTGATAGGAGAGAGGTAAAGAGAGTAAAAATAAAAAGCAACACAACTTCACCATAGTACAGAAAAGGAAGAAAACCCCAAAAGTAGTATTCAATTATACTTCTTTCAGCATTATCTCTCCAAAAGAAAATATAAAGACTGCTATATTACCAGGCACCCCTTCTTGTCTCACAGAGACACCCAAGAATGGTCAGGTAGGGGCTGGGGATATGGCCTAGTGGCAAGAGTGCCTGCCTCATATACATGAGGCCCTGGGTTCGATTCCCCAGCACCACATACACAGAAAATGGCCAGAAGTGGCGCTGTGGCTCAAGTGGCAGAGTGCTAGCCATGAGCAAAAAGAAGCCAGGGACAGTGCTCAGGCCCTGAGTCCAAGCCCCAGGACTGGCCAAAAAAAAAAAAAAAAAAGAATGGTCAGGTAAGCCTCAAGGATCTATAGCTACAGTTAGAATTGTGGTGACAGTAATACTTTTGAATATAGATGTCAATAAAACTTATCCAGAGACTGTGAGAAAAATGGTTTTTTTCCAGCCTGAGAAGAAGCCTGAAATTCTTCAGTTCTAACAAACTCTCAGAAAGTACTTGGATGCAAGGTCAAAAACCACGCTGAGGAGCAAATCTTGAACAGGAAGCACAGAAATGACTAACTTCTATAAAAGTACTCAGTAGGGAAGAATTGTGGATTTAAAAAAATTCTCTTGGGCTGGGGATATAGCCTAGTGGCAAGAGTGCCTGCCTCGGATACACGAGGCCCTAGGTTCAATTCCCCAGCACCACATATACAGAAAACGGCCAGAAGCGGTCTCTCTCTCTCTCTCTCTCCCTCCCTCCTTTTCTCTCTCTCTCTCTCTCTCTCTCTCTCTCTCTCTTTCTCTCTCTCTCTCTCTCTCTCTCTCTCTCTCTCTCTCTCTCTCTCTCTCGCCAGTCCTGGGCCTTGGACTCAAGGCAGAGCACTGTCCCTGGCTTCTCTGTGCTCAACGACTCTTCAACAGCACGACTTCTGGCCGTTTTATATATATGTAGTGCTGGGGAATCGAACCCAGGGTTTCATGTATACAAAGCACTCTTCCCACTAGGCCATATTCCCAGCCCTCACTCTCTCTTTTAATCTCGCTCCACACACCACCTTCACTCTCCACTACTCATGGGTTTACTACCATTTGCCATATCTAAGAATGATTTTACACTTGATCACTAAATGTCTGCAAGAGGCATTTGTATTTTTTATTATTATTACTCACATCAACCTGGGATGACTTTTTACCTTCAGGAAAACAAAAATCTTCAGCTAGAAGTCTCTGCACTTATTTTGAACCCCTCACTGCAGTCATTTTTTTCAATGCTCAGGACTTTACCAATTCACTAAGGCAGGAAGAACTTTCTTTGATTAATCCGAATGCATGAAATAGAGAGGTCTAACATGGCCCAACAAATTCTGCCTCACTTGAGCTTAAAAATAAATGGAATACATGAAATAAATTTTAATTGGATCACAGATAGTTTATATAAAGGAAAGGAAATATCAATCTTATAATTTTAATAAGTGAATAAATTTTTTAAAGAGTTCTCAGCATAGAAGCAGTATGCCACACAAAAGCACTAACTCCATGCTGTTCTGAAAGTTAAACATGTTTATACATGTTTAAAGTATCCTACCAGTAGACTTTTTGTTAATAAACAAGAGAATCTAGCTCGAGGCAGTTTAAAGAGAAAGGCCTCACAGAAGGATTTGGTAGCTCCATATCGTCAAATGGTGTGTAGCTTAGCAAGCTTGGAAAATTAAAAGACTATGAGAGTTGAAGGAGCCATGTATTGGAGCAGTTGGTCTTCTCCTTTACTCCCTGTCGTAACTAAGTGAACACCCTCTTTGTTTTATATCCCCAAAGCTAAATGATTTAAGCTATACAATTCATTCAGAATCCAGAACAAGACTATATCCTCTACTTTAGATTCCGAAAATAAGTAAATCCCTACTCTCTACCTTCATTGGAATTCTCCCAAATCCCAAACTTACTAGAGTGTTAAATAATCAAACATGCAGCTTGTTCACTGAAACTCACTATTTGGGTTCCCTAATATACAAAACACACAGCATCTCACCAGTTCCTGTATCTAGTATCTGCATTTTTCTTGCCTCATAAATTGTTTATGTTTTTACTTTAAAGGGTCACAATTGTCTTTCCTTAGGTATTAGAGTCATTGGTTATACCAAGAGGCTCCCCAACCTATCAATTGACTATCATGCATAGTTCTTTGTGTCTTCACTATGAATCACTATCCTGTTTTAATAGTAGTCTATACTTAACCACACATGTTCACACTACCCCACTACTGAACAAACCATGCTATAAGTAAAATGATTTAACCCACACTAAACATTCGTTGGAAAAAATAGAGTTTATGCAGTACAGCTGCATAAAATATATAGCTGGTTGAACTACTAAAAAATGGTACTTGTTGAGTTCACATAGTATCCTGACTTTCCACACACAATGTGAACGTCATATAACTAGAACAAAAAGACTAGCATGATGAGTGCTTATACAATGACCTTCTAGGTCCCTTTAAAAAGTTAATTATCCCTTTAAATAATTCAATATACAGTATGATAAACACCCTCTTGATCATTCTCCTCTAACATCTACCTAATTGCCGAAATAACCAATACTCTCACAGACCACATACAGTCTTGTTCTCACTAGCTGAGTCGTCATATACTTGACACATTTTCACTGTTCTTCCTCTATGCTTACTTGTGCCTGTTGTGTTTCCAATTGTAAAAATGTAAAGTTACCTAAATATTGTAAAAGCTCATGAAAAATGAATGTGAAGATAATTATGTAAAAACTAAATTGAATGAAAAACAAATTTAATATACATTGCTTAAAGGTTGTGATCATTAGGTATATGATAATAAATGGGTGAATCAATATTTCTTAAAGACCTATGAACATGTACTTCCTTCACTTTCACTCAGATTCTACAAAGGCACCTTAATTATGACAAATACAATAAAGATTAAATGAAATATTAGCCAACACAATCCCATAAATAAAGTCTTTATCCAGCCTCAAAAGACTGAAGAATAGGACCTGGGAATATGGCCTAGTGGTAAAGCGCTTGCCTTGTACACATGAAGCCCTGGGTTCAATTCCCCAGCACCACATATATAGAAAACGGCCAGAAGTGGTGCTGTGGCTCAAGTGGCAGAGTGCTAGCCTTGAGCAAAAAGAAGCCAGGGACAGTGCTCAGGCCCTGAGCCCAAGGCCCAGGACTGGCAAAAAAAAAAAAAAAAAAAGACAAGAATAAATGGTTTTATGTTTCTTTACTCCATTTTTGCCTCACTTCATTATATAAAGCCATGTGCTATCATCAAATATCATGTGTTTCAACAAGTCTTGTACTCCTTTCTTAAAGTAGGGAATGCACGCAGGAGCACCTGCCCCTTGAAGACAGTATTTCAGTACATGCCTACTCCAGGCCCTCCCAGAAGTTCCACTGAACTTATAAGAATTTTTCTTCATGGCTATTTAAAAAAAAAATTTTTTGCCAGTCCTGGGCCTTGAACTCAGGGCCTGAGCACTGTCCTTGGCTTCTTCTTGCTCAAGGCTAGCACTCGACCACTTGAGCCACAGCGCTACTTCTGGCCGTTTTCTATATATGTGGTGCTAAGGACTCGAACCCAGGGCCTCATGTATACGAGGCAAGCACTCTTGCCCCTAGGCCATATTCCCAGCCCCCTTTATGGCTATTTTATCCTTTCAAAATACTTGTCCTACCTAGATGTCTACATTACAAACAATTTATTATCACCTTAATATCACCCATGTGCCAGTGTGATTGATGTCTTTGGGGATGCTGTGGTAATCAGTTACTATGGATTATATTTAATGATAAAAATAAAACCTTCTTGAATCATGGCAATGAATTTGTATTATTTTAATATGTATTATTTTCCATGATCCATTTAATCACATTTCTCCTGATTTTTCATCTTTGTGAGACCAGATTAAACACCATTTGCAAGGCTAAAATCTATTTACAATTACCATTGGTGGTAATAATTTCTTCAGTTTATAATAAGACAGGAACTTGACATCACACATTTTCCAAAATGCATCCATCTGCTCCTGCCAAACTGGGTCTTGCAGAAAGATATAAGAATCATAGAAGCCTCAAGAGCTGCTCCCCATTTAGGTAGATTGTTTTTTGCAAAGAATGGCTCTAAAATCATCCCTTTATCTAGCCTGTTCATTTCTCCTTACTACAGAAAACCACCGTGAAGTGATGCGACCTACCAAGTGGCATCATTCATGCCAAGAATTGCCCTTCCAGATTCACTTTCCACCTCTTCTTCCTAACTCTGTCCTTTGTGGCTGGCCTATATGAATTAATACAGAATTCTATGCCAATAACATCTGGTTTTAGCTAGTAATGTTATTTGCTAGGGAATTAAATTAGAATATGTCTTTTTCTGGTTCCCTTTCTGTGAGTCTAAGTCATTCAAGCTATGTCCTTTTATTTCTAGAACTTCACACATCCTTTCCTATTTTTGCTTTTGGTTTTTATTTTTTGAAGGGTCATACTTGGATCAAACTTCTGTATCTCTAAACTTTGTCGATAGCCTTTTGACTTCTAGCCTTTTAATTTGTGTACTTTTATTTCCAAGATACAGTTTCTGATAACTTTGCCATGGCTGATGTCAAACTCATAATCCTTCTGTCTCTGTTTCCCAAGTCTTTGGAACTGCAGGTCTCAGACATAAGATCTGGCATAAACTCATGTTGATTTTGTACCTTCTTTTTTTTCTTTTTGCCAGTCCTGAGGCTTGAACTCAGGGACTGAGCACTGTACCTGGCTTCATTTTTGCTCAAGGCTAGCACTCTACCACTTGAGCCACAGTGCCACTTCCAGCTTTTTCTGTTTATGTGGTGCCTAGGAATCAAACCCAGGGCTTCATGCATATGAGGCAAGCACTTTACCACTAGTACATATTCCCAGTCCCTGTACCTTGTTTCTTATTTTTCCATTGCTATACCCATGTTCCCTCTTTATCGCTTGTAGACTCCTACATTTGAGAAGTATCCTGTCTCTCTCCCTTTATGCCTTTTGCCTCTCTACCTCTCCCTCATTTCTTTATTATTTATACACATTATAACATCATTGAGAATTTAGTATACAATGTGCTATTTACTACTGGGACTCAAATATTCAGTATTTGTAAACTACTTCTCCCCAAGGGTAAAAACATAGAAATTGGCTTTCCCACACTGGAAGGCTTTCTGGTTTTTTAAAATGATCTCCATAATGTACCAGGTACAATCCTGCACTGTATTAACATTTTATTTAGTTCATTTTAAGTCTGTACAGTCAACAAAACAGAATGTAATGTTTTTGATTCTTATCATTTGCCCATTTTTGTGGTGTGTGTGTTCCTACTGGAGTCATTTTCTAGCTACCAACTGATGTAGAAATGTATTAATGATATTTCTATGACATATACAAAACAGGCATGAGAAGAAAACATGATATGCTTTAATACTTTCAAATAGTGAGTGTGATAAGTTTTAAGTACTACCTTTGTTCTTAACAGAATGTGTTTGTAGCTTTATTTAATTATTTTAAAGGAAATTATGTGTTTAATAATCCATAATGCTGAAACTTCAGTTCTTGAAAATGCATATTTCTAGCTCTATCACATTTTTGTGGTGTTTATATTGTTTATAGGCTATATTAAGAAAATACTCACATGGCTGCATATACTTGGTCAAACTGATTCAAGTATCCTGATGTATGCCGGGAAGGGATTTCATTGTGTAAACTCTTTGAACAATTAACAAAGTGTTAATTGAGGTGGGTGGGGGCAAACTGAAATTGAGAGAGGAAGTAGGTGGTCATAATAGGGCACATAGGTGAAAATGGGAATAGAAAACTTGAGATGGGGGTGGCATATGGCATAGATGGCAGGAGCAAGGAGAACAATGGAAGGATCCACACTGGTCAAGATGCATTGTACACATAAATGAACCCATTAAATTGAAACACCTTTGTATAACATTTCAATGATAATAAAATAATGTTTAATATTAAACCCAGTGTAAAGGAAGCCATATGTATTAGATAAATGAACTAGGAGAAGGAGGAATTACAAAAAATATAATTACTTAATAAGTGTTTGTTATCCCTTTAGTACTTCAACAAAACAGAAGAATTTATAGTCATGATTTGAAGACCATTTTCAAAAATTACATTGGAGCACTGGGAATGTGGCTTAGTGGTAGAGTGCTTGCCTCGCATGCACAAAGCCCTGGGTTCAATTCCTCAGCATCACATATATAGAAAAACCCAAAGTGGTGCTGTGGCTCAAGTGGTAGGTAGAGTGCAGTCTTGAGCAAAAAGAAGCCAGGGACAGTACTCAGACCCTGAGTCCAAGCCCCAGGACTGGAAAAAAAAAAATTACATTGGAGCAAGCCATAAGTGTTTGGAACCAAATGAGTTTTTAAAATCTCTTCTAGAATAGTGATTCTGATTTTTCATGACTTCACCAACTGTTGAAAATATGACAATACACAACCTTCACAGCTGATGCCCCACTAGAGAGATTTCTTGGAGACATGATGATTCCAATTTAGTACCTGTCAGTATGAAGTTTGTTAATCTCAACTCTGATGGGCTGTTTTACATAGACCATAATTTTCTGATAATTTGGTACAAGTAAAGAACCAGTAACTTGGAAAATGTAGTGGGACTCCTGGGTTTCATTGCTTGGCTAAAAATAAAAGAATGATGCATGGGATATAAGGAAATAAGAAAATCTGCTGTTACTGCTATACAGCTAGTAGAAAAGTTATTAATGTAAATATAGAAAATCATCATAATACTTAAGGTTTATGCAAAGCTCAAGAAAAAGGTTAGAGAGTAAGTCACTCCTCAACAAAAAGGTAAGCTAACCTAACATTGAATTTTGCTAAAGCTTTAAGAAAAGTAAAATTACAGAATTAAAAGATGTAATTTTGACTCTTGTGACACTAGCAAACTGGTTGTTTTCAGCATTGTTCTCAAAGTGGTTTGATGCGTGAGAGCCAAAGTGTCTTTTGGCTTGGGAGCATAAGTGATAAATTGCTCTGCCTGCAGGTTCTCACTCTTCAAACCCACACACAAAAAACATCCCATTACACTTTCAGTGACAGCTGGTTAACAAGTCCAGGTAATCAAACTTAAAACCACTCTTATTAAGAGTTTAGAGCTCTGTGGAAAGTGGTGAAAATAACTTGAGAGTCGTTCTTGCCATAGAATAAGATTGCAAATAAGTACAAACTGTAATTTTGGGTTTGAAAGATGTTCTTCTTTATTTTTCTTCTTCTTCTTTTCCCTAATTAAAGAAAAAGTCTCAAGAGAATTCATTGGAAATTTCTTTAAATATCTTTTAAATTGTGTAAGAAATGTGATTTTTTTACATTGGTAAGTAAATAGTAATTTTGAGTCTGTATAGTTAAATTGATCTATATAGCTTTCACAGTTAAGATTTTTCATAGTTAAGACCCTTGTTTATTGCATCAGATTTCATATTCTTAACTGATCCATTTATAGGACTCCATAATAAATTTTTTCTTTTAAAAATGCTATTATCGGGGCTGGGGATATAGCCTAGTGGCAAGAGCACTTGCCTCGTATACATGAAGCCCTGGGTTCGATTCCCCAGCACCACATATACAGAAAATGGCCAGAAGTGGTACTGTGACTCAAGTGGCAGAGTGCTAGCCTTGAGCAAAAAGAAGCCAGGGACAGTACTCAGGCCCTGAGTCCAAGCCCCAGGACTGGCAAAAAAATAAAAAATAAATAAATAAAATTAAAAAATGCTCTTATTGCTAAAGAAGCCAAACAATAAATATTCATTGTTAAACATTGACAAGCACAGTCAGCCAATGCATCATAATAACACCAAGGAACACAAGCCCTAACCAGAAACACAAAACTAAATGTAGAATTTGTAATAGATTTAATACCTATAAAATATTCCCAGAACATTTCTACTATTACAAAGAAAGAACTTATCAGTCCCTGTGACATATAGTGCAAAATATTATTTTGTTACATGGTTTTTACCGTATAATGCATCAAATTATATCACCTAAATATAGTTAACATATGATAAGTATATATGTATGCATATATATGTGTGTATGTACATATTTGTATATGTATGTATTCATACATGTAAACCATTTTTGACATAATGTGGATAATTCTTAAGTAGTATCTCTTTGGTAAAGTAGAATGAATTCCATTAAATGTCTTCAGAAGTAAGTTCTGTTCAAGAGGCTGACGTACATAGAGAATGATGGTGTTTGTGGGGTTTCAGTGAGCAAATGCAACTTAAATTAACAAATGGATTTTATGTAATAGTGGAACAGAAAGTAAATTATGGAGCAACTGGTTTTAGGTAGCAGTAATCACAATTTTATATGAAAGAAGCCCCATGTTTTAAGTATATGGATGAACCTTAAAAGAGGTTTCTCCTCAGAAGGCTAAACATAGACCTCCTCACCATTTGTCATAGCTAAAATATGGAACCAACCCAGATGCCTCAGTGGATCAAGAAAATGTGGTACATATACACAATGGAATTTTATGCCTCTATCAGAAACAATGACATTGCCCCATTCATAAGGAAATGGAAGGACTTGGAAAAAATTATACTAAGTGAAGTGAGCCAGACCCAAAGAAACATGGACTCTATGGTCTCCCTCATAGGGAATAATTAGCACAGGTTTAGGCTAGTCACAGCAGAGGATCACAAGAGCCTAATAGCTATGCCCTTATGAATGCATAAGATGATGCTAAGTGAAATGAACTCCATGTTATGGAAACGACTGTTATATCACTGTTGTAATTACTTTCAACATGCTATGTGAAACCGTAGCTTCTATTGTTGATGATCCTCTTGTATCCCCCTTCCTGTGGTTGTACCCGCACTATCACTGTATCTTATCTGAGTACATTGGAAACTGTATATACTGGTATTAGAACTAGGGAAGTGAAAAGGAATATCAAAATCGAGAGACAAAGGATAAAAAGACAAACAACTCCAAAAGCAATACTTGCAAAACCATTTGGTATAAACCAACTGAACAACTCATGGGGGAAGAGGGAAAGGGGGAGGGAAGGGGGGAATGAGGGAGGAGGTAACAAACAGTACAAGAAATACACCCAAGACCTAACATATGAAACTGTAACCTCTTTGCACATCACTTTGACAATAAATAAGAAAAAAAAAGATGTAGTAAAGCACATTGAAATTGATGACATTATCTTCTAAATCACTAAATGAGGCATAACAAATGGAAAACATCAAGGATTTTAATAGGCCAAAAGAGAAGAAAGTGTAAGAAACTGTATTCAGTTTGTAGTAAATATCCAAGAGGGGTCACTGATGAAAAAGAAAATGAGATCAATCTATCTTACCATACAGGAATAATTTTCATTCCCTTTGGCCCGATCATTTTCACTTTTCAAAAAGCTTTCTACTGAAGAGGCATTTAGATATGTCTTAAAGTTTATCTTATGGTTTCATAAAAAATTAATACAAATTAATATGTCAGTAATCTACAAGGGAATGGTAAAATTCATCTTATTTCATCCATGAGCTGAAACATGGGGCAGATTTTATAAATGATTCTGTAAATAATACTGGATTACAAGGAACCTTTTTCAAAAGATTTTATTAATTTGTAAAATTGGTATTTTAGAAGATTTGGCCATGTTTTACACACATACAAATTATGTAATCACAAAAATGTATACACACTTTTTATACAAGTATACATGCAAATGTACACATATATTTATACACATATGTATGATATGGATAGCTAGATGGTAGATAGATGATAGATAGATAGATAGATATAAAATAAAAAGAGGACATATGGACTTAAATAAACAATATATTATAAATTCTTATGATTTTCTTCTTATAGTTCCATTTTTCATCTTTTCAATATATTAAATACTATGTGACTATGCATTTTATGCTGCTAATTATAATTTCATGAGCTACAAAGTATCTGTAATTCTCAGAACTAGAAAACCACTTAATGGGGTCCATTGCTCCTTGGTTGAGTTTTGAAGGATTCTGGAAATCATAACTCAAGAGTTATAACAAAATCTCAAGTGAATCCTACATTCTGACTCTGGAAATCCCTAGGGTCAACATTACATATGTTTCAAGGCCACAAATTACCTGTGAATCACCCACACATGATTCCAGTTCTCTAAATAAGGCAGATGGGTTTTTTTAACTTGTCAAATTTTACGAGGTGACCTCATTGGACACTACTTCCTTATCATCCACAGTTGGAGAATGTGGAGCCCTCTCCATCTCCCAAACCAGTGAAAAAGCTCACACACAGGGTAAATGAAAGAAGTGTATGTTTGAATCCAAACAGCAGATGGTCCTGGCCATCGTTCCCAGGTGCTCATTTACATATTTGGGGTAGAACTTCCCCTCTTCCCACTGCATGCCAATTCCTTCTGGCTTAAATGCACAGACAGAGCAGATGCCTTTTGATCTACTGAAAAATCTAATACGTATCTACTCTTAGCTGGGGTTTAACATTCTGGATCTATATTAAGTAATACACAGCACTAAATGTAGCCCCTAAGCATCCTGATGCTCCTTCTCCTTGACTAGATCAGCTAGTTGTACTATTCACACACATACACACACACACACACACACACACACACACACTTATACTTAGTATGACTTGGATTTTACTCTAACTCATTACCAATTTAATGACCTAAATTTTGGTAAGGAATGGGATGATGTACCGGGCAAAGCTCCAAAAAAATGGAGAAAAGGAGACCCTGGTATTCTTCCTACCACCAGTCCCAAGATGACCTTCAGTATATGTAATTTAATCTACCTTCAATATACCCATATTCAAAATATGAGTGGGAGAAACTTGAAAGAGAAAGGAAGAAGTGCATTATAGAATCTTTAGTTTTATTTAATGATAAAATTTCAGATCATGTTTTGATGATGCTTGATCATGTGAAAAATCTGAAAAGTCTTGCCACACTCAAGTCTATAAAACTAATTATAGGAATAATTTTCATTCCCTTTGGCCCAACCTAATTTCCCTTTTTGAAAAGCTTTTACTGAAGAAAGATTTGGGTGTATTTGTGTCAAGATTTATATGCAATGATTTTCCTAAAGACTAATTCGAAAAAAATATGTCAGTAACCTAAAGGGCACTGTCAAATTAGTCATAGCTTGGAGGCCAGGAGTGTATCATGGCCCCCAGCTTTGTATTGGTTGAGATTGGGTATTATGAACTCTCTCTCCAGGCTTACTGCAAACTGTAATCCTTCTAAGTAGCTAGAGTGTAGGAGTGATCCACCATCCCTGGCCTGTTCTTGGTTTTTAAATTAATCCTGACAGGTAATCAGTTTGTACAAGTTCTTTCTCTAATGGAAAATCTTGCAAGAGTTTTAACTAATGCGATAGTATACTAAATGAATAAACTGTATATGGCACTGTGTAAATGAATGAAAGTTCATATTGATCAGTTTATTTTTATGTGTAAAGTCTATAGGAATGCATCACAAACTATTTTGATTCTCAAGGAAAAGTTGATATTCCTGACAAAATTAAATTAAATTATCATCTGACAGTAAGAATTGAGTTTTAAACTTACTGATGAATCTGCTACTTTTCATGAATTCCTTCTGAGATTTGAAGCTGGGGCATTACATCAATTTTCTTGGTCAAGGCTAGTACTCTATCTCTTGTGTCAATCTGGTTTTTCCTAGTTAATAGAGATTGTCCAACTTTACTGCCTAGGCTGTCTTGAAATGGTAATCCTCCTTTTTTCAGTGTCCTGAGGAGTTGATATTGCAAGCATGACTATTTGAACTTGGCAGCATTTCTTTTGGGTGAGACAAAGCCTCACTAAGTAATCCTAGCCTGCTTTATACTATGTATTGCAAAATAGTGTCAAACTCAGAATCTTCTTGTGTTTTCTCCTTATGTGTTCAGAAAGGTGATAGCCACAGCACATAGCTTCTTCATGCATTTTCTATGAGTCAAATTAATTTCCTAAATAAATTTACAAACAAGAAAATTAAGATTAGAAAAGTGAAAAACAAATATGATTCACAAATTGGATAAGAGTATTTCATAAAAGTAAATACTTATTTAAATAATTTTCAAAAGCAAGACAGAGACTGAGACAGGAAGAGAGATCATTAAAACAAATCCTTCCCTTAGAAATAGCTAAAATTTACATTTTTGTTGCACAAAAGTATAACATGAAAGATTTCACTTTGACATTGACATCTTATAAACAAAGGTAAAAAGGTGAAGAGCAGTTTATCAATAGTGAAGGGGAACTATTTCATTGGTCTCTGACAAAGAATCATGAAGCAGTAAGATACTAGAGAAGAGAACGCATAGGACGTTTCTAGCTTATGCCTTAACAAAATAATGCTTTCCTATATAGACTCCATCTTGAACATCATCTCTAGATTGCTAGAGGGCAAAATCTACCAGGAAAATTTAGTAACTGAACAAGAGAACACAGGTAAAAGGGAAGCAAAAATCTTCTCGAGTTATATAAACAATTCTGGGATAGGTACAAAGCAATAGATGCCTAAATTCTACATTCTCTTTTTGCTGCTCAATCCACTAAACCATGTTTCCTCTCATATGTGGAGTTCAGCAATCTTGTTCACACCATTATAGGCAACTAGGGAAACACTGATTCTATTTCAAGCCTGAATGACTATGAACTGATAGGTAGTTTGATGAAGGTAGTCATATGATGACTCTGTAAGAAAATGTTTGACAAGCTGTCACAACTCTTGGAAAAAGAAATGGTGGAAGCAGAGGCTCTAAGGAATACCTGTCAATTCAGTTATCTTATTGCTACATCACATTTTTTAAGCTTGTTGAATGATCTTGATAGATCTCATTCCAGAAATTAGGTTAAATCAGAATGATTCTAAAGCATTTAGTTAAAGCCTTTGGAATAGTGGTTTTCTTGATGCAGCTAGACTTATCACAAATTGTTGATCCCATACAAATACAAGATTATGGCTCAGTCAAATAATTTAGTGAAAGAAATGAACTTCATAATCCCTGTTTCAAATGTCAAAAGTTTAAACCTGTGAAGTTTTCAGGAAATAGAAAAAGAATAATCCTCTGAAAACAAACTAAAACTATGGTTAAAATATTGAGACTTGGGAATTTTTAGGAATATTTTGACAGAAAATGAGCATGTTTTTTTTAATATCTATTGTCTACTAAGGTTTCTGTTTGTTTTGATTTTCTACTATTTGGTATTTCTCACAGTTGTCATCCAACTACTCTATCTGATCCTCCCAGACATGGTCTTGAACTCATATGCCTTTCTTAGTCTTATCTCTAGATTCTTAATTGTTTTGAGGGTTCTCATCTAAACTGAGTTGCAATGTATGAATAGTTAGTAACCCTACCCTCAAGAAATAAAGAGGAACTGGATGTTTACAGTGTATCTTTCACAAGATACATCTTTACTTGCTAGACAGCTGATGTATCTCCCATAGAAGGTACTTCATATAGAATCCTCTTTTTATGGGTAGATGTTCTTTGGCTTTTTGTAACCATCTTGTTTCTGTCCCCATGTCCTTCATTCTGACACTGGAATAAAATCTAGATTCTCTCAGCATCCTAGAGGACAACCTGGCTAGGTATGAGAAAGTAAAAATTGCATTCAAAGTAGATGTGGAGGCAATATAAAATCCTAAGAACTCAGTTAACCTGTATTTTGCTCACCTACACCACTTACCTAATAACCAGATTTACCTGTGCAGGAGCCCTGGTCTTTGCTTAACTCCCTCCATGTCACTGACTACTGAAACCTTACTTAATACTACCACCACCATCCCACTCAAAAATGTGCAACTAAAATTTGTCTAATCTTATTGTTTTCAAGAAAATCTTATTACCTATGAGAATTATGCTCTGTTGTGGAGATAGAGAAGGGTTTTCATCCCTGATTTATCAAAAACTGTCAAGAATTATATGAATTAATTGCAGACATATATTTTTCATTCAATCTATCCTAGAGTAGAGATAATATATTATCTCTTGATGTCTCATTTATATTTAAAATTGTTATGGGATTAAATTAAGGGATTAGGAAGTCATAGATAATAGGATATGTAAATATATTTAAAAATAATTCAAAAGCTCTAAATTTACCATTGTCTATGAGTTGGAAAATTACCCCCTGATTGTTTTCCACCTACCTGTCTGCTTTGCCATTTCATCAGCATCCAAGAATTATTTGAAAGCAGCAAAAAAAATCTATGCAAAGTTCTACTTAGAGTCCTATTGTATATTTTATCTCCTGGTGCTTGACTAAGGCATTATGTATTCATTTCTAATAGCACTACACATTTTTTTCTCATTTGGGATTATAACAGTCTCTGGGCAAAACATCACAGTGAATGCACTCTGAAAGCTGCAAATTAAAGTTGGAGGCATGTCGATAATAACTATTATATATGTATGTTGTGTGTGAAGTTTCAGGTGTTATACCAAAATGAGAAATAGTTTTTCCAGTGCAATAACTGCAGGGTGTTCCACAATAACTTTGTGGATTTTCCTATGTAGTTAAAAGCAAAAGTATCTTTGTTTGTACTGTTTTAAAAGAAAAACATTATGTTGGAATTATGGTCTAACATTAGCAGATCTCACCAGAGGCTCTCAGCAGTTAACATCTTCTAACTAAGCCGTGTAATGTTAATATTTTATGAAGAGACTAGCTTTAGTGATCAATAGAAGAACTACTCCTGGCAGAAAATTGCATCTGCATCCTGCTGTAGCAATCTCATAGAAACAAGCTATTGGTTTTGAGTTTTTAGTACCTATAAGTGTCCAGGCAAGAGTTACTGAGGAGTGGGAGTCATCTATAAGAGGCTGAGATGTGCGGGAGCAAACAGCCTCAGCGCTAGGATTCCTTGTTCCTTTTATCCATCACCCTGACTTTGTGTTTTGTTCTCAGGTTACTTTGACTTTGGTCCTTCATTTCCCAAAGATCATTTGCTTTGATGTCTTCAGGTCACTAAGTTGCTATTTACAAAAAAAACCTTACACCTCCTGCTCTGCTTTGTTTCATTCAGCCATTTACCTAGCATTGGTAATCCTCTTGCCTGGACATACTGTTTTTCTATCTTCTACTCTTCTTACTAAGTTCTTCAGGGGGCTTTTCTGCCTAGAACCTGAAGATGAACTTGAAAATAATAGTTTGCCCGATCAACTTCCCTCAAGGACTATCCATCACTCTATTTTTTTTTTTTACGGAAAAATGACCTTAAATATTTTATGTAAGAAACAGAAAAGGGAAAAGAATGAATGAACTGTTCATATTAAAGCATGGTATAACAAATTATCACCAAATGGGTTATGAAAGACCAATTTTATCTCTCACAGTCCTAAAGGATAAAGGCCCCAAGACCTGTACTTGTATATTTATATTCAAGGAAGCCGAACTTTGTTTCATTTCTGTTAATGGGAAAATATCTAGGAGACTTTCCTTCCTTTGCTAACCTCCTAGCTCCTCCCCTACCTGCCCCACTACCCCTCCTCTTCTCCCCCTCCTTTCCCTTCCATTTTTTCCTCATGGGTCTATCTCCTTCTGCATCTCTTTTAAATTTTATTTATCTCTTCCTGCTCTTACGTAATGTTTTCCTAGAAACTATAGAAGCTTGACTTCCAGATGGATACTTGTCTCCCTTACCCTTTAACACTGCCCTATACCTCTAATTATTTCAGAGGAAAAATAGGAATCACAGTCAAAAAGACAAAAAAAATGTTACAGGCACATCGATGTAACATACTTGATTTGTAATTCTTAGTCTATTTTAACTACTTCTTTAATTAAAAACATAGATATTCAAATATAAGCCATTGCAAGGTTGTCAAACACTTCTGAAATATTCTGTCTAAAAGTGGTGATTGGCTCTACAATGCATTCATTTTTCCTCAATTTATCAGGTGCTTTGGTGTCTGGAACTATTTGTGAATTTTTCTAAATAATTAATTTAAAAATTCTAGACATATCAAAGACTTTCTCAACAAGTGATATAAACAAAGAAAAAGTCATTTCCACTCCTCTGAAAGTTTTCCCTTAGCAAGAAACAGTACACTTAATTAAGTATTATTGATGCAATTAAGTTACTGGAAAGTAACCTATTTTTTAACAATAGAAATACAGGAGTCTGGTTATAGAAAATTACTGCTTTCTCCATTATAGTTATTAATATTTACTTTCACCTGTGCATTTTCTTAGATTCAAGTTGATATGCTTTCCAGATTGTTCAAGAAAAATAATATTGACTATCTCATTGCCTTGATTTGTGTATCAGTGGGGGTTCCTGGGATTTCTGAACTTCAATTCTAGAAACAGGCAAACTAGAAAGTTGTTTATATGAGGCTGCCATGCCACTTCTTTTTTAACTTGAATCATATATTGTTGAAAAAGTTTCTAGGATTTTATAAGAATGCATCCCTAAGGTACAGTTAGAAAGGAAGGTAACTCATTTTTGTTTGAAAGGTTGACATATGTGTGTTTTATTTTCATTTCAACATGATGATGATTATTTATTTATAATAGTTGTAAGGTATATGGCATTTACAAAACATAAAAGACAAACTCCTGCGAGGGTTTCCTTCTAACTCAATATACAATATCCCATATAGCAGCAAAGGGGGAGCCAGATGAGAGTAGGAAAATCAATACTAGAAGGCTTAGTGGGAAAAAAAATGTGCTCTAAACTTTCAAGGAGAGGTGTCAAGGCACATAAAGAGCTTTGTTCAAGTGAGTCTAATCTGGTTTTAAACCTTTTGAGATTTATACATGCATAAGTAATAGGAAAATTAATTTCTTATACTTAGCATGCGTTCCTGGCAGTTTTATTTAAAGTGTCATTATACAATGACCCTATTTAACCTCAATAATGCTCACTGCCTAAAATGGTATTTTTGTTAATAAATTTATTTATTTATTTATTTACTGTCGAAGTAATGTACAGAGGGGTTACAGTTTCATACATAAGGCAGTGAGTACATTTCTTATCCAAGTTGTTATCTCTTCGTTCATTTTTCTCCCACCTTCCTCCCTTCCGTTTCCTCCCCACCCTCCCCTGAGATGTACAATTAGTTTAGAGCATATTGTCTTCGAAGTATTGCTGTTGCATTGGTTCACCTTTTACCCTTTGTCTCTCCATTTTGGTGTTCCCCTTCCCTAGTTCCAATAAACATACATACTAAATACCCAGTGTACCATAGTCAGTTACAGTGACATCAGGGGTAAAACCATGGGAAAGAAAGAAAAGAAAAAGGCATGATTTTATATGGCACATTGAAAATAACAACAAAGATAAACCATTTATTTCCAAATCTTGTAGTTCATTTCGCCTAGCATCACCTTATGTGATTACATGTACATTGCTACTGAGCTATTGTGATAGGACTCTCTCTGATAGGACTAACCTAGACAAGAAATGAGAATGGTCAAGAGGCACATAAAGAACATTACTGGCCATAAAAGAAATGAAAATCGAAACAACGTTGAGATAACATCTCACCCCAGTAAGAATGGGCATTACCAAGAAATCTAACAGTAAGAGATGCTGGCAGAGATGTGGCCAAAAGGGAACACTACTACACTGTTGGTGGGAGTAGAAACTTGTTCAACTACTCTGGCAGCACGGAGCTTCCTCAACAGACTAAACATAGAGCTGTCTATGACCCAGCAACTCTGCTTCTGGGCATTTACCCAAAGGATTACAAGCAATATCACACTAAAGCTATCAGCACACCTATGTTCATTGCAGCACAATTTACAATCACTAAAATATGGAACCAACCCAGATGTCCCTCAGTAGATGAATAGATCAAGAAACTGTGGTATATATACACAATGGAATTCTATGCTTCTGTTAGGAAAAAAACAAAACAGTGTGGGCCCATTCGTGAGGAAATGCAAAGACTTGGGGAAAAAAAATCACACTAAGTGAAGTGAGCCAGACCCAAAGAAACAAAGTATGATTTCACTCATCGGAAATAATGCATATTTGTTTTATTCCTAAAATGGTATTTCTGAGAGTTATAAATTAATTCCAACTTTTTTTAGGTTGTATTTATCACTCTTCTTGTTTCTACTTCCCAATTTACTGTTTTACCATGCTTTACTTGTGTGTGTTAAAGTATCATATTGCTACAAACTTGTCATCCAGTCAGAGTTTCTCTGTAATTGTTAATGGCCAATACTTGGTTTGTGCCTGTCAAACAATATTTCTCTTTGTACCCAGAGATCTTAGCATGTAAATGATAACTTGATTGACATTAGATCACTGGATTCATTATGTAATCCCTTTATCAAGAAAAGATTTGTATGGCTTCTCTGGTTCAAATTCTGTGTCCTAATTGTTCCTGAATCTCACCTTCTGTCTCAACATAGGACCTTCAGCCTTATAGCCTATTTTTGAATTTGTTCATGACAACTTAGGGAACCACTACCAACTTGTGTTCTTGTTGTTCTTGGTGGTGGTGGTGGTAGTGGTGATTGTGGGGCTTGAACTCCAGGCCTGGGTGCTATCCTTGAGCTCTTTCTTTGTTCAAGGCTAAAACTGTACCATCACATCCCCCTTCTGGTTTTTGAGTGGTTAACTGTAGATAAGAGTCTCATGGGGACTTTACAGCTCCAGCTGGCTTCAAACCGCTATCCTCAGCTGTCAGCCTTACGAGTAGTTATGATTACAGGTGTGAACCGCTGGCACTCTAAGTTGTGTTCTTACATGCTCTTTCTCTTCTGTGTCACTAAGACTTCAATGATCTACACCGAAAAGTCAAAAACAATTGAAAATTGCAAGTGCCAAATATATTTCTCTCGTAGAAATAAAGATGTAAAACCTCTAAATTGTAATCCTAAGAATAATTTGAATTCTTTATAGATAAGATATATAATACTACCATAACAGTTAAATGAGATACTTTAAGCAAAGATGTTAGTAATTGGAATAAGTGACTAGATTTTGTTTAATTTTGTTGCTACTCAGTTAGATAGAGGATTGCATATGTGTGTGATTAGTTTTGAAAATTACTCAATACTCATAATACTTCTCTGTATGTGTGAAAACATATATTATAAATTCTAAGTAAATTAGAAATGCATTTTCGGACAAAAATAAATAAGTGTTTGCCATTCTATACTGTATTCAAGGCTCTAATTATGTTGTGGTTGGGTATAAAAAGGCCCAAAGGATCATCTTGAAAGCTTTATGCCTTGCTGATGGTTCTATTAAGAGTTGATTGGAGGGCATGAGGGACAAGGCAACAAACAGTACAAGAAATGTATCCAATGCCCAACGTATGATACTGTAACCTCTCTGTACATCAGTTTGATAATAAAAATTTGAGAAAAAAAAAGAGTTGATTGGATGGTGAGGATGCCACCCACCTTCAGTGAGTTTATAGGAAAACGGATTATTAGGAAAGAGGGCTTGCTTGGAGAAAGTGTCTTTGAAGGACCTGTCTTGCTGTGGTCCTTTCATGTTTCATTTGGCATTCCAGCCACCATGAGGTGAGCATCTCTGTTCTGCTAGTCCTGGGGTTTGAACTGAGGGCCTGTTCCTGTGTTAAGTGTTCTACCACCTTAGTTATTTTTTAGAAATTTTCTTGTATTTGAACCAAATTGGCCTTGGACGCTATCATCCTGCCTCTTCATGTCACATACCTGAGATTACAGGTATGAGCCACTACATCTAGCTTGTTATTTCTTACTAACATTTTGCTAAATATGGCCTTGAACTGCAATCCTACAAAGTAGGTATGATTATATGCATGAGCCACTGTGCCTAGCTGAAACAGGAAATTTCTCCATGCTGTTTCTCCCTCATTTCAATGAAATATTCCTAGAGAAACATGATCTTAAGGCCTCAGAGAAAAAATTCAGGAAAAATATTCATTATTGTACTACCAAAAGCAATTACTATATAGGAGACTTGCTAATTTCAGTTAATTCCTAGAACTAAAACAACACACCAGAATAATCTTTCGAACATTTGTCTTTAATCCTTGAGATGAACCATCTAGTTTCTATTACTAACGATGAGGCAAAACAGTAAGTATATTCTTCTAGTATTTCTACTTTAAAACTATAATTCTATTCAAAGTATTATCATTATTATTTTAAAGGATCATCTGTGAAACATATTTCAGCAAAAAATTAACGTTGAAACTATTCTTGACGCAATGTGATTTTTTTTTTTTTTTGCCAGTCCTGGGTCTTGAACTCAGGGCCTGAGCACTGTCCCTGGTTTCCTTTTGCTCAAGGCTAGCACTCTGCCACTTGAGCCACAGCACCACTTCTGGCCATTTTCTATTTATGTGGTGTTGGGGAATCAAACACAGGGTTTCATTGATATGAGGCAGGCACTCTTGCCACAGGCCATATTCCCAGACCCACAATGTCATTTTTGAGCCACTTATTTTGTTAAGTACATTATAAAACACTACTAATCAGCTTAATAGTATCAAATATTTCCAAATAGGTATTTCAACAAAATATTTAATACAAACCAGAACATCTTTACAAAACAAAAGTGACCTCACATGGCTCCAAAATATCTTCTTGCTATAAAATCTTGATTGCCTTTATTTTATCTGGAGTTAGCAGGTGGCTGTTAATAATGACAGGCTCGGTGCTTTATTCAGGAAACAAGACATGTTAAAACCAAATTCTACATTTTTAACAGGCATGGATTTTATAGCCACAACTTACTCCATCATTTAGGTGATTGCTCAACGTATATACACACCATAACTATGGAGCCCAACATTGCATAGCTATAATTTTTGCATAGCTCAGGTTTTTGTTGGTATCCAGTGAAAACTAAGAAAAAAGTATGGAGTTCTCTAGGAGTGTATGCATGTGGCTGCACAATTTAAAGCTTTACTTTTACAAAATACGTTAAAATTATTTCATCTATTTTTGCACTGGTATATTGGTAAAAATTTGTGCAATTTAAAGATACTCCCAATTCTTTGAAGTAGATAATTGAGTTTGTGTAATGTTATAGGCTTGATAGCAATCACAGAATAAAGCCTTATGCTGGTTATTTCTCAACAAGATCAATGGCTGAATAGTTTACCTCAGCAGAGTCTTTTTTTTCTGTTAAAGAGTAAAGAAGCGACTGTTTACATTTTTCATATTAGAGAAGTCAAATTTAAAGCTAAAAGTTAAATTGCTTGCTAAGCCAATAATTTTTTGAAAGTGATTTTTTTTCAAATTTCCTGTGTCAAGAATTCAAGAGGCCAGAGGGGGCGCTGTGGCTTAAGTGGTAGAGTGCTAGCCTTGAGCAAAAAGAAGCCAGGGACAGTGCTCAGGCCCTGAGTCCAAGCCCCAGGACTGGCCAAAAAAAAAGAATTCAAGAGTCACATCAAAATAAATCTTTTTTTTTTCTTTTTTGGCAGTCCTGGGGCTTGAAATCAGGGCCTGGATACTGTATCTGAGCTTCTTTTGCTCAACTCTCGCACTCAACCACTTGAGCCACAGCACCACTTCTTGTTTTTTCTGCATATGTGGTACTGAGGAATTGAACCCAAGACTTCATGCATGATAGGCAAGAACTCTACCACAAAGCCACATTCCCAGTCCTCAAAATAACTCCTAAATTCTTTTAAATAAACAAGATCATTGAAAGAATGAAGTCATGTATAAGTTAAATTTATTGTTTGATACTTGCTTTGTTTTTCTGTAGAGATTCTGGTGTGTGTAATAGTTGGCCTCCAGATTTTCTGATATATATGTGTTTGCAAAGTGACTTTAAAGATCATTCTGAGATGATGCTTGAACAGGGAAAATGAGGATACATGTGACTCCATCTCTATTTAAACACATCTTTAGGTTTTTCAGATGATTTAATTTAGATTTTACCAAACTTATATTATTCTCACTGTAGATTGAACTGTGTGTTCCACAATCTGGGACTCCAGTTAATAAATAATAAAGTAGCCAGCCTCTTTGGGTGCAGAGATAACTTCCATGATACACATCAGTACATTAGCTTTTTATAAGCTGCTCTGAGGACAGCTAGGCTGGAACAATTTAATACTAAGAGAGGTGTGCATGTCCTCCATTTATCTTAATAAAGTTCGGGCTGCAAAACATTAAAGTGCTTACAGCTTTATTCCAAAATAAAACTGTTCAAATCTACTTATGGTGATTTAATCAAATCTCTTTGATTTCTCAACATATTTTATATGCTCTGCTACTCAACTTTTGCTATAAAAACAATAGATCATAGAGCTCTAAAGGAAATAATTGGATAGCTAAATTTCTGAAGGTAAGCATCAAAACCATTTAGCTACAGTGTTAAAGATTTGGTCAGTGTCAACAAAAACTTTGTACTTGTCTATCGGTATCAACAATAATATTGAGTTTATAATCAAAATATATTGTTGTGCTTTGTTATTTATTGGCATAGAATAGTGATCAAGGTTGATTGCAAGGCACTGTCTGGAGATTTTCTAGGATTTTATTTGACTCTAGAATTTAGCATGTCACTTGAATTTGCAGAACATTACACAATCATTTTTGTGCCTCGGTTTGATCACCTATGAATGAAAAGAGTGATGGCATTGCTGTGAGTACCACTACTAGGGCTGTGCTGAAGGTTAGCTAGGTTGATATCTCTACTTAGAAAGGTGTCTGACATATATGAAGAGTGCACAGGAATTTAAGGAGTTCTTGATTTCATAATCTGCTGTTACATATAGATCAGTCAACATGATGCACTTTGTTGTATCTGCTGTCTCCTTGGATCTTGATATTTTTGAAGGATAACTTTCGCAAGTCTATACCTCACCAGGAAGACAAATAAAAGGCAAATATGTTAGTTACCCAGAACTGAGAGCAAAATTAATACTTGGGTAACTTACTGGCATTTAAGTAGGTCTTCTAGAAACAATTAGCTGATGCTGGTCAGGTAAGTTGAATAAAGAAAAATAAAATTTTATATTAATATGCCTTAAATTACCATTCTAGAATACAAAAATGCAGTTTAACAGTTTCTATACTCAAGTAAATGGCAAGTTCAAAATGTAACTAACTATAATAATCCGAAATAACTTGTAGTTGTTCAACTGAACCAATAAACACGCAACATCAGTTTTAAAAACTTGCCTTGCAATCTGGAAATGCTATAGATGGTCTAAAGTATTAGAAAAGACATTTATGTGTAGAAGGTGTTGGGAAATTAGACAGTAAAAACCTCAGAAAATTTTGAATTGACATAAATGATGCTGTTTTCAAATCTTCAAGTCTTTAAAATTCTTTTTAAAAATGGTACCTCATTCCTATTACATTTGTGAACAACAATAGTTTCAAAATACTTAAATGCTCACTATTTTAACAAAAAATCCCCTATTACAGTTCTTCTAGTTGACAAGTGAACATATCCAGTAACACTTTTGTATTGTTCCTCTTTAGAAAGAAAACCAAAACTAAAAACTGTTTTAGTTTAAATCCTTGTCCTGCCTTTTCTCTATTCTGTACTTTCACTTTTCTTTCTTCTTTTACTGTCTCCTTATCAGGCTTTCATTCCTTCCTTCATTTCCTAGATGAATTCAAAAAGGTTTTATTTGTCTAATTTGTTTTATGTGTTCATGTATGTATGCACATATGTATAGGTTCACATATATATTTATACACACAAATATATGAATATATATACATATACATGCATACACTCTTTCAAATATAGCACTGCTTTTTCCATATCTGTAGCACACAATTAGACCTACACTTAAACCTTCTCTTATTTTCCACTCATCATCTGTCCATTCTTTGTGATTTATTATTGTTCACTTCTTTCAGCCTTGACTTTATGTATGCTAAACTAAACCCTGGTAAAATGCTACTTTAAAAATGTCATTGACAGACACCAATATCTCACAAAAGTATCATAGAGAAATATAACTGAAATAAAAAGTTCTTCCAACATAGTAATGTTTTTGATGAGTCACATGGTAGTTCTACGTTTGATTTTTGAAGACCATCTATCTTCTTTTCCATAATAGCTGTACCAATTAGCACTTCACCAACAATGCGAAAGAGTTCTCTGCTACATTTGTTTGAAATTTTGCTGTAACTGATCCTAAGATAAACATTCTATTTGTATTTCTCATTGTCTTTTACAAAGAGGGGAGTGTTTTTGTCTCTTCTCTAAATGTATGTTTCTATGTAGTATATATGTCTTATTTTGCCACTGCCAGGGCTTGAACTCAGGGCCTCATACTTGACTTTCTTGCTCAAGGCTAGTGCCTGATTTTTTTGTTTTCTTATTTTTTATTGATTATTTTGTAAATGGAGTCTCATGGGCGTTTCAGTCCTATCTGGCTTTGAACCACAATCCTTCAGTTCTCATCTTGTTGAAGAGCAAGAATGGCAGGTTTGGGGCTGGGGATATGGCCTAGTGGCAAGAGTGCTTGCCTCGTATACATGAGGCCCTGGGTTCAATTCCCCACCACCACATATACAGAAAATGGCCAGAAGTGGCGCTGTGGCTCAAGTGGCAGAGTGCTAGCCTTGAGCACAAAGAAGCCAGGGACAGTGCTCAGGCCCTGAGTCCAAGCCCCAGGACTGGCCAAAAAAAAAAAAAAAAAAGAATGGCAGGTGTGAACCACTCACTCTCAGTCCATGTTGTATTTTTAAGAGTAGATCTTTCACTCACTGCACCTCATTTTATGTATAATTTCTCATACCTCCTAATGGATTCATATTTTTATCACATTGGAACCAATGAGTAATGCATATATCCAGAAAAACTACCCATTTTATTTCCATATATATATTTTTTTTATTTTTTTTATTTTTTATTTTTTGGCCAGTCCTGGGCCTTGGACTCAGGGCCTGAGCACTGTCCCTGGCTTCTTTTTGCTCAAGGCTAGCACTCTGCCACTTGACCCACAGCACCACTTCTGGCCATTTTCTGTATATGTGGTGCTGGGGAATTGAACCCAGGGCCTCATGTATACGAGGCAAGCACTCTTGCCACTAGGCCATATCCCCAGCCCTCCCATTATATTTTGTGGTTATAAATTAAATAGAATATTACTTAATAGTTTTATATATTCTACATCTGAAATAGGCTCATTAATTTCTTTTGCAAGCTGTCCCTTATTGTTCGCCTTGAAGACTTCTATTGTGCTCTAAAACCTTGAAATTAGCTTCTTGTCAAATTGATGGCTTAGGTTAATAAAAATAATATTTTTCAATGTTTTGCTCATTTCTCATCATTTTGTTTCATGATTTCTGTTTGCCCTGGTGGTGATGTATGTTGTGACAGCAGAGTGGCCTATGGAGGAGGAGGAGGACATGGGAATAAAACACTTTAGTAAATTGTAAATGGGAATAAAACACTTAGTAAATTGTGCCAGAATTTTTTTTGGTATAATTATGTCTGGCTTCAGCCATCCAAACACTCACCATCACCACTTTGCTCTCAGGGCAAATGCAGCTGATGTCCAGGCAGAGAAAAGACTCTACCCTACTATTTCACGTGCATTCATCCAAATAATCCTGTCTCTGGGGGGCCTCCCCACCTGATTGTGTGTATTGTCTCTCACCTCAAAGCATTCTTTGGTATCATTCCACACCCACCCACCCCCCCCCCCCCCACCATCCACCTATGAATGTCTTTAGGGCTGTGATTTATGTGAATTTGTTTCTGGTTTTCTGTAATGCTTTTCCTCCAAAATTATATGTTTAGCTAATTTTAAAAGTCCATTTTTGCAGTTCCACTTTAGATTTAATATTTTGTAAAATATATAAGAGGATTGGAATGGTTATTTGATATAACGAGTGTTCATATGTTTCAGTCAGGAATCTTTATCCAATTTTCTTGCTCAAAATGTTCTATGACTTCTGGTTTAAGACCTATTTTTTTGTCTGACCTACATTAAATATTTCTAGGAAGGCAACATATGGTTTCTGTATATTTGATTCTACTAGGTGACCAAGACTATTTTCAGTGACTTTTTATTTTTTTATTGTAGTTATAAAGGTGATGTACAGAGGACTTACAGTTTAAAAAGTCAGGTCATGAGGACACTTCTTTTTGGAACAGTGTAACTTCCTTCTTTTTTTTCTCAGTTTTTTTTTCCTCAGGCCCCTCTCCCCCACAAGTTCTCCAGTTAATTCTCAGCATAGTGTCTAGTGAGTATCTGTTGCTGTATTTGTTCATCCTTTGTCCCACAATATCTGTGCTCCCTTTACCCTCCCCTAAACAGATAAACTTACATACAAGATAAAAGGTACAGAAGTCAAAAACAATGACCAAGTAGAAAAAAAAGCAAAATAACAAAAACTCTTTCCATTTCTTGGAGCTCACGTCAATAAACATTTTATATTATCATATGAACAAAGCTATAGGGCATTTGTGACACTCTCCTAAGAATATCCTAATTTGGTATCATTGTGTGAACATCCAGAGTCCTGTATAAGTTATCACTCTCAACTGTATTCTTTGTCTTTTACCATCCAGTGTGTTTACTTGTAGATTTATAATCACATTCTAGTTACAACAAATGACTGAAACTATGCAGCCTATGTTTCTTTGAGTCTATATTACTTCACTTAATACTATATTTTCCAAGTCTTTCTATTTAATTACTAATGGTATAATATTATTCTTTCTGGTGGAACATAGAATTCCATTGTGTATATGTACCACAATTTCTTGATCCATTCATCTGCCGAGGGACATCTGAGTTGATTCTCTATCTTGGCTATAGTAAACCATACTGCACTGAGCATGGTTGCATTAGGGCTCCCACCATGGGTGGAAACTTCCCAAGTAAAGAGCCAGAATCACAAGAAATCAAAGAAATACAGGATAAATGGGATTATATCAAATTGACAAGCTTTTGCATGGCAAAAGACATAGTTAGCAAGATAAATGGAAAGGACATTTTTACTATATGCATTAGACAAGGGCCTTATGTCTAAAGTATACTTAGAGCTCAGAAGATTAACTCCTCTCCCCAAATAAATCCCCAAAACAATAACCCAATTAATAAAAAGGCTAAAGACTTAAAGAGAGACTTCTCAGAAGAAGTAACAATGGTCAACGGACACATGAAGAAATGTTCAACATTTCTGGCCAAAAAAGAAATGCAAATAAAAGAAATATTGAGATTCTACCTCACCCCAGTTAGAATAGCCATAATCAAGGAAACTAACAATAACAGATGCTGGTGGGGACATGGCCAAAGGGAATGCTACTACACTGTGAGTGGGAATGTAAACTTGTTCAACCACTCTGGAAAGCAATATGGAGGATTCTCAAAAGATTAACACATAGCTTCGCTATGACACAACAATCCCATTCTTGCACATTTATCCAATAGACCACAAAGCCACACTAAACATGACATTTTATTTTTTTTCTTTCTTTCTTTCTTGTCAAAGAGAAGTACAGAGAGGTTACAGTTTCATGTGTAAGGCAGTGAGTACATTTCTTGTTCAACTTATTACTTCCTCACTCATTTTCCCCTGCCTCACTCCTCCCCCTTTCCCTCCACCCCCCCCCATGAGTTGTACAGTTGGTTTACACCAAATGGTTTTGCAAGTATTGCTTTTGGAATGGTTTGTCTTTTTATAACAATGGTATAACACTTGTTTCCATAAATAACATGGAAATCATTTTGCTTAGCTTCATCTTGTGCTGGAGCCAGCCAGCAACGAAAGGAAATCCTGATTGAGGGGGCAAGGATTAAAGAAAAAGAAAGATACAAGACAAGAGACAAAAGACAAAAGACAAAAGATGGGGTTCAGGAGGTCTGCAGCTCAAGATTGTAGCTCAAGACTGCAGCACCATTTATTCTTAACTTCCAGCTTATATACAGTTTAGTAACCAGGGAATGGCATAGGATTAACTAAGGTTTAAGAAAACAGGAAGACCCTGAAGTTGGTAAATGACAAGAGGCAGTAAAACAAGATAAGGTTGAATGGTTTACATAAAACAGACTCTTGTGGACATAATAAAACATCTCAGGATTAGTACTGTCCTTCAAGTAAACCATGTCCTTGCATGTCCTTGAGATAACAACATAGCCAGAGGTTAGGATGACCTTTGTTGCTGACTCCCTAAGCCATGACCTTGCACTCTCTTGAAATAACATAGCCAGAGGTTAGGATGAACTTGCTGTTGGCTCCCTACAATCTTTTATGTTCATAAGGGTGTATCTACTGGGCTATTGTGATCTTCTGCTATGACTAGCCTAAACCTGTACTAATTATTCCCGATATAGAGTCCACATTTCTTTGGGCCTGGCTCACTTCACTTAGTATGATTTTTTTCAAGTCTTTAGATTTCCTTGCAAATGGGGCAATGTCATTCTTTCTGACAGAGGCATAAAATTCCATTGAGTATATGTACTACATTTTCCTGATCCACTCATCTACTGAGGGGCATCTGGGTTGGTTCCAGATTCTAGCTATGACAAATTGTGCTGCGGTGAACATTGTTGTGCTGGTGGCTTTAGTGTGTTCTTGTTTGTGGTCTTTTGGGTAGATGCCCAAAAGTGGGGCTGCTGGGTCTTAGGAGATTTCTATGTTTAGCCTTCTGAGGGCCCTCCATACCACTTTGAAGAGTGGTTGAACAAGTTTACATTCCCACCAACAATGTAGTAGGGTTCCCTTTTGGCCACATCCCTCCAGCATTTGTTGTTGTTGGTTTTCCTGATAGTGGACATCCCTACTGGGGTGAGGTGGAATCTCAATGTTGTTTTGATTTGCATTTCTTTTATGGCCAGTGATGTAGAGGACTTCTTCATATGTCTCTTGGCCATTTTCATTTCCTCTTCAGAGAAGTCTCTTTTTAGGTCTTTAACCCATTTGATGAGGGGCTGGTTTCTTTGAGGATTTGTTTTGGAGGAATTCAATTACTTGAGTTCTATGTATATTTTAGATATGATGCCTTTGTCCATTGTACGGCTGCTAAAGCTCTTCTCCCAACCTGTGGGCTTTCTGTTTATCTTGCAAGCTATGTCCTTTTCCCTGCAGAAGCTCTGCAGTTTAATGTAGTCCCATTTGACATTTTATTTTTGAGACAATTTTCATTGAGACAAATTTCATATCCCATGTTTACTGAATAAAGCACATTTTCAAATCCATAATGGCAGAAGAGATGATTTTATTATAAATAACACTAAATTGCCACCTTGTAGGCTGAGCTGTGAGACCAGGAAAGGCTTAAGAGTTGGAATATGGCCTTGTAAGTACTGAGAAGGCTGAGAACTGGACTCTGAAAAGGTTAAATTGATAAGGCAAAGCAAATGTGTAAGTTACCATTAACTGGACTCCATGATGTTTGAGTTAGAGTTGTTTGGACCCTATAAAGCTTGAGACATTGGGACTAAGATGAATGTATGTGTTCTGGTTAAATGTTCACCACTTCCCTCTGCTCCCTAACAATAAAGGAGCAAATTATTATTATGTACACAAACTGTGTCTTATGTTACTGACTGTAACTACAAGATAGATTGATACCTTGTTTTCTGCATGTACCTGTATTAACCTCCCCTGTACTAAAACAAATTGGTACAGGAGCTTGGAGTCCAACAGCCTGTAATCCTTGACCCCCTGGTCCCCACTTGCCTTACTTTCTTTCTTTGCTGTTCTCATTTCTTCAGCTCCTGTATCTCATCATGCTGTTCCAGGTTGAAGGTAGCAACAAAATCTCCTTGGTAAGAAGACCTGGACTATGCTGTTATAGGTTCTGTTATCTAATAAACCTAAATGAAATGGTTTCTAACTTGAGGATTACTTGAGGATTATACCATTTAAAGAGTTTTAAAGATGTGTGTATACATATATATGTATATATATATCACAAATACTGATATACAGGTAGACAAGTAGATATATAAAATGTCATTATCACTACTCTAAGTTAAATACTTCTAAACCTCTAAGTTTTGTGCTTGTTTTTAATTAAAGAATCAGAGGGTAATATGTCAGTTAATGTAATATGTCACATAGTGCTTTTGGTAGGCGTTGACAGTGAGGAATCTTGGCAGATATGTGAAGGAGCACCACTCTGAGGAATGGCCTGATAGCTGCATCACTTCTGGCTTTGTTTTGAATTTGGTCCTCTTTTGGTCGGGGTATGCCTGCCAGGAGTAAAGTATACATTTTCTCATTTGCTACTGGGAACAGGGAAGTGTGACTTCCCCTGATATCACTATAGATATGTACAGAAAGGAAAATGTACCCCATCCTAGGATGGCCAGCAGACATTGTATCACCTCTGTATATGTGCTGGGTCATATGCTCATTCCTAAATCTGTAAGTGTGCAAACAACACTGGAATATTCTACTAGAAGATGGATGGCTTGATACAAATGATATCTGTCAGAATAAAAACATTTCTTTTTTGAATGTTTTTATTATCTTTAAGGACTTGTACAATGGAATGGCCACTCTCTGAGGCAGTTTATGCATCGAGTACGTCTTTTTATGCATTTTTGTTACTGTAAAGAGTACATTTATTTCTTTTTGAATTATACCCTGCTGAGCTCTTTCCCAGTTTTCCCCTTATGACCCCACCCATGAGTTTTGTTTTAATTTATTTATTTATTCTCAAAGTGATGCATAGAGGGGTTACAGTTTCATGTGTAAGGCAGCGAGTACATTTCGTAACAAACTTGTTACCTCTTCCCATATTTTTCTCCCTCCTTTCCCCCTCCTCAATCTCCATCCCCACCCATGAGTTTTACAGTTCATTGTCAACATAGTGTCAGGGATTATCACTGTTGTACATCCTTTCTCCCACCATCTCTCTGTCCCCTCTTACCCTCCAAAAGACAGATAAATGAACAAACAGGACAAAAGGAAAAGAAAACAAAACCAGCAAGCAAGCAAAAAACCTCTTGTTTCCATTTCCTGGAGT
Organism: Perognathus longimembris pacificus; assembly: GCF_023159225.1. Classification (NCBI taxonomy): domain Eukaryota; kingdom Metazoa; phylum Chordata; class Mammalia; order Rodentia; family Heteromyidae; genus Perognathus; species Perognathus longimembris. Next base: position 132,728,465 of record NC_063162.1, on the reverse strand, counting down.
TCATTTCAATAAGTATTATTTTCTATGATCAGATGCACATAGGTATTGAGCCTTTGTGTTCCTCTCCTAATACCCTCCTTTGGCCTGACTGTGTGTGATGGTATAGAGAACCCGTATACTTTTTAATGTCCTAGTGTGTTGGGTTTTTTCAACCATCCAGTGTTTTACTTCTGCAAGTAAACATGCTAGCTACCACAAGTTAGGGAATCCATGTAACCTGTGTTTCTCTGGGTTTGGCTGAGGGCATTTATCCCACGAAGCACAAACAAGGCTACACTAAAGCTACCAGCACAGCCATGTTTTATGATAGCATTATAGCCAAGATATAGAATCAGCCCAGATGCCCCTCAATGGATGGATGGATCAAGAAATGTGGTATATATACACAAAGCAATTCTACTCCTTCAGAAAGAATGACATTGTACCATTCATAAGGAAATGAAAAGACATGGTAAAGGATACTGTTTGAAATTCAGTGCATCTTGATTAATGTAACCACTCTCAACACTCTCACCCATCCCTTCCAACCCATTCCTCCTCTTGTTTTAATTTCAGGTTATGTATTGAAGGTTTTTGCAATTTAACAAAACAGTTTATATCTTGACAAAAGCATTTCTAATGTAAGTAAAATTAAGGAGGACAACAATCAAGATTACTTTTATTATTTTCACATCAAATATGAATAACATTAGCATATTTGTTTGCATAATGAGATAGTTCTTGATGGATACATACAAACAATAACACAGAATCAATCTTTTTTTCCCTTTTTACCATTTTCTTTCATGCCATAGACTTAGTCTTTGTTAAGCAGGCATGCCTCTAAACTTTGGATCTGTTTACCCCTTCTTAATATTGAAATAAGTAGCAATAAAAAAGTGTTCTTATTCATCTGTTGTGTTTATTTTACTATGCCAGATGCTGATGCCAAACTATAAGTTGAATATATCCTTCCTAGTAATCCTGAGATTACTAAAGTGACTGTATGCCAATCATTCTATTCTTCTCTAACAATGAGAACGATTAAATAATTGAGGGAGAATATCAATGCCATTTAATTCCCTAATTATAATAGTATTCATAGCTATCATTCTATCAGTACACAGTCATTGATGAGAGAGTTTTAAGGAGGAACAATTTACATTTACCCTCATAAAGTCTCATTGTTATTGTACACATATATAAAATGAGTAAACCACCCTCAATTTTCATTAAAAGGACTACATATTTTCTTTTCCATTTTCTATCAAAATGTATGAACATAATGAATAAAGGTAGAAGCAATTTACACCAATAGGTAAAAGTTCTGACAAAGTTACAAGATGCAATTTTGTGCTAAAAATGCATTTGGAACCTAACACAAATAATTCCCAGTTACAAGTAATTGTAATCTTTAAAAACATGAAAACTCCTAATAGTATTTCCATTATCCAAAAGAATTCATTATAAAGATTCTAAATCGATCACTTACAGAAACAGGAGAAAGAAAGAGAAAATTTTAAGGGTAACTTTCAGAACTGGACCTTTTTTTTTTAATTAACAAACCATGCTTTTCAATTTTAAAGTTACAAAAAATAAAGGCTGTATAGGTTCATGATTTTCCAGGACATCTTTCAATGATGTAAAATACATGCTGTGTGGACGCTAAATTCAAGATATATCCTCTACTTCCCATAGCTTGAAGAAGTTGACTCTCTCTAAATAATATGCCTTAGATGTCTGTTAATTTGTGGCAGATCTTTTCCTTCTAATTTTTTCCCACTTTTCTTCTTTGTATATGTATTGTTTCAATTATGCATTCATTAAGTTGGACTTTAACCAAGCTTCTCATTGATTTTTTTTCTCAAGTACTCCATTTATTCTCAAGTGCTCCATAACCTCAATAGCTTTGCTAACAATCTCTTTTTTTTAGTGTGTGATTAGGGTATAGGATAGGGGGCAAAGTGTGGACTTATTGTGGCAATCATAAAAACTATTCTACTTTTTCTGGTTACATTTCAATTTTTCTTCTTTCCTTTTATCTCACATCTCTACAAAGAAATCTACATAACCAGTCATTCTTTTACGCGACATGTTTTTTCACAAACATGTATAGGTCCTTTGGCAATTTGTTTTCTGAGTGAACATACAGAAGAATTTTCATGAATGCAATTATTTTGACTCAATATGCATTTTGGCATAATTTAATTCATTATTATCTCTGTTGAGTCAGACTTAAAATTCTGTGCCTATTATTCAATGAGTTGTATATTTTGGTATTCGGAATATTTCTAAGACAGTAAAATGGCACACTCCTCCTATCCTTGAAACTTTTGGTGCTTCTTTCTTCACCAATGCTTTACTACACAAATTTATACCCACTGTTGTGATTACTTGATTTTCAGACTTTTATTTACTATTTTCAGTTATTTGTTTTTGCTTCAATACATAGTTTACTCATTAGCATCCCATTTATGCAAAGTTTTTCAACGAATTTTCCTATATCCACCCTAACTTTCTACCCCACTGGACGTAGTGATAAGAGAATCTAAAAGAAACTAAGAGAAGGATCCCACCTGATAAAAATGAATTCTCTGTAACTAGGATAGAAGAGGAAATCATCAACTCTAAAAAGTGTTGGATATAGAAATTTGTACGCATATATATGTACATATGTATATGTTATACTTATGTGTTCATATTTTAAGTAGAAATATCATTTTTTTTAGTTAGGTGAGCTTCCCTAAATTCATAGGTCCAGCTACTAAGGGTAGATTAGGAGAATGTTAAACTCAGAAATTTGAGTCCACACTGAGTTACATAGAATCTGGGAGAGGAGAGACAGCAAGTAAGACAGGCAAAAAGATACAGTGATAGAGACCTGTCAGTGGTCCATAATGTACATTTCCTTATATATGAGGATATATATTCCCTTCTTTCTTGGAAAAGGTAGACAATTTGTCTGTTTTCCATTGTTATACATAACTTTATACTGGTGCTCATTCAACAATCAGTATCTTTCTTTTTATGTAATCTCCTGATGCATTTCATGTGTCTGTGTATATATGTATGTGTGTATATATATGTGTGTATATATATACATATATATTAGATATAATGAAAGGTGTTGCCAACAGGATCTGTGGATCATGAGAAAGAAAATTATTATATTATTAGGCATGATATCTTACTGCTCATTTCTCATGTATTTATTGGCAATCAAGTGAGCAAAACAGCCTTAGTCACCTGCTCTGGTGAAAGAGTCAATTTCACAGGATGTTAACAGTTCATTAGTGCTCTGGGGAAAGGGGGGAATGTAGCAAAAATCTAGATTTGTGCATAAGTATAAACCAAATTGTAAAATTTGGCTTATTGGAGAAGGTTATCTTTGAAGGTGTGGAGGATATGATTAGCATTCTAGTACAGGAGTCTAAGCTTCACATGACCAGCAAGGAAGACAATTTATCTGGAGTGAGTGAACATGAAGTAGTTAAATAAGCATAGCAAAAAAGTTTGAGCCTATCTAGACTGTTAGACAAATCAAAGGACTTTGATTTTTTTTTTTTACTCATGTCATATTGCAGAGCCCCTGGTGTTTTGAGTAGCAGAATGGGTGATAATACCTGCTGTTTGGTTGGAAATGGAGCACTGGTTATCGATAAGAAGAAGGATGGAAAATGAAGTCTCAAGGGATTTTCTGTGATTGTATTTCAGAAATCCAGTCCAGAAAGTATGGTGCCTTGGATCACAGTCATGGTGATAGAGGTCATAATCACGGTGCTAATTCTGTGTATAGTTTAGTGGGTGGCCCATAGAAATTCCTCACTGTTGTTCAGCATGGTCTTATTGGTGGTAGCAAATGACACAAATTAGACAAATTAAAACTAATACATGCTAGTAGAATTCACAACACTTAGCAATGAACCCCAAATTAGGATGGTTGATTCCTTATTAAAAACTCAGCAATTACTCTGAAAATTTCTCTAGGTTTTAATGGCATTTGTTTTTTGTTTTTTGTATAGAATAATTCATGCTTCATCTATCCTTAGCCATTTTCTGTGGGATTTTTTGCTTCTGTGGATAATAATTACCTTCACTTACTTCACCTTCTATTTGAACTTGTAAATTAATTGTCAAAGCACATTTATGTATACATAAATGCCTATCCCAACTTCTTTTTTATTTGTTTTGGTCGGTCATGGGGCTTGAGTTCAGGGCCTGGGTCCAGTCCCTGAACTCTTCTGCTCAAAGCTAGTGCTCTAACACTTTAAGCCTTAGCTACACTTAAGTTTTTTGGTGGTTAAATTGGAGATAAGAGTCTCATGGACTTTTCTGCCCAAGTTGGATATGAACTGTGATTCTCAGATATCAGCCTCCTAAGTAGCTAGGATTACAGGAGTGAGCCACTAGCATCCCGCTCTCTATCCCAACTTTTTTAGGAAAGAATCTGACTTACTCAGTTCAAGTAATAGATTCATTGACTGACTATGCAGTGATGGTTAGAGTACTTTCGCTCTACTTAAATTGAGGAATACTTATAGTATTTGCAGTCCTGGATCCTTGAATGCCAAAGGTAATGGGACAACCTGACAGATTTGGAGGCTTATAGCTCCAGGTCCTAAGGACCATAGGGAAATAGCTCTAGAATCAAAGAGACAGACTTACAGATGCACTTGTTCAAGTTGGAGGCTTACTGCTCTAGTCTTTGACTGTCAATGGCCCAGCAGAGACCAGCTTGTGTAATCCTCAACCCTCAGCAGCAGCTAGTGTTACAGCTGCCAAGTGTAGGATTCCATGGCCCTTTACATTGGATTTTGCCAATGGTCTTAGGCGTACAATGTCAGACCCTTGCCTACGGCATGTTTCCCTTTCCAGAACTCTTCTAGTGACCAGTGTCCAAAATTTCTTGTCATTACTCTCCATAGGCTTCTAGGTTTTTTTTTTTTTTTTAATGTTTCTACTTACCTGTTTCCCCTGCTGTCTCTGTTCTGAGCTTTTCTGCTCCTGGTTACTTTGCACTTCTTGCCACTACTACTAGTTCCACTGCTGCCATTTGCTTCTGCTGCTGCTTTGGTTGTTATAGGTGCTGCCATCTTCCCTTTCTGTTAGACTTTAGCCTACTCTATCCACAATAAAGACCATAAACAGGAAAAAAAAAAAAAGAAAGAAAAACACCCAGCAGCCTTTTCTTGTGACTAATGCTGCAACATCAGAGAGACCAGGAGGTGGGTGTCACTTGTCTGGAAAAGTGAGCTGAAGAGCCTGATTATGTAAGAAAGGGTTAGAACATAGGTATGGCATGCATACTTAGCATTGGAATTTTACCAAAGCACAGCACATCTTACAGTTCCACTAATTTCAGGCCTTGCACAAGAAACAATCATAGGCCTCCAGTTGCATTCATCATAAGCTTTCTGCACTGGGTACCAATGCAAGCAGGCCTCTGGCCTGCAGGGAAATAGCTACAAGATAAAGAGAGGTTATAAGAGTTCATTGATGCTTGCCTTGGAATGATGTCTTCCAAGGCAATGGCAGGTTGCTTGGAGCAACTGGAACTTCTGCAAGGCCTCCTGAAGCAGGAGTCATATCTTCAGCAACAGCGCTGATTGTAGAAGTCCTCTTCAGTGACTGGCATGTTTTCAGTGTAACAATAAGTTATCCCAAACAGCCAGGCTGCTATGAGGGCAGTCTGGTCATTTGCCAATGGGTTGTTTGACTGCCAGCTCCCCACTTGGGAAAGGCAGGAAAGAAAAAGGATCTGAGAACAGCCATTCAAGTGGTTCAGAAGCTTATTCTCAACAGTTCAAATTATTCAAAGGAAAAAAAATCAAGAAATTAACATTATTCACACAGTTAACATAGTTTATTTGTTCCAGTGATGTATTTGAGCCATGATCCTCAGATTTCTGAGTAGCTAGGATTAGTAGAGTAGCTAGGCATGAACCAACAACATGTGGCTTACCTTCATGTATTTCTCTATAAATACAGTTCAAATAAAGTTATCTGGCTTCATAGATAAATTTAACTTTAAAATGAAGGAAACATAATGTTTTGGAAGGAATTTGATATTTTTTATTAAAACAATGACCTAAATTTTATTTTAATTAACCAGAAAGAAATTGAAGTAGAAATCAAGGGACACAATGTTAAGAAAAACAGTGTTTCCCCAAAAGACAAGGCATAAATTCTAATAAGAATGCTCTGAGCTGAGAATAGAGTATCTAGAAGAGGAAAAACAGCCTCCATTCTTGTTCCAGTACTGAGATAAGCCTTGGCCTTTCACTTGTTTTCTAGGAAGGAGCCAGCCAGCTGTAAGTCCTGAGGACACACACTGGTTTTGAAGTGGCAGGCCATTAAATTCACTGACAGACCTTGAAAGCTTTCTCTGTGATTTGAAAGAGGTAGATACATACCTAGAACAAAAATAGATAGGTTTACATGAAAAGATGTTTTTCAAAAGAGATATTCATTAAATATTTTGGTATTCCTTGAATATATTTTAATGAACATATAGTCTTGAATATTACAAACCTAGAAAATGAGGAAAATGACATAACAGAACACAGATCAAAATACGTTTTGAGAGGAAATTGTAACTGCAGAGCTCTTACTTGTCTCTACCAGCTTAGGCTCCATGTATGAACCAGAGGGACATGAACAAGGGAGACTGACTAAAAAGAAAGCTTTCTGATGAACACATAGGCACTTCACATATTACTTATTTACATATTTCTTCCTGATAATTATATACATAAAGGAGACTTTAGTACAAAGCAGACTTAAAAATATTTGTGTAGTTTCTTTTCACATGCATTTGCACCGAGGTGGCTTTAGCTACAGAAAATGATGGAAAATATATTAGAAATTAGCAGAGCATACACTGTCAACAAAGTCGTAAACTACAAAAATTATAATCTTATAAACAGATTGCAATGCTCCTTTATCTTGTTGGACAATAACATAACTCTGGTGGAATTCTGTCAATGCCATTAAAAGAATTTTAAATAACACTTATCTTTGTATAAACACTTCCTTAAAGTAACTGCACTCGGGTGCTTAATTCAGTGAAACCGGAATTCCCTTCCAATAATATGGAATGGAATATTAAACCCAGTCATGTTTTCTCTACTTGTACCGCAGCAGTCCGCGGCCCCAGCGGAGAAGGCGGGAAGAGGTAAGGGGCGGGGCCAAGAGGAACTGAGAGCCTGATAGGCCAGCCCTGGGCTACGCTCCCTTCACTGGCGCGTCTGAGGCGGATTCGAACCCCCAGTGACCCTTGCACGCATGCGCGAAAGCTAAACGCTGGGTGGGCGGGCGTTTGTGTGCGTGTGACGTCACGCTCGCGGAACCAAACGCGTTCCTAGCTGCGTGCGGGTGAGTGAAAATTGAAGTAGGTTTTGGAGTCCTTGGCCTGGGTAGAGGTTGGGGAGGGCCCTGGGTGGACATGGTGGGGAGGCGGATTCCGTTCCGGTACGCGTGTGGTGTCGTTCTCGCAGAGGAAACTTCCCTGTGGCTATGGCCGCTTTCTCTCTCTGTTGTCTCCCCGGGCTTTGGAGATCCTTGCTAAATCCAAGGCCCTGCCCTCCGGGCACCTTAGTGGTCTGGGTGTGTTTGGTTACTTTACTTTAAAATCAGATAGTTCTGGAAGCTTAAAAATTAAGATTATACTCGCAATGCACAAGTGAACTCCAGTTCAGTTGTCGGGTTTTTGTTTTTGTTTTTGTTTTCCTTTTCTTTAGAAATTGGAGGGCGGAGGCTACTCATAGGCCCTGGAAACACCTGCTTTGGGGACAGTGCTGCAATGCAATATTACAACTGCCAGAGGGATTGACAAGGCCCCCAAAGAGAACATTTCATCCCTCCTCCCCAGTTTCAGTTTTAATTCATAGTGGTAACATGTGTTTGTGAAGCTTTTACAGATCTTAAAACTAGCCAACCAAGGTACGTACACAAACAGCTTAGAAAAGAATTAAGTTTCAATTCCTTAGACGTGTGCTTCCTGTTGGTAAATAGTCCATTGGCCTTGGCACCTACCCCACCCCAACAGTAGAAGTAGTAGTAGGAGGAGAAGAAATGCAAAACTAAGTCAAAGAGGCTTAAAGCAGCATGATTGTTTACTTCATTTTTGGAACAAAAAGCTGTTTTTTATATCTTGTTTGAATTTACTTTGACCATCACTGAGAAGCAGAACTGATATGCCACTTGAATTATTAAAAGAAGTTAATGGAGTTACTGAAGTTCAGCCAGTAAGTAATTTACACAAAGTAGATTTCAGATGCCTACAGCCAGATTGTGATTATAACAAGAAATATATTCAGATAAGAAGTTTCTTAAGTCAGAATGCACATTTGTCCTCAAGGGAATAGTATTGTTTATAGTTGTTTCTTTATGAGAGCTGTTTTAAGAATAGTTTTATGTTTTTAAATTACAGTTGAGGTTTCAACTGTAATTCAATAAATCCCTCTTACTGTGATCATTTATTGGATTCTGTGATTTACTGGAATAAGTTTTCACAGGCACAAAGGAGAATGATTATGGTTACTATACTAAAAGGAGCACATTTTTGTGAAGTTTGACATGTTGCTACCCAATCTCTACATCTAATTGTGATAGCATTGTAATACCTGGACATGACTTTTTGTTTCTGATGTGTTGAGTCATGAAAGTTGAACTAGAACTTCCAGAATTGTACTTTATTTTTATCCTAGGTAGAAGCAGCTATGTGTATGTTGGATTTTGATGCTACCTTAAAGATATGGAGGCCTCTTAGCAGGTACCAATAAGAGAAATACACGATTCGCATTGAGTTCAAACTACTCTGCCTCCAATAAAAGAATATATTGTATATGGCAAGTTTAGAGGAGACATTCTTACTTTGGAAATAGTGAAATAATCTAGTTGAGCAATGATATTGAATCAGTGGCTAAAGAATGTTGGAAAGGATGTAGATAGAAAAAAATATTCTAATTTTAACTACTTTTCTCTCCATTTCAGGGAAAACTCTTACTTATCTTTTCTCTAAGTTTTTGTAAAACTGGAACAGCTATTTTGAAGATTGGACTTAGAGGTTGGTGTGTGGGTAAACTCTTGTTTCTGCTTAGCTTTTTACCTGTAATCTAAACACATAAATATACATTCGCATACATACACATATATCAAACAGTTTTTAATAGCTAATACATTCCAGTAATACAACAACCAATATGCAGTAAAAAATTAGATTTTTTTCTTACTAATATTGTTCTTTGGTAGCACTGGAGTTTGAACTGAAGGCCTTGTACTTGGTGGGCATGTGTTCTACCAGCTGACTCATTCCCTTATCCCTTTTTCCTTTAGTTATTTTTATCTGATACGAACCATGATCCTCTTACATATAACTCATACGTAGCTGTATTATAGGTACCTGCTTCTTTCTACACAAGCTTACTTGTTGAGAGGGGTCTTGCTAACTGCATAAGCTGGCCTTGAACTGTGGTCCTGTAACCTCAACTTCCCAAGTAGCGGTGATTACAGTCATGAGCCACTGGGCCAGGCAATAATTATCTTTTCAATCTCTTTCCCACCTTCTTTTCTTCAGTATTACCTTAAATTCATGTATTTTCACACCTAGTCTTATTTTATTACCTAACTGCTCTTCCTATTTCTAGTTTTACGGTATATCTTAAGTAAGTGTCCTTATATAGGGGAAATTCCTTTTTTTAGCCATCCTCCTGGTAAGATGGGAGTATTTGAAGATTATAAACTAGACCTCATTTAAAGTCTGTAATTAAGGCCAGGTGTAGCAGCCCATGCTGTGTGGGAGGTGGAGATCAGTAAGATTTTGCTTTGAGCACAACCTGGAAAAACACATTAGGGAGACCTCATTCTCAAACTAGGCATGATCATGCATGCCTGAGTTCCTTGATGTGTAAGAGCCGTTGGTAGGAGAATCATATTCTGAGTCTGTTCCTCCTAGTCTCCACAAGACTTTATCACCAAAATTACTAAAGCATAAAGATGTTGGAGCATGGCTCAAATAGTAGAGAACTTGCTGAACAAGTATGGTGCCCTGAATTCAAACTCCAGTATTATTAAAAATAAAAACAAATAATGTCTGTAATTGATTTGAAGACTAGTCTGTGGTGGAAAACGGATGGCTGCAACATTCGGCAACTGCTAAGAACCACCTGTGAAGCACACAGCTTTTGGGACTGAGGACACAGCAGTAACTCATCTTCCATCTGCCCATGGCTATGCTGAATGCTTCCTTGCTCTTCACACCTCTATAATACCAACATCCTAAATGGACATTTTCTTATGTGTTAGTTCTACAGATTGGTTCATTAGTGAAAAATAGAACTTTCACTAGATCCTGGGTTTATGTTTATGGACTGGGTTAGAGACAAAAGAAGTAATGAAGTGTTTTTTTGGGCACTTACAATTTTGAGATCTTCAACTGAAAGATAATGTACATTGCCATGAAGAATATTGTTGTATAATTTTAGCATTATTTGTGAACATACTTTTGGGGGTGCATTAAAGAATTGATTGTAACCTTGAAATTTCTTTGAAATCTCATTATTTCATTAAGGTTTTATCTCCACAGTAGGTGTCTTCTCTCCCAGCATGGAGGTATCACAGTTTATAAAGGAGCAGAGTGTGTGTATTGTTGAAGAGCCAGCTATTTGTAATTTTAATAGGATAATTAAAGAAATAATGAATGAACAGTATAGGAGACTCTGAACTGATGTCTAAATTAATTTGGCCATCACTAGAAATGAAACATTTTGAGAGGATCTGTTAGGTACTTTTAAATTTAATAACAGGAACTTATTCACTTTTTATTGGATATAAACATGAAATAACATAATAGATGATGATTATTTTATGATATTGCTGATTATAATAAAATTTCTATTTTCTGTTTATTTATTTTTGACTTGAAACTGGTTATAGTTTTTATTTTAATATATCTAATAGCAGTTAGCACTTTATTTTTACAGTATTTAAAGTATAAGTGCAAGCTGAAAGCTAATTGTAGTTAATTTCTCCAGATTACATTTTGAATTAACTTTTAAAATAAGTTATTTTGTTGTGTGTATAAAAGTGATGTGTGTTTTTCTATTTTCTTCACAGAGAAAATTCAAATTCAGAAGTCAATACTATATGCATTAGTTTTGGAAAAATTAGCAGAGGACTACAGCAAAGTTTTCTTTAATTTGGTAAGAATTTTATCCTTATTTCTTTGAAAGAATTTAGGGTTCTTAATCATGATGAATTTACCCTTTTTTTGAGATTTGTCTTATACTTTTAATTATGTTTTTTAAAAAAGATACCTAAGAAGTGACACTATTAAACTTAAAAAAGTCCTCTGATGGGTAAAACTGATTTTTAGCAAAGAGGAGCATTATCTTCTTTTGCTTTGTCCTAACTTATAATATGCATTTGAATGACAAATTAAATATATGTTGTATACATATACATAATATTCCTTATTTAATAAAAACAATTCTAATTGAAATTCATATAAACTATTGCTTTCGTTCATAATACTTCCTTACATTAAAAAAAAAGTTTATTCCTCTGAAATCCTAAACAAAGTAATGTGAAGGCCCAGGAAAGTAAAGATAGTTCAGTTTAAGAAAGATGATCATTGAAATACACATTAATGCAAGAAAGGGGAGAAAGTCATGTGATCATATCATTTGACACAAAAAATATTTCACCTGGGACTGGGGATATGGCCTAGTGGCGAGAGAGCTTGCCTCGTATACATGAGACCCTGGGTTCGATTCCCCAGCACCACATATACAGAAAACGGCCAGAAGTGGTGCTGTGGCTCAAGTGGCAGAGTGCTAGCCTTGAGCAAAAAGGAAGCCAGGGACAGTGCTCAGGCCCTGAGTCCAAGGCCCAGGACTGGCCAAAAAAAAAAAAAAAAAAAAAAAAAATTCACTTTACACCTTCCATGGGTAAAACACTCAAAGTAGGAATATGTAGAACTTCCTCACCATGATGAAGCGTATTTATAAACATCTTAAAGCTCTCAGTGATGAAATACTGAAAACTTTGTCTTTAGTACCAGGGACAAGATAAGGATGCTTTCTCTATCATTGATATTCAACATTCACATTCTTGATGTTGTACCTTTAGGAATGGAAACAGGCTATTGAATTGGCATGGCAGTAGCATGCCTCTGTGGCAAGCCTGCCCTGGAGGCCCTGAGTTGAAACCCCAGTGCTAATCCCCCCCGTCAAAAAAAAAAAAGCAAACAAATGTAAATAGCAAAATTTGGTTAGATTTTCTTAGCCTAAATAAAAGGAATGCATACACATGTAATACTTTGGAAATACATGATCAAAAATGAGAATGTGTGTCATAGTCCTTTATAGCAGCATCATCTGTTTGCACAGAATAAAGCACCTATCTCCACACTGCCACCAGAGTAAACACTACTGATGTGTGGCTTGAGATGTATGTAGTTGGTGTGGCTGAGGAAATAAGGTTTTAAATTTTATGCGACCCAGGGGTTGGGAATATGGCCTAGTGGCAAGAGCACTTGCCTCGTATACATGAAGCCCAGCACCACATACATAGAAAAGGTCAGACGAGGCACTGTGGCTCAAGTGGCAGACTGCTATCCTTGACTAGCTAGCTAATAGACATTTGGTTCGACAGATTAACCACTCTTTGGTGGATAATCTTAGAGATTATTTTTTCTACAAGTGTATTAAAATTAATTTTAAAAATTATATAAAATTTTAATCAATCAGCAGTTAGTGTTCAAATGAGTTGTTTAGCATTAGAACTTTTATGTAATATTGTATGAATATTGAAAATATGATTTCAAGCCATTTTGAATAAGGTTATTACAAGCATGTAAATGACATGAAGGAAAAATCTCTACTTTGCAAAAAAACTACCGTTTCAAATGATACTGTCTATTGTGTCTCTATTTTCACTTGCATGCATTTAGACTCAGTAAACATTTATTAAGGGTTGACATTTTGAAAGACACTGTGCTAGACTCTAGAGAAACTAAATTAATAAGATACAGTGTTTGACCTTATGGAAACCACTATCTCCAGTCTAATGGGAAATCATTGAATGATGCTGATTATAATAAGAGAGCTAGGGTAGCATCCTCACTAAACTGTGAATCTGCCTAGAGGGTTTCTGAAAGGATTCAGAATCCGTAAACTTCCTGTATTTTTATCAGTACATTTTATTTTTTAATGAAACATTTTATTAGTTAAACATTTTATTATGGAAAATTTCAAAACAAGTAGAAACAGAATTATATAGAGAATGTCCATATGTCTTTCATATAACTTCATCAGTTCATAGTTCATTTGTTGTATCTTCAACTCATTTTACTGTTTTCCACAATTTGAGGCAAAATGGAGAAACTATATAATTTCAACCACAAAATTTCATTATATAAAGTAGACTTCCAAACTATGCATAGATATACATTGTACATAAATTATATAAAGAATGATACTGCATGTCATAGTACCATTTGTCAAATTTTGTAATACTATAAAGTATTGATGAGCTTATATCTGTATATACATGCCTATGCATCTTTCTTTTTACTTAGGCATACAAACAGTTTTATTATATCTGAAAAAATTAAAATTATTTCTGTTAAATAATCAAATATGAAGTCAGTTCCCTTTTCTCTGATTATTTCACAATTATTGTTCATTTTCTTTTCTTCTCTTATAGTAGAATCTGAGGTGAGAGAAATCACTATGGAGGCTTTACAGTAATGGAAGATGAATCCACAGTGATTGAAATGAAAGCATGATAGAAATGGAATAGATATGATTGCTCTGCATGTGTTTGTAAGCTTTTGCTGGTCAGCTTGTTTTTCAGTTTTTCAAAACAACACAAATGTCTATAGGAATATCTGCTCCCTCCATTCTGAATTTGATTTTTTAATGCCGAATCATAATTCTTTTTTCTTGCATTAAGTAAATATTTGAGCTAAAACAGTTGTTCTTTACATGAGTACCTTATTAATTGTGGTAACTTACTGTGGCATATGTGTGCCTCATGTTCACTTAATATAATGAAATCTCTTACTAGAAAATTAAACTTTGGCAGCCTTTGAAGGAAATACTATTTAAATATTCTGAAATATTCTTTCATCCACTAAGATTTTTTTAAATTCTGTATCTTTATTTTTTTAGGAAAACATTGTGCAAATTGCTGACATATACACATAAATGGAAATAGAAAAATTGAGCGGATGGGTAGGGTTGGGAAAGATAGGGAGAATTTTGACAGGGGTGACATTGATCAAGATATGAAAATGCATTGTATTCACAAACTGACATGTTGAACGGAACTTCTAAGTGCAACTATATAAAAGATAATTTTAAAATGAAAAATGATTAAAAATTAAAACTAGATGTTTACATTTCATGAGGAAAAGGATTAAATTATACATTATAGCAAAAAGTAGAAACACTAAAATGATTAAAATTTTTTTAATCACAACATTTTTTGTTGCCCTTTAAATAAACACATGAATGTATGAATTGTGCATATATTCTTGTCAAACTTTGGGATCTTGTTTTCCCAAGCCAGAATATTTAATCCTCCTTTTAAGGCAAATTTAAATATTATCTTGTAGTTCCTTGAAATGTTTTCTTTATATATCAAGTGATCAGATTGTAGCGGTCAGTCTGTATTTACTTATTTTTAATGGGTGTGGCATTTGTCCAGGTGCATTACCTGAGTTCTTGTAACTAAGTTAAAAATGAGAATGTCAGCGATTAATATTTAGCCAATAGGCATATACATATGGCTGTAATTATTGAAATAACTGAAAGCTTTTATTACATGATAACTATTGTTTGGAGATTGCCAAGAGCTTCCCTTCATTCCATTCAGGAGCCTTGATGTGATTTTCCTTTTCCCTTCCCTGAACACGCCTGCCAGGTGGAAGAAACTGAAAGCCGAACTTGTGGTTTATGTCTAGTCAGCTGTGATGTGACTCTGCTAGCTTTATAGGAACTAGAGTAGACCTCAACAGTTCTTTACTTTCTATTTGAGATAGACAGATCATAAATAGCTTAGTAAACATACTTTTTAAAGTAAAAGGTTCTTGGAGAAAATAAGGCAGTTAAAGAGAGATAAGGTAGATAAGAAGTAGAAGGAAAGTAGGTATACTTTCATCTGGTATCAAAGATTAATAAAGTGACATTTGAGCAGAGTCTTAAAGGAGGTAAAGAAGTGACCCTTCAGATATTTGAAATAAATGTCTTAGAAAGTAACAAATAAAAGATTCTTGAGTACATGTTTTCAGATATAGCAGGGATAATTGTTCCTAAATCACTGAGACAAGACCTTAACATTCAGCACTTTGTTATTTGGTATTTTGATTGGGGATAATAAGCTTTTCTCCCCAGTTGTCAGGATGTTAGAACATAGTTGGCATATGTTCCAAGACAGCTTTTATTTTTGCCTTCTAATTAGACACAGCCCAAAGATAATGAGGGTGGGACAGAGTGCAACATCTGGAACTTGAGCCCAGCAGTCTGGCTCTTGGTCCTGCTTTGTCTCCAGTTAATTATTTTACACTCTGAGTACCTCCAGATTGAAATCTAATCAAAGTTCAAGTGGGTGTTAGATTAGCTCACAATTCTTGATAGTGCAGACATACTATATTCAGAGAAATTGTGATTTATAAATCATTCAGTTGGGTAATGTTGCTGTTTATGCACATCTTGTATTTACATTCAGAGATCTCTTTTGTTTCGAAAATGAAACTGTTAAGAGTATTTCATGCACAAGAATTTTTAATTTAATTTTATTGTAAAGATGACGTATATAGCAGTTACAGTTACATAAGTACGGTAATTGTTACCCCCCTCTCTCATTTTTCTCCCACTTTCCCTCCCCGGTGACTCCTCCCACCCAAGTTGTAAAGTTCATTTTCAACATAGTGTCTTGTGAATATCAGTGTTGCATTGGTTTAGGCTTTGTCCTTTGTCTCTTTTTTGTTATTCCCCTTCATTTCCCAAATCAGATAAATGTATATTCAAGACAGAGGCTACCAAAATAAAAAACAGTAATAACAGGAGATAAACCAAAGGGAATAAAATGAAAGAAAAAAGAAATAACTTCATACAGTACATTAAAACAACAACAACAAAAACCCCTCTTGTATCCATATCTTGGAATTTATTTTGATTATCATCATTTTATATATTCATATGTACATTGGCTATTGAGCTAATGTGATCCTCTATTGGGACTACCCTAGACATACACTAATTATTACAAATGAGGGAAACCATGGAGCCTGTGTTTCTTTGGGTTTGGCTCACTTAAAAGATTTTTTTTTCCAAGTCTTTTCATTTTTTTACGAATGGAGCAATGTTATTTCTGATGGAAGCATAGAATTCCATTTTGTATATGTGCTCCATTTTCTTGATACACTCATCTACTGAGGGGCATCTGGATTCTTTCCATATCTTAGCTATGGTACATATGCTGCAGTGAACATAGTTGTGCTGATAGCTTTACTGTGGCCTTGTGTGATCATTTGGGTAAATGTCCAGGAGTGGATTGGTGGATTGTCAGGGAGCTATATGTTTAATTTTTTTAAGGAACCTCCATACTGCTCTTTAGAGTGGTTGAACCAGTTTACATTCCCACCAACAGTGTAGTAGCATTCTCTTTTATCACATCCCTGCCAGCATCTGTTACTGTTAGTTTTCTTGATAATGACCATTCTACTGGGGGAAAGGTGGAATCTCAATGTAGTTGTTTGTTTGTTTTTTAATTTAATTTATTGTCAAGGTGATGTACAGAGGTGTTATAAGCTATATAAGGTAGTGAGTGCATACTTGTTATCCCATCCCTTCAACCTTCCCTCTCCTCCAATCACCCCTCCCCCAGTTGTACAGTTATTTCCAATATATTGTCTTGTAATATCGCTGTTCCACTGGTTCACCCTTTATCCTTTGTCTCGCCATTTTGATGTTCCCCTTCCTTTCCCTAATTCAGATAAACATATACACAGTACCCAGGGTACCAAAATCAAATACAGTGACAACAGGGGACAAACCGTAGGGGGGGGAAAATAATTTCACATAGTACATTAGAAGTAAAAACAACAATGAAAAACCTCTTGTTGCATAACTTGGAGTTCATTTTGCTTAGTATCATCTTTATGATCACATATACATAGCTATTGAGCTGCTATGATCCTCTGCTAGGACTATCCTAGACATATACTAATTATTACAAATGAGGGAAACCATGGAGCCTATGTTTCTTTGGGTCTGGCTCACTTCACTTGATATGATTTTTTCCAAGTTTTTCCATTTCCTTACGAATGGGGCAATGTCTGAACATAGAGCTCCCTTATGGCCCAGAAACCCCACTTCTGGGCATTTACCCAAAAGATCACAAACAAGGCCATACTAAAGCTACCAGCACAATCATGTTTATTGCGGTATTATTTACCATAGCTAAAATATGTAACTAAGCCATATGCCCTTCAGTAGATGAATGGGTCAAGAAAATGTGATATATATACATATATAGTCAATGTAGTTTGAATTTGCATTTCTTTTATGGCCTGAGATATTGAACATTTCTTCATGTGTCAGTCGGCTATTCTTATTTCTTCTCCAGAGAAGTCTCTTTTTAATTCTTTAGTCCACTTATTAATTTCTTTGAGGATTTGCTGTTGGGAGTTTTACTTTTTTGAGCTCTAGGTATGTTTTCGATATGAGGCCCTTGTCTGTTGTATTGCTAGTGAAGATCTCCCAATCTGTAAGCTTTCTATTCGCATTGCTAGCTATATCCTTTGCCTTGCAGAATCTCTGCATTTTAATGCACTTCCATTTATCCAGCCTTTCTTTGATTTGTTGTGTTTCTGGATCTTTATTTAGGAAGTTTTTACCTATGCACAAGAATTTTATAGATACAGTGCCAAAGTTAAATTTCACTTTGTTTTAGTCTTTACTTTGATGAAGAAATGGTATTATCAGTTATTTTTCCTAATGTTCATAAATAACAAAGGAAACAATAATCAGTATAGTACTATTTTTCTTTGTGCAAGTTCATTATTAAATCAATAGTACATTTCATAATGTCTTTAGTATGTGAGGAAGGTAAATGTTATAAACTTGCTATACAATTCATGTCCTAAATTTATATCCCTTCAGATAGGCAACTGTAATCCTAGCTACTTAGGAGTCTGAGATCTAAAGTAATTTAGTCAAAGCCAGCAAGGGCAGCCAAGTCCTTGTGTCCAGCTTTGAAGTCACTAGTAAAAAGCCACTAGAGTGATGGTATGAGTCAAGTATAGAGTGCTAGCCTAGCAAGTCTGAAGCCTCATATTTAACCCTGGTACTTCTAGAAAACAAACCAAAACCAAAACAAACACCCTCTTATCAGACCATTTATTTTAGAATGACAGTTATAATGATTTTAGATATAGTATTTAAAAATTTTATTGAGCTGTTGTTTTACTCTCCTTGCTGTTGGAAAGAGAAGTTTGAAAGACAGCTATATCAAAAAGATATGACAGTACTTCTAAAGGAAAGATTCCAGAAAATAAAATAGAAAATCTGAGCCTCCGGCTCCCTTGATGATATCTCTTTGACTTAGTTTTGCTCACTATCCCAACTCTTGCCTCCTGGCATGGAGGGCTAGGTTGGAGAAGCAGCGTGTGAATTACATGCCAAGATGGGGGCTGCTAAGCTGGAATCCCTGTGAGGGGGTCATGTGTGATGGGGTAGTGTGTGGTGGCAATAAGGGGCTATGGCTCCCAGGGTTGCCAGCTGCCCTGGAAGGTGGATGGCTATGTGTGTGCATTGGTATAGTCAGGGCACCTTCTGAGAAGGTCATGGTCATTGCCACAGGTGATGGCAGCAGGTATTTCTGGTATGAGATCACCATGGAGGTGGAGGGCAGAGGCCTTTGGGACCATCTGGGGGGGTTCTTGTTGGCCCTGCCATTGCTTTCTGGGCAGGAGCCTCACCACATCAGACAGTGCGGCCTCGATGTGGGTGCAGCCTCCCGGGCTACAGAGGAGTGGCCAGTGACCTGATGGCATTTTTCGAACTTAAATGTTCTGCTTTTCCTCCCGTATCATTAAGGGACAGTGGCTTATTTTTAACTTATAGTTTTCTGTTTCCCAATTTTCTGTTATGGATAGATTTTTATACAATGATAAAAAGTAAATTTAAGAAAAATATGGCATAGTACCTGTGGCTCATGCTTGTAATCCTAGCTGCTCCAGAAGCTGAGATCTGAGGATCACGGTTTGAAGCCAACCCAAGCATGACAGTCCCTGACACTCTTATCTCCAATTTACCACCAAAAGCCAGACATGGAGCAGTGGCTAAGTAGTAAAGCACCAATCTTGAGCAAATAAACTAAGGGATAGTACCCAGGCCTGAGTCAAATACTTGGGCATGAGGGAGAGGACTGGATGGGGGGGAGGGGGGGAAGGAGGGAGAGAGAAGGAAGAAAACAGATTTAAAAAAACCAAAATACTAAAATAGAAAATCTATTCGGTGGCCCAGACTAAGTCTGTACAGTAGCCCAGACTGTATGTACACTGGAACAAAAGCATATTTGTTAATAAATGTGATATAAAATATGAAATATAAGTTAGAATATGAATATGAAATAAAATATGAAACATATTTGAGAAATCAATAAAGAAAACCTATGAGCCATTAAAATAGTAGCTTTTATTCCAGTGACATTGCTTTCTCCATGTCTGAATTTTGAGTTTTTCTTTCATTAAAATTTCATTTGATTACTGAGAGATTATCTATGATCTAATTATGCTTTTTCTTGCAGCTTACTTATATGAACTCAGAAGTCCTGATAAACCGATATTAAGCAATTTAGTATTTTCATGGTCCATGTAGTGAGAATTCCATTCATCTGTGTCTATATCTTGGCTTATAGAGGAGTGGTCCTCTAAATTGTATATTCAGTAAACATTGAAGCAGTTTAGATTTTATACTGTGCTTGCGTTTTGTACAATATCTCCAATATATAAGTAATATTTATAAATAAGGCTTTATATGATACTTAAGATTATAGACACTCAAAGATTCAATAAAAATAATTTTTTGTATGTAGGATGCCATTGCAGTGACTGGATTTACTGTATTGTCAGCTTCATCATCAACAAATAAAAATGCTAAACATTTCATGTATTTAAAAGTATTTGAAGACCTCAGTTCAACTCTTTATGTAAGTGTATTTTTTTTCTCTTCTCATATTGTGGTTCTAATGAACTTTATAAAGGCATATGATAGAAGTAGCACTTCTGTAAATCGACAATTGATCATCTTTAGTTAACCAGCAAAATGCTAGACTGGAGATGTGGCTGTAGTCGTAGGTGCCATCTCTGAGTGAGAAGTACTCAAGGCCAATTGTTAAGCACCAGTACTATACTGGAAAAAGAAAAAAAAAAGACAATACCTTTCCTTTTGCTGCACACTAGATAATCTCAGTTCAAAATCTGAACTGGTATATTTTGCAGCATCATTTCTGAGTCTTAACAGTTAAATATTTTAAGTTTGAAAGTTTGGCCACCTCCCCTCCAACATCTTATTATTAATTTACTTGATAATGGACATTCTTACTGGGGTGAGGTGGAATCTCAATGTTCTTTTTATTTGCATTTCTTTTATGGCCATTGATGTAGAGTACTTCTTCATGTGTCTCTTGGCCATTCTCATTTTCTCTTCAGAGAAGTTGCTTTTTAGGTCTTTAGCCCATTTATGGAGTGGGCAGTTGTTTCTTTGAGGATTTGTTTTTGGGGGATTTTTTTTTTCTAAATATATTGTAGATACAAGGCCTTTGTCTGTTGTATAGCTTGTGAAGATCTCCCCATCTGTGGGCTTTCTATTTATCTTGGAAGCTATGTCTTTTGTTGTGCAGAAGCTCTGCAGTTTGATGCAGTTCCATTTTTTCAAGCTTTCTTTGATTTTTTTTTTATTTCTGGGCTTTTATTAAGAAAGTTTTGTCCTGTACCAAGGGGCCCAAATGTTTCTCCTATTCCTTCCTGCAATGTTTTCAGGGTACCTGCTTTTGCCTTGAGATCTTTGATCCATTGGGAATTTATTCTAGTACAGGGTGATATATAAGGGAAGGGAATATCAAAATAGAGAGACAAAGGATAAAAGACAAACCAATGCAACAGCAATACTTACAAAACTATATGCTGTAAACCAACTGTACAACTCACAGGGGGAACAGGGAGTGAGAGCAGGTTGGGGGGAAAAATGAGGGAGGAGGTAACAAGTTGGATAGGAAATGTACTCACTGCCTTACCTATGAAACTTGTAACCCCTCTGTACATTATTTCGACCATAAATATATTAGTAAGTTAACATAAAATTGAAAAATTGAGGAGCTTTACAAGGCATATGTTTTATTCTTCACAGTGGAGGTGGATTTCATCCAAATATGCTCCCTTACTTTGTTTTTCTTTTCTGTTTTTTTAGGTTTATGTTGTCTGTAAGAGATCGTCCCACAGAATTGATGTCTTTGGTAAGATATTTCACTTAATTTAGAATATATACACCTACCTAGGAACACGTACACATATATCCACTCTATATTTTGACCTGCATTATGGTTAGATTTTAAATTTTTCTGCTTCATACTTTGTATTTGAAATTCATTGGGAAAATAAGTCTCACTTGTTTTGTATGTCTGATAGTATTACATTTGAGTTATTTACTTACCTAATTATTCTCATCTGATTATTTCACTGTTTAGAGAACTCACTGATGATTTTCTTAAGCTATGAATACATAAAAATTAAAATAAAAATGTTTATACTATATAAAGCATTGAGATTTGTATTACTTTTAAACTCCAGTCAAATCATTCCCTGTGTTTTCATTAGCTTGTCATTAAACCAGTTATTATGAGAAGTGTTACTTTGACAAAATGTGTGGTTTTAAGTAAAGAAATTTTTCTCCATTTCTTTATTAGCATGTCTTAGTTGATCACAGAGTTTTGATGCGATGTTTCCAGGTATACATACTGCATACCCTATTCCCTTAATGTATCAGAAGAGTTTTATCAGGTTTGACTGTTCTAATTTCATACAGGTATATGGACTGCTTTCACCATATTCATACCCCATACACTCTCCTTTTTTTTCCCCCCTTCCTGCTTGTCTTCAACCCCAAATAGAATCTGTTATACATTTTTTCCTTTATTTTTTAAGAACTGTGTTCCATATATGAGAGAGAGAGAAAGCATGTGTTTTTCTGCGTCTGGCTTATTTTGCTTCACATGATGATTTCTGTCCATTTTCCTACAAGTGATGTAATTTTATCCTTTCTGGATGAATACTGCTCCATTCTTTTATCTAATTGATATTTCCACACTTAAAAAAATATTACATTCTTTTTACCCATTCATCACTTGGATGTGCTCCTAGGCTGATTTCTTATCTTGCATACTGAAAATAGTGCTGCTCTAAACCTGGGTGCACCTGAATCTTGACTGTATGCTAATGTAACATTTCTTCAGATACGTGCCCAGGAGTGGTATAGCAGGATCAGATGGTAGTTGAATCTTTAGTTTTTTTAGGAAATGTCCATATTAATTTCCTGTTCATTATACTTGTGATACATATTGCTTTCTAGCATGTTATTTTTTAACTACTTTTTCCACTGTTCTATAAAATTTTGTTGTATCATAAAAATAGGAACATTACCATTTTTATAGTTGGGCTACTTGTAGCTAGATGAAACTAGAAAGGGAGTACTGTATTGATAAACTTTAATATGTTTATATTTGACTCTGTGTTTTAATCTTTAGTTTCTAATAGGCAAACAGATGTCTACTTGACATTGACTATGAGAGACATTGTAAAATTTGAATAATATAAGTAAAATTTGCTTTTTAGAAATTAGCCAATACAAGGGTTGAAGTACTTTATAAAATGTGAATTAGCTCTGTATATTATTATTTCTTAAAATTTCTACAGACCAATCAACTTCAAATACTGATATGCCTGTGAACCAATAAATAAGGTAAAAAAAACTCTCTTGAATTTGACAAAAGTAGCCCAGATACTATAAATTATATAAGTGATATACAAATTTATTGAACATTATTTTCCTGACTTTAAGGTACTTATTTTGTTCTTTCATATTTTTAAACTGAGTATTGTTCATCCCTGCTCAGTTGATACCTTAACCTGTAATCCCTTATAATCAATGTTTGAATCTAGGCCAGGTAGACAATCCATTAGACTCTCATCTTCACTTAACCATCAAAAAGCTAGAAGTGGAGTTGTGGCTCAAGTGGTAGAGCACCAGTCTTGAGTGAGCAACCCAAGTCAAAGCCCAAAGCCATGAATTGAAGCCCAGTATCATTACGCACACGCGCACACACACACACACACACACACACACACACACACTTTTCTTAAATTTATTTTTTCTTAAGAATGAACTAAATGAAGTCTATCTTCAAAACAGTGGAACAGTTTAAAAATTTAGGAAATAAGAGTATTTTGCTTTCTAGTAATGGCAAACCTCTTGTTTTCATGTGATAAAGGACAATCATTTGTTCTTATTCAGTCTTGAAGATTTAAATACATTTGATTGGTTTATTTGTGTCAACTGAATGTCTTATGTATAAACCAGCCCATATATTCCTGTCTAGCCTACTCTTGTTAATTAGATATAATCACTGTACTCTAGCCTTGTACATCTGGAGTTTTCAAACTTACGGAAATTACTTTCTCTGCTTAGAGCACTCTTTATCTCATCATTTTTTAGGACTTTCTGAGAGTATGCTGTACCACTCTTAGTTCCTTTAAGAGATTTTCTAATACCACTGTATTTAAGTCATCTCTCTGCTTTTATGATCTGTCCTTCTATTTGTATGAGCACCGGAAAAGGAGGTGTGGGGGGGGGGGTGTGGAGGAAAGAGGGAACAAAGATTTGGAGAGTGAGAGAGAATATATTCAGCTACATGTCTTTTCTCAGGTTTTTTGTTTGTTGTGCTTGATTGTTTTCTACAATTTAACTTTTCACTTTAAAACTTTCTAGATTTTATTGTTACTCCTCCTCCTCTTTCTCCTACTACTGCTACTACTACTACCTTCTTGCAGTCCTGGGGATAGAACCCAGGACCTTATGCATGCTAGGCAAGTACTCTGTCGTTGAACTTCCTTACCATTTCCCAGTGGTTAGATTTTCTTGACTGATTCCATGATGGTGTGACTTCTAAACTATCAGAACATGCCCCTAATCTCCTCATGAACCTTTTAGCATTTTATTGAAGGTGAATATTTTCATCTATACTAAGTCTATAGCAACTTTTTTTTTTTTTGGCCAGCCCTGGGGCTTGGACTCAGGGCCTGAGCACTGTCCCTGGCTTCCTTTGCTCAAGGCTAGCACTCTGCCAGTTAAGCCATAGCGCCACTTCTGGCCGTTTTCTGTATACATGGTGCTGGGGAATCGAACCCAGGGCTTCATGTATACGAGGCAAGCACTCTTGCCAGTAGGCCGTATTCTCAGCCTCAGTGTAGCAACTATTCATGTGTAGTTTTTGCTGTTTAAAATTCAGGGCTAAGAATGGTGGCTCATTCTAACTACTTCAGAAGCTGAGATCTGGATCTTAAACTGACACCAGTTTCAGATCAGTCTTAGCAAAGTGCTAACAAGATCCCATATCGACCTATAAAATGCTAAGTATGGTGGTACATGCCTGTCATCCTAGCTATGTAGGAAGCATAAATAGGAGAATCACATTTGGGGACACCTTGAACAAAAAGGAAGACCCTATTCAAAGTGTGATGAAAACCTAAAGGTCTAATAGTATGGCTCAGTGGTAGAGCACCTGCTCACAAGCACAAGACCCTAACTTCTTACAAACCCCAGGACCATCAAAATGATAAAACTTTTTAAAAACCCACTAAAACAATGTATGCCAGTCATATTTATATTCTTTATTGTAGTGTTGCTATAGAACATTTCCTTGTCATAGAAGCTTCTATACGTGACACTGATATTCTAGATCTTTGGGGATTATTTATAGAATAAAGAAATATGTCAACAGGCATTGCCATCTTAAGTACTAGATCCTTTACCTAGGACTTGGTAGGATCTTGTCAATATATGCCTGATACCATAGATTTTAGGCATAGAATTTTTGTATCAGCTTTGTCAAAATATTTGCAGATCTGAATCCTGATATGTAATATCATTTACAGTCTCTTGCAAGTGCTGTTCTCATTGTATTTCTTGTCCATACATATTTGAATTTATCTCTTTCAGAAAGATTTAGCTCATCCTTCTCCTTACCTAACACCACTGATTTGGATGTCTACTCTAGTCATTCTTACAGAAGCATGTAACTTAACCTGCTATGTACAGAATAGTGTATGATTTCCATGGAAAGACACATTAATATTTAACAGGTTTATTGGTCCTATGTTAGCAACACCAGTTACTTGAATGATCATAATGATGAGCCTCCATGAGCTATACTGTCCTTCCCCATTTATTTCTGTACTATAGAGATATTAATGTTCACATAGAAGCCTGGGTTCTGTCATCTTGTCAGCTAAGGCACACATACTCTGTCTTAAGCATAACATTTTCCCTTCATCACTGATGAGATACAGCTTTCTTTTAAAGCTTAATTAGACTTGTGTGTATGATTTGTGAAGTTACCCTCCCTTGAAAAGGGAATTCGTGGCTGGGAATGTGGCTTAGTGGTAGAGTGCTTGCCTTGCATGCATGAAGCCCTGGGTTCGATTCTTCAGTACCAAATAAACAGAAAAAGTTGGAATTGGCGCTGTGGCTCAAGAGGTAGAGTGCTAGCCTTGAGCAAAAAAGGAGCTAGAGACAGTGCTCAGGCCCTGAGTCCCAAGCCCCTGGACTGGCAAAAAAAGAGGGGGGAGGTGACTTTATTTTTATTTGAATTTAAAAATTTTAACTTTCAGAACAATGAATAACCATATTTCAAATTGGTTGATGTTGCTGTCACACATCTTATGTCTTTTAATAATGATTTAATAATATTCTTAGTACTATGAGGATGCATTCTTGTAAACTGCTTTTTTTCTACATTTATGCACAGTCATTTATAACTTCTTTGGGAGTTATGGAAGTACTAATTTGAAGACAACTATATTAGTTTAATTACTGCACATCTCTAGTAGTATACAGAAAACTATTTTTTAGAAATATTATGGGAATATTGGAGCATCAATATTCTATTTGCCTTTTTGCACATCCTGAAATATATTATTATACCTCACTCATTTTCTTTTTGTAAAACTTTACATTTCTAACATTAAGGATGTACATTATAAGTATTTTTTATTTTGAGATATTCAATTTATATATTACTTACTAATATGTTAATATAGTGCTCTCTATTTTTATTGCAGAATTATGATTCAATTAAATTATAAGTTAATTATGTATTTATAGGCCAGTGTGCCAGTTAGACTATTTTTAAATGGAAGTGTTTCCAAAGTAAAGTAGTTTATATTCTAACATTATAAGTTGTTTATTACTCTTTTCAGCTGGCATTTTTAAACATTAAAAGGATAAAATAAAGTTTTATAGAATTTAATTAGCAAATATGATCAAAATATGACTCTAAAATTATGGATACTTAATGATGTAATTACTGTCTTGCCTTTCTTTAGGTTCCAGCAACAAACTATATTTATACACCACTGAATCAACTTAAGGGTGGTACAATTGTCAATGTCTATGGCATAGTGAAATTCTTTAAGCCCCCATATCTAAGCAAAGGAACTGGTAAGTAGTGAAATATGTGATGTCTTTATAGTCTGTAATTTAGGGTTGGTTTCAGGAACAGAGCTCTTTCAGTATCTTAAGTTTTAGAACTAACACCCAGCTCTGATTTCTAGTTGCCAAATGACTTTGATCCATGTTCTGTGGTTATTTCAATGTAAACAATCACTGCTCTTTAGATTTTGGAGTCCGTTTTTAAGACAAGGATACATTTTAAAGAAGGATGTTAAAGAGCAACATGAAAGCATAGGGACTTATATAAAATTTGTTGGTAAAACTATATACATATATATGTCTTTAAAGAAATGCAGAATATTAAACTGCTATAATATTGATGTGTGAAGATTGTAAATGAATAACTTAACATACATCTCAAGGAACTAAAAGTGTATGCTAACAAAATAAGGAGAAGAGAGGAAATACTAATAATAAAGAGCAGAAATAAGGATAGAGAATAGTAAAATCTTGGGAGAAAAAAAATCAATGAAACTACAACTGACACGTTTTTATCTAGATTAAGAACAACAAAAAGACAAAATCAGAAGTGGAAGTGACAAATTAACAACTTTTGCTACTGAAATATAACAAATCCTTAAAAAATGGTTTTCTTGAAAACTACATATCCTGATTCATGAAATAAACCAAAAATGTGAATAGAGAAGATTAAATCAGTAATCAAAAACACCCCAAAAGAGAGAAAAGCCCTAGACCAGATGGCTTCACTGAAGAATTCTGCCAAATATTTAAGGAAGAATTAATGCCAGTCCTTCTCAAACTCTTCCAAAAATTGAAAAGTAGGGAACTCTTCCAAACTCATTTTATGATTCCAGAATTAAACTAATACCAGAGTAAAAGACTACAAAATCGAAAGCTATACACCAATATCCTGTCTAAATGTAAAAATAGATAGCTTCAAAATATATCAGCAAACTAAATTCAACTACATGTTATAACCATTCTGTAACTTGATTTTTTTCACTACTGATTCATTTTTTTTAATTGACCAAAGCTTTTCAGTGTGAACTAGTTCTACTCATTTCCACTATTATCAAGTGTTACTTTTGTAGCCTAATATTTTGGTGTCATAATACAATAATAATAACCAAGGTCAGTGTTGGTGAGAGTGTAGAAAAATTGGAGCTCTTATGCACTGTTGTTGAACTACTAGATGGTGCAGCTACTGTAGAAAGCAAATTTAGGTTTCCTAAAAATAAAATTACTTCTGATCCCTCAGTCCCACTTTTACATATTTATCGAACAGAATGGAAATCAGGATCACAAAGAAATATTTGCACTCCCATGTTTACTGCAACATTATTCACCATAGATAGCTTATGGAAGAAGTTTAAATGCCCATCAAGGAAGGGATACATTTTTAAAAAAGGGGGGAGAGGGGCAGATACATGCAGTTCAGTACTATTCAGGTTGTGAAAAAAGTAAATGTTTTCATATGACAGCCTGAATAAATCTTCATTGCAGTATTGCTAACTGCAATAAACTAGTCATAGGTTTTAGACATTTATAGGTATCTAAAGTAAATAGTATGAAATAGAGTGAATAGTATAAATAGTAAATAGTATGAAAAAGTATGAAGTAGATTTCAGACCAAATATGAAGATCTTCCTTTCTCTTGTTTTAGACGAAAAGGAAACACTAAAATTGAAGCAGATGTGTTTGTTTAAATACATCATTTCTCAGATACTTTCATTCCTTGTTACTTTTTCCTTATTGACACATTCCCGCTCCTCATACCATCTAACATGCATTCACTCACTTTTACCATCAAAGTTTCCCAGAAGCTTAAATGTTCTCTCTGGGGATTAATATAACAGTGTGATCACCAGTACTGTGATCCTCTTCCCAGTTGTCAGCTTTGCATGACTATGTCTGGCCTGCCACACAGGACAAAGCTACTTTACTGCTAGTGATGTATAGCTGGGTAGGAGACAATATAAAACTATTTTGCACTTAAAAGTTAGTTCTTGTTATTGATATACAAAGATATTAAATTGCAAATTATCAAGTGCAATTTAAAATGATAATACAGAATAAAATAACATCTGTTCTTTAACACACACACACACACACACACACACACACTGATGAATTTATTTTGCTTTTTAGTTACTAGTACCAGTCCTGTGCTGTCTTCTGATAATATTGTTAAATCTTAGGTAAAAGTGAGAGTCCTGGGGAACTATAATATATATATATATATATATATATATATATGCATATGTATCTTACATTTCTATCAGATAAGTTTAGTTGAATCCAGTCCCCTGTTAAAAAGAAAATTGATAGCTAGTAATGAACCATCTGTTTTGCAGTGATAATATTTGTTTCTTCTGAGATGGTAAATTAAAATGAATGCTATCAATTTTATCTGAACATAGTCATTGAAAGGTTAAAATTCATCTTTCAGGCATAGCAAGACATCTCTACTACTAGCCCAGTGGCACAGTTTTCAAACTATCCACCTCATTGCTTTAGTTACACTTACGTTTTTGTTTCCATTGACAGAACTTGTCCTTCAGCAGGAGAGTCAAACAAGTAGCGAGAGAGTCAGACAAATAGCAACAATTCTTATGTTCAGGAAAGGACCACTTTGATTAATATTACCACAGAAAAGTACTAGAATAAAAGTATAGGAGTAGTACACAACTGTGCATTTTGTTTTCACATTGCGTAAATCAGTATGTCATGAATAAAGCAGCAGAGCCTTAACTATATATAGAGTTTCCTTACTGGGTCAGTAGAGAAAAATTCCCACTATGCAGTGCACGTTTTGACTTTATGTTCTGTTATATTTCATTACCTAGAATCTTAAAAAAAAAAAAAACTACTTTATAAATGTTAAATTCATTGTGGTAGAGGCAGGTACAATTTGACATCCTTGATTAAAATTTTTCTGGAAGACATTCTTCTCATTCTAAGTTGTGATGATGATTTTTGACCTGTACATAGCATGTTTTCTAATTCATGGATAGATTCTTCAACTGGTAGCAAATGCATTATTTTCCAAGTTTTATGGTAAGTCATGGAAAAGATGTAATTTTGTTCTTTCTCAAGTCTCTTAGTTCTGTGTTAATAGGACATACTGTACTAAAGAATATAACATCCTTTCTTTAAATTTAATTTTATTGTCAAGGTTATGTACAGAGGGGTTACAGTCACATATGTAAGATAGTGAGTATATTCTTAATTTCGGTAAGACTTAATATGAAAAGTGAGAAAGAGTCCCTCAGATTCTGTGATATCATTGTTTCATCAGTTTCAGTCATCAGGGGTACATAAAGAGACCTTTTTTAGACAAAAAGCGAGGCCATTGCCTAATGATTTGGAAATTGTATAGCAATGATGTTGCTTGAAAATTTTATGTCTTAGTTCATGCTTTTTGAATGCACATTTTAAAGCTCAATTATGACTAACAACAGTATAAGTGATAGAGGTTGTAGTTCAGACAGGCACTGTTTCCCGTTTCTCAACAGCTAAGAGAAATTATTTCAGTGCTGCTGGGTGAGTGAGGTGAGACTCTTCTCAGGTGTTTGTCTTTTTTTCAAAAATAGCTCTATCCAGGCCTTTGCTCAATATCCTTATAAGGGTTCAAGGATTTGCAAAGAGCCTAACTTCTACTTTTCAATGAGCTCACACTCTGTTCCATACATTTTGCCCTTTCTGCCTGGAAAATGGAGGCGCAGAAAGGAGATTTTGTATTTATTGCTGCACATTGTGTTTTACTCTCTTAGGCAGGAGTAACTTCTTTACCAAAACTTGAAGCTTCTGTCCAACTTTCTCTCTTCACTCTTGACTTTTCAGATCTTTTCCTCTAGCAAATTACTAGCTTAAGGATTTAGATATTAGCTCCCAGTTTTATCAGTGTATAATTGAATGGTTTTAATAATTTCTAAGTAACATTTTCTCATTCTTTCCTAACATTGTAGTGCATTCTTTTATTCACTTGCAGATGTTTTAGTAATCATATATGACATTGTTCTGTACCTATTGTCCATAGGGATTAAAGAGTAGACTGAGTTTTGAAAGGAGACATATCTCCCTTAGTTGTGATCACATATGGAGTACAAGGCACAGTAATGTGCTGTATTTAAAGGGTCAAGTCACAGGTTCCTGGAGTAAAATGGAGATGTAAATGCCCAAGGAAAAGGCCTCTAAGAAACCTGCAATTAGAACAGAATTTTCAAGAACAAATTTTATTTTGATAGGTGAGGAAGACGAGGCCAACAGTCCAGAGCTTGGGAAAAGCAGCAAAATTTGTCAGGCTTTCAAAATAAAAAAGTGAAATTTTCAATTTCAGAAGTCAACTCCTACATATGTTGGACTGAATATAATTTGAAACTCTGGAATTTCTGCCCTTATAGCAGATGTTTAAGTCTTTGTTATTAAGGACCAGAGATACTTTGGAGAACTATGCTTTGCTTATATTCCAGGCAAAAGTAAAATTAATAAATGTATTTAATTAATTGGTATATATTTAATTTAAGATAAATAATATAGTATTTTCCTTGAAAAAGACATAAGATTGTAGCATATAACATGCCATTGGTTTAGTGATTTGCCTTTATAGCTTTTACTTGAATATTTCTGTAATACTCTCACATACCTGTATAACAGTGAGACAGTGTTGGTCAAATATTGATTGGTCTAAAAAAGCAGTGTTGCAGATAAAAAGGATGAAGAAACAGTTTTTGTGGAGGAATTTTTGTGGATTATGTACTTCATTGTGCCTGCTTCTTTGATTAAAGACCTTGTTCAGATGAACTACCAGGTTTTGCTTATAATGGATCTCTAAGGCAATTTACACTTAATCATACTGAAAAAATTATGTGAATTGCTCAAGATTGCAGAGTAGAGACCTTAATTTGTTATTTGTTATCTTTTCTAGATTCCTGTCAAGCTATGAAAAGTGTTGCCAAAGAGTTAATCTAGTTAAATACCTTTTCAGCAGTCTTAGTATGAAGTATTGCAAAATCATTAAGGTCAATATTTTATCAGCAGCTTAAAAAAAATATATATATATATACACACACATAGTATGAAGACTACACAAGAGGCAGGTAATGGAGGAATGGTGATCTATCAATGTTCTTCCTATACTTTCCATATTCTCTGTTGATATTAACTATTGAAAAAATAGATTATTACCTCTGTTGTTTTGTTTCCATTTGAGAAAGAGTATAAAGTAATGCATGATCAAAGAAACATTTTTCTTACGAAATCTTAACTGAAATTGTATGTTTGTTTGTTTGGAGGGAGCAGTGTTGAGCACTTAACTTCCTTAGAAAGATTGAAAATAATAAAACCTGTTTGGGCAGCTTGCCTTTGCAGTATCGAATGGGAAGCTTCTTCGTCCTAAGTTTTGAGTGAGATACCAGATCTTTTGGCCCTTTGCTCCACTAGAGTTTTCTTATTTTGTGTCCTTGACATTTTTTTTCATGAATAAGGTAAGACAGGTTAATCATTTTCCAGCTTCCATCTTCTCAGAAACCTTTTTTGTACCCAAGTAAATTTTCACTTCAGGACCAGATCTTGTTAACCATAAGATTCTTTTCTAGAATGTTGATGACACTGTATTTAAAGGAGATTAATGGAGATTTCACTGGAAATTCACATTGAAATTCCTTTGTAATCTTTTGAATCTGTATGTCCCATTTTATACACCAAGTTGGCAAATGAATCAAATCGGCACTGTATCTTAAAAAAGTTGTTTGCAACACCAGATATTGTTTTTAGACAGATTGTAAAATCCTTTGTAGTTTTATTTGAAGAGGGGGCTGTGAGGAACAGTCCCGGAATACTGTCAAGGCTGCTCTTGCTGATTCTACCTGCCACCACTTAGTGTAGGACTGAGCCATGCAAAGCACTATTTGGTGCATTGCACATGTCATCACTTATGGAATTATGAGAACCATCCTATGAGATGAGTATGAGATGGCTATGCCTTTAAGACCTGGGTCGGCTGGCTGCTGGCCCGTCTCACCTCCTTCCGGGTTCTGCCAGAAGAGATAGCAAACCAGCCCCCGCCTCTCGGCTGGGAGAACATGTCTCATAATGGTGCCAGAGACCTCAGAGACCCAGTACTTGGGGGCGGGGGGGGGGGAGGCCTGTGGTTTCTGCCCATAGAGGAAATGTGTGACATCACCATGATGGACATGCTCATTAGCCTATCGCTAGCACCTGGCCACTCCCTCCCCTTCGCTCATCATGATTGCTATAAGTCTGTTAGCCCCTCCCTTGAATACACAGAACACTCTCTGAAGCTTCTTCCAGAGTCCACGCATGCCTTGCTTCCTTGGCAGGTATAGGGAGGGGGAGGGCTTCTCGCAACCACACGCTGACCAAGGCTGCACGTGGACCTCGCCTCCACAGTTAATTCCTACTGGCCAGAGGATATACATTGAGGGTGATAGGGAACCACACGGAGGGGCAGATAGGCCCAGGATCTCTACACGGACGGAGGAATAGAGCTTAGCCCGGCAGTTGTCCTCATTGGGGAAACTAAGGCACAAAGAGCCCAAATGATTTTCACTGTCTACCACAGGCTTCAGAGAATTTTTACAATTACCATGGTTGTAGATAACAACATGCATTGAGTTTGTAATGATGATTCATCAGCTAGAATGTTCTTTAAATAATGAGAAAACTTAATTCTAAACCAGAAGCCTTTTCTTGCTTCAGCTTTAACATTCTTCAAAAATCTGTTATGTTTACTTGTCTGAAAAAATATCTGTAGTGTCTCATACACCATTTGTCATACATCTGATGTATATAATTTATTTTAGTAACACATCAGTAATCTGCCTAGCGGTAAATTATTTAAACTAGAAACTCCGTTAACCATCCTCCTCCAATCCCTAAAGCCTTGTAGTCCGATGCTTTGTCATCCTGAACTCTCACAATTAGGAACTGTTCACTGCCCTAGTAACTGCTTACTTCTCCCAGAAGTGGAACTGTATTAGAAAAAATGCATTTGGACAGTTTTGTTTGTTTCTAAAATTATTTGCTGCTTCTTCTGATTGTTAATCTAACTGAGTAACTTAAACACGAATATGAATGTTTATGAAAACTTTAGTTGAAGGCTTTGGAATGATAGTAAGCCAGTAGCAGTCTAGATCTTGCCCTGGGTTTCAGTTTTCCAAGCGCTGATTTCCTGTTTCTTCTTCCACTAATAGTTTGACTCTTTTCTAAGTAATTTCACAATTACATGTGGATCTTTATCATTCCACTAGGGTTTAACTCTTCTTCAAATACCTCAGGCCAAACTCCTTTTTGAGTCTCTTGTAAAAAAAAAAATATGTATTGTTATTATAAAAGTGATATACAGAGGACAGAGGGGTAAAATTACATAAGACAAAGTATACATTTCTGTTTGAACAGTGTTACCCCCCCTCCCTCAGTTTCTCCCATTCCACCCCCACACATTTTCAACGTAGTGTTTAGTATCACTGCTGCATTTGTTCAGCCTTTTGCCCATTATTTCTGTGTTCCCCCTTACCCTCCCAAAAACAGACAAAGAACAAACAACACAAAAGGAAAAGACAACAAAAACAGCAACAAAGAGATAAAAAAACCTCTCGTTTCCATTTCCTGAAGTTCATTTTGATAAATGTTACTTTATATGATCAGATGTACATATCTATTGAGCCTTTGTGATATCTCCTAAGAATATCTTCCTTTGGTCTCTGTGAATGCCTAGAGACGTGTATAATTTTATCATGTACCAATATATTCTTTTTTCTTTTACCATCTAATGTGTTTACTTGTAGATTTATAGGCATATTCTAGTTACCACAAATGAGGGAAACAATGCAACCTATGTTTCTTTGGATCT
Source organism: Perognathus longimembris pacificus (assembly GCF_023159225.1). Classification (NCBI taxonomy): domain Eukaryota; kingdom Metazoa; phylum Chordata; class Mammalia; order Rodentia; family Heteromyidae; genus Perognathus; species Perognathus longimembris. The sequence continues at coordinate 132,693,857 of NC_063162.1, read as the reverse complement.
AGCTTACTTTGCTTAATATAAATATTTTCCAAGACTTTCCATTTCCTTATGAATGGCACAATATCATTCTTTCTGATGGATGAGTAGAATTCCATTGTGTTTATGTACCACATTTTTTTCATCCATTTGCTCACTAAGGGGATCCTGGTTGATTCCATACCCATTGTGGTAAACAGTGCTGCAAAATACACACAAAACATACCCAGCTCCTCTGGGAGAGAACAAAGGCAGTACTCAGAGGAAAATTTATAGTTATCAGTGACTACAGCCACAAACTGGAGAAATCTCAAATCAACACTTTCATGATGCACCTCAAACTCCTTGAAAAACAGGAACAAACCAAACTCCTTTTTGATCCTTATTGTTGAAGAAAGAAATCAGAGCATAGAAAGAAGTACATTTCATAGCAATGAATTATAATAGAATTTTTTCTGATGGTGTCTTTGGTCTCTTTATATAAAATAAATTAGCAGATGAAATTTCCTTGTACGAATAGTTTGATTCTTCATTAGTGGACACAATTTCAAGACAAATACATGAAAGAGTATATAAATATGTTATACTTGAGGTAAAGTATAATTTTACTTATTTAGCTAACCCTCAGGCCTCAATCACAATGAAAAGAGTATAATTTTATTTTCTTTGAAATTATCATTTATGTTTGTAAAAATATGCAACCTGGTGACATTTGAGTTGATCGTGCTAGAGTTTATGTCTTTTTAAGAAGTTAAATTACCTTATTTCAAAGTTAAACCCAATAATTTATGATGTATACTACTCTCTAAGAATCCAAGGTGTATAAATTGTTTAACATACTACTTTCTATATATAAGGCCTTGATATTTGTTAACCACTCAGTAATAAAATTTTCCTCCAATTGATGTTCTTATAACAAAGTACTTTGCTTAACTTAAGTACTTATTTATATTAATAAGATGTGTTTTGCATCTTACTAATTTTTATTTGATAATTCTAAACTGACATTTATTAATACCTAACTTTCTATGATAGCTTGACTTAATTGCAGACCCTTTGGTTAAACGTGAATCATTGTTAGAAGTCTCTGTGGCTTGGCAATTTGAATTATAAGCTGGGTGTGAAATTTATGAAAACCTTTTGTTTTTGTCACTTTCCTAAAATGTGAGTACTTAGCAAAATGTTCACCAGGCATCCAGAACCACATTACTGCTGAGTGCTCTTCTGTGCCACATTTAAATGTCAGTTTCCTCTTATTCTGGAATGTGGCATAGGCATCATTAATTCTGTGTTGATCATGATCATTAGCTATACAGGGAGTATAAATGCTGAACACTAGCAAATATTGGCACATGATAGCATGTAGGCTAAAATTATGGCATCAGGTTTGTGAGACTATAAATAAACAAGGAAAATGAGCCTTGTGGAAGAAGGAATTATGCCTTATTCACTTAATATACTCAGTGTGCGGTTCTTATAGGTGGTACTAAGTAGAGAATAAGTCTTAGATTCACTTATATACTAAATATTTTTCATTATACCAGTAAACAAAGTGTGAAGGGAGAAAAATGAAGGGATTATCTCTACTAAAACATAAAGTACTAACCACTAGAAATAATTTGCTAGCGTAGGGTAGAAGAAGGGAAGGAGTTCCTGAAGAAATTGAAATTCCAAGTGAAAGCCTTCCCTGCAATACTTTGTTTTTTTCTTAATCTCTATGCCCTTATTACTAGGGTCCTTGGAAAGAACAGGAGTGAATTTCCTGAACGTAAAGTTTTTTAAAGCACACATGAAAAAGTATCTACAATTAAACTTTTACTATCAATTTAAAATGCTCTGTGTGTGTGTGTGTGTGTGTGTGTGTGTGTGTGTGTGTGTGTGTGTGTATTTCCCAGCCTTGGGACTTGAACTCAGGGTCTGGGATTGAGCCTGAACTTTTTGCTCAAAGCTAATGCTCTACCATTTGGGTTATGGCTCCCATTTTGGCTTTTCGGTAGTTAAGTGGAGGTAAGAGTCTCACAAACTTTGCTGCCCAGGTTAGCTTCAAACTGCAACTTAAGATTTTAGTCTCCCCAATAGCTAGGATTACAAGCATGAGCCACCCGCATCCAGCAAAATTTATTTTCTCGAAACACATTATAATAAAAGGTTTTGCCTATTTAAATACTCTTATTCTAATGTATAAATAGGAATCAACCCCAGAACCACAGCCATGCTGGACAGGCATTCTGTCACTGAGACATACTGCTACTCAATGTATTTATTTTAGAGGTATATTTTCTTTGAATATGTTCATCTGCTTCATGAAGTATACATTTTGAAGTAATATAAAAAACTTTTAGTTTATAAACTTTCTAAAATTAATTTGGATCAAGATTAATTTGGAAACATTGAGAACCAAAACAAAAATAAACAAGTCTATTTTTCTTTTTCTCCCCATAGGCAGACTTAATGAATAACACTGGTTTAAGATTGTGAAATAAGCAAATTTGTATTTTACCAAATGTGTTGAAATACTAAGGCTAAATAAATACCTTTATATTTCCTAGATTACTGTTCAGTTGTAACAATTGTGGACCAGACGAGTGTAAAACTCACTTGCCTGTTGTTTAGTGGAAACTATGAAGCCCTTCCCATAATTTATAAAATCGGAGACATTGTTCGTTTCCACAGGCTGAAGGTATAGTTCATATTTGCTAAACTTTTGTATTTGTTTGGAGAGGCTTCTATGTTGTTCACTAAAGCTATCTAACACTAATTATGGTTGCATTTTGTTGTATTATATCAGGAAGTAAGAAATGTAAGTAGTATCTAACCTCAAATAATTTATAGTGGGATATTTCTTAATTTAGATTAATGGCCTGTTCTCTTTTCCTAGAAATGTATGGGTGCTTTAGTTCTATTCTTTCTTTTTACTTCCACATCTAAATTGATGCTGTAAAAGTTTTCCACATAAAATTTGATAAAAGACAGGAGCAATAGCTCATGACTTCTTTGTTGTTGAATTTTGGAGACAGAGATCTTATGATGTTGCCCAAACTGGCCTCAACATCTTGAGCTCAAGCAGCCCTCCTACTTTAACCTGCCAAGTACCTGCAACTGTAATCCTATCACTACTAACATCATATATGAGTTTCACCTGTGTTTGTACTCCTATTTTCCTTAAAAACAAAGCTAATATCATATGTCATAATATAACTATTTTGCTTGCATGGCTTTATTTTCATTGCTAAATGTTATGCTATTGTGACAATTCATCATAATGTATATTTTTTATTGTTGTTTTTGAACATTTAGGTAGTTTTCAAATTGTAGAAGTTAGAGTGTAATGAACAGTCTAATTGCATGTATTTTAGTGAATGTAAATGTAGGTATACACACATTTCAGTTGTTATGCTTTGTGAGCTGCAGTGCTAGAACCTAGGTATGCTTACACTCACCTGAGTTTTCAGAATGCCTATTACTAGTCTATACTCCCACCAACCACAGAAGAGAAGTTCACTTGTTGCACATTTCACTAACTCCTGGTATTTTCATTATTGGTGTTTTGTTGTGTAGGGTAATATCATTGTGATTTTAGGTTGAATTTTCCTGAAAATTCATAAACTTGAGAACCTTTTCAAGCTCTGAACCACAAAATATGTTCTAAAACATAAAAATTTGTATTTTGTTCATGTACAGAATTAATTACTCTGTTAATTTCTAGGTTTTGGTACCAGCAAATTATTTTGTCTGTACCTGTTTTCTCCTGTATCCCCCTTTCTTAGATCCAGCAATATAAAATGGAGCCTCAGGGCATCAACACCTCTGGGTTTGCATCTCTGACGTTTGAGGGAACTTTGGGAGCTCCTGTCACACCTCGCACTTCCAGCAAGTGCTATTCCTTCTCAGCTGGGGACCAAAAAATGGTAGAAGCCTTAAGAGTTTGGGCATCTACACATATTTCCCCTTCTTTAACCTTAGTGCAATTGTGTAATGTTCAGCCGATGCAGTATTTTGACCTGACTTGTCAGCTATTGGGCACAGCAGAAGTGGATGAAGCATCATTTCTTCTAAAGGTACATTTTTTAAAACAGACTCTTCCTATTGTTTTTATCCATGTACTTTTTTTTTTGCCAGTCCTGGGGCTTGAACTTAGGGTCAGAACACTGTCCCTGGCTTCTTTTTGCTCAAGGCTAGCACTCTACCACTTGAGCCACAGCGCCACTTCTGGCTTTTTGTGTGTATGTGGTGCTGAGGAATCAAACCCAGGGCTTTGTGCATGCTAGTCAAGCACTCTACCACTAAGCCACATTCCCAGCCCTCCATGTACTTTTGTATGTGAAAATATCTGCCTTCCTGTCAAGATCATTCGCTTTGTCACTTTATTCACTTTCTTGATTCATTAATGTGAATTTTCCTCCTCCTTACTGCCTGTCTCATAAGTAGGCAATGGATAGTTTCCAAATGCTTGTTATTCTGATCATCTTTGAATCAGCCAAGAAGTCATAGAGAGTGGACAGTGCTCTGTGTCCTTGTTCCCAGATGTGTTTGACATACTAGCCCAGAATTAATTTCCTTTTCTAGCACCCACTATTTTCATTCTTTCATATTCTTTTTTTTTTGCCAGTCCTGGGCCTTGGACTCAGGGCCTGAGCACTGTCCCTGGCTTCTTCCCGCTCAAGGCTAGCACTCTGCCACTTGAGCCACAGCACCGCTTCTGGCCGTTTTCTGTATATGTGGTGCTGGGGAATCGAACCTAGGGCCTCTTGTATCCGAGGCAGGCACTCTTGCCACTAGGCCATATCCCCAGCCCCTTTCATATTCTTAAACACTGATGTAAAGAAAACATTTCTATCTGTACCTTTTATAAGACTTTCCTAGTGAAAACCAAGGGGGGATGGGAATGACATACAGGATACATTTCCAACATAAGAATAAGTATTCTAAGAATGTTACCAAAGTGGGCTCGGTATGTGGCCTAGTAGTAGAGTACTTGCCTAGCATGCATGAAGCCCTGGGTTTGATTCCTCAGCACCTGCACAAAAAGAGCTGGAAGTGGTACTGTGGCTCAAAAGGTAGAATGCTAGCCTTGAGCAAAAAGAAGCCAGGGACAGTGCTCAGGCCCTGATTTCAAGCCCCAGGACTGGCAAAAAAAAAAAAGAATGTTAACAAAGATTCTTGGAAGGCTTTATTTGCAACATAGTAGTTACTGATTTATTTCTTTGCTTGTTTTTTGTAGTTCTAGGACTTGAACCAAGAGCCTTGCCTATGATATAGGCCAGGCAAGCGTTTCTTACCTATATGCTACATCTCTAATCTCTGAATCATTTAATGTAGAAAAAAATGAATCAATCCAATAAAGATTGTGCATATAAATTTAGCTTATCCTTATCATAAAATAATATGAATACATTAAAAATTATACTTGAGAATAATATTAAATTTTCTGATATAGTACTAAAAAAGAGAAAACCAAAAAACAAAACTGTAAAAGCAGTTTATATGAAAACACTTAAAAATGTATGTTTTATATATGAACAGATGAAAAAAGATAAGGTCAGTTGGTTCATGCTTGAGGTCCAGCTGTGTGACTTTCCCACATTCTTCATTTTTCATGTTACCTATCAGTCATATTTAGTCTTTTTACAATCAGAAATTAATATATATCACATTTAAAATATTACAGATATGTAAAAGCATTTATTTTAAGTAGTATTACCGAAAAGGAAAATGGTTTTGTGGTGATTTTTTTTTTCATGAAGATGCTTAAGTTTGCTCTGTCCTCTTTGTGTCAGGTGTGGGATGGCAAGATGCCACCGTTTCCATCGTGGAGAGTCTTGACACGAGAGTATATTCTTGAGGGTGACTTAAATCAAATAGACCGTCTCCAGAATCTGATAATAGACGTCGTAGTCTATGATAACCATGTTAAAGTGGCAAAATCCCTTAAGGTGAATAGCAAAGTGTTCACTATTACCGCTTTAAATTCATGGGGGGGGAAGGGGTTGTGGTTGTATGTTAATTTTATAAAATATTTTGATCATTTGGTATATTTTGGTTCAATGTATTTTTGTGACAAAAAGTTTAGAGACTAAATTAACTTGAAGTTTATTTCCTTGAATTTTAAGTTATAAAATTTGTTTTAGCTAATAAAACATGTTATAACAGTTATAAAATGGAATGGACATTTCTTAATTGGAAACATCTCTTCTAAGTATGTATATAACATATAACATATATATTTATAAAACATACATCATCATAATTATGTTTGTATTAGTTATCCAATGAGTAATTTGACTATTTTGAGGGAAAGACAAAATTTAAAATATTATATCTAAAGACAAATTCAGTGACTGGTGGAGAACAATTCAATTATTTTTCTAAAGGAATAGTGAAGTGGAACTATGACTCAAGTGATAGAGCACTAATCGTGACCAAAAAAGACTTAGGACAGCACCCAGTCCCTGAGTTTAAGCCCAAGGACCAGCAAAAAAAAAAAAAAGCAAAAAACAGGACAATAAGGAAATAGTGACTTCTTAATATGCATAGTTGTATTTCTATATTGAAGTAAGCTTTTAGATCTTTAAGCTATACTTTTATAACTATTATAATCTCTTTAATTCTGTTTTGAAATAATCCATTATTGACAAAACTAAACAGCATTGAATTTTTATAATAGATCATTGGGTACATTTCATAATACATTCAGCCAAGTTTTAAAAAATACAACACTGCCTCCAGAAGGAATTTCTGATAATCGCAGTTTTTTCATATTTACAGTTTATAGAAATAAGTAGCATTCTGTCACTTAAATTTTATTTAAAAATGAAGCATAGTAAGGAAGACGTAGTAAAATAAACCCTCATGTGCTCATCATTCAAACCTATTTGTAAATAATAAACGCTTGGTTTTTAGGTTGGAAGCTTTCTCAGAATCTATAGCCTCCATACCAAGCTCCAGTCAGTGACTTCAGAGGCCCAGCCTTCACCATTAAGACTGGAATTTCATCTCCATGGAGGTACCAGTTATGGCCGGGGAATCAGGATCTTGCCAGAAAGTAACTCTGATGTGGAACAATTGAAAAAGTAAGCATTTTGTGCACCTGTTTAGAAACTGCAAACAAAGTTTTCATAGAACTAATTCCCAAGGTAATACCGTCCTTTGGGGATTCGGGTAGGTTCCTTGTGTCATCCTCAGAGCCTCCTTTGCCTTTCTCTACTGACCACTTACCCTATTCCCTTTGTAGCTGGGTATCAAAACAGACCATCCCTTGACACTTGTCCATGCTTTTTTTTATTAGATAAGTTACATGAAACAAACAAAATGATTTTAACTTAGTCCTGCCGAGCCAGCCAGCAGTGAACGGGAATCCTGACTGAGGGCGGCGAGGATTAAGGAAAAGGAAAAATACAAGACAAGAGAAAAAAGACAAGAGGCAAAGATGGGGTACGGGAGGTCTGCATCTCGAGATTGAGACTCAAGACTGCAGCCAAGTTTATTCTTAACTTCCAGTTTATATGCAGTTTTGGAACCAGGGAATAGCATAGGGTTGTTAAAATTTAAGAACACACAGGGGCTTTGAAGTTCACAAACATTTGATTACAGTAAACACAGGAAAAGGTAGATTAACATAGGAATCTACTCCAGCGGACATAGCAAGGTGCAGACAATGGCAAAGCAATTCCAGATAGTGCCCGTGAACAAAGGTCCTTGCATCTGGTACATCCTAGCGATAACAGCACAGCCAGTGGTAAGAATGAATCTAGCTGCAAGTTTGGCTCCCGACATTCTGGCGACATCAGCACAGCCAGAGGTCAGTATGAGCTTACTTGCTAGCTCAGCTCCGGACACTTAGTAACAGAGCAAAAGTAGCAAGGTAAGATTTTTTTTTGCTTCTGTTTTTTTCCCAGTCCTAGGGCTTGAACTCATGGCCTGAGCACTGTCCTTGGCTTTTTTGCTCAAGTCTAGCACTCTACCACTTGAGCCACAGCACTACTTCTGGCTTTTTCTATATATGTGGTGCTGAGGAATTGAACCCAGGGCTTCGTGTATACGAGGCAAGCACTCTACCACTAGGCCATATTCCCAGCCCAGCAAGGTAAGATTTTTAACAACTAAAGTTCACTTATTTACACTCAGGCCCTTCTTCCCTTTGCCTTACTCTAAAAGTAAATAAAGTAGGATAATCTATTTCAGCCAGAGGTTAGAAAACTTGATTACCTCTCTAGAATTCCAAACCTACTTAATCATGTTTCCAAAATTTGTTAAAATATGTCACAATTTGTGAACAATTTTAAAACATTTTTTTCAAATGTTTAGATGAGCTGAAAAGTAAATTATATCTTAAACTCTGTTGTGTATTCAAGTCCCATTTTCTTGAAGTGTAACTATTAATTGCTGTCCATTTTCACCAGCATGGTAGAGAAACTTACAAAATAAAGTGTGTATGTATTTTCACGGATAGAAAACATTTTTCTATAAATTGAAATGAAATAACTACACATCTGAGTTTTCATTTGTTTTAGTGTGTCTTTAAACTTCTATTTTACTAACTTTGATAATTTTGTTCACATTTCCAGTAGTTCATGGAATCTAGAAAGATTTTTCTAACTCAGAACATCATCCATAAAATACTCAATCTTTTTTGGTTTGCAGTATTTCATTGCCTCACTGTTCTACTTGTATCTTAAACTCTGGTTTTTCTTTTCAATGTCTTTGGAGTCTTCAGATAATCTAATGAAAGTTCTAGGCCATTTACTGAAAACACAAAAAAAAATTATAAAAAGTTTCACTGATCTCCTGAACTTTTGTAGTAGCACCAAATGTATTCATATCAAGTGTGTGTTTTGAAATTTAAATTTATATTCTTTAAATTTTAGAGCTTTAGAATCTGCAGATTTGACAACCTGTCAGCACCATTCAACATCACCTCATCCAGAGCATGATGCAACCCTTTCAAGTAAGAACAGTTTTTACTTTAACAGTGTTGTTCCTATGAAGTATCGTAGCCTTCTTAACATAATTCACTTTTCTTCTTATCTCTGTCTCTCTTATTTTTAATTCACATTCATATTTTAAGGAACACGCTAAACTTTTTATCTGTATCTCATACAAAGGTAAACATAATTCTTACTGAAATGTTATATAACATTTTATAGTGTATAGTGATTATTTGATTTAGAGTGGATATATGTGTGTATATAGATAGATATGTACATATTTTTTCTGTATTCTTAAAAACTTAATTTTTGAGATAACTATTATTGTCTATGTGAATACACAATAATTCATATCTAAAGATTTAAGCATCCAAGACACAAGATTTCTTTTCTTTTTCACTTTTGTCTTAATATCTGATTGTACACTCTGAGTCTAGGTTATGGTTTTAACCCCATGTTTGTTTGTTTGTTTTTTAACAATCAAACTCCTTCCTTACTCTGATATAAGAACCATTTTGTGGTTATTTACTCTATTTCCATAGAAAGTAATGATACACAATGAAATTAATAGGTATTCTTGGGTAGCCACTTAGTAAATGCCTGCATTCATTATTATTTAATCATAACAACAGTTTTGTACAATGTATTATTTTCTCTCTGTTTAGAAAGGGCACAGAGCTTTGAGTGACAGGCACTGTATAATTTTTCCTATAATTATTTAGCTGTTAATTGAAGCCAAAACAAATTTCAATGTTCATGCTTCCTTAAATCTCTCTATTTAGAAGCATCTGGGAAGTAGCATTTTGCTCTCTTGTTAAGGTCCCTGTGTATGCACTACCTGTAGGGGTTCAATTTAGTTTAATTGACAATCATTTAGTGACAATATAATTTGTAATTAGTTTATAAAATTGCTTTTCTCTTTTGAAAATATTTTTGTATTCTTAAATTAAAAAATGATACACAACTTAATACCAAATTGAGTAATTTTCTTTCTTTTTGCCCTTTAGTCCTTGTCCTCTGAGGAAATATTAACAGTTTAATGTGACTTCTTGAATATTGTTACCGACTAATGGAGTATACCCAGGAGGCAATCATAATGTTAGTTTCTTTAAGACTATTTTATAGAGCTTTGTCTGGCATGATCTAAATGGCTCAACCTTATTGTTTTCATTGTTGTACATTGTTTCATAATAGAGCCATTCACCCTTTGATAAACATTTAGGTTATTACCTGTGTTTTGCTCTTATAACAAATGCCTCTATAAGCACTAAACATAGATATGTATTTCTGTGCACTTATTTAAAAATAAACAACCCACTCCTAAAAGTAGAATTAGTGTGTCAAAGAGTAAACACACGTTTTATTGTGTTTTAATTTATGCTACCAGATTATTTATACAAAATGTTATAGGAATCTGTACCTACATTGTTGTGTAGGACAATATTCTTCTTTCCTACCCTGGGAGGATTGGATGTTAATTATGTAATATTTTGAAAATGTAGCTGGTAAAAGGTAATATCTTAAATAGTTTCTTGACTACATTAAAGCTGAAAAATCGTATATATTTAAAACAACTACTCTTATCTGTTTTTCTTGATATTTGTCTGCTTTTACCCTTTACCTGATTTTCTGTTCGATTCTTTGTCAGTCTATGGGAGACCATGTATGTTTTTACATGTGTTTTGTAGTCATATTTACTGCTTTTATTGCTTCTGAATAATTAGTATATCATTCACTTCATTTAGCATTATCTACTAATTAAGTCGAGTTGAAAAAATTGCACCATAACAGCTTGCATTGTCCCTTCAAATTCTCTTACCTGGGGTTCTTATGTTACCCACTGGTGATGCTCAGGAGGAAGGACTAGTCATACAGGTGCTGGGTGTGATACCTCATAAAAAATAACATACAAGGCATGTTACTGTAAATAATAGAACACAAGCAAAATGACTGCAAAATACTTTTGTGTGTGTGTATGTGCCAGTCTTGAGGCTTGAACACAGGGTATGGGCATTGTCCATGAGCTTCTTTGGCTCCAGCTAGGATTACAGGTATGAGCCACCAAATGCCCTTCTTCCAAAATATACTTCTGTGAGTCTTAAATTCCTCATTTGTGAATTACAAAGATTTTTGATGTCCTAAATATGCTATTTATCAGGCCATTGTATTTGTTTTTATATGTTCTCTATTTAACCAATTTCTGTACTTCAGTCACAATATATTATATGTAATAATGAGTTTTTAACATACAGAAATGTTAAAAATTGGACAGCAAATAGTCTTGTTCCCACCACCTGTAGTTGGTTTCATTGTAATCCTTTCCTCTGCCACCTATGGGTATCTCCATTCTTCCTCTTTTTCATCAGTTCTTACTACTTTCAAAGTAAATTGCAGATATTGGTAAATCTCCTAAAGACACTATGAATGTAATTAACTAGCCTTCAGTAATTGCTTAAAGTTCTTTTTTTAATTTTGAAATAAATTACGTGTAATGAAGTGATACATTACCATGTACCAGACTATGTGTTTTGACTAATGCCTAAATGTACATAAAACAAAATCCCTATGGGCCTTTCCTGTTTTTAGAATATTAAATGTTACTCTTTTGTATGTGCTATATGTTTCTGAGATTATCTGTACTGTTGTATGTATCAGTACATTCTTTAATGCCTTGTAATATACTATGAACTTCACATTTTTTAAATCGAAATTTATAGTTGTACCATTTTTATTTCCTTTTTCAGTTTACATTACTGTAATGTTTTAGTCAGAAGTCAAGTGGGAGTAAATATGCCTTTATTTCTAGACTTCTCATTTATCACTTATTAGTACATAATAGTATATTAGTGACATATACATCCCCTTCCTACTAATTTCCAGTTATTGCACATTGTTGAAAAGAATTTTTCTTTTCCTTTGAACAGTTTTGTCATTGTAATCAGTATTGTACTGTCTTGACCACTGTGTTTTTAAATTATGTATGTAATCCTCCAGTTGTCTTCCTGTTTAGTTTTCTAGATTTTGTGCATTTCCACTGAAGTGACAGAATCTGCATCTCAATTTTTGTATTAGGGCCTAACCTATTTTAATTAGAATTGCATTAAATTTATAGATCAATAACAGTGTTAAACTTTCCAAAACACAAAGCTCTCCTGTCTCAACATTTATATTTTCTTCAGTTTCTCTCTTGGTGTTTTATAGTTCTCAATGTCACATTAAAATTTTGTAGAGGACATAATAACTACATTTCCTTTTTTGTTCTGTTACAGGTTCTGGATCTCTGTCTTTACATGATGTTGAAAGATGTCAACAAAGATCTGCTACAAGTAAGCCATGTATCATTTTGGGATAAGTCATAATGCAGTCATGTGAATATTGAAGTTTGTTCTTCCACTTGTGACAATAGACATACATGGGGGTAAAACTATGACTTTATTTAACTTTTATTTCTTTTTTATTGGCCAGTCCTCACACTTGAACTCAGGGCCTGAGCACTGTCCCTGGCTTCTTTTTGTTCAAGGCTAGCACTCTACCACTTGAGCCACAGTGCCACTTGTGGCTTTTTCTATTTATGTGGGGCTCAGGAATTGAACATAGGCCTTAATGCATGCTAAGCAAGCACTCTTCCTGTTAGCCACATCCCTAGCCCCTGACTTTTCTTTCTTTCTCCTTCCTTCCTTCCTTCCTTCCTTCCTTCCTTCCTTCCTCCTTCCTTCCTTCCTTCCTTCCTTCCTTCCTTCCTTCCTCCCTCCCTCCCTCCCTCCCTCTCTCCCTCCCTCCCTCCCTCCCTCCCTTCCTTCCTTTCTTTTTTTTTTTTTTGCCAGTCCTAGGGCTTGACTCAGCGCCTGAGCACTGTCCCTGGCTTCTTTTTGCTCAAAGCTAGCACTCTACCTCTTGAGCCACAGCGCCACTTCTGGCTTTTTCTATATATGTGATGCTAAGTAATCAAACCCAGGGCTTCATGTATGCAAGGCAAGCACTCTGCCACTAGGTGATATTCCCAGCCCCCACTTTTATTTCTTTACCTGATCCTTCACTGGTATAAAATTCAGATGTATGTCTCTAACTGAGTGCATATTTTAAGTCATGTATCTGTAAAGTTTATAAAAAGTATAATTAGGCATAATATTAGCTTAAGTATGTGGTTATGGTTTTAATGAATGTGGTAAATGTTTTTGTTTTGATTTTGCCGGTCCTGGGGCTTGAGCTCAGGGCCTGAGTACTGTGCCTGGCTTTTTTGCTCAAGGCTGGCACTCTGCCACTTGAGCCACAGTGCCACTTCTAGCCTTTTTCTACATATATGGTGCTGAGGAATTGAACCAAGGGCTTTATGTATTCAAGGCAAGCACACTTGCCAACAGGCCATATTCCCAGCCTCGGTAAATGGTTTTAATGATAGTGGTTTTAATGAATTCCTTGAATACCATTGTACTCATAAAGAATTTCCTCAAGATATGCCCCAAAACTTTGTTAGCAATAATAGTATGCCATATACACTCTTCTATTACTTCAGTAAGATGACTAAAAGTTTATTCATTTCAATGAAGGTTTTGTTGGATTTAATCTAGGTACAAGAAGTAATTGTCCTGACCATTTGAAATCCCATCATGCAGTGGCAGAGTGCTAAGTTAGAACATGTAAGAGGCAAAATGAAAGTAACTGAGTTAAGCTGAAGTTCCTAGCAGTTTTGTACCTATCCTAGTTTATAAACCGATTCATTATTAGTTTATAAACTGATTTATCTCCTATGCTACCTTTTTATAATTAGCTTTTTATGTTTTCTCTATTTCCCAAGATATTGCCCCTAGAGCTTTTCTTAACCATTTTTTTCAGTGTGAACTAACCCCTCCCCCCTCCACCTTTGCTGTCACTTTCCAAAAGTCATCCTCCTCTACTTTCTGTAGGACCCTCTTGACAATTAGTGTGAATATATATATATATGTACATATGTATATATAAAATAGATCAATAATGTCTGCTATTTGAAATATCGGGGAGAAGAGCTTATTTAGAAAATATGTTTTGTTACATTCTTTTGAGCAAATGCTAATTACAATTTAACCTGTTGCCTAAGAAAGATATCTCAGAGGTCAATATTTTAGTGAATATTTGAAAATATTTCACAGTTAACATTTTAATTTTCATAATGAAAATTAATTAATGGTTTTTGTTGGCTAGCATATCTCTGTTAGTCTCATATAAAAATTCTTTCTACACACTTACAAGACAAATTCTTTCTTATACCACGTACCTAGTATTTATTGGGTAGATTCATTGGGTATCTTCTGTATTCTTTGGATGTAAATTAACAGTTCACAAGGCTTAAATTATTTAGATTTCATAGCATATATTCAGTATGGGAGGAGTTATGATATACTAAAGACTCATAGATTATCTTTGGATTTAACATTAGAATATTTTATAGTACTTACAGATCATCAGCATTTGGAGAAAACACCTTTATGTGCCATTTTAAAACAAAAAGCTCCTCAAGAATATCGAATTCGAGCAAAATTGAGATCATATAAACCAAAAACACTTTCTCAGTCTGTTAAACTTCATTGTCCTAACTGTTCTACACTGTAAGTATTTTCTAAACTGAAAAAATTTTCATGCCACATTATTTGAATTCATACATGTCACTTCATGAAAATAGTTTTAAGTTTAGTGCATGAGTAAATTATTAACCTATGTATAGTATTTTATTTAAAGAATGATAAAGTGAAAGTAAGAAAATCTAAGAGGGTAAATGCTTCTAATTCACTCTCAGAACTATATAAATATATATGTGTGTGTGTGTGTGTATATATATATATATGAGTCTTCTTGAAATGTAACCAAATGTTAGTTTATTAAGTTCTCTGAAGCCAGATAGCTTTTCTAAAACAAGCAAAACAACTACTTTTTCCTTTCAACAATTGGAGAGCAGCTCAGAGATTTTAAGGGATTACCTAGTTGCACAAGAGAAACCTAGATTTTTTTTTAATTCTAAATCCTGCTATATGACTGTTTAAAAGTTAAAATTTTAGGAAATTATGGTTTAAAGAATAGGCCATCCTAGATAAGTGAGAGTAACTGGAGTAAGGAAAAATCAGGGTTAAGCAGCCAGGCTTTGAAATTGTTAGTGGTTATTGTAATTAAAGGTAGAGATTTACATAGGCAAAATTATCAAATATATCGAATAAAATTTCTCTCAGATAGTCTTTTTTAATTTGGGTAATTTCGATTTTTTACAGTTTACAGCTTTAATTAATGAAAATATTATTATGGATAATAATGGTAATATGTTTCCATAGGTTGGATGGGGGAAGAATTTCCAAAGTGTTTCAGAACATACCTATAGTACCAATGGACTTCTCTCCTCTGTGACTGTATTTTGAGTATGAAATTATAATTTGTTGGTACCTACAACACAGGAAAAGAAAGTCCTACATCTGTCTATTTTAATACATACTAAGATGGCCTTGTAAGAAGCTTGATGGAGGAGGAATGGGAAGTTATTGGCTAAAACGATGCTTTGGGATTATCTGCAGATTTTATTACTCATGTTATTTCAGTTCTACTATTACTATAGGTAAATGACAAGAGTCTAAGTGGGAGTACAGACTAACATACAGTTGCAGCTCATCTGGGTTTCATCAAAATGATATTTCTTTGGGGCCACAACTGGCCTTTAAAACAATTTATGACTACAGTGCTACCCAGAGCCACCAGGGATTTGCCTGAGGATTGAGACAGTTCCTATGGAAATTGTCGACTCTATTCTGTTCTCGTGAAAACCTAATAGAATTTAGCCAAAGGTGAGGATAACAATGGAAAAATAAGCATATATAAGCAGTGTATTAATGGTATCTGGACTCGCAGATTATTGTACATATATTAATTAGGTAATTTGTTAAATTGAGGTCTTCAAGATTATAGTAAAGTTGTTTTCTCAAACCACTGTCAATGATGTTAGGCAAGAAGTTCCACATGAAGACAACTTAAGTATAATTCTGCAAGATGCTTCAACTAAAGCCCCAGATACTAAACTACATAATACATTATTATATGATTCAAAAACCTGGAGCACTGAAGATCAAGGAGGGCGAAAAGTAGCTGTGCACTTTGTGAAAAATAATGGTCTTCTTCCTCTTTCAAATGACTGTCTCATTTTAGTCGAAGGTAGGATCCATGGTAATTTTGGTTTGTTTTACAACACTACTTGTACACCTTTATTAAAAATTAATTACTAATAAAAGTATTCTACAGACCAATTAGTCCAGAGGAAGCAAAAATACTTCCAATATAGACATCCCAAGATAGACTATATTCTGTCATCTGGATTTCAATGTGTGTGTGCATGCATGCAGACACATAGATTTATCTGAATATCATTTTAAAATTACACACTATATCATCTTATACTCATCTTTACATTTATTCTTTTTGTTGGATTCCTTCTGCAATCTTCTCAATTCCAAGATGATATAGTTGAGTGGCAGCTGCGAAGCTGATTTCTACTTACATTAGTTGTTTTGGCCTCTGGATGTCACTGTTGTTTCATAAAAATATCATGAAACTTATCTTACTGATAACTAAAGACCAGAGCATTCAAACAAGGAATGGACGTATCACAAGTATTAAAAGAAATAAATTTTACTATGTTTTTCAATTTTATGTCCACTCTGACATTTTCTGTATAACAGTTTATGCATAGAGCGTATATTTTTCTCATGCTTGATTTAATGATTTGTTACTTTCCTTGAGGCTTTTTCTTTAGTTCTCTAATTTAATTTTCATTAGAGAAATAGTTTGTTTCATTTTATTAATATACTTTTCGTTATTATAAAGTATTACCATTTTGCTGCTGACATGTCTTATTCATAGAAATAACACATAATAATAATGTGTGAAAACACATTTGAACAGTTTGATTTTTATGAACATAGTTTTTTCTGTTAGTGCAGGATACAGTTTGTCAGAAGCCACTCTTATCAATATTTGTGTTTGTTTTTAGCCATTGCAACAAATACTGCCTACCTCTTATGTAATGAAGTTATCATTGTGTACATATCAGCTCATTGATTTGTCTATTAGATTGTAAGCTCCTTAATGACAGGATATGTTGTTGTTTTTTTAAAAAAATTTTTACCTAAGTATACCTAGCATGTAATTGGCTCCCAGTAAATGTTTACTGAATAAATAAATATGTCTAGAGAAATAACTTCACAGGGTTTTCAATGAAAATTAAATGTGAGTTTATATAAATCTTCTAAGCATAAGAGAAAATCTTCGTGGCCTTTTAGCTATTACAATGACTTTGTAGATTGATTGTTAGTCATGATCCATGAAAGAATTAATGAGCTGAATTTTGTTAAAATAGTACCAACAGCTCAGAAAAATATAACTTTCAAGAGATCACAGACACGCCACAGTTTGGAAGAAAATACTTACAAAAGGTATAGCGTAAGGCCAGGAGGGCCTCTGTTTTAGGACTGCCTAGGCAGATGGGGAAAATTATAGTTGGGGAGTAGCCCATAGCCCAGACAAAAAGTTAACAATATCTGGAATATGCCTGTAATCCCAGGTTCAGGAGGGGTTTAACTAGATGGATTCACAGTTCAGGGCCAGCCCCAGGGAAAAAACACAAGATACTATCCAAAAATAAAAATAAAAATAAATAAAAAATGAAAGCAAAAAGAACTGCTACATCATTCATGTGGTAGAGCACCTGTCTTGAAACCATGCAGTTTCTTGTCAGTCTCGTCAGTGTTCACTGTTTCATGTCTTAATAGGTACTGAATTTCATTGGCATTATATTTGTACTACTAGGGTTTACTTCTTTTTTAATAGGTGGAACACTCGGTGAAATCTTTAAACTGTCCAGAAAGTTTCACAGTGTAATTCCTGTGAGATCTGGCCAGGAAGACCTGGAGATCCTTGACCTGTCAGTACCGTTCCTCATACAAGGAAATGTGTATTACTATGGGTATGTTTCCAACTTGGAGAACTTCTGAAATTAAAGCCTAAAATTTTAGTGTTTTATCTTCCTAGTCACTGTGTGTTCAACAAATGCTTCCTGAAGTGCCTACAAGTATGTACAGACAGTTCCTTATTTAGAATGGTTTGACTTCTGACTCTGACTTAATATAGTAAGAAAGTGATAGACATTCAATAGGAAACATACTGTAAATTTTGATATTTTCCCTATCTAGTGATAAATAATATTCTTACATGGCTCAGCTGGACTCTATTCTTAGACACGGGGCCTTGCTCTATCTTTCTTTCTCACAGCTGATAATCCACCTGTTGAGCCTCACCACTAAGCTGACATTTTCCTGGTGAATCAGAGGTGGAGTCTTGCAGACGGTTTTGCCTGGGCTGGCTTTGAGCCTCTATCGTTTAGATATCAGTTTCTGGAGTGGCTAGGGGAACAGATATGAGCCACCAGCACCCAAGTATAGTAATACTAATTTGCTTCATAAAACTATATGTGCTTAAATAGCAAAAAGTACTATAACAATGAAATTACATCATCTAAAATAGTTATTATTTTTTCTTTCATTAATTTCAGATGTAAAAACTGTTCCAGTTTGCGGACAATACAAAATTTAAATTCCCTTGCCAATAAAGCATCATGTATTTCTTATTCTGTGGCAGAAGGTTAGCCAAATTTCAATGTACTGCAATTTTATGTAATATCTTCAATGTGTGTGTGTGTGTGTGTGTGTGTGTGTGTGTGTGTGTGTGTCTGTATTTGTGGAAACATAAGACTTAGCTACTCAAACTTTTTGTAAGTGAAACTATTTACAGTGATTATAATAAACTACGATATATTTAAAATACTTGCAAGATCACTTACCTACTGGTATTGGTAGTAATAATGTATATTTTAATATTCAGTAACTTGTTTTCACCGATCATACAGATTCTCTTATCAAGCAATATGTTCTCTTAATTTTGAGACAAATACTATATTTTAGCATAGTGTCCCTCTGTGTTACTTTAACATGCTCCATGTTCTGTTTTCTACAATACTTACAGAACATCTATTTCCTGTCTATAGGCTAAATAGGCTTTGTACACTGACATATCTGTTGTCTTTCATTGAATCTTTGGTTCTTTAAGCAGGTACTCCTACATTCTTTGAAATTTTGCCTCTCAGTAACATTCCACTCTGTTGATGTTCTTTTACTTTTTTAACCGTTGTATTCAAAGTTTGAGATCTACTAAATACACTTGATGATTTAGAAAAATAAAAATCACTAGTTCCTTAAAATTGGAAACCCAGTTTCATTCCACTAGACTGAAATTTTATTGCATAAGTATTTACTTGTATACTTAGTTATGTTTTCTTCCTTTTAAGTATGACTGTATGGTCTTGCTGTTTCATATTTTGTTTGTGGTCCAGTGAAATCTCATGTTATTTTCATATGATCTCTTTAAAGTAAAGGTGTTCTTCCTGTTACATCTATAATAGAATTTTATTGGCTGTGTGGTCCCTCAACAAGGAATTTAAATTCATCCTTCTTGGTTTTGGTTTCATTTTTAACCATTTTAAGAAAGTTTGAAACCTAAAAATTAATATCTATTAACAATATCTATAAAATAGTGACATTCATGCTTCATATTTACATACTTTCTTAGTATTGATTGGATATAGGTTCTGTACATAGAAGTTGTTAGATCATTGTAAATATGCTGTCTTCTACTTCTAAACACAGAGGTCTCCATCTGAGCCTTTGTATTCTCATGGGATTTGGCATCTCTGATTCTTTATTCTTACTAAATTAGGAAATTCTAGATTCTGATACTTTTGTCTATTCAAACAAATTACATCTTAAAAAATAATAAATACATTTAAACTACAAAGGAGAGGCACCAAATATTTAACTATCTTCTGGTTTCATTTTTTAATATTCTCATATTTTAACTTTATTTTTCATAAGATTACTATCCAATGAATTATGTTTTATGTGTCAATTTATGGTTGATATAAAGATATCAACTCATATTAAATATATGTTAGTATCCAATCAAAGAAAACCTGTTTTTTTATAATGCCTTCCAAAGTGAACTTGCTAAGTGCATTTATTAAGTTGATATTGAAAAGAGTCATCTGTAACTTTTCTTGATATATTACATTCTGTTTTAAAATTTTTCAGATAATAAAATAAGGCAATTTTAACATTACTGTGATAATTCAGAATGCAGACTCAACATTGCTTCTTCATTTTCTTCACTAGCCCTGGGTGTTGTACCCCTCCGTTATGTGTTTGTTATGACGTTTACTCTTGATGATGGAACAGGTGTGTTAGAATCTTATCTCGTCGATTCAGTAAGTAACAGCCAGTAAAGATATTCCTAAATTTTTAAAAAAAGGCATATTTTAAACTTTTTTGTTATGTGGTAATTCATTGTTCTTTTAGGACGAGTTTGTTCTAGTGGCTCTTCTTTTGTGAAATTAGTTAGAAGATACTAGCTCTATTTCAGATAAACTTAGCTTGGTCCTTACTCCACACCTGCTGTGAGTTCTGTGCCTTAATAACTGTGCAAAGAAAATAAGATCTGGCTTGATACATAAAATAGTGGCAGTACCAAGAAATAGTCTCCTGAGGCTTTGGCTCCTTTTTTATGTTATTACCATGCAGGCATTCTTAAATCATGTACATAAAAATACAACCTATGCCACAGCTCAACACTACCCCACAAAGGCTCAGTAATAATAATACATCTTTGATACATTCTTTCTTCTTTATTCCTAAAAAGATTTAAGGCAAATTAAGAGTAAAAGCAAATAAATCTGAAATTGTTGGTATTTATCTTTTTAATACAACATTATAAATCATAACATTTGAAAAATAAGAAACTGAACAATCAAAATTTGAGGAGTGATTTTCCTTACCTTGCAGAAATTCTACTCCAAAGCCAAAGAAAAGATACATGGTCACACTGTGTGGGAATTATTTTACTCATCCCTCTATTGTGCTTCTTTCACCTTCATATTTCATAGTAGAGAGAATGAAATTACTTTATTGGGGAAATGGGTATTACCCTGTGAAGCTAGGGGGAATTCTACAAGACAGTTGTCAATTCTGACACATCCTAAGTCCATAAGCCCCCTAGACCCCTCTTAGTCTTGATAATTGTTTTCATGGTAATGAAGTAATCTCTGGATTATAGATTGTATTAATTTCTCTGTAACAATGTATAGTAATATACATAGAACATTCCCAGATAAGTAAACCTAACCCAAATCCGGGTAGGCCAAGAGTTGTTATTTGGACTCCATCACATGTATATATATATAGTTGACCGCTTTCATCCTCCTCTGTGATCACTAGTCCCAAACTCCCTCACCCTAAACCACATGGTCAGAGCAACCAAAATCACCAGTATCCCCCCAGGGAAATAAAGCTACTTTCTGCCAGAATGACTTTAAGATTGTTCCCAAATGCAGAGGGCATAAGGTTTGGGTTTTGTATATATGGGAAAAGAATACAATGTGACAGAGTAAATTTTTCAACCGTCTTCATAACTCATCTAGCTCCAGTCATGTGCCATCTTCATGATAGGGGTTACAGTTAACTAAACAAAGAAAATAACTTCTTCTTTGACACTTAAAGCAGAGAAGGAAAAAAAACTAAATAAATACATACTGTATGGTGTATGTCCTTAAGTCAAAGAATTAAACAGGACTTTATGTGTATATGTACATCAAAGTTGGTTTAGGGTTCAAAGTAGTAAAATCATATTTTATAGTTCAGAATTATACTTTGGTGTATGAATGCTTCAATCTTAACAGAATGCAATCTTTTAGGTTACTTTAACAAATTACATAATATTGCACATGCAATATTTCATAATTTATTGTGATTTTAGAAAGATTAGATTCACTAATTCCATTTCCTTCACAACTTTTTCAAGGATAAATTTTTCCAGATTCCAGCCTCAGAGATCATAAATGATGACGACCTTCAGAGAAGTCTGAGCGTGATCATGGATAGGCTTTGTCCTCCAGGATTAAAACTCGGTGGTAATAGTTCAACTATTCTCAACTATCTAATCTCTTCACTTTAGAATGAAATTTCAACATCCAGCTTGTCAAGTACTCAGCAGTACCTCTGATACCTACTGACATATCAGACAGAAATGAATAAAAGAAGTCTGTAGTCTTTTGAAATGAATGAAGGAGAAGTAGTTTTGGTCACAAGCACATTTGACATTGACTTTATGCATGCAGACATTTGTTGATATTATACTTAGAAGAGATGACATTTTGACCAGAATCATTATCTAAATTAAACTACATCCAGCCTAGCTTATTTATTGATGAATTATCTACATCTTCACATTTTGCATGGTTTTATTTTACAAACTTCAATGACCCTTCTCTGTTTATACATGTCTTCCTGTGAATTTGTATAGATTGCCACATAGCAGTCCCAAAATGATAGTTGTTGTACGTCTGTAACAAAATTTAACAAGGTTTAACAAAAGTTACCTTATTTTTAAGTTTTAATTTAAACTTTTTTGAAGTTTTTAGGTAGGTTTCTAGGAGTAAGAACATTGACTGGGCCTGATAGCTTTTGCCATATACTGCCAGATTGGTTTTCAAAATTATTTCGTATATCTATACTTCTGCCAGCAGGGTAGACGAGTATCTTTACTTTTGCCAGAATTTAGGACTGTATCAAAGGCTTTTTAGACTTGAACTTAAAGAAAAGCAAAAAAAAAAAAAAAAAGTCTTCCGGAAATACATAAATAGTTATACTATGAAGAAAACCAATGTTTGGGTGTGGTAGCTGTGGCTGCCAGCATTGCTCTGTACTCGCTACCTGCTGGTAAGTCCAGCTGGCCAGGCATCGGGTCTCAAGCTGTTTGGACGTTCTGGTTCAGTTGCTTTTCAATCATTTTGGGGAAAAAGAAATAAACAAAAAAAAAGAGGTCAATAAGTAGTCATCAGGGGTTGCAATAAAAATTATTGATGAGATCGTTTGCTACCTTAGCTGTCAAATATTTACATCACTTTTATATATTTGAGGAAAAATTCAAATTCGTGGAATTATTTGTAGAACTAGATGCATTACTGGCTAAATACCATTTTCTTTTCTATTTGTAGATTCATATCCATGGTTAGAATGCTTTATCAAGTCATATAACATCACAAATGGAAAGGAGCAGCACGTTTGCTATCAAATTTTTGATACGACAGTTGCAGATGTTGACTAATACTGCCAGTGAATTCATTATCTGTAAAACATTGTAATTTTTGAAGGTGGCACTGCTATGGATGAAATTCCTATAAAACAAAGGAAAATGTCATCGGCTTTTAAAATACCATTCAAATTTTCATTACTCTCTCAGATTTTTTGTGTAAATAGTTTGTTACCTGAATAGTGCTTTCTTATACATATGTAAAAAATATTTTGGCTGTTCAAAATGTACAGCATATTACCTTTCAGAGGTGTAAAAGAAAAAGGCGTTAGATTAATAAAGACTGTGTATTCATTTGAATTATTCAGTCATTTCAGGAAAGTTGTCAAAAATTCCCTCTTTGGACTTTTCCATATCTCAGACTATTGTTCTGAATTGTATTGTTTGCTTCTCTCTCTCTCTCTCTCTCTCTCTCTCTCTCTCTCTCTCTCTCTCTCTCTTTCCCTCCCTCCCTCCCTCCCTCCCTCCTTGACAAGGAGGGGGATTGGGAGGAAAAAGAACTGGGAGAAAAATGAAGGAGGGGGTGACATTACTCAGAAAGAAATGTATTCATTACCTGACTTAGCAACTGTAACCCCTCTGTATGTCCCCTTTACAACTTAAAAAAAAAATTGACTAAGATAACTATTGAGTAATCTGAAAATAGCTGCACAAATACAGAAAATGATTTTTTCTGATTAAAAAGCTCCCTGGAAAATAATGGCAGCAAGTTATTTGCACCTTTCGTGGGCAAGTATTTTTTGTATTGTAACTGCTCTAAAAGTCTCTTCAGTTCTTCATTTCAATTACATCGACCTAAAATAACAATCTATGGATATCCTATTGCTTCTATCCCTCAAAAAAGCTTATATGCCATGCCACTGACTACCTACCATTTATTTTTCAGTCACCAGGAACTATTTTTCTTAATTTTTGGTATGATGTAATTTGAGGAGGGCCTTAGATGATGCTATGAAGAATCTCTTTTTAGAAAACATTATAATGATCTAATATACAATATGTGTGGTGTTGCAAATTCCTGTGGTGTTAGTTAGATCAATATGTAAATCAAAATGCAATCTTGATGCTAGAATATTTGCTGAGATACTTTGCTGTGTATTTTATGGTTCCACATACCATATCTGACATCGTTTGAAAATAATGAATTTGCAATATTGGACTTGCAAAATTGCTTTCTACCTTAAATTGCAAAAGGGACACGTGGCATACATCATAATTTATCTGCCTCAGGAAAATAAAATTCCGTTCTGAAAGAATTCAACTGTATTAGGTATTAGTGCCTAATAATATTAGGCACTGAGAATTAACCAGAACCTGGCTTTGAGATTTTCCTCTATATTTTTGATGCTACCCTTAGTTATCCTCAGGGACAAAGAGTCTTTCAGAACCACACCCCACTGGCAGAATCATGGCACAGTGTGGTTAACACCTTAGAAAGGTAACCAGCTGCACTCACAACATGGTTTCTCCAAGTGGATCAATGTTTTGAAATGTTAAGAAAATCTGCCTAGTGGCTCTCTCCCAGAATTTCCCCTGCCGAAATAGATCACCTCATGAGAGGGTGAGTTTCTTGGAAGAGCTTCAATTTTTGTGTTCAAGCTTTAAGGCTTTACAAATAGAAATCAGTATGGGGGAGCACAATGGTGTATATTGAGATCAATATTTAAATCACTAGGAAATCCTGAGGCATTTTGTCAGGAATCCAGAATGATATAGTTACTAAGAATGGATGTGAGGCCTCTACATTATTCGACTCCACAGATAATCCTTCTCAGACTAAATTGTCATTAGCACCTGCCTGCTAAGAATTGGTAGTGATGGCAGAACTAGAAAGCGAGATTGCTTTCCCGGGCCCTCACTGCGGTAGCCAGCACTCACACCAATACTTCATCCTCAGGAAGTTGTTTCTCCGCACGCTCATCTGGAACAGTGACTGCTCTCCACTGACTTGGTTGGAAGGGCGTCACTCAGAACTTCACCAGGTAAGTCAAATTAGTGTCTCGTTTTTCCTTTTAAAAATCACCTGAAAAGAAACAGTTAAGTAGTAGTGGATTTCATTTCATCTGATCCTAAACAAAAGAAAAGAATTGGTGCAGGTTTCGCAAAAATATCTACTCAATTTTTTAAGCTTTTTACCATATTGAGAAACTATTTTCTGCCCATTGTTTCTTCAAAGTCTTCAGTAGTTCTGAAATTTAGATTGTAAACCAGTGAACCAGTTGGTTCCTTAAGATCCTTCTCAGTTTGACATTTCTTTGATTTAATGATTCATTTTTGTTCAGTTCATCCCAGAAACATTTCTGTTGTGTCTACTGCTGAATGCCCTAAAATAGGATTTCACTCTGTCCACTCATAAATATAACCCCATGTAACTAAAAGTCTTAGTTTAATGAGAATCTTCAGTGGAAGGAATAAAGGAAGCCATAGAGAACTGCATTACAGGCTGTCTTTGGGCCTCACTAAAGAGCTAACAACCCATAAACAGTCTAAGGGGGAAAAGTAAAAGAAAACCAAAAAATACTAGCTCTAATCCGGAATCATTGCTGACCTTCATTTAACAAACTTGCTTTCTGTTGCATTTCTTTCTCCTGTTGAAATAATTCCTCCTTGGCCTCTTAGAGAATCCCTTTCATCTCATCTTAGAGATCTTTAGCTTATCCATTCTCCGTTCAGTGTTTTAAGAAAGAGGAAAATAAAGTGCTTAGCTCCTTTATCTGAACAGAATGTTGTGGGTATTTTCTCTTTTTTTTTTTCTGTTTCATTCTGTAGCAAGTAAAACACTATCCTGGCAAGTTGAAATAGGTCCATTAATATTTTTTTAAGTTCCTTACACTTTGTTTAGGAAGTAGATGACATTTTAATGGAAATTACACTTAAAGAAATAATGACAAATTTGAATAACTTCACAAATTGTAATGCACTTCTAGAGGGTCCAGGTTGGCTGTATCCATCTACTCCAGTTTCTTATATTGTTCCTTCCACATCTGAGGTAGAATTAAAAGATTTCTGCATTTTTTTTTTTACGTTCTTCCAGTTTCCCTTGGGAACCCTAGTCCAAAATATGCAGCCAAATCTTTACTGTGGTTAATATGAATTACATTATACCATTATATACCATCCCCCAATTATATAATGCCAAAATATATAATTGCCTAGTCTGATTATGTGGAGATAAGTGGTTTAACTCCCATTTAGTAAAAGACATCCATTTCTTTTACTGATAGTGAGTTAGGAAGGAGAAAGACACATTAGGATGTGTACTGATGAAGACAGGAATGTTAAAAGGTTTAATAAAGACAGTCTGTATCAGTCAGTGCATTATTAATCTTTTGCCAATACTCAGTTACACCTCTGGTATGAGAAAAAAACCTGTAAAGAATCTGTACTTTAGTAACCACAATTTTCATGATTTAATAACTCCAAAAAGTACTTAATTAGTACATCAAAATGAAACACCTAAATCCCTCAAAGTTCATAAAAACAAGAATTTCATGTCTTGGCCAGCAATAGTTACCTTGTTTTCTTCCTATTATTAGAGTATTTCCAAATAAAATTTCATGTACATCTCCCTTAATACTCTTGAGGGACTGGTTCCAAGACCACTGTGAATATTAATATTTGTGGATGCTCAAGTACTTTAACATAAAAAGTATAGATAGCATTTTCATATAATCTACACAGGTAATCTTATGTACTTTAAATCATCTCTTCTGTAATTCCTAAACAAAAGCATTGCTTTTCTATTATTTGGTGAATAATGAGAAGGAAATAGTCTGTATATGTTCAGTATAAATGCAATATTTTCTTTTGGCTTGGTGGTTGGTTGCATCTGTAGGGTACGATACAGCCAATAAGAAAATGGATTAATTTGATGGAGGATATATATCAACATAATATCAAACTTTATTCAAAACTACCTCCCTCCCGGTGAGAAGAACCAGGAGAAGACCTAACAGAGAGGCACTTCTAATACAATGCATGAAATCTATTGGGAATAGTTTTTCACATCCTTAATTTTACTAAGAGAAACATCTGACAGTCAGGAGGAAGTTATTTTAATGTGAGTTAATGAAATGCTAATAATCTGGCTAAACACACATTGTTAATGAAAACTGTGTCAAAGGAGTTATCTATTTTCCTATTTGTACTATTTTTCTGGTACACTGAGAAAACTACTTGCAGAGTTGTCTGCCCTTGGAGACTTGTACTCCATTTTGACTGCTGTGACAAAAAGAAAAGAAACATGCATTCAGTTGCTTAAAAGCAGCAGAAATGTATTTCTCACAGTGTGGAGGTAGTCTATGAGCAGTGTTTGGAAGATTTACTCTGTGATGAGGGCTGACTTCTTGCTCTTTGTTTTACAATTACCTCCATGGTCTTCATGACATAATCACAATGGTCCTTCCTTCTGGTATAATTTCTGGGTTAGGATATTGTCATGTGTATTGAGTGTTGCAGAGATTGCTACACAAATAATCTGACATTGCCTCTCCCCACTTTTAACAGATTAAAAAATGAAATGTTGGCTTCACTAGAAATTTACCTAGAGCTGTAGCCATATTAATTTACAATTGTTAGTGAAAAAGGGCTCTTATTATAACCTAGTGATTCTTTCATGAAGTGACCAAGGGCCTGGTACCCACAAAACATTCTTTCAAATTATTCAAACAACGAAAAAATATTCAATATAGTTGGAGTACAGATTCCCTTGGGAAATGAGCAGCTACAGAAATGAAGCATGAATTTTAAATTTAAATTGGCCAGGATGAAAGAAAGTGGTTTTCTTAAGCAAACTTATGACTGTCCCTTTCATAACATCACAGTGTTTATGATATTTAATCTTCAAAACATGCTTCTATAAGAAAAAATAATTATACTATTTTTATTTTTATTTCTGTTTTATACTTAAGAGACTTATCTAAAACCTAAATCAAGCATCTTTAAGAATTCAAAACAAAATGGAAAAATTTTACCTAATATGTATGTATTCATTTATACATATTTCTACCATTCAGAAGTTTTATAAAATCACTCAATTTAACACTTATTATGCATGATCTATTACTTTTAATCACATTAAAGTTTCTGTTACAAAGTTTTCCTAAATAATTTAAATAAAACTTCCTTGAATTACTGTTGAAGAAATGTTTGATTCCACTGAATTTCTAGATTTAAAGCATAATTGAAAAAATGATATTCACCATTAGCTTAATGTTAGCTAACGTTATAGAAAGCAAGTCTTTCATAAGCTTCACATGAGGCAGAATTCATTACCCCTCATATTCCTAGTGTTGAGGTTAATATCTCATGTGCTTTTGTAGATTAATAATTATTCAGGTTTGTACTAAGAAGTTTGGCAAAAGTTTTATGATTTTTATTTGGTTTGGCAGTATAGGTCCTCACAATTAATTGAAGCTGGCCTGGCAATTGATAGATAGTCTAGATTAGCCTGGAACAAAACTTCCTCTTTTTGCCCTGCCTCGTACCAGAATTACAAGCAAGTACTGCCATGCCTTCTTTGCTAATTAGGCCATAATTTTCCTGATCAAATTTAGGTAGACCTTTAGTGGACACCAAAATCATACTAGACAGGAAATAACACACTTGGAATACAAAGGGAATACAAGTTTCTGATGGCAATAGGCCATTTAAGACTCAAAAGCTTAATTGATGTCATTGACTTCACTGAATTTGGATTGTTTATTCCTTCATCAGGAATTCTTTAATTTTCAAAAAGAAAGGAAAGCAAATTACAAAGAGAAATAGAGATTACCTTGTGAAGGATAAAACAATCTTATTTCATTTATTCCAAAGATATGCTTTAGACTTAAACAGCTTGAGATTTGGATTCTGGGCCATATGGATAACATTAACATTCAAGTCTTGTCTAGAAGGGAGAGATTGGATACTAACTTTTGTATGTAGCCACTGTTCTTGTCTGTATAAAGGGCGACTACTTTTGATCTCAAATAAATGCGTGAAGATATTAAAAGTAAAGATCTGTGAGAGTAATCTTGCATGAAATCTAAACCAAATTGTTCTTGTTTTGACCTATCTTATTCTGATTAGAAAAGCAGACTAAAAAAATTTTGTCAAAAGTTGAAAACCATAAATAAATTCAAATAAGTTGAGGAAGCATCCTCCCAAAGTTTGTCTTTTCATGGAAGTTTAGTTAAGCAATGACTTTGATTCAGTCATTTCCATGGTTTGTTTTGAAAGGTCTTCTGTTCAGTGAACATACATACATACATATATATATATATAACAAAGACATGACAAAGAAAGCAGGACCCAAGGTACCAATTCACAGGGAGACAAAAAAAAAAAAAAAAAAAGGGTGGGAGGCAGCCTCGGAACAAAGGGACTCAAAAGTGAAACGCAAACTCTAAATTATATATACATAAATCCAAATGTACATAATTTAATATACAGGCTGTAAAGAACACCAAAGATAAAGAAGCAAAAGACTTCTTTGTAATCAATCTTAGAGAAACTAAAGGACCCAATACATTTTTCCTCACACAAGATGTACACAGGTACTCATCTGAAAAAAAGCTGGGAGGAGGACACAGAATGAATGGGAAAAAGGGAAAAAATATAGAAGAAACAACAGCTGCAACAGCAACAGCTGCAAGGGGCACTGAGGAGAACAAACCAAGCAACTCAAGGGCAGCAGGGAGGGGGTGGAAATTAGAGAAAAAGAAGGAACAGATTACATGTAACAAAAGAAATGTATATATCACCTGATCTGGAATTGTTTTACAGTTACTAAACATAGAAGACATAAGCATTGCTGACTAGAGTACATTTGGGATAAGGTTTCTGATTATGATATTTTATATTTTGGTTTTTGAAAAAATAAGAAAGCAAGGGGCTGGGAGGGAGGAAAGGAGGGAGAAAAATGAGGAAGGGGATAACAGGTATGACAAGAAATGTATATGAATTCACTACCTTAAGCAGGTAACTAACCCCTTTGTACATCATCCACAAAAAAATATATATTCGTATATACATACACATATATTCACATATATATCTGCAATAATTCATTGTTATTTTTGAGAAGGTATTGAATAACTCTAATGGGATATTCTGAGTAAAAAATGGAGATATTCATTAGATCAGAATGTTCTTAAAACTTGAGAAATATGAGACACACAGTAGTGGTTTATGGATTGGGCCTTAACCTAATCTAGGCTACTACAAATGACCCCGCCTCATCATAGACATTTTTCCCATCCATAAATATAAAATTACTTACCATCTTTTAAACCATTACTGACCACCTGTCTTTGTAGTGAACTTTCATAAGTATTAGAGAAGCTTTGGGAAATTTTACTAGTTCTAGTGAATAATTTGTTGATTTTCCTCTTATAAAACATTTTCAGAAAGACCAATAGAACACTATTATCAAGATTCCAGACATCTTTATTTTCTGATTTGAAATGCAAATGTGTTTTGGCCTTTAATCTGCACAGTTTAAATCAAAGTAACAGTGATTATCTGAAATTTTGTCTTAAGTAGCAAACTTTGTTTTTCTCTCATAGTGGCACAGACAAGAAAACGACTATTTTATTGATGTGTTCCATTAGAAAAGGGAGGAAAAAGCTTTCACTGAGAGAATTGGCTTAATACAAGTGTTATACAGGCAGATGTATTCTAATTAGTTGGTAGGTGTTTATTATCTTTTCAGTCATCTTAATTTCTTTCCTGCCACACATGACAATTGATGAGGCAGCTTTCTCTCTGTTCCTGCACTTATTTGCAAGGTCTGCTTATCTCCAATTTGTCATTCTTTACTTACCATGACCTTTACATAGACAAGAATTCGTCTGCTCAGAATTCATTGTGAGAAACTGCATCATGTATTCCTTTCCAATTAGTAATCCCTGTTCATTCATATTTAGTGAAATTCTTAGAGCCTTTGTCATTGAAGTGGCCATTGAAATAGAAACATTCAATGTATATAACCCTTAAGCTTTTATCTGTGATAGATATGTTCATGTAGTTGAAGGAAGTAGTCTTATTTCAAAATGCAAACAAATATCACTAAGACTCTAGGGCAGAAGTGGGATTGGCTTAAGAAGTGAGGACAGAGCTGGAAAATGATGGAAGGGATGACACTGATCAAGAGGCATTGTACTTACAGGTTGACATGTTGAATTGCAACAACTACTTAAGACAATTTTTTAAAGAGGAATGGAAATTCATCAAGTTCTTCAAGTGCAAAATAGTTTTTTGAACTGTTGCCAAGTTATTGATATGTTTTCATCTAACTCTCTTGGATATATGTGAAAGTACAGGTAGGAGATGGTTAAGTAGACAGAGAAGTATATTAAACCTTCATTTTTTTAAGAGATTATTTTTTCCTGTCAAAAAAGCAGTGGAGAACTTAAGTGACTAAAAAGTTTAAGCCACTGCTAAATTCCATAGGCTTTATGGAGGAGGGGGGTAAGTATTAATGTTAATCGTTTTCAGGATCTGACCCAAGACCCATCCATAAACCTCTTCTCTCTAGGCACATTTAAACTAGTGGTGACGTGTAACACCATCTGGGTGTGAAATAGAAGAAGTTAGAGGGGGTTTGTTTTCTCATAGAAATAGAGACTGAGCAGGCCTTCAGCTCTAACACCATGCCTTTGCTTCCTTTCTCCTTCCTTCCTGGAATGTAGACCCTGATAATTTGAGATACAGTATTCATTCCAGGTAGAGGGCAGTGAGGATGAAGAGTCAAACCTTATCCTTGAAGAGAGTAGAAAATAATGTTGAAAATGAGTCTGTGTCCATTCATGATACATTGTTAAAAAAAAACAAACTCACTTCCCTTCCCACCAGACTTTCTGTTTCCATCTGAAACATGAAAATTCGATATGGGTAAGTCTTTAATTTTTTTTTATTTTGTTATTTGGGGGTCGGTGCATCCCCTCATCAATTTAAAGTTTTAAACTTGTTAGGTATCTATTAAAAAGTGAGTACTTGTGGTGGGCTGGGAATGTGGCCTAGTGGTTGCATGCTCACCTCATATACTTGAAGCCCTGGGTTCGATTCCTCAGCACCACATGTATAGAAAAAGCCAGAAGTGGCACTGTGGCTCAAGTGGCAGAGTGCTAGCCTTGAGCAAAAAGAAGCAAGGGACAGTGCTCAGGCCCTGAGTTCAAGCTCCAGGACTGGCAAAAAAAAGAGTGAGTACTTGTGAATTATTAAGTACTGTACTAAATATTTACATATTTTAATTAGTTTACCCCACATGGAGGCCATGGGGTAGACAATGAACAAGCACAGTGGATGGAGCATCGTGTGACCAGATGCATCTATAATTGAAGAAAACAGTACTGACAAATATTAAACCATTTTATATAACTAGTATGTAGCAATGTGAAGACTCAGATATTTTCAATCATGCTTAAAAATTTTAATGACAATTTTCCTGAGTTACAAGATGC
Source organism: Perognathus longimembris pacificus (assembly GCF_023159225.1). NCBI lineage: Eukaryota > Metazoa > Chordata > Mammalia > Rodentia > Heteromyidae > Perognathus > Perognathus longimembris. The sequence continues at coordinate 132,661,315 of NC_063162.1, read as the reverse complement.
TCACTTGACCTTCATTTAATTTGTTGTGAGGTATAAATATTTTCCAGATGACTTTGCAATTCGTGTTATGCCTACTCTGCTAATTCGGATATTTCTATTGTTGTGGGGTCCACAGATAACAGGCAATGAGACACTCAGATTAGAAAATTTTTTTTAAAAAAATTTTGAGGGCTGGGGATATAGCCTAGTGGCAAGAGTGCCTGCCTCGGATACACGAGGCCCTAGGTTCGATTCCCCAGCACCACATATACAGAAAACGGCCAGAAGCGGCGCTGTGGCTCAAGTGGCAGAGTGCTAGCCTTGAGCGGGAAGAAGCCAGGGACAGTGCTCAGGCCCTGAGTCCAAGGCCCAGGACTGGCCAAAAAAAAAAAAAAAAAAAAAATTTGAGCAAGAAAATACTGGTGTGCCAGGATTGCAGGTCCGGATCTCAAGATGGAGTCCAGGGCAGTCTCAGAAGGCTGCTTATATACCCCAAAAGGACAGGATTTTCCCCTTTGCTTAACTACAGGGGCTCCTTACTTCCCAGAGGTGTCAGTCACAACAACCAAGTCAGGGCCTCTTGATCTTCACTGGAGATCATCTAACAATCAGGTGGCAAAACAGTAGGGAACTGAGGGGGAGGGGGTGTTACAGGTGTGATCTGTACAGAGCAAAAAAAGTTCAAAGCAAGTTGGGTAAATACAATTACATGACTTGGGGGGGCAGCTTCAGAAAAGTTTTACATTGAACAATACAGAACAGTAAAAGAAACGTTTTACATTGAACACTGCAGAACAGTATTAACAACACTTGGTTGTTGAAAGCTAGTATAGCAACAGATTAATTATCTTCATCACTTCACTGTGATGAATTGTGTTGAACTTCACCTTCCCTTCATTTTGTCATTTCTTGATTTCACTTTGTTTAGATGATTTACTTTTCCATACTAAATTATTTATATATAAAGTTAATTTATCTGTAATTTATAATTTCTTGTTATATCTTATTTAATATCATTCCTGATTTTCCAAAAGTTTTACCAATCTAGGATTTTTTTTGGGGGGGGGATATGTAATAAGGCAACTTTCCCAGCTTTTTTTTTTATAATGGTATGACTGTCTTTTGTTAAACAGAAATCCTGAATATTCTGTCTGTAACTGAACTTCTTGTTCTTCTTGTTCTTCCATTGATAGTCTTTCTTATAACCAGCAACATAGCTAATGAGATATATAAAATATTTCTAGCATACATAGGATAAAAACAAAAATTCATGACTATGTAAGATTCTGGAGGATCTGACCAGTACATTAAAATATAAATCAGATCTGAGAGTAGACACGCAGTTAAAGAAAACACAACATTTAACTATCTGTAAAGTTTTTTGGGTTTTTTTGCTCTTAGAAAATTCAAGTCCCAACTGGGAAACTATTAATTCTAATCAAAACAGTAAATTAGCAGAACAAAAATTTAATTAACCCGAGGTGTAATGAACTGTCTTAACTATCCATGAAGCTGGGTAAGATCTTGAGATTAAAATTTATAGTGTTTTTTTTCCTCCTTTTTCCCCCCTCCATTCACAATTTAAATAGGTCCCAGTTCTGCATTTCATTTCCACAGGAGATGGCTGAGCTAGAGGCAAAAATGACCCCCAATACCCCTTTGAATAATGTGTAAGAATAATATGTATGTTGAAAGAACTATGAGTAAAGAATTGTGAGAAAGGTAAGGAGTGTGAAGCATGCTGAAGATTCCTAAAATTAAGATGCTGGAGATCAATAGAAAATTTAGTCTGGCTTCTTTTCTTTCTTATGTGTTCTACATTAGAGGTGAGGATGGGGTCTGATAGTTTGCATTGTTATCCCAGCTCCAGGAGGGTGAGATGGAGCCGGCTGGCAGTTTACAGTGGTACCCCTAGGCTATGATGCACCAGGAGGGCTTTGAGTTACTTCTTTATAGATTCAGTTCTGCCAAGTGTTCACTACTAAAAAGGCCCATAAAATAAGGATTTAAGGCTGTGTAAATTTTCTTGGTAATGAATTCTGTTTAAAACAGTTCTCAAAGTGACTACTTATGTATTCAAGTCCTGTAACTTTGCTGAGAGGAAGAGAGACAAGAGATAGAATGACAAAGTTGGGAGGGGGAAGGGGTAAAAGGGAAGGAGAAAGGAGGGAGGTGGAATGAACTTTTAGACAGAAAACATTCTCTTGGAGTTGGGCTGCTTTTTTGGCCATATTTTGAGTCTTTGTGGTAGGCTGAGTATAAAGGTGACAGAAGAATTAATCTGATGGAGTAAGACAATCTAGCATTTAGACCAGAATTTGCTTATTGCTGATTATGTTTAGCCAGGTTTGCCTTGAGAATCCAGAGCAAAACCCAGAGGAGAAAGATTTGACTAGCCTGAAACTCCTTCAGAGAGGTCAGTTGGAGCTAAGAAAGGCATGGTTGCTGAAGGGATTAGCACCCTTGAAAAGAAACCAAGCATTTCACATTCAAAAAAAAAAAAAGAGAGAAGATGTCTTGAGAACATCTCAAGAATTGATCAGACCCAATGCACCACATGCTTGAGGCTATGAAAGAGCAAAGTCCTTGGAAAGATTTTCCCTTGAGAAAAATACTCTATCTGAAGCACCCAGCTTGCACAGGACCACCTAGGAAATTAAGTTCTCTGGATTTATTTCAGTGTGTTCAGGCACTTGGCCAACTCAGAAGCAAGTGAGGCCATGGTCAGATAGTCTCAGCTTCCCTTTAAGCTAGTGACAGATCAGCTTGATGTCTGAAATTGTGAGGGTGAAGTCTAAACTTTAGTGAAGACCATAGGGCTTCAGAGATACCAGAAATATGCAATATCTACCAAAAAAAAAAAAAAAAAAAAGCAGGCAGCAAGTAGGGCCAGCTAACCAGGAAGTATAGCAAGCCCATAGGAGCAAGGTAGACCATCCTGTCAGAGATACCATCATACAATCACAAGCTTGAGAGGCAGCTCACGTAACTCCAGGAATTAGGGTTTTCCCTGCTTACTTTGATCTTGATTCAGTCTGATCCTTCCCTTTTGGAATGGGTAGGTGTACAATGTTCTTTGAATCATGGGAGTATGTCGTTTATCTATAATTCTACCAAAACAAATAGCTAAGAGGTTGTACTTCATCTTAGGCAGACTTTGAGATTAAACTTTGAGCAATGATGGAACTATGAAGACTTATTACACTATATTATGTGGTGGACATGAGCCTTTTAGGCCCACAGTGAAATTTTATGGTTTAAGTAGTGTTGGGTATCACATTGACTCAGAATGGCCTTGTGATGAGCAATCATAATTACCAACTTAATTGAATTGAGAAGTGCCTAGGATATAAATAAAGCCAACTCTGGATAGAGGGTAGAGGGCATTAACTATGGGAAGAAGACCATCCCACCCTGTGTGGGTGGTACTAAGCTATGCAGGTCTGGATGGAATAAAATGGTAAAGGAGGGTATTCATGAGTGCAGGCGTTCTCTTCCTCTGCTTTGTATCTACCATGATGTGAACTACTCTTCACCACAAAGCAAGATATAATGCTGTAGAAATATTACTAGATAATAATGTGAATCAGAGCATCCACTTAGATGTAAAGACTGCATAAAAGATTTGAGTTTAGCCCCTTTAAGACCATGTACAAGGAACTCCATAAACGGCTCTTAAGTATTTTCTGCATCACCGCTGTTGGCTTGTGTCATATCACGTTTACCTTACCTTGCATGAGAATTCCTGGTTTCTCCAAATACAGCACATAGTGTCATACCGTTCCTGCTTCTTGGCAAACAGTGCTTTTTGCCTGTCATGTCCATTCCACTGATCTCTTGACAAATGCTCATTTGCTTTTCAAGAATTATTTTAGACATCTTCCACTTCTTTCCTGTCATTTTCTGTGGCCAGAGCTCCATGAAAGTAGATTTAATAGCTCTGTATCCTAGGGCACTTGTTTCATTCTACATAGCATACTCCAGTTCCTAAGAATAGCTTTCACTAAATCTTTACCAGCCATACAATGGACAAAGGCCTGATATCTAAAATATACACAGAATTCAAAAAATTAAATTCCTCCAAAACAAATAACCAAAGAACCAACAGCCCTCTCAACAAATGGGCTAAAGACTTAAAAAGAAACTTCTCTGAAGAGGAAATGAGAATGGCCAAGAGTCACATGAAAAAGTGTTCTACGTCACTGGCCATAAAAGAAATGCAAATTAAAACACCATTGAGATTCCACCTCACCCCAGTAAGAACGCAGTGTGGAGGTTCCTAAGAAGGCTAAACATAGAGCTTCCCTATGACCCAGCAGCCCCACTTTTGGGCATCTACCCAAAAGACTACAAGCAAGACCACACTAAAGCCACCAGCACAACTATGTTCATCACAGCACAACTTGTCATTGCCCCTCAGTAGATGAGTGGATCAGGAAAATGTGGTACATATACACAATGGAATTCTATGCCTCCATCAGATGGAATGACACTGCCCCATTCATAAGGAAATGGAAGGACTTGGAAAAATCATATTAAGTGACGTGACCCAGACCCAAAAAACACAAACAATATGGTGTCCCTCATAGGGAATAGCTAGTACATGATTAGGCTAGTCATGGTAGAAGATCAAAACACCCCAATAGCTACACCCATATGATCACATAAGATGATGCCAAATGAAATGAACTCCACGTTATGGAAACAAGAGTTATACCACTGTTGTAATTATTATCAACAGGCATGTGAAACCATACCGTTAGTATTTTTTTTCTTGTCTGTTTGGTTGTTTTGTTTCTCTTGTATTCTCTTCCTGTGGTTGTACCCCCACTACCACTATATCTCATCTGAATACCCTGGCTACTATTTATATGGTTATTAGAACTGGGGAAGAGAAAGGGAATATCAAAATTGAGAGACAAAGGACAAAAAGACAAACCATTCCAAAGCAATACTTACAAAAACTATTTGGTGTAAATCAACTGCACAACTCTTGAGGGGAGAGGGAAAGGGGGAGGGGAAAGGGGGAAATGAGGGAGGAGGTAACAAGTTGAACAAGAAATGTACTCACTGCCTTACTATGAAACCGTAACCCCTCTGTACCACACTTTGACAATAAATAAAAAAGTTTAATAAAAAAATAGCTTTCACTGTATTCTTTTAGGGTAGATCTTCTTTAATGGCCTCTTTCTATGTTCTAATTCCTGGCTCTTTTCACACTGTTCATGCATAATGAGTAGAAGATAAGTATTTAATGGGATAGAGCCATGAAAGGGATAATCGTGGACAGGGTAAGTCACAGAGAAATTGTCAGAGTTAATCCTAGAAAGTAGGGGAAAAAAACTTAATAGTTGGATTGATGGAGTGAGGGGATACACGGGCTCATCAGGAATGATTACTTGACACTATTAGATAATTAAGAAGTAAAGGCAGCTCAAAATCTCTAGGTTGTCTCTTTGCAACTGCAATTGGAAGTTTTATGACTGGCTTTACTAGATTTAGAGTAAAATCAGTGGTTGCCAATTTTCATCTTTAAATATAGTTGTTACATATGAACAACTGTTACTGTTGCATGCCTAGAGATCAGTACTATGGTTGCTACAGGAAAGAGGCTCTGATCTGTGGGTGGAATGGGAAAAGCACACAATATTCAGTCAGGGGCAGATACTTTTGCACTCCTCTGAATCCAGGTACTCACAACTCCTGTGGCTGTCTCCATCTGAAGAGAAACCAAACATTCAATTCAGCATCTTTTGTTTAAATCCTCAGTCCTCGACTCTTTGACTTCCTGTACATGAATGTGCACACACTCATAGTCAACTCCATCCATGTATGAAAGTGGAATGGCAACGTAAGTAGGAGTGAAAAATGGCATTAATAAAACAAAACTATGTCACATCTAGCTAGAGCATTCTGATGGATATCAACATTGCTAAAAGGCCAGGTTTTTTTAGGTAGAAACAGAATTTCCGAGAGAGTATCAGTGATTCTGTGGTGTGGCCTGATACTTCTCAGTGGATTCTGACAGTACCCCCAAAGAAGCTGCCTCATGCAGAAACATACCCCCAAGCCTGAATATTAGAATCCCCATATCCTGCTCCTGTCTAGCCTGCAGACTCAAGTCAGGTAAAGCAGATTACATGTGGGCTCTTAAAATTGCCCATTCTTACACTTAAGATCTACACAGTTTTGTGTGGCCTGGCTGCAATGCCTTCTCATACTTCTCATCCATTTCTCAGATCTGCCCATTTCAAGAATGTGACACCACACAACTCTTAAGGCTTTTGGTTTACTCTTTTTATCATGACATTGTTAAAATACCTGCAAGGCAGTTTCCATTGAAATAAGGAGGTCAGATCTGGCCAGCAGATCATTGGCCACATGGTAAATTGTAGGGTCTGGCTTCTTGTCTCCAAGGGTGTGCCTGAATTCCTAGAGGAAGGGAAGTCCCACCCCCAGGTGATGAGTGCTCTGAATCCCTGGAGACAGGGGTGGGCACATGGCCTATAGGTTTCAGAACCTGTCAGTCAAGTGCCTGGGACTGGGAGCTTACTGTGACCCTGCTCCCTGACCTGACCCTATTTAGTGTCAGACCAGCCCAGGTGCCATTATGTCATGCACACATCTCTGTGTTCTAGTCCTGTATCTCCGTGTTCTAGTCCTGTGTCCTGTGTCCTGTCTTGTCTCCGGTCACCATGGTGTCCCAAGTCAGCTCTCCATCGGAGATGAATTGGTTTGTTGGTATTGTTTTTGTTCTTTCTTTCTGCTCTGGCCTGTTTACTAACACTGTTAAGGGTATTTGTGACTACAGGCCCTTATAACAACTGGCTGCCTGCAGACTGCTAATGCTCTAAGACTTCAAGATTCTATCGTTCAAAATGTGGCTTGTTGGATAATTTACCTTATAACATCATAACACCAAGATCTCCATTGAAATGGAGACATCTGTACACACACACCTCTGTTGGTCCTCCCCACATGCTATACTGTTAATTCCAGTTCTGTTGTAGCTTTCTCACAGAAGTTATATTTGAATGTCTTTGATTCTCTATAGCACTAGAGTTTCAGTTCAGTGGAGCTGAGGAATGTATATTATGTTCACTGTTGTGTTCTCAGAGTCCAAAAGAGTACCCACCACATGTAAGTTGCTCAACACATAAAATAGGTTTAACAAATAAAGCAAATAGGCAACAGAACAGTCATTCTGGTTCTGATAATGGTGGGATGGATTTTTTCTAATCATTTCCTTCCATTCTCCTAGACAGTGCTTACAAATTCAGAAAGAAAACAGTGAAAGCACTGGAACCAGAACTTGACAATTGACACAGAAAAGCTGAATTTCTCCTCACTGTGTCTCTTAGTTTGTGCAGAACAAGGGGCCAAGAACTAGTATTGTCATAGTTTTTTTGTCTCAGTTGGTGGCTGAGAATTTCCCTTGGTAAGTAAAGCATATCAGAACATGGAGAATCGCAGTAAAAGCATACCCTAAATCCTTGGCAAGTATAAAATTAAGAATCCAAGGTATTCAGTGGAAAGTAGTAGTTCGGAAACTTAAAAGGGTTAGTACAGATTTGTACCCGTTGTCCATTTCAAAGGAGATCGACATTTGGAGTATGAATCATAATCATTTAGATGAGTTGGTAATACCTTGGATATCCTGTTGAAATATCATGCATTTAGATTTAGGAGGATCTCACAGGATTTACCTTATGGGATTTGCCAAGATATGAGCAATCTTTAAGTATTCCTGCTTTAACAATATATAAAAGAAGGATTTCACATCTTGAAGGTGACCAGCCAGTAATAGAACAACCCACTAGGGGAAAAAGGAATAGTACTCAGAGAACAAGAACTGAATCCCATATGACCCCAAAGTAAAATCTACCATGCCTAGAATGTAACTACAATATACAGAAAACTATTGCACTGGACCAAGGGGGAAAGCAGCTCAATAGAAATAAGCCAGCACTGAATGATTCAACCCTGGAATTAGAAGATAAATCTTTTAATCCACTATGATCTGTTTAGGAACCAAAATAAAAAGATATTCATTTTAAATAAACATGTAGAGATCTCAGCATAGAAAGGTAGACTATAAAAGAGTACTATGCAAATTCTTGAGCTGGAAATTAAAATATATGAAAAATGTCAAATGATCTTCTTAACAGTCCATTGGCTAAAATAGAAGAAAAGGTGAATCTGTAAAACAGATCAAAAGTTATCTGCCAATTTGAAATACAAAGAAAAGAAATTTTAAAAAGTAAAAGACATTTAAGGATATGCGGATTCGCATCCAATTGTCTAATCAGTTGTATGTGTAATCTTAGCTGAGAGAGAAAGAACATGTATTTTAAAAATATAGTGGCTGAAATTCTTAAACTTGCTGAAGAACGTGAACTTTGGGTTTAACAATCTTAGACGATCTTAGTTTAATTAATACATATAAACTCTGTTAGCTCTGCATCATAATAAGACTGCTGATAACCCGAAATAATAACTTTTGAAAGCAGAGATTTCATGGATTTGGGGGAGGAGGTAACAGGATACTGTGCACAGTGAAGTAGTAATTCAAAGATTGTTCACTTCTCTCCAAACATCATTCAGGACAGTGAAACAAGATCTTCAAAGTGCTGAAAGACAATTGTTTCAACCCAGAATTCTATCTCCAGAAAGAATGCTTTTCTTTTTTTTAAAGGAATATAAAACTATTTATTGACCACTGTTCACCATTATTTACAATAAAGTAAACAATATACAGTTGGGTAAAATTCTGATTACTATAAAGTTGTTTCTCTGGCTTTTGTGGAACCAGTAACCCAATACTGAAAACAATTGAGCCTACATGTAAGGAATGAGTTGGGATAAAGAAAAAGCATGCAGGTCAATAATTATAAAATTCTGTCCATTCATTTAGGCCAGTGGGTCCTAAATAGTCACATCTCTAACCAGCTGATTGTACATTTCCATGAGCTGAGTGTTAGATAGCTCATGACCCAGTATTCTGTAAAGGAATGCTCACTACAGAAAATTTTAGTGAAAGGAAATCAAGATTTGTCTTTCTCATCTGGGTGAGGGAAATTGTTATTAGCTTCATTTTTTTCCTTTCAAGAAGTTTTGCAAAGTGGGCTGGGGATATGGCCTAGTGGCAAGAGTGCTTGCCTTGTATACATGAGGCCCTGGGTTCAATTCCCCAGCACCACATATATAGAAAATGGCCAGAAGTGGCGCTGTGGCTCAAGTGGCAGAGTGCTAGCCTTGAGCAAAAAGAAGCCAGGGACAGTGCTCAGGCCCTGAGTCTAAGCCCCAGGACTAGCCAAAAAAGAAGAAGAAGAAGAAGAAGAAGTTTTGCAAAGCTATTGCATTTGCTTACCTATGGCAGAGGCAGGAGGACCTAAAGTTTGAGGCTAGCTAGCCTGGCTACCTAGGAAGTTCAAGGTGAACCTGAGCTGCCTAGAGACCCTGTCTCAGAAATCAACAAAAAACTAAAACAAGGGCCAGGGATGTAACTAAGTGACATCATTTGGGCTTGGAATATGGCCTAGTGGCAAGAGTGCTTGCCTCATATACATGAAGCCCTAGGTTCGATTCTCTAGCACCACATATATAGAAAATGGCCAGAAGTGGCACTGTGGCTCAAGTGGCAGAGTGCTAGCCTTGAGCAAAAAGAAGCCAGGGACAGTGCTCAGGCCCTGAGTTCTAGGCCCAGGACTGGCAAAAAAATAAAAAAGAGAGAGAGAGAGAGAGAGATACATCATTTACCTACATATGCAAGGCTGTGGGTCTGATGCCCAATACCTCTAAACAAGCAAAATCTCCAAAACAAAAAACTACCTATGTAAGTATTTTTGTTTACACACACACACACAAACACAGAAAAGAAAATTCAGGATGGTCCTTCAACATAGCAGTTAGAGACAAGTTGTTCTGATTAAGTAATGACCCCCCCCAAAATTGCCTAATATTAAAAAAAGTCACAATCTATTTCTGAATGCAGAGGAAATATACCATGGTATTAAACATTCTTTTCTAATAAAGCAACTACAGAAAGCCTTTATTATATTTGTTCAAAGTAACCAGTGCTATTGAGGAAAAAAGAAAAACCTCAACTCCCCCAATACTACTTTCAAAACCAACGTCATACTTGATTTTCATTAGAATGTACTTATTGTTTCACACCATTAATTCAAAAACCAAGACTCGGATTTTATATATATGTATAAATATGTATACAAAGCAATGCAAACAATTATTGAGCTTCATCTTCTGGACAAGAATGCCAAGTTAGTCTCTCTTCATAGAAAGCAATCACAATCTGAGGACACTTCATATTCACCTCTTTTGCCAGCACCAAGTCAGCTTCATCTGAATCTTTCCATTTCATAAGAAACATCAATTCTCCACTGCTGTCTGTGGCACCAATTATTCGTTCAGGATCCAGACCCCTAGCAAACCCCCTTGGTTTGTCAGCAGCATCTCTTTTCTTCTTTGATTTGCTATCAACAGGTTCACTGTCCGATAAAGATTTTCTTTTTGTACCATTCTTTTCTTTACCAGCTTTTTGAGAATTAAGAAATTCAATTCAATTAATTCTGGACAATCTAAATTTTCTTCAGGTTCCCAAGTATTATCAGCATCTGTAAATCCCTTCCACTTTAGGACATATTCTACCTTCCCATTCACTACACGTCGGTCCACAACAAATTCTTCAGGCTCTGCTTCTTCAACTTTTTTACTCTTTCCATTCTGTTTCTTTCCCATTTTTTGCAATGTAGTCTTGTTAGAAGCCATTTTTAATTGTAGACTTGAAGAGCTATTACTCAGATGCTCCGGTCACGATCCTGCAGCAGCAGCGTCTCCGGCCCGCGGGCTTCCAGCTCCAGTCACCAGAAAGAATGTCTTTCTGAAGAGAAAGATAAAACTGAATTTTTAAATAAATAGAGATAATGATTTTCCCTCAGAAGACATGGACTACAAAAAATACTAAAGGATTTTCTTAGAACATCCCAAAAATATGATTTCAAATCTGCAAGAAGGGTTTGAGAGCAGAAAAAAGTAAAAGAATATTAATTTGTTTAAAAACAGCTGCATTTCAATAGATAGGTTTGTATTTTTAAAGTATATAAATTTGAGATACATGAGAACAGCATGTAGTACATAGACTTGTGCAGTTAAACTCTGGTATTTGAGGTCAAGTAAAAAAAAAACTACATGTATCACATATTAATTTACAGATGTATTTGATAATTATATATATAATACTTTAAAAATCCACAAATAACGATAGCTAAAAGTGCTTCCTCTCAAAAAAAAGACTCCAAAAATATTAATAATTAACTAATGGACAAAGAAAGCATTGTACATGTCATTGTAATATAAAATAAAACTTTACTTTGTGGTATTCATAAAAAATACAAGATAAATGCAGCGCGAATGAATGAAAATATCCCTAATAGATTAAAATGTTGGGAGATGGATTCAGGAATTTACAGTTTATAACACATTTTTCACCTTATTGTGATTATTACGCAGGTTGGAAATTATTGATGTGGATGGCCTTACCAACTTTCCTGTGTTTTGAAAGCACATGGTGTCTCAAAAGGCTATTTTCTTCCTCCTGTAGACATCTTATTCAACTGGAACAGCAGCAGGAACTCTGACCTATTAGCTAGGAGAAGCTAGTTATGGACTAATGGTCTGTAAGAACTATGTTATCAAAATGGCCACAGTTAGGAAAGCCTTGGAGAGTTTAATGGCTTGCTGTTCTCTTTTATTTTTACATACCTTTTGTCAAATTTTATCTTCCTTCCATTTGTCTGCCTTTTTATAGGTATTTGATGGAGACAGAATTATTATAATTTGACACTTCTAATTTTATGAGAAAAAGAGACTTCCAGGGGAATATCAATGTTCTTGGTCAACTCTCATTTATGGGCTGAGTGAATCTGGCATTGAGGTCTTAAGCAGAGAAGTCTGTGTCAGAAACTGTATTTACAGCAAGCCAGTGCTGCGTGTAAGATGGAGAATCTGTCAAAACATGCTGCAGAGGCCAATGGGACCTGGGCTACATTGCCAGGAAATCATGGCAGATTTCATACAAACCTGCTTCTTGTGTCTCTAGAAGACACCTGCCATTATATTGGGGCAAAATGTTGACAGAAACTTTTCATCAACAACAAAAATACACCGAAATCAGGAAAGTGGGTGGTCTGAAAGTGAAAACGGTGGCTTATCTCAGGTTTTGACTTTAAAAGACCCACCCCAAAAATGTGTTTGGGGGCTATTAAGTTATTTGTCTTTTCTTACTCTGATTTGTTGAGCTTCTTTAATTCAAATAATGATATGCTTTTCTAGCCATCACCTTTTCAGCAGTTGAGTGTTCTTCCTATGGAACCTTGAATGATTGTACATTTCCAGTCTTTCTTTCTTTCTTTGTTTCTTTTGTTTTGTTTATGTGGTACTGGTCACTCTTGTTACTTACTCACATCCTTTAGACTTTCTGTTGCTATTTTATTTATTTACTTATTTATTTATTTATTTATTTATTTTTGCCAGTCCTGTGGCTTGGACTTTGGGCCTGCACACTGTCCCTGACTTCTTTTTGCTCAAGGCTAGCACTCTACCACTTGAGCCACAGAGCCATTTCTGGCCTTTTCTGTTTATGTGGTGCTGAGGAATTGAACCCAGGGCTTTGTGCATACTAGGGAAGCACTCTATGGCTAAGACACATTCCCAACCTCTGTTGCTATTTTTAAACTAACCTTGGGACGATTTATACTGAAAAAAATTTTTTTCACTCAAACTTTCTTCAGAGAGCCAAACTGGTGGCAATTTGAAGTAAGGACTCATGTGAAAGCTTTCTAATATTGTACATCTCCAGAAGAGACATCAGTTTTTAGACATAAAATTGCTTTGATCTCATCTTCTAAAGAGAGAATTTATTTCTCATTTTCCTTTACTCTCAGGGTGTTACAATGTAAGGTCCATGTTATACTCAAGCATTAGCTAGCTTTAATTGTTGGGTCTTTCCTCCCAAGTTCTCTCATAGAATTATCTGAAACCACTGTTATCCAAGTGAATTTTATCATAGAACTTCCACTGTTGTTTTTCACTTCAGCATTAGACACTATAGTCACCCCATATGGTTGAATAAAACATCTTCCTACTATAGTTTGAATAGTGAGTACCATTCAAAGTTCCAGGTACTAAAGGCATGGTCCCTGCAGTGTGCTATTAGAGTGATTTAAATCCTTGGCTATGTGTCTCTGAATGGGACTACAAGATCACAGCCTTTTTCCTCTTGCTGTCTGGTTCATGCTGTAAACAATTTTGATCCATCATACATTCCTGCTATGATATGCTACCTTTGCCAGGGACCCACATAATGGGGATGCTGATCTTGGATTGGAACCTGCAGACCCATGAAGGAAAATGAACTTTTTCTCTTCATAAGTAAATTGTGTGTTTGTTATGGTGGCAAAACATAGCCCTGGTTAGGATGCTTTATTTTATTACAAAGAAAAAGCTGCATACATCAAAATTATGACAGGAAATAATAAATTTGATTGTTGTCTATGAAATCAATGTTCCTTTCTGCTCCTTGGAAAAGAAAGAGAAATACTGAATCATGGTCTTCCATGACCCACTTTGGACCTATGGGTGAAAGATAGAAGTGTAGTTTCAGTATTCTGCATGAGTCCACTTTTCCTCACCCTTTATTGAAGTGGATATCTGTTTTATAAATTACATTTTATGTGCTTTTCCAAAACTCAGATGGCTGTACATACATTGATTCATTTTAATAATTTCTTCTAATTTGTTTCATTGGTCTTCAGAGCAGTTTTTGTGTCAGTCCTATTTCTCTTACAACTGTAAAGTATCATTTCAACTCCAGTATTGTGATAACTCCAGCATTGTTTCTTTTTGGTGTGGGGAGGGTATTCAAGATTGCTTTGGTTTCTTGGGACTTTTAGTGCTTCCATGTGCATCTTATGGGTTTATTTTTAAATAAATAAATCTTAAATTGTAATAAAAATATCATTGTGGGGCGTGACATTAAGATTTTTGATGGTTGGTCATTTTCAAGATAATAATATTGTGAATCCCTGGACATGGGATGTCTTTCACTTTCTTTATTTTTTCAAGGTTTTGTAGTCTTCATTGAATAAATATTTCACTTCCTTGGTTACATTTATTACTAAGTATTTTATTTGGGGAGTCTATTGTGAAAGACAAAGAATTAGGGGAGAAAACTTGAGTAAAATGGTTCTTTTTAGAATTCACAATACAATGATTATCGCTTGTGTCCAGAGCCACACCTGCGTTGAAAACGCCATTTCACTACTTCCTGACAGAATGAGCATTCTCAGCTGAATCCTCTTGGCCTCACTCTGCCTAAATTCTCCTCAAATCCTGGGATTTAAAACAATGATTGTAATACAATTTGCACAATACATAGCATAATACAGCAGAACACTTAGTATATTTTAATTCACATTACTTTGGGGATATTCTAAATGCATCATGACAATGAAATAGAACACAAGTGAGTGCTTTGCTGAAAACTAATTTAATTGCCTTTGTGATTAACTTCCCGTCTCATTCTCTTTTCATAACAAATCCTCCCCTTTATTTTGAATCTTGTATGTTTCCTAATGCAACCAACTTCCTTTTTGAGATTCAGAAATTGTAATGCATTTTCAAATATTCATGAACAGAGAAAATGTTTCCCAAAATGGCCTTTTAATATATTCTGATTTTAATTCTGCAACCATGTCTACACATTCTTGTTAGAGGAATGAATAATAGAATTTGTGGATAAACCTAACAGGTGAGCTTTTTGTACAGCTACATTCTCTTCTGGTACCTTGAGTATTTATATTTTGTCTTGTATCCTTTATCAACACAGAAAAAATATTAAGTAAGTAAATATTAAGATTATTTCAAAATTTCTGTGGAAAGGCAGATTTTTCTGTTTTGTGTCTTTTTTCTGTAAGACTGAAGCTTTAAATTTAGATATTTGGAATTCATTCATCCCTTAAAGTTTATTGAAATCATACATAAACATGTCGTTTGCATGTTGATTAACTGCCACAATTTTCTCTATAACTGTCTCAGAACTGAAAGTGTGCATATAGCAGAACCAAACAGATTTTCATTCATGCCAACAGCTCATAATGTTTTCGGTGACTTTTTTTTTAAAGAAAAACTGTAGTCAATGTGCAAATTATACGTTTTGTTGATAAATGCACTCTGTAATAAATGCTTAATTCTACATTTGTTTTTACATAAAACTAAAGACTTATAGATTAAGGACTATAAATATATATAAAATGTCTAGCCAAACTAAAGTAAAAACGCCATGTTATCAAATAAACAGTGTAGCTGCCAAAATGAATGCAGTGAATGATGTCAGTTCTGCACTGGCAAGCAGGTATTACCTTCTGCAAAGCAGGTGAGGGCACTCTTCCCCACGATGTGCCAACTAATTGGGGTAAAAACCCCAGAAGTTCACTCAGCATCTTGACAAACTCATGTCTAGATTCCTAGAGAAACATATTTACATTGATCACAGCGAGCCATAGGGAAGTCTTTGCTCAATTTTGTGGAGCTGTTCAGATATTCCACGAAGCTCTGGAATAACCCTAATGTTACAGTATCCATTCAAAATGGAGCAAGCCATTTTTTTTTTTTTTTTTTTTTTTGGCCAGTCCTGGGCCTTGGACTCAGGGCCTAAGCGCTGTCCCTGGCTTCTTCCCGCTCAAGGCTAGCACTCTGCCACTTGAGCCATAGCGCCGCTTCTGGCGTTTTCTGTATATGTGGTGCTGGGGAATCGAACCTAGGGCCTCGGGTATCCGAGGCAGGCACTCTTGCCACTAGGCTATATCCCCAGCCCTGGAGCAAGCCATTTTAAATCAGTAAATTCCTCCAAGTTTACTCTCATCCTGGAGTATCAAGTGTGCTTAAGGCCAATCCATACTCCCCGGGCAGGTGCCTTCACACCAGATTCCTGGACTCAGTGGTGGTGTGGGCAGTGGTGCGTAGTGCTGGGATGATGGAGAAGATGGTATTTACTCTTCCAGAAAGTTCCAGCCTCCCTGGTGGAAGATTCCACACAGTGGACTTTGACTTGGATTCTGAACACTTTCTTTTATGTATCTTGTAAGTGTTGTGAGACACAGAATGAAAGGTCATAATTTTTGGAAGTTTGAAGATGTGAACTGCCTCTACTCTCTGTGACAAATGGTTTTGTATGTGTGTCTGGGGAACTCGATAGTTAGACTCCTCTGGCATTTTTTTATTCTGTGTTAACTTAGGCTCTGATTGCCACGAGCCTCTCCTCTTGACTGAATGGTCTGTCTGTCTGTCTGTCTGTCTGTCTGTCTTATGGAAGTAAGTATTTATTTTAGATAACAATGGGGGTGATAACTGCATGTTTCCTAGCCTGAAGTCGTCTACAATGTGACCATTTTAGTAGCATGTGGGTATATATTTACAAGAACTGTTCACTTTAATCATGTCCTACTGAGCTCCTACTGTGTGTTGAACCTGATAGGCTTTGAGGTGCCCATAGCATCATGTCAGTCACTCTCATGAATGCCCATAGTGGATATACGATACTATTTCTTTGAGCAGCTCCCTGGACATTCCCTAGGTTCATCAGGGGGTTGGAAATAAGAGTGAGGATGATGACACAGGATTGTCTGAGAAAGAATTAAATAGTTCACATCGAATTTGTTCTCAGGAATAAATCCAAACATCAGTTAACAGGTTATCCTTTGGATGGGAACATTTTCCACGAGATTTCTAACTTCTTAATATGATGGAGATCAAAAATGTTTTTGAGGAAATGTAAGAAAAAATGGAACCCAAATGACTTTTTAAATTACTTCTTCTAGCATGTATTGGTTGCTCACAAGCATTTCATTGCGATATGTCTACACATGCCTACCTTGTCCCCTGGTCAAATTCACCTCCTCCATTACTCTCCCTCATTCTCCATCTTCTACCTCTCAAGACCATCTCAGCAGGTTTTGTTTTCATGCAGATTTATAAAATACTTGGACTATATCTAACCACCTTCACTCTCTGCATTTTCCCTTTCCCTTTTTGCCGGTACCATCTCCCAACTTCAATTAAAATCATTGGCTCTGGGGAGGGGAGTTTGATTCTTAGTGAAAAGGCAAGTAAGTCCTGGGTCCCCCACTTACTGGTTCCATCAATATAGTGTTCACATCCTGCAGTGAGACTAGGGATGCAAGGTTGTCCATTATATAGGAAGGAACATAATGGGTGTAAAAGTCATTGGAGCACTTATATGATTCATAATTATAAAGGACTTGTGAGGGAAAATGAAAGTGTCTGTGTATATGTTTGTATACATACACATATTTATACCTGTGTGCTTTCATGTTATACATATGCTTTTATATGTGCATGCTTTCATTTCCCCTTTATATGCATATATACATATATGTAATATGCTCCTGTTATATATGTATGCCTTTATTTTCCACGTATATGCGAATACAAATATTTACCTATAGGATAGGTACAGATATAGACATAAATGGTCCTATGCATTGCTACATAAGGCAGTATGGGAACTAGGAAATAAAGGAGAAAGCTTGAAGGAGAAAACAGTCCATAAATGACTGTAAGCAATGATTCTCTTCTGTATTTCTTTTGGCTAAGCTGTGTATAAGTGTCTTGATTTAAAAAGAAAGAGAAAAAGGACATGCAAGAATTTTATCTATCCACTGGAACCATATGCCTTTCACTTCCAAATTGAATGAAGAACATGAGTAAAGTTAGGAAGTAATGGATTTTTTTTTTACCCAGAAGCCAATATATACATTTTACTAAGCAATTTTCCAGCATCTCTCTGTATTATACATGCAGCTTTGCCTACGGCCTGAACAGCTCTGAACCACTGACCCATTTATTTCCTTGCTCTGGGGATATGCCCATTCATGCCTTTTCTTCCTCATTTCCTCTGCTCTGCTTTGCTTTGCTTTTCCTCCCACTTCTCAGCTCTCCATAGGCCCACACTGCCTTTCCATGCCTGGGTAGCTTTTGATCCAGTCATCTCTTCTGTCATCTTCTTTATGTGCTTCTTTATTTTTTGCTCTGCCTTCCATATCCATTTGTTTCTCCACTGCTTTCTTTTTTATTGCTTTTTTTCCTCCTTCACTGAACACAGCATAAAAGAGATCCAGTTTAAAATCTGATGTACATATTAGCCAAATTTTGAATTTCCCTTCTTATTTAATAGTTGGATTCTTTGAATTGTATCTAAGATCTTTCAGAAATGACCATCCCACTTCAGTAAGATAATGATGAATAAATGACACGCCCATGAAATGTCACTGTATGGTGAGTCTCGATATCCTAACTCAGCTGGTTGTCTTTAAGCTTAGTGGAGCAGAGACAACAATGCCAACTCGTTTGCTGGCCCTTCCACAACCACGCTCTACCCTTTCTCCCACTTCTAACTACTCCTAAAGGCTAATCTGGAGGAACTCCATGCAGTTACATTAGGATTTAGTAGATGTACAGTCCTAAGAGAATGATCCAGAAGGAAAATCACCACTCTGAGCACAATACTTTTCTCTTCCTTCCTGGTAACCTTGACTTCTTTCATCCCTGCCACTTGTCTTCCTGTATGTCACTTAGGCCTTTTGGCATCATGCCTACACCTTCTAATTAGATCTTAGATAAACAAGCCCTTAAATTATCCTTGTTGGAGTGTGTCATGTATTCTCTTGGACTTCCCTGAGAGCAATACTCATACATTTAGTCCTTAATTTAACAAATTGTTCTTCATTGCACAATAAGTTGCAGATATGGACATAGAGTTTAGGGAGGTATGAAGCATAGGCAAAAAGAAAACTACCATCTCTTTGGCCTCATAAAGAATAAAACTTAGAATGAAAACTATTTTCCCACTTTTGTGGATGACTAAAATGGACTGAACTCTTTATTTGTTATTTGATTAAAAACAAAGCTCAGACAACGTAAGTATCACTTCAAGCATTGTAAGTTGTTGCTTTTTCTCCTTAGTATACTTTCTAACAGATATGTTGTTGAAGAATGTTTGAGAATCCAGGTGCAAGTATTTTCGCTAATAATTCCACCTGGTTAGAGAAATGATGTGGAGGTATATTCCTCAGAAAACTCTAAATAGATAAGTGAATCTAAGTATATGTGAAATTACCCTTAACTGATGGAGGAATTTGTTTGACTTGCTCACTTTATTTATCTAGGGTCATTTAAAACATTTATAGTTTCTTTGCAAGAAGTTCACTTCATTTGGGTGTATGTATATCAAGTGAATTGTAATCATCAAAACCATCTTGATTTTTAAAAAAATCAAGATGCTATTGCATTCTTAATCTATGTTGTGACATTAAAATCATCCTGCCTACCTTGAATTCCAACCAAAATATTGCAGAGAAACAAGAACTATTCGTAGTATAAAATATTTGTAAGGAAAAAGTAGGTTAAGAGAGGCATCATAAAAGCCTTTGAACAAAAACTTACATGAAGAACTTATATACTTGTGCATTAAAGTGTCAAGTTTAAATTGAAGAGGGAAAGTGGATGGATCACATGGATTCTTTTGTCTAGTAGAAGAAAACCCTTTCTGGAGGTGCAATCAAGTGTTTGGCTACCAACATAGCATGAACTGCTTTGCCCCTGTCTACATGGACCTTTTCTCATGCTAATCCTTCTGCATGGAATATTTGCCTGGTTCTCCTGGTTCATCATTCAAAGTTCAGTTCTAATGTTCTTGCACGACATTTCTTTATGTTCTTTTTCTGGTCTAATTATTTCCTCCTGCTCCTGTGTTCTGTTAGTGACTATCATGCCCTTAAGGTCTATGGCATAGAACCTTGTCCTTGATTCTAAAAACAGTCTTTCAAAGATCCCTCATCACCTTGAGGAAACAAGGCTTAGCTAGCCTAGTTGCATAGGTTCCCTGGGCAAATATGATCCTGCTTCATGGTCTTTGCACCTGCTGTCCCCTCTATCTATGATGTCTGAAGGTTCCAGATAACAGTTTCTTTACTACCATTCAGCTTTCCTCAGAAAAGGCACCTCTTCAAGAGAGGTTTTTCTTAGTCACATAATTTTTTTTTATTTCTTTAAAGTAGTGGCTGCTTTCTGAAAGGAATTTGTTCATGGTTTGGCTTGTTATTTTAATTGCCTATCATTTATCTACTCTGCTAAAATGGAAAGAGTTAGGGGAAAAGAGCTTGTGTGCCACCATTTTTCTCCACTGAGCTTCTGAAACCAGTGCCTGAGGTTTTCAGATGTTCAGGAAGTATTTGATGAATGACTGCATGGGACATGAGCCATGACTGCCTTCTCCAAGCGCTTTACACCCTAACTTGCTGGGTTGGACCCTATTTAAGATTTGCATAATGAAACTTTAAATCCCAAGAAGTTTATGGCAATACCAAACATTTCTTAGGAATCCCTTGAGAAATATAAGTCATAGAGAAAGAAACTTATCTGGGTGAAGTAGTTGACACAACTGTAGAGTCTGGCAAGTTCAGAATCTCTGAGTTGAGTAGAGCATCTAGGAATTGTTGTGGAGGGCAACATCAGTCTGTTCCTACCAGGAGAGGTCATCATTTTGCTGTATTCAGCCTTCAGTGGACTGAGAGAGGCCCATCAGTATTTATACAGGGCAATCAGCTTTACACAAATGGAAATAGGAATCTCATCCATATCTGGCCTCACAGTGTATTCTCATAATAACCAAAGTACCAAAGTACTCTCAGCTTAATTACAATGGGAATAACAGCTTGCCTCTCTGCTCAGCCTGGTATGGACCAAGATCCTCCTGTTTTTGCATCTTGCCATTGCTCGGATGACACGTGTATAATACCACAGCCAATAGTTTTCTGTTCCAATGGAGTCATGCAAACATTTTTCCTGGAGTGGCCTAGAACCCTGTCTTTCTGAACAATAGCCTCCTACATGGCTGGACTTACAGGTAGGAGCCATGACATCTGACCAATTGGTAGTTTTTAAGTTAGGAAATGTGGGGCTGGGGATTTAGCTTAGCGGAAGAGCACCTGCTTGGCGAGCGCAAGGCCCCGAGTTCGGTCCTCAGCTCTGGAAAAAAATAATCTATAAATTAGGAAATGTGGGCCTTTATTCAGTGGCTAATACACACAGAGCTAATGCTAGTCTGATACTAGTATTGCCAAGGTTAATAAAAAGGATGTCCCATCGTGGTGGAGCTTATTTATATTCATACAATACATGTGTGTGATGTCATTATTATCTTCATGAGTAATATGCAAACAACCTAGATTTCACCATATCATGTTACACATTTTTGGATACTTCCCCCCTCCCCCTTCATACTAAACTGCCCCATCTACTTCTCTGTCCCCAGTGTTGGGCAGAACCGCAGGAGCACCATTCCTTGATTTAGATGAGTCCTGTTCTGAGCCTCAGTTTCTCCAGTTCTAAAGTGAGTGTCATAGTTTCTTGATGGTCACAATGAGATAGGAATGTGCTGGAGACAGGACACAGGTGCAGAGCTTCTCATGGTGGCAAATTAAAAGGAAACTGACAGACAGGGAAATAGAGTTACATCCATCAGGATTCATTATTGTGTGGTTGAGACTCAGGTTTGTCTTGTTCTGCCCTAGCATTCAGTGAAGCAATGTGGCCTGAGGAGAGCAAGGACACTTCTAGGAGTGTGGAAAAAAGGAAGATACATACACACACACACCCCTTATCAATGTACACACATCCTACTGCTATCAGCCTGACTATTCTGGAGACAGGCTATGTGCCGGCCTCTTCTCTGGGTGCAAATAAGTAATGCAAAACAAAATTAGCACCTTCCTGCATGTTTACATAAGGTGGGATGAAATGAAGTTCCCTTAACCAGGCTCAGGCTGCGGCAGGCCTGGGCTCCCAGCTCTGTGAGGACTCCCCCCCACTCCCCCCCCCCCAAACAAAATGCTTGACAGAGGAACAGACATTTGTTCATTCAGAAGTAAGGATTCTGTGACACAGACAATCTCGTGCTTAATTCTATGGTCATCAGACTAGATGGACTTCAAAAGACAACATTCCTTGAGCTGAATATTCTTTGCTGTTTTGAGTTACCCATGACTGCAAGTTATTACCAGGTGTTCTTCTGTAGCTTACTGTTCAACGAATTGTTCTGTGGACTCCATTCAGTGAATATTTGCTTTTACATATCCACAGCATCTATAAACATACTACCACTATTTCCTATGTTCTTCCTCAAGGGACAAAGTTCATTATTAGTTTATTTATTGTAATGGATATTTTACTTATATTGCCAAGAAACTACACAGTATGTTTAAAGTAATTATATAAATATTTGGTTAGGTTTAGTAATAATAGCTTTATTCTTGTGGTTTTCTTCTGTCAAGAACCACCAATTACACTATTTGTTATACAAATCCTACCATTTAAAAACGATTTAGTTGCACCATGTTGCAAATGATACTATGTAAAAGTGCTGATTCTGTTGTTACATATATTTCTTTAATATTTTCTTATACATAATGCCAGATATGTGTTATTGCACAATCTGGATATAAAAACATTTTTTCAGTCAACCTCAACTACTCTTACCACTTACAAAAATTGTTCACAATGACAGCGGTCTGTTGACAAAATAAAGACATAGTTGAATCTTGTGCAAAAGCCAACCTGATTATTTCATGCTGTGCATACACCAAGACCTCTCACCCCCAGAAGACATGCACATGCATATAGACTCTCTCCACCTCAACCCCTCTCACAGAGCTACCCTAAATACTTCATTGACTTTATATATCTCTCAGTGTACCCACAGAGCAAGTCTCTCGTGTCTATACTAAATTCAGCAACTGGCCCCCAAGTCTCTCCAACCACTCTCCTCTGTCATGTTACAGGTTGTTGCTACCTACTCTGTCTTACTCATAGCAATCTCCCTTCAGCCTCTCAGCTAATCATATTCTCTCTCTTTTCCAATGCCTTTGGAAATGGTATTTATTTCTTCTGCTTGGAATACCTTTCTGTCCCTTGCTGAGTAGTTAATTTCTAAGAATCCTTTCAAACTTATTTTTTCATATAGAAGCTGTGCCTAACCTTCTGGAGTGAATAACACAATCCACCCATAAGCTTGCAGCATCACCTATCTGTATCTCTCCTTTATCAAGTTTGTCTCCAAGGCAATTTCACACTTGCATGTGTCAAATGAATTGCCACACTGTCACCCCCTCCTCATTATACTGTGGTGTCCAGCACTGTGCCTTGATATGTGAGAACCCCATGAATGTAGCAAAAATGAAGAAATAAGTATATTTATTAAGCAGTGGATAAAATCATGTCACCACGGCCAAATTTTAAGTCCATATTTTTGTGCAACTGGGCTGTCAGAGAAATGTAGAAGGCTTACCTGGTGGAGAAGATTAAAAGGAAAGATTTCTAATATTTCTGCCCTTGATTTTTATTCCTTGAGGGCACCTAATAATTAGCCAAATGCTTTCAATGAAAATGTTTGCATTTTCTTAGGCTTTTGTATATTTGCTTATTTTCTACCATCCCCAGAGAGAAGAGTGTCTGTCTGATTCACTCTGACAGATGAGCTGCCGCAGATTTACTGTTACTGAGCATTTTCCACCCCAAAGGCTCCATTTCTCCTGCAGGGAGAGCTCACAAGCAGAATCTCTCTGTAGCAGCCTTGCATTGTTGATGACATCCAGTGAGAAAAGATGGCAGGGGTTGCATCCATGTATATATTTCCATAGAGAACCATGAAAAATGTTCAAGTTCCCAACTGTACATTAAAACAATAACTTTCCACCTATAGCCTAAGGAGTTTCTTTGTCTTTTGTCTTTAGAAAAAATATCTAGCTGCTGGTCTTTGAGGCAGGCATCTACCTGAAGCCACCAGCTCTCCAGTAAAGACCCCATCAATAACAAACCTCTCAAAATGAAAAAAAAATCTCTTATGGTCTAGATCTTTAAAATTAACTCATTTACTCTCATTTTTCAAGTAAGGTTGCTTTCATTTAAGAGGTTATTATTTTCAGCTGTGTTCACTCCCATTTTACATAGACTGTTTCACCCCTCATTGTTTAAAATTATCAAAAGAAACCTATCCTACTGGTAGGACAATGGATATGTCAAGCTTCTTTACAGAGATTTCTTGCTGCTCTTATTTTTTACATGAAAACATGATCCCGTGAAAATTTCAAAGCCAGTGAATATGTTTTGAATTATGTAAATATGTGTGCATATATTTATTCACAGTTTCAAAAATACTAACACTTTAATACATCTTTTAAGACAGCTTTGTGGCGATGAACCACAAGGTTAATCGTAGGTACTGCATGAGAACAACAAAGTTGAGTAACTGGGCAGAGTTTGAACAAGCAATGCATTTTTTTATAAAATGAAATATTTGGATTGTCAAAATTACAGACAGATGTATTAATACATACTTGTAAGGTTTTTTTCTTTCAAGTTATCATAGTTCAGGGGTTTTGTGCTATGCTTTGTTCACAATTAAGTATTTAAGAGCAAAGGAAGGATTTGAGCTTCTAGTGGAAGATGTAATAAAGAAGCCCAGTGAGTGATTGGAAGCAGTAACAATTAACATACTGGCACCTAAATAAAGAGTTAGAACAGGAATTTTCTTATATAATTTAGGCCATTGCAAAGCAGTAATAGGAATGATTAAATGTGATTAATTTTTCTTACTCTAGTCTAAAGCACATGAGTATTTATTTATGCGCCAATCTTTGATAGGTGGCTGGCATAAGGCTCTTATTTTGTTTCTTGTGTAAATCATGCCCATCACATATTAGGTGTATCTCCATTTAAGGTCTCATTAGAACTTAATAGTTGTAAAGAAATACAGACACATAAACATTTTTACGTTTTATGAATGATGATATTTTACAGTTGTAGCACATCTAATTTTACAACATTTTAAAAATCAAATCTTTATAAAACATTGAAAAAATGCCTCTTCACTTTCTTAATTCACATCTTGCATTTTTCTTAGTGTTAATTTACATAATTATTATAAGTACAATTGGCTTTCGTAGGAAAGTTGTAAAGGTCAAGGATGACTGAGAACAAAACTGTCAGAGTCTATTATCCAGTAGTGTGCAGGTGATTGGCAGTCCACTGGCAATCTGCATTTTATGTGTGGAAAAAGCACATTAGTGAATCTAGCAATTTGCCTAATTCCAACTAAACCAATTTCCCTTAAAATCTTGTTGGAAGGAAATCATGTTTATTGTAGAATTTTGAACACAAAACACAGAACACTCCACCTGGAAAGTCACTACAAGCATTTTAAAAACAATTTTTGCAATCATTCTTAATCCACAATCTTTAAAGGACAGGCCATTGTAGAATTGTATTAAACACAATTAATAGATCTTTGTACCAGAAATTACTTTGATTGGTCCAAACCAGTCAAGTATATCTTATCACTCCTTACAGTAGGTGGTTTTAGAAGCCAGGTTTGAACCAATCTGGGTATGGTGCCTGCGTCTACAGAGGCTGGTTCACAAAAGGGCATATGATGTAATTCAGGCTAAAGAGTTGGGAAGGGAAGTTTTCTGAAAAATTTTGTAAGTAATAAACTACAAGAGAGTCTCAAAAACAAACAAACAGTCAATATATATTTTTGACCGTCCAGGGGTTTGGACTCCAGGCCTAAGCACTGTCCCTGGCTTCTTTTGCTCAAAGCTAACACTCTGCCACTTGAGCCACAGTGCCACTTCTGGCTTTTTAGGTTTATGTGGTGCTGAGGAATCCATCCCAGGACTTCATGCATACAAGGCAAGCACTCTACCACTAAGCCACATTCCCAGCCCTATGGTCAATATTTTTAGCTAGAACTGCATGTATCATATAAGAGCACAATAATATAATGATCCATTATTCCTCTAATAACTCATGAATATTAGTACAAAGGTCAGAAATAGAGTAGTTTCCCTTGCTTTCTTATGGTGTATAACTGCTCTATAAGAAAGATTTTTAATGAGTAATGGGCTAATATGTTCATCATTTTTTGGATATCATATAATCCAACACTGCTTTAAAGTTTCCAAATATTGATATGTTTGTGCAAAAATGTGAACTATATAATCTCTGTAGTTAATGAAAATCTCATGCTTATCATCCAATTCTCTTAATGGTATAATATTTATAAATGCTAACACAGTCATTTTGATTGAAGTAGTAGTCTTGGGGGTATACTTTTACTAAATGTATTTTCCACAATTAAAACAGCAAACTCCAATATCTGTTGAGGATATTTCTAAGTTATAATTTAAAATTATAAGAATTTTATGAGCAATAGAAAAGTAGCAAGATGTCCTCATAAAATGAAACTCTGAACTGGTTTTTCACCCTAAGTTAACAGAGTTACAGAACTCTTAAGTGATTAAAATGCTTTTTTTTTCTTTTCATAATTTTGATGTCTAGATGTAGGTTGTAAAAAACTCAAAATTAAGAAGGTTTTGCAGCCAACTGACCTTTGAGGATTTAGCAAGTAGAGATGTGTGAGGTCATAATATTTTCCCTTTCTTTACACTCCTCCATAATAGTTTCTATAGCAGATATTTGATTATATATGAAAACCTTCATGGCTTATGGGAACAGCATTTTTATTTAGTGATTCAACATATGGAAAGAGCCTTCTATAGATTTAAAGGCGAAGCTCTAGAATAGTCAATACAGGAGCACACTGTTGCTGTTCCGGTTCAGAATCGCTTCTTATCCAGAAAAATGCCCTAAAATGTTCTAGAACTAACTTCTGTACATAATGTAACTGTGAGGTGTCTCCAAGGGCCCGATGCTATTCCACTGACACATTTCCTCTACTTTAGAAGCCAGGCATGGTTATCTGACCTTGTTGCAGCCCCTCCTGGAATTAGAACAACCAAAAAAGAACCATTTCAGTGATTGACTTTTCAATGCCTAAGTAAGAAAGGTATTGACAGGTGTATTCATGATCTATTTGAGATGCAAAGGAAGTTGGAAAGCCAAGTGTCAGGAGAACATGAAGATAAAGGATGAATTTTGGTTCATATATTTCCCTGTCCGTCCCTTCCCTTTGCCTTTCCCTCTACACCTGTCACTTCTGGACACTTCTACTTCTACAACAGGTTTGTGGTTGAAAATGACTGGATCTTGAGCCCATTCAGAATGTGTAATATAGCCATTTACTGACTCTCTTATCCATCTCTCCCGACTTGTTTCAACCCTGTTCCCAGCTCATTATTCACACTGCCACTTTTAATGTCTATGTTGCTGAATTTCAGTCTGTACTACTTTGAATTGCACATGCACTGCCCTTTTCGCTCTTTTCTCCATTCAAAGGTCTCAATAACAGTATTATTATTATCCTTATTACTATTATTATTTTTCCAGTCCGGGGGCTTGAACTCTAGGCCTGGGCACTGTCTTTAGATTCCTTTTTGTTCAAGGCTAATGCTCTACCACTTGAGCCACAGCTCCATTTGTGGCTTTTTCTGTGATAATTGGAGATAAGAGACTCATGGATTTTCCTGCTCAGGCTGGCTTCAAACTGTGACCCTCAGATCTCAGCCTCCTGAGGAGCTAAGATTACAGGTATGAGCCACCAGTGCTCAGCTCAGTTTAAATCTTGAAAGACATCTATTTGATCTTGCCTTTAGCTGATGGAAAATATTTTTGTATGTCTTTGTAGCACTTTCTGTTTCTACTCTGCACCTAATTTTGTCATGGTATATTCTTTTTTGTGTGCATGTGAAACATCTTCATTAAGGTAACCCCATTTATGGGCATATGGAATAAAAATTCCAGATGAAAGAACCATATTGTTTATTTTCACAATGGGTATTTTACCCAACCCCGTTTGCAGTTAAGCAGACCTATTTGTAAATCTATGCTGCTGTACACCATAACTACTTTCCTCACAAAGACCCCCTCACTCGCTCTCTGCATGAGACATTATTTTACCCAGTACACAAAAGCTCTTTTTATCGGCAGTTAAAAAGACAATTCCAGCTTGGTGGAAGTGACTTTCCACCAAGTCACCAAAAGAAAATCACCAGTGACCAAGACTTTTCAAAGCAACACAAATTTATTTTCCCAAAACGTTACATACCAGTCTATGTAATTATACAAGAACATAGAAGGCCCTGGGGAAGAGGAAGTAATTTCGTTAAAAAATATTTGTGAGTGAAAACATATGGCTCCATTTTAAACTCTAATGAAGAACATACTATTCAATGGTCCTGGAGAGTAAGAGCCCATAACTTCCTTACTCACCACTGTGAGTAAGTGAGTAAGCTAGTCTGCCTACCACAGTGCTGAACATGGTAGGTTGGCACATACATAACAAAACAATATGAATTTGAAGGTCATTATAGTCACAATAAGTTCTGTAGGTGAAATAATGGTCTATTACTCTAATTGCCACACTTCCAAAAATGAAATATAAGCATTTTTAACAAAGAATGTTTTTATATTACACTACCACAACATGGACTTCTCATGATTCTATACATTCTATCTTCTTTCTCTTCTGTAGCCTCTCTCTGTGTTTGCAACATGGACTCTTCCTTCCTCTTACTTTAGGTATCTGGCTTTCTCTAGCTCCTTCAGGAACCCTTCCAGAATCTCTGTCTCTTTCCCTGTAATTTAAATGCAAGTTCCATTTCTACTGCATTGCATGAGAGAGAGGAAATAACCTCAGCCATTTTGGTCTTAATATTTTATCTCTAAAGGGACTGGGTTATATTCACTGTACAACCTTTAGTTTCTCTTTAGTTGTCAAGTTCTATTTTACAAATGCAATTATTTTATGAAGTCTGGTATTGACACTGACAGCATTCTTGTCAGAGAGCAGCTGCGTCTCCTCTTCTCCTTTGAGTTAAAAAGCATCTTGGAAACTTGGAAGGGAAAATACTTCACCCTGTATCTCCCAGAAGCGCCATCTTGTGGATGCAGCCATTAGCAGAGGGCACATTCTCAGAAGTCGGACCACCCTCTAGACAACCATACCAACATGAGGTTTCTGCAACTGAAGGGGAAACCTCAGTTTCTTTGTTGTCTGAAAACTTAAACAAAAACTTCTCCAACTTCTATGGATGGATGATCAGGGAACGATGCTGATATCATGAAGAAGGTATAAGTTTGTGACCAGTTTATAAGTAGATGTCTGTAGAAAAGTAAAAATACAAACACTAATTTGAATACAGTCAACCACATGTTACATTTTCATGAACTGTACTTATGCAATGACAGGTTAAACTGAAACCCTTTGCATAAATACTTAAAATGTTATAAAATGAAACAAAAACTAAAATTTCTATAATAACTGTCAGTTGGTTGCAGTGATAATAGACACACCTTCCCTATGTCCTTTGGGCATTAAAAATAAATATAAAACCAACAAAGAAAATATTCTGTATAGAACATCCTACAAAGCTAAGGAAAACCAATCCAAAAAATTATACTGGATTTTTTTTTCCTTTTTGTTGACCAGTCTTTACGATAAAGTTTTATAACTCTCATGAGGCAAAACTTGTTATGATACCATTTATATTTCAACTATGAATCAAGAAAATGGCTGCTGCAAGTGTGAAGACTCAAGGCTTAGATGTCTTCAGTGATTTTCTTTCCCCCACTGCAGTTAAAATTTAATAGGTTGCCAAAAAAGCCAGATCTATGGTGCATTCTCTTCAAAATCCCTCCGAACTATATCAACCTTTTACTTTTCCTAGAGAAAGGCATGATCTGGGCTGGGAATGTGGCCTATGGTAGAGCGCTTGCCTAGCATGCAAGAAGCCCTGGGTTCAATTCCTCAGCTCCACATTTACAGAAAAAGCTGCAAGTGGCCCTGTGGCTCAAGTGGTAGAGTGCTGGCATTGAGCAAAAAGAAGCCAGGGACCGTGCTCAAGCTCTGAGTTCAAGTCCCAGGACTGGGGGGAAAAAGAGAGAGGTAAAGACATGATCTGCCTCACTAGCTCTGTGTATAAAAATTAATTTATAGTCAAATGTATTAACATACATTGTGTTTGGTACTGATTGGTACATATGTAGTTTGGCTTGTTTTTGTATTTGGGTCATATCAAGTATCAGCCTGTCACACAGAGAATGGTTTGTTCTAGAGAGTTTTAAGAGAAATCTTGTGGATAACACCTATACCTTGGACCCAAGTTGTAGGCAAAGAAGAAAAATAAACGCTTATTGCTAATGTTATCTCCCCTCAGGAAAATTCTTGGAATTTTCTGCTGGCTATGTGTTTATAAGACATAGAACTAAAGCAAATTAATTAATTGCTAGAAGAAAATATACCACTTGAGGAGTCATGACAGAACAAATCCTGATCTCTGGTCTCAGATCATGCCTGGCATCTTTATTGGCTCAAGGCTTGGTGAGTGTCAAATTATATGTTCCTCAATGAATTATCATTTAGAAAAGTGAAGCTCCATTTCTCAAGCATTTGTAGCCACAGAAATGTGTGAACATTTGGTTGCATATATGCTGATTCACTTTTATTTATTTATTTTTTGTCAGTCCTGGGGCTTGGACTCTGGGCCTGAGTACCATCCCTGCACCATCCCTGGCTTCCTTTTGCTCAAGACTAGTGCTCTACCACTTCAGCCACAGTGCCACTTCTGGCTCTTTCTGTTTTTGTGGTGCTGAGGAATCGAACCAAGCATGCTAGTCAGGCACTCTACCACTAAGCCACATTCTCAGCCTGCTGATTAACTTTTGCTTCCCCTCCCTCCCTCCCTCCCTCCCTCCCTCCCTCCCTCCCTCCCTCCCTCCTTCTCTCCCTCCCTCCCTCCTTCTCTCCCTCCCTCCCTCCATCTTCCTTCCTTCCTTCCTTCCTTCCTTCCTTCCTTCCTTCCTTCCTTCCTTCCTTCCTTCCTTCCTTCCTTCCTTCCTCCCTTCCTCTCTCTTTCCTTCCTTCCTTCCTTCCTTTCTTTCTTTCTTTCTTTCTTTCTTTCTTTCTTTCTTTCTTTCTTTCTTTCTTTCTTTCTTTCTTTCTTTCTTTCTTTCTTTCTTTCTTTCTTTTTCTTTTCGAGTAATTGGCTCTGACCAGTAGTATAATGATAAAGCTAGGGTCCAAACATATTGTATACAGTTCAAGAGCCACATTATTTTCTGACATGAACAAAGGACTATTTGAATTATTGTTCTTTCTTTTTAAGTACTAAATAATTCTGATGTTTGATTTTTTTAAAGAAAAACAGAGCAATGTTCACTTAGAGCCCCTAAAAGAATAATCCCTGTTCCCCTTAAATCTAATCAGGCTTCATATGTGCTAAAAGATAAGGGCCAGACTAGCTTGATAATGGAGTCTTCCAGAATTAAAATTAGTAATTCAAGGACAGAAAGAATTTGTAATCACAGAATATTATTTTTGTTTATTTTGTTTTATTGTTGTTTAATTTTTAAAAAGTTGAGCCTTAGAAAATAAAATCTGTTTGTAGCATACTGTGCTTTCTTTTTGGAAAAATGGTCCTTTTACTTTTGGAAACACAATCTTTTGTAATTCTCTGAAGCAGAAGCACAAAGAAAATATTGGGAGGAGAATTGATTTGTGGGTAAAACTTTTCCTGTTTAATGATGTACCTTAAAGCTTGATATAGTCATTTCTTCTAATCCATAATATGTTTTCTTTCAACTCATCACACTACAAAGAAAGGTCATCATTTTTATAGAAATGCCAAGGCAGGTAATATTTTACATGTTTTCTTTTATAAGAAAAATCAATATTGTGTATTATAACCCCTCTAGAATGCTTACACAGAGAAAACTCTATGTTTAAGTCACGACTTTATGTACAGATAAATGGCCAGAGTTCTCCACCACTCAGTAACCAGTGAACTTCTTTTCCCATCTTTATTTTTTAAGTGCAAACTGCAAAAATAGATTAGCTGTCACCATTCCCATTTAAAAATTATACTTACAGCTGAGAAAAGCTTTGGGCAACATTTGTAAGACATTTGTTTTTCTTTCTGCAGTGAATGCACTCTAAATTTTTAAATAAAATAAGCCTGTTACTTTCTAAGTTTATTGATCCAGCTTATTCTCCTTCAAGACTTGTAAGTTCTTAATGGCATGTAAGAATATTTAATGACTAAACAGTAACAAACCTTGAAGCAACTATAACTCTGACTATTTCCTACTTTATGCTGTCTTTTCAGAGTCAATTAATCCACCTAACAACTGGGTGGGCAGAGTCAAAGGGAGGTATTTGTGTCTTTGATTTAAAGGTGACAAAACTGTGTCTCAATAAATGTTCTCCATGTGTGTTTGTAGGTTGCCAGAATAAAGTCCTTAATTATAGAGCCAGTTGGGCAGTATTATTTAAATGGAGGAGTGGGGGGCTATTGATGAACAGAGAGGTCTCATTGGAAACACACCCAGCAGCCCTTCCTCCAGCTCCGGACTCTGTGAGAAAGAGGCCAGGCTCAGGCCATGCATGGATTAAATTGCACTGCAGCATCCAGAAGGTGGATCCAGAGATTTCCCTTGTTTACTCCCAATCCCTTTCTGAGTCGGGGTCCAACTCTGTGACAGATTCAGGTTATGTCAAGTAAAAATGAAGAGAAAAACTGCTTGTACATATGATATAACCTAGAGGTCAAGATAATAAGAGGAGAGGGAGGGACTATCATAATGGCTTTATTTTGGCAACCCTTCTCCCCCATCCCACAATTAACCCAGATTTCATCTTCCTGCATCCTTTCTAAAGAAACAAAATATCACAGTTTGTGCAGAGGTTTCCTCCCATATTTCTTGAATTGGCTGATATGCTGAAGTTAAGTTGTGTATTCTCCATTTATATATCTTTTAGGATTTAAAATATGGCTTAGATTGTTTTGTATACATCTTGAAAGCTACACAGATGTGACATAGTAAGTTTAAGCTGTTGAAATTCAGTCAGTTATATATGCTATGTTTCTGGGATGCAGTCTGGTTCATACATGTAAGTCTGGGTTTTATTTACTTATTTATTTTTGGGGTGTGTGGTGTGTGTGTGTGTGTGTGTGTGTGTGTGTGTGTGTGTGTATTTCAATACTAGGGATTGAACTCGGGTAGGGTCTCCATTTATGCCCAGGTCAGCCTGGGCTGTAATCTTCCTGCCTATGCTTTCTCTTGTTGCAGGGGGTGATAGTCACATGCTACCCTACCCAGCTATTTAGTGAGATGGAGTCCTGTGAACTTTTATGCCTAGGCTGCCCTTAAATCATAATTCCCCTATTTATGCCTCTCAAATATCTAGGATTACAGGTCTGGCCACTACACCCAGTACCTTTTATTCCATAATATTATTAAAATTTCTATTCCCATATTGACATTGTATACACTTTAGTCTGAAGAATAATTATAGAGGTTTAGAGGTTTAATAATGTTGCTATAATCCAAAGCTACAACAGGACTGTCTTTAGGTCTGCTATGTTCTCAGAACATATAAACCTTCAGTGTTTTAAGGTATTAATAAATTACTCTTTCTTTCAACAGCAGAGTTTGAGAGTTCCCATTTCTTCCTATTTGCTCAATTAACTGTTGCCATTCTCTTTGATTTTTGCCAGTCTAATGGGGTTCAATTTCTCCTGTGTTTTAATTTAGAGTTTTCGAATTATTAGCTAACTTTCTATATCTTTATGGATCATGTAATTTTTCTCTTTGGTGAAATTACTGATCCCATTCCTTGTCAATCATTTTCAATTAAGTATTATTTTTCTTTGTCTATTACTAGATTTTTTTTGTAAATATTGAATACTGGTCTTAGTATAGCCTACAAATGTTTCTCTTTTTTTCTGATTTGGATATTAAAGTATTCTGTTTTCATTTTATACAAGTGTACATTTATTCCTTAGGTCATGCTGAATTCTAGTGTTTTCTCATTAGTGCTATTGATAAATGATTGTTTCTTTAATATCATACTTTTGATTGAGCTTCTTAATTTTTTTCTGGAGTTATTTTTGTAGTTTATATTTTCTATCTGTTGTCTATAGTTCCAGATTGCCTTGTATATTAGATTACTCTTGCTGTTGCAACAAATAACTACCAAGTCAGTGTGTGAAAACACAAATCCATAGTTAGGCAGGTCACACATCTCCTAGGGGTAGCAACACCCTTCTTCCCTGCTACAGCTCTCAGAGCTGGCTCACATAACTTGTTGCTCTGCCCTCCTTTCGGCAGGTCTCAGGGACTCCTGGGAACACAACGTGCTTTCCTGGATAATCCACTGCACTTTTTCATTCCCAGGACTGGCAGCCGCATCTCATCCCCAAAGTCCCATTTGCCCTCTAACTGGACTCCTGGGATCAGGAATGAGTACCTCTGTTTGGGAGCCTTTATTCTTCTGATCACAATTAGCATGTTCTGCTCACATCCTCTTGCATTTAAGATCAGTTCATTTTATTGTGGTGGTCAGTTGCCACTGAAGAGTTTCTGCCTTCTGCTATCATTTTCTTCTGTTTTCTCGGATACATGGCTCGGATAATGGCCTCACGGGGGAGTGGGAATAGTATAAAGACTACGTGGAAGTGCTGTTAGTTCTGTTTAAATAATCCATCCTACACACACACACACACACACACACACACACACACACACACACACACACACACACAGAGGCGCGGAGGAAACTGCTTTCCTTGTGCCCTCCTTAGATGGATGGAATTAACCTGTGTGGTTGGCTGCTTCCTAAATTAGTGTTAAAGGTAAAGGGTTCAATCTGAGCATGTCCACGCTGCTCCCCATCTCATTCCCTAGACGTGAAGCGTCCATCGCTCTCTCTTCCCCTCTGGTCTAATCTCTATAGCCTCACCTTACTAGGGGCGTGTGCATGCGCACCAGCCTCAGCTGGTTGTAAACGGGAGCTGGTCTAGCTTGGGTAATCCCATTTCTAGCCTTTGGGTCACGCCTACACTGGCTCCGCCCCACCCACCCCTTTCGAATCTCACCCCTTAGGGGTTCCGGGCTCCCAGTCCTCCGGGAACCCGCCCCAGCCCAGTCCCTGGTCTCCAGCGGCGGCGCAGGCTCGGTGTCTCCGCCCTAGCTCCCTGGCCCCTCCCAGTTCTGAGTGAAAGCTGCTACAAAAGGCTTGAATGAAACGTGTGTGTGTGTGTGTGTGTGTGTGTGTGTGTGTGTGTGTGTTGAGGGGTCGTGTGTGGTGAACCACCTGGGGATCCCGTCTCCCCACAAGCCAGATAGTCTCCGAGGAGGAGGAGGGAGGAGGAGGAGGGAGAGGGGGCGGCGGGGAGTGGCTGGTCTCGCGGGCGCGCGCGCAGTGGCCAGGGCGGTGCGGGGAGGCTGGGCCACCTCCTCCCCTTCCTCTCCCGCTAACCCCCCCCCCCCTCACCTTCCCCTCTTCCCCTTCCCCCCCCGCCCGCCCCAGGCGGCGGTTCCAGGCACCGCACTCCCCGCCTGTGCCGCGCTGCGCTGCGCCCTCTGTGGCAGTGACAAGCTCCTGAGGCGGGCAGCGCTGCCCACAGGCGGGCCGTGCCCTCTCCCCGTGCAGTGGCTCCCAGCTCCGCTGGGGCAGGTCGCCGGGCCGCCGGCGCCGTCCACAACTTTAACAGTGGGCTCGGATTGGGAATCTGGCTGCTTCTGGCCAGCAGTAGCCCGCAAAGTGTCCGGACTTCGGTGGGACAGGAGTTTGCCAGGTGCTACCACTCCGGCGTCTGTGTGCAACCTGTTCCCAGAGAGCTGGGAGTGGGATTGCGCCTGCCAGTCACCCGGGGGGCGCGGGAGTGGGCGATTTGTTGTTCCAGCCCTCTAGAGACCTCGGCTTGCCGCTGGATCAAGCAGTGAAGGAAAGGATGTAACTAAGCGAAGCAACTGTCACCAGAAGGCAGCCACCACCCAGGGGCGGGGAGGAGCGTGTGGGGCTTCGTCCGGTCTTTGCCCCCAGTCGCCGCCGTAATCAACAATCAGGTGTTGTTTGCAACTTTTCAAGGTCAGCCACTCGGAGCAGCTGTTTTCTCCCAGAACCTTCAGGGGTGCACAGAGCTTGGATTGCAGCTGGCCGCGGAAAAGCCCCAGCACGCCGATCGACCGAGGAAGGCTCGTAAGGATGTGTTTCTGACTCCCGAGACCCATCCCCCACGCTCTCCGCGGCCGTCTCTTCCCCGCTGTCCAGGCGGGGGTGAGTGGGGACATGTGTCTAACTCTCAGCCGCGAGTTAGGCAGCAGGTGTCGGTCCTAAGCCAGAACCCGGCTGCCTGGTGCGCCCTCGCCAAGCCATGCGGGCCCCGGGCGCGCCTTTCGCTCGCACCTCGTCGCTGCTGCTGCTTCTCCTGCTGCTCAGGGTGGGTGTCTCTTCTGTCCTGGGGAGCCAGACGTGTCTTGGGGAGAGCTGTTCCCCCCGGATCCAGCGTCTCAGCAGAGATGCTTGGGGGCCGGGAAATGCTGAGAGCGACATCCCGCGAATCCGTGCGCCCACGGAAGAAGGGCTAAAGGCGGCTGTGCCCGTGGCGCCCTCCTGGGACCAACCTGTGGCCCCAGGTGCGGACCACGGGGCGGAGGCGCCTGATCCTCGACTCTCGGGACCTCCCACGAGGTCCTCTGGCATCTGGAGATGGAAAAGTGCCCGCGGTCAGGAGCGTCCTGGAAATTTGAGGAGAGGGGATCCCACGGATCTTCAACTTTACCTGCAGACTTCTGAAGACGAAGGGGGGAGTCCCAGAGACTCGGGCAATCCCCGACGACGAAGCCAGGAGCACAGTGTGCAACCAGAGCCCGGGGCCAGGGATCTTTTCTACTGGCCGAGGAGAGCTGCGAGACTCCAGGGTTCCCACCACGAACTTCCTCCCAAGCCGCCCAGCGGACCTCTAGGGCACGAAGGGAGGACAGTCGCGCCCCCCGGAAGGGCTCTGCCCCAAAATGGGTCCTTGGATGATGAGGTCCACGAAAGTGGGGGTCCCCGCCGGGGGAACAGCACAAGCCGTCGTTTGAAACTCAAGAATCCCTTCTACCCTCTGACCCAGGAGTCGTACGGAGCCTACGCGGTCATGTGTTTGTCCGTGGTGATCTTCGGGACCGGCATCATTGGCAACCTGGCCGTGATGTGCATCGTGTGCCACAACTACTATATGCGCAGCATCTCCAACTCTCTTTTAGCCAACCTGGCCTTCTGGGACTTTCTCATCATCTTCTTCTGCCTTCCGCTCGTCATCTTCCACGAGCTGACCAAGAAATGGCTGCTGGAGGACTTTTCCTGCAAGATCGTGCCCTATATCGAGGTAATCATGCCTTCTGAGGGGGTCTCAAGCTACTGGCGCCATTCATTCCCAGGATTATAGAGCATCAAACAAGTGCAGCTGGGTGCGCCTACTTGGTTGGACCCCTGGGGCTTTTCTATGGGTTTCTCTTCCATTCCTCCTTTTCCTTTTTCCAACCATTTATGTACACACTGATATATATAGTGTGTGTGGGGGGGTGTATATACACATATACTATGCATATATACACATACACAGGCAGCTTTGCTGAATAACCTTCAATTTCTTCTAGAACTGGGAAACGTGATCTTACCTTGTATAGAATTATCTAGATTATAAATCTAGATCTCTGAATATGGTAGTATGTGTAGTTCTAATTTGCCACCCACCAGAGAGGAAACAGGGGTTAGATAAGGGCCAGTTCAGTGGTTGTCCTCTTCAGAGCCTGACAGCGCAAATCAAAATGTAAAAGGATATCATTAGCACTTGTGGACTAGATTTCTTGTGTCATCAATATGCTCCACCTCTCCCCTTCTTCCTCCAAGGAAGACTACTGCTTTTGCTTTTCCTTCCTTCCTTCCTTCCTTCCTTCCTTCCTTCCTTCCTTCCTTCCTTCCTTCTTTCCTTCCTTCCTTCCTTCCTTCCCCCCCCCCTCTCTTTCTTTTCTTCTGTTTTTTAGAAAAAAATTTATGGCCAAAGTCGGAGTAATTTATTTTTCTTTAAAGGAAATCTTCATCAGCTGTCTTCATGATATATTAATAACCTCTTAAATTAGTTTAAGTATCTGGCTGTCATCCAGACTACTCTATTTAAATTCTTAAGCCATTTCTTGTTTCTCTGTGTTTCCTTCTGAATTCCTTAAAACTTATTTTCTTTCATCTCTTTCTGTATGAATGATTTTAAGTAAAAATAAGTACTAGCTACCATCACACAGAATCTGTTTAATATTATTAAAGTAATTGTGATTTTATTGTGGGTGTGTGTGAAGGACTACTATTTTGAGACATTTATTATGAAACTACTAAGCTGCTTAGGGAGAAAGAGACATGTAATAGGTTCCAAAGTTTGGAAGTGTGAATTGTTTGAGTAAGACTTTCTAACCTCATGCTATAGCTAAAGGTCCTGAGCCATTCCTGAGGTTGTTAGGATTTGCTCTGTAAATGGCTTCTCTTTAAACACCAGCTCTTGGAAGGGGCCCAAGTGCTTTGCTGCCAGTAATGTTTTTAGCCAGCTGGCCCCTTGATTTTCTCCATTCAGACTGTCCTTTTCATTTATGGAAGCAGAAGAAGGGAAACTGTAAATATTCCAGAGCCTCTGATCCTGTCTGGCACCAGGGCCAGTCAACATCGTGTTCAACATTGTTCCAGGGCCTACAGCTAGGGAGTGAGTAAACAGAGAACAGTACCTACTTAGAAGACCAAAGCAGAAGACAGTAAAGAAGACCTTCTGTTTAGCTGACAGGGATCAGATGCACAATCATTCTTGTGGCTACTAAATCAGCGGTTGCTGTTTTACCAAAGTGCAAGACTTCTGTTTCCAAGATGGAATGTCCACATTTCTTTGGGGGTGTATAATTCATTGAATTGAAAGAGGCAGTAGTTGAATTTATGTTAGCGAGTTATTCACTATTTTATATTCGTTGGCTCTCTACCTTTCAGTTTTAGCTTTCTCTTCTTTTTAAGAATGAAGAAGAAATTGACTTACGCAAGAAGGAGATGAAGAATACACTGAAATGTTGAGCAGAAGAGGTTCCTGATGAGGGGATGTGTATTGGTTTGCCTCAATGACATATATTAGATTTATAGACATCTTTATATATTAGATAGAAAAACAATTGAGAGACAAAAAAAAACGGTAAAGAAGGAATTATCAGGCCTTTTTCTGGGGAGGGGTGTAATCTTTAAAAAGAATTTGAAAAGAATTATCAAATTCAAAAATTATAAACTTAGATTAGTGCCATGAGACCTAAGGGTTGTAAAAGATATTTGATAGGCATTTGTTTTAATTTACTGTCTTTATTATCACTCAGTTTACTTTCTATAGTTTGTTTCTATAGTTTGTTTTTCTCCTAAATTTTAGAGCCCTCTCAGTTTTTCAGTTAATAGTACCAGGATTTATTTTTTTTCTAGAAAAAATAAACAAGCTTGACAAAATGCACATAATTTTTTACCTTGAGAAACTAGATTATATTATACGTTTTTACAATGAACACTTTTTACTGTTAGAGTTGTGAAGGGCAACATACTATGTTTTAACAGTCCTACCTGATTTATATTTTTCTGAAATAATCTCATAATGTTTCAACAAGCTGTGTAAACAGAGTTCCATAGTGTCAGCTTCCTCTTTTCCTAACTGCTGAGGACCAGAACTCAAGTTCCAATCTCAAAATGCACCTGTGCTGCCTGCAGGAGGTGCTGCTGTGCTCACATAGGGTGCAACACTTGTGTGTTGGCTACTGAAACAGCATATCCTGAAGTGGAGAGTGATAGGAGTATGATGTTTACTAGGGCATGCTTTCTTGGTTCTGCACCTAGTAGGGAAGGAAGAGCAAAGGGAGACAGTCAACTGTGGTGTAGCTGAGGCAATGATGTCAACTGACGCTATGAGATGTTCTAGGGTTTGCAGTGGCTATGGGGAAGTGTTCTGAACGAAGGTAAAGAGGACCCAACATTCACTTCATTCCCCCCTCCCTCTTTCCCTTCGTTCTTTAGTTGAATGTGACAATTCAAGTGATCAATTCACAGGATGCATTTTATGTTCTGAAAGTCACAAAATGTGTAAGGTTGGTAAGGCATTGCCAATATAATATGTTTGTTCAGACTTTTTCTCCAATTGGGAAATTTCCCCTAAACTATTAGGGCTTCTTTACCTCAAGACTTACTAAAAGTTGTTTGACATTTGGGTTTGTCTTTGTGCACTTCTTTATTTTGCCTTTTTCACTTTTTCCTTATTGCTATCTTATTTGGGGAGAGGGGTAGTTTTAGTGGTAGAATGGGAGTATGAATTCAGGTCTCTGAGTGTTCTACTGAATGAGCTACATCCATAGCTCACTTGTGCTCTGGTTGTTTTTTCAGATAAGATTTGTCCAGGGCTGGCTTCAGACTAATATTTTCCTGCCTGCAGCTTCTTGAGTCGTCTTGGATCACAGCCATGTGACATTAGACCTGGATTATTGATTGAGATGGAGCCTCACTAATTTTTGGTCCAAGTTAGCCAAAGTTTTGATCCTCCTAATCGCTGCTTCCCATAGCTGAGAGTACAGGTGTGAGCCACTGTGCTTGGTTTATTTTGTGTTTTTCTTTTCTTTACTTTTTGTTTTATGCCTGATAATACCTTACTGATTATAATACAGGATGAACTTTTCTGAGAAATGTGGCTAGCCTTTCTCATGACAT
This sequence comes from Perognathus longimembris pacificus, assembly GCF_023159225.1. NCBI lineage: Eukaryota > Metazoa > Chordata > Mammalia > Rodentia > Heteromyidae > Perognathus > Perognathus longimembris. The sequence continues at coordinate 132,620,697 of NC_063162.1, read as the reverse complement.
TATTCTTAATTTTTTGTTAATTTGAAATTTTATACACAGTTCATAACAACTAACTTTTACATTTTTCTCCTTTCACATCTCTTGTGTTCATTTTCCTGTTCTACTGTAGCTCCATTTTTTTTCCTACCAGTGGCTGTCAGCAAAATCTGAAGCATGTAGTGGAATTAGATTTATGTAGAAAAATAAGAGATTGTGTTGAGCAGAAACTGCACACACACATTTGTTGCCATTTGAATTCAAATTTTCTGTTTATTTAAATTTATGTGTGTCAAAGACAACACCTGCTTTCCAGGGTTCTTCTCAAGCAAGGGTGTTTCACAAAGTTAATATGACTGGGTGGGAATGTGCTAGAAGCCGTTGTAGTTGATAAAATCTCTCTTTCTTTTTCAGGATTATGGTATCTTCAGGATTATGGTATTCCACACACATTGCAGTAGTGTACAAGGATGTGGAATGGAGTAGAGGGAATGGGGTCAGAGAAAAGAGAGAGAGAAAGAAAGAGGAAAAGAAGAGATAGAGAGAGTTCCTTGGTTATTTAGTTAGTTGGATGACTAGGCCTAAGTATGACTTGCCCAAGGAGATTGGCAGGGAGAGCTCTCTAGCATACCATACAACTAATATCTCACCAATGTTTAAAAGAAATAATTCAGGCATTGCTTATGGGAACTGGACTCTTCTGTATTCCTTACTTGATAGATAGAAGTCAGTCAGTCAGTATTTCATATGATCTAGACCCACTGGTAAATATTGACTTCTATTTTGAACTTTAATTGGAGTTTTGAATGACCTGGGTTCTTATTTAAAGAACTCACACTTTTATGGTATGGCAAAACACTTCAGGTAAATTTAAGGTAAGCATATCTGTATTTTTTTTTACCTGAGAGACACAATTCAGGTGTCAGTGTAAAGAGTAAATAAAGGACCATCTCTTACCAGGACTTCTGGTCAGGGACTTAATCTTTTCTGATCAGAGGAAAAGCCTCTGATCAATGGCCCTGAAAATAGTGGTTTTCAAATGGCTGAATTGATTGTCAGCACTATCACAAGAAGAAATGAAGGGCGTTAGAGGGTAAAGATGGCATGGCCAGCAACTATGACAGTCTGCACAGATTCCTCTGAACCCCCCCCCCCATTTGAGTAATAGCACATGTGTCATGGCAGATGCTTGATTTTTTTTTTCCACTAGTGGATTTGCCATTAGGTATTCTGATGGACTTTTAAGTGGAAGCATGCAGTTTTATGAGCAATTTGAAAGTCACTAGTAATATTCCTGGGGAAAAATGGACTCAATCTGTGAGAATGTGTTTAAGACATTTTATGACTGTCCATTAATCCTTTCGTAATCGTTTCTACATTTCTATAAAGTGGAAATGTTTAGCTGAAGACTCTTGTAGGAAAGAAAACCAGTTTCATAGTTGTTTTTATTTAGTTGTTTTCTTTATGGAATGAAACTTCATTCCTGACTGGTATACGTTTAAGGTAATTGAATTTGGGTCTTATATAACACATAAAATCTGCTATACTGAAGTTCAAACTGCAAATCATTAACTATTGCTTAAAATGAGACTACATATTTTTCTAAGGCCTGTCAAAGAATTATGAACCTAAATATGTATTTTTCTTTCTTTCCTTGTTAGATTTATTATTTAGAACTAAACTGCTAAGTATTATATATAAAATAGCAGTATGCAATAACTTATTAAAGAATAATTTGCATAATTCATTATATATAAAATTTTCTTCTATTTTATCATCATACATTTACTGGTTTACCATCCGTCCATTCATGACACGTTTATTGGGCTTTTCTTCAATGTGAGACAGTATATTTGGGGGTAGGTAGGAAGAGAATGGAAGAAAATAAAAGGCAAAAGTTTCCAAAGATGTCATTGGTAAACTTTTTTAAAATTAAAGGTATGGAAAAGTAATATAATGTTCTTCATAATTGAAAAGACAAGTTTGAATAATGCAATAGGAAAGTTCAGCACTCGCCCAGGGATGGATTGGCTAACATTTGTTCTTGGTTATGACCAAAGATGGGAAAATTCAGGTGAAAACTACAGTCATGAAAGCGCTAGGAACTTCTTTTAAAATATAGAAACTGCATCAGTCCCTAAAATGACTATCTTTGCTTGATAATTATTATTCTTTATGAACTACAGGACATAAGTAAATTAAATTTTTCATATTTTATATGTAATTTTTAGCAATGTTGTGACAGTACATTACATTGAGTTCTTTTTTTCCTGAAAATGTCAGAAACATATACAGTACTGAATCTGAGCTCAGAGGACTTAGGAGAAGATGATAACAAGTTAAAAACTTCAGATGATTTTGCAGATTGTGGGAAAGGGAAACATTGTGAATGTAGTTTCTTGAGGACTCAATTACTCTCTCAAATACAGAGTCACAAATGAAGATTCATTTTAAGTTTCTTAGGGCTTTTAAGGTTCCAGTTATGTCAGCCAGATTTAGCACAGTCACACTGGAAGTGCACTGTAGTCTATAGGGGAACAGAGATAGGAACATGGCTACAAGCTAAGGTTTGTCTCTGGCACTTCCCTTCTGCCCACCATCCTCCAAGGAATGCTTCTGCCATTTCACCTCCCCAAATGACCTGCCAAAGTCCCATAACCAACTCAAAGTTTATTGCCAAGACCAACTCCTAAATATTGTTATTAAAATAGTATTGTTTGTGCCAGAGGAAATGATCTTACCTAAAATTTCAAGATAGAGCACACAATAAAATTACTGTAATCCAAAACAGAGAATCTTTCTATTTGCACAACAGGTATAGATATTTTTAAAAAAATAAGATTTCTGTTCAGCAGAGGATAAAATCTTAGCAACAAGCTTTGTTTTTTTGAGACATAATTCTTTCAGCTTGTAACATTACAATTGTCTTACATGCTATCTCTCTGCCCAGTTGTATAGCTTTTACTTCATAATATTAAGGAGGTCAAGGTTGTTGATTTGATACCATCTTGAAATGAGTCATTCTCATTAAGTCTGTGTCTACTAAGCGCTAATATGGCCTCGTTTTTAACACTCCGTGCTTTCAGAATATTTCTTTCTACCTTTATTGTCTGTCATTCCATCAAATCTCTTCTCAGACTGAAAATACCTTTGATAAATTAATTCACATCAGGATGTGAGAATTAGAAATATTTATCCTCATAAGAGGATTAAAGAATCTTTCCTTAATGGAATACTAATGGTGGAATTTTGATTAAAGCTGAGAAATTTCATCTTCAAATATCATTTTTCACTATCATTCAAATCAGAATCACTCAACTATAAATAATTTTACTTTTAGTTTGAATTCACTACCATGCAAATCACTGTCAGTAATCGAAAGATAAGTAGATGAAAATTCATCACAACTTCTATGGAAAGACTCAGGTGCAAACTTGAACTCCAGATTACCTTGAAATGGTTTAGGAGCATGATAATAGAACCAAGGATTGAAAACTAGACTAAGTCTTGGGTGTAATAAACAATTCAAAAAGAATTTCTTTTTAATTCGTTCCCCCCCAATTTTTATTATCTTTAAGTAGCTGGACAGAGGAGGTATCTTTTAACAAAACAATTTATGTATACAATGATCTGAATGTCACCTCTTGATCAATATCACCTCCTTCCAAATGAATTTCTAATTTTTTTAGAAATATTGAATATGAACATTTGTTTAGACTGGTTGATTCCTACAATTATATTAGGACAAGTGCTACTAATCTTCCTTCATTTGCATTTGAGTATTAATGAACCCTTGACAAATTTACAATTATAGTTAAATGAATTTTTATTATAAAATAATATACTGTACTATAAAAATTATAAATGAGTATTTTATGACTTAAAATTGCTCAGTATTTAGTTTTAGCAATAAATGTTTCAGTAATATTTATAACGTTTTCCTGGATAGATTTCATTTGTAATACATTTTATTTTCCATTATTAAAAAAAGGCTTAAATTATATGAATTCACAGAACTGTCCCACTTTTTAAAAACTAACTTTAAATATTTTTTTTGAAATCATTAAAAGAAGTTATAGTTGAAAGGAAGCTTTAATTCCATCTGGAAGCATGAGAGGTAGAAGTATTTGTATGATAAGACAAGTTTGGAGACAGTTTGTGAGCTTTTAAATAGTCTAAATTGGATTTTTAATATGTGCTTGCTGATAAACTTAAGCAAGGGAAAAGAAAGTGAAAAAATTCGGCAAAAATAATAGGCAATCATTGACGCTTTTGAAATATTTTTATGATGTTGAGACTCATATAAATTAAATTGTAAGTAAAGGAATAAATGGATTTTTTTATATATATGGATTGTTAGATTAAATTTCAATGTTGATCGAATAGGAAGCTTCTCTTTGAGGAAGATTGATCATGAAGAATTCTACTTCATCCCAGTGTTGTTGTGAGGCTTGTTGTTTGTTGTTGTTGTGGGGTTTGAACTGGGGGCCTAGGCTCTGTCCCGGAGCTTTAATTTGCTCAAGGCTAGCCCTCTACCACTTTGAGCCACAGCACCACTTCGGTTTTCTAGTGGTTAATTGGAGCTAAGAGTCTCAGACTTTCTTGCCTGGGTTTTGACCCATGATCCTCAGTCCTCAGCTTTCTGAGTACCTAGAATTGCAGGCGTGAGCCACCAGTGCCTGGATGGTTTGGGGATTCTGATCCAAGTGTATCTATCCATCCTACCATGTTCTCCGAAGTGAACACCTTGTGGTAGAGGTCCTCACGTTCACTGCAATTTGGTAAATTGTGAGATTCTTAACTAGCATGCCCTCCCACTGGTGGGAAAAGCATCATCTCTTTTCTGAACCCCCTGAAGTGCTACAAAATTGGGAGCTACTGAGAATGCAAGAAGCCAAAGGCATTACAAGCTCAAGCCATTTAGAATTTCAAAGGAAACTCTACCCTGTGTTCCTCCTGCTTTCTTCCTGACTGGTTGTTAGTCCTGTAACCCCTGACTCACAATAGGTTATCATTCATGACCAAAATGAATGGATTTTCTTAACAATAATGCCCTTGTTTTCCAGGGTTACTTGTAAACAAAGGGCAACACATAAATAGATGTATTAGACATTTTATTAGCTGAAAAATAGAAGTTAGCATCTAATTTTCATGACCTTGGTTAGGAATTTTCCTGTTATATAAAAACGAGTATATTCTATTCATATACATAAGCATGTAGATTCAATTTCACAGGAAGGAAATGATGCTTAGAAGTACCGTGGCATCACTGATTTGTACCAGAAAATTTAGAAAAGGATACTATTTACTTGTGAGTTATACTACTGTGCTCTGTGAAATCTGCTTTATCTTTTGACAAGTTCACTTTGATTTGCAAGAGTTTCTTCTTTCTTGCTTGTCTGTAGTAAACATCTGGGAAATGGAATACTAGTTCCAACAAAGTCTCCATAGGCAAATGTTCTCCTAAGGCATCTGTCAATGAACAACGATATCATGCATTATACAGAGTATGTATCACCCAAGCCTTCTGGGGGACTTGAGGTTTGCATTGAATTAGAAACCTGAATGGTAGCAAAGAAATCCAATAGTAAAACTTTATGTATACATTACATTTCCACCTTAATTATCATGCTTTTCCTTTTCCTTTTATTTTTAATAGAAACCCAGGAAAGCACTGATCTTTAAACTAACTTGTGATAGGAAAAATAATCCATTTTTGTTTCTCACTGGGGAAGAAGACAGTTTCACTCTGAGTCTTTCCACACAGTAGTTACTGTCCCATACCTGTGTGGATGAATTCATTTCTCAATTGCATAAAACAGTGATCTTAAACTGGCTAAACGATGGCTGAACAGAAACTCAGGATTCATGATATACATACAGATTTAAGAGTGGGATAAAATATTTGAAAAGCTGGGAAATGTCTATGGTTCTTATCATGATTTGGTTGTTTTTCTTAATTCATTCTTCCCATACATTTAAGGGACTAGCCAAGGAACTGTACTTATTTTCATGTAGTAGACTCTATTTATTTATGCACTTATGGTAATTTATCATCATCATTGTCCTCATCGTTGTCATCATCATCATCATCATCATCATCATCATCATCATCAGACTGTCCATTGCTTCTTGTTTGCTTCCATAAAAAAATAGAAGTGTTAACTATAGAAGCCATTCACAAAAATGTTATTAGATTTTTAAAGGCCTTTATTATATCGCTTTCTTTCCTCTTTTTTTATATGGATTTCTTTTCTTCTTTTCTATTGGTTTATCTTCTTCTCTGGGTCCATAGTGAAGGCAAAAATGTGCATGTGTATAGTTATTCTAATTCCTTATTAAGGACATTGAAGCAAGATGTGTTAGATGTCAAGTGAAATGTATTGGTTTTTCACCCAGAGTCAATGGCACCATTGTTGTAATTAGGAATAAACTGTTTCAGTTGATTAGTTTGGGTTAGTAAAACCTTTAAAGTATAAATAATTATGGAGCTCTTTTATAACTAGGGTGATTTAAACCCTTATTATTCATTCTCAAGTACCATATGAAGCTCAAAATTAGCAAATATTGGAACACCAAAGCATTAATTTTGTCTGTAAAATACATCAGAATATAAGGGAAATTGTAAGTAACACATTCAAATATTAAAAACTTGTATAACTAACCAAAGCTGATCATCTTTTCTCAGCTATTTTTTTTCTTCACAGAAGAAAATCCCTATAGCTTTATAAAGGTTACTGTGTACATCAACAATGACAGAAAGGATATTGAGAACAAAATTCTGAGTGGTCTTCAAGGCCTCTTTGCCTTTGTGCACCATCCTTGCATTCCATAGATGTAAGTACAATTCATTTCTGTCCTGGAATGGATGCTAGCATATAATTCAAACCATTAGATCCATAAGATTATCCTGGTCTACTAGACTAAGACATACATTGTATTTTCAAAGATTTAGATCAGATCCCCTAAAAGAATAAGTGCATACCATGGAAATTTATATCAGGGTTATTTTGGGAAGCGAATTAGACATTTGTGTCAGTTTCCTAGCAGATACTTGGTAATTCTTCTCTCAATCTCTCTAACCTAACTCCTTGAGTTGATTCTCAAATACAAGACTTTGACCCAGAGACAGAGGAGCCATAGAAACATGGCAGGAATTGGGTACAGTAAAATAGATCTGTTCAGAAGACAGTAATAAGCCATGGCATGGGTACAGTTATCTGTTGGGTGAGGGGAAGCAGGTGAGAGATAATAAGGAAATTCTGTTTTAGAGTCTAAACATGGTGTGATCAGAATCTTTTTCACCATAATCAGCAGAAGAAAGCACAATGGTACATTTTGTATTCCTTATCTCTGCTTCTCAAAAATCATGTGTGTGTGAGTGAGTGAGTGTGTGTGTGTGTGTGTGTGTGTGTGTGTGTGTATGTGTATGAGTGACGGAGCTGATACAGCACTCACTTTGCCCCTGGGAACTGAATTAAAAAAAGCCGTAGGGATACAGAAACAAGAACAGAGATAGTATGGGGAGGATCACAAAGAGACACCCCAAAACCTTCATTTTCACTGGGACTGCTGCTCCCTGTGTATAAACTCAAGCCTAGACTTCTGCTGCAACAGTGCTGGAGGTGGCTGTATCCCTGTGGATGTCCACAGGACAGAGCTGGAGGAGCTTTATTGTTGTTTTATTGGGATGCAAAGAACAGCAGGACATTGTTGTTTGAAAGAAAGGTCTTAGTGATTTTTTTAAATTTTGATTCCTTTGCCATTTCTGAATTTTCCTGTCAAAATGAGTGATGTATTTCCCTCAAGCGTTAAACTTTCCTTTTTGGCTTTTAGAGATTTTTTTGATGTTAATTTTGACAACCAATTAGCTGTCTATTGAAAGCATTTACAGTTTCTGGTGGTGTTGCTATCAATGATTCCTCCCATTTCAGTTTAGTTCATCAGAGTTTGTGTCTTACTCATTGCATCTCTGAATGTTGCTTGAAGGAATGATCCCTCTAGACCAACACTTAACAACCTCTCTCCCCAAAGCATATTTCATAGTGATACTGAATTTTAGCAATCAGATATGGTCATTAAATGCAAAAGATCTAACATTCATGATACAGTTTTCTAATTGCATATAATTGCACCATTCATCTTGTTAGAAAAGTTAACAGGCTGTTCGTACATAAACAAGTATATTTAAGAACTGTGATGGAAATCTTCTCATGTTATCTTAACATTTAGGGATTTTAATTACATGGATATATTTTATATTGGAGTAGGCAGAAACTAGGCCATCCTCATCATCTTTTTATGGATTTCTGAGGTGTTCTGCTAACTATGTACCTATGCTAAAGCTTTCTATAAATTGCTTGAGCAAGTACCGAATAAGGCTTCTTATCTTTTTTGATCTTTCACATGACAGAATGTAGCATAGGACTGCATTTGCAGATGGTATCTGATTTAATAACACAATAAGTGGTGGGCAGAAGAAAACTTGCATGTCTAAGTCACCATTGCTGAAAGTAACTAACTTCCAGACTAAATCATTGGTCACAGCCCAGCTTCCTTCACTTTCTTTTGGCAACATTTTCTGATGTTCTTGTGAACCTCTTGAACTGATCTTTCTTCATGCCTTGCTGGATCCTACCTCAAGAGCATTCTATCGGAACAAAGTACACTTTGAAAACAAGAGGATGGAGTTTCTTAAATTGTATGTAGGGAAACTAAGGAAGTTCTCTCTATCCATGATTTGTCAAGAAGACTATAGATCTTCTTCAATATGTTTAAGTTTACATTCTGTACTAGAGATTTTAAAAATAGATCTGAAGCTTTGACCATCTTCACATAAAATCCAGTTAAAAGAATTCCTGCATGAATAAGAGGGAGAATAGGAATCACATTTAAAATTCCTCCTGGCTTTTGTTTTCTGGTGAGATTGACTCTATGGGACCTGAAAAGTGTTGCTTTGCTCTTTGAGACAGGAAACATCTTGTAATTAAAAGTGGATATGTAGCACAGCTTTTGATATTTAAAGAGCAGGAAATCTAACACACCCATCTTAATACAATTCTGTATGACTACATTTGTTGTTGCATGTCATGAAATATTCCACATCCCACATGGAAGTAGGGATGCTGACACTTGTAATTAGTCCAGGTACTTGAAGATCTCTACACTTATAATTAGGGAGATTACTACAGTATAACATGCTACCCATTGTGTATTGGATTCAAGCAATGCTAGACACCCCAGTGAATAGATGTACTAAGCTCTGAACAGAGTGTCTCTTCTTAGAGCCTCTGGTATTTCTATACTACTACAGTTTTCTTTTAATAGAAACACTATTCATACTTTTAAAAGAATACATGGCATAAAAACTTGGTAGCTTCCTATTTTTGGACTGACTCAGGGTATATAGTGAGAGAAAGGCACATACAATGATTTGCTTTAGTGAAAACTACATAGAAAACCTTGCTGAAGATTTGTATGCATAGGATAGTTTGAAGTATTTTTCTGGTCTTACAGCTTAAAAGAAAAGATTCAAAAATAAATTCAAAGCTTAAATAGAAATGTAACAACTGAAAAAAAATCTATAAAATGAAATAGTGTTATTTTTACACGGTACTTCTTGATGTAGACCTTCAGAGAATGGGCGCCTTTCCCAGATTCCCTAAGGATGGTCATAAGTGACATTACAAAATGCATGATAGGAAAGGAATTGTCCACGCTGTCATTAATATTTAGAGTTGTTTGAGGGCTGGGAATATGGCTTAGTGGTAGAGAGCTTGCCTAGAATTGTTTGAGGTCCTGAGAATAGATGCAAAAATTTCCAAGGATATAAAAACTTCATTAATTTCAATGTGAATTATTACAAAGTGAATGTTGAGATGGCTTGTTTTTGCCATCCATATAAGGTTGGTGGTTTTGTTTATGATTTTGTATCATGTTCTGAGAAATTTGGAGAGTAAGAACTGTGCTTTCAATGCAACTGAGTTGTTCGTTTGTATTGATTTAGAGCTGTGTTAGTCACATGTTTCTTCAGTTTTATTTTTTATGTAATTAAAACCTTATAGGTGCCTCTTTAGAGATGGTCTCCACTCACCTATGTAAGTCTGGTCATGAGCTGGCTGCTATGTCCTCATTTCCACATTAGAAGTAGGAGCACTGTGATGTGTAGTGTGTGGGAGGAGGAGAGTGTATTTGCCATCAGAACTCTCAGAACCCACACAGCAAGTTGCCATAGCTCTGGGGACAGTGACAGCTTGAAGGCAGTAGATAAACAACACGTGCTGAAAGTATTAAAACTGCATAGCAAATGGTTTTCTATTTTTTTTTCATTTCTTTATTGTCAAAGTGAAGTACAGAGGGGTTACAGTTTCTTATGTAAGGCAGTGAGTACATTTCTTATCCAACTTGTTACCTCCTCCTTCATTTCCCCCCCTTCCCCTCTCTATTCCCCTCTCTCCCCCATGAATTGTACAGTTGGTTTACACCATATAGTTTTGTAAGTATGGCTGTTGCATTAGTTTGTCTTTTTATCCTTTGTCTCTTGATTTTGGTATTCCCTTTCCCTTACCTAGTTCCAATACACGTATATACAGTATCCAAGGTACTAATATCAGTTACAGTGATAGCAAGGTTAATGGAAACAAGGGGTTTTCCTTTTGTCATCATGATCTCATCAAGCACTAAAAAGTTAGATATTAGTATTATGCTAATGTATTTTTTTACTCTCTTGCCAAGGATTGCCCTTGTTAAAATGTTTCTTATACATTCCCACAAGCAGGCATGGGAGAGGAAGTATACACCAATTTGGGGTTGGGGGGAGACAAAGCTCAAAGTCTTTTCTTCACCGAGGGACGTTTTTTCTTTTAAAATGGTGTTTTATCTGAAACCTCACTGTTGTTTTACAATCTCTACATTGGCCTTGCTCAGATATATAAATAATGACTGCATGTACGCCACATTAAATTCCTTAAATTTCCCCTGAAATATCTGAGTTCCTTTGGTGCCCTCAGATGCTTACTGTATTTATATTTGGCTTGGAGAACCATTCAACTCTCAGTGGTGCATGATGAGCTGTAGAAAGGAATTCCCCATCTTCTATCCATCTCTCTTTCTCCAGCATTGAGCACACCTCACATGAACACATGTGTGTTTATGTCAGGTGTGTTTCTGTGTGTCTTATTACAGAATTGATGGTACTGGGTTAATATTTAATTAATAGTGTGTTTATATTAGGGACATGTCAGAAAAAGCCTCTGAGTGGAAAAAGTAGGACTCTATTTTTGGGGGGGAGGGGGGGAGTAGTGATGGTTGAGAACCAAGTAATTGTTCTTTGATTTAATTGTTGATTTGTTTAGGTTTCAGTGCCTTTTGTGTATGCATTCTTTTGTATGTATGTATTCCGGATCCTAAGGCTTGAAGTCAGAGCCTGGGTGCTAGCCCTGAGTTGTTTGTTTGTTTGTTTTTCCCTCAAGGCTAGTGCTCTATCACTTAGCCACTGCAACACTTCTGGCTTTTGGTGGATAACTAGAGCCACTCAGATTTTCTTGCTCCAGTTGGCCTTGAACCAGGATGTTCAGATCTCAGTCTCCTGTATAGCTAGGATTATAGACATGAGCCACTGGCACCCAGCTTGTGTGTTGTTCTTTGTGGTCATGTAAGAATGTTTTCTGAGCTAAAATTTTCCTATTGCTAGGATATCTAAATATGCTAGCTGGTTTCTTTATGCCCATTTTAAAGTTACTTGTATATGCTATTTTTGGCACTTCATTCCAGTAGGTGATGTACTTTTAAATTTGATAAACATGTCATCCATGATGCATATGCTTAGTGAGGTCTGTTTCTCTACATTATTTCCTGTGGCACAAAACTCTATTGGGTTTGATTGTCTCTCCTATATTGTGATTTCTTTTTCATTCTTTGAACTGATTTTCACTTGAATTTCATCAGTGGGATTTCTCTGAGTCCTGATTATAATGTATATTCTCCCAGAGAGGACTTGTTTCTTTTTTATTTTTGCCTCTACTAGGCAAACATAAATGTGATTTTAAATGGCTTTTTGTTTTCCTACAGAGATAGTGTGAATGCTAGTCCTAGTGCCACATTATTTTAAGGTCTTGTAATTTGCTATTTTCCTTTTCCATTCTCTCATTCTCTGTGTCTCCTATCACACAGGGAACTTTTTTCTTTGTTTTTCTTCTCTCTCTCTCTCTCTCTCTCTCTCTCTCTCTCTCTCTCTCTCTCTCTTTCTCTCCCCCCCCCCCAAAGACATCAAAATTGGGGGAATTCCAAATTCAAAGGGAAATCTCTGTCCTAGTTTCTCCCACTTTGGCTGCCACCTGTTGTCTCCTACTTCTGGGGACCTGGGAACCTGAATCAATTCTTGTACCTAAAACTAACGTAACATGGGTGCCATTGGCTCTGTAATCCCAACTACATAGGAAGATGGACTGTATCTGAAGACCTCACTCAATTTGAAGCTATCCAAGACAGAAATATCCAAAACACTCTCTATCTTCAATTATCCACCCAAAAAGTTGGATTAGAGGGATGGCATAAATGGTAGAGGACCAGCCAGTGAAAACACCAAGTAAGAACATACATACACACACACACACACACACACACACACACACACACACACACACAGTGGTAGAATACGGAAACTATCTTGCTTAGAATTTGTTTTCTCATTGATTTTTTTGCTACTGGAAAATTTCATTCTTATTTTCTATAAGTGAATGACTTTGAAAGCAATATTTAAGAGCTTTGTTTTGCATTTTAGAAAAAAATTGAAGATGATTCCTTTTCATTTGGCTTGCTGGGAGCAATAAGCTCTTGAGAGCTTGCTGTGCACACAGCAAATTATTAGAAAATATGATCATGGAATTCTATTTTATTTGTAAATAACACCAGACTTGATCTTTCTGTTCTTTACTGCTCTATGTAGTTTTTCCCTTTCCTTCTTTCCCTCCTTCCTTCTGTCCTTCCTTCCTTCTTCCTCTTTCTTTCTTTTCTTTCTTTCTTTCTTTTCTTTCTTTCTTTCTTTCTTTCTTTCTTTCTTTCTTTCTTTCTTTCTTTCTTTCTTTCTTTCTTTCTTTCTTTCTTTCTTTCTTTCTTTCTTTCTTTCTTTCTTTCTTTCTTTCTTTCTTTCTTGACTTTCTCTCCTTCCTTCCATTTCCTCTCTTCCATTCTTTGTTTTATACTTCCCCTCTCTCTTCTCTTTCTCCCTCCCTGTCTCTCCTTTCTTTTTGTCTACATCTCCACCGTAAACACCCAAAGCACTATACATTTTTTTTCTGTACATAGGTTTACAATGAGCGTCTCAAGTTACCCATGGCCCTTTGTTGAATCTCCCATCCCCTCCTTCCCCCCCCCCCCCCCGCGCCACCGTCCCCCCGCCCCCCGGCCTGGCCTCCCTCTTCTTGTCTCTCCTCTCACTTCTCTCTCCGCAGTAGGTATGTATTTCCAAGTGCTTTCAGCTTTCTGAGAACCACAGAATAACTCTCATCCATGTCCTCTCTAGGTGGCTTCTCTAGGTGTCACTACCTTCACCCTGTGTGCACTGTGCATAGACCGCTTCCGTGCTGCCACCAACGTACAGATGTACTACGAAATGATTGAAAACTGCTCCTCAACCACCGCCAAACTGGCTGTGATATGGGTCGGCGCTCTATTGCTGGCTCTTCCAGAAGTTGTCCTCCGCCAGCTGAGCAAGGAAGACTTGGGGTTCAGTGACCGAGCTCCCGCAGAACGGTGTGTTATAAAGATCTCTCCCGATTTACCGGACACCATCTACGTCCTGGCGCTCACCTACGACAGTGCGAGGCTCTGGTGGTATTTTGGTTGTTACTTTTGTTTACCCACGCTGTTCACCATCACCTGCTCTTTAGTGACGGCGAGGAAAATCCGCCAAGCGGAGAAAGCCAGTACCCGCGGGAACAAGAGGCAGATCCAACTGGAAAGCCAGATGAACTGCACCGTGGTGGCCCTGACCATTTTGTATGGGTTTTGCATCATTCCCGAGAATATCTGCAACATCGTTACGGCCTACATGGCCACCGGAGTCTCTCAGCAGACAATGGACCTTCTCAACATCATCAGCCAGTTCCTTTTGTTCTTCAAGTCCTGCGTGACCCCCGTGCTCCTCTTCTGCCTCTGCAGGCCCTTCAGCAGGGCCTTCCTGGAGTGCTGTTGCTGCTGCTGCGAGGCGTGCATCCAGAAGTCTTCCACGGTGACCAGCGACGACAACGACAACGAGTACACCACCGAGCTGGAACTCTCGCCTTTCAGTACCATCCGCCGGGAGATGTCCACCTTCGCTTCGGTCGGGACGCATTGCTAACCGAGGACCGCACTTGCCTCCATCAGATTGGTCCATTTGTTTGATTTCCCTATCCGGTGAAAGGTTTTACTTTGTAGTTTTCCTTACAGGAAAATAAAAAACCAAACAGACATGCAAAAGGAAAAAAAAATACCTATTAACTACTATAGGACTCAAATTTTGCAAATTAATATTTGTGCTCTGAGAAAGACATGTTTATATTTAGTTATTTAAGAAGAAGGGGAAAGGCTGATAGTTTTAGATCATTTTATCTGGTCTGGTGCTAATATTTTATTCAAGAAAAGTTACCGCACCTTAACTTAATTGCTAGATTTCTTTCTTTCTTTCTTTCTTTTTTTTTTTTAATATAATCACTGTATATTGGTTCTAGCCATGTGATATTTGCAAGTTATTTTATGCTCAGTTGTGATTGAAAGTATATTGTATATGGTATCGTGAGATGATTTGTATGTTGAGGAATTTACAAAGTAGCACCAAATAAATTACACTCTATTCTTTAATGTCATTGTCAATCTACTTTTAACCAAGACTCAATAAATCTTTTACTTGCCTTAAAGACACAATTACTGGTTCTATGCACAACTTAATAGCAGTCTTACTGTTTTATAATTGTATTTTTCTTTAAGAGAGGTCATCATTATATTATAGAAACTAATAGTACAGTTTCCTCATAGTTATATACATGATTCACAAAATATAATGTTAAAGAAGAATTTCACTTTCAATTGTAAGTAATAGTTCAGAGCTACTTTTGAGTATGTTTAAAGTATGAATACATGGCAGAGCAGAGCGCAAACATCCTTTATAACAATTTACCTCTGTACTAGCATGTAGAGGTACTGGTTTTCCCATGAGGAATTATGGATCCAATCTGCAATGAAAAGCACGGTGCTTGTCATTTGACTTAGTCTGGACAATAGCCTTTGGAGCTCTGTGGAGCACACATAAAGCATTCTGAATTCTAATTTTCTTCCTTTGAGAAAATGAACCTGATTATATCGGTATGACTTAATTTCTTTAAGTGGATACTTAAATACAGCCATAGAATAATAATAAAATGTTTTTACATTTTGATTACAGCATTTGAATATTCACATGCTGCCTTTAAACAGAGGTTTCATAAATGCCTTTCTTTTTTTTTTACAAAAAGAAAATGCTAACTGCATCCATTTAGATTGTGTGAATACCCTCTCTTGTGTCTTTAGGAGTTTATGTAGCAGCAGTTTTGTGGGAGGCCTAACACATGGGAGGCATGTCTAAATGAGATGGCAAGGGTACTGACCTGGTGACACAATGATATTTAAAAGCTACTATAGAACTTGAGTGACTGAAGATTTCTTTCTTTTGGAAATTTCTATAATAGAGCGACACAGTTTTCTGTCTGCTCAATGTGTTTTCTCTTTGTGGATTCTATGCTATTTAGCATAATGAGTCAGAGCCCTCCTTCTTCTAGAATCTAACAAGATATATTGAAAAATCACTAAGCTCCAGGAGTAGAAAAAAAACAAACTCAAAAAGACAGATCCAGACCATTTATCTTGCAGAGAATACCCAAGTCAACTAAATATAAGTGCTCAAATCACCTATTTTTCTCCAGTCTTATAATCTTCAAAGGCGTTTCTTCCACCACAGTGCAAGAGTTTGAGAGGAGATTAAAAACAAAGTACCATTGTCCCCTCACAGATACTGTTAGTAGGTCTTTGGGAAATTCTCAGGAGGACATCTGAGGGCCAGGTTTGTCCTGTAGAGAAGATCAAGAATTTTCATTTCACCATGAATCTCCTGATAGTTTGGCAACTCTCCATACCCAGAGAATTCATTGTGTAGAAAGGTTCTGTGCTATTGCCTGTAGCACATAAAGGTCCATACAGTTTAGTGCCTCACACCTTACAAAACTTGGCAGGGATAGATGAACAATAATAAATAAATAAATAAATCAGACACATACATGATAAGCTATGAAATACATGTGGGCCAGCAGCTGAGGGAAGGTATAAAGCTCTTCGCTGTTCAGAAGAGAGAAGACAGAAGTCATACCAGAAGAGAACATGAAATGAGAGATTCTTTAACAAAGAAACAGGAGGGAAATTAATTGTGCTTGATGAAGAATGAATAAGTAGTCTGGTTTTGTGCCTTTAGCATGAGTTGGATACGGATAACCTGGGTCTCCTAATGGTTTTTGTGATTAGAAACTTGACACCCCCACCCCCATGTGGTGGTGATTGAATTTCATGGAACCTTTAAGATGTAGCCTAGGGAAACTCACCAGAACACAGTTAGATTAATGTGTCTTATAGAATTTCTAGCACTTTTAAAAAATGTATTTTCATTATAGAGGTGATGCAAGAGGGGATACAGTTACATAAGTCATTGTAATAAGTATATTTCTTCTTGAACAATATTACTTCTTCCCTCATTTTCTCCCAGTTTTTTCCCTCCAGAACCCTCTACCCCACAATTTGTATAGTTCATTTTCAATATAGTTAGTATCTGATGAGTATCACTGCTGCATTAGTTCACCCATTGTTGCCTTAGAAAAGTTGTTCACAAACAGAGTAGATTGAGTAAAGAAAGACTACCTCATATTATTGGTGGCTTCTGTCCATATCACCACCTTGCAATGTATTAAGTGAGTCCTCACCGAGACTAAACACTCGTGGGAGCATGAAATTAGGCTTGTAATTTCCAAAACTAGGTTTTAAATGAACCACTATCCTTCAGGATGTAGCCTTGAGTATTTTGTTATACCAACAGAATACCAACCTAATAGAGAAGCTTTGTGGAAAAAAGGATAAAATATGTAGTAAGGCCATAGAATAAAAAATACAATGTTTTGAAAGATGTTTAGATGTAATTTAAAATGAGAGTTTTTAAAAGGTTTTTGTATATTTTAGAAAGTATCGGTGTAACTCTGTATTAGAAAGATAAACTTGAAAATAGTTTTAAAAGGTGGGTGGAGAAAAGTATGAGTGTGAAAACAATTAGGAAGCTACAGAATTGTATAACAAAGGCGACAGTGTGACTTAAAGTTGAGTTGTAAACTTTGTTCAAGCCCCAGGACTGGCAAGGAAAAAACAAAAGAGAGAGAGAGAGTTGTAAACTTTGTCTGCTAAGTACAGTGATCAGGAAACATGCTATAGACAAAAAGGGAGATGGTGGCACTTAAGGAGAAAGTGCCTTTCTCTGAGAGTCAGACGCTGGACAGGAAACATAAAGGAATGAGGGCTTCACCAAGACAGAAATCAATGCCCAATATTCATTTAATAAATATAAACAGATCTGCAGTTTAACTTGTATTTATTCCAATGAAATACTGATATTTACTTTTGAATCTATCCTTAATAAAGATTTTTTATTTGTTTACTTTTCATCGAATAAAAATAAAATGTCTATTTCTCTAAGAATGATGGTAAAATTGGCGTTCAGCTGTGACAAAACATATTAAGTGCAAAGCACTGGTTAAGTCGTAACACTCAGACATTAATTAAATAAATATTAAGTGAGTATATTACACAGTAAGCACTGTGACAAGCATGGGGTAGAATTGAAAACAATCCTTCAAGAAGCCTGTCCTATGTTGTTGAATAAGACACTTCAAAATAAACTAAGGAGAATACATACTATTTTCTCTATTTTTTTTCTTTTTTGGCAGTACAGGGATTGAACCCAGAGCTTGGTACTTGTTAGTCTCTACCACTTGAGCCATGCTTTTTTTTTGCTTTAGTTTGTTATTCTGAAAAGATCTCTCTCTCTCTCTCTCTCTCTCTCTCTCTCTCTCTCTCTCTCTCTCTCTCTCTCTCTCTCTCTCTCTTGTTTTTTAGAAGGGGTGGTGATTTGGGCTGACCTCCAACCATGATCTTCCTATTATGCCTTCCAGGGCAAAACCTGGACATAGTAAACACTATTCACTCAATGAAATGTTTCTTAAATATCTGATTCATGCTGAGAAAGCAACATGCTTGGGAGTTTGTAACAGGGGAGCCTGATCTAAATGTAGTGTCAGAGCAGTTCCCTTGAGGAAATGCTAGGAAAGGCTTACAGGTGCCAAGGGAAAGAGGGAGTAGAAGAGGCAGGTACTGTATTAAAGCTCTTTGGGAAGACAGAACAGAGAAAGTTTAGAACACTGGGTTTACAAAAGCAACAGAAATCAGTAATATAAGATTTTACATGGAACAAGTAGATGTTCATTTATAATTTGTCATATACGGATAGGATAACTTTACTTCATCCATGTTAGACTGTTTGCAATGTATCACCAAGTTGTCAAAAAAAAAAAAACACAAGACGAATATGTATTTGAAAGTTATAGCCTCAGAACCGTGTATTTTAACTTTCCTTCACAAAATCATGTCCTATTCACTGATTGCAAAATTTATGTTTATTTAAATGAAAGAATTATTATTCAACCATCACAGTTATGAAATCTTTGATTTTTAGAACTCCGGCATTACATCAACCTTCCATCGAATCTTATAGAGTTTTGTGGAGAAATAGAAGGCTCTTTCTATAGATTGCAGAGAATTAAAAAGCTTTGTAACTCAGATGGCCAGAATATAAGAGTGACAATCTTTTCAAGTATGGTGGAATCAACTTCAATCTGATCATTTTCCTGAGCTAATAAATGCTATAGTAATAATAATACTGTAATAGTATATACTATTATAATAATCAATCACATGGCAATGGAAGAGATTTCCATTTCCTGTTAGTTCACTTGTTAATTCTGCCAATTGATTTTAATATTTTTTCTGGAATTTTAAAAACAGTTAAATAATTTAATTGCAATGCATTACAGGCATTAAAATAGTATATTTAACTTTTTTAAGGTTATATTTTTATTGCCTTTATGTAGTTGTTAAAGGGGTTATCCATTAAACAAATCAGTTTACTAATTTCATATATAGTTTACTGATTTACATTTTTATATACCCTAAATTAAATTTAACTGTAGATATTTAAAATATACTATCTAATCATAATGTGTCTTGCTCAGTTTTGAGAAAATAGAAAGCTTGTTGGACTTGGGTTCTTTCCACACACAATTTTATATTTAAAAATGTATTTAGATGGGGCTGGGGATATAGCCTAGTGGCAAGAGCGCCTGCCTCGGATACACGAGGCCCTAGGTTCGATTCCCCAGCACCACATATACAGAAAAAAAAACGGCCAGAAGCGGCGCTGTGGCTCAAGAGGCGGAGTGCTAGCCTTGAGCGGGAAGAAGCCAGGGACAGTGCTCAGGCCCTGAGTCCAAGGCCCAGGACTGGCCAAAAAAAAAAAAAAAAAAAAAAAAAAAAAAAAAAAAAAAAAAAATGTATTTAGAAGTTTAGATTGACTAGGATTTTTTTTTAAATTTTAAAATAATGAGTGTTTTGAACTTGATAAAATTTTAAAATTAGTCTCACAGTGTAGAAGTTATTTAATATATCCTCCTTTATGTATCCTTCTATATCCTTCATATATGTCGTTTTTAGCGTAAATGAGTTATACAAGGAGGTTCATTGAGATGTTTCCAAATATGTATAAAATGTATTCTGATCAACCTTACCTCCTCTGTCAGCTTCCCCCTTCTTAAACAATTTCAGTTGGTTTCATTGTTCTATTTTCATACATGCTAATGAACTACATTGGTCGTATTCATCTTTACCCCATTCCTTAGGCTTTCCTGCTATTACTGTTGTTTACCTTACCTATCTGAACCCATTTTACTTTCCTATCATTAAGAATTTAGAAGTTTAAGGGAACAGTGCTCACTGGGAGAAAGGCACTGTTCGCACCAACTCTCACACACAGACACACACAGACACACATAATGAGTATACATTTGTGGTGTTCAGAATAAGTATAAAGAAATGGTGATGGTTGCAAAAAATCACCTTCTTTGTAAAATTATTTAATCATATATTTATCCCTTCTTTTCCCACAATGACTTTTATTCTTCAATTATTTATTATTCCCAGACATGTTTATCAAGAAGAATAGCTCTGATCACAAGCGCTTTATAAGTAATGGAATTATAACTGTAATCATGAGATGTGTTGGCAACAGGAAATTATGTTTCAATATACAATTATGCACTATAGTCATTGTAAGAACTCATCCATACTACTGTTTAAAGTCTGTTTGCAACTTGTTTTGATCATAGTGACATTTCAAGTGTAAAACCTACGGATTTTAAGGCAGATGTGAAGTCAAAATGGGTTATTTGCTGAATTATCAGTGTGTGGGTCACAGTGCAATCCCTGAAGCTATGAGTCACATGTTCTTGAACTGTGAAAGTGAAATCTTGTACCATACAGGTGGACAAATGTGCGAGGATTCAGTTCCACGAGGATCTAATCTTGACTGCACTCTCTTGGAAAGAAGATATTTTTGTTTTTGCCTAGTGATGTTTGACTTAGCCTTGCTGACTTGGTGTTTGAGCATTCTATGCTGACTTACTCTGGTTTGAACTGACTGAACAAACCCCACATTAACAGGTTCACTTTATTCTGTGCACATAATGCAAGGATTGTTAGAGAAGTGTGGCTTCAAAGTCCACCCGGGTGGCAGATAGTAAATAAGCCTTTTGTTGGCTTTGGGGGTTGGATTATTTTTCTTTGTCTTGTTGAATTTGAGATTGTTGGACAGAAATTTAACTTTTGCTTCTTTCATTTTGGCAAGAGATTAAAACATCTCAATGTTTCTTCAAAAGGCTTCATTGGGCCCTTTAAAACTTTGTGAATTAACTTTTATCTCCTGTAAGCTTTGGGTAGGACAAACCATCCATTTACAGGGCATTTGTAACAATTAGAAAGTTCACTGGTTGGGACTGATCTTTGGTCAGTGAGTTAAAAAAGATTGGATGCTGTAATGCCGGTTGATTGTGTGATTGTTTAAAACTCACCCAGAAAGGATTTCAGCTGAAGAGTCTTTGTTTAAGGCAAGCTGGAAGTCCCCAGCTGCATGAGCCCCTGGAATGAAGGCCTTTGTGTGACTGGTCAGCCAGGCTCTGATATTTGATCAGCCCATATTTGTATCCCAACCTATTTCTACAAAAGTAGAACGTGCATATAATGTCAGGCTTTGTAATATGGTTGAGAAAATGCACAGAAATTCGGAGGTTTCCCCCTCTACTGCCATCTTTGGATGATTAAGTCAAGTAGAAAGAAACTTTATGTGGTTAAAGGAAACACACAATGAGTGTGTTCTAGATGTTCCTGGTAGGATGTAGAAGCCTGCCAGACCATGCAGTCTGAAAACTATAGTAAGGTAGTATGGTTTGGAAAATATTTTAAAAATATGGAAGTATAACACCTATTCACAGGCTGGGAATGTGGCTTAGTGGTCAAGTGCTTGCCTAGCGTGCACAAAGCCCTGAGTTTGATTCCTTAGTCCCACATAAACAGAAAAGGGTGGAAGTGGTGTTATGGCTCAAGTGGTAGAACATTAGTCTTGAGCACAGAGAGGCTCATGGACAGATCCCAGGCCCTGAGTTCCAGCCCCAGGGCTAGCAAAACAAAACAAATCAGAACTACGAAAAACATAAAGACAGAACAACCCCCCCCCCCAAAAAAAAACCTTCTATTCATAGTATGTAGTATGGTATACAAATTAACATATGAACAAAACACTCAAACTGCTTTAACAATCTGTGAAACATGTGGGCAATTTCTGAGTTTTAAAATGGGATGTGGAGAGCTTTCCTAGTTTAAATTACTTCTTTGTATCTGTATGCAGAAATTGTTGTTATATCTTTAAAATTCACTTGATAAATTGTGGGTTTTTAAAATAAGTACAAATGCCAATGGTTTAGCAAGATTTGAAGTGCCAGCAATGTATGAAACTCTATAGAGTTGACTTTTCCCGAAGTCCCAAAACTAAGTTGGACTTCAGTATAACCAGGACTCTGTGATTTTAGCTGACTGAGATGGAATCAGAATTTCAATTGCAATGTGTATAAGCATGCACTCCCGTCCTCTAGCCAAGATATCCAGGCTTGATATAAAAGAACCTGAGAATCTGCATTGCTGATTATATGGTTTCACAAAGGAGATGACAGGGATACTGTCTTTTCTCCTCTAGGCCTTTGTGGTACCTGGACCAATGTACTTCCTTCATTCCTGAAATGCCCATGTCCTCAGGATTTCTGAATTACTCTCTTTGAATTGTGGTAAGTAAGCTAAAAGAACTTATTTCTGTGGGCTTTTGTGTAAATCTCACAGATTGAATTGAATACTATGTCTAGCCAACATTAGTTTCAAAGGCTTATAAGGTTTTCAGTTTCTTCCAACTTAGACTGATATTAATTTTGTCTTCAGAAGGAAATTGTCTTTTTCATATCTCAGAAATACCCTAGAAGAAACTTAGCCAGATCATATGCTATGGTGACCCATTAGAGAGTTAAAATTGCATTAGTGAAAACAAATATCTATAACAATTTTTCCATGTCAAAATGAAAATAAGTTATAAAAATGGAAAGAAATTATAGGCTAATGAACATTTGCAGAACTCTTGAAAAACCTCCATAGAGCACTATAAAATAAATTGAAACAGACTGAAGTAATATGTTTATAAGTTAATAATCCTAGATTTTTCTAAGTAATGAAAACATTGTATCCCCATAAATATTTGCTCATGCTTGTGTCTTAACCTCACTTTTCTTATGGTCAGCATCAAGCAATAATCTCCAAGAATTAAATGCCATTTTCTCTTTCCAGGCAAACCTTATGAGTAGGTACATCCTCTACAGATGTAAGAAAGATCTCTCTCTCTCTCTCTCTCTCTCTGTATATATATATATATATACATATATATACATATATGTATATATATGTTACTTTAGGTTTCCTCATTTACAAGGAGGGTCACAATTTATTTGGTCCCTTATTAATGTCTTACCTAAAATTTTAAAATATTATGTTCATCTAGATAATTCATTGTAAGGACATTAATGAATTACAGTATATCTATAGGAAGTTTAGGAAGAAATGGATATTTTAATAAAGGAAAGCTCTAATATGACTAGAGTATTTGAAGAGCTCTATCTGTCTCTCTCTGTCTCTCTTTCTGTCTCTCGCTCTCTGTCTCTCTGTCTCTCTCTGTCTCTCTCTCTCTCTCTCTCTTTCTGCCAGTCCTGGGGCTTGAACTCAGGGCCTGAGTACTGTCCCTGGCTTCTTTTTGCTCAAGGCTAGCACTCTACTATTTGAGCCACAGTGCCACTTCTGGCTTTTTCTATATATGTGGTGCTGAAGAATCGAACCCAGGGCCTCATGTATACAAGGCCATGTTCCCAGCCCCCTTGAAGACCTCTTACTTAATGCATTGTATGTACTGTTCTCAGGTGGTTCAGAGAACAGGCTAACACTGTGATTTAGTGAGTGGAGCTAGATGTCAAAGGTACTGTTCTCCAATATGACTATCAAAATATTATTGTCTCACTATGCTCCTCAAAACCATGAAATTTCCCAATAGGAGGTGGAGTCCATTTCTTTGATCCTTGAATTTGGGCAGGTTTGTGAGTACTCAAACCACTAGGGTGAAAGCTATAATGTGTCATTTCTACAGCCAGATTATAAAAAAATAGCTTCTCTGTTTTGAAAGGCTCAGCATAGTTGAATAATGGAAGTAATGATAATAATAATGATAAACTGGATATTATAGTGACTTTAAGTCCTGTGTGTATTATATCAATATTCTTATTAAAATGATCCACAACCTTGAAAGAAAAGCATTATAATGTTATCATTGCTGTTTGATAACTAATGTAGCAAAGGGAAATGAAGCAAATCATTCCAGGTCAAAATGACTGAACTTGTGACTCCACTCCACTCACTCGCGGTGTGACATCATATTGCACTCTTTCTCAGGCATTTCCTGGGCTGCCCTTCCAAAGTCTACTTTCTAAAGTTAAATATCTCATAACAGCACAATAGTTTGCATTACTGAATGCTTTTGACCAGCAACCTTAAGCCACAAAGTCCTATGTGGAAAGGATAAGATGTCGCTTACAAAAGAAAATGCATGTAACATGATATAGCTCTGGGGTTCAGACAAGAAATGTATCCAATGCCTAACATATGAAACGGTAACCTCTCTGTACATCAGTTTGATAATAAAAATTAAAAAACAAACAAGGGAGATGATTCTGATCTAAGGCTTTTCTGTGCTAGCACCATCCTGTTCAAGATTCAAATCCTCATACACCTATAATGAAGCCTGAAGGAGGGCAATGAGTCTGATAGCACTACAGAGATTGCCTGATGGGATGTGGGAGGCAGAAAGCATTTCTCTCAAGGGAAGTAGGGCTATTATTACAAGAGTCAGCAGAAAGATGCTGAACAGCTAAAAGCAAATGTCCACTCTGCTGAAACCCCGAACTGCTTGAGGCATTAAGTGTGAGATAGCTAGAACATTGTGTTCAAGATAGTAGCGATTATTCTTATTATCTTCACTTAAGTAAAACCCAAGAGTCAGTGTCTGATGCATTAAACATGTAGCTTGAGAAAAATCAGCAACATGAATCACTTTCTATGTGAGATAAAGATTTTCTCAGAGAGGCTGATGCATACATTTCTGTAAATTGTGTTGTCAGGCAGAAAGCCAACCAGTTAAGCATTTAAGGCACAAGAACACCAGCGATCTCTAAGTCCATGCGAATACTAGGTTTACCACTAGTATTTCTACTTGAGGGACTGGACAAAATGGCCAGTGACTAACAGTGTAGAGTGAGATCTCTTTTCAGACACTGGAGCAGGATAATAGCTTGATCAGTTTTAGCAAGTGGCAGGTTTGGCCTCTGGGTAATTTTGATGACAGAGAATTATCCTATGTTGTATTGCCTGCAGCACTTGGTTTAGTACTATAGACAGAGGAAATACTTCCTAATTTATTTACAACATAAATGATTTTGTTTAAGACAGAAATGCAGGACCACATTACAAGATACTTTGAAAACACCCCTGGATATCTACTCCATGTTTGCATCTATCTTCTTACTAACACATTTAGATATCTGAATAGTCATATTTTAGGGCTTTCTGCTGAAGAAAGCAAGTATTTATTGCAAGAAAAGACTATATTAATACCTACCACTATTGTACTTGAAAAAAATCCTCTAAAGTTAAAAATGCATTTGAACATAAATATAACCAGAAACAAACAAAAAACTGTATACAAGAAAAAAAATCATTGTAAAGGATGACTACTGAAAGCATGGAAAGAATCCTGGGTCTCTAAATACTCAGAGAAACTCACTAAGACCAAGAAACAGCTGTGGAGATCAAAATGACCTTAATGAGCCATTTGCCTTGTTTTAAAATTTGATCAGGATATTTAATATGATGATGATTGCCAAGTAATCATAAAGTTGTAGATAACTCACCAGTGTCCAGCTGATATTGTTAGTTATTTCTGGGAGCAGAATGCAAAGTCTAAGGAATAGATGAAAACGAAGAAGAATAAATGACATACAATCTTCTAGTTTCATTGAAACTATTAATGTTTCTGGCCTCTCCTACCAATGTCACCTTCTTTACATTTATATAAAGGAGAGCAATAAAGAAGATGTGACTTTCAATGTTTCTAGTTAATGTTTTAAATTTTATATAATCAAAATTATTTTGAGGAATTTGAGTAGGCTATGCATTGTGACAATATATCACATTCTCACATTCCACTGGGAACCAATTGTCTTAAGAGATTTAGTAGTAATTATAAAACTTCTCAGAAAACTGTCACATTGCATTATTAATTATGTGTCAGGCTTATTTATTCAATTATAAAACTACCCATTAAATGTTCCTTAGTAGGCTCAGAGACTTAATGACCATTTTCTCCTGCCATGCTACTATTTCCTTTCTCATGAGTGTCTGGTGCTCACTTTGACTTTATCCAGTCTTAAGAGATCAAATAGATAATTGACCAAAGCCTTCAGATTCATGACAGAGCAGCTCACATAGAAAAACTAGGCACTTAGGTAGAGTGGTCAGTATGCATCCATAAATATATTATCATCATTATTACACCTATTTTGTGTGTCAGAGCTGTACTTCTGGGCTTTTGCCAAGGTAAATGTGTGCACATGGGACATTTATACCATTTCATTAATAATGGAGCTCTATTCCACACCAGGAGACATGTTCACAGAGACATAGGTCTTTCTTGAGTCATCTGTAGCAGTATCCAACTACAAACTTATATAAGCTGGATTAAGACAGCAATCAAATATAATTAACTGTTTAAGCAATATTAGGTGAGTATGTTGTGGAGAGAACATGTCCAGTCTTATGTCATGACCCTAACAAATATTCTACCAGCCAATTTTAAGATCCTAGGATCCTAGATCCTAGGACTTACACTAACTGAGTCCTATCACAACTTGCTAATTATTTAATGATAAATAACATGTGTTTAGTCCTGCCTAGTGTCTCTGTGATATCTCCAGCTCTGTGGCAGTCACACAGTTACTAGAGCAGGTTATCTTAGAACACTTCCAGCAAACATTGGGATCTACATTCTGCCTGTACCATTGCAGAATGCATGCATGTATTCTCCCCCCTTCAAAGATCTTACTCTTGGTGATACCTGAGAGAAAATACAATCTTTAGCAGTACGTGCAACAACACCAACAAAACAAATCCCAGGTACCATAAACATTAAAGTACATACAAATATATTTTATAAACCGATAAAGTTGATTTAATAAGTATCACAGATGTTCTTCCGGAGACACGATTATATTATATGTAAGTCTTTTATACACATACTCATGCTGTTTTAAGCAAGAAACAAAAATAGCCTTGAGTCTTCACATAACTATGCGACTAAATTCTTTCCTTGTTTGTTTATTTGCCTCATTAACTCAAAATGTCTTGAATTAAAAGTAGATAATGTGCAATTAAAATAAAAAAGTAAAATGATGTTATTTTGCTCATGGAAGATACAGGTATATATAACCACTTTTTTTTCTTTCTCTTCTCTTATTGCCTTCTGTATATGGGGCTATTTCTTATATATTTTATTTTGAAGGGAGAAGCACAGAACAAATTCGACATAGGCTAATATTTTCCTCATGGAGAAGTGTTGGGTCATGTCAGGCATGATTTCAGTCTCTGAAAATAATTGTAAAGGCCCACACCTTGTCTGCTGAGATTTTTATCTCTTGGCTTTGCATGGAGTCAGAACTGAACATGTTTCTAGTAAAAATCCATTTAAATTGTAATATCAAGGAAAATGAGCTTTTGAATATCCTACAAAAATACAAAATTTATTTCAGTCCCTGCTCTCTGTTTTTACATTTAGCCCATCAAACCGATATTGTGAGAAGTTACCTTTAGAGAAGGATGTGTAGCTGGAGTTCCCAGCATAAATAGAATGTGTTCTTTTTTTCATGTTTGCGAATATCATGAGTTGTCTGATGGTTAAATGGTGATCTAATTAATATATTTTCAAAATTTGTGATAGTTAATATCAAGAATTTTATAGAGTTAAAATATTTAAAGCCAGATTTGGCAAATTATGACCAGAGGGTGAAACTATTTGAGTGTTCTGTTTTGATTTAAAATTTACAATTTATAAAAACAGGGTTGGGATTGTGGCTTAGTGGTAGAGTATATGCCTAGCATGCATGAAGCCCTGGATTCAATTCCTCAGTATAACATAAACAGAAAGAGCCAGAAATGGCTCAAGAGGTAGAGTGCTAGCGTTGAGAAAAAAGAAGCTCATGGCTAGTGCTCAGACCCTGAGGTTAAGCCCCAGGACTGGCAAGCAATAAATAAATAAATAAATAAATAAATAAATAAATAAATAAATAAATAAAATTTACAAAAACACTGATGATAAAGTTACAGGCAAGTTCACAATCATAAAATACCACAAATTATCCACCATTTTTATTACCAAAGAATAAAGGTATTTCTTTTGTTTATTTTGAGCTTGGGAGAAGTTGAAGTTTGAGTTACTAGAGCTAGGTGAGGTTGTGGTAAAGTAATAAACAACTCCCAAATATGGTAACCTGCACATGTGTCTAGTTACTCTTCAAGTAGCAGCCCTCTGCATAATGGCTCAGTTTTGCAGATCCCTATTGGCATGCCACCATGATTGCAGCAAAAGGGAGAATGCTCTGAAATGTCTCCCTTTAACTGTTTCATGCTTCTGCCCAGGGATAACACAAACCATCTTTATTTATCTTCTGTTTTCTAAAGAAAACCACATGGGCACTCCTAATCTCAGTGAGGGTCGGTAGTCACCTTTTCTATCCAGAAGGAAAAGGAGGCAAAGCACTTGAAGGGCAGCAGAAGGCACCTGGACAACAGTAGTTTCTCCTATCTTTCCTTATGTTCTTTTCACAAGCTGCTAAGAATATTTTCAGAAGACCCTACTGTCTCATTGGCTGGAGATGCAAAGTAGAAAATATTTTTTATTTTAATTTTTATTGTCAAGGTGATGTACAGAGGGGTTAGTTACATAGTAAAGTAGTGAGTATATTTCTTGTAAATCTTGTTACCTCCTCCCTCATTTTTCTCCTACTCTTCTTTCTCTCCAACTCCCCCTTCCCTGAATTGTATCGGTGGTTTACAAAATATTGTTTGCTAAGTATCGCTGTTGCATTGGTTTGCCTTTTACCCTTTGTCTCATTTTTTGATGTTCCCCTTCCCTTCCCCGATTCAGACAAACATATATACAATTCCCAGGGTACCAAAATCAAATACAGTGACAACAGAGGATAAACCATAGCGAAAACAAGCAAAATAAAAAAGAAATAATTTCACATAGTGAGTTATAAATAACAACAACAATGATAAACCGCTTGTTTCCATAACCTGGAACTAACCCAGATGCCCCTCAGTAGATGAATGGATCAAGAAATTGTGGTACATATATACACAGTGTAATTCTATCAGAAAGAATGGCATTGCCCCATTTGTAAAAAAGTGGAAAGACTTGGAAAAAAATCATACTAAGGGAAGAAAGCCAGATTCAAAGGAACATCAACTCTATAGTTTCCCTCATTGGTAATAATTAGCATATGTCTAGGATAGTCCTAGCAGATGATCACAATAGCTCAATAGCTATGTGCACATGATCATATAAGATGATGCTAAACAAACTGAACTCCAAGTTATGGAAAGAAAGTAAAAAATATTGATTTTAGAAGTATGTACAGGGGTTTGGGATTCAGTGGAAGTGTACTTGCCTAGCATGTAGAAGGCCCTAAGTTTGACTCTTAGCTCTGAAAAAAAAAAAAAAAAAAAAAAAAAAAAAAAAAAAAAAGAAGTATGCACAGACAGGCAAAAATATAGGATGACCGCTTGATTGCAAACATTCTCTAGATTCTCAGTTCTTGGCCATTACTCATTTTCTTTATTCTCTAAATTGTTTCCTTTAGCTTCCAGTGTTTTCTAGAAAACTAGGGCTATTCGGCAACTGGGTTCTTACTGTAATATGACCCATCTACAGTGGACTGTTCTCGCACTTGTAAGCCTTTCACTCTGGGTTGTATACGATTAGCATTCCTCCATCAGCTCTTTATCTCTTGTTCTGTCCCAGTGCTCACCTCCAAAACCCCATTCTTGTAGTAGTGTCCTCCTGGTTGACATGGTTCTGGTTCCTTCTTATTCTCAAAATTTAACACAAACAATATTATTTTTCTAGTACTTTTGTTTCTAATTCACATTTTGAATATTTGTTTTTCTCTTTGGTTATTATATGTCTTTGTCTCTGTATTATTTGTCTCAGGGCAGTGACCAAATATCTAAAACAATTGAGGGGGAGGAATTATTTAATTTGCTGAACGTATCAAAGGTGTCAGTCCAACCAAGTTAGGAGGTATGACAGAACAGTGTGTGTGGCTTATACCATGGAGGCCAGAAAGCAGAATGAAAGGACACGTATGAGAAGCGTCAGGACAAGATACAGACCCCAGAAGCAGTGACCTACTTCCCCCAACTAGGTTTCATGCCTGTATTTCACAACCTCCCAATACTGCCATTGCATTATGAATCTATACCATGCTGCATAGCTCAGAACCCTCAAAATTGAATCGCCTTTGAAAAGCCCATTAGGCTGGCCACAACCCCCCCAATGCAAAATTCTCTGGGGGCCCTCTTCTTAATCAAACCAGACTCTGTTTTTCTCATGAGTCAATGGTTATCTCACCACTAGTATGTAGTATCATGTAATATTCATAAGACAAGTCTAAGTGTTCTCATATACAGCTGTGGAAAAGTTATTCATGATGGTCATGTCTGTTTATTCCATAAAGATTTCTTAGGTTTTTATCAGGAAAAAAATGGTTCACTTATTTTTGGAGTTTTCCCTATGGCAAATAAGGAACTGTGTTCTAGATATGGTCAACCAGTCTCCAACTGCTACCTCCCATTCACCCGTTTGTAAAGGTCTCTCTTCCCCAAATCTCCAATGCTTTTATCTGATTTGCTGCGGGTATTTTTGTCATTGTTGTTTATTCTTTTTGTATATATGCATTCTAAGATGATCCTCAGTATTTTGAACATTATGTTGGTTTTCATATTGTAATGGGATAGCAAATGAGTATACATATGCCAGACTCATTGCTATGTGTAAAGATGACTGAAAATTTCACATTATTTATAACTCCTCTTGCCTTAAACTGGACCCTTAAATGTTTATAAGCATTACTGTATCTGACTTTTGTCTCCTACTTCTGCACTCAGACTAGCAGCTTAATCTTGTTAGCCCATGCTAACTAGATCTGTCTTCAGTTTTCAGCATTTCCATGTCAACACTGGTCCCACATTAATCTTACAAAACTCTCCCCAGCCATGGAATCCAATTTGGGAAAAACTGGAGCCATCTGAAACTGAACCTAGAGCTTGATTAATATCTTACATGTGCTTGAAGGAGCAACATGTAGAGTCCTGCTTTAAAATTGTGTCCCAAATTCCTAAGTCTTTGTCCTGTCATGAGAGCTGATCAATGACTATCACCAGTGGGAAATTGAGCATGGGTTTGACGGGTTTCTATTAACACTGGGCATTATTGATGGTGCCCTCTCTCACCTAAACATTCATGTGATTCGCAGTTGGCATCTTGCTGAAGATTGATGGTCACACATGAAATGATGCATCTGTGATGGATTTTACTTATGACTCTTGACCATTTCACTTAGCATTTCTCTCTGGCTAGACATCATCAGTTCAAGTCAATGAGCACAATAAATGCAATATTTCAGATTTTCACATATTTATCAAACACATCTTTCTAAAATTTTTCTTTTCTATTAAAATGTGAACAAATAAAATGGATATGGTTTTTCTGTCTCCCCAACACAAACTGTCATTATCTATATACAAGTTATGAGGTAACTATTTCAAGTTTGAATTCATTTTGGACTATTTTGTTTGTAATTCAAAACCTTTGTATAACACATAGGTCTGGGGTTGACTATGAGATCTAATTATTGGTAAACAAAACACTTAAGAAAGTTTCTATTGTAATTCATTCACTTAGAAACATCACAGTATAAATTAGAATTAAAATTAAATAGTTTAAAAGTAGATAAGAGAAAAAAGCTTAACTAGGAAAAGATAACTTTTTTATTTCTTACTTGTTTTCTTTTTTAATTAGCATACATTTGTAACACAGAGGTTTCATTGTAATTTTTCCATACATATGCACAACACACATTGAACAAGCCACCCTCTCACCATAGTCATTTTTCTCCATCCCTCACCCCTTTTGTTTGTTTATTTATATTTTATTTTATTGTAATGGTGATGTGCAGAGGGGTTACAGTTACATAAGAAAGGTAATGAGTGCACTTTTGTTGAACGTTGTTACCCCTCCTCTCAAGAACTTTCTTTTTTTTTCTTTTAATTCCCACATTGGTATGTTTATTTTATGCTTATATCATCTTTTTTAAAAATTAATTTTATCTTCATTAGTAAGGTGATGAGCAAGGGGTTACAGTTACAAAAGTAAGGTAGTGATTACATTTGTTTTTAAACAATATTACCCTAGCCTTCATTTTCTCCAGCTTACCCCTCCCTACTCCCTTACCTCCCAAGTTGGAAGGTTGTTATCCATCCTAGTGTCAAGTGAGTGTCATTGTGGCATTCTTCCTCATTTGACCTGCTGTTTCTGTGATTCCCTTTCTCTTCTCCTGGTTGAATAACCTTATATACAAGACATAAGGTAGAGGAAATTAAGAGAGATGAAAGAAAAGAATAAAAACAGAAAAGATATAAAACCACATACAGGACATAATAAGCGCCTCTAGTTTCCATATCTTGGAGTTCATGTTGATACACTTCATTATATATGGTGCTATGTATTAAGTAATTGGGTTATTGAGACCCCCTGTTAAGAATATCATAGACATATTCCAATTCTTAAAACTGAAGGAAACCATTCACCCTACTTTTCTTTGGATTTGGCTTCCTTCACTTAATACAGTTTTTTCTAGGTCTTTCGATTTCCTTAGGAATGGGGCAATGTCATTCTTTCTGATGGAGGCATAGAACTCCATTGTGTATATATACCACATGTTGATCCATTCACCTACTGAGGGGCATCTGGGTTGGTTCCATATATTAGCTATGGTAAATAATGCTGAAAAGAACATGGTTATGCTGGTAGCTTTAGTATGGCTTTGTTTGTGGTCATTTGGGTAAATGCCCTGAAGTCGCACCCCTTTTAAGACAATGTTGTATTCGTGTATATGTACAGGTAATATCTTTCAATCCTATTTTCCTTCTCAGTATCTCTTTCTCCCACTTGTCCTTTCTAAGAAAACCCTCCTTTGGAATTCATGCCTCATTACATTACTATAAAAAAATACAAATTGTAAAGCTGTGATCAAATGTTTAATAAAAATGAAAGCAAAAAGTTTTAATCTTAAACCATTTTAGAAAAATGTGAAAAAATCTTATTCCTGGATCTTGTCTTGTCTAATAATTTTCTAATTGTGTTTTCTTTTTCTGTTCAATACTAATTTGCACATGCATGATATTCTAGCCTCATTTCCTTGACTTCTTCATCAAGAATGTTCTTATAGGGCCTGGTTTGCTAACTGTGGCCTATAATTTCAGCTATTTGGCAGATGAAGGTAAGGTGATAGCTATTCAGACTGGTCCTGGGGAAGATACAAGTGAGATTCTTTCTGGGGAAAAAATAACCTACAAAGGGATATTGGGGTGGAGATGTGGCTAGTTTAGCTTAACAAAGTGCAATACCCTGAGTCTAAACATCAAAACTTGCTATTTAAATAATAATGTCCTTTACACAACCCCAGTGACTTCTGATATTAATTAGCCTGTTCTGAATTCCTTCCCAATATCTCTCTTGCTCTATCTTCTAGCTTGAAAACTGCATCTAACACTTACTTCCGTCTTCACATGGCTAACTTTGCCTTTGTCATTGCCATCATCTTTCTCCACTGAAAATCTTACCTCTTATTTCATGAGTGAATAAGAGCAAAATAAGACAACTTTCCAAAACGGCACCCCTCCACTCACCTATGACATCATGGCATACTCCTTCCCTCTGCCTCTCTTTAAAAGGAGCTCATTGTCCATGCTTCTAACTAAACCACTGCTTCTATGGTGCATTGGCTTCCATCCTTTCTCACTTAGTTAATTGCTTGGCTATGATACCTCTCTGTCCTATTAAATTTTCCTTTCTGTTATATTATTCTCATTAATATAAAACTGATGTTAATTCTACTTGTTAAAATTGTGATAATCTTCTCTTAACTTTTTTCATCTCCAACTATTATTTTTTATAACAGACTTTGTCAGACCTGGTAGCTATAATCTATGTTTTACTCCTTTTTATTCCAATCTCTAAACCTCTGGAGTAAAACCATTTTCTCCTTCCAGGCTAGAAAAAGTCCCCTTAGGAAGGCTACCAATGATGCTCTTGTCAATTCAACTAGTAGATTCTGTTATCTGTCTTCTACTGTCATCCTGCTCAAAGTCATTTGGACTATAAACCACCTGGGTCATGACAATGAACTCTTAACATATCACTCTGCTTTAACATTCATTATGCCCCATATTCTATTTTCAGCACTGAAACACATCTGTGACAAAGCAAGTAGATCATTCCACTCACTATTCAAAGCATTCTAGTGCTTCACACCTACGTCAGAGCAAAGGTCAAATATCTGTATATAGCCTCTGAGTCCTTCTCCTTAACCCTTTCTCATTATTTCTTTGATGCAATGCTCCTTTCAAATTGTCCCCTCGCACTTTATACATACCACTCAAACCTATTAAATTTATCACTGCAGAATATGTGTACTAAAACTGAACACAATGGATCCATATCTTGATGAAGAAGAAACTGAAACAGACCTGGCCAAGGGTAGAGGCAAGTTGATTTCCTGCATCACAGGAGTTGTTTCCGAAGCCATGACTTTCAGGAACAAAGAATTTTCTTTTAGGAGCCTACACCTATTCGTATAGAATGGTTTACTTTACTGGCAGACACATTGCTGAGCATGCTCACTTTACGGGTACATGCCTAAACACACTGAGTTTAACATAGTTCAGTGGGATTGGGCTGCTTAGTTCAAAGTCATATAGTCTATGTTCAAACAATTAAAAACATGGCTGACCAGAATACATGCACATACTCAGCTGTATTAAAGATAGAGGACAAAAATGCCTCTGGACATGATCCATTTTCTTTTTTCTTTTCTTTATTGTCAAAGTGTGATACAGGGGGGTTACAGGTTCATATGAAAGGCAGTGAGTACATTTCTTGTTCTACTTGTTACCTCCTCCCTCACTCCCCTCCTCCCCCCTCTCCTTCTCCTCTTCCCCTAATAGTTGTGCAGTTGGTTTACACCAAATGGTTTCTAAGTGTTGCTTCTTGAATGGTTTGTCTTTTTGTTCTTTGTCTCTTGGTTTTGGTATTCCCTCTCCCTTCCCCAGTTCTATTACCCTATCAGACAATATCCAGGGTACTTGGATGTAATACAGTGGTAGCAAGGGTACAGCCACAGGAAGGGATTACAAGAGAAACAAAACTAGACAAACCACTCAGTCAAACAAACAAGGAAAAAGAGAAAAAAAGTAGTATGAGTTCACATAGCACGTTGAGAATAATTACAACAGTGGTATAAGTCTTATTTCCGTAACCTGGGGTTCATTTCACTTGGCATCTTCTTATGTGGTCATATGAGTGTAGCTATTGGGGTCTTTTGGTCTTCTACCATGACTAGCCTATTCCTGTATTAGCTATTCCCGCTGAGGGACACCATAGGGTTTATGTTTCTTTGGGTCTGGGTGACTTCACTTAGTATGATTTTTTTTCCAAGTGCTTCCATTTCTTTATGAGTGGGGCAGTGTCATTCCATCTGATGAAGGCATAGAATTCCACTGTGTGTATATGTACCACATTTTCCTGATCCACTCTACTGAGGGGCATCTAGATTTGTTCCATGTTTTAGCAATGACAAGTTGTGCTGCGAAGAACATAGTTGTGCTGGTGGCTTTAGTGTGGTCTTGCTTGTAGTCTTTTGGGTGGATGCCCGAAAGTGGGGCTGCTGGGTTGTAGGAGAGCTCTATGTTTAGCCTTCTTAGGAGCCTCCACACTGCTTTCCAGAGGGGTTGAACAAGTTTGCATTCCCACCAGCAATGTAGTAGAGTACATTTTTAGCCACATCCTCTCCAGTATTTGTTATTATTAGATTTCCTGATAATAGACATTCTTACTGGAGTGAGGTGGAATCTCAGTGTTGTTTTGATTTGCATTTCTTTTATGGCCAGTGATGTAGAGCACATTTTCATGTGATTCTTGGCCATTCTCATTTCCTCTTCAGAGAAGTCTCTTTTTAGGTCTTTAGCCCATTTGTTGAGAGGGCTGTTGGTGCTTTGATTGTTTGTTTTGGAGGAATTTAACTTTTTTCTCCAAAAACTTTGTGAAGGAAGGCAATCTTTTTTTTTTTTTGCACTTTTGAAAAGGAAGATTTATTTGACAAGTTTCACTTAGCGCAATACACCTAAAAGGAAATCACAATACAATGAAAGATTTAAATTGAGGCCTCAGAATTTCAAACACCAAGACCAAAATCCTAAATATTGGTACTGCGTCTCAGTTAAGGAAGGCAATCTTGAAAGTGTGCTACTACAAGAGGTATATGCCTTGCTCCGTGGCAACAGTGCAACTTGTTTTCAATTTCTTCCTGTAATTCTTTATCCCAGGTAGTTCTCAAGGCTCATAGGTTTTCTTTCTTGAAGTATTATCTCTTTCACATAAAGGTCTTCTCTGACAATCAGTTTAAATTCTCCTTAGTTTAACTCTCCAGCATTCAGGATTATCTGGAGAATTGTCGGGGCCTCTGGGACCCCTTTTCCCCTACCTCCCGGGGAAAATGCCTGAACCCCAAAACTATGAAAGAGATTCAGCCCTACCCCTCCCACTGGCAGAAGGAATAAGGCGTATCTTTGTGGACTTTGCTGAGTTGAGGAGAAATGCCAAAATCCCCTTCCCTGCCAGCCCCCCTCAGGTGTCTGATGCAGGAAGAGAATCCCGGGGAGACAGCTTGATGGTTGAACGGGTCTCGCCTGCCCAGGTGGCAGACAGAAGTATTACGGTGACAAAGGCGGAAGGGGAGGGACTTGGGGTGATTAACTGATTGGATGAGCTGGGCTGCCCATCAGGTGATGTCATGAACCTTCCCCTGTGGGCGGGGATTACAGCCCCCCAAGAGCTGGGTCTCTGTAGAAATCCCCACTATGATGGCACGCACGTGTCTCCCCCTCCAACCCCCCCCCCCCCGGGGTGAGGGCTTCTCTTCCTGTTACAGACGGAAGGGGAGGGGACAAGCTAAAGCCAACTGTGGCCTCTTAAAGGCACAGCTGTCCCCAACAGAGAATGATGTATTTCATTTTATTGTTTACTTATTTACTACCACTGTAGTGTAAGATTAACAAGGAAAGAAGCTTGGATCTTTTTTCCTGTGGCTGGATCACCAGTAGTGGTGGAGTGATAGACCTCCAATAAAATGTCTTAAACTTTAAATGTATACTGACTTTATACCGTGCTTAGCTTGAATTACATGAAAAGACATTTCCAACATTTCTCTTGAGACACGCTATCTCCACATTCTAAAAGGACTTTATTACTAAACTATTATCAATCTTTCCTTTGTTATAACAGTGATGGTTTCTTTAAGTTCAATATGTTGATGTTTGTTTTATTTTCCCTTTTATTTTTATCCTCTTAGTGGTTGGGTAATGATTCATATTATGGCTTTGGTTTGTACTTCCCTGATGACTGATAATATTGGTGCCTTGTCACCTGCTTACTCCCCAGTAAGAATAGGGCATTTTGAGAGAGGTGTTCTATTGACAGAGGAAGTTTTGGGGGAATTCACACTTTAATAAGTGTGAAATGCAGTAAGGATTTAGCTGGAATAAACATGGGGGAAGTATTTTCTATACTGAGAGAGGTACTATTACTTATAAAGACTCCAAGACTCATTGATGAATGGTCTCCTGAGGCACCTAAAAGGGGGTTGTGACTGCCTGGAGCCTAGGAGGATGAGTGTAAGCAAGAGTTCAGGGTGGCCAGTCAGAGTTGAAGCATATATAAATGCTATGAAGATTCATTTCATTCACAGGGCAGAGAGAAGGCAGTGGTTTTTAAGCCAAGAAGTGAGATCATCTGATTTATGCTAATGATAGCTGATGACACATAGTGCTTACACGTTCTAGGCACCATTTAAAGGATTTTATAAATATTTACTATGCCCACAACCCTATGAGCTAGTCCATCATTTTCCTACTGTGGGTAGAACAAATGACGATAATTTTAGTTGTTTAAGACAAATCAGTTCCTTATCTTCCTGTTCTGGGATCCAAAAGGGCTGTTCTTCTGGTGGCCTTTGAAAAGGAGAATCTACTTCCTGCTTTTATCCAGTTTTTACAAGCTGCTGACACTTTCCAGCCATGGGCCTGCCTCACAGTGGTTCTTGTTCTGTCATAGAGTTCCTGCTCTAACTCTAGTAACTTTACTTCTCTCTTTCATACATATACTCTGGTGATTGCTTTGGGCAAAGCTGGGAAGTCGAGAGAAATCTCTCCTTTTCAAGATTCTAAACTTAATGTCTCTGAAAAGTCTCTTTAGCTATGCAAGGGAATGCATTCTCAGGTATCAATAATTAGGATGTGCGTGTGGGGGGGCGAGGCTACTACAAATACTTACTGTTAATTTCTGTAGTTACTTATTCAAGGTCACACAGTGATACAGCAGTAAGACCAAAGCCTAGATATTTGACTTCGGAAGTCTAACCTTTAACTACGAGGTACAATGTGCTTGTCATGGTGACTAGATTGTACAATAGTGTAATTGCTTATTTTCCATTGAAACTTCCAATTTTGAATTGCATATCAGAAAACAATTAATATTCTTGATAAATAATTCCCCTATAGGAATGTAGTGAAATTCAGTATATTTTTAAACATGTGGTTTATTTTCCTACAGTTCAACTGATATACAAATGACACACAAAATTGTGCATATTTTATGTCTATAGTGATTACATATGGTTTTGTGACTTGAATCATTTACAAACACTCTTGATACCAGCACCATAATCAAGATGGTGAACATCTCCAAAACCTTCTCAAGTTTCCCTTTTTTTTTTCAGGTGGTAAGAACACATGATAAGACTCTGACCCCTTAGCAAAATTTGAATTGCACATTATTGTTTCATTAACTATAGGTGCTATATTATACAACTATCTCTAGGGTTTATTTGTGTGCATTTTATACAACTAAAGTGTCATACCAATTGAAAATATTCCCTATTTTTCCACTTTCTACCTCTGAGAACCACGATTCTAATCTCTGCAACTATGGGCCTCATTACCATAGACAGTTCTTGTTTCTGTGCCCTCTGTATGCACATCTGCATACACCCTCAGTGTTTTCTTTACCCTTCCTTTTTTCCTTCTCTCTCTTTTTTTTAAGATTATCAAGGTCAAGGTTTAAGACTATGAGTGTTGATTTCTCTCTTCTTCCTCCCTTTATCTATTCTATTCTTTTCTTTTAAAAATAAGACTGTTAGCAATCAGAGTCAAGTGACATTCTTTTACCAATTAGCACATTTAGTTTCTGCCCCTTTAAATAAAGACATATCTGTGTGTTGAGTAGCAAATTTAAGGGCATAGAAAAAGGCCTGTTTTTACTATTTTTACACCTGGATGATAATTAAGGGTTTTTGCTCCTGAAATGATTCCAGATTAAGAATAGCAAGATGAATGGTCAAGTTATTTATATTCCCTGAATGAATACTAATTAAGTATTTCATCTGATATATCTTCAGATTAACCTTTTCATGTGCAGCATCCTAAAACAGAAGCCAGTCAAATGTATAGAGTTTTAAAAGTTATAGGGCAAGGAAATTTGTGCATTTTACATACTATATAAAAAATTACCCAGTTGAAAAAAATCACTGTTCTTATAAATAATCTCAATAGTCCCCAGGTAAAATTGATACTCTGAGATACAGCTATTTTTAGTTTTCCATTTTAACACAACACTTAATAAAAGTTTCCAACAAAACATTGAATGGTTTTTTTACTTGGAAGAAAATGATACAAATGAAGATTGTGTCTTATCAGAGTAAACACTCCACTGTGCCTTGATATAGGCAGCATAGTAATGTTTTGTGATGTCCTAAGTATCCTTCAGGTTAAAAGGTTGTTCCTTTGTCCTAACTTTATTAGCTTCTCCTCACTGTGATCTCTACTTCCTGTAAGAGGGTTTTCACAAAGGCTTAAACACATTGTTCTTTGTTGTCTCCTTCCTAATTACAGTCACGCACCCTACACAGTAGAGGGCTAATTGTTTCAAAATAGAGTTCTGAGCATAAAGTCTCAGGTGTATAGTGATATGAGGTGTTAATTGGGTGGCATATGCATTTACAAGGGTTTAAGGAAACCAAAGGGATGGCAGTTACAGACTCAGCTAGCAGATGAGTCATTTTAAGGATTTTCTATTCTGTTGTTTTTTTTTTTAAGGTTTGATATTTATATGTTTAAGTAATCTTGGAATCTGAAATTTAGTTGCAGCTTGGGGTAAAAAAAAAAACAAATGTTTACTCGATAAGAAGTAGAAGACTCACTTTTTTTATAGAGTACTTTTTGTTCACTTGTGCAAAGCAGAAACCAATTTGAGCCAACAGTAGTGCTCTGCTGGCCTCACAGATGCCTCTACTTAATCCATTCACAATTGTCCAGGTGGGGCTGCTGACTGCCTTCTTTCTTATATCCCATAGCCGGCCTCAAAACTCACATCTATAACTGTGCATTCACTAATAGTTGAAAGCACCACTCAGGTGCTTCTTTTATGCTTTTTTACTGATATCACATAACACCTGTCCTGAGGAATGTCTTGCCTTAGATAGGATACAAGGGAAGGGTGAATTTTATTTGTGGCGAAGGAAAATGAGTTAGAAATAAAGAGGACAGTTGAGTATTCTGAGTGGTGACTCGGGTATCCTTGCTGGGCCTGCAGCTCAAATCTGTCTCTGGCCAGTTATTTTATGTGGTGACTCTACCTTGTTAAATAGACTTAATACTCTAGATAAGATCAGTGTGCTCCTATGTGGTCTCTAACTATTAGGATAAGAATCAGCAAGGGATGCTAGTCCGCAGATTCCTGCATCTCCCCCTCTAGGCATTCAGAATTAGAATCACTCAGGATGACCTTTAAAAATGTATCTTTATCCAGGACTCCCAGGCAATTAATGTGAACAATGAATGACTGGTTATGTCCCAGTACAGATAGGATACTTAGATGCATTCATTCTATTATAAAAGACTTTCCTGCTAGTTTTTCCTGTCTCTAGGAAAACGAGCAAGCAAGCAAATCAACAAACCTCCATCTGTTTCAACTGGTGTAAAATAATAGGATTTTCATAAGGTTTTAGTAAATGTTGTGTGGATCTAATTTACTTATTTCTAACTCTCCATAATGCCCAAAGTGGACAATCTTGAATGGTTTTTCAGCTGTTAAAATGTAATACAGCCACATAGCAGCTACATTCTATATCTGAGACATAACTAAAAGGCAGGTTAATATCTATGCAAATGCTGCGTTCATTATAGTGAATTCATGTGACTATACCATGAAGATGTACAGGGTAATTACCCTTAAAAGAAATGTTTTTACATTCATATGCTGTGCTACTAGGTACACATGGGCTACATGTAGATCACCAATGTCATTCCAGACACAGTAAAGTATGAATAGTGGGTAAATGAGAAAAATGACAAATGGAGAGATCTGTTCAAGTAAGCAATTGCAGATTTAAGAGCTAGGATTTTTGAGGTCCAATTAACAAAATTCATAGGGTGATATTAATACCAAATGAATGCTCTCTGAAGTTAGAAATGTAGTAAAGTTTTTCTAATTCAAAAGATAAGTTATATGTATAGATTAGGCTTGGCTAGAAACATTATTTTGCTAATTAAACCCAATACCATTAATAAATACTAAAACTTAGGTTATGAATATATAAATAGATATATTTCAGAAAACTGGAAGTTATAGGAAGCTTACTTTGGCTCCTTATTTTAGGAAGTTGTATCAAACCGCACAAAGAGCCTATCTATTGCTTTAAAGCTTACTTTTTTCTTAGATAATTTTCTGAGTATATATGAATATAAATATTACTTTTGTATGAATATGAAATATTTTTGACAAGATCAATAAAATATTACTATTTTCTATAAAAAGATATTATAATATGGTTGGATTAGAGAAAAAAACTTTTTATTATAAATACTAAGCATAGCCGAAAGATTGTCACTGATTATTAACTGACAGTTAAATGTCTTTTGCAAATTTTGTTCAAAATTTCAGCTGCCAGATTGAGTTATGTTCTTTGAAGACTTGGAAAGAAAGGTTCTGTAAAGGTTTTCTGATATAATTAGAAAAGAATTTATATCAATCTGCATCATTCTTGCAGAGTAGAATTAGTTGACTTTAGAAAAAGTTTCACTTACTAGTTATTCCCTTTAAGAATTGCACAAACATATCTTTAGCCAAATTCATTAAGGCTTATTGAAAGGAAACACTAGTTTGATACAATTAAATTTATTGCCTGTGACAAAAGCCTTGCTCATAGTTTTGCTCTTATGTCAAATATATTGTTATTCAAAATGCTAATACAGATTGATCAGTATTCATATTGTGTGTCCTCTGAAACAAAAGTTTTCAGGTATATGTTTTTGTTTTTTTTTCTATCTTTACAGCTTGTTGGTTGATTATTTACTCTGGGACTTAGTAGAATGAGTTCTCTAAGCCTCAGCTGATTTGAGCTTTGTTTTATTATCATGAAAAACTACTGAGCTAGAAATGCCACCCTTTTACAGCTTCAAGCAAATAGCTTTGAAGTAATTCCTAGATTGCTCACTTTAACTTGGTTCCTATTTCATTCTTTCTATTCTTTGGGTAGGTAAAAGTGGACGAGAATAATTTTAAAACCATTTCTCCTAAGTGTCAAGACAGATTGGACTTCTCTATTTTCTACTTCAAAAAAATCTTGCTGTGGTTTCATGATAGAGATAGCCAAGACTCATACACATTTAGCATGTTTCTTGCTAACTTATTTCCTACAGGCTATGACTTAATTGTGAATTAACTTCTGGTTCATGAAGTCTTGATATTTGTCCATTAAGTTTGTCATCAAGTGAATAAGCCATTTTGCACACACAGAAAATTTGTGATTGTGGGAAAACAACTTCAGCTCTTGCAACACTTCATCAAATGTATATATCAAAAGGATATTAGACTCCAGCAAGATCCTATTAGTCCAAATTATCTTCTGTCACCAGATGTCAGATATGTCAGCATTTTTCTGTAAATATTTCTGACATCTTGATGGCAGCTTTCTTATTGAGTTCACATTTATCCAGTAAGGTGTTGGAATGGATAATTAATCCTTCTTGCTTTTTAGCTGCTAGGAGGATGTTCAAAAGGCTTTCCCTTTATGCTGTGGAAAAATGATAATAAAGAGGCATTGAGGAAGAAATCACGAAAAACTGTGAAAATTAGTGTGGGGAACATGGTATGCTGAGCCAGCTTTTAAGACTTAGTTTGAAAACTACAAGGAAATTAATTGCAATGTGTATGTATGATTATTCAAAAATGAAATAAGGTTCCATAATCTTATGCCTCTCCAAGAAGGCTCTTACAATGACAACCTTCCCATTAAAATGATATGAAAGCAACATTTCCTTTCAATGTCATTATATGGCTAAAGAAAACAAGACTTTTGTTCAAATTTACTAGATATTAAATTTAAATTTTTCAATTTTTTTATTTTACTAAGATTTTTTTAAATTAACCTGCATTAGTTCTACAAGGGAAGTAGGGTGTTTTTTTGTCAGTTGTAGGACTTGAACTCAGGGCCTGGATGCTGTCTCTGAGCTCTTTTGCTCAAGGCTAGCACTCTACTACTTTGAGGCACAGCTCCACTTACAGTTTTCTGGTGATTAATTGGAGATAAGAGTCTCACCCTCTGACAATCCTGCCTGGGCTGGCTTTACATTGTAATCCTAGATTTCTGCCTCCTGAGTAGCTAGGACTACAGGCATGAGCCACCACAGCCCAGCTACAAGGGTTGTTTTATTGTGACATTTTTATACAAGTACACTAATATTGAATCAAACCCAACCCCTCTAACTTCTCCTTCCTGCTTCTTACACAAATTTCAACAGGTTCCACTCTTCTATTATGTTAATTATAGTCATAATGGGGACTGATAAAGTGATACTCTGTAGTGTATAATTATACAATTATACATAAGGAGTATACCAATTGTTCTTTCATTCTCTGGGTGACTATGTAACTGGAATATTATACACAGTAATATATAGCTGAGACAATGAATCTGTTCATTGAATGATAAATATTACCTCACTGAAATTCAGCGCTCTCACTTAAAGTGAGAAAAGGAGCTATATTTGGCTCTGGTGGCAACTGCCATAAGATATACCACCTGGACAAGAAAGAAAGAGGAGCCCTAAAGGGAAGTCTCTTGACTGGCTCAAACTTAGGATCCTATTGGGTCAGCTTACATTGACTGCTCCTACGGCAATGGCTTTCATGTTTGCACAAACCAAGCTCATCTTTAAA
This sequence comes from Perognathus longimembris pacificus, assembly GCF_023159225.1. Lineage (NCBI taxonomy): Eukaryota > Metazoa > Chordata > Mammalia > Rodentia > Heteromyidae > Perognathus > Perognathus longimembris. The sequence continues at coordinate 132,576,266 of NC_063162.1, read as the reverse complement.
GCTCAGCAACAAAAATGAAATGACAACATTAATTAATTATAAACATACAAAATCAAATACATCAACATGAAGTACTGTCAGGCCTTTTTACTTTGAAGCTCTCTCTTTGAAGAGGTATGTGTTCAAGTAGTGCACAAATGCATCCCAAAAGCTATTTTGAAAATCAAAGATGAAAAGGACATAAAGTAGCTTTGTTTTCATGAGCAATTGAATGCATGTGCTTTCTTGGTCTCCAAAGATTGAAGCTGATAGGAATTGGCTTTTGTTTTCTGAAATTCCATTTTCAGGATTCACAGCTGTAGTTCTGATCATCCAAAGGTATTTCCCTGATTATTAAGGGTGAAAGTTCATCATTTATTCCAAATGACTTTAAATAGGATTGTATTTTCAGATCCTGGCTTGGTGCTGGTTGTTTTTTAAACCACAAGTCTACTGCACAATAATTATAATCTAAATCTTTGTTAATCTCAAGTGTGTGTGTGTGTGTGTGTGTGTGTGTGTGTGTGTGTGTGTGTGATTTTTCATTTTGTCTGCAAAATGAACTTGCAAGGGTAGGATTTAATATTTAACTAATGAGAAACTGAGGTTCATAAAGCTTACATAACTAACCCAAGATCTTATAACTCTCAAATGACAGTTTTTGATATCCTACCATTAATGACTCAACAGACTCCTGTTGGACAGTGTCACAACCAGGAATGCCACATGTAATGTCCCTTTAGGAATAATGCCTTCAGTCCCACTGAATATTTCTCTTCAATTCTCTCAATTCTTCAACCTCAAAGCTTTTGCCTGTCTTGCCCACTTTCCTTTTATCATGTTTTCATGACAGTACTGAGGCTTGATCTGAGGACCTTGAGGTTTGTTGCTTGGCTTGTTAATTACAGCTGGTGCTATACCCCCTGAACCACGTCTCCACTCCAACCTTTGGTTGATTATCTGTCTTGATTAGCTTCAATTCTGGATCCTCAGATCTCAGCTTCCTGAATAGCTGCTGGCTACTCCATCCCCCCTACCCCCTCCACTCAGCAGATGAAACTATCACTTCCTTCACAGAAAAACTGAAGTAGTCAGAGAAACTCTAAGTTCACGAGTTCTCCATGACTCACCACCAAGACACCATCCACTCTCATCTCTCTCTTCGTCATAGACATCCTTTGTCTATGATGACTTCTTCTTGTCCACTTCTTTAGAAGGACCATTAACACCAGCACATGACCCCTTTATTCCGGTGTATAGATTGTAAAATGGCAATTAGTAAATATAGATGTATAAAAATCAATACATGAAAAAGCATTAGACAAGTAAATAAGACTAGGTAAAGAACAAAGAAGGTGGAGGATGAGTTAGTTAGCCAGCATAGTCCCTAGTTAGTTTTTCTCAAGGGAAAATATGATCCCTGTATTATTTGCATCTTCTCTAGGATAGAATATTGGGGGAAAGATTAAGACTGGACTCTTTAATGCAACAAAATACACATGCTTTGGGAATAGCTGTTCCTTTTAAAGCAGGAGTAACTTGAGAAACAGGTTTAATATTCTTTCATTGCCCAAAACTGCAAGTATATAAAAACGTTGGCTGTAGACAATATACTCAAACAGGAGTTTTTGTAAGCTAATATGTTGCTGTTCAGTTAGAAAAAGATTTGAAATTCCTTAATATCATTTTTCCTTTAGATTTTCCTCTGCATCTCAACAGAATGCCCTGGAAGAATAATTCATGTGCAAGTTTCAGCATTTCAAGAAAAATGGACAAATTTCCAGGAAGGGGCTTCTCTCAGGAGCAACCTAATTTGAAGTAAGCATAAAGTAACTTCGGTACAGAGACAATTGCCTGGAAATTTCCTTTCTTCCAGTCATTTTAAATAATTTATTATTTTCAATAAATAGTAATGAACCAAATACCTTTTCATAAAAGAGTTTAGCCTTTTAAATGATGTTATTTGAAAAGTTCTTCTTAGGTCATTTTCCTGAAGTGCAGGCCAGGTTGCATTTTCATTTCAATTTTTATAATTTCCTTTTTCCATTTGGTTTCTGCTTTTAAAAAAATCCTTTTAACAGGAACATAATTATATTGATGTATATTGTAGCTTTGGCCTAAGTTACCATCTGTAAATGAAAACATTTTGTAGTTGTTCTGATCAGAGTCAGAATAAAAAGGAATATGCCTACTTCTTTGGGGAATGGTATGCTTGGAAAATAAGAAAAGAAAATAAGATAATAAGTCTTTCTGTGTTTACATAGCTTGAGTATGTGGAGACTTAGTTACTATCTCTAGCAGTAACCCTGTTGGTTAGCAGTAAAGTGTGAAACACCCAGGCCCTGGGCTCTTCCCTTATCTCCCATCTAAGAAATGAGAATTCCAGAAATGCAGGAAACACAATAGACTTTTCTAGTCAAGCAAAAGTTATGGCTGTTTTTGTTTTAAAAGATACTTCAAGAAACCTATCTATGAACACCTTCTATTTAATGAATAAGTAAATAGATGTTTATCTTTTGATATAAAACAGTCTATATTTTATTACAATAATGGTACCATTTAGCATTTTGATTGCTAGATTGCAACTATTTCTGATTCATCTTTCCAAACAGAAACTATGGAGTAGTGTAAGAAGTTCTTTCATATAAGGCAAACATATAAATGTTGATGTACAAGACCTTTCACTGAAAGGTCATAAATCAAGTCATCTCAGCACCTACCCATCTCAGTTTATAGATCTGTACAATGGGAATCCTACGTATTTTGCTTTAAGGATTCTGAGGAACACAGAAGATGTTTGGTGTAAAATTACACTTTGAATTCTAAAATGTTTTATAGTTGCATGGTGATATTGGAGAGACTAGTAAAAAGATACAAGAGTAAATAAAGATATATTCCAGGAAAGATCATGGGCCAGTTTTATAGGGATTTTCAGGGGGCACAGTGCATGGATCAATTTGCCACAATTAGGATTTGATTCTCGGCCCTCCCCACTGGTAGGAACTCAGTTTGATTGAGCACAGTCTATTGGTTCACAGTAACTAAATTAATACACTGATGATTTATAAACCATCCAGAAAATTCCTAAAATTGTACAAATTAAACTTTTCATGTATCCCAACCAGCATTTCACCTTCCTAGTATGTAGACAAGGGGACTTTGTGAGGAGAAGATGAGTTTATCATCACAATAAAAATACATTGCAGCACAGTGAGGTGGTAAGCCGTAGTGCATCCCAGTGAGTCCTCTCCCTTTCCACAGAAGGCTGCCCTGCAGTAGCACAGCTTTGGACAGCATTGCCAACTTATTTCCTTTGGCTTCCCTTTATGACGCACCAGGCTAGCCATCCATCTTTCTGTTTAACTTCTGTCTAGACAGAGTGAAATGCGATCTCTTTCTTTTCTGCTTACTATTTGTAAACACATTTCAGACTTGTCTTCCTCTAATCACATCCAGACCAAATTAGAGTTTTAGTGGCTTCCAGTCTCCTAAGTCATACATTTTAAAGGAGTTTCTCAGTTTGTGAGACAGTTGATTACAATGGCTATTTGAATATTGTTCGTTTTTAACAGAGAATTTGAGTTTTCTTCTTTCTTAAAGCTTACCTTGTGTTTTGTACTCATATTGCCTAAAGAAGTATACTGTCTGTGGTTATAAATTCTGATGATTTACAGAATATATCTGAGAATTCTATTGTCATCTCAAAACATGGAGTGCTCTGAAAAGTGTATCCAAAGCATATTTTCCAAGAAGTTAAAATTTTTCTTAAATAGTGTATTAATTTCTAAATTAACTTTGCATGTCAAGACTCTGAGCATTAAGGTAACATGCAATCTGTGCAACTGTTACTAGTCTATACCTTTATAAAATTTTCAGTTTTTATTTTCTGAAATTTACCTTTCTGACCCATTTGTAGCCTTTTATAGACATGAACAAGATAATGAAAAACTAGTTATACAAAGCTAAGGTCAAACTCTGTTCTTCCTTTATCTCTCCTACTTATGAATAATATCTTTTTTTCAGTGTATTTATTACCACCACCTCACATGCATGCTTTTTGTTTGTGATTTTGCTATTTTAATTTGCCCCCAAGTACTGTTAAATTAGTCTAATCTTCTCAAATGACTGTGATGTTCTTTGTTGAGAAAAGAGGTACATTCAACAAAATTTTCAGACTTTAGTGATAATACAGTTGGCCATGAGCTAAGTGTTAATATTAATAAATCAATAATATAAGACATTCAAAATAGGGAAGGTACTAGTTGTTGATCTACATGAGTTGCCACTCCAGAATTACTAAAATAACATTTACGGTGTGCAATGGCTTTATGGAAACATGGCAATGTGATTATATTTGTGGGTGCACAAGATACCAAGAATAAGAAAGAAAAGTAGACAACATTGTCTTGAAGCTAAAAGTCAAAGAAATTCGTAGTCATATGACCCAGGGTCAGAAGCATGGAAAAACCCTGTTAGCTTATGTTTTAGTATAAAGATTAACTTCATAGAACTATACGGGTGAAGCATGTTTAAGCAGAAACACACAAAAGCAAGGTCATATTTGAAAGGTTGATAAATATGTGACCAGAGGCTTAAGGAATCTAACCTTGTTTTTTTTTCCCCCTCTTTCCCTATCAACTATGGTTAGCATGTTCAATATATATGCTAACTTCATGAGACATAACTACCCTGAGTCATGAAAATGTGAGGTGGAATTATTCAGGCTTTCAGTCATCGCCACAAGGATGGTGCTCCAAGGACATGCACTGAAGTTGAGAAAAAGGATGAGTGATTGGTGTACTTAACATGGTCCATACATTTGCTGTCTCCCACAATAACAATTATGTGTTCCTATTTCACACAGAGTTCTTGAGTCAAATTTAGTTTGAAGCAAAAGAACTGAACTTAAAAAATAGTAATGTAAGAGTCATTGGAATTGAAGATCTCTTAAAGAGAACACCCCTTAATTCAAATACTTGGAGCTCTCAAATTTTCCTCCTTATGTCAAAATCTATTTAAAGTAACTTGTTTTCCAGTGATAACCTACAAATATTTAGAGTGATGAATGATTTCTGTGTGTAAAAATACTTTTATTTGCACAAAGGGAATAAAATGTCTAATTGCATTGACTATATTCAGCTTGTGAAATCTGTAGGAAAATTTGCTTTCTAATTACCCTAATGGTGATGATTCTCAGTGTAGAAGTGTGTTGATAGTAACTTCTTGAGGAAATGTATTTACATTCTGCCAACAAATTTAATAGACAAAAGTATACAATCCAAGCCAAGGCATATTTCAGTAAATAGTAAGAAATTCAAATTAGCATTATAAACTGAAACATCATAATTCTAACAGTCTCTTAAAATAAGTGATGAATAGCAACTCCATTTTACTGATTGTGCTTCTAACCTTTTCCATTTCTTACTAGAAGAAGATGTGATTTAATCCAAGTGAGATATACAATTGTTAGCTAAAGGTTTAGCTCAGCTTAAAGCATTTTCCAAGTGGGTGGCAATTGTTTCCACAACTTTCCAAATGGACCATAACTGACACCAACTGAGCAGCGGTGTTGTTTGTGATGAAAGGACAATTCAGTCTCAGATTGCTTGGGCTATTGAAAAGAAAACATAAAGTTGGCCGAATGATGCTGCATATAGCTATTTGTTGTAATGGTTTATAACTCATTGAGAATTATTAATACAAGCTGAAATACAATTTGAAGGTTTGATTAAAGGTATTTAGGAACCTTGTTGTATTAAATATATTTAATACAAGCATCAAAATGTTTATCAGGTTAAAATATATTCTTCATCTTCAGGAAGAAAAACTGAACATTTCTGAAGCAGAACAAGCATTCAATAGATGGCTTTTAAATTATTAGAGTAAAAAGTGAATGAGAATATAAATTTATCAAAATATTATCCTGACTACAAAGTAGTATATTCTTTATCTTCTTGTCTATCATTTCTTATAATGATTCAGTCTTTTTAAAAAACAGAAGCCACAAACAAGTACTACCTAAATAAGCCTTAAAAATAAATTGTTGAGGGCTGGGGATATGGCCTAGTGGCAAGAGAGCTTGCCTCGTATACATGAGGCCCTGGGTTCGATTCCCCAGCACCACATATACAGAAAACGGCCAGAAGTGGCGCTGTGGCTCGTGGCAGAGTGCTAGCCTTGAGCGGGAAGAAGCCAGGGACAGTGCTCAGGCCCTGAGTCCAAGGCCCAGGACTGGCCAAAAAAATAAATAAATAAATAAATAAATAAATAAAATAAATTGTTGAGTCAGGCAAAGGTGGCTCAGATCTATAATCCTGGCTACTCAGGAAGCCATGATCTGAGACCATTGGTCAAAACCAGCCCAGGCAGAAAAGCCTGTGAGTCTCTTAACTCCAAATAACCACCAGAAACTGGAAGTGGCACTGTGGCTCAAAGTAGTAGAGGCTAGTCTTGAGTAAAAGAGCTCAGGGACAGCACCCAGGACTCTGAACTGACAAAAGTTAAAAAAAAAAAAAAAAGAAGGAAAGAAAGAAAGAAAGAAAAAAGAAAATAATAAATGGCTATTTTGAAAATTATGGTGCACCATTTTATTTCTTAGATCTGAATTGTGTGAGCCACTCTGCATGTACTTTAAACCTCCTAACAACCTTGAGAGCACAGACAAGACCCAGTTTCAGAAAGATGACTTTCTGAATGCTCAAGTTCACACAGCTCTTATTACATGGAAATCGAAGATTCAATTCACTACACTGGCTTAACATCACATTTCATTTTATGATTTTTATTGCAATGTTTGGCCTATGGGATGGATGTTCACTCATGGGATGGATGTTGATGCTGTTCAAAAATGCAATCTGTCCACAAGCTAAAGAACTAGACCACATCAAGGCACTGACTTGCTGCCATTTTGACCAAGGCCAAAGAGGATATGAAGGTCTTAGGAAAATATTACCCCAGCCACCCACTTCAGTCTTTGCTTTGACAAAGAGAGAGAAGAAGTATACTACGAACAATACAGAATGAATTGAATATTGGACTAAATTCACTGGATCTGTGCAACTTGGAGGACACCAGGTTCTGCTTTCAACTTAGAAAATGCAGTGTGCCTCTGCAACAAAATCTGTTATGAAACTTGATCCCAAGTCTTTGGCAAAATATGTGACATCAAGAATTGATCCTGGTTACTTGTAATGAATAACCACAGCATGGTTGGACCAAATAATGATGATTTTCTAACATAACATTAAGTAGGGAGGCCAACCAAAGGCGAGTCTGAGTCAGCAATTCCTCTGCCATTAATACTCCAGTTTCTTTGTGTTTGGTGACCCTTACTTACCACATGGTGAGGGTCACCCTCCAGTCAGTGTTTCCAACAAGAAAAACATCAGAAAAATTACTAAGAACTGTGACCTCATTTGTAATGAAAAGAAATCCTTCAAGAAATTCCAGGCACAGTGATACCTCCATTTACTTGGTCAGGGTTGTTTGTCTTCTCCAGCGAAAGAGAACATAGTGGATGAGTTATTTTTTAATCTGAATACAGTCTATTTTATTAATTAGAATATAGTAGGAATTAGATACTGACGCTTACATTAGAAAATTATACTACATCTAGAGGAATTTCATGATAGGAAAATGACAGATATCATAGATGATTTAGTGCAAGTTTCCTTGTGGTAAAACTAAAATAAAATAAGTATTATATTTTCAGATTCCATCTGAAATTAGGACCCTACCCAAAGTGGATGATTATATTGTAGTAGCAACAAAAAAATTCCTTTTGGTAACAAAAATGAAAGGGAAAAGGAGCATACATTTTACTTATGAGTAAACAACAACCAAGCAACCAGTGTTAGTCTTATTTCTTCCTAATAGCATTGTAATTTATAACTTCATATATTATCAACTTGCTCAGTGTTTATTATGTTGGGCAACATATTCAACTGGGTAGAGAGGGCCTTTAATCTCACCTTTGCTTCAGTTTATGATAACAATATATATTTTAGAACAGGTAAATATCTATTTTCAGAATAATTGAACTTCCCTCCCACTTGAAAACCTGTCCGGAGCCTTACTTCTGAGTTCTAGTTTCAGAAAGCCAAATGTTTGAAACTGTTCTACTGTGCAGACTGTCCGGGAAGTTTCTAAAAAGGTAATAATTGGAGGAGGAATTGAAATGCTGTTTCCCTATTTCACCACAATGTCTGCTGATGCGGTGTTTGACCTTTTGGTGGCAAATGAAAAGAATTATACTAAAATGGAAATAAAGATCTTAAATGACTCAAAGAATTACTGGGGAAACACCACCAGTGATGGGTGGAAATAGTGTGCTGGGTTTCCCTGTGAAGTTTTATAATTATTTTAGTTCTAATAAGGTAGAAAAAAGATACATCTGTGCCAGAAACCTGAGACTGAGCAGTGTTACCAATGAACATACAGCATATGGCAGTACGGTTAAGATGCTCTTTCAGTGTGAACCCACTACAGAACGAGGCTATTTTTAAGCACATCTTAACTGTGTAAAGCCATCTTTTTGCTATAAATGATTCTAGGAGACAAATTTAGAAGAATTTGTGGAGATATTAAAATGTTTTAGAGGTAATATGTAATTATTATAGGAGATGGAAGTGGAGCAATGTTGAGTATTTCTAACCTAGTTATTTCCAAACACTGCATACAAGAGAGCTTTTTCTTCTTCTTCTTACTCAAATGCTATAATAGCAGTTGGGAATGCAGATAGATCTTCTGGAGGACTTCAAATCTTTGTTTTCTACTTTAATTTGGATTATTTATCATAAAGTCTGACTTTATTTCACTTTTCTGCATTATGCTTATAAAAATACTTCAGCTACCAAAAGAATCCTTAAATAGCTTTATTGTAGGGAAATATACTTCTGAGAATTAAAACTCATATTTAATTTTCCCTTACCCCATTTGAAACCAAGTAGACTTTCTGATGCTGAATCTACCCATTACATAATTTATTTGCCTGTAGAAATAAAAGACCACCAACTTCTGTTTTTCCCCTGGGATCAAGCTCCTTTGTGGGATTTTTTTTTTTCCTCTTTGTAAAAGGTTTTTTTTTTTTTCTTCTCAAATTTTTATTATCAAACTGACGTACAGAGAGGTTACAGTATCATACGTTGGGCATTGGATACATTTCTTGTACTGTTTGTTGCCTTGTCCCTCATGCCCCCCTCCCTCCCCCCCTTTCCCTCCCCCCCCCAGGGTGTTCAGTTCACTTACACCAAACATTTTTGCAAGTATTGCTTTTGTAGTTATTTCTCTTTTTTTACCCTGTGTCTCTCGAATTTGGTATTCCCTTTGAATTTCCTACTTCCAATACCAGTAAACACGGTTTCCAATATACTCAGATAAGATTACAGAGATAGTGTAGGTACAAACACACCCCAGCAAGAATGTCATATATCAAGAAAACTAATAATAACAATTGTTGGAGGGGATGTGCCCAAAAGGGAACCCTACTTCATTGTTGGTGGGAATGTAAACTGGTTCAGCCACTCTGGCAAGCAGTATGGAGATTCCTCAGAAGGCTCAATATAGAACTCCCCTATGACCCAGCAGCCCCACTGTTGGGTATCTATCCAAAAGCCCACAAACAAAATCACAGTAATGCCACCAGCACAACAATGTTCATCGCAGCACAATTTGTCATAGCGAGAAGCTGGAACCAACCCAGATGCCCCTCCATAGATGAATGGATCAGGAAAATGTGGTACATTTACACAATGGAATTTCATGCCTCTATCAGAAAGAATGACATTGTCCCATTTGTAAGGAAATGGAAGGACTTGGAAAAAATTATACTAAGTGAAGTGAGCCAGACCCAAAGAAACATGGACTCTTTGTGGGATTTTTTAAATCAGTTTTTCCATTGCTGAGATAAGAAATTAGCACAAATTTAAGGTTCTACCACACAAAGTTTATCATTATATACTAGAAAACAATTGCTTTTAGCTCTGTAGATGAGAAATTTGACACAAGTTTCACTGGGCTAAAGTTGTTCTGTGATCAGGCCTGAGTTCTCCTGTGGAGACTTAAGTGGGCAATCCCTTTCCTTGACATTTTTGGCCTTTCTGGCATTCTTTGGTTATGGCCCCATTCCTCTGTCTTCAAAGCTAGCAGTATAGCATCTCTCTGGCCACCCCATCAAACCAAATCACCTTGCCACATTAATAAAACCATTGCAATGACTTTGGACCCATTCATATGATCTCAGTCTTCTCACATCTGCGTATTCAGTCACATGTGCAACATCCCTTTTCTCACCAAGTTCCATGTTTGTAAGCTGGAAGGATAGGATGTGGACACCTCTGGGAGCTCTCACTCTGTGTACCATTTAGACTCTGGTTTTTCTTCTTAGTTTTAGGGCCTTTAAATAACAACATACTAGATCCTCCTAAGCAGAAGTTGTTGGACTGAGATGGACTCTTTATTCTTATTTCTCTCGTTTGTTCAAGTCTTAGTGGCCATTATTCTCCTGTGTAGGTTTAAATCTAAATCTTTAGGGACTTTTCTTAATGGCTTTGGCCACACTAAAATTCCTTTGATAGTCCAAGTCTTCTTGGAATCTGATGCTTTCACTATGAGATTTATTACCTATGGAATCATAGAGAAGAAAACAAAAGGCATTTGAGGAGATGGAAGAACTTTCAAAAGTCAGATAGTGCATTTTCAAAGTATGTTTTATGTCAGAGTTATGCAAAATACAGAGCCAAATAAAAACAATGTATGTATGTAGGTGCATATGAATGCATACATGTGTGTTATAAAGATATTGTGTGTCACCATCAAATAAGTCGTGAGGATTCTGCAGACTTGCTACATCTACAGACTCATCGAACAGTGAGGGAGGAGATAACAAACAATACAAGAAATGTACCCAAGGCCTAACGTATGAAACTTTAACATCTCTATACATCACTTTGACAATAAATAAGAAAATTAAAAAAGAGTAATACAACCTAAAAAAAGGAAAGAAAATCAGTACTGGAGATACATGAAATAGGGCATGCCTTCTAACTTCTCTTGGTTTCTTAGTCTGTAAAAAAAGTGGAAAAAATTACACATGTCCAGAGATTGCATTGAGGCATTAAATGAGTTAAGACTTCTGAGAGCTTTTAACTCATAAGTATTGTGCATTGAATGTTGTATAAAAATTTATAAAACACAATAAGAAGGCTCTGAAGCAACATATTATAGTGTTTAAATTACGTTATCTTAGAATCTTCAGTGATACTCTTCTATGAAATTGTTTTCCAAACAACATCTATTCACATGTTTTATGTATGTGTGAGAGTTTTCCTTTTATGTTCACATTGAGTTTTATATTAGTTTCAACTTGCCTTGTATAAATTATTATTAAATTTTATCTAATATAGTTGTATCTTACTATAGTAACAACCCCAGTACCTGAAATTTGTTATTAATGATAAAGATTTGTTCTGAAAATTGTATTAATAAGTACCCACAGCAACTTGCTTTTTAATAACACAGAGTATATGGTGCATCATTTCTTATAGGCTGGGCATGGCTATCTGTGTAATCCTAGGTACCTTGGAGGCAGAGATAGAGAGGATTGCAGTTTGAAGCCAAATTGGGTTTAAAGTTAGCGAGACCACATCTCAACTGATAAGCCAAGCATAGGGACATAAAGCTGCCATCCAAACTATGCTGGAGACCAGCTAAGGTAGAACATAAGACTATCTACAAAATGACTAAAGCAAAAGTGGCACTCAAATAGGACAGTGCATTTCTAGCAAGCACTGAACCTGTAAAGTTCAAATCCCAATACAAAGAAAATTGCATATGTGCCCTCTTGAACTTGTCTTTCAATATGAGGTGTCATTCTCATGAATGGTCTCCCCATCAAGAGGAGGAGGTAGCTGAACATTTCCAAGAAGTGAACATTTCCAACAATAATTCCAGCCAAGGGACATCAGTGCTAAGTGTGCAAAGGTCCTTGAAGTGAGATTTTCGAAAGTCCATTTCACGTATACTTCAGAGCAACAGTGTACAACACATACACACCTAGTATCTGTTTCTATCATCCACAGAAGGCCCATATCTGTTGCTCAAACTGCAGCAAATATTCTGACAGCCTATGGAGCCATGCAGGTACTTTAAGCTGACAATTACTTCCATACTAAGTGAACAATGACTGATTGATGGTGATTTTCATGTTCATACAGTTCTTACAGGCCAGATGTCCAAAATCAAAGTCTGTGCAGGGCTAGTGTCTTCTGGAGGCTAAGAGGAGTAAACTAGTCTATGTTCTTCTCCTGGCTTTTAGTGGCTCCTGGGATCCTTGATCTTTGCAGCTTGAAGATGCTCAACTCCAACTTCTGCCTGTAGTCATAGAACTATCTTTTCTGTGTCTCTTTCTTCAGAAGTCTTCAGCAAACCAATTGCTGCAGACCTTGATCTTCTTTGTGTTTACAAATTTTAATTAAATATTTTTAAGCAATAACCTTTGTTCTCTAACAACTTAAGGGCCAGTGTTGCCATAAACAATTCTTTTTTTTTTTTTTTTTTGGCAAGTCCTGGGCCTTGGACTCAGGGCCTGAGCACTGTCCCTGGCTTCTTCCCGCTCAAGACTAGCACTCTGCCACCTGAGCCACAGCGTCCCTTCTGGCCATTTTCCATATATGTGGTGCTGGGGAATCGAACCAAGAGCTTCATGTGTAGGAGACAAGCACTCTTGCCACTAGGCCATATTCCCAGCCCCCCATAAACAATTCTTGATTTGTTTAGGTGGCCTCAGATTTTATTAGCTTTCTTATTATTTCTATAAGAAGGGGGTAAACTATATGACACCACTTCTACATTTGAACCAGAAAGAAAAAATTTTATGAACAGAAATCAAAGAGATTTGTGATTCCAAATTAGTGTTAGGGAAAAAATACATCTCAGCAGCAGTGTGCTTTTTCTACTTAATCTATATAACTATTCTAGCCTGCCTTTACTTAAGTGGATTTTTTTTAATTGAAATAACAGAAAAATTGCCTTCTAGAGTATTCTAATTGGCCAGGTTCTGGATGACTATACTTTTTCCTACGTTTAACTTTCTCATTCATCTAATTTCATTTTGCTTGGTCCTTAGCAAAATTGAAGAGCAACTACTTGTTGCCATCTGCTTAAAAATCCTTCTATTTATTTAGGATTATTTAGTAACTCATCAAAGGTTCTCCCTGTGGATTATCATAATTTGCTTGTGCTATTTAATCAACCTACAATATAATGCAACAAAATGATCTTGACTTTTTGGCATTACTGGGGTTTGATATCAGGCCTTGTACTTGCTAGGTAGATGCTATACCACATATGCCATAACTTCAGCCCGTCTGGCTACAGTTATTGTTCCAGTAATATCTCACAAAATACCCTATTCAAATAAGCAGATGAAAACATCCTCAGGAATATGTACACGTAGACACTCCCCCCGCATAGCTCTCCCATACAAAAATTTAAGATTAAGTATTTGGAATTAAAGAGATCGGAGTCTTGGAAAGCTTAGTGAATTTCATGTATTATAAATAAGATATTAAAGATTAAGTAAAATTTTTGGAAAGAATTTACCCACCAATCTCGAAAGTGACAAAATGACTGAAGACTGGCATCTCAGGGACATGATAATGATGATAGATACATTGTGAATATAAGGATCTAATTATGAAAATGTCTACATGCTTTACACATGGAATTTGAAGCTTTTTTACACAAGAAGGAAGCAAAACAGAAAGAAGCTTGACTTGCTGATTGAGAAAATTTAAAAATGTTGGGAGTGGGAGAGATGAGATTGACCATAGGTAAAAATGACTCATGACATGTCATGTAGATCTGGGCCACATTGCTGTGTTTAGCCACAGGCAATATGCATTCTCTTGGATTGCATTTGAGCATTGCTATCATGCAGTCATAGCTTTAAAATCATTGTTCTGACTGTAGTGAAAGCAGAGTATGGGTGGGCAGTGGTAACACAGTGAATGTGAGAAGAAAAAGAAGAGTGGGCTGCACGAGGGCATTGCAGAAGGGTGGAAAGGAAAAGCTAAACATTAGGCAAGGTAAAGGGATACTATTAAAGTGTTTGGGGGCACTGCTGTTCAGTAACAATATAACGTAAGCTGTGGATAATTGCAAAATCAAGGGGAACAGAAATTAGCTAAATTATGTGTAATGAAATATTTAATTTAACCTTATAGATTCAAGGTATTTTTTTCAAAATATAATTGATAGGAAAATACTAGTAAACTATTTTAAAACTGTCAAAATCCAAAGTATAATTTTTACTTACAATATTTTAATTTGGAGTAGCACATTTCAACAGTGTTATGGTCAAATAAGGCTCTCGACTAAATATTTGAAGGGGTTCAGATTCCTCCTAAATTTCATTCTTTAACTGCAGATCTTTACAGTTTTAACAAATGAATAACCCATTATGAACAAGATATTACATCATCGCAATGATTAAATAAAATGATGCACATGAAAGAGATTAATATTCTGTAAGGGAGTGAAAGGAAGTGATCAATTATTAATGATACTGATTATTAAAATTAATGGTTTCTCATTTAGGTGTTATTTTTATGATGCTAAAATTAGAATCAATTTATTCAAAGAAGTAAGGAAAACATTTTGAGCTGACTTTTGAATGATATTGGAAAAATAAAGTGATACAATTGTGTTTTTACTGTAGACAGACCATAACTTAAAATATGGGTTGCATGTCCAGGAAAAAAAGTAGATAATAAACAAGTGGGATATAGAACTCTAGAACTGTGCTAAAGTGGCACTAATATTTTGTTTCCAAACCAAAAAAATGTAGATGATCTATTGGGGCAAAATAACATGTGACACTGTGTCATTTTTCACATTCTATTAGTTTCCACAAACAACTCTTGTACTATGTCTAAATGCATTAAATCTCCAGCAAACAGTCTAAGGAAACCTATTTACTTCAATATTTATAAATGTCTCTATGAAGTGATTTAGTTTAGAAGTTTAAGCAGGACATTTTTTTAGGTAGAGGTCACAAAGACTGCTGTGGCTGTTTTTGATCATGCCTATCTGATTGATGAATAAAAACAGTTAACACAGCAAACCAATTTTCAGATGCTTTCTCTGCTTTTTTTTAGTTCAATGAGAATTTTCTTATAGATACATCAGAGAAAAATTGAGCTCAAGACAATTGGTTAATCAATCCTATGATTCTCTAGGTAGCTAGATGGAGCCTTCCAAGCACCAGAATTGAGTTGTAAGCAGCATATTGGGTACGTGTCTATTTTTACTCATTTTTCACATTGTAGTTGATGATTTCAAAATATAATCCTATTTAAGGCATTATTTGGCTTACTTGATTGCAGTGACTCCTCAATTCTTTCAGAATGTATTCAAGATGCTCCACACAGGCCTGCACAATAGACCCACTTCCCTGTAATCATTTAACATGTTTTTTTTTTCTTTCTTACTTGCATATCTGGACCCCTTCTTTACCTAAGTTAAAATTCATTTAACATTTAAGCTGAAATGTGTTGTTCATTGCCAGATGTCCGGAATATACATTCCTGCTGTGACCTTTATATACACATTTTCTATGTTTGGAATAATGTGTATTTGTGACCTCCTGCCTTAGTTTCATAGGCATATATAAGAAATAATACAGATAGATCCTATATATTTCTCATTCAGTTCCCCAGTTGTAGAAGAACTTGCTAATGAGGTCAAGGAACTTGCTAATCTCCTAAAATTTAGCTGTCAATAATCACACCCATTTCTATCCAGAATTTCTAGCCTCATACGCCTACTATCCTCTGGCAACCACTAGTAAATTCTCCATTTGTATATCTTGTCATTCCAAGGATATTATGTAAATAGAATCATGAAATATGTAAATTAGCTTATATTCAGTCCACATAAACTTTGGAGCTTAATGCAGGCTATTGTGTGCATATTATACTTTTTATTGCAGAAGTACAATAGTTTAACTATTCAATCACCGAACAAAAACTGAGTATTTCTAGGTTAACATTATTATGGATAACATAAAGACAAGTAATGTATGAGTAAAGTCATTTTCTGTCATTCTCAGCAGCACTGGGTCTTGTCATTAGTTACTGTTGCACTCATTTTGATAGGTGTGCAGTAGTACCTCATTGTAGTTTCAATGTGCATTTTCTTAATTAGCGTTGGTTTTTTCATGTGCCCATTTGCCATTCATATGTCTTCTGCGAAGTGGTTCTTCATCTTTTGCCTATGTCAAAACTTGTTCACTTTTATACTGGTGAGTTTTGAGAGCTGACCACCCTATTGAATAAATGGTTAAATTATTCACTCTGTACTCTTTGTTTTTGTATTTGTAACTATATTTCATTGAGAGTAAAAAGTAAAGGCTCAAGTTTTTGGTTGTCAAGTCTGAAATGTTCTTTCTTACCTTAGAATCTGAAATTTTTTCTTCTATCTTTCTCAGTTTCTGCTGTTATGTTTTATTTTTGTACTAGCCATGATACTGAAGTAAAGGCTTATCTTATTGTCTATATATGGCTTACTATTCCTGGGCCATTCATTGAAATGAATGGCAGAATTGAAACAAAAAGGTAGAGGAAGGGGCTTGAGACAAAGTACCCAAATTAATCAGATTAATTAATATTCACTGTTGCATTTGATATTGAAGGTAGCTTGGCAGATTGAAAATTGGAAAATGTAAGCAAAGGAATTTAAGGGAGACACCAGTCAATACCATTTCCTAATATCTTTAGTATTTTATGAAACTATAGTAGGTAGTTAAGATATAGGGGGATAGAGAAGAGAAAGTTAAATGGAACCTTAGGGAGCATTTCGAATATGTTACAGGTTATAAAATATTTGGATTTATATAGCAATTTCCTTGCAAGATGCTTAAGGGAATTGTGGTAATATAGGCAGAGGTCAAATCTATGGCTATATATTTTATGTCATCAGCAGTAGCATAATTCCTGGAACCAAGTAGGAATTTAGCTTCATATTTGCAAGATGAGTATATAAGATGCTATGGATTTTGAAAGAAAAATCATATTTGTGAGAGAAGGCAACTGTGGCTCCTAGAAGGATGATAAAAAAAAAATACAAGACTGATTTTAGCCTTCTTGTGTTGAGGGAAGACACATTGGAAGTAGGGCATGGAAAGGAGTGGTGTTGCTGATGAAAAATGAATCTTCCTGTATAAAGACAGCATTCTGATGATGCCAATGCAAATTATCAATCTCTGACAGAAACTTTAAGTTCAGATACATTACAATTTAGCAAACTTGTCTAGTAAATCTTATATAGTAGAATTTTCTTTTTAAGACATCATCTGGGTGCTTTAAACTAAGACATGTATATTTTATAGCAATTAATCCTACTGATAATCCAACTTCTGTGTTATAATATTAAGATGGGACAAAAGTAGGAGCAAAAAGTGATACAAACTAATAGGACATGTGTGAAAGCAGCTGAAATCTAGAAAAGATAATCGTCCAGGTTGCAGTATTTATTTTAAAATTTAATAAATTCTCCACCTGCTTTGCAAAATAAATTGGAATGTTTGGAGAATAACAGGATTCTTGCCTTAGATTTGTGAGTGATGAGAAGGAAGATGATAGGAAACCATCCCACAACTAGCAAGAGGGTTGTAAACAGTTTGCACTTTATATTAAGAGTGATATGTATGATAGATTTTGAATAGATGTGTGCCATAATATGGTCTCATTTAGAAAAATATCTTTGGCTCAGATATAGAGAATGATCTGTGTGAGGGCAATGATGAAAGCAGGGACTCATGAGGTGACTATGTTAGGTTACTGAGAGGTAAGTGCAGTGATGGATATGTTAATTAGTTTGATTATCTCATTGAGGTTAAGAATCAGTAATTATTTATACAAAGGCGGTAACAGGAGAGATGGGAAAGTGACCAAATTTAAGAAGCGTTTAGAAATGTAGATGATAAAGAATTGCTGATATATTTGTTATAGAGGATAGGTAAGTTATCCAGTGGTTATATTTTAGAGTCTGTACCTAGAAATTAAATCACAAAGAGAAGACTGGAGGGCACAAGATTATAGAATCATAGTAAGGGATTTTTTTCTCAGTGGGACCCAGAAAGGGATAATGAGTAAACTGCTGGCTAAGTGAGAACAGCATATCGAATCATTAGGGAAATGGAAATTAAACCACGGTGAGCTATCACATCACACCTACTAGAATGGCTTTTTAATTGCAAAAGATGAAGTTTAGTGATGATGCACAGAAAGAAACTTTGGTACCTGTTTGATGAGAACATAAACTAGTATATCTATGACAGAATGGTATGAAAATTCTTCAACATGTAAACAGATCTACTACATAACCCTGTACTACTACTTCCGGGTATAGAGTCAACAGAGCTGAAATAAGTTACCACAGAAGGATAGCTGCATTCTCTTGTTCACTGCAACAGTTTGTATACATGATATAGAGGAATGTGGAGGACAAGTGCTAAGGGAAATGTCAGGTACAGAAAGGTAAGTGACACATTATCTCATCTACATGTAAATCCAAATAAGTAAAACACATAAAAAGCAGGCAAGAAAGTTATATTCACCAGGAGATGGGATGGGTAAAAGGAAAGGAATAGGAAAATATTAGCCAAAGCATTCAGTTTCATATAGACAAAAAGTCCAGTTAGTTATTAAGGCCTTTAGCATACCTATGTGATTAGAGTCAATACAAAATTACTTCCATGTCTCAAAATAATGGAGAGTAACATCCAAATGTTCTATTTTTTCTTCTGTTCATCTTCCCTATGATTTAGACCCTGTTGTCACTACATTTGATTCTGGTACCTTGGGTATTTTATATATGTTCATCTGAATTAATGAAGGGAAGGGAAGGGGAACATTAAAATGGTGAGACAAAGTGTAAAAGACAAACTAATGCAACAGCAATATTCACAAGACAATATGTTATAAATTAACTGTACAGATGGGGGGGCATGGAGGAGGAGGAAAGGTGGGAGAAAAATGAGGAGGGGGTATCAAGTTGGTCAAGAAATGTACTCGCTACCTGATGTATATAACTGTAACCCCTCTGTACTTCACCTAGACAATAAAAAGTTATATACGAGAATGAATGTGGGATGTCTGATATATTGATTAGCTTGATTTAATCATTTCATATCACATACATACATCAAATCATCAGAATTCTTTAACATTGATTCCATTTTCTAATCGGCTTTTACTTCTTTTTAAATAAATTTAATATTATTGTCAAGGTGATGTACAGAAGGGTTACAGTTACATACAGAAGGTAGTGAGTACATCTTTTGTTAAACTTGTTACCCTTTAGCTTTTACTTCTTAATTATAGGCATGATCATAATTACTCACATATATGAAGAGATCAACTGAGTCCCACATTTCACAGGGTCTCCAGAAAGAGGCTACTCACCATCTTGAATAGTTTCGAATCTCACAAGGAAGCTTTGTTCACCTCCTGGGATGCTTTCTTTACACAGAGGAATAAGATAAAAAAACTGATACGTTAATTTAAAATTTAAGTCCTAATGATTGATTTGGCATTAACAACCCTTGAATAAAAAAAAAAGACTGTATAAAGAAGCAGCTAGTAATATGAACATGAACTATTTCTTGTTCATGTCAGTTAAGAATTCTTTATAGTCTATGTTATATTTTATCTGACCCTGTACTTACATTAAACCATGTTAAGTTGTCAGGCAAGACAATATTAATCTTAATATTAGTTTTCCAAACTTAACTTTCACAGTGTTCTGAGTATTTAAGAACCGAATTTTCTCCAGTAGTTATTTAAACTCTCCAAGAATACAACACCTCATCTCTTATTATAGAATGTCATACTCCAAACAAAAAAAAATGTTTTTCTCTCAATGCTATAATGATCTAACAAGTCATCCTTTCGTATGGGAATTTCAAAAGGCTCTACAGTTTAAAAAATAAGGTAATAATCTACATGGGGTAAAATTGTAGCTTTAGCTATAGTGACCAAAAATCCAAACTAGTACCCTTAAAGAAGAGAAAAGTGGTGTGACTAAGAATCTATAAGGCAGTCACAGTCAGAAAGAGTAGAGGAATCCAGGATGTATCATCATTCTATTAGCTTCCTGGTGCCAAGATCAAGCCCTGAAGACACTCCAGTAACTATGGGTAAGGTGAAGGACAGCAGAGGCTGTGTCTCACTTTTAATGTCCCCCACATATTCCACATATGGCTTCAAGATAATGATGTAGAATCTATAAATGGTTGACTGTAGATTTAAGCCACTAGTCCTGGCTAATCCTTTAAATATACTATAACTTTTCCCTCTTCACCAGCCTCCTGGCTTTATTCTATGTTTTTCTTATACTAAGCTTTGCTTCTGTCTTTGGATCTGCTGCATATTACATGGGGTTTTTGGACTCCAAACTCAGTTTCCTTTCAAAAATGATTTGAATTATCAGTTAGGCTAAGCGGTTCCCACTTCCAAGATGAGACAACAATGCTAAAATTATTTACTTAACTTTTCTATTACCTTCTCACCATATAGTATAGTATATGGGAAGCATGAATTTGTTTTTCCTGTCTTTTGATGTCATAATTCAGGATTAAGTGTGTGTTCTCTTAGGAAATTAAAAATTCATGTGTAATGCTAAATCATGGATGTAGCTATATTACTTCCCATTTTAATTACTTCAACAAAAGCACATGTAAACATATAATCAAACCTCAGAAGTCAATATAAGTTGCTAACTTATAAATAAGACTTTTTCTCGTTATTAACTAAATAGCCCTATAAATAAATACGTCATTTCCAATCTGAAAGTTGTCAGGGCTTAGTGGCATCAAAGTTTACTTTAAATCATTACTTCTATTTGGAGTTTCCATATAAAAATTCATTTATAACTACTCTATTTCCTCCTTAGTGCCAATAAAAATGGAGAAAAGTTAGTGGGCCTCTTTCCCTTAATACATTTAGGAGGCACAATACAAATGAGATGACAGATGGGGAGAACCACTGTTGACTTGGGGAATTCAGAGAGAGATGCCAAGAGACCATTAATTTTGTGTTCCAGAAATTTAGGCACCAGCTTGAAAATAATAAATTAACTGTGCTGAAGTAATGAAAAACACTGCTCCTTTCTTACAATGAAAAAACACAATGTATGACTCTATCATCATCCAACTTTGTAGTGTTTAGCCCTGTTTTATTACTAGCAGTTGATGAATTGGGATATGTCACCTGTGAAGTGATACTAAATTGTAATTAAGAACATTTGAGAATTTCAACACTTCTAAATTACTACAATTCCCATCGCGCTATAGCATTTCTCAAGCCTGGGGAAAGTAACATATATTTTCTGTGTGAAACTCTTGTTCTGTAGATATAGCCAATTGCTTAAAACACCAGTGCTCACTGGAAGGATTTCAACATAGAAGATGGAGGACTAATGCATAGCATGAGAAAGATCTCTACGTGACTCCTCAAGGACAAATTATCCTAGAAAACTCTACTAGACAAGGATGTGATGCAAGTTTTCTTCTTCCTCCACTCCTAACTCCAGCTCAAGTTATTACAACCTTGCACTTAACAAATTAACAGTCTGAGTAGTTCCTTTAGTGGGTCTTTATTCTTCGTCCTTTTTTGAAAAACTTTTGTTCTAGTTTACTCAAAACAACTGGAATATATTATACAATTTTAAATGTAATTTCCCCATTCAAAACACCATACCATTTTCTCCCCCAAATTAGAACAGCATTCAGTCCTTAGCCTGCCTCCATACAATTTGGCTTTTGCCAATCTCTTTGATTATTCTACATCTATCCCTAGATAGTTCTTCTCTGTCTGTGCTGACTGGCCTTCTTCCTGTTCCAAGGTTCTCTCCACAGTGTATGTGCTCCTGCCCCATCTCTCTGCCTAATATCTACTCACCAGAACTTCACACAGGTCAGCTCATTGTTACTTTGTTAGAGAGCACTTTTTCACCAATATTTAGAAATCCCTGAGTGTTCAGTTCATTACATGTGACTTATTGTGCAAATCATAACACCTTTCTAGGAATCAGTATCCATCTTACATTAGTTATTTAACAATTACGATCACAAATTACCCTGCTTTTAAAATGACACAGAATTTATGATCTATGTTCTATAACTTAGAGGGTCAGGCTCAGTGTTCTGATTTGAAGATCATCAGTCTAATATCAATGTGCAAGCAAGATATAGCATGTCCAGGCTCGCAGGAATGAGAAAGGTCCTTTCCAAACCACTTATTTGGCATCTGACAAGTCTCAGCTTTTGTCATCCATGGATAACAGATGCAACTCTTTGCCACATGAGCTTCACTTTTAGAGGTCACATAATGGCAGCCAACTTCTCTCAGAGAAGAGAACATGTGCAATGATAGCCACTGCTCTCTAACTTAATCTTGAAAAAGAAATCCTTCACTTTTGCCATCTTTTGTTGTTTAGAAATGAGTTTCTTGGTCCACACTGACATCAACCCAAAGGGAAATATGGATCACTAGTATAGGCCTTGTTAAAGCCTGCTTACCTTCATGCATAAAGCATAAAATGAATACAGTTCCACTGAGTTCTATATAGCTTAGTTTAAGTCTTTGTTCTCAGCCATAGAAATAAAACATGTAAAAACAGCAGAACAACTCTCTTGCAGGAAAAAAGTTGTTTAAAGAAAAATTCCCAGGGTATGTGAATTATGAAACAAATTAAAAACTAAAATCCTCAGAAAAAGTCTTTTCTTTACCTAAGCCACTCATTTGTCTTGATTGTTTTAATCAACAAGTGATATCAAGTAGTATTTTTTGATATATCCTCCAACACATTCAAGACTACAAGTATAATTATGCTCAATATTTAGAAAGCCCATGGGAAAATAATTATACTTCAAACTCTAAAATTATAATGAGCTTAGCCAAAGATTTTTAGCTCATGAAGTTAAAATAATTATTAGCTTTAGAGCATGCATAAGGTACTTCCTGGGAACTTAACCTAACTTTAGAAAAATGTAATAATAATTTTATTATGTAGAAATGAATTTTATATGTTTTATTGCAATGGAACCCTTCTCATTACCTAAAAATAAAAATACTAAATAATTCAGATATTGTAGAACCAGTCCGTTTTATAAGAGAAGGCATATTCCTGAAAAACAGTAACTAAACCAGACCACTAATCTAAATATCCACTTGGGTCATTCTCATTTTCATCCAGTATGAAGTTTCATATACTGTTCTGGAAAAGGCAAAAAGGACAACCTATACCAAAATGGAAGCCCTACGCAGGTAGAGAATTTTATCTGGACAATTTCCCAGTGAACTTTTAGGACCTATATCCATCAAGATGTGGTGATGAATTCTAACCATCTAGATCAGTGTTTGGAGTATGTAGACTTCCATGGATTTAAGAATATTAAATACTGTATGAGGGACAAGGTAACAAACAGTACAAGAAATGCACCCAGTGCCTAACGTATGAAACTGTAACCTCTCTATACATCAGTTTGATAATAAAAATTGGAAAAAAATAAATACTGTTATAATCAATATGGAAACCAAAGTAGAATCAGAGGTTAGTTTTTATAGATGTTCAAGAGGTGAAGAAAATAAAGGATAATTACAGTATGAAAAAAAAACCCTATAAAAATAATTAAGAAGAGTGCCAGTGGATCATGTAATCCTTGCTACTCTGGAGGCAGAGGTCTGAGAATCATGGCTTGAAGCCAGACTGCAGGAAAATCTGTGAGACTTATCTCCAATGATCTACTCAGGAAAAAGCCTGAAGTGCACTATGGCTCAAGTAGACAGAGCTGGATCACCAAGGGTCTATTTAGATCAGAGAATACAGGTAAATCTCCTGATTACAAGTGAGCAAATTAGCTCTAAAGATAATAATTCTTTTAACTTCACGGGCTAAAAATCTTTGGCTAAGCTCATTATAATTTTAGTGTTGGAAGTATAATTATTTTCCTATGGGCTTTCTAAATATTGAGCATAATTATACTTGGCGTCTTGACTGTGTTAGAGGATATATCAAAAAATACTATTTGACACCACTTGTTGATTAAAACAATCAAAACACAAATGAGTGGCTAAAGCACAGAAGGTCATTCCTCTGTCTTCTGGCCCCATTGTGGTTCAGTTTTAACTGCAACTTTCACTTTTCAAACCAGTATTCTTTTTTCTTCCTGATCATAGGACTTGAACTCAGGACCTGTGTGCTCTCCCTGAGCTCTTTTGCTCAAGGTTGGTGCTGTAGCACTTTGAGCCACACCACCACTTCCTGTTTTCTGGTGGGTAATTGGAGACAAGAGTCTCATGGCTTTTCCTGCCAGGTTGGCTTTCAACAGCAACCCTCAGATCTCAGCCTCCTGAGTATCTAAAATGACAACCGTGAGCCACCAGTAGCTGGATCCAGGATTTCTTTTTAACGATAACAAATATTCTCTGTTTGCTGTCCTATAAAATGAACATGGCTGAGTTCCAATTTTTAAAAGGTCTTACAATGCCCAGTATTGTTTTTGTGGTTCCCAAGACAATAGTTCTTTGTTTTGTTTTCTGTTTGCTGTTGTTTGATTTTCTTTTGTTTAAGTTTTTATTGTGCCTTCTGTTTGGATTTAGTTTAGTTTGGTTTAGTTTTATTTATTTTTTTATATTGAATGAGCTACTTGACCAACTATGTAAATGAAAAGTGACTATATTTCTCCTAGAAAAATGGCCCAAATGTGTTCTTAAATTCTGAATGCTGCAAATAAATTTAGCCCAAATTGTATAGCTTTATGAAAGTTTCCAAAATGCACACTGTGCTTTTAATTACTGCTTTCAAAGTTTAATTAAAACTCTGGAACATTAAAGGAACAGAGAGACTAGAGAAAAAATGCATTCAATTGCAATGTACACAGAAAAATCAAAATGTAGAGAGCAACCACATGTATCATGTCTGCCTACTAGGACATTTGCTTAATACTGAATTGTCTGTTAGTGATTAAATTGTGTGTCCAAATGGTAACATTTATTCTGCCAGATGTCTACAGAACTATTACTAGCTAAGAGTTACTTTAGAGCTCCTATATCTGCTATATAAACTAATTTCTCAAATGAATGTCATCAGAGTCAGACATTTTTTCCCATAAAAGAAAATCTCCATCCCCATGGATTTCTACTTAAGAGGTAAGCATTCTTCAGAAGATCTGTGCTCTAAAACACTTTTAAATTTTCATGAGATGAGGAGAGAATACAGTAATTTGTCCCCTTGGGAAGTTGGCCGTTGATGAGTGACATGAGATTTTGAAAAGAATTATACCTTAAGAGTAGAAGCTAACAACTTAAAACTCAATTTTCACAAAAAATTCTGCGCAAACTGGAAATTCAGTTTTTGTAGGTACATTCTGGTAACTTGTTTCTGGCAGTAATAAGGAAGTTCTTTCCATATGTATGCTATCATATTCCATACAGAAGTCAGTAGGGGTTTTAATATCTGAGCTCAGACTTTAATGTTTTCCTTTTCTAATATATATAAAAAAAAATCCAGGGGCTGGGAATATGGCCTAGTGGCAAGAGTGCATGCCTCGTATACATGAGGCCCTGGGTTCGATTCTCCAGCACCACATATATAGAAAACGGCCAGAAGTGGCGCTATGGCTCAGTGGCAGAGTGCTAGCCTTGAGCAAAAAAGAAGCCAGGGACAGTGCTCAGGCCCTGAGTCCAAGGCCCAGGACTGGCCAAAAAAACAAACAAAAAAATAAAAATAAAAAAATCCACATACTTTTATACATTTACTAATTTTTTGTTTGTTTTTGGCTTCATTGTTTTGCCCTTCATGGGGTTTGAACTCAGGGCCTGGGCATTGTCCCTGAACCTCTTGGTGCTCAAGGCTAGCATGAGCCACAGTGATTCAAAATCAAAATTGTGGAGAAGCTGAAACCCACCTGCAGATTAGCCCTCCTACTGCAGATTGACAAAATGGAAGGAAATTCTCTGTGCATATCTCTCTACCAAGCCGGGGAGGAGTGTTTCAGCCAATGTGGAGATTTTTCCAGTATAGTTCAAATATACCTTCCTCAGTTCTGTTTTCAAAGTGAGTATCTTAGACTCACTTCACTCCTGTATTCGGGAATATTCATGAAGACAATCTTCCCTGTGGATAGTTACTTGTTGGATTTCTGTAAGGGTTGGGCAGTGAGTCTGGGCAGCTCCAGTTCTGTCATCTTGCTCACGTCATTCTCTTAAGCCCCTGGAATTCTCTTTTGTGCTACTGCCTGAACTTTAGGATTGGTGGTCATATTTCTGCCAAGGGTGACAGGAATTTTAGTGGGGGATTTCTTTGAATCTGTAGATTGATTTTAGAAATATAACCATTTTCATGATATTAAGTTTACCAACTTATGAGCAAGGGAGCTCTTTCTCATCATCTCTGGTCTAATCGAGTTTTCTTCTTCCAGGTTGGATAGTTTTCATGGTAGAGGGATTCTAGATTCTCTTATATTTTATTCCCAGGTACTTAATGTTTTTGAACAATTTTATTGTGGTATTGAATTTTTTGGAGTAAATATCTTAAGTCTTAGAAATGTTACTTCTGATCTTAAGCATTTTCGAGTTATGAACTTAATATTCGAAAAAGTCTGTTGAACATGTGCAAATCCCTAACTGGGGAAGTCTGTATCTCAATACATTAAAATAAAACTAAAATGAAATCTGTTCAATCATTTTACTCAAAGGTCTTTGGTTAAAGCAGCATAAGCTCACATAATAAAGATCTCAAGCAGTTGTAAGGGCTTTAGTTTAATTTAAATGGATAAATTATATTGTTTTCCTGAATATTTTATTTTTATGATACTTTGTTAAACCAAAAATAAATGTTAGCGAAATCTAAGGAAGTAATTTGAAAAGAAATATAAGCAAATAGGAACTATTATGGTGAGTGAAAAAGTGAGTTAAACTTGAAATTACTAGACTAGAGATAATTCAAATTTCAACAAGAAAATGAAGTCATGTTCCACTATGCCCAGCTATTTTGCTTCCCTCATAGTTGAGCAAAAAGATGTATATAATCATGTTCACTGATTGAGGATCTTAATATGCATGTTTTTTATAACAATGTCAACTTTTTGCACTATGGGTACATTATATTCATAAATATAATATGATATAGAATAGTTTATCTATATAACATTTATCAGGATTAAATTAGGTATATCAAGATAAAAATATATGTCAGGAGAAAAATGATGACAAATAAAAAGAAGGTAAATTGTGGTGGAAAAACAAGCATGTTCATGATGAGTGCACAAAAATGCATACCATACAGTTATGTACCATAACATGTAAGAAGACAGTTTACTTCTGAAGTAACTAGCAGTGAGAGCAGAGAAGGGAAAAAAATCAGCAACATGTCTATGGTATTTATAACCTAAATACTAACTGCAGGTAACACAAAAACCTTTCTCTAACAAGTCTTCATAACAGTGAAACATGCTCTAAGGAAGGGTTTTAAAATAAATATGCAAGCAAAATTGAAATATTTGTTTCTTGCTCCTATCACAAAAACTGAACTGAATATGCAAAAGTGCATTTCAATAATAGACAGAACTTAATAGACATTAATATAAAATACAGTAAAAATAATGTTCAAGTTTAGTGGTTCTTCATTTTGGGGGTAATTATCTAATTGGTTTATTGGTGAAGTCATTAGTTTCTAAGATTAGAACATCTTTTCAAATTAAGAAACTGACTCAAGAAGGTAAAATCTACCTAGAATTCCATCTGGAGGACTTTATTGCTGAGTGTGTAACAAGGAACTCATTACTACCTGCATCACCTGTATGACTATGCCGAAAATCATTCTTTGTGGACATAGTCTCAAATTTCTCCATATTATATAGATACCTAGACCAATTGAGTTCCATTGGTAAACAGTTAATATTTCATTGACTAAATTGCTGTTGCTCATCTCCTTGTCCCTCACCCCTGCCTTTTCCCTGGTCATATTTCTATAATGCAAAATCAACTATTGACTCATACTCTCAGTCTTAAACTGGCCTAATACCCTCTGCTCATGATGGCATGATCTCTAGAAGGCAAAACATCACCAGGAAATGGTGTGATATATAACCTAATACATATCTTTAAAGATGAACTTGTTCACTTGTTACTCTGTATTTAGTGCCATTAGTGCTCACTTAATTTTTCAGTGAAATAATCTACTCACACTTTAAGTGATCACATTGATGAGAAAATGCCCATTACGTGGCCAGAGATAAATGGCAGTAACCCATGACATGTTGACAGGTCATTGTGCCAATCACACCATGGGAGAAAGTCCTGGTAATCTTTTTATTTGCCTATCCGTGGTCTTACTATCAGCTAAAACAGTGTCCAAGATATGGAATGTTAAAAACTATTTTTCACTAGTATTTTAGTTGTTTATTCATTTGGACATTTTGGAGAATGGTGACTCAGAATGAAAATAGCTATTTTTATTGGGGAATAACTGCCTATGTATTAATTTTACCTTCCCCGTTCCTTCAAGAAGTCAAAAATTATAGTTCAGTGTAACCAACTTCTTTTAGGAATGTGTTAAAGCCACTTGTGGATTAAATTTAGCATTCATATGAACTACATAAGAGGCAGCTTGCCTTCTATGTGAGTGGGTTTTCACAGAACCCTGTCATCCAGCCTTATGCAGAACTGACAGGAAATGAAGACTGTTTCCAAGAATAAGAAAATTAAAATTCTTTATAAAAGTAACACAACCAAATGCTTCATTTCTTTTAGGCAATATAATTTTGATGTTGACACCAGAGTAAAGTAAAAGATGCTAATTTATCAAAAGTTTAAAATTGTCCATATTACTGTTATTTAATTTGAAATTCATCTTCTTCTAGAATGGTAAAAATTTAATGTTTGAGGATGCCAAAAACTTAGGGGAAATTTTTGAATTGGAATTTGTAATGAGATGAAACAATATGATGTACTACAAAAAGTACCTAAAGAATTTCTAATTTTTCTTCATTGAGTTTCCAGTGCTACATAATATAAACATTTAACATAGAATAAAATAAGCAAATGGCAAACAACAAAGTCACTAAAGAATACACAAGTTAATGTTTAATGCCACAAGACAATTGATATACTTCTAGTATTCAAAATATTTTTTGTAAACAGGTGTCATTTGATTTTTTTTCTTATTTATTGTCAAAGTGATGTACAGAGGGGTTACAGTTTCATACGTTAGGCCTTGGGTACATTTCTTGTACTGTTTGTTACCTTTTCCCTCATTCCCCCCTCCCCTTCTCCCTTTCCTTCTCCCCCATGAGTTGTTCAGTTGGTTTATACCAAGTGGTTTTGCAAGTATTGCTTTTGTAGTCATTTGTCTTTTTCTCATTTGTCTCTTGATTTTGATATTCCCATTCACTTTCCTAGTTCTAATACCAGTATATACAGTTTCCAATGTACCCAGATAAGACACTGTGATAATGTGGGTACAACCACAGGAAGGGGATACAAGATGATCATCAACAATAGAAGCTATGGTTTCACATGGCATGTTGAAAGTGATTTGAAAATGTCTAAACTGGAGATTTTAGGCACTATTAATTATTAATTTTCTGGACAGTGTGGGTTTATTTTGAAGTCCTAAGGAACAGGTGAATATCTTCTACAATGGCCAACTCCCTTGTCCCAGTCAGAAAAGATTTGATCACATTCTTCAATTTCCCTTCTGTTCTGTGGTGACATGCATATTATTCATCTAATAGGAAAAGAGCTAATAAAATGTAGACATGCCTCAATAGATTCTTAAATATTTCTAGCCAATTTAGTAAATTCAGAAATTTATTCTTGAGATGCAGTAATCTTTCTTTTCATTTGAAGAAGCCAATATTTCTACACCTGCAGGTTGAGTCACTTCCTTGAATTAATGGGGCTGAAAGCATCTCGGATTTAAAAGGCACTATCTCACACACACACACACACACACACACACACACACACACACATTCTCTTTTGGTCTTGGAGAATATTGATTAGCCTCTGTGTCCTCAGCTATAAAACATGTTTATCAGACATAAGGAAGAAAATGTTGAGGATAGTGTCTCATATCAAGGAGGTAAATGCTAATGACTGATCTCTCTTTTGTGTTGCACTTAGTTTGTGCAACAATGACAAACTTCCCTAAATCCTGGGGCTGTCATGAAGTCAGGGAGCATTTTCTGAATGAAAAGATTTTATGAATGGGAAAATATTAAACAAAATGTTATTGTGGTAGTAATAACATTGGTAGTATATATAGTACAGCTGAAGAATAAAATAAAGCAGATATAGCATGGATGATCCCAGCAGTTGACCTAATTCAGTTACATGACTTTAACCAATAATGTAGTTCCAGGAATGCCAATGTATCAAGAGCAGTGAATCTAAGTACGCTGGCAGCTATGTAAAGTCAGCACAGGTCATGTTATCATGCAGTGATCTTTCCCTGTATTTTTCCCCTTTCTTCATTTGTGATTAATTTTTTCCTATTACAGTTAAATGGAAGCACTGAAACAAGAGAGTCCATGAGGCTTTCATAGCAGTTGAATACAAGTGAGTCTTCCATGTGTTGAGGAGTGCTGTCAAACAGGCGGTCAACCGAACTCTAAGTGCTGGTCTGTCTTGAGAAATAGTTTAGGGTGAACCAGTTGTGTCATATTGTCAGTTAAAATAAAAAAAATACATAAACCCTTAAGAATGGTTTGTATTTTAAGTTATTTACTTGTGAGATAAGTAGAAAACTCTAGGTCATATTAGAACCAAAACCAAAATAAATCGTTATAAATAGAATACATAATGGTTAATTTGGGTGTCAATTTGACTTGTCTGAAGAGTGCCCACATAGCTGGTAACGTTATCTGAGGCATCCGGTAGTCCAATGTGCATTTGTCATTGTGTTTCCAGAAGATATTGGAACCATTGATTTACAAAATAAGTGAATATCGTCCAATCCTTTGAGGATCCAGATATAACAAAGAGTGAGTAAGTCAGAGTGGATTCAATCTTGTCTTCATGAGCTAGGGTATTTCATTTATACTGCACATAAGCATTAGAGCTCCTGGTTCTCAGGTATTTGATTGACTTCAGGTTGGATAAACTTGAACTGAATCACATCACTAGTTTTTGCAGATGGATTCATGGGAATTCTCAACTCCAAAATTATGTAAACCAATTCCTATAGTAAATCTCTTCCACACACACACACACTGTGTGTGTGTGTGTGTGTATGTGTACGTGTGTAAGCTACATATTCTATATGTTCCATTCCTCTGGAGAATATTGACAAATCAGTTAGAAGTAATACAAAAAGTAATACCATTTATCATTACAGTATTTGGGGAGACTATTTGCATATAGTGTATGAAAGCAATTTACAGGTAATTTCTCTATCACAGGACAGTTTCAAGTTGTTTCACTCAGTGAAATATAGGCAACATTTTGGAACAGTTAAATAGCAATAAAATTTAAGACTGTTCAATTGATTTTCTTTCAGTATTTTGTAAGCACTAATTTGACCAAGACACAAATAGGTTTTGCAAGTCCTTGAAGCATTGGCCCTTTTCTTCATCATTTGTACTTTTGTAAAGACTATTAGAACAATCAATCCAGTCACTAAAGTCTGTTACCAATAACTAAAAAGTCACAAATGGAAAAAAAAGAAATAACAATTAGAATATCATCCTGCTTATAGGCTTTGCCTTTACTCCCATTTTACTTTTGTTCTCCCAAGGAATTTTTGAATATTGAAAAAGAAGTTGGCTAGTATAGAATATGGTCATTATCAACAATGCTGGAGAGTAGACAAGGTAAGGTTAAAAATCCACCTTGCTTATGAGTTCTTTATTTTCTCAATTCAGCAACATCATTCTAACCTTCAACATCATAAAAATTCTTTAAATAAGAATACTCAAGTACACTTGTTTGAAGTATGTTCAACAGTGGTTTTTGCACATTTGCTTTAGGTTTTGTTATTGTTTTCCCTAGTGGATGTTATGTTTTAGGATTTCGAAAATACTGGGGACATTCCTGAAACTCTCATTCATGAAAACAAATGTTATTTAGAGAGTACCAGGGACTGTTTATCTTGTTCGGATTGAGAAGAACCATATATTAGTTAAGGCCTGTCTCTGGGCATTTCCAGAGAAGCTTAACTGAAAGGGAAGTTTTACTCTACATGTGGGCAACTCTACCCATAGGCTATGAGTCCAGGTGGCAAAGAAGAAGTTCCCTATGTTGACTCATTTTCCCTGTATTTCCTAGCTCCTGTGATGCAGGCTGCTTTCCTCCATCACATTTTCCCTGTGAGGATGGATTGAAACATCTGAAAATGTGAGCCAAAATACATCTTTTACTCCAGAAGTTATTTTCAAGTGTTTGGTGATAGCAAAAACAAAACTAACTGGAGCAATTTAAAAAAAAAAACTACCCTCAGATCCTTATTTTCAAAATCTGTTATTATTTTTTCTTTATTGTCAAAGTGAAGTACAGAGGGGTTACAGTTTCCTATGTAAGGCAGTGAGTACATTTCTTATCCAACTTGTTACCTCCTCCCTCACTCTCTCCCATGCCTCACCTCTCCCCTTTTCCCTCTCTCCCCCATGAGTTGTACAGTTGGTTTACACCAAATGGTTTTGTAAGTACTGCTTTTGGAATAGTTTGTCTTTTTGTCATGTGTCTCTCGATTTTATTATTCCCATTTCTTTCCCTAGCTCTAATACACTTATGTACAGTATCCAGGGTACTCAGATGTGATACAGTGATAGCGGGGGTGAAACCAAAGGAAGAGAATACAAGAGGAAAAAAAAGTTACGGTTTCACATGACATGTTTAAAATAATTATGACAATGATATAACACTTGTTTTCATAATGTGGAGTTCATTTCACTTAGCATCATCTTACATGCTCACAGAGGCCTAGACTTTGGGCTCTTGTGACCTTCTGCTATGACTAGCCTAAACATGTACTAATTATTCCCCATGAGGGAAACCATAGAGTCCTGTTCATTTGTGTCTGGCTCATTTCACTTAGTATAATTTTTTCCAAGTCCTTCCATTTCCTTATGAATGGGGCAATGTCATTCTTTCTGATAGAGGCATTGAATTCCATTGTGTATATGTACCACATTTTCCTGATCCACTTGTCTACTGAGGGGCATCTGGATTGGTTCCATACTTTAGTAATGACAAATTGTGCTGCGATGAACATTGTTGTGCTGGTAGCTCTGGTGTGGTCTTGCTTGTAAGATGCCCAAAAGTGGGCTGCTGGGTTGTAGGGAAGCTGTATGTTTAGCTTTCTGAGGAACCTCCTTTCTAGAGTGGTTGAACAAGTTTACATTCCCACCAGCAATGTAGTAGGGTTCCCTTTTGACCACATCCTCTCCAGCATTTGTTATTGTTAGTTCAAAAATCTGTTATTTAAAGGATTTTAATAAGAGATAAATCAAAAGAAAAGTCTCAAGGCTAGTCACAGAGGCAAATGCCTATTATGAAGGATTATGGTTAGAGGCCAGCTAAAGAAAAATTTGAGGAGACCTGCAACTCAATAAATAAGCTGGGTGTGGTGCTGTGCCAATATATATGTGATTCATAGGTGGGAGGAGCACAGGGCTGGTCCTAATCAAAAGACAAGTCCCTCAAAAATGAAAGACAAAAAGGGCTGGTGGGCTGGGAATATGGCCTACTGCCAAGGGTGCTTGCCTCGTATTCATGAAGCCCTGGGTTTGATACCCCAGCACCACATATATAGAAAATGGCCAGAATTGGTGCTGTGGCTCAAGTGGCAGAGTGCTAAGATTAAGCAAAAAGAAGCCAGGGACAGTGCTCAAGCCCTGAGTCGAAGGCCCAGGACTGGCAAAAAAAAAAGGGGGGGGGGCTGGCATATATGTCAAGGAGTCCAGAGCCTGACTAGCAAGGTAAAGGCCATGTGTTCAAACTCAGTGGCAAAGGAATAAGAAGGAAAGAAAATTTCAACCATTTCTTGTAAGAAAGCATATAGATTAGTTTCACACAAAGCAAATTTTATTGTTATTATAAAGGTGATATACAGAGGGGTTAGTTACTTAAGTCAAGTAATGAGTACATTTTCTTTTGAACAGTGTCACCTCTTCACTTATTTTCTCCCAGCTTTCCTCTCCTGATGCCCCTCCCCTACACAGTATATAATTCATTTTCCACATAGTGTCTAGCTGCATTTGTTCACTCTTTGGCAACCCTTTCTGTGTTATCCTTTACCTTCCCCCAAGTCAAAAGGAACAAAAACAAAACACAGTGACAAAACAGGATGAAAAGGGAAATAATTTTTAAAAAAACACTTATGGCTTCCATTTCTTGGAGTGCACTTCAATAAACATAATTTTATATGATCACATGTACATAGTTATTGAGCCTTTGTGATTCTCTTCTGAGACCATGTTCCTTTGTTATCACTGTGTAAATATCTAGAATCCTGTGTAATTTATCATGTCAGAGTATAATTTTTTTTCTTTACCATCTAGTGTGTTTACTTGTAGATTGATAGGCACACTCTAGCTACAACAAATGAGAGCACCCCCATAAACCATGTTTCTTTGGGTCTAGCTTACTTCGCCTAATAGAATTTTTTTGTATGTCTTTCCTTTTCCTTATGCATGGTACAATATTATTATTTCTAATGGAATCATAGAATTCCATCATATATATATATATATATATATATATATATATATATACACACACATATTACATGTTTTGATCCATTCATCTTATGAGGTGCATCTGCGTTGATTCTGTATCTTGGCTATGGCAAACAATGCTGCAATGAACATCATTGTGCTGGTAGCTTTAGTGTCCTACCAGCAATTTTTAAAAGTAGTGTAAGAATTGTTTATTTATTGGTGGAAGTACACATCACAAAAGGCCTTCGGTGGTTATTAATACATGGCAAAATAAGATTTAATCTAATTATTTATTGCATCAGGACAGATAATTTTCACTTGGTAAAGAAGAATGGGCTACTTACATCGAAGTTTGTCATGTTTTCTTCTTAAGTAGGTGTACATACAATCTCATTGATAAAGTACCTGCTTTCACTCTTTGTCTTACTATATTTGTACTAATCAATGACTTTCTATCATCCTGATTCCTTGCTTCTTTGCTACAATGTTTGGTTAATGCTCAAGATTCCCCTTGCTTGGCCTTCTGCTGAAGTTAGGCAGCCTCATTCCCTGAAGAGCAAATATAAGACTCGGGCAGAGAACAAATGAGCTTCTTTTTTTTTTTCATGCTATTGGTCTTTATAAATTTGTGAGCTTCATATTCTGTCTTCTCAGCAAGCTGTATTGTTTTCTGGGATAAGAAAATTATCTTTAACCAAAACTACATCTTTTAAGTCAACTCTGGGAACAGCCACTAATGTTTGGATGAAAGTAGGGGTAAGGAGCTAGACTTCAAAACGGGTTTAAGTAGTGGTGAAGTAATAATGAACTTTTAAAAGCAGACACTCTAGGGAAATCGCTTACTGTTTTTGACTGTTTAAAACCAATGGCGCTTCCATGTAGTCAGCCTCAGATGTGCTTAGAAGGATTAAGAGCCTTTTCTTAACAGGAAAAGATGAGAAGGGCATAAATATTTTAAAAGGATCAACTTGAGAAGTCTGATTTGAGTAATGTCAGCCAAGAAATAAGAATCTTATCAGTACATATCACATTTAATGTTTTTTCTGTGTTTTTGTTCAACTTAACTAGAAAAAATGAAAAAAAAATAGGCTATCTCCATTGAGGTATCTGAATTGGGTTTCTTTGATCTATTTGTTAATGCTTCAGTTTTGCCTAACTGAAGTTGGTGTTTCTCAAGTTACATATATATTAAAAAATGCTTATTTTTTCTGAAGAAATGAGTTGGTGTACATTTTGTTATAAAACAGTGTAATAGAGGGGGGTATGAGGGACGAGGTAACAAACAGTACAAGTAATGTATCCAATGCCTAACTTATGAAACTGCAACTTCTCTGTACATCAGTTTGATAATAAAAATTTGAAAAAAAAACAGTGTAATAAAGTAAAGTTCTTTTAGTTGAGAGAAAACTATTAACAGCATAGACATTTCAGAATGGATTGAATGTGAAGCAAAGTTCTTTTATTTGAGAAAAAATCATAAACAGC
This sequence comes from Perognathus longimembris pacificus, assembly GCF_023159225.1. NCBI lineage: Eukaryota > Metazoa > Chordata > Mammalia > Rodentia > Heteromyidae > Perognathus > Perognathus longimembris. The sequence continues at coordinate 132,540,079 of NC_063162.1, read as the reverse complement.
ATAGAAATTTCAGAATGCATTGAATTTGAACAATTTTTAAAGAAAATTAGTACAATGTGTATTTCAAAAGCCAAAAATTATTTTAATTTGCAGCTACATTTAGTCAACAGTAAGTTAATTTTTCAATCACAATATTCTCAGCAAATGTTTTTTTTTTTTTTGTCAACTTGTAATCACATCTGCAAGTTACTTTTCCAAAAGTGCTTGCATTAAAAAAAAAAAAAAAAGGCTTTCAAAGTGCTAGAATGTGGAAGGTATGTGTTGAATTTTCTCGTCTAGGGTAGTGTTGCTGGAAGGTGACATGTAACTTTCAAGAGACAGGTCTGTGGAGGGGCTTTTAGGTTATTGAGGGTGAGCCTTTGGGAGGGATTAAGGTAATTTTCTTGGGACACCAGAGTCAGGTTCTGTGAGAGGATTATTACAAAAAAAAAAAAAAAAAAGAATAAGCTGGGCTCTGGTGGTTCTCACCTGTAATCCTAGCCAATTGGGAGGCTGACACAGGAAGTTCACAGTTCAGAACCGGCCCAAGCAGTAAAGTCATGAGACTCTTACCCCCAATTAATCATCAGAAAAACCAGCAGTGCCTCTGTGAGTCAAAGTTGTAGAGCACTAGCCTTGAGCAAAAGGAGCTCAGGGAGAGCGCCCTGGCCCTAAGTTCAAATCCCACAATCCTAGCCACCCCACCTGCCCCGCCCAAGTCTGGTGGTACTCAGTCACTCTCTTCTGACTTGTAACTTCTCACTCTCACAAGTGCCATACAGCCAGTGGGGGAGGGAGAGGTGTATCACCAAAACCAATGATGTTTAGACTTTCAGCTTTTACAACTGAAAGCTGAATTAATTGTTTTTAAATTTTTTACAAAGTTCCCATCTTCAATTATTTTGTTATAGCAGTAGAGAATCAGGGAATACAAAAGGGCCAATGGTATGCTATCTTTCAAGTTTTTAAATCATCTCTTTATTGTTTTAAATGTATTTCTATTGTTTATAAGTACTTATAGAAAGAAGTTGCCATTTAACAAAGCAATTTATGATGACGAGTCTTGATCAACGTCACCTCTCTCAATCCTACCAGATAGTTTTTTTAATGATATAAAAATGATCTTGCATTTTCCAGTCATAAAAGGCATTACTAGAGATTTTCTAGAATATGTTTCTTATAGACATGTGAATTTTGTATAAAACCAACAGCAAATTAGTTTGCAAAGTAATGCTTCTTGGCCTTTATAAAGGAAGCGTGATTGTGATATTTGTAATTACTGATCTGTAACATGAATATAATATTATACTTTAGCATTCTTCAGCTAAGTATATAAAATATAGAAGTATTTTAAAATATCAACTTATAAAAATATTAAATATTCATCATGTATTATCTTTTTTTCTTTTCAAGTTTATGCATATATATATTCTTTATTGTCAAAGAAATACAGAGGGGTTACAGTTTCATATGTAAGGCAGTGAGTACATTATCTTATAATGAAATCTTTAGTAGTGTTTAATTCAATATAAATCATCTCATATTACATGAAGTTTTAAACTTTTTTTAAAATGGAAAAGCAGAGCTTGAGGAAAAGAAGACATGAAGATGAAGGAAGCAAAAATGCTCAGCTATGAGTCACTCAGTTACTGAACCAAGATATTCTTCCTGAGAAGTCAAAGACTTCCTTATGGCTCATTTTCTTTATAGAATATAATGACACATAATGGACCTGGCGTGAAAAGTTTTCTACTTGAAGTGCAAAAGATGAGACAGCTGTTTTTCTAGTTTGGGATTGTATTTGTTTTCCAAAATCTATTTTACATACGTAAGGTAGTGAGTACATTTCTGGTCAAACTTGTTACCTCCTCCATCATAATGCTAATATTTCTAATAAAGATAGGAATACTCGGGACACAAAATATTTTTAAATCCATAGGAGGAACTTCCTCATAGTCTATGTATACTGTTTATTGTTTTTAATCTGAAGATACTAATGTTGAACTCTGATGATACTGCAGCTATATGGAAACTGGATGAACTTCAGTGTCACCCTCTGAAATCCCTGCATCTAGTGAGTCACATTTTTTAAAATCCTTTGAGAATGTTCTTTCTTGGAGACATTTTCATCTTTAGTAATAACCAATTTAGAGAAAGTAAAACAGAACAACTAGGATATTTTCAAAACAAGAGATAGATACATCTTTGTAATTTATTGATACTCTAAATTCTCAGTGATCAAAAAGCATCAGTTGTATTTTTGAAATTTAGTAAGGTCACAGGCTAACAATGTTATCATGTGAAATACTGACATATAAAACAATAAAATTGGAACTGAGTAAATTTTGTAGGGCAACAAAACAAGAGAAGATTAGGTAATTGTTTTGCCATGTCTATGCTTATAGGTGGGGCACTACTCCTACAGAGACAAGCGTTTGGTGCCTTAGATCAAACATAAATTCTGCTTCCTATCAGAATAAGAACCAGGTAAGAATTACCTAATACACTTATGTAATTTATCGGAATTGTATCTACATTACTTACATTAACTTGTCCTAACAGGATATGTTCTTTTTTGAAATTAAAATTCCTATCTGGCCACCCGAAGATATGACAAAAATTAAATGTGGATGTTCTATAGCTCTAAGAAGAGAACTCATAAGTATTTGTGTTAGAAATAAAGAACTCTGTTTTAGATCTAAACAACGTAGTTTTTATTTGTCCCAGATGTCAGTTTGATTACTTTCTGTTCTGATTCTTGAAGTCAATCTTATTTTCCCAGCTTGAAGGTAGCTGTAATTAGTCATAAGGAGACACTCAGTAGGTGAGTGTAACTAAACATAATCCATTACTGTTAATAAAAATGCTTAAGTCAGGCCTCCTGAAGAGAGCACTGAAAGCTCATTTTTCATAGGTGGGGATTATGTCAGATTAAAAGAAGGAAAAAGAAAAAAAATCTAGTTATTTCAGCTGTGTGGTATATTGTGATTTAAGGGAAACCCTAGACATTAATTTATTCTCAGGAGATCAATTCCTAAACATGCTATTTAAAAAAAAATTGATATTGAAAGGATCACAGCATTTCTGCTGGGTTGTTTTTTCCCCTGTTTCTCAAATGTGTTCATTGATGATTATTGTTTCATTTTATAACCGATTTTCATCAATTTTCTTTGATTATGTCAAACTACTATCAATTCCAAACAAACAGAACTTGCAATATAGGGGCCATTACATGGTAAAGAAATTGTGTTTAATTTCTAGTTCTTAGCATATCCTGGATGCTGATCCCCTGTAAGGTGAATAAGTAGGCAGAGGGTTGCTTTTTTTTCACATTGCGTAAGCTATCTCTTTAGTAATTGTTTGCTTTTTTGCTTGCTTGCTTGTTTTCTTGCCTCCTTTCTTTCTGTCAATCCTGGGGCTTGAACTCTGGACCTGGGCACTGTCCCTGAGCTCTTTAGCTCAAGTTTAGCACTCTATCACTTGAGCCACAGTGCCGCTTCCAGTGACGGTATCCTTTGTTGTGAGGAGAGCATTTATTTTGATACCATTCCATTTGTTAATTCTTGATATTATTTTAAGAGCTATAGGGGTTCCAATTTAAAGTTACTGTATATACCCATATTTAAAAATTCTTATTTTACATTAAGATATTTGATCCATTTTTGAATTAAATTTCATACAGCTTAAGAGGAAGGAATCTACTTTTCTTTCTATGTGTAGCTATCCAGTTTTCTAAAAACAATGTGTTGAAAAAGTTTCTTTTCTGATGTGTATTTCAGTACCATTATTAACAATCAGATGGCTGTATTCATTTGCATTTATTTCTGGATGTTCAGTTCTATGCCACTAGTCTATGTGTCTGTATTGTGCCTGTCTCATGTGGTTTTCCTAGCTATGATTCTGTAGTGCAGTTTGAAGTCAGTGCAATCTCAGTACACTTTATAAAACCTTCTGACTTCCTCTTTAGTTTTCCTCAGGATTGTTTTAGCTTCTCTTTGCTCTTTTTGTGCTTCATCATGAATTTCAGGGTAGATTTTCTATATCTATGAAGAATATCATTGGAATAGAGGACCTGCAGAAGAGGGAAAGAAAATTATGGGAGGTGAATAAGACCAAAGTATATGAAATTCATAATGAAAATATCACAATGAAACCCATAATTTTGTGAAATTAATAATAATAATAAAATACATCCTAAAGTATGAATGATAGGAAAACAAAACAGGGGCAGGGGGGAGGCTAAAGGACAAGGTGAATGAGAAAAAATATAGTCAAAATATTGTATATATAATACATTTCACATAAATGTACTTATGAAATTTAAATACATTTGCATGTATTTATATGTATTATATATTTCATATGTATATTTACATTATATGTTTTCATATTTAGTTCATATTTGCATGTGTGAAATTTGAACAATGAAACTTTTAAAATTATTTTGGCATGTGGAGGTGAAAGAGGAAGAGTGCTAAAAGGGGTAGGTTTGATTGGGTTACATTTTATGCATATGTAGAAATGTCACAGGAAACCTCATTGTAAAATTAATTTATACCAATAAAAAGGAAAGAAAAAAATTAAATTAGTAAAAGTGATTTAAAAATAAATGGATAAACATCACCATAGAATTAAAAAAAGATTATATATTCATTTTGTGTTTGGGTGTAACAAATAATCACAAACTTGGAAGCTTAAAGCATGATCTTGTATTTCTGTGAGTTGGAAGAATGATCATAGTCCACCTGAATCCTTGATTTGGAATGTCACAAGCTAGTCAGTGTTAACTGGGATTCAGATTCCATTTAAGACTCAACATCTTCTTCCAAACTCATATACTTGCTAACACAATTTATTTCTATTCAGGTTGGCTGAATTTTCAAGTCTATTAGAGAGAATTTAATTCTAGACCTGTTTTGAGTGACTCACTTATTAAGTTCCCTGGGCTAAGACTCAGCACACCCAGTACTGGACTCTAGTCTCAGCAAAATTTTGACTGGAGCATTTAACAGATCTGTTGACCTTTAAATACCTTCAGTTGGAAGAAAATGATTATTTGAAGCTGATCTCTCTTCCCCTCCGTCCTCCTGATCCTAGGGGACCTGGGGAGGCTGTTTGGAACTCCATACTGGCAGAGGCCACATGTTTCATGTCTTCCTGTAGAGCAAGTTAGATCACAAGAAACACATCCCTCCACTGTGAGGACCTACAGAAGGGGATCAAGGTTTCCCTTGACCGCCCCAGCCTTAGAGAGCTCTGCTGTGTCCAGCTTCTCTGTCTCAGGCCTACAGACAGTGTACATTTCATATTCACATGGGCCCACTGAATGCTTTCCACTGCACTCTTACACAAGCAGGCCTAGCCAGTTGGACCTACTCAGTCGGGCCCCAGATAGTGCATTTCCCAGGGCACTTTTACAGACCGGCCCCCTCAGGCGGCCCCACAGAAGCGGGCTCACTCAGGCGGCTCACAGAGGCCTTTACAGACAGTGCACTTTCCAGCGCACCTTTGCAGATGGGCCCACTCAGGCGGCCCCACAGACGGCCTTTACAGACGCAGACACAGACACAGAAAGATTGGTAGACCAAGGTCAGACATACACACCTACACCTCCGGAGGGTTCTTTTCTTCACCCAGCTATCTTTCGTCTTCCCCCCAAAAAGGTGGTTAAGGACTCTTCCCGGCCAATGCACCAAATGTAATGGAGTCCCCCCCAAGGGAGGGGACCACAAATGTAATGGGGTCCGAAGGGGGTGGGGAATGCCCCATCCCTCCAAGAGTTCGCCACTCAGAGACAGTCTCAAGCAAAAAGATGGATTTATTGGGGAAGTAAGAAGCATATTGACCAACGAGGGTCACAGCCCAGACTCGGAAGCTGGAACCCCAACCGTGAAAAGCAGGCTGGCCTGCCAGCGCCACAGCCCAGACTCTGGAGCTGGGACCACACAACCCGGGCCACACTCGGGGTTGGGTTATAAAGGCAAACACCACATGGTCAAGCCAGCCACACACAGGTGGCCAATGAGGTTACAACACTTACAGAGCATGCCAGGTCACACCCAGGTGGTCAATGGAGTCATGGCAACTGTTTGAAGTAACCTATCATTTTAGTTAGTTAGACCTGGCACACAGATTTGGTGGGGCTCACATGATGCAGGTGGATACGCCTACTCATGGGAGGGCACAGGTTTAACCTTGAGCATTCCACTACTCAGGTGGTCAAGCAGTTTACACAATCTTATCACAGCCAAGGGGAACTTCCCTGGATAGGGTGGGGGAGATCTTAGTGAAGATGGAGTCAGCTTCTTCTCTCTTTAACTAATCTGAGATGGAGTCAATCTGACATCCCTCAACAGACAATGATGGCGCTGGCCAGATCTGACCTCCAGATTACAGTTATAAAGTGCTGGCTGGGATCTCCCAAGATCCAAAGATGAAATATTTTCATCCATTCTCAGCCTTACTCTAAATCATGAAGAGTTCCTTGCCTATGGAAAATCAGTTAATCAGCTTAAAAATTTTGTACTATATGAAACAGTATAAAATGAACAGGCTAAAGTCTGGGCAAAGAAGATGGTCTCTACTTGTTACTGTGGTGTACTGATATTTTCTACAAAGAATAATCTTTTTTAAATTAGGCAGAGTAGGTATTATCCCAATTACATTTTTAAAAAGGTGCTGTTACAGAAACCTTCCTGACAAGATCATGTAATTCTCCAGATGACAGGCTGGATAAATGGCAGAGTAGTTAGTAGAAATTAGACTTCATAGCCTCACACTGCCATTTTCTTATTTACTTTCCCTCTCCCTCTCCCTCTACTTCTCCCATTTCTCTTCTCTATCTAACTCTCCTCCCTCTCCCTCCCTATCCTTCTTCCTCTTTCTTTGCTCCATCTCTCTCCCTTCTCTCTCCTTCCCTCCCTTCTTCCATCCCTCTCTCTCTTTTTCTATTCCCCCCCTTTCCTGTTCCTATTCTCTCTCTCTCTCTGCTTGATATTACCTACCTGAAAATTAAATGGCTGAAAATGTTTTGACTAAATTAGACAAAATGGAAACTAAAAATATAAAACAGAAGTCCAAAAGACTGACATGAATTCTCTCAGATTCTTTGAGAAATCAGTCTTACTTTGAAAACAAACAACCCCATTTGGAAAGAGATTTACTCCTTTACTGAATACATTAATGAAACAGAGTATTTGTCCACTTATCTCCACTCTTAAATTTTATAGAGTAATTTTACCGATCAATTTTATGGCCTAGTACGTTAAAATCCATAGTTAAACTATAAATAGCATTCCAAAAATTCTCTCTCTTGTTGAATTTACTACAAATATTCTTTCACTGCTTAGGTCTTTCAAATTTGTTTTTGATGTCTCTACTTCTGCCAGAAATATTTTGTTTAGATAACTTATTTCTGACTATGTAATGAGATTTCTGTTTATTTTAAAATCTATATTAAATCAATATAAATATAGCCTTCAGAAAAGTACCATTCTGGCTTCACACACATTGTGTTTCCTAATCTAGCTTTATCTCTTTGAATTACTTGTACACATCAACATACACACACACACACAATCTTCTGATGTGAATTCATTCTGGTACATTAATTTACCATTCTATAGTAAATGTCTCCTATTCATTGGTGACAAAAGCCATTGCAAGTGTCATCCCTTTGCTTGGGGTATTATTCCTTCTTTTGAGCCGGGAAAACTTTGATCAGGTTTCTAGACCATGTGTTAACTTCTTATCTATATAGGAACTCATTCCTGAAAGCTCAAGATGCTTCCTGGGGTTCCGGGCTTCGCTCTACCCCCATCCACGTGGGGGGGGGGGGTCCTGGGCTTCTCTGCCTCTTGCTTGTGTGGTCCTCTACCGCCCTCTCACATCCCCCTGGCCAGTAGGGAAATAACTGTGGAAGCGGAGTCCACAGGTAGCCTCAGGTGACGAGTAGTCGCAAGACCCCCATGCCTGCCAAGGAAGGAAGGCACGGGCGCGTGGGTGTCCCGGAGAAAGCCTCAGGGGTGTTCTGGTTTATTCAAGGGAGGGGCTAACAATTTATACCCTCAGAGGTGCATGCAGGAGAGGGGCTACTGGATTTTAATGATTGGCTTGATAGACTGTCCATCAGGTGATGTCACGGAACTTCCTCTATGGGCGGAGACCACAGCCCCCCAAGGACCAGGTCTCCACCATTACACACGTGGCCAAGCCAAGAGGCGGGGCTGTTTTGCTTCTCTTCCAGTTGAAGCCGGAAGGTGTGGGGACAGGCTAGCTGGGCCATCCCCTCTTAAAGGCACAGCTGTCCCCAACACTGGGGTTTTGTTAGATAGCTTTATCTCCATACTGCAGCCCTTTACTTAACATTGCATTGCATTCTACTGGTTTCCATATCTGATTCCTCTGGAAAGGAAGAGGTCATCTGGCACCAGGACCACATACACATTGTAAATATGGAAGTCACATTGCATGGTGCTTGTGGATTAGCAGGTAACCTGTAAATGTCTACCAAATAAATCCAAGGCTCCAGAAACTCTGTTCTCTGCCATGTAAAAATTTTTATTTGTACTTTATAAAGGTCTTTTAAAATGTTCCCCCTATTTTCAAAAGGTCTTGATTTCGTGTTCCAACTAGGAGCTGGCCAATGTGCCCATTGGACTAATTAATGTACAAAAACTGGATAAGTGATTAAAAAAATTGTGCCCTTTAAGGACCCAAGGAAATTGTAAAAACCTAAGGAGAAATTAGAAAAAAAAAAAAAAGGTTACAGAGATGAGAAGGTACATAGATAAGCTGTGGATTATTGTGTCTTTTTTTTCATTTTCTATTGAATTATCTATTTTGAATTTGAGCTCAAAGTCAGCTGTGGCCCATATGCCTCTTCTGGGGAGAGAGTCAGGAAGAGTTTTTGCATTTATGTGGAATATTCTCCCAAATCAAGTCTCTATGAAGAACTTCTGGAAATACAAAAAAAAAAAAAAAGGAATATTTGTTACTCAGCTCCTTCGGCAATAACAAACATCTCACATGACTAGTTTGTAAGGAGAAAAGTTTACTGTGACTTAGTTTCAGAAGTTCCAGTCCATGATCAGTTAAACCCCTTGGTTTTAATCCTATGACAAGACATGGCATTGTGGCAGGAACCCATAGGAATGAAAAAAATCACTCCCCTCATATCTCAGAAGCAAAACTAAGAGAAAGAAGAAGAAGCTAGGCTCCTTAAATCTCCTTCAAGTCAAAATCACTGTGAAGGGGCTGGGGATATAGCCTAGTGGCAAGAGTGCCTGCCTCGGATACACGAGGCCCTAGGTTCGATTCCCCAGCACCACATATACAGAAAATGGCCAGAAGCGGCGCTGTGGCTCAAGTGGCGGAGTGCTAGCCTTGAGCGGGAAGAAGCCAGGGACAGTGCTCAGGCCCTGAGTCCAAGGCCCAGGACTGGCAAAAAAAAAAAAAAAAAAAAAAAAAAAAAAAATCACTGTGAACTAAAAATCATCCATTGGGCCCATCTTCCAAAGCCTCAACAGAACCTTCTAACAGAGCCTCCTTAGATAGTGAATCTTGAACACATGGCTCTTGGGGAACATTTGAGATCCAATCAGCAGTTAAATAGCTTATAATGTACTCTCAGATCACATGAAACTAAATTAGAAATCAGTAAGATAACAAGAAAAGCCCAATTGCCCAGAAATTAAGTAGTTCCTTACAAAATAATATATAGATAATTAATAAATCAAAATGATAGTTTATTTGAACTGCATTTTAGCAAAGAAATCATCTCAATTTCTGAGATTCAAGTAGAGTATAGCAAAGTGTTGTTTATAGAGGTATGTATATTTGTGAAAGAACATAATACTAGGTTGAAAAGTGTGAAGTTTAAAATTCTTTTCAAGAAGAAAAAAAATGTTATACCAGTCCAAAGGAGCTGCAGGTTAGCAAAGACAAGGACAGAAACCAATGAGGTAAGAAAATGGGAAAATTATCTAATCCAAGATTTTTTTCCCCTAAAAGAACAAACAAAGCTAATAGAACTAATGAAGGTATCCATCAAGAATGTTTTTTTTTTTAAAAAGTAGGTCAAATATAAACAATCATTATCAGAAATTTTGGTACAGTATTAAAACTCTCAGACAAGAAAAATGTTTTACCAGTGAATTCTTATAAATATCAAAGAAGAAATTAACACCAAATTCATGCAAACTTCCTCAGAGAATAGGACCCAAGGAAACTCTCTGGAAGTTCTTCTGAAAAGGACAGATAGGAAAATGTATCTATCAGATGATTGCCCTTAAATAAAGCAAAATAAATGCTAAAAACTAAGCTACTCTATCAAAAATCAGCATAGTAATTAATATACCCTTGCCAGGTAGAATTAATGATGTGAATATAAATAAGAATTATTGGTTTATGAGGTGATGGCAATCCTGTCATTCTTGGATTGAATTGAATAATATATCTTCAATGTATATTTAAATTTTAGTCAAGAAGTAATTTTATAAGCTATGAAAGTTACTATTGCTGTATTGTTCAAATGTAAGGATATTAGAGTATTATTCCCTAATTGGTGGTAGAATCTCTGCTACTATCTACTATAAAGATCCAATGGGGACTGGAATTTTATAGAAGGTTTTGAAAATATTTTTCATTACTGTTTAGCTAAGCATACTTTCCAAGGACTGTCATTGAAATCTGTGAACTGTTGTGCCCAAGAAAATAAAAATAGCCTGAACTATTTGATCAGTTCAACTGCTGAGTGAACTTGGTCTGCCTGATGGATGGGGACAAGTTCAGACAATAAATAGGATCAGGAAAACTATACCTCCACATACAAAAATAAAAATAAAACTAGATCCTTAGCTTACATACAGAAATCAGCTAAAGCGGGTTAAAAGTGGAAACCTAAAACTCGTAGAGTAAAACAAAACAAGCACCATGCTCTTTGTATTAACTATATACATATATATATTAATTTTATGTTTAAATTGTCTTGAAGTAGTTATACAAAGGAAGTGTCATTTAACAAAGCAGTTTATGAATACACTATATCATTATCAAGGTCACTCTGTCAATCACTACAAAAACACACTAAAGAAACCATGTAAAAATAAATTGAACAATATAAAACCCTATGTTTCTGCACAGCAAAAGAAACAAGAAAATAAAAAGCCAAGGAGGAAATGGAGAAATTATTTGCATAATAAATAAATAAATAATAAATAACCCATGTCAAACGTGAGAACATGTATGAATGACTTTTTAAACTTACACACACAGGTACATAGGCATTCTATCTTTCTCTCTGTGTATTCATCTATATCTATTATTGTCTATTTCATCCCAGTGAAGCTATTTTCTTGGTATATATACAAAAGAAATCAGGTTTATAACTTAAAGAAATGTTAAATTCCTCTTTTTTGTTTCAGAATTCATTATTGCTAATACTATTAGTCTTCTGTGGTAATGCCAATTGTAAGTGCTCTCTGCCACTTGAGGAATTTCTCCAGCCCTTATTTTTGGTTTTGGTTTTGTTTGTTTTGGAGATAGTATCTCTACTAAATTCCCTAAGTTGGCCTCAGCCTCCTGGTCCTCTTGACCATGCATCCCAAGAAGTTGGGACTACAGATGAACACCACCACACCAGTGAATAGGTAAAAAATGGTGATGAATATCTGTACAATGGAATCTCATTCAGCCATAAAAATAAGGAAACAATGTCAATTGCCACAACTTGGAGGTGCCTAGGGGATATTATTCTAGAAATAATATATTAGTTGAGAAAAATGTTGCATGATCTCATTCACATACAAAATATAAAAAGTTTGAACTCAGAAGAAGAGAATTGAAACACATGGGGTAAAGGAGAGATGCTGAAATTTTACATTACGAGAAGAACATCTTCTGGGGAATCACCATGTGGAATGATGGCTACAGTTAATATTACTGCAGCATATATTTGAAATCTTCTCCAAATAGATCTTAAATATCTTCATACACCCAAAGACACATACACACACATACACACACACACACACACACACACACACACCCCACACCACACTAACCATGGAAGGTGATAGATATTTTAATGCACTTGATTACTTGAGTGCAGTAATCATTTCTGACACCCAAATTGTATTTGGCAACTGTACCTCAGTAAGTTGGGAAAAAAAGAAACTGGAAATCAGTACTATGATGCTTTCTCTGTTCATAAATATTTTAAAATCTTTCAGTTTTCCATTTTGCGTCATTCCCCTTGACATGAAATAGATCATATAGGTCAAAATGATCAGTGTCTTTGTGTATATTTATCCCAGACCAAGAACTGTATCAAAAATGCTTTGAAGTACAAGTGAAGAAGTCATGCCACCTTGAAAAGAATCTTTGGTTTGGCAAAGATACAATTCTGCTCCTCCCACTAAAGCCTGCTAAGCATGAAAGTTGCTAAATTGGGGGCTAGGACCCTCGTTTACCTAAGAACATAGTCATTTGGGGAACAGTGGATACCCATAGGAAGAAGGCAATAGTTTCAAGACACTGATGGAAAGATGACTGCCTTGAAAGATGACTATTGATTGTCACCAAATGCTTGTAAAAAAGTATCTTCACCAAGCTTTCTTGAAACAGCAAGCACATCAGTAAGAATGAGGCAGCAAAGTTGGAGAGGAGCTTGGGGAGCCCTGGTAGGTGACCACTTTTGTATCTAATTACTGATGTCACCAAGAATAAGGTTGTGTTGGAGAATGGGAGAGGAGTGGTGTTGGTAATGACAGGGCAGTGCCTGAAACAAAGCTAGCATTGTCTCTTTATGTCTGGATCACTGTTCTTGGGGTCATGAGGGAATCTGCAATGTTCATTAACTCTTTGCCAGCTTAGTGGTGCTGTAGAAATGGGCTTCGGTATTTTATGTTGTTACAAATCTAGCCAACGATATATTACCATGTTATGCATACTTTCCATTTGGTACTGGTTTTGCATCAGAGAAAACATGTTTTAAATTCCAAATCATTTAATTCAACATGAGGAAATGACTACCCGCTCTTTGGGAATACAAGTAAAGACTAAGTCATGGAAGGGTCTAACCAGCTAGCTAGTCCCTGCAAATATTCTCCTACAACCAAAGATCCAGAAGGATCCCACAACAGATCTTGAAAATAACTTTCTGAAACTTTGATGGGCTTGCCTTTTTCCCCCAAAGGGAAAGAGAATCAACCAAGGGGATTGAAACTTTGAGGACCAGTTATACTGTGGACTGTTTGGGCAGATTTCTGTGGGTTAAAAAATGAGAATTCTCTGGGGGCCTTCCCTGCTGTTCTGCATGGTATGGAATTGCCCACTGCAGTCTAGGAAAACACTGCCCTGGGCTTGCTCTGTGCCCCTGGCAAGCTTGTGTATGTGTAAAGGTCAAAGGTGTGATTAATGAGAATGGAAACAAAAAGACTTTCCAAACTACCTATTTACCCATATGTCATTTATATTTTATTCATCAGTTCTACTTTACCTCCAAGTTGGAAGAGTGCTGAGGATGCAAAGCCAGGTATGGTATGGAAACCTTTATCTGAGGAAAGGTCCAGTCTAGCAAAGGATGGCAGGCAGGACACAAGTAAGGGTCCTATCATGTCCCAAGGACTAAGAAAACCAGGAATGCGTCACTGTTCATGAGGTGATGCCAACCAAAGCCCCCAGAGAGCATCTCATTCTACTATGGCTAACCTCAAAAGAGAAGCAAACAACAAGTCAAAAACATTCATGAATGGGGGGCTGGGGATATAGCCTAGTGGCAAGAGTGCCTGCCTCGGATACACGAGGCCCTAGGTTCGATTCCCCAGCACCACATATACAGAAAACGGCCAGAAGTGGCGCTGTGGCTCAAGTGGCAGAGTGCTAGCCTTGAGTGGGAAGAAGCCAGGGACAGTGCTCAGGCCCTGAGTCCAAGGCTCAGGACTGGCCAAAAAAAAAAAAAAAAAAAAAACATTCATGAAGATGTAGAGAAATGAAGTCAATATACATTGTTGGTGGAATTTACATTATTCCAGGCAAAAGTGAGAAGCCATCTAAAAAATACCCAGAGCTAAAATGTTTGGAAGTGTGGTTCAAGTGGTAGAGTGTAACCTGGCAAGCATGAAGAGTTTGAAACACAATATTATAAAGCAAACCAAAAAACAACCTGAAAATAGAACTGCTGTGTGATCTATTAGTCCCAGTTCAGATAGATAAAATGATAGATAGATAGATAGATAGATAGATAGATAGATAGAAAGATAGATCATTTTATTCAAGGAACACCTACACTAACATATGCAGCAATTTTCACTATTAGCAAGGTCTAGAATCAAGGGAGGTGACCATCAATGGATGAAGGGAAAACAAAATGTGGTACACTGGAGTATTATTTAGCCAGAGAAAATGTGCAATCTTGTCATTTGCAGCAACATGCATGAAATTGGAGGACATTACATTAAATGAAATAAAACATGTACAAGTGGCAGATATTCTCATTCATTGTAAAAGCTATGGAAGTTAATCTCTTCTTTGTAGAGTATGCAGAGGATGAATGGGGGATGAATAGAGAGGTAGATGATGGGTACAAGATACATTAAGAGAATAGGAATGAGTAACAGATCTTTAAAATAACTAGAAGTGCCCCCAAATGTTCCCAACATACTCCAGTGAGAAATGTCCAAGAAAATGAATATGTTAATTATCCTAATTTGATAATTAAAACTGCATACATAGCCAGGCTCATGCTTTTTATCTTAGCTACTAAGAAGACTGAGACCTGAGGACAGTGGTTCAAAGCCAGCTCTGGCAGGAAGTCCATGAGAATGTCTCCAAGAAGCTCAAGTGATAGAGAGTTAGCCTTGCACAAAAATGCACAGGGGCAGCTTCAAGGACCTGAATTCAAGCCCCAGGACTGACACAAGCACACAAACACAAAAGGTCTTATACATGTGTTAATTTATCATATTGTACCTCAAAACACATACAAAAGCTATGAATCCTGTTAAAAATTTAAATGTCAAAATAATAACTAAAAGAGAATCAGAATTGAGTAGAGGATAGAATAACATGGGTCTTCAATTGTTTTGTCTCAGGCTTCTCAGAAAGGTAGTGAAATTTTATGTTCACATGTCTAGAAAACATCCATCTTTGCGTATGAGATATCCAATATTTTGTCATAGTATTGGAAAATTTTGTTGAACTGAAGGCTACTGCAAGTGTTCTGAGCATATCTAAGCCAGGCCAGCTCTGTCATAATTATTTGGTACAATTACATATATTAAATGTATTTTTCAATTGTTAGTATTTTAAATTTACACTGGGCTTATGGGAATGTAACTGTACCACAAGGCATGAGTGAATCTTTGCCTATGAACAGGAAACTAAAAATGTCATGGTATAGGAGAATGAAACTTGTAGTTCTGGTCTTAGATTTGAAACTGACTATTTCTGTGATCTTGGCCAGGTCATTTAACTGAGTTAGTCTCAGTCTAGAGTCAATGATAGCATGGAACCTTAAAGCAAAAACCTGGAACAAGAAAAGAGAATCACAAGCATGAAGTCTATCTACTATTTTTTCCACATAAAAAGAGACTTAAAGAGCAACTGGATGGATTTGGAACATCCACAAAGTTCAGCGTGCATTAGAAGCCAGATGGCTGACACTCAGAATTCCTCACGAGATGACTATGAGGAAGCCCATCTGCTCATGTTCCCCACTTCCACACAGAAGTCAGCATCTCTAGGTCTTCATAACGTGGGAGCTCATGTCATTGTCTCTCTTCTCAGAATTGACAAAGAAAATTTCTCCTGAGAAATACAAGGAAACTAAATTATGACAGGCATTTCTTGAACAAACAAGAAATATCCTTTTTGTGGATGTCTGTAAACATGTATTTAAAAAAACTAAATTCTGTTGTATAATTAAAATATTTCTGTTTTCAAATGACAACATACCTACACATATAGACTGAAGTTACAGCTATTTGTAATCTTTTCTTCTTAGTTTTATTGGAGTTTGAATGCAATGCCTTGTTGGAAATTGCCTTATCACCTGAGAGATGCTTGTAGACCTTATTGTTTGACAAAAATTAATTTCTATTTCCAGTTTCACCTGCTGAACTCTTATAGCTTTAATTAAATGTCCTCATTTCTAGTTTCCTTCTCATGACATCTAGTTTTAAAGTAGATCACATTAGACTTTTGAGGCAGTTCTGGCTAATGGATCTTTCTGTTTTAACAAATGTTCTAGATCTCTTCTGCCATTACAAGATGTTGGTAGGTATTAAGTATGGTTTGGCATTTGATATGAAACTAATGTAATTGAGAAGCCAAGATTTTTATTTAAGTGTCATTGGAAGCTTAACCTTAAGTATATACTTGTAACAATTGCTTTGCTGTGAATATTAAATTTGCGAAGCATAAACTAGACTGTGTTCTTCTCAAAATTTTCTATCACTACTCTTTCTAAAATCTAGCACTGAAATATCCCATATCAGTGCTCATGAATTTCTGTAAGCTATTCTCAAACTTTTCTTTTGTGCAAGCAGTATTTAATCAAAAAGGAAACTATTTTCTGCTCTTAAATCTATCTCTTATTTCCCAGCAACCACATGCCCTTACAATTCTTTTGTAATTTTGTTTTATTTTTATGACCATGACATTTTCTTTATCTAGATTGGAATAGTTTTATTTCGTCTTCAGCATCTCTATGAAGTTTTATTTATATCAGCATTTCTCACAACCCTTTTTCATAGTTGCAACTCATTTACTGTATATTTTACCTATTTAGTAACAAATATCAACATAGCTAGATATTTGTAATCTGCCTAAGACCATGACAAATTTGCCTTTGTATATTGACCCTGTCCACATGGAGAAATATAAACTTATTGTTAATCAACAAAAAGGCAATAATAGAACTGAGTTTAAGTTCTAGTCACTGGTCAGCAAAATGCCAGGCAGAAAATAAGTGATTGATGAAAGCTAGCTCTTAAGGAGGCTCTAAAGTTGCTTAAGTTCAGAATATACATCAGGCTGTCCTCGCTGCATTAGATACACAAGTGGAAGACTATATATTCCTTTTAAAACTTAGCAAATATCTTCTAAACTTGGGTTCAATTAAAATAAGCTTATTCTCTTTTTTTTCTTATTTATTGTCAAAGTGATGTACAGAAAAGTTGCAGTTTCATATGTTAGGCATTGGATACATTTCTTGTACTGTTTGTTACCTCCTGCCTCATTCCCTCTTCCCCCTCCCCTTTTCCCTCTCACCCCATGAGTTGTTCAGTTGGTTTACACCAAACAGTTTTGCAAGTATTGCTTTTGTAGTCATTTGTCTTTTTATCCTGTGTCTTTCAATTTTGGTATTCCCTTTCACTTTCCTAGGTCTAATACCAGTATATACAGTTTCCAATGTACTCAGATAAGATACAGTGATAGTGCAGGTACAACCACAGGAAGGGGATACAAGAGGATCATCAACAATAGAAGCTATGGTTTCACATTGCATGTTGGAAGTAATTACAACAGTGATATATCACTTGTTTCCATAACATGGAGTTCATTTCCCTTAGCATTATCTTATGCATTCATAGGGGCATAGCTATTAGGCTCTTGTGAACCTCTTCTGTGACTAGCCTAAACCTGTGCTAATTATTCCCTATGAGGGCTAAAGACTTAAAAAGAGACTTCTCCGATGAAGAAATGAGAATGGCCAAGAGACATATGAAATGCTCTACCTCACTGGCCATAGAAGAAATGCAAATCAAAACAACATTGAGATTCCATCTCACCTCAGTAAGAATGTCCTATATCAAGAAAACTAACAATAATAAATGTTGGAGGGGATGTGGCCAAAAGGGAACCGTACTTCATTGTTGGTGGGACTGTAAACTGGTTCAGCCACTCTGGAAAGCGGTATGGAGATTCCTCAGAAGGCTAAACATAGAGCTCCACTATGACCCAGCAGCCCCACTTTTGGGCATCTACCTCAAAGACCACAAACAAGAACACACTAAAGCCACCAGCGTAACAATGTTCATTGCAGCACAATTTGTCATAGCTAAAATATGGACCCAACCCAGATGCCCCTCAGTAGACCAATGGGTCAGGAAAATGTGGTACATATACACAATGGAATTTTATGCCTCTATCAGAAAGAATGACATTGTGCCATTCATAAAGAAATGGAAGGACTTGGAAAAAATTATACTAAGTGAAGTAAGCCAGACCCAAAGAAACAAAGAAAAATAAGCTTATTCTCTTTTAGCTAAGGAGTTCTGGATCTACATTTCTTTCTTTCCATTACTGGACATTGGAATGTGGAGAAAATATCAAGAAAGAAGACTTCAAACAGCCCTCCGACCTGCCTAATGGGGTAATGGCGGGTGAAGGGGAAGCTGTTCCCTGGGTAAGAACAGCCACAGGTCAAGGTAATCCTGTGGTTTTTCTGCTTCATACCACACTCTGTACTCCCATGTACATACTCAGTTAGCAGCAATGGAGCTGAATGAGTCTTTGGCTTTGGATCTGAAAAGAACTCCTCAGATTCACAGATAAAAATGGAAGAGCAAAGATTTAAAGGAAAGTTGTCTTTTTTTTTTTTTTAACATTTAAGATAGTTCTTGGTTCTCTGCTTAGGATCCTGATCTTTGAACTGGCATTTACTTAGACTGGCATTTCCACAATGGCTGGAATCAAATACTTTCAACACTGTTAAAGAATTTTGATGATTTAATACAACTGCAAAGAAAGTATTTTTTTTTACAAAACTATAAAGAATTTTAAAGATAAAACTCTAGTAAAATAGTGGTGATGGGGCTTAAGTGACCAAATACGTGACCAGAAATCATTCCTACGTAACACTGTTAAAGAATTTTGATGATTTAATACAACTGCAAAGAAAGTATTTTTTTTTTTACAAAACTATAAAGAGTTTTAAAGATAAAACTCTAGTAAAATAGTGGTGATGGGGCTTAAGTGACCAAATACGTGACCAGAAATCATTCCTACATAAGTTTCATTATTTAATCTGTAAAGCATCATTTGAAGTAACTCACAATTTTCGTTGATGATAGTAACTGTTCCATTTTAACATAGAAATAATATTAATGTGAGTGTGCATTCCTGTTTTCGATTAACTCACTATATAATTTTCTTATCTGTTATAGTAAACTACTTCAAAATTGGATTCTCTGTTGGGATACTTCCATATTGCATATTTCCCAGAAATTCTTCAACTTCCCTGAAGATATTTCCTTAATTATGATATAAACTGCATAGTTATAATAATATTACCTCAAAATACATGATAACATTTGAATCAGATAAAATAAAGTGAATAATGTTCTTTGCCATGTAGTTGTAACAGAGGACATGAAATGTATTTTTTTAAATCCATGCTATGTACTTGTACTAAAACAGTTACACAGCATTACAGAACAATTCTTTGACTGATCTGTCTATCATACCAGTCTGTTGAATGTATACATTTCAAACCTTTAATTTGGAAATAACTTTAAGCTTACTGAAATGTTACAAAGGTAGCATAAGCAATTTGCAGTTTATATAGATTCATCAATTATTAATATTTAGTTTCAAATCCCTGATTATTTGTGCTCTTTTGTGATAATAAGCACCCACCTGAAAATGCGTATGTATTATTAAAAACCATTTGAAAGTCATATCTTTTTATCCCTAAATACTTCAGTGTATATTTCATTTTTAAGGCATAAGTTGCACCAAAAAGTGCTGATGAAATGGTAGTTACTGAAGAATTTTTATTTGAGAGACTCTAGGAGTGTAATCAAGAAAACGAACAAGAATAGAGTAAACCAAAGAGCCTCTATGAAGTAAGAAGCATTATAAGAAGACTTTGAGTGGGATAATGCATTGGTAATAACATACAAATACAGTAAGAGTATATATTTCTTTAGAATATAAACATTCTCTTACATCACCATGGTGCATTCATTAACATCAGCAATGGGATATTGATGAACTATATCCATCCAGTCTATAGTACATGGGCCAATTTTTGTCACCTGACCCAGTTTGATTGATTTTTTTTTTTCATTTAAATTTTTTTTCCAGCACTGAGGCTTGAAGTCTGAGCCTCATATTTGCTCAGTTTGTTTAATCAACAGGTACTCTACGACTTGAGTCACACCTCCAAAATGTCTTTTATCTGGTTATTTTGGAAGAGGTTTTACAGAGCATTTCCCCAGGCTGGCTTTGAAACAGGATTCTCTTTATCTCAGCTGCCCAAATAGCTAAGATTACAGACATGAGCCTCCACTTCCTTGCCATCTCATTCCAGCTTACTCTCCATAGAACTTGTTTCTTCTGGAAGTGGTGCTATGACTCAAGTGATAGAGCCTTAGCCTTGAGTTGAACAGCTCAGGGACAGCACCAAGGCCCAGAGTTCATGCCCCATGATTGACAAAAAACAAAAACAAAAACAAAGTTTCTTCCACTGGATTCACGATTCAGGTTTTCACTCAAGATTGTGTTCTACACATTACTGCTCCATCTCCATTCTTGTCTTATCTAAGCCTAGGACAAAAATCTGTTATAGATAGGTTTTAAGATGGACCCTAGGGATCCTCATACCCTAATGTTTGTGGCCCTGTAGAATCTCCAAGTCCTGGAGGGTGGTTTGATGGCCTTAGGGACTTGCTTCTGACAAACAGTATATGGCTAAAGTTGTACGACAGTATTTTTAGGATTAGGTGGAAAATCTCATCCCTTTCCTCCTCTCCCTCTCCCTCTCCCATTCCCACCCTTGTTCTGGAGGAAGCAATTTAGGAACTTCATAAGCAGGTTTGAGTCTAGTTTAAGAGTGTAGTGAATTGGGCGGGGGGGGGGGGGGGGAGTGTCTTCTCCCAGTGGAGCATTCATTGTGTTGGACATGCAGACTACCTACCCTATGATGTATCCAGTTAATCTTGTCATGCTTATGAATGTTTACCTCTAAGCAATGTTATTCTTTGTGCTGATATAACTTAGATAAAGATTTGTGCTTTTTCCATTCTTTAAAAATATTTCTTTGACCCCAAACACTTAGTCTTTGGTTATATAATGAAATATTTTCTGCACACAATGTAATTTGTGGCTCTGGCATTTGGGGCAGCATAAAACATTTTTAAACAATGTATCCTTTCAGTGAAATTTACAGTTGTTCAAATACTAATTACCGAATGCCAGAATTAATTTTTCTCAGATAATTATTCCTTTAGCATGGTTGACAATCCCAGGCATTAAGCTCATTCATTAAAGCGCAATAATGATTTCTCCAATGGTTTCTCACTACCACTAATGATATGCATTATTATGCATCACTAATTTCCATGAAGAACAATGAGATACTATTATATTGGCATTTGCATTATAGGCCTGTATTTTATTGTGGGCTTGGGAGGAACAAATTTTTTATATAAACAGCCCAAATAAAATGAATTTCATTTTTTTCTCGATGATTACATAACCTTCTCTGTAAGTGTATGACAAAGAGTGACTATAAAATATTTTATTATTGTGTAATTTTTATTGTAATTGGAATAAATGTGTAGCTAAGAGTAGTAGTTAAATTATTAAAGTAAATTTATAAAATTTGTTTTAAACTAAACATTTTCAAGTATCTCAAACTCCCATTTTAAAGGAAACATTCTGAGTAAATGCTTTGAAGATTTTTTGATGATTTACATTTTTACCAGTCATTTCCTCCCTTCACTGATTATTCATTTAAAAACAAGTCAATTAACTTACTGACCTAACTACATCAAATGATTTTCTGTGTTAAACATTTCATAGCTCTGCTGTTTCATTGTTTATATTAATAGTTAGTAGAATAACAATTTTTTTTGCAGAAATGGAAATTTCTAGATGTAGCCAGCAAAAAGAATTCAAGTCCTCAGTTTTATCAAAGATAATCATCTTCTGTTTTTTAAAGGACAAATATAGAATTAATACAGTACCTCTGAGTTTACATATTTCATTGGATAACATTTCAAAGTATCCTTGTAAGTTCACTGCGAGAGCAACTCAGAAAATTATTAACATGTAAACACTTCATCTGACAGACTAGGCTTTGATCAAAATGAACTTTCCCTTTAAGACTATGGCTTCTCATTGCAAAACATGCCATTCCCCTCCCCTCCCATGTGTGTAAAACAACAGTGACATGTAAGGCCTGATGAGCTCGAATCACAGATGTGCTTGCCTGAGGGAACTAGCAGTAGCCTAGTTTTCCACATAAAGGTGATAGCCAGAATGCAAATTCTTTCCAATCCAGAGCCACAACTGTTTCAGTTCAAATAGCTCAGTGAAGAAACTGAATAGAGCAGAGGAGAGATTGTCCTTATAAACATTTCATGTCCAAGGTCAAATTATAATGGTGTCTATCGCTAAGGACTGGTTTTACTAGGCTTGGTGCCAGTCAGCAAGGTGTTTGTGTAGCATTTGAAAATTTCATCTACATCAGCTATCAGCACATGGATGCGTAAGAGGGGTGGGGATTTTTCAGGAAGAGAACACACATTTAATTTGATATTTTCTTGTTGAACTTGAGGCAGCCAGATTCCCTGGCTTTATGCCATCTTTCATCCCACTAAACTTTCCCTCCTACTCATCAAATAATCACAGCATTCTTTGCCATGAAACATAGGCAGATGGGTTCTTATGTCATTATTTGTAATCTGATTGCAAAGGTCTGTTTTTGCTTCTCCTGGCCCTCTTTCATATGTTTCCCAATTTTCAAGTCCGAAACTCACAAACCTTTCTTTGTTTAGGCAAGAAATGAAATTCATAGACAGTATTTTTTCCCCACAACTTTCTCATGTACATTCTATTTCTGGGTAATTTGTGGGTGAGAGTCTCTCCTGCAAAGCATTAGAAACTATTTTTAAGTGAGTCACAACAGTTGCACACTTCTAGTATAAGTACTGAATAAGTACTATCTTATAGTGGTAATTCTATTTTAGTCATCTTCTCCTCATAAATGTAATTGTTTGATTATTTAAGCATATGTTTAATAATCATTTATATCTTTTTCATTTATACATTATCATTCATTCTGAATTACCTCATAATTGAATTACTTCTCGTTTCCTTTTTAAAGATGCTTGAAGTATCTGAAGTCATCTCATGTTAAGAGGGGTATGTTAAGAGGAGCTAGTAGAATTTTACGAAAATGATTGTCCCTTTGTTGCAGATCTATATCTCTTTCCCTCTTGTGGATCAAGAGAAGAAAATACATTTATTATGACTTCAACGTACCCAATCAATATTTGCATATGTACTTCCTTGACTTTTTAACCCATAGGAAACTACATAAATTATTTAATGGGCAAAAACCGGAAGGAAAGCTTTAGTAGTAACTTAACAAGTAAAAAGAAATACTGCAAGAATACTAATCAATTGAATACTGAGCTCCAAAACAAAATATTTAAAATTTTAAAATTTTATATAACCTGGAAAAGTAAGGCTACCTTCAAAGTTCATAGCAATAGATTAGAAAGTCAAATATTTGTATTTGTGTTTATATTTTGTTTTAGCTCTGATGTGAACTGAGGCATTTTATATTTTATATTTGGAAGATAAATGACAGGATTCCTGTAGGAAAGGGAGATGGGAGCAGGGCTCTTATATGAGAGGACTAGATTTGCCATCTCCTTTCCTTGTATTTATATTTTGCCCTCAGTCTACCATTTTCCTTCTCTCTTTGTACCTACTTATTTAAATAATTTACATAAAGGAAATATCATAGGAAATACGAAATACTTTCTATGAAATATAAACTTTCCAGAGAAAGACAACAGAAAAATTCAAATTCACCAGGATGTGATTTTTCACCAGATGGCAGCTCTCACATCTCTTTATAGGAGATTTTAAAAAAATACTAGTGAAGGAGACTGGGTCTATGCCTCCCCTAGATAATTGCCCTTGATTTCCCAAGATGTTTTGCTTTTCTATTAGGTTTAAGTGTCCTCATCTGATTTGCTTGCCTATGTATAATGCTTCTATTCTTTTGTTAGGTTTAATTCTACACACCTTATATGGTCTTGGCCTACAGAACCTTTGTGCTAGCTGCATTTGGGGCTGCTGGTCTTTGAGACAAGAGTCCACCAGTAGTCTTCTGGCTTTACAATAAAGACTCCTAATGTGGCCTTTGAAGTGGTGGCTTCTGTGTTTCTCACCATTAAGTTTCCTTACAACACAAGTTATTGCATATTTGGTGGCCTGCTGCAAACTGTATGATATTGTGAAAAGTTAATTCTGGAAGCACTAATACAATCTATTCTTCAGAGATGACCTTGTAAGAAAAATATTGTTACAAGTAATTTTTCCTAGCTTACTGGTAAAATCAAGTGTAAGCAGTATAAATATTTGTATTCAACTGATAGATTGTTTTTTGCCTTTAAGTGGATTAGTATCTAATCAGTGATAGTGAGAGACTCACCTTGCTGGAGTGAGGAATTGATGATTTTGGCTGTGGCTTGATTAAGTGTGACCTTGGGCCTAACAGTGAACATCTCAAATTTATTTTCTAAAGAAAATAAAATGGATTGAATTATCCTGTATCTGTAGTCATTTATCTGTATTAGTTGATATGAAGGAAAAATGTCCTTTTTTAGGACAGATGTTTTGACATTAAAATAATAATTCTTTTGCTATCACAGCTTTCAAATTTTTACCTGGTGCTTGTGCTTAACATTCTAAAGTACACAACACACACACACACACACACACACACACACACACACACTTTACAAGAACATAATAACTGAATTTTTTCTCCACATGGCTAAGCACTGTTTGCAGGCACACACACACATACACACACACGTGTGTATATATATAATTATTATTATATAATAATTATAATATATAATTATTATAATTATATACAATATATAATAATATATAATGTATTATAATTGTATATATAATTATATATAATTCTTTAGTCATCTCTCTATTTTATTTTATTTTATTGCTGTATTTTTTGCATTTATGGTCAACCTTAGAGACACAGTTCCATTTACTGGCTAACTCAGGGTCTTAAAATGTTCTCAATACCTTCCCAAGAACTTTTTCTAAGAAGACTTGTTTTTTCCTAGCAGAGGTCTATGTGCTCATTTCTGACTGCAATTCTTTCTATTGCTTCCCTATGTTTTATCTCATACTCTCTCTTCTATGGACACTACACGACACATTGCTATAGGCAGCATTTGCATAGGATGAGCTAAATTGGTATTTAGGGAGAATCTATTACTCCCCATTGGACACACAGCACTGGTTTCTTCTAGAGTTCTCAGCCATGAGCATGCACCGGACACCTGTACTGCACAATGGCCTCCTTGGATAGTAGAGCATTTTCCTCAAATTCATAGTACCTTCTTATTCTCTTTCAATGGTCTCTAGGTAGAAACTGGACAAACACTATACATTGTTTCTCCCTTCACAATAGCCCATTCTTCATCTTCATAGTCAATAAGTTAAGTCCTTATCATTTCTAATCTGAGTTGTCACTAAAGCCTTTTTCTGTGCTTCACGATACTCCTGCCATAACCTGTTCCATTTCATCAAATGCAAAGCTGACAGTGATCTTCAAAAAGATGACGGGTTTCTTATTTGAAAAATAAAAATCTTGTCTTTATTATAACTTCTAAGGATTTACTGACCTTCCTCCACCTCTAATCTCTTGTCAACTTTCTCAATATCAGGAGAGCTAGAGCCCTCTTCCTGAGTCTTTCCATCCTTCCTGCCCCCTTCTACTACAACTAAACTAGAGGTGTCAAGTTCTCTCAAGTCTTGGGACCCAACTTCTAAACAGATTAAGAATGAACACATGAGTAAGGCTGGGGATATAGCCTAGGGGCAAGAGTGCCTGCCTCGGATACACGAGGCCCTAGGTTCGATTCCCCAGCACCACATATACAGAAAACGGCCAGAAGCGGCGCTGTGGCTCAAGTGGCGGAGTGCTAGCCTTGAGCGGGAAGAAGCCAGGGACAGTGCTCAGGCCCTCTGAGTCCAAGGCCCAGGACTGGCCAAAAAAAAAAAAAAAAAAAAAGAATGAACACATGGGTTTAAATCACTCACTACTTTCTCATTTGCATAACTTTGAGTAACCAATATGACCTGAGAATTAGTCTCTGTAACTTACAACGACGAAAAAAAGGTATCTAACTTTTAGCTGGGTTGAACAAAATGATTAATAATATAGCTATGTGCATCTGATCATATAAAATAATTATTTATCACAATCAATGCCAGAAAATGGAAACAAGAGGTTCTGGTTTTCCTTTGTTGTTGTTTTTGTTTTCTTTTCCTTTTCTTTTATTTATTCTTTATCTGTCTTTGAGAGGGTAAAGGGGACACAAAAATGGTGGGACAAAGAGTGAAAAAATGCAGCAGTGATACTCACTAGACACTATGTTGAAAATGAACTAGACAACTTGTGGAGTGAGAGGTGTCTGGGAACAAAAACTGGGAGAAATCCAGGGAAGGGATGACATGTTACAAAAGAAATGTACTCTTTATCTGACTTACGTAACCGTAACCCCTCTATACATCACTTTGATAATAACGATATATATGTGTATATATATACACATTTTCAGTGATGCCCAGTAGATGCCCAATGAATGATAATGCCGTTGCTAATGCAATGCATTCATTTGACTCTATAAAATAAAATTTAGAAATGAATTTTGGAAATACATGCATGAATGAAATGATATTGCAAGTCAAATTAAATTCATAGATGCTCTGGGTCAGAGATTGAAAGGTTCAGGAAGAAGGTCAGGTAAATGTTAAAAATATAGCGATGGATCTATTTTCTGTCTTAAAGTTGCTTTCATAGTTGTGATTATGTTATTCAAATAGAAATTACGGGCAGCTTGTTTGGATTAGGCTTTCCCTTTGTACTTTTACTACCATGTGCTTGAATGGTGCTTTCTACTTCTTCCAATGTTGTAGTCTTTGTTCATATTTGCTGAATTAGAATAAACACAGTGCGCTTCCCAAGGATGGAGCCATCTGAGGTTCCTGGCCCGGAGGGGCACAGATGAAGAGAAGCTGCGGTCGGTCGGCATATTTAGGACACATCAGGAACAGTTGAGCAGTGTGCTCAGAGTGCGCAATTACTTGCTATCATTAGATACTTTTTAAGTGCTTGCCAAGAGCAAGCTCCAAAGAATGGAATGAGAACATGTTTTTTTATTATTCCTCATCACTCTACCAAAAAAAATAGTGTTTAGTATTTTCTTTTTCCTTTTTTCCCTGTGAATGACCTGCCACTTAAAATCTTGATCAGTCATCCATATCTGTCTATAATCAGTATTTAATATCATTAGCCAGCGGAATGACCAAGTTTAACAGGCATTTCTCTAAGTGGTTAACTATAAATGTCAAGATAAGTCAGGTGCTGGTGGCTCACATTTGTATTCCTAGTTACTCAGTAGGCTGAGATCTGAGTATTGCTGTTCAAAGCCAGCCCAGGCAGGAAAGTCTGTGAGACTCTTATCTCCAATTAACCACCAGAAAATCAGAAGTGGCACTGTGGCTCAAGTGGTAGAGTGCTAGCCTTGAGCTGAAGAGGTCAGGGACAGTGCCCGCCCTGGTCTAGAGTTCAAGCCCCACAACCAAAAAAAAAAAAAAAAAAGAGGAAAGAAAGAAAACTGTCAAGACAATAGTTTTGAGCATATTTAAATTTTCACAATTTTTACAGTGGTCTGAGGTGGTTTCATTTGGGATGATTCCCATAGAAATTGGGGAGCATAGTTATATTTACTAGTAGTCAACATTTGCTAATTGTTCAGGTTCACTTATCAGTATGTGACATGGTTATTATCATTAATAATACAGCCTCACCCTTCCTACTCACCTCTCAATCATGTGATAGCTGATTTTAGAATGGATTTGCAATTGAAAAGATGAGAAATGTTTAATGGACACATTTAGACTATGAGTGCAGAAATGTGGCACTCGTGTTTCACTGTTGGCTAACAGTACATGTTTATATACACCTGTACTGTAGACAAATAAGTTTAGACTTTGCATCTTTTATATGGAGAAGGAGGAGAAAAGATTAGGAGAAGAAAAAATAACTAAGATAAAATATTCTCTTACCATGTTTCAATCATTATTTTAGCCGAGCTTCCCACTACTCTCAAATCAACTGGATAGACACATGAACCTGCCTTAGATGGTTCATTTTTCACTCTGGTATTACCTTCCATGCAGATGAGAAGAATCTCCCACAGAAAATAGCATTCACTACAAATAATCATATCACATTTTAATTAAGTGTCCTAAAATTACTGTTTACCTTAACTTTTTCATCCAATATTTTTGTCAGTGTTTTGTTTTTTTTTTTTGACAGTCCTGGGCCTTGGACTCAGGACCTGAGCACTGTCTCTGGCTTCTTTTTGCTCAAGGCTAGCACTCTGCCACTTGAGCCGCAGCGCCACTTCTGGCCATTTTTCTGTATATGTGGTGCTGGGGAATCGAACCGAGGGCTTCATGTATTACGAGGCAAGCGCTCTTGCCACTAGGCCATATTCCCATCCCTTGTCAGTGTTTTTGTAAATAAACATATTAAATGAAAATGGCATATGACATGATGTTTTGGCACAAGCATACATTATGGAATGGCTAAATCAAGTCATCATCTCTCATACTTCCTTTTGGTAATGAGTATCTTTAAAATCTATTCCCTTATATAGGGGCTGGGAATATGGCCTAGTGGTAGAGTGCTCACCTCATATACGTGAAGCCATGGGTTCAATTCCTCAGCACCCATATAGAGAAAAAGCCAGAAGAGGTGCTGTGGGTCGAGTGGTAAAGTCCCTTGAGCAAAAAGAAGCCAGGGACAGTGCTCAGGACCTGAGTCCAAGCCCCAGGACTGGCAAAAATAAATAAATAAATAAAAAATAAAATAATCTATTCCCTTAAAATTTTTTTCAGTGAATACTGCATTAATTCTTGTCATCATGTTGTAAATAGATCTCCTGAACATCTTCTTCCTGCCTGACTGAAGTTTTGTGTCCATTGATTAGCATCTCCCTAAGGTTCACTCCCTCATCTGATGGTCTTACAGCCATAAATAAATCAGATCAAGCAATAATTTCTCTTTCAACTGCATGTATGTACAGATAATTTCTATATTCATCCTGTTTTGTGAAGTCTGGCTGTAAATAATTGTGATTCCTAGAATTCTAACTTTATTTACCTTCCATCACACTGAAGTACACACACCTTTGAAAAGTTGGCATGCACAAACCAGGACCCATATTCCCAAAGGTAAATCTGAAATGTATGGACATCCACTGTGGTTGAGTTTCCAAAGGACAGATGAGTATATTTAGACTTGCATCAATCCATACCATCGCAGACTCTCTATGAAAACATTTCTCTCAGTGTCCATTAAAAACAGGGATTTGTGTCTGCAGCTGTTGTAGGAGAAGCCGTGTTATCGCCTCTGTCAGTACTCCATGAATCAACAAACCTCCGAGATTAAATCACATGGCAACTCTAGGATAAACTCAGTCCACTGTGATTTATCTTCTTTCTAATGTCTCTGCAAACTGAATATAGATTCTGCTTGTCATGTAGTCGGTCATTCCTGAAGCCTTACACTAGGAACTTGTGGCCTTCCTACCCTCACATGCTCACACTGGCTACTCCTTTAACTGCCACCTGAGCAGTTAAATTTTGCTAGGTTTGCTCAAGTCAGTTGTCTTCATGGAAATAGAGGCTTTGTTATGACAATTCATTTGTCTTTTAAGTGGTCCTTATATCAGAAATTAGGTAGTTGCAGGAGTTTCTTCAGGTCTATGGCTCTTCTGCAATTCTTTTTTTATTTTTTTTGCCAGTCCTCGGCCTTGAACTCAGGGCCTGATCACTGTCCCTGGTTGCTGTTTGCTCAAGGCTAGCACTCTGCCACTTGAGCCACGGCGCCACTTCTGGCCATTTTCTATACATGTGGTGCTGAGGAATCGAACCCAGGGCTTCATGTATATGAGGCAAGCACTCTTGCCACTAGGCCATATTCCCAGCCTCTTCTGCAATTCTTAAAAAAAAAAAAAAAGTTTCCTTTGGCATGTATTTTAGAAATCATGGAGTGAGACTCCTCAAGGAGTATATCAAAGAGAAAGCATCTGACATCTTGAAGAATCAGACCTATAAAAAAAAAAAGAGCATAGAACAAGCCACATCATCAGACCCCAGAGGTTGTATGAAATTAAGTTCACCCTTCCTTAAGCAAGAATATATCTATCATGCCTCCCAATATCTCCAGTATGAAACATATATTTTAAAGAGATTTGTTACCACCAACAGCATATTGTCTTTGTAAACATTTTTATACTTAATTTAATTACATTTTTCACATTGTTGGTTTTTCTCTTCTAGTAACTTTGAAGTTAAGAATTTTGTGTGTTTCTATTTTGGTGTCATTTTGTACAAACAGGTAATGCGTAGAGCTGCACACATTCCATAAATACAACGTAATAGAGTGCACCTAATAATAATACTGTTACAATTATAATTTATGCTTTTTTTGTGTAACTCAGGAGGAAATTCAAGAGCACAAAGAAACATTAGGAATAATATCACTTGTAGCCTCAGTGGACGGAGATATCCAATTGTTTCAAAAATACCTTTTTATACTTAATTGAAAGATATGTTAATGAAAAGTGCTTAATAAATAGATCTATGTACTCATGAGAAAATAACAGAAGTAAAAGTTCTAAGATCACTGTCTTGAGTTCCAAGAACTTCTACATTTCTAATATATCTTCAGGATTTTATTGCCTTCTTTCTAGTTGATATTCTTGCATTTGCCTAAGCTAGTAAAATACTTTCTAATTTTAATCCCCCACTTTCCACAGAGACACCACACTGAAGGATATGGACATTAAAATCCCAAAGTTGGAAATGAAATCATATAATCTCCTACTTACAAGCTTTGTAACCTAGAATAACTTTTTCTAATTTAGTTTCCTTTTTTTGGCAACTGAGAACGTCTCTTGTTTCTATTCTATTTCATAGAATTTCATAGAATATTATTTCATAGAATATTATTTTATATGATCATATGCACATAGCTATGGAGCCTTTGCCAACCACTCCTATCTATATTCTCCTTTGGCCTCAGTGTGTGAATATCTAGTTTCTTAATGTGGAAACTGGAGATTATTTATGATACATTGTGTACTTATTTTAAAATAAAAAGGGATAATTTAAAGAAGTATACAGAATAATATCTGGAAAATGTCTTTTGCTAACATCATTATCTTTTAACTATTTTTTCTATTTTTAATATCTTTATTGTAACCATGATGAACACAGGGGTCACAGTTACATAAATAAGGTAATGAGTACATTTTTTTTAATCACTGTTACTCCATCCTTTATATTCTAAGCTTAGCCCTCCTTACTCCCCTTCCTTCCAAGTTGTAAAGTTCATTTCCAGCATATTATCAAATGAGTATCATTGTTGCATTAGTTCATCTTTATTGTGCTGTTTCTATGATTCTCTTTCCCTTCCATGAATTGGGTAAACTTACATAGAAGAGAAAGGGTACAGAAAACTAAAACAGAAAGAAAAGAAGAAAGGCAGGCAGGCAGGAAGGAAGGGAGGAAGGAAGGGAGGAAGGAAGGAGGTAAGAAAGGAAGGAAGGAAGGAAGGAAAGAAGGAAGGAGAGGAGGGAGGGAGGGAGGGAGGAAAGACAGATGAAAGAAAGAAACAAAGAAAGAGAAAGGAATGAAGGAAAGAAGGAAGGAAGGAGAGAAGGAGGGAGGGAGGGAGGGAGAGAGAGAGAGAAAGAAAGAAAGAAAGAAAGAAAGAAAGAAAGAAAGAAAGAAAGAAAGAAAGAAAGAAAGAAAGAAAGAAAGAAAGAAAGAAAGAAAGCTGCATACAGGACATAATATGAACCTCTTGTTTCCAATTCTTGGAGTTGGTGTTGATACACTTCATTATATATGACTCTATGCCCTTAGCAATTAGGCTTTTGAGATTCCCTTCTTAAGAATATCATACACATTTTGTAGTTATTACAAATGAGGGAAACCACACAACCTACTTTTCTTTGAGCCTAGCTTACTTTGCTTAATGTAATTTTTTTTCCAGGTCTTTCCATTTCCTTACAATTGGGGCAATGCTATTCTTTCTGATGGAAGCATAGAACCCTATCGTGTATAAAGAGAACAGTAAAGTTCATGACTGAGGTACTATTCTTTTCAGAGATAGTGAACACATCTTTGTTAAAATGAACTGGATCATCTAATGGCTGCTTTCCCAGATGGAAGTAGCCTGATCTATTTAGTTTTTTCTAGTATTGAATCTTATTGAGGAAGCCGCATCGATAGGACACTGAAACACTAGAGGCAGAGTGGTGGGAATAAGGATTGTACTGCCTCTTACTCTAAACATTCTCCCTAATATTAAAGTCAAATTCGTTTTCCTATATCTTCCTTTAGATTCTTCTCCTCTTGTTCAATAGCTAAAAAATGTATAATCAATAGGGTCATTGGACCAGGCTTCTAATATTTTGAAATAGTGATTTGTGCTTTTCATTTGACTTGCTGCAACACCCCCAGTTCACTACCAGATTTCCTGATAATGGTTTTCAAGACATTTGCCATCCTGATCACTCTCCTTTGTTTACAGAGCCCCAAAGTGTTCTCTAAGCAGAAGATGATAACTCTAGATATTGGAAAGAATAAAAAAATTCTTGGAGATAATGCTTCTATTAATGTAGCTTAAGACTGAATCTATTTTTGAAAAATCTGACTACAGTTGGGCTTGTACTCATTGCAAGTATTAGAGGTTTTCATTAGAATAATTTGATGTCAAAATTAAACAAGGTTTAATTTAATTAACATCAAGGAATTTTCTTGAACAATAAAATCTAGACAATCCTCTAAAAAGTAAGGAAGCATTCAGGGTAATTTTCATACACAAACTGGATCATTAGGTGGTCCATTAAGTATAGCAGATTGTTTCAAATTGCTTCTCAACATTTAATCTCTTTTAAATCTGTAGGATGATGTTGACCTTCCCTGTTTCCACAGTGACTTTAATCGTGTGTGTGTGTGTGTGTGTGTGTGTGTTTAATTTTTAAAATTTTGTTCATACTAGCATTTGAAATGTAGGGCCCTATCACTTGCTAAGTAAGTGCACTACCACTTGAACCACACCTCTAATCCTGAATGTTGCTTGTTATTCTGCAAAACAAGCTTGATCTGCCTTCCCATTGTGATTCTCCAAATCTCAGCTGCCTGAGTAGCTATAATTGAAAACGTGAGCCTCGGGCCTCCAGTGTTTTTCAATGTATGTCATTCCAATTTTCCAGGCTCTATGTACTCATTTATCAATTTTGCACTTTCTTCTATCTTTGAAGTCTGTTCTCTGGTGCTCTAAATCAAAAATTATGCTAAAAATTAATTACTGATATACATTGTCCTAAAGGTTTTCTTAGTGTCCATTCCCATGAATGTCTTACTTTCCCTTGCACTGAATAAACCATAATAAGCTTTACATTCTGCTCCAATGTACAAGACTTTTGTAAAATAGTTAAATTTCTACATGCCTTTTTGTATTAGTTTCTGTTTAGTGTTTATATGTACAGATTTGACTATATTTTAATAATAAAATATCAGATGTATGATTTCTCTCTTCTTTATTATTTGTATACTATTATACAGACTTCCAGCCTTATTTTTTAATTGGTTCAATGTAATTTATCTGTATTTGTAGTGGTCAAACAGCCTGCATTTGTGAAATTTCAGAAAATGCAACATTAAGTATGTGAGAGACATCAGACACTTAGACTCTTGTTTCTAATTAACCACCAAAAAATCCAAAACTGGCACCTTGGCTCAAGTGACTGAGCACTAGTCTTGAAAAAAAGAGCTCAGGGATGGCACCCAGGCCCTGAGTTTGAGCCCTAGGACTGGTCACACACACACACACACACACACACACACACACACACACACCACTACATACAAAATGCAAATATAAAGTCGTGGTAAATGCTAAAGGAATTACATAAACTTAAACAAGTAACACAAAAGATATCAAAACAGTTTATGTTCTCTTGGCAGAAAAGAACATGTATGCTTGAACAGTTGATTTATACAATATTGATTGCATGTACAGTAAAGATGGAAAATTTCCATAGCAAGCCATGTTGGCATAATGTTCATCGAAGCACATGGGTTTTATTACATATGTATGGATTCTTCCATGGTTTCTGAATGACACATAAATTACAGGAATGTTAATTTGTTAAAAATAAAACAAAGAAGTAAGATCTGTCTGGAACTAAATGGTTTTTACCAAGAAGGAGAAAAATAAAAAGAAAATTATTTCTCCTTGTGGCTTCTTTCCTTATTTATTTAGTCAAGCTTCTAATATAATTCACTTATCCAAATGATTTTTTTTTTTTTGGCCAGTCCTGGGGCTTGGACTCAGGGCCTGAACACTGTCCCTGGCTTTCTGTTTGCTCAAGGCTAGCACTCTGCCACTTGAGCCACAGCACCCCTTCTGGCCGTTTTCTGTATATGTGGTGCTGGGGAATCGAACCCAGGGCCTCATGTATACGAGGCAGGCACTCTTGCCACTAGGCCATATCCTCAGCCCTATCCAAATGATTTTTGAGACCTGAAATACCTAGAGAGAATAAGTGTTCATGTTATTTCACCAAAAAATAATTTGAAAATCAATATTGATTTTTAAATAAAACCTTTGGAAGAAAGTAAGCAGCAATTTAATGTCTTTTTTTCTTAGTTTGATTTTAATATTATGTTTATGGCTTTTTTTTTTTGCTTATATTGGGATCTGAACTCAGGGATTCATGCTTGCTAGGCAGGCATGCTACAGCTTTGAAACACACCTCAGAGCCCGTTTGCTCTGATTATTTTGAGATGGGCTCTCATTTGTTGCCTGTGCCTGCCCGAATAATGATTCTCCTTTTCTGGTAGGATGTAGTGTAACAACCTTTTTGCACAAATTGTGATCCTGTCTCAAATTGTAATCATAACCAGGATTACAGCCTTGAACCACTGGTGTTGGAATATTCATGTAATTTCAATAAAGAAATTATATGACAGAGAATAAAATGAAGGAAAATTATTTAGACTATATCTCATGCAAAGTGTCTGGGCTAATTTTCCAGATGCTCTATGTATGTGTGGGCATAATGCAGTAGTACAATGAATGCTTCATCACATTTTTGTCTTCCGTACTAGCATAATCATAAATAGTTTTTATTTATACTTGTACAGTTTTCAATAAGATTAAGTATCTTTTAATATATTTCAGACACAGTATGACCCACAAAACAACAGAGACAGGGAACATCATATCATGGGAGAAAGTAACCCAGTCTATCAGTATAAATGAGTCTGTGATACTAAGGACTCTCTAGCACTTGTTTCACCATTTCTATCTGCTTTAGTTTACACCAAATTGTAAAGTAGAAGCACCAATAAATATGTGACAGGGTTCAGGATGTATGGTGGTTAATATCATACCTGAAAGACTTTTGAATTTTGGAATTTTGATAAATTCATGCTCAGGGATTTAGATTTGAAACTTTAAATTCTTGAACACAGTTACTGGAAAAAGACTTTGTCTAAAGACTGAGTGGGTCAGAACTCAATATAAAAATTGAAAATTCTGTTGAGCTTTCAACCTCATTCAAGTAACATGTATTCTGATGAGTTTCATCCCATATACGGTAATCTCTGTGTCATTCATCTTTTTGTAAAATTGAAGCCATATTTTAGGAGTATAAACATTCAAAGAGATTTTAAAAACCTATGAACACCTTAAGATCAAGTATTGAAATTTCCTTAACTGATGACCTGCACATACACTTCACCTACAACAGTTAACACTAGATTTTTAAATAAATTTCACATTCTCACCAATAGTGCACAATTATTTCAACTTCTCTGTATCCTTGTCGATATTTAACTAATTTTTCAGAAAAGTAATCTTAGCAGGTGTAAGATGATATCTCCCAGGATAATTTGTAATTTTATCTTATCACCATCTCTGAGTAGTTGTACAAAGGAATTTCAATTCTACATACTAATGTGTAAGGAAAATGTATCTTGATAAATGTCACCCCTTCCATCATTTTCCCTCATCTTTCTCAACTATACCCAGATGCCCAAGTTACCTGATTGCACATTCACACACACACACACACACACACACACACACACACACACAATTATTACTGAATATAATAATATTGCTGTATTCATCTACTATTCCTATCTTCTTTCCTCTCCCCTCCCTGTTATCTATATCTTCCCCCTCACCACAGAGAAAACATATTTCACCTTTCTGGT
This sequence comes from Perognathus longimembris pacificus, assembly GCF_023159225.1. Classification (NCBI taxonomy): domain Eukaryota; kingdom Metazoa; phylum Chordata; class Mammalia; order Rodentia; family Heteromyidae; genus Perognathus; species Perognathus longimembris. Next base: position 132,503,728 of record NC_063162.1, on the reverse strand, counting down.
ATTCATTTTGTTAAATTGTGTGTTAGTTTTTCAGAGGAGTTACATCATGGGAATCCTCCCCTGTGGATACCATACTTCAGTCTATTTGTTTCAGGTCTGAAACTAAGATTTAGTGGTCTTTGGATCTGTTTATTTTGTACCATTATCAGTAATGTAATGAACAATGAGACTCAAATAGTAAATCAGGGTCTCATAACTAAGAAAAGCTCAGAGTCTAACCGATTCGCAACTTAATTCTACAACACCTTCCATATGTTACCTATGCCTTGCATTTCCTCCTATTCAGCAAATGACTATCATTCTTATATTTGTTTTTTAAAATAGAATACTGAATTTAAAAAATTTATTTATTATTGTAAGGTGATGTACCTCAGGGTTTCAGCTACATAAGCCAGATAAAGAGTATATTTCTTTTTGAACAATGTCACCCCTTCACTCTCTCCCATTTTTCCCTCTCATATCCACCCATGAGTTGCATAGCACATTTTTAACACAGTGTCTAGTGACTATCACTGCTCCATTTACTCACCCTTTGTCCCTTATATTTTTAAAAATCTTTTCACTCAGGCCACAGACCCTGAAACTCTGTCTTTGATTTCATCTACTATGCTGGAGAGGATTTCCACTATGATGTTCCACTCTAGGGCTTCAGTTTGTTTATTATTATTGTTTTTCAGAACTTCTATATATTTATTGAGATCCCTTTTTACTTTTGTTGTTGTGTCTTCTTTGATCTTCTTTCACTGTTCAGTCTTATTTTCCTTGAGCTCATTTAGTTGTTTATTTGTACATACATACTTGTCATTCATTTAGCTTTTCATGTGAATCCTCATGGAGTTGGTTCTAAATGTCTCCTTTCCTTCTTTCATTGCACTGAACATTCTTATCATTCCATGAGCTCAGTATATAGAATCTCCTGTACTTCACTGTCATTCTGATCTTTTTCTTGTGTAAACTGAGGCTTTTGGAGGTACTATATTTTCTTTCTTTCTCATATTCCTTATATTTCTATATTGGGATTTACCTATATAAAGACGATTTGTAACTAGATGTTTTAGTCACCTGAAGTGTTGTGTGGTCTGTTATTTTGTATTGTCCCAGGATTGTGCACTATCTAGTATAAGGTGACATAGCTCACTCCTGGGGCATTGAAATGTGCCAGCAGTAACCAGTCCACAGACTCAGTACACAGTAAGATATTTACAAACAGTAAAATATCATCCATAACATCATTTACACGTCTGATCCCATGCAAGGGATTTGTATTTGTAAATGATATTGAAAGGGTCTGAAAAATAAGAGAAGCATATAGTGGTTTAGAACTCAGCTACCAAGAATAAGGATGAAGGGAGAGATAAGGATGGAGGAAGATAAGCAGAAGAGGAATGGAATGTGAAGACTAGAAATAAACAAAATACGTGTGTGTATGTATGTAATTTAATTGCTTTAAAGAAAAGTGATAGCATCATAGATTCCACAGATAGAAAACAACAAATAAGGAAATGAGATGGAAAGTTTTCAATGAAAGAAAGAAGAATGAAGCAGTTTCTCTTTCTTCTTTTTACCTTCCTGTTTAAGGGTAAAATGACTGCCTGCTGGACTCTATCAACAATACAGATCTCTCCTTCCAGGTTCTGTTTCCATTGTGGAGCCCTGTTTGAACAGCTGTAGCTCAGCTCATAGTACAGAAAGAATTTTGTCACTTTTGGCCCCAGTATTTTGTTCTGAATGGCCTGGCAGTGCCTCTAGAATAAGGTAAAATACCCTGGTTTTGTTTCGTTCCTGCGCAGGTCCTCTGTGTTAGCAGGGTTATGAGTAACAGCTGACATACTGTTCCAGTCAGGTGTCTGTGATGAACTTACTTTTCCCCCAGTTTCCCACTTGAGGCAATGCCTGCTCAAACATTGGGTTGTGTTGTATTTCTTTCTCAAAGACAAAGCACATTAAGTTATGGAGAAGATACAGTTGGATGCAGTGTCTTGGGGCCCACAGATTTTCTGTAGGAGTTGGGGAACTCCAAGGAAGCTATGGCCTTGGTAACTTCTGCCTGTGGCACTGGAGTGCTGAGATGTGTCCCATGAGAGTCAGAACATGCTCATACACTTGGGATGGCATGTGTACCACCTCTTGTGATGAAGTTGATTATAGAAAATTAGCTGATGTTTGTTAGCAGCTCTGTGGATCTTGTATTGGGAGAGGGAGAATGAAAAACGTGGTTACTCTCAATTTCACTCTCAATATCACGATTGGAATTGATCTGACAGATCTTGTCTCTGCCCATTTACCTTTATGCCTCTTCATGAAATGGTGCAAGGAAGTCCTCTCTTTGAGTTAGAATAAGTGACAGAGTCTTGTTTTGTTCTGGGCATGAGATAAAAAATGTTAATCTGTTTCTATTCAGAATCAACCTCAAGCCAGGTTAGCTGATTTTGTGTAGTTGTTCTACCCAGCTGGCCTTCATGTGGGTGACTCTTGCTAGAGGGACAGGGGACAAGGATGAGAAGGGAGAAAATAAAGACAAAAGAAAATGGTTGAGAGGGAGCAGCTCCCATCCAGCAATTGTGCCATATCTTCACAGTCTCCACGACTGCACTGGCTTAAGATTCACTACTTGAGATTTCCACTAGTTATTGTCTGCCTATACTTTTTCTGGTGTCCTTGCCTAAGCTTGTCTTTCTCCTAAACCACATACATGCCATTGGTCAGTGGAGACAGAGAAAAGGCGGGTGCCGGCCATCTGTTCTTTTTCTTTAAAAAAAAAAATTCAGCTCATTATTTTTGAGATACTGTCTGGCTTCTTGCCTAGGTCTGGTTTTTGGAACAGTTGGCCTATGTCAGGTTTGTCAGTAGCTAGGATAATAGGTGTGTGCCTTCATGTCTAGCTCTTTGTGGAGAAGGGGTCTCAGGGAAGATTATCTCTAGAACTACAATCCTAACAATCTCAACCATCCAATTACCTAGAATCAAATGTATTTACTACCAATATTTGTCAAGGTGTTTTTTCTTAAAAACAAAAGTCTCCTTGTTAATGTCAGATCCCACAAAATTGTTTTGACAATGTAGGCTTACTCTTTACATTTTTTGGATGAATATTTGTTGAGATATCTCTTCTAGATTCAACCTTGTCATCTCCAACTGTAATGTAGCTGATTAAACCCTATTTGAAAAGATCTGTTTATGTAACAGAGTGAGTCATTTTGAAATCATGCAGGAAACAGGGAACAAGTAAAGGTTTTTTTCTATTTGTTCTTCCAAGTCATTTACTTCAGAGTACCTGAATTGTACACAGTATTTCAGTAAATCAGCATAACTTGAGAGAGCTCAATTTCTGAACAAGAAAAGACCACAAGAAATGGACTTACACTCATCATTCAATTGACAGCAATTGTGTTTGATACTGATGTAGGGAGCAGAGCTGACTCTTTCTTGACTAGGGAAACATGGTAGGAAATATTGGGGGAGTAGATTAGGTCAACCTGACCCCAAAATTCTGCTTTTGTAAATGGGTTAATTTGCTTGCTGCTTGCTTTACCCCCTGTGTCAACCTCCTACATCTGTGCCATGGTTGCTTAACTTGTTTGTTGCTTGCTCTACCCCCTGCGTCAACTCCCTACATCTGTGTTATGCTTTTACCTTTAAACCCCAATTTGAGGTCTGCTCGGGGTCACGGTGTTAGCTCCTGAGTCTGCACTGTGTCCCTGGCCAGTCAGCCAGCTTTATGCTTCCCCAATAAATCCACCTTTTTGCTTGAGACTGTCCCTGAGTGGTGGACTTTTGGAGGGATGGGGACTCCCCTCCCTCAAACCCCATAACAATACATCTTAGCAGCTATAGATATGGTGTGGTACCTCCCACTCCAAAGCTAGTGGTTGAAGACAGTAAAGGTTTACCTGGTTCACAAGAATCTAATGGAGCTGAATCTCTTCAATTTATTTTTTGGTTTGTTTTTGTTTTGGGGTTGTTGTTTTTTGTTTTTTTGGTACTGGGGACGGAACCTAGGACATTGCACTTGCTAGGCAAGTGCTTTGCAACAGAGCTACATCCTAGCCATCTTCCATTTATTTTTTAGGCCCTCCCATATGTTGAGATAGGCTAGATTGAGGATGACTTTGAATGACCTTCACTAGGATACCTTATCTCATTTCCATGTCTGATCTTCCAGCAAACTAGCTTTGGGGCCATGAATAACAATCTTTCTCATGAATTACAGAGAGAAAAACAAAGAGTAAACCAATTGTATAAGTGTTTTCCAAACTTTTTTTTTTTTGCCTTGGCAAGTTATATAGATGACCTCAGGGTCAGAGTGCAAGACTATTCAGATATACATAGCAAAGGGAATTAGAACCACATTGCAATCTGCCATTGTGATCATTCCAAGTTGGAATTTCCTAGAGCAGAATATGCACATTGTAGGTATGTTCTGCTGCTTTCTAAGCATGAAAGCACTCCAGTGATGTTAAAATCTCATAGGGAAGTCCAGAGTTAAAGCTGTGCTACCTTATGGCACTATGTCCCTAAAACATTTCATTTACCTACTCAAAGCTCATGCTGTTGACTAATAATGGAGTGAGGGACCCATTTAGGAGCACTGTTCTGATAGTGAGGTCTATTGAAACTTAAACAACAATGCAATTCAGATTTTCACAGATTTCTCTCAGGAGAAATAAAACAAGCATAGTTAAATGTTGAATTATTGCTCTCAAGCAACCCATTTGTGAAGGATAATGATCTCACCTAGAAGATAAAAAGTTTTCATGTGATTAGACTCTTTGCCCCAGGAACCATTATCAAGCACCTGAGAGTAATATGTAGAGGACTTTCCTTTAGTTTCTTGGGGTAATGAAAAAGAATAAGGTCTCCAAGGAGTCTTCCTGCACTGCAAAGTCTTTTTGCAAGTGCCTCACTGGCGGTTTTGGTGATAGCCGGTGACTCATAGTTGCTGGATTTTGTTCAATGTCGTATGCTTTATTTTCAAGATATGATGTACATTTTTTCCCTGTTAGGCTTCATTGCTAAGAGAACATTCTCACTATTCAGCCTGTAAATTGTACAGCACAACAGACAACTAAAAATATATATATATATATATATTTTTTGGCCAGTCGTGGGCCTTGGACTCAGGGCCTGAGCACTGTCCCTGGCTTCTTCCCGCTCAAGGCTAGCACTCTGCCACTTGAGCCACAGCACCGCTTCTGGCCGTTTTCTGTATATGTGGTGCTGGGGAATCGAACCTAGGGCCTCGTGTATCCGAGGCAGGCACTCTTGCCACTAGGCTATATCCCCAGCCCCTAAAAATATTTTCTTTAGTATTTTCATTGTCTTCTAATGGCTGAAAAATTGCATTTCCACTCTCTCTGATTTGCCATTACATGAATTTTTGTGGGGCACACCCTCCCGAATGCCTTGCATCATTAAGAGGCAGTTCTAGCTGGCCCACCTCTTTTCCCAACCTCGGACCACCTGTGAGCCAAGATGGCCGCTGGTGGTGAACCCAGAGGTGGTCCTGTGGGCTGTGATGTAGATGTAGGCCACCCTTAGGGAGGTTCCTCGGAGCTCCACCGTGATGGAAAGCTCAGGCATCCAATCACAGCCCCTACATAGGTGCACGTACCCTTCCCCTTCTGCCGCCCTCCGACACATTTAAAAGAACAGCTCATTGCCGCCATTAAACGAGTCTTAGCGCTGATTGGCTCCCGGGACTGTCTGTGTGTCCTCCCACGAAAGGGAGGCTGGGTGGCAGTTCCTTGGCCCTTTCCTCTTCTTGGCCTGTTCAGGTGGGGCGTGTTTTCCCGTCTCTCCTGCAGGACAGGAGAGCACGGGAGGCTAAAAACCCCCGACAAATTTTGACAGCCTCTCCCAAGTTTATAATGTTGTGACAAACACTCTGTGTGTCATGAAACACTAACATTTCTTGCACAAAAATTTGGTAACCTCATTAAAATTGGAAATACTGGAACATAGGTGGTTATTAGTAAAAAATTGTCTCATTTAATAGTGCAATTATCATGACTTGAATGTTCATATGCATTGTTTGATTTCTGCAACATTCCCAAACATGGGGACTAGAGGTGTCCGGAAATTGAAGCTCAGGGAGAACAGATGTCTAAGAAATGCCTACTTCTTCTTTTTTTTTTTTTTTTTTTGCCAGTCCTGGGCCTTGGTCTCAGGGCCTGAGCACTGTCCCTGGCTTCTTTTTGCTCAAGGCTAGCACTTTGCCACTTGAGCCACAGCGCCACCTCTGGCCGTTTTCTATATATGTGGTGCTGAGGAATCGAACCTAGGGCTTCATGTATACGAGGGAAGCACTCTTGCCACTAGGCCATATTCCCAGCCAGAAATGCCTACTTTCTTGTAAGTATTCTGTGGTCTCTAAAAATTGCCTCTGTGTAGAAAACCAGAACAATTGTGGTATGATCTCCTTTGTCACCCTACTCTACCTAGGTTTCCAAGCCTCCACTGCTTCTTGTGCAGTGTCTAAAACTAATCTTCTGTGTTAGTTATAGGGGTTTGACAAAGTCAATCTTCCCTTGGGTTGTTTGTGCTGCTCAACTTGGCCAGGTAAAAGGAAATGGTATTATTATCTGCCATACTTTCTTATTTGGATTTTGTATGTGAGCACTCTCACTCAGTCACCATTGTCCTACAGTTCCTGGGATTGAAGTAGAGTGGGGGTTCGCTACAATGAAACGGAGGGAGGGGATTCCTGGTTCCCCCAAGAGTCCACCACAGTCTCCAGCTACAAGATGACCAAAAGACAGATTTACTGGGGAAGTAAAAAGTGAACAAAAAGTGAACCAACTGGCCTTGGTCGCAGCCCAGACTCGGGAGCCGAAACTGCTGGCCACGTGTGCAGGATCAGGGCTCAGACTCAGGAGCTGGAACCGCGTACACCTGTGCAGCCCAGACTCGGGAGCTGGGACCGCGTGTACGTGTGGCCTTCCAGCCTGGTTATAAGGCAAACATCACAGTCAAACTTGCCACACACAGGCGGCCAATAAGGATACAACACTTACAGAGCATGCTAGGCCGCACGCAGGTGGCCAATAGAGTTACAGTCTGTCTCATAGTATCTATTTGAACTAACCTATCATTCTAGTTAGAATTGGTGCATGGATTTGGCAGGGCTCACATGATGCAGGTGGATACGCCTACTCATAGGAGGGCACGGGTTTAACCTTTCCATGCTTCAGGTGGTCAAGCAGTTTACACAATCTTATCACAGCAAAGGGGAACTTCCCTGGATAGGGTGGGGGAGATCTTAGTGAAGATGGAGTTGGCTTCTGCTCTAATCTGAGCTGGAGTCAACCTGAAGTTCCTCCACAGCTAATGATGGCACTGGCCAGATCTGACATCCCTATTACAGGATAGTCTTTCTATGTCATTCCAGCCCGGAGACACTAGCAGAGATCCCATGCATATCATGATTTGAAGCAGTCTTTCTTTATCAGCTTGTTAAAGCTCTTATGCATACAGTGATTTGGGTAGTCATTCTTCCTAGATGCCTGTTAAAATACCTCTACTTTACTACCATTTAGCTTTTTAATCTATTCTTTCCTTTCAACTTGCAGCCTCAGGTCAACAATCTAATTACACATCAGTCCATAGTAGCCATCTCATGAAGGCTTTTCTGAGATATGTTGGCTTCCTTTGATCTGTCAAACTGGTTCTTATCATGAGGAACTGGTTAATATTATATATTTAATTCTTTTTCCTGTTCATTTTGGGGGGAGGGGATTCTCTCTGTTCAGAGTTCACTAATTTTATTGTTTCACTTCTGTCTTGCTCTCCTATCTATTATTTTTTTAAGTTTTATTTTCAAGATAATGTACAGAGGGGTGACAGTCACAAGGTAATGAGTACATTTCTTGTCAAACTTGTTACCTCTTCTCTCACTTTTTTCAATTGTGTATAAATTTTGAGCTATCAATTTATAATTATTTATAAAAATATTTTATACATTGAATGATTTTTATGAAGAAGGTACATTTTTTATTTATTTTATCTTATTTAATTTTCAGATTTTTAGCATTTTTATTTTAATGGTGATGTATATAGGGGTTGTAGTTACATTAGTCAGGTAATGAGTACATTTCCCTTTGAACAGTGCCACCCTCTTGCTCATTGAGGATACAATTTACAAAGCACTACTTTTCCTATTCCCTCTCTAAAGAGGTTGTTTAGTATGTGGTATTGCCTGTGATTCTGTTTTTATTTACTCTTATTACAAGCAATGTTCTGACCTACTTTAATTAACTACATCAGACAGCGTACTGTGTATTTCAGTATTGATCTTTTTCTGATTCCATTTTAATTCCTGTTTTTTGTCCAATTTAGTTTATTACTGTCTAATTTGTCCATTGTCACAATTATAACCTCATTTACTCTTTATTTAGAGGCTTTTGATGCATAAAATATATTAATGGATAATTCAGATGCTTAGCCAATCATCTCATCACTGATATGAGTAATAAAGTTATTTAAAAGATGCTATATTTTAGCTTTAGGATATGTGGCTTTTATTTTGTTCAAAAAATTTCATACATTCTAATATGAATGTCTGTTATCTTTACTAACAGAATTATAAACACTTTAAGCATTTAAATTTTTATTTTTTACCATAATGTTCTTATAGAGATATATTTGTATTTTTGTTACTCCCTAATATCTACTTAATTTTCCTCTACTTCATATATAAAGAAAAGATGAAAAATCTGAGCAAAACAAGAAACAATCCTTTTTTTTTTTGCCAGTCCTGGGCCTTGGACTCAGGGCCTGAGCACTGTCCCTGGCTTCTTCCCGCTCAAGGCTAGCACTCTGCCACTTGAGCCACAGCGCCACTTCTGGCCATTTTCTGTATATGTGGTGCTGGGGAATCGAACCCAGGGCCTCATGTATACGAGGCAAGCACTTTTGCCACTAGGCCATATCCCCAGCCCCCAAGAAACAATCTTTATGATAGGTTTTCTGAGACATTGCAAGAGCATTAAGTCTGTAGAAATTGTGGGTTTTCTCCAAAATTATTGATAATAGTGATTTTTTAAATAAAATTGAAAATCTGAGCTAGGTATGGTTGTATACACCTGTAATTCCAGATGCTCAGGAGGTGAGGATAGAAAGATCACAACTTAGGGCTAGCAGAGACAAAAATGTGTGATCTTATCTCAAAAATTGACTTTAGAAAACACTAAAAGCATTGGATGAAAGTTCAAGTAGTAAAATTCTAGAAAGGATAAGGGCCTGAATTCAAGCCTGATGATGAGCAAAAATAAAAAGAAGAAATTTAGAAATAATGACAATGACTTAACGTGTCAAATTCATATGTGGATCAATTTTAAAAAATATAACTTATAAAATAAACTAAATTGGTATTTGTTACATTCCAAATATCAGTGACATTGATAAGCCAGATATTTTGCAACATTCCCACAGTGAAAAAAATCAAATATTCCCACACTATCAAAGCTTACATGCTTATTTCCATTGCTTCTGTATTCGGGAAGGTGCATGGAAGTCTGGTAGTTCACAGCAGGCCCTTAGAATGCTGTCATTTTCCCCCTCAAAAATTGTGCTGATTGTGCTTTCATTAATCTTCACTCTTGACATGTATTTCATTCCCCTCATGCTGAGACTATGTAGTGCTTTATTTCCAAGGAGATAAAACAAGAGATGGATTGCAATTGCTCACGTTGAGTTATAAGTGACTTTGCTTCTTAGCAAAATGAGTGCTCATGCAAGATAACTTGTAGTACACTGAGCACTTGGCAATTCCTTTTCCTTCACTTAATCTTTTCCATCACAATAAAAATAATACTCTGTCATGTGGGATGAATGTGTGTTCTTTACTTCTTCATCTGTTTGTTCTACATTCAGAATTAAGTTATTGTTTTTGAGAGACTGTTTCAGTTGTGTGTGTGTGTGTGTGTGTGTGTGTGTGTGTGCACCCAGTCATACACATGTGTACACATTAGCCCAAAGAGGGCTTCTTTTCAAGCACAAAATCTTTTGGCATATCCAATTATTTTAATATATCCAATATGAGAAATTTAAAAAAAATCTATAACATGAGGTTGTTTTGTTCCCTGACAACATCAATGTCTGAATTCTGAGGTATGGGCAGGATAAGAATAATTCTTCCAGATAACAGTTTTTGATCCTAGAACTTAACTAAAACTGCAGATGGGGTTTGTTGACTATTAGCTTTCTTTCCATTTGTTGTCATAAAACATTGTGTAATATAGCACATAAGACAGTTCAAATTTCTTTCCCAAGAAGAATTTTATTTCACTAACAGACCCAAAATAAGTTATAATTTTAGATTTTATAAGCTTCTGTAAAATACAATGTTTGCTAGACTGATATTTAATTTTTATTTTCCTATAATGACTCATGAAAAACATTAAGACAAAAAGCAAGGGAGCTCATATCCTTAGAAGTTCTCCCATATTACAACACTGCCTGCAAATTCAACTTTCATATCTCATAAAATTCATTCATGTATTTTAACCTAGCTTTTAATATTTTATGAATGTAGACAAATCTTACTGTGTTGAAAAAAGGTCACATTGCATTTATGGACTATGAAACTACTGCTATTGTAATCAAATCAACCATTGTCCTCACGGGCTTGTGTTTCCCTAGTCTAAAAATAAGCTTTTCCTTTTTTAGGAACTACCTGATTTCCACAAGTGGAGGCAAATTTATATTATTTATTCTCTCCCTCTTTCTCTCTGTCTCTCCATATATAGTATAAACATATACATTATATATATATATGTAATGTTGTGATTCTCATTTTTCCCTTCTGTTCCTGTTCATATCAAAATTTTCTGAAACATTTTCCTTATCAACCTCAAGTCATGGTCTTAGACTTCACAATCTCCAACCCAACTCATCCTATCAAAAATTCTCTTCAAGGCTTACAACTATAATCCTAGTTACTTAGCAGATTGATATTGAGGATCTCATTTTAAAGCCTGCCCAGGCAGGAAACACTGTGAGACTCCTATCTACAATAAACTACGAAAAGTCCAGAAGTAGAGCTGTAATTCAAGTGGTAGAACACTAGCTTCATGCAAAAAAGAAGCTCAGGGACAGCACCCAGGCCTGAGGTCAAGCCGCAGGACAGGCCCAAAGAGTCGAAATTCTCTTTCATTCCTCATAATGGCATTCCAGCTAGATATAGCTCCAACATTCCTCCAAAACTTTTATCACAGTCTTCTGTGATTCTCCATAGTTAAATCCAGTACCATGGTTGAACTATCAGTGACATATAGCATAGCTAATCATTTCCTCTTTTGGAAACTTTCCTTTGAAATGTTTAAAATTTTACTCCACTCCAGTTCTTTGGTTGCATTCTATTTCTCCAAGAACTAAAAGTTGGAATGGCTCTCATTAGGTTTTTGAATCTCTTCTCTTGCCACATCTTTTGCTTTTATGATCTTATTTTTTTCATGGATTTGAAGGTCTCCTACTGTAAGGTCCTCTCCCTGAGGGCTACATGCAGATGCCCCCACCTCATTAAGTCTCCACCCAGTAACCTGGGTAACCTGTAGACCTGGAGGCAGTTACCTCCCCTTTCCCTGAGGTCACATCCTAATCCACCTGGCCACACCCCTTGCCCCTGCCCTAGATATATAAGGCAGGTCTGGGTGGGGGTCGAGCTCTCTCTCTCTCTCCTTTCTCTTGGGCCATGGATCATCTTGGCCACAGGCCAAGTAATAAACTTTCTTTCCTGCCTGAATACCACGTGGCGTTCTCCTTTACCGGCTACCTACTTTAAAAACCTAACATATATGATGCCAAAACCCGGGATGGGGCTTAAGAGTCAGGACAGGCGGAATTCCCATCAATTTTTCTTCTTTTTCTGGGAGTATCCCCAGTCCTGACGGCCCTTTTTCCGTGAACCAAACTGCTGCGAGTCGCCACGCGGCACTTTTCACTAATACCATTGCTGGCCTCCACACCCACCTCCACCTCCACACCACTTGTCTACCCTGGTGAGTGAAACTGCTGCTGCTCCAGTTCTCTGCTGCTCCGTCTGCCGCTTCTGCCGCTTCTGCCTGGTAAGCTCTCATCCACTCACCAGGCGCCTCTCTCCCGTGCTTTTTGGGTTTTGCATCACAGTCACACCCAAGCCGGGAAACTGCTAGCACGCCTCTTGACCGTGCAATGAGGCCTGCTTGAAATACTCGCTCAGATACAGTTTTTGCCACTGCAATGGTAAATGGTCAGAAGTCACTTATATGCAGGCTCTCTCTCTTTCTCTTTTCCTCTCTTTCTCTTCCTTTTTCTCCCTCTCTCTCTCATCTTCCTGCTTACTTGCTTACTGTATAAAATTCCCAAGTCGTACCATCGTTGTGTGCCTTGCTCACAAAGCTGCCTCTTTTCACAGACCTCTGAAACTGAGGCTTGACCAGCAATGTGCTTTGTCAGCAAAGATATCTAAAAGTTCTTTTCTTTAGCATTGACCATGTGGTGGATATTGGGTTTAACAGGCACCAGCTCAGGCGCCATTATGCCATACCACGTGTTCTCTATTAGTGTGTTTGTGTCCTGCCACCCCCCTCAACATGGGATCCCACTGGAGTTTATCAAAATATGGTTTCTCCATTTTATAATCTGAAAATTGTTGTTTGTTAGCAAAATTGTTTTTCTAACCGACCACGTGGTTCTAAAATATTGGGCAAAAAAAGAGAAGTCATTTACTATTGGAATTCCAAAAGAGTCTACTGCTGAAATTCATTTTTGCATGCTGTAAAACCTATGTGCACAGTGTGTATGTCTGTGTAAATGTCATTTGTTAGTATGTCCATCTAGCTATATATCTGTGCTAAAACTCATCACATCTACTGAGTTTTGTCATTGCAGAATTCTGGCAAGTATTTGGTTAGTTCTTGACAAGGTACAGGTAAGCTCTAGTCCCCTTGGTCTCCTTGTTGTTTTAATTGGAAATAAAAAAGGGCTTTTGTGGCAAAGATGCCTTGGATTGCAGTTCGAAGCCAGCCCGGGCAGAAAATCTCTCAAACTCCATCTCCCAACTAACCAGCGAAGAGCCAGGCTGGAAGCATGGCTGAAGAGACTGATCTCTTACCAGCCAAATGCTGGAAGTGGAGCTGTGGCTCAAATGGTAGAGTGCTAGCCTCGAGCAGAAGTGCTCAGGGACAGTGCCCAGGCCCTGAGTTCAAACCCCGTGATTGCCAATGGGGGCAAGCCATCCCAGCAACAAGCACTTAGACCCCTGGGACTCAGCCAGTTCAGGGAACAAGGATCATGGAGAGGAGTAAGAGAATTATGTCACATCCTAAATGGAGTCACTTTGTCTCGCCCTTTCAAAATTAATCAGCCGGGGATCAAGAGATAGTAGCTTGTCCATCTAATGTCCATACCTGAGTATAAGAACTGGCCAAGTCACCCAATTTTTAATTTTGTGCCCTAAACCCTTCCTTTTGCCTTAATTTTTTTTTTTTTTTTTTGTCCAGCTCCTGCCTCATGAGACTTCTTCCAGGCTTCATTCAAGGACTGGCATCTACCACCAAGGGACCCTGCTGCTCGCCTTCTCCAGGAGAGGCCACATTTCTGCCTAACTATTAAAAGGCTGGAATGTAAGGTCCTCTCCCTGAGGGCTACATGCGGATGCCCCCACCTCATTAAGTCTCCACCCAATTACCTGGGTAACCTGCGGACCTGGAGGCAGTTACCTCCCCTTTCCCTGAGGTCACATCCTAGTCCACCTGGCCACACCCCTTGCCCCTGCCCTAGATATAAGGCAGGGCTGGGTAGGGGGGTCTCTCTCTCTCTCTCTCCTTTCTCTCTGGCCATGGATCATCTTGGCCACAGGCCAGCAGTTCGGTAATAAACTTTCTTTCCTGCCTGAATACCGTGTGGTGTTCTCCTTTACTGGCTACCTACTTTAAAAACCTAACACCTACATGCCAATATTGTCCAAATATATAAATCATGTTGAAAATTCTCCTTTTAATACCAGACGTCCATAACAAATTCCTTAGATTTATAGCAGAAAATTCACACATTCTCTCAAATTAAAATAGGAAAGGATTATTTTACAAAACTTCAAAATCACAGTTAACCAAAAACATAGAGAAATTATTTTACATCGAACTAAAAAGCATATTCAGTGCCCAGAATATAATCAGAAAAATAAAGAGAAATCTTCAGAATGGCAGATGATACTTAAAATTATATATCTGACAGCAGGTCAATGATACAAGTATACACAAGCTGCAACAGGTCAATAATAAAATCCTCATAATCTAGTTATGAATTGGGCTATTGACCTAAACAAATATTTCTCAAAATAACATATAAAATGGAAAATAGGTTTATGAACTAAAACTCTACTATATGTTTTTACAAGGAAACGTGAATTGAAACTTATTTTAAAATAGTCTGCATGTGCTATTAACAATTTTATACCTCATTTCATTCTTTTCACAAAATACACAAATAGTTGATAAATTATTTAACATGGAATTAGGAGATATTCATGAACAAAGTAATAGTCGAGTTGAGAGTTACAGGTGAGTACACACATATTCCCACAAGCCTGAGTTGAATTAATAGCTAAAATTGTGGATTCAGAATTTGTAGGGCATCTTCTAGCTTTGAACAATAACGTGGAATTGTAGAGATTTTCACAACCACATCTTGCAAACCCTAGTCGGTCCCACAGTGATGTGCTAAAAAAGACTTTCTTCACAACTTCAGGTAGCCCTGATCATTAAGAACATTTTTTTTCAAATTTTTATTATCAAATTGCATTAAGAACATTTTTTGAGGTAAAATTTCAGACCTGCTTAAAAGTCTCTGTATGTATTTTAGACAATTGGGTTTTAGAAGCAATGCATTGTATTTTCTCCACCTGGATAGGCTAGTACCAATGGTCCACCCTTGCTGTGTCACTGAGCCAGGATTCTGCCTTCGAAAAAGAGGTTGATGTCATCACCTTGCTTTCTCTATCAGAGGGAAGAGACAGGAGTTTCGAGTTCAGATTTGTTTATCTCTCCCTTCCTTATTTTAAATACCATCTCTCAAATTATAATAGCCTATTAATGACACATTTGACTGCAGTGGGAGAAAAAGTTCATCTTTCTATGAAAGAGCTTTTTAAAGATCTTATCAAGAAACCATAATATGACAGTTGTTTGCCAACGTATTGTTGAAAACTTACCCCTCCAAATTCAATTTTAAGCTTCTGAATTTGATAAAACTTTTAAAAAAATCTCATTTTACACACTCTACTGTAGTGCTTATACAAGAAAGTAAAATTTGATTTCTGAGTCTTATTTTTAATTTGTCTTTAATAGAAATCTGTAGCTTGAAGAAAACACTTCTTTGCTCTCTGAGTTTTTCATGAATAAATAATAGAAGCTAGAAGCAACTGGCAGTTGATTTTCATTGGAAAAAAGATAACACTAGAATATTTTAACCATAAATAACAAATAATAGAAGATACACCTAAGACAGAAACCTGGCTGTACTTGGAGAGCAATATAATATATCAATTGGCCCAAATTTATTCCCTTCTGGTAGAAAAGATGGAAGAATATGAATTTTCTCTGAAGATGTTGATTAAATCTAAAGAGTTTTTTGATGTATTCATGCTTATTTTTAAAATAAGCACTGGCAATCATACTGTTGGACAGGAAAAAACAACATTTTGCAAAGACTTGGTCACAGTATAATAATTAAAAAAATAAAAGTTCATATAAATCAATCAATGAGTTAATTGCTAAATTAACCAGTTATTGTTAAATTCTCCATAGATCTCAATATTAATAAGAAACTTAGCATATCAATGAAAACCTAGGTTAAATATTATGAGTTTAGATTTAAAAGTATATTTTGGTGTCATGTAGACCACAGAACAAGATTGTGAATTTTTCCCTTCCAGTTAACTTAGATTTGTGTAAATAGGATAAAAATTAACTTCCAATTGTAGGTATTATTTCTTAGTTTCTCATCTACTTCCTTGCTGAGAAATACAAACTAAGTTATGAAGGAAGCCAGCTATTTTCTACATCAAGGAAGTTACCACAAAATATGAATGCTATAGTCTAGCTAAATATAAAATTAAGCCTGGTGAACCTCTAAAACAAAGTTTTGTTTTGTTTTGTTTTGTTTTTCCAATCCTGGGGCTTGGACTCAGGGCCTGCGCACTGTCCCTGGCTTCTTTTTGCTCAAAGCTAGCACTCTGCCACTTGGGCCCCAGCCCCACATCCTGCTTTTTCTATTTATACGATGCTTAGAAATCAAACCCAGGGCTTCATGAATGCTAGGCAAGCACTCTACGGCTAAGCCACATTCCCAGAATAAGGTCATTTTTTAAAAGTCTCTAGTTCAACTTGTCATGGATATTGGTTGTGAGGTCAGTAGATAAAACTGTTTTATACTAAATGAGAATTGTTACAGCATGGTGAGGAACAAGTGTTAGGTTCTCTCCCTGAGGGCTCCATGTAGATGTCCCCACCTCATTAAGTCTCCACCCAGTGACCTGGGTAACTTGCAGACCTGGAGGCAGTTACCTCCCCTTTCCCTGAGGTCACATCCTAATCCACCTGGCCACACCCCTTGCCCCTGCCCTAGATATATAAGGCAGGACTGGGTGCGGGTCGCTCTCTCTCTCTCCTTTCTCTCAGGCCATGGATCGTCTTGGCCACAGGCCAGCAGTTCGGTAATAAACTTTCTCTCCTGCCTGAATACTGTGTGTTGTTCTCCTTTACCGGCTACCTACTTTAAAAACCTAACAACAAGGAAAGTGCATTACTTAATGTCTTAACAGCTGGAGGACAAGAAATTCTAATAGTGATTATTTACATAAAGCTGAGTTCAATTTTAGCTTTAATATTTAAGTATATGATTTGCATGGTTATATGTCTAGTGAATTACATTATTTTTAAAAAATAAAATCAAAATGTTCACACGTGTAACTATTTGATTGTACCCTTCTGAATGAGTATAAATATTTAGAAATTTAATTACATTGGGTATTTTAGAAAAATAAAGGCAGAAAAAATGATGCTGAAAACAAATCATTCTGATATGATCCTATTAAATCTGACATATTTATGTGTTCCCAGAAAACAATGTCTTAATTGAAACCAGAAAACCAAAGCTATGGTTTTATAACACTTTGTCTTTACACAAAAATAAAGGTAATAAACTTATGATTCTATATTTTTGTCACACCCACACATAACATTTCTGTAGCTTACAGGAAGGAAGCATCAACTCTAAGAGTAACTCAGGTTACTCATTTGCCACTTCTAGGGCTGAACTGAGCCCCCTCTACCCCTACCAAAGACAACCAATATGCTTTTGTGACTTCGGAAACCTTTGTTTCTCTTATTTTCAGTCTCCCTCCAGCATACATTTCAGCCACTCTTGGAACTTTCTCTCTCTCTTTCTCTCTCTTTCAACTAAAAGAAATAGTAGTTATCTAATTTCATTCTTTTGGTCATTTTTGTATCTCTGAGCACTGGGATATTGTCTTAAGTTCAGTCTTCTCCTGGATGCCAGTCCAAATGGATTATAGTGAACAAGAACAGAATTAAAGAGATGCAAGATGTCCTATTGCCAAAAATGTCCTCCAGCCTGAATAGAGAACCCTCAATTCCCTTAAATAGGTTTCTTCAGCAGCTGAATGAGTTGCTGTAATTACTGAGCATGAAAGAGACCAGAGAGCTCTTTCTGAACAATGAGCAAAGGTGGAGCTGGGACACAAAGCCAAGCATTCTACCTTGCTGTAGTCACAACTCAAAGTCAACCCAGGTGTGCCCTGGTCAACTGATGCCATGTTTCTTTCCTTTTATAAATTGTGCCTATAAGAACTTTCCTATCACAGGGACTCAGACAGAGCTCAGCCCACTCCTATACTCCTGATCTGCTATTCTGTACTCGTGCTGGCAAGTAAATGGCGAGTTCCATGAGTCAGTTATTTTATATATGAATTTAAAATGCATAGATGAAATAAAAAAGTGTGCAAGTTATTTAAATAATAGTCATATAGCTTTTCAGATATATTTTATGCATTATTGATTGTTTTTTGTTTCAAAGGACAGATGAGTTCATTTGTGTTTCCAGGTTCACAACTCTGCTTGGAGGATGACTCTGCCATTAGCCTTTTCTGTCTGACATTCCTATTTTTTATCAGCATGGTGGTTATGAAACAGCCTTTTACAAAATAGGAGCCATGAAGAATGTTTTGTAGTTGAGTACTCAGGGTGAGACTATTTAACTTCCCAGTGGAGAATACAGTTTTCTAATGCTAATGTGATATTAATGGCAGTAAGCATAGCTACTGGAAAAGTCCTAGCTATTTGAATTGTACTATATTATTGATGTCTACAAAAATTCTGAGTTACCTAAGTATCCATATTTTATACATCTGAAGGTTAATATTTGCAATTTGTCATTAATTTGGCATACAGTTTGAGAGTTCACTATGACTCTGACTTGTTTTAATATTATTAGCTTAGCATGATATATATATGTACACACACATATATGTATGTGTGTATATGTGTTTCTTTGATTAGAACAATGGAAATTATGTAATAAGGAGCTACTCATGCCTATTTGTGCTGTGCTTGTGTCCCTTTACCAGTGAGAGGAAAAAAATACCAAGGAAGTTCATGCACTGAAGTTCTAATTGCTTTAGCTAGGTACAGTGGCTCAAATCTGTAATCATAGCTACTTGAGAAGTAGAAATTTAGAAGATAATAGCCAGAAAAACCAAATACAGAAATAAAAACATAAGGCTCTACCAGTCAGTGGTTGGGCATGGTAGTACGTTTATCATTTATGCAAAAATGTAAAACTAGGATTGTAGTCCAAGATGTCTGAGTCATAAAGGGAGATCCTATCTCCAATGGCCCTGAGTTCAAATCCTATCAGCAGCAAAAGAATGTAAATTCTTCCAAGCCATATTCTCTGAAATAAAAGTCAAGCTAGCACAAAGGGAAAGCCAATTTATATGACCTATAAAAAGTGGACAGACAGCAAAAATAAACATACATCATGACTACTTTGTGAGTTACAGTTGCAACCCCAGATTAATTCTTTCATGGAAGAACTCCACAAATTTGCCTGCTTCTTTTTTCTCATTCTTCTTTTTAGTTTCCTAAAGGCTCAGTCAGCAATTAGTCAACAACCCTGCTCATATTTAACTGTCTTCCTTATTCACTAAAGTTCTCTTAAGTTACCCACGCCTATTTTTGTGCCCTTTCGGAACACTTAATTACCTCCATATCATGGATCCCTTCAAGAGCAACAAGAAAGACACAGAGAGAGACTCAAGGAAGTTGATTGTCTTCAATTTGCTCCATTGCCCTTGGGTGGAATTTTCTCCACAACATTTTCATTGATAGTAGGACAATAGAGATTGGGCCTGCCCAAGCTTGTATCCACCAAAGATACACTGTCAGAGAGCCAAACTACTTGTGATCTGTTTCAGCTCGCAAATCTTTAACCACGTTTTACTGAGCTTTTCTACCTAGTCCTTACCA
The DNA here is from genome assembly GCF_023159225.1 of Perognathus longimembris pacificus. Taxonomy (NCBI): domain Eukaryota; kingdom Metazoa; phylum Chordata; class Mammalia; order Rodentia; family Heteromyidae; genus Perognathus; species Perognathus longimembris. The sequence goes on along the minus strand of NC_063162.1, from coordinate 132,484,205 downwards.
AAATTCATCTCTGTACATTTGCGAATTGTACTCAAATGCTTCTGAAGATAGAACTTAAAAGTGATTTGACCACACAATGTTACTGTTTTGCTCGAGTTCAGGAACCCCGAAAAGACCACCAGAGAGCAAGACAGATGTAAACAGCAAAGAGGCGTTTATTTGTGAGCTAGCTCGTACCTCCGCTGATGACGTTCAGAGGCCCCGAATCAAAATCTAGCAGTCTTTTTATATCATGAAACAACTCTTAAGCAGTCTGGGGAAACTTCCACACAGTCAGGCATATGTTTGATTAACAATACACCACACTAAGCAAGCAGAAGAAAATAGGCTAATCTTATCTATAGTTAACTTTGTTAGCAGAGGGCCATAGTTAACTCTGTTAGCAGAGGGCTATAGTTAAACTTTCTTAGCAGAGGGCTAAACTGCATTCCTAAAGTTAAACTTCGATCTCTGTTTACATCTAACACATACATCCTCCGTTTGAGACATTCAGCAGTTTTTCTCAAAAAATGTTGTGCAGGTTTTCTGTGTAACTTCCTGACTTGGGGGGAGCAAGCTTAGATTTTTAAGATGGAGTCACTTAGGCCTTTTCAGTTACAACAAATCAGCAGGGTCATAAAGAAAGTGGAATGGCAGAATCATCCTCTAAGACAGACTGTGAAAGAAGTAAGTAAGTGAACTCATTTATGCTTTCATGCTTTCTTTTTTTCTGAATAATTATTTATTGATTGTCACAGGGATGCACAGAGGGCTAAGGCAGTGGGTACATTTCTTGTACACTTTGTTACCTCCTCCCTCATTTCCCCCCTCCCCCTTCCCCCTGTCTTCCTCCCATGAGTTGCTCAGTTAGTTTACACCAAATGGTTTTGTAAGTATTGCTTTTGGAGTCGTTTGTCTTTTTATCCTTTGTCTCTCAATTTTGATATTCCCTTTCCCTTCCCTAGTTCTAACACACATATATACAGTATCCAGGGTACTCAGAAGAGATACAGGGATAGCGCAGGGACAACTACAGGAAGGGAATACAAGAAGAACAACAAAATAGCTATGACAATAGACTGAATAAAACATATGTGAAGAGTTGCAAAAGCATTTGATATTCAGTGGGTTTAATTTTTTTGTGTTGTGGAGGTTTTTGTTTTAACTTTGTTTTAAACCAGTAAATCATTGCCAACAAACATGTTAGTCCATGCCTGAAACTTCAACTGATTTTGGTAGTAATAGTGGATACACAGGTCTTAGCACAGTTTTAACATGTTTGTTTGTTTGTTTGGGGCTATGCTGGCATTTGAACTCACAGCCTTGCACTTGGTCAGCAACAATCAACCACTTCACCCAGGCCTACAACTCTTTTCAGATAGGGTATAATTTTTTGCCTGTGATGACCTGGGACTGTGATCCCCTACTTATGCCTACAGCATAGCTGGGATCACAGGAATGAATCATCAGGCTTAACTTTTTTTTTTTTTTGCCAGTCCTGGGCCTTGAACTCAGAGCGTGAGCACTGTCCCTGGCTTCTTTTTGCTCAAGGCTAGCACTCTGCCACTTGAGCCACAGTGCCACCTCTGGCCATTTTCTATATATGTGGTGCTGGGGAATCAAACCCAGGGCTTCATGTATATGAGTCAAGCACTCTTGCCACTAGGCCATATTCCCAGCCCCAGGCTTAACTTTTTGACTGAGATTGAATCTCTCTACATTTTTTCCTGGCTGGCATACAGCTTGATCTTGATGATTTCCCCTTCCTAAGTGGCCAGTATTATTATAGATGTAAGTCACCATGCCCAGATCACAGCTAATTTTATTTTCATAAAAATAGGTGAGTAGTCATCCTTATCTCATTATTAAATTTAGAGGAAAGGTTTTTTTATTTTTCTCATTAAGTATAATGCTGGCTGTCGGCTTGTGGTATACAGCTTTTATTACACTGAGAAATGTTCTATGTATTCCTAATTCTCCAGACCAATCTTGAATCCCATTTGAGCATCTTATATGATTTTTCTGGTAAATTGTTGAATTTTGTTGGGCCAGAAACTTATTGAGAAGTTCTGTATTGGTATTCACCAAAAAGATGGGTTTATATTTTTTATCTGCTTTTGGTATGAATGTTGTACTGGCTTCATAGAATGAGTTTGGTAGGGATCTGTCTACTTCATTGATGAATTTGAGGGATATTGGAGTGAGTTCTCCTTTGGAAGTCACAGTGAATTTGGCTGTAAATCCATCAGGTCCTGAGCTTTTCTTGGATTGGAGGTGTTTTATTGCCATTTCAATTACATGTCTGTTTAAGGCTTATATCTTGGTTCTGTTTGGGTATATCAATTTTCTCTAAGAATACATTCATTCTCCAATTTGTTGGCATAAAGTTTTTCAGTACCTATCAAAATCTACCAACTTTAATTCTCTACAAAGCCATAGTAACAAAAATAGCTTGGTGCTGGCACAGAATACCCTGAAGAGCAATGCAACAGAATAGAACTCCCAGAAATGAACCCACAAACCTATAGCTATCTATAGCCAAAACACAGATTTGAAGAAAGACAGCCTTGTCAGCAAATAGTGCTGGCAAAATTGACTATCCACATGCAGAAATTTGAAGTTACATCCTTATATATCTTGCACCAGAATCAATTCAAAATAGAAGAAAAACTTCAATGTAAGGCCATAAACCATGAAAATATCATAAGAAGTGTTAGGAGAAGCACTAGAACTCCTAGGCAAAAGTAAAAACTTTCTAAATAAAGATCTAGAATCACAACAAATCATAGAATGACTGGACAATGGCCTAATACCAAAATATACATATAGTTCAATAAATGAAGCCTCAAAGGAAATTCTCAAAGAAATAACAACCCAATTAATAAGTTTTCTAATGATTTAGAAAGAGACTTCTCAGACAAAGAAGTGAAAATGACCAATAGGCACATGAAGAAATGTTCACCATATCTGGCCTAAAGGAATGCAAACAAAAAAACAAAATAAAACAAAAACCATCAAGTTTCTACTTCATCCTAATTAGAATGGTGGTGAGTGAGAATATTGAAAGGGTTAACATTAATCAAGATGCACTGTATTCACAAACTGCTTTGGTGAATGGCAACTCCTCTGTAAAACTACTTAAAGATAATTAAATTATTCACAAAACCCTGACCATAGAAACTTTGAGATAATAAATTTGTTTCAAGACACACAGAGTTTGGTAATTCACTATGCAGCAACAGAAATCTAATATAGTGTTAAGAAATGAAGATAGCTTTATATTCTGACTCTTCCTATCCTTTGTGTACACAAGTCCCTATTCATTGGTGCACATTTTTCCTTGTGAGGCTGAGTCAAGCTGTCTCTGAAACTTTCTTGTTTTCTATCTGTCTCCCATACCAAACTTTCTTTGCAAGCACATAAATGTATCTCAGAGTCCTGGGTAAAACACATTCTTATCCTTGAACCTTGTCGCACAACGCTTATTCTGTGTGTGATAACTTTCCTCTTTGAAATCTTCTGTGGCTTACTCATAGATCAAAATTCAGAACAAATGAACATTTTCCTGTGAACACTTTTTAGACAACCTGCGCAACAACCATACAATTGCACTGTTGTATCTAATGATAATTTGTCCCTCGTTGCAGATATAATGTTTTCCTGTCTCCCATTGCAGATAAAATGTTTGATATATATTTGCATCAAAAACTGTCACACAAAGACTGGCACATTTTGAGTTGCAAGCAATTAATAATGATTTCCTGAACAAACAAGGCATAAATGAACAACACAGTTCTACATGTGGATCCAGAGTAATCATAATATGAAAGTTAAAGGTGTGATATGACTACTCAAAGAGGGAAAATGCTATTTTTTTCTTTCTTCTCACACTCTAAATAATTTCTGTCTTGTGTGGTTTGTAGTCTCACCCATAAATTAAAATTGAAAAAATAAAGTGTAGTTCAAAAATATTATTAATTTTAAATTATGCCGTAATCCCTTTTATATCTAGAAGTCCCTGATATGTATAGTATTGTACCACAATAATTTTACCTAATATTATAGAGTGCCTATAAACTAATATTTATAAAATGCTTTTCTTCCAAAATAAGCTTTTCAGCTACCAATCCTCACATCTTTCTTACTACTTTCATTGGGTCAGTGACTCAAAATAGTTTTCACATTAGCATTAAGTGGAAAAACTTTTAATAACTTGGATGGCCAGGCCACATTCAGTTCTATTAAGTGAGAATTTTGCTGGTAATGTATTTGTAAAACTCTTCAGGCGATTCTCATAATCAATATTGAGGATATGCTTCTAACAATGGTAAGTAGTAATTCATTATTACTCTTCACTGTTCCTTTTCCTTGAATAAAATGTGAATTGGCTATGATAGCTAAACTTGGTACTGCAAATGAGCTATCAAGTTGTCAAAAGTCAAAAATGTAGCAGGCCAATACCTGGGACATAATTGGCATCATAACATTTTGGAATCATGAATTTTTTTTTAAGTAAAAATCTCCATTGTTCAAAAACCCTTTAATACTGTCTCTACAGGCTGTGCTTCAAATTATTTAAACCTTTATCATCATATTGAAGTTACAATTTATAGTCTCTTTCTTTCCAGCTCCCTTCTTTCTCCTTCTGCTCACACATACTCTTGAGGTGAGAGAGATTCATTTGCAACCATTTTCTCTCCATTTCTTTCTATTATGTGGTGTTTAATCTGCTGTATTTAAATGTTGGTTTGCATTTACCAGTGTCATACAAAGTTGTTCTTTCAAGTGGGACAAATGTGATGTTGAAGTGATAACAGCATCTCCTCTAAGTTAAGTCCTTCCTTTTGCTTCAGTGGAAATTGTTCCAAATAAGAAATAACTATGAATTTCAGATACAAGTTAGTCATCTCCTTGATCTTCTTTTTGTTTTTCACTTAAAGTTGCATATTTATGAGATTCTTCTTCTTCAGAAAACATGATATGCATATATATGTTTCCATTCATTATTTAAAAGAAGATACAACATTATCAACTCATGACAAAGTTGTTTCTAAATCATCAGCCACCTTTTAGCACGTTTTGTTACCTCTCCCCTTCTTTCAATTTATCTTAAGTATTACTTTCATGTCTTTCAGAAATAAGACAGAAGCATCTTGCTTTGCTGTTATTTGGTGGAGAGACAAGTTTCTACACATGCTATATTTGTTTTTAGTTTCAGGTGAGATATATTTTAAAATATTATTATAGTATGATCACTGGTTATAATTAATAAGAGACCATTAACTATTTCAGTAAGGATGCTAAATACAAATCCATATTATACCTAAGTAGATAGCCATGTACTTACTTTAGAAGCATTTGTTAAGCATCCATATTATTGCAGTCATTTCTAATTCCTTCTGAAAACAGAAAACTTCAGGTTTGAACAAGACAGTGCCTACACTAAGTTCACTGAACACCCGGAACTGTTCATACCCACATAAGATTATCTGAACAGAAGACATTTTTACACTGTAATTTGTTATTTTGTTTTTTGGCTGTATACAAACACTTGCAGATGAAAATGAGTTTCATATTTCACTAGGTTTTTGATGTATGGGAAAATTTCATCAATGTTTTAAAGTACAACAGCAAAAATGTAAACTGGTTTTAAATTTTAAAGTCAATGCTATGTTTTTTTAGGGATCTGGATGCTAGAATTTGGTAGAATTTGAATATAATGGTACTATCTGGAATTTCACCAATGGCAACAACATGTTTCCAATGGAAGGAGGGTTGTTTTTATCTTGTTTGAATTTTAGTGTATTGTACCAATGGTGTAGGATGAAACGTAGACAGTATATTGATTTCTAAGGTAGTCTTTAGAAAGGAGGTTAGTGCATTGAAAAAGTGATTCAGAAGAAATGCCACAGTTTCCAACACAGGGTAGAATTCCCTTCACCCTGCTGTAGATAATGGAGAAAAGTAAGTTTATTATCATTGAGAAAATATGAGGGCAAGAGGAGCTTGGAGTCAGTAAACATTTCTTGGTAATACCGTGTCAGGATCTCTGAGAACCCCTTCTCCTCACTTCTCCGGAGGAGATGCCCAACTGTTGGGGTCTCTAGGACCCCTTCCCCCCATCTCCTGGGGGAATGCCTGAACCTCGATTCTATGGAAGAAATCCACCGTACCCCTCATACTGGCAGAAGGAGTAAGGCGTGTCCTTACTGGACTGCTCTAGGCTGAAGTAGGATGCCGAAATCCCTTCCTCGGCCCCCCATAATGTGTCAGGAATAGCAGGACAAAGATAATGGGGAGACGGCTGGATGGTTGAATGAGTCTCAAAGGATTTAATTGGGAGGGGGGTTTATATAGAGGTAATGGCGGGAATGGGAAGGACTTGGGCCATTGGCTAAGCCGGGTTGCCCATCAGGTGATGTCATGAACCTTCCTTTGTGGGCTGGACAATCCCTATCATGGTGGCACGCACGTGTCTGCCTCCTCCAGGGGCGGGGTCTTCTCTTCCGGTTGAGCCCGGAAGGTGGGAGGGACTTGCTGTTACACTGTCCCAGGGCTGGGGGAAGGGCAGCGTCTCGTTCTTGGCACCCTTTCCCACCAAGGCCAAAACTGAGTCCCCAACAATACCGTATTTCTTGATCATAAACAACTCAGGGAAGTTCCTATCCTAGACAAGATCCTATTAGGATATTACTATAAAGAGTGACAGAGTTAGGTCCATGCTTGTTGCTAATCATGATGGGAAGAACCTCTTTGAGATTTGGCCATACCATGTCTATCAAAGTCTCAACTGAGGATGTCCAGATACAAGATCAGCAGGGGATCTCAAACCAGTCAAGACCACACACAGTATGTGCATTGTCAGATAGTCTCTGTGCTAAGGTACTTAATGCTTCTTGTTTAAGATTGGATACAATATCATTCTCTTTTTTTTTTACATATTTAAATTTTTCTTTTTTTTACAATTGAACAAAACAGTGCATCTTGATCAGTGTCATCCCTTCAATACCCCCATCTTGGACTGACTTCTTCCCTTCCTTTTCTTAATTTTGTGGTATAGAAAATGAATTCTTGATGACATTCTCCCTTTGATCCTTTCATGTGTCTACCTTTCTCGCCTTGGTCCCACTCCTCCCTTGAAGTACCCACTCTCTGGGACTTGTTTTGTTTGGTTTAGACTCAGTCTTTCTAAAGAATTAAACTATTTGACATTTCCATAGAGAGTGGATTATACTTTGGTTAATTCATTTGTAACCAGTTGCATATTACTCAGTGTCTGAGTAATCTGACCATTCACAGACAATGGCACCTGTGAACAAAACTCCCTTCAGCCCTTCACCATTCAGAAAGAAAGATGAACAAAGAAACTTTGCTCTCTTTTTTTATTTTTGCATTTCCATTCTTTTTATTTTTGACTGATTGATACAGTAAATTATAGAACATAAGTGATTGTCCCACAACTGAGAGGTTTGTTTACAAGCATTAGGAAAAAGAAGTTTGTGTTCCACTTTTTTCCAGGATGATTCACTCCAGATTCCTGATGCTGTATTCACAGGACACATGTACCCCACAAGCATTCAGAAAATCCTGAGGCTTCAGAGCTAGGATTGAACTGAAAATCCAAAGACCAGACAACCTGTCATTCCCACCTGCAGTGAATTTTGGAATTTAGGTCCCTGGAGAATGCACTTCCCTCCCTCTGATGCTGAGAAGAGATTCCAGAAGAGACCTGCCTGACTACACAGGCGGAGCAAAGAGTCCAGGAAAATCCTCCTTTGTGACCACCCAGGAACCATTGGAAGTCAGGCTATAGAATTCGCACTTTTTGTGGCGATGGCAGACCTGGCTACAGATCTGGGCCTTCTGGGTTCTTACCTCGCTCAATGCTTGGGCCAAGCCAGCCTGAACCTGGGTAAATCTCTCCGGGTCAATGCTTTCTAGCCCCCAGGTTTGAGGACGATAGCACTCCAGAGGGGCAGGATAGAGCCCTAGTCTCAAATGGCCCAGCCTGGCCAAATGGCTCATGAGACTCTTGAAGGTGGCCATGGAGATGCGGTTTTCCCAGAAACTGAAGAAACTGAGCCGAGAGCACTGGCTCAGAGCGGGCAAAATGGTCAACAGCTGGGCGTCAGTGATGGCACAGTCCTCTAGGGCCAGGGTCATCAGGCTGCCAGCCACTTTCCTCAGCAGGGCTCGCAGGGGCTCAGGACGGAAGCGATCCATGCACAAACTCCTCAGACGCAGGTGCTGGAGCTGCCTGGTGCAGGGACACCGGGACAGAAACCTCAAGTCGGATTCCTTCAGTGGACATGAACTCAATGACAAAGTCTTCAAAGGCATCCGGTTCCTGAGGATGGCGGGTAGCTTTCCATAAAGGAAGAAGACATCATGCACATGAAACTCCTGGAGATACTGCAGCTGCCCCAGGTGTGGTGCGTATTTGCGAGAATACCGTAAGTTTTGGGGCCTTGACTTGTAGAAGTCGGCACTCATCTTGGAGAATTTGAAGATGTGAAGGTTTTTCATCTGGCCAAGGTAAGGTGCAAACTTTTTCATGGTTTCTCGATGCCAGAATTTACTTACCTTCAGCTCCTGGATGGAGCCCAGATGCACAGCAAGAAGAGCCTTCTGAATTTTGTAGATGGAGCCAGAGAGAATCTGCAGCTTCCTTGAGCACAGCAGGACCCGTTCTTTCCTCTTCCTGACCCACTGCAGCAGATAGGCTTGGAAAGCATCCTGGTTGCCATCTTTGATGACAACATCCATGAGAATCATCAAGCGCAGCTCTCCCGTCATCAATGAACCACAGCTCTCTGTTGGCTTGTCAGTCAGGATGTCTGCATAAGAGATTTCCGCCACGGAGGGGAAGCCCCATGTCCATATATCCACATGCTCCTTCCGCAGATCCAGCACTTGCAGTTTACACCGCCCGGGGCACTCCTTCTTGTCAAGTAGCAGATCGAGCCCATCCAGGACAGCCTTGAAGGTTTCCAGGTCTCTTGACTCTTCCACGTATGACAGAGGGAGGCAGGAGAATGGCCAGGTCTGTAACATGGCCTTAAGCACCCCTGTGTGGCTCTGGGTGTAGACCTCCCTCAAGAGCAAAGGGAAGAGGTGTGGCACATCTTCCAGGGCAGAGATGGCTAGGGCCTCGTTGCTCAGCAGGCTTTGAATGGCCAGATGCTGGAGCGAAGGTGGGGTCCTGGTGCTCATCTTGTTGGATGAGATGTTAATCAGGTGTGCAGGGCTTTCTGAATCCCAGCCCAGCCAGGCACTGACTGCACTGACTGCCGGCTCCAGAACTCTCTGCTCTTCTCTGGCCCTTGGCATCTTTATACCCCAACCCCACCCTCATGATTGCACGTTAACCAACCAGAGAACAGCTTCTGATGGGTTTTCTGAGACACACCCACCACACCTTGACTGGATCTCACCAGCTGGATTAATTCAAACAGTTCTACACAACGTGATAGGATTATAGGTGTGACCCACAGAGGCCGGCTTCCATTTCAAACCTGTAGTACTCTGAACACAAAAATTTCCCACACTTGGAATGACTTGGAAAAAAAATCATACTAAATGAAGTGAGCCAGACCCAAAGAAACATAGATTCTATGGTTTCCTTCATAGAAAATAATTAGTACATGTCTAGGATAATCCTAACAGGAGATCACAATAGCTCAACAGCTATGTACATATGAACCCATAAGATGATGGTAAGGAAAATGAACTTCAAGTTAGAGGAGCAAGTGGGTTATCATTGCTGTTGTTATTTCCAACATAATATGTGAAATTATGCCTTTTTCTTTTGTCTTTCTTCCCCATGGTTTTACCCTGATGTCACGGTAACTGATTTTGCACCTTGGATGTTGTATATATATGTATTGGAACTAGGGAAGGGAAGGGGAATATCAAAATGGAGAGACAAAAGATAAAAGACAAACAAATGCAACAGCAAAACTACAGGCTGTAAACCAACTGTACAACTCATGGGGGGAGAGAGATGGGGGAAGGGAATGAGAGAGGAGGAAACAAGTTGAATAAGAAATATATGCACTGCTTTAAGTATAAAACCGTACATCACTTTGACAATAACTAAATATATATATTTTACAATATATTTTTACAATATATATTTTACAATATATATACAATAATATATTTTACAAAAGATTTCCTGCCCTTCTTTGTTAATCCCTCAAAATCTTCCTTCAGATATTAAAATGCCCTTAGCCTGCAAAAGTTATCAGAACATTATCCTGTCCATCCTTATAGCATCCACAAAAACTTCTCTAGGAAATTCTTTCTTTTCCTTCCTTTGTTCATTTGTTTCTTTCTTCCTTTCCGCTTCTCTCTTTTTTTTTCCCTGCTGGTCCCAAGGTTTAAACCAAGGGCCTGGTTAAGGGGCCTCAGCTGGGGGGGGGGGGTGGCTTTAACTCCCTCCCTCTCTCCCTCCCTCCCTTCTTCCCTCCCTTTCTTCTTTCCTTCCATCTTTTTGTGCTGGTCCTAGAACTTCACCTCTGAGCTTGTACACTGTATCTTAGCTATTACTCATCAAGGCTAGTGCTCTACCACTTGAGCCATGACAGTAGTTCTAACTTTTTCTGTGGAGTTAATTGGAGATAAGAGTCTGGATACTGTCAGAGAAATGGCTGTTTGTGAGAGAACCAAATAAGTATAGTGAAAAATGTCAAGAAATGGCCCCTTGAGGAGGGTAACATCCCAAGAATTACAAAACATTTTTTGGTCCTGTCAATATTCATGGACTTAACTCCCAATTAAATTACAGAGACAGACTAATTGGATCAAAAACAAAACCCATCTATCTTCTGTCTTCAAGAGGTACCCATTTCCAACAGAAACAAACATATTCTAAATGTGAAAGGCTGGGATAAATTCTGTTGAGCAAACAACTCCACGAACAGGGAAAAATAAGAATGCTAATCACAGACAAAAAAAGGCTTTCAAATTAGTGACAAGAGACTATAAAGGACATGACATACTAATAAGTGGATTTTTCCTAAAGGAGGATATAACTAATCCTAATATCTATAAACCAATCCCGAGCACCCACCTTCATCAAACGGATACTACTTACCAATATCCTGAATAGGTTGTCAAATATCCACATGATGGTTATTGTGTAACTAAGAGTTTCTTTTGGTTTTTGATTTTGTGTGAATACTGGGATTTAAATGGTGTGAAATGTGTCTGATCTCTCCTTTCCCTGATGATTGTTTGAGAGTAAGTAATTATACTTTTTGTGTGTCTGTGCCATACAATTGTGGATGTATGGGACCCAGGTGTTGTCTCCTAGCTTGTTTTCTTCTCAAAGTTAGTGATCGAACACATGAGCCACAGCTCCACTTTTACCTTTTTGGGGGTTCATTAGAGATGAAGAGTTTCACAGATTTTTCTGCCTGAATCATGAAATTGTAACCCTTCATATACCAACTTCACAATAAGTTTTAAAATGTTTAATAGAATGACTTTCTCAGACTTTCCTGACAGCCTGGCTTTGAACTGGCATTTTCTGTTCTCACCCTTTTCACTAGTAAGGTTGTAGGCCGGCATCACCCAATGCCACTATGAGTCAATTTTTGGGTGTGTGGTATGCCTGGGTGGGCAGGAAGTGAACATTCCTTCTAGAAGAGCAAATGAAGTGTGGCCTGCATTCTCAAGGCATATTTGATCAAATCTCTAACTGGCTTTAGATACAAATATTATTATATTTAGATTATTATTATATTAGATTATTATATTTATATATTATATTTAGATCACAAATATTTTGGAAAAGCAGAAAGAATTCTCTTGGTTTCATGGGATGTCCTTTGGAATTTGGTTTTGAATGTTTTTGAAAGAATCTGTTCCAGCCATCCAGGGGACCATGAAAAGATAGTCATAGATAGCAGAAGAAGGTTTATAAGGAGGTTTATTGGTGGGGCCATATCTCCCATAGGAGAGAGAGCAATATGGTGTCCTGAACATAGCTTTTTTAAAAAGCCATCTAAATAAGAACATAAAAAGATGAAGAATGTCATAGAACAATTTTAAAATAATAAAAATAATTTATCAGTGATAGGACCTCACAGCTCCAAAATTGTAGAAGTTATTCACTTTGGAACAGATATGTATTGCCCTCCATTTTTTGTTCTTTAAGAGTTACTATATATCAGGATCTGGGAATGTGGCTTAGTGGTATAGTGTTTGCCTAGAATGTTTGAAGCCCTGGGTTCAATTCCTCAGAACTACATAAACAGAAAAAGCCGGAAGTGGCGCTGTGGCTAAAGTGGTAGAGTGTTATCCTTGAGCAAAAGAAGCTCAGGGACAGTGCTCAGGCCCTGAGTTCAAGCTCCAAGACTGGCAAAAAAAAAAGTTACTACATATCAAAGAGGATGAGGATAAGTATTTGGGATTGTGTTTGGGATATGATTAAGTTTAAGTTAAAATGCTCAGAATTTGTCCTCCCAACATGTTCTGCTGTGGGAATTTCCTACTGTGCTACTATGTAAACCTTTTAGTGTGCTAAAGGGAGGTCAGACCCAGGTCATCTTTTTTTTTTTCTCCTTTTGTATCTTCAATTGTAGTTGGTTAAAAAAAAAATTGTCTACTTTAGGATTCTCCCTATGCTAAGTTGGATCCAAGGACCAGTTTTTGTGCTTTCTTATGCAATACTTTGAAATGGATCCATTTTAAGACTTTAAAAGAACAGAAAATAAAAGAAAATTCAATGTGATTATTGATTTTTGAGAGATTTAGTGTTGGGGAACTAAGCCATTAAAAAAATTTCTAGCTTTGAGTCTTTAATCGACTAAGCCATATTTTAGTATTGCTTTGTTTATGACAGAAGAGAAACCAATAATGAGATATATGGTGTTTCCAAACTTTCTTCATGAATTAGTTTTTGGAAGGTACTATTCCTAGTGCTTTGTCTCTCCATTTGTTTTTTTTTTTTCCTCTTTAAAGCATTTATATGCTATTGGAGTAACAATGTTTTCAATTGAAACATGTCATTTCCTTGAAAGTTTATTAAAATCAATTTATGATCTCCTATCTCCAATTGTTTATTTATTCCTGACCAATTTCTCTGAACTTTACATAAATGCCATAATGTAATGTTCCATCTTCCCTCCAATTCTCAAAAGTAACACTCCTGGTAAACTCTGCTGCAAATCTGGGCCACCTAGGTGAAAACAGCTATGCACAACTCAACTCCTTCTGATGACACGTGAAAGGAAAAGGTCAAATGATACTAGAAATTGACAGTAGACTTCCTGAGTCTGAGCATTACATAATTTTTCCTTGAAGTGTTCTGTTAAAATTATCTTCCTCTTACACTATTTTGCAATTTGTATGTAGTCAGTCTCCAAGTTTATTCTTTTTTCAGGCAGTCTTTCCTCTCTTTTTCTATATTCTTTCTTTAAGTCACTCTGTCATTGTCCTAAGTCATTATTCATCATCCTGGGTTCCAGGAAAGACAGGACTGATCCATAATATCTTTGTGACCAAGGACTGAAACTACCCTCAAAGAACCAACAGTCTTTCAGGAAAGAGCATCCCAAACGAGGATATTTAGTGATAATAGACAGGCTACACTGGAGATGGAGGGATTATTCCACGGGAACACTATTACTCCACTCAAGTATTGTCCAGTTAGGCAATACTTGTAACTGGGACTCTAGTTGTTCCCCTGCCTGCATTCTTCCTCTGTTTACACCCATCCTACTTGTCAGTGCCCTAGAGATGGCTAATGATGCACCAAAGTGCATCTTTCTGTGATATCATGCATACAATAAATCTCCTCTGTCTGCCTCCTTTCTCACTTTGCCTCTTTATTTGACATGAGGGAGGCAAGTACCTGGATACAGCATACTCCTTTCCTAGTATGTGTCATATCCTTCCTGATTTATTCTATTGCCAGACTCAAGGACTGACGTAGATAGCTGCACTGACTTTCTAGTGAAAACAATAGTTTCAGAAGAGATACCATAAGCAACAAACAAAATTAAAACATAGATAATTGAAAAGTAAGGACTGTTCAAGTGGACACTTACATATTTGTAGTGAAAAGGGGATAGTACAAGAAGAGAAAGAAAGGAACAGAAATGATATCAGAGTATTTACTGATAATCTAGGAATTGTTTTCTCATTTGTATATACAGACTAGATTACCTTCTTTGTTTTTGCAGTGATTTGCCTTTTCGGTTTCTTTGCACTTTCACATAGGCTGTGAATTTCTAGCTAATATTTTTTTAGCCTTACACGTCTCTTTTGATGCTCTCATTACTAGAGATGTTAATATGTGCCTATTGTAGATGCTCAAATTAGTTGTATGAATCTCTGTTTCTTGATAGGACATCTATGACTTTGCTGAAGGTAGTATTTTTAATTTGAAACCCCTTTTCTTCCAACTAATGCTCATATGTAGGTTGACATATGGGTTCTCTGAGATATTCTTCTTGTATATTTCACTTGCTCTAAATCTTAATTTGTGTTTTCATTTCATGTTTATCTACTTCCTTTAATTGGCTTTTAGGCTTTTAATAGTAAGACATCTTATTTTCTGCTTCAGTTGTAGTTTTTACAGTAATTACAAGAGAAGAGGCTCGATAACTAATATTACCATATTTTAACTTATTTTTGTTAAAGCACAAACTGGATTTTGTTTTTGCAGTAGTTTGCTAGTCCCAAAGAGTATCTGGTCTTATTCATATTAATAACACAGTTATTGCATTAAAAAGTCCTTACTTGTGTCTTTCTTGTGTACCATCTGTGAACACAAAAGATTATAATTTTTAAAAACAAAGACATGTTTTGCTAAACTAATTATGTCATTTGGTTTTTCCTTTGAGAACTATCATGCGTTTCACAACTTAAAGGATATTTTTGTTCTCATTTATTCTACCAGCTCTCCTTCATTAGTTTAATGTTGTATGCATTCTTGCGGTGATGCTGTCTAAGCTTTAGTCATGGTCTGTTAAATCTTTTTCCTGAAATGCCTGATCCCATCACCTTCCATTATGGTGTGTATCTTTCAAGATTCATTTCACATGATTCTTTCTTCATGACACCATTCACAATTCATTTCTGTGACTTCTGAACTTCGTTAGCATTCTGATTTCACCTGTGCCATCACAAATATTTTACATTTATTCAAATGGCATTGGGCTCCTTTCTTGTATCAGATGCTGGCATATACAAGGATGAATGACACAGGGTCTGTGTCCTCAAGAATGCTTGTACTACTAGGGGGAAACAAAAAATTATGTGATGCATTTAGAATAAAAATAACCATAGCAGAATAAAGGACGTTAGAGAAGGGAAATTTCCATTATTCCAATGCCAACAAAATCTATGAAGCAACATGATATGTAAGACAATTATTTTTAATAAAGTAGGTATTGGAGATCAGTACAAACACTATAGGTTGTAGAGAATACTTAGCTTTAACACAACGTTATATACAGAGAATTACATATACTCTGGCTATTTTTATAATTGTTACTCATCTTTTAAATATTTTTATTGTCTATAAGCAGTTTTACAAATGAGTTGCCATTGGACAGAGTAGTTTATGAATATAGTGAATCTTGAACTATGTCAACCTTCTCAACATTCTCACTCAACCCTCCCAAACCACTCCTACCCTCACTTTTTAAAATTTTTTAGGATATTTATTGAATTTTTGACACTTAACAAAGCAGTTTATGAATATAATGCATGCTGATCTATTTCATCCCCTTTAACATTTTCATCTACTTGTGACCCACTCTCTTCCCTTACTTTTCTTACTTTTTCCTAAATGCATTCACTCCCATACCTTCACCTTCAGAGTATAAAATAGGAGCTGAGCATGGAAAGGCATAAAACAAAAAGGAGAGAGCAAATCTTGTGTGCCAGTAAAGATCAGCCATTGTCTGACTAATGCAAGGAATAAATAATACATTTTTAAATAATCAAGAAATATTTTGGAAGAGTCATATCATTTACATTAACTTTGGAAATCCAAAATCCACTAAAAACAGCCATTGCTAGTTAATTAATCACTGATTCATTGTCTATAGAGAAAATTACATTTCAAAATAAAATTTAAAAATAGAAGAGAAAAATTTGAATCAAAGGAGACCAGAATCTTATTTTCCCATTTCCCCCACCATTTTCAGACTTCTTATGGAATACTTTATTCAGCTGAACAAATATGACATTTACAGGATGAAATCTACCTTAGAAATTTTGAAACAGGAAATATTTGAGGATATGTGGGAAGAATAAGAGGATAAAACTCCAATAGGCATTCCTTGTGTTTGATATTGAATCAGATGAACTATCATTAACCTTTCAGTGATCAAATTTTGCAATATCCATAAGGTAAATCACAAGCATTCCTAGCTTCTTACCCAGATTGTCTGACGTTGTATTCCTTTATTTATCTTTTCTTTGAAGAGAATGAAACATGGATTTTAAAAAATTATCATAGGAACAAATTATATTTTAATTATTATAATTTTAATTTTACTATAGTTTACTAAGCATTTATTTTACATACAAATGAGTATTTGACATACTTTCTGAGCAATGTAATGAGTTCATACATCACCTCTACTCATAGGTCAGAAAAAAAAAGAGTACATTTGTAAGTAACATAGAATGACTTGGGGCAAGGATGGCTGCATTTTCACCACTGTTTTAAAGACTCTAGTGACTTCTCTATGTAAACATTCAGAGTTAACTCAATTCCCATTTTATTGATAAATACTCCAGAAAGAAAAAAAATTAATATACAATCTTAGATTCAACTGTAAACACATTCTAAAAATAGCCACTCTTTGCTATTAAGAACTTGGGAGGCCTGAGAATGTGGCCTCGTGGTAGAGTGCTTGCCTAGCATGCATGAAGCCTTGGGTTCGCTTCCTCAGTGCCACATTAACAGAAAAAGCCAAAAGTGGCGCTCAAGTGGCAGAGTGCTAGCCTTAAGCAAAAGAAGCTCAGGGACTGTGTGCAGACCCTGAGTTCAAGCCCCAGGACTGGTAAACACACACACACACACACACACACACACACACACGAAACAAAACAAACACACACAGTGAGACACACACGAAACAAAACAAAATTAAGAACTTGGGGAAAATAATAGGCTCTCGTTTGATTTATTTATCCAAAGTGACAGTCAGAAAGCATAACACAGGACAAGAATCAGTAGGCTCTTTTTCTAGGGAATCAGTTATGAATGCAGATTTATCCAATAATGAACTGGAGATAGACCAGTATGGAGATAATGAATGTATTAGAGACCATAGGATCTGACCAAGAAGAGTTAGGTAGGTAAAGTGCTTGAAGTTCTAAGACGGTTGGGCTTCCATTTGTGAAGGATAAAATATCCTCCATATTCTAACATACTTGATTTACTCATCAACAAATCTCATGATCAAGACTCCAGATTTTTCCTTTCAAGTTTTTGACAGCCTATATTGAAGCTAAATTTAAAAGTTCATAGAACAAACTAACATTTGTCAGTCTGAAAAGCCCAGAGAAAGCCCGGCATATCGAGAATAAAGTCCAAATTGTGCTGTATTAATTAATATTTGCTTTTGCTACAATTATAAATCATTCAAGGGAAAAAAGAAATTTCTCAATGATTAAGATGGTGATAGATTGTACTTAGATAATTTGTCCAAGGAATTTCTTTTTAACTCAGGCTTGTTGGAAACAGCATAAATTTTGCTGCTAATGGTGGATGGATTCTAATGCAAATTTAGGTCAGCCAGGCATAAAAGACAGCAGCAGCTGGCAAAGATGGTGTTATTTATTTTCTGGATATACCATCTATCAAACTCTTCTTCCCTTCCTGAAATGCATTCAGAAACCATGAAGACAAAGTAAGCGGTAGAGATGTTGTACAACCCTGGGAGCTTCTTTTTCTGAACTTAATGGAATCAAGTGGAAATCAAGTCTTCTGTAAATGAACATAGTGTACTCATCTAAGCCAGACACGAAGGAGCGAAGAATGTGGTCACTAAGCAGAGAGAAATGGTTGCTCACCGCCCACCTCAGGTCCTGTTTGAGGAGCATGTCAGATACCTTCTCTGAACCTCCACCTCAAAACACAAGAATGTCAACCACAAAATGGTAAACAGGCATTACTCAGCTATTGATTACTCATTCTTCCTAATAGCATAGGGACAAATACAAATGAATAATGAAACCATTAGGTTTAATGTACTTGAGCCAAATCATCAATAGTAGGGATTTCCTCCACACCGATTCTGGCGTAATGATATTTTGTAATAATATAATTTGAACTCAGAAGATCTCTTTTACATAGTAAAAAGTTTAGGTGGGATTATAAGTATAACTTCATCTACAATCTTGAATATACAACCATTGTCCTATAACTTTTTTGTTTTTTAATGCTAGTATTGGAGTTTGGTGCTAGGGTCTTATGTTCTTGCTTAGCTTTTTGCTTTCAAGGCTGAGCTCTACCACATGAAACACAACTCCACTTCTGACCTTGAGTCTTTTGAAGAGTACTTTTTGGTTAAATGGTAGACTATATCCCATTTGTGTTTGAATATTTTGGATTTCCATGGACTCATACACCTCTGATGAGTACAGTAGCAGCAACTTTGGGTCCTTTCCAGTATATATCAGAAGATATAGTGCATTTCATTAATGGAATTTGTAGTGACTATTTACCTAAGATTCTGTCAGCAGGTTTTGAATTCCTCCACTACAAATTACTATTTTCCAAGTTGTAACTCATGAATACTATTGGGAAAATATTTGAAGCCATGCAAATACCCATTTTGCTGGGAATATGGCCTAGTGGTAGAGTGCTTGCCTCATATACATGAAGCTCTGGGTTCCATTCCTCAGCACCACATATATAGATAAAGAAGCCAGAAGTGGCACTGTGGCTCAAGTGGCAGAGTGCTAGCCTTGAGCACAAAAGAAGCCAGGGACAGTGCTCAGGCCCTGAGTCCATGCCCCAGGTCTGGCAACAAAAACAAAACAAATAAACAAAGCAAATACCCACTTTGTCCATCAGTTTTTCACCCACTAATTGCAGCTGCCATTGTGTGCCTATGTAATAAGGATTTTCAGTATGCTTATTCAATGGTAACATTATTTACAGAGATGAAAATCTTAGTTATCCTAAATTGATGATTGCATATTGTATATTTGTACTGTTATGTATTATATATAATACATATGTATAAATGAGATATGTCATGAAAAAAGTTACTAAGATCATAATTTGGAAAATACCTTATCTATTCTGCATTTGTTAGTTATACTTATTCAATTAAAGAGTACTCCTGTACATTTATTTATATATTTAATTGTTCATATCAGTTTGGACTTAGAGATTTTGCTTAATCCAATAATATCAAGAGCTTAACATCTTAATCTGTATTCATAATAGGCTTCTTTTTAGGTCCAACTATTTAATTTCTGCCATAACTTAACTTCTTTCTCTCTCTCATTGGACCTTGCAGGTTTAGTCCATTTTGCCATTATCTTTGTCTTTTGATTTCTTTCTGCCTCACCACAAGTCCTCCTTTAAAAAATTCTAGCTCTAATATTCTATTTTCCTTTTGTCAAAAATTTATCTTTTCTCATCTCCCATATCCCAATTTTATTTTTTCTATGTTTTATCCTTTCCCCATTTTTGATATTATTTTATGCATAGGAGCTGATGAGCAGATATAATCTGTCTAGTATGAACAAAGATAAATTGTCTCTTCTCATCTTTTGGAAATAGTCCATTTATTCTTTTGACTTTCAAGATGAATGTGAGCAAATTAAAGGACTCTTTCCTTTATTTTGACTATCAATTTTCAAGTGCCTGGTAAAGTGACTGTTGGTGGCATTCGTGATGGTTGTACCTCTCCTATTATTATGGATGACATCAGAGAAGGACTGACAATACTTTTTGAACAGTGATTGATTCTACCTGCCTTTGAACTAAAAATAATTTAAAATAGTATATTCTTCTTTGGATGAGAATTTAAAATTTTATCTTTTGTATCTGTGACCAACAGTCATTTAAATCATTTATAGGCTCTTGCAGTTAAAGCTACATCAAATATATAAATTTTCTCTCTTAACCAGTGGTTATAAATAGGACTTTCTTTGCAAGGTACATCAAAATACATATCCATGACCCACATTTTATTGTAGTTGTAGAATAGAAATTTTTAAAGGGGAATGGAACCATAAATCAACTCTTTCTTCCCTTCCCTCACTTTCTTTCTCTTTCTGCCTTCCTCTCTCTATTCATTGGGAAATTCTAATCAAAGTGTGTGTGTGTGTGTGTGTGTATGTGAGTGTGTGTGTGAATTGTAAAAGATAGCTCCACAACTATAAGTCAAGGGAAATTCCCTATCAGTGAGACAGCAACAGCCAAACACAACTCAATTGATCTAACTATATGTATTTTTCTGTTTAGAAAGTAGGTTTAGATCTTTGAAATCCTGAATGGTTTCTAATGCAACAATGAGAGGTAGATAGCAGACATCTTTCAAATGAAAGATATTGTACATTTAGCAGTGGATAATTAACAAAATCATCTACCATTGCATTTGGCATATGGGTTGAGCAGATTTGTAGAAGCCTGGGAATTTGGGATTGGATCTAAAACTCCAACTTCAAAAAGAACCCAATATATCCACCATAAATCTGAAGAAATACCTCAAAAAATCACCTACAACTCCAGACACAAAGAGTAAATTGGAATCTTAGAGAGGTTTGGGATTTTAAAGGTAAATTTCTTTTATAGCAGGTACATTCTCATTAGAGAACAGGCAGATAGGGTTGTGTTAAATCTCAAATTTTTACCATTACTCTTATTGAACTCTCAGTTGTTTTAACAAAGCATCCTTACAGACCATCTATTACTGAGAAGAGTCCATACAAAGCTTCTAAGAAGTAGTCTTCTACTATTTAAAGAGGAACCACCTGAACTGGTGCTTGATTAGAAGACACTTAAGTAGAAAATTATCCTTCCTTCAAAGCGAACTTGTATCTTAATCACTTCATTATAATGTGACCCAATTATTAGTTGAGAACATGTTGTAGGCATGCCTTAAAAAATCTCATCTAAAATTATGGTAGTAAGATGTGTCTGTATCTATATCTAAATTGCAAGCATTACATAGATATGTTTCATTAGGTAGATAGCTTTATGTGTATAAGTCTATAATGTGTTACTAGATCACAATTACTGATAGGACATAGATGTAGATATATTTAAATTATAATCTAAATTAAAGAATGTATTAGTGATATTATTTAAATTCTACAACATATTCTTCTGTCATTAAAAATTTCTTTGAAAGAAAAAAACATTAACACAAGCCTTTCCAATATGACCTTTTAGTGGCTGTGAAATAAAATCTATTCATGGCAATGACTGCTTCCAAGATAAATCTTTTTCTAACATTGTGGAGGGCTGCTCATTTTCAAAATCACTTCCTATAAAGGAGCTGTTGAGAATGTTTTAAATCCATGAAGCTGGCTAAATGAGACTATCAGTTATCAAACACATACAAGTAGAGAAAAGTGGGATATCTGGAGCTCCACATTATTTCCATAGTTGTAAAAGAATTCTAAGATGAGACAATTTAGCTTTCAAAGCAAAGTCATAGACAACCTCTGCCCAAAAGATGCCTGACAAAAAATAGGCACTCAAAAATGTGTCCATATAAATCAGTTAGACTGTATATTTTCTACATCATTTATTTGGAAAAGTTACTAATTTACTATATGATTTCACCCAGTTTTTAGCCTGTAACTATTCCTGAATTGCTAATTTTATGTAAGAGGGAATATTATATTAATAAAAAGGACTATCTAGTATTTGTGAGAAGTTATCATCTACCCGATCATATGGCAATGAAGATTTGCATTGGATGGTTCTAGAAACTGGAATCACAACCCATTTCCTGATTGGAATTTCTGCTAGCTAGGAAGAGGCATCACAGTGAAAGTCTGACTCTAGACATTCTCTGTCCTTTCAAGCCTATGATGTACAGAAAATTATTTAGACAATATTTCTAATTCTCTGAGCTATCTGGGATATTGTGTTAAGGTATGTTGGCTGATTAGATAATGAAATGTCCCAAGTGTTTGTGTCGAAGGAGAAAGTTTTAGACTGTCCGGTCTGCAAAATTTAACTTAAGGCCAAGAGAGATGCCATCCTTTGGTTGTGTTGTTAAATTCATTGGGGCGAGTGTGTCACAGGTCAGCCCTGGGAAAAGGAAGACAGAGCATCTTGGCTTGACAGCGAACAGGAAGGTCTGAGACAGCTGAGCAAAAGCTCCCACCGATAATCAAGAGATTCCATTTGGCTTGGAGACAGTGGCAGAAATAATAAATGAACAGAGCACCTTGTCTAGCCTTGGCTTTTTCCTTTGGACCTAGCATGATGATGTCTTCATCTTGGGCACAGAACATGACAGTTTACTGTGCAACGCTTCTACCTTGTTGTGTCACAGTTTTAGAGCCTTGTCCTCCAGTAGGCAGGTTAGCATCACTCATACTAAAAGATCTGAAAGAACTAGCTCACAACACAGGGTACTGGGACACATGCAGGTAGTAAAGAACTTCTGTTGTGAGTATTATTTTCAGATCCTGGGACCTAGGTCTCATATTTTAAGGAACTTTCAGAGGCAACTTAAAGTGACAAATAAGCTTTATTAATGAATCAGCCCACCAACCTACTTTGAATCTACATCCTTTGATTTGAACTGTTCTTTCCTATAGTCACTTCAATTACTGCCTAGAAAGACAAAAGGTTGCCAACTATAAACACCTCATGACCAAACTGTGCCTCCCATGGGAAATGCCTTTCTATCATCTTGAAGCAAAGACAAAACTGCCCCTAAAAAGAACAGGCAAAAAGTTCAATATAGACCACCTGCCAGGCAGCAGTGACTGACATTCCTACACCCTTCAAGGGGTGAAATGATAACAACTTCCTAAGGAGAAAAATATTGAGATAAAAATCAGCCAGTCCATGATTCTGATTGGGATTGTTTTAACTATACATATTTTTCTCACCCCTTCTCTTAAGTTATTCTCCCTATTGTCTGCACCCCTAAAGATGTCCATAGAAGATGGGAGATATACTGAAGTGCTGTCTTCCTGTGGCTGCCCCATAATCAATTCTTTTTATTTGGCATCTAGGGACCAGTGAAGCTCTTGGACTTTGTGACTGTGTTCTAAAAAAAAAACAAAAACAAAAACAGTTTCAGTATTGTGCAAAATTATGTTTCCCCAAAACAGTAGGTTGAAATATTTAAGAAAGTAATTGTATAGAAGAAAAATGAGGCTTAGGCATTTTCGGAGCTCTCTTAAGTCACTCTTTAAATGTCTGCCACCCAGTCAACCTTTACTGAGAATTGTCCTGTAGAAAACTTTGCACTACAGTGGAATGAAGGTACCAATCAAGTGATATAAAACTCAGTATCTGGTCTTGAGAATGTCAGATGTAAATGTGGTATTTACAGAAGGAAAATTACCTAGCTGTTATGTTTTCCTAGTTCTCTCTTTCAATAATGAGCCTCTCATTTTTTTTTCAGAGTTGTTCTTCAATATTGCTGTAGTCATTTTAACCTCATCCTGTGAGTTATTCTTCATAGTAAAAAAAATATATGGGAAAGTCAGGAAGTTTACGAGGTATATTGTAGAGAGACAAGGGGTATCATTGATAGAGGAGAGGTTGTAATAAGACAAATTATAGTAGTAGCATTAATGAAAGAAGGAAGGATGAGAGTGTTCAAGTTTCTATACAAATCAGCAGTGGGAGAAATGCACTCACCTGTTCAAGCTGTAAAGATGGACTCAGAGATAAGAAATGCAGCAAAAAGGAGACTTTAATGATGGTCTTGCAACATCAGGTGTCTGCCTGATGGGCATGTTCATCCTCTGAGATTACAATAAGCAATTCCATTCCTAGTGTGTGAGGATCCCTACTTTAAGTCCTCATTATCCTAAGTACTATGGGACTTAGGGTTCCTTCTGGATGTGCTCTAAACTACATGATTCTTTTTGGGTAATTCAAATAGATGCACCTTGTGTGACTGGTTGAATTTAAGAAGCAAGTTTTTGTCTGCTTCTGCCCTCTTTGTTCTTTGTATGAAGGAAAGGATTTTCTGGCATATCTGTATCCAAATTAGATCAAATAAGTAATTCCATAGATCATAAGATATGGTAAATAATAAGGACAAAGCACATGAAGAAACCTATGGCTATGGCAAAACATGTAATCAAAGTGTTAATCACCAGGCAAATGAGGTAGTTAAGGAAATGAAATTCAGAAATCCTCTAAGATTCCATCATATAACAATTACATAGCTCAGAGTAAAAGGCCTGATGATACTAAGTGTTTGTACAGACTGGAAAGACTTGAAACTCTGGTATTCTGCTTGTGCGGTGGCAGCTTTGTAAAAAGTTTATTACATACCCTCTATATTTCTTAGCTGTCATAATTATAGATATTTGCTCAAGAAAAATGAAAATATAGGTCTACACAAAGATTTACATATGAGTGTTTTTAGTAATATTTTAAAACAGAAGAACCCTAAATGTCTATATACAGGTGAGTGGATGAAGAATTTCTGGTATACCTACACATCATGATACCACTCCACCATAAAATGAATACCATGTTAACACAAGCAACAACATGAGTAAGTTTAAAATAGTAATTCTGTATGAAAAACTCATGACCAAGAGTTGTGTAATTGTATTCATATAATGTTTGAGGGTATGCAAGATAATCTACAATAACAAAGAGTGGAACTTTCTTAAAATTGAGGAAGGCTGGGAGGAAATGCTTACAGAGAGCAAGAGAAGCATTTGGTGGTGAGATATGTATACTGTCTGATTGTTATAATGATTAAATAAATATAGATATATAAACTTTATTGAGTTATGCCTATTAACTTAATTATGTGTATACAACTTATTATGTATGTGTATATAACATGTGTATGTGTTTATAACTTATGAGGTCTATTATAGCTCATTAAGATACACATACATATTCTTAAATAGAATGCTTTACTGTTATGCACATACATATGTTCACTGCAAATTTTAAAAATAATGGAATCATTTAGTGGTTTGTATAGATTCATACAAAATCTCTGCCCTTAGGTTCTCAAAACCTAGTGTGTGAGTATGCAACATGACCTGTAGCCCACACACTGGCTAAGGCCTTTCCATTCACAGAACGAAGTCATTGCCTTCTGAGACTCTTCCCTAATTCTCCAGTAATGGGTTTGGTCCTTTCTTCTTGGATTTCTTCAAATACCACACATAATGTATCTTACTATAAATACCTACTGCTTTATGTCTAAAAATCAAACAATGTGTGAATTCCATGTAGTCAGGAACTATGTTTAATTTGCCAGTGAAGGTATCCCCCAGCAGTTGATGCCCTCCCTTCCTGACAAAAGGGAAATCTGGAAACTATTTAATGGCTGATGAAAAGACTGATGGACACTGCCTTTGCCATGAGGTTGACTCATCCAGGAAACAGGTGGTGGTGTAAGCAGGGACCCAAGATGATGAATCCACGAGACCTCTATGCAGAGGTTTTATTGGGGGGTGTTCTTGGGAACATTTGTGAGGAAACAAGAAGAGAGAAGTGGGAAGAAAGAGAAGTGAAACTGCCCTTACGTGTGTAGCATGAGCCGTGAAGGAGCTTGTGGGAACTCTAAACATGGGTTCAATCTGCTACCTTCCCAGAGATAATGGCACTAAGCCCTGGAATCTCCATGCTTACTACTCCATGGATTCATTGGAACTTTGGATATGGTAGCTTGCTTTTGCAAATGCCTCTTTCAAAGAAGGTTCAAATATGAAGCTTTAGCCTTCAGAGATTCAGGTAGGTATGACTGTGTTTCTCTCATGAACCTTCAACCTGAAGAGAGATCTGGAGCCATGATAGTGGGAAAAACAATACATTTCAGAATGGGGCAGTGGCTTAGACTGGTTTAAGAAGGCAAACCTTCTTATGGCCTAAGAATCTGGGTATTTAGAATGCAATGTTCTCAAACTTTCACTTGAATGGAACTGCTAATCTAAGAGCAATTTACAATAGGATGTGGAGAAACCATGAAGTTAACCCTTTCAAGCAAAGTTGATAAACTAGAAGTGTCAAACATCTTAGATTTAGAATCTTCTAGTGGAAATAAATGTTGGCTTCGTAGGAAAGGAAATAGAAGACAGGTGTAGGGATAAGAAATGTCATCCAGCTACTAAAGAGCTTTGCAATTGTTAGAGGTGTGGGTCAGTAGTGGAGTATTGCCTAGGAAGTGCAAGGATCTAGGTTCAAACTGTACTATGATAAAAAGAAACAAAATAATTACATAAATAAGTTTTAGAAGGAAAATTGCTAAAGCCATGATTTAGTGGTGGGTATGTATTTTCCCTTTACCACAGGCCAAGTTGAGCTCAGCCTTCTTCAGAGACAGCAAGATGACTTCATTCAAGGAAGGTGGCTCTGTTGACTTTTCTACCAGTTTTTATACCTTTTTTTTTTTTTTTTTTTTGGCCAGTCCTAGTGCTTGGACTCAGGGCCTGAGCAGGTCCCAGGCTTCTTCTTGCTCAAGGCTAGCACTCTGCCACTTGAGCCACAGCACCACTTCTTGCCATTTTCTGTATATGTGGTGCTGGGGAATCGAACCCAGGGCCTCATGTATACAAGGCAAGCACTCTTGCCACTAGGCCATATCCCCAGCCCTTTATACGTTTCTGTTAAGAATTTTTTCTCACACCTTAGAGAAAAGCCCATTCCGCTAATTATTCCAAAACATATTTTTGTCATAGAAACATCTCTTTAACGTCTCTTCCAGGGCTTGGAATGTGGCTTAACTGTAGAGTGCTTGCCTAAAATGCATGAAGCCCTGGGTTCAATTCCTCAGTACCGCACACACAGTCTGGCCTTTGCATCCGTTCCTACAGTAAGACAAAGGATATTAGTTCAATTCTCCTTGTCAAGAGACCAAATGTTAAATTGAGCTTAATTTTAATTTCTAATTTTTAAGTGAAAGAAGTGTTTGATAAAGTTTGAGCACTACGTTTATTTGTTTATTGATCTTTATAGAGAGGCTGAGTACAGGTATATGATTTAAGATCCTACTTTGTCACTTATTAATTTTGTGAGTTTGAAAAAAATACTTAACTCTCTCAGTGTCCTTATTTGTTAAAATTGGAAAATAATACTATATATTTTATCAGTTTGTTTCAGGATTAAATTTGGTAATATATATTAACATAAATTGCAGACTAGTAAAACTATTCAAGTATGAAAGTCCTATAATCAGTTATCATTGTTCATATGTTATCGTCACAAACATTTTAAATTATTCTTTTGATATTAAATATATAATAAAAGTATTATTTATCAAATCATGCAACATAGCATTTTCCATATGCAGTCCGAAGTATGTTTCTTAACTTGGCAAGAAATACTTTTCATCACTTCCTACTCTACCTGACAACCTTGCTACTTGAAGTGAGAGCCATTAGCTGATTGGAAATCCACAATTCTGGCACCATCCTACCTAAGACAGATGAAGGCAGAATCTCAATCTTAATACCATCCTAGTTGTTTGCAAGTTAAAGTTGTAGAAACTGATAGCATACCAGCTGGAATGTAGAAGAAAGATCATTCTGTTGGTTTGCTTAGCAAAAAATTCTCTTCTATTTACTCTGTTAATTTTGCTTATCTTCTAAGTTTTATTTGTTTGACTAAATTTGTTCAGCATCAGAACTAAAAACAGACTAAAAGTGGGATGAAGGGCTTAGACTGAAGGATGCAAAGAATTTCTGTAAACTCCTTATTCATTCTTAGAATTAGTAGTAATGCATTGTGGGCCTTTAGTATTGCACTATGTGCGAACAGTTCTGAGATTCTTGGTGAGGTGTTGCTGGCTGCATTGAGGTGGTAGCTGTACCTGCATTGACATTTTTTTTTTTTTTTTTGCCAGTCCTGGGCCTTGGACTCAGGGCCTGAGCACTGTCCCTGGCTTCTTCCCGCTCAAGGCTAGCACTCTGCCGCTTGAGCCACAGCGCCGCTTCTGGCCGTTTTCAGTATATGTGGTGCTGGGGAATCGAACCTAGGGCCTCGTATATCCGAGGCAGGCACTCTTGCCACTAGGCCATATCCCCAGCCCCTGCATTGACATTTTTAAATAAATATTACTTTAAGTAGGTGTGCGAAATGGTTCCAATTCATCACATCCATTTGAGTACAAGCATCTTGATCAGTGTCACCCCTTCCATCATTCTCCTCTCTCTACCCCAACTCCCCCTTTCCCTTCCAGTTACCTGATTCCATTTTCACATGTGTTCATTGAGTATTATGACTGTAGCACTGGCATTTCTAACCCTAAAGAACATATAAAATGAGACCGTTTTTAACGGCTTTTATGAAAAACACTCATTGTTACTGTTATTATTGATAAAAATGCCAAAATGTCAGTAATATGGTGAATTTTTCATTTAAAAATTAGTGGATACAAAAATTAGAGAACTTGTTTAATTGTTCTTGGACTCTTTTTAATTTAATTTTATTGTCAAGATCATATACAAAATAAGGTAATGAGTACATTTCTTGTCAAACTTGTTACCCCCGCCTTCATTTTTCTCTCACCTTCCTTCCTCCCCGGCACCCCCCATTGTATCAACATTTTAATGTTCCCCTTTCCCTAATTCAGATAAATGTATACACAATACCAAAACATATATACAGTACCAAAATCATACACAGTGACAATGGGGGATGAAAATAAGAAAGAAAAATGAAAGAAAAAATAATTTTACATATTACATTAAAAATAACAACAATGAGGGCTGGGAGTATGGCCTAGTGGCAAGAGGGCTTGCCTCCTACACATGAAGCTCTCAGTTCGATTCCCCAGCACCACATATATGGAAAACGGCCAGAGGGGGCGCTGTGGCTCAAGTGGCAGAGTGCTAGCCTTGAGCAAGAAGAGGCCAGGGAAGGTGCTCAGGCCCTGAGTCCAAGGCCCAGGACTGGCCAAAACAAACAAACAAACAAACAATGAAAAACCTTTATTTCATTATTTTTAAATCATTACTAGTTTGTTGCCATTTAAGGTAGCAATGCAATACTCCTCATATAGCTTTTATCAAGTAAAATTTCAAGGTGTCTTACATAGTACCAAATTGTAGGGAGGAAAAAGGAAAACCAACCAGCATATATCAAGCAATAATGTTGTTGTTCTCATCAGTTAAAAAGTCAGGAAAAAGAAATACAATACCAATGTGGATTAAAAAAGTCCACCTCTACGTACGGGATAGGACATAAAGAAGATAGATTAAGATGATTTTTAATGGGCACGATGTATCAGCCCTCTACTCTATAGATAACCCTCGATGAATTTGGTATGAATAGATGTACCAACTGAATTTAGAAATCTATAACAAGCCTGATAGAAGATATTTAATACTGGATGCTTGCTTATAATTAATGTAATTTTAACCAAGAGGTTTTTAATTTATGATTAGTAATGGCAAAGCTTGCAAAGAAATTCATTTTTATGAGTTAATTAGTACATCTTTGATCATCCCATATCCTTTATCATCTTAGTAGTTGCTTAATCTTTTTGCTAGTTAAAATCAGTTTCCAATAATATCTTGCTATGTTAGCTAAAGAATGTATCTGATCATTTTCAATGTTCCTAGCTATTTCTTTTCCAAATGACTTCATTTGGGAAAAAAATCCCATATGGGGATATTTTAGCAGATCAAATTGCCTTTTAAAACAGTTGTTTTTTTAAATGTCTATTATTCTTTCATAAAAGTGAACCCTGTTGAAAATGAGGCATACCCATCTTTTAGATGTTCAGAGCCCTCTTATCCCTGAAAATTTGTATAAAATAGATGCTGTCCTGTGTGCAATAAAATTACTATTACAAGGTTTGTGATACATAAGTTTTGTCTCCTCCAACCACTGATGGAAGAATGGTTTGTACAGATCCACACCTTTCAGCCTCACTTTCTAATAAATAAGAAGGATCAGGTAAATAGCCAGATGCTGGCCTGCAGTCAAAGATCCAGGAAAATTGATTGACAGTAGCAGAAATTAGAGATGTGACTTCCTTGGTCAATAGTGCCAGGTGATTGCAGCAAAGGTCTCTCCAGGTCATGCAAAGAATTTACTCAATAGTCCATGTAGAAATGCTCTAAGCAACTCTGGCAATGCCATGGTGGTCATTTCTTCTGAAGACAGAGTATCTGAGGCTCAAAAAGAGTCCACAAGAATGTTTAGGTCCAACATGAATATTGTATTTACAGAATAGTATCATTATGCATACAGTCATTACTTTACTACCATATTAAGCAATGGAGACAGACATCAATCTTTGAAAGAAGAAAGAATAACCCACAATGCTTCTTCTTCCCATCCTGCTACTTGTCCCATAGGCTTGGGATGCACAACTATACCATTAAACTAATGTGAAGAAAGAAATAATGTTTCCATTAATTAAATTACGAGTGAAAATTAGAAAAATATTTGGTAGATATGTTCCATGGTATTGTATCCACAAATCTATGAATAATTAATGCATAAATTGGACAGAAATAGTGCACAAAATCATAAAAAGGATAGATTCATTACTGTTCAGACTGTGTACATTCACCCTGTGCCTTATAGACTTACTTCCACATGCTTTATTTTCTTTCTTTTTTTTTTTTTTTTTGGCCAGTCCTGGCCCTTGGACTCAGGGCCTGAGCACTGTCCCTGGCTTCCTTTTTGCTCAAGGCTAGCACTCTGCCACTTGAGCCACAGCGCCACTTCTGGCCGTTTTCTGTATATGTGGTGCTGGGGAATCGAACCCAGGGCCTTATGTATACGAGGCAAGCTCTCTTGCCACTAGGCCATATCCCCAGCCCCCACATGCTTTATTTTCTTCAGTAAGGCAACATAGCATGTCTCAGTCAAAATGACTGTTTGGCTTAGTGGATGTAGGTCAACCATCTTTCTATATCTTTCTATATTCATTGTATTAAAGAAGAAATCTGTTGTCTAAAAAGTTGAGACTTGGGTCATTCCAGCAGAAAATGAGGGGTGAGAATTTCAGTAAGGTGAGATTTGAAGTCTGCTCAGTGCCTATCACCTTCACAGCTGTAATTGTAGGGTTTTTGTTCTCAGTTGTAGCATTTCTTTTTCTATTCACAAAGACTATGGCAAGGAAGAAAATGTTCTTCCTTTCTAAATCTTCTGATTAACCTATTTTGTTACCATATCCTGCTTTTCTGAGAAAAGGAGGTCTTATAAATTCTAAAAACAAATAACCATTTTGTTTTTCCCTTTCTACTGAAAAGGGAACACAGATTCTTGACTCGGATGGATTTGCTGCCCTGATTACCTACTCCAGCTGCACATTCCTGTTATCAAAATAACAAACTTGATAAAGAAGCCACCTGGTCCATTTCCATTTTGTCCATGAATTCCTAAACTCCTAGGGGAAAGGAAAAAAATCGAACAACTCGAGATCCAAGTGTAGTTAAGGTTGGCTCAGCATTAAATTTGTTAGATGTTGCTTTTCTACATTCCTATTTTCTCTCTCCACTCTTCCCTACTTCCCTCCTTCTCCTGTGGAAGTGTGGATGGATCTGTGTATTTGTGTATGTGTGTGTTGGGTTCAGAATAGGGGGAAATCAATTTTTAAAACTCAAAAACATGTTCTTGCTTGTTATCTTATTTGTTTCCAAAGATATATATCATACCCATAACTGGTAAAAGTGATTTCTTGGTAACTTAGAATTTTTGGTTTTCATGTATTTTGTGCAAATGCTTATGTGATAGAAGTTTAATATTAACAAATGAGCATTCTGGAATTCAATAGTCCATTTTATTACTTCATAAAATCATTTTATTTTTCAGGGGATTTTAGAATATAACATAAAATATTGACACTAAAATTAAGCATAATCTCCCTCTGTAAAACACATACTTTATTTTTGTAATTGTTACACTTTTGAAATTAACATGTAAGCTGATCTTTGGCTAAATCACACACATTTTCTTACACACATACACCCAGAGTCACATCTGCAATACTATTATGTAAAATAAGAACATTGGGCTGTTGTTTTTCTTTAGTACACACACTTATTGTTCAGCAGATGTCATTTATTACCTACTTACCTACTTCTGTATTCCTTTCCCTTTTGGAAAACAGTTCTGAATCTAGGATCTTTCGAAGATTTGTAGGTATTTATTCATTTCTCTGGAATTATCCAATTTCCATTATTAGAGGAAAGTTCCAAGACAGCTGAGGACTTGCTCAGGCCCTAGAGGAGACTCATAAAACAGACTTAGACTGACTTGTAGCCTGCTGCAGAGTATCCAAGCACCTCATCTAGGACCCAAGTAAAAGTAAGTCAGAGAATTAGCTAACATGAAAATGAATGTCATTTAGGTCACCATGATTTGAGGCATTGAATTACATACCATTAAAGTAGCAAATAGGAAAAATACATAGAAGATTAAATTATAGCATTAATATTCTGTGAAAATAATTTTATGATTGACTCTGTGTTATGTATGTAATATATTCATTCATTTGTAAGTATAAGACAGCCTGGTAAGATTTATTGGTAACTTTTGAGAGATTTTGCTTTCCATGTGTTTTCTTATTGGCTTATGTGTTATAAGTTTAATAGAAATCAACATTTCCTCTGACAAGTGCATATTAGGGAGTCAGATGGGAAATCACTTTCAGAAGAATGTCCTCAATTGGAATATTACATCAAATACTCTCAAAATGGCTTAACGTCTATATAAAGTACTTTAAAAAGAAGCCCATTTGGATATCTTTATTTGTTCTGACCTAGTATGGGCATGAAGGACATTGTCATTGTGCTAATTATACAAGTAGCCTATGAACAACCTCAGGGGGTAATAAGAAGGGACATTGTCAGTATTTGAACCTTTTCTGCTTTGTTTTGTGCATTTAGACGGCTAATAGAGCAGGCAGGATGATGGCTATCTTGGGGAGTTTGACCCTCTAATGCTTAGGCAGATGGAAGCAGGACCTCAGGGTAATAAATGCAGAATTAGAATTGATAAAGCTAATTAAGTGGTAATCCCCAAACAAGACTAGAAAACTCCAAAATTCTTGGCTTCTAACACTTACTCCTCCTGTTTACAGATCATTTCTTGTACCCACTAAAAAAAGAAAAAGTAGTTCTTTGTGCAGATATTTGCACCTGCCTCAAGGAATTAACTTTGCTCCTCTTTTATTAGCATACTTTGTACACTTCATTACCTCAGAGACCTTGCAGAAAACGTGACCCTGTGTAGCTGTTTGTTGCATTCTTTGTGAACTGAAAGCTAACCAAGCTTAGAACTAGATTAAGTGGCATGGAAATTTAAGAAGACAGCTGGTGCTCTGCTCCCACATAGAAATACCACACTCGGATCTGATATTTCATTCTTATACAGTGGAGATATATTAGGACCCAAGAGAAACAGCACAATGTCATTCTTTATGGCATCAATAATTTCTTTCCTTTACCATGTAGTCATTGGAAACTTAGCCTTAGATTACCAGATTAACTATTCCCATTATAATAGCGAGAAAAAGGAAGACAATTCTCTCCCCAACCCCCACCCTTGTCCCTCTCTTATCTTTCTCCTTCAAGAGGGAAATGGAGTAGCTTGCTAATTTTCTGAGGTTAGGAAATGAAACTCTAATTTAAAAATCAGGATAATCTACTATGAATGGAAAATTAGATTTTCTCCTATTAATGCTGATGTAGAAAAATACATTTCAGCCACTCATTGGTTATTCTGTTGCAAACAGATCATACTGTACAGGAAAATAAATTCTTTAACATTCATCTTTGATGAGCCAGTATCACAGATGACTTTTAAAATAACAGAATTAGCACAAATAGAAGTGTACTCTCATATTGGATATTTTAAATATTCATGAAGAAGTCTGTTAATTTACTTTTGACTACTCTCCCTTTTCTGGCATATATTTTCTATCTGAATTCATATTTTTCCTCAAGAAAGAAACTGGAAGGGAGAAAAATAAATTTGGCTACCTACATTACAAGGCTTTTGCTATAAGGCAGTGTAAAATATGTTTATATAATTAAATAAATTAACACTTCTATGAGGAAAATATTTATGGGTTATATTATCATACAGTTATGAAATATTCAAAAAATTGATACTATTATTCAGACATTTATGCCTCTACCAAATGGATTGTAATAATATTACTACACTTTCATGAATGCAGAAATGGAAATACTTATCCTGCCCAAGACTGTCTATTGAGAAAGGCTTGATGTGGTATCTAGACTTTCCCTTGCCTTGCTTGATACAGTTCTTGAAATAAGTAATGACCAGTTTCCCCAATTAAAAAAGATAATCTAGAACAAATAAACAATAATATTATAATAATATTTTGCTGATCTGGGCATAAAGTGCAAGATGTTAACTGAAAAATAATCTAAAACAAAAAGGGTTAGAGTTGTGAGTTAGGGCTAGATTGCTTGCCAACCAAGCACAGGGCCCTAATTCTAAACACAAATGTCATTAAAACGACATGTTTGTCTCCTTTCCTAAAACAAAGTGAAATCGAGAGTATTTCTCACTTGCTAACTCTTGTATTCTATGCTGATTATTTAGACTTAAATTGATATCCTCTTCTGTGTCTAGTTTTCTATCAATTACCGAAAGGCAATTGTTTAAATCTCTTACCATAACTTTAAGAATGTCAAATTATTTCATTAATTCTGTAAAATTTTGTTTTATACTCCAAGCACTTCAAGACTCTAGATTCAGGGACTGGGAATATGGCCTAGTGGCAAGAGTGCTTGCCTCCTACACATGAAGCTCTTGGTTCTATTCCCCAGCACCACATATATGGAAAACGGCCAGAAGGGGCGCTGTGGCTCAGGTGGCAGAGTGCTAGCCTTGAGCGGGAAGAAGCCAGGGAAGGTGCTCAGGCCCTGAGTCCAAGCCCCAGGACTGGCCCAAAAAAAGACTTTAGATTCAAGCAAAGAAACATTTGTAATAATTATTATGTCTTCCAGTTATATGGTCCCTTAGTGATATGAACTCCTGTATTACCATTCGACCTGAGAAGCTTTCTAGCATCTTTATATATATAGCTACCCCAGATCTCATATTCTTCCTTTGTAGGGTGCATTGTTTTCAATCCATTTGCTTTCAAAACACCTCATTTTTAATTTAAATGTTATAATTCTATGTAGCATATGCAAGGTGTTTTATTAAAATTTATCTGTGCCCTCTAGATGAGTGGCATTAACGTTCTCATAATTTAAAAGTCTTTTCAAAGGCAGATTTGTCAAAAAGCAAGTCTCATATTAGAAAAATATGTTATATATGTATGTACAATATATAATATATGCTATATTTGTGCATATATATGTTCTACATTACATACATAAAGAGTGGAATTTCTTTAAGAACACATAAAATCCATCGAAACTGAATAATAAAGAACATAGGTGCCTGGTGAGGTTGGCTCACGCCTGTAATCCTAGCTACTTAAGAAGCTGAGATCTGAGAATCATGGTTTGAAGCAACTCTGGGCAGTAAAGTCCATGAGACTCTTATCTCCAATAAACTACTAAAAAGAAGCTGTAAGTGGTGCTGTGGTTCAAGTGGTAGAGCACTCATCTTGAACAAAAGAAACTAAGGGACAATATGCAGGCCCAGAGTTCAAGCCCTAGGACTGGCAAGAATCAAGTGTTCAACTCAGGGCTGGGGGTGGGAGGGGGGTGGAAAGGGGCAGGGGGGGAGATGAGGGAGGAGGTAACAAGTTGAACAAGAAATGTGCCCATTGCCTTACATATGAAACTGTAACCCCTTTGTACATCACTTTGATAATAAATAAATAATAATTTTTAAACAGAAAAAAAGAGTTCAAGCCCAGAACAAGCCATGTGTGTGTTTGTGTACTGCTATAAGAAAAAAATAAAAAAATTGAACAGACACTACAGAGAATACAAATTAAACTTTAAGAAGATATCATTACACAGCGACTGAAATATCTAATATTAGAAAGACCGACAGTGAGAAGGGAGTGGAGTAATTGCAATTCTTTTGCTAATGGATGCACACAATGCAAGAAAATAGTTTCACAGTTGTTTCTATAGTTAAATATACAACCATTTACCATAGACCCTAGCCACACCACTTCTAGGTATTTATACAAGTGATATGAAATATTATACCTACACAGATACTCATGACCAAATGTTTATTGCACATTATTTATAATAGCTAAAAATGGGAAGCAACCAAAATGCCCACAAATACATATTTTGAAAAAATAAATCATGACACATTCATAGAATAGAATATAGAATATTATAGAAGGAAATGGACTAGTGATATGTTCAAGATGAAAATGAATCTCAAAAATATTTGGAAGAACATCAGTGTATTGCAGAAGGGTATTTAAACAAAGATGCCGGGCTGGGGATGTGGCCTAGTGGCAAGAGTGCCTGCCTCGGATACACGAGGCCCTAGGTTCGATTCCCCAGCACCACATATACAGAAAATGGCCAGAAGCGGCGCTGTGGCTCAAGTGGCAGAGTGCTAGCCTTGAGCGGGAAGAAGCCAGGGACAGTGCTCAGGCCCTGAGTCCAAGGCCCAGGACTGGCAAAAAAAAAAAAAAAAAAAACAAAAAAAAACAAAGATGCCATTCTTATAACATTAAAGATATCCCAGAGATAATTTGTGTGATAAAAGGCACCTTATTGGTTCCTTGGGATAGAGGTGGATATAAGAGCTGGTAGAGAGGAAAGAGATTGATAGTAGGAAGAAAGGATAAAACTTGTTAGTGATTAGGCCATGAATATATTAGTTATGGTGGCATCTAATCATATGTTTAAAATGGTTATATCTTATTTTAGATGGTAATATCACAGTAAAGTTAAAATAATAAATGCAGCTGCCAGAAAAGAGAAGACTAACTTAAGCCCATTCACTCTTTTTTTCTCTGTGTGATGATGCGAGTAATATCTGAAAAACATAAAAATTACTTTTCATCCATCAATGACTCTTCCTTGACTTAAGGAGAAAACTACAAAATTTTAACATCAAAAACAAGACCTTTGCCTCTCTGATCTTCCTCTAGGTTAGGGTGGTATTTTTAGAAAATCCACCATTCTACCATAATTTTACAGATTTATTTTCAACTCTCTGAAAGCACTATGCTCTGTTTACACCCAAATCACTGGTAAGGAGCTATTTCACTCACCTGGAGCTCTGTTCTCTTTCTCAGGCCAAGGCCTCATATTTCTTCTTGCCTAATTTTAACACAAAAGAACAAGTTTTATTTAAATGTTCAACAAATGAAAAAAGAGGACTATGGAAGTAGCTGTACACTTAGAAGTGAATCCTGTGTGCTAAAACCATTTACTGGGAATGGTATAATTTACCATGCTACGATCTTTTTTTTTGCGTTCCAGCCTTTGGATTCAACCACAAATACAGTATTCTCAAAAATAAAACCTTTAATGCTATAATCTCTCATTCTAGCCATGGTTTAGAAGCCTTTTATAAGCATAATCCTATTTAGGGGGAACTGATGTTTATAAATATCTTTCATTTATAGTCAAGCATGTTCCTAGATATAACACACAGAGTGTTCTTCCATCAGGAGGTGAAGTGTCCAAATAGCATGGGATTATTTTGTGGTTGTTGTTTGTCAAAAACAAGGGTTTCACTCAGGCCCTCGGACTTGCTAGGCAGTACTTGGACTTGCCTGATCTAAGCCTTCATACCCTTTCTTCAATATTCTTTTTAATTTTGGCTCTTGCGATATGGCAGGGATGAGTGGGGCTACAATCCTCCTACTTGTGTGTGCTTCCCTCTGTTGCTGGGGAGGCAGACATGTACCACAGCATCCATCCATAGATTGGGATAGAGTCTCACAACCTTTTTCCTTCCTTCCTTCCTTCCTTCCTTCCTTCCTTCCTTCCTTCCTTCCTTCTTTCTTTTCTTTTCTTTTCTTTTTTTTTTTTGCCAAATTTGCCTCAAACTGAAATCCTCTGATCTCTACCTCTTAAGTAAATATAGGCTTACAACCTTGAGTTCATGCCTGGGATAGAAGACTTACAAGAGAATCTGGAGAATTTTCAAGGTATAATATGACTGAGGGAGAATTTTCAAAAGTTACATTAATAGTTATTACCACGGTAGGCGCTAAGCCAAGCTTGGGTGTTACACTGTACTTTATATAGGATGTAACTGCTACACAGATAGATGTATACTAACCCTTTGTGAGAACACATCTTCTTGCTTCTGGTACTGACATTCTGGCAGCTAGATGCTGTCTTCCATTAGTAAGGAAACTTGAATATCACTGCTGAGAATAAATTAGAGTCTCCAATTGAGTTTATCAGCATTGTTTCCACATGTGAAAAGTCATTATTCAGTACACATGTGCCCCATATTATGCTGTGTTAAACAAAATAACTTAAAAGGCCTCTATTAGTGCCATGGTGTATTAACCTGATATTTGATCTAAGAATAAATTATAGTATTTATTATTATTATATAAGCCTGAAAAAATTAAAAAAAATAGTTATCAACAGCTTTGTGGTATAAGCCACCCAGTATTAATATATTTTCATATAAAAGGATTCAATATTTCAAACTAGGCCTTGGGTTTATCCTATATGTACATATGAGAAGACCGAGATATCCAATTCTTATCTTTAAACTTTCCATACCTTGTACTAAAAACCACATAATAGAAGTTATATAAGTAATTTTTGGAGCCAACATTCATATATTTTTGAGGCACATAATGTCCTGAGGAGACAAGTTCATTCCAGAGAAGATGAAAAAGAACAAAAAACTGAGATGAAATGTACACCCCACTCTCAGCTTCCAGCTAAGTAAAATCAGGAACATAATACAGGGATGTCACAGAGTCGAAGTGAGGAGATGAAGTGTTGGAAATTAACTGTACAACTCTGGGGGGAGGAGGGTGGGAGAAGAATGAGGGAGGGGTAACAAATTTGACAAGAAATGTACTCACTACCTTACGTATGTACCTGTAACCTCTCTGTACATCACAATAAAATTAAATGCGATCAATAGAGTTTTGGTTGAGGAAATCTCAGAGTCTATATAATAGAATAAACTTCTTGTGGATGCACTGTAAATGCCAAAATGGAACTGAAAGAGTTCTACTGGAAAATGTAATGTTGACCTACAAACAATCAGAGCTTTTGCTGACCTTTGTGATCACTTCACGCATGAACTCTGTCTTCCATTCCTAAATGCCACTGAAATTTGTTAATATTCTTTTGTGGATATTTTTGTATTATGTAAGTTACAGAAGCATCCCTGATTTCTCTAATTGTATAGAGAACTTATACAGTATAATACCATTTCTGGATGATTATCATGATCTTTCAAAACCCATGTTTTGTTATCCAGTCACACATGTGTTGTGTAAAGGGGGAAGTGTTTAAGTTGGAGAGCAGAACTTTTGTGAATGGCATTCACAGCTTTAGAATGGGCTGGCAAGAACTAGTTTGGTTCTTTATTGTCCTTTTCACTTTTTGTCATGTGGCAGTGAAACTCAGAAATGGATTGCTGGAATCTGGCACCCAGACTTTCCAGTCCCCAAAAGTGGTTGCAGCAGCATGAACAAAGACGCTCATATATCACAAAAAAAAAGATTCATCCATGATTTATGATGGAATAGAAGAACTTTTCCCTATTTCTATTCATTCCATAAAATATTTGTACCCATTATGATTCCCTTTCTTATTCATGTTTATTGTTGGAGGCTTTTTAATGGACAAATCCCCTGACCTTTGTAAGATGTTCTGCTTTAGATGTTCCTAAGCCTCTCTCATTCCAAACCAGCCAAGCATCTCAGCCAAATTCGTCTTGTAAAACACAATTCGGATCATTTAATCCTCTGCTTAAAACCTGCACTACCCAAGAAAGCCCTTGCTTTTAACATGGTATGCCGACCTTCACCATCGGGCCTCACCTGACCTGGCCCCCTCGCTTTCCACAGTCCCTTGGCAACACTAATCTTCCTCAAGATCACATTCCACATATGCCTACTATAGGCATTCTTCCCTTTTTTTTCCCATCTAAAATTTGGTTTGC
Organism: Perognathus longimembris pacificus; assembly: GCF_023159225.1. NCBI lineage: Eukaryota > Metazoa > Chordata > Mammalia > Rodentia > Heteromyidae > Perognathus > Perognathus longimembris. The sequence goes on along the minus strand of NC_063162.1, from coordinate 132,444,046 downwards.
CCATATCTGCTAGGACCCGATGCTCTTGTTTATTTAGCCATCTAAGAATATCTGTATTCAAGTATTTACTTGCATAGATTATGTGTCCTCACTACACCCAGACTCGAGTTCTGCTTCTCACTTCTTGCAAATGACAAGTTTCAAAGTTACGTCCACACAAGAACATAAGGAACTTCCCAATGATTGTATCCGTTTTTTTTATTGTGGAAAATTACAAATTTAGTGTACAGAACAATTCACTCAGATTAAACAGATAATGATACCAGTCATTTTTAAAAGTGTACTCATCTGTGTGTGTATATGTATACTATGTGGGCATGTATGGAGGGAGCAAAAGAGAAGGAGAGAGAAAGACGTCATTGCTATATAGCCCACTCTGACCTAGAATTCATGCCTCCCCTGCTGTGATTACAGGTATGAGCAACATGTCAAGACCTATTGTTTGAGTTTTAAATACTATAAAACAAATTCTGGGACCCCATCATATTATCAATAAGTATTTTCATATATACTTTTCTTTATTGTTATTTCATATACATACATAGTTGCTCTAATATAAAAATGTGTACTATAACTTACCCATCCTTTCTTCATATGAGTATACAAATTTATCCTTTATAATCCTTCTTAATAAAACAAAATTATTTCGAAAATATGCTCTTTCCTTGCCTTTCTATGGATTGTTGCTACCAATTATCTGTGGAATGTGTCTTTTATTATTCTGCATGATAAGTAATTAACTTAGCCATTTGGAGATATCAAGAAAAGGGAAATTGGTTTGTGTATGAATACTCCATAATGCACAGGAACTTGTTCATGGGTGGGATTAATTAAATAGTACATTAATAAATTATCTCTTAGTATGGAGGCAATAATTGGATCATTTCTGTGATTTTCATGATTAGAATTTTTAATTCAGCAGCTTTGTAATGTAGAAAAAAGCTAAGCTCACATTTCAATATTGACTTTGCTGTAATATAGTTGTTTCAAGACAGAAGAACTAAAAGACAAGAATCATGGGATAAAATTGTCGGCTTTATTGTGCTAGTCAAATTCATTCGAAATGTTGTCAAAAAGGTGTCATTCACTATTGAGCTTCCCCGGAACATCATTGTATGACTATTTCCTCATAGTACCAGTGATGAAATTATTTTTAAGACCTCTCCTATGAGTTTGTTTTTGGAGACAATGTCTTGCTATGTAAGCCAGGCTGGACTTGAACTCATAATCCTCTTGCTTTACTTCCAAGGGCTAGGATTACAGTTATGAACTACTGTGCCTAAAGCATGGGTCCCCTTTAACATAGCCATTCTCCACAACCTGAGATATTGTAATAGGAAAAAAATTGGAAAAATATTCATGATAGGTATGAAAATTTCATTTGGAAAAATATTCATGATAGGTATGAAAATTTCAAGATTTCTACTACTGGCCTCTTTTACCTTGTTATCTAGCTGGGATTTTTGAACCATGGACAGCTGAGCTTTGTGAACTAAGGTCTGCATTTTGCAGTATGGTAATATTTAGAATAAGGACTTTGTCAGTCATAATCAGTAAACTTATAAAAATCCTACAAAATACAAACTTTTGATATCATGTAGTTTTCTTAAATTCTCTATATAGTAAGCTAATAATACAGGGCATTAAATAAATGTGGTTCTCATACCTGACACATCCTTGACAATTCCTTTTCCTTCATTACAGGAATAGATTGATGAAATAGTCTGTCTTTCCCTTCTCTCCTCCTCCCTGCAGGCACTGTGCAGTTGCCATGGAGTCAGCAGGAGTTTTGTGTTTTAAAGATGCACGGGATAGGAGAAAAGTGTCCCAATATATAGCACACAAAAATGAAAGGAGTACTTGGAAAACTTTTCCAGAACCTCAATAAAAGAAATCATTATAGGCTCAAGATAGTTTTGACAGGAAACGACTTTTTTCCAGTCCTTCAGTTGTATTTCCCAACTCCTCCAGAAAAACTACCCAAAGATTACATGTGCATTTATTTTCTCAAAGCGAAATTCTTAATAAAGAGCCCCTTTGACTACATTGGCTGACATTTTCTAAATCCTCACGAACTGACATTTTATGCTAACAAAGTTGTAATAAATGCTCAAATTATTTTAAGGTCACAGAATGGAATTTCTGCACTGGGATTAAAAAGGCCCCTTTTGAAATCAAACACATTATGAAAAATAATTGACAGCAACAGCAATAGTTTAAAGTAATAAAATGTTTAATAATTCTGTGTGTAAATTTATTCTTATTCCTGGCAGCTTTGAATTTTAATGAAGATTATGTTTATTAATGGTAGGAAAAGAAAAGCAGCAACATCTCCCTCCTGGAATCATGATCATATGAATCTCACAATAAATAGCCCATCTGGTGGGAAAGGAAAGGATGGCAAGATGTGTGAGGCAGTGTGTGGGTTGCTGCCTGCTAAGCTCAGGATTGGTTGAATCTGTGATAGGTCATGAGCCAAAAGAATATGAAAGCCAACTGATGCTTCTTTGTCTACAAGGGGTTAGGATTCATTTTATGAATGTCAGTCTTTGAAGAAATATCACCCAAAGGTTTTAAAGGGTCCATCCATATATGGGGCTGGGAATATGGCCTAGTGGTAGAGTGCTTGCCTTGCATGCATAAAGCCCTGGGTTTGATTCCTCAGCACCACATATGCAGAAAAAGCCAGAAGTGGTGCTGAGTCTCAAGTGGTAGAGTGCTAGTCTTAAGCAAATAGAAGCCAGGGATAGTGTTCTGGCCCTGATTTCAAGCCCCACGACTGGCAAAAAAAAAAAAAAAAAAAAAAGTCCATATACTTAACATGTAACCAAAGAAATACAAGGTAAAAACATTATGTTTTATTCACCAATAAGGCAGGAGAGTGCTTTTAAAATAAAGTTTTCTGATTTGGGCAAGATATAGGGAAATGAATGTCCTCACAACGCATTGGTAGAATAAATTGATGTGGCCCCATTTATAATATCTATCTATCATCTATCTATCTATCTAGACACATATATATGTATATAATTTAAAATGTCCTACTTAAGTAATTCCATCTATAATTTTGGTATATACACACACACACACATATATACAATTGCTCATGTATCCAGAGTAAAAGAAACCAGAATTCTAATACTGAACCCTGGGTTCCAGTACTGAACTCAGCATTCTTCACTGTTACAATGACTTGCTGTATTTATCACACATGGGCACTGAAGAAAGCCACTATTTGTAAGAGCAGAAAGCTTGAACTTAATGAAAAACCAACATAAAAATGATGAAAGTAGCTATATGTACCTCTACCACATGTACTTAGCTATCAAAATTCCATCTGAAATTGATAATTTTTTTCTTTTTTAGGTACAAAAGTAAAGATTCATCTTTTTTTTTTTTTTGGTACTGGGGATCAAACCCAGGATGTTGCACTTGCTAGGCAAGTGCTTTGCCACTGGGCTACATCCCAGCCCTAAAGATTCATCTTACCTGTCAGTATGTAGCACACTTTATCTTGCTCTTCACAAGGTATAGTCATTTTGTTCAAGATTGTTTTTATTTTCTCATTTTAAAAGTCAGGTAATGAGTACATTTCCTTTTGAACAGTGTCACCTACTACCCACTCCCTCTTTCTCTACCATCTTCCCTTCCCCATCCCTGGAAGTTGTATAGTTCATTTTCAATGTAGTGTCTAGTAACTATCACTGCTGAATTAGTTCACGCTTTGTCCCATCATTTCTGTGCTTTCTCTTCCCTTCCTCAAATCAGATAGACTTATATACAAGACAAAGAGTATTTATTTTTCATTTCCAGCTATTTCCTCTTTCCTCTCAATGTATTTGTTGCATAGATAATAGTTGGTGTTTGAGTATACATGAAAGTGTTCTAAAGTCTACAAGAATACCTTGTTATATATCTTACCATTTCTGCTTTATATAGAAATATAACTCTTTCTTTCCAGCCCAAGGAATTGAACTTGAGGCTGAAGGTTTTCTCAGCTCGTTGGCTCACATTGCTGCCACTCTACCACTTAAGCCGTGCCTCTGTCTGAGAGTTTTGCCAGTTGTTTTGAAAGCGAAGTCTTGTGGACTTTCCTGCATTGTCTGGCTACTCATTGATGTCCCCTAGCTCTCAGCCTTGATGTAGTTATGATTATAGTTGTGAGCCACCAGCACTTGGTGCAATATATCTTATGATCTGCTAAATTTTCTAATTGTACTGTACAACTAGCCTGTTTCTATTGAGTCACTTTACTGAAAACTGGACAGACTCATATTGACACATACTGCCTTTATGGTGGGTGGATGTCAGCAATGCCAGTAATGTCTTAACAGTAAAACATAACGCTGTGGTGAGCTTTCTTATACGTGTTTTCTTTCTTGTGAGCCCCCTGAAGTGGAACAATTAGGGATCATAATATAGATACAGTTTATTTTGACTAAGCACTAGCAAGCCATTTTGAAGAAAAGTTTTACAAATATTCACCTGCTTCAATAGTACATGAGTACCTATGGCCCCAAGACCCCGCCCTACTCTGCCGTGATTTACAGTTCTCATTTTTAGGATAATAGAAATAATGCCTTATTCTTTACTTTCACTCAGAAAATCAAATTTAACTTTTCCTATCTTTAAACTTAATGGTGAAAAAACAAACAAACAGGAGAACTCAAAGCCAAAGTTAGCATATAGTCAGCCCATCAAATACTAGATGCAAACATAGGCTCACAGCCATAGGGTGTTATGAATATGAGTTTGATGGATGGAATCAGGGACCCTGTGAGAGGCAATTTTGAGGCACTGTTTATCCATCTATTTTTGACTGGAGATTAAATATTTAGATAAGTATATAACTTAGAATCATTTTGTTCAAGAAGCCAGAAAACTTCAAAATGTTCTCATAAAGTCCAGAGAATGACTAAGAGTTGCTCATAGATGCATTCCTGTTTCTTTTTTTTCTTTTTTTTTTTTTTACCAGTCCTGGGGCTTGGATTCAGGGCCTGAGCACTGTCCCTGGCTTCTTTTTGCTCAAGGCTAGCACTCTGCCACTTGAGCCACAGCGCCACTTCCGGCCATTTTCTATATATGTGGTGCTGAGGAATTGAACCCAGGGCTTCCTGTATAGGAGACAAGCACTCTTGCCACTAGGCCATATTCCCAGCCCACGTTCCTGTTTTTGTCGTACAATATAACAGGCCTGGAGATTGAAATGGACAGACAAGTGCACACGAGCTCATAACAGACATGAAGCACCCTTACAGCAAGAGCCCCACCTGTGATCCTTTCTATTCACTTGACTCAACAGTTTACGTTTATTCAAGCTTGATTCTTCAAGGTGTTGCCATGAGTTTCTCAAAATATAAGAGATATAATTGGAACACAAAACTCAAAGGCTCAAACCATTTCTTTTCTCCCTTCCAGTTCCTATTCTCATAAACGTTTGGCCAGCACTAGTGCTAAGGATAGTTGCCAGTCCTTAGAAAACCCAGCCCTTCACACATGATGGAGGGGAAGAGCCAAGTATCTCGTTCTTAGCAGCCCCTCCTTGCTGATTTGTCCTTTTATAATTGTTGTAAAGGGAAGCACAAGAGATAACCTCCTGAGTGATACACGTTTTCTTCTCCCCACTGGAACAGTTGCATTGACTTCTTCTGCCAGGATAACTTCCTTCTCCTCCTCAGTGTGTTGAAAAGATCAAACTTGCAAACTGTAACTGTAGGTTTAGAGCTAAAACCTTACAGAATCTTGTGGCCATGCTAGATTTCAGACAGTGATTTATATTGTTAATCCTTGTCAATGATTTGGTACTTTGAATACAAATACCTGGATCTAGGAAACAAAAATATGGTTAGAAACATGGCTTTGCTCACTTGGAAAAATTTGGCATCCAACTCTATTCTCAGAACATCAAACTCTTCCCTGAGCAGACTCATAGTACCTCGTATCCTGAGTGTTTATAAAACTGCATTTATTAAACCAGTGTGAAACTTGTTAATGAACTAATGGAATTTCATTCATAACTAAAATTCATTATTAATAATTGAGTAAAAGGCATCTTGTTAAGTAATTGGAAAAATTAAAAAATTTGTCTAAAATCTATCTGTATCAATAGTAAAAATGTGTGGCAGAAAGTATCTGTGATGTAAAATTAGTAAGTAAAACAAATAAAGATGTACTAAACAATACTTAAAATAAAAAGTGCCCACCAATTTGAAGAGATGGAAGAGATTTAGAAAAAGAAATAGACATCAGATTTATCAGCAAAAGAACACTGGCTCTTTTCCAAAACTATTTTTATTTACAATAAATTCAACTCTAAGAAACAGATAGAGGAAAACCCCTTTGGGTAATTCTGCATCTTCAATTTAAGGCTCAGTATGTTTTAAAATTGTATACCACTGATATTGACAGAGCTGGTGTTTGTGAGGTTCAATTTGAACATGGTTGTTTATAGGGACCAAAACAAATGCTTTCTTTTCATGCGTTGCAGAGACACACAGCTCCCAGGTTCCCTGCGACCTATGTCTGAGCCCCTTGGGAGAAAGATCAGCACAACGCCAATGCAATTTCTAATTGGTGCTCAAGAAGCAATGACTCCTACAAGTTCTCAGTGGGAACTTAGCCCACGGCTGACTCAGTCAATAAGGTATATCTGAAATAAAAGAATGATGGTCTTGAAACAAAACATTGAGAAGTTTCTTTCCAGAGCAGGCTACATTTTGCAACTTGATCAACAAATTTAATAGCTTCTGATTGTGGACATTTGATTGCTTGACCTTCCTAAGGTCATTGGAAAAGCCAGGAATGTCCAAATCCCAAGACCAACCCTCCCTCTGCCTTAGTACCTGTGCTAACATCCCTGGTGATTTTTTTAAATTTTATGTATTTATTGTCTTGTGGGTTTTTTTTGTTTTTTTTTTTTTTTTTTTTTGCCAGTCCTGGGGCTTGAACTCAGGGCCTGACACTGACCCTTGCTTCTTTCACTCAAGGCTAGCACTCTACCTCTTGAGCCACAGCGCCACTTCGGCTTTTTCTATATATGTGGTGCTGAGGAATCAAACCCAGGGCTTCATGTATACAAGGCGAGCACTTTACCATTAAGCCACATTCCCAGCCCTAATTTATGTATTTATTGTCAAAGTGATGTATAGAAGGGTTAGAGTTTCATATGTAAGGCAGCGAGTACATTTCTTATCAAACTTGTTACCTCCTCCCTCATTGTTTTAAAGATTCAAATTCTTAAGTCATTTTTTTTCAAAGGTCCCATTCTCTCTCCACCTTCAAACCAACTTGTTTGGATAGCCAGTCCTAACTGACCATGGATTATAGTTTGCTAATGAACTCCATAGCAACCCTGTGACTGAAAATAAGTCTCTTTTCCAATGCCTGCTAAGGAGAAATATGGCCCTTTGTGCATTGCAATGAGTTTTGTGGAGACATTTATTTTTATTATCTCAAAATGAGTCTGTCCTCTTTTGTTCTCTCTGGATAGTTCTTCAGCTTTGTGGCCGGCAAGGAAGATGCAGGGAAAGCTGTTTCTCAGGCAGACAGATCTAATGTCTGTGTTCTTAAACTTATAAGCCAGGCTGACAGGATACTAGGCAATACTCTGATTTTGTTTCTTTATCTCTATTGTATTGGTTGTTCTAACAAAAAATGGTATAGAGGCATAAAAAGAAAATCACATTTTGAAAATATTAAAAAGACAAACTCTGTCATTTCTTAAAATGCAATTTGTCAAGCAAAAATAAAATACCTTCCCGTTTTAAAGTGTTTCTATTGCTTTTAGCTTCTAACTAGTTGGAACAAAACAAGAAGGAATTTATTTTTTTCTTCAGGTATTACTCCCAACTAGCCCAATTATTCTGACTTCTGCTGTTTATAATATATTGGCAAGCACCAACCACATATTAATATTTTGACATAGACCACAATACAGTAAAACTTAGTAGGTTCAAATAGCTAAGCATAAAAATGTAAATCTTCTACTTGCAACTATTACAAGGGAACAAAAAAAATCCCTCTGTAATTAGTAGACATTTTCTTTTGCTGTAGCAACTTTAATACTGTAAATATAATTCTATGAGTGTACATAAGGGATGTGAAATGTCATATGGTAACCTACATACTGGAAAATAAATTATATTCACTCTTCAAAGCACCAATTAATACTGCAGATTTCTGCAAAAGAGTATGATGAAGTCTTTAAAACAGAAAAACAATTCTGTATGATATTTTTCATATCAAAAGACATTGCTGAAACTTGTAATGACTATCTAAAACATCAATCAACTTAAAGCTCTTAGGGTAATATATATTTTCTTTTTTTTCTTAACTTCTAACTTATTGCCAAATAACCTTATAATATGCAAAGAGAAAATGTTTCAAGCCCCCTCATCCCCCACCAAAAGAAAAGCCAGGGAGACTTTAATAGAAGGCAGAAACTTCGAAGCAACTATGCTTCAAATAATTCTGAATTTGCACCTAATATAGAAGCCCACAACTGCTCACAGAGGAGTTGATTGTCCTTGAAGACATATCTTCCTCTCTCAAAAGAACTAAGATCTTTGCAGATTTCACCAGCTGTGTGTTAGAACCCAGTCATCCCTTTTAAATTGGGAACCTTTAAATTTATCCTTGGTAAGGCATTCACTGCAGTGCCACTTATACAGACATTCTTTTTTAAAAATTCATTTTGATGGTGACAATGTATTTTTAGCTTTGCATAACAGCTGTAGACTATAATTAAGACAACTACAATTTTTGAGTGATATGAGTTTTCTATAAAATAATATTTTATGGTAGTAACACAAACTTCCTCAGTGTCCAGAGTGCATACTCCAGGTCCTTCACATACTTCTAGGATTTGAGTAAATATTCCTTCTAGGAATCCACCCTAGTAAGTTGCACTGGATGGCTGACGTATCCAGGGTTCATACTCCCAACTGAAGAGTTTTATGACATTTCCTGTTTTACCTTATTTCCCAGATGATTAATTTCACACTATTCAAACTTTCTCTTGGATCACTTGTGACAAAGCTTGTCTACGAATTTTTCATGTGGGTATTGTGCAGTATGTTAGACAGTTGGTGATGACACAGTTCATCTAGTTGCATCTGCTCCCTCTTCAAGTCTCAGATACTTGGGACTTCTAGTTTGGTACAGTTTTCAATGCTGAATTCACAGTGTTTTCTCTTAGTTTGGAGAATCCTTAATGAAATTCATCTCTAAGGATTTCTCTGTTTGCTTCCTCTATTCCTAGTTTAAAACAGAAAACTAGGGCCTGGAGCTGTACCTTGTGCCTCTAATCTCAACCACTCAGGAGTGGAGATCAGAAGTTCAAGGCCACCACAGAGAAAAGTTAGTGACACATGAATGTCAGAAACAAGCAAGGTCTGGTACAACTGTGGTAGTACATGCAAGTTTTTCCAACTTGCTCTCCAGAGTGATTAGGATGTTGCTGTCATTGTCTGTATTGTAATGTGACTATAAATGAAAGCATCCCTTGTCAGCCTCTGGGCAGTATAATCTGCCTTTAGGAAATGGAACCACTGAGCTTGCAGGAGAGTGTATGAGATGGAACAGAGATCTTTCTAGAAGGTAAATGCCAATTTGTTAGCATGTGCGCCAATGCCCTTTGCTGCCTTTACTACCCTCCCTGAACACCAGGCAGAAGTCACTAGATGGTAAAGAAGACATCCACTCCATCTTGTTCAGGAATAAATAAGCCCAATTACAAAGATCGTCTGCAACTGCCCTGCATTTGAACACAGTTTACCGACAATGCTGATACACAAGCATATCTGAACTTAGAAGAAAAGGAAAACATTCCCAGATCTCATACATCTGTTCTAAAGCTTGTCTTAATCTGCATGTAATTCTTTGTCCTCTTCCTCTCACATCTTTGATCAAGCAAATTTTCTCCAGTGCTTATTCATCTTCCCTCACAATCTCTTTTCCTTTTAGAACTAAATGGTGTAAGGGGTTACTGAACATGGGAGACTTTGGAAAGTCATAGGGGAAAAATGTTTGTGTTCATACTTTGTGCCTGTGCCTTTGCTAAGTGATTTACACATATCTTCTCTTTTTATTGCCAAATTGCAATGGTTATCAGTTTCATTTTTAAAGTAAAGAAACTGATGCTCAAAAACTTAATCAGAACCTTACTTATGTAACTGTAACCCCTCCCCCCCCGTGTTCATCATCACCCTTACAATAAATTTTAAAAAAACTTAATTGGTGATTTCACAGTGATATGTAACAGATTTTTAACTAAAAAAAATCTGTGTTTTCCTCCTCTGATAGCATCATACCAGGCACAATAATAACCTGACAGGTTCCTAAAAATAGAAGTGCAGCTTCCCTCTATATACACTAAAGAACAGGCATTACAGTGCAAAGGAAAAATTCACAAGTTCAGGGTCAACAAGTCAGATACAGGAAATCCTACCTGTGAAGAGGCTGACTGTATAATACACATAAGAATTAAGATGAGATAACAGACTGGTTGGCCTCAAGCAGACTGGATTTTTGATGCCAAATATTCACAAGAGTTTTCAGAGATTACCAGCTGCCCATGTCAAAGACCTTGAGCAGCTGGGGAAAGTTGGGGTCATTGCTTGGGTTACTGAGTTTGTTTGGGAAAGAAGTCTCCAAATTCACTCTAAGCTGATACTGGGTACTTGCTTTCTCTTCGAAGAAAGAAATTAGCTAGTGTGTGTTCCAGACAAATTTAAATGGCTCTAGATCTTAACTATCTGATGTTAAATATCTTAACTGTGCTACCTAAGTTGTGGTCAATTAACCAGTATCATCCTCTCCAAGGATTAGACTCTGGAAGGCTGTGATACACCACCACTACGTTAACCTGGTAGCAATTACATAAAATTATCAAAAACAGTTAACTATGATTACACACTTTCTATTGTATTTTAAGTGATTAAATTGTAGGATGGAGAGATAAGACAAAAACAGAACAAGAAATTTGGCTTAGGTTCCTTTCCCTGCCTTTCCATGCCAGTAAAGACAATGAAGCTAAAAAACATTCCTTATCTTGCTCTGGGGCTTCTGCAGGCCTAAAGGGTAGTGCCAAGATGAGCACTAGATCAGACTTCACCAATTTTCGAACCCAGTGCTCCTCCTTCTGCCAGGAATGTGACTAGAGTGTTAACCTTGGAATCAACAGCTTACTGAGGAATTTAAACAGAAGTTCAAACATATCTGTGAAAGTTCTGATTTATATTTTTATGCTGTCAGTCTATAGATCTTAGGAATTAAGAGATTTGGCATGTTATATATTTTGCCTGCTTATGCTTTTTATAACAGAATTTGATTCAGTGCTACAAACATTTCAAAAAATGCCTACAAACAGGACAGATGGCTGAAAGATACAGAGTACATACAGGGATGAATTATGTCATTCACACAATCTCAAAAATTTATATGGTCACATCTGTCTTCTGTATTGTGGACAGAATGTCCAAGGTAGGAATAGTGGTTCACACCTGTAATCCTAGCTACTCAGGAAGAATCATGGTTCAAGGCCAGCTCAAGCAAAAAGTCCCAAAGATTTCTATCTCAACAAGCTAGAACCAGCGATCCCAGCTATGTCAGAAACATAAATAAGAAGATGACTGTCAAGGTTGTTAGGGAGAAAAAAATGTATTTATAAAAACTAAAGAAAGTAAAAAATATAAATAAGAGTCTCAGGAGCTGGGAATGGGCTTAGTGGTAGAGTCTTGCCTTGCATGCATGAAGCCCTGGTTTTTGATTCTTCAGCACCACATAAACAGAAAAAGCCAGAAGTAGTGCTGAGGCTCAAGTGGTAGAGTGCTAGCCTTGAGGAAAAAGAAGCCAGGGACAGTGCTCAGGCCCTGAGTCCAAGCCCCCGGAGTGGCAAAAAAAGAGTCTCAAACTACTTATACACAAATATCTTTGAAAACTACTGCTAATCATGCCCTAAACTACTGGTAACTAATGCATATTTTCATGATAGTGATTTTTCTTAAATGATTTTAATTTAAAATTTTAAACAGAAAAACAAATTAACATGATCATTTCAGTGACTGTGCACATTGCCCTTTCTGAACTGGAGATTTCTAGTTACCCACTAGTAGGTCCTGAACAGTTATCAGACAGATAGCTCAAGTCTCTTCTGCTTAGTGTACTTGACCCAGAATGTCTTCTAGAAATACTCTGTATTGATGAAACAAGTACTTTTTTTTCCCAAAGGCTTCTGTGATGGCATATTTATCTCGAATTTCTAATGAAATTCTTCCTCCTAGAAATCTTAAATGAACTAGCAATTATTTTATCTCCGGAATGATTATATTTTGCATGCTCTTAAGTCTCAAATGCTCATTGTGAAGGGACCCTTCGGTTCATAACCTGCATAAAATTCTGATTTCTGATCACATGGCATCGCAAATCTCAGAGCTACAGTTGGATCCTCAGCATCTTAAAAGCTGTAGCTGACTTGCTTCTTCCTAACTGGCTTCTAAGAGAAAAGTGAATGTATAGAAGCAAAGCTGCAAATCCAGAAATAAATGGACCAAGGAATAGAGATCAATGCATGGAGACACGAATCAGCAGTACAGACATTCAGGAAGACAGGAAAGAAAATCTTGTTAATCCCCACTGCTTTAGAAACCTGAGGGTGAACTGGGAAATCTAATTGGCTATCAGTGCCTCATGCGCCATGGCTATCAAGAAGGTCAGAGCAATTTGGGGCTGGCTCTGCAACGTCATCATTTCTAGACAAGATGTTTCCTGCCAACAGGCTGGGCTTCACCCAGGAAATATTTAAGTGACTATCAAGGTGAATTTGAGCATGGACACTAATAGACTTCAGATCCAACCACACATAATTAGAAATACACACAGTGACTCCACCCTTGACTTTTCCAGCTCTGACGTGGTGCACCCTAGTCCAGTGGCCTTGAGTCTGTCTACTCAGTGGCCCTAATTTAACATGTCAGGTGTCTGTGTGCAAATGAGAGGTTTCAGAATGCTATTATGGAGGTAACTTGGTAATAAGCATAAAGAGTTCCTTTGAGAGGCTTTAAAAAATCAATCAACGTGGAGAGCATCGTGAATATTTCAATTTATAGTGAGAAATATGCTGCTCTTGTACATGTGGCAGGCAGACATGCTCCTTAAATCAGATCTTTAACTGTTTAAATTCTACTGAATGGAAGTTGAAGGCATTATGTTTTTTCTTATTTTTCAAATAGACTTTACTTATGAAAAAATAGTCAATGTAAAGATCTTTCAGAGTCCTCATAAGCTCTATAGCCTATTATTATCTTACAATAGTAAAATACCTTTGTCAAGATAAAGGAAGCATGGCTGATTCCTTATAACTAAAGTACATACTTCATTTGAATTCTCTTAATTTTTAGCTAATATCTTTTTGCTTACTTCTTCCAAGATGCCACTCAGGATACCACATTACATCTAGTGAATGTATCTCCTTAGGCATCTTTTGGTTATGACAGCTTCTCAGCCTTCCCTTATAATGATGAGCCCTCTAAGGGAATCTTCAATAACGCAAGCCAGAACCATGTGAGCATCAAAATCGTTACTGGATTGTAACTCAAAATTGTAAAATGAATTTCCATGAGTCCACTTTTGATACAATTCAGTGAATGTCTAATTGAAAGAATGAATAAATAAGTAAATAAGACCAGACAAATCTCCCATGAAGAACAGTTCCAACTAATTCATGTAATCAATCTACTCCCAGGATGGTGACACCCAATTCTATATTTTTTAGGTACTGCTGGCATATTTACTTCCCTTCACAGAGTTCTGCATGAAAAGGGTATCCATGCAAGAGCTTGGCAAACACAATTTCAGCCAGTTCATCACAGTTAACATCAGCAGTGATCAATCATGCTGATGGACATGATGTGATGAAATAACATGTTCTCTGTGCTTTTCCTCCCCCAAACCCATGGCTCAGTCTAATTAAGAGGAAGACATCAATCCCAATTGACACATATTTACTGTGTAACCTTTTGCAGTTGCCATGAGAACAAAAAGAGAAAAGCATAGCACTAGGATATTTCAGTCTGTAAGGGTAGTCTTAATCATCCTATATCTTCCACAGTTCTATGGTTTTTTCCCCCATCATCACTCAGAGAAGAAAAACCTCTAAAACTCAAAGAGGAAATGCTTTCCTCTCCTTTCACTTTCCCTTGCTGATTAGAAGTGAAGTGTGCACCTGTTGTGCCATCTGATGTTAAGCATATTATTTTCTCTGTGCTATTCATGTGTCTAGCAGAGATAGTTTGTCCTAGGTTCTGCACCCTGCTCTAACCACGCTGTCCTGTTTGCGATAAAGTGACAGGAAAGCTGATCAGTAGCAAATAATGGAAATCCACACTAACAAAGGAACTCTAACACAGAAGCTACCACCTTTTAAGCCTAGAGCCATGTAGCTCAGCATATCATGCAAGATTGCCATCATGTTGTGGCTATTTTTGAGTAGAAAAATTCTAGCAAAACCTTGGAACTCATTTGTCTTGATACTAGGTCAAGGTGAATTTGATTTTCTAATACACACTCATCAAAGCCGACGTGTTCACTAATTCTATTTGAGTACTGTTCATTGCTGGGAATAGTTTCTTCCTCCCAGATGGATATCCTGTTTACAGAGCCTACTTTAGAGGATAGATTTGAATGATCATTGTGGAGTGATGCAGGAGGCCTGCCATCATTTTCTTCACTGAAGTTCATGCACTAACACTTGCTCTGCTCACCCATCTCAAGCACTGGTACTACAAGGTTACTTTAAATTCATTAGTAGTATATGAAGCTAGTAGAAATTTGTTATCAAAATATAGCAAACCACAGGCTCTCTGATTTTAAGTAAACTATAGTCATTTTTCATAACATTTCTATTCTCTAACATCATCTGAGTGTACACTGAAAACTTTTAATAACTATATCCCGCACATTGTCTACCTTTAACTACCCACTATTTCTTCTTCTCTAAGAGCGATGATCATTAATCATCTAGGTATGTTAAAAAGAAAGTATCCAAGCATTTTTCATGTTATTCTTTGAAGTTTCTTTTATTTCTACAAGGCTGTATTGATTGTGTGAGAGAATGAATTTATATAGATATTACTGTGGGGAATTTATACTGCCATCTACTGATGTGCGATTCCAAGCCCAGGTAAAAATTTGCAAGAGCTGAAAACTTGCCTCAATATCTACATGCTGACATATACATTGACAACCCTTTTCAATAGTTTAGAAATGATCTCATTTTAATAACTCTTATTTTTATTCTCTAGTTCCCCATCTTTTATCCATTTATTTTGACTGCTGAAGAATTGATCTATACAGGAGTTACAGTTATGTGAGTCTGGTAGTAAGTACAAACCTTTTGAACTATGTCTCCCCTTTCCTTATTGCATTCCACTTTTTTCCCTCTCATCCTTACCCGTAAGATATACAGTTCAAAGACCTCAAAGTAAAATTAGATACCCTGAAAACACGACAAGAAGGAATAGGAGAAACATTTGGGCTCTTGTCACAGGACAAAACTTCCTCAATAAAGGCACAGAAATTCAACAAATAAAAGTGGACAAATTGGACTGCATCAAACTGCAGAGCTTCTGCGCTGCAAAGGACGCAGCTTGCAAGATAAATAGAAAGCTCACAGATTGGGAGATCTTTACCAATCATACAAAGACAAAGTTCTCATATCTAAAATATAAAGAGAACTCAAAAACTTAAATTCCTCCAAAACAAATCCTCAAAGAACCAGCTTCCCCCTCAACAAATGGGCTAAAGACCTAAAAAGGGACGTCT
Source organism: Perognathus longimembris pacificus (assembly GCF_023159225.1). Classification (NCBI taxonomy): domain Eukaryota; kingdom Metazoa; phylum Chordata; class Mammalia; order Rodentia; family Heteromyidae; genus Perognathus; species Perognathus longimembris. The sequence continues at coordinate 132,428,227 of NC_063162.1, read as the reverse complement.
CTGAAGAGGAAATGAGAGTGGCCAAGAGACACATGAAGAAGTGCTCCACATCACTGGCCATTTTCCATAGAGTATCTAGTGAGTAGCACTGTTGTATTTGTTCACCTTTTGTTCCACCTTTTCTGTGTCCCCACTTTCCCTCCAAAAGTCAAACAAACTAACAAATATGATAAAAGGAAAAGAATAGAACAACAACAACTAAAATAGTCTTGTTTTCTATTTTTGGAGTCCATTTCATAAAATACTATTTTATATGTTCATTTACACCTGACATTCTCATCTCTTAGATTTCATACTGCAATCTGCATGTGAATGTGAATGGCCTTTTGAGAATGTGAGATCTTTGTTCTGTATCTTATTCCTTACCACCATGCATTGCATTCTGTCTAACATTTATTGGATGCTCGCCATTTGCTAGGCACTACTCCAAGTGCTTTCTTTGTGCATTCACTCATTTAACATGGGAAGGTGCACTATTCTGTCTCTGCTTTAGCCAAGATCATGTGATTAATAATCAGTCAAGCTGTGGGTTTAAACCTATTCAGGCTGATTGAGTTGTTTGTGTACCTAACAAAAAAGAAGTGCAATGGCTGCTTTGATGTTTACATCAGCCTCCAGCATAAACACACACACATACACACACACACACACACACACACCACCCTCTTTCTACCCACTCACACATGCACATATATCTTTGTCCCATCTTTGTTTTTATTTTATGTGTTTTTATTTTATTTTCTGTCTCTCTACCTAAAAAACATGACGAGATCACTTTGGTTTGGATTTCGAATTCCTTAGTGAAAATCAGAGGATCATGTTTATGTTTCCATAATTTGTATTAGCAGTTGGATCTTAATCTTTAAACAAGGCTGACTTGAATTTTTAAAGAAACAATATATAAAGGTAGCAATGGCTTTGTTTTCTGCATTCCCAAGCACATACCGAACGTGAATGTTAATTCCAGTAAGGCAAAGTAGATGGCTAGATGTTTTAAGAAAAATCAAAACAGCTCAATTGTTAATTTTGCAACTAATGGTAACATTAATATTGTAACAATGGCCCTGAAGTAAATAGATAATTCAATTAGGAAATGAAAAACTTTCACAAACAAAAGATTTCCTGCTAAGATGAAACATTCTCTTTCATTATGAACAAAGATACTACTCTTACATCTAGAGAAATAAATGGTCTTCCAATCAGTTTGATCTAAGGGCAAGAAACTATTTTTATTTGTTGCCAAATTCAAACACAGTTGTTTTTGTCCATTCTGGATTCGATATCAAAAGGTACCAGTAATTTCTTTCTCAGCTCTGGTGCCTAGTCGATGTGCTAGTGAGGGCCTGGTGAATGTTGAAGAGTTCTCACGTCTCACTGAATCCTCACAAAGAATGGAAGACTAGGATTCCTTGGGTCTATTTTAGAAGAACCCTGACCCCATAGGTGAAAGGTCTTGTATCATAACATAATTGTGTTAAAGGTTGCACTTTGAAATAGGATCACCTTTCAGGTTAAAATTTCAATATAACTATTGGGGGGTATCATTAAGACATTTGGATGATAGCTCCAGTATTCTTCAGTCCTTAATTAAATTGAGTAACATCTGTTTTGTCTGAAAAGTCACAATATGTAGTGCTTTGATGGCATGTAATAAACTTGCCAGAAAAATATTTAGGTGCAAACTATAAAGCCAAAATGGTTGATTAAAAAAAAAGCTTCAGGCATAGTCTTGATTATAGACCTATGTTCTAAGCAATATTGAATTTTAGACAGCTCCACTTAATTCATGAAGCTTGGATTTCATATCTCAGAATTGAAAGTAATAGCAAATACCCTTAAAACTTGTGTAGGAAAGAGAGAAATAATACAATGCAGATAAGGACTTTTTTGAGGGTATATAAAGGGAATGGGAATGTAGTTCAATGGTAGAGTAGGTATTCAAGGTCCTGGGTTAAGTCTCTAGTACCACCCAAAATAAAGAAAATTAATAAGGTCATATTTTTTATGCTATCACATAAAGATCTAAAGAAGAATTATAGAAAAAGAAATTTACCAAGTATTAAATTGAGTCAATAAAGGAAATGATGCAAGGAGAGACATCTGTAATTGCACTTGACAAAATATCAATAGTTTGCAGGAAAAGACTTTTAAATTACTAATACAGTAATGAGATAGCTATTATTTTCTGGAAACTTGTAGTCTTTGCTCTAAATGTAGGTTCTGATGGTGGCAAAACTTCAGGCATGCTTCCAATAATGAAATGAAAGGTCCTCAAAAACATATGGGACTGTGACCGCTTTACTCCCAATTCAGCCACAGCGAAATGACTGGAAAGCCATGGTGGCCTGTTTCTGTTCCTTTCCCTCACATTGGGTGATGGAGCTCAAGTGGGTTGTGCCTGAATTCCATGACAGATTCATTCATCATAAACAGCATACTTACTCTTTCAACCTCTGGTAACAATCACTGACAACCTCCCCATTTACATCATTTCATGTTTTAAATTATAGTGCTTTCAACTTTGTTGTGTGTCAAAGTTGTAAAGAATGGAATCACAGTGATCATCACAACTTGTTTTCTATTCTACCCCAATGTACCAAACACTACATTTGGAAGAGATTATTATTACTAGGAGTTGACACATGAGGTTATTATTACTAGGGGTCCAGCAAACTTGTTAAGAAGGAATGTTCTGGTACATGAAACCTGCCCAAACAATCTATTCCCCTCATTGCCTTCTGAATTTAGACACTAAGAAGAGAAACCCGAGGCCTTAGGCAGTGAGTAGACCAGGAAAGTAAAGGAGGCCAAGGCCTACAATTGCTACAAAGAATTTTGCTTGCCAAGGACTCACATGACATTATTCCATGAGCAAGAAACAAACTTCCATTGTTTATGACATTGGCTTTTGGGATTTTTTGCCATAGAATTTGGTTTCTCTGAATATTCTGTCAGAAGGTTGCCTTAGTCATAGGATTAGCCTGTATTCACTCCATCTTACACTTAATATCTTAGGCTTAAGTATGATAATCTTAGGCAATATATTAATAACAAAATTTAAGTCTAGTTAATAAATGATTCTGATGGCAAATTATTTTTATTACCTATCTGTTACATGAAAATCTTTTAAGGAATATCTCTCCTTCCAAGCCCTCACTTTTGTTTGTTTGTTTGAGGCAAGGTATTAATTACTACATAGCTCAGACTAGTCTCAATCTCTTTCTGTAGCTGAGACTGTCCTTGAACTTGTGATCTTCCTTCCTCGGCCTCCCAGAGTGCTAGAATTACTGATGTATGCCACTATCCTTGCTTCAGGAGTATCTCTGGAGTAAATAGCAAAGAAAGCAAAGATAACTTAGATACATATCCTATATTCAAAAGGAAAGAGAGATTAATAAAGGCAAATATAAATACACAAGGACATTTGTAATTTCAAACATAATTTTATGGGTAAGGCTTACCAATCAGCCTAGATATCTCAGAAGAAGTACTGATAGTGATGTTGGAAGGTCTGTGAGTGAACTGAGCAGCAGATAGAGGGTCAGAGAAATAAGTCTAAGAAGTGAGAGTTGGGAGTGTCGAATTACAGCTTCCTTGGCCTAAAATGGCCACAAGGAAAGGAGTAATTCTAAAAGGAAAAAGTATAGGCAGGAGGTGTTTTAATCTTGGCAATGATAGAATAGTTTAAAAGTAGAGCCAATAATAATGGAGGAATATAATTCTTTCCTTAGAGTTTCTAGAACATTCACGTTGCTAAAGTAGAAATCGGACAAAGAGGAGCATTACTGTCAACAGTGTCCTGAGAATGAGTTTGATGAACTCATTCATAGTCATGATATGGAAGAAGGGAAGAGAATTACAATCATTAAATAAATCATGGACATGTGTACATACTTAAAACCTTGTGTTGAAGATATAAATAATATAAAGGAAATAAATAAAGGAAAATTATATTGAAATCATCTAAAAATTCATATAAAAGTTGTCCAAGTAAAAATGCATGAATGAAGGCCAACCATGGAAAAATTAAATAAAGGAAACAATTCAAGAACCTCTTGTTCACCCAAGATTGAAGCTTACATTTTCGTTGGCAATTACAGCTAGGTAGATGGTTAAAGGACCATTTATTAAACGTGTACTTTATGTTCTTTATGAAGGTAACCACTAAGCTGTGTTGTGTATGTAAAATGACCTTGTGAGGAGTAAACTGTCCTTTCCATTGAAATAAAGTGTTATTAAGCAAGGAAACTTTTAGAAAAAATAAACTGCATATCTTTAAGATGCATTTTGTGTGCTGAAACTGTGTGTACTTTTCTTAAAGGACACTTGAATTTACCCCTTGAATTGCCTGTAACTAAACAGCTTATAATCTTTATTGATATTTACATATACAAAGACATATAAGTTGAATCACTGCAGTAAGCATATATATACATATATATAGAGAGAGAGATGCCATTGAACATATACTAACTACCCACACAGACAGACAACTCATATAGACACACATGCATACCACACAAAAACAGTTGGCTATCAATATTTCCAGGTTCCACATAAATTCTAGCAGCCACAAGTCAAATACATGTTTTTTATGACATCTGATCTAAATACATACTAACTTTTTCTCATCATTGCTTTCTATATAATATAATAAAACAATGCACATAGCACTATATTATACTAGAACTCATAAGTAATTTATGGATGATTTAAAATATGAAGTAAAATGTTTAATGGGCTATGTATCTATAAATAGCCTATACACTATTTTACATACGGTACTTGAACCTCTACAGATTTTGATATCTGTGAGAGTTTTAGAACAAATCACTCCCTGGTGAGAAAGGAGCTTTATATATAGGTATAGCTACATATATATAGATGGATACTTGCATTCACATACAAAAACATGCACACATCCATAGGAATTGACAGTGGTGTGCCTACTGGCATACAAATCTTCACAAAAATTAACACATTAGCCCCTTGGTAAGCAGGAGGGTGCAAAAAACCATTGCTAACCTTCTCTGCAAAGTGCAGTCAGAATTCATTTTTCTGTTTCCCTCATGGTATGGTGAGCTGAAATTCTGCTGTATGTAATTGTCACTCTTCAACCAACATCTAAAGTGAACATCCGCTGCCCACTTCATTTTCACTGGAGGGGAAAAAGGTTTACATATATTCAGCATAAGAATAAAGATATGAATTATTCTCCAGTATTAACATTAATGTGATGCCAACCATTTTCACATACAATGCATGAAATTGCCCAAGATTTGTGGTGATTTTAATAGGTGAGAAACATATATTGATTTTTTCATATTTTGTAAATATTAGGTATGAAGAGGCAGCTCAAACTCTGAATAATATTACAGAATTATATCCCTCTGGCAATCTCTAAGTTTAGTTAAATATTGGGACATTCACCCAATTTAGTTTATAAGTATGATCAGTATGGCTTTCCATGAGAAAAAACAGACTGGCAAGAGCTTAAACTTACAATGCAGACAAAAAATTGGTGCAATCAATCTATGACATACAACTCCCATCTTTCCATTTTTTTTATTATTTGCTTTGCACTTCATAAGGTATTAATTAGCCCATATATTAGTTACTCCAATAAAATTATTTACCGTGTGGTAGGACTAATTAGAGTAAATGATATGGACCATTTAATCCATGCAAATTGTCCATAGCATAGAGGAAGTACAGAGTAGGTAGAACAATAATACTTTTCTCCAGAAGATGAGCCAGCTGCAGAAAGATTTATTATCCTGTCCTGTTTCAGTGTCTTCCAAAAATAGGTCCACCTCACCTCATTACCCCATGGCCATAGCAAAAATGTATTTCTTAAATGATCTCACAACTAACCTGTATTAAAATCCCCAGAAAACACAAAATAAGGTATAATAGTAAAATTTTGTATAGACTGAGGCCATTTTAATGCATATACCATTCATAGATCAATATTGATTGAGAACAGAAAGGAGAGAAAAACAAGGACTTAGGATTTGGATACAGTTTTTCAATAGACATACATCTGTAAGTGGACTCAATCAAACAAACAAATTAAAACCCTACAAAATAGCTTTTCTAACTACTCTAAATTGACAATAAAATGGAAAAAATGTGATATCTCTTTGAAGACACAATTTTAATAGAGTGTAAAGCTCCAAGAAGTTCATAAGAGCAAAACATTTTGAATGATATACCAGGATTTCTTTTTTTTTTTCTCCTTTGCTTTTACGTGAACTTTGTCTTTTCCTCGAATACCACAGGAAGTGGTATCAACAGTAAGGAAGGATCTAGAAACAGAGAGAAGAGATTACCTAGAGTTCTGGAAATGGTGAGCAATTTTCCTTGAGATACACATCTCAATAAAAATAAAAAGTATTTTAATATTGACAGAAATAACAATAAATGTGAAATTCTAAGTAAATCAGGGGAGATTCCAAGTTTGCTGATTTCATTTCCTTCCATCTACTAAAAAATTAATTTTTGTTCTTTTATGCTTTGATTTTCTAGAGACTCAAAAAGAATGTTCTATGTAGGTTAGCATCCAATAGATATTTAGCAAATTGAAATGTGTTCATATTGTATAAGGTTTCTTGACGATACCATAAAGGACATCTCAATATATTTTATAAACTGAGACTTGAACTCGAGTGCCAAGATGTATTTATTTTTCCAGTTACTGATGGTTATTTTCACTACTAAAAATTAATAAAGGCTTAGGCATGTAGGATTTTGAAATTTCTGGAACTTTTAAATGTCATGAACTCGTGGCTCTTTATGCAGGTGTCACTTTGAAAGTTAGAGGTGAGGGTAGGGATAAAGGATAGCACCAGAGAATGCAGCCTCTGTTTTAACCAGAGCAGCTGTAAATTTTTTCAGTCATACATTTCTCAGGATTCTGCTTGAAAACATATAAAAACCAGTGTAACAGATGTTTTTCTAAGAATTTCTGTTCAAATAATTTGAAGTAAGGAAAAGGATGTGATTTTGTATATTTTTTCTCTTTTTCTTTCTTTTTAAATTTTTATTGTCAAGGTGATATACAGAGGGGTTACAGTTACATACGTAAGGTAGTAAGTACATTTCTTGTCAAACTTATTACCTCCTCCCTCATTATCCTGGGTTTTTTTTTCAGTGATGGTTTTTATGTAATTTGAGCCTAAATTACATAAAATACAAATCAAAGAATGAATGTATTTGAATAAAAAGTGAATAGAAGAATTGTGTTTGGCTTTATAATTGTAGGTACTTTTAATAATTTGTTTCACTGTGAAAAGAGAGTTACCAGTAAGCATCAATGACTTAAAATATATTGATTACCAAAGTTTTAATTTTTTTCAAACTGTGCATCTTATGGTGGGGATAGAAGAGAAAAACTGGGATAGAGTAAGGGAAGGGGATATATGATTCAAGAAGAATTGTACTCACTACCTGACTCAGGTAACCATAACCCTAGAATATCACCTTTACAATAAAAATTTAAAAAATTAAAAATAAGGAGATTTTTAAAAATCTTGTTTCTTAGTGACCAATCTGATTAGTGTTTCTGCTAACACAGTTACTAAATAATATAACATAAGAACTCCTGTTAGGTCTTTTATAATACAAATTTAGAGGGAAAATTATTTTCCTCTTTTTAGATACACTGATGAGCTTTAAAAAATCATTAAACATGGATATGGATAATAGCATAAAAAGAACAAAGAAAGCACACAAAGGAAAGAAAAGAGAAGAATTACACTGTGGTCTATGGTGTAGACATCTTTATCAGGTCACAGGATAGAATCTTCATTTAGTTAATATCACATATTCTGTTACTGTGACACGCTTTTATCTCCAACAGCTTCAACACATGACTAGACATAACTATGGAATTGGTAAGGAAACTCTACCTATAAGTCAAATTACATTGTTCAGTCTGAAGCATTATTTCTGTCTGTAGTGAAGGGCAATGGGTGATGAGAGATGCTATGATATATATAGATCATTTCACAACAGCAAATACGAATATTGAGTAATGATAAGCATTTTATATGAATATAGATGATGTAAATATAATTCTATGACTATATCTGTCTTAATAATTTGAATGATCCTATGGCTTATCCCCTGTTGTCACTATATTTGATTTTGGTATATTGCGTATTATATATACATTTATCTGAATTAGAGAAGGGAAGGGAAACATCAAAATGGTAAGGGAGAACCATTGCTAACAATACTCACAAGACAATATGTTGGAATAACTGTTCTATGGTGGGGGAAGAGGGATTGGGGGAGAGGGAAGGTAGGAGAATAATGAGGGAGGGGTGAACAAGTTTGAATGTACTCATTACCTTCCTTGTAACTATAAGCCCTCTGTATATCACCTTGATAATAAAATTAAATTTTAAAAACTATGAATGAATATTGCATTCCTGGTTTTGAAAAGACTAAGACAACCCAAAGTGGTGCAACAATGGATTAAATAATCATATACAAAAATAGGTTGCCTCTCTATTTGAATGGGAAATCATCTGAAAAGGGTAATGGAGGTGATATTATAGATAGATGGCAGATAGATAGATAGATAGATAGATAGATAGATAGATAGATAGATATGATTTTCACATACATGATTTTATATTTTCAAAAATGCATTTGTGAAAAGGGCTCATATTCATTTTATTGATAACAATATCTCATTTCAAAATGTAATTGTATTGACTCAGGTTGTGTAGTTAGTACATTGTGAATCAGAGGCTGTAACTCAAAACACTCTTGTTCTAAATTCAGTGTTATTGTCATACCATGATTATAGTTGAGTAGCATTCTCCATGTACTAATTGATTGATGCAATTTATTTTTGAAAGCTTTCTCTTTTAAAGATAAAACAATCTCTAGTGTAAAATGTTAAAGGGTTTTAGGTAGTTGTAATTGAGACTTATCTTGGTATATTGATCATTAAAGCTTGTGATCTCGAATTCACTTGTTATGAGCTCAGCACCAATCTCTCCTACTCAAGATATTTTTGATAAACACAGGTTTATAAAGAGTGGTCATGCATAAGTGAAATCCTTAAATAGACATGCATTTTCCATGTATTATATGAGATCAAAATAGACAGACATGGTTATTTAACACAGGAAGTCAGGAGAAAGTTTCACCTAAAATTGTTGACTCAGTTCCTGAATGCCCTAAATTCTTTACCATGTTTAAAACATTCCTCTTCCTAACTTCAGGATTCTCATAGTTAAAACCACATACTCTTTGTTCTCATTGACATTATTATTGAAAAGCAATAGCTGCAACTGCTTTTAATCATTTCCAAATAAAATATTTCAGCATTCAAGTTTAATTCTGTCTTGAAAATTAACAAATGTGCAGTTACCAACAGTTATTGTTGTCATTCTTTTGCTCATATCAATTCAAGAAAATATGTTAGATGTTTATGATTATTATCAAAAGGCAAGTTTCTCTGTAGGTGTGTTAATGAACTAGCTTTAAAGTGGCAGTGGTAAAGAAAGTGACAAGTACAGGTAAAAATGGTTTGCCTTCACACAAAAAATCATCTAGGAACTATGAATGATAAAGGATGCAATAAGAGAACATTAATAAAATGACAACAGAAATGCACAATGTTGAGTTAAATTCTTCAACCTTGGATAAACACATTTAATGAATCCTGTCGTGACTGACAAAATACTTAACTGAAAGAAAAATGTGAAAATGAACAAAAATATATTCCAAAGAGCTACAAGGATTAGAATGACAGTTGGGTAGATGAAATGTCCCAGAGAAAGAAAGAATTTGATCTTTGAGCAAGTCATATGTCAGTTCTGGAAGGGACTGAATGTTATTGTAACTTTGAAAGATAAAGAGACACATGCATTGCCAAAAGAATAATACCAGAAAGAAAGCTGACTGCAGTCTCTGAATCTTAAGCAAGCTAGTGCTGTGGAATTTGCACTGAGAGGCAAATTTACAGAAAACGATCTTAGATAATGTCTGCCAAAAAAAAAATCATATGCCCAATCTCATATGAAACTAAAACAGTTACTGGAATTGAACCTATGTAAGTAAGAAATAATAAAATGAACGGATTTTTATGTCCCAAGGTGCTTTACCCTGCCCAAAATTCTTAAAATGTAAATGGGAATTTGTACACAAAGAGAGTTGTGAATTATTTATGTGAAAACTTATTAGGTAAGTAGGTTATATGATTTCCTATCCAATGTTACCCATTCATGTTGGCTACAAGCGATGAATTTTAAGAAGGAAACAATGCTAGAAACTCACAACAATGAAATCTTGCTTAAATGTTAGGTTTTTTGATTCCACGGGAAACAATCCCAATTGCATTTGACTATTGCTTCATTGGTGGGCTGATTTACTCACTAACTAGATATTTCATTTCTACAGTAGTAACATGATAAATGACTGCTTGTTTCATGTCAGAGAGTCTATAGTAAATTGAAGTCAATGCAGAGACTTCAAGCTGCTGGTAACTCTGATTTACCACAGAAATAAAGCCCATCCTCATTATATGTACCCAACATTGGGCATACACGTAATATTGAAATAAGAGGTTAGTAGATCTTTAGGAAATACTTGATCAGGTTGAGAAAAAGTTGAAAATTGATTTTCTTGAGTTGTTACCTAGTGTAATTTTTAAAAAGGTAGTTTCTCTAAAGAAAAATGAAGCTAGATTATGAATTCTATCCTTCCAATTCACTATGCCATAGTTGCCCCAGGCAAAATCTTGGATGGCTTCTTCAATGCTTTTCTTCCTTTAAAATTCATTGACTCATCTCCTGGTCAATGACAGGTCTCTCCTGAGTCAGTGGAATAGTCACATGGACTAAGGTCTTTTTCCTGCATTGACAATGCCAAAATTAACGTGCAGAGATGAATTCTTAGTACACTGTACTGTTTGTGCTAAGCACTTTGTCATTTACCCATGGTAGACATGTTCAAAATCATTGCATCCCACTACCTAGCACTTATCATGCACCAGCTTAATATTGTTTAGTTTAACAGATTGTATAACAGTCTTGTGCTGATAGGGACAAAATTATGATTAGCATAAAGTAATGTTATCTATTGTACCACTGTTCAGATGCATCATGAAGTTGGTACAATCTTTCCATTTTCCAGAGGATTTAATGTGTCCTTGTGGACAAATTTACCCCAAAATTTAAATAACAATTCCACTTTGCTTTTTCAGTACATGTCATTCAAAAGGCTCAGCTTGCTATTATTTCAAAAAACAACTAACATTAATTTAAAATAGTAAGGTGTTGGGGACTCAGTTTTGGCCTTAATGGGGGAAGGGCGACAGGAGCTCCCGAGATGCTGCCCTTCCCCCAGCCCTGGGACAGTGTTAAAGCTAGCCACTCCCACCTTCCCTGGGGGAGGCAAACACGTGCGTGCCACCATGATAGGGGTTGTCCAGCCCACAAAGGAAGTTTCATGACATCACCTGATGAATAGGGTCTTTAGCCTATGAGTGGCCCTTTGGCCAGTCCCCCTCCTTTCCCGCCATTACCGCTATATAAACCCCCTCCCAATTAAATCCTATGAGACCCATTCAAACATCCAGGAGTCTCCCTGATGTCTTCTTCTGCCACCGCTCCTGAAATGTGAGGAGACCGGGGGGAGGGGAGGCATCGGCAACCTTTCCTCAACTTAGCTTAACCCATGAGGGTACGCCTTTGCCTTTTGCTGGTGGAAGATAAGGTCGAGTACTCTCTCATAGTTTCTGGGGTTCAGGCATTCCCCTGGGAGATAGGGGGAAGAGGGTCCTAGAGACTCCAACATTTGGGCATCTCCTCCGGAGAAATGAGGAGAAGGGGTCTCAGAGGCCCGACAGTAAGGTGTATAGAAATGACCAAATGATGAAGACAAAAAACCAAAATATTTTCTATCTTGAAATTAGAATGCCATAACAGACCAAAAGAAATAACTAATGTAAAAGTTGAGAAAGTGGATGTTGTATTACTGCAAATAATCATAGACACAGAGTATACTGTCTCCATTGCCAGATTAACAAGTGACATGTCCCATCTCACCATCTCAGCATGAAATTTTTTATGAGTTTATGAATGGTGCTTTAAAAATCCTCAAGGTGGGTTTTTAGCTACCAGTTTTCCAGTAATGATTTAAAAAAATACCTCTTTTGTGATGGAGATATTCTAAGTATTCTTTTCCCCACCCGAGGAAGAAAAATGACTTTGTAATACCATTTCATAGTTTCATTCTGCTCTAAAGCCAGGGATGACATCTCATTCTGTAGAGAATGGGCAGCTTTTTCTAATTTTAAGGTGACTTGTGCTACTTTCCTGTCCAATTTATTATTATGAACATAAAACCGATTTAGCTTACAGATTCTTTAGCAGTTCAGTTTGATTTTAGGTTCTTACCTCGCAAATCACCACTAAGTTCTACATATGGTCAGGAAATGAGAGCTGTATGACAGATACTGTTTAGCGATGGTTTCTGGATCCATTATGGTACCAGTAAACGTGATAAGTGTCTGTAGATGTAACATAATGACCAAATTGCATGGCTTTTCTTATAGATGGGAGTATGCTGTAAAAAAAAAAGCCTGAGATAAACATTAGGACTCTTTAACCTGGGTAAGAACTTTCTTAATAAAGATCCAGAGTCACAACAAATCAAAGAAAGACTTGATAAATGAGATTACATCAAACTAAATTGTTTCTGTACAGCAAAAGATATAGCTAGGAAGCTAAACAAAAGAACTCTATAGAATGGGTGAAGATTTTTGTCAGCTATACACCAGAAAATGGCCTAATATTCAGAAAATAAAGAGTTTAACAAACAAAACCCTCAAAAGTACCAACAACCCAATTAATAAATGAACTAATGAGCTAATGAACTAGTGAAAGAGAGACTTCTCAGAAGAAATAAAAATGACCAAGAGACATATGAAGAAATGTTCAACATCCCTGGCCATAACGGAAATTCAAATCAAAACAACCCATTTTTCTATGTGGTTATTTAATCCATTGTTGCACTTGTTTGGGTGGTCTTAGTCTCTGACCACTTCCTATCTTCTTCAACTCCTTCCCATCCCTGTAACTTCTATTGAACTCCTACGTTACTGAAATGGTCTCAAGCTAAATCTCCCCTCATTTTGTCCTTATACCTCGATAGACAGTTTAGTCTACAACTGACAGATTTTGAAACCTAAATTTAATAGTGCCATTTCTCTGTTCATAAACATCCAATAGCCTCTTTTTTTTCTGTGAATGTGGGGAAGACTTATGTTTGAACCAGTGCTGTACACTTGGTATGCAGGCTTCTTACCATTTGAACCATAACCCTAGCTGCTTTTTGCTTTAGTTTTTTTTTATTATTATTTAAGAGGGAAATTCTGTAAATTTTGCCCAAGGCTAGCCTTGAACTAGCCACCTACCTAGGTCCTCCTACTTAGCTGATATCATAGAAGTATAACACCGCCTAGTTTATTTGTTGAGAATGCATTTATCAATTTTTTGAGTGAATATAAGTGTGCTATACTTTTCCTAAGAGTATATATTCTCTCCATAAAATATATCAATAAATATTTATCATTGATTCTCCTGCTAAATTTCTGCTATATTTTTGCTAGCTTTCTCAAGTTAATATGCTATATCTGTTGAATAAATGGGAAAAATAAATGCATTGCATAAAAGAGGATTTACTTTCTATAACTGACATTTTAAATACAATATACCTGTTTTTAACATTGCACAATTTTTCTATCCATAGTGTATATATGTATATGCATATACATTATATATAGATTCGTGTTTTAAAACATCTCCTTTAGCTCACTAAAGTGGAATATTATCTGTTTTAAAATACTTTAATCTCATAAAGGCTTAGTTTGAGATTTTGCTAATATACTATAATTTCAAAGAAAATACTACAAAGTAGAGAAAGGGCTTCGTAAAATATCCTCCTTGTGGCAGAAATTGCTTTCAACAAAACATTTTAGTAAGGGTAGAATATCAACTCCTTACTAAGGAAAAAGAAACTGTGGCATTGATAGGATGATTGTCCCAAGTAGTGAGGAGGGAATTGAAAGCCCAAATCCTCTGGTTTATCTTCTTTCCTCCTTCAGAGCAAAGAGCTCCAGGATTTGTCTCTCTCTCTCTCTCTCCTCAGACATAATGAAAGCATAGGTTCACATAGGGAACCCCAAAACTTTCCTCAGAAAAAGAACAGAGGAAGTTTGTGGCCAAATCTAATCTGCACTCTACATGACATTGTTTACTTTTTTACTCCATATGACCTTATATTTATGTTTAAAATGACATTAGATATTTCTGAACTAAACTTGTTCCTGTTATACATTATTATCATGTATACAGGTTTTGTTTTATTTTTCATGTTCTTTCATAACTTTGTCCTCTCAGATTTAAATTTTTACAATGATAATCTGGCTATGCTTTTTTACTTAAGGGAAAACACTATTGAAGAGAATTTCTATTATTGAGAAAGGCAGATTCAGAAAAAACAAAGTCACTCAACATCTAACCATCTATAAATAATTACTGTGACCATTTTCCAGGTTTTTAATCTCCATCAATTTTGTTTCCAAATGTATATTGTACTTCTGTTTCTGAATTTGATTAAGATGCTACACTATCAAACCATTTTGACAATTTGTGATCGATGTTTATGGCTATAAACACAAATATGCTGTATGTGGCATATGTGGGTATGTCTGTGGGTACGCACTTGTGCATGTTACATGTACTATGCATGGGGTGGTATATACATGTAGGGTGTAGACATGGATACCCAGAAGTGTTCTGAAACAAACAAATGACAGCTTGTGAGAACCACTAGTGTGTGTTCCTTATTTTGTTTTCAGCAAAGTCATGTGGGTATTCTGAAAACAGCCATGTGTCAATAGCTACAACCTGTAATTAGGTCCTTGCAGTAAATCAGCGCATTTGTTCCTTTATTTTAAACTCAGATGCATCCATTTTCCAGTACATAGACAGTTTGGAGCATGAAGAGTTGATACTCTCATATAATAAAAGGAGATCTCCATAAGGTAGTATTCTGGGAAGCTTTGCATAGTGCCTGATGCAGAGAATCAGAATTTCTCTTACAAGGCCGATGAGAATATGAATGCCTCGCTCTAGGAAATAAGGCTGCAGTCAAAAAGCAAATGCACACTTATCATATGATTAAGCAATGGCATTCTTAGGCATTTCCCCCCAAAGGAATGAACACTTACATGTCTGCACAAAACCTGTACAGTTTGAGCACTTATATGTCATTCTCTAGATTCTGAAAGATGACTCCATCAGTGGAAAAGGGGACATTTCATGTCCCCTTGTCTCCGTGCAAATGATATAAACTCAATAACATGACTCACAGAAAGATAATTGCTATGCATTTAAGAAATATAATTGACTATTTTAGTAGGTCTTCATACCATTTTAATATCAATGGAAGTTTTCTTTTTAGTTGTGCAGTGCAATTTACACATATTGATACATATAATACAGACAACATTTTCAGTGAAAAATGTAAGTACTCTTCATGTTTTCAAGTCATTAAACTTAATGCTACAGGAACACACACATGGCCAAGTCAAATGCTCATAAATACACAGTTTTACTTCAGACTTTGTACCTTTTCTAGAATTGGTAAAAACCTGTGTTACTTTCTTCTCTCAGTAGCAATCATGGATTAAACTTATTGAATCATACTCTGATGTTCCCCCAAAGCAAACATTTAGATACTATTCTCCACATATTAACAGAGAATAAAGTAGAAGTCTAGGCATTGGTTCATGTTTGGTTCTAACTTCACATTTATGTAAAGGTAGGACTACTTATCCATGTTATCAACTGTACTTTGCAAAACTGTTGCAGAATTTTCTTGACACTTTCCATTGGTTTTTACTATAATTCCCTGCAACTGCAATTGGAAATGTCTGTGGTTTATTTACAGGAATTCTATGGCAGAATCAGCACTATACTGAGATTATGTTTGTTACACACATGAATGGTCTGTAATCTGGAACCTATTATCAGTCCATTCTGACTCCAATTTGTGATTCTCTGAAGCTCCGTGTTTTCAAAACCTGTTATGGTTTGCAATTATAACAACAAATATATACATAAGTCAAACCAAAGATTTCCAAGATAGAAATGTCTTCATTATCCTCATATGCTAATTTGCATCTGAGCTTGTTCATGGAGATTTAGCCATTCATGCTCAATATGCCATTGCTTTTGTTTGAAAGACAAGACACAATGATGGAGCATACCTGTAATCTCTGTCACTTTAGAGCAGAGATAGAAAGTTCATGAATTCTTGGACAGGCTGAGGAAAAGTATAATGAGACTCTACCTGGAAAATACCAAAAGGATCTCTCTCTCTCTCTCTCTCTCTCTCTCTCTCTCTCTCTCTCTCTCTCTCTATCTATCTCTATCTCTCTCTCTCTCTCTCCAGTCATATCACTTCATATCTACTACACAATTGTTATAAGCAGAGAATAAACTTGAACTTGATTTTTCCTGCAATTTTTCTCCTTGTCAGTGTGCATTTAAAGCATATGGAGTTTAAGATAAGAATCATGCTATTATCAAATACATGTCAAATTCTAGCTGCAAATATGTACAGGTTAAGCAACATTGTTACCCACCTTAGGGTTCACTCTACGCGTGTTGTACATCCTGTGAGTTTGGACAAGTGTCTAGTGGTATCTGTTCAGTACTAGAGTGTCAGATAGCATGGTTTCCTTGTTCCTCAAGTCCACAGCTTTGCCTGTTAATGATATCCTGCCAATAGCTCCTGAATGCTGTGGACATCCTAAAAATTTTTATTTGGACACTAGTTTCCAACTCCTTTAAGGTAAGACCAAAGGTTGAGATTACTGAATCATATAACATCATCAACATCATCGTTATTATTATTATTATTCCAGTCCTAGAGCTTTAAATCAGGGCCTGGGTGCTGTCCCTGAGATTATTTTTATTCAAAGCTAGTGCTCTACCAATTGAGCCACAGCTCTACTTCCAGCCTTTTCTGAGTAATTTACTGGAAATAAGAGTCTCCCAGACTTTCCTACCCAGGGCTGTTTTGGAACAGCAATCCTTATTTCTCAGCCTCCTGAGTAGCCATTGGCACCTGGCCGTTATTTTTTTAAGTAATTTATATTCCTACAAATGTATCTATTCATAAAAAAATGTGCTTCATAAACTGTAACTTATATAAAGTATGCATGTATTTTATTAACTGATATCAGAAATATGCATTGTATATGAGTTTATGCCTTGGTTTGTGACATTCTATAAAACAATCAGTAAATTATTTTTTAAATGAATTCAACAGCCCTTTTTGATAGTTATGGGATTTATTAATGCTCATGTTATTTTTTAAGCTGGAATTCAACCTCATTTTAAACAGAATGGCAAACTCCAATAGCTTAATGAAAATAAATTTGGATGCAAGGTTTAGTCTTCTGGTGGCAAGCTGCCATAAAAGCTTTCACTAGATAACAATCACTATAACGATTATAGCAACTGACAATGGCTTAAACATGACCCCCACACACATCCTTTGAAAATCACAATGCTCTCAAAAATGGTCAACCACAGGGATAAGGCATGAGTGTGAAAAGCCACAATGATAGGAAAGGAAAGAATAGGTGGTTCAGACAAAGAGGAGACCTCCCCTCCAAAAAAATGCTGGGTTAATTTAGATAATCAAATTTGTCCTCAAATCAACAAGGTTGTCTTACATTTGAAATATTTTAACAAACTTTTAAATTTTCCTAACAATTTAATGATATTTTTTCTACGAGTTGATATAATTGACTTGACATTGAGAATTACTGCTACCTCCTTTATGTTTCTTTGGGTATATATTATTCTAAGCAACATATTAGCAGACATGTTTTTAAAATAAATTCATAATTTCAGCAGAATACGTATCTTAAACCTAATATAGAGATGTGACTACTTTTCTTCCTAAATTTAGCCATATTTGCAACATATGCATAGACACATGTAGTATGTGTAGATGTGTCATACACATATGCACACATACATGTACATGTTATATGCATGTGAATATAGACATGCATTTAAATATGGGTATAATCAAACATCTATTTTATTTGGGAGTTTGATTAAGAAAGTGGATAAATGGGCAGAAAATTAGGAGTACAAATTTTAGCTACGTAGAGCACATAGTAAGTAAGAACTGCAGCAACAAGCAATTTGTTAATTTTCCAAGACTGTTAATTGGACTGCAGTTGGTGTTTGGGGAAGGAACAAGCTTCACTTTAGTCTAGGACAATGGCCTGCACTTGTGCTGCCAAAGCTTACATAACTACCAATTGGTGGAGGAATCTGCGTGTTCAGGAGTTGCTCTGAAGAAACCAGACTGTTAACATGGAGGAGAGGATGCGGAGGTGCTGTTAGGCAATCAAAGCACATGGCCAGTCTAGTTAGTGGGATCAAAATCCTGCTCTCCTTGATATCCAATTAAAATAAGTACAAAAATAACAAAATAAATGTGAACATTATAAAAAATGTGCAATAGAGTATCCATTGTGTTTTTTCATAACTGAAGTAACTTTGTGATTGGTTCCATAGTTTTGTCTTTTCATATATCATGAGTTCTTTCCAAAAGCATCTGGAAGACATTGTCTCTCTTTTCCCACACTTTTATATTTCCCTGCATGTTCATTAACATCAATTAGTTGTACAAGAGAATTCCACTCTGATGTGCCCATATCTGCATACAATGAACATAAACAGACTCACCTCATTAGTTTCCCTCCTGCCACTCACTTCCCCCAAACTAATCTCAACAAGTGCCCTTTTTACACATACATAAATTGTTTTGTCTATATTTACCCTACTTCACTGTCTCCTTCACTCTCCTTTTCCTAGTCGTATCTTCCCAGAATCTGTTTTATGTTCTTGTCACTCATTATTTTTCCTGTATGCTAATTGTTCAAAGAGGTTTCCCATAGTATTTTGCAGATGCATACCCAGTATGTTAATGAGATGGACTTCCTCCCTTACTCTCACTTTTCTCATACCCTCTACCCTGGATAACTCAAGAGCTTTCAGGGATCTTTTTTTTTTGGCCAGTCCTGGGCCTTGGACTCAGGGCCTGAGCACTGTCCCTGGCTTCTTCCCGCTCAAGGCTAGCACTCTGCCACTTGAGCCACAGCGCCGCTTCTGGCGGTTTTCTGTATATGTGGTGCTGGGGAATCGAACCTAGGGCCTCGTGTATCCGAGGCAGGCACTCTTGCCACTAGGCTATATCCCCAGCCCCTTTCAGGGATCTTTTATCATCTTCATTCACAGATACAATGTGTTTATTTCTGGACTGTTCATTCACTTTCTCGCTCTCCATGGAATTTTGCTAACAAAGCAGGTAACATGGATTTGATAGTTGGTAGATGAATTTTTCAAGTCTCCCTTCTCTAAAACATGTGTATAACACAGTAAGCAGCTGTTCAGTAGCTACAGAATTCTAATACAACACCGTTTACTTTTAAGCTTGGTTTTAAAATCTCCTACCAAAAATGTCTTCCCATTCATTGTACCTCATTCATTTCACTCAGAATTTACTTTGCCTATTCTTTTCCCATATATTAATTTACTGTTCTTATAATTTGTCTGGACAAAATTAGAGATTCGTTTGGTTATCAAAAATAATAATATCACTTAAAACATATGAATATTAATACTGATTCAGTATTACAAAGTAAGGGCATTTTATTCATAACCAAAACAATTTTTATTCATGTAGAAACCAAGTAAATTCATTAAGCTACAAAATCTTGATGATAATAAGCTTTTGAAAGAACTTAAAGATAATTGTTTCTAACACAGAGGTAACTTCAAAAATAGTTTACACAGAGTAAAAGTTAGAGTAGTGGTTAAATTCATTTTTTTTCTGGAAACATCTCAAACTACTTTCCAGGGGCACACAGGTATAGCCAAGACTGGAGTTTGCAGTATTCTGCCTCTGTAATGAAGTTAACAAAAGCCAAGTCCTTTTCTCAGTAAAGGTGGTACCGCCCCCTAGGGGGAATTTTGGAAATTTGTGCTTCTGCTTCTTTTTCTTCTTCCTCTTTCTCCTCCCTTTCCTCTGGCCCCCTTCCTTCTTCAGAATTACTTTAATAGAATGCGCCTCTGCTCACTGTTATTCTGCAACAAGAGAGGTGTGACTCTAGAAATGTGTCCTTGTGAAGTGGCTAAAGACAGAAGTTGGAGACTAGACTGGGTCCATTTGCACCCTGACTTCACCAAAATGCTACCTGTGTGATCACATCATCTTACCAGGAAAGTTCTGAAGCTGCCTAGATCTCAATGGACATACAGTGCCCTCCATGCTATGAACACAAACTCCACCCTGTACTCCACCTGTCTTTAGTAGATTATTGGTAGTGAAGTTACATCATGATTGTAAATTGTAAATGTCAATATAGCTTGAAAATTAACCAATTAATAGTAGTTTATGTTTATAAATAGTAATGTTTTTGTACTGAATTAGAGCATAAAATATATGGGAACCTTGTTTAGAAAGACAAAAACATAGAAATACATTTTAAATAGAAGATTCTATTAAGTTGTTTAGTTTTATGAAGATAATTATAAACTGTGTTAAGCTATGTTAATCTATAGAAAATGATAGTTTAAGTATTTATAAATTATTGCAACATTTACTCACATTATTGGGCCTAGAAATGCAAGATGAATCTCTGAATGATGAATTATACTAGCCACATTCTCTCTATATACTTAAACCTGATTTAAAGTAATAAATCACTTTTAAAATTGTCAAAATAATGAAGAAACAAAGTAGTAATTTGTAATATTTTTTGTCAGTCCTGGGGCTTGAATTCTGGGCTTGTCATGTTTTAATATACCTATTACATTAGTATGTTGAAGAAAAGAGAAACATCCCAAATTTATCATGTACTATTTGATGATTACATAAAGACTTGCCTCCCCATTCCTAATATTGTCTTCAACATGAAGAAATTTCAATTAACCAGTAAGTCTGCATCTTGTGTTTTCCTTTTCACCTACTCCAGTCAAAAGAAGAGGATCTTATATAGTTGATGAGTCTGGGGCGTGGGGAATCAGATTCTTACAAACAGCTCAAACTTGATCTTTATCTTGTTGATTTTGAGTGTGTTTGTACACAAAACTTCAGAATACTTCTGTTTATATCTTAGTCCATGAATCAGAAATAAGAAAGTGTTAGGGAAAGGTAAATATTTGTCATATGAAAGTTTCCTAAGATAAAGAGGATATATATGTTTATACATTACACATAATGTTTATATAGCATAAGTACACTAATTTTTAAAATACAACAATATTAAAGAAAACTTACCATCCAATTAAAATGAAAAAAGAACAGTGACTTCAAATTAACAAGAATAGTAGGAAACAGGTAGTAGATCCTCCAAAATTGACAAGTAATAAACATTTAGAAAGATTGAGACGATTCCATGTGCACCCAAATTAATATACGCAAACTAGATGGAAAAAGGTAGTGACATAAATATGTGAGATGATGTAAAGAAAGTCACCAACCACTATGGTGAAAGTGGAGATGACTGGATGTGATTGGTATTGGAGAGGCTAAGCACTAGCAGGAGGACGATTGAACTCTTGGCATGTATGAGGGAACTGTATGCTAAATATAACCCTAATACAAATCCCAGCCATTTGTGAAATTAATTATCTTCATGGGGAAAATCCACAGATGAGAATAATTAGAAAAAATGTTAAGTGAAATATGTTAAGTAAAATGAAACCAGAATCTTCTCTATTAGGGAAATATCTCCTGCTGTTTACAGAAGGAGAAAAGTAAGGACCAGGCAAGACAACCCAAATGCAGGCTCCTAGCAGAGTCAGGTCAGCACGTGGTAAAACAGCAGGCTGAGCAGGAGAGAGAGAAATGCTTCAACACCAGTGTTAGACAGAACTACGCTATTTTTGAAGAACAATATGTAGATCACCTATCATTGCCCCCAACAAAAACAATAATTAAATACAGTTCGTATGAATTAATTGATTTCATTTTGAAGTTGAAGCACAGAAAGTAAAAGTAACAGTGAATACAACTAAGAAACTAAACACAGGAAAGACTAATTCAAAACTACTCCTGTAAATACAAATATCCTATGAATATCTGAAAGAAAGAAAAAATGTTATCCAGGAAGATTTGCTAATTAAACCAGTGATCATTTTTGTTCATTGAATGTAAAAGAAATGTTTTCAATATTATGTGTGATGATAAAAAAAAAAACCCACTGGATTCATGAATAGAAATTGTCTTCCAGGAATGTGTTTTTAAATATATTCTATTGTTTTTAGCCAGAAATTCTATACACCTGATATGCTCAAGAATATATTCAAAGGAATTTCACAATTCTACTTGAAAGCGCATTTAAAAAAGGGAGATGACTTAAATATTGCTAGCAGAGAATAATGAAGTCCATTATGCTATGTTCAAACATGAAATTTTACATAGTTGTGAAACATCATGCTTTGAAAACATTTAATGATTTAGAATATAATTATATGGGAAAATTGAGCCCTTGTTTAAATCAAGACCATTTAATGCATTTTTCTTACGTATTAAAGTTAGAATCAGAATTGCTTAATTATAATTGGAAACTGCTCTACTATTTGAACTATGTCTCCAGCCCACATAATTACTTAAGATGATTAAAGTCATCTGATACTATTACATACATCTTTTTAATGAGTGTAAGATCTGAGAACAGTTTTCTTGATATCATAGAATATAATAAAAATATAAATTATTGTAGTCTGGAGAACCTTGATTTTTTTAAATATTAAATTTCAATTGAAACAGGTAGATGCTAAGAAAATTACAGAGCATTCAATAATCAAAAAGAATTACAACTTTATGGAGACCTTACTAAAGGCCAGTGTTTGTCATAATACTGTCATGAAAATCCACAAATTAAAGTTATCTTCCATGGTAAATAGTTACAGAACCCATTGGTAAGTATTCCAACTTGGCTTTACTGCCTGCTGTGCTTTCCATTCTGCTCCCCAGATCCCTCCAGAGACAGATTCTGAGCTCCAATGTCCTGAGGAACAAGACTTTTCTCCAGGCTGCACTTGAGCCTAAGAAGTCAAAGAATTCAAGAGTAACATCTAAAACCTAAGGATCACAGGATTATAAAGGCCAAACATCCTTATGAATATTATTATCACATTATGCACCCCACGCATTCTCACTTATTATGAACTAAAGTAAGCCTTCCTAAAAATTAGAGGTCATTAGTCTAAAATGGCATTTCAGGGATTAAGCACTACAACACCATTAACAATGCTTTCTGCTTGGGGGAAAAATACAAGCAGCATTCTTCTACATGTCCCACATTAAAAAATTACATTTGCAAATATCCATCTCTTAGTTTCAAAAAATGTGACCAGGACAATGTTTTCAAAGTCTTCTTATGAAATAATTTCCAGTCTTCTCTAATAGTATCTAGTAAGAGGCACACAATGATTTTTTCCCTGAAACATTGAAATAATATGCTAACATTATATTCAATTAACTCTGCTATTTTGGTTTGATTTTTCCTATAAAGGGGAACATTTTCTACATAAACCCGACACCCTTCAAATTAAGAAATTAGCATAAAATAATAAATATCTATTACCGGTATGCCCTCCTCCATATCTATTATGTGTCATTTTACTGCATGAAAACACCACTCTTCTCACTTGGCTGATAACAGCACAGATTTCTATTTGACATAATTGGGCATAAACATTTACTGTGATTATGTATTTCAATGTTCAAAGTTCCCTGAAGTTGGCCAGGAGGCAATGCTGCAGGCTGGTTTTTCACCCTTTTACAATGTCTCCATCATCTTTGGTAGCAATCTTATTTTCAAGCTCATTTAGACTCTGAGCTCATTTTCTATCTTCCCTGAAATCACTCATTTCTCCAAGAAGCTCTAGTGGGCTGTTTCTTGGTTGGTTGGTTGGTTTTGAAGACAATGTATTTAGGGGCCAAGATCAAGTACTATGAATGGTCCTTGTGTTTGGGGTATCAATGTTCCTAGGCCTTTTCAAATGATTCTAGGGGCTAGGAATATGGCCTAGTGTCAAGAGTGCTTGCCTCTTACACATGAAGCCCTGGGTTCGATTCATCAGCACCACATATATAGAGAATAGCCAGAAGTGGCGCTGTGGCTCAAGTGGCAGAGTGCTAGCTTTGAGCAAAAAGAAGCCAGGGACGGTGCTCAGACCATGAGTCCAAGCCCCAGGACTGGTAAAAACAAAACAAACAAAAAAAAAACACCACAAAATCAAATGATTCTAAAAAAAAATTATATACAGACACATATCTAACTTTTTCTATACTTATTCCTACATTGAAATGATAAGTTCCTTGTCACACTCTAAATTCTAGTGCACTACACAGACTTATTCTATTTATAACTTCCCTGATGGTGAGAAACTTAATTTCTACTATTAAATATATTTACCTAGCGTATGGTACCCTTCATATAGCCAGGCTTTTGACACAATTAGGCCATCATCTCTGATGAACTCTATCCTCATTCAGGTTTCAACCCTTGGCACTTATTCAGCTTATACTGACAGAATAAAAAACTGCTCTTCCACCTGGAACTGTATCTTGGTTGGCCTCATCATCTGACTTTCCGACCAACATTATTCAGAAAGAAAGGAAATAGGAGGATGAGTGGGGGAAATATGGAAGTAGGAAGATAGGCAGGGAGCCCAGTCAATGTACTCTCAATATGGGCTTCTAGTTCAGCAATTAAAATATCAAACCCATATCTACCTTGCATGAAAGTGAATTACTAAAGCTAAAAACTCTTCTGAATAAGCAGTCTGTTAAACAGCTTTATTACTTACGCACACAAAAATCCCTGCAATTTGTATCTCATTTTAGACATACAGGTTACTGCCGTTACAGTCAATAAATATCATACAGTAAATATCATCACTTTACAGTTGTTATGCTGGCAAATTTTTCTAAAGTATTTGAATCAAATATCTGGACAAATCATCAGCCAGTGTGAAATTTTGGGTAGACAATATATTTATGTTTAGCAAATGAGAGGATTTATATGAGGTAAAAAGTTCAAAACTCTAGTTTCCCATCTTTAAATTACTCCCAGACCATTCAAGAAATTTCATTGATTGAACTTATCTGCCTCCAAACTCACTATAAATAAATCATCGCATCTTTCCACTCTGTAAAGCCCAAAAAAACTCTTGGGTAAGATGTATTTTTAAAATTAAAAAAATCAATTTCTTTTCATGACAGGTTTCTAATAGCTCCCCCTATCCATTTATGGTATGTGTGTCCCTAGCAACATCAAAAGTGAGAGAAAATTGACAGAATGGTGCCAGGTCAGTGGATATTTTTATGTTCAACTTGAATTAGCAATTTCAAAAGTTGTACATCCTTTTCCTCCTTCCTTTACGTTATGCATACTACAAACGCACAGTAGTTGTGCATAGTCTCCCCTGGGACAATTTCAAAGATTTTTAGAAAGTCAGCCTAGAAAGCTCTTTCTAAAGTTAGTAAAGGCAAATTCTCAACTGATTTTTTATTATTAATTTCACAATCGCTGTGCTCTTTATTATTTAATACCCAAGAATTTCTTCTAAGAAAAGTATAATTTTCCTATCTTATTAGGAAATTTCTTATGGCTTAGGAACTTACCTCTGCTTACATAAGTATCCTCTAAACCTGTGGGCATCAGGTAGTTCTTTATTAGTTTTAAATATATTTTTAGCCTATTTCCTCTTTTTTTTTTTTTTTGGCCAGTCCTGGGGCTTGGACTCAGGGCCTGAGCACTGTCCCTGGCTTCTTTTTGCTCAAGGCTAGCACTCTGCCACTTGAGCCACAGCGCCACTTCTGGCCATTTTCTGTATATGTGGTGCTGGGGAATTGAACCCAGGGCCTCATGTATACGAGGCAGGCACTCTTGCCACTAGGCCATATTCCCAGCCCAGCCTATTTCCTCTTGAAAGGGAAGGAAGGGAGGGAGGGAGGGAGAAAGAATAAGCAAATGGAGTTATTGTATTCTACATATACTATGTTAAAAAAAAAGATGCTTTAAAACAATATTTGAGGCTGGGAATATGGCTTAGTGGTAGAATGCTTGCCTAGTATGCATGAAGCCCTTGGTTTGATTCCTCAGTACAACATACACAGAAAAAACTGAAGTGGTGTGTCTCGAGCTAGCTTTGAGCACAAGAAGCTCAGACACAATGCCCAGGACCTGTGTTCAAGTCCCAGGACTGGCAGAAAAAAAGCAAACCCCCTACCACTCGTGCCACTAGATTTTCAACACTTTTCCTTATGTGGTCACAGTATAAAGGATCAAGTATGTACGTCCCATCAAAATTGAAACTCAGAAACCTAGTGGGGTCGGTTGTGTGGGGGGGTGGGGCGGGTTCCTCTGGGATGTGACTCAATCCTAAAACAACACAAGAAGCATAACAAAGATTAGGTCTTCACCAAACATGGAATATGCATGTGCCTTTATCTTAGACTCCCCCTTCAGAGCTGTGAGAAACAGGTTCTACTCTTAATACACAGCTCAGTGCATGGCATTGTCTTATAGCTGTCTGAATCAACTAAGACACACAGCCATGGCCTCTCCTGAATTATGAAGAGTTAAATACATACATTCCAACATTAAGCTTGCCTGCTTCCTGCTGTGACAGCTCTAAACTAGGCTGCTTTCATCTCTTAGTATGCACTCATGAAATAACTGAAAAATACTATGGATGAGAAACCCAAGTGCAGAGAATCATAACATTGTAAAAAAAAAATGTGTAGTTAAGAAATCTTAAGTATTTTGGCTACAAGATTTTTAATAGTGCATATGGAAGTATCCTCTTTATGCTATATGTAATTTATGGGTAATGAATATGCAGAATGGTCATGTTTTTCTGGTATTCTGGACCATGGCTTCTTATTTTCTAACTTCCTTGCAAATATGCTATTTTTATTTTGTACCAGAATATTACTTAGTGATAAGGACACAAATTCATTATCATAAAAACCCACAAAACATATGAATGGCAAGGTGATCCTATCAGCATCTGAGTAGACCTATGGATGTTTTATGCTCCTCCAAAACACATGTCCAGGAACCAAAGCCTTTGGGAAGTTGGACTGGGGGAGCTGTAAATCATAAGGATGGAGTCAACATGATGAAATTCATGTCCATATAAGAAGTAACATCAGAAGACCTTTAGCTTGTCCTTTTCCCCCCTGTGAGGATAGAGAAGGAGGACACCATTGACAAGATAGAAAGAAACCTACTAGATTATGGGTTTCACCAATCTCCAGAATACTGAGAAATAATAAGTTCTGCAACCCAATCTATGGTATTTGTTACAGCAACGTAAAATTAAGACAAGTATGCAAGTTGGGTTTAATTTGTCCCAAATTCTCTATGATCATACTAATAGAGGATGCCCTATTCAAAAATTCTCACAGTTAAAAATAAAATCAACAAATCACCATTCGTAAGTAGACAAAGAAGAGGTGTTCTGATTTTCACTTCAAGCAGCCACAGGTTATCAAGAAATAGAGTATTTCTACCTATCTAATCATGTTACCTCTGTAGCAAAACTCAGCAGTTATTTCTTTCCTTCCTCTAAAAGTCTTATCACACAAAGGAAAGCTATTTGGTGTTAAAATTAGGAAAGCTCAAGAAAATCTTGGTATTCTCTAGAGAAAATACAGAAATGCTTTACATGCTTTCCTCTTTCCTACATGAATCACACCAGATAAATCATTGGCAATTTCTGGAAATTTTTTTTTGCCAGTCCAGGAGTTTGAACTCAGGACCTGAGCACTATCCCTGGCTTCTTTTTGCATAAGGCCAGCACTCTACTACTTGAGCCACAGTGCCACTTCCAGCTTTTTATGTATATGTGGTGCTCAGTAATCAAACCCATGGCTTCATGCATGCTAAGCAAGCACTCTATCACGAGGTCATATTACCAACCCTGCAATTTCAGCATTTTATTTGTGGCTGTATGATATAAAAAACTAATCTATTTGGAACTGTCCTGAGATGGGAAATTTTAAGCAGAAATGAAATTTTACTGGGCCTATTTCCTCATCAAGGAATCCTCACAAATCCTCACAAGACAACACTGATTTATATGTCATAGAAATGCTTTAGAACTAAATTAAAATATTGTTTGGTGGCATAACTATTTATAAACTGTTAAAATACTATAATTATCTATAATTATTTAATTCCCCACAGTCCAAGATTTAATAAAATAATTATTTTGAATGAAAAAAGAGCCAATTGTGTATAGCAAAGTCAGACTATAATAATTTATTGCTCATACTCCACCTTGATTTTTCTTTGTCCTCTAGGGAAAATGAAAAGTTTGATAGGAGTGAGAGTAAGGTAACAAAAGACAAGTAAGGTTAGATAAAACATTAACTACTCTTGCTTCTGCTCTGATTCGACTTGGTGCAATCAGGAAGGTCTCTATCTAATAAATTGTAGTTATAACCTTTCATGTTTACAGATAAGGAACAAAAAGGCCTAAGGAGATAAAGTGAACCAACAAAAATTGCATTCCTGGCAAGTGGTTGATTTTTCTATCCCTTAAATTCTGAATCTGAAAGGTAAAAAAATCAATATTTATTAAAGAATAGAAAATAAAAAGTGAATTGGCCAGAGTATAGCTACTTAAAAGTTCCCTTAGAATTCCTTATCTATAGTAACACAAATAGTATGTATCAAAGAGGAGTAAATATATCAAAGTATTGTTGATAACTGATTAAAACTAAGCAACAAAGCTTGATGAAGTGCCTAGTTTACAAAACTAGTTTGATACATTTTCTTACCTTCATTACGCTGATAAAACAAATTCAACTTCAATAAACTACATTTTATTTAGATTGATTTGGTCAGGAATACCAAAATCATCAAGTACTATTAATCAATTTTATTAAATGTGACAATGTCATAATAATTTTAATTCTACGTAAGACTTTGATGCAAAGAGATAAATGGTTTACTGGAAGTAGTGAAGCTATTATTTTTTTTCTATCCTGTATCTAAACATATAACTAATACACATTGACCTCAGCCTAATGATATGAGCTTTCAACTGTGTTTCACAAGAGAGGAGGTAATGCTGTTCATCACTCACTGTGTTTCACTAGTTCACTTGACAAATATTTGTTTGCTTGTTTTCGTGATACTGGGGTTTGAACTCAGGACCTTGTGTTTCCTGAGTAGCTACTCTACTGCTTGAGCCACATCCTTCATTTGACAAATATTTATCAAGAACTTCTTTGTGTTCAGTGTTTTTCAAAGTATTTGGGCTAGTCATGGATAAATCTAAGAGAGAGAGAGCCATGCTTCTGTGCATCTGATAGACACTTTCCATTACAACAGTTGCGAGCAGGTGAGAGAAGCTGTGGAAAAAAGAAACCAGAAGATGAGGAGGGCTGGGAGTTCCAGAAATGAAGTCTGGATTGCAATATTACTTAGAACAATCATAAGGTGAAGAAAGATTTGAAGGAGTTGAGAACAACAGCTTTGCAGGCTAATAAGGGGAAGCAGCCTAGGTGGCAAAAAGTTCCCAAGTAGGAACATAAATATCAGACACAAAACGTTGTGGACAACACATAAAAAGACACAGCAGCATAGATTATATTAGAGACACAAAACCATCAGAGGGTACAAAGAGCCTAGTAGATGAAATAGGAAATTTCAGTTTTTAAATTTGTTTATCACTTTTATTTTTTATCATTTTCTTACACTACATTAATTGCATAAGAAGATTTCATTGTGCTGTTTCCCTAATGTATGTGTTCAAATTCACCCCATTGCTCATCCTAGGGCCCCCTTTCTTGTGTAGATCCAGACTCAGATCTTTCTGCTTATATTGCTCATGGATCTGGGTTAGAGGTGTACACTACAACACCTGTCAGAAGTTTAATTTCTGTTGTATGTGAGATGGGAAGATGAGTGACATATTTGTAGGTTTTATGAGCATTATCTTGATTCCTATACCAAAAATAGGTTCTGGACAGTATGGGTCCACAGGTAGGAAAGAAGAAAGTTATAAAACTGTTGAAGGGAAGCACAGAATGAATCTAATCCACAAAATAAAACCAAAATTATCCCCCAAAAGACCGAGTATAAAATATATAACTATGGGAGAATAAAACAAATAAAAATTGTAAATAAATGAAACACAGAACACTGACTTTGTGAAACATTAATAAAATTAAGTTGAAATGCATTGGAAATAAAATGTATAACAGTAGCAAATTGGACTCAGAATGGATAATTTAATAGAAAAGTGAAATTTTAGTTCAAAAGAAAAAATACAAATGCATGAGATAATGGGAAATTGATAAAAAAAATTTAAACACTAGAAACATTTAGTTTGTTTATTTTATATAAGTAAACTATAAAGTAGAAGATAATATTGGTCTACTAAGACTGCCGTAACAACTGCTACAAGTGCAAGCCTTAAATAACAGAAATCTATTTCTCCCAGTTATGGAGGCTGGAAGGCCAAGGCCAAGGTGCTATTAAGGTTAGTTTTTCCCGAGGGCCCTCATTCGCTTGTAGGCAGTTGTCTTATCTTTGTGTCAGCCTCTGTGCTGTCTCCCTCCAAATTCTCTCTTCATGAGCACACAGGTCTTATCAGATCAGAGCACCCTTAACAACTTAATCTTAATTAATTCATCAAGAAAACTATCTCCAATTTTGGCAGAGGAGTTAAAATTTCAACATGAATTTCTGGCAAGACAACTTAGTTTGCCTTCCATTTTGGTTTCTTTTCCTAGATTTGACACAGTTCTAATGAGTGATAAGTCCTTTTTGTCCTGCTTGGGGATTTTCATTTTATTATATTTTTGTTACTTTCAGATTTTGTTTTCATTGATACATTTGTTAACTAAATATCTATTGGTGGTTATTGTTATGTGCCTTGTGGTATGTTTGAAGCAAAGGGGATTATTACAAACAAGACATTACCATGCTTCAAGATTCACAAATACTAATTGGGGTGAAGGCAAATAATTATAGAAGGAATATATATATGTATATATATGTATGTATATATATGTATGTATATATATACATATATGTATGTATATATATATGTATATATATACATACATATATACACATATATATACACACACACACACACATATATATATATATATATATACACTGCTGGAGGATGTGATAAACTTAATCTACAAAATGAGGAAGAGATGAGATAAGGAAGATGAGATCTGAATATTGTGGTTCAAAGTCAGCCCAAACAGGAAAGTTCATGAGACTCTTATCTCCAAGTAACCACCAGAAAACTGGAAATGGAACTGTGGCTCAAAGTGGAAGAGTGCTAGCCTTGAGCAAAAGAGCTCAGGGGTAGGCCATAAGTTCAAGCCCAGGACCCACCCACCCCCACACACACAAAGGAAGGGCTTAATGATATTGATTATAGGTCTAAAGGAAAAAGTCAGGCCACAAAAGTTCTATGAAGAACCAAATTTACAGATAAATGAAATAGTGTAGTCAAACGCTATGAAGAAAATTCAAATCCAAAGGACTAAAGATGTACGTATTTAACAGATACTATTCTTTTTAAAGTCCATATATTAGAATTTATCCTTGATAAATCCTTGATTATTTAATACTGAGTTTTATTTAATCATTGAGCCAGGAACATTATTTTTTGTCTATCTGCTGGTCTTTATAGCTGGCTGTTCCTTTAACATGTTCTTTTTGACATTTGTGTTATTTTTGCTTGTGACATATGGTAGTGAAGGAAACAGATTTACACTTTCATCTTTGGCAGAAGAAGTCTTTTTTTATGCTTAAATGAAAACATTACATAATGGCATAATTTAAATATTGTAAAAAGCAATAGTGTCCTTTTCTGTATCTTTTATCCTCTACTTCCAAACTATTCAAATTTTCTTTAGTGATGGTGACTGCTTAAAATGCACCCAAGGAGATCAGCTCTTTCTATTCCTCTCTAGAGAATTTCCATATTAACTCATAAGTTTGTGATTTCATTCATTCAGTCATCTACTGTTTCTTTTCTAAGTAAAAAAATGGGAAAGTGCAAATTTGAGTAAGTCAAAACCTGTGTACCATTTGCCAGCTTTTCTGGAGTTGGGCTCATACAAAAACATCTGCAGACTTCAGATTATCCATGCACACTTTCTTTTCTTTAGGTGTGTGCTAGCTTCCAATGTTTCTGACTACCGTTCTGACTTGAGGCTGGGAATATGGCCTAGTGGCAAGAGTGTTGCCTTGTGTATACGAAGCCCTGGGTTCGATTCCTCAGCACCACATATATAGAAAACAGCCAGAAGTGGCGCTGTGGCTCAAGTGGCAGAGTGCTAGCCTTGAGCAAAAATAAGTCAAGGACAGTGTTCAGGTCCTGAGTTCAAGGCTCAGGACTGATCAAAAAAGAAAGAAAGAAAAAGTATGGCCTTGCAGCTTTACCTTCTCTTCTATATCTCCAGGAATGAGTTATATTAATAAAGAAAGAGTGACAAGGCAATTTAGTTATTTCATGAAGTTGACAGGACATTTGCAGTGTACAGAAAGGTTGTCTAGTCTTACTGAAACTAATAAAAATCATTGTTTCGGTGCTATGTTGCTGGTATTGTTAAGAAGGCTAATCTAAAAAGTAGAATCTTGCCATTTCCTTCAGTAGTATGAGAATATGTCTAACCATCTTGATAGTGGGTAAAAAAAAAAAAAAACATGTTTATGTTATGCAGCCTTTCCTACAATTTAATTCATCCGTCTAAATGTGCTATAGTGGTCTTGGGTTGCTAGTCAGAAAAAATAACCCTGAATCCTCATTGCCCTGCTAAATGTAAGACCTTCCAAGTGATCGAGTGACATAATAGAGATTGATAGAACTATTACTCACATCTTAAGGAATATGAATGACTGAATGATATAAATACCTGCCTACTTTCTCCTTACCAATTTTTACTGAAACATGTGATCTTCCAGACTTTTCATTTTGGGGAAACCTATTCATCATTGCTTGTCATCTTATGATAGACTAATTCAGTCTGTAATCAAATGAGCATGAGAGTCATTTTTATTTATGTATAAAAAGTAAAATATGGATATCTTAGGGCATAGGAGAATAAGAAATCACCAACTTTTCCTGGATGTCTTAAAAAAAAAAACACCTGTCCTTCATGGAACCAATATTTTACTTTATTCTTATATGTGGATTATTTCAGTGGCCTTTCTATCAGTGGGTAACTTTGAATTTTTCTACTAACTCAGTGTCTCTCTCTTCAGTTAAACCAGTCCTATTTCATGATTCTATATTTTCCTATGTAAATACATCTAGTTAAAAATAAATACCACATAGTAAAAAATAAATCTAAGTCACATGGAAGGAAATCTTACAGGCTTTCTCAGAACTGTCCTTTTTTATTTTTAACCTGTCTCACCTATATTACCTGTCTCATCTTTTACCTGTAGTTAAAACACCAACAGGTAATGAAAGGTCCAATTTGATAATTAAACAAACAATATGCTTATTATCAATTTTTTCCTGTGTAGTACCAGGAGTACAGTACTGCTGAAAAGGGAAACAAAAATGTGTTATGAATATATCAAAACAAATAAAGGAAGTGAAGATGTAAGCCAAATGAGCCAAGAAGCTGTGGGAAAAACAGCCTGCTTCATTTCCCATCACCAGTAAATGCAGAAAGGTAAATGTTTGTCAATATTTACAAGGAAAATAAGTTGAAAAATATTTCAGGGAAGCTTAGAGTTCTCCCATATAATAGATTCTATGATATTGTCAAATATTACATTTTCACATTGCCCAACACAACAAGCTCTGAATGTTTAATCAATAAGAATCTCTCTTCTTCTGTTTCTAAGAATGTATACTTTTAGAAAATGGAATGTAAGGGCTTTCAGTTAGCTTTTTCTAAGGATTGGCATTGTTGTAGAAGACATTAATATCTTTCCTTGGGAGGCAGGAACAAATACAAAAGGAAATTAAAGGAGGAAAAATTCCAGGTGGAATAGGCTTGGTCCACAACATAGTCACCATTTCCTGAATGAACTCTGGCATCCTCCGGAGTTCAATGTGTTTCCATTGCATGCAGTTCAATCAGAACGGTAGTCAGAAACATTGGAAGCTAGCACACACCTAAAGAAAAGAAAGTATGCATGGATAATCTGAAGTCTGCAGATGTTTTTGTATGAGCCCAAAAAAGCTGGCAAATGGTACACAGGTTTTGACTTACCATGCATGCTAAAAGTGTAGGCAGTTAATGTGCTAAGTAGGAAAATCTGGCTGTCAGTTGTCGTGCATGTCTTCCAGAACCTTGAAATGAGGTCACGGCCATCAGGGAAAATTCCTTTTCATCAGATGGCAGGCTGTGTGAACACATTAACAGACCCAGACAGGAGGGAACACCTCTGAAGCAGCCTAAGTGATGGAAATGATCCACACTATTAACATTGACCTGTGATTCCAGCATTCCTCCTAAAGAGCCAACATAACTCTCAGCTCCATGCCTTTGTTCTGAGCTCTATTCCTCACTCATTTCCCACTCTTCCTAGGGCACAAAGGAAGAACAAACATCCGTCTTACTTTTTTTCCCAGCTTTTCCTTAACCTACTTGTGTATTTGAAATTCTAACACGGATTCCTCTTAAGGAGAAGCCGTCTTGATCGTTTTAAAATACATTGGATTTTAGCAATCTCTCTTTGTATAAGGGAAGATATTCCTGAAAGAAAAGTGTGTCTGTAAGTGTGTGTGTGTGTGTGTGCGTGTGTGTATGTGTGTGTGTACCTTGTATCAGGAGAGCTGTAATAATTACAAATATGAACGAGGTATAATTTGGAATGTCTGTGCTTTCTTCAAAGTAATAGGTTATATTTTTACATAGTATTGTTAAAGTGTCTTGCTAAACTTTTGTAGACTTTGGTAATTAAGGCAGTTTCTTGCTAAATTAATAACAATGGGAGAACTTGAGGCTGAGAAATGCTTCTTCTTACAAAAGAAATCAGTAGGAAGATCATGAATAAAACGTTCAGGAATAAGATTTTAAATTCTACTTGTCTAATTAATTTACTTTCTAAACTCATGCTTCAGTTTATAAAGAGTAAATTTTTATGCTGCATATATCAAAGCATAAAATTCTGCTTGTAGCTCTTGGGTGATCACCAACTTATGAAGCAAAGATGACGGTAACAACAAAAACCTAATTATTCTAAATGCCAGCCAACTGTTCAATTGTATTAGAGGCTCTCTTTTTTTTTACTTAATAATGTACATCTGAAAAAAGGGCTTCAATATTCAATTTTACTTATTAGATGCCAGTGACTCAGGAAAGAGGAACCTGAATTCATGTGAAATAATTACTCCGCAAAATTTAGACTAAGGGTGAAGCATGAAGAGAATCTCCTAACTTTCCTACATACATTTTTATGCTATTATTGTTGTTTTTGTGTATCCAATCTAATAATGAATACCAACCATGGTTGATAGAGTGCTTTCCTATTCTTCCAGTTTTCTTCATAATATTGTAAAACACATGGTGAAAACCTGTAATATTTCACATGAAACGTCTAATTCTGAAGCTCCTGACTTGATTCCCTAGTTTTTCTGCTCAAGAATACTTCTTGGTGTGTACTTACTTGGTCTTAAAAAGATGAGAGAGGAGGCTAGATCACTCATAAGCTGATACACTGAACTGAAACCCCTGTACAACTACTTAAGAACAATAAAAATATTTTTTTAAGCTCAACATTCCCTTTAAGTTCTCTGTGTATGCTGTTTCTAGAGTGGTCTCATGCCATTTTCATACTGTTCTTTTCCCCTGAGCATACTTGCACCAACACTTTTTCCCAAGAAGCAGTGGCACTGTATACTGACAGAAGGCTTTGTTTCATAGGTGCTGGCTGTGATTGATGTGATCCCCACACAGTGGTAAAGTGGGGAACCAAAAGGAACATTAGACAACTAAGAACTGGAAACACAAAGAAATAAATCATTCCTGAAGTTTTGAGTAAAATTGTACCTGGAAAAATTCACTGTGGGATCAAATGTGCATGAGTTAATTGCAAGGAAAAAAATGAGCCTGATTTTTTTTTAAATAAAAGATTGATAAATGTCACTAAACTATAATTAGGAGCAAAAAGCTCTGGTCTGTGATTCCACAGTAGGGTGATTATCTATCTAACTGCCATACAAAAGGTTACCCCAAAAAATTGAGTTTTATAATTAGGAAATGAAAAACATTGGAGGAGACAGGTATGTTTAACCTTATTTAAACATGAACTTCACAATGTAGACATTAATTGAAATACCATGTTAGCTCTTCAGTACATGTAGATTTTATTTACTTATTTGTATTAGTTAAAATAAATTTAAAATGGGGTGCTGGTGGCTCATGCCTGTAATCCTAGATAATCAAGAGGCTGAGATCCTAGGATCAGGACTCAAAGCCAGCCCAGGGCAAGCTCTGTGAGATTCTTATCTCCAATAAACTACTTGCAAAAGCTGGAAGTGGCATGGTAGCTCAAGTGATAAAGCACTAATCTTTGAGCATAGAGAGACTCAGAGACAGCTCCCAGGCCCAGAGTTCAAGCCTTAGGACTAGCAAAATAAATAAACAAATGTAATTGTTTTCAATCATTACTTGCCCTATGGCAAAAAAAATCTTTGTGACCATGTAATGAGTTCTCTCAACAACTCTGATCAGATAGGTTTGTTTCCACTGATAGTACCTGAATTCACTATTACTATAGTAGATTCATGATGCTACTATTCCTTCTATATCTAATTTGTTTACATTCTTGGACAGTGTTGCCTTCTTTTCATTGGAGTTTCGAATTGTAGGATGAATTTAGACTGAGTGAGCAGCATAAAGTTAAGCAGGAAGGTGGTAATTTCACCATGAGCTGAAGGGCAAAGCAGTTCATGAAAGAGCATTCTGAGTACAAATAAACACATGTGTGAATATTCTTTTCTAACTAAAATTTTGCAACTGAGCTCTAATTAAACCCTCTTCAAATTAAACACCTCCAAAAAGCTGTAAACAGTTTTTAAATCTTGATTTAAATGGATGACTAATTGAATGCAGGCCATTTTTCCAGAACAATCCCAATTTATGTCTATTTCCTTGGCATCATAATAAAAATGCCTTTCACTCTTAAATGTCACAGACTGGACAATAACTGTCATGATTACCTTTGCTCACAAGCTCTAAAAATGAATAAATTATAAATCTACTCAAGGAGGAAATGTGATTAAAACATAACCAATTAGTCTATTCCAAACCATCTTTGAATGAATGAATTTCTTGCTTGTGTTCTAAAACTGGGTAGCTAATCATTCCTTTCACTTATTTACTTCATTGGTTGTTAACTCTATGACAAACATATGTAATCATTTAACTCTTCTATCACTACATGTTACATCCATTCTCTTGCTTTCTGGATATCAATAGGCCCTGTGCTATATGTGTGATTCATTTGTATGTGTGAACCGCCTAGTAGACAAATAATATTTTGTACAATGTTTACTTATAGTGAAAAAGAAACTGAGAAACAATAGTTGAACTAATATAAAAATAGCCTAAGAATTCTGTTAAAACACCTTTTATCACAAGTTCTCTTATTATAATTCTTGTAAAAGAGAAGGGGAAAGAATATAGTCTCTGAAGTATATCCCAACACAGTATCAACATACTAGACGGCTAGATATATAGTGTGACCATTTGCTTTCCATCACTAGAACAAATAATACCTGGAATAGTCAATTTTATAAAGTGTAAACATTTATTTTTGCTCAAAGTTTGAGAAGTTTTGGTTTGTAATCAATTGATCAAGTTTCCTTTTTAAGCATGTATGACCAGAGAACACAATAGTGCAAATCTATTCATTTTGTCACCAAAACAATAGAAAGAAGCCAGGGTGCCAAGATGTCTTACAGAGACGCACCCAAAACAACCCATTTATCTCCCATTAGGCTCCATCTCAAAATTTTCATCACCTGGTGTTCACACCTGTAATAAAAGGGCCATTTGGGGACACTTATCCAAAGACAGCATGTTGAAAGGTGTGGTTTACAGTTCAATAAGACCCAGAATTCATTTATGTTTCCTATGTTTCATTCAAACATAAAGCTTTGAATGTGACTTTATAAGTATTTTTTGCAATTCAGTGCATGACACCATGTTCCATGGTGTGGAATGTTCCACATTTGGTATCCTGTGAATGCTTTAAAGTGTTTCATATTTTGGAGCATTTTTTTTTCAGATTTTGGGGTGAACATTCCATGTGGTATTGTATCGACTCCTACTTGGAATGTTTCAGAATTTAAATAAATTGCTGCAGGCAGTGTGTCTTTGAAAGTAACTTTCACTACTGATAATAGTAGCACTTGACTCCATCTTAAATTTATCAAATATGAATCCCCAGTTCCAAAAAAGAAAAGAAAAAGTTATCAAACATCTATAGAGAATTACCCATGTTTTCACCTGCTGTCCTGTGAACTGATTGGGAGAAGAGCACAAGCGTCATAGGTTTTCTTGTATGAGTTTGTTCTTTCCTCCACAGTGTCTCCAAAAACTGAGCTATGGTACTTTCATGTTTCCAATTCACAGTGAACAGCATTTTAAGAGAAAAATTTAATGTAGTTCTGATCTCTGGCAACCAACTGTGAGCAGAGTCACTGAAGTTAAGGGATGCATGGGAAGACTCAAAGAAAGTTTATCCTGTGCATTTTGTAAATGAGAGGGAAAAAAGCAATAAGATAATCTCTCACACAATTCATACATATCAGAAAATACCAAGGAAACTTTTTGCTCCTGCTGTTTCCAACATTGACCTAGCAAGATGCGTGACTGTAGAGTGCAATAAATAACATCCTTCTTGATTTCTTTTATCCTAGACCATCCACCCAACAGCATTCAAGAATAAGACATCTGACCTATACTGCTGAAAGTATAAGCTATACGCTTAATGTAATGTCTCTTGTTCTTTCAGGAACTATTGTTCTTTCTTTCATGGGAAAAGTTATTGATCATCTTCTATGTTTTTAGCTTTGCTCTATGTGTTGGGGGCTAAAAAGAAATAAGATATAGATCTAGAGATGAAAGTGCCTGATTCTGAAATAGCCACAATCATCATCTGTCATACGCCCTTCTTCCTGGATCATGTGTGCTCTGCACATTAATTCCTCAGCTTCTGTGAGCTCATAATCATTCCTCAGAGGTACCCATCAAGTAATAGGTTTTCTATACAATGCAATGAAATAACTCTAACTGTAAGCCTTTCCCTTAAGTTTATATGGAAGGAAATGAAAACACACAGGAAGAATTAATTCAGTCCATTAAATTTTGATCTCTCATAAGGCAAGAGAAACAAGTAAAGAAATAATTTTAAACACATGTGTAACAGTGCACAGTAATATTTTTCATTGTGTTACTTTTCTCTTAGCTCCAATGAGAAAAATTATAATGTGTGAACAACTACTGTTAGGAACTTCATTTATACATTTGTTAAGATTTTGAAGACCTCTAGGTAACTTTATTGATAATCTTTGGACAAATATTTATTAAAATGCCATTGACTCTGATTCGTGTATTATTCAGGATGCTTTTGCAACCTAAAGTAGGGGAGGAGCTATAGATAAAGGGTAGATACAGAAAAATTTGATGTATTTTGCTTTCTGTTACTATTACCAGCATGTTGGAATATTCAATTTGGTGCTGCTTCAAACATGTCCACTACAGAGCCCCATGTATGTGAGTGGATCAGTTATGAAGAGACAATATCAGGTTGTTCTTCAAGATTTATGCAGTGTATGGACTGAATAGTTTTAGCACTAACAGTTTTATTTTGCACGTTTTTTTTCTTTTATTTTCTGTCCAAACTAGAAAGTTCTAAAATAATTAAATAGATACACATTTTAGCACGCTGGGTGCCAATAAGTAATTTTTTTTCATAATGTTTGTGGTCCTATGAAATCAGCTTTTTAAAAAGAATCATCATTAAGATTTGTCTTTAATTTTTCCTTCTCATACTAACAAGCAACTCATGACAAACCACAAAACAAAATAAAGTGCCCAAATATCCACTAAAAACAGATGCATTTAAGTCTACCAAGTGAGGAATGCATTCGTCATTTCCTTTTCTCATTGCATATTTTAAAATTTGGTGGACTTGTGAAATTAAATAGCCAATTCAAGTCAGAAACTCTCAGAATTCTATTATTTCATGATGAAATCACTTTTATTTGAACAGATATTCACCAAGTTTGTGTCAGTAATGGAAAACATTTCAAGTAGTTTTCTTTGTTTGTTTTGTTTTGTTTTTATTTTTTATTTTTGTTTATGTGGCACCAAGGAATTGAATTCAGAACCTCAGGTCTGCTAGAAAAGTGCACTTTCATTAAGCCACATTCCTAGCCTTCAAGTAATTTTCATCCTCTGTTTCTCATAGAACACATTACCAGGCCTCAGGAAAGCAGTTTCTATTTCATTCTCCAGAGGAAATTCAAGGAACTGATATCTATGTATATCCTGTAAACATCAAAATTAACACAAGGGAAAATAATTCATCTTCTGGGTCTAGCAAATGGTATCACTTTAATAACTCCAAATAAAGAATTGTTTACCTACCCTGTGCCAAGAACTCTCTCCTAAAAATCTGAGATTCGACAAGGCATACAATGCTCCGTCAACTGTCAAGGACAAAGGGGATGAAAACAGGGGCCAGGTGACTGCACTGGACAGTCTGTGTCCTGCATTGGAGTGAAACTACGGTGCTGGGGAGCTTGGCAAAGGATCGCAAGGGTTTCACAAAATTGGAGGAGATTCCTGTGTATGCTGGGCACCTTAGGCTGAGTCCTGAAGGAGAGAAGGCTACACGGGTTCAGAAAGTAGACAGTTAGCAGGTTTTGAGAATTGAAAAATGTCAAACAGCAGGAACTAAAAGGCAATGTATACCACAAAGTATCAGGTATTTCATTATTTACGAACATTCTATCAGCCTGTGTGGACTTTTTAAAATGCTTCCTAGGCATTAAAATAAAAATAATTGTTGTGGATTGAGTCCACCTAAGCAAGATCTCTAGATTTCCAAGAATGCCCTTCTCTCCATAATTTGCCATTAGGAATGCCACAAAAGAATAATTTGTATGAAATTTGGAAGGCAACCTAAGGGTATGGCTGGATTTTTTTGGAGGGGGTGGGGATGAAGGGAAAGGGCAGAAAAGTAAGTACTATGTACTCTTATAGTCTTGGGTAATTGTGGCTCAGCTATTGTCATCATTGTTACCATGGGTCTAAGGCCTGGCCATGTCTCCTGCAATATCAAACCATCCTCCTCTATCTGCTTCTTCAGCTCCCAAACCAGGTCTGTGTTCTGCTGCCTAGCTGGATACCAGCTTCACATCATCAAGCTTGGAAACACTGAAGCCTTAAGAAACTTAAAAGTCTATCTCACTTCCAAGGTCTATCTCACTTTTCAAAGTTCCAGTTTGTCCTTCTTCCCTCCACTTCTTAACTATCCTTTCTCAACAGCCCAACAACTTCTGGCTCTCAACAACACAGAACAAAATCTCCATACAGACTGCTTACCCTGACTCCCCACCCTCATAATAATGAATTGTCACAATGAATACACACACATATATTTATATATTATATATTTATATATAATATATATTATATATAATATTGCTGAGGTACACACACAGAGACACATATATTTGGTTCTTCTCTAGCTTCAACTACTACAATGATACTTACTGTTGAGAAAGATTTGGGCATAATGTTCACTTTTATAAGCAAGCATGTAAGAATTCTTGTTTATTTTAATTTCAGTTGTTTGAATATAAATGGGTATGAAATTCACCAAAATGTTATCTGTGATTTTATTTGAATTAAGTAGGACAATGCATGAATTTCTGTCTTTTCAAAGTCATTGTGTTTTCAACTTTTGAGAAAAGCGCATGCATTAATTTCATCATTTAAATCAGTAATGAAATAGAAGTTTGTTTTCATGCAATAAATCGGCTGAGCTAAGAAAAGACAATCTCCTCATCATATGACTATATGTCTTCTTAATTCAGATAAATGAATCTTGGGGGCTTTCTGAACACTGATATTAAAAGAAAACAGGAACAGAAACATTTGTAAACAATTAGAAGTAGATTTTCATTATGTTCTACTAAGATTTAGCCACCAAACATCATGAATGCTAATTTGAAAAACTAGGTCATATTCCTAGCACAACTTTCACTGTACACAAAAAAGCACAAGTTTAAAAGACTTTCAAGTGAAGTTGTTCAAAGTATATGTTAAATATAAATTTAGGCTTTTCAAAATGCATATTAATCTATCTTATCTCATGTGTCTATAAATATAAGCACACCAAGTAAATATCTACATTCAATACCTAATTCCAAATTTAGAATAAATGTAATACGATCTATGAATGTTTTGCTCCACATCTACATTGAGCATATAGTTGTATTCTTTTTTGTTTGTATATCTTTATATTCTTATTGTTGTTGTTGCATTTCTTATTTTTAACATTTTTATTGTAAAGGTGATGTACAGAAAGTTTACAGTTATGTAATTCAGGTAATTAATACATTTATTTTGAGTGATATCACACTCCCCCATTTCCTCCCAGTTTTTCCCCTCCTGACCCCCTTTTCCCTTAAGTTGTATAGTTAATTTCCAACATGTGTAGTCTTCTATTACCAGCACTCTGGAGATGGTTGCAGGAAGATTCTGAGTTTGAGACCAGCCTGAGCTACATATTGAGACTTTGTTCCTCTCTCTTTTTCTGTGTCACTCTGTCTCTCTGTCTTTGTCTTGCTCTTTCACTGTTTATCTCTCCTTTGTATGTGTTTAATATTGTCCCTCCCAAGAACAAAGTAGAAGGTAATAATAGCTTCTCTAAGTCAGTTTCTTTTTATGTAAATATAAACTAGGCATAAAATTTCTACATGTGTTTAATAAAATTCCAATTTACTGTATTACACCGTAAAAGAAATATTTCCAGAAGATTTTATTCATCTAGAAAGGGAAAAATATTCATTTGCATGTACCTGACATAAATATTTGACATTTTAGATCTATCTATCCATCTATCTATTTATTGCATAAATTGGATTTCTTTCTTTTCCAATGACTGGAAATCTTTCATTTTTCCTAAAATAACTTTGTACATTTGTCTACAGAGGGAGTATACATTCATTCTATAGATTAAATGTAATACAGCGTTTCTCTTTACTGTTATTAATGATCTAGCTGAAGACAGCAACACACTGTGACGGTCCCTATGACAAAGTAAGAAAAAGGAAACAGAAGAGACAGAAATTAAGATTCATTGGACTGAAAAGAGCCACTTGGAGTGGAGCTGTGACAACCAGTAAACTCCATCTTCGTCAACGATATCATTTTGCAGTTGTATCTTCCTACTGAGCTGAAATGAAGTGCTCAACTTGATGAGTGCCTTTCTTCCTTGTATTAACTATTGTTTACAGTTCATTGCTATAGGTGTTGCCTTACAAACATTTCTTATCATAACCTTGTTTTTCAGATGGCTACAGACCAAACAATTAGAGGTAAATAGATCTTTTCACATAAAGGCTGGTCTTATATGGCCTTATATCTTAACCATCTCTACATATGAACAACCTCAACCAATCTTCAATTCTGACACAGAGTTTATGAAACACAATAGGGAATTGGAATGCATTTACTATAATCACAGGAAAGTCACTGACCCACAAGTGCTTTGAAGTGAGACAATAGGAGCCATTTCTTCTCAAAAGTTTTTACAAACATCAACAATAATTCTAGTCAAGGGAATTCTGAGAGAAAGAAATGAGGTAGGGATCTGAGAGGGCAGACAAAGGAGTTATGCTAAGTGATTCATAAAGAATTGCTCAAGATGACCAAAGAAGAGGATACCACTCCATGCATTTCTCTCTTTTTTTCCATTTAAAAAATTATTGTAAAGGTGATGAACAGGGGAGTTACAGTTACATGAGTAAGGTAATGAGTACTTTTTAAAAACAGTTACCCCCTCCCTCATTTTCTCCCACTTATCGCTCCCCACGTCCCTCCTCCCCAGCTTCTAAAGTTGTTTCCAACATAGTGTCTAGTGTGTATCATTGTCGCATCCATTCATCCTGTCCTGCTGTTTCTGTAATTCCCTTACCCTTCCACAGGTCAAATAAACTTATATACAAGATAAAGGATATAGAAAACTAACCAAAAGAAATAAATATAAATAACTGCATGCAGAACATGATAAGCAACTCTTATTTCCAATTCTTGGAGTTCATTTTGATATGCTTCATTATATATAGTCCTATGCACTTAGTGATTTGGCTATTGTGATCCCCTGCTAAGAATATCATAGACATATTCTAGTTATTACAAATCAGGGAAACCATGCAACCTATAGTTCTTTGGGCC
Organism: Perognathus longimembris pacificus; assembly: GCF_023159225.1. NCBI lineage: Eukaryota > Metazoa > Chordata > Mammalia > Rodentia > Heteromyidae > Perognathus > Perognathus longimembris. Next base: position 132,383,665 of record NC_063162.1, on the reverse strand, counting down.
TGGCTTGCAAGTTTTTTTCAGATCTTTCCATTTCCTTATGAATGGGGCAATGTTATTCTTTCTGATGGAAACAATTAACCCCATAGACTGCTTTGTCTTGTCTTTAGGTGTTTACTTATCCAGACTGTGGAAAGAGATACTTCTCTAAAACTACCTGGGTGCTTTCTATATGCTCATGCACTCAAAACAAATCTCAAATGTTTTACATGAAGTTAAAAATGGCTATTCACTGTTTTACTGTTGAGTGTACTATGAATACATAGCATTCCAAAAGTGCACCTGAAATTACTTAACAAAACTCAGAAAATTTATCTAGAATTCATTTAAAAGAATAAATGGATCTGTTAAAAGAAACATGTGTTTTGTATTCTTAGAGAATTATCTTCACGGTACAATTGTATTATGAAAATCTTACTTTTTTTACTTTATTTTATTTTTATTGTCAATGTGATGTACAGAGTGGTTACAGTTACATATGTAAAGTAGTGAATACATGTCCTGTCAAACTTGTTTCCTCTTCCCTCACTTTTCTCCCACGTTCCCTCCTCCCCAATTCCCCCACTGTTGGAATGCTAGAATGTTCTTTGATAAATGCACTTGACTCATTTGTTCTTTTTTTTAAAGAAAGAGTTTTCCATACAGCCTACAAAAAATAAATTGTTTGACAAAAGCTAGCCAAATTAACTGTGCAATGACAGAATCTTGGACTTCCTCATTGATTACACCAGAAATTGAAACAAACGGGTGATTTTTAAATGAGTTCCTACTAGACACTAGTATTTTCTTAAAAAATAGTGTAAGGGTAGCTATATCAGTCTCACTGGTGATCTGGTTTTAGAACTGGCATCATGTGCATTCTTCCCAGTATAAATAAGTTATTTATGAAAATAATAAATTCAGAGCTGCCCGTATTGGGGCTTAGTGTTAGGGAAACTTCCAGAGATAAGCATTTATGCAGTACTAACCAAATTTCCAAAAGTACCATTTCACTGTAGAAAGATTGTTGAACTTTGTATTTTAACTCTGATTATGATGAATTTTAATTATGGATTCATAAGCTTTGTTTGTATAGACTAGAGACATAAGAGCACATTTACTAGTGATGGGAAACTTTCTTTACCTTTATTCTTTTATTTCAGTGAAAAAATAAAATACAACTCAAGATACTATCACATTTTCACATTTAAAATGTATTTTTCACTCCTACATCTTTAAAGTAAGCATGATTCCGAGTGTCTTTTTAATAATATTAAGCACTCCCTAAAGAGCAATGACAAAATACTAATGTAAAAATTATAAGGACACATTTACATTTAAAATACTATAAATAATAAAATCCCCATCTACTGCATATTTATAAGGTCTCTTGTGTATTATTTATGTACTCAATTGTAAGATTTAGGTAACTAAATTTAAATAAAGTTCCTAATTATTAGTGTTGGCTTTAAGACATCATCATCAAATGTCTTTTCCAAAAGTAACCTTCAGAAGTGAAATCTAAGCTGGGTACAGGTGGCTCACACCTGTAATCCTAGCAACACAGGAGTCTAAGATCTTAAGTTAGTGGGGAACTTTTAATAAATCATTTACACCCCCAAACACCTTACTCTTCCATTTTTAATTGAGAAAGGACAGTGCTTCGTGCAACTTTGCATGTAGCAATGATGATGCTTTAGATTAGAAACCTTGTTAATGTCTGTTTAACATTATTTCACCATATGACTTTAGTATTTTAATGAACAAGACATTTTCTCATGAACCCTAGTGTGTTAGCTCCCCTGCAAACCTTTGATCATTAACCTTGCTGGCTGAGTTGATTAGAGGTGAAAATTCTAGGATTAGCAAGGTCTTTACATCTACAAGTTATCTCTGTTCTAAGGGCACGGCCTTCTTGAATAATAAGTTTTCTCATGATGTGCACTTTTCGTTTGCAGGTAAATCACTTGAGAAAATGGGAATGACACAGCTCAATATTATTAACGTTACTTTAATAAAGGCAACTCAATTCAAGCATGCTTCTAGCAATAGATGGGATTGTTCTTTTTATGTAGAAGAAAAATGAGCAGTATTGGTGTCTTGATTTCTTTTAGATATGCCAATTAATTATCAATTAATTTGCTCATATGTCTGCATATCTATAAAGATGTATTTGTGAGGAATAGGCCTAGAAAATTAAAAAGGATGCAGCATTAGCTTAAGGAACCCTGATAAAAAGAAATAAAGACATAAAGTTTTGTTATCTACCAGAGAAATGAGAGAAAGAAGAGGAAATTATTAACTCTTGCAAGGATTGGAAGGAACAAAAAAAACATAGTGGCTTTGATGCTTAATCTTATCTAGTGACTTGTGTCAGCTGTGGTACTCAGATTAAGTGGCTGAACATTGTTTGTTTGTTTTCTTGAGGTTATTTTGGATGAATATAACATTTCACTGGATGGAATTTGAGAAAATCAGACTGCCCTCCATCTAGTGGGTAGGATTCATCCAATCATCTGGAAGCTTGGATACCAGAAGATAGTCCACCTGCTCCTAGAAAAATGTGAATTCTACAGTACAAATCTTTGAACTTAAAATGCCATATCCTCTCTCCTTTGGCCTCTAAGACAGTTTCACAAATTAAATTGCAACATCAGTTCTACCCTGGTTCTTCAGTTTTTAGCCTGCAGAAGTTGAAAGAGTTAATAACTTGTTCTCAAGTCACTCCATAATTCTCTGTGCCAATGTCTTAAAAGAAATCCCTCAGTTTTGGGAAAAGAATGGACAGAAACATCAAATGTCTTCAAAGTCTTTTGTTTTCTTCTTTTTAATAAATGAATGCAACTTCTTGGATGGCATTTTCAAAATCCACAACCACAAATATTGCATGAGGAAATGGAGTTTAACTTTATACTGATAATTTGAGTCATAAACTCTTCTCCCTATTGATGTTTCTAGGAAGGATTCAGAGCAACAGTTATAAAACAGACTTCCTTATTGCTAAGCCATTAACTGTTGTTTTCCTTAAGAACAGTCAAACCATATTTTCCTTTTATTACAATGTAAAAGTGTCAGTGTTCACAACTTCTAATTGGGAGCCCAAATCAAACAGATATATGTAGTTATTCATCCCTTGGCCTGTCACTGGCATATCCTGTTCTTCCTGTGAAGTGTATCTCAAGCCTCACCTTGCCCATGTTATTTCCTGGTTGCCCTTCTGTTCAACACTCTTGTCTCAAAAATATTTTTTCCTTTAGCTCCTTTTTTTCCTCATGGCTGGCTCATCATGTGAGTCACTAAATACAGTGCTTACACTCATCAATTTTATGCTTTAAGTAAATGAGAGGTGGAATGGCTTAATGTTCTGAATAACCTTATCCTCCAGGAGTTAGCTATAGGATGAGTGCTCTTATAGGTTTCCAAAAACAATAGGAAGCATAGTCATTGTTATGCAATAAATCTAGACAATATTTTGGATAATTCAACTATCAGGTAAAACACAAAGAAGCTAGAGACTTGTAGAGATATTGGCATTTCCAGGGTCTCAACAGGAAGCCTCATGTCTTATTACATGACAGAATAGAAGGTTGAAGTCATTCTTCCAAGCTGTAACTTTATAGGTACCCTCCCCCACTAGAAGAGCGATATCTCAGAGAGCTGGGAAGGTATATCACTGTCAAGAATGTGAGAGTTAGTAGGTATAGGTAGTTTTCTAAAGTAAGAGAGAAATGGAAAACTCTTTTAAAACACATTTGTAAGTGCTTGAAAGAGTACAGTGACAGGACAATAATGTTAAAAGCTGGGCAGACAATTTTCTTTGTGAAAAAGATAAAAGAAGGTACAATGGCCTCCTGAAAGACCAGGAGAAAGCTAATGAGGAGTCCTTGACAAGATATGTGTGGTAGAATAAATAGTCAGATGGTAGAAGGTAGAAAAGGAGAAATAAAAAGGTCTCAGGCCACATCTATTATGACAGCAGTAGCAGTATACTTTAGAGTCAGGGGAGCTAGAGGGGGGTTGGGTGAGTGATGGAATTGTAATGACCTAAGTTGTAAATTCATACAAAAGTGGGATCTGGAGCCAGGATGAGAGCTGAGGATTGTGGCTTGAAACCATCCAGGGAAGGAAATTCTATGAGACTCTTATCTTCAATTAGTTGCCAGACAATCAGAAGTGGTACTGTGGCTCTAAGTGGTAGAGCTCTGAGCTAGAATGGAAGAGCTCAGGGAGAATACTCAGGCCCCGAGTTCAAGCCCCACAACCAACAACAACAAAAGTGGGAGTTAAAGAATGCTGGCAACATTTACTAGGTAGTCTTCTGCAGCATGTGAAGAAGACTTGAGATGAGGGAGACCAGAGAGTTCTTTGCAATGGATTCCTTGACAAGATTTCTTCTCTGGAAGGCAAAATGCTTCTAAGATGTGGTCTTACCCCTCCAGCTCTGTGATTCCAGATGTTTCTAAAGCAATAGAGAATGGAAAGCAACATATTCTTAAGGTATGCAGTACTCTTTGTACTTATTTTAGGAAAATATAACCTTATTTCTTTGCTACCATCTGCAAAATGAGGCATGATTACAAAAAGGTTTCTGAAAGGATCCATCATCTTGTGTGTAGAAATTGTGTGGGTGGCATTCAGGAAGAAATATTCAGGAGAAACAGACTTCTCAAAATGTTTCTTCTTTTCCTGCTGTCTATGTAGCTCACTGGGTATCATTTATCTGTTGCTCACAGCTGCTCATTCAATATTATCTAATGCCACACATCATGCAATTCACTGCCTTTCTGGGTTTGCTGTTTATAGGATAACTTGCTGTTATGTGACAAGTACGTACCTCTGGTAGTGGGTCTGGCTCCTCGTCAGCCTGTGATGGGGGATCTCGATATGTGAGGGTAGGGAGGGTAAAGCCATTGAATTCACAACAGACAGAGGCACAGGACTGCTCCTGAAACACATCAGTACATCACCATTTGTTGGAGACATCATCACAACTCCAGTTACCAGCCAGTTTCTCCTTCCCCAAACATACACAAGATTATGAAATAAGCCAGGGAAATTTACCATGTAAAAATGAATTTTCAAAAATGATTAATAAAAATAAGCTTCAGCAGAAAAACTCAGAAAAGGTTTGAAAAATGTGTGAAGAAAACCCAGAAGGTTAAAACTAGCACAACATTTCCCACGTATGAATGCTTAAGCAACAATGAGTATATATGCATGAATACATTTGTATGCTAGAGACTGCCTTTCATCTTGAGTATGCATTAGTGCTGGATTTTCTGAAGAAGGTTGTTGGTATTTTCTTTGGAGGGTTCTGGATACACAACATCCAGACAAGCACCCAAGAGCTTAAACTCAAATTCTACAATGAAAAAAAAAATCTACAATGAACTGAAACCCATCAAAAACAGAGATCCTGTGAGCACAACTTGCACCAAGAGAACAAGTTGGAGAAGAAATGTATACACTGCCTTACATATGAAACTGTAACCTCTCAGTACATCACCTTGACAATAAAGAAATGAAAAATAAAATACAAAGAAAAGATTGCTGCCCGGCTTCGCTCTACCTCCCATCTGCGTGGAGGTCCTGGGCTTCTCTGCCTCTTCCTGTGTGGTCCTCTATCACTCTCAACGCATCCCCTGGTCAGTAGGGATTGACTGCAGGAGTGAAGGCCACGTGTAGCCTCATTCAGCTTGTGGTCACGGGATGCCCTGCTGGTCACAGGATGTCCTGCCCCCTTCCCCATTTTCCCCAAGGAAAACAGGGGCGTGTGGGGTCCTGGAGAACTCTCAAGGGATGTTCTGAGTTTTAATAAGGGAGGGGCTAACAGTCTTATACCAGCAGAGACGGGAAGGAGAGGGACTGGCCAGGAGCCAATGATAGGCTACGAGCGTGTCCATCACGGTGATGTCACGGAACTTCCCGCAGAGGCGGGACCTCTTGGCTCCGCCTCCTGGGCCAGCAGGTGCCATTCCTGACACACATGCTTGCCACTGAGGGTCCAGGGCTGGCCTGACTTCTCTTCAGGTTGAAGCCGGAAGGAGGGGGGGACGGGCTAACTGGGCCGTCCCCTCTTAAAGGCACAGCCATCCCCCACAGATTGCAGCCTGGCTTACACTTTGATGACTTAATAAGAGACTCAGTAAAGTTATCATCAGATTCCTGACCCACCAAAACTGACTAACAATTAATGTTCTTTTAGGACTCTAAGTTTGGAGGTACTTGGTTACACACAGCAGTAGCTAAATGGAACACACTCCTTAAAATATTGCTGATAGGTATTAATCCCCTCCATTCCTAAAGGATAGCGTGCACTTAGGGAGTGAATCTCAATTGTCTTTCATTGTGTCCTAAGTGTTAAATGGACATTGCCAAATGGTACTTCACAGAGCTCCAAAGGGTGTGTATATAAATGTGTGTTTTACATAGGGTATATGTGTTTAAGAGTAAGTTCAAATGAGAAAGTTAAGTGGTGGCCAGTATTTTTCCCTACCTTAATAGGAATAGTTACTTTTACCTACTAAATGTGTTAATGTTAAATTGGGGATAAAGAGGTGCTTTTTTAAGTTTAAAAATGATTGGCTTATTTCATGCCATCATATCTATACCCATCACTAAACTTAAAACAATGTAGGTTTTCAGAGACCAGGAGTTATTTCACTTTGAAACAGTCTGGAATTTTCCTGTAGGTATGTAAATGCAAAATTTCCAACCTCGCACTTTTAAATTCCACTTTATAAAATATACTTAGTTAAGTAAAACTAAATGTCTCTAAATCAGGAAAAAGTATTTTCACTTTACCACTTGAGAATGTGATGAGCATGATAATAAATTTAGAGAACAAAATTGCTTCTATGCCTGAATGACCATTTAAACCATAAAAAAATAGAATCTCATAAGTGAAAGAGACCATAAAGATTATTAACAGTTAAAACATTCACCCAATGAGTTAGCCTTCCATTTAAGGTCTTTATCATACCATTACTGTGTTCTTGAAAAAAAAATCTTGTGGTATCATATTGGATGTTTAAAATTCCAGTTCAAAAATTGGAGTGAGGATATTGCCCTTGGAAATCTAAAATATTGGCACCTAGAATCGCCCAATAAGAACTCAATAAATAATGTAAGCCTCTACCTGTATAAAGCAAAAGACTTTGATACTATAATGGAGTGCAACATAGTACATTAATTCATGCATTTATACCTTTCTTTGTTCATCTCTGCTGCTCATGTCAATTTTCAAATATACTGCCTATACTCACAAATCCTTTTTTTATTTTCTCATATTTTTGTTTGTTTGCGATACTCAACATTCTGCAATATGTCTTCCATTATACCACTCCTCCCACATTAGTCTTGCTAAGGTCAAGTGTGATTTTTATATTATAGTACTTAGAAGAGATTATATATTTCAATATTTTGAAGTACAAATTATCAAGATGCTAGACTTTCATAGATATTAATGCTAAGAGGATATGAAGGCCAAAGATAGTGCCTAAATGTTTAGTTCTAATAACTCAGTATAACCTCTCCAGGAACTCTCACTCCAAGGAAATTTCTGAAAGTTTAGCTGAGATTTCTTTTCCCCCTTAGCCTTTGTTGTAGTCACCACACTTCATTAGACAGAGAAACACAGCAAAATTGATGTACTGATAAGATTGGAAAACTATCATGAGCATAAGGTAAGACTGCCGGGGAGGAGAGGAGGTTGAGTATTAGACATAAAGAGTGACCAGTGAAAGGTCTAGGCACAGCTACTGCATGTGGAAGAGTTATTTAGTAATTGTAAACAAGTGACTGTATCTGAGGATTTGAAAGTAGCACTAGCGAAAACTGAAATATAGCAATTGCAAACCATTCATCAGGTACATTGTGTATTCTTTTTATATTGCTAAGAAGTGGAATTATAGGATCTCAAAGAAATCTCTCAAAGGGAGGAAGGACTAAAGAGGGAGTTTCAAGAAGTTAACTTGCTGCCTTAAGTCGCTTAGTTTATAATTATTTTTCAAAACATTTTCCATGAGTTTCCACTGGAAGTGCTTCCAGTAACTTTGTAGATGACCATCTTTGTGCTGTTCCAGGAAAAGTCACACAGGCTGAGATTGGTAAATGGACAGTGGTTCTACCCATTGTTGTTTCCATTATTGAGAACACATCCGGGTCTGGATCTTCAACTTAGCTGAATAAAGGGAAATGAGTGTTCTGTAACATGTTTTGTTTATATGATTTTCTTTGTGGAAAGGAAGAGTAAACTTCCTTCTGCCTTCACGATAAAGGGTACTTTTCCAATTTAGAACAAAATATCTTTTGAAGTTAGGCTCCAAGATAATCTCAAAAGGGTAGACAAAGGATTTAAAATTACATGATATCTGTGCATGTGTTGGGTTTTTAGATCCAACGTTAATCTGAAATTTTCATCCTTTCAGTTTGCAACTGTTTTATATGTCAGCTCTATAGTAGGCATAGATGGTTCAAAAAGAAGAGAATATGTTAGCAAGATCTTTCAGGTTATTACTGGCTATTGGCTATTGGCTATTGGCTGAAATAGAGAACTTTTCACTTTTCTTAATGTACTCTAAATAAACTAATAGGCTTTCTATAAACCCATTCAGAACTCCTAGGGAAAAATCAGACTATGGGACTCCTAATGAACTCCTAGGGAAAATCACAGACTGTATCTGTAATGTTTTTATTGCTTGAAGAAATATTTTCTTCAGAATCTAACAAAAATAAGGAGCAACTACAGTAAAAACAGATTCTTGCCACTCAATTCTTGAAAGGTCTCCATCTCAGAGAATTAAACAGGAGCTCGCCCCCCCAACCTATCTTCCTGTTTTGCAAAGGAGAAGGTAAAATTAAGTTAATTTAAGGTCACTCCCCATCAAATAAAATCCTGTTTATTCATATTCTTCAAAGGACAAGAACTCCCATGTTGCATTGAAAATAACCAAGAAAAAGAAACACACACACAAAGTAAATATATCACTTTTCTTTTTATGCATACTATATTTTGGCATTCCTCTGGTTTAAAACAGATATACATAAATGTTTTAGTAAGCAAAATTTCTCCTTACATATTTCAAAATTACAAAAAGATTTAAATAATACATTCTGATCATTTCTCTTCTTATTTTTGTCAGTTGTGGGACTTGTACTCAAGGACTGGGGACTGTCCTTGAGTCTTTTTGCTCAAGACTAGTACTCTACCACTTTAAGTCATAGCACCACTTCTGGTTTTCTTGTGGTTAATTGGAGATAAAGGTTTCAGGGACTTTCCTGCCCAATCTGGCTTTGAACAGCAATCCTTAGATCTCAGCCTCCTGAGTAGCTAGGATTATAGGCGTCAGCCATTTGGCTCCATTCTCATATATATATATATATATATATATATATATATGCACACATATACACATATATGTACACATATACACATATATGTACATATATACATATAAATCTTTTTACATGAAGTAGCTTACAATTTGATATCCTATGCTCTCAGAATTGATACAGTGTTAAATGGCCTATAGGCAGGGTTATTCAAGGCTCTCCAAGGCCCATTTCTTTACACTTCCCTGAGTTTCCTTATTCTTGACCATCCATGAAACATAATTGCTCTCCACTATTCTGTTTTAATATTGGCCATGTTCTTTCCTTAAAATATGGATTGGGCACTCTGTTTTACATTTCTGCTCACATGTTTTAGTCTTCTGTCTGTACAAATGAACCCTGTCCTACCTCTTGTTCAAATCTCTTACCTGAAATCCATTGTCACTTTCAAATACCTAGAGAGAATTGCTGAATGTGCCATGCTGTTGCAAACCATGTTATTTTGTTTGTCTCCCTGCATACTTGCTATTCTTCTTCTATTCATAAACTAGTCACCTGAGAGACTTTCTACTCCCAGTGAGACTGATCTCTCATGTTCAGTGTCTATCACCTATCCACAAGGAACTGGCCTTTATCCATTTCTCAGAACAACTGATCTGCACAGTTGGTCTGGTGTATCACCTCGAGGAAAAGCCTGAGAAGAGGACCCTTCAGCACACACTTTGGAACAGTGTGTACCAAGAGTTCTGTGGTCTCAGATACCCAGGGTGTGGTTTCCTTCAGATTCCACACCTTGCAGATTAGGACCCTCTAAAGATAGAGATTAGGATAAGGGCACTCTTTGGTGCTGCCATGTTACACCATCTTTAGCTCAACCTTCATTGTCTCTCACCATAGCAAATTAATTACAAATCCATCTCAGAAAATAATTCTCAGGTCTACTACTTCATCTTCACATGCCCAGATGTAATAGCTTCAGGTCACAACCTCATCATCTTTCATTCTAGTTATTTTCATATTCTTTTCTTTGGTATCTTCATAATTACCTCCATTCAACCAATACGGTGACCATCCTGAAATGTCCATCTGGTTATCTTCTCCTGCCTAGAACCCCTCAGTGAACTCTCAGCATGAACTACAGAACAAAGTATGAGCTCTGATTACTGTTGCTTCATACTGTGCCTTCCAACAAGGCTAACTCTGGCATCTTCTCTCTTGTAGGCCTTAGCCTAGACTATCCACGATAATTAGATTTACACTATACTAATTCCTACCCTGGTGCTTTATCCTCCAAGCTGAAAGTGGAGCCTAAAACTGCCTCAGGGCTTGCTCTTTGCCTTCCTGCACACATTAAAACTTAGCTGGCCCATCAGTCACCTGCTAAGTGCCCCACTGGGCACCTCTCCTTTTATCAGCTCCTTCATTGCTATTTCAATAGGCAGTGTGAGATGGTATGGAACCCAACATCAATCTAGCAATTATTAATTATTGTGTAAAAATGGATGAATTTTCTAAGTCCTTCAAGGAAGAGCAAAACTATTCATTTATTAGGACTGCTGTCTATTAAATAAGATGAAGTATGTAAAACACCTAGTAAGGTGCAAGCTACCTGTGGAAGCAAAGAATTAGTTCTGAATTGATTTACGTGACTGTTTTATATATAAATATATACTTGTCTCTAGTCATACACTTTATCTTAATGTTTTATTGTTTGAATCCCAGACATAATATCTAGACAGTGAGCTTCCCTTTGTCTCAGAATTTGGAAGTATTTGTGGCAGGAATTACCCTAGTGTAACTGCAAATAGGATTCAAATGATCTGCATATGGTCCCCAGTCCTTTCTGGCTGCTTTTACATTGTTCTATCTTCAGTATCTGCATCTGCTGCCTTCAGGGCCTTTTCTATTTATGGTCTGTCTTTTCTCTTCATGCTGATGTACTTTGATAGCAATAAAAGCATAGAAGTGTAGATTCTTATTACATACCCTTTAACACATTCCCCTCAGAATTTTTAACTCATACATTTTTAAATAATGTGATGATTTTTTAGATCCCAATGGAATGAAAACTCTGCTTTAAAAGAGTTTATTTCATTTGTAATTTTTAACCAATTATTTTCATACAAATTACATGATAGCATGAGTAAGGTTATTAAGAACCCCAATAGCTATAATCATTTAACTACCCCTAAAATAAATACTAGGTGCACAGCACCATGTTAAAGATAGGTCTCGCAGCTCAATAGTGTACATGAAACAATCAGCATATCATTAAATACTCATTTGTGAGTTTCTATCTTTGCTTGCACACTAATGAACTTCGATGGTTAAGGAGGCTGCATCAAAGAAGATACTTGAAGTACACTCAAACTGAGTGAGAATGTGTATCTGGTAGAAAGTAAGGGAATGGTATTTCTAGACTAGCAGTGTGAACAGTGAAGTGAAAGGAAGTGGAATGTGGTGTATAAATAGGAGTGTGTTGGCTGGCTCGGATAGATGGGCATTTGCATGTGTGTGTGCGCACGCATGCGTGCATGTGTGAGTGTGCGTGTGTGCATGATAGCCCTGGGATGGAGGAAGTTCCACTTGGAAGAGTGGGTGGCAGCAAGGAACAAATGTCCTTGAAAATCAGACAGAGGAATGCAACCTATGGGTTAAGTAGCAGAGAGTCACTAAATACCGAAGCAATGTGGTCTCAGGAGTCTTTGCAAGAGTCACTTTACCGTCTAATGGTCTGAAGACATGGGGGAAATTAGTGGTGTGAGGAGGACAGGATAAACCTGAAGGACACTTCAAAGGTCTATGTAGGAGAGAAAACTAGCAAAGATATTAAAAAAAAAAATAAAAACTTCCAGCCCTTTAAAGCAATGCTTCTAATGACTAATAAGATGGAGAGTTAATACTGTTTCTCTGCTGATTTGCCTCTCTTTCTCTCTTTCCTTTCCTTCCTTCCTCTTCCTTCTCTCTTTTCCTTCTGTAATATGGAGGTCAGACCTGGCCAGGGAAAGAGGGCAGAAGCTGACTCCATCTCCACTATCTCCCCAGCCCCCTCTGCTCAAAGGCCCTGGAAGATTCCCTCTGCTTGTAAACAATAGTACCCCCCCACCCCCCAATCCACAGGCCAATTCTTTATTGGAGTGCCTGGATTCCTATAGGAAAGGAAGCCCCAGGGAAGCCCCATCCCCAGGTAATGGGAGTTCCTGAATCACCATTAAGCCATGTCACATGTTGGAGTCTTGTGTTTGTTGTCCCCATGGCGTCCCAATTCAGCTCTCCATTGGAGTTGAATTGGTTTGTTGGAATCCTCTGGAAGTAAGTCTCTGTGCCACTGTCCTGTTCTGTGTTGTATGTTTTTCTGAAACCTGGGACTGGTCCATAAGGAACTTCCCCAATAAATTCATCTTTTTACTTGAGACTATCTCTGAGTAGTGGACTCTTGGAGAGATGGGGGATCCCTCCCCACCCCCAGACGCCATTACACTTCCTTCTGGCTTCTTTCTTTCCTTTCTTCCCTCTTACTTTGCTTCTTTGCTTCTTTCTTTCCTTCCTTCCTTCTTTCTTTCCTTCCTTGCTTCTTTCCTTCCTTTTTTCTATCCATCTTTTCTTTTGCCCATCCTTCCTTCCTTGTCTTTGCCTGATGACTTAGTTGTTGTTGGGAATGGAAAAATCATATTGAATCCCCGACAAATTACCTGGAATGATTGAACACTGGATAGAAAATCTCAGAAGACAGAAGGAAATGCAGCTAGGGTGGAAGTAATCTTTCATTTGGGATTCAAGTTTAGGAATTTTGCGTGATTGAGTATGAAACTCTAACTACCTCCATAAAAATGAATGAGATTCAGGAGAGCTGTTGTTCATTTTGAAACAGAACAATTTCTGTAAAGTGGCCCAGTGGCTGGTGCCTGTCTTCAACCTCTCCTTAGTAGCCTTGTGCATGAAAATACGCTCCCCAAATAACACCATGTGTTTAAAGTAGAAGTTTGATTAGAGTGAGCATGTATTTTCCCACCTTTGTAAAAGAGGTAGATCTTACAACCAAAGGAATATAACTGATAAGAAAACATATCTGTCTAGAAAACTGCTTGAATGAACAATAGCCAAGTTCTCCAAAATACCCTTGTAACACTACCTTCTACAACTACTTAAAAATAAGAGCTTATTCCAAAACGCTTTTGAATATCTCAAAGGCCAAAGACAAACAGGAGAAAAATTTCCAAAAGTGCATTTGATATTGTTGAAAAGTAATACACACACACACATAGTTTAGAATTAGTAATAACTGTATGTCTTCAACAATTAATTTGTTCTTTAAAAAGCAGAGTTGAAGTCCGTAATCCTAGCTACTTATGAGGCTGAGATCTGATGATCATAGTTCAAAGCCAGCCTGGGCAAGAAAGTCTATGAGATTCTTATCTCTGGTTAATCACAGAAAATCTGAAAGTAGCACTGTGGCTGAAGTGGTTGGTAGAGCTCTAGCCTTGAGTTCCAACCAGAACAGAGTTCCAACCAGGAAAAAAAAAAACAACACAGAGTTGAGACATATCTTTTAATCTTTTGTTGTACCTATGGATTTGGGGATGGAGAAAAATAGTTTCATGTCATAAAAATAATTTCTCTTTTTAAAAAATTTTATCTAAGAAGGTTTTCATTTTCAAATATTTACTTATATATATATGAGATAATACTGTATATATAATAAGTATTCATGGAATATACTGTGAATTTCAAAACATGTATATAATGTAATGTTCAGGATATTAAGCATATTCAAGCCTACAAACATTGATCATTTACTTGTGTTGAGAACATTCTTAGTTCTTTCTTCCAGATATTTTGAAATATATAATAAATGGCTGTTGGCAACAGTCTCCCTACAGTGCTCTAAAAGGATAAACAGAACTTCATCTTCCTTTCAGATCATATATTGATACCCATTAAGCAATTTTGAGCTATCCCTTCTTTCCTTTTCCCTTCCTGATATCCTGTAACCACCATTCTACTCTCTACTACCGTGAAATCAAAAGTTTAGCTTCTACATATAAAATAGGATGTAGTGTTTGACTTTCTTTTCCTGGTACATTTCACTTTTGAGGGTATACACTTGACAGGCTTTCATTCTTCTGTGGTGGAGTAATATTCTAGGGTGCACATACACCACACTGAGAAAGGTTCCACTTTCAGTACAGCTTAGTAATAGAGTTGTACCCATATGTGTGAAGGGTGTAGGGGTAGATTATGGAAGTGCTTCAGACTACTGGGGACAGAACACAGGGCACTTTGCATGATATGCAAACACTCTACCACTGAGCTACCTCCTCATCCCTGTGGCAGAATTTTAAATAAGAATGCATGTCATTCATTTTATTAAGCATGTTTTTCAAATTCACTTCCTTCTATTATTCTTTACTATCCAATCTGTCTAGATATTTCTTTTATTCATTTCCACTAATTTTTAGGGTTTAATTTTTTTACTGTATAGGTGATGAACAGAAGGGTTACAGTTACACAGGTTAGAAAATGAGTACAGTTCTTGTCGAATGCTCTTTTTTTTTTTGCCAGTCCTGGGCCTTGGACTCAGGGCCTGAGCACTGTCCCTGGCTTCTTTTTGCTCAAGGCTAGCACTTGAACCACAGCACCACTACTGGTTGTTTTCTATATATGTGGTGCTGGGGAATCGAACCCAGGGCTTCATGTACGAGGCAAGCACTCTTGCCACTAGGCCATATTCCCAGCCCTTGTCGAATGTTCTTAAAGCATTAGTAAGTATTCTAAGTAGTCCTACGGTTTGTTTCTAACTACTCATATACTCGCATACCATTATAGCCCTCTGTTGATTCTGCACAATTTTCTTACCATTTAATTTTATTGTATGATCATTTGATATGTGTATATTTACTACATATACACATTTACATGAGCTTTTATATCTATTTACATAGAGAACATGATATAAACATTTATAACATATAGTCTCACAC
Organism: Perognathus longimembris pacificus; assembly: GCF_023159225.1. Taxonomy (NCBI): domain Eukaryota; kingdom Metazoa; phylum Chordata; class Mammalia; order Rodentia; family Heteromyidae; genus Perognathus; species Perognathus longimembris. Next base: position 132,368,375 of record NC_063162.1, on the reverse strand, counting down.
ATAAAAAGAGTTAAGTCATTGAAGGTTTTACATATATGTGTGTGTATGTGTATATACACATATATGCATATATGTTTTTGGTCAACTTAATAACTCTGTAAGGTGTTCATGAATATTATTTCCACAGAGACATTATATAGAGACGACTGAAATTTTACAAACTTAAGGGATTTTCATATGTTTCCACAACTAGCACTGAATCTTGAAGTTCCAAACTATCTGAATCTAAAACTTGAGCATGTGGTAGTTACACACTGTTTTAGAGTATTGCAGCCATAATAGTACATATTACAGGTATTATGTATTTCTCAGACGACAGTTACATTAACTGTCCTCTAAATGTAATTTTGAAACAGAAATTAATAACTTGAGGCAAGGCACTTATTAGCTCTTAGTCTCAGATGTTTAAAAAAAATCGGGGAACTGTTCTTGTGTTTGCTCAGACACATGCAAATTGAATTATCTAGGTGGCAGCATATTAACATTAATATTGCCTTTGGAGTTCCAGCCTGTCGGCTTCTAGTCAAACTGGGCCTCAGAATAGCATTTGCAAAGATTATCACAGCAACAGGCAGCCAGTACCTGTCACATGAATGCAAGTCATCAAGTTATCAATGACTAGGCAAGGTCAGTAGAACAGCGATTTATTCCAGTTACATTTTTTTTCTAAAGGAAATATAATTTTTGCAAGTATAAATTAGCATATCCTATGGGGTGCCATGAGTGGAGATTAGAGAATTTAACTAGATAGAGGAGAAAAGACTCACACAGAGTTTAGTGCAGGGAACACTAGGCATTCACAATGCCTGGGAAGGAATCACAGTGGCAGCAGAGACAGTGACCTTTGAGCCTCTGCTAAAACCAGGAAGGCAAGCAAGCAATAACACCATCACCTTAAGTTCTTGAATACAACAATAAGAGAATTTACAGAAAAGCTGTGTGCTTTCCACCCCATACAGCTCTTTGATTCACCTGATTCTATTGTGTTCTCTCCCCTGGATATAGTTGTTTATGGACCTGCTTCTTACACAAGCTGTCTATCCTTCTGTCCTATGCCCATTCTTCTGTCTCATGCCCTTGATTTCTCATCTTTCCTATACCATTCATAAAGTTATATGTTTCCTCACAGTAACCGTGAAGACTTTTATGTGAAATCTATTAACAGCCAAAGAGGGAATGAATTTGTAACCTAAGAAGAGACACTATTTTCAAACAACGTAAGTAAAATATCAACTTGCCCATATATGAATAATATTATGAATGTTCCTTAATGTCTTAAAATGCAACAGAAGAGGAACATGATGATATTATTGTGCACTATAACAGAAAATCAAAACCTATCAAATGATACCATGATTATTTCATCTTGCAGTAGTAACTTAATAGCAGGAAACAAAGGGAAATTAATTCTTCCCAGAGAATAGTACAATTTTTTAAATAGGAAGAACTTTGTAAACTATATATTATTTTATTATTATTGATTTAAATTTTTATTCAGTCTTGGACTGATAAAAATTCACTTGTGAATTTTCACAGTGGCTCATGGCTATAATCTTAGCTACTCAGAAGGCTGAGATCTGAGGATCATAGTTCCCCAGCCTAGGGGAAAGTTTGTAAGACTCTTATCTCTAATTCACCACTCAATACCAGATGCAGAGCTATGGCTCAAGTGGTAGAGCCTTATCCTTAAGCAAAATTTCTAAGGGACAGAGCTCAGGGCCTGAGTTCAAACCTGAGGAATGGTACTAAAAAAAAAAAAAAATAACATGTGAATTAATATCATCGCATGGTATTAGTATACCTACAAGTGGGATTCCACTCCAATTTATCTGTTAGTTTGTGTTGTTTCTCACAGAAGAGTGCTATAAAATACAAGAGCTTATCACAATAATATAAAAAAAAAACCTCTATCCTGACACTGATGGCTTACAAATGCTACCTACTCAAGCAGCTGAGATTTGAGAATCTTAGATCATCCCTGGAAAAAAAAAAATCAAGAAATGCTTATCTCCAATTAACCAGGCAAAAACAAGAACTGGAGATTAGGCTCAAGTGCTAGAGCACCAGCCTTAAATGAACAAGTCCATAAAGAACATGAGGCCCTCACAAACACACAAACACAAAGTCTCTAATGGTGTGCATTTGGGGACAGAAATTACATGATGTTTATTATAAGTACAATCAACAAATATATATTCCACACCCCTTGCTTTAAACCAGCAAGTTTTAGTTCATTTGTGAACTTTCTAGAGATGACAAGTCTTAGAAAAGAAAAAAACTCTCTGGAGCCACTAAGGCTATTACCTCAATCCATTTATGTATGTGTTTATGTTTCCACTCAGAAGTTACAAGCATGAATAAGAAATTCTCACTAGAAGTTCTCAATATAGTCTCTCTTATTTATCAAAGGGAAAAATGACAGCCTAGAATTAAGTTGTCTGTGAGACCTGCTACAATTCAAAACTACCATTCTGTGGACACACAAGCATCAGAACTTAATGATTTCTTTAAAAATTCTCTCATTTACCAAGGAATAAAACCCAGAGTTGCATGTTAGGCAATCATTCTACCACTAAGCCACATTGCCACCCCAAGAACTTAATGATTTTTACGGTTTTTGTTTTAATCACCTCAGTCACACAAGTGTAAGGGGAGTACTTTTTAAGCTAATTTCTCAACACTAAGATATGTGGCAAGGATCCCCAGGAAAGCAAATTAAGGCAATAAAGTTAAAACCAGGAGAAATTTGGAAGACAGAAGATAATGTAAATCTTACAGTAATGTCATAGCTAGGGGTGCTCCTTAAAATTGCTTCCCCTTGGGGTTGGGGATATGGCCTAGTGGCAAGAATGCTTGCCTCGTATAATACATGAGGTCCTGGGTTCAATTCCCCACCACCACATATACAGAAAACAGCCAGAAGTGGTGCTGTGGCTCAAGTGTCAGAGTGCTAGCCTTGAACAAAAAGAAGCCAGGGGCAGTGCTCAGGCCCTGAGTCCAAGCCCCAGGACTGGCCCCCCAAAAAAGTTGCTTCCCCTTACCTAGTTTCTCTTCAGCTTAGAGAAGTCTAAGGGGCCTTTTTTGTTTTTTCAGGGAAGCCTCTTGTTTCCAGTAATACTTGCTTTTGATGACAAAGCTATAAACCTTTTAGAATATAAGAGTAAAAGAAATGAACAACATGTGCTTGCAGCATGAAAAGTCATAACCAACCAGAAAAAAAAATCTCCTCAATATGCATTTGAACAAGTTTTATTCTCCAGCCCACAACACAATGCAAAAACACTTGTTTTGGGTGGTGTTTTTTTTCTCTCTCCAGTGACAGTCTCGTAAGCAGCAGTGGCAAATGTTAGCATGTGACATCTGAGGTACATTTAGAGACAGGGAAATGGCCTTGCCCCCTGCTGCACCTTTCACATTTGCCAGCCCTTAACAATGAACAATGCACAGGAATAAAACCACCTTCAAGAATTGTTTTCTGTCTTCATTCCTTTCAACTGTATTAGGGATAGGCTGGGAATAAAGCCGAATGGTAGAGTGTTTCCCTCGTATACATGAAGCCCTGGGTTCAATCCTCAGCACCACATATATAGAAAAAAGCCAGAAGTGGTGCTGTGGCTCAAGTGGTAGAGTGCTAACCTTGAGCAAAAAGAAGCCAGAGACAGTGCTCAGGACCTGAGTTCAAGCCCCAGGACTGGCAAAAAAATGTATCAACTGTATTAGAGATAAAGAACAGTATTTTTACACTGGAAAAGAGGCTAAGGTCAGGTGAACTGGGAACACCAGAGGACACACATGGAAAACCTTATCAGAATTCTTCTTGAAGAACATCAAATAGGGTAATGACCAGGGTCCACTTCTGCATTGCTGACTGAGGAGAAGCAGGAGAAATTTAAGAATGAACCTAGTAATATTTAGGGAATGTAGGCAGAGAAATGGAAGCAGAAGATTATCTAAAATATATGAGATGGTTAAAAGGAGACAAAGTCTCTTGAATGTCCATGTGGAGGTAAATACAGAAAATAGTGCTTGTATGATATTTGTCAGTTCTTTATTGAAAAACACACTGAAGTGTGGTTCATATAAATACCAAATGCATGCTAGTGAAAGATGCTTGGTTCAGTCAGTAAACCAAGTGTTGTACCTAAATAGTTAAGGGGCTAGCTGAATATTGAAATAGATGCAGAACTTCAAAAGCACACATACTCAAATGTGTAGAACACATTCTATTCCCAACACATCACACACATTGCACTGGTTAAGGGTCTGTTACTTCAAATTACTGGCATGACTTTTCTTCTATTCTTGAACAAGAGTTAGTATAATAGCACACATAAATGAAAGGTTTTTAGAAATTAAGAGACAGCAATGTCACAGTGCCATGAGTTTCTGCAGAGTTCACCATCATTTTTTAAAGCAAAGCCAAGAGTTATTATCTAAACCAAGAACATTCAGACCAAAAAAAAAAAAAAGAAGAAAAGTAGCCACATTGAGAAGTGATACCAGTACTGACTGAGCTGGAATTGGTCTTGAATTCCTTGTATTATGTCCATCTTATTAATACTTAAAATCATCACCCAGTTTTTTAAAGGTATTATGCTGATACTTAATCAAATCTGTGGATATTGTTGTTTTATTTTTGAGTTAACATATATTCATAGTATTAAGAGGTTTTTAGTAATATTTCCATATATTCACATAGCGTAACATGAAGAAATTCATTCCATACCACATTCCTCCCTCTGTCCTCCCCATTTCTTCAAGCAATGCTGTGAGGCTTGTGATCCAGACTTTGATCCTCTTCACCCCTTAGTGTCCCCTCATTCCCCCCTGCATCTCCTACTGATTTCCTCTGAACCATCTCCCCTTTTATATTCCCATGTCATTACCATTAATAGTATTGTCTGCACAATTTATGTTCATATTCCACAAGTGAAACTGGTTTCTCCACAAATGAGTGAGAATATGCAATATTTGAGCTTGGCTTACATCTCTCAACATGATAACCTCCAATTTCTTCCATTTTCTTGCAAATGATATTTTCATTTTCTCCTTTATGTTGGGCACCTCAGCTGTTTGCCTATTGAGAACAGAGCTGCAATGAGCATATACTTACATTTCTTGTAAATGTATCTACTTCCTTCTGGATAGATATCCAAGAGTGGTATGGTTAAGTCCAAAGATAGCTCTATCTTTAATTTTCTGTGGAGCCCCCATTCTGATTTCCATAGAGATTTTACAATGTACACTTCCATCAACAGTCTGGAAATGCCTTTTACCCCCCCCCCCCCATCCTTTACTAGCATGTGTTGTTCTTTGGGCTTTTTGCTTGTAAGTTTTATGTTCATACCAGATCTTGAACCAGGCCTTGCTCACTTGGTTTTGTTCAGCTTCCTTGTTCATGGCTGGCATTCTATTACTGGAGCCATGATTCTAGCCAGGCTTTGTGCTGTGAGCTGGAGATGGAATTTTGCAGACTTTCCTTCTGAAGCTGTTTTCATGCCTTTATCTTCCCAATCAGAGCCTTCTGAGTAACTGGGGTGACCTACACCCATCTTCGCTGTTTTATGGTTTTTGTTTGTTTGTTGTTTAATTTACATTTGCCCTTCTGACTGAGATAAGACAGAATAACTTTGATTTGCATTTCCTTTATCACTAAGGATAAATATTTCTTCATGTATTTATTAGCTACTTTATTCTTCTGAGAACTACCTTGTTCAATTTGTCCGTGTGTTACTGCATTACTTATTTCTTTTGCTGTTTAATTTTGTGAACTCCTTCTATAATGTGGGTATTAATCCTTTGTTCACTGAATTGGTGGTGATGGTTTCCTTTCCATTTTGTGAGTTGTCTCTTTACTCTGGCATTTATTTCTTTTGGTATACAGAAACTAATCTGTGTGTATAAGATGGAGAAAAATTACAACTTGCAAATTAGATATTGGATTTACTAGTTTAGAATACAGTATACCCCTGCATAATAAAATTGCTGGTGATAGTGGCTAAAGAAGTAAAGAGGCCACCATTTTGACAGGCAATGCATTTTACACTGCATTTTAAACAACAGTAGGATATATTCATGCTGCCAAAACACTGACATATTGGGAAATCTTGTCATTTTCTTACAGAGATATAGGCTGAGCCTTTCTCCTTACCTATAATCTTGCTAGACTCAGAAACATCCCAGTCCATCAGTCCTTGTTGCCCTTTCTGAGACAAGTAATGAGTCTTGATTTTCTTTTTTTCATCTATTTTCAGAACAAGCTAAGATTACTGTGGAAATTCTTCATGCTACCTATGTCCTCAAGCTTCCCCCCTCCTTGAATACATTGAAATCATTTCTCCTGAAATATATCTCTAAGTAAAGTGAGTTTCATGAACTTAACTTACAAGTAAATGCATATCATCTCAAATTTCTAATGATAACTATGGCTTCTTTGTGAAATATGATAACATTTCTAGAAGAATTCAATATGGGTTTGTCATGCTGAACTTGCACAGGGTGCATAGTTCAACGTCCTTCCAATTTGACACCGAAGCATCAGTTTAATAGCCTGTAATGAATCATCTCAGATATATGCATGCCTATGGAAACCTCTAGAATATTAAAAATCACCTAGCTAGTTTTGAAATTGCAATAACAAGATCCAATCCAGATTGATTAAATTAGAGCATGGTGAAAAGTGTTCAAGATCGACACATTTTGGCACCAATAGAAAATCTCTGAGATGATAGAAATATGCACACATATGGTAACTGTGGCTCTGGTTTTGAGCTTGTCTCTAAGACAATCACCTTTACTTTCAAGAAAGGAAAAAATGCATGCTGATATCATCGTATTGCTATAACTATTTATTTGAAAAGGAATATTTAGTGTATTGGGAGATCATTTCATGAATATGAGAACAGGGAGCTCTATTTTATTGATTTTCTCAATACAATCTATGTAGTACTATTCTACAACCACGTTAAAATCCAGAACACAAAGTTCTAATCTAAGGGCAGAGATACAAGGGAAATTTTCTTTTTTCTTGTTTATTGTCAAAGTGATGTACAGAGAGGTTACAGTTTCATACATAAGGCATTGGATACATTTCTTGTACTGTTTGTTACCTCCTCCCTCATTTTCCCCTCCCCCTTCCCTCTTTTCCTCTCCCCCCATGAGTTGTTCAGTTCGTTCACACCAAACAGTTTTGCAAGTATTGCTTTTGTAGTCATTTGTCTTTTTTTTTTTTGAGGTAGCCAAGACCTTTATTAAATGAACTTAATGGACAAATCAAGGAATTTGAATAGTTATTAACTCATAGTGACCAGGTATTTATTCATACATTTATGTAATTGAATTGATACAATTTTTAACATACATGTGGTATCATCAACAAAAATATATAAAATATGTGTTAGGTTATTGTTTATGCCATCTATGTGGCTCATTCCTAAAAAGTTTCAGCCAAGGAAGTAAATTTAAAATCTCTAGAGATAATATAATACTCATCATCAATGTTCTTGAAAAAAATCTGAAGACATGAAAGTCAGAAGCCCTAAGAACTCTACACATATGATGTATTTCCTTTTATGTTTCTTCTTTGGGGAGACAGGGTTTACGGGTATTGAAATTGGGCCTGGGTGCTGTCCCTGAGGCATTTTTAAATTTTTTTTATTGTCTGGATGCTCTCATTGGCTGATTCTTTTTTTTTTTCAAATTTTTATTATCAAACTGATGTACAGAGAGGTTACAGTTTCATACGTTAGGCATTGGATACATTTCTTGTACTGTTTGTTACCTTGTCCCTCACACCCCCCTTCCCTCCTCCCCCTTTCCCTCCCCCCCCCCCCGGAGGTGTTCAGTTCACTTACACCAAACAGTTTTGCAAGTATTGCTTTTGTAGTTGTTTGTCTTTTTTTACCCTGTGCCTCTCAAATTTGGTATTCCCTTTCAATTTCCTACTTCCAATACCAGTATACACAGTTTCCAATATACTCAGATAAGATTACAGAGATAGTGTAGGTACAACCACAGGAAGGTGATACAAGAACATCATCAATAATAGAAGCTACAGATACACATGGGACGTTGAAAGTAGTTACAACTGTGATATAACAATTGTTTCCATAACATGGAGTTCATTTCACTTAGCACCATCTTATGTGATTATAAGGGTATAGCTATTGGGCTCTTGTGATGCTCTGCTATGACTTGCCTAAACCTGTACTAATTATTCCCAATAAGGGAGACCATAGAGTCCATGTTTCTTTGGGTCTGGCTCACTTCACTTAGTATAATTTTTTCCAAGTCCTTTCATTTCCTTACAAATGGGACAATGTCATTCTTTCTGATAGAGGCATAAAATTCCATTGTGTATATGTACCACATTTTCCTGATCCATTCGTCTACTGAGGGGCATCTGGGTTGGTTCCAGATTCTCTCTATGACAAATTGTGCTGCGATGAACATTGTTGTGCTGGTGGCATTACTGTGATTTTGTTTGTGGTCTTTTGGATAGATACCCAAAAGTGGGGCTGCTGGGTCATAGGGGAGTTCTATATTTAGCCTTCTGAGGAATCTCCACACTGCTTGCAGAGTGGCTGAACCAGTTTACATTCCCACCAACAATGAAGTAGGGTTCCCTTTTGGCCACATCCCCTCCAACAATTGTTATTGTTAGTTTTCTTGATATAGCACATTCTTACTGGGGTGAGATGGAATCTCAATGTTGTTTTGATTTGCATTTCTTTTATGGCCAGTGATGTAGAGCATTTTTTCATATGTCTCTTGGCCATTCTCATTTCCTCATCAGAGAAGTCTCTTTGTAAGTCTTTAGCCCACTTGATGAGGGGGCTATTGGTTCTTTGCAGTTTTGTTTTGGAAGAAAGTAATTTTTTTAGTTCTGCATATATTTTAGAGATGAGGCCTTTGTCTGTTGAATTTCCGGTAAAGATCTTCTCCCAGTCTGTGGGCTTTCTGTTTATCTTGCGAGCTATGTCCTTTGCCGTGCAGAAGCTCTGCAGTTTGATGCAGTCCCATTTGTCCAAACTTTCTTTGATTTGTAGCCTTTCTGGGTCTTTGTTCAGGAAGTTCCGTCCTGCACCAAGGAGCCTAAGTGTTTCTCCTACTCCTTCCTTTAGTGTTTTCAGGGTGTCTGTTTTGATTTCAAGGTCTTTAATCCATTTGGAATTGATTTTGGTGCAGGGTGATATATAAGGATCTAGTTTTAGTTTGTTGCATGTGTTGAGCCAGTTTTGCCAGCACCACTTGTTAAAGAGGCTATCTTTCTTCCATACTATTGTTTTAGCTCCTTTATCAAAGATTAAGTAGGCGTAGTTCTGTGGGTTCATTTCTGGGTCTTCAATTCTGTTCCATTGGTCTTCAGGCCTGTTCTGGTGCCATTACCAAGCTGTTTTTTATTACTATAGCTTTATAATACAGCTTGAAGTTGGGTTCATTTGTCTTTTTATCCTGTGTCTCTCCAAGGGAAATTTTTTTCTGTGTCAGATTATGAGCTTCTTCCTTCTGTGCCAAACCAGAAGATGATTAACTAAATGACTGATACAAATGGATATCCTATCTCAATGTTCTTGTATGCAGAATAATGACCATACAGACATGTCTTTTTCCCCAGTTCCATGGATATATTACCTACAAGGTAACGTAGTTTGTTAATACTATTATGCATCTCAAGGAAGGAAGATTATCTCAGGTTATCTAAGTCCTCAATGTAATCATGGGGTCTTTAGGGATGAAAGAAGGCAGAAATCAAGATTTGAAATGCTGCAGTATTTGGAAGTGAAGAAAGGGGCTTGAGACAGAATACAAAGGCAACCTTTAAAAACTAGAAAAGACTTGCTTTCAGTCACGTTTTCCTTAAGCTGTTAGGAAAAATACATTTCTACTATCGCTTGATTTTTTAAAGCTTCTCACCTTCAACATTGTAAAGTGATACACTTGTGTTACTTTAAGCTAAAGTGAGTGCTACTTCATTACAGCAGCAAAGGAATCCAATCCAAGCATATCCAAGTTACTTGTAAAATTGCTCACCCTGAGGTCTGTTGGGTGACATGTCCAGGGTGGCAGGGATGTGAAAGTGTCCCTAAGGAGATCTTATCTTAAAGGATGAAAGCATTAGAGGAACTGAAAGAGGCAGGATACTAGAGTATTATATGTAAACGATCTAAATAAAAACACAATACTGAACATATTGGAAGTTAGTAACTAACATACTACCATTGGGCAAATCAAATAGAAATTAGGCAGTGTTCAGGTATGAGATGTTCAAACTGCAAATATCCATTCATCCATCACTCGGAAGCACAGCAGGACACAGCTCAGGCATTTTGGTTTTAGAATGATTAATGAAAAGACATTCCAGGAATACATTAATGTGTTCACCAAACACCTTGTTCTTTGTGCAAATTAGGCATAGATCTACCATCCAAGCTCTCTGGACAGTAAGAGCTTACTCTCAATTAAATCCAAATTGAGAAACTGTGCTCTGGTATGTACATTCCTAATCTAGTGTCATCTGCTGTCTAAAATGAAATCCTAGAATGGAAACCTTTACCTACTGAATTAACTGTTAAAGCGGATCCCTGCATTCATGAGGGAAAATTACAGAATGGAAGGTACCTTTTGGGTTCAATCTCGTTAAGCTTTAAATTTCTTCATTGATGAACCATAGAAGAATGATATCTCTGTCATGATAGATAGTAAGTGGGTAGAAATGATATATATCATTGATTGAATACAAGTTGAGGGAGAAAGTCTGGGGAAGACAAGGCAGCATTTTGGGGTTTCCTGAGATATTCTTTGCACTGCAGCTCTGCCAAAATGCATATTTATTCGTTTAGCAGATGTTTATTGAGGCCTTGGCCATCAACATGTTCTCTTATGGATCAACTCTGAATATGAGAACATGTTTGCTGCCCAAGGCTTACTTTGTAAGACAGAAAAACAAACTGACTGTGTTCCTGGAGACAATGGGAAACACAAATGAACTTGAAATTATTGACTTGTATAAATGTAATTTCTTTTAAAGTTTTTATTATAAAACTGATGTACAGAGAGGTTACAGTTTCATACATTAGGCATTGGATACATTTCTTGTACTGTTTGTTACCTTGTCCCTCATACCCCCCTCATAAATGTAATTTTTAAAAGGCAAACTGAACACCTAAACTCAAGTTACATTTCTACATAGGACAAATACAGATTCAACAATAGCAATGGCAATGACAAAACTTTTATATTGGATCATATCATAGTAGAAGGATATTATTTCATGAATTATTTATTTGAGTGCCCCAGTTACAATCATCTAAAATTGTCCATAATTAGAACTTTTATAATAATTACTTCCAAAAATATTTTCTAGTCCTAGAAATTTAGGATCTGTCACAAAACAAATTGAAAATTTTAACATTTTAATCATTTAGCTGATGCTTATATTTAAGAACAAAAATGTGCTTAATAAAATAAAATTTTTTATTTCATAGACATTTTCAAGAAAACAAATAAAGTATTTTAAGTATATATAATGTCAAAGGATTACTGGGGATGATCTAGTCAATCTTTGGAAGAATTGAAAAGTATATTCATTACATTTTCTTTCATGTTAGAGATGATGCTATCCTTATTAAAGTGACTCATGTTAAACTTGAAGAATAACACTAAATATATAAGCCCAGAGCTCAGAAATAGCTTGCATTAACACTAAACAACCACAGTTTCAGAATTTCTCCTACATTAAGAAGATAACATATAGAAAGATAAATATAAATAATTTTGTAAAACACTAATCATATTAATATTACTTCATAATTAAAAGTATTTTAAAATCTGAATTGAACAGAAGGAGAAAAATGGAAGTCAAACTGGAAGAATCTGAATTTTACATAAATGTTTTCTCTCTACTCTCAAAATTATTATTTTCTCAAAGAACCTTTAGGAAGGAAAACATTGACAAAGAACAATATTCTTATATTCAAATCAATGTTCTCAGCAATTTTTAGTCTAAATCCAGGATTTAGAGTACAGGGTACCTCTTCTAGCTGAAGAACAGCCTTGTTAATTTTAGAGACCACTGCCTTCGCATGCATATGCGTGCCCGCGTGCCCGCGCGCGCACGTCCTTATGCTTGCTAGGCAGGTGCTTGACAGCTTGATTCATACCTCCAGGATTTTATTGCATTAGTTTGTTTCTGGTAAGGTCTCCTGATTTTGTCTGAGTTTGTTCTTGAACTATGACCCTCTAACTTCCCCTGCCCAAGTAACTAAGACTGCTGGCATGCACCAAACCACCTGGCTTGATTGACAGAAACTTGGTATTTGCTTGGGCTTGTCTTGAACCATGATCCTCCACCTCTAGGATAATCAGCCTGAGCTGCCACACCCATACAATTTTGACAAATAACATTTCTATTCCAACCAGTAAATTCTTAGCTTCTGTGATACCATTTAGGCCTTTCACGATTGTTTCTGTCCTTGATAGGAGACGCCCTGGGTTCAATTCCCCAGCACCACATATACAGAAAACGGCCAGAAGTGGCGCTGTGGCTCAAGTGGTAGAGTGCTAGCCTTGAGCAAAAGGAAGCCAGGGACAGTGCTCAGGCCCTGAGTCCAAGACCCAGGACCGGCCAAAAAAAAAGTGATTCAGCACAGTGATAAAGCTGGGGGACACCAGTTCTGACTGGATCCAAACTCCAGTTTCTCTAGTTCCTATTGGAGTGATTTGTACCAAGCTGTTTAATTTTTGTTTTAATTTAAGATGTGGAAATAATAATGACTCATATTGTTTTATGGCTTATACTAGACTAAGATGTCTGCAGAATACCTACATATAGCTGAGACAGTGGCAATTGCTTAACGATCTTATCATTTTGTCCATTTGCATCTATTGATGTCATGCCATCTTTTATTCACATTTTTTTCTCAAGCCTCTTTTTCTGTCAGTATTTCTGACAGAAAATGGAAAGTCAAATTGAGTATTTGAGAGGAATTTAAAAAACTGTTTTTTAAAATTAAGAAGATTGTAGGAAAACTATCAAATATAGTGCCTCCATAGACTAGGAGGGAATTAGGGAGAATATTTGCCCTAGACCTGAAGTATGAAGGAAGGAAAAGGGAGAGTACTATACAAATCACAAAGAAAGCTACTGGTACCGAAACTAAGCTACAGAAGGTTATTTTATATCCCTATCGCTATTGCTAAGGCTACAAAAAAGAAAAGCTATATTTGTATGGAACACTAATCCTTTGACTGCTAATGTATGTTTCTGCTTGCTGTGCCTTGTTATGGCTGCTTCTTTGTGCTAATAAAGTATGTTTAGTGTTGTTGTAAAAAAAGAGAAAGAGAAAGAGAAAGAAAGAGAGAAAGAAAAAGAAAGAAAGAAAGAAAGAAAGAAAGAAAGAAAGAAAGAAAGAAAGAAAGAAAGAAAGAAAGAAAGAAAGAAAGAAAGAGAAAGAGAGAGAGAAAGAAAGAGAGAAACAAAGAAACCTGACTGTGGTGGTGCACTCTTATGATCCACATATTCTGGAAGAAGAAGAATTAAGAAACTGAGGCCAGTCTGAGATACAAAGAGAGATTCTGTCCCTAAATCAAACCAAAAGTGAAAAAAAGGAAGTAAAAAAGAAGGTATTTGGTGGGAAGACTAATTGGATATTGAGACAGAAAATGAAGGATGAGAAAAACCTGTAGCTTATTGGGATCCTATAAAACAATAGCCAGGAGAAAAAGAACCAAATTTCATTCTCCTTTATTTGTCCTTCTAGTTACTGACCGTTACTTCCCTTTATTCAAACACATCCAGAATCCCCAGGAGAAGGGAATCTTTGATGTATGTTGCTTACTCTGTTCGGCTACTTAGGACACAGTACAATGAAATCCAAGTGGAAAATGTCCAGAGCTTTGGGCCATTTTACTTCCCGGTCATACGCCCTCTGTTTCCAGCTACTTCTAATGCCTTAGTTTTCTGTTGGTGTTATTTGGAGTTGCAATTATTTGTCTATTTGTCTTGACTCAATATCCTACATTATTGATCTATCTATCACCTGGACTTAGCCTAAAATCCACTGTATTTGTATTTAAGCTTATATTTTGTTAGATTTGTGTTTCATTCAAATGTGTTACATTTCTAAGAAGGATTTTAGAAATATGTGCCTTAGGTGGACTTTATTTAGGAAGTTCTATATTTTTGGTTTGTGTGTGTGGATCTTGAATTTTGCTTGTTTCTTATGCATTCTGAACTCGCCATACTGTTGGTGGTGTGTTTGGTCTACCCGAAATAGGATCCTTTATTAAAATTGCTATTTGCTCTGATAGATTGAGTACAGTTGAATGCTTTCAAATAGCCCTGTGGGCTGCAATTAGAGTCCTACATTTTCAATAATGGAAACAGCAGTGAGGACTGGGGAAGAAGAAAAGCTGTTCTACAGGCAGGAACATATTTTGTGGAAAGGATTTGGATTTGTACTTTCTGGGATGGGTGAAAAGGCCAGGGTACCCATGGAGCTCAAATCTTTTTCAATTCATTGTAGACTGAATCCTGGATATAAATTCTTTAATCTTGATTGCTTCAACTGTGTCTCCCTACCAGCTATTTCTCTCACTCTCACCAGAAATGGGCAAACAAACAACAACAACAAAAAACCTTAGTCACCTCTCTGTCTACACCAGCCTATTCATGAGAATTTTCTAGTTGCTGTCAACTCACCCATTTTATTTCTGCAAGATGGTGGTAGAAGTGGCAAACTTTACAGCAAACTCATTCATCATTACTGCCTCTTGAAGTTTAAAAATATGGATAGGCCTTTTTACTAGTTTTTTTTTTTTTTCTGGCTGATGATACTTACTTTCCACTATTTTGAGGGTTGACATTTCATTAGATTTAGGCTGTATATTTCAATCGTGTGTATTGTGCATTCATTTATGTGTCCATATATGTAAAACACATATGTGTAAAACTGAAAAACTAACAGAGATAAAAATAGGGAGTAAATTTTCCTTAAATTTTGTAGACATTTAATTTTGTAGGCACTTAATCTTCAGACATTTTTAGAATGATTTGATGTATTGGAAGAAAATGATATCAATCTAATCAGTATTCCTTGCAGCTAACAGTAGATGGAATGATCACTCTTACTCACTTTGGGAGTCTTTTAAAAGCACTGACTGCATTCCTTGACATGAGCTGTGGTTCAACCTTAGGAGGGAAAAAGGATGTTCCTGTTACATAGTTAGCTTAAGGTAATTCTTAATTCAGAAGGATTCAGTCACTGTTCACTCATCAGTTGAGGCTCATAACTAAAATTCCTGCCACTTTATAGATTTAATGCCTCACATAATTTAATTGTATTTCTCAAGTCATTAAGGAATGGTTAAGTGTGAAATAGCCTTGTTTCTATATGGTACAGAAGCCTGCAGGTCCAGTCACAAATACTGTGTGACTATGTAGAACTCAACAAGGTTGCTATATCCTATTCATCACAGCTACAAAATAATCAACCCAGTCCCCGCAGTTTATCAGAGAAGCTCTGGCTGTACTAAGGATAGCGAAACAGTTAAAATGGTGACAGTGTTAGTAATAACAATTAATTATTTATTACAGAGCTGACACAGGATTCCCAGAAGAAGATGGCACTGAATTGGATTTAGACTCAACTCTTATGGGAAGACTGAATTCTCAGTGACATTTGAAATTCAGACACAAAATAAACCTTGTCACATAGTAGGCTGTAGCTTAGACTCTCAGAATTTTTTCAACAACAGCAACAATAAATTTTATATTTTTCATTTATTGACCTTTGGCCACATTTGCTGACATCTGGCCTTCCAATTCAGGTGAGGTACAATAAAATATATCCTCTTATCAAAACAATAACTTGAGATGTAAATGATCCTACTAAATTGTACAAGTGTTTTGTCTACAATATTGAAGATGGCATTTGATTTTTTATCTTTCTCACTTGATTTCATTTTTTACCTGAAGTCAGAGTGGGTTTCATTAAAGGCAGCGTTAAAACTCAATATATTAGTAAATTCTGGTCCTAAACAGGCTGAGAATAAGGTTTCAGTACATTTTCATCAGCAATTTCTATCCCAATGATGAACAATCAGAACATAAACGCCCTTCGAATCAACAAGATTACTCAAAGCTCTGAATGTTCTCAGGAAACCCTCTTTAGGTCTACATAATTGCCCAGTATGGCTATGCCCAACTGACCAACTCTCAAATGCATTCTAGGATTTGGGGAGAAATACAGGGGCAGTTCTCAGTCTCAAACCTGGTTCACTCCTCAACAGTAGACCAGAAATGTGCTAAGAAAAATGCTTGTCCACCAAGTGGCAACTGAAACCATTTCTATAGTTTCCTGATTTTCTGTTTTTGTTTTTTAATCTTTTTGCCAAAATACATTCTTGAAAAGTATTTCAGTTGTCATTGGGGCCAATTAAAATATTGAAATTGACAACAATGACTTTTGTAAAGCTCACTTTGTCTGGAAGATTCATCTTCAGAAAGAAACAAATGGATTGTTTATAATACATAATGCAAGCTAAAGCATCCAGAACGATGGCTGGTATGATAGCCTTCTTCAAACTTGCTACGTTCTTTTTCCCTAGCAAGAATGCTTTGACTACTGATTGAGACAGTCATAGTTAAACAATGTCCTCCAAAGTCAGATGTAATTTTAGAGATTAAAGTATTGCTATCTTGGATATTGGTTATCTTTAACCTATAGCCATTCTGAGAACATGATTTTAGAAACATAAAAACACACCTCAATCTCTTCCTCTCTGTTGTGCTGTGGATGCCTTTCTCTATGTCATATTTCATCTCTGCTTTGCATCTTGTCACTTAGGATTTAAATTGATTAAACCTTGTTGGGTTGTCTGAGTGAGCTCTTACCTCCATCCAAAGTACCTCCCCTGTACCAGTTTTCTAAGCCAAGTCTAGATGTCTCATATTATATATCAGAA
This sequence comes from Perognathus longimembris pacificus, assembly GCF_023159225.1. Lineage (NCBI taxonomy): Eukaryota > Metazoa > Chordata > Mammalia > Rodentia > Heteromyidae > Perognathus > Perognathus longimembris. The sequence goes on along the minus strand of NC_063162.1, from coordinate 132,351,410 downwards.
TCAACCCTGATTAATTGCAATGATTGCTCATATCCACGGCAATTCTGTCCTCACCAATGGAAATTCACTAGAACCCAGTGATGGTTTTCTAGTGCTTCCTCTGTGTTATTAAAACTTTATTGGCAGATTAAGATGGACTGTAAACTCATAATCCCACTGTTGATATGTTAGGTGTAGTATATGTTGATTAACATAAAAATAACAGAACAGTACTTCCAATAGAGCTTCATTATTGGCTTATGTGGTAAAGGTAAATACAAAAGCTCTTCTAACTACAAGTAAATGAACAAATAAACATTCATATGTGTATGTATAGTGATATAAGTGTAGATATATATGCAAAATCTCTGCTTATTATAAATACTTGTATCTACACAGTGATGTGAATATATGTATATAAGGTGTTGTATTCACATGAAATTACTAGTCTTTCTTATATTCTAAATCTACACCAATAAACTTCCTTGTTAAAACAGTAAACTTAATTATTTTCTTTTTTTATTAATTTAAATTTTTTGTAAAGGTGATATACAGAGGGGTTATAGTTACATAAGAACTTAATTATTTTCTACAAGAATAAATCACATCACAAGAAAACTTCTTTGAAGTTGAATGTTTTCTTAATTCCTTCAATTCTAAGTGAATAGACATATCTGTTTGGCTTTTCCCTACCTTTCATTGGTAACTAATGTTGTTGAATTTTTTTTACATACATACTAGTGATATATCTATATATTATAAAATATCATACTAACAAAGTATACTATCTTTATTTTTCTTCTTTATTTTACATTTTTATATATAAGGTAGTGAGTACATTTCCTATCCTGTGAAATATTTCAATTTCAGTTCAGTATATAATTGCATCTCATTGATTGGTCATTTTGCATTTCTTGATGATGTTTTGATCAGTTAAACACAATGTAGAGGATTTTTCAGTGAGCTAGCCAGTCCTATGCACAACCACTTTCTACACATAGGCACACTTCCTGGTACATTGCATACATTGAGCCCATTGCTGTCCAGTGAAACAACTGGAGTTATGATCACCCTTTCTCAGATAAGGAAATCGAATTCCACTGAATTCAAGCTGTGATAGATGTATAATATAGGTTAAAATTAGTAAACTAAAGAACCAAGTAAACCCACATCTGCCAGTGCTATTATTGTTTTCTTTTTCCATGGCAACAGAGCAAATGCGTTCAACCTCGTTGACAAACTGACCTTTCTATCTTAATTCCTGTAGTAGAGATTTTCGTTTCATCTGTGTCCATTGCTGTGGGCAAATGTATACCTGAAGTATAAGTTTTTATTAATGATTTTAATTAATTTGAACATAGAATCGATTGAATATTGTTTAAGTCTCCCAGTCTCTAGCACTTTGTTATTGTTGCTCTAATAACTTAATAATGGATAGGTAGACTGAATATTATGCTGATAACAATTGATGCTGAAGAATTTACATAGTATAACTGAGAAAATTTTATATGGCCCTGGTATTCTTAAACACATTAATAGCACTGACATCTGAAAACTACTCTGTAGTAATATTTATGTAAAACTCTTTAACATATAGGAAATGCAGACAAATAAGACATAACCTCTCAGGGACTTTTTTCTATATAAAAACTGTAATGCTTGAAATTTACAATACATTGTACAAATATAGTCAAATCAATCAGAATTAGCAATTCAGGCAAAAAGGTTTTATTGCAGAATGACAGAAGGCTATATAATTGAGCTAAGTGGGAAATTTGTCCCTATATGTCTGGGTAGTCAAATCCTCTGTTTTCCCATAAGAACTAAACAAACATTTTATGTGCTGAGTTATTTGCTACAAAAATTTTAATCTAAGTGAACATCACAATTTTAACCTATTCCCATTTCATAAAAGTGGCATATGGCATTTTATAAACAGCTTTGGATATAGAATCCATTATAATTATTCTAGAAATAGTAGAGAAGAAAAGTATAAGACAGTTTGTTTTTAAAGAATGCTTTTCAAGAAAAGAAAGTGTGAGAAAACAGTATGTGACTTTGGGAAGAAACTCTTAGCCTAAATTTCTCTCTTTTTAAAATGGTAAAAATTAATGCTGATTCTTACCACAAATATAATAATAATATATGTAAAGAGATTCTCACATATTAGCTTATCAGTAGATGATAGCTTTTATCACAAACTTAGTCCATTTGAACTTGAACTTAAAGCCATTATAGCTGACAGTTTCTTGTAAAAATCATGTGCTTTGCATCTCTGCGTAGCAATTGGTTGGGAATAAAATACAATTAATTCCTTTTCCCACTTTCTATCTATACCTATAAATAGAAAATGAGTTTAGAGTACAGAAAAATAAAAGTTAGGGAATTAGGCTGGGGACTAGAGACTTGCACCTATAATCTTAGCTATTCAAAGGCTGAGAACTAAAGACTGAGTTTCAAAGCCAGTCTCAGCAGAAAAAATTTATGAGATGTCAATCTCCAATTAATCAGCAAAATGCTCAATTGTCAGTAAGCAAACCAAATAAAAGTATGAGGCCCTGAGTTCAAGACCCAGGCCCACCTCCCACCTCCCCAAGAAAATTATTGAAACACAAGCAAAGAATGAAACAGAGTAGAAATATTGCCAAGAATGACTTGAAAGAGGGATTTGGCAGCGCATTAAGAAGTTAAGAATCACATGCTACAGAATTGATAACAATGAAAAAACTTGAGACAGACAGCAAGAAAATATAGTAAGCCCCAATCTGATCCTCCAAGGCCAAGAATTCTCCTTGCCCAACATGTGGGAGGAGCTGATGACTTCTCCTGAGTTAGTGGCACATGACACATAACCCAATTTTCCAGGATGGACCACTTCCTATTCTAAAGACCCCAATCAAACTTGTGGTTCTGGGACCCCCCACCCCACCCTTGGCACAGCAGGCCTTGAGTCTGCCCACCTTCCTCCTATATGAAGAGCACACTCTTCCTTTGCTTTTGTTTTGCTTTGTAGTAATATACATGCTCCTGCTTCATTATCCTCCTTTCCCATCCTTAAATTCTTTCTCCAACAAGCCAAGAACCTTGTGGCCCCTGGACCAGTGATACAAGTTCAGTGACATATTTCACTGAGCCTTTCAAGTTTCTTGAGGACGCCCCCTATTAAAGAGCAGGTGAGTTTAGTTTCCTCTGGTTCTTAAGCCTGCCTGTTCCCTTACCAATTTGGGGGACCCTACCTTTTCAGTTTTATATTTGCATTATAAACTCATAAAATGTATACACTCATGTATGTTTACTTTTCCTCTAGCCTGTGTTTAGGAAGACTAAACAATAAACAGCAACACTGAGTTAACATGTAAAGATTTTTGATTTTTCATGTGTTCACTCTCCCTTCTGACTTTTGTTGTTCAAAATTGCTTGGGGGGCTGGGGATATAGCCTAGTGGCAAGAGTGCCTGCCTCGGATACACGAGGCCCTAGGTTCGATTCCCCAGCACCACATATACAGAAAACCGCCAGAAGTGGCGCTGTGGCTCAAGTGGCAGAGTGCTAGCCTTGAGCGGGAAGAAGCCAGGGACAGTGCTCAGGCCCTGAGTCCAAGGCCCAGGACTGGCCAAAAAAAAAATTGCTTGGGAATTTAGTTACCTTAGGCAACCCTGAGATGTATCATTCTATAACTCTTAGATACATACAAGAAGAAAGGAAAAATATTTAAAGGAATTTTTTAAAAATCTAAGCAATAGTAAGACCTATATAATATCTAGTTTGCTGTTTTCTTGTTGCACTAAATATATCTTATTAAAATATCACATAAGAATTGGAAACTCTGTGTATCCTCTTCCACTTTTGAAAGGAATGCTTTCATATCATCCCCATTTAGTATGATACTTTTTGTAGATCCTTTCTGTATGCCCATTTGGTGTGGTACAGAAGTTCCTATCACTCTTTTCTGAGGAGTTTTTATGACCTGACATTTTATGAAAAGGATAAATAAAAATATTGTGTTCTTATTATTAAACTGCTATTGGCTTACATTTTCTCTACTAAACTAACTTTCTAGCATAACTGACCACAAAGAACAAAGAGATACTTCTCACACGTGAGCAACTTATGCAGCTGACAAGACAAATCAAATTCCTAGAGGGAAGATGTATGTTTATATTTTCCCTGTGAAAGCTAAAAAGCAAATGAAAAGGAAAGGAAAGGCCTCGTCAGTGAGATATTGTCATTTAACTCACTCCATGTAGCCATTTCAGAATGTGGATTATGTATCTCCAAAAACCCTGTTTACTGTTATTACTGCTTACTATTTAGTACTTACTATTGTGCAACCACAGAGATACCATATAAAGATTTCAGATTCTGATAGGCAAATGTTCAATAGAAATTGGCAACCATTGGTTTTTTATTTAATTTTATTACCAAGGTGATGTACAGAGTTTTTATTGTTGAGTTTTATTGTTTATAATGCCATGCATCAGAGTCCAGACCAAAGGTACAATATCTTCTCCACCAAAAATTATCCTTATATTCTTGGTAACAGTGGAATAATGATCCACCAAGTTTTTATTTCACAGTGACCTAGGCTTTGTGCTAACGAACCTAAGGTTGCTTTGTCACAATAATTGTTCCAGAATCAAAATTGCTACCTCCAGACACTTTTCATAGGAGATGGAAACAGAAGGGTGGCCTACCTTAACTCGCTTGCATTATTAGAAGCACAGTCTGGCATATTGACAGGATGTCTCTCTACATGAGACATCCACATATTGTCATGGTACAGCCTGACATTTTGAGGGGTTATCAATTATGGAGAGCAGGGCAGAGCCTGCCAGAAGGTATTCTGCATGTTTTCCCAAGCACAGTTTTTCAGCAGGTTTTAAAATACCCAAGAAAATTTGATCAGTTGTCAGTGCATGAGAAAACCAGGGCAAGGTGAATCGGTTGTAAAAAAGCAAATGGAAATGCTTTTTCCTCCCTCACAGTTAACAAGTGCATTTCACAACCTAATAAGAGTTCAGAATATGAGGAGTGTAATAATGTTCATTTTCCAGAGTGTGATTCCTCCCAGGCATTGTGCTCGTGGACCTGCAACCATTTATGACTGAACTATGTCTGCAATGTGTGAACCTGAAGTATCTAAAGATATAACACATGCTCCAGAGAGAGACATGTCATTTGGAAGACTTCCCCATGAATAACATGACTTAACACATGCCCTGACAAAGTCTGTCAGATGTGTTCTTTCTCCAGTGCAAAAGCAAAACCATCTGGTTCCAAAGAAAATAGCTTCAGACCACTGCAATGAAAGGAAAAAAAACCCCGCATTTTATCCACCTTAAACATAGGCAAATGCAAAGGGAAAATATAAATCTTTGATCATTATACATTTTTTCATTCATGTTAGCACACATAATTTTAGAGTAAGCTATATTTCATAAGGCAGGAGATAACACCAGAGCCTGCCTTCATTTGGATCCAGGTGGTTAAAGTGAACATAGAGACTAATGCATCCATTAATCAAGATTGCAGGCTGAGGTGGAGGGCTAAGTCAGTGGTAGACCACTTACCTCATATGTCCAAGTCCTGAGTTCAATTCCCATCAGAAAAAAAATGAAACGATGTCCAGGTACAAGATTACATGTTAGAGACAAAAAGATTATGGTCCTTCACTCAAAGAAGTTAGCAATTAATGGTGGAGAAATTCTGCAAAAAAATCATGAGGAGTGTGCTGGCCAAGATGAGAAAGTTCCCACAGAAAGAAGTACTGGGCAGCAACTCATCAGCCTGAGCAGACAAAGATGGCTTCTGTCATTGGGAACGCTGATTCCACCTCACACAGCAACTGAGAATTACTTACTTTTCATAGTACTGGCTTTTAACATTAAATCGCTTTTCATGTTCCTTTATTTTTTGTTTCATATTACCATTCATCCAAAACTTCACTAAATAAAATATGATATAGAAAGCCATAGTTTGAAATTATAGTTTCAGGAAGATACACACATGTTCACTCAACATAAAAGTCTGCCATCAGAGATTCATATGAAACAAATTTGATTTGTGTGCATCATTATGAGAAACATAGCACATTTTTCTTTAGATATACATATTGCCTATGTAGGAGGGAAGAGCCAGGTTTTCTAACTCTCTTCTTTCAGACTCCTCCATGTCTAGAATTCACCACTATTATCATTTCCATCATTTAACCCATGCACTAAGTCTACTATATTTCATTTTACATAAAGTCCAGACTTCTTTACTTGTAAGCTTATGATTTGTGCATGGGCTTGATACTTTTCCTTTATAGCTAAATCTCTCTGTGAAAATTGGTGTGACAGAAAGCATCATAACTTCCTAGTCACAATAAAAGCGTTTTAGTGCAATCACTTTTCAATTAGTAGCATTATTTTGGGGGGAAAAATTATAGCTGGTAAATAAAAAGTAAATGTACATGCCCAGGTCAGTCTTGTAGTATTCTTTGGAATAAGCCCGGCAAGTCAAGGGAATTCAGGAACATTTATAGAAGTAAAGGAGAAAGGAGGAGTTTTAGGGAGAAGAGTCAGCTCGGAAAAACAGATGGAGTAAAGAAAGTTTTCAAAATAGAGCACAAAAAGACAAAATCATATTCCTGGTGTATGATATCACAGTTCCCAAAATCAAGGAATCTTTGAAAAAGAATTCTAAAGATCATTTTTAAAAACAATAGTTATTTGCTTTCTTTTTTTCTCCTTTTTCACTGCTTTTGATTTGTATACCTGTTGTCTTGTATCTAAGTTTACCTTTTTGGAGGAGGATAAGGGGGAGAACAGAAAGAGTGAGACAAAGGGTGAACAAATGCAGCAGTGACACTCAGTAGACACAATGTTGGAAAGAACTACACAACTTGTGGGGAAAAAACTGGTAGAAAACGAGGGAAGCGGTGACACCAATAACCCGAAGACCGAGGCCGCAATCAGGAAAGCAACTCTTTTTGCAATAGCCTCAAAAAACATAAAATACCTAGGAATATCTTTAAACAAACAAGTGAAATATCTCTATGATGAGAACTTTAAAATCATGAAAAATGAAATTAAGGCAGAACTAAGGAAATGGAAAAACCTCCCATGGTCCTGGATTGGGAGAATTAATATTGTCAAAATGGCAATATTGCCAAAGGCTATCAACAAATTCAATGAAATACTCATTAATATCCCAACACCATTTTTTAATGAAATAGAGGAAGCAATCCAGAAATTCATATGGAACAATAAAAGACCGTGAATAGCTAAAACAATCCTAAGCAGAAAGAACACTGCTGGAGGAATTACAATACCAAACTTCAAGCTGTATTGTAAAGCTATAGTAATAAAAACAGCTTGGTATTGGCACAGGAACAGGCCTGACGACCAGTGGAACAGAACTGAAGACCCAGAAATGAACCCACAGAACTATGCCTACTTAATCTTTGATAAAGGAGCTAAAAAAATAGGCTGGAAGAAAGATAGCCTCTTTAACAAATGGTGCTGGCAAAACTGGTTCAACACATGCAACAAACTAAAACTAGATCCTTATATATCACCCTGCACCAAAATCAATTCCAAATGGATCAAAGACCTCGAAATAAAACCAGATCCCTGAAAACACTACAAGAAGGAATAGAAGAAACACTTGGGCTTCTTGGCACAGGACCAAACTTCCTTAATAATGGCCCAGAAATACTACAAATCAAAGAAAGGTTGGACAAATGGGACTGCATCAAACTGCAGAGCTTCTGCAGGGCAAAGGACATAGCTCGCAAGATAAACAGAAAGCCCACAGACTGGGAAAAGATCTTTACAGGCAATACAACCGACAAAGGCCTCATATCTAAAATATATGCAGAACTAAAAAAATTAAATTCCACCAAAAGAAAACCACAAAGAACCAACAGCCTCCTCAACAAGTGGGCTAAAAAGAGACTTCTCTGATGAGGAAATGAGAATGCCCAAGAGACATATAAAAAGTACTCTACATCACTGGCCATAAAAGAAATGCAACTCAAAACAACATTGAGATTCCACCTCATCCCAGTAAGAATGTCCTTTATCAAGAAAACTAACAATAACAAATGTTGGAGGGGATGTGGCCAAAAGGGAACCCTACTTCATTGTTGGTGGGAATGTAAGCTGGTTCAGCCATTCTGGAAAACGGTATGGAGATTCCTCAGAAGGCTAAACACAGAGCTCCCCTATGACCCAGCAGCCCCACTTTTGGGCATCTACCCAGAAGACCACAAAAAAGAACACACTAAAGCCACCAGCACAACTATGTTCATTGGTGCACAATTTGTCATAGCTAAAGTATGGAACCAACCCAGATGCCCCTCAGTAGATGAATGGATCAGGAAAATGTGGTACATATACACAATGAAATTTTATGCCTCTATCAAAAGGAATGACATTGCCCCATTTGTAAGGAAAAGATTATACTAAGTGAAGTCAGCCAGACCCAAAGAAACATGGACTCTATAGTTTTTCTCAGAGGGAATAATTTGCACAGGATTAGGCTAGTCACAGCAGAGGATCACAAGAGCCTAATAGATATGCCGCTATGAATGCATAAGATGATGCTAAGTGAAATGAACTTCATGTTGTGGAAACAAATGTTATATCACAGTAGTAATTATGTGAAACCATATGTGAATTATGTGAAACCATATGAAACCATGTGAAACCAATTATGTGAAACCATAGCTTCTTTTGTTGGTGATCCTCTTGTATCCCCTTCCTGTGCTTGTACCCGTGCTATCACTGTATCTCGTCTGAGTACACTGGATAGCATATATACTGGTATTATAACTAGGGAATTGAAAGGGAATATCAAAATCAAGAGACAAAGGATAAAAAGACAAACGACTCCAAAAGCAATACTTGCAAAACCATTTGGTGTAAACCAACTGAACATCTCATGGGGGAGAGGGAAGTGGAGTGGGGGAGGGGGGAATGAGGGAGAAGATAACAACAGTACAAGAAATGTACCCAAGGCCTAACGTATGAAATTGTAACCTCTCTGTACATCACTCTGACAATAAATAAGTATAAAAAAAGAAACATACTCATCACCTGCCTTATGTAACTGTAACCCCTCTCTGTACATCACCTTTATAATAACAATAGAAAAAAAAGAAACAACATAGTAAGTGTCGTTTTATGATAGAAAATATGCAGAGACAGACTGAAAGACCAAGGAAACAGAGGCTTTTCCAATGTCCCATTATTTCATATGTGAGCTCATACACAAAGTAATATTCCCAGGACAAAAAATCAGACACAGATATTGGACTGATAATGCAAGCAGATTAGTTGGAAGTGAAGATATTTTGTTCTAGAGAAACAGAAGTTTAGGTCTAGAAATGATGAGATCACTGATGCTGAACATGCACACCAATAAATAAAAATAGTTCAAGTAACCGTGAATATAAACTACTGTTCTTAACACTTAGTTATATAATGCTTTATACTATCATTTCTAGTTGATGTTTATTGGATTCACTGTTTCATACATTTTTCTTTTAATTCTAACTATAACTTTCTCTAGAATAAATATTATGTCACATAGTAAATTCTCTGCCTAGCACATGGTTATCAGAATTTTCAGCAAGTATGATTTGTTGGAGTAAATTATAAGTCCATATAAAAATCATGAGCTCAAAAACAGACATAAACATAGTGGGCCTGATGACTCTGTTTCACTGTTCATCCTATGTGAAGTCATAACTCATAGGCCATCAATACAGCCTGACCACCATGCAGGGCCCCATCCTTGAGGAGATTGACAGAGAAGACAGATGAGCTGATGGGCCCATATTGGGTTTCAACCCATGACTTGGCTTCTATAAACACAATGGGGATGAATTGTGTCATCCAGGCTCTGCTCACCTTGATACCAGGCAGGAAAAAAAAACAGTATCACAACATATGTTCCTTTGCAATCAAAATGAATAGCTTATTCCTTCCAATAGCAAGGGGTTTTTCACAGGTTTAGAAAATGCAGAAATCCATTATAAATTTCAAATTAAAAGGATGCCTACTGAAGTCTCCACACTAAAGCTTGTGTTTCTATACTTCAGTTGAAAATAACGGCCTTCCTAACTCATCTAATTCCATTTTATCATTGTTGGAAAAGATTAGAGATATCATAAAACTATTCAAGAATTTAAGAATTGTTACCCTTTCATTTAAGCTGTGTTTCAAAATGATGAAAGAGACCCAAGAGCAGTGAATAGAAAACAAAGTTTATACTCACAGGGTCAGGTTCTATACTAAGGTTTCCTTCTTTTCAACTGAAAAAATTCTTCCCATTCAAAATGGTAGAAAAGTAATCTAAGAAATGTACTCACTGTCTTATGTATAAAACTGTAACACCTCTGCACACCACTTTAACAATAAATAAATGCCAAAAAACTTAGAAACACAAGAGCGCACATATCTTTTTGACCAAAAAAACCCCACAAAACTCTAAAGTATAATTGTCACTCAGTTCAATGAACTATGCTTCTTGGAACACCATATTTGAAGGAATTTAAAAGAAAACCAAACCCACTCCTTTTACTTAATGGCAAGAATATTCAGGATATTATGAATTACTAGTGGCAGAGACATTTCCTCAAATATCTAAAATTGACCTATTGTATAAAGTCAATGAATTAAATAAATTTAAACACAATTCTTTCCTTGGGATTGTGCTTAGTAATTAGGGAAGAGTTTTCCAACTCTTTCTAATTCTAAATCTCTATTATCTTACTTCACTTGAACTTTTAGGCATTAAGTGGTTCGTGATTATCTGTTATGTGCTAACCTGCTGCTAAACACCTGGACAGTTATAATAGAGAAGATATTTTGAGACACCTATTTGGTTCTATTTAAGCACCTTGAAAGAAAAAACTTAAAGTATAAGAAGATTCCACTTGCTACAGGTCTTCTTGAAACTCACTCTTTCCTAGAGCCAGAGACTCCAATGAATAAAAGTCAAGACACAGAGGATGAACAGATATCCTGAGAAAGGCTAAATCAAGATGTCTGCTTCCCATATTACCATTGTGATATAAACAGTGTGTTCTAAACTTTGAGATCTAGTTATTCTACAAGTCACTTTTGTGGATATAAAAATAAATTAAGCAGCATACTATGTCTGCCCTAGAACATTTCTTTACTGTTAAGATCATTGAAATCAATTGAGTCTTGAGAACTTTCCTGCCTGCTCTGGGTTTGAACCATGATCCTCAGATCTCACTCTCCTGAGTAGCCAGGATTAGAGGTGTGGGCCACCAGCACCCTGCTGAAATCAAATCGTAAGATACCTCATCATCGAAAACTACAAAGATTTTGAGATTATACACTTTTCAGGTAGCAAATTGACCTGCCACGATTTCATGAGTTACTGCATATTTGAAGGAACTGTTCCTTCAGAGACAAAGCATTTTATTGGTCACAATAAAGCAAGTAGCTCATCCTGTCAGCTCTTCTTATCCTCCAGTTGCACAAGGGCACTGAAGATGCACCCAATTTCAAGTCTGCACAAGAGAAGTTCTGAGCACAAGAAACTGATTGCTTTATAACAGACACATATTAGTCTACCTGCTTTTACCCTAGGAGAAACACTCTGTCTTTCCCATAAAACATCTTGGGAAAGATAACTAAACCTAGATAGTACTTCTTGCAAGATACACATGGGTAAAAGAGACACATCAGCACCATTCTGCCACATTCCCTGCCTCTGGTTTGGCTCTCTAATGCATTCTCTCCACTAATTCTAATGCACTACCTCTTCATTTATCTTCCTTAACTACAGCTATGATCTTATTGGTCTCCTCCATAAACATTGTCAATTGATGCCCCTCATAAAGATTATCAAATCAATCCTCCTTTCTCAGAAAATAGACCCCCGCACAAACTGTCTAGCCTTCTCAAAATGGCTTGCCATTCATTGTTGACTCGTCAAACCAGTGTCATGAGAGCTCACCTGTCCCCAACCACAAAGGAATGTGACCAGCTCTATGCTCACTGTTGGCAAGCTTCTCCTCTGCTAGAAGGTCATTGTCTGCATATAAATACGTGTGTGCCTCCGGAAATCCTGATTGGATTGTATACTCTCTTTTATTCCATGAGGTTTTTCCTAAAGAAGCCTCCTCGACTCTCTCTCGCTCGCTTGCTCTCGCGCTCTCTCTCGCTCTCTCTCTCATTCCCTGAGGTTACCTGCTTGCATTTATGATGGAACAATAATGAACTGAATACACTCACCTTTCTGCCTGACAACCATGTCTTAGAATTTTCCTTGCTGCCCTCCAGCTAAATCATCTTCCCTCTCCTTCCTCCTGAACAAACCCACCTGGTGGTTTTGGCTACACCTCACACTGATGCCTCTGGCACATACAGATGCTGTTTAACCTGAAACCCCTCACTCAAGATAAAATTGCTCTCCTATCCTGCGCCATCTCACCTCATATCTGTCCATCTGCCCCACATGACTTCACCTTCTCTGTCTCGTACCTAAAGGAACCCTAGTAGTAAATGGGGTGAGTAATTTCTTCTTTGGACACGTTGAAGGAGACTTGGTTGCCCTACCCAAGTTTTCCTCCCAAATAAGACCTGTTTGGAATGTTCAGTTCCCCTTTCTGCTCTTCTTTTCTTACGATTTCTGGTTTAGATTTCACTGCAGTGGAGTGTGAATATCTTGCTTTATGTGTAAGTATCATTTTCATAGACACTGCAATAATCCTAGAGAAAAGTGCTGTTCTTTCATTTCTTATCCTGCAGGATGGGGAACCTGACTGTCTGACAAAACACATCCTCTTATATCCTGGTAATTGGATTAAAATTTTTGCTAATCTTCCCCCTAAACACCAGAAGGATAGATAACAGAGCTAAGTAGTTTTCTCCCTGCTCTGCCTCTTCTGACAAGAAAGGCTCACCCATAATCTTCTTTCCAAGCTCTCACTTATGCAAGTCTATGTATCCTTCATTCTTCACTATTTTACTATCCCTCTCTTCTTCCTTTTCCATCAGCACATCATTGTGATCCAGGTCCTTTCTAAAGTCCTCTTTATCTGATGGCTGATTTAGGTCCATTTCCACAAGCCCATTGGCAAGCAAGCCTGGATGGGAGAGGTACCAGTCTTACTGTCATCCTGAAGTTCTGCTCTTCCACAGAAGTTCAGAGGCCCTGGTGTGGCTCTGGGAGAGTTCTTCTCAGTTGTGGCTTATATTATATCATATGTGTAAGAGCTGAGAGCTGAGAGTAAGCAGCATGCCTGACCTTGGACACTCACCTGGTGACCTGTCCAACCTGTCTTCACTATGTACCTACAGAGATCTCTGTAGAGAAGCCCAGGTCACAGCACTTAGGAGAGTCATAATCTTTACTCAGTGGTCTTTATCTGGATGGGTATCCGCCCAAGGACTGTGTGGTCACCCATCATCTTGTTGTCTTCTTCTTATTCTGCATCCTGCTAGGCACATTTTTCTCATTAATTATTCCCCTTCAAATCCATTCATTTCTTTTGGCTAAGTGCCTTTGCAGATTTTGTGTGTGAATACAGAGAGCACTTGCCTTCATCATATGTCTCCTAGCAGCCAATGACTCACACAGGATGAAAGGTAGATCCTGGGAAAGCAGCTGAAATGACCTCAGTGCCTGAAGTTCAAGAAGGTAGCTAAGCCCAGGCACCAGGCACCCGCCTCAACAGTGTGATTCAGGAGTCAAGGTAAAAGAGCAGACCCTGGCTTGGGGGTGTAGCTCACTGGTAGAGCACTTGCCCATCATGCTCAAGGCCCAAGAGCTGATCCCAATACCACAACACAAAGCCCTCTTCACTAGCAGAAGAGGAAATGTACCCACAAGCCCTCAGATTTATAAGGAAGCTTGCCTGGTCTCCAATATAATATGAGCTCCCTGAGGAGAGAGAAAATAATATTTTTGTCATGTTTTATTTATACCAGAAGAACTTTTGCATTTTAAAATGTGAACAGGAAACTGTACGAGGGGCAAATGAGGAGTCTTGGGCTCAAATAGAAATAACTAGAAGCCTTTAGCTTTGAACAAACCCTTCAGGAACATTCGCTGCAGCCTGACTCAGAAGCCGTGTTAACCTCTTATGAACTCTGTTCTACTAACTGGAGTCAGGTCAAAGACTGAGAGCTTATTTAAATCATTTCAAGTAACTCAGGAGATCCCCAGAGCAAATTACCCCAGCTGAAATTTAATAAGGTCAGTTTCAAAGACAGCTTAGGGTTTTTGCTGGCACAAAGCTCTTGTCTGGCTCTCCAGGACAATTCAGTACCTCTGTAAGGATATTTGTGCACCAGAATTCACAGTCTCTACTGCACACAAAGCCCTGATTGTGACTACTGCTGAACAGGGAGTGGTGTCTGGGGAAGGGCAGGCAGGCCTTTTCTGATTGTTCTATTCAATCTTTCAAGAAGATGTTTTGGAAAAAGAAACCATAGAGGGACAATATTCAAATAACTGAAGTGGTTTTATTCTAACCTAGTTTCAGGATAAACTTCAACAAGTTAACAAATGTACCTTTAATGTAAGGACATAAAAGGACAGTAACTCATGTTTAGGTTTAGCTAGACTTAATGCTTCAAAATTAAGGCAATGAATAATTTAAAATATTATGGTTTTCCTCAATAAAGTGTATACTCAGTGTATATTTTCTCAGTGTATACTCCTCTTTCCAAAACCTAGATCTTAAATACAGTTATTAGAATGATATCTGTCTTTGGTTGTGCATAGGGGGCACAGAAATGGAGAGAAAAAGGGTGAACAAAAGAAGCAGTGGTATTGCTAATCACTATGTTAAAAATGAACTATGTCACTATGTTGAAATTACTTGTGGAAAGGGACAGGAAGGAAAAACTGGAGAGAGCAAAGTAAGGGGTGACATTATCCAAAAGGAAATGTATTCTTTACCTGACTTCTGAAACAACCACCCCTCTGTATATCACCTTTACAATAACAATAAAAAGATTTTTTAAAATAATTAGAATGATACAGATAATCAGGGAACCAGAATGATATAGATATTACAAGGTTACAGAGAACTCACTCTGCCTCTTGACCTTCTACAGTAATTAGCTAATACAGGGGTTCAGCAACTTCAATTCACTTGCCATTTGAAGCAACAGAATACAATGGGCAAGCCCAGAGTCCTATAAAGGAAAAATATTTACATACAGTTATATCTGGGTCCAAATATCACAAAATCACAAATGCCTTCTTAGAGGTTCACTTAAGCTCATTGCCAAAGGAAAACAGATACAGGAAAAATATTTCAAAGACAGAAGACAAATTGTTTGATCCTTGAAAAGGACATTTACTTTCTTCTTTTTCAAGCAGTGTGTCTCGTCCTTGAATTTATGTCCCTAGACAGATGTCAACTGAATCACCTGTTCTTGCCTTGTAGAGTTGGAATGTAGTAACTGAAAGAAATCTAGCCATTGTCTCTCAAAGACCTCAGATTCTTCATATTGGCTTCCATAGCATGTAGGGCTCTTCTCCAGCTGAGAGTCTTTTATTTTTCACCTATTATTCCTCCCTACCACCTAGTGACTCATTCTAGCTCCCCTCAACTTACACCTCTAGGCAAATTCTTATGTCCATTCAGCTACTTTTCCTACCCATAGGATTCCATCACTGTCTCTAGGTTTAACTCGTCCTCTTCCCTGAGAAGCTAGATTGAAGCGGCACTACAATATGAAAGTTGTTTATACTCTGGATCCTAGTATGTTAAAATAAATTCTGAAGAAAGCAATGAAAAATGTAATGCAAAAAATACATGATGATCCCACAACAATAAGAAAATAGAGAGACTTCTATTCAAAGACTTGTTATTAAATACAGCAAGAAGTATCAAGTGAATTGGCACACATGTGATTTTTTTCTCTATTAAAAGACAGAAGGGAACAGTCCCTCTGCATGTGTGTCACATGCATGTTTACATGTGAACTTAAGAATAATATACTCCCAAGGGGGAAAAGGAGAAATCAAGTCGATGGTTGAAATAATGTGATGTGAGTTGTCTCCTCATTGTGCGGAATGCATGTGAGCCCCTAGAGTGGCAGCCTATTTACACATTACCTTACACCAGATTCCATAGAAGCAGAGCTCATGGCACAGGCTTAGAAGCCTAGACCTTAACGAGTAGGCTCACAATGAAACCTCTAGGTTGTTAGTGTAACTTTCTTACAATTTCTGAGTAAGTGAACAATGTCCTGGAAAAAGGAATATTCCAAGTGTAAGCTAATAATCAAAGCATTTATAGAAGCTGACAGAGGAATTTGGTGCCAGGAGAAAAGATCTGCCTCGTGATCTGATATCAACAAGATCTGCCACATACAGCAAAACAACCTGAAGAACTTCCAAATTACACATAGCAGGTGTTCGCCTGGGACATTACTTCAGTAGGCCTCCAGGCATTCTCTGGGCATCTCTAGCTCTTAAAATTCCCAGTGTAGTTCTGTGGTACAATCAAGACGGAAAATAAAAATCCCTGACCTGAGAAAGAAGAAACAGAACCACAAGGTGAATGCTGATTTCCTGAAGTGCCCATTGGGACTCTGAGCATAAGCATGACTATCTTACGGTCAAGGAAACAGAACACAGATCAATAAATGGAAAAAGCACATCCCGAAGTATTTGTTTACAAAAACATCATTGGAGCAGATGTCAGAACATTACAAAGCAGCTACAGAGTCATAGTGTGGGCCACTGAGAAGCAGTGCTGCCAAGATTGTACCAGTCTTAGAGGACAGTCAAGACCCATCCTCAGATAACCGTGACTAGGAGTTTCTAGAAGGTGCCTGCTTCATCTTATTCTTGTGCACAAGTAAGACAACTTCCAAAATCATCTAGCTGATATTCAAAGCATTCAAGAAGAAGTAGTTACGATGTATCAAAATTTAATGTTCCATTCTTATTTGCAAGAGTTTGAGCCATTTGAGATTATTCAATATTTAGGACAATACAAACAATTAAACCAAACCCCCCGACCTCTCAGGGCATAAGACAATGGCTATACAATGGCCCACTATCTACCATCAAGTGTGTGTTGTAAAATATGACTATAGCAAACAATGTATTGTATCCTTGAAATTTTTGCTAAGAGAGATTTTTTGAGTGTTCTCATAATCCTGCAAAATGTAAGAGGCAGTGCATATGTTAATTTGCTTTAGTTAACTACCTTACAAAGTCACATGTCAAAACACCACATTGTATTTAATAACTATATGCAATTTTATTTGCTAGTGAAAAAGTAAATGTGCTAAGCATTAAAAATCATGTTTTCAATAAGCACAGTAATATTTATTGTCATAGGAAAATGCTCCTTACATAGCACTGAAGTGGAAAATGGCACACAATTATCTAAAACATGTCAAAATGTGAATGTTTATCATTTCTGGAATTATGAATAAATTGTACTTCCCTATGTTTTCTTTATTTAACAGAAATTATTTTTAAGAACTTAAAAATGCAATTAGAGGGGACTTAGAAGGAAAATGCTGGCATCCATTATTCAGTGTTACCATGGACCAATAGAAGACATAGAGATTATGCAGAGAAAGCTAGTGCAAACGAGAATTTCAGGCAAAGAATAAGCAGAGTGACTAGGGAAAACCCAAAGTATGGGATCTTAAACCTCTAAGTGCAGAAAAAAATAAGCAAACAATAACAAAAATAACTTACTCAAATGGAGGCCAGAATAGGCAACACCCTCCACAGAAGGGGTTGTAGTCTCTGTGACAAGATAAAAGATGCAGATCATTTGCTATCTTTTCCTTTTATCCCTTTTCTTCATTCTTTTAACCTTCTACATAATCTATGCATCCAACACACCAGTAGAACAGTTAAATTATACAGAATGCTGCCAAGTTTGGTGGGAAACACTGAAGCAGCCATTGCCCGAGGTCCCAGACAGGAGCTCAACAGAGTGGAACAGCAGATACTTAAGTACCAGGCCAGGACCAAGTCCACAGTGGTTGAGTGATTCATGCATCGGCAGCAATGAACCTTCAGATTCTAGCAGGGAAAAGGACTGGTGATTTTTCCTATAACATTCCCCATGCCTCAGTAAGTCCAAGTAGTAGGCACTGTAAATGATTATTATAAACCATCTTATCCCAAGGATGCCTGTCCATGCTGCCCAAACACATCTGCATGGGTGAGATCAGAAGGAAATTTCACTGGTGACAGGGTTACATCATATCTCTGAGAAGTAGTAGCTCATAGCCTGGGACAGACTGAACAACAATAACCACAACAACAACAACAACAACAACAACAAAAGGTGACATAAATGGGTTCTCCTTCCTATGAACAAAAACACTGAAGGTTTCTAGTACTTACCATATATTGGAGTGTTTCATTTACATACATACATACATACATACATACATACATACAAACATACATACGTATGTATCGTTTACAACTAGAAAAATTAACTGCATGCAAACCAGGTCCTGTAGAAGAATCTGGGATTAGAAAGGCAGACCATTTTAAAAAGCAAGCTCAGCTGATAATAAACAATAGTCTCATCAAAGAGTGGAATCTATTTTGAGATTTTTTTGTTTTAGTGTTCGTTTTTTGGTTCTGTTTGCTTGGTGATTCTTGTTTTCATTCTTTCTTTTTATTCTCGTTGCTTTAATTAGTAGCCTATCCCTCCTGAATTACCTCCACCTTTCCTTATACTAAATATCTTATATATTTTATGCATATTCAACAACTGCGATCAATCCTGATTCTCACAACTGATCTAGAAAACTACAACAAGCCAACATGTTCCATTCTCCTTTTCACTATTTTACTTAGTCTATATTTCTTTCCTCGCCCTCCTCTACTCCTATTTCTAATCCATATGGCTATACAAAAACCCAGTCTGGTATTCATATAAAACGATTTTCCTGTATGTAAATATTTCACTGTATTTTGTTTCTTTTCGTTTTTTGCCAGTCCTGGGCCTTGGACTCAGGGCCTGAGCACTGTACCTGGCTTCTTTTTGCTCAAGGTTAGCACTCTGCCACTTGAACCACAGCACCACTTCTGGCCATTTTCTATATATGTGGTGCTGAGGAATCAAACCCAGGGCTTCATGTATACGAGGCAAGCACTCTTGCCACTAGGCCATATTCCCAGCCCCTTCACTGTATTTTGAATTGAAGAATTTATCAGCGTTCAAATCACAACTATACTGATGATAAGAAATGGCTCATCGACCCAGCTTACAGCCAACCAATGTAGCAAGAATACAGAAAATAAAAAAATAAGCAGCCTTTAGATAACTAAAATACCATACTGCAGAGTTTTCAAATGAGCAAAACCCAACACAGAAAAATAAGAAGAGAAAGCAGGAAAATTCAATATGGATCCTTTGATTCTTAGCTTCTTCAGAGATTTTATCATATCAAGAATGTTGGATTTGGGCAAAAGTTTTTTTTTCTAGATATATTGAGATGACCATATGATTCTTGGTTTTGCTTCTGGATATATACATATTGTTTCTTGGCTTATAGGTGCTGAACCAACCTTACGTACTTTGAATAAATCCAAGTTAATTTTGGTACATGACTTTTTTGATTACTTGTTTAAAACCACTAATAAGTATTTTATTAAGAAGTTTTGTATCTGTGTTCATTAAAGAAATTAGTAGATGGTTCTCTTTTGTGTTTGTGTCCTATGGAGCTTTGGGAAAACTGTAATGGTGGCTTAATCAAATGATTTTAGTAGGGACTCCTTTTTAACAAGGAAAAATTTTCGAGTATTGGTATTAGTTGTTCTTCAAAGAGCTTATAGAATTTAGCTGTGAATTCATTGTGCCCTAGAATTTTCTCTGTTGGAAGATCCTTTATTATAGTTTAAATCTCATTGCTTGTTATAGATCTGTTTAAAGGTTAGGGGTTAAAACCTCTTGGGTCAGTTTGGGGAGGCTATGTTATCTAGTAATACATCCATATCTACTATATTTTAAGGTTTACTTGAGTAATCATTTGCCAAGTATTCTCCATAACATTCCATATTTTGCTTTTATTTGTTGTGATGTCCTCATTATATCCCTAATAGTAACACTCTCATTGGCAATATCATGCATGCTACTGAAAAACTGAAATAATTCCCTCTACAATCAAGACCAAGACAGGATGTCCACTCTCCCCATTCCTAGTTAGTATTATAGTGGAATTCCTAGCCCAAGCAATAATGCAAGAGGAAAATATAAAAAGGGACCAAAAAAGGGAGGAAGTAGTCAAATTCTCCTTATTTGCAGATGATGTGATCCATTAGCTAAAGGACTCTAGCAACTCCATCATCAAACTCATTTGGAACCATGTCTACTAAAGTGTGGTAAACACAAGAGAGAGATTTCCTCTTGCTTGTTCATTTAATGACTATCAGGAAGCTGAACCATGTCTTTATTGAGGGAATAGAGGCTAAAAAAGAGAGAGAGGATGACTGCAAAGGGAAAAGGTAAGTCACTACAGTCTTAATAATCAATGAACTATAGCTGTTACAGAAACATGCAGCCCTGTACCATAAAAGAAACATGGCTACCTGGTGCCAGAGAACTGTTTGAGAAGGCAATGGAAGTCACACATTGTCTTTCTTAGTGTTGCATATGAGAGACTTCCTTGAATAAAACCTAGAAGGATGGCTAAACCTAGAAGACATGTGGAATTTGCAAAGTAAATTAATTCCACATAACCATCTTAGGCCAATGTCATCTCTTGAATCTGTAATGTCATTCAAAGGCTAATGTTGTGAAGTTTTGGTTGCCAGTAGAGGGAGCTTTTGGGAAGTAATTGGCTAGAAAGGGCTCTGACTTCATCAACAGATGAATCCATTCAAGGATATTCAAGGGGATGGGGCTACTTGGAGGAAACAGGTCACAGTGGTGGTATTTAAAGGGTAGATCTTGTCTTGGTCCCCTCTCATCTCTCCATTTCCTGGTCAGCAGGAGATAAACAGCTTTGCTTTACCGAGTCCTTCCTATGATTTTCTGCTTCTCCTTGGTCCTATAAATCAGTGTAACAATATGATCATGGACTGAAAAATCTGAACCCATGAGTCAGAATGAATCTCCTCCGTTATGCTGTTTATCTTATGTGTTTATCACAGTAGCACACCACTGGCCACAAAAGCTCCTACTGTCTTCCTTCTACCTCTTTACAATTATTCTTTGAGAGATTACTTTTATAGAAATAAATGCAAATTGGCTCAACTCATTCCAGTTAGTTAAGCTTTCATGTAACAGAAAACACTGACATATTATTTCTCCAAAAGCACAAGATAAAATGTATAAAACTCCTTCAGAAAAGGAAGACCAACAATTAACAGAGATTAGAAATAATAGCACTGCCTTTCTCACCTCAAACACTTTCAAGTAAAAGTGGATATAAAAATAATTTTCTTCAAAGCGCTACAAGAAAATTATTTTTAGCCAAGAGCCACAGAAACATAGGACTGACTATATGCGAGGTAGAAAAAGGCTATTTTTACAAAAGGAAATATATTGCATATATACATACATATGTCCAATGCATCATTTTCTTGGGAAGCTATTAGATAATATGCTTAAGAAAAATATAAGACTAAACTTGTAGAGCAAAAAAGAACATATGGAAATCAAGAAAGCAGGAACAAACACTGTGAAGTGGCAAAGGGTAGTCTATTGATAGCTCTAAGCCAGGCCAGGACTTCATCAAGCTTTGTGAGCAAAGGGCTCAAAGAAAGAACTGGTTTTCAGAGCAAAAAGAAACATCCACAAAAATAGTTTTATAAAGGTTCTAGATTTCCTCATGGCTACACAAAAAGAAACCGGAAATTATTCCAAAGAACAAAATGCAATCACTATTATTTTGCTAAAAGTAAATAGTAATAGTATACTTGCACCATACCTTCACAAAAATCTTCAAAAATGAACGAAGAGAAAAAGAACAATAAATGAACCCAAATCTTATTTCTCAAATTAAAAAATAGATTGATAGCTTCTAACACTGATGAGTCAACCGTAATGGCGGGAAGGAAGAGGAGGGACATGGGTTGACTAGCTGATTGGGTGTGCTGGGCTGCCCAATGTCATGAAACTTCCTCTATGGGCGGAGACCATTACCATTACATAAACCCCCTCCCTGAGTGAAGATTCTTTTGAGACCGGTGGACCATCCAGACCGACTCCCCGGAATTTCCTTCCTGAGTCGGCTCTGGACATGTGAGGGGGACAGATGGGGAAGGGGATTTCGGCATTTCTCCTCAGCTCAGCGCTGTCCACAAAGATAAGCTTTACTCCTTCTGTTGGAGAGAGGGGTAAGGCTGAGTGTCTTTCACAATTTGGGATCAGGCATCCCCCCCGGGAGAAACGGGGGGGAAGGGGGTCCCGAGCCACCAACATTTCCTCCTCCTCCTCCTCCCCCTCCCCCTCCCCCTCCCCTCCCCTCCCCTCCCCCTCCCCCTCCCCCTCCCCCTCCTCCTTCTTTCCTTCTTTTCTTCTTCTTCTTCTTTCCCAATCCTGGGCCTTGAACTCAGACTCAGGGCCTGAGCACTGTCTCTGGCTTCTTATTGCTCAAGGCTAGCACTCTGCCAATTAAGCCACAGCACCACTTCTGGCCTTTTCTATATATATTTGGTGCTGAGGAATCGACCCCAGGGCTTCATGTATACGAGGCAAGCACTCTTGCCACTAGGCCATATTCCCAGCCCCAACTTCTTGAGAAGTTGAAGAGGATTACAATTTGAGGACAGCTCAGCCATCCTCTAAAAGTTGATGTCAACCCATGTCAAAGAACAAGCCAGGCATAATGGTCTATGTCATTTAGGCCAGCTAATCCTAGCTATACAAAAGGATAGGTAGCAGGATTATTGTTCAGGGGTAGCCCCAGGAAGAATCACAAGAACCTGCTGAAAAGTAACTTAAGCACAAAGTAGACTGAAAGATACGTGGCTCAATTCAATTGGTAGAGCACCTGCCTAGCAAGAAAAAAAAAAAAGCCCTGAGTTCAAATGCAAATATTTTCCAAAAAAAAGAAAAAGGGAGAGAGAGAGAGAGAAACTCAGAAAATATTTTGATATTGGGTATCACTTAAAAATATGTGAAAATACTTAGTTGCAATTGATACATTCATAAGTCTCTTAGTAATATTTGATTTTATTTCCCCCTTTTAAGGTAGAATCTTGTGGTGTAACTGATGTATGGATGTCACCACACCTAGCCCTACACTTAACATGTACCCATTGATTTCTAGGAATTGTTAACTGGACAAAAAAGAAATACTCCTTCTATATGCTCATTATATCAGGCTTCAAGATGCTCTTGTATATTGTACAGGAATAACAATACTAAACACTGCATTAAACACATCACATAGATGGGCACATTGTTTGGAAATAAAAAATGAACCCCAAGTGCAAACTCACATCATCATTTTCTCTCCCCTTCTCCAGATCACTCCAAGGACTGCTGGATCTGTTTTGTCTGTAGCAGCCACAGAGGCAGAAAGCAGCTGCGGCTGCAGAAAGGCCCTGAGCACTGTCTGACATTTTAATAAGTTCATCTCTTATGTGCTTTAGTGAGTACTTGCTAATATAAATTTAACTCAGCAGTTCTGTGGAGGCCAGAATTTACCAGACATCTAATAGAGCTACAGTCATGAAAATTCAGTGATGTCAGAGAAAGCCCCCTTTAAAAAAAAAAATGAGTAGCTCTAAAACCATTTTGCCTAAGTGGTCAAGCTACCGCTACTAATGTGTGCAGAGAGGTGCAGAGCCACTTTATACTAGTAGGGCTTTATTATAGTTTTAAGATGGTTTAAAAATAAATGTTTAAATAATTAAATCAAGTATTTTACAGACACTCCAAAGCACCTAATATTCATGTTTTCAGCCGTAATGAATGCCCTAGTTTCAGATGATAAGAGTTAAAAAAATCCACTGGGTACATGCAGGAGGAGGGAAGAATCCCTTTGGCTATATATGAGCGTCGTGATCTACATGGCAATCCTATACTGCACTCTATCCTCATTTTAGCACATTTTTTTCATCCTAGGTTTAAGCCAGAAGCTTTGAAGGCAGTTTGAAGCTAAGAGATGGCATGTAACATTGACTATGCCACTATAGACCTGGTGAGGAGGAAATAAAGGAGACAGACTCCTCCAGACCATCCAGTATGGTGCTCCCATAGTCTTAGCTTTCTGTCAACACACAGGCCTGTGGTTCATGCCAGAGGGCATTGACGGTTGTTGACCAAAAGCCTGGCATGGTGCTTCTGTCTGTGATGGCAAGCCCTCTTGAGCAATGTCACAGTGTGAAAACAGAGGTTCCTTGTGAGTTCAGAGGTCTCTTCCACCTTCCTCTCCAGTGCAGTTGACAGGGGAGAATGCAATAAAAAAGAAATCAATAGAAGGTTAACTTCACTCTATCTGTGATGGAGTTTCAAAAGACTATCAATGTACGTGTTTGTTGTCATTGTGCTTGCAGATCTCCTGAACTCTATGGCTAAGACTTTCAGCTGGAAACCCCTGTACTAGCAAATTATTTCAGGCCTGTTAGGCTGAAGAGAGGACTGGAAAAAAAAATGCAGAGACCAGACTTAGGGAATATCAGGTTGAAAGAAAATTTCTTGACTTCCATTAACCATATAGGTACTTATGTATCTCAATCACACAAAGGTCCTTAGCCCTCTCCATCTTAGGCTGCAATTGAAAAAAAAAAAAAGCACAAATTAAACTGATGTTTTCCAACACTATGACAACCAAGGGGCATGGATGTCAGAGTTTGTTTCATTTGTTTTAAACTAAGATGACAAAACGAGTTGTTCAAGTGACATTTACACTGCAGAAAACCATGGTATTTTGGTTTTGTGCCCAAAGGAAACAAATTAATCTGAGAATAAAAAAATGTTATACTTGTGGCAGAGAACATGCATAGTACCAAGCAGGAAAGACCTCAAGGATGCCCAATTTGAAAGACCCAGCAGAGCTGCTCCTTTGAGAGAATGATTCGGAATGAGGAAAGTCATTTGAACCCAAGGTCAGACCTCTTGTTGTTAATAGGGAGTTAGAGAATTCTGGGAGTGACTCAGAACAAAAACTAATTTACAGTAAACCCTGTTGAGGATGGAAGTGCATGCTTAGGGTTCAATGGCTGGTGATGCCAGAGGTGAAAATTGAGACAATAATGGCATCCATCCTAATAAAAAGAAGGATACCACCCATTTTCCCTTATGTCTTCAACACTGAGAATTTTAGGTAGGTATAAAGGTGTTAGAGATAGAGAAGATGGCTAGCTACATACATACATATGTGAAAATAGACATGATTTAAAGAGATATATGCATACAGAGATATAAATAGTTCCATACAGAGAGAGATGGTAGATGTATGATAGAGATAAATAGATAGATAAGTAGATAAAAGAGATGATAGGTTCATATAGATACAGACATAGCTATGTAGATAAAGAAGCAGATCGAAATATAGATGATAAAGACAGAGATTCCCTAACATACATATATGTGTATGTGTGTGTGCATAAGTACATACACATATAGACTGATCTCTGTTTATATTCTGGTTAAAGCTTTTTACCTACTACTGGAGCAAATAAAGCTCGTTCTCACTGAAGCAAGCAGAGCTGAGCTGAGCAGCAATTTAATAAGCTAGAAGTCAGAAAACTAAAGGATGCATTTTGATAAGAAAGAGTAACCTTTAAGGTTGGAGACAAGGTTTTAGATAGAAAAGTGGCACTTTTTTATTTATCTGCAAGAAACATAATATTAAGTTAGAAAAGATCTATATTACCTGCCATTCAGCTGTGCTTGGGGAAAATATAAAAAAAGCTAGGTAATAAAGTCCAAGAATCTTGATGCACTATGATGGTGTTGCAGCTCCAAAAGAAAAGGTATAGAGAGGCCCCTCAAGCCAGCAAAGGAGGGCAGAGGGCAGACAGGCAACCATCCTAATAAGAAGCAGAATCCCACGTGGCTCTGCTCTGAAAACCTTGGAAATACCAAACACACACAAGAAAATAATAGAAAGGGCATTTTCTTGTAGGTGGCACAGCATTTTAAACAAGGTTTTCAGCTTTTAAGGAACATCAAATAGAAGACATTGTGATCTTCCTTACATTAATGAAGAAACATGGATCAAACAAATTGACTGATCCAAAATCACACAGTTTTAAAGTTGAGTGTTTCTACAGCACATACACTGACATTGGAACAATAGAGAGAGGGCCAGTGTGGATCTGTGCAGGGACAATATACAAACTCATGAAGTATTTCCTATGTGAAAAAGAACTGGGACACTGAGTACTGATGAATTCAGTATCTGATAATATTCTAAAGTAGTATCTCTGGAGAAAAGACATAGAGAAGCCAGAGAGAAGCTACCCTTTGAAGTGGTTTATGGTAGGAAGACATTGAAGTTTCAGTAGTGAACGAAGACCACCATATTAAAGAAAAATAGAAAACTGTGAAGTGGAAGAAAGAGGGAGAAAGACTGCTCCAGTGATCAGAGTACCAAGTGCAGGGTACAGACATCACATCAGGTAGTTACTGAGAGCAGAAAGAGAGGTAGAAGGAAAGAAAATGGGGAAAGAAAGAAGGGAATGAGAGAGAGACACGGGGAGGGAAGGGAAATGGGAGGGAGGAAGAAGGAAATCCGCTCACTGCAGAGATACTTACAAAGCCCTGTTTATCACATTAAGAGTCACAATAGCCAAGTCAACCAATAAGGAAATAAGGCAGTGTAATTTGACAAGGAAAACATAAAACTCTTCATAACACAAAGGTTAAAAAAGTGATTTGGAAATGAATAATACTTCATGTCTGAATGGTCAGCAGTTACAAACATACACTCAAAAATCTGTTTCAAAATACACTTAGAATTCTAGTAATTGGGAAAATGTAAAATAATACTAAGATATATTTCACCCTCTAGACTTATATAAAATTGTAAAATGGTTATCTCTCTCATTCCTAGGGGTAAAGGAAAATAAGCCTTCTAAAAAATAAGCTTTAGATAAAAGTATTAACTTATTTGGCCTTTTTAATGAAATCTTTCGACATCTACTAAATCACTACTTGGTTCAGGCTACTTACCAGCCTTTATCTTATAGTAATTAAACAGAACAAAATGCATATGTTATCCATACCTATTGCCTCATTATTCTTTTTTAAATTATATTTGCTTTATTGTTATAAAGGTGATGTGCGTAGGGATTACAATGAGTCAGGCAATGAGTACATTTCCTTTCATACAGTGTCTTCCTTTCCCTCACATTATTCTTAATGTAAAAACAAAAGACAAGAAAAAGAAAATGGTATTTTTTCATGTGTTTATTTTTCCTTGGTAAGTGACAGAAAACCATTCTTGGTGAATGACAAAGAAAATAGATCAATGTTGCCTTGTGGTTCTGGAGGTATAAGATGGATGGGCTAGATTTGGGGACCACCTTCTTGCGCTGGGTGTAACATGGTAACCATGTGTGGTAAGAGATAATGAGGTAAGATTCAATCATGGTTGCTCCAACTTCATTTCTTTTGATCCAAATTCTGCCCAAAGTTCCTACTTGTAAACATCATAACTGAATTGCTTCCATTTTGGCGTGTATTAATTGTACAAATTAAAAACTACAATTTAACTCTTCTATACATTCATGTAATATACTTTGATTCTATTCTTGTCTGTCATTACCATCCCTTAGTCATCTCCTTTTATTCCTTACCCCCTTCCACTTTCCCAACAATCTCACTCCTACTTTCATTTCATCTTTCTGTTTATTGTAGAGTCAACATATGTCTTTCTGAGTCTGGCTTGCTTAACATGAGAATCTCTAGGCCCTTTTGTTTTCCTGCTAATGACATGACTTTCTTCTTCCTGACTTCATTCTTCTTTATGGTAGAATAATACCTTATTTCCATCCTCTTCACACCTCCTAAGGCCTTAAATTTCAGTGCATAAACACTTGATCACAAACACAGACTCAAACAACATCAAAATATGAAACATAAAATCTCTAGTTAATAGAGAGATGTGCTAATTTACATAAGACAGAAATGATATCTAGTTAATAGACATTTCAATTTATATAAGATAGAAAGCAATTTTGCAAAGATCCTTCCTTATGCATTTCTCACTAACTCCAAATCCCAGACAAATTCTGAACATATGACAAGCAAAATGAAGCAGTGGTTGTTTTATTCTACATAGCAAGACTGAGACTCAACTCAAGTGATTTCACACTAGTTCATAATGTCCTTCTTATTCCTTTTCTCCCTCAGACCTATTTCTTTTCCCCCTCAGAGCTATTTCTTCAATATAGAAATCTTTTTAATTATTTTTACTTTTTAAAACAATTCTGCTTCTGAGCCAGTGGAATGAGTTTTTAGTATTCTAATAATCCTCAGAAATAAGTATTAGCAACAGTATGTTATAATGAGAATCTATGCTAGACAGAAGTGCTATTACAAATTTTGGATTAATAAATCAATCACTAAATCAAGTCAACTTCTCTAGCTCTAAGCAAATAGAAAGAGATCCTCACAGGACTTGAGTTTTTTTTTTTCTTTGCCTAAAATATTTTAACTTTATGGTTTAATCCAGAGTGAGAATTCTTAGTGTCTTAATTTATCTTCATAAATCCATTTTGTTGGAATATGTTCTATATATCTCGCTCAAAAAAGTCCTTACAATATTTTAATCATATTATCCTATAATTTAATGGCTTTATTTTATGTAATTCTATAATATTAAATTCTAAAATACAATATTTTATTAGTGAGATTCCTTGTTTTTTTCACATGATGCACAATGATTTACTGGATTCTGAACATAAGGAAAATATCTGAATGTCATATGTATTTTGAAAGCAACACCTGCTCTGTGTACTTGGCAAGAGCCAAACTCTCTTTTACCTTATTAAGATTATTTTTGCACTTAAAACAAATAATAAACCAGGCTGTTTATCTTTTATTAATACTTTAACCATTGCAGAAGACAACTCACAGGAACACAATTTGTTATTTGAAAATTGCCCTGGGCAATACATCTTAATTAGAAGCAGCCAACAGATTACAGTTTAAATAAAAATGGAAGCAGGGGCATTTAAGAAGCACAGGGTTTCTACCGCACCACCAATGACAGCTACCAAGGTGCCACTGCTACAACCAACACCTCTTCCTGGAATGAGTGCTATGGCCAAGTGGAAGTTAAACAATTATCAGGAGATTTCTCACTGGAATAAGATACAACTATTAAAGGGTTTCAGAACAGAGCTTTTGACAGACAGGCAACCAATTTGCCTAATGGAAAAGTGATTAATTAGCACTGAAAACATTTCTTCATATTTTTATTTTTCACTAAACAAGTATTTCCAGGTTAAAATTATTTTTTAAATGCCCTGGCTTTTTCAAGAAACTGCCTAAGTCAACACATTAGTTGTGCTTTTCAAACATCTCAACAAAATATGGTGAGTTGCAGAAGTTAGTAGCTCACACCAACAATCCTATTTTCTGAGAAGTCTTAAGATCCAGAAGACCATGGTTCAAAGTTAGCCAAAGCAGAAAAATCCTTGAGACTCCATTTTTAATATCACTATTCAAAAGCAGGGCTGGAGGCCTGTATTAGGTGGCAGGCATGGCTCAAATGGTAGAGTGCCAACTGAGCGAGCAAGCCAGTCAAGTGAAGCCCTAAATTCAAATCCTAGTAACAACAACTTAAAGTTAACATGATTGCTTCAAATTCTCAATGTCTTTTTAAGTTACATCTCAGAACTGGAAAGGTTTACATTTTAAATGAACAGAAATGACTCAGTAGTCTCAACTATAATGTTCTACATAATATATTGAAAACGTTAGTATGCAATAAATTACAACAAAGAGGAAAGTGACAAATAATATCACATGTCCATGACCCTTCTTAACTAAGTTCCATGCAAAGTATACAACTATGGTACTCTTATTTTGTAGTTTTTTTTTTTTATGTTGACAGCAATGAGCTAAAAACTGAAAAAGACTGTCAAATATAAAGTATTTAAAAGTAGATTATCAAGCCATCGATTGTAACAAATATAGTGGAAAATAATTGCTTCAAAACTTAGATTCTCATAGTGATTTTTTACATTCTAATTTTCAAATCGATGTTCTTAATTATCTATGAGAGAATGAATTAATGTAACATTTAATTGCCGAAGTCCATTTGCAAACTAAATTTTGGTCCAGGAAATTAAGAGTTAAATGAACAATTTGGTTATTACACAAGAAATTTCACAATGATGAAAGAATATATTTTTTTTAAGTCAGGGGTCTGAAAATTAGCTTTGCAAAATCAGATGGCTGTAGAAATTTTAAATAATAATTTCATGTTTTGTCTTAATTTGCTTTCCTGTTTCTATTAAAGGAAGACAAACAGAATCTAACATTTGTTGTAGTAATCACCGTACTTAGAAAACAATTTTTGTACCATTAAATTTTCATTAAAAATGGGAAAATAATTCCTTGTTTTATTCCTTTATGTTTTAATATATGCAAAAACCTAATTTCACTTGCATATTTCATAGCTCACTCAGTGTGGAACATGCCAGATTCTTATTTGCACAAATAGACGATGTGTTAGCCCCCACGATGAAGGCTGTGCCCTCCTTTTCCCCTGCTGCCCTCTACATCACCATCAACCAGACATGTCTCTTCTGCATTTTTCCAGTGCCAATTCACTTCAAATGTCCTTCCTTATTTTGACACACAACCTCAGACACTTTTTTTTCTCTTGTGTTTCCCACCTCTTTAATCTTCTCATCTTTCTTCTGTTAACTGTTAGTTGTCTCTACTCACATCTTGCCTCTTCTTTTTACATTCTCACCTTGATCTATCTGGCTGAAAATTAAAGGTTGAGATGACATTTTCATTGAACTGACAGGTGAACCTTAAGGGCAAATGGGGAAAACCATTTTCATGCTCCTGCCATTAAGTTGCTATAGAAGTAAATAATTGAAACACTTCCTATGTCTCTCTTTATAACTCTACTAAAGTAAAACAAGCTTATTCCACCATATCTCAAACATATTTTCCTTGAATTTTCCCTCCCAATAATTGAATAAGCAAAGTATTATGAGCTGACAAGACATTTGGGGTATGTCTTTTATAGAGCCTGTAATATAAACTTCATACCAACCATTCTAATACATCTGTTAAAATATTATATCCATTAAAATGTCTAATTGAGCATTTTCTTTGAATTACTATTTTAGTGAAACCATATAATTACTATTTGTCAGTTGATGTTAATTTATGAAATTCATTTGGATTATAGATGTCTTTCCCCTAAAGGGAGAAGGCTTATGTGATTTACTTCATTTTCCATGCTGTCAACAAATATTCATCACATGTTTTGTATATGCCAAGTCTCATACTTGTTGTTCATAAAGCCATGGTCTTGTCCTGAGGAATTCATAGTATCAGAGAGAAGTTAAGATTTGGTACCATTTTAACACTGCATGTGAGATGAGAGATGGTCCACCTCAATGGCGGGCTACCTCTGCCTGAGGTGAAATGCAGGTACAGGATGGTCTGATCATTCATACTGAAAAAAGGTGATATACAATGCAGACAGCATTGCTCTAAATCAGCCCAAAGCATTCATTCTGATTAGCTCATACCCCACCCACCTTGTCATTGAAATGTTTGATCTTTACCTATCATAACAGAGAAATTCAGCTTTTAACTGAATCTTTCATGGTATTCTCAAACAGTCCAGGCAAGAAAAATACTTCAGCCTAAGAAAAGGGCATCTGATTAAAGTACGAATGCCAGAAATTTCAACAATTGTAAGTTTAATAGTTTGTTTTGCATTAAAGTACAATGTGTGTTGGGAAATGACAAGAAGATGATAAATATGGCAACATAACATGCAGATTAAAAATAAAAATTTTGAAGTGTTTTTTTAAGATAGGTAAAATAAAGTAATAGTTATAACAGACCTGTGAGCCTCATATTTGTGGGTTTAAGTCACAGATCTACAGTTTGATGGGGATAAAAACATATAGACAGATTAGACTTCTTATGCCTTACTTTTACTAGCTGCAAAATGGTATTAAAATAATTATTGCACCATAATGTCTGGAATTGAACCTCCACATTCCAATGGAGCTAACAGATTCAATATCAGGCAGTTATCTGAAGTGAATTAATGAATTAAACAGCTTTGCTCAAATTACACTGATAAACAATGGGAACTTGCGACCCAGAAATCTTTACCATGAAAAACAACATGGAACAGGAAGAAAATACCTTCACCATCATGTTTCATGCTTTCCTATCTAGGCACCAAAATGAACTCTAAAAATAGCCTTAAATTCACCATACATTTGATGTTCTATGAGACAGAGCTCATCCTTGATATTACTAGCTTTTAGAAATGCTTCAATTTCTTTTTTTTTATTAAACTTTTTTCTTTATTGTCAAAGTGTGGCACAAAGGGGTTATAGATTCATATGTAATGCAGTGAGTACATTTCTTGTTCAACTTGTTACCTCCTTCCTCATTTTCCCTCCTTCCCCCCTCCCCTTTCCCCTCTCCTCCCAAGAATTGTGTAGTTGATTTACACCAAATGGTTTTGTAAGTATTGCTTTTGGAATCATTTGTCTTTTTCTCCTTTGTCTCTCAATTTTGATAATCCCTTTCCATTCCCCAGTTCTAATACCCATATAAACAGTATCCAGGCTATTCTGATGAGATATAGTGGTAGCAGGGGTAGAACCACAGGAAGGGAATACAAGAGAAACAAAATTAAACAAAACAATTAAACAAACAGACAAGAAAAAAGTACAAAAGTTATGGTTTCAGATGGCATGTTGATAATAATTACAGTAGTGGTATAACGCTTGTTTCCATAACATGGAGTTCATTTCACTTGACATCATCTTATGTGATCATATGGGTGTAGCTATTGGGGTATTTTGATCTTCTACCATGAATAGCCTAAACATTTACTAGCTATTCCCTATGAGGGACACCATAGTGTTATGTTTCCTTGGGTCTGGGTCACTTCACTTAATATGATTTTTTTCAAGTCCTTCCATTTCCTTATGAATGGGGCAGTGTCATTCCTTCTGATGGAGGCACAGAATTCCATTGTGTATATGTACCACATTTTCCTGATCCACTCATCTACTGAGGGGCGTCTACTGAGGGGTTGGTTCCATCTTTTAGCGATGACAATTTGTGCTGTGATAAACATAGTTGTTCTGGTGGCTTTAGTGTGGTCTTGCTTGTAGTCTTCTGGGTAGCTGCTCAAAAGTGGGGCTGCTGGGTCTTAGGGGAGCTCTATGTTTAGCCTTCTTAGGAACCTCTGCTTTCCAGAGGGGTTGAACAAGTTTGCATTCCCACCAACAATGTAGTAGGGTTCCCTTTTAGCCACATCCTCTCCAGCATTTGTTATTATTGGATTTCCTGATAATGGACATTCTTACTGGGGTGAGGTGGAATCTCAATGTTGTTTTGATTTGCATTAAAAATGCTTCAATTTCTTAGGTAGAAATATGCTATGGATATTTCTTGAAATTCTGGAGCCTTTTTAAGATTTAAAATATATGTAAGCAGTACACAATGACAAGGTTTTATGTGGGTTTGGAGAGTTTCTCAGATAGCAACCACAGTACCTCATTAAAAACATGCCAGTCAGTTTAGATTTCAAATCTCATTGCTGCAATATCATCACCTTAGAAGGATGCAACAAATGAGGGTAAGGGCCCAACCTGAACTTTTAGGGAAACACAAAAATATATACACAGCAACTTTATCGAATCTGTGTGTCAAACATATTTACAAGAGACACTCATCTAGACAAAAGTGTAAAATAATAGTGACTTACACAGACAGAGGAGGAGGATAGAAAACAAGGAAAGCATAACTTTATACCTCCACATAGTCCAGATGGATTAAGGACAGAGGACTGCAATCCCAGATTTCTGGAAGTTTATTCAGGGAAGGAAAATTCCAAGTGCCAAGCCATCTTGAGCTACCTCACAAGATTTGATGTCAAAACAAACAAACAATGAACAACAAAGACAGAAGGTCAAACAGTTTTATTTCACTAATAAAAAGTAGTTGAAAGAATTCAAAACAGTATGGAGAAACAGATGGTTTTGTGGAATCTATTGCTATAACAAAACAGCTCCACAATAAGACTTTCTTTCCCCTACAAGTAAAGGAAATTGCCTAAATGCCAATCAAATAAATACAATCTATGAGCGGGAACTCAAGAAGAAAGCTTTGAGAACAGGAGACAAATGAGACTGCCCTGAGGCAAATGCTCATTATTAGTTGAAAACACCAAGCAGTGAGGTCCAATGCCCCAATGTCCTTATCTTGAGACCTAAGAACAGTGCTTGCATTCACTAATACTCTAGCCTTACCCTCTTTCCCAAACCAGATAAACTCATGTAGCAGGTACCTGACCAAAATTTACTCCCAGCTTGGACATGATCAGCTCCCTACCTCCCCTCCAACTCTGATCTTATTTCCCACCATTGTCACACCATCAGTTACTTTCAAACGACCTCCACCAGGTAATTTTAGTACTTTATCGGACCTATATAAAATGCTTTAGATTATAAGGAGGAAGTCTCTACCTTTGGCTGAAGGCTCCCTCTTGTAGATGTTTTTCCTAATAAATCTGTGCTGGTGTTAAACCTTCTCTTTGTCTCCTCTTTCTCTTGCCATGTGTTACTTCATGAGTCTAACACAAACCAGGGCTAAGTGGAGCTCAATGATTATGTCAGGATATGTATGTGTGTATGCGTGTGAGTGTGTGTGTATGTAAGCCTCAGGCTCACGTCCAACATTGTTAAGAAAAAACAGGGAACTCAAGTGATTTCAGATAGGAAGGATTTCCTGGAGTCAGCAAAAGCAAGAACAAATGCTACTAGCATGCAGGCATGATATTTTTAGTCAAATAAGCCTTCTGTATTTAACAATCAACAAAATATACACTCACCTTCAAATTTCTCTAACACATAAGGAAAGTAACTTTGAGCAAGAGCCAAAAGAAACAGGCATAGCTTACAATCATGCTGTCAAAAATATCATAAAGTAGCTAGGGACACACTAACAGAAATTACAAAACAAATAATTGAAAATAAGTACAAGAAAAAGAAAAAGAAAAAATATGTATTTGAGAAATGAAAAATGCAAAAAAATAAAAACAAATGATGGTTTGAGCACCAGTGAATGGATAAACAAATGGAAATAGAGTATCTAACTGAGATTTGAAAATAATCAAAAAACAAAGTATAAAAACATTGAAAGAAATAATAAAGATCATCAAAGATATTGAAATATTCAAACTGAAATATTTAAGTAGAATAAGCAAAAGAAAACACTCCTAGAAATATCAATGAAATGGAACAAGTCAGAGACAGAAAGCAGAAAAAGATGCAAGAGAGAAAATATAAATGTTTGCAGGAAAAATGAAATGACTTCAAAAGAATGACAATTACACAGCTGTTGACTTTTTGTTATTAGCCGGTGATTTTCAAAAGTAAGCCTCTAAAAATATAAGAGAAGAAAGTTCTTTCCTGCAAAAGGAAGAGCTAGAAATATTTTCAGAAAACTGAAAAGTAGGCGATTACTACCAATAGGCATACTTAATAAGAGGTAATAGACCTACCTCAGTGAAAAAGAAACTCTAGGGTCTGAGGCAAGAGAAAATGAGGAGCACCAAATATGATAAGTCTGTGAATTTACTGTTTACAATACACTATTTATCTGATGGTGATCACCAACCATCAGTAGTTTAATTACAGCAAGATCTATTTCTTAGACAGACTACAAAGCAATCAATTCACTAAAAGAATCTGCTGTAAGACCTAGGATATGGATGAAGGCTCAAACTCTGCAACCATACATCTGAAAGACAAAGTCTATTGATATCCCATGGTTGAAAAGAAAATATGAAAAATATACATCGAAGTACACATTACCACTTCTATTCACAGACATTGGCCACAATTAGTTATGTCATTCCTGCTAACTGTATGGGAACAGGTAAGATGATCAAGTTGAAACACTCAAGACAAAGACTTACCTACTGGGAAATTCAACTTTCTAATGTCATTGTGTTATTTGGAAAGACAATTAAGTTTTCAATTAATAAAGTTTTAGCTGATCTTACTTCTTCAGATAAAAATTCAAACAAGTCTGTTGACTTTTTCCTGGTAGCAAAATATATCCAGTTGTCTTACAGCACAAAATAGAGACTACTTAATAATTTAAATACTTTGCTACATAGAATTTGAGAGCTTTCATCTTGATGTAAAATCCTAAAATAGTTGAAGAAATCAGAAAATCTGGGAGTACTTAGATTATTCCTTTCCCCCATTTTGATTTCTATGCTTCCTCACCCCTATCTGGTCCATTCACATTAAAGTTTGGGACCACCAGAAGAGAATGGGAAAGCTCTAATTCACTGCTATAGCAGTGGTGGTTCTGTGGCACATTTCTAACTTCAGAAATGTTTAAGAGTCTGAGCTTCAAGTCTCTTGAGCAATTGGAGATCTTCCCCCACTCCCCGCTTCAAGACTGATCCAGAGTCTAGCTCCTACAATTCTCTTGGCAGGGTGCCTTTCAATGGTGTCATCATTTGTTTCTTAAACACTAGGAAAATTTAAAGCCAGACTTTTTCTTTTAATCTTCTTTATACATGAAGAATCCCCAAAGGAACACAGGTACTCAAAAGTGATTTATATTAGTTCTAAAGAGAGAGAGAGAGAAGAAAAAAGCTTCACCATTCTAATTTCATTTCTCATATTTTCACATAGATAATACACAAGGATAACCTAAAGACATCATTACTGCATGTGTATTGGCATTAACTTTCAAGTTGAAACAGTTGTTATTATAAGAGGAAGGAAGTAACAACTTGCCAACAGCAACCTGACACTTCTAGCAAAATGATTTTCATGAAATGCTAAGAACTTCCCACAGCTATAATAAATACCTTAATTGTTCTAACAGTTGTTGTCATTGTTGTTGAAATTATGACTCTTGAAATTACATTATTACTATTATTATCATGAACTGAGCAATCTTTGAGAGACACTTTAAATACGTTTCTAATCCTTAAAACAGAATTAAGCCTAGTAAAAGATCTGTTATTAGTCCCTTTTTTAAATCATAAGGAATAAGCCTGAGAGCACATGGTTGAATCAAGATTTAAACCTAGGTTGAAATCCACTCTCTTCAAAAATCCCATCACAGTATGAAGTTATTTTATGATTTCAATGATAAATACCTTTAGTATGTGCCTAATTACATCTTAAATTTTATAGCTTTATAAAATATTTTATTCAATCAACACATAGGCATAGCTTATTTCTCTAACATTGTTTTGGGCACTGAAGATGCAACACTAAGCTAACAGGTAGTAAACAAATAAGCAGATAAATATATATAATGTGGTGCTACGAGGGAAAAGAAAGCAGGATAAAGGTCAAAGTGGGCTGATGAGATGTGGAATACTTTAGAACTTGTAGTCAAGGAAGGATTTTTGACATAGTAATGTGCATAAAAATAAGTCAACAAATGTATAGATGAATTCGAACATATGGCTATCTATATATGAGTTTGGATTAAAATCATCAGTATCTTCTGTGATTGCAGACAGTTTTTTTGCCTCAGAGGTCACAGGATAAAGTCAGTATAAACAGAATAAATGAAACAAAGTCAAAAAGAAATCATATGGTGAATTGTTATAGGAGAGTCTCTGACATTTGTCCAGTGCCCTGGAGAAGACCGGAAGAAGTCACAACAAAGACTAGTGAAGATTTCTGTAAATCTTTGAAGTTTTTGAAAAGGCAGCCATATCTCAAGCTAAGATTTCTGTGATCAGTCTTGTTTGTGATGTTCTACTTTTATAAAAGTATCTGTTTCAAATCCTTTTTAGGAAAAAAAGAGAGGAAAGTCATTATGCAACAGCCTTCGTGCTGCTCTTTTCATATAACAGAGAAAAAGGCCCAGCAATACGTTTGATAATTTCAAGTTCCTCTGGTTAGTCAATATTTGAATATGCACTGGCCCCCTTATCTTACCTTAAGAGTAGCTATCTTGTTTTCCTTTGTTAGAACAGCCTCTAAAAGTTTTTAATTCTTTTCTAATGAAAGTATAAATTTTTAAAATTCCAGTCAATAAAAAAATGCATGGTATTGCTAAAAATAGATGTGTGATGCAGTGGTGAATAAACAGACATGTCCTGGTGTTTGTGGGGTTGACACGCCAAGAGAAATCATTATTGCCATTTACTGTCACCAAGAACCCATGTTCACTGATTCCAGGTTCTTCAGGATGATGGTATCACCTCCATGTGCTCAATGTATTTAATGTAGACTGAAGTTCTAAAGAATTTTTTTTTATTTTTAGGCCTTAATGCATAAGTAGTATCAACCCAATGATGAGAGTAATTTTCTAAAATGCATTCACCATATTTGCACTAATCTATAGAATCCATTCACAGACAGAAGGAAAAAAGCTTCACTAACCTACCGAATGTAGCCCTATGCAAATAGACAACTCGGTGAACAGCTGAATTTATACTCAAGAGTGGGATTTCTACTGTCTTGGAAGGAGATGCTGCCAGAGTAAAAGAATGCCAAGGAGGAAGTGGTGCTGTGGCTCAAAGTAGTAGAGCACTAGCCTTGTGCAAAAAGAGCTTAGGGACAGCACCCAGGCCAGGAGTTTAAGTGCCATACAGACCAAAAGAAGAACAAGAAGAATGACAGTGAAGCCATACAAATGAGGAACAATACCAAATATACAAGCTTTCGCTTCATGGCAGAACACACAGAACCTAAATGAATGTTTTTATAAGACATCATTAAGGGCTGCGAATGTGGCTTAGTGGTGTGCTTGCCTAGCATGCATGAAGCCCTGGGGGTTTGATTCCTCAGTACCACATACACAGAAAAAGCCAGAAGTAAAGCCTTGAGTAAATAGAAGCCAGGGACAGTGCTCAGGCCCTGAGTCCAAGGTCCAGGACTGGCAAAAGAAAAAAAAAAAAAAAGACTTAATTCATCTACATTCTTTTTTGTTGTTGTTAATGTTGTTGTTAGTTTTTGCTAGTTTATTGGGTCTCTTGTCCAATGAGCATTGTAGAACAGCTGGAAACATTTAGTAACTGAGTATTTCCTGCAAACAGCTTGATCTCATTTTTGCAGGTTTCCTGTTTTCTCTCAAGAAAAAAAAATGCATGTGTTAAGCTTGCATCAAAAAACAGTCATATGTGCTAGAACACTGAGCATATTCTAATGAACATGTGACAAAGCAGTCACTTGGTGTGAGCAGAGACTGGAACTAAAATCCCACAATTGTGTGAAAAAATTTAAACACCAAGTTTATAAATGCAAGGAAGTAAATAAGCAGACGGGCAGATGACACCACAGAAAAATGCGGTATCAGAATCACTGTCTTTAATCAGACTGCAAATAAAGGCCAAGGTCTCTTACGCAGTACATATTATGTTTAATTTTACATACTGACTTGACTGTGCCGTGGGATGCCTAGATATTTTGGTTAAAATTATCTCTGGTTACGTTTGTAAGAGGTTTCTAGGTTGTCACCAGTAATAGCTCCCTCTAATGTGAATAGACATCCTCCAATCCATTAAGAAGCTGAAGGGAATAAAAGGTTGAGAAAGGGACAATCTGTCCACTTATCTACTGGGAGCTTGAGCTGGAGCATAGATCTTTTCCTTCCCTTGCACTAAGATTTATACCCCTGGCTCACACCATTGGTTCCCAGGCTGTTAGATGTGGAATTATGACACCAGCATCCCTGGATCTTTACCTTGCAAAAAAAACAACCTAAAATATTAGATTATGAGCCATCTCAGAATCCACAATCATGAGCCAATTCCTTATAATGAATCCTATATTCCTATATTCCTGTATTTCCTATTTATTCTTTCTCTGGAGAACTCTGGCTAATCAAGTAACAAAGACTTTGTAGAGGCTCATACAACCCTCTTGGATGAATCTGAATCTTAGTGAAATAATTCCTTAAAGTGACATTCGTGGTTTCCTAGGAAGTTGAAATTGAATGCAAACTAGACTATAAGTTTCCCTTGAATAAAATCACTTCTTTGTTTTTAACATAATCAACTTCCACTTAACTTCCACCTGCTCCACAGTAGAAGTGGTCACAACTGGGAGACACTCTACCTCAAAAACCTCATTACTTTTGGTTTGGGCACAAATGTCTGGTAGTTTTTACTTGATATAAAATAGAGCCGGCATAGACAAGCCAACCAAGTTGTTTTGAGTAGAGCTATGCCACCTTTCTATCTTTTACCACAGCATATCTGTTGAATATTTTATACTATGGTAGGCCCCAGATAAAGTTATAGCTAGAGATAATAAAGAAATAGAGATAATATAATCTTAAGAAACATTTAAAACAAGGGAAAATTTATCATGGGAAATATAATTAAGTCCATGTCAGGTATTAGGAAAGGGGAGCTTTCAAGGCTGACAAGCATATTCCATGGATCAAAGTATTCTGATTTACTCCCAAAGTGTGTGCTTTCCAAGATGACTGCATCCAAGACAGCTGGCTTTCTAGAACTTTCCTGGCATATTGACATACATTCCAATGCTTGGCCTGCTTCCTATAATTTATTTTCCTCCATCTTTGTTTTACCATCTCACAATTGATTTGACTCCTGGCACTCTTGAGAGAATCTAAAAGGTCATATGCCTTCACTTTGCCCTCCTTTACCTTCTCTGTTGGCCCTCTCTCCTCCCAGTACCACCCACACCCTAGAAAAAACCTGTTTTATACTCCTTTCATTCATTTTCCTAAGCAAATGCTTATTGCTCAGAAGGTTTCACCTTGGGGCTGGGAATATGGCCTAGTGGCAAGAGTGCTTGCCTCCTACACATGAAGCTCTCTGTTTGATTCCCCAGCACCACATATATGGAAAATGGCCAGAAGGGGCGCTGTGGCTCAGGTGGCAGAGTGCTAGCCTTGAGCAGGAAGAAGCCAGGGACAGTGCTCAGGCCCTGAGTCCAAGGCCCAGGACTGGCCAAAAAAAAAAAAAAAAAAGGTTTCACCTTGGTGTTTTCACATATTCATAAAATACTGACCTCTTCTTAAATGAAAAAACAATTCTCAGGGTAACAAACTAATGAGTCATATTCCAATTTCCTCTTTTGGTCCTGTGGAAGCTAAGATGAGTTACTCTCTCAGAATTCTGGTAGATAATTTGTCCTCAAAGACTAGAACATATAAGGATTCTAAATTTTGCTAGTAACTCAAAAGTTTTAGGTATAGATTTTTATCAAAAAAAATCTGTAAAAAGAATAACTGAGTAATTCTATACACATAGTTCTCCCAAGAAAGCTGAACTGCAGTAAAAATGTTGCATTGGGAATAGAAATTCCATTTCCCCAAAATTATTTGGTCTCACAGATATGGGAGGACATTATAAAAAAAACTGTTATCTATTATCTATTTTGCAGAGTTCTGATAGTTATTGCCATTTCTTAGGACTGAAGTGTGGCTCCAAATGTGAATGTTTGTGCAGGTCTTCAAAAAGGAGGAATCAAAGTAAATTGAGGTCATATGGATGGCTCCTAAAACTGGTGGTGGTATAGCTAACTGGTAAAGTACTTATCTGGCAAACGTGAGACCCAGAAATCAAATTAAATCCCAGCACAGCAACAACAAAAATGGCAACACGAATGGGTCCTAATCTCACATGCCTGTGATATCTGTGTTCTTATAACAAAATGAGATTAAGATACACACAACACTCATGGAAGAAAGTAGAAGAGTTTGGTCTATATACACCAAGGAGAAAGGTATTAGAATGAAATAGACATCAAATACATGTATGGAAGCTCTAGCAAATGAATGTGCCATTGCAAAACCAAAACCCATTAGGCTCACTGTTAATGGCTGTGTTCCATAGGCCAAGA
This sequence comes from Perognathus longimembris pacificus, assembly GCF_023159225.1. NCBI lineage: Eukaryota > Metazoa > Chordata > Mammalia > Rodentia > Heteromyidae > Perognathus > Perognathus longimembris. The sequence continues at coordinate 132,309,462 of NC_063162.1, read as the reverse complement.
CCACCAGTCCTGTTTCCATAGAGAAAAAGAAATCACCTGATGGCAGAAGTTGCTAATTCTCTCCTGTTGTTTTGAGATAAATTCTTCTTATAAAAGTTCAATATTTATTATCTGGTACACATCAGATTGGCACCTGAAGTCTCATGTCAATGAAGAATCCAGAAATCTTTCATTGGGCTATTTGGAAAGAAGATGACTGTGTGTCTACTGAGCAGATTGTTCTTAGTACTGATAGGAGCAAACTCAGGGAAGGTAGCCCCTCAGAATGCCAGCAAAGTAAACAGATTCAGTTGATGGAAAAAAAGATTTCCTAGACCCTTTTAACTTTCATCATTTGTGCAATTTATTCAATGAAAATCTGAAGCTTTTCAACTTTTACAAATAATTTAAAAGACTTTGACTAAACAAAACAATATTTTGTTGTGTTGTTTTTCAGTAGACAAGGTATGGATTTCAGATTTTATTAGCATAGAAATAATAATGTAGAACTGTCCTTGACTATAGGACTTTTTAGTCCTATAAGTCCACAAAGTGTATCCATCTTCTAAATTTATAGCACAGGGTTTACTTTTATTTATTTTATATGCCATAGCATAATTCACTACATCATCATTGTACCCAAATGATCAATGTATAAATCAACTACCACAGACAAATGCAGGGAAACATATTTCTAGGAAAAATGATGTTTCGTGGGATTAAAATCTGATGACAGTTTTCTTGTGGTAATGTCCAACTCTTTAATGTAATACTTTGCACATTTAACTATGTAATAAAATAACAAGTTATACCTTGACTTGTTGGCAAACTGGGGCCATTACTAATGAAAACTGTGATTGGGTTACACAAATACATTGCATTTAAGTCTTTAGGCCAGAAGTAAGGGTACTTTTCATATAACACCAACAGTGAAAGCACAAAGTATGACTTAAATATTTATATTCAGCAAATAGGGCCTAAGAAAAAGAATCATTCATGAATCATAAGTCATCTATTTCTATTGTAGCTATTATCTGGTTATCAATAAATTACAGGAGTAGTATGTTTATTTATTTGTTACAGTTTTGTTAAATTATTAAAAAGAACATGCCTACCATTAGGAGTAGAATTTTTTTCTATTATTGATTTTCATTTAGAATTTGGACAATGTCCATATGCACAAAATGCTCTGTAATCATTTTTTTTGCTTCTTTTCAGTGACATCACTACAACATTACTTAAACTGTTCAGTGATAAACATACCCTTAGACCTTAAGAGACAACTAGAAGCTTGGTGAAAAGTCCTATAATCAAGGACAGTTCTACATTATTATTTCTGTGCTAATAAAATCTGAAATCCATACCTACCTTGTCTACTGAAAAACAACACAACAAAATATTGTTTTGTTTAGTCAATGTCTTTTAAATTATTTGTAAAAGTTGAAAAGCAAAGAACATTAGCATATTTCAACCTTTCTAATATGAAAGTCAACAACAAGTATTTTATGTTCAGCAGTTTCTTAGTTCATTTTCTCTGGTGTTATTCAATACATGATTTTACATGCTCAGTTCCTCCAGGAGACGAGACAGAGCAGATGGTAATTTCCCTTAGGAAATTGCCTTTATTTATTTAATAATCTGGATGATCCTTGAGCTGCTGTATTGAAACCCTACTGGCAGCAAATATATCCAGAGTTCTGTAGTGAAGAGTGAACGTGCTTTGAATGCAGATATATGTGTGTGTATATATATATGTATATACATGTATTTACGTGTATATATACATATATACATATAGATAAGTAAGTATCATGTATAGATATATTATATATAGGCAACCAGAATCAGCCTTCAGTTTTGAACTACAGATTTTCAGATAGGTATCCTTTTGCTCAGGCTCTGGTATAGACTGTCTTCCCATCCACTAATATTACCCCTCAGACAGGGCATCTTGAAGACTCTCAAATGAAAATAGTATCTGGTAAGACCTTCAAGGTCATTTATCACTCTTATCCCTTCATTTTACCTGTAAAGCACATGAATGACAGAGAGGATTGTCACATTCCTAACATTTTTTTGGTCTCCTTCATTGTATTGAAACAACCAGGATTATACATTAAATGCTACCTGTACTCCTTTGAACAGTTATTCTCTTGGCATTGAGATTCCATTCTTTTTGGAAAATTATTAAAATAAAGGCATTTATTCTTTTAGGAGTGGTAGCACGTGACTGTCATTCTACCATGCAAGAATATCATGACTTTGAAGCAAGCTTGAATAAGAAAGAGAAAAGGAAGGAAGGAAGGGAGGGAGGGAGGAAGGGAGGGAGGGAGGGAGGGAAGAAGGGAAAAAAGGAAGAGAAGAGAGGTAGAGGGGAAGGAAGGGAGGAGAGGCAAGGAGAAAAGAAAGATGAATCAGAAAGGAAAAGAGAGGAAAGGAGAAACAGAGGAAGAAAGGGGAGAGGTAAGGGAAATAAAGGGAGGAATAAAGAAAGAAAGGAGGGAGGAAGGGAGGAAGGGAAGGAGGGAGAGAGAGGAGGAAGGAAAGGGGAAGAAGTGGCAGAAGAAAGGAAGGATGATAGGAAGGAAGGAAGGAAGGAAGGAAGGAAGGAAGGAAGGAAGGAAGGAAGGAAGGAAGGAAGGGGGAGAGAGGTAGAGGGATGGAGGGAGAAAACAAAAGGAGAACAAACTTTACCTTAAGTACTAGATTAATATTGGTAGAACCATTTTGAAGTAGAAATACCTGCACTTATAATTTATTGTCTTTGGCTTCACAAACAATTAAGAGCATGTGTTTGCATTGTTCTTATTACAAGATAATTGTCATGAGCTTACAGTATAAATTCAAATCCGAATCTACCTTAGTAGCAATTGACTTTATAAACATCACACTCTGGTGTTACAAGGAGGCAATTTGCATTCTACTTGCAAGGAAGTTGGAGTCATTTTGACTATAATACAACGTTGTGAGTCATCTGGCCATGCAGACAGCCCAATGAACTCACTTCCCAGGAAGAGTTGTCTCAGTTCTTTGGCAAGACTGCTTTAAAAAAAGAAAATAAATGAATAAATATGAGACACTAAAGCTGATCTGCCATTCTACATGGATGAATATAATAACGAAAGGAGGATGTATGACCCAGTTTTCTCTGGCTTCTGCTTATCAAGAGTCAATATAACCCCACCGATTGTAAAATATACACCACTTAAAATTCAAGAATGAACATAAACCTTTTGTCTCCTTATGCTTTGGATATTACCACTGGACATAGACTATTGTAGTATAAAGAAAATCAATATAAACTGGATAGAATTGCCTTATCTATCATTTCTGTAAAAACGTGTATTTGCTAGTGGGTAAGTTAAGCACAAAAGCACAGATCAAAATTAACAACTAAATAAGAACATAAGAAAGAAAATGTTTATCTATGAAATTTAGCAATGTTCCTTCGCTCAGCTTCCAGCAAGCCTGAACTCAGGAGCCTACAGAATGTACTGGGAGGAGGAAGCCCGGTTGCCATGACTACTGAGCCAAGCGTAGTGAATTTAGTAATAACCACAACATGATGAGAAGTGGAACCAGGCATGGACAGAAACAATGACCTGAGTGGAGAACCAGAACCAAGTTTAGAACAGATTCAGAGAGTCAAAAGAGGTCAAGCCTCGTGCTTTGCAGCTTAAATGCAGGGATTTTTTTTTTTTTTTTAGTTCCTTCTACCCTGTTTAAATATTGGCAAAATCTGTGTACCTTTTTAGACAACCTCCATCATGTAATTATCTTTTTTAATTGAACATAAAACCTGAATGAGAATATCAAGAAGACAGAAAATACATTTAGATGGAGTTGAATGCCAGTGGAAAAATGTTCTGAAATGATAGATATGAGCCAGACTAATAAAAAGCCTTCAGTCTGAACACTTAGAAGTTGAAGGTGCCAAACACAAATACAAATGCTTCTGGTTTTTCCTAAGCCTTTGGTAAAGCTTTGGTTTGAGGACCCAAGTTTAGAACTCTGTGGTTAATTCTATCCCCAAGGCAACAAATATAGATTGTAAAATCCTCAACGCATTATATAGATTTTTAAAACAAGGCTATCAAAGAGCAGGCTTATTAAAAGGCATGGATCAAGTGGTAAAACACTTGCCCAGCAAACAGGAAGTCTTGAATTTAATCCACAACACCACCAAAAAAAAATCCAAAGGCTGAACAAATGCAGCAATAGTACTCACTAACACTGTGTTAAAAATGAACTATACAACTTGTGGGTAGCATGGGAGGAGAAAACTGAGAGAGTGACAGAAAGGGTGGCATTGTCCAAAAGGAAATGTACTCTTTGCCTGACTTATGTAAGTGTATCCCCCCTGTTTTTAGCATTTTCAAATAAAATAGTAAAAAAAAAATTTAAAGGAATCAGAAGAATATCAAATAACTTACAAATGAATGATTTGGTCCTTCAGACTACAAACAGCCTTTACTTCTTTATGGTCTGCATAATTTTAGTAAACATTAAATCACACTCAGTTGGAAATATCATCTTATCAGCTTGGGTTACTATATTTTAAAATAAATAGGAGTTCTTTTATTGTTGATTTTGGCTAATAATTCAAATTGGATCATTTAGAAACCTCCCTTTGAACAATTTACAAACTATGTTGATTTATGTTATCCATGGTACTAATAAGGCAGAGTTGATCAAAACTGGCAATTACTAAATTCTATCAGCCTAACTGTAGTTAATACAGAAAAAGAACAAGGCTCAATCTGTGCATTGTGAGTCAATCTTCCAGATTTAGACCATCCCCACAACCCTGCTTTCACCCTTCAGCCTTTCCTTATGGTCTCTGAGACAGTCACCAGAGTCTAGCATTGGTATTCCTCAGACCATTGTTTAAAGAGCAGACAAAGAAGAGGCAGAAAAAACAAACTGTATGGAGCAGAAAATGTCACAGAATGAGAAGAGGACATATAAATAAAAAAAGTATCTCATTTGTGTCTTATATAGTCTCTATAGGTTATTCTAAAAATGAAGCTCAAAAAAAAATATCTCTGAGCAGAGACAGAGATGGAGAATGACTTTTTGGCTTCTGTCTTTTCCTTTACTGTGCCCTGTCTGCTCAGGGTTTTACTCCTAACTCCATTGCTCTCCTCATGCCTGAAACAGAATCCTAGAGAGATGGCGTAACCCCTTCAAGACCTCACAGCGGGTCAGCTGGGCCAGAATTGAAGCTGTTCTTCTTTATAGACTTATGGACACTGGATTCAGCACAGATGTCAGATGGAGAACTAGAATAATTTTCTTTTCTTGAAAGCTAAAAATAGAGACCCAGAGATTGCATTAGCCAGTGTGAAAAGTTGAAGTAAAAGACCAGATGGGTTTGGGGATTGAGTGTAAAAAGCCAGTTTGGCCTGTAAATAGAAAAGAATGAAGTGGCTATTCATTCAAATGTCTGTGTATGGGGGTGTAGGTATGGGAGTAAAGAGGTGGGGTAGCTGTGGATGTGACATATATATGAGACAGATAAAAATAGAGAAGGTTAACTCATTTATTTTTATTTTCCAAGCTGTACTGTGAAGTACAGCAGAACTTAAAGCTGGATTTCATTAAAGTCCATGTATTCTTAATATTTCATCACACATGTTCCTTGATTAATATAACTTCTATTTCTGGTAACAACTGCTTAGTTTTAGGCTTCCTTCCAGTTCAAATGTGAGATACTTTTGAGTGGGAGAATACCAAGAAAAGAGTTCTCAGGCTGCAAGTTCTATTAGCAAAAAGGTTCTCCACCTGCAAAGCATCAATGGAACCACTTTTATAATGCAAGCAATCTTTGAATTAGTGGTAGATCTTCCCCTTGGAGGGGAAGCATTCACTCAGGGGCACCGCTGCAACACTGCTGACCCACATGGGCAGAGAAATATGGGTGTCTTTCTACTCAGCACAGATTATACCAGAAACATTCTGTAAATTGACTTTTCCAGTTAGTAGCATCATTCTGTGATTTCAAGGAGGGCATATTTGCTCCTAAAGGTTCTGATAAATTATCAGAATTGATGTTTTCTAAGTAACATTTGCAATAACTTTAAGCTGAAATAAAATCTTATTATGGCATTTGTGTTGTATGGACTTTTCTTCTTTTTCCCCTTCCCTTTTTGTAAATCTATTTTTAACAATATTGATACAGAAATATTTTCAGAATGGGAAGATAAACTAAACTTGTCTTTCTTTATTATAATAAAATTAGCTTAAATTTGAGTGGAACTTATTCTAAACCTGAAGGAAACAAATTAGTTTAAAATTTGAGTGGGTCTTACCCTAAACCTGAAGGAAGCATTCCCTGACTTATAAACTTATTATAAAGCTGCAGTAACAGGATATGTAGTACTCCTAAAAGAATAGCCAAAAAGGTCAATGGAACAGAACTGAATCCTAAGCTTGACAAATAAATTCAAGCAACACAAAGTTAAGTTTGACAAGTGGTGTTAGACCAACTGGATCTCTCTAGTATAAAAAAAAAAAGCCAATTTTTAGATTTTTCAAAAAAACTTAAAATGGATGCATTATGCAAAATTTTTAAACAATTTAAACATAACAGAAAACTGAGACAACCTTGGGTGTGATAATACTTTTAGAAGCAACACCAAAGGCACAATCCACGAAAAGAAAAATAATATACCACATGTGAACAAAGTTTAACCTTTTTCTACTCTATGGAAAATAATGCCAAGAAAATGAGAAAGCATATCATAAATTGGGGAAAACATCTGCAAAACACACATCTAATAAAAAAGTTTCACAAAGAAAATAACCTGATTGAAAATGGGACAGACACTTTAATAAATACATCACCTAAGAAGAGATGTAGATGGAAAATAACCTGTGCAAATACATTCCATGTGTTCCTTGTTTTCATGCAATGCAATTTAAAACAGCAAGGAGATACCATTAGAGACCTATGTGGTTGACCAAAATCTAGAAAGAAAATGATCTCCAATGCTGATTAGGGGTGGAGCAGCAGGAACTCCCATCTATCACTGGGGAGGAGGCAACATGGCACCACCATTTTGGTAGTTGTTTAGAAAACTACACACTGTCTTAGCATATTTGTTTAATCCTAAAGAACTGAGAAATATCTATACAAAAATCTGAACCTAGATGCTTCTATTACCTTTATTCATAATAAGGAGTTAGGTATGTGTAGGCATAGGGGTTTAATGGAAGATCTTTGATATGACCTCTTCATTTATTTGTGAACCTCAAACTTCTCTAAAAAAAAAAAGTGATGAATAAGCCTCAAAAATAAACAAGTAGAACTTCTGAATAAATAAATATAAAAGTGGGCCAACTCATAAAAACATTTTCTTAATAGCATGTTTATAACTTCTATTTTTTCCCTAAGTTAGCATTATTTGTTTTGACAAAGAAAGATACATCAGCATGGGGTTAAAAATGTGATTTCTAGTGTTTCCCTTGGAATACATAGACAAAATGGAACCATGGAAGTTAATACGAAAAAGTAAAAGACTAAGGGGGAAATATCACCGATAAAAGACTAGTAAAGACAATATTATTTAAAAGACAATAAAAGAAATTATTAACAAATGTTGTCTTTCTAAATGCATAGAAATGGAGAGCAGTAGAATGGATTAAGATTATCATTTTTACTTTTACTTTTTAACGTCTTTCATTTTGATAGACTGATACTATACATAGTCACTTATGCAGTAAAAGTTGCAAGGACTATTTTTTAGACATATAAAAGCAGTGCTATTTTAATTAATTCATTTGGGTATCAGTAGCATCCAGTGAAAGTTCCTTTGAAAAGTATTCATTTAAAAACTAGGTAGCCTTTCCAAATAAAATGGACATTCTGGAAGAAAGAGGAGGAGAAGGAAGAGGAAGAGGAGGAGAAGGAGGAGGAGGAGGAGGGGGAGGAGGAGGAGGAGGGGGAGGAGGGGGAGGAGGGGGAGGAGGGGGAGGAGGAGGAGGAGGAGGAGGAGGAGGAGGAGGAGGAGGAGGAGGAGGAGGAGGAGGAGGAAGGGAGGAAGAAGAGGAAGAAGAAAGTTGATTAGGGAAGATCTTGTGTTGGTACCTAACAGATTTCTGAAAACTCATTAGACTCATGACATAGTCATTAAAGTAAATTTTAAAAGATAGATTCTCAAAAGTCAGAAGCTGCTGAACAAAACATGGAGCTATATCTGTCTAGAATGTCTGTGTCCTTCTTCTTTGAGCCACATGATTAGAAGATTGCTTTATTTCCCACCATAAGCTAAAGGAGCCCTGTAAGTAAGGGTGATCCATGATTGGAAACTCCCAGAGCCCTGAAGAAATTGGGAAAAGTTCTTCAAAGATAACACAGAGGGGCTGGGGATATGGCCTAGTGATAAAGTGCTCGCCTCATATACATGAAGCCCTGGGTTTGATTCCTCAGCACCACATATGTAGAAAAAAGCCATCAAATGGTGGAGTGCTAGCCTTGAGCAAAAAGAAGCTCAAGGACAGTGCTCGGGCCCCGAGTCTAAGCCCCAGGACTGGCAAAAAAAAAAAGGGGGGGCTGGGAATATGGCCTAGTGGCAAGAGAGCTCGCCTCGTATACATGAAGCCCTGGGTTCAATTCTCCAGCACCACATACCTAGAAAACGTCCAGAAGTGGCACTGTGGCTCAAGTGGCAGAGTGCTAGCCTTGAGCAAAAAGGAAGCCAGGGAGAGTGCTCAGGCCCTGAGTCCAAGCCCCAGGACTGGCCAAAAAAAAAAAAAAAGATAACACAGAATTTGTCTGCCAAATTTCAAGCAGTTGTTGGTAGAAGGGGCTTCAGTCAGATATTCTATGAGGGAGAAATTCATTTATTAATCTTCTAAACACCAGAGAACAAATTCCTGATGTCCCTTGCTGGCATGAAAGTCTCTAAGCTTAAAACTTTAAACAAGTACCATTCATCTAAGTCAGTATTATTATGAGATGAGAAAACTGAGCAAATGTCTGTAAATTAATAATGCAAAATAAAAAGAAAGAGCTAGGAAAGTACAGTTGCCACCTTAGAGACTACATTGTACATATTAAAACACTTTCCAGATTAGGAAAATATAGGTAGGAAAGTAGATACCTCACTAAAGAATCTATTTTGAATTGTAGAAATTTTTACATGAAGTCAAATTTCATAAATAGTAAGCCTCTCGAGTGTATTTCATATTCTGTATCTGCAAAATAGTTTTAAGATTTTCTCAAGTATTAATTGTTTTGATAAATGTATTGGGGACATACTATGATATCTCTGCTTTTACAAATGAGATATAAAAGAAATTTAATGACTTTCATAAGACAGAGGTCATAGAGAAATAGGATAACCTGGTCATACAAAAGTGCAAATCAAAAGAAAGTTGCAATTCCATTTCTCCCCAATAAGATGGTCCATCAACAAATACTGGCAGGAAATGCAGGGGAAAGAAGAAACCCTACTACACTGTTGGTGGGAATATAAACTAGGACAACTACTCTAGAAGGTGGTTTGAAAATTCCTCAAAAACTCAATATGTTGGGAGCCGATGGCTCATGCCTGTAATTCTAACTATTCAAGAGTCTGAGACCTGAGGGTCATGATGGTTCAAAGCCAATCTGGGCAGGAAAGTCCACAAGATATTGTATCTCCAATTAACCATCAGGAAACCAGAAGTGGCACTGAGCAAAAAGAGTTCAGGGACAGCTCACGAGTCCTGAGTTCAAGCCCTACAGCCAAAGAAAAGAAAAACTAGCCATAGAATTTCTCTACGCTCCAGATACCACAATAGGCATCTATGCAGAATATTATAAATCAAGATAGAAAAGACATGCCCACATCCTTGTTTATTACCACACTATTCATGATAGCCAAGATGTGGAAACAAATACCCTAGCAGCAGATTATGTACATATACTCATCTATCAGAAAAAATGGTATGTCACTTGTCATTTGCAGGGAAATGGATGGATCTAGAAAAAAATTATGTTCAGTGAAGTAAGTCAGGCTCAGAGAAACAGATGTCACATGTTTTCTGTTATAGATGGTAGTTAGATCTAATATACAAGCAAACATGGTAGGATATACAGGGTTACATGCGCAGAGATACAAACAAATTGACTAAGGATGGTATACTTAGGGAAGGAATCCAATGGCGTAACTTTGAACAACTAACAAATTGTCCAACAAGATGAATATCAGGGAGCTAAAATATGTTGGAGGGGGAAACAGGAATGGAAGGAGGAAGGGTGAGCAAATGCAGTCATTTTATTCAATGTATGTTCTGTAAAACATGAACTACATAACTTGAGGGTAGAGGAGGGATGGGGAAAGTGGGACAAGAATGATGGAAGGGTGACGTTAACCAAGATGTGCTTCTAATGAATTCTGGAATTGAAATCCTTCATACAACGCCTAATAATAAATAAATAAAAACTTTACAATTGTAACCATAACCCCTCTGGACATCATCTTGACAATAAAATTAAATTTTAAAAAATAAAGAAAAAGAAATGGGATAATAACCTAGAAATCTAGTCTGGCAGCCAATATGGGCTCTTTAAATTCTGTTAGTTCAATACCATCCATATACATATTTTCCTCCTCAGCATAAATGCTGGAAACTTCAGAATCTCACCCAACATGTTTCCAATTACTTACTCATGGGGCAAAATCCACCTGCAGGGAAAAGTGAGGATTTGATTTGAAGATCTAAAGAAACACCAACAGGAAGTTACTTCAATCCAAATCAAACTGTATCATGACTGTAGGATTTTGATTGATCCTATAAAATCTGCATGTCCCATCTTATAAACGAAAAACCCAAATACCACAAAGGCACCAAGAAAAAATATATCATTGAAATATTAGAAAAGAAAAAAGTCTTCTCAAATATAGAATGCATAAATTTTAGAGAAATTATCAAAAAGCCCTGTAGTGCTGTTTTGAGAAATTCAAACAAAAATCCAGTCTTTGTAGGTAAAACATCAAGGCCTGTGCCTCTGGAGTCCATGTTATTATTGATATTATTAATTCTTGTCAGAGCTGTGCTTTGAATTCAGCACCTTGGGATTGCTAGGCAGATACTCTTCTACATGATGCATATAGACCAAGCTGTTTTAGCTTTGGATATTTTTTGAGACAGGGTCATGTGTTTATACCTGAGCCAATCAGAAGCTTAGTTCTTACGTTTTCCCTTCCCGTCTAGTTTGTAAGGACAGGCATGAACCATCACATCCAGCTTTTCATTATGTAGCTCAATGGTAGCACTATTACTCAGCATATATAAGGCCAAGATTGGTTTCCAGCACAAGAAGAAAGCAAGAAAGGGAGGAAGGGTATGAAGGAAGGAGGGAGGGAAGGAGGGTGAGAGAAAGAAATTACCAAAGAATATTCAGGTCAATTATTAGAGTTAAAAACCAAAGGCAGAAATGTTGTTATATTGGGAAAACAAACTATAGACACAATTTTATTTCTCCCTCTAAATAGATGCAAGCAAAACACATAGTATGCCACAAGTAGACAAAAACAACAACCTTGATTTCAATATGTATTTATTCAACCAATACTGTGTGTTGTTTGATTTTCATTGTCAATGATTCTCCTCATTAAAAAGAAAATGATTCTCACAAAAGAACTGAGATACTTCTTAAATCTTGGTTTCTTTATCCACTAGAACTTATACAATGCATCAACTAATTATGAGGGGAGTTTAGAATTTTTTTTATTATTGTTGTTAAGTTTTAAATTTGAGTATTTTTCATTGTCAAGCCAGCCAGTTCTCCTCCAGGTATTACAAGTATATGTATATGCAGTCTCCTCCAGGTATAGGCAAGTTTGGAAGGGCATGAAAGCTCTTGCTATTCAATTTCCTTCCCACTATAATAGACTTGAGTTAGTTATTATTTACACATTCCTAATGTAACATAATGTTCTTCCTTTCTTGAAGGACATCACATAGAATGTATTTTTGTTCTGTTTAGTCTGAATTTTTTTCTCTATCATAATTTTCTCGGTTAAAATAAAATCCTTAGGTCTTTCAGTGTTACCAGATCAATGTAAGGAAGAGCATACAACCCTTAAGTAACTGTAAGGTGTGGGATAAGAAATGCTAGGATTCAACGTGTGAGAAATGGACATAGAATGAGCAGGTTCACTTCAACATTCACGTGCTTCCCAAAACTAATAACAGGGGCTGGGAATATGGCCTAGTGGTAAAATGCTTGCCTCATATACATGAAGCCCTGGTTCAATTCCTCAGCACCACATATATAGAAAAAGCCGGAAGTGGTGCTGTGGCTCAAGTAGTAGAGTGCTAGCCTTGAGCAAAAAGAAGCCAGGGACAGTCCTCAGGCCCTGAGTTCAAGCCCCAGGACTAGCAAAAACCAAAACAAAGCAAAACTAATAACAAAGGAAGCTTTGTTTTCACTTCCTGTGTCATATATGAGTGGCTAAAAGTAAGTCTCCAAAAACAGAAAATTTGTCTTTGACTTAGGTATCATCCTAAATAACATTTAATAAAATGTTGATTAAATAGTTTTGTTTCTACATTTATGTTTCACCCTGATCAGTCAACTTAATCATAATTTTCATCACTTTCTACTTTTAGACATACTCTAGATTCTTGTTTCTGCTGGTTGGGATAAGAAATCCAATTATTATCTTAAACCTTTCAATGATGAAAAATTGTTGTTTCTCTGTGTTTTTAAGGAAAACTAGATGGGTCATTGAAAGTGTTCTACCATAAGCTTGCTCAAAACATTAGTGGTTGGTTGCTTTTAGCTTCTTATGCACAAATATCAAGAGAAATGTGCATTTGTGGTCATGTCCTCTAGGGTTTGATGAAATGATGTCAGATCAGTAAATGATGTTTTACTGTTATGTATGCTTGGAGGCAAAAAAGAAAGTACTTGCTGTAATAAGGAGGTCAGATCTGGCCAGCGCCATCATTGACTGTGGAGGAGCGTCAGATTGACCCCAGCTCAGATTAGATCAGAAGCCAACTCCATCTTCACTAAGATCTCCCTCACCCGATTCAGGGAAGCTCCTCTTTATTATGATAAGTTATGTAAATTGACCACCTGAGGCCTGGGAGGTTCAAGGGAAACTGTGCCCTTCCATGAGTAGAGTATTCACCTGACATCAAATCCTTGCACCAGTTCTAACTAGAATGATAGGTTAGTCCAAACAGATACTATGAGACAGACTGTAACTCTATTGGCCACCTGTGTGTGGCCTAGCATGCTCTGTAAGTGCTGTATCCTCATTGGCCACTTGTCTGTGGCAAGGTTGACTGTGATGTTTGCCTTATGACCAGGCTGGAAGGCCACACCTGCGGGCGGTTTTGGCTCCTGAGTCTGGGCCTCGACCCTGCACACGTGGTTGGTGGTTCCAGCTCCAGAGTCTGGGCTGCGACCAAGACTGGTCAGTTCACTTTTTGTTCACGTTTTACTTCCCCAATAAATCCATCTTTTATCATCTTGTAGTTGGAGACTGTGTGGTGGACTCTTGGAGGAACCAGGAATCCCCTCCCTTGGGGGGGAACCCCGTTTCATTGTAGCAAACTCCACTTCACTTGCCTGTGGGGATTATTTATTGTTTTCAATTATATTTTCTTATTACCATTTCATAAGAAACTATGGCCATGTTGACGACTAACCTTGCATTCAAACTTCTAGCTGTACAGACATAAACTAATGAGAAGTTCTCATCAGTTGCACACACATGCAAATGAGAAGATGGTGATCAAAAGGATGTTCAGTCACATTAGATTATTTAGTTTAACAGTAACTGAACAGCTAAGGAGCAGTCCTGCTCTAAGGGCTGACCTGAAAACCAGGGTAAACTAAATATAAGTTTTAGTGTTCACATTATAACCACTTCTAAACTCTGGTGATGACTCCATGATAGAGAGCTGCACCCCAACCCGTGAGACTAGTTTCTTATAGTTTGACATTTAAAAATGTAGGAAGCACTTGTTCACCTCTATCCCTGGGTAGCAACCATGGTAACGGACAGTAAAAAATGATCACAGTCATAGACTATAGAAATAACCATAATAGTAGTAGAAATGCCATGGTAACTGTTGGGCTGGTTTACTTATGATTGAGTACTGGATAGTTTTAGCCCACTCAAGCTTGCTTAGTAGTAATGGGAAAACATGGTCACAATTGTTAAAATAAAGTTGGTACTAGGTCAGCCTGACCACAATATTCTGCTTCTGTAAACGGCTTGCTTAACCCATTTGTAACTTGCTCTACTCCCTGCATTAGCCCCCTGCATCAGTGCTACGTGACCACCTGTTGTCAATTCCTGATATCGAGGCTAGTTCCCGATGTCAAATCCAAAATAGATAACTGAAAGGGTAGATAGCCAATAGAAATAGGACAAGACTTACTTGCTAAATGCCATCCAATCAAGTACTTACCAAGTTGGAAATACCCTGCCCCTGTTGTAATCACAATAAAAACCCTGCCTATCTGAGGATTGAGACTCTAAATCCAGGTCCACTGTGTTGGTGATGGTTGAGAGTCCAGGCTCAAGCTTGCAATAAAGACTCTCATACGTTTGCATCAGTATCGGCTCCTTGGTGGTCTTTGGGGACCGTAAATCTGGCATAACAGTGCCTCTACCCTTTGCTTTGAAAACTGATATCCACAGGTCAAGAGGAAAACTAAACTAAAGAGCTTTCAAAGGGGTAGCAGAGACCCTTCTTCCAATTATCCATTTCCTTATGAAAGACTCATCCTTCATCTTCTTTTGCTTCAGCCTTTATTACAATGAGCTGAAAAGCAGTTTCACCTTAATCTGGGAAAATAAATATTGGAACCCCAACTGAAAAAAAAAAGAAAAAAAAAGAGGAAATGTGTACAAGCCTTCATTATTTAAGCACACCTCCAGTTTCAGACCTGACTAAAAATGTGAATAGTGAAGAGGGGATGAGACACAAAAGAATCCATTCTTTACACACGTCTGAAAACAGGAAGTGATGAAACCCAGGGGACAAAGCTTATTTCTAGTGCTTCCAAACCCAGTTTCCAGATGAAAGTGCCTTGGAGAGGTAGCTTGAAGCCTTGCTTTGTTAAGCCAACGATGGGCTTACCTCCAAAACTTCAACCAGCCAGTCTTGTTCTTTTCATTCTGTTGTGAGCCTGTTTCAAGAGCAAAGAACGTTTGTTGTTTGAGGACTAGATGTTATTAAGGGACTTCAGAAACCAAATAGTCCTGAGTCCATGCACTTGCATACCAATGTTTCTGGTACCCACTAGGTCTCTCAGATAATTGGAAGTTATGTATATCCTATAATAACTGAGCAATTTTGTTGTTGTTGTTGTTTTCCCTATAGCAGTTACAATTAAGGGAACAAAGTAACATCAGTTCAAAAACTCCAACATGATAAGAAAACCAAAATTAGAGTTATGACTTATGTATAAAAGAAAAACAAGAGAAACTCTCCTTTGTTCTCTATTTTAAAACTGCAAGCATTTTAAAAAAGAAAAAGTTGGATGGAGAGGAGAGAGATTGGAAAGTGTGAGTGAAAGACAGTATGTAGAAAAGTAGGTTATACATAAATAGCATGAATAAATACTAACTGTACAATTCTTCAAAGTAGAAAGATTTCATATGATTTCTCTCACCCCTTCATGCATATCAATGCATACTGACAAGCTAGTGTTCTTGTGTGTGAGTAATATAATCAAGACTGAAAGGATCACTGAGGAAATAGGCGAGTTTCCAAAGCCAGTCATACTCCAGATATGTAGACAGTGATCACATTTCTCTCATTGTAAGTCTGTACATAAACTCCAGGTAGACAAACAAACCTTTAAAATATACATACAGTTGTTTCTATTATATGGTAAATTATCCGAGAAGTCACATACTGAAGGATTGAATCTTGGAGTTTTTATCAGAGAATTAGCAGTCTGCAGGCAGCCAATAGTTACAAAGGCCTGCAGCCACAAATACCCTTAACATTGTCAGGAAACAGACCAGAGAGGAAAGAAAAAACAAAAACAATACTAACAAACCAATTCAGCTTCAGTAGAGAGCTGACTTGGGATGCCATGGTGACCAGAGATGAGCAAGGAGACAGGACACAGGATGAAAACATAGAGACGTGGCATGGAGTAATGGCAAGTGAGCTATCCTGACCCTAAGGGTCAGGTCAGGGGGCAGGGTCACAGGAAGCTCCCAGTCCCAGGCACTGACTGACAGGTTCAGTAACCTATAGGCAAAGTGCCCAACCCTGTCTCTAGGGATTCAGGAATACCTATCGCCTGAGGATGGGACTTCCTTTCCTCTAGGAATTCAGGCACACCCATCAAGACAAGATACCAGATAGTAGAACTCACCATGTGGCCAATGATGGTGCTGGCCAGATCTGACCTCCACACTACATTTCCATGTGACAAAGTAATATCTGGTCCATTTCTCAAGTGAAGCATTAAAGGATACAGTATTTCTTATTTACTACTGATTCATTTTTGTTTTTCACTTCATTAACTCTGTAATTCCTCCTTGTATATTTCTTTCACTGATATGCTTATTCTCTCAGATGTGTTTGTTTGTTTTCTTAAATCTTGGACCTACGTTCAGGAACATTTATCATCCACAACTTTTATCATATAAGGTAGATCAGAATCTGTACTGACCTTTCACCAATTTAGAAATTAATGTTCACCTTTTCCCAGGAGAACCAAAACCATGAAATAATGTATTTTACAATACATTTTTAGAGAATTGCTCATGTTTAAGGGAAATTGGACCACCATAAGCAAATTCTTGAGCTCATCTCTAAAAACAATGAAAGCACCAAATGTGACTCTAACATTCTGGGTCTTTTTCTAACAACAACTTTCTTCAGTACTTTCTTCTATCCAGTCCAACCTTTGTGGGGCCCTCAGAGAAAACTAGACACTAGCTATACTCATACAAGTCATACAATGATATTAAAACATGCTCCCCCCAAGTTCCAGTACTATTGGGGATTGAACTCAGTTCCTTACACATGCTAGATAAGTACATGAATTCTGCAATACATTGCAGCTCCCAAGGTATTGATCTAGATGAGTTAAACTTTGCACACTAAACTTTCCAACTTTAAAGGAAGCCTGAAGAGAAGTCTTTAACTCGATGAACATCTGTTGTTGGGAAATCTTCATCATCAGGGGAGAATTTTAGAGACTCGAATTCTCTGTCTCTGCACGTACTACCTTGTCTGCAAATGAGTAAACAGAGAGAATGCAGTATTAGCAACTGCCTACTCATCATGTTTTCAGTTTCCTCTAGCTAATGTTTTGACATAGAAGCCTTAGCCGCAGGACTAGTGAACTTCCATACATAGAAAACAAGTGCCCCAGAAGCGTGCCTTCTCCCCTCAGTATAGACTAACCCATTCCAAGGACATGTAACCACTGGCTTCACTGTCCAAGAGTGAAACATCAGAGAGCTAGGGCCAAGCCCTCCATTCCAGAACTTGTAACCATTATTTAAATTAGTCAATCCTAACCTGGTCGAGCCCTTTTAGCTTCTCTCCTGGTTCTTCCTCGGAGCCCTCATGCTTCCTTGCCTTACCAACTCACTCTACCTGTAACCCAAGACAGTATTCTCTCCTGTGGACCTGTAATAGTGCAGAATGCACCCCACACCCCAATCTCTTGAGAACTGTGAATAAACATTTCTTTTTCATGGTAAACATCTCTCTTGAACTCACTATTTTTGAATAAAACCAAATTCTTGATTACATATTTTTAAGGTCCCAAATTAACATCAGCTTTGAATACGGAGCTTCATTGCAAAACTGAACCAATGGTCATGCTACCAGAATCCCACATAGCACCTTTGTGTGCCTGAAACACAGAAAGGTGCAGGTGGAGCAGACCACTCTGTATAGCACGGGCTCTGCAGTTCTCTTGGGAGGTAAAAAGTACACATGTCCCTCTACAAATGACCTTTACAGGCCAATACCAGCATGTGTTCAATGGAAGTAAATATTGAAGGCAAATATTTGCAGATTTTATTGCTAAATAAAACGGGAAGGTTATTTGTGATGTTATCAATGTTTCCCTATTGTAACCATTCTGATTAGCTCCTGGCCCATATTTTATCCAAAGGGTTATATCTACTGAGCATGGGAAAATGCTACTTTAATCAAGCAATATGTTTGTTTTTTTAGTCAAATCAAAACCTGCTTGTTTTCTGATTGCATGTGGTACAGTGTGTCACATTTAAGGAATTTTGCTCTATGATTTACAAAAAAAAAAAGATTTCTTACACATTCATCAATAAATAGACATTTTAAATCCCATCCTTTTTCTTTTCAACAGTGTGAGCCCAGAGAGAATATGGATAATGGATGACTTCCAGCGCAAAGAGATGGCCGGAAAGAGAGAGGGATTGAAGTGAAACTGGGGTTTGTTTGTTTGTTTATGTTTTATGGTCAACTTGTTAACTAAATGAACTCAAACCATGTTTCAAAAATTTACATTTTATGCTGATAAGCATTTATCTGAAGTGCTATTTCTTCCATATCATTTGTGATTCAAAGAGTAATATAAAACTAAACTCAAATTTTGGCAGAGCTTAGAACATTTTTAAAGGGAAGAATAAGAATGTTCACGTTATAAAGATACATTTAAATGTTGTTTTTTAATGTACTAACAAGTGTGTGTGTGTGTGTGTGTGTGTTACTAAGGAAGAAACATAGGGCCTGCTTTATACTCTGCCTGTAAACTACTCTCCACCCTACCTTCAGACTTTTGAGTTCAAAATAACTTATACTTCTAAAAATAGTTGTAAAAAGTACTACAGTAAGATAATTACAGCAGGGATCCAGTGGCTCATGCCTGTAATCCTAGCTACTTACATGGCTGAGATCTGAGAAATGTGATTTGAAGCTAGCCTGGGCTGTGAGACTCTTATCTCCAATAAACTTCTCAGATAAAAGCCCAAAGTGGGTCTGGGGCTCAAATGGTAGACCTCTAGCCTTGAGCAAAAGAAGGTCATGGATGGCACCTGAACTGAAGTGGTAAAGACCTGTCTAGAAAAAGTGTCCCTGAGTTCAAATCCCAGTACTATCGATAAAAAGAAGAACATAACAGGGAGACAATCACGGATCATGAAAATATCCTGTTCCTCATATCCTTTTGCTCCTTAATTTAGCATTTATTTATGATTTTTTTACTTGGGTAAATTCTCATTGTGGTGCTTTCTACTTATCGCTTTTCATTTCCTTTATTATTGTATATTCATTCGCTGTCATTTTACCATCAGAAAAAGCCTTCCATTTCCCTTATCTATTTGCTCATAAATATCAGCAGGAATCCATCAAATTGTGTTTTTCAACAAGTTATTATCAATTGCTATCATTAATTGGGTAGTTCAAAATGCCCCAGCTTTAAGAACCTGATGAACTTTTGAGTTATTGTCATTTCTGAGCTCTTTAAATTGAGCAAAGTTGTTAATATAGAAGTCCTGCAGTTGCAATGAGGACAAAAGACCCTGATTGTGAGACTGTGTCTCAGCAAACATGTAGAAACTTGGATTTATGGAGTTTTCCCACCATTCTTTGACTGAAAGTGTTCACTGTAATCAAAGAGTTTACTATTGTGCAGACAGCATGATTTAAGTTGCACAGCTGCTCTTCTTGTAGCATTTTGAGAGTTATGGGTTAGGGTCTTCCAAGACTTGAATATGATCTCATGTGCAATGTCTTGGGATTTTTATTGCCAATGAAACAATGTGAGGAGGTACAGGAACCCTGTCTTCATGAATGGACTCATGCTGCTTTGGAATGAGTGGGCTAGTTATTTGTGAGTAAGCTGCTCCAAAAAAGGAGTTTGGCCTTATTTTTTTTTCTCTCTGTCTTATGTGTGCTTACTTGGTCTTCAACTATGTCATCCTAGCATACAAAGGCCCTTACTAGATGGATAATTGGGCAACGAATCTCAAGAACATTTTCTGCCTCCGTGAGCTTAGAGCCTACATCCTCTGATTTCAGCTTCCTGAGTAGTTAAAGTTGTAGACATGAGCCACAGGCCCCACCGCCTCTCTCTCTTGTTCTCATTTATCCCGTTGCCTCCTTTTCATCTGTAAACTTGTGCCTAATCCTTTTACTAGTATTAAGGAAATTGTTCATGCTTGTTAAAAAATTTATTTTTAGTATTCTTTCTAATTATCTAGGTCTGTGATTCTTAACCCAATTTATATAATGGAATTTCAGGGAGCACTACTTGACAAATACTGATGCCTAAATCCCAGTTCCCAGATATTTTGATTATTTAAACAGAATGAAGTCATCATTCCTATACTTAACAATTCTCCCCAGTGAACCTTCAGTGAATCCAGGATTGATAATCATGACCCAGAGAAAGCACTCAGCAGTGATCTAGTTGAATGTGAGCATTCATTACAAAGTCGTCAGTTAAATTTTGAATTTTGTTTCCCTCTTGGCACTGGAATTTTATTTTGCACTCATATAAAGTTTGAAAATCAGTTACCTTCAAATTTGTCATCCTAAAGAAAAGTAAGCGAAACTCCAGGAAGAGACCAAACCTTGCTCAAGAGTTCACATCTTATAAGTAAACCATGAGGCTCGTACTACCAAGATGCCTTCAAAATATAGTATTGCTTACTTGCAAAACTGTTTGGTGTAAACCAACTGAACAACTCATGGGGGAAGAGGGAAAGAGGGAGGGCGGAGGGGGGAATGAGGGAGGAGGTAACAAACAGTACAAGATATGTATCCAATGCCTAACATATGAAACTGTAACCTCTCTGTACATCAGTTTGAATATATATATTATTGCTTCTTTGTTTTATAGACAGCCCTTGGCAGGTACTGGATGTGTTCTCTCTCCCCAAATATGTGTCTCCATTCTATTTTCCAGCTGGTTCCCACTAGATGTTTATATATGGTTAATTAAATCGTATTGTGGGGGAAATTTCAGTATTAAGTGTTTTGAGGTAACACACTTCCTTCCACTTACTAAATAGCACAAATTCTCCATGTTGTAAATTTTGTTTCTTCCAGACCCTTGACTCCCAAACCTTACATTCATTTGAAATATAAGAACACAATGTCATTAGGTAAAGTCTCAGTAGCCCTGAAGACTACCTGAAAAATGACAGAAATAGTACCATGATTTCCTGTATGAGAAAGCCAACTGGGTGGAAGGTTCTCAGCATTAAAAACTAAAAGCAAAAGCACACTGTTTGCGCCATCTGCTGGAGACAGCATGTACTTCTTCATTTCCACTTGGAGACCTTAACTTTTATCCTTCATTTATTAGTACCTTTGTTAATAGTTTTTACATCATAGGGTTACCGTAAGCTGACAAAATATACAAACTAAATTTAACAGCAGTAGAATCATAAATATTCCCTGGAAAGGTAGATATGGGACAAAAAAAATAAATGAAATCATAATAAACAGGGTTTCCACACAGCAGAAATGAAGGGGCTATAAGTTTAATGTAAAGTTAGATAGGGTAAAACAATAGGCTTATTTTAGTACCTGTGGAGTTTGACTTCACCTCTAAAACATTAGGGTGGAGCTATCAAGTATAAAGCTAGGTATATAAGAACAACTTGCATGGAAGAGACCTGATACATGTAGATTGGAAGGTGATCTTCAATTCATGTCTTCACCTGAGGTACTGGGTTATATGGGGCTGCCAAGAAAGAATGTGTGGAGAGCAAACAAGAGGGAAGACGGTAGATTAGAAAAAGCTAGGGCTGGGAATATGGCCTAGTGGCAAGAGTGCTTGCCTCCTACACATGAAGCTCTCTGTTCGATTCCCCAGCACCACATATATGAAAAACGGCCAGAAGGGGCGCTGTGGGTCAGGTGCTAGCCTTGAGCGGGAAGAAGCCAGGGATGGTGCTCAGGCCCTGAGTCCAAGGCCCAGGACTGGCCGGAAAAAAAAAAGAAAAAGAAATACCTAGCACTTTCCTGTGTCTTTATGGTTCTGACAGAGGCCAGAAAATTTGTGACAGAGATGGTGAATTCATGTGGAAAGGCAAAAGAGGATAACAGTGAAGAGCGGAGAGCTAGAGAACAGGATAAACGCAGACATCCTGAGCTTTAGATTTACAAAGGACTCGGGGGTCTCTAATGTAGAACACTAAGCAAAATAGTGGGGATGATGGGAGCCCCTTGCCAAATATATAAGCAAAAGAGAAAAGGAGAGTCTCCTCAAAAGGCTCCATGTATATACAAGCTGACAATCTCCCTCCCACCCCCGCCCCCGCCAAAATTTTTTGTTTGAGTTGGAAAAGTTGGAGATCTGTATGTGTGCATCAAGCAGACATCAGAAGAAGGGCTTGGACATATCCTAGCTCACTCACTGGTGCTATAAGTGAGTCTTGTTTATGAGAGGTCATAAGGAAGGGTAGCTAGGGAGGAAAAGAATGATGGGAAGGATAAGTCTGATGGCGATGCATTATACACATAAAGGGATATGTTAAATTGTAACCCCCTTGAACAACTATTGGTAGATGTTTTTAAGTAAGTTAAAAAGACAGAGCTCTCCTCAACTAAGGAGTACATTTTTATACTTCTGATCACCATAGTCTTCCCTTCCTCCATTGGTATATCAAATGACCACCCTGAACACTAGTACCCTGAACACCCTGAACACTAGTATGGACCAAGAAGACTGGTTGGAATGTGGACTGGGGCTCGTGGACACAAAATATGTGTGTGGAAATAAAAGCTTTGTGCTCAACCCTTTACTGAGCCACTGGAAGGGACTGCAGGCCACACATGTACAAATATATTACAAGAACTGAAGATGTAACTCTGAGGGCCAGAGACTAGTGCAATCTACCCGCACTCTGACAACCTACAAATAACCCTTTATGTTCTAACCTATTTGGAATTCAGAGAAAAAAAATGAACTTCCATATTCACAAATTAAACTCCGTAGGACATATGCAGAGAGAGGGAAAACTCAGTCTGGTATGCAGCAAGGAAGAAATGTTGACTGATGGTTGTGTTGTGATTATCGTATTTTTTGTTTTTTGTCTTATCATTCTCTGTTCTTTTTTTATCCCTTTTCACTGTTATTTCTTACACCTATACCTCATATATGTTTCTTCTTTTTGTAACCTTATTCTTGTCTTTTTTCTTTTCTTAACCCATTCTCCCTATCACTTAAAATTATTAATGTTTATAGTTTTAATAATTTTTAAACGTGCCTGGCTAGCTCAGTAGGTAAAGCATGATACTCTTAATATTTTTTTTTATTTTTTTTTGTTTTGGCCAGTCCTGGGCCTTGGACTCAGGGCCTGAGCACTCTCCCTGGCTTCCTTTTTGCTCAAGACTAGCACTCTGCCACTTGAGCCACAGCGCCACTTCTGGACATTTTCTGTATATGTGGTGCTGGGTAATCGAACCCAGGGCCTCATGTATACGAGGCAAGCTCTTTCGCCACTAGGCCATATCCCTAGCCCCTTAATAATTTTTTTTTTTTTTTGCCAGTCCTGGGGCTTGGACTCGGGGCCTGAGCACTGTCCCTGGCTTCTTTTTGCTCAAGGCTAGCACTCTGCCACTTGAGCCACAGTGCCCCCTCTAGCCATTTTCTGTATATGTGGTGCTGGGGAATAGAACCCAGGGCCTCATGTATATGAGACAAGCACTCTTGCCACTAGGCCATATCCCCAGCCCTCCCCTTAATAATTTTTAAACATCTACTTTACCCAGTAATTGTCCTAGCCCCTTTCTTTCCTT
This sequence comes from Perognathus longimembris pacificus, assembly GCF_023159225.1. Classification (NCBI taxonomy): domain Eukaryota; kingdom Metazoa; phylum Chordata; class Mammalia; order Rodentia; family Heteromyidae; genus Perognathus; species Perognathus longimembris. The sequence goes on along the minus strand of NC_063162.1, from coordinate 132,285,756 downwards.
GTTTCATTGGAGATGTAGTTGATGTTTCCCACTGGCTATTTTTTCCTCTACATTTGAGTATATTTTTGTTCCCAATTATTTTGCTTCTGAGTGTACTAGGATCATAACCTCAAGTACAGTGACCATGCAGAAAATCTGATAAATTAAAAAAAAATCTATCCTAACAGATGGACAAATCACAATGAAGAAACATAAGAAAGATGAAAAATCAAGGCAATACAGCTCTTCCTAAAGTCCACAAGATCTTTGTAGCCAATTCTAAACATTTAACTTTAGTTTTGGTTATGATTTGATTGAAACATCTGAAAGAAGCCAGATGTCTAGTTTTAAAAATAATCAATAACCTCATTTGTGGTGGATAGAATGTACCTATACATCTCCAAAAAATCACATTCAATGATATGCTAGTGGTTACAGATAAATTAACTGAAGCCTAATAGACTCCCTGAGGAGCTCAACTAGCATTATTTTTTAGATAGACCTAGGTCAAAGCCTAACAAAATCAGCCCTAGAAATGGATACAGGCAAGAGAAGGGATGGAGCCAGAGTAAGAGAAGTAAACAAATGAAGGGAGAAAGGTAAGGAGAATTCAATCAAGTATTCATTGTATGTATCACACAATTGAGAAAAGCAAGGGAATGAGTGGGTCAGAGGGGGTTGAGAATGTTGAAGGGGTTTTACTGGTGAGGATGCATTATATTCATGAACTTCTTCATGAAATGACACCTCCTTTGTGCAACTACTACATTTTTTAATTAAAAAAATGACTTGAAGGGGCTGGGGATATGGCCTAGTGGCAAGAGAGCTTGCCTCGTATACATGAGGCCCTGGGTTCGATTCCCCAGCACCGCATATACAGAAAACGGCCAGAAGTGGCGCTGTGGCTCAAGTGGCAGAGTGCTAGCCTTGAGCAAAAAGGAAGCTAAGGACAGTGCTCAGGCCCTGAGTCCAAGGCCCAGGACTGGCCAAAAAAACAAAAAAAACAAAAAACAAAAAAAAATGACTTGAAAACAACAGATGAATGAAGTAACAAAATCAACCAAAGTCTTAGCCATCAAATTTAGCAACACAGATGAAAAGTTCAGCAAGGCTATGGAAATTTTGAAAAGAAAACAATGTGGAAATGTTACAAACTAAAATCTGAGTTGGTAAAGTCACACTGAGTTTTAAAGTAATGGAGCCATAAAAGGTATTGAAAGTATATAGAACCCAAAGGAAAGCAAAAACAGCTGTACTCTATCTGACAAAGATTTCAAAGTTAGCCCAAAGAGACACAAAAGGTTACCTCATATTGATAAAGGGAATGATCCATTAACAATATATAACCATTCCATGCACACATTCTGCAAACATAAAATCATACTTGATTTCATAAAACAAACACTACTAGACATAAAAAAGCACTAGTAGGTCTAAACATAATAATAGTGTGCGACTTTAATAGGTTTATCTTCCAGATTTGACCCTCCTCTCAAAATGGGAAAAATGTCCTACAAATACCAAAATAATAATAATAATTGTCTCAGTTCAGATCATGATGGAATTAAAGTGAAATCACTAGCAAGAGAAACTACAGAAAATACATAAATACATGGGAATTCACGACAAAAATAAATTTATTTGTTCAAGTTCTGAGTCTGGAAATCCAAGATCAAGGCACTACATGGTTTGATGTCCTCTGAAGTCTCCGTGTCTGTTTCCAAGATGATACTTCAAGACGTATCTTCTAGAGGGGAAGAATGCTGTATCTTCACATATCAAGAAAACAAAGGGAAAAATATTGAAGAAGGTGCAGCTCTATTAAAAATTCTGCAGACAGTTTGATCCTCTGTGAAAAGAACATGATTGTGGCCACAAAGAAGCAAAAATTATCTTGACCTATCTTGAGCACTTTTTGAAAAGTTATTTATTTTTAACTTTTATATCTGACTCAATATTACAGTACCTAATAGGTACTATTAGGTTTGCAATTGCTAGGCTTAGTCCAACTGTATAGCTAAAACTGCTAGAAGATAACATCTATAGGAAACATTTCCCTCCCTACTCTTCTGTAACTTGCCTAGCTAATGCCAACTGAATGCACTGATTAAATGTATTAATTCATGACTTTCTTCTTTGGCTATGCAAGTTTATAACCTTACTTGAAGTAGCTTGAATCTGTGTCCCTACCTTTTAGTTACATTTGGCTCAAAATCAACTATTTTACCTTCTTGAAAGCAGATATCTCATTCTATGTTGACATTTCTCTTTATTTTGCTCTACAAGACAAAATATCACTTAAGCTAACTTATTCCCTGCCCTGCTTCGCTTGCTTTCCTGGCTGCAAACCTTAGGTCAGGAACGTGGTTGGCAGCTCAGCAACCCTCCCACTGTCTGGTATTCCTATGTGATCACTTTCTCAGCTATAATACGTCTTCTGGATCTTGGGGAGGAACATGTAAAAGAATCACCAGACTCTTCCAGATATGCTTTGTTTTCTTGGAAAAATTTAGAATATTTTCTTTTTGCTTATTAAAATGTAACTTTTGCAGCTTTAAATGTCATTCATTTCATCAGAGAATCCCATTTCAGTATTTTTCCATTGTGAACTAGTTGAACATTTTCAGAGGCTGTCACATTGACCATTGAATTTCAGGGCCCTTGCAATTTCTTTTTCTTAATTCCACAGAGAGAAGAGAATTGAATTCCAAAGAACTCTGACCTACTCTCACTCATACTCCCATGGTAGCATTCAATTTCAAATTAAAATCTTCAAATATATTTATGTTCAAGAGTATATACACAGGAAATAGCTACAGTGAGGCCTGAACATTTGGTTCATTGGCTGCTGACTGGTCCTATTTTTCTCCTCCTCCTCCTCCTCCTCCTCCTCCTCCTCCTCCTCCTCCTCCTCCTCCTCCTCTACCACCACCACCATCATCATCGTCGTCAGCATCATTATCATCAGTAGCAGCAGCAGCAGCAGCAGCAGCATCATCTTGCCTTTAGTTATACATTGGGGTTACAATTCAACATGTCAGTTTATGAGTACAATTCATCTTGTTCAATGCCACCTCTTCAATCATTCTCTGTCACCTCTCCCACCCCTACTAATCCCCTCAATTTTCCTAGTTTCATTCTCATGCATATACATTGAATATTATGACTGAATTCTCCCATCCTTCTCTTCATTCTTCTATCCTCTCTCTTTGACTATACCCCCTACCCTGTCCCCTCTGACACCTCAAATATCAGGCTCCTAGTATTTATTCTGTTACACTGTAAGTTAATTGCTCTAAGGAGTTATACCATTGGAATATCACACCCCCCCCTGCATATACCATACCTTAGTTAATCCATTCATGTACCTGTGACCCAGCATATGTGCACATCTATACTTATACATTAGAACTAAATTCTACATATGAGAGAAAATGTGTTTTCCTTTGTCTCTCTTGGCTAGACTTACTTCACTTAACATAATTTTCCCAGATCCATTCATTTCTTCACAAATGATATATCATTATTCCTGATGGATGAATAAAATGCTTTATGACCAATGCCTTTTTCATTTTCTCTTTCAATGCTCTGTAAACTTTCTAAAAGATTGAAATGATGGGTTACAAATTTCCTCTAATCTACTGGAATTTTCTATGCCTCTGAATATTTGTATCTATTAGAAAGTATTTCATTTCTTTTCATCTGTGCCAATGACATTGCCAGCTACATGATGCTTCATCAATCATAGGAAACCATACAATTTCCTATAGGATCTTCCATATGCTCACTTCATATAGCAGACACTTTAAATTTCTGGGTTTCATTCTATGCTTAAATACATTTTACTACTAGAGTAATGTGTGCCCTAAATTGTCCTGTTCAATTCAAAGCTACCTTTAAATGTGGAATCTTATCATAACCAGGTAACTATAAATGAATTTTTAATATTTATTTAATTTAACATTTATTTTATAAAACTATGTTAAATTGAAACTTCTTTGTGCAACTATCTAACAATAATAAAAACGAGTTTAAATAAAACCAAATAAGCCAAAATCACAGGCAAGTCAATATCTATAGGAAAAACAAATTGCATTTGTCCCCAGTTGACTGGGCTGTTGTGGAACACTTGTAGACTTCTGGGTGGAGGAAACAGGTCATTTTGGGTATGTCCTTGAAGGCTCTACCAGGAATCTCTTCTGCTTTCCCTCCTCCTCCCTCCCCTCCTCCTCTCTCTCCTCCTGCTCTCATCCTTCCTTTCTCTCTGTCATTTTCAGTATCTCCCTCAGCCTCCTTCCTGGCTGATAGGAGGTGTGGTAATTCTCTGCTTCATTTTTCCCCTGTGGTCATGTTCTGCCCAGGGCATGGGTCTAAGGAACTGAGAACAGAATCCTTTGAAGTAAAGAATCAAAATAAATCCTTTAACCCTTAAAAAAAAAAAAGAAAAACAAGTTGTAATAAATTCCCTGGTATAATACTGTGACATTTGTTTTCTGTCAACACTTTTGTAGTAAACAAGAATTACAAGGATTTTCCAGATGTAAAATAACATACATTAAGAAGCCTTAGCAAGCTACTCAAGAGGCTGAGATCTGAGGATCAGGGTTCAAAGCCAGACAGAGCAGGAAAGCCCATGTGACTCTTATCTCCAATTAACCACCAGAAAACCAGAAGTGGTGCTGTGGCTCAAGTAGTAGAGCACTAGCCTTGAGCTGAAGATCTCAGGGACAGTGCCCAGGCCCAGAGTTCAAGCCCCAGGACTGACAATTTTAAAAAAGAAACATTAACAAGGGTTTGTTTTAAACAACAAAAAAAATCTTAAATACAGAAGTCACATAAAACTCATAATTGTTCATAGTGTTTGGGTTATGCATTTTCTAATGATCAAGCTTGTATGTTAAGTTTTGTAGTATATTTCTGATAATAATTCTAAATTATGTTAAACTAGGTTTAGTGGCATTTTTGTAGTTTTACTTCTTCTGCAATTGGGAAAGAAGACAGTTTGAGCCCAGAAATTTGCAACATATTTGGGCAACATAGAAATCACAAATTATATTGAATACTCTCAAATTATTGCTCCTAAAAGAAAGAGGAGAAATGCTCATCAAATGGGCATAAAGTACTAATCAACTTGGGAATAAAAACAATCAGATATTGGAATTAAATTTAATCCATTCTTAGAAGACAATAGCTGGATATTTCCTCAGTTCTACCTAGGCATTTACAAATTGTTCTTATTCCATAAAGAATACAGTTTCAGGGATTATGCCACTTTAGAATCATAGAATATTACCAGTATAATTGTTGGTTTAAGTGGTCTAATTCACTTCATAATTGAAGAAATGGAAGCTCTATCCCAAATAGTTGATTATTCAAAAATCACAGACTAACTATACAGATTAACTAGACAGATCCCAAAGCAAGTCTTAATTCCTGAATCTCCTGTAACTTTTCTTAACACCCTGCCAATATACCATCATCTGCCAATTACCAGCTTTTAAAGTTCATCTGATGAGGAATTGGGTTCTCTGTGTAACTGTGGTGGAAAAAAGTTCCACAAAGCTTCCTTGCCCAACCCTCACTACTGAGTACCTCCATGCGCAGACCCTGCTCGCTGCTGCTTCTCCACTGAAGCTTGCCAGTTACCTGATCCTCCACTGGTGCAAAATCTTAAACATGAGCCAAGCCAATGTGTTTAGAATTATGTCATCCCCAGAGTCACTCCAGCTCGTTATCATTTGACATAAGAAAAATTCCCCCACAGCTGTATATTTTCTGTATGACCTGCCTAGCTGGTTATCATTGACCTTCACAGCAAGCAACCAGTATGAATGAAAATTTAAAAGAAACAAAAAGGAGGTGCTTAGAGAACTGTTGTTGTTGTTGTAGTTTTTGTTGTTGTTTGTCCTTTAGTCTAAACTAGAAATAAATTCAATGGCCCAATATATACTCTTACAACCAATATATGCCTACTTTCCTAAAATGGACAAATATTTTTTCAAATAACATCACTAATTTTAACCTATAACAGAGCATTACCTAGGAATACTTGGAAAGATGAATACAGCTTTCTAATCTTTGGTGCTGAAATTAGATCACTAACCATGTCATGGACTGAGTAAATGAATGGATCAAGAAATTGCGGTAGGGCTGGGGATATAGCCTAGTGGCAAGAGTGCCTGCCTCGGATACACGAGGCCCTAGGTTCGATTCCCCAGCACCACATATACAGAAAACGGCCAGAAGCGGCGCTGTGGCTCAAGTGGCAGAGTGTTAGCCTTGAGCGGGAAGAAGCCAGGGACAGTGCTCAGGCCCTGAGTCCAAGGCCCAGGACTGGCCAAAAAAAAAAGAAATTGCGGTATATATACATAATGAATTCTATGTGTCTATCAGAAAGAATTACATTGTCCCATTCGTGAGAAAATGGAAAGACTTGGGAAAGAAAAATACTAAGTGAAGTGAGACAAACCCAAAGAAACCCTCATTGGTAATAATTAGTATATGTCTAGGATAGTCCTAGCAGAGGATCACAATAGCTCAATAGCTATGTACATATGAACACATAAGATGAAGTTATACAAAACAAACGCCAACTTATGGAAACAAGCAGTTTATCATTATTGTTGTTATTTATTTATTTTTTTTTTTGGCCAGTCCTGGGCCTTGGACTCAGGGCCTGAGCACTGTCCCTGGCTTCTTCCCGCTCAAGGCTAGCACTCTGCCACTTGAGCCACAGCGCCGCTTCTGGCCGTTTTCTGCATATGTAGTGCTGGGGAATTGAACCTAGGGCCTCGTGTATCCGAGGCAGGCACTCTTGCCACTAGGCTATATCCCCAGCCCTATTGTTGTTATTTTTAACATACTATGTGCAATTATTTCTCTTTTCTTTTCTTTATCTTCCCTATGGCTTAGCCTCTGTTGTCACTGTATTTGATTTTTGTGCCCTGAGTACTGTATGTATGTTTGCATGAATCAGGGAAGGGAAGGGGAACATCAAAATGGTGAAACAAAGGATAATGGGCAAACCAATGCAACAGCAATACTTAGAAGGCAATATCAAGATATTCTGTTGCAAACTAACTGTACACCTCAGAAGGGCGGGGGGATTGTGGAGGAGGAAATGTAGAAGAAAAATGAGGAAGGAGGTAACAAGTTTGAAAAGAAATGTACTCACTACTTTGCAGATGTAACTCCAACCCCTCTGTACATCACCTTGACAATAAAAAATTTTAAAGATCCAGAAGCATATCCCTAATCCAATCTTCAAAAAATTTCAGACACACACATTTCAAATCAGATTCATGCAGAGGCCAAGCTTCTAGCTGGTATTCTTTGCATAGGAGAAAAGGCAGAGTCTTCTCAAACCCTTGAAATAATACAGACTTCATATATGCAGGATCTGCCTTCCTGAGTATTTCGTATTCTCTAAAGATGCATAGAGACACATTTAAATTATTAAGAAATAATTGTGAAGATCTATTCATGTAGAATCTGTTAAAGATTTCAGCTTTATCACTTAAAGAAATGAATGAGACACTCTGGCTCCTTCACCTTGATCATTTCCCAGTCATTTTTTATTGGGTATAAGTCAGAATAAAATCTGTCCAAAAACAGGTAGAGTCACAAAGTTATCTTGTAATGGAGAAACAAAGGAAGAGCAGAATGTCAACAGACATTGCAAAGTTTTCTTTGGCACATGTACAAAATGTCATTGTCCCAGTTGGGGAACCATATGTCTTTGCTGTTTGGTTAAGCCATTCTCTAGGCACAAATCCAGGGCTCCAGCCTACTAACTCTCTAATTTGATTAATAATTCATTTTATTATCTGAAAAGGTTGCACAATATCCCTAGTCAGCCGATCCATAAAAAGCAACCCATCCCAAGTCTTATACACAGTTTTCAATGTCACCATTCAAAACAGGTGTGCACTCAGTTGGCTTTGATAATGCACTGTTTATTCAGTGATGAATGAAAAGAGAAACATCTACCAAAAGTGTCTCAGCCATAGGCAATGTAACAGAGAAAGGAAGAGAAAAGGGGGAAAAAATGAGGCATATAGAAAAGAAAGTCACAGTGTTTAATGCCTGCCATGTGTCTACTCACTGCTTCCCTACTTACTTAATAAGGACACAGCTTATTTTAGAAGCAGTCCTGTGAGATAAAAGCACTATTCTGTGAAGCAGGTAACAGTATTCCCATTATAAAGGTAAAGAGATTGAGAGGTGGGGGGAAAAAAAAGTACATTAACTATATTCAATAGTCTAGTGGTAAGGACTCAGAATTTTTCATGGGGACTACCGGTGAGTAGTCAAAGAAACATACTTGAAACAAAACGACAACAACAACAACAACAAAAAAAGATAACTCTAAGACATTTGACATGTGGTACAAACTGAACACACGAACAGGCAGACGGTGGGACCCTTTAAAAAATAAACATTAACTAAATAACGTGAGTCAAATCCAGCAAGAATTCTTCATGGAGATGAGTCCTGACGTGGTCACAAAGCTTCTCGACATTTTAAAACTTAGTTTACACCACCTTTAGACACTCACCAAATTTCTGAAGTTGAGCAACAGCAGATGGGTGTGCAACTTGAAAGTATTTAAGTATTAACAGGAAAGGCTCCAAGCCGGCCAGAGAGTAAGGTTAAAGATAGAACCTTTCTTTCTGGAAGAGGAAGCAGAAAAGACAGCTCCTTCCTCTTCTATTAGAAGTCGATCTAGCTGGCTGAGAGAAACGAGCTGCAACAAGAAGCGTTTTATTGTGCAAGAAATAAAAATTCACTCAAGAAGATTTATCAGTGCCGCCCACTTAAGAAGAGTGCTAGTCCTGCAAATCTCTCTTGGTTTTTTAGTAAATAATCTTGAAATTCTATTGTTTACATACTTCTACAAAATGGCTGATTTAAAGCTTATAAATGAGTCTCAGTTGACATGCAAAACATAAATCATTTTTATCCTGACCTGTCACAGAAAACATTTCACATTCAGTGTCATAAATTTGCATTTGTTTATCCTAGTCAAGAAAGAATCAAATGAGCAGTGAACAGTCTTTCACAAAGTGATTTCATTTTTGCTATTGATGATGGAAACACTGAGGAGATTCAGTAAGGACCTCTTGACTCTCTCATCTCCAGTTTTCATATCTGTCATCTCAGGAGGCTAAAATAAATTATTCATCTATTTCCAGATGTGGCATTTCCAAATGTTCTATAGATCTGTTCTACCTGAAAAATATCCTCTGGATTTGTCAAGCAAGCAGGCAGTGGTAACTTTGTAGAAAATGTTTTTTATCTTGTGGCAGGTACTAGTATTTGAAGTCAAGGTTTAAGGATCTCATTGGACTTTCTTGCTCATGACTAGAATTCTAACACTTTAACCACACCTCCAGTCCAAATTTTGCTGATTAATTAGAGATAGGAGATGGCAGACTTTTCTGCCTAGGCTGGCCTCAAACCAAGATCCTCCAGGTTTCAGTCTCCTGCATACATAGGGTTATAGACACAAGCCACTAGTGTCTGACTTAGAAAGCAATTTTATCAATGAGTTCAAAGTAAGGATGTAGAGAAGGGCAGAGTTAAAATGAAATGCATTAAGAAATGAATGAGGGATGAGGAAGTAAAAACAGGATTGGAGATTTGTCTAAAACAGCCTAGACCTAAATAAATGAAAGGAGACAGAAAGAATGGATGAAAGGAAATATTCATCTAGTGGAATAGATAGGATTTTTTTTTACTTTTTTTTTTTTGTCTTTTCTTTTTTGGTACTGGGGATCGAACCCAAGACGTTGCACTTGCTAGGCAAGCGCTTTGCCACTGAGCTACATCCCAGCCCTAGTGGAATAGATAGGAAAAGCATCCATCCGTACACTTAAACTTTAATAGGATCTCCTAAAGACATACAAGTAGGAAGTATGATCATAAAGAGGACCCTGAAAGAAAACATGTGAAATGCTTCAATGCATAGGTGCCAAGATTCACCTTTGAAAAGATGCAAAAGTGAAACAGTTCAGGAAAATGATTAACTCCTCTGAGAAAGAGCAACTTCACAGGAAAGTAAGGGTTCACAGAATTTCAAAAACATTGATCCCTTTTCCTAACAAGATTAAACTCTCCAGGAAATCTGAACATAGACTTAGATGGGCTCCAAGCACCCTTAAAAATAACTTCAGTGCTGGGTTCCTTTGTTTAAATTTTCTCTTCCTTCAGAGCCATGCCCTTATGAGTAACAATGTCAGAAGGATAGTCTAAAACTGTCACTAATCCCTCTTTTCTACTCTGTTATAATTTTGTTCTGTTTGATTTGATTTGATTTGATTTGATTTAGAGAAACCACAGAAAGAATATGCATTAGGGGAAAGGACATTCAATTAATAATCCATAACCAAGGCTACTTTAACCTCCAATTTATGGTCTGGGAGGACTGGATAAATCAATGCCACAGCCTGTGCCTCTGTTTTTCTCATCTGTAAGATGAGGAGGTGATTTAGAGAATATATAAATAAAACCTTCTTTAATTCTAAACTAGAGAACATTTTTCAAATTCTAGTTTGAGTAATTAAAAGAAATATTTCTCTTGGATTTTCACCTTGGTATTAGTAAATATATATGCTAATATAAATACATAGTATCATATATAAATATCATATATAAATGTATTCATATATATTTGTGGGGACTTGAGGTTTTCTTCTTAAAAATAGATGAATATTTCACATGAAAGTCTTTTCATTTAATGTTACATTTTCTGTCTGTATCTCTAGTTTAATACCACCAGTACAAGCCTGGTCCTTAATGTGTTAAGCTATGTTTTCTTCTATTAATGAGAGTTTAATATAGAAGGTTAACTGTAAAAAAAAAAAAAAAAAACAACCCAAGCCTAGCAAATTGAAGTAAAATAACTTTTTCTATGTGCTTGTATCATTTTGAGAGTTCACTCAAAACTAACCTAAATCTCTAAAGCAGAAATATATGTACTGATGAATTTGGCAAAGATCAGTTTTTGTCACAATGAAAAGTATGGATATCCTTGAAAAAGACAATACAGAAAAATCAGAATTTGGTTACTCATGATTTATATTATTTTTACTTGAAAGGGAAATCTATTTACTTTTCATCTACATGGGAAATTATATATGCTTCTACAAGTCCTAAAAAAGATTCCTTAATTCAATAACACAGACTCTCACTGAAAAGGAAAGGGAAAATAAGATATTATTGAAAAGATACATATGATTAAAATGACAACACAGAAATCTCATTCAGAGAAAAGAGAAAAGTAGGTCACAGGGTAGACATGTCCCTTACTTTTGAGGTGTATTAGATTGTAATAGAGATTCTCATACCTTATGAACAAACATTTAAGAATTTAAGTCAAGACACCAAATTGTAGAAGTATTTTCTGTACTTGAAAACATTTGTTTAAAATTTAAAATTATTACAACTGAATACTAGTAAAATATGAGCACCAGCTTAGTAAGTACAAGGCCCTGAGCTCATGCCAGATTGACAACAAAAATAATTTTAAAAAGAATGCTAAATTAGACAGTTCTTTGGTTCTTAGGTAGTATATATATATGATTCATATGTACGTATGAATGATTAAATTTGGAGCAACATTGTTAATAAGAGGCAGTACAAAAAAGTGTCGATAATTCCAGCATAATTTAAAATACAATGGAATTAACATAAAATCTATCATTCCATAGGAACTATGTCTTAATGTACAGCATAACTCATAATACTTACATGTCTATTTTCAAATTTCTTAAATGGATAAGTTGGATTTCCAGTTATGTTAAAAAGGATGTCATGCATGTTACAACTAATATTTATATATATTTATATCACTATGAACCATTTACTATTGTCAGAGGATCTTTTCTCACCACGCACACCGATTGAAAATATTATATTAATTGTGAATACCTCTGGAGCCACAAACTGAGCATTGAAGAGAAACCAGAACATAAAAATCTTGCACTGTTGGAAATCGCATTCATTTTGTTGTGCAAGAGTCTCCTAAACTTGTGTTGGTTGAGAAACAATTTGACTTGTAAACTAATCTGTCTTTTGCCCAAGAGCTTCTACTTGCCCAAACTGGTTCCACATTCTGAAACAACGCTCATCTCTGACATCAGAGCAACAAAGAAGAAACCTTAATTGGTCCCGGTTTTATTTTTTTGTTGTTGTGTTTTTTTGTTTTTTGTTTATAAGAATGTAGGGCAGCAGAAGCCTCCCCCTTAGGACTGATTTTAGTCATAAGAATGTATATTCAATGTTTGGGTCTTGCTGTGCTACTGGCAATCTGAAACACTAGCTTCCAATGAACAGAGGTTGACCGTGCTATAGAATACATTGAATTTTGTGTTTGAATTTGTGAGGCCCATGTGCTTCAAAGGACCCTGGGAAGGACTTGCGTGGGCCTAAAAATAATCACCCACATGAAGCATGGAAAGGCTGCACTAATACTGTTCTGTCTCCCAGTGAGTCACAAGGTCTGAGTGTCGCTTCCCTAAGTCTTGCCTCTATTTTCTTTCTTCTTTCTATGAACAAGCTTTCTCTGCTTCCTGTGATTTTGCTGCTATTCCTGAAACTTAAACTGCCTTGATACATTGGCATACCTTTATTCTCACCTTGCTCTACTGAAACAGTAAGTTTAAGCTCCATTATCATCATAAGGGATTTGGGGTCTCCAGTTTTCTTACTCTGAATTTCCATGAAGAAAACCACCTGATTAGCCCAGTTTAAATCCAATGTCCACCTTCAGTAAGCTAAGCAAAATACTTAGTGTAATATCCAATGTATACATTAATCATTTAAAAATTGAGTTGATAGGGGGCTGGGGATATGGCCTAGTGGCAAGAGTGCTTGCCTCGCATACATGAGGCCCTGGGTTCAATTCCTCAGCACCACATATATACAGAAAACGGCCAGAAGTGGCGCTGTGGCTCATGTGGCAGAGTGCTAGCCTTGAGCAAAAAGAAGCCAGGGACAGTGCTCAGGCCCTGAGTCCAAGCCCCAGGACTGGACAAAAAAAAAAAAAAAAAAAAAAATTGGGTTGATAGTCTACTGGCAGTGAAAATTGTGTTAGTTCCTGGGAATAATACTATTCAAAAGCCAAATACTTCCTGTGCTATTTTATATTTTGAAATGTTTTAGGATCAAGCAAATGATAAGGACACAAACTTTCTAGAACTGATTTAACTACAAGTGCGTGTCAAGTGTGTTTTTTGCTGTGTTGATTTTCATATTTCCAGTGGAATATACTAAATAAATGAAAGATTTTTATGCCATCTGGTATTTTATATATCACATAAAGAATAATATGCATAACTTTTAACACTAGCCATATAGCCCTACATACTTATTTCCATAATTTTTCCCAAAAATGCCAGATGATTTTTGCTTTAATATTTATTATATCTGCCTATACTATTCATCCCAGTAATTGTGTCTAATGGGAAATCCCAGTTATTATTAGTCTCCTGGTCTATAGTCAACCAAGAATTTCTCTGAAGCTCTTTGTGACATTTTCATGACCTTCTGAGCCACTTTCTTATTTTCTTACTTATAATAATCAGCTAAAACTGATGATTGTAGCATTTGCCTAGTTATTTCTATTCTCTGCACTCATGAAAGCTCTATATCCTAGCATCTGTTATTTTGATATTCAAGTATGATTTGGGCACTTATTTTTTTAGTGTATGAATGGATTCTGAAACAAGAAGACTGGATAGGGCTTTAGATACTCACAGTGCTAAAGGAAGAAATAGGTCTACAACTAACTGAAATTTAATACATTATACACCATCTTGAGAGTATCATATGCTACAGAGAATGGAGAAAAGAGCAGTTTTGCTTAGTTTGGGGAGACCTGCTAGATGATACCACAGGCTTTATGAAAGACTCATGATCTACACATTAAAAGATAGAACACAAACTTTTCCAGATGGGAAAGGAGAAAAAACACATCCTGGGTAAAATTTTGTTAACAGTTAAAGGTTATAGAAGGGTTAAGGCATAAGGTATAAAAATTCCTAGCAAAAATTTAACTATACTTTCTTCCCTCACTTAAGTTATATTAATGAAATGGAAGCAAGTGAGAAAGAGAATATCATTAGCATATCATATGCCCTATCACAAACACTAAATTATTTAAAAGCACAAAGCACTACTTTATTGTTTAAGAGACATGAACTGTGACTTTGGTATTGAAACACCCTCACTAACCAAGATTGCTCTTCCCTGTCATGTAAAGATTCAGACAAGAGAACACAATTTTTCTTAACTAGGTAGCCTCTTTCCTAATTCTACCCAGCACCTTTCCTCTCTCTCTTTTTTTTTTATCTGTTCTGCAGACACAAAAGAAATGACAGAAACCATCTCACTTAGGCAAGACAGGGGAAGATCACAATACTTACACTTTCCTAAGACCAGGAAAAAGTGTTAGGGACCTTAGCAGGTCAGTGAATTACCACAATCTGCACATCAGAGATTGCAGTGTGGCGGTTGTGTTATGCACAGTTCCCCAAGGTTTGACACACGTGATATTTCTTCTTAGGTGTGGATTGTGCTCATTAGCCCCATGTTCCTGGACAGATTAGGCCTCTTGTTAAAAAAAAATCTCTAGAGCAATACAGTCAAAAGAGTGATCACAATACAAGGCATTTTGTTCCAACAGAGGAAAATAAATCCCAGGCCACAGATTTTCCACAACTTGATCCAGCTTGGTTCCATCCCCAAAAAGCAGTAGAGAGAAAAAAAAAAAAGATAAACACCCTAAAGCAGATTTCCACACCAACAAAATGACTCATAGGTTATACCAACAACTCAGTGAGTCATTCATAACTTGGACAAGAAAAGAAGTCAGTCAGTCACCCAGAATGTATGTGGTGTAAAGTGTAGAATCCTAACAGCATAAGCCCCACGCTGGAGTTATTTCAATGTTTTCTTGTTCATTTTCCATGGTCACAAACACAATGACTTTTAAAAAAAAATTTACATGGAATGATGTGTTTATTAAGGTGGAGCTGGAGAGGGCAGGCAAAATCTCCAACAGCTCTTCCAGCTCTTCTTCCACAGAACTACAGCTGTCCTCCAGTTTGAAATCATCAACTTGTGGACGAAATGGATTTGGACTTGCTGTTGAAACAACAGTTCTAGAAGCCTATAATACAGAATGACATGAAGAATCACATCAAATTAGCAGCAGCTGTCGGCAGTCCCAGTAAAACAGGCTCAAAAAGAAAAAAACAGGCCTTGTGTGTTTTCCCATATTTCCACCACACTTAAAAGTATTCACATTCAAAAAGGCCTGTTGTGAGGTAAATTATATGCATAGTTATTTTATATTTTTGTGTCACATGATATGAACAATTTTATCTCATCTTTCATGGAACCATATGATAACAACACTTGATTTAGTTAACCTTCAGCCTGTCTCCATTTCTAGCTCTTTGTGCAAGCTTTAAAAATGTAGCTGGATTTCCTTTCTTGGGTAAGATTAATCATTTTAATTCCAAGTAGACTTCCACATTTTAACTATGATATCATGCAAGTTCTGTCAGCAGGGACTAAATATTTTTAAAGGGTTAATAAAACAATGTTAAACTGAACTACTTTAAAATAGATATTTGAGTTAAGGTTAATTCACATTGCTGTACAAGAAATGCTTAAAATGTTTTTGTCTCACAAAACTGAAACTTTATACACATTAAATAATTTCCCATTTCTTCTTCCTCTAAGTTATTGGTAAATACCGTTTTACTTTCTGTTTCTACAAACTTGACTGCTTTAGGTATCTCATGTGATAAGTTTAATAAACTATTTGCAGAGATAATTTGGTTATGAGGGCCTATTAAATAGATTAACCCCTTGATAGATTTCATGATTATAAGGAGGTGAAACTTAGTTGGATGGGATACCCTTGGGGGCTATGTTTTGCCTTAGCCACTTCCTGTATTTCCTTCCTCTTTCCAGTCTGCAGGAAGATAGTCTCCACCACACATTCCTGCCATCTTAGTATTTTGCTTTACCATGGGCCTAGAAATCAACAGAACTGAGATCTGTAGATTGAAATCTTTGAAACGGTCAAACTTGCTGGTGTATTGGGTAATTCATTAAAGTACTATGTAATACTGCAAATTATAGAACCAACCCCTGCCTTCCATAGCTTACAGTCTAGAGGAAACATAAGAAGCAAAAATAATCATGCTTGGTGAAACATTCTGCAAAATGAGTTTTCAGGAGTTCTGAAAACACTTGGCAGGTCTGCCATGAGTAGATGATTTTGGTCCAGATAAACACACCACACTTCAGTCACCATAAACCATGAGTTTGGACTTATGCTTTATTTCTGATACATTAGCCTCCATAGTCTGCCATGTTATACTGTAGAAATTCTATATGGAGTTGGATATAATGGCTCAAGCCTATAATCCTAGCTACTTGAAAGGTGGAAATCAGAGATCATGGTTCCAAGCCAGTGCAGGCATAAAACTCCAATAGATCAATTCCCCAGCACCACATATACAGAAAATGGCCAGAAGTGGCGCTGTGGCTCAAGTGGCAGAGTGCTAGCCTTGAGCAAAAAGGAAGCCAGGACAGTGCGCAGGCCCTGAGTCCAAGCCCCAGGACTGGCCAAAAAAAAAAAAAAAACAACAAAACTCCAATAGACTCCCAATCACTCAGTCATCAATCAATGGCTGTACTCACTGCCACATGCTACTTATTCCAACCATGGGACACTCACAATGGCTGGGCGAGCACCTGTTACCTAGTGACCCAGGAAGCAGATATAGAAGGATCACAGCCCAGGCCAGTCCGGACATAAAACAAGACCCTACTTAGAACATGAGCAAGACAAAAAGTAATAGAATGCCTACTTAATGAGTGTGAGGCCCTGAGTTAAATCCCTGATACTGCCAGGAACGAACAAAAACAAAAGAGCCTATATAAAAATACAAGGGCAATTGTGTAGAGGAAAGATTATTTCTTTTTCACTGATAAAAGTCTAAAATATTTAGTTTCAATATCTGTAAATTGCTTATGTGAATACATATATATGATTATAAATATATCTCTCAGTGTATTATATTTAGCTGAACAGGGAATCAATATGCAAAGTGGTTCCTTTTAAATAAACCAGAAAGCCAGCAGTCTTGTTTTTCCTTAAGCCAAATGCTCTATTTATATTGTCTAAGCTGCAATTAACTCATTTAAAAGATTGCTTAGCATTCAGGCAGTTTACCATACAAAGTCTTCTTTAGTAGCAATTTTGCTCCATTACAACGTCTCTTTTTTTAATGAAGTCATGATGGAATAGTTTCCTCTTTTCTAAAAATATGAGCAATTGTATCTGATCATCTTTGCTTTTTTAAAATCAAGTTTGTACATCCAGTCACAACATTTTGAGAAAGAAAAATATAAAGTTATTAAATGAAAGAAAAACGATTCCCATTTTTCTATCCTCATTACAATTTTATTTCACTATATCAAGTGACAGGTTTGACAGAAAAGTCAGAATTTTGATAAAACACACATCTAAAATGACATGTTTCCCTTTCATTATCCTTTAAAATGATTATATGAGCTTGGTGTGTATGTACTAATCTTGATTTTTTTTTTTCTGAACTGAAATTGTCTTTGCCTCTGTAAGGAAAAAAGCAGATTCTGAGCCAAATACAGCTACACTGTAAGTAGAGGGTTTGTTCTTTAAGGCTACATAAACTTGAGCAAAATATTTAACATTGCTGAGCTCTCTCGGTTTAGGATATTTTCATACATGTATGTTGTGTTGATAAATTAAAATTTGTACTACAGCTTGATAAATATGTGTATGTAATACAATCCTGCACTTACCTTAAACAAAATATGAGTCCACTAGTGTCTTAAAAAAACAATAGAAAAGAAAGAGTTTGGAAATATAGAGTAGAGCTGAAATAAATCAGTTCAAATTCTATCATTATTTTATTATGTAAAATAATTACTGTAATTTAATTACACTAAAGTTGGAAAATGTAAAAGAGGTAACTAGTATGGATTTGCAAAAGGTACACAGATTTTGCTTAGAGTTATCTATAAAAAGACATCTATTTTTGTCTACTTATGAATTTTATTAAACATTTTACTTATTTATTGTATTTTTATTTACTTTAAGCAATTGTATAAAGGAGTTGCCATTCAACAAAGCAACTTATGAATATAATGTGTCTTCACCAATGTCACCCCTTTAAACATTCTTACCCATCCCTCTCAATGTACCTTTCACTTTTCTCAATTTTTAGGATATGCATTCAATTTTTTTGCTACATTTCCCCCTCTTCTTTTCATTTGTCTCACTCTTTCCCCTTAACCATACCCCACCCCTTTCAAGTACCCATTTCCTGGTATTTATTTTGTTGAACTATGACTTAGCCTTTCCAAGGCATTAGATTGAGTCCTCCCATGAAATTACCATATTTCAGTTAATTCATTTGTGGATATTACTTGGATATCACCTAAAGTATTTACTTACCTATTTATAAACTGATTCTAGCTTCTACATATGAAAGAAAACATGCAACCCTGTTGGTTCTGGGCCTGATTTACTTTACTTCATATGATTTTTCCTAGGTCCTCCCATTTCTTTGCAAATGATGCAATCATTTTCTTCTAATGGATGAATAAAATTCCACTGTGTATATTTACCATATTTTCTTGATCCATTTGTCCATTGAGGGGTATCTGGACTGATTCCATACCTTGGCTATGGTAAAAAGTGCTACAATGGACATGGTCACACTTTGTGGCAGTACTGTATCCAGGTTTATAATCTTTTGGATAAATGCCCAGGAATGGAATTGCTTGATTACAAGATAGTTCGATGTTTAGTTTTTTTTTTTTTTTTTGAGGAACCTTCAGCTGCTTTCCAGAGAGGTGAAACAAGTTTTTATTTCTAACAACAGGGTAGTGAGGTTCATTTTTGCCTTCTTCCAGGCCAGTAACTGCTATTATTGGTATTGCTGATAATGGCCATTCTAAATGGGGAGACGTAGAATTTCAGGGTTTTTAACTTCCATTTCCTCTATGTCCAAAAATGTTGAGCATTTCTTCATGTATCGGTTGGCCATTTTCACATCTGAGAAATTTATATTTAGCTCATTTGCACATTTATTAACTGGGCTGATGATTCTTTGAGAGTTTAGTTCTTAAGCTTTAAGACACAGTCTGATGTTAATTGGAAAAAAAAAATCTTCTCCCATTCTGTAGATTGTCTTTTTTATCTTGTTAACTGTGTCCTTTGCCATGCGAAACCTTTTCAGTTTGACACAATCCCATTTATCCAGGATGTGATGAATATCTACAAGGAAAAATACTTTTAAAAACTGGAATAATTACTTATTTACTGTTAAAGTGATGTACAGAAGGGTTACAGTTTCACATGCAAGGCAGTGGGTACATTTCTTGTATAATTTGTTACCTCCTCCCTCATTTCCACCCCTCCCCTTCCCCTCTCCTTCCATGAGTTGTTCAGTTGGTTAACACCAAATGGTTTTGCAAGTATTGTTTTTGGAGTCATTTGTCTTTTTATCCTTTGTCTCCCTATTTTGATATTCCATTTCCCTTCCCTAGTTCTAATACAAGGATATACACTATCCAGGGTACTCAGATGAGATACAGTGATAGCATGGGGACAACCACAGGAAGGAGAAACAAGAGGATCATCAAGAAAAAAAGCTACAGTTTCACATGGTATGTTGAAAGTAATTACAACAGTGTTATAACACTCATTTACATAACATGGAGTTCATCTCACTTAGCATCATCTTATGTGTTCATAAGGGCATAGGTATTGGGTTCTTGTGATCCTCTGCTGTGACTAGCCTAAACTTGTACTAATTCTTCCCTAGAGTCCATGTTTCTTTGGATCTGGCTCACTTCACTTAACATAATTTCATATACACAATGAAATTTTATGCCTCTATCAGAAAGAATGACATTGCCCCATTTGTAAGGAAATGGAAGGACTTGGACATACATAAACATTTGAAGAAGGATATAAAGAAAGACATAAGGAACTGCAAAGACCTTTCATAATCCTGGACTGTCAGAATTAACACAGTGAAAATGGTAGTACTGCCCAAAGCAAACTACAAGTTCAATGCAATGCTCAATAACACTCTTCAATGAAGTTGAGAAAACAATCCAAAAATTCATATACAGTCAAAAAGGCCCAGAATTGCAAAAGCAATCCTCTTAGAAAAGTACTGCTGGAGGTACAGCAATACCAAACTTCAAACTCTAAGGATACAAAAACAGGTCCAGGACCAGACAAAAATAGAAACAGAATAGAAGACCCAGAAATAAATTCACAGACCTACAGGCACATAATATTTCATAAGCAAGCCAAAAACATAAGCTAGAAGAAAGACAACCTCTTCAACAAATGGTACTGAAAAAAAACAAAACAAAACAAAACAAAACAACAAAAAACCTGGATATCCACATGCAGAAAACTGAAACTGGATCTCTGTGTGTCACTATGTACCAACATCACTTTAAAATGGATCAAAGACCAAAGACCTCAATGTAATACCTGAAGCCATGAAACAATTACAGGAAGGAGTAGGAGAAACATTGGGATTCTTATGCACAAGCAATAACTTTCTTGAGTAAAGCATCGACAGAAGAAAAAAAAACTTGATAAATGGACTTGCATCAAAATAATGTTTATTTATTTAATGGCAAAGGAAGAGTCTAGGTATTGGGAGTGTAGCTCCATGGTAAAATGGATGCTTAGCCTACACAAGGTTTGGAGTTCAATCCATAGCATCAAAAAAAAAAAAAAAAAGACAGAAAAGGAGTCAGGATACTTACTAGACCAGAAAGAAATCTGATTAGGAATATTTAACATCTAAATAGCTAGGATTTAACTGTTTGAAAAGCATGTTGATTTTTATTATGAGATTATTTCACATAATAGTTACTTAAAATTGTTTAACACAGTGTAGGAGGCAAAGTTGTGTAAAATGAGGTAAATGAAATATTCCAACGTTCCTGTGGGTCTGTGAATCTTGCATCAAAGACTTTAAATGACTTAAATGAAATGAATGTACATGGTTTTTCTTGTACATTTTTTGCTTACTTGCTTAAGTCTTATGTGACACAACAAATGAGATTTCCTACTTTGAAATGGGTCTGAGTTTATATCTATTTCAGTATATGACACTGATTGTTCATCTAGACGTTTCCATTCTAATCTTTGTTAAAATAAATGTTTTATTAAATATTTCATTCAAAAGTTGCCTAAAATTATACATATATTAATCTTCACTTCTCAAAGTAATCATGCTTTGTATTGAATGTATTTCTCCAAACCTTTAAAAAAATATTCTCAAGATTATCATACTCGTCTAAGACAGTATTAACAAAATTTCTGTGATCATTTACATATTTTAAATTGTTATGTGTCTGAGAAAGTAGTGAGGGATGAGAAATGAGAGAAAAAGCATCAAATAGGGAAAGAAATCATATTCATACTTTCAGTACATACCAACTAGCTAATTAAAAAGAGAAATTCATGATGGCTTGTCAATGCCTGATTTTCTCTCTTTGAGGGTATGTCAAATAATACAGAGAATTAAAGTTTGACCATAATATTGCTTCTCTATCTTTCAGTATGGAGAAGTTGCAGCAAGAAATATGTAGAGCAGAATAATTTAAGTCAGACTAGGAAGGGATTTGTGAGTTATTCTAAAAAGAAGTTGTAAAGTTAAGTCAAGAGATCTTAAAAGGAGAAAGATGGACATTTAAGAAAAAGAATGAAAAGATCTTGGAGACTGATGAAATGTAGTACATGTAGCAATGTGAGTAGAAAATAGCTCCACGGTAGGAAAGGGCAGTAAAGCTGTTATCAAAGGAGAATTCAAAATGCTAACTAATGTCCTTTAAGTCAGTAAAGATTGGTAGAGAGAAATAGAGAGTGGTATGGTGACTTCAGGTTTAGAAATGTTGAGTTAGTAATGCCTGTGGAACACCCAGATGAAAACAACTGATGGAATGCTGGATATGTATATCTGAGATTGCAATGATAACCATCATTAAGAGTTTCATTCACTGCCAGATTCTCTGCTAAGCACTTTTCACATGGCAGCAGAAGTTTCTAGCTCTTTCTAAATATTACCTCCTTCAACAACTATATTTAGCCTTACCATTACTTTTCATCTACACTACCAAAACCTTTGATTCTCACCTTTGATTCTTACCTGGAATACTGCTGTGCAACTTCCCTCGTGACTTGGTGTCATGATGCAACTTGTCCTTCTTTATGGCTAGAAAGAAGACAACAACTAGATCGTTTGAGTAAATCTAAACAGAGGGATGCAAGCAATATATACCAGCACTAAGTAAAACAAGACCTGAAGATCCACACTGTGTGGCACCACAGTAACAGGAGATATAGACTGAGAACTATACATATCTCATATATCAACTACTAGTATTTGCATGTTCTGCCTTTTAAAATAAAAGTAAATCATAAGCCACACACATACATGTAACACATATGTGTAAACAATAGAAGTTGGTGGTATTTTTCTTATTATCTTTTTGTTATTGCTTTAGAAATGAGAAACAAGGCTGGAAGCCAAGAGAAAGTTTTCTGCAAGGTCATCAAATAGCAAGCACTGATGCCTGAATTTTCACTTGAAGCAATCTGATGGCAGAGATTATACTGTGTATCACCAAATTTCAGGAAACAATCATGCTCTCCCATGACCCAAAAACAATCCCACATACATGAACCGCCAGTGTTTCCTTTTTCAATATCTTATTAAAGTGCAATATATAAAGTACACAGTTTTATTTTTCAAATGAAAATATATTCAAGTGAAGTATTACCTTATTTCTAATCCAAACTATTGTTTGTGACTTGCATGCCCCTTCTTCCCTTATACCCTGACAAAGACCAGCTAGGTACCATCTCCTTCATGTTTATTTTATGACCTTGAAATGCATTATTAAAGTATTCTGGCAACTTAATTTTTACAGGCTAAATGTACCCGTACGTCTCCCATGCTATCTTTACAGTATTAATTCCCCAGCTTCTTGAATTATTCCACACTAAAGCTTTGAACATTTTAAAATTTCTCTCAATCTTTTACCTAAGCACCATTTGTGGTTGCAAATTTAGCAGTATATATGGCTTGAGACTGAATTTTTCACAGCCCTTTCTTTATACTAGGCTGGATTCACACATAAATCCACCCACCATTTTAGTAGATTTAAGTACTAGGGAGTTAAAAAAGATTCTTTCTGTTTTTCAGGGACAAAGAGAGCTTTGTGCTACTGCTCAAAAGCCACATGAATAACTCAAAAACAAAGGGTTTGTCAGTTACAATCTGTTCTTTGTGTTTTCAGAATTCGATTTTGGGATTGCCATAATACACTGAAATTCACGTGGGGACAAGGAGAACATGGGAAATAAGGAGGCAGTAGTTTTGTCACTGGGATGGCTTAGAAGATGAACAAACAGGGTGGCATAGATCATTCAAGGAAGACAAATTCTGAGCAAGAAAATTGTCATAGGTTAAGTGTGAATAGGAATACATTTGAGAGTATAGGTTACTAGCACAAAAACACTCAGAAAAGTCTCAGTACCAAAAATCCTTGCATTCAAAAGTGGTATGTGCTATTACAAAAGCACTAAAGGTGATTTAGGAGAGTTTTATTTATTTCTAGATATTCTAGTGAAATATTCCAGGAAAAGGAAATGTCTCTTATAGGCAGGAATACTCTTATTGGTAGGTTTATTCTTGGTGAACTTTTGATAATTTAAGAAACAAGGAAATCTAAGTAGAAATTGAAAATCAACAACATTATGAACTATAAGAAAAAATAATATTTGCAAGGAGAAACATAAGGGAGTTTGATAAACAGATAATATTAATAAATAGTCAATAGACCATTAGAAAAAAAGGAAAAAGTTTATAAGGCCTGGAAATACTATCATTAGAAATGTTATTTCATTGGTTTGATTGACAGTTAGGAATGTGAAATTTAAACTTAAAAGTCTTATACCTCACACAAAGAACAACTAATAAGTAGGTGCTGCAGGTAGTAAATAAAAATTCAGCATCAACTCATTGGAAAGGACTAGGAACAGGCATCCCACCAATGAGTAAAAGCAAATAATCCCTCTCCATAGCACATAATATACCACTCCCTTATAAAACAATTACTGAAGTTTAAAACTGAGATACTATTTTTCATCATATCAGACTGGTCTGTATCAAAAACTACAAGAAAATGTCATGGGTAGAGGTGTGCAAATCGGCTTTTTTTTTTTTTTTTTATTGATGAGCATGCAAACTTAGCACGGGTCCTTAGAAGAACAACTTGGCAACGCCTATCAAAGTGATGGCTGTTACACCCTTTCTACTAGTGTTGTACCTTGTGAAATGTACCCGCCTTATATACTCCCACATGAGAGAAATAACTGGTGTTCAGACTTTTAGATAGTAGCATTTTTCTTACCTTGGCAAAAGGTTGGAATCCATGTAAGTGTCCATCAGTAGGACAAGGTTAGAGAAATACTGATTCACCCAAACGATATAATAGCAGTTAGCTTTTCTGAAGAAAATTGAGATCTTTATTTTTTCTCCTAGAACTATTTCTACACAGAAATTAACAAGTGAAAAAAATAACATACAGAGTAAATTGTTCATGAAAACTACAGAGGGGGATTCTATTCACTAGTATATAGAATGTCATATTATCATATAAGGATATTTTGTGTAGAGCCAGGCACAGGAGATTCATGCTCAGAATCCTAGCTGCTTAGAAGATCACAGTTTGAAGCCATCTGGGCAGAAAAGCCTGAAAAGCTGCAGCTCCAAATAACCAGGAAAAAAAAAAAAAACTGCTGGAGATGTGGCTCAAGTAACAGAGCACCAGCCAAACAAACAATCTGAGCAAGTGCTAAGCCTCTAAGTCTGGCCCCCAGCACTAGTACAAACAAAAAAGCATCACTATTGTATAGAGTAGTTCAAGGTGGACAGCCAATGAAGACATACAATGAGAATCATATTGTCACAGAAGGAAAATGGGTTGGATGGGAGACATATATCAGAGACAGGTTTGGAACTGTATGATAATTAACATGAAGGCACTTCATATACTATTCAAATGATTAATCCTGGATCCTTGCTGGGAAATACTTTCCATAGTGACACTTCTTGAAACTCAAAGCTGATGGCTAAAAATTTATGAATGTCATACAAATTCTAATCCCTTTGTTTGTTGATTACTTAAACATCTATGAATAATGCTTAATCTTAAATACAATTAGAAACTGACTTTTGTGACATCCAGTATTCAAAAATAACTCTGTGTAACTCAAAATAATACTTTTAATGTGTACTAAGAAAATTTTCAATCTCAGAAATTCTGCTATGGGGATTTGCTAACCAAGGAGAGAACTTTTATAAAATAAAAGCCAATCATGAAAGAATACACACACACACACACACACACACACATATATACATATATATGTGCAAATTTTCATACATTAAATTTCCTCAAAGAGTGTGGAAGAAGTAAGATTAGAAAAAGAGGTCACTCTTTTATCTTGACTATCAAGCTAATGCCCTTGAGTTTTCTGCTATATCATAAAATTCCTTCAGAAGTTCCAATATTTTTCAAAAGAATATTTTTATAATTTGTTTAACCATATTTTAAAGTTACTTTTATTACTATGCACTCAATACAACACACAATATTGCAGTACTCCAAACATATTCTTCAGCACCAAGATTCTACCATAAAATCATCTGGCCTAGTCAAAGATCCCTTCCCATCAAAGAAAATTGTTTATTCTATAAAATTAGTCAATGTTTCAGTGGGGGGTAGGGAGAGCTATTTATTTACAGTAAACATGGGCTTAAAATGTATATAACTTTGATTTTTCCAACTGAACTTTAAAGACCGATTTCTAGATGAATAAGCAGGCTGCATGATGAAGACTATTAGGGGAATAATTGCTACTTAGATGATATTCATAACAAAACATTTGTAATATTACCTAAGCAAATCACTATCTGTTTCAATGAATCCTTTGTAATTATTATCAATGGTATTTTAGCCGGCTATCAAATGGAATGATGCTCCTCAGTCACCAGTAAGTGACAAAAGTAAATTATGAAAGGAATGTACAATAAAAACATCCTCCTTTTGCTGATGCTATCTTGTTTTTAAAAAAACCTAAACATTAAAATATATTAACAAGTTATCTATGAGTTGTGTTATCAGAAATAATATGTACATGTTTGGCTTTTGCCTTCATTTATTTCCAATTTCTTAAGACAGCAACTATGTCTTATGTTTGGTCACACACAACTCTCAGAAATGAATTATTTCAATGGTATTTTAAGAGAACCAGTTGTCTTAAATATCATCCTTGTTAGAGAAATGACAGTGCATAAGAGATGTGTGTTTGTGTGTGTGTGTGTGTGTGTTTGCTTGTAAACAATTTGATCCTGATAAAAGTTCTGTGGTGTCCTAAATTTAACTACAAAGACTGGAGGTAGGTCCATAAATGGTTGGCCTCCCACCACTTCCGTTTGTACATAAATCTCCTGTGTCCCTTACAATGCAAAAAACAACAAGTCTTTCTTATGAACTGCTTTCCTGTCCCCCAAATTCCCATCTTAATGATATCCTGCCCCACTTATATGGAGCAATATAGGTTCTAAGTATTTTATGCCTTACTTCCCCAAATTTTCATTATAACACTGTTCTTGGCTTTAAAACTCAGCTTCTAGTAGCTGAAGAACTTTTTATAGGATCTGGACTGCATCTACAATAGCTCAATAAACCCTCAGAGACATTTGTCTCAAGAGTTTGGTTTAATATTCTACAATAGGAAAGATTTTTTTTCTAATTTAAATATTCTTGTAAAGGCAATTTTTCTAGGCATTCATGAACAGTGAGATCAAAGGAGGATAATCTTAGGAGAGAAACACAAAGGTGCAATACTTATGTGTATCTGATCATATAAAATAATATTTATCAAACTGAACTCCAGGAAATGGAAGCAAGAGGTTTTATTCTTTGCTATTGTTTTATTTTCTTGTTTGTTAGTTTATCTCTCTCTCAGAAGGCAAATGGAGGCATAAAAATTTGGGACAAGGAGTGAACAAATGCAGCAGCAATCCTCACCAGACATGATGTTGAAAATGAACTATACAACTTGTGGGAGGAGATGGAAGAGAAAAACTGGGAGAGAATGAAGGAAGAAGTGACATAGTTCAAAAAGAAATGTACTCTTTATCTGACTTCTGTAACCGTAGCCCCTCTGTACAACAGATTTACTATAACAATAAAAAATTATTAAAGACAAGTGAAAATAAATGGCCCAGAAAAGCACCTTAAACACAGACAAAAACATGTGTCACTCTCAGAAGCCCTCAGAAGGTTGATATAGGGGAAACTGAGAGTTCCAAGTCAATGTTGGCTTCATAGCAAGACCATCTCACACAAAACAAAACAAATACCCTATCTTCTCTCTTATTTGATATAAAGACCTACCCTTCTTTAAAAATGGAGATTTCTTTCCTAAACATGCTTTCGACCAGATAAAATCCAGAAAGTTGTCCTTTAAGACAAGTTAGGTGAACAGTGACTTTTATAACTTTGATTATTTCTTCAACAAGATTTCTGGATTTGGGACATAGTTTCCTAAAAATAAAGAGCAGGGCTGGGGATGTGGCCTAGTGGCAAGAGCGCTTGCCTCGTATACATGAAGCCCTGGGTTCAATTCCCCAGCACCACATATACAGAAAATGGCCAGAAGTGGCGCTGTGGCTCAAGTGGCAGAGTGCTAGCCTTGAGCAAAAGGAAGCCAGGGACAGTGCTCAGGCCCTGAGTCCAAGCCCAGGACTGGCCAAAAAAAAAAAAAAAAAAGAGCAGGTAACACATTTTTTTTTTATGTCTTCACCTAAGGAACTCACTTTGAAAAATGTTTTATGTATTTCCTGGGATGGGACAGTAGTCAAGCAAAGATTGCTGGATTCAATTTTGTTAATCAAATAATTGCTTAAGATTTTATTCATTTTTTTGTACAGAGCCTTTTAAAATCTACAATACAGAGTTTTAAATCCATTTAGGAGCTTCTACATATGGGCACTGCCATTTTAAATGATTAATAGTTAAGATTTCACCAGTTTTACAAAATGGTATTTTTCTGCTTCTGGGGCTTATACATGTAAAAGATAGTATAGCTAGAAGATAGAGTATTTGGATCACTAGAAATGAACCCCCCTACCGTTTTACTTTGGATATTGGGTCTCTTGGATCATTAGGGTTAAGGTTTCTTGGATAGTGAGGTCATAAGGGCTTTCAAAATCTTGAAACATGCCCCCAAGTTGAACTTTATTTCCAACATCCTCTTGACCAACTTCTGTAATAATTTTCCATACATCTAATCACCACTTACCTGCTGATTTCTGGCTAGCCCAGTCAGCCACGTAAGGCTTCCCTCACCTAAGTGTACAACATAAAAACAAAGAACCTACACTCATGTGAATTCCACAGCCAGAGATCATCAGCCCCGATTCCCGACACACACACACACACACACACACACACACACACACACACACACACACATCGCTCAATAATCACAGCAACCACTATTGAGTTTCTTTAAAACTGTAGGTTAGCCAGGATTTGGCCAAGGTCAAGAGCCATCTTAGGACCCAAATGAATGCTTGGTACTTAGTGCTTGTTATGTACTCTCTCTCAATACAAGCAAACTTGAAAGCCAGTAATACCAATGCTCCTCCATGTAGAAAGAACTTAGCAGAGATCAAGGTGACTTTAGAAACCTCAGGAACTGAGACCACCAAGGGGCCCATGGCAACACTCCTGCATTGTGCAATGGGGTCCTGAGAGTCAGTCACAGGAGACTCCTTCAGTCCTTTCTTATGGTTGTCAGAACTGTTAAAAGACAATGTTGAAAGAAAAAGGGGGGGAAAAAAGACATTTTTACAGATCTTAATTGGCTTTCCCTGAAATTCTGGAATTGGGAAGCAGTCCAGGCCAAAAATGGTTTGGAATGCTGTTCTGCCACATGCTCTGGTTATATTTATAGCCAGTGAAAAGGAAGTGACATACAGAAAATGGAAATGAAGGAGAGAGAGAGTATGACTTTATGGTTAATGTCTGTTTTATTGAACATGATTTGATTGGTTGAGAGTCAGCTATTTAGTACAAAAGTAGATTACAGTGTGTTTATACATACAGTTTGCTATGTACACCTTTAGACAAGAATAAAATACATAGAATAATATATAGGCCAAATTTAACTCAGTTTCTTAAATCAGTTTTAGTAAATCCTTCAAGTTTTGATCAAAGTTTGCATTCTGGGTTTTTGATCAGTTGACTAAAACTTGGAACATGCATTAATGGACTTTTTTTCTTCTCCAGTTGGTGACATAACAGAGGTTTTTATAAGGCTGGAACAAGGGACTGGGACAAAAATATTAATTAAAAAATGCATGCCAACATCAGTTTTCTTTGGATTATTTGAGTCGCATTTACAACAGATGGGGCCTTTCTTATTACAAAATGGATAAGGTGTTCTAGTCGGGGTTCTGGCTACTTAATTAAAATGTTAACTTCATTATCTTCTCAGCATGAGTGACATTTTGCTTTGATCTGGCCTGTTGTTGTATCACAGGCCAAGAGCTCAGTTCAGAGCTATAGCCTGCCATCGTTTTGTGTAACAATTACTTCCCTTTGGGGTAAGTTTTGAATTAGGTGAGAATGTGACTAAAACTCTCATTGGTGACCATTTGGGGTTTGCAGTCTCAATGTATCATGTTCTCATACTCTTTTAGGTCGTTTTGGCTTTCCAAACAAAGAGAGACCAGTTTTGATTCAGTAGATGGCTATGTACGAATACTTCAGACTCATTGAGAAGACAGTGTACTACATGCAATGTGACTATGAGCAAGCAATAATACCAAGAGTTTGAAGTATGTTCCTCATCCAGGTTCATAAGAACCAAACCAATTAAAATTGACTAACTCAGAAATGGGCCCAGTATGGTAGGTAGCACAGAAGTAGAGATAGCAGGATCACAAGTTGGAGGCTAGCCCAAGAAAAGCTAGTGAGACCCTGCCTCAGAAACAAAATACAAATGAAAGGACTGATAGTATGGCTCAAGAATTGAAAATTTTGCTACCATGCACAAAACAGTGAGTTCAGTCCTTGCTTCTGTTTAAAAAATAAAATAAAAAGAAATAACAAAATAATAAAGAGAGTCAAACAAATAGCCAACTCATCCAATCAAGTAGCACCTCAGATATTTTTACAATATATTTAACACTGTGAACAAGAAGCAGGAGCAACTGCTCAGATGCCTCCCATTGTAGCAATTTGGTAATTTAAGTTAGAGAGCAACAATTTGCACATCTGCAGAAACTACTGATTGTGAAATTTTAACTACAGCCAAATGGTGCCAAGTAGATGAGATAGGAGTGATGAAAGCGAAGTGAACAGGTGAAAAAGTCTTATGATAAGGAATCTTCATTCCATGGTCTTATCAAAACCTGCCCACAACATGAAGTCAGCGACTTTCTATCCTACTTTACAGTTTAAATGTCTTTGGTGTCAACCTAAATAACCATCAGAGATTCTCTAAAGATTAAGTGTGTGTGTGTGAGTGTGTGTGTGTGTGTGTGTGTGTGTAGAATAGCATTGCAGTGGAGACAAACATGGCATTGTGAAACACAGTGTTTGTTTAGATGTGAAGGCAAGGTTTTAAATGAAGAGTATTACACAAGTTATTTTGAAACACTAGCCCTTGGCCTACAAGCATTAATGATGAGAATGGCACCGATCTAAAGATGGGCAGATTTCTCTGTTATAATGTAACATTGCAGTGGTCATTGTGCACGTTTGTGGTTGAGCAAGGTTATGGTTCTGGAGTACTATCATGTAATCATAATCCACCACTTTATTTTTTTAAGACAGACACAAGTGACTCCATTTCTTTTGCATTGATTATTTATGACTAGAAGGGTTTCCCTGAAGTCTATGTCCAGCCTATACATAAAGCATGAGACTTGGCCATCAAAATTTAGAACAAGTCACCTAGCTGTCAACTACTGAGCCTCAGAAACAAAGCATTTCTCACACTTAATTGGAGAGTGAAAGGAAAACATGTATCACGGAAAATTAGAAGAATTCAAGATCCAGCTCAGTCTATGATTTGGTCATAAAAACTCAAAACAATCTAAGAAACTATGACTAGCTTGAAAAGAATAAAAATGCTAATATCTCTTTAAAACTAGAAAATATTACAATAACCAGCAATAGTTCAAACAAAAAAAAAGCATCAAAGTGTTTATAAGGATATAGGCCCTTGTAAAGCATGTATCTAGCATGCACAAAGCCTTGGGTTCTAGCCCCAACACACACACAAAAAAAGTAGGAAGGGACAACTACAAATCCTATCACTCTTCACCAGTTAATTTGGTCATATGTAATTAATTGTTTTCCTTCATTAGAGTTTTGGAAAACTCTTACCCAATCAAGAGTTATTGAACATCTGTAGATGTTAGAGTTCACTTCCTCTTCATGAACCATCTTGAAGACATGATTATGGTTGTTTGCAAACAGCTTCCAAAAGGACATCCAAACAGAGCATGTAGCTTTGGAGAATAAGACTTCAAATAGTTATGGTTACAGATCTAAGGAGAGCTTGTTACTTCCATGTCATGTATAAATTCAATAACAAAATCGTGACCAGTGACATTATACCAAGACATATTTCTAGAAATCCCATGAAAATTTTGCATATTACACCAACAAGATAGCAATAAAAATATAATCAAACATAAAATTTTAAAATTCGGGGCTGGGAATATGGCCTAGTGGCAAGAGTGCTTGACTTGCATACATGAAGCCCTGGGTTCCATTCCCCAGCACCACATATATAGAAAATGGCCAGAAGTGGCGCTGTGGCTCAAGAGGTAGAGTGCTATCCCAGAGCAAAAAGAAGCCAGGGACAGTGCTCAGGCCCTAAGTCCAAGGCCCACGACTGCTCCACCCCCCCCCCCACCAAAAAAACCCCACATTTAAAAAAAAAATTCCTTAACAAACATTTGCCTATGATGGAACAATAAAACAATTTAATATGTCTCTTTTAGATTTTCAGGGGCCCTCGGAAATTCCAAAGACCTTGAGACTATGGCCACTGGGCAAGAATTCACTGCAGTGGTCAACATCATCACTGTCCTAACTTTCCCACTATTTCTCAAATCTCTTCTGGCCACACTGACTAATCTTGCTCAAGGGTTGCACCAATGTACAGACAAGCTGGTCAGGCCAGTAAGACAAGTATTGTCTCCCCATATCTCATTATCATCTCT
The DNA here is from genome assembly GCF_023159225.1 of Perognathus longimembris pacificus. Lineage (NCBI taxonomy): Eukaryota > Metazoa > Chordata > Mammalia > Rodentia > Heteromyidae > Perognathus > Perognathus longimembris. The sequence continues at coordinate 132,253,354 of NC_063162.1, read as the reverse complement.
ACAGACAGGGTTACCCAGACAGCTTCTTAAATCCCAGAGGTCAAAGAAACCTGTGTCTTCTACAGATGAACAGAGCTTCAAAGCATTACTTCCATAGCTGCCTCTAAGCCAAGAAATCAAAAACCTATGCTATCTCACTGTAGTTTCCTGTACACTCACCATACCTATCCACTCCTAGAATTGTTGGGTTTGCAGGTGTATCTTGGCAACCTTGGTTGCTTGCAGAAGAAAAGACTAACACAAGAACAATTTTAAGTATTTTACATTCATGGAGACTCTGATGTCAGTAATTTTGATTTTAAAATGATCCTGGATCATTAAAACCAGTTTTAAAGGTGGAAACCTAGTTTTGGAGCCATAGCAATGAGGCATCAAAAATAAAAGGAATAGTGTAAAGAGAAAACAGAAACACAATTCTATCATTGCTGAATGAAGCTCCTCTCAAACACTGATGTGTTGGAAATGTGGGCCCTAAAAGGAAGGTATTGAGTGATGTTAGAGGCCATAAATGGTCATTTGAAATACTGATGCTGTTCTTGAAGAGTAAAATAGTTCTGGGAGAGTGGGTTGGTATAAAACAACCTGACCCTATAATCTTTGTAGTTTCCTTTCTTTTTTTTTTTTTTTTTTTTTTTTTTTGGCCAGTCCTGGGCCTTGGACTCAGGGCCTGAGCACTGTCCCTGGCTTCTTCCCACTCAAGGCTAGCACTCTGCCACTTGAGCCACAACACCGCTTCTGGCCGTTTTCTGTATATGTGGTGCTGGGGAATCGAACCTAGGGCCTCGTGTATCCGAGGCAGGCACTCTTGCCACTAGGCTATATCCCCAGCCCGTAGTTTCCTTTCTTGACAAATAATTAGTTGTGCACACATTCCTGTCAGTTTTTCCTCCTGAGGACTTCACAGCATTGAGGAAAAGCCAGAACGATACTCATGGACCTCCAGAACTAGAGCTAAATAAACTTTCTATTTTTTGCAAATTACCCAGTCACTGGTATTTTGTTAAATCAGTTAAAAGTGGAGTTAAGTTCAAAGAATTGACTTTTTTAAATGCGTAAAACGAATCACATGCAATATAAACAGTGATCAATTTTCTTGCATTTTGCCTCTTATCTTTTTCCTTTTTAAAGTAATGTCTCTCAAATTTGGTAGTAATCTTTAGATCACAATGAGAATATTAAAACCATGGATAGAAACAGACAATAGCTACTCCATTTTGTCCTCATTTATATTACATTCATTTATATTTTACATCATCCCCAATAAAAATGGGGAAAAGTTGCAGAAAGGGGCCTGTTACAATGAGAAGAGCTTTAATAGCCTAACCAACTTAAAAATAAAGTTGTAATTATGAGTTCTGATTCTCAAATGCCTTATCACCAACCCTATCAAAATACAGTAAGATTCATACATATATACACATTTTTTATTATAATGTCTTATTAAACTGTTACTTTACAAAAACACATGAAGTATACAAAAAAGAAAATATCTAATGCTGAAATTAAGCTCTGAAAGGGTAGTTTAAGTGACAAAGTACCTAGCTAGTAAGGGCAAAGCCCTAGGTTAAATCTGTAGTAGTGTGAGAAACAGATATAGAAATGCACATACAGACACGTATTTGCATGTGCACACACACACACACACATACACACAATATAAATACCTGCATAAGGAAGTAGTACATCCCAAATAAACTCAACATTCAAGAGGCTGAGTCAGTAAAAGCAAGAATTCAAGGCTTGGTGGGATATACAGAAATTCTGAAGCCAGCCTGAGACATTTAGTGACTCCCTCTCCTCCACCTCTCTGTTTTCCTTTGTCACACACATGCATCTTCATGTGAATGTATGTATACATATTTATACACAAATACATTCATATTTACACAAAAGTTCCATTTTCCTTTAATTCAAAAGGTTATCCTGGATAAGTTCTTGACTAAAAATTAGACTTCGCACATTTTTCATGCAATCTATGAGAAAAGTTAGAACCAGATGACATGAATCTTTGACGTTTAATTTAGTATTTCAAAACTATCCAAGTTCAATCCAACATGTCTGAATGGCTAAGTGCATGCTATATTTACAATGAATTGTCTTCCCTTGTCTCAATAGCAATTAAGTAGAATGAGTCCATTTGTTTTTATAGATGATAAACTGGATCCAGAGTGGAGTTTATTGAATAGCATCACGAGTCAAAAGCTACACTTAACTTGGCATGTAGTCAATCACAATTATTTACTATTAGTATTAAGTGGGCTTAACACAAGTCTACTAGATTCTTTACTGATCTTTTGTTGTTATTGTTGAGACAAGACCTCACTCATAATCCATGCTGGCCTCAAATTTGTAATTCTTCTGCCTCAGCATCTTGAGCTGGGATTATAGGTGTACATGCCTATGTAGTCCATCTGTTTTCCTATCATTTCAATTAAATTATAGATGTCTAAAAGAGTGGCTGCATGTTATTATATTATTTCTTCTCTTAATTGCAATTGCACAGACAGTTAGGCAGCAACGTGTGTTTCTACTTTGAAGCAAGTTCCCTGAGCTCTCTTATTAGCTACCACTTCTGTACCCAGGGTGACAATTTCCACACAGGACAGTTACCCACGAAGTCAGCAAAATAAGCAACATGCTGACAAAGTTAAAACAAGATTTCCAGACCTCGATTTCATACAAATGCTAATTATCACAGTAATCTTTTCTTCATTGATTATCACAGTAATTTCTTCTTCTCCCCAAGCTTTAATCTTTCTTACCTAACTCACAAAAGTTGCTGCTACAGATTTAACAACAAGGGTTGAAATAAGTAAGAGGAAGAAGTAGGGGTGAAGTCGCCTTAGAATTGGAAGACCAGCCCTGAAAATGCTTCCCAAAAAAGAAGACAAAAAACATAAATCTCTAGAAAACATTTTTATCCAAGGAGAATCTGAACACTTCACAGATTAAAACTGTTACCTAGTTTCTGCCTAGACATGAATTTGGACAGGGAGGGAGGGAAGGGAAGGGAGATAATAAGTATAATTTACCTTTAAGGTTCTTTCCAATTCTTCTCTGACTCAAAATTAGGGAAAATGGTGGCATCCATTACAGCAACATTCTGAGACCCCTCCAGCTTTGCTACATCCAAAAAGAAAGCAAAAGAAATGAAAAAGAAAAAAAGAAAAGCAAGAGAGGGATGGAGGAAGGGGGGGGGGGGAAGAAAAGACAGAAAAAAGAAATCCCTGACCTGACAGCCTAGTTTTCTCTCCATTCCTGGGCTGACCCAATTCTGCATAGACAAAACCCAGCGGTGGAGGAAGCAGGGCCACTCTCCCCCCTGCCCCCCCCCCTACAACCCCCCGCCAGAGCCAGCCCACCAAGGCCAGCCAAAGGCATTTCCTCTTCTTCTCACCTTGCCCCATCCCACCTGCCCCAAATCCTTTGGCAAACTCTGGGGGACTTTCAGGCCTCTGTCCTTGTCCCTGAGTCAACTACCCAGGGAAGGCAGCCTGGCTCAGGAGAGAAGGCAGCCTTGGCTCAGACACCGCCCCCCCCCCCCCCCCCCGCCTCCCTCAAGCCTTTCAGGGACCCTGCTCTGCTTTACTCTCTGGGGCTGGGACACCGCTGGCTTTGAACAAGAGCATTCAATTAAATACACAGCCCCAGTTTGGTCTTGGGCCCGGACTCCGGCCAGTGGCAACCGGCCACTTATCCCAGGCAGCCCAGGCCTGGCGCAGGTTTCTACCCCACAGCCCAATCACTCGCACCTGTTACGGAGGCGCGAAGTGGAAGACACCCGGGCGCGTCCGCGGGGAACAGAGAAGCGCGCTGGGCCCTGCGCGGGACCCGGGACCCGGCACCAGGGACGCGGGACACGGGGCGGGGCAGGAGGTGGGGGGGCTGGAAGACGGGAGAGGTCGGCGGGGCGGAGAGGGGTGTGGGAAGGGCCGGGGGGGGGGGCAGGGCTGTTCTCTGCACGCGTTACGCCACCCCAGCCTACGGCAGAGGCGGGCGAGGCTGAGCCACAGCCACGGAGGGGATGGGGCTAGGACCGGCCTCGGCCTCGGCGCTGCCAGCCTGGGCGTCGCCTCCCCTCGCTGGACTCCAATAGGCCGCGCAGGGTGATCGCGGGCGCCGCACTTCACTGGGAACTGGAGAAGAGGGCGCGGCGGGGCCGGCACGGGGTGGAGTGGGGGGGGGGGGAGGGAATCCGCGAGTTAAGACCCCCCCAAACCATCAGCTCCCCCTTGGCGGGACCCCAGCCAGGACGGAGCCCACTGCGCACCCTCGGGGGACCCACAGGGGCCGGCTAGCTGCAGCGTGGGGCTCGGCCGCCCGGCGGTGTCAGTAACAGCGGCGGCGGCGGCACGGGCTCCGGTTCCCGGCTAGCCTCGGAGCCCATGGCGGGCAGCGACGCGGACAGCGCGGGGTCCGCTCGGGGATCCGGTGCGGCTCAGCGATCGGGGACCCCAGGCGGGTTGGGAAGCCAGGCGGCCACCCAGTGGCCGGAGGAGCCGCTGTCCACTGCTGAAGCTCGGGGCGAGGGCACGGCGCTGCCCGCCTGGATGCGCCTCTACTTCTACGGGATGCACGGCGTGGCGCTGGACGTGCTGGTGACCTCTGCGCGGGGCTTCGCGCGCAGCCCCGACCTGCGGATGCTCGGCTTCTCCTCGCCCTACCGCTGCCTGCTGCACTCGCTCACGCACCTGGCGCTGGAGCAGCTCTACCTGCGGCGGCCGCGCTGCCCCAGCGCCTTCCTCTTCGATTTCCTCCTCTTCCCCTCGGCCCACGTGGGGCTGCAGACCCTGGCGGGCCGGGCGCTGCGGCTCGGCCCGGGGGGCGGCGGCGCGGCGCCGGGGCCGCTGGACCGGGCGCTGGACCTGGCCCTGCACTACGTGCTGGCGCTCTACCACTGCCAAGTCTTCCTGAAGCGCTTCCTGCGCCTGCGATACCGGAGGTACCGGCGACCCGGGGCGCAGCCGCCGCCGACTGACAGCGGCCGCCGCCGCCCCCGAGGGCCCAGCGGCCCCGGAGGAGCCCCGAGCCAGGGCCTGCCGGACCTGCCTCGCTTCCTTTTCTTTGGGATGCACGGTTTCCTGGATGAGATCTTCTTCACTTTCTTCTTTAACGTGCTGGGCGCGGGGGGCAGGGCCACTGCGAGCGGCCACACGTCGCTCTGGTCCTTCCTGATGTATGGCAGCTGCAGTTTCGTGGTGGAGAAGCTCTACTTCCACCTGCACTACCACCGCGGGTGGGGCACGTGGAAGCGGGTGCCCATCTACGTGCTGTTCATCTACGCCTGGGAGCTGTCCTGGGGGCTGGGGCTGCGCACCTGCGGGGCTTGTTCTTGGGATTATTCGCACTATCCACTGAATTTCATGGGCCTCATCACCCTGATGTATCTACCGGGTTGGATTTTCCTCAGCCTGTACCAGGACCTCCTGTCCAACGTGCTGTGGCAGGTGCAGTATGTGCCCGCTAAGTGAGCGCAAAGGGCGAGAAGAACGAGAGAAGAGTCCGAGGAATCCCAGAAGTGAGGACAGCCGCTCTTTACACGTCCAACACCGAGTGCATGTTGTTTTGAGTCTTTGCATTTTTATATACACTTTGCTAAACACTTCTGATACGTTTCATTGACCTTTTGTCTTTGCTTTACTCTCTCCCGACTCTTTGGAACATGTAGGTAAAATAACAACACTTTGAAACAAACTACTCAAACCTAACTGAAGTATTTCATTCATCAGGAATTGTAAAAGCTTTACAAGCTCCAACAACAAAACCATCAGACCTTAACGTGGGAAAGCGGTAGTGTTGATTTGCCAGGATGTAAGTGGGTGATAGCTATTAGTTTTCCATTAAAAAAAATGTAACTTCCTCAAGTCAGAGAGCAGTGATTCTGTTTACAAGATTTAGTGGCTTTAAAAAAAAACCCTAATGATTTGCTTTCTTTTTTAATTCAATTTCATTTTAATGTCTGGACACATTTACCAATGCTAACTGAAACTCCACCTCTTATATTTATGAACTGCTCTTATTAAGGGCAATTCATAGTTCCTAAAGTGCCTCTGCCTAACACACAAGTGAAAAAAAAAAACACCTGACAAATGTGAAATAAAAGAAAATAACCTCCTATGATTACATTGTTGAAGAAGAAATCCTTTTTTACAACAGGTGACACTGTGTAAAGTTAAATGACCACCATTGTAGAAATGGTTGCTTCCCAATGTCAGCCTTAAACCCTAAGTGTGTTCCTTCCTATCAGATCCTGTATGCATGGATGTAAACTTTTGTTATTGTGCAGTAACATAAAATGTCTACCCTAGGTGTCCCATGGCCAACCTAAACTATACCATCGTCAATAGTGTTTTAATTCTTTTTTTTTTTTTTTTTTTTTTTTTTTTTTTTGGCCAGTCCTGGGCCTTGGACTCAGGGCCTGAGCACTGTCCCTGGCTTCCTTTTGCTCAAGGCTAGCACTCTGCCACTTGAGCCACAGCGCCACTTCTGGCTGTTTTCTGTATATGTGGTGCTGGGGAATCGAACCCAGGGCCTCATGTATACGAGGCAAGCTCTCTTGCCACTAGGCCATATCCCCAGCCCTAGTGTTTTAATTCTAAGAACCCTTTTCTACATGGAGCTTTGGATATAGGAAAAAGAGCACCAGTAACTTGGAATGAAATGAACCTGGAGGCTCATTCCAATTAGACTGCGCCTAATTGTTTTCTATTATTACAGATAGGTGTCTAAAGCATATTTCTGCTGTAGTTTACTTGTAAATGCTCGTCTTTTCCCTTCTAGGCCCAGAGTGTTAGGGTAAGACATGATATGCTAATACACATTATAATTGAGTGAGGACTTTTTGGTGATTATTAATGTCTGCAAACACCAAAGGTAAATGAGATAATGTAAAGTATTTTTAAAAATCATCTCTAATTAATTAATAATACACTTTGAGGTTGTTTGCCGTTTTCATTATATTTGGAAAGGCAAGTAGAATTAGTATGGCTGAGGCTAAGATGACTAATACTGTCTGTTGGCTTTCATTACAAAGAAAATTAGGACCTCATTCAAATCATCTACTAACTTTTGCTGTAAAATGAGCTGCTTTTCTGTTTTCAAATAGTATTTACACTGAGCATCGGTGGCTCACACCTGTAATCCTAGCTACTCAGGAGACTGAGATCTGAGGGTCGTGGTTCCAAGCCTGCCAGGGCAGACAAGTTCCCATGAGACTCTTATTTCCAATTAACCACTCAAACCAGAAGTGGTGCTGTGACTCAAAGTGGTATAATGCTAGCCTTGAATAAGAGCTCAGGGACATTGCCCAAGCCCTGAGTTCAAGCCCCACAACTGACAAAAACAAACCAAAACCTATTTATTTGCTATAGACATAAAAGGAGTATGTGTTTAGATTTAATTAAATCGTACATAGTTCTATGAGTGTGATATTATTTAAAGCCACTCACTGAAGTTGTAAGCTAAATTATACATTATAACCTCACATTTGAAATGGATCGTGTCAAACTGGTTATTTTAGCCAACCCACACTGTGAGTGGAATGGTGAAAGTAAGCCAAATGCTTATGGAGTCTCTCACCTAAAAAGTTCTTTATGCTTCACCAAATCCCAGATTTATGAGAAACTTGTTAAATGTGCATGTTTGACCTCTTGCCCTCCAATGCTGTTCCTAGGCCAAGAAACTGCTTACCAGCATTCTCAGGGCCAGAAGTTTGCCAAAAAGTAGCAAAGCATGACATTTTGTTTTGCTTTTAGTATTAGTCCCATTGAAAGGAAAGGTAAATGTTTTCCTTCATTCAGCTCAATCACTATTTGCTAGGCATTGCTCCTGACTCAGTAGATAGCACCCTACACTGTCCAGCCACGTGCTAGTGGCTCATGCCTATAATCTTAGCCAATCAGGAGACTGAGATCTAAGGATCAAGGATCAAAGGCAGCCAGGGACAGACTTAACAAAAGCTGGAAGTGAAGGTGTGGTTCAAGTGGTAGAACACTAGCCATGAGGGAAGAAGTTGAGCAAGAGAGACTCTGAGTTGAAGCCCCAGTACCAGCACACGCACACGCGCGCGCGCACACACACACACACACACCCCAAATATTAGCATTCTTGTTGACATGAGATTATACTTACATGCAAAGCTATTGTTTTGGTAACTGAATGGACTCAGAGGCAGTGGTTCTAAGGGCTCCCTTAATCTTTCCTGAGCCATTAATCCAGACCATCCTCTCTAAAAGGAAACCTCATTAACAGTCTCTATTGCCAGTTCTACAAACTAGTTAAGGGTTCAGGAAACTATTAGCCTACTAAGTCAGCTATTGCTTCAGAGAGTCTCATTTTATGTTTATTCCATTTCTTATGGGTGAAATTTTGTTGCAACCTTTACCCCTTTGAGGAAAAGAAAGAACGATCTTATCATTTGGACTGATAATGATAGTTAATATTTAAGTAGCACTTAGGATCTGTTCTAAGGTGTACATGTACATGTGTTATGCATTATATGTGTGCATATATGTGTATATACTCACATATACCTTAAATTAATATATATAACATATATAAATTTATATATGTGTACTTTCATTTAAACTTCTAACAACACTTCTTTTACAATTGAAGACAACAAAACCAAAGTCTAAACTAGTTACATAGCTGCTCAAGTCATACAAACTTAGATTTGATCCCAAAAAGGCTGGACCCCAGGGTCTGACCTTAGTATATCACCATGTCTCGGTCCCCAACCACAATGCTGCCCGGTCTTCTGTGAATTTTACTTCACAAATTATCACCACTCGGGATACCCAGGGAGTTGTGTAAAAGTCAGAAGGTATTAGCACACCACAGTCAAATATAATAATACAAGAAAAGTCACTTAAATGTAAAATACCTCTTCTCAAAAGCTATGAAACCTGCATATAGTTACTGCTATGTGTTAAATACAATACACAAAATGACTGTAATCATAGGAGCTAAACAGAGAAAAATTAAGAGTAAATTTATTTTTACAAAGACTTTTATTCTGTATTCTACCAGAGTCTATAAAGGTCTTAAAAGGAAAAAAATAAAAAATGTGTGTTTTCTGTTTGTATTTAAATATACACTGCTGAGATTTCTTACTAGAAATGTGTTAAGTTTTAAGAAATATAATCTTTTTAAGTGTTTCATGTTAAGAATGAAAACAGAAATTTCTTTGTCATACAAAGATCCCAATAAGGTTGTTTCAATATTTAAGAAATTTCTATGGCTCAGTGTACTTCAAGTATTTTATTACAAATATGTGGCATTTCATGCTTTGATCCAACAAAAACACACAGCTTAGAAAATGATGACCTATCTTTTGTTGTTTAAGAAATATCTTTAGTTGGATAATTCTACCTTCTGGGAAGAAAGAAATAAAACCTAAAGAATTTTGTTTTGATTAGTCTCTATCAGAGTGATAAACCTAGGTTTGTTTAAGGTTTTTAGAATAGAAAAATTTTGGTGGAGGGCTTTGTCTTCCACTTCAAGTTAATTTTTAAAAAACCAATCATTATATTTGTAAGAGAAGGTATCCACTTGACTCAGTGTCATAAACAAGTCATTATATTAAAATGTCTAAAATACTTTAATAAAATACATTTTCCTCGTATCAAAAGGCATTACAATATTTTATCTTTTCAATTAATTTTAAGTAGATGGTCTTTACTAGCACTAAATCTTCACAGATGGAAATTTTTTTTAATTTGGTCCTTTTCCTCCCTTTGTGAAACACATACGTTAGTTTATGCTGAAGTGAAAGATGGCAGTAACAGTTGGTTCTGTTAGGTTGCCAGTTCCCCCATTCCTTTTCGGCTGGGTACAAGAGGAAGGAACAAAAATAGTGATTCTTTGTGTGGACTTCTATTCACTAGACTTGGCCTTGTTCTAATTTTAACATTGAAGCAGCAAGCCATTATACAGGCAATTGCTTCCAGTCACTAGCAACCCAAATTTAAATTAACCTGTGAGAAAACTGTTCCTCTTAATATTTTTTAAAAAATGTGAAGGATTTTTTTCCTAATTTTTAAATTATCTTTACAGAAGTTGTCAAGTAGAACAAGCAGGATGTGGAAATGATTGTTCCTGTAATATATAGAAAAGTTTAATTTTCTAATTGTGTTATAACAATTCTACTTGAAAAGTAATATGGACCAAATTTCCCACCTAGAAAAAAATCTATCTATCTATCTATCTGCTTATCATGATTACAGAGATTTAAGGGTTGAAAGAAATGTTGAATGTTTCCCACCCAAAGCAAAATTTTAAATTTCTGCAAGATTTCTCAACTCAGATTAGACCAATCATTCAAGTATTCAAGACATGGCAAATGTGTTTCAGATGAATTGACAAATCCCACACTATCAGTGAAGGAAGATGTCCAAAACTCTCAAGCGTTAATATGTGCCATTCAAACTGATCACTTAGTATAACTTTTTTATTAAAGAAGGAAAGTCAGGGTTACTTTCTCTTGCCATATTTTCTATCTTACTTCAAAAAATGCACAGTTTTGAGAGCTTGGGGAATATGTTTAGTTACTTTAGAAAATAAAAATACACTGGCTGCAGGTGTAGGACTAGAAAAGTAAATGATAGGAACCCTTTTGTATATATTTTAGTTATATTGTATATATTTAGTTATATTGTCCTGATTACTCACTATCTTTTATAAATGAAAGCTGAATAAAGTATGCCCTTGTACATTCCTAAAGGAGAGCTAGGTTTGGTCTTAATCGTTCATTAAAGGTAATGAATGGAAATGTGGCTTAGCGGTAGAGTGCTTGCCTAGCATGCGTGAAGCCCTGGGTTTGATTCCTCAGCACCACATAAACAGAAGAAAAAAAAATGGAAGTGACATTGTAGCTCAAGAGGTAGAGTGCTAGCTAGCCTTGAGCACAAAGAAGCCAGGGACAGTGATCAGGCGCTGAGTTCAAACCCCAGGACTGGCAAAACAACAACAACAACAACAACAAACTAATGAATGGTCAGGAAGACAAAAACAAATTAAAATTCCCTGTTGTACAACAGAATGAGCAGTCATAGTCCAAGTAGTGAAAGCAAGAGTTTAACAAAATTGTCATTTTTTTTTACTTGTAATGATGATTTCCCCATCAAGCAAATGAAATAGGAACAAAATCAGGGAGAGATGATGTTTGGAGCCTTTGGAGTGCCTCTGGGGATGAATGTAGAACAAAATGGACATGAAGTACAAGAGAGAATACAGTATTAGAGAAGATGAAGAGGGTCAAGAGAGGGGACCAGTAAGAGTGAAGGTAGTGTTGGAAGGTTGGGTATGAGTATAGTATATTACATGAACAAATGAAAATATGAAAATGAGTGTGTCAACATGACCCCATACCAGTAGACTCCAAAAAGATTACTGATTATATTTCAAATTTATTTATCACATGCTATCATTTAGATGGGATAGGAATGTGTCCTTCAAACACTCGAGCTGTGAGCTTGGTCCCCAGTATGGCAGTGATGAGGAAGTAACACCTTTAGGTTAAATAGGACTAGGAGAGGACAGTTAGGTAATGGGACACCACGCTTGGAAAGAATGGATGCTGATATCATGGGGTGAATGTTAGTTCTTATAGGAATGGATTATCAGACGTGAGTCTGCCCCATGCATTTGACCGTTGCATTTCTCCATCCTCTTGTCACATAGATATGCAATCTTCTCACCAGAAGTCAACAGATGAAGGAAGGTACTTGATCTTCAACTCTTCAGTCTTCCATACTGTGTCTTACATAAACCTCTTTATGTACTATGTAATAACATATTCTGTCATACAATTGACTGACACCATCCTACAGCTTCACTAACAAGCCAAGTGCAGTTGCTACTTCTTACTAAGTCCCATCAGCAAAATGTCAGCAATATAATGCATCTATTGGGAAGAAAATAAGAACAATCAAGATCCTTGTTAACTAAATATGACATAGAGCTGGGAAGTTAATATGCATCCAATATAGGACAGTAAAGGTACATTAGTGACTTTTCCAGCCAAAAGAAAACTGTTTCTGATGAGTCTTATTAGTAAACATGGAGGAAAGGCACTTGCCTGCTACAAATAATTGCATAGCAAGCACCAGGGGATGTACTAATGAAGCTAAAACAGTTGTCAACAGTTATAACTGGAGTTGCCTTTGGCTAAACTATTTCCTACAATCCAGCATCATTCTCTAAATTCTGTCCTTTGCGTAAGTCAGACAGGAGAACTGAATTGTGAATTGGGTTGTGGTGAGAATCATCACTGGTGCATCTTTCAAGTCCTGATAATGTCTCCAATCCCTGACCTCCCCTCCCCCCAAGATATACTGTTTCCTTTAATACTGTTTTCCTAGGTAAAGGTAGTTTTCATGACTGCCTTTTGGACTTCCCCCGACTCCCCCCAAAAGCTCTTTTACAAACCACAGTACCAGCCTCAGTATTCTGTCACCTTCTAAGGAAGCAGGTATAGTTTCTGGTAAATGAGTATAATTGTGCATTTTTTAACTGGGAAAATAACCATAAAATGGATTGAGGGATTCACTAAATGCATTGTGAGAGGGATCTGAAGTAAATTTCTATAAATGATCTGATCTCTATAGGCTTCTACTTCAATTTGAAAGCCATCGTGACATTTTCAGTCTCCTGCAACCAAGGAACAAATAATGAAGACTCAGCGCCTTCAAGATTTCTCAGAATAAGTGAAAAGAGAAGGTCTAAAAGGCATGTAGAATCAATGAATGAATGAATAAATGAATGAACAAATGAACAAACAAATAAATAAATAAGATAGAAAAACACCACTGATGGCACCCATACTTTAGTGCCTTGGGGTTGATGTACCAAGTTACTGAGAACTAGATAGCAACAGCAATTACAATTAACTTCTCATAGTCTGGGACCTGGGAATTCCAGCATGTGCCCATATATTTAGTGGCTGAGGAGGAACCAGTTCCTGGTTTAGAGGTGGCATCTTCTCACTGTGTCCTCATATGGTAGAAGGGACAAACAATGACTTCAGGTGTCTTCCATAAGGGGACTAATCCAATCTGCAAGGACCAATTCTTCAAGACTTGATCACTCTCCCCACTCCCCCAAATCATCACCTTGTAGTTGAAAATGAGGCTTGGAGGATACAAAGAACAGAGCAAGAAAATATATATTTAGCATATGCTTAGTATATCAAATTCCAATTAAAATCAGAATCGATAATGATTGTGTTTTAAGGTATTCAGCAAACTGAGGCATAAATGAGAATGGTGGGTTCATTTTCTGCCATAGTTTCCAAGCACCTGAGACAACAACTTAAAGGAAGGAAAAACTTGTTTGGTTTTGAAGTTTCAGTGGTTTCAGGCCACAATTTGTTTGCCCCTAGCTATGGGCCTGTGGCAGATGTCATGGTCTTAGAAGTATATGGCAAAGACGGTTTCATACCTCATGGAAGCTGGAAAGTTCAGAGAAAAAGAGGGAAGGGGAGGGGAGGGGGAACGGGAGGAAAGAGAGGAGATTAAGAGAAAGGGAGGAGGAGATGAAAGGGGAGAGAAAGGATAGTGAAGGAGAGGAAGGAAATAGGAGAAGGGGAAAAGGGAAGAGGGGAAAGTAGGAGAAGGAAAAGGAGCTCAAAGGGGAGAGGGAGGAGAAGAGGGTCGAAAGGGAAAAGAAGAGGCAGGGAAAGTGTGAGCATAAGACATACCCTTCAAAGACACTCCTTCCAGAGACAAATTTCCTCAAAACAAGCCCCACCTTCTAACAGTCTATTTACCTATGAATTTATCTGTGGGATACCCAGATTTAGACCCCTTATGATCCAGTCACCTCCCAAAAGCCCATGCACTGACAAGTCCCTAACACAAAAGCTCTTAAGGCCACTTTATGTCCAAACCATAGTATATAGGAGAATATAAGCCTTTTTTTTTTTTTTTTTTTGGAAAGTGGTGAGGCTTGAACTTGCAGCCTGGGCACTGTCCCTGAGCTCCTTTTGCTCAAGGCTCGCACTCTACCACTTCGAACCATAGTATCACTTCCAGTTTTCTGGTCATTAATTAGAGATAAGAGTCTCACAGGAACTTTTCTGCCTGGGATGGCTTTGAAAGGCAATCCTCAGGTCTCAGCCTCCTAAGTAGCTAAGTTATAGGCATGAACTATACCAGTGCCTTGGAAGACTGAAAATATCTTGAGGACACAACCTGAAAGCCTGGCAACAGTGTCATAAATGACCTTCATTCTAAGGTGAAGATGGGTGTGGGGTCAAGGAAAACTTGCTCCAGTCCAAACTGGGAGACTTGTACAGATACTCATTTTGATGCGAATGTATGCAAGCTGATGGCATACAGGTTGAGGATACAAAAGACAAAGAGAATATAGTATCTTGGTTACGTTTAGGAAAAATTAACAATGACTAACTTTATCAGGAGCTCACTATTTGTCTTCTAAGAAAGCCAGGTACCCATTCACTTAATTCTCAAAGCACCGTGATGAATAGGCCCTATTGTCTCTATTTTCATATGCCATAACCAGGAGTAACTTTCCCAAAGAGTCACAATGATAGTTTCAGGGTCTGTACTCAGTCAGCCTCACAAACTACATTCTCTAAACATTTACATTAATATGTGGAGGGGAAATGAAAGGCCCAAAGGATAGAGAGAAGAAAAGCCCTGGGGCTGGCTTGGATCTGAATTTGCATGCTGCCTATCTCATGTATTCCAGTAAGGAGACCAGTAACAGTATCTGAAGTGAGATCTATTTAAAGACACTTCAATCCCTATGTAATAAAATTTTTTAATGGAATACTTACTATGTAGCAAGCACAGGCACTCTTGCCAAATTCAAAAACTAGTGAGTCTGACATAGACGCCATCCTTAATACTCTATATTCTGGTATTTGTCATATCTCACTGCCCTAACAAAATAGCTCAGACTGGGTATTAATTGACAGGAATGTATTTACTCAGTGTTGTGGGCTACAAGTCCCAGATCCAGATATGACAGGGTTAGTGAATGCCAAACACTCTCCTCCTGGCTTGCCAAAGGCCTGCTTCTCACTGAGTTCTCCCACACTGGGAAGAGATTGAGCTCACTCAAATCTCATCTTACAAGGACACCAGTCCTGCCATATCAGGTGCCTGCCCTGATAACCTCAATTAACCTTCATTATTGAGGCTTTGTCTCCACATTCAGTTGTACTAGGGCTAGAGCTTCAACCAATGAACTCAGAGGTCACAATTGATAGTACCTGCTACACTGCAGTTACTCCTCTTTAATAAAAAGACCCTGAAGGGTACCACTACTACTATAATGATGGAAGAAAGGGGGAAGAAACGGATTTCTCCTCCTCCTCCTTCTTTTTCTCATTGCTGAAATCCTTGAAACTTCATTTCTCACACAGATTCTAGGGGATGGTAAATGATATTATATTTCAGCATTCTTTTTAGACAATATTATCTGTCCTTTGCAAAGTTCAGGGCTATGCCATTAGGCAAGGAGAAGGATATCCAAAAAAAGAAAGAGAGCACATCCTTTTAGTTTTAGCCTTCTAGCATTACATAACCCAATTGTCATTGGTTTGGGGGTTTTATTATTATTATTCTCTCTAGGGAAGAGCTCTATTTTGTCCGTGCCTAATTTTAAACTTCCCCAAAATTTGCACACAAATTTCTGAAAAGTCAATTTTCCCCTATTTTTACTATCTTTTCTAAATGTGTCTGCCTTGTACTCAGCAAAATAGCTCTCTAGAAACATGTGATCAGAGCACTCTGTCTCCAGGCCTTTCTGAGAGCTGACAGAGAGGCCTTGGAGCACAACAAGTCATAGCCAATTTGCTTAATTTCATGGAATACATTTTTGTGATGAGGGTTTAAATATTTCATCAGTGGTATTTAAGCATAAAAACTCCAATTTCAGTGTTCTGTAAATAGGTTTTATATTTCTGTTAACTTTGTAGGATATTTATTCCCATTTCAGAAACATGAATTCCTAACAGTATTTCCAGATGATCTATAAATAATTTCAAATAGGCTTACTCCTTTGATGTTTTTCCTTGAGGGGCATGAAGAAGCATTCTTAGCCAAATTCAAGGCTTAAAAATTCTAATTCATTGTACATTATTTTTTGAAAATTGCTGTGCTTATAAGTTCCTGAAAACTCAACAAGAAGCTACCTTCTATGTGCCAATGAAGTAAACCCTCAACTGACATTACACTTACCTACTTTGATCAAACCCATAACTTTTAAGCTTCTAGAACCACGAGAAATCAATTTCTGCTATTTATAAGATACTCCACGGTATTTTATTATAGGAGTTCAGTAGATTGAGATACTTGTTTTATAAGTACATCAGTCATGTTAGAATAAGATGGCCTCATCTTAACTAATTGCATCTCCAACTACTTGCATCTCAAATAACACCACATTGACAGATACTAGGGATCACATTTTCAACATATCTTTTGGGGAGACTTAATTGAACCCATAAAACCACACTTTCATATAATATAATATTTTTAATTTTCTTTTTTGTTTATGTGTTACCAAGGAACTGAACCCAGGGCTTCATGCGTGCTAGACAAGCACTCTACCACAAAGCCACATTCCCAGCCTAAAACTACACTTTAAAATTTTTAAATCGATGATCTTTTTATAGATTTTCATTTATTTTAAAATATATTTGGCTAAGTTGAAACGAAATTAAAATTTTATTCTGGACAAACTTCCATGACCATAGGTATTACAAACATTAAGACAAGACAGTTCAGATTATTAGGTCAAATATTTTGAAATCTAAAGGTCAAAATAACTATGTGTGTGGGATTATTCTAACCTTAAAACCTTTCTATTGAAAGCTCATTTATTTAATTCTTTTACTCATAGTTTTCCTGAAGCCTGGTGAATCTGTCCCTTCTCCTAAATCAGTACTTAACAACAACAAAAGTTTTGCATAAAAATAAATTTAAGAACTTTTAATTTTAAAAAATTCAAGAAGTTTCTTTCCTGTGTGTTAGGGTTCTCCAAGAGAACAAAATTAATAGAATATGCATATTTTGTGTTAGATTGGCTTAAACTATGAGAGTATTTAATATTTAGTACTACCACAATGGTTGCACTCTGTGCAGTCAGGGATATCAGTAGTTACTTAATCCAAGCATCTGGAGCCTTCATGAAAAGAGGACCAGTGATGCCACTTTAGTCTGAGGCTGAAGGGCTAGGATCTCTCTGGAGCAAAGATGTTGCAAAACAGTGGTCAAAACCAGGCACTGATGACTCATGATGTAATCCTAGCTATACAGGAGGCTGAGAGCTAAGGATTGTGGTTCAAAACCAGCCCATCCAGAAAAGTCTGTGAGACTCTTATCTCTAGTAAACCACTCCGAAAAAGCTGGGAAGTGGGGCTGAGGCTCAAGTGGTCAAGCGCTAGCCTTGAGCACAAAGAGGCTCATGGACAGTGCCCAGGCCTTGAGTTCAAGCCACAGACTGTTTTCAAAGACTGAAGAATATATTGGACTGTAATGTCTATGGCAATCATACCATGATGGATGATATCATTCAAGAAAAGTCAAGCACTTCCTTTTTCCATGTGTTCATTCCATTAGGCACCCATACTACTGAATGATGCTACTTATGCTCAAGATGGGTCTTTCTCCTTCCATTCACTGACACCTACACCCATTTTTTCGGGAAACCACCCACAGAAATATCCAGAATTTTGTTTAACAATTTTCCAGGCATCTGTCAATCCCTTCAAGTTGCCAATCAGAATTAACTATCTCAGTATGCAATTTATCAGAGATTTTATTAATTAATGCTTATTTTGAGCTGTCAGCTTAATAGAGCATTCAGTCTTTCCTACATTTTTGTGTACAGAAGAGATTTCTTGTATCTTTTTTTTTTCCATTTTGTTCTATGTTTTGGCTTTGTCCCTGTATACTTGAAGAAATATCACCATAAAAATGTCAGCTAACTTTCAGCTTATCTCTTAATTCACTCTGGTCTTTTCACTCTTGGCAACTACAACAAAAGCATCCCTTTTGCCCAGAATATAAGCTTATTTTTTTAAGTACTAAAATTCAAAGATAAAATGTAAATTTTGCCTCTTGAGTACCTTGTATGTAGTCAAAAAGGGAAAGGAAAGAACATACTGAGAAAGTTAACGATTGGGAAAGAAGCTACTACATGCTTAACAGTAAGAAACGAGGCCACGGACTGCCAATGCCTCTTTTACCATACCCAGTAAATTTTCAGACCTACTTTGAAAATCACTTGAACTTTTCTTGCTTTGGTAATCACATGTACTTCCAAAATATTCTTTCATTTACTACCTTCCTCTGTAGATTGTGTCATTAAGTCATGCCAGGAGTATGACTTTGGAATCTAATATGACAAAATGGCTCATGGAAAAAATTTCACCCCCATACACCATCCCTATGATTTTCTCTAATTTGATTACAAAACCTTAATAGTAAATAAATTCAATGAGTGTGTGTGTGTGTGTGTGTGTGTGTGTGTGTGTGTGAGTGAGTGTGATTATACTCCAGGCCCCGTAAGCTCTCTCTAGGCTTTTCCCACTCATGTCTGGCATGCTGCCATTTGAGCCATACTTCTAGTTCTAGTATTTTGCTGGGTAATTGCAAATGAGCGCCTCACATATTTTTGTGGTTTCAAACGGAGATCTGCAGATCTCAGCCTCCTGAGTAACTAGGATTATAGGCATAAGCCATTGCTGCCCAGATTTACATGAAAAAATTATGTCACTGGTCAACAAGAAAATAATTCAAATTTATCTGAGTGCATCTTAGGGCAGGAACCCAATGGCATAACTTCTGAATATCTAAAATACAATTTATCAAAATGAATTTTAGGAAATGGTAACATGTTTTGCTGTGTCATTTTTATTGTTGGTGTTTTTGTTTTTGTTTTTCTTTGTTTTTCTTTTTGGTCTTTGGTATCTGTGAAAGGGGGCAGAAATGGAGAAAGACAAGGTGAATAATACACAGTCATGGCATTCAATATACATCATGTAAAATAGGAGCTATGCAACTTGCTGACAAGGACAAAAGGGAAAAATTGGGGGAACATAAAGGAAGGGACATTGTCAATTGTACCCAAAAAATTGTACTTAAAGAATTATAACCACTCTGTACAACACCTTAATAATAAAAATTGTATTTAAATGATATTAGAGTACAAAAAGATCAAACTAAGTCTGAGTTTTTCTATATAGTCAGATGCATCAGTCTTGTGAGATAAGGTCATTCTTTAATGAAATGATAGCGATTACCTGGAAGCCTAACTGCTTGGTACTGTATCAATGTGAGTGAATTATACACAGAAGACACAAAAGAGGGCAAGGAGTTAAAAGAACTCCTAACAGGAACCAGATGAATAGAATCACAGGACATTGGTAGAGGAAGATACATCTTATTCTTTCTAAAGAATAGTAGAATTCTTTACACAGCCCTTTAATTCCAAGTTTACACATTCATTGACATGCAAAAATCTGGACTTTTCCTTCCATTCCTTTCCTTCCCTCCCCACTCCCTTCCCTTCCCTCCCTCTTCTTCTCCATCTATTCCCTCTTCTTCCTCTCCCTTTCCCCTTCACCACACTATAATATTTTTTTTTTGCATCTTAACGTATTTTTTGGTCTTTAAACAGAGTAGCATTAAGACTGAGAGAAGTGGGCAGATAAAAACTTTTCATGGAATATACAAAAATATTCATAAATATCCATAGAATATATATGTGGACATATATATATTACATGAAAATATGTGTGTTATATTTTGTTTTAATAAATATTTGCATTGTCATGTGTTTGCTTGCCTCCTGTATTTCAGTGCTTTGAATATAGGCTATTTAAAGACCAAAAGGCTGTAACCTAGTAAGGAAGTGGTTCCGGGTAGTCGAAGTATCTCCAGAAGCTGATGAGTGGAAACAGGCTGACCTGTGAACCACTGGAGGTCACAAACCTGCTTCCTGCAGGGGCTCCGGAGTGGCCCCAAAGGCTTTCCTTGCTCTTAGGGAAGCACAGCTGTGTGAAGGATGTTTTAATTAGTACAGAGATCCTAATGTCTTCACACCAATTTAAAGACTAATGGAGAGGCACAAAGCAACTAACTAATAGCAATTGCAAATTAAATGACTTCAGAAATAATCTAACCCAAAAGCAGATCTAGCAATTATAATCTCTTCTCAGGAGGAAATAATTGAATTTAAAGATTGGTGCTGGCAAGTTCTAGGAGCTAGGGTCAGAAACTAAGCACAAGAAACACTCCTGACAAAAGTATACAGATTGTTCTCTACCTTTCATTATCCTCCCTTAGGGTGCTCAGAGTTAGCCTTCAAAGGATGTATTTTTAGTAAAAGAGTTAAGACATCACTCCTGACTACAGCTGGCAGGAAAGTGCTGTGATCAAGGTTAAATTAAGGACATTTCCACCAGTGTACACGCGTGCTGGGTAAAGACAAGCTTAGGGGCTAGCAGTCCTCAAGTGAGTTCTTACTTTCCGCCCCAGGGAGCCTGCATGTACTCTGCCTGGAGCTAAAGGCTTTTCCTGTGCTGCCATTCATCCACCTGTGTGGGGAATTCTAATGACGGCTGGCCCAGACACCTGACCTATTTCCATATTATTCAAACAAAAAGTGAAAACTCCATTCAGACCATGAAAATGTGAATAAGAAAAGATTGAAAGGGGAGTGTTGTTAAAAAATGGAGGAGAGTGGAAAAGGACTTGAGTCTCAACAGGCTAGGACTATTTCCTGACAGCAAAGGGCACAGGTTGGAGATTGTGTGAGGGGGTGGATTTGGGGTGGGGCTTATATGGGGTCTGAGCAAGGGTGCAGAAGTTCATTGAAAAGCCATTAGATCTAGGTTGGGGCTTTGGGGGTTGGGCCCACAATGGAATGTTTACAGCCAGGCTTAGGTGGATTGCCTGGCCTGCATCAGGAAGTCTGTGCACATCTGGTAGTTTGCTTGAAGTCTGTTATGCACCTGTAATTCTAGGCTGGGTATCAATCCTTCAAGGATCTCCTACTGAAATTCCATGTACTACCAACTGTTTTTCTACTTGAATTTTGATATCATCTCAAAATTAAAAATATATCTTTATCTAAACAAAATTTCACCACATAGTAATAATGTCATATTACATTAAAATGATAAACACATATATGTAAATATAGACGAATAGCTTTCTTAAAGAACTCTGAAGTCCATTGGTTTATTTTAATGTTACATTACATGATTCTATATAATTGAACTCTTTAGTTTCTAACAGACAAGTATATACAAGTATATCTTATTAATTTGTTTAAATTTTTCAGATAGAAATTTGCCAGTTTTTCACATTTTGAAATGTCCTTGCTTTCTTCTTAAATGTATTTATTATTTTGTGACCCCCCCAATGAACAATTATACTAGCATATTTTAAAAATATGCCTTGTTATAAATTTGAAAAGTATAAATTTGGTTTAAACCATAGGAATATTAACAAAGAATAAACTGATTTGTGTGTTTTAACATAAATATTGCACTAGAGCAACATACTTCAAACTGTTTTAAGAGTCAAGTAAAGCAGGTAAAATTTGTTCTTACAATGTTCTATTTCCCAAATAGGTAGCACACACATACACACACACACACACACACACAAACACACACACACAGCATAAAATTAAAAACCCGTGAACATATGAAAATAAAGCAAAAAATAGTACCAAATCCACTTGAGTATTTCGATATATTCATTGTTACATTGAAATATTATTTTAGTGGTTCCAAATGTTCCATAAGAATTTGTGGTTAAAACTAAAGATATTGCCTATGCTTTAGCAAAAAGCAACTTATGGAGAAATATCAAGATTAGTTGCTTTCCTACAAATTAGATATTAGGCATAGTGGAGATTAGTTGCTTTCCTACAAATTAGATATTAGGCATAGTGGATCAGGTCTGTAATCCCAGGTACTTGAGAGGCAGAGACAGAAGGCTTGTTTTGAGGCAAGGCCAGGTAAATGTTGGTGTGACCTACACGTCAAAGTGAACATGGTGATTCCTGCCTGTATAATGTTGGTTACATGGGAGCCAGTGGCAGGAAGACTGTGGTTTTAGGCCAGCCCCAGGTAAAAGTGCCAGATCCTATCCAAAAATTAATAAAAGCCAAAAGAACTGAGGGCATAGAGCAAGAAGTGGAAAGCTTTCCTTAGAAGCATGAAGGTTTGAGTTCAAACCCCAGTACCTGAAGTACTAGTGCTAGTAACAGTATTATTCACTAAGTAATGAGTGGAGCCCTGTGATTCTGGATTCAAGGTGCTCTTTGTGCTCCAGCCTTCTTTGCACATCGAGGGCCTGACTGGTGCTGCCCATCAACTATGGAGAAGAAATGCCAAATGTGGGACAGGATTCCTTTCCCTCACCTGTCCATTTCTGGTACTAGCCTAAATTATTGTTTCTTCTTCAAGGACTCACAACAAAAACATTCATGCCTTTCAAGTGACACTTCATCCATGAAGCATTAGGCTGTAGTTTACGTCATGTCTTTGTAGGAAGTGTGATGTTTACATTGTGCAATGTAAAAGATGATTCTGTAGGGCCTGTAAACCTAACCCAAAGCCAAAAGCAAGAGACTCATTCCCCTACTTTCTACCTGTGTCCTTTCCACTTCGATCTAAGCAATTACCTGAAGCAGATACTTTACAACCACCTGGGGCAGAAGAACCACATTCACTGATAAGTATCTTGTGACAGAAGAGAAAGTGACACTTAGATCGGCAAGGCCCTCCTCCTCCTCCTCCTCCTCCTCCTCCTCCCCCTCCTCCTCCTCCCCCCCTCCTCCTCCCCCTCCTCCCCCTCCCCCTCCTCCCCCTCCCCCCTCCCCCTCCTCCTCCTCCCCCTCCCCTCCCCCTCCCCCTCCCCCTCCCCCTCCTCCTGAAATATATTTTGTTGTTGTTGTGGAGGTGATATGCAGAGGGGTTAGAGTTACATGTCAGGTAATGAGTACATTTCTTTTTGAACCATGTCACCCTTTCCCTCGCCCTCTCCCAGGTTTTACCTCATATCCCCATCCACAAGTTGTATAGTTTTTACTGTTATGCCCAAATTCTGAGACCCCAGAGACCACCGAGACCGAGATCCATGCAAAAGCAAAGGTGCCGTTTATTAGCGAATGTGCATTCAGGCCTACATGCTCACCAGACGCAGCTGAGAGACAAGGGCCCTGAGGAAGGGGGTTGCACACTTTTTATACAAGTGAACAAACTTCAGGGGCTTCCCATGTTGGCAGCTATCCCACTAGTCAACCTTCAGCAATGCCTGATATGTCCAAACTTGACTGGGGCCATCTGTACATTTCAAAACAGCTGCATATTTGAAAACAGCAATGGTTTATCCTTGACTAGGTCAGCTTGCCCCCTATCTGTTGTTTTTAGTGGGCCCCTAGTTGAGGTCTTTTTCCCAGCAACTGCACTCTCATCTTCTCAGAGTCAGTTTAAACTCTAGCATGGCTATTTCTTTTTCAGAATGGAGTCACTTTGGTCTTTCATTCCTCCCTTCTCATAGGCGACTGAGGAGCCAATCTTGAGTCCTCTGAGATGTCCACATCACTATGCAGGATCACTTGTGAGTCTAGAGGTTGATACTGTTGCCTAAACACCATTAATTGAACTGCATTCACCCCATCCTTTACAAAAGCAATAAACTTATTTATCACACAGGGTCCTACTATCAAAGCTACCTACCATTATTATAAGCAGGGGCCCTGCCAAAACTGAAAGCAAGGCTGTGAGCCATGGGGAATAATCAAACCAGAATTCAAACCAACCTTTTTGCTGCTTTCTTTCTCTTTTTCTTTTTTCTAGACCTTCTCGAACCTTTGCCAGGGAATGTCTAATCACTTCAGAATGGTTTACATAAAAATAACATTCTTCTCCTAACGCAGCACACAGTCCTCCTTGTTGAAACAATAGCAAGTCCAGTCTCCTTTTATTCTGTAGCACCACCACAGCTAAAGAGTCGTGGATTTTTTCAAAGTGGGCTATTGACTTTTCCATGTTTTCAATATCCTTATCAATGGCCATCCGGAGTCTAACAAAATGGAAGCACTGTTACTCCAGTTCCAAGTCCCACTGCTCCCAGTAGAGCCCCTATAGTAATTACAGCTGCTGTTATTTCTCTTTTAGTTTTCTGAGATGAGGACAAGGTTCCATCTTCTAGTCTTAAAATTACCTCATCTTCTGTGTGGTAGAGTAACCTAATATTAGTTGGACTAACACACAAAACCCCTGTGTCTGATTGATAATAGTGGTATGTATACACGGGGTCAGGCCGTACTGCAAGCCCACCATTTTCTGTAGATAGTGTGTAGCCCCCTTGTCTACCTACTTCTTGGGTATGATTACATAAGTGAGAGTAGCAAGGTGACCCCTTGCCAATGCAATCTCCCTGTCCTATCACTGCTTCCAGAGTCAATCCAAATCTTCCTTTCTGTTGCCACCTGCAGAGATTAACTGAAAGCATAGGTATCGGCCATCCCAGAGGACCAGGTGGAGATAATCACAGGCAGGAGAAGAAGGTTCATAAGGAGGTTTATTAGTGGGGCCATAGTTCCCACGGGAGAGGGAGCTACATGGCATCTGCACCTTATCCAGGTGGCAGCTTCTCTCTGGGGGTAAAGGGGAAGTAGTTAGGTAGTGAGTAGGAGTGGCTCATTAGGTATGGGTGGGTCTGGGGTCTAGTGGGAGGAGCTGAGGACCTGAGGCTAGGGAAATGCTAACATTCCCCCATTTGTTGTTTATTAATAACAGAGGAGGGGTACCAGGCTGGGAGTATGGGTGGAGGTTGTTTCTTCTGGAACTACTTCCTGCTGAAAAGGGGTGAAGTACTCAGGGGTCCCTGATTCGTTATTTGGCCTGGTACCACCTAAGAAGTATTTGACAGTTTGGTTGGTAAAAGTCCTCATCATTTCCACAATATGGTTATCAGGGTTAATGGGTGTCTGGTGTCCTCTGGCTACCTCCTGCAGCTTAGGCACATCAAGGAGTCCCTGGGGCTGGGGTCTTCAGGGTCCAGACCTACACTGGGCACAGCAGTGTATGTAGTAAGAAGATGGCCTTGAACTGCAAGTTCCCAGGTGGCGACCTCAGTGAGGGATATTATCCTATTAAAAGAGACTTTTGAAAAGGTCAGGCAAAAGGCTGACAAGTTCACAGGACCAGTTAACATGAACAACATGGGAGAACACACCCTTGGCATAAGCCAGAAAAGTTCCATTTGGAACATAAACCCAATTGTGGCCCATTACAGGGAAGGAGGAATAACTGGACTGAGGGCAGGAAGGAAGTGTTTAGGGATAGTGGACTGGCTGGGAGTAACCAGTCAGAGGCGTGTGTGTGTGTGTGTGTGTGTGTGTGTGTGTGTGTGTGTGTGTGTGTGTACAAATAGCAAGTAACAAAGGCAAGAATGCAAGTTTCAGTCCAGGTGGAAAATGGACAGGTATGGACATTAGGTGGGTAAACAACTATTCCTCTTGATCTCCCGGCTCTGATTAATTTTGAAAGGGCAAGTTTAAATTGACTCCATTTAAGATGAGACTTCATCTCCTCTTACTCCTCTCCATGGCTCCTCGTTGTCAGGATTGACCACATCCTGGAGGTCTAGGTGCTCATTGCTCGAATAGCTGGTCCCAGTTGGCATTCACAGGGTTTGAACTCAAGGCCTGGGCACTGTCTCTGAGCATTTCTGCTCAAGGCTAGTGCTCTACCACTTGAGCCACGGTGCCGCTTTCAGTATTTGGCTGGTTCTCTTGAGCCAAGCTTCCAGTCTGGCTCTTTGCTGGTTAGTTGGGAGATGGAGTTTTAGAGGGATTTTTTCTCCGCCCGGGCTGGCTTTGAACTGCAATCCAAGGAGTCTTAGCCATAAAAGCCCTTTTTATTTCCAATTAGAGCAACAGGAGAACAATAGGAATAGAGCTTACCTGTATTTTGTTGAGAATTGACCAACAAGTACTTGATAGAGTTCTGCTGTAATACTTAGAGAACAGCAGACTGAATGAGATCCATATGTCATCAAATCAAATCATATCATTTAACCTTACCAGCAGGTGGTAGAAAACACAAATGAATAACAATCAAGAGGGCAAAGGGTCAGGACAGTGTAGAAGTATCAGCTTTAGTGGATCCGAAGTGGCTGTGTCTTCCATCCGAATCATCAGGCTTTGTTAGTCATGTGTGATGGAGGCAGGCAGGAGAGACGGCTTGGATCTGGGCAAGGCTGTAGTGGCATCTCTCAGAGTCTCCTGGATGGATTGTCATTGCTGGGTTGCCTGAAAATTTCTACACAGACTGGTTAAAGACATTTGAAATCTCTCAGTATTCCCTGGTTGCTTACTCTGAGTACTATGGCTTTTTGTAGGCTGGTACCCTACTGGTTTAAGCAGGGTGACAACTTTTAAAGATTTTAGAAGGTTTGGGCCTTTAACCATCTTCCTAGTCACAAAATCCTCACAGACCACAGGCCAGCCAAGTCTGCTCTCTGCAGCAGCCACAACAGTTTCTGAGACATGGAGGGGGAAGACACCAATGCTACCCTAATGCAACCCTGTGGCCACTAAACACAACTCTGATGTTTTTAACCTTGGAGTAACTCTCGGTTGCAACTCTGTCATCATAGGCCTGCTATAAACCCAACTCTAACCGGGGGTGGGGGGGTCCAGAGCCAGGGCAGGAGCACTCTGGGCCTGTCAAAATCTTCACAGGAAGATCACCAGTGACTCCTAGATTCCCTGAGCAGTTTTGCAAGAGAGAGAGAATAAGGAATCACTAGTAGTGAAACCAGGCAGTTTGTGAGCAGACTGTGGAGGCAGCTTCCTATAGCCACAGACTGCCACAGTCCACGCAGCTAGCACACATGTCGACCTGCATCCTATAAAGCAAAATATTAATCCTGGGTCAGGAAAATCAAGGTTAGCACTCTGGTCCCTTGACCTTAAAGAGTTTATGAGAGCACAGGAGAGAAAAATGGAGAATCAAAATCTTAGTCTATACCAAAGAATTGTCAGGATCAGATGTACACTTGACTTTTAGCGTAGATGGACATAAAGAATAACACACTGGTTTTACATCTTAGACACATTTGCTTGTACCTGTTTGCTTGTATCAGTTTGGGTTTAAAACCTGGTTTGGGTTTTTTGGCTTGTAGTCTGGTGATAAGATTCAGGACTGCCTCCAGGCTGTTCACTGTGACTCCACCCACAGGCTGCAAAGAACAGTTTAACACAAGAATTAAAGTAAGTTAAAATAGTCAAAAAGCAAGTAATTTTGAAACCATGATGCCAGATTTTACAAGTTTTACCAACAGACAGACAGACAGACACTTGTGCACAAGCTTTGAGGCAAGCTTAGAATTTTTTTTTTTAAATTGGCCATGTAAGTTTTCTGGAAATGAAGAAGCCACATTTTGAGAAACCAGTTTAGCATTTGAATTGCAAGGCACAGTTACAGAATTTAGGGTGGGGGGGGGGCAGGGTTACCAGGAGCTTGAGTCTCCCAAGTCCCTGCCCTGCCTCGAGGAATTCGAGGAATTTGGCATGCCCATTGCCTGGGGGATGGGTGGGACTCCACCTCCAAGAGTTTTTTGGAACTTTGATGGAACCAAGATGGCGCTTGCTAAAATTAATTCTATTGTCCACGTGGTCAATGCTAGAGAAAACAGGATTTAGCCAACAAGAAGCAGAACTTAACCGAATCTCCAAGCTTAACAAACATCAATCAAAGCAGATGTTAAACAAATATTGGTACCTGTGGAAGCTAGTACCAGCCCATCACAGGCAGGCAGGCAGAGTTTAGAGAGAGGCAGAAAGAGAGAGAGAGAGAGAACTCCATCCACCTGAGTGCTCATAGAAGTTATCTAAGTCCAAATTTGTAAGATTGTGAGCAGCTTTAGACTGTTCCCCACTTGGTAAGTGACCAGTGGAGCTGAACTAGAGAAAATCCAAGCTCCTGGATAATGGTCACTCACCCTGGCTGGAGTTTCAAATCTGTTGTGGTGGGTGATTGCGCCCCTCCCATGGTAAGTGATTAGCAGAGCTGAGGAGTTAAATACTAAGCGTCCTCGGTATTAGTCTGGTCAGCTGAAATGTGAGAGACAATCAGCAATGGAATTGTCACCCCAATCACTGTGTCTCAGACTGAGCATGGAGTATGGCCCTGTGGCCCTATGCTACAGTCATTGAGTGGGGCTCGGAACTTGGCACCAAGATTTTTGGTGTGACTCTGAAGCCACGGCCCTGTGGCCCTATGGTAAATTGGAAAATCGGATCTGAGCCCTTGTTTAGATGATCACTTACCCTGGGTGTGAGGGCAAATTTGTAGATTGTCATGGTGGATGGGAGTAGAGCACTCTGTCAGGAGAAGTTACCTCGGTGGTCGTCTGGGTGGGCTTAGGATAGCAGAATAGGTCCCGGGGGCAGCTTGGACCCCCCAGAAATGGGGGAGCAAATCCACCGGGGAACCTATCCTGGATTCGGCACCAATGAAAGCATAGGTATCGGCCATCCCAGAGGACCATGCGGAGATAATCACAGGCAGGAGAAGGTTCATAAGGAGGTTTATTAGTGGGGCCATAGTTCCCACGGGAGAGGGAGCTACATGGCGTCTCCACCTTATCCAGGTGGCAGCTTCTCTCTGGGGGTAAAGGGGAAGTAGTTAGGGAGTGAGTAGGAGTGGCTCATTAGGTATGGGTGGGTCTGGGGTCTAGTGGGAGGAGCTGAGGACCTGAGGCTAGGGAAATGCTAACATTAACATCTGTTGTTAGGGAGAAATTACCAAGCATTGCTACTCCCTCATAAAAAGAAAGCTGTAAATCATAGCACATCCAGCAAGTCTGTCACTTTGGGGTGGGTCTTGTTAAGCACCTCATAGGTATGTTGTAACAAGCTCCATAAGGGGGCTCCTAGAAGTTGATCCTGTTCAGCAACTGCTGTTGGCTCTGGGGCCTGGCCACTTGGTTTCTGTACAGGCCTGTTTCTGACAGGTTGTAGCACAGTGTTAGGGCCTACAACTACGGAAGGGTGACTTGGGGCCCTCAGGACTTTTAAGGTGAAAAGAATTCCAGCATGAGATCCTCTGGGTTGATATAGCCTTAGTCCCCATGACATTCCCAATTCCCATCTTCCCATTTCTTTTCCTTTTTGGGTAAATTGGGCTAATATTTTGGAATCCTGAATACTAGGCTTGGTAAAGGACACCAAATCACCTCCCTTTCCCTTCCAACTAAGGTATGCTGCCACACTGGTAAATCCGCAATTCTTGCAATAGTATTCGGAGGGCCCTCCACACTTTTCAGTCCGCTTTCCTCTAGGACATATATACCAAGATCTCCATATCCATTCAGGGTAGGAATTCCCCTTTGTCCAACTAGTCCGTGCCCACGATCCTTCTGCTAAATGGCAGAGATCAAACATTAGATCTTGGAACCATATCTGTGGTCCCTCCTTGGTACCTAGGTCTAGACTTTTTCCCATTTCAGGGTTCTTTACAATCCAAGTCCGTTTATAAGGATAGTGCAGGTTAGCATTGCAAACAAAAAATAACATCATAGAAGTTAAAAACGTTTTCATCTTTTGGGGTTAACACAGCGCAGCTTTAGCTTGAGGGAATTACTCCTATCACCAGTCACTTGCCACTGGGGAAGGAGGCCCTCCCTCACAGCAACTGCATCTGCCTGCTTCACATGCTAATGGTGTATCCAGGTGGTGGTGCCATCCACTTTGAGAGTGGTGGGTGTGGTCAGTATCACCGGGTAAGATCCTTTCCAGCGTGGTTCCAAATTCTCCTGCAAGTGCCGCTTCATATAAACCCAGTTTCCTGGCCGGCAGCTGTGTGGTTAAAGAGGGGGTCCAGTGGCATAGATGGCCTTTAGGCGTTTCCAGGGCTCTAAGGGAGGGTAAAAGCTCATAATCATCAAGCTCTGTCAGGAGATGTTGAGACAGATTGGGAACAATAGGGGAAAGTATTCCAAACATAACCTCAAAGGGTGAGAGCCCAATTTTATATGGTGAGTTTCATACCCTATAGAGGGCAAAAGGGAGGAGCGACACCCAGTCCCCGCCAGTCTCCATGGTCAATTTAGTTAGGGTCTCTTTTAGAGTTCTATTCATTCTTTCTACCTGTCCTGAGCTATGGGGTCTATATGCACAATGTAACTTCCAGTTGGCCCCAAGCACTGAAGCTAAATTCTGAATTACCTTAGACACAAAGGCTCGTCCATTGTCTGAGCCTATCTGGGTCTGGAGGCCATACCTGGGCAAGATGTCTTCCAGCAGCTTCTTAGCCACCACCTGGACTGTTTCCCACTTGGGTCAGAAACCCTTCTACCCATCCTGAAAAGGTGTCTATAAACACTAATAAGTACTTATATCCATATTTACCAGGCTTGACTTCTGTGAAGTCCACTTCCCAATAGGCACCTGGCCTGCTACCTCTTATCCTAGTGCCGATGTAGACGAGTTCCTTGTGGCATTGGTAACTTGGCAAGCCTTGCATTTAGACACTGTGTTTTCGATTTTTTCCGTGGCCCCATGCATTCTAATCTTAGCATGCCTTAACAGATCTTGTATCTTTTTGGTTCCCATATGGGTAGTCCGATGCCTCTTATTTAAAACTTGATTTCCCAGAGGTTCAGGCAGGATTATGTGATTTTTCGAGTCCCACCATCCATCTAGGCATTGGGCCATAGGCAACCCCGTCATGCAATCCTGTTCTTCCTTGGCATAAACCGGGTGTTCAGGAAGCTCACTTGGCCCAGGGTCAGGCAGCGCAGTCACTAAAGTCTCTTTGGCCTGCAGAGTGGCCCTTCTGGCTGTCTGGTCAGCCAGGTGATTTCCTCAGGCCACGGGGGTGTCTGGTTTCTGATGGGCAATGAACTATGGCCAGTTTCTTTGGCAGCCACAGGGCCGCTAATAAAGCCAAAAATTTTAATAGTTTTCCCTTCTGCTGTCAGCAGCCCTCTTTCCCTGTAGATGGCGCCATGTACACGTGCCGTGGAGAAGGCATAGCGACTATCAGTATACACAGTCAGCTTTTGGTCTATACCCAGTGTTAAAGCTTGAGTCATTGCTACCAATTCTGCTTCTTGAGCAGAGGTTCCAGCTGGCAATGGTTCAGCCCACACCACTTCAGTCTCTGTCACTACTGCTGCTCCCGCATACCTTTGTAGGTGAAAATACTTAGCCACATCTGGGAGGCCTAGGGCTGGAGCTGACAATGAAGCAGTCTTAATCCAATTAAAGGATTCCTCTCTCTCATCTGTCCACTCAAAGGTTGGGCTTCCTTAGTTGCTTCATAGAGGGGTTTAGCCAGCTAGGCGAACCCCAGTATCCAAAGTCTACAGAACCCTGCTGTCCCAAGGAACTCCCTCACCTACTGGTGGGTTTGTGGTCGGGGAATTTTTAACACAGTCTCTTTTCTAGCCTAGGTGAGCTATCGCTGTCTTTTCTTCAACATATATCCCAAGTATGTTACCTCTGGTTTGCAGAGCTGAGCCTTCTTGGCTGAGGCTCTGTACCCCATTTCTTCCAGAGTTCTGAGCAAATCCTGGGTGCTCTGTAGGCACATCTCAGCATCCTTTGCTGCAATTAAGATATCATCCACACACTGCAGAAGGGTTATGTTAGGGTGGTGGGAGCGAAACTCACCCAGGTCTTCATGCATGGCTTCGTCAAAGATGGTTGGAGAGTTTTTGAAGCCCTGTGGTAGTCGAGTCCAAGTCAATTGTCTACTAATTCCGCTTTCAGGGTCTGTCCATTCAAAGGAAAAAATTTCTTGACTCTTGGGGGCCAAGGAGAGGCTAAAAAAAGCATCTTTTAGGTCAAGGACTGTGTACCACTGCCGGTCTGGCGGCAGAGAACTGAGGAGGGTGAATGGATTGGGTATGGTTGGGTGTATGTCCATTACCCATTTATTTACCTCCCTCAGGTCTTGCACAGGCAAGACCTATAATCATTGCAGTGAGGCTTCTTAACAGGCAAAA
Organism: Perognathus longimembris pacificus; assembly: GCF_023159225.1. Lineage (NCBI taxonomy): Eukaryota > Metazoa > Chordata > Mammalia > Rodentia > Heteromyidae > Perognathus > Perognathus longimembris. Next base: position 132,221,336 of record NC_063162.1, on the reverse strand, counting down.
GCAGTGTATTCCAGGCTGATTGGCATGGTTTAAGTATCCCTCTGTCTAGTAGCTTCTATATGTGAGGAGTGATACCCTTTCTGGCCTCCAGGGAACATGGGATGCTGCTTAAATTGAGCTGGGTCTACCCTGCTTTTAGCTCCACATACACCGCAGGCCTGTGTCTGGCCCAATCCACTCCCCCTGTTTCTGCCCAGACTTTTGGAAAAGACTTTACCCAGTAGTCCATCCCTTTATCAGGAGGAGCGGGTCACTGGTGGAGCCAATACTCGTCCTCCAGAGCTAGAGTCAGAAACTTGTATTGGCCTTCCTTGGGAATCTGATATGTTCACCTTATTTGGTTGAAAATGAATTTGAGCCCCTATCTTTGTAAGTAGGTCTTGACCCAACATAGGATAGAGGCACTCTGGGATGACCATGAATGAGTGGGATACCCATCCCACACTTAAATCTACTGTTCTTCGTGTAGTCCATGAATAACAGCTCATCCCAGTAGCTCCCTGCACCCATGATGATTTCTTTTAACGCTTTCCTTGGGGCTCCGGAAGACTGAATGTTGGGCTCCTGTGTCAACCAGGAAATTGATAAGTGTCCCCTCCACATTCAAAGTTACCCTAGGTTTCGGGGAGGGGCACCGAACCCATCCCCCCATTCCCCGTTCATGGCGTCAGTGATGAGGACAGAGGGACCTTGTCGCTCCCAAGGGCCCTGTCTGCCTCCCAGCTTTTGAGGGCAATTTCTAATCCAATGTCCCATTTCCTTGCACACTGGTTTCTGTGGAGCTGGGGACCTTTACTCTCCCTGTTGTCTGGTTTCCTGTTTCTTGATCGGTTGCCTCTGTCCTCTATTGCAGTCACCAGGACTCCGGTCATTTCTCTGGTAGCCTTGAATTGCTTTTCCTCTGGGGGCCGGGGGGGGGGTGTCTCGGTTGTTATATACCCTCTGGGCTATGGTGAGCATGTCCTGAATACTTTTTCCCTCCAGATTTTCCAATTTCTGTAACTTTTTTTGGATGTCTAGGGCTGACTGATTTACAAAATTCATGACAACCACCGTCTGATTTTCGGGAGCTTCTGGGTTCAGCGGGGTATAGATCGTATAGGCCTCAATTATTCTCTCTAGGAAAGTTGCGGGGGACTCCTCCCTGCCCTGGTGGACTATATAAACCTTGGCCAAATTAATTGGTTTATGGGCCGCATCCCTGAGACCTGCCATTAGAGTCTAGCGATAGGCCTCGAGCCGTCTCCTACCTTCTGGAGTCCTGAAGTCCCATTGCTCCCGATTGGGCAAGGTCACAGTGGGAAAAGCAGCGTCTATAAGAGTGGGGTCAGTAGTGGGGTGCCCATCCTCCCCTGGGACTGACTCCCGGGCTTCCGCCTATATGCGATCTCTTTCTTTGGTAGTGAAGAGAATATGCAACAGCTGTTGGGAGTCATCCCAGGTGGGCTGGTGGGTGAACATAGGCTGTCAAACAGAGAAATTAAGTCCTGGGGGTTTTCAGAAAATCTAGCATTCTGTGCTTTCCAATTATACAGATCACTTGTACTAAAGGGCCAGTATTGAAGTTGCGGGTTGCCATCTTCATCGGGGATCCCACCTCTCTCAGGGCCAACACCATGGTAGAGATGGTAGAGTTGGGGTTAGCCCAGGAGCTGTTGTTCTACTAGTCCCTCCCCGCCCCCCTCCCCCTCTCCCCCCTTCTCCCCCCCCCTGGGCCCTCAGGAGCCCTGCTTCCTCCCCTTTCATCTGGTTCCCTGACTGGCTCAGGAGGGGCTGCTACTGGCGCAGGGGTCCGATTAGGACTAGGCAGGTAAGGCAGAGGGGTAGACAGAAGGAACTCAGCGTCCTCGTCCTGGGGCAGGACAGGATAAAGGGGAGAGGCATGGTGGAAGGCTCTTGTCGGCAAGTCTTCTTGGGCTTCACAGAAGAGGATTTATTGGCTACCAGGATGGCTACCTCCTTCTCCTGTATGGGAAGAAATGTCCTCTACCAGGTCCTGCCAGACCAAGACATAGGGGATTTGGTCTGGGTGCCCCTGCTTTCCTGGAAGGAAAACCTTAGTTTTAACTTTGGTAATTACAGACTTGTCCTAAGTGCCCTTCTTGGGCTATCCTACTTCAAAGGCAGGCCACTCCCGAGGTGCAGAAAGTAACCAATTTTCTCTTTCAATTCTTCCCCTAAATCATGCCCTCTGCTTTTACCTCTTTGAAGTTGTCAATTAAAATGGACAAAGGATTAGCCTAAGTCTGTCCTATTGTTTCCTAATAGAACAGTCCACCAGCAAAGCTATTTGCAAACAGAAACACACCCATGACAACACGGCCAGGTGCAGATTTGAAATGCAATTTCAGTGAAAACTCTCAAGAGGTGAGACAGAAACCACAGGCCTTTCTGCAATTCCAAACAGATGGATAATAATGGGGGGTGGTGACTCCCCCTAATGGTCAAAGATCTCATCAGGCAACAGATTGCTGGACTCCATTTTGTCGGTCCAGTCCGTTCCAGTCCCTGCCTGCAAGATAACACTCACTCTCTTTTCCAACAAAACATCATAAACAACCACAGTAATGATGAACAAACAGACATGGCCACTGTTTAAAGATGGTTACAAATGAAAGTGGAGCTCCAAAGATCATACATTGTGTGTAGAAACCAACTTGCCACAAACTTCTCTGCCACAAACCCAAAGTCCAGAAAAACAGAGGAGAAATCAACATTCCATGGCAGAGGTGGGGGGGGGGGGGTTCCTGTAGAGATCCCCGTTCCTGATGGGAGTCTGGGGAACGTCTTCCCGACTCCTGCTGGTGACCTACAGCATGTCTGCCAGATCATTTGCCAGCCTGATTTATGTTAGCCAGACTAAAACAGACACAGGGAACAAAGACACTGACACTCACCTAAGTGCACCTCTATTTACTGGAGGACGCCTCCACGATCTGGGTCGGTAATGGGTCTGGGGTATCCCAGATGAGCCCCCAGGATGTTATGCCCAAATTCTGAGACCCCAGAGACCACCGAGACCGAGATCCATGCAAAAGCAAAGGTGCTGTTTATTAGTGAATGCACTTTGGGCCAACGTGCTCACCAGATGCAGCTGAGAGACAAGGGCCCTGAGGAAGGGGGTTGCACACTTTTTATACAAGTGAACAAACTTCAGGGGCTTCCCATGTTGGCAGCTATCCCACTAGTCAACCTTCAGCAATGCCTGATATGTCCAAACTCGATTGGGGCCATCTGTACATTTGAAAACAGCTACACATTTGAAAACAGCAATGGTTTATCCTTGACTAGGTCAGCTTGCCCCCTATCTGTTGTTTTTAGTGGGCCCCTAGTTGAGGTCTTTTTCCCAGCAACTGCACTCTCATTTTCTCAGAGTCAGTTTTAACTCTAGCATGGCTGTTTCTTTTTCAGAATGGAATCACTTTGGTCTTTTCATTACCATCCTGAAGAAAACAGTCAAAAGGAACAGATAGCTTTCCCCGTCCAGACCTCCAGACACAAACCATGAGCTACTTGGGACTTAAGACTAACTATGCATATCTTTCTCACTCCTAGTCCCCAATTCTCCCTATTTAACCGGAGGCCAATGCTCCACTTACAGCTTTTTTTTTTTTTTTTTAATTCAGAGATAAAGAGTCTCATGAACTTTTTTTTCCAGGCTGGCTTTGAACATCAACATTGAGATCTCAGTTCCTGAGTAGCTAGCACCCAACACCCACCAGCATCCTGCTAAGTTATATAACAGTAACAATTTCATTCTACACTATGCTTTCTTTATACAAAAAGGGATTTTCCCACATGGCTTCTCATCACTCTCCAAGTCTCACATGAGTCTCACATGAGGAATCCTGAGAAGAGATGGGGGTGTAGGGAATAGGAGGGAAGGGAATCTTCTCGGTCACTTCAAATACTGGAGACGTGACTGGAAAGTTCACTGGAGCTCAACCACTACACATACTTATTCAGTTTCTCATCTACTTTGGTCTACTGTGACTTACAAAGTTTATGCAATTCGTACTTAATTCATTAATAGGAGACTTTAATCATCTTACCTGAATTCACACATCAGTGATTTTATAACACTCAGATATGGAAAGCTCCTTCAGTCTTTTATGTTTGGAAAGTGTTGACAGACCCTGAAAATGCAAAGAGAATTTCATTAGTAATTTAGCATAGGTGGAACATTTCCAATCATTATGTGTACAAACCAACAGCATAAAAAAAGACAATCATGTATGCAAACTGAAAAAAAAAGCTTCTGTCTTGTAACTTTTTGAAATTTAACAAAGCATAAAATCATGTTGGTTAGAAAAAAAAATCATTAGGTAAAAATTTCCTGTTGTCTCAAATGGCTTATAAAAAGTGTTAAAGAATTTCAGAGCAAAAAACTCTTAAGTTAGGTTGCTACCTGTTTCCTGATCAATGCTGGCTGAATCACATGTACTGTGAAAACACTCCAAGTGGCTAATATAAGGTCCATCCCCAAGGGCTCCAGGCAGATGTGCCCCCCACCTCATTAAGTCTCCACCCAGTTACCTGGGTAACCAGCAGACCTCGAGGCAGTTACCTCCCCCTTCCCTGAGGTCACATCCTAATCCACCTGGCCACACCCTGCCCCTGCCCTAGATAAGGCAGGGCTGGGTGGGGGTTGGCCCCTTTTCTCCCTTCTCTCCTGCCGTGCATCATCTTGGTCATTAGCCAGCAGTTCAGTAATACACTTTTCTCTCCTGCCTGAATACCGCATGGCGCTACCTACGTTGAAAACCTAACAGCTAATGCATGCATTTGTCAGTAGGGTCTTTTTCCTAACCTAAAGCTCTCAAACCTTTCATTCTTGTATTTATTAATATTTTGAGGTGAAAGGGAATATATATAGCTTAGTCTGACCTTTAATTAACTATTCTCCTTCTTCAGCCTTTTAAGTACTACAACTACAGGCATAAACCACTAACTACCCTTGGTTTGTATTCATCTTTTTATACTTTATTTTCAGGGCTAGTTTACATTTCATTAATCTTAAATACAACATTCCAGACATAATTGAAAATGATTCCTGAAAATATTAGATACTGTTTGAAGTGCCAGACTTTGAAGTCAGGCCCCACTTACCAAGGGAACCCCACTTTACCATGTGAACCTGAGATAAGCAGGCCCTGTGAGCAGACCCAGGGCAAGCTTATTAGGGCCCAGCCAGTCAAGAACTCTAACCCCTGGGAATGCTTAACTCTAACCACCCCTAGAATGACTCGAGCCCTATCAGATTTGTACCTGTGTCCTAATCTTGCTTGCTTGAACACCTGATGCTGTAACTTTGTTTTTGCCTTTATAAGCTCTGTGTAATCACAGCTCGGGGCTTCCTCCTAACCTCCACTGTGTCGGTGGGTAGGACATGGCCCAAATTGCAGCTCGCTTGAGTAAAGCCTTGCCTTGCTTTTGCATTTCAGAACTTCTGAGTCTTGGTGGCCTTCTTGGTGGTCGTCTCACGACTTGGCACAACATGTTTTTTTCTGGATGTGCACATTAGGTCCTTTCATTTAAAGAAAAAAGCCTAGCAAAGAAAAATAAATGCTTGATTGTAGCTATTGTTTAAACAGTGATTTCTAATTTCACTTAGAAGCCCTATATACTATCCCCAAATAAAATCTCTCTGTTGATTTGTTTGTTACTGTGACTATGTCTTTTGCTAGGAATGCATTGTTTTCTGCCTCGTTTCCAAATGAAGAATCATCAAGCCTTGTGGAGCCATTGCATGTGGTCTGCATTCCAGATGTTGATGATATTTTATTCATGCTAGAAGAATTGGAAGAGTTTAGACATTCCCCAACAGGAACCAAATTGTTTGAACAAAAATACCAAGAAATGTAAAGTTTATCGCTTTGTCCTATATTTGATATGATTTATTGTTCTATGAGTAAACTGTCCAATGAATTTATCTCTGAAGTGTACATTTAGATTTGTGTAGACTAGTTACAGGTTTTTTAAGATTAGCTGCAAGAAAAATGTGCTTATTAGGTATGACGTGTCAGTTTAGATGCTCTTTACCACTTTACTAAAATGTCCTAAAAATAAAATATTAAAAATGGTTAACCAATACCATTGTTCATGGAAAAATAGAAGTTCAAAATTAAATTGATCAATATAATATGCTGTTAGATAAATGCATAGTGAGATGTTACAACTCATCTATGAGCATGACTAGAGTTAAAAGGCTAGGCATTAAAAGGGGTTGATGAAGATGTGGAGAAATTTGCATCCTCATACAGTGTTAGTAGCAACTATGGAAAATAGTCAGTTTCTCAACAAGTGATACACAGAGCAGGGAGCCAGGGGCTAATACTTGTAATCTGTGCTACTTGGGAGGCAGATGCTGATTATGGTTCAAGGCCAGTTCAGGCTAAAAGATCCCCTCCCACCACCATCTCAACAAATAGTTGGGCAAGGTGGCATGTGCCTGCTATCCCAGCTATGTGAAAGGCTGAGGTCAGCAGGATCTCAGTTCCAGATCAGGTCAGGACAGGCAAAATATTCATGAGGCTCCACCTCAACAGAATAGGTGTGTGTGCGGTATGTGCATTTCATCCCAGCTATAGTGATAATAGTAAATAGTAGGGTCACAGTGCAGACCAGCTTAGGTGCAAAGCAAGAACCTTTCTCAAAAGTAACCAGGGAGCTGGGGACCAGTGGCTCACACCTGTAATCCTAGCTACCCAGGAGGTTGAGATCTAAGAATTGTGGTTCAAAGCCAGCCCAGGCAAGAAAGTGCGTGAAACTCCAATAAACTACTCAAAAAAAGCTGGGGGCTGGGGATATAGCCTAGTGGCAAGAGTGCCTGCCTCGGATACACGAGGCCCTAGGTTCGATTCCCCAGCACCACATATACAGAAAACGGCCAGAAGCGGCGCTGTGGCTCAAGTGGCAGAGTGCTAGCCTTGAGCGGGAAGAAGCCAGGGACAGTGCTCAGGCCCTGAGTCCAAGGCCCAGGACTGGCCAAAAAAAAAAAAAAAAAAAGCTGGAAAGATTGCTGTTGCTCCAGTAGTAGAGTGCTAGCCTTGAGCAAAAAAAGCTCAGAGACAGCACCCAGGCCTTGAGTTCAAGCCTAGGACCCCCTCCCTCTCCGCTGACCACCCTCCCCCTCCTCTGGGCCAGCAACCTGCCCCCACCTCACAAAATTATAATAACCAGAGAAAATGAGCTGATGATATGAATTAAATGGTAGAATCCCTGTCTAGAAAGTGAGAAGCTGTGAGTTGAAACTCCAGTACTGCCACCTCCAAAAAACTGCACTGTCATATAACCCAGAAATTAGATAGCAAACTCAAGACAAGTGAAAACATGTCCATACAAAATGTTGTGTGTGAATATTAACAACACCCAAATGTCTATCAACTGATGAAGGAGTAAGTAAACTATGTTATATCCATGCAAAACCATGCTATTTAGTAATAAAATATACAAGCTATTGTATGGAATAAGCCCAAAACAATTACCTAAAATAAAAGAAGTCAGGATTCAAAAGCCCACATATGGCATGATTCCATCCCTATGTAAAGTCCAGGATGGGCAAATACACGGAAACAAAAAATAACACATGGTTGTATAGGGCAGGACTGGCATTGGAATAGGGACAGGGCGGCTGCTAATGGGAAGGGTCTATTTGGAGGGAGATAGAAATGTTCTGGAATTAGATTCTGGTTATAGTTACACAACTCTGGATATATTTTAAAACATTAATTTTATACTTGAAATTAGTGCTTTTTTCTTGCTTGTGGTAAATGGATGTATATTGATTTTTTTTTAAATCATCAGAACTATTGGCCATAAATTCCTCCTAAAGAGGAAGCTATGGGGCTTGTAAGTTCGTTTGTTTTATTTAATACCTTGGGATGCACGTCTTAGAGGCTAGTGACTAATGCTAAACTTTTACCTCTGTAAACGATGAAAAGGATTGAGCAGAAAGACAGCAGGACAATACGGAGGAGAGGGGAGACCGCAGGGTGTCCTGAATGGACTCTGTGGGGCAAAGGCAAACTGGTGCCCACTTTCAGGGAGACGGAGGCATCATTGCAACGTGGATCCTCCCTGGTCTCCAGGGTCTCTCCTGGTCTCCATCTCTTGTAGGAGAGAGGTTTCTTTTCCCAAAGAGGCCAAACTTCATAACCAGGCAAAAGGAGGAAACGACTTGGTGTGGGAACTGGTGACATCAGCATCAATGCAGGTTGTGTGAGAATCGGAGGCTCTCGTAGACATCTCAGGAACCAAATGCTCCTCTATCGTCCAAGAAACAGAGGAAGCTGCATCCAGGAATTTCTAAGCCAGTATCAGGGTCATTTGAAGAGAGTGTCAAGACATGGGTTCAAAAGAAAGCAAGGACCAAGTGACAAGGGCCTTGTGCATTATTCTAAGAAAAAATGGACTTTGCCCTAAGCAACATAGACAGAGCTTTCCTGTCTAGGGAATGTGGGTTGGTACATGGGAGCATAGTGAGAAGAACTACATGGCAGGCATAACTGCTTCCAGTAGGAATGAAGAGTTGGTTGCCTGGAAGAGATATTGAAAGAGGAAAAATAATTTCTTGAAGGAAGACTTAAAGATCCAGTATGTTCTTGACAAGGAAAAGAATGGGAACAGTGTTATAGACTGAGGAAGTGGCGTGGAGAAAGACTTCACTTGGGAAGTGTGAGTTGTTTGGGAAATAATTCAGTTTGAGTGTCACTGGGGTGAGTGGGAGGGGAGACAGGAAACTGCCAGGAACAGAAACATCCACACAAGACATGTGGGAACAGAAAATCCATGAACAGTTTTCCTCCAATTTTGTATCTGGAATTGTTTAGCTAATGTAGATTGACACTAGCAATGAATGAGTGACCAAATGTCGGGATGGTGTTTGTCTGCATGTGTGTTGGTGTGTTGTGTACTTACTATGCAGCTGAGTCATACTGCTTCTGCCTTTAGAGTATCACCAACATAAATGTAATGTCCTCCCCTCCAACTCTGTATTTTGCAAATACTCAAATTTACAGAAAAGTTTAAAAAATGTCCCATTAAAAACTTTTTTAAAGGGGTAGAGGGTCAAAAAAGAATAATATGAGGGTGCATATGATTAAAGCACATTACATTCATGTATGAAAATATCACAATTAAACCCCCTTGTATAACTATATGTGCTAATGTTATAAAGAATACCTATACCTCTTACTAAAACTCATCAGTCACAATCATTTTACTATATTTTTATAACTACTGTGCATGTGAACATTTATATTTTATTCAGGTGCTTATATGAATATAGTTTTATATTTCTACACATACATATGTAGCTACTTTTACATATTTGTACAGAAATTTCTCCAAACCTTTTGAAAATAGATTTCAGAGAGCATGATGCTTTATCCCCTAAATATTCTCTGTGCATCTAATCTTAGGAATAACAATGTTCTGGTATGTAACTCTATAGCTTTATGGGTAAATGGTATAACATATATGGCATTATAAAACCTGAGGTGGGTACTAGTAATATCCTAATACTTAATACAAAGTAAATAATTATTTTTCTTATACTCATAGACCACTCAGTTTGTAGAATGCAGTGGTTGCTGTGTTTTCTTAGCTTTTAGTTTTGTCTTTCAAGACATTGACTTTTGAAGAGCCCAGGCTAGTTACTATGTGGAATTGCTCATTCTCAAATCCAAAGTGGTATTTTTTTTATGTTTCCTGCTTTAGAGGCCCCACTTCCCTGGACCTCAGGCTTCATTTGTGTGTGTTCTGTACATATGGGTGGTCTCTTGCAAGAGTATCATCAGACTAAGACACGCAGCTGCAATCACTCCCACTCAAGCTCAGAGCGGAGCTGAGAAAATGTGGGATTTGAAGAAGCCTGAAGTGTCTAGTTGAGAAGAAGGAAACAGTGCCAGATTCACTCACTCACCACTCACTCATTGAACATTTTGGGTGCTTCTTAGGAACTGGGCCTTGTATTCAGCAGCCTCAAGATGAGTTGATCCAGCCTCTGCCCTGAGGAAGCCTATGATGTTGGAGGGAGGCAGAGAGAGAACAAATGTTGAAATACACTGAGTTGGTAGCTTGCAGTGCAGGTATATAACAAACACAGCAGAAACAGGGAGACCCTAAATTTTACAGAAATTCTAGAAAATCTTCTCACAGCTGAAACTACAGAGATAAGAATTTGCTGGGTAGAAAATCAGGGAGAGGGTGTTTCAGACAGATGGAATTACTTGTCAAGGAGGAGAAGGCAGAGCAGTGTGTCTGTGGAGATGGGAGGCTCAGCTGTGTGTCACTGGAGCCACAGGGGAACAGTCCAGTGAGCTGGAAGTGAGGCTGCAAAGGGAAGCAGGGCTCCCGGGAAGAATGAGGTCCCCCACAGCAGGTTGTTTAGATTTTCTACTGGGAGCAGCGTGGAGCCCCTGAGAAACTCTGAAGATGAGGACAGGCTGGGAGTTGCACACTGGAAGGTTCCACTTCATTAGAGTGGAGTGGTGGGTTAGGACTTTGGAAAGGAGAGGTGTAGAAGAGCAATGACACTTGAGGAAGACATGAGGGTGGGAGGTGCAGCAGAGAAAAGAGAATTCCACTGTAGCAAAGACAGTGGCAATAGTTACATTGGCTTCTTTCTATTCTAGTACATTTGAAAGCAATCAACAGCTATTATTGCTACGAGGCTATGGGAGGACATCACAGGTAATAGAAAACTCTGCTGTACTGTAGCGGAGATAAGATACAGATCAACAGGCATCACTGATATTGCCTAGAAATGATCTAGGCTGACAAGTGATTTTTTGGTAGTTATAGACAGCATGGATGATGTTTATGATGGAAAAGAATTAAGTCATAAACATTTACAGGCACAATTAACAATGCCAAGGTTCTTTTCCTTTGCTATCAACATCAGAGATAGCATGCTTAGCATCTCCCTACCCAGGCACATAGAAAAGGCATGAGGAGCATTCAGGAAGAAGGCATAGCATGTCTAAAGGTCCTGAGTTAGGCAAGAATTTGTCTTGAGGAGAGAAAAGAAGGAAGAGGGGTTGGAAGGAAGGAAGTGAGGAGCACTGGTGTGAAATGATACCAGAGGGGTAAGCAGAGATGTGTCTCAATAATGGGAAGTACTCTTTCACTTTCTGCTCCTCCTCTAAATTTCTTTGCTTCATTAGACACTTGGTTATTGGCTCTGCTTCACCTTTTACTACATTGGCCTGGTTTTTGTACCACCATTCTGACCTTCCTTCTTTAGCTTCTGTCACAGACCCTTCTTCCATTGCATTGGTGCTCCTATGTGTTCCTCCTGGGTGGACATTTCTCTTCAGTCCCATGTCTCCCTGAGGACCCTGGCCACAGTCACACCTCTGTGCGAAGGACTTCCCCACCCCCAAGCCTTTCACCTGAGTAGTTCACCTACCCTACGTCAGCCTGATAGCGCTGAAGTCAGCTTCCTCTTGAAACCCATTTTCTTAGCCTGTTACTTTTTGTGAAATGGGCCCTTCACTCACTCAAAGACAGAGTTTTAAAATCATTCTTATCCCTCTACCCTTGACCCTCATCCTCTACAAGTAATTATCACCAAATTCATTCAGTTTTGTCTAGTTAATATTCTTGAATAAGACCTTTCCATGCTAGTTCTACCCACTGATCAGCTCAAGAGTGTCACACTTCTGTTGTCAGCTCCTCCAGTCTTTTCCCTTCCAATCTAGCCAAGAGAATCCCTAACAATTTGTCTAAAATGGAAGACCAGCTATGACCAACCTATTGTGTGTCATTATCTCTGGGGTCCAATCCCAGTTCCTTTGTCTAACATGGAATTCCCCCAGGGCACCTGCTTTTCATACCAAATTCTAGCAGGCCTCAGCTGCATGGGCTCCTGGAACAAGCCCATGTTTGCATTCTTCTATATGGGACAGGTTGATTCACACTCTCTCCATCACTACACCTGACACACCGTATTTAAATCGCCCACACCTGTTCTTCCAAATCAGCCTGCAGAGAACAGGTCTGATTTATTGTTGGTCACTGTGTAGTCTAGCATTTGTTCCTTCACTCAAGGAATGTTAAGTGTTCACCACTTGCCAGGGTTCTGGGAAATAGCAGTGAACAGAACAATGTCTCAGGCAGGCCCTGTGGATTTCATGTTCTAAGGTGGGGATGCCACTCCACTGGCCTACATAATAGACACTCACAATCTAGTACAATCATGAAGGTGGTTGAAATGTGGGCAAATAACAGTCTTCTTAAACCACTGTCTAAGCACACCATCTGGGATATTAGTGACTCATTTTTCCTTTAAATAACAAATATGGTGGTGACCAAGGCAACTGAAAAAAGGGATTGAGCTGTGCTGATTGTAGGCAGCCTTGTCTTTAGCAAATTATAATTCTCTTCACTAGTAGAATACAGTTTTCCATATACATTCAGATAAAATACCATATTTAAATATTCAAATAACTATTGGAATAGAAAAGGAATGACTAGGGCCTCAGCTAATACAGTCTTTTTGATAAATTAACTCTTATTTTTTTTTTGTTGGTACTGGAGCTTTAACTCAGGCTAGACAGTACAGTGGCTCATGCCTATAATTCCTGTTACTTAGGAGATGTCAATTTGGAGGATCAGCCCAGGCAGTAAGTTAGTAAGACCCCATCTCAGTGAACAAACCAGGCATGGAAGACTGCAACAAAAATCCTAGCTATATGGAAGGCATAGGTAGTTAGGAGAATTACAGCCGGAACCCAGCCTGGGCAAAAAAGCATGACACCGTATCTAAAAAATAACTTAAAGCAAAAAGGTCTGCCAGTTTGTCTCGAGTGGTAGAGTGTGTACCTAACAAGCATGTGGCTCTAAGTTCAAACCCCAATACCTCTCTGTCCCCATCCAAAATCTTAAGGATACCTTTGTTAGCCTTCATCATTAACTCATAATTCCCTGTAGATTAAGCTACCTCCAATGAGAGGATTTCATGAAGCCACCTCACGTTTAGACTCCATGTCTTTAGGCAGGTCATTTCTCCTCAGGCTCTCACTCCCATCTCCTTCTCTTGAAAAATAAGACTTTACTGGATCCTCTTTGCTTCTCCACATCCACAGTGCTTTGCAAACATCCACCACAGTGCCAATGCCAAGAGGAGGTGCCATATTTTTTTTTCCTGTTCATTCAGGGGCGCAGTTGGAATAAATAACTGTGAGCTCAGTGAATGGTGCAATTCTTACTGAAAACTCACTCAGATGAACTGAGACCATAATGACCAGGAAACAAGAAAAATTCCCCCCCCCCCCCCAATGGTATGACTGGTTCAACTTGATCTCTGGAGAGTATGTGCAATGTCCCTCCAGAATGCAGTCAGACTCACACTTCATCAGACCTATAGTCCAGACGGTGTTTGGTTGCCCCAGCTGACAGCTGGGCTGACTCATTTTCATTTGACTGTTTGAGGTTAGGTTCCACAGCTGCAGTGGCACTGTTATTGTCAGTCACTTAGATCAGAGTTGAACTGACACACAGGAAGAAAACAATCATTTTATCAAGATTTACTTTCAATCATTTAGCAAAAAACAACTAGCATTCTTTCCAGTTGTTAAACCATGAGTATCTGTTCACAGCTCTCTCAAATATATGTGCTTCAGAAGAAAATAAAAATAGAGAATGGAACTGGAGATCACAGTCTTAATTTTTGGAAATAAAAGAATTGTTTTGATTCACCAAATACTAAAAAAAAAAAAACAACAACTAAGATGTAACACTTAGTCTCCACTCCATCCATTCAACAGAAATTCACCAGACACTCACTTCAGGCTTGAGATAAGTATAGCGGAGCAATTTAACTTCTAAGTTGTTTTTTGTTTGTTTGTTGTTTTTTTTTTGGGCCAGTCCTGGGCCTTGGACTCAGGGCCTGAGCACTGTCCCTGGCTTCTTCCCGCTCAAGGCTAGCACTCTGCCACTTGAGCCACAGCGCCGCTTCTGGCCGTTTTCTGTATATGTGGTGCTGGGGAATCGAACCTAGGGCCTCGTGTATCCGAGGCAGGCACTCTTGCCACTAGGCTATATCCCCAGCCCCAATTTCGAAGTTTTATTATGTGCTTTGATCCTCTATTTCTTGTTTTGCTGTGATCTTCCAGTGACAGCTGACTGCTCACATGAGTCAGGGAGAGTTCTTACAGAAAAACAGGAGAAAAAAAAAACCATGCCTTTAAGCTTTAAAAGTCTAAGTCTTGACAGACTTAGGGCATAACATTTTTAACAACTATGTTCTAGAATCTATATCAAAAGAAAAGGAGACAAGTAAATATGGGAATGGTGGAGGAAACAGTTAAAAAGGGAAGGGGAGGGAAGAGACAGACTCAAGAAATGGACAAGAAGGGGAAATAAAGAAGCTGAGGGAAGAGAAAAGCCAGAGGGAAACAAAATATGAGGTGCTGAGGGATTTCCCCTAGAGGAGCCTGCTCAGATCTGTTCAGTTGGAAAGGCTTGAGGACCTAAAAATAAATGGGAACTCATTCTACTTTTGCCTAGTAGAGTTTTTCTGGGATCATCATTTTATTGTTAAAATTTAATTAGGAAAACAGAAACAACTCAGTACTCAGCACTGAGGAAATTTAATTTTAACAGAATTGGTTATATAGAAGGAAGAGAAACTGAAAAGCCAAGTGAGCTAATGGCACAGTCTAGAGGTTAACAGTACTAAGAAGCCACTATCATCCCTAAGCAAGAAGGAAAATGGGAAGAGGTGGTGTTATTAAAACCAGAGGCTAAGATCTCCAAGGAAAGCTAAAACTACAACAAGTCTCTTCAAAGAGAGTAGATACAGAGGACATTTGGGGAATGGTGATGATGTAAAGAAATAGGGAAGAACACCCTGGCCCCTCCTTTCTGTAGATTCCAACCACTCACAACGGTGTCATAAGGCACCAACCTCAGCTGGAAATCTTGCTGACATGAGTCAGCCACTGGGCAGCAGAGTCAGGAGAAACTGAGGTCGGAGTCAGGGCCAACACAGATGTGGGAGCAGAATGTTTGCAAGGGTGATCTGAGACAATGGACCTAAGATTGCCTCACAGGGTCACCACACTCTAGCATGACCTGAGAGGTCCTAAGTTACACCGACAGGACAAGGGAGCCTAAAGATTTGAAAGGACCCTGGAGTTGGGATGAAGAAGACAGATCAGGGATCGACCTAGGCCAGACACTAAAGACCATGCATGGGCCCTCTGATATTTCAGTGAATTCCAGCCTTAGGCAGAAAACAGAATTGAGGAGAGCAGACATGAACCCCCACATGATAGTCTGTTCTATGTAAGTGTTCCATATTATGCTTGGATAGCCTATCTCCAATTTCCTACCTGAGATCCAGAAGTGTCACTGTGGCTCAAAGTGGAAGACTTCTGACTTTGAGCAAAATTGCGCTTAGACAGAGCCCCAGCTCTAGGTCACACTCATGACCTACCAAAAAATAAAAACCCAAGGAATGCCAGAAAGTGATGTAGCTCAATAGATTCAGCCTTACACACTAATTACCAAACCCCAAATCTTGTCAACAGGAGAATGTCCAGCATATGGATCCTTCAGAGATGAATAATGACAATGCCTTCAGACCAAAGGCGGGGGAATTTATTTTTACCTGTTGATCTGCCCTGAAAATGTTTGTTTTTCCTGGTGAATTTCAACTTGCTTAGAGCTTTTACTATTAAAAAAATGTCTGAAGAATGATGAACTCTGGCAACGATATATTTATGCTTCTGCAAAATGCGCCTCTTTCCTTGCTACATAAAAAATGAGGGCATGGCATAGTATGTGTATGACCATATTAAATAATGCTCATTGAAATGAATTCCAAGAAATGGAAATACAGAGTTTTTGTGTTTGTTTTTTTTTTTGGGGGGGGGGGGCCAGTCCTGGGCCTTGGACTCAGGGCCTGAGCACCATCCCTGGCTTCTTCCCGCTCAAGGCACCTGAGCACTCTGCTACCTGAGCCACAGCGCCCCTTCTGGCCGTTTTCCATATATGTGGTGCTGGGGAATCGAACCGAGAGCTTCATGTGTAGGAGGCAAACGCTCTTGCCACTAGGCCATATTCCCAGCCCCAATACAGAGTTTTTTAGCACAATATTTGTAGTTATTTTTCCCCTCTAGTTTATTCCTTGTTGCCACTGTTTTTGATATCAGTACCCTTTGTCTTGTATGTAAGTTTACCTGATTTAGGGAGGGAAGGGGAAATCACAGAAATAGAGTGACATAGGGTAAACCAATGCACCAGTGACACTGACTAGACACTCCATGGAAATGAGCTTTATAACTTGGGAGAAAGGGAAGTCGAGATGGGGTGGGGTGGAGAAGTAGGTGAAAAGGAGGAGAGAGTAACAGTTCAAAAGAAATCTCATTATCTTACTTATGTTAGTGTAGCCCCTCTGTACATGACCTTCACAATAAAATGTTTAAAAAATGATAAAATGCAGAAAGTAAAATTTTTTTTAAAAGAGCAAAGAAAACCAACCCATGCAACCAAACCTCCAAATAGTAGTTTATTAAGCCATCCATTGTATCAGGTGTCAACTCAGGACTTCAGACATAAGGATGAAACTCAGAGCCTGAAACAGGAGACAGACCCTGCCCAGCACTTGCCCAGACCTCACCAAAAGATGCTTCTTTCACCTAGATTCCACATTTCCTAGGAGAAAGGCAGACCAGGAAGCTAAAATTGACATAGAGATGAGCACTTGAAGCCAGGTCTAGTGTCTCAGGCTTACACACCTAGCTACCCAGAAGACTGACATCTGAGGATCACGATTAGAAGCCAGCCCAGGAAGAAAAGTCCCAATGAGGCTCTTATCTCCAATTAACCACTCAAAAACCAGAAGTGGGGCTGTAACTCAAAATGGTAGAGTGCTAGCCTTGAGCTGAAGAGCTCAGAGATAGCACTCAGACCCTGAGTTCAAGCCCCACATCCAACAACAATAATAAAGATGAGCACATTGAATGCAAACACATGAGTGCAGCCCTCTCTGCTCCTTCCCTATCTCTCCAAGTCCCACACAACCAAGGGAGTTCAGAATGTCATTTCACTGAAAAGAACCCCTCCTGCAGCTCACATCAGGTACAGCTGAGGCTACCTGAAAAACTGCTTTCCTGTTGAGATCATCTCCACTGCAATTATGCTGCAGTATCTGGACTGAGAGAAGAGAGCACAGGGAAAAGAAAGGCTGTGGTGAGAGGATGAGGTATAGACTTTGTGGGTGCTGGTAGTTTTTAGCTCTCCTATGTGGAGCAGGATCCTTAGGTGCAGATAACAGACTGCAGGAATGGGGCTTGGCTAGGAGGGAGAGGCTTGGTCCTGGGTGGGTTCTGACTGGCTGTAGCTCACAAATCCTCAGTAGAGGCCTTACTAAAATTAAATGCTAGAGTCTAGTTTGGGGAGTGTGGCTTTGTCCTTGCAGAGCCTAAGGGAATACATTTCCACATTTCAGATAGGATCCTCACTTACAATATACCTTAGGGGCAGTTGAGGTGGGGTCCTTGAGCTTTTTAACTTCACGGGTGCCCACGAGCCACCGGCTCTGGCTGTCTTTGCCTGTCATGGTGCTTCTGTCCCTTAGCTGCACATTTCACCTGCTCAGCTGTGCACACCTCTGATCCTGGCAGGTTAATGCTTGCAGCATTTTTCTTGGAAAACCACCCTACCATCTCAGACCTGTGCCCTGGACCTTTGCCTCTTGACATCCCTTTGCTATCTACCCTAGCACTTCCTTGCTTACATTGTTCTCATGCACCCTGACCTTGTTTAGCCCCAAAGGGTCACTTGGAGAAGGCTAGTCTGCCTGGACCTGAATAGCATAGGAAACAGAATCCTCTCAGTTGTCTCTCCAGCCTTTCCCATGGAGAGGTTTTGGCTGGGACACAGAGCCTCTGCCCAACACCCACAACCCTTGCAACCCCAGTTTCCACTTCTCATTAACATAGTGCCTAAGAGCCTTCCTGCCCTAAAATGGGCTTCAGTCTCTGCCCACAAATCCCTTGTCCTCCTCATGGCGTTCATGCCTCAGCAGATCTGCCTGAATAGTGAAGGCCTTCTGGCTGATGGAGGTGAAAGGGGACATGAATGGGGCTCAGTTGGTTTGGCCTGCCTGCCTCCCTGCCTGGGAGACTCTTTTCCCTGCCCACAATGGATGAGGTGGTACCAACTTGGTACTTACAGCCTAAAAAATAATTAGTGAAGACTCTCCCTTGACAATAAATATACATTTACAATTTGGCAGCATGTTGGTATTAACTTTCTCTGAAAACTGGAAACAGTGTAATTTTTTTTTAAATTTTATTTTCTGGAAGCAGATTTACAATAGAGTTGTCACTCAAGAGAGCAGTTTATGAATACAGTGCCTCTTGACCAATGGCAACCCTTCTAACATTCTCACCCCCTCACAACCAACCCCATTCCCTTGCTTTTCTTAGTTTTTAGGGTATGTATTGAACTTTTTTGTCATTTAACAAAGCAATTTACACCTAAAATGCAGGAACAGGATGAGAACTTGAATTACACAATAGAAAAATAAACTTGTAATCTGAATGTGAAGATGATGCTGGCATCAAAGTCAAGGCCTTACAAATGCAAGTCCTCTCCCACAACCTGCAGACCATGCTAAAACTCATTTTTGCCCATCCCTGACTCAAATTGCTCTATGATACATGGTATTGCTTTGGAATATATTGTTTGTAAGACCTGAGGCCAGGGACTTGAAGGCAGAAAGAAACATTCAAACTAATTTAAATTACAAAGAAACCGAGGGTACAGAATTCCTAGGCAAGGTTGCTGTGGCTTGATACTTCAAGGCACTTTTGGAAAGCTCTTTAGACTGTTAGGTAACACCTGACACCCAGGTCTGTTCTGTTGCATTTCTTTTGTTTTCCTCTCTCTCTTTAACTACTGTGAAACAGTACCAAGTTGCATGTTTATGAATGAACAAATAAATTAAGTTATGAATTAACAAATTCACTCAATCTCTGAGTGAATTCACCAACTCTGAAGGCTTTCCGAGTATAGGCACCTTGCTGAGAAGTGAGGAAGGGGGCGGGGGCATCTTCTAGTTAAAACAACATGGATTGATTTGTAAGGTGTAGTTAGAGGTTGGCACTACCTATTTGACTGAAAAACAGAATCAGTTGTTTTCATCTCCTTTTTAACGCCTTGTGTATCCCTGGTACCGTCAGCATTTTGTAGTTCTTCTCTAAGCCTGCTCTATGTCCCTCTAATCCCACTTCTGACCAGCTTTCTCTGACTAGCTGCCTTTTGACCAGGCAATCCCACTCCTGGGCCTTTACCCCAAAGACCACAAGCCAGCTCACACTAATGCCACCAGCACCACCATGGAGAGACAGCTTGTACGGATGACAATGTATCTTACGTGGCCAATCATGCTTTTTTTCCCCCTAAAGGTTAACCTGTATCTTGTGTGGGTTTTTTTTTTTCTCATAGAAAGGGATCTCATTGCCCTCAGAATATGCAATTCCATTGGATCTCTCTTGCAGAACTTTTCAATTGCTTGCTCCTTGTCTCAAAGCCTGCTTGAGGAAGGAACCTGAGGGAAGATTCAAGTACATATACTATATGCCTCTTTGACCCAGTGCTTTGAGTAGTGATTAAATGTAAATCACCTGATTCCATTCTGAACTCAAACCAAAATGCTCTGCCCACAGATCTATGCTCTAGTCCGCATGCTTGAAGTGAATCACAAGGAATTGAACAGATAGGGACTGCTCGCTGTTAATGGAGGTGGAATCACCTTGCTTTTCCTTAAATTATTGTTTAGAACTCAGGATCTTGTACTTGAGGTGCTTGATATGTCAACCATCTGCTGCTTGAGCTCCTCCTCCCTCCCTGCTGTATGCTGATGATATTGGAGAAAGGACTTGTGCACTGGTTCTCTTGGAATATCAGTACTCCAAGGACTCAGTCCTCAGATTAGCTGGAACTATAGACAAGATTAGTGGCTCCATTACACTCCTGAACTAAAAAGGTCAGTAGTCATGGCAAAAGCGAAGGACACAAACTCAGAATATGTATAATCATCTCCCAGTAATAATTAGTTATTAAATTTGGTGAGAAACCATAGAATGACATTAGAAACAATGTCCAATGTGGGAAAGAAATAAAGTGCAAGAATATTTTCAATAATTCAAGTACCAGAGGGACACTTGTCCCCAGGCACATTCAGGCTGTATAGCACGTTTTCAAGGCACATACCATGGTGATGGATTTTCTGCCTCTCTACTTGAGCTATAGGAAGAAAGGAAAGTGAGAGACTGAATCACATAGGGCAACCCCTGACAGGTCAACTTCCCTTCCTTCTGTAACAATATCTATTTAGACACCTCTCTGTCAGCTGTTGATTCCTCCTGTCAATTAACTTCCCACCCTGCTCCCAGATAGGCAACTACAGATCAGGGGTGATGAGCTAAAAGGATTTCCTTCAAGTATGGATAAAACACAGGGCACATCTCAGTGCTGGCATACTTGTGGCCAGGTTATGAATGCTGTTCTCCACTCACAGAAGGAAGCACTTTCTTTGGGGTTCTCTTAATGAGGCAGACAGAAGCAGCACAGTTTTCTAAGGCAATTTCGAATATTCTTCCGAGTCACTTCTAAGCCCTGCTTCAGTCTTTTGTTGGATTGTATGCTTCTGCAGCTGCAGGACCCAGGGGAGGAGGGGTGTTGCTCTCCTTCTCTGCCTCTGTGCCCTTGGTGGATGTGTCTGCTGTTGTAGGCCCTGAGATCAGCTTGCTGCTCTCCTCTGTCTCTCCTGGGCCTTTCCACTTCTGGTCAGAAGCTTCATGACCTGGGCCAGCTGAGTTGATGTCCCTCTCCCTCCTCTGTGCCTCATGTCCACTTTTTATACATGATGTATGCAATAGAATCAGCGCCTCTTGCCCACCTGCCTCTCCTGCTCAGGGGCTGGGCAAGTCAGTTCACTGGGTTGGCCCATGGGAAGTGGCATTGCTGCTGATGCAGCAGCTGCTGGAACAGGTAGAGGCCGGCTGCCCTCAGTCTCCCCCTCTGTGACAGTTATGCTGGGGCTCCAGAGGAAGCAAGGGAGACTCATGGACCTAGTGCCCTTCCTGCCACCCTCCTCCCCATTCTGCTCAGCAGGCAGGCCAGCAGCAGGGTTGTGCACAAGAGTACTGGCTCGCTTGAAGGGCACATTTCAGAAGGATGGGTGCTTAGGTGAGGAGCAAGGCAGAGGCCCAGGAAGGGGACGCCTCACCATGCACATCAGGTCTTAGCCATAATCTTGCTGCACTTGCAGAGCCTGGGATGTTGCCGTGGCACTGTTAAAATTTCTTCGAGACAGGGCTGCCCACACCTCCCCTGTGTCGAGTGCTAGGTAAAAGCACATGTTCTGAATGATATTGGGGCCTATATCCTCCTTGACTGTCTGGCTGGGCCTTTGTGTGGCTGCTTCAGTTGCCTGAACCAGGAATGGCACAGCATTTGCCCCATTCAGGGTCTTCACTCAAGATCCATGGTCATAATTCAACCAAAAGGTCTCATAGCTCTGGAGAAAAACCTTTCCTTGTCTTAACCCTGCCCCCTTAGCACCAGTCTTTTCAGAATGTACCAAGACCTGCTTTAAAGCTTACATTGCCCATCAGTACCTCCTTGTTTCCAGGCTTTCTATGCTCTTTCCCACTCACAAAGAAAAACCATTTTGAGGGGACCTTCTCTGATGGAGGCATGCAACAGCCTTGCTCATCTGAAACAGTTGCCAATCCTCCTCTTCAGCCGCTTCCAGCCCCTGCCTTGCCGGTGTATTGGGGTGGTAACCAAACCAGTGCGTTGACCAGAAGGGAAAGAGGTTTCCACAGCTGCTAGAGCCCAGAGTCGAAGCATGCTTTTTCATCTCCACCTCTCTGTCAATGGTGGACCTTAGTGGTGTCAGGACTGGAGGCAGCTTGCCATTCTCTTTCTTCTCCTTTGTGCAACTCTAGTTGGATTTGAAACTTATGGAGAAGGGATAGAGCAGGAACTCTCTTCTTCCTCCTCTATGCCCCTGGAGAGGTGATTTCCTCTATTGCTATGTCTGGGGCATCTTGCTGCTCCTGGTATTATGGAGGATTCATGGAATATAGTCAGCCCTGCTGTCCTCCTGTCTCTCTTGTTCAGTGCTCTGGCAGGTCTGGTCACTGGTTAGGCCCAAGGGGAGTGAGATTGGTGCAGTAGCTGCTGGAGCAGGTGTAAGCATGTTGTGCTCAATCTCTCCTCTGTGCCCCTTAGGCACAGGCTGTAGATGAGGCAGTGAAAATACAGAGGTGGGGTGCATTTCCTGCCACTCCCCTTCTTTTGCTGCTTTGCAGGCAGGCAAGCAGAGACATGACAAGCAGGAGCACTATCTTTTGGGGAACATGGCAGGGACATGATGTTAAGCCACTGGCAAGGTAGAGGCCCAGGGGATATGCTCCTCACAAGTCAACTGAGGTCGCACACTTAGTCCTGTTGTTTTGGGAGCATCAAATGAGTTCCCATGCTGGCATTAAAAGTCTCGCAAGACAGGGCTTCCAGCAACTCCCCTGGGTCAAGTACCAAATTACAGCACGTTATGTGAAGGATGGAGGGGTCTGGCTGCTCCAAGACAGTCTGGCTGGGACTTTGTGATGCTGCTCTACTTTGCCTGAGCCAGGGCTGGTGCATCACTTGCCCCAGCAAGGATCTCTGCTCAGGATTGGCAGCCATTAAGGAGGCCAAAGGGCCTCATAGCCCCATGGAAATACATTTCCTTATGTTGGACCTGCCACAGAACCTGCCTGGCCTTTGTGAATATACAAGCTGCTCTTCTGTCTTAAAAGCACATTGGCCATTACCACATACTTATCTCCAGGCTGTCAATGCTCTTACTCACTCACAGGGAGGAACCATTTGCCTGGGTTTTCTTCTCTTGTCGAGGCATGCAACAGCGTTCTGAAACCGTTCTGTCTTCTGAAACGGTTGCCAATCCTCATCTTAAGGTGCTTCCAGTCCTTGCCCTGGTCATTTGTTGGGACTGTAGTCAACTACTTCCTGATGGGATGAGAGTTGTGTAGTTTTTAGACCAGAAGGAAGAGGAATGTTGCCTTCCATCTCCCCCTCTGTGCACATAGAGGACGTTTTTGCTGTTGCTGGGTCTGGAGGCAGCTTGCTGCTTTTTCTTCTCTGCGATCATCCAGTTGGGTTGGAAGGTCCTGGAATGGGGGCAGGTCAGGTATTCTCTTCTTCTTCCTCTGTGCCCATAGAGGGGTTTTCTTCTATCCCTGTGCCTAGGAACATCTAGATGCTCTAGATGCTCTCCTCTTCCTCCTCCTCCTCTGTGTCCATTGAGTTGGGTAATAAAGTTCTGGAGTTGGGACACACAAGCTGCTCTCCCTCTCCAGCTCAGTCCAACACATCCTGGTGTTATAGAGGATGCATGGGAGAAAATCAGCCCTACTGTCCTCCTGCCTCTCCTGCTCATTGCTCTGGCAGGTCTGATTACTGATTTGACCAAGGGGAGTGAGGCTGCATCTGCTGCTGCTGCTTGAGTAGGGGAAGGCTGGTTGCCCTCAATCTCTCCCCTGTCTTCATTATGCGTGGCTTCACAGGTGGCAAACAGGTGGAAAACACCCAGATGTGATGCATGTCCTGCTACCCTCTTCCTGCATCTCTTTAGCTGCAGATAAGCAGTGCTGTGATATGCAAGAGCACTGATTCTCTTTAGGGGGGAACATTGCAGGAGGAAGGGTGTGTACCTAAGGGGCAAGGTGGAGGCCCAGGAAGTAGGCATCTCACAAGGTTGCAGTCCTGTCCCTGGGGCTGCTGCCGCAAGAGCATCAGATAAGTTGCCTTGGTGAACTCAGACGTCCTCCCTGAAGGCTGCTGACTGCTTCCCAGGGTCTAATCCCAGGTAGAGCCCATTATGGCCAGGATGCCAGGGTCTAGATGTTCAGAACAATCTGCCTGGGCTTTGTGAGGCAACCTTGATTTGTCTGTACCGTGAGTGCCTTATTGCTTGCCCCAGCCAGGGCATCCGCTCATGATTAGCAGTTAGTAAATAAGCAAAATCCCCTCACAGCTCTGGGGAGAAGCACTTGCAAATCTTGAACCTGCTGCTACACATTTGCCTTTTCAAATTTTCTCCACAGGCCTCAGACTTCTCCACAGGCCTCAGGCTTCAGACTTCAGATTTCTCCACAGCTCAGCTCTGCTTCACTCCTCCTGCTGGCAGTGCCCACTTTCCCCTCTCTTCCCTCTCCTCTCCTTTTCCTCTGCACAGGCAGCCTATAAATACATGCTCTGGCTAGAGACGCTCCGCCCACCTCCAGCAATCGGGCCCACTTGTAAGTGCCACAGTGGCAATGACACCAGCATGGGGCCAGACATCTTAGGCTGCCCCTCCCCTACTCCTGACACCCGGCCCCTTCCAGCAGCCCAGACCACTGTCCAACCACCTATGGCCATTCCTTAATGCCACGCCCCCTCCTGCTGGTCCAATCCACATGGCAGTGACAATAGCCTGGGTGGGGACTTCCTGCTGGCTGGTTATTACACATTTCCCCTCTCTTCATTTATCTATCTCCTTACTCTAGACCTCCTACCCCCAATACCTCTTAATACGTTTGCTGGTCTTTGTTTTGTTGGACTCTGAGTTTGTTTTTCTAAGGAATTACACCATTTGAATTCTCCCCTGCAAGCACTATATTTCAATGGATACATTTATGTACACTTACATACAACCATCTATGTGTTTACTTGAACATTTATAAATTAGTTTTTGTAAGAGTTATTAAAATAGGTGATGATAGAGAATACCATGTGGTATACAGGCAGGAAAGAGAAGTTTATTCCTGAACTGCTGGCCTGTTGTCGAGGTAGTACACTGCCAGAGAGGTCTGAACCACTTCAGGCCATGCCTTATCTAGGGCAGGAGCTAAGAGGTGTGGCCAGGTGGATTCAATGTGACCTCAGAGAAGGGGGACTTAACTGCCTCCAGTTAACTAGGTAATGCAGGTACTGGGCAGAGAATTAAACAGAGTTGTGGGGGGAGGCATCTGCATGGAGCCCTCCCAGGGGGGGAACCTTACAGTTCTCACTTCCAAATCTGAGAGAAAACAGGTATCCTTTGTCTCTCTGGGCCTGGCACTTAGGGCCTGGGCACTGTCCCTTAGCTTTTACACACATAACTCTACCATAACTGGTGCTCTACCAGTGAAGACATGGCCCAAAGTCTATCTTCTTAGTGATTCATGAGAGATTATAGGCTCAAGGATTTCCAGTGCAGGTTGCCTGTGTATTGGCATTATCATGTCAGCCTCCTGTTTAGCTAGGATGGCAGGCCATAGCATTGGGCTTTCAAGACACTTTGAGGTAAACATAAGTGCAGTACAAGTTTTCTTCAATGGGTATGTAGAATGAGATTGAATATTTCTATCAATTGCAATCTAGTCAGAATGGGGATGCTCACTTCTATAATCCTCACTGTGGGATTAGAATTTGGAAGATAGTTTGAAGCCAGCCTGGGCAAAGTAGTTCATGAGAGTTCATGTTAATGGAAGAAACGTATCACGGTGCATGCCTCTCACCCAGCTAAGCTGACAAGTGAAAAATAAGATGGAATTCAGGGTCTTGCCTACAACAAAAGAAAGTCCCTTTCTTAAAAATCACCAGCACATATTTAAGTGGTTGGAGGCTACTCTCAGAGTCAGAAGATCACCCTAGGTCAAACACTTCACCAAACCCCACACCTGTCCTATTCTGCAATATGCATGTTGTTTCTTTCACATTGCCATTGTCATTAGAATGACCACAGAAGAGCTATTTTGAACACACTACCCTTTTCATTCACTTCAAATTGAGGTCAAACACATTTGATATGACATTTAGAACACACATTCATGCTCATTATGAAAATTTACCTATCTAGCTGACCCAAAGATGTCCTTCAGTACTTATTTCCTCATAAAAAATGGGAGGGGCTGGGCATTCGTGGCTCAAGCCAGTAATCCTAGATATTCAGCCAGGCTGACTGGAATGATCATCTCTGTTCCAAGGCAGCCCAAGCTAGAAAGGCCAAGAAACTCATCGCCAATTTCCCATCTGAGATCCAGACATGTCACTAAGGCTCAGAGTGGAAGGCTGCTGGCCTTGAGCAAAATTGCTTTAAGACAGAGCCCTGGTTCTGAGGTCAAGACCCATGATCTAACAACAACAAAAAACAAATAATAATAATAAAGGAAAGTTCAAGGAAGGCCAGATATATGTAGCTCAATAGATTCAGCCTTAAACATACTAAATCCCAAATCTTGTCAACAGTAAAGTGTCCAGAATATGGGTCTTGAAATGAGTGAATATTGTATGATGAATAAAAGCAAAGAAAAACAACAATGCATTCAGAAACAAAACCAGAGAAATTTATTTTTACCTATGGATGCAACCAGAAAAGGTGGGTTTTTCATGGTGAATTTCAGTTTGCTTAGAGCTTTTCCTGAGACAGGAAGAAAGAACAACTCTAGCAGAGGTATGACAATTAATGTTTCTGCAAACTGGGCCATTTTCTTGGCTAAAGAGGAAAAGCAACTCAGGCAACCATGACCATAAATAGTAGTGTATTATGACACACACTGCACAGGGTTGGCAACTTGTGTCTTCAGTTATAAGGATGAAACCCACGGCTTGAAATATGTGAGAGAGGCCCTGATCAACTGCTGATCAGACCTCACACTAAAATACTTTTTTATCCTGGATGCCACATTCCCTGTGAGGAAGGCAGGGCAAGAAGCTAGCACTAAGTTAAAGATGAGCACATTGAGTGCAGAGATACATGACTGCAGCCCTCTGTGCTCCTTCCCTGTCTCTCCAAGTTCCACACAACCAAGGGATCTCAGAATGTCAGTTAACTGAAAAGGACCCCTCCTGCAGCTCACATAAGGTGCAGCTGAGGCTACCTGAAAAACTGCTTTCCTGTTGAGATAGTCTCCACTGCTATTATGGTGCAGTATCTGGACTGAGAAAGAAGAGAGCACAGGGAAAGGGCTCTGGTGAGAAGATGAGGTTTAGATTTTGTGGGTGCTGGTAGTCTTTAGATCTCGTGTGTGGAGCAGGGTCCTTAGTTAGAATAGACTGCATGAATGGGGCTTCACTGGGAGGGAAAGGCTTGGTCCTGTATTTTTGACTGACCATAGCTCACAAATCCTCAGTAGAGACCTTACTAAAAATACATACTAGAACCTAGTATGGGGAGTGTGGTTTTCTTCTTGTAGAGCCTAAGATAATAGAATTTCTCTATTCCATACAGGATCCTTGCTTAGAATAGTCCTTAAGGACTGTTGGGGTGATTGAGCCCTGCAACTTAATGGGTACCCACAAGCCACCGGCTCTGGCTCTCTTCACCTGTCCTTGCGAGTCTTTCCTTTAGCTGTACATTTTCCTGTTCAGCTGTGCATACCACTGATCCCGGCGGGTTAATGCATGAAGCATTTTTCTTTGTAAACCTCCCATTAGCTGCTGCTTTAATCTCCTACCATCCCAGACCTAAGCCTGGGAACATTACATCTTCACATCACTTGGCTACTTACCCCAATCCTTTGCTGCTAACAATTTTTTCATATTTGTTCTCATGCAAGCTGAGCTTTTTTGCAAACTAGTCCCAAAGGGTCCCTTGGAGGCCTTCTACCCTGCCTGGATCCAAATCAGATAGGAAAGAGAATCCTCTCAGGTATCTCTCCTGCCTCTATCTGGAGGCATCTGGTGAAATTAAATTAAGAAACTCTTACCTCCAGTTAGTTAGCCAACATAAGAGGACTCTAGTGTTAGAGTGCCAGCCTTGAATGAAAAAGATCAAGGGTAGTGCTCAGGGCCCCCTATGTGTCCCACAATTTTACACCCAATATGACCAAGTAGTAGAAACAAAGAATCAAAGACAAAATGAAAAAAACAAAGATAAAATAAATATCTTCCAAACCTGTGGTTCGGTTTAACTGTCCTGTCTCCTTGTTCACCCAGGGGATGGTGCTGTGCTTTCTTTTCTGTAGCTCTCAGCCCCACTGCTCAAATTGCACTGAACTGCCCTGAGTGCCCACCTGGGAGTCTCGTCCCCTGCCTCTTCTTGTACTCAGTGGATCTGGGTAAGTAAAGGCCCTCCTGGAAATAGAAAAATGCAAAAGTGGCCCATAGTTGGTGATGGATTTTAGTGAGATGAAAGAAATTGTTCAACTTCCTGAACGCCTGAGGCACACAGCATGACTTTAAAGGAAATTATGAGTGGAGGTCAGAACCAGCATTCCTTATTCTCACCTTTTAACTTTGAACAGGGCCACCCTAAATGCGCCCTTGAGATTAACCAGTGTTCATTTCTCCCATGCTCCAGTGGCAACTTGGAAGTTGGTTGTCAAGTCTGGAATATCCTTCATAAATGTTTATTGCACAGGAAAATGCATGGAGATCATGGTTGTCCACAAGGGATAAGCACAATCACCTTGATCATGCCTGAAGTAGGAGCTTCCCTGTCCAAACCTGGATAAAAAGTGATGCTCACACCTCCCGCATAGTTAGTGAATATTGAGTTACCACCACTGCAGAAGAAAAGAGCACATTTCTTCCTTATTCTTTTCTTGGGACCTAATTCTGTAGTCATGACACTGGGAATTCTGTACATGAGACACTTGAAAAATTCTTAAATTTCAGGTCATAATTTATGAAAGCATAACTATGGTCCTTATTTTGTTTATTCTACCCTGTTCTCCCACACCCTTTACATCAACAAAACCTAGAAAATAATAATCAGTTCTCTGTTACCATCTAATCATACAACAGATAGACAGGAGTTGACAAAGTATACAATACATTAATGAGAAACCAGATCTAGTGAAAGAGGCACTTGACCAGTGCGATACTAAGTCTACATCCTTTCTTTTCCTTCTGTGGTAGTCTCATGTCTGATGTCCATTTGTTCTTAGGCTTTCTATAATGCTCCCTTCACTTGCTCTGTGCTGGTGCAGGTGGGCTGGTGGCCAGTAGTTCCAGTGTGCTCTCTGCTGTTTGCCATGCAGCAGTGGTGTCTGCATGGGCAGCAGCTGAACATACTCTCTCTAATCCAGTTTGACTGATCCCAGGCCCTGACTTGGTTCTAAGTAACATCTGCGCTTTGAGAATGGTTTTTTTTTTGTTTTGTTTTGTTTGAGTGAGAAGCTCCTGGCAGCAGTGGGGTTTTTTTTTTGTTTGTTTGTTTTGTTTTGTTTTGTTTTTACCTCTATGTGTTAAAGCAGCTGTTCTTGCCTGGTGTCTAAATCTGAGGCAGAACCCCAGCATCAGTTCAGCTCCTGCCTCTCCAGCGACCCTCACAGGAAAGAAAGTCCTTGATTCACTTAATTGCTCATCATTTTTCTCATTAGCTTTGTGCTATGGAGCACACAGTATTTTATACTTTCATAACTTGTTATTTTCTACTTCTCACTTTCTTCAAGGTAGAAATAGAGGCACTAAGAAAAAGATAGAGTTGCTATTAGATCTTTAATGCAAATGAAATTTTGAACAATCTCCAAGATCAGAAGGTCACTTGCAAACATTTACATGTGAACATTTGTCCTCCCACACTTGTGTTTTAAAGAAGATCCTGTGTTGTACTGATACTCAAGTCTCTCATGAGGTTGCTTTTCAACATAAGGAAATCTCAGAAAATAATTATAAATGATAGCATGTGGCAATATGTCCTTTTGTTGAACACTTCTAACAACTATCTCCAATGTAGCAGGACATTGGTTCTTACTTCTTTTCTTTTTCACTTCCTTCTTGATTCACTTATTTATTTAAGTAATATCATCTGAATTCCTATTAGGTGACTTTCCTGTGGTAGAGATATTCTCCTGAGAGTAGGAAAGAAGACTAGAAGACCGGAAGGGAGGGAGAAATGAAGGACAGAAAGCTGGTAAGCATTCAATAAAGAACCAATGAAACAATGGAAGAAAGAATGGAAAACAAACTAAGCTAGATGGAAATAAATTCTTTGGAAAAACTGAATTGATACATATATATATATACACATAGTCATAAATGTTAATATAGAATATATCAATGTGGGATATTCATCGATATACAAGTTATGTGTATATATATATATATATATATATATATATATATGTTCAGAGTCAGACAAAGCTTCCTGTGAGGACGTGGTAATGACTATAGAACATAGGCAATGAAAGAGAAAGTTCTGGAGTCTACAGTGTCCAGTGGAGGGCCCCTGCGGCAGGTGAGCCTTGTAGGCAGGTCCTTTTGGCTGGGGCAGAGTAATCAGAAATGATGAAAGGAAGCAGCAGGAATAAGCACCATCTAGAGGTCTCAGGAGCCTTGCAGGGGTATTTCAAGCAGTTCTATTAAATAGTGGATTGGTCCCTGTGGGTTAATCAGAATAACAGCAGCCCAGTGGGCCCAGGATCTTTGCTATGTCCTCTTCATCACTGTTGCACATGCTTTTGTTCCCCACCAAGTCAGACTCTGCTTACTATAGTCTTGCAGTGCCCCCTGCCAAGGCTGTAATACAGCAGGCATAATTCTCCATTCCCTACTTTCTTCTCACTGCAATGATAAAGCTGGCTTTTCCCAGTCATGTTTTAAGGAATGTACTCCTGAGTGCTAAAGAATAAAACTGTCAGTACCAGAACCAACAATCCAAAGATGAGTCTTAATATATATGCACAAAATCTATTTCTAGTTTATTCAGTAGGACAGGTTTGAAATGGTTTGTTCCTGCTGACTTAGTTCTCAATTAGTTACAAACTGAAACCCATCACCCCTACATCTAGTGAATACATGTAGAGAGTTGAGTTTTTTGTTTTGTTTTTTTAACATTCTGCAACATAGCAACTCTATCTCCAGCACAAGGAACACTGGACATTTATAACAAGAAATGGCCCCTATTGCATGACTCAGGAAGAACCCAGATCAGGCAATTCATGGACACAGACGTCATGGGCCACAGGTCATCAGGGCTGGGCAGAGGGCATGTGTGTCTGATGGGTGTGGAGCTTCCTTTTAGGATGAGGACAAGGACTAGAAAAGGATGGCTTTATGGTTATACACCACTGCATATGAATGAATTCCCTGAATTGTATACTTCAGTGGTACATATTGTGAGTGGATTCTGCCACAATAAAAAATATCTCCACAAAAGAAGCATCTTCACACAACTCAGATGAGCTCAGCACAAGGGGGACAGGGGAGATGGGAAGAGAGTTCCACTATGACACCAGGGGAAAGGGTAATGCTTAGTATGTGCATGACCCGTGTTCCAACCCCAAAAAAAGAAAAAAAGGAAAAATCCATAGGCCTATATGTGCTTATAGCTTGTCATAATGAAAAGATGTTTTACTTGTCATGCAATTTTTATTATAATTCATATAAAATAATTTAACTGATCATTAGGTGTACTGGCATCTTGATAAGAAAATTCTGGAAAAAATAACCTTGAGCTAAGAGTGCCAACCTTGAGCACTGGCAAATTAAGACTATGATCAGAGCTATTTAGAAAGATGATATCTGAGGGTCCCAGCTCAAGGCCACCCTGGGCAGGAGAGGTGGTAAGCATATTATCTCTAATTAACTATCAAAACCTGGAAGCAGAGTGTTGACTCAAATGGTGCATCATCCTCATTTGAGTAAAAAAGCTCAGGGAAAGTACCAGGCCTTGAGTTCAAGCTCCAGTACTGGCATGAACACATACACACACACACACACACACACACACACACACACACACACACACATCACACATATGTACATAGCAATCTTCATCTATAACCATCAGGAAGAGATTTAAGAGCTGTGCCACCAGCACTCACCTACCCTCACTAGTTAGAAAAACAATTTCAACAGGTTTCATTAAACTACTTTCAAATACAACAATAAAGTAAGTCAACTATAATTCTCATTATTAATCCCTGCCCCCTCCTCACTTTTACCTACCTCCCAACAGAGCATCTTCTCTTATCCACTCACTTTCAGTGTATATTAATTATAGAAAAGGAGTAAAGCATGGTAACAGTTGTCTCTTCAAACAGTCTGCTCTATATTAATTGAGAAAGACATGATCCGTCAGTGGGCAACAAAGAAATGCCAAGGCTCTGGGCACAGTGGGACTATTTGGGAGAAGGAGAAAGAGGGAGAGTAGGTTTCTATTGCCCCAAGGATAGAAACACAGATATGGAACCAAGAGGAACTGAAAGACCAAGAGAGGAAAGTGTGTTAATGTTTATGCCAATTGGGTTGATTTTATCGCTCCAGATTTATATGAGTATTGAAGCCTCACATTATACTCTAAATCTGTGTAGTTATGATTTGTCAACTAACAATATTAAAATATTTTGTAATGATGAACTGAAAGGACGACAGAGGAAGAGATAATAGACTCAGAATCCTCACCTCTAATAGTCAGGTAGAAGAGTGAGTAATATTCCCAGGAAAGAGTTTCCAGGTCCTACACCCTCCCCACTCCAAGAATGCTTCAGATGTCTTGAGGTATCTGAGCATTTCAGTGACCCTCTCCTCTTCCTGCTTCTGTGGCTTACTTACAGCTCCCATCTTGGTACCATCAGGTATGAGATTCCTCTGCTTATGAATAACCTGGCATCTGGAGATGTTTGCTCTCTGCAGTGTGGACCTAGAAGTGACTGAACTGCGCACGATGGAAGTTAGCAGGATTGATTCTCTAGCATGAATCCTTTGTAACACCTGGAAAGGAGGAACAGAGGGGAAGATGGAGAACAGCTGACCTGACCTGATTCCAGAGACTCAGAGCCCAACTAGTGGCACACACAGGATGGGAGCAGCTCAGCAAGCTGCCCTTAGGTCCAGAAATCTCCAGAAAATCAGGTCCAGAAAATCTCCTCTAAGGGCACAGAGGAGAAGGAGGAGGAGGAAGAGCAGCATTAGAAGAAGAAGGAGGAAGAGCAAGAGGAGGAGGAGGAAGAGGAGGAGGAGGAGGAGGAAGAGGAGGAGGAGGAGGAAGAGGAGGAGGAGGAGGAAGAGGAGGAGGAAGAGAAGGACCTCACCAGTTTCAGGTCCAAAGCCTCAGAATCTATGTGGAGGGGCACAGAGGAGAAGAAGGAGAGTAGCAAGCAAGCTGCCTCCAGTTGAACAGTAGCTGAAAAGGATTATAGGAACACAGAGGCTAAGATGGAGGGCACCACATCTTCTCCCTGAGATACAGCAACTGCAGAAACCTCAAAACCATCTGATCAGCTCACTGCATTGACTACAGACCCAATAAATGACCAAGCCATAGGTGGAACTGGTTTAAGAGGATTGATGGGCAAGTGTTTGAGAAGACTGGGATGTTGTTGCATGCCTCTACAAGAGAAGATCCACCCCCAAAGGGGTTTTTCTCACTGTATTTGAAAAAGAAAATATTGAAAGCCTGGAACAAATCTGTGGAGATTGGCACCATGCCTTCAACACAGGTGGGGTGGTAGGGAAGACATTCAAAATGAGAAAATGTGTTCCCAGAGTGTCATGAACTTTTGCTTACTTAATGACTACTGGCATGAGAAGTCACATATCTGGGGCAAGTGATGCTCCACCCGTGCCTCCAGCAAGGTCAGGCAGCTTCACAAAGTCCCTGCCACACTATCCTGGAGCAGCCAGACCCCACCCTCCTTTACATAATGTGCTGCAGTATCTTACTTGACCCAGGAGACCTGCAAGCAACCTTGTCTGGCAGGCCCTTTAATGCCACCAGGACAACCAACTTTCATGCTGCCACTCTAGCCACAGAACCAGAGACACAACCTCTCCTGCCTTGTGAGATTCTCCACACCAGGCCTCCACCATGTACCTGGCCTGCACACCCATCCTTCCACAGTGCTCCCCTAAAGAGAGAGAGCTATCCTGCTTGTAACTCTGATGCTGGCCTGTCTGTCAAGCAACAGAAGCAAGCATTTGACAGGAAATGCACCATGTCTGTGTGTCTCTCCTGCCTCTCATGGTTCTCCTGCCCAGGAGAGACATGAGATAAAGGGCAGCAAGCTTCCACCTGCTCCCAGAACAGCACCAGCAGCAGCAATCTCAATTCCCTTGGGCCAACCCAGTGGCCTGACTGAGCAGTAGAGGTAGAACAGGAACAGGTCAGATTCTCTCCCTGAAATTCTCTATAACGCCTGCTCATGAGGCTCAGACAGAGCAATAAGAGTGTAGGTCACCTGCCCCAGTTTCAGAAGCTTCAGAACCCAACTGA
The DNA here is from genome assembly GCF_023159225.1 of Perognathus longimembris pacificus. Taxonomy (NCBI): domain Eukaryota; kingdom Metazoa; phylum Chordata; class Mammalia; order Rodentia; family Heteromyidae; genus Perognathus; species Perognathus longimembris. Next base: position 132,187,120 of record NC_063162.1, on the reverse strand, counting down.
AGAGACATAGAGCAGGAGGAGGAGCCCAACAATTGCCCCTTAGCCCTGACTGTAGAGGATTTCACCTCTAGGGCCCCAGAGGAGGAGGAGGAAGATAGCACCTCACCTGGCTCAGTTCCAGATGCTTCAAAACCCCACTAGAAGGGCCCAGAGGAGAATAGCCTAAAGTGTCCCTTAGGTTCCTTGGGAACAATAGAAACCACCTATAGGGAACAAGGGAACAGGAGGAGAATCAACACCCAACTGGAGAGGCTCAGAGGAGAAGAATGGCAAGCTGCCTCCAGCCCTACTAGCAGCATTAGGGTCAACCATTGACACAGAGGTGCAGATGAAAAGCAGCATGCTTTCTCCCTGTGCTTCAGCAGCTGAATAAATCCCCATCCCATATCAACACAAGGGTTTGACCACTGCCCCAATACACCAGCAAGGCAGGAGCTGGAGGTGGCTGAAGAGGAGGATTGGCAACTCTTTCAAAAGATCTCAGGAAGCTGTTGCATGCCTCCACCAGAGAAGGTTCCCCAAAATGGTTCTTCCTTGGGAGAGGGAAAGAGACTTGACAGCCTGGAAACAAGGAGGTGGTCATGGGCCTTTAAAGAAGGTCTTGGCACATTCTGAAAACACAGGTGCTAGGGGGCAAGGTCAAGATAATGCAATGTTTTTCTCCAGACAGTGAGACTTTTGATTGACTTAATGGGCACGGATTCTGGCTGAAGGCCATCAATCGGGCAGGTGATACATCATCCTGGCTCAGGCAAACTGAGCAGTCTCCAAAAGCCCTGCCAAACCGTCAAGGAGCAGCAAGCCCCTGGCATCCTGGACATAATGAGATGCTACCTGGCATTTGACTCAGACGAGGTGTGGCCAACCTTGTCTAGCAGGAACTTAAATGGCACCATGGAAACTTGCAGGATTCTACAGGAGCACCAAAAACCAGAGCTTTAAAAAAAAAAAGACAGTTTTAGTTATCAAGTCACAGTATGAAAATGTTTTATTCCCAGAAACCAGAGGCATTTTAGCCTATCTAATGATGGCTGATCCTAAGAGACCCTCATTGTGGCAAATGATGTGCTACCCCTGGGTAAGGCAGAGTGAGACAGCCTCACCAAGCCCCAGCCAGACTGTTCTGTACCAACCAGTGCGGTGCGCCCCTACTCTACTACATGGTAATGGGCGACCCGTCCTATAAAGGCATGTCATGGGTAAAACTCAAAAGACAGGAATTAGCAAGAATTTTCAAAGTCTGCCAAAGTTTCTCCCCTGAGCTTCTAGGGCTTTCTAGGGCCAATCCTAATCAGTTTTGCAAGTAATGCACCACCCCTGGTTCAGAAAAAGTGAGGCAGCATCACCAAGTCCCAGCCTGACAGTTCAGAAGCAGCTAGACCCAGCCATCCTGCAGATAATGACCTCATACGGCAATGTCAGTCCCCATGGGCCAAATCAGTGAACTGACCTGCCCAGCCCCTGAGCAGGAGATTCAGGTACACACTGCAAGCCTGATTCTCTCCCATACATCCTATATCATACATGGACATGAAGCACTGAAAAAGAAACATCACCTTTTCTGCCCAAGGTCACAAAGCATCTGATTTGAACTGGAATTGCTCAGGGAAGACAGAGGTGAGCAGCAAGCCAATCTCAGCACCAACAACAGCAGAATTGTCCATCAGGGGCACAGAGGTAAAGTTGAAGAGCAGTAACCTTGCTCCCCTGGGTCCTGCAGCTACTGAAACTTCCATAACAAAAGACAGAGGCCGGGGTTAAGACACTCAAGAAGAATCTCAGCAATTGTTTTAGAAAACTGTGCTGTTGCACCTGTGTAGCTAATGGAACTCTCTCCAGCATGGATTCTTTCATGACTCTGAAGCTAAGCTAATTGAATGAAGGCTTTCCTACAGACAAAAAAAGAATGAAGAAGAAAGACACAGAAAGAAAGACAAGAAAGAAAAAGGACAGATACAATGAAGCAAAGGAACAAAGGAAAGAAAGTAAGTTAGATGGTAATAAATTCTATTGAAAATACTGAACTTACATAAAACCATGTAGAACATATCGACATAAGATATGTATTTTTAAGGGTCAAAAAAATTCGTGTGAGGCAGTGGTAATGAGTGTTGAGTATAGGCAATGAAGGAGACAGTTCCAAACTCTTCAGTGGCCAGTGCAGGGCCCCTGAGGCAGGTGTGCCTGGCAGCCAGGACCCATGGCTGGAGCAGAGTAACCATGAGTGATGGTCAGCAAAGGAAGCAGGAGTCATGAGCAGAATCCCTTCTAGCGGGCATTGCAGCACGTTCTTCTGAAGGGAAGATGGGTTCCTGTGGGTTTGTCAGAATAATGACAGCCCAGTGTGCCCAAATCTTTGCTGCGTACACAACATCATTGTTCCCATGAGCTTTGTTTCCCCACCATGTCAGCCTCTCTTCACCATTTTCTTGCCATTACCCTGCCCAGCCTGGAATCCAGCAGGTGTCACTCTCCCTTCCCTACTTTCTTCTCACTCCAAAGATAAGGCTGGCCCCTTCCAGTCATGTTTTAAAGAATGTGCTCCTGATGACGCCTAACAGGAGAAATGCCTGGGACGCCTTCCTCAAATAAATCATCAAAAAGCCAGAACTGGAGGTGTGACTCAAGGGATAGAGTACCAGCCTTAAGCAAAGAAGCTGAGCAAGTTCTTGAGCCCCTGACTTCAAGCCACAAGACCGGCAAAAGAAGATGAAAAGTCCACAGAAAACATGTTAAGCAAAGTAAGAAAGACTCAAAGAACACAGGCTGCATGGATCCCTTCATTTGTAATAGTTAGGATATGTCTATAAATCTACAATTAATCCAGTGTATAGTAAAAGACAAATAATTATACTTAGATATGATTAATTAAACAGTACACTAAGTATTCTTTCCTAAGAACAAAGAAGGAAATCCTTAGAAGAGAATCACAATGGCTCAATATAAAATGATATTATCGAAATGGACTCTAAGAAATTGAAATAAGAGTTGTTTTATTGTATAGTCTACAGTTATGTTTTTGCTTTTTTCCCCTTTTTTCCCCAATGTAACTTTTTTTTTATTTCTGTACTCTTTACCTTGTATATAAGTGGATATGATTTGGGGAAGGGATGGGGAATCTCAGAAACTGTGGGACAAAGGGTGAACCAATTCAACAGTGATACTCACTAGACACTATGCCAGAAATGAACTATACAACTTGAGTGGAGGGGTTAGGAGAGGAAAAAGTGGGAGAAAATGACAGAGGGAGTAACATTACTCATAAAGAAATGTATTCATTTCCCTACTTAGGTAACTGTCACCTGTACATCACTTTTACAAGAAAATTTAAAGAATAAATTTCAAATATTCCAGAGAATCAATATTGAAGCCTGGAGCACTGGCTTAAGCCTGTACCTTACTTAGGAAACAGAAACCTGGAAATTTATGTTCAAAACAAACCTAGGCCATAAATAAATATATAGTTTTAAAAAGTTGAAAAGACTCCATGGAGGCCAATACCTGGGTGAAGTGCAGCACAGTAGTTGAATGTGCTGGTGTGTGCCTGTCATCCCAGTAAAACAGAGTCCAGGCTTGCCTGAGAATAAGGCAAGAAACACAGAAGGACACTGGCTAGATGTCTCAAGTGGTAATCTCTCCTAGCAAGAACAAGGCCTCAGTTTAAAACCCAGTACCACAAAAAAAAATTAATGTCCAAGAATGTTCTATTATAAAATGCATGGGAAAACTCATTGAACCATGGCCCCCCTTTCTCTCCATGTATATATATGGAGAGAAAGATATGCATATATATTGAACCTCAATATAAAGAATATTAGATCATAGATGGTGCTTGCTAGACAAACATGAGGCCCTGGGTTGTATGCCTAGCACTAGGAAGAAAATATACATATATAACACACTCTTTCTCTGTCTCTGTCTCTGTCTCTGTCTCTTTCTCTCCCTTTCTCTCCCTTCCCCTGGCTCTCTCTCTCTCTCTCTCTCTCTCTCTCTCTCTCTCTCTCTCTCTCTCTCTCTCTCTCTCTCTCTCTCTCTCTCTCACACACACACACACACACACACACACACACACACACACACACCAAGATTGCTAAAACTAGTATCTTATGATTCTTGGGTCAATAAATAGAACAATTTTGTTAGGTAGATCACATTTGTTATGACTTGTAGAATGAGGCAAATTCTTTATTTCATAATATGATTTGCTTGTGTCTATTTTCCCCATGTATGTTAATAGTGTTATTTCTCATTTTTGATTACTTTGCATGTACATCATTTTCAGCATATATTAGACTCTGGATAGTACACATTTTCCCTTTAGTGTATTTTGGACCAAATTCAAGTGAAATCCATAGTAGTATTGATGTTTTATAAGGCTGGCACCAAGGAGCATTCAATGTTTCAAATGTCTGTTGTTAGGAAACAAATACCCTAACCCAAAATTTAGCAGTATATATTATTTATTGTTTTAGAAAATAAGTTCAAATGGTGGTGGTGTTTTTTTAAAGTGGGGAAAGGAGGTATAGAAAGGGAGGAAAGGAGGATGAGCAAACCCATTATAGGATTCAGTACATTGTATTTGGACCATGAATTGTGTAACTTGAGGGAGGGATCAGAGAGAGAAACTACGGGAAAGTAAAAGAACCGGTGACATTGTGCTAAATAGAAAGGTACTCATGACCTGAACTGTAAACATCTGCATATATACAATACCTGCATAAGAACAATGAAGTTATATTTTTAAAATATAAGTTTAAAATTTCTTAAATGAACTGGGTCCTGGGATGTAGCCCAGATTCCTTCCCTACAAGTCTAAGGCTCTAAATTAAATCCTCAGCACTATAGATAATAGGTGCATGCATATACACCCATAGGTACTTGCAGACAAGATCATGTCATCTCTCACAGTTTCTATATACCAGGACAAGGAAGGGTTTACCTGGGCAGGTATTCCTCTCTCCTCACAATTCATCAGTTCAATATGATAAATATACATCCAATATGTAACTAAGAACGTATGAATTATTAACAAGCACATTGAGAATAACTGATCAGGTTGAAACGGATCAGGTTGAAAGTGATCAGGTATGAAACTACTTAGGTATTCTAAAACTTTAGCATTTTTATGTACTGTGAAAAACTACAAATCAATTACTAAATATACTTTCAGAGTCCAGAGCACTTAGAATCTCACTCTCACCCACCCACCCCCCATGAAAAAGCACTTTAAAAAATTCTTTGTGCCAGTCCAGGATCTTTAACTCAGTGCCTAATCTCTGTCTCTGAGATTTTGCTCAAGGCTAGCACTCTACCAGTTAAGAAAGAGCACCACTTCTGGTTCGTTTGGTGGAGGCTTGTGGCAGTCATTAAATGGAGATGAGAGTCGTGTGGACTTTCCTGCCTACATTGGCTTCATAGCCTCAAATCCCAGCCTCCTGAGTAGCTAGGATTGAACATATGACCGCTGGCACACAGCTTAGAAAACACACTTCTAGAAGCCCCACAAATATAAATGAAACCAAGAATTTCCCAGATGTAGCATGTGAAAGGATGCTGTAGGCATGTATAGGAAAGGATATAGCATAGGGCTTGGGTTGAAGGGAGTCGACTATGTTGGGGTTCCTATGAAATCTGACTATATTTGGAAATCCCAGATAGTGACTTCAGCCTGTCATCGGAGGGCTTCTTCTCTAACCCTGCTGTCCTTCTGCCCTAGTGTCACTCTCTGTACCCGAAGTCCACATGCCTTCTTCTTCACCCGTTCTCATAGCAATTTCTCCATTTTTGAGCTCTTGAAAGCTCTTCTGAGTGTTTAACCTCACAATTACTGTGCTGATGTCAACACTTAATTCTTTTTGAGTTAATAGTCTATTGGATATAGACAGTCATGCAATCAACACACAAGTAGAAAGATATGCTGTGAAAACTAGTGGAGCCCAGTAGGGGACTGGAGGACTGGTGTTGCTGCTGTAGGTCGAGTATCAAGGAAGGTGATATTTGAAAGACATAAATTGGCCTTAGTACCTCATTAGTAAGACACAGCCTGGACCCAGAACTTGGTCTTCTGATGGCCTACTCATGCACTCTTTCCATTACCTCACCTCTGGGTCTCTAAAACAGTGATGTGATAAACATTAGTCTTTGTTTAGACCCAATCGATAATCCTATTTAGCTATTGCTCACAAATATGATGATTCAATAAAAAATTGCATGTAGGTTTCTCCTTTTATATATATGCAGATATGCTAAAATGCATAACCCAATAATTGATTCTGTGTGTGTGTGTGTGTGTGTGTGTGTGTGTGTGTGTGTGTGATGCATAGAGTTTGAACTGTGGGCCTGAGCACTTTGGCTGAGCTCTTCAGCTCAAGGCTACCACTCTACTATTTGAACCACCGTGCCACTTCCAGTTTTCTAGTGGTTAGAGATAAGAGTCTCATGGACATTCCTGGCCGGGATGGCTTTGAACCTTGATCCTCAGATCTCAGCCTTGTGAGTAGCTAAGATTATAGGCTTGCTCCACCATCTCCCAGCTTCCCATAATTGATTCTTAACACCTCCTTTACCTTCTGTCAGGTATGTTAATTTCCTACTACATATCATAGCTAAATTTTATGAAGATTTTATCGAAACGGCTACATGGAAACTTATTTTGGGTATTAATCACAAGACTAGGAGATAACAAATAGATTATTTGTCTAAATAAATACAACCATACTGTTTCTCTTATCTGAGAGACGTACTGCTGTGCCACACAACTCCAAAACAGCAATCATTCATTTGCTCATAATTCTTCTGCCTTGGTTGGGTGCAGCCAAGATGCTGGTCTCACTTGGGTCCCTCCTGCAGATCAGGTGTAGCTCTTGCTGGAATACACATGTGTCACATCAGCCTGAGTGACAGTGACAGGTCCCTGGTTGTCACATTTTCCCCACAGTGTCACAGCATGGTAGCCATGCTGCATCCCTGCCCCCCCCCCCCCGTCACCTCCCCTTTCCCCATTCCTTCACCACCCCCACCATGAGTTGTACAGCTGGTTTATACCATAGAGTTTTGTAAGTATTGTTGCTGCATTGGTTTGTCTTTTTATCCTTTGTCCTTCAATTTTGATATTCCTTTTCGCTTCCCTAGTTCCAATACATGTATATACAATATCCAGGTTACCAAAATCAGTTACAGTGATATCAGAGGTAAAACCACAGAAGAGAAAGACAAAAGAAAAAGGGCATAATTTCACTTGATATGTTGAAAATAACAATAATAAACCACTTGTTTCCATAACTTGAAGTTCATTTTGCTTAGCATCATCTTATGTGTTCATATGGGTGTAGCTATTGAGATATTGTGATCTTCTGCTGGGACTATCTTAGATGTGAACTAATTATTCCCAATAAGGGAAACCATAGAGTCTATGTTTCTTTGGCTCTGGCTCACTTAGTATGGTATTTTTTTTTCAAGTCCTTCCAACAGTAAGAGAGTAGAGTGAGTAAGGTTACCAGAAGAGTGGTCTCCAAGTTACCTGGTCCTACACCCTCCCCACTCCAAGACTGCTCCATATGTCTTGTGGTATCTGAACCCTTCACTGACTGTCTTCTCTTCTGCTTTTGTGTCTTATTTATACCTCCTGTCTTGGTGCCATGGAGTATGAGATTATTCTGCTTATAAATAACCTGGCATAGACCAAAAAACATAGACTCTACAGTTTCCTCATTGGTAATAATTAGTGTATGTTTAGCATAGCCCTAGCAGATGAACAGAATAGCCCAATAGCTATGTACATATGATCACATAAGAGGATGCTACGTGAAAGAAATCCAAGATATGGAAATAATCAGTTTATCATTGTTGTTGGAATTTTTAACCTGCTATGTGGAATTATTTCTATTTATTTTGTTTATCTTACCTATGTTTTAGCCCTGTTGTCACTATATTTGATTTTAGTACTCTGGGTATTGTGTTTATCTGATTTAGGAAATGGAAGGAGAAAATAAAAATGGTGAGATGAAGGGTAAAGAGAGAACCAACACAACAGCAATACTTTCAAGACAATATGTTGCAAACTAACTGTACAACTGGCAGGGGGAGATTGGGGAGGAGAGAGAGTAGAGAAATATGAGGAAGTAACAAGTTTGACAAGAAATGTACTCACCACCTTACCTATGTAACTGTAAATCCTCTGTACATCAAGTTGACAATAAAATTTGATTTAAAAAAATTTCCTCATCAAAAAGGGAGGAACTGGGCATCCCTCACTCAAGCCTGTAATCCTAGCTAGTCAGGAGACTGACTGTCTGATAACCTTTCTTCTAATGCAGCCCAAGCAGGAAAGGGCAGGAGATTCTTATGTCTAATTTACCACCAAAGAACCAGAAGTGTCACTTGTGGCTCAAAGTGGAAGACTTCTGGCCTTGAGCAAAATTGCTCTAAGACATAGCTCTGGCTGTAGGTCAAGAAACATGATCTAACTAAAAAAAAAAAAAATCCAAGGGAAGCCAGAGAGAGATGTAGCTCATTCGATTCAGCGTTAAACACACTAATTACCAAACTCCAAATCTTATTAACAGTACAGTATCTACCATATATTTCCCAAAATGAATAATGTATAATGAAAAGAATAATGACAATGCATTCAGACACAAAGAAAAATGAATTTATATTCACCTATCTATACTGCAAAAATAGATTTTTCATGGTGAATTTCAGTTTCCTTAGAGTATTTCCTGAGTGACAGGAAGAAAGAAGAACTCACACAGAGGTATGGTAATGTTTCTGCAAAATGGGCCTCTTTTCCTTTGATACAGAGAAAATCAAATCAAACAACCATAACCATAAATAGTAATATATTATGACACACACTGCGTTCAGTTGGCAGCTTGTGTCTTCAGTCATAAGGAAACTCAGGGCATGAAACATGTGAGACAGGCCCTGATCAACCGCTGATCAGACCTCACACTAAAATACTTTTTCATCCTGGATGCCACATTCCCTATGAGGCAGGAAGGGCAAGAAGTTGACACTAAGTTAAAGATGAGCACATTGAGTGCAGAGACACATGACTGCAGCCCTCTCTGCTCCTTCCCTGTCTCTCCAAGTTCCACACAACCATGGGATCTCAGAATGTCAGTTAACTGAAAAGAACCCCTCCTGCAGCTCATATCAGGAGCAGCTGAGACTATCAGACCAACTGCTTTCCTGTTGAGATAGTCTCCACTGCTATTATGGTGAAGTATCTAGACTGAGAGAAGAGAGCACAGGGAAAAGAAGGGCTGTGGTGAGAGGATGAGGTTTAGACTTTGTGGCTATTATGGTGAAGTATCTAGACTGAGAGAAGAGAGCACAGGGAAAAGAAGGGCTGTGGTGAGAGGATGAGGTTTAGACTTTGTGGGTGCTGGTAGTTTTTAGCTCTCCTATGTGGAGCAGGGTCCTTAGTTACAGAAAACAGACTGCAGGAATGGGGCTTGGCTAGGAGGGAGAGGCTTGGTCCTGGGTGGGTTCTGACTGGTTGTAGCTCACAAATCCTCAAAAAAGACCTTACTAAACCTACATGCTAGGGCCTAGTTTGAAGAGTGTTATTTTGTCCTTGTAGAGCCTAAGATAGTACCATTTCTCTATTTCAGACAGGATACTTGCTTAGAATAGACCTTAGGGACACTTGGCGGTGGATTGAACCCTGAAACCACATGGGTACCCACAAGCCACCAGCACTTGCTCTTTGCGTGTCCCTGTGGGTCTGCACCTTAGCTGCACATTTCACATGCTCAGCTGTGAATACCGCTAATCCCGGCAGGCTAATGCCTGCAGCATTTTTCTTTGTAAACCTCCCATTTGTAGCTGTTTTAACCTCTCTACCATCCCAGACTTATGCCTGCGAATTTTACTGTTGATATCCCTTTGCTATCTACCTCAGCACTTTGCTGCTTACATTTTTTTTCATACTTGTCCTCATGTACCCTGAGGTTTTTGGCAAACTAGACCCAAGTTCCCTTGGAGGCCTTCTACCCTGCCTGAATCCAAATAGCAAACAATCCTCTCAGGTGTTTCTCCAGCAGCTATCTCCAGGCCACTGATGCAATTAAACTAAAAAAACTCTTATCTCCAGTTTGACAACAAAAATCAGAGGCCTTGAGTGTTTGAGTGTTTGAGCTTTGAGTGAAAAAGCTCAAAGACAGTGTCCAGCACTCAATTTCAAGGACTAGGAAAAATAACCCCAAGAGAATAAAAAGAAATATCTTGCAAACCTGTGGTGCAGGTTTAACTGTCCTGTCTCCTTGTTCATCCAGGGGATGGTGCTGTGCTCTCCTTTCTCCAGCTTTCAGCCCCACTGCTCAAGATTGCATTGAACTGCCCTGAGCCTGAGCACCCAGCTGGGGTCTCATCCCTGACTCTTGTTGTATTCAGTGGATCTGGGTAAGTAAAGCCCCTCCTAGGAATAGAAAAAGGGGAAATAGTCCATAGTTGGTGATGGATTTTAGTAGGATGAAAGAAATCGTTCACCTTTCCTGATGCCTGACCCATACAGCATTATTTGAAAGGAAAGGTTAAGAGGGGAGGCCAGAACCAGCACTCCTTATTCTGGCCTTTTAACTTGGGTCATGCCCAGCCTAACTGATAGCTTGAGATTAATCAGCATTGATTTTTCCTATGCCTCAGTGGCAACTTGGAAGTTGGTTGTCAAGTCTGGAATATCCTTCATAAATGTTCATTGCACAGGAAAATGCATGGAGATCATAGTTGTCCACAAGGGATAAGGACAATTACCCTGATCATGGAAGCCTGAAGTAGGAGCTTCTCTGTCCAAACCTGGATAAAAATGACCCTCACACCTTCCCACGAAGTCAGTGACTATTGAGTTAACAACACTGCAGAAGAAAAGAGCACATTTCTTTCTTACTCATTTCTTGGGACTTAATTCTGTTGTCATGACATTGTGCATTCTGTACATTAAGAAACTTTAAAAATTATTCTTAAATTTAAGGTAATAATTTATGAAATCACAATCCATGGTCTATATTTTGTTTATCCTATCTTGTTTTCCCATACCCTTTACATCTACAACACCTGGAAAACAATAATCAATTCTCAGTGATCATCAGATCATATAAGAGACAGAGATGAGTTGACAAAAAGTGGATAAACATTAAAGGAGAACCAGATCCAAGGAAACAGGCACCCAAGAAGTAAGTTGTATAGAGCATAGGCAATTAAGGAGAAAGTTCTGGACTCTCCAGTGGTAAGAGCAGGGCCTCTGAGACAGGTGTGCCTGGCAGCCAGCTCCCTTTGGCTGGGGCAGAGTAACCATGAGTGATGGCCAGCAAAGGAACAACAGGGACCTAGGGGACATGAGCAGGGGCCTAGGGGACACAGGAGCCCTGCAGGGGCATTGTAAGTGGTCTGTTAAAGTGAAGATCAGTTCCTTTGAGTTGGTCAGAATAGAAGCAGCCGAGTGTGCCCAGTATCTTTGCTGTGCCCACTTCATCATTGTTGCACAGGCTTCCGTTCTCCACCAAGGCAGCCTCTCTTCACTGTTGTCTTTCAGTTTTCCCTGTCTGGGCTGGAATGCAGCAGGCCTCCCTCTCCCTTCCCTTGCTTTCTTCTCACTCCAGAGATAAAGCTGACCTAGTCATGTTTTAAGGAATGTGCTCTTAAGTGCTAAAGAATAAAACTGTCAGTATCAGAACCAACAATCCAAAGGGAGATCTTAATATATTTGCACAAAATCTGCTTCTAGTGTATATAGTAGGACAGAAGTTAAGTGGTTTGCTATTGCTGCCTCTGAACTTGGCCAGGTGAAAATCAAAACCCATCAGGCTGACACCTAATGAACCCATGTTGAGGTTTTATCCTTCCTCAGCACAGCAGCTGTACTCTGAAACACTGGGAACCCTGGACAGATATGTCAAGAAATGGGGCTAGGAATGTGGCTCAGTGATAGAGTGCTCCTTCAGCATGCATGAAACCCTGGGTTTGATTCCTCAGCACCACATGTACAGAAAAGGCCAAAGAGGTGGGTGTAGTGGCTCAATTGATAGAGAGCTAGCCTTGTGCAAAAAGAAGCCAGGGACAGTGCTCAGGCTCTGAGTCCAAGCCGTAGGACTAGCAGGTAAAGGAAAGAAAGAAGGAAGGAAGGAAAGAAGGAAGGAAGGAAGGAAGGAAGGAAGGAAGGAAGGAAGGAAGGAAGGAAGGAAATGGCCCCTATTGCATGAATGAACACACAGGGAAGACCTAGATTAGGCAATTTATGGACAAAAAGGTCATGAGCCAGAGGTCAACAGGGCTGGGCAGAAAGGCATGGGCAGCACCTGTCTAATGCATGTGGAGCTTCTGTTTAGGGTGAGGAGGAGGACTGGCAAGGATGTCATTATGGTTCCACAGTTCTGCATATAAATGACTCCCCTGATTGTATACTTCAGTGGTGCATTTTGGAATTGGATTCTGCCACAATAAAAATATCTCCACAATAGAAGCATCTTCACACAACTCAGATGAGATAAGGGTGAGGGGGTAGGTGGGAAGGGGTGGGGAGAGTGGGATATGACACTGTGAGAGAGGGGAATGCTTAGTATGTGCAAGACCCTGCGTTCAAACCCCAGAAAAAAAGAAAAAGGTTGATATTTCTTTGTGTCTTATACCAATAAAAAGATATTTTATTTGTAATAACAATTTTGTGATAATTGATATCCAGTAATCTTAACTGTTCATTTGGCTTATTGGTATCTTGATGTTGGTATTATAAAACTTGGGAAATAATAACCTTGAGCTAACTAGGCACTGGTAGCTTATGCCTATTATCTAAATTACTTAAGATGCTCAGATCTGACACTCCCAGCTCAAAGGCAGCCTGGGCATGAAACTTGTTGAGATTCCTATCTCTAATTAACCATCAAGCTGGAAGGAGAGCAGTGGCTCAAATGGTGGAGCATCACCCTTGAGTAAAATAGCTCAGAGAGAGTGCCCTGGCCTTGAGTTCAAGGCACAGTACTGTCATGACCACACACACACACACACACACACACACACAGAGAGAGAGAGAGAGAGAGAGAGAGAGAGAGAGAGAGAGAGAGAGAGAGTCATCTTTAGCTATAACCATCAGGAAAAGAATTACCGGCTGAGCCACCAGCACTCAGTTACCCTCCCTAATTAAAAAAGAAACTTCAACAGGTTTGATTAAACTACTTTCATACATACCAAGAAAGTAGTTCAACCATAATTCCTGTTATTCACTCCTGCCCCTCCTCACTTTTACCCTACCTCTCAACAGAGCATCTTCTGTTATCCACTCACTTTCAGTTTATATTAATTGTAGAAAGGGAGTGAACCATGATTGCAGTTGTCTCTTCAGTCTGCTCTATACTCATTGGGAAACACATGATTTAGTCAGTTGGCAACAAAGGGATGGGATGACTTTAGGCACAGACAAAATATTTGGAAGTAGGAGCAAGAGGGAGAATAGGTCTCTATTGCCCCAAGGCTAGAATCAAACTTCTAGCACTGAGAGGCACTTAAAGACCAAGAGAGATGACTGTGTTAAATATTATGCTGATTGAACTGAGTTCATCACTCCAGAAGTATATGAACATTGAAGCCTTGCATTAAACTCTGTAAATTTGTGAAGTAACTATTTGTCAATTAACAATAGTAGCTAAAACAATTTTATACTGAGCAACTGAAGGGACAATGACATAGAAAGAGATAATAGACTCAGAGTCCTCACCTCGAAAAGCAACAGAGAATAGTGAGTAATGTTCCCAGGACAGAGTTACCATGTCCTACACCCTCCCCACTCCAAGACTGCTTCAGATGTCTTGAGGTATCTGAACACTTCGGTGACCCTCTCCTCTTCCTGCTTCTGTGTCTTACTTACAGTTCCTATCTTGGTGCCATGGGGTATGAGATTCCTCTGCTTATAAATAACCCACCATCTAGAGATGCTGGCCCTCTGAAATGTGGACCTAGAAAGAATATCTTCTCTCTCTCTTCCTCTCTCTCTCTCTCTCTCTCTCTCTTCTCTCTCTCTCTCTCTCTCTCTCTCTCTCTCTCTCTCTCTCTCTCCTCTCTCTCTCTCTCTCTCTCTGCCACAGGGTCCTCCTTTTTACCAAGAAGACCGAACAAATGTCCAAATATCCTTCATCTCATTTGCAAGGAAAAAATGCCCCTTTCAAATGCTCCACACTTCTCTCTCATTTCTTTCCCAGTGGTCACAACATTTGAGCTAAAGCCAGCTTCACTCTTCAGGCTACTCCCTCCAGCCAACTTGGACCCACCCTCTTCCACCTCATGAATGTGGATGCCATTGCCATAGCCATCGTTGGATTTTCAGTGACATCTTCATGTGAAGACTTGCAAATAAACATGGCTACCAGATGTATGGCAACCAGGTAAAAATCATCTATCTTGTGTTAGTATACATGGTGTCATTCTGCTACAATAAATATGTTCTGCTATGGAGGACAGATGAACTAGATTTACATGTCTTGATAGAAAAAAAAAGCTTTGTGTCAGAGATGAATATTTAAAGCATGAATTCATTCCAAAGTATAAGTTGTGTTACTTATGAGCACCAGATAATGCAAACTCTGAGGAGTGGAGTCCTCCCTCCCTCACCTCAGGATCAGGAGTCCACCTAGCACTGTGAGGTTTGTGAAGTGAAGTGCATGGCTTCCATACCCCTAGAGATGGCTTTTATATTTAGAGAAAACATGGTCGACTCTTCAAATATGTCTCCAGAACTATATTTGCTCCCTAGGAAGACCTAGGTCTGTTCTTAAACCTTAAGTCTGTGATTCATCAGTCAAATTCCAGAGTATTCTCTTTGGAGCCCTTTTTTTGTTTTGTTTTGTTATAAAACATAGCCACAAATAAGATATTTGATCCAAACAGGACAAGCAATATAATCATAACCTGGCTGTTTCACTGCGCTGTGAATTTCTAAGGAGAAATCTTAGGCTTAGCATTTTTCTAAATTCAGTAATCACTAGAAATCCCCAGTATATGAGGGTGCTGCTCCCAGGAAGATATGGGTATGTGTTTTGTTCAAAGATCACAGTACTTATAAAGCAAAATCTCTCTTAAAACAAGAGAATTATTTTTCCCATTTGCTGCATTCTTTTTTGTTTTAAACCATTACTCAGGTAGGGAAACATAAATTTAGGAACTAGGTTTTGGGTAGGAATCAAAGCACTTCAACACAATGACCACTAGTTTTTTTTCTCCCACCATAAAACATGCCCTAGTTTTTAGCTGGAGCTCGCACTAAAGAATTTCTTGTATGAGAAACATTAATAAGGAGACAGCTCGTACTGACAAGCATGTTTCTTAAGTGGCCAGTCATTTTTGTTTCCTAAAGGTTAACCTATAATTTCTGTGTTGTTTTTTTCTCTTGGAAAAGGAACTCATTGCCCTAGGACTGTGCATTTCCATTGGATGTCTCTTCCAGATCTTTTCATTTTCTTGTTCCTTGTCTCAAAGCCTAATTGAGGAGGGATCCTGAGGGAAGATTCAAGTATGTATACAATATTCCTATTTCTCCAGTGGTTTGGGTAGTGATTAAAAGTAAAACTCTTGATTCCATTCTGAACTCAAACCAAAATGCTCTGCCTGCAGATACATGCTCCAGTCAACTGTGATGTAGAGAAAAGCATGATTGGTTGAAGTGAATCACAGGAACTGAACTGATTGGAGCTGCTTGCTGTTAATGGAGTTGGAATCACCTTGCCTTTCCTTAAATTATTGTTTAGAACTCAAGATCTAGCACTTGCTGTGCTTAATAGATCAACCATCTACTGCTTGAGCTCCTTCTCCCTCCTTGCTATATGCTGATAATATTGGAGGAAGGACTTGTTGTCTGGTTCTCTTGGAAGGTCATTCCTCCAAGGACTCAGTCCTCTAAATAGCTAGGACCACAGGCAAGACTAGTGGCTCCATTACACCCCTGAACTAACTCCCAATGGTTAGTAGTCGTGGCAAAAATGGCCAGAAACTCAGAATATACGTGATCATCTCCCAGAAATATCCATTTATTAAATGTGGTGAGAAACCTTACAAATGATGTTAGAAACCATGTGCAGTATGGAAAAGAAAAAACAGGTGCATGAACATTTTCAGGATAGGAGAATAGCGTCCAGATGGACGCTATTCTCAGGCATGCTCAGGCTGCATAGCATGACTTAAAGGCAAGTGGCATAGTAATGGTTTTTCTGCCTCTCTACTTGAGCTGCAGGAAGAAGGGAAACTCAGGGACTGAATTACACAGGACAAGTCCTAACAGGTCAAGATCCCTTCCTTCTGAAACTCTATCTCTTTAAATACCCCTCTTCCTCCTCCTGTCCCCTCCTGTGTCTTTTAGCCTCCCCACTCCACTCCCAGGCAGGCAAGCACAGATCAGGGGTGATGAGCTAAAAAGATTTCCTTGAAACAGATAAACACAGAGCACAGCTCAGGGTCCACCTACTTGTTTCCAAGCTGTCAGTGCTGTTCTTCACTTACAAAAGGAAGCACTTTCTTTGGGGTTCTATTGATGAGACAGGCAGCAGCAGCACAGTTTTCTAAAACAATTTCCAAGATTCTTCTTGAGTCTTGTCCAACCGTGCCTCTGTCATTTGTTGTGGATGTTTCTCCATCTCTGCCTCTGTGTCACAGGTAGATGTTTCTCCTGCTGTTCTGAGGTCAGATGGCTGCTCTTCTCTGTCTCCCCTGAGCTCTTCCAGTTCAGATGAAATGCTTCTGAACCTAGGGCAGCCCAGCTGATGTGCCTCTCCCCCACTGGGCCCCATGCCAATGTATTATACAGTACGCATACACTAGAATCAGTTCTGTTGCCCATCTGCTTCTCCAGCTCAAGGGCTGGGCAGGTCAGTTCCCTGGGTTGGCCCATGGGACATGACATTGCTGCTGATGATGCTGGAGCAGATGAAGGCTGGCTGTCCTCAGTCTTTTCCTCTGTGACAGTTATGCTGGGACTCCAGGGGAGGCAGGGGAGACTCACAGACCTGGTGCCCTTCCTGCCACCCTCCTCCCCTGCTGTTCAGCTGGCAGGCCAGTAGCAGGGTGGCACATAGGAGCACTGGCTCTTCTGAAGAGCACATTTTGACAGTATATGTGTGGATGCAAAGGGCAAGGCGGAAGCCCAGGAAGCAGGCAGCTCAGTGGGCTGATCAGGTCTAGTCCCTGGTCTTGCTACTCCTAGAGATCCTGGCATGTTGCCATGGCACAATTAAAAGTCCTACTGCACCTATCCTGGGTCAAATCCAATTATCTCTAGGATTGCATGGTCTGGATAACTCTGAACAATCTAGCTTGGGGTTTGGGGAGGCTGCCTCAGTTTTACTGAGCCAGGGGTGGTGGACCACTTGCCACACTGAGGGTCTCTTCTTAAGGTCAGCCATCATTAGATAGGCTCAGATGCCCCTGATCTGGGGCAAAGCATTTTTGTATTTTGACTTGCCACCTAAGAGTGCTTTAAAACAAAAACAAAGCAAAACAACAACAAAAAAAAACCCAAACCAACAAAACCCTGATCTTGTTGCTCCTGGAGAATCCAGTCTGTTCTCATGGCAGCATCAAATATCCTCCAAACAGGAATGCCAGCACCTCTGCTGGGACAAATTTCAGGTAGCAGCCCATTATGTTCAGGATGCCAGGGCCTGGCTGCTGCTTGGCCATCTGGCTGGGGCTTTGTGAGGCTTCTCAGTTTGCCTGAGCCAGGGATGGCACATCGCTTGACCCATGGACGGTCTCCACTCCGTTCTGTGGCCTTTAAGTCATTCAAAAGTCTCAGCGTCTGGAGAAAAACATTTCATTACCTTTCCCCACCCACTAGCACCTGTAGTTCTAGTATGTACCAAAACCTCCTTTGAAGGGTTCATCACCCATCACCGCTTTCTTGTTTCCAGGCTGTCAATTCTCTTCTCCCTCACAAGGAAAACCCATTTGGGGAACCTTCTCTGGTAGAGGCATGCAACAGCCTCAGTCTTCTGAAACAGTTGCCAATCCTCCTCTTCAGCCACTCCCAGCCCCTGCCTTGCTGGTGTGTTGGGGTGGTAACCAAAACAAGTGTGTTGACCAGAAGGGAAGGAGGTTTCTACAGCTGCTGGAGCCCAGGGAGGAAGCATGCTGCTTTTCTTCCACCTCTCTGTCAATGGTGGATGCTAATGCTGCTGTTGGAGCTGCAGGCAGCTTTCCATTCTCCTCCTCCTCCGCTGTGTAAGCTTATTGAAAGGGGCCATATCAGGAGCTCCCTTCCTCCTCCTCTTTGCCTCTGAGGTGGTTTCCTTTATTGCTCTGCCTGGGGCATCTTGCTGCTCTCCTCTTCCTCTGTGCCCCTCCAATTGGCTTATGAACTTCTGGAACTGGGGCAGACAAGATTCTGTCCATCTTCCACTCACTGCCCCATAGTATGTTGCTGTATAGAGGGTGCATGAGAGATGGACCTGCTGTCCTCCTGCCTCTCCTCTTTCAGTGTTCTGGCCTTTCGGACCACTGGTTTGACCCAAGGGGAGTGACATGCTGCTGTTTAGTCTGGAGCTGCTGTTGGAACTAGGGTAGTCTTGTTGCTCTCAGTCTCCACCTCGGTTCTCCTTATGCAGGGGCTCCAGAGGAGGTAGGGAAATACATGGGTGGGGTGCATTTCCTCCCACTCTTCTGCTTCTGCTGCTCTGCAGGTGAGCAAGCACCAGAGTGACAAGCTGGAGCACTGTCTCTCTTTGGGGGAACACAAGAGCACGGAGTATAGGCCAGGGAGTATAGGCAGAGGCCCAGGCGGCAGGATCCTCACGAGTCAGGTGAGGTTGAACCCCCAGTCCTTCTGCTCCAGATGCATCAGATACGTTGTCATGGGGATATTAAATGTTCTTCCAGGCAGTGGTACCGAAACCTCGGTCAAATCACTGGTGGCAGCCTATTATATCTAGGATGTTAGAGTCTGGCTCTTCCAGGACAGTCTGACTGGTCGCAGTAAGGCTGCCTCAGTTTGCCTGAGTATGGCGAGGTACATCACTTGCCCCAGCAACAGCCTCTGCTCAGGATTGACAGCCATTAACTAGACCAAAAGGCACAATAGCCCTGGGGGAGAACATTTCCTTAGCTTCACCCTGTCCTCTAGCACCTGTCTTCTGAAGATGTATCCAGTCTTCCCCCTTAAGGACATGTCACACATTGACACCTACTTGTATCCAGGCTGTCAGTGTTCTTCGCCACTCACAAGGGGGGGGAACCACCTTGTTCTAGGATCTTGTCTTGTGGCAGCATGCAAAGGTATCAGAACCTGTCAAACCCTTGGCAATGTTCTTTAGGTTCTTCCAGTCCCTGCCTTGCTCATTTGTTGAGATTATAGTCTACCCAGTGAGTTGACCAGATGGGAAGAGATTTGTGCTGTGTTTAGGCCAGAGGGAAGAGAAATGCTGCTCTCCATCATCCCCTCTGTGCCCCTAGAGGATGTTGTTGCTGCTGCTGGGATCGGAGGTAGCTTGCTGCTCTCCTCCTTCTCACAGGCCTCGAGGGGTTTCTACTGTTCCTGGACTTAAGAGCAGCTTTATGCTATTCTTCTCCTCCTCCTTGCCTGTCTAGTGGTGTGCTAAAGCTTCTGGAACTAAGGCAGGTGAGGTGCTCTCCTCCTCCTCCTCCTCCTCCTCTGGGCCCCTAGAGGTGATTTCCTCTATTGCCAGGTGTGAGGGCCACTTCCTGGGCTGCTCCTTCTCTTCTGTGTCTCTTCAGCTGTATTCTGAAGCTTCTGAAAGTGGGGTAGATGAGCTGCACTCTATCTCTCTGTGCCTCATGTCAAAGTGTTATGGAGAATTTCGGGGAGAGAATCTGCCCTGTTCCCATTTTGCTTCTCCTGCTCAGTGGGGCCTCAGGTCAGATCACTGGGTTGGCCCAAAGGAAGTGAGATTGCTGCTGCTGCTGCTGGTCTGGGAACAGGTGGAAGCTTGCTGCTCTCTGTCTCCCCTGTCTTTCTCTTGCAGGAGTTCCACAGAAGGCAGGGGAGACACATGGACATGGTGCATTTCCTGCCACCCTTCTGCTTCTTCTGCTTAGCAGGCAGGCAAGCATCAAAGTGATAAGCAGGATCACTGTCTCTCTTTAGGGGAGCATTGTGTAAGGACAGGGGTGCAGGCCAGGTGCATGGTGGAGGTGCAGCGTGTGGAATCTCACAAGGCAGGAGAGGTTTTGTCCCTGGTCCTGTGGCTAGAGCAGAACCAGATAAGTTGCCATGGGGGTATTTAAAGGCTTGCCAGGCCTAGCTGCCTGTACCTCTCCTGCATCAAGTACCAGGTTGCAGTACATTATGTAAAGGGTGGTGGGATCTAACTGGTTCCAGAACCGTCTGGCGGGGGCTCAGTTTGCCTCAGCCAAGGGTAGCACATCATTGGCCCCAGTGATGTGACTTCTTAGGTCCACATTCATTAAATTAGCGAAAGTCTATGCAGCTTCGGGAACACATTTTCTTACTTTGAACTTACCCTCTACCACCTGATCTGCTTTAAAGGGCATGCTGCCAATCACCACCTTTGGTTTCTAGATTTTCAATGCTTTTTCTACTTACAAAGAGGGAAACACTTTGTTGGGGCATCTTCTCTTCAGGACATGTAACAACATCAGTCTTCTCAGACATTTGCCAATCAATTCTCTTGTTTAGCCACTTCCAGGCCCTGCCTTGGTCATTGCCATGAGGTGATCAGAGAGTACAGAATTTAGTGTAGTTGCTGGCCCTCAGCAGGGAGGTGCTGCAGTCCACATAGCCTCTGTGTTCCTACAGTGCATTTCTGCTACCATTGGGATTGGAGACAGTTTGCTACTCTCCTCCTTTTCCTCGGTACCCCTCCAGTTGGGTTCTGTAGCTTCTGGATCTGGCACAGTGAGGGTCTTGTTCTGCTGGCCCTGTGGGCAGCTTGCTGTGCTCCTCCTCTGTGTCCCTAGAGTAGATTTCTGCTATTGCTGGGCCTGAAGGAATGTTACTGAGCCCCTCCCCTTCCATGTGTCTCTCTAGTTGGGTCACAACTTTTGGTACTTGGGTAGGTGAGCTGTTCTCCATTTTCTCCTTGTGCCTCCTTTGCAAGCAAATAGAGAATGCATGTCAGAGAATCAGCCCTGCAGCCCTCTGGCCTCTTCTGCTCAGTTTGCCAGCAGGTCAGATCATGGGGTTGTCCCAAGGGGAGTGCTATTGCTTCTGCTCTGGCTGGAATAGAGGGAGCCTTGCTGCTTGCTGCAGTCATTCTTTAGGGGTCCCCTATGCAGTGGAGACACATAGACAAATGTGGCACATTTCCTGGCACCCTCTTCCTTGTGTTACTCAGTTGGAAGGCAAACTGCAGGTTGTCATGCAGTAGCACTGACTGTCTTTAGGGGAGCATTGTAGGAGGCCAGGTGTGCAGGCATATATATGCCAAAATACAGGCTCAGGAAACAAGACACCTTATGAGGCAGATGAGATCATGGCTTTCCTGCTGCTGCTGGAGTAGCATCAGCTATATTGCCATGGTGACATTAAGGGCCCTGCCAGACTGGGTTGTTTGCACCTCTCCAGTAGCAGCTCATTAGGTCCAGGATACCCGGATCTGGCTGTTCCAGGACAGTTTGGCTTGGTCTTTGTGAGGCTACCTCCATTTCCCTGAGCTAGTGGTGGCACTCACTTGCCCCATAGATATATCTGCTCAGGTCAGCAGTCACTAGGTAAGCAAAAAGTCCTTGTAGCTCTAGAGAGAAGCATTTGCATATATTTAAGATGCCCCCCCCCCCGCACTGCCAGCACTTGGTGTAGGGCACTGTCTAGCAGCTTTAAGAGGTGGTCCTAGCAGGTCTGCCTCTTCTCCAGCCCTGGGGCTGCGTGGCTGCTAGCCCCGCCTGCCTTCTCTGGGTTGGGAACCAGAAAGGCGGCTCTAACCTGCCCCACATCCCGCCTCAGACCACATGTGCGCCAAGATGGCCACAGGTGATGAACCCAGAGGTGGTCCTGGGGGCAATGACGACCACCCTTAGGGGAAGTCCCATGATGTCACTTTGGTGGACAAACCTAACCAGCCTATCACCATGCCTAGCTATCTGCTCCAAATCCCTCCCCTTCCTGTTGCCATTACTGTTATATAAATCCAATCCCAGAATAAAGGCCTCGGATGAATGCTTGACTTCTCCCCAGATTGCCTGCGTGTCTTTTCTGGGCTGCAAGCGGGTGGTACGCTGCTCTTCTACCTCTTCTCAACTTGACCCCATGGGTTATGCTCAGTGCTTCTCCTGCCAGTGGGGGAAGCACATGGGCTGAGAATCCCAACATATTGACACCCAACATGGGGCTAACGAACGCACGGCAAACGAACGTGGGGCTTAGAAGCTCTACCAGCGAGCCGAGTAATCTTTCCTGGAGGTGAGAGTATCCTTGTTGAAACAAATGAGGCAAACTCAAAGTCAGTGGAGCAATCCAACCTTCACGGTTTTAAGATTCATGCTCCAAAATACCAGATTGGGCATTTCAGACTTCCAAGCCAAAAAGGCCTGGAAGACCTTAAAATATACTGCACCCTGGGTGGAGGCTGCCGGCCTTTTCAGCCTGGCTGCTCAGGAGAGGGGCAGCCTTCCCGCTGCCCAGGAGGAGAGGGGGCTCAATGCCCCACTCCGATGGGCCCGCAGAGGCGTCCAGGCCATGTCCCCAGGTCCCGAGTTGAATGCTGTGGTCCCGAGACACGCGGCGGAGGAGAGGGGCCAGGAGCAGCAGCAGCAGCGCATGGAGCGCCAGCGCAGAGCGCATCATGTCCGAGCTGCCGGTGCAGAGCAGGTGCTGCAGGTTCCGCACATCCGAGCTGCGGGCGGGAGGCCTGGCAAGGGGGCTCCGGCGGCGGAGGCACCTGCCGCTTTACGCTCTGCGGTGCGGGGGCTTCCCACTGTCATTTGCAGACCCGCCATGGGGACAGCAAAGGACCCTTTTACTCTCACTCTTCCCACTTCTGAAGCCTGGGAAGCATTTGCTGGGCTTGTTTACTTAACATCTGTTGTTGGCTAATCTGCTTTGAGAGAGACAAAAAAAGGCTTTCGGTTCTTATTGATGTTTGCTAAGTTGGAGATTCAGTTAAATTCTGGTTGTTGTTGGCTAAATCCTAAGCTTTCAGAAGACAATAGAATGGGTCTAGCAAGTGCCTCCCACCCACGCCCCAGGTGATGGGCGCACCAAATTCCTCAAGACTGGGCAGGGGCTCGAAGGTGTCTTACTGTGAGCTTGCTAAAGCTCTGACTAGTTCCACCACCCTTAAGCTGTGCCACCTGTCTGTTCTGTTCACGTCTTATCCCCTATCCCCTGGACCTTCTCTGGTCATAGCATACCATTTCAGCTCCCCATTGGAGCTGAACTGGTTTATCAAAATGTGGCTTCTTCATTTCCTTGCCAGATGATCTGTGAAAGTTTTTGTTTCCTACGAAAAGTGTTTTTTTTTTTTTTAATTTCTAACTGACCATGTGGTTCTAAAATATGGGCAAAATAATATCATTTTGCCACTGGAATTCCAGAAGATTTACATGGCCAATTCAGAAAAAGAAAATTTTTTCTAAGCGCCCCCAAAGCTTGTGCACAACTGTCTGTATGTCTGTCTGTCTGCCCGCCTGTTTGTCTGTGGGTAAAACATGCAAAATCTAGCATCATGGGCTGGGGATATAGCCTAGTGGCAAGAGTGCCTGCCTCGGATACACGAGGCCCTAGGTTCGATTCCCCAGCACCACATATACAGAAAACGGCCAGAAGCGGCGCTATGGCTCAAGAGGCAGAGTGCTAGCCTTGAGCGGGAAGAAGCCAGGGACAGTGCTCAGGCCCTGAGTCCAAGGCCCAGGACTGGCCAAAAAAAAAAAAAAATCTAGCATCATAGTTTAAAAATTACTTGCCTATTTAACTACATTTTAACTTGTTTAAGTTTTATGTTAAACGGATCCTTGCAGCCTGTAGGTGGAGTCACAGTAGGCAGCCTAGAGGCATCCTGACTTATTGCCAGACTCCAAGAAGAAGAAAAAAAAAAAACCCAGGCTTTAAACCCAAACTGATTATGTTTGGGTGCAAGCAAATGTGTCTAACAAAAACTCCAAAAGATTCAAAGATGCAGCATGTGGTATACAGTAATGTAAAACCAGTGCGTTATTTTTTGTGTCTGTCTATGCTAAAAATCAAATGTACATCTGATCCTGATAATTCTTTGGTATAGATTAAGATTTTTGTTTTCCATTTTTCTCTCCTGTGCTCACATAAACTTTAAGATCAAGGGATCAGAGTCATTTTATACAAATGTGACTACTAACCTAGATTTTCCTGACCCAAAATTAATATTTTGCTTCATAGGATACAGGTCAACATGTGTGCTAGCTGTGTGGACTGTGGCGGTTCATGAAGCTGCTTCCACAGTCTGCTCCCAAACTGCCTGGTTTCACTGATTCCTTCTTCTCTCTCTCATTCATGGAAAACTGCTCAGGGAATTTCGGAGTCCTGTAAAGATTTTGAGAGGTCCAGAGTGCTCCTGCTCTGGCTCTTCCGCCTCCCCTCCCAAAATTAGAATTGGGTTCATAACAGTCCTATCATAACAGAGTTACTCCAGGTTAAAAACATCAGAGTTATGTTTGGTGGCCACAGGGTTGCCTTGGTGTAGCATTGGTCTTCCCCCTCCATGTCTCAGAAACTGTCGTGGCTGCTGCAGAGAGCAGACTTTGTTGGCCTTTGGTCTTTGTGGATTTTGTGACTAGGAAAATCCTTTTAAAGTTGTCACCCTGCTTAAACAAGTAGGGCATCAGCCTACAAAAGCCAGAGTACTCAGAGTAAGCAACCAGGGAATACTGGGAGATTTAAAATGTCTTTAACCAATCGGTGTAGAATTTTGCAGGCAACCCAGCAAGAGGTGTGACAATCTATCCAGAGGATTCTGAGAGATGCCACTACAGCCTTGCCCAGATCCAACCCATCTCTGCTGCCTGCCTCTATCACACATGACTAATGAAGCCTGCAGATCCAGGATGGAAGACACAGTCACTGCTGAAGCTGAGACTTTTACATTGTCCTGACCCTTTGCCCTCTTTTATTCATTTGTGTTCTCTTCCACCATCCAGTAAGGTTAAATGATATGATTTGATGGCACATGGATCTCATTCAGTCTGCTGTTCTCTAAGTGTTATGGCAGAGCTCTGACAAGTATTTGTTGGTCAATTCTCAACAAGTTACAGGTAAAGCTCTATTCCTAGGGCTCTCCTTGTTGCTTTAATTAGAAACAAAAAGGGCTTTTATGGCTAAAACTCCTCAGATTTCAGTTTGAAGCCAGCTTGGGCAGAGGGAAAAAAAAAAGAAACTCCCTCTAAAACTCCATCTCCCAACTAACCAGCAAAGAGCCAGGCTGGAAGCTTGGCTCAAGAGACCCAGTGAAATGCTGAAAGCGGCACCATGGCTCAAGTGGTAGAGCACTAGCCTCGAGCAGAAGTGCTCAGGGACAGTGCCCAGGCCCTGAGTTCAAACCCTGTGAATGCCAATTGGGGCAAGCCATCCCAGAAACAGGCACCTAGACCCTGGGACTCAGCCAGTTCAGGGATTATGGAGAGGAGTAAGAGAATAATGTCACATCCTAAATGGAGTCACCTTATCTAGCCCTTTCAAAATTAATCAGAGCCCTTTCAAAATTAATCAGAGCCAGGAGAGCAAGAGGAACAGTTGTTTACCCACCCAATGCCCATACCTGTCCATTTTTCTTTTCCTGCTATTTGTATATATGTATATATATTTATTTTAGCCTCTGACTGGTTACTCCCAACCAATCCACTATCTCTAAACACTTCCTTCCTGCCCCCAGTCCAGTCATTCCTCCTTCCTTGTAATGGGCCACAACTGGGTTTATGTTCCAAATGGAACTTTTCTGGCTTATGCCCAGGGTATGTTCTCCCATGTTGTTCATGTTAACTGGTCCTGTGAATTTGTCAGCCTTTTGCCTGACCTTTTCAAAAGTCTCTTTTAACAGGATAACATCCCTCACTGAGGTCACCACCTGGGAACTTTCAGTTCAAGGCCATCCTCTTACTACACTGCTGTGCCCAGCACAGATCTGGACCCTGAAGACCCCAACCCCAGGGACTCCTTGACGTGTCCAAGCTGCAGGAGGTAGCCAGAGGAGACCATGACACCCTTTGGCCCTGATAACCATTCTCATGGAAATGATGAGGACTTTTACCAACCAAACTGGACAGTACCAGGCCAAATGAAGAATCAGGGACCCCTGACTACTTCACCCCTTCTCAGCAGGAAGTAGTCTCAGAAGAGACAAGCTCCACCCATACTCCCAGCCTGGTGCTCCTCCTCTGTTATTAATTAAAACAAAAGGGGGGAGCAGCCCCCATGACCAGTTAAGGACCTCTATGTTTACATTAAATATTTTAAATCTCTCCAAAGACCATCCTCTGTCGGCCTTTCAGAGGCATTGGTCAAACCAGACACCTTATTTAAAGGTGGAAGTCCTTTGGAAGGACCCCCTCACTGGAGCATGGCGAGGTCCGAACCCACTTATCAGCGTGGGAAGGGGCTTTGCATGTGTCTTCCCGATTGGAGAACCAAGCCCAATTTGGAAACCAGCTAGAGACTTAAAGTATTGTTCATCAGAACAACCACCCAAGAGCACTCACTCTTGAGAAATGTCTTTTCCTTGTTCCCTCTAGGAAAAAACAAAGACCATGGTGATTTCCTCCTGCTCCTCCATGGAAATACGGGAAGCCTACCTGCATGCATCAGTGGTGGACGACATTGGAGGCAGCCAGCCTCCCTTCCTCCCAGTGCCCGGCCCTGCTTGCTTCCTGGACTCTGCCTTGGCATCTTTTGTGGCACAGTGTTTTGCTGTGGCAATATTGCCTGCAGCTTTACACAAGAACTGGAATGGAGTATTGCACTGTTGTTTCCCTTTTGCCTTTTCCCTGCTGCTGAGCTTAGGGGTTCCCATTGGAGGGAAATAGGCATTGAGGGTTTGGCACCTTTATTCAATGTTTATGATAAAATGTTTACTAACCACATGCATTAAGTTACCAGCACCTTGGCTGCCGTGGACCTCCAGAGTTGCCAGAGCCTGAACCTGCTTCTACCTCACTGCCAGAGAAGGGGAATGCTGCCTGCATTACCTTGAGTGGCACAGAAATGGACTAAAAACTCCCATTTTTCCCTGGACTGAGCCAGATGGGTGGCTCCTTCACCTACTCCCCTTTGTGGGAGAGGCCCCCCATTTGCCTTATGTTTACATCTGCCTTATGTTCACATTTGCTTTATGTCTACATTTGCCTTATGTTTACATCTGCCTTATGTTCACATTTGCCTTATGTCCACATTTGCCTTATGTCTACATTTGCCTTATGTTTACATCTGCCTTATGCTAGGACAAACAGGTCTCCCATATTTCTTAAGTGATAAGCTAGGGCTGTCCAGCCAATGGTGGTCTTTTGCTTTTAGCCATCTGGGAACCCTATGAGGTTGGTCACGTCACCCACCAGGGTGTGCAGCCTTCCGGGGTGTACAGACATGAGGCAGAAATAACAGGGCTTTCTCTTGAGTGCCAATTCCACTCTCCCCTAGTTCTTCCACAGTAGGGAGCTGGCAGTAAAGAAAGTTTATCCTGACCTCTGGCTGTGGTGTTATCTCAAGAAATGTGTTAAGATTTGGCTTAATTGACAGCCAGCACTTACCAAGATGTTTTACTGTGTCCATAGGAGCCCGGTTTATGTTAACCATTCAGCCTTGTCTTGTTTTACTGCCTCTTGTTATTTACCAACTTAAAAGCTTTCTTATTTTCTTAAACTTTAGTAACCCTATGCCATTCCCTGGTTCCCAAACTGCATATAAGCTGGAAGTTAAGAATAAATGCTGCTGCAGTCTTGAGCTACAAACTTGAGCTGCAGACCTCCCGAACCCCATCTTTTGTCTCTTGTCTTTTTCTCTTGTCTTGTATTTTTCTTTTTCTTTAATCCTCGCTCCCTCAATCAAGATTCCCTTTTGTTGACAGCTGGCTCCGGCAAATGGCACCCAAACAGGGATCTGAACACTTGGGACTAAGGCAGAAGACCCCACTGAGGTAAGAGGACGTCTGATCACTTGGGAAGGAGAGCGGGAGAGAGTAGGGAGAGAGTACAGAAAAATATCGTCAGGAGTGAAATATTATGGGACAAGGTGACAGCCACATGCTATACGTGCAGGCCCCCAAAGGGATGCTTCATGCCCAGGGAGTGAAAGGTGGCATTGAGGAAGCATGCCCCTAGTTCCCAGAGGAAGGAACCATTAACTTAGAAGTTTGGCAAAAAATTGGAAAAAGGATTCAGGAACATTATGATGCAAATGGCCCTGAGAAACCTCAGTGAACACTATTACTCTTTGTTATCTGGTCTGAGATTGTTTGGATCCTAGACATGAACAGATTAAATTCAATCAGTCGATCAGAGAAACTGGACAGGGGCTTGATGAGCATCGCTCAGCCCTGGGAACTTATGCAGCTGCCTGAGAAGAGCTAAGAAAATTAATAAAATCTGAACCCGAAGACCCAGATGGCTCAGATACTGAGGAAAAATATACAATGAACCTACTAAAGATAGATTGACCCATGTTGAGAATATTTTGGAGTCAGTTATAGCCCTGTTGTCACAGCTTCATCCAGAACAACAAACTCCTTTAAAGGTAGATACTGGTGAGGCCCCACTGACAGTCCTGGCAGACTTACAGCTCTCCTAGGTGCAGGCTGCTCACAGAGGGGAGGGACCTGAGTAAAATGCTAACACCACCGAGGTAACTTCTCCTGACCAAGTGCTCTACAATGGGAGGGACACAATCTAAAAGCTGCTCAAGTTTGAGCCCAATCTTACAAATTTGGAATATTTTATTTAACTTCTATGAGCGCTCAGGCAGACGAAGTTCTCTCTGTCTCTCTTTTTCTGCCTCTTAATAAACTCTGCCTGCCTGTGTGCCTGCCTGCCTGCCTGCCTGCTTGATTCCAAAGGTACCAATGTTTGTTTGACATCTGCTTTGAAAGAGACAAAGTTTTTCTATTCTTGTTATTGGTGTTTGTTAAGTTTGGAGATTCAGTTAAATTCTGCTTGTTTAGCTAAATCCTAAGTTTTCTCTAGCATTCAGCACATGGTGGACAATAGAATTGGTTAGAGGTGGAAGTCCACCCATCCCCCAGGTAATGGGCATGCCAAATTCCTGGTGGCTGGGCTTGGATGTGGAGTCTCCAGCTCCCGGTAACCCTGCCCCCTGAACTCTAACTGTGGCCTTGCAATTCAAATGCTGGAAGGTAAAGGTGTCTTGCTGTGAGACTGCTAAGGCTCTGTCCAGCTCCTCCGCCATTATGCCTTGCCACATGTCTATGTTCTGTTCCTGTCTTGTCTCCCATCTCCTGGACCTTCTCTGGTCATAGCATCCCACTTCAGCTCCCCATTGGAGCTAAACTGGTTTCTCAAAATGTGGCTTCTCAGATAATTTGTGAAAATTTTTGTTTGCTGAAAAAGTTTTTTGTTTTCTAACCATGTGGTTCTAAAATATGAGCAAAATAATATCATTTTGCTGCTGGAATTCCAGAAAGCTTACATAGCCAATTAGAGAACAATTCTAAGCATGCCCCAAAGCTGGTGCACAACTGTCTGTCTGTCTGTCTGTTGGTAAAACTAAAAACAAAAACAAAAAAACAGGTTTTAAACCCATGTTTGGATGCAAGCAAATGTGTCTAAGAAAAACTCCAAAAGGTTCTAATATACAGTATGTGATATAAGTACAATAATGTAAAACCTGTGTTATTCTTTATGTCTATCTATGCTAAATGTCAAGTGTACATCTAATCCTGACAATTCTTTGGTATAGATTAAGATTATTCTTCTCCATTTTTTTTTCCTGTGCTCTCTTAAACTCTTTAAGATCAAGGGACCAGAATCATTTTGGAATGAGTGTGCAAATGTAGCTGCTAACCTAGATTTTTCTGACCCAGGGTTAATATTTTGCTTTATAGGATGCAGGTCGACATGTGTGCTAGCTGCGTGGACCATGGCAGTCTGTTGCTACAGGAAGCTGCCTCCACAGTCTGCTCCCAAACTGCCTGGTTTCACTAATAATGATTCCTTATTCTCTCTCTCTTGCATGGGAAACTGCTCAGGAAATCTAGGAATCCTGTGATTTTGACAGGCCCAGAGTGTTACTGCCCCAGCTCTGCCTGCCCCAAGATTAGAGTTGGGTTTATAGAAGGCCTATCATGACAGAGTTGCAACCGAGGCTTACTCCAAAGTTAAAAGCTTCAGAGTTGTGTTTGGTGGCCACAGGGTTGCATTGGGGAAGCTTTGGTGTCTTCCCCCTCCATGTCTCAGAAACTGTCGTGGCTGCTCCAGAGGGCAGACTTTGTTGGCCTTTGGTCTTTGTGGATTTTGTGACTAAGAAGATGGTTAAAGGTCCAAGCATTCTAAAATCTTTTAAAGTTATCACCCTGCTTAAACCAGTAGGACACCAGCCTACAAAAGCCAGAGTACTCAGAATAAGCAACCAGGGAATACTGGAAGGTTTCAAATGTCTTTAACCAGTCTGTGTGGAAATTTGCAGGAAACACAGCAGGAGATATGACAATATATCCAGGGGACTCTGAGAGATGCCACTACAGCCTTGCCCAGATCCAACCCATCTCTCCTGCTGGCCTACTGATTTGGGATGTAAGACATAAGCCACTTCGGATCCACTGAAGCTGAGACTTTTACATTGTCCTGACCCTTTGCCCTCTTGATTGTTATTCATTTGTGTTCTCTGCAACCTGCTGGTAAGGTAAGGTTAAATAATATGATTTGATTTAATGGCACATGCGTCTCATTCAGTCTGCTGTTCTCTAAGTGTTACAGCAGAACTCTGGCAAGTATTTGTTGGTCATATTTTAGGTCCTTATTATTTTACTAGTCAAAAATTGCAGATTAAAACTTCTCATTTGCATTCTTTGCATGATTTTCAAAAATTTCTGGGAGACATTAATTGACTTTGCCCTTATCTTAAATTATCCACTGCAGGGGTCCCTGCACCCCAGGTGCTCTCCCGACCAGCGGGAGAGGTGAGGAAGCACACCCCGCCAAGGGTGAACCCAGAATAGGTAATGAGCCGCGAGTCGCTCGCAGGCAGCCCAACCCAACCTTTCTGCCGCGGTTAGTCAGTCGACTCGGGAAAAGTTCAAGACTGCTCTCCGTTTATTGGTGCGGGCCCAATCTTAAGTATGGGCAATGGCAGCAGGAAGAGGAGGGTGTAACATACCTAGCCAGGGGCTATGATTGGCAGTCGGAGCTGTCAGTCAAAGGCAGAAGGCCATGGGAGCCTCCCTAAGGGGCGGCCTAAGTCTACATCACTCCTAGCAGGACCACCCCCAGGTTACTGCCAGCCACCATCTTGCTGCATGTGGTCTTAAGGCTGGGAGGCGCAGCCATCTAGAGATGCCTTTCCAGTTCCGGACCAAGAAGGCAGATGGGGCTAGCCGGAATCTCTCTTCCAGGAGGCGGTGCAAATGAGCATGCCCTCAGGGACTGAGGCAGGCAGGGCTCTTCAGGGCCTTACTCCCGGGAGGCAGCACAACAGCCACACACCTCCGGGGCGCAAACAGGTGGGGCCAGTCGGTGTGCCCAACATCTCCCCCTTTTTCGTTTTTTTAATGAGCAGGTGGATGTCCTACTCGAGAATGCGCCTGTCTTAGGTTGTTCCCCCCTTGAGGAATCTTACCCGTCTTTGGCTGACCATCCTAGCTCTTCGGGCCATCCTACCTGAGAGGCTTGCTAGCCCCAGCAAAGGAACTCTGGGGGGAGAGCGGGTCTGGGCCCTGCTATTTCTGCCTCACACCTGTACACTCCAGTAGACTGCACATCCTGGTAGGAGCCATGACGAACCTCACAGCATTCCCAAGTGGCTAAAAGCAGCATAATGCTGCCAGACCACCATTGACTGGACAGCTCTGGCTCATTGCTTAAAAACTAGGGGAAGCCTATTTGCCCTAGCATGGGTCAGGTGTAAATACAGAGGCAATATAAGTGCAGATGCAAATGTGAATACAAAGGTCATGGGGGGTCTCTCCCACAAGGGGGAGAGGGTAAGGGAGCCACCCATCTGGCTCAGTCCAGGGAAGGTTGGAATTGAGTCCATCCCTGCGCTGCTCAAGGTGGGCAGGCAGCACCATCCCCCATCTCTGACGGTGAGGTAGAAACAGGCCCAGGCCTTGGTGGTTCTGGAGGTCCACAGTAGCCAAGGTGCTAGTGATCCATTCCAGTTCTTGGGCAAAGCTGTAGGCAATATTGCCACAGAGAAACATTGCGCCACAAAAGACGCTGAGAAACAAGCAGCAGGCAGGGCTGGGCACTGGTAGGAAGGGAGGCTGGCTGTCGCCGCTGTCATCCACTGCTGACACACGCAGATAGGCCTCCCGTGGTTCCAGGGAGAAGCAGGAAGAGATCCATCTCGGTCTTTTTCTTTATTCCTGGGGAGAACAAAGATTGTACCTGAAGAGAGAGAGCTCTTGGGTTCTGGTGAACAATATCTTAGGTCTCTAGCAGGTATCCAAATTGGGCTTGGTTCCCCAATCGGGAAAACACATCCGAAGCCCCTTCCCATGCTAATAAGTGGGTCAGTACCTTGCCATGACCCAGTAAGGGGGTCCTTCCATCGGACTTGCACCTTTAAATAAGGTGTCTGATCTGACCAATGCCTCTGAAAGGCTGTCAGAGGTTGGTCTTTGGAGAAATTTAAAATATTTAATGTAAGCATGGCTGTCCTTAATTGGTCATGAGGGCTGCCCCCTTTCTGTTTTAATAATTGGTCCTTTAGGGTCTTGTTATGCCTCTCAATTATGGCTTGACCCCTTGGATTGTACGGTATTCCAGTGGTGTGTTTAATATTCCACATTTGAAAAAATTTCTGTAATGGTTTGCTTATAAAGCAAGGTCCATTATCAGTCTTTACCTGTAAGGGCAGCCCTAGGATAGCAAAACATTGTAGAAAATGATTTTCAGCATGCCGTGCTCTTTCACCTGTGTGGGCAGTTGCCCAGCAGGCATGTGAATGGGTGTCTATGGACATAAATATATATTTTAATTTTCCAAAGGGAGCATAGTGGGTTACATCAGTCTGCCATATAACATTAGGCTTGAGACACCTGGTGTTAACTTCGGGGGATTGCAGAGGCGGGAGCTGCAGAAATGGCATACATGATCTGCATGTCCTTACGATCTTTTTTAAGTCCTTTATAGGAACCAGGGGGAATCTTTGATGTAACCCTCTCCAGTTTAAATGTGTATGCTCATGGAGTCCTTGAGCCATTTGAAAATTTTCAGGCTGTACAGTGGCTGTAGCTATAATAGTCCCATTAGTAGCCAGGTGATCAGCCACTTGGTTACCATGTGCCAGGTTTCCAGGTAGATTTTGATGTCCTCGGAAATGCTGCAAGAAGACAGGCTCAGCCCTTGCTTTTGGTAAGGACCGGACTTGGATCATTAAAGGAGTAATTGGGTTTTTATCTAGTTTAATGTATGATGACACTAGGGTTGGTGATAAATTAACTACATACAAGCAGTCAGAGAACAGGTTCATCGGCTGCTGAACCTGGGTTAGTGCCAGGGTAACTGCATACAGTACCATAAACTGTGCAGACCCTGTAACTGGCTCAAAGTAGCAGGTTCTTTTCTCCTTACTGGCAGGGGAGGAGGTGGAGTATATCACCACAGCAAAGCCCGCTTTTCCTCCATCAGTAAAAACATTCACAGCTTTAATAAGGGGTTTGGTGGAAAAAAGTATGGGGGAAGTCCACTGTAACCTCAAAAATGAGGTCACCCATTTTGACATGCCATAATGGCAGTCCAGCTTCCCCATGAAACCTTCTAAGGCACTAGACACCTGGTTATGGTTTCTTCAAACCCACTCAAAATCTGACAGCTGATAGGGAACAACTAGCACATCAGGATCCTGCCCATAATGTCTCAGGGAAGTATCCCTGCCCTTAATTACCAGGTCAGCTAGCTAGTCTAGCTGGAAATAAACCCTGAGAGCCCCTCCTACCGATGCATGCACCCATTGGAGAGGCTCACCTGCCTGAGTAATGGAAGCTGAGGAAATCTCTGAGCCAGGAATGATCCAGAGACAAAGGGGCATTCAGGCCTATAGCAAGCCAATTGTGCCATATTTAAGGCTGTCTGAATTTTTTGAAATACCACTTGAAGTGATGGAGTTATTGTAACAATATCAGTGGGAGCTTTATCCTTTAAAGAGTCAAAGAGCGGAAGCAAATCTTCTTTAGGCAGGTGAAGCCAAGACTTTAGCCAATTAACTTCACCCAAAAACTTTTGCAACTCCATCAAGGTATAGGATGACTGAAAGGATAATTGAGGCTTGAGGGGGCAAACATAGTGTAGTCTAAGGTCTGTCCCAAAAATCTTAAAGGGAAGTAAGGTCTGAAGCTTATCTTTAGATATGTGCAATTCTCCCTTCTGTAGAAGCGTCCGAAGCTTCCTATAGGCAGCATCCAATACTTGGGCGTCTGCTGCCCCAATTATATCATCATCCACATAAACATATAAGTAATATCTGACTGGCTCTGAAGGGGTTGTAAGATTTGTGACACATAATGTTGGCAGAAGGCTGGGCTGTTAGCCATGCCCTGAGGTAGCACTACCCATTCATATCTTTGGTCTGGCCCCTGGTAGTTAACTGAGAGGATGGAGAAAGCAAACTTCCCACAGTCCTGTGGGTTAAGAGGAATGGAAAACAATCCTTTATGTCTATTGTAATAAGATTCAGATCTCAAAGAATGGAGGGGGGATCCATGGCAGCCCTCATAAGGGGATGCCTGCAGGAATCATCCGCTCATTAATTTTTCTTAGGTCCTGTAACATCCTCCATTTACCTGAGGCGTTTTGCATAACACATACAGGGCTGTTCCTTGGACTTAACGAAGGTCTGATATGTCCTAAGGTCAACTGCTCTAATACTATTTCTTTTAATTTTTCTAGTTTGTCTAGGGAGAGAGGCTACTGTTCCACCCACACCGGGGGCCTGGGAGCCATCGGATGGCAGGGATGGCAGGAACAGTGGCCTTTAGGATTGGGGGTAAGGCCTCGTGAGGGGAACGGAAGCCTCCTGCCCCGAGGCCTCAGAAGAAGGCCCTCCCCGATAGCTATCAAGATAACCTAACAGGCCATGACCTGTAGTAATAGAGGCCTCAGCTTCCCCCAAAATATCCTGTCCTAGCAGATTAGCCATTAGGCCAGACATCACTAAGGGGTGCACTTTTCCCTGATTACCATCAACATCCCTCCAGGTAAGCCAGTCCCTGGTTTTCTCAGGCCTAGCCTCATCCCCCACCCCCTTCATCAGAGGCCCAGGGGTCAGCTCCCATTGTGGGGGAACCTCCTCTTTTCTTAATATGGTCCAGTCTGCTCTGGTGTCAATCAAGCATTGGAACCTTTTCTCTGCTATAAAGATGTCCATCTCTGGCCTAACTCCAGGGACTATGGGGACTGTCCAGTGGACCCTAGGCTGGTCACTAGATTGGTCGCCTCCTTTGGGTGACGGGGCTGGAGGGCACCCCACCATCATTTTAAAGGCTTTCCCTCAACATAAAATCTGGACTTACAATCCCTTCACTAGTGAAATCCCTTCCTGCATTGGGGGCAAGGTGTCCTAGGTAGCGCCTTAGCCTGCCTTGAGGGTTGTTCTTGTGAGGCACCAGGTCTTATGAGGCTTGTAGAACACTCCCTCTTAAAGTGGCCCTGGCAGCCACACAAATAACAGACCCCTTTGTTTGCCCCGCTGGTAGAGGCAAGGGCAGATGCCTCGGCAAGTGAGGTGGTCAGCGACTGTGTCCGGTGGGCCTGAGCACTGACATCCTTGCTGGCAATTATCCAGCTGTCCATAGATCTATACTTCATCCCTATACAGGCTAGTTTGTGGTCTGTGATCATTCTGTCCCACACCAGGGCCCTGACAAGCTGGTCCTGCGGGGGTCCAGGAGGGACCTTACCCTGGAGGCTCCTCTCCACCCTGTCGATAAAGGTGGCAAGGTCCTCCGTAGCCCTTTGAGTAATTCCTCATATAGGGGGATTCCAAGGAGCCCTCCCCTAACATTCTCCATGCTGCCAATCCCAGGGCCCACGCCTGCTCTTGATAAGTGGCAGGAAGAGCAGCCTGTTGGAGGCTTGTAGAGTACTGGTTAGTGGACCCCAACAACATTTCAAAAGTTATGGGAACTGGGGGATCGGCAGCTTGATTTCTCTCAGCCTGAGCATAGCACTCATCTCTAAAAAAGGCACACCAGTTTATGTACAGTGGTCTAGGAAGAATGGTCTGAGCTAAGCTCCTCCAATCTTGTGTGGTGCAAAGTCGATGAGCCAGGCCACGGAGGAGGGTCTCGGCCCAGGGAGAACTAGGTCCCTCCTCAGTAACTACCTTTCTAAGTTATCTGAAGTCCTGGGCTTCCCAGGAATGCCACCAGATCGGAATGCGTCCCAGATCACCATCTGCTGGGGGGCCCATGCAAGGTGAGCGCGAACCAAGGCTGCGGGCCAGCGGCTCGCAGGGCCTTCTCAGGGCTGCACAAAGTGGAGGGGAGCGTCCGGTAGGGGAAGGGTGACGAGACAGCGGAGGCCATCCCCCACCTTGCTCATCCGTCACGTGTCTCAGGATCGAGGCGCTTAACTCGGGACCCAGGGGACCAGCCTGATCCGCGCCTGTGGGCTCCTCGAGGTGGGGCATTGAGCCCCTCTCCTCATGAGCAGCGGGGGAGCTGTCTCTCTCCCAGGCCTAGACGTCCTTCTTTACTGTGCCTGGGGCAAAGCAGTCCTTAAAGGCCTGAAAGATTGGGAAAAAAAACATGAGAGGGAGCTCGTCTCCCAGGTCAAGTTCCCTGCTTTCCACTTCCTGCTCTAACTGATCCCACATCTCCCAGGAGAGCAGATTAGCTTCTGCCAGCCAAGGGACAACATGTGTTAATTTCTCCCAAATCTTTACAGCCTGGGAGTCTGAGATATCCTGTCCAGCATTTTGGAGCATGAATCTCAGCACCCGGAAGGCTGGATTACACAGCTGGCTTGGAGTTTGCCCCATTCTTCCTGGGGAGACTCTTACCTATGGAGACTCGCTTCACCGAGCTCACCGATAGTTCCTGTGTCCAGTGCTCCACGTTCAGGCACCAGCTGCAGGGGTTCCTGCACCCCGGGTGCTCTCCCAACCAGCGGGAGAGGTGAGGAAGCACACCCTGCCGAGGGTGAACCCAGAATAGGTAATGAGACACAAGTCACTTGCAGGTAGCCCAACCCAACCTTTCTGCCGTGGTTAATCAGTCGACTTGGGAGAAGTTCAAGACTGCTCCCGTTTATTGGTGTGGACCCGATCTTAAGTATGGGCAATGACGGCAAGAAGAGGAGGGTGTAACATACCTAGCCAGGGGCTATGATTGGCGGTCCGAGCTGTCAGTCAAGGGCAGAGGGCCATGGGACCTCCCTAAGGGGTGGCGTAAGTCTACGTCACTACTAGCAGGACCGCCCCCAGGTTACTGCCGGCTGCCATCTTGCTGCACCTGATGATGGGTAAGGCAGGCAAGGTGACGCACCCAACCTAAGACTGGCGGGTTCGCTTCTTTAAACAAATACGGGGGAGATGTAGGGAGCTGGCAGTAAAGTTTATCCTGACCTCTGGCTGTGGTGTTATCTCAAGAAATGTGTTAAGATTTGGCTTAATTGACAGCCAGCACTTACCAAGATGTTTTACTGTGTCCATAGGAGCCCAGTTTATGTTAACCATTCAGCCTTGTCTTGTGTTACTGCCTCTTGTTATTTACCAACTTAAAAGCTTTCTTATTTTCTTAAACTTTAGTAACCCTATGCCATTCCCTGGCTCCCAAACTGCATGTAAGCTGAGAGTTAAGAATAAATGCTGCTGCAGTCTTGAGCTACAAACTTGAGCTGCAGAACTCCTGAACCTCATCTTTCGTCTCTTGTCTTTTTCTCTTGTCTTGTATTTTTCTTTTTCTTTAATCCTTGCCCCCTTAATCAGGATTCCCTTTTGTTGCCGGCTGGCTCCAGCATTCCACTGGGCTGGCAGACCCTGCATGTATGTTTGCCTGAAGAGCTAGGGTGTCAGCCAATGACAGGTATGACCTCCCATGTGGGGGCAACCTAAGACAGGCACATTCTCGAGTAAGGTGCCTCCTGCTATTTAAAAACAGAAGGGGGAGATGTAGGGCACTGGCTTGCAGCTTTAAGAGGCGGTCCTAGCAGGCCCACTTCTTCTCCAGCCCTGGGGCCACTAGCCCCGCCTGCCTTCTCCGGGTCTGGAACCAGAAAGGCAGCTCTAACCAGCCCCGCCTCCCACCTCGGACCACATGTGCGCCAAGATGGCTGCGGGTGATGAACTCAGAGGCAGTCCTGGGGGCTGTGACAACTGCCCTTAGCGGAAGTCCCATGATGTCACTCTTGGTGGACAAGCCTAACCAGCCTATCACCATGCCTAGCTAGCTGCTCCAAATCCCTCTCCTTCCTGCCACCATTACTGCTATATAAATCCAATCCCAGAATAAAGGCCTTGGATGAATGCTTGACTTCTCCCCAGATCGCCTGCGTGTCTTCTCTGGGCTGCAAGCAGGCGGTAGGCTGCTCTTCTACCTCTTCTCAGCTCAACCCCATGGGATATGCTCAGTGCTTCTCCTGCTGGCGGGGGAAACAAATGGGCCAAGAATCCCAACAACTTAGCACTTGTTTCCCTCTTCCCTCTTAAGGGTGCGTGGTCCATCACCACCTACTTTTATCTTGCCTGCCAATGCTCTTTCACACTGACAGAGGAGGAACCACTCTGCTTGGGATTCTCCTATTGTCGAGGCATGGGACAGCATCAGTCTTCTAAAGTAGTCCTTTCCTTAAATTGCTTATAGCCCCTGCCTTGGTCATTTGTTAGGTCTCTAGTAAGAGGAGTTAGTCAGTCAGATTTTACAGACATTTCTGCAGCTGCTGAGCCCCAGGGAGGAGGAGGTATGCTGCTCGCCATCTTACCCTGTGTCTCTGCAGGACCTTTCTGCTGCTGTTGGAACTATAGGCAGCTTGCTGCTCTCCACCTTACCCTCTATGGTCCTCCTGTTTGGTTTTGAAGTGTCTGGATCTTGGGTAGGTGAGGTGCTGGTCTCTTCCTCCTCCTCATTTCTCCTAGAGGTGGTTTCCTATATTATTTTGATTGGATGTGGCTTTTTGCATATCCCCTAGCCTCAGCCAGCTACACAGAGTGGACACACAAAACATCAGAAGCCTTCTAGTAAGATACTGTTCTTCTTGGCACACATTCTCCTTTGTTCTACGCTTCAGTTTTTGAACTCATGAGACAGAGTCCTAAGAAGCCTCTTGTGTCAGACTCACAGCAGAGCTACAGCACTAGCAGGATCTGCCTATGGCTGAGCGCCAACACAGAGCAGGCACATCTGCTGCTGAGCTACAACACAAAGCAGGTGTTGACTAATACAGGGCTGCAGCAGTAGGGGCATCTCTGCTGGCTATGGAGCCAGAAGGAACATGACATCAGAAGGAAGACATGCACATGCAACTTTAGCAAGGTTACATACACAAGACACATCTGTATCCATTTAAATTTATCCCCTCCATCATATTTAATAGTTTTCACAAACTATGCTGATGTTGGTTTTGTTTCATTAAATCCTATGTAAAAATTTCCATTTTAAAGCTTATAAACATACCTTAAGGGAGCTAGTGCAGCCCGGTGGCCGAGCGGAGGTTTTTTAGAAGCGCTGGGGTCCTATCTCCCGTTCGCCAAACCCGAGGAGGAGCCGGGTTTCCTCAAACCAGCCCTACTGTCCGCTGCTCCCTCGCTGGGCTGCCGCAAGCTACCGGGGTTTAGCTGGCCCGAACAAGGCTGCCCGCGTTCCCTCTCCTTTTTTCCACGCGGATGTTTTTGGCTGCAATTGCATGAAATCCCAATGGTGTAGACCAGTGGTGATGGATCTAGGAGTTTACCAACTGAGACATTTTTCAATCTCTTGTCATCTTTGCTGGGAACTGAAAACGCCTCTGTGAGACTTGACAATAGCCCCTCTGGTGCAAGTGTGGTAGCTATGGACAGCAAAATCGAACAAGCTATGGATCTGGTGAAAAGCCATTTGATGTACGCAGTTACAGAGGAAGTGGAGGTTCTGAAAGAGCAAATCAAAGAACGACTAGAGAAAATTTCCCAGCTGGAGCAAGAAAACAATCTGCTTAAGACACTGGCCAGTCAGACTGGCTCCCCTCCTGCTACCACGCAGCCACAGGGGACCACACAGCCCCCGGTCCAGCCAGCGTCCCAGGGCTCAGGACCAACCGCATAGCCTCCTATGCCCCGCAGAATGCAGAACTGGCTGCTGCTGTCTGAACTGAACAGACCAAGAAGATGTGCTAGGGAAAATCTGCCTCCACAGTCACCCATTTCATTGTTCGCTGCAAAAGGGACGTTGACATTATCTCTTCTTTCCAGTATTAAAACACTCATATGCTTTTGGCTTGAAGAAATGTGCTAGTTGGGTGAATTAAAGGTTAATCAGAATTAGAATGGATGTTTCCTGTGCACCTTGGCAGATATCTGAGGAATGGTTTCATTGACACTGAGGAGCTGTGTGCCTTTCCATCCCTTCCTGCTGCCTACCCCCTTCCAAGAGTCCTCTCTCCTGCCTGCACCTTGTGTGGGGTTCCTCAAGGACTTTGGGCCCTATGTTCTCTTCTCCTCCCCCATGAGGAACTAAAGAGAGGCCAGAGACAAACTAAAATGAGGGTGGATACAGTCATTATACAAGTTGGCGACTGTCACCAAAGTCCATAAGAACACACACACACACAATAGTACTGTGCCTCTTTTCTGAAACATTGGATGACACAAAACTATTAATGACAAAACGGTGACAGGTAGCTGGGACCTAGGCTATCTTGCTATGAAGGCTGTTTTGCTTATTGTATATTTGTGTATGTAGTGTAACTATTTTGTACAATAGAGGACTGTAACTATTTAGGTTGTACAGATTGAAATTTAGATGTTTCATTGGCTGTATGAAGAGGTGTGGATTGTCCTTTCTAGAGAGATCAACATAAAAACTGCAATATGACAAAAATCACACCTGAAGAAATTTTAAGAATTTGGCACAGTTTAGTCACTTTGTGTACTTTGAAATGTAGCTGCTGAATATCCTGAAGTGAATCCCTGTTCACTGAAGTCTTTCCAATGAGCTGGTTGAATACTTGGAATAATGGTCAGTCCTAGCTAATGAGTGGATTTCCCAGTAGGAGTTTCTGCATATTACCTGTATAGTAGTTATATGCATATGTTTCTGTGCATGTTCTCTACACAGTTGTAAGGTGTCACTGTATTTAACTGTTGTACTTGTCAACTTTCAATAAAGCATATAAAATGTTGATAAAAAATACCTTAAAATTTTCCCATTAAATTTCTTATTAAGGACTGGGAATATGGCCTAGTGGCAAGAGTACTTGCCTTGTATACATGAAGCCCTAGGTTCAACTCCTCAGCACCATATATGCAGAAAAAGCTGGAAGTGGTGCTGTGGCTCAAGTGCTAGAGTGCTAGCCTTGAGCAAAGAGAAGCCAGGGACAGTGCTCAGACCCTGAGTTCAAGCCCCATGAATGGTAAAAAAACAAAACAACAAAAAAAAAGAAAACAATTCTTATTAATATTAGACTTGTTTTGGTAAATGTACCAAAAGGATATTGTTTAAATATTGGCCTTGTATATGTCATATTGCTAAATTCTTTTACTAAATATAGTATGCACTGCTTCCTTAAAGAAGTTGTCTTTAGATTTGAATGCCTTTTTTCTTACCTCCCTATTGCACTAGTTATAATTTCAGTATGATGTTCGATAGAAGTCATGGAAACAGACATGCCTGACTTTGTCACTAACACTAGAGGTCAATACATTTTTTTTCTGCATTAAATAGGATGTCAGCTGTAAATGAAATGCCATCAGGCAAATCTCATAAAAATTTAGTTGGCTGTGTCATACTACGTTCACTTTTTATTCTAGCTTGGCTACAAATTTATTAATATATTATTATTGTAATGAAGAAAAGCAAGGAGAATGAAAAAAAACAAAACCAACATCAATGTATTGCTTGGCACTGGTGGCTCACACATGTAATCCTAGATATTCAGAAGGCTGAGACCTGAGATTCATGGTTCAAAACTAGACAAGCAATTATGTCTGTGACACTCTTCAATTAAGCACACACACAAAGAAAGCCAGAAGTAGAGCTGTGTTCAAAGTGGTAGAGT
The DNA here is from genome assembly GCF_023159225.1 of Perognathus longimembris pacificus. Classification (NCBI taxonomy): domain Eukaryota; kingdom Metazoa; phylum Chordata; class Mammalia; order Rodentia; family Heteromyidae; genus Perognathus; species Perognathus longimembris. The sequence goes on along the minus strand of NC_063162.1, from coordinate 132,144,853 downwards.
GTTAACCTTGAGCAACAATGCACAGGGACAGTTCCCAGGCCCTGAGTTCAAGCCCTAGATTGGCACACACAAAAATTATTTTTTCTATGAATATCTTACAAAATTAGAAGAGGGAAGGAGAAAAGGGGTGGATTGAGTGGATGGGTGAAAATGTTCAAATGGGGAGAGATTCATCAACTATGCTAAATGGCAACTCCTTTGTACAACTATTTAAGATAATAAAAAATTTTTTAAAAATATTGTTAGCTGTTCACTGGGGGCTTATGCTTGTAATCCTAGCTACTCCAGAGGTTGAGATCTGAGGATCCTGGTTTAAAGCCAGCCCAGGCAGGAAAGTCTGTGAATCTCTTGTCTCTGATTATCTACCAAAACAGCCAAAAGTCAAGCTGTGGCTCAAACAGAGAAAGCTAGCTTTCAGCACAAAAGCTCAACAATTGAGTTCACGCCCCAGGACTACCATACAAATAAAACAAAGAAAAACATATTGCTAAGCATATATTGTATCTATTAAAAGATTTCTCTTGCATCTTTTGAAATGATAAGGTTTTTCCTTTTTAGGCCCATTTATGGTATTCCTGTTTCCAGTTTAAATTCTCTGTATGCATCTTCACTTGAGCTGAAGGAAGAAAGGAAAGTCAGGAACTAAATCAGACAGTACTACCCCTGACAGATGAACATCCCTTCCTTCTGAAATTCATCCCTTTACCCATCCTTATATCTCACTCTGCCCCCTCCTTTCTTTAAACCTTGACACTGTAATACCAACAGGAAACCATGAATTAGGGGATGATGAGCTAAAATGATCTCATTGAATCAAATGAAACAGAGCACAGGACCCACCTCCTTGTAGTCAGCCTGTCACTGCTGCTCTCCATTCAAAGGATAAAAAGCTTTTTTAGAGTTCTCGACCAGGAAGACAGCAGCAGCACATTTTTCTGCAACGTTTGGCAACCTTCTTCAGCCTTTTCCAAAGCCTGCCTCTGAGCCCCATCACTGCCTCTGTGCCCCTGCTGGGTGTTTCTGCTACAGTTGTTTCTGAGGCTATCTCACTTCTTTCTTCTGTCTCCCCTGGGTCCTTGCACTCTTGAACAGAAGGTTCCAGATGTGGGGCAGCCGAGCTGATATCCCTCTCCCCCTCTGTGTTCCATGTCCACAAATTGTATAAGATGTTGGGGAGAGAACCAGCCCTTTTGCCCATCTGCTGCTGCTTCTCAGGGGCTGGGCAGGTCAGTTCCCTGGGTTGGCCTGTGGGGATGGACTTTGCTGCTGCTGCTGGAGCAGGGGTAGACTGGCTGCCCTCAGTCTTCCCATCTGTTACAGATGTGCTAGGGCTCCAGAGGATATAGGGGAGGCAGACAGACCTGGTGCCCTTCCTGCCACCCTCCTCCTCCTGCTGCTCATCAGGCAGGCCAGCAGCAGGGTGGCGCACAGGAGCACTGGCTCGCTTGAAGGGCAGGTTTCGGCAGGATGAGTCCACAGGGGAGGGACAAGGTGGAGGCCCAGGAAGGGGGTGCCGCACTAGACAGGTCAATTCTTGGCCCTGCTCTTGTTGGTCTTGCAGAATCTTGAAAGTGGCGCTGGCAGCATTGAAAATCCTGCCAGAGAGGGCTGCCTGCACCTCCTCTGGGGGAATCCCTAAGTAGGAGTTCATTAGCTGCAAAATGGTGGGGTCTGGCTGCTTCTCAACGGTCTCAATGAGACTTGGTGGTTCTTCCTCAATTTCTCCAAACCAGGAGTGGGACATTACTTGCCAGACAGATGGTCTTAACTTAGGGTTGGCCGTCATCATGTATGACAAAACCCCTAGGAACTCAGGGGAGAGACCTTTTCGAATTTTAAATATTCCGGCTGGCACTTGCTCTTTCAGCACTACCCACGACCTGCCTTTAAAGGGCAGTTCTCCCATCACAATATAGTAGAGTAGCACACCCAGGCTCCAGACGTCCATCTTGGGGCCCTGGTATTTCTGATGCTTGAAAATCTCAGGCGGCCAGTAGGTCATTGTCCCGCACACTCTCTGTAGCTCTTGCCGGGGCAGGAACCGTGTACTCAATCCAAAGTCAGATATCTTGGCTATGCCTCTGCTGTTCAGCAGGACATTTTCTGCCTTGAGGTCCCTGTGAGCAATGCAATGGTCATGGCAATATTTGACCCCTCCCAAGATCTGCCAAAATATTGGTCTGGCCAGCTCCTCCTCCATCCTGCCCACCATTTGCACATAGTCCGCTAGGTCTCCATCTAGGTACTCCATAACTAAATACATCCGCTCCTCTGTCTCTACCACCTCGAATAGCTTGACGATGTTCTGGTGCTCCACAGACTTTAGGATGTCCACTTCTGTCATAAAGAACTCACTGTCAATCTTGTTCAGGATTTTCACGGCCACCAGGGAGTCTGTGAGCAGGTGCCTGGCCAACTTGATGGGGGCAAAGGCCCCCCGAGCGATGGTTCTCAGCACCTCATAATGAGCCCCACGTAGCTCTTTGGTTGTGGAAATGACCTGAGGGTCCCACAGGAACCTCACCTGTCTACGCTTTCTAATCATCCTACACAGCACCCTAGTGACGCTGTCTAGGGAGAAACTAAATGAACAAATAAGGACAACGAAACCAAAAGTAATCAAATATAACAAAAAGTAAAATACAAGGAAATGGAATGCAATAGGCCAAAATACACAGAAATAAAATACAATGAAATGGTATATAATAAAATATATAATAGGTGATAAAGGACTAAAATCTCTACAAAGCCTATGATAACTAATGAATACTAAAATGTAAATATACAATGAATGAATAAAATGTAACTACTATCTAATAAACACCTAAGACCTAAAATGTAAATGTAGAAGAAATAGATGAATAATAATAGTAATAAAATGAACAAGAGACCTAAATGCTATCTAATTCTGAACAAGGAAAGTAAAAAAAAAATTAAGTCAAAATATAAGTATAATGAAAGTAAAACTAAAATAATAAAAGTGAAATAAGTAAAGCAAAAACTAGGGGAAAAGGTAATATAAAGAAAATAAAGCTAAAACAACAAACAGGAAAACAAAAAAGGCAAAAAAACAAACCAAAACCAAAGTCCACAAGTCAAAGCCAAATCACGATCCAAATCCAAAAACCCTAAAATCCAACCAAATCACAAAACCGAATCCACAAACCAACAAATCACCACGTAACCAACCAACCACCTTACCTCCAACCACCCAACTACCTACGAGAATCCACCTGTCACCGTCCAGTATATATACAGTCATGGTTATTGTTACCTCACAATGGCATCAGTGATGTCAGGGCCACCCCAGGGCCCCAGCCTATCTGGGCATCGCCCGCTGTGCTCATCTTAGTTCCTGACCTTCAGGACACTTCTTTCATGTGTGTGTTGGACACAGCCTGGCACACAGGACCTGAACACTATCCCTTAGCTTTTATACTCAAAGCTGGTGCTCTACCATTTGGGCCAAGGCCTAAATTCTATCTCCTTGGTTATTCATGCAAGATTATAGGTCCAGGGATTTCCAGTGCCTTTGTATGGTTACCCTCACATGTCAGCCTCCTTCTTAGCTAGGATGACAAGCCTTAGCCTTGGGCTTGTAAGATACTTTGAATTATCATGAGTGGAGTACAATTTTCCTAGGTGGTTATGTAGATTGACCTTGGATATTTCTGTAGCAACCTGGCCAACCAGGTGGGACTCAAACCCACAGTAGTAAAGTCACCAGTACACAATCAGGCTAGGAGCCTTTATTAAGCTGCATGCAGTGTCTGTCCCTTACCATCAGGATGGTGAAGAGCAGCCTGGGACTTCAGTAGGGCTGGGTTTTTAAAGACATAAATGACATGACCACACATAGGTGCTCAGGCAAATTCTGTTTAAGTACAAGCAGACATACAGAAGAATTGGCAGCTAGTGATTACAAATAGCAATGACAATTCCAGTAAATGAAGCAATCAAGGCAATGTCTTAGGTAAGCAAAGTACTCTTTTCAATTCTTGGTCCTGAGTGTGACTTGTATTTACCTATTTAATTTCTTAATTTACCTTAAATTTCTCTACCTCTGAAATTTTAGGCTGGTCACCATTGATTTCTTTTACAAAGGTCAAGTAGCTCTATTTCAACCTTTCAGTTTACTCAGCCTCTTCAACTAGGACTAAAGGTGAATTTCTTATCTGGGTGTCTTAATTTCTATCAGTTGCAATCTAGTCAGATGTGTATACTGACATCTATAATCCCAGCTGATTGTGAGGTTAGAATTGTGAAGATAGCAGTTTGAAGCCAGCCTGGGCAAAATAGTCCATAAGAATTTATGTCAAGAGAAGAAGCTGGCATTGCGGTGCATGCCTCTCATCCCAGCTAAGCTGACAAGTGAAAAATAAGATGGGGTTCAGGCTCTTGTCTGCAACAAAAGCAAGTCCCTTTCTCAAAAATCACCAAAAAAAAAGCTGGGCACCAGTTGATCATGCCTGTAACCCTAGCTACTCAGGGTGCTGAAATCTGAGGTTCAGGATTCAAAGCCAGCCCTGGCCAAAAAATAACCATGAGACTTTTATCTCCAATTAACTACCAGAAAATCGGAATTGGCACTGTGGCTCAAGTAGCAGAGTGCTAGCCTTGAGCTGAAGAGCTCAATGCTCAGGCCCAGAATTAAAGCCCCAAGATGCGGGGTGTGTGTGTATGTGTGTGTGTGTGTGTGTGTGGTGGGGGGGGGGGAACACAGATATAAATGGCTGGAGGCTAGATTCAGTGTCAAAGGTCAGCCTAAGGTCAAACCCACACCTGTCCTATTCTGCAAAATGCATATCATTTCTGCTTTCACATTGCCATTGTTATTAGAATGACCGCAGGAGAGCTACCCTGAACAGACTACTCTTTTCATTCAGTTCAAGTGGAGGTCAAACGTGTTTGATATGACATTTAGAACATACAGTCAGGTTCATTATGAACATTTATCTACCTAGCTGATCCAAAGATGTCCTTCAGGATTCTTTATTATTAATTTCCTCATAAGAAAGAGAGGGGCATCCATTGCTCAAGCCTGTAATCCTAGCTAATCAGGAGGCAGGCTGACTGATAATCTTTCTTCTAATGTAGTCCAAGTAGTAAAGGCCAGCAGAATCTTATCCCCAATTTCACATCTGAGAACCAGAAGGGTCACAGTGGCTCAGAGTGGAAGACTGCTGGCCTTGTGGAAAATTGCTCTAAGACAGAGCCCTGGCTCTGAGGTCAAGACCCGTGATCTAACAAACAAAAACCCGCTCAAGGAAGGCCAGGAAGATGTAGCTCAAGAGATTTAACGTAAAACATCATACTAATTGCTGTATTCTGAGAGCAGGAATAATTCATCAAGGCACAACTTAAGGTGAGAAGGGGTTTTATTTACAAAGGGACTTTATTTACAACCTAAAATCCAGAACAGAGCAGCCCTCCATCTCCAAATGCTAGCCTGTGACTACCTTGTCCTCGACTGGCTACCCAGAACCCAGACCTGAGACCTGTCCTGACCTGAACTCCAAACCTCCACACCTTAATCTTCAACCACCTCAGCCTCCAAACCTCCAAACAAACCTCCAGAGGAGCAAAGTTCATTCCTGCAGGCCTCACCTCTCCTCAGGTTTTATGCCTCAAGCCACCCCACAGGCTTTAGGCTTCTTTGCAGGCCTCAGGCTGCAGACTGTCCCTTAAGGCTGGCCAGGCTTGGTTCACCGCTCCATTCCTCCAGCTGGCCATGTTTGTCCCCTCACTACCCCTTCTGCCAGTCTGGTTCAGCTCTGCTCCACTTCACTCACCTCCTCTCTCTCCTCCTACTCTTCTCCTCTCTCTCCACCTTTCCCCCTCCTCCTACCCAGGCAGGCAGCCTATATATACACTCGGGGCTCTCAAGCCTCTATCTGGAGGCCTCTGCTGCAATTAAACTAAGCAACTCTTATCTCCAGTTAGCAAAAATCAGAGGATTCTCAAAACAAAAATCATTGTTAGAGCTTCAGCGTTGAGTGAAAAATCTCAAAGACAGTGCCCAGGACCCAATGTTTCCCACTATTAAGCACACAATGGGCCTCAGTAATAATTTTTTAAAGGATAAAATGAAATAAATATTGTGCAAACCTGTGATGGGGTATTAACTGTCCTGTCTTTTTGTTCATCCATGGATGGCGCTGTGCTCTCCCTTCTCCAGCTCTCAATCTGTGCTCAAGATTGCACTGAACTGCCCTGACACCCACCTGGGGGTCTCCTCCCCTGTCCCTTGTTATACTCAGTGGATTTGGGTAAGTAAAGTCCTTCCTCATAATAGCAAAATGGAACAGTGGAATAGTTGATGATGGATTTTAGTGGAATGAAAGAAATTCACCTTTCCAGATGCCTGACCCACACAGTATTACTTTAAAGGAAAGTATAAGAGGGGAGGCCAGAAAAAGTGCTCCTTATTCTGCCCTTTTAACTTGGGTCATGGCCAATTTAATTGATCCCTCGAGATTAACCAGTATTAATTTCTCCTAAGCTTCAGTGGCAACTTGGAAGTTGGTTGTCAAGTCTGGAATATCCTTGATAACTATCCACTGGACAGAAAAATGCCTGGAGATCATGGTTGTCCACAAAAGATAAGGACAATCACCTTGATCATACCTGAAGTAGGAGCTTCCCTTTCCAAACCTGGATAAGTGACCCTCATACCTTCCCACGTAGTCAGGTAACTATTGAATTACCAACAATGGGGGGAAAAAAAGTACATTTCTTCCTTACTCCCTTCTTGGGACCTAATTCTGTTGTCATTACATTGAGAATTCTGTACCGGAAGACATTGAAATTATTCTTTTATTTAAGGTCATAATTTATGGAAGCATAATCTAGGGCCCTTATTTTGTTTATCTCCTGAGTTCTCCCACAGCCTTTACATCAACAAAACCAGTTCTCTGTGATCATCAGATCATACGAGACACCGACATGAGTTGACAAAAAAGGGAAGAAACACTAAAGAGGAATCAGATCCCATGAAGGAGGCACCTGAGAAGTAGGGTACTAAATATTTATTTCCTTTTTTTGTTCTCTCTGGTGGTCTCATGTCTGCTGTCAGTTTGTTCTTAGGCTTTCTTTAGTTTTTTTTTTAAACAAGAGGTTTATTTAAACAACAAGATGCTTGACTTGAAGGGAAAACTATCTAGGATTCCTTTTTTTTTAAGAGTAATTTACCCCTACTTAAAGACAGATTGCCCTACATGTAACAGCTGTGTACAAAGAAGTTATAAAATTGTCCTTGGTTTTACAATGATAAATGAAAACATACAAATTCCCCAATCAAACAAGGTATGCAAGGATATTTGTTGTTGTTTTTTTCTTTTTTTGTTAAAACAGTGAGAGCAAAATAACTTACTGAAATATAAAGATAAAAGCTGAATGAGCATGCCACTAGTGGAGAAGGGGGATATCTTCACAGGGCCAGTTTTTTTTCCCAATCCCATCTCCATTTGATGTCAATCAAAATATACCATTGACCATTTAGGTTTGTTGTTTTTTCTTGTTTTTTGTTTTTTGTTTTAAAAAAGGAAAAGAAAAAAAAAGAAAAGCAATATGCTTGTGCACATACACCAGTTACTTTATGTACAATAAAGGAATGGGGAAGGGGAAAATGAAAGAATAGAGAAAACTTATACTGTAGTAGTCAGGATGTGGTGGAACCAAATTGCAGTTTTCTAATTAAGAATGTATTCTTGATCTATAAGAACAAAGTTCTAGAGCAAAGTAGCAGGTTCCCTTTCTTAGTAGACACCTCCTGTCTGCTGCTGGAACACATCAATTGTATCTTCATCCTCCATTTCCAACTGTGCAGGTGTATCTGTTTCATTGATTGGCTGCCCATCAAATCAGAATCTGATCTGCCTCATCGATAAACCCTGTCGTTCACAATAGGCTTGCATTAGTTTACTAAGTGGTGTATGCCTCTTAATCTTTTTTTTTTTTTTTTTTTTTTTTGCCAGTCCTGGGCCTTGGACTCAGGGCCTGAGCACTGTCCCTGGCTTCCTTTTGCTCAAGGCTAGCACTCTGCCACTTGAGCCACAGCGCCACTTCTGGCCATTTTCTGTATATGTGGTGCTGGGGAATCGAACCCAGGGCCTCATGTATACGAGGCAAGCTCTCTTGCCACTAGGCCATATCCCCAGCCCCATGCCTCTTAATCTTAAACTGCACCCTCTGCTTCTGCTACTCAGCACACAGGCAACAATCAGGATGACAAGCAGCAGTACTGACTCTCTTTAGGGAAATATTGCAAGAGGATAGTGTGTAGGCCAGGATCAAGGCAGAGGGGGACAGGGTCCTCACAAGTCAGGTGAGGTCCTGGTCCTGCTGTTCAAGGAGCATCTGATAGGTTGCCATGCAACATTAAAGATCCTGCCACACAAGGATGCCTGTACCTGCCCTAGGTCAAATCCAGGTAGCAGCCCATTATGCACAGGATGGAGGACTCTGGCTATTTCATGAAAGTCACTCTAGGGCTTTGTGAAGCTGCCTCAGTTTGCCTGAGCTAAGGGTAGTGCATCACTTGTCCCGGTGAGGGTCTCTTCTTAGGTTCTGCGGCCATTAAGTAGGCCAAAGGCCTCATATCTCTGTGGAAAAACACTTTGTTATCTTGAACCTACCCCCTAGCAACTGTCTTTTCAGAATACACCAGCTCCTGCCTCCAAAGGGCACGTCATCCATCACCATCTACTTATATCCAGGCTGTCAGTGTTCTTCCCCACTCACAAGGGGGAGCCACTCTGTTTGGAGACCATCACTTGTTGACCGTATCAGAGTCTTCTCAGACACTTGCCAATCCTCTTCTTTAGATGTTTCCAACCCCTGCCTTGGTCATTTGTTGAGGCTGTAGTCAAACCAGGGAGTTGACCAGATGGGACAAGATTTGTGCAGATTTTGGACCAGAGAAAATATGAATGCTGTACTCCATTTCCCCCTCTGTGCCCCTAGAGGATGTTTCTGCTGCTCCTGGGCCTGGAGGCAGTTTGCCACTATACTCTTCTCCTCTCTGCCCCTCCAGTTGGGTTCTGAAGCTTCTGGAACTGGAGCGGATGAGGTGCTCTCCATCTCTCCATCTGTGGCTCATGTCCAGGTGTTACAGAGAATGCATAAAAGACAATCAGCCCTGCTCACCTTCTGCCTCTCCTGCTCAGTGCATGGGTAGTCAGACCACTGGATTGGCCCAAAAGGAGTAAGAGCATTGCTGTTGCTGCTGCTGCAGCTGCTCCTGCTGCTCCTGAAGTAGGTGAACTCTTGCTGCTCTCCATCTTCTCCATCTCTACTGTGCAGGGGCTGGGAGGATACACAGAAGTGGTGCATTTCCTTCCACCTCATCTGCTGTGCAGCATGCAGACAAACATCAGGGTGACAAGCAGGGGCGTTGTCTTTCTTTACAGGAACATTGGGGAAGGATGGGTGCACAGGCTAGGGGCAAAGTGCAGGCTTAGGGTGGAGGCAGCAGAAAGTCCTGGTCCTCTTGCTCCTGGACCATGAAATATGTTGCCATGCATTAAAGGTCCTGACAGATGGGCCTACCCGCATCACCCAGAGTCAAATCCCAGGTAGGAGCCCATTATGTCCAGGATGGAGGGCTCTGGCTGTACCAGGACAGTCTGCTTGGGGCTTTGTGAAGCTGTCTCAGTTTGCCTGAGGCAGAGGTGTCATATCACTTGCCTTAGCAAGGATCTCTGCTCAGGATCAGTGGCCATTAACTAGGCCAAAAGGCCTCATAGCTCTGTGGAAAAACACTTCATCTTGAACCTACCCTTTAGCACCTGTCTTTTCAGAATATACCAGCTCCTGCCTCTAAAGGGCACATCACTCATCACCACCTACACTCCTTAGATTCAGGCTGTCTATATTCTTCCCCACTCACAAGGAGGACCCACTTTGGTTGGGGGGGGGGGGTCCTCTTGTCCAGGCATGCAACTACATCAGTCTTCTGAAACAGTTGCCAATCCTCTTCTTCAGCTGCTTCCACACCCTGCCTTGGTCATATATTGGGGCTGTAGTTGAACCAGATGAAACAGGGGTTTCTGCAGCCACTGGACCTGAGGAATGAAGTGTGCTTCCCTCCTTCTCTTGTTATGTACCTCTAAAGGAGATCTGTGCAGCTACTGGCCGTGAGGGCTGCTTGCTTCTCTCCTACTCTTCTCTTGTGCCTCTCCAGTTGAGTTCTGAACCTTCTGGACCTGAGGCATGAGAAGTGCTCTCCTCCTCCTCCTCTTCTTGTTCCATGCACGTAGAGGCAGTTTCTGCTGTTGCTGGTCCCAGACTAGCTTGTTTCTCTCCTCCATCTCCTCCATGCCCTTCCACTTGGCTCTTGAAGCATTTTGACCTGGGGCAGGAGAGGAGGTCTATTCCTCCTCATTGGGCTCCTAGAGGTGATTTCCTCTATTTCTGGGCTTGGGAGAGCTTGTTGCTGTCCTCATCATCAGTGTCTCCCCAATTGGGTTCTGAAGTTGGGGTAGGTGAGCTGTTCTCAGCCTTCCCCTCTGTACCTCAGGTCCCGATGTTATAGAGGCTTCACGGGAGAGGATCAGCGCTGCTGCCCTCCTGCCTCTCCTGCTCAGTGGGTCGACAGGGCATATCACTGAGTTGGCCCAGAGGGAGTGAGATTGCTGCCACTGTTGCTGCTGTTGCTGAGGCTTGAGGGGAGGTGGGGGGGTTCCCCATATGCAGAGGCTCAAGAAGAGGCAGGGGAGACATGTAGACATGATGCATTTCCTGCTAGCTTTCTCCTACTGCTGTTCTCCAGGCAACTAAATTGCGGGGTGCTGCCCAAAAAACTATGAGACCCAAAAGGATTGGGAGTCTTTTTTTTTTTTTTTTTTTTTTTTTTTGGCCAGCTTTCTCCTACTGCTGTTCTCCAGGCAACTAAATTGCGGGGTGCTGCCCAAAAAACTATGAGACCCAAAAGGATTGGGAGTCTTTTTTTTTTTTTTTTTTTTTTTTTTTGGCCAGTCCTGGGCCTTGGACTCAGGGCCTGAGCACTGTCCCTGGCCTCTTCCCGCTCAAGGCTAGCACTCTGCCACTTGAGCCACAGTGCCACTTCTGGCCGTTTTCTGTATATGTGGTGCTGGGGAATCGAACCTAGGGCCTCGTGTATCCGAGGCAGGCACTCTTGCCACTAGGCTATATCCCCAGCCCCGGATTGGGAGTCTTGAAAGCTGTTTTCCCAACATAACTCTCAGAATGCTGAGGGTTCGCTAGAGAGGTCAATCATCCTGACTTAACAGGAATTCAGATTTGTATCCTGAGTGTAGGCTAAGTCCATAATAACTGCCTGAGAGCTTGGAGGTAGACTACGGCTTAGGCAAATTGTGAGCTATTTACTGTTTAGCTCTAGTCTCCTAGCTATGGAAGTGCTCTATCACTTATATACAAAGTATTGTCACATGTTGGTGTTTATACCTTACTTTCTGCACATGCTTCCCTACATGAAACACAATGAAAACCTTGGTGAATAGGAGTATCAGATAAATTACCATGGTGGCATTAAAGGGCCCACCAGACAGGGTCAAGTACCAGACTGTAACACATTATGTCCAAGATGCCAGGGTCTAGCTGTTCCAGGACAGTCTCACTGGGGCTCTATGACATCACTGCCCCCAGTGATGAGTTTGCTCAGGTCAGTTGAAGCTCTGGGGAAAACATTTCCTTATCATGAACCTGTCTCCTAACACCTGTCTTCTGAGAATATACCAGCTCCTGCCTCCAAAGGGCATGTCATCCATCACTACCTATAGGTGTTCATGCTGTCAATACTCTTCCCCACTTACAAGGTGGAGCCATTTTGTTTGGGGATCTTCTCTTGTGGAGACATGCAATAGCATCAGTCTTCTGAAACAGAAGCCAATCTTCCCCATCAGCCACTTCCAGCCCCTGCCTTGGTCATTTATTGGAGCTGTAGTCACACCAATAGCTTGACCAAATGGGACAGAGGTTTCTGCAGCTGACTGCTGCCTCTCTGTCCCTGGTGGACCTTTCTGTTTCTGTTGTAACTAGAGGTTGCTTGCTGCTCTCCTCCTTTTCCTCTGTGCTCCTACAGTTGAGTTCTGAAGATTCTGGAATGGGGGCAAGGTGAGGCACTCTCTTCTCCTCCTCTGTGACCCTAGAGGTGATTTCCTCTATTGCTGAGCCTGGGGGCATCTTGCTGCTCTCCTTCTCCTCCTCTGTGTCCCTCCAGTTGGCTCATGAACTTCTGGAATTGGGGTAGACAGGATTCTCCCCATCTCCAACTCAATGCTCCATGTCCTGGTGTTATAGAGGATGCATGGGAGATAAGCAGCCCTGCTGTCCTCCTGCCTCTCCGGCTCAGTGCTCTGGCAGGTCAGATCACTGATTTGGCACAAGGGGAGTGAGGTTGCTGCATTGCTGCTGCTCCTGCTGCTGGAGCAGGGGAAAGCTTGTTGCCCAGTCTCCCCTGGCTCACTTATACAAGGATTCCAGAGGAAGCAAGGGACTCTCACAGATATGTTGTGTTTCCTGTCATCTCCTTGCTTCTATTGCTTAGTGGGCAGACAAGCAGCAGGGTGACAAGGAGCATGGTCTCTCTTTAGGACCATAACAAGACAGTGTGCAGGCCAGGAACAAGGCAGAGGCACCAGAAGCAGTATCCTCACAAGGCCGGTGAGGTCACATCACTAGTTCTGCTGCTCCAGGAGCATCTGATAGGTTGCCATGCCACATCAAAGGTCCTGCGACACAAGGATGCCTGTACCTGCCCTAGGTCAAATCCCAGGTAACAGCACATTATGTCCAGGATGGTGGGCTTTGGTTGTTCCACAAAAGTCACTCTGGAGCTTTGTGAAGCTGCCTCAGTTTGCCTAAACCAGGGGTGATACATCATTTGCCCCAGAGATGATCTCTGCTCAGGATCAGTGGCCATTAATGAAGCCAAAAGGTCTCATAGCTCTGGAGTAAAACATTTCCTTTTGTTGAACCTGCCCCTACCTGTCTTTTGAGAATATACCAGCTCCTGCTTTGAAAGGATACATCACCCAACACTGCCTCCTTGTACCCGGGATGTCGATGCTTTTCCCCACTCCCTACCTTGTTTGGGGATCTCATCTTGTTGAGGCATGCAACCACATCAGAGTATTCCAAACAGTTGTCAATCCCCTTTTTCCGGTGCTTCCAGCCCCTGCCTTGGTCAGTTGTTGGGGCTGTAATAAAATGGTCCCAGGTGGGATAAGATTAGTGCAGATGTTGGACCAGAGAAAAGAGGAATGTTGCCTTTCATCTTCTTCTCTGTGCCCCGGGAGGATACTTTTGCTGCTACTGGGCCTGGAGTCTGCTTGCTGCTCTCCTCCTCCTCCTCTGTGCTCCTACAGTTCAGTTCTGAACCTTCTGGACCTTGAGCAGTAGAGGTGCTGTCCTCCTCCTCCCCCTCCACTCTTTCCTCTCTCCTCCTCCTCCTCCTCCTCCTCCTCCTCCTCCTCCTCCTCCTCCTCCTCCTCCCACTCCTCCACCTCTTCCTTCTTCTTCTGTTGGTATTTGAACTTCTGGGTTGCAGGGAGTGGGGGCAAGCTGCTCTCCATCTCCCACTCAGTGCCCTGTGTCCTGGTGTTGCAGAGGATGCATGCGAATCAGCCCTGTTGCCTTCCTTCCTCTCCTGCTCAGCATACCAACAGGTCAGGTCATTGGGTTGGTCCAAGAGGAGTGAGAATAATGACAGCATTTTTAGACACAAAAAATAAGGAATTTATTTTTACCTACAGATTGTAATAATCAGTGGGGTGCGAAGTCCGGCCCCATGCCGGTGTCATTGCAACCGATGCCACAGGAGGGGACATGGCATTACAGATTTATATCCATGTGTTCAGGAAGAAAGACAAAAAACTTAGTAGATACGGAGTGAGAAACAAAATGCCATGAAATTTGACAATCACTAGATATACTTGTGGATCAATTTATTCTGAATTCACAAGTAAAATCACATAATTAAGAAGTACTCAAAAAATCACCAAAAAGGCACTTTGAACTTTGAGTATCAGTTTCCCTATCTTTCACCAAATCGGATGCAAGATGTAGAAAAACATGCATGGCACTTGAAGTAGACCAAATTTGTCCCAAAAATGACAGAAATAGGAGGATCAGTTCTTAGAAATCTAACTCTTATCATATATGACTTAAGACCCTTTTAAATAAAATTATATTCTTTAGCTTAAAAAAGCCCTTATGTTCTTACAGTGCTGTCAATCTCAGTATCCACAAATGCTACAAGTAATGAAAATAACTAGATCAATTGGTAACATTTTAAAAAATGTTTACTCTGGGGCTGGGAATATGGCCTAGTGGCAAGAGAGCTTGCCTCAAATACATGAATCACTGGGTTCGATTCCCCAGCACCACATATATAGAAAACGGCCAGAAGTGGCGCTGTAGCTCAAGTGGCAGAGTGCTAGCCTTGAGCAAAAGGAAGCCAAGGACAGTGCTCAGGCCCTGAGTCCAAGGCCCAGGACTGGCAAAAAAAAAAAAAGAAAAAAAAAAAAAGTTTACTCTGGCTATTCTGTCTCCTGTCATTGAAGATTTGATCCTTAAGCATTTGCTGTCACACAGAGGATGGTCCTTACAAGTACTTGTCAAACTTAACTTTTCAAACTTAGTAGATTCCAGGCAAGCCTTGATTAGGAGCTGTTACTACTAATTTCCCTGTTGCTTAAATTTGGCCCAAAAGTATCCTACTTGGAAAAACTGCACAGCATGTCACCTCTGCCAACATGAGATCAGACCAACTGAGTCATTTCATTCCAGCAAGGAGATACCTACTGGGACAAAGCTTATCCTGGCAATGAAGAACCATAAAGAAACAGGGAAAAAAACTTGAGATACCAGGGTGTTTTATCAGATTCCAAATGGAGACAACTTGTTCTCAACTTTTCAGATGTAACTAAGGCAAAGAAGTTAAGAGAAAACAGTTTCTAAGCATGGTTACTTGATGCCCATGCCTTAGACAGTTTCTCATATTGATCTAGGAAAAGCCCTAATGCCTCTGGTTCAGGTTTCTTAAACACATTTTCTCCTCTGACACAATGTATACCTAATAAAATATGACATTAAAGTTATTGACCTATGAGAGCAGGCAGGTTCCTCTGAGGGTGACAATCACTTTTGTCTTTGTAAGTTCTAATGGGTTGACATGGATCTTTCCTTCCATTTGCTTCCTTTTGCTGTAATTGTCTTGTTAAATTTGTTTCCTCTTGCTTAGAGTTCATCAATTTCCAATGATGCTGTGACTAGTACCACAAACTCTTATCTGCCAGGGCCTTGAGCCAGACCTCTGTGAAGATACCCTAAATGCCATTCCCCTACCATTAACCCTTTCCAGCTTGAAGAAGTTAGAGTGGTCGTCATCCATTTCCCTAATGGCAGTTCAGATGACTTCTAAGGAAAGAGATGAAAAAGTAAACAAGAACTCAGGGCCCCTGAGTCCCATCTTGACCTAGCAAGCAGAAACCAGATAGAAAAGAGAAATTGTTAGAAGACATCTTGCTTTTTCCCCTCCATAGCCTCTTCTAGTACAGATAAAAGAAGAGGATTTCTAGAATGGACTCAACTAGAATGCTGTGGGACCTGACCAATAAAGTGTCAACTTCTGAAACACCTCATTATGAAAATAGCAACAAAATAGAGCATATTCCAGGGTAAAATGTCCCCTGGGTTCAGCCACTGAGACACAGAGTGGACACAGAACATCTGAGGCCTTCTAGTAAGATACTTTCCTTTGCACTCACTCTCCTTTGTCCTGGACTTCCGTTTTTGAACTGCCAAGACAAGAACCTGAGAAGACTCCAGTGTCTGAGGCTCCCAGTGGAGCTACAGCACTGGCAGGATCTGCCTATGGCTGAGCTGCACCACAGAGCAGGCATGTCTGCTGCTGAGATGCAACACAACGCAGGTGTTGCCTGCTACAGGGTTGCAGCAGTAGGGGCATCTTTGCTGGCCCTGGAGCCAGAAGGAACATGACATCAGAAGGAAGACATGCACATGCAACTTTAGCAAGGTTACATACACAAGACACATCTGTATCCATTTAAATTTATTCCCTCCATCATATTTCATAGTTTTCACAAACTATGCAGATGGTGGTCATGTTTTGTTAAATTTCTATATAAGAGTTTCAGTTTTTTTAACTTTATAAACATACTTCAATTGTTTTGCTATTAAAATCTTAAAGTTTAAATTGCTTATTATAAATGTATCAAAAGGAAATTGCCTGGGCTGGGGATATAGCCTAGTGGCAAGAGTGCCTGCCTCGGATACATGAGGCCCTAGGTTCGATTCCCCAGCACCACATATACAGAAAACGGCGGCGCTGTGGCTCAAGTGGAGGAGTGCTAGCCTTGAGCGGGAAGAAGCCAGGGACAGTGCTCAGCCCCGGAATCCAAGGCCCACGACTGGCCAAAAAAAAAAAAACGAAATTGCCGAAATACTGGCCTTGTATATGTAATATTGCTAAATTCTTTTATTAAATACAGTATGCTATGCTTCCTGAAAGTAGAATTAGTCTTTTGATTTGCATGCCTTTTCTCTTTTCCATTGCTTATTGTACTAGCTATAATTTTAGTATGATGCTCAATAGAAGCCATGAAAGCAGACATCTTCAACTTTGTAATAACACTAGAGGTAAATTTAGTTTTTCTATGTTAAGTATTAAGTATAATATCTGTAAATGAAGTGTCAGCAGACAAATCTAAATAAAAATTTTAATTGGCTCTGTCATACTAAGTTCCCTTGTTATTCTTGCTTGGTTGTGAATTTATTAAAATATTAATATTGTAATGAAGAGAAGCAAGGATAATGAAGTGAAAAAAATCCCAAGGTATTGCTGGACACTGATGGCTCCTACCTGCAAATCTACCTATTCAGAAAGCTAAGTTCTGGGGGTCACAGTTGAAAACCAGCCCAAGCCAAGTCTGTGAGACTATTCAATTATACACACACACACACACACACACACACACACACACACACACACACACCAGAAGTAAAGCTGTGTCTCAAGTGGTAGAATGTTAGCCTGGAGAAAAAATGCACAAGGCCCTGAGTTCACCCCCCAGACTGGCACACACAAAATATTTTTTCAATGTATATCCTACAAAATTAAGAAAAGTGAGGGAAAGGAAAAGGAGTTGGTTGGGAGGGATGGATGAAAATGCTGAAAGAGGAGACATTGATCAAGATGAATTTTACTCATCAACTACTTTATTGAATGGCAACTCCTTTGCACAACTATTGAAAAACAACAAAAATATTTTTTAAAAAGTTCTTAACTAGACACTAGTGGCTTATGTTTATAATCTTAGCTAGTCAAGAGGTTGAGATCTGAAAATCCTGGTTCAAAACCAGCCCAGGTAAGGAAAGTCTGTGAAAGTCTTATCTCCAATTAATTACCAAAGAAGCCAAAATTGGAGCTGTGGCTCAAGTAGTAGAGAGCTAGCCTTGAGCATAAAAGCTCAACAGCAGTGCCCAAGCCCTGAGTTCAAGTCCCAGGACTAGCATAAAAGTAAAACAAAGCAAAACATATTGCTAATAATAGCATTGTTTTTATTAAAAGATTCCTTTTTCATCTATTGAAATGATAAATCCATTTATAGAGTGAATTGCACAGGTTGATTTCCTATTGATAAAAAGGATTCATGTGTCCAGTTTAAATTCTTTGTATGGTGTATCAACTTTGGACACATCTTGCCAGATCCAATTTGTCAAGGCTTCATTAAAGTCTTATCTCTGATGAATATTTGCCTGTAGTTTGGTAAGCTATAGTTTTTTTTTTAATTCACTTAGTGTTTTTATTCTTAGTGAGCTATTATTTGAAATCAGATCTTGGCAGCTTTTCAAGTTATGGGCTTAAGTAACCCACTTGCTTCAGCTTCCCACAAAGGTTTATTAAAGGCATGGATTACCAAGCTTTAAGATTATTTTTATGGTAAAAATTAGAAATATATAGTCTATATATTTTATGCTTTTCAGCAGTAATGGAGTTAGAACTCAGGGCTTTCTGATTCCCAAACAGATGACCTACCCTGGAGCCACGCTGCTTGCATCCATGGTTTTTCTCTCTAGCGTGACTTCTTTCATGACTCAGAAGGTGATGTAGTTGAGTGAAGGCTTTATCACAAGCTTATAGCTTATAGCGAAGCCATGGGCAGAGAGGCCAGACTGAGCATATCTGCAATTTGCCTACTGACAGCACTCCCGCGGCCAGAGGAAGACCATCCACCTCCAGCGGCTTTACTCAGAGTAAACCATCCGCTACGAGGGGGCGTGTCGGCGGGCGGGGCCGGGGCGGAGCTGTCTTCCAGAGGCGGCACAGCGGCAGGAAGCTCCCGAGCTTCCCACGGAGTCAGCGTCCCCGGAGAAAGGTCCAGGGACTGGGCCGGCCGAGTGGCAGGACTCAGCGTTCTGAGGCCGGCGACTTCCGGGCGGCGGAGCTCTGCCCCTCCTTTCTTTTCTCTAGGTCAGGTCTCCTTCTGGCTGCGCTGGACCTGCGCACGCGGGGGACTTCCGCATCGGGCCCTCCAGCCTCCCGCAGCGTCCCGCAGCGCCCTGGCGGGCAGCAGCCTGGGTGGTAGCGGCGCGCCTGGTGCTCGGCGCCAGCAACCTGCTACTGCCATCTACAGGCTGAGGCGGGGCCCGCGGCGAGGCGGCCGGGGGCATCGGCTGAGCCCCTCTGGATCTGCAGGTAAGGCGGGGGTTGGGGGGTGGGGGGGAAGGGGCCCTGCCTGGCAGGTGTATGGCAACTGACACCAAGGCCTCCCTGGCCAGGGCGGGCCCAGTGGCTCCTCTGTGCTCGCAGTGAAATCGGCGGGCGAGCGGGAGGAGGGCGGGGAGCCCCAGTGGAGAGGGCAATTGCCCCCTGAGAGAGTGGGCGGTCCTGAGCCACCTCCTGGCATCAAAAAATCGCCTCAAAGTCTTCTGCCTGCTTCAGGCGTCAAAGCAGAGGACTGCCAAAGGCCTGCTGATGGCCTCCTGCTTTAAAGCTTGCTGTGGGTCTTTGTGCTGTGGAAGGGATGCCGGGACTGTGGTGGGGACAGCGGGTGGCGGAGGGGGGGGGGGGGGCTAGAGCCAACGATGAAATTCTACTTGTGCCAGCATGGGGGCTGTTCTGCCTGCAGTTTATCCCGCCTGGGGGGGAGGGGGAGGGAGAGAGATGCTGGAAACTGGAACTATTGAGAGAGAGAGACAGAGAGAGACAAAGAGACAGAGACAGAGACTGAGAAGAGAGGGAATGAGGAGGAAGACCAGGAGGGGGAGGGGGAGGAGGGGGGAGAGGAAGGAGAGGAAGAGGAGGAGGAAGGGGAGGAGGAGGCTGGAAACTGGAACCTTGCCTGTGAGAGACACTGGATATAGGTCTGTTTACAAGGTTGTCTGCTGGATATGGGTCTGTTTAGAAGGTTTAAATCGTCATGGTTGAGTTTGAGGATATCATTTTTGCTAGGAAAGCATCCAATTCTTCCAGGTTCTCGATTTTGTTGGTGTCAAAGTTTGCAAAATAGTCCCTTATTGTGTTCTGGATTTTGATTGTTTCTGTGGTGATGTTACCTCTTTCATCTCTGATCTTGTTTATTTGGGTAGTGCTGCCTTTGTTTTTTGGTCAGATTTGCTAGGGTTCTGTCTATGTTGTTAATTTTTTCAAAAAATCAACTCTTCATTTTGTTGATTCTTTCGATGGTTTATTTTTACTCTAAGTCATTTAATTCTTATTTGGTTTTAGTTATTTGCTTCCATCTATTGGCTTGGTGTTTGGCTTGTTGTTCTCTTTCTGGGAGCTTAAGGTGATCCCTTAAGTTTTTGAGTTGCTATTTCTCCAGTTTGTTGATGTAGGTACTCAGAGATATAATTTTTCCTCTGAGTACTGCCTTTGCTGTGTTCCAAAGGAGCTGGTACTTTGTGTGCTCATCTTAGTTTAATCCCATAAACATTTGGATTTGTGTTCTAATTTCTTCAATGACCCACTTATGGTTCAGCAACGTGTTGCTTAGTCTCCATGAATTGTGGGATTTTCTGTGGTGACTGTTTGAGTTGAGCTCTAATTTTGTTCCATTGTGGTCTGAGAGAATGTAGGGAATGATTTCGATACTTCTGAGTTTGTACATATTTTCTTTGTGCCCTTTGTGTGATCTATTTTGGAGAAAGTTCCATGAGCTGCTGAAAAGAATGTGTATTCTGGTGTTGCTGGATGGAATATTCTGTAGATCTTGGTTAAGTCTAGTTGGTCTATGCAGTTGTTTAGTTCTGAGGTTTCTTTGCTTCGTTTTTGGTGTGTTGATCTGTCCAGATGTGACAGTGGAGTGTTAAAGTCTCCAACTATCAATATGTTTGGATCTATGAGTGTTTTTAGAGTCAGTAGTGTTTGTTTGATGAAGTTGGGTGCTCCTGTATTTGGGGTGTAGATATTTAGGATGGTTATATCCTCCTGTAGGAGAGATCCTTTTATTAGTATGTAGTAACCTTCTTTGTCTCTTCTTACCTTTTTTAATTTGAAGTCAATTTTATCTGATACGGGGATTGCAACTCCAGCCTGCCTATGGGGGCAGTTTGCCTGGTAGATTTTATTCCAGCCTTTCACTTTTAGAAGATATTTGCTTTTGCTTGATAGATGTGTCTCTTGGAGGCGGGTTCATTTCTCTATCTTTATTGTAATCTTGATTATTTTCCATGTGTAGTATATTTTCCATGTGTAGGACTTTCTGTAAAGCTGGTGTGATGGAAATATATTGTATCAGTTTTTCCTTACTGTGGAAGACTTTTATTTGACCATTTGACCTTCAGCTAAGAATGAGATTTTAGCTGGGTACAGTATTCTTGGTTGATAGTTTTTTTTGTTTTTTTTTTTGTTTTTAGGGTGTAGTATACCTCATTCCAGGCTCTCCTTGCTTTCATGGTCTCTGCTGAGAAGTCTGGGGTAATTCTGATTCATTTTCCTTTATATGTGATTATTTTCTTCTCCCTCGAAGCTTTAAGGATTCTTTCCTTGGACTGCATTGATCCTGTTTTGATCAAAATGTGTAGGTGGGATGTCCTATTCTGATGTGGTCTGGTCTGTTTGGGGTTCTAAATGCTTCTTGTATCTGGATAGGCCTATCATTCTGGATATTTGGGAAATTCTCAGCTAATATTCTGTAAATAAGTTGCCTATTCCATTGACTTCTTTCTCTAGGTTTTCCTTGATACCTATTAGCCTTAAATTGGGCTTCCTGATTGTATCTTGGAGCTCCTGGAGTGATCTGTTTTGCTGATTGGATTGGTTTTGTATAGTTTTTTGTTCTTTCTCCATAGATTGTAGGGAATCTTCAGTTCCTGAGATTCGATCCTCTGCTTTATCTAGTGTGCTCTGTAGGCTAGCTACTTGATTTTTAATCTCCCTTCCTCTTACTGGTCTTTCTTGATGGCTTCCAGGCCTTAAGTCCTGTATGGACTTCTTTACTTCATTAATTTGGTTCTAAGTGCTGTCTCTCAAATCTTTTAGCTGGGTAGCTCTCTTTTCATTGGACTCTTGAAGTTCATTTATCTTTCTATTTGTGTTGGCCATGAAATCCTCTATTACTTTATGGACGGATTGATGTATTAATCTTTGGTTCGCCTCCTCATGCTCTAGAATAGCTGTCTGAAGAGATTCAAACTTTTCATTAACATTTTTATCAGTAGAGTTTGTAGAGCATTTTGAGGGTTCTCTTCTAGGTCTTTGATTGATTGCTCTGCTTCCTTCTTGTTTGGAGTGGGAGATGAGATTCCCTTGTTTGTCATCTTTCTTGTGCTTCTTCTGCCCATTTTGGTTGGAAATGCCAATTTACAAGCACCAGTGAGCACCATTTAAGATCCAAAGCAGACCTTACCAAGCACTGTTGTATAAATCTTAGAAGTTCACAGTTATATACAGATATCTTCCCTCTCTTTTTTGTATATAAAAGCAAATTTGGTGTGCCAGAAGAATACAATTTTAATGTAACAACCAACCCCGAACCCTGTATTCAGTAGTTACTTATTTACCATTATAACCCTATGAGCAATTTTTATTCTCATATTTAGTTCTTTTTGGACTAGTGGGATTTCTCTATGAACCTCTTTGACTCACTCGTATTGAACAAGGATACCCTCTATCCTATAACCAGGGGTCAATGCAGTCTGGAGGTCCTAGAAGTAAATTTAGGAGGGTAAGTTAGGGGTATTGAAGAGAGTAGAGTAAAATGAATGGGGGATGATGATTTTGGTTTAGTTTCAGTGAAATGGAAAGGTGGAGAAGAGTAGAATCGGTAGAAAGAGCGAGGTTAAAATAATAGACAAAATGGAGAGTCAACAGAAAAGAGTAAAGGTATTAGTCAAAGGAAAGTAATTTTAAAGGGGGTGGATCTACTCTGACCCTCCTCCCCTAATAGTTAAATCCTGGGGCTCTGTGGTTAGCACAGCTTGCAGGTAGGACTTAGATGTCCTCTGTAGTTGGGGGAAGCTGAGCAATCTCCGGAACCGTAGCTCCTCCCATCTGCTGTGGGACTGCTGCCTTTAAAGTCTGGCTCTGAATAGGCTTGGACTCAGCCAGGTGGGGCGCCTGGGGCCTGGTTTATCTGGCTGAGAGCTGCTTGCAGTGGGGGAGGTTCCTCCCTCTTGGGCAGGGTGACCTCCTGGGCAGAGCTGGCTGTGGAATTCAGCTGTTTGCTGGTGAGACTTGGGCATTAGTAATGGAGCTGTTTATCTGTCTCAGGAACTGTTTACTCTCCTGTCTGTTTGCTCCTTCCTGCCAGTAGCTGCTTGCCACTTTGGGTTTGATTTTAGAAATTCCTGCTGCTGGAGAGTCGGCAGCCACCGAGTCAGCGGGGCACCACTGGCTGAGTTTACCTGAGTCTGTGAGTCTCAGCCCGAGGAGAGATACTCCCACGTGGGCAGAGGGATCGTCTTCTGAGCAGAGCTAGCTCTCACTGTTCAGTTACTCTTGCCATTTGCAAAGATGGTCCCTGTAATGGAGTCACCCCCCACAAGGGAGGGGATTCCTGGTTCCTGCTAGAGTCCACCACTCAGTCTCCAGCAAAAAAGATGATAAAAGGATGGATTTATTGGGGAAGTAAAAAGCAAACCGACTGGCCAGAGTCGCAGCCCATACTCGAGACCTGGAACTGTGACCATGTGTTGCCTTTCAGGCCTGGTTATATAGGCAAACATCACATAGTCAAACCTGCCACACGCAGGTGGCCAATGGTGTTACCACCCTTACAGAGCGTGCTATGTCATATGCAGGTGGCCAATGGAGTTACAGTCTGTCTCCCAGTATCTGTTTGAACCAACCTATTATTCTAGTTAGAATTGTATTTGGTGGGGCTCCCAGGATGCAGGTGAATACGCCTACTCATGGGAGGGCACAAGTTTAACCTTGAACATTCCTTGAACCTTCCACATCTCAAGAGGTCAAGTGCTTTACACAATCTTATCACAGCAAAGGGGAACTTCCCTGGATAGGGCGGGGAGATCTTAGTGAAGATGGAATGGGCTTCTGCTCTCTTTAACTAATCTTGAATGGAGTCAATCTGATACCCCTCCAACAGCCAATGATGGCGCTGGCCAGATCTGACCTCCCTATTACAGCTCTTTCATCCTTGCTTTCCCCAGGCCTGCTTTATTTCCAGTCTTCTCTGGCCAGGTCTATGCCAGAGGCAAAGATGGCACTTTGCTCTGGTGATGGGGGAAGGGCTGCCTTCTGTGGATGTGAGTGAGAATGTCTTTCATGGGGTATTCACACTTTCTCTGCTATTTTGGCCCATTTCATTGTGTATATGTACTACATTTTCTTGATCCACTCATCTACTGAGGGCCATTGGGTTGGTTTCATATTTTAGTTGCAGTGCTCAGCCTGCTATTGGCATCTGTCTGCCGCCGTCTGGAGGATTTCTTCCTGGTCCCCACTGTGTGCTTTAGGTGCGCGGGGTGTGGGGCGCTGTGCCAGCGCTAGTGTGGCGGCAGGACACCACCTGGAGCTCAAATCTGTGTTTTCAGGCCAGCAAAGTCGATATTTCCTTTCTGGCCAGAATCCCTGTACTGTTATAACTTACTTGGGCTGTCTTTCTAGGAGTAAAAGTTTCTCTGGGATGGGAAAACTGCGATGTCGGAGGGAGCTTAGCTAGGGCTCTGCTGCTCCTCAGCTGTCTTCCTGGAAGTCACTTTTGAGACCTTTACAGTTAAGTCTTTGAAAAATGTTTCTTAAATTCATGATTTTTTACTTTTAAAATTATGGGTGGAAGTAGTGTTGTGCCAAGTCGTGAAACCACCACCAAGAAGACCACCGAGACTCAGACATTCCGAAATGCAAAAGCAAGGCAAGGCTTTATTTAAGCGAGCTGCAACTTGGGCCTCATCCTACCCACCGACACAGCGGAGGTTAGGAGGAAGCCCCGAGCTGTGATTACACAGGGCTTATAAAGGGAAAGAACAGGGTTACAAGAATCAGGTGTTCAAGCAAGCAAGATTAGGACACAGGTACAAATCTGATTGGCTCAGGGTTCGATTCTAAAATGGGGTTCACGTTGTAAAATGGGGCCGGACTTCAAAGTCTGGCACTTCATTTCCCCCTTTTTCTTTTTGGTACCTTGGGAGCCAATCATGGCTCCATTCTGTCCATTTCAATGGCTTGCATGTCTAGGGGATGATATAGAGGTAAGTCATGGGCCAGTAGGGCCCAATGTAGTAACCAAAGGGCCTGTCACCATTTCTTACAAGTATAGTCTCTGTACCTCTGTTTTGCATGCCTCTAGTTTATCCTGCCTCATCTTCCCAAAAACAACTCTGGTCCCTCGGTTTTAAAGGGGTGCTGATGGGTGAAGATCATCCATCTTCTGTAACTCTTCAGGCTGACTCAGGGGCGTTGAACCTTACCTAGCCAGGAACATATAACCTTAACTTTACCTCTCTCTCTTAACTTTAACTCTCTCTCTCCCGTTCCTGTATAGGAGCAGACCAGACAACCCCGAATATAGAGTGGACTGGACGGGCGCCCGTTAGAAGGGCCTCCCGGTCCAGTCCTTCAGGTTCAGGGTGGTAGTGGGAAGCCTGAGCCCCCTGTGGAGGGCTTGAGGTGTTCTCCAAGTCCTCCAGGACTGCCCATATGAGCGTGTCCACTCCGGCTGGTCCTTCACTACCTACAGGTTCAGATTCAAGTGGCTGGCCTAAACAGAAAACAAAACTACAAATCACACAGACACAGACACACAGAATGAACAGCGCTATTTTCTTACCTTCGGAGTCTGGGGTCTCGGGGGTCTCTGGGGCTATCCCGGACGAAACCCCAAATGTTGTGCCAAGTCGCGAAACCACCACCAAGAAGACCACCAAGACTCAGACATTCTGAAATGCAAAAGCAAGGCAAGGCTTTATTTAAGCGAGCTGCATCTCGGACCTCGTCCTACCCACCGACACAGCGGAGGTTAGGAGGGAGCCTCAAGCTACAATTACACAGGGCTTCTAAAGGCAAAAAACAAAGTTACAACAATCAGGTGTTCAAGCAGGCAAGATTAGGACACAGGTACAAATCTGATTGGCTCAGGGTTCGAGGCACCCCAGGGGTGGTCAGAGTTAAGCATTCCCAGTGGTTAGAGTTCTAGACCGACTGGGCCCTAATGGGCTTATCCTGGGTCTGCTCACAGGGCCTGCTTATCTCAGGTTCACGTGGTAAAGTGGGGTTCACGTGGTAAAGTGGGGCCTGACTTCAAAGTCTGGCACTTCAGTAATACTGAAGGTACAGGAGTTCAGGGTGCTAGTTGATTATAATGATCCATGTGGTCACTAGTCTTATATGTAATCAGAAAGTATGGGCTTTGTGCTCATTGAGCTAGACCTGCATTCTGAGCTTAGCTGTCATAGATACTGGAACAAGTTCTTTTTTTTTCATTAATTTATTGTCAGAGTTATGTACAGAGGGGTTATAGTTTCATATGTGGCGCAGTGCATACATTTCTTATCCAACTTGTTACCTCGTCCCTCATTTCCCCCCCACTTCTACCCTCTCTGTTTCCCTCTCCCCCTTGAGTTGTGCAGTTGGTTTATACCAGATAATTTTGTAGGTATTGCTGTTGCCTTGGTTTGTCTTTTTATCCTTTGTCTCTTGATTTTGCTATTCCCTTTCCCTTCCCTAGTTCCAATACACATATATGCAATATCCAGGGCACCAAAATCACAGTGACATCAGAGGTTAAACCACAGGAAAGAAAGACAAAAGAAAAAGGGCATATTTTCAAATGGTATGTTGAAAATAACAACAGTGTTAAACTACTTGTTTCCATAATTCGGAGTTTCTTTCACTTAGCATCATTTTATGTGTTCATATGTACATAGCTATTGAGCTATTGTGCTCTTCTGCTAGGATAGTCCTAGACGTGTAGTAATTATTCCTGATAAGGGAAACCATAAAGTCTGTGTTTCTTTGGGTCTAGCTCACTTCACTTTGTATGATTTTTTTCCATGTCCTTCCATTTCCTTATGAATGTGGCAGTGTCATTCTTTCTGACAGAGGCATAGAATACCACTGTGTATATGAACCACATTTTCTTGATCCACTCATCTACTGAGGGGCATCTGGCTTGGTTCCATATTTTAGCCATTACAAATTGTGCTATGATGAGCATAATTGTGCTGGTGGCTTTAGTGTGATCTTGTAATCTTTTGAGTAGATGCCCAAAAGTGGGGCTTCTTGGTCTTAGGGGAGCTCTATGTTTACCCATACTGCTTCCCAGAGTGGTTGAACAAGTTTACACCCCCACTCACAGTATAGTAGGGTTCCCTTTTGGCCACATCCTCTCCAGCATCTGTTATTATTAGTTTTCTTGATAATGGCCATTCTTATTGGAGTGAGGTGGAATCTCAATGTTGTTTTGATTTGCATTTATTTTATGGCCAGTGATTTTGAGCACTTCTTCATGTGTCTCTTGGCCATTCTGGTTTCCTCTTCAGAGAAGTCTCTTTTTATGTCTTTAGCCCATTTGCTGAGGGGGCAGTTGGTTCTTTGAGAATTTGTTTTGGAGGAATTTAATTTTTTTGAGTTGTACATAGATATGAGGCCTTCCTCTGTTTGTTGTATGGCCAGTAAAGATCTCCCAATCTGTGGACTTTCTATGTATCTTGCAAGCTATAGCCTTTGCCATGCAGAAGCCCTGCAGTTTGATGCAATCCCATTTGTCCAACCTTTGTTTGATTTGTTGTGTTTCTGGGTCTTTGTTAAGAAACTTTCATCCTGTACCAAGGAGCCCAGGTGTTTCTCCTATTCCTTCTTGTAAAGTTTTCAGGGTATCTGATTATTACCTTAAGGTCTTTGATCCATTTGGAATTGATTCTGGTGCAGGGTGGTATATAAGGATCTAGCTTTAGTTTGTTACAGATGTTGAACCAGTTTTGCCAGCACCGTTTGTTGAAGAGGCTGTCTTTCTTCCATCCTATTTTTTTTTTAGCTCCTTTATCAAAGATTAAGTAGGCATAGGTCTGTGGGTTAATTTCTGGGTCTTCAGTTCTGTTCCATTGGTCCTCAGACCTGTTCTTGTGCCAATACCAAGCTGTTTTTATTACTATAGCTTTGTAATACAGCTTGAAGTTTGGTACTGAAATTCCTCCAGCACTGTTCTTTCTGCTTAAAATTCTTTTTGCTATTCAGGGTCTTATTTGGAACAAGTTCTTATCTGTATAATTGGAATCATGATAATACTTCATAAAACTGATATGGGGATTAATTCACCAGCTCTTAGTAAGTGCTCAATTAATAGTATATCTTGTCTGGATACTTGATATGTAGCAAAGTACTCTTTTGTGATACTGCTGAATTGGGTAGGATTATTGACAGAAGTTGTCAGAAGTTAAAAGGAATGTCTCAGGAGTAAGAAAACCTTGACTATCTGGAAGTAAGAAAAGATACCAATGTTTAAATAAATCTGCTAAAGAATAAGAACAGAAAACCAAGAGTCATACTTAGTTTTCAGTCCAGTAAGAATACAGATATGACATTTTGATTTTTTTTTCCATTAATAAGCTCTCCTTTAAATTTATCACGGGCTCTTTTACTGTCAAGGTCCCTTCTTCTCCTCAAACCTATTTACAGTTATCAGGAAAAGAGGTTGATATGAACCCAGAAGTCAATGTTCAGGAAGTGGCTGAAGATGATAAAGATGATGGTGTAACAATTATTGGTAAGGAGGCTGCATTTTCCCTTGTATGGACTTGCTACTGTTGGTTTATAAGTAGAAATATGGTATAGTTCACTTCAGTCATAGTCCTTTTGTTCTTTTTCATTCTCACATTTAATGTTGACAATTATCATAGCATGATATAGACAATTAGTTTGAAAAGACCTGCATAGATTATTTTAGAACCCTCCTTCCTGCTATCCTAGATAAAACTGATTTGAAAAATTGTCTGGAATGGCTGCTTTCTAATTCTTGGACTTAACAGGCAACATGTGATGCAAGATTAAAGATAATGTTACATGATTAAATAGAATTTTATTGAACTTATTGGTTTGCTTTTTTAGTACAGCAAACTCTCAGTCCAAAAAGATTCATGTATTTTCCATTACATCCAGCTACACAGATTGTTAATACTATTTTTTTCTTATAGATACAATGTTTTAATAAGCACTATAGTAAATGCTGGTGGATTTTCTATTAAATTCTCACAGAATGGCATCAAGAACACTGAAATTACTCTGTAGGAAGATGCTTATTACTTCATAATTATTATGAAGCTCCTTAAACTACTTGTTTTTATTTATTTGTTATGTCTTGCTGGTTCTGACCAACAAACTCTGCATAAAGAAATGCTCATGCAATAATCTATCATATTTACTATCTCAGTATCAAATAATTAATATTCCAACACCACCTGAGGTGAGAAATGGGTTTATTGACAAGTATTGTTAGTCTGAAGATCTCTTCCCAACCTCTGCTTTTATAGGCTCATTGTGGCCCAGGGCTTTTTAAAGAGATACATTCTAAGAGATAGATAGCAAGCAATCAGAAATATGAAGATAAGTACCTTCAGGGCTTTATACCTGTCTTTTGACAGGATTACTGCAAAAGGTCAAACACTCAGACAGTATCATTCAAACACCAGCCAGATCTGCAGTCAATTACAGTCTCCATAGTGTTCTAGAGTTTCCACAGGGTCCTGTGCTTGGACCCTTATTTTCTAAACCAGGAAGGGCCAAATTAAAAAGAGGTCTTTTGTACTCAGTGTACTCAGTGTAGCAATCAAGGTTACAGTTGGATATTGTACTTCATGCCTAGGATTTCAGCTACATGGGAGACAGAAATAGGAGGCTCACAGTTCAAGCCAAATCCATAATACTAGCCTAAATCTGGCCTGAACAAAAGCAGGAAACCCTATCTTAAACACAAGCTAAAACTAAAAGATTCCGCTGGGGGTGGGAGGAGAGACATGGCTCAAGTAAGTATAAGACCCCAAGTTCAATTCCTAGTGCTATCAAAAAGAAGGGAAAAATAGATACTGATTAGCAGAGTCTTAGAGTTCTGGAGGGCACTCTGCACAGCTGGACCCCTGGTAGCTCTGGGCATTGTCTCTGAGAGGTATATTAAGGGGTTAGTGTGGAGGGTGCTCATATGAAGAGGCAGCAGTCTTTCTTAGAGCAACTCGTATTTTCTTTTCATCTTTAAAATATTTGGTCCCCAAAAGGCCTCAAGCCTTTATTTATCATGTAGATGAAATAATTGAAGCAACTCAGAAAATCAGAGCAGTTTGGTTTCCCCCACCACCATAAGATTTCCACTCTGAAACTTAATTTTAGAAATAATGAGCAGCTTTATATGTGACTTGTTATAAGCAGCTGAGCTCAGCTCATCTGGGCCTTCCTCAGAGAGCCTTTGAGGCAGAGAAGCGGAAAGACTACCCTCTGTGCTATGAGGTTTGCATTTTTTCTGTAGCATGACTTCTACTGGGTAATTTCTACAAGAAGCCAGGCCAGTAAAATTTAGTCCTCTAGGCTCAGGCTTCCCACAGGATTTTTATGTACCACGCTGTAATTTTATTTATTTATTTAGGCCAGTCCTGGGCCTTAAACTCAAGGCCTGAGCACTGTCCCTGGCTTCTTTTTGCTCAAGGCTAGCACTCTACCACTTGAGCTACAGCGCCACCTCTGGCCGTTTTCTATATATGTGGTACTGAGGAATAGAACCCAGGGCTTCATGTATTTGAGGCAAGCACTCTTGCCACTAGGCCATATTCCCAGCCCCTGTAATTTCATTTCATTTTATTTCCTGTTCCATGGTTTCCTTTGCTGTTGCTGTCACTGATAAATAGCTCTCAGCTGTATAATTCTTAGAGTGATTTGTGTGTATAATATGCTGTTCTGAGGTCAAAGGAAAGCCCAGGACTTCTCAGGCTAAGATATTTACTTACCAAAATACTAAAACTGCTGAACTTTAGAGGACATTCTTTGAGCTTCCCTCCTGGAATAGCAATGGTTAGAATTAGTCAGTGGCAAAGTAATCCCTAATACATGTTTTTTAAGTAGGTAGAATTTGAAAATAGAGAACCACCTGCTAAAGACACACTGACATGCACTGGTCTTAACCCAGAGTCCTCCCATCCCTGTTGGAATCAGAGATGAACTTCAAGGGAGACCCATAAACTTCGTGAAAGCCCATTAGTTTTGTCAGAGGATGTTCTGACTCTTAAGAATTGTTCATGACTGAACAGTTAAAAGTACTGTCTTGGTCTCTCTTAGGAGGAAGAAAGAGAATATACAGATATCAGAAAGAAGTATATCTAACTTGTAAATGAAGCTGTTTTGAAATCAGAAAGGCTTTCCTGGGAAGTTGGTTTGAATGACAAGACTGTACTAAAAACAAAATGAGTGAGTGGCTTTTTTTAAAATTTAGAATGAATAAGGAGATTCTTGCTTTACTACTGAGACTGTAAATTACACTGATTATTAATTGTAAAGAAATTGACCCAATTGATGTGGAGCAGTCCTTACAATATACTTGAAGTTATGCTTATGCTACATAGCCATAGGAGTTCAGGTAGGCCAATGAAACTAGGAAAAGCAGTGCTGGTTTTAAATGCAATTTAATTTTAATTAGGCTTTAAAGAAAGATAACCAAAGCACTGTGAATTTGGTGTCTTGGTTTGAGCTGCTGAAATCTTGTTAGGAATATTAATGTAAGATGAGAGACAGAGACAGAGACAGAGAGAGAGAGCAAAACAAAATATGTCCTTAACTTAGTAACTTCTTTTTTTTGGCCAGTCCTGGGGCTTGGACTCAGGGCCTGAGCACTGTCCCTGGCTTGTTTTTGCTCAAGGCTAACACTCTGCCACTTGAGCCACAGCGCCACTTCTGGACATTTTCTGTATATGTGGTGCTGGGGAATTAAACCCAGGGCCTCATGAATACGAGGCAGGCACTCTAGCCACTAGGCCATATCCCCAGCCCATAGTAACTTCTTAAACCAAAGGAAAATAACAAAGTTTAAGTGACTTTTTGAATTATTTATAATGTGCTCATATGAAACATGGAAACTTAAATAATAATGTAAATAAAAATAGTTGCTGTATACTAATTTCTAGTTCTGATCCTCTAATCCCTGTGTGCACACTTGGTAAACAAGTATCCTCTTTTAGAGAAATACTTACTCTCAAGTGTGAAAATGAGGTTAAAAACAAATAAGATGCCACATTCTGTTAATTTTTTAAATCTTCAGTATTTTAACTCTTAAAATGTTAGGATTTTGAAATACAACATTATATAAAAAGAATAAACCTCTATCTTTTGCTTTCTCCATATTCTTATTGATATTTCTTCTTTTAATTCTGTGGAGTTGAGATTACTACAGCTCTTAAAGTTCGTTTTTTGTGGTTGTTGCAAGATTTCTGTCCACAGCTTTTACTGAAGCATAATAACAAGTATTGGGAGATTTGAAGAATAAAACATTGGTGTCATCAGTACCAAGTGAGAAAGACGCTGTTCGGGGCATTAGAACTCCTGGCATGCCACCTCTGCCTTCCTAACCTTTTAAATCCATGGTTTGTGATGCCTCAAACTCAATGCCTTCCTCTGAAGTTGGTTAGGAAGTAGATCATAGAATTCAGTTCTTTCCATACATGGCTTCATAGGATTATTGTTAAGTTTTATTTTGTTTAAGAAGATACTAAGTTATTTAAGGGAATATTATATTCTTTTGTTTCTTTCTGAAATCTTTCATTAAGAGCCCAAGGGAGATTTCAGCAGCTCATACCAAGAGTAAAAGTCCTTCTGCTTCTGGCTTTTGCTGCTCTGCTGGTCCAGAAAGATATTCTTGGGTTCTTCTTTCTAATACCCGCCTGCTCCATCTGCCTCCCAAATAGCAAAGCTCTGCACGTGTGCACGCGCGTGCGCACACACGCACACACACACACACAGAGCAGCAGTTCACAGTTGTTCATAACTTAATACTGCTGGTATTGACTGTAGTACTATAGTTAGTGACAGTGATCTGGACCTACAGGAAAGGAATTTTTGTTTTTTAAGCATAGAAACCTACATAGCTGTGTTTGCATACATGTACTTTGAAAAGTATTGAGAAACTAAAAAATATATATAGGAATTGAATCTTCTCATCTGAAACATCTCATTTTCTTGCCCCAACTACCTTCCTTCTTCCATCCTCTCTCCATACTTGCCTTGCTCTTCCCATTTCTTTCCACACAACTTAACAAAACACATTTTCTTCCGTGCTTCCTTGGGGGCTGGTTTAGCTCATGCCTACTTAATTTAATCCATATGATGCTTGGATCGTGCTATATATTTTATACTTCAAAAATGTTCATTCTTGGGGCTGGGGATATAGCCTAGTGGCAAGAGTGCCTGCCTCGGATACACGAGGCCCTAGGTTTGATTCCCCAGCACCACATATACAGAAAACGGCCAGAAGCGGCGCTGTGGCTCAAGTGGCAGAGTGCTAGCCTTGAGCGGGAAGAAGCCAGGGACAGTGCTCAGGCCCTGAGTCCAAGGCCCAGGACTGGCCAAAAAAAAAAAAAGTATAAAAAAAATTAAAAAAAAAATGTTCATTCTTACTATCAATTTTTTCCAGTAGACCAAAAGAACCAGCCTTCAGGGAATGACCAAGGATTCTTTCTCTGAACACTTTAGGGGTTACAGCATCAGGTCACTTCACATCTCTACCTTCACCTTGTCCAATCGGGTTACCTTCTTAGCCTCTAATGGAGTTAAGAGAGGAGTGACAGAGGAAGAGCTGGAAATAAGATGCAAGGGACAGAGTCAACTTTGGACACCTGCTTGATTATCCAAGAGAAGATGCTCAAAGTACATGGGCCACTGGGAAAAGGATGTAAAACCACAAAGGTCACTATAGAAGAGAGATTCTCTTGCTTTGACTCAAAATGTTGGCTTTAATTAGGCAAGCATACAAAATGACCCTTCGTAACTGACTACTTCTGCATATTACAAATACCGCAGCCATACGCTGTTTTCTTTGAAAACAGTTCTCTAGGTTTATCCTATTCAGCTGCATACTTACATGGAGATGTGACTACAGTATTCCATCTTAAGGATCCGGAGCTATCTGCAGCCTATCTGAAGGTCCTGAAGGGTTTGGTAAGTAAGCAAGACACAACCAGATATCCAAAATGTGCAGATAATGGCATTTTGCCAATAACATCTCTATCTCCGTGTCAGTAATCTGAACACAGAACCAAAATAAGTACTGGTTATTCAGACAACTCTATTCCACTGAAGAACATTGACTTAGTCATTTTAGGATACTATGATTAAAAAAAAAGTACAATAGATTAAATGGCTTAAACAATATACATTGATTTTTCACAGTTATGAAGCATGGGAGATGCAAAATGAAGGTCAAAATCAAGGTGAAAATCCTCCTCTTCAGGTGTCTGCCTCTCTCCACACTCTCCAATGGCAGAGAGAGAGACCTCTAGTCGCTTCCTCTTCTTATAGAACCCCATTTGAGGGCTCTGTTCTCATGGCCTCTCCTAAACCCATTCACTGCTCACCTCCTCATACTGTCACAAGGGAAATTAGAGTTTCAAAGTGTGAATTTGTGAGGAATGTAAGCACAACCATAACAAACAGAATCAGGAAACCTGTGCATTTTCTTTCACTCGGGTTATTACAAGGTGGGCCAAGTATTGGCTTAACTTGATTGCCAGACGAGGTCAGAATAGTAAAAAGATTTGCCTCAAAGGACCCCAGTGGAATACATTTTTATTGAAGAGTCTCAAGTTTGAATGGAAAACTGAACCAAGTTTCTTTAGTAATACCTATCACATCAATATGGCAACTTACAAAATATATTATAAAGAGGTAAATTACCTTTCAACTTAAAATCTACTCTCAAGTTTCATCAGTTTTGAAATAAGTTTGAGGACATGATATGTGATCAAACTAAAAGTAGACAACCTTTAAAGATCAAAATATACATCCCAACAGGACAACACTCTGGTAAGAAAGGTCTGGGCATCTCTGGTGGATGTATATAAGAAAGGACAAGGGAGTGAGTCAGATGTCTGGAGGCAGGCAAAGGAAGATGAGCAGAAGCCACAAAGACGATCAGAGTTCTGCTCAGAGAAAATCTGCCAAATATATTCCAACATCTTGCAAGTTTGCCTAGATGTCCAACAGGGGTAATTCAACCTCAATTCTTAGTTTATTTCACTCACGAGGTCTAGCTTTTGAGTTTATTGTGAAACTGAGACTTGCTATAGAATAAACTAGATTACTCTCACAAAGGAATTTTCCTTCCACCTGAATTTAATATTTTATGTTTGAACAGTAAAAAAAAATATGCCATGAGATTTGGCTTTTTTAACATAAAATTAAGAGAATTATGCAGGAAAGGCCTTTGGCTTGAAATGTACACTTTGCAAGTTGGGAAAAGGGATGCTGTCATTGTCTAAGCATTCCATGTTTCCTGAGCACAGTGCTCAGAACCAAGGTTTATTACTGACACTGATTCTCACAAAACTGTCTTCAGACATTATTTCTATATTATATGGTTCTCCAAAGATCTGATGTCATTGAGAGAAGATAAAAGCCCTCGGTATTGTTGAGGAAAGGAAGGCCAGTGGGAGTAGGGTGAGAGAAAGTCCAGGGCAGGTGGAGTTCACAGTGGTAGTGAAAGGGAGGCCATTTTGTGCAGATGGAAAATCACTGTTAATGTTTTAGGGATTTATGAACTGAGAACCTGGAACTGGAACTAGAGAGAGCTGGCTATTTTTCTGTCTAGTCCTGTTGGTAGATGGACCTTAAGGAATGTATATTTTGTAGTTTGACAAGGTCCTAGTTCTAATGTCAGCCCCTTTGGGAGAGGATATTGTTCCTCCCAAAACAATTCCCTTTGATTCTCTGAGAATTTTTTTTTTTTTGGTCCAGTCCTGGGCCTTGAAATCAGAGCCTGAGCACTGTCCCTGGCTTCTTTTTGCCCAAGGCTAGCCCTCTGCCACTTGAGTTACAGCGACACTTCTGGCCATTTTCTATATATGTGGTGCTGAGGAATTGAACCCAGGGCTTCATGCATACAAGGCAAGCACTCTTGTCACTAGGCCATATTCCCAGCCCAAATTTTTGGTTTTGTGTTTGTTTTATGGGCTTTGTTTTGAGATAGAGTCTTGCAATATATCTCAGGCTGGCCTCAAACTTCCTATCCTCCTGCCTCAGCCTCTCAAGTTCTGGAATCAGCAATGTATGCTGCCGGATGGCTCCCTATAGTATGCCACTATTTATATTTTAAATGAAGTGATTTCCTATAGTAGAAGTAACATAAGCATATTACTCAAAATTGACAAAAACTAGCAAAGTGGAAACAATTACAAATCCATGACCATAACATAACACATAACTACAACATTCAGTAACTATTTTTTACTTTCTTTCCTCTCTCTCTCTCTCTCTCTCTCCTCCTTTCTTTCATTTTTGAAAGTAGGGATTGCACATGTGTCTTGTGTTGTTAAGCAGGTGCTCGAATGCTTTAGCCATTTTGCCAGCGCCCCAACACCCTCCCTGCTTTGTGTTACCTCTGAGCAATTTTGCCCATGGGGTATAAACCCCATGGTGGGATGCTTTTGCATCCCTTAGCTACAGTGCTAGTGAAGCATGTTCTCATCCAGTCATGGCAGCTTTCCTAAGACTCTGGGGGACTGGTGGTCAGTAAAATCTGAAGCTTCTGTTCTTATTGCGTGTGTCTAAATTATAAAAATGCAATTCCTGGCCTGTTTCAGCTTCATCTCCCTAAAGGATATATTAGAGAAATATTTTGCTATTGCTGTTCAAGGATTTATTTATTTATTTATTTATTTTTCTCAACTATTAATTTCATTCTAGTCATTAACTCCTACTTCGAATCACTGTCATATGGATCAAAGGTGATAGCAGGGCCTAGTATGCTGCCAAGGCCTTAGAACTTGGCCTCAACAACAGTCCCCCATCCCCTTTGAGCTACATCTGCTTTATTTGGCATTTTAGGATTGGCTAAGATGAGGTTTTACTATTATTGAATGGCTAGAGGTAAGGTAGCTTCAGGGAAAAGAGGTCCAAGAGATAAATAAGATGTTCATTTTTAAAAAATCACTGTGGGGTTTTGGGAAGCCTGGCATAGAATGGTGAGGCAGACGTGAACTTTTTTTATGGTAGAGTGTTTCCAGTGTATAACACATGCTTCACAAGTGCAAGGCTCTGAGTTCAAACTCCAGTATGACCAGAAGTTCAGTCCCTGCCCCAGCACTTCCTAGGCTTAGGACTTGGAGGCTGTCTCTAGTCTGCTAAATTTGTCCATTTTCAAGATTCCAAAATTTTGTTGGAGAAGTGGCGCTGTGGCTCAAGTGCCAGAGTGCTAGCCTTGAGCAAAAGAAGCCAGGGACAGTGCTCAGGCCCTGAGTCCAAGCCCCAGGACTGGCAAAAAAAAAAAAAAAAATCCAAAATGTTGTTGGTTTGGGGCTGGGAATGTGGCTTAGTGGTAGAGTGCTTGCCTAGCATGCAGGAAGCCCTGGGTTCTATTCCTCAGCACCACATAAACAGAAAAAACTGGAAGTGGTGCTGTAGCTCAAGAGGTAGAGTACCAGCCTTGGGCAAAAAGAAGCCAGGGACAGTGCTCAGGCCCTGAGTCTAAGCCCCAGGACTGGCAAAAAAGAAAAGAAAAGAAAAAATTGTTGCTATTGATCCTCCTCTTGTTTTTCTTATCCATGGGAGTTCTTACACTTCTTCGGAATTTCCGTAGGCCACAGGATCTCATTACATAAAGTAGTGTTTGCATCCATCTCAAAAGATTACTGTGTAGATTATATGAAATAATACATTGATATTGTTCCTAACATAGACTCTATAGCACTCTATATTTTTTTCTACTGGACACAGTATTATTTTAGACAAATATTAACTATTATTCAGATCTCTGTAGAACTCTAACAGTAACTATTAATAACTTGTTCTTACGGGACAAATGGTTTTTGTTCTTTAAACTCAAGTCATCTTTTTCTGACCACAACAGCCCACAGTGGTTATGCTTTCCCTCTGATCTCATGCAGATCTTGTCTTTTTCAACTGATTCAGCACTCACTTACTTAACTCATTCCTGAATTGTGACTAACTTTGTGTGGAAATGTGTCTTTCCTGGCAACAAAATGATGTCAAGACATAGGTCCCTGTCACTGGAGATAAACAAGCCTAAGGGGCACCTGGAGTGGTATAAACAGAAATCCACTGTTGAGTGACTGGAATCAATGGTTTTGATCCCAGCTCAGAGGTTCAATAGGCAAGTCCCTTGTGGTATTGTCTGGAACTCTGATAGCTTGGATTGTGATCCCAAGCACACAGTAAATTCTCAAGAAATACTAGGTAGTCTGCTGACTCCTGTAGAAGTATCTTCCAGAAAACTAAGGATTCTAATTTACTAATACAAGAATTCTTGTTACAAGGAATAGGATATTATTGTTTTCTGTCTAGAAGTGTTATGGAATCTTTCTTCTACCCAGGGCCATTTGGATATTTATAACATCAGTTGAGAGTCATACAAAATCATCAGTACAGGCAGATGGCTGTAGACAGCTAACAAGAAGCATATGTACCTAATGATTTCACAGGTATTATAGGGACTGTCTTCCTCCCTCCTGATAGAGTTTTAGGAGACAGAATTCAAGAAAGAATATTTAGACTTTGCAAATAACTTGCTGAAAGATGGCCAGCCTTAATGGGAGATGCACGCCCTTCAGAGTTTGAGAACCCTCCTAAGTGGCATTTACCAATGTCTTCAATTGAATCCATTCTGCTTTGCGACTTTTAAAAAGCTCTATTATTCTTTGAAGCTGAATTTCTCAGCAAGTTTAATGTTTTTTATTGTGGCACTGGGTGGGGGGAGGTGGGCTCAGGGGTTTGTGCTTGCTAGGCTGTGCTTCACCACTTAAACCGTGTCCTCTGTCCTTTTTGCTTAAGTTGTTTTTGGTACAGCATCATACATTTTTGCCCGAACTCAATCCTCCTGTTTTCTGATATAGCTGGACTATAGGCTCATGTTGCCACACCCATCTTATTAGTTGAGATTGGCAGGGGTCTCACAAAGGTTTTTGCCCAGGCTCAAACCTCAATCTTCCTGATGTGTGCCTTCTAAGTAGCTAGGATTTAAGGAATGAGTCAACCACCCTGAATGACATAACTTCTTAAAAGATTATAATGTTATGGCTATATACACGAGAACATTCTCCTCCATGGGAAATCTGAGGCACAAAAAATTGGTCCAAGGTTTAGGCTAGATCACTGACAAACCTTGAGAGCTGAAGCCAGAACTTTTCCTCTTACAATTCATGTTTTTCTTTAGAGATGTTTAAGCCATATTAAATAGTTAAGTCTGCAGGCACATCTCCACATAATCACTTATGAAATCCCATCTTTCCCCCAACAGATAAAATAATATGCACTTCCAGTGCCAGAACTGCAGAATCACTCCTGTATCAAGGCCACTGCTTTTCTCTTGTGGGAAAATGCTTCACTAAGCGTCTTCCAGGTCAGTCTTTTACAGTGAAGACAGGGAGAAAATGAAAAACTTATCAAGTTTGGCTCCCTTCAGTGTGCCAGCCAACTTTGCTGTGGGGTTAATAAAGAAAAATTTCACAACATTGAGTAAAATATTTCTTTGTGTCTCCCAAGCTGAGTCATATGGTGGAAGATTAAATGACTACTCCCAACATTGGGTATGTAGAGGAGACGGAATTCCACTCACATTTGCTGATCATCACAATAATGTACTTCTGATTTAAACTACCTTGACATATGGCCACTCCTAATCCCAAAAAAGCTGACCCTATGCATGACAACATCTCTTGGCTCTTTGCCTCCTTGAGGCAAAGTTGCTTTTTCTTCTTTTGTTTTTTAATACTTCTGGGAAAATATTCTGCTCTCAGGAATCAATTTCTCCAAGGAAGACTGTTTTCGCTTGCCTCAAAGGCTAGTAATGCATGCCACAATTTAACTTAAAAGCTAAATTCAAAGTTATAGTTTCTTGGATTTCACATGTCCATGAGATTTAAAAGTACACTCTACCAAACATGGCCTTGCTCCTGTTAGGTATCAAAAGCAGGTGGGGGTGGTCATGGGTTGGGCACCAAAATCAAACTCTGGAAAGCCTGAAGGACAGGTCCTGCTGGAAAATTTCTGCATTTCCACTCTCCCTGCCCAGAGGCCTTCTAGGCTAAGCATGGCTGAGCGGAAGCCCAGCCTCAGAGATGCACCCTACTTTTCAGTAGGAAAAGAGTTCCCAGAGGAAAAGGAGAAAAGTCAAGGCCCAGGGCAAATAGCTTCAAAGATACTCAGTGACTTTTTTTTCATAATGATATGTGGTGATTGGGGAAGAAGATTGGGCTTCAAATCAGCTCAAATGGGGATTATAATTCTGCCATGCAGCAGAAATATATTTCAAATCCCTATTGCTCTCCATTTTTTATCTTTCTCACATTCTACTTGTATTATAGATATTTATGTGACTTTTGTCTCTTGCATTGTAGTTTTGAGGGTGGAATCCGTGTCTCAATTTATCTTTGTAGCCACAGTCCCTAGCCTGCAGATTAGTTTGAGATAGGTGTCCAAAGGGACTGGGAAATGCTGCTTAGCCGATGGTCCTCAGAATGCAGAGTCGAGGCCTTCTACCCTTCAGTAACTGTCAGAGGCAGTGTACAGCATCATTTATGAGCAAGATCTTAGAGGATGTGGGCCTGAACTCAAGGTCTGCCACTAGAAGTTTTGCATTTCTGGAAAAGTTATCCAGCTTCTCTATGTCCTAGTATTCTCTGCAATCTGAGACTAGCATGATACCTTAACATGGTACGCCAGAGCAGGGTGCCAGTGGCACACAGTTGAAATCCTAGCTACTCAGAAGAGAGAGATCTGAGGATTGTGGTTTGAAGCCAGCCCAGGCAGATCAATTCAAGAGACATTCTTATCTCTAATTAACAAGCAAGAAGCCAGAAGTAGAGGTGTGCTTCAAGTGGTAGAGTGCTAGTGTAAGGGCTAACCTGACAACTTGAGTGACTATATATGTGTTAGTGTTAAAATTATAAGAGTTTCTAAACCCTGGTGATGACTCCATGCTAGACGGCTGCACCCCCACCCGTGAGACTAGTTTGTTGTAGTTTGACATTTACAAATATAGGGAGCCCTTGTTCCCCTCTGTACCTAGGTAGCAACCATGGTAATGGACAGTAAAAATTGATCATAGTCATAGACTATAGAAATAACCATAATAGTAGTAGAAATGCCATGGTAGCTGTTGGGTTGGTTTACTTATGATTGAGTACTGGATTGTTTTAGCCCACTCAAGCTTGCTTAGTGGTAATGGGAAAACATGGTAGCAATTGTTAAAATAAAGTTGGTACTAGGTCAGCCTAACTACAGAATTCTGCTTCTGTAAACGGCTTGCTTAACCCGTTTGTGACTTAGCCCCCTGCATCAGTACTAAGGGACCACCTGCTGTCAGTTCCTGGTACCAAGGCCAGTTCCCATGATCAAAACCAAAATAGATAGCTGAAAGGGTAGGTAGCCAATAGAAACAGGGCAAGACTTGCTTGCTTGCTTGCCATCCAAGCAAGTATATGCCTCGTTGGAAATAGCTTGTCCCTGTTGTAATTGCAATAAAAACCCTGCCTATCTGAGGGTCGCGTCGGTGACAGTGATGGTTGAGAGTCCAGACTCGAGCTTGCCATAAAGAATCTCATGAGTTTGCATCGGAATCAGCTCCGTGGTGGTCTTCGGGGACCCGAAATCTGGGCATAACACTAGTTATGAGCAAAATAGCTAAGCCAAGAGCAGAAGGCTCATAGTTCAAGATATACCAGAACTCGGCTGTAAAACCAGATAGTTAAAATATGGATAAATACTTCCACTTAATATAAAGGGGCAGCTAAAAAGTAATTTTTAAGCTTCTCTGAGTAAAAACATAGATGCCCAGAACCCATCTTTTTCCTTTGGATAAAGCTTTGTGTAAATGCATGTTTAACTTTTAATTACAGTAGGTAAGTCATAGTTTACCCTGGAAGAGTCTTCTGATTTATCTCTTAATAAGTTACATCCAGGGCTGGGGAATATGGCCTAGTCCCAGAGTGTTTGCCTCCTACACATGAAGCTCTCGGTTTGATTGCCCAGCACCACATATATGGAAAACTGCCAGAAGGGGCGCTGTGGCTCAGGTGGCAGAGTGCTAGCCTTGAGCTGGAAGAAGCCAGGGACAGTGCTCAGGCCCTGAGTCCAAGGCCCAGGACTGGCCAAAAAATAAATAAATAAAAAATAAGTTACATCCATTTAAATGTTTATCATTTCTATTATGGAGTTATAATCTTGTCCAATATAAAAGCTCCTAATTCTTTCTAGGGGTTCTAAAGCAAAATACTTTTTCTCTTTAACTCTTCACACTAGTAGGTAGATTCCTTAGAATCCTACTAGCACCTTAGTACTCACAGATTAAAACTGGGGAAGGGAGTTGACATTGTTTACCACACACCTTTTAAGAATAGTTCCTAATTGTGTTACACTTTCTCTTTATGTATTATTGCATTGTCCTGATACAGTTGAGATATAGAAAAAACTATTTGGAGCTGGGTGCCAGTGGCTCACATCTGTAATCCTAGCTACTCAAGAGGCTGAGATCTGGAGGACTGGATTCAAAGCCAACCCCAGCAGAAAAGTGTGCAAAACTCTAACTGCAAAATAGCCAGCAAAAAGCAGGGACTTGAACTCAGGGGCTCACTGCTGTCCCATGGCTTCTTCAGCATTGAGCTTTACCACTAGAGAAAGACCACAGCTGAAGACCGCTGGAGATGGGTAAAGATGTACTGAAATGCTGTCTTCCCCTTGTTACCATTGTTCTTCACCACTTCTCTTTGGTATATGGGGCAAGTGTCTATACCTAATATGGGATTCCTGGACTTTGAGCCTGACATCAAACAAGCCATTTTTCTTTCACAAGAATGTCCAGATCAGGAAAACAGAATGCAAACAAACAAACAAAACTCCTGTAGTGATTAAAATGAGAAATCCTTGGTTCAAATCTCCACCCTGTAAAGGGCCATTTCTGTGATTTTTTCATATTTACAAAATCTCTCAGTGTCTCAGTGTCCTCTTCTGTAAAAATAGACATAGTAATAGATTCCATCTCTTGGGGCCATTGTGAGGATGTCATAGGTAATCTATGACAAACACTTGGAAACAATGGTTAGGCTAGAGCATGGATTGATAATAGTATTTAGTTGATGCAGAGATAGGACCACCATCTATTCAAAGGATACACAAAAGTAAATATAAGCTCAGTTCTTGTGTTTAAAAACTGGGTAAGGAGGATGTAGCCAGAATCTATTTGAAAAACTGAATTGAAAAATCCAGTAGGTCTAGCAGAACCTTGAAAGACAAATGAAGCCATGTCTCATGGTGCTGTAAACACTGGTTTAGGAGTGTAAGTTCCCGGAGTCCCTTGTCTTGCCCTCATTTAGAATGCAAAGAAATGGACTTTTCCTTCTTTACCAAATCCTTTGAAGTATACATTTTACTCTAATCTTTAGCAGAGCTTCAGGGCCTTTGTAATTCATCTGCCCCTTTTATTATGCCACAGTATTTGTGATCAAACAGACTTTGAGAAGACAGAATCTATCCTGTCAAACAGTAAACAAAGGAACTCTTATAATAGCCCAGTGTTCTCACAGGGTTTCAGGCCTTCAGTGTCCTGAAATGCTCTCAATCTGTAAAAAGGAACTCAACTGTCCTGAATGTAAAACGGGAGAGTACAGGTCATTTTGGTGCTAGAGGTATTCGTACCTTTGAGAAGTATGAATATGTTAATAAAATATAAATTGTTGGTCATATTGACATCTTAGTTGTAAAGCTTAGGAGACAAGTCAGCAATCTATTTCTGGAAATAATAAGTATTTTAGACTATCGGGTCATTGTTTTTCTGTCTCAACTGTTCAATTATTCCATTAC
Source organism: Perognathus longimembris pacificus (assembly GCF_023159225.1). NCBI lineage: Eukaryota > Metazoa > Chordata > Mammalia > Rodentia > Heteromyidae > Perognathus > Perognathus longimembris. The sequence goes on along the minus strand of NC_063162.1, from coordinate 132,101,391 downwards.
AGGGAAAACTGGCCTTGGACAATTTCGGTGAATGGGTGTGACTGTGTTCCTATGACAAGTTATTTAGAATAGGTCTGGGCACAAGGGCTAATTTGTCAAACACTAGCCTGTGGTCATACTTCTCAAACTTTTGTCATGTCCTTAGCCCCTTCATGGTTTCTACAAAATCTATGCACTTATAAAATGATATTTTTATGAAATTATTAAAGTTTATTTTTCAATAAATGGATTCAACTTAAAACTAATAATAAAAGGAATATTAATTATAGGAAAAAAGCTAGCCTTAAAAGTACCATTCAATTCCAGGCAGCAATGGTTCACTCCTGCAATCCTAGCTACTCAGGAGGCTGAGACCTGTGGATCATGATTCAAAGTCAGCCAGGGCAGGAAAGTCTGTGAGATTCTTCTCTCCAATAAAATATTCGAGAAACCTTAAGTGGTGCTGTGGCTCAATTGGTAGAGCACTAGCCTTGAGCACCGAGAGGCTCAGGGACAGAGCCCAGGCCCTGAGTTCAAGCCCCAGGACTGGGAAAAAAAAAAAAAAAAGGATCATTGGAGCTCAAGAGTTTGAAGTTAACCTGGACAGAATAGTAAAGTCCTGTCTTACTGTGAGAATATATATATACATGTATAATTATATATGCATTATTTTAAAATAAACACACACTGGTAGCAGCTAGCTAGTCTTGATTGACAGCTGTCAGACTTTGCAATGTACCTACTTGCCTTAAGTGGGGATTGTCAACTTAATGACCTTCTTTGTTGATAGGCTGGACTGTCATCATGGCAGACTAGCTGCTTTGAACACTTTATAAGCAGGAAACCTCCACTCAAGCTGTGCAGACCACTGTGATTTTGGCTGAAGCTGAAAACATGATTCTTGCTTTAGGAGGTGTTGCTCCAGTCATGACTTTTCCAGACAGCTTGCATGCATGCCAGGTAACTTCACTGATAACATGACTAGTCTCAGCAATCACTAGATGGCTCTGAGTCTCAAACTATGAGCCTATGGGTGGTTTCAAAGCTCAGCCAATAAGCCTATAGAGTTCAGGGCTGCCATCACAAGAGAATTACTGTTTGCATTACATTACGCTCTATTATCTCTAAGAAAGACAGTGTAAATTTGAGTGTCACAATGGATATGAGTTCTTTTACTCTGTTTGAATAATAGAGCGAATCAGCTAGATGGAGAAAAAAATGGTAAATTACTAAACTGACGTAATTAATTGTATTTTTGTGAGACTATGAAGAAGCGTTATATAAAGAGAAGCCCGGAATCTTGAAAGATTTGTAAATATATTAAACATTTAAACATTTTAATCTTTTAAAAATGTTTAATGACTTTCAATAATCTGACAAACTTAATTATCTTTCTATTACATTTGCTAGCATTCACATTTCAATAATGAGTCCAATTTTCTGTTTTCTTTTTATGGAAGTCCAGTTGTTTGTCTTCAAATGTGCATTTAACTTAGGAAAGGAGTTTGACCTTAAGCATTTCTCTTTCATTTCCTGTCAGTTATTCACGGAGACATAAAAGCAGAACAAAAAGCAATTTAAGTTGTTATCTCAAGACTGTGGCAAAAATCCAAGATAATGATCCAATCTTGTGGTGGTCTTTCTTGGTTTGAAGATCATTAAACTTTGTCTTGCAGAATAAGTCTGCATTAGCACAAAAGTTTTTAGAGAAACCTTTTATCAAGATGCAATATGTTTACATAAAATATGTCTATATATCTATATCATCTCTAACTCTTTTTCTATCTATAACTTCTATATTTATATATCTGTATATATTATATCTGTATTTTTGTGTGCATGCATATGTATATATGTAACAGGAAAGAAGTTTTCTTGTCTTTTACTACACTTAGTAATATTTAACTATTAGTTGATAGTTAACTATTAACTTGGTTAGATTAACTAGGGGTTGAAAGTATATAGGTATCAGGTAGATGTATTAGAATGCACAAATAAGATAAAATGAAAATACTTAAAGGGATAAAGAATTACAAAGGATAAAGAATTATAAAAGGATAAGGAATTATAGCAACAAATATTTATAGCTAATATTAGTGCCATTTGTGAGATAATACTCACTTCAGCAGCACATATCCTAAATAAAAAGTACAGAAATGATACTGAAGAGTGATGACCTTACCACTAAATGGTGGTGGTCAAAGTAAATATCCATATAAGATAATGGTTTACCTTTTAGTTTGTATTTCAGTTCTGAATATGAGAAGTCAAACAGTCAAACTGATAACCCTAACCATGATGTGGGTAATATTAATGAGTTTGGTCTAAACAAATCTTTCTTTAGCAAGACATAAATATATTACCTATACAGGAAAGCTCAGATAAATCAAGCTACATTGACAATAAGAACTTCTTAGGTGAAAGTGTGTGCTTTGAATGCATACGGCATGCAATAAAAAAAAATTTTTAATGAAAAAAACTGGTAAAAAAATGAAACTTCTGTTCTTCAAAAGAAACACTTCAAAAAAGAGAACTACCTCCCAAGCTTAGAGGAAATTCTTTGAGAAACATTAAGATTTAGGGGCTGGGGATATGGCCTAGTGGCAAGAGTGCCTGCCTCATATACATGAGGCCCTGGGTTCGATTCCCCAGCACCACATATACAGAAAATGGCCAGAGGGGGCGCTGTGGCTCAAGTGGCAGAGTGCTAGCCTTGAGCAAAAAGAAGCCAGGGACAGTGCTCAGGCCCAGAGTCCAAGCCCCAGGACTGGCCAAAAAAAAAAGATTGGACTAGTCCTATGATAAGTATCTTTCTTCATCTATTCTCTTCTACTCTGTTCTATGTATATATTTTAGAGATAAAGTCTTGCTAATACAGTTCTCAAACTCATAATCCTCCTATCTCTGCATCCTGAGTTTCTTACTTTCCACTTATCATGTTTCAATGATACAAACTAATTCTGAGCAATTTGATGAATGATAACTTCCATTCAGAGTTAGGCTTTTCCTGGTTAATTTCCTATGACTAAAGTTTTCAATAGCAATTATATTCTGTAGTTTGCTTGGGGCATAAAAATAAAACTTCAATAAATCAAATGTTCAAATATTTAGACAGTCAAAGCCCGCAGAACTTATTTTAAGTCTTATTCTTTTCTGGACAGTATGTGAGTGTTTGTAGTCCTACAAAATTCATAACTCCAAAGGTGATGGTATTATCTGGCAAACCTTTTGGGAGATGATCAGATCATGAGAACATAACCTTCATTAGTGCCTCTAAAAGAGAGACCCCAGGGAACTGACCTGCTACTGACTGCTACTTGTACCACTTGAGAACATACCTGGAAGCTGTCTACACAGAAAGATGCCTTTTACTAGAGTCTGAATCATTGGTACATTTACCTTCCACTTCTCAACCTCCAAACACTCTAGGAAATGAATCTTCTCCGTAAAACCTTCCTGGTTTTATGGTATTAGGACAGCACAAGAAAAAGCAGTCAAATTATCACCAAATATAAATGCACTCCCAAGTTCATTACGGTGTGATTTGCAATAGCCAAGACATGGAAACAAAGCACAGGTTTTCATACACATTGTAAATTTACATTGCCTAGTTCCACAATCTATGCTATCCAGTAGCCCTATGGGAACAAGTTTAAGAATGTAGAGTTAAATATCTACCTTTTTCTCATTTTTCCCCATTTTCGATAGTTACCTTTATTTGAGTGACTTATAACATCTTAATAGAGATAGAACGAATTTGGAGTGGTATAGTCACTTTTCCAGGTATCATGGTGTGATGCATGCTAATGGGATTTTTAATCTTGGGCAGAGTCTATTTGTGACTGGGAAACTTTGTTGTCCTATCCTAAAAGGTATCATTATATTTTAGGGCAATACTGAAGATTGCATGCTTGCTAGCCAGATGCTCTACCAGTTGAGCCACAGCTCCATCCCCCTTTTGCCCTGGTTATTATCAAGGCAGAATTTTACTCTATGCCCACTGTGATCACCCAAACTCCACCTTCCAAATATCTACGATTACACGCTTGAGCTGCCTTCCATACCCAGCTCTTTTCATTTTGTTCTTGTTCCATTTATCATCATAATCTTAATTTGCCCTCACATATTTGCACATTTGGATGAGACTTTTAGAAAATTGTTTCCATACATATGAAATTGATTACCTGTCTACCCATCACTACAATCAAGACTTAAAAGACCTTCATTTTGCCCTCTGTGGTTAATTCCTTCTCCTGATTCCCATCTCTCTACGACCACTAATGTGCTTTTTGTCATTAGAGTTATTTCTTTTCTAAAATTTAGCAGCAATGAGGTCCCATTTTAGCACATTTTTATATCTCCCTTCCTCAAAGTAGTATGATTCTTTAGATATTTATTCATATGCATATGGATAGTTTAGTCCTTCTTATTGCTGATGAATGTCCCATTGTATTGGTATACAATAATTTATATGAGTTAATGGACACTTATGGACCATTATATATAATGTTATCATAAGCACATGTCTTTACAAGGACACATATTCTTATTTTCTCCTGAATTAAATACCTAAATGTAGAATGGAAGGATTGTAGAGTAGGTATCTATGTTTGTAAGAAAGGACTGCACAGTTTTCTATAGTGATGATAACACTTTATATTCCTAAATAGGACCTATGGGAGACCAGGTGTTCACTACCCTAACTACCACCATATATTAATTGTTCTATTGAGTATGAAGTAGTATCTTAATTGTGTTTCACATTTGTATTTACTTGCATCAAGCATGGTGAAGAATACACATCATAAGTAGAACTTTACTCTTCCAATAAATATTAGGTACACGCTTCTTTTTTTCTTTTTTTTTTTTTTTTTGCCAGTCCTGGGCCTTGGACTCAGGGCCTGAGCACTGTCCCTGGCTTCTTCCCGCTCAAGGCTAGCACTCTGCCACTTGAGCCACAGCGCAGCTTCTGGCCGTTTTCTGTATATGTGGTGCTGGGGAATCGAACCTAGGGCCTCGTGTATCCGAGGCAGGCACTCTTGCCACTAGGCTATATCCCTAGCCCAGGTACATGCTTATTAAGCTCTCTATGCCCAAGTTTTAAGTTGTAGTTAAAAATACTCCCAACATCATGGGATAGTCATGAGACTTAAATGAGATATGTAGGCAAAATGCTTAATATCACATCTGCAGTTTGATACGAGTTCAGCAAAGTTTAGCTATTTGTTGCTATTGTTATATTAGCTCACAAAAGAGATAACAAATTTGTAATCTTTACAAACCTATGAGGAGCATCACAAATGCTGTAGCATAAGGGAAGGGGATGTAATAAGTAACTATTTGGGATCGTGTCCATTTCTTCCACCCCCACATGCCCCAATGACAAATCCACTGGCAGGAAGCAAGGAGGGTTTCCATAAGGAGAACGGGTAGGGGCACTCAGTTATAGGTCCGTGGACACTAGCACTGTTGAGACAGAAGTAAAAGCTAAAAGAAACAGGGAATCAGGAGAAAGTCATTCCAGCATAGATGTTCCAAGGACAAGATGGTTAGGAAGAGCAAAGAGGTAGCAACAGGTAGCCAGTGTGGATAGGTATCTGAGTTGAGGCCTGTGGCTGCCTAAAGAGGCTTCGTTGACAGTTCAAATGAGTGGAAGACAGATCGAACAGAGAGGATAGGAACTGCGAGGTATGGACTCAACTAAGGTAAAGACTGAGTTAGTGTTGGAAAATCAAACCTGTTTTGAAAAACGGGGAACCTGCTGGTTGATGAATATATAAGCTTCTCCAAAATGAAAACTCTCAACTCCATCACACCCTCTCAAACTCCCAACTCCATCACGTTAGCAAACATTGTTATGAATAAAATAACCCAATCCACATGGTAGAGAAAAAAAGCCCATGCCATCAGTTCAGATCTCAGTCACTAACAAATACTTTCCCTCCCCAACACTTTCCATTCTAGTTACTACGCATTATTTCCTGAGTAACCTCAAGCGCCATGCCCACCCACTGTAACCACCCCTCTTCAGTCACTCTGCCTAGATCTGCTGCCCACTTATCTTCCTGTTCTCTCACCATGCCATGACTTTTGTAGTCAGTCATAGATTTATCTGCTCTTGGGCTGAAACTTGGATCCCTACTTTTTCCTCTTGTCTTGCCCTATCTCGTTCTTATCTCACCCATTCTTTGAAGGGCACAGGGCTATGCTTCTAGCCTCTGTATGTCTTGGATCATAAGAATGCTTTGAAAAACATCTACAGCACTGCCATGGCTACCTGTACTCATCGGTTTGCATGCTGAATTAAGAATTTGTCAGGCTCTACTGGAGAGTTGCCAATGGAAAGGGAGAGGGCTAATAAACTAAGTGAATGAAACAAATATGATTAGGGTGGTGTGTTTATAAGTATGTGAACAATATAACCCGTTGAAATTGTTTTAAGAAGGGACAGTGGAATAAGGGAGATTGACAGGAGTTAGGTTAATTGAGTTTATTATATACGTATGTAAAAATATCACAAGAAATCTTCCTTTGAACAACTAACGCATGTTAATTAAAGATATTTTTAAAAGAATAGGAAGGATGTTTGGTTTTATGTCAGACCCAGTTCCCTTATCTGTCTTCTCTCGAACTGTGCCTTTCTGATCTTAGACAAATTGGGGATTTTTCAAGCCAACTATAGTGGTACATGACTGTAATCTTCGTATTGAGAAGGCCTTTGCAAGAAGATGGAAGATCCTGTATCAAACGAGATCCTGTATCAAAAGCAAAAAAAAAAAATACCTTTTTCTCCTTTCCTGGAGGCAGATAGATGTTTTATTTCACAATAGATTTTTGAGGCCTCATTAAGGTCTCCGGAAGTGTTTGAAATCCTGCTTGGTTTTCAGGATTTTTGTTAACATGCTGTGTATTTGTTGTCTTCATGCAGCTGGTGACCAGTTTTCCTGTCTGGGCTTTAGAAACAAGTTTCTGGCTGAAGCGAAACTACAGTGTAACCCACTGGCTGTCATTTCACGTGGACCCATGGAGCAAGAAGTCGTTGGTATTGCATTCTGCTTTGGGTTTCAAAGTGCTTCACATTTGATCTTTCCCTGTTCTGATTCCCCCAGTTTTGGGATATCACATGGGAGACTCAACGATTAGTTTATCCAACAGTGAGTTCTGTAGTATAAGAACTAGCTGCAAGAAATTTCCTGCCAGGTTATTTGGCTGAGTGAAATTGTCTGCTACTTTATATTTGCAAACATGCATTTGAAAGGACAAACGTAGCTCAAAATACATCACACAGTCCAAATTGGGGGCAGGACACTAGGGGAGCAAATGATGCCACCAGGATTTGTCTGTACAATTTTCAACCTAACTAAAGCAAAAGAAGACACTGCACATGTGCAGAGAGCACGAGACACTGCTTTAGAGTCAGAATCAAGTGTCTAGGTCACATACAGAGCAGTGCATGATAGGCAGCCCACTTCTGAAGAATGATGGTGTAGGCAAGAAGTTGAGATTGGCAAGTCCAAAACGCAACCTTTTGACTTCTGCTCCATTTTATCCTTTCCCATGTGACTTCCCAGAAAAAAAAAAAAAAACAAAGAAATAAATCTTGCCATAACCTTGAGCTTGCTGGATATAATTTTACAGGAAAAGAAAAAAAAAGGAAAATTGAAAATTGTAAACAACAGTTAAATCAGACCAGATCCCATTTTAAGTATTAGCAGAGGAGGCTCCTCGATTGATTGAAACTTGATAAAATGCCTCAAATGGAATGAAAAGGAATACAGCATGATAGAGAACACAGAGAAGCTCCCTTCCAACATTCCACGAGCAGTTTTTTTAAAAATTTTATTTTTTTATTTAAAATTTTTGTTTTAATATTTGGTGTTTCTTTGTGTTTCTCTTCTCTGTGCTTAATTTTTCTGAGCATTCAAGTGAAACCCAGGGAAATCATCACTTTGTCTTAACTCAATTTCAAGTCACTCATTTTCACACTATTTCAAGGGAGACTGTTTTATTGGGTCTGTCAATAGCTCCCTGTGCTTCCAATTCTGTAGCCTAAACCAAGAGAATCTTGTAGCCCCCAGCCCTCTTTCAATCACAGTAACCATCAAACACAGATCCAGAGATGGGATAAGGGATGTATCTCTCTCTCTTTCTCTCTCTCTCTCTCTCTCTCTCACACACACACACACACACACACACACACACACACACACACACACAGCAGTTGCAGGGAGCAGGAAGATCCTCTGAGAAGCCGCTCAAGGGAAGAAGCCAAAGTGAGCAGATCACCAGAAAAGCTTTAGTTGGAGGTGACAGAGAAATTGATCCAAGCATGGAGTTTACTTGACACCGTAGAGCATCAGCCATCCGAGGACATTTTAAGTAGAAGGCTGATTTAACTCCTGGGCCTCTTGCTGAAAGCCATGTTATCTTAGCTATGGTAGCGTAACTTGTCTTAGCCTCAGTTTCCTCATCATGGATATAACAGGTTCCACCTCAATCATAACAAATATGAACTATGATGATGCATAAAAACTGGATAGAATCCCTGGTATAAAGGAGAGGCTCCTTACATTTGATGTCTAGACATTACTACCACTATGGTTATTATCACTATTTACCTATAATGAAGGGGACAGGCACAGAACTTAGTAGGTAGTATTTTGAACAAATGCAAGGTAGGCAGCACAAAGTGACACCCAACTTCTCTATCCTTATCAAAATGAAGAAATTAGGGAGAAACGAGATGAAATAAGGTGTCTGGTGCCACAAAGACAAGAGCAACACAGATGAAATTCAAATTGAAGCATTTAACTTTGTCTTGATAACTTAGCAGTTAGTCCATCTGATCTGAGAGTTTCTTAGATTTATCTAATCTCCCCACATTTCCCAGATTGTGACACCTTCCCTTTTAGTTTCTGTCCGGAATATTGTTGCTCTCTTCTCAGACTCATCACCTTCTATCACCCCAAGAGCTACAGATCAAAGATTTATCAACTGAGTCCTTGTAAGCCCTCTGCCAAGACCACCAGAAAAGTGAGTTTTCCTTTCCCTTCCTTGGGTTCACATTGACAGGTGAATGATTTCCATTTTGATCAAAGCTACTGTCTACTCCTTTACATCTGACCTCTTAACTGTGTGTACACAGAAGGCATCAAAGGGACAGCTGGAAATCAGACATGTCACTGTGTTAGTGTGTACCTATGTGAACATTATGGTTAACACACATACTCACAGAGATATACAAAGTCATAGATTTTGTTTGATTTTTCTAATTGACATATATATATAATAAGCTTTATGTTTCTTGTGAGTTTTTCTTGCACAAAGACATTGTAAACTCATCAGTGCTGTCATTTGTCAGAACAGTTATCCACTGGCAGGAGTAAATGAATGCATATCCTGCCATTATCTATCTATCTTGGTTAAGTATCTATCTTGGTTTTGCTTCAAGACTGGCTCAAGTTAGGAAATCCAAAGAAATGAATAGGAAGAAATATTATCTTTTGACTTTGCTCTCTGTTTTCTGTGAGAGAATACCAAAACCCCAGTGCTCTTTGCATGATCACATTCTTGCCACAGGAAACCAAATATATGAAAGTAGCATCATACATATTGGGTTCCAAAAGCATAATTGCACAGATTTACTCTTTCAAGAAAAGAAGACTAATTTCACATGGTATGTTGAACATAACAACAATGATAAACCACTTAAACCAGTTATTTCCATAACTTGGAGATCATTTTGCTTAGCCTCATCTTATGTGTTCATATATTCATAGCTATTAAGATATTGTGATCATCTGCTAGGCATATCCTAGACATATACTAATTATTACTAATGAGGGAAACTAGTGTATATTTCACAGATAAAAGTCGAACCAATGCAACAGCAATACTTAGAAGACAATATGCAGTATACCAACTGTACAACTGGGGGAAGGGAGTTTGGGAAAGGGAAGGTGGGACAAAAGTGAGGGAGGAGGTAATAAGTTTGATAAGAAATGTACTCCCTGCCTTATGTATGAAATTGTAACCACTCATTGCATCACTTTGACAATAAATAAAATCATTAATTAAAAAAAAAAGAGAAAGGGAGGCCAAAGTTGAAAAGGCAAATTCTATATCAAATCATGATCTGCCATGCCACACCAGCCTGGTTTTAAAACAGTAACAAGGTAACTTGTGAAAGTCATAAGCCATATTTTCTTTTCTTTTTTTTTTTTTGGCCAGTCCTGGGGCTTGGACTCAGGGCCTGAGCACTGTCCCTGGCTTCTTTTTGCTCAAAGCTAGCACTCTGCCACTTGAGCCATAGCGCCACTTCTGGCCATTTTCTGTATATGTAGTGCTGGGGAATCGAACCCAGGGCCTCATGTATACGAGGCAAGCACTCTTGCCACTAGGCCATATCCCCAGCCCCATAAGCCATATTTTCTAAACTGGGCACAAAGTACTACTGCTATCTGTTGATGTTATTACACAGATGCAAATGAAATTAGTGTCTCTATAAAATGAACTCACTTATCTATTCCATGATAGTTAACTTTAATAAATATTAGTTTGAAATAGTGATGAAGGAGCTGTTCACTTCCTTATGCTCCCAGGGGTTGCCTTGGAAAGTGAATTCCTAGTTAAGCAGTCCTTTATGAAGTTGCAGACCCATCCACATCTTCAGAATGCTGAAATATTCCTTCAGCAAATCAAACTCCTTGAGCACATGGTGAGTGATAGGAATCTGCTTTGTTCTCATAATTCCACGTTGCTCCCCTCTCAGTCCATTCTTTTTATGTATCCAAAGATCCTATATGAAGAACTTGTCCTTCCCCTCTAGAGCTATTCTATGTATCCAAAAATGGAATATGAAGGACTGACCCCCACCCTAGTAACCCAGGTGCATACAGACTCCAGGAAAAACCTCAGGTATATTCAGACTTGCTTTGATATGCAGGCAGGGCAATTCACCTAGGCCCAACCAAAAGCCCCCCAACTTCCTAGACCTAGTGGCGCTTTCATTAACCACTGCTTCCTTTCTCAGACCCCTTATAAGCCTGGTTCCAAATTCACCCCTTCACACAACTTCCAAACCTGTGGGAAGGTCTGTGCACCTTACTGTTCCTCAATAAGCAGTCCTCACCTCTTGATGATCTAGTCCAGCCTCTTCCTTTTCCATTCTCTGCCTATTGATGATTGAATGGAGCCTATTCCTTTTCAATTCTCCATTTTCCCAACAGTCAGCAAATAGAACACCTGTGGTGCTCAGGAGTGCATCTGAGAGTATCTCGGTTTTAGAGGAAGAAGTTTGTTTATGCAGTATGGTCTGGTCTATGGTCCCTTGTGTTCCTGCTTGATTCTTATAGGAAGACATTTACTACCAGAACCTTAGAATCTCTGTATCCTCAACATGTGTTCTCATGAAGTGAGAGCATTTGGAAGTCTCTTTTACAAATATATAACACACAAAGATGCAGAGTGGGGATGGGGAGAGAGAGCACAGATACAGTGAGACAAAGGATGAACTAAATTCAGCAGTGCTACTCAGTAGACACTATGTTGAAAATAAACTATATGGGCTGGGGATGTGGCCTAGTGGAAAGACTGTTTGCCTCGTATACATGAGGCCCTGGGTTCAATTCCCCAGCACCACATACACAGAAAATGGCCAGAAGTGGCGCTGTGGCTCAAGTGGCAGAGTGCTAGCCTTGAGCAAAACGAAGCCAAGGACAGTGCTCAGGCCCTGAGTCCAAGGCCCAGGACTGGCAAAAAAAAAAAAAAATGTTTACTCTGGCTATTCTGTCTCCTGTCATTGAAGATTTGATCCTTAAGCATTTGCTGTCACACAGAGGATGGTCCTTACAAGTACTTGTCAAACTTAACTTTTCAAACTTAGTAGATTCCAGGCAAGCCTTGATTAGGAGCTGTTACTACTAATTTCCCTGTTGCTTAAATTTGGCCCAAAAGTATCCTACTTGGAAAAACTGCACAGCATGTCACCTCTGCCAACATGAGATCAGACCAACTGAGTCATTTCATTCCAGCAAGGAGATACCTACTGGGACAAAGCTTATCCTGGCAATGAAGAACCATAAAGAAACAGGGAAAAAAACTTGAGATACCAGGGTGTTTTATCAGATTCCAAATGGAGACAACTTGTTCTCAACTTTTCAGATGTAACTAAGGCAAAGAAGTTAAGAGAAAACAGTTTCTAAGCATGGTTACTTGATGCCCATGCCTTAGACAGTTTCTCATATTGATCTAGGAAAAGCCCTAATGCCTCTGGTTCAGGTTTCTTTTTTTTTTTTTTTTTTTTTTTGGCCAGTCCTGGGCCTTGGACTCAGGGCCTGAGCACTGTCCCTGGCTTCTTCCCGCTCAAGGCTAGCACTCTGCCACTTGAGCCACAGCGCCGCTTCTGGCCGTTTTCTGTATATGTGGTGCTGGGGAATCGAACCTAGGGCCTCGTGTATATGAGGCAGGCACTCTTGCCACTAGGCTATATCCCCAGCCCTGGTTCAGGTTTCTTAAACACATTTTCTCCTCTGACACAATGTATACCTAATAAAATATGACATTAAAGTTATTGACCTATGAGAGCAGGCAGGTTCCTCTGAGGGTGACAATCACTTTTGTCTTTGTAAGTTCTAATGGGTTGACATGGATCTTTCCTTCCATTTGCTTCCTTTTGCTGTAATTGTCTTGTTAAATTTGTTTCCTCTTGCTTAGAGTTCATCAATTTCCAATGATGCTGTGACTACTACCACAAACTCTTATCTGCCAGGGCCTTGAGTCAGACCTCTGTGAAGATACCCTAAATGCCATTCCCCTACCATTAACCCTTTCCAGCTTGAAGAAATTAGAGTGGTCGTCATCCATTTCCCTAATGGCAGTTCAGATGACTTCTAAGGAAAGAGATGAAAAAGTAAACAAGAACTCAGGGCCCCTGAGTCCCATCTTGACCTAGCAAGTAGAAACCAGATAGAAAAGAGACATTGTTACAAGACATCTTGCTTTTTCCCCTCCATAGCCTCTTCTAGTACAGATAAAAGAAGAGGATTTCTAGAATGGACTCAACTAGAATGCTGTGGGACCTGACCAATAAAGTGTCAACTTCTGAAACACCTCATTATGAAAATGGCAACAAAATAGAGCATATTCCAGGGTAAAATGTCCCCTGGGTTCAGCCACTGAGACACAGAGTGGACACAGAACATCTGAGGCCTTCTAGTAAGATACTTTCCTTTGCACTCACTCTCCTTTGTCCTGGACTTCCGTTTTTGAACTGCCAAGACAAGAACCTGAGAAGACTCCAGTGTCTGAGGCTCACAGTGGAGCTACAGCACTGGCAGGATCTGCCTATGGCTGAGCTGCACCACAGAGCAGGCATGTCTGCTGCTGAGATGCAACACAACGCAGGTGTTGCCTGCTACAGGGTTGCAGCAGTAGGGGCATCTTTGCTGGCCCTGGAGCCAGAAGGAACATGACATCAGAAGGAAGACATGCACATGCAACTTTAGCAAGGTTACATACACAAGACACATCTGTATCCATTTAAATTTATTCCCTCCATCATATTTCATAGTTTTCACAAACTATGCAGATGGTGGTCATGTTTTGTTAAATTTCTATATAAGAGTTTCAGTTTTTTTAACTTTATAAACATACTTCAATTGTTTTGCTATTAAAATCTTAAAGTTTAAATTGCTTATTATAAATGTATCAAAAGGAAATTGCCTAAATACTGGCCTTGTATATGTAATATTGCTAAATTCTTTTATTAAATACAGTATGCTATGCTTCGTGAAAGTAGGATTAGTCTTTTGATTTGCATGCCTTTTCTCTTTTCCATTGCTTCTTGTACTAGCTATAATTTTAGTATGATGCTCAATAGAAGCCATGAAAGCAGACATCTTCAACTTTGTAATAACACTAGAGGTAAATTTAGTTTTTCTATGTTAAGTATAAAGTATAATATCTGTAAATGAAGTGTCAGCAGACAAATCTAAATAAAAATTTTAATTGGCTCTGTCATACTAAGTTCCCTTGTTATTCTTGCTTGGTTGTGAATTTATTAAAATATTAATATTGTAATGAAGAGAAGCAAGGATAATGAAGTGAAAAAAATCCCAAGGTATTGCTGGACACTGATGGCTCCTACCTGCAAATCTACCTATTCAGAAAGCTAAGTTCTGGGGGTCACAGTTGAAAACCAGCCCAAGACAAGTCTGTGAGACTATTCAATTATACACACACACACACACACACACACACACACACACACACACACACACACACACACACACACACCAGAAGTAAAGCTGTGTCTCAAGTGGTAGAATGTTAGCCTGGAGAAAAAATGCACAAGGCCCTGAGTTCACCCCCCAGACTGGCACACACAAAATAATATTTTTTCAATGTATATCCTACAAAATTAAGAAAAGTGAGGGAAAGGAAAAGGAGTTGGTTGGGAGGGATGGATGAAAATGCTGAAAGAGGAGACATTGATCAAGATGAATTTTACTCATCAACTACTTTATTGAATGGCAGCTCCTTTGTACAACTATTGAAAAACAACAAAAATATTTTTTAAAAAGTTCTTAACTAGACACTAGTGGCTTATGTTTATAATCTTAGCTAGTCAAGAGGTTGAGATCTGAAAATCCTGGTTCAAAACCAGCCCAGGTAAGGAAAGTCTGTGAAAGTCTTATCTCCAATTAATTACCAAGGAAGCCAAAATTGGAGCTGTGGCTCAAGTAGTAGAGAGCTAGCCTTGAACATAAAAGCTCAACAGCAGTGCCCAAGCCCTGAGTTCAAGTCCCAGGACTAGCATAAAAGTAAAACAAAGCAAAACATATTGCTAATAATAGCATTGTTTTTATTAAAAGATTCCTTTTTCATCTATTGAAATGATAAATCCATTTATAGAGTGAATTGCACAGGTTGATTTCCTATTGATAAAAAGGATTCATGTGTCCAGTTTAAATTCTTTGTATGGTGTATCAACTTTGGACACATCTTGCCAGATCCAATTTGTCAAGACTTCATTAAAGTCTTATCTCTGATGAATATTTGCCTGTAGTTTGGTAAGCTATAGTTTTTTGTTAATTCACTTAGTGTTTTATTCTTAGTGAGCTATTATTTGAAATCAGATCTTGGCAGCTTTTCAAGTTATGGGCTTAAGTAACCCACTTGCTTCAGCTTCCCACAAAGGTTTATTAAAGGCATGGATTACCAAGCTTTAAGATTACTTTTATGGTAAAAATTAGAAATATATAGTCTATATATTTTATGCTTTTCAACAGTAATGGAGTTAGAACTCAGGGCCTTCTGATTCCCAAACAGATGACCTACCCTGGAGCCATGCTGCTTGCATCCATGGTTTTTCTCTCTAGCGTGACTTCTTTCATGACTCAGAAGGTGATGTAGTTGAGTGAAGGCTTTATCACAAGCTTATAGCGAAGCCATGGGCAGAGAGGCCAGACTGAGCATATCTGCACTTTGCCCACTGACAGCACTCCTGCGGCCTGAGGAAGACCATCTGCCTCCTGAGGTTTTACTCAGAGTAAACCATCCGCTACGAGGGGGCGTGTCGGTGGGCGGGGCCGGGGCGGAGCTGTCTTCCAGCGGCGGTGCAGCGGCGGGAAGCTCCCGAGCTTCCCACGGAGTCAGCGTCCCCGGAGAAAGCTCCCGGGACTGGGCCGGCCGAGTGGCAGGACTCAGCGTTCTGAGCCCGGCGACTTCCGGGCGGCGGAGCTCTGCCCCTCCTTTCTTTTCTCTAGGTCAGGTCTCCTTCTGGCTGCGCTGGACCTGCGCACGCGGGGGACTTCCGCATCGGGCCCTCCAGCCTCCCGCAGCGTCCCGCAGCGCCCTGGCGGGCAGCAGCCTGAGTGGTAGCGGCGCGCCTGGTGCTCGGCGCCAGCACCTGCTACTGCCATCTACAGGCTGAGGCGGGGCCCGCGGCGAGGCGGCCGGGGGCATCGGCTGAGCCCCTCTGGATCTGCAGGTAAGGCGGGGGTTGGGGGGGGGGGCCTGCCCGGCAGGTGTAGGGCAACTGACACCAAGGCCTCCCTGGCCAGGGCGGGCCCAGTGGCTCCTCTGAGCTCGCAGTGAAACAGCAGCCCAGCGGGAGGAGGGCGGGGAGCTCCAGTGGAGAGGGCAATTGCCCCCTGAGAGAGTGGGCAGTCCTGAGCCACCTCCTGGCATCAAAAAGATGGCCCCAAAGTCTTCTGCCTGCTTCAGGCGTCAAAGCAGAGGACTGCCAAAGGCCTGCTGATGGCCTCCTGCTTTAAAGCTTGCTGTGGGTCTTTGTGCTGTGGAAGGGATGCCGGGACTGTGGTGGGGACAGCTGGTGGGAGGGGGTGGGGGGGGGGGGCTAGAGCCAAGGATGAAATTCTACTTGTGCCAGCATGGGGGCTGTTCTGCCTGTAGTTTATCCTGCCTGGGGGGGAGGGGGAGGGAGAGAGATGCTGGAAACTGGAACTATTGAGAGAGAGAGACAGAGAGAGACAAAGAGACAGAGACAGAGACTGAGAAGAGAGGGAAGGAGGAGGAAGAAGAGGAGGGGGAGGGGGAGGAGGGGGGAGAGGAAGGAGAGGAAGAGGAGGAGGAAGGGGAGGAGGAGGCTGGAAACTGGAACCTTGCCTGTGAGAGACACTGGATATAGGTCTGTTTACAAGGTTGTCTGCTGGATATGGGTCTGTTTAGAAGGTTTAAATCGTCATGGTTGAGTTTGAGGATATCAATTTTTGCTAGGAAAGCATCCAATTCTTCCAGGTTCTCGATTTTGTTGGTGTCAAAGTTTGCAAAATAGTCCCTTATTGTGTTCTGGATTTTGATTGTTTCTGTGGTGATGTTACCTGTTTCATCTCTGATCTTGTTTATTTGGGTAGTGCTGCCTTTGTTTTTTGGTCAGATTTGCTAGGGTTCTGTCTATGTTGTTAATTTTTTCAAAAAATCAACTCTTCATTTTGTTGATTCTTTCGATGGTTTATTTTTACTCTAAGTCATTTAATTCTTATTTGGTTTTAGTTATTTGCTTCCATCTATTGGCTTGGTGTTTGGCTTGTTGTTCTCTTTCTGGGAGCTTAAGGTGATCCCTTAAGTTTTTGAGTTGCTATTTCTCCAGTTTGTTGATGTAGGTACTCAGAGATATAATTTTTCCTCTGAGTACTGCCTTTGCTGTGTTCCAAAGGAGCTGGTACTTTGTGTGCTCATCTTAGTTTAATCCCATAAACATTTGGATTTGTGTTCTAATTTCTTCAATGACCCACTTATGGTTCAGCAACGTGTTGCTTAGTCTCCATGAATTGTGGGATTTTCTGTGGTGACTGTTTGAGTTGAGCTCTAATTTTATTCCATTGTGGTCTGAGAGAATGTAGGGAATGATTTCGATACTTCTGAGTTTGTACATATTTTCTTTGTGCCCTTTGTGTGATCTATTTTGGAGAAAGTTCCATGAGCTGCTGAAAAGAATGTGTATTCTGGTGTTGCTGGATGGAATATTCTGTAGATCTTGGTTAAGTCTAGTTGGTCCATGCAGTTGTTTAGTTCTGAGGTTTCTTTGCTTCGTTTTTGGTGTGTTGATCTGTCCAGATGTGACAGTGGAGTGTTAAAGTCTCCAACTATCAATGTGTTTGGATCTATGAGTGTTTTTAGAGTCAGTAGTGTTTGTTTGATGAAGTTGGGTGCTCCTGTATTTGGGGTGTAGATATTTAGGATGGTTATATCCTCCTGTAGGAGAGATCCTTTTATTAGTATGTAGTAACCTTCTTTGTCTCTTCTTACCTTTTTTAATTTGAAGTCAATTTTATCTGATACGGGGATTGCAATTCCAGCCTGCCTATGGGGGCAGTTTGCCTGGTAGATTTTATTCCAGCCTTTCACTTTTAGAAGATATTTGCTTTTGCTGGATAGATGTGTCTCTTGGAGGCGGGTTCATTTCTCTATCTTTATTGTAATCTTGATTATTTTCCATGTGTAGTATATTTTCCATGTGTAGGACTTTCTGTAAAGCTGGTGTGATGGAAATATATTGTTTCAGTTTTTCCTTACTGTGGAAGACTTTTATTTGACCATTTGACCTTCAGGTATGAATGAGATTTTAGCTGGGTACAGTATTCTTGGTTGATAGTTTTTTTGTTTTGTTTTGTTTTTAGGGTGTAGTATACCTCATTCCAGGCTCTCCTTGCTTTCATGGTCTCTGCTGAGAAGTCTGGGGTAATTCTGATTCATTTTCCTTTATATGTGATTATTTTCCTCTCCCTCGAAGCTTTAAGGATTCTTTCCTTGGACTGCATTGATCCTGTTTTGATCAAAATGTGTAGGTGGGATGTCCTATTCTGATGTGGTCTGGTCTGTTTGGGGTTCTAAATGCTTCTTGTATCTGGATAGGCCTATCATTCTGGATATTTGGGAAATTCTCAGCTAATATTCTGTTAAATAAGTTGCCTATTCCATTGACTTCTTTCTCTAGGTTTTCCTTGATACCTATTAGCCTTAAATTGGGCTTCCTGATTGTATCTTGGAGCTCCTGGAGTGATCTGTTTTGCTGATTGGATTGGTTTTGTATAGTTTTTTGTTCTTTCTCCATAGATTGTAGGGAATCTTCAGTTCCTGAGATTCGATCCTCTGCTTTATATAGTGTGCTCTGTAGGCTAGCTACTTGATTTTTAATCTCCCTTCCTCTTACTGGTCTTTCTTGATGGCTTCCAGGTCTTAAGTCCTGTATGGACTTCTTTACTTCATTAATTTGGTTCTAAGTGCTGTCTCTCAAATCTTTTAGCTGGGTAGCTCTCTTGGACTCTTGAAGTTCATTTATCTTTCTATTTGTGTTGGCCATGAAATCCTCTATTACTTTATGGACGGATTGATGTATTAATCTTTGGTTCGCCTCCTCATGCTCTAGAATAGCTGTCTGAAGAGATTCAAACTTTTCATTTAACATTTTTATCAGTAGAGTTTGTAGAGCATTTTGAGGGTTCTCTTCTAGGTCTTTGATTGATTGCTCTGCTTCCTTCTTGTTTGGAGTGGGAGATGAGATTCCCTTGTTTGCCATCTTTCTTGTGCTTCTTCTGCCCATTTTGGTTGGAAATGCCAATTTACAAGCACCAGTGAGCACCATTTAAGATCCAAAGCAGACCTTACCAAGCACTGTTGTATAAATCTTAGAAGTTCACAATTATATACAGATATCTTCCCTCTCTTTTTTGTATATAAAAGCAAATTTGGTGTGCCAGAAGAATACAATTTTTTTTTTTTTTTTTTTTTTTTTTGGCCAGTCCTGGGCCTTGGACTCAGGGCCTGAGCACTGTCCCTGGCTTCTTCCCGCTCAAGGCTAGCATTCTGCCACTTGAGCCACAGCGCCGCTTCTGGCCGTTTTCTGTATATGTGGTGCTGGGGAATCGAACCTAGGGCCTCGTGTATCCGAGGCAGGCACTCTTGCCACTAGGCTATATCCCCAGCCCCAGAAGAATACAATTTTAATGTAACAACCAACCCCGAACCCTGTATTCAGTAGTTACTTATTTACCATTATAACCCTATGAGCAATTTTTATTCTCATATTTAGTTCTTTTTGGACTAGTGGGATTTCTCTATGAACCTCTTTGACTCACTCGTATTGAACAAGGATACCCTCTATCCTATAACCAGGGGTCAATGGAGTCTGGAGGTCCTAGAAGTAAATTTAGGAGGGTAAGTTAGGGGTATTGAAGAGAGTAGAGTAAAATGAATGGGGGATGATGATTTTGGTTTAGTTTCAGTGAAATGGAAAGGTGGAGAAGAGTAGAATCGGTAGAAAGAGCGAGGTTAAAATAATAGACAAAATGGAGAGTCAACAGAAAAGAGTAAAGGGATTAGTCAAAGGAAAGTAATTTTAAAGGGGGTGGATCTACTCTGACCCTCCTCCCCTAATAGTTAAATCCTGGGGCTCTGTGGTTAGCACAGCTTGCAGGTAGGACTTAGATGTCCTCTGTAGTTGGGGGAAGCTGAGCAATCTCCAGAACCGTAGCTCCTCCCATCTGCTGTGGGACTGCTGCCTTTAAAGTCTGGCTCTGAATAGGCTTGGACTCAGCCAGGTGGGGTGCCTGGGTCCTGGTTTACCTGGCTGAGAGCTGCTTGCCCTAGGGGAGGTTCCTCCCTCTTGGGCAGGGTGACCTCCTGGGCAGAGCTGGCTGTGGAATTCAGCTGTTTGCTGGTGAGACTTGGGCTTTTGTAATGGAGCTGTTTATCTGTCTCAGGAACTGTTTACTCTCCTGTCTGTTTGCTCCTTCCTGCCAGTAGCTGCTTGCCACTTTGGGTTTGATTTTAGAAATTCCTGCTGCTGGAGAGTCGGCAGCCACCGAGTCAGCGGGGCACCACTGGCTGAGTTTACCTGAGTCTGTGCGTCTCAGCCTGAGGAGAGATACTCCCAGGTGGGCAGAGGGATTGTCTTCTGAACAGAGCTAGCTCTCACTGTTCAGTTACTCTTGCCCTTTGCAAAGATGGCCCCTGTAATGGAGTCACCCCCCACAAGGGAGGGGATTCCTGGTTCCTGCTAGAGTCCACCACTCAGTCTCCAGCAAAAAAGATGATAAAAGGATGGATTTATTGGGGAAGTAAAAAGCAAACCGACTGGCCAGAGTCGCAGCCCATACTCGAGACCTGGAACTGCGACCACGTGTTGCCTTTCAGGCCTGGTTATATAGGCAAACATCACATAGTCAAACCTGCCACACGCAGGTGGCCAATGGGGTTACCACCCTTACAGAGCGTGCTATGTCATATGCAGGTGGCCAATGGAGTTACAGTCTGTCTCCCAGTATCTGTTTGAACCAACCTATTATTCTAGTTAGAATTGTATTTGGTGGGGCTCCCAGGATGCAGGTGAATACGCCTACTCATGGGAGGGCACAGGTTTAACCTTGAACATTCCTTGAACCTTCCACATCTCAAGAGGTCAAGTGCTTTACACAATCTTATCACAGCAAAGGGGAACTTCCCTGGATAGGGTGGGGAGATCTTAGTGAAGATGGAATTGGCTTCTGCTCTCTTTAACTAATCTTGAATGGAGTCAATCTGATACCCCTCCAACAGCCAATGATGGCGCTGGCCAGATCTGACCTCCCTATTACAGCTCTTTCATCCTTGCTTTCCCCAGGCCTGCTTTATTTCCAGTCTGCTCTGGCCAGGTCTATGCCAGAGGCAAAGATGGCACTTTGCTCTGGTGATGGGGGAAGGGCTGCCTTCTGTGGATGTGAGTGAGAATGTCTTTCATGGGGTATTCACACTTTCTCTGCTATTTTGGCCCATTTCATTGTGTATATGTACTACATTTTCTTGATCCACTCATCTACTGAGGGGCATTGGGTTGGTTTCATATTTTAGTTGCAGTGCTCAGCCTGCTATTGGCATCTGTCTGCCGCCGTCTGGAGGATTTCTTCATGGTCGCCACTGTGTGCTTTAGGTGCGCGGGGTGTGGGGCGCTGTGCCAGCGCTAGTGTGGCGGCAGGACACCACCTGGAGCTCAAATCTGTGTTTTCAGGCCAGCAAAGTCGATATTTCCTTTCTGGCCAGAATCCCTGTACTGTTATAACTTACTTGGGCTGTCTTTCTAGGAGTAAAAGTTTCTCTGGGATGGGAAAACTGCGATGTCGGAGGGAGCTTAGCTAGGGCTCTGCTGCTCCTCAGCTGTCTTCCTGGAAGTCACTTTTGAGACCTTTACAGTTAAGTCTTTGAAAAATGTTTCTTAAATTCATGATTTTTTACTTTTAAAATTATGGGTGGAAGTAGTGTTGTGCCAAGTCGTGAAACCACCACCAAGAAGACCACCGAGACTCAGACATTCCGAAATGCAAAAGCAAGGCAAGGCTTTATTTAAGCGAGCTGCAACTTGGGCCTCGTCCTACCCACCGACACAGCGGAGGTTAGGAGGAAGCCCCGAGCTGTGATTACACAGGGCTTATAAAGGGAAAGAACAGGGTTACAAGAATCAGGTGTTCAAGCAAGCAAGATTAGGACACAGGTACAAATCTGATTGGCTCAGGGTTCGATTCTAAAATGGGGTTCACGTGGTAAAATGGGGCCGGACTTCAAAGTCTGGCACTTCATTTCCCCCTTTTTCTTTTTGGTACCTTGGGAGCCAATCATGGCTCCATTCTGTCCATTTCAATGGCTTGCATGTCTAGGGGATGATATAGAGGTAAGTCATGGGCCAGTAGGGCCCAATGTAGTAACCAAAGGGCCTGTCACCATTTCTTACAAGTATAGTCTCTGTACCTCTGTTTTGCATGCCTCTAGTTTATCCTGCCTCATCTTCCCAAAAACAACTCTGGTCCCTCGGTTTTAAAGGGGTGCTGATGGGTGAAGATCATCCATCTTCTGTAACTCTTCAGGCTGACTCAGGGGCGTTGAACCTTACCTACCTTAACTTTAACTCTCTCTCTCCCGTTCCTGTGTAGGAGCAGACCAGACAACCCCGCATATAGAGTGGACTGGACGGGCGCCCGTTAGAAGGGCCTCCCGGTCCAGTCCTTCAGGTTCAGGGTGGTAGTGGGAAGCCTGAGCCCCCTGTGGAGGGCTTGAGGTGTTCTCCAAGTCCTCCAGGACTGCCCATATGAGCGTGTCCACTCCGGCTGGTCCTTCACTACCTACAGGTTCAGATTCAAGTGGCTGGCCTAAACAGAAAACAAAACTACAAATCACACAGACACAGACACACAGAATGAACAGCGCTATTTTCTTACCTTCGGAGTCTGGGGTCTCGGGGGTCTCTGGGGCTATCCTGGACGAAACCCCAGATGTTGTGCCAAGTCGCGAAACCACCACCAAGAAGACCACCAAGACTCAGACATTCTGAAATGCAAAAGCAAGGCAAGGCTTTATTTAAGCGAGCTGCATCTCGGGCCTCGTCCTACCCACCGACACAGCGGAGGTTAGGAGGGAGCCTCAAGCTACAATTACACAGGGCTTCTAAAGGCAAAAAACAAAGTTACAACAATCAGGTGTTCAAGCAGGCAAGATTAGGACACAGGTACAAATCTGATTGGCTCAGGGTTCGAGGCACCCCAGGGGTGGTCAGAGTTAAGCATTCCCAGTGGTTAGAGTTCTAGACCGACTGGGCCCTAATGGGTCTGCTCACAGGGCCTGCTTATCTCAGGTTCACGTGGTAAAGTGGGGTTCACGTGGTAAAGTGGGGCCTGACTTCAAAGTCTGGCACTTCAGTAATACTGAAGGTACAGGAGCTCAGGGTGCTAGTTGATTATAATGATCCATGTGGTCACTAGTCTTATATGTAATCAGAAAGTATGGGCTTTGTGCTCATTGAGCTAGACCTGCATTCTGAGCTTAGCTGTCATAGATACTGGAACAAGTTCTTTTTTTTTTCATTAATGTATTGTCAGAGTTATGTACAGAGGGGTTATAGTTTCATATGTGGCGCAGTGCGTACATTTCTTATCCAACTTGTTACCTCCTCCCTCATTTCCCCCCCACTTCTACCCTCCCTGTTTCCCTCTCCCCCTTGAGTTGTGCAGTTGGTTTATACCAGATAATTTTGTAGGTATTGCTGTTGCCTTGGTTTGTCTTTTTATCCTTTGTCTCTCGATTTTGCTATTCCCTTTCCCTTCCCTAGTTCCAATACACATATATGCAATATCCAGGGCACCAAAATCACAGTGACATCAGAGGTTAAACCACAGGAAAGAAAGACAAAAGAAAAAGGGCATATTTTCAAATGGTATGTTGAAAATCACAACAGTGTTAAACCACTTGTTTCCATAACTCGGAGTTTATTTCACTTAGCATCATTTTATGTGTTCATATGTACGTAGCTATTGAGCTATTGTGCTCTTCTGTTAGGATAGTCCTAGACGTGTAGTAATTATTCCTGATAAGGGAAACCATAAAGTCTGTGTTTCTTTGGGTCTAGCTCACTTCACTTTGTATGATTTTTTTCCATGTCCTTCCATTTCCTTATGAATGTGGCAGTGTCATTCTTTCTGACAGAGGCATAGAATACCACTGTGTATATGAACCACATTTTCTTGATCCACTCATCTACTGAGGGGCATCTGGCTTGGTTCCATATTTTAGCCATTACAAATTGTGCTATGATGAGCATAATTGTGCTGGTGGCTTTAGTGTGATCTTGTAATCTTTTGAGTAGATGCCCAAAAGTGGGGCTTCTTGGTCTTAGGGGAGCTCTATGTTTACCCATACTGCTTCCCAGAGTGGTTGAACAAGTTTACACCCCCACTCACAGTATAGTAGGGTTCCCTTTTGGCCACATCCTCTCCAGCATCTGTTATTATTAGTTTTCTTGATAATGGCCATTCTTATTGGAGTGAGGTGGAATCTCAATGTTGTTTTGATTTGCATTTATTTTATGGCCAGTGATTTTGAGCACTTCTTCATGTGTCTCTTGGCCATTCTGGTTTCCTCTTCAGAGAAGTCTCTTTTTATGTCTTTAGCCCATTTGCTGAGGGGGCAGTTGGTTCTTTGAGAATTTGTTTTGGAGGAATTTAATTTTTTTGAGTTGTACATAGATATGAGGCCTTCCTCTGTTTGTTGTATGGCCAGTAAAGATCTCCCAATCTGTGGACTTTCTATGTATCTTGCAAGCTATAGCCTTTGCCATGCAGAAGCCCTGCAGTTTGATGCAATCCCATTTGTCCAACCTTTGTTTGATTTGTTGTGTTTCTGGGTCTTTGTTAAGTAACTTTCATCCTGTACCAAGGAGCCCAGGTGTTTCTCCTATTCCTTCTTGTAAAGTTTTCAGGGTATCTGATTATTACCTTAAGGTCTTTGATCCATTTGGAATTGATTCTGGTGCAGGGTGGTATATAAGGATCTAGCTTTAGTTTGTTACAGATGTTGAACCAGTTTTGCCAGCACCGTTTGTTGAAGAGGCTGTCTTTCTTCCATCCTATTTTTTTTTTAGCTCCTTTATCAAAGATTAAGTAGGCATAGGTCTGTGGGTTAATTTCTGGGTCTTCAGTTCTGTTCCATTGGTCCTCAGACCTGTTCTTGTGCCAATACCAAGCTGTTTTTATTACTATAGCTTTGTAATACAGCTTGAGGTTTGGTACTGAAATTCCTCCAGCACTGTTCTTTCTGCTTAAAATTCTTTTTGCTATTCAGGGTCTTATTTGGAACAAGTTCTTATCTGTATAATTGGAATCATGATAATACTTCATAAAACTGATATGGGGATTAATTCACCAGCTCTTAGTAAGTGCTCAATTAATAGTATATCTTGTCTGGATACTTGATATGTAGCAAAGTACTCTTTTGTGATACTGCTGAACTGGGTAGGATTATTGACAGAAGTTGTCAGAAGTTAAAAGGAATGTCTCAGGAGTAAGAAAACCTTGACTATCTGGAAGTAAGAAAAGATACCGATGTTTAAATAAATCTGCTAAAGAATAAGAACAGAAAACCAAGAGTCATGCTTAGTTTTCAGTCCAGTAAGAATACAGATATGACATTTTGATTTTTTTTCCATTAATAAGCTCTCCTTTAAATTTATCACAGGCTCTGTTACTGTCAAGGTCCCATCTTCTCCTCAAACCTATTTACAGTTATCAGGAAAAGAGGTTGATATGAACCCAGAAGTCAATGTTCAGGAAGTGGCTGAAGATGATAAAGATGATGGTGTAACAATTATAGGTAAGGAGGCTGCATTTTCCCTTGTATGGACTTGCTACTGTTGGTTTATAAGTAGAAATATGGTATAGTTCACTTCGGTCATAGTCCTTTTGTTCTTTTTCATTCTCACATTTAATGTTGACAATTATCATAGCATGATATAGACAATTAGTTTGAAAAGACCTGCATAGATTATTTTAGAACCCTCCTTCCTGCTATCCTAGATAAAACTGATTTGAAAAATTGTCTGGAATGGCTGCTTTCTAATTCTTGGACTTAACAGGCAACATGTGATGCAAGATTAAAGATAATGTTACATGATTAAATAGAATTTTATTGAACTTATTGGTTTGCTTTTATAGTACAGCAAACTCTCAGTCCAAAAAGATTCATGTATTTTCCATTACATCCAGCTACACAGATTGTTAATACTATTTTTTTCTTATAGATACAATGTTTTAATAAGCACTATAGTAAATGCTGGTGGATTTTCTATTAAATTCTCACAGAATGGCATCAAGAACACTGAAATTACTCTGTAGGAAGATGCTTATTACTTCATAATTATTATGAAGCTCCTTAAACTACTTGTTTTTATTTATTTGTTATGTCTTGCTGGTTCTGACCAACAAACTCTGCATAAAGAAATGCTCATGCAATAATCTATCATATTTACTATCTCAGTATCAAATAATTAATATTCCAACACCACCTGAGGTGAGAAATGGGCTTATTGACAAGTATTGTTAGTCTGAAGATCTCTTCCCCAACCTCTGCTTTTATAGGCTCATTGTGGCCCAGGGCTTTTTAAAGAGATACATTCTAAGAGATAGATAGCAAGCAATCAGAAATATGAAGATAAGTACCTTCAGGGCTTTATACCTGTCTTTTGACAGGATTACTGCAAAAGGTCAAACACTCAGACAGTATCATTCAAACACCAGCCAGATCTGCAGTCAATTACAGTCTCCATAGTGTTCTAGAGTTTCCACAGGGTCCTGTGCTTGGACCCTTATTTTCTAAACCAGGAAGGGCCAAATTAAAAAGAGGTCTTTTGTACTCAGTGTACTCAGTGTAGCAATCAAGGTTACAGTTGGATATTGTACTTCATGCCTAGGATTTCAGCTACATGGGAGACAGAAATAGGAGGCTCACAGTTCAAGCCAAATCCATAATACTAGCCTAAATCTGGCCTGAACAAAAGCAGGAAACCCTATCTTAAACACAAGCTAAAACTAAAAGATTCCGCTGGGGGTGGGAGGAGAGACATGGCTCAAGTAAGTATAAGACCCCAAGTTCAATTCCCAGTGCTATCAAAAAGAAGGGAAAAATAGATACTGATTAGCAGAGTCTTAGAGTTCTGGAGGGCACTCTGCACAGCTGGACCCCTGGTAGCTCTGGGCATTGTCTCTGAGAGGTATATTAAGGGGTTAGTGTGGAGGGTGCTCATATGAAGAGGCAGCAGTCTTTCTTAGAGCAACTTGTATTTTCTTTTCATCTTTAAACTATTTGGTCCCCAAAAGGCCTCAAGCCTTTATTTATCATGTAGATGAAATAATTGAAGCAACTCAGAAAATCAGAGCAGTTTGGTTTCCCCCACCACCATAAGATTTCCACTCTGAAACTTAATTTTAGAAATAATGAGCAGCTTTATATGTGACTTGTTGTTATAAGCAGCTGAGCTCAGCTCATCTGGGCCTTCCTCAGAGAGCCTTTGAGGCAGAGAAGCGGAAAGACTACCCTCTGTGCTATGAGGTTTGCATTTTTTCTGTAGCATGACTTCTACTGGGTAATTTCTACAAGAAGCCAGGCCAGTAAAATTTAGTCCTCTAGGCTCAGGCTTCCCACAGGATTTTTATGTACCACGCTGTAATTTTATTTATTTATTTATTTATTTATTTATTTATTTATTTATTTATTTAGGCCAGTCCTGGGCCTTGAACTCAAGGCCTGAGCACTGTCCCTGGCTTCTTTTTGCTCAAGGCTAGCACTCTACCACTTGAGCTACAGCGCCACCTCTGGCCGTTTTCTATATATGTGGTACTGAGGAATAGAACCCAGGGCTTCATGTATTTGAGGCAAGCACTCTTGCCACTAGGCCATATTCCCAGCCCCTGTAATTTCATTTTATTTTATTTCCTGTTCCATGGTTTCCTTTGCTGTTGCTGTCACTGATAAATAGCTCTCAGCTGTATAATTCTTAGAGTGATTTGTGTGTATAATATGCTGTTCTGAGGTCAAAGGAAAGCCCAGGACTTCTCAGGCTAAGATATTTATTTACCAAAATACTAAAACTTATGCACCACATGTATTCTTTGGTAGTGTGTCCTCTGATTTTATTTTTTTCAGTACTGGGAATAGAACTCACGACCTTGTACTACAGCACTTTACCATTTGAGCCACACCCTGGTCCTTTTGCTTTCTATTTAGTTTGCTTTGCAGATAAACTCTCATGATTTTCTTGGCAGGCCTCAGATCCTGATCTTCCTATTTTCACCTCCAGAGCAGCTGGGACCATAGATATGAGCCACCATACCCAGCTTGTTTTTTATATAAGGTCTTTTTTCCAAGTTGGCCTTAAAATGCAGTGTTTTCTGAGTAACTGGAATAACAAGTGTGCACACTACATCCAGTTATATTCTCTTAATTTTTATTGAGAACTTTCTCAGTTTTGTATCCATATATGGGACATGTAATAGTCTGGGAATGGTTTAGATAGCATTTGTAATAAGTTGACTTCACTATTGGGTTTTAGACTTGGTTCATCAACTTAAATATGAAATTTGATTGTGGCATATCAAACCTCCAGCAGAAATGCATGTGGTACAAAGTCTTTCTCAACTTCACAATTTACATATTCAGAGTATTAGAGTTAAGTATTCTGCCAGTCAAAGGACTGGTGTTTGTCCCTATCAATTTAGAAGAGAAACTGGCACAACTGAGTTCACTTAATTTTAGTCCATTTGTAAATATGCAGCATCTAATAATTTATTTGTTATCAAACTAAAACAATGAGTTAGAATTCTCAGCTTATATTTGAACCAAAGAGTTATGTAAATAATACTTGGTGATTTATGTTTTGTGGTTTATAATGGTAAGTTGGTTTATGGGTTGGAGAAAAGGTTGAAATGGGGCAAGCTTATATGAGGCTATTTTTTAAATCTAGAGATAGTGTTTTTTCTAAATGAAAAAAAGTACAGTCTTGATATGGCTTTTAGAAACAATACTATTTTTTGAACACATTGAAACTTTGCTTTTATCTAAGCTTGTAGCACATTCATCAGCTAGGTAAATATACTCAGGAATCAGTTTTGCTTCTATTCATCCGTAGGCTTTCTCTGTAAAGGCCACTAGTGTTTATATGACATTCTTGAAAAGACAGAGAAAAACAGTGAAGTCCTCCCGGCAAGATGAAGTTAAACAGACTAAGTAACATCCTATCAGAAACAAATGACACCAAATTGAAGGATTTGACTCAGGTCCTCATGCTTGTGCTCTACCATTTGGCCACAGCCCCAGTCCTTTTCTTTTTGTTTTTCAGGTAGAGTCTCATGCTTTTGCTTTTGTAGTCTCATACAGTGATCATCCTCCCAAAGTATTTAGGATTGCCAAAATGTGTCACCAAGCCACCTTTTATTAAAACAAAGCAAAACAATTTTCAACACAATAGACATCAGACAATGAAAGAAAGTGATCACTGAAGAATGAAAAACAAATGAGAAGAGGTCTGCTGATAGTAGCCCTGCAGTTTACCACAACTAATTCAAGTCTCTGCCTTGATGGGAATTACCAGGCTACTATTCAAAGTAAAAGGAACTACTACAGAGCCTGGAAGATTCCTTGAGATGAGTCTATAGAGACAAAGTGCTAGAGACTAGAATGTCATGCTCATACAACTCTAGGAATAATGTCTATTCCACCCACCAGCATGGAAACAAAAGTCCTAACTCATGGGGCTTTGAGTAGAACACTTGAATAGTTGGAAGCAAATTGTCTTAAATTGGTCACTACTCCAGAAGTGGGTAACAGACCATAAAATCTGAGGTGAAATACTTGCCAGGTGCCAGTGGCTCATGCCTATAATCCTAGCTACTCAGGAGGCTGAGATCTGAGAATGGTGGTTCAGAGACAGCCTGGGCAGTAAAGTCCACGAGACTCTTATCTCCAATTAACCACCGGAAGTTGTGCTGTGGCTTCAAGTGGGAGAGTGCTAGCTTTGAGCAAAAGAACTCAGGGATAGCACCCAGGCCCTGAGTTCAAGCCCCATGACTGACAAAAAAAAAAAAAAAAAAAAGAAATACGTAAACTTTCTAAGTAACTTAACCGCATCCTCAATATGCTCAAGATTTATGAGACTACAGAACTATTTAGCACCCAACAAACAAATTCAAAATGTTTAACATCCAGTCAGAGATTAGATAGTCCAAGAAATAACGTGATCCATAATGAAATCAATAATCAATTGAAACCAACACAGAACTCACACAGATGTTAGAATTAGTAGAGAAGTAAATAAAATACTTATAAGTATATCCCATGTATTCCAAAAGTTAAGACATGAGAAATGATTTTAGGAAAAAACCAAAATTGCATTTTTTAAAACTGAAAGCTGAATTACTAGAATTGAAAATGCAATAGATGGGATTAGACATCATCAAAGAAAAGATTCGAAGAAGGGTGTGTACAATAATTTCTTAAGCAAAGCTTACTGATTAGATTCCTGCTCAATACCTAGATTACTGTTAACTTTGTTATTAGTATCCCATGTATTAGAGGAGAAATTTAGTGGATACTATTAAAACTAACTATATTTTGTCTAAGTAAAAGCTTCCTGTGAAAATGCCTTGAGTTGTGATTTTGTTGAAAGTAGTTAATATTGATAAAATGAAGTATTTATACTTTGGAGTGGAAATGGATAGGGCGTTAGAGGTTTTGTTTGTAAAGTGTATGTGTTAAATTAATAAACTTTCAGAGTAATTTTTTCATGTTTGTGCATAAGTGTATGGTTTATTTTTCTAGTCAGCTGCTAAGCTTTGTGAGGGAACCAACTTGTCTTTACATCTTTGACCTTCCCTGAAATACTTAATATGGTGCTTCTAACAGTGCAGGGTTTATGGTATTTCTAATGTGAAGGCGGGAACCCTGCAACCTTGAGGCTCTGAAGTATATAATAATCTAAACTGCAAATAAAGCAGCAGTGGAAGGTTTCTCTGTATTAGATGTATATTAACAAAGATTCTTACAGGGTTAGGAGTGGGAGTGGGGAGGGAAACAGGAAGAAGCTTATTACTTTATAGTCTATTTTTAAACAAGAGAATTAAATTTTGCAAATTACTCTCCAGAGTTCTTTTTGTACTACCTAATGCTGATTATATTAGGTGTGTTTAGGGCTAAGCAGACAGAACTTGGAGAGTATATTGGTTAGATCTGAAATAAGGATTTTGAAAGCAAATGTCAGAATTAAATGTCAGGAAACTTTTTGCCCACTTAGTGGAAGCCACACAGTAATAAAGTAACTATTGTCCCATTTCTTGGATAGGAAAAAGCTTCTCATTTTCACAGGCAGTGGGACGTCAATTAGGAACAAGGGTTTAGACCCTCCACAAGACTTTTTGTAGGGAAGATGTATTAATGAGTTAGAGTAGAGTGTTCACAGATCCAAGCCAAAGTGTCAAGATCTTTCAGTAAATTAGTTTTTGACAAGCTAGAGAAAGCTATTTTCAAGCAACCTAAATGGAATTTGATAAACTGTGTTGCTTCTTGAGTATTGTCACTGAGAAAACATCATTTATGTTTTCCTTCTGCCAAAAGTAGTAACACTGTGTTTAGTTTCTTCTGATGCAGAAGGAAATGGGTAGAAGATCTTGTCCATTAGTAAGATTTGCAAGATTGGGAAGTTGATGAGTGATATGTTACAGAAAAGAAACCTACATAGCTGTGTTTGCATACATGTACTTTGAAAAGTATTGAGAAACTAAAAAATGTATATAGGAATTGAATCTTCTCATCCGAAACATCTCATTTTCTTGCCCCAACTACCTTCCTTCTTCCATCCTCTCTCCATACTTGCCTTGCTCTTCCCATTTCTTTCCACACAACCTAACAAAACACATTTTCTTCCGTGCTTCCTTGGGGGCTGGTTTAGCTCATGCCTACTTAATTTAATCCATATGCTTGGATCATGCTATATATTTTATACTTCAAAAATGTTCATTCTTACTATCAATTTTTTCCAGTAGACCAAAAGAACCAGCCTTCAGGGAATGACCAAGGATTCTTTCTCTGAACACTTTAGGGGTTACAGCATCAGGTCACTTCACATCTCTACCTTCAGCTTGTCCAATCGGGTTACCTTCTTAACCTCTAATGGAGTTAAGAGAGGAGTGACAGAGGAAGAGCTGGAAATAAGATGCAAGGGACAGAGTCAACTTTGGACACCTGCTTGATTATCCAAGAGAAGATGCTCAAAGTACATGGGCCACTGGGAAAAGGATGTAAAACCACAAAGGTCACTATAGAAGAGAGATTCTCTTGCTTTGACTCAAAATGTTAGCTTTAATTAGGCAAGCATACAAAATGAACCTTCGTAACTGACTACTTCTGCATATTACAAATACTGCAGCCATACACTCTGTTTTCTTTGAAAACAGTTCTCTACGTTTTTCCTATTCAGCTGCATACTTACATGGAGATGTGACTACAGTATTCCATCTTAAGGATCCGGAGCTATCTGCAGCCTATCTGAAGGTCCTGAAGGGTTTGGTAAGTAAGCAAGACACAACCAGATATCCAAAATGTGCAGATAATGGCATTTTGCCAATAACATCTCTATCTCCGTGTCAGTAATCTGAACACAGAACCAAAATAAGTACTGGTTATTCAGACAACTCTATTCCACTGAAGAACATTGACTTAGTCATTTTAGGATACTATGATTTAAAAAAAAAGTACAATAGATTAAATGGCTTAAACAATATACATTGATTTTTCACAGTTATGAAGCATGGGAGATGCAAAATGAAGGTCAAAATCAAGGTGAAAATCCTCCTCTTCAGGTGTCTGCCTCTCTCCACACTCTCCAATGGCAGAGAGAGAGACCTCTAGTCGCTTCCTCTTCTTATAGAACCCCATTTGAGGGCTCTGTTCTCATGGCCTCTCCTAAACCCATTCACTGCTCACCTCCTCATACTGTCACAAGGGAAATTAGAGTTTCAAAGTGTGAATTTGTGAGGAATGTAAGCACAAACATAACAAACAGAATCAGGAAACCTGTGCATTTTCTTTCACTCGGGTTATTACAAGGTGGGCCAAGTATTGGCTTAACTTGATTGCCAGACGAGGTCAGAATAGTAAAAAGATTTGCCTCAAAGGACCCCAGTGGAATACATTTTTATTGAAGAGTCTCAAGTTTGAATGGAAAACTGAACCAAGTTTCTTTAGTAATACCTATCACATCAATATGGCAACTTACAAAATATATTATAAAGAGGTAAATTACCTTTCAACTTAAAATCTACTCTCAAGTTTCATCAGTTTTGAAATAAGTTTGAGGACATGATATGTGATCAAACTAAAAGTAGACAACCTTTAAAGATCAAAATATACATCCCAACAGGACAACACTCTGGTAAGAAAGGTCTGGGCATCTCTGGTGGATGTATATAAGAAAGGACAAGGGAGTGAGTCAGATGTCTGGAGGCAGGCAAAGGAAGATGAGCAGAAGCCACAATGACGATCAGAGTTCTGCTCAGAGAAAATCTGCCAAATATATTCCAACATCTTGCAAGTTTGCCTAGATGTCCAACAGGGGTAATTCAACCTCAATTCTTAGTTTATTTCACTCACGAGGTCTAGCTTTTGAGTTTATTGTGAAACTGAGACTTGCTATAGAATAAACTAGATTACTCTCACAAAGGAATTTTCCTTCCACCTGAATTTAATATTTTATGTTTGAACAGTAAAAAAAATATGCCATGAGATTTGGCTTTTTTAACATAAAATTAAGAGAATTATGCAGGAAAGACCTTTGGCTTGAAATGTACACTTTGCAAGTTGGGAAAAGGGATGCTGTCATTGTCTAAGCATTCCATGTTTCCTGAGCACAGTGCTCAGAACCAAGGTTTATTACTGACACTGATTCTCACAAAAATGTCTTCAGACATTATTTCTATATTATATGGTTCTCCAAAGATCTGATGTCATTGAGAGAAGATAAAAGCCCTCGGTATTGTTGAGGAAAGGAAGGCCAGTGGGAGTAGGGTGAGAGAAAGTCCAGGGCAGGTGGAGTTCACAGTGGTAGTGAAAGGGAGGCCATTTTGTACAGATGGAAAATCACTGTTAATGTTTTAGGGATTTATGAACTGAGAACCTGGAACTGGAACTAGAGAGAGCTGGCTATTTTTCTGTCTAGTCCTGTTGGTAGATGGACCTTAAGGGATGTATATTTTGTAGTTTGACAAGGTCCTAGTTCTAATGTCAGCCCCTTTGGGAGAGGATATTGTTCCTCCCAAAACAATTCCCTTTGATTCTCTGAGAATTTTTTTTTTTTTGGTCCAGTCCTGGGCCTTGAAATCAGAGCCTGAGCACTGTCTCTGGCTTCTTTTTGCCCAAGGCTAGCCCTCTGCCACTTGAGTTACAGCGACACTTCTGGCCATTTTCTATATATGTGGTGCTGAGGAATTGAACCCAGGGCTTCATGCATACAAGGCAAGCACTCTTGCCACTAGGCCATATTCCCAGCCCAAATTTTTGTTTTTGTTTTTGTTTTATAGGCTTTGTTTTGAGATAGAGTGTTGCAGTATATCTCAGGCTGGCCTCAAACTTCCTATCCTCCTGCCTCAGCCTCTCAAGTTCTGGAATCAGCAATGTATGCTGCCGGATGGCTTCCTATAGTATGCCACTATTTATATTTTAAATGAAGTGATTTCCTATAGTAGAAGTAACATAAGCATATTACTCAAAATTGACAAAAACTAGCCAAGTGGAAACAATTACAAATCCATGACCATAACATAACACGTAACTACAACATTCAGTAACTATTTTTTACTTTCTTTCCTCTCTCTCTCTCTCTCTCTCTCTCTCCTCCTTTCTTTCATTTTTGAAAGTAGGGATTGCACATGTGTCTTGTGTTGTTAAGCAGGTGCTCGAATGCTTTAGCCATTTTGCCAGCGCCCCAACACCCTCCCTGCTTTGTGTTACCTCTGAGCAATTTTGCCCATGGGGGTATAAACCCTATGGTGGGATGCTTTTCCAGTGCTAGTGAAGCATGTTCTCATCTAGTCATGGCAGCTTTCCTAAGACACTGGGGGACTGGTGGTCAGTAAAATCTGAAGCTTCTGTTCTTACTGCGTGTGTCTAAATTATAAAAATGCAATTCCTGGCCTGTTTCAGCTTCATCTCCCTAAAGGATATATTAGAGAAATATTTTGCTATTGCTGTTCAAGGATTTATTTATTTTTCTCAACTATTAATTTCATTCTAGT
The DNA here is from genome assembly GCF_023159225.1 of Perognathus longimembris pacificus. NCBI lineage: Eukaryota > Metazoa > Chordata > Mammalia > Rodentia > Heteromyidae > Perognathus > Perognathus longimembris. The sequence goes on along the minus strand of NC_063162.1, from coordinate 132,066,316 downwards.
CATTAACTCCTACTTCGAATCACTGTCATATGGATCAAAGGTGATAGCAGGGCCTAGTATGCTGCCAAGGCCTTAGAACTTGGCCTCAGCAACAAAGTCCCCCATCCCCTTTGAGCTACATCTGCTTTATTTGGCATTTTAGGATTGGCTAAGATGAGGTTTTACTATTATTGAATGGCTAGAGGTAAGGTAGCTTCAGGGAAAAGAGGTCCAAGAGATAAATAAGATGTTCATTTTATAAAAAGCACTGTGGGGTTTTGGGAAGCCTGGCATAGAATGGTGAGGCAGACGTGAATTTTTTTATGGTAGAGTGTTTCCAGTGGATAACACATGCTTCACAAGTGCAAGGCTCTGAGTTCAAACTCCAGTATGACCAGAAGTTCAGTCCCTGCCCCAGCACTTCCTAGGCTTAGGACTTGGAGGCTGTCTCTAGTCTGCTAAATTTGTCCATTTTCAAGATTCCAAAATTTTGTTGGAGAAGTGGCGCTGTGGCTCAAGTGGCAGAGTGCTAGCCTTGAGCAAAAGAAGCCAGGACAGTCTTCAGGCCCTGAGTCCAAGCCCCAGGACTGGCAAAAAAAATCCAAAATGTTGTTGGTTTGGGGCTGGGAATGTGGCTTAGTGGTAGAGTGCTTGCCTAGCATGCAGGAAGCCCTGGGTTCTATTCCTCAGCACCACATAAACAGAAAAAACTGGAAGTAGTGCTGTAGCTCAAGAGGTAGAGTACCAGCCTTGAGCAAAAAGAAGCCAGGGACAGTGCTCAGGCCCTGAGTCTAAGCCCCAGGACTGGCAAAAAAGAAAAGAAAAGAAAAGAAAAGAAAAGAAAAGAAAACATTGTTGCTATTGATCATCCTCTTGTTTTTCTTATCCATGGGAGTCCTTACACTTCTTCAGTCTTGGGAGTGTTTCAATAGAGAAACCTGCCCAATTAACCAAAATCCCAAGATTTTTATTTATTCACCTGGAGCTATGTTTATAGGATGTTACAAGAAAAAAGTAGATTATATTGTACTTTACAAAGAATCATTTTTTTTTTCAGTACGGATTGAATTCAGGCTTTGAGATTGCTAGGGAGTTTTCTTCTACCACTTAAGTTATACCCACCCTACATCTTTTGTTTTGGAGGCAGGGTCAATTTTGTAGCTCAGGTTGGCCTCAAATTGACTATCCTCTTGCCTCAGCCTCCTAAGCACTAGGATTACAGGTGTGTGCCACCACATCCAATAATTGTATTTTTTTTAAGCAACATCCCTTAGCCACTTTGTACTTTTTTTTGTATGTAGGAAAATATTCTGGAAGAATAAGAATAAAATGCTAAAAAGTAATTGCACTTGGTTGCTGTTTGCCAGTGGAGTATTAACTCCTCTGAAAGCTGTTATTTGAGTCAAATTATTTTACACTAAATATGCAGGGTATATACAAGTGTCAAGAAAATGGTCACACACTCAAAAGTAGGGTAAAGATAATTGCATGAACTTTCATGTCATATTGGGGTCCTGTTTACTTGATTCACCTGAGGAAATGTACAGAGGGTTATACTTTTATTTCACATACTATTTTCTGATGATTAAGGCCCAAACTGAATAACTATTAATAAACTATTGATTAAGGCTAGAACATATTAATATAATTTTGTCCAGAAAAATTGTAAGTTATTTCTAGCTTGTAGAAAATGTAAGCCTAAGGCTATGGTTGTAATCTAACTTGAAAATTGTAATTTAATTCATTCTTCAATTCTTAACATACCAAGTTCATTTCAATGCTCTATGGACTGCCTGTCTTATTTTGCTGGTTCTCTGACTATTTAAATAAGTCATTGACACACGTTTATACTGTATGAGAATTATATTTTAACCTTAACAAATTCTATTGCAATATAAATGAAATGCTAAAGACATTCCCAACTTGGGAGTGGAAAAAAAAAAATCTGATCCCTGAGCCAATGCAAAGAAAACAAGTTCTATGATGAGTTTTGCCTCTGACTGCTGCCAGTCAGGGTACTTCCGCAGTGCTTCCCTTGCTGTGTCTGAGCCCTTTTGGTGCAGCCTACCTTGGGACAGCCTGCAATGTTGAGAGAAGAGAGCTGAGCACAGTAAAGGGCCACTGTTTTCATGTTATCTGTCATCTGGGCACAATGAGAGACATCCAGGTGCTCCAAGAACAGTGCATTTTTACAGAATCCCTGAAAGAAATTCCAAGATCAGAGGGCTTTCATGGTATTAGCCTTTATTCAAGTACAACATGCATCTGAAGCCCTTCTACTTATGAAGCTTTACCTACTATATATTTTGGTCCCTGAAATATAGATGGCAATATTGCCATCTTGCTGCCACAAACAAAATGAAACAGTAAAACACCACATCTAAGATCTCCTTCTAGCAAAAGTTATTTACACACCAATTTAACAGCTCACTGATATTCAAATTCCTGCTTAAAAATATGAGTATTTTTTTCTGAAACTATGTCTGATGAAATTTGGCTCAAATGTCAGTAATTGTTAGCGTCATGAATGGTAGAAAAGAAATGCAAATATGAAAATAGCTGACAAGCGGGCTGGGGATATAGCCTAGTGGCAAGAGTGCCTGCCTAGGATACATGAGGCCCTAGGTTCGATTCCCCAGCACCACATATACAGAAAGCGGCCAGAAGCGGCGCTGTGGCTCAAGTGGCAGAGTGCTAGCCTTGAGCGGGAAGAAGCCAGGGACAGTGCTCAGGCCCTGAGTCCAAGGCCCAGGACTGGCCAAAAAAAAAAAAAAAAAGAAAATAGCTGACAAGCACTCTGGAATGATATTTAGAGAAAAGGCAAATTCTTTTGAGTTTTCATTTTTGCCATTTATTACTTCTAAAACTTTAGCAAGACGATCTTCCTAAGCCTCAGTTTCCTTTTCTAGTTAGGGGAAATAATATCTACTCTCTAGAGTTATTTCAAAATGCCAAACTGTTCATCTAAAAAGCTTAAGGTTAGAGAAAAATGGGCCTAGAAGTCATTAGGAATTTTCCCCTTTATCTTGGAATTTCTAAATCTTCATTCTCACTTTTTTTAAAGAAAAAAGGAACTGTGTAATAAAAAGAAAGCTAGACACAACCCTATGCTATTCCCTGGTTCCAAAACTGCATATAAGCTGGAAGTTAAGAATAAACTGTTGCTGCAGTCTTGAGGTTCAACCTTACGGCTGTAGACCTCCCGTACCCCATCTTTGTCTCTTGTCTTTTTTCTCTTGCCTTATTTTTCCTTTTCCGTATCCCTGCCGCCCCTCAGTCAGGATTTCTGTTCCCCTGCCAGCTGGCCCGGCAGGTTTGGAGCCTGGAACAGGGACTTGAAGGCCTGGGGTCGACGGCAGGTGACCCCCGCTCAGGTAAGGATGTCCGAATGCTTGGGAAGGAGAGCGGGAGGAGAATGTATCGTCGGGAGTAATAAATTATGGGACAAGGTAATAGCCGCATGCTATACATGCAGGCCCCCAAAGGCATGCTTAATGCCCGGGCAATGAAAGTTGGCCAAAGTAACTTAGAACGTTTCTTTTACTTTATTGAGGAAGCATGCCCCCAGTTCCTGGAGGAAGGAACCAATAACTTAGAAACTTGCTAGAAAAAAAAAAAAAAAAAGGGAACATTATGATGCAACTGGCCCTGAGAAAACCTCAGTGGATGCTATCATTCTTTGGTTTCTGGTCCGAGATTGCTTAGATCTTAGCCATGAATAGATTAAATTCGATCAGTCGATTGGAGAAACTGAACAGGGACCTGATGAGTGTTGCCCAGCCCCGGGAGCATATGCTGCTGCCTGGGAAGAGCTGAGAAAATTAACAAGACCTGAACCCACTGAGCTAGACATTAAGGAAGACTCAGATGGCTCAGACTTTGAGGAGAAATTATTCAATAAGCCTACTAAAGATAGATTGACCTATGTTGAGACTATGTTAAAATCAGTTATAGCTCTATTGTCACAGCTTCATCCATAACAACAAACTCCTTTAAAGGGAGTCCTGGCAGACTTACAGCTCTCCTAGGTGCAGGCTGCTAGCAGGGGGAAGGGACCTGAGGCTAGGGAAACGCTACCACCACCAAGGTAACTTCTCCTGACCCAGCGCTCTATTTCCATCCACCAGGACAGATTTGAATCCCCAACCAGGGTGAGTGACCATTAGCCTGGAGCTTACATTTTCCATAAATCCACTGGGCTAGGTCAAGGAGATCAGCAATTGTGGGTGTTTGGAGACAACTGATCTCTAGTTCAGCTCAGCTGGTTGCTCATCAAGTCTAAATTGTTTCGGGAAAGCTGCTCAAGTTTGAGCCCAATCATATATATTTGGAATATTTTGCAGGACTTACCTAACTTCTATGAGCGCTCAGGCAGATGAAGTTCTCTCTGTCTCTTTTTCTGCCCCTCTCTAAACTCTGCCTGCCTGTGTCATAGGATGGGTATTGATATTTGTTTAACATCTGCTTTAAAAGACTCAAAGGTTTTCTATTCTTGTTATTGATGTTTAAGTTTTGGAGATTCAGTTAAATTCTGCTTGTTTGGCTAAATCATAAACTTTCTCTAGCATTGAGCACATGGTAGACAATAGGACTGGTTGGAGTGAAAGCCTGCCCATCCCCCAGGTGACAAGCATGCCAAATTCCTGGAGGCTGGGCAGAGACTTGGAGTCCTGTGGCCTTGCATTTCAAAGGTGCCTTACAATTCAAATGCTGGAAGATGAAGGTGTCTTACTGTGAGCTCACTGTCTGTGTTCATACCCTGTCTCCCATATACTCCCTTTGTGAGCTAAACTGGTTTCTCAAAATTTGGCTTCTCGGATGATCTGAAAATTTTGGTTTGCTGAAAAGATTTTTTTTTGTTTACTATCTAACCACGTGGTTCTAAAATATAGGCAAAATAATATCATTTGCCACTGGAATTCCAGAAAAACTTACATGGCCAATTAAAGAACAATTCTAAGCGCGCCCCAAAACGTGTGCACATTGTCTGTATGTGTATGTATGTCTATGTCTATGTCTATGTGTTGGTAAAACTTAAAAACAAAACAAAAAACAGGTTTTAAGCCTAAACTGATATGTTTGGGAGCAAACAAATGTGTCTAAGAAAAACTCTAAAAGGTTTTAATATACAGCACGTGATATAAGTGCAATGATGTATGTCTATCTATGCTAAGAGTCAAGTGTACATCTAATCCTGACAATTATTTGGTATAGATTAAGATTTTGCTTCTCCATTTTTTTTTTCTCTTTTTTCGCGGTGCTCTCAAACTCTTTAAGATCAAGGGACCAGAGTCATTTTGAAATAACTGCACAGGTGTGACTATTAACCTAAATTTTCCGGACCCCAAATTAACATTTTGCTTTATAGGATACAGGTTGACATGTGTGCTAGCTGAGTGGACCGTGGCAGTCTATGGCTACAGAAAGCTGCCTCCACAGTCGGCTTCCAAACTGGGAGTTGTTTGTGACTCAGAAACTGCCCTGGCTGCTACAGAGAGCAGACTTGGTTAGCCTTCAATCTGTGTGGATTTTGTGACTAGAAAGATGGTTAAAGGCCCAGGTCTTCTAAAATCTGTTTAAAAATGCCCTTAACCAGTCTGTGTAGAAATTTACAGGCAACAAGCAGGAAATGTGACAGCATATCCAGGGAACTCTACTACAGAATTATCCAGATGCAAAACATCTCTCCTGCTGGCCTGCTAATTTGGGATGGAAGACACAGCCACTTCAGATCCACTGAAGCTGAGACTTATTGTTATTCATTTGTTTTCTCTTTCACGTGCCAGTAAGGTAAGGTTAAATAATATGACTAGATTTAATGACACTTGGACCCCATTCAGTCTGCCGTTCTTTAAGTGTTACAGCAAAACTCTGGCAACTACTTGTTGGTCAGTTCTTAACTCACAGGTAAACTCTACTCCTTTTGTTCTCCTGTTGGTTTAATTGGAAATAAAAAGGGCTTTTATGGCTAAGACTCTTTGGATAGTTCAAAGCCAGCCCAGGCAGAGAAAAATAAAAATCCCTCTTGGTCATATTTTGGGTCCTTATTATTTTACTAGTCAGAAATTACAGGTTAAGACATTTCATTTACGTACTTTGCATGATTTTCAAAAATTTCTGGGAGATATTAATTGGCTTCGCCCTTATCTTAAATTGTCCACAGCTGAATTAAAACCCTTATTTGATCTATTAAAAGGTGAGAAAGGAGTTTTGGGTCCTCAGACATATTTTGGGTTCAAAACATAAACTGGGAAAGGCCCGAGCTTACAATTTATATACAAGAAAAGCCCTTCCGAGGTCTGTTAGATATAGGAGCAGATGTGTCTGTGATAGCCAAGAGACATTGGCCTTCCGACTGGCCTCTTACTGCGTCTCTTACATCCTTGTAGGGGATTGGCCATGCCGCAGACACCCAACAAAGCAGTGCCATCCTTAACTGGAGAGATGGTGAGGGGCATTTTGGGACTTTCCAGATCATTTGCCCATAAATTTGTGGGGCAGAGATATTATGGAAAAGATGGGAGTCTATTTGTTTAGCCCTAGTGACGCAGTCATTCGTCAACTCCTAAGTCAAGGGCTACTGCCTTCAGGAGGATTGGGAAGCCATCAGCAAGGAATTAGAGAACCTATTCAACCTCAGCCCCGACCTCCTAGACAAGGGCTGGGATATTTTTAACGGGGGGTTGCTGCTCGTCCTGTCCCTCATGCCGATCCTATCACATGGTTATCAGACACTCCGGTGTGGGTGGATCAGTGGCCCCTATCAATTGAAAAGATTGTTGTTGCCCAACAGCTGGACTTGGGCCACATTGCTCCTACTACTTCCCCATGGAATTCGCCTATTTTTGTTGTCAAAAAGAAATCTGGCAAATGGAGACTCCTACAGGATCTCCGGCGAGTGAATGCCACCATGGAACTTATGGGGGCATTACAACCAGGTTTGCCCTCTCCTATGGCAATTCCTCAAAATACATACAAAATTATAATTGACTTAAAAGATTGTTTTTATACCATACCTCTTGCTCCTCAAGATTGCAAACGCTTTGCATTTATTGTCCCCTCTACTAATTTTAAAGAACCCATGAAACGGTACCATTGGCTAGTGTTGCCTCAAGGCATGGCGAATAGCCCCAACTTGCGTCAAAGCTTTGTAACATGGGCTCTCTCTCTTCTACTTGCCAAAATTTTCCTTCTGTTTGGTCTGTTGAAGGGGGACCCTGACCCTACATCTCCCAGAGAAATGACAACTAAAGCAGCAGAAGCCTTGAGCATAGTAAATTCTGCCATTTCTTCCCAACATGTAAATTATATTGATTACTCAGCCCCTTGGGAAGCTTATATTTTAACTATATCTCATTCTCCAACAGCGGTCCTTTGGCAGAAGGGACCCCCTTTTGTGGCTTTCCTTGCCTGCTACTCCTTCAAAAATATTAATTCCTTATTATGAATTGGTAGCCACCTTAGTCCATATGTGCCGTGTGGAATCTTGTAAGTATCTTGGACGAGATCCACAGGTCATTTATATCCCCTATACTTTACAACAACAAGAATGGCTTTATAGTCTTTGTGATTCCTGGGTCACTGCCTGGGATAATTTTGTGGACACAATTTCACAACATTATCCCTCTAACAAGTTACTTCACTTTGCCTCTTCTTACCATTAAGGGAGGGCAATGCTATTACGGATGAGGCTACCCAAATTTTTCTTTCTCAAATTGACTTGGCAAAGCAATCACATGCTGCCCACCATCAAAACAGTCGTGCCTTACGTCAGCAATTTCATATTACTTATGAGGCAGCTCGTCAAATTGTAAAAACTTGTCCCAACTGTGCTACCTTCCTGCCTGTGCCCTCCAATGGCATTAACCCTCATGGTCAAGGAATTGTCGAATGGGCCAACGGTTTGTTAAAACACCAAATTTCTAAATTAAAAGGGGGGGAAACTATACCCCTTCTCTCCTGTTAATATACTTTCTCATACTTTACTCATACTAAATTTTTTAAATTTGGATTGCAATGGCCACTCCACAGCACAGCGGTTCTGGGAAAAGAGAGAGCAAAGAGCTTTTGCTCAAGTTAAGTGGAAAGATCCTTTAACAAGTGCTTGGCACGGGCCCGATCCGGTATTGACATGGGGTCGAGGACATGTCTGTGTTTCTTCACAGGATGAAAATCATGCCTGCTGGCTACCTGAGCGTTGTGTTCGGATTGTGGAAACTCATCAGAACGGTACAAGCGCTGACCCACTGGGCTTATGTGCCAGATCCACCGATTGTGCACCCTGCGACCTGGGAGGAAGCTGAGGTGTTTGTCCATGTCAACAGATCAGTGTACGGTACAGCTCCAGACCCTTTTGTCCAGCACGTTAAGATTGGAGAATTTGCAGCTTCTGGCATTGGAACCCCTTTATGTTTTACAACTGACTCCAACAGTTATATTCCAGGCTGTACTGTAATGCAATCCATAAACTATAGAATTTGGATTCCTGATAATAGTCAAGTATATAATATACAAATGACTTCATTGCCTACTGGGTTTCCTGTACATGCCTATTCTACCCCATCCTTCGTGATACCTCGCTGCATCAGCTCCTCTCAAATTGTAGAATCCACGGGAGGACTGCACCCCGTAAAGTGTAGACACGATCACCCTTTTATAACCAATATTTCAGGAACTAATTCTCAGCTGATGGACTGGTCCGGAGCTAATCTCACCAATAAGTTCAACCCAGGTCTGTGGTGGATGAATGGACGCCCTCAACGCCATGTCTGGATGTTAGTGGCTGCTCTGAATAATATCTCCTGGCCCACTTCTACTTCTTTAAAAAATATTATGAGTTGTGTAACACCCCCTTATGCTATTATGTATGGACCTTTTAATATTTCTATAGGAGCCATGTATTTCAATGTTACCTGCACTAACTGTTCTTTTACAAATTGCTTGTATAGTGGTCTTACTGATTCTGTAATTATTATTAAGCAACCACCATTTGTTATGCTTCCTGTAAACTTATCTGAAGCTTGGTATGAAGAAACAGGTATTCAAGTGTTAAAACATTTAAAAGAACTTATACGCCCTAGACGATTTGTAGGGCTATTAATAGCAGGAATTTTAGCCTTTATTGCTTTAGCTGCCTCTGCTGCAGCGGCTACTGTGGCTTTAACACAAAATGTGCAGACAGCTCACCATGTTAATCAGCTTGCTCATAATACCACGCAAGCCCTGCACTTTCAAGGCAGGATTGATGATAAGGTAGAACAAAAGTTAGAAGCATTATATGAATCTGTATTGTCACTGGGAGAACAAATTCGTGCCTTACAAACTTTGCAATGGGTACACTGTCATGCTGGGTTTGACTTTATTTGTGTGACCCTACATAAGTATAATGGGTCAAGCTATCCTTGGGAACTGAAAGCCCCCCAGCAAGCACATGTAAAGCCATCTTGCAATAAGCTGACATTTTGACAAAACTCAGGGCTAGGCAGGGCAGATAACCACCCCCAAGGCTAGGCAGGACAGATAACCACCCCCAAGGCTAGGCAGGGCAGATAACCACCCCCAAGGCTAGGCAGGGCAGGTAACCGCCCTCAAGGCTAGGCAGGACAGGTAACCGCCCTCAAGGCTAGGCAGGACAGATAACCACTCTCAGGGCTAGGCAGACAACCACCCATAATTACTGGAAAAACCGCAAATTCCCTTTAAGGAAAGGACCAATTAGAACCCTGTAACTATGCTTCTTGCTTCTGTAAACCGCTTCTGCAAACCCCTTAAAAACCCCCCACAAATCGAGCCTCGGCGCGCCATCTCCCTGCGAGGACTTGGACGCCCGGGTACCCGCAACCCTCAATAAACCTCTTGCTGTTGCATCCATCGCGTGTCTCGCTGATCCTTGGAAAGGGGTCTCCCTAGGAAAAGACCACCCAAAACTCGGGGGTCTTTCAGTTGGGGGCTCGTCCGGGATAGGAGACCCCCACCCAGGGACCACCGACCCACCGATGGGAGGTAAGCTGGCCAGCGATCGCACTTGTCTGTGTCTCTGTTTCTGTGTTCTGCGCTTGCGTTTGCATTTGTACTAGTTAGCTAACTAGATTTGTATTTGGCGGCTCTGTGGAGGAGCTGACGAGCTCGCACTCCCGACCGCAGCCCTGGGAGACGTCCCAGTGGTGTTTGGGGGCCAAGCTGGCCCATTTGTTATCCGTAGCCTGGAAAAGAGTCAGTCCATTCGGGGCTGCCCCGCTAACCGAGGGCTACGTGATTTGTTAGGGAGACGAGAGATCCGGACTCTCACAGTTACAGTCTCCATTTGAAGTTTTGTTTTCAGTACCGAAGCCGCGCCGCGAAAGTCTGTCTTGGTCTTGTCTCCCTGCTGTTTGTTTTGTCTGTCCTAGGACTCTGTATATCTCTTTTGTGTCAAACCTGCATTACCTGTTTTGTTACCTTGTCCTGTGTTGGCGCCGAAATTAGTAGATTGTTTATGGCATATTAATTCCTTTATGCGTTTTTTTTGTGGTCTGTGTGTAACTGTGTCTAACCTCCCTCCACACTGGCGGGAGAAATTCCTCCTAGGCATGGGGACTAAGCTAAGAAGGTGGCAAACAGAAAACTTCCAGAGGTGACTCCTTCTCTTTCTCTTAATGTCCCCAGCAGAATTTTCCTCCCTACCTTTTCTCAGCAGCGTTGCTTCTCCAGATTTGTCAAACTGCTTTTACTCTCGCCACTTTTGTATGTTTGTCTGGTTTATGTAAAATGCTCTGAGAAGTCTAAATGATGTGGTTAATTGGACTTTGATGTAAAAGAGAAAGTGAAATTGAAAGCAGAAGGGCCTAGGACGAGAGTGAGTACCGAGGAGACTAGGTCTGGTGGTAAATTAGAAAAGAAAGTAATAGTAAATCCAATTACATACTAGAAAAGATTATGTTGTAGAAAAAATATTGTCTGGTCTGGACTGTTCTTCCCTGTTTTTGTATCTCCTGACTGTGACGGACGAAATAGGACATATTCCCTCTACCCCCTTGGATTTATATTCAGCTCATTTGAAAGATGTACAGGCGACAGCCCACAATCAGAGTGTGAGTGTCCGCAAAAAGAACTCTGGGTGACCCCCACCCAGCCTTCTTCAGCAGAAAATTATTTGGTGTGCTAAAATTATCAAGCCCTGGAAAATGAGGCTGGAGAATGCTAAAATCATTTGTTAAAAACTTTGTCTTAAAATTTGGGTGTTGCAGGAGTAAGATTGGCAAAAATACCTCCTGCCACTGGAAAATGTACGGCCGATGTTTATTTTGCGCGCTTTAAGATCTTTTAAATGTGTGTGTGTGTGTGTGTGTGTGCATGTGTGAGTGTGAACATGTACAAGACTGTTAGCATGATGTAAAATTGAGTGAGTTTAAGTTTAAATTCAAATGGTCATTAAGTTTGGGCGTTACCAAATGCTTTAAAGGATTATTGCATTGGTTTAAAGAGGAACTGTAGTTAAAGAAAATGTTTCATTAATTAAAAAAAGAGAGAAAAAAAAATTGCTTGGGTTTCTAGGAAAGGAGAAAAAAATGGGCCTGTATGCCTATCCACAGAAGTGGGGGTCTGGCAACAGTACAGCTTAGCCAGCCCACGTGGTGGCACAGGCCCTGGAGGGAATCCACGTGGTGGGACAGCCAAAAGGGGGTGTCCTTGCATGGTGGAAGAGAAGTGGGGCCGGCACCAAGACAGTTCATCAAGCTCTGAGGAGTAGGATGAAAGGATGAAAATAGGCTGTTTGGCAGGACAGGCCATGGAGGCCTCTCTTTTGACTCTTTTGTTTTCAGGTGAACTTTGGAAACCTGGTGGTAAAAATGAATGGTTTGGCTGGAATTTTAAAAAAACTGCCCCTTGAGGTACTAAGAATTAAAAAAGTTTTTTAATGGTTAAAAAGTATATTTATCTGATGTAATTTGATTCCTGTGCTATTTTGTAATTCGGATGTATTGAAAAAGCAAAGATGCTGAGACTGGATTTCATGTGTTTGTAATTTTGGTGACTGTTTTAACTTTTGTTACAATTGTTTTGGATATCAGTTTAATGATTCAGGTACTGAATTTTATGTGATGTAATAGTAAGACTCGTAACTATCTTAAGTTACACATAATGAGGCAAGTATAAAAGTAAACTCTCATTAACTCTCTGTATGTAGGAGGAAATGGCAAAAATGGGCTATCTCACTACTTTATTGGAAAGCTGAATGGATAAGTATTTCTAATTTTGTAATTGTAATTCTTGCATTAAGGAAAAAATTGTCATTTGAGTCCAAAGGTCTTCATGCCATGTGGTAACTGGGACTAAAGAAAAAGAAAAAAAGGCTCTTTTAAAACGGGCAGCCCAAAGGCAAAGGGCAGTACCGGTTTCAGAATGCCTCTAAGCTTCAGAGTTTTTCCAACACAGATAAGCGCTAAAGTGTTAGTGTTAAACAGAGGTTAGTAAAAGGCCTTGAAAATCAAGAATGCATTTCTAGATAAGAAATCTGGAAGTAAAATTGCCCTAAATGATTATTGCAAAGTGAGAAAAGGAGAATTATGGCTACCAAAATGTTTAATTGCCATTCCAGTTTCTCTGTAGTTTTTTTTTTGTAACCATTTCCAGCAGGCCCACAGAGAAGGACAGATGATCCCTACAAGTTTGTCAAGATCTAACACTGGCCCTTAATAAGCTCCAGGTAAGAGTATGCTTAAAAACTATTTCTATGTGGACCACCTTGTTGCTTCTAATTGGAGTAAAGTGGCCTCTTGTAAGACTCATTGATCTGAAATCTGCTGTTCGAAGCCAGCCCGGGCAGAGAAAGGTCCCTGTGGGAGTCTTCGTGTCCAGCTGACCAGCAGAAGTGCTGGAAATAGTCATGAGTTGCTTTGAGGCTCAAAAATGGTAGGGTGCTAGACTTGAGCTGGAGAGCTGAGGGACAGCACTCAGGCCCTGAGTCCAAGTCCAGTGATGGACCAAGAGAAATGACAAAGGTGCATTTATACCAGCATACCAGCATGGAAAAGTTACTCCTGGGACAGAGTGATTGTGCATCCAGAGGCAGTAAGCCACTGCTTGGATGGCAGAGAGGGTGTCAGATCCTAGAGTCATTGCTGTTTGGCCTTTCAAAAGTTAATCAGAGCCGGGAGGTCCTAGAAGAATAGTTCGTAAGCATGCCTTTTACTGCCCATATCTGTCTACTTTGTACTCAAAGCCCTGACTGGCAGTGAGAATTTTACAGGAACTTGCCAGTCACCTGTGGTAGTGGGTAGTAAAGCTAAGCTGATACATCTCTTCAGGAAAGAAAGCTTGTAGACCTGAGATCGTGTCCTTATTGAGATCTGTTAATGGCCTGCAAAGGTACTTTAGGCACTGTTAGGTCATCAGAGGTCAGTTCCCCAGCCAGTCAGGAAAATGCTTTTGCAAACTAAGATGTTAGAAGGCTACACTGCGGTAGCTCAAAAAGAAGTCTGTGTAGTTGTTAAAAGTTAAATGGTAAAGATAATTTCCAGTTTGGAGTAAAGCTCCTACTGGACATCTGACCCTGCAGCCCCTTGGTAAAATAGACTAAGGTTATAGGTTCCTGGCTAGGTAAGGCCAACGCCCCTGAGTCAGCCTGAAGAAGTTACAGAAGATGGATGATCTTCGCCCATCAGCCCCCTTTTTAGGGCCAAGGGACCAGAATTGTTTTCGGAAAGATGAGACAGGATAAATTAGAGGCATGGAAAACAGAGTTAACAGTGTACAGAAACTGCACTTGTGAGAAATGGTTACAGGCCAAGCCCTCTATGTTGGTTTTAAATAGCTGATTTAAACTTATTGCCCTGGCGAAATGACCCAAGGGCCATTGATTGCCTAAAGCTGTCTTGACATTCAGCCTACAAAAGCCAGTGTGCTTAAGAAGGAATCAAGAAAATACAAGGAAATTTGACTAAAGTTATGCCTCAGGTTAACTTAGGTTAAGCTTCTCTAACCAGTCTATGGAGAAAGTTGCAGGTAACCCAGAAGGTGTGACATTCTACTGGAACCACTGGAAGCCACTGCTGCCTGATACCACCATGACCCCTGCCCATTGCATTTGAGTGAGGATCAAGGAGAGTCTAACAGTCATCTGGAAGAATCTACATTTTCACCCTGTGTAGCCCTATCTTGGTAAAACAAATGGGACTCTTATCATGAGCAGCTGATTTCTGCTGGAAAGTGCTTTGGATCTGCTGAAACTAAAATTTTTGGGGGACATTCTTGAGTTAACTGGAGATAGCTAGCTCTATTAAGAAAATTGGATATTGTAAGAAATTTTCAAGCAGACTGGCCTGCTGCTAAAATCAAAGCATGTATGACAGGCTGGAGAGTCACTTCCAGGCAATGCCTGGAGTGGGAGTATTAAAATGTGTCCAGATGAATTAGGGTGTGACCTCAGAAGAAAGGGAGGTAACTGCCATCAGGTGTGCCAGATACCAAGGTAACTGGACAGAGATTTAAACTGTCTGGGGGCATCTTCATGGAGCCCTCCTGAGGGTGGATCTTACAGATGCCACTGGCCAACCTTAGGCACTTAAAGGCACTGGAATCAGGAAAAATCCACTCTAAAATAGTAACTCATGATAGTTGGCTCTGGTCTGGCTTTTTAGGAGCAACAGTCCCCATCAGGCTGACCCTTGCCCCACCTTTGTTTTCCCCAACAGCCTGTGGGTAGAGTCACAGTAAATTGCCTTGATGTAGCTGAGATAAACTAGATTCTACAAACCAGAGGAAGAGAAAATGTAGACAGTTTAAAACTCTAGCAGCAAAGAAGCCCCAGAAACTGTAAAGAGGAAAGTTAGTATAGTAAGCCTTGGAGAATAAGAAAGGGATTTAAAAAGTCAAGTGTTACAGAACGTTCCAGTAAGTCGCTGATGGCATGAGGAAGTAAAAGATGATGTGAGTGGGGATATGTTAAATTTAACTTTAGAGAGAAAATTGGGAAAACAAAAAGTTTCCTTTAGATTAAAAGGTTTTGGCATGTTAAAAGTGAGAAAGACAATCCCTAGAAAGTGAGTATGTGACATATGGTATCAGTATGTCTTAGAATTAAAGCATATGAGTAAAGTTGGTATGTAATCAAATTGGCTATAATATAAATAGGGTCAGAATTGGGACTTCGGTGTAAAACTATGTTAGTCTGTACCTGCATCTGCGGGGTTAAGGGACTTATGTGATGCCATCTAAATGTTAACCAGAAAGATCTCATGTATCTTTAACCACTTGATTCCCTTGCCAAAATGGTTTTGTATGTAAAGCCTGGATTTGCTCATGTGTAGCCTTAGGATCAGATTTGGGATCCCCTCCCATAATTCCTAGCTTGCAATTGCATTTGTTATGAGCTTTTACCCCCCTCAGAGCCCTATAGCAGGTCCACCAAGAGATCTGGCCCAAGGTAAGGGCCCTTTATGAGACTGGACCTCCTCCTGAGCCACACCCGCTACCAACTGAGTAAAGCGCCACTCACAAGCAAACCTGGATGACTGGAGCCTGTGGACTCATTCGCAGTGAGAGAGAACATTCTATCCTGGCGGCACAACAGAGGCTGTGTACCAAAAGATGGACTTGGCTAACTTTACCTTGCTAGGCCTGATATATATGGTTGGTGCTTCCGTAGCTAGGGAGAGAGCCTAGACACTCATAAACCCTACCTATGGGTAGTCTAGTGGCTTGGGGATGAGCTACTGTAAATCCCCTGGCCACTATTATTATTCCTACTAGAGTCATGAGAGCAAGGCCCCACCGTAAAAAAACTTTGAGTTGTGACCAGACCCTTGTGTGTGATTATTCTTGTCCTGATTATAGGACCCTGTATTAATAAGTTAGCTGCTTTTTGTTAAGGATAGGACGTCTGTTACACATGCCCTAGTGCTTACTCAACAATACCACCAATTAAGGCAGTATGAGCCTGAGACCGCCCGAACAACAGCTCTCCCAGTTGAATAAAAGATTTTATTCAGTTCAAAGAAAAAGGGGGAAATGAAAGCCCCCCAGCAAGCACATGTAAAGCCATCTTGCAATAAGCTGACATTTTGACAAAACTCAGGGCTAGGCAGGGCAGATAACCACCCCCAAGGCTAGGCAGGACAGATAACCACCCCCAAGGCTAGGCAGGGCAGATAACCACCCCCAAGGCTAGGCAGGGCAGGTAACCGCCCTCAAGGCTAGGCAGGACAGGTAACCGCCCTCAAGGCTAGGCAGGACAGATAACCACTCTCAGGGCTAGGCAGACAACCACCCATAATTACTGGAAAAACCGCAAATTCCCTTTAAGGAAAGGACCAATTAGAACCCTGTAACTATGCTTCTTGCTTCTGTAAACCGCTTCTGCAAACCCCTTAAAAACCCCCCACAAATCGAGCCTCGGCGCGCCATCTCCCTGCGAGGACTTGGACGCCCGGGTACCCGCAACCCTCAATAAACCTCTTGCTGTTGCATCCATCGCGTGTCTCGCTGATCCTTGGAAAGGGGTCTCCCTAGGAAAAGACCACCCAAAACTCGGGGGTCTTTCAGGAACAAGTTGTAGCACATCTAAATGGTATTTGGCACCATAATAACTTGTCCTTAGATCTCTTTCAACTCCATAGACAAATAGCCGGACTAGAACAGGCCCCGCCCTTGGACTTTAAAGTGGCAGAAACAGCAAAAGAACTGTTTGAACAACTTCAACAGTATGTCCCTTCCTTAACTAACGTTAAGGGGCTGCTAATGACATTGCTCGGCCCAGGGATACTTTTGCTGATGGCTTGCCTATGTCTTCCTTGCATTGTACGCATATTGCAAAACTCTTTCATGAGTTTAGCCAGCCAGCTGCATAAGGTCAAGCTCCAAGTAAATGAATTTCCCCTGAGAGGAACCGCAGCCAGAGACGGGTATGAGGCGGTGCCAGCCTTAGACCGACCTAAGACAGGGCCTTCAGCACTGCTCTGAAGTTGTTCCCCAAGACGGGTAAGGCGGGCTGGGGCACCCACCCCACCTAAGACAGGCGGGTTCGCTTCTTTTAATAAAAAGACAGGGGAACTGTCGGGAGCCGAGCTAGCAGCTAAGCTCATCCTGACCTCTGGCTGTGCCGATGTCGCCAAGATGTCGGGGAGTCAAACTTGCACCTAGGTTCATTTTCACCTCTGGCTGTGCTGTTACCGCCAGGATATGCTAAAGGCAAAGTCCACAGCCACTGTCCGGAATTGCTTTGTTACCTTGTGTTTACTGTAATCAAATGTTGTAAACTTCAAAGCCTCTTTGTGTTCTGGAATTTTAACAACCCTATGCTATTCCCTGGTTCCAAAACTGCATATAAGCTGGAAGTTAAGAATAAACTGTTGCTGCAGTCTTGAGGTTCAACCTTACGGCTGTAGACCTCCCGTACCCCATCTTTGTCTCTTGTCTTTTTTCTCTTGCCTTATTTTTCCTTTTCCGTATCCCTGCCGCCCCTCAGTCAGGATTTCTGTTCCCCTGCCAGCTGGCCCGGCAGGAGAACTATTCACTCTCACTCACCATTAAGACCTACCTACTTTCCCTTTAGCTCCAGAGAGAAGCTGCTACCTGGATAAGATGAAGATGGCGTACTGTTCCCTCTCCCGTGGGAGATATGGCCCCACTAATAAGCTTCCTTATAAATCTTCTTCTCCTGTCCATGACTATCTCCATATGGTCCCCTGGTATGGCTGGGACACATCTTTTCACTAAGGAGGTGGGGAGTACTTGAAACCTTCCAGCCTGAGTATCTGTATAAATGCTCCATGCTAGTTCTAACTCTTTCCATTTTTGAACATGGATAGTCCAAAGTAAAGGATTGGGCGCTGAGTCCCCAGCTCCCATTCAGATTTTCTCTAAAATGGGCTGTCATCTGTAGAACCACTTGACTTGCTGGACAATCCTAGATTAGGCTGCAATGAATGGTGTTCGGCTGATCTCTGGATTATGGTTCACTTCACTATGTGTCCCACATGGCTGCTCTTCCAGTTTCATTTATTCAGCCCTCCTATCTTTCTCTCTAAATTCAGACATATCTGTTAAACTAATGGTCAAATAAGGAAGAAAAGCAAAAATTTATAATCTGAGAGAATGGCTAAGAGGTTTATACATGATTCATGACTAAAGGAAAGAAGAACAAGTGTCCAAGCAGTTATGGCAAGATGGAAAAATCTCAGAAAGAAGAGGTTCTAAGGGACAATGAAGGAAGTAGAGACTGTAGCTTCTCCACTACTGCTAATGTTCCATCAGCAGAAACTAGCAGGTACCTCTGAGGTGATGGCACAACACAGCATCACAGGGGTGGAGAACATCTAACCCATGGGTCAGATGAGGTCCATGGAATCATTTGGTACATGACAGCACAGACATGCTTCCATCTGCCTTGACTAACAATTTTATATGGGCATGAATGATATTATAAATATCCAAATGGCCTGTGGCAAGTAAAAGCCCCTACCCCTACTAGATACATCTTTAAAAAGCTGAGGTAGTATCTCAGTGGTAGAGCAAATATTCAGCCTCCAGGACTAAAAACAATGTGTTCATTTCAGTTACTCAACAAGTATTACCTTTCCACAAAATTAACTAGCTTGAAATAAGACAGTCTGAGTATGATCTTATTTAGAAACATGATATAACCTAAGTTCTTTTCAATTTAACAATTGCATATATATAAATATAGATATATATTTCTCCTCTTGTTGTATATAACCAAAGCACCTGAATTCTGATATAGCCACAGATCCCTCCTATTAAAAGCAGCCCACCAGCCCTGTAGTAAAGGTAAAGGAATGTGCTTAGACAGTCATAGATGAAGTGTTCTCCCACGGGGTGACAGCTCTCTTCTTGGCTCCTGTGCCTTTTCTATCACTGACTTCACTTCTGAGCTCTCAAGATTGGATTTGGAGCTGCCCTCAGAATTGTCATCCCTTTAGAAGGCTACTGATTCAGTCAATATCCATGGGCCATTGGGAGTGTTCCAGACTTCTAGTTTCCAGTTTCTCATATAAAGAGCTTGGAACTTATCACTCCATCCTCCAAACAAGAAGAAGGCTAAACAAACTAAAAGCAAACACTCTTCCTAGATCTGTTGGATGACTGAGGGCAAAGTACATCCCTGAAAACTGGAGAAACAGAAGAAGACAGAATAAGGATTTAGGAAAAGACCCAGTCCCAGATGGAATGCTTTAGGGTAATTAACTAGCTGCTGGAGACTGAGAATAGATAGTTTTGAAAAATCCACCTAGATTTAAATGGGTTCCCATGTTTTCAGGAGTTTTACCTCCTTGGAGGTTACTCTCCAAGTTCTCAGGGTAAAGATAAAAGAAAAACCATTTCTTTAAAAAAATCCATGCTTCCAAGAAGGGAGAAAATACCATTTAAAAATATGCCAAGAATATCTTTTCTCAGTAACAAAGCCTTTCTTCAAGGAAAACATTTACCAGCCAACCAATGAACATCAGTCCCTTCTAATCTGGGCACTGCCTTCCTGTTTTACAAGGAGTAAGCTTGGGGGTGAAAAATGTTTATTAAAATTACATTCTTGTACTACAGGCCCACTAAAAGACTGAGACATAAGCATAACAACACCAGACAAACAAGGATCCTCAACAAAAGGATTTGAAACCACACAAAATATGGCCTCAACTCATATGGAATTAAACTAGAAATCAATAAAAGAAGGAGTCCTGGGAAAATTCCAAGATATTTACAGATTAAACAGCACTCTTCTAAATGAATGATACACAGGTCAACACAGTTCCAAATAGAAATTTTTTTAACATTTTTGAACTCATTGAAAATAAGTTCCAAATATGTGTGGTGCACACTGAAAAGTGATGCTGAGAGGGAGATGTATAGCACTGGATGAATGAATATATCAGACAAAAAATGACCTAAAGCCAATAATTTAAAGTTCTACTTTAGGAAACTTGAAATAAAAAAGCAGTAGTCAAATTCAAAGAAGAAGAAGAAAAAAAAGTAAGAATACAGAGTAGAAATCAGTGAAGGTTTGAACAGGAATGAAGAGAGAAATAAACCAATTCAAATGCTGGTCCTTTGAAATAAATGACAATAAAACTGATTAAGAATCAAGTTAAAAAGTAAAATCTAAGAAAGAAAGAGAGGAAGATATGAAGAGAAGGAGGGAAGGAAGCAGGAAGGGTGAGAGGGAGGATGAATGGATAGAAAGCACTAATACCAGAAATGCAAGCAAGATTGCACACTAATTACATGCACATTAAAAGATCAAGTAAGAAACATGCCCACAAATTGGATAACTTGAATTGACAAAATAGACTTATTCATTGAGTTATAAAAATCTACCAAGCCTGACACAAAATAAATAACCAGAATAGGCCTATATTTATGAAATTAATGATTTAATAAACTCCTATTACAGAAAGCACTATGCTCATATGACTTCACTGAACTCTACCCAGTGTGTAAGACAGAAACCATACTGATGTTCTATCATCTGTTCTGGAAAACAGAAGCAGAGAAAATACTTCCTAATTCATTTGCAAAGGCCAGAATTATTCTAACACCTAAAGCACACAAAAACACTAAGAAAGGCAAATCGCCTTGAGAGATCAAACAAAATCCAACAATATGTAAAAAAAAAAAAAAAGAAACAAAACATACGCCTTACTCAAGAGTGATTTATTTTAGATACGAAATGCTGACACACAATTCAGAAATCAATGTTAGCCATCACATTGCCAACCAAAGAGGGTAATCCATGTGATAATATCAATAAATACAGAAAAGGTATTTGACAAAATCCAATACCTGGTCATGATTTAAAAGCCATATCTCTCAACAAATTTCTATCTAGGCATGAAGAGAAACTTCTTTAATTTTATAATCTACCAAATCATACAGCAAATCTCAGACTAAATGGTGAAAATCCAGGTGCTCTTTTACTAAGATGAGTAAAAAGGTATTGATATCCCCTCTCTGCATTTCCATTTGACATGATGAATAATGCATTAAAAGAAGAAAAAAGGGCATATTAATTGGAAAGAGAGAAATAAAGCTATCTTTGTTTACAAATAAAGTGATCATTTATGTTGAAAATTCTGAGGACTCAATCATAATAAAACTTCCAGCAACTAATAGGTAATTAAACCATAGTGCAAGCTATCAGATGGAAGTAAGAAAATGTTTCATCTGCCCATTTGGACCCTATGATCTTTTCTAGAAAATAGAAAATTCAACATTCAGTCAGTCTTAAACAAGAGGAAGATGGGAGGGGTGTCTGGGAGGCTGCATTCTGGACCTGAGAAAGTGATAGAGAAACATACCTTAGGTTGAACAAAGATAGGACAGAAGGAAAAAAAAAACCCTCTCCTTTCTAGGGCCCTGGCATGGATGTAAATTACCAGAGGAACAGTGCTGATTAAATGACAAAGTGGGCACATCTGTGTGCTAGATAGTCTACTTAAATTAGTGGTACAAAGGGAAGTGTTTCAAACTACAGTTCCTATGAGAAAAGTTTTCTTTTTACTTGGCTTATCTTGGCTTATTCTCATAGTATTCTCTAGAAAACTAGCCATTTATAGCATGATATAAAATTTTAAATGCCTTTACAGAAATTTATTTAGTAAATCATAACTTAGGTGTATCTACAAAACTCATTAAAATTGTTTACTTTTTACTTTACTAATAGACTTTGGCTTCTTTGTTTCTTTTTTCTTTTTTCTTTTTTTTTGGCCAGTCCTGGGGCTTGGACTCAGGGTCTGAGCACTGTCCCTGGCTTCTTTTTGCTCAAGGCTAGCACTCTGCCCCTTGAGCCACAGCGCCACTTCTGGCCATTTTCTGTATATGTGGTACTGGGGAATTGAATCCAAGGCTTCATTTATACGAGGCGAGCACTCTTGCCACTAGGCCATATCCCCAGCCCCGTGGCTTCTTTGTTTCTAAAGAAAGCATAAAAATAGTAATAGGAAATACTCATGCTCACTCTGTGTCATAGACAAGGCTACTTAGATGTCTTAGATGATTTAATACTCACACAAAGATTATTTTTATATTAGCTTCATTTTTCTTACAAGTAAGGAATCTAATGCCCTGAGAAACATAATTTTGGTCTGCCAAAGTTGGAAAGTTCTGTCTAACTCTGTAGCAGATGTTGGCAAACTACTGCCTGAGGGGCAAATTTAGTCTGTCGATTATTTTTGACCCACATGCTAAAGATAGTTTTCATATAAAGAAATCTGAAATTCAAATTTCATTGTTCATAAGTAGAGTTTTATTAGGGCACTGCCACTCTTATTGTGTATGCATTGCCCATAGCTGCTTCACACTATAATGGCAAAGTTAAGTTGGGACAGACAGTATGGCCCTTCACAGAAAATCTTTTCCCAAAGGTCACTAGAAAAGCTGACCCCTATGGGAGCTGGGAATATGGCCTAGTGGCAAGAGTGCTTGTCTTGTATGCAGGAAGCCCTGGGTTCAATTCCTCAGCACCACATATATAGAAAAGACTAGAAGTGGTACGGTGGCTCAAGTGGCCAGGGACAGTGCTTAGGCTCTGAGTTTAAGCTCTGAAAAACTGACTCCTGCTCTATGGTGCTTGTTCCTCTCTGCTCCCCAAGTGTTGTCATTTGGATTATTGAGAAGCTGGATGGATTACTTAACTTCATGTGGTTGGGTAGGAGACAGAATCAGTATAAAATCTAAGACTTCTGACAGCTAGACCCCACTTTCCATACTGAGTATTACTTTTATTCCAAGAGACCTAATATATATACTTAAGAACCTTGTCATTGAAGTAATGTTTTTAAAATTAAACTATAAACAAAATAAATTTCTTAACAAATTACTATTACTTGCATTGAATATTGATCATCATTTATCAATTTTAGTCTAGATTTCTAGGCTAAAGACATGATTATTATCTTTCTTTTCCTTTGCCAGTCTTGGGGCTTGAACTCAGGGCCTGAGCATTGTTCCTGAGCTTTTTTTTTTTTTTTTTTTTGCTCAAGTTTAGCACTCTACCACCACTTTTGTCTTTTTCTGTTTATGTGGTGCAGAGGAATCAAACCCAGGGTTTCATGCATGCTAGGCAAGCACTCTACCACTAAGCCACATTCACAGCCCATGGTATTATCTTATACACATCTCTATACACAATTTAAGTTTAAAAACACATATACTTATTGATATATGTATGTATGCATGCATGTATGTAAAATAACACGTAATGTTTGTAGGGTGATACATACAAAAATGTGAATATGCTTAATTTATACACATATACTAGACATATGGTTGTATATTTGCCTATCACATTTAACTTACACATGTAGGTTTACATTTATTTCAACTACACATTTATTGTTGCATATACACGTCACTTTCGGGGTGATCATAATGCAACCTGATTTTCCCCTTGCTAAGGCACATTCTTGGTCAGCTAGTGCAACCTATCAGCACTCAAGTAATCAGAAAGTTTTACTTAGATTCAAGACTTTCACTCATAGATCATCTGTGTAAAGAAACTATACTTTATGCGTGGATATTATGTTGATATCTTTATAGCACACTTCTGTCTCAAAAATGAGAACTGAAAATGAATATTAGATTGAGCATAAAAAGTAATCCTAGTAAATATTGGATTTATTCCATTGGTTCTCTCAAAACAATTTGACAAATACTTGTCAACTTATCTCCTATCTAAATCCATTCTTTTGCCAGACCTGACACTTCATGATTTAAGTAAATTGTTTAAATTTTCAAGTAAAGGTTTCTTAAGAGATGTTCCAAGCTGCTCTATTGAACGTCTCTTCCAAACTGTTTTTAAAGGCTACCAACTAATTTTCATTTAAAATAATCATTGAACATCTAATACTTTTGGAAAAGAAAAATGAGAGCTGAAGAAAGTAATTAAAGCCAGATTGTAACAGCCAATGCATCTGAGGCTCCAGACACAAGTCCGCGTGTGCCGTGGCTTCCAGTAAAACCCTACAATGAGGTAATTTTTTATTATTATCTTTATTACTATTGCAAAACCCAACCATGGTAAAAAAAAAACCTCTTTATTTTTCTCATTAAATGAATTAAGTGTATTATAAACGTTTAATGTCTTATGCCAAAAGGCAATTCTCTCCTGTGGGTTACCTTTTATAAAAACTGAGAGAGAACTTTGATAAATTCTAGATAATCTAAACATCTCAATTTAATCACCTTATTTTGCTCCCTTCTGCTCTCTTTTGTAAATCAGGATAGGGAATAGATGCCCAGAACCCATCTTTTTCCTTTGGATAAAGCTTTGTGTAAATGCATGTTTAACTTTTAATTACAGTAGGTAAGTCATAGTTTACCCTGGAAGAGTCTTCTGATTTATCTCTTAATAAGTTACATCCAGGGCTGGGAATATGGCCAAAAAATAAATAAATAAAAAATAAGTACACCCATTTAAATGTTTATCATTTCTATTATGGAGTTATAATCTTGTCCAATATAAAAGCTCCTAATTCTTTCTAGGGTTCTAAAGCAAAATACTTTAATTTTTCTCTTTAACTCTTCACACTAGTAGGTAGATTCCTTAGAATCCTATTAGCACCTTAGTACTCACAGATTAAAACTGGGGAAGGGAGTTGACATTGTTTACCACACACCTTTTAAGAATAGTTCCTAATTGTGTTACACTTTCTCTTTATGTATTGTCCTGATACAGTTGAGATATAGAAAAAACTATTTGGAGCTGGGTGCCAGTGGCTCACATCTGTAATCCTAGCTACTCAAGAGGCTGAGATCTGGAGGACTGGATTCATAGCCAACACCAGCAGAAAAGTGTGCAAAACTCTATCTGCAAAATAGCCAGCAAAAAGCAGGGACTTGAACTCAGGGGCTCAATGCTCTCCCATGGCTTCTTCAGCATTGAGCTTTACCACTAGAGAAAGACCACAGCTGAAGACTGCTGGAGATGGGTAAACATGTACTGAAATGCTATCTTCCCCTTGTTACCATTGTTCTTCACCACTTCTCTTTGGTATATGGGGCAAGTGTCTATACCTAATATGGGATTCCTAGACTTTGAGCTTGACATCTAACAACTCATTTTTTCTTTCACAAGAATGTCCAGATCAGGAAAACAGAATGCAAACAAACAAACAAACAAAACTCCTGTAGTGATTAAAATGAGAAATCCTTGGTTCAAATCTCCACCCTGCAAAGGGCCATTTCTGTGATTTCTTCATATTTACAAAATCTCTCAGTGTCTCAGTGTCCTCTTCTGTAAAAATAGACATAGTAATAGATTCCATCTCTTGGGGCCATTGTGAGGATGTCATAGGTAATCTATGACAAACACTTGGAAACAATGGTTAGGCTAGAGCATGGATTGATAATAGTATTTAGTTGATGCAGAGATAGGACCACCATCTATTCAAAGGATGCACAAAAGTAAATATAAGCTCAGTTCTTGTGTTTAAAAACTGGGTAAGGAGGATGTAGCCAGAATCTATTTGAAAAACTGAATTGAAAAATCCAGTAGGTCAAGCAGAACCTTGAAAGACAAATGAAGCCATGTCTCATGGTGCTGTAAACACTGGTTTAGGAGTGTAAGTTCCCGGAGTCCCTTGTCTCGCCCTCATTTAGAATGCAAAGAAATGGACTTTTCCTTCTTTACCAAATCCTTTGAAGTATACATTTTACTCTAATCTTTAGCAGAGCTTCAGGGCCTTTGTAATTCATCTGCCCCTTTTATTATGCCACAGTATTTGTGATCAAACAGACTTTGAGAAGACAGAATCTATCCTGTCAAACAGTAAACAAAGGAACTCTTATAACAGCCCAGTGTTCTCACAGGGTTTCAGGCCTTCAGTGTCCTGAAATGCTCTCAATCTGTAAAAAGGAACTCAACTGTCCTGAATGTAAAACGGGAGAGTACAGGTCATTTTTGGTGCTAGAGGTATTCGTACCTTTGAGAAGTATGAATATGTTAATAAAATATAAATTGTTGGTCATATTGACATCTTAATAGTATAGCTTAGAAACAAGTCAACAAACTATTTCTGGAAATAATAAGTATTTTAGACTATCGGGTCATTCTTTTTCTGTCTCAACTGTTCAATTATTCCATTACAGGGAAAACTGGCCTTGGACAATTTCAGTGAATGGGTGTGACTGTGTTCCTATGACAAGTTATTTAGAAACAGGTCTGGGCACAAGGACTAATTTGTGAAACACTAGCCTGTGGTCATACTTCTCAGACTTTTGTCATGTCCTTAGCCCCTTCATGGTTTCTACAAAATCTATGCACTTATAAAATGATATTTTTATGAAATTATTAGTTTATTATTCAATAAATGGATTCAACTTAAAACTAATAATAAAAGGAATATTAATTATAGGAAAAAAGCTAGCCTTAAAAGTATCATTCAATGCCAGGCAGCAATGGTTCACTCCTGCAATCCTAGCTACTCAGGAGGCTGAGACCTGTGGATCATGATTCAAAGTCATCCAGGGCAGGAAAGTCTATGAGATTCTTCTCTCCAATAAAATATTCAAGAAACCTGTAAGTGGTGCTGTGGCTCAACTGGTAGAGCACTAGCCTTGAGCACCGAGAGGCTCAGGGACAGAGCCCAGGCCCTGAGTTCAAGCCCCAGGACTGGAAAAAAAAAAAAAAAAAGGATCATTGGAGCTCAAGAGTTTGAAATTAACCTGGACAAAATAGTAAAGTCCTGTCTCACTGTAAGAATATATATACATGTATATTTATATATGCATTATTTTAAAATAAACACATGCTGGTAGCAGCTAGCTAGTCTTGATTGACAGCTGTCAGACTTTGCAATGTACCTACTTGCCTTAAGTGGGAATTGTCAACTTAATGACCTTCTTTGTTGATAGGCTGGACTGTCATAATGGCAGACTAGCTGCTTTGAACACTTTATAAGCAGGAAACCTCCACTCAAGCTATGCAGACCACTGTGACTTTGGCTGAAGCTGAAAACATGATTCTTGCTTTAGGAGGTGTTGCTCCAGTCATGACTTTTCCAGACAGCTTGCATCCATGCCAGGTAACTTCACTGATAACATGACTAGTCTCAGCAATCACTAGATGGCTCTGGGTCTCAAACTATAAGCCTATGGGTTTCAAAGCTCAGCCAATAAGCCTATAGAGTTCAGGGCTGCCATCACAAGAGAATTACTGTTTGCATTACATTATGCTCAATTATCTCTAAGAAAGACAGTGTAAATTTGAGTGTCACAATGGATATGATTTCTTTTACTCTATTTGAATAATAGGACAAATCAGCTAGATGGAGAAAAAAATGGTAAATTACTAAACTGACGTAATTAATTGTATTTTTATGAGACTATGAAGAAGCGTTATATAAAGAGAAGCCCGGAATCTTGAAAGATTTTTAAATACATTAAACATTTAAACATTTTAATCTTTTAAAAATGTTTAACGAATTTCAATAATCTGAGAAACTTAAGTATCTTTCTATTACATTTGCTAGCATTTACATTTCAATAATGAGTCCAGTTTTCTGTTTTCTTTTTATGGAAGTCCAGTTGTTTGTCTTGAAATGTGCATTTAACTTAAGAAAGGAGTTTGACCTTAAGCATTTCTCTTTCATTTCCTGACAGTTATTCACAGAGACATAAAAGCAAAACAAAAAGCAATTTAAGTTGTTTTCTCAAGACTGTGGCAAAAATCCAAGATAATGATCCAATCTTGTGGTGGTCTTTCTTGGTTTGAAGATCATTAAACTCTGTCTTACAGAATAAGTCTGCATTAGCACAAAAGTTTTTAGAGAAACCTTTTATCACAGATGCAATATGTTTACATAAAATATGTCTATATATCTATATCATCTCTAACTCTTTTTCTGTCTATAACTTCTATATTTATATATCTGTATATATTATATCTGTATTTTTGTGTGCATGCATATGTATATATGTAACAGAAACGTTTTCTTGTCTTTTACTACACTTAGTAATATTTAACTATTAGTTGATAGTTAACTATTAACTTGGTTAGATTAACTAGGGGTTGAAAGTATATAGGTATCAGGTAGATGTATTAGAATGCACAAATAAGATAAAATGAAAATACTTAAAGGGATAAAGAATTATAAAGGATAAAGAATTATAAAAGGATAAGGAATTATAGCAACAAATATTTATAACTGATATTAGTGCCATTTGTGAGATAATACTCACTTCAGCAGCACATATCCTAAATAAAAAGTACAGAAATGATACTGAAGAGTGATGACCTTACCACTAAATGGTGGTGGTCAAAGTAAATATCCATATAAGATAATGGTTTACCTTTTAGTTTGTATTTCAGTTCTGAATATGAGAAGTCAAACAGTCAAACTGATAACCCTAACCATGATGTGGGTAATATTAATGAGTTTGGTCTAAACAAATCTTTCTTTAGCAAGACATAAATATATTACCTATACAGGAAAGCTCTGATAAATCAAGCTACATTGACAATAAGAACTTCTTAGGTGAGAGTGTGTGCTTTGAATGCATACGGCATGCAATAAAAAAAAAATTTTTAATGAAAAAAACTGGTAAAAAATGAAATTTCTGTTCTTCAAAGGAAACTCTTCAAAAAAGAGAACTACCTCCCAAGCTTAGAGGAAATTCTTTGAGAAACATTAAGATTGGACTAGTCCTATGATAAGTATCTTTCTTCCTCTATTCTATTCTACTCTGTTCTGTGTATATATTTTAGAGATAAAGTCTTGCTAATATAGTTCTCAAACTCATAATCCTCCTATTTCTACATCCTGAGTTTCTTACTTTCTACTTAACATGTTTCAATGATACAAACTAATTCTGAGCAATTGGATGAAAGATAACTTCCATTCAGAGTTAGGTTAATTTCCTGGTTAATTTCCTATGACTAAAGTTTTCTTGGGGCATAAAAATAAAAAAATAATAAAAAAATAATAAAATAATAAAAAAATAATAAAAAAATAATAATAAAAAAATAAAAAAAAAGTTTGCTTGGGGCATAAAAATAAAACTTCAATAAATCAAATGTTCAAATATTTAAACAGTCAAAGCCCGTAGAACTTATTTTAAGTCTTATTCTTTTCTGGACAGTATGTGAGTGTTTGTAGTCCTACAAAATTCATAAATAGAGACCTTAACTCCAAAGGTGATGGTATTATCTGGCAAACCTTTTGGGAGATGATCAGATCAAGAGAACATAACCTTCATTAGTGCCTCTAAAAGAGAGACCCCAGGGAACTGGCTACTGACTGTTACTTGTACCACTTGAGAACATACCTGGAAGCTGTCTACACAGAAAGCTGCCTTTTACTAGAGTCTGAATCATTGGTACATTTACCTTCCACTTCTCAACCTCCAAACACTCTGGGAAATGAATCTTCTCTGTAAAACCTTCCTGGTTTTATGGTATTAGGACAGCACAAGAAAAAGCAGTCACCAGAGATAAATGTACCCTCAAATTTTCACCAAAGATAAATGCACTCCCAAGTTCATTGCGGTGTTATTTGCAATAGCCAAGACATGGAAACAAAGCACAGGTTTTCATACACATTGTAAATTTACATTGCTTAGTTCCACAATCTATGCTATCCAGTAGCCCTGTGGGAATAAGTTTAAGAATGTAGAATTAAATATCTACCTTTTTCTCATTTTTGCCCCATTGTTGATAGTTACCTTTATTTGAGTGACTTATACCATCTTAATAGAGATAGAACAAATTTGGAGTGGTATAGTCACTCTTCCAGGTATCATGGTGTGATGCATGCTAATGGGATGTTTAATCTTGGGCAGAGTCTACTTGTGACTGGGAAACTTTGTTGTCCTATCCTAAAAGGTATCATTTTATTTTAGGGCAATACTGAAGATTGCATGCTTGCTAGCCAGATGCTCTACCAGTTGAGCCACAGCTCCAGCCCCCTTTTGCCCTGGTTATTATCAAGGCAGAATTTTACTCTATGCCCACTGTGATCAGCCAAACTCCACCTTCCAAATATCTACGATTACACGCTTGAGCTGCCTTCCATACCCAGCTCTTTTCATTTTGTTCTTGTTCCATTTATCATCATAATCTTAATTTGCCCTCACATATTTGCACATTTGGATGATACTTTTAGAAAATTGTTTCCATACATATGAAATTGATTACCTGTCTACCTATTACTACAATCAAGACTTAAAAGACCTTCATTTTGCCCTCTGTGGTTAATTCCTTCTCCTGATTCCCATCTCTCTACAACCACTAATGTGCTTTTTGTCATTGCATTTTGTCATTTTGTTATTTCTTTTCTAAAATTTAGCAGCAATGAGGTCCCATTTTAGCACATTTTTATATCTCCCTTCCTCAAAGTAGTATGATTCTTTAGATATTTATTCATATGCATATGGATAGTTTAGTCCTTCTTATTGCTGATGAATGTCCCATTGTATTGGTATACAATAATTTATATGAGTTAATGGACACTTATGGACCATTATATATAATGTTATCATAAGCACATGTCTTTACAGGGACACAAATTCTTATTTTCTCCTGAATAAGTACCTAAATGTAGAATGGCTGGATTGTAGAGTAGGTATCTATGTTTGTAAGAAAGGACTGCACAGTTTTCTATAGTGATGATAACAATTTATATTCCTAAATAGGACCTATAGGAGACCAGGTGTTCACTACCCTAACTACCACCATATTTTAATTGTTCTATTGAGTATGAAGTAGTATCTTAATTGTGTTTCACATTGGTATTTACTTGCATCAAGCACGGTGAAGAATCCACATCATAAGTAGAACTTGCTATTCCAATAAATATTAGGTACACGCTTCTTAAGCTCTCTATGCCCAAGTTTTAAGTTGTAGTTAAAAATACTCCCAACATCATGGGATAGTCATGAGACGTAAATGAGATATGTAGGCAAAATGCTTAATATCACGTCTGCAGTTTGATACGAGTTCAGCTAAGCTTAGCTATTTGTTGCTATTGTTATATTAGCTCACAAGAGAGATAAGAAATTTGTAATCTTTACAAACCTATGAGGAGCATCACAAATGTTGTAGCATAAGGGAAGGGGATGTAATAAGTAACTATTTGGGATCGTGTCCATTTCTTCCACCCCCACATGCCCCAATGACAAATCCACTGGCAGGAAGCAAGGAGGGTTTCCATAAGGAGAACGGGTAGGGGCACTCAGTTATAGGTCCGTGGACACTAGCACTGTTGAGACAGAAGTAAAAGCTAAAAGAAACAGGGAATCAGGAGATAGTCATTTCAGCATAGATGTTCCAAGGACAAGATGGTTAGGAAGAGCAAAGAGGTAGCAACAGGTAGCCAGTGTGGATAGGTATCTGAGTTGAGGCCTGTGGCTGCCTAAAGAGGCTTCGTTGACAGTTCAAATGAGTGGAAGACAGATCGAACAGAGAGGATAGGAACTGCGAGGTATGGACTCAACTAAGGTAAAGAGTTAGTGCTGGAAAATTAAACCCGTTTTGAAAGACAGGGAACCTGCTTGTTGATGAATATATAAGCTCCTCCAAAATGAAAACTCTCAACTGCATCACACCCTCTCAAACTCCCAACTCCATCACGTTAGCAAACATTGTTATGAATTAAAAAATCCACATGGTAGAGAAAGAAAGCCCATGCCATCAGTTCAGATCTCAGTCACTGACAAATACTTTCCCTCCCCAACACTTTCCATTCTAGTTACTACGCATTATTTCCTGAGTAACCTCAAGCGCCATGCCCACCCACTGTAACCACCCCTCTTCAGTCACTCTGCCTAGATCTGCTGCCCACTTATCTTCCTGTTCTCTCACCATGCCATGACTTTTGTAGTCAGTCATAGATTTATCTGCTCTTGGGCTGAAACTTGGATCCCTACTTTTTCCTCTTGTCTTGCCCTATCTCGTTCTTATCTCACCCATTCTTTGAAGGGCACAGGGCTATGCTTCTAGCCTCTGTATGTCTTGGATCATAAGAATGCTTTGAAAAACATCTACAGCACTGCCATGGCTACCTGTACTTATCGGTTTGCATGCTGAATTAAGAATTTGTCAGGCTCTACTGGAGAGTTGCCAATGGAAAGGGAGAGGGCTAATAAAGTAAGTGAATGAAATAAATATGATCAGGGCAGTGTGTTTATATATGAATAATATAACCCGTTGAAATTGTTTTAAGAAGGGACAGTGGAATAAGGGAGATTGACAGGAGTTAGGTTAATTGAGTTTATTATATATGTATGTAAAAATATCACAAGAAATCTTCCTTTGAACAATGCATGTTAATTATATATTTTTAAAAGAATAGGAAGGATGTTTGGTTTTATGTCAGACCCAGTTCCCTTATCTGTCTTCTCTCGAACTGTGCCTTTCTGATCTTAGACAAATTGGGGATTTTTCAAGCCAACTATAGTGGTACATGACTGTAATCTTCGTATTGAGAAGGCCTTTGCAAGAAGATGGAAGATCCTGTATCAAACGAGATCCTGTATCAAAAGCAAAAAAAATACCTTTTTCTCCTTTCCTGGAGGCAGATAGATGTTTTATTTCACAATAGATTTTTGAGGCCTCATTAAGGTCTCCGAAAGTGAAAACCTGCTTGATTTTCAGGATTTTTGTTAGCATGCTGTGTATTTGTTGTCTTCATGAAGCTGGTGACCAGTTTTCCTGTCTGGGCTTTAGAAACAAGTTTCTGGCTGAAGTGAAACTACAGTGTAACCCACTGCCTGTCATTTCACGCAGACCCACGGAGCAAGAAGTCATTGGTATTGCATTCTGCTTTGGGTTTCAAAGTGCTTCACATTTGATCTTTCCCTGTTCTGATTCCCCCAGTTTTGGGATATCACATGGGAGACTCAACGATTAGTTTATCCAACAGTGAGTTCTGAAGTATAAGAACTAGCTGCAAGAAAGGATCCAGGCAAAATTTCCTGCCAGGTTATTTGGCTGAGTGAAATTGTCTGCTACTTTATATTTGCAAACATGCATTTGAAAGGACATACACAGCTCAAAATACATCACACAGTCCAAATTGGGGGCGGGACAATAGGGGAGCAAATGATGCCACCAGGATTTGTCTGTACAATTTTCAACCTAACTAAAGCAAAAGAAGACACTGCACATGTGCAGAGAGCACGAGACACTGCTTTAGAGTCAGAATTAAGTGTCTAGGTCACATACAGAGCAGCGCATGATAGCAGCCCACTTCTGAAGAATGATGGTGTAGGCAAGAAGTTGAGATTGGCAAGTCCAAAACGCAACCTTTTGACTTCTGCTCCATTTTATCCTTTCCCATGTGACTTCCCAGAAAAAAAAAACCACAAAGAAATAAATCTTGCCATAACCTTGAGCTTGCTGGATATAATTTTACAGGACAAGAAAAAAAAAAAGGAAAATTGAAAATTGTAAACAACAGTTAAATCAGACCAGATCCCATTTTGAGTATTAGCAGAGGAGGCTCCTCGATTGATTGAAACTTGATAAAATGCCTCAAAAGGATTGAAAAGGAACACAGCATAATAGAGAACACAGAGAAGCTTCCTTCCAACGTTCCACGATCAGTTTTTTTTTAAATTTATTTTTATTTAGAATTTTTGTTTTAATATTTGGTGTTTCTTTGTGTTTCTCTTCTCTGTGCTTAATTTTTCTGAGCATTCAAGTGAAACCCAGGAAAATCATCACTTTGTCTTAACTCAATTTCAAGTCACTCATTTTCACACTATTTCAAGGGAAACTATTTTATTGGGTCTGTCAATAGCTCCCTGTGCTTCCAATTCTGTAGCCTAAACCAAGAGAATCTTGTAGCCCCGAGCCCTCTTTCAATCACAGTAACCATCAAACACAGATCCAGAGATGGGATAAGGGATGTATCTCTCTCTCTTTCTCTCTCTCTCTCTCTCACACACACACACAACACACACACACACACACACACACACACACACACACACACACACACACACAGCAGTTGCAGGGAGCAGGAAGATCCTCTGAGAAGCCGCCCAAGGGAAGAAGCCAAAGTGAGCAGATCACCAGAAAAGCTTTAGTTGGAGGTGACAGAGAAATTGATCCAAGCATGGAGTTTACTTGACACCGTAGAGCATCAGCCATCCGAGGACATTTTAAGTAGAAGGCTGATTTAACTCCTGGGCCTCTTGCTGAAAGCCATGTTATCTTAGCTATGGTAGCGTAACTTGTCTTAGCCTCAGTTTCCTCATCATGGATATAACAGGTTCCACTTCAATCATAACAAATATGAACTATGATGATGCATAAAAACTGGATAGAATCCCTGGTATAAAGGAGAGGCTCCTTACATTTGATGTCTGGACATTACTACCACTATGGTTATTATCACTATTTACCTATAATGAAGGGGACAGGCACAGAACTTAGTAGGTAGTATTTTGAACAAATGCAAGGTAGGCAGCACAAAGTGACACCCAACTTCTCTATCCTTATCAAAATGAAGAAATTAGGGAGAAACGAGATGAAATAAGGTGTCTGGTGCCACAAAGACAAGAGCAACACAGATGAAATTCAAATTGAAGCATTTAACTTTGTCTTGATAACTTAGCAGTTAGTCCATCTGATCTGAGAGTTTCTTAGATTTATCTAATCTCCCCACATTTCCCAGATTGTGACACCTTCCCTTTTAGTTTCTGTCTGGAATATTGTTGCTCTCTTCTCAGCCTCATCACCTTCTATCACCCCAAGAGCTACAGATCAAAGAATTATCAACTGAGTCCTTGTAAGCCCTCTGCCAAGACCACCAGAAAAGTGAGTTTTCCTTTCCCTTCCTTGGGTTCACATTGACAGGTGAATGATTTCCATTTTGATCAAAGCTACTGTCTACTCCTTTACATCTGACCTCTTAACTGTGTGTACACAGAAGGCATCAAAGGGACAGCTGGAAATCAGACATGTCACTGTGTTAGTGTGTACCTATGTGAACATTATGGTTAACACACATACTCACAGAGATATACAAAGTCATAGATTTTGTTTGATTTTTCTAATTGACATATATATATAATAAGCTTTATGTTTCTTGTGAGTTTTTCTTGCACAAAGAAATTGTAAACTCATCAGCTCTGTCATCTGTCAGAACAGTTATCCACTGGCAGGAGTAAATGAATGCATATCCTGCCATTATCTATCTATCTTGGTTAAGTATCTATCTTGGTTTTGCTTCAAGACTGGCTCAAGTTAGGAAATCCAAAGAAATGAATAGGAAGAAGTATTATCTTTTGACTTTGCTCTCTGTTTTCTGTGAGAGAATACCAAAACCCCAGTGCTCTTTGCATGATCACATTCTTGCCACAGGAAACCAAATATATGAAAGTAGCATCACACATATTGGGTTCCAAAAGCATAATTGCACAGATTTACTCTTTCAAGAAAAGAAGACTAATTTCACATGGTACGTTGAACATAACAATGATAAACCACTTAAACCAGTTATTTCCATAACTTGGAGATCATTTTGCTTAGCCTCATCTTATGTGTTCATATATTCATAGCTATTAAGATATTGTGATCATCTGCTAGGCATATCCTAGACATATACTAATTATTACTAATGAGGGAAACTATATAGTGTATATTTCACAGATAAAAGGCGAACCAATGCAACAGCAATACTTAGAAGACAATATGCAGTATACCAACTGTACAACTGGGGGAAGGGAGTTTGGGAAAGGGAAGGTGGGACAAAAGTGAGGGAGGAGGTAATAAGTTTGATAAGAAATGTACTCCCTGCCTTATGTATGAAATTGTAACCACTCATTGCATCACTTTGACAATGAATAAATTCATTAATTAAAAAAAAAGAGAAAGGGAGGCCAAAGTTGAAAAGGCAAATTCTATATCAAATCATGATCTGCCATGCCACACCAGCCTGGTTTTAAAACAGTAACAAGGTAACTTGTGAAAGTCATAAGCCATATTTTCTTTTTTTTTTTTTTTTTTTTTTTTGGCCAGTCCTGGGGCTTGGACTCAGGGCCTGAGCACTGTCCCTGGCTTCTTTTTGCTCAAAGCTAGCACTCTGCCACTTGAGCCATAGCGCCACTTCTGGCCATTTTCTGTATATGTAGTGCTGGGGAATCGAACCCAGGGCCTCATGTATACGAGGCAAGCACTCTTGCCACTAGGCCATATCCCCAGCCCCATAAGCCATATTTTCTAAACTGGGCACAAAGTACTACTGCTGTCTGTTGATGTTATTACACAGATGCAAATGAAATTAGTGTCTCTATAAAATGAACTCACTTATCTATTCCATGATAGTTAACTTTAATAAATATTAGTTTGAAATAGTGATGAAGGAGCTGTTCACTTCCTTATGCTTCCAGGGGTTGCCTTGGAAAGTGAATTCCTAGTTAAGCAGTCCTTTATGAAGTTGCAGACCCATCCACATCTTCAGAATGCTGAAATATTCCTTCAGCAAATCAAACTCCTTGAGCACATGGTGAGTGATAGGAATCTGCTTTGGTCTCATAATTCCACGTTGCTCCCCTCTCAGTCCATTCTTTTTATGTATCCAAAGATCCTATATGAAGAACTTGTCCTTCCCCTCTAGAGCTATTCTATGTATCCAAAAATGGAATATGAAGGACTGACCCCCACCCTAGTAACCCAGGTGCATACAGACTCCAGGAAAAACCTCAGGTATATTCAGACTTGCTTTGATATGCAGGCAGGGCAATTCACCTAGGCCCAACCAAAAGCCCCCCAACTTCCTAGACCTAGTGGCACTTTCATTAACCACTGCTTCCTTTCTCAGACCCCTTATAAGCCTGGTTCCAAATTCACCCCTTCACACAACTTCCAAACCTGTGGGAAGGTCTGTGCACCTTACTGTTCCTCAATAAGCAGTCCTCACCTCTTGATGATCTAGTCCAGCCTCTTCCTTTTCCATTCTCTGCCTATTGATGATTGAATGGAGCCTATTCCTTTTCAATTCTCCATTTTCCCAACAGTCAGCAAATAGAACACCTGTGGTGCTCAGGAGTGCATCTGAGAGTATCTCGGTTTTAGAGGAAGAAGTTCGTTTATGCAGTATGGTCTGGTCTATGGTCCCTTGTGTTCCTGCTTGATTCTTATAGGAAGACATTTACTACCAGAAACTTAGAATCTCTGTATCCTCAACATGTGTTCTCATGAAGTGAGAGAATTTGGAAGTCTCTTTTACAAATATATAACACACAAAGATGCAGAGTGGGGATGGGGAGAGAGAGCACAGATACAGTGAGACAAAGGATGAACTAAATTCAGCAGTGCTACTCAGTAGACACTATGTTGAAAATAAACTATATGGGCTGGGGATGTGGCCTAGTGGAAAGACTGCTTGCCTCGTATACATGAGGCCCTGGGTTCAATTCCCCAGCACCACATATACAGAAAATGGCCAGAAGTGGTGCTGTGGCTCAAGTGGCAGAGTGCTAGCCTTGAGCAAAAAGAAGCCAAGGACAGTGCTCAGGCCCTGAGTCCAAGCCCCAGGACTGACCAAAAAAACAAAACAAAACAAAAGAAATAAACTATATAACTTGTGAGGGAATAGGCCTAGGAAGGAAAAAAAAACTGGGGGAAAGGAGGGATGACACTGTTTAAAAAGAAATGTACTCAATAACTGACTTTCATAATTGTAATCCCTCTCTACATCACCTATACAATTAAAAAAGAAAACAAAACAGATGCAGAGCACTTGAAACTCAGCATAACTCTGTCTAGAGTACCTGTGCCTAGATGATCTCAAAATTAAGAGTTCTTAATCTTCCTTTGGCTGACATCAACAGTGTCCATTTGCTGAGGATGAAACTCAGTGATGTGAAGTCAATGGCAATTAAAAGGCAATAACCCTATACAGATAGATCACAACATTGTGATGTACCCTCATCACAAGGCTATTATGTCATGGCTGAGTGAGAACTGATGCTCTTTGCAACAGCACACAACGCTCAGCTTTTCAGAAAATCTTCAGGAGAATGCATGTGCTGCCAAATCAAAAACCATTGTGTCCATTTAGCTGCTTAGTGAAGGAAGAGGGCCTTTACATTGGAATTTATCTATGCATTTCTTTATGTGTTTGGGGTTGAAATCAAGGTTTCACCAATGCTAAACACCACATTCTACCTATGAACGAAATCACTGCTCCCAAGTTTTATTTTTTTAACTAAAGCCAAGTTGTTTTAAAATTGTTTCTGTGCAGTCTGTTTCGCTCTTCTTTCACTCTACAGTTAGGAATGTTGCCTGAGACCCTGGCGGGAGCCACTCATGGCAGCGATGGCTGCTGCTGTGGGGCGTGGCCTGCGCGCGGCGGGAGCTGGACTTCTACAACTTCCAGGTGGTCAACATCCGGGGCAAGCTGGTGTCGCTAGAGAAGTACCGGGGCTCGGTATCCCTGGTGGTGGTGCGGCTTCACAGGCCAACACTACCGAGCACTTCAGCAGCTGCAGCGGGACCTGGGGCCCCACCACTTCAACGTGCTTGCTTGCCTTTCCCTGCAACCAGTTTAGCCAACAGGAGCCAGACAACCACAGGGAGATGGAGAGCTTTGCCCCCCTGCACCTACAGCGTGTCTTTCCCCATGTTTAGCAAGGTTGACACTGGTGCCCATCCTGCCTTCAAGTACCTGACCCAGACTTCTGGGAAGGAGGAGTCCACCTGGAACTTCTGGAAGTACCTAGTAGCCCCCAGATGGAAAGGTGGTGGGAGCTTGGGACCCAACTGTGTCCGTGGAGGAAATCAGGCCTCACATCATAAGCAAAGCTCATCCTGAAAAAAGCGAGAAGACTGGTGACCAAATTCCCCGCCCCCTTCCTTCCCCATCGCATCCCGCCTGTGTATAAGTGACCAAAACAAACTCAAGAGGTGCTTCCGAAGGAGAAACCTACTGGTCCTCTTTCCTTCACTCTTAACCGTACCTATCACTCCTATGGGGAAACTGTTAGGTTTTTAAAGTAGGTAGCCGGTAAAGGAGAACGCCACGCGGTATTCAGGCAGGAGAGAACATTTATTACCGAACTGCTGGCCTGTGGCCAAGATGATCCATGGCTGGAGAGAAGGGAGGAGAGAGAGAGAGAGAGAGAGAGAGAGAGAGAGAGAGAGAGAGAGAGAGAGAGAGAGAGAGAGAGAGAGAGAGAGAGAGAGAGAGAGAGAGACCCCCCCCAACCCTGCTTTATTTAGGGCAGGGGCAAGGGGTGTGGCCAGGTGGATTAAGAGGTGACCTCAGGGAAAGGGGAGGTAACTGCCTCCAGGTCTGCTGGTTACCTAGGTAACTGGGTGGAGACTTAATGAGGTGGGGGCATCTGCATGTAGCCCTCAGGGAGAGGACCTAACATTCCAGCCTTTTAATAGTTATGAAAAAGGACGAAGACTCTCTCTGGCTGCTTCCTGCTGGCAAGGGGCGTCGGCATTAGGGGTAAAAGGCAGAAATGTGCCCTCTCCTGGAGAAGGCGAGCAGCAGGGTCCCTTGGTGGTAGATGCCAGTCCTTGAATGAAGCCTGGAAGAAGTCTCATGAGGCAGGGGATGGACAAAAAAAAAAAAAAATTAAGGCAAAAGGAAGGGTTTAGGGCACAAAATTAAAAATTGGATGACTTGGACAGTTCTTATACTCAGGCATG
Source organism: Perognathus longimembris pacificus (assembly GCF_023159225.1). NCBI lineage: Eukaryota > Metazoa > Chordata > Mammalia > Rodentia > Heteromyidae > Perognathus > Perognathus longimembris. The sequence goes on along the minus strand of NC_063162.1, from coordinate 132,026,745 downwards.
GACATTAGATGGACAAGCTACTACCTCTTGTTCCCCCGGCTCTGATTAATTTTGAAAGGGCGAGACAAAGTGACTCCATTTAGGATCTGACATTATTCTCCTCTTACTCCTCTCCATGATCCTTGTTCCCTGAACTGGCTGAGTCCCAGGGATCTAGGTGCTTGTTGCTGGGATGGCTTGTCCCCGATGGCATTCACAGGATTTGAACTCAGGGCCTGGGCACTGTCCCTGAGCACTTCTGCTCGAGGCTAGTACTCTACCACTTGAGCTCCACTTCCGGCATTTGGCTGGTAAGAGATAAGTCTTTTCAGCCATGCTTCCAGCCTGGCTCTTTGCTGGTTAGTTGGGAGATGGGAGTTTGAGAGAGATTTTCTGCCCTGGCTGGCTTCGAACTGCAATCCAAGGGAGTCTTTGCCACAAAAGCCCTTTTTTATTTCCAATTAAAACAACAGGGAGACCAAGGGGAGTAGAGCTTACCTGTACCTTGTCAAGAATTGACCAAATACTTGCCAGAATTCTGCAATGACAAAAACTCAGTAGATGTGATGAGTTTTAGCACAGATATATAGCTAGATGGACATACTAACAAATGACATTTACACAGACATACACACTGTGCACATAGGTTTTACAGCATGCAAAAATGAATTTCAGCAGTAGAGTCTTTTGGAATTCCAATAGTAAATGACTTTTTTTTTTTGCCCAATATTTTAAAACCACGTGGTCGGTTAGAAAAACAACTTTGCTAGCACAACAATTTTCAGATTATCAAATGAAGAAACCATATTTTGATAAACTCCAGTGGGATGCCATGTTGAGGGGGGTGGCAGGACACAACACACTAATAGAGAACACGTGGCATGGCATAATGGCGCCTGAGCTGATGACTGTTAAACCCAACATCCACCACGTGGTCAATGCTAGAGAAAAGAACTTTTAGATATCTTTGCTGACAAAGCACATTGCTGGTCAAGCCTCAGTTTCAGAGGTCTGTGAAAAGAGGCAGCTTTGTGAGCAAGGCACATAACGATGGTACAACTTGGGAATTTTATAAAGTAAGCAAGTAAGCAGGAAGATGAGAGAGAGAGAAAAAGGAAGAGAAAGAGAGGAAAGGAGAAAGAGAGAGAGAGCCTGAATATAAGTGACTTCTAACCAATTACCATTGCAGTGGGAAAAACTGTATCTGTGTGAGTATTTCGAGCAGGCCTCATTGCACTGTCAAGAGGCGTGCTAGCAGAGTCTTCATTGCAGTGGCAAAAACTGTATCTGAGCAAGTATTTTGAGCAGGCCTCATTGTCAAGAGGCGTGCTAGCAGTGTCCTGGCTGGGGTGTGACTGTGATGCAAAACGCAAAAAGCACGGGAGGGAGGCGCCTGGTGAGTGAATGAGCTTACGGGGCAGAAGCGGCAGGCAGAAGTGGCAGAAGCGGCGGACGGAGCGGCAGAGAACCCGAGCAGCAGCAGTTTCACTCACCAGGGTAGACAAGTGGTGTGGAGGTGGAGGTGGATGTGGAGGCCAGCAATGATATTAGTGAAAAGTGCGCGTGGCGACTCGCAGCAGTTCGGTTCGCGGAAAAAGGGCCATCAGGACTGGGGATACTCCCAGAAAAAGGAGAAAAATAGATGGGAATTCCGCCTGTCCTGACTCTTAAGCCCTTCCCGGGTCACGGCACCATATATGTTAGGTTTTTAAAGTAGGTAGCCGGTAAAGGAGAACGCCACGCGGTATTCAGGCAGGAGAGAACATTTATTACCGAACTGCTGGCCTGTGGCCAAGATGATCCATGGCTGGAAAGAAGGGAGAGAGAGAGAGAGAGAGGGAGAGAGAGAGAGAGATAGAGAGAGAGAGACCCCCACCCAGCCCTGCTTTATTTAGGGCAGGGGCAAGGGGTGTGGCCAGGTGGATTAGGAGGTGACCTCAGGGAAAGGGGAGGTAACTGCCTCCAGGTCTGCAGGTTACCCAGGTAACTGGGTGCAGACTTAATGAGGCGGGGGCATCTGCATGTAGCCCTCAGGGAGAGGACCTAACAGAAACATTGCTAGCATTTTGATTATTTGAACCAGAGCAAGGAATAGGAATTCCTGGGCACTGAAAACTCTTTTGACAGTGAATCACCAGCTAATAAAAACCCCTAACCAATGGGAACATGTGACAGGCAGAGGATATCAAGCAATAATCTTGTCCTCAGGCCTTGGGTAGACCCCTGTAAAATGGGACTGATTCCTACCTCACAGGATTCTTGTGAGGGTTGTGAGGAGATATATGTGCAAGTGCCTTGGGCAGTAGAAGCCAAATAGAAAACATTCAATAAATGGGTTTGGGGTTGGTTTTTTTTTGCATATTAAAAAAAAAATGTTGCCTGAAAAAGAATTGCACACAAAACCATTTCAAAGGTAAAATTCTTCATAAGAGGAATGAATGTAATAGAATACATTACACAGGCAATTTCATTATTTTATGTAATAGTGCAAAAAGCCTCTATAATGCCAAAGACTATATGATGACATCGAGGGAAGGGACATTTTTGTCACCTTCCTTCTCCTACTGTACCCAGGAGAGTGACTGTAATTGACACCTAAGCGTATTCTTGACCCATGATTTCCCCATTTCTAAGGCATGTTGACCATCATAGACAAAGCTGGCTGAATTAACAGAAATATATATGGATTCTAATTCGAAAGCCTCTTCATTGTGAATTAGAAAAGGATGATATGACTGAGTGTAGAATGAAAATTTATTTCCTTTGGTATCACAAAATAATGGTGGCAGAATATATAATTCTTTTTTTTTTTTTTTTTTTTGCCAGTCTTGGGCCTTGGACTCAGGGCCTGAGCACTGTCCCTGGCTTCTCTTTGCTCAAGGCTAGCACTCTGCCACTTGAACCACAGCGCCACTTCTGGCTGTTTTCTACATATGTGGTGCTGAGGAATCGAACCCAGGGCTTCATGTTTACGAAGCAAGCACTCTTGCCACTAGGCCATATTCCCAGCCCATATATATATTTCTTATTTGAAGTTCAGTTCTATATTGATTGGATTCATCCATGCTCAAAATCTCAACAATTAAACAACCTAACCACCTAAGAAGATTAATACACTTAAATACAGAGGTTCTAAGTTCCAGTATCTCTGAATGTGAGCTTATTTGGAGACAGGATGTGTATAAAGACAACGTTTATAAGTCAAACTGAGGTGGATAGAGTGAGTACAAATCTAGTATGACTGGCATCCTTATTAGGGAAGAAATTTGTACACAAAGATATAGGAAATTCACAAAAGATGGCTATCTACAAAGCAAGGAGAGTGGCCTGGAACAGGTCATTCCTTTATCATCCTCAGAAAGAAACAATTTTGTCCCTATCTTCATGCCATACTTCCAGCAATTCTCAGTGTGAAAATATTTATCTTTCTCAAGCTACCTGGTCCATGGCACTTTGTGACAACCTCCCTTACACACTAATACTGAGCTACAAAACAAACACTGGAGGACTCCAGGCAACGATGTGAATGATTCCAAGCTATTGCAGCCTCGTGGAAACCCTCACTTTTAAAAGAAGCAAATAGGATATATTATTTTCTATGACTATTGACTTGGGAGGAGAAAAAAATCTTAGGACCTGTATGAGATCAGCAGGTGCAAATTTATAAATGTTTAAGTGCCTTGTACATTAAAGCTATTAGCTAATGTGATACCTCTACTATCTCTTGGCTTATGTTTTTATTTGTTACTGTTTTATTTTAAATAGCCAAAAGTCTCAGTGTTAGTCTTGGTCCCCAACGAGTGACAGTAACTTAAGAGGTGGTGGGAACTGTCGGAGATGGGGCATAGCTGGAGGAAATAAACCACCAGAGTTTTTTTTACACCTGGTCATTCTTTCTCCCTGCTTCCTGTGTATCATGACACAAATAGCCTCTACCACATGATTGTGTGCTACACCAGGGACACCTAGAATCACCATAGCTAGAAAACATGCCTTGAAACTTTCGAAACTGAGAACTCAAATGAGAGTTTCCCTCCAGTTTTTCGTGCCAGGTATTTTGTCATAGTAACAACAGTCTAACAAAATTATAGAAAGTGCCCCAGGCTCATACAGAGAACACTTGATCTCAGCTTATGCTGCTATTGTGGGCAGTAATGGCCTAGCTGGAGGAAGTAGACCTTTTTTTTCTGGTGTGTGTGTATAGGGGGAGTGGTGGTGACTTTGAAGGTTACATCTGGTTGTTGGTTCTTCCTTTCTCTCTCTCTCTCTCTCTCTCTCTCTCTCTGTCTCTGCTCGTTCTCCTCCTCTTCTTCCTCTTCTTCATCTTCTTCTCTCTCCTCTCTCTGCCTCTCTCTCTCTCTGCTTCTTCATCTATACTCTCCTTATGTTATAATGTCCAGCACCACATCATGCCCAAAATAATGGAACTATCCAACCACATACTACCACCACTGAGATTGTAATCCAAAATAATTCCTTCTCTCTAGTGGTTTGTGTCAGGCTCTTTTGTTACAATGACACAAAGTCTAATACAATGGAAAATATGTGTTAGGGTTTTTTTATTATTCCAAAATTCAACATCAGGAGTAGTAGAAGAGGAAGGTAAGGAAGGTATAGAAGAGCAGGCTTAAAAGGAAATCTTACTTTACTGAACACTGATTGTCAGCGACTCAGAACTGTTTCTTCTCTTGCCTCTGCACAGAGAGTTTTTTACTGCTTTCCTCGGCCCTCATCCCCACTGAGCAATTCTGCTTCTTTCTGGCTCCATTTTACACACTCTGGCTGGCACTTTCATCCATTCTCATGGTTTCTAATATCATCTAAAGAGACTCCGATTCCAGTAGTGCATCAGAACTTACTCTACATCCTGGCTCTAACTCTACTTGCTAGTGGGTAACTTAGAGCAAAGAGTTCAGCCAACGTCTCAGTTTCTTCAGATAATGACAGTATTGCCATCTTAGGCTATTATACCGGTTGAATGAGGAATTTTCTGTAAGTTTTTAGCACAGGCTTTGCCCAGAGTGAGCATTCAATAACTGAATTAAAAGAGAATTTAAAATTCATCTTTCAGGGCGGGGGATATGGCCTAGTGGCAAGAGAGCTTGCCTCCTCTACATGAGGACCTGGATTTGATTCTGGCCCTATATCTGGCCCTATCTTTATGAGTATTCTTCCTTTATCCTCATCTGTGAAGGTAGCCAGCAGAGAATGGCAGATTGAATACAAAATGAATCCAATTAGAAAGAAAACATCCTCCCTTAAAGCTTTCCTAAGAGGTACTTTTATGCAGGAAAGGAGAAAACCAAGAAAAGGGAAAGGTCAACATTAAGAATGAGGAGTGGGCTGGGGATACGGCCTAGTGGCAAGAGTGCCTGCCTCATATACATGAGTCCCTGGGTTCAATTCCCCAGCACCACATATACAGAAAATGGCCAGAAGTGGCGCTGTGGCTCAAGTGGCAGAGTACTAGCCTTGAGCAAAAAGAAGCCAGGGTCAGTGCTCAGGCCCTGAGTCCAAGCCCCAGGACTGGCCAAAAAAAAAAAAAAAAAAGAAAAGAATGAGGAGGAATAAATGTCTATGAGCTTCCTGGAAAATCGGGGAAGTTACTGAGGATGTGCTGTGTGTGTACATGTATATGATGCTTTGATCATGTCCCAATCCTTGAAGGAGGTATACCTGCTTAATTTTTTGTGGACATTATAGTCATCATATGTAGCTCACCTGTGGTCATAATTTGTCTATGCAGATAGTGCACTGGCTTCTGCTTGGTAGGAAACAGAAGGAAATTATACATTTCTAAGTACTGTATGCTCTATCTAAAATTCCACATCTTAACAACTTCTTTAAAAACACAAATGCCACCAGGTGCTGGCAACTCCTGCCTGTAATCCTAGCTACTCAGGAGGCTGAAGTCTAAAGCTAGCCAGAAAGCAAAGTCCATGAGAAACTTGTCTCCAATTAACCATGAAAAAAGCCAGAAGTAGAGCATTCAAATGGTACAGCGTTAACTTGGAGCACCAAATGCTTAGGGAGAGCACCCAGGCCCTGAGTTAAAGCCCTAGGACTGGCACCTGTAATAAATAAATGAATAAAAAATAAATAACAAGTGAATACATAAGTGCCTTTTAGATGTATCTTTGAAGATGGACAAATGTTAAGATATTCCCAATATCTTATGTCTATAATCCCAAACCAAGAGAAACTGAAGCCAATATGAGTTCCAAGCCATCCTGATATATATATCACAAAAAGAGTTGTCCTATTCATCATGTATTTCTGAGAGAAATTTTCTCAGAATATTGTCAATATTATAAAGGTGAGGTGTCAGAAGTCAATAAAGGTTCCCAAAATTTCCTACAATTCTGAGTGTAAACCTGTTTACTTATCACAAATTTCAGGTGATGGATTTCAAACTAGTTTATATTCTAAAAAAACATTGGTGGCACGAGTTTGAACTCAAGACATATTAGACAAGTACTCTACCATTTGAGTTACACCCTCAACCCTAGGAGATGGATTTTAGAAGAGCTTAAGTTCTGGGAAATTCAACGTAATAGGCTCAGGAGAATCAAGTAATGCACTTAAGATGGTATGTTGGTTGTTGAAAAACTGTCCTTTTGCATGTTCTAGTAATATGTGGAAACCAAAGTAAGGACCCCTCAGGATAAAATCTTAGGCAAGGAAAATTCATATTTCATATTTTGATAAATACTTCTAAATTACCACCCAAAAAGTAGAAAAGCTGTACTAAATCATCCTCCCAATTGAATAGGAAAGTTAATATCCCCATCTGGGCTCTCCTTTTTCTGTGCACAAATCTGTGCTCTCTCTTTCCCCCATTCTCTGTATCCGCAGCCCAACACACACACACACACACACACCATGTGGTGAGCAACTTGTGTCAAAAAAAATAGAAAGACAGAAAGACTCATTTCTTTCCATAGTGCCAGAATTTACCGCATTACAACGTATCCACAAGCTGCATAAAATTCACTGGCATGCTTTCAGAACTACTACTAATGCAACTTGATGGGCAAGTGACAACACAGGTTCTCTTTGTTCCAATTTTAATTACACATATGAACTATCAGATCACACATTACCTTTCATTAAATGACAGTGCAGGTAATGCTAAGAAAGAATTTAAAGAGTTGTATGGTTCAGAAAAGCTGTCCTGGAGGCCCAAACAGAGACAGCTGATAGAGACGGAGGAGGGAAATCTCTGAAGGAGATAAGAACTTATGCTAAACCCACATTATTGAAGGCACAGAGCTGTCTAAAGCAGGTATGGGCAACAGGCTATTTCCAGTGTCACTTTGAAGTGGGCAGTGTCAAACCCATTGCTTTATAAAATGAAGGTGGTCAAGGCCATGCATGACCTAAACTTGCTGTTCTGTACATTAAGTAACCCAGAGCAGACCTAGGAAGTTCTTCTCAAATTCTTTATCAAAAACTCCTCTGTCCGCTACCCCCAAACCTAGAAAGCCTACAATTGACCTGTGTATTATCCTTCTCCTCTCTTGTTTAACTGAGAGATTCTTTTCCAAAGGGAATGCTGTGAGGTTTCTTTCCGACAGAATTCCTTCAGGTCCTTGTCTCAGGCAATCAGTGCCCACTACCACCTGCTTAAGACTGTGTGTGTGTGTGAGTGTGTGTGTGTGTGAGAGAGAGAGAGAGAGAGCGAGCGAGCACAGGGTTTGAGCTCAGGGTCTCACTAGTGCTAGGCTGTGGCTTCACCACTTGGAAGCCCCATTTCTTGCTAGTTCCCTATCACGAAGCTTTCCACCAGGCCTGCCCTGGAACCCCATCCTTTTGCTCTCAGTCTCCTGAGTAGTGAGGATGGTAGGTGTGAAGCAATAGCACCTAGCTAACACTCTTCACCTTACTCCACTCTCGTTTTCCTCCCTCTTTGGGCCCTCTGACACTTGTTTCTCCTCTTGTCCAAACCTTCAAAGTTGGAGTCTGGGGTTCTGTCCCTGGCCTGTACATACTCTTTCTCCCTGGGGTTTACCACCCCCTTGGGCCTCCCACTTGAGCCACCATCACTCCTGGGTCTTCGAGGATCTGTGTCTCTGGCCCACACTCGCGGGGTCACGCAGATCCGACTTCGCCTTGCCTGTTGCTCTTCTCTCCCTCCTCTCTTCCTTCTCAGTCTCCTACCCTTCTACCTCCCCACTCTCGACCTAGGAGACTCCAGTACCTTGTAGACTTGAATATCGTTGTCCTTAAAGTACTTCCTGAGCCTGGGGGTGGCGTTGTGTAGCGAAGCCATGGGCAGAGAGGCCAGACTGAGCATATCTGCACTTTGCCTACTGAGAGCACTCCCGCAGCCGCAGGAAGACCACCCGCCTCCAGGGGTTGCGGGGGTAAGCGTGGGTGGGAGATTCAGAGTAAACCATCCGCTACGTGGGGTCGAGTCAGTGGGCGGGGCCAGGGCGGAGCTCTCTTCCGGCTGCGGTGCAGCCCAAGCTCCCGCGCTTCCAATGGAGTCAGCGTCCCCAGAGAAAGCTCCAGGGACTGGGCCGGCCGAGTGGGAGGACTCAGCGTTCTGAGCCCGGCCACTTCCGGGCGGCGGACCTCTGCCCCTCCTTTCTTTTCTCTAGGTCAGGTCTCCTTCTGGCTGCGCTGGACCTGCGCACACGGGGGACTTCCGCATCGGGCCCTCCAGCCTCCCGCAGCGTCCCGCAGCGCCCTGGCGGGCAGCAGCCTGGGTGGTAGCGGCGCGCCTGGTGCTCGGCGCCAGCACCTGCTACTGCCATCTACAGGCTGAGGCGGGGCCCGCGGCGAGGCGGCCGGGGGCATTGGCTGAGCCCCTCTGGATCTGCAGGTAAGGCGGGGGGTTGGGGGGTGGGGGGGGGCCTGCCCGGCAGGTTTATGGCAACTGACACCAAGGCCTCCCTGGCCAGGGCGGGCCCAGTGGCTCCTCTGAGCTCGCAGTGAAATCAGCGGCCCAGCAGGAGGAGGGCGGGGAGCCCCAGTGGAGAGGGCAATCGCCCCGTGAGAGAGTGGGCGGTCCTGAGCCACCTCCCGGCATCAAAAAGATGGCCCCAAAGTCTTCTGCCTGCTTCAGGCGTCAAAGCAGAGGACTGCCAAAGGCCTGCTGATGGCCTCCTGCTTTAAAGCTTGCTGTGGGTCTTTGTGCTGTGGAAGGGATGCCGGGACTGTGGTGGGGACAGCTGGTGGGAGGGGGTGGGGGGGGGGCTAGAGCCAAGGATGAAATTCTACTTGTGCCAGCATGGGGGCTGTTCTGCCTGCAGTTTATCCCGCCGGGGGGAGGGGGAGGGAGAGAGATGCTGGAAACTGGAACTATTGAGAGAGAGAGACAGAGAGAGACAAAGAGACAGAGACAGAGACAGAGACTGAGAAGAGAGGGAAGGAGGAGGAAGACAAGGAGGGGGAGGGGGAGGAGGGGGGAGAGGAAGGAGAGGAAGAGGAGGAGGAAGGGGAGGAGGGGGCTGGAAACTGGAACCTTGCCTGTGAGAGACACTGGATATAGGTCTGTTTACAAGGTTGTCTGCTGGATATGGGTCTATTTAGAAGGTTTAAATCGTCATGGTTGAGTTTGAGGATATCAATTTTTGCTAGGAAAGCATCCAATTCTTCCAGGTTCTCGATTTTGTTGGTGTAAAAGTTTGCAAAATAGTCCCTTATTGTGTTCTGGATTTTGATTGTTTCTGTGGTGATGTTACCTGTTTCATCTCTGATCTTGTTTATTTGGGTAGTGCTGCCTTTGTTTTTTGGTCAGATTTGCTAGGGGTCTGTCTGTGTTGTTAATTTTTTCAAAAAATCAACTCTTCATTTTGTTGATTCTTTCGATGGTTTATTTTTACTCTAAGTCATTTAATTCTTATTTGGTTTTAGTTATTTGCTTCCATCTATTGGCTTGGTGTTTGGCTTGTTGTTCTCTTTCTGGGAGCTTAAGGTGATCCCTTAAGTTTTTGAGTTGCTATTTCTCCAGTTTGTTGATGTAGGTACTCAGAGATATAATTTTTCCTCTGAGTACTGCCTTTGCTGTGTTCCAAAGGAGCTGGTACTTTGTGTGCTCATCTGAGTTTAATCCCATAAACATTTGGATCTGTGTTCTAATTTCTTCAATGACCCACTTATGGTTCAGCAACGTGTTGCTTAGTCTCCATGAATTGTGGGATTTTCTGTGGTGACTGTTTGAGTTGAGCTCTAATTTTATTCCATTGTGGTCTGAGAGAATGTAGGGAATGATTTCGATACTTCTGAGTTTGTACATATTTTCTTTGTGCCCTTTGTGTGATCTATTTTGGAGAAAGTTCCATGAGCTGCTGAAAAGAATGTGTATTCTGGTGTTGCTGGATGGAATATTCTGTAGATCTTGGTTAAGTCTAGTTGGTCCATGCAGTTGTTTAGTTCCGAGGTTTCTTTGCCACACTGCTTACATCCACAGGGCTTTTCTCCAGTGTGAGTTCTTACTATGAATATTTATATCAGGTAGATTTCAGGAACAGAGGAGACCTTCCCAAGTCACCAGCCAGACTCTGCCCTACTTAGAAAGAAGCCTCACTACAGAATCTTACAGGAGACTTCCCTAGACACTTGGATATTTGGGAACAATTATTTTGTTTGTGGCAAATATTTTTAGAGCTTCCCATTCAGATACAATATTTGTATCTGGATACAAATGGTTTATTCTAGTATAGAGTTTGGAAGGACTTAAAGTTGTGCTAGCATAAGTCAGGGTGGGGACCAGGCTGGATAGACAAGCTAGGCAGATGGTGACCTCATCTCTTTCTTCTTCTTAGTAGTACATCCTCCTCTCCATCATGGCCTCACAACGCTGAGCTGCTACAAAAGGCAACCAGTAGTCCAATCCTTCTAGCTCTATCAGTGAGGCCCAAACTTCTCTTTTCTGTAAATGGACTAGTATATTGCCAATAAGATTTCTCTGAAAATACATGTGCTCATGGAAGCCAAGATATAAGAAATGCGAGAAAATGGAACACGACCTGTGACTCTCAAACCTAAATGCTTCCCAATAGGCTTGTACTTATTTTCTTTAATTGTACTTATTTTCTTTATACATGCTTCACACAAAAACACCTCTGTTAAACCAGGTGCCCATGGCTCACACCTGTAATTGGAACTAGTCAGGAGGCTAAGATCTGTGAATCATGATTCAAAGCCAGCCCAGACAGATAAAGTCCCTGAGACTCTTATCTCCAATTAACCACCAGAAAACCGGAAGTGGTGCCATGGCTCAAATGGTAGAATGCTAACCATGAGGGAAAAAGCTCAGGCAGGGACAGTGCCCAGGCCCTGAGTTCAAGCCCTATATCTGACATAAAAAAAGAAAAAGAAAATCTGCCCCTGTTGAGTATCACAGGAATGTTGCTTTTCTATTTATTTGTTTCAAACTGACTAGGAGCCTATTTCACCTGAAATGCTGTTTTTGAGCAATATGGAGCAGCTAGGCCAAGGACTTGGCTCGCTAGAGAAAACTTGGCTGTAGGAAGACCCACTCTGTGCCCCTCCTAATCCTCAGCTCCACTCTTGGAGCACAGTGAGGAAAAGGAACACCTCTTTCAGAAAGTTACACTAATTACACTTCAATCCTTAGTCACTGACTGCTTTGTAGCAGATGGTTCCTATAGCAAATATGTGTTGGTCTCTCTCCCCCTATGGGCTTTTTACTATTTTAGCTTCTTTTTATATTCACGGTCTTTGTTCTAAAAGTTTGTCTCCTTCCTTGCCCTCTGTACAGGACCCAAATCAGCTGCTGGAGAAGGTTGCTCCTTTCAAGGACAATCAGGTCTGGCTTGCAAGTTCAGTCTCATTAATGATCTGGCCCTATCTTTATGAGTATTGTTCCTTTATCCTCATCTGTGAAGGTAGCCAGCAGAGAATGGAAGATTGAATACAAAATGAATCCAATTAGAAAGAAAACATCCTCCCTTAAAGCTTTCCTAAGAGGTACTTTTATGCAGGAAAGGAGGAAACCAAGAAAAGGGAAAGGTCAACATTAAGAATGAGGAGGGGGCTGGGGATACGGCCTAGTGGCAAGAGTGCCTGCCTCATATACATGAGGCCCTGGGTTCAATTCCCCAGCACCACATATACAGAAAATGGCCAGAAGTGGCGCTGTGGCTCAAGTGGCAGAGTGCTAGCCTTGAGCAAAAAGAAGCCAGGGTCAGTGCTCAGGCCCTGAGTCCAAGCCCCAGGACTGGCCAAAAAAAAAAAAAAAGAAAAAAAAAGAAAAGAATGAGGAGGAATAAATGTCTATGAGCTTCCTGGAAAATTGGGGAAGTTACTGAGGATGTGCTGTGTGTGTACATGTATATGATGCTTTGATCATGTCCCAATCCTTGAAGGAGGTATACCTGCTTAATTTTTTGTGGACATTATAGTCATCATATGTAGCTCACCTGTGGTCATAATTTGTCTATGCAGATAGTGCACTGGCTTCTGCTTGGTAGGAAACAGAAGGAAATTATACATTTCTAAGTACTGTATGCTCTATCTAAAATTCCACATCTTAACAACTTCTTTAAAAACACAAATGCCACCAGGTGCTGGCAACTCCTGCCTGTAATCCTAGCTACTCAGGAGGCTGAAGTCTAAAGCTAGCCAGAAAGCAAAGTGCATGAGAAACTTGTCTCCAATTAACCATGAAAAAAGCCAGAAGTAGAGCATTCAAATGGTACAGCATTAACTTGGAGCACCAAATGCTTAGGGAGAGCACCCAGGCCCTGAGTTAAAGCCCTAGGACTGGCACCTGTAATAAATAAATGAATAAAAAATGAATAACAAGTGAATACATAAGCGCCTTTTAGATGTATCTTTGAAGGTGGACAAATGTTAAGATATTCCCAATATCTTATGTCTATAATCCCAAACCAAGAGAAACTGAAGCCAATATGAGTTCCAAGCCATCCTGATATATATATATATATATATATATATATATATGCATATATATATATCACAAAAAGAGTTGTCCTATTCATCATGTATTTCTGAGAGAAATTTCCTCAGAATATTGTCAATATTATAAAGGTGAGGTGTCAGAAGTCAATAAAGGTTCCCAAAATTTCCTACAATTCTGAGTGTAAACCTGTTTACTTATCACAAATTTCAGGTGATGGATTTCAAACTAGTTTATATTCTAAAAAAACATTGGTGGCACGAGTTTGAACTCAAGACATATTAGACAAGCACTCTATCTATGAGTTACACCCTCAACCCTAGGAGATGGATTTTAGAAGAGCTTAAGTTCTGGGAAATTCAACGTAATAGGCTCAGGAGAATCAAGTAATGCGCTTAAGATGGTATGTTGGTTGTTGAAAAACTGTTCTTTTGCATGTTCTAGTAATATGTGGAAACCAACCTGAGTAAGGACCCTTCAGGATAAAATCTTAGGCAAGGAAAATTCATATTTCATATTTTGATAAATACTTCTAAATTACCACCCAAAAAGTAGAAAAGCTGTACTAAATCATCCTCCCAATTGAATAGGAAAGTTAATATCCCCATCTGGGCTCTCCTATTTCTGTGCACAAATCTGTGCTCTCTCTTTCCCCCATTCTCTGTATCCGCAGCCCACCATACACACACACACCATGTGGTGAGCAACTTGTGTCAAAAAAAATAGAAAGACAGAAAGACTCATTTCTTTCCATAGTGCCAGAATTTACCGCATTACAACGTATCCACAAGCTGCATAAAATTCACTGGCATGCTTTCAGAACTACTACTAATGCAACTTGATGGGCAAGTGACAACACAGGTTCTCTTTGTTCCAATTTTAATTACACATATGAACTATCAGATCACACATTACCTTTCATTAAATGACAGTGCAGGTAATGCTAAGAAAGAATTTAAAGAGTTGTATGGTTCAGAAAAGCTGTCCTGGAGGCCCAAACAGAGACAGCTGATAGAGACGGAGGAGGGAAATCTCTGAAGGAGATAAGAACTTATGCTAAACCCACATTATTGAAGGCACAGAGCTGTCTAAAGCAGGTATGGGCAACAGGCTATTTCCAGTGTCACTTTGAAGTGGGCAGTGTCAAACCCATTGCTTTATAAAATGAAGGTGGTCAAGGCCATGCATGACCTAAACTTGCTGTTCTGTACATTAAGTAACCCAGAGCAGACCTAGGAAGTTCTTCTCAAATTCTTTATCAAAAACTCCTCTGTCCGCTACCCCCAAACCTAGAAAGCCTACAATTGACCTGTGTATTATCCTTCTCCTCTCTTGTTTAACTGAGAGATTCTTTTCCAAAGGGAATGCTGTGAGGTTTCTTTCCGACAGAATTCCTTCAGGTCCTTGTCTCAGGCAATCAGTGCCCACTACCACCTGCTTAAGACTGTGTGTGTGTGTGAGTGTGTGTGTGTGTGTGAGAGAGAGAGAGAGAGAGAGCGAGCGCAGGGTTTGAGCTCAGGGTCTCACTAGTGCTAGGCTGTGGCTTCACCACTTGGAAGCCCCATTTCTTGCTAGTTCCCTATCACGAAGCTTTCCACCAGGTCTGCCCTGGAACCCCATCCTTTTGCTCTCAGTCTCCTGAGTAGTGAGGATGGTAGGTGTGAAGCAATAGCACCTAGCTAACACTCTTCACCTTACTCCACTCTCGTTTTCCTCCCTCTTTGGGCCCTCTGACACTTGTTTCTCCTCTTGTCCAAACCTTCAATGTTGGAGTCTGGCGTTCTGTCCCTGGCCTGTACATACTCTTTCTCCCTGGGGTTTACCACCCCCTTGGGCCTCCCACTTGAGCCACCATCACTCCTGGGTCTTCGAGGATCTTTGTCTGTGGTGGATGGGAAGCCATACCGGGGTAGGATTTCTTCCAGGATTTTCTTAGCCAGTATATTCGCAGTCTCATGCTTTGTTGGATAGGCTTCAACACATCCTGAAAAGGTGTCTACAAAAACTAGCAAATATTTGTATCCAAATTTTCCAGGTTTGATTTCTGTGAAATCTACTTCGCAATATACGCCTGGTCTATCCCCACCGAGGAGAGCTCCTTTAGTCATGCTTTGTTGATTGGGGGCATTGGTGAGCTGACAGGGCTTGCACTTTTTAACAATATCTTCAATAAGTTGATTTCCTTGTCTAATTTTCACTTTGGAGTGTTGGAGCAAGTCCTGCATTTTTCGGGTTCCCATGTGAGAAGCTCAGTGGATTCTCTTGAGGATCTCCTTACCCAGCCCTTGTGGCAAGATAAGTTTCCCTTCACAAGTTTTCCACCAGTCATTGTTTCCTTCTCTGTGCAAGGGTTTTGTGGGCCATGGGAATTTTCTTTATCCACTCCAAGCCTTCTTGGGAATACTGGGGCACAGGAGGCAAAGCTCATGGCCCTGGGTCTACTAAAGTCTGTTCCCAGGTACTCTGACTTGTCTGGCTGATTTAGGCACAGGGATTTTCAGCACAGTCTATGTGCATCTGACAGCCAACGCTTGCTCTCCTGACTGGCTGGGGAACTGATCTCTGATGACCTAAAAAGTTACCTTTGCATGCCTTTAACAGATCTCAGTAAGGACACAATCTCAGGTCTACAAGCTTTCTTTCCTAAACAGATGTATCAGCTTAAAATTCTCACTGCCAGTCAGAGCTTTGAGTAAGTGCAGGGGGTTGAGATTTTAATCTGTCCTCTCATTTGACAAACTTACCCTGACTAACCACTATCACAGATGACTGGCAAGTTCCTGCCCAGTAGACAGACATGGGCATTGGAAAGGCATGCTTATGAACTATTCTTCTAGGACTTCCCGGCTTTGATTAACTTTTGAAAGGCCAAACAGGAGTGACTCTAGGATCTGACACCATCTCTGCCATCCAAGCAGCGGCTTACTGCCTCTGGATGCTCCATCACTTTTGTCCCAGAAGGAGTGACTTTTCACTGGACTTGGACTCAGGGCCTGAGCGCTGTCGCTCAGCTCTCCAGCTCAAGACTAGCACCCTACCACTTTTGGGCTCCACACCACTCTGTTCCCAGCACTCTGCTGGCTGATTAGAGACAAGCCTCTCACAGGGACCTTTCTCTGCCCAGGCTGGCTTTGAACCGCATATTTCAGATCAGTGAGTCTTACAAGGGGCCACTTTACTCCAATTATAAGCAACAAGGTGGTCCACACAGAAGTAGTTTTTAAGCATGCTCTAACCTGGAACTTATTAAGGGTCAGTATTAGATCTCAACAAACTTGTAGGAATCACCTGTGCTTCTCTGTGGGCCTGCTGGAAACTGTTACAAAAAAACTACAAAGAAGCTGGAATGGCAATTAAACATTTTGCTAGCCATAATTCTCCTTTTCTCACTTTGCAATAATTATTTAGGACAATTTTACTTCCAAATTTCTTATCTAGAAATGTATTCTTGATTTCCAAAGCCTTTTTAACACTGACACAACACTTCAACTTTTATCTGCATCGGAAAAACTGAAGCTCACAGGCATTCTGAAACCAGGTGCCGCCCTTTGCCTATGGGCTGCTTGTTTCAAAAGAGCCTCTTTTTTTTTTCTTCAGTCCCAATTACTGCATGGCATGAAGACCTTTGAATTTTTCCTTAATGCAAGAATTACAATTGGAAATACTTATCCATTCAGCTTTCCAGTATATTAGTGAGAAACATTGGCCCATTTTTCCATTTCTTCCTACATACATAGAGTTAATGAGAGTTTACTTCTATCCGCATTAGTTTAGTATATATATGTCCTTTTAAATCCAAATTTCTGACACTTAGCTCTGATTTTTTTTTATTTTAATTAAAGAACCCTGAGAAATCCCTTAAAGCATTTGGATCAACATCTGCTGGGGGGCCCATGCAAGGTGAGCGCGAACCGAGGCTGCGGGCCAGTGGCTCGCAGGGCCTTCTCAGGGCTGCACAAAGTGGAGGGGAGCGTCCGGTAGGGGAAGGGTGACGAGACAGCGGAGGCCATCCCCCACCTTGCTCATCCGTCACGTGTCTCAGGATCGAGGCGCTTAACTCGGGACCCAGGGGACCAGCCTAATACCCGTCTGTGGGCTCCTCGAGGTGGGGCATTGAGCCCCTCTCCTCATGAGCAGCGGGGGAGCTGTCTCTCTCCCAGGCCTAGACGTCCTTCTTTACTGTGCCTGGGGCAAAGCAGTCCTTAAAGGCCTGAAAGATTGGGAAAAAAAAAACATGAGAGGGAGCTCGTCTCCCAGGTCAAGTTCCCTGCTTTCCACTTCCTGCTCTAACCCATCCCACATCTCCCAGGAGAGCAGATTAGCTTCTGCCAGCCAAGGGACAACATGTGTCAATTTCTCCCAAATCTTTACGGCCTGGGAGTCTGAGATATCCTGTCCAGCATTTTGGAGCATGAATCTCAGCACCCGGAAGGCTGGATTACACAGCTGGCTTGGAGTTTGCCCCATTCTTCCTGGGGAGACTCTTACCTATGGAGACTCGCTTCACCGGGCTCACCGTCCTGTGCTCCACGTTCAGGCACCAGCTGCAGGGGTTCCTGCACCCCGGGTGCTCTCCCAACCAGCGGGAGAGGTGAGGAAGCACACTCTGCCGAGGGTGAACCCAGAATAGGTAATGAGACACAAGTCACTTGCAGGTAGCCCAACCCAACCTTTCTGCCGTGGTTAGTCAGTCGACTCGGGAGAAGTTCAAGACTGCTCTCCGTTTATTGGTGCGGACCCGATCTTAAGTATGGGCAATGACGGCAGGAAGAGGAGGGTGTAACATACCTAGCCAGGGGCTATGATTGGCGGTCCGAGCTGTCAGTCAAGGGCAGAAGGCCATGGGACCTCCCTAAGGGGTGGCGTAAGTCTACGTCACTACTAGCAGGACCGCCCCCAGGTTACTGCCGGCCGCCATCTTGCTGCACCTGATGATGGGTAAGGCAGGCAAGGTGACACACCCAACCCAAGACTGGCGGGTTCGCTTCTTTAAACAAATACGGGGGAGATGTAGGGAGCTGGCAGTAAAGTTTATCCTGACCTCTGGCTGTGGTGTTATCTCAAGGAATGTGTTAAGATTTGGCTCAATTGACAGCCAGCACTTACCAAGATGTTTTACTGTGTCCATAGGAGCCCAGTTTATGTTAACCATTCAGCCTTGTCTTGTGTTACTGCCTCTTGTTATTTACCGACTTAAAAGCTTTCTTATTTTCTTAAACTTTAGTAACCCTATGCCATTCCCTGGCTCCCAAACTGCATGTAAGCTGGAAGTTAAGAATAAACGCTGCTGCAGTCTTGAGCTACAAACTTGAGCTGCAGACCTCCTGAACCCCATCTTTCGTCTCTTGTCTTTTTCTCTTGTCTTGTATTTTTCTTTTTCTTTACTCCTTGCCCCCTTAATCAGGATTCCCTTTCATTGCCGGCTGGCTCCAGCATTCCACTGGGCTGGCAGACCCTGCATGTATGTTTGCCTGAAGAGCTAGGGTGTCAGCCAATGACAGGTATGACCTCCCATGTGGGGGCAACCTAAGACAGGCACATTCTCGAGTAAGGTGCCTCCTGTTATTTAAAAACAGAAGGGGGAGATGTAGGGCACTGGCTTGCAGCTTTAAGAGGCGGTCCTAGCAGGCCCACTTCTTCTCCAGCCCTGGGGCCGCTAGCCCCACCTGCCTTCTCCGGGTCTGGAACCAGAAAGGCAGCTCTAACCAGCCCCGCCTCCCACCTCGGACCACATGTGCGCCAAGATGGCTGCGGGTGATGAACTCAGAGGCAGTCCTGGGGGCTGTGACAACTGCCCTTAGCGGAAGTCCCATGATGTCACTCTTGGTGGACAAGCCTAACCAGCCTATCACCATGCCTAGCTAGCTGCTCCAAATCCCTCTCCTTCCTGCCGCCATTACTGCTATATAAATCCAATCCCAGAATAAAGGCCTTGGATGAATGCTTGACTTCTCCCCAGATCGCCTGCGTGTCTTCTCTGGGCTGCAAGCAGGCGGTAGGCTGCTCTTCTACCTCTTCTCAGCTCAACCCCATGGGATATGCTCAGTGCTTCTCCTGCTGGCGGGGGAAACAAATGGGCCAAGAATCCCAACAACTTAGCACTTGTTTCCCTCTTCCCTCGTAAGGGTGCGTGGTCCATCACCACCTACTTTTATCTTGCCTGCCAATGCTCTTTCACACTGACAGAGGAGGAACCACTCTGCTTGGGGATCTCCTATTGTCGAGGCATGGGACAGCATCAGTCTTCTAAAGTAGTCCTTTCCTTAAATTGCTTATAGCCCCTGCCTTGGTCATTTGTTAGGTCTCTAGTAAGAGGAGTTAGTCAGTCAGATTTTACAGACATTTCTGCAACTGCTGAGCCCCAGGGAGGAGGAGGTATGCTGCTCGCCATCTTACCCTGTGTCTCTGCAGGACCTTTCTGCTGCTGTTGGAACTATAGGCAGCTTGCTGCTCTCCACCTTACCCTCTATGGTCCTCCTGTTTGGTTTTGAAGTGTCTGGATCTTGGGCAGGTGAGGTGCTGGTCTCTTCCTCCTCCTCATTTCTCCTAGAGGTGGTTTCCTATATTATTTTGATTGGATGTGGCTTTTTGCATATCCCCTAGCCTCAGCCAGCTACACAGAGTGGACACACAAAACATCAGAGGCCTTCTAGTAAGATACTGTTCTTCTTGGCACACATTCTCCTTTGTTCTACGCTTCAGTTTTTGAACTCATGAGACAGAGTCCTAAGAAGCCTCTTGTGTCAGACTCACAGCAGAGCTACAGCACTAGCAGGATCTACCTATGGCTGAGCGCCAACACAGAGCAGGCACGTCTGCTGCTGAGCTGCAACACAAAGCAGGTGTTGCCTGATACAGGGCTGCAGCAGTAGGGGCATCTCTGCTGGCTATGGAGCCAGAAGGAACATGACATCAGAAGGAAGACATGCACATGCAACTTTAGCAAGGTTACTTACACAAGACACATCTGTATCCATTTAAATTTATCCCCTCCATCATATTTAATAGTTTTCACAAACTATGCTGATGTTGGTTTTGGTTCATTAAATCCTATGTAAAAATTTCCATTTTAAAGCTTATAAACATACCTTAAGGGAGCTAGTGCAGCCCGGTGGCCGAGCGGAGGTTTTTTAGAAGCGCTGGGGTCCTATCTCCCGTTCGCCAAACCCGAGGAGGAGCCGGGTTTCCTCAAACCAGCCCTACTGTCCGCTGCTCCCTCGCTGGGCTGCCGCAAGCTACCAGGTTTTAGCTGGCCCGAACAAGGCTGCCCGCGTTCCCTCTCCTTTTTTCCACGTGGATGTTTTTGGCTGCAATTGCATGAAATCCCAATGGTGTAGACCAGTGGTGATGGATCTAGGAGTTTACCAACTGAGACATTTTTCAATCTCTTGTCATCTTTGCTGGGAACTGAAAACGCCTCTGTGAGACTTGACAATAGCCCCTCTGGTGCAAGTGTGGTAGCTATCGACAACAAAATCGAACGAGCTATGGATCTGGTGAAAAGCCATTTGATGTACGCAGTTACAGAGGAAGTGGAGGTTCTGAAAGAGCAAATCAAAGAACGACTAGAGAAAATTTCCCAGCTGGAGCAAGAAAACAATCTGCTTAAGACACTGGCCAGTCAGACTGGCTCCCCTCCTGCTACCACGCAGCCACAGGGGACCACACAGCCCCCGGCCCAGCCAGCGTCCCAGGGCTCAGGACCAACCCCATAGCCTCCTATGCCCCACAGAATGCAGAACTGGCTGCTGCTGTCTGAACTGAACAGACCAAGAAGATGTGCTAGGGAAAATCTGCCTCCACAGTCACCCATTTCATTGTTCGCTGCAAAAGGGACGTTGACATTATCTCTTCTATCCAGTATTAAAATACTCATATGCTTTTGGCTTGAAGAAATGTGCTAGTTGGGTGAATTAAAGGTTAATCAGAATTAGAATGGATGTTTCCTGTGCACCTTGGCAGATATCTGAGGAATGGTTTCATTGACACTGAGGAGCTGTGTGCCTTTCCATCCCTTCCTGCTGCCTACCCCCTTCCAAGAGTCCTCTCTCCTGCCTGCACCTTGTGTGGGGTTCCTCAAGGACTTTGGGCCCTATGTTCTCTTCTCCTCCCCCATGAGGAACTAAAGAGAGGCCAGAGACAAACTAAAATGAGGGTGGATACAGTCATTATACAAGTTGGCGACTGTCACCAAAGTCCATAAGAACACACACACACACAATAGTACTGTGCCTCTTTTCTGAAACATTGGATGACACAAAATTATTAATGACAAAACGGTGACAGGTAGCTGGGACCTAGGCTATCTTACTATGAAGGCTGTTTTGCTTATTGTATATTTGTGTATGTAGTGTAACTATTTTGTACAATAGAGGACTATAACTATTTAGGTTGTACAGATTGAAATTTAGATGTTTCATTGGCTGTATGAAGAGGTGTGGATTGTCCTTTCTAGAGAGATCAACATAAAAACTGCAATATGACAAAAATCACACCTGAAGAAATTTTAAGAATTTGGCACAGTTTAGTCACTTTGTGTACTTTGAAATGTAGCTGCTGAATATCCTGAAGTGAATCCCTGTTCACTGAAGTCTTTCCAATGAGCTGGTTGAACACTTGGAATAATGGTCAGTCCTAGCTAATGAGTGGATTTCCCAGTAGGAGTTTCTGCATATTACCTGTATAGTAGTTATATGCATATGTTTCTGTGCATGTTCTCTACACAGTTGTAAGGTGTCACTGTATTTAACTGTTGTACTTGTCAACTTTCAATAAAGCATATAAAATGTTGATAAAAAATACCTTAAAATTTTCATTAAATTTCTTATTAAGGACTGGGAATATGGCCTAGTGGCAAGAACGCTTGCCTTGTATACATGAAGCCCTAGGTTCAACTCCTCAGCACCATATATGTAGAAAAAGCTGGAAGTGGTGCTGTGGCTCAAGTGCTAGAGTGCTAGCCTTGAGCAAAGAGAAGCCAGGGACAGTGCTCAGACCCTGAGTTCAAGCCCCATGAATGGTAAAAAAAAACAAAAAAGAAAAACCAATTCTTATTAATATTAGACTTGTTTTGGTAAATGTACCAAAAGGATATTGTTTAAATATTGGCCTTGTATATGTCATATTGCTAAATTCTTTTACTAAATATAGTATGCACTGCTTCCTTAAAGAAGTTGTCTTTAGATTTGAATGCCTTTTTTCTTACCTCCCTCTTGCACTAGTTATAATTTCAGTATGATGTTCGATAGAAGTCATGGAAACAGACATGCCTGACTTTGTCACTAACACTAGAGGTCAATACATTTTTTTTCTGCATTAAATAGGATGTCAGCTGTAAATGAAATGCCATTAGGCAAATCTCATGAAAATTTAGTTGGCTGTGTCATACTATGTTCACTTTTTATTATAGCTTGGCTACAAATTTATTAATATATTATTGTAATGAAGAAAAGCAAGGAGAATGAAATTTAAAAAAAAAAAAAACCACCATCAATGTATTGCTTGGCACTGGTGGCTCACACATGTAATCCTAGATATTCAGAAGGCTGAGACCTGAGATTCATCGTTCAAAACTAGACAAGCAATTATGTCTGTGACACTCTTCAATTAAGCACACACACAAAGAAAGCCAGAAGTAGAGCTGTGTTCAAAGTGGTAGAGTGTTAACCTTGAGCAACAATGCACAGGGACAGTTCCCAGGCCCTGAGTTCAAGCCCTAGATTGGCACACACAAAAATTATTTTTTCTATGAATATCTTACAAAATTAGAAGAGGGAAGGAGAAAAGGGGTGGATTGAGTGGATGGGTGAAAATGTTCAAATGGGGAGAGATTCATCAACTATGCTAAATGGCAACTCCTTTGTACAACTATTTAAGATAATACAAATATTTTTTTAAAATATTGTTAGCTGTTCACTGGGGGCTTATGCTTGTAATCCTAGCTACTCCGGAGGTTGAGATCTGAGGATCCTGGTTTAAAGCCAGCCCAGGCAGGAAAGTCTGTGAATCTCTTGTCTCTGATTATCTACCAAAACAGCCAAAAGTCAAGGTGTGGCTCAAACAGAGAAAGCTAGCTTTCAGCACAAAAGCTCAACAATTGAGTTCACGCCCCAGGACTACCATACAAATAAAACAAAGAAAAACATATTGCTAAGCATATATTGTATCTAGTAAAAGATTTCTCTTGCATCTTTTGAAATGATAAGGTTTTTCCTTTTTAGGCCCATTTATGGTATTCCTGTTTCCAGTTTAAATTCTCTGTATGCATCTTCACTTGAGCTGAAGGAAGAAAGGAAAGTCAGGAACTAAATCAGACAGTACTACCCCTGACAGATGAACATCCCTTCCTTCTGAAATTCATCCCTTTACCCATCCTTATATCTCACTCTGCCCCCTCCTTTCTTTAAACCTTGACACTGTAATACCAACAGGAAACCATGAATTAGGGGATGATGAGCTAAAATGATCTCATTGAATCAAATGAAACAGAGCACAGGACCCACCTCCTTGTAGTCAGCCTGTCACTGCTGCTCTCCATTCAAAGGATAAAAAGCTTTTTTAGAGTTCTCGACCAGGAAGACAGCAGCAGCACATTTTTCTGCAACGTTTGGCAACCTTCTTCAGCCTTTTCCAAAGCCTGCCTCTGAGCCCCATCACTGCCTCTGTGCCCCTGCTGGGTGTTTCTGCTACAGTTGTTTCTGAGGCTATCTCACTTCTTTCTTCTGTCTCCCCTGGGTCCTTGCACTCTTGAACAGAAGGTTCCAGATGTGGGGCAGCCGAGCTGATATCCCTCTCCCCCTCTGTGTTCCATGTCCACAAATTGTATAAGATGTTGGGGAGAGAACCAGCCCTTTTGCCCATCTGCTGCTGCTTCTCAGGGGCTGGGCAGGTCAGTTCCCTGGGTTGGCCTGTGGGGATGGACTTTGCTGCTGCTGCTGGAGCAGGGGTAGACTGGCTGCCCTCAGTCTTCCCATCTGTTACAGATGTGCTAGGGCTCCAGAGGATATAGGGGAGGCAGACAGACCTGGTGCCCTTCCTGCCACCCTCCTCCTCCTGCTGCTCATCAGGCAGGCCAGCAGCAGGGTGGCGCACAGGAGCACTGGCTCGCTTGAAGGGCAGGTTTCGGCAGGATGAGTCCACAGGGGAGGGACAAGGTGGAGGCCCAGGAAGGGGGTGCCGCACTAGACAGGTCAATTCTTGGCCCTGCTCTTGTTGGTCTTGCAGAATCTTGAAAGTGGCGCTGGCAGCATTGAAAATCCTGCCAGAGAGGGCTGCCTGCACCTCCTCTGGGGGAATCCCTAAGTAGGAGTTCATTAGCTGCAAAATGGTGGGGTCTGGCTGCTTCTCAACGGTCTCAATGAGACTTGGTGGTTCTTCCTCAATTTCTCCAAACCAGGAGTGGGACATTACTTGCCAGACAGATGGTCTTAACTTAGGGTTGGCCGTCATCATGTATGACAAAACCCCTAGGAACTCAGGGGAGAGACCTTTTCGAATTTTAAATATTCCGGCTGGCACTTGCTCTTTCAGCACTACCCACGACCTGCCTTTAAAGGGCAGTTCTCCCATCACAATATAGTAGAGTAGCACACCCAGGCTCCAGACGTCCATCTTGGGGCCCTGGTATTTCTGATGCTTGAAAATCTCAGGCGGCCAGTAGGTCATTGTCCCGCACACTCTCTGTAGCTCTTGCCGGGGCAGGAACCGTGTACTCAATCCAAAGTCAGATATCTTGGCTATGCCTCTGCTGTTCAGCAGGACATTTTCTGCCTTGAGGTCCCTGTGAGCAATGCAATGGTCATGGCAATATTTGACCCCTCCCAAGATCTGCCAAAATATTGGTCTGGCCAGCTCCTCCTCCATCCTGCCCACCATTTGCACATAGTCCGCTAGGTCTCCATCTAGGTACTCCATAACTAAATACATCCGCTCCTCTGTCTCTACCACCTCGAATAGCTTGACGATGTTCTGGTGCTCCACAGACTTTAGGATGTCCACTTCTGTCATAAAGAACTCACTGTCAATCTTGTTCAGGATTTTCACGGCCACCAGGGAGTCTGTGAGCAGGTGCCTGGCCAACTTGATGGGGGCAAAGGCCCCCCGAGCGATGGTTCTCAGCACCTCATAATGAGCCCCACGTAGCTCTTTGGTTGTGGAAATGACCTGAGGGTCCCACAGGAACCTCACCTGTCTACTCTTTCTAATCATCCTACACAGCACCCTAGTGACGCTGTCTAGGGAGAAACTAAATGAACAAATAAGGACAACGAAACCAAAAGTAATCAAATATAACAAAAAGTAAAATACAAGGAAATGGAATGCAATAGGCCAAAATACACAGAAATAAAATACAATGAAATGGTATATAATAAAATATATAATAGGTGATAAAGGACTAAAATCTCTACAAAGCCTATGATAACTAATGAATACTAAAATGTAAATATATAATGAATGAATAAAATGTAACTACTATCTAATAAACACCTAAGACCTAAAATGTAAATGTAGAAGAAATAGATGAATAATAATAGTAATAAAATGAACAAGAGACCTAAATGCTATCTAATTCTGAACAAGGAAAGTAAAAAAAAATTAAGTCAAAATATAAGTATAATGAAAGTAAAACTAAAATAATAAAAGTGAAATAAGTAAAGCAAAAACTAGGGGAAAAGGTAATATAAAGAAAATAAAGCTAAAACAACAAACAGGAAAACAAAAAAGGCAAAAAAACAAACCAAAACCAAAGTCCACAAGTCAAAGCCAAATCACGATCCAAATCCAAAAACCCTAAAATCCAACCAAATCACAAAACCGAATCCACAAACCAACAAATCACCACTTAACCAACCAACCACCTTACCTCCAACCACCCAACTACCTACGAGAATCCACCTGTCACCGTCCAGTATATATACAGTCATGGTTATTGTTACCTCACAATGGCATCAGTGATGTCAGGGCCACCCCAGGGCCCCAGCCTATCTGGGCATCGCCCGCTGTGCTCATCTTAGCTCCTGACCTTCAGGACACTTCTTTCATGTGTGTGTTGGACACAGCCTGGCACACAGGACCTGAACACTATCCCTTAGCTTTTATACTCAAAGCTGGTGCTCTACCATTTGGGCCAAGGCCTAAATTCTATCTCCTTGGTTATTCATGCAAGATTATAGGTCCAGGGATTTCCAGTGCCTTTGTATGGTTACCCTCACATGTCAGCCTCCTTCTTAGCTAGGATGACAAGCCTTAGCCTTGGGCTTGTAAGATACTTTGAATTATCATGAGTGGAGTACAATTTTCCTAGGTGGTTATGTAGATTGACCTTGGATATTTCTGTAGCAACCTGGCCAACCAGGTGGGACTCAAACCCACAATAGTAAAGTCACCAGTACACAATCAGGCTAGGAGCCTTTATTAAGCTGCATGCAGTGTCTGTCCCTTACCATCAGGATGGTGAAGAGCAGCCTGGGACTTCAGTAGGGCTGGGTTTTTAAAGACATAAATGACATGACCACACATAGGTGCTCAGGCAAATTCTGTTTAAGTACAAGCAGACATACAGAAGAATTGGCAGCTAGTGATTACAAATAGCAATGACAATTCCAGTAAATGAAGCAATCAAGGCAATGTCTTAGGTAAGCAAAGTACTCTTTTCAATTCTTGGTCCTGAGTGTGACTTGTATTTACCTATTTAATTTCTTAATTTACCTTAAATTTCTCTACCTCTGAAATTTTAGGCTGGTCACCATTGATTTCTTTTACAAAGGTCAAGTAGCTCTATTTCAACCTTTCAGTTTACTCAGCCTCTTCAACTAGGACTAAAGGTGAATTTCTTATCTGGGTGTCTTAATTTCTATCAGTTGCAATCTAGTCAGATGTGTATACTGACATCTATAATCCCAGCTGATTGTGAGGTTAGAATTGTGAAGATAGCACTTTGAAGCCAGCCTGGGAAAAATAGTCCATAAGAATTCATGTCAAGAGAAGAAGCTGGCATTGCGGTGCATGCCTCTCATCCCAGCTAAGCTGACAAGTGAAAAATAAGATGGGGTTCAGGCTCTTGTCTGCAACAAAAGCAAGTCCCTTTCTCAAAAATCACCAAAAAAAAAAAAAAGAAAGAAAAAAAAAAAAAAAAAGCTGGGCACCAGTTGATCATGCCTGTAATCCTAGCTACTCAGGGTGCTGAAATCTGAGGTTCAGGATTCAAAGCCAGCCCTGGCCAAAAAAAGACCATGAGACTCTTATCTCCAATTAACTACCAGAAAATCGGAATTGGCACTGTGGCTCAAGTAGCAGAGTGCTAGCCTTGAGCTGAAGAGCTCAATGCTCAGGCCCAGAATTAAAGCCCCAAGATGCGGGGTGTGTGTGTGTGTGGGGGGGGGGGGGGGAACACAGATATAAATGGCTGGAGGCTAGATTCAGTGTCAAAGGTCAGCCTAAGGTCAAACCCACACCTGTCCTATTCTGCAAAATGCATATCATTTCTGCTTTCACATTGCCATTGTTATTAGAATGACCGCAGGAGAGCTACCCTGAACAGACTACTCTTTTCATTCAGTTCAGGTGGAGGTCAAACGTGTTTGATATGACATTTAGAACATACAGTCAGGTTCATTATGAACATTTATCTACCTAGCTGATCCAAAGATGTCCTTCAGGATTCTTTATTATTAATTTCCTCATAAGAAAGAGAGGGGCATCCATTGCTCAAGCCTGTAATCCTAGCTAATCAGGAGGCAGGCTGACTGATAATCTTCCTTCTAATGCAGTCCAAGTAGTAAAGGCCAGCAGAATCTTATCCCCAATTTCACATCTGAGAACCAGAAGGGTCACAGTGGCTCAGAGTGGAAGACTGCTGGCCTTGAGGAAAATTGCTCTAAGACAGAGCCCTGGCTCTGAGGTCAAGACCCATGATCTAACAAACAAAAACCCGCTCAAGGAAGGCCAGGAAGATGTAGCTCAAGAGATTTAACGTAAAACATCATACTAATTGCTGTATTCTGAGAGCAAGAATAATTCATCAAGGCACAACTTAAGGTGAGAAGGGGTTTTATTTACAAAGGGACTTTATTTACAACCTAAAATCCAGAACAGAGCAGCCCTCCATCTCCAAATACTAGCCTGTGACTACCTTGTCCTCGACTGGCTACCCAGAACCCAGACCTGAGACCTGTCCTGACCTGAACTCCAAACCTCCACACCTTAATCTTCAACCACCTCAGCCTCCAAACCTCCAAACAAACCTCCAGAGGAGCAAACTTCATTCCTGCAGGCCTCACCTCTCCTCAGGCTTTATGCCTCAAGCCACCCCACAGGCTTTAGGCTTCTTTGCAGGCCTCAGGCTGCAGACTGTCCCTTAAGGCTGGCCAGGCTTGGTTCACTGCTCCATTCCTCCAGCTGGCCATGTTTGTCCCCTCACTACCCCTTCTGCCAGTCTGGTTCAGCTCTGCTCCACTTCACTCACCTCCTCTCTCCTCCTCCTGCTCTTCTCCTCTCTCTCCACCTTTCCCCCTCCTCCTACCCAGGCAGGCAGCCTATATATACACTCGGGGCTCTCAAGCCTCTATCTGGAGGCCTCTGCTGCAATTAAACTAAGCAACTCTTATCTCCAGTTAGCAAAAATCAGAGGATTCTCAAAGCAAAAATCATTGTTAGAGCTTCAGCGTTGAGTGAAAAATATCAAAGACAGTGCCCAGGACCCAATGTTTCCCACTATTAAGCACACAATGTGCCTCAGTAATAATTTTTTTAAAGGATAAAATGAAATAAATATTGTGCAAACCTGTGATGGGGGATTAACTGTCCTGTCTTCTTGTTCATCCATGGATGGCGCTGTGCTCTCCCTTCTCCAGCTCTCAATCTGTGCTCAAGATTGCACTGAACTGCCCTGACACCCACCTGGGGGTCTCCTCCCCTGTCCCTCGTTATACTCAGTGGATTTGGGTAAGTAAAGTCCCTCCTCAAAATAGCAAAATGGAACAGTGGAATAGTTGATGATGGATTTTAGTGGAATGAAAGAAATTCACCTTTCCAGATGCCTGACCCACACAGTATTACTTTAAAGGAAAGTATAAGAGGGGAGGCCAGAACCAGTGTTCCTTATTCTGCCCTTTTAACTTGGGTCATGGCCAATTTAATTGATCCCTCGAGATTAACCAGTATTAATTTCTCCTAAGCTTCAGTGGCAACTTGGAAGTTGGTTGTCAAGTCTGGAATATCCTTGATAACTATCCACTGGACAGAAAAATGCCTGGAGATCATGGTTGTCCACAAAAGATAAGGACAATCACCTTGATCATACCTGAAGTAGGAGCTTCCCTTTCCAAACCTGGATAAGTGACCCTCATACCTTCCCACGTAGTCAGGTAACTATTGAATTACCAACAATGGGGGAAAAAAAGCACATTTCTTCCTTACTCCCTTCTTGGGACCTAATTCTGTTGTCATTACATTGAGAATTCTGTACAGGAAGACATTGAAATTATTCTTTTATTTAAGGTCATAATTTATGAAAGCATAATCTAGGGCCCTTATTTTGTTTATCTCCTGAGTTCTCCCACAGCCTTTACATCAACAAAACCAGTTCTCTGTGACCATCAGATCATACGAGACACCGACATGAGTTGACAAAAAAGGGAAGAAACACTAAAGAGGAATCAGATCCCATGAAGGAGGCACCTGAGAAGTAGGGTACTAAATATTCATTTCCTTTTTTTGTTCTCTCTGGTGGTCTCATGTCTGCTGTCAGTTTGTTCTTAGGCTTTCTTTAGTTTTTCTTTTTAAAACAAGAGGTTTATTTAAACAACAAGATGCTTGACTTGAAGGGAAAACTATCTAGGATTCCCTTTTTTTTTAACAGTAATTTACCCCTACTTAAAGACAGATTGCCCTACATGTAACAGCTGTGTACAAAGAAGTTATAAAATTGTCCTTGGTTTTACAATGATAAATGAAAACATTAAAATTCCCCAATCAAACAAGGTATGCAAGGATTTTTGTTGTTTTTTTCTTTTTTTGTTAAAACAGTGAGAGCAAAATAACTTACTGAAATATAAAGATAAAAGCTGAATGAGCATGCCACTAGTGGAGAAGGGGGATATCTTCACAGGGCCAGTTTTTTTTCCCAATCCCATCTCCATTTGATGTCAATCAAAATATACCATTGACCATTTAGGTTTGTTGTTTTTTCTTGTTTTTTGTTTTTTGTTTTAAAAAAGGAAAAGGAAAAAAAAAGAAAAGCAATATGCTTGTGCACATACACCAGTTACTTTATGTACAATAAAGGAATGGGGAAGGGGAAAATGAAAGAATAGAGAAAACTTATACTGTAGTAGTCAGGATGTGGTGGAACCAAATTGCAGTTTTCTAATTAAGAATGTATTCTTGGTCTATAAGAACAAAGTTCTAGAGCAAAGTAGCAGGTTCCCTTTCTTAGTAGACACCTCCTGTCTACTGCTGGAACACATCAATTGTATCTTCATCCTCCATTTCCAACTGTGCAGGTGTATCTGTTTCATTGATTGGCTGCCCATCAAATCAGAATCTGATCTGCCTAATCAATAAACCCTGTCGTTCACAATAAGCTTGCATTAGTTTACTAAGTGGTGTATGCCTCTTAATCTTAAACTGCACCCTCTGCTTCTGCTACTCAGCACACAGGCAACAATCAGGATGACAAGCAGCAGTACTGACTCTCTTTAGGGGAATATTGCAGGAGGATAGTGTGTAGGCCAGGATCAAGGCAGAGGGGGGCAGGGTCCTCACAAGGCAGGTGAGGTCCTGGTCCTGCTGTTCAAGGAGCATCTGATAGGTTGCCATGCAACATTAAAGATCCTGCCACACAAGGATGCCTGTACCTGCCCTAGGTCAAATCCAGGTAGCAGCCTATTATGTACAGGATGGAGGACTCTGGCTATTTCATGAAAGTCACTCTAGGGCTTTGTGAAGCTGCCTCAGTTTGCCTGAGCTAAGGGTAGTGCATCACTTGTCCCGGTGAGGGTCTCTTCTTAGGTTCTGCGGCCATTAAGTAGGCCAAAGGCCTCATACCTCTGTGGAAAAACACTTTGTTATCTTGAACCTACCCCCTAGCAACTGTCTTTTCAGAATACACCAGCTCCTGCCTCCAAAGGGCACGTCATCCATCACCATCTACTTATATCCAGGCTGTCAGTGTTCTTCCCCACTCACAAGGGGGAGCCACTGTTTGGGGACCATCACTTGTTGACCGTATCAGAGTCTTCTCAGACACTTGCCAATCCTCTTCTTTAGATGTTTCCAACCCCTGCCTTGGTCATTTGTTGAGGCTGTAGTCAAACCAGGGAGTTGACCAGATGGGACAAGATTTGTGCAGATTTTGGACCAGAGAAAATATGAATGCTGTACTCCATTTCCCCCTCTGTGCCCCTAGAGGATGTTTCTGCTGCTCCTGGGCCTGGAGGCAGTTTGCCACTATACTCTTCTCCTCTCTGCCCCTCCAGTTGGGTTCTGAAGCTTCTGGAACTGGAGCGGATGAGGTGCTCTCCATCTCTCCATCTGTGGCTCATGTCCAGGTGTTACAGAGAATGCATAAAAGACAATCAGCCCTGCTCACCTTCTGCCTCTCCTGCTCAGTGCATGGGTAGTCAGACCACTGGATTGGCCCAAAAGGAGTAAGAGCATTGCTGTTGCTGCTGCTGCAGCTGCTCCTGCTGCTCCTGAAGTAGGTGAACTCTTGCTGCTCTCCATCTTCTCCATCTCTACTGTGCAGGGGCTGGGAGGATACACAGAAGTGGTGCATTTCCTTCCACCTCATCTGCTGTGCAGCATGCAGACAAACATCAGGGTGACAAGCAGGGGCGTTGTCTTTCTTTACAGGAACATTGGGGAAGGATGGGTGCACAGGCTAGGGGAAAAGTGCAGGCTTAGGGTGGAGGCAGCAGAAAGTCCTGGTCCTCTTGCTCCTGGACCATGAAATATGTTGCCATGCATTAAAGGTCCTGACAGATGGGCCTACCCGCATCACCGAGAGTCAAATCCCAGGCAGGAGCCCATTATGTCCAGGATGGAGGGCTCTGGCTGTACCAGGACAGTCTGCTTGGGGCTTTGTGAAGCTGTCTCAGTTTGCCTGAGGCAGAGGTGTCATATCACTTGCTTTAGCAAGGATCTCTGCTCAGGATCAGTGGCCATTAACTAGGCCAAAAGGCCTCATAGCTCTGTGGAAAAACACTTCATCTTGAACCTACCCTTTAGCACCTGTCTTTTCAGAATATACCAGCTCCTGCCTCTAAAGGGCACATCACTCATCACCACCTACACTCCTTAGATTCAGGCTGTATATATTCTTCCCCACTCACAAGGAGGGCCCACTTTGGTTGGGGGGGGGTACTCTTGTCCAGGCATGCAACTACATCAGTCTTCTGAAACAGTTGCCCATCCTCTTCTTCAGCTGCTTCCACACCCTGCCTTGGTCATATATTGGGGCTGTAGTTGAACCAGATGAAACAGGGGTTTCTGCAGCCACTGGACCTGAGGAATGAAGTGTGCTTCCCTCCTTCTCTTGTTATGTACCTCTAAAGGAGATCTGTGCAGCTACTGGCCGTGAGGGCTGCTTGCTTCTCTCCTACTCTTCTCTTGTGCCTCTCCAGTTGAGTTCTGAACCTTCTGGACCTGAGGCATGAGAAGTGCTCTCCTCCTCCTCCTCTTCTTGTTCCATGCACGTAGAGGCAGTTTCTGCTGTTGCTGGTCCCAGACTAGCTTGTTTCTCTCCTCCATCTCCTCCATGCCCTTCCACTTGGCTCTTGAAGCATTTTGACCTGGGGCAGGAGAAGAGGTCTATTCCTCCTCATTGGGCTCCTAGAGGTGATTTCCTCTATTTCTGGGCTTGGGAGAAGCTTGTTGCTGTCCTCATCATCAGTGTCTCCCCAAGTGGGTTCTGAAGTTGGGGTAGGTGAGCTGTTCTCAGCCTTCCCCTCTGTACCTCAGGTCCCGATGTTATAGAGGCTTCATGGGAGAGGATCAGCGCTGCTGCCCTCCTGCCTCTCCTGCTCAGTGTGTCTACAGGGCATATCACTGAGTTGGCCCAGAGGGAGTGAGATTGCTGCCACTGTTGCTGCTGTTGCTGAGGCTTGAGGGGAGGTGGGGGGGTTCCCCATATGCAGAGGCTCAAGAAGAGGCAGGGGAGACATGTAGACATGATGCATTTCCTGCCAGCTTTCTCCTACTGCTGCTCTCCAGGCAACTAAATTGCGGGGTGACACGGGTAAGAGCCCAAAAAACTATGAGACCCAAAAGGATTGGGAGTCTTGAAAGCTGTTTTCCCAACATAACTCTCAGCATGCTGAGGGTTCGCTAGAGAGGTCAATCAGCCTGACTTAACAGGAATTCAGATTTATATCCTGAGTGTAGGCTAAGTCCATAATAACTGCCTGAGAGCTTGGAGGTAGACTACGGCTTAGGCAAATTGTGAGCTATTTACTGTTTAGCTCTAGTCTCCTAGCTATGGAAGTGCTCTATCACTTATATACAAAGTATTGTCACATGTTGGTGTTTATACCTTACTTTCTGCACATGCATCCCTACATGAAACACAATGAAAACCTTGGTGAATAGGAGTATCAGATAAATTACCATGGTGGCATTAAAGGGCCCACCAGACAGGGTCAAGTACCAGACTGTAACACATTATGTCCAAGATGCCAGGGTCTAGCTGTTCCAGGACAGTCTCACTGGGGCTCTATGACATCACTGCCCCCAGTGATGAGTTTGCTCAGGTCAGAAGTTGTTAAATCAGCAAAAAGTCTTTGAAGCTCTGGGGAAAACATTTCCTTATCATGAACCTGTCTCCTAATACCTGTCTTCTGAGAATATACCAGCTCCTGCCTCCAAAGGGCATGTCATCCATCACTACCTATATGTGTTCATGCTGTCAATACTCTTCCCACTTACAAGGTGGAGCCATTTTGTTTGGGGATCTTCTCTTGTGGAGACATGCAATAGCATCAGTCTTCTGAAACAGAAGCCAATCTTCCCCATCAGCCACTTCCAGCCCCTGCCTTGGTCAGTTGTTGGGGCTGTAGTAAAATGGTCCCAGGTGGGATAAGATTAGTGCAGATGTTGGACCAGAGAAAAGAGGAATGTTGCCTTTCATCTTCTTCTCTGTGCCCCGGGAGGATACTTTTGCTGCTACTGGGCCTGGAGTCTGCTTGCTGCTCTCCTCCTCCTCCTCTGTGCTCCTACAGTTCAGTTCTGAACCTTCTGGACCTTGAGCAGTAGAGGTGCTGTCCTCCTCCTCCCCCTCCACTCTTTCCTCTCCCTCCTCCTCCTCCTCCTCCTCCTCCTCCTCCCACTCCTCCACCTCTTCCTTCTTCTTCTGTTGGGATATGAACTTCTGGGTTGCAGGGAGTGGGGGCAAGCTGCTCTCCATCTCCCACTCAGTGCTCTGTGTCCTGGTGTTGCAGAGGATGCATGCGAATCAGCCCTGTTGCCTTCCTTCCTCTCCTGTTCAGCGTACCAACAGGTCAGGTCATTGGGTTGGTCCAAGAGGAGTGAGAATAATGACAGCATTTTTAGACACAAAAAATAAGGAATTTATTTTTACCTACAGATTGTAATAATCAGTGGGGTGCGAAGTCCGGCCCCATGCCGGTGTCATTGCAACCGATGCCACAGGAGGGGGCATGGCATTACAGATTTATATCCATGTGTTCAGGAAGAAAGAAAAAAAACTTAGTAGATACGGAGTGAGAAACAAAATGCCATGAAATTTGACAATCACTAGATATACTTGTGGATCAATTTATTCTGAATTCACAAGTAAAATCACATAATTAAGAAGTACTCAAAAAATCACCAAAAAGGCACTTTGAACTTTGAGTATCAGTTTTCCTATCTTTCACCAAATAGGATGCAAGATGTGAAAAACATGCATGGCACTTGAAGTAGACCAAATTTGTCCCAAAAATGACAGAAATAGGAGGATAAGTTCTTAGAAATCTAACTCTTATCATATATGACTTAAGACCCTTTTAAATAAAATTATATTCTTTAGCTTAAAAAAGCCCTTATGTTCTTACAGTGCTGTCAATCTCAGTATCCACAAATGCTACAAGCAATGAAAATAACTAGATCAATTGGTAACATTTTAAAAAATGTTTACTCTGGGGCTGGGAATATGGCCTAGTGG
This sequence comes from Perognathus longimembris pacificus, assembly GCF_023159225.1. Classification (NCBI taxonomy): domain Eukaryota; kingdom Metazoa; phylum Chordata; class Mammalia; order Rodentia; family Heteromyidae; genus Perognathus; species Perognathus longimembris. Next base: position 131,991,715 of record NC_063162.1, on the reverse strand, counting down.
CAAGAGAGCTTGCCTCGTATACATGAATCACTGGGTTCGATTCCCCAGCACCACATATATAGAAAACGGCCAGAAGTGGCGCTGTAGCTCAAGTGGCAGAGTGCTAGCGTTGAGCAAAAGGAAGCCAAGGACAGTGCTCAGGCCCTGAGTCCAAGGCCCAGGACTGGCAAAAAAGAAAAAAAAAATGTTTACTCTGGCTATTCTGTCTCCTGTCATTGAAGATTTGATCCTTAAGCATTTGCTGTCACACAGAGGATGGTCCTTACAAGTACTTGTCAAACTTAACTTTTCAAACTTAGTAGATTCCAGGCAAGCCTTGATTAGGAGCTGTTACTACTAATTTCCCTGTTGCTTAAATTTGGCCCAAAAGTATCCTACTTGGAAAAACTGCACAGCATGTCACCTCTGCCAACATGAGATCAGACCAACTGAGTCATTTCATTCCAGCAAGGAGATACCTACTGGGACAACGCTTATCCTGGCAATGAAGAACCATAAAGAAACAGGGAAAAAAACTTGAGATACCAGGGTGTTTTATCAGATTCCAGATGGAGACAACTTGTTCTCAACTTTTCAGATGTAACTAAGGCAAAGAAGTTAAGAGAAAACAGTTTCTAAGCATGGTTACTTGATGCCCATGCCTTAGACAGTTTCTCATATTGATCTAGGAAAAGCCCTAATGCCTCTGGTTCAGGTTTCTTAAACACGTTTTCTCCTCTGACACAATGTATACCTAATAAAATATGACATTAAAGTTATTGACCTATGAGAGCTGGCAGGTTCCTCTGGGGGTGACAATCACTTTTGTCTTTGTAAGTTCTAATGGGTTGACATGGATCTTTCCTTCCATTTGCTTCCTTTTGCTGTAATTGTCTTGTTAAATTTGTTTCCTCTTGCTTAGAGTTCATCAATTTCCAATGATGCTGTGACTAGTACCACAAACTCTTATCTGCCAGGGCCTTGAGCCAGACCTCTGTGAAGATACCCTAAATGCCATTCCCCTACCATTAACCCTTTCCAGCTTGAAGAAGTTAGAGTGGTCGTCATCCATTTCCCTAATGGCAGTTCAGATGACTTCTAAGGAAAGAGATGAAAAAGTAAACGAACTCAGGGCCCCTGAGTCCCATCTTGAACTAGCAAGCAGAAACCAGATAGAAAAGAGACATTGTTACAAGACATCTTGCTTTTGCCCCTCCATAGCCTCTTCTAGTACAGATAAAAGAAGAGGATTTCTAGATTGGACTCAACTAGAATGCTGTGGGACCTGACCAATAAAGTGTCAACTTCTGAAACACCTCATTATGAAAATGGCAACAAAATAGAGCATATTCCAGGGTAAAATGTCCCCTGGGTTCAGCCACTGAGACACAGAGTGGACACAGAACATCTGAGGCCTTCTAGTAAGATACTTTCCTTTGCACTCACTCTCCTTTGTCCTGGACTTCCGTTTTTGAACTGCCAAGACAAGAACCTGAGAAGACTCCAGTGTCTGAGGCTCACAGTGGAGCTACAGCACTGGCAGGATCTGCCTATGGCTGAGCTGCACCACAGAGCAGGCATGTCTGCTGCTGAGATGCAACACAACGCAGGTGTTGCCTGCTACAGGGTTGCAGCAGTAGGGGCATCTTTGCTGGCCCTGGAGCCAGAAGGAACATGACATCAGAAGGAAGACATGCACATGCAACTTTAGCAAGGTTACATACACAAGACACATCTGTATCCATTTAAATTTATTCCCTCCATCATATTTCATAGTTTTCACAAACTATGCAGATGGTGGTCATGTTTTGTTAAATTTCTATATAAGAGTTTCAGTTTTTTTAACTTTATAAACATACTTCAATTGTTTTGCTATTAAAATCTTAAAGTTTAAATTGCTTATTATAAATGTATCAAAAGGAAATTGCCTGGGCTGGGGATATAGCCTAGTGGCAAGAGTGCCTGCCTCGGATACACGAGGCCCTAGGTTCGATTCCCCAGCACCACATATACAGAAAACGGCGGCGCTGTGGCTCAAGTGGCGGAGTGCTAGCCTTGAGCGGGAAGAAGCCAGGGATAGTGCTCAGGCCCGGAATCCAAGGCCCAGGACTGGCCAAAAAAAACGAAATTGCTGAAATACTGGCCTTGTATGTGTAATATTGCTAAATTCTTTTATTAAATACAGTATGCTATGCTTCGTGAAAGTAGGATTAGTCTTTTGATTTGCATGCCTTTTCTCTTTTCCATTGCTTCTTGTACTAGCTATAATTTTAGTATGATGCTCAATAGAAGCCATGAAAGCAGACATCTTCAACTTTGTAATAACACTAGAGGTAAATTTAGTTTTTCTATGTTAAGTATTAAGTATAATATCTGTAAATGAAGTGTCAGCAGACAAATCTAAATAAAAATTTTAATTGGCTCTGTCATACTAAGTTCCCTTGTTATTCTTGCTTTGTTGTGAATTTATTAAAATATTAATATTGTAATGAAGAGAAGCAAGGATAATGAAGTGAAAAAAATCCCAAGGTATTGCTGGACACTGATGGCTCCTACCTGCAAATCTACCTATTCAGAAAGCTAAGTTCTGGGGGTCACAGTTGAAAACCAGCCCAAGCCAAGTCTGTGAGACTATTCAATTATGCACACACACATACACACACACACACACACACACACACACCAGAAGTAAAGCTGTGTCTCAAGTGGTAGAATGTTAGCCTGGAGAAAAAATGCACAAGGCCCTGAGTTCACCCCCCAGACTGGGACACACAAAATAATATTTTTTCAATGTATATCCTACAAAATTAAGAAAAGTGAGGGAAAGGAAAAGGAGTTGGTTGGGAGGGATGGATGAAAATGCTGAAAGAGGAGACATTGATCAAGATGAATTTTACTCATCAACTACTTTATTGAATGGCAACTCCTTTGTACAACTATTGAAAAACAACAAAAATATTTTTTAAAAAGTTCTTAACTAGACACTAGTGGCTTATGTTTATAATCTTAGCTAGTCAAGAGGTTGAGATCTGAAAATCCTGGTTCAAAACCAGCCCAGGTAAGGAAAGTCTGTGAAAGTCTTATCTCCAATTAATTACCAAAGAAGCCAAAATTGGAGCTGTGGCTCAAGTAGTAGAGAGCTAGCCTTGAACAAAAAAGCTCAACAGCAGTGCCCAAGCCCTGAGTTCAAGTCCCAGGACTAGCATAAAAGTAAAACAAAGCAAAACATATTGCTAATAATAGCATTGTTTTTATTAAAAGATTCCTTTTTCATCTATTGAAATGATAAATCCATTTATAGAGTGAATTGCACAGGTTGATTTCCTATTGATAAAAAGGATTCATGTGTCCAGTTTAAATTCTTTGTATGGTGTATCAACTTTGGACACATCTTGCCAGATCCAATTTGTCAAGACTTCATTAAAGTCTTATCTCTGATGAATATTTGCCTGTAGTTTGGTAAGCTATAGTTTTTTTTTAATTCACTTAGTGTTTTTATTCTTAGTGAGCTATTATTTGAAATCAGATCTTGGCAGCTTTTCAAGTTATGGGCTTAAGTAACCCACTTGCTTCAGCTTCCCACAAAGGTTTATTAAAGGCATGGATTACCAAGCTTTAAGATTATTTTTATGGTAAAAATTAGAAATATATAGTCTATATATTTTATGCTTTTCAGCAGTAATGGAGTTAGAACTCAGGGCCTTCTGATTCCCAAACAGATGACCTACCCTGGAGCCACGCTGCTTGCATCCATGGTTTTTCTCTCTAGCGTGACTTCTTTCATGACTCAGAAGGTGATGTAGTTGAGTGAAGGCTTTCTCACAAGCTTATAGCTTATAGCGAAGCCATGGGCAGAGAGGCCAGACTGAGCATATCTGCACTTTGCCCACTGACAGCACTCCTGCGGCCTGAGGAAGACCATCTGCCTCCTGAGGTTTTACTCAGAGTAAACCATCCGCTACGAGGGGGCGTGTCGGTGGGCGGGGCCGGGGCGGAGCTGTCTTCCAGAGGCGGCGCAGCGGCAGGAAGCTCCCGAGCTTCCCACGGAGTCAGCGACCCCGGAGAAAGCTCCCGGGACTGGGCCGGCCGAGTGGCAGGACTCAGCGTTCTGAGGCCGGCGACTTCCGGGCGGCGGAGCTCTGCCCCTCCTTTCTTTTCTCTAGGTCAGGTCTCCTTCTGGCTGCGCTGGACCTGCGCACGCGGGGGACTTCCGCGTCCGGCCCTCCAGCCTCCCGCAGCGTCCCGCAGCGCCCTGGCGGGCAGCAGCCTAGGTGGTAGCGGCGCGCTTGGTGCTCGGCGCCAGCACCTGCTACTGCCATCTACAGGCTGAGGCGGGGCCCGCGGCGAGGCGGCCGGGGGAATCGGCTGAGCCCCTCTGGATCTGCAGGTAAGGCGGGGGGTGGGGGGTGAGGGGGGGGCCTGCCCGGCAGGTGTATGGCAACTGACACCAAGGCCTCCCTGGCCAGGGCGGGCCCAGTGGCTCCTCTGAGCTCGCAGTGAAATCAGCGGCCCAGCGGGAGGAGGGCGGGGAGCCCCAGTGGAGAGGGCAATCGCCCCCTGAGAGAGTGGGCAGTCCTGAGCCACCTCCTGGCATCAAAAAGATGGCCCCAAAGTCTTCTGCCTGCTTCAGGCGTCAAAGCAGAGGACTGCCAAAGGCCTGCTGATGGCCTCCTGCTTTAAAGCTTGCTGTGGGTCTTTGTGCTGTGGAAGGGATGCCGGGACTGTGGTGGGGACAGCGGGTGGGAGGGGGTGGGGGGGGGCTAGAGCCAAGGATGAAATTCTACTTGTGCCAGCATGGGGGCTGTTCTGCCTGCAGTTTATCAACCGCCTGGGGGGGAGGGGGAGGGAGAGAGATGCTGGAAACTGGAACTATTGAGAGAGAGAGACAGAGAGAGACAAAGAGACAGAGACAGAGACTGAGAAGAGAGGGAAGGAGGAGGAAGACCAGGAGGGGGAGGGGGAGGAGGGGGGAGAGGAAGGAGAGGAAGAGGAGGAGGAAGGGGAGGAGGAGGCTGGAAACTGGAACCTTGCCTGTGAGAGACACTGGATATAGGTCTGTTTACAAGGTTGTCTGCTGGATATGGGTCTGTTTAGAAGGTTTAAATCGTCATGGTTGAGTTTGAGGATATCAATTTTTGCTAGGAAAGCATCCAATTCTTCCAGGTTCTCGATTTTGTTGGTGTCAAAGTTTGCAAAATAGTCCCTTATTGTGTTCTGGATTTTGATTGTTTCTGTGGTGATGTTACCTCTTTCATCTCTGATCTTGTTTATTTGGGTAGTGCTGCCTTTGTTTTTTGGTCAGATTTGCTAGGGGTCTGTCTATCTTGTTAATTTTTTCAAAAAATCAACTCTTCATTTTGTTGATTCTTTCGATGGTTTATTTTTACTCTAAGTCATTTAATTCTTATTTGGTTTTAGTTATTTGCTTCCATCTATTGGCTTGGTGTTTGGCTTGTTGTTCTCTTTCTGGGAGCTTAAGGTGATCCCTTAAGTTTTTGAGTTGCTATTTCTCCAGTTTGTTGATGTAGGTACTCAGAGATATAATTTTTCCTCTGAGTACTGCCTTTGCTGTGTTCCAAAGGAGCTGGTACTTTGTGTGCTCATCTGAGTTTAATCCCATAAACATTTGGATCTGTGTTCTAATTTCTTCAATGACCCACTTATGGTTCAGCAACGTGTTGCTTAGTCTCCATGAATTGTGGGATTTTCTGTGGTGACTGTTTGAGTTGAGCTCTAATTTTATTCCATTGTGGTCTGAGAGAATGTAGGGAATGATTTCGATACTTCTGAGTTTGTACATATTTTCTTTGTGCCCTTTGTGTGATCTATTTTGGAGAAAGTTCCATGAGCTGCTGAAAAGAATGTGTATTCTGGTGTTGCTGGATGGAATATTCTGTAGATCTTGGTTAAGTCTAGTTGGTCCATGCAGTTGTTTAGTTCTGAGGTTTCTTTGCTTCGTTTTTGGTGTGTTGATCTGTCCAGATGTGACAGTGGAGTGTTAAAGTCTCCAACTATCAATGTGTTTGGATCTATGAGTGTTTTTAGAGTCAGTAGTGTTTGTTTGATGAAGTTGGGTGCTCCTGTATTTGGGGTGTAGATATTTAGGATGGTTATATCCTCCTGTAGGAGAGATCCTTTTATTAGTATGTAGTAACCTTCTTTGTCTCTTCTTACCTTTTTTAATTTGAAGTCAATTTTATCTGATACGGGGATTGCAACTCCAGCCTGCCTATGGGGGCAGTTTGCCTGGTAGATTTTATTCCAGCCTTTCACTTTTAGAAGATATTTGCTTTTGCTGGATAGATGTGTCTCTTGGAGGCGGGTTCATTTCTCTATCTTTATTGTAATCTTGATTATTTTCCATGTGTAGTATATTTTCCATGTGTAGGACTTTCTGTAAAGCTGGTGTGATGGAAATATATTGTTTCAGTTTTTCCTTACTGTGGAAGACTTTTATTTGACCATTTGACCTTCAGCTATGAATGAGAGTTTAGCTGGGTACAGTATTCTTGGTTGATAGTTTGTTGTTGTTTTGTTTTGTTTTCAGGGTGTAGTATACCTCATTCCAGGCTCTCCTTGCTTTCATGGTCTCTGCTGAGAAGTCTGGGGTAATTCTGATTCATTTTCCTTTATATGTGATTATTTTCTTCTCCCTAGAAGCTTTAAGGATTCTTTCCTTGGACTGCATTGATCCTGTTTTGATCAAAATGTGTAGGTGGGATGTCCTATTCTGGTCTGGTCTGGTCTGTTTGGGGTTCTAAATGCTTCTTGTATCTGGATAGGCCTATCATTCTGGATATTTGGGAAATTCTCAGCTAATATTCTGTTAAATAAGTTGCCTATTCCATTGACTTCTTTCTCTAGGTTTTCCTTGATACCTCTTAGCCTTAAATTGGGCTTCCTGATTGTATCTTGGAGCTCCTGGAGTGATCTGTTTTGCTGATTGGATTGGTTTTGTATAGTTTTTTGTTCTTTCTCCATAGATTGTAGGGAATCTTCAGTTCCTGAGATTCGATCCTCTGCTTTATCTAGTGTGCTCTGTAGGCTAGCTACTTGATTTTTAATCTCCCTTCCTCTTACTGGTCTTTCTTGATGGCTTCCAGGTCTTAAGTCCTGTATGGACTTCTTTACTTCATTAATTTGGTTCTAAGTGCTGTCTCTCAAATCTTTTAGCTGGGTAGCTCTCTTTTCATTGGACTCTTGAAGTTCATTTATCTTTCTATTTGTGTTGGCCATGAAATCCTCTATTACTTTATGGACGGATTGATGTATTAATCATTGGTTCGCCTCCTCATGCTCTAGAATAGCTGTCTGAAGAGATTCAAACTTTTCATTTAACATTTTTATCAGTAGAGTTTGTAGAGCATTTTGAGGGTTCTCTTCTAGGTCTTTGACTGATTGCTCTGCTTCCTTCTTCTTTTGAGTGGGAGATGAGATTCCCTTGTTTGCCATCTTTCTTGTGCTTCTTCTGCCCATTTTGGTTGGAAATGCCAATTTACAAGCACCAGTGAGCACCATTTAAGATCCAAAGCAGACCTTACCAAGCACTGTTGTATAAATCTTAGAAGTTCACAGTTATATACAGATATCTTCCCTCTCTTTTTTGTATATAAAAGCAAATTTGGTGTGCCAGAAGAATATAATTTTAATGTAACAACCAACCCCGAACCCTGTATTCAGTAGTTACTTATTTACCATTATAACCCTATGAGCAATTTTTATTCTCATATTTAGTTCTTTTTGGACTAGTGGGATTTCTCTATGAACCTCTTTGACTCACTCGTATTGAACAAGGATACCCTCTATCCTATAACCAGGGGTCAATGGAGTCTGGAGGTCCTAGAAGTAAATTTAGGAGGGTAAGTTAGGGGTATTGAAGAGAGTAGAGTAAAATGAATGGGGGATGATGATTTTGGTTTAGTTTCAGTGAAATGGAAAGGTGGAGAAGAGTAGAATCGGTAGAAAGAGCGAGGTTAAAATAATAGACAAAATGGAGAGTCAACAGAAAAGAGTAAAGGTATTAGTCAAAGGAAAGTAATTTTAAAGGGGGTGGATCTACTCTGACCCTCCTCCCCTAATAGTTAAATCCTGGGGCTCTGTGGTTAGCACAGCTTGCAGGTAGGACTTAGATGTCCTCTGTAGTTGGGGGAAGCTGAGCAATCTCCAGAACCGTAGCTCCTCCCATCTGCTGTGGGACTGCTGCCTTTAAAGTCTGGCTCTGAATAGGCTTGGACTCAGCCAGGTGGGGTGCCTGGGTCCTGGTTTACCTGGCTGAGAGCTGCTTGCCCTAGGGGAGGTTCCTCCCTCTTGGGCAGGGTGACCTCCTGGGCAGAGCTGGCTGTGGAATTCAGCTGTTTGCTGGTGAGACTTGGGCGTTTGTAATGGAGCTGTTTATCTGTCTCAGGAACTGTTTACTCTCCTGTCTGTTTGCTCCTTCCTGCCAGTAGCTGCTTGCCACTTTGGGTTTGATTTTAGAAATTCCTGCTGCTGGAGAGTCGGCAGCCACCGAGTCAGCGGGGCACCACTGGCTGAGTTCACCTGAGTCTGTGAGTCTCAGCCCGAGGAGAGATACTCCCACGTGGGCAGAGGGATCGTCTTCTGAGCAGAGCTAGCTCTCACTGTTCAGTTACTCTTGCCCTTTGCAAAGATGGCCCCTGTAATTGAGTCACCCCCCACAAGGGAGGGGATTCCTGGTTCCTGCTAGAGTCCACCACTCAGTCTCCAGCAAAAAAGATGATAAAAGGATGGATTTATTGAGGAAGTAAAAAGCAAACCGACTGGCCAGAGTCGCAGCCCATACTCGAGACCTGGAACTGCGACCACGTGTTGCCTTTCAGGCCTGGTTATATAGGCAAACATCACATAGTCAAACCTGCCACACGCAGGTGGCCAATGGGGTTACCACCCTTACAGAGCGTGCTATGTCATATGCAGGTGGCCAATGGAGTTACAGTCTGTCTCCCAGTATCTGTTTGAACCAACCTATTATTCTAGTTAGAATTGTATTTGGTGGGGCTCCCAGGATGCAGGTGAATACGCCTACTCATGGGAGGGCACAGGTTTAACCTTGAACATTCCTTGAACCTTCCACATCTCAAGAGGTCAAGTGCTTTACACAATCTTATCACAGCAAAGGGGAACTTCCCTGGATAGGGCGGGGAGATCTTAGTGAAGATGGAATTGGCTTCTGCTCTCTTTAACTAATCTTGAATGGAGTCAATCTGATACCCCTCCAACAGCCAATGATGGCGCTGGCCAGATCTGACCTCCCTATTACAGCTCTTTCATCCTTGCTTTCCCCAGGCCTGCTTTATTTCCAGTCTGCTCTGGCCAGGTCTATGCCAGAGGCAAAGATGGCACTTTGCTCTGGTGATGGGGGAAGGGCTGCCTTCTGTGGATGTGAGTGAGAATGTCTTTCATGGGGTATTCACACTTTCTCTGCTATTTTGGCCCATTTCATTGTGTATATGTACTACATTTTCTTGATCCACTCATCTACGGAGGGGCATTGGGTTGGTTTCATATTTTAGTTGCAGTGCTCAGCCTGCTATTGGCATCTGTCTGCCGCCGTCTGGAGGATTTCTTCATGGTCGCCACTGTGTGCTTTAGGTGCGCGGGGTGTGGGGCGCTGTGCCAGCGCTAGTGTGGCGGCAGGACACCACCTGGAGCTCAAATCTGTGTTTTCAGGCCAGCAAAGTCGATATTTCCTTTCTGGCCAGAATCCCTGTACTGTTATAACTTACTTGGGCTGTCTTTCTAGGAGTAAAAGTTTCTCTGGGATGGGAAAACTGCGATGTCGGAGGGAGCTTAGCTAGGGCTCTGCTGCTCCTCAGCTGTCTTCCTGGAAGTCACTTTTGAGACCTTTACAGTTAAGTCTTTGAAAAATGTTTCTTAAATTCATGATTTTTTACTTTTAAAATTATGGGTAGAAGTAGTGTTGTGCCAAGTCGTGAAACCACCACCAAGAAGACCACCGAGACTCAGACATTCCGAAATGCAAAAGCAAGGCAAGGCTTTATTTAAGCGAGCTGCAACTTGGGCCTCGTCCTACCCACCGACACAGCGGAGGTTAGGAGGAAGCCCCGAGCTGTGATTACACAGGGCTTATAAAGGGAAAGAACAAGGTTACAAGAATCAGGTGTTCAAGCAAGCAAGATTAGGACACAGGTACAAATCTGATTGGCTCAGGGTTCGATTCTAAAATGGGGTTCACGTGGTAAAATGGGGCCGGACTTCAAAGTCTGGCACTTCATTTCCCCCTTTTTCTTTTTGGTACCTTGGGAGCCAATCATGGCTCCATTCTGTCCATTTCAATGGCTTGCATGTCTAGGGGATGATATAGAGGTAAGTCATGGGCCAGTAGGGCCCAATGTAGTAACCAAAGGGCCTGTCACCATTTCTTACAAGTATAGTCTCTGTACCTCTGTTTTGCATTCCTCTAGTTTATCCTGCCTCATCTTCCCAAAAACAACTCTGGTCCCTCGGTTTTAAAGGGGTGCTGATGGGTGAAGATCATCCATCTTCTGTAACTCTTCAGGCAGACTCAGGGGCGTTGAACCTTACCTAGCCAGGAACATATAACCTTAACTTTACCTCTCTCTCTTAACTTTAACTCTCTCTCTCCCGTTCCTGTGTAGGAGCAGACCAGACAACCCCGAATATAGAGTGGACTGGACGGGCGCCCGTTAGAAGGGCCTCCCGGTCCAGTCCTTCAGGTTCAGGGTGGTAGTGGGAAGCCTGAGTCCCCTGTGGAGGGCTTGAGGTGTTCTCCAAGTCCTCCAGGACTGCCCATATGAGCGTGTCCACTCCGGCTGGTCCTTCACTACCTACAGGTTCAGATTCAAGTGGCTGGCCTAAACAGAAAACAAAACTACAAATCACACAGACACAGACACACAGAATGAACAGCGCTATTTTCTTACCTTCGGAGTCTGGGGTCTCGGGGGTCTCTGGGGCTATCCCGGACGAAACCCCAGATGTTGTGCCAAGTCGCGAAACCACCACCAAGAAGACCACCAAGACTCAGACATTCTGAAATGCAAAAGCAAGGCAAGGCTTTATTTAAGCGAGCTGCATCTCGGGCCTCGTCTTACCCACCGACACAGCGGAGGTTAGGAGGGAGCCTCAAGCTACAATTACACACGGCTTCTAAAGGCAAAAAACAAAGTTACAACAATCAGGTGTTCAAGCAGGCAAGATTAGGACACAGGTACAAATCTGATTGGCTCAGGGTTCGAGGCACCCCAGGGGTGGTCAGAGTTAAGCATTCCCAGTGGTTAGAGTTCTAGACCGACTGGGCCCTAATGGGCTTATCCTGGGTCTGCTCACAGGGCCTGCTTATCTCAGGTTCACGTGGTAAAGTGGGGTTCACGTGGTAAAGTGGGGCCTGACTTCAAAGTCTGGCACTTCAGTAATACTGAAGGTACAGGAGCTCAGGGTGCTAGTTGATTATAATGATCCATGTGGTCACTAGTCTTATATGTAATCAGAAAGTATGGGCTTTGTGCTCATTGAGCTAGACCTGCATTCTGAGCTTAGCTGTCATAGATACTGGAACAAGTTCTTTTTTTTTCATTAATTTATTGTCAGAGTTATGTACAGAGGGGTTATAGTTTCATATGTGGCGCAGTGCATACATTTCTTATCCAACTTGTTACCTCCTCCCTCATTTCCCCCCCACTTCTACCCTCCCTGTTTCCCTCTCCCCCTTGAGTTGTGCAGTTGGTTTATACCAGATAATTTTGTAGGTATTGCTGTTGCCTTGGTTTGTCTTTTTATCCTTTGTCTCTCGATTTTGCTATTCCCTTTCCCTTCCCTAGTTCCAATACACATATATGCAATATCCAGGGCACCAAAATCACAGTGACATCAGAGGTTAAACCACAGGAAAGAAAGACAAAAGAAAAAGGGCATATTTTCAAATGGTATGTTGAAAATCACAACAGTGTTAAACCACTTGTTTCCATAACTCGGAGTTTATTTCACTTAGCATCATTTTATGTGTTCATATGTACGTAGCTATTGAGCTATTGTGCTCTTCTGCTAGGATAGTCCTAGACGTGTACTAATTATTCCTGATAAGGGAAACCATAAAGTCTGTGTTTCTTTGGGTCTAGCTCACTTCACTTTGTATGATTTTTTTCCATGTCCTTCCATTTCCTTATGAATGTGGCAGTGTCATTCTTTCTGACAGAGGCATAGAATACCACTGTGTATATGAACCACATTTTCTTGATCCACTCATCTACTGAGGGGCATCTGGCTTGGTTCCATATTTTAGCCATTACAAATTGTGCTATGATGAGCATAATTGTGCTGGTGGCTTTAGTGTGATCTTGTAATCTTTTGAGTAGATGCCCAAAAGTGGGGCTTCTTGGTCTTAGGGGAGCTCTATGTTTACCCATACTGCTTCCCAGAGTGGTTGAACAAGTTTACACCCCCACTCACAGTATAGTAGGGTTCCCTTTTGGCCACATCCCCTCCAGCATCTGTTATTATTAGTTTTCTTGATAATGGCCATTCTTATTGGAGTGAGGTGGAATCTCAATGTTGTTTTGATTTGCATTTATTTTATGGCCAGTGATTTTGAGCACTTCTTCATGTGTCTCTTGGCCATTCTGGTTTCCTCTTCAGAGAAGTCTCTTTTTATGTCTTTAGCCCATTTGCTGAGGGGGCAGTTGGTTCTTTGAGAATTTGTTTTGGAGGAATTTAATTTTTTGAGTTGTACATAGATATGAGGCCTTCCTCTGTTTGTTGTATGGCCAGTAAAGATCTCCCAATCTGTGGACTTTCTATGTATCTTGCAAGCTATAGCCTTTGCCATGCAGAAGCCCTGCAGTTTGATGCAATCCCATTTGTCCAACCTTTGTTTGATTTGTTGTGTTTCTGGGTCTTTGTTAAGAAACTTTCATCCTGTACCAAGGAGCCCAGGTGTTTCTCCTATTCCTTCTTGTAAAGTTTTCAGGGTATCTGATTATTACCTTAAGGTCTTTGATCCATTTGGAATTGATTCTGGTGCAGGGTGGTATATAAGGATCTAGCTTTAGTTTGTTACAGATGTTGAACCAGTTTTGCCAGCACCGTTTGTTGAAGAGGCTGTCTTTCTTCCATCCTATTTTTTTTAGCTCCTTTATCAAAGATTAAGTAGGCATAGGTCTGTGGGTTAATTTCTGGGTCTTCAGTTCTGTTCCATTGGTCCTCAGACCTGTTCTTGTGCCAATACCAAGCTGTTTTTATTACTATAGCTTTGTAATACAGCTTGAAGTTTGGTACTGAAATTCCTCCAGCACTGTTCTTTCTGCTTAAAATTCTTTTTGCTATTCAGGGTCTTATTTGGAACAAGTTCTTATCTGTATAATTGGAATCATGATAATACTTCATAAAACTGATATGGGGATTAATTCACCAGCTCTTAGTAAGTGCTCAATTAATAGTATATCTTGTCTGGATACTTGATATGTAGCAAAGTACTCTTTTGTGATACTGCTGAATTGGGTAGGATTATTGACAGAAGTTGTCAGAAGTTAAAAGGAATGTCTCAGGAGTAAGAAAACCTTGACTATCTGGAAGTAAGAAAAGATACCGATGTTTAAATAAATCTGCTAAAGAATAAGAACAGAAAACCAAGAGTCATGCTTAGTTTTCAGTCCAGTAAGAATACAGATATGACATTTTGATTTTTTTTTCCATTAATAAGCTCTCCTTTAAATTTATCACAGGCTCTGTTACTGTCAAGGTCCCATCTTCTCCTCAAACCTATTTACAGTTATCAGGAAAAGAGGTTGATATGAACCCAGAAGTCAATGTTCAGGAAGTGGCTGAAGATGATAAAGATGATGGTGTAACAATTATTGGTAAGGAGGCTGCATTTTCCCTTGTATGGACTTGCTACTGTTGGTTTATAAGTAGAAATAGGGTATAGTTCACTGCAGTCATAGTCCTTTTGTTCTTTTTCATTCTCACATTTAATGTTGACAATTATCATAGCATGATATAGACAGTTAGTTTGAAAAGACCTGCATAGATTATTTTAGAACCCTCCTTCCTGCTATCCTAGATAAAACTGATTTGAAAAATTGTCTGGAATGGCTGCTTTCTAATTCTTGGACTTAACCGGCAACATGTGATGCAAGATTTAAAGATAATGTTACATGATTAAATAGAATTTTATTGAACTTATTGGTTTGCTTTTTTAGTACAGCAAACTCTCAGTCCAAAAAGATTCATGTATTTTCCATTACATCCAGCTACACAGATTGTTAATACTATTTTTTTCTTATAGATACAATGTTTTAATAAGCACTATAGTAAATGCTGGTGGATTTTCTATTAAATTCTCACAGAATGGCATCAAGAACACTGAAATTACTCTGTAGGAAGATGCTTATTACTTCATAATTATTATGAAGCTCCTTAAACTACTTGTTTTTATTTATTTGTTATGTCTTGCTGGTTCTGACCAACAAACTCTGCATAAAGAAATGCTCATGCAATAATCTATCATATTTACTATCTCAGTATCAAATAATTAATATTCCAACACCACCTGAGGTGAGAAATGGGTTTATTGACAAGTATTGTTAGTCTGAAGATCTCTTCCCCAACCTCTGCTTTTATAGGCTCATTGTGGCCCAGGGCTTTTTAAAGAGATACATTCTAAGAGATAGATAGCAAGCAATCAGAAATATGAAGATAAGTACCTTCAGGGCTTTATACCTGTCTTTTGACAGGATTACTGCAAAAGGTCAAACACTCAGACAGTATCATTCAAACACCAGCCAGATCTGCAGTCAATTACAGTCTCCATAGTGTTCTAGAGTTTCCACAGGGTCCTGTGTTTGGACCTTTATTTTCTAAACCAGGAAGGGCCAAATTAAAAAGAGGTCTTTTGTACTCAGTGTACTCAGTGTAGCAATCAAGGTTACAGTTGGATATTGTACTTCATGCCTAGGATTTCAGCTACATGGGAGACAGAAATAGGAGGCTCACAGTTCAAGCCAAATCCATAATACTAGCCTAAATCTGGCCTGAACAAAAGCAGGCAACCCTATCTTAAACACAAGCTAAAACTAAAAGATTCCGCTGGGGGTGGGAGGAGAGACATGGCTCAAGTAAGTATAAGACCCCAAGTTCAATTCCCAGTGCTATCAAAAAGAAGGGAAAAATAGATACTGATTAGCAGAGTCTTAGAGTTCTGGAGGGCACTCTGCACAGCTGGACCCCTGGTAGCTCTGGGCATTGTCTCTGAGAGGTATATTAAGGGGTTAGTGTGGAGGGTGCTCATATGAAGAGGCAGCAGTCTTTCTTAGAGCAACTCGTATTTTCTTTTCATCTTTAAACTATTTGGTCCCCAAAAGGCCTCAAGCCTTTATTTATCATGTAGATGAAATAATTGAAGCAACTCAGAAAATCAGAGCAGTTTGGTTTCCCCCACCACCATAAGATTTCCACTCTGAAACTTAATTTTAGAAATAATGAGCAGCTTTATATGTGACTTGTTGTTATAAGCAGCTGAGCTCAGCTCATCTGGGCCTTCCTCAGAGAGCCTTTGAGGCAGAGAAGCGGAAAGACTACCCTCTGTGCTATGAGGTTTGCATTTTTTCTGTAGCATGACTTCTACTGGGTAATTTCTACAAGAAGCCAGGCCAGTAAAATTTAGTCCTCTAGGCTCAGGCTTCCCACAGGATTTTTATGTACCACGCGGTAATTTTATTTATTTATTTAGGCCAGTCCTGGGCCTTAAACTCAAGGCCTGAGCACTGTCATTGGCTTCTTTTTGCTCAAGGCTAGCACTCTACCACTTGAGCTACAGCGCCACCTCTGGCCGTTTTCTATATATGTGGTACTGAGGAATAGAACCCAGGGCTTCATGTATTTGAGGCAAGCACTCTTGCCACTAGGCCATATTCCCAGCCCCTGTAATTTCATTTCATTTTATTTCCTGTTCCATGGTTTCCTTTGCTGTTGCTGTCACTGATAAATAGCTCTCAGCTGTATAATTCTTAGAGTGATTTGTGTGTATAATATGCTGTTCTGAGGTCAAAGGAAAGCCCAGGACTTCTCAGGCTAAGATATTTATTTACCAAAATACTAAAACTGCTGAACTTTAGAGGACATTCTTTGAGCTTCCCTCCTGGAATAGCAATGGTTAAAATTAGTCAGTGGCAAAGTAATCCCTAATACATGTTTTTTAAGTAGGTAGAATTTGAAAATAGAGAACCACCTGCTAAAGACACACTGACATGCACTGGTCTTAACCCAGAGTCCTCCCATCCCTGTTGGAATCAGAGATGAACTTCAAGGGAGACCCATAAACTTCGTGAAAGCCCATTAGTTTTGTCAGAGGATGTTCTGACTCTTAAGAATTGTTCATGACTGAACAGTTAAAAGTACTGTCTTGGTCTCTCTTAGGAGGAAGAAAGAGAATATACAGATATCAGAAAGAAGTATATCTAACTTGTAAATGAAGCTGTTTTGAAATCAGAAAGGCTTTCCTGGGAAGTTGGTTTGAATGACAAGACTGTACTAAAAACAAAATGAGTGAGTGGCTTTTTTTAAAATTTAGAATGAATAAGGAGATACTTGCTTAAGTACTGAGACTGTACATTACACTGATGATTAATTGTAAAGAAATTGACCCAATTGATGTGGAGCAGTCCTTATAATATACTTGAAGTTATGCTTATGCTACATAGCCATAGGAGTTCAGGTAGGCCAATGAAACTAGGAAAAGCAGTGCTGGTTTTAAATGCAATTTAATTTTAATTAGGCTTTAAAGAAAGATAACCAAAGCACTGTGAATTTGGTGTCTTGGTTTGAGCTGCTGAAATCTTGTTAGGAATATTAATGTAAGATGAGAGAGAGAGACAGAGACAGAGAGAGAGAGCAAAACAAAATATGTCCTTAACTTAGTAACTTCTTTTTTTTGGCCAGTCCTGGGGCTTGGACTCAGGGCCTGAGCACTGTCCCTGGCTTGTTTTTGCTCAAGGCTAACACTCTGCCACTTGAGCCACAGCGCCACTTCTGGACATTTTCTGTATATGTGGTGCTGGGGAATTAAACCCAGGGCCTCATGAATACGAGGCAGGCACTCTAGCCACTAGGCCATATCCCCAGCCCATAGTAACTTCTTAAACCAAAGAAAAATAACAAAGTTTAAGTGACTTTTTGAATTATTTATAATGTGCTCATTATATATAATGTGCTCATTATATATATAATGTGCACATGGAAACTTAAATAATAATGTAAATAAAAATAGTTGCTGTATACTAATTTCTAGTTCTGATCCTCTAATCCCTGTGTGCAAACTTGGTAAACAAGTATCCTCTTTTAGAGAAATACTTACTCTCAAGTGTGAAAATGAGGTTAAAAACAAATAAGATGCCACATTCTGTTAATTTTTTAAATCTTCAGTATTTTAACTCTTAAAATGTTAGGATTTTGAAATACAACATTATATAAAAAGAATAAACCTCTATCTTTTGCTTTCTCCATATTCTCATTGATATTTCTTCTTTTAATTCTGTGGGGTTGAGATTACTACAGCTCTTAAAGATCGTTTTTTGTGGTTGTTGCAAGATTTCTGTCCACAGCTTTTACTGAAGCATAATAACAAGTATTTGGAGATTTGAAGAATAAAACATTGGTGTCATCAGTACCAAGTGAGAAAGACGCTGTTCGGGGCATTAGAACTCCTGGCATGCCACCTCTACCTTCCTAACCTTTTAAATCCATGGTTTGTGATGCCTCAAACTCAATGCCTTCCTCTGAAGTTGGTTAGGAAGTAGATCATAGAATTCAGTTCTTTCCATACATGGCTTCATAGGATTATTGTTAAGTTTTATTTTGTTTAAGAAGATACTAAGTTATTTAAGGGAATATTATATTCTTTTGTTTCTTTCTGAAATCTTTCATTAAGAGCCCAAGGGAGATTTCAGCAGCTCATACCAAGAGTAAAAGTCCTTCTGCTTCTGGCTTTTGCTGCTCTACTGGTCCAGAAAGATATTCTTGGGTTCTTCTTTCTAATACCCGCCTGCTCCATCTGCCTCCCAAATAGCAAAGCTCTGCACGTGTGCACGCGCGCACGCACACACACACACACACAGAGCAGCAGTGCACAGTTGTTCATAACTTAATACTGCTGGTATTGACTGTAGTACTATAGTTAGTGACAGTGATCTGGACCTACAGGAAAGGAATTTTTGTTTTTTACTCATAGAAACCTACATAGCTGTGTTTGCATACATGTACTTTGAAAAGTATTGAGAAACTAAAAAATATATATAGGAATTGAATCTTCTCATCTGAAACATCTCATTTTCTTGTCCCAACTACCTTCCTTCTTCCATCCTCTCTCCATACTTGCCTTGCTCTTCCCATTTCTTTCCACACAACCTAACAAAACACATTTTCTTCCGTGCTTCCTTGGGGGCTGGTTTAGCTCATGCCTACTTAATTTAATCCATATGGTTGGATCGTGCTATATATTTTATACTTCAAAAATGTTCATTCTTACTATCAATTTTTTCCAGTAGACCAAAAGAACCAGCCTTCAGGGAATGACCAAGGATTCTTTCTCTGAACACTTTAGGGGTTACAGCATCAGGTCACTTCACATCTCTACCTTCACCTTGTCCAATCGGGTTACCTTCTTAGCCTCTAATGGAGTTAAGAGAGGAGTGACAGAGGAAGAGCTGGAAATAAGATGCAAGGGACAGAGTCAACTTTGGGCACCTGCTTGATTATCCAAGAGAAGATGCTCAAAGTACATGGGCCACTGGGAAAAGGATGTAAAACCACAAAGGTCACTATAGAAGAGAGATTCTCTTGCTTTGACTCAAAATGTTGGCTTTAATTAGGCAAGCATACAAAATGAACCTTCGTAACTGACTACTTCTGCATATTACAAATACCGCAGCCATACACTCTGTTTTCTTTGAAAACAGTTCTCTAGGTTTATCCTATTCAGCTGCATACTTACATGGAGATGTGACTACAGTATTCCATCTTAAGGATCCGGAGCTATCTGCAGCCTATCTGAAGGTCCTGAAGGGTTTGGTAAGTAAGCAAGACACAACCAGATATCCAAAATGTGCAGATAATGGCATTTTGCCAATAACATCTCTATCTCTGTGTCAGTAATCTGAACACAGAACCAAAATAAGTACTGGTTATTCAGACAACTCTATTTCACTGAAGAACATTGACTTAGTCATTTTAGGATACTATGATTAAAAAAAAAGTACAATAGATTAAATGGCTTAAACAATATACATTGATTTTTCACAGTTATGAAGCATGGGAGATGCAAAATGAAGGTCAAAATCAAGGTGAAAATCCTCCTCTTCAGGTGTCTGCCTCTCTCCACACTCTCCCATGGCAGAGAGAGAGACCTCTATTCGCTTCCTCTTCTTATAGAACCCCATTTGAGGGCTCTGTTCTCATGGCCTCTCCTAAACCTATTCACTGCTCACCTCCTCATACTGTCACAAGGGAAATTAGAGTTTCAAAGTGTGAATTTGTGAGGAATGTAAGCACAAACATAACAAACAGAATCAGGAAACCTGTGCATTTTCTTTCACTCGGGTTATTACAAGGTGGGCCAAGTATTGGCTTAACTTGATTGCCAGACAAGGTCAGAATAGTAAAAAGATTTGCCTCAAAGGACCCCAGTGGAATACATTTTTATTGAAGAGTCTCAAGTTTGAATGGAAAACTTAACCAAGTTTCTTTAGTAATACCTATCACATCAATATGGCAACTTACAAAATATATTATAAAGAGGTAAATTACCTTTCAACTTAAAATCTACTCTCAAGTTTCATCAGTTTTGAAATAAGTTTGAGGACATGATATGTGATCAAACTAAAAGTAGACAACCTTTAAAGATCAAAATATACATCCCAACAGGACAACACTCTGGTAAGAAAGGTCTGGGCATCTCTGGTGGATGTATATAAGAAAGGACAAGGGAGTGAGTCAGATGTCTAGAGGCAGGCAAAGGAAGATGAGCAGAAGCCACAAAGACGATCAGAGTTCTGCTCAGAGAAAATCTGCCAAATATATTCCAACATCTTGCAAGTTTGCCTAGATGTCCAACAGGGGTAATTCAACCTCAATTCTTAGTTTATTTCACTCACGCGGTCTAGATTTTGAGTTTATTGTGAAACTGAGACTTGCTATAGAATAAACTAGATTATTCTCACAAAGGAATTTTCCTTCCACCTGAATTTAATATTTTATGTTTGAACAGTAAAAAAAAATATGCCATGAGATTTGGCTTTTTTAACATAAAATTAAGAGAATTATGCAGGAAAGACCTTTGGCTTGAAATGTACACTTTGCAAGTTGGGAAAAGGGATGCTGTCATTGTCTAAGCATTCCATGTTTCCTGAGCACAGTGCTCAGAACCAAGGTTTATTACTGACACTGATTCTCACAAAAATGTCTTCAGACATTATTTCTATATTATATGGTTCTCCAAAGATCTGATGTCATTGAGAGAAGATAAAAGCCCTCGGTATTGTTGAGGAAAGGAAGGCCAGTGGGAGTAGGGTGAGAGAAAGTCCAGGGCAGGTGGAGTTCACAGTGGTAGTGAAAGGGAGGCCATTTTGTGCAGATGGAAAATCACTGTTAATGTTTTAGGGATTTATGAACTGAGAACCTGGAACTGGAACTAGAGAGAGCTGGCTATTTTTCTGTCTAGTCCTGTTGGTAGATGGACCTTAAGGAATGTATATTTTGTAGTTTGACAAGGTCCTAGTTCTAATGTCAGCCCCTTTGGGAGATGATATTGTTCCTCCCAAAACAATTCCCTTTGATTCTCTGAGAATTTTTTTTTTTTGGTCCAGTCCTGGGCCTTGAAATCAGAGCCTGAGCACTGTCCCTGGCTTCTTTTTGCCCAAGGCTAGCCCTCTGCCACTTGAGTTACAGCGACACTTCTGGCCATTTTCTATATATGTGGTGCTGAGGAATTGAACCCAGGGCTTCATGCATACAAGGCAAGCACTCTTGTCACTAGGCCATATTCCCAGCCCAAATTTTTGGTTTTGTGTTTGTTTTATGGGCTTTGTTTTGAGATAGAGTCTTGCAATATATCTCAGGCTGGCCTCAAACTTCCTATCCTCCTGCCTCAGCCTCTCAAGTTCTGGAATCAGCAATGTATGCTGCCGGATGGCTCCCTATAGTATGCCACTATTTATATTTTAAATGAATTTATTTCCTATAGTAGAAGTAACATAAGCATATTACTCAAAATTGACAAAAACTAGCAAAGTGGAAACAATTACAAATCTATGACCATAACATAACACATAACTACAACATTCAGTAACTATTTTTTACTTTCTTTCCTCTCTCTCTCTCTCTCTCTCTCTCTCCTCCTTTCTTTCATTTTTGAAAGTAGGGATTGCACATGTGTCTTGTGTTGTTAAGCAGGTGCTCGAATGCTTTAGCCATTTTGCCAGCGCCCCAACACCCTCCCTGCTTTGTGTTACCTCTGAGCAATTTTGCCCATGGGGGTATAAACCCCATGGTGGGATGCTTTTGCATCCCTTAGCTACAGTGCTAGTGAAGCATGTTCTCATCCAGTCATGGCAGCTTTCCTAAGACTCTAGGGGACTGGTGGTCAGTAAATTCTGAAGCATCTGTTCTTATTGCGTGTGTCTAAATTATAAAAATGCAATTCCTGGCCTGTTTCAGCTTCATCTCCATAAAGGATATATTAGAGAAATATTTTGCTATTGCTGTTCAAGGATTTATTTATTTATTTATTTTTCTCAACTATTAATTTCATTCTAGTCATTAACTCCTACTTCGAATCACTGTCATATGGATCAAAGGTGATAGCAGGGCCTAGTATGCTGCCAAGGCCTTAGAACTTGGCCTCAGCAACAAAGTCCCCCATCCCCTTTGAGCTACATCTGCTTTATTTGGCATTTTAGGATTGGCTAAGATGAGGTTTTACTATTATTGAATGGCTAGAGGTAAGGTAACTTCAGGGAAAAGAGGTCCAAGAGATAAATAAGATGTTCATTTTTTAAAAAGCACTGTGGGGTTTTGGGAAGCCTGGCATAGAATGGTGAGGCAGACGTGAATTTTTTTTATGGTAGAGTGTTTCCAGTGGATAACACATGCTTCACAAGTGCAAGGCTCTGAGTTCAAACTCCAGTATGAACAGAAGTTCAGTCCCTGCCCCAGCACTTCCTAGGCTTAGGACTTGGAGGCTGTCTCTAGTCTGCTAAATTTGTCCATTTTCAAGATTCCAAAATTTTGTTGGAGAAGTGGCGCTGTGGCTCAAGTGGCAGAGTGCTAGCCTTGAGCAAAAGAAGCCAGGACAGTCCTCAGGCCCTGAGTCCAAGCCCCAGGACTGGCAAAAAAAAAAAAAAAAAAAAAAATCCAAAATGTTGTTGGTTTGGGGCTGGGAATGTGGCTTAGTGGTAGAGTGCTTGCCTAGCATGCAGGAAGCCCTGGGTTCTATTCCTCAGCACCACATAAACAGAAAAAAACTGGAAGTAGTGCTGTAGCTCAAGAGGAAGAGTACCAGCCTTGAGCAAAAAGAAGCCAGGGACAGTGCTCAGGCCCTGAGTCTAAGCCCCAGGACTGGCAAAAAAGAAAAGAAAAGAAAAGAAAACATTGTTGCTATTAATCATCCTCTTGTTTTTCTTATCCATGGGAGTCCTTACACTTCTTCAGTCTTGGGAGTGTTTCAATAGAGAAACCTGCCCAATTAACCAAAATCCCAAGATTTTTATTTATTCACCTGGAGCTATGTTTATAGGATGTTACAAGAAAAAAGTAGATTATATTGTACTTTACAAAGAATGATTTTTTTTTCAGTACGGATTGAATTCAGGCTTTGAGATTGCTAGGGAGTTTTCTTCTACCACTTAAGTTATACCCACCCTACCTCTTTTGTTTTGGAGGCAGGGTCAATTTTGTAGCTCAGGTTGGCCTCAAATTGACTATCCTCTTGCCTCAGCCTCCTAAGCACTAGGATTACAGGTGTGTGCCACCACATCCAATAAATGTATTTTTTTAAAGCAACATCCCTTAGCCACTTTGTACTTTTTTTTGTATGTAGGAAAATATTCTGGAAGAATAAGAATAAAATGCTAAAAAGTAATTGCACTTGGTTGCTGTTTGCCAGTGGAGTATTAACTCCTCTGAAAGCTGTTATTTGAGTCAAATTATTTTACACTACAAGTGTCAAGAAAATGGTCACACACTCAAAAGTAGGGTAAAGATAATTGCATGAACTTTCATGTCATATTGGGGTCCTGTTTACTTGATTCACCTGAGGAAATGTACAGAGGGTTATACTTTTATTTCACATACTATTTTCTGATGATTAAGGCCCAAACTGAATAACTATTAATAAACTATTGATTAAGGCTAGAACATATTAATATAATTTTGTCCAGAAAAATTGTAAGTTATTTCTAGCTTGTAGAAAATGTAAGCCTAAGGCTATGGTTGTAATCTAACTTGAAAATTGTAATTCAATTCATTCTTCAATTCTTAACATACCAAGTTCATTTCAATGCTCTATGGACTGCCTGTCTTATTTTGCTGGTTCTCTGACTATTTAAATAAGTCATTGACACACGTTTATACTGTATGAGAATTATATTTTAACCTTAACAAATTCTATTGCAATATAAATGAAATGCTAAAGACATTCCCAACTTGGGAGTGGAAAAAAAAAATCTGATCCCTGAGCCAATGCAAAGAAAACAAGTTCTATGATGAGTTTTGCCTCTGACTGCTGCCAGTCAGGGTACTTCCGCAGTGCTTCCCTTGCCGTGTCTGAGCCCTTTTGGTGCAGCCTACCTTGGGACAGCCTGCAATGTTGAGAGAAGAGAGCTGAGCACAGTAAAGGGCCACTGTTTTCATGTTATCTGTCATCTGGGCACAATGAGAGACATCCAGGTGCTCCAAGAACAGTGCATTTTTACAGAATCCCTGAAAGAAATTCCAAGATCAGAGGGCTTTCATGGTATTAGCCTTTATTCAAGTACAACATGCATCTGAAGCCCTTCTACTTATGAAGCTTTACCTATTATATATTTTGGTCCCTGAAATATAGATGGCAATATTGCCATCTTGCTGCCACAAACAAAATGAAACAGTAAAACACCACATCTAAGATCTCCTTCTAGCAAAAGTTATTTACACACCAATTTAACAGCTCACTGATATTCAAATTCTTGCTTAAAAATATGAGTATTTTTTTCTGAAACTATGTCTGATGAAATTTGGCTCAAATGTCAGTAATTGTTAGCGTCATGAATGGTAGAAAAGAAATGCAAATATGAAAATAGCTGACAAGCACTCTGGAATGATATTTAGAGAAAAGGCAAATTCTTTTGAGTTTTCATTTTTGCCATTTATTACTTCTAAAACTTTAGCAAGACAATCTTCCTAAGCCTCAGTTTCCTTTTCTAGTTAGGGGAAATAATATCTACTCTCTAGAGTTATTTCAAAATGCCAAACTGTTCATCTAAAAAGCTTAAGGTTAGAGAAAAACGGGCCTAGAAGTCATTAGGAATTTTCCCCTTTATCTTGGAATTTCTAAATCTTCATTCTCACTTTTTTTAAAGAAAAAAGGAACTGAGTAATAAAAAGAAAGCTAGACACTTATATCTCAGTAGTTATATAAGAACAAAATGATCCAATAAAGCAAGTATGAAGAATACAAGTAATGGTAAAAAGTATGTTAATTTATTAAGATGAATGAAATTGGAAACAATCATCAAACTCTATGACTTACAATTATCTACGTACTAATTCATTCCAAGGTGCCACAGGTGATCTTTCATTGTGAAGCAACCCAGGTTCTTAGGGTACCAAATTAGAAGCCCCAGTATATAACAATTCACCATTTATTTTAGCTATCAGTGCTAGACTTTAGAAACCCTATCAGTAAGGAGGAGCTCCCTATTTATATGTAAAAAAAAATGGATATTTATGAGATAATATCATTTTCCTCTCAGAACTAGAGTCACCAGGTTTAACAACCACCAGTGAGTTATTTCTCTCCCACTGCTTATGCATTTTCTCCTGTTTTACCAGTAAAACTGCAAAGAACTTGTTAGCAAGTACATAATAGATGGAGAATTTCCAGCAGAGGCAGTTAGAAAAGCAGATAAGACTAGAACTATGTCGTTATGTAAAGAGGCCAGAGTTTGGCTCTGCCTCTGTGGTGACTGAATTTCCGTAGGCCACAGGATCTCATTACATAAAGTAGTGTTTGCATCCATCTCAGAAGATTACTGTGTAGATTATATGAAATAATACATTGATATTGTTCCTAACATAGACTCTATAGCACTCTATATTTTTTTCTACTGGACACAGTATTATTTTAGACAAATATTAACTATTATTCAGATCTCTGTAGAACTCTAACAGTAACTATTAAAAACTTGTTCTTACGGGACAAATGGTTTTTGTTCTTTAACTTCAAGTCATCTTTTTCTGACCACAACAGCCCACAGTGGTTATGCTTTCCCTCTGATCTCATGCAGATCTTGTCTTTTTCAACTGATTCAGCACTCACTTACTTAACTCATTCCTGAATTGTGACTAACTTTGTGTGGAAATGTGTCTTTCCTGGCAACAAAATGATGTCAAGACATAGGTCCCTGTCACTGGAGATAAACAAGCCTAAGGGGCACCTGGAGTGGTATAAACAGAAATCCACTGTTGAGTGACTGGAATCAATGGTTTTGATCCCAGCTCAGAGGTTCAATAGGCAAGTCCCTTGTGGTATTGTCTGGAACTCTGATAGCTTGGATTGTGATCCCAAGCACACAGTAAATTCTCAAGAAATACTAGGTAGTCTGCTGACTCCTGTAGAAGTATCTTCCAGAAAACTAAGGATTCTAATTTACTAATACAAGAATTCTTGTTACAAGGAATGGGATATTATTGTTTTCTGTCTAGAAGTGTTATGGAATCTTTCTTCTACCCAGGGCCATTTGGATATTTATAACATCAGTTGAGAGTCATACAAAATCATCAGTACAGGCAGATGGCTGTAGACAGCTAACAAGAAGCATATGTACCTAATGATTTCACAGGTATTATAGGGACTGTCTTCCTCCCTCCTGATAGAGTTTTAGGAGACAGAATTCAAGAAAGAATATTTAGACTTTGCAAATAACTTGCTGAAAGATGGCCAGCCTTAATGGGAGATGCACGCCCTTCAGAGTTTGAGAACCCTCCTAAGTGGCATTTACCAATGTCTTCAATTGAATCCATTCTGCTTTGCGACTTTTAAAAAGCTCTATTATTCTTTGAAGCTGAATTTCTCAGCAAGTTTAATGTTTTTTATTGTGGCACTGGGTGGGGGGAGGTGGGCTCAGGGGTTTGTGCTTGCTAGGCTGTGCTTCACCACTTAAACCGTGTCCTCTGTCCTTTTTGCTTAAGTTGTTTTTGGTACAGCATCATACATTTTTGCCCGAACTCAATCCTCCTGTTTTCTGATATAGCTGGACTATAGGCTCATGTTGCCACACCCATCTTATTAGTTGAGATTGGCAGGGGTCTCACAAAGGTTTTTGCCCAGGCTCAAACCTCAATCTTCCTGATGTGTGCCTTCTAAGTAGCTAGGATTTAAGGAATGAGTCAACCACCCTGAATGACATAACTTCTTAAAAGATTATAATGTTATGGCTATATACACGAGAACATTCTCCTCCATGGGAAATCTGAGGCACAAAAAATTGGTCCAAGGTTTAGGCTAGATAGATCACTGACAAACCTTGAGAGCTGAAGCCAGAACTTTTCCTCTTACAATTCATGTTTTTCTTTAGAGATGTTTAAGCCATATTAAATAGTTAAGTCTGCAGGCACATCTCCACATAATCACTTATGAAATCCCATCTTTCCCAACAGATAAAATAATATGCACTTCCAGTGCCAGAACTGTAGAATCACTCCTGTATCAAGGCCACTGCTTTTCTCTTGTGGGAAAATGCTTCACTAAGCGTCTTCCAGGTCAGTCTTTTACAGTGAAGACAGGGAGAAAATGAAAAACTTATCAAGTTTGGCTCCCTTCAGTGTGCCAGCCAACTTTGCTGTGGGGTTAATAAAGAAAAATTTCACAACATTGAGTAAAATATTTCTTTGTGTCTCCCAAGCTGAGTCATATGGTGGAAGATTAAATGACTACTCCCAACATTGGGTATGTAGAGGAGACGGAATTCCACTCACATTTGCTGATCATCACAATAATGTACTTCTGATTTAAACTACCTTGACATATGGCCACTCCTAATCCCAAAAAAGCTGACCCTATGCATGACAACATCTCTTGGCTCTTTGCCTCCTTGAGGCAAAGTTGCTTTTTCTTCTTTTGTTTTTTAATACTTCTGGGAAAATATTCTGCTCTCAGGAATCAATTTCTCCAAAGAAGACTGTTTTCGCTTGCCTCAAAGGCTAGTAATGCATGCCACAATTTAACTTAAAAGCTAAATTCAAAGTTACAGTTTCTTGAATTTCACATGTCCATGAGATTTAAAAGTACACTCTATCAAACATGGCCTTGCTCCTGTTAGGCATCAAAAGCAGGTGGGGGTGGTCATGGGTTGGGCACCAAAATCAAACTCTGGAAAGCCTGAAGGACAGGTCCTGCTGGAAAACTTCTGCATTTCCACTCTCCCTGCCCAGAGGCCTTCTAGGCTAAGCATGGCTGAGCGGAAGCCCAGCCTCAGAGATGCACCCTACTTTTCAGTAGGAAAAGAGTTCCCAGAGGAAAAGGAGAAAAGTCAAGGCCCAGGGCAAATAGCTTCAAAGATACTCAGTGACTTTTTTTTCAGAATGATATGTGGTGATTGGGGGTGAAGATTGGGCTTCAAATCAGCTCAAATGGGGATTATAATTCTGCCATGCAGCAGAAATATATTTCAAATCCCTATTGCTCTCCATTTTTTATCTTTCTCACATTCTACTTGTATTATAGATATTTAGGTGACTTTTGTCTCTTGCATTGTAGCTTTTTGAGGGTGGAATACATGTCTCAATTTATCTTTGTAGCCACAGTCCCTAGCCTGCAGATTAGTTTGAGATAGGTGTCCAAAGGGACTGGGAAATGCTGCTTAGCTGATGGTCCTCAGAATGCAGAGTCCAGGCCTTCTACCCTTCAGTAACTGTCAGGGGCAGTGTACAGCATCATTTATGAGCAAGATCTTAGAGGATGTGGTCCTGAGTTCAAGGTCTGCCACTAGAAGTTTTGCATTTCTGGAAAAGTTATCCAGCTTCTCTATGTCCTAGTATTCTCTGCAATCTGAGACTAGCATGATACCTTAACATGGTACCTACATCACAGAGTTGTTTGTGAAGATTGAATGATATAATATGAACGAAGCAATTATTACCTGGCAGATAGGAGGCAGTTATTACAGAACAGTGGATACTATATTCTTTGTAATCAGCTCCTCTATGGCTGTGATTGGCACATTTTAAAAATCATAAACACCATAATACAAACATCTTGAGCAGACATATTCAATAAATGTATGTTAATCTTACAAGATTATATATTAAATATATGTATATATTAAATATATTATGTATTACAATATAATATAATGTATTATAATATGTTTATGTATAATATATTATACATAATATATTAAATATATTATGTATTACTTTTTTGGATTAAACCGAAGCCTTTTGATTAAACATATTAGAAAGCATAGGTCCCAGCCATTCCAGAGGACCATGCGGAGATAATCACAGACAGGAGAAAAAGTTTCATAAGGAGGTTGGTTAGTGGGGCCATAGTTCACACGGGAGAGGGAGCTAATGGTCATCTGCACCTTATCCAGGTGGTGGCTTCTCTCTCTGGGGTAAAGGGGAAGTAGTTAGGTAGTGAGTAGTAGTGGCTCATTAGGTATGCGTGGATCTGGGGGCTAGTGGGAGGAGCGGAGGACCTGAGGCTAGGGAAATGCTAACAATATTAAAACAAAGTGTATGACAGCAAAAACAAGCCCAAAGAAAAGTATTTAAACTTCTGACATTTTCCTGCCACACCAAAACAGACTGTCTTGCTCACTTGCCAGAGTAAATGCCGCCTCTGGAGACACGTACCCAACAACAGACACCTTTGGTTGTCAGTTAATAATGCTGAGTTACTGTCTGTACTGGCTCTCAACAGTTGGTAAAGACAAGGGAATTTTTGTTGTTGTTGTTGATTGTGGGTCTTACTGTAAGGCCTGAGCACTGTCCCTGAGCTCTTTTGCTCAAGGCTAGCATTCTACTACTTGAGCCACAGCACCACTTCCAATGTTATGGTGGTTAATTGGAGATAAGTGTCTCACAGACTTTTCTGGCTGGGCTGGCATCACACCATGATTCTCAGATCTCAGGTATTCAGGTAAGATTACAGGCATGACACACCAGTGCTTAGTTAGGAACTATTTTTAATATATGGCATGTGACAAGTGCATAAAAAGAGATAACTAAGGGGGAAGGATTGACAAACAGAGAAGATGAAGTGATAGAGAGTGTATATTGGGAAAATTAAAAGGAATGACCAGAACATAACCAAACCAAAATATTTTAAAAATGTATTTGGTGATTAAAATTTGTTGAAAAAAGTTCCAAAATAGTTTAAGTTTTATATTTCATCTTTACAATAAAAAAGAGCCACAACTGAATAAAAGGCAATCAAGTAATTTTTCTGGTAGTCTGAGATATAATTATTCCTAATCTACTTCTCTAAGATAAGCCAAAAAAATGGGTACACTGTCATTTAATTACCTGGTATTCCTACATAGGCCTCTAGCAGAGAAGAAATCCAGAGAAATGTTAAATGTTGAGCAGAGAAATGAAAGAGTTGATGGATTTCTATTTGCATGGCTACCTAGCCATCTACTTATGCTTTCTGTAAGAAAACGGCAACTCAAAATTTTTACTCTTAGATTTCTAAGAAACAATAAGTTCATGAACCATCCATTAGTACTGTTTTGATCTCTCTTTTGGGACATATAAAGTAAGAGATAACTTAATCAGGAGAAGTTATCACCCTGATAGAAAAATCATATGACTTAGAATCTGAAGCTCTGTCTGTGACCTTGAGCATGACATTTGGCTTTGTGTTTCTGCATCTGTAAGAGAACAAACATTTCTATATATCTCATGAACTTATTGGGAGGTAGAAAACATGTGTATTCTCCAAAAGCACCTGGCAGAAATAACGCCTGGCTTTTGTCTGGCAATTCTGATCCAGAAGAATACTAGAGCAACCCTGTCTACCACTTAAAACCTGGAAGTAATGCTTTCAAGGTGATGTGGCCTTTAAGGTGAGGAACTAGAGTGAACAACACCCAAATGACCCAATTGGAATCGATAGATGTGATTATTAGAAAGTCTAACAGACAACTACAAGTCCTCTGAGATCTATCACACACACTTAGTTTATGTCAAGCCAGTCACAATGAGAAAACCCCAGCTGTGCCACTTAAGAGGAAACCAAAAAACAGATTTACCACATGGGTTTAAAGCAAAAGAAGTATAAACTCATGCTATTCATTGGAAAGGATAAATCTGATGTTTATTTTCCCTGCCTTTTTATTTTTGCCTGCAGACAATCTAACAGGTTTTGTTTAACTTTGGGCAAGTTTCAACTCACATAGAATAAACTAATGTCCCAGAGGTAGCCTGGAGGATAAGAGAGGCCTCCTAAGAATTCTCTTCCTTCTAATGCATTCTTATACAGTTCTTCTTTGTGGATGGTCAACATGAAAATAACAGATGTGCATGTTCCTTTAGCAAGCCTAGCAGAACTTCAGTTGTCTGAGAGTGGTTCTCCCCTTGGGGATGGGGAAGATGCCAGATTTGTGTGGGGAGTTCTCAGCTTCAGCTGTTTCCTTAGCTAAGGAAACATGGTATCCATGAGTCTAGAATCCCTTGAAATCTTACAGACTATGGGAATCTGACAAGCTATCAAATCCCACATTCTCTGAAATTTAGTAAATTTCTATTTCTTTTTTTTAAATCAAAATATAATTTGCAAGTTTCTAACTGTTGAACTGCTTATGCAATGGAAACACATTTGTGTTAATAACAACAGAAAGTAGTCAGTTTACTTCATTTGCTCATGATTGGTAAGAAGAACTAATGCCCCCTGTCTTGGCAGGAGCTTATTTGAAACTTCCAGTTGATCCCAGGTGCACTGGGACTCCTGGGCGGGGGGGGGGGGGGGGGGGTGTGGTTCTACTAAACAGTTCATTCAGGAGACCAGTTCTTCTCAAGGATACCCATAATACCATTAGATTATGTTACTAAGCACCTAATTGTTCCAGGTTTTCGTGGATGTTGCTTTTTCAAAAAAGTACAGATGACTATTCCTTTAATTCCACCAGGGGAATTATTACTTTGTTCCTCAGATGCTGGAGAACATTTCAAAGGCTGAGACCAGCTGGGATCATTGTTATTTTTTTTAGTCAATTATTTCCCAATACTGAACCTGCAGTACAAGATGACAATAAAGACTTTCCTTAGCAGTATGGCCAAGAAATACAAGGGCCAAATGTTTGAACGCCCTTGTTCTCATCCAATTGAGTTCAGAGCATCTGCTGCATCCAAAGGTTAGCACAGAAGGCCATGTTGGAAAGGAACCCTCTGTTTGTTGTGTCCCCTGCAAGTCATGAACATAACTCTATTCCTGAAGGAGAGGTGGAGTTATTGAAACCTGGTGCTTTGATAATTCCTGAATGACTTAATCTTACAAACTAAACAGAAATCAATACTGACTTGTTAAAATTCTTGCTGCATGGAACTAACATATTTAATCTGTCTTTGGCAGATTACAAGTCAGTATGTGTCAAATATGTGTAAAATAAATTTTGGTGGCATTTATCATCTGTTAACAGTGATTGGTAAGAACATTGCATAATCAACATTTTATAACAAGTTGGAAAGTTCAGTGATTCAAAGATTTTAAGATCATAAAAGAATCACAGGAAGCAAATCAGCTTTTAGAGGTCAGGACCCATGTCGTCAATCCAGGACATCCATGTCGTCAAAACAGGATGGATATGGTCCATTCTGGGGGAAGAAGACTGCTAATTGTTAGCATTTCCCACACCTTAGGTCCTCAGCTCCTCCCATTAGCCCCCAGATCTACCTCAACACCCTGTCCTAGAACTATTCACACTCACTCACCATTAAGACCTACCTACTTTCCCTTTAGCTCCAGAGAGAAGCTGCTACCTGGATAAGGTGAAGATGTCATATTGTTCCCTCTCCCGTGGGAGATATGGCCCCACTAATAAGCTTCCTTATAAACCTTCTTCTCCTGTCCATGGCTATCTCCATATGGTCCCCTGGGATGGCTGGGACACATCCTTTCACTAAGGAGGTGGGGAGTACTTGAGACCTTCCAGCCTGAGTATCTGTATAAATGCTCCATGCTAGTTCTAACTCTTTCCATTTTTGAACATGGATAGTCCAAAGTAAAGGACTGGGCGCTGAGTCCTCAGCTCCCATTCAGATTTTCTCTAAAATGGGCTGTCATCTGTAGAACCACTTGACTTGCTGGACAATCCTAGATTAGGCTGCAATGGATGGCGTTCTGCTGATCTCTGGATTATGGTTCACTTCACTATGTGTCCCACATGGCTGCTCTTCCAGTTTCATTTCTTCAGCCCTCCTATCTATCTCTCGAAATTCAGACAAATCTGTTAAACTAATGGTCAAATAAGGAAGAGAAGCAAAAATTTATAATCTGAGAGAATGGCTAAGAGGTTTATACATGATTCATGACTAAAGGAAAGAAGAACAAGTGTCCAAGCAGTTATGGCAAGATGGAAAATCTCAGAAAGAAGTGGTTCTAAGGGACAATGTAAGAAGTAGAGACTGTAGCTTCTCCACTACTGCTAATGTTCCATCAGCAGAAACTAGCAGGTACCTCTGAGGTGATGGCACAACAGAACATCACAGGGGTGGAGAACATCTAACCCATGGGTCAGATGAGGTCCATGGAATCATTTGGTACATGACTGCACAGACATGCTTCTCTCTGCCTTGACTGACAATTTTATATGGGCACGAATGATATTATAAATATCCAAATAGCCTGTGGCAAGTAAAAGCCCCTACCCCTACTAGGTATATCTTTAAAAAGCTGAGGTAGTATCTCGGTGGTAGAGCAAATATTCAGCCTCCAGGACTAAAAACAATGTGTTCAGTTCAGTTACTGAACAAGTATTACCTTTCCACAAAATTAACTAGTTTGAAATAAGACAGTCTGAGTATGATCTTATTTAGAAACATGATATAACCTAAGTTCATTTCAATTTAGCAATTGCATATATATATATATAGTTATATATTTCTCCTCTTGTTGTATATAACCAAAGCACCTGAATTCTGAGATAGCCACAGACCCCTCCTATTAAAAGCAGCCCACCAGCCCTGTAGTAAAGGTAAAGGAATATGCTTAGACAGTCATAGATGAAGTGTTCTCCCACGGGGTGACAGCTCTCTTCTTGGCTCCTGTGCCTTTTCTATCACTGACTTCACTTCTGAGCTCTCAAGATTGGATTTGGAGCTGCCCTCAGATTAGTCATCCCTTTAGAAGGCTACTGATTCAGTCAATATCCATGGATCATTGGGAGTGTTCCAGACTTCTAGTTTCCAGTTTGTCATATAAAGAACTTGGAACTTATCACTCCATCCTCCAAACAAGAAAAAGGCTAAACAAACTAAAAGCAAACACTCTTCCTAGATCTGTTGGATGACTGAGGGCAAAGTACATCCCTGAAAACTGGAGAAACAGAAGAAGACAGAATAAGGATTTAGGAAAAGACCCAGTCCCAGATGGAATGCTTTAGGGTAATTAACTAGCTGCTGGAGACTGAGAATAGATAGGGAATTGTGAAAATGGCAGCGGTCACTTTCTCCTTCCTACTTTTTTCTCCCTTGTGGGATTTAATTGAACTGGAAGAGGCAAAGAGAAAAAAATCACCTCATGGCAAGTGTGAGGCTTGGAGGAAACAAAGCCAATACACACACACACACACACACACACACACACACACACAGAGAGAGAGAGAGAGAGAGAGAGAGAGAGACTTTTTTGAAAAGCAGGGAAGAGGAAATAAAAAGGATGAGAGATGATAAGAAAGAAATATTCTTTTTCATGAGTATGAATACAACAGCTGATCTTGTGCAACTAACAATGAACTATTTCCATGCTCCTTTTTTACACTTTTGTCAGCATCAATTAGTTGTCTACCAGAATTTTTGACAGGTCTGCATGTGTATACCATGTACTTTGATTGGACCCTCCTCCTGTGTCACTCTCCCTCAGCCCCTCCGCACTGTACTTCTATACCACCAGTGTCACTGTTCCATTTTCACAAATGCACATGGAGTGCTTTGATCGTATTTACCACCATCCATCCTCTCTATTTGTCCTCTCCACTCCTACCTGTACCCACACCCCAGATAGGACCTGTCTTCAGATCCTGATATCACTATCTTTCATTTATTTTTTCAGTGTATTGCTAACTGTTCAAAGGGATTTCACTGTGCAAATACAGTATTTTAATCAAATTAGTCCCCTCATTTACTCCATGCCCCCTTAAAATAGCTCTCTTAGATTACTGAAAATAAACATAGTGATTTTTAAGTTGAAAGCTTTAAAAAAAAAAGATATGCCAGAGCAGGGTGCCAGTGGCACACAGTTGAAATCCTAGCTACTCAGAAGAGAGAGATCTGAGGATTGTGGTTTGAAGCCAGCCCAGGCAGATCAATTCAAGAGACATTCTTATCTCTAATTAACAAGCAAGAAGCCAGAAGTAGAGGTGTGCTTCAAGTGGTAGAGTGCTAGTGTAAGGGCTAACCTGACAACTTGAGTGACTATATATGTGTTAGTGTTAAAATTATAAGAGTTTCTAAACCCTGGTGATGACTCCATGCTAGACGGCTGCACCCCCACCCGTGAGACTAGTTTGTTGTAGTTTGACATTTACAAATATAGGGAGCCCTTGTTCCCCTCTGTACCTAGGTAGCAACCATGGTAATGGACAGTAAAAAATGATCATAGTCATAGACTATAGAAATAACCATAATAGTAGTAGAAATGCCATGGTAACTGTTGGGTTGGTTTACTTATGATTGAGTACTGGATTGTTTTAGCCCACTCAAGCTTGCTTAGTGGTAATGGGAAAACATGGTAGCAATTGTTAAAATAAAGTTGGTACTAGGTCAGCCTAACTACAGAATTCTGCTTCTGTAAACGGCTTGCTTAACCCGTTTGTGACTTAGCCCCCTGCATCAGTACTAAGGGACCACCTGCTGTCAGTTCCTGGTACCAAGGCCAGTTCCCATGATCAAAACCAAAATAGATAGCTGAAAGGGTAGGTAGCCAATAGAAACAGGGCAAGACTTGCTTGCTTGCTTGCCATCCAAGCAAGTACAAGCCTCGTTGGAAATAGCTTGTCCCTGTTGTAATTGCAATAAAAACCCTGCCTATCTGAGGGTCGCGTCGGTGACAGTGATGGTTGAGAGTCCAGACTCGAGCTTGCCATAAAGAATCTCATGAGTTTGCATCGGAATCAGCTCCGTGGTGGTCTTTGGGGACCCGAAATCTGGGCATAACACTAGTTATGAGCAAAATAGCTAAGCCAAGAGCAGAAGGCTCATAGTTCAAGATATACCAGAACTCGGCTGTAAAACCAGATAGTTAAAATATGGATAAATACTTCCACTTAATATAAAGGGGCAGCTAAAAAGTAATTTTTAAGCTTCTCTGAGTAAAAACATAGATGCCCAGAACCCATCTTTTTCCTTTGGATAAAGCTTTGTGTAAATGCATGTTTAACTTTTAATTACAGTAGGTAAGTCATAGTTTACCCTGGAAGAGTCTTCTGATTTATCTCTTAATAAGTTACATCCAGGGCTGGGGAATATGGCCTAGTCGCAAGAGTGTTTGCCTCCTACACATGAAGCTCTCGGTTTGATTGCCCAGCACCACATATATGGAAAACTGCCAGAAGGGGCGCTGTGGCTCAGGTGGCAGAGTGCTAGCCTTGAGCTGGAAGAAGCCAGGGACAGTGCTCAGGCCCTGAGTCCAAGGCCCAGGACTGGCCAAAAAATAAATAAATAAAAAATAAGTTACATCCATTTAAATGTTTATCATTTCTATTATGGAGTTATAATCTTGTCCAATATAAAAGCTCCTAATTCTTTCTAGGGGTTCTAAAGCAAAATACTTTTTCTCTTTAACTCTTCACACTAGTAGGTAGATTCCTTAGAATCCTACTAGCACCTTAGTACTCACAGATTAAAACTGGGGAAGGGAGTTGACATTGTTTACCACACACCTTTTAAGAATAGTTCCTAATTGTGTTACACTTTCTCTTTATGTATTATTGCATTGTCCTGATACAGTTGAGATATAGAAAAAACTATTTGGAGCTGGGTGCCAGTGGCTCACATCTGTAATCCTAGCTACTCAAGAGGCTGAGATCTGGAGGACTGGATTCAAAGCCAACCCCAGCAGAAAAGTGTGCAAAACTCTAACTGCAAAATAGCCAGCAAAAAGCAGGGACTTGAACTCAGGGGCTCACTGCTGTCCCATGGCTTCTTCAGCATTGAGCTTTACCACTAGAGAAAGACCACAGCTGAAGACCGCTGGAGATGGGTAAAGATGTACTGAAATGCTGTCTTCCCCTTGTTACCATTGTTCTTCACCACTTCTCTTTGGTATATGGGGCAAGTGTCTATACCTAATATGGGATTCCTGGACTTTGAGCCTGACATCAAACAACCCATTTTTCTTTCACAAGAATGTCCAGATCAGGAAAACAGAATGCAAACAAACAAACAAAACTCCTGTAGTGATTAAAATGAGAAATCCTTGGTTCAAATCTCCACCCTGTAAAGGGCCATTTCTGTGATTTTTTCATATTTACAAAATCTCTCAGTGTCTCAATGTCCTCTTCTGTAAAAATAGACATAGTAATAGATTCCATCTCTTGGGGCCATTGTGAGGATGGCATAAGGTAATCTATGACAAACACTTGGAAACAATGGTTAGGCTAGAGCATGGATTGATAATAGTATTTAGTTGATGCAGAGATAGGACCACCATCTATTCAAAGGATGCACAAAAGTAAATATAAGCTCAGTTCTTGTGTTTAAAAACTGGGTAAGGAGGATGTAGCCAGAATCTATTTGAAAAACTGAATTGAAAAATCCAGTAGGTCAAACAGAACCTTGAAAGACAAATGAAGCCATGTCTCATGGTGCTGTAAACACTGGTTTAGGAGTGTAGGTTCCGGAGTCCCTTGTCTCGTCCTCATTTAGAATGCAAAGAAATGGACTTTTCCTTCTTTACCAAATCCTTTGAAGTATACATTTTACTCTAATCTTTAGCAGAGCTTCAGGGCCTTTGTAATTCATCTGCCCCTTTTATTATACCACAGTATTTGTGATCAAACAGACTTTGAGAAGACAGAATCTATCCTGTCAAACAGTAAACAAAGGAACTCTTATAACAGCCCAGTGTTCTCACAGGGTTTCAGGCCTTCAGTGTCCTGAAATGCTCTCAATCTGTAAAAAGGAACTCAACTGTCCTGAATGTAAAACGGGAGAGTACAGGTCATTTTTGGTGCTAGAGGTATTTGTACCTTTGAGAAGTATGAATATGTTAATAAAATATAAATTGTTGGTCATATTGACATCTTAGTAGTAAAGCTTAGGAGACAAGTCAGCAAACTATTTCTGGAAATAATAAGTATTTTAGACTATCGGGTCATTCTTTTTCTATCTCAACGGTTCAATTATTCCATTACAGGGAAAACTGGCCTTGGACAATTTCGGTGAATGGGTGTGACTGTGTTCCTATGACAAGTTATTTAGAATAGGTCTGGGCACAAGGGCTAATTTGTCAAACACTAGCCTGTGGTCATACTTCTCAGACTTTTGTCATGTCCTTAGCCCCTTCATGGTTTCTACAAAATCTATGCACTTATAAAATATTTTTATGAAATTATTAAAGTTTATTTTTCAATAAATGGATTCAACTTAAAACTAATAATAAAAGGAATATTAATTATAGGAAAAAAGCTAGCCTTAAAAGTACCATTCAATTCCAGGCAGCAATGGTTCACTCCTGCAATCCTAGCTACTCAGGAGGCTGAGACCTGTGGATCATGATTCAAAGTCATCCAGGGCAGGAAAGTCTGTGAGATTCTTCTCTCCAATAAAATATTCGAGAAACCTTAAGTGGTGCTGTGGCTCAATTGGTAGAGCACTAGCCTTGAGCACCGAGAGGCTCAGGGACAGAACCCAGGCCCTGAGTTCAAGCCCCAGGACTGGGGAAAAAAAAAAAAAGGATCATTGGAGCTCAAGAGTTTGAAGTTAACCTGGACAGAATAGTAAAGTCCTGTCTTACTGTGAGAATATATATATACATGTATAATTATATATGCATTATTTTAAAATAAACACACGCTGGTAGCAGCTAGCTAGTCTTGATTGACAGCTGTCAGACTTTGCAATGTACATACTTGCCTTAAGTGGGGATTGTCAACTTAATGACCTTCTTTGTTGATAGGCTGGACTGTCATCATGGCAGACTAGCTGCTTTGAACACTTTATAAGCAGGAAACCTCCACTCAAGCTGTGCAGACCACTGTGACTTTGGCTGAAGCTGAAAACATGATTCTTGCTTTAGGAGGTGTTGCTCCATTCATGACTTTTCCAGACAGCTTGCATCCATGCCAGGTAACTTCACTGATAACATGACTAGTCTCAGCAATCACTAGATGGCTCTGAGTCTCAAACTATAAGCCTATGGGTTTCAAAGCTCAGCCAATAAGCCTATAGAGTTCAGGGCTGCCATCACAAGAGAATTACTGTTTGCATTACATTACGCTCTATTATCTCTAAGAAAGACAGTGTAAATTTGAGTGTCACAATGGATATGAGTTCTTTTACTCTATTTGAATAATAGAGCGAATCAACTAGATGGAGAAAAAAATGGTAAATTACTAAACTGACGTAATTAATTGTATTTTTATGAGACTCTGAAGAAGCGTTATATAAAGAGAAGCCCGGAATCTTGAAAGATTTTTAAATACATTAAACATTTTAATCTTTTAAAAATGTTTAATGACTTTCAATAATCTGACAAACTTAATTATCTTTCTATTACATTTGCTAGCATTTACATTTCAATAATGAGTCCAATTTTCTGTTTTCTTTTTATGGAAGTCCAGTTGTTTGTCTTCAAATGTGCATTTAACTTAGGAAAGGAGTTTGACCTTAAGCATTTCTCTTTCATTTCCTGACAGTTATTCACGGAGACATAAAAGCAAAACAAAAAGCAATTTAAGTTGTTATCTCAAGACTGTGGCAAAAATCCAAGATAATGATCCAATCTTGTGGTGGTCTTTCTTGGTTTGAAGATCATTAAACTTTGTCTTGCAGAATAAGTCTGCATTAGCACAAAAGTTTTTAGAGAAACCTTTTATCACAGATGCAATATGTTTACATAAAATATGTCTATATATCTATATCATCTCTAACTCTTTTTCTATCTATAACTTCTATATTTATATATCTGTATATATTATATCTGTATTTTTGTGTGCATGCATATGTATATATGTAACAGAAAAGAAGTTTTCTTGTCTTTTACTACACTTAGTAATATTTAACTATTAGTTGATAGTTAACTATTAACTTGGTTAGATTAACTAGGGGTTGAAAGTATATAGGTATCAGGTAGATGAATTAGAATGCACAAATAAGATAAAATGAAAATACTTAAAGGGATAAAGAATTACAAAGGATAAAGAATTATAAAAGGATAAGGAATTATAGCAACAAATATTTATAGCTAATATTAGTGCCATTTGTGAGATAATACTCACTTCAGCAGCACATATCCTAAATAAAAAGTACAGAAATGATACTGAAGAGTGATGACCTTACCACTAAATGGTGGTGGTCAATGTAAATATCCATATAAGATAATGGTTTACCTTTTAGTTTGTATTTCAGTTCTGAATATGAGAAGTCAAACAGTCAAACTGATAACCCTAACCATGATGTGGGTAATATTAATGAGTTTGGTCTAAACAAATCTTTCTTTAGCAAGACATAAATATATTACCTATACAGGAAAGCTCAGATAAATCAAGCTACATTGACAATAAGAACTTCTTAGGTGAAAGTGTGTGCTTTGAATGCATACGGCATGCAATAAAAAAAAAATTTTAATGAAAAAAACTGGTAAAAAAATGAAACTTCTGTTCTTCAAAAGAAACACTTCAAAAAAGAGAACTACCTCCCAAGCTAAGAGGAAATTCTTTGAGAAACATTAAGATTGGACTAGTCCTATGATAAGTATCTTTCTTCATCTATTCTCTTCTACTCTGTTCTATGTATATATTTTAGAGATAAAGTCTTGCTAATACAGTTCTCAAACTCATAATCCTCCTATTTCTGCATCCTGAGTTTCTTACTTTCCACTTATCATGTTTCAATGATACAAACTAATTCTGAGCAATTTGATGAATGATAACTTCCATTCAGAGTTAGGCTTTTCCTGGTTAATTTCCTATGACTAAAGTTTTCAATAGCAATTATATTCTGTAGTTTGCTTGGGGCATAAAAATAAAACTTCAATAAATCAAATGTTCAAATATTTAGACAGTCAAAGCCCGCAGAACTTATTTTAAGTCTTATTCTTTTCTGGACAGTATGTGAGTGTTTGTAGTCCTACAAAATTCATAACTCCAAAGGTGATGGTATTATCTGGCAAACCTTTTGGGAGATGATCAGATCATGAGAACATAACCTTCATTAGTGCCTCTAAAAGAGAGACCCCAGGGAACTGACCTGCTACTGACTGCTACTTGTACCACTTGAGAACATACCTGGAAGCTGTCTACACAGAAAGATGCCTTTTACTAGAGTCTGATTCATTGGTACATTTACCTTCCACTTCTCAACCTCCAAACACTCTAGGAAATGAATCTTCTCTGTAAAACCTTCCTGGTTTTATGGTATTAGGACAGCACAAGAAAAAGCAGTCACCAGAGATAAATGTACCCGCAAATTATCACCAAAGATAAATGCACTCCCAAGTTCATTACGGTGTGATTTGCAATAGCCAAGACATGGAAACAAAGCACAGGTTTTCATACACATTGTAAATTTACATTGCCTAGTTCCACAATCTATGCTATCCAGTAGCCCTATGGGAAAAAGTTTAAGAATGTAGAGTTAAATATCTACCTTTTTCTCATTTTTTCCCCATTTTCGATAGTTACCTTTATTTGAGTGACTTATAACATCTTAATAGAGATAGAACGAATTTGGAGTGGTATACTCACTCTTCCAGGTATCATGGTGTGATGCATGCTAATGGGATGTTTAATCTTGGGCAGAGTCTATTTGTGACTGGGAAACTTTGTTGTCCTATCCTAAAAGGTATCATTTTATTTTAGGGCAATACTGAAGATTGCATGCTTGCTAGCCAGATGCTCTACCAGTTGAGCCACAGCTCCAGCCCCCTTTTTCCCTGGTTATTATCAAGGCAGAATTTTACTCTATGCCCACTGTGATCACCCAAACTCCACCTTCCAAATATCTACGATTACACGCTTGAGCTGCCTTCCATACCCAGCTCTTTTCATTTTGTTCTTGTTCCATTTATCATCATAATCTTAATTTGCCCTCACATATTTGCACATTTGGATGAGACTTTTAGAAAATTGTTTCCATACATATGAAATTGATTACCTGTCTACCCATCACTACAATCAAGACTCAAAAGACCTTCATTTTGCCCTCTGTGGTTAATTCCTTCTCCTGATTCCCATCTCTCTACGACCACTAACGTGCTTTTTGTCATTAGAGTTATTTCTTTTCTAAAATTTAGCAGCAATGAGGTCACATTTTAGCACATTTTTATATCTCCCTTCCTCAAAGTAGTATGATTCTTTAGATATTTATTCATATGCATATGGATAGTTTAGTCCTTCTTATTGCTGATGAATGTCCCATTGTATTGGTATACAATAATTTATATGAGTTAATGGACACTTATGGACCATTATATATAATGTTATCATAAGCACATGTCTTTACAGGGACACATATTCTTGTTTTCTCCTGAATTAAATACCTCAATGTAGAATGGAAGGATTGTAGAGTAGGTATCTATGTTTGTAAGAAAGGACTGCACAGTTTTCTATAGTGATGATAACACTTTATATCCCTAAATAGGACCAATGGGAGACCAGGTGTTCACTACCCTAACTACCACCATATATTAATTGTTCTATTGAGTATGCAGTAGTATCTTAATTGTGTTTCACATTTGTATATCTTCCATCAAGCATGGTGAAGAATACACATCATAAGTAGAACTTTACTCTTCCAATAAATATTAGGTACATGCTTTTTTTTTTTTTTGGCCAGTCCTGGGCCTTGGACTCAGGGCGTGAGCACTGTCCCTGGCTTCTTCCCGCTCAAGGCTAGCACTCTGCCACTTGAGCCACAGCGCAGCTTCTGGCCGTTTTCTGTATATGTGGTGCTGGGGAATCGAACCTAGGGCCTCGTGTATCCGAGGCAGGCACTCTTGCCACTAGGCTATATCCCCAGCCCAGGTACACGCTTCTTAAGCTCTCTATGCCCAAGTTTTAAGTTGTAGTTAAAAATACTCCCAACATCATGGGATAGTCATGAGACTTAAATGAGATATGTAGGCAAAATGCTTAATATCACATCTGCAGTTTGATACGAGTTCAGCAAAGTTTAGCTATTTGTTGCTATTGTTATATTAGCTCACAAAAGAGATAACAAATTTGTAATCTTTACAAACCTATGAGGAGCATCACAAATGTTGTAGCATAAGGGAAGGGGATGTAATAAGTAACTATTTGGGATCATGTCCATTTCTTCCACACCCACATGCCCCAATGACAAATCCACTGGCAGGAAGCAAGTAGGGTTTCCATAAGGAGAATGGGTAGGGGCACTCAGTTAAAGGTCCATGGACACTAGCACTGTTGAGACAGAAGTAAAAGCTAAAAGAAACAGGGAATCAGGAGATAGTCATTTCAGCATAGATGTTCCAAGGACAAGATGGTTAGGAAGAGCAAAGAGGTAGCAACAGGTAGCCAGTGTGGATAGGTATCTGAGTTGAGGCCTGTGGCTGCCTAAAGAGGCTTCGTTGACAGTTCAAATGAGTGGAAGACAGATCGAACAGAGAGGATAGGAACTGCGAGGTATGGACTCAACTAAGGTAAAGACTGAGTTAGTGCTGGAAAATCAAACCTGTTTTGAAAAACGGGGAACCTGCTGGTTGATGAATATATAAGCTCCACCAAAATGAAAACTCTCAACTCCATCACACCCTCTCAAACTCCCAACTCCATCACGTTAGCAAACATTGTTATGAATAAAATAACCCAATCCACATGGTAGAGAAAAAAAGCCCATGCCATCAGTTCAGATCTCAGTCACTGACAAATACTTTCCCTCCCCAACACTTTCCATTCTAGTTACTACGCATTATTTCCTGAGTAACCTCAAGCGCCATGCCCACCCACTGTAACCACCCCTCTTCAGTCACTCTGCCTAGATCTGCTGCCCACTTATCTTCCTGTTCTCTCACCATGCCATGACTTTTGTAGTCAGTCATAGATTTATCTGCTCTTGGGCTGAAACTTGGATCCCTACTTTTTCCTCTTGTCTTGCCCTATCTCGTTCTTATCTCACCCATTCTTTGAAGGGCACAGGGCTATGCTTCTAGCCTCTGTATGTCTTGGATCATAAGAATGCTTTGAAAAACATCTACAGCACTGCCATGGCTACCTGTACTCATCGGTTTGCATGCTGAATTAAGAATTTGTCAGGCTCTACTGGAGAGTTGCCAATGGAAAGGGAGAGGGCTAATAAACTAAGTGAATGAAACAAATATGATTAGGGTGGTGTGTTTATAAGTATGTGAACAATATAACCCGTTGAAATTGTTTTAAGAAGGGACAGTGGAATAAGGGAGATTGACAGGAGTTAGGTTAATTGAGTTTATTATATACGTATGTAAAAATATCACAAGAAATCTTCCTTTGAACAACTAA
Organism: Perognathus longimembris pacificus; assembly: GCF_023159225.1. Lineage (NCBI taxonomy): Eukaryota > Metazoa > Chordata > Mammalia > Rodentia > Heteromyidae > Perognathus > Perognathus longimembris. The sequence continues at coordinate 131,947,613 of NC_063162.1, read as the reverse complement.
CGCATGTTAATTAAAGATATTTTTAAAAGAATAGGAAGGATGTTTGGTTTTATGTCAGACCCAGTTCCCTTATCTGTCTTCTCTCGAACTGTGCCTTTCTGATCTTAGACAAATTGGGGATTTTTCAAGCCAACTATAGTGGTACATGACTGTAATCTTCGTATTGAGAAGGCCTTTGCAAGAAGATGGAAGATCCTGTATCAAACGAGATCCTGTATCAAAAGCAAAAAAAAAAAATACCTTTTTCTCCTTTCCTGGAGGCAGATAGATGTTTTATTTCACAATAGATTTTTGAGGCCTCATTAAGGTCTCCGGAAGTGTTTGAAATCCTGCTTGGTTTTCAGGATTTTTGTTAACATGCTGTGTATTTGTTGTCTTCATGCAGCTGGTGACCAGTTTTCCTCTCTGGGCTTTAGAAACAAGTTTCTGGCTGAAGCGAAACTACAGTGTAACCCACTGGCTGTCATTTCACGTGGACCCATGGAGCAAGAAGTCGTTGGTATTGCATTCTGCTTTGGGTTTCAAAGTGCTTCACATTTGATCTTTCCCTGTTCTGATTCCCCCAGTTTTGGGATATCACATGGGAGACTCAACGATTAGTTTATCCAACAGTGAGTTCTGTAGTATAAGAACTAGCTGCAAGAAATTTCCTGCCAGGTTATTTGGCTGAGTGAAATTGTCTGCTACTTTATATTTGCAAACAGGCATTTGAAAGGACAAACGTAGCTCAAAATACATCACACAGTCCAAATTGGGGGCAGGACACTAGGGGAGCAAATGATGCCACCAGGATTTGTCTGTACAATTTTCAACCTAACTAAAGCAAAAGAAGACACTGCACATGTGCAGAGAGCACGAGACACTGCTTTAGAGTCAGAATCAAGTGTCTAGGTCACATACAGAGCAGTGCATGATAGGCAGCCCACTTCTGAAGAATGATGGTGTAGGCAAGAAGTTGAGATTGGCAAGTCCAAAACGCAACCTTTTGACTTCTGCTCCATTTTATCCTTTCCCATGTGACTTCCCAGAAAAAAAAAAAAACAAAGAAATAAATCTTGCCATAACCTTGAGCTTGCTGGATATAATTTTACAGGAAAAGAAAAAAAAAGGAAAATTGAAAATTGTAAACAACAGTTAAATCAGACCAGATCCCATTTTAAGTATTAGCAGAGGAGGCTCCTCGATTGATTGAAACTTGATAAAATGCCTCAAATGGAATGAAAAGGAATACAGCATGATAGAGAACACAGAGAAGCTCCCTTCCAACATTCCACGAGCAGTTTTTTTAAAAATTTTATTTTTTTATTTAAAATTTTTGTTTTAATATTTGGTGTTTCTTTGTGTTTCTCTTCTCTGTGCTTAATTTTTCTGAGCATTCAAGTGAAACCCAGGGAAATCATCACTTTGTCTTAACTCAATTTCAAGTCACTCATTTTCACACTATTTCAAGGGAGACTGTTTTATTGGGTCTGTCAATAGCTCCCTGTGCTTCCAATTCTGTAGCCTAAACCAAGAGAATCTTGTAGCCCCCAGCCCTCTTTCAATCACAGTAACCATCAAACACAGATCCAGAGATGGGATAAGGGATGTATCTCTCTCTCTTTCTCTCTCTCTCTCTCTCTCTCTCTCACACACACACACAAACACACACACACACACACAGACACACACACACACACACAGCAGTTGCAGGGAGCAGGAAGATCCTCTGAGAAGCCGCTCAAGGGAAGAAGCCAAAGTGAGCAGATCACCAGAAAAGCTTTAGTTGGAGGTGACAGAGAAATTGATCCAAGCATGGAGTTTACTTGACACCGTAGAGCATCAGCCATCCGAGGACATTTTAAGTAGAAGGCTGATTTAACTCCTGGGCCTCTTGCTGAAAGCCATGTTATCTTAGCTATGGTAGCGTAACTTGTCTTAGCCTCAGTTTCCTCATCATGGATATAACAGGTTCCACCTCAATCATAACAAATATGAACTATGATGATGCATAAAAACTGGATAGAATCCCTGGTATAAAGGAGAGGCTCCTTACATTTGATGTCTGGACATTACTACCACTATGGTTATTATCACTATTTACCTATAATGAAGGGGACAGGCACAGAACTTAGTAGGTAGTATTTTGAACAAATGCAAGGTAGGCAGCACAAAGTGACACCCAACTTCTCTATCCTTATCAAAATGAAGAAATTAGGGAGAAACGAGATGAAATAAGGTGTCTGGTGCCACAAAGACAAGAGCAACACAGATGAAATTCAAATTGAAGCATTTAACTTTGTCTTGATAACTTAGCAGTTAGTCCATCTGATCTGAGAGTTTCTTAGATTTATCTAATCTCCCCACATTTCCCAGATTCTGACACCTTCCCTTTTAGTTTCTGTCCGGAATATTGTTGCTCTCTTCTCAGACTCATCACCTTCTATCACCCCAAGAGCTACAGATCAAAGATTTATCAACTGAGTCCTTGTAAGCCCTCTGCCAAGACCACCAGAAAAGTGAGTTTTCCTTTCCCTTCCTTGGGTTCACATTGACAGGTGAATGATTTCCATTTTGATCAAAGCTACTGTCTACTCCTTTACATCTGACCTCTTAACTGTGTGTACACAGAAGGCATCAAAGGGACAGCTGGAAATCAGACATGTCACTGTGTTAGTGTGTACCTATGTGAACATTATGGTTAACACACATACTCACAGAGATATACAAAGTCATAGATTTTGTTTGATTTTTCTAATTGACATATATATATAATAAGCTTTATGTTTCTTGTGAGTTTTTCTTGCACAAAGACATTGTAAACTCATCAGTGCTGTCATTTGTCAGAACAGTTATCCACTGGCAGGAGTAAATGAATGCATATCCTGCCATTATGATGGTAAGTATCTATCTTGGTTTTGCTTCAAGACTGGCTCAAGTTAGGAAATCCAAAGAAATGAATAGGAAGAAATATTATCTTTTGACTTTGCTCTCTGTTTTCTGTGAGAGAATACCAAAACCCCAGTGCTCTTTGCATGATCACATTCTTGCCACAGGAAACCAAATATATGAAAGTAGCATCATACATATTGGGTTCCAAAAGCATAATTGCACAGATTTACTCTTTCAAGAAAAGAAGACTAATTTCACATGGTACGTTGAACATAACAACAATGATAAACCACTTAAACCAGTTATTTCCATAACTTGGAGATCATTTTGCTTAGCCTCATCTTATGTGTTCATATATTCATAGCTATTAAGATATTGTGATCATCTGCTAGGCATATCCTAGACATATACTAATTATTACTAATGAGGGAAACTAGTGTATATTTCACAGATAAAAGTCGAACCAATGCAACAGCAATACTTAGAAGACAATATGCAGTATACCAACTGTACAACTGGGGGAAGGGAGTTTGGGAAAGGGAAGGTGGGACAAAAGTGAGGGAGGAGGTAATAAGTTTGATAAGAAATGTACTCCCTGCCTTATGTATGAAATTGTAACCACTCATTGCATCACTTTGACAATAAATAAAATCATTAATTAAAAAAAAAAGAGAAAGGGAGGCCAAAGTTGAAAAGGCAAATTCTATATCAAATCATGATCTGCCATGCCACACCAGCCTGGTTTTAAAACAGTAACAAGGTAACTTGTGAAAGTCATAAGCCATATTTTCTTTTCTTTTTTTTTTTTTTGGCCAGTCCTGGGGCTTGGACTCAGGGCCTGAGCACTGTCCCTGGCTTCTTTTTGCTCAAAGCTAGCACTCTGCCACTTGAGCCATAGCGCCACTTCTGGCCATTTTCTGTATATGTAGTGCTGGGGAATCGAACCCAGGGCCTCATGTATACGAGGCAAGCACTCTTGCCACTAGGCCATATCCCCAGCCCCATAAGCCATATTTTCTAAACTGGGCACAAAGTACTACTGCTATCTGTTGATGTTATTACACAGATGCAAATGAAATTAGTGTCTCTATAAAATGAACTCACTTATCTATTCCATGATAGTTAACTTTAATAAATATTAGTTTGAAATAGTAATGAAGGAGCTGTTCACTTCCTTATGCTCCCAGGGGTTGCCTTGGAAAGTGAATTCCTAGTTAAGCAGTCCTTTATGAAGTTGCAGACCCATCCACATCTTCAGAATGCTGAAATATTCCTTCAGCAAATCAAACTCCTTGAGCACATGGTGAGTGATAGGAATCTGCTTTGTTCTCATAATTCCACGTTGCTCCCCTCTCAGTCCATTCTTTTTATGTATCCAAAGATCCTATATGAAGAACTTGTCCTTCCCCTCTAGAGCTATTCTATGTATCCAAAAATGGAATATGAAGGACTGACCCCCACCCTAGTAACCCAGGTGCATACAGACTCCAGGAAAAACCTCAGGTATATTCAGACTTGCTTTGATATGCAGGCAGGGCAATTCACCTAGGCCCAACCAAAAGCCCCCCAACTTCCTAGACCTAGTGGCGCTTTCATTAACCACTGCTTCCTTTCTCAGACCCCTTATAAGCCTGGTTCCAAATTCACCCCTTCACACAACTTCCAAACCTGTGGGAAGGTCTGTGCACCTTACTGTTCCTCAATAAGCAGTCCTCACCTCTTGATGATCTAGTCCAGCCTCTTCCTTTTCCATTCTCTGCCTATTGATGATTGAATGGAGCCTATTCCTTTTCAATTCTCCATTTTCCCAACAGTCAGCAAATAGAACACCTGTGGTGCTCAGGAGTGCATCTGAGAGTATCTCGGTTTTAGAGGAAGAAGTTTGTTTATGCAGTATGGTCTGGTCTATGGTCCCTTGTGTTCCTGCTTGATTCTTATAGGAAGACATTTACTACCAGAACCTTAGAATCTCTGTATCCTCAACATGTGTTCTCATGAAGTGAGAGCATTTGGAAGTCTCTTTTACAAATATATAACACACAAAGATGCAGAGTGGGGATGGGGAGAGAGAGCACAGATACAGTGAGACAAAGGATGAACTAAATTCAGCAGTGCTACTCAGTAGACACTATGTTGAAAATAAACTATATGGGCTGGGGATGTGGCCTAGTGGAAAGACTGTTTGCCTCGTATACATGAGGCCCTGGGTTCAATTTCCCAGCACCACATACACAGAAAATGGCCAGAAGTGGCGCTGTGGCTCAAGTGGCAGAGTGCTAGCCTTGAGCAAAACGAAGCCAAGGACAGTGCTCAGGCCCTGAGTCCAAGGCCCAGGACTGGCAAAAAAAAAAAAAAAATGTTTACTCTGGCTATTCTGTCTCCTGTCATTGAAGATTTGATCCTTAAGCATTTGCTGTCACACAGAGGATGGTCCTTACAAGTACTTGTCAAACTTAACTTTTCAAACTTAGTAGATTCCAGGCAAGCCTTGATTAGGAGCTGTTACTACTAATTTCCCTGTTGCTTAAATTTGGCCCAAAAGTATCCTACTTGGAAAAACTGCACAGCATGTCACCTCTGCCAACATGAGATCAGACCAACTGAGTCATTTCATTCCAGCAAGGAGATACCTACTGGGACAAAGCTTATCCTGGCAATGAAGAACCATAAAGAAACAGGGAAAAAAACTTGAGATACCAGGGTGTTTTATCAGATTCCAAATGGAGACAACTTGTTCTCAACTTTTCAGATGTAACTAAGGCAAAGAAGTTAAGAGAAAACAGTTTCTAAGCATGGTTACTTGATGCCCATGCCTTAGACAGTTTCTCATATTGATCTAGGAAAAGCCCTAATGCCTCTGGTTCAGGTTTCTTTTTTTTTTTTTTTTTTTTGGCTAGTCCTGGGCCTTGGACTCAGGGCCTGAGCACTGTCCCTGGCTTCTTCCCGCTCAAGGCTAGCACTCTGCCACTTGAGCCACAGCGCCGCTTCTGGCCGTTTTCTGTATATGTGGTGCTGGGGAATCGAACCTAGGGCCTCGTGTATATGAGGCAGGCACTCTTGCCACTAGGCTATATCCCCAGCCCTGGTTCAGGTTTCTTAAACACATTTTCTCCTCTGACACAATGTATACCTAATAAAATATGACATTAAAGTTATTGACCTATGAGAGCAGGCAGGTTCCTCTGAGGGTGACAGTCACTTTTGTCTTTGTAAGTTCTAATGGGTTGACATGGATCTTTCCTTCCATTTGCTTCCTTTTGCTGTAATTGTCTTGTTAAATTTGTTTCCTCTTGCTTAGAGTTCATCAATTTCCAATGATGCTGTGACTAGTACCACAAACTCTTATCTGCCAGGGCCTTGAGTCAGACCTCTGTGAAGATACCCTAAATGCCATTCCCCTACCATTAACCCTTTCCAGCTTGAAGAAATTAGAGTGGTCGTCATCCATTTCCCTAATGGCAGTTCAGATGACTTCTAAGGAAAGAGATGAAAAAGTAAACAAGAACTCAGGGCCCCTGAGTCCCATCTTGACCTAGCAAGCAGAAACCAGATAGAAAAGAGACATTGTTACAAGACATCTTGCTTTTTCCCCTCCATAGCCTCTTCTAGTACAGATAAAAGAAGAGGATTTCTAGAATGGACTCAACTAGAATGCTGTGGGACCTGACCAATAAAGTGTCAACTTCTGAAACACCTCATTATGAAAATGGCAACAAAATAGAGCATATGCCAGGGTAAAATGTCCCCTGGGTTCAGCCACTGAGACACAGAGTGGACACAGAACATCTGAGGCCTTCTAGTAAGATACTTTCCTTTGCACTCACTCTCCTTTGTCCTGGACTTCCGTTTTTGAACTGCCAAGACAAGAACCTGAGAAGACTCCAGTGTCTGAGGCTCACAGTGGAGCTACAGCACTGGCAGGATCTGCCTATGGCTGAGCTGCACCACAGAGCAGGCATGTCTGCTGCTGAGATGCAACACAACGCAGGTGTTGCCTGCTACAGGGTTGCAGCACTAGGGGCATCTTTGCTGGCCCTGGAGCCAGAAGGAACATGACATCAGAAGGAAGACATGCACATGCAACTTTAGCAAGGTTACATACACAAGACACATCTGTATCCATTTAAATTTATTCCCTCCATCATATTTCATAGTTTTCACAAACTATGCAGATGGTGGTCATGTTTTGTTAAATTTCTATATAAGAGTTTCAGTTTTTTTAACTTTATAAACATACTTCAATTGTTTTGCTATTAAAATCTTAAAGTTTAAATTGCTTATTATAAATGTATCAAAAGGAAATTGCCTAAATACTGGCCTTGTATATGTAATATTGCTAAATTCTTTTATTAAATACAGTATGCTATGCTTCGTGAAAGTAGGATTAGTCTTTTTTTTTTTTTTTTTTTTTTTTTTTTTTTTTTTTTTTTGGGCCAGTCCTGGGCCTTGGACTCAGGGCCTGAGCACTGTCCCTGGCTTCTTCCCGCTCAAGGCTAGCACTCTGCCACTTGAGCCACAGCGCCGCTTCTGGCCGTTTTCTGTATATGTGGTGCTGGGGAATCGAACCTAGGGCCTCCTGTATACGAGGCAGGCACTCTTGCCACTAGGCTATATCCCCAGCCCACAGGATTAGTCTTTTGATTTGCATGCCTTTTCTCTTTTCCATTGCTTCTTGTACTAGCTATAATTTTAGTATGATGCTCAATAGAAGCCATGAAAGCAGACATCTTCAACTTTGTAATAACACTAGAGGTAAATTTAGTTTTTCTATGTTAAGTATTAAGTATAATATCTGTAAATGAAGTGTCAGCAGACAAATCTAAATAAAAATTTTAATTGGCTCTGTCATACTAAGTTCCCTTGTTATTCTTGCTTGGTTGTGAATTTATTAAAATATTAATATTGTAATGAAGAGAAGCAAGGATAATGAAGTGAAAAAAATCCCAAGGTATTGCTGGACACTGATGGCTCCTACCTGCAAATCTACCTATTCAGAAAGCTAAGTTCTGGGGGTCACAGTTGAAAACCAGCCCAAGCCAAGTCTGTGAGACTATTCAATTATGCACACACACATACACACACACACACACACACACACACACCAGAAGTAAAGCTGTGTCTCAAGTGGTAGAATGTTAGCCTGGAGAAAAAATGCACAAGGCCCTGAGTTCACCCCCCAGACTGGGACACACAAAATAATATTTTTTCAATGTATATCCTACAAAATTAAGAAAAGTGAGGGAAAGGAAAAGGAGTTGGTTGGGAGGGATGGATGAAAATGCTGAAAGAGGAGACATTGATCAAGATGAATTTTACTCATCAACTACTTTATTGAATGGCAACTCCTTTGTACAACTATTGAAAAACAACAAAAATATTTTTTAAAAAGTTCTTAACTAGACACTAGTGGCTTATGTTTATAATCTTAGCTAGTCAAGAGGTTGAGATCTGAAAATCCTGGTTCAAAACCAGCCCAGGTAAGGAAAGTCTGTGAAAGTCTTATCTCCAATTAATTACCAAAGAAGCCAAAATTGGAGCTGTGGCTCAAGTAGTAGAGAGCTAGCCTTGAACAAAAAAGCTCAACAGCAGGGCTGGGGATATAGCCTAGCGGCAAGAGTGCCTGCCTCGGATACACGAGGCCCTAGGTTCGATTCCCCAGCACCACATATACAGAAAACGGCCAGAAGCGGCGCTGTGGCTCAAGTGGCAGAGTGCTAGCCTTGAGCGGGAAGAAGCCAGGGACAGTGCTCAGGCCCTGAGTCCAAGGCCCAGGACTGGCAAAAAAAAAAAAAAAAAAAAAAAAAAAAAGCTCAACAGCAGTGCCCAAGCCCTGAGTTCAAGTCCCAGGACTAGCATAAAAGTAAAACAAAGCAAAACATATTGCTAATAATAGCATTGTTTTTATTAAAAGATTCCTTTTTCATCTATTGAAATGATAAATCCATTTATAGAGTGAATTGCACAGGTTGATTTCCTATTGATAAAAAGGATTCATGTGTCCAGTTTAAATTCTTTGTATGGTGTATCAACTTTGGACACATCTTGCCAGATCCAATTTGTCAAGACTTCATTAAAGTCTTATCTCTGATGAATATTTGCCTGTAGTTTGGTAAGCTATAGTTTTTTTTTTAATTCACTTAGTGTTTTTATTCTTAGTGAGCTATTATTTGAAATCAGATCTTGGCAGCTTTTCAAGTTATGGGCTTAAGTAACCCACTTGCTTCAGCTTCCCACAAAGGTTTATTAAAGGCATGGATTACCAAGCTTTAAGATTATTTTTATGGTAAAAATTAGAAATATATAGTCTATATATTTTATGCTTTTCAGCAGTAATGGAGTTAGAACTCAGGGCCTTCTGATTCCCAAACAGATGACCTACCCTGGAGCCACGCTGCTTGCATCCATGGTTTTTCTCTCTAGCGTGACTTCTTTCATGACTCAGAAGGTGATGTAGTTGAGTGAAGGCTTTCTCACAAGCTTATAGCTTATAGCGAAGCCATGGGCAGAGAGGCCAGACTGAGCATATCTGCACTTTGCCCACTGACAGCACTCCTGCGGCCTGAGGAAGACCATCTGCCTCCTGAGGTTTTACTCAGAGTAAACCATCCGCTACGAGGGGGCGTGTCGGTGGGCGGGGCCGGGGCGGAGCTGTCTTCCAGAGGCGGCGCAGCGGCAGGAAGCTCCCGAGCTTCCCACGGAGTCAGCGACCCCGGAGAAAGCTCCCGGGACTGGGCCGGCCGAGTGGCAGGACTCAGCGTTCTGATTCCGGCAACTTCCGGGCGGCGGAGCTCTGCCCCTCCTTTCTTTTCTCTAGGTCAGGTCTCCTTCTGGCTGCGCTGGACCTGCGCACGCGGGGGACTTCTGCGTCCGGCCCTCCAGCCTCCCGCAGCGTCCCGCAGCGCCCTGGCGGGCAGCAGCCTAGGTGGTAGCGGCGCGCTTGGTGCTCGGCGCCAGCACCTGCTACTGCCATCTACAGGCTGAGGCGGGGCCCGCGGCGAGGCGGCCGGGGGCATCGGCTGAGCCCCTCTGGATCTGCAGGTAAGGCGGGGGGTGGGGGGTGAGGGGGGGGCCTGCCCGGCAGGTGTATGGCAACTGACACCAAGGCCTCCCTGGCCAGGGCGGGCCCAGTGGCTCCTCTGAGCTCGCAGTGAAATCAGCGGCCCAGCGGGAGGAGGGCGGGGAGCCCCAGTGGAGAGGGCAATCGCCCCCTGAGAGAGTGGGCAGTCCTGAGCCACCTCCTGGCATCAAAAAGATGGCCCCAAAGTCTTCTGCCTGCTTCAGGCGTCAAAGCAGAGGACTGCCAAAGGCCTGCTGATGGCCTCCTGCTTTAAAGCTTGCTGTGGGTCTTTGTGCTGTGGAAGGGATGCCGGGACTGTGGTGGGGACAGCGGGTGGGAGGGGGTGGGCGGGGGCTAGAGCCAAGGATGAAATTCTACTTGTGCCAGCATGGGGGCTGTTCTGCCTGCAGTTTATCCCGCCTGGGGGGGAGGGGGAGGGAGAGAGATGCTGGAAACTGGAACTATTGAGAGAGAGAGAGACAGAGAGAGACAAAGAGACAGAGACAGAGACTGAGAAGAGAGGGAAGGAGGAGGAAGAAGAGGAGGGGGAGGGGGAGGAGGGGGGAGAGGAAGGAGAGGAAGAGGAGGAGGAAGGGGAGGAGGAGGCTGGAAACTGGAACCTTGCCTGTGAGAGACACTGGATATAGGTCTGTTTACAAGGTTGTCTGCTGGATATGGGTCTGTTTAGAAGGTTTAAATCGTCATGGTTGAGTTTGAGGATATCAATTTTTGCTAGGAAAGCATCCAATTCTTCCAGGTTCTCGATTTTGTTGGTGTCAAAGTTTGCAAAATAGTCCCTTATTGTGTTCTGGATTTTGATTGTTTCTGTGGTGATGTTACCTCTTTCATCTCTGATCTTGTTTATTTGGGTAGTGCTGCCTTTGTTTTTTGGTCAGATTTGCTAGGGGTCTGTCTATCTTGTTAATTTTTTCAAAAAATCAACTCTTCATTTTGTTGATTCTTTCGATGGTTTATTTTTACTCTAAGTCATTTAATTCTTATTTGGTTTTAGTTATTTGCTTCCATCTATTGGCTTGGTGTTTGGCTTGTTGTTCTCTTTCTGGGAGCTTAAGGTGATCCCTTAAGTTTTTGAGTTGCTATTTCTCCAGTTTGTTGATGTAGGTACTCAGAGATATAATTTTTCCTCTGAGTACTGCCTTTGCTGTGTTCCAAAGGAGCTGGTACTTTGTGTGCTCATCTGAGTTTAATCCCATAAACATTTGGATCTGTGTTCTAATTTCTTCAATGACCCACTTATGGTTCAGCAACGTGTTGCTTAGTCTCCATGAATTGTGGGATTTTCTGTGGTGACTGTTTGAGTTGAGCTCTAATTTTATTCCATTGTGGTCTGAGAGAATGTAGGGAATGATTTCGATACTTCTGAGTTTGTACATATTTTCTTTGTGCCCTTTGTGTGATCTATTTTGGAGAAAGTTCCATGAGCTGCTGAAAAGAATGTGTATTCTGGTGTTGCTGGATGGAATATTCTGTAGATCTTGGTTAAGTCTAGTTGGTCCATGCAGTTGTTTAGTTCTGAGGTTTCTTTGCTTCGTTTTTGGTGTGTTGATCTGTCCAGATGTGACAGTGGAGTGTTAAAGTCTCCAACTATCAATGTGTTTGGATCTATGAGTGTTTTTAGAGTCAGTAGTGTTTGTTTGATGAAGTTGGGTGCTCCTGTATTTGGGGTGTAGATATTTAGGATGGTTATATCCTCCTGTAGGAGAGATCCTTTTATTAGTATGTAGTAACCTTCTTTGTCTCTTCTTACCTTTTTTAATTTGAAGTCAATTTTATCTGATACGGGGATTGCAACTCCAGCCTGCCTATGGGGGCAGTTTGCCTGGTAGATTTTATTCCAGCCTTTCACTTTTAGAAGATATTTGCTTTTGCTGGATAGATGTGTCTCTTGGAGGCGGGTTCATTTCTCTATCTTTATTGTAATCTTGATTATTTTCCATGTGTAGTATATTTTCCATGTGTAGGACTTTCTGTAAAGCTGGTGTGATGGAAATATATTGTTTCAGTTTTTCCTTACTGTGGAAGACTTTTATTTGACCATTTGACCTTCAGCTATGAATGAGAGTTTAGCTGGGTACAGTATTCTTGGTTGATAGTTTTTTTTGTTTTGTTTTGTTTTGTTTTTAGTGTGTAGTATACCTCATTCCAGGCTCTCCTTGCTTTCATGGTCTCTGCTGAGAAGTCTCGGGTAATTCTGATTCATTTTCCTTTATATGTGATTATTTTCCTCTCCCTCGAAGCTTTAAGGATTCTTTCCTTGGACTGCATTGATCCTGTTTTGATCAAAATGTGTAGGTGGGATGTCCTATTCTGATCTGGTCTGGTCTGTTTGGGGTTCTAAATGCTTCTTGTATCTGGATAGGCCTATCATTCTGGATATTTGGGAAATTCTCAGCTAATATTCTGTTAAATAAGTTGCCTATTCCATTGACTTCTTTCTCTAGGTTTTCCTTGATACCTCTTAGCCTTAAATTGGGCTTCCTGATTGTATCTTGGAGCTCCTGGAGTGATCTGTTTTGCTGATTGGATTGGTTTTGTATAGTTTTTTGTTCTTTCTCCATAGATTGTAGGGAATCTTCAGTTCCTGAGATTCGATCCTCTGCTTTATCTAGTGTGCTCTGTAGGCTAGCTACTTGATTTTTAATCTCCCTTCCTCTTACTGGTCTTTCTTGATGGCTTCCAGGTCTTAAGTCCTGTATGGACTTCTTTACTTCATTAATTTGGTTCTAAGTGCTGTCTCTCAAATCTTTTAGCTGGGTAGCTCTCTTGGACTCTTGAAGTTCATTTATCTTTCTATTTGTGTTGGCCATGAAATCCTCTATTACTTTATGGACGGATTGATGTATTAATCTTTGGTTCGCCTCCTCATGCTCTAGAATAGCTGTCTGAAGAGATTCAAACTTTTCATTTAACATTTTTATCAGTAGAGTTTGTAGAGCATTTTGAGGGTTCTCTTCTAGGTCTTTGATTGATTGCTCTGCTTCCTTCTTGTTTGGAGTGGGAGATGAGATTCCCTTGTTTGCCATCTTTCTTGTGCTTCTTCTGCCCATTTTGGTTGGAAATGCCAATTTACAAGCACCAGTGAGCACCATTTAAGATCCAAAGCAGACCTTACCAAGCACTGTTGTATAAATCTTAGAAGTTCACAGTTATATACAGATATCTTCCCTCTCTTTTTTGTATATAAAAGCAAATTTGGTGTGCCAGAAGAATACAATTTTTTTTTTTTTTTTTGGCCAGTCCTGGGCCTTGGACTCAGGGCCTGGGCACTGTCCCTGGCTTCTTCCCGCTCAAGGCTAGCACTCTGCCACTTGAGCCACAGCGCCGCTTCTGGCCGTTTTCTGTATATGTGGTGCTGGGGAATCGAACCTAGGGCCTCGTGTATCCGAGGCAGGCACTCTTGCCACTAGGCTATATCCGCAGCCCCAGAAGAATACAATTTTAATGTAACAACCAACCCCGAACCCTGTATTCAGTAGTTATTTATTTACCATTATAACCCTATGAGCAATTTTTATTCTCATATTTAGTTCTTTTTGGACTAGTGGGATTTCTCTATGAACCTCTTTGACTCACTCGTATTGAACAAGGATACCCTCTATCCTATAACCAGGGGTCAATGGAGTCTGGAGGTCCTAGAAGTAAATTTAGGAGGGTAAGTTAGGGGTATTGAAGAGAGTAGAGTAAAATGAATGGGGGATGATGATTTTGGTTTAGTTTCAGTGAAATGGAAAGGTGGAGAAGAGTAGAATCGGTAGAAAGAGCGAGGTTAAAATAATAGACAAAATGGAGAGTCAACAGAAAAGAGTAAAGGTATTAGTCAAAGGAAAGTAATTTTAAAGGGGGTGGATCTACTCTGACCCTCCTCCCCTAATAGTTAAATCCTGGGGCTCTGTGGTTAGCACAGCTTGCAGGTAGGACTTAGATGTCCTCTGTAGTTGGGGGAAGCTGAGCAATCTCCAGAACCGTAGCTCCTCCCATCTGCTGTGGTACTGCTGCCTTTAAAGTCTGGCTCTGAATAGGCTTGGACTCAGCCAGGTGGGGTGCCTGGGTCCTGGTTTACCTGGCTGAGAGCTGCTTGCCCTAGGGGAGGTTCCTCCCTCTTGGGCAGGGTGACCTCCTGGGCAGAGCTGGCTGTGGAATTCAGCTGTTTGCTGGTGAGACTTGGGCTTTTGTAATGGAGCTGTTTATCTGTCTCAGGAACTGTTTAATCTCCTGTCTGTTTGCTCCTTCCTGCCAGTAGCTGCTTGCCACTTTGGGTTTGATTTTAGAAATTCCTGCTGCTGGAGAGTCGGCAGCCACCGAGTCAGCGGGGCACCACTGGCTGAGTTTACCTGAGTCTGTGAGTCTCAGCCCGAGGAGAGATACTCCCAGGTGGGCAGAGGGATCGTCTTCTGAGCAGAGCTAGCTCTCACTGTTCAGTTACTCTTGCCCTTTGCAAAGATGGCCCCTGTAATGGAGTCACCCCCCACAAGGGAGGGGATTCCTGGTTCCTGCTAGAGTCCACCACTCAGTCTCCAGCAAAAAAGATGATAAAAGGATGGATTTATTGGGGAAGTAAAAAGCAAACCGACTGGCCAGAGTCGCAGCCCATACTCGAGACCTGGAACTGCGACCACGTGTTGCCTTTCAGGCCTGGTTATATAGGCAAACATCACATAGTCAAACCTGCCACACGCAGGTGGCCAATGGGGTTACCACCCTTACAGAGCGTGCTATGTCATATGCAGGTGGCCAATGGAGTTACAGTCTGTCTCCCAGTATCTGTTTGAACCAACCTATTATTCTAGTTAGAATTGTATTTGGTAGGGCTCCCAGGATGCAGGTGAATACGCCTACTCATGGGAGGGCACAGGTTTAACCTTGAACATTCCTTGAACCTTCCACATCTCAAGAGGTCAAGTGCTTTACACAATCTTATCACAGCAAAGGGGAACTTCCCTGGATAGGGCGGGGAGATCTTAGTGAAGATGGAATTGGCTTCTGCTCTCTTTAACTAATCTTGAATGGAGTCAATCTGATACCCCTCCAACAGCCAATGATGGCGCTGGCCAGATCTGACCTCCCTATTACAGCTCTTTCATCCTTGCTTTCCCCAGGCCTGCTTTATTTCCAGTCTGCTCTGGCCAGGTCTATGCCAGAGGCAAAGATGGCACTTTGCTCTGGTGATGGGGGAAGGGCTGCCTTCTGTGGATGTGAGTGAGAATGTCTTTCATGGGGTATTCACACTTTCTCTGCTATTTTGGCCCATTTCATTGTGTATATGTACTACATTTTCTTGATCCACTCATCTACTGAGGGGCATTGGGTTGGTTTCATATTTTAGTTGCAGTGCTCAGCCTGCTATTGGCATCTGTCTGCCGCCGTCTGGAGGATTTCTTCATGGTCGCCACTGTGTGCTTTAGGTGCGCGGGGTGTGGGGCGCTGTGCCAGCGCTAGTGTGGCGGCAGGACACCACCTGGAGCTCAAATCTGTGTTTTCAGGCCAGCAAAGTCGATATTTCCTTTCTGGCCAGAATCCCTGTACTGTTATAACTTACTTGGGCTGTCTTTCTAGGAGTAAAAGTTTCTCTGGGATGGGAAAACTGCGATGTCGGAGGGAGCTTAGCTAGGGCTCTGCTGCTCCTCAGCTGTCTTCCTGGAAGTCACTTTTGAGACCTTTACAGTTAAGTCTTTGAAAAATGTTTCTTAAATTCATGATTTTTTACTTTTAAAATTATGGGTGGAAGTAGTGTTGTGCCAAGTCGTGAAACCACCACCAAGAAGACCACCGAGACTCAGACATTCCGAAATGCAAAAGCAAGGCAAGGCTTTATTTAAGCGAGCTGCAACTTGGGCCTCGTCCTACCCACCGACACAGCGGAGGTTAGGAGGAAGCCCCGAGCTGTGATTACACAGGGCTTATAAAGGGAAAGAACAAGGTTACAAGAATCAGGTGTTCAAGCAAGCAAGATTAGGACACAGGTACAAATCTGATTGGCTCAGGGTTCGATTCTAAAATGGGGTTCACGTGGTAAAATGGGGCCGGACTTCAAAGTCTGG
This sequence comes from Perognathus longimembris pacificus, assembly GCF_023159225.1. NCBI lineage: Eukaryota > Metazoa > Chordata > Mammalia > Rodentia > Heteromyidae > Perognathus > Perognathus longimembris. The sequence goes on along the minus strand of NC_063162.1, from coordinate 131,931,626 downwards.
CACTTCATTTCCCCCTTTTTCTTTTTGGTACCTTGGGAGCCAATCATGGCTCCATTCTGTCCATTTCAATGGCTTGCATGTCTAGGGGATGATATAGAGGTAAGTCATGGGCCAGTAGGGCCCAATGTAGTAACCAAAGGGCCTGTCACCATTTCTTACAAGTATAGTCTCTGTACCTCTGTTTTGCATTCCTCTAGTTTATCCTGCCTCATCTTCCCAAAAACAACTCTGGTCCCTCGGTTTTAAAGGGGTGCTGATGGGTGAAGATCATCCATCTTCTGTAACTCTTCAGGCTGACTCAGGGGCGTTGAACCTTACCTAGCCAGGAACATATAACCTTAACTTTACCTCTCTCTCTTAACTTTAACTCTCTCTCTCCCGTTCCTGTGTAGGAGCAGACCAGACAACCCCGAATATAGAGTGGACTGGACGGGCGCCCGTTAGAAGGGCCTCCCGGTCCAGTCCTTCAGGTTCAGGGTGGTAGTGGGAAGCCTGAGCCCCCTGTGGAGGGCTTGAGGTGTTCCCCAAGTCCTCCAGGACTGCCCATATGAGCGTGTCCACTCCGGCTGGTCCTTCACTACCTACAGGTTCAGATTCAAGTGGCTGGCATCATACTGCAGTCTTGAACATGTTCATACTCACACATGCACACACACATACCTTTTCAAAAGATCTTAAAGTGCGCTGAATAAGCATCGGCCGTACATTTTAAGGCAAAAACTTTTAACAAATGATTTTAGCATTCTCCAGCCTCATTTTCCAGGGCTTGATAGTTTTAGTAAAACATTTTTAGTCTTAGTAAAACATTTTAGCACACCAAATCATTTTCTGCTTAAGAAGGCTGGGTGGGGGTCCCCCTAGAGTTCTTTGTTTGCGGACACTCTCACTGATTGACTGATTGTGGGTTGTCACCTGTACCTCTTTCCAGTGAGCTAAAGTCAAGTCCAGGGGAGTGGAAGGAACATTCCCCATCATCCGTTTGTCAGTCAGGCACAGCACAAGAAAGAAACACACAAAAATAACCACAGGCACAAAGACCAGACAACATTTACAGACAGACTTAGGGAGCCGCGGCTTACAGGTTTGACTGTGTCTGTCCTGCCCCTGTGAGGAGGCAGACCACACAGTCTCACTGTGCCTCTCCTGCCCCTGTGAGGGGGAAGACCACACAGTCTTGAGGCTCTCTCTCTCCCGTTCCTGTGTAGGAGCAGACCAGACAACCCCAAATATAGAGAGGACTTGACGGGCGCCCGTTAGAAGGGCCTCCCGGTCCAGTCCTTCAGGTTCAGGGTGGTAGTGGGAAGCCTGAGCCCCCTGTGGAGGGCTTGAGGTGTTCTCCAAGTCCTCCAGGACTGCCCATATGAGCGTGTCCACTCCGGCTGGTCCTTCACTACCTACAGGTTCAGATTCAAGCGGCTGGCCTAAACAGAAAACAAAACTACAAATCACACAGACACAGACACACAGAATGAACAGCGCTATTTTCTTACCTTCGGAGTCTGGGGTCTCGGGGGTCTCTGGGGCTATTCCGGACGAAACCCCAGATGTTGTGCCAAGTCGCGAAACCACCACCAAAAAGACCACCAAGACTCAGACATTCTGAAATGCAAAAGCAAGGCAAGGCTTTATTTAAGCGAGCTGCATCTCGGGCCTCGTCCTACCCACCGACACAGCGGAGGTTAGGAGGGAGCCTCAAGCTACAATTACACACGGCTTCTAAAGGCAAAAAACAAAGTTACAACAATCAGGTGTTCAAGCAGGCAAGATTAGGACACAGGTACAAATCTGATTGGCTCAGGGTTCGAGGCACCCCAGGGGTGGTCAGAGTTAAGCATTCCCAGTGGTTAGAGTTCTAGACCGACTGGGCCCTAATGGGTCTGCTCACAGGGCCTGCTTATCTCAGGTTCACGTGGTAAAGTGGGGTTCACGTGGTAAAGTGGGGCCTGACTTCAAAGTCTGGCACTTCAGTAATACTGAAGGTACAGGAGCTCAGGGTGCTAGTTGATTATAATGATCCATGTGGTCACTAGTCTTATATGTAATCAGAAAGTATGGGCTTTGTGCTCATTGAGCTAGACCTGCATTCTGAGCTTAGCTGTCATAGATACTGGAACAAGTTCTTTTTTTTTCCATTAATTTATTGTCAGAGTTATGTACAGAGGGGTTATAGTTTCATATGTGGCGCAGTGCGTACATTTCTTATCCAACATGTTACCTCCTCCCTCATTTCCCCCCCACTTCTACCCTCCCTGTTTCCCTCTCCCCCTTGAGTTGTGCAGTTGGTTTATACCAGATAATTTTGTAGGTATTGCTGTTGCCTTGGTTTGTCTTTTTATCCTTTGTCTCTCGATTTTGCTATTCCCTTTCCCTTCCCTAGTTCCAATACACATATATGCAATATCCAGGGCACCAAAATCACAGTGACATCAGAGGTTAAACCACAGGAAAGAAAGACAAAAGAAAAAGGGCATATTTTCAAATGGTATGTTGAAAATCACAACAGTGTTAAACCACTTGTTTCCATAACTCGGAGTTTATTTCACTTAGCATCATTTTATGTGTTCATATGTACGTAGCTATTGAGCTATTGTGCTCTTCTGCTAGGATAGTCCTAGACGTGTAGTAATTATTCCTGATAAGGGAAACCATAAAGTCTGTGTTTCTTTGGGTCTAGCTCACTTCACTTTGTATGATTTTTTTCCATGTCCTTCCATTTCCTTATGAATGTGGCAGTGTCATTCTTTCTGACAGAGGCATAGAATACCACTGTGTATATGAACCACATTTTCTTGATCCACTCATCTACTGAGGGGCATCTGGCTTGGTTCCATATTTTAGCCATTACAAATTGTGCTATGATGAGCATAATTGTGCTGGTGGCTTTAGTGTGATCTTGTAATCTTTTGAGTAGATGCCCAAAAGTGGGGCTTCTTGGTCTTAGGGGAGCTCTATGTTTACCCATACTGCTTCCCAGAGTGGTTGAACAAGTTTACACCCCCACTCACAGTATAGTAGGGTTCCCTTTTGGCCACATCCTCTCCAGCATCTGTTATTATTAGTTTTCTTGATAATGGCCATTCTTATTGGAGTGAGGTGGAATCTCAATGTTGTTTTGATTTGCATTTATTTTATGGCCAGTGATTTTGAGCACTTCTTCATGTGTCTCTTGGCCATTCTGGTTTCCTCTTCAGAGAAGTCTCTTTTTATGTCTTTAGCCCATTTGCTGAGGGGGCAGTTGGTTCTTTGAGAATTTGTTTTGGAGGAATTTAATTTTTTTGAGTTGTACATAGATATGAGGCCTTCCTCTGTTTGTTGTATGGCCAGTAAAGATCTCCCAATCTGTGGACTTTCTATGTATCTTGCAAGCTATAGCCTTTGCCATGCAGAAGCCCTGCAGTTTGATGCAATCCCATTTGTCCAACCTTTGTTTGATTTGTTGTGTTTCTGGGTCTTTGTTAAGAAACTTTCATCCTGTACCAAGGAGCCCAGGTGTTTCTCCTATTCCTTCTTGTAAAGTTTTCAGGGTATCTGATTATTACCTTAAGGTCTTTGATCCATTTGGAATTGATTCTGGTGCAGGGTGGTATATAAGGATCTAGCTTTAGTTTGTTACAGATGTTGAACCAGTTTTGCCAGCACCGTTTGTTGAAGAGGCTGTCTTTCTTCCATCCTATTTTTTTTTAGCTCCTTTATCAAAGATTAAGTAGGCATAGGTCTGTGGGTTAATTTCTGGGTCTTCAGTTCTGTTCCATTGGTCCTCAGACCTGTTCTTGTGCCAATACCAAGCTGTTTTTATTACTATAGCTTTGTAATACAGCTTGAAGTTTGGTACTGAAATTCCTCCAGCACTGTTCTTTCTGCTTAAAATTCTTTTTGCTATTCAGGGTCTTATTTGGAACAAGTTCTTATCTGTATAATTGGAATCATGATAATACTTCATAAAACTGATATGGGGATTAATTCACCAGCTCTTAGTAAGTGCTCAATTAATAGTATATCTTGTCTGGATACTTGATATGTAGCAAAGTACTCTTTTGTGATACTGCTGAACTGGGTAGGATTATTGACAGAAGTTGTCAGAAGTTAAAAGGAATGTCTCAGGAGTAAGAAAACCTTGACTATCTGGAAGTAAGAAAAGATACCGATGATTAAATAAATCTGCTAAAGAATAAGAACAGAAAACCAAGAGTCATGCTTAGTTTTCAGTCCAGTAAGAATACAGATATGACATTTTGATTTTTTTTTCCATTAATAAGCTCTCCTTTAAATTTATCACAGGCTCTGTTACTGTCAAGGTCCCATCTTCTCCTCAAACCTATTTACAGTTATCAGGAAAAGAGGTTGATATGAACCCAGAAGTCAATGTTCAGGAAGTGGCTGAAGATGATAAAGATGATGGTGTAACAATTATTGGTAAGGAGGCTGCATTTTCCCTTGTATGGACTTGCTACTGTTGGTTTATAAGTAGAAATATGGTATAGTTCACTTCGGTCATAGTCCTTTTGTTCTTTTTCATTCTCACATTTAATGTTGACAGTTATCATAGCATGATATAGACAATTAGTTTGAAAAGACCTGCATAGATTATTTTAGAACCCTCCTTCCTGCTATCCTAGATAAAACTGATTTGAAAAATTGTCTGGAATGGCTGCTTTCTAATTCTTGGACTTAACAGGCAACATGTGATGCAAGATTAAAGATAATGTTACATGATTAAATAGAATTTTATTGAACTTATTGGTTTGCTTTTATAGTACAGCAAACTCTCAGTCCAAAAAGATTCATGTATTTTCCATTACATCCAGCTACACAGATTGTTAATACTATTTTTTTCTTATAGATACAATGTTTTAATAAGCACTATAGTAAATGCTGGTGGATTTTCTATTAAATTGTCACAGAATGGCATCAAGAACACTGAAATTACTCTGTAGGAAGATGCTTATTACTTCATAATTATTATGAAGCTCCTTAAACTACTTGTTTTTATTTATTTGTTATGTCTTGCTGGTTCTGACCAACAAACTCTGCATAAAGAAATGCTCATGCAATAATCTATCATATTTACTATCTCAGTATCAAATAATTAATATTCCAACACCACCTGAAGTGAGAAATGGGTTTATTGACAAGTATTGTTAGTCTGAAGATCTCTTCCCCAACCTCTGCTTTTATAGGCTCATTGTGGCCCAGGGCTTTTTAAAGAGATACATTCTAAGAGATAGATAGCAAGCAATCAGAAATATGAAGATAAGTACCTTCAGGGCTTTATACCTGTCTTTTGACAGGATTACTGCAAAAGGTCAAACACTCAGACAGTATCATTCAAACACCAGCCAGATCTGCAGTCAATTACAGTCTCCATAGTGTTCTAGAGTTTCCACAGGGTCCTGTGCTTGGACCCTTATTTTCTAAACCAGGAAGGGCCAAATTAAAAAGAGGTCTTTTGTACTCAGTGTACTCAGTGTAGCAATCAAGGTTACAGTTGGATATTGTACTTCATGCCTAGGATTTCAGCTACATGGGAGACAGAAATAGGAGGCTCACAGTTCAAGCCAAATCCATAATACTAGCCTAAATCTGGCCTGAACAAAAGCAGGCAACCCTATCTTAAACACTAGCTAAAACTAAAAGATTCCGCTGGGGGTGGGAGGAGAGACATGGCTCAAGTAAGTATAAGACCCCAAGTTCAATTCCCAGTGCTATCAAAAAGAAGGGAAAAATAGATACTGATTAGCAGAGTCTTAGAGTTCTGGAGGGCACTCTGCACAGCTGGACCCCTGGTAGCTCTGGGCATTGTCTCTGAGAGGTATATTAAGGGGTTAGTGTGGAGGGTGCTCATATGAAGAGGCAGCAGTCTTTCTTAGAGCAACTCGTATTTTCTTTTCATCTTTAAACTATTTGGTCCCCAAAAGGCCTCAAGCCTTTATTTATCATGTAGATGAAATAATTGAAGCAACTCAGAAAATCAGAGCAGTTTGGTTTCCCCCACCACCATAAGACTTCCACTCTGAAACTTAATTTTAGAAATAATGAGCAGCTTTATATGTGACTTGTTGTTATAAGCAGCTGAGCTCAGCTCATCTGGGCCTTCCTCAGAGAGCCTTTGAGGCAGAGAAGCGGAAAGACTACCCTCTGTGCTATGAGGTTTGCATTTTTTCTGTAGCATGACTTCTACTGGGTAATTTCTACAAGAAGCCAGGCCAGTAAAATTTAGTCCTCTAGGCTCAGGCTTCCCACAGGATTTTTATGTACCACGCTGTAATTTTATTTATTTATTTATTTATTTATTTATTTATTTATTTATTTAGGCCAGTCCTGGGCCTTGAACTCAAGGCCTGAGCACTGTCCCTGGCTTCTTTTTGCTCAAGGCTAGCACTCTACCACTTGAGCTACAGCGCCACCTCTGGCCGTTTTCTATATATGTGGTACTGAGGAATAGAACCCAGGGCTTCATGTATTTGAGGCAAGCACTCTTGCCACTAGGCCATATTCCCAGCCCCTGTAATTTCATTTTATTTGATTTCCTGTTCCATGGTTTCCTTTGCTGTTGCTGTCACTGATAAATAGCTCTCAGCTGTATAATTCTTAGAGTGATTTGTGTGTATAATATGCTGTTCTGAGGTCAAAGGAAAGCCCAGGACTTCTCAGGCTAAGATATTTATTTACCAAAATACTAAAACTTATGCACCACATGTATTCTTTGGTAGTGTGTCCTCTGATTTTATTTTTTTCAGTACTGGGAATAGAACTCAGGACCTTGTACTACAGCACTTTACCATTTGAGCCACACCCTGGTCCTTTTGCTTTCTATTTAGTTTGCTTTGCAGATAAACTCTCATGATTTTCTTGGCAGGCCTCAGATCCTGATCTTCCTATTTTCACCTCCAGAGCAGCTGGGACCATAGATATGAGCCACCATACCCAGCTTGTTTTTTATATAAGGTCTTTTTTCCAAGTTGGCCTTAAAATGCAGTGTTTTCTGAGTAACTGGAATAACAAGTGTGCACACTACATCCAGTTATATTCTCTTAATTTTTATTGAGAACTTTCTCAGTTTTGTATCCATATATGGGACATGTAATAGTCTGGGAATGGTTTAGGTAGCATTTGTAATAAGTTGACTTCACTATTGGGTTTTAGACTTGGTTCATCAACTTAAATATGAAATTTGATTGTGGCATATCAAACCTCCAGCAGAAATGCATGTGGTACAAAGTCTTTCTCAACTTCACAATTTACATATTCAGAGTATTAGAGTTAAGTATTCTGCCAGTCAAAGGACTGGTGTTTGTCCCTATCAATTTAGAAGAGAAACTGGCACAACTGAGTTCACTTAATTTTAGTCCATTTGTAAATATGCAGCATCTAATAATTTATTTGTTATCAAACTAAAACAATGAGTTAGAATTCTCAGCTTATATTTGAACCAAAGAGTTATGTAAATAATACTTGGTGATTTATGTTTTGTGGTTTATAATGGTAAGTTGGTTTATGGGTTGGAGAAAAGGTTGAAATGGGGCAAGCTTATATGAGGCTATTTTTTAAATCTAGAGATAGTGTTTTTTCTAAATGAAAAAAAGTACAGTCTTGATATGGCTTTTAGAAACAATACTATTTTTTGAACACATTGAGACTTTGCTTTTATCTAAGCTTGTAGCACATTCATCAGCTAGGTAAATCTACTCAGGAATCAGTTTTGCTTCTATTCATCCGTAGGCTTTCTCTGTAAAGGCCACTAGTGTTTATATGACATTCTTGAAAAGACAGAGAAAAACAGTGAAGTCCTCCCGGCAAGATGAAGTTAAACAGACTAAGTAACATCCTATCAGAAACAAATGACACCAAATTGAAGGATTTGACTCAGGTCCTCATGCTTGTGCTCTACCATTTGGCCACAGCCCCAGTCCTTTTCTTTTTGTTTTTCAGGTAGAGTCTCATGCTTTTGCTTTTGTAGTCTCATACAGTGATCATCCTCCCAAAGTATTTAGGATTGCCAAAATGTGTCACCAAGCCACCTTTTATTAAAACAAAGCAAAACAATTTTCAACACAATAGACATCAGACAATGAAAGAAAGTGATCACTGAAGAATGAAAAACAAATGAGAAGAGGTCTGCTGATAGTAGCCCTGCAGTTTACCACAACTAATTCAAGTCTCTGCCTTGATGGGAATTACCAGGCTACTATTCAAAGTAAAAGGAACTACTACAGAGCCTGGAAGATTCCTTGAGATGAGTCTATAGAGACAAAGTGCTAGAGACTAGAATGTCATGCTCATACAACTCTAGGAATAATGTCTATTCCACCCACCAGCATGGAAACAAAAGTCCTAACTCATGGGGCTTTGAGTAGAACACTTGAATAGTTGGAAGCAAATTGTCTTAAATTGGTCACTACTCCAGAAGTGGGTAACAGACCATAAAATCTGAGGTGAAATACTTGCCAGGTGCCAGTGGCTCATGCCTATAATCCTAGCTACTCAGGAGGCTGAGATCTGAGAATGGTGGTTCAGAGACAGCCTGGGCAGTAAAGTCCACGAGACTCTTATCTCCAATTAACCACCGGAAGTTGTGCTGTGGCTTCAAGTGGGAGAGTGCTAGCTTTGAGCAAAAGAACTCAGGGATAGCACCCAGGCCCTGAGTTCAAGCCCCATGACTGACAAAAAAAAAAAGAAATACGTAAACTTTCTAAGTAACTTAACCGCATCCTCAATATGCTCAAGATTTATGAGACTACAGAACTATTTAGCACCCAACAAACAAATTCAAAATGTTTAACATCCAGTCAGAGATTAGATAGTCCAAGAAATAACGTGATCCATAATGAAATCAATAATCAATTGAAACCAACACAGAACTCACACAGATGTTAGAATTAGTAGAGAAGTAAATAAAATACTTATAAGTATATCCCATGTATTCCAAAAGTTAAGACATGAGAAATGATTTTAGGAAAAAACCAAAATTGCATTTTTTAAAACTGAAAGCTGAGGGGCTGGGGATATAGCCTAGTGGCAAGAGTGCCTGCCTCGGATACATGAGGCCCTAGGTTCGATTCCCCAGCACCACATATACAGAAAACGGCCAGAAGCGGCGCTGATGGCTCAAGTGGCAGAGTGCTAGCCTTGAGCGGGAAGAAGCCAGGGACAGTGCTCAGGCCCTGAGTCCAAGGCCCAGGACTGGCCAAAAAAAAAAAAAAAAAAAAAAAACTGAAAGCTGAATTACTAGAATTGAAAATGCAATAGATGGGATTAGACATCATCAAAGAAAAGATTCGAAGAAGGGTGTGTACAATAATTTCTTAAGCAAAGCTTACTGATTAGATTCCTGCTCAATACCTAGATTACTGTTAACTTTGTTATTAGTATCCCATGTATTAGAGGAGAAATTTAGTGGATACTATTAAAACTAACTATATTTTGTCTAAGTAAAAGCTTCCTGTGAAAATGCCTTGAGTTGTGATTTTGTTGAAAGTAGTTAATATTGATAAAATGAAGTATTTATACTTTGGAGTGGAAATGGATAGGGCGTTAGAGGTTTTGTTTGTAAAGTGTATGTGTTAAATTAATAAACTTTCAGAGTAATTTTTTCATGTTTGTGCATAAGTGTATGGTTTATTTTTCTAGTCAGCTGCTAAGCTTTGTGAGGGAACCAACTTGTCTTTACATCTTTGACCTTCCCTGAAATACTTAATATGGTGCTTCTAACAGTGCAGGGTTTATGGTATTTCTAATGTGAAGGCGGGAACCCTGCAACCTTGAGGCTCTGAAGTATATAATAATCTAAACTGCAAATAAAGCAGCAGTGGAAGGTTTCTCTGTATTAGATGTATATTAACAAAGATTCTTACAGGGTTAGGAGTGGGAGTGGGGAGGGAAACAGGAAGAAGCTTATTACTTTATAGTCTATTTTTAAACAAGAGAATTAAATTTTGAAAATTACTCTCCAGAGTTCTTTTTGTACTACCTAATGCTGATTATATTAGGTGTGTTTAGGGCTAAGCAGACAGAACTTGGAGAGTATATTGGTTAGATCTGAAATAAGGATTTTGAAAGCAAATGTCAGAATTAAATGTCAGGAAACTCTTTGCCCACTTAGTGGAAGCCACACAGTAATAAAGTAACTATTGTCCCATTTCTTGGATAGGAAAAAGCTTCTCATTTTCACAGGCAGTGGGACATCAATTAGGAACAAGGGTTTAGACCCTCCACAAGACTTTTTGTAGGGAAGATGTATTAATGAGTTAGAGTAGAGTGTTCACAGATCCAAGCCAAAGTGTCAAGATCTTTCAGTAAATTAGTTTTTGACAAGCTAGAGAAAGCTATTTTCAAGCAACCTAAATGGAATTTGATAAACTTTGTTGCTTCTTGAGTATTGTCACTGAGAAAACATCATTTATGTTTTCCTTCTGCCAAAAGTAGTAACACTGTGTTTAGTTTCTTCTGATGCAGAAGGAAATGGGTAGAAGATCTTGTCCATTAGTAAGATTTGCAAGATTGGGAAGTTGATGAGTGATATGTTACAGAAAAGGTTCCAGGTATTAAGAAAGCCTAATTATTATGCTTTGTTTTAAACATTCACTGGTGTTAAACAACACTGCAGTTCTTTCCTGAAGAGTTTGAGTTATTAGAAAAAGAAATTCAGAACCTGGCTCTGGTGGCTCATGCTAAGCTAACTCAGGAGGCTGAGATCTGAGGATCTCAGTTCACAGCCAGCCCAGGCAGGAAAGTCTGAGACTCTTATCTCCAATAAACTACTCAGAAAAAGCTGGAAGTGAATAGTACTGTGGCTTAAGTGCTAGCGTTCTAACCTTGAGCAAATAAGTTCAAGGACAAAGTTCAAGCCCTGAGGTCAAACCCCAGGACTGGCACCAAGAAAAGAAAGAAGAAAGGAATTAAGGGATTTCGTATTAAGGGATTTCGTACTAGGGAAATGCCTTTGGGGTGCTGGGTATCTCAATGTTCTGACCTACCAAGTACAGCACAGGCACAACAAAAGAAGTAAATAAATAAAAATTGACAAGGAGTTGAAGAAAAGGGGGAACTTTCTAACACAGGGATTTATAAAATGCAGCGAGAGAGATTATAACCAGTTTAGTGAAACTAAGGAGAACGGGGGTCTAGATAATACTGAAGATATGGCAAGAGCAGGGAAACCCCTGAGGAAGTCATGAATAAGGCATGCAGCTGGGTTCCAGGAAAGATGGAATGAGCAGAAGCCTAGACAGGATTAAGGCTGGAGCAAAAGGGAAAGAAAGCAAAGAATCAGAAAAGAATCACAAAAAGCAGTTGAGGCAAACCCCAGTGGCTCATCTCTATCATCCTAACTACTCTGCAAGCCAACTCTAGAGGACTTGGGGGACTGAGTTCTGAGAGAGCACATGAGGCAAGGAACCAATGGTGAAGCAACACTGCTCACCTCCTGGCCAAGATGTGAGAGAAAGAGGAGCAGAAGGGGCCAGGCGACACTGCCCCCCTTCAGAGGACCTGAGACCTCCCTTGAGGCTCCACCTCTTAGTTTCTGCTGCCTCCAGAAGTGCAAAGCTGAGAGCTAATCCTTTCACACATGGGCCTTTTGGGGGACATTCCAGGTCCACCCTGTAGCAGAGGGCTAGGAGGGAAAGATTGCCAAGGGAGACAGGAAAGGTTTGGGACTGATGGATGCGATCATTGTCTTCGTGAAGAAATGGTTTCATCGACTTTTACATATATCAAAAATTGTTACATTGTGTACTTCAAATACCTATTTTGTCAATTATACCTCAATAAAGCTGTCTCCAAAAAAATAAAGTAAATGTTAAAACAACAACCAAAAAGAAAAAAGAAGAACAAAACCCAGAAAGGCTTCCTTTCAGAGTTCTTGTAGTAAATGAAAGGAGGGAAACAAGCTCATATAACCTCTTTACAGCTCTTTCCCAAGTCTTTACTATCTTCCTTAAGAGTTTGAGCATTCTAAGCGATTTGAAATATATCGCTAAGATCTATGTGAGTGTATATTGCTCATGTCCAAGTATAATTGTATGCAATTTTGTATTCCAGGCCACATGAATCAAGCAAAGAGATGTGAAAACTGGATTAATGCTACTGCCCCAGAAAGCATTGTACGTTTCAGAAATCAAACCTGGTTTCAGTCCCTGAAACTGCAGAACTAAAGCATTTGAGTTCTTATTTATGTTTGTAAACAATAGCAGACTTGCGATTGTAGAGAGCTTCGAGCAGCTGCGCCCTGAAATGGCGCCGGCTTCCGCCCTCCGCCCTCCTGACGGTGAGTGCTCTCTGTGATAAACACTCCTAATATGGTTAAAGCTTGGACTCTGGCTTGCTTCCACGTACCTGGACCTATCGGTAATCCCCACGTAGCTTACCGGGATTGGCTACCCAGTCAGCACTTATGGCACTTAAGGCCAAGCGGGAAGCCCCCGGGGGAGGAAGAGGAAGATAGAGAGAGAAAGACTGTTTCAAGGTTCTGGAATAAACTGCTTAGAGAAGAATCCGGCGTTGTGTCTTCCTTGCTGGCCGAGGTGGATGCGACATGCGATGATGATGCTGCAAATACCACTGTTCATATGAATGTTGAAAATAAAAACAGCATTGGGAACAAGTACTGGTGAAATGTTTTAGGAGGCCTCTTAAAAGTTTGTATTTAGCTACTGTATTTTCTGTTGTTCTGTAGCAAATTATAGTACTTAGTCGACTTGTTCTTTGGGGATATCTAAGGGATATCCTGCCAAAGGATACCTGGATGCCACACAGTTCTGACCCTTATATTGGGAATATGTTTTCCTTGTAAACATATACAGAGATTTGATGCATTTTCCATAATAACTAAGCACTTGTATATACCCTTGGAATATCAGTTACCATGGCAAAATGAACAAAATGAACATACCCTTTTCTTTCATGATTTCACAGATAAAACATTACTTCTTACTGTAGATCTTTGTAACCTCAGCATACATATTTTTCTTAGCTGCTATTTTCTTTCCTGTTCACTCAGAAGAAACACTTTCTATGGCTTTTCTTTGGCATATCCAAATTGCTAGTATCATTAATCTTGTGCTCTGGGGCCATTATTAAGTGAGATAGATGCCACCTGAACAGGAGTACTCTGGTGACACTAACCAAGATGGCTGCCAGGAGACTAATAGGCAGGTAGCACATACAACATGGATACTCTGGAAAAGGCATGATTCACATCTTGACTGGGACAGGCTGTCATGCTCCTCAGAATGGCACACACAGTTTGAGACTTACCAAATATTTATTTCTGCAATTTATCAACTGTAAGTAAGTAACTGAAACCATAAGAAGCATGACCCCAAATAAGAGGGGACAACAACTGTACCACAAAATTAGCAGCTTAAAATAACACAAGCTCACACTTCCGCAGTTCAGAGCCCAATTTAGCCGAATTTTCTACTGCAGTTATGACAGAATCCAGATGTTGGCCAATCTGAGTTCTTCCAGAGGCACTGCGGAGAAACCTGCTTGCAAATTAATTTAGACTGCAGCCAAAGTCAGTTCCTTATGTTTGTAGACAGACATCCATTCTCTTGCTGTCAGCTCAGTCACACAAATCTAGAGACAAGCCATCTCCATTCTATGCAGTCCCCTCTGTCTTCAGGCCAGCAGTGATATGCTGAGCATTCATTTCTCAGGCACTGAACATCTGACTTCTTTGAACCCTGGAGAAAACTGCTTTTAAAGGGCTCACTTAATAGGTCGGGTCTACCCAGGATAATCTATCTCTGTTTTGCCATGGGAATGGTAATACATCCCCTTTACAGTTCTCACTCAAGAATAGATTATACAAAAATTGATCACAAAGGGCAGCTATCTTAGAATTCTTGCTATTGTAGCTCTCATGTGACGGGTGTTCTACTCAGTTCTTATGGCATCACGGTAAATTTAAATTGTGAATGTTGTATGTGTGAAGCAGTTGCTACTCTTCTTAATTGTATTTTATGTCAATTAAGATTATACCCTTAGAGGAAGTATTCAGTTATTTATTGCCTAATTTATGATTTTCCCTTTTTCAGTGGAATACTATATAGTTATTTTGTAAATTGTTTCAAACTTTGTCTACTTCTGAAGCTTCAATTATACAGTAGAGCTATTTATTGAATATTATTTTATAATGAAGTCAATTCTTAAGTATTTTTAATAAACTTTTCCAAATACTGTGATTTATATAGTCTTCTGTTGTTAATTGCTATGCAGTTCTGTCTTTAACTCCTTATTTGTAAAAGAAACAGTAGCTTGTGGGATGTCTCAATGTCCTCTCATTAAATCTTTATGAAATCAGAATTTACCCAACTGAGAGATACACATATCTGATATGGTTATGATATGGAAGTAAGGAGAGAAGACTAGATCTAAGCAATATAACAGAGGACATTCTTTGGTTTACAAATGTGTCTTAAGTTGTTAAGGTCTAGAAAAGTCTTACTTCCCTTAGATAATTGGTCCTTGATTTCCTTTGTGTCCACATTTGATTTGTTTTTGCTTATACTTAACACCTTTATTAAGATTAAGTGTCTTTATTTCTTTGCTTTTGCTACTTTTGTTAGGATGCAGCCCATACACTTGATATAGTTTGTGGGCTATATCAGCTTTGTGTTAGCTGCATTTGAGGCTGCTGGTCTTTGAGACAAGAAGCCCCAGTCCACTGATTCTCCAATAAAGACTCACAGTTTGACCCTTTAAGCTGTGGCTTCTTTGTTTCTCATGACTGAGTTCTCCTCTAACAGTATGTGTTAAAGTGTTAAGGAGAGGGACCTGTGAGACAATGAGACATTTTATAATTTTTTTTCACCCTCGTGCAATTACATACACATTTTTATGACAAAACAATAAAGCTGATGAAACTAGCCAACCACAGCCAGAAAGGTCAGTCCAGTAATGTTTAAAGTTACTGATGAGTTGCATGCCAGTGATTCATGCCTATAATCTTCGTTACTCAGGAGGCTGTGATGTGAGGATCGTGGTTCAAAGTTAGCCTGCACCGGAAGTCTGTGTGACTCTTATCTCCAGTTAATCAGCAAAAAGCCAGAAGTGGAGCTGTGGCTCAAGTGGGAGCAAAAAGAAAAAAAAGCTTAGAGATGGCATCCACAGATGACCCTCCTCCTCGTTGGCGCTGGGTGGCTTATACCTGTAATCCTTGCTACTAAGAGGCAGAGATCTGAGGATTGCAGAAAGTCCATGCCACTCTTATCTCTAATTAACCACCAGAAAACTGGAAGTGGAGCTGTGGCTCAAAGCAAAAAAAATCTCAGAGACAGCTCCCAGGTCCTGAGTTCAAGCCCCACGAACAATAAGAAAATAAAGAAAGAAAAATGTATGTCTATGTCTTTTATAATAGAGCCTCACGCATCCTTAAAGTTGTGGTTCAAACTTTGACTCCTTTTCCTGTCTAGAAAGAAATCAATTCCTTCTCAAAGGAAAAAAAAAGGCACATCTCAGGGTTGTTTCCTCTAACTATAACCTTAGATTTGATCATCTCATCACAACTATTGGGTTAAAGTTTAGGGATCGCAATTATTGATACAGAATTAATTATATTGATATTGGAAATAAGAACAGCAAATGTGATGCTGCATACTTACATTGAGACCAGGCCCGTGAAATCAAATGAAAAGTTGCCAAGTTCTAGGTTTTTTTGTTTTTATTCTAGAAACTGAAAGTCAGACATTGTTTCGTCTTCACTGCTGTCTGACTCTCACATCAGAGTGGCCCTTGAGTTTTAGGCTGCTATGATGGCTTCTAAGAGGCTTGCCATTGCTGTCATATCCAAACCAACGAGGAGGGTTGCTAGAGCTATATTCCTGCTGCTGAACTTTAGAGGACATTCTTTGAGCTTCCCTCCTGGAATAGCAATGGTTAGAATTAGTGGCAAAGTAATCCCTAATACATGTTTTTTAAGTAGGTAGAATTTGAAAATAGAGAACCACCTGCTAAAGACACACTGACATGCACTGGTCTTAACCCAGAGTCCTCCCATCCCTGTTGGAATCAGAGATGAACTTCAAGGGAGACCCATAAGCTTCGTGAAAGCCCATTAGTTTTGTCAGAGGATGTTCTGACTCTTAAGAATTGTTCATGACTGAACAGTTAAAAGTACTGTCTTGGTCTCTCTTAGGAGGAAGAAAGAGAATATACAGATATCAGAAAGAAGTATATCTAACTTGTAAATGAAGCTGTTTTGAAATCAGAAAGGCTTTCCTGGGAAGTTGGTTTGAATGACAAGACTGTACTAAAAACAAAATGAGTGAGTGGCTTTTTTTGAAATTTAGAATGAATAAGGAGATACTTGCTTAATTACTGAAACTGTACATTACACTGATTATTAATTGTAAAGAAATTGACCCAATTGATGTGGAGCAGTCCTTATAATATACTTGAAGTTATGCTTATGCTACATAGCCATAGGAGTTCAGGTAGGCCAATGAAACTAGGAAAAGCAGTGCTGGTTTTAAATGCAATTTAATTTTAATTAGGCTTTAAAGAAAGATAACCAAAGCACTGTGAATTTGGTGTCTTGGTTTGAGCTGCTGAAATCTTGTTAGGAATATTAATGTAAGATGAGAGAGAGAGACAGAGACAGAGAGAGAGAGCAAAACAAAATATGTCCTTAACTTAGTAACTTCTTTTTTTTGGCCAGTCCTGGGGCTTGGACTCAGGGCCTGAGCACTGTCCCTGGCTTGTTTTTGCTCAAGGCTAACACTCTGCCACTTGAGCCACAGCGCCACTTCTGGCCATTTTTTGTATATGTGGTGCTGGGGAATTAAACCCAGGGCCTCATGAATACGAGGCAGGCACTCTAGCCACTAGGCCATATCCCCAGCCCATAGTAACTTCTTAAACCAAAGGAAAATAACAAAGTTTAAGTGACTTTTTGAATTATTTATAATGTGCTCATATGAAACATGGAAACTTAAATAATAATGTAAATAAAAATAGTTGCTGTATACTAATTTCTAGTTCTGATCCTCTAATCCCTGTGTGCAAACTTGGTAAACAAGTATCCTCTTTTAGAGAAATACTTACTCTCAAGTGTGAAAATGAGGTTAAAAACAAATAAGATGCCACATTCTGTTAATTTTTTAAATCTTCAGTATTTTAACTCTTAAAATGTTAGGATTTTGAAATACAACATTATATAAAAAGAATAAACCTCTATCTTTTGCTTTCTCCATATTCTTATTGATATTTCTTCTTTTAATTCTGTGGGGTTGAGATTACTACAGCTCTTAAAGTTCGTTTTTTGTGGTTGTTGCAAGATTTCTATCCACAGCTTTTACTGAAGCATAATAACAAGTATTGGGAGATTTGAAGAATAAAACATTGGTGTCATCAGTACCAAGTGAGAAAGACGCTGTTCGGGGCATTAGAACTCCTGGCATGCCACCTCTACCTTCCTAACCTGTTAAATCCATGGTTTGTGATGCCTCAAACTCAATGCCTTCCTCTGAAGTTGGTTAGGAAGTAGATCATAGAATTCAGTTCATTCCATACATGGCTTCATAGGATTATTGTTAAGTTTTATTTTGTTTAAGAAGATACTAAGTTATTTAAGGGAATATTATATTCTTTTGTTTCTTTCTGAAATCTTTCATTAAGAGCCCAAGGGAGATTTCAGCAGCTCATACCAAGAGCAAAAGTCCTTCTGCTTCTGGCTTTTGCTGCTCTGCTGGTCCAGAAAGATATTCTTGGGTTCAATACCCGCCTGCTCCATCTGCCTCCCAAATAGCAAAGCTCTGCACGTGTGCACGCGCGCGCACACACACACACACACACACACAGAGCAGCAGTTCACAGTTGTTCATAACTTAATACTGCTGGTATTGACTGTAGTACTATAGTTAGTGACAGTGATCTGGACCTACAGGAAAGGAATTTTTGTTTTTTAAGCATAGAAACCTACATAGCTGTGTTTGCATACATGTACTTTGAAAAGTATTGAGAAACTAAAAAATATATATAGGAATTGAATCTTCTCATCTGAAACATCTCATTTTCTTGCCCCAACTACCTTCCTTCTTCCATCCTCTCTCCATACTTGCCTTGCTCTTCCCATTTCTTTCCACACAACCTAACAAAACACATTTTCTTCCGTGCTTCCTTGGGGGCTGGTTTAGCTCATGCCTACTTAATTTAATCCATATGCTTGGATCATGCTATATATTTTATACTTCAAAAATGTTCATTCTTACTATCAATTTTTTCCAGCAGACCAAAAGAACCAGCCTTCAGGGAATGACCAAGGATTCTTTCTCTGAACACTTTAGGGGTTACAGCATCAGGTCACTTCACATCTCTACCTTCAGCTTGTCCAATCGGGTTACCTTCTTAACCTCTAATGGAGTTAAGAGAGGAGTGACAGAGGAAGAGCTGGAAATAAGATGCAAGGCACAGAGTTAACTTTGGACACCTGCTTGAGTATCCAAGAGAAGATGCTCAAAGTACATGGGCCACTGGGAAAAGGATGTAAAACCACAAAGGTCACTATAGAAGAGAGATTCTCTTGCTTTGACTCAAAATGTTGGCTTTAATTAGGCAAGCATACAAAATGAACCTTCGTAACTGACTACTTCTGCATATTACAAATACTTCAGCCATACACTCTGTTTTCTTTGAAAACAGTTCTCTAGGTTTTTCCTATTCAGCTGCATACTTACATGGAGATGTGACTACAGTATTCCATCTTAAGGATCCGGAGCTATCTGCAGCCTATCTGAAGGTCCTGAAGGGTTTGGTAAGTAAGCAAGACACAACCAGATATCCAAAATGTGCAGATAATGGCATTTTGCCGATAACATCTCTATCTCTGTGTCAGTAATCTGAACACAGAACCAAAATAAGTACTGGTTATTCAGACAACTCTATTTCACTGAAGAACATTGACTTAGTCATTTTAGGATACTATGATTAAAAAAAAAGTACAATAGATTAAATGGCTTAAACAATATACATTGATTTTTCACAGTTATGAAGCATGGGAGATGCAAAATGAAGGTCAAAATCAAGGTGAAAATCCTCCTCTTCAGGTGTCTGCCTCTCTCCACACTCTCCCATGGCAGAGAGAGAGACCTCTAGTCGCTTCCTCTTCTTATAGAACCCCATTTGAGGGCTCTGTTCTCATGGCCTCTCCTAAACCTATTCACTGCTCACCTCCTCATACTGTCACAAGGGAAATTAGAGTTTCAAAGTGTGAATTTGTGAGGAATGTAAGTACAAACATAACAAACAGAATCAGGAAACCTGTGCATTTTCTTTCACTCGGGTTATTACAAGGTGGGCCAAGTATTGGCTTAACTTGATTGCCAAACAAGGTCAGAATAGTAAAAAGATTTGCCTCAAAGGACCCCAGTGGAATACATTTTTATTGAAGAGTCTCAAGTTTGAATGGAAAACTTAACCAAGTTTCTTTAGTAATACCTATCACATCAATATGGCAACTTACAAAATATATTATAAAGAGGTAAATTACCTTTCAACTTAAAATCTACTCTCAAGTTTCATCAGTTTTGAAATAAGTTTGAGGACATGATATGTGATCAAACTAAAAGTAGACAACCTTTAAAGATCAAAATATACATCCCAACAGGACAACACTCTGGTAAGAAAGGTCTGGGCATCTCTGGTGGATGTATATAAGAAAGGACAAGGGAGTGAGTCAGATGTCTGGAGGCAGGCAAAGGAAGATGAGCAGAAGCCACAAAGACGATCAGAGTTCTGCTCAGAGAAAATCTGCCAAATATATTCCAACATCTTGCAAGTTTGCCTAGATGTCCAACAGGGGTAATTCAACCTCAATTCTTAGTTTATTTCACTCACGAGGTCTAGCTTTTGAGTTTATTGTGAAACTGAGACTTGCTATAGAATAAACTAGATTACTCTCACAAAGGAATTTTCCTTCCACCTGAATTTAATATTTTATGTTTGAACAGTAAAAAAAAATATGCCATGAGATTTGGCTTTTTTAACATAAAATTAAGAGAATTATGCAGGAAAGGCCTTTGGCTTGAAATGTACACTTTGCAAGTTGGGAAAAGGGATGCTGTCATTGTCTAAGCATTCCATGTTTCCTGAGCACAGTGCTCAGAACCAAGGTTTATTACTGACACTGATTCTCACAAAAATGTCTTCAGACATTATTTCTATATTATATGGTTCTCCAAAGATCTGATGTCATTGAGAGAAGATAAAAGCCCTCGGTATTGTTGAGGAAAGGAAGGCCAGTGGGAGTAGGGTGAGAGAAAGTCCAGGGCAGGTGGAGTTCACAGTGGTAGTGAAAGGGAGGCCATTTTGTGCAGATGGAAAATCACTGTTAATGTTTTAGGGATTTATGAACTGAGAACCTGGAACTGGAACTAGAGAGAGCTGGCTATTTTTCTGTCTAGTCCTGTTGGTAGATGGACCTTAAGGAATGTATATTTTGTAGTTTGACAAGGTCCTAGTTCTAATGTCAGCCCCTTTGGGAGATGATATTGTTCCTCCCAAAACAATTCCCTTTGATTCTCTGAGAATTTTTTTTTTTTTGGTCCAGTCCTGGGCCTTGAAATCAGAGCCTGAGCACTGTCCCTGGCTTCTTTTTGCCCAAGGCTAGCCCTCTGCCACTTGAGTTACAGCGACACTTCTGGCCATTTTCTATATATGTGGTGCTGAGGAATTGAACCCAGGGCTTCATGCATACAAGGCAAGCACTCTTGTCACTAGGCCATATTCCCAGCCCAAATTTTTGGTTTTGTGTTTGTTTTATGGGCTTTGTTTTGAGATAGAGTCTTGCAATATATCTCAGGCTGGCCTCAAACTTCCTATCCTCCTGCCTCAGCCTCTCAAGTTCTGGAATCAGCAATGTATGCTGCCGGATGGCTCCCTATAGTATGCCACTATTTATATTTTAAATGAAGTGATTTCCTATAGTAGAAGTAACATAAGCATATTACTCAAAATTGACAAAAACTAGCCAAGTGGAAACAATTACAAATCCATGACCATAACATAACACATAACTACAACATTCAGTAACTATTTTTTACTTTCTTCTCTCTCTCTCTCTCTCTCTCTCTCTCTCTCTCTCTCTCTCTCTCTCCTCCTTTCTTTCATTTTTGAAAGTAGGGATTGCACATGTGTCTTGTGTTGTTAAGCAGGTGCTCGAATGCTTTAGCCATTTTGCCAGCGCCCCAACACCCTCCCTGCTTTGTGTTACCTCTGAGCAATTTTGCCCATGGGGGTATAAACCCCATGGTGGGATGCTTTTGCATCCCTTAGCTACAGTGCTAGTGAAGCATGTTCTCATCCAGTCATGGCAGCTTTCCTAAGACTCTAGGGGACTGGTGGTCAGTAAATTCTGAAGCATCTGTTCTTATTGCGTGTGTCTAAATTATAAAAATGCAATTCCTGGCCTGTTTCAGCTTCATCTCCATAAAGGATATATTAGAGAAATATTTTGCTATTGCTGTTCAAGGATTTATTTATTTATTTATTTTTCTCAACTATTAATTTCATTCTAGTCATTAACTCCTACTTCGAATCACTGTCATATGGATCAAAGGTGATAGCAGGGCCTAGTATGCTGCCAAGGCCTTAGAACTTGGCCTCAGCAACAAAGTCCCCCATCCCCTTTGAGCTACATCTGCTTTATTTGGCATTTTAGGATTGGCTAAGATGAGGTTTTACTATTATTGAATGGCTAGAGGTAAGGTAACTTCAGGGAAAAGAGGTCCAAGAGATAAATAAGATGTTCATTTTTTAAAAAGCACTGTGGGGTTTTGGGAAGCCTGGCATAGAATGGTGAGGCAGACGTGAATTTTTTTTATGGTAGAGTGTTTCCAGTGGATAACACATGCTTCACAAGTGCAAGGCTCTGAGTTCAAACTCCAGTATGACCAGAAGTTCAGTCCCTGCCCCAGCACTTCCTAGGCTTAGGACTTGGAGGCTGTCTCTAGTCTGCTAAATTTGTCCATTTTCAAGATTCCAAAATTTTGTTGGAGAAGTGGCGCTGTGGCTCAAGTGGCAGAGTGCTAGCCTTGAGCAAAAGAAGCCAGGACAGTCCTCAGGCCCTGAGTCCAAGCCCCAGGACTGGCAAAAAAAAAAAAAAAAAAAAAAAATCCAAAATGTTGTTGGTTTGGGGCTGGGAATGTGGCTTAGTGGTAGAGTGCTTGCCTAGCATGCAGGAAGCCCTGGGTTCTATTCCTCAGCACCACATAAACAGAAAAAAACTGGAAGTAGTGCTGTAGCTCAAGAGGAAGAGTACCAGCCTTGAGCAAAAAGAAGCCAGGGACAGTGCTCAGGCCCTGAGTCTAAGCCCCAGGACTGGCAAAAAAGAAAAGAAAAGAAAAGAAAACATTGTTGCTATTAATCATCCTCTTGTTTTTCTTATCCATGGGAGTCCTTACACTTCTTCAGTCTTGGGAGTGTTTCAATAGAGAAACCTGCCCAATTAACCAAAATCCCAAGATTTTTATTTATTCACCTGGAGCTATGTTTATAGGATGTTACAAGAAAAAAGTAGATTATATTGTACTTTACAAAGAATGATTTTTTTTTCAGTACGGATTGAATTCAGGCTTTGAGATTGCTAGGGAGTTTTCTTCTACCACTTAAGTTATACCCACCCTACCTCTTTTGTTTTGGAGGCAGGGTCAATTTTGTAGCTCAGGTTGGCCTCAAATTGACTATCCTCTTGCCTCAGCCTCCTAAGCACTAGGATTACAGGTGTGTGCCACCACATCCAATAAATGTATTTTTTTAAAGCAACATCCCTTAGCCACTTTGTACTTTTTTTTGTATGTAGGAAAATATTCTGGAAGAATAAGAATAAAATGCTAAAAAGTAATTGCACTTGGTTGCTGTTTGCCAGTGGAGTATTAACTCCTCTGAAAGCTGTTATTTGAGTCAAATTATTTTACACTACAAGTGTCAAGAAAATGGTCACACACTCAAAAGTAGGGTAAAGATAATTGCATGAACTTTCATGTCATATTGGGGTCCTGTTTACTTGATTCACCTGAGGAAATGTACAGAGGGTTATACTTTTATTTCACATACTATTTTCTGATGATTAAGGCCCAAACTGAATAACTATTAATAAACTATTGATTAAGGCTAGAACATATTAATATAATTTTGTCCAGAAAAATTGTAAGTTATTTCTAGCTTGTAGAAAATGTAAGCCTAAGGCTATGGTTGTAATCTAACTTGAAAATTGTAATTCAATTCATTCTTCAATTCTTAACATACCAAGTTCATTTCAATGCTCTATGGACTGCCTGTCTTATTTTGCTGGTTCTCTGACTATTTAAATAAGTCATTGACACACGTTTATACTGTATGAGAATTATATTTTAACCTTAACAAATTCTATTGCAATATAAATGAAATGCTAAAGACATTCCCAACTTGGGAGTGGAAAAAAAAAATCTGATCCCTGAGCCAATGCAAAGAAAACAAGTTCTATGATGAGTTTTGCCTCTGACTGCTGCCAGTCAGGGTACTTCCGCAGTGCTTCCCTTGCCGTGTCTGAGCCCTTTTGGTGCAGCCTACCTTGGGACAGCCTGCAATGTTGAGAGAAGAGAGCTGAGCACAGTAAAGGGCCACTGTTTTCATGTTATCTGTCATCTGGGCACAATGAGAGACATCCAGGTGCTCCAAGAACAGTGCATTTTTACAGAATCCCTGAAAGAAATTCCAAGATCAGAGGGCTTTCATGGTATTAGCCTTTATTCAAGTACAACATGCATCTGAAGCCCTTCTACTTATGAAGCTTTACCTATTATATATTTTGGTCCCTGAAATATAGATGGCAATATTGCCATCTTGCTGCCACAAACAAAATGAAACAGTAAAACACCACATCTAAGATCTCCTTCTAGCAAAAGTTATTTACACACCAATTTAACAGCTCACTGATATTCAAATTCTTGCTTAAAAATATGAGTATTTTTTTCTGAAACTATGTCTGATGAAATTTGGCTCAAATGTCAGTAATTGTTAGCGTCATGAATGGTAGAAAAGAAATGCAAATATGAAAATAGCTGACAAGCACTCTGGAATGATATTTAGAGAAAAGGCAAATTCTTTTGAGTTTTCATTTTTGCCATTTATTACTTCTAAAACTTTAGCAAGACAATCTTCCTAAGCCTCAGTTTCCTTTTCTAGTTAGGGGAAATAATATCTACTCTCTAGAGTTATTTCAAAATGCCAAACTGTTCATCTAAAAAGCTTAAGGTTAGAGAAAAACGGGCCTAGAAGTCATTAGGAATTTTCCCCTTTATCTTGGAATTTCTAAATCTTCATTCTCACTTTTTTTAAAGAAAAAAGGAACTGAGTAATAAAAAGAAAGCTAGACACTTATATCTCAGTAGTTATATAAGAACAAAATGATCCAATAAAGCAAGTATGAAGAATACAAGTAATGGTAAAAAGTATGTTAATTTATTAAGATGAATGAAATTGGAAACAATCATCAAACTCTATGACTTACAATTATCTACGTACTAATTCATTCCAAGGTGCCACAGGTGATCTTTCATTGTGAAGCAACCCAGGTTCTTAGGGTACCAAATTAGAAGCCCCAGTATATAACAATTCACCATTTATTTTAGCTATCAGTGCTAGACTTTAGAAACCCTATCAGTAAGGAGGAGCTCCCTATTTATATGTAAAAAAAATGGATATTTATGAGATAATATCATTTTCCTCTCAGAACGAGAGTCACCAGGTTTAACAACCACCAGTGAGTTATTTCTCTCCCACTGCTTATGCATTTTCTCCTGTTTTACCAGTAAAACTGCAAAGAACTTGTTAGCAAGTACATAATAGATGGAGAATTTCCAGCAGAGGCAGTTAGAAAAGCAGATAAGACTAGAACTATGTCGTTATGTAAAGAGGCCAGAGTTTGGCTCTGCCTCTGTGGTGACTGAATTTCCGTAGGCCACAGGATCTCATTACATAAAGTAGTGTTTGCATCCATCTCAGAAGATTACTGTGTAGATTATATGAAATAATACATTGATATTGTTCCTAACATAGACTCTATAGCACTCTATATTTTTTTCTACTGGACACAGTATTATTTTAGACAAATATTAACTATTATTCAGATCTCTGTAGAACTCTAACAGTAACTATTAAAAACTTGTTCTTACGGGACAAATGGTTTTTGTTCTTTAACTTCAAGTCATCTTTTTCTGACCACAACAGCCCACAGTGGTTATGCTTTCCCTCTGATCTCATGCAGATCTTGTCTTTTTCAACTGATTCAGCACTCACTTACTTAACTCATTCCTGAATTGTGACTAACTTTGTGTGGAAATGTGTCTTTCCTGGCAACAAAATGATGTCAAGACATAGGTCCCTGTCACTGGAGATAAACAAGCCTAAGGGGCACCTGGAGTGGTATAAACAGAAATCCACTGTTGAGTGACTGGAATCAATGGTTTTGATCCCAGCTCAGAGGTTCAATAGGCAAGTCCCTTGTGGTATTGTCTGGAACTCTGATAGCTTGGATTGTGATCCCAAGCACACAGTAAATTCTCAAGAAATACTAGGTAGTCTGCTGACTCCTGTAGAAGTATCTTCCAGAAAACTAAGGATTCTAATTTACTAATACAAGAATTCTTGTTACAAGGAATGGGATATTATTGTTTTCTGTCTAGAAGTGTTATGGAATCTTTCTTCTACCCAGGGCCATTTGGATATTTATAACATCAGTTGAGAGTCATACAAAATCATCAGTACAGGCAGATGGCTGTAGACAGCTAACAAGAAGCATATGTACCTAATGATTTCACAGGTATTATAGGGACTGTCTTCCTCCCTCCTGATAGAGTTTTAGGAGACAGAATTCAAGAAAGAATATTTAGACTTTGCAAATAACTTGCTGAAAGATGGCCAGCCTTAATGGGAGATGCACGCCCTTCAGAGTTTGAGAACCCTCCTAAGTGGCATTTACCAATGTCTTCAATTGAATCCATTCTGCTTTGCGACTTTTAAAAAGCTCTATTATTCTTTGAAGCTGAATTTCTCAGCAAGTTTAATGTTTTTTATTGTGGCACTGGGTGGGGGGAGGTGGGCTCAGGGGTTTGTGCTTGCTAGGCTGTGCTTCACCACTTAAACCGTGTCCTCTGTCCTTTTTGCTTAAGTTGTTTTTGGTACAGCATCATACATTTTTGCCCGAACTCAATCCTCCTGTTTTCTGATATAGCTGGACTATAGGCTCATGTTGCCACACCCATCTTATTAGTTGAGATTGGCAGGGGTCTCACAAAGGTTTTTGCCCAGGCTCAAACCTCAATCTTCCTGATGTGTGCCTTCTAAGTAGCTAGGATTTAAGGAATGAGTCAACCACCCTGAATGACATAACTTCTTAAAAGATTATAATGTTATGGCTATATACACGAGAACATTCTCCTCCATGGGAAATCTGAGGCACAAAAAATTGGTCCAAGGTTTAGGCTAGATAGATCACTGACAAACCTTGAGAGCTGAAGCCAGAACTTTTCCTCTTACAATTCATGTTTTTCTTTAGAGATGTTTAAGCCATATTAAATAGTTAAGTCTGCAGGCACATCTCCACATAATCACTTATGAAATCCCATCTTTCCCCCAACAGATAAAATAATATGCACTTCCAGTGCCAGAACTTAGAATCACTCCTGTATCAAGGCCACTGCTTTTCTCTTGTGGGAAAATGCTTCACTAAGCGTCTTCCAGGTCAGTCTTTTACAGTGAAGACAGGGAGAAAATGAAAAACTTATCAAGTTTGGCTCCCTTCAGTGTGCCAGCCAACTTTGCTGTGGGGTTAATAAAGAAAAATTTCACAACATTGAGTAAAATATTTCTTTGTGTCTCCCAAGCTGAGTCATATGGTGGAAGATTAAATGACTACTCCCAGCATTGGGTATGTAGAGGAGACGGAATTTCACTCACATTTGCTGATCATCACAATAATGTACTTCTGATTTAAACTACCTTGACATATGGCCACTCCTAATCCCAAAAAAGCTGACCCTATGCATGACAACATCTCTTGGCTCTTTGCCTCCTTGAGGCAAAGTTGCTTTTTCTTCTTTTGTTTTTTAATACTTCTGGGAAAATATTCTGCTCTCAGGAATCAATTTCTCCAAAGAAGACTGTTTTCGCTTGCCTCAAAGGCTAGTAATGCATGCCACAATTTAACTTAAAAGCTAAATTCAAAGTTACAGTTTCTTGAATTTCACATGTCCATGAGATTTAAAAGTACACTCTATCAAACATGGCCTTGCTCCTGTTAGGCATCAAAAGCAGGTGGGGGTGGTCATGGGTTGGGCACCAAAATCAAACTCTGGAAAGCCTGAAGGACAGGTCCTGCTGGAAAACTTCTGCATTTCCACTCTCCCTGCCCAGAGGCCTTCTAGGCTAAGCATGGCTGAGCGGAAGCCCAGCCTCAGAGATGCACCCTACTTTTCAGTAGGAAAAGAGTTCCCAGAGGAAAAGGAGAAAAGTCAAGGCCCAGGGCAAATAGCTTCAAAGATACTCAGTGACTTTTTTTTCAGAATGATATGTGGTGATTGGGGGTGAAGATTGGGCTTCAAATCAGCTCAAATGGGGATTATAATTCTGCCATGCAGCAGAAATATATTTCAAATCCCTATTGCTCTCCATTTTTTATCTTTCTCACATTCTACTTGTATTATAGATATTTAGGTGACTTTTGTCTCTTGCATTGTAGCTTTTTGAGGGTGGAATACATGTCTCAATTTATCTTTGTAGCCACAGTCCCTAGCCTGCAGATTAGTTTGAGATAGGTGTCCAAAGGGACTGGGAAATGCTGCTTAGCTGATGGTCCTCAGAATGCAGAGTCCAGGCCTTCTACCCTTCAGTAACTGTCAGAGGCAGTGTACAGCATCATTTATGAGCAAGATCTTAGAGGATGTGGTCCTGAGTTCAAGGTCTGCCACTAGAAGTTTTGCATTTCTGGAAAAGTTATCCAGCTTCTCTATGTCCTAGTATTCTCTGCAATCTGAGACTAGCATGATACCTTAACATGGTACCTACATCACAGAGTTGTTTGTGAAGATTGAATGATATAATATGAACGAAGCAATTATTACCTGGCAGATAGGAGGCAGTTATTACAGAACAGTGGATACTATATTCTTTGTAATCAGCTCCTCTATGGCTGTGATTGGCACATTTTAAAAATCATAAACACCACAATACAAACATCTTGAGCAGACATATTCAATAAATGTATGTTAATCTTACAAGATTATATATTAAATATATGTATATATTAAATATATTATGTATTACAATATAATATAATGTATTATAATATGTTTATGTATAATATATTATACATAATATATTAAATATATTATGTATTACGTTTTTGGATTAAACCGAAGCCTTTTGATTAAACATATTAGAAAGCATAGGTCCCAGCCATTCCAGAGGACCATGCGGAGATAATCACAGACAGGAGAAAAAGTTTCATAAGGAGGTTGGTTAGTGGGGCCATAGTTCACACGGGAGAGGGAGCTACTGGTCATCTGCACCTTATCCAGGTGGTGGCTTCTCTCTCTGGGGTAAAGGGGAAGTAGTTAGGTAGTGAGTAGTAGTGGCTCATTAGGTATGCGTGGATCTGGGGGCTAGTGGGAGGAGCGGAGGACCTGAGGCTAGGGAAATGCTAACAATATTAAAACAAAGTGTATGACAGCAAAAACAAGCCCAAAGAAAAGTATTTAAACTTCTGACATTTTCCTGCCACACCAAAACAGACTGTCTTGCTCACTTGCCAGAGTAAATGCCGCCTCTGGAGACACATACCCAACAACAGACACCTTTGGTTGTCAGTTAATAATGCTGAGTTACTGTCTGTACTGGCTCTCAACAGTTGGTAAAGACAAGGGAATTTTTGTTGTTGTTGTTGATTGTGGGTCTTACTGTAAGGCCTGAGCACTGTCCCTGAGCTCTTTTGCTCAAGGCTAGCATTCTACTACTTGAGCCACAGCACCACTTCCAATGTTATGGTGGTTAATTGGAGATAAGTGTCTCACAGACTTTTCTGGCTGGGCTGGCATCACACCATGATTCTCAGATCTCAGGTATTCAGGTAAGATTACAGGCATGACACACCAGTGCTTAGTTAGGAACTATTTTTAATATATGGCATGTGACAAGTGCATAAAAAGAGATAACTAAGGGGGAAGGATTGACAAACAGAGAAGATGAAGTGATAGAGAGTGTATATTGGGAAAATTAAAAGGAATGACCAGAACATAACCAAACCAAAATATTTTAAAAATGTATTTGGTGATTAAAATTTGTTGAAAAAAGTTCCAAAATAGTTTAAGTTTTATATTTCATCTTTACAATAAAAAAGAGCCACAACTGAATAAAAGGCAGTCAAGTAATTTTTCTGGTAGTCTGAGATATAATTATTCCTAATCTACTTCTCTAAGATAAGCCAAAAAAATGGGTACACTGTCATTTAATTACCTGGTATTCCTACATAGGCCTCTAGCAGAGAAGAAATCCAGAGAAATGTTAAATGTTGAGCAGAGAAATGAAAGAGTTGATGGATTTCTATTTGCATGGCTACCTAGCCATCTACTTATGCTTTCTGTAAGAAAACGGCAACTCAAAATTTTTACTCTTAGATTTCTAAGAAACAATAAGTTCATGAACCATCCATTAGTACTGTTTTGATCTCTCTTTTGGGACATATAAAGTAAGAGATAACTTAATCAGGAGAAGTTATCACCCTGATAGAAAAATCATATGACTTAGAATCTGAAGCTCTGTCTGTGACCTTGAGCATGACATTTGGCTTTGTGTTTCTGCATCTGTAAGAGAACAAACATTTCTATATATCTCATGAACTTATTGGGAGGTAGAAAACATGTGTATTCTCCAAAAGCACCTGGCAGAAATAACGCCTGGCTTTTGTCTGGCAATTCTGATCCAGAAGAATACTAGAGCAACCCTGTCTACCACTTAAAACCTGGAAGTAATGCTTTCAAGGTGATGTGGCCTTTAAGGTGAGGAACTAGAGTGAACAACACCCAAATGACCCAATTGGAATCGATAGATGTGATTATTAGAAAGTCTAACAGACAACTACAAGTCCTCTGAGATCTATCACACACACTTAGTTTATGTCAAGCCAGTCACAATGAGAAAACCCCAGCTGTGCCACTTAAGAGGAAACCAAAAAACAGATTTACCACATGGGTTTAAAGCAAAAGAAGTATAAACTCATGCTATTCATTGGAAAGGATAAATCTGATGTTTATTTTCCCTGCCTTTTTATTTTTGCCTGCAGACAATCTAACAGGTTTTGTTTAACTTTGGGCAAGTTTCAACTCACATAGAATAAACTAATGTCCCAGAGGTAGCCTGGAGGATGAGAGAGGCCTCCTAAGAATTCTCTTCCTTCTAATGCATTCTTATACAGTTCTT
This sequence comes from Perognathus longimembris pacificus, assembly GCF_023159225.1. Classification (NCBI taxonomy): domain Eukaryota; kingdom Metazoa; phylum Chordata; class Mammalia; order Rodentia; family Heteromyidae; genus Perognathus; species Perognathus longimembris. The sequence continues at coordinate 131,901,176 of NC_063162.1, read as the reverse complement.
CTTTGTGGATGGTCAACATGAAAATAACAGATGTGCATGTTCCTTTAGCAAGCCTAGCAGAACTTCAGTTGTCTGAGAGTGGTTCTCCCCTTGGGGATGGGGAAGATGCCAGATTTGTGTGGGGAGTTCTCAGCTTCAGCTGTTTCCTTAGCTAAGGAAACATGGTATCCATGAGTCTAGAATCCCTTGAAATCTTACAGACTATGGGAATCTGACAAGCTATCAAATCCCACATTCTCTGAAATTTAGTAAATTTCTATTTCTTTTTTTTTAAATCAAAATATAATTTGCAAGTTTCTAACTGTTGAACTGCTTATGCAATGGAAACACATTTGTGTTAATAACAACAGAAAGTAGTCAGTTTACTTCATTTGCTCATGATTGGTAAGAAGAACTAATGCCCCCTGTCTTGGCAGGAGCTTATTTGAAACTTCCAGTTGATCCCAGGTGCACTGGGACTCCTGGGCGGGGGGGGGGGGGGGGGGGTGTGGTTCTACTAAACAGTTCATTCAGGAGACCAGTTCTTCTCAAGGATACCCATAATACCATTAGATTATGTTACTAAGCACCTAATTGTTCCAGGTTTTCATGGATGTTGCTTTTTCAAAAAAGTACAGATGACTATTCCTTTAATTCCACCAGGGGAATTATTACTTTGTTCCTCAGATGCTGGAGAACATTTCAAAGGCTGAGACCAGCTGGGATCATTGTTATTTTTTTTAGTCAATTATTTCCCAATACTGAACCTGCAGTACAAGATGACAATAAAGACTTTCCTTAGCAGTATGGCCAAGAAATACAAGGGCCAAATGTTTGAACGCCCTTGTTCTCATCCAATTGAGTTCAGAGCATCTGCTGCATCCAAAGGTTAGCACAGAAGGCCATGTTGGAAAGGAACCCTCTGTTTGTTGTGTCCCCTGCAAGTCATGAACATAACTCTATTCCTGAAGGAGAGGTGGAGTTATTGAAAACTGGTGCTTTGATAATTCCTGAATGACTTAATCTTACAAACTAAACAGAAATCAATACTGACTTGTTAAAATTCTTGCTGCATGGAACTAACATATTTAATCTGTCTTTGGCAGATTACAAGTCAGTATGTGTCAAATATGTGTAAAATAAATTTTGGTGGCATTTATCATCTGTTAACAGTGATTGGTAAGAACATTGCATAATCAACATTTTATAACAAGTTGGAAAGTTCAGTGATTCAAAGATTTTAAGATCATAAAAGAATCACAGGAAGCAAATCAGCTTTTAGAGGCAGGACCCATGTCGTCAATCCAGGACATCCATGTCGTCAAAACAGGATGGATATGGTCCATTCTGGGGGAAGAAGACTGCTAATTGTTAGCATTTCCCACACCTTAGGTCCTCAGCTCCTCCCATTAGCCCCCAGATCTACCTCAACACCCTGTCCTAGAACTATTCACACTCACTCACCATTAAGACCTACCTACTTTCCCTTTAGCTCCAGAGAGAAGCTGCTACCTGGATAAGGTGAAGATGTCATATTGTTCCCTCTCCCGTGGGAGATATGGCCCCACTAATAAGCTTCCTTATAAACCTTCTTCTCCTGTCCATGGCTATCTCCATATGGTCCCCTGGGATGGCTGGGACACATCCTTTCACTAAGGAGGTGGGGAGTACTTGAGACCTTCCAGCCTGAGTATCTGTATAAATGCTCCATGCTAGTTCTAACTCTTTCCATTTTTGAACATGGATAGTCCAAAGTAAAGGACTGGGCGCTGAGTCCTCAGCTCCCATTCAGATTTTCTCTAAAATGGGCTGTCATCTGTAGAACCACTTGACTTGCTGGACAATCCTAGATTAGGCTGCAATGGATGGCGTTCTGCTGATCTCTGGATTATGGTTCACTTCACTATGTGTCCCACATGGCTGCTCTTCCAGTTTCATTTCTTCAGCCCTCCTATCTATCTCTCGAAATTCAGACAAATCTGTTAAACTAATGGTCAAATAAGGAAGAGAAGCAAAAATTTATAATCTGAGAGAATGGCTAAGAGGTTTATACATGATTCATGACTAAAGGAAAGAAGAACAAGTGTCCAAGCAGTTATGGCAAGATGGAAAATCTCAGAAAGAAGTGGTTCTAAGGGACAATGTAAGAAGTAGAGACTGTAGCTTCTCCACTACTGCTAATGTTCCATCAGCAGAAACTAGCAGGTACCTCTGAGGTGATGGCACAACAGAACATCACAGGGGTGGAGAACATCTAACCCATGGGTCAGATGAGGTCCATGGAATCATTTGGTACATGACTGCACAGACATGCTTCTCTCTGCCTTGACTGACAATTTTATATGGGCACGAATGATATTATAAATATCCAAATAGCCTGTGGCAAGTAAAAGCCCCTACCCCTACTAGGTATATCTTTAAAAAGCTGAGGTAGTATCTCGGTGGTAGAGCAAATATTCAGCCTCCAGGACTAAAAACAATGTGTTCAGTTCAGTTACTGAACAAGTATTACCTTTCCACAAAATTAACTAGTTTGAAATAAGACAGTCTGAGTATGATCTTATTTAGAAACATGATATAACCTAAGTTCATTTCAATTTAGCAATTGCATATATATATATATAGTTATATATTTCTCCTCTTGTTGTATATAACCAAAGCACCTGAATTCTGAGATAGCCACAGACCCCTCCTATTAAAAGCAGCCCACCAGCCCTGTAGTAAAGGTAAAGGAATATGCTTAGACAGTCATAGATGAAGTGTTCTCCCACGGGGTGACAGCTCTCTTCTTGGCTCCTGTGCCTTTTCTATCACTGACTTCACTTCTGAGCTCTCAAGATTGGATTTGGAGCTGCCCTCAGATTAGTCATCCCTTTAGAAGGCTACTGATTCAGTCAATATCCATGGATCATTGGGAGTGTTCCAGACTTCTAGTTTCCAGTTTGTCATATAAAGAACTTGGAACTTATCACTCCATCCTCCAAACAAGAAAAAGGCTAAACAAACTAAAAGCAAACACTCTTCCTAGATCTGTTGGATGACTGAGGGCAAAGTACATCCCTGAAAACTGGAGAAACAGAAGAAGACAGAATAAGGATTTAGGAAAAGACCCAGTCCCAGATGGAATGCTTTAGGGTAATTAACTAGCTGCTGGAGACTGAGAATAGATAGGGAATTGTGAAAATGGCAGCGGTCACTTTCTCCTCCCTACTTTTTTCTCCCTTGTGGGATTTAATTGAAATGGAAGAGGCAAAGAGAAAAAAAATCACCTCATGGCAAGTGTGAGGCTTGGAGGAAATAAAGCCAATACACACACACACACAGAGAGAGAGAGAGAGAGAGAGAGAGAGAGAGAGAGAGAGAGAGAGAGAGACTTTTTTGAAAAGCAGGGAAGTGGAAATAAAAAGGATGAGAGATGATAAGAAAGAAATATTCTTTTTCATGAGTATGAATACAACAGCTGATCTTGTGCAACTAACAATGAACTATTTCCATGCTCCTTTTTTACACTTTTGTCAGCATCAATTAGTTGTCTACCAGAATTTTTGACAGGTCTGCATGTGTATACCTTGTACTTTGATTGGACCCTCCTCCTGTGTCACTCTCCCTCAGCTCCTCCACACTGCACTTCTATACCACCAGTGTCACTGTTCCATTTTCACAAATGCACATGGAGTGCTTTGATCGTATTTACCACCATCCATCCTCTCTATTTGTCCTCTCCACTCCTACCTGTACCCACACCCCAGATAGGACCTGTCTTCAGATCCTGATATCACTATCTTTCATTTATTTTTTCAGTGTATTGCTAACTGTTCAAAGGGATTTCACTGTGCAAATACAGTATTTTAATCAAATTAGTCCCCTCATTTACTCCATGCCCCCTTAAAATAGCTCTCTTAGATTACTGAAAATAAACATAGTGATTTTTAAGTTGAAAGCTTAAAAAAAAAAAGATATGCCAGAGCAGGGTGCCAGTGGCACACAGTTGAAATCCTAGCTACTCAGAAGAGAGAGATCTGAGGATTGTGGTTTGAAGCCAGCCCAGGCAGATCAATTCAAGAGACATTCTTATCTCTAATTAACAAGCAAGAAGCCAGAAGTAGAGGTGTGCTTCAAGTGGTAGAGTGCTAGTGTAAGGGCTAACCTGACAACTTGAGTGACTATATATGTGTTAGTGTTAAAATTATAAGAGTTTCTAAACCCTGGTGATGACTCCATGCTAGACGGCTGCACCCCCACCCGTGAGACTAGTTTGTTGTAGTTTGACATTTACAAATATAGGGAGCCCTTGTTCCCCTCTGTACCTAGGTAGCAACCATGGTAATGGACAGTAAAAAATGATCATAGTCATAGACTATAGAAATAACCATAATAGTAGTAGAAATGCCATGGTAACTGTTGGGTTGGTTTACTTATGATTGAGTACTGGATTGTTTTAGCCCACTCAAGCTTGCTTAGTGGTAATGGGAAAACATGGTAGCAATTGTTAAAATAAAGTTGGTACTAGGTCAGCCTAACTACAGAATTCTGCTTCTGTAAACGGCTTGCTTAACCCGTTTGTGACTTAGCCCCCTGCATCAGTACTAAGGGACCACCTGCTGTCAGTTCCTGGTACCAAGGCCAGTTCCCATGATCAAAACCAAAATAGATAGCTGAAAGGGTAGGTAGCCAATAGAAACAGGGCAAGACTTGCTTGCTTGCTTGCCATCCAAGCAAGTATATGCCTCGTTGGAAATAGCTTGTCCCTGTTGTAATTGCAATAAAAACCCTGCCTATCTGAGGGTCGCGTCGGTGACAGTGATGGTTGAGAGTCCAGACTCGAGCTTGCCATAAAGAATCTCATGAGTTTGCATCGGAATCAGCTCCGTGGTGGTCTTCGGGGACCCGAAATCTGGGCATAACACTAGTTATGAGCAAAATAGCTAAGCCAAGAGCAGAAGGCTCATAGTTCAAGATATACCAGAACTCGGCTGTAAAACCAGATAGTTAAAATATGGATAAATACTTCCACTTAATATAAAGGGGCAGCTAAAAAGTAATTTTTAAGCTTCTCTGAGTAAAAACATAGATGCCCAGAACCCATCTTTTTCCTTTGGATAAAGCTTTGTGTAAATGCATGTTTAACTTTTAATTACAGTAGGTAAGTCATAGTTTACCCTGGAAGAGTCTTCTGATTTATCTCTTAATAAGTTACATCCAGGGCTGGGGAATATGGCCTAGTCCCAGAGTGTTTGCCTCCTACACATGAAGCTCTCGGTTTGATTGCCCAGCACCACATATATGGAAAACTGCCAGAAGGGGCGCTGTGGCTCAGGTGGCAGAGTGCTAGCCTTGAGCTGGAAGAAGCCAGGGACAGTGCTCAGGCCCTGAGTCCAAGGCCCAGGACTGGCCAAAAAATAAATAAATAAAAAATAAGTTACATCCATTTAAATGTTTATCATTTCTATTATGGAGTTATAATCTTGTCCAATATAAAAGCTCCTAATTCTTTCTAGGGGTTCTAAAGCAAAATACTTTTTCTCTTTAACTCTTCACACTAGTAGGTAGATTCCTTAGAATCCTACTAGCACCTTAGTACTCACAGATTAAAACTGGGGAAGGGAGTTGACATTGTTTACCACACACCTTTTAAGAATAGTTCCTAATTGTGTTACACTTTCTCTTTATGTATTATTGCATTGTCCTGATACAGTTGAGATATAGAAAAAACTATTTGGAGCTGGGTGCCAGTGGCTCACATCTGTAATCCTAGCTACTCAAGAGGCTGAGATCTGGAGGACTGGATTCAAAGCCAACCCCAGCAGAAAAGTGTGCAAAACTCTAACTGCAAAATAGCCAGCAAAAAGCAGGGACTTGAACTCAGGGGCTCACTGCTGTCCCATGGCTTCTTCAGCATTGAGCTTTACCACTAGAGAAAGACCACAGCTGAAGACCGCTGGAGATGGGTAAAGATGTACTGAAATGCTGTCTTCCCCTTGTTACCATTGTTCTTCACCACTTCTCTTTGGTATATGGGGCAAGTGTCTATACCTAATATGGGATTCCTGGACTTTGAGCCTGACATCAAACAACCCATTTTTCTTTCACAAGAATGTCCAGATCAGGAAAACAGAATGCAAACAAACAAACAAACAAAACTCCTGTAGTGATTAAAATGAGAAATCCTTGGTTCAAATCTCCACCCTGTAAAGGGCCATTTCTGTGATTTTTTCATATTTACAAAATCTCTCAGTGTCTCAGTGTCCTCTTCTGTAAAAATAGACATAGTAATAGATTCCATCTCTTGGGGCCATTGTGAGGATGTCATAGGTAATCTATGACAAACACTTGGAAACAATGGTTAGGCTAGAGCATGGATTGATAATAGTATTTAGTTGATGCAGAGATAGGACCACCATCTATTCAAAGGATACACAAAAGTAAATATAAGCTCAGTTCTTGTGTTTAAAAACTGGGTAAGGAGGATGTAGCCAGAATCTATTTGAAAAACTGAATTGAAAAATCCAGTAGGTCAAGCAGAACCTTGAAAGACAAATGAAGCCATGTCTCATGGTGCTGTAAACACTGGTTTAGGAGTGTAAGTTCCCGGAGTCCCTTGTCTCGTCCTCATTTAGAATGCAAAGAAATGGACTTTTCCTTCTTTACCAAATCCTTTGAATCTATCCTGTCAAACAGTAAACAAAGGAACTCTTATAACAGCCCAGTGTTCTCACAGGGTGTCAGGCCTTCAGTGTCCTGAAATGCTCTCAATCTGTAAAAAGGAACTCAACTGTCCTGAATGTAAAACGGGAGAGTACAGGTCATTTTTGGTGCTAGAGGTATTTGTACCTTTGAGAAGTATGAATATGTTAATAAAATATAAATTGTTGGTCATATTGACATCTTAGTAGTAAAGCTTAGGAGACAAGTCAGCAAACTATTTCTGGAAATATTAAGTATTTTAGACTATCGGGTCATTCTTTTTCTATCTCAACGGTTCAATTATTCCATTACAGGGAAAACTGGCCTTGGACAATTTCGGTGAATGGGTGTGACTGTGTTCCTATGACAAGTTATTTAGAATAGGTCTGGGCACAAGGGCTAATTTGTCAAACACTAGCCTGTGGTCATACTTCTCAGACTTTTGTCATGTCCTTAGCCCCTTCATGGTTTCTACAAAATCTATGCACTTATAAAATATTTTTATGAAATTATTAAAGTTTATTTTTCAATAAATGGATTCAACTTAAAACTAATAATAAAAGGAATATTAATTATAGGAAAAAAGCTAGCCTTAAAAGTACCATTCAATTCCAGGCAGCAATGGTTCACTCCTGCAATCCTAGCTACTCAGGAGGCTGAGACCTGTGGATCATGATTCAAAGTCATCCAGGGCAGGAAAGTCTGTGAGATTCTTCTCTCCAATAAAATATTCGAGAAACCTTAAGTGGTGCTGTGGCTCAATTGGTAGAGCACTAGCCTTGAGCACCGAGAGGCTCAGGGACAGAACCCAGGCCCTGAGTTCAAGCCCCAGGACTGGGGGAAAAAAAAAAAAAGGATCATTGGAGCTCAAGAGTTTGAAGTTAACCTGGACAGAATAGTAAAGTCCTGTCTTACTGTGAGAATATATATATGCATGTATAATTATATATGCATTATTTTAAAATAAACACACGCTGGTAGCAGCTAGCTAGTCTTGATTGACAGCTGTCAGACTTTGCAATGTACCTACTTGCCTTAAGTGGGGATTGTCAACTTAATGACCTTCTTTGTTGATAGGCTGGACTGTCATCATGGCAGACTAGCTGCTTTGAACACTTTATAAGCAGGAAACCTCCACTCAAGCTGTGCAGACCACTGTGACTTTGGCTGAAGCTGAAAACATGATTCTTGCTTTAGGAGGTGTTGCTCCATTCATGACTTTTCCAGACAGCTTGCATCCATGCCAGGTAACTTCACTGATAACATGACTAGTCTCAGCAATCACTAGATGGCTCTGAGTCTCAAACTATAAGCCTATGGGTTTCAAAGCTCAGCCAATAAGCCTATAGAGTTCAGGGCTGCCATCACAAGAGAATTACTGTTTGCATTACATTACGCTCTATTATCTCTAAGAAAGACAGTGTAAATTTGAGTGTCACAATGGATATGAGTTCTTTTACTCTATTTGAATAATAGAGCGAATCAGCTAGATGGAGAAAAAAATGGTAAATTACTAAACTGACGTAATTAATTGTATTTTTGTGAGACTATGAAGAAGCGTTATATAAAGAGAAGCCAGGAATCTTGAAAGATTTTTAAATACATTAAACATTTTAATCTTTTAAAAATGTTTAATGACTTTCAATAATCTGACAAACTTAATTATCTTTCTATTACATTTGCTAGCATTTACATTTCAATAATGAGTCCAATTTTCTGTTTTCTTTTTATGGAAGTCCAGTTGTTTGTCTTCAAATGTGCATTTAACTTAGGAAAGGAGTTTGACCTTAAGCATTTCTCTTTCATTTCCTGACAGTTATTCACGGAGACATAAAAGCAAAACAAAAAGCAATTTAAGTTGTTATCTCAAGACTGTGGCAAAAATCCAAGATAATGATCCAATCTTGTGGTGGTCTTTCTTGGTTTGAAGATCATTAAACTTTGTCTTGCAGAATAAGTCTGCATTAGCACAAAAGTTTTTAGAGAAACCTTTTATCACAGATGCAATATGTTTACATAAAATATGTCTATATATCTATATCATCTCTAACTCTTTTTCTATCTATAACTTCTATATTTATATATCTGTATATATTATATCTGTATTTTTGTGTGCATGCATATGTATATATGTAACAGAAAAGAAGTTTTCTTGTCTTTTACTACACTTAGTAATATTTAACTATTAGTTGATAGTTAACTATTAACTTGGTTAGATTAACTAGGGGTTGAAAGTATATAGGTATCAGGTAGATGAATTAGAATGCACAAATAAGATAAAATGAAAATATTTAAAGGGATAAAGAATTACAAAGGATAAAGAATTATAAAAGGATAAGGAATTATAGCAACAAATATTTATAGCTAATATTAGTGCCATTTGTGAGATAATACTCACTTCAGCAGCACATATCCTAAATAAAAAGTACAGAAATGATACTGAAGAGTGATGACCTTACCACTAAATGGTGGTGGTCAAAGTAAATATCCATATAAGATAATGGTTTACCTTTTAGTTTGTATTTCAGTTCTGAATATGAGAAGTCAAACAGTCAAACTGATAACCCTAACCATGATGTGGGTAATATTAATGAGTTTGGTCTAAACAAATCTTTCTTTAGCAAGACATAAATATATTACCTATACAGGAAAGCTCAGATAAATCAAGCTACATTGACAATAAGAACTTCTTAGGTGAAAGTGTGTGCTTTGAATGCATACGGCATGCAATAAAAAAAAATTTTTAATGAAAAAAACTGGTAAAAAAATGAAACTTCTGTTCTTCAAAAGAAACACTTCAAAAAAGAGAACTACCTCCCAAGCTAAGAGGAAATTCTTTGAGAAACATTAAGATTGGACTAGTCCTATGATAAGTATCTTTCTTCATCTATTCTCTTCTACTCTGTTCTATGTATATATTTTAGAGATAAAGTCTTGCTAATACAGTTCTCAAACTCATAATCCTCCTATCTCTGCATCCTGAGTTTCTTACTTTCCACTTATCATGTTTCAATGATACAAACTAATTCTGAGCAATTTGATGAATGATTACTTCCATTCAGAGTTAGGCTTTTCCTGGTTAATTTCCTATGACTAAAGTTTTCAATAGCAATTATATTCTGTAGTTTGCTTGGGGCATAAAAATAAAACTTCAATAAATCAAATGTTCAAATATTTAGACAGTCAAAGCCCGCAGAACTTATTTTAAGTCTTATTCTTTTCTGGACAGTATGTGAGTGTTTGTAGTCCTACAAAATTCATAACTCCAAAGGTGATGGTATTATCTGGCAAACCTTTTGGGAGATGATCAGATCATGAGAACATAACCTTCATTAGTGCCTCTAAAAGAGAGACCCCAGGGAACTGACCTGCTACTGACTGCTACTTGTACCACTTGAGAACATACCTGGAAGCTGTCTACACAGAAAGATGCCTTTTACTAGAGTCTGAATCATTGGTACATTTACCTTCCACTTCTCAACCTCCAAACACTCTAGGAAATGAATCTTCTCTGTAAAACCTTCCTGGTTTTATGGTATTAGGACAGCACAAGAAAAAGCAGTCACCAGAGATAAATGTACCCGCAAATTATCACCAAAGATAAATGCACTCCCAAGTTCATTACGGTGTGATTTGCAATAGCCAAGACATGGAAACAAAGCACAGGTTTTCATACACATTGTAAATTTACATTGCCTAGTTCCACAATCTATGCTATCCAGTAGCCCTATGGGAAAAAGTTTAAGAATGTAGAGTTAAATATCTACCTTTTTCTCATTTTTTCCCCATTTTCGATAGTTACCTTTATTTGAGTGACTTATAACATCTTAATAGAGATAGAACAAATTTGGAGTGGTATACTCACTCTTCCAGGTATCATGGTGTGATGCATGCTAATGGGATGTTTAATCTTGGGCAGAGTCTATTTGTGACTGGGAAACTTTGTTGTCCTATCCTAAAAGGTATCATTTTATTTTAGGGCAATACTGAAGATTGCATGCTTGCTAGCCAGATGCTCTACCAGTTGAGCCACAGCTCCAGCCCCCTTTTTCCCTGGTTATTATCAAGGCAGAATTTTACTCTATGCCCACTGTGATCAGCCAAACTCCACCTTCCAAATATCTACGATTACACGCTTGAGCTGCCTTCCATACCCAGCTCTTTTCATTTTGTTCTTGTTCCATTTATCATCATAATCTTAATTTGCCCTCACATATTTGCACATTTGGATGAGACTTTTAGAAAATTGTTTCCATACATATGAAATTGATTACCTGTCTACCCATCACTACAATCAAGACTCAAAAGACCTTCATTTTGCCCTCTGTGGTTAATTCCTTCTCCTGATTCCCATCTCTCTACGACCACTAACGTGCTTTTTGTCATTAGAGTTATTTCTTTTCTAAAATTTAGCAGCAATGAGGTCACATTTTAGCACATTTTTATATCTCCCTTCCTCAAAGTAGTATGATTCTTTAGATATTTATTCATATGCATATGGATAGTTTAGTCCTTCTTATTGCTGATGAATGTCCCATTGTATTGGTATACAATAATTTATATGAGTTAATGGACACTTATGGACCATTATATATAATGTTATCATAAGCACATGTCTTTACAGGGACACATATTCTTATTTTCTCCTGAATTAAATACCTCAATGTAGAATGGAAGGATTGTAGAGTAGGTATCTATGTTTGTAAGAAAGGACTGCACAGTTTTCTATAGTGATGATAACACTTTATATCCCTAAATAGGACCTATGGGAGACCAGGTGTTCACTACCCTAACTACCACCATATATTAATTGTTCTATTGAGTATGCAGTAGTATCTTAATTGTGTTTCACATTTGTATATCTTCCATCAAGCATGGTGAAGAATACACATCATAAGTAGAACTTTACTCTTCCAATAAATATTAGGTACACGCTTTTTTTTTTTTTTGGCCAGTCCTGGGCCTTGGACTCAGGGCGTGAGCACTGTCCCTGGCTTCTTCCCGCTCAAGGCTAGCACTCTGCCACTTGAGCCACAGCGCAGCTTCTGGCCGTTTTCTGTATATGTGGTGCTGGGGAATCGAACCTAGGGCCTCGTGTATCCGAGGCAGGCACTCTTGCCACTAGGCTATATCCCCAGCCCAGGTACACGCTTCTTAAGCTCTCTATGCCCAAGTTTTAAGTTGTAGTTAAAAATACTCCCAACATCATGGGATAGTCATGAGACTTAAATGAGATATGTAGGCAAAATGCTTAATATCACATCTGCAGTTTGATACGAGTTCAGCAAAGTTTAGCTATTTGTTGCTATTGTTATATTAGCTCACAAAAGAGATAACAAATTTGTAATCTTTACAAACCTATGAGGAGCATCACAAATGTTGTAGCATAAGGGAAGGGGATGTAATAAGTAACTATTTGGGATCATGTCCATTTCTTCCACTCCCACATGCCCCAATGACAAATCCACTGGCAGGAAGCAAGTAGGGTTTCCATAAGGAGAATGGGTAGGGGCACTCAGTTAAAGGTCCATGGACACTAGCACTGTTGAGACAGAAGTAAAAGCTAAAAGAAACAGGGAATCAGGAGATCGTCATTTCAGCATAGATGTTCCAAGGACAAGATGGTTAGGAAGAGCAAAGAGGTAACAACAGGTAGCCAGTGTGGATAGGTATCTGAGTTGAGGCCTGTGGCTGCCTAAAGAGGCTTCGTTGACAGTTCAAATGAGTGGAAGACAGATCGAACAGAGAGGATAGGAACTGCGAGGTATGGACTCAACTGAGGTAAAGACTGAGTTAGTGCTGGAAAATCAAACCTGTTTTGAAAAACGGGGAACCTGCTGGTTGATGAATATATAAGCTCCTCCAAAATGAAAACTCTCAACTCCATCACACCCTCTCAAACTCCCAACTCCATCACGTTAGCAAACATTGTTATGAATAAAATAACCCAATCCACATGGTAGAGAAAAAAAGCCCATGCCATCAGTTCAGATCTCAGTCACTGACAAATACTTTCCCTCCCCAACACTTTCCATTCTAGTTACTACGCATTATTTCCTGAGTAACCTCAAGCGCCATGCCCACCCACTGTAACCACCCCTCTTCAGTCACTCTGCCTAGATCTGCTGCCCACTTATCTTCCTGTTCTCTCACCATGCCATGACTTTTGTAGTCAGTCATAGATTTATCTGCTCTTGGGCTGAAACTTGGATCCCTACTTTTTCCTCTTGTCTTGCCCTATCTCGTTCTTATCTCACCCATTCTTTGAAGGGCACAGGGCTATGCTTCTAGCCTCTGTATGTCTTGGATCATAAGAATGCTTTGAAAAACATCTACAGCACTGCCATGGCTACCTGTACTCATCGGTTTGCATGCTGAATTAAGAATTTGTCAGGCTCTACTGGAGAGTTGCCAATGGAAAGGGAGAGGGCTAATAAACTAAGTGAATGAAACAAATATGATTAGGGCGGTGTGTTTATAAGTATGTGAACAATATAACCCGTTGAAACTGTTTTAAGAAGGGACAGTGGAATAAGGGAGATTGACAGGAGTTAGGTTAATTGAGTTTATTATATACGTATGTAAAAATATCACAAGAAATCTTCCTTTGAACAACTAATGCATGTTAATTAAAGATATTTTTTAAAGAATAGGAAGGATGTTTGGTTTTATGTCAGACCCAGTTCCCTTATCTGTCTTCTCTCGAACTGTGCCTTTCTGATCTTAGACAAATTGGGGATTTTTCAAGCCAACTATAGTGGTACATGACTGTAATCTTCGTATTGAGAAGGCCTTTGCAAGAAGATGGAAGATCCTGTATCAAACGAGATCCTGTATCAAAAGCAAAAAAAAAAAAATACCTTTTTCTCCTTTCCTGGAGGCAGATAGATGTTTTATTTCACAATAGATTTTTGAGGCCTCATTAAGGTCTCCGGAAGTGTTTGAAAACCTGCTTGGTTTTCAGGATTTTTGTTAACATGCTGTGTATTTGTTGTCTTCATGCAGCTGGTGACCAGTTTTCCTGTCTGGGCTTTAGAAACAAGTTTCTGGCTGAAGCGAAACTACAGTGTAACCCACTGGCTGTCATTTCACGTGGACCCATGGAGCAAGAAGTCGTTGGTATTGCATTCTGCTTTGGGTTTCAAAGTGCTTCACATTTGATCTTTCCCTGTTCTGATTCCCCCAGTTTTGGGATATCACATGGGAGACTCAACGATTAGTTTATCCAACAGTGAGTTCTGTAGTATAAGAACTAGCTGCAAGAAATTTCCTGCCAGGTTATTTGGCTGAGTGAAATTGTCTGCTACTTTATATTTGCAAACATGCATTTGAAAGGACAAACGTAGCTCAAAATACATCACACAGTCCAAATTGGGGGCAGGACACTAGGGGAGCAAATGATGCCACCAGGATTTGTCTGTACAATTTTCAACCTAACTAAAGCAAAAGAAGACACTGCACATGTGCAGAGAGCACGAGACACTGCTTTAGAGTCAGAATCAAGTGTCTAGGTCACATACAGAGCAGCGCATGATAGGCAGCCCACTTCTGAAGAATGATGGTGTAGGCAAGAAGTTGACATTGGCAAGTCCAAAACGCAACCTTTTGACTTCTGCTCCATTTTATCCTTTCCCATGTGACTTCCCAGAAAAAAAAAAAAAAACAAAGAAATAAATCTTGCCATAACCTTGAGCTTGCTGGATATAATTTTACAGGACAAGAAAAAAAAAGGAAAATTGAAAATTGTAAACAACAGTTAAATCAGACCAGATCCCATTTTGAGTATTAGCAGAGGAGGCTCCTCGATTGATTGAAACTTGATAAAATGCCTCAAATGGAATGAAAAGGAATACAGCATGATAGAGAACACAGAGAAGCTCCCTTCCAACATTCCACGAGCAGTTTTTTTAAAAATTTTATTTTTTTATTTAAAATTTTTGTTTTAATATTTGGTGTTTCTTTGTGTTTCTCTTCTCTGTGCTTAATTTTTCTGAGCATTCAAGTGAAACCCAGGAAAATCATCACTTTGTCTTAACTCAATTTCAAGTCACTCATTTTCACACTATTTCAAGGGAGACTATTTTATTGGGTCTGTCAATAGCTCCCTGTGCTTCCAATTCTGTAGCCTAAACCAAGAGAATCTTGTAGCCCCGAGACCTCTTTCAATAACAGTAACCATCAAACACAGATCCAGAGATGGGATAAGGTATGTATCTCTCTCTCTCTCTCTCTCTCTCTCTCTCTCACACACTCACACACACACACACACACACACACACACACACAAACACAGCAGTTGCAGGGAGCAGGAAGATCCTCTGAGAAGCCGCTCAAGGGAAGAAGCCAAAGTGAGCAGATCACCAGAAAAGCTTTAGTTGGAGGTGACAGAGAAATTGATCCAAGCATGGAGTTTACTTGACACCGTAGAGCATCAGCCATCCGAGGACATTTTAAGTAGAAGGCTGATTTAACTCCTGGGCCTCTTGCTGAAAGCCATGTTATCTTCGCTATGGTAGCGTAACTTGTCTTAGCCTCAGTTTCCTCATCATGGATATAACAGGTTCCACCTCAATCATAACAAATATGAACTATGATGATGCATAAAAACTGGATAGAATCCCTGGTATAAAGGAGAGGCTCCTTACATTTGATGTCTGGACATTACTACCACTATGGTTATTATCACTATTTACCTATAATGAAGGGGACAGGCACAGAACTTAGTAGGTAGTATTTTGAACAAATGCAAGGTAGGCAGCACAAAGTGACACCCAACTTCTCTATCCTTATCAAAATGAAGAAATTAGGGAGAAACGAGATGAAATAAGGTGTCTGGTGCCACAAAGACAAGAGCAACACAGATGAAATTCAAATTGAAGCATTTAACTTTGTCTTGATAACTTAGCAGTTAGTCCATCTGATCTGAGAGTTTCTTAGATTTATCTAATCTCCCCACATTTCCCAGATTGTGACACCTTCCCTTTTAGTTTCTGTCCGGAATATTGTTGCTCTCTTCTCAGACTCATCACCTTCTATCACCCCAAGAGCTACAGATCAAAGATTTATCAACTGAGTCCTTGTAAGCCCTCTGCCAAGACCACCAGAAAAGTGAGTTTTCCTTTCCCTTCCTTGGGTTCACATTGACAGGTGAATGATTTCCATTTTGATCAAAGCTACTGTCTACTCCTTTACATCTGACCTCTTAACTGTGTGTACACAGAAGGCATCAAAGGGACAGCTGGAAATCAGACATGTCACTGTGTTAGTGTGTACCTATGTGAACATTATGGTTAACACACATACTCACAGAGATATACAAAGTCATAGATTTTGTTTGATTTTTCTAATTGACATATATATATAATAAGCTTTATGTTTCTTGTGAGTTTTTCTTGCACAAAGACATTGTAAACTCATCAGTGCTGTCATTTGTCAGAACAGTTATCCACTGGCAGGAGTAAATGAATGCATATCCTGCCATTATCTATCTATCTTGGTGAAGTATCTATCTTGGTTTTGCTTCAAGACTGGCTCAAGTTAGGAAATCCAAAGAAATGAATAGCAAGAAGTATTATCTTTTGACTTTGCTCTCTGTTTTCTGTGAGAGAATACCAAAACCCCAGTGCTCTTTGCATGATCACATTCTTGCCACAGAAAACCAAATATATGAAAGTAGCATCACACATATTGGGTTCCAAAAGCATAATTGCACAGATTTACTCTTTCAAGAAAAGAAGACTAATTTCACATGGTACGTTGAACATAACAATGATAAACCACTTAAACCAGTTATTTCCATAACTTGGAGATCATTTTGCTTAGCCTCATCTTATGTGTTCATATATTCATAGCTATTAAGATATTGTGATCATCTGCTAGGCATATCCTAGACATATACTAATTATTACTAATGAGGGAAACTATATAGTGTATATTTCACAGATAAAAGGCGAACCAATGCAACAGCAATACTTAGAAGACAATATGCAGTATACCAACTGTACAACTGGGGGAAGGGAGTTTGGGAAAGGGAAGGTGGGACAAAAGTGAGGGAGGAGGTAATAAGTTTGATAAGAAATGTACTCCCTGCCTTATGTATGAAATTGTAACCACTCATTGCATCACTTTGACAATAAATAAATTCATTAATTAAAAAAAAAGAGAAAGGGAGGCCAAAGTTGAAAAGGCAAATTCTATATCAAATCATGATCTGCCATGCCACACCAGCCTGGTTTTAAAACAGTAACAAGGTAACTTGTGAAAGTCATAAGCCATATTTTCTTTTCTTTTTTTTTATTTTTGCCATTCCTGGGGCTTAGACTCAGGGCCTGAGCACTGTCCCTGGCTTCTTTTTGCTCAAAGCTAGCACTCTGCCACTTGAGCCATAGCGCCACTTCTGGCCATTTTCTGTATATGTAGTGCTGGGGAATCGAACCCAGGGCCTCATGTATACGAGGCAAGCACTCTTGCCACTAGGCCATATTCCCAGCCCATATATATATTTCTTATTTGAAGTTCAGTTCTATATTGATTGGATTCATCCACGCTCAAAATCTCAACAATTAAACAACCTAACCACCTAAGAAGATTAATACACTTAAATACAGAGGTTCTAAGTTCCAGTATCTCTGAATGTGAGCTTATTTGGAGACAGGATGTGTATAAAGACAACGTTTATAAGTCAAACTGAGGTGGATAGAGTGAGTACAAATCTAGTATGACTGGCATCCTTATTAGGGAAGAAATTTGGACACAAAGATATAGGAAATTCACAAAAGATGGCTATCTACAAAGCAAGGAGAGTGGCCTGGACCAGGTGATTCCTTTATCATCCTCAGAAAGAAACAATTTTGTCCCTATCTTCATGCCATACTTCCAGCAATTCTCAGTGTGAAAATATTTATCTTTCTCAAGCTACCTGGTCCATGGCACTTTGTGACAACCTCCCTTACACACTAATACTGAGCTACAAAACAAACACTGGAGGACTCCAGGCAACGATGTGAATGATTCCAAGCTATTGCAGCCTCGTGGAAACCCTCACTTTTAAAAGAAGCAAATAGGAAATATTATTTTCTATGACTATTGACTTGGGAGGAGAAAAAAATCTTAGGACCTGTATGAGATCAGCAGGTGCAAATTTATAAATGTTTAAGTGCCTTGTACATTAAAGCTATTAGCTAATGTGATACCTCTACCATCTCTTGGCTTATGGTTTTATTTGTTACTGTTTTATTTTAAATAGCCAAAAGTCTCAGTGTTAGTCTTGGTCCCCAACTAGTGACAGTAACTTAAGAGGTGGTGGGAACTGTCGGAGATGGGGCATAGCTGGAGGAAATAAACCACCAGAGTTTTTTTTACACCTGGTCATTCTTGCTCCCTGCTTCCTGTGTATCATGACACAAATAGCCTCTACCACATGATTGTGTGCTACACCAGGGACACCTAGAATCACCTTAGCTAGAAAACATGCCTTGAAACTTTCAAAACTGAGAACTCAAATGAGAGTTTCCCTCCAGTTTTTCGTGCCAGGTATTTTGTCATAGTAACAACAGTCTAACAAAATTATAGAAAAGTGCCCCAGGCTCATACAGAGAACACTTGATCTCAGCTTATGCTGCTATTGTGGGCAGTAATGGCCTAGCTGGAGGAAGTAGACCTTTTTTTTCTGGTGTGTGTGTATAGGGGGAGTGGTGGTGACTTTGAAGGTTACATCTGGTTGTTGGTTCTTCCTCTCTCTCTCTCTCTCTCTCTCTCCTCCTCCTCCTCTTCATCTTCTTCTCTCTCCTCTCTCTGCCTCTCTCTCTCTCTGCTTCTTCATCTATACTCTCCTTATGTTATAATGTCCAGCACCACATCATGCCCAAAATAATGGAACTATCCAACCACATACTACCACCACTGAGATTGTAATCCAAAATAATTCCTTCTCTCTAGTGGTTTGTGTCAGGCTCTTTTGTTACAATGACACAAAGTCTAATACAATGGAAAATATGTGTTAGGGTTTTTTTTAATTCCAAAATTCAACATCAGGAGTAGTAGAAGAGGAAGGTAAGGAAGGTATAGAAGAGCAGGCTTAAAAGGAAATCTTACTTTACTGAACACTGATTGTCAGCGACTCAGAACTGTTTCTTCTCTTGCCTCTGCACAGAGAGTTTTCTATTGCTTTCCTCGGCCCTCATCCCCACTGAGCAATTCTGCTTCTTTCTGGCTCCATTTTACACACTCTGGCTGGCACTTTCATCCATTCTCATGGTTTCTAATATCATCTAAAGAGACTCCGATTCCAGTAGTGCATCAGAACTTACTCTACATCCTGGCTCTAACTCTACTTGCTTGTGGGTAACTTAGAGCAAATAGTTCAGCCAACGTCTCAGTTTCTTCAGATAATGACAGTATGGCCATCTTAGGCTATTATACCGGTTGAATGAGGAATTTTCTGTAAGTTTTTAGCACAGGCTTTGCCCAGAGTGAGCATTCAATAACTGAATTAAAAGAGAATTTAAAATTCATCTTTCAGGGCTGGGGATATGGCCTAGTGGCAAGAGAGCTTGCCTCCTCTACATGAGGCCCTGGGTTTGATTCTGGCCCTATATCTGGCCCTATCTTTATGAGTATTCTTCCTTTATCCTCATCTGTGAAGGTAGCCAGCAGAGAATGGAAGATTGAATACAAAATGAATCCAATTAGAAAGAAAACATCCTCCCTTAAAGTCTTCCTAAGAGGTACTTTTATGCAGGAAAGGAGGAAACCAAGAAAAGGGAAAGGTCAACATTAAGAATGAGAGGGCTGGGGATATAGCCTAGTGGCAAGAGTGCCTGCCTCGGATACACGAGGCCCTAGGTTCGATTCCCCAGCACAACATATGCAGAAAACGGCCAGAAGCGGCGCTGTGGCTCAAGTGGCAGAGTGCTAGCCTTGAGCGGGATGAAGCCAGGGACAGTGCTCAGGCCCTGAGTCCAAGGCCCAGGACTGGCCAAAAAAAAAAAAAAAAAAGAATGAGGAGGGGGCTGGGGATACGGCCTAGTGGCAAGAGTGCCTGCCTCATATACATGAGGCCCTGGGTTCAATTCCCCAGCACCACATATACAGAAAATGGCCAGAAGTGGCGCTGTGGCTCAAGTGGCAGAGTGCTAGCCTTGAGCAAAAAGAAGCCAGGGTCAGTGCTCAGGCCCTGAGTCCAAGGCCCAGGACTGGCCAAAAAAAAAAGAAAGAAAGAAAGAAAGAAAAGAATGAGGAGGAATAAATGTCTATGAGCTTCCTGGAAAATTGGGGAAGTTACTGAGGATGTGCTGTGTGTGTACATGTATATGATGCTTTGATCATGTCCCAATCCTTGAAGGAGGTATACCTGCTTAATTTTTTGTGGACATTATAGTCATCATATGTAGCTCACCTGTGGTCATAATTTGTCTATGCAGATAGTGCACTGGCTTCTGCTTGGTAGGAAACAGAAGGAAATTATACATTTCTAAGTACTGTATGATCTATCTAAAATTCCACATCTTAACAACTTCTTTAAAAACACAAATGCCACCAGGTGCTGGCAACTCCTGCCTGTAATCCTAGCTACTCAGGAGGCTGAAGTCTAAAGCTAGCCAGAAAGCAAAGTCCATGAGAAACTTGTCTCCAATTAACCATGAAAAAAGCCAGAAGTAGAGCATTCAAATGGTACAGCATTAACTTGGAGCACCAAATGCTTAGGGAGAGCACCCAGGCCCTGAGTTAAAGCCCTAGGACTGGCACCCATAATAAATAAATGAATAAAAAATAAATAAGTGAAAACATAAGTGCCTTTTAGATGTATCTTTGAGGATGGACAAATGTTAAGATATTCCCAATATCTTATGTCTATAATCCCAAACCAAGAGAAACTGAAGCCAATATGAGTTCCAAGCCATCCTGATATATATATATATATATGTATGTATATATATATATACATATATATATACATACATATATATCACAAAAAGAGTTGTCCTATTCATCATGTATCACAAATTTCAGGTGATGGATTTCAAACTAGTTTATCTTCTAAAAAAACATTGGTGGCACAAGTTTGAACTCAAGACATATTAGACAAGTACTCTACCATTTGAGTTACACCCTCAACCCTAGGAGATGGATTTTAGAAGAGCTTAAGTTCTGGGAAATTCACCTTCATAGGCTCAGGAGAATCAAGTAATGCACTTAAGATGGTATGTTGGTTGTTGAAAAACTGTCCTTTTGCATGTTCTAGTAATATGTGGAAACCAAAGTAAGGACCCCTCAGGATAAAATCTTAGGCAAGGAAAATTCATATTTCATATTTTGATAAATACTTCTAAATTACCACCCAAAAAGTAGAAAAGCTGTACTAAATCATCCTCCCAATTGAATAGGAAAGTTAATATCCCCATCTGGGCTCTCCTATTTCTGTGCACAAATCTGTGCTCTCTCTTTCCCCCATTCTCTGTATCCGCAGCCCACCATACACACACACACCATGTGGTGAGCAACTTGTGTCAAAAAAATAGAAAGACAGAAAGACTCATTTCTTTCCATAGTGCCAGAATTTACCGCATTACAACATATCCACAAGCTGCATAAATTTCACTGGCATGCTTTCAGAACTACTACTAATGCAACTTGATGGGCAAGTGACAACACAGGTTCTCTTTGTTCCAATTTTAATTACACATATGAACTCTCAGATCACACATTACCTTTCATTAAATGACAGTGCAGGTAATGCTAAGAAAGAATTTAAAGACTTGCATGGTTCACAAAAGCTGTCCTGGAGGCCCAAACAGAGACAGCTGATAGAGACAGAGGAGGGAAATCTCTGAAGGAGATAAGAACTTATGCTAAACCCACGTTATTGAAGGCACAGAGCTGTCTAAAGCAGATATGGGCAACAGGCTATTTCCAGTGTCACTTTGAAGTGGGCAGTGTCAAACCCATTGCTTTATAAAATGAAGGTGGTCAAGGCCATGCATGACCTAAACTTGCTGTTCTGTACATTAAGTAACCCAGAGCAGACCTAGGAAGTTCTTCTCAAATTCTTTATCAAAAACTCCTCTGTCCGCTACCCCCAAACCTAGAAAGCCTACAATTGACCTGTGTATTATCCTTCTCCTCTCTTGTTTAACTGAGAGATTCTTTTCCAAAGGGAATGCTGTGAGGTTTCTTTCCGACAGAATTCCTTCAGGTCCTTGTCTCAGGCAATCAGTGCCCACTACCACCTGCTTAAGACTGTGTGTGTGTGTGTGTATGTGTGTGTGAGAGAGAGAGAGAGAGAGAGAGAGAGAGAGCACAGGGTTTGAGCTCAGGGTCTCATTCGTGCTAGGCTGTGGCTTCACCACTTGGAAGCCCCATTTCTTGCTAGTTCCCTATCACGAAGCTTTCCACCAGGCCTGCCCTGGAACCCCATCCTTTTGCTCTCAGTCTCCTGAGTAGTGAGGATGGTAGGTGTGAAGCAATAGCACCTAGCTAACACTCTTCACCTTACTCCACTCTCGTTTTCCTCCCTCTTTGGGCCCTCTGACACTTGTTTCTCCTCTTGTCCAAACCTTCAAAGTTGGAGTCTGGGGTTCTGTCCCTGGCCTGTACATACTCTTTCTCCCTGGGGTTTACCACCCCCTCGGGCCTCCCACTTGAGCCACCATCACTCCTGGGTCTTCGAGGATCTTTGTCTGTGGTGGATGGGAAGCCATACCTGGGTAGGATTTCTTCCAGGATTTTCTTAGCCACTATATTCGCAGTCTCATGCTTTGTTGGATAGGCTTCAACACATCCTGAAAAGGTGTCTACAAAAACTAGCAAATATTTGTATCCAAATTTTCCAGGTTTGATTTCTGTGAAATCTACTTCCCAATATACGCCTGGTCTATCCCCACCGAGGCGAGCTCCTTTAGTCATGCTTTGTTGATTGGGGGCATTGGTGAGCTGACAGGGCTTGCACTTTTTAACAATATCTTCAATAAGTTGATTTCCTTGTCTAATTTTCACTTTGGAGTGTCAGAGCAAGTCCTGCATTTTTCGGGTTCCCATGTGAGAAGCTCAGTGGATTCTCTTAAGGATCTCCTTACCCAGCCCTTGTGGCAAGATAAGTTTCCCTTCACAAGTTTTCCACCAGTCATTGTTTCCTTCTCTGTGCAAGGGTTTTGTGGGCCATGGGAATTTTCTTTATCCACTCCAAGCCTTCTTGGGAATACTGGGGCACAGGAGGCAAAGCTCATGGCCCTGGGTCTACTAAAGTCTGTTCCCAGGTACTCTGACTTGTCTGGCTGATTTAGGCACAGGGATTTTCAGCACAGTCTATGTGCATCTGACAGCCAACGCTTGCTCTCCTGACTGGCTGGGGAACTGATCTCTGATGACCTAAAAAGTTACCTTTGCATGCCTTTAACAGATCTCAGTAAGGACACAATCTCAGGTCTACAAGCTTTCTTTCCTAAACAGATGTATCAGCTTAAAATTCTCACTGCCAGTCAGAGCTTTGAGTAAGTGCAGGGGGTTGAGATTTTAATCTGTCCTCTCATTTGACAAACTTACCCTGACTAACCACTATCACAGATGACTGGCAAGTTCCTGCCCAGTAGACAGACATGGGCATTGGAAAGGCATGCTTATGAACTATTCTTCTAGGACTTCCCGGCTTTGATTAACTTTTGAAAGGCCAAACAGGAGTGACTCTAGGATCTGACACCATCTCTGCCATCCAAGCAGCGGCTTACTGCCTCTGGATGCTCCATCACTTTTGTCCCAGAAGGAGTGACTTTTCACTGGACTTGGACTGAGGGCCTGAGCGCTGTCCCTCAGCTCTCCAGCTCAAGACTAGCACCCTACCACTTTTGGGCTCCACACCACTCTGTTCCCAGCACTCTGCTGGCTGATTAGAGACAAGTCTCTCACAGGGACCTTTCTCTGCCCAGGCTGGCTTTGAACCACATATTTCAGATCAGTGAGTCTTACAAGGGGCCACTTTACTCCAATTATAAGCAACAAGGTGGTCCACACAGAAGTAGTTTTTAAGCATGCTCTAACCTGGAACTTATTAAGGGTCAGTATTAGATCTCAACAAACTTGTAGGAATCACCTGTGCTTCTCTGTGGGCCTGCTGGAAACTGTTACAAAAAAAACTACAAAGAAGCTGGAATGGCAATTAAACATTTTGCTAGCCATAATTCTCCTTTTCTCACTTTGCAATAATTATTTAGGACAATTTTACTTCCAAATTTCTTATCTAGAAACGTATTCTTGATTTCCAAAGCCTTTTTAACACTAACACAACACTTCAACTTTTATCTGCATCAGAAAAACTGAAGCTCACAGGCATTCTGAAACCAGGTGCCGCCCTTTGCCTATGGGCTGCTTGTTTCAAAAGAGCCTCTTTTATTTTTTCTTCAGTCCCAATTACTGCATGGCATGAAGACCTTTGAATTTTTCCTTAATGCAAGAATTACAATTGGAAATACTTATCCATTCAGCTTTCCAGTATATTAGTGAGAAACATTGGCCCATTTTTCCATTTCTTCCTACATACATAGAGTTAATGAGAGTTTACTTCTATCCGCATTAGTTTAGTATATATATGTCCTTTTAAATCCAAATTTCTGACACTTAGCTCTGATTTTTTTTTTATTTTAATTAAAGAACCCTGAGAAATCCCTTAAAGCATTTGGATCAACATCTGCTGGGGGGCCCATGCAAGGTGAGCGCGAACCGAGGCTGCGGGCCAGTGGCTCGCAGGGCCTTCTCAGGGCTGCACAAAGTGGAGGGGAGCGTCCGGTAGGGGAAGGGTGACGAGACAGCGGAGGCCATCCCCCACCTTGCTCATCCGTCACGTGTCTCAGGATCGAGGCGCTTAACTCGGGACCCAGGGGACCAGCCTAATACCCGTCTGTGGGCTCCTCGAGATGGGGCATTGAGCCCCTCTCCTCATGAGCAGCGGGGGAGCTGTCTCTCTCCCAGGCCTAGACGTCCTTCTTTACTGTGCCTGGGGCAAAGCAGTCCTTAAAGGCCTGAAAGATTGGGAAAAAAAAAACATGAGAGGGAGCTCGTCTCCCAGGTCAAGTTCCCTGCTTTCCACTTCCTGCTCTAACCCATCCCACATCTCCCAGGAGAGCAGATTAGCTTCTGCCAGCCAAGGGACAACATGTGTCAATTTCTCCCAAATCTTTATGACCTGGGAGTCTGAGATATCCTGTCCAGCATTTTGGAGCATGAATCTCAGCACCCGGAAGGCTGGATTACACAGCTGGCTTGGAGTTTGCCCCATTCTTCCTGGGGAGACGCTTACCTATGGAGACTCACTTCACCGGGCTCACCGTCCTCTGCTCCACGTTCAGGCACCAGCTGCAGGGGTTCCTGCACCCTGGGTGCTCTCCCAACCAGCGGGAGAGGTGAGGAAGCACACCCTGCCGAGGGTGAACCCAGAATAGGTAATGAGACACAAGTCACTTGCAGGTAGCCCAACCCAACCTTTCTGCTGTGGTTAGTCAGTCGACTCGGGAGAAGTTCAAGACTGCTCTCCGTTTATTGGTGCGGACCCGATCTTAAGTATGGGCAATGACGGCAGGAAGAGGAGGGTGTAACATACCTAGCCAGGGGCTATGATTGGCGGTCCGAGCTGTCAGTCAAGGGCAGAAGGCCATGGGACCTCCCTAAGGGGCAGCGTAAGTCTACGTCACTACTAGCAGGACCGCCCCCAGGTTACTGCCGGCCGCCATCTTGCTGCACCTGATGATGGGTAAGGCAGGCAAGGTGACACACCCAACCTAAGACTGGTGGGTTCGCTTCTTTAAACAAAGACGGGGGAGATGTAGGGAGCTGGCAGCAAAGTTTATCCTGACCTCTGGCTGTGGTGTTATCTCAAGGAATGTGTTAAGATTTGGCTTAATTGACAGCCAGCACTTACCAAGATGTTTTACTGTGTCCATAGGAGCCCAGTTTATGTTAACCATTCAGCCTTGTCTTGTGTTACTGCCTCTTGTTATTTACCGACTTAAAAGCTTTCTTATTTTCTTAAACTTTAGTAACCCTATGCCATTCCCTGGCTCCCAAACTGCATGTAAGCTGGAAGTTAAGAATAAACGCTGCTGCAGTCTTGAGCTACAAACTTGAGCTGCATACCTCCTGAACCCCATCTTTCGTCTCTTGTCTTTTTCTCTTGTCTTGTATTTTTCTTTTTCTTTACTCCTTGCCCCCTTAATCAGGATTCCCTTTCGTTGCCGGCTGGCTCCAGCATTCCACTGGGCTGGCAGACCCTGCATGTATGTTTGCCTGAAGAGCTAGGGTGTCAGCCAATGACAGGTATGACCTCCCATGTGGGGGCAACCTAAGACAGGCACATTCTCGAGTAAGGTGCCTCCTGCTACTTAAAAACAGAAGGGGGAGATGTAGGGCACTGGCTTGCAGCTTTAAGAGGCGGTCCTAGCAGGCCCACTTCTTCTCCAGCCCTGGGGCCACTAGCCCCGCCTGCCTTCTCTGGGTCTGGAACCAGAAAGGCAGCTCTAACCAGCCCCGCCTCCCACCTCGGACCACATGTGCGCCAAGATGGCTGCGGGTGATGAACTCAGAGGCAGTCCTGGGGGCTGTGACAACTGCCCTTAGCGGAAGTCCCATGATGTCACTCTTGGTAGACAAGCCTAACCAGCCTATCACCATGCCTAGCTAGCTGCTCCAAATCCCTCTCCTTCCTGCCACCATTACTGCTATATAAATCCAATCCCAGAATAAAGGCCTTGGATGAATGCTTGACTTCTCCCCAGATCGCCTGCGTGTCTTCTCTGGGCTGCACGCAGGCGGTAGGCTGCTCTTCTACCTCTTCTCAGCTCAACCCCATGGGATATGCTCAGTGCTTCTCCTGCTGGCGGGGGAAACAAATGGGCCAAGAATCCCAACAACTTAGCACTTGTTTCCCTCTTCCCTCGTAAGGGTGCGTGGTCCATCACCACCTACTTGTATCTTGCCTGCCAATGCTCTTTCACACTGACAGAGGAGGAACCACTCTGCTTGGGGATCTCCTATTGTCGAGGCATGGGACAGCATCAGTCTTCTAAAGTAGTCCTTTCCTTAAATTGCTTATAGCCCCTGCCTTGGTCATTTGTTAGGTCTCTAGTAAGAGGAGTTAGTCAGTCAGATTTTACAGACATTTCTGCAGCTGCTGAGCCCCAGGGAGAAGGAGGTATGCTGCTCGCCATCTTACCCTGTGTCTATGCAGGACCTTTCTGCTGCTGTTGGAACTATAGGCAGCTTGCTGCTCTCCACCTTACCCTCTATGGTCCTCCTGTTTGGTTTTGAAGTGTCTGGATCTTGGGCAGGTGAGGTGCTGGTCTCTTCCTCCTCCTCATTTCTCCTAGAGGTGGTTTCCTATATTATTTTGATTGGATGTGGCTTTTTGCATATCCCCTAGCCTCAGCCAGCTACACAGAGTGGACACACAAAACATCAGAGGCCTTCTAGTAAGATACTGTTCTTCTTGGCACACATTCTCCTTTGTTCTACGCTTCAGTTTTTGAACTCATGAGACAGAGTCCTAAGAAGCCTCTTGTGTCAGACTCACAGCAGAGCTACAGCACTAGCAGGATCTACCTATGGCTGAGCGCCAACACAGAGCAGGCACGTCTGCTGCTGAGCTGCAACACAAAGCAGTTGTTGCCTGATACAGGGTTGCAGCAGTAGGGGCATCTCTGCTGGCTATGGAGCCAGAAGGAACATGACATCAGAAGGAAGACATGCACATGCAACTTTAGCAAGGTTACATACACAAGACACATCTGTATCCATTTAAATTTATCCCCTCCATCATATTTAATAGTTTTCACAAACTATGCTGATGTTGGTTTTGGTTCATTAAATCCTATGTAAAAATTTCCATTTTAAAGCTTATAAACATACCTTAAGGGAGCTAGTGCAGCCCGGTGGCCGAGCGGAGGTTTTTTAGAAGCGCTGGGGTCCTATCTCCCGTTCGCCAAACCCGAGGAGGAGCCGGGTTTCCTCAAACCAGCCCTACTGTCCGCTGCTCCCTCGCTGGGCTGCCGCAAGCTACCGGGGTTTAGCTGGCCCGAACAAGGCTGCCCGCGTTCCTTCTCCTTTTTTCCACGCGGATGTTTTTGGCTGCAATTGCATGAAATCCCAATGGTGTAGACCAGTGGTGATGGATCTAGGAGTTTACCAACTGAGACATTTTTCAATCTCTTGTCATCTTTGCTGGGAACTGAAAACGCCTCTGTGAGACTTGACAATAGCCCCTCTGGTGCAAGTGTGGTAGCTATCGACAACAAAATCGAACAAGCTATGGATCTGGTGAAAAGCCATTTGATGTACGCAGTTACAGAGGAAGTGGAGGTTCTGAAAGAGCAAATCAAAGAACGACTAGAGAAAATTTCCCAGCTGGAGCAAGAAAACAATCTGCTTAAGACACTGGCCAGTCAGACTGGCTCCCCTCCTGCTACCACGCAGCCAGGACCACACAGCCCCCGGCCCAGCCAGCGTCCCAGGGCTCAGGACCAACCGCATAGCCTCCTATGCCCCGCAGAATGCAGAACTGGCTGCTGCTGTCTGAACTGAACAGACCAAGAAGATGTGCTAGGGAAAATCCGCCTCCACAGTCACCCATTTCATTGTTCGCTGCAAAAGGGACGTTGACATTATCTCTTCTTTCCAGTATTAAAACACTCATATGCTTTTGGCTTGAAGAAATGTGCTAGTTGGGTGAATTAAAGGTTAATCAGAATTAGAATGGATGTTTCCTGTGCACCTTGGCAGATATCTGAGGAATGGTTTCATTGACACTGAGGAGCTGTGTGCCTTTCCATCCCTTCCTGCTGCCTACCCCCTTCCAAGAGTCCTCTCTCCTGCCTGCACCTTGTGTGGGGTTCCTCAAGGACTTTGGGCCCTATGTTCTCTTCTCGTCCCCCATGAGGAACTAAAGAGAGGCCAGAGACAAACTAAAATGAGGGTGGATACAGTCATTATACAAGTTGGCGACTGTCACCAAAGTCCATAAGAACACACACACACACACAATAGTACTGTGCCTCTTTTCTGAAACATTGGATGACACAAAACTATTAATGACAAAACGGTGACAGGTAGCTGGGACCTAGGCTATCTTACTATGAAGGCTGTTTTGCTTATTGTATATTTGTGTATGTAGTGTAACTATTTTGTACAATAGAGGACTATAACTATTTAGGTTGTACAGATTGAAATTTAGATGTTTCATTGGCTGTATGAAGAGGTGTGGATTGTCCTTTCTAGAGAGATCAACATAAAAACTGCAATATGACAAAAATCACACCTGAAGAAATTTTAAGAATTTGGCACAGTTTAGTCACTTTGTGTACTTTGAAATGTAGCTGCTGAATATCCTGAAGTGAATCCCTGTTCACTGAAGTCTTTCCAATGAGCTGGTTGAATACTTGGAATAATGATCAGTCCTAGCTAATGAGTGGATTTCCCAGTAGGAGTTTCTGCATATTACCTGTATAGTAGTTATATGCATATGTTTCTGTGCATGTTCTCTACACAGTTGTAAGGTGTCACTGTATTTAACTGTTGTACTTGTCAACTTTCAATAAAGCATATGAAATGTTGATAAAAAATACCTTAAAATTTTCCCATTAAATTTCTTATTAAGGACTGGGAATATGGCCTAGTGGCAAGAACGCTTGCCTTGTATACATGAAGCCCTAGGTTCAACTCCTCAGCACCATATATGTAGAAAAAGCTGGAAGTGGTGCTGTGGCTCAAGTGCTAGAGTGCTAGCCTTGAGCAAAGAGAAGCCAGGGACAGTGCTCAGACCCTGAGTTCAAGCCCCATGAATGGTAAAAAAAAACAAAAAAGAAAAACCAATTCTTATTAATATTAGACTTGTTTTGGTAAATGTACCAAAAGGATATTGTTTAAATATTGGCCTTGTATATGTCATATTGCTAAATTCTTTTACTAAATATAGTATGCACTGCTTCCTTAAAGAAGTTGTCTTTAGATTTGAATGCCTTTTTTCTTACCTCCCTCTTGCACTAGTTATAATTTCAGTATGATGTTCGATAGAAGTCATGGAAACAGACATGCCTGACTTTGTCACTAACACTAGAGGTCAATACATTTTTTTTCTGCATTAAATAGGATGTCAGCTGTAAATGAAATGCCATTAGGCAAATCTCATGAAAATTTAGTTGGCTGTGTCATACTATGTTCACTTTTTATTATAGCTTGGCTACAAATTTATTAATATATTATTGTAATGAAGAAAAGCAAGGAGAATGAAATTTAAAAAAAAAAAAAACCACCATCAATGTATTGCTTGGCACTGGTGGCTCACACATGTAATCCTAGATATTCAGAAGGCTGAGACCTGAGATTCATCGTTCAAAACTAGACAAGCAATTATGTCTGTGACACTCTTCAATTAAGCACACACACAAAGAAAGCCAGAAGTAGAGCTGTGTTCAAAGTGGTAGAGTGTTAACCTTGAGCAACAATGCACAGGGACAGTTCCCAGGCCCTGAGTTCAAGCCCTAGATTGGCACACACAAAAATTATTTTTTCTATGAATATCTTACAAAATTAGAAGAGGGAAGGAGAAAAGGGGTGGATTGAGTGGATGGGTGAAAATGTTCAAATGGGGAGAGATTCATCAACTATGCTAAATGGCAACTCCTTTGTACAACTATTTAAGATAATACAAATATTTTTTTAAAATATTGTTAGCTGTTCACTGGGGGCTTATGCTTGTAATCCTAGCTACTCCGGAGGTTGAGATCTGAGGATCCTGGTTTAAAGCCAGCCCAGGCAGGAAAGTCTGTGAATCTCTTGTCTCTGATTATCTACCAAAACAGCCAAAAGTCAAGGTGTGGCTCAAACAGAGAAAGCTAGCTTTCAGCACAAAAGCTCAACAATTGAGTTCACGCCCCAGGACTACCATACAAATAAAACAAAGAAAAACATATTGCTAAGCATATATTGTATCTAGTAAAAGATTTCTCTTGCATCTTTTGAAATGATAAGGTTTTTCCTTTTTAGGCCCATTTATGGTATTCCTGTTTCCAGTTTAAATTCTCTGTATGCATCTTCACTTGAGCTGAAGGAAGAAAGGAAAGTCAGGAACTAAATCAGACAGTACTACCCCTGACAGATGAACATCCCTTCCTTCTGAAATTCATCCCTTTACCCATCCTTATATCTCACTCTGCCCCCTCCTTTCTTTAAACCTTGACACTGTAATACCAACAGGAAACCATGAATTAGGGGATGATGAGCTAAAATGATCTCATTGAATCAAATGAAACAGAGCACAGGACCCACCTCCTTGTAGTCAGCCTGTCACTGCTGCTCTCCATTCAAAGGATAAAAAGCTTTTTTAGAGTTCTCGACCAGGAAGACAGCAGCAGCACATTTTTCTGCAACGTTTGGCAACCTTCTTCAGCCTTTTCCAAAGCCTGCCTCTGAGCCCCATCACTGCCTCTGTGCCCCTGCTGGGTGTTTCTGCTACAGTTGTTTCTGAGGCTATCTCACTTCTTTCTTCTGTCTCCCCTGGGTCCTTGCACTCTTGAACAGAAGGTTCCAGATGTGGGGCAGCCGAGCTGATATCCCTCTCCCCCTCTGTGTTCCATGTCCACAAATTGTATAAGATGTTGGGGAGAGAACCAGCCCTTTTGCCCATCTGCTGCTGCTTCTCAGGGGCTGGGCAGGTCAGTTCCCTGGGTTGGCCTGTGGGGATGGACTTTGCTGCTGCTGCTGGAGCAGGGGTAGACTGGCTGCCCTCAGTCTTCCCATCTGTTACAGATGTGCTAGGGCTCCAGAGGATATAGGGGAGGCAGACAGACCTGGTGCCCTTCCTGCCACCCTCCTCCTCCTGCTGCTCATCAGGCAGGCCAGCAGCAGGGTGGCGCACAGGAGCACTGGCTCGCTTGAAGGGCAGGTTTCGGCAGGATGAGTCCACAGGGGAGGGACAAGGTGGAGGCCCAGGAAGGGGGTGCCGCACTAGACAGGTCAATTCTTGGCCCTGCTCTTGTTGGTCTTGCAGAATCTTGAAAGTGGCGCTGGCAGCATTGAAAATCCTGCCAGAGAGGGCTGCCTGCACCTCCTCTGGGGGAATCCCTAAGTAGGAGTTCATTAGCTGCAAAATGGTGGGGTCTGGCTGCTTCTCAACGGTCTCAATGAGACTTGGTGGTTCTTCCTCAATTTCTCCAAACCAGGAGTGGGACATTACTTGCCAGACAGATGGTCTTAACTTAGGGTTGGCCGTCATCATGTATGACAAAACCCCTAGGAACTCAGGGGAGAGACCTTTTCGAATTTTAAATATTCCGGCTGGCACTTGCTCTTTCAGCACTACCCACGACCTGCCTTTAAAGGGCAGTTCTCCCATCACAATATAGTAGAGTAGCACACCCAGGCTCCAGACGTCCATCTTGGGGCCCTGGTATTTCTGATGCTTGAAAATCTCAGGCGGCCAGTAGGTCATTGTCCCGCACACTCTCTGTAGCTCTTGCCGGGGCAGGAACCGTGTACTCAATCCAAAGTCAGATATCTTGGCTATGCCTCTGCTGTTCAGCAGGACATTTTCTGCCTTGAGGTCCCTGTGAGCAATGCAATGGTCATGGCAATATTTGACCCCTCCCAAGATCTGCCAAAATATTGGTCTGGCCAGCTCCTCCTCCATCCTGCCCACCATTTGCACATAGTCCGCTAGGTCTCCATCTAGGTACTCCATAACTAAATACATCCGCTCCTCTGTCTCTACCACCTCGAATAGCTTGACGATGTTCTGGTGCTCCACAGACTTTAGGATGTCCACTTCTGTCATAAAGAACTCACTGTCAATCTTGTTCAGGATTTTCACGGCCACCAGGGAGTCTGTGAGCAGGTGCCTGGCCAACTTGATGGGGGCAAAGGCCCCCCGAGCGATGGTTCTCAGCACCTCATAATGAGCCCCACGTAGCTCTTTGGTTGTGGAAATGACCTGAGGGTCCCACAGGA
Organism: Perognathus longimembris pacificus; assembly: GCF_023159225.1. NCBI lineage: Eukaryota > Metazoa > Chordata > Mammalia > Rodentia > Heteromyidae > Perognathus > Perognathus longimembris. The sequence goes on along the minus strand of NC_063162.1, from coordinate 131,868,536 downwards.
ACCTCACCTGTCTACGCTTTCTAATCATCCTACACAGCACCCTAGTGACGCTGTCTAGGGAGAAACTAAATGAACAAATAAGGACAACGAAACCAAAAGTAATCAAATATAACAAAAAGTAAAATACAAGGAAATGGAATGCAATAGGCCAAAATACACAGAAATAAAATACAATGAAATGGTATATAATAAAATATATAATAGGTGATAAAGGACTAAAATCTCTACAAAGCCTATGATAACTAATGAATACTAAAATGTAAATATATAATGAATGAATAAAATGTAACTACTATCTAATAAACACCTAAGACCTAAAATGTAAATGTAGAAGAAATAGATGAATAATAATAGTAATAAAATGAACAAGAGACCTAAATGCTATCTAATTCTGAACAAGGAAAGTAAAAAAAAAATTAAGTCAAAATATAAGTATAATGAAAGTAAAACTAAAATAATAAAAGTGAAATAAGTAAAGCAAAAACTAGGGGAAAAGGTAATATAAAGAAAATAAAGCTAAAACAACAAACAGGAAAACAAAAAAGGCAAAAAAACAAACCAAAACCAAAGTCCACAAGTCAAAGCCAAATCACGATCCAAATCCAAAAACCCTAAAATCCAACCAAATCACAAAACCGAATCCACAAACCAACAAATCACCACTTAACCAACCAACCACCTTACCTCCAACCACCCAACTACCTACGAGAATCCACCTGTCACCGTCCAGTATATATACAGTCATGGTTATTGTTACCTCACAATGGCATCAGTGATGTCAGGGCCACCCCAGGGCCCCAGCCTATCTGGGCATCGCCCGCTGTGCTCATCTTAGCTCCTGACCTTCAGGACACTTCTTTCATGTGTGTGTTGGACACAGCCTGGCACACAGGACCTGAACACTATCCCTTAGCTTTTATACTCAAAGCTGGTGCTCTACCATTTGGGCCAAGGCCTAAATTCTATCTCCTTGGTTATTCATGCAAGATTATAGGTCCAGGGATTTCCAGTGCCTTTGTATGGTTACCCTCACATGTCAGCCTCCTTCTTAGCTAGGATGACAAGCCTTAGCCTTGGGCTTGTAAGATACTTTGAATTATCATGAGTGGAGTACAATTTTCCTAGGTGGTTATGTAGATTGACCTTGGATATTTCTGTAGCAACCTGGCCAACCAGGTGGGACTCAAACCCACAATAGTAAAGTCACCAGTACACAATCAGGCTAGGAGCCTTTATTAAGCTGCATGCAGTGTCTGTCCCTTACCATCAGGATGGTGAAGAGCAGCCTGGGACTTCAGTAGGGCTGGGTTTTTAAAGACATAAATGACATGACCACACATAGGTGCTCAGGCAAATTCTGTTTAAGTACAAGCAGACATACAGAAGAATTGGCAGCTAGTGATTACAAATAGCAATGACAATTCCAGTAAATGAAGCAATCAAGGCAATGTCTTAGGTAAGCAAAGTACTCTTTTCAATTCTTGGTCCTGAGTGTGACTTGTATTTACCTATTTAATTTCTTAATTTACCTTAAATTTCTCTACCTCTGAAATTTTAGGCTGGTCACCATTGATTTCTTTTACAAAGGTCAAGTAGCTCTATTTCAACCTTTCAGTTTACTCAGCCTCTTCAACTAGGACTAAAGGTGAATTTCTTATCTGGGTGTCTTAATTTCTATCAGTTGCAATCTAGTCAGATGTGTATACTGACATCTATAATCCCAGCTGATTGTGAGGTTAGAATTGTGAAGATAGCACTTTGAAGCCAGCCTGGGCAAAATAGTCCATAAGAATTCATGTCAAGAGAAGAAGCTGGCATTGCGGTGCATGCCTCTCATCCCAGCTAAGCTGACAAGTGAAAAATAAGATGGGGTTCAGGCTCTTGTCTGCAACAAAAGCAAGTCCCTTTCTCAAAAATCACCAAAAAAAAAAAAAAAAAAAAAAAAAAAGCTGGGCACCAGTTGATCATGCCTGTAATCCTAGCTACTCAGGGTGCTGAAATCTGAGGTTCAGGATTCAAAGCCAGCCCTGGCCAAAAAAAGACCATGAGACTCTTATCTCCAATTAACTACCAGAAAATCGGAATTGGCACTGTGGCTCAAGTAGCAGAGTGCTAGCCTTGAGCTGAAGAGCTCAATGCTCAGGCCCAGAATTAAAGCCCCAAGATGCGGGGTGTGTGTGTGGGGGGGGGGGGAACACAGATATAAATGGCTGGAGGCTAGATTCAGTGTCAAAGGTCAGCCTAAGGTCAAACCCACACCTGTCCTATTCTGCAAAATGCATATCATTTCTGCTTTCACATTGCCATTGTTATTAGAATGACCGCAGGAGAGCTACCCTGAACAGACTACTCTTTTCATTCAGTTCAGGTGGAGGTCAAACGTGTTTGATATGACATTTAGAACATACAGTCAGGTTCATTATGAACATTTATCTACCTAGCTGATCCAAAGATGTCCTTCAGGATTCTTTATTATTAATTTCCTCATAAGAAAGAGAGGGGCATCCATTGCTCAAGCCTGTAATCCTAGCTAATCAGGAGGCAGGCTGACTGATAATCTTCCTTCTAATGCAGTCCAAGTAGTAAAGGCCAGCAGAATCTTATCCCCAATTTCACATCTGAGAACCAGAAGGGTCACAGTGGCTCAGAGTGGAAGACTGCTGGCCTTGAGGAAAATTGCTCTAAGACAGAGCCCTGGCTCTGAGGTCAAGACCCATGATCTAACAAACAAAAACCCGCTCAAGGAAGGCCAGGAAGATGTAGCTCAAGAGATTTAACGTAAAACATCATACTAATTGCTGTATTCTGAGAGCAAGAATAATTCATCAAGGCACAACTTAAGGTGAGAAGGGGTTTTATTTACAAAGGGACTTTATTTACAACCTAAAATCCAGAACAGAGCAGCCCTCCATCTCCAAATACTAGCCTGTGACTACCTTGTCCTCGACTGGCTACCCAGAACCCAGACCTGAGACCTGTCCTGACCTGAACTCCAAACCTCCACACCTTAATCTTCAACCACCTCAGCCTCCAAACCTCCAAACAAACCTCCAGAGGAGCAAACTTCATTCCTGCAGGCCTCACCTCTCCTCAGGTTTTATGCCTCAAGCCACCCCACAGGCTTTAGGCTTCTTTGCAGGCCTCAGGCTGCAGACTGTCCCTTAAGGCTGGCCAGGCTTGGTTCACTGCTCCATTCCTCCAGCTGGCCATGTTTGTCCCCTCACTACCCCTTCTGCCAGTCTGGTTCAGCTCTGCTCCACTTCACTCACCTCCTCTCTCCTCCTCCTGCTCTTCTCCTCTCTCTCCACCTTTCCCCCTCCTCCTACCCAGGCAGGCAGCCTATATATACACTCGGGGCTCTCAAGCCTCTATCTGGAGGCCTCTGCTGCAATTAAACTAAGCAACTCTTATCTCCAGTTAGCAAAAATCAGAGGATTCTCAAAGCAAAAATCATTGTTAGAGCTTCAGCGTTGAGTGAAAAATATCAAAGACAGTGCCCAGGACCCAATGTTTCCCACTATTAAGCACACAATGTGCCTCAGTAATAATTTTTTTAAAGGATAAAATGAAATAAATATTGTGCAAACCTGTGATGGGGGATTAACTGTCCTGTCTTCTTGTTCATCCATGGATGGCGCTGTGCTCTCCCTTCTCCAGCTCTCAATCTGTGCTCAAGATTGCACTGAACTGCCCTGACACCCACCTGGGGGTCTCCTCCCCTGTCCCTCGTTATACTCAGTGGATTTGGGTAAGTAAAGTCCCTCCTCAAAATAGCAAAATGGAACAGTGGAATAGTTGATGATGGATTTTAGTGGAATGAAAGAAATTCACCTTTCCAGATGCCTGACCCACACAGTATTACTTTAAAGGAAAGTATAAGAGGGGAGGCCAGAACCAGTGCTCCTTATTCTGCCCTTTTAACTTGGGTCATGGCCAATTTAATTGATCCCTCGAGATTAACCAGTATTAATTTCTCCTAAGCTTCAGTGGCAACTTGGAAGTTGGTTGTCAAGTCTGGAATATCCTTGATAACTATCCACTGGACAGAAAAATGCCTGGAGATCATGGTTGTCCACAAAAGATAAGGACAATCACCTTGATCATACCTGAAGTAGGAGCTTCCCTTTCCAAACCTGGATAAGTGACCCTCATACCTTCCCACGTAGTCAGGTAACTATTGAATTACCAACAATGGGGGAAAAAAAGCACATTTCTTCCTTACTCCCTTCTTGGGACCTAATTCTGTTGTCATTACATTGAGAATTCTGTACAGGAAGACATTGAAATTATTCTTTTATTTAAGGTCATAATTTATGAAAGCATAATCTAGGGCCCTTATTTTGTTTATCTCCTGAGTTCTCCCACAGCCTTTACATCAACAAAACCAGTTCTCTGTGACCATCAGATCATACGAGACACCGACATGAGTTGACAAAAAAGGGAAGAAACACTAAAGAGGAATCAGATCCCATGAAGGAGGCACCTGAGAAGTAGGGTACTAAATATTCATTTCCTTTTTTTGTTCTCTCTGGTGGTCTCATGTCTGCTGTCAGTTTGTTCTTAGGCTTTCTTTAGTTTTTCTTTTTAAAACAAGAGGTTTATTTAAACAACAAGATGCTTGACTTGAAGGGAAAACTATCTAGGATTCCCTTTTTTTTTAACAGTAATTTACCCCTACTTAAAGACAGATTGCCCTACATGTAACAGCTGTGTACAAAGAAGTTATAAAATTGTCCTTGGTTTTACAATGATAAATGAAAACATTAAAATTCCCCAATCAAACAAGGTATGCAAGGATTTTTGTTGTTTTTTTCTTTTTTTGTTAAAACAGTGAGAGCAAAATAACTTACTGAAATATAAAGATAAAAGCTGAATGAGCATGCCACTAGTGGAGAAGGGGGATATCTTCACAGGGCCAGTTTTTTTTTTCCCAATCCCATCTCCATTTGATGTCAATCAAAATATACCATTGACCATTTAGGTTTGTTGTTTTTTCTTGTTTTTTGTTTTTTGTTTTAAAAAAGGAAAAGGAAAAAAAAAGAAAAGCAATATGCTTGTGCACATACACCAGTTACTTTATGTACAATAAAGGAATGGGGAAGGGGAAAATGAAAGAATAGAGAAAACTTATACTGTAGTAGTCAGGATGTGGTGGAACCAAATTGCAGTTTTCTAATTAAGAATGTATTCTTGGTCTATAAGAACAAAGTTCTAGAGCAAAGTAGCAGGTTCCCTTTCTTAGTAGACACCTCCTGTCTGCTGCTGGAACACATCAATTGTATCTTCATCCTCCATTTCCAACTGTGCAGGTGTATCTGTTTCATTGATTGGCTGCCCATCAAATCAGAATCTGATCTGCCTAATCAATAAACCCTGTCGTTCACAATAAGCTTGCATTAGTTTACTAAGTGGTGTATGCCTCTTAATCTTAAACTGCACCCTCTGCTTCTGCTACTCAGCACACAGGCAACAATCAGGATGACAAGCAGCAGTACTGACTCTCTTTAGGGGAATATTGCAGGAGGATAGTGTGTAGGCCAGGATCAAGGCAGAGGGGGGCAGGGTCCTCACAAGGCAGGTGAGGTCCTGGTCCTGCTGTTCAAGGAGCATCTGATAGGTTGCCATGCAACATTAAAGATCCTGCCACACAAGGATGCCTGTACCTGCCCTAGGTCAAATCCAGGTAGCAGCCTATTATGTACAGGATGGAGGACTCTGGCTATTTCATGAAAGTCACTCTAGGGCTTTGTGAAGCTGCCTCAGTTTGCCTGAGCTAAGGGTAGTGCATCACTTGTCCCGGTGAGGGTCTCTTCTTAGGTTCTGCGGCCATTAAGTAGGCCAAAGGCCTCATACCTCTGTGGAAAAACACTTTGTTATCTTGAACCTACCCCCTAGCAACTGTCTTTTCAGAATACACCAGCTCCTGCCTCCAAAGGGCACGTCATCCATCACCATCTACTTATATCCAGGCTGTCAGTGTTCTTCCCCACTCACAAGGGGGAGCCACTGTTTGGGGACCATCACTTGTTGACCGTATCAGAGTCTTCTCAGACACTTGCCAATCCTCTTCTTTAGATGTTTCCAACCCCTGCCTTGGTCATTTGTTGAGGCTGTAGTCAAACCAGGGAGTTGACCAGATGGGACAAGATTTGTGCAGATTTTGGACCAGAGAAAATATGAATGCTGTACTCCATTTCCCCCTCTGTGCCCCTAGAGGATGTTTCTGCTGCTCCTGGGCCTGGAGGCAGTTTGCCACTATACTCTTCTCCTCTCTGCCCCACCAGTTGGGTTCTGAAGCTTCTGGAACTGGAGCGGATGAGGTGCTCTCCATCTCTCCATCTGTGGCTCATGTCCAGGTGTTACAGAGAATGCATAAAAGACAATCAGCCCTGCTCACCTTCTGCCTCTCCTGCTCAGTGCATGGGTAGTCAGACCACTGGATTGGCCCAAAAGGAGTAAGAGCATTGCTGTTGCTGCTGCTGCAGCTGCTCCTGCTGCTCCTGAAGTAGGTGAACTCTTGCTGCTCTCCATCTTCTCCATCTCTACTGTGCAGGGGCTGGGAGGATACACAGAAGTGGTGCATTTCCTTCCACCTCATCTGCTGTGCAGCATGCAGACAAACATCAGGGTGACAAGCAGGGGCGTTGTCTTTCTTTACAGGAACATTGGGGAAGGATGGGTGCACAGGCTAGGGGCAAAGTGCAGGCTTAGGGTGGAGGCAGCAGAAAGTCCTGGTCCTCTTGCTCCTGGACCATGAAATATGTTGCCATGCATTAAAGGTCCTGACAGATGGGCCTACCCGCATCACCGAGAGTCAAATCCCAGGCAGGAGCCCATTATGTCCAGGATGGAGGGCTCTGGCTGTACCAGGACAGTCTGCTTGGGGCTTTGTGAAGCTGTCTCAGTTTGCCTGAGGCAGAGGTGTCATATCACTTGCTTTAGCAAGGATCTCTGCTCAGGATCAGTGGCCATTAACTAGGCCAAAAGGCCTCATAGCTCTGTGGAAAAACACTTCATCTTGAACCTACCCTTTAGCACCTGTCTTTTCAGAATATACCAGCTCCTGCCTCTAAAGGGCACATCACTCATCACCACCTACACTCCTTAGATTCAGGCTGTCTATATTCTTCCCCACTCACAAGGAGGGCCCACTTTGGTTGGGGGGGGTACTCTTGTCCAGGCATGCAACTACATCAGTCTTCTGAAACAGTTGCCCATCCTCTTCTTCAGCTGCTTCCACACCCTGCCTTGGTCATATATTGGGGCTGTAGTTGAACCAGATGAAACAGGGGTTTCTGCAGCCACTGGACCTGAGGAATGAAGTGTGCTTCCCTCCTTCTCTTGTTATGTACCTCTAAAGGAGATCTGTGCAGCTACTGGCCGTGAGGGCTGCTTGCTTCTCTCCTACTCTTCTCTTGTGCCTCTCCAGTTGAGTTCTGAACCTTCTGGACCTGAGGCATGAGAAGTGCTCTCCTCCTCCTCCTCTTCTTGTTCCATGCACGTAGAGGCAGTTTCTGCTGTTGCTGGTCCCAGACTAGCTTGTTTCTCTCCTACATCTCCTCCATGCCCTTCCACTTGGCTCTTGAAGCATTTTGACCTGGGGCAGGAGAGGAGGTCTATTCCTCCTCATTGGGCTCCTAGAGGTGATTTCCTCTATTTCTGGGCTTGGGAGAGCTTGTTGCTGTCCTCATCATCAGTGTCTCCCCAATTGGTTTCTGAAGTTGGGGTAGGTGAGCTGTTCTCAGCCTTCCCCTCTGTACCTCAGGTCCCGATGTTATAGAGGCTTCATGGGAGAGGATCAGCGCTGCTGCCCTCCTGCCTCTCCTGCTCAGTGTGTCTACAGGGCATATCACTGAGTTGGCCCAGAGGGAGTGAGATTGCTGCCACTGTTGCTGCTGTTGCTGAGGCTTGAGGGGAGGTGGGGGGGTTCCCCATATGCAGAGGCTCAAGAAGAGGCAGGGGAGACATGTAGACATGATGCATTTCCTGCCAGCTTTCTCCTACTACTGCTCTCCAGGCAACTACATTGCGGGGTGACACGGGTAAGAGCCCAAAAAACTATGAGACCCAAAAGGATTGGGAGTCTTGAAAGCTGTTTTCCCAACATAACTCTCAGAATGCTGAGGGTTCGCTAGAGAGGTCAATCATCCTGACTTAACAGGAATTCAGATTTGTATCCTGAGTGTAGGCTAAGTCCATAATAACTGCCTGAGAGCTTGGAGGTAGACTACGGCTTAGGCAAATTGTGAGCTATTTACTGTTTAGCTCTAGTCTCCTAGCTATGGAAGTGCTCTATCACTTATATACAAAGTATTGTCACATGTTGGTGTTTATACCTTACTTTCTGCACATACTTCTCTACATGAAACACAATGAAAACCTTGGTGAATAGGAGTATCAGATAAATTACCATGGTGGCATTAAAGGGCCCACCAGACAGGGTCAAGTACCAGACTGTAACACATTATGTCCAAGATGCCAGGGTCTAGCTGTTCCAGGACAGTCTCACTGGGGCTCTATGACATCACTGCCCACAGTGATGAGTTTGCTCAGGTCAGAAGTTGTTAAATCAGCAAAAAGTTCTTGAAGCTCTGGGGAAAACATTTCCTTATCATGAACCTGTCTCCTAACACCTGTCTTCTGAGAATATACCAGCTCCTGCCTCCAAAGGGCATGTCATCCATCACTACCTATATGTGTTCATGCTGTCAATACTCTTCCCCACTTACAAGGTGGAGCCATTTTGTTTGGGGATCTTCTCTTGTGGAGACATGCAATAGCATCAGTCTTCTGAAACAGAAGCCAATCTTCCCCATCAGCCACTTCCAGCCCCTGCCTTGGTCATTTATTGGAGCTGTAGTCACACCAATAGCTTGACCAAATGGGACAGAGGTTTCTGCAGCTGACTGCTGCCTCTCTGTCCCTGGTGGACCTTTCTGTTTCTGTTGTAACTAGAGGTTGCTTGCTGCTCTCCTCCTTTTCCTCTGTGCTCCTACAGTTGAGTTCTGAAGATTCTGGAATGGGGGCAAGGCGAGGCACTCTCTTCTCCTCCTCTGTGACCCTAGAGGTGATTTCCTCTATTGCTGAGCCTGGGGGCATCTTGCTGCTCTCCTTCTCCTCCTCTGTGTCCCTCCAGTTGGCTTATGAACTTCTGGAATTGGGGTAGACAGGATTCTCCCCGTCTCCAACTCAATGCTCCATGTCCTGGTGTTATAGAGGATGCATGGGAGATAAGCAGCCCTGCTGTCCTCCTGCCTCTCCGGCTCAGTGCTCTGGCAGGTCAGATCACTGATTTGGCACAAGGGGAGTGAGGTTGCTGCATTGCTGCTGCTCCTGCTGCTGGAGCAGGGGAATGCTTGTTGCCCAGTCTCCCCTGGCTCACTTATACAAGGATTCCAGAGGAAGCAAGGGACTCTCACAGATGTGTTGTGTTTCCTGTCACCTCCTTGATTCTATTGCTTAGTGGGCAGACAAGCAGCAGGGTGACAAGGAGCATGGTCTCTCTTTAGGACCATAACAAGACAGTGTGCAGGCCAGGAACAAGGCAGAGCTGCCGGAAGCAGTATCCTCACAAGGCCGGTGAGGTCACACCACTAGTTCTGGTGCTCCAGGAGCATCTGATAGGTTGCCATGCCACATCAAAGGTCCTGTGACACAAGGATGCCTGTACCTGCCCTAGGTCAAATCCCAGGTAACAGCACATTATGTCCAGGATGGTGGGCTTTGGTTGTTCCACAAAAGTCACTCTGGAGCTTTGTGAAGCTGCCTCAGTTTGCCTAAACCAGGGGTGATACATCATTTGCCCCAGAGAGGATCTCTGCTCAGGATCAGTGGCCATTAACGAAGCCAAAAGGTCTCATACTCTGGAGTGAAACATTTCCTTTTGTTGAACCTGCCCCTACCTGTCTTTTGAGAATATACCAGCTCCTGCTTTGAAAGGATACATCACCCATCACTGCCTCCTTGTACCCGGGATGTCGATGCTTTTCCCCACTCCCTACCTTGTTTGGGGATCTCATCTTGTTGAGGCATGCAACCACATCAGAGTCTTCCAAACAGTTGTCAATCCCCTTTTTCAGGTGCTTCCAGCCCATGCCTTGGTCAGTTGTTGGGGCTGTAATAAAATGGTCCCAGGTGGGATAAGATTAGTGCAGATTTTGGACCAGAGAAAAGAGGAATGTTGCCTTTCATCTTCTTCTCTGTGCCCCGGGAGGATACTTTTGCTGCTACTGGGCCTGGAGTCAGCTTACTGCTCTCCTCCTCCTCCTCTGTGCTCCTACAGTTCAGTTCTGAACCTTCTGAACCTTGAGCAGGAGAGGTGTTGTCCTCCTCCTCCCCCTACTCCCTTTCCTCTCCCTCCTCCTCCTCCTCCTCCTCCTCCTCCTCCTCCTCCTCCTCCTCCTCCTCCTCCTCCTCCCACTCCTCCAGCTCCCAGGCCCTGAGTTAAAGCCCTAGGACTGGCACCCATAATAAATAAATGAATAAAAAATAAATAAGTGAATACATAAGTGCCTTTTAGATGTATCTTTGAAGATGGACAAATGTTAAGATATTCCCAATATCTTATGTCTATAATCCCAAACCAAGAGAAACTGAAGCCAATATGAGTTCCAAGCCATCCTGATATATATATATCACAAAAAGAGTTGTCCTATTCATCATGTATTTCTGAGAGAAATTTTCTCAGAATATTGTCAATATTATAAAGGTGAGGTGTCAGAAGTCAATAAAGGTTCCCAAAATTTCCTACAATTCTGAGTGTAAACCTGTTTACTTATCACAAATTTCAGGTGATGGATTTCAAACTAGTTTATCTTCTAAAAAAACATTGGTGGCACGAGTTTGAACTCAAGACATATTAGACAAGTACTCTACCATTTGAATTACACCCTCAACCCTAGGAGATGGATTTTAGAAGAGCTTAAGTTCTGGGAAATTCACCTTCATAGGCTCAGGAGAATCAAGTAATGCACTTAAGATGGTATGTTGGTTGTTGAAAAACTGTCCTTTTGCATGTTCTAGTAATATGTGGAAACCAAAGTAAGGACCCCTCAGGATAAAATCTTAGGCAAGGAAAATTCATATTTCATATTTTGATAAATACTTCTAAATTACCACCCAAAAAGTAGAAAAGCTGTACTGAATCATCCTCCCAATTGAATAGTAAAGTTAATATCCCCATCTGGGCTCTCCTTTTTCTGTGCACAAATCTGTGCTCTCTCTTTCCCCCATTCTCTGTATCCGCAGCCCACCATACACACACACACCATGTGGTGAGCAACTTGTGTCAAAAAAATAGAAAGAGGGGGCTGGGGATATGGCCTAGTGGCAAGAGAGCTTGCCTCGTATACATGAGGCCCTGGGTTCAATTCCCCAGCACCACATATACAGAAAACGGCCAGAAGTGGCGCTGTGGCTCAAGTGGCAGAGTGCTAGCCTTGAGCAAAAGGAAGCCAGGGACAGTGCGCAGGCCCTGAGTCCCAGGCCCAGGACTGGCCAAAAAAAAAAAAAAAAAAAAAAAAAAAAAAAAAAAAAAAAAAAAAATAGAAAGACAGAAAGACTCATTTCTTTCCATAGTGCCAGAATTTACCGCATTACAACATATCCACAAGCTGCATAAATTTCACTGGCATGCTTTCAGAACTACTACTAATGCAACTTGATAGGCAAGTGACAACACAGGTTCTCTTTGTTCCAATTTTAATTACACATATGAACTCTCAGATCACACATTACCTTTCATTAAATGACAGTGCAGGTAATGCTAAGAAAGAATTTAAAGAGTTGTATGGTTCAGAAAAGCTGTCCTGGAGGCCCAAACAGAGACAGCTGATAGAGACGGAGGAGGGAAATCTCTGAAGGAGATAAGAACTTATGCTAAACCCACGTTATTGAAGGCACAGAGCTGTCTAAAGCAGGTATGGGCAACAGGCTATTTCCAGTGTCACTTTGAAGTGGGCAGTGTCAAACCCATTGCTTTATAAAATGAAGGTGGTCAAGGCCATGCATGACCTAAACTTGCTGTTCTGTACATTAAGTAACCCAGAGCAGACCTAGGAAGTTCTTCTCAAATTCTTTATCAAAAACTCCTCTGTCCGCTACCCCCAAACCTAGAAAGCCTACAATTGACCTGTGTATTATCCTTCTCCTCTCTTGTTTAACTGAGAGATTCTTTTCCAAAGGGAATGCTGTGAGGTTTCTTTCCGACAGAATTCCTTCAGGTCCTTGTCTCAGGCAATCAGTGCCCACTACCACCTGCTTAAGACTGTGTGTGTGTGTGTGTGTGTGTGTGTGTGTGTGAGAGAGAGAGAGAGAGAGAGAGCACAGGGTTTGAGCTCAGGGTCTCATTCGTGCTAGGCTGTGGCTTCACCACTTGGAAGCCCCATTTCTTGCTAGTTCCCTATCACGAAGCTTTCCACCAGGCCTGCCCTGGAACCCCATCCTTTTGCTCTCAGTCTCCTGAGTAGTGAGGATGGTAGGTGTGAAGCAATAGCACCTAGCTAACACTCTTCACCTTACTCCACTCTCGTTTTCCTCCCTCTTTGGGCCCTCTGACACTTGTTTCTCCTCTTGTCCAAACCTTCAAAGTTGGAGTCTGGGGTTCTGTCCCTGGCCTGTACATACTCTTTCTCCCTGGGGTTTACCACCCCCTCGGGCCTCCCACTTGAGCCACCATCACTCCTGGGTCTTCGAGGATCTGTGTCTCCCGCGCACACTCGCGGGGTCAAGCACATCCGACTTCGCCTTGCCTGTTGCTCTTTTCTCCCTCCTCTCTTCCTTCTCAGTCTCCTGCCCTTCTACCTCCCCATTCTCGACCTAGGAGACTCCAGTACCTCGTAGACTTGAATGTCGTTGTCCTTAAAGTACTTCCTGAGCCTGGGGGTGGCGTTGTGTAGCGAAGCCATGGGCAAAGAGGCCAGACTGAGCATATCTGCACTTTGCCTACTGACAGCACTCCCACATCCGCAGGAAGACCATCCGCCTCCAGGCGTTGCCGGGCAAGCGTGGGTGGGAGATTCAGAGTAAACCATCCGCTACGTGGGGTCGAGTCAGTGGGCGGGGCCAGGGCGGAGCTCTCTTCCGGCAGCGGCGCAGTCCAAGCTCCAGAGCTAACCACGGAGTCAGCGTCCCCGGAGAAAGCTCCCGGGACTGGGCCGGCCGAGTGGCAGGACTCAGCGTTCTGAGCCCGGCCACTTCCGGGCGGCGGACCTCTGCCCCTCCTTTCTTTTCTCTAGGTCAGGTCTCCTTCTGGCTGTGCTGGACCTCCGCACGCGGGGGACTTCCGCGTCCGGCCCTCCAGCCTCCCGCAGAGTCCCGCAGCGCCCTGGCGGGCAGCAGCCTGGGTGGTAGCAGCGCGCCTGGTGCTCGGCGCCAGCACCTGCTACTGCCATCTACAGGCTGAGGCGGGGCCCGCGGCGAGGCGGCCGGGGGCATTGGCTGAGCCCCTCTGGATCTGCAGGTAAGGCGGGGGGGGGGGGGGGGGGGGGGGTGGCCTGCCCGGCAGGTGTATGGCAACTGACACCAAGGCCTCCCTGGCCAGGGCGGGCCCAGTGGCTCCTCTGAGCTCGCAGTGAAATCAGCGGCCCAGAGGGAGGAGGGCGGGGAGCCCCAGTGGTGAGGGCAATCGCCCCCTGAGAGAGTGGGCGGTCCTGAGCCACCTCCTGGCATCAAAAAGATGGCCCCAAAGTCTTCAGGCATCAAAGCAGAGGACTGCCAAAGGCCTGCTGATGGCCTCCTGCTTTAAAGCTTGCTGTGGGTCTTTGTGCTGTGGAAGGGATGCCGGGACTGTGGTGGGGACAGCGGGTGGGGGGGGGGGTGGGGGGGGGGGGCTAGAACCAAGGATGAAATTCTACTTGTGCCAGCATGGGGGCTGTTCTGCCTGCAGTTTATCCCGCCTGGGGGTGAGGGGGAGGGAGAGAGATGCTGGAAACTGGAACTATTGACAGAGAGAGACAAAGAGACAGACTGACAAGAGAGGGGGAGGAGGAAGAGGAGGAGGGGGAAGAGGAAGGGGAGGAGGAGGCTGGAAACTGGAACCTTGTCTGTGAGAGACACTGGATATAGGTCTGTTTACAAGGTTGTCTGCTGGATATGGGTCTGTTTAGAAGGTTTAAATCGTCATGGTTGAGTTTGAGGATATCAATTTTTGCTAGGAAAGCATCCAGTTCTTCCAGGTTCTCGAATTTGTTGGTGTAAAGGTTTGCAAAATAGTCCCTTATTGTGTTCTGGATTTTGATTGTTTCTGTGGTGATGTTACCTGTTTCATCTCTGATCTTGTTTATTTGGGTAGTGCTGCCTTTGTTTTTTGGTCAGATTTGCTAGGGGTCTGTCTATCTTGTTAATTTTTTCAAAAAATCAACTCTTCATTTTGTTGATTCTTTCGATGGTTTATTTTTACTCTGAGTCATTTAATTCTGATTTGGTTTTAGTTATTGGCTTGGTGTTTGGCTTGTTGTTCTCTTTCTGGGAGCTTAAGGTGATCCCTTAAGTTTTTGAGTTGCTATTTCTCCAGTTTGTTGATGTAGGTACTCAGAAATATAATTTTTCCTCTGAGTACTGCCTTTGCTCTGTCCCAAAGGAGCTGGTACTTTGTGTGCTCATCTTGGTTTAATCCCATAAACATTTGGATTTCTGTTCTAATTTCTTCAATGACCCACTTCTGGCTCAGCAATGTATTGTTTAGTCTCCATGAATGGTAAGATTTTCTGTGGTGACTGTTTGAGTTGAGCTCTAATTTTATTCCATTGTGGTCTGAGAGAATGTAGGGAATGATTTCGATACTTCTGAGTTTGTACATATTTTCTTTGTGCCCTTTGTGTGATCTATTTTGGAGAAAGTTCCATGTGCTGCTGAAAAGAATGTGTATTCTGGTGTTGCTGGATGGAATATTCTGTAGATGTTGGTTAAGTCTAGTTGGTCTATGCAGTTGTTTAGTTCTGAGGTTTCTTTGCTCCGTTTTTGGTGTGTTGATCTGTCCAGATGTGACAGTGGAGTGTTAAAGTCTCCAACTATCAATGTGTTTGGGTCTATGAGTGTTTTTAGAGTAAGTAGTGTTTGTTTGATGAAGTTGGGTGCTCCTGTATTTGGGGTGTAGATATTTAGGATGGTTATATCGTCCTGAAGGAGAGATCCTTTTATTAGTGTGTAGTAACCTTCTTTGTCTCTTCTTACCGTTTTTAATTTGAATTCAATTTTATCTGATACGGGGATTGCAACTCCAGCCTGCCTATGGGGGGAGTTTGCCTGGTAGATTTTATTCCAGCCTTTCACTTTTAGAAGATATTTGCTTTTGCTGGATAGATGTGTCTCTTGGAGGCAGGTTCATTTCTCTATCTGTATTGTAATCTTGATTATTTTCCATGTGTAGTACATTTTCCATGTGTAGGAGTTTCTGTAAAGCTGGTGTGATGAAAATATATTGCTTCAGTTTTTCCTTACTGTGGAAGACTTTTATTTGACCTTCAGCTATGAATGAGAGTTTAGCTGGGTACAGAATTCTTGGTTGATAGTTATTTTTTTTTTCCTTAGGGTGTGGAATACCTCATTCCAGTCTCTCTTTGCTTTCATGGTCTCTGATGAGAAGTCTGAGGTAATTCTGATTGGTTTTCCTTTATATGTGATTATTTTCTTCTCCCTAGAAGCTTTAAGGATTCTTTCCTTGGACTGTATTGATCCTGTTTTGATCAAAATGTGTAGGTGGGATGTCCTATTCTGGTCTGGTCTGTTTGGGGTTCTAAATGTTTCTTGTATCTGGATAGGCCTATCCTTCTGGATATTTGGGAAATTCTCAGCTAATATTCTGTTAAATAAGTTGCCTATTCCATTGACTTCTTTCTCTAGGTTTTCCTTGATACCTATTAGCCTTAAATTGGCCTTCCTGACTGTATCTTAGAGCTCCTGGAGTGATCTGTTTTGCTGATTGGATTGGTTTTGTATAGTTTTTTGTTCTTTCTCCATAGATTGTAGGGAATCTTCAGTTCCTGAGATTCGATCCTCTGCTTTATCTAGTGTGTTCTGTAGGCTAGCTACTTGATTTTTAATCTCCCTTCCTCTTACTGGTCTTTCTTGATGGCTTCCATGTCTTAAGTCCTGTATGGACTTCTTTACTTCATTAATTTGGTACTGAGTGCTGTCTCTCAAATCTTTTAGTTGGGTAGCTCTCTTTTTATTGGACTCTTGAAGTTCATTTATCTTTCTATTTGTGTTGGCCATGAAATCCTCTATTACTTTATGGACGGATTGATGTATTAATCTTTGGTTCGCTTTCTCATACTCTAGAATAGTCTGAAGAGATTCAAACTTTTCATTTAACATTTTTATCAGTAGAGTTTGTAGAGCATTTTGAGGGTTCTCTTCTAGGTCTTGATTGATTGCTCTACTTCCTTCTTGTTTTGAGTGGGAGATGAGATTCCCTTGTTTGCCATCTTTCTTGTGCTTCTTCTGCCCATTTTGGTTGGAAATGCCAATTTACAAGCACCAGTGAGCACCATTTAAGATCCAAAGCAGACCTTACCAAGCACTGTTGTATAAATCTTAGAAGTTCACAGTTATATACAGATATCTTCCCTCTCTTTTTTGTATATAAAAGCAAATTTGGTGTGCCAGAAGAATACAATTTTAATGTAACAACCAACCCTGAACCCTGTATTCAGTAGTTACTTATTTACCATTATAACCCTATAAGCAATTTTTATTCTCATATTTAGTTCTTTTTGGACTAGTGGGATTTCTCTATGAACCCCTTTGACTCACTCAGATTGAACAAGGATACCCTCTAACCTATAACCAGGGGTCAATGGGGTCTGGAGGTCCTAGAAGTAAATTTAGGAGGGTAAGTTAGGGGTACTGAAGAGAGTAGAATAAATGAATGGGGGATGATGATTTTGGTTTAGTTTCAGTGAAATGGAAAGGTGGAGAAGAGTAGAATCAGTAGAAAGAGCGAGGTTAAAATAATAGACAAAATGGAGAGTCAACAGAAAAGAGTAAAGGTATTAGTCAAAGGAAAGTAATTTTAAAGGGGGTGGATCTACTCTGACCCTCCTCCCCTATGAGTTAAATCCTGGGGCTCTGTGGTTAGCACAGCTTGCAGGTAGGACTTAGGTGTCCTCTGTAGTTGGGGTAAGCTGAGCAATCTCCGGAACCATGGCTCCTCTCATCTGCTGTGGGGCTGCTGCCTTTAAAATCTGGCTCTGAATAGGCTTGGACTCAGCCAGGTGGGGTGCCTGGGTCCTGGTTTACCTGGCTGAGAGCTGCTTGCCCTAGGGGAGGTTCCTCCCTCTTGGGCAGGGTGACCTCCTGGGCAGAGCTGGCTGTGGAATTCAGCTGTTTGTTCGTGAGAATTGGGCGTTTGTAATGAAGCTGTTTATCTGTCTCAGGAACTGTTTACTCTCCTGTCTGTTTGCTCCATCCTGCCAGTAGCTACTTGCCACTTTGGGTTTGATTTTAGAAATTCCAGCTGCTGGAGAATCGGCAGCCACCGAGTCAGCGGGGCACCACTGGCTGAGTTTACCTGAGTCTGTGATCCTCGGCCCGAGGAGAGATACTCCCAGGTGGGCAGAGGGATCGTCTTCTGAGCAGAGCTAGCTCTCACTGTTCAGTTACTCTTGCCCTTTGCAAAGATGGCCCCTGTAATGGAGTCACCCCCCACAAAGGAGGGGATCCCTGGTTCCTGCTAGAGTCCACCACTCAATCTCCAGCAAAAAAGATGATAAAAGGATGGACTTATTGGGGAAGTAAAAAGCAAACCGACTGGCCAGAGTCGCAGCCCAGACTCGAGACCTGGAACTGCGACCACGTGTGGCCTTTCAGGCCTGGTTATATTGGCAAACATCACATAGTCAAACCTGCCACACGCAGGTGGCCAATGGGGTTACCACACTTACAGAGCATGCTATGTCATACACAGGTGGCCAATGGAGTTACAGTCTGTCTCCCAGTATCTGTTTGAACCAACCTATTATTCTAGTTAGAATTGGATTTGGTGGGGCTCCCAGGATGCAGGTGGATACGCCTACTCATGGGAGGGCACAGGTTTAACCTTGAACATTCCTTGAACTTTCCACACTTCAAGAGGTCAAGTGCTTTACACAATCTTATCACAGCGAAGGGGAACTTCCCTGGATAGGGCGGGGAGATCTTAGTGAAGATGGAATTGGCTTCTGCTCTCTTTAACTAATCTGAGATGGAGTCAATCTGACACCCCTCCACAGCCAATGATGGCGCTGGCCAGATCTGACCTCCCTATTACAGCCCTTTCATCCTTGCTTTCCCCAGGCCTGCTTTATTTCCAGTCTGCTCTGGTCAGGCCTATGCCAGAGGCAAAGATGGCACTTTGCTCTGGTGATGGGGGAAGGGCTGCCTTCTGTGGATGTGAGAGAGAATGTCTTTCATGGGGTATTCACACTTTCTCTGCTATTTTGGCCCATTCCATTGTGTATATGTACTACATTTTCTTGATCCACTCATCTACTGAGGGGCATTGGGTTGGTTTCATATTTTAGTTGCAGTGCTCAGCCTGCTATTGGCATCTGTCTGCCGCCGTCTGGAGGATTTCTTCATGGTCGCCACTGTGTGCTTTAGGTGCGCGGGGTGTGGGGTGCTGTGCCAGCGCTAGTGTGGCGGCAGGACACCACCTGGAGCTCAAATCTGTGTTTTCAGGCCAGCAAAGTCGATATTTCCTTTCTGGCCAGAATCCCTGTACTGTTATAACTTTCTTGCGCTTTCTTTCTAGGAGTAAAAGTTTCTCTGGGATGGGAAAACTGCGATGTCGGAGGGAGCTTAGCTAGGGCTCTGCTGCACCTCAGCTGTCTTCCTGGAAGTCACTTTTGAGACCTTTACAGTTAAGTCTTTGAAAAATGTTTCTTAAATTCATGATTTTTTTACTTTTAAAATTATGGGTGGAATTAGATGTGTGGCTCAAGTGGTAGAGCTCTAGCCTTGAGGAAAAAGCCAGGTGACCCCTTAGTTCAAACCCCAGTACTGACACACACACACAAACATGTATATGTATATATATCATAGGAAAGCACATTTTTTATTCATTTTGAATTTTTAAAGGACTGTTTTTATTTTGTCTCTTCCTAAAGCTGTCCTATCTGATATGGGGACTCTCTTGTCACTGTTTACATGGGAACCCTGGGAAGCAAGTCATATTTTAATGACTCAGATACAGTGGTGTGTTTTGTTGCTTACTGATTGAGTAATCAGTATGAAAGTTTATCAGTTTACTCCAGACTTACATATTAAGTAGGAAAGACTGAGAAGATGAAATTATTTAAGGCAACATAGGCTTACATTGCAGACTAGAAGCAAAATTATGGCACATGAATAAATGAGGTTCAAAAGGAATACTCCCAGCATTTCTAATCAACATCCTCCTGGCTGTCTTTGTCACTACAGATGGAGTTAATGATTTTTGATAGGGTGTTCTTACTCCCTTTATGTGATAAGAAACAGATTCTAATGAAATAGGACTGTGCTGCTAAATCTACACTACAACCTACATAATTGTTGGGACACGTGATTCCACAGCTAACAGAGTACTGTATTCCTACTTTTTTAGAATTCTGAGTTAGAACCAAATTTTGCTGGAAACTAAGTTAAAAGTTTTGCCTTAGATACTCAAAAGCCTATAATCCTATTAAAGGAAATTTTAAGCAGTTGGAATTTCAGTAATCCCCTTTTAATCTTTTGTTATTTTTCTTTCACATAGTAGGTAATGTTGTGCCAAGTCACGAAACCACCACCAAGAAGACCACCGAGACTCAGACATTCCGAAATGCAAAAGCAAGGCAAGGCTTTATTTAAGCGAGCTGCAACTCGGGCCTCGTCCTACCCACCGACACAGCGGAAGTTAGGAGGGAGCCTCAAGCTATGATTACACAGGGCTTCTAAAGGCAGAAAACAAAGTTACAACAATCAGGTGTTAAAGCAAGCAAGATTAGGACACAGGTACAAATCTGATTGGCTCAGGGTTCAAGGCACCCCAGGGGTGGTCAGAGTTAAGCATTCCCAGCGGTCAGAGTTCTAGACCGACTGGGCCCTAATGGGCTTATCCTGGGTCTGCTCACAGGGCCTGCTTATCTCAGGTTCCCGTGGTAAAGTGGGGTTCACGTGGTAAAGTGGGGCCTGACTTCAAAGTCTGGCACTTCATTTCCCCCTTTTTCTTTTTGGTTCCTTGGGAGCCAATCATGGCTCCATTCTGTCCATTTCAATGGCTTGCATTTCTAGGGGATGATATAGAGATAAGGCATGGGCCAATAGGGCTCAAAGTAGTAACCAAAGGGCCTGTCACCATTTCTCACAAGTATAGTCTCTGTACCTCTGTTTTGCATGCCTCTAGTTTATCCTGCCTCATCTTCCCAAAAACAACTCTGGTCCCTCGGTTTTAAAGGGGGGCTGATTGGTGAAATCATCCATCTTCTGTAACTTCTTCAGGCTGACTCAGGGGCGTTGACATTACCTAGCCAGGAATCTATAACCTTAGTCTACTTTACCAAGGGACTGCAGGATTACTGCAAACTGAAAATTAACTTTCAGCTATACAGACTTACCATTAGCTGTATAGTGTTTAGTATCCAAATGTAAGCAACAAAATAATACATAAACTTCTCAGCTGTGCTGTAAGGGTCGGGTGGCTATACCCGTATTCCTGAGCAAGCCCAAAACTACCTAAAATAAAGGGGTCACCTCACTTTGGAGTGACCTGCCAAAATAACATCAACACTAGCCCAGGGTAGCAAGGAAAGAAGGCAAAAAGGAAATTCTAACAATATTCAGTCTAACGTTCTTTTCTTGAGGCGAAGGCAAAGCGGCTGAGTTGGGTGGTGCTTGGAGACCTCCCATGTTCCACCACGGTAGTCGTCGTCCAGGGCAAAGGGGTCAGCTGGCCTGGTGTGGAAGCAATGAACCCAAGTGGTGATGCTGTCTAGGCTTCCCCTTCCACCATGGTTCTAAGGATTTCAGTCCCCTGGTCTGAATAAATGGGGTGTAGGGACAGAAGCAGAATCATATAATGTCTTAAGTTGGGGTCACATTCTTGTTACCTTTGCATGCCTTTAACAGATCTCAGTAAGGACACAATCTCAGGTCTACAAGCTTTCTTTCCTAAACAAATGTATCAGCTTAAAATTCTCACTGCCAGTCAGAGCTTTGAGTAAATGCGGGGGGTTGAGATTTTAATCTGTCCTCTCATTTGACAAACTTACCCTGACTAACCACTATCACAGATGACTGGCAAGTTCCTGCCCAGGAGACAGACATGGGCATTAGAAAGGCATGCTTATGAACTATTCTTCTAGGACTTCCCGGCTTTGATTAACTTTTGAAAGGCCAAACAGGAGTGACTCTAGGATCTGACACCATCTCTGCCATCCAAGCCTCTGGATGCTCCATCACTTTTGTCCCAGAAGGAGTGACTTTTCACTGGACTTGGACTGAGGGCCTGAGCGCTGTCCCTCAGCTCTCCAGCTCAAGACTAGCACCCTACCACTTTTGGGCTCCACACCACTCTGTTCCCAGCACTCTGCTGGCTGATTAGAGACAAGTCTCTCACAGGGACCTTTCTCTGCCCAGGCTGGCTTTGAACCACATATTTCAGATCAGTGAGTCTTACAAGGGGCCACTTCACTCCAATTATAAGCAACAAGGTGGTCCACACAGAAGTAGTTTTTAAGCATGCTCTAACCTGGAACTTATTAAGGGTCAGTATTAGATCTCGACAAACTTGTAGGAATCAGACATTCCGAAATGCAAAAGCAAGGCAAGGCTTTATTTAAGCGAGCTGCAACTCAGGTCTCGTCCTACCCACCGACACAGCGGAAGTTAGGAGGGAGCCTCGAGCTATGATTACACAGGGCTTATAAAGGCAAAAAACAAAGTTACAACAATCAGGTGTTAAAGCAAGCAAGATTAGGACGCAGGTACAAATCTGATTGGCTCAGGGTTCGAGGCACACCAGGGGTGGTCAGAGTTAAGCATTCCCAGCGGTCAGAGTTCTGGACCGACTGGGCCCTAATGGGCTTATCCTGGGTCTGCTCACAGGGCCTGCTTATCTCAGGTTCCCGTGGTAAAGTGGGGTTCACGTGGTAAAGTGGGGCCTGACTTCAAAGTCTGGCACTTCAGTAATACTGAAGGTACAAGAGCTCAGGGTGCTAGTTGATTATAATGATCCATGTGGTCACTAGTCTTATATGTAATCAGAAAGTATGGGCTTTGTGTTCATTGTGCTAGACCTGCATTCTGAGCTTAGCTGTCATAGATACTGGAACAAGTTCTTTTTTTCATTAATTTATTGTCAGAGTTATGTACAGAGGGATTACAGTTTCATATGTAAGGCAGTGCGTACATTTCTTATCCAACTTGTTACCTCCTCCCTCATTTCCCCCCCACTTTTGCCCTCCCTGTTTCCCTCTCCCCCTTGAGTTGTGCAGTTGGTTTATACCAGATAGTTTTGTAGGTATTGCTGTTGCCTTGGTTTGTCTTTTTATCCTTTGTCTCTCAATTTTGATATTCCCTTTCCCTTCCCTAGTTCCAATACACATATATGCAATATCCAGGGCACCAAAATCACAGTGACATCAGAGGTTAAACCACAGGAAAGAAAGACAAAAGAAAAAGGGCATATTTTCAAATGGTATGTTGAAAATAACAACAGTGTTAAACCACTTGTTTCCATAACTCGGAGTTTATTTCACTTAGCATCATTTTATGTGTTCATATGTACATACCTATTGAGCTATTGTGCTCTTCTGCTAGGATAGTCCTAGACGTGTACTAATTATTCCTGATAAGGGAAACCATAAAGTCTGTGTTTCTTTGGGTCTAGCTCACTTCACTTAGTATGATTTTTTTTCCAAGTCCTTCCATTTCCTTATGAATGTGGCAGTGTCATTCTTTCTGATAGAGGCATAGAATACCACTGTGTATATGAACCACATTTTCTTGATCCACTCATCTACTGAGGGGCATCTGGCTTGGTTCCATATTTTAGCCATTACAAATTGTGCTATGATGAGCATAATTGTGCTGGTGGCTTTAGTGTGATCTTGTAATCTTTTGGGTAGATGCCCAAAAGTGGGGCTTCTTGGTCATAGGGGAGCTCTATGTTTACCCATACTGCTTCCCAGAGTGGTTGAACAAGTTTACACCCCCACTCACAGTATAGTAGGGTTCCCTTTTGGCCACATCCCTTCCAGCATCTGTTATTATTAGTTTTCTTGATAATGGCCATTCTTATTGGAGTGAGGTGGAATCTCAATGTTGTTTTGATTTGCATTTATTTTATGGCCAGTGATTTTGAGCACTTCTTCATGTGTCTCTTGGCCATTCTGGTTTCCTCTTCAGAGAAGTCTTTTTTTATGTCTTTAGCGCATTTGTTGAGGGGGCAGTTGGTTCTTTGAGAATTTGTTTTGGAGGAATTTAATTTTTTGAGTTCTACATAGATATGAGGCCTTCCTCTGTTTGTTGTATGGCCAGTAAAGATCTCCCAATCTGTGGACTTTCTGTGTATCTTGCAAGCTATAGCCTTTGCCATGCAGAAGCTCTGCAGTTTGATGCAATCCCATTTGTCCAACCTTTCTTTGATTTGTTTTGTTTCTGGGTCTTTGTTAAGAAACTTTCATCCTATACCAAGGAGCCCAGGTGTTTCTCCTATTCCTTCTTGTAATGTTTTCAGGTTATCTGATTATTACCTTAAGGTCTTTGATCCATTTGGAATTGATTCTGGTGCAGGGTGGTATATAAGGATCTAGCTTTAATTTGTTACAGATGTTGAACCAGTTTTGCCAGCACTGTTTGTTGAAGAGGCTGTCTTTCTTCCATCCTATTTTTTTTAGCTCCTTTATCAAAGATTAAGTAGGCATAGGTCTGTGGGTTAATTTCTGGGTCTTCAGTTCTGTTCCATTGGTCCTCAGACCTGTTCTTGTGCCAATACCAAGCTGTTTTTATTACTATAGCTCTGTAATACAGCTTGAAGTTTGGTACTGAAATTCCTCCAGCACTGTTCTTTCTGCTTAAAATTCTTTTTGCTATTTGGGGTCTTATTTGGAACAAGTTCTTATCTGTATAATTGGAATCATGATAATACTTCATAAAACTGATATGGGGATTAATTCACCAGCTCTTAGTAAGTGCTCAATTAATAGTATATCTTGTCTGGATACTTGATATGTAGCAAAGTACTCTTTTGTGATACTGCTGAACTGGGTAGGATTATTGACAGAAGTTGTCAGAAGTTAAAAGGAATGTCTCAGGAGTAAGAAAACCTTGACTATCTGGAAGTAAGAAAAGATACCGATGTTTAAATAAATCTGCTAAAGAATAAAAACAGAAAACCAAGAGTCATGCTTAGTTTTCAGTCCAGTAAGAATACAGATATGACATTTTGATTTTTTTCCATTAATAAGCTCTCCTTTAAATTTATCACAGGCTCTGTTACTGTCAAGGTCCCATCTTCTCTTCAAACCTATTTACAGTTATCAGGAAAAGAGGTTGATATGAACCTAGAAGTCAATGTTCAGGAAGTGGCTGAAGATGATAAAGATGATGGTGTAACAATTATTGGTAAGGAGCCTGCATTTTCCCTTGTATGGACTTGCTACTGTTGGTTTATAAGTAGAAATATGGTATAGTTCACTTCGGTCATAGTCCTTTTGTTCTTTTTCATTCTCACATTTAATGTTGACAGTTATCATAGCATGATATAGACAATTAGTTTGAAAAGACCTGCATAGATTATTTTAGAACCCTCCTTCCTGCTATCCTGATAAAACTGATTTGAAAAATTGTCTGGAATGGCTGCTTTCTAATTCTTGGACTTAACAGGCAACATGTGATGCAAGATTAAAGATAATGTTACATGATTAAATAGAATTTTATTGAACTTATTGGTTTGCTTTTTTAGTACAGCAAACTCTCAGTCCAAAAAGATTCATGTATGTTCCATTACATCCAGCTACACAGATTGTTAATACTATTTTTTTCTTGTAGATACAATGTTTTGATAAGCACTATAGTAAATGTTGGTGGATTTTTCTATTAAATTCTCACAGAATGGCATCAAGAACACTGAAATTACTCTGTAGGAAGATGTTTATTACTTCACAATTATTATGAAGCTCCTTAAACTACTTGTTTTTATTTATTTGTTATGTCTTGCTGGTTCTGACCAACAAACTCTGCATAAAGAAATGCTCATGCAATAATCTATCATATTTACTATCTCAGTATCAAATAATTAATATTCCAACACCACCTGAGGTGAGAAATGGGTTTATTGGCAAGTATTCTTAGTCTGAAGATCTCTTCCCCAACCTCTGCTTTTATAGGCTCATAGTGGCCCAGGGCTTTTTAAAGAGATACATTCTAAGAGATAGATAGCAAGCAATCAGAAATATGAAGATAAGTACCTTCAGGGCTTTATACCTGCCTTTTGACAGGATTACTGCAAAAGGTCAAACACTTAGACAGTATCATTCAAACACCAGCCAGATCTGCAGTCAATTACAGTCTCCATAGTGTTCTAGAGTTTCCACAGGGTCCTGTGCTTGGACCCTTATTTTCTAAACCAGGAAGGGCCAAATTAAAAAGAGGTCTTTTGTACTCAATGTTCTCAGTGTAACAATCAAGGTTGCAGTTGGATATTGTACTTCATGCCTAGGATTCCAGCTACATGGGAGACAGAAATAGGAGGCTCACAGTTCAAGCCAAATCCATAATACTAGCCTAAATCTGGCCTGAACAAAAGCAGGAAACCCTATCTTAAACACAAGCTAAAACTAAAGAATTCCGCTGGGGGTGGGAAGAGAGACAAGGCTCAAGTAGGTATAAGACCCCAAGTTCAATTCCCAGTACTATCAAAAAGAAGGGAAAAATAGATACTGATTTGCAGAGGCTTAGAGTTCTGGAGGGCACCCTGCACAGCTGGACCCCTGGTAACTCTGGGCATTGTCTCTGAGAGGTATATTAAGGGGTTAGTGTAGAGGGTGCTCATATGAAGAAGCAGCAGTCTTTTCGTATTTTCTTTTCATCTTTAAACTATTTGGTCCCCAAAAGGCCTCAAGCCTTTATTTATCATGTAGATGAAATAATTGAAGCAACTCAGAAAACCAGAGCAGTTTGGTTTCCCCCACCACCATAAGACTTCCACTCTGAAACTTAATTTTAGAAATAATGAGCAGCTTTATATGTGACTTGTTGTTATAAGCAGCTGAGCTCAGCTCATCTGGGCCTTCCTCAGAGAGCCTTTGAGGCAGAGAAGCGGAAAGACTACCCTCTGTGCTATGAGGTTTACATTTTTTCTGTAGCATGACTTCTACTGGGTAATTTCTACAAGAAGCCATGCCAGTAAAATTTAGTCCTCTAGGCTCAGGCTTCCCACAGGGTTTTTATGTACCACGCTGTAATTTTATTTACTTATTTACTTATTTATTTAGGCCAGTCCTGGGCCTTGAACTCAAGGCCTGAGCACTGTCCCTGGCTTCTTTTTGCTCAAGGCTAGCACTCTACCACTTGAGCTACAGCGCCACCTCTGGCCGTTTTCTATATATGTGGTACTGAGGAATAGAACCCAGGGCTTCATGTAATTGAGGCAAGCACTCTTGCCACTGGGCCATATTCTCAGCCTCTGTAATTTTATTTTATTTGATTTCCTGTTCCATGGTTTCCTTTTCTGTTGCTGTCACTGATAAATAGCTCTCAGCTGTATAATTCTTAGAGTGATTTGTGAGTATAATATGCTGTTCTGAGGTCAAAGGAAAGCCCAGGACTTCTCAGGCTTCATTTATCTACTAAAATACTAAAACTTATGCACCACATGTATTCTTTGGGAGTGTGTCCTCTGATTTTATTTTTTTCAGTACTGGGAATAGAACTCAGGACCTTGTACTACAGCACTTTACCATTTGAGCCACACCTTGGTCCTTTTGCTTTCTATTTAGTTTGCTTTGCAGATAAACTCTCATGATTTTCTTGGCAGGCCTCAGATCCTGATCTTCTATTTTCACCTCCAGAGCAGCTGGGACCATAGATATGAGCCACCATACCCAGCTTGTTTTTTATATAAGGTCTTTTTTCCAAGTTGGCCTTAAAATGCAGTGTTTTCTGAGTAACTGGAATAACAAGTGTGCACACTACATCCAGTTATATTCTCTTAATTTTTATTGAGAACTTTCTCAGTTTTGTATCCATATATGGGACATGTAATAGTCTGGGAATGGTTTAGGTAGCATTTGTAATAAGTTGACTTCTCTATTGGGTTTTAGACTTGGTTCATCAACTTAAATATGAAATTTGATTGTGGCATATCAAACCTCCAGCAGAAATGCATGTGGTACAAAGTCTTTCTCAACTTCACAATTTACATATTCCGAGTATTAGAGGTAAGTATTCTGCCAGTCAAAGGGCTGGTGTTTGTCCCTATCAATTTAGAAGACAAACTGGCACAACTGAGTTCACTTAATTTTAGTCCATTTGGAAATATGCAGCATCTAGTAATTTATTTGTTATCAAACTAAAACAGTGAGTTAGAATTCTCAGCTTATATTTGAACCAAAGAATTATGTAAATAATACTTGGTGATTTATGTTTTGTGGTTTATAATGGTAACTTGGTTTATGGGTTGGAGAAAAGGTTGAAATGGGGCAAGCTTATATGAGGCTATTTTTTAAATCTAGAGATAGTGTTTTTTCTAAAAACACTATGGCTTTTAGAAACAATACTATTTTTTGAACACATTGAAACTTTGCTTTTATCTAAGCTTGTAGCACATTCATCAGCTAGGTAAATATACTCAGGAATCAGTTTTGCTTCTATTCATCTGCAGGCTTTCTCTGTAAAGGCCACTAGTGTTTATATGACATTCTTGAAAAGACAGAGAAAAGCAGTGAAGTCCTCCCGGCAAGATGAAGTTAAACAGACTAAGTAACATCCTATCAGAAACAAATGACACCAATTTGAAGGATTTGACTCAGGTCTTCATGCTTGTGCTCTACCATTTGGCCACAGCCCCAGTCCTTTTCTTTTTGTTTTTCAGGTAGAGTCTCATGCTTTTGCTTTTGTAGTCTCATACAGTGATCATCCTCCCAAAGTATTTAGGATTGCCAAAATGTGTCACCAAACCACCTTTTATTAAAACAAAGCAAAACAATTTTCAACACAATAGACATCAGACAATGAAAGAAAGTGATCACTGAGGAATGAAAAACAAATGAGAAGAGGTCTGCTGATAGTAGCCCTGCAGTTTACCACTACTAATTCAAGTCTCTGCCTTGATGGGAATTACCAGGCTACTATTCAAAGTAAAAGGAACTACTACAGAGCCTGGAAGATTCCTTGAGATGAGTCTATAGAGATAAAAACACCAAAAGTTTGGTAGGACAAAGTGCTAGAGACTAGAATGTCATGCTCACACAACTCTAGGAATAATGTCTATTCCACCCACCAGCCTGGAAACAAAACTCCTAACTCATGGGGCTTTGAGTAGAACACTTGAATAGTTGGAAGCAAATTGTCTTAAATTGGTCACTACTCCAGAAGTGGGTAACAGACCATAAAATCTGAGGTGAAATACTTGCCAGGTGCCAGTGGCTCATGCCTATAATCCTAGCTATTCAGGAGGCTGAGATCTGAGAATGGTGGTTCAAAGACAGCCTGGGCAGTAAAGTCCACGAGACTTTTATCTCCAATTAACCACCAGAAGTTGTGCTGTGGCTTCAAGTGGAAGAGTGCTAGCTTTGAGCAAAAGAACTCAGGGATAGCACCCAGGCCCTGAGTTCAAGCCCCATGACCGACAAAAAAAAAAAGAAATACGTAAACTTTCTAAGTAACTTAACCGCATCCTCAATATGCTCAAGATTTATGAGACTACAGAACTATTTAGCACCCAACAAACAAATTCAAAATGTTTAACATCCAGTCAGAGATTAGATAGTCCAAGAAATAACGTGATCCATAATGAAATCAATAATCAATTGAAACCAACACAGAACTCACACAGATGTTAGAATTAGCAGAGAAGTAAATAAAATACTTATAAGTATATCCCATGTATTCCAAAAGTTAAGACATGAGAAATGATTTTAGGAAAAAACCAAAATTGCGTTTTTTAAAACTGAAAGCTGAATTACTAGAATTGGAAAATGCAGTAGATGGGATTAGACATCATCAAAGAAAAGATTCAAAGAAGGGTGTGTACAATTATATCTTAAGCAAAGCTTACTGATTAGATTCCTGCTCAATACCTAGATTACTGTTAATTTTGTTATTAGTATCCCATGTATTAGAGGAAAAATTTAGTGGATACTATTAAAACTAACTATATTTTGTCTAAGTAAAAGCTTCCTGTGAAAATGCTTGAGTTGTGATTTTGTTGAAAGTAGTTAATATTGAAAAAATGAAGTATTTATACTTTGGAGTGGAAATGGATAGGGCGTTAGAGGTTTTGTTTGTAAAGTGTATGTGTTAAATTAATAAACTTTCAGAGTAATTTTTTCATGGTTGTGCATAACTGTATGGTTTATTTTTCTAGTCGGCTGCTAAGCTTTGTGAGGGAACCGACCTTCCCTGAAATACTTTGACCTTCCCTGAAATACTTAATATGGTGCTTCTAACAGTGCAGGGTTTATGGTATTTCTAATGTGAAGGCGGGAACCCTGCAACCCTCAGGCTCTGAAGTATATAATAATCTAAACTGCAAATAAAGCAGCAGTGGAAGGTTTCTCTGTATTAGATGTATATTAACAAAGATGCTTACAGGGTTAGGAGTGGGAGTGGGGAGGGAAACAGGAAGAAGCTTATTACTTTATAGTCTATTTTTAAACAAGAGAATTAAATTTTGCAAATTACTCTCCAGAGTTCTTTTTGTACTACCTAATGCTGATTATATTAGGTGTGTTTAGGGCTAAGCAGACAGAACTTGGAGAGTATATTGGTTAGATCTGAAATAAGGATTTTGAAAGCAAATGTCAGAATTAAATGTCAGGAAACTCTTTGCCCACTTAGTGGAAGCCACACAGTAATAAAGTAATTATTGTCCCATTTCTTGGATAGGAAAAAGCTTCTCATTTTCACAGGCAGTGGGACATCAATTAGGAACAAGGGTTTAGACCCTCCACAAGACTTTTTGTAGGGAAGATGTATTAATGAGTTAGAGTAGAGTGTTCACAGATCCAAGCCAAAGTGTCAAGATCTTTCAGTAAATTAGTTTTTGACAAGCTAGAGAAAGCTATTTTCAAGCAACCTAAATGGAATTTGATAAACTGTGTTGCTTCTTGAGTATTGTCACTGAGAAAACATCATTTATGTTTTCCTTCTGCCAAAAGTAGTAACACTGTGTTTAGTTTCTTCTGATGCAGAAGGAAATGGGTAGATCTTGTCCATTAGTAAGATATGCAAGATTGGGAAGTTGAGAGTGATATGTTACAGAAAAGGTTCCAGGTATTAAGAAAGCCTAATTATTATGCTTTGTTTTAAACATTCACTGGTGTTAAACAACACTGCAGTTCTTTCCTGAAGAGTTTGAGTTATTAGAAAAAGAAATTCAGAACCTGGCTCTGGTGGCTCATGCTAAGCTAACTCAGGAGGCTGAGATCTGAGGATCTCAGTTCACAGCCAGCCCAGGCAGGAAAGTCTGAGACTCTTATCTCCAATAAACTACTCAGAAAAAGCTGGAAGTGAATAGTACTGTGGCTTAAGTGCTAGCGTTCTAACCTTGAGCAAATAAGTTCAAGGACAAAGTTCAAGCCCTGAGGTCAAACCCCAGGACTGGCACCAAGAAAAGAAAGAAGAAAGGAATTAAGGGATTTCGTACTACGGAAATGCCATTGGGGTGCTGGGTATCTCAATGTTCTGACCTACCAAGTACAGCACAGGCACAACAAAAGAAGTAAATAAATAAAAATTGACAAGGAGTTGAAGAAAAGGGGGAACTTCTAACACAGGGATTTATAAAATGCAGCGAGAGAGATTATAACCAGTTTAGTGAAACTAAGGAGAACGGGGGTCTAGATAATACTGAAGATATGGCAAGAGCAGGGAAACCCCTGAGGAAGTCATGAATAAGGCACGCAGCTGGGTTCCAGGAAAGATGGAATGAGCAGAAGCCTAGACAGGATTAAGGCTGGAGCAAAAGGGAAAGAAAGCAAAGAATCAGAAAAGAATCACAAAAAGCAGTTGAGGCAAACCCCAGTGGCTCATCTCTATCATCCTAACTACTCTGCAAGCCAACTCTAGAGGACTTGGGGGACTGAGTTCTGAGAGAGCACATGAGGCAAGGAACCAATGGTGAAGCAACACTGCTCACCTCCTGGCCAAGATGTGAGAGAAAGAGGAGCAGAAGGGGCCAGGCGACACTGCCCCCTTCAGAGGACCTGAGACCTCCCTTGAGGCTCCACCTCTTAGTTTCTGCTGCCTCCAGAAGTGCAAAGCTGAGAGCTAATCCTTTCACACATGGGCCTTTTGGGGGACATTCCAGGTCCACCCTGTAGCAGAGGGCTAGGAGGGAAAGATTGCCAAGGGAGACAGGAAAGGTTTGGGACTGATGGATGTGATCATTGTCTTCATGAAGAAATGGTTTCATCGACTTTTACATATATCAAAAATTGTTACATTGTGTACTTCAAATACCTATTTTGTCAATTATACCTCAATAAAGCTGTCTCCAAAAAAATAAAGTAAATGTTAAAACAACAACCAAAAAGAAAAAAGAAGAACAAAACCCAGAAAGGCTTCCTTTCAGAGTTCTTGTAGTAAATGAAAGGAGGGAAACAAGCTCATATAACCTCTTTACAGCTCTTTCCCAAGTCTTTACTATCTTCCTTAAGAGTTTGAGCATTCTAAGCGATTTGAAATATATCGCTAAGATCTATGTGAGTGTATATTGCTCATGTCCAAATATAATTGTATGCAATTTTGTATTCCAGGCCACATGAATCAAGCAAAGAGATGTGAAAACTGGATTAATGCTACTGCCCCAGAAAGCATTGTACGTTTCAGAAATCAAACCTGGTTTCAGTCCCTGAAACTGCAGAACTAAAGCATTTGAGTTCTTATTTATGTTTGTAAACAATAGCAGACTTGCGATTGTAGAGAGCTTGGAGCAGCTGCGCCCTGAAATGGCGCCGGCTTCCGCCCTCCGCCCTCCTGACGGTGAGTGCTCTCTGTGATAAACACTCCTAATATGGTTAAAGCTTGGACTCTGGCTTGCTTCCACGTACCTGGACCTATTGGTAATCCCCACGTAGCTTACCGGGATTGGCTACCCAGTCAGCACTTAAGGCACTTAAGGCCAAGCGGGAAGCCCCCGGGGGAGGAAGAGGAAGATAGAGAGAGAAAGACTGTTTCAAGGTTCTGGAATAAACTGCTTAGAGAAGAATCCGGCGTTGTGTCTTCCTTGCTGGCCGAGGTGGATGCGACATGCGATGATGATGCTGCAAATACCACTGTTCATATGAATGTTGAAAATAAAAACAGCATTGGGAACAAGTACTGGTGAAATGTTTTAGGAGGCCTCTTAAAAGTTTGTATTTAGCTACTGTATTTTCTGTTGTTCTGTAGCAAATTATAGTACTTAGTCGACTTGTTCTTTGGGGATATCTAAGGGATATCCTGCCAAAGGATACCTGGATGCCACACAGTTCTGACCCTTATATTGGGAATATGTTTTCCTTGTAAACATATACAGAGATTTGACGCATTTTCCATAATAACTAAGCACTTGTATATACCCTTGGAATATCAGTTACCATGGCAAAATGAACAAAATGAACATACCCTTTTCTTTCATGATTTCACAGATAAAACATTACTTCTTACTGTAGATCTTTGTAACCTCAGCATACATATTTTTCTTAGCTGCTATTTTCTTTCCTGTTCACTCAGAAGAAACACTTTCTATGGCTTTTCTTTGGCATATCCAAATTGCTAGTATCATTAATCTTGTGCTCTGGGGCCATTATTAAGTGAGATAGATGCCACCTGAACAGGAGTACTCTGGTGACACTAACCAAGATGGCTGCCAGGAGACTAATAGGCAGGTAGCACATACAACATGGATACTCTGGAAAAGGCATGATTCACATCTTGACTGGGACAGGCTGTCATGCTCCTCAGAATGGCACACACAGTTTGAGACTTACCAAATATTTATTTCTGCAATTTATCAACTGTAAGTAAGTAACTGAAACCATAAGAAGCATGACCCCAAATAAGAGGGGACAACAAGTGTACCACAAAATTAGCAGCTTAAAATAACACAAGCTCACACTTCCGCAGTTCAGAGCCCAATTTAGCCGAATTTTCTACTGCAGTTATGACAGAATCCAGATGTTGGCCAATCTGAGTTCTTCCAGAGGCACTGCGGAGAAACCTGCTTGCAAATTAATTTAGACTGCAGCCAAAGTCAGTTCCTTATGTTTGTAGACAGACATCCATTCTCTTGCTGTCAGCTCAGTCACACAAATCTAGAGACAAGCCATCTCCATTCTATGCAGTCCCCTCTGTCTTCAGGCCAGCCAGTGATATGCTGAGCATTCATTTCTCAGGCACTGAACATCTGACTTCTTTGAACCCTGGAGAAAACTGCTTTTAAAGGGCTCACTTAATAGGTCGGGTCTACCCAGGATAATCTATCTCTGTTTTGCCATGGGAATGGTAATACATCCCCTTTACAGTTCTCACTCAAGAATAGATTATACAAAAATTGATCACAAAGGGCAGCTATCTTAGAATTCTTGCTATTGTAGCTCTCATGTGACGGGTGTTCTACTCAGTTCTTATGGCATCACGGTAAATTTAAATTGTGAATGTTGTATGTGTGAAGCAGTTGCTACTCTTCTTAATTGTATTTTATGTCAATTAAGATTATACCCTTAGAGGAAGTATTCAGTTATTTATTGCCTAATTTATGATTTTCCCTTTTTCAGTGGAATACTATATAGTTATTTTGTAAATTGTTTCAAACTTTGTCTACTTCTGAAGCTTCAATTATACAGTAGAGCTATTTATTGAATATTATTTTATAATGAAGTCAATTCTTAAGTATTTTTAATAAACTTTTCCAAATACTGTGATTTATATAGTCTTCTGTTGTTAATTGCTATGCAGTTCTGTCTTTAACTCCTTATTTGTAAAAGAAACAGTAGCTTGTGGGATGTCTCAGTGTCCTCTCATTAAATCTTTATGAAATCAGAATTTACCCAACTGAGAGATACACATATCTGATATGGTTATGATATTGAAGTAAGGAGAGAAGACTAGATCTAAGCAATATAACAGAGGACATTCTTTGGTTTACAAATGTGTCTTAAGTTGTTAAGGTCTAGAAAAGTCTTACTTCCCTTAGATAATTGGTCCTTGATTTCCTTTGTGTCCACATTTGATTTGTTTTTGCTTATACTTAACACCTTTATTAAGATTAAGTGTCTTTATTTCTTTGCTTTTGCTACTTTTGTTAGGATGCAGCCCATACACTTGATGTAGTTTGTGGGCTATATCAGCTTTGTGTTAGCTGCATTTGAGGCTTCTGGTCTTTGAGACAAGAAGCCCCAGTCCACTGATTCTCCAATAAAGACTCACAGTTTGACCCTTTAAGCTGTGGCTTCTTTGTTTCTCATGACTGAGTTCTCCTATAACAGTATGTGTTAAAGTGTTAAGGAGAGGGACCTGTGAGACAATGAGACATTTTATAATTTTTTTTCACCCTCGTGCAATTACATACACATTTTTATGACAAAACAATAAAGCTGATGAAACTAGCCAACCACAGCCAGAAAGGTCAGTCCAGTAATGTTTAAAGTTACTGATGAGTTGCATGCCAGTGATTCATGCCTATAATCTTCGTTACTCAGGAGGCTGTGATGTGAGGATCGTGGTTCAAAGTTAGCCTGCACCGGAAGTCTGTGTGACTCTTATCTCCAGTTAATCAGCAAAAAGCCAGAAGTGGAGCTGTGGCTCAAGTGGGAGCAAAAAGAAAAAACAAAAGCTTAGAGATGGCATCCACAGATGACCCTCCTCCTCGTTGGCGCTGGGTGGCTTATACCTGTAATCCTTGCTACTAAGAGGCAGAGATCTGAGGATTGCAGAAAGTCCATGCCACTCTTATCTCTAATTAACCACCAGAAAACTGGAAGTGGAGCTGTGGCTCAAAGCAAAAAAAATCTCAGAGACAGCTCCCAGGTCCTGAGTTCAAGCCCCACGAACAATAAGAAAATAAAGAAAGAAAAATGTATGTCTATGTCTTTTATAATAGAGCCTCACGCATCAAAGTTGTGGTTCAAACTTTGACTCCTTTTCCTGTCTAGAAAGAAATCAATTCCTTCTCAAAGGAAAAAAAAAGGCACATCTCAGGGTTGTTTCCTCTAACTATAACCTTAGATTTGATCATCTCATCACAACTATTGGGTTAAAGTTTAGGGATCGCAATTATTGATACAGAATTAATTATATTGATATTGGAAATAAGAACAGCAAATGTGATGCTGCATACTTACATTGAGACCAGGCCCGTGAAATCAAATGAAAAGTTGCCAAGTTCTAGGTTTTTTTGTTTTTATTCTAGAAACTGAAAGTCAGACATTGTTTCGTCTTCACTGCTGTCTGACTCTCACATCAGAGTGGCCCTTGAGTTTTAGGCTGCTATGATGGCTTCTAAGAGGCTTGCCATTGCTGTCATATCCAAACCAACGAGGAGGGTTGCTAGAGCTATATTCCTGCTGCTGAACTTTAGAGGACATTCTTTGAGCTTCCCTCCTGGAATAGCAATGGTTAGAATTAGTGGCAAAGTAATCCCTAATACATGTTTTTTAAGTAGGTAGAATTTGAAAATAGAGAACCACCTGCTAAAGACACACTGACATGCACTGGTCTTAACCCAGAGTCCTCCCATCCCTGTTGGAATCAGAGATGAACTTCAAGGGAGACCCATAAACTTCGTGAAAGCCCATTAGTTTTGTCAGAGGATGTTTTGACTCTTAAGAATTGTTCATGACTGAACAGTTAAAAGTACTGTCTTGGTCTCTCTTAGGAGGAAGAAAGAGAATATACAGATATCAGAAAGAAGTATATCTAACTTGTAAATGAAGCTGTTTTGAAATCAGAAAGGCTTGCCTGGGAAGTTGGTTTGAATGACAAGACTGTACTAAAAACAAAATGAGTGAGTGGCTTTTTTTGAAATTTAGAATGAATAAGGAGATACTTGCTTAACTAATGAGACTGTACATTACACTGATGATTAATTGTAAGGAAATTGACCCAATTGATGTGGAGCAGTCCTTATAATATACTTGAAGTTATGCTTATGCTACATAGCCATAGGAGTTCAGGTAGGCCAATGAAACTAGGAAAAGCAGTGCTGGTTTTAAATGCAATTTAATTTTAATTAGGCTTTAAAGAAAGATAACCAAAGCACTGTGAATTTGGTGTCTTGGTTTGAGCTGCTGAAATCTTGTTAGGAATATTAATGTAAGATGAGAGAGAGAGACAGAGACAGAGAGAGAGAGCAAAACAAAATATGTCCTTAACTTAGTAACTTCTTTTTTTTGGCCAGTCCTGGGGCTTGGACTCAGGGCCTGAGCACTGTCCCTGGCTTGTTTTTGCTCAAGGCTAATACTCTGCCACTTGAGCCACAGCGCCACTTCTGGACATTTTCTGTATATGTGGTGCTGGGGAATTAAACCCAGGGCCTCATGAATACGAGGCAGGCACTCTAGCCACTAGGCCATATCCCCAGCCCATAGTAACTTCTTAAACCAAAGGAAAATAACAAAGTTTAAGTGACTTTTTGAATTATTTATAATGTGCTCATATGAAACATGGAAACTTAAATAATAATGTAAATAAAAATAGTTGCTGTATACTAATTTCTAGTTCTGATCCTCTAATCCCTGTGTGCAAACTTGGTAAACAAGTATCCTCTTTTAGAGAAATACTTACTCTCAAGTGTGAAAATGAGGTTAAAAACAAATAAGATGCCACATTCTGTTAATTTTTTAAATCTTCAGTATTTTAACTCTTAAAATGTTAGGATTTTGAAATACAACATTATATAAAAAGAATAAACCTCTATCTTTTGCTTTCTCCATATTCTTATTGATATTTCTTCTTTTAATTCTGTGGAGTTGAGATTACTACAGCTCTTAAAGTTCGTTTTTTTGTGGTTGTTGCAAGATTTCTGTCCACAGCTTTTACTGAAGCATAATAACAAGTATTGGGAGATTTGAAGAATAAAACATTGGTGTCATCAGTACCAAGTGAGAAAGACGCTGTTCGGGGCATTAGAACTCCTGGCATGCCACCTCTACCTTCCTAACCTGTTAAATCCATGGTTTGTGATGCCTCAAACTCAATGCCTTCCTCTGAAGTTGGTTAGGAAGTAGATCATAGAATTCAGTTCTTTCCATACATGGCTTCATAGGATTATTGTTAAGTTTTATTTTGTTTAAGAAGATACTAAGTTATTTAAGGGAATATTATATTCTTTTGTTTCTTTCTGAAATCTTTCATTAAGAGCCCAAGGGAGATTTCAGCAGCTCATACCAAGAGTAAAAGTCCTTCTGCTTATGGCTTTTGCTGTTCTACTGGTCCAGAAAGATATTCTTGGGTTCTTCTTTCTAATACCCGCCTGCTCCATCTGCCTCCCAAATAGCAAAGCTCTGCACGTGTGCACGCGCGCGCACGCACACACACACACACACACACACAGAGCAGCAGTTCACAGTTGTTCATAACTTAATACTGCTGGTATTGACTGTAGTACTATAGTTAGTGACAGTGATCTGGACCTACAGGAAAGGAATTTTTGTTTTTTAAGCATAGAAACCTACATAGCTGTGTTTGCATACATGTACTTTGAAAAGTATTGAGAAACTAAAAAATATATATAGGAATTGAATCTTCTCATCTGAAACATCTCATTTTCTTGCCCCAACTACCTTCCTTCTTCCATCCTCTCTCCATACTTGCCTTGCTCTTCCCATTTCTTTCCACACAATCTAACAAAACACATTTTCTTCCGTGCTTCCTTGGGGGCTGGTTTAGCTCATGCCTACTTAATTTAATCCATATGCTTGGATCATGCTATATATTTTATACTTCAAAAATGTTCATTCTTACTATCAATTTTTTCCAGTAGACCAAAAGAACCAGCCTTCAGGGAATGACCAAGGATTCTTTCTCTGAACACTTTAGGGGTTACAGCATCAGGTCACTTCACATCTCTACCTTCAGCTTGTCCAATCGGGTTACCTTCTTAACCTCTAATGGAGTTAAGAGAGGAGTGACAGAGGAAGAGCTGGAAATAAGATGCAAGGGACAGAGTTAACTTTGGACACCTGCTTGATTATCCAAGAGAAGATGCTCAAAGTACATGGGCCACTGGGAAAAGGATGTAAAACCACAAAGGTCACTATAGAAGAGAGATTCTCTTGCTTTGACTCAAAATGTTGGCTTTAATTAGGCAAGCATACAAAATGAACCTTCGTAACTGATTACTTCTGCATATTACAAATACTTCAGCCATACACTCTGTTTTCTTTGAAAACAGTTCTCTAGGTTTTTCCTATTCAGCTGCATACTTACATGGAGATGTGACTACAGTATTCCATCTTAAGGATCCGGAGCTATCTGCAGCCTATCTGAAGGTCCTGAAGGGTTTGGTAAGTAAGCAAGACACAACCAGATATCCAAAATGTGCAGATAATGGCATTTTGCCAATAACATCTCTATCTCCGTGTCAGTAATCTGAACACAGAACCAAAATAAGTACTGGTTATTCAGACAACTCTATTTCACTGAAGAACATTGACTTAGTCATTTTAGGATACTATGATTAAAAAAAAAGTACAATAGATTAAATGGCTTAAACAATATACATTGATTTTTCACAGTTATGAAGCATGGGAGATGCAAAATGAAGGTCAAAATCAAGGTGAAAATCCTCCTCTTCAGGTGTCTGCCTCTCTCCACACTCTCCAATGGCAGAGAGAGAGACCTCTAGTCGCTTCCTCTTCTTATAGAACCCCATTTGAGGGCTCTGTTCTCATGGCCTCTCCTAAACCTATTCACTGCTCACCTCCTCATACTGTCACAAGGGAAATTAGAGTTTTAAAGTGTGAATTTGTGAGGAATGTAAGTACAAAGATAACAAACAGAATCAGGAAACCTGTGCATTTTCTTTCACTCGGGTTATTACAAGGTGGGCCAAGTATTGGCTTAACTTGATTGCCAAACAAGGTCAGAATAGTAAAAAGATTTGCCTCAAAGGACCCCAGTGGAATACATTTTTATTGAAGAGTCTCAAGTTTGAATGGAAAACTGAACCAAGTTTCTTTAGTAATACCTATCACATCAATATGGCAACTTACAAAATATATTATAAAGAGGTAAATTACCTTTCAACTTAAAATCTACTCTCAAGTTTCATCAGTTTTGAAATAAGTTTGAGGACATGATATGTGATCAAACTAAAAGTAGACAACCTTTAAAGATCAAAATATACATCCCAACAGGACAACACTCTGGTAAGAAAGGTCTGGGCATCTCTGGTGGATGTATATAAGAAAGGACAAGGGAGTGAGTCAGATGTCTGGAGGCAGGCAAAGGAAGATGAGCAGAAGCCACAATGACGATCAGAGTTCTGCTCAGAGAAAATCTGCCAAATATATTCCAACATCTTGCAAGTTTGCCTAGATTTCCAACAGGGGTAATTCAACCTCAATTCTTAGTTTATTTCACTCACGAGGTCTAGCTTTTGAGTTTATTGTGAAACTGAGACTTGCTATAGAATAAACTAGATTATTCTCACAAAGGAATTTTCCTTCCTCCTGAATTTAATATTTTATGTTTGAACAGTAAAAAAAATATGCCATGAGATTTGGCTTTTTTAACATAAAATTAAGAGAATTATGCAGGAAAGACCTTTGGCTTGAAATGTACACTTTGCAAGTTGGGAAAAGGGATGCTGTCATTGTCTAAGCATTCCATGTTTCCTGAGCACAGTGCTCAGAACCAAGGTTTATTACTGACACTGATTCTCACAAAAATGTCTTCAGACATTATTTCTATATTATATGGTTCTCCAAAGATCTGATGTCATTGAGAGAAGATAAAAGCCCTCGGTATTGTTGAGGAAAGGAAGGCCAGTGGGAGTAGGGTGAGAGAAAGTCCAGGGCAGGTGGAGTTCACAGTGGTAGTGAAAGGGAGGCCATTTTGTACAGATGGAAAATCACTGTTAATGTTTTAGGGATTTATGAACTGAGAACCTGGAACTGGAACTAGAGAGAGCTGGCTATTTTTCTGTCTAGTCCTGTTGGTAGATGGACCTTAAGGGATGTATATTTTGTAGTTTGACAAGGTCCTAGTTCTAATGTCAGCCCCTTTGGGAGAGGATATTGTTCCTCCCAAAACAATTCCCTTTGATTCTCTGAGAAATTTTTTTTTTTTGGTCCAGTCCTGGGCCTTGAAATCAGAGCCTGAGCACTGTCCCTGGCTTCTTTTTGCCCAAGGCTAGCCCTCTGCCACTTGAGTTACAGCGACACTTCTGGCCATTTTCTATATATGTGGTGCTGAGGAATTGAACCCAGGGCTTCATGCATACAAGGCAAGCACTCTTGTCACTAGGCCATATTCCCAGCCCAAATTTTTGGTTTTGGTTTTGTTTTATAGGCTTTGTTTTGAGATAGAGTCTTGCAATATATCTCAGGCTGGCCTCAAACTTCCTATCCTCCTGCCTCAGCCTCTCAAGTTCTGGAATCAGCAATGTATGCTGTCGGATGGCTCCCTATAGTATGCCACTATTTATATTTTAAATGAAGTGATTTCCTATAGTAGAAGTAACATAAGCATATTACTCAAAATTGACAAAAACTAGCCAACTGGAAACAATTACAAATCCATGACCATAACATAACACATAACTACAACATTCAGTAACTATTTTTTACTTTCTTTCCTCTCTCTCTCTCTCTCTCTCTCTCTCTCTCTCCTTTCTTTCATTTTTGAAAGTAGGGATTGCACATGTGTCTTGTGTTGTTAAGCAGGTGCTCGAATGCTTTAGCCATTTTGCCAGCGCCCCAACACCCTCCCTGCTTTGTGTTACCTCTGAGCAATTTTGCCCATGGGGGTATAAACCCCATGGTGAGATGCTTTTGCAGTGCTAGTGAAGCATGTTCTCATCCAGTCATGGCAGCTTTCCTAAGACTCTGGGGGACTGGTGGTCAGTAAAATCTGAAGCTTCTGTTCTTATTGCGTGTGTCTAAATTATAAAAATGCAATTCCTGGCCTGTTTCAGCTTCATCTCCCTAAAGGATATATTAGAGAAATATTTTGCTATTGCTGTTCAAGGATTTATTTATTTATTTTTCTCAACTATTAATTTCATTCTAGTCATTAACTC
Organism: Perognathus longimembris pacificus; assembly: GCF_023159225.1. Lineage (NCBI taxonomy): Eukaryota > Metazoa > Chordata > Mammalia > Rodentia > Heteromyidae > Perognathus > Perognathus longimembris. Next base: position 131,827,153 of record NC_063162.1, on the reverse strand, counting down.
CTACTTCAAATCACTGTCATATGGATCAAAGGTGATAGCAGGGCCTAGTATGCTGCCAAGGCCTTAGAACTTGGCCTCAACAACAGTCCCCCATCCCCTTTGAGCTACATCTGCTTTATTTGGCATTTTAGGATTGGCTAAGATGAGGTTTTACTATTATTGAATGGCTAGAGGTAAGGTAGCTTCAGGGAAAGAGGTCCAAGAGATAAATAAGATGTTCATTTTTAAAAAATCACTGTGGGGTTTTGGGAAGCCTGGCATAGAATGGTGAGGCAGACGTGAATTTTTTTTATGGTAGAGTGTTTCCAGTGGATAACACATGCTTCACAAGTGCAAGGCTCTGAGTTCAAACTCCAGTATGACCAGAAGTTCAGTCCCTGCCCCAGCACTTTCTAGGCTTAGGACTTGGAGGCTGTCTCTAGTCTGCTAAATTTGTCCATTTTCAAGATTCCAAAATTTTGTTGGAGAAGTGGCGCTGTGGCTCAAGTGGCAGAGTGCTAGCCTTGAGCAAAAGAAGCCAGGATAGTCCTCAGGCCCTGAGTCCAAGCCCCAGGACTGGCAAAAAAAAAAAAAAAAATCCAAAATGTTGTTGGTTTGGGGCTGGGAATGTGGCTTAGTGGTAGAGTGCTTGTCTAGCATGCAGGAAGCCCTGGGTTCTATTCCTCAGCACCACATAAACAGAAAAAACTGGAAGTAGTGCTGTAGCTCAAGAGGTAGAGTACCAGCCTTGAGCAAAAAGAAGCCAGGGACAGTGCTCAGGCCCTGAGTCTAAGCCCCAGGACTGGCAAAAAAGAAAAGAAAAGAAAAGAAAACATTGTTGCTATTGATCCTCCTCTTGTTTTTCTTATCCATGGGAGTCCTTACACTTCTTCAGTCTTGGGAGTGTTTCAATAGAGAAACCTGCCCAATTAACCAAAATCCCAAGATTTTTATTTATTCACCTGGAGCTATGTTTATAGGATGTTACAAGAAAAAAGTAGATTATATTGTACTTTACAAAGAATGATTTTTTTTTTCAGTACGGATTGAATTCAGGCTTTGAGATTGCTAGGGAGTTTTCTTCTACCACTTAAGTTATACCCACCCTACCTCTTTTGTTTTTGAGGCAGGGTCAATTTTGTAGCTCAGGTTGGCCTCAAATTGACTATCCTCTTGCCTCAGCCTCCTAAGCACTAGGATTACAGGTGTGTGCCACCACATCCAATAATTGTATTTTTTTTAAGCAACATCCCTTAGCCACTTTGTACTTTTTTTTGAATGTAGGAAAATATTCTGGAAGAATAAGAATAAAATGCTAAAAAGTAATTGCACTTGGTTGCTGTTTGCCAGTGGAGTATTAACTCCTCTGAAAGCTGTTATTTGAGTCAAATTATTTTACACTACAAGTGTCAAGAAAATGGTCACACACTCAAAAGTAGGGTAAAGATAATTGCATGAACTTTCATGTCATATTGGGGTCCTGTTTACTTGATTCACCTGAGGAAATGTACAGAGGGTTATACTTTTATTTCACATACTATTTTCTGATGATTAAGGCCCAAACTGAATAACTACTAATAAACTATTGATTAAGGCTAGAACATATTAATATAATTTTGTCCAGAAAAATTGTAAGTTATTTCTAGCTTGTAGAAAATGTAAGCCTAAGGCTATGGTTGTAATCTAACTTGAAAATTGTAATTCAATTCATTCTTCAATTCTTAACATACCAAGTTCATTTCAATGTTCTATGGACTGCCTGTCTTATTTTGCTGGTTCTCTGACTATTTAAATAAGTCATTGACACACGTTTATACTGTATGAGAATTATATTTTAACCTTAACAAATTCTATTGCAATATAAATGAAATGCTAAAGACATTCCCAACTTGGGAGTGGAAAAAAAAAATCTGATCCCTGAGCCAATGCAAAGAAAACAAGTTCTATGATGAGTTTTGCCTCTGACTGCTGCCAGTCAGGGTACTTCCGCAGTGCTTCCCTTGCCGTGTCTGAGCCCTTTTGGTGCAGCCTACCTTGGGACAGCCTGCAATGTTGAGAGAAGAGAGCTGAGCACAGTAAAGGGCCACTGTTTTCATGTTATCTGTCATCTGGGCACAATGAGAGACATCCAGGTGCTCCAAGAACAGTGCATTTTTACAGAATCCCTGAAAGAAATTCCAAGATCAGAGGGCTTTCATGGTATTAGCCTTTATTCAAGTACAACATGCATCTGAAGCCCTTCTACTTATGAAGCTTTACCTACTATATATTTTGGTCCCTGAAATATAGATGGCAATATTGCCATCTTGCTGCCACAAACAAAATGAAACAGTAAAACACCACATCTAAGATCTCCTTCTAGCAAAAGTTATTTACACACCAATTTAACAGCTCACTGATATTCAAATTCTTGCTTAAAAATATGAGTATTTTTTTCTGAAACTATGTCTGATGAAATTTGGCTCAAATGTCAGTAATTGTTAGCATCATGAATGGTAGAAAAGAAATGCAAATATGAAAATAGCTGACAAGCACTCTGGAATGATATTTAGAGAAAAGGCAAATTCTTTTGAGTTTTCATTTTTGCCATTTATTACTTCTAAAACTTTAGCAAGACAATCTTCCTAAGCCTCAGTTTCCTTTTCTAGTTAGGGGAAATAATATCTACTCTCTAGAGTTATTTCAAAATGCCAAACTGTTCATCTAAAAAGCTTAAGGTTAGAGAAAAACGGGCCTAGAAGTCATTAGGAATTTTCCCCTTTATCTTGGAATTTCTAAATCTTCATTCTCACTTTTTTTAAAGAAAAAAGGAACTGAGTAATAAAAAGAAAGCTAGACACTTACATCTCAGTAGTTATATAAGAACAAAATGATCCAATAAAGCAAGTATGAAGAATACAAGTAATGGTAAAAAGTATGTTAATTTATTAAGATGAATGAAATTGGAAACAATCACCAAACTCTATGACTTACAATTATCTACATACTCATTTATTCCAGAGGTGCCACAGGTGATCTTTCATTGTGAAGCAACCCAGGTTCTTAGGGTACCAAATTAGAAGCCCCAGTATATAACAATTCACCATTTATTTTAGCTATCAGTGCTAGACTTTAGAAACCCTATCAGTAAGGAGGAGCTCCCTATTTATATGTAAAAAAATGGATATTTATGAGATAATATCATTTTCCTCTCAGAACTAGAGTCACCAGGTTTAACAACCACCAGTGAGTTATTTCTCTCCCACTGCTTATGCATTTTCTCCTGTTTTACCAGTAAAACTGCAAAGAACTTGTTAGCAAGTACATAATAGATGGAGAATTTCCAGCAGAGGCAGTTAGAAAAGCAGATAAGACTAGAACTATGTCGTTATGTAAAGAGGCCAGAGTTTGTCTCTGCCTCTGTGGTAACTGAATTTCCGTAGGCCACAGGATCTCATTACATAAAGTAGTGTTTGCATCCATCTCAGAAGATTACTGTGTAGATTATATGAAATAATACATTGATATTGTTCCTAACATAGACTCTATAGCACTCTATATTTTTTTCTACTGGACACAGTATTATTTTAGACAAATATTAACTATTATTCAGATCTCTGTAGAACTCTAACAGTAACTATTAAAAACTTGTTCTTACGGGACAAATGGTTTTTGTTCTTTAACTTCAAGTCATCTTTTTCTGACCACAACAGCCCACAGTGGTTATGCTTTCCCTCTGATCTCATGCAGATCTTGTCTTTTTCAACTGATTCAGCACTCACTTACTTAACTCATTCCTGAATTGTGACTAACTTTGTGTGGAAATCTGTCTTTCCTGACAACAATTGGGAGATGCTCGCCCTTCAGAATTTGAGAACCCTCCTAAGTGGCATTTACCAATGTCTTCAATTGAATCCATTCTGCTTTGCGACTTTTAAAAAGCTCTATTATTCTTTGAAGCTGAATTTCTCAGCAAGTTTAATGTTTTTTATTGTGGCACTGGGTGGGGGGAGGTGGGCTCAGGGGTTTGTGCTTGCTAGGCTGTGCTTCACCACTTAAACCGTGTCCTCTGTCCTTTTTTCTTAAGATGTTTTTGGTACAGCATCATACATTTTTGCCCGAACTCAATCCTCCTGTTTTCTGATATAGCTGGACTAACAGGCTCATGTTGCCACACCCATCTTATTAGTTGAGATTGGCGGGGTCTCACAAAGGTTTTTGCCCAGGCTCAAACCTCAATCTTCCTGATGTGTGCCTTCTAAGTAGCTAGGATTTAAGGAATGAGTCAACCACCCTGAATGACATAACTTCTTAAAAGATTATAATGTTATGGCTATATACACGAGAACATTCTCCTCCATGGGAAATCTGAGGCACAAAAAATTGGTCCAAGGTTTAGGCTAGATAGATCACTGACAAACCTTGAGAGCTGAAGCCAGAACTTTTCCTCTTACAATTCATATTTTTCTTTAGAGATGTTTAAGCCATATTAAATAGTTAAGTCTGCAGGCACATCTCCACATAATCACTTATGAAATCCCATCTTTCCCCCAACAGATAAAATAATATGCACTTCCAGTGCCAGAACTGCAGAATCATTCCTATATCAAGGCCACTGCTTTTCTCTTGTGGGAAAATGCTTCACTAAGCGTCTTCCAGGTCAGTCTTTTACAGTGAAGACAGGGAGAAAATGAAAAACTTATCAAGTTTGGCTCCCTTCAGTGTGCCAGCCAACTTTGCTGTGGGGTTAATAAAGAAAAATTTCACAACATTGAGTAAAATATTTCTTTGTGTCTCCCAAGCTGAGTCATATGGTGGAAGATTAAATGACTACTCCCAGCATTGGGTATGTAGAGGAGACGGAATTTCACTCACATTTGCTGATCATCACAATAATGTACTTCTGATTTAAACTACCTTGACATATGGCCACTCCTAATCCCAAAAAAGCTGACCCTATGCATGACAACATCTCTTGGCTCTTTGCCTCCTTGAGGCAAAGTTGCTTTTTCTTCTTTTGTTTTTTAATACTTTTGGGAAAATATTCTGCTCTCAGGAATCAATTTCTCCAAAGAAGACTGTTTTCGCTTGCCTCAAAGGCTAGTAATGCATGCCACAATTTAACTTAAAAGCTAAATTCAAAGTTATAGTTTCTTGGATTTCACATGTCCATGAGATTTAAAAGTACACTCTACCAAACATGGCCTTGCTCCTGTTAGGCATCAAAAGCAGGTGGGGGTGGTCATGGGTTGGGCACCAAAATCAAACTCTGGAAAGCCTGAAGGACAGGTCCTGCTGGAAAACTTCTGCATTTCCACTCTCCCTGCCCAGAGGCCTTCTAGGCTAAGCATGGCTGAGCGGAAGCCCAGCCTCAGAGATGCACCCTACTTTTCAGTAGGAAAAGAGTTCCCAGAGGAAAAGGAGAAAAGTCAAGGCCCAGGGCAAATAGCTTCAAAGATACTCAGTGACTTTTTTTTCAGAATGATATGTGGTGATTGGGGAAGAAGATTGGGCTTCAAATCAGCTCAAATGGGGATTATAATTCTGCCATGCAGCAGAAATATATTTCAAATCCCTATTGCTCTCCATTTTTTAATCTTTCTCACATTCTACTTGTATTATGGATATTTATGTGACTTTTGTCTCTTGCATTGTAGTTTTGAGGGTGGAATCCGTGTCTCAAATTATCTTTGTAGCCACAGTCCCTAGCCTGCAGATTAGTTTGAGATAGGTGTCCAAAGGGACTGGGAAATGCTGCTTAGCCGATGGTCCTCAGAATGCAGAGTCCAGGCCTTCTACCCTTCAGTAACTGTCAGAGGCAGTGTACAGCATCATTTATGAGCAAGATCTTAGAGGATGTGGGCCTGAACTCAAGGTCTGCCACTAGAAGTTTTGCATTTCTGGAAAAGTTATCCAGTTTCTCTATGTCCTAGTATTCTCTGCAATCTGAGACTAGCATGATACCTTAACATGGTACCTACATCACAGAGTTGTTTGTGAAGATTGAATGATATAATATGAACGAAGCAATTAGGACCTGGCAGATAGGAGGCAGTTATTAAAGAACAGTGGATACTATATTCTTTGTAATCAGCTCCTCTATGGCTGTGATTGGCACATTTTAAAAATCATAAACACCATAATACAAACATCTTGAGCAGACATATTCAATAAATGTATGTTAATCTTACAAGATTATATATTAAATATATGTATATGTTAAATATATTATGTATTACAATATAATATAATGTATTATAATATGTTTATGTATAATATATTATACATAATATATTACATATATTATGTATTACTTTTTTGGATTAAACCGAAGCCTTTTGATTAAACATATTAGAAAGCATAGGTCCCAGCCATTCCAGAGGACCATGCGGAGATAATCACAGACAGGAGAAAAAGGTTCATAAGGAGGTTTGTTAGTGGGGCCATAGTTCACAAGGGAGAGGGAGCTACATGTCATCTGCACCTTATCCAGGTGGTGGCTTCTCTCTCTGGGGGTAAAGGGGAAGTAGTTAGGTAGTGAGTAGGAGTGGCTCATTAGGTATGCGTGGATCTGGGGGCTAGTGGGAGGAGCGGAGGCCCTGAGGCTAGGGAAATTCTAACAATATTAAAACAAAGTGTATGACAGTAAAAACAAGCCCAAAGAAAAGTATTTAAACTTCTGACATTTTCCTGCCACACCAAAACAGACTGTCTTGCTCACTTGCCAGAGTACATGCTGCCTCAACAGACACCTTTGGTTGGCAGTTAATAATGCTGAGTTACTGTCTGTACTGGCTCTCAACAGTTGGTAAAGACAAGGGAATTTTTGTTGTTGTTGTTGATTGTGGGTCTTACTGTAAGGCCTGAGCACTGTCCCTGAGCTCTTTTGCTCAAGGCTAGCACTCTACTACTTGAGCCACAGCACCACTTCCAATGTTATGGTGGTTAATTGGAGATAAGTGTCTCACAGACTTTTCTGGCTGGGCTGGCATCACACCATGAGTCTCAGATCTCAGGTACTCAGGTAAGATTACAGGCATGACACACCAGTGCTTAGTTAGGAACTATTTTTAAAATACTGCATGTGACAAGTGCATAAAAAGAGATAGCTAAGGGGGAAGGATTGTCAAACAGAGAAGATGAAGTGATAGAGAGTGTATATTGGGAAAATTAAAAGGAATGACCAGAACATAACCAAACCAAAATATTTTAAAAATGTATTTGGTGATTAAAATTTGTTGAAAAAAGTTCCAAAATAGTTTAAGTTTTATATTTCATCTTTACAATAAAAAAAGAGCCACAACTGAATAAAAGGCAATCAAGTAATTTTTCTGGTAGTCTGAGATATAATTATTCCTAATCTACTTCTCTAAGATAAGCCAAAAAAATGGGTACACTGTCATTTAATTACCTGGTATTCCTACATAGGCCTCTAGAAGAGAAGAAATGCAGAGAAATATTAAATGTTGAGCAGAGAAATGAAAGAGTTGATGGATTTCTATTTGCATGGCTACCCAGCCATCTACTTATGCTTTCTGTAAGAAAACAGCAACTCAGAATTTTTACTCTTAGATTTCTAAGAAACAATAAGTTCATGAACCATCCATTAGTACTGCTTTGATCTCTCTTTTGGGACATATAAAGTAAGAGATAACTTACTCAGGAGAAGTTATCACCCTGATAGAAAAATCATATGACTTAGAATCTGAAGCTCTGTCTGTGACCTTGAGCATGTCATTTGGCTTTGTGTTTCTTCATCTGTAAGGGAACAAACATTTCTATATATCTCATGAACTTATTGGGAGGTAGAAAACATGTGTATTCTCCAAAAGCACCTGGCAGAAATAACGCCTGGCTTTTGTCTGGCAATTCTGATCCAGAAGAATACTAGAGCAACCCTGTCTACCACTTAAAACCTGGAAGTAATGCTTTCAAGGTGATGTGGCCTTTAAGGTGAGGAACTAGAGTGAACAACACCCAAATGACCCAATTGGAATCGATAGATGTGATTATTAGAAAGTCTAACAGACAACTACAAGTCCTCTGAGATCTATCACACACACTTAGTTTATGTCAAGCCAGTCACAATGAGCAAACCCCAGCTGTGCCACTTAAGTGGAAACCATAAAACAGATTTACCACATGGGTTTAAAGCAAAAGAAGTATAAACTCATGCTATTCGTTGGAAAGAATAAATCTGATGTTTATTTTCCCTGCCTTTTTATTTTTGCCTGCAGACAATCTAACAGGTTTTGTTTAACTTTGGGCAAGTTTCAACTCACATAGAATAAACTAATGTCCCAGAGGTAGCCTGGAGGATGAGAGGCCTCCTAAGAATTCTCTTCCTTCTAATGCATTCTTATACAGTTCTTCTTTGTGGATGGTCAACATGAAAATAACAGATGTGCATGTTCCTTTAGCAAGCCTAGCAGAACTTCAGTTGTCTGAGAGTGGTTCTCCCCTTGGGGATGGGGAAGATGCCAGATTTGTGTGGGGAGTTCTCAGCTTCAGCTGTTTCCTTAGCTAAGGAAACATGGTATCCATGAGTCTAGAATCCCTTGAAATCTTACAGACTATGGGAATCTGACAAGCTATCAAATCCCACATTCTCTGAAGTTTAGTAAGTTTCTATTTCTTTTTTTTTAATCAAAATATATTTTGCAAGTTTCTAACTGTTAAACTGCTTATGCAATGGAAAGACATTTGTGTTAGTAACAACAGAAAGTAGTCAGTTTACTTCATTTGCTCATGATTGGTAAGAAGAACTAATGCCCCTGTCTTGGCAGGAGCTTATTGGAAACTTCCAGTTGATCCCAGGTGCACTGGGACTCCCGGGGGTGTGTGGTTCTACTATACAGTTCGTTCAGGAGACCAGTTCTTCTCATGGATACCCATAATACCATTGGATTATGTTACTAAGCACCTAATAGTTCCAGGTTTTCGTGGATGTTGCTTTTTCAAAAAAGTACAGATGACTATTCCTTTAATTCCACCAGGGGAACTATCACTTTGTTCCTCAGACGCTGGAAAACATTTCAAAGACTGAGACCCGCTGGGATCATTGTTATTTTTTTTAGTCAATTATTTCCCAATACTGAACCTGCAGTACAAATTGACAATAAAGACTTTCCTTAGAAGTATGGCCAAAAAATACAAGGGCCAAATGTTTGAACGCCCTTGTTCTCATCCAATTGAGTTCAGAGCATCTGCTGCATCCAAAGGTTAGCACAGAAGGCCATGTTGGAAAGGAACCCTCTGTTTGTTGTGTCCCCTGCAAGTCATGAACATAACTCTATTCCTGAAGGAGAGGTGGAGTTATTGAACCCTTGTGCTTTGATAATTCCTGAATGACTTAATCTTACAAACTAAACAGAAATCAATACTGACTTGTTAAAATTCTTGCTGCATGGAACTAACATATTTAATCTGTCTTTGGCAGATTACAAATCAGTATGTGTCAACATCTAGTAAAATAAATTTTGGTGGCATTTATCATCTGTTAACAGTGATTGGTAAGAACATTGCATAATCAACATTTTATAACAAGTTGGAAAGTTCAGTGATTCAAAGTTTTTAAGATCATAAAATAATCACAGGAAGCAAATCAGCTTTTAGTGTCAGGACCCATGTCATCAATTCAGGACATCCATGTCGTCAAAACAGGATGGATATGGTCCATTCTGGGGGAAGAAGACTGTTAATTGTTAGCATTTCCCACACCTTAGGTCCTCAGCTCCTCCCATTAGCCCCCAGATCTACCTACACCTCAACACCCTGTCCTAGAACTATTCACTCTCACTCACCATTAAGACCTACCTACTTTCCCTTTAGCTCCAGAGAGAAGCTGCTGCCTGGATAAGATGAAGATGGCATACTGTTCCCTCTCCCGTGGGAGATATGGCCCCACTAATAAGCTTCCTTATAAATCTTCTTCTCCTGTCCATGACTATCTCCATATGGTCCCCTGGTATGGCTGGGACACATCCTTTCACTAAGGAGGTGGGGAGTACTTGAGACCTTCCAGCCTGAGTATCTGTATAAATGCTCCATGCTAGTTCTAACTCTTTCCATTTTTGAACATGGATAGTCCAAAGTAAAGGACTGGGCGCTGAGTCCCCAGCTCCCATTCAGATTTTCTCTAAAATGGGCTGTCATCTGTAGAACCACTTGACTTGCTGGACAATCCTAGATTAGGCTGCAATGAATGGTGTTCTGCTGATCTCTGGATTATGGTTCACTTCACTATGTGTCCCACATGGCTGCTCTTCCAGTTTCATTTATTCAGGCCTCCTATCTTTCTCTCTAAATTCAGACATATCTGTTAAACTAATGGTCAAATAAGGAAGAGAAGCAAAAATTTATAATCTGAGAGAATGGCTAAGAGGTTTATACATGATTCATGACTAAAGGAAAGAAGAACAAGTGTCCAAGCAGTTATGGCAAGATGGAAAAATCTCAGAAAGAAGAGGTTCTAAGGGACAATGAAGGAAGTAGAGACTGTAGCTTCTCCACTACTGCTAATGTTCCATCAGCAGAAACTAGCAGGTACCTCTGAGGTGATGGCACAACAGAGCATCACAGGGGTGGAGAACATCTAATCCATGGGTCAGATGAGGTCCATGGAATCATTTGGTACATGACAGCACAGACATGCTTCCATCTGCCTTGACTAACAATTTTATATGGGCATGAATGATATTATAAATATCCAAATGGCCTGTGGCAAGTAAAAGCCCCTACCCCTACTAGATACATCTTTAAAAAGCTGAGGTAGTATCTCAGTGGTAGAGCAAATATTCAGCCTCCAGGACTAAAAACAATGTGTTCATTTCAGTTACTGAACAAGTATTACCTTTCCACAAAATTAACTAGCTTGAAATAAGACAGTCTGAGTATGATCTTATTTAGAAACATGATATAACCTAAGTTCTTTTCAATTTAACAATTTCATATATATAAATATAGATATATATTTCTCCTCTTGTTGTATATAACCAAAGCACCTGAATTCTGATATAACCACAGACCCCTCCTATTAAAAGCAGCCCACCAGCCCTGTAGTAAAGGTAAAGGAATGTGCTTAGACAGTCATAGATGAAGTGTTCTCCCACGGGGTGACAGCTCTCTTCTTGGCTCCTGTGCCTTTTCTATCACTGACTTCACTTCTGAGCTCTCAAGATTGGATTTGGAGCTGCCCTCAGAATTGTCATCCCTTTAGAAGGCTACTGATTCAGTCAATATCCATGGGCCATTGGGAGTGTTCCAGACTTCTAGTTTCCAGTTGTCATATAAAGAGCTTGGAACTTATCACTCCATCCTCCAAACAAGAAAAAGGCTAAACAAACTAAAAGCAAACACTCTTCCTAGATCTGTTGGATAACTGAGGGCAAAGTACATCCCTGAAAACTGGAGAAACAGAAGAAGACAGAATAAGGATTTAGGAAAAGACCCAGTCCCAGATGGAATGCTTTAGGGTAATTAACTAGCTGCTGGAGACCGAGAATAGATAGTTTTGAAAAATCCACCTGGATTTAAATGGGTTCCCATGTTTTCAGGAGTTTTACCTCCTTGGAGGTTACTCTCCAAGTTCTCAGGGTAAAGATAAAAGAAAAACCATTTCTTTAAAAAAATCCATGCTTCCAAGAAGGGAGAAAATACCATTTAAAAATATGCCAAGAATATCTTTTCTCAGTAACAAAGCCTTTCTTCAAGGAAAACGTTTACCAGCCAATCAATGAACATCAGTCCCTTCTAATCTGGGCACTGCCTTCCTGTTTTACAAGGAGTAAGCTTGGGGGTGAAAAATGTTTATTAAAATTACATTCTTGTACTACAGGCCCACTAAAAGACTGAGACATAAGCATAACAACACCAGACAAACAAGGATCCTCAACAAAAGGATTTGAAACCACACAAAATATGGCCTCAACTCATATGGAATTAAACTAGAAATTAATAAAAGAAGGAGTCCTGGGAAAATTCCAAGATATTTACAGATTAAACAGCACTCTTCTAAATGAATGATACACAGGTCAACACAGCTCCAAATAGAAATTTTTTTTTACATTTTTGAACTCATTGAAAATAAGTTCCAAATATGTGTGGTGCACACTGAAAAGTGATGCTGAGAGGGAGATGTATAGCACTGGATGAATGAATATATCAGACAAAAAATGACCTAAAGCCAATAATTTAAAATTCTACTTTAGGAAACTTGAAATAAAAAAGCAGTAGTCAAATTCAAAGAAGAAGAAGAAAAAAAAGTAAGAATACAGAGTAGAAATCAGTGAAGGTTTGAACAGGAATGAAGAGAGAAATAAACCAATTCAAATGCTGGTCCTTTGAAATAAATGACAATAAAACTGATTAAGAATCAAGTTAAAAAGTAAAATCTAAGAAAGAAAGAGAGGAAGATATGAAGAGAAGGAGGGAAGGAAGCAGGAAAGGTGAGCGGGAGGATGAATGGATAGAAAGCACTAATACCAGAAATGCAAGCAAGATTGCACACTAATTACATGCACATTAAAAGATCAAGTAAGAAACATGCCCACAAATTGGATAACTTGAATTGACAAAATAGACTTATTCATTGAGTTATAAAAATCTACCAAGCCTGATGGGGCTGGGGATATAGCCTAGTGGCAAGAGTGCCTGCCTCGGATACACGAGGCCCTAGGTTCGATTCCCCAGCACCACATATACAGAAAACGGCCAGAAGCGGCGCTGTGGCTCAAGAGGCAGAGTGCTAGCCTTGAGCGGGAAGAAGCCAGGGACAGTGCTCAGGCCCTGAGTCCAAGGCCCAGGACTGGCCAAAAAAAAAAAAAAAAAAAAAAAAAAAAAAAAAAAAAAAAATCTACCAAGCCTGACACAAAATAAATAACCAGAATAGGCCTATATTTATGAAATTAATGATTTAATAAACTCCTATTACAGAAAGCACTATGCTCATATGACTTCACTGAACTCTACCCAGTGTGTAAGACAGAAACCATACTGATGTTCTATCATCTGTTCTGGAAAATAGAAGCAGAGAAAATACTTCCTAATTCATTTGCAAAGGCCAGAATTATTCTAACACCTAAAGCACACAAAAACACTAAGAAAAGCAAATCGCCTTGAGAGACCAAACAAAATCCAACAATATGTAAAAAAAAAAAAAAGAAACAAAACATACGCCTTACTCAAGAGTGATTTATTTTAGATACGAAATGCTGACACACAATTCAGAAATCAATGTTAGCCATCACATTGCCAACCAAAGAGGGTAATCCATGTGATAATATCAATAAATACAGAAAAGGTATTTGACAAAATCCAATACCTGGTCATGATTTAAAAACCATATCTCTCAGCAAATTTCTATCTAGGCATGAAGAGAAACTTCTTTAATTTTATAATCTACCAATTCATACAGCAAATCTCAGACTAAATGGTGAAAAACCAGGTGCTCTTTTACTAAGATGAGTAAAAAGGTATTGATATCCCCTCTCTGCATTTCCATTTGACATGATGAATGCATTAAAAGAAGAAAAAAGGGCATATTAATTGGAAAGAGAGAAATAAAGCTATCTTTGTTTACAAATAAAATGATCATTTATGTTGAAAATTCTGAGGACTCAATCATAATAAAACTTCCAGCAACTAATAGGTAATTAAACCATAGTGCAAGCTATCAGATGGAAGTAAGAAAATGTTTCATCTGCCCATTTGGACCCTATGATCTTTTCTAGAAAATAGAAAATTCAACATTCAGTCAGTCTTAAACAAGAGGAAGATGGGAGGGGTGTCTGGGAGGCTGCATTCTGGACCTGAGAAAGTGATAGAGAAACATACCTTAGGTTGAACAAAGATAGGACAGAAGAAAAAAAAAACCCTCTCCTTTCTAGGGCCCTGGCATGGATGTAAGTTACCAGAGGAACAGTGCTGATTAAATGCCAAAGTGGGGACATCTGTGTGCTAGATAGTCTACTTAAATTAGTGGTACAAAGGGAAGTGTTTCAAACTACAGTTCCTATGAGAAAAGTTTTCTTTTTACTTGGCTTATCTTGGCTTATTCTCATAGTATTCTCTAGAAAACTAGCCATTTATAGCATGATATAAAATTTTAAATGCCTTTACAGAAATTTATTTAGTAAATCATAACTTAGGTGTATCTACAAAACTCCTTAAAATTGTTTACTTTTTACTTTACTAATAGACTTTGGCTTCTTTGTTTCTTTTTTCTTTTTTCTTTTTTTTTGGCCAGTCCTGGGGCTTGGACTCAGGGTCTGAGCACTGTCCCTGGCTTCTTTTTGCTCAAGGCTAGCACTCTGCCCCTTGAGCCACAGCGCCACTTCTGGCCATTTTCTGTATATGTGGTACTGGGGAATTGAATCCAAGGCTTCATTTATACGAGGCGAGCACTCTTGCCACTAGGCCATATCCCCAGCCCCGTGGCTTCTTTGTTTCTAAAGAAAGCATAAAAATAGTAATAGGAAATACTCATGCTCACTCTGTGTCATAGACAAGGCTACTTAGATGTCTTAGATGATTTAATACTCACACAAAGATTATTTTTATATTAGCTTCATTTTTCTTACAAGTAAGGAATCTAATGCCCTGAGAAACATAATTTTGGTCTGCCAAAGTTGGAAAGTTCTGTCTAACTCTGTAGCAGATGTTGGCAAACTACTGCCTGAGGGGCAAATTTAGTCTGTCGATTATTTTTGACCCACATGCTAAAGATAGTTTTCATATAAAGAAATCTGAAATTCAAATTTCATTGTTCATAAGTAGAGTTTTATTAGGGCACTGCCACTCTTATTGTGTATGCATTGCCCATAGCTGCTTCACACTATAATGGCAAAGTTAAGTTGGGACAGACAGTATGGCCCTTCACAGAAAATCTTTTCCCAAAGGTCACTAGAAAAGCTGACCCCTATGGGAGCTGGGAATATGGCCTAGTGGCAAGAGTGCTTGTCTTGTATGCAGGAAGCCCTGGGTTCAATTCCTCAGCACCACATATATAGAAAAGACTAGAAGTGGTACGGTGGCTCAAGTGGCCAGGGACAGTGCTTAGGCTCTGAGTTTAAGCTCTAGGACTGGCAAAAAGGAAGGAAGGAAGGAAGGGAGGGAGGGAGGGAGGGAGGGAGGGAGGAAGGAAGGAAGGAAAAGAAAAAGAAAAGAAAGAAAAACTGACTCCTGCTGTATGGTGCTTGTTCCTCTCTGCTCCCCAAGTGTTGTCATTTGGATTATTGAGAAGCTGGATGGATTACTTAACTTCATGTGGTTGGGTAGGAGACAGAATCAGTATAAAATTTAAGACTTCTGACAGCTAGACCCCCACTTTCCATACTGAGTATTACTTTTATTCCAAGAGACCTAATATATATACTTAAGAACCTTGTCATTGAAGTAATGTTTTTAAAATTAAACTATAAACAAAATAAATTTCTTAACAAATTACTATTATTTGCATTGAATATTGATCATCATTTATCAATTTTAGTCTAGATTTCTAGGCTAAAGACATGATTATTATCTTTCTTTCCCTTTGCCAGTCTTGGGGCTTGAACTCAGGGCCTGAGCATTGTCCCTGAGCTTTTTTTTTTTTGTTTTTTTTTGCTCAAGTTTAGCACTCTACCACCACTTTTGTCTTTTTCTGTTTATGTGGTGCAGAGGAATCAAACCCAGGGTTTCATGCATGCTAGGCAAGCACTCTACCACTAAGCCACATTCACAGCCCATGGTATTATCTTATACACATCTCTATACACAATTTAAGTTTAAAAACACATATACTTATTGATATATGTATGTATGCATGCATGTATGTAAAATAACACGTAATGTTTGTAGGGTGATACATACAAAAATGTGAATATGCTTAATTTATACACATATACTAAACATATGGTTGTATATTTGCCTATCACATTTAACTTACACATGTAGGTTTACATTTATTTCAACTACACATTCATTGTTGCATATACACATGTCACTTTCGGGGTGATCATAATGCAACCTGATTTTCCCCTTGCTAAGGCACATTCTTGGTCAGCTAGTGCAACCTATCAGCACCCAAGTAATCAGAAAGTTTTACTTAGATTCAAGACTTTCACTCACAGATCATCTGTGTAAAGAAACTATACTTTATGCGTGGATATTATGTTGATATCTTTATAGCACACTTGTCTCAAAAATGAGAACTGAAAATGAATATTAGATTGAGCATAAAAAGTAATCCTAGTAAATATTGGATTTATTCCATTGGTTCTCTCAAAACAATTTGACAAATACTTGTCAACTTATCTCCTATCTAAATCCATTCTTTTGCCAGACCTGACACTTCATGATTTAAATAAATTGTTTAAATTTTCAAGTAAAGGTTTCTTAAGAGATGTTCCATTGCTGCTCTATTGAACGTCTCTTCCAAACTGTTTTTAAAGGCTACCAACTAATTTTCATTTAAAATAATCATTGAACATCTAATACTTTTGGAAAAGAAAAATGAGAGCTGAAGAAAGTAATTAAATCCAGATTGTAACAGCCAATGCATCTGAGGCTCCAGACACAAGTCCGCATGTGCCGTGGCTTCCAGTAAAACCCTACAATGAGGTAATTTTTTATTATTATCTTTATTACTATTGCAAAACCCAACCATGGTAAAAAAAAAAAAAAACCTCTTTATTTTTCTCATTAAATGAATTAAGTGTATTATAAACTTTTAATGTCTTATGCCAAAAGGCAATTCTCTCCTGTGGGTTACCTTTTATAAAAACTGAGAGAGAGCTTTGATAAATTCTAGATAATCTAAACATCTCAATTTAATCACCTTATTTTGCTCCCTTCTGCTCTCTTTTGTAAATCAGGATAGGGAATAGATGCCCAGAACCCATCTTTTTTCTTTGGATAAAGCTTTGTGTAAATGCATGTTTAACTTTTAATTACAGTAGGTAAGTCATAGTTTACCCTGGAAGAGTCTTCTGATTTATCTCTTAATAAGTTACATCCAGGGCTGGGAATATGGCCAAAAAATAAATAAATAAAAAATAAGTACACCCATTTAAATGTTTATCATTTCTATTATGGAGTTATAATCTTGTCCAATATAAAAGCTCCTAATTCTTTCTAGGGTTCTAAAGCAAAATACTTTAATTTTTCTCTTTAACTCTTCACACTAGTAGGTAGATTCCTTAGAATCCTATTAGCACCTTAGTACTCACAGATTAAAACTGGGGAAGGGAGTTGACATTGTTTACCACACACCTTTTAAGAATAGTTCCTAATTGTGTTACACTTTCTCTTTATGTATTGTCCTGATACAGTTGAGATATAGAAAAAACTATTTGGAGCTGGGTGCCAGTGGCTCACATCTGTAATCCTAGCTACTCAAGAGGCTGAGATCTGGAGGACTGGATTCATAGCCAACACCAGCAGAAAAGTGTGCAAAACTCTATCTGCAAAATAGCCAGCAAAAAGCAGGGACTTGAACTCAGGGGCTCAATGCTCTCCCATGGCTTCTTCAGCATTGAGCTTTACCACTAGAGAAAGACCACAGCTGAAGACTGCTGGAGATGGGTAAAGATGTACTGAAATGCTGTCTTCCCCTTGTTACCATTGTTCTTCACCACTTCTCTTTGGTATATGGGGCAAGTGTCTATACCTAATATGGGATTCCTAGACTTTGAGCTTGACATCTAACAACCCATTAGTTCTTTCACAAGAATGTCCAGATCAGGAAAACAGAATGCAAACAAACAAACAAACAAAACTCCTGTAGTGATTAAAATGAGAAATCCTTGGTTCAAATCTCCACCCTGCAAAGGGCCATTTCTGTGATTTCTTCATATTTACAAAATCTCTCAGTGCCTCTTCTGTAAAAATAGACATAGTAATAAATTCCATCTCTTGGGGCCATTGTGAGGATGTCATAGGTAATCTATGACAAACACTTGGAAACAATGGTTAGGCTAGAGCATGGATTGATAATAGTATTTAGTTGATGCAGAGATAGGACCACCATCTATTCAAAGGATGCACAAAAGTAAATATAAGCTCAGTTCTTGTGTTTAAAAACTGGGTAAGGAGGATGTAGCCAGAATCTATTTGAAAAACTGAATTGAAAAATCCAGTAGGTCAAGCAGAACCTTGAAAGACAAATGAAGCCATGTCTCATGGTGCTGTAAACACTGGTTTAGGAGTGTAAGTTCCCGGAGTCCCTTGTCTCGCCCTCATTTAGAATGCAAAGAAATGGACTTTTCCTTCTTTACCAAATCCTTTGAAGTATACATTTTACTCTAATCTTTAGCAGAGCTTCAGGGCCTTTGTAATTCATTTGCCCCTTTTATTATGCCACAGTATTTGTGATCAAACAGACTTTGAGAAGACAGAATCTATCCTGTCAAACAGTAAACAAAGGAACTCTTATAACAGCCCAGTGTTCTCACAGGGTTTCAGGCCTTCAGTGTCCTGAAATGCTCTCAATCTGTAAAAAGGAACTCAACTGTCCTGAATGTAAAACGGGAGAGTACAGGTCATTTTTGGTGCTAGAGGTATTCGTACCTTTGAGAAGTATGAATATGTTAATAAAATATAAATTGTTGGTCATATTGACATCTTAATAGTATAGCTTAGAAACAAGTCAACAAACTATTTCTGGAAATAAGTATTTTAGACTATCGGGTCATTCTTTTTCTGTCTCAACTGTTCAATTATTCCATTACAGGGAAAACTGGCCTTGGACAATTTCAGTGAATGGGTGTGACTGTGTTCCTATGACAAGTTATTTAGAAACAGGTCTGGGCACAAGGACTAATTTGTGAAACACTAGCCTGTGGTCATACTTCTCAGACTTTTGTCATGTCCTTAGCCCCTTCATGGTTTCTACAAAATCTATGCACTTATAAAATGATATTTTCATGAAATTATTAGTTTATTATTCAATAAATGGATTCAACTTAAAACTAATAATAAAAGGAATATTAATTATAGGAAAAAAGCTAGCCTTAAAAGTATCATTCAATGCCAGGCAGCAATGGTTCACTCCTGCAATCCTAGCTACTCAGGAGGCTGAGACCTGTGGATCATGATTCAAAGTCATCCAGGGCAGGAAAGTCTGTGAGATTCTTCTCTCCAATAAAATATTCAAGAAACCTGTAAGTGGTGCTGTGGCTCAACTGGTAGAGCACTAGCCTTGAGGACAGAGAGGCTCAGGGACAGAGCCCAGGCCCTGAGTTCAAGCCCCAGGACTGGAAAAAAAAAAAAAAAAAAAAAAAAAAAAGGATCATTGGAGCTCAAGAGTTTGAAATTAACCTGGACAAAATAGTAAAGTCCTGTCTCACTGTAAGAATATATATACATGTATAATTATATATGCATTATTTTAAAATAAACACATGCTGGTAGCAGCTAGCTAGTCTTGATTGACAGCTGTCAGACTTTGCAATGTACCTACTTGCCTTAAGTGGGAATTGTCAACTTAATGACCTTCTTTGTTGATAGGCTGTACTGTCATCATGGCAGACTAGCTGCTTTGAACACTTTATAAGCAGGAAACCTCCACTCAAGCTGTGCAGACCACTGTGACTTTGGCTGAAGCTGAAAACATGATTCTTGCTTTAGGAGGTGTTGCTCCAGTCATGACTTTTCCAGACAGCTTGCATGCATGCCAGGTAACTTCACTGATAACATGACTAGTCTCAGCAATCACTAGATGGCTCTGGGTCTCAAACTATAAGCCTATGGGTTTCAAAGCTCAGCCAATAAGCCTATAGAGTTCAGGGCTGCCATCACAAGAGAATTACTGTTTGCATTACATTACGCTCAATTATCTCTAAGAAAGACAGTGTAAATTTGAGTGTCACAATGGATATGATTTCTTTTACTCTATTTGAATAATAGGACAAATCAGCTAGATGGAGAAAAAAATGGTAAATTACTAAACTGATGTAATTAATTGTATTTTTATGAGACTATGAAGAAGCGTTATATAAAGAGAAGCCCGGAATCTTGAAAGATTTTTAAATACATTAAACATTTAAACATTTTAATCTTTTAAAAATGTTTAACGAATTTCAATAATCTGAGAAACTTAAGTATCTTTCTATTACATTTGCTAGCATTTACATTTCAATAATGAGTCCAGTTTTCTGTTTTCTTTTTATGGAAGTCCAGTTGTTTGTCTTCAAATGTGCATTTAACTTAGGAAAGGAGTTTGACCTTAAGCATTTCTCTTTCATTTCCTGACAGTTATTCACAGAGACATAAAAGCAAAACAAAAAGCAATTTAAGTTGTTTTCTCAAGACTGTGGCAAAAATCCAAGATAATGATCCAATCTTGTGGTGGTCTTTCTTGGTTTGAAGATCATTAAACTCTGTCTTACAGAATAAGTCTGCATTAGCACAAAAGTTTTTAGAGAAACCTTTTATCAAGATGCAATATGTTTACATAAAATATGTCTATATATCTATATCATCTCTAACTCTTTTTCTATCTATAACTTCTATATTTATATATCTGTATATATTATATCTGTATTTTTGTGTGCATGCATATGTATATATGTAACAGAAACGTTTTCTTGTCTTTTACTACACTTAGTAATATTTAACTATTAGTTGATAGTTAACTATTAACTTGGTTAGATTAACTAGGGGTTGAAAGTATATAGGTATTAAGTAGATGTATTAGAATGCACAAATAAGATAAAATGAAAATACTTAAAGGGATAAAGAATTATAAAGGATAAAGAATTATAAAAGAATAAGGAATTATAGCAACAAATATTTATAACTGATATTAGTGCCATTTGTGAGATAATACTCACTTCAGCAGCACATATCCTAAATAAAAAGTACAGAAATGATACTGAAGAGTGATGACCTTACCACTAAATGGTGGTGGTCAAAGTAAATATCCATATAAGATAATGGTTTACCTTTTAGTTTGTATTTCAGTTCTGAATATGAGAAGTAAAACAGTGAAACTGATAACCTTAACCATGATGTGGGTAATATTAATGAGTTTGGTCTAAACAAATCTTTCTTTAGCAAGACATAAATATATTACCTATACAGGAAAGCTCTGATGAATCAAGCTACATTGACAATAAGAACTTCTTAGGTGAAAGTGTGTGCTTTGAATGCATACGGCATGCAATAAAAAAAAATTTTTAATGAAAAAAACTGGTAAAAAAATGAAATTTCTGTTCTTCAAAGGAAACTCTTCAAAAAAGAGAACTACCTCCCAAGCTTAGAGGAAATTCTTTGAGAAACATTAAGATTGGACTAGTCCTATGATAAGTATCTTTCTTCCTCTATTCTATTCTACTCTGTTCTGTGTATATATTTTAGAGATAAAGTCTTGCTAATATAGTTCTCAAACTCATAATCCTCCTATTTCTACATCCTGAGTTTCTTACTTTCTACTTAACATGTTTCAATGATACAAACTAATTCTGAGCAATTTGATGAAAGATAACTTCCATTCAGAGTTAGGTTAATTTCCTGGTTAATTTCCTATGACTAAAGTTTTCAATAAGAATTATATCCGGTAGTTTGCTTGGGGCATAAAAATAAAACTTCAATAAATCAAATGTTCAAATATTTAAACAGTCAAAGCCCGTAGAACTTATTTTAAGTCTTATTCTTTTCTGGACAGTATGTGAGTGTTTGCACTCCTACAAAATTCATAAATAGAGACCTTAACTCCAAAGGTGATGGTATTATCTGGCAAACCTTTTGGGAGATGATCAGATCAAGAGAACATAACCTTCATTAGTGCCTCTAAAAGAGAGACCCCAGGGAACTGGCTACTGACTGCTACTTGTACCACTTGAGAACATACCTGGAAGCTGTCTACACAGAAAGCTGCCTTTTACTAGAGTCTGAATCATTGGTACATTTACCTTCCACTTCTCAACCTCCAAACACTCTGGGAAATGAATCATCTCTGTAAAACCTTCCTGGTTTTATGGTATTAGGACAGCACAAGAAAAAGCAGTCACCAGAGATAAATGTCCCCTCAAATTTTCACCAAAGATAAATGCACTCCCAAGTTCATTGCGGTGTTATTTGCAATAGCCAAGACATGGAAACAAAGCACAGGTTTTCATACACATTGTAAATTTACATTGCTTAGTTCCACAATCTATGCTATCCAGTAGCCCTGTGGGAACAAGTTTAAGAATGTAGAATTAAATATCTACCTTTTTCTCATTTTTGCCCCATTGTTGATAGTTACCTTTATTTGAGTGACTTATACCATCTTAATAGAGATAGAACAAATTTGGAGTGGTATAGTCACTCTTCCAGGTATCATGGTGTGATGCATGCTAATGGGATGTTTAATCTTGGGCAGAGTCTACTTGTGACTGGGAAACTTTGTTGTCCTATTCCAAAAGGTATCATTTTATTTTAGGGCAATACTGAAGATTGCATGCTTGCTAGCCAGATGCTCTACCAGTTGAGCCACAGCTCCAGCCCCCTTTTGCCCTGGTTATTATCAAGGCAGAATTTTACTCTATGCCCACTGTGATCACCCAAACTCCACCTTCCAAATATCTACGATTACACGCTTGAGCTGCCTTCCATACCCAGCTCTTTTCATTTTGTTCTTGTTCCATTTATCATCATAATCTTAATTTGCCCTCACATATTTGCACATTTGGATGAGACTTTTAGAAAATTGTTTCCATACATATGAAATTGATTACCTGTCTACCCATTACTACACTCAAGACTTAAAAGACCTTCATTTTGCCCTCTGTGGTTAATTCCTTCTCCTGATTCCCATCTCTCTACAACCACTAATGTGCTTTTTGTCATTGCATTTTGGCATTTTGGCATTTTGTTATTTCTTTTCTAAAATTTAGCAGCAATGAGGTCCCATTTTAGCACATTTTTATATCTCCCTTCCTCAAAGTAGTATGATTCTTTAGATATTTATTCATATGCATATGGATAGTTTAGTCCTTCTTATTGCCGATGAATGTCCCATTGTATTGGTATACAATAATTTATATGAGTTAATGGACACTTATGGACCATTATATATAATGTTATCATAAGCACATGTCTTTACAGGGACACAAATTCTTATTTTCTCCTGAATAAGTACCTAAATGTAGAATGGCTGGATTGTAGAGTAGGTATCTATGTTTGTAAGAAAGGACTGCACAGTTTTCTATAGTGATGATAACACTTTATATTCCTAAATAGGACCTATAGGAGACCAGGTGTTCACTACCCTAACTACCACCATATTTTAATTGTTCTATTGAGTATGAAGTAGTATCCTAATTGTGTTTCACATTTGTATTTACTTGCATCAAGCACGGTGAAGAATACACATCATAAGTAGAACTTGCTCTTCCAATAAATATTAGGTACACGCTTCTTAAGCTCTCTATGCCCAAGTTTTAAGTTGTAGTTAAAAATACTCCCAACATCATGGGATAGTCATGAGACGTAAATGAGATATGTAGGCCAAATGCTTAATATCACGTCTGCAGTTTGATACGAGTTCAGCTAAGCTTAGCTATTTGTTGCTATTGTTATATTAGCTCACAAGAGAGATAAGAAATTTGTAATCTTTACAAACCTATGAGGAGCATCACAAATGTTGTAGCATAAGGGAAGGGGATGTAATAAGTAACTATTTGGGATCGTGTCCATTTCTTCCACCCCCACATGCCCCAATGACAAATCCACTGGCAGGAAGCAAGGAGGGTTTCCATAAGGAGAACGGGTAGGGGCACTCAGTTATAGGTCCGTGGACACTAGCACTGTTGAGACAGAAGTAAAAGCTAAAAGAAACAGGGAATCAGGAGAAAGTCATTCCAGCATAGATGTTCCAAGGACAAGATGGTTAGGAAGAGCAAAGAGGTAGCAACAGGTAGCCAGTGTGGATAGGTATCTGAGTTGAGGCCTGTGGCTGCCTAAAGAGGCTTCGTTGACAGTTCAAATGAGTGGAAGACAGATCGAACAGAGAGGATAGGAACTGCGAGGTATGGACTCAACTAAGGTAAAGAGTTAGTGCTGGAAAATTAAACCCGTTTTGAAAAACAGGGAACCTGCTGGTTGATGAATATATAAGCTCCTCCAAAATGAAAACTCTCAACTGCATCACACCCTCTCAAACTCCCAACTCCATCACGTTAGCAAACATTGTTATGAATTAAAAAATCCACATGGTAGAGAAAGAAAGCCCATGCCATCAGTTCAGATCTCAGTCACTGACAAATACTTTCCCTCCCCAACACTTTCCATTCTAGTTACTACGCATTATTTCCTGAGTAACCTCAAGCGCCATGCCCACCCACTGTAACCACCCCTCTTCAGTCACTCTGCCTAGATCTGCTGCCCACTTATCTTCCTGTTCTCTCACCATGCCATGACTTTTGTAGTCAGTCATAGATTTATCTGCTCTTGGGCTGAAACTTGGATCCCTACTTTTTCCTCTTGTCTTGCCCTATCTCGTTCTTATCTCACCCATTCTTTGAAGGGCACAGGGCTATGCTTCTAGCCTCTGTATGTCTTGGATCATAAGAATGCTTTGAAAAACATCTACAGCACTGCCATGGCTACCTGTACTCATCGGTTTGCATGCTGAATTAAGAATTTGTCAGGCTCTACTGGAGAGTTGCCAATGGAAAGGGAGAGGGCTAATAAACTAAGTGAATGAAACAAATATGATTAGGGCAGTGTGTTTATATGTGAATAATATAACCCGTTGAAATTGTTTTAAGAAGGGACAGTGGAATAAGGGAGATTGACAGGAGTTAGGTTAATTGAGTTTATTATATATGTATGTAAAAATATCACAAGAAATCTTCCTTTGAACAACTAATGCATGTTAATTAGATATTTTTAAAAGAATAGGAAGGATGTTTGGTTTTATGTCAGACCCAGTTCCCTTATCTGTCTTCTCTCGAACTGTGCCTTTCTGATCTTAGACAAATTGGGGATTTTTCAAGCCAACTATAGTGGTACATGACTGTAATCTTCGTATTGAGAAGGCCTTTGCAAGAAGATGGAAGATCCTGCATCAAATGAGATCCTGTATCAAAAGCAAAAAAATACCTTTTTCTCCTTTCCTGGAGGCAGATAGATGTTTTATTTCACAACAGATTTTTGAGGCCTCATTAATGTCTCCGAAAGTGTTTGAAAACCTGCTTGATTTTCAGGATTTTTGTTAGCATGCTGTGTATTTGTTGTCTTCATGCAGCTGGTGACCAGTTTTCCTGTCTGGGCTTTAGAAACAAGTTTCTGGCTGAAGCGAAACTACAGTGTAACCCACTGGCTGTCATTTCACGCGGACCCACGGAGCAAGAAGTCATTGGTATTGCATTCTGCTTTGGGTTTCAAAGTGCTTCACATTTGATCTTTCCCTGTTCTGATTCCCCCAGTTTTGGGATATCACATGGGAGACTCAACGATTAGTTTATCCAACAGTGAGTTCTGTAGTATAAGAACTAGCTGCAAGAAAGGATCCAGGCAAAATTTCCTGCCAGGTTATTTGGCTGAGTGAAATTGTCTGCTACTTTATATTTGCAAACATGCATTTGAAAGGACAAACATAGCTCAAAATACATCACACAGTCCAAATTGGGGGCAGGACACTAGGGGAGCAAATGATGCCACCAGGATTTGTCTGTACAATTTTCACCCTAACTAAAGCAAAAGAAGACACTGCACATGTGCAGAGAGCACAAGACACTGCTTTAGAGTCAGAATCAAGTGTCTAGGTCACATACAGAGCAGCACATGATAGCAGCCCACTTCTGAAGAATGATGGTGTAGGCAAGAAGTTGAGATTGGCAAGTCCAAAACGCAACCTTTTGACTTCTGCTCCATTTTATCCTTTCCCATGTGACTTCCCAGAAAAAAATAAAAAAAACAAAGAAATAAATCTTGCCATAATCTTGAGCTTGCTGGATATAATTTTACAGGAAAAGAAAAAAAAAAGGAAAATTGAAAAGTGTAAACAACAGTTAAATCAGACCAGATCCCATTTTGAGTATTAGCAGAGGAGGCTCCTCGATTGATTGAAACTTGATAAAATGCCTCAAAAGGAATGAAAAGGAATACAGCATAATAGAGAACACAGAGAAGCTCCCTTCCAACATTCCATGAGCAGTTTTTTTTAATTTATTTTTATTTAAAATTTTTGTTTTAATATTTGGTGTTTCTTTGTGTTTCTCTTCTCTGTGCTTAATTTTTCTGAGCATTCAAGTGAAACCCAGGGAAATCATCACTTTGTCTTAACTCAATTTCAAGTCACTCATTTTCACACTATTTCAAGGGAAACTATTTTATTGGGTCTGTCAATAGCTCCCTGTGCTTCCAATTCTGTAGCCTAAACCAAGAGAATCTTGTAGCCCCGACCCTCTTTCAATAACAGTAACCATCAAACACAGATCCAGAGATGGAATAAGGGATGTATCTCTCTCTCTCTCTCTCTCACACACACTCTCACACACACACAAACACACACACACACACACACACACACACACACACACACACAGCAGTTGCAGGGAGCAGGAAGATCCTCTGAGAAGCCGCTCAAGGGAAGAAGCCAAAGTGAGCAGATCACCAGAAAAGCTTTAGTTGGAGGTGACAGAGAAATTGATCCAAGCATGGAGTTTACTTGACACCGTAGAGCATCAGCCATCCGAGGACATTTTAAGTAGAAGGCTGATTTAACTCCTGGGCCTCTTGCTGAAAGCCATGTTATCTTACCTATGGTAGCGTAACTTGTCTTAGCCTCAGTTTCCTCATCATGGATATAACAGGTTCCACCTCAATCATAACAAATATGAACTATGATGATGCATAAAAACTGGATAGAATCCCTGGAATAAAGGAGAGGCTCCTTACATTTGATGTCTGGACATTACTACCACTATGGTTATTATCACTATTTACCTATAATGAAGGGGACAGGCACAGAACTTAGTAGGTAGTATTTTGAACAAATGCAAGGTAGGCAGCACAAAGTGACGCCCAACTTCTCTATCCTTATCAAAATTTTGATCCTTATCAAAATGAAGAAATTAGGGAGAAGCGAGATGAAATAAGGTGTCTGGTGCCACAAAGACAAGAGCAACACAGATGAAATTAAAATTGAAGCATTTAACTTTGTCTTGATAACTTAGCAGTTAGTCCATCTAATCTGAGAGTTTCTTAGATTTATCTAATCTCCCCACATTTCCCAGATTGTGACACCTTCCCTTTTAGTTTCTGTATGGAATATTGTTGCTCTCGTCTCAGCCTCATCACCTTCTATCACCCCAAGAGCTACAGATCAAAGATTTATCAACAGAGTCCTTGTAAGCCCTCTGCCATGACCACCAGAAAAGTGAGTTTTCCTTTCCCTTCCTTGGGTTCACATTGACAGGTGAATGATTTCCATTTTGATCAAAGCTACTGTCTACTCCTTTACATCTGACCTCTTAACTGTGTGTACACAGAAGGCATCAAAGGGACAGCTGGAAATCAGACATATCATTGTGTTAGTGTGTACCTATGTGAACATTATGGTTAACACACATACTCACGGAGATATACAAAGTCATAGATTTTGTTTGATTTTTCGAATTGACATATATATATATAATAAGCTTTATGTTTCTTGTGAGTTTTTCTTGCACAAAGACATTGTAAACTCATCAGTGCTGTCATTTGTCGGAGCAGTTATCCACTGGCAGAAGTAAATGAATGCATATCCTGCCATTATGATGGTAAGTATCTATCTTGGTTTTGCTTCAAGACTGGCTCAAGTTAGGAAATCCAAAGAAATGAATAGGAAGAAGTATTATCTTTTGACTTTGCTGTTTTCTGTGAGAGAATACCAAAACCCCAGTGCTCTTTGCATGATCACATTCTTGCCACAGGAAACCAAATATATGAAAGTAGCATCACACATATTGGGTTCCAAAAGCATAATTGCACAGATTTATTCTTTCAAGAAAGAAGACTAATTTCACATGGTACGTTGAACATGACAACAATGATAAACCACTTAAACCAGTTATTTCCATAACTTGGAGATCATTTTGCTTAGCCTCATCTTTTGTGTTCATATATTCATAGCCATTAAGATAATGTGATCATCTGCTAGGCATATCCTAGACATATACTAATTATTACTAATGAGGGAAACCATAGAGTGTATATTTCACAGATAAAAGGCGAACCAATGCAACAGCAATACTTAGAAGACAATATGCAGTATACCAACTGTACAACTGGGGGAAGGGAGTTTGGGAAAGGGAAGGTGGGACAAAAGTGAGGGAGGAGGTAATAAGTTTGATAAGAAATGTACTCCCTGCCTTATGTATGAAATTGTAACCACTCATTGCATCACTTTGACAATAAATAAATTCATTAATTAAAAAAAAAGAGAAAGGGAGGCCAAAGTTGAAAAGGCAAATTCTATATCAAATCATGATCTGCCATGCCACACCAGCCTGGTTTTAAAACAGTAACAAGGTAACTTGTGAAAGTCATAAGCCATATTTTCTTTTTCTTTTTTTTTTTTTTTTTTTGGCCAGTCCTGGGGCTTGGACTCAGGGCCTGAGCACTGTCCCTGGCTTCTTTTTGCTCAAAGCTAGCACTCTGCCACTTGAGCCATAGCGCCACTTCTGGCCATTTTCTGTATATGTGGTGCTGGGGAATCGAACCCAGGGCCTCATGTATATGAGGCAAGCACTCTTGCCACTAGGCCATATCCCCAGCCCCATAAGCCATATTTTCTAAACTGGGCACAAAGTACTACTGCTGTCTGTTGATGTTATTACACAGATGCAAATGAAATTAGTGTCTCTATAAAATGAACTCACTTATCTATTCCATGATAGTTAACTTTAATAAATATTAGTTTGAAATAGTGATGAAGGAGCTGTTCACTTCCTTATGATTCCAGGGGTTGCCTTGGAAAGTGAATTCCTAGTTAAGCAGTCCTTTATGAAGTTGCAGACCCATCCACATCTTCAGAATGCTGAAATATTCCTTCAGCAAATCAAACTCCTTGAACACATGGTGAGTGATGGGAATCTGCTTTGGCTCATAATTCCACATTGCTCCCCTCTCAGTCCATTCTTTTTATGTATCCAAAGATCCTATATGAAGAACTTGTCCTTCCCCTCTAGAGCTATTCTATGTATCCAAAAATGGAATATGAAGGACTGACCACCACCCTATTAACCCAGGTGCATACAGACTCCAGGAAAAACCTCAGGTATATTCAGACTTGCTTTGATATGCAGGCAGGGCAATTCACCTAGGTCCAACCAAAAGCCCCCCAACTTCCTAGACCTAGTGGCTCTTTCATTAACCACTGCTTCCTTTCTCAGACCCCTTATAAGCCTGGTTCCAAATTCACCCCTTCACACAACTTCCAAACCTGTGGGAAGGTCTGTGCACCTTACTGTTCCTCAATAAGCAGTCCTCACCTCTTGATGATCTAGTCCAGGCTCTTCCTTTTCCATTCTCTGCCTATTGATGATTGAATGGAGCCTATTCCTTTTCAATTCTCCATTTTCCCAACAGTCAGCAAATAGAACACCTGAGGTGCTCAGGAGTGCATCTGAGAGTATCTCGGTTTTAGAGGAAGAAGTTTGTTTATGCAGTATGGTCTGGTCTATGGTCCCTTGTGTTCCTGCTTGATTCTTATAGGAAGACATTTACTACCAGAACCTTAGAATCTCTGTATCCTCAACATGTGTTCTCATGAAGTGAGAGCATTTGGAAGTCTCTTTTACAAATATATAACACACAAAGATGCAGAGTGGGGATGGGGAGAGAGAGCACAGATACAGTGAGACAAAGGATGAACTAAATTCAGCAGTGCTACTCAGTAGACACTATGTTGAAAATAAACTATATGGGCTGGGGATGTGGCCTAGTGGAAAGACTGCTTGCCTCCTATACATGAGGCCCTGGGTTCAATTCCCCAGCACCACATATACAGAAAATGGCCAGAAGTGGCGCTGTGGCTCAAGTGGCAGAGTGCTAGCCTTGAGCAAAAAGAAGCCAGGGACAGTGCTAAGGCCCTGAGTCCAAGCCCCAGGACTGACCAGAAAAACAAAACAAAACAAAAGAAAATAAACTATATAACTTGTGAGGGAATAGGGCTAGGAAGGAAAAAAAAACTGGGGGAAAGGAGGGATGACACTGTTTAAAAAGAAATGTACTCAATAACTGACTTACATAATTGTAATCCCTCTCTACATCACCTATACAATTAAAAAACAAAACAAAACAGATGCAGAGCACTTGAAACTCAACATAACTCTGTCTAGAGTACCTGTGTCTAGATGACCTCAAAATTAAGAGTTCTTAATCTTCCTTTGGCTGACATCAACAGTGTCCATTTGCTGAGGATGAAACTCAGTGATGTGAAGTCAATGGCAATTAAAAGGCAATAACCCTATACAGATAGATCACAACATTGTGATGTACCCTCATCACAAGGCCATTATGTCATGGCTGAGTGAGAACTGATGCTCTTTGCAACAGCACACAACGCTCAGCTTTTCAGAAAATCTTCAGGAGAATGCATGTGCTGCCAAACCAAAAACCATTGTGTCCATTTAGCTGCTTAGTGAAGGAAGAGGGCCTTTACATTGGAATTTATCTATGCATTTCTTTATGTGTTTGGGGTTGAAATCAAGGTTTCACCAATGCTAAACACCACATTCTACCTATGAACGAAATCACTGCTCCCAAGTTTTATTTTTTTAACTAAAGCCAAGTTGTTTTTAAAATTGTTTCTGTGCAGTCTGTTTCGCTCTTCTTTCACTCTACAGTTAGGAATGTTGCCTGAGACCCTGGCGGGAGCCAGTCATGGCAGCGATGGCTGCTGCTGTGGGGCGTGGCCTGCGCGCGGCGGGAGCTGGACTTCTACAACTTCCAGGTGGTCAACATCCGGGGCAAGCTGGTGTTGCTAGAGAAGTACCGGGGCTCGGTATCCCTGGTGGTGGTGCGGCTTCACAGGCCAACACTACCGAGCGCTTCGGCAGCTGCAGCGGGACCTGGGGCCCCACCACTTCAACGTGCTTGCTTGCCTTTCCCTGCAACCAGTTTAGCGAACAGGAGCCAGACAGCCACAGGGAGATGGAGAGCTTTGCCCCCCTGCACCTACAGCGTGTCTTTCCCCATGTTTAGCAAGGTTGACACTGGTGCCCATCCTGCCTTCAAGTACCTGACCCAGACTTCTGGGAAGGAGGAGTCCACCTGGAACTTCTGGAAGTACCTAGTAGCCCCCAGATGGAAAGGTGGTGGGAGCTTGGGACCCAACTGTGTCCGTGGAGGAAATCAGGCCTCACATCATAAGCAAAGCTCATCCTGAAAAAAGCGAGAAGACTGGTGACCAAATTCCCTGCCCCCTTCCTTCCCCATCGCATCCCGCCTGTGTATAAGTGACCAAAACAAACTCAAGAGGTGCTTCCGAAGGAGAAACCTACTGGTCCTCTTTCCTTCACTCTTAACCATACCTATCACTCCTATGGGGAAACATTGCTAGCATTTTGATTATTTGAACCAGAGCAAGGAATAGGAATTCCTGGGCACTGAAAACTCTTTTGACAGTGAATCACCAGCTAATAAAAACCCCTAACCAATGGGAACATGTGACAGGCAGAGGATATCAAGCAAAATCTTGTCCTCAGGCCTTGGGCAGACCCCTGTAAAATGGGACTGATTCCTACCTCACAGGATTCTTGTGAGGGTTGTGAGGAGATATATGTGCAAGTACCTTGGGCAGTAGAAGCCAAATAGAAAACATTCAATAAATGGGTTGGGTTTTTTTTTTTTTTTTGCATATTAAAAAAAGAATGTTGCCTGAAAAAAAATTGCACGCAAAACCATTTCAAAGGTAAAATTCTTTATAAGAGGAATGAATGTAATAGAATACATTACACAGGCAATTTCATTATTTTATGTAATAGTGCAAAAAGCCTCTATAATGCCAAAGACTATATGATGACATTGAGGGAGGGGACATTTTTGTCACCTTCCTTCTCCTACTGTACCCAGGAGAGTGACTGTAATTGACACCTAAGCGTGTTCTTGACCCATGATTTCCCCATTTCTAAGGCATGTTGACCATCATAAACAAAGCTGGCTGAATTAACAGAAATATATATGGATTCTAATTCGAAAGCCTCTTCATTGTGAATTAGAAAAGGATGATATGACTGAGTGTAGAATGAAAATTTATTTCCTTTGGTATAACAAAATAATGGTGGCAAAATATATATTTCTTTCTTTCTTTCTTTTTTTTTTTTTTGCCAGTCTTGGGCCTTGGACTCAGGGCCTGAGCACTGTCCCTGGCTTCTCTTTGCTCAAGGCTAGCACTCTGCCACTTGAGCCACAGCGCCACTTCTGGCTGTTTTCTACATATGTGGTGCTGGGGAATCGAACCCAGGGCTTCATGTATACGAAGCAAGCACTCTTGCCACTAGGCCATATTCCCAGCCCATATATATATATTTCTTATTTGAAGTTCAGTTCTATATTGATTGGATTCATCCATGCTCAAAATCTCAACAATTAAACAACCTAACCACCTAAGAAGATTAATACACTTAAATACAGAGGTTCTAAATTCCACTACCTCAGAACGTGAGCTTATTTGGAGACAGGATGTGTATAAAGACAACGTTTATAAGTCAAACTGAGGTGGATAGAGTGAGTACAAATCTAGTATGACTGGCATCCTTATTAGGGAAGAAATTTGGACACAAAGATATAGGAAATTCACAAAAGATGGCTATCTACAAAGCAAGGAGAGTGGCCTGGAACAGGTCATTCCTTTATCATCCTCAGAAAGAAACAATTTTGTCCCTACCTTCATGCCATACTTCCAGCAATTCCCAGTGTGAAAATATTTATCTTTCTCAAGCTACCTAGTCCATGGCACTTTGTGACAACCTCCCTTACACACTAATACTGAGCTACAAAACAAACACTGGAGGACTCCAGGCAACGATGTGAATGATTCCAAGCTATTGCAGCCTCATGGAAACCCTCACTTTTAAAAGAAGCAAATAGGAAATATTATTTTCTATGACTATTGACTCGGGAGGAGAAAAAAATCTTAGGACCTGTATGAGATCAGCAGGTGCAAATTTCTAAATGTTTAAGTGCCTTGTACATTAAAGCTATTAGCTAATGTGATACCTCTACCATCTCTTGGCTTATGGTTTTATTTGTTACTGTTTTATTTTAAATAGCCAAAAGTCTCAGTGTTAGTCTTGGTCCCCAACTAGTGACAGTAACTTAAGAGGTGGTGGGAACTGTAGGAGATGGGGCATAGCTGGAGGAAATAAACCACCAGAGGTTTTTTTTCTGAGGCTTACACCAGATCCCTAGTCTCATTCTTTCTCCCTGCTTCTTGTGTATCATGACACAAATAGCCTCTACCACATGATTGTGTGCTACACCAGGGACACCTAGAATCACCATAGCTAGAAAACATGCCTTGAAACTTTCAAAACTGAGAACTCAAATGAGACTTTCCCTCCAGTTTTTCGTGCCAGGTATTTTGTCATAGTAACAACAGTCTAACAAAATTGCCCCAGGCTCATACAGAGAACACTTGATCTCAGCTTATGCTGCTATTGTGGGCAGTAATGGCCTAGCTGGAGGAAGTAGACCTTTTGTTTCTGGTGTGTGTGTATAGGGGGAGTGGTGGTGACTTTGAAGGTTACATCTGGTTGTTGGTTCTTCCTCTCTCTCTCTCTCTCTCTCTCTCTCTCTCTCTCTCTCTCTCTCTCTCTCTCTCTATCTCTCTCTGTCTCTCCTCGTTCTCCTCCTCTTCTTCCTCTTCTTCATCTTCTTCTCTCTCCTCTCTCTGCCTCTCTCTCTCTCTGCTTCTTCATCTATACTCTCCTTATGTTATAATGTCCAGCACCACATCATGCCCAAAATAATGGAACTATCCAACCACATACTACCACCACTGAGATTGTAATCCAAAATAATTCCTTCTCTCTAGTGGTTTGTGTCAGGCTCTTTTGTTACAATGACACAAAGTCTAATACAATGGAAAATATGTGTTAGGGTTTTTTTTAATTCCAAAATTCAACATCAGGAGTAGTAGAAGAGGAAGGTAAGGAAGGTATAGAAGAGCAGCCTTAAAAGGAAATCTTACTTTACTGAACACTGATTGTCAGCGACTCAGAACTGTTTCTTCTCTTGCCTCTGCACGGAGAGTTTTCTATTGCTTTCCTCGGCCCTCATCCCCACTGAGCAATTCTGCTTCTTTCTGGCTCCATTTTACACACTCTGGCTGGCACTTTCATCCATTCTCATGGTTTCTAATATCATCTAAAGAGACTCCGATTCCAGTAGTGCATCAGAACTTACTCTACATCCTGGCTCTAACTCTACTTGCTAGTGGGTAACTTAGAGAAAATAGTTGAGCCAACATCTCAGTTTCTTCAGATAATGACAGTATTGCCATCTTAGGCTATTATACCGGTTGAATGAGGAATTTTCTGCAAGTTTTTAGCACAGGCTTTGCCCAGAGTGAGCATTCAATAACTGAATTAAAAGAGAATTTAAAATTCATCTTTCAGGGCTGGGGATATGGCCTAGTGGCAAGAGAGCTTGCCTCGTATACATGAGGCCCTGGGTTCGATTCCCCAGCACCATGTATACAGAAAACGGCCAGAAGTGTGCTGTGGCTCACGTGGCAGAGTGCTAGCCTTGAGCAAAAGGAAGCCAGGGACAGTGCTCATACCCTCAGTCCAAGGCCCAGGACTGGCCAAAAAAAAAATTCATCTTCCAATTATAGAACTTACAAAATAAAACTGGCAACATGGTTTTTACATCGTATCTTTCGTATATGTGAGTTTTAATATAAATGGATATAGTATAATAGCATTTGGCTATCATTTGTTTGCTGAAACCAAGTGGCTTCAATGAAAACACGAATGCTGACAAAGTCCTGAGGAGCTGCCAGCAGTATCTTCTTGCCCTTACTGTTTTCAAGGAATAGCTCATTGAATGTCATAAATTAGACCCAGAAAATACTAACAGGATACAAACATTTAAGGAGCTTCCTTTATCTTCAAATGCCAACTTCTCCTTTTATCCAGAAAAAGCACCTTGGATGTGTGTATACCTTTAGTGGCCCTTAAGCATATTTCCCCTGTAGTCTAGCACTCAGAAAATTTCTAAAAACTGTATATACTACAGAATTGAGAAAATTAAGGGAAGGGGTTGGTAGAAGGGGGGTGAAGATGAGGAAGGGATGACACAGATCAAGATGCATTGGTTATCTAAATTGCTTTGCTAAATGGCAAAAAATTTCAATACATAACCTAAAATTAAAGAATAGTGAGGGATGGGAATATGGCCTAGTGGTAGAGTCTTTGCCTTCCATACATGAAGCCTTGGGTTTGATTCCTCAGTACCACATACCTAGAAAAAGCCAGGAGTGGCACTGTGGCTCAAGTGGTAGAGTGCTATCTTTGAGCAAAAAGAAGCCAGGGACAGTGCTCAGGCCCTGAGTTCAAACCCTAGTGATGGAAAAAAAATAAATAGTAAAGAAAAGTGAGGCAAGGAGTGTGGTAGAAGGGGAGAATGTTAAAAGGGGTGACATTGCTCAAGAGGCACCGTATTCATAAAATGCTCTTTTGAGTGGCAATTCCTTTGTACAAATACATAAAGAAAATAATATATATATAAATATATTTTTTATTTATATATATATTTTTTATTATCAAACTGAATTACAGAGAGGTTACAGTTTCATACATTAGGCATTGGATACATTTATTGTACTGTTTGTTAATAAACCTACATAGTAGAAAGGAAAAATAGGCACTACAACCCTGTGATGATGTTATTTCACCTCACAGACTCATGGGGGCAGTATTATATAATAGTGGAATGAATGTTCCATTGAGCATCAAAGCCACTGGTCATCTTTCTAGTTCTAAGATTCATTAGCTGTGGGACCAGCACAAATCACCTAATATAAGACTCAATTACTTCATGTTGAAAAAACAACAGAGACTGTATGTAAAGTGTAAAGATTGAGAAACAGAAGCTCTTCTTATTTTTGGAAAACTATACCTTAGTGATTGCCAATTACGGCCATCCTGATTATGAGCCTCTCATGGGAGCAATACATCAGTAGTATTACTGGCATTTGAAGTTGATTCTGTCCATATAAGAAGTATGGTTTTTAATGGGATAGGGAAATATTTTTTGTTTCGGCTATTCAAATCTCAGTAACATTTTTTGATGAGTGCCATCACTTTTATAAACAATGACAACAGTATAAATATTAATCCCAGTGATCTCTTTTACTTCTCATCTGAAATTTGAACTGAGCAAACAAAAATATCCAAAAATTATATAATCATATAATGACCCAAACCCATCCTGTCTCTGTATCTACTATGAAGATTATCAACTTGGGGGAGAAATGATCTATTTCAATAAAAAAAAATTACATGCTCCAGTAATTACTTTATGTTCTGTTATCAAACATGTTATAGTGAAATTATTAGAGAATAAGTGAACAAAGTCGTGTTATCATAATGCTTCAAAGTTTGTTGGAATCTAATTATAGATCCACACATCTGTTAAGATAAAAATTCCCTGAGGATAATAATTTTTCTGATAGCCCACTCATAAATCTAATGTATAACATCAATAAAATAGCATGTTGTACTAGCATAAATTGTACTTTTTGGTCAAATTAAATGTTATAACTGCTCTCTATTTAACATTTTGTCACTCAAAAGAAAAAACCCTCAAGTTCTACTTTCCAAATATTAACCTTAAATCATTTAATAGAGGGGACAATGAAAAGTACATAGAGGCTTGTAAACTGTTGCTACTTATTGTCTTCTCTACGACTGGCTTGCTGTAGTTATGAAAACAAAATCAGAGAGTGAATTGTTTATCTAAAGTCCACAGTTTACCAGTGGCTAACTAGGATTAGCTATCAATAGCTAACTAGGATTAACTTGCTATATTGATTAAGCCCGCTGTCAAGCATTGGCCTTCAAGGAAAAACTAAAAGCATATGTATTTTACAATTTAAGTGATTTTTTAAGAAAGAGTTACTTGCCAACACTCTGTGAAGCTCTACAGTATTTCAAAGATAGGATTCAATCAAAGATAGAGGCAAGAGGGATGGAACATGTAGCAATAAAAAAATGGGCAAGGCAGGATAGGCAACTAGGCATTCAGATGTACCCAGTCTTGGTTTCACCAGGAGTTGAGGCTAATTGCCTTGGTGTGAGATGTTCCTTTCAGTCCTATGTAAATTAGTGTCCTCTATACCCCCAGAGAAAGCTAAGAATTCTAGTTCCTTTCCCTTATCTCTTCCCATCTTTTGCTTTCTCTTCTCTTATTTCCTCTCATTTGTAAGCAGAAAAGAATTAACCAGGCTGTCTAAATTTTATTGCTGGGATTGTGACTTTCTAATTCTTAGCCATTCTGCATCAAATTCAAAATTTCATCCAATTTTAGTATCTTGTGCAGAATGATTGAGCTGAAACCAACCATAATATAACATGCACTCTAAGGGGAAATTTCAAACTGTTGAGACCTGGCATTCTAGTTTTGAACTCAAGGTTGAGGATTCATACAAAATTACAGTGTTTGCTAACTTCAAAGGGAACCACTACTTACTCCATATAGTAATTTAGAAAGAGCTTCCCCAAAATAACCTATTCAGATGAGTTGTTCCTAACCCAACAGTGACTTAGTCTACATAGCACTCTCTAAAATGCATAGATTGTTCATTTTGGCTGAATTTTAGAATCATTACAGAAAACCTCTTCATGAGAAAATACTACATTTTCCCATTACCCTGAATGTATTAGACAAGAACTTAGAAGATCATTGTCAATACATACCCAAAGAAACAGCAGGTGATGGGGAGTTTACCAAAGTCATAAAAATAATTTCATACAAAACATTTAAACACAAATGCCCCTTTGGCTAAGAGAAAATGAATTCACCCATGCTAGCTAACAATTGCTGAGAAGTCCAACTTCCAATCAATAGCAATCATAGCCAACCAACTGCAATAGTTTCTACCTTTTCTCTTGTTAG
The DNA here is from genome assembly GCF_023159225.1 of Perognathus longimembris pacificus. NCBI lineage: Eukaryota > Metazoa > Chordata > Mammalia > Rodentia > Heteromyidae > Perognathus > Perognathus longimembris. Next base: position 131,789,122 of record NC_063162.1, on the reverse strand, counting down.
ATGATAGGATCCCAGGCTGTGCCTTCCCCGAGGGTACCTTCCTGACACATTCCATCACCAAAGACTACATGCTTACCTGTCCTCTTCCTCAGAGGCAGGTTAGATGTCACCTAACGGTCATTTGCAAACAGTCATTTTATAGAAAATCTTTAGAAATGATCTAACTACTATTTCACCAAATCTAAAATGTTTAGCATTTTGGAAGTCTTTCTGTTTTTTCTTTTTTCATCTTGTTTTGTTTTGTTGCTTTTCTACCCTTCGTTTTGTTCCACACCTATAACAGCTCTGATTTTCCCATTACTTATCTTTAAGTTAGCATAGTTTTAAATGTATAAACTGCTAAAATATCCTGCATACACACACACATACACACACACACACAAAACTCACTACCATGTAGTCTTTGTTCTTTCTTTTCCTTCTTTTTTTCCTTCCTTTCCCTTTTCTTTATTTTCCTTTCCTTCGCTTCCCTTTCTTTTCCTTTCATTTACTTCCTCCTTTCCTTTCCTTTCTTCTTCCTTTCTTCCTTTCCTTCTCCCTCTCCATTTCTTTCTTTCCTTCCTTCCCTCCTCTTTCCTTATAATAAGGCTTGACTCTCAGGTCTTCATATATACTAGGTAATTGCTCACTCAGTAAGATTACCCCAACTACAGAAAACAGATCACCTTTCATGTAACTGCAATATTGCTTAAGAATTATCCTTGAAGCCAGATGCTTGTGGCTCATGCCTGTAATCCTAACTACTAAGGAGGCTGAGATCTGAGGATCACAGTTACAAGCCAGCTGGGGCAGAAAAGTCCCCATGAGAATCTTATCTCCAATTAACCACTCAAAAAAACAGAAGTAGCGCTGTGGCTTAAAATGGTAAAGTGCTGCTAGCCTTGAGGAAAAGAGCTCAAGGAAAGCTCTTAGATCATGGGTTCAAGTGCCATATCTGACAAAAAGAAAAAAAATAACCTTGAATAATTTTTGTGATCTTTAAGTAAATATTCAAAATCTACTAACAACATTGATTATAGCTACAGTACACTTAATTGTTGGTTTTATACTTTACCCAAATTCAGTTTCTAAAAACCATATATCTTGGTCATAAAAACATGAATCTTTGGAACTGACCCCTCCAGCATGGAAACAGGATAACTAAGACACTTGACAGTTTAGAAATCTCATCTATATAAAACAAACTAATTGGGCTGGGGATATGGCCTAGTGGCAAGAGTGCCTGCCTCGGATACACGAGGCCCTAGGTTCGATTCCCCAGCACCACATATACAGAAAACGGCCAGAAGCGGCGCTGTGGCTCAAGTGGTAGAGTGCTAGCCTTGAGTGGGAAGAAGCCAGGGACAGTGCTCAGGCCCTGAGTCCAAAGGCCCAGGACTGGCAAAAAAATAAATAAATAAATAAAATAAAATAAAACAAACTAATTCCGTATTATCTTGAAGCCAATTCGTACATTACTTTAGTACAGAGTTCATTAATTGTGTAGACTTCTGTTGTTCAACTCTACAATTTTTACACTATATGTTTCGTGCCACCTCCATTTGTATAGCTCTGTTTATATAGTTCTATCATCAGTGCATTATTCTTCCTTGAAGAATGAGGAATCTAGTAGCTCAGTAATTGCAGATGCCTGACAAAAATACTTGATTAAAAGGGCAATTCAGGGCTGGGGTGTAGCTCAGTGGCAAAGTGCTTTCTTAGTAGGTGCAATGCTCCAAGTTCAATACCCAGTACCACAAAAAAAAAAAAGAAAAGAAAGAAAGAAAAGAAAGATAAAGGAATACAGGTACTTCTGGAAATCAGAAACACAGTTGTAATTTATAAGCATTTATAAACATTACTATAAATTGATTTATATTTCCATATTATGGCTTATTTTGCTAGCAGGTACCCCACCATGTCAGCCATGGCTGAATTATGTTGGTTGGCATTTCATCCAATAACAAATACCTCATACTTCCTACAAGTATTTTTCTGAGCCAAATGATTTTCAAATACTTTATCACTCACTCTCCTCAGGAACCTAAAAGGTATATCTCATTGTGATTGTATTAAAGGCACACTGAGCCCGATTAATTTCCACAAGCTCATATTGCAATAAATAAATAAATAAGCAGCTGAAATCTAGAATTTTCTGTTACAAATGCTCAATTCCCCATCCCATTTATTTTTCCAACTTCCCATGCTCCCTTCAAACATTCTAAGTCCTCATCACTGCTTAATCTAACGAAATTCACTATACTCTATGTAAATTCCATGAATAATATCTTTCCAGGTCATTATTAAACTGTTTCTTTTCAACAATGAACTTATAAAGATATGGCTTTGGCAGTGGAATCACAACTGAAGTGGATAATAAAATATATTAGTCAGTACTGAGCCAGGAATCTCCAAAAAGTAATCATGATGATTCTCATGTTTGTGATCTCCTGGTGAGATCCTATTGGCTTTCATATACTGAACAAGTAGTTAATGGGTATCTCCTAGTCCCAAGATGCTGTTCACCAAGTTATATAGTTGTCAGTAAAGCAGATGGAATACCTGGCTTCCTAAAATGTATGCCAATGGTAGATAATGGGGAGTAAGGACAGGCAGATCATGTTGTGGTATTTGTGGGTGTAGAAAAGTAGTATAGGTCTAAAGATCTGAAAAGTATTCTTAATATAAAATCCCAGCAGCTTAGCATGGAACACAAAGGCTTTCAGCACTTGTCCACCATCTACCTGGTGCTACTCTAATAACCACACTCAATATGGTGTCCTTCTGTAGTTCCTCATCTCTTATATTACCTGATAGCCTTCAACCTTTAAGGCAAGTTACCCATCTCTTTCCAGAAGCTTTACCACCTGAAACTACTTTGTAATGTGTCAGAATGTTACAAATTTACAGTCATGTTGATAGTAGACTACTTCGCAATGTTCTACACTTTCTGACATTTTCAAACATACTTCAGTGTCACTGATCTCAAGAGGCAGAGCCCACTGGAGAGGACGCATACTCTTCATAATACAGAACGGTGAGATGGTTGAATGAATGAAGCCATATACTATCAGCACAAAAGAATAAAATTGAAAATCAAGAGTGAAAACCACATCAGAGTACTGTATAAGTGTGAATTCTAAGGAAGTTCAATCATGCACAAAAATATATAGTGATCACTTTCTAAGTTTATGTTTGCTGAAACATAGAACAAATCTCCCAGATAAAATAACTAAAACCCACCAATTTATAAATGAGATGATTAGTACATTTGCAACATTCCATTTTTCAAAAGGCAGAAATTGTCACATGAATAGTTTCTTAACTTCTATAAACAAATGTCAAATTACAAATACTGATGCCTTTGTACGATAACTTGGCTTTATTCATTTTTCTTTTGAAACTCAAAGTGGAATCTTAATGATCAATATAGAGTTATTTTGCAAGATCATTTTATAGTTACTATGAATCTATATCAAGTATTTCAAATGCAGATACATAACTAAGAGGCACACACTGAGATCTTTCCAAGGAATATGATGAGACATTGTGGCACACGATTGGGCAGATGAGTCATTGATGTGAACAGAAGAATTCCCTACTACTGAACCGACAATCTGAGGTTGGGCTGGCTTTTTGATAAAGGCATTTATGCAAATATCATCAGTAGCACACACATTAATAGTATGGATATTTTCTACATCAGCTCTCTGCTTGCAATTCAAGTTTGCAAAACAGCTGCATTTAAATCTTCTGGAGAAATGATGTAGGTCGTGAAGTGTGGGCTTCCCGTGTATTACATACTGTCCAACTTGTGGCGATTGAATTTCAAAATTCAGTGGGTTTAAGTGAAGATAGTCACTTGAATTCCAGTATTTCCTTGTACACACGCCTTGATCCTGGCAAAGTACTTGACTACACATTTTGGCTGCTAGGGTGACGTTGATTAAGTAAAGATTCAATGTAGTATCCAAGTAAGTGTGTAAATTCAGACAAGATTTCTGTACAATGATAAGATAGAATATAAATCAGTACATATACAAAATAATTAATTATAATAAGCAACATTTTTTTTTTACCATTACCGGAGCTTAAACTCAGGGCCTTGTGCTTGCTAGGAAAGTCTTCTACCACTTAAGCCATACCCCTAGGCTGCTATTGCTTTGCTTTTCAGATAGGGTCTTCTGTTTTTGCTTCAGACAAACTAAGACTATAATCCTTCTACTCAGCATCACTAGGAGGCAGAATTACAGGTGTGAGCAACTATGCCTGGGTTCCCATAACAAGTAATTTTTCAAGAGAGCACTGAACTTGCACTCACCAAGTGGGAGAAAATACAACTTTTTTTTAACCTTATCAAGCAAGATAATTTTAACTGTTTTGTGATAACATATATAAATTTTACATGCTACTTCATATGACTGCATAACTAATTTTGGTTTAACATATTCTAGCCTTCACCTTTCTCAGTGATTCATTAATCTAAGGAATTAATCTAGGGATTAAAATAGCATAGCATATATATTACAAAATGTTCTCTAGAGTCCATTTGTATTCTTTGGAGTTCCAGTTTCTTTAATGATAATCTGTATGAATTTAGGGACCTTTCAAGCCTTCTTAGTGCCCAACTTTGGAGACTTTGGGACAATCAATAAACCTGATATTCTTCAATGACTTCATCTACAAAGTAAGACTACTTTGGAACCTATCTCATTGGGGTGTTTTAAAGATGAAAAGATTATGTGTATGAAACTAATTAATATAAGGCCTATGATAACTTAACAATAATAAAATGAATGTAGTAAAAATCACATTTGCCAATCAAGCTCAAACACCATTGAAAAAGATTTTACATACTTGTGGCTCAAAATAAACATATTCCACTGAGTGTATTTCATACTAAATATTATGTATAGCCAATTATGTATACATAACAGTAATTACTTCACAAATATGGAAGAGAATGAGAGATGAGTACATAGAAAGATTCATCTTGAGACCGTTGTAAAACCTGCACATATTTCTTTTAAAAAATACATTGGAAGTAGAATCATTTTTCTTTACAATTAACAATTCTACCTGGTGATCTGGCTGATCTAAAAGAAGTAATTTTCACTGACCAAAAGAAATAATGATGTTATATTTGACAGGAAAGGCAACAAATCCTAGTAGCTCCCAGTGAAATCAATAAGTTGTCACTTTTATTAAAGTGATAGCATCTATTCTTGGTATAACAATGGCTTCCCAAGATATCTCCAAACTAATCCCCAGGAAAATGTGATAATGCTCACTTATATGAACAAAAGAGTTTATAAATAGTATTGAGGACATGTAACGTGAGAAGGGGAGATATTCCAGAAATGTCTGGGAGGCCTCAATCTAATTATACAAGTACCTAGAAGGTCAGAAATATTTCTAGGCTTGTACAGTAGAGAAGAAAGAGGATCTGGAAAAAAGAAAAGATATTTGAAATTCAAACTTAAACTAACATTGCTAAACTTTGAAGAAAGAAGAGGTTCAAGAGCTAAAGAATGTAGGGACTTCTAGAAGGTAGAAATGGCCTTCCACCAATAACTAGTCCAATCATGGAGCTCTCACTTCCACAAATACATGGAACTGAAAGGCCAAAATCTCAAATGAGAACTGAAGATTCTTTCCTAGAAAGGAAATGAGCCTGTTTAACATTAGGCAGTCACTAAGTCATGGAAACAACAATGAACTAATATATCACCTGTCTTCTTAGTTCTCCCAAAGGCTTTTCATGGAGGTTAGAATAACTTTCCTCTTCTCTTCACCTGTCTAACTCTCTTATGGTAAAATCCTTCCTCTCTCTTGTATAACACTCCCTTACCCATGCTCTTCAGTCATGGCAGCTGTCTACTGATAGAGTTAAACAAAACAAATAGAATGGCTGAGATTAGTTTAAGTTTCACAAGCGTGACTTTTTCAAGTGCTGGTAAAGCTAGGAATATTACTATTTGGGCTGAAGAACAAGGGTCAGATGGTACATTTATCTAATGATCTTACAATAGGAAGTCTATCTAGAACAGGGCCCTGAGCTCCAGACTTTGTTCATCATTATCCATGACATTGTCGTCATTAGTACTATAACCATATCCATCAGAGAAAGAAAAATTCAGTTCAGTCTTAGAATACACACACACACACACACACACACACACACACACACACACACACATTCTTTACTCCTTTTAGTCAATGGAACTGAATAAATGGGAATAAAGACAATATGGATAAAGAAAGATGACAATAAAGACTTATCTCTGGCATGAAGTGTCATGTCAGAAAACTGAAATTGTATTCCTGGTTTTGCTACTTACAAGCCATTTACCCTAAAAATTTTCACTTAATGTCACTGAATTTCTGAGTATTCTGTAAATGCAGGTGTAATACTTTCTACCTTTCAACTTAACCTAAACAAATGGAAGATATTTTGATTCACCATGCACCTAAAGTAGTATGTGTTGAGCATAAAACTTACCTGTTTCTAGAAAATACACTCACACACAAAAATCCTTACAACCTTTCAAGGTCAAAACCTTTTTATCTGTTTCATACCAATTCAACTTACCATATTTCGTGCTAAACTAAGAGTGCCCCATATAACCATTCCAGAAGCCCCCAGGGCAACAGTTTCTCCAATTGTATTCACAAGGTCCTCCTGGCAAATATGAGAGAAAGAATTGTCAGAGAATAAAATGAGCACGCTCTAACAAATGCCAATAACATCAATGCTCAGTATTCTGCCTCAATAACAACAAATATTTTCCACTATAAAAATAGTGAACATTGTTGTTCTGTCTTTTTTTCCTAACTGGTACAGTGTATAATTTCAGAGCTTCATGGTAGTTAAACAGCTGCATTACCACTTTAGCTATCCCGCCAACCCTTTCTTCTTTAATTGTTATTATTTCTTTTTCACAGGAACTTGATTTCCCCTAGGTCAGAATGTACTGGGTGATGCTTTCCTCATAGCTAGGATGAAAGACTCATTCCACTGTGCCCAGCTTTTTATTGATTGAGGTGAAGTCTCATTAACATTTTGCTCAAGCAGGTCTCACACCGCAATCCTACCAGTCTCTGTCTCCTGCCGTTGCTCGCTAGGATTGTAGGTACCCGCAACTAAGCCTGGCATATTATTATTTCAATGACTTCTGTCGAAAAGAGAGGGAAAATAAAATGGACTTACAACATTGCCTATACTAATTCTCCCCAATATCTTAGGTATAACATAGGATGTTGTCTTCATAAAAATGGCATATGCTACTATGGGCATATACCTAAGTGATTTTGCAAACCCCAATTTCACTTCCTTCAAAATTATCCAGTTCTACTAAAGACTGCTTGTGAACACTATTTCCTGCCTGTCACTTTGATTTACTTACCTGAGAAAGGAACTGTAAAGTTAGATCACTAAAAACCAGACGAGCATATACAAAAATCGGCAGTGGACTCCTAGCATCCCGCACTTTAGAGACTCTGATGGCTTCCTGGACGCGGTTGCGCACGTACAGGACAGCTTTGGGTGATGCTGCTAATTCGCTTCTCAAATAAATGGATGGATAGAGGGCCGTGCTTTCTTCCCACAACCAGTGGAGGGCATCGTTCCTTTTCTTTTCTATATTGGGGCACTGTCCATTGTAATTGGGTCTTTGAGGGTTATGATTGTAACAGTCTGGGAAGAGATAGTAACCCCATAAGTGGTTGGGCCGAAGCGATTTTCCCAATCTTAAAGTCTCTAGCATGAAATTCTTCCCTGCCTCTTCAAATTCTGCCTTGGCCTGATCAATGGCTTCTGAGACGTTTAAGGTTATATCACGATGCTGAACCAACTCGACCGACTTGTGTCTGTAAATATCCTTAGGTGCCCAGTTTCTTTCCCAAATGGGTCTCCACTCTTCCCAGTCAATGATAGCCAAGCCCAGTTTGTCTGTGGGCATGTAATACAAAATGTCTGCATTAGCTTTCATCAGATGGTCTTGTAAAGATGCCAGCTGGGGGATCCCTCCATTTATACTCTCTTGTGCAGTATTTATGTGAGGGTAGTAGCCAAGTCTATTGCTATAAAATATCGTAACACTTTGCCCTACGGCTGTTTTTCGAGGGCTTCCCATAAAGGAGAAGAGCTTTAAGTCTAGTGGCTCATTAAACTTTCCAACACACAATTCCGTTGGGGCATTCCAGGCCCAGAGGAAAGGCTTATCTGGGATAAGAGGAGGAGCTCTGAAATCCTGTGTCAAGCAACATCTAATCAAAAGGTACACCAACACTGTCTGGGATGTGCCATAGAGCTCACTGGAACTCGCAAAGAGGTGTTTGAAACTTGGCATTCCCATTGCAAAGGGCATTGGCAGAGGGGAAAAACAGCAACAACCAAAAGTTAAAAAAAAACAAACATGCTTATTTCTTTGTACAAATTTTGGGTTGTCCAATATTTGATGCGGAGAAGGAAGCTAGCAAAATGAGGTCACAGTGATGGGTAAAGAGGCCCAAGGGTTATGTTACAGTTAAATATTGTTCTTCTTGCTTCATGTTTCAGGAAGGTTTTGCAAGTTGCATCATCCACAGCTGAAAACAAAACAACAACAACAAAACCTGAATTACCAAATATGCTGGGCTGCTTGGCTTTATCAAAGGTTGCAAGCTTTACCCAGTTCTACTAAATACAAGGAGCTTAATGAGATTTAGGGAGATAAAACATTACTGTGTTTCAATTAATCAAATTATTTTCTCTTCTGTATGATACAAATTTGATAATAGTTAATACTACTCTCCTCTTCACGACTCATTTCTGAACCTTCAGTGAGTTGAATGTAACTTCTTTTCCCCTTGTTTGTTCTCAGATGTACAAATAGTATAGGGAGCATTAGCAAATGCCAATTAAGGGTAACTAAATTCAAAGCGGTACTTCTAGTTCTTTTTATTGCTTTCTTGAAAGTCTCCTAGGTAGTTAGTTGGCATACAGTGAATACAACCTCTCAGACCCTGCAAACTTTCATACTTTCATGACCCTTCTTACTGGTATGATATTAACAGTTGGACAGGTTTTTGTACTAACTAGGCAAGTACTGTACCATATTCCATTCCTTCTTATTTTTATTTTCGTGGACAGAATTGCAGTAAATTTGCATACACTAAATTTAAAAATACAGATTTTTCTATATTTTCCAACCTTCCCAAGATTATAGGCATGCAGCATCATGCTCATTTCATAATTCCTTTCCCTTTTGTTCACTAAGGAAGTAATGCCACACATACTCAAAATGACAAGTGCTTCTTCAAACACTACTATCGTCAAAATCATACTTTCATGTTAATGAAAGTGAAACTTTTTTTCTGTTTGTCATGTGGCTTGAACTCAGGCCCTGGGTGCTGTCCCTGAGCTCTTTTTTTCAAGGCTAGCGCTCTACTACTTTGAGCCACAGCACCACTTCTGATTTGCTGGGGGTTAATTGAACATAAGAGTCTCACAGACTTTCCTGCTCAGACTAGCTTTGAATCTCAATCCTCAGGTCTCAGTCTCCTGAGTCGTTAGGATTACAGGCATGAGCCACCAGTGACTGACTCTGAAAATGAAACCTTTTGTGACTTCACATCTTATACTAAAAGAATTGGTCCAAGCCCAGTTTTTTGCAATAAGGATGTGAGTGTTGGCTTTTTAACAGTGTTTGATAATCAAGATGAGTCGTGGGGCTGGGAATATGGCCTAGTGGCAAGAATGCTTGCCTCATATACATGAAGCCCTGGGTTCGATTCCCCAGCACCACATATATAGAAAACGGCCAGAAGTGGCGCTGTGGCTCAAGTGGCAGAGTGTTATCCTTGAGCAAAAAGAAGCCAGGGACAGTGCTCAGGCCCTGAGTCCAAGGCCCAGGACTGGCCAAAAAAAAAAAAAAAAAAAAAAGATGAGTTGTCTGTCCAACTAAAATATAGAGAAGTATCAGCAAATTTTAAGGTAGAAGAGTCTAAACCAAGAGCAAGAAATTATGTACTATTTACGCACTTGGTATTAGCAAGTTTTAACTAGAAGAAGATAGATTTAAAGGTTCTCTTTCAGAAGGAAAAAAAAATAACCTGGGCCATTACCTTTAACTATGTGAGGTTCCGTGAAAATCAAATCAGTCTTCCCATACATATTGGGAGAATCATTCTTTAACATTCAACATGAGCCACAATCACATGTGGTACAAGAAGCTTGTGAGGCTTCCAACTCAAATGAGCACCTATTCCATTTTGTAAAGGACTCCGTTCGTCTGGCAGGAAGGTTGCTTCACGTTGTTTTGCAGCAACTGTTCATTTGAATTCAAGTAGAACCCTCATGTGTCTTGTTTGTTTGGTTTTGTTTTTGTTGCCAGTCCTGGGGCTTGAACTTAGGGCCTGAGCACTGTCCCTGGCTTCTTTTTGCTCAAGGCTAGCACTCTGCCACTCGAGCCACAGCGCCACTTCTGGCTTTTTCTATGTATATGTGGTGCTGAGGAATCAAACCCTTTTCATGTATACGAGATGAGCACTTTACCAGTAGGCCATATTCCCAGCCCTCATGTGTCTTGTTTGACAATGTATTTCTTGAAAGGATTGTACAAGCTGACAAATAACTACCTTGACAAAAACTTGAAACAACTGACCACTCCAGAAACCACCTGGAATAGTTAACTAAAACTAAAACAAGATCAACTAAAAGATTAGTACCAAAACGTTAGCATGCATTATTTTTTTTTCTCCATTTTATATACATATAAACCCCAGCCATAACCTCACTCAGAATTCTGCTGTCTAGCCCCTTTCCTCACTTGGAAATTAAATAACCCTTTGCATCCTTGACTGCTACTACATATGACTCCTGGTGAATTCTTTTACACCACTGACCCTTTCTGAAGTCCTCTGACCTAATAGTACTTAGCTCATAATTTGAACACAAAAACTGATTGTCATCTCCAATTATAAGTTGCAGGAAATCCAAACAGAGGTTTGAACAAACTTTTAAAAGATCAGCATAAAAGCAAAAGCAAAACATGTTTCTTAACACAAAATTGTATGTGGATTTTCAGAAAACAGAGCATTTGAACTGCACTATTTTTCCTAGAACATTTTTTGTATCTTCTATGATATAAACCATTTTATTTTATAAATAATTTGGCCAAATTCACACATCATAGGGCTGGGGATGTAGCCTAGTGGCAAGAGTGCCTGCCTCGGATACATGAGGCCCTAGGTTTGATTCCCCAGCACCACATATACAGAAAACGGCCAGAAGCGGCGCTGTGGCTCAAGTGGCAGAGTGCTAGCCTTGAGCAGGAAGAAGCCAGGGATGGTGCTCGGGCCCTGAGTCCAAGGCCCAGGACTGGCCAAAAAAAAAAAAAAAAAAAAAAAAAATTCACACATCATAAACTTGGCTCTACAAGAGTAGTTATATTTTGTAAATATTATTATCTTATATATAAGGTATGATAGGGTTTACAGTGAGGCAATCTGAAAACAAATGACTACATAATGGCATCTATCAATACCAAATGATTTATGTACTAAGTCTTCCTGTAGCTTTTTTTTTTTTTATTGAGGAGTGGGGGGGGTCGGTCATAAGGCTTGAACTCTGGCTCTGAGAGCTCTTCCTAAGCTCTTCAGCTCAAGGCTAGAGCTCTACCACTTGAGCCACATCGCCACTTCTGGTTTTCTGGTGGTTAACTGTAGATAAGAATCTCATAAACTTTACTGCCTGGTCTGGCTTTGAACCATGATCCTCAGATCTCAGCTGCCTGAGTAGCTAGGATTACAGGCATAAGCCACTGGCAAGCTGTTTTCTTCTGATCTTTTGGCCTGTATTTATTTCCTATGAGATGTGGCATATTTATAGTTAGAGGAGAGATGAAGAATAAATAGACAATTGATTCTGCTTTAACATTCACAACATTTCTGAACCAATTATTTTCCAATGTACTACTTGTACAGGTCACCATATTTCTGGTAGTTAACAATCTACCTGAGCCATTTGCCCAAGACCCATACTGCCCTATGTCACTCTACATGGAGTGCATTTGCCTCCAGCCTTTGGCCTTGCTTGGTTTTGTTATTTCCTGCATGTTTACTACATGGACTCAATGCAATCCAACTAGGTGTCTTGACATTGTGATAAAGGCAAAGAAATCAGTAACTAGGATGGTTCCTCATCTTGGCATTTCTTTATAACTGCATCCAACTAAGGCAGTTATTTACCAGCAGAAACAAGACAGTTCGTACCCAAATTCTGGGGTACACATGAAACTTACTAATCTCATAACTACACTTAATCATCAGGGCAGGTAGAACATAAAATTCTAAACATAAAGAGGATTTTAGGGGGAGAATCAAGAAACTATACTAAATGACAAAAACTAATATTTTTGCCCTTTTCTAAAGTCTAGACTATCCCAAATAGGTTGTATAAATTAGCTTTTTTGAAATAATTTTTGGTGACCCTATATGTACCACAATCTAGAAAAGTTCCATTTTCCAACCGAGTGAGCCTTATGGGGATTTGTATGAAGGATTTTACATGATGAAGTCACACACAAGAAGTCATTCATATATGTGGGATACATTGGGACCTGAAAAAAGGTATGGCTGCCACTGGGTGAAAAAGTTTGTCATGTCTTTCAACCAGGAGGCCAAGAGTATATCAAGATTGGGAGAAAGCATGCACTGTTACCTTGCTGAGAAAGATGTTAGGAAGAACAGCTAACAATGTGTACCTCCTTCATTGTAAAAAGAATAATATCCATTCATACAAACCAGGCCAATCTAGGCCTCGGCTGAACTCCCAGGAAGGTTGTGAGGTGGGTCCTGCAAGTGATCTCACAGTAAGAATTAGAGCATCGTTTCAATGCTCTAGAAGGATGACATCACAAAGCAGCCAGCTTTTCCCAAGAGCACAAAGATACTTCCCTATTTTTCCCTTTGAATTCTTTTTCTCAGTAAGGGGGTAACAAACAATAGCAACAACAAAAAGGTAATCAGTCTTACTATTTTCTCTTCTGTCTCTAGGTACCTTACATTAAAAGCTCACCAAATTACAGATTCTTTCATGTATGAAATTGTGGCAGATAAACACAGAAGATAAAACAGTATAAAAAACATATGGGCTGGGAATATGGCCTAGTGGCAAGAGTGCTTGCCTCCCATACCTGAAGCCCTAGGTTCGATTCCTCAGCACTACATATATAGAAAATGGCCAGAAGTGGCGCTGTGGCTCAAGTGGTAGAGTGTTAGCCTTGAGCAAAAAGAAGCCAGGGACAGTGCTCAGGCCCCGAGTCCAAGCGCCAGGAATGGCAAAAAACAAACAAACCATATTTGTGCACTCTTCCCCCTAATTGTTATCAGGAGTAAGGTCATTATGCACATGTTATAGTATTTGTGACTTTAAAAAGGTGACTTTTTAATTTAGAAGCTGTCAATTATACCTTTAAACAAAAGACAGTAAGGTCAATCACGTGAGACTAAACATTTTATTGGACTAACCTGTTACCATTGTTGAGCGATAAGCTCAATCAAACATTCAGTGCTGTGCTCAGATTTGATCTTTTCTGGGTATGAGTTCTCCATCTAACTTAGCTATGAACTAGTCTTTTTTTCTCCACAGAAATCAATTCAGATTTTATTTTGAAAAAGGATCATAAAACATTAGACAGGACATTTAGAACACACCATCTCAAAATGCTGTATTGGTTATTTTTTGAGATCAAGATGATTAGTGCTCTTCAACCTCCCTAAGTATCAAACTTTTCAAGAATAAGGAAACTTCTCTGTATGAATAAAACCAGAGATTAGTCTTACCACTGGAGACATGAATGGACAAAAACGTGAGTCAACACAAATAAACCTACAGAAATACCCCCAAACTTCCAATTGTTTCTTTCATGTTTCTACATCAGTTTCACCCAGATGACTTTCTCTAGACGCAAGCTCAAGCCCCTTTTCCCTTGTGAAGTCATTCTTCACAAGTCACTTTGTTTTTTTACTAGAAAATAGTATGAGCTTTGGTCCTAATTTCTTCTTTGGGTCTCCATTTTCTTATGAAGGTTTTTATGTATATTTACATAAAATATACATTTAAAATTTTTATTTTATTTTCTCCTGTCCACCTGTCAATTCAATCCGTAGCTTCCAATATAGAATTTAAGAGCATACAAGTAGTTATGCCTCCTCCATCAAATCTGTCACGTAAGAAGTACCCAATAATTGTAAGTTGCTCCTATTGTTATTAAGTTTGTCCCTTGCCCACACCCTCTCTGTATATAAGGCATTACATGCACAGGAAAAATAAAAAAAGACACAACGCCCAAGCTCATTAATGATTCATACAGCTGCCAGCATTAAAGCTACTCTAGGAAATTAAAAAAATAACTACTCTACATAGCTAAGCCACTGACAAATTGACTGGTGGAAAGAAATAAAGAAAACTTATACTACTTGGGAAATAGATCTGTTGAGGGTACCCATGCTTTGGTTCTCACGAAACACTCTGTGATCCTGCAAGCAACCAATGTGAAGAGGATTTCATGAGACAGGACTCAGTCAAGCTTTATGGCCATGGCCTTCATTTAGCTGGCTGCATCTTCATAAGTTCAATAAGAAAACATCCTGTTTAAGGTTCGATTTCAGCTCACCCCTCAGCCCAATTGAAATATAGCTTTCTTAGGCTGTAAATGTGATTGTAGCTTTGGGTTTATACATGGGATTAGTGGAATAAGTGACACTTCAGAAAATGACATCTAAACAAATTGTGGCAAAACTTATTGATATAGAACCCAGATATTTTTACACTGTTTCGTAGTTGCATATTATTCTAGCAAAACAGTTGGTTGGGCTTCTGTTTCACAAAAGAGGAGGGAAAGCAGTCATCGAAAATCTAAGAAGTCATATTAGGATTATACCTCTCTATTCAGAACAACTTTAGTTTGGCTATTGCCATATTTGTTACATCTATAAGATGTGAAAAGTTGTCAATAACCATCATTACTGTTGTTGCTTATTAAAACATATTATACATCCAGCATACAGCTCTCTCATAAACGTATCAACAGATGCTGTAAAGAAGAAAATTTCACCACGTCTTACCACCACTATAAAGATGCTTAATATTCATAGATTTCTCTGCCCCTCTATACAACTTCATAAAAATCTGAGGACATTTACCCTTATAGATGAGACCAGGAAGTTGTCTTGTCTCCTCACCAACAAAGCAGGAGCCTTCTATGATTCTCACCTGAGACAAGAGAAACAGGAACTCATGCTAAAGCAACAGGTGAGTAAAAATTTGGTCCAGTTAATGACAGGATGGGAGTGTCCCTGAGAATAACCAACTGGAATAGGACACAGGAGAAGGAAGGAACTGTGAGTCGACCTGGAATATCAACTGTGAAAATGTCCAGGAATATTATTAGGATTAGAGTCTGCTCTGCATCAGAACTTTTGGAGAGTTTGAACCAAATCTGAGGTTGGGAAATAGAGACAAGAACTATTCATATAAGTCTATGAAATGAACTCTTTAAAAAACAAAAAGGAAACAAAAGAAATTTTTAGTTGCCATTGTTGCTGTTTTTGTTTTCTTTTCCTTTTGTCTTGTTTGTTGGTTTGTTTGTATTTGGGGGGCGCAAGAGAGGGCACAGAAAAGGTGGAACAGGGTGAAGAAATCCAACAGTAAGACTCACTAGACACTATGTGGAAAACTGACTGGATATCTTGTGGATGGGGACATGAGGGAAAAATCAGGACAGAAAGATGAAAATGGAGACGATTCAAAAAGAATTGTACTTATTACTCAGTACCTGATTGATACAATTGTAACCCCTCTGTATATCAACTCTATAATAACAATTTAAAAATATAAATCAACTCCAAACTAGCAGGGAAAAAGATATACTAAAACTACTCATTATATTAAACATAAATGTATACACATACACGTGTGCCGGTGCACACACACACACGTGCTCAAACATCACAAACCCAGCAAAAGGATATAGCAAAATATTTTCAAAGTTAAGTAGAAACTTCAAATGTACATGCTCAATTATAAGCATAATTACAGAGCAGTGACTGTACTGAAGGTTGAATCTAATTAGTACTTGCTGCTTAATAAATGTTTATGGTAGACAAAAAATATATTCTTGTTATTCATTTGTGTATGACTTGTTCGCTTTTAATGCCTAGGATGCATTAGCTACAATTTCAATAATTCAAGCTATAAGTAACATTTACAGATACTTAAAACTGTTTGAATCAGATAGTGAACTTTCATGTGATTTTAAACATTGACAAAAATACAGCAGTTCATTCAATAAAATCTTTTTGAAACATTGTTAACAAGAAAGCAAGTCTTAATAAATCTCTCAGATCAGGAAATATCTGGTGACAAATTCATCTATGGATATAAATTTTAGAAAAACTTCAATGAATTTTCCACCAAGCCAAAGGTAGATAACCCAGTTCTAGATGCCCCGCTAATAAGTTAATCATTGTCACTGCAGAGACAAAAACATGAAGCAAACACAGGATGTTCTGTAGAAAAGTCTGAATATTTTAACTTTCTTGTTACAGTTTAACATTTACAGAAAACATGTTGTTACAGAAAACATTTATGCTGTGTAATTACCCATCATGTTTTGTCTTGTTTTGTTTTTCGTCAGTCATGAGGATTGAACTCTGGGCCTGAGCACTGTCCCCCAGCTCTTCAACTCAGTGCTAATGCTCTAACCACTTGAACCACAGCTCCACTTCCAATTTTCTTGTGGTTAATTGGAGGTAAGAGTCTGATGGACTTTCTTCCCCTGGCTGACTTTGAACCGTGATCCTCAGATCTCAGCCTCCTGAGTATCTAGGAATATGGAAGGACATGAGTCACTGGCGCCCAGCTACCCATCATGCTTTGTTGTTAGACTCAATCTAGTAAAATAAAAAAAGAGGGCTGGGGATATGGCCTAGTGGCAAGCGTGCCTGCCTCAGATACACGAGGCCCTGGGTTCGATTCCCCAGCACCACATATACAGAAAACGGCCAGAAGTGGCGCTGTGGCTCAAGTGGCAGAGTGCTAGCCTTGAGCAGGAAGAAGCCAGGGACAGTGCTCAGGCCCTGAGTCCAAGGTCTAGGACTGGCCAAAAAAAATTTTTAAAAATAAAAATAAAAAATGAAAAAAAGCTCAGCATCTAAATATCTTTAAAGGTATGAACTTTTTTTTAGATCTTAGTACAGTGTTATTTCCTTTGAAACCTCTGATTGTTTTGAATTTAGAGAACTTTAACCAAGTGGTTGCTTTGTTTCTTAATTTTCACTGACTAATATTTTTGATCATTGATCTCCAAAGGATTAGAAATAGTAAAGCAATTCTCTCAAGTTTAACATTTTGAATGTGTTTCCTCACCTTCAATTAAGAAATTGGAAACACTTTGTCCATATTTCTAACATTTTACATTATTGGATCTTGAGCTTAGAATGAGAAGTTATTTAAGGCCAATATCAGAGGCAAACATACTTATGGCAGACTTTTATCTCCTAGTTCTTGTATCTTACTATCTTAGTAAGTACTTAGTACTTAACTGTCTTATTTTGGCAATGATAATTGAATTTCAGACTTGTTATTTAACTTTCTCAGGTACAAGCAATGAAGAATTAGTGTGACCTAGGAAGTTTTGTGACATAAAATTTTGTGATATAAAACACGAGAAAAACAGATAAGAGGGCACTTACTTAAATTTAGACTCTGACTTAAATCTGAAGAGTTGAATGGTCACTGTTTAATACTTTTTCTTTCCTTCTATTTTTCCCCCCTCCCACTCGCTGACACTTTTTGCATGTTGAAATAAACATATATTAAAATTAAACACATTGAAGTGAGCACAAGTAATACTTCCTTCTCCAGATGCCAATTTAACTTGGTTTTAGCTCAGGATAATCAAATTGTGCGTCCCTTGAAATCGGTTTTCAGAGCAATATTTACTGCTCTTGTGAAGCATTGAAGGGCCTCAGTTCAGCAGTTCAGATGAGGAAAATAAATCAGTGAGTGAGGAAAGATGGTTCTGTAGTTCAAGATACCTGCTCTGTCAACATTCTGGTTGAATAGTATGTGAGATGAGAACTTAAAAGAAAGCTTAAAATTTAAGGAAGAAAACACTCTTGAAAGTGACCAATTTGCAGCAGAACCCATCCAGAATGAATAACCCAAACCAGAAGTTGGGTTATAGTGCCCTTGATAGCTTTCGACATAGATGTTTATACTGAAGAACAATCTTGTCAACACATGAGCCAAGACATAGGTTATTCCCAGAGAGAACAAAGGTCATTCCCCATCCCAACACTCCTCACTTCCATATTCCTAATCATGACCAAATTAAAGAACTTTCATTCAAGAATTTTTCTCATCTGTATGATTAAAACGATTGGTAGTACAGCCCAGAGGCAAGTCTGATAGGATGGGAGAACTGTGATCCATATCTGGTAAGGTTTAAAGCAAAAAGATCCCCTGAATATGCCCTATTAAGCTTTCCTTGTTATAATCAGGAACACATAGACAATAGACTTAAAAGGGCTTAGTATCAATTATTTTAATTTAGAGTCACCTGCTTGGTAGTGTCTTCCTACGTTTTGTATTCAAGGAGGCATTTATATTTAGGAAATATATTAAACATAGAAGTGAGCAATAATTAACATCACATCGCTACATAATTAAATAGTTGTAACACGGCCATTTGAAAGACCTTGACATAACAGAAATTTAAATGAACTTTGATTCAAGACTTAGTTTCCTAAATAGTGGAAAGCTTGACAAGATCATGAGCACACAGCAATTATTCTGATAAAATAAAATTATCTCCTTTAAACCAGTTTTAGAAGGAAAACAGTATTATTGAGAAATAAGTATTCATTTCTTATTGGGGTATTAAAATTTAACCTTAGAAAATTATTGAGATAACCTTAATTGAATTATTGAAATTAAACAACAAATTGTATCATTTGTTTGAAGGCAAAGTTCAACAAAATAAACACAAGGAAGCAGGGATTTGAAATCAGTAGAATGGAGCCAAGGGGAGATGTGTACATGAATAAAAAGGAGAAGAGGAGGAGAATGCAGTAAATAATTCAATGTATATCCTAAGAAGAGTGAGGAAAAATGTGGATAGGAGAGAAAAGGATGGGAATGTTGAAAGGGGTGACAATGATCAAGATGTAGTGTATTGATACACTGTTTTGTTAAATGGCAACTTCTCTGTACAACTACTTAAAAATAATAAAATGAAACATTTCCATAAGAAAAGTGAATTTTAAAAGTTTCTCTATGCCATAATGATCAACAAAAAGGCATTTGGTAGTAGACACATATACAGTAGATTTGTCTGCATATTATATTTATGACAGAATGAAACTGCTTCATAATCTTGCTTTAAGTAAGCAAACTATAAGGTTCCATTTGTAAAAATTCATTTAAGCAGCCAATAACAACTTGAGTTTTGCAAGATAAACATTTTTCTTTAGTCCAAAATGTGAGCATTAATTCCCAAATGCTGACAATTTAGTTAAAGCTGAGTGGGATAAGCGAATTAAAAACTAAGTAAAGAAAACAGTTTGGCGTATAATAATTATATTAACGGAATTCAACAGTGAAAAATCCATCCTCACATTAGTCACACAAACATAAGTTTTAAATCAAACATTCCAAGACTGATATGTTCATAAAAAGTTCAATGTGAGTCATTATTCAGTAATAACTAACCTGTTTATTTTTTTAAATGGCAGGCTCAACTACAAAAATAATACCCCTATGTAAATCCATTAACTTAGAGTACTGTCGAATCTTTTAGCTACAGGTTAACTGCTGAAAATGGTCTGGAAGTTTGTCAGAGTATCCCAATTCCATTAAGGCAGACATGGACTCTCTGGCAGCTTTCCCCTGGAGGAAACATCACAATTTTATTCAAAAGGTTTTCACATGAAATATTACAGTCATGCACAGCATGGAAGTGGGAAAAGAAAACTAATGAGAAATATTTTTTCTTCTTGCTTGTATCCTGGGAGGCTAAAACAATTTAAGTTGTTCTCCTAAACTAGGAAGCATTTCCTTCAAATGCTAATAGCCCAGGGTATAAAATAACACAAGCCAAATACAACTTTTCCTCTACCTGGACCTTAACCAACAACACAACACAATGTCAGAAGAGATCAAAAGGCTTTCTTTCCAGGCAAAGAGAAGAATGGAAATGTCAATCTAAAAGTTGGAAGAATAGAAGCTCCAAAGTGGGAAGTTTCCAGAGGAAAAGAAATGAAGAGACATCTAGCTTCCCAGGAAACGTAATTGGACAGAAGATTATCTATGGGACCTTTGTGTAGCATTAAACATGGATGTTAAGTGCTTGTCCTGACCTGGTTTGTGAATAAGAGAGTTGAGTGTTCTCTACATAAGGAAGGTGGATGGGTTGGCTCAATGGAAATGGACAAAGAAAGGAAGAGAAAAATGCTTCTGAGAAACTAGGAGCAAAGGAAGGCTCAAAACCAGAGCCTAAGATGAGCTAGAGATTAACCTGAAGTCTCAGGGAATGAGGCCAGCTACATTCAACATTCTTCTGGGAAATCATGATTCTGAGAGAAAAACATGAAACCTGAGCGAAAGGAACCTAGGACCATTTAGGAGAATTATAGCAGACAAGATCAAGTTGTAAAATGGTGTTTTGGTTAAGAGTGACAGATTGGAACACTGGCCTCTGATGAGGCCACTCCACTCAACCTAAAGGACCCCAAATTCAGGATGTCATTCTGAAAGATGAGGGGACTCCCAGAAAAACCACCCTGAAGGAACTTCAGTACATGAAGTCAAGGTGTTAATACTGATAAAATACTTGATAGGGGAAGAGGAAAGACAAGATACAAGGGAGACTCACCCAGCACAAGACTTCTTTCATAAGGCAGAAATAATCCTTGAAATGGGGACTTGACCTGGATAAGATAGACTCTTCACCCACAAGGACTGCAGGCAGCTAGATCTCTTTTCCTGGGTTATTTTGTGTGTCATGAAAGATGTCCTGGCCATTGCTGCTCAGATTTCTGGGGGAATAGGTCATATAAGGAAAGAGTCTACGCAAGTCTCAGGTCCTTTACCCCTAAGGGTTACAGGATCCAACCACCTAAGAGGAGAAGGCTTTTTCGTCACAGGGAGTCAGTCTGGAGACCCGCAATTGCTTCCAAGTCTGAGTGCATTTCCACCAAAAGTCCTGATAAAGAAAGAATTCCTTCAAGGTTTCCTGTAGGGGCCACAAAAATGGCATGGGTTTCTTTTTATTTTTTTAGCTTTAAGTTGGTCAAAAGAACTTATTAAGACATGAAACCCCTTTGTATAGCTATTTAAAGATAATAAGAAATAACTTTAAAAAAGAAAAGAATTTTCCAACACAGAAAAAAAGGAGAAACAAAGTTTTATGAGACTCTAATGCAAGAGAGACACAGCAGGCAGCTAGGCAAATGAGAAGAGGAATGTTGCTATTGCTGCTGCTGCTGTTAATACTGAGTTGAGGACAGGCCCTTATGGGTTTCGTGGGGATTTTGCTTTTGGTGGATAATCTCTTTTTCTCATCATAGTTTGTATTTTCCACATATGGGACAACCCTAGAGCTCAGTGTTTGCATGGGCTGGCTGATTTAGCAGGCTAGACTCAAGTCTGTATTACATTGATGGCATTTTGCACACTGTTCTCACCTATGCATTCCATGTGGCCCTTGATAATTCTCTGACAACTATATCTCCTTAGAATGTTCCACAGTTAAGAGTATTTACACAGTACTTATGTCTCCACACCCAAGCCAGTGCCAAACTACAATAGTTTATAAAGGCTTTGGCCATATGAAGAATGTGAAGAGGAATCTTATTGCCATTTTAATCCTAATTTCTCTTTTTCTCTCAATTTTTTCTCTGGGTACTGAGGATCCAATTCAGGGCCTGATTTTGACAGAAATCAAGTCTTTTTTTTTATTCTTATTTTGACAGAAATTTCTCTTATCTTGACAGAAATCAAGTCATTAATTTATTCTCCGGTGTGATTTTCTTTCACTGATGTCCTTGTCCTATATTGGGTTTCTTTAGGATTTATTTTTGTAATTTATTTTTATTGTAAAGGTGCTATATAGAGAGGGGTTACAGTTATATAAATCAGGTAATGAGTACATTTCTTTCTTTTTTTTTTTACAGTGCCACCTCTTCTCTCATTTTCTTTCAGTTTTTCCCCCACAAGTTGTATCATCCATTCTCAACCTAGTGTCCAGTGGTTTGAGAAGTTTGGGAGTTGAATTGATTGATAGCTCTTTATATATTGAGAAAAGTTAGCATTTATGACATGCTTCAAATACATTTTGCTAGTATGTATTTTAATATGCCCATTGTATCCTTTGCATGAAAAAGGAAAGCCCAAAAAAGTTAATCTCTATCATCTCTGTCCTCTGTCTCTCTGTCTCTCTCTGTCTCTGTCTCTCTCTGTCTCTGTCTGTCTGTCTCTCTCTCTCTCTCTCTCTCTCTCTCACACACACACACACACACACACACACACACACACACACACACATCTCCTAGCAAATATTTGAGAATAAATGGAACTTAGGACAGTTTGCCCAGTATCAGCCCCTTAGATAAAGTTTTACATACCAGTAATTTTTAAAGAAATTTTCCCAGGTAAACATTCTTAAGAGAATTAGAAAAATAGGACAGGGAAGAGAACAATGCCTAGAGGGTATAATTTTCAGTTAAGGCTTTGGAGAGTAGCTTTAGCATGATCATACGGGGATGTGAATCTGAGGAAGACGTATGGGAGGCATAAACCACACTGAATGGGAAAGGGGAAGGTGACTCAATGAATGAGGAAATAGGACACACAAACTGTGAAAGGGGTATTGTAGGATCTATATGACGTTCCTTAACACGCAATTGTGTTTGAGGATCCACGTAAGGAAAACAGAAGTTGGTTCAAACTAGCATTTCATTTTAGCTTAAAAATCTCTTTACCTGAGATTGATATTTAAACTGGGCAATGGAAAGAATCTACTCAGTCAGGTCAATTTAGTCTACTGTAGCCTAGTCACTAATGATTAATCTCAAGGGTAATTTGTTTCTTTCCCTCTTGTAGCTCCTTTTGTTTTTTCATAGTCAGGCAGATCCAAAGATGCTAAAGTTATTAAGATGGTAAATTTTTGTTAAGTAGACAGTCAATTAAGTAATTATAAATGCATATCTTACTCATCTATGAAGAGGCATGTGAGGTAAAAATTTAAATTAAACTGAGAACTTTGTTCAAAATAAATTTGTTTTGAGGAGATAGTCAATTCAGGCTATAGGTTTCTAGAATCTTCTATGAAGGTTACACAGAGAAAGAACAGGAGCAGTAACTTGCTAGAATAGTTTAGGCTTTTCCCAGCAACATTAACAGATAAGGTGAGAAATATCCAATGACTAATTCTCATTCAGTATAGAAAGTAGTTTATGAGCCAGGTGTGGTAGCACATACCTATAACCCAACAAGTCTGAAGCAGGTGGAAGGTGAGTTCAAGGCCAACCTGGGATACACAGTGGAACTGTCCCTCAAGGGAAAAGAAAAAGCAGTTGATACCAATGATTTACAGGTTATTTATTTCTGAACTAAAGCTATTTTGTGTGAATTTTTATCAGGCATTCTCATGGAGAAGGTTCCAGAAATGACTTGCTTGTCTACATTCCCATCAACGGGATACAAAGGTGTCCATTTTCCCCACATACTTGCCAATGCTGTTATCTTTAGCCATTCTTCCTGGGATGAGGTACTATCACATTGTGGTTTGTTTGTTTTTAATCTGTATGAATGTTTGAATCAACTTGTCAACTTTAACATATGATCCAGGATTTTGGTAAAGATTATGTTGAATCTCTACAACAATTTGTAAAGTATCATTATCTAATACTATTCAGGATTCTGACTCATGATCAGAGAATTTTATTCCACTGCTTTCTTGAATTTTTTAACCATGTTTTGTAATTTTTGTTTGCCATTTTCTGATAAATTTATTCGTAAGTATTTTATTCATTTTTATGGATCATATATTTCATTTTCTCCATTTCTTTATTGTCAAAGTGACGTACAGAGGGGTTACAGTTTCGTGCGTAAGACAGTGAGTACATTTCTTATCCAACTTGTTACCTCTTCCCTCATTTCCCCCCCACTTCCCTCCCCATTTCCCTTTCCCTGCCTTGAGTTGTACAGTTGGTTCACACCATATAGTTTTGTAAGTATTGCCGTTGCATTGGTTTGTCTTTTTATCCTTTGTCTCTCAATTTTGGTTTTCCTTTTCCCTTCCCTAGTTCCAATACACGTATACACAATATTTAGGGTACTAAATTCAGTTGCAGTGATATCAGGGGTAAAACCACGGGGAAGAAAGACAGAGAAAAAGGACATAATTTCACATGGTATGTTGAAAATAACAACAACTATAAACCACTTGTTTCCATAACTTGGAGTTCATTTCAATTAGCATTTTCTTATGTGTTCATCTGGATATAGCTATTGAGCTATTGTAATCTTCTGCTAGGACTATCCTTGACATATACTAATTATTCTCAATGAGGGAAACCATAGAGTCCATGTTTCTTTGGGTCAAAGCATATTATGTTTTAATTTCAGAAATCTTACAAAAGTGAACTACAGTTTCTATCTTTAAGTTAAACTTTTATCCTACAATCTTGACATATTCATGCTGCAATATTTTTTAATTTCTTAGGATTGTTCACGTATAAGATTATGTCACTGATATAGATTTGCTTCTTCATTTTTACTCCAAATGTCTTGCACTTAATATGTCTTGCCTAATTACCCTGGCTGGAGCCCCCTGTGTGCTGTTCAATAGAAATGGCAAGGACAGATACTTATTTTATATGTTTCTAATCTTAGGGGGAAAACATCTAGTCTTCCACCAGTAAGTATTATGCTAGCCATGGATTGTTAATTGGCACCCTTTGTCATATGAAAGAAATTCTGTTTTTTTCCTAATTTTTAGAGGATTTTTATTTATCATGAATGAGTATAGGATTATAGAAAAGACTTTTTCTGTTTTGTTGAAATCACAATAGTTTTTCTTTTATTCTCTTGTTACAATGCACTTCATTGACTTTTGGATGATAAACCAAATTAACATTCCTGGCATGAGTCTCATTTGATTTTCTGACATAGTGATGTACTCTCTCTGAGCAATATCTGAGTTTTAGTAGATTTTTCTTACCGTGTCTTAATAGGTTTCCTTAAATAAATAGTTCTTCATTTGTTGTACACCTCTAAAATAATTGCTATGGAATTAAATGATTTTTAAAATAATTTTCATGTTTTACTAATGGATAGACCTAGCAGATCCTTTCATTGTCATCTGAATCGTATAATCTAGACACTGAGATTTGTGAATTCTCCCAGATAAATAAAATATGCAACAAGAGTGCAAGATTCTACTGTTTAGAAACATCCCTACTAAAACAGATTCAGTGAAAACCACTACTTAATCTAGCTTTCAACTTGTTTGTACAATCTCTGGTACATGGCATTAACACTATAATAATTCTTTTAAAAATAATCCAACCCATTCTCAAGCACCCTGGCCTAGTGGTATTTTAAAATAGCTTAATTTGCTCTAAGTATACATTTTCTTTTGCTATTTTTATTACATTTCTTAGAGGCGTTGAATCCTATTTCTGCTCAATCATGTAAATTTTTTGAAACTAAAACCATTAAAAAGAAAAATAAAGTTAACCTCAATTTGACAAAAGAATATCCCAAAATAAACTAACACTTTGCTCACTTGAGTCTTGAATATGGAGAGCAATAAAGTCACATCTCTTGGTCCACTTACTTCAATCTTTCTAATAATACATGAGTTTGTTTTTCAGGTTTGGATCACTGACACATGAATATATTATTGACACATATATATAAAGCTTTGTTTTTGAAAAATAGAAACAAAAGCCTCTGATGATGTTATGCCATTAGATAAGGTCTTATAATTTTAAAAAAAATAGTACATCATTCTGATGATCCTATCTTCTACTTAAATAATTCTTGATGATATACCCAACTTAATCATTCAGTTTTTTTAACCTTTTCAAATGGCCCCAAAGTAAATGTCCATCTTAGAAATCATTTTAAAAAGTACATGTTTTTAGTCATAGAAACTTCTCATTTTTTCATTTAGAGTTACTTTAAGAAAAAAAAAATCAGAGGATTGCTCAACAAGTGATCAGTGGCAAATTAAGTTGCAAGCAAAGGGAAAAGTGAACATTTGAGAAAAATCATAGGCCTTTATGAGCGAGTTTTCTAGAACAAAAAATTACCAAATTTATAGTTTCACTCTCCTTCCCCTCACTCTTAGGCTTACCCTTACATACACACTCATATATAAAACATGTAACTTAATCATTTATATAAAACTAGGTGAACATGGTCTGAGAATTGAGATTGAATTGTCAACTATCTCTACCTACATAATAAGCCCAATTCACAGCTAATTAGTATAGATAAATGCCTTTGTTATCTTTCATCCTTTTTTGTTTTATTTCTTTAATCCTTTTTCTATTTTATCATTTTATGGTGCTGGGAATTGAACCTTGTGCATACAAGCAATTTTTCTGCCACTGATTTACATTCTTATCCTTCTTTCATTTCTTCTCATACTTCAAAGGAAGAAAATTATTCAGATCGCTTCTGTGCTCCACCTTAAGGCACATTATGGGTGATATCAGGAAGGTGGCAGATAGGAAGTATTAGTTCACATCCCCTCCATAGAAAGCTTAACTACAAACTACTCAAGGACTGGAATGTCATTGTGAAAACTCAGTATATCCACGTTATCCACAGAACTCAATGAAACCCAAATGAGAACAAAAAAAGTGGCTGAATGTTTTTTGCTCTTTTGTGAGTTCGTATAACACTATTAGAATTCTTAGGTTTTGAAAGAGGAAAATGAGAGCCAGAGGCAGCCATTCAGCTTCCCTAGATTTTTTTTAAATGCTTCCCAATAAAATCATTCCATTATGTTCACAATAGAAAATATTTGGACAATCACACAGCTAGATGACCAGGGTCAGAAAACCAGCAACAAACAAGAGCTAGAACTTGCAACAGCACACATTAAGAACATGGTGGCAGTGTGTTCCAGTCAGTAGTGGTGGCCAGCCTACACCTAACTCACCCACAAAACTGGACACTTCACTTTTAGAAGCATAGTGGGATGTTTGTCCTGGCTTTGGTCCTTAAATCTAACTAGTTTCCATACCTTAGCTTTTAGTGCCTCCCAATGATACCACTTTTGTAAGGAAATGCCCACTTTGAAGCATTTCAGAGTGACTTAAACCTCTTTGACCTAAGAGGACAAATAGTGACTTAGCTCAGCCAAAAGTCCATCCATTGGCTCTGCTCAAACAGGGTTACAGGCCTTAATCATGCATTTCCATTACTTTTATTTCCATTACTTTTATTCACCACCTTTCCCAACTAAAAACTCAACCTAACCTGAGAGCCCAACATATAGCAGAATCATGTAAATATGGTGTTTGAGTTTGGAAATTAAGAGTCTTCCTTCCTTTCCACATGAGACCTGTATGTTGAAGGCTTGGTCCCTGGCTGGTGATACCGGTGAGGTGACTAGACCCTCAGGCTCTAACTTCATCAAGAGGTTAACATATTTATATGTTCACAGTTAAATGGATTGTAGGATATGAAGCCTAGATGGAGAAGGTAAGTCATTAAAATTACACTTTTGAAAGGCTTTTTCCCCAGACCCTTCTTCCTTCCTTCTTCCTGTCTCTCGTCCACCTGAGGTGAGCCACTCTACCAGATGCTCCTAACCATGATGCTTTGCCTCACCAAAGACCCAGAAGCAACAGAACTAAATAACTATGGATGGGAACCCAGAAGTTATGAGCCAAAACAAATTGTCTTCCCTTCAGTAATTTCCTTAGGTATTGTATCACAGTGACAAAAAGAAATGACAACACAGGTCACGCATCTTGTGACTACCCTTACCAAAGGCCATATTTCCCAACAAAGCCAAGCCAGCAGTCTCATATGATAAGAGCAAAAGGAAGAGTCAAACCAAATAGGAACCACACAATAAATTCTACCTGCTCAGATGCATCACCAGCTGGCCCTTACAAAAGGATAGGCTAGACTGTCTCTGCTAAGGCACTATGTAAAAGCTACAAGAATTGTCTGTCTCTGAAATGTACAGATAAGAATCCAAAGCAAACACAATTGGATATTTTTTATATCCAATTAACCTGCAAAAATCTAGAAATGGAGGTGTAGTAGAGTGGTAACAGTGCTGACCTTATGTAAAAATGCTAAGCAAGATGGCAAAGCCCTGAGTGGGGCCCTTAGTTTAAGCTCCATTATTTTACACACATACACACACACACACACACACACACACACGGTTCAAGAAATCAAGATACAAAGAGTCAGGGAATCATGATACCTCTTTAGGAAACTAATGAAGCTTAAGTATTAAATGTTTAATAATATACACTCAGAAAACAAGTATCACATGTTTTTTTCTAATATGCAGAATTTGGATATTAAAAATGCCATGAACATAAATGAGGCATTGCTATGTAGGAAATCCATGGAAAGAGTGAGAAGATCAAAGGAGAAGGGGATGGGCAAAAGATAGACTCAAAGTAATTTGTATGCATATAAAAATTTAGAATAATGGAATCCATGAAATTTTGCCAGCCCAAGGGTAAAAGGGATTAGAAAGAATAATAGAAGGGTTAAGTTTAATCAAAGCACCTTATGTGTATGCATAGGCATATGAACCTTTTCACAATGAAGCCTTTTACACAACCAATATTCACTAATAAAATTACAGTACTATATAACAATAAGTACTTATCAAAAGTAATGGAGATGAAATGATTGACAAAAATTTAGAGTATTTTTCCAGAGCATTTCAGTGAACTTCAAGAGGGGGGTACGAGGGACAAGGTAACAAAAAGTACAAGAAATGTATCCAATGCCTAACGTATGAAACTATAACCTCTCTGTACATCAGTTTGATAATAAAAATTTGGAAAAAAAAGAACATACATATGTAAAGGTAAAAGATTTGAAAACTACAGAAAGCAAGAAGTTTTATGAAAGAAATAGAAATAATAAACTGAAAACAAATAGAAATCTTGGAGGTAGAGAAGGAATACAAAGACCAAATTTTCAAAACAGAAAGTGTTTTTATTTTTCAAAGCTGGCACAAGCAGAAGAATAAATGAGCATAAAGATAGGACATTTAAAATGACCCAGTTACAAGAGCAAAAAGACAAAAGACTAAAGAAATTCTACAGGAATTTGGGGTCCCCAAGAAGATACCAAATTTTGTTATAATGGGAATTTCAGGAGAGCAAGAAAGAAAAAGGATTAGAAAGTAGAGAAGAAAGGTCAGGAAATACTTTTCTTAAAGACTGAACATTTTTCTCATCTGCTTATAGTTGGCTACATTAAGCTACAGAAAATGTATAATTTCCAATCAAATTTAACTCAAAGAAATGTTCACCATAACCCGATAATTAAACAACCAAAAATTGTAGACATAGGTCAAAAGTGGTGGAAAATGCCAGCTATTTGTAGCCTTTAATTTGGTAGGATTTTGTGTTGGGCCCTCAGGTTAGGTTGAGTCTTTAGTTGGGCAAGGTGGTGAATAAAAATAATGAAAATGCATGATTAAGGTCTGTAACCCTGTTTGAACAGAGCCAAGGGATGGACTTTCAACTGAGCCAACTCACTATTTGACCTCTTAGGTCAAAGAGGTTTAAGTCACTCTGAAATGCTTTAAAGTGGGCATCTCCTTGCTTAACTGGTAATATATATATTTTTTTTTTTG
Source organism: Perognathus longimembris pacificus (assembly GCF_023159225.1). Lineage (NCBI taxonomy): Eukaryota > Metazoa > Chordata > Mammalia > Rodentia > Heteromyidae > Perognathus > Perognathus longimembris. The sequence continues at coordinate 131,759,237 of NC_063162.1, read as the reverse complement.
GCCAGTCCTGGGCCTTGGACTCAGGGCCTGAGCACTCCCTGGCTTCTTCCCGCTCAAGGCTAGCACTCTGCCACTTGAGCCACAGCGCCACTTCTGGCCGTTTTCTGTATATGTGGTGCTGGGGAATCGAACCTAGGGCCTCGTGTATCCGAGGCAGGCACTCTTGCCACTAGGCTATATCCCCAGCCCGCTTAACTGGTATTATTGAGAGAGGCTAAAACTCAACGTATCAGGGAGATCTAAGGACCAAAGCCAGGATAAATATCTCAATATGCTTCTGAAAATGAAGTGTCCAGTTTTGTGGGTGAGTTAGGTGTTGGCTGACCACCACTACTGACTGGAATACGCTGTGCCACCACATTCTTGAGTTCTATCTCTTTTTTGTTGCTGTTTTCTTCTTGACCCTGGTTATCTAGCTGTGTTATTGTTCCACTATTTTCTACTGAGAGCAAGGGAATTGGACCATGTGATTTCATACAGAAACATGCTAGGATAAGGGGGTACAACTCTGATACTTGAGAATGGATTGTAACAGCTCCCTATTAATATTCAAAATAAGAAATAACAAAAAAAAATACAACATAGTTAGAGGCAGAACTGAATCAGGTTTCAAGATCACTTATTGATTCCTTTATTTAACAACAATTACAAAACACCTACCATGTGCACGGGTTGTGGCTTGTGCGCTAGTGGTGAATGAAATAAAGTATTCCTCTGCCTAGTTTTCATTCTAGTGAGAGAAAACAGAAAATAGATACAGAGATAATAGAGATGGACTGTAGTATATACAACAGATATATATCATGTTAGATGGTGAGAAATGCAAACATCAGAAGTCCATGGTAAAGGGAAATATACCTGTCCCCGGTGAGCTCTTTGCTCATTCTTGAGTATACCAGACCCATTACCAATAATGTTCAATGAATTGATTAATGAGCTAATTGCTTGGTGAAGAAGGAATAAATTAGGGGAGTGAGCTGTAAATTCTTTGCTGAGGTAATTAAAGAATAAAAGCTAGACATTGTTAGTTGATTATATTTTATTAAGATTATAACACTTCTATGAAAGATGTTGAGAAGGAACAGATAGGCCATGGGATGAGAGAAAATATGTGTAAAGCACATATCCAGTGAAAAATAAAAAAACCATTAGGATGGCTAAAATCATTAAATCTGGCACCAATTGTTAGCAGGAATTTGGAGCAGTAGCAACTCTCAATCATTAGTGAGAATTTTTTTAAAAATCACAGTCTCTTTAGAAGGCAAAGCTGAATATATTCTCACTCTAGGATCATGCAGTCACAATTCTGGTTGTTGTTGTTTTTTGTTCCCAATTAATTAGGAAGTCTACTTTCACCCAAATCCTGTACACATATGTTTCAGTCAGTTCTACCCACAATTACTCCAAAATAGAAGCAAACAAGATGCTTGTCAATGCATGAAAATGGCAACACACTGAATGTTTGATTTTTAAAGCTCAAAGTTTAGTTTAAAAATGTTAGCAGTTCAGATTATATGCTTTTATGTAGTTTTAAAACAATTTTTAAACAACATGTATGAGGTACATAAAATAAAAGCCAAAACATTTATACCATCATTAACAGAAAAACTGAGGTACAAAACTATGCATACATTGAGTAAAACACTATTTTAAGAAGTCTTTAAAAATAAATGGCAAAAAGGAAAAACACACCAAAACTAACCAGTGCCTGTCATGCTGATTTTGGTTGGCCTATCGTGCTGATTTGGGTTGATTTCCTTTTATTTATTTTACAAAAGATCTACAAATAATTACACCATCGTTGGCATGAAATTTAATTTTTAAAAATTAATATTTGTCAAGTTTGTAAGCATTTACACACAGTAAGACTAAAGGAGGATACTCAGGGAGGAATCCTGAAGGCATAACACCTCTCAACACTTAAAATTTTATTTATTGCAACAAATTCCAAGTAATGGAAACATGGGGTTTTTGTTGTTGGTAGTGGTGGTAGAAGTGTTTGTTTCTGCTTGGGTTTTTTTTTGTCTTTTTAGGCGACGAGGGGGGGGGGCGCAGAAAGGGAAGGAGGGTGGATGAACAAATACAGCCATGATATTATTCAATATACACTATGTGGAAAATTAACTGCAACTTGAAGGCGGGGATGGGAAAGGGAAACTGGAGAAAAGAGAAGGGGTGACATTGTCTAAAAAAGAGGTGTACTCTTTACATGACTTATAAAATGGTAAACCCTCTGTTCAATACCTTAATAACAACAGTAAAACTATATTAAAAATTAATTTTTGTACTAATACCTTCTATTCACTCTATTAGGAGCGTTTTTTTCCTGTTTTGCTTTGTTTATATTCGATGTTGAGGCATTGTAACTTAAAAAATCTCAGTAGCCTGTGACCAGCAGGGACTCAGAGCTGATAAGAGCACACATGGGTTAAAACGTTTCCAGGAAAAGATAAAAGAGATGGATAAAGAGACTGAATCAGATAAGGAGACTGAATCATTCTCTATTCACCAGTATCAAAACTTTATTCAGTTTTTCTCTCAAACAGATCACTTCATGGAAAGAAAACTCTATCCATTGAATGTGTCTCCCAAGAGCACAAAACACTGATTCAAAATAGACCCTGGCATTGAAAAAAGGACAATGCCCAAGATTGTTTTATCATCAACTATCCATTGCTTTGGTGATTGAGATTGCTGAGGCTTATCCAGTGTATATTAAAAGCTCAGGTATGCAAAGGATACATTATGCTGTTTATTCCTCAGAACAACTTCCTGTGGTAGGAATTGTATTACAAGTTTCAGATGAAAAAATGGAGAATACAAAAAATCAAATAGATTTACCATAAAGCATCTAACTGTAGCCTTAAATATCACCTATTCTGGGCTCCACTTTTTTTTTTGGTTTTTTTTTTTTTGCCAGTCCTGGGGCTTGAACTCAAGGCCCGGACACTGCCCTCTGAGCTTTTGTGCTCTTAAGGCTAGCACTCTACTATTTTGAGCCACAGCTTCATTCCCGATTTTTTAGTAATTAAGTGGAGGTAAGAATTTCATAGACTTTCTTGCCTTAGCTGGCTTTCTATCACAATCCCCAGATCTCAGCCTCCTGAGTAGCTAGGATTATAAGCACGAGGCAGCAACACTCACTTTGGGCTCCACATTTTTATTTATTTATTTTTTATTTTATTTTTAATTTTTTTGCCTGTCCTGGGCCTTGGACTCAGGGCCCGAGCACTGTTCTTGGCTTCTTTTTGCTCAAGGCTAGCACTCTGCCACTTGAGCCACAGCACCACTTCTGGCCATTTTCCATATATGTGGTGCTGGGGAATTGAACCCAGGGCTTCATGTATACAAGGCAAGCACTTTTGCCACTAGGCCATATTCCCAGCCCTCCACATTTTTATATACAGACCAAATACAAAAAATTTTTCAAACGCTCATGGAGTGATTAATCTATGGTATATGTGTGTGTATGTGTGTATGTGTTCCTTATTATGTCTCTAAACTAAACAACTTGTAGAAGTTTGAGCCCTACTTCTCACCAAGATACATGTGAAGAAGTCTCTACATGGGAAAGGATCATTATTTCACATTCCTGTCAAAGGTCACACGTGTATGGCAGGCTTTAATACCTATGTATGTGACATAGAACAGATGCATTTTTGCTTTAATTGCATAGAAAAATGAAGAGGTTTTATTTCAGGAAATCCTTTGATGAGCTCATTCAAGAAGGATGACTTTGTAGATGTTGTAAACATGATCAGAAAGGAACTTGACCGTACAGTGGCTCTCCTAACTGTCTTTTGCCATTGAAGCTGCTTTTATTACAGCTCACCTGGATTGTGTATCTTCTCCTCAGCATTCCTTGCCATTCACCCACAGTGTCTTCTTATCTCCTCATTGGGTCCCCAGAAGAAATTTCTCTAATAACCTAGCACATACTAGCTCATGCATACCACTTCCTGGTGAAGCTTTCCTCATGAGTCACTTGAGGGATGGAATCGAAATGACAAAAATAAAAATCAGGAATTTAGTTTCTCAATGACTGTGATTTCATCATAGTTAGACATAGTCATAAAATAATTACCATTTTATTTTTACTTGATAACAGTGGAGTTTGAACTCAGAACATGACAGTTATGAGGCTATTTCTCCAACATTTGACCTATACCCTTTGTCCTGACTTTTGCAGTTTATTTGTAAGAACAACTTTAAGGAACTTTTCTGCCCTATCCAGCCACAAACTGCTCTTTCACCCCAGTGAAGGAAAGATTACAGGCCTGGTACCTTTCATTTCTTTGTAAAGCATTGTGTCAGACTATGTCTCCATGGCATATGTAGAATGGGAAGGTTTCCAGGTGAAATGAACTATTAATGCATCTATGTTTTCCCTCCAGGCTACAACTGAAGCCTGAAATTCTTCAATGTGGTTGCACTCAAAGCTCTCATATTGGGGCTGGGGATATGGCCCAGTGGCAAGAGAGCTTGCCTCCTCTACATGAGGCCCTGGGTTTGATTCCCCAGCACCACATATACAGAAAACAGCCAGAAGTGGCGCTGTGGCTCAAGTGGCAGAGTGCTAGCCTTGAGCAAAAAGGAAGCCAGGGACAGTGCTCAAGCCCTGAGTCCAAGGCCCAGGACTGGCCAAAAAAAAAAAAAAGCTCTCATATTGTTAACAAGTGATCGTCATGTCACAGAAACCTTTAGGGTTTCAATTTTTCATACACTTTTTCTCATTTGATTTTCTTTTCTTTTAGCGTTTGTAAGGCTTTCTCATTTGGTTTTCGTGCTTCTTCTAGGCCAACTAAAGTGGGGATACTGTTTGATTTTTCATGTGAAGACATTGGTGTAAGAGGAGAGAGCATCAGCCTGTTTCTGCAAACCAATGGGAGAGACAAGGTTTAAGAAAGGAATCCCAGTTTGTGTGAGGATATCAGGCAAAATACAAGCAGAGAGACACTAATTTAAATGAAAATACTTGAATCTTAATAATCTAAAAGTGGAAATGATAAATAAATAAAAACCTTACCCAAAGGGAGCCCAGAGTGTAGAGAAGTACCTTTTGTAGCAGTAGCTACAATAGTGACAAAATGGAAATCCTGGATCCTTCATGAGTTTTTCCCTTATCTTTCTTTCTTTTTCTTTTCTCTTTCTTTTCTTCTTCTGTCATAACCCATGCACTTTACATACTTGCAGAATAATTCAACTCTAGAGAAAATGAGGACTGTCTTAGGAAAATGCAGCACAGACCTGCAGCCATGTCCTCTGCCCTGGAGTGATATGGCATGTGGCAAGTGTCCCACTAGTCCAACATTCAAGGAGGAGTAGTGATGCCATTACACAAATGATAAGTCTCCATCATCAAAATGCATAAGAATTACTACATGCTAGATTATGAGAGCAATTTCTTCTGGGGACCCAATGAGGAGATAAGAAGACACTGTGGGTGAATGGCAAGGAATGCTGAGGAGAAGATACACAATCCAGGTGAGCTGTAAAAAAAGCAGCTTCAATGGCAAAAGGCAGTTAGGAGAGCCACTGTACGGTCAAGTTCCTTTCTGATCATGTTTACAACATCTACAAAGTCATCCTTCTTGAATGAGCTCATCAAAGGATTTCCTGAAATAAAACCTCTTCATTTTTCTAAGCAATTAAAGCAAAAATGCATCTGTTCTATGTCACATACATAGGTATTAAAGCCTGCCATACACGTGTGTCCTTTGACAAGGAATGTGAAATAATGATCCTTTCCCATGTAGAGACTTCTTCACATGTATCTTGGTGAGAAGTAGGGCTCAAACTTCCACAAATACTGAAGAAGCTAAATATCTAATTGTTTTTCAAGCTACAGTGCTGCTGGGTGCTGGTCTAGACCTTGACCAGACCTGAATCATATTCCAGACACTCAACTTTGATCTTGGAATTTGAAGAGGCCAAAGGTGGTGTTGCTGGCAGTGGACTTGAATTCGTGTCCATGCATGGCTACCTAGGGTGAACCTGGTAGCTCACCATGTTTCCACTGGTCGGTAGCAAAATTTTTGTCATGTCACGGTGCTTTTGTGCTCGTATAAACTAGGTTTTGTTTGTTTTTATACTAGGTTCCCATTCTAAATACTCAGAATTGAAAGTGATTTTTTAAAAAAGACAAAAAACTCTTGTGCTTCACAGAGCATACATACACAACTAGTAATAGTAAAAAAAACCAAAATCTTGCTTTGATAGGATCACAGGCTACCCTAGAGAACTACATTGCCATATTACCATGCTTTTTCCTGTCCAATCGCTGGGGATATTTTGTGATTCTAATCTCAACTAATCTATTGCAGCTAATGCTAGCTCCCTGAATGCCAAAGATAGAGTGAGAAAGACATGTGAACTGACAGAACTCTCTTTTCCACACAGTCACTTCAGGAACTCAGGCCAATGGAGCTGCTCTAGTAGCGCTGCCGGCAACCACACGTCCACTGACTCAGCGTCCTGTCACGGAGAGAAAACACTCGAGGAATTTGCATGTGCTTCTCATGAGCTCACCCTGGAACGGCCGCATCCCCTAGCATTTTGTCTAGCAGAATGGGTCCTGCAGGCCCAGGCAATTGCAAGGGGGAACACAAAGGTGGGAGAGAAGAATAGAATGGTGAATCCGTCATAGCCCTAAGAAAATAATTCTCACAACCCACCACCTGCATCCTCTTAATCTCAGTTCAAGGGTTACTTGTAAGTTTGGTGTAAATACCACTGTCCTTTTGTAGAAATTACTTTATTTCTTTGTAGCTGCATAGGAATATTGCAAGATATCTACTAACATTTATGTAAGAAAAAATTGTGGGCATAAAATCATTGTCAGGTGTTTTTTTTTTTTTTTTTTTTTTTAATGAAGCAACATTTGTAGAATGAGGAAACGTACCTACCATTGCTTATTCCTACTAGAAATAAGGTATCAAGCCAGTAGAAGGATGGGGGCGCTGGTGACTGCAGTTTCTAGACTCAATTTACCTATTATAGTCACCTTTAAATTCCCATTGGCTTGAAAGTGAAATTTTGAGGGTTTAGCAACCTGCTCACCTTCAGTAGATGGACTTCCATGAGAAACATTTATATTGCAACGCAGAAATTTGACTAGCAGAAACTTAGAACTTTGTATATCAACACAAAACTTAACTGTGAACAGCCCTTTCCCTGTCTATAGGAGATGCAGGGCTGTAGCGCCACCTCGTGGTAGGAGTGAGGCTTAGGGGAAATCACCAGTAATTTTAGGCGTTTTGTGCGTATTATTATCATCCCTATTTATTTTATCATACATAAAAGCTTTGGAGCTGGCAATCGAAAGACTAAGTCCTAATTTCTGGATAAAATGATAGGAGGCATATGACTTTTCAAGGTATTATTTGCAATTGATACTCAGATGAACCCAGCTAACTTAAAGCAGGCTCTGCTAATGAACTGATAGCTACTTATGTGTTGTTTTTTTTCCTACATGCTACTTAAGTGCCTTGGTTACTTTTGGAAATGTCTACCACCATTCACCCAGTACTTATTCATAAATGATCAGTAGAGGCCCATACACACCTACTTGTGAGACCACACATATGGGCCCTATATTCCATTTAGGTGACTTCTCTCAAAGAGAAAACTGGAAAGAAGAAATTTAGAAATTTGCCTAGAAATTTTGGAAAGCAAAACTTAAAAACAGAAATATAATTGATATGTTCTCCAAGTGATATGTTCTCACATTTCTGTGTGTGTGTGTGTGTGTGTGTGTTTGTATATGTGTGTATGATGTTCAGCTCAGAAAAGAGAATGACAGAGTTTCTGTGTAGGAGCCAGAATGGTACAGTAATAGTCACAGCAATACATGCCCAAACCTCATCTTCTTAACAGATCATTTATTATTGACACACCTAAAACCAGGCTTCTTCTTGTCTACATAAGGGTATATTCACTTGACTCTGCCCCAAATGAGTACTAAAAGGCACATACTTAATAGCACCCAAGTATATACAGTAAGAAGTTCTGGTTCATAAGCTTCTCTGCTCAGGAAAGATGGGATAGCCCCAGGTTTAGAGCCCAGATTCTTTTTTTTTTTTTTTTTTTTGGCCAGTCCTGGGCCTTGGACTCAGGGCCTGAGCACTGTCCCTGGCTTCTTCCCGCTCAAGGCTAGCACTCCGCCACTTGAGCCACAGCGCCGCTTCTGGCCGTTTTCTGTATATGTGGTGCTGGGGAATCGAACCTAGGGCCTCGTGTATCCGAGGCAGGCACTCTTGCCACTAGGCTATATCCCCAGCCCCAGAGCCCAGATTCTTGAACCACCTGGCTGATTTGATTTTGATTTTGTGTTCCAATCTTCTGATATTTCAGCAGTTCCAACTGAACACTCATTTTTTGGATGCATCTACACTCCACACATTTCCAAGATTGTGCAATCTCCCTTGATGGAGTCTAACTGGTAAGTCCATTCTCCTCTCCTCAACCTTTAAGTTGCTTGGACATTTGTAAGTCCTTTCCCACAAATGAGTTTTGTAATTCTTGAACTCATATTGACTGGTGATAGAATTTGAGTTGAATCAAAGCTACGATTTACTCCTTTGCATCAGGAAGAATATCAAAGAGATGGATTTGTGTTTATGTATACATGTATGCACACACACACACACAGCCATACAGAGTCGTGAACATTTTATGTGGTTTTTCTAAATAACCCTTAGTGTACACATTTTATGTCTATGATAAGCTGTCCCTACAAAAAGATCCTGAATACACATGGGTGTTGTGTAAGAACAGTTCCCACTATGAGCTGGAATAAACCCTTTGCCCTCAAGTTGTTTATCTCAAGTATTTTATCAGTGACAATAGTCTTGTAAAGAAAATTGGCCAGAAAAGTTCCATGGGCTAATGTAGTGAGTATTTTAGTCACAGACCTTAGTGCTCTCCTGGGAGGAAACAAAGTTGGAGGGGATGGCTAACTTGCCTAAAGGCAGCAGTTTACCAGTGACTGGCTGGGATTAGCTAGTTTGTGCTCATCTTGCTGTCAGAGAGTGGCATTCCTATGAGAAACTAACAGCACATTCATATTAGAATTTCTTTAAGCACTCCTTTTAGAATTATTTGCAGTGAGTAGTGATGGCTTATGCCTATTATCCTAGCTTCTCAGAGGCTGAAATCCAGACCCTAGCAGTTAGAATACAGTGAAAGCAAAAAGTCCACTAGTCTCCATCTACAAAATAGTCAGCAAATCCAGACACACTGGTTCATGTTTATAATCTTAGCTATTCAGAAGGCTGAGACCTGAGGTTCATAGTTCGAAGCCAGCCCAGGCAGAAAAGTCCATGAGTCTCCCATAAACGACTCAGAAAAATCCAGGAGTGATGCTGTGGCTTAAGTGGTAGAGTGCTAGCCTTGAGTACAAAAAGGCTGGCCCAGTACCAAGGCCCTGAGCTCAATCCCTAGGATTGGCTAATAATAATAAAATAATAATTATAATAATAACCAGCAAAAATGCCAAGCTGGAGGCATTACACAAATGATAGAGTACCAGGCAAGAAAGCAAGAAATGTAAGCGCAAAATCTTTACTTCAAACCACAATTCCACTGAGGCCTAGGGGGGAGAAAAAAGTAAGTTGATTTGCCAAAACTCCAAGGTTCTACTGCTCTATGAAAGAAAAGAAATTTGGTCATAGATGAATTGTAACTCCTAGTGACTGAAAATATGTGTGTATATATGTACAAATATAATGTATATGTATATGTAGTGTGTATATATACATATATGTAGATTCAAAATAAATATATAAATATGTATATTTCCCATAGTCAAACGTTCATGTAAGGCATGCGCAAGAATTGAGACAATAGGTGTTCTTTAAAAGCTACTTTTTGATCTTCCTATTATTTTCTATTGTTAGCTGAAAAGCTTAATCTTAATTTTAAAATCTGACAGAAGTCTCTAAATGTGGGTATGAGAAACTAAACAAAATGTAATTTTAAAACAATGGACCTGAAAGGAAAATAACAATGACCATTGTAAGCTATGAGAAAAGTTCACATTTAAGAGATAATGTAAAATATCATATTCATGTTAGAATAACACTGATAGCAAAATTTAATGTAGTCCAAATAAGGCAGGAACATGTTACTATAAATCATTTGCTGGAACAAAATATTTGGAAGGTAATTTAGCAATATGTGAATTATAATAGGTGTCTGCTTCCCATCCACAATTCTGCTTCATCCAGGCAAAAGTGTGCCAAAATATTTATGTACACACACACACACACACACACACACACACACACACAATGCTAATTACAAAAGTTGTTGATACAGAAAAAGGAAATTCTCCAGAAAATGAAATGTATAAAAAACTTTCTTAAATAATTGTCATATTTGATATGGTCACTACAAAGATTTTCTGGTAAGAAAAAAAACAACACAGAGAACACATTGCCATGTCTGAAGAGCAGAAAATTGTGGATATCACAGTCAAAACTAAGATTAAGACATACCCACATCCAATCATTACTGTCTATATTCCTAGGAATTTATAAAACTATCTCCACAAAACCATAACTAGGAGTTATCATGGGTAGAAAGAGGAAAAGAAACTGTTTTGTTTTTAACTATTTTGCCATGAACAACAATGAGCTTATAAGAATTAAAAATTTTATTTTAGAATCATTAAACAGTATTACAAAAAATTGTAAATTATTGGTTTAAGAACCTACAATTCAAGTCATTTTTATTACCTTTGTCACTGTTTCTCAATTGAGATAGTAAACACAGCTCCCAAATAAAGAAATGAGGTTTGTAACAAGTTAAACATTTTCTTCTCTCTCAAGGGAACTCTAAAGCCTCCAAGAGCTTACCAATATCTTAAGGCCTTTGTCTGTGTCTTGACTTTGAGGCTTCATTTATTTTAATATCTAAAATGAAGTCAGAGTCAAGGGGAACTAAAGAAGGTGGCAGTAACATTTTGCAAGGCAGAAAAGGTATTCAGGTGAACCCAGTCTTGGTTTCACAGGGAGTTGAAGGCTAATTGTCTCTGAGATTTTTCTTTCAATCCTATGCTAATCAGTGTCCTCAGTAGAACTAGGGAAGGCATTCTAGTTCTTTTCCCTTATCTCTTCCCTCCTTCTGTTTTCTTCTTCCTCGCTTTACTTTGGGAGCAGAAGCAGCCTTTTACTAATGGGATGTTCAGTTTCAAATTCATGTATGTGTGTGTGTGTGTGTGTGTGTGTGTGTGTGTGTGTGTTTGTGTGTTTGTGTATGTATATATAGTAGGTTTTTATTAATATCTTTAAGAAGTTGTACAAAGGACTTTCAATTTAACAAAGCAGTTTATGAAGACAGTGGATCTTGAACAATGTCACACCTTTTGACATTCTTACCTATATCCCTCCCAACCCACCTCCTTCCTTCACTTTTCTCAATTTTGTAGAAGAGTCATTGAAATTTTGCCTTGTTCTCTTCATTCGTCTACCTCCTTCGTCTCCCCCTTGATCCCATAGCACCCTTTTCAAGTACCAGTTTTTTGTTTTTTTTGTTGAATTAAGATTTTTGCCTGTCTAAGGAATTGTGCTGACTTCTACCATGAATCAACAATATTTCAGTTAGTACATTTGTACACACTCACATACCACCCAATATATTTACTCAGATATTTATAAACTAAATCTAGCCTCCACATATGAGCAAAAACATGCAATCTTGTCTTTCTGGGCCTGGCTTACTTTACTAAACATAATTTTTTTTCACTCTCAAATTCTCAACCATTCTATGTCAAGTTTAAATTTCATTTCCAAATGTGACTGTGCTATGATGTGACTATGATTGTGTTGAAACAATTCTCGCAGTTTTACAAGTGCAACAGGTAATTGCATGTACTTGTAGATAAAGTTTCAATGTGGTGACTCCTAGAATTCCAGTTTTGAACTCAGGGTTGGGGATTCAAACAAAATTGCAGTGTTCGTTAAGTTCACTGGGAACCACTACTTACAAGATACAGTAATTTAGAAAGAACTTGCTAAAAATAACCTATCAAATCATGGTGACAGCTAAAAGAAAGACTCTGGAACACACATATTGTTCATTTTGGCTGACTTTTAGAATCACTACAGAAAAGCTCTGGATAAAAGATACTGCCCTGTAAGTGATATATGAAGGTGAAATAACAAAACGAATGAATGCTTAAAGTCAGGCATTTGAGGGATAATAGACTAACTACACTTGAAAATCAAGAATGAAAACAGTATCAGAGAGCTTTATGAATGTGAATGTATAAATCTAGAATGATCATTTTCTAAATGTATCTTTCTTGAAAACAGAACAAATCTCCAAGATGACACAGTAGGGGGGAAGAAACCCAATTCCATTTTAAAAGGCAAAGTTCTTCACATTAAACAAGTATCAAATTATGAATAAAGACATGTCCTTACAATAGGCTGACTTTATTGAAATCTTCTCTATTCCTCTAAGTGTGATAGATGTTGACAACATCTTGGATGTAATGAATCTTTTTTGTTAAGGTTATGCACCATTTCAAATTTTATAGTTGTCACGGATCTATAGCAGATATTTTAAATGATATTAACCTGCGTATTGCACATAGAGAGGCAGGAATAAGAGGTATCCACTGAGATTTCCCCATGGAGTACATGGAAACCTGGGGGAAAGTGACTTGATAAAGGAGTAAGCAGAATTGTTTGAGGGCTTGAAGCTTCCTTGTATGCAGACATCCTCAGTAACACACACATTAATAATTTCAATATTTTCTAGATCAGCTCTCTCATTGCAATTGGTGTTTGGAAAACAGCTGCACTTAAAACTTTTGGAGAAGTCTTGCAGGTCATTCAGTGTTGGCTTCCCATTTATGACATACTGGCCAGGCCGTGGAGAGTTAATAGTGAACCTCTCTGGGTTTAAGTGAAGATAGTCGTCTGTATCCCAGTTCTTCCTCGTACACACGCCTTGATCCTGGCACAGCGCTTGGTTACACATCTTAGAAGCTAGGGTGACGTTGATAAAGTAAGGGATCAATGTGGAGTCCATGTAATTGCGTAGAGTCATACAAGATTTCTGTAAAATTATAAGGATGGTCAGAATATCAAGGTATGCATGAGTTTACATGTGAGCCGACTTTTAGTACAATAAGCAATTTAAAAAGAAAATAGGTGCTGGGATTGAAGTACATGCCTCATGCTTGCTACTCAGACCATTTAAGCTATGGCCCTGGACCATTTCTGTTTCTGTTTTACTAGAAGGTCTTGTGCTTTTTCCTAGAGCAGCCTCAGAATAGGATCCTGCTACTGCAATCTGTCAGGAAAAAGCTGTGAATACAGGTATGAACTACGATGCCTGTCCCCATGACAGTCACTTTTTAAAAGAGGAAACAAATGACAGGACATCAAGACCTAGGAATTATATACTTTCTATCTTAGCAAGCAAAATGACTTCAACTTGGTTTCGGCCACAGGTTCTTTCACTAATTTGGTAGAGAATGAGTGGTGAGTCTAAAACCTACAGAGCGGCCTGAATAAAACATTGGAGGCAGAGTCACTTTTCTTTTCTTTTCTTTTTTTTTTTTGCCAGTTCTGGGGCTTGGATTCAGGGCCTGAGCATTGTCCCTGGCTTCTTTTTGCTCAAGGCTAGCACTCTGCCACTTGAGCCACAGCCTCACCTCTGGACTTTTTCTGTATATGTGGTACTAGGGAATCGAACCCAGGGCTTCATGTCTACAAGGCAAGCACTCTTGCCACTAGGCCATATCCCCAGCCAGAGTCACTTTTTTCACAATCAACGATTCTACCTAGTGAGCTGGCTGGCCTAGCCCTTGAGCAGATCAAAGGAAGCATCTGCTATTGCATAGGCCAATGCAAGGAATCTTAGAAGCTCCAAGTAGAATCAATGCCTTGTCACCTCCTACCTACATAGCAAAAGATGGTAGGTACATTTCTCTTGTTTAAGCCACTAAGTTTGCTATAACCTTTATGGAAGCAATAACAGAACAAGTATATAATCTGTCTCCTTAACTGTCCAATGGCCTTGCATGGAGAATAGAATAAAATTCTGTTTGTTCTCTTGACTTGTATACAGTCTGTTATGGTCAAACCCTTCCTTCCTCTTTTGTAAGACTGCTTCCTACCATTTTCTTTGGCAATCATAACCATCTCACTCAAATGGCAGATTCACTTTAAATTTCATTTCTGTGTCCTCTGCTGTCATTACTCTTTCCTCCAATTTTTAATAATGTTGACTCCCCACCATACACTAACATCAACTCAAAATGGACTAAAGACCTCAATTTCAGAGCCAAAACTCTGAAACTACTGCAAGAGAGAGTAGGAGAAACATTAGAACTTATAGGTATAGACAGGAACTTCCTGACTAGAGTCCCAGGGGCACAACACATAGGAGAAAGACTTGACAAATGGGACTACATTAAAATAAAAAGTTTCTGCACAGCTAAAGACATAGCTACTAAACTACTAAACTAGAAAGACAGCCAACAAACTGAGAAAGATCTGAACCAGCAATACATCAGACAAAAGCCTAATATCCAATACATACAGGGAGCTCAAGAAAATAATCCCTCCCAAATCTAATAAACCAATCACTAACTTGGCAAGGGAGCTAAGGAGAGACTTCTCAGAAGAGAATGGCAAAGAGAAGAAGAATGGCAAAGAAACACATGAGGAAATGTTCATCATGCCTGCCAAAAAGGAAATGCAAATTAAAAAAAAAAACCCTGAGATGCCATCTTAACCCAGTTAGACTGGCTAATATTCTGAATTTGAACAACAAATGCTGGTGGGGATGTGGAAAAAAAGGAACCCTATACACTGCTGGTGAGAATGTAAACTAGTACAACCACTCTGGAAAGCAGTCTGGAGGTTCCTCAAAAGAACTAAACACAGACCTTCCCTATGACACAGTTATACCACTCCTGGACATCTACCCTGAGCAACATGAACCAGGATATGACAAGGACACCTGCACATCCATGTTCATTGCCACACTATTCACAATAGCCAAGCTGGGGAAACAACCCAGATGCTCCCCAATAGATGAATGGATCAACCAAAATGTGGTACCTATATACAATGGAACTTTACACAGCCATTAGAAAGAATAAAATAATGTCATTCACAGGGAAATGGATGGAATTAGAACAAATCATGCTGAATGCGGTAAGCCAAGGTCAGAGAGACAAACAGTATATATTCTTTCCTGATACATGGAAGCTAGATTTAAAATGCAACAGAAAATGACAAAGTATACAGGATTCTAGACACTCACATGCAGTAAGACCAAAACAGGATAGTCTTAGGACAAAATCACCAAGTTGCAATACCCAGGAGCTCCTTCATATGTATATAAAATGACATACTGAAAAGAACTACAAAGATAAGGAAACAGGGCTGGGGATATGGCCTAGTGGCAAGAGTGCTTGCCTCGTATACATGAGGCCCTGGGTTCAATTCCCCAGCACCACATATACAGAAAATGGCCAGAAGTGGCTCTGTGGCTCAAGTGGCAGAGTGCTAGCCTTGAGCAAAAAGAAGCCAGGGACAGTGCTCAGGCCCTGAGTCCAAGCCCCAGGGCTGGCCAAAAAAAAGATAAGGAAACAAATAACCTTTTCTTAATTTGTCTTTTCATTGACTGTGTATTCTTTGCCTCATATATGGTTTATACATATGCACATCTGAGGGAAAGTGGGGAGACGGCACAGAATCAGTGGAAAATGGGTGAAAAGTGCAGCAGTAAAGCTTACTGCCTGTACTGGGCATTGATGAAAGTGAACCATGCAACTTGTGGACAGCAATGGGAGGGAAGGAATGGGAGAGAAGGAGGGAACAGATGACGCTATGCAAAAGGAAGGAAATGTACTTAGTACCATATATATACATATATATAGGTAATCCCACTGTATATCACCTCTAAAACAAGAAAGTAATTTAAAAAGTATTGTTGACTCCCTGTTATGGCTCAGATGGCACTTTCCTTAACTAGTGCCTTTCTTACATACTTTCCCTGGGAACTCAAATTTTCTACATTAACTCTGAGTTGTACTTATCCTATCAATTGTCTTTCCTTTGCTCATGTTTTTGAAAGTGCTTATAATCTTCAAGAGGGCAAAAATTCTGTCAATAATCTTCAACACAGGTATTTCCAATACCAAGGATAAATGAGAATTTATTTCAAAAGCAGGTGATATCAATATCAGGCTCTCAGAGAAGCCAGGATATAGAATCACTACTTTATATTAGATTCAGCCTATGGACATATAATCTAATAGATAAGCTTGTGATAGCATTTGTGTATATACTATTGTTTAAATACTGCACCCTAATTAGTGTAGTGTGTGACACAGGTAAGGATAGTGCCATAGAGGGTGTTACCATTTATACAGGCACAGTACAAATTAATGCCTCAAATGTATAGATCATCATAAACAAAACTCAACACATTTTGAGTATTTATTACCTTTTTAGCATTATTTAATTGTACATTTTTGGAGTTCAGTTTTTTAATAATCGTTATGTGAAATAACTTGCTTACAAAATTCTTGAATAGTTAATCAATTAAATTATGTCTGTGAGACATAATTAAATGTCTGCAAGATACCATGGGATTTCTAGGTTTATTTATTACAAGTGATCTAGTGAATAGAGAAAGTAATGATAATGCTAACATTCAAAATGATCATAGACTAGAAAAGTAATATATAGAACATACTTTATGAGGGACAATATCAACAAAGTACCAAAAAATACAAAATAGTCATATTAACTTTAAATGCCTATTATTAGTGGACAACACTGAAGAAGGTTTGGATGGCAGGTTAAAAAGAATGCGAATCTAAGATTCATGTGACACTAGAAATCAAATGTGGCACAAATAATAAGCTACATCATCTTTATCAGAAAAAATTGGCGCTCCCTGTTTTCATTTTATAAAAGAAATTGTATAGAGGAATATTTGTGAGTGGTTCCATCACAAAATTAATTGTATGCTGGAGATTAAGAATTAATGTATTTTGGAAAAACTACTAATAAAATTAAGACTATACTTCAGGAAATTACAATTTTAAGATAATTTTCTGCTATTCAAAAGACTTTACCAAGAGACACATAATTTTCCTTAGTTTATATTTCTCCTCTCTCTTCTCTCTTCTCTCTCCTCACTCTTCTCTCTTTCCTTCTCCTCTTTGTTCCTCTCTTCTCCTCTCCTTTCCTCTCTCCCCACTCTCTCCTCTCTTCTCCCCCTTTTCTTTCCCTCTCTCCCCCAACCTTGGGCTTGAACTCAGGGCCTGGGAGCTGTCCCAGAACAGTTTTGCTCAAGGCTAGTTCTCTACCATTTGAGCCACAGACCCACTTATGGCTTTTTAGTGGTTAACTAGAACTGAAAATCTCACAGACTTTCCTGCTCAGGCTGGCTTTGAATCACAAACCTCAGATCTCAGCCTCATGAGTAGCTAGGATTACAGTGAGCCACTAGAGCACAGCTGTTATCTCATTCTCACTGGAGATCAAACTCAAAGACAATTCTTATTGTACAAAATAAGTAGAATGGCTGAGATTACTTCGAATTTCCCAAGTTCCTGTAATGTAAGTAAGAATATGGCCATTCTACCTGAAGAACAAGGAACAGGGGGTAAACTTCTCTAAAGATCTCTCTTCTTTCAGTAGGAAGTCTATTTTCTACAGATCCTAGAGTAGGTCCCTGAACGATGGGCTTTGTTCGGCATTATCGATGGCACAGTCATCACTAGTATCATTGCCATATCCATCAGAACAGGAAACATTCAGTTCAGTGTTAGAGTGTATACACACATCGGTACAAATATTGTTTACTCTTTCTTTAATCAAGGAGCTTGAAGAAGTAAGAATAAAGACTTGATATGGATAATTTTTAAATGGTGAAAATAAAGAATTCTCTTCTAGCCTGAACACTGTTGTCAGAAAACTGAAATTGTAGTACTGGTTTTGCTACTTATAAGCCATGTATTCTCAAACTTTTCACTGACTTACACTTAATTTTGGATTCCTCTACAGAACAGATGCAATGTTTTCTGCCTTGCACACCTAAGTAAACAAATTTTGATTGCACATCCACTAGTGTATGCCAAGCATAATACTGTTTTTCTTATAGAAGATGCCAAAACTATCCTTGTAAAGATTGAAAGTTAAAATACTCTTCATCTATTTCCTACCAAGGTAACTTACCAGAGTCTGTGCCCAACTTAGAGTTCCCCACACTATAATTCCGGATGCACCCAGAGCAACGGTTTCACCAACTGTATGCATAAGATCCTCCTGACAAATAAAATGAGAAATGAAGTAAAACGAGGGTGTTCTGTAAAACACAATGACACCCAAACTAAGCCTGCTGATTTCTACAATGATGATCTGTTTTCATCGTTTACATAGTTGTTTTTCCTTGCTATATGAAAAAAAATAGAACTAAGTATTTTGTCTTGTTAGTTTTCTTGGCATTACTAAGGTTTAATTCATGTCTCCCTATGTTCTAGTTGAACAAGTGCTTTAGCCCTTGAGCCACTTCATTGTTTGTTCAAATCAAGTCTAGCTTTTTGCATAGGCAAGGTTAACTTAGGCCTCCATCATCCAACTGATATGGAACAGTACCCAGTTTTTTGTTGTCATGAACTTTTATCCCTGGTAGCTGCAAACAGTATCCTCTTAATCTGAATCTCCTGACTAACCAAGATTACATCTGTAAATAAACCATGTGCCTGTTTTATCACTGTTATAGCTAATTCTTTTTAAAAGACAGCAGGCCTATAAAAGTTTTTTTTAAGGGATAGAGTTAATAAATCTCCTATACTATCTAATTCTCCATTAATGCCAAGAAATTATACAATTGAAGAAATATTCTTATTTTGCCAGCACATAGTAACATGACCTACATTTTCCTACATAAGTTTAAAAGCCAAATTTCATTGCATTCATTAATTTTTTTAATTATTGAATTTCACTAAAAACTATTTGCAGACACTATTTCATTAGCTGTCACAATTTGATGTACTTACCTTATTAAGTAATATCGTAGTTTTATCAGTATAAACGAGGCGAATATATACAAAAAATGGGACTGGGTTTTGCACATCTCGAACTTGAGAAACCTTAATAGTTTCCACTATCCGATTGCGAGTAAATACTGCAGCCTTGTGAGAGGACCCTAAATCACTATGCAAATAAATAGATGGGAAAAGGGCCGAGCTTTCTTCCCACAACCATTGGAGGGCATCGTTTCTTTTCTTTTCTACATCAGGGCAATGTCCATTGTAACCGTCTTTTTTATAGTTATGATTGTAACAGTCTGGAAAGAGATAATAACCCCATAATTGTTTGGGTCGAACTGATTTTCCCAATTTTAAAGTTTCTAACATGAACTTCTTCCCTGAACTTTCAAATTCTTCTTTGGCTATCTTAGTGGCTTCCGGTAACGAGAGAGCAACATCTCGTTGCTGAACCAATTCAATAGACTTATTTCTGTAAATGTCCTTAGGTCTCCAGTTTCTGTCCCAGGTAGGTCTCCATTCTTCCCAGTCAATGACAGCCAGCCCTAATTTGTCTTCTGGTATGTAGTGGAAAATGTCGTCCTTAGCTTTGGTCAGATGTGCTTGTAAATCCCCTAGCTGGGGGATTCCCCCATGCACAGAATTTTGGTGATGATCCATGTGAGGGTAGTAGCCAAGTCTATCAACATAGAATAGTGTTACATTTTGCCCAACTGCAGATTTCATAGGGTTTCCTATTAATGAGAATAGGCTCAAATCAATATTCTCCTTAAACTTGGAAACACACGGTTGAGTTGGGACATTCCAGGCCCAGACGAGAGGCTTGTGTGGAATAATAGGAGATGCCCTGAAATCCCGTGCCAAACAACATGGGATCAGAAGAAAGACCAACACTGTCTGAGAGATTCTGTAGAGCTCACTGGAACTCCTAAAAACAAGGAGGTGCTTGAAACTTAGTACAGACATTACAAAGTGCAATGGCTGTGACAAATACTGGGTTTTTCCAATAGTTGGCTCAAGTGAGCCCAGAAGAAAGCTGGTGGAGTGAAGTCACATTGATGGGTAAAGAGGCACAATGGTTACATTACATTTAAATAGCTCTCTTCTTGCTTCATGAGTCAGGAGGTTTTGCCAGCTGTGTTATCCACACTAAAAAAGAAAAGAATCTCAGAATACACTGTTATGGACCCTGAAGTGTCCAAGATTGCAAGTTGTACCCAGTTTCTAACTTTATATGCCACGAATTAAATTTTCAGTGATAAGCAACCTACTACTGTGTTTCAATCAATCAAATTGATATTCTCTTACATGTGGCTCAAATTTTATAATAGTTAACATTAGTCTCTTTTCCCCAAGTCTTTCCTGAGCCTGCAGAGTTGAACATTTTCCTTTCGTGATGCCAGATGTGCAGAATGCAAGTAATACCTTAGCAAAAGCCAATTGACTGTAAATGAATTCTAAGTAGAGCCTCTCATTCTCCCTTATCATTTCTTTAAAGTCCACTTTTTACCAGACTGCCAAATATTGAAAATAATCTCTCATAGAATGGTGAACTTTCATAACTTTGTAACTCAGTGTGTGTATGTGTGTGTGTGTGTGTGTGTGTGTGTGTGTGTGTGTGTGTGTGCGCGCGCGCGCATGGCAGGGATATGGTACTGAGAATTTAAGCCAAGAAATTATTAGGAAAACACGACTCTGAGAGGGAGAGGGGTTCTGTATCATCCCTAGATCATACCTGTATTGCTTTCTTACTACAAATCACTTTTTCATGACATAATAAGGCACAAAGGCAAATGTTCCATAGAACATTGATGTAATCAAAATCATACAGCAATATAATCTCTCATCAATAAAAATTAGTTCAAATCCTTTACTGAAAGAATTGATTCTAGCTTGGTTTATTAAAGAAAGAACTGAATGGTAGCCTGAATATTAAAATGTTTGATAAACAAGATTGTGTGGTCACTCTGACTGACACATGGAGGACTAGCAAATTTTATAATACAATTAAAATGGTCTGAGCCAAAGGCCAGAAATCAAATGATTTACTTACTATTTAGTATTTGGTAGTTGCAACTATTAGCTACAAGAAGACATATTCAAATAATCAGTTTTAGAAGGAACTGTTTTGTTTTAGGAGGGAAATTCCTTTTTAACTAAATTAATAGTGTGTTACCATAGGAGACACAAGGAGAATGAAATCAGTCTTCCCAGGATATTATCAATTTATTCTTATTCCTCAAAAAATACTCTAATATGAACTGCAGACTCAAAATAAAAGTGAATCTTAAAACCTTTATTAATTTCATGTAGTCAAGGAAGTTTCCTCTCAGGTTTAGAAGAGGTAAAGGTGCTAAAGATTTTTGTAGTTTTAACTCTATCAACTTCCTTTTTAAGAACCCAGATATCTTCATGTTAAGTAATGTTGAAAGAAAAGTAACTTCTTTCATTATCATCTACCAGTACCATTGGCTTAATAGCAGGGAATGAAAGAGAGTAAATAGAATAAAAGTTTAGCCATTCCTACTTCTTCCAAGAAGGCCTATGCTAAATTCACGGAAATTGAAATGTACTTATTATATTTATTTTATAGTCCCAAATCATGGCTTTTAGGGCAACACAAACTTACTGATAAGATGTCTCTCTCACCAGAAATCACTGTAAAAGGATAGACACTTACAACCTGGAAAAGTAGCTGAACAAAATGTTTTTCTTTAGTGTAACTCCTCAAGGAAGGCTTCGGGTCCCTAACTGGGATGAACTTAGGAGTTAGCATCTACAATGCTATCTTTCATTAGGTTATCTTCAGTAACCACCCATCATCCTGGAAACTCTCCACTAATTTAAGTCGAGTTGATATTTGGCTTGGTAGAGGAATCTACATAGTACAAGGAATGTCTCAAAATCTGAACCATCATAAGCATCAACAGGTAGACACAAGCATTAATCCATACCATGAAATCAAGTTTTATGCATAGAATTATTTAAAAATAATTGTATAATTACCTTTAGGCTATATGCATATGACACATAGCAGGATTTCTTGCTTCTTGGGTCTCAGCCTTAAGAAAAAGTCTGTTATGTATATATAAGCCTTCTAAAACTTAAAAGAGAGAGAGAGAGAGAGAGAGATAAACCAGAAATACATCTAGGCCTTTACAATTCTGCAAAGGGGTGCTCTGCCAATATTAAATTTATCTTCAGATTATAACTTTTAAATCACCCCAATTGTCTGCCTTCCTCCAGTGTGGAGATAATTGTTTCTTATAGCACTCCAGTCAATTCTTCATATACATAGAGCCCAACAATGGGCCTCCTCCAGAAGCCTGATTTCAAAGTTCATTCACTTTATCTGTCCTTAGTAGTTTCAAGGGAAGAAGTGGACTGGTCTCGAGTCTTCTTCAAGAACTGGCAAATCAGTTCAGTCTCTTAAATTTTTTTTCAAAATCAATTTTTTAAATCTTAAGAATTTAATATAGAGTAAATGCTATTTAAACTTTCATTTCTGTTCTAAAGGAATTTTGTCACTAGAATATATGTTAAGTGGAATCTTTTAAACCAGGAACTTCTTACCTTGTAAAAAACATTATATAACTATATTATATATTTAGTATTCACTACTTTGTATTGTAAATCAATGAAATGGGAAAGTTTAAAAAAGTAACTTTAATACTCAATGATTTTTTTTAATGTTTATTTCATCCTGAGGGAATTTATGCAGAAACAGAAAGGTAGTGGGAACACAATCAAAGATGTTTATCTAAAATATTTCTGGATGAAAGTACAAAAATCCAACCTTTTAAATAAGATATACAAAGATATAAAAGCCCTTGCTTAAGAAATTGAAGAAACTTCAGACCTATGGAAGACCTTTGTATTTCCTCAATAGACACTGTATATTATTTTTATCTGATCTTCTCTCCAACTTTCATCTATGTCTTAAGAAAGAAGTGGAAGCAAAATAAAACTTAATGCTAGGGCTGGGAATATGGCCTAGTGGCAAAAGTGCTTGACTTGTATACAAGCCTTGGGTTCGATTCCCCAGCACCACATATATAGAAAACGGCCAGAAGTGGCGCTGTGGCTCAAGTGGCAGAGTGCTAGCCTTGAGCAAAAAGAAGCCAGGGACAGTGCTCAGGCCCTGAGTCCACAGCCCAGGACTGGCCAAAAAAAAAAAAAAAAAAAAAAAAAAAAAAAACAACAACAACAACAAAAAAACTTAATGCTAAAATCTAGTTCTCCATAAGAGGTTTGAAAGTCAGCTGTTTTTGGTTCTGGAAGGGAACAGTGGGGGAGGGGTAAACAGAACATAAATCTATTCTCTAGTTATCAGGATTCTAGACAAGGGATGATGTTTTATTTCCAGGAAGAAAAATTAGTGATAGAGATTTTTTTTCAAATAAATGTTATTCTGTATACTTTAGGTTTTTAAAGTGATTTTATGGAAGGTGTGAGTGTTCAGGTAAACAGGTAAGAGGAGAGACAAAAGGAGTCTAGTTTCTCGGCTTAACTCTTTGTAGTTGTTTTTTGTTTCTACAACAAGTGTTATATTTCCATGACAAATGTTTTATGTCTAGAAAATCATAATAAAGTTGTAGATGATAGGAATGTAACACAGCAGTCACACCAACTCTTTACAGAAACTCTCTATTTGATATTCCTTTCTGTGTTATCTCAATGGAGTTAAGAGATTGAATATTCTTCCCACTTCAGGTATTGTAGACTTTTATCATAAATTATTACAATAAACATAAAGGACAAAATTTCAGAAATGTGAATAAATACTGATCAAGGAATTATTATGATTGAAGTAAAAACAAAGCATATGACTAAGAGGCAGAGAACAAAGAAGAAAGTTCAAGGGTTTAAGCCATTCAAAGACTAGTCTCTATTGCCCTCCAGGCCCCAAAACAAACCAAGCATGAGAAAGACATGGCTACAATATTGAACAAATAACCTTCCATCTCTTTCCCCCCTCAGACACCAGCCAGAGGTTTCAGAAAGCCTCAGAATACTGGAGATACTTTTACGGTATCCAAATTATTTCCATAACTATTGGAGGAATCCTTTGCTAAATGAAAATTAAAAACAAACTCTCACATGAACATCAGGTCTCAAGTTAATTACCCTAATGTACCAACCACATGTGGTCAAAAGTACTTAAGAGTTTATCATTTCCATATTATAGCCAATGAACACCTCCAATTACTACTTGCAGGGAATTCAAGCTAAGCACTTTGGACAAACTTTGAAGCAATAAGTATAAGAGCAAAAGAAGGAATATGTATTGCTTCTCCTAAAGTAAAAAAATTATGTGGGTTTTCAGTAGATATTGGAATATTTTAGCAGCACTTGTTTTCTAGGAAGTTTCTTCTTAAACATATTTTTTTAATTATCTTTAAGTAGTTGTGTGAAGGATTCTTAAAAGCTTTATGTTTTTATAAATAATCAAGCTAAATATACACAACATGAACTTGATGCCACAACAGACGTTAGTAGCATTGGAACTCCCATTCCATTTCTACCCTTTTCCTTTTTCTCTATTGTTACGCTTCCTCTCCCTTGGACTATCGGACTGCTGCTCCAAGATACTTGAAGCAGCTTAAACATAGCCTCATTGCTCAAGAAATCGCTAATTTTTAATCTGCGTCGTTACTAACAGGCAAAATGAAATGCCAGAAAAAGTGTTCATAAAGTTAAGCAGGAAGCCCTGAAAAACATGACATGATAGCACTGTAAATTTGTTTTCACAGAACTATATCTAATTTCCCTTTCCTGGTTATATAGAAGAAAGAAAAATAGGCAACTTACTTATGAAGCAAAAATTACAGTGTTCTTCTAAGATATCAGTAGGTCAGAAGTAGATCCAATCTATTAGTTTTACAGTGTTTAATATGGTGGTGAGAAGAGGGTAGTCCTTTGCTGAGTCAATTAGTGAAAGAAATCTTTTGCAATATTAATTTATGAGGAAATGTGTGTCTAAGCCTGTTGTGTGAATCTATGTGTATGTTGAGTGTTTTAATCATATCAAATTCAAGTTCTTGTTGCACAGAGGATTAGCAAGGTTGATAAGTTAACATATAACTGACATAGCTGGGAGCTGCTGGCTCGTGCCTGTAATCCTAGCTACTCAGGAGATTGAAAGCTAAGGGTCACAGTTCAAAGCAAGCCTGAGCAGGAAAGTCTGTGAAACTCTTATCTCCAGTTAACTACCAGAAAACTGGAAGTAGCAATGTGGCTCAAAGTAAAGTACTAGCCTTGAGTAAAAGAGCTCAAGGGCAGCACCTAGGCCCTGAGTTCAAGCCCCCATTACTGACAACAACAAAAAAAGACGCAATTTTTATTAATATTTGAGATTAGCAGTTCTCAAGACCAAGTTTTATTTAACTGCTGTGCATTTGAGTTTGGTTTACACAGTAAGTTTACCCTATTGTGGGGAATATAGTAAGATATATTCCTTACAATAAAAATAAAACCATTTGGATTAAACATGAATTATTCATTTGCATGCAGATATTCGATATTAATAATATTTATATAAATATTCATTTATTCTAGGATGAGATATTTGGGGAAATAATGTGAAGAACATTGTATGTCCAAAATATTTTAACTTCAGAGCTCATGAAAAAATTAAATAGTGTATTTAGTTGTATAATCAGGTTACTGATCAACTTTTAGAGTCAATCAATTGACACAAAATGGATGCACACTAAAAGAGTTAAGTAGATGAATGAACTGGATCACAGAAAATAAAATTTATGATTGACATTGGTCATCTTCAAAATGAAAATATTAAAACAGAAACAGAACAGAGAAATCAAAAGCCATTCTATTGCTCCAGAGGAAAGAAAACCTCAGTGTAAAATAACCCTTTCTCTGTTGTTACAAGATTTAGTTATCTAGTACTTATTAGAAGGATTTGATAGCCATTCTGATCAAAGTTTAAGAAGAACAATGAGAAAAACTCTGTCATTACTGGTGCATTGAATAACTAAGAACATGAATAAAATGATTGACAATTTCAGAAGCAACAAAAAAAAGTAGGAATAAACCAAAGAGTAAGTTATGGGACAGTGAGCAGTAGCTAGAAAACTACTACAATGAAACATCAGGGGTAACTGGGATTTCTGACTAAACTGATCTAACAGGAAATTTGCAGTATGATCGTCTAACACCTAGGGGTAGAATAGAGATTATACCAGATTGCTCTAATGTGGAGGATGGAGGACTCTTGGTAAACCGATACAGCAAACACAACGAGATGGACACACAAATGCTCAGAGTTTGAGACCTAGTCCCAAAAGAATGTGCATATGAGACCCAATAGATTTCTGTCAAGGAGAATTTTTGTTAGTACTTCCTATCCTACATGCTAAATGAATTTGAACTGATTAATGAAATGAATGCCCTTGAAGAACTTCAAGTTCTAATAAGCTCAAAATGATAGCCAATGCCGACATTTCAAAATAAAGATACTCAAACTAAAATGGAAGTATATCATCTAAAACCCACAGAGCTTGAGCTTTATATTCGGAAGACAAGCATGTCCTTTATGGCCAAGCATGAGGCTGAAACAGCCAGACATGACAGAGTTTAGCAACTAAAGAGCCCCAGACACTCAAGATACTAATTATAAATATAGTAACTTGTCTAGAAAAATTCCCACAATGCAACTCTTTTTTTTTTTTTTTTTTTTTTTTTTTTTTTTATTATCAATTGAACATAAATTTTTTTTTTTTTTTACAAGGTGCTGTGCAAAGAGGGTGCAGTTACATA
This sequence comes from Perognathus longimembris pacificus, assembly GCF_023159225.1. Lineage (NCBI taxonomy): Eukaryota > Metazoa > Chordata > Mammalia > Rodentia > Heteromyidae > Perognathus > Perognathus longimembris. The sequence continues at coordinate 131,732,428 of NC_063162.1, read as the reverse complement.
GTAGGGCATTGTGTACATTTCTTGTGATATCTTACAACCTGTTTTCCCATCCCTTGTCTAGGTCAGGTAGACCCATATGCAGTATACAATGTATCAAGCACATATACAGTGTTCACAGACTTGGTCTCTACTGTCTCTCCATCTCCCTTTGTTAACAGTCATATATCAGGGAGATCATGCCCCTTTGTTTTCTGTGTTCTAGGCTTGTCTCACTCAACATTATTTGTTCGAGTTCTGACCATTTCCCTGCAAATAACAATATTTCACCATTCCTAATCGCTATGTAGTATTCCATTGTGTATAAGTACCATATTTTTTGGATCCATTCATCTGTGGAGGGGCATCTGGGTCACAATGCAACTCTTGTCGAGCCCCAACCAGGCCTTAATGATGCCTCACTTTGTCAGTCAACCCTTCATTTGCTCATCACTGGCATCAAAATAAATGCTAGTTTTGTGATACAGAACTAAGTTCAGTACCCTAGCACTAATAAACAAGGACTTGATATCAAATCAAGTCAAAGATGGAATAACCAAGAAAGTCTTTTGTCATTACTTATTCATTGCATAATAAAATTCACACACACACACACACACACACACACACACACACACACTTCAGTAGACATCCTTAGCTCTGAATTCTCTATTCTACTAGTAATAACTGCTTTCTATTTCTCTTCCCTTGACCAGTCAGATGAATTTTGCTCTTCATTTCTCTACATGGCCAAAGTCATAGTTATTAAGCTTTCTATTGTCAAATGCAAACAGAAAATGCCTGTCTGTTCCTAAATTTCTTTTGTCCGTAATTAATAGGGACTCACTCTCATCAAATGTCACTCTCCGTGGAAGTAGAACTGTGACTCAAAGTGGTAGAGTGCTAGCTTTGAGCAAAAAAGCTCAGGGATGATGCCTACTCCTTGAGTTCAAGCCCTGTGATGGACAAAAACAAAAACAAAAACAAAAAATCACTCTCCACAGTAAATGAAATAACAAACATATGGCTAAGTCTTAAGCACCCAAATGTCTTCCCAGCATATTCTGCTCTTATGACATTTCTGTACAATGTGTCAGGGTAACAGACTAGGCCAACCTTCTAATGAAAACCTCATGAAAAATAACTTCAAATCTTTTCTTATTAACATAAAACAGTTATAAGTTCTTTGAATAAAATGAGTGATTCTGAGTCTGGCATTGTGATCCTGCCTTACAGCTCTCATGCAATTCTCTTTACCCCATATTTGTTTTAGTCTGTATTCTGAACCTAAAGATATAGCTCTCTGCGACTGTTCCCACACTGGAAACTTTCCAAAGAATTTTATCTCTGATTACCACCCAGGTAAACCAGTGTCGAAGTTCTAATCAAAACTGTGCTTATCTTCCTCACCACATTCATATTTTCTGTTCATGTTTGAAAGATGTTGGTGTGTCTCATTAGATTATATTCCAAGAGTGTGCCTACTGGGCTGGGGATATAGCCTAGTGGCAAGAGTGCCTGCCTTGGTATACCCGAGGCCCTAGGTTCGATTCCCCAGCACCACATATACAGAAAACGGCCAGAAGCGGCGCTGTGGCTCAAGAGGCAGAGTGCTAGCCTTGAGTGGGAAGAAGCCAGGGACAGTGCTCAGGCCCTGAGTCCAAGGCCCAGGACTGGCCAAAAAAAAAAAAAAAAAAGAGTGTGCCTACTACATAATAGATAGTCCATTATTGTTTCTTTCTTCATCCTCCTTCTGTTCCTCTTCCTCCTCCTTCTCTGGCTTCTCCCTCCCTTCCTCCTTTGCCTCCTTTTCCTTCTCTCTCTTCTCTTCTTCCTACTTCTTGTTTGGTGGTACTGGGGTTGGAAATTAGGACCCTATGCTTGCTAGGCAAGCTCTGTATAACTTGAGCCCCACATCAACCAGATTCCATTGCTTCTGAAGGGAATGAGTGAATAAGTAAGATCAACTGCATCCATTAACATACAAACAAAATAGTTTTCTTATCTTTCAGGGTCATTGAAATGCTTTTAGCCTCCTGCCAAAGCACCAGCACAACCACTGGATGAAATCTACTTAGTCATGTTTGTCTTAGTCTACTTGAGCAGTTACAATAAAGTTTCATAAAGTGAGTATCTTGTAAATAAAATGATCTGTTATGGTTCTAGAATCTCAGCATTTCAAGATCAAGTTGCTTGGTACTGTGATATCATGAGATGGTTTTCCTTGTCATAGACTTTTCATAGGAACTTCACATGATAGCATGGAAAAACATGCTTTGATATAGGCCCTAGTCCTGTTTGTGAAGACTCTGGCCACACGACTTACTTCCTCAAAACCTAAACTTTAGTGTTATCCCATGGGAGAATAAGTCTGCTTACATGACAAATACAATGGCCAGTGTTTTAACATTGTCAGGATTTAGGGCTATGTAAGTAATAGTTATCATCTTGAGCTAAACAGTAGCTTCCTACCTGGAACTACACATTTATATAAGGACCTAAAGATGAAGCCAGACCCAAAGAAACATGGACTCTATGGTCTCCCTTATTGGGAATAATTAGCACAGGTTTAGGCAAGTCACAGCAGAGGATCACAAGAGCCCAATAGCTATACCCTTATGATGACATAAGATGATGCTAAGTGAAATGAACTCCATGTTATGGAAATGATTGTTATATCACAGTTGTAACTACTTTCAACATCCCATGTGTATCTGTAGCTTCTACTATTGATGTTCTTGTATCACCTTCCTGTGATTGTATCTACACTATCTCTGTAATCTTATCTGAGTATATTGGAAACCGTGTATACTGGTATTAGAACTAGGAAATTGAAAGGGAATACCAAAATTGAGAACACAGGGTAAAAAAAGAGAAACAACTACAAAAGCAATACTTGCAAAACTGTTTGGTGTAAGTGAACTGAACACCTCAGGGGGGGGAAAGGGAAAGTGGGAGGCGGGAGGGGGGTATGAGGGACAAGGTAACAAACAGTACAAGAATGTATCCAATGCCTAACGTATGACAGTGTAACCACTCTGTATATCAGTTTTATAATAAAAACATTAAAAAAAAAGGACCTAAAGATGAGTCTTAAAAGGTAGAATTAGGAGACTTCAAAGATTGTTTATTCTAACTTAGTCCTTGTCTCAGAAATGCCCAGATGAGATGATAAGATTGTCCACAGATGATGGTAATACAATAATATTAGATATTGACATTATTATTATTATATTATTGACAATAGTATTAGATATTGACATCACAAATTTTCACTAGAAATATTAAGTCATTACTGTCTCCTCAGTGGCTTTTTCTTTTCTCATGTTCACCTTTTGCTGCTTTGTAGTATGGAGTAATATGGAAGGTTGTTTTTTTCATTAAGAAATGGACCTGTAGTATAGTGCTATTTCATTGAGACTCACAATATCATTATAACCAAAACTTGTTTATCATTGCCTTACTTCAAACTACAGGAAAGGCAGCTGCAACACATGTAGAGTGAATTCTTTTCCACCTTTGGGAACAATAAAATTAATATATGAGCTGGATGCAAGTGACTCAATCCTATAATTCTAGCTGCTCAGGAAGCTGAGATCTGAGGATCATAGTTCGAAGCCAACCTGGGCAGAAAAGTTCCTGTGATAATCTTATCTCCAATTAACACTCAAAAGCCAGAAGTGGTGCCATAGCTCAAGTGATAGAGTGCTAGCCTTGAGCACAAAGAGGCTCAGTAATAGTGCCCAGGCCCTGAGTTCAAGCCCCCACAACCAAACAAAACTTAATTTATATATAATTAGATTATTGTTATCTCTAGAAAAATTTGGAGATTGTCATTTCCCACTTAAAGACTATCAAATGAATATTCCCCAGTAACACTGACAAACCATGCACAGATGTTTGGGATCATAATAATAACCTAGTTCCCATTTAATGCGCTCAATAAAAAGGGACCATGGAAGAAATAATTATAATGAGGCAAATTTCACTTCATGTTCTCCAATGTTAGTAAAAACACACAGGAGACCCCAGTCATCTGTGAATTAGCTTTCCAGTGAGTTACTGACAACCTTAAAATGTTAAATATGTAATCCAATAATAAAATGTATAAGTCTTAAAGTATAATGTATAAGTCTTATAGTTATTCAAATGATTCTATGGTGTTACAAGTTATAATTTTTTTTTTTGGCCAGTCCTAGGCCGTGAACTCAGGGCCTGAGCACTGTCCCTGGCTTCTTTTTGCTCAAGGCTAGCACTCTGCCACTTGAGCCACAGCGCCACTTCTGGCCGTTTTCTGTATATGTGGTGCTGGGGAATTGAACCCAGGGCCTCATGCATACGAGGCAAGCACTTTTGCCACTAGGCCATATCCCCAGCCCCACAAGTTATAATTATTAACTTTGTACCATACTTCATTTATAATTAAACTCTAATCATAGGTATGTACTCTACATGCATAAAAAATTAGTATGCATTTTATTTGGAACTATCATGGTTTTCAAACATTTGAAAATAATTTCAAACATATATATTTACTTATATATAAAAATATATACTATATGAATTTTTCTTAGTAGCTATGATTACAGTACCTGGGCCTACTATATATTTTTGTTCCTATATATGCTAATATCTCAAAACATTCCATTTCCACATTGAGTGAACATTACCAGGATTTTTATGGGTATTTCTTTGTTTTAGTTTTTGGTCTGTTATGGGGCTTGAACTCAGGGCCTGTACAATGTCTCTGAGCTCTTTTGCTCGAAGATACCTCTCTACCACTTTAAGGTAAGTGGCACTTCTGGTTTTCTGGTGGTTAATTGGAAATGAGTCTCATGGACTTTCCTGCCTGGGCTGATTTTGAAATTCGATCCTCAAATTTCAACCTCTGAGTAGGTGGGAATACAGGTATGAATCACCAGCACCGACTTTATAGATAATTTTATGATATTATTTGTGATATAGAAAAAAACTCATATACTTGAGGTGCATTGTGAACTGCAAAAAATCTAGCCTCTACTGAGTAAAAAACTTGTCATGTTTTTCAAATTTATATAAATACTTTTAGAAGCATATATCATTACCTTTGTGAGAAAGACGTTGAGAACAGCTAACTTTGCATACCACCTTCGTAGTAAGTGCAGAATCTCCCTGGGTTTGTGTGAAGCACACTGCTTTTGACCCAGGTTGGAATTTTCAAGTCAGATAAGCCTATCTGTGCCAGGTGACTTCACAGTGAGGATTTAAAAATCAACCCTGACTCTAGAAGCTATGACATCACAAAGTAGATAGCTTTTCCCAACATCCTAGATTGAGAGACATCTTCTTGTTTGTCTTTTTTGGTCTCTGTTCATTGAGTATGTGAAAAGAAAAAATTTAAATAGAACCTTTGTCTTTCTTCATTTATTGAAATTTCCCATGGAAGTTATTTAGTTTAATCTCTACTACTCTCCCTCTGATGCTCAAACTTGTTCCTGTCCTTTCAACCTTACTATTTCCACAACAAGTCAGGCACAAACCTGACCTGCCTTTTCCCAAGTTTCTAAACCCTGGCCATGTTAATTAAGGGGTCTGATTGTTGGCAATGTCAACATCTACCAAAGTATAGAAAGATTTGAACTAATTTTCATCTCTACCAATGTTAGCCTTCAGGGGACCCACTATGAAGATGGATTAATGGAAAGGTATGATACTTATGACCAGAAAAACAGCATCTTTCTATCTTTCCCTTTCTAGCAAAGCTCATGAACTATCTCTTAATCAGAACTAGGTAATGGATTTCAGCATCTCAAACCACTGGCTAAGATCCTAAGTCTCTGCCTTTTCTCGCATACATTTTTGACATATTACCATAGTTTTAGCTGATTCCCAAGCCGCTATTCCATGACATGGGATAGCTCATCCTTTAATGAGCCTGGTAGACCAAAATCACAGTTGTTGATCTGGACTAACATAATCAAGAAACAAGGCCAAGGCCAGGCTTCAGGTCTCCCATACCACATACAGCACAACACAGGCTTCTCTTAGAAATTGACACATGGAAATAGACTTGGGAACATGTTGACATGACTAATGACAAAGGAATTGCAGGTTCATATGGAGACAGGATACATGAAAAGTCCCTACCAAAATCATCAGGGCAAAGAGGATTCATATTCTGATATCCTTCCAGCTCCAGATACTTCACCTCAAATGCTAGCAAAATTGTAAGTGTTCATGAAGTCAGGCTACAAAAAAAAAAAAAAATGTAGAGGAGACAGCATAGAAAACTTGTACATTACTTTTCCAAGTATTTCTCAAAGCGAGGGACATTATGTTAAAGTTTTGGACTTGTGACCAAAAGGCAACTCCAAGTGTAATATCACTACAAAAGTCTTAGAAGCAGTTTTTATTCATGTTTAAATAGTCCTGTTGGAGCAAGGTGCTGGTGGCTCATGCCTTTAATCCTAGCTACTCAGGAGGCTGATATCTCAGGATTGTAGTTTGAAGCCAGCCTACGTAGGTAAGTCTATGAGAGTCTTATCTCTAATAAACTACTCAGAAAAAGCTAGAAGTGGTTCTGTGGCTCAAGCGTTACAGGGCTAGCCTTGAGCACAGAGAGGCTCAGAGACAGAGCCCAGGACCTGAGTTCAAGCCCCAGGATCAACAAAACAGTCATTGTTGGAACAGGCCTGTAATTTTAGCCACTCGGGAAGCTGAAGCATAAAGATTATGCGTTCAAGGCCACTTTGGGTATAATGTAGTTAGACCATCACCTCAAAAAAAAAGTGTTCAACCCAATCTTCCATTGCTTTCTTTCATGGTTTAGTCACTTTCCCACAAATGACTGTCCTTAATAGCTTAAACTCCTTTCTTTTGTGAAGTCACTTCTTTGCAACTTACTACTCCTTATTTAAAGATATTTTAAGCCTTGTCCTAATTTCTTCTTTTGGGTCTTTATTTTCTTTATATCTTCAGATACAGAATTTAAGGGAGTATAAAGTAGCTATGTTTCTTCCCTCACATCTGTCATACAAAAAGTATCCAATAAATGTAAGTTTCTCCTATTGTTATTATTTTTTCCCTTGCCCACACCTTCTATTATATGTAAGGTATTACATACATGAAAAAACACAATGCCCACACTCATTAATGATTCAGACATCAGCTAGTATTAAAACTTTTATAGCACATTTTTAAAACCTAATGTATGTATCTGAGCCATTAAATGGTCTGGTAGAAAGAAGCACAGAAAAATCATACTAAGCAGTTCTGGTGATGGTGTTGTTGTCTGGTAGTGGTTCTCAGGAGCCACCGCATATCCCTGAATATCAAACAATAAGGAAGACCTCATGGGGTATGGCTGACTCCAGCTCCTGTGGTCATGGCATTTTAGCTGCCTGTTGGCATCAATAGCAAAACAATCTATTCAAAGTTAGATTTCAATATCACTCCCCACAGCCCAACTCAAATATTTTTTCTGATGTGAAAATATAACTTACCTGAAGGTTTTACTTTTAAATTGACTTAGTGTTATAAATGGCAATTAAGTGGATGACATTTAGGACATCAAGTGGCAAAATATGTTGATATAGAATCTAGGCATTTCTTTATACAGCTTGGTGGTTACAGGCAAAATAGCTGGTTGTGCTTCTGTTTCCCAAAAGAGAAACCATCAAAATCAAAACAGTTAAGATTATTTCTTAGTATTAAATTTAAAATAAGTTACTTTGGCTGGTATCATCTTTGTTACATTTGTAAGTTATGAGAAGTCATCAATAATCATTGTTGCTTACTAAAACAACTCTTACATCTAACACAAATACAAGAATAGATACTTTTAACCACCTCTTACTGCTATTATAAAAATACATTAATATTCATAGTTTTGTCTTCATGGAAAGTTGAGGACATTTTTCCTTACAGAAGAGTAAATTGGGCAGTTGTATTTCTCTTTTACTAAAAACAGGGAAAAGAGTGTCTTTCTATAAAACAGGATCAGTATGGCATTAAAATGATTTCCATAATCTCAGGTATATGTCATTAATACTACAACATATTTTTTAAATTATCCAACCTGTCGAAAACTCTAGTGTAGAGGTGTATTTTAAAAGTTATATCTTTTACCTTTTTCTAATTGTATCCTTTGCTTTTGCCATTTATTCTTTTGAACTTCCTAGAGGAAGCAAAATTCTATTTTCAGTAAAGTATGCCATATTGTTTGAAACTAAAACCATTAAAAAGAAAATATCATCCTCTGGATTCCACAAAAGTATACCTCAAAATAAACACTTCAGTCTTGATAAGGAGGGCAATAAAGTCAGATAGTTTGGTCTACTTAGTTCAATCTTTTTAATAGTATATGACTCTGGTTTTTATGTTTGGATCAGTGATATAGTAATATATTAGTAGAAGAAAAATGCTGGTTAATATATGTATGTGTGTATATATATATGACCATATATATAACCACAACATATATATGTGTGTATGTATATATATGTGTATATATGTACATACATACATACATATATATATATATATATACTTTTGGGAAAAACAGAAACAAAAAGCCCATGTTGATACCATGTTATTAGATGAGGTTTAGAATTAAAAAAAAAAGCATTATCTTGACCAGTCCTATAAAATTCTTGATAATATACCCAACTTCAACTTAAATTTTTTAAGTTTTTTTTAACCCTTTTAGTTAGTCCAATAATGAATGTCAACTTTTGTTTGTAATTTTATTATTAAATGGTTGAACAAGGAGGTTACAATTTCATGTCAATTTATGAATATAATGCATCTTGATCAATGCCACCCCTTCCATAGTTCTCCAATATTTCCCTACTCTCAAGATATACAGTTCATAATGTACAACATTACATAATGTATAGTGAATGACTGTATTTGCATACTTTTCCTCCCTCCATGCATGTATACCCTTCCCCTCACAATCTGGTGGTGTAATAATGGATGATATACTTCAGGGAAGAATCTAAAGGCCTAACTCCTCTGAATAATTAATGGCAAAATCAATACCAGGAAGAGGAAACATGAATGTCAATCTTGAGATCATTTTGAAAATTATATATTGTGAGTCACATAAAGTTATTACTTCTTTCTTTTAAGGTTGTTTTAAGAAAAAATTAAAGAATTAGTTCTGTGGTCAGTGGTAAACTAATTTGATCTCTCAAGCAAAGGGCAAAGAACACTTGAGAAAAATCATAAAAGTCTACTAATGAGTTTTCTGTCATAAGACATTAAAAGCTACCCTCTTCTCTTTTTAATCATAGACACACACACACACGTATAACCACAACATATAATTTAACTGTTTCTATAAAGCTAGGTGAACATGACGTTAGAGTTAAGATTCAGTTCTAAACTATGTCCATATACTTCATATCGAAAATGTCTGTTCCCTTTAATCCTTTTCTAGTTTATTTTCATTTCTTTTTTTTATGGTGCAGGGGATTGAACCCAAGCCATATGCATGCTAAGCAAATGTCTTCCACTAAATTCAATCTCTGTACCTTTATCATTCCTTCTCCTACTTCATAAGAAGAAAAGAATTCAGGTCCTCTAGACTGTCATATGTTTTAAAGGTGAGACATATGTAACATTAGCCAAAGGTACGATAGGAAATCTTAGCTTACACTCCTTCTATAGGGAGCTAAACTAGAAGCTGAAGAGAGGGTGGGGAAAATGGAGAAATGATGACCAAGAAATATAGTCTTTGGGATAGTCTTTTCTTGAGATTTGTAGCACGGTGAGTCTAGTAAGAACAGTGTGTTTTGGATGATAACATTATTTAGGATGTAAATTTCAAGCATTTTGCCACAAAAGCAATAAACATTTTAGGTGGTGGAGATGTTAACTTGATTAAATTATTCTACATCTCATCCCCAACCTATAAGAACACTTTTTATCCCATCAATGCATACAAGGAAAAAGTATCGACTTAATTTTTAAGTGAAGTCTACATTTTATTTTTACATAAGATCATTTTCTCCAGATTTTATTACCTTAAATTCATTCTAATTAATTTTGTTTAGTCTTTTTTCTATGTGTATGGTACTTGTGTGCTTTGTAGACTTAGGTGTGTTGGGGAGAGGAACTGGAGCAATGTTAAAGGAACTTTTTAGAATCTTTGATTTACTATCTTTACAAATTTGAGAAGAGAAAAGCCCAAATATTTTTATTTCATTTATTTTAGAAATTAATGTATGATTTATTATAATTTTGAAGGAACTTCTCAGCTTTAATACTGTGTATTTTATGTTTAGATATGGTCACTATTCTTTTTACTGAAGGATTTTCTCTAATATAAATCCATTCAACTTTAGGTATTATCTTTAAGCTTAGAAGGCTACAAAAGTCTAGTACAATTGGCTACCAGAAGACTAGAAGAATCACAATTAACTAACAAAGCTAGGAGTTTCCAGGATTATCTGATATAGCCATCCTCATCTGCCAACACATATTTCATATTTTAGATAAAACATACATGTGCTAACTTCCCTTGTCACCTATCAGAAGTGGATAGCTAGGAACAAGCACAGGAGTAAGAGTAAAAGACATTAGAAATAAAATGGAGAAGAACAATACATTGAAACAGCTATATATAAACTAATATACAATAAGAACTGTTTCTTAAGCTTCTAGGCTAATAAAAACTCCGAACTATTTCTTTCTTGACTTTTCTTTTTCTTTTAATTGCAAAATATATCTGGACAAGTGGGCTATCACAGTGACTTAATTGAGGAATAATTGTTCACTGATTTTCAAAACACAAGAAGTCCATTTCTCTGTGGCAAACATTTAAAGAGCACTTATAGGTCCCTTCAAAAGGAGACATTCATTTGGACAACATAAATATCAGAATAAATACGACCATGCCAAAGGACAGTTGTTTCTCACCTGTAATCCCAGCTACTCATAGGCTGAGATCTGATGATCACAGTTCAGTGCCAGCCGGGTAGGAAAGTCTGTGAGATTCTTATCTCCAATTAGCCACCAGAAAACTGGAAGTAGTGCTGTCGTTCAAAGTGATAGAGTGCTAGCCTTGAGGAAAAGATCTCAGGGACAGTCTCCAGGGCCCTGAGTTCAAGCCCCATAACTGACAAAAAAAAAAAAAAAAAAAAAGAAGAAATGCGATCACATTTGAAGTTTATGTATTTTTTACAGTTAATTTGTACCTTTGCAGGAGGACTCTAAGGACCTACTGACTATAATGTGCCTTGTACAGCGCAGAACGTGCTCACGAGAGTTAACATTTAACAAACTTGCTCTGTTTCACAACGCAAGAAGAGTATTTTATCTCTGGACTTCTGACCACCATATATCTGATCACTAGACATTCCCAAAAACCATTGTTACTACAAAACAATTGGAATTTTAGATAAAACATACACTCAGTGCAAAGCTACGCTAACCGGCATAGGAAAAATCTACCATCCCTTGCCCAACAAGAGTGATTCAGGATGGACTAGGAAGTGTGAGCTCAAGGAGTAAACAAATAATAATAGCAGGATCCTGTGAGAGCCCGAGTCCAAATCACTGCTGCTTTATTCTGTCTGTATCTAGTGACAGTGGAACTGAGACACTACCAATGCCACAGAATCCTTGTAACCCTCATAAACCTTAGGGTACCTCAAGTGGAACTGAATTGTCTCCAAATCGCAGCATTTTATGACTCCTAGATGAAGCATCTGTACATAGTGTTTGAGGACATTAAGACCACAAGCTAAGGAGGGAGGGAGGCATGGAGGAAGGAATGGTGAGGCGAAGTAAAGAAAGAAGGAAGGAGATAAAAAATAGAGAGGGAGGGAGACAATTTAGGAAAACATAAGCTGACCATCAGAATTGAAAACTTTTGTGTTCCAAATTACTCACTATAAAGAAAGTAAAAAAGACAACCTAAAGAATAGGAGCTAATATTTCAAGTCACATATGTGATAAAAGAATTTTATTTAAAATGTATAAAGACTGATTGCAACAATTACAACTCAGTAATAAAAACATCTTAAAATTGACAAAAGTGTGAATAGGCATTTCTTCATAAAAGATATACTAAAGGCAAGAAAAACACTGTGCTGCCATGATGAATTACCACCTAGTGGAAAGATTAAATAGGTGTAGATTTCCTTACCCTTCCAGAGGCTGGAAGTCCACAATACAGGCAGGGCTGTTTTCTCCTGAGGCACTCTCTCCTTATTTGTAGATGGACATCTTCTCCCTGTGGAGTCACATGACCTCCCACTGTTGAAGGTCTGTGTTCTAATCTTGTTATACACCCTTAGCAGTCATGTTGCATTAGGGCCAATCCCATGACATCATGGTTCTTTTTCAAAAAAACCTATTTCCCAACACAATCACATTCTATTGGTACTGGGGATATATAAATGTTGGATGTGGGATACAATTTCACCTGTAGTTAGTATATATGCTCAGATGCTCAATGTTGATAGTCAATAGAGAAACACAAAACTAAAACCCAATTCAATTCTACTGCTTACACACTAATATATTTACTATGAATTTATATTTACTAACATATTTATATATTTACTAATATATATACTAATATATTTACTATGAAATGAATGGTAACTGTTGTTTGTGAAGATTTAGAGAAATATGCATTCCCAAACAGAAAGGAAAGCAAAGTAGTAAACTTGCCTTAGAAAATAATATAGAGGCTGGGGATATGGCCTAGTGGCAAAGAGTGCTTGCCTCATATACATGAAGCCCTGGGTTCAATTCCCCAGCACCACATATACAGAAAATGGCCAGAAGTGACGCTGTGGCTCAAGTGGCAGAGTGCTAGCCTTGAGCAAAAAAAGAAGCCAGGGACAGTGCTCAGGCCCTGAGTCCAAGGCCCAGGACTGGAAAAAAAAAAAAAAATAATAATAATATAGAATTTCCTTAAAGAGGTGAACATGAAGTTAACCATCAGCTAGCAATTCTGTTTTTACTGGCATATGTCGTACATAGTAAGAGGTTTCATTATGACACTTCCATCATAAATATAATGTACTTTGATTATATTCACCTCCATTGTCATTCTTTCTTACCTCCTCTCCTCTCTCCCTTTATTTCTATCTCCTTCTATCTCCTGAGTAGTACCACTTTGACTTCTATGACCTTGGCTGTTCCCCTTTGTTTTATTTTGTATTCCCCTGGCTTGTGATGGCAGAAAGTGTGTGATGCTTGTCATTGTAGGAATGGCTGATTTCAGTTAACATGATGATCTCCAGTTCCATCCAGTTAATGGCATAATTTCAGTCTTCTCAATAGCAAACTCTATTGTGTATATATACATACATACACACACACACAAACATATGTATACATTGACATATGTACCATATATACATATATATCATATATATCTATTTCTCTGTTAATGAACACCCAGGCTGATTCCATATTTGCTATAAATATTAAGTGTATAGGTATCTTTTTTAGCTAGCAATTCTGCTTCTGCTTCTAGGTGTATAGTCAGTTAAAATGAATATGTGTATGTGTGCGCATACATGTACAAAAGAAATGTGTGTTTGTAGTGATTTATAAATGTTTATTAATAATAGCCAAGATATTTGCAATGGTATGTCTCTACAATCCCAGTTCCTTGGGAGGCTGAATAGAGAGGAACACATGAGCCAGGAGTTCAATACTAGCCTGGTAATGGAGCCCAATCTCATCTCCAAAGCAAAAAATTTTCACAATGTGAAAATAACTCAATGAAAATAAATTCAGCACTAACATATTGTAAATAATAGATGAAAGATGAAAACTCCATACTAAGTAAAAGAAGCCAGTTACAGAAGGTCCTATATTATTTTATTCTACTTATGTTCACAAAAAACATCAATAATAAACAATTCTGGAAGGACAGAATATGGATTAGTGTTTCCATAGGGTTGATGCAAGAGAAGTAAATGGGTAGTAACCACTAATGAGCCTGGATTTTTAGTGGTCTAAGAAAATGCTTTAGTATTTGTTGTAATGGATGCAGGACTTTGTGAATATATTATAAAACATTGGATTGTAAACTTTAAGAATTTTATATGTGAATTACAGCTGTATTAAGTTGCTGTAATTTTTAAAAAATCTTCTCTAGAAGTAAATGACCCAAATTTTGGGCCTTAGAATTCTCAGAAACAGATTGTCTATAGTGCAAGTAAATATACTACTCAGGATAGGGATAAGTCTGACAAAAAAAATAAGAATATGTTTAGTCTTTGTTAATATGTAAAGAATTACAAATATCAAATGTGTAATGTTATGTAAGTATCGAGTATTAAAAAGGTGAAGAAGGATTCACAAAGGAAACTATCTAATAGCAGGCAGATTTGAAAACACTGATTTTTTAAATGAATTACAATAATGGAAATTAAACACTAAGTTAAATACTTAATAGGTGGGGTACAAATGAAAAAATAAGTAGCAATAATAATAAAAATCTGAGAAAAATATGTCAAGGTTGTAGCTTAGACGGACAAAGAGATATGAAAGGGAGATTAAAGAACTACAAAGAGACAATATTTGGAGAGATGGTAACAAGAACTTTCCAGACTCTATGGAGTTCTTCAATCTGCCTATATGATGCCCTCTATGCCAAACAGAATTAGAAGAAATGTTTATTCAGACACTGAAACAAAATTATAGAGCGCTTAAATAAATTTTAATCAATAGATCATGCTTTATTAAAACTATAAAAAAATTCAATGCAAGACATTGTTAAGAGACTAAAGAAATAAGCCATGGAATGGGAGAAAATATGTGTGAAACATACATCCACTAAAGAACAAGGAATCATTAGGATGGCTAAAATCTTTCAAACTGACAATACCAAGAGTTAGCAGGAATTTGGAGTGGCAAGAACTCTCTCTCTCTCTCTCTCTCTCTCTCTCTCTCTCTCTCTCTCTCTCTTCTTACTAGTTAAAAGAAAACTGGTACAGTCACTTTAGAAAGATAAAACTGAAAGTATTCTCACACTTAGATCATGCAAACACAATTCTTGTTTTTATTCAATTGATTAGAAAGCCTATATGCACACAAAAGCCTCTACCCATATATTTCTATCAGTCCTGTTCACAGCCACTCAAACTAGAAACAGACAAGATGCCCCTCAGTACATCGGTGGGCAAAGACATTGAAAGTTTGGCTTCAAATATCAAGACTTAAGGAAAGTGGTTGAATTGTAATAATCCAATCAATGCACTGTCATGGGGTTTTAAAATTACTTCTAAAGAATATATATGAAGATTATGAAACAAGGATCAAAATACTTATTAAAAGGAAAATTCAGGTTATAAAAGCATCCATGAATTATGATAACAAAAATGTTTTTTAAGTCTTTTTTTTTTTTGGCCAGTCCTGGGCCTTGGACTCAGGGCCTGAGCACTGTCCCTGGCTTCTTCCCGCTCAAGGCTAGCACTCTGCCACTTGAGCCACAGCGCCGCTTCTGGCCGTTTTCTGTATATGTGGTGCTGGGGAATCGAACCTAGGGCCTCGTGTATCCGAGGCAGGCACTCTTGCCACTAGGCTATATCCCCAGCCCTGTTTTTTAAGTCTTTAAAAGATATGTCAAGAAGAACTACACTAAAAGCTATCAGTGCATGTCATTCTATCTGTGATTGGCATTATTATTTTTTCCTATATTACAAAATTCCTCTAATGGACAGAGATAAGGAATGAATCAGGGAGCATTCCTTATTCACCAGCACCATAACTCCCTTTAGTTCATCTTTCAGTTGCCTCATAGGAAGAGAACCTTATCAACGAACGTGTCTTCCCAGAGTACAACACAATGCATCCATAACGTCACGTAGAAAATGACAGCAAAAAAAAAAAGGAAATTGCCCAAGATTGTTTATCATGTGCTTTGCATTTCCATTGTTGACCAAGATTGCTTGGATTTCACTGCATATAATAAAAGCCCATGAAGTCAGGGGAAGTGCTGTCACACTTACTTCTCAGAATAACTTGAAGAGGAAGAATGGTATCACAAATTTCAGATGATAAATATCTTGACCAGTCACACAACCAGATAAAACCATAATTCAAACAAGGCAAAGTAACTTGGGGTGGGGGGAGGCAAAACAGCTTAAGTTTCTTATATATCATCATTATTCAATATCTTTTAATAATAATTTTCCTTTCAAAAGTCATCAACTGTACTTTTATTAACATGGCTCCAAGATTCAGACCTGTAATATTGTCAGTTTAGACAAATATGGATATAAACCCAAACCTTTTCATAGTATTGAAATGTCAGGTCTGTGAGAGAAGGACTCATAGCAAATGAAAGAGGTACAATATTAAATAGATTCTTTTGCTGTAGGGTAGAAACAGCCCCATTTGGCTCTGACCTGGTCCTCTCATGAGATACCATGTAAGGAATAATTCTTCATCCATGATTCTAGAGGCAAAGAAAGGGGACAGAATCCCAGACGGAATCTGAGGCTAGAATTCATTAGTAGCCACTTGACCATTGCATGCATCCCTTGCATTGACCTCTTCTGTTCAACCAGAGGATTGCTCAGTTATCCATCCCTAAATAAATTCCTCACAACAAAAAATGACCTCTTAAATCAATAATTTGATATTTCTATATAACTTAAAGTATGTACATTCATACCATTCATACAAAGATGAAGTGTACTAGCGTTAGTTGCACACACAATTTAAATATTCTGTGAGGAAGAGGGATGCATCAATTTGTACATCTCAACCTGTTTTCTAACATAATTGGTGGCACATAAAGTAATATGTTGCTATTTATGCTGAATGGCATCCCTAATGTTGACTTACAATATCTGTCAAAAGCGAGAACACAGAGAACAAAGGGGCATGGTGTCCCTGATATATGACTGTTACAGTGGGGTGGTGGGGAAGGGACAGTAGAGACCAGGTCTGCGAAACAAAAAACTTCTTGTCAAATGGTATTTCCATAGGTTTGGGTCAGCGACCTTACATTATATATCTAAAACCAAACAACTACTAAACATAAAAAGGTCTAAAATAGACCTCTCAGTGGATCACAATAGCTCAACAGCTATGTATATATGATCATATAAGACAAGGATAAGCAAACTCTATTGTTGAGGTTATATTTAAAGTTCTAGGTGAATTTCCTTTGGCGTATGCCATGTGGCTACTGTATATGATTTTGGTACACTGGGTATTGTTTATATGCCTACCTGAACTAGGGAAGGGAAAGAAAAACGAGGGTGTAAGATAGCACAAGAAATGTACTCACTGACCTATTATGTAACTGTACCCCTTTTGCGCAACACCTTGTCAACAAAATTTAATTAATAAAAAAAAAATCTCTCCAAGGAACTCATAAGAGAAAAAAATGTCTTTAAGTTTTCTTTCTCAGCCTCCTGAAAAGGCCACGCAATTATTTCACAACTGTATGTTACAATACCCTGCTAGAAGTAGTACACAAGTTGTTGTTAGTAAGCCAGAGAAAGATAAAGGCCCAGAGCAGCCAGCAGCCTCCTTTGTTTCTCTGCAATCGGGCCCATGATATCCCAGGTAACAATGGCAGGAAAATTTCTCTGACATCACTGCCAGATCTTCCTCGGTGGCTCTTCCATTCACAATAAAGTCCCCGTCAGAGGCGTCTATGTAGTAACTGGCAGCGTTCAGGTGGAGGTAATCTGGAGCTTCCCACATCTTCCGGACGCACCTCCCGTTGTTGCTGCAGAGGTGAAGACTGCATACCTCAGCCGCTGTGGTCACGTTGACAATGTAACTCCCAAGATCAGAGCTCACAAAGCCCTTCACCTTTGTACAGTTGGCCTGGAAAAATAGAAGCACACGATTTCTAGTGCATCTTCTGGTACTGATAGAGTTGGTCCTCTACACCTATTAGGTAGCTCTTTGGATTTGACTGAGACCAGATTGGTTTGGGTATTCGCGGGTGAACTCAGGCTCCTGGGCACCATAACCCATGGGGGTTCCAGATCCGAAAATGAGAGAAAATCAGGGGCAGGAAGTCTAGCAACTGAACAGGAAAATGATCCCCAGAGGACCTATGTAAAAGTACAAATTAGAGAAAGACAATGTCATCTTTTTCTCCTTCAAACTTAACACATTAACACGTGTGAAAGTACAGAGACAAATTCAAATAAGAAATTATGCCAAAGCTGGTGTACTTTATCTACTGATCAGATATGTGGTACTTTTCATGGTTATGTCAGAATCTGAACATCTAACTGTAGCCTGCTGGATTTTCTTCTTAATCATGCTTAAACATTACCTTTTCCACGCTTGTATACATAGATGGAACTCAAGAAATCTTAGAAAATGGCTGTGTGTGCGTGTGTGTGTGTACATCCTATCATGTGATCTAAACTGACCCCAACTAGCTCCAACATATTAATTTATGATGAAGCTTTTCTCATGAGTCTCATGGGGGATAAAGTCAGGAAATGAGCTTCTTTGTGTCTATATTATTCACATAAGTAGACAAAACCATGTCACTTCATGAATATGTCTTCATAGCAACAAATCAAACTGGTGACACTCTAAAAATAGTGTCTGATTATAATGGATTTGTAAAAATTCAATTTAATATAATTCAAGGGAAGATGTACTTTACAGATGCAATAAGAACATCTGGAAGCACATAAAACTTTGTGAGTAATATGGATTGGGGAAAATTAGAAACATTTCTTGGAATATACAGTGAGAGAAATTTAAGAGATTAATAAATTTTATTTTAAATACTATTAACTTTTAAGATGATTTCTCTATGAAGGAAATACATAACCTCAGTATAAAGACCAAGATCCATCTGTCTCTGCTTCTCAAAGTAGGATATGATACATTTCATATTGTGGTCAATAAAGGGGCTCAGTGTCCAATTATCTGTGCTAAATGCCAGCTCCACCACTAACAAGCATACATCACTCTTCCCCTGTTTAAATTTTCATTTCTTGTGTTCCCTGTCTATAAATGAAGAGGTTAGTCAGTCCCTCATATGCCCAGGAATTGAGCAAATCCTAGACAGCCACAAAATATCTCTTGGCTGCTTTCTTAGCATGAAACAGATATACAGTCAGTGTCTGTGTTATGATTGCAACCTTTATAAAAGAAACTATATATATGGAGTTCTGTCTATGTACTTGGCACTGATTTGGATTTTGGTTGTAAAACTGGTTTACCACGGGGGTCATAAGCCCTTGATAAGTGAACTCTACAGGAAAATAAAAATACTTTTACAAGTATAGACATATCTTCAAGATCCTGCCTTACCTCAGAGGATGTTAAATTCATATCTCCCCAAATGACAACGCCTGCAGCTCCTAGGGCAGCACTTTCCCCTATGGTACTAATCAGATCTTGCTAGATGGAAGAGAGATCAGTTAATTATTAATTTTAATGTAAATCAACCCACCAGTGATTAGAATTATAGGATATGCTCATGTACCTCACAGAAATTATTCTTTACTTTCTTACAGTAATACAAATCTGGAATAAACTACGGTTCAACTCTATAATCTATAATCATATGTAGAAGCACATAGATTTTCTTCAAAAAAATCTAAAGAAAAAGTTACATTTTGACATGCAGAATATTATTTTGAAGATAAGAAGCCTGTCACATAGTCATTAGAAGTTATTTATTTGAAGTTGATTAGGAGCAAATACACATAAACTAGCTATGTTTATATATCCATAAACAGACCACTAACATTTTCCTGCAGATACAATAGTCTCAGTCACGTCTCATCTGTTTTTCAATATGGCCCATTCTCCAAGTGATTCAGAGAAGTTCCGTTCATGTTGAATACCAAACCAGAGACAAGGGTTTCTGACCTAATCTTCATATTTTATTTCTAAAATCAAGTATGCTTAATTTTAAGCTATTTGATTTAATAAGCTTTAAGACACATCTAGCAATGGCAAAGCTACCATTATTTTTCCTAATGTGATTAAGATAGACAAAAACAAGATTTCAGCAAGAGGAATTTGGGGTTTTATTCTTAAAGGGTTACTTCTCTGTGTGTGTTTAAAGGTTATCGTGAATCTAGAGCATTTTAGGGAGGAAATATATGTTAAATGTGCATACCTGCTTTTCTACTTTATTAGATCATAATATATTCTCCTTGCCTTTAGGATATAAAACATTCATCTCATTTTGTAAAAAAAAAAATGAATTTCCACCAAGTAGAAGTGGTAATTTAGTAGGAAAAAAAGCAAAAACTTCAAAATCATGTTTTGTCTTGGCTACTTCATCATAATGGCAATAGTGAGAGATGGATTTCCTTATCTAGTGCTTCTGTGGTCCACTACTCAAATTAAAGGTTTACAATGCTAGTTTTAAATTCCTTTTATTCTGCGTAGTGTTCTGATAATTTTCAAAAGGTGGAGGGCCTTTGGGTTAAATTAATTTTCCACTCAGGTTCACATCACTTTTCATTCCCCAGCACCATCGTGTTGGCTGAGAAGGGGAGGGTGTGTGAGGCTCAAATGAGATACTGTAAATGGAAGGATTCTGAAATTTGCCATGGTCTGATGAAGGGAACTGGTGGAGGTAGAGTCTACCCAGACTGTGGACCCAACAATCTGTATCTATCAACTCTGCAAAGGCAGAAAGGAGCAGAAATTCTCCCTCAGATTGTTATCCTGACTAGGTAAATGTGGAAGGTAACATTGTCTGTGATGAACAAGGTGCCCACTGTGGGTACTGAGTCTTATTAATGAACTTCCTTCTCATGTTAGCAGAGGGCACACTGGTTAATTACAAGAATAAAATATTTACAGATGGAAAGATTCCTTCATCATCATCATCATCACTTTCATCAGGGTCATTAGTATTACTTGGCAGAAATTGAGTTTGAACTCTTGGCTTTTCACACTTGCTAGTGCTCTGTCATCTGAGCCCGGGGTTAGACTGGTTATTTTTGAGATAGAGTCTTGTGGACTTTTCTCCCCTGGCTGTCCTTAACCTCTCATGCTCCTGAGTAAGAAGGATTACAGGTGTGAGCCAATGACACCTGGTAATGTTCATTATTTTCATAAAGCATAGCACCAGATTCTGCCTAGGCTGCATTTATTGGTAGATAGACTAGATAATTTTCCATATAGAATGATGTGTTACTACTCCTGTGCTGTTCCCTTCAAGATATGGCTAATGTTTAAAATTCTTAAGTATCATATGGT
Organism: Perognathus longimembris pacificus; assembly: GCF_023159225.1. Lineage (NCBI taxonomy): Eukaryota > Metazoa > Chordata > Mammalia > Rodentia > Heteromyidae > Perognathus > Perognathus longimembris. Next base: position 131,711,284 of record NC_063162.1, on the reverse strand, counting down.
TAAATTCAAGATTCTGGTTCTACTAAGAAGTGATGCCAGACCACATATATTTCTTTAGAACTTTTATATTTTCATATGCCTTTTCTCACTTGAAACTCAAAATGCTTCTGCTAGGGCAGATAAGGAATGTTATACCATCCATTTTTTTTCATATTTAGGTATTGAATTCCCATGAGAACTGCTACTTACTGGTGAACTCTTTTTCTAATCTTACTGTGTTTATTCTAAAACACCAGCTTCTCTGAGAAAAGTCAGACATGAAAGACCTTAAGTCATTTAAACTTTGGTAAAAATGAAAGTCAGAGTTTTCTAAATTTCTGTGGGCAAATTTTTATGGTAAATAGAATTCAAGTGTATTTCCTGGTCTCCTGAAGCCATTGGAAAATAGTTTGCCTTCCAGAAAAAAAAGACTATTAAGAAGGAAATGAGGCACAAACTTATTTCTTCTTTCCTCTGAGAGCACAGAAGCATTTCGGAAGCTATCACTACTCCAGAAAGAAGCTGACCTAAGGTTTGCAGAATGTACAGAATGTACCAGTGGGCTAAGCTAATCTTTCAAGATGAATACTTTGTCCTTAAAGTGCATAATTTCTTGCAAATGCAAATTTATTATCACTAAAAAAGAGAAGTTGTTTAAACTATATGTAAGGAAAGAGGAGTCACACAGAAAAGGTATAATGAACTCTCAATGATGGAGTCAAGATTATTTTACAAAGATTTAGATTTCTTTTTTAAATTCTGGGCCAAGCACCTGTGGCTTACCCCTCTAATTATAGCTACTTGGGAAGATTGAAATGAGAGATTGTGGTTCAAGGCCAGTCTTAGCAGAAAAAAATCCATGAGATCTCCTTTGCAACTCATAGCTTAGTTTAGTGGTGTGAGCCCATTATTCCAAGCTAGGTAGGAAGCTAATGTTGAGATCATGGTTTCAAGCCAGCCTAGGCATAAAAGTCCAGAAGACTATCTCCATGGGGGGAAGATAGATACAATGGTGAGCATCTGTTATCCCAGCAACTACACTGAAGCCTATAGGGGGCAGTTCACCCGTGGCTTATGCCTGTAATCCTAGCTACTCAGGAGGCTGAGATCTGAGGCTCATGGTTCAAAGCCAGCCCAAGCAGGAAAGTCTGTGAGACTCTTATCTCCAATTAAATTACCCAAAAATCCAGAAGTGGAGCTTTGATTCGTGTAGTAGAGTGCTAGCTTTAAACAAAACAATCTCTGGGAGAATGCCCAGGCCCTGAGTTCAAGACCCAGGATCTGCACACACAAAAATTAAACAGCAAAGAAATAGAGGAGCAGATGGGATTCTGTGGGAGAGTGTCTTCCTAACAGGCTTATGGCCCTAAGTTCAATGTTCATTACCACCACAAAGGAATAGAATTTCCAAGCAGTACTGATTGCCTATCGTTCTTCAATTACATATGGCTGAGTTTTATGTGTAGTCTCCTTGGGATGCCTAGCACTCAAAAAGGCTGTGTCTGTATTTTAACACAGACTGGTGGAACAAAGTGGGGGAGATGACATGCTTGTTAAAAATCCTACCTAACTTATAGTGTTCTTGTTGAGTGGTATATATCTTCAGGCACCACATTTTAAATAAAAAAAGCCTGGAGGTAACAAGTTGAACAAGAAGTGTACTCACTGCCTTACATATGAAACTGTAACCCCTCTGTAATTCACTTTGACAATAAAGGGAATAAATAAATATAAATAAATAAATAAAATAGGCTTGAACAAATTTTAAGGCTTCTCAATGTACAAAGTTTAAAGCGTCCATTACTTTGACAGAAAGTTCATGTGCCAAAGGAGCTTCAGTAACAAAAGGAAAGAAAATCTGCTGAACATTTGTTAACTTGGAAGTATGGTATTTATGAAGTCCAGAGTAGTATATATGAGTTCACTAAGAATAAACAAGCAGGAAAAATGTTTTTATTTGAAAGTTTCAGCCTAATGTTTTAAAAGTATCTACTTATGATTTAAGAATTGAATTTAGGGGCTGGGGATATAGCCTAGTGGCAAGAGTGCCTGCCTCGGATACACGAGGCCCTAGGTTCGATTCCCCAGCACCACATATACAGAAAACAGCCAGAAGCGGCGCTGTGGCTCAAGTGGCAGAGTGCTAGCCTTGAGCGGGAAGAAGCCAGGGACAGTGCTCAGGCCCTGAGTCCAAGGCCCAGGACTGGCCAAAAAAAAAAAAAAAAGAATTGAATTTAGGGGCTGGGAATATGACCTAGTGGCAAGAGTGCCTCGCATACATGATGCCCTAGGTTCGATTCCTCAGCACCACATATATAGAAAATGGCCAGAAGTGTCGCTGTGGCTCAAGTGGCAGAGTGCTAGCCTTGAGCAAAAAGAAGCCAGAGACAGGCCCTGAGTCCAAGCTGCAGGACTGGCCAAAAAAAGAAAAAAAAAAAAAAAAGAGTGAAAATAATTAAATTGAATTTAGAAACCCACATTAATCTACCAATTTTCCATTAATGTGCCCAGATAGGCTATAATAACCCAGATGGCTTATGAGTCCCATCTAATTTGTAAAAAAAAAAAATTAGAAACATAAATAAATGTGATAAAACAACATGAAATATGCTATCTTAGTCATTTTTAATGGAGAACTCGGTACTACCATAGGTATACTCCTTTATGGTTTTTATTTTTTTTAAAGATCACCCTTATTTCTTCTCTATGTGGCCTCTCTGGTGAGACCAGAACAAGAATATATTTCATTGAACTTCCACATACTTGAACAAAGAACTCCACTTTAAAAATACCCTCTTCTATTTTCTGACCTGTCCACTACCAACCATTTCAACAACATTTTACAAGAGCCCATTTGCTCAACTTAAAGATGTGCAATCAAAGTTGGGGAGCAAAAGGTAATTGTTGGTATCACACATTAACCCCTTCCTGCCTTATTATTATCCTCAAATGGAAAATAATGATTATTACTAACATTTGACTATGAAAATTCAAGTTTTCAGTACAACATAATGATACATATCTGTAATTCTTACACCCAGGAGGCTGAAGCAAGAGGACGTAGAGTTGAAGGTCAGCCTGGACTATATAGTTCCTATTTCAAAAACAATCCTTTTGCAGGCATGAAAAATCTAAGTAGATCGATACTCTAAGGGTAACTCTATACAATATCCCATGAAGTGGTTATTCACCAAAAAGTATAAGTAACAAAGAAAGAGCCAATTCAGAAACAGAGAATAAATCTTTTAGATTCGAGGAAGGTGTTTCTTACCTTAGAAAGAAAAAATAAAGGTTCTTCTCTGTACCCCAGCCTTGTGTAAACAAATACTGGCAGAGCATATTCATGCGATGTCATGGTAGAAATTCTGAGGGATTCATGTACTCGAAATTTTGAGAATCGCAAAATAGTTTCACTGTCTCCAAAGGATCTCTTGACACCAATAGATGGATATAATGCAACACTGCTGTTCCAAAGCCAGGACAGCTCATTGTTCCTCAAAACTTCCTCTTCTGGGCATGATCCAGTGTAATTTGACACATAAACATTGTAATTGTGGCAATCTGGGTATAAATAATAACCCCAAAGGCCCTTAGGGCGACTCTTAATTCCTAATTCAATAGTTTGCTTCATGAAAGCTTTTGCACTTTTTTCAAAGGTTGCTCTAGCTAAGTATTCAGTGTCAGTGGCTGATAAATTCTGTTGTGTATCAGCAATGAGCTTCCTTGATTTCTGTCTGTAGACATCTTTCATGTTCCAGTTCCTGGCCCACTGTGGACGCCAGTATTCCCAGTCAATGACTGCAAGCCCACTGAAATCTTCAGCAGGAATGTAATACTTAATGTCTTGGTCAGCTTTTTCCAGATGGACTTTTAAGCTTATGTTCTGGGGGAGACCTCCATTAATGGGAATCCCTTGTGATGTATACCATGGATAAAATCCTAATCTGTTGACATAAAATATAGTGACATTTTGGCCTCTTGCACTGGCCAGTGGACTTCCAATTACATGAAACATTTTCAAGTTCAAACTTAAGTTATATTTGGTCAAGCACTGATCTGTTGGCGCATTCCAAGCTGCTATGAAAGGCTTTCTCTGATAAATTGGAAGTCGAGCAGGTTTTAGAGGAGAGATAGACTTTAGAGTAAAAAACATGAGCAGCCATGACATAAGGTGTATTGGTTGAACAAAACAAAGTCTTAATTTTCCTTCAGATAATAGTTTCATGATAGGGCAACCAAATTTATGTTTAGTATGTCCTCAAAGTCCTGTGGAGAAATTTAGTTTTCTATCAATGACTATTGTGAGAAAAAAGATTCAAACAGCTGAGCAGATGTTATTATTACATTTCAAAAGTACATTTGATTTAAAATTTAAAGAGATCTATAAATAGAGATATGAAAAAATGTAGTAATTAGCCTTCCAGTCTTTATGATAAGCATGAAATTCAACAAATGTTTATGGATCATCAAACCCAGGTCCAGAACAAAAATGATTACTAAGTTATGGTCCTTACCTCCAAGGAACTCATTTCACAATAACTAAGCAAGATTTATCACTCTAGCTTAATACAATTTTTTTGCAACCACCACACAAATAAACGATTGTGTTATAAATCGGTAAATCCATTCTGCCAGCTTTGTTTTAATTTAGATTGCAACTCTAAACTTCTACTCTTGGGCACTTGATGCGCTCTTTTACACCAGTGACCTTTAAGATTAGAGCAAATCAGCTCTTCAACTGATACCAATTTATATACTCCTTAATCTGTGGATTTAAAGAGATACCCTAAAGGTAATAATCCATAGGAATGCAATAGATGCAATGTTTTATTTCCAGTCCCTCAAAAATGTATGATAGTGATCACTTATTGCTAATAATAAAAATATACTCATACATACTTAAAGAAGACAAGGCAGAATCGCTGAAATCAAATACAGGAGAACTGTTAATCCACATTCTAATAAAACTTACTAGAGCAACACAAGTAAAGACACCCTCTTGTTTCTGATTGATTTCTTCTCTTCTGAAATATCAGTGCTCATGGATTTGGCTTTATGTTCTCCATATGAAACAAAGTATTTGACAAAGTCTCTCTCATACATATATCACATACATATATCACAGAACATATATACATATATCACAGAACTAGGTAACTTGAAGGAATGGATGAAGATATGGAGGTGAATAAATGAAAAAGTAACATTGATCAAGATACATAATACTCACAAATTGACATGTTGAATTTAAACCCCTTTGCATACTATTTAATATTAAAAATTTAGTAGTAAAAAGTAAATAAAATAATAAAGGTAGGTTCCTCTGTTGGGTCTTCTTAACATTTTTTTGTTAAAAATGTTGAACCTATTGTTTTGTGATGTAATTAAATTCATCATTAGGTACTAATTATTCATTAACTTTCATGTCATTTTCAGAAAACACTGGAATCTCTCCATTTGAACAAATTTTGGAACTACTATGTTATCTTGGTAGTTCAAAATCTCTTCCTTTTCAATCTAAAAACTAAACTTAATTAAGCTTAGTTTTATATGAAAGTGTCACTTTTCATAGTGATTTCTGCTAATGGAAAATTTGTCATCCAAGGTGAAAAGCTTTTTGTGAAGCAAAAACATTTTGCATATTAAACTAAGTCTAAAAGGAGATATGAATCATATAAAAGTATATATATTTGTCTTTGTCATATTTTTTGTTTTAGGAGTTAGAATTTCTTGCAGCCAAGATCAGCAGCTTTCTATAAAAGCATACAGTCTTAGGACCTTAGTGGTGCACTATTCTGAAATCTGACAAGCAAAAGCCCTTTTCAGGAAAGAAGGACTTTGTTCTCTTAATTGAAAAGAACACCACCAACCAGCACTTTGTGATAGAGCACCCTATTCTGATACATAAATATGAAGAGCTAAGTACATCTGGATTAAGTAACTGGTAAAATAAATCTAACAGTGGTTAATGGTTTAGTAGACAATTCTGTAGGAATACTGATTAGAGACTTAGAGAAACTGATTAGTATGTTTACGCACTACACAATAGAGCACACAATACCAGTATATTATTTGTTCGAGCTAGAAAGATTCCAGACCATAAAAGTTCTTCTCTGGCTGTAAACATGGCAAAACTCTAGTTAAAAGACTAAAATATTTGGAGGGATTAAATAATGGGAAAAGATGTTTTGGTAATGCTTTTTCATTTCCTCATCTATGTTAGTTTTAGTGATTTATCCAATCTCTGTGAACAACTGAAGAACCCAGGCAGCTCATCGATTTCAGATCATTTTCCTTGGGTTTTTCTAAAGCACTATTAGCTAATTGCATAATCTAGTTACACAAACCCTATAGCTCAAAAAGCCATAAAGCAGATTATAATTTCCTATTTTAGTTTTGAGAGAGCATCCTAATAACGTATAGAAATTCTGAACTGTTTCAACCAAAAATCTTGGGTCGGACTGTGTACAACTGCAGTAAGTGTTTTGACATGTCTATCTAAAAAATGGATGCAATTCAGCTGGATAATAACCAGTTCTCAACTCAGTCAATGCATTACCTCTTGTAGAATGGATACACATTATTGTTGTTTTTTCAAATACACATTTTATTAGGGAACATAGAATTCTTTCCTTTGAGTCTATCCTAAACATTAGTGACTCCTTCCCCCCTCCTTCTTACTTCTCCTAGTATTCTCAATAGTTGAAACTGGAGCGGGTAGAGGCTGAACTGTCTAACTAGGCTTAGTGCTTAGGCAAGAGGGTTTATTCTAAGAAAAAGACTACTAGAGATTGTTAGACAGTCACAGTATCTGCAATTCTATTATATGCAGAAAAAAGGTCAAAGAGTGCTAAACTAAGGAGAGTAGGGCTTTTAGAAAAACAAGTAATTAAGCTGGGCACTGGTAATTAATTCTAGCAACTCAGGAGGTGGAGATCTGAGGATTACAGTTCAAATAAAGCCAGCAAGGGCAAGAGTGTCCCTAAGACTCTTATCCCCAATTAACCATCAGAAAATCAAAAGTGGAGCTGTGGCTCAAAATAGTAGAAAGCTGGCTTGAGCAAAAGGGACAGCACTCAGGCCCTGAGTTCAAGCTCATGATGGACACACAAAAAATGCAATTATAGATGGAGATGTATATGCGCACGCACACGCACACACACACACGCGCACACACACACACACACACACACACACACACGCACACATCTTTACTGAATTTTATTGCATTTCCCAAAGAAGAATCAGATTTGTTTTTTGGTTGGGTTTTTTTAACTGTATTTTTTTTTTTTTTGTATTTCCTTTTTTTGGTACTGCGGATCGAATCCAGGACATTGCACTTGCTAGGCAAGAGCTTTGCCACTGAACTACATCCCAGCCCCAGATTTGTTTTTGAAGTTCTCCCAACTTCCTCAAGGTAACATTTTTAACTCTCTCCAAATGACTATTTAACTGTTGATTAATAATCAGTCCTTCAATGAGAACTTACCTATCCATCAACCAAGTGAATTGTAACTTATAAACAAGGGAGAAATAAGCCACATAACTAAGCTTTCTTGAATATTGTATAGCAAAATCCTGTATATCAATAGCAGTGACTTTAGTATGCTTACTATCTAAAAGAAGAACTCCAAAGACCATGAAATAAACCTGATCAACCAATATCATTCAAATTCTAAGTAAGAGGGTTGCTGCTAAAAAGTATAAAACATGAGAGCTATAAAAAACAAAAGCTTTTTTAAACAGATGGAAATGGAGGCAAAGTAGTTGGTTTGTCTTAAACATGAGGCTGCTGTTTTGTTTTGCTTTAATATGCCATGTTTGGGGAAAAGAAAACCTGTTATGGTTACACAGGAGTTAAGAATGAGTCCCATATATCTAGTTTTTTCTTCCTAAACTATCTTTTTTACCAGCAAGTTTTCAAATATTTCACTTTGTCTTTGATAGCCATAAGCCACCAAAGTAGGTGGCCTTCCCATCACAACACTTCTTGACTGTTCTCTTTCAAATGCATTCTAAAATTTAAGGATTTACTTTCTAATCCCAGTTTGGTACTTGTTCTGTCTATTTTGGATACAACCCCTTATATGCGTGGATATGTAGTATTCCCTTCCCCAAACAAGGGAGTTTTCTTTTCTGAAGAGTCTATTGAATACCATCTCTAATTTTTCAGTCACTTTAGTAGTATTTGGGAAGAAAATTTCAATTGTATTTACATAAACAACCCCCTTTTCTGTTTCCTAAAAATGAAATGTCTATTCTTCATAGCAATCTTCTTGTATTTCTCATCATAGGAGTAATAATTATAGAGAAAGTTACTAAACACATTTCACTAAGGATCATGCAAAAACAAGACCTGAAATGCATTTATACCATAGTGTAAAACATTTATTCCTATAATATTAATTTGAGGAAATCTTCACAGTTGTCTGTTATAATCTTATTAAAACTGTGGCACTCTCAGGGGTCCATAGTTCCTATCACTTATTTGTAATTACTTAACTAATCTTCTCTGTGGAATGGAATTTTTATATGCAACACATTTTTATTCAGTTAAGTATTAAGTGATGCCAATCCAACATATTACACAAAGAAACTGTGAGTGTAGAAAAGAAAAAAATGTAAAAGAGCCATTAAAGTAAAAATTGTGTCAAATATACATTTATAGTGCAATTTAATTGATGATAACATCACTGTGATTGACAAACATTTTTACAGTGCTGAGTTCATAAAAGCAAGCTTACATTGTGAAAGCCATTACACTTGAACAATAAAAAGTTAGGCTAGAAAAGAAACTGAAGTACTAAAAAAGAAGTGAAAAACAGTTTTCTTTTATTTAGGAAAACTTAGTTTTAAAAACAATCTTGTGATTTTCAAACAGGAAAAAAAAAACATATTTACCTCTGTTTTTGTTTGTTGCTGATCCTGAAGTCACCTGGTGCAAAGCAGAGGCTGAATAGAAAGGATGCTGGGCTGGGGCCGGGAACCTGTCATTACTGAGTGACTCAGTCATCCCAGTTAAACTGGAGGCTTGTATTAAATCTCTTTATAACCAAAGTTAGACTCCCTTAAAAGCATCTTAGCATAAGTGACTATTTCTTTCAGAAAATATCTAATGTAAATTCACTGACTGAACAAGGAGGAGGAGAAAGAGGAGGAAGAGGAGGGGGAGGACGAGGAGGAGGAGGGGAGAAGAAGGGGAGGAGGAGGAGGGGGAGGGGGAAGAGGAGGGGAGGAGGGGGGAGGAGGGGGGGAGGAGGAGGAGGAATTGAGACTTTCACTGGAGTTCAGAGAAGTAAAAAAGATTAAATACTTAAGATTCCTGTAATATGGCATATTTTAAAATAGATCCCAATATGCTATTATGTGTGGTAATGGAATAATTGTCTCTTACTGGGGAATTAGATATCACACTCCAATGGAAAAAAAGTACATTATCAACTTACTGGAACCTATGGCTCAAGATGGTGAGCTTATCTCTAATATTCCATGTCAGCACATAATTAGCTAGATACAATATAAAGCTGAGAACAGGAAAGGTTATCATGACCCCAAATCAGAGAACAGATGAAATAGGAAGAAGAAATGTTAATAAAAAAAAAAAAGAATAAACAAAACTATAGGAAGAAACTACACTGGAGATGTGCAACCATAAAATTTTTTTTAAATGCATATAATAAAAGGACTGACTGGCTAATTATTGGGCTAATCTATTAGGAGGTCTGCAGAAACAGGTAGACCATTCCACTTTCTGGAAGTTTGTGGAATGGCACAAAGTACAGATCTCTCACCTCAGAATGTTTAAATAGCTCTTACTATTGAGGATCAGTTAGCATATCAGACAAACATAAAAGTGCCACTAAATAAATACAGTTGGATCTTCCTTGTGTACACACAAGGGATAAGCAAGAAACAGCTGTTTAGCTCTTGGAAGCATTACATTCCTCTCCAAAGACATTTTTCTCCTTACTTTCATAGTTATATATACACACATATATAAATAGTGATCATGAATTGTGAACATACTGAATAATAGCATGAAAGATTAAAAAAATTAGCAAAAGAAAAAAATGGACTCCCAAGAAAATGAAACAGCATGAAATATGTCACAGCAACAACAGTGAAAAAGAAAATCTAGAGCCAACAATGATGGTACCCTCCTTTTATCCCAGTCCTAGGGGGACAGAAATAGGAATATCGTGAGTTTGAAGTCAGCCTGAGATCTAGGCTCAGAAATTAATGAAAAATTGAAATAACACTCTCAGGGAGATTTAAGAAACTGTTGATTCTACATACCAAACAAAGCTGCTTCCAAACAAAGCTACTGTTTCAGGACATTCTTTCAATTAGTAAGAAGTAACTAACCTTTGGAGAATGAACTAGTATTTTAATACAAAACAAGACAAACAAACACAAAAAACTTCAGAAAGTGACATAAAGTTCCCATGTAAAAGAGACAGGAGCTACTTAATAGAAATTCCATAAGGATAGAGAAAATGAAAGAAAGTCATTTGTAATAATACTGAAATATTGAAAAAAAATGGTCCTGAACCATAAAGCTTTTTTTTTTTTTTTTTTTGGGCCAGTCCTGGGCCTTAGCACTGTCCCTGGCTTCTTCCCGCTCAAGGTTAGCACTCTGCCACTTGAGCCACAGGGCTGCTTCTGACCGTTTTCTGTATATGTGGTGCTGGGGAATCGAACCTAGGGCCTCGTGTATCCGAGGCAGGCACTCTTGCCACTAGGCTATATCCCCAGCCCTGAACCATAAAGCTTTGTAAAGAATGTCTTCAAATATAAAAATAAACATGACATTACACATATTTAAGAAGGATCCAAAAGTACAACAATCAAATACTATTTGTGAAAGGAGGTATACATTTTTTCTGGTTATAAAGATAAACAAAGGGCCTGGGAATATGGCCTAGTGGCAAGAGTGCTTGCCTCGTATACATGAAGCCCTGGGTTCAATTTCCCAGCACTACATATATAGAAAAGGCCAGAAGTGGTGCTGGGGCTCAAGTGGCAGAGTGCTAGCCTTGAGCAAGAAGAAGCCAGGGACAGTGCTCAGGCCCTGAGTCCACGGCCCAGGACTGGCCAAAAACAAAACAAAACTCAATGCTAAAATCTAGTTCTCCATAAGAGGTTTGAAAGTCAGCTGTTTTTGCTTCTGGAAGGGAACAGTGGGAGAGGGGTAAACAGAACATAAATCTATTCTCTAGTTAATTCTCTAGTTATCAGGATTCTAGACAAGGGACATTCTAGACATAATGTTTTAGCTTGAGCCAATTTTTTTTTTCAGGTTCTGGAGTTTGAACTCTGACCCTGGGTACTATCCCTGAGCCTCATTCTACTCAAGCCTAGTGCTCTACCACTTGAGCCACAGCAGCTCTCCTGGCTTTGTTGAGTAGTTTATTGTAAGAGTATCCTGCCTGACCTGACTTCAAACTGCCATCCTCACATCTCAGCCTCCTGAGCAACTAGGATTACAGGTGTGAGCCACTGGCTCTAAGCAGGTTATTTTTACAAACTAAAATTTGAAAAATCCACCATTAGAAATATGGCAGTCTTGTACTTCCCATTATAATCTAAGTGAAATAAGATTTCATATTTTGTTTGAAAACTTGGGTATTTCCTATTTTCTCCGATGTATGTATAATAACTTTTTATTTTGTTCACTGACCTCAGTCTGTCTTCTGTTTTAATAATTTTGAGGCACTAGAAATTGCAACAACTAATGTATATTCTATTTTCAAGAAATTCATTCATTGATGGTTAGATAAATTTGACAATGCCTCTCCCACTCATTGCATCTGTTTTCTTCTTAAAATAGTGATAATATTTGATAATTAACTTTTTTTTTACTTTACTGGAATACGCTCGCTATCAAAATCCTAATGGAATCATTGCTGAAGAATTTATCACTCTAAAGATGGAAGGAATCGTTTTGTTTTGCTTTTTACTTTCAGTAGCTTCATAGCAACTGTACCCATTATAAAAATCTTCATGCTTGAGATCACAATAACTTTCATTGTATAGGTGTCTAATAGGGCTTATGATATTGATGAGCCAGTTGAATACCTAAGGTAACTTTGGATAAAGTTAAGTCCTATAAAGCCATGTAAGAAGTACCTTTTATTCATGTAAAAAGTAACTTGCTATTCTACAGTTATTTTGTACTGTTTAGGGTTTCCCAAAGGCTAGAAGTGTACAAAGCTTTTTTCTTATTGTTGTTAGCTCTAGTTCTTGAACTCAGGGCCTGGGCCCTGTCCCTGAGTTCTTCTGCTCAAGGCTCGGGTTCTACCACTTTGAGCCACAGCGTCACCTCTGGTTTTCTAGTGGTTAGTTGGAGATAGGAGTTTCACAGACTTTCCTGGCTGGGCTGACTTTGAATCTCTATGTTCAGATCTTAGCCTCCTGAGTAGCTGGGATTAAAGGCATGAACTACCAATGTCCAGCTATTTTCTTTTGATTTGCTTTCCTTATTCCAAGAATGCTTTCTCCAGATATAACCATGACCTACTCCTCTTGACATTTATCTCACCAAAAATGCCTCATTGTTTGACCCACTATAAAATTTTGGATGCTTTATCACACTCTCTTCCTTTTGTATATTGTTTATTTCATTAACTCATAAATGTTCATCCCCCAATTTAAGATCCCCAAGAATAAATATATTAACCTCCATATCTCAATTGCCTAGCATGAAGTAAACATCCAATAAATAATTGCTATATCAATGAGTGGAGTCAATAATCATGTTTTATTTTTTACTTTAACATTAATATTTTAAGAGGTTTGAAGTAAAAGGAAAAAGTCAACAGTTTATAGTCTCCAGTATTTCAGGACAAAACTGACATTAGAGTAGGAAATAAAAACATCTTTAGCAGAATTCCTGATAAATTCATTCCCAGAAACACTTGTGAGTTAGAGTCAGCATCAGAAGCTTTGTTCCTCCGACTCAAGAGATCTGGAGAGCGATGTTGGCAGGAGTGTCCATGCCAGCCGTAGTAGCAGTGACAACCAAATCCATTCTTCATTTTTGTGATTGTGTCCAGTTTACTTTGTCTTGAAGTGACCAACCTGAAGCTCTTGTCTGGCATGAACTTTTTACTGCTGTTCTCAGGCATATGCAGATAACAGGAGGCTTCGAGAGTTTTTCTCACACATCTCCCATGATTGTTACAGAGACTTTCGCTGCAGAGTTTTGCCGCAGATGTCACATTCACTGCATAGGAGCCCAGTGGCCCTTGAATGGATTGCTGCACCAACAAGCAGGTATCCTGTAGGAAAAACAGACATAGACTGATGGCACTTTCCCAATGTGGTTCTGTTATCCGGGTGGTATGAATGCTTAAGATTTCAATCAGAACTGCCGAAAGAACATTATTTCAGTGGTTTAATGTTTTAAGTGAGGACAGGTTCGCAACCGTGCACCTGAAGGATGAGACACACCTTTGGTACGATTCTGACACAACCATTATCTTATTTCCAGGAAGGTAATCCTATATTCTCCTACTAGAGACTGTTTTTGAATGCTAGGGGATATGTGTACTTACTGAAAGGCTTCCCCCAAGAAAATCACCCAGACGCTTGGTCACATACACAGGAAAAAGAGTTTGAATGTCAGTAACCTGGCAGGCTACCTCGCGGGCAGAGTAGCAACTGCTCTGGGCTGTAAGCACAGCTTTATTGGGCTGTGTTCATGTGGAACATGAGAGCGGGGCACTGCATTGTAGAAGGGGTTAACATTTTCAGTTGTAGCTGCACAATCAAGGGAGAGGGGAAATTACCTCAGGGGAGGGGCAACTGTTCATCATTGCTGCCACCTACATCACCATTTTCAGAGAAAAGCCTGTGTCACCTGTTTTCGGTTTAAAGCCTGTGTCATCTGTTTTCAGGGAAATGCAGTTTTGTTTTTGTTAAAAGTCTAAGGTGGCCAACTGGGTAAGAAGATGGAGGAAAGGCTAACAGTAACTCTTTAAAAATAACCATAAATATTGAATGGTGTTTAGAAATGTTAACTTTGATTGCGGGACATTTTTAATGTTGATGTGGGATATACATTCACATTAGGTTGCCTTTCTCTACCACTGAGTCATCCTATTTTCTTTCCGACCTCTCGTTGGTGAGTAGTTTTTCCATGCTTAACATATTTCACTAGGTATGTATATATTCCTACGTGTGTGTAATTATGGAAAATGGTATTTGATTTTATATAGTAATGTAAGTATATTCAATGAAATATATTTTGTACAACTTAATTTTTAAACATACCATTTAAAATGTTCAATATAGATATGTGTAGCTCTGTTTTCGTCCCTTTAATTGCTAGTATTTCATAATAAAAAACATACTCTGCTTTACCAGCCATCCAATTTGTAGAAGGTAAAGTGTAAAAAATCCCTATTGAAAGCTAAATGCCTGAGTCACTCATACAAAGATTCAGAATGCAATGATAGTAACTTGAGGAAAGCCTCTAGATTGCTATGGAGCATTTCATCGATACATTAACATAGCTTCAGTTCTTATACTGTATGACTACCTAATTCTGTCAATAATGCTTCTACAGGCCAGTGCATTTGAAATGATATTGTCAGCTTATAATGAAAAGTCAGGGCGGAATCTTAATAAATATCTACCTTGATCTATATAAAAAGAATCATGACAAAAACTACAAAGATTAATTAATGATGCAAGTTGAGTTCTCATTGACATGGAAAACAGTCTGTCAATATCAACATGAGTGCACAACTAAAAATCCAGTGGAGCATTTTTCCAATGAGAGGAAGCCTCAGAACTATGAATCCATCTATTAAAAGTTTCAGAGATTCAAATGGACAATTCTGAAGTAGAATAAATCTCTTAATGACAGCTAGTTGACCAAGGTAGCCTATTGGGAAATAGCAAGTCTTGGATATGCTATGACCAATATCATTTGTGTCTGGGCCACCCTTCTGCTATACACTGAAGCAAATGCTATTCTTAGTCAGAAAGACTATATATACACACACATAGATGTAGATTATGTATATGTGTATTCTATATATAAAGAAAACAAACTTAAAGTTCTAAGTTTATACATTTTAAAATATTTTTCCAAATAAAAATGTGTCCAAAACTAATTTTAGTATAATTTCAAGTAAATTTGAAAAATAACTATTAAAATACTACATACATCCAGTCACTGGTGATTCATGCCTATAATCCTAGCTACTCAGGAGGTTGAAAGCTGAGAATTGAGGTTTAAAGCCAGCCAGGATAGGAAAGTCCATGAGACTCTTAGCTCTATTTTACCACCAAAAAAAAAAACAGAAGTGGAGCTGTGGCTTAAAGTGGTAGAGCATTAGCTTGAGCAGAAATATTCAGGGATAGTGCCCAGGCTCTGAGTTCAAGCCTCATGGATGACCACCCAAAAAAAGAAAAAAAATCCCACTATGTACAAAAATGTATTGATAATAGCCAATGTAGTTTTAACATTAAGTCCTTTGTTACAAATGTCATAGCTAAATGAATCCATCCTTTCACAGAGAGTGAAATGAAATTATTACTTTTGTAATTTCACATTCTTTTGCTTTGCTACATAGATATTCTGACATTCAACCTACTAAAATTCCTGCAGAGTAAATATAATTTTTGGGTGAAACTTTAGATGGAGAAGCTGGAATTCAGAGGTTAATTAGCATGCCCCCAAGTCACACCCCTAGCCTGTAATACTCAGTTTCTCATTTCAGGCTGCCTGGTTGGAGACTAGGCTTTTTCTACTCTCTAATAACCAATGTCGCTGGCTTACAAAAGGTGCTCAAACTATGGTAATCTCTGCTCGCTCTTTCTCTCTGAAGGTCATTAACGTCAAAGGCACAGCTAATCAGCGATCATTGTATCTGGGGTCAAAAACCTGTGTGACTGTTTTATATTCTGTCTGGAATGTGTGGAGAATGCTGAGAGGAACGCTGGCTTACCTTTGAGGCAGAATACTCGGATCCTCCCCACAATATTACCCCGGCTGCCCCTAGTGCAGCACTTTCACCAATCGTATGCACCAAGTCCTCCTGGGAAAGCAAGTAGTAGACATTGTTCATTATTCATAATTCATTCATAAGGCTCAGACTCTCAACTATGATAAACAGTACAATAATAAGGTCACCTTTTTCCTGAAGTGAAAGCCTATGGCAGAATGTAAGGTGATTCCCTCAATGCATTTGTAATTTATTTGGTACATATATACAAGATTGCAGGCAATTCTGTGGACATTGAAACTTATTTCTTCACCCATTTCCTATGAGAGCAATGGTCGTTTCTTGGATTAGTATAATCTAATGTATAAATTATTTTCTTACTATCACTATTGAGGCATTTTTTTACCTATTGTAGACACTCAGAAATAATTAGATTGGATATTTTAAATAACTTGTCTTTTCCCCAAAAAGGATTTGAAAAGGTGACATACTTTGACAAATCTGTCACTTGAGGAATATCATAGTGAAGATATTTTGGTAGCCACAATCCAATCCATTAAAGTGTCCAATGTATTCATTTTGGGGGGAAAATTTACTCTACTTCACCAGAAGGTAGGATTGAAAGTAATTGTATGAAATTATTCAGAGGAAAAGTAAAATTCAACATGCTCAGGAAATTTCTAGGAATAAATATTATCCAAATTAGTAATTTTCCTTCTGATATAGGAAGTTCCCCTATCAAAAACCTAGAGACCAATAAAGAAGTCCAGTCTTCAGAGGGAGAAGAACAGGAAGCTGCTGAGATTCCTCCAACATTTTGCCATGGTATTATAATAGTTTTCCTCCTAAACTTACTGAATAAAAACTTCATTTTGAATATACGTGATCTTGCAATGATAAAAAGTCTGATTTCATCATGGATATTTGAGCCAAATAGAATTCATCCTAGAATATTCTAGTAATAATTCCTACCACTTTTACCTCAAACATAAATGGTCAAAGGTAATAAATTATGTGTTATTTATCTGATAGATTACTTATGTGCTGAGAACTGAAGTCAAGTTGTGGACTATCATCTATAGATGGAGATTTAAGGATTTTTTTTTTTATTTTTTTTTTTTTGCCAGTCCTGGGGCTTGGACTCAGGGTCTGAGCACTGTCCCTGGCTTCTTTTTGCTCAAGGCTAGCACTCTGCCACTTGAGCCACAGCGCCACTTCTGGCCATTTTCTGAATATGTGGTGCTGGGGAATTGACCCTGGGGCTTCATGTATACGAAGTGAGCACTCTTGCCACTAGGCCATATCCCCAGCCCTTAAAGATTTTCTGGATGGCATCCTTGCAATAATCCAATGAATCTTGAATACTTCCATTATCTGAAACTTCACTGTTTTCCTCATAAGTTCATCCTTATATTCCTGAGCCTCCTATATTAAGATTACAGACAATATTTGTTTATTTAACCTACATTTAATCTTTCAACAATAACTGCTAGAACACATTTTCCACTTAAGGAAGTATCAAACAAAACCTATGTCCTTTGCCTAGGCACCAGTGGCTCCCACCTATAAGACTAGTTACTCAGGAGGCTGAGATCTGAGGATAGTGCTTTGAAGACAGGTCGGGCAAAAAAGTCCACTTGAGATTCGTATCTCCAATTAACCACTCAAAAATGGGAAGTGATGCTTATGGCTCAAGTGGTAGAGTACTAGCCTTGAGCACAAAGAGGCTCAGGGACAGCACCCAGGCCCTGAGCTCAAGCCCCACAACTGACAAAACAACAAACAAAAACACCTATGCCATCTGTTCAGTTAGTCTGATAAAGAAAAAAAGAAAAATGCAATATAATGAGAAATGTACTTGGTTGATAATTTACCTTAAAAAAAAATCTCTCTAGGGCTGGGAATATGGCCTAGTGGCAAGAGTGCGTGCCTCGTATACATGAAGCCCTGGGTTCAATTCCTCAGCACCACATATATAGAAAATGGCCAGAAGTGGCGCTGTGGTTCAAGTGGCAGAGTGCTAGCCTTGAGCAGGAAGAAGCCAGGAACAGTGCTCAGGCCCTGAGTTCAAGGCCCAGGACTGGCAAATAATTAAATAAATAAATAAATAATATACTAAGATGAATAAATTAGACTACTAGTAAGAAAAAAATATCTCTTCATGTGTTTATCATTTGGAAAATTGCTGCTATGCTTTCATATTAAGAAGCTAATCTACAATTAACATATATTATTTTATGTCAAGTTTTATAACTGTACTTTAAAAAAATGAAAAAGCTTTGTGAATTCTAAGGTAGCAAGATGCATGAACTCTAGATGCATCTCTGATTGCCAGTGAGTGAGAATTTCAGAATTGGTTTGACATTTGAAGAAACGCAGTACATCCTTTCAACAATCAAATAACCTGCTAGCAAGAAGAAATAAACATCTTAAACATTCCTTCCTATATTTTATATATCATTTGACTAAACTTCCTTTTCTTTTCTTACCTCTGATAGAACTTCAATACTATGCAAATAAAATGGCCTGGAAAAAATAAAAACTGGCAAAACATAGTCATGTCTAGCCATTTCAGCAATTCTCATGGCTTCCCTAACCCGATGATGAACGAATTTCAATGCATTTAAACTTGACTTCAGTATTTTACCCAAGTATATTGAAGGATAAAGTGCTGTGCTTTTCTCCCACAGCCATAGGAGCTGGTCATTGCGGAACATTTCCTCTTCCGGACAACTGCCTGTGTAGGTCTCTGGATTTATAATATAATCATAATTGTAGCAGTCCGGGTAGAGATAAAAGCCCCATAAACGTTTTGGTCTCATTTCTGATGTGAGGGCAAGAGTAACATTCATAAAACTCTTGCCAGCACTTTCAAATTCCTGTTGGGCAACTGTTCTCACTTCTGAATCTGACCAATTGGGATGATGGTGTCTAGTAAAGGCCAGGGAGTGGTTCTTGTATATGATTCTGTTGCCCCAATTCCTATCCCATTGAGGCTTCCAATTTTCCCAGTCAATGACAGTCAGTCCTTCTGATCGCCACAAAGGGATAGCTTTTGCAATGTCATTGGCAGCTTTCTGAAGGTGTTCAAAAAGGCTCATGTTTTGCGGTATCCCTCCATTAAAGGATTTTCCATTCTGAGAGAAATAAGGGTAATATCCCAATTCATTTGGATAAAATATGGTAACAGTTGATCCACTTTGAGTCTCTAAAGGATTTGATATAATATTAAATGCTTCAAGATTCATATTCACATTGAAGAAATTCTTACAGTACATTGTTGAGGCAGCCCAGAAAATGTTGAAAGGCTGGTCCTTGATCACTGGAGGCATTGCTGGTTTGAAGACTGGTTGAGTGGCCATGATAAATAACAGTAATTCCCCTAACCATCGGACCCATGAGTTGCCCATAGCTGGTAAGTTTCAGCATTCCAGCAACCTACCAAAAGTAAGGAAAAAAAAAAGCACATGATGGAGAGGAGTCAGACAGATGTCCCCTTAGTTTTATGATACATAATGAATAAACCAAATATTTTCAAAGACTTAAGAGGTTTATTAATATTGTGACCTCATTTGTAGCTCTATCTCAACACAAGAAGAAATAAAAAGAGATATCCCCCTGACAATGTAAAAAGAAAACCCAGTGAGTAAAAACTATAAAAAGTTTCATACAGAAACAAACATGCTGTACAAATTCTACCTGCTACTTTTTCTGAAGTAATATCCTATAACTGCCTGCATAACTCAAACCATCACACGAAGAAAAACCAAAGGCTAAAAGCTCCACTAGGAAAAAGAGTCTGGATGGATTGCCGTACTTTCTTATTACTGGTCAAGAATTAACAGATACTGATGCTTAAAAACAAATATTAATGAAAAACATAACAAAATATACTAATAGAAAGTAATACCTTGTATACAATTTGAAGCACGCTGGCCTCAGAAATTTAATTGTTCTTAAAACAGCAAAGTTACCCTTGGAATAGCATAGGATGACACAGAAACCAGAGATGTCAATTATCTGCTGTTGGCTATGGATTTGGGTATTATCTTCTCTTGGTTAGGTAAATATGTCCTAAGACCTATGAACTATTTAACTCCGTATTTTCCCATGAAGAAATTGAACTCTATTTTCAGCAATGAAATTCCAAAGAAAACTTGGACCCTCTACCTAGTCAGTTGGCACAAAAACTGCCAAAGAATTCTCCCAGAATGTAAGGGTTATCTAATAGTTGATGCATCCCAGCCAATAAGCTATCACCCTGAAAGCAAGATGGCTGAAGTTCTATATCCGAGCTATTTTCTCATGTATTATACATTTTAAAAATAAAGGAATCAAAGGTTTTACACTGATGTAATTAAATTCAGTCTTTCCTTAGGAGGTATACTTTATTATTTATGTAATCATTGCTGTCTTTATTTAATATGCCTTTATTAAAGTTGGGGGGAGAAACATTAACCAAAATCATGTGCAGCTTATCACAACACAACACCCGGGGTTGATCAAATTAAAGGCTCTTCCCTCTTCTGCCACCGCATCTCCCTCTGCTCCCCTCTTAGGACACTCGGGAGTGCGGGCAGCTGGCTCACGCCTGTAATCCCAGCTACTTGGGAGGTTGACACCTGAGGATCTCCGTGCAAAGCCAGCCTGGGCAGGAAAGGCTGCGAGACTCTTATCTCCAATTAACCACCAAAAGCTACAAGTAGAGGTGTGGCTGAAGGGACAAAGCGCCAGCCTTGAATGAAAAAGCTAAGACACAGCACGCAGGCACTGAGTTCAAGCCCTGGTACTGGCACAAAAGTAAATTAAAAAAAAAAAATCCCACCTCAAAAAAAAAAAATTAAAGGCTCTCTGTATATTGACATTTTAAATCAATAAATGTGAATAATTTTCTGTTGATCACATTAAATGTTATTGTTGTAATAGGTGGATTTCTGTAGAATTCATATTATTATACAAGCCTCCCCTCCCAGCCCTCTGGTCCAAACTTTGATATTCTATCTTTAGGAGAAGCGAGGAAGTATCGCCATCTGGTGGTAGGAATGAATGGTAACCTAAGAGAATCATGGGTAATTTTAGGCATTTTTGTTGAGTATTATTGTCATAGGTGATTAGATTTCTACATAAAGGCTTCTGGGAGCTTTGGAGTTGGGAACTGAGAGGCTAAAAACTGTTTGCAGAAAGCAAGGATGAGTGGAAGGCATACGACTTCTCAAGTTACCGCTTGCAAATGATAGCTACTACTCAGATAAAACCCAGGTCACTTAAAGCAGGTTCTGGCGGGAATGTGTTGCGCTATTTACTGAAGATAATTCTCACTAAAGAGCCAAGTACACTGACGATTTTAAGAGAATTTGCATATGCTAGACCAAAAGTAAGCATTCACTTTCAATTCACTCAGTTCTTACTAGTCAATGACCAGCAGAGGGCCCTTCATACTTACTTGTGGGCCAATATGTCAGCACTCCATTCTCTTAGTTAACTTCTTTCTCAGAACTACAGAAAATCCATTCGGACACCTAGGTAGCCAGTTTTGAAACTGAAACTTCAAGTAATAACAGGCTAGTTCTGAAATCTCTCCCCGGTGCTCCTTCAGCGTCTTCTGTGAGGCATAGCTCAGAAGAAAGAATGGCAGAGCTTCTATGTAAGACAGGAATGGCATAAGAATAATTACAGCAAGATATGACAAAACTTCCCCATCCTCTTAACTGATCATTTATCATTGAGCCACATTAACCCAGGCTTCATGTCACATCAAAGCACTATAACTTGACTTCACCCCATTGGGTTACTGAACGTATGTAAAGTATATATATTGAATATATACCAAAGGCGTATACTTAATAGTACCCAAGTATATACACCAAGACGTTTCAGTGAATGGGCTTCTGTGATCTGGAAAGATGGCACAGCCCCAGCTTGAGAGTCCAGACTCTTTAACTGTCAGATTTTTACATTAGGGTTTTATTGGTGTTTGTTTTTAAATGTCTTGCTACTCACCATGCTCGGGGATCATTCACTGCTCCTAGTAACAAGGTGTTTGCTTTCATTCTGAGATCCTTCTCAGCAAAGAACTCAGTTCCAGGATTCTTGTTTTTAAAATGGTATCTCTGCATTTGCTTCCAATTAATACAGGACTTATTAGCAAATGACCAGCAACCACTGATCTCTTTTCTTTCTCTATAGATTAATCTGGTGTTGCCATTTTGGATAACTAGAATCATATGTTATGTTGTCTTCTGTGACTTGTAACTTTCATTTAACACAATGTTTTCAAAGCTCATCCTTGTTGTGTTATCATTTTATTTCTTTTCCTTAAAAATAAATGAATACAATGGAATGGTATTTTATGTGTGCACCACATTTTGCTCATCCATTCATAGGACAATAGATGTGTGGGTCATTTCCACTTTGGGCTACTACAAATTACACTAGTATGGAAATCATTGCATACATTTTTGTATGGATGCATGTTCTCATTTCTGTGGAGCATGTACTTATGAATGGGATTCCTAAGTTAAGTCCTATTATGACTATATTTAAGCGAATGGTAGTAGTTTTTCTTTACTAAGAAGTAACTGAGATGTTTAAAACACGTACAAGGAGTAAAGATTATGAATCCTGTTTTCAGAGGTTTCATGGATTTTCCAGCCATGGTGATTTGGCTCTGGTGCTTTGCACCTCTGGCAGCACAATAGACCTTGGGTGCAGCAGCATCCAGTGGAGAAGACCTAGTTGCCTAGAGGTAAGCCAGGAGGCAAAGAGAGACACACCAAGGAGTTAGGATAGAACTTGGAAGGTGTACTTCCAACATCCTAACTGCCTTCCACTGGATGTACTTCCTGAGGCTTCTACCACTTCTTAACAGCACCACAATCCTTCAGCATGTGGGCTTTGGGGATAAAATATCAGAATGCCTGATTTTTACTCGTAGATCTATTGCCTATTGCTTGGTGTTCTTAGGAAAGTTATGTCTCAGTTTCTTTAAAAATAGAACTAACAGGGGGGAGGGGGGAATGAGGGAGGAGGTAACAAACAGTACAAGAAATGTACCCAAGGCCTAACATGAAACTGTAACCTCTCTGTACATCACTTTCACAATAAATAAGAAAAGAAATTTTAAAAACCCAACTAGAACTAACAGCATCTGTAAAACAGTTAAATGATAATTTGGAAGGCTCATAGCATACTTAAAATGCCATATAAATGTTTATTTTTAAATCAATTTATATAACTTTTAACTTAGCGATTGTGTGAGAGTTCTTAAAAAGCAGAGAAATAAAAGGAACCTTCTCAGGTTTTGGTTAGTTTTGAATAACTCTCCTGTGCTGTTCCAGCTTTACTAATCTTTTTCTGTTTTCCCCTGGTCTCTAACTTCTACTGTTAGTCATTTAAACTATTGTTTCTTGCCTTTGCCTTTAATACCTTATAAATAGTCCTGATCTTTGCCTTGGAAAAGTTCAAAGTTCACCTAAAAACAAACTGTTGGGTTGGGCTCCTTCACACACACACACACACACACACACACACACACACACACACACACACAGAGTTATTGGTGAGCTTTTATTTGGAGAAAGAAGAGTTCAGGCTTCCTACCTATTTTACTCAGGAAAGATTCTTAGAAAGACAGCATAAGCAAGTGCAAGCATCTGTGGGGCTATTGTGTGAAGACTCAACAATGTCAAGCAGGCTGAGGAATGGTGGAAAGAATGTAGTTCAAAGACACAGCATTGGTTTCTTATGGCTGCTGTCACAAAGTCACACAAATTGGTGGCTTACAATATTAGGAATTTATTTTCTTAGAGCTTGGATGCAAAACAAGTTTCTGTAGAGGCTTTTTGTCCTTTCAGTATAGTTTGCAAATATTTGGCTTGCTGTTTTCTCATAAACCCTTGGAGAGGTTTAATTGCTTGGCACTATGTTCTTAACTAAAGCATCCTATCCTATGTCTCTATCATCCAGCCCTCAAGGAACTAGTTTTGTTCTTTTCCACTGTGGATAAGGATCCCTGTTTGCTAGGTCCAAGCTGTATGGATCCCACTGTGATACAGAACCATAACTCTTCCAGGGTAACTTAAACATTCCACTAGGCACAATTCTAACTAACCTAGGCATGCTTTTAACTGAGCAATCTACACTGCTAACTAGCTCCTAAATCCTGAAGTGCTGAATGTATCAACCCAAACCCAGCAACTTTGAATCTCCAATCACATTACTACTTATAAATACTTATAACAACAAAATATGCTTAGAGTCTGTTCTAGCAAATAAATCAAATTGTTCCCAAGTAACAAAAGACAAAAATAAATTACATTTGCCGAGAGCTTTCCGTGTGCAGGCTCTAGTTGCATTAAGGAATATTTTGGACCAGGCCAGGTTTGAAATATTACATAAAGTGTTCTATGTGTCCTAAGTAGCACAACTATTATTAACACACACACACACACACACACACACACACACACACACACCTCTTACATTGTGGGTTTCAAGGAGTTATTTGCTATTCATACTTTTATATAGATAAATCACTTTTTAAATATAAAACATTACCAATATTCTATTATCACTACATAGATAACAACATTATACCTTAAAATTGAGTGACTTGCCTATGTTTATACAACATATACATACAACATATATTCCAAATTTGCCATCTCCATGAAAGGTACTGTTTTATAGATCATCCACAGTGCTTGAAATTAATTCAACAAGTAGGTCACTATAAGCTATATAAACAAATTGTTACCCAACATAAACAGGCTATAAGGTAGAATTCATTCTTTTAAAAACAACTTGATATGCAACTGGTTGTAATTAGAACTCATAAATAGTCATTTTTTCAGGTTACTTGGGCAGATAGAATTTATATAAACGAAACTATCTTGCACCAAGTTTCAAGAGAACAGTGCAGGTAATAAATACTACTGGAATTTAGGTTGTAACTAGTGAGTGTGTAACAGGAAGATCTTTAGATTACATGTCAGAGACCTCTGTTCTAATTCTAGCTCCATAAACTCCAAGATTCCTAATTTTTCTATGTTTTGAAATGGTTGGTAGTAACATGTTCCCTCCCTTCTTTCACATTTCACATTCTATATCTATATGTTGGAATGAAACATATGAAACATAATATAAGTTAAGTAAATAAAAACTGTTTCCCATTCCCCCTTTTCATTAGTGCCATGCCTTCAAGATTCACTTTATATACGTGTGTGTAGGTGTGTGTGTATGTATGAGAGAGAGAGAGAGAGAGAGAGAGAGACCAGGGTTTACAATTTCTCTTTAATTGTTGCTATAACAAACACTCTAAGTAATTTTTATCAGTGACTGTAATTTTTTCATGCATGGCAGTGTTCCAAGGGGAATATTCATTAGGTTATACAGGGATGAAAACTAGCAGCACGGGCTTATGCTGTCTAAAGAATGACTTTGAACAATGGCTTAAAATATTTTAAATAAAGGAATTGGTGGGCAGTAGTAAAGTAGCACAGGGTTTGAAGGATTCACTTGTTACTGAACAGTAATCAGGGAACTTCCTGGTTCTCACATAAAATGTTCTTGATATTTATCAATGATATAAATGAATGGTTAACTTTGTAACAAAAGCAAAGTACAAGAATCTGTGTACCCACCAAACATTTAGCTTTCAAAGATATTTCAGTAACCTCAGCGAACACTGTGTACTTTTTCATCTAGATCCAGAACATTTTGCTAACTTCACAATATGTGAAAAGACATAGTGGTACAGAGAGATAGAACAACTTCTCTGGTGTAAGAAGCAGAATACAGATCCATTTTAAAGTCTAATTTCATATTTAAGAGCTCAAATTCCCTGTGCATTATCAACAGTGTATATTTTTCCATCTACAGTCACAGCATTTTACTAACTCTACAATATGTGAGTAGACATAGTGGTAGCCAAAAGATAGAACAACTTCTCTAGTGTAAAAAGCAGAATCCCAGTCTATTTTAGGCTTGAGAAATTTTTAAATCTAATTTAGTACGTTTAACAACCCATATTCCCTATACATCTGGAGGAAAATTCATCGCAACATTATGCTCAGAGAGCAGAAGTTTTCTTCAGCTCAATCAGCCAGTTTCACAATTTAATTAATCTAAAAAGTTCCTCTGATCAGAATCACTATAAGAAAATGAAAAGAGTAACTCACAAAATATTCAGTTCATGGAGTAAATATTTGATTGCAAATAGCGTAATCTATGCTACCTACTGGGGGCCCAAAGAATAGGAAGTGTAGCTTTGCCCTGAGGAAGACCAGTATCTGTGGGGGAGAAATTCCCACAGCACTGACTGGTAGTTCTCAGGATTGCCCCAGTGCTGTGACTCATCACGGTAAAATGAAAAGGCAAAGTTTATTTTCTCTTCTATAGCAATTACCCCCTCAACACCCATTTAACAAATACAAAACTCTTCATCAAGAAATGACGGTGTTTGTGATTCCGGCTCATTGAGGAAGATTGCACTTCCTAATAGTCTCCGGAAAGGAAGTGGAAAGGGGCTATTGTTGAAGAGAGGGGTGACTGGGTCCCAGCAAATAGATTCTTGAGGTTGTTTGACAGGTTTCATTCCTACTGAAAAACCCAACAGAGGTCAGGACATCTGAAAAGGAATACATTACTGTGGTCGGGTGGCTCTGCTTTGATTGTTTTGCCCCTGAGCCTTGGAGAAGGACCTCAGAACTGAGTACACAAGCAGGATTCTACACAAGCCACAAACCAGATTACCTTCAAGGGCAATGTTATTTGAAAACCTGGCATGAGAATGAAGCAACTAGAATAAACTTCAAGAATCTCTCCTTCCCTTCCTCTTCCATGATACAGGATGAACTTCATGAGGCCCCAGGAAATGTGAACAACAACAATCAATAGCTGTCTAGTAATTAGTATTATACATGCTGAAGAGAGAATTCAGAGCAGGTACTGTGTGAAGATAAGTGGTGCAACTTTTTATCTGTAATTTATACCCTTTAAAATATACAGCCATAAATAAGGATATAGAAACATATTTCTGATAAGTACCAAAATAGAGAAGATATGTACATGTGCTATAATTTTTCATAGAAGAAAATTTCACCCCATTTCCTGAATAATAAGACTTATTTTATTACTTTAGTATTTCTTAACTGGAACATGTCTTAAAACTAATCCATATTTTTAATATTCTATGCATTTTTTCATTGCTTTAAAAAAAATCAAAGCTAATATCTCAGAACCAGAAAGTATCCTAGTTCTCTGTATTAAAATAAGAGGGGAGGGCTGGGGATATGGCCTAGTGGCAAGAGCGCTTGCCTCGTATACATGAGGCCCTGGGTTCGATTCCCCAGCACCACATATACAGAAAATGGCCAGAAGTGGCGCTGTGGCTCAAGCGGCAGAGTGCTAGCCTTGAGCAAAAAGAGGCCAGGGACAGTGCTCAGGCCCTGAGTCCAAGGCCCAGGACTGGCCAAAAAAAAAAAATAATAATAAGAGGGGAAGAAAGGCATCAGGGAAGAACTGATTATTTCAGTTGAATCAAAATATGAGCCATTAATAAAGTACTGTGAAGGCAGCATATGTGGAGATGGAGATGGGGGGAAATATTATGAGTGCAGGAGGACCTGAGCATTATTGACAAGCAACAATCTGGCAACAAAAATTATTGTTGAGCATTTATTTAGATGATATGTAAATGTATATTAACGAAAAAATATGTGAAAATGAATAAATGTCTTTACCAACTGATTTCTATGGGGTGAAGGCATAGCCAATGCTTTGGGAAAACAAGTAGGAAGTATATTCATTAATAAAATTGCAAATAAAAAGATGAAACCTGCCTCTGTTAACAGGTATTATGGTCTGCCTTTTGGACCTTGGAATTTTTGCAGTTTGTAACTACTTACATTTTAAATGTAAACTGGCAAATGAAAACCAAAGTGCATGGGGTTAGTAAATTTAATGCAATTCAACTGAATGTAATCTAGCTCTTTGTTTTGTAGGTTGACATTCAAGTGACGTTGTCCGTGGGTTCCAGCTCAGTTCGAGGAAGGCAAGGAAGTAAAGGGAAGTAGAGCTATGTTTGTACACAGGAAATGAAGTAGTATAGTACATTACAGGCTGTTGTTTTTGCTGGTCCTGGAGGTTGAATTTAGGTCCTGGGTGTTGTCTCTGAGCCTCTTTGTGCTTAAGTCCAGCAATCTACCACTTGAGTCACTTCCAGTGTTTTCTGAGTAGTTTCTGGGAGACATGAATCCCACTCTCAGTAGATGAATAGATCAAGAAAATATGGGCTGGGGATATGGCTTAGTGGCAAGAGTGCTTGCCTCATATACATGAGGCACATGAGGCCCTGGGTTCGATTCCCCAGCACCACATATACAGAAAATGGCCAGAAGTGGCGCTGTGGCTCAAGTGGCAGAGTGCTAGCCTTGAGCAAGAAGAAGCCAGGGACAGTGCTCAGGCCCTGAGTCCAAGCCCCAGGACTGGCCAAAAAAAAAAAAAGAAAATGTGGTATATATACACAATGGAATTTTATGCTTCCATCAGAAAGAATAATATTGCCCATTCATAAGGAAATAGAAAGACTTGGAAAAAGTCACACTAGGTTAAGTCAGACCCAAAGAAATATAGACTCTAATGGTTTCCCTCATTGGTAATATTTAGTACACGTCTAGGATAGTCCTAGCAGAGGATCACAATGTTTCAATGACTATGTACATATGTTTATATAAAATGATGTTAAGTGAAATGAACTCCAAGATATGGAAAGAAGTGGTTTATCATTGTTATTTTTAATGTACTTTGTGAAATTATTTCTTTTTTCTTTTGTTTATCTTCCCTGTGGTTTAGCCCTTGTTTTCACTGTATTTGATTTTGGGACCCTGGGTATTGTATATACATTTATCTGAATTAGAGAAGGGAAGGGGAACATCAAAATGGTGAGACAAAAGATAAATGGAAAACCAAAGCAACAGCAATACTCACAAGACAATATGATGGAAATTAACTGTACAACTCGATTGGGGAGGGAGGGTCGGGATGAGGGGAGGTGGGAGAAAAATGAGGGAGGCAATAACAAGTTTGATAAGAAATGTACTCACCGCCCTAACTATGGGACTGTAACCCCTCTGTACATCAATGTTACAATAAAACTAAAATAAAGTAAAAAGTAACCTAAATTAAAAAAAGAGTGTCATGGATTTTCCTGCCCTTGGCTAGCTTCAAACCACGATCCTCAGATCTCAACCACATTTACAGTTTTAATGAGATACTTGATATAGAAAATTTCTTTTGATTATTGTGATGTGTCATAGTCCTCATTTTAAAGATGGTAAAACTACAGAGTTAGCCTCCCTTAGATAAGGTTAATCAAATACGTAAATACTAGAGAATTGAGTGCAGATCATCAGAATCTCAATTTATATACTTTTCTCTAGTCTAAATATCAAAACCTCTAGCTATCTAATCCCAGTAAGAGTTTGTTGAAAGAAATAAACTTGTTTGATTTTTAACATTGTTTATGGAAGGAGTATTCAAACACATGAAACAAGGTATTATTTATCCTAGTGGTTTACATTAGAAAAACTCCACATCTTCATTGCTCAATTCTATATAAGAGGCTCTAACACAAATCACTAGCTTCTAGTTGCTGATGAGGAAGGTGACAGCTCAGTATCTGACTTACGCTAAGATCAGTACAATAACAAGAACAACAATCATATAATCCATGCCTGGGACTGCTAAAGCTTTCCATATCCTGGAAAACTGTTTTCAGTAGAGCTGGTAACCATACAAAACTGACAAACAAAAATAAAGCACATGTGGTTTATAAAGCTCTTTATAGAGTTAAGGCAAGCAAATTTAGTTGTAGCAAAACACACACAAGGAACAAAAGTCCTTTGGAATAAACATTAGTCATTAAATTTGTTGAAACACTGTGGATTTTTTTTTTAACCACTAAGTAACCCCCTAGTAATCAGTTTTGAATGCTGACAGCCTTTTTTTCCCCCTCGTTTCCTATTTCTGACTTCTGTAATTCCCTTCTTTAGCAACAGTACTCATATTCCAAACTAATTCTTTCCAAGGACTCTTGTCAGCAGCCAAGAAAACCCTAAATTCTATTTTCCTTTGACTAGTCATTCAGCGAAGTCAGTGTTGGACTTATGTCACATTTTCTAGTTGAAATGAACAGCTTCACAACTGGTGAAATGCAAGGTTCTGGATTAGTGAAGTCTCAAGTTTCCAAAACCAATTATGTTATTACTATTATAAAGTACACAGAAAGTCTATGCTGAAATTTTAGATAATTTATATTTTAGATATACTTTGAACTCATTTGTATGATAATTTTTATAAATAGCTTCAAATAGAAGTTTGAAAAAATACAACACTCTAGTACACTAAAATTATTATACAGATGAGAAAATAAAAGACATTCAAACCACAGAATTAAACTCTCTTCAAGAAAAGTATTTTGTTATTACATTATCACATTCAAAACACACACACACACACACACACACACACACACACACACACACACACAGCAGCCCAGTGCTTTCTGGCAGAAGTTCTTACTAAAATACTTTGTGACATTTTATTGAAAGGGTGGGTCTAAAATCTGTTGGGCATGGTAGTGATTCAACACACTTTAATTCTTTGCTACAGACTTAACACATCTATGAAAATTTCTCTTCGGGTACTTACAGAGTTGCCTGTCCAACACTGAAATATTCTTAACTGTACAAGTCAGAGCAGTTAAAAATCATAGGTCATTTTTTCAAATCTCCTCATATCAATTTTAAAGAACCTTTCTACCTGATTGTCAATTATCTTTTTAAACTTTTGTTTGATGTTTCTGTTACCTTAAACTTCCAAACAACATGGAACATGGTATTACCTGGTAACACTTGTTTATACAAACTCTTCTTGGAAATGCATATACCATTTTTGTCCTAGCAGTTTCATTTCTTTCCGGACTCTACTTATCTAGCTTTCCCATAGGAAAATCTTTTTTAATGAGCCTGGGAGAATGTGTGTGTGTGTGTGTGTGTGTGTGTGTGTGTGTGTGTGTGTGTGTGTGTGTGTGTGTGTTGCAAACTGCATAGCCTGCAGGAGATCTGTTATGGTTTGAATCTGGATTGTCTCTCAAGCACAGTGTGATGAACTTGGACCTCCAAGGTGCTATATAGGTAGGAGAATGGCCCCTGAGGGTGCTGCCCTTATCCGTTGAGATAATTAACCGCTGAGGAAGTGTAGTGTACCTGAAGAAAATGGATTACTAGGGCAAGCCTTTCAATGATATATCTTATCCTCAGCCCTTTGTCTCTCTTTCTTGTCTCTCTACTAAAACAGGAAACATTTTTGCTTGACTGTGTACTTACTCAACTTAAGAAGTCTGTCTCAACTTGAGCCAAAAGGCGATGACCCCAGTTGAGTATAAACTGCAACTTCAGAAATCATAAGCAAAAATAAATCTTTCAGACTTTAAGTTGATTTCTCTCAGCTTTTGTATCTTGGAGACACATAGGTGAATTTCTTTTTCTTCTCTCCTTACTCTTTCTTTTCTCCTGGCTTGGTACCCACTATGTAGCCCACGCAGGCCTAGAACTTGTAATCCTTCTGCTGTGACATCCTAAATGCTGAGATCACAGACATATATTACCATGCCTAGCTTTGACTGTCTTCAACTTATTGATATATTCCATTAGAAACTCACAGGCCACATTCCCACTGTTTGCTTAAAGAAGAGACAAATCTGTTATGGACAGTCTTCTTAGAATCACTGCCTCCTTCACAGTCAGGTGATATTTTCTTACCTTCAGCACTGGCCTTACCCTTTCACTCACCTGACATTCTTGTTGTTATGGGGAGGGAAGGGAGAGATTCCAAGTCCCCCCAAGAGTCCACCACTCAGACAGTCTCAAGCCAAAAGATGGGTTTATTGGGGAAGCAAAAGGCAAACTGACTGGCCAGGGACAGAGTGCAGACTCGGGAGCTTGGGGTTTATAAAGGTAAAAATGAGGCACAGATGTAGCAGGTTGACGCAGGGAGTCGAGCAGGCATGAAACAAGTTAAACAAGCCATTTACAGAAGCACAATTTTGGGGTCACGTTGACCTTAACTACTCCCCCAACATTTCCTACCATGTTTCCCTAGTCAAGATGGAGTCAGCGTACTCCCTACAACATTGTCTTTTGGGACCAAAGTGTTTTACATGTATCAAAGCCATGAGTGTCCAAGTGGAATGATCATGTCATGCTTGGTCAGTGCCTGAAGCTGTTGACAGGTTTGGCTATGGGGATTTCTTTGCATTATTGCTTCCATGGGATCACCTGAGAGTTCTCTTGCCTTTGAATGCAACCACTAAAGGCTCTTCAATGTACTAACATTGAATGCACTTCATTTATTCCTATGTTTTATTCATGAATGCTGTAGCACTAGATTATACTGGCATTTATACAATGTCAATAATGAGGCAAGGACTAGAAATGTACTTATAAAAAACAACTGATAAACTAAAAAAACAGCAGGGGGGTGGGAGTCTCTAGACAGACGGGACAAACCAAAGGACATAGTTATTTGTATCCTGAGGATAAAGATCATGTTTAACTGACTTTCATGGAATCAATACTGGCCCCTGAGTAGATATATAGAAGGGATAGAATTAATGTTTATTGAAAATAAGTAAATTAAATCTAAATTTTAGCTCTAAAATTTAGATTTACTGTTCATGAAATGAGGAAAAACATTTCCTTAAGGAGATGTCTGATAATGTTACTGCTACATTCTAGACCAAGAAAAAGGATTGCCATACAAAGATTGTATATTTACTTACACAATTTAAAAAAAGCTACACTTCTATTCTTTTTTTATGAAGGGTTTTGTTTGTTTAATTCATCTGAAAAGAACGCATATACAAAGAATTGAGACATGAGAAAGAATTGGTTCAATACTAATGAATCAACAAGAATTAGGATTTGAGGAACGTGGAAAAGATTACCTAAACATTTTTAAAAATCAGAAACTGCAACTGAAATAGCCTGATAAAATCCCTATTAACACTTATAATAAAAAGTCTTAATAAGACTCTTGCCTTTTTTTTTTCTTTATCAAACTGGAGAGCTTCAGCAGGTTGCTCAAGGCAACCTCATATGCAAGACATATACAAGACAGAAAAAAGGGATTCCCCTGACTGGTCCCCATGTTGGTTAAGTGTTGCCCTTCCACGGGTCCCAGCTTCTCAAGAAGCAGGCCTGGCAGCCTCATCACCAAAAAGGATGCCAGTCATCCCACAAGCATCTGCCTTCCAGTACCCCTCTCAGAGTTTCTCTGTGGGCCAGTCTTCAGCCGGCTTCTAGGAATATCACACTACTGACTTGCAATTCTATGCTAAGAATATAAGACAATGACTGACAGAAAAAAAAAATGTACGAAGTCAATCAATTTGGTGTATTTCAAAAGGTGCAATACTTTTCTTCTTTTATGTGTAAAAGAAGTTGGAAATGACTTCCCCCTCAAAGAAAAAAAAAAGCAAATGGCAAATGAATTTCCTTGGATTAAGTCACAGTCACATATAGAGTGCATCCTAGAAAAGAGGAGGGCAAGACAGTTTCCACCCACTTTCATGAGCTTCGTCAAATACTGGATCTACTCAAGGGTGGAGGTAAAAAAAAAAAAGGCAACTTTCAAAAAGGAGTATATTATTAAATGAGGCATTTACTATGCTCCTTCCTAAGAGCACCAGATGGGGAACACGTTTTCTACACTAGATCTAGGAAGTGGAATGTGCAGTTAATCCATCCTCCTCCCTGAGGGCTGTCCACTGGTTAATTAAAAAATAAAAACAAAAAAAAACTAAAAAATGAATCACACACACACAACCCCCCGCCCCCGAAAAAAAAAAAGCCTCTAAATTGACCCAGATTACTGTCTAAAATGGAACCAGGGAGCAGCTTCAACAATTCAAAATTAGTATGTTACAGTCACCACATGCATGCCTTGCTTTTAAACAAACAAAAAGGATTTTCTTGAAACAACAAAAGCTAGTACTGATCACTTTTCTGACAATACACAATTATCAAAATTAACTAGTACTTGAAAGGTGAAGGGGGGGCATATCTATGGGCCTTGTATCACATGAGGGCATGTGGGTAGGTGCAGGGCATCTGTCATTACTGCAGAAACGAATTTTAATTTTAGTTTGACTTAAAATTGCTTTTAGTATGATGCCGACACCAGCTGTGCAGAAAGGGCTCTGGAGAGATGTTCATAGCAGCACACACCTGCGGCTCTTCTTTGGTTCTGGAGGCTCCAGGGCAGCCAATATTGCTTCGTCAAACACATTCTTTAGGCCTGTGTAAGTGCAGAACACTCCACATACTTGACAGCCTGCAGATCATGTGCCAACTTTTCAGCAGTCTCTGGAGTGATAGGCTTCTGTTTGTTCTTGGCAAGTTTCTCAATAGTGGAGGGGTCATCTCTGAGATCAATTTGGGTCCCAACAAGCAGGAAAGGAGTCTTTGGACAGTGGTGAGTAATCTCAGGCACCCACTTTTCTTTCACATATTCAAATGAAGATGGAGAGACCACTGAAAAACAGACTAGAAATACATCTGTTTGTGGATAACTCAGCAGTCGTAATCTGTCATAATCTTCTTGTCCTGCTGTATCAAAAAGTCCAAGAGTATATGGCTCTCCACCAATCATAACAGTGACTGCATAGTTGTCAAAAACAGTTGGTACATATTCAGATGGAAAGTTACTTGTTGTGTAAGATATCAGGTGACATGTTTTACCAACAGCACCATCACCCACAATAACACACTTAATTGTCTGCATGGCAGAAATAGTTTTGTATCCACTTTAAATAGTCCAAATTTGATGATAACCTCAGTTTCTCTGCTGGGGCGTTGGCCTGCACTTCTATTCGTAAGGTGGAAAACTAGTAGCCAAAAGCTTGACCTTGAAAAATTCTGAGAATAAACTGTTTTTAAGTATGTTCTGTGTGATATTAATACACATTACAGATTTAAAACAAAAACAACAACAAGGATATCATCAGGAACTAAATTTAGGAAACACTCAGCTAAGACAGTCCTATAAAATGGCTTCTTTGGTGTTCGTGCATGTTTTAAATTTCTTTCAGCCCCCCAGACCAGAACCAAGGACCTCCTTCCTATAGGAGCTACTTGGAGTCTGGGGCTATGGTTCAAGTGGTACAATGCTGTCCCAATGAGTGAAAGGGCCTGAGTTCAAACCCTAGGAACCCTCCAAAATATGCTTCCAATGAAGGGTGATCTTGTAATTTATTGCCCAAACTAGGACAAGTTTCGAGTACAAGAGAGCACTGTTAACTAATTATACCAGTAAGTATAAACTCTGATTATTCCTGACAAACCATGGTGGGTACATAATATCCCTACTCTTAAGGCATCTGCTATCTTTGAAAGAACGACAGTGATATTAATTAAGAGATAAAACAGAGGCTGGGAATGTGGCCTAGTAGAGTATTTGCCTAGCATACATGAAGCCCTGGGTTTGATTACTCAGTACCACATAAATTGAAAAATCTGGATGTAGCACAGTAGCTCAAGAGGTAGAGTGCTACCCTTAAGCAAAAGCAGTTCAGGGACAGTGCTCAGGCCCTGAGTTCAAGCCCCAGGACTGACAAAAAAAAAAGAGAGATAAAACAACTTTTTGGCAGTACATATGTATAATATTACTATTTGTGTTGGAAAATAAACAATAGCAGGAAGATTGCAAAGGTCATTAAACATAATTATGTATTTTTATTTTTCTAACATTAGGGTCTTCATCATAGCTACAGCTAAGAAAATTACTAATAAGTGTAATCTTGTCTGGAAGCCTTCCTACTCTAAATATTAGGCATGCATCCATCAACATCCTTTTGTTTATATTATGAGTGATGGTGACAATGAAAATGACTTCAAGGAAAGGTGGCAATAGGGGCTTTGATGCAAAGAGGAGAAAAACTTCATAAAATAATCACAGTTAAGAAGTAATCTGGGCTGGGGATATAGCCTAGTGGCAAGAGTGCCTGCCTCGGATACACGAGGCCCTAGGTTCGAGTCCCCAGCACCACATATACAGAAAACGGCCAGAAGCGGCGCTGTGGCTCAAGTGGCAGAGTGCTAGCCTTGAGCGGGAAGAAGCCAGGGACAGTGCTCAGGCCCTGAGTCCAAGCCCCAGGACTGGCCAAAAAAATAAAAATAAAATAAAATAAAAAAGAAGTAATCTAAGTTGCAATCTTGCACTGCTCATAGAAATGTGAGTGGTCCTGAGAGCATAGGAATTTATATTTCCTAAGCAGATATTCTACTGCTTAAACTACACATTCAACTTTTATTGCTCTTGCTTTAGTAGGGTCTCACTGTTTTCTCTGGGCCATCTTAGAGTGTGATTCCCTGGATTGTACTTCCCACTTTAGCTGGACTGGAAGCAAGTGCTACCACACCTGATTTTATTCCGTGGAAAATCTGTTATCCATGCCAGCCTGGAATCACAATCCTCATGATCAGGCTGCTACCTAGCTGAAATGGCAAAGGTATACTATTATGCCAAGCTCCTTAGTTGTACAAAGGGTTTTCAATTCAACATGTATCACTTTAACCAAATGCACATCACTTGAATGGCACCTGGCATCTTATGATCCTAATATAATGCAGAGATCAATATTTCTGCATGTGTTGTTGCCTTGTCAAAAGGTGCAGGAAACTCACAGTGAAAGTCAATAACTACACAATTGACCTTTATACTTAAAAATATCACTTTTATGACAGACAAAAAAGAAAAATAAGTATGAAAACTGGTCTAGATCAAAAGAACCTTTTAAAAAAACATAGTAAATAAATACTAGGCATGCTCTAGAACTGAATCATGGACAATTGATGAAATTTAAAAACATACTATACTACAGACAACTGCATAAAAGTTAATGAACTTAAACATTCTTTTATGACTTTGTATCATTGTATTTTGAATATCTTTATCTTAGGAAGTACTAATGAGTTGGAGGTAAAAAAAAAATGTTAGCAACCATCTCCCAAGTGATTTGTAAGAAGTAATAATAATAAGAAAACATAAGAAATAAAAGAGAGAGAAGGGGGAAAGGAAGGAATAAAAGACAAGGAATGGGGGGAGGGGAGAAAAGAAACAAGGAAGAAAGGAGGGAGGTTGAAATGAAGAAAAGGAAGGAGAAAGGAAAAGGAAGAAAGAGAGGGAGGAGGGGAGAACAGAGGGAGGGAAGGAGATACCACCAAAAGAAAAGAATTGACAAATCTTCTTAAAATATATACATCCATTTCTCATGACAGTCCTATAAATCTTCAACTTATTTCAAAATAAGTAGTTAATAAGAATGATTATCTGGAATTTTAAAATTTCAGCTAGAATTTCTTCTACTTATTAAAAAAATCAAGAAGGCTTGTGAAATAATTTGTCCTCATGACTCTCTCATATGTTCTGTTATGGAAATATAAAACAAATTAGAGAAATGAGTTTATGATTAAATTAAAATAATTGTTATTATTAACACATTTTTAACTGAATACTTTTATAACAGTACAAATTTTGGTCATAATTATAACACTTTTTTCTAGGACGTGATCTAAAAGTAGCTCAAAGTTTTGTGGAAATGGTATTTTAAACTAATTCAAACCAGCAACTATATGGTAAAGTCTATCAAATGCTAGCAGATGCACTAAGCACCTGGAAAACTAAAAAATAGAAATGTAGAACTTATCTTTGAAGAGTTTAGAATTTTTTCTGGCTGAAAATGTTTACATTCATGAGCTAAAAATAACTAAATGGATGTGGTTTAGTGTGCAAGTGTTAAGTATGGATCAGCTCTGTTTAAGGGGAGTATAATAAAGACCACATACGTGACTTTTAATTTTCTATAAGCCACATCAAAGTAAGTAAAATACATATATGATGCTAATTTTGTAATATGTTATTTAATCCAATATATCTGGAATATTACCTCAAAGTTAATCAGTATAAAATAGCATTTTATATTATTTTTATACTACATGCTGAGATATCTTACATATACTTTATACTTAATTCAAAACAACTGCATTTTGGGTACACATGTGGCCAGTGGCTACTATTTTGGACACACAAAGTGTAAATAGTTGTGGAAGAATTTCTTCCATAAAATATGGCACAGTGTATCTTATCTGGGTACATTGGAAACTGTATATACTGGTATTAGAACTAGGAAAGTGAAATGGAATATCAAAACCAAGAGACAAAGGTTAAAAAGGCAAATGACTACAAAAGCAATACTTGCAAAACCATTTGGTATAAACCAACTGAAAGGGGGAGGTGGGAGGGGGAATGAGGGAGGAGGTAACAAACAGTACAAGGAATGTACTCAAGGCCTAATGTATGAAACTGTAACCTCTCAGTACATCACTTTGACAATAAATAAATAAAAAATGGCACAGTGGTTTAGAAATTGCATCTATATAGCCTTTCAATAAATATAATCCATGCTCTTATCATCTTGTGAATACAAATGAGCTTTAACAAAACAGTAACCATTTAAATTTGTATTTCATGGGACAAAAGCCTGTTGCAAAATTTTCTTTCATCACAATTTTTTAATTTTATTGCAAAGGTGATGTACAGAGGAGTTACAGTTACATAAGTAAGGTAATGAGTATATTTCTTTTCGAACCGTGCAAGCCCCTCTGTTGTTTTCTCCCAGTTTCCTTCCCTCAACTCTGCTTCCCCCCAACTTGTCAAGTTCATTTCTCACATAGTGCTGTGCATTGGTTCACCCTTTGTCCCACCATTCCCTTCTCCAAATCATATAAACTTACATACAAGACAAAGGGTACCAAAATCAGAAATAGTGATAAGCCAAAGGGGGAGAAAAATTAAAGAAAAGAGAAATAACCCCAAACAGTACACTTAAAAAAAATCCCCAAACCCAGAAACGTCTTGTTTCTATATCCTGGAGTTCATTTCACTTAGCCTCATTTTATATGATCATATGAATACAATAGCAATTAGGCTATTGTGATTCTTTGCTAGAACTATCCTAAACACATACTAATTATTACAAGTGAGGGAAACCATGGAGCCTATGTTTCTTTGGGTCTGGCTTACTTCACTTAATATGAGTTTTTACAAGTCTTCCTGTTTCCTTACAAATAGGCACTGTCATTCCTTCTGATGAAAGCATAGAATTTCATTGTGTATATATACTATATTTTTTTTGTCCACTCATCTACTGAGGGGCATCTGGGTTGATTAGTGATGGTAAATAATGCTGCAATGAATATGATTGTGCTGGTAGTTTTAGTGTGGTCTTGTTTGTGATCCTTTGGGTAAATGCCCAGGAGTGAGATACCTGGGTCATACTTTTAAGATTCTTGTGGGATATGCTCACAACTAATCCTTTGGGCAACCAGGGTTGAGAAGCCACTTAAAGGGGTGCATCATCACTGACAAAAGCTCACAGTACATCCCAATCCTGTAGGTAAAGGATCAAAATTGCTACTACAGAAGCCAGTCACTTGTGGCTCACATCTATATAATCTTAGTGAGATCTAGCCTGGGGAATCTCAGTTTAGAGACAGACAGACTTATCTCTAACTAACCAACAAAATGTCAGAATTGTAGACTTGGTCATCTAGTAAAATGCCACCTTGGGGGCAAAAGTATAAAGCTTTGCATTCAAGCCCTGGTATTTTGCATGTGTGCGTGCGTGTGTGTGAACACACACACGCACACACACACAAATGGTTCCACAGTACTGTGAAAAAGGAAAATAACCTTTATTTAGTTGTCACTTGTAGCTGAACTACCCATGATACATTAACAAGAAAGAAAAGTTGTTTTTAGAAATAGTATAATCTTTTAGAAAGGCTACAGACAAGGGGAAAGGAGCACATGAATGAAGGATGATGGAGAGAATGTAGTAAAGAATTCATAGTATGTACCACAAAATTAAGAAAAGTAGGCATGGGGTGGGTAGAAGGAGAATGACTATTGAAGTGGCAACAATGAACAAGGTGCATTGTACTCACAAATTGCTTTGTTATAGTACCTCCTTTGCACAACTACTTGAAAATAATAAACATTTTTTAAAAGAAGTAGATCCTGGCTGGGGATATAGCCTAGTGGCAAGAGCGCTTGCCTCGTATACATGAAGCCCTGGGTTCGATTCCCCAGCACCACATATACAGAAAATGGCCAGAAGTGGCGCTGCGGCTCAAGTGGCAGAGTGCTAGCCTTGAGCGGGAAGAAGCCAGGGACAGTGCTCAGGCCCTGAGTTCACGGCCTAGGACTGGCCAAAAAAAAAAAAAAAAAAAAGAAGTAGATCCTGCCTTTAGTCTACTCTTCCTGGGGCAAATCATTTAAATCCATTAGGACAACAACTAGTTTTGCATCTTCCTTCCAAACTCTATGTCTTCCTTACTCTATTAATGAAAAAACTATTATCTTTTGTCTCTTCCTTCTCCTTAAACATTCCTACCATCACATAAGCCCAGTAGATTGCTACATCCTGGCAATTCTATTTCTAACATATGTAACTCATCTATATCCTCCTTTACATTCTGAATATCATATCCTAAATCTGTCTTCCTTTTACTCTTCTCAGATTTCAATAATAGATTCAAAAAGAGACAACAGAATCTTTGCCACAGAAAACATTGTACATACATGTGATAAATGAAACTCCCTTGCTAACTTACTTTTATTAAAGAATAATTCTCATCATTAAATTCTTTGCTCAAAAACTTCTACTACTTCCCCATTATGTACAATCAGAACTAAGCTCTGGTTTCATGTCTCAGTGCATTATAAATCTCTATATGACTCATGTTCCTTCTGAGCATTCTACTGTGTGATTACAGCCCCATTCATCCCAATCCCATGACTTGGCCCACACCCTTCACTTAACCAGAAACCTCTCCCTGACTCATCTTGCCACCTGTCTTTCCAGCTGTCTGTCCAGCTTTAATATTACTCTTTTTACAAAGTCTTTCTTGAAACCTCCATGATGACGTTATGTAAAGATACTATTACGGAAATTATTTCCAAATACCAGTCTACAAGCTCTTGATAAAAAGTTATAGGATATCGGGGCTGGGGATATGGCCTAGTGGCAAGAGTGCTTGCCTCCTATACTTGAAGCCCTGGGTTCGATTCCCCAGCACCACATATACAGAAAATGGCCAGGAGTGGCGCTGTGACTCAAGTGGCAGAGTGCTAGCCTTGAGCAAAAAGAAGCCAGGGACAGTGCTCAGGCCCTGAGTCCAAGGCCCAGGACTGGCAAAAAAAAAAAAAGTTATAGGATAAATATTTATTTCATGTGATAAAATGTGGTGAAATGTTCTCCTTTTTTCAGTATTATATCCAGCCTGATTGTAGTATTAAAGGCCCAATTTTTTATGATTAATTTGTTTAAAAAAATAAAAGCACCTTAAGTGAAGTGAGCCAGACCCAAAGAAACATGGACTCTATGGTCTCCCTCATAGGGAATAATTAGCACAGGTTTAGGCAAGTCACAGCAGAGGATCACAAGAGCCCAATAGCTATACCCTTATGAACACATAAGATGATGCTAAGTGAAATGAACTCCATGTTATGGAAATGATTGTTATATCATGGT
The DNA here is from genome assembly GCF_023159225.1 of Perognathus longimembris pacificus. Classification (NCBI taxonomy): domain Eukaryota; kingdom Metazoa; phylum Chordata; class Mammalia; order Rodentia; family Heteromyidae; genus Perognathus; species Perognathus longimembris. The sequence continues at coordinate 131,669,695 of NC_063162.1, read as the reverse complement.
TGTAACTACTTTCAACGTGCTATGTGTAACCGTAGCTTCTATTATTGATGATCTTCTTGTATCCCCTTCCTGTGGTGTACCTGCACTATCTCTGTATCTTATCTGAGTACATTGGAAACCGTGTATACTGGTATTAGAACTAGGAAACTGAAAGGGAATACCAAAATTGAGAGACTCACGGTAAAAAAAAGACAAACAACTACAAAAGCAATACTTGCAAAACTGTTTGGTGTAAATGAACTGAACATCTCATGGGGGGTGGAAGGGAGAGGGGAGGGGAGAGGGGGGAATGAGGGAGGAGGTAACAAACAGTACAAGAAATGTATCCAATGCCTAATGTATGAAACTGTAACTTCTCTGTACATCAGTTTGACAATAAAAATTTAAAATAAATAAATAAAAGCACCTTTGTCTGAATAGCATCCTTTATTTTGTATGTGTAAGTGATCAAGTTCTTTTACAAACCTTTTCTTTTAGAGATCAGAAGAAGCTATTTTATTTGCAAAATGTTTATGAAAAGTAGAAGGCATACAGATGTTTGTATCTCAAAATGTCATGCACAAGGTGGGTAACTATAGCAGATATTGTGATGTATCTCCCAGATCCACCCTGAATTTGTCACCCCAGCTTGATACCCTGAAGGTTGTTGGTGCCAAGATTGTACCTTGAACATAATAGATAAGGTTAACACAGGTTAACTGAGGAAGAGCCTCCTCTTAAAACTCATAATTCTCCTTGGCAGTAGAGGGAGAGGAAATATTATACATATATAAATAATACACTAATTATTTGTGTTTTTCTTATTGTAATCATAGCACAGAAATTCTACTTCAACACTGATGATTCTTACATTCAATTTATAAGCTGGCATGAAGAATCTAATTTAAAATATCAAGATGATACAATATCTACTTTTAAGGGCTCAAGAGAGTCTAAAAAGTTAAACAGACTAGAAGCTTCTTGAAAGATAGAGTAGGTTGTGCAAATCTTAGCATAGAAATGAAGACTACCTCCTTTTCTGGCATCATATTCAAAGGAACTGACATATACTCTCCTCAGCTGGCCACTGTCAGAATGGGTCAGATCCTTCTTTGATTCCAGAGGAGCTAGTCTTCAAATACAAGATTCAGGGAGTGACTTCTTGGTGAACTTGGATCTCATTTCTACCTCATTTAAAGATGGCCAATTTCTAAATTGACAATCTTACCAAGACTACATGCAACAGAAATATAGCCTCGCTTGGCAACTGAAATGCTATTACTAAAATTAGGGCAGTGCAGATGCACAGTGCGTGCTTCCTGCCTTATATGAGTCTGTCAGATGACATAGGCACAGAACATTCCCAGACTCTTGATCTCCGGTTCAGAGGAGTGTTGGAGCAACTGTTGCCCAAAATGCAAATACAACCCAAAGGTTCCAGAAAACTTTGCATATTCATGAATGCTAAATAAGCAAAGTAGCAAATATAAATATTTAGGTTCTAACAATCAAATCTATAAAAATTAAGTGTGGTGGCATTGCTTAAATGAGGGAGGTCAACTTTGGTTTTGGTCATTGAAATGTGATCATAAACACTTTGTCTTTTATTTTCCAACTTTTTTTTTTTTTTGCCACTCCTGGTGTTTGAACTCAGGGCCTGAGCACTGTCCCTGGCTTCTTTTTGCTCACTCTGCCAACTTGAGCCACAGCACCACTTCTTGCCTTTTCTATATGTGGTGCTGAGGAATTGAACCTAGGGCTTCATGTATACGAGGCAAGCACTCTTACCACTAGGCCATATTCCCAGCCCCCTTTTTCTTTTATTTTACTATGGAGATGTAGTATTTACATGACATATGATTCTGGTCAAATTAATTGGCTGCTTAATATGAAATAATTTATTTTTCTGTCCCACCAAAGTTCATCTTACTCTTACATGTTGTTGTTATTCTTTGCTAAGTTTATTTATATACTTTTGTAGTTGGGTTGCCAGGAAAAATACAAATATCCAGTTAAATTTGAATGCCAGATAAGTAACTTTTTACTATAAATTGTTCCAAATATTGCATGGGATACATTTCTACAAATCATCCTTGTCCTTAAATGTCTTGTTTTCTCTTTTCTAAATCTGGCAATACTGGGCTGGGAACATGGCCTAGTGGCAAGAGTGCTTGACTCATATACATGAAGCCCTGGGTTCAAACCCCCAGCACCACATATATAGTAAACAACCAGAAGTGGCGATGTGGCTCAAGTGGCAGAGTGCTAGCCTTAGGCAAAGAGAAGCCAGGGACAGTGCTCAGGCCCTGAGTCCAATGTCCAGGACTGGCCAAGAAGAAGAAGAAGAAGAAGAAGAAGAGAAGAAGAAGAAGAAGAAGAAGAAGAAGAAGAAGAAGAAGAAGAAGAAGAAGAAGAAGAAGAAGAAGAAGAAGAAGAAGAAGAAGAAGAAGAAGAAGAAGAAGAAGAAGAAGAAGAAGAAGAAGAAGAAGAAGAAGAAGAAGAAGAAGAAGAAGAAGAAGAAGAAGAAGAAGAAGAAGAAGAAGAAGAAGAAGAAGGAAGAAGAAGAGAAGAAGAAGAAGAAGAAGAAGAAGAAGAAGAAGAAGAAGAAGAAGAAGAAGAAGAAGAAGAAGAAGAAGTAAAGTTGGTAACCTAAATTGTGTATAATAAAAATCTCAAAAAATAAATCTGGCAATACTATTTGTGATTATACAGCTGGTATTTTTGGTGGTCTGGCATTCACTCTCCCTATGGCTGGCAACTATAGCTCTCTTTTCCTTTAGAAAACCACCTACATCACTGTAGGTATATGTGGTATGGGTGGAACTAATGCATTTTCCCCAGGTGTATGACTCAAGCTGGATTATTCAGAGCACTGTAAATGCCACGCCAGAGTGATCAGGTAATTGTTATATGAGTCTGTTCAGGGCAGTGACTTCAGAATTTTACTGCACTCATAGGAAAGGGAAGGATTTTTTTTTCTTGCTTTTATATATTTTATTTGTTTTCAATGAAGTTATTGTTAAGTTTTCTGGTGATACAGCCTGTAACTGCAAGAAGCTAACACCTGGTGATAGGCTAGCCAATTATGATGCTATACCCAAGAAGGCTGACAAGTGAAAAATGAAGGGCCGAGGCCTAATATTTTAAGCCTGCATCTAGTTAAGTGTGAAGAAGTCTATCTTGGGCTTTTCAATTATTAGTTAATAAACACAGATCACTTTCCTTTCAAAACAAGCAAGTTATATTTCTACCAACTATTGTCATGAGGCCCTTTGACAAAGATATCTTGAGGCAATAAAAGTTATATACAATAATGTTACCAAGTAGAAATTCAGAAACATAGTAGGACTAAATAAGCCTTAAAGGTGAACAGTGTAATATTTCCAATGAATATGTATTGTATGATAGTATAAGAAATGCTTGTAAACAGTAGATAAATACTAACTTTAATAGGTTAGCATCTTAAACTATCTAAAAAATACAGCTGACATATTAATCTTGGTGTTCCTTTAAAAGGTATTTGTAACCAGTGGCAGTGATTCAAGCCTGTAATCTCTACTACTTGGAAAGCCTAGGTCAGGAAATGGAGGTTTAAGGCCAGTAGAAGTGTAAAAGTTCAAGAGACTCCATTTCAACCAATGGCTGAGAACAATTGCTTACAATGGTTATTCCAGTTACTGAGTGTTGCTAACTGCAACCTAGGGCAGCAGGACAGGATATTTGGAGCCAAAGGAACTTACAAAAACACAGAGACATAGACAGATAAAGTGACAGCGGTGCACCAGGGGTCCCCAGGCTCACTGGGGCCCCAAGTTCCCACAAGCAAGCATATTTCTTTTGGGTTCACACAGGGAGGGTTACCATGTATACATGCAAAAGTAAAGCATCTATATTAATATTACAATCAGAGTCAAAATATAGTTTGTGAGAGACATTGGTTCCCTTATTCTTTTTTTTTTTTTTTGCCAGTCCTGGGGCTTGGACTCAGAGCCTAAGCACTGTCCCTGGCTTCTTTGTGATCAAGGATAGCACTCTGCCACTTGAGCCACAGCGCCACTTCTGGCTTTTTCTATACATGTGGTGCTGAGGAATCGAACCCAGGGCTTCATGTATACAAGGCAAGAGGCAAGCACTCTACCACTAGGCCATATTCCCAGCCCTGGTTCCCTTATTCTTTTGAGTCAGGTGACTGCAGCCCAGGGAAAGTCCAGACATAATGTCCACCCAAGGTTAAGCTGTCAGCTCTTCTGTCCAGCCTCCTAAGTCTCCAGCACCCAAGGTCCAGCTGTCAGCCTTTCTAGCCCTAAGGAAGGGAGGGCATCCAGTCTCTTAAGTCTCTCCAGAGCTGTCAGTCTTAACCCTTGCATGGCCAGCTCTCAGCATTCCAGCCTTTGTAACCTTTTCCAGATTTCACAGCTCAAGTTCAAAGTTCGCTACAACTGAGAAAGCACTCTAGCTGGGCAGAGTGGTATATGACTGTCACTCTTGGCAACACAGGGAAGCACAAGTAGGAGCGTTGTAGCCCGGGCCAGCAGAGCATAAAGTAAGACCTATCTTTGAAAATAACCAATGCAAAAAGAGTCTGAAGGTGTGGCTCAAGTGGTAGGGTGCCTGAATAGAGAGTTTGAGACTCAAGATGTTTTTATTAGAATTAGAATATAAATTATTTTTCCAGAAGTATGAATATGTCAAACATTGTAAAGTTGTTACAAAAATGTCCAAAATTTTGATAGCATTGATGAAGTTGATGTGATTGTGTGTCAAAAGACTGTATTTTATATTATAAAAAGAAATCATGTCAATCCTTCCAGAAAGCCTATTCTTTCTCTGCAACTAAATTCCAAAGGTAATATCTTATTTAGCACTTTTATGGAGACCATTAACTTATATTACTTAAGAAAAATATCCTCTGCAGTACCTTCACAATCAAATAAATTGTTTTGCATACAAGTGAATTTCTGGTATTGTCTTATAACTATCTTCTATTAAAGTCAAGAATGTTTAAAATATAACTTTCTGCATTTGGTTTTATGAGACTTAGAGGACCTAGTTTAATCAAGAAATGAACTTAGGTTCCCTAGGGCTTCCAGTGGAGTGCATTTCCATTGAAAACTCTTTTAAGTCCTTCATTTCTTACTGGGTTTTGAAAGTAGCTGAATAGGAAAAAAAAAATTATGCTGCCTGAGGAGATCTTGGAATAGTAGTGTTCTGTATTGGTGGTGGAAGACAAAGTCACGTGCTTTGAAAACCAAAAGAATTTAAAAAAAAAAACAAGTATTATTGATGGCAAAAAGAAAACAATGTATATAACAATTCAGAGTTCTGCTGCAGCTATATTTAACAACCTTTTTAATTAGGCACAGTATCAGCATAATGTCCCTCAGAATTAAAGTTATTAGAAATGTAAGTGCAGTAAGCCTTTCAATTTGAAATTATACATATTGAAGCTGGAGAGAGGGAAAATAAGAACTTCATTGTTATCAAAAGAACATGTAACATAATGGAACAATAACAAAAGGGAAGTGAGAGAAGGATCAAGAGCTGTCCTTATAAGGCTCAGCTTGGGAAGGAAATCAAAATCTCTTAAGAATGGTAAGCAATAACAAAAACCTAAATAACAGGAGAGTATGATAAATATATCTAGATAATAATCTTCCTTGGCTTCATAAGAAAGCAGGAAGAGTATATTGTTAGCTATTTTTAGGTAGAGTCAACCATAGCCTTGGTTTTACTAAGTGTGAAAACTAAGATAAAAACCAAGCTTAAGTATAGAAGGGTAGATTGCAAAGCAGTTGATCTTTGGACTTTCAGTTTCTGTTTTTTCTTAATTCAATATTTGCCTTCTACTGGGTTGTGAAAATATAATTTCATTGAGAAATTTAAGGAAACTAAGATGAAAATTAAGCATAATCATTAGAATAACAGTCCATAAGTCCCTTTGTTCTCATGTTCATCAAACAGCAGATATCCAATACTGACAAAAGTAATAAATTATGTGCCTTATGAGTAATTACTTTTTAAACACAGACTTACAAAATCTGTAATATAGAATCATATTCTGTCCACTTTTCTTCTTATTTATACTGACATCCTTCATATCCTACTTCAACCTGCTTAGAAAAGAAAAAAGTTGAAGAGTCTAAATCAATGTACAAGAGAGATATGTACATGCTCACATTGTTTGCAGCTCTGTTCAAAAAGGTGTCCAAAACCAGATGAATATACAAAAAAAATTCCACATATGCCATGAAGATTATTCAGCCATAAGAAAAATAAAATTATGGAAATTATGTCATTTGCAAGCAAGTGTATAGAGCTGAAGATCACCATGTTAAACAAGAAAGCTCAAAAATCCAAATATCATGTGTTTTTGCTCATTTTCAGAATTCTAACCTATAAAATATGACCTATAACTGTGAGTCTGTTGGGAGGATTAAGGTAGGGGAAAGAAAAGATGAAAGAAAATGATAGAAGATGAATAAGAATAAAATACAATGTGTCTAGTATTATGTGTTCATAAGGCTCCATAGCTATTGGGCTCCTGTGATCTTCTGCTGTGACTTTCCTAAACTTCTGCTAACTATTCCCTATAAGGGAGACCATATAGTCCATATTTCTTTGGGTCTGGCTCACTTCACTTAGTATAACTTTTTCCTAGTCCTTCCATTTCCTTACAAGTGGGACAATGTCATTCTTTCTGATAGAGGCATAAAATTCCATTGTGTATATGTACCACATTTTCCTGATCCACTCATCTACTGAGGGGCATCTGGGTTGGTTCCAGATTCTAGCTATGACAAATTTTGCTGCGATGAACATTGTTGTGCTGGTGGCTTTAGTGTGATTATGTTTGTGGTCTTTTGGACAGATACCCAAAAGTGGGGCTGCTGGGTCATAGGGGAGTTCTATGTTTAGCCTTCTGAGGAATCTCCATACTGCTTGCCAGAGTGGCTGAACCAGTTTACATTCTCACCAACAATGAAGTAGGGTTCTCTTTTGGCCACATCCCCTCCAACAGTTGTTATTGTTAGTTTTCTTAACTCCATGTTATGGAAACGATTGTTATATCACAGTTGTAAATACATTCAACGTGCCATATGTAACTGTTGCCTCTATTATCGATGATATTCCTCTATCACCTTCCTGTGGTTGTACCTACACTACCTTTGTATCTTATCTGAATATATTGGAAACCAGGTATACTGGTATTAAAACCAGGAAATTGGAAGGGAATACCAAAATCGAGAGACACAGGGTACAAAAAGACAAACAACTACAAAAGAATACTTACAAACTGTTTGGTGAAAATGAACTGGACAACTGAACAACTCATGGGAGGGAGGGGGGAGGGAGGAATGAGGGACGAGGTAACAAACAGTACAAGAAATGTATCCAATCCCTAATGTATTAAACTGTAACCTCTCTGTAATTCAGTTTGATTATATATATATATATACACACACACACATATATATACACACACATATATATATATATATACACACAATGTGTCTAGTACCAGCAGGAGAAGGTAGGGATAGAGAAACAAAGAATGTGAATGAGAGTGAATATGTCTGAAGTACCTTCTATTCATGTATGAAAACAGAACAACGAAAGCTATTGAAATTGTTTTAAGAAGAGAGGAGTATCAAGAAGGAAGATGGAAATATAAGGCTGATGGGGGTACATTGTATGCACATATAGAAATGTTGCAACTTATACATTAAATATATGTTAATAAAAATAACTACAATAAGAATAGGAAATGTCTTATATAAGTAAACTATAATCTTTGTTGTCATATTTTTCACCATTTGAGTGATAGTTAATTTTTCCATTTATAGCTCTACTAAGTCACACATTTTCACAAATACATTTATTTTTACTTGAGAAACTGGTAGTTGATTAAATGTATATTTCAAATGATCAATAAAATATTCAAAGCAGTGTCTAAGTAATGTTGCATTTTTGCAATAGATATTTATTTAGACTACTTAAATATGATTAGCTATTCTGAGGCAATATGAAACATTCAGTAATAGTTGTCATTTTCAAAAGAAAACAGATTGTTATGTATTGAAAGTGAAATGAAATTAAAATTAGAGAAGAGTGGTAACTGGAAAAAGACCTTTCAATAAAGAAGTGGGAAATTTGAAGAACTTACCTAGCTACACAGATAACTTTGACATTTACATCTAAGTAGATGAGAATAGTATTCTCAGACATGACTCAAATACATAGCATTTAGAGATTGCTAAATATCCAGTGTTATTTTACAGAAACGGAAATAAAAAGCTACCATAAATCTTGATTAGTTCTTAGAGTTCTGAGTAATCTTCCCTTTGTGCCTCTTCTTTCTTTTCTACCATTTCTTGCATTCTTCTTCAAGTATTAGCCAAAATTCCCATTGAGAATTAATGCTATCCAGGGGAGGATCATAACCATGAAAACTACATGGGCATGCTCATAAAAACATAGGTCTATTTAGAGTCAAATAATGAAATAAATAAGTAAAAGGAGTTTAATGTTCTTTCTTTAAACTGTGAAGTAATGACAAGTTACATTGTGGGCAGAGAGGAAAAAGGAATTAAGTCTTCTTAATTCACAGACGGTTTCACAAAAGTAGTAATGACTTGACCTAAATATTGAGGGAAAGCTTGCTTGGCAGGAAACAGAGACGAAATAGAGAATATTCTAAACAAGAAGAGGCATAAGAAAAGGTGGTCAGTTCAGGCAATTGCCAGTACTGGTGAAGGGTGAGAAGCTGGGGTGGGAGGAGGAATATCAGAGAATGAGGATGAAGTCAGAAGGGACTGGTAATAAAGGGCCTCATATGTCATGGGAAAGAAAATCTTATCCTGTAGCAATAAAGAGCCTCTGAAAAAATTTCGTTGGGAACACTAACATGCATATTGACAACAAACTACAGGATTAATTGAAGGCTAGACAGAGACTAAAAACAAGAAGTCTAGTCAATTAGTCTGTAATGTTTAATTTAGAGTATTCAAAAAAGAAATGAAAAGGAGATGATGATAAAAGCTAATGAGGTAACATTGGCAGGATGTGGGATTGGAGGTTGCAGGGCAAGAGCACAGTAAGTGTTGAGAGGAGTAGAAGGTTTTAAGTTTTCTCATCATAAGAACATGTGATGGTGTTTGCTATTTTCACTAAGGGAACCCTGGAGGAAGAAAGGTTTGCATGTGATAACTTTGTGGCACTATCACTTGTAGCTATAGTATCACTAGGTTATGCGTTCTACTGCCAAAGGACTCAGAGTTGCCTAAACTCTCTTACCGACCTTGCAGAACATGTTATTGTTAACAATACCTCTCGTAAGCTATGGAAGAAGTAAATAAAATGAAAGCACTAAATGTCATGTCTAACATGTTTTTATTGTTCTGATGAATAGGATTAATATATTAGCTTCCTCATTTTTTGGGACTCTTAGTATCATCAAAGCCAAATAAAGAGGCTGGGAATATGGCCTAGTGGCAAGAGTGCTTGCCTTGTATACATGAAGCCCTGGGTTCAATTCCCCAGCACCACATATTTAGAAAATGGCCAGAAGTGGCACTGTGGCTCAAGTGGCAGAGTGCTAGCTAGCCTTGAGCAAAAAAAAAAAAAAAAAAAAAAAGCCAGGAACTGTGCGCAGGCCCTAAGTTTAAGGCCCAGGATTGGCAAATAAATAAAAATTAAAAAAATTAAAATTAAGAAAAAGTTTTTTTAAAAGCCAAATAAAAGGCAGAAAGATGGTAGAACTCTGAAGAATTCATATTTAAGAGGTAGGGCCATACAGAGCACCTACCATATTGGTAGATGGTAGGCAACCTAAAGGGACAAAATGTCAGATTTATCAATATGTCACATAACCAAAGTTATAAATGTTTTGTGGAAGCTCATAGGTAATAGGCCATTAAAAATTGAGGATGGAAACAAGCTCACATTATTTGATTAATGAAATACAGTCGAGAAATGTAGACATTTAGAGAATGTTACAGTTTTTAGCTGTTTGGCTATAAATAGGAAAGATATAAGTTAGTAGGTGAATCACTAAGACAGTACATTTATTTATTCATTTGTTTAAATTACCTAAGTGTTTTAATCCAAGCAGTTATTATTTTAATTTGAAGGATAATTGAGAATTTTTATACATCGGTCAAAAAGACACATGAAGGAAAATGACAAAGGGAAGATGGCACAAAGATGGAGCAAGAATATAGACAAAAGTAGAATATAGCAAAGCAAAGGTTTTAAGAAGGACCAAGTATTAGGCTTCCATGAACATGGAGATTCCAGACCTATGGATGTTTGAGCTATATTTATTGTCACTTAAAGAATTTCCTGGGCTGTAAAAGGATTATTAGGTTTCATGCTAGTAGAGTATACTGTGTGTAGTATGATAAGGAAAACTAGATTTACCCAAGTACTTACTGGAAATCAATCCACTATTTGGCAACAAACAAGAAATATTAGTATACCCAGCTTCAGGTATTATGGAAAATTCTTGGTTCAGAGACAGATAAGATACTGGCAGAAATTACCATTCAGAACAGTGGTCACTATAAAGGGTTCAACATACCATAACAAGATGTTAACATGTGGAGGAATTAGAATTAGAAATCTAGGAAAAGAAACATCAGATAAGTCCATTAGCTGTAAAACTGATAAAAGGCTATTCCTTGGATGCAAAAATCTTTAACATAATATTTAAAAGAGAATTAAGAAGTATGGAAAGAAAAAGACAAAGGACATCAAAAGTCAGTTTTCCTCCAGGAATACAAAACTGTTTCAACATTTAAAACTCAGTTAGTCAAATATCAGCATAATTAAAGACCTTATGAATTTAACAGATATAGAAAGAGCATTTCACAAAAGTTACCATTCATTTACAATAAAAGCTCTCAACAGACTCAATTGAGATTAGATGAAAATTTCAACTTCATATAGGACAACCAGTATTATTCTTAATAACCAAAACAAAAACAGAATAAAGAATATCACTGATACCGAAAGACAGTTGGTAAAATTCAATGAATAGTACACACACACACACACACACACACACACACACACACACACACATTTGCTTTTACTAAAAACTAAAGAAAATACATTTTAGTCCATGTAATATGATTCAATATACCCCAGAGCTTAAATGGTTGAGCAGCTGTCTAGTATGCTTGATGCTGAGTTCAATCCCTAGTGGTACATAAACAAACAAATAAATGACTGCCCCTGGGTTTAGAGTTGTGATCTGAAAAAGTGCAAAAAGGTACAAAAAATTTTTCAGTCTTACTAACTTATTCAGTGCTATCTTAACTATTCTCAAATTTCTCACAACTATATTATTTGAGGGTTAAAAAGTACAATTCCCTATACAAGTTTTAACCAACTTTTTTTTTGTAAAGGGCAGATAATATATGTTTGAGACTTTGTAAACCATAAAGTTTCTGTTGAAATGCTTCACCTCTGCTGTTTGTTGCCCTAAAGTTTTCTAGAATGTCTGTAGATTTTAGATACTAATAACCAAGAAACAAGAACTTGATTCTCAGTTTTATGATGTTGTTTTTCCATTTGGGATATTAATGAGAATTTTTTCACCTCTGCCTCCTTAGAATAAGGTAACTGTTCAAAATAATCTAGTTTTCCTGAGAGCTGTTGCTGACAACTACCATCTTGGTGCAAATTTCAGAATCACATAATTTCCCATTGCAAATACCTGCAACTGACACAGGTTAACCTTAAAGTAAAAGGCTATTTATTTGGTAGATATGCAAGACTCATGGGTTAGCTCATTTTTGAAACAGAGGTCAGCTCTCCTAGAATATTTTATTCTGTTCAGTATCATGTTAATTCTCTGCACAAAAAAACCTTGACCATGATGAAATAACCTTTAGTGCAGGAAGTTAAAACTATATTGGGTTCTTGTCAGATAAATGATTCTCAAGTTGACAGAAGATAAAAGTAGAATCAAATACAGTAACTTCATACCCCAGTGGGAGTGGTGATCTAGTGGTCTGAGGCATATAAAAGTATCTCCTTTAAGGTGAAGGACATGCTGCTTCCATACATTTCTAGTAAAAATGAGGCTTGGGGGGCTCTTTGAATGGTCATGGCAACAGACCAAATCAAGTTGGCTTGTCCCAACCTTTTTATTCAATGGCTACAAAACTGCTGTATAAGCGTGAAGAAGCCAAGAGCAAAGGAAGTCCATATATTGAAGTAGTCTGCCTACTGTCCCTTACGACACAGTAAATAAATCCAGTGGTTTTTGGAGAGACTGAGGAAGATTAGGATGATACATGGACTTAAACAGGAAATGGTGACAGGAGAACATTGTTCTCATGTGTGTCAGAACATTATAATATGAATGCATGTAGATATCATCATCACATAGGAACTGGGTCAAAATGTCAAGTCAATTAATGCTTATGTTAGTTTTCATCTCCCATCAGTTCAGATCACAGCCTCAGCCCATAATAACTTCAGGAGAATAAGTATCAGAGCTAATAATACTCCATCTTTATCTTCCTATGTCAATGGAGGAATAATGAAAATGTTAGTAAGTACATGATTTCATTTTTAAGTAGTTTGTTCAAATTATTTAATATGTTACCTCAGCAAACATTCTTTTACTTGTTAATAGAAAATTGAAAGTTAAAGAAGATAAATTTATGGAAGATATGTAATATTTTCTACAATTTAAGAGTGGAAAATGAAACTGGGTCTCCCAAAGGACTTAAACTTGGATTTTGAAAGCCCCTGGAAGGCAGCCATGCTCACCACTACATCACCAATACTAGAGAGCTATTGGGACCATAAGCTACTCTATCATGAATCTCCTGCCCAGGGGCAATTGGGGGGGGGGCAAAAGCTCTCCCACCTCTGTTCCTTTACATTTGCTTTATTCAGAGCTCAATCATCAAATTACTTTTATCTCATTTGTACAGGAAAAGGCCATCATACATTCCTCGAATTAGTATATAGATAGAGTACATGAGTCAAATGTGATTGGCTATGCTGAGATTAGGTAGACATTTCTGATTCAATATTTTATGACCAGAGGGCTAAACCACAAGATCTAAATATGGCTATCCCTACGCTAAACCACAAGATATAAATATGGCTATCCCTACTTGAGGTTATAAACAGATTTGTCTATGATAAGTAAATATAGAACAGTAAAGATTATAAATGCAATCTTGTTGTCAGCTAATCATCTGAGATCTAGTAATGGATAGAATGCAAAAAAGACATGAGGAAATTAATTTGAAAATGTGGGCACACGGTGTTAGCTCTGAATTACATATTGGTCCTGGGAACCTTGAAAGCCAAATAATAACGAACTTCTAAGATTATTTTAACAAATACTATTGTGCCTTGATTGTGTTGTCAAACAAATTTCTCACCTTTCCTTTGCTCTGGTCTGTACTGTGTAGGAAAATGACCCCAACAATGTACATTTCCCAGCTGACATCCAGCTGGCTCAAGCCAATGAGATACTGGCAAGCTACAAGAGGATCTGAGAAAGACGTCAGGAAATTTCTTCCCTTCTCTCTTCCCTGAGATCATTTGCTCCTGTCTGGTCATTCTATATAGACCAGCTGGCTTCTCTCTCTATTGAATGATTCCAGGTCACTTTCTGTTTTTGTTCCTCCAGCCTCAAAGTTGTAGTTGCTAAAGAGTTCTTTTGTTGCTCTTCTGAGTTTCTTCATGGTCTCTGGATTTTCAGCATTCCTATCACCTGTAAGTGAAAGCAAAAGGATTAAATTCATTGTTTTACAAAGTATTGCTTTCCTAGTTTCCATCTAATTCAATAGAAACTTTGAGGGCTTTTTTGATTTGTTGTTTTGACACTAGGCATGTACTGTAGCCCTCAAGTAACACCACCAGCCTTCTTTATTTTTCAAATGGGGTGTCATGATTTTGGCTGAAATAAGTCTCAGACATCTGATCTTCTACCTTTGCCTTGCAAGTAATATAATAGGATCACAGGTAAGCATCAAAACTCATGGTTTGTTTGTGAAATATAGTCTTGCTAATTTTTTTCCAGGAGGGCCTAACAATCATCGTCTTCTCATCTCTGCCTCTTATGTAGCTGGGATTGTAAGTATGCATGACCACATCTAGCCCCTTTTGAAGGTTCCTGGTGTCTAAGTTCCTCTGAAATCTCATGCACAACAGTTTGTACTGAAGGTAATGAACTAAGCTTAAATGGAGTAGAAGCTTTCAGTAAAGTATCCCTCTCATTAAGTAGAATAAATGATAGAGAAGAGACAAGAAATTAGTACACTCTGATGAAGAGACAATTTGTATTCGTGTATTATTTGTCAAACATTCATTGGCATCGCTTTCCTTTTATTGGTGAGAAGTTGCTAGGACCCTTCACTTGCATCTGAGGCTTCTATATTGTCTTTAGTTAACTCAATGCTTTTGAAAGAATTAACAAAAAGTGTTCTCTTTGTGATTCCAGGGCTCATGGTTTGGCTAAGAGATTGTGAACTGTATTTCCACTTATAGTCTAGAGTCTCTCATTTGGCGTGTTTCAAATGCAAAGAAACAATGAATTTAGAAAACTTCCAGTTAAAGAAGCTCGACTTCCAATGTCCTTAATCTCCTTGATCACCAGTCCAAATAACCACTGTCCAAACCACGCAGTGTTTCTTGTCAATGGTTCACAGTTGTTGCCTGCCCCACAGATATGGCATTGCTTCTAACGAATGGGAGCTGCCACCAAAACTCAAAACTGTCCTTTCCCTCTCCATGAAGCCAGTAACCAAGTATATATTATCAATCACATATACAAGATTGATCCTCTTGCCTCATGATGTTTCTCTAGAGAGATTTATGCCCCAGGGTCCTTCATCTCTTGCTAAACAAGCTAAGGCAAGAATACCATTTCCTTCCTAAACTAGCTTTTCTCATTTTCTTTTACTTCCTAAAGAACATTAGTTCAAATCACACGCATCTGAATTCTGTCTGGGGAACCCGATCTAATACAAGTTCTAATTATGACTCTTTTTCTGAATGAGAAACACATCAGTAAGTTAGAATTATGTTTGATTACCTTGTATTAAGATTTAGAGATCCAATCTTAAAGTTGTATGTATGGGTACCTGAATCTCAAAAACTGAAAAAAAAAAAACCCAGCAAGGAAATGAGTTGTAAATTTTCCTCTCTTATATAGTCTTCTTGTTACATACTTATGTACTCAAAGAACATATGAATATGGCTTAGTGTGATTTACCATTCTGCAAATGTTGTAGGGAACACTCTTGAATTTAGTTCTTTTTAGTAATAATAGATACTACTTACTTCCCACACTATTTCAAATTATTTCATGATATATGTTTATATCCATAGTATAGATAAACAACTGAGGTTTATGGCAAAATAATTTTACCATTTAAAAGGGAGTCTTCAACCCAGATCTGACAATAATGTATGCATTATTTTCTTTGCATTGTGTTGTTTTTCAAAGAAATTTTTAGACACATTTAACCAACAGCTGTTGCTATGTAACAAACCAAATATATCCACATATTCCTATATACTTTTCTGTCTTTTCCATTTTTAGGCATAGGTGAATAAGAATTTTGGACTATATAATTGCTAAGGTCTATAGCCAGCTCCAAATTCATTGTTTCTAAATAAAGATTTTGAGGAATAATAAGGAATAAAGAACTTATTCTAATTTGTCTACTGACTTTAAGTAATTTGAGTGCTCAATATTTCCTTCCTTATATATAAAAAACAAAAAAAACTGTTAATAATGAGTCACCAATGATTTAATGATTATCAAGTATTATACAACCTAGTTTTGGATATCAACGATACATATTTAACTACTTCACAAAACCAATGACTAAATATCCATTCCTCTGGCACTACAGTAATCAAAACAGAATTTTATGTTTACAGGACTCCTCCTCTTTCTCCTTCAATAGAGGCAAGCTTATTATAAGACTTACATATGCATTTTAGACAACCAAAAGGTATTTGTAATAGCATAATGCTGCGTATATTCTCTTATGCACTGCAATTTACCAGATACATTTTAAAATTCTGGATTTTTTTAGATCTAAAAACCATAAGACTAGTTATATAATTTTGAGCCAAGGATGATGTTAGCAGCCATCAATTGAATCATTTCACAAATTAAGAAATATAAGCTTGCAGAATTGAGTGGCTTCAATAAGACTATATAGCCAATTACTATCCGAATTTAGATTGAAATAGGTCATTCATGGTCACCCTAAAGCTGTTTGTGCCACACCATGAAGACATTTATGACAAGAATAATCTCTCTCTGGTTCATTATGAGTTCCCTTCTATAAAAAGTAATATAATTCAAGAAGAGAGAGCTGCTATAAACAACATACTGAATATGTTTGAGAAGGGAGAAAGGTGATTATTAGTGCTGATAAATTTAATTCCCTGGGTGTTCTGTGTTCAGTTCATCAGAATTATCAGATGGGACTCCTTAAAATCTAGGTAGATGAGTCCTATTCATAGAGTTTCTGATTCAGGCTGATGTCAAGCATAAGAATTTACATATCCAGCAAATTCATTTGTGTTGATAATGAGGACCATACTTTGCAAAATACTGGTCTATCTTTCCCATTCCTGGAATGTCAGTCTACTATTGACTTTTCATCTTGGTTCTTTGTTTTACTCATTTTTCCAATACTCCTGGCTAATGAAGTTACTTCCAGATGCTTCCAGAGCTCCTTCTCAGTCCCAAGCCATAATGTTGATTTGCTATTCTTGCAAGCATATCATGCTAAAAACTAATATTCACAGAAATATTCCCATAACTCTCTCAGCCAGGGCCCATCGGCACCTGAACTTGCTCAGATAAAAATCACTTCAACCTCTGCACTTGAATTACTTTGCTGAAGCGGTGGCAAACATCTATGGCCATACTACCCTGAACACGCCCAATCTTGTCTGAATTACTTTACTGAGCCATTTCAGTAGATCAGACATTCCTTTAATGTTAGTCACAACCCTTTACCTGTTCTTAGTTTGTGTGCAGATTCTGTGTATACATTTTCCCTCTAGGTACATTTATGATATAACATGTGTGTGGCAGTAATGTGTGGCAGTGTTTGAACAAAACTGTAGAATCTCTTCACTTGATTTCAGAGCCGGTGTAACTAATTTGGTTCCTAATAAAAGAAAGTATTTATTTTTCTTTGAACCAGAGTAAGTCATTTGATCTATAAATATACACTAAGTATAGCATAGGCTAGATGTTAAGAATGTATAAAGGTGAATAAGGCATATTAGCACTCAGAGAAATTTCAAGCTAATGAAAAAAACATATAAGTGGAAACATTGGTCTATCATTGGCATTGACAATATTTTGTGACATATGAAAGTGACTTGTTTGCTTTAAGTGATCAGTTAGACAGCTTTCACAGACTAATGGCATGTAAGTGTCTGAACTTATACTGCTAATAATTAAGCAATTACTAACTTTCTAAGAACAAGTTATGGTAGGAAAAATCAATGTTACTTTCACTGAACAAAAATGAAATAAGTTGATTCACTTCCCAGACATAAGTTTTAGTTGAATTATGGATATAATATGTATGTAATGTACTCCACAAAATGACATCATCTTGATAAAACTGTAAAACTACCATAATTTATGCTTGATATTCTAGATTTATTGTTTCATCTTTAGGACCTCCTCTCAAGTAATCCAATGGCCTAACTTTCTTTGATCCTGAGTACCTTATGAATATTCATCTTCTTTATGGCGAATTACTGATTTAAGAAACAGTAAATCTCTAAAGCTGAACCTAAAATCTCAGGCTTTCTTTCAGCCAGAGTACAGGTCTGTGGCCTTTTACTAATCAGACACATCCACAGGTAACTGGGATTTGAAAGCTCATAAAGAAACAAGTACCCATGGGCTGGGAATATGGCCTAGTGGCAAGAGTGCTTGCCTCATATACATGAAGCCCTGGGTTCAATTCCCCAGCACCACATATATAGGAAATGACCAGAAGTGGCTCTGTGGCTCAAGTGGTAGAGTGCTAGCCTTGAGCAAAAAGAAGCCAGGGACAGTGTTCAGGTCCCGAGTCCAAGCGCCAGGACTGGCAAAAAAAAAAAAAGAAACAAGTACCCAATGAATTCCTGTTGCTAGGGTCATAATATATGAACATTTAGCTGTAGACACTTGAGGAGATTCTGGTTTCTAGTGCCCAACATTAGTGGTGGATTAACCACCAACCTAAGAATGTAGAACAATAATACCACAATATTAGCTCATTAAGGAATAATACTTTGCTCTGTATGATTATGATTTAAGCAAAAATAAACTGTACGGGAGAAGAGAAATTGGGAATTGTAGTTTCTGAGATAAATTCTTTCTTTCATAATAGGAAGTTAATAACTAATGCTTTAAATTGTTCAAACTGACAAATAAATATTTAGAAATTTAGTGATAAATAGCAGAAGGAAATATTTCAAAGAAGCCAAAGTAGGTGTCTGAGGAGAACTAATACAGACTGATAAGGAAAGATGGGCTACTGTCTTATATTTTGATAGTTTTGTACTCAGTAATTTTCCAAATTATGTGTACTTACCACTTCTTATAAAAGTATAAACTGACTTTTTTTAAAGCAATATGGTTGAAGAGACCATATCCTTTACTCTAATACTATCAATAAGGTAATGGGAAACTGCAGCATCTTTGAGTTAGCCTAAGTTCCCAAGTTGTCAACTCACCCATAGACTGACCTTGAGCATATTATAATAAAGAAGCAAATGTTTCTACTTTCTCTTTGATGTAACTAAGCTAATGCCTACTGAATTCATTAATTAAAGTTAAAGAGCATCCCCTGAAACACCACCAGTAAGCAGCATCATGAGAACTGTAACAACCTTAGTGCTTCAAATCACTTCCTGAATAAAGGTATGTCTTAGCCTTCTAGAAACTATACATTAACTATTACTGGTAATTCACTAGCAAAAGAATTCAATTTTCTCATAATATCAATTTCTGAATGGGTTGTAAGCTATCCTTTTAAAAGTGAGTCACAAAGATGTATGCTCTTAAGATGAAAAGGAAGAGAAAATTTATTCTCTATCTTCTTTTCAAAGATTTCTGATGAAAAGTAAACCCTTTAACATTTAAGTTGGGAGACAGATTCTTTTTTTTTTTAAGGATTGAATCTTAGAGTCTTTATTAGAGCATTAACAGTCTTCAGGCAGCCAGTAGTTACAAAGGCCTGCAGCCCAGAAATACCCTTAACACTGTTAGGAAACAAGTCAGAAAGGAAAGATAGAACAAAAACAATACCAATTCAAAAACGAACCAATTCAGCTCCAATGGAAAGCTGAAGTGCATCACCATGGTGACCAGAGACAGTATGCAACATTTACATAAAAGTGTGCAGACGCATTTTATAATATAAACATTTTAAATCCATGTCACTTGACAGTTGCATGAAATATCTGGCATTTATCTTTCCTGCTGTGGAAAATCTGCTGTCGTTCTGTCTCTATTGCCGCAAGTAGGCAAGATGTCAGTACCAGCAATAATGGCTACAACAGCTGCTGAATGCCATGGATCCCTGTGTGCTGCTACTTCCTCACTACCCTACAGTGAAGGGAGTCATTCCATTTCAAAATTATTAACATTAGCTAGGAGAATAGGATGTTCTAGAGGACTTTTAAACAGTTCATCAACAATGACATTTGAAAGAAACAAAAATGGGTACCTGAGGGCAAGGGTAGTTATATCAGCAGGAAGATACAAGAAAATATGTTCTCCTATCTATAGATGCACTACCCCAACGTTTTCTGTCAAAACCTAGGACCTCACCTTAAAGGAACATAGCAAAGACAGAAAGAAAATAAGGGTGGCGGTAGGAGAACAGATTCTAGGTATAACAAAGAAAGCCAAAGGAAAAACTTACTACAAGAACTATATTTTTCTTAGCTTTATTTATGTAATTTTAAACTAGCATTCACACTTTATATGCGTATATAAAAATAAAAATTCCTAGTCTTTTTAGCCTAACTTACACAGCTTAAGATACCAAGTTGAAAGAAAATAAAATGCTGTTTTCTGGATCAAATCCAATTTCTCAAACTGGGCAAAAAGAATAAGAGAAGAAAACAGCTTGCCAAAGAAAACAGTGAAAGATGCCTTGTTTTCTCCTGAAGAGAACTTATGCTATCAAGAATAAAAGATAGAAAAGACTTGCTAAAATAATGAAACAAATACAGCCAATACTTCGTATCTATAGGTGAACGTAGGAAAATGGTAACCTTGATTTATTGATGAGGCAAACCCCCAAACATTGCCTGTCCCATGCTCAAAGGAGTAAGGAAGCTGCCTTTCCAGTGAAATGTTCATGCTTGCATTCTCCACAATTTAGAAATATCAAAGAACTGGGAGAAACTCTAAAGAAAACTGTACGTTGAAAAATAACTTAAATTACAATTTTGTAGATAAACTAATAGTTTGGGTTTCAGAGGATTAAAGAAAAAAAACCTGTGGTCAAAATTTTCAATCATGCTCATAGGAAACAGAACAGGGATGAATTGAAAACTACATCCAGTAAGCTTAGAATGTCAAGAGGAAAAAGTAATTCCAGCACTAAAAGTCTAAGCTAATGAAAGTTTGTAAATGATTACAACTCATTAGTTCTCAACACAGCATTATTCATCAACAATAGTGTTTTCTATCATCCCATAGTTTCTATTTATTTACCATAGTTCTCTTCCCACTTACTTCATTTTCAAAATGGATGGCCTATGAGTTCTTAGAGGTGGCTGGCACTTCTAGCACAAAAATTGTTACATACTATTTTTTTTTTTTAAAGAGGCAGTGGGGATTGAATTCAGGGCCTGAAACATACTAGACACACAATCTACCACTGAATTACACCTCCACCTCTGTCATTTTTCTTAATCAAAGTGAAGAGGATTCCAATTCTAAATTCATAGTATAAAAAGTTTATTATTTTGGCATACTGGGTAAGTACTGCCTACTCAGCATAATATAGAGCCTACTCAGAAATTCTGCCAGGTAAGACACTATGCCTCAATCCATCAACATGTATTTGGAGACTTATGTATGGTTGTGAAGTTGAAGGGCAGTTTTTGAAGAACCAGTCTCTAAATGAACAGGCAAGGAGGATAAGTGACCAAATTCAAGTAATACTTATGTATAAATTATTTATGTCTGGTTTATTTTTTAACTTCAAAGTAGGTATAATTACTCCCACTGATACTGCAACTTTGTGAAACAAATTCTAGGTTTACATAGGAGGAAACTGAGAAGCATCTTGTCCATGATTCATAAGGTTTTAAGAGGCCTAGCAGGAACTTTACTTTCTGCTTATCAAAGCCTATTTGTTCTTGTAGTTGCCTATAGGTTTGAAAATAAAAGGTTGGGTTGTGATTTTTATTTTCAAAAATTTGTAATGCTTTTTGTCACTGTGCTTTCAATGTCTACGAGCTGTATGTTTAAGAAGGTAGTCTTCCAGCTTTGTGAGCTCTTTAACTCAAATAACCCCAAATTTACTCTCCTCCTACTGTTGATACATGTGCTATCTGAGGACTCCGATGATTAAGCTTTCATTTTCTTTTGTTGGTTCATTTCTGCTTACTCAATTTTATTAAGCGTGACTTTAATTTTACACTTTTGGAATAATTTCGAAGTGCATGGGCAACAGCTTATCAGTTTTAGTACATTGGGGATTTCTATTGGGTGCTATCAGAGACGATTTTAACATACGACTTTACCAAGTTTTGTCATTGAAAATGTCATAAACACAAAACTTTGGTTTAAGCATAAAGTGGAGAACAGACGTGTATTTTGCAATTCACTCATCTATTTTACCACTCCTATATTCCCAAATTTTACAACCGTTTAGTATATATTCAACAAAGGAGGTACATTTGAGGTTAACTTTTAATACTCTAAATTATACATTAAAAACAATTGAGAGGGCTGGGGATATGGCCTAGTGGCAAGAGTGCTTGCCTCCTATACATGAGGCCCTGGGTTCAATTACCCAGCACCACATATACAGAAAATGGCCAGAAGTGGCGCTGTGGCTCAAGTGGCAGAGTGCTAGCCTTGAGCAAAAAGAAGCCAGGGACAGTGCTCAGGCCCTGAGTCTAAGCCCCAGGACTGGCCAAAAAACCCCAAAAACCAAAAAACAATTGAGAGATTTACTTCTTTGGGACCTGGAATCAGAGGCAAATTGGAAATGGGGAGGTGGGGATAATTTTCCAATCTAGAGAGAAAAGGGCCTCAGGTTTATTATCATTTGGTTTCGATGTTGAACACACTTATCACACGTGACGTGTCATTTCTAGGTGAGTTTTGTTTCTGTTTTCTGTGCAATCCACCCTGCTCCTTCGAAAGCCAGGGACCGGCCTTTTGGGCCCAACATCCCACCCTTGCAATGCTCCAAAGTGTGGCCAGAGTCTGACAATGCCCAGGCACCAGACGCCAAGGCAGAAACTAGGGGAGCGCAGAGGAACGAACTCCTCGCCCCACGAGTCCTGTCCAGATTCCAGAACTTTCTGACAGGAGGGCAGGAAGACCATACAACCACGCCTGAAAAATAAAGACTGCTGCGGGAGGGGAGGACCCGCCAAGATGTACGGCCACAGAAGTGAAGCGCACCGGTCCGCCCAGACCAACCTCCATCCTCGCCCACGGCTGCAAGGCGCGGCCACCACCAGCCGACAAGGCAAAGCGACCAGGCCGCGCTCAGGTAGCCTCCCACACCCGGAGACGACGGCCACGACGTGACGTGCACAGCCTGCGCCTCTGGCGGAAGTGGGCGTGGCCTCGGACGGGCGAGCTAAGGTCGCCGCAAGCGGAGGGGGGACGGAGAGGCGTGAGCTCCTCGCGGGCCCGCGCGTTTCCGGCGCGCTCCCTCACCCCCCTGCATTCGGCATCTTGTGGTTTCGCCCGCACCCGCTGCCATGTTGGATTGTGCGGCCGCCGTCGCTGCCGCCGCCGCCGCCGCCGCCGCCGCCGGAGGACCGAAGGAGGAGTTGAGAGTTTAGCGCAGTCGCCCAGTGTCACGGAATTGGGTGCATCCGGCCTGCGCCTCGCCGGGCTAGAGCGCGGCCTGCTGTCAGTTCTCCTGCCGGCGCCCTCCTCCGCCTCCTCCTCCGCCCGCCTCGGAGGGGCTGCGCGGCGATGCACCTCTGAGTGCCCGCTCCCCGCCCCTGTCACCGCGAGGGAGGACGACCGCCCCGCTCGCCCTCCCGCCGCCCGCGGACGCGGCCCCGGACTCCCAGCCCAGCCGGCGACACCATGAGCTCCGGCCAGCAGCCGCCTCCCCCGCGGAGGGTCACCAACGTGGGGTCCCTGCTGCTCACCCCGCAGGAGAACGAGTCCCTCTTCTCCTTCCTCGGCAAGAAATGTGTGGTCAGTGGCCGAGACACCCTCAACCCCCCCCCCCGTCGCCGCCCCCCGCGTGCCCCCTCGGGCGGGCCTGGGCTCGGGGACCTGGGGTGGGAAGGAGGAAGGGGAACGTGGGAGGGGGATCCTGCCAGCCGGGGGACCCGGCCTCCCGCCGCCCTCGACCTCTCAGGCCGCCGGCTCGGCCCCGCGGCGCTGCCCGGTTCCTGGGGTGCGGGCCGTGCGGCCCGGGGCGGCCCGACGCTGCCTCCCGTCCTGCTGGAGAACAAGGGAGTGTCACCTCCGCAGGCCTGTCTTTTGGTGCCTAGCTTGGACGACTCCGGGTCTGCGCCTTTGCTGCCGGTCCAAACTTTTAGACCACAAGGGTTTTTTGTTTGTTTGTTTTCTCGTACAAGCTGCTTAATCGCAGAACAGGACCCTCGCACCAGCCCTCGATCCGGGGGTAGCTTCCTTGTTTAACAATGCCAGAGGTTGGAGGAGCGAATAGATCTAGGGGAAAAGTGCATCGTTTCTTTAATCTCTGTTTTAGTATTTCCGAGAGAGAATGAAATCGAGTGCAGATTACTGGACAGTCCAGAGTGCAAAGGCAGGAAGTGATCAATTCTGTTGCTCCCCAGTGCAGAGAAATAGGGGTTATTTCTCCAGTAAACACGCCTAGGCCTGGTTGTGCTTTCCGCATCCCCACATATGTAAATATATATGTATTTATCTTGAATTTATGGGATGGTGTGCAGCCCTCCTCTCCCCTGCCCCCAGCCTTTGGGGGACCAGGAAGGATTCTTAGGTTGGTGCTGTGCGGCCAATTCCAAGCCCAGATGGCAGGTTGGGAGCAAGCAGTTCTGTTGTGGGAAGGGAATGGGTGTTGTTTAAGGAAGCATTCATTACATTGGCTGCAGGCGCTTTGCGGGGTGGGGAAGTTGTGTTTGGTTGTGTAGGCCCTGTGGAGGTCCTGCTGAGGTGACTGGGTTGAAATGTGGCTTGTTGGAATGCGGGCTGGCGCTGTCTCTATTTGCTTGCACCTGCACGTTATGCACCACTGGAACCCAGGAAACATCCAGAGAAGTTTGAGCAGCAGTGCCATGTTATAAATGTCCTTAAGTAGACTACACGTGCTTAAGAAGTTAAGATTAGACAAGTTCTGGAAAGTTACCAGCTTGTTAGCTTGAGTCTATCGTTTGCATTTTGTGCCACCCCGTGCAGATTGAATCATTCATTCAATTTCCGACGTGTTTGTTACTTAGAGGACTAGAATTTGAGGTTAAGCCTAGAAATTGGAAGAAAGAGTGAAACATCAGAATTTGTGAGACAACTTTAAAGGAAATCAAGTCCCTTCCCCCCCCCCCCACACACAATTTTTAAAAAGTGAAAGAGAAAATAGCTTATTGATCCTCAAGTCACCCAGCAATATAATAATGACTGGAACTAGAAAACCATCACTCCTAAAGTAGAAAACCAGCACTACACCAGTACTCCTTTTGTATTTTCTACAATATCAGGTTGTTTAGAGAAGTGTTTTCCTTTTTTCCTCTTACAGAATTATTTCGGAAAGTTGTTTTAAAGGAATAGCCATTTCACTTTTACCAGAAACCTGTAAAATGAAAGCATATTTTTAAAGCATATTTTCAAATATCTCCTGTGTTTTGAGTGCTAGTTATCTGCAAATGGAAAAAAAAGTCAATTTTGCTGACAATTATATTTGGTATGCAATTTAACCGAAAGGAAGTAGCTTACTGTTGTACCTAGCAGATACATGCACTTTAATAAAGGAAGGACATTACATTTATACACAAGTGTATTGATTGACATTTTACCAGTGGTTTCAGAAATGACAAGGTGAGAGAACATTATGACAAAAGTAGCATTGCTCATTGGTTAGCCCAAGTGGATTGCCAAACAGGCTTTGTGTATTCAGTGCTCAGTTTCTTTATGTCATCTATTATTAATCAACCTTACCTTTTGAATTTCAGCTATTTAAAACCACACTGCAATGGTTGCCTGTTCTTGGGGAATGAAACTGTTGTGAAAATTCAAAATATGAACTACTCAGTTTGATAGGCTGTAATGTAGGAATAGTATGTTTTCTTTTTTTAAGCTATGCAGCTTTTTTTAGTTTAAAACAATAATGAAATTCATTATCTAGTACATTGTTACTTAAGTCCAGTAAATTCTACAGATAAGTCAAATATGTTGGGTAAGGAGTGCATTCAGAGTTCTAAGAAATCAAGAAGTGAAATAAGTAATTATGGTACCAGCTATCCAGGTGCTCGTTGCTCTCTTTTAGTGAACAAACATGTGTTAAGAAACTAAATGTTGATGTCAAACCCAGGGTTGATACCTGCCCTAAGGGAGCATAGTATGTCTAAAGAGGGAAACAAACGTGTAAACTGATGAGTAAGTTAATACTTCAGAGTGATATGTAAGAGGCTGTTAAGTCACTGTGGTAAACACCATAGCTTTTGTCATCAGTAATTGTGGATTCAAACTAAAGGTCACTGAGGACAGGTTTCTTACCTTCCACTGCTGGGTTTGGTTTTCTCATCTGTACAGTAGGGATCCTATCTTATGGAATAATGTATGGGTAGGAAGACTGAATATAAATATATGTAAACATTTTAAAAGGTTTGTAGAATCAAAGGAGAGGGTTGTAGAAGAATGGGTAATATGGACAATACTTGAATATTTCAGACTTACACAAAGTATGTGAAGCAGCTTGGAAAGTTTGAAGAACTAATCGTTTATAGTAGAACCAGGTACTTAGGAAGTAGAGATTGGAAGGATTGTGTTTCAAGGGCAACCTGTGCAAAAAGTTAATCCCCTATCTCATCTCCAACAAAATTTAAGGGTACACATCTATTCCCCCTACATGGAAAGCATAGATACCATTATTGAGGTTTTATGTCATCCTGGAGCAAGTAGTGAGACCTTATTCAAAACATAACCAAAGCAAGAAAGGACTGGGGTCATGACTCAAGTGACAGAGTACCTACTTTGCAAGCATGATGCCCCTGAGTTCAAATTCCATTACTTGCAAAAACAACATTAAAAAACCCCAGCAGCAACAATGAAAACCCCAAGGAATTTTAGTATAGCATTTACCTTTTAAAATAGGAGGGTGCATTCCAAAAGGGGAAGATACAGATAAGGAATTACAGTATTAAAGTAGGGAACCAGAGATCAGATTTGACTTTAGAATTTGAGCAAAAGGTGGGGTGATTGAGGATTGTGCGAATGGAGACAAAGGAGATCAGATAGGTTTTTACAGAAGTCCATGTGAAATATGATAAGGGTCTGAATTAAACCAGTTCTAATGGGAACTCAAGTATAATTCAAAAGGAAAGACTTCAATCAGACCTCAGTCCCAGTTAGCTATAGAAGAGCAGGCAAGGGAGTTGTGTAGTAAAGCCAAGCCTTATAAGCAGCAGAAAAGCATGTAGAAACATACAATTGGAAATATGCCTTGGTGTTCATGGGACTCTGGCAATTAGTTTTGAGATTCCCCTCCCCCCCCCACCCCCCCCCCCCCCCCCAGTTCTGGGGCTGGGACTCAGGTGCTCAGCACTGTCCCTGGCTTCTTTTTGCTCAAGGCTAGCACTCTACCACTTGAGCCATAGTGCCACTTCTGGCCTTTTCTCTTTATGTAGTGCTAAGGAAGTGAACCCAGGGCTTCATGCATGCTAGGCAAGCACTCTACCCCCTAAGCCACATTCCCAGCCATGGTAATCAGTTTTGCAGAGGAGAATCATTAAGTAAATCTATTGTTTTTCTAATCAGTTTTAATTGGGGTTTCATTTAAAAATGTATGTAATGTATAAATATGTGTCAGGAACTTTTATATGAGGTTAATAGTTCTGATGCCATTCATTATGTAGTAATATTTTCTTAAAGTAGAGCAATTTTAAAAGTTTCAAGTAAGAATAAGGTTTTTTTTTTGTACTTCTGTTGACTTGCAAGTAGTATGATATTTACTTATGTAATAAATATGTTCAATCTTTACAAGTGGAGTTTAATAATCCTGATAAATCCTCATAAATATATTAAGAAGTTAGAAAAAAACTCCTCTTCAGTCATCTCTGATCTGTTGGGTTGATTATGTTGATCACTATCCCTACCATATTTACCAGGTTTGTTATTCAAGATCAAGTGATATTTCAATTTCTTTACTAATCAATTTTAACCTTCATTTTCTTTAATTCCTCAACACTTGTTTTAACTTGCTTGCTCACATTCTTTAGTTAAATCTATTTTGTTTTCTCACTTCATACACAGATCTTGGAGTTCAGTATTATGTCTTGGTAATACAACATCTATCACAGATGAATGAGTACTTTGATTGGATAATTGTGACTACTCATTTGTTTATTCCTTAGGAGCCCCTCTAGTACTTGTCATTACTTAAGATGTAAAAATCTCCAGCTTCTAATGTAGATGATATCTGGACTTTGTTCTTTATTTTATTCACAGAACAAATTGTTTAAATTCTGCTGCCGAGTTACTATAGTTGGTAGCAGTAGCTATCTAACATAATTTTGTTGTTGTTTTGTTTTAAATTAGATCTTCTGAGTAGAAATTCTAAGTAGGTACAGAGGAAAAGATGTACTTAAGATAATTCCTTTGCCTTTTTTTTTCTACTTAGTGGTATTGGCATTTTCAGTGGCCTGGAATTGCCAGCAGGCACTGTACCATTTGAGCCACTCCCTCAGCTAGAGAGACCGTTCTCTTTCTTGAAGACCAGAACTTTAAAGTATTACTGGTGGCAAGTTAGGGCTGACAGTGTATTTTAGTTTGGGTAGTAAAGAGAGAAAATCAAATTCACTGGGTTGCAATATACAAACATGAAATGTTATTCTTGTCTACTACAGAGGAAAACAGCAAAGAAGTCTAAATACAGGAAGATTCAGAAGAATACAATGGGGATGAGTTATCCTTTTTATGGTCACAGTTAGCTTTGTAACCAACATTAACCTTAGTGTCTATGCTTGTAAAATGAGTTTCGGAAATAATTTCAAGGGATAATAATTATGTAAAGCACTTAAGAATACTTGACATCTATTAAGTATCCTGGGAATTTGAAGAAGCATATGAAAAATGTTTTAATGCTATTTAGTTTAGCACTGTTTAAATTTCCCATTATTGATGAGGAGATTTCAAAGTAAATTTGAACTCTAAATTGTGTTGTTTTGATTTTGGTAAATCAAGTTTAAGTCAGGTACCAAATATAAGTGTACATGAGTAGAAGTATGAAGGAACAGCTTGAATAAGTCTATAAGGCAGTTTTTTAAGCCTCTGAACTGTACCACCCTGTTCTGCTATTTTGAGCTATCTTATTTTTTTTTCTGTTATGGACAGTAGTAAGTTTTTTTTTCCATTTAAAATAAGCTTTGTTTAAAACATCTTTGGGGCTGGGGATATGGCCTAGTGGCAAGAGTGCTTGCCTCGTATACATGAGGCCCTGGGATCGATTCCCCAGCACCACATATACAGAAAATGGCCAGAAGTGGCGCTGTGGCTCAAGTGGCAGAGTGCTAGCCTTGAGCAAGAAGAAGCCAGGAACCAGTGCTCAGGCCCTGAGTCCAAGGCCCAGTTTGCCAGGAACCAGTGCTCAGGCCCTGAGTCCAAGGCCCAGGACTGGCCAAAAAAAAAATAAATCTTTAATGTAGAAACATTACCTATGAATAATGACAAATTGCCACTTCTAAACATTAAAGTCTATCGTTAGAAAGGACATTCAAAATTGTGAACATTAGTCTCAGCCTACTCAAGTGTTTGCTGAAGGACTGAAGAGAGAGCTGGGCTCTACTTGTAGTGCTTCTAGGTAACTTGTACCTCAGCATTTAGTATTCTAAAGCATGATTTGTAAATTCTATATTAAAAACTGCTAAGAATTTGCAATGAAATGCATGTTTATGGTTTCATTTAACTTCTGTACACATTCCACAGATTTCGGTGAATTATTTTAATGGGTATATGAGGCTATCCTTTTCTAGTTTGAATAGAAAAGTCTATCCTAAAAGAGCACATAGGTTTGAAGTTTATTGTGCATTATTTTGTTTAGTAGGCACAGGTTTGCTCTCATAGATAAAATGCCAGCTGTGTTAATGAGCTTTATTTTTACTATAAAGGTTTTGGAAATAAAATGAGTTTATGCATAGTAATTCATAGTAATACAATATATATTGTTCTTATGAATACAATTTACATTTTTATAATTCTTACTAGCTTATGAACAATACATTTTTAAGTATCACTTAATTATATTCTTAGCATATCGGACTGTATTCATATTACAGTATATCAAATATTCCTTTTTTAGTGCATCTGTGTCAACTTTCTCAGTTGTGGAAGGTTACATCACTATAATAGCAATATAGAAGAATGAAATTAAAGAGAATACACCAATTTCACTTTATAATTATTGTGTTGTAGATGTATTATCCCATTTTAGGATCCAAAATAATCACTGTAGGGTAATGTTTGAAAAAAATCTAGAAAAGACCCCTTTAGAAAGTTGGGTTAAATTAAAGGTATGTGCTAATTTATATCTTAATTACCATGTCTGTTAGTGTTAGTAGTAATTTTTTTAAACTTATTTTTAACCTGACTGGAAGATTTACTGTAGAAACCTGTCTCTGTAAAAGAAATGCTCATTTGAAGAAGCTAAAACAATTTAGACACAAAATTGTCAGACCTGTAGCCAAAATTTTTAAAATTTAAATGAAATGCTCTCAATAGTGTATCAATAAAATATCATTAAGTATTGTGTGCTTTTTTAGTATGTAACAATTTCCCAGTATTGTGGAGCTCAAGGAGATAGGTGGTAAGGAAGATTAAGGCTTTACTCCTCAGTTGATTACTTCATAGCTGGGAAAAATAAAAACTATGTGCAAAAAGATACACACTGCAAGCCAGAGTGTGCTAGGTATTTGAATAATAAGGCAGGGATAGATATATCATTGTGAATTTTGTACAACATTGTGTAGATAGAATATTAAGAACTTAAGTTGTTTAGAAATTATTATCAAGCAGTGTAACATCTTAATTCAGGTACATGGAAAATACATAAAAGAACCTGGAAGTAAAAAAGGTGAATCAAATCTGGAGATGCAGAAAGACTGGATTGGTTAGAATTGGGAATGGCAGTGCCTTGGGGAATTAACCCCTGGATTTGAACTTAAATCTAATGATTGAATATTCTTCCCTAGGTGGCAGTGATCCAGGAAGAGTTTTGATTAAAGAAATTTCAAGATAAGATCTAGAAATGAGAAAGATCAGAGGTTATTTCTATTTCTTAGTAGGAATAATTGACTACTGTTAAAAAGCTTTTCCTTTTTTTTTTTTTTAAACTCATTGTCTTAACATACCTGGTCCTGGCTAAGGGGCCTAATTATTGCAGCAGCTGTTAATAAAAGGACTAAGTTCATCTTTGTCTGTTTGTTGATAGCACATAGCACCATCATTTCTTCCCTCAGGTCAGGTCTGGTCTCTGCATAACCAGCACATTCCTGCAGGCAGCATTACCAGTAGGTGAAATCTAGTTGCTATTCCTACTATTCCTGCAATTCCTACTAGAAACATTGTGAAGAAAAATTGGCAGTACTCAATTGGATTTGTGAATTACAGAGAAAAACCAAACCTTTGAAAAGGCCTGAAAATTAGGAACTATAGGAATCCAGCTTTGGGTGATCTTTTACATAGCATTGATTTTGAGTGTGAAAGTGAGGTGTGTGAAGGTGGTGATTGAGATTACATGGTGAACCTGTGCTTGACTTGCAGCATTGGAGGAGAGTGAGTTTTAGAAAGGAATCTGCAAAGTAGTATTATGTTTATAATATATTTTGTATAGTTGCATGTCCAGTTACACGCATTTATTATGTCTATTACCAGTTTTATTTCTGGATTATATATGAAGGTATACAATTTATTAACTGCTGTTGATGGGTTAAAAAATCACAGCTCTTTGAGAAGAGATTAAGATATAAAATACTAAACTAATGCAAAGAAGAGGAGTAGAAAAAGCAAACAGGAACAAACAACAGATGAGAGACAGAAACAACTAGCAAAGTAATATATTTAAATTCAGTCATATCATCAGTCACATTAAGTGTCAATAGTCTATAGATGTTAGATGACAGATACTTTCAAATTGCACTTTAAAAGGAAGATTTAACTAGTCACTCTTTGTATCTGTTAACTCATCATCCAAAATTAGGGCATTTTTGGATTCAACAAACTAAATAAAAAATATTTAGGGACAATAATATGTCTGTACTGAACATGTAAAGACTTTATCCTTGTTTTTATTTTCTTAGCAGTATAGTATAACAAATTTACACAGCATTTACATTACTTTAGACAGTGTAAGTAACTTAGACATGATGGCCATGGAAGGATGTGTATAGGTTAGATTCAAATACAGCAGCATTTTATATAAAGGACTTGATTATCCCCAGCTGTGGTATCTTGGAGGTCCAGGAGCAATCCTTCATGGACACTAAGGCATGAATTGAACTGCTGCCTACACAAAGAAAGATGAAGTGGCTACATTTGTGCCAGACTAGGTTGATTTTATAGCAAAAGATTACCAGGAACAATGGAGATAACCTCATAGTGAGAAAAGGGCCAATCAGTGAAGAGAATGAATAAAAAAAAAAAACAACAAATTGTAAGTGTTTATGTGCTCAATAAAGACAAAAGTATTTGAAGCAAAATCTGATAAATCACAAAACTCATTTAAAAGGTCAAAGACTTCAGTACATAGAAAATCAGTCAGGATATAGAAGAGTTTACACAAGACTGACCAATTTATTAAATTTATTAATACAACCAATTTATTAAACACAACATATAAAGGACTTTTTTTTCTTACAAGAAAAGAACAAGATATGTCCACCTGTTCTTCCAAAAAACTAATCAGGATATGATTCCTTACAGATAGATGCAAACATACTTCAAAAGAATGAGAAGATCAAAACACTAACAAAAACTTTGTATGGAGCCTAGCCTAATTATGCTAGAAGATGTTAGAGATATAACAATTATTTTCACTTAATTCCGTATTGGACATTTGTGTATGTGAATGTTTTAAACAAATACCTAAAATAGGTAAAATAGAGTGACTTTAAAGAAATGACTAGCACATTAAAAGTTATAAAAATGCAGAAAAACAAGACTTAAATAATCAATCTAAAATATTTGTTTCCAACAAGAAGCAAGTGCCCCTGCTTGCCAATTCTTCCTAAACTAGCCTACAGATCCACCAGTATTCAAATCAAAGCAAATATTTTCTGAAGATGGGCAAAGGAGGATGTATAAAGTTTTTTTTAGAATACTAGGTATCTTCAGTCTTTACTACTCAAAAGACAAGTATAAGCACATTAGCCAGAAAGTACTTGAGGTTAACCAGGAGGAATTTACTCAAGTTATATTATCATTATAAAGGTATGCTAATTAAAATTGCTTCCTTGCCAAGAAATAATGAAAGACATAGAAGAGAATGTTCAGAGATAGTGTAGGTACAAACATAGGAAGGTGATACAAAACATCATCAATAATAGAAACTACACATTCACATAGGACGTTGAAAGTAGTTATAACTGTGATATATCACTTGTTTCCATATCATGGAGTTCATTTCACTTAGCATCATCTTATGTGTTCCTAAGGGTATAGCTATTGGGCCTTGTGATGCTCTGCTATGGCTTGCCTAAACCTGTACTAATTATTCCCAATAAGGGAGGCCATAGAGTCCATGTTTCTTTGGGTCTGGCTCACTTCATCTGAGTATATTGGAAACCGTGTTTACTGGTATTGGAAGTAGGAAATTCAAAGGGAATACCAAATTCGAGAGACACGGGGTAAAAAAAGAGAAATAACTACAAAAGCAATACTTGCAAAACTGTTTGGTGTAAGTGAACTGAACAACTGGGCGGGGGGGAGGGAAGGGGGGGAGGGAAGGGGGGGGAGGGAGGGGGGCATGAGGGACAAGGCAACAAACAGTACAAGAAATGTATCCAACGCCCAACGTATGATACTGTAACCTCTCTGTACGTCAGTTTGAAAATAAAAATTTGAGAAAAAAAAAAAAAAAAGAATTAATGAGGGCTGTTTTTCTCTCTTGCCTACTTGTAGAAATAAATTGAAAATAAAAGAATAAAAATCCCCCCCCAAAAAAAAAAAAAAAAAAGAAGAGAATGTTCAAAAATTGTACTGAGAGCATCTGCTTACTTGGAACATTTAAAGGTAACATTTCATATAGGTGGAAGAAAATAAATTGTTACTTAAATGATATCAGAATCACTAACCAACCATTTGTAAAAGTAAAGCTGCATTTCTACTAGTTATCCAGTGTCACATCTGGAAGATAGATTAACTATTTACAATAATCAATAATACCATAAAAATACTAGGAAAATGTTCATCAGTATTACAGTTCTGAATCTAGAAAGTACTCCCATAATTTAACATAGCAGACCATTATATTTAATAACTAGACAAAAATGTAAAATCTGCACAATAACCACACCACCAAAATACTATTATCAAGATAAAGAATTAATGCTGCATGATATAATATCGATAACACATCAAGAGTTCCTCCAGATCATTAAGAAAAATGCAACAAAAATACGGAAAGTATTCTTTTTTGTCTTTTTTTTTTTTGGTACTGGGGATCGAACCCAGGATGTTGCACTTGCTAGGCAAGCACTTTGTCACTGAGCTACATCCTAGCCCACAGAAAGTGTTCTAAGAAAAGGAATTAGTAGCAAATATATATAAGACATACAACATGTAAAATGTTCATTCTAGCTGAAAAACTACAAATTAATAGGATTTTTTTTTTTTGCCAACAAAGGTATGTATGTTTTTAAGGGAGTTACAGATGGACAGAAAGGTCAGGAAACAATTTACAGAAGGCTCAAAACTTTCCTAGATTTTCCATATCACACTCCCTCTAGTTTCCAATGTTGTTAAGTTTAGTGTGGTAATTTTTTTTAAATTTGTGAAGCATTATTGGTGCAGGATTAAATGCTATTAATAGTATGCATTGTGTTTAAATCGGTATTATATAGGCTTTCTGGTTTTTTTCATAAATGGACACTGTATCCACCCTTAAGATGTCGTACAGATACAGAGGAGTTTTAACTACTTAAAGAGTACCTTTGCTCCACATTCTCATTCTTTCCCTCTCCTCCCCAAACCTAATGTTCACTTTTTTTTTAATGTTCTCATTTTGCTTTGTCCATAGTGTTGTATAGTTGTGGTTATGTGGCATTTGTGGACTGGCTCCCTGTTTTTTCAGTTCCATATCCAGCCCCCCCCCCCCCCCCCCAGCCAGTGTTTGGAAATTTTAGCCAGATTAATAACTTTTGTTGTATCTCGCTCTTTTCATGTGGAATTCCCTAATGCCAAATGATATTGAACATCTTTCAGGATCTACGGATTTTTCAGTGTATGTATTTGTGTTTCACATTATTTGCCTTTTTCATGGTTGGTGGAGTTTGTTGGCAATTGAACGCAGGCTTTCATGAATGCTAGGCAAGAACTACATCCCCTGTCCTATTTTTAATTGCATCATTTGATTCTTACTGCTGAGTTTTAAGAACTCTTTCTCTACTTTGGAAAAAAGTACTTTATCAGATACATGTTTTAAATGAATTTTCTCTCAATCTTCAGATTTTCGATAATGTCTTTTCCACAAGTTTTAAATTTAATGAAGTCTAATTTATATTTTTTTCTTTCATAGAATATGATTTTGCCCTGGTATATAAAATGTTGTACCCACTTCAAGGTTACCTATGTTTTCTTTTATATTATCTTCTACTAGTTTTATAGCTTTGCATTTGACAGACGGCTTGATCTACTTGGAGTTAATTTCTAAATGTGAGGTTAGTGTGTAGGTTTGATTTTTCAAAACTCTTACATGAGTATATTCAGGGTTCAATTTTTTTCCTTCCATTTGTTGATAAGATTTTCTTTCTCCCTTGTCTGCTTCTTTGTCATTAATCATTTTGTATCAATACTTTTCTGGGCTTTCTCTTCTGTTCCACTGTGCTTTTTGTTGTCTCTTAACAATGCTATTGTGCTGTCTTCAAAACTGTTGCTTTATAGTAAATCTTGAGGTAAGGTGGTTTCAGCAGTTTGACATTGTTTTTACTATTTTCATTGTGTTTATTCTGGATCTTATTTTTTGCTTTTTATTTAAACATTAGAATCGCTTGTAGATACTCATAAAAGAACTTGCCAAGGTTTTGGGTTTTTTTGGGAGGTGAGCTATTACTGGGATTTGAACTCAGGGCCTTGAGCTTGCTAGGCAGTGTGCAAGGAGGCTTCTGTTTGACTTTTGCACTGGGGTATACAATATACCTTCCTCAGATTCACACCCTCTGTCACTCTTCCTTTCTCCTTTTAACAACCTTAATTGTTCTATTTTTACACATGTATATGAAGCATTTCTTTTACTCTTCTTTACCTTTTTTGTTTAGTATCTCCACTCACACCCATTGTACTTCCCTTTCATTTTGTAAGTATATTCTAATTGTTCACAGAGGTTTCATAATAATATTTCACACATGTGTATTCAGCACTTCAATTAGACTGACCCCCTTTCTTACTTTCACATCACTCATCCCTTTTGCCCCCTATTATTCAGTAGCTTTCAGTGAATCTTATTTTCAAAGTTTATGATATATTTTGCTATTTCTAAATTTCTCTTCCCTATCCCAGTCCACTCAGGTAGTTTTATAATTAAATATTTCACACACACATGCACACATACATATATACACACATATTAACATACATTTTTGTCTCTTAGATCTAGCATCTACTATGAGAGAAAATATACAGTCTTTGTTCTCCTTAGCCTCATTTACTTCTGTTTCATGATGATATATTTCCACTTCCCTACAGAGGAAATACTTTTGTGGTTAAATAACACTCCATTGTGTATGTATGCCATATTTTATTGAGCCATTCATCTGCAACAGTGTATCTTGGTTGTTTTCATAGCTTGGTTGTTAATAGTACTGCAATTAACATGGCTATGCAAATGCTTCTATTGTATCCTGACTTCAATACACCCAAGAGTGGTCGTACGGTACATTTATTTTTAGTTTTTTGAACAACTGCCATACTCATATCCATGCGGTGATCATACTGTAATCCGAGTTGTAAGAGTGGTAATCATACTGAAGTAGCTTAGTGCTAATCATACTGTAATAGCTTCCCTTCCCATGAACAATGTATAAAGCTGACCCCTCCCCCTCCCACATATACACACGAACGATTATTTTTCAGGTAGGGTCTTGCTTTTGCCTGAGACATTCCTTGGCAGAAGTCCTGCCGTCTATGTAGGTGGGATCACAGGCATGTACCACCAGGAGATTGGCTCCTATTAACTTTGACTAGGGTGACTTTAAGCTGCAGTCTTTCCCTCTCCTATTTCCTCAAGTGGCAGGAATTATAGGCATATAACACTATTCCAAGCTACCTTCTAGAACTTCGAATGAGGTTTTCTTCAATCTGTAGATGGATTGATAGAAATTGACATCTCAACAGGACTCAACATGAACATGAAACATTCATGAACATAAAATATGTTTCTATCTTCGATTCCTGATACTTGTTAGATTTTTAAGTAGGCTTGTCTGTCTTCCTCACTTTTGACGTTGCAATGGCTTATTAGTTTTGAAAATTATTTTCTCTTGGATTATTGATTTTCTACATATACTTATGTAAGAAAGTTTATTTATACTTATGTAAGAAAGTATGAAGAAAGTTTATTTTTATTGAAAAGGTAATGTACAGGAGGGGTGCAGGGACATAAGTCAGATATTGAGTAAATTTCTTTTTGAATAGTGTTACCATTTCCCTCATTTTCTCTCAGTTGAACAAGCATATACCTTTCTTTATTATTCTGTTTCATTGTCTAGGACTCCTTGAATGGTGTTAATTAGTAAGGGATAATATTGCTTTGTTCTCAGTATTAGGAGATTAAAATATTTAATCTTTTTAACCAGTAAATATGATATTAATTGTAAAGTGTGTTTATGTAGCTATATGTGTCTGGGTTTATTTATGTGTAAATAATTGGAGATCAAACCAGTTCTTCGTACATGCTGAGCAAGTGCTCTACTCTTAAACTAACCCCCATCCTAGGTTATTTGTAGATTTTTTTGTTTTAATCAACTGGAGGAAGCTCCCCCTCTACTCTTGGATTTTCATCATGAATGAGTAATTAATTCCATTCAGTTCTTTTGTTTACATCTATTCAAAGGACCAGTTTACTTTCACTCATGGGGCTGGGAATATGGCCTAGGGGCAAGAGCGCTTACTTTCACTCATTAATGTGATGGATTATACTGATGATTTTTGAATTTTGAACCTGAAAGGAAAATTATCCCGAAAAACCACAGACCATAGACGAAGTCATGTAGAGCAAAAGAGTTTATTGCCAGCAGGGCTGGCAAGAACAAGTTACCACAGAGGAGTAAAGGAAAATGATGCTGGAGCTTTCTCTCAGGTGGTCTTTATACCTTCATACAACTAAGGTGAGAGGTTCTCCGTCTGCCCCTCAGGTATCATCAGCCAAGGGCGGAGTCACATTGCCAAAGGGCAGATCTTATATCTGGGCTGGGGGCATTCTATAAGCTTACATTCCAGCCAAGGGCAGAGTCACATTGCCAAGGGCAGATCTTATGTCTGGGCCCGGGGGCATTCTGTAAGCTTATAGAGCCAAACACCTATTTTGAATAAATTCCACTAGTTGGTGTTTGTGTTTTTGTGTTATTGTTGGATTTGCCTACACTTTATAGGGAAGTTTTGCATCTATATTCATGAACAATTACAACTTTATAATTTTTCTTTTTAGTTATTCTTTCTTTGGTTTTGGAATTAACATGATTTTGGCCTCACAGAAGAATAACAAAAAATTGTTTTAGCTTTGAGAAAGATTTTTGAGCATTTATATAATTTATTAATGCATTTCTTAAATGCTTGGAATTAATCAGTGAAACCATCTGGCCCTGTTCTTTCTATTTGGGAGAGTTATTATTGACTCAGTTTCTTTAATAGTCAATCTCATTCACATTGTTGAATTCTGATGTTTTAAGAGTTTGTCTCTTAAGGAATTCATCATTTCATCAAATTACTAAATTTATTCCATAAAGCTCATCATAATATTCCTGTGCTGTAGTTTTAATATTCTACAAGGTCACTCTTTTATTTCTTACGTTTCTTATATTAGCAGTTTGTATCTTACATATTTTTTCCCTTGGCAGGCTGGGCTAGTTTATGAGGTGTATTATATTTATTGTGTCTGAACTTACTCAATTTTTACTTTTTTTTGATGGTTTGCTATTGATTTTTAGAGTTGCTTCCTGTATTCTCAACACAAGTTATTGTTAAAGATGTATACACCTAATACTGTCTTGCCAGGTTTTTTTGTGTGTGTGGTATGTGTTTGTATGTGTGTGTTTTCCTGGGGATTGAACCATCAAACCCAAGGTCTTGTATAAGTGTTCTATCACATGAGCATCATAACTCTTTCTACCTGGGACCTTGTAACTGGGACCTTGGGTATGCATCATCACATCCAGCTTTTAAAAGAAAATGTTATTATAATGTTGATTTGCAGAGTAGTTACAGTTACATAAGTCAGGTAAAGGGTTCATTTCTTTTAAGAAAATGTAACCCCTTCTCTCACTCTCTCCCTGTTTCCAGCTTGTTTTCTGAGATAGGATCTTGCTAACTTTTGCTTGAGCTTGGCTGAAACCATGAACCTTTTCCTTTTACTAAATCCTTGAAAAGTATCTGGGATTTCAAGCATAATGTTAACTGTGTTTGGTTCACCTAATACAAATGATTTAATTCTCTTGGTATATGCAATAGTCACATAGATGCTCTTTTGGAAGCTTATAGTTCTAATTTTTATTTAAATCTGTGATTGACCTATGGTTTTTATATGCGTGAAGAATGGATCATGAAATATTTTTTTCTTGTTTTTTTTGGCCAGTCCTGGGCCTTGGACTCAGGGCCTGAGCACTGTCCCTGGCTTCTTCCCGCTCAAGGCTAGCACTCTGCCACCTGAGCCACAGCGCCCCTTCTGGCCGTTTTCCATGTATGTGGTGCTGGGGAATCAAACCGAGAGCTTCATGTGTTGGAGGCAAGCACTCTTGCCACTAGGCCATATTCCCAGGCACCCCCCCCCCCTTTTTTTTTTTTCTTTTAAGGTTCTTTTCTTTCCATTGACCAATTTGATATGGTACTATTGGCTTAAAAATACAAAGCCTTTTATTACTGGATTGACTTTGAGCCTTTCCTATAGATACATTGACCATATATGTTTGGATATATTCTAGACTCTGTCTTTTCCTATTTATTTTATTCTTTATTCTTGTGTGCTGGTGGTAGATTTATCCTAAAATTTGATACTCAGATATGATGTGCCACATCTTCTCTTTATAGTTGTTTGTCTCTTCCATGTCCATTGAGTATTCACCTAAATTTTAAAGTGAATTACTCATGCTTCTTTCAGAAAGTGGTAGGATTTCATTGGTATTTTGCTAATGTTTAGGGAAGTTGGTAAGTCAGTATTATAATAATAATTGGGTTTTCCACAGGAATATAACATCTTCATATTTATTTCTAGGTGTTTATTTTTCTGTACTTTGTTAAGTGGTACTTTACCTTTTTTGTTATTGTTAATTGTTATGTATAGAATTATACTACACTGACCTGTGTCTCCCACCCTTGAAAAAATTCAGTAGTTGAAGTACTTTTTCTTAGATCCTGTGTTGTGTTTTTTTCTGACATAGCCATGTCTTCTGTGAATAATGAAATTTTGCTACTTTCTTCTCTCGTCTTCATGTCCTTTCCTTATTGTCTTTCCCATGTTTCTCTGCGTTTGACTTCTTTTACAATATTGAATCTTAAATAGTAAGGATCTTGATATTATGGGGAAAAGTATGATTTAAATATTAAGCCATCTTTGCATTCTAGAATAAAAGGCCACTTGATTATGATGATTTTCTCAGACTTGGTGGTATTTTAGGTACATCCATATTTATGAAGGCTGTTGTTCTAAGACTTTATTACAATGCCTTTGGAACAGCAAAAACAATGTTGGCCTTAAAGGATCACTAACAATACACATCAACTCTCTAGTAATATGTAACTCTGACATTTTATCTGTTTATCATCCTTTCTTTTGACCAAAATTAATTTTTAGAAATTCTTACAGACTTAAAATGCAGTTACAATTTTTATTTTAGGGAAGGAATTACAATCCCATCTCCTTCATTTAGAAACCAAAAAGGCATCAGATTTTAATACTTCATCAGGACAGATTCTGCAATAAGGCTAATTTGAGGTTAGAACACCATGTGACTTACATGAGCGATCGTTAAATGTCATTTAATTTCCTTGTGTATGATGTTAATTCCTTCTGGATTGTTATTTAAGTAAGGAAATACAAATAATGGTCTCAAGAAAGTGGTTTTAGTTTTCATTTTTAGAAATGTTACGCTGTCAGAAATTAAGAATATTTCAGAGGTGTAAATACTATTTAAAATTTCATGAGCTTTAATTGTCATATTTGCATATCTATGATTTTCAAGTTACTGCCTTCTTTAATGAATAGGACCTTGTGTTTAAAAGTTTTAAAGATTTTGCTGTTTAATTTTTTGATACAAGAAACTATTTAACTGGGGGTACTTAATATTTATCCAGCAGTTAACTAGGAAATTATATTTATATACCATGTATATGCAACAGCAATATGTAAAGAAATGCCATATTGTCTAAAAGACTGACTTGAAATACAAAAAGAAATGTTGTTTCAGTTAATCTGGTGTTCTGAAAATTATCTCCTGTACTGCACTTATCTGACTCAAACGGCCTTGACATGCTTTAGAAATTCACATGAAGTACAGCATTGTTTTGAAAAATGTTGACTTTGATGTCTTTTTTGTGTTCCCAGTCTTTACCATTCACACACACACACACGATATAAGGGAAGTTGTGATAGAAAATTCCTGTGGTTTGTGGCATTTAAAGTATTGGGAATAGAGAATCCACACAAACACAGGTTTTTTAGCATGTCATATGGATTAATGATTAAAGTGAAGTACCAAGAAGAGAAATGTCATTCTTTCAAAATAATTCTGATACCACAGATTAGTAATTTCTACCATTTGGGAATTTCAGGTTTTGATAATATAGCAGTAATCTATATTATAAGAATATACACCCTTTAAATGTAAGTCAGCAAATGAATCAGTACAAAATGCATACAAAATGTGATTAGTGTGACTGAACAATTGAATTTTTAACTTTAAATTTGCAACACTCTATATGGCCAATGGCTATTTGATTAGTGAGTGCAGCTTGAGCAAACAGAAAGGAGACTTGAATCTAATAGAATCTGATTTTTTTCTCATTTGCATGCACCCTTTGCCCCAGACATTGATGCTTAGTAGCATTGTAATAGTTTGACCCTACAGTAACATAGCTCCCAAATAATTTATACACAAAAACAAGAGCATTTATAATTAAGTATGCCCATGGAATCTAAAAGTCACCCTTTCTATTTAATTAGAAAACTATCAGTTTCCTGTTTCTGGCTTTTACAGCATATAATTGATTTTATAAACAAGTTTATATAAAATCCTCACCTTTTTTTCTCTGTTCTCTACATTACTGATTTATTAATGGTAAAAGTGTTGGGGGGTGGGGAGGACATGATGCACCTTATATTTTAATTCATTTCACTGCTTCCTCCTTGGTGAGGGCTGCAGTTGGACAACTAATTTTGCATGTTTATTGAATTTCAGTGATGATAATTGCAGGTAGAAGTAATGTCCCATGAATTTAGAATAAAAGTTGTCTTTTGAAAGTAGCAATATAAGCTTTTTGAGGAAGCATAAAACTTTGTTCATTGAATAATTTATTATGCAAGTTATTGACTAGTTCATTATTGTACACTTCAATTTTAAAAAGCTTCTTAAATTGTAAACCTTAAAATAAAACTTCAAAAAGATCCTTGCTTTTTTCCCAGTCTAATTCTTATACATAATATATGAAAGAGTTTCAATTATTGTACTTAAAAGTGCTTAATTAGGTTTAATGTTGAGCTTAAATTCTGTTACTTGTTTTTTGTTTTGTTTTGTTTTGTTTTTTGCCAGTCCTGGGCCTTGGACTCAGGGCCTGGGCACTGTCCCTGGCTTCTTTTTGCTCAAGGCTAGCACTCTGCCACTTGAGTCACAGCGCCACTTCTGGCCATTTTCTGTATATGTGGTGCTGGGGAATCGAACCCAGGCTTCAAGTATACGAGGCAAGCGCTCTTGCCACTAGGCCATAGCCCCAGCCCAAATTCTGTTACTTGTTAAAAAAGAAAAGAAAGTCCTTATTTTGCCCTGTGCATTTTAGATTTTCATATTTTGTTCATTTTCTCTTAACCTTTCCTTTGCCCTTCCACTTACTGTACATAAGCAAGTTAAATATGTATATGTGTATGTAGTATGTATGTATATCTTTGTGATTCTGTCTCAATGCATGGATAAATTGAGAGTTGCCAAACAGTGATATAGAATACAAAAGCAGTTAATTTTAGTTTGTTGATAATGATTAATTATGTTTGGTAATTCAAATGGCTCAAAGAAAAAGTCTTAAAGCAGTCATGGACTTTGGCCCTCATTGTACACAGAGGC
The DNA here is from genome assembly GCF_023159225.1 of Perognathus longimembris pacificus. NCBI lineage: Eukaryota > Metazoa > Chordata > Mammalia > Rodentia > Heteromyidae > Perognathus > Perognathus longimembris. The sequence goes on along the minus strand of NC_063162.1, from coordinate 131,626,600 downwards.
CATTTTTCTTTAGTAGCTAAAATTTGCTTTTTGTTACTGTAAGACTCCGTAGAAACCTTAGCATGTTAGTGAGCAATGCTCACTTTTAATTTTTAAGAGAAAGGCTTAAAAGCTACTCTGAATTCTTCCTGGGTTACAGTTTCTAGGTCAGAAAGATGATCTTTTCTTTTTCCAGACTAATTCTTTTATGTGACTTGAATAGGTCTTATTCTTTCTTTTGTGAATGTATTCGTGGATAATATTTTACTTGACAAGCTAAAATATTCACATTATATAACAGTAACTTTGTATATGTAAAACAAAACATTTCTTTTCTCTATCCTTCATTTGCTGGGCCTTTTCTTCCCTCAAAACACACATGAAAACATACAAAATCATAAAGTAGGCAGCTTGTTTTCTTTTCAGGCAATTCTCTGCTTACATAAGCAAGAGCAAGTTACATATTCCTGCTTTACAGCACAAATACTACCATACTCTGCATTTTTTAAAAAGAGATTCCTTTTTTAAAAAAAAATTATTTTTATTTATTTTGCCAGTCCTGGGGCTTGAACTCAGAGCCTGAGCCCTGTCCCTGGCTTTTTTTTTTTTTTGCTCAAGGCTAGCATTCTGCCACTTGAGCCACAGCGCCACTTCTGACCGTTTTCTGTATATGTGGTGCTAGGGAATTGAAACCAGGGCTTCATGTATGGGAGGCAAGCACTCTTACCACTAGGCCATATTCCCAGCCCCATACTCTGCATTTTACATCCTGATTTTTTTTTTATATAACAATGTATCCTGTCCATTTTTATCATTAAGGAACCTCTCTTTTTAAAAGTAGACGTATAGCCAAACTGTAGCATAGTTAATGAGTTGAGGGGGTATTTTATTTTCTTGGTAATCTAGAAAAGTAATTGCCTGAAGAATTTTGAATCATTTTAATCTCCTGCAGATTTGAATCAGCAAGTGTTAAGATTTTAAATCCTTAATGATTTCGATAGTTTTTTTTTTAAGGTGTTATCTCTTAGCCCCGGTAAACATTTTATTGAACTCAAGTTTTACATGATAAGCTAGACTGTACGTATAAACATATAAGTAGTATATTATTTTTACAATGCAACATTTTCTTGTTCCAAAACCCTTAACTTCTTCAGCTCTCTCTTCTGAATTTGTTCATTTCTGCCTATGGTGAAAATTGACTTTTACAGTTATTGCTAGCCAGTGTTATCTCTCTTTTTCTCTCATCCTGCATGTTATAATTTTGTAATATTTCTCATCAGAAACTTATTGTTACTATTTCACATGAGCAGTATTTGAGTATATTTGCTTGTGTTTTCTAAAAGTTTAGAAGAGGATTTATACTACCTCTACTGTTGAGGAAACTATTTGGTTTCCTTCCAACAATTATTTTTAGTATCTCTTCCTCGCCTCATGAAAGTCTTTCAACTAGCTATGTCAGCAGCCACAATTTTTCCTGTCTAAAGTTTTGTTTTCCCAAATGCTTACTTCATATCTCATTTCTTATCTACCAAAAATGTTTAGCCATAATCATTTATATAGTTTAAAACAACACACTTAACAAAGCATTAGTCTTGTTGACTGTTTTGAAGAGCATCTTGGCAAGATTCAATGAAAAGAGTTAACTGCATCCTTTAGATGTCTCATAACTAAGGCTGACCAAGAGTATCTTTTTAAGGAAAACCTACATTGCTTATCATCCTGTTAAGGGCCTTGTTGTAGCTACAGTAGTTCTATCTGTCACATAGCAATTGCTGAACCAGATAAGTATTATATTAGAATATTAACTAATTATAAACTGTTAGTATTGTGTTATCTTAATATTTGTTGTAGACAGTTGTTAATAACTATGTTCTCCGTTAATAACCAAGTTCACTTGTGCTTTAAAATTTTTTTACACTAATTTCATAAGAAAGGTTGTAAATGTAATACAAATAATTCCTATATATCTTTTTAAAAATAATTTTATTGTTACTATTAAGGTGTTGCACAGAGGCATTACCATTTCATAGGTAATCAGTACTTTTTTTTTAGACTATGCAGCCCTTCCTTTACTTTTCCCCAGCTCCCCCCTCCCATTCCTGCCCACAAGTTACATAGGTCATTTTCCTTATAGAGTATACTGAATAGCATGACTATATTTTTTGATCCTTCCTCCCACCCTTTCTGCCCCACCCCTTACACCACCCAGAAAGAAAAAAAAAGCAAAAACGAACACTGCCACGGCCAGCAGCAACAAAAAACACACTTCCATTTATTAGAGTTTGTTTCAATCAATGTTTTAAATGTTCAGAGAAGGTACATCTTTGTTCTGATATATCTTTTTTCTAAATTTGCCAGATGTTGGAACATATTTCTCTCTCCCTACATACATCTATATTCTTTTTTCCCCCTGAGTAGTGAGAGTAAGTTGCAGGTATATTACCTCTTCACAATACTTAGGGCATATATTCCAGTATCAAAGGCAAATAGGTAATTAGAATGGCATGTTTACTTTGGAATGAAGTATACATATGAAAACTATTTTCAGTGCTTAAGGGACTTAAGTCAAATAGGAAACTTTTAGAATAAGATCTGTGACATAGGAGTAGCACAGATAAACAAAAAAAAAAAATACTGGGGAAACATGAAAGAAAGTAGTTACCATTTCAGCCTGCAGAATTGGAGATAGTTTTTGGTTGTTTCAGAGTTAACCCAAGAAAAGTAAAAGAGGTCTTCCTAAGAACAATGAGAGGGAACTTCCTTCCCAGAATATACCCTCCTTATTTTTACCCTTGATTTGTTTTTTCAGTTACTTCGAACTGAAATATCTGGAGCACATAAGATATGCCAGGCTTATTTCTACAAAATTTGATACCATACTTTCCCTTCTAATAGATTTTACCCTTAACATTATTGGGCTATCAAGAAGTGAAGGTTCTTTTTGAAACACTTGTTCTTAGGTTGTTTTTCAATAATATCTTCCTGGTAATGAAAGCCAAGGAGTAATAGTGCTGATTAGCTGTAATTGCTTTAAAGGAATGAAAAGAATGTTTATAAAAACTTAATTAAGCTACTGTCAATCTAGATTTCAAGGGATAGTTACTGTTTTATACTATCTAGCATTTATATTAAATGGTATATATACAAGCAGTTTTTTCATTTAGTATATTATTATGTAAGGGTTTAGAAAGTGGTAGGATCATCTTCAGACTTCACCAGCTTAAGTATGTCACAAATGAAATCAATGCATTTTTTGTGTGGAGGTGTGTTAGTCCTAGGGCTTGAACTTTAGGGCCTAAGTGTTTTTGCTACCACTTGAGACACAACTCCACTTCCTGCATTTTTGTGGCTGGAGATAAGGGTCTCACCAAGTTTCCTGCACTGGCTGGCTTTGAACTAGGATCCTCAGCTATAAACCTCCCGAGTAACTACAATTACAAGCATGAACCACAGGGTCTGGATTGAAATGAACACTTCTATAACATATTAGCAAATGTTTGAGAATCTGTAAAAATTGCTTATGAAAAAATGGCTTTTTTTGGTTGCTGGGAATATGGCCTAGTGGCAAGAGTGCTTGCCTCATATACATGAAGCCCTGGGTTCGATTCCTCAGCACCACATATATAGAAAATGGCCAGAAGTGGCGCTGTGGTTCAAGTGGCAGAGTGCTAGCCTTGAGCAAAAAGAAGCCAGGTACAGGGCTCAGGCCCTGAGTCCAAGGCCCAGGACTGGCAAAAAAAAAAAGAAAGAAAGAAAAAGAAAAACATGGCTTTTTTGTGAAAATTTACAGAATAATTGAGTATTTCTCAATCAGATGTTTACATTTTTATTTTAAATACATGTAGATGTTTAGGGTGTTTTTGTTTCTGTTTCTTTGCATTTACATGCACAACCAGATAATGTTTTTACATGTGATCTTTCATCAAGGGAATTTTTCATCATGGAATTTCAGATATAAACAACTTTTTTTTTTGTACGTTGTTGCTTCTTGATTTCTGGTTGAAAAGTATAGTAGAGAAATTTTTGCTATATAGATTTTTAATTGCTTTTCCTTTTAGAAATGCACTTTGACAGCAACATAGTAAAATAGCTAAAATGTATATGATTTCATCATAATACAATTTTCTTACCTGATTTTTAAATTATAGTGTCAGTAATGGGGTACCTTTATGTGGAATACTGTACTTTGGGAGACCAAGAGAGGAGCCAGTCGTATTGGTGGTTTGTTTTAACAGAACTGGAATTTAAACTTATACTTACCAGGCACATGCTCTGCCATGTGAGCCATGTCCCTAGGCCTTCAAATAACTTTTAGTATCCTCAGTGTAACTTAATTCCGTGCCCCCCCCTCAGTTTTTATCATCTTGAAAAAAAAAGAAATATTATGATCTGTCTTGATAATGTTTAAAGTACACTGAATAGGAACTAATAGGAGCTTGCTTTCAGGTTTGACTTAGTTCCCATACCACCAATGCTTGTTACTACTGCTACATTCCTTAAATGTCTACTTTATTATAGTATGCTATGAGGATTAGAATATAGGATCTGAAGATACCTAGGTTACAATTTCTAGCAGTTGTATGAAACTGCGAAAATTATCTTCTTTAAGTGTAAGTTATAGAAGTAACAGTTAAGCGGGATTATTATTTACAAGTGCTTAGTACATTTTATAGCTCATTCTCGCATGAATGAATGCTAGCTGTTGCATAAATTATTTATTATTTCAACCAGTAGTGGCTTAAAATTACAATAACATCTATAATCTTCTCTTTCTAGAAGCCAGTAATTTAGGAGCCACTTACATAGGTAGTCCTGTATCAAATGCAAATAGTTGGGGGCCAGTGGAGTTATTGTGAAGCTAATGGCTATAAACTTTGTTTTGCAGACTATGTCCTCAGCTGTGGTACAGTTATATGCAGCAGACCGGAACTGTATGTGGTCAAAGAAGTGCAGCGGTGTTGCTTGTCTTGTTAAGGACAATCCCCAGAGATCTTATTTTTTAAGAATATTTGACATTAAGGTGAGTTTTATTTTGATTTTACTTCAGCCTTAAGTTTTCTGTTTCAGTTGTAATTAATACAGGTTTGTTTATCCTGTATGTGATATTTAAAATGAATATGGGAATGATGAGACTTCCTTTTAGGTATTGAAATGTACAAAATAGGAACTGAGGCCAAATAAGAATACTGTTTTGTCTTCTTATCCACAGTTTTGCTTTCTGGGGTTTCAGGTGACGTGATAAGCCACAGCACCAAAATATTTAGCAGAAAATTTATGGAATAAACTTACAAGTTTTGGATAGCTTTTTAAAGGTTTATTGTTGTAGCTGCTATATTTTATCATTAAATATATTGGGATAGTTTGGAAATTTAACTTTATCCTGTTTGTTCTTATAGGAAAAATAACATATATAGGGTTTGGTGTGATCCAGGATTTTAGGCATTTATGGGCTGTTTTAGAATGTAATTCTGGAAAAAAAAAAGTAATTCTATATTTTATCCCTTTACTGTCCTGTGCATTAAAGATAATGTCCTTTGAATTGCATTTTTTTCATCTTGGACTTTCCTCAAATCTTTTTTTTTCTAACAATACATTTTTATCCTTTCTTATTATAGACAAGCTTATATATTATCCTTTCAGGGTACAACAAAAGACTATTGTAAGTTTGTACGTACTTGAGCTCAGGTCATCTCTAAAAATGAGTTTCCTGCCCATTTTTATGTATTTTATTACAATAGATATATTTGGATTTTTATAGCTTTATGAGTCTCATTCAGTTATAAATCTATTTTGTCACAGATTATATGTATCTTGTATTCATCATCAAGAATTCTCCATTATGTCTTGAAAAAAATGTTCTAAATAAGCCACCACGGTTAACATTTGGGTATGGCAATAAACATAGTTGGATTTAATTACAAATACTAAACTGACTGTGTGGCACCAGTGTCCCGTGCTTGTAATCCTATCTACTCAAGAGGCTGTGATCTGAGGATTGCATTTTGAAGCCAATCCAGAGAGGAAAGTCCAGTCTGTGAGGTTATCTACAGTTCATTACTCAGAAAAAGCCAAAAGTGGAATGCTAGCCTAGAGCAAAAATAAATTAAAACTAGCATTGAACCTGGGCACTAATGGAGCCCCAGCTTCTTTAGTGGTGAAATGGAGTAATTGGGGTCTATTACAAACTTTTTTTTTAAATGAAGATTAAATGAGATATGTTACTGTACTTTTTAAATTGGTGCTTCTCAGCATGTTTTTCTGAATATCTCAAGACAGCTGAGAGACATGGCATACTGTTGTCACTTTCTGGCTTACTATATTGCAGTGATTCTAAGAGATAAGAGTATATCAATAGTTCCAAAGGAGTGATTTAATAATATTTCTCATCACATACAAGAACCACTACTTAGAAATAGAATATCATACCACTCCATTAAGAATAAAGGAATCCCATAATAGTTGGCGTATTGTGTTTATAATATATTTTGCATCTTAAGTGATTTAGGTAGAATTTTGCATTACTGTGTCTGCAATAATTGTATTTCTCTAACAACTTGATATAACCGTTGCTGACCACTCATAATTAGCTACTTCTTTCAATAAAATCATTAAGTATGTGATTTTTTATGCTAAATATACCTGTAATACATTTTGGTATAAGTTTTTATGAATATAAACAGTTCTCTTAAGATGAGATATCTGCTTTGTTTCACCCCTAGTGTTTGTTTTGTTTTGGGGAAGCTCTTATTTGGTTTTATTTACTTCTTTCTAGGATGGAAAACTATTGTGGGAACAAGAATTATACAATAATTTCGTGTATAATAGTCCTAGAGGATATTTTCATACCTTTGCTGGAGATGTAAGTCGTTTTCCTTTATTACATGTTTAATTTTTTTGCATTGCTTGCCTTTTCTAATGTTAATTACTTACAGAATTCTAGTGAATTTACTGCTTTTATTTTGCTGAAGATTAAGTATTCAGCTTATTGAGTTTCTGCTGTGTTACATGCCTTTCTAATAATTGTCTTCTACTTTTCATTCTCTATGCTTTCCCTTTCTTGTTATTCAGATCATAAAATAATTTCTTATCTGCCAGGAAAATCAACCTGTCTCCTTTAAAAATGTACTTGTTTATTATGATCACTTTTTGCTACATAAATCTAAATTTATGCATTTCATTGTCCTTTTTGTTGAAAATATTTTAGACTTGTCAAGTTGCTCTTAATTTTGCCAATGAAGAAGAAGCAAAAAAATTTCGAAAAGCAGTTACAGACCTGTTGGGAAGGCGACAAAGGAAGTCTGGTAACCTCTTCGACTTTTTTCTTTTCTTTTTTGTACATAAAATGAACTAGCAAACTCAGATTTGGAAAACAATGTGGCTTGTTGGCTGTTATTGTACATAAAAATTTTTGAAACGCAGGTATATCATTGGCTGACATATTGTCTGTGACTACTGTTTTGACATAATGAATAGTTATGATAGAGACCTCAAAGCCTAAAATATTTACTGTATGGCCCTCCCTTTCCTAAAAAAAGCTTAATGGTCTTTACCTCAAAAGAAATTATTGTTTTATTAAGAACCTGTTTTTTAAAGATTACTGTGAAACCTACTCCAGTAACTATTTTTGTTGATAAAATTCTACATTTACTGACATCTAAATTTGCACTATTTATATCATTGTAACTTAAATTTTTTAATTACTCTTTATAAACAAACGCTTTAGACAAGCTTAGAAAGAAATAAGCAGAGCGGCTGGGGATATGGCCTAGTGGCAAGAGTGCTTGCCTCGTATACATGAGGCCCTGGGTTCGATTCCCCAGCACCACATATACAGAAAATGGCCAGAAGTGGTGCTGTGGCTCAGGTGGCAGAGTGCTAGCCTTGAGCAAAAAGTGCTCAGGCCCTGAGTCCAAAGCCCCAGGACTGGCCAAAAAAAAAAAGAAAGAAGCAGAAATAAAAACAAGATCTACAATTGTTGCCTTCTTTATTTGTGCTTAATGTTACATATTATAAAACCACACGGAACTTAGTTTAATACAGAAGAGGGTGTAAACACATTTAATTAGAAAATAACTTAGGCTAATATTGAATTTTAACAGAATTGGCATAGAGCTATTGTTTGACAAAGGTGGGAGGCCTTGATCTGGTAGAGAAGAGTGTTTAGGAAAGTTGATACTCTGTAAAATCATCACCTCATGTAGGTTATTTACATGTAAGTAGAAATTAACAAACAGATCACAAAAGTAGCCACACACCTGTCTTCTCTTTCCAAAGCCTTTTTGAACAGCTAGAAGATCACTGGGAATGATCTAGATCTGAAAATCATTATGTAGAAGCATGAATCCTGTTTTATGGATCTTTATTGTTTTTTTAGTGAATTCCTAGAGAGAGGGGAGGTAAAAATGAATCAAATTGTTACCTCACTACTGCCATCTTAGTGTGTTCCCTTTATTATGAGTAAGTAGGAGAATTATTAGGGAACTGTTACTTTCTGGAACCAAGAACCATTCCACTCAATGGTAAGAAAGTTTTTAATACTTTGTCTTAAATCTCAACATTAGGAGTCATGGTTCAGTCACTGTTTCGGTGGTGGTAGGCCAGGAACTTTCTGGAAGATCCTTTTAGTCAAAATATGTGATAAAATGAGTCAAAAATACATACTAAAAATAATTGAAGCCAGGTGTTGATGGCTCATGCCTGTAATCCTAGCTACTCAGGAGGCTAAGATCTGAGGATCTCAGTTCAAAGCCAGCCCAGGCAGGAAAGCTCACGAGACTCTTGTTTCCATTAACTACCAGAAAGCCAGAAGTGGAGCTGTAACTCAGTTGGTAGAATGCAGCGTTGAGTGCAAAGTTGATTTTGAAGTTGGTAGGTGAGTTAAACTACTTTTCACCTGGCACGGGAATTATCTTGTATGATAGTTCCTAAACTTTTAGGGAGTGTTTCACTAGCACAAAGAACATGATATTAGAGAGGCAGTTGAATTACTGCCAGTAGCTCTTCGTTTTTAGTTCTTTTACTCACTATATAGCCATGTAATTACATCTTTTTAAAATATGATGTTACTATTGAACATAGTATAGCATATGTAGTTTGACTATGACTGTGGTACTAAGCCATCCCTAATACTGCTCCAGTAATGATTTTAACAAATGCCTCATCACATTAGCTAGCATTATGTGTTCAACTAAACTTCCTCATTTTCATGTGAATGGCTAAAGCAAGAGTTACTTTACTTAGCTCAAGCTAAGTAATTGTTCCTTAGATACATTTGAACTTATACAATCATCTTGTTTCACCCATGGACTTTAGAAATACGGCTGTTTTGTATGAAGAGATAGCACAGTCTTGGAAATTGAAGATTGACCTTCTTGGACATAGACAGGACTTACTTTAAATGTTTAAGAAAATTACTTCATCATAAGTTTGAGTTTCTATTCTTATTTGTCCACCAAAGAGATCCTATTGACTCATGATTATTTATAAAGTAATATTACATTAGTTATGTATATCTTCTCACAATTTCAGAAATTTTTTATTTTAAAAACGTGGAAATTATTATTTGTTTATAATTCCACAAATACTTTTGAAATTTCTTAAAACCAAACTAGGTTTTTTGCTCTGAACAAACTTGGTATGTAAGAGCATAAATGCAAACTTACTAATTCTGAGTTTTCCCCCTTTCAATAAACTTTTTAGTAAATGCTAGTCCTGTCCCTCTGTATATGCTAATGACTCCCAAAGTTTTAGCTTCCAATACAGACCCATGCTATCCCCTCAAGTTAATGCCAGAAAAGCCTTCAGATGTAATGTGTTTGAGCAAAATACTCAATCTGTTTTTGTTGGAACCCTAGTGTCATTCAGATAGGTTCCTCCTTCTTTGCACCTCTTCCTTGTCTTATTAAAAGGATGTATTCCACCTTGTCCCTCAAGCCTACCATGATCTCAGCTAGACTGGCAATTCTACCAGTTGGCTCTGTCTTTAAAATGTATGTTGTAGATCTGACAGTTTCTTGCCTGTTGATTTAACCCAAGCCTCATTATGTCATCTGAACCTATCACCCAAGTTTTGTGGGTAGTTTCCCTGATGCTACCTACGTATTCCTACTGTTGGTTTTCCACACAGAAACTAGAGCAATTTTAGATACAGAGTAGATTGTGTTACTTGCCTCAAGAGCTTCCAATGATATACAGAATACAATTTTTCACCTTTAGCCATGGATCCCTGATTCCTTCTGATTTATCCTCCTTGTACTACTCATTCCCTTGGTTCACTCTAGTCCATTCTTCACTTCATTCTGTGCCTTTGTTAGCCCAGTGGGCCTTTCTTTACTTGATATTTGGAATCTGATTAAATGGTCAGTTCTTCAGAAATATCTTCCTTATCCATGCTTGTATGCCAATTGGAATGAAACAGTGTAATGAATTTAATTTTTGGTTAAGGTTTTGTTCTTAAGTCTAATAATATTCCAATTTATTTTCTAACAGAGAAAAGGCGAGAACCTCCAAATGGTAAGCTTTTTTAAGTGTTAGCCAATAAGATTTTAAATTGCAGTTTAGTTTTTGTAGCATATACAGATAGCTAGTATTTAGGACCTGATATTAAAGTACTGTGCTTTATTATGTCCTTGTTTAAAATTAATGAATGACAGGTGAGATTTATGTTTTGTTTTGTTTTTGTATTTTTAGCTTGAAGGAAAAAAATACATAGAGTGAAGGTAACTGGCACTTCATTCTGAATTCACAAATTGGACAAGTTTAGAAACTACATTTCAGTCTTAAAGGAATGGGAATAAGGTTGAGGGAATGAGTTTGTTTTAAGTGCACTGTGTGCATGTATGAAATATCATAGTGCATCCTCTTCATACTACAAATGTATGCTAGTTGACAATTTAAAAATAAAATCTTCCTTACAGGCATTACATTTTATCTCACATATATGTTAGTTTGTCTTAAGACATCTAAGACCTATCTTTTCTTATTTCAAAATATTTCACAGTTGTTCTGTTTCTGAAACTATGTGATAAATTTTGTAATTGTTTACATTCTTTTCTCTGGAGAGAGAAGGTCCTTGGGTTTCATCACATTTGAATGGGGTCCCTGACCCACCATTGCTCCAGCGACCTTTATTTTAAAAGAGAATGTAACTGGGAGAGTCACTCGTAATCAAATGTAGTGTCTTCATCAGATTGCATTTTATTCTTTAGTTTTATAGTTTAATCCTTGGATGCTATTGTCTCAGATTTTTTTTTCTTTAAAATAATGAAGTTTCTTTCTAATACTGTGTTGTTAAAGATCAATACTATATAGTAGACATTGCCAGTATTTTACTTATAATATATATAAATATTGCATTTCCACTACATGCACCTTAAAAATGAGATAAATAATAATTAATACAGGTTTGCATTTATTTATTTATTGGCCAATTCTGGGCCTTGGACTCAGGGCCCGAGCACTGTCCCTGGCTTCTTTTTGCTCAAGGCTAGCACTCTGCCACTTGAGCCACAGCACCACTTCTGGCCATTTTCTATATATGTGGTGCTGAGGAATCGAACCCAGGACATCATGTAGATGAGGCAAGCACTTTTGCCACTAGGCCATATTCCCAGCTTATTTATTTTTCTTATTCTTGCTCTCTCATTAGTACATACCACTATTTTTGAGCAGTGTTGCATTACTACATATTGAGCATTACCACTAGGTGGTAGCAGACATCTACCATGTCCACAGTGTTCATAGCGGTGCTTTTTGTCTCAGCTCCTCATTTAGATTTTCAGTTTATCAGATACTTTCACATTGTAAGTACGAATAACACATTTTACCTAGAAATTACACATATTCCTAAAATTTTAGGAAAGCAGCTATTGAGCATAAACCATGTTGTTAGCATAAAGTTTAGATATAGGGAGCCCAAATGAGCAGGGAACTGTGGGAGCTGTCTCAAAATCCACATACCAGTCTCCTCTGACTTCCTGTGTTAACTTCGTCTTTAAAATGTAGTTACAGGGGCTGGGGATATAGCCTAGTGGCAAGAGTGCCTGCCTCGTATACATGAGGCCCTGGGTTCGATTCCCCAGCACCACATATACAGAAAATGGCCAGAAGTGGCGCTGTGGCTCAAGTGTTAGAGTGCTAGCCTTGAGCAAGAAGAAGCCAGGGACAGTGCTCAGGCCCTGAGTCCAAGGCCCAGGACTGGCAAAAAAATAAATAAATAAATAAAATGTAGTTATATTTTATATATGATTTGAAGCTTGTAATTAATGTAATAATCTTTGAAAACTTGGAGTGAAAGGAGATCTTGTTAAATTTGTATGTTAAAATAGGATTCTTAAGGAGGATGTACTGACGTTAGTACAATTTTTAAGGAATCTTTAATTGCCTATGTTGTATTCAAACTTGGCTTTAGCAACAAGAATATTTTTGAGAATTATAAAACAAGCTATGTGCTACAGCATTTAGAATCACTCCTGAAGGTGCCTGAGATTTTTTACAGTTATCCTTGCATCGGATGAGTGTTTTTATTTTTTTTCTATTTTGTTTCTGAGTTGTATGCTTCTGTATATGCACTTAAGAGGGAGATATTGGACATAAATCTGTCAGTTTGGGGAAAAATGGTAGTAATATTTCTGTAAGTACTTTTTCACTCAGAGACTAATGAAATTATAACAAAGAAGCTGTTAAAGTTAATAAAACAATTTTCTTTATTCTTGTTTAGTGTCAAATATCCCATTCAACAATGAGTATTGTGTTGATAACAGGCTACTGTCAAAATTTAAGTGATCACACCAATTAAATATAATTCTTTTGACATTCTTATTCATAAGACTTAATGTTGTAAAAATATACAGATTGGGTTTGAAATAATTCATATATGTTAAGGCATTTAAAATTTATAGGCATTAGCAATTTAGGTAATAAGTGATCATAAAACTATAGGCTTAAATTTATAGTAATGAGTGATTACACTTTAAAAATGCTATATAAATTATACAATATGATTGTAAATGATTGTTTTATTAAATTATATCCCATTTTGGTCTTACTTGTAGGTCCCAATCTACCCATGGCTACAGTTGACATAAAAAATCCAGAAATAACAACAAATAGATTTTATGGTCCCCAAGTCAACAACATCTCACATACCAAAGAAAAGAAGAAAGGAAAGGCTAAAAAGAAGAGATTAACCAAGGCTGATATTGGAACTCCAAGCAATTTTCAGTAAGATAATTCTCTTGTTCTTTTATTCTTTGGACAGGTCTTACTGTACTTCCCATGTTGCTTTTATCTCTTGAGCCTTTCTTTACCACAGTATCTGGCTTTCACTTTTGATGTATCATTCTGCTCATTGTTTTAAGTTGTTAGAAATGTTTGTTTTCTTTTGTAGCAATGTATATATCCATCACTTTTTGAAAACCATAGACCTTGTTGTATTTTTGTTGTTATTTGCTTATTTGTTTTCTCAGTAGATGTTTTGTGAATCTTTTGGTCTTTCTTGAGACCGAGTTTGGCTATACTGTAGCCCAGCTGCTTCAAATTCTTGATTGTACTGCCCAGTCTCCTAGTGCTAGAATTGTAAGCATGGGCTCCCATGCCCAAATTGTTCATGGATTTTATGACTCACTTTTTCACTTGTCAGAAAGGAAATAATAAAGTTGTTTATCCAGCAAGTTGTTGGACATAAAGATGATTTTTCACCATAACCTATAAGTAGTATTTGAAAATTGCATTGCTGAAAGGTATTGTCTAAAGGTAGAACAGGCCTTGTCTAAAAGTAAAACCAAGCCATTGTCTAAAGATAAAAGAAAGCCTGTGATACATATATATTTTAATTTTTCACATGCACTATTTCATTAATTATAAAATTTTTGTCCTTGTATTACTCAAATTCTTATTGTATTACTCAAATTCTAATTTTGACAGTTAAAGCACTAACTTTTCAAAGAAGTCGTACAAAAAATTTTAAGATTGTTAGTATAGGACTAGGGCTAAAAATTTAAGTATGCTAAGTGTGTGTGTGTGTGTGTGTGTGTTATATTAAGCCAGTTATGTCTGTGAGAACTAATAAGCATAGATTGGATTTCATAATAATAGGCTTTAAATGCCCTTTGTGAATTTTATTTTTCTATTTTAGGCACATTGGACATGTTGGTTGGGATCCAAATACAGGCTTTGATGTAAGTATCTTTTCAATTCCTATTCATTATTACCAAATTTGGGGAGAATAGTATGATTTTCCTTTAGATTTTTATCTTTTTTATTGTTTTGGATGATTCTAATGTTCATTTGAATGTGCTTTGTATTTTTGCATCTATACTACTGACGTTTGAAAATACAGTGTTGTTCTCTCTTTGCTATTAGGTTTCTGTATTCTTAAACTATCTATACTGAGTAAGTTAAATACTGAGTTTTGATAGCTTAAGAAAGGCGTTTTTGTTAACTTCAATGGACTACATTCAGATTATGTGAAAATAGTGTAATCAGATTGTTAATATTCAGGTATATAATGATAGAGCTTTTCTACCTATTCTTTTTGGCACTTCAATAACTCACTATTTTAGGCCAGGTGCCAGTGGCTCACACTTCTAGTCTTAGCTAGTTAGGAAACAGATCTGAAAGATGGTAGTTTGAAACCAGCCCAGGCAGCAAAGTCTGGGAGACTCCATTTCCAAAATAACCAGTATAAAAATGACCAGGAGGACAGGGCACATGTGATTAAGAGTACTAGTCAAGTAAACAGGCTGAGAAACCATGAGGCCCCAAGTTCAATCTTGGGTACCAATCCCCTTACCACCACCCCCCCCTCAAAAATTATTTTGTAGTACTATGAGAGTAAGCTAAGTAAAACAACAGGCAAAAAAGAATTGAAGTTTCATAGCCTTTTGTTGTTGTTGTTATACTGGGGCTTGAACTAAGAGCCTCCAGCTCTCTTAGCTTGCTTGCCCAGCTAGTGCCCTAACACTTGAGACATACAGCTAGCCCAGGTTTTGCTGATTATTTTAGAGATGGAACTACTTGAGACATTATTTGTGATTGGTGTCAGCAAAACTTTTGGTTATATAATACAATAATAACTCTGCAAACAATGTATACAGCTTTGTGTTACCTACTGGACATTAAGGAGGTCCTTGTCTTCACATTTCCAAATGGATTTTTTTCCATGTATTTATTCATGATGAGAAACATCTTATTTCAGGCAGGGTAGGCATATCAGAGTTATTAATAGATTAATAGAAATCTAAATGAGATACCCTCTTCTAAGACAGGCAAAACATAAAATAGAAAGTTCTTTGGTTCTTGTTTGTTTAGGTTCTTTATGTTTATTTTTCCATTTAAATAATGTAATGTTTTAAAGATTTATAAGCAAAATCATTTTTGGAGACATAAATATTAAATGTCATGATTGAAATTACAATCAATTTTTTATAGTTAGCAATTGCTTTATCTGTTATAGCTAAATAATTTGGATCCAGAACTAAAGAATCTTTTCGATATGTGTGGAATCTCAGAGGCCCAACTTAAAGACAGAGAAACATCAAAAGTTATATATGACTTTATTGAGAAAACAGGAGGTGTTGAAGCTGTTAAAAATGAACTCCGAAGGCAAGGTAACTTTTATTCTAATAATCACTTTAATATTTTTACTTTTTTCTCTGAATTTTCTGAGATTAGTTCCTTTATTGGGAAAGGAGAGTGCCTTAGATTAAACTCTGGGCTTCGTGTATGTTAGGAAGGTGATCCTACTCATCTATGTACATCTGAGCGTCTACGATGAGTTTCATAGGAGATATCGATACCTTCATGTGGACTCCTCCCTTTGCAGAATGCGTAAGATTAAGGACAATTTGGCCCAGCATATTATATCTTGTATTATTCTGATAAAAATTTTAAAACTTAAGGTATATTTATTGCTTTTATTATTTTTTATATTAAATTTGTGAAAATCCATGCAAAATCTCCCAGCTATTCGAAGAAGTTACAATTCCCTATATATTTTACTTAATGAAATGGAAGCCATTAAAGTTGTTCTTATTATAATGCAGTAGTAATAATTTAAATGTGATCACTTTGTAATCACTAATGTCAACATTTTCATAATATAAGCAAGGTAAACTGTTCTGCTTTTGAAATACAAATCTTTTAAGTTACAAGTTTCTTTTAGTTGAGAGCACAAAACCTTCAGTATTTTAAGATGTGAAATTTCACTTAAAGCATCTCATGTTTTAACAAGCATGACAGCACAATGCAAATAAAATGACTAAAGTTTTCAATATGAAAGTCATCAATCATTTTGCTACTTTGATCATTTGGGACTAAATTTATTTTCACCTTTTAAATACTCATTACAGTGTAACAGAAAAAATCTTCAGGTAATGTGTTCTTGAGTTTGTCGTTTTAATGTATATATATTTTATTTACCTTTTTGTTTTTCCCTGTTTATCCTCACTTTATGATTCTTTTTTTTTTTTTTTTTTTTTTTTTTTTTTTGGCCAGTCCTGGGGCTTGGACTCAGGGCCTGAGCAGTCCCTGGCTTCTTTTTGCTCAAGGCTAGCACTCTGCCACTTGAACCACAGCGCCACTTCTGGCCGTTTTCTATATATATGTGGTACTGGGGAATCAAACCCAGGGCTTCATGTATATGAGGCAAGCACTCTTGCCACTAGGCCATATTCCCAGCCCCCTAAACCTTATTATTCCTGAACTAGTCTCAGGATACTTAGACAGTTTGTCTTAGGAGTCTTACAGTCTATTGTGGAAACAGATACCTAAACAAGTGCAAGGTCATATTGCGGTTGTGGAAACATAATGCTACTTCCACTGAACTACCAAGATGCTGCATTTCTAAACTCTGTGGATTTAAACACACACACACACACACACACACACACACACACACACAGTAGGCACAGCATAGTACTATTGCTTTTTAATTTTTTGGGGGGCAGGTTGTTTTTTGGTGTTTAAATCTGCTGTCAGGCTTGCATTCCAGTCACTGTCCTTGATCTTTTTTGTTCAATGCTAGTGCTCTACCACTTGCCACAGCTTTACTACCAGATTTTTGGTAGTTTGTTAGAGATAGGAATCTCAAAATCTCTCCTGCCCAAGCTGGCTTCAAACCATGATCCATAGATCTCAGCATCCTGAGGAACTAGGACAGGCATGAACCACCCACCCTACTTAGTTAGTACCATTCATTTTAATACGTACTGGCTAAGATGATGGAAGACCATTATGGTCTTGCAGGACTATAATGTGTTTTTCCATTCTAACCACCTAGGCATCACTGTGATGCTTGGGCTCTTGAATTTGTAAGTTTACAAGTAACTTGACATTATTGTCATCTATGCCTCTGCATTCTCACCTTAATGGCTATAACCAGTAGTGATGAATATCATTTAGATTGGGTTTTTAAAAGAATTCATTAAACTGTTTCTTATTTTATGTGTTTTAAAAAACCCTCCAGTTAGACTTTTTCTTAATTTAGTTTCTCTAAAATAATCAGTCTTAGCCCTTGAAAAACACACTTTGAGAACAGAATATAAAAACAAAATTTATTTATTTATTTTTGGCCAGTCCTAGGCCGTGAACTCAGGGCCTGAGCACTGTCCCTGGCTTCTTCTTGCTCAAGGCTAGCACTCTGCCACTTGAGCCACAGCGCCACTTCTGGCCATTTTCTGTATATGTGGTGCTGAGGAATCAAACCCAGGGCCTCATGTATACGAGGCAAGCACTCTTGCCACTAGGCCATATTCCCAGCCCAAAAAGAAAATTTATTATATTCAATAATCTGAATTTCAATATGGAACTTGTTAGACAATAAAGAGTGGGTTTGTGTAAGATGGATTTTTAAAGGAATAATTAAAAAAGCAGATTAACAATTTATTAAAATCTTGTGTAGGTAGAGCATATAATTTAATGTTCATAAGTGAAAATACATTTGTAAAACTGAATTAAATCTTTCTTGATACTTATTTTATAAAGCCTATAGGCATGATTATAAAACAGCCAGACTTGTGATTTGGTTTGTACATTTGTTTAAAGTTCATTAACTCATAGTAATGTGTTCTGTAGGTCCACCACAGTTGAGTGGTATGTATGTGGAAGATTATTTGAATATGGGTAAATGATGCATGCTGTGCTGTGTTGATTTTTCAGAAAATGTAGAGTTTGTATATTCTCTATAAATTGCAGTGAGATTTTTAGCTCTAATCTCAAACTAATGGTTAGGAGATGCCTATGCACTTAAAAATTAAAAGAATATTTCTATATTGTTGACAGTTTAGTATTTTGTCTAAAAACTTACTAGAGTTTTCTGTTTTTATAAAAACACTTCTTGGCCAGTAATAACGTATTGTTTTTATTACTACTAATTGTACTTACTATTTTGTTATTGCTGTTTATTCTTTGCATTTTTCTATAGCCTGTACAGAATTTATGTTTTTATATTAACTTGGATGAGAGAAGGGAATTAACAGAAGCACACCATTTTATAAATGTTTCCTCGGGGGTCTTGTCAATATTTCCACAAACTTGAATTTTTCTTAGATAAAAAAAATTCATGAGAGTACGCAGGATCAGTTATTAATACTACATTTATTTGTTTTAAGGTATTTTTTGAAATAGGGTCTTTTTGTGAAGCCCCTGCTGACCTGGAATATGAACCTCAGACTGAACTAAATTTTGTGATCCTCCTGTCTTTGTTTCCTGAGTGCTAAAATTATGGATATGTACCACTGGCCCTAACACTCTTACCAGTATTCTTTTTGTAAAAAAAAATATTACTTTTGTATCTGTGGTACTGAGGAATTGAACCCAGGGCCTCATGCATGCTAGGCAAGAACTCTACCACTAAGCCACATTTCCAGCCCAGTACTCTTAATATTAGTGTTGATTAGTACTTGGCTATTTTTCAGTATGTTAACCTTTTTTTGTATAATACTTTCAAAATGAGATTTTTTTAATATAAGTTTTATTTTTCCTTTAATTTTTGATAATAGGAACAGTTTTCATTGTGGTAAGTTTTATTTCATGCTTTTTACTTTATTCCATTTTTAAAAAAAAATAAAAATTGTGGTCTTCATGGTAACTTAGACTTTTGAAATTATATATCAGAACATCTTGAACTGGTTTTTACTGTCTTGACAGATATTTTTGTGCATGTAAATACAACTAACAGTGCCATCTGTCCTTTGTTGCCATAATTTCTTTGTTTTACCTTTAGATACAGAATTTTTTTGTGCATTTTCCTTTTTTATGTTGAGATAGTAGGCTATAAAAGCTGGATATTGGTAATGAGTTGTTTGTTTTTTAAAGAAAATATAGCCACTTTTCAAGAAAGTGGAAGTGATGAGCTTGTACTGCACTAAAATGGATGTTTGTTCCTTGTAAATGAAGACTGGTCTCCAAAGAAGTACATCTGGACCCCAATATATAAATTGAATGCACGTTCAAAAGAGCTTTAATCTAATCTTCTTGGTGAAAACCATGGGAATTAATTGGTTATTTATAATAAGATAATATGAATCATCTTTAACAGATTTGCATATCATAAAAATGACAAATGTAGATAAATATTACTGCTATTTGGAATACAAACTTTGGTGTAGTTTCTTATTCAGGAATGTGCATAGTACTGTCCACCTATACCATTTCCTACGTTATTAGCACTTTGGTTGAAAATACATTAGAAAAGGATGGTGCTTTTAACAAGTGTGAGTACAGCTTTAAACAAAACTGAATGAACCTTAGCTATAACAACCAGACAGAGCTGTAGTATACCTTGAGCATAAATCATAGGAATGCCGAATGCACTACTGTGATGGCCTACCTGCTACTTTCAGTTATATACTAGTAGCAATTTGAAAAGTATACATGGCTAGAGACAGTAACCATGTGAGGTTGGGTCTTCCTGCGTGTTTCAGTCAATGTTTCTGATTTTATTTGATTATAAATCTTATAGTATGCCCATAATTGTCCCAAATGATGTCCGAAGATATCATCATACCCACTTTAAAAGTGAGGGTATCACTGAATGTCTAAGCTTATTGTTTATAATTAGTGGATACTTATAACTGAGTAGGTGACTAGGAATATTTTTAGTATCAGACTATACTTCATATTGGTAGATAAAATAGCTATTGTAGATTTAAATTTTTCCCATTAAATAATTTTTCTGTCAGGAGAAATAATGAAGTATGTTACTTGTGACTATTGATAAAATCATGTCTCTATATATGCAGTAAAGTACAATCTAATACTTAAAGATTTTATTCCTGTAGTATATTTTGATGTTGCTGTACTTTTGGGTTTATATTTTCATTTACATAGACTAATAATTGAAGTATTACTACTAGGATAAAAGTTATTTTTGTTAGTAGTGTTGGCAGTTGACAAAGGTCTCAATTTGTTAATGATCATTTTAGATTTCCTAAATAAGTAATAGAACAATTGTGCTATTAGCCAGCTTGCCTTAATACCATTCCTGGACTTGGTTTAGTAATACATTGTATTATAAGATAAAATTCACATGTAAATTACACAATGAAGATTTACATTTTAAAATGAAAATGTGTGTGATTTTAGTTCATACTAATAAGTTAAAACATACTACAAAATTAGGAATCTGAACTGATACTATGAAAGAAAACATATTTCATTATTTAAAGAGGAAAGCATTCATTCTTTCTTGCATTTTTTTCTATATGAAGTAGAAAGGTTTATTTCTACTGGTGCTGATTCTGAACATTAAACTCTACTGTTTCAACTAATATTTTTCAAGAAACAGTAGAAAGGTAATCTTTAAATTGAATGTTTCACTAAGCACTGGTGGCTCATGCCTGTAATCCTAGCTACTCAGAAGGCTGAGATCTGAGGATTGGAGTTTTAAGCCAGCCTGGGCAGGAAAGTCTGTGAGACCCAAGACGGGCAAAAAATACAAAAAGTATTTCAAAGAAAAAATTTAACTTCCCCTCTACTCAAATGTCTGTAAAACAAAAATGCAGATGTAAAACTTTGTTATCTTGGTATTATTATTATGGCCAGTCCTGGGGCTTGGAGTCAGGGCCTGAGCACTGTTCCTGGCTTCTTTTTGCTCAAGGCTAGCACTCTACCTCTTGAGCCACGGTGCCACTTCTCGTTTTCTTTCTATATGTGGTGCTGAGGAATCGAACCCAGGGCTTCATGTATGCAAGACAAGCACTCCACCACTAGGTCATATTCCCAGCCCTTGGTATTATTTTTGTAGCACACACATGCACATATATGTATATATGAAAGTGAATTGTTCTATTGTGTTAATATATGTTATTTATGGGGGAAAAACATGTTCTTTTTTTTTTCTTGTTTTCAGCACCACCACCACCACCACCATCAAGAGGAGGGCCTCCACCACCTCCTCCCCCTCCACATAGCTCAGGCCCTCCCCCTCCTCCTGCTCGGGGAAGAGGTGCTCCTCCCCCGCCACCTTCAAGAGCACCCACAGCTGCACCTCCGCCACCGCCTCCTTCCAGACCTGGTGTGGGTGTCCCTCCACCCCCACCAAACAGGATGTACCCTCCTCCACCTCCAGCTCTTCCTTCTTCAGCACCTGCGGGGCCTCCACCACCACCTCCACCCCTGTCCGGGTCAGCATCAGTGGTACCACCCCCTCCACCTCCACCTCCGCCTCCACCTGGGCCTCCACCTCCTCCTGGCCTCCCTGCTGATGGAGACCATCAAGTTCCATCTCCTGCCGGAAACAAAGCAGCTCTTCTAGATCAGATTCGAGAGGGTGCTCAGCTGAAGAAAGTGGAACAGAACAGCCGGCCTGTGTCCTGCTCTGGAAGGGACGCACTTTTAGACCAGATACGGCAGGGTATTCAACTGAAATCTGTAAGTGATCCCTTTGTCACTTCATTTAGATCATTTATCATAATTGAATTCTAAGGCCTTTTTTTTTTAAAGGAAGGTATCTTTAGAATTTATCTTTTTACTTGATGCTATTTATATTTACTAGTGTCAAATGTGCAGACTTTCCATAAACAATGAGATACACAGAATTTTAGTTCAGTTTTATTTCTTTCTGCCTTTTTGCTTGTTTTGGCGGTGGTACTGGGGTTTTGGACTCTTTGCTGTAGCACTTGAAAAGCATGCAGTTTGCCACTTGAATTATACTGAGGCCTTTTTATTTTGTTATTTTTCAAAGAAGTCTAACACTTTTTCCTGGGCTAGCTTTAGATTATTACCCTCTTACCTGTGCCTCGTGAAGCTAGAATTAACAGAATGTACAACCACACCTGCCCTGACCTGTGAATTAGAGTTTTACACATGCTGAGTCTTGCCGGTGCTGCCCTGAAACCACACTCCTCCTAAGTAGCTGGTTATTATAGGTGTAAGCCAATTCTCATATCTGTGTATTTCAGTTTAGATAAATGCCTATAGGTGTATTGCCCATGTTTCTATATCAAGGTCTAGAACATCTACAAAGTTTCTGTATTCTGAAATTTAGAGTAGTGAAAACATCAGACTCTACAGGAAATTCAAAGAGTTCTAATAGAATTTTTTCCTTTTTTTTTTTGCCAGTCCTAGGCTTTGGACTCAGGGCCTGAGCACTGTCCCTGGCTTCTCTTTGCTCAAGGCTAGCACTCTGCCACTTGAGCCACAGCGCCACTTCTGGCCATTTTCTATATATGTGGTACTGGGGAATCCAACCCAGGGCTTCATGTATATGAGGCAAGCACTCTTGCCACTAGGCCATATTCCCAGCCCTAGAATTTTTTCTTTTCTTTTTTTTTTTTTTACTGGAATTTAAAATGAAATCCTCATACTTGCTATACTGATGTTCTACCACTTGAAATATACCTCATCAGGCATTCTTGCTTTGGAGATGAATAGGACTTTGTTCCCAGGCTGGATTCAAACCAAATTCCTCCAATTTCTCAGCCTTCCAATAGCTAGAATTACAGGTGTGAGCTGCCAACACCCAGTGCTAATAGAGTAATAGCAGATAATTGTGAAGTCTCTGAATTGGACAAGATGATCATTTCAAACTATAAACAGTTTAGTCAAATAAAAGTGAGCTAACTTCTATAAAAGACCAAATAGCATATGTTTAGGCCTAAAGACTATGTTGTCTCTCATTACTACTCTTCAGAGCTGCCATTGGATCACAAAGCAGCCATAAACAGTGCCTAGATGAATTGGCTTGATGATGCTGTATAAAGCTTTATTTTTCTTCACTAAATTTCAACTTCATTTTTTGTTTTCACATTGCAAAATACTCTGTTGATTTTGTTTAAACATGTAAGAAGCATTGTAAGCGTTTAAGTGATTGAAAAAGAAAGGATAGGCTAGCCAGAGTGCATAATATTTAATTATAGCTGTTCCTTTAAATTTTGCCTATGTGCATGCATACTTAAGTCATCAGCTTATTCAATGATGAATGTGCATACTTACATCATCAGCTTATTCAGTGATGAATGTGACTACCATGAAAATGCATATTTAATTAAAGAGCAAGCAGGAAATCTATATTTACTTATATGTAAATTCTTATCCAAGTAAAGATATTCAAACAGAGTTGTACAGTCCTGGCTGATACCATGTTCTTTGAGAACCTCATACAGAAATATAAAGCTCTGAAACGATTTCTTTTACCTTTGCTCATGACACTTCTGTAGTTCTGTGACACAGATTGACAAGTAGTTAGGGATGATGAAAATTTTTCTTTTTCTTTTTTTTTTTTTTTTGCCAGTCCTGGGGCTTGGACTCAGAGCCTGAGCACTGTCCCTGGCTTCTTTTTGCTCAAGGCTAGCACTCTGCCACTTGAGCCACAGCGCCACTTCTGGCCATTTTCTGTATATGTGGTGCTGGGGAATTGAACCCAGGGCTTCATGTATGCGAGGCAAGCACTCTTGCCACTAGGCCATATCCCCAGCCCGAAAATTTTTTCTTAATAACTTTCTTTCTGAAAGGATTTACAATTTCAAATAAACTGTGTATTTTGAAAAGTCTGATAATTCAGTGTAGCAATGCTATCCTCATCAGTATTAAACCTTTATGTGGGCAATGTTAGCTTTGAGGCAAAAATTAACAAATACATTAAAACATTAGTCAAGGCTCACTTACAGGCATACTTTACAAATTATATTTTTCCCCCAGATCATTTGAATGTTGGAAACAGGGATAATTTAATAATTTTCTGGAAAAAGTCTTTTCTATTTTTCTTCCTTAAACATAGTTTGGAGGGCATGAAATATTTCTCCTAGAGGTACTTACTTGCTTTATGTGAGTTTGTTTTGAAAGTTTGTCAACTATTCTCCTGAAAGAGAAGTTAAATGCTTTAAGAAAGGAAACTTTTTAAATATAATATGTACATTATGTACATTTCAACTGTAGTTTTATATTGAATACAAATACTTGGAGATGTAAAGCTGTATGTTTCTCAGAGAATATAAATTTCTTATATTGTTCTTAGATGATCTTAAATGTGGCCCACATCAATGTGAATAACGGTATTGCCCTAGGTTTATAAAATTAGATCCTGCAACAAAGTAGTTTTAAAGGTTTATCATCTAACACTTAGAGGCTACAATAAATTAGTCCAGCTATAAGAGCAAGTATTTTTCAGGAAAGTTGTTTTTAACTTGTTTTCCAAATATATTGATGGCTCACATATTATGAAATAAAAGAAATCATTTTTTCAATAATTCTAAGGCAGCAATTTTTTCTTAATTTAATCCTAAATTGGGCTTGCAGATTTGTTTTCTTGTTAATTTTTTTCCTGAGATATGATTCTAAGCAAAGACAGTACTTTGATGACAAAGATTCTTTGCTAAGGATTTGTAGTTGAGCTTTTCTAATTTTATTGTTCAAGGTGTCTGATGGCCAAGAGTCTACACCACCAACACCTGCACCCACTTCAGGAATTGTGGGTGCACTGATGGAAGTCATGCAAAAAAGGAGCAAAGCCATTCATTCTTCAGGTATTGTGTGTGTATGTGTGCGCGTGTGTGTGTGTGTGTATATGCATGCACACTCACACCAATACTAGGTCTTGAACTCCTAGCCTTCTGTTTTGACACAGCTTCATTCACAGCTAGCACTCTTCCAGTGTGGCCACATCTCCAAGCCTGGCTTTTCACTGGTTAATTGTAGTCTTATGGATTTGCTTGCCTGGGGTTCCTTTGAATCCTAGTTTTCAGATCTCAGCCTCCTGAGTAACTAGAATGATATGAATGAGCTACCAACACCTAAAATAAAATTTACTACTTGAAATTCTCTTTTTCTTTCATTTTTTGTGTTACTATTTTCTCTGCTAATCAAGTAACTTACTGATTGGTCCACTGATTGGGACATATTTAACAAACAAAATTGCTGCCTCTAAGAATAGTCTGTTTGGTAACAAAAAATACTAATAGGGTCTCTGATCAACAACCTAGGATTTGAACTCAGGACTTTGGTGCCGTCCTTAGCTTTTCCAGGGCTGGAACTTTGCCACTTGAGCCACAGCTCAAAAAGTCATGGCTTTTGAGTGATTAGGATTTTCCTGTCTAAGCTAGCTTTGAACCACTCTTCTCAAATCTCAACCACCTGAGTACCTAGGATTACAGGTGTGAGCTATTAGCACCCAGCAATGTATATCTATTAATTATTTTTCTTTATAATTTTCTTCTAGATGAGGATGATGAAGAAGATGATGAGGAAGATTTTGAGGATGATGATGAATGGGAAGACTGATCTATATATTATATATATATACATATATATATTTTTACGGTGAAATACTAAACACTACTTTCTGTCTATGGATTCTGTAAAATTATCATGTAAATGTTCTACCAATTTGCTGTATATTTTTGTTGCCTTTTTGCTTTTTTTTAATTAATCTGTGCAATACCTCATTTAATCTGTAAAGGTTTGTCATAATCTCCCCTGTTATTGTGTGCAAGTTTACACCAGAATGCTCACTTATTGTGAATATTTTTCATTCCATCAACAGGGGAGTTTATATATTATATGTGAGACTGACAATAAACCTTAATGTAATTTAGTTATAATGCCAGAAGGAAAACACTATTTTCATACCCTACTTTTTCTGTACCTAAATTTTCTTATTAAAATCTAGTATAGCACTAAGTTCTTTTTAAAGTGATGTAAATTTCAGTTTCTTTAGCCCCTTCATTTTAAATACAATGCTACATATGAATGTTGAAGCTGATACATTGCACAGTTCTCTAAATATCACTACACTGCAGTTTTTCAAAGTTCAACAATGTGCTCTGCATAAAATCACTACAAAGATACTATTGGAGAAGAATGTTAACACTCTTGTTATAATCATAATGCCTGTTGTGGTTCAGCAGTGGTGTTTGCAGGCTGAAATTATAGGAGCCCTTACATATCTGTACTTGAGGTTATTTTTAATGCTATAGCAAATGTGGCAGGCCCTTTTTGGCAAAAAGTTGAAATATATTTTTGGTATTATTCTGAAAAGTTATTTAAGTTGGAGTTTTGCAGGTTTCAACAGTAGTTTCCTGCTTTATAGCCAATATGGTTATTCTACTGTTTGATGAAAAATCTTACCAAAACATTATTTTAATAATAAGTGCTTTTATTTTGCAGTTTGAAAAACTTAAGGTACTCAGAAATACGAACTATAGAGAAAAAATATGTTGGCAAAGGTATATACTATATAGATAATTTTGTTTGGGTAACTTCTCAAGAATTTTGTCAAATAGGTGAAATATTACGTTTTTCTGGAAAGATTAATGGTCCCATGTCAAACTTATTGGAACACATAACTAATTTTAATAGATTTTTAAAAATAAAATTTTACAACCTACACATTTGTTATGCATACAATATGATGTGTTAAAATTAGGGCTTCCTTGTTTCTACAATACACTAATCTGCCCAATGGTGATTGTCTGATATTTATAGTGCTAACTATCACACCTACCTACTTTGAGTTTCAGGTAGAAAATAATCTGATTTAAATACAGGCATATTTTTCTCACACTGAGTCATATGCAGAATGTAGTTTCAAATGTATTTCATTATTATAGTCACAATATCCAATTAAAAAAATATGCTATCTAGAATTATACTGACCAAAATCAAGTATTGGCATGATCTTGACAGGCTGGACCTGCAAGATGTGGCGTGAATTTTAACCAGTTTATCACATAATCTCTAGTGATCATGCATCTAGTTATCATAAAAAAAATAATTTAAAAGGTTTAGTTACTGAAAGCAGTAAGTGGTGCAGTAAAATAGTTTAAGTTATTCAAGGAATGTTATCTTCCTTGAAAGAGTAATTTAAGCACATGGGAAAGATTCTAGATTTTTGTTTCCTGTAAAAACAGTGCTCTTTGCTGCTAAAAACTGTTTCCCGCTTACTGTCAATTTTATCGTGGCTTGAGCTCAGTGACGGTGTGTGGATGAGGCTGGACAGCTACTGATCAGTGGCAAATATTACATCATGATTATTTTAAATAAGTAACAGTAAACTGCTTTTCTTTTTCACATTATAAAAGATATCTAAAATTTCCTATAGTGTCTTTAAGATAATGCCAATTTAATATGTCTCCTAACTTTTGGCCAAGGATTCAGGATTTTCCAGCTAACTTTGGAATTTACCAGAAGCTTTTCTGAGGACAGGATGTCAGTTCTTTGAGTTGGAAATACCATGTATAACAATATTTGAGTTGGAAACCCCACATAGAAGAATCTTTCTAACCAAAGGTAATTGAGCTTTTTTTCCTCGAAGTAGAAAAGACTTGTTACTGCACAGTCTGAATTTCTGGTAGTTGAAACACAGTAGCTATGGGGTTCAGTCCAGGCCTGATGACTAAAGTGGTTTAGCAAGTAAGATGTAAGGTTGCATGTTCCAGTCCTCCACTGTCTTGCGCTCTGGGTGGAATCCTACCTGTACTTTGTCTGAAAGCCTCCCGCGTATACTCCAGCTAAATGATTGTCTGGTCGCCTTTGCATTTAACATACTAGCATGAGGCCTTTTCTATCTAAATGCTACGTGATAGACAATTTTAGCTAGCCACATATTGTATGTATGAAAAAAAGATTTTCAATCATTTCCATTTATCAACTGAAATTTTGTTTAGTATGTGAATTTTTTTTGAAATGTATAGTGAATAGGATGATGCACTGGTGGCAATTCATCATAGAGCATAATAAAATTAATTTGACCCAAGTAGTACAAAATAGCGTGTTTTTATTTATTTGTTGAGAGATTAAAATAAGTCTACAAGCTTAAGTTGTAGGATATAGCAAAAAAGTCCACAGCAATTATGGACAAAGATCAGAGTTTCCAACAGACTGCCTTCTATGAGAGTTGGAGTGTGCCATTAAATAAACATGGTAAGCAAAGAATGTTACACCCTGTTCTGTTGGGAAATAGAACAGCTGCTTAGCGGCTCTGGGGAAGCCACTGCTGGTGTGTGGAGCACCACACTACAAGGTCAAACCGGAGCTCTTGCACATACCAAAAATGTTGAAGGTTGCCTTATTACAATAATAACGGGAATGTATTGGTAGCTTCAGTAAGTGCCAAATATAGCAGCTCGTATGTGACATGAAGTAGCTTCTAATACACAGAATGAGCAATAGTGTCAAAGATGGTGCTCACTTTAAGCAAGAAATGCAGTTTCTGATGACTAGAACCTTCTGTTTCCCTGACCCTGCCACAAGTGGGTGTCTGGAAACCAAACAGTTCTGGAATCCAGAGTGTAGGATGCTACAGAATTCTTTGAAGAGGTTTAGTCAGATTTAGCAAACATTTCAAGGATAGTATGTTCTGTTAATAAGTCATTTCTGCTGTCCAATAATGAACACTTTTAAGAATGTATTAAAACCTTTAAGGAAATTTTAAAGAAATGCCTTAGAATTGTACCATCACATCCTATTTCTCCAGTCAACAGAGATTCCCAAAATGACTTTGCTTTAGGAACAAGCTCCTGAAGGACAAGTGGAGTGGTTAGGTATATTTATAGTACAATAGACAGTCCTCAGTGGAAAATGAATATTTTTCTTTGCACCTTTATTTTATTGATTAACATTTTGCCTTTAAAGCACAGCATTCTCCTAGTCTTAGGCATTTGATAGCTATATTAAAAATACTGCCTTTTAGGGAAATCACTGGGAAAAGATGTAGTAGAATCACCTGTTAGGAATTTGACATGGATCTTACTTTGCAGCTAGTACTAAGATCACCTTCTGTATGTGATACATGCATTCATTCCCATGAGGAGCCTATTTAAAAGTGTAGAACGCAACATCCAGGTGCATCTGCTATGGCTTATTGTAGGTAGGTGGATGGATGGATGTGTAGGATTATACTATTCTCATTACATATTAAGTACATTTAAACACACACACACACACACACACACACACACACACACACACACACACACACACACAGAGAGCTTTATGTCTCCAAACGAAGCAGAAATGAGGATATGCTTCTAGGCTAGTCCAGGCAAAAGTTAAGACTGCATCTCAAGTCAGGTGTGGTGCATAAAAATAGATACAATCCTGGCTCTGGGCACAAGGCCAGCTGGGGCAAAATTAGTATGAGATCCTTTCTGAAAAACAGTAGGATTACAGCAGGGCAAACAAGACACAGAGTTTAATCCCCAGTGCTACAAAACAAGCCAAAAACGATGTACACAGTAAGATCCTGTAATACAATTGAATAAGATAGGCCTCATTTGTACTTAACATTATTTGAATCTGATGGATACATTGTTTGACCATATAATAGATTTCTATTACAATTGTAAGATAGGTTTGGGAGACCCTTGTGTGAGACTAGGCAGACACATGGCCCACATTCATCCGTCTCCTCACAGAAGAGGTCCCAGACATGCCATATTTAACGTGACTGAGTGTTTTACCACAGATCTGTGAAAAAGATCTCATAGACCTAAACTCTTCATTTCTTTTCCATAATATTTTCCTTTTGTTTTTATTTTCCTTTTTCTGTGTTTGTTTTTAATTGAGAATAACACAGATTTAGTTTGCTTCTGGAAGATTTATGGGAACAGATCTCTCCCTTTCTCACTTGCCATCTGAGTGTTGATAGAAGCTATGGTATCCTGAGTCCATCACTGCCCAGAAAAGCTAGCTTACTCTGAGGACTCAGACTCTGACTAAAGCATGTGATGGTGTTTTGGCTCAGTGATGGCCGTCACCCAACATTGCCCAAGCATTTGGCCATCACGGGATACTTCTGTCATTTAGTACTGGGTTGAAATAAGGTTGAGCTTTTAGATTGGACATCTAAATTATTTCATGTATGTAACCAGGGATTATCTTGACTTAAATATAAACATTTCTGTATATTCTTAAAACCTAACCTGATTTGAGAATAATCTTGCTGTGTTGTTATTAGTCAACAACTGCACTAGCAATTTAAAGCCTAGGAGCTCTTCCAAGGAGAACAAGAACAGCTTGAACACTTCAAACTTAACTTCCTAGTTTCATTGTTGGTGAGAGAAGGGAGATTCTAATTTGGTTGCATTAGACTCCAACCTTATTAGAAGAGAGGCAGAAAATCAGATGTGTATCTAGTATTTGTAGATGGAAATCAACTACTTAGGTGAAAGGAAAAGGCATTGTCATGTGTGATTGACTACAGGGGAATAAGCAAAGCTTACAATGTCCTGATTCTATTTTGTCTATAAGGCAAGTATAATTAGGCCCATGAATCAGTGTCTGACTCCCAAAAGAACTTTTCAGTATTCTCAGCTATAATACAGGTCTTCAAACTTCTCATTTGTGTTTGCAAGGGTTTTTTGGTTGGTTTGGTTTTGCTAAAGACTAGTTGAGACAATTCTCAGGGAAAGTGAGAAATATATTTGCATCTGTTTTGAACAATGGAAATCAGGAAGTTGATACATACAGTATTGGGTTTCTTCGTTGTCTATTGAGCAAGCATGGCAATATAAAAAGGCCAACTTTCTTCCTTCTTAGCAGTTGAAGTTTAAACTATACTAGACCGTACTATTGTAAAGGGGTTTGTTTTGCTTCATTTCTTCTTATTAAAGACTTTTGAACTTTGCTCTGAATATTTGCTGAAGCTTGTGATGTGATTAAAATGTTCACAATTGGGTGATTATGCGACACTAATAAGCAGCCTCAGACTTTTAGCTGCTTTCTTTGTAAGCTGCCTATGAATAGAGCACCCTCTGGTTCTGTTTAAGGCCTTGCTTTCCCGTGGATGAAGCCATCGGGGCTACTGAACATGGTATATTTGAACTAGTTGCCTAGAGAGATATTTCAATGGTTCAGGTACATTCTCATCAGTGCCTACAAATCCTATGGCCACAATGCCTTGTCTCATATGTCTGGGTTAATTCCAGACAAGCCATATGCAGAGAAAGAGAGTCTCTACACCCCTGAACATTGCAACATCTCTCCTTTTTACTTACGCATTTTTTATCACTTTGATGTTATAGAACCCAAACAGCAAAAATGCTAGTTTTAAGAGAAGCACTGTATATTTTCATATTTATTACTTTTTTTTTTACCAACTCGCAAAGTATTTTTCAAACATACATTATTCTAGCAGCTTCAGACCTAGAAACATTATGCATTTGAATTGTTTTGAATTTGCAAAAGTTACTCCATTAGTCATTATTTACTGAAAAATTAGATTTGGCCAGCTTGTATTAAAAAAAAAAAAAAAGGTGTGCTTGCTCTGTCTGGTGCATGTTTGTGACTTTCTTTAGCATTGTCTTTGTATCTTGACCTTTGTTAATCTTCACAGGATTTTTCTATGAAATTGAGGCTTGAATAAACATATATGGAGTCATATATTCCATATATATATCCCATATACATATATATATATATATATATATATATAGAGAGAGAGAGAGAGAGAGATAGATAGATAGATAGATAGATAGATAGATAGATAGATGGAATTTTGCCCAGGAAGCTTTCAAATGCAGTTAAGGGAACTGGTAAGCTTAAGAATGATATCAAAAGGAAATGTTTTCCTGTATCATACTCCTGATACCTCAAACAATTCCCAAATCTCTGACTGGTTTTCAGAACCAAAAATGTTTGAATGCAAAGTTACAATCTTAACATTCTAGAAATAAATCCAATTTAAAATTACTATTTTTACTATATGTTGAAAGTGAGCACCAGAATAAATCTCTCACTCCTTATATTAATATATCTCTTAAGATTAGGGCTACAGAGTGAATTTATGTAGCCACACAATGCCAAGTTCCACTGAGCGATCTTGGTTGTTGTATTCCAATCTCCAATATTTTAGGATGTTCTTGCAATTTATTAAATTTATGAAATTGCCTTGATGCAGTCAGCTTTGGAGTGGACAATGTGCCCATGACCAATTATGTAACAATGGCAAAAAGACATGTCTTGTTGAAGAGGTATGGGATGTTATGTTGACATTTAATACTCAAACCAATATTCTAATCAGTATATAATTACTATATCAACATGTATGAGATAACGCAGAAAGTAAAAAGAATTTTTTGAGCTCAGTTTTAGAAGTTCATCGGTGGACATTTTGCTTTGGGGTGTCTGGCAGAGCTGCTGGATGGCCATGATGGAAAGCACATGGTGGAGCAAACTGCTCACCTACTAAGCAGGAAACAGAATGGGGAAGGTGCCTGGTCCCACAATCCCCTACAACAGACCATGCACCCAGAGTCCTTAATATGGTCCACAAGGCTTCTTCCACTAAAGGTCCACAGTACCTCCAAAAAGGCACCACCCTGGGTACCATGTCTTTAATACACAGAAATTTAGGGGACATCTACCATCCAAACTATACAAAATGGTATATGAATTTCTATAAAACCCAAAGGCTTGCTCTAGCAGTGTACTGTAAACATCTTGGTCCTTTGTTGTGGCAGTGTGTTTACCAAATCTGAAGTATTTCTCTAACCATTCCTCCTCGGGCCCACTTTGTTCGCCCTCCCCAATGCCCTTCTCCAGCGCTTTGAAGCTTCCCAGTGACTTACTGTGACCGCCTCATGACTGCACTCATCACAATCCCAGACGTTTCATCACTGAGATGGTTTGCTTTGAGAAAAATCAATATCTTTACTACAAAGATAAAAGACCTATGATTTTTCTACTTAGGCATACATGATTTTTTCTATTTATGTATATATATAAAAAAATGCTCCCATGCTGTTTACAAAACACAAAGGTAACAGAAAGGACAATGTATTATAAACATGCAGCTAAACCAGCAACCATAAAGGCAAGCCATGCAAATTGTGAGCTTAAAACAGCCCAGATTTTTGGAACAAGGTGGTTGTATTATTTTTAATAACTTTTCCTTGGTTTACTCATTCTTGATCCACATTCCCAACTCCATCAACATTAAAATATTTCTTTCCATTTGAAATAGTAGATTGGGTAACTGGTATGCCTGAGTAATCCCAAATGCTTAATAAATGATTACACAAAAATTCATTTGGAATTACCTCAGCAGAAAGTTCTGAGTTTAAAGTACTCTCTTGCCAGTATGTCTTCCTAAATATGTCCTGTTTATTTCATATTTTTAGCATTTCATATGACTGTAGATAGATAGATGATAGATTTATTTCTTTATTTTAACCAATAATGAGCTTAAAATGATAAATGTCAAGGACTTTGATGTATTTGGTTTTCATTTCAGGGTTCTGTGCATATGTTTTTTGTGTGTGTGTTTTGTGATGTCTTTATTTTTGTTTTTAAAGCTTGCACTTCATTATAGGCCATTTTTATTAGTGGCAGCTTCTGCAGAGAAAGGATTTAAACCATCCCGAGTTCCACATACCAACTTTCCTGTATCTGTACAGCTCCCAAAAATTCCTGGCAGCCTTGATTGAAAAGTAAATAAAATGTTAGTGAATAGTCCCTTGCTTCTCTGGAATGCGGAATTTTCTTCTGTCCACTGGCCTCCTGCTTAGTATGCACAACTCCCAACTTGTGAATGTTGAAAAAGCAAAAGCTGCAGAATAAAGTAACTTCTAGAAAAACATTCACAAATCATTATAAATAAATGTGTTTTCCTTCTGGCTTTCCCCAATAGATTAATTTTTTAAGCTACATTTTTCAGCTCTGAGTCAGTATAAAAGAAGATTTGGGGCTGCTAATTGTTGGACTATTTGTTTGCATAAATGTAGTTTTTTTAATTTCCAATCTGAATTGATGACACCTTTCACATCATGAAGAATTATTCCATGATAAATTCACAAAAGACAATTTGCAAATTTTAACACAGACTGACTAGATCATTTGTTGTACTTTTCACAGTGAGTAATATGCATCTGGGATTTCATTCTGCAAGAGAGAAATTTAGCATTGTGCTAGTAACAAAAATTCTGGTAAGAGGAGATTGGTATATTTCCTACCTAATTACATGCCTAATTTAAAAAATATAAACCAAAAACTGTAAAATAGATTGCTAAAAACTGCCCAGCATGTTGTACAGATCATAGGACTAACTGTAGAACAAATCGATAATTTAGCTGAAAATTAGTGCAAAATACCAGTGTACCAACATGTCAAAAATAGCACTGACATTTTACACTGGGCATCAGAGGCTCATGCCAATAATCATACCAATTCAAGAGGTTGAGAACTGGAGGATGTCAGTTCAAAGCTAGCCACAACAGAAAGGTCTTTGAGCTTCTCCAAAGTAACCAACAACAAACAACAACAACAACAAACACAGATGGAGGTATGGCTTAAGTTGTGGAGTGCCATCCATCAGCAAAAAAAGACAGCATACAAGGACTAATATTTGTACACACACACAAAGTATGGATATATGTATATATCTGTATATATAATACTCCATTATTTCTCTTTGTCTTAGGAATACTTTAATTTATCAACATGTCATCTAGTTATATTTTTTTCAAAAATAACACCTTTCATGAAGTTCCAAAATGGGTAACATATTGGGGCATTTCTCATAGCTGAGCAATATCATTTATGTAATGTCTAGTGATTGCATGAAGGAAAAGGATCCCATACCACTGCTGGCCACCCAAGGAATATTGAGGGCCTCTATTCTGATGTGTCTTCATTGTTGCTGGGAGGTGAATTATCTCCAACTATTCAAATACCTTCACCAAAATCCCACTACTTGTAAGACAAAAATTTAGTACCTGATCCCCAGGGTATGGATTCAGCAAGTTAGTAGGAAGATGATGGCATGTACAAATAGCACAAGGCAATGCAGTTAGTTGTACTAAGGCAAAAGTTTGAACAGAGGATTATGAGATCTCAGAAAAAAAAGAATAGAAGACATGTTCCGAAATTAAACTTGAAAGATGAGTCGTTTATTGACTCCAGGAGATGGAGAAAGGGGCATTGTAAAATGGGAAATAATAGTGAAACCAAGAAAGTAAGAAGCCAGGAATGTGGTTAAGAAGCAAGACCTGAAATCTTGAGTTTGAAGCTGCTGAAAGTGTCAAATGGTATAGCTTTTGCTTAATACCAGAAATATGAAATGTCTTGTCACAAAGACTGTAAGCAATGAAT
This sequence comes from Perognathus longimembris pacificus, assembly GCF_023159225.1. Lineage (NCBI taxonomy): Eukaryota > Metazoa > Chordata > Mammalia > Rodentia > Heteromyidae > Perognathus > Perognathus longimembris. Next base: position 131,591,098 of record NC_063162.1, on the reverse strand, counting down.
ACTTCCTAAGAAGGGTCATGCATTCAATCAGCATTTACGGAGTAGATTAGACCTTGGGACATTAGTAAGAAAAGACATGGTAAAAAGCTCATGAAGAAAGTGTTCATCATTAATGTTCCATCAGTGGAATCAAAGAGTACTAACTCTACCCACGGAGAAAATGAGCACTGGAAATAGGGAAGACTGGAATACAACAGGAACAAGTTTTCAGAGCGGGGGAATGAGTTCAGTGTTAAATACATAGTGCTTGAATTGAATTTGAAGGTATGCATGGATCTAGAATCCTAGAAGTGAGGCTCATGCTAGAGTTACCACTGAAGGGCCATGTTGGGTAGCATCAGGTCACACAGCTGAGGATGGAGGAAGAACATAGGCTGTTTTTGAAGGATGAGTAGGTGCTAAATGTAAAGCATAGGGAAGGAATTCAGGTAGGATGGAGTGTGAAAAGGTATGTGTCAAGAAGGGGAATCTTTGACCACCAACTGCAAGTGTTTGCCAGGCTTAGGTCCAGAGCATGTGAGTACAAATAACTGAAAATGGAAGCAGACAAGTAACAAGAATCTTTTTGCTATGCAAATGGATGACAAATTTATTCTGTCAAATACAAATGACTACTGATAAACTCTAAGTAGGCAAGTGGTGTGATTTGAATTGCCATTTTGGAAAAAAAAAGTATTACTGTAGCAAGTTAAAGACAAACCAGGAGTAAATGCAATGAAATCTGAGAAACCAGTTAGGAAGCAAACGGTGATAAATTGTGAGTGACCTGTGAAGCATTTCTGTTGCTGTGAAGGAGAGGATGTAGCTTATTTTCATAGGGGAGAAAGTTTGGTCAATTTGTATATACAAAGGTATATACAAAGTAGGATCATGAGAAAGGAAGATAGGAAAATTACGCAGGTTATAATGAAGGATAAAATAGTAACTAGACAAGAAAAGAAACAAAAACTCTGGTGGTAAGTCAGAGGTTTCTTTATTAATTTATTTGGAAGTTCTGCGGTTTGAACTCAGGTCTTCTTTTTGTTAGGCTGGTGCTCTACTATTTGAGCCACACCTCCAATCCTATTTTTTTTTTTTGCTGTTATTTTTGAGCTAGAGTCTCATGAACCTTTCTGCCTGGGCTGACCTTGAACGATTTCCTTCCACTGTCAGCCTCTCAAATAGCTAGGATGACAGAGCATCAGTCACTCTCCCCTGGTGAGCCAGCGGATTTTAAATAGCTTCACATGCTCAATTTGAAGACCCTGGTGTTGCTGAGGCAACAACCACCTTCATCTCACCAATGTTCACACATTATTAAGTCTAAAGAAATTAAGAAAGAAGCCTGATGAGATAAATGGGGTTTGAAATTCAGGTCTTAATCATAGGTTTGCAAGATGAATGCTTAAGAGTTTGGAGCCAAAAACAATCATAGGCAAGAAGCCACTCATCCTTATGCCTCCATCCAGGAATTTTCAGGAGTCTTCCAGAGAGTTCTGGGCTGTCACAGGTAGAATCGTTTTCAATCAATTTTATCTGGATCTTAGATATGTTTCTATTTCTCTACCTATGAGAGAGAGACAGAGAGAAGATGGATAGATATGTGATCAAATGTACAAGCAGAAATGTATTTTGAGAGATCAATTTCCTGTGTAAATTTCATAGCTGAACTTATTAAATGAAAACAACTATGACATCACTAAAAGATAAAATCTGATGAGAGCAGCATTGCTTGGAGGGTCCATCATTGACCAAAACATCATCATGTAGATGACTGTGTGTGTGTGTGTGTGTGTGTGTGTGTGTGTGTGTGTGACAGATATTTTTTTCTCTCATACAGTAAAACCAACATTGAAAAAAGATGAGCCATTTTTATCTTGAATCTTTGTAGACTCTATGACTCCATCAGAGCAGCAAGTTCATTTTTCCCAGTATGGCTCACCTCTGGGTGAGTTATGTCACTCTATTGTTGCAATCTGATTTCTATCTTCCCTGTCCTGTATGAACTAGTTCCCACCAAGGTCAACAGTTCAAGTGGACATATTAAGATGTAGAACTTGCCAAGTCATTTTACTGAATTGATTGATGGCTCCTTCCTTAGCTCAGCTCTCTGCTTTGCATCATTGCTTTCTCTTATTTTGTCCATTCTCTCTGGTCGTGCTGTCTTTCTGTTCTGTAAACTCACCTGGGATGAGCTCATCAAAAGCTCTACTATTAAATGCCCCTCATGCAGTGTGATCTTCAACTGAAATTTCACCACCACAATTCAGACACCTCAGATAGTATATTTTTAACTTGACTCATCTTCCTTTCAATACCTGTTCATGCTAAATTCCCTATTCCATTTCCTGACATCTGTGACCAGCTACATTGCACAGCCAGGAATGCAGTAGTCAAAGTAGACTCCTCTCTGTTGTTTTCTCTTGCCTCCTCCTCCTGCTAATTGAATTTTGTGGAGTTTATGCTTTCTTAGCCTCTGTTTTATCTGGTCACTTTACTCTTAGTCATTACAATGGGCCTTTCTAACAGGTTTTTTTTTTTTGTAGCTGTGATTTTTTTTAGCCAATTATTTTTATATGGGCTTTTAGGCAATTTAAAAGTTAAAATAACCAAACAACAAGGGATGAGGCCGAGCAGATAAAATACTCACCAACCAAGGACTAATAACCTAAGTGACCAACAACTATTGAAGTTGCTTAAATTGTATGTGTTTCAGGGTGACATATAAGCTGCCTTCTTATTTCTGTATAAAAGTTTATATATGTGTATAAGTATGCACTTATAATTTTGAAAAAAAATGTGCACTGTAAGATTTTCACTAGTTTTTCTGGGTGGAGAGATTATGGGGGCTGCCTTCTCATAAGGGACTGTACTATGACCCTAGTCTTAAATTCTATTCTTTAAAAAAAATGAAGTGTCAATCTCTCTGAGAACCTTTCCTTCATTCTATACCTGATTTAGCCAGGATTTATTGTAAAATGTGGCTCAGAAGCAAAACCTACCCAATGCTTATTCTTGAACAGCTTGGAAAATAAGAGCCTTTGCCTTTCTTGAGGGTTGGTTTCTTTAGGATTCCCATTGCTGTGAAGGAGAGGACATTTTGTAAGTCACCTTGGTCTCTCAGCCTGGAACAGAGTGCTTTATATCAAGGAGTCACTGCATAAATGCATGGACAGGTACATAAAGAATAGTGTCAGCCTCTTTCTTCCACTGTGGTATCAATTCTGGGGGACTGGGTTTTACCTCCTTTGTTCACTGTGTATCTCCAGTGTTTGGAAGAGTACCCAGAACATGATAACCACTCAGAAAGTAGTTGTGGAAGTTAACTACACCAATGCCAGTGCCATATTTCTGAGTTTTCCGAATCTTAGATCAATTCTTAGTCTTCTGTATCACGCTATATGGTGATGAATGGAAGGAAAAGTCTACCTTAAGAGACTCACAGGATGAAGAGATAGTTTTAACTTGGTTGGGAAAGGAAACAGTTCTAGGGGCTTTTCAAGAACATAGATTTGCCCCAGTCTCGAGAGAGCCTCTTGATACGGACATTGCAACCCCTTTCCTTTCCTCACTAGTAGCTGTCGCTCAAGGCAGGTATTAAATCAAGATCTTGCTGACCCTGAGTTATTAAATACCTGTGACAGCAGGGCCTGTGAGCTCGGTGAGGCTCACCATGCTGGCCTCAAATCAAAATGAGATATGTTTTCAGAGATTGACGTACACCTATAAATCATAGCCTACCACATTTCATCTAGTCTTGGATAGGTTTTCTCTCAATGAGTTGAAAGCTCTTTATAGAAGATGAACTAATTAGTCTTCATAGCAGTCTGTCAGTTTATAGGGATGGTGTACTAGGATCCCTGCTCTGATTTGAATAGTGATGATCATAATTCCTTGAGTGTTTATAGTTCTGGATTCTGAAATAATGTACTCCAGATGTGCCTTTCCTTAATGAGAAATTCACTCAATTAGAGTCTGACTTTATCATATCTGTCTTATTTTAGGCTTTATAATATTCAGTTCAGTAGATTGCATGTGCATATCTGTATCTCTCTTCTTTAAATTTGGGGAAGCGTCTACTAAGCAAATTTTGCAGCTTCGTAAAGTACAAGATGCTTGAGCAAGGCAGACTTCTTATAAGTGAGAAACAAGTCTCTTAGTCACTTACTTAGCCAGTCTTCCCAGCCCAAACCAGCTCCTGTCAGCTCCAGTACTCTTTGCTCCTCCTCCCTCATTCAGGAGGGCCACACACCCTTTTGCTGGATCTTGATGATTTGGTTTATCAGCAATCATGTGTTCTTCTTCCTCAACAGAATGGAGTTGGAAACTGTTTACTTCTCACTCTTCTCTTTTGGTGTAGAAGGGCCCTTTGTTCACATACACAAAGTTGAGGAGAAAGGAAGGTCTATTTTAGTACACACACACACACACACACACACACACACACACACCCCTTTTTAAAAAACTAACATTTTGTTTTTTATTTGTTTGAGTGACTAGAATGAGCTTGATTGTCAATTCTAATGGGAAGGGGTAAAAATAAGTCATTACCGACGGAAACAGCAACCTTCACTGTATTTCTGAGGATGACGAGTCTTCTTTAGGGACATTTGAGTCTGGATGGAGCTAGTGAGAAGCACTGACAGCAGAGGCAGGCTTTGAAGCCAGAGATACCCAGTTTCCATGTTGTTGAACCTTTCTGCCCTTGGTGTTCTTCATTTATGAGATGGGAATAGCATGTTTTAATGTGGTAAAATATACCTAAGGTAATTTAGTTTATAAAATATCACTTGTCTAGCACCCCTCTTCTGATATAAGGGACAATTAACTCATCACCCCTGGAATCCTCATGACATGATTATAATAGTTGCTCCTGTTGAGTAAGAGAATGGGTGCACAAGACAAGAACCTAATAGAAGCAGACCCAAGAACCATAAGAGATAACATGGAGATATTTTCTACTGGAACATCCTGACTGGAAATGATACAAAGCTCTGTCAATGAAGCAGATAATTATTGAATTTGTGGCCCAGAGAATTTGCCAAGGTCACTGTTCTAATCTGTAGGACACAGAGAATGCATTGTTAATCATAGTTAATACAAAGAACTTCAGAAGGGATTTGCAACTTTCATAAATCAGGGTAGTGCTTTAGAGTGAAAGTTATGGCTACATCTTTCTCTTATTTGAAGTCAGATGTCTCCTGAGTGACAGCGGGAGAGAAGGAATGATAGCTGGAGATGGAAAATATGTAAGTCTGTGTCCTTGGGTATATTTTGTGGTTTCTGGCATCAATGAGGTTTGTGCAGGGGATGGGAGGGATACTAAGACTCAGTAGACTAATGCTTGTCTGAGGAAAGTTCAAGAGATGTGAAAGGTATATCCTTAGCATCAGCCACAATATAGATCTCTGAATTTGAGAGAGCTTACCTTATGGGCATTCTCCTAGAATTTACCTCCTTCCAACCGAGAAACTTCCTAACATCACACTTTTATTCCCCAAAGTAGTTGATATTAATAATAATAAATGTGCTGACTTCATGTGACAGGAACTGCCATTGTTAATAGTCCATGAATCCAGGGTAATGGTCACAGGGGGGTCTTTTCCCAACCTTTTATCTCACTGCTCTAAAAAGAGCCTTTTGGAGGATGTTCTTGATTCCAGTCCTTTAGAAAGAAAACTGGTCAGATTTTCTTTTTTTCTTTTTCTTTTTTGGTCAGATTTTCCTGGACACAAGGAAACAAAGAAAGGCAAAGGCTAAGGACTCAAGCCCTTTTGGGGTGAGAATGTCATATTTTTAATTTTCAGCAATGTTACATACACACCTGGCAGATGTATCAACTCACAGAAAATATTAGTTTATCTTTTTCTTAAAAAACAAAAGGAAAGGAAAACCTCAATTCAAATTTATTGTGATTACAAAAATAACAGCACATTTCTTTAATTTATTACAGCTCAAAATCTCCAAGACAGCCAGAGATAAGAAGAGCATCTTTAATCTCTTCTGGCCTGTACAATTCTCATAACATAAAAAAGAAAGTTTACTTTCATATTTACAGAAGAAAAATACTCATTGTTTCTAAAAATTCTCTTTGGAATTCTGGGGTGAGGCTATCTTTAAAGTCAGGAACATTTCAAATTACAGAAGGTATTTGCGAAACATCTCACAATGCACTTCTTTGAACACCACTGGACAAGCACATGAACAAGTCCTCTTCTACAGCTTTTTTTTTTATCGCAGAGCTTCTGGGACTTCCACCTACAAAAATAGAGGGTTTTCTTTTAGTAAAGCAATACTAATGATACCATAGAAAAGAGTATTTGCAGGCTGTCTCTAGCAGTATTCTCTGGGAAGAACTCAAGTATAGATTATTGCTGCATGATATTCACATTTTGCATTAAAAATTTGCCAGTAAATTGCTTGCCATTTTGTGGTGACTTTTTTTTTTTTTTTTTAACCAGTCCTGGGGCTTGGACTCAGGGCCTGAGCACTTAAGCTTCTTTTTGCTCGAGGCTAGCACTCTGCCACTTAAGCCACAGCGCCACTTCTGGCCGTTTTCTATATATGTGGTGCTGAGGAATCGAACCCAGGGCTTCATGTATATGAGGCAAGCACTCTTGCCACTAGGCCATATCCCCAGCCCAGGGTGACATTTTTTGGACAAGGAATCAATCAACCTTTTGGAATGTGGATTATTACTCCCTGTTTTCTTTATTGGGGAAATTAGGGAGTGTGATATGTGGGAATGTTTTGAAGGGTTCTGGTAAAGATATGAAGATGGTCCAGGTACACCTCTCGTAAGGAAATGTGCTCAGCTCTCCTTTGCTCATCATCTTTCACATTTACATGTTAAAATATTTAAAATATAGTCAGGTACTGGTGGCTCACGCCTATAATCCTACCTACTCAAGAAGGCTGAAATATGAAGATTGTAGTTTGAAGACATCCTGAGGAAAGAAGGACAGTTTGTGAGACTCATCTAATCTCCAATTAACTACAAAACAAAACAAAAACACAAAAAACCAGCAGTGGAGCTGTGGCTCAAGTGGTATAGCACTACTAGCCTTGAGCACAAAAGCTCAGGGACAGTGCCCAGGGCCTATGTGTAAGCCCCAGGACCGGCACCAAAAATTTGGGAAAAAATCAAAATCAAAATATGAATGAGCATTTGGAGAGTTAACTTTGGTACCATAATACGATGGAGCTGACTCATCTCTTCCATCTGGGACTGGAGGTCTGTGCTGGGGTGACTTACCCTCCGCAGCTGTCTCATGCTGCTCCCCCGAATGGCTTCCATGAGGTTCTCATGAGCTGATCTCTGTGGAGTCGAAGGTCGAGAACCTTCTTCCATTTTCTTCTCTTGTACGGATCTCAGAGAATTCTTTATTTCCTTTAGGATGTTGTTGGGCTGTTTCTTAACCTTTTTGCCTTTTTTCTTTTTCTGTCCATTTTGTAAGGCCCGCTGGGCACTCTCCTGTTGTTTGATGACTTCTGCGATGTTTCGGGTGATGAGCTTTTTCTCTGAGGGTGGTGGAGGAGGAGGAGGAGGGGGTGGCGGAGGGGGAGGCAGCACGTGGGGTGGAGGGGGTGGGGGAGGAGGGGGTGGGGCCACAGGGGAGGGAGGTCTGCTCCGCCCAGCCTGGCCTTTCTTGGGGAGTTTGGGGGATGACCAGGGAGAGTGCCTGGGAGATGCGTAAGGAGAAGAGCCAGGCGTCCCTCGGTGCCAGACTTTGGTCCTAAGATTGGATCCACCATCAGATCCCTCTTGCTGCTTTTGCTCCTGCATGCGTTTCTGCCTCTGTTTATCCATGTTTCTGGTGAGGATGCTCGTCATGCTCATTCTGGGGCCTGGGAGCTCAAAATGGTACCCGAGCCGGAGCAGCGTGGTATTCTCCTTCAACAGCTTGACGATCTCCATCTCCACCTGGCTGCCCATGATGTGCCTCTGGTTGTGGAAGCGCAGCTCGGTGAGCACGGTGTTGTGCTGCAGGGCCCGCATGATGGCCAGGATGCCCTTTCCCGTGATGAAGTTGGACTCCACGTTGACATTGGTGAGGTGCTGGTTGACCTTGAGCATGTCTGCGATGGCGAGCGCCGCGCTGTCGTCCGCGTGCGTGTTGGCCAGGCTGAAGGTCTTCACCACCGTGTTGCCCTTCAGGGCTTCCGCAAAGCGGGCCAGGGTCTGCGTGGTGATGTTCTCGATGTTGTTCAGATTGACCTCGACGGTGTCGGGGTCATTGTTTCGAATCTTTTCCAACGCGTCCTCGATCACCGTGGGGTTTCCGCACGGGTGCATGGCCGCCGGCGACTCCGCGCGCCTGCCGCTGTTACCATTGCTCAAGCTGATGTTTTCTATCTGACTCTTAAAGGTCTGCGGCTTCGCGGCCTCCAAACCGGCTCTGCTGTGGGTCACTGCGCCGTTGGTACCCTTTGCAGTGTCAATCCTTTCCTCCTCCTCGCTGTCGTCTTCCTCCTCCTCCTCTTCCTCCTCCTCCTCTTCCTCCTGCTCAGACTCCTCCTGCCCCTCCTCCTCTTCCGTGTACACCTCCTCGGAAACCTCACTGTTGCTCTCCGTGAAGATCAGCTCCTCCTCGCTCTCCTCCTTGTCTTCCTCGGCCACCTACGGAGTATGGGGCGCCGTTAGGCCTGGCATGTTAAGCGCATCTTGTGAATTAACTGAAGCGTTAACCCAAGGCAAGTAACACAAACGTCTGATATGGTTAAAGGGCTAACAGTCGGGACCAAACATTTCAGAGTTTACCCACCAACAGCTTTTTCTACAACCATTTGTTTTCTGCTTAGCATCCAGCATTGACCTTATGGATTGGGAATTAAAAAAAAAAAAAAGATCTGGTTTCCAGTTTGATCAAGAAAGTCAAAACTTGGGCCTTGGAAAATCGTTGATGAATTTTTCAACGTTTTGACTGCACACTGCCTTTCTTGATTCCTTCTCTGCTTACAAGGGCAAATGCAAGCCTTCTGTCTAGAATCAGCCTTCATCCTCTCCTGTTTTCCCACCCCTGACAAATGGCAACAAAAATCTACAATATAGCAATGAGTTCATTTTAATAATGTTCAAAAATTCTTCCCCTGATAGCACACACTTGAAATCCCAGCACTCAAGACGCGGCAGTAGGAAGATCTGAGTGAGGCAGCCTGGACTAGGGAGAGAGACTGTGGTTCAAAAACCAAAAAGTTTCAACCTAGATTTGCTGGCAATAACAAGACAGGAGCCAGGTACTCTCCACCCTATGTATCTCAGTGGTGTCAGAAGCAAGGTCCTGAGAGCTGAGGACCGAATGAAATGGTCTGCAGAAGGCCAGACAGGAAAGATAATCACTTTTCACTTTAGTTGATTGAAACGAGCAATGAGGATCAGCAGAGAAGAAAAAAGCAAGTCACTGCCCAGCCTGCTGATTTTAAATTATGTAGCATGTATCAATGATGAAAAGTTTTCAGATAAATACGAATTTATTTTATCTTTGTTTTTTACTACTTATAAAACTCTAAACCGAAGCCCAAGGAATCTCTTCTTTCTCTTTTTCTTGTTACCTTTCATGGTTTTTTAAAAAAAAGTCTTGAATATGCAATCACAGTCCAATTTCTTCATACTTTCTTGTTAATCCTTTGTTTGTGTGTTTGTTTTTAGAAGCCTTCCCTTTTCTAGTTTCTAGAGCCCTAATTTTTCTCTCTACATCGGAAACCTTTTCTGACTCCTAGGCCTTCTGCTGCCACCTGAGGTATGGGGATCAGCTTTGGAAAGCCCTGCATTGGACTGTAGGCTTGTTTGCCCAGTTGCTATCACAAAATAGCCTCCAATTATCCAGTGGTTTGGAGCGGCAGGCACCAAGTGGTGGCCTGGGAAAGGGGCAGCTACTCCTGGGATGACTTGTTTACTCTTAATTTACCCACATCTTAAGGAACACAGAGAGCAGAACAATGTGTGTGTGTGAGCGCATGCGTGCGCACGTGCGTGTACTCAAGCATTAACCCAAGGGCACAAAAGAATCAGGTTCTAGTCAATCCTCTTGACATAAATGAAGAGCTAGAGGCAAGAGGAAATCTTTTATCCCCAGCAGTGGAGAAACTGGGTTAGTCAGAAGAAGAATTATGGAGGTCTCCTCACCACCACCTCAAATTCCTTTGTATATGTCCTTATAATTTCATTATAATTTCATTTTGTATCAGCTGCATGTGTACATGTGTTTGTGTGCATTTTGAACTGTTTTAGTATTTGAATACTAGAACCTTTTATGCCACCATTATATTTAATATATTTAATTTACTCTTTCCTTCCTCCTTCCTTCCTTCCTTCCTTCCTTCCTTCCTTCCTTCCCTTCTTCCTTCTCTTTTTCCCGTCTTCCTTCCCTCTTTCCCTTCTCCCTTCCCTTCCCTTCCTTCCCTCCCTCCCTCCTTCCCTCCCTCCCTCCTTCCCTCGCTCCCTCCCTCCCTCCCTCTCTCCCTTCCTTTGTTCCTTTCTTCCTTCCTTCCTTCCTTCCTTCCTTCCTTCCTTCCTTCCTTCCTTCCTTCCTTCCTTCCTTCCCTCTCTCCCTTATTTCTCCCTCCCTCCTTCTCTCTTTATTTAATTTGTTCTTTCTTTGCCTTGAACTCAGGGTCTGGGTATTGTCCCTTAGCTTTCACTAAGTGCTGGCTCTCTGTCACCTAAGCCGTAGTTCTACTTCTTATTTTTAGTGTTTAATTGGAGATAAGTGTTTTATGGACTTTCATGCTCAGGCTGGCTTCAAACAACAATCTTCAAATCTCAGCCTTCTGAGTATCTAGGGTTACAGGCATGAACCCCTGGTGCCCCACTTCCCTTTGATTTCTGAAGACCTTTAGGCTCTGACCATAAGAGCCACTCTCTTGGCACTTCACTTGGAAGGTAATATGTAGACTGTTACCTGATGTGAGTTGTCATGTCACATTGAAATCATTTCTCTTCTAGAAAGCTTTCTTTGACACCCCCCTTAAATTACCCCTTCAATGCATATCCACAGCATTGTAGCCCATTATGTCCTAGGCTGTGGATAAATATTTGTTTTCTGAATGGATCTAAACTGACTTTGGTTAGGAGATTCTCAGAGTAGAATAATTCCGGGAAGAAATTCCTGACAAGAGATGAAGTTGTGTCTTGAGCCTGAGCATTTTCCCAGGATGCAGGGTTCTTAGTTCTAAAATCTAGATATTATTGAGCAATCTAAGAAAGTTAGTCAGGTTGTAAATATCTGGAAAAAGACCATCAGATGGATAAAGGATATTAGAAGGGAAACAAGACGGGGTAAAAGACAGACCTTACCTCCTGTATAAATCATTCCTGCCCTGGGGTGATAATAGCTCTCTGTGTGCCACTGCTTTGGAGCTAACTGTGTTCCTTTGGAGAACAGAGGGAGGGAAGGTTGGCATAGGGGTGAAGAAGTGCTGAGAGATGAAATAGGGAGATAGTGATCATTACTGTATTCAGAGAATAAATGAGATTGTGAGGAGATATGGCCAGCCATTCCTCCTGACCACTTCTTCAGTATCATTGCATGAACAATCAGGACAGGGATTTGGATTTCAGTTCTGTTTTTGTTTCTCCCTAGAAAGAACTGGTTGTCTTTAGACAAAACATTAAATCCCTCTTGGTCTCAAAGCAATTGCACTAGAGTTGAGCAATTTTTACTGTCAAAATTTATACATATGTCCTAAGCACCTGATGGACTTGTACACTGCATGTGCTCAAGCCCCATCTCTACAAATTCTTACTCAGCAGCTACCAAGGAGTGCTTGAATCTGCAACTCTGAGGAATTCCCAGGTGATGCTACCGCTTCAAAAACTGGACCCAAACCCTCAGTTTTGAGAAAAAGAGCTGACAGAGCTCAGTGTGAATTTCAGTTTGACTGTTGCCCTCAAATAAGTTTCCCTAGTCCAGGGAAGTAAGAAGGAAACGAGATAATGTGTGGAAGCCATTGGCCACCTGTACCTGAGATCCAGCTACTATCCAATCAAGGACAGATGGACAGTTGCACTTAATGGCCCCCAGAGCTCTACGTAGCCATGGATTTGTGCAAACCTAGGTGGGCTATGAATCAGTAGGTGTTGCCCAGGATTTTCATAACCCTTTTTAGAGTCTCTGGTTTACAACCTCAGATCCCATGATCCTCCTTATTGTCCTTTCAACTCTGCCCTTCATTTACCAAGCCCTGCTTTCCCTCCCCTATTCAGCTGCTTTGAGATTTTTTTCCTGTGGTGGGAGTGGATTTACACCCTCAGTCAGCGACCTTCTGCTAGCACTCCTGTGACTACAGACAACTGGCCAGCAGTGACAGCGTAGTGGGAGAAAAATTAACCAGCCGAGAAAGAAATCAAAGTTCATCAACAAGACACCTCTCTAATTGGGCCGATAAGCCATTGGCAAAGGGCAGCAAAACCTTTGGCAGCATGAGACTAGTTTCATCAACAGCTGACAGCAGGCTTTGTCCTTTGGTTCTCGAGCTCTCATGACATTATGCCGCTAAAATGCCTTTGATGGTTACTGCCAATTGACTGTATGTATGTGTTGGCTATTTAGAGGTGATTTCATTCTTTTTTTGTGTGTGTGAAAGTGATTCTTTAATAAAAATGTCATGTTTGAAATAAAATGAGATGAAATATATGATTAGGTTTCATTAGATTTTTAACACTTATTGCCACTTCAAAGAAGTAACTTAAAAGTTATAGTTGTGGAAAAAATTGACCAGTCCAAACCCTGGTTCTGTGTGTGTGTGTGTGTGTGTGTGTGTGTGTGTGTGTGTGTGTGTGTGTCCCCTTCTAGCCACTCAATACGAATAGCCACAGTAGCCTAGGCAGACCCTGGCCTGGTCCCAGTGGCCTTTCCTACGATGATTGACATGGACAAAGCTCACACATATCTTGCTGCAAATGCAGCCCACACACTTATCCTCAAGATCATCCAACAGCTCCCAGATTAGTTCTGTGGCAGGCTTACTGCTGGCTTTAAGCCATTTTGACTTTAAAAGATTGCAGTGGAGCACAGGGGTTTAACAATGTTGCTCTTGATCTCTGTTCTTCTACAAGTTTAAGAAACTTTCTAATATTAATATTTCATTGCAATAATGACTAGTCTTTGACATGTCTTTCTAACAATACCTTAATGGGAACTTTGAAGTCATTGTTTCCTGAGCAGTATACAGGGCTGAATAGACCTGACCTCTGTGATAGGAGCACACTCTAGTCTTAGAATCATTACCACAGAGTAGAAAGGACTCTTCGAGATGATCAGCACAGGTATTTTTAACTTGGGTCCTCAGAAGGGTTTCATTATTTTAAGATTCTATGCAAAAGTATATGTATACACACACACACACACACATTTTCTTGTGAAGGTCTAGAACATTTCAAACTCTCAAAGAAGTTCTTAATTCACCAAAACACTATGTTAAATTCTTTCAATGAACAGATAGAAAGAGCATCCTGAAGTGACTATCTGAGGTCTAACCATGTAAGGACTGAGGGGGACTAGAAACAAGGCCTCCGGACTCACAGTTCCACATATATGACCTTCCACACTTCAGAGTGTTGGAAACATACAATGATTTTACTGTAGCCAGCCACCATTGCAATAAAAGCAATAGAAAATAAAAATATTTAAGTGGGAAAAAATTGTATCCCAAACAGACATTATGCTACAATACCAACTTAGAAGTACAGATAAGACTTTGGTATTTGGCAAGACAATTAAACCATGCCCTGATTGGGAATTGTTTTTCCCTTGAGACATCCATGTTCAGTCAGTCAAAGAGCTCTACTGAGAATGTTTGCTATTCTGATTCATTTACTGTTGGTCACAGGAGTTACAAGACTATATTTCAGCCTGAGAAATGTTTCAGTAACTGGTACAAGAAGATTGCTAAGAAAGCTGAAGTGATGAGAACAGAGAGTTTAGAGAAGGTAGTGATTTGGGGTAGAGGGGGGTGAGGGCAGTGGGGGCAGCCAAGCAAGAGTCCAGAGAGCCTACCTTTCCACACTCTCCCAGCCTCTCCTTCTCCAAGAGCTTTTGGGATTCCTTTTCCCAATAGGCCATCAGCGCCTCTCTGCTGAAGTTCCCTGTGGGGGTTTTCTCCGTCAGGCTCTTTTGCCTCAGCCCCACAGGAAGGTTTCGGTCAGGTTCAATGTCTTCCAGTTCCCTCTCTAGCTCCTTCAGTTCCTCAGGTGAAAGGGAGGCCAGGAGTTCATCCTCATCGATGGACTCATATTTACTAAGTCCTCTTCTATAGCCAAATGTAGACATGGTCCCGGCTTTGTCAGACCCCCAAAGAGCTGGAAAGACTAGGCATTCAAGACAGCCCAGGGCAGGCAAGGAGGCAACTGGGCAGGCTGGTCAACAACTGGTGCTGGGAGTGGCTGCAGGAGCCTTTTAAGAGTGGTGATAGAGAGCTGTGACAATGTAGACAGGGTGAAAGCATGGGCTGTTTTAAGCATCAGACGTCAGCTAGATATTTGAACACAAAGAATGTCACATCGGTGGTGGATGGAGGTCTCCGACCCAGCAGGGATTATTAACATAGTGGCCAGGGCCATATTTAGCTGAGCCTGATAGCTCTGAGGACAGGCAGCGTGTTTCAGATAGGGAGTAATGCAGCTCCTCTAACTTTGCCTTCAAACAACAAGGGAGTTAAAGTTACTTTGAAAATGACTAGCCAGTGCCACCCTGGCCATGAAAATTTATTATTCCGTTAAGAGTTGACTCTGTAATAGACTCTGGATGGTTATTCTGGTTCATCTATAAACATATTGTGGGTGGTACAGATGGAGACAGGTCAGAATAATATGACACTTTATAAAGTTATTACCCTGGCACTTTCTAAAACACTTCATGAAATTTTCCCAATTATAATTCCTGCAAGATGAATATCATAGATCTCATTTATAGCTTGGGCATTTGAGACCCTCAGAATGAAAATGTTAAAGGCAGAGTGAAGGGCAGAAGTTGCTTTCTTTATGGTCCCCAATGGCATCCTTCCCTCCCTATGAGTGTGAATAAAAGCTTTAAGATTTCATTTTAATAAAATGTGAAACAGATAAATAATACGGGGTAGGATTTATTAAGACGACTAGTACTATGCCAGTCTAGTGATAATACACACACACACACTCTCTCTCTCTCTCTCACATACACACACACACACACACACACACACACACACACAAATATAGTGGTGCCAACCCTGGAACTTGAACTCAAGGCCTGAGCACTATCCCTGAGCTTTTTGCTCAATGCTAATGCTCTACCAGTGAGTCACAGCTCCACTTGTGGTCCTTTGTTATGCATATGTGTGTGCTTAATTGGAGATCCAAGTCTCATGGAATTTCCTATCCTGGCTGGCTTTGAACCACCATCCTCAGAGCTCAGCCTCCTGAGTAGCTTGGATTACAGGCATGAGCCACTAGTACCCAGCGTTTTATATATTATTTAACCCAAAATGCTATGAGACATATTTTATTTTTTAATATATTTTATTGTAATTGTAGAGGTGATATGTAGAGGCATTACAGTTATGTAAGTCAGGTAATGAGTACATTTCTTCTTGAGCCATGTCATCACCTATGAGGTATATTTTATGGCTGTATTGTCATATTAGAGACAGTGAAAGGTTAAGTAGCTGGGGAGCAAGGAACTAACTACCAGTTAAACTTTGAACACAGATTTGTATGTGGGCTGAAAACTGCAGATACTAACTGGTACTTAGGCATACACATATTTTCTTGCGAATGTGTCAGAATATATACAGGACATGGTTTATAAGACTTCATCATAATAATGTCATTTTAATGTACAAACACATAACTATCTATTAAAATTGTGCATTGAAACATATAGTCATCAGTGCATATGTATCAATAATGCATGATATTTCATTTATACACTCACAATTGAATAGATCGATTCTAGTTTTTGTTAGGTTAGATGTTGATATGAATTTATATTCAAGTCTTTGAATGTCCATGTGTTTTCATTTCTCTTGGTTAGATATGTAGTAGTAAAAATACTGGGCTATTAAGATGGTAAATTCACTTTTTTTTTAGAAATTGCAAAGCTGTTTTCCACACTTGCTGTGCCAATACATTCCCACCAGTGGTAGACAAGGTTTCCATTTTGTCCACATCCTCATTGGTCATTGTTTATCTTTTTGATTACAAACATCAGTGAGTGAGAAGTCAAGAATTTCCTTTTTATTTCCTCAGTAACCAATGAGCATTATTCCATGTGTCTATTAGTTCTCTTATATTTTCTTTGGTAAGATTTTTATTCATGCTTTCTATTTATTCCTAAATTAATGTATCTTTTTATTATATTATGACTTATGTATACATTCCAGACACTTTGATAGATACGTGATTTGTATGTATGTTCTCCCATTTCATGGCTTGTCTTTTACTGTATTTTGAAAAACAAATGTTTGATTTTTTTCTTTTTGTTGGTAATGGGGTTTGAACACAAAGTTTTGTGCATTTTAGGCAGGTGCTCTACTATTTGAGCCATGCCTCTAACTCTTTTTGCATTGGTTATTTTTGAAATGAGGTTTACTTTTTGTTGTTGTTTTGTTTGTTGGCCTAGACAGCGATCTTCCTATTAAAGCTTCTTACTACTGCTGAGATGGTAGTAATATATTACTGAGGCCAAATATTGGGTAAGATGAAATCACACGAAATTTTTGCCTAGCTGGCCTTGAACAGTAATCCTCCCAATTTTGGTATCCTTAGCAGCCAGGACTACATGCATGGAACACAAGCACCCAGCAAATATTTTTCATTTTGAAGATGTCCTCCTTAACAATTTTTTTATTCTACTGCTTGTGTTTTGTGTTAAAGGTAAGAAATTTTTTCTTAGCTCATGGCTAATAAGAGATTTATTCTTACATTTTAAGAAATGTATTCTTACGTTTTCCTCTCAAAGTTTATAGTCTTGGGTTTTACTGTTTAGTCTTATCACCCATTTAGACTTAATATTTGTATATGTGAAAGTGAAAAGTTTTAATTTATCTTTGTACATGCAGATATCCCATCATCTCAGCACTACTTACTGGAGAGATTACATTCTCCTTTATAGAATTACTTTAGCATCTTTGTAGAGAAGTAATTAACCATAGATATAAGGATGTATTCTGGGCAATAATTTCTGCTCTATTGATCTATATGTCTGCATGTTAGTACCACCTATTCTTTTTTTCTTTTTCTTTAAATTGTTTTTTAATGTCAAAATGTGATACAGAGGGGTTACAGATTCATATGAAAGGCAGTGAGTACATTTCTTGTTCTACTTGTTACCTCCTCCCTCATTTCCCCCTTCTCCCCTCCTCTTTTCCCTCTCCCCCCAGGAGTTGTGCAGTTGGTTTACACCAAATGGTTTCTGAGTGTTGCTTTTTTGAATGGTTTGTCTTTTTGTTCTTTGTCTCTCGCTTTTGGTATTCCCTTTCCCTTCCCCAGTTCTATTACCTGTATTGGACAATAGCCAAGGTACTTAGATGTAGTACAGTGGTAGCGAGGGTCCAGTACCACTTATTCTTGATCCCTATAACTTGTGGTGTGTTTTGAAGTTAGGAAGTATAAGTTTTGTTTTTTGTAAGAACATTTTTGTCTGGATATTTTCATGTTAACACATTTATGGTATTCTGCCTTCACAAATAACTATGAGGCTCTAGAGATAATGATGAAATTAGACAAGATGAGTCCACTTTTTTAAATTAATTTAACTTTGGAAGGCATAAAACATTTGTTTATAGTTGTGAAGTTTGAAATAATGCACTGATTTATGCATGCTTTTAGCAATGATCAAATTAAGATAATAGGTTTTAATAATCTGAAGCGTATACTGTTGTTTAGCCCAACTGGAAATATCCTTTTCATATTTTTGAAAATAGCTTTGACTTTTGGAAGAGACATCAATGATGGTAGTTAAAATCCGGTGAATGAAATGAGTCATTCAGTTTTGTGATGGTATTTATATAAAGTGTTACATTTTACATAGTATAAAATTATACTATATATAAACTATATTGCACAAATTCTTTTGGTAATTCTTAGGCACATATGATATGTTGACTAGTGTAATAGTTATTGTTGCATTTGTATAATTTTAGGGTTGTATAATGGTGTAAAATAATTGCATTATATTTCATTATTATTTCCTCATATCTGACTATTTTCAATATATATGAGACTGATTTTCATTTCACAATTTAGTAAACACACATTATATGTCAGATTCTAGTTTCATTGCTGGGGTTAGAGCAGCCAGCGAAAACAACAAAGTCCTTTACCTCACAGAGGCTACCTTCTAGTTGGGAAAAGCAGACAAAACAGAAATAAGCATAAATACAGAACATATAAAAGATGTTTTATGAAAAGAGGGCAGGGCAATGACAAACATGAAGACTGTGGGGTGATTTTCATGTTGGAAGAGTTCTGAAGTAAGTAGCCATTTGGACTCATGTCTGGAGAAGAAAGGATATGATGCCCACAGGTAATGATAAATACTTAGTGTGTCTATTATGACTCAGATGACCTTGCAGTCACAGCCTCTCTTTGAAGAACCTTTGAGGTCTATGAATCCTCTATCACTTCTACCAATGTGTGAAAATAGTCTGTCCCCAAAGTGTATCCCATTATTGCACGGCTCAGGTCTGTACAAAGTTCTATCATATTGAAACTTACTGAAAATTCAGCTCATATACTTTTTAGTTTTCTCAGCATAACTATCAAATAAATACAATCTTTGGTGCTTTGCCACTGCCAAATAATGGGTGTCCTACACATGGCTCTGAAAGTGGTAGGAGAGATGTTTCCCACACAGCAGTGTCAGTTAATTCACTCTTCCTCTCAACAATGTTGACTTAAGAACTGTTAGTCATGTACATCTCCTATTGTATTTTTCACAAAGCACTGATTTTATGACAATAATACAACACATGCACAACCCAAGTTCATGAGATCTTCCTATAAGCATTTTGCACAAACTTTAAATCCATTGTATAAAATTCTGTTGTTTGACCATTCAGACCATTCATTACCACCTGACCCTGCCTTTGAAACATGATGAATAATTTAGATTTCCTTGGAACCTTCTTTTTACCAAGGAGGGAAAAATCTATAGGTATTTCAAAAATCAACATTGTTTTAATTTTGGCTTTCTACTTGGTCATATTGTGTTTTTATGTATGTATTATACAAGACAATAGTACTGGAGTTTTGAAGACTAGCACTCAGCAACATTGGGCTCAAAGTTGCCCTCCTTCATTGTTGATTCCTTCTTCTACCACAAAACGGGTAGAGGACCTAAACCCACGAATCTCACCAGGTCCTACTCTGTCCTACTGTGTTATGGCTCTTTCCGGATGGGGCCCTACTTCTATCTCCAACTTTAACTTACTCCATACTTGGCTGAATCTGAATCACACTGGGCTGAACATTCCACACTTTCTGTACCTCTCGGTGATTGAACTTGCTTCTCCCTCTGCCTGGGGCCTGGGACAGCAGAGTTCTCTGAGTTCCAACAAAACTCAATTCCATGGCAGCATTTCATATGGGATAGTTTGTTCCAATCAGGTCACTGAAGGAGCAGTGTTTTTCCAATGGGAGGATCCATGTCTGCCTCATTTGCTCTCTCCAGACCTAGTGGTAACTATTAGGTGTTCTGTATGTAGTTTCAAAACAAACAGAAGAAAGTAGAGGAGCTGATGGGCAGGCAGACCCAGGTCCTATGAAGGTGAAAAATTACATACTGTTGGGGCTTCTTTAGGACTAACAATACAAAATTGTAAGTAAAAAAATCAATTATGAAAATGAAATTGTATTAGAAACAACAGAAATTGTGACAAACTTCTTTCTTAAATGATCCAGGTTTCATTGTCTGGTACCTTTTGGGTATTTCTGTGATTCTTGGAATCAAACCCAAGACCTATATGCTAGGCAAGCATTCTACCAATGAAATCACACCCAAGGCCCAAGATCTTATACAACAATCCAACACAGCATCCATGGTTTCCTTTGCCTTTTCCCTGAAACTCTGTACATGGAAATTAATAATATATTCAAAATTAGTAGAACTCATCCATTATGATCAATTATATCTGAGCGTAGTCCCCAAATTAACGACTCACCCCAACTGGCTTCAGAGAGCTCCTATTTCATGAAGAATTTTATTCATTTTCCATATGCCTTTCTTATTTAAGCAGCTAGCTTATAAGGAAATGTAGAAATTAGAAATGTCTCTATTCTCACAAATGTGGAGGATCTGCTTGCAAACCATCCCTGCTTTCATTTTTCTCCCCTAATCTCTTACTCTAAGTAAGAGTTTGCTTTTTGAAATAGACTTTGCACCTTTCTCTCTTACACAGAAGGAACTGGATTTTCAACTATATTTTTTTTAGCAGATGGTTTGTAACGTGTCTACTGAGCTAATGTACTGGCTCCCAAGGAAGTGAAGCTTCCCACTTGGCTCTGTTTGCTTGGAGCTTCTCAGATAATTGGAGAGAGACTCCAGGGGAGAATGTCAGGGAAAGGTCAGGCTCTGAAGAGGCAGCAACCAAACAGGACACAGGCATCTGAAAAGAACTGGCAATTCCTTTATCAACTTCTTACTCTCAGATGTGGTGGCCAAGTCAGTCTTCCAGCGAAGCCAACTTGGGGCAGACACTATGAGTCAAATTTAAAATTACTAGAACTATGTGTAACAACATCTTACAATTGTATAAGATTTAGGATTTGTAATTTTTTAAATGTGTGCTAGTTATAATATCTCTACTTCATAATTATTTATATTAGTTCCATGTATGAGGCTGCATCTGGAGAAATACATTCTACCACTACATTTTGAACTGTGAAATGAATGCAATATAATATGAATGAAAATGGGTTTGGAGAGATTAAAAACTGTCTTTAGGCAGACCCAGATAGTGACAGATATAGTTGTGTTATCATAATTCCAAGGTACTTCTCACTGGTGTTAACTAATTTGTTCTTTTAAAATAAGTCCAAATGAAAGATAGATGGGATGAAAGTGAGAAATCTGGAAGAGTGGTTAACAGTCATATACATAGTAAGGTCCTATGATTCTGTGTTTAAATGATTCTAGTTTAAATGTAAGAATGAATGTTTAAAAATTTTAAAAATGAATATTACAGATGAATAGATAATTTAAAAGACAAAAATATTTCCATGGGGGGAGGGGAGATCCAATAACAGAATTTATTCAATCAAATTTTTTTCACATAAATGGACCTTGAGTATAGAAGTGCATATCTGATACGTGAGACATATCTGATAGGTATCATTTAAAGTTTCAATAAAGGAAATTGTATTTGAAGTGGACACAAATATCTTTCTCTGCATTCAGCAACTATCTGAGTGGCAGCTCTGAGTGTTGGTAAGAAGCCATGAAGGCAGGGAATATGGCTTAGTGGTAGAGTCCTTGCCTTGCATGCATGAAGCCCTGGGTTCAATTCCTCAGTACCATATAAAACAACAGAAAAAGCCAGAAGTGGTGCTGAGGCTCAAGTGGTAGAGCAAAAAGAAGCTAGGGACTGTGATCAGGCCCTGAGTCCCAGCTCCAGGAATGGAAAAAAAAATGAAAAAAAAAAAAAAAAAAACAATTAGCCGTTAGCCGTGAACCATGGGAAAATGGAAAGGAAATTTTTTTTAATGCAGAATGGAATTCCTATGTCTCTGAGAGAAATTATTGCAATTATAAAGTCCTGTGATTTGGACCCTAAGGATAGAAACTCCTCACAAGTTCAGTAAACCCTCAAACCTCAAAAGGCTAATGCTGGCATTCCCACCCTAGAAACGATCCATTATTAATCTATTGAAAGTGTATTTGTAACAAGTTTTTTTTTTTTTGTAATAAGTACTCTTTTTGCTTTCAGGAATTAAACAAAAAGTGGCATTTCTGCCTCCATTTTGTATTTCTTTGCTCTACACTTGTTCTCTCCACAGTCATTTTGCACCTCCATTTTGTGTTTCTTTGCTCTACACTTGTTCTCTCCACAGTCATTTTGCAATCACCTTGAGTTCCAGGAAAGACTGACTGATAACATCTTTATGAGCAGGGACTGAAACTACTCCGGAGACAGACGGGCAGGAAAGACCACCCCTCAAATGAAGACCATTACAGTAATACTGAGACTGTATTCTGAAGCTGGAAGAATTATCTCATAGCCGATGGCTTTCCTTAAGTGTGCACAGTGGTAGCAACTTCTGTCTTGCCAGTCCGTTTTTGGATGGATTTGCTCATCAGGGTGTTAGAAGGTATGACTGAGAAAGTAGAGGGTGGACATCTAAAACATGGACTCTTCCCTTGTGTTCATTATCACATGGTCATGGTTTTTAAAAAACTCCACACCTTGTATGGAAATGGTACCTTAACAGGAGAAAACCTGAGAGGATGCTGTGCAAGACAAAGAGGGTAAGATAAAGTCAGCATCAGGGTACAGCAGTAAGGGGACTCTGGGCCTGGTGCGGGGCCCCAGGCCTTGGAAGCTAGTATTGAGTTAGAGAGCTTTCATGTTCAATTTGATCATGAAAATCAAAGGCACGATCTATTTGACTCCTAGCTGACATTTTCCCCCTAGTTATATTTTTCAGAATGTGTCTGTTCTCTGATTTTCCGAGGTTTTCTTTTGTTGTTGTTGTTTGTTTTTTTCCTACTGTCCAACATTTCTCCTTGTTCTTTCTGGAACTGCTTTTCAAGGCTGTTACAAAAGCCACACCCTGCTGGTAACCTGAGCCTTTGCTGATTCATGCCCTTCAGAGGACCGGAAGCCTCTACTTTTACATCTTCAATCTACATTATTTCATGCATTTATTTTTTAAGTTGAAAAGGAAAAAAAAAACTTAGAAAAAGTCCTGTTACCACCAACATGAAATTGTCAGGGGCTGTCAGAGCAAGCTGCATTAGTCAGTTTTGAGGGCCAGTGAACATGGGAAAAGCAGCTGCCTTGTGCTGTCCTTGAAGGCTTTCGTACTCCACTTTTAGTGGTCTTATCAGCAGAGCAAAACTGATAAACCAGGAACTGGCAGCTGGAGAACAAAGTGCTGCCCCTCCAAGCCAGAAGATTTCATTGTTTAACTGAGCCACTTCTTTGGGGTGGTAAACATGGCCCCACCTAGTCAGCGACCAGTGTGTAAATCTTATTCTTTTTAAGTGAACTTTGCAGGTGCAATGTATGTGCTATGAAATTCACCCATCATAAGTGTATAAAGTTCAATCAGTTCTTAAACTTCCCAAGTTTAAGAACTTATCACACACACACACACACACACACACACACACACACACACACACACCAATAGAAAGCAATTTTAGAATATTTCTGTTAATCCCCCAAGATCCAGTATGTCTATTTCGAGTTAATTCTGTTCTTAACACCCAGATCCAGGTAACCATTAATCAGTGTTCACTATGTATATATTAGATTTGTTTGAATACTGTAAATAACTAGAATCATACCATTTGTGGTCTTTTGGGCCTGCCTTATTTCACCTCGCCTGTTTTTGAAGTTCATTTATGTTGTAGCTTGCTCACTAATCACATTCTTTTGGATAACTGTGTTTATCCCACTGACTGGTAATATTTGGGTTATATTACTTTCTGGGTATTTTTGGGATGTTGTACTCCTGGTGTTTCATATGCTAAAAATAATAAAAATGGAAAAAGCTTGGACTTGGAGTTGGTTCTGGCATTTACAACTTTCATTAACTGTAAGATTTATTTCCTTATATAGAAGAAGAAATGTATTTTTTCTTTGCTCCAGACTAATGTAAGAACTGATGGGGTTGATGTAAGGCAATACAGGAGAAATAAAAGACATTGTTATGGAGTCGTTTCTGATTTATTAAACTGTACTAGATATTTCTCACTGTTTTTTCCACATTGGTGGATCAAATAAAGCCTGTGGGTTCTAGAAGAAATCTGTGTTTCTATTTTTCTCCTCTTAGGGCTTTCATTCTCTTTTTCATGCCAGGTCCTATTAGTCAGAGGGGTTTTAATACGACCTCTCTTATATGCTTTTTCAAACTACATTTTCCACTGTCAAAAGTCTTTGTTACCATTTGAACACAGTTTTTCCAGAAACCTGAGATTTTTTTTTTAATTAAAAGTATACAACTTGTTGGGATTGATGTTCAAATTTAAACAGGGAATTTTCCAACCCACAGACTCCAGTTAGCCTGCTGGATTCCTGCAGTGAGGAGGCCAGGTGCAGGTCAAAGGCTTCCAGTGAGGCAAAGCAAAGCAACAGAAATGTTGGCATCTTCCTGTCAAAGGTGACTGAATTTCCCACCTCATTGAAACGACATTAAACCAAATAGCTAGTTAGATCTTCAGGGATATTCAGACATTCAAGAACACAGATCATTGACCCATTTGCCATGCCTAGTTATGTAGCTGTCAAAAGGCATTATTAAGAAAATAGCTTCCTTGGGAAGACAGGGCCTCAAACCCAAAGAACTGGATGCTGGTATCATACTCACAACCCAAAAATAAGTATCACAGTTAGCTCCCTTCATAATTTCTACCTCATTGAATATTAGGGGCTGCTTCCAAGAGATTTTAACTTAAATCTCCTTAAGAGAACCAGTGTGGAAGACTTATGGGACAAGATCAATGGGCCCTCCCATTACCGGAACCTGAAGCACAAAATGTGAGTTCCTGTCCAATGCCTGAGTGATCACTCACCAGTCCAGACTTAGCACTCAGGTGCTCCCAGTGCCTCGATTCAAATTACTAGACTGTCTCCTGCTGAAAACAGCAAATCCCCAGACATCTCCAGCACTCTCTGAGGTTATATAAGGCAGGACATGGAGGTCAGATGATTCCCCTTTACACATCTTTTCCTCTGTGAAGTTCTTTCTTCTTTGGTTATTAATGGAAGATTGGGACTTTACAAAGCCGAAGAAGTGGGGTTTTATATCTAGGGAGAGTCTTTTGCTAAGTTTTCATGCTGTGAATGCTGTCAAAGAATTTCAAGATGAGAATAAGATGTCACCCCCTCCCCCTCAACATCATTTTTTTTGGTATGGTTATATGTCCTCATAACCACCTCTACAGACCTATTCCATAAGACCAAGGTTTTTGAGTTTTGAAACTGAGATACTGGCACTGACACCAATACTCTGATATAATGAGAAATTAGATTTACATGCACATAATGGATATGTTTTATACTCGTATTTTGTTCAAAATGAAAACTAATGGTATGCAGAGCCTAGTAAAAACTAGTTCAAAATCAATGCTTAAATAAGATTTGTTTTTATGCCTCAGTTTACATTAAAAGTATCTTTTTTGCATGTCTTTATGATTTTTAAGTTGGCAAAAGTATATCTTTGTGGCATGTAATGTGATACTTGGGAATATATTACAACTGTATCAATATGCCCACATTGAGCTAATTAGCATATGCCTTGCCTCCTATATATTTTTTTCCTGATGAAAGCACTCAAAGTCTACTCTGTAATTTTTAAAAACACACTGCATTGTTATTTGCTAAGGCTATCATTTTTTTAAAATGAGGAATTTCTTAAACTTATTCTTCCTGGGTAACCTCATCTCTGTATCCTTTGACTAAATAGCTTGACAGTCCTCCCCACTCTTCAAATCCCTGTTAACCACTATCGCATTCCCGCTCCTAAGTGTGTTTTTGTAGACTGCACAATGGAGATCATTGGTACAGTATGTCATGAAGTAACAGGATGTATGTATATATGTATTTGAATGGATGCAAATCATATACATGTACTTCATCTATAGCTGTATGTCACACGTTACATATATGTATTAAATATTATATATACATACATAATACACACATATATGCAATATATCATGTTCATTTTGTTTGATTAACCTGAAATGATTTAGAATTTTATATGTTCTAAATAATTTCTGGTTGGCGAGTGGCTACATACCATAAGGGTAATATGACTTAAAACCAAAATTAGGATAGGAATTTCTGGTAAAATACCAGTGACAATAAAAAGGCTTAAGTGTACTTTCTGTGTCCTAAGAGACTCCACCGTGTAGTTTACAGGCTATCTGACCTATGTATACGCAATTATCTGCTGGACATTTGACAATGATCTCTCCACTCATTGTAGTACGATTTTATTGCCTGGAAATACAGCCTATATCCAATTAAAAATTAAACTACATTCTTCAGGAGATACCTTGTTTCAATGTTTTATAGGATTTTTATTATTATAAGACAGGAATCAAAATACTACTTGATGATGGGTTTACCGAAAAGTGAAACAAAATCCTTTGAAAAATGAATAGTTTAACAAAATGATTATCACTAAACTAGAACATGTGTTTTTGGGGGATGGGAGTGAGGTCGAGGGGATGGGGGCAGACGAATGGAGAGAAAGGAAGGGTGGGTGAATGCAATCATAATATTCCATGCACATATATGAAGATAGAACTGGGTAAGTTAATGGGGATAGGTGGCTTGGGAGAAATGGGGGAGAAAGATGAAAGAGGTGACAGCATTGTACTTACAGACCTGTTGAATCTAAATTCCTTTGTACACCTACTCAAGGATAATTAAAAACAGCTTTTAAAAAACTGAAAGAAAAAGACATACTAAAGAAAAGGTTCAGATGTGCTCTTTTCTACTCAGATTCTATATGATAAAACAACAAAAAACAGAATCTACAATAGCCACCCTCAAGTTGGCAGCATGGGAAGTTGGCAAGCTGGAGTCCACCCCGTTGGTACCCAGTGGTAAAACTGGCAACACTGTAGAATGTTTGGCTTTTCCTGAGCCAGATTTGGAGGAACAGCTGTTGTCCTGTTGGGATAAAGTGACACGCTGTAAGAGAAACAGAGTCCTAATTGGATAAAGATTAATTCCTCTCTCTACCCAGCCCTCTTAAAAACAAAAACACTACTGGAAAAGTCCAAAATGTAGTGTGCAAAAGATCATTATGTTTTGGAATATAGTGATTGTATTTTAAGATACACTCTTCTCTTACTTCCAAAATGCCCTGAAAAATAACTTTCAAAACCTATAGCAACTGCAGTTAAGCTACGTCTTTATATCCAAGTATCTCTTGAATGAAATTACTCAGAAGTACATGAGAGAAAAGTCACAAAATTTTCATGTAATAGAGTTTAATATTGGAACAACAGACATAGATCACAGTATTATTTTTCTATTTTAAGCAATATTTTTAGGTAACAATGTAATTTATATACAACAAATAAAGCAATACAAGAACCATGATACCTGTACATAAAATATTACAATTCAAATGGAGTACATTGATGTTTAATTTATATAAAAATAAACTAGAAAACAAGAAGATAAATCTACAGCCTGAGTCATACAGCATTTTTATACTTACTTATAAAAAAAAAGGAAGCTGAATGCAGCTCAAAAAGCTTACAAACCAGTTAGATATTATTACTGAAACATATAGTCACTCTTAAGGTAAAATAAATGTAAGAAAAATACACTATTAAAATCTAAGAATAAAATTTAAATAATTACATTACTAAGATTAAGCAACCATTTAAGAATTCAAAAGTATCACTTTGCCATGAAGTCACTGATTGTTTTTGTCTGGGTCTTGTATAATATTTATACTTCATGGTATGTGTTTGGCCCAAGGATACACTGGGAAACAAAACAAGTCACAAAGTCTGCCTGCAGGGAGCTTCCATTCTAGCTTCTCTCAGTCTCTTACAACACAGCCTGAGAAGCTCTGAGTAGCTCTGATCCTCATCAGAAGCAACATCTCAGTTGAAATTTGCAGATAAGGAAGGGAGTTCGTCATAGAAGAGGGGCAGAAGGAGGCAGACAGAAGGCCTGAGGAAGAGAAAGAAATGCAAAGATGCCTATGTACAGGAGAGCAGTTTCTTTAAGCAGTGGTTCCCATACAAGGTTTGCAGATATTTGATGAGCTACCATGAAATTTTACCTATTAATGGGGAAATGAGGATCTTGTGTTCAGTTTTTTCAAAGCTAAATTCATCCAGTTCTTAATGACTGGCCATTTTATTTCTGGCATTCTATTAGATGACCGCCTTTTTATTAGATAAGAGTGATGGGAGATGCTATTTTTTAAAAAATACATAAACCTGTTTGAAAAATTAAGGTCTGAGAATCACTGTTGAAAGAATAAAGTCCTGGAAAACATAATATGGTTAGGGAGAGAAAAAAAGGAATATTGACATAATGCTAAGAGAATAAGGTTAGATCAAAAAGGGCTATGTGTGAGGACTTTGGACTTTAGCTGATGAGGAATGGGGAAGCGTTTCTACAAGGGGGTAAAAACTGCTTCCATCTGTGAGAGATCACTTTGGATGTGTGGGCACTATATGTGTGTGGCCAGGCAAGCTAAAAGGGAGGCAAATCTGTAAGTAGCACTGTTTCATCCGAAGAGAAAGGAGACCAGACCTAAGATGGCTTCAGGAGACAAATGATGAGAGAGAGAGAGAGAGAGAGAGAGAGAGAGAGAGAGAGAGAGAGAGAGAGAGAGAGAGAGAGAGAGTTTCTAATAGGGAAAGAAATGGGGTGTTCCAAGTTGATGCCCAGGGTTTTTCCTTTGGAAATTGAGTTGAGTATTGTGATAACTGCTGAAGTACATGATGTAAGAGAAAGAGACTTTCTGTGGGGAAAGGTGATGAGTTTATCTGAGGACTTGTGGAATTTAAGATCTTTGCGTTCAAGACTCTTACTAGCGCATTGTCTATGTCATTCTCAAGCACAGGGGAGAAAGAGTTGAGGTTGGGGTGTAAACTTCATAGCCACCAGCAAAATGACTATAACTATGCAAGTAGGTGAAATTTCCCAGAGAAGATATATTACTGAAGGACTGGCAGGAGATGAGTAACATTGGAAGAAGCCAGAGACAGAGGCGGCAAGGAGGTAGGAGAAGAGATGAGAGAACAAGGATCAGTACAGTGAAAACCGAGGAAAGAGGTACCACTTCTAGGACAGAGAGTCAATGGTATCAGATGCCACTGAAATTCATAGAAAGAGGGACAGAAATGTATACATTACTTTTAGGGATTAGGAAGATTGCTGGGTTAGGGCAGTTTGAGAAGGGCAGTGGAGGCAGCCTATGCTAAATAACACGCTCTTCACCTGTAAGGCGGAAGTAGCTCTTTTCCACACTAAGGCCATTAAAGAAAGGAGAAATGGACCAGTCACAGCCTGGAGATATGGGTTTGAGAAAGTTGCTTATTTGCTTTTTAAACATAAAGACTCCATCATAGATATTGTAGGAGGGTTTGATAGGGAGAATTTGAAGACTTAGAGATAGTCAATAGAAATTAAATAGAAAATATTGGCTATCTTTTAAAAATGCACAAGTTTTGAAAGTTGTTCGTGTCTTCTGTAGGGACATAAAAAAACCTAACACTGTCAGCAGATCTGAATATATTTAGTGATGCTCAATAATTCCAATAAATCTCTGAAGGAATCACTTAAAATCCTTTTGAGAACCACATTTTAAAATATTATTTTTACGCTAGGGCAATTTTAACTCTTGTCCATACAGATCATATTCCTTAAACAATATGTATCGTTGAATAGCTGTTGGTAGCAGAAGCTTCTCCATGGAGGCTGGCTGGCCTAGTCGTTGGAGGCCCATGAGTCTTCGGATTTTTAAACGACATAAATGCTTTAATGAACAAGGGTTCTCTAAAGTGAAATGAGAAAAGAAGCAGAAGTTGAAAACGATGTTAGTGGACTGGCCTGTAAGAGATGTAAAGCATCAATAATGTCCTTATGGACAAGAGGCACACACACTTGAGCAGCTGGTGATTCTGAGTAAAATCCACACTGTCAGTACATATTCTAGGCCACGCCTCTGGAATATAAGGTCCCACCCAGGGCAGAGGTGTGGCTCTTGGCTGTACTAGATAGGTGCTGATAGACATTCAAGTAGTATCTATTATATAAACGAACGGACTTGATGATTTATAAAAGCAAATGCTTTTATAAAGCCACTCATACTTGTAATCCTAGCAACTCAGGAAGCTGAGGATTGTGATGCCAAGTTGGAAGCCAGCTTGGGCTAGAAAGTCTGTGAGGCCAACTCCAATTAACTATGAGAACAGCCAGAAGTGGAGCTGTGGCTCAAGTGGTAGAGTACTTGCACTGACTAAGAAGAGCTCAGAGAAAGGGCCCAGGCTTTGAGTTCGAGTTCTAGGACTGGCAAACAGCAACAAAAAAAGCAGCAGCAAATGTTCATGTCCATTTCTGCTTATTCCTTTTCTAGAACTGAATATTATGGAGACATATTTCTTTATTTCCTCTCTTGGCAATCTATATGATAATTATTGAGGAAACATCAATACAGTTTATGATTCCATAAACTGTCCATGATTCAATCTGGAGCTTATTTCCAATGTCTAATATCTAAACATTTTACATCAAACTATATACTAACATGACTCATATCTGTTAGCCTTTATTGTCAATTCTTCCTTTATAATTGTAAAATCTGCATTTATCAACTTGTGGAAGGGCAGCAGACTTGAGTCCTTGGACTTAGATGGATTAAATCATGGATTAAATCAGTTATTAAATCTCTGGGTTTTAATACTCTCAACTGTGAAATGTAGATAACAATAGCATCTACTTCACAGGCATCTTCAATAATTAAAAAATCAAATACACTATTAAAAATGTTTAGTGCTCCCTAACCATTCAATAAATGTTAACTGTCATTGAATTCAAAAATGAAAGTGATTGTATTTCTGTAATAGTTGATACTACAAACAGTCAAGTTATCTATTATCTTCTTTTAAAATTAAAAACCACATTTCACACAAACATCTACAGAGGTTGCTGTTTTTATTTTTAGCAGTGCTGGGTTTTGAACTGGGGTGTGAACTGAGCCTCAAGTTTCCTTGGAAGGTGTTGTCCAACTTGAGCCATGCCCTTAGCCTCATTATTAACAAAATGTCTGTAATCCTAGCTGCTCAGGAAGCTGAGATCTGAGGATTTCTGTTCAAAGCCAGCCCTGGCAGAAAAGTGAAAGTGTGGCTCAAGTGGTAAAGCTCAAGCAGATAAGCCACGTGAGAGTATTAAACCATGAATTCAAACCCCAGCAACAGTATGCATACAAGGAAAAAGAAAGAACGGAAAGGAAAGTCCACCTTTTTTGTTAAAAAATTTCACTGCCTATGTATTCCTGGAAGAATCCTGACATCCAGTGGTTGACCATGCTTATAGCAATCAATTGATAGACTGCAGTATGTATAATTAAGTTATTAACGACAACATCTTCCTAGCTTTATTCTTAATTGGACTGTCTTTCTACAGTCATCAGCTTTGGGAGTTCTTTTGCAATAAAAACATGGACAATGACCACATAGAGACAAAAATCTGTATTTTCTATGGTAAGAAGTACATTGGCATTATTGATAGGGCTATAGACTAGTCTTCCAATTCTTTTTTGTTGTTGTTGTTATCATCACAATATGCAAACCTAGGCACAAAGGGTAGATGTGCTGCTAGTATGGCTATCTTCCTGCTGAAAGAAAAAGAAATCTTCTGTTCCTTGGAGAAACAAAAATGATACAATAACTACTGGTTATATTTACGTAGTTATCAGTTCTCTGTTACATATGGACAATATAATCCAGCAATCCTACTTCTATACCAGGCCCAAATTCCATCCTACCTGAGATCTATCTGATCTCTGAGTTCTTCTACGTTCAAAATATTATCTTATTCATTGGGCTCTCTAAGATTCTGTTTCAGTTGTTACAGAGTCCCCTCTATTATAGATCTTATTCTAGAGGAAAGCTGATTTAGGGGAGACAGATTACTTAGATGTCAAGTAATATTCTATGATTTTTTAAAAAGTAATTAATATCCATATGAGTTTTGAAAATTCATTTCCTCAAACTCTAAGTTTGAAAAAGAGTAACCTATTCCAATCTATGGTTTCTTCCAAGTATGTGTTTGCATTTAGAGTAATTTAAAGCTTATTTTCTGTAAAGTTATTATTTTCATTTTTTCATGATTTTGAGTATTGAACTCAGTGCCTGTCACACTAAGATGAAGTTAATGAAACTTTTATAATATGGCTCACTTCTATTATTATAAATAAACTTTGACTTAGAGAATACAAAGTAAGTCTTTGAGGGCTGGATTCCATAAAAAACACCTGGGGAAAAGCATATCTTTTAATATTTTCCACTCGCTTATTTAGTTTTCAAAAATTTGCTGAAGTAGGCACAGTGGATAAGTCTTGAAAATGCAAAAAAATAGAGCAAACCAAAGTCTGAGTATTACATATTCCAAGTTATAAACTATCAATTCTAGTTTCAATGTTGATATAGCTAATATAGCAATATAAATCATTATGCAATCAATTCAAGAGTTGGGAAACATCAAGAAAATTTCCAATTTTGCATCTTGTAAGAGAGGATGTTTTAAGTATGAGTAAAAAAAGATAATTTTTGAATATGATAGCTCTAAAAAGGAATCAAAGAAAGATATTTTAAAATGTTCCTCCTATATATTTTCAATTATAAAAATGGTTGGTAAATCATATATACTTTTTAAATTTTTACCCAGTATTTGGCGGATTTCTGGCCACTCTCTTTGCACTTCCAGGACGGACTTCAGTTTAGCACACAGAGGGATGTAATCCATGTAATCCATTAGAATTCGGACAATGCTGCCTACCCGATGCTTCATCCAAGGAACTGTAATAAACTCACAGAACTGAGGAAATGGATAAAATTAAACTTAGTAGTATTTTTCAGGTACAATATTCATCAATACTCATTGCATTATGAATAACTACTTTATCTTTTTATCTCTCCTTGCCATGAACAAAAAGAAAATGAAATTGTTTGGTTGTTTCTGTGAACAAATAGCCCTGAGGACATATACATGGTTCTGATGTGATTGGAATCAATACAACAAGGAAGGATTATGCTTTTCAGCCTGTCTAGTCTCAATATTCCACCAAGAAATGGCAAGTGATTAATTGCATTCATCTTTACATTCTACATTTCATTGCCCATTTAAGAAAAAATAAACAGCATAATTTTCTAGGCTAACTTTTTTAGGGTTGTATCCCCACGTCTTCATTAAGAAAAAAAATCACAATTAAGAAAATCATAAAAAATTAGAATTGATGTTTCTTTCTTGTAATATCCTTAAAATGACTGAAAGTTGGCTAAAGAATTTATATTCTTCATAACAGCACATGGAACATACTCTAGGCTAGATTATAGATTAGTTCATAAAACTAGACAATAAATTTAAGAATATCAAAATTATTTTTGTCCATATAGCATAGCTTACCTTATGTAAATTTTAAGGAAATTTATAAGAATGGCAGAAAAAATTTATTTCCATTTCCTAGATATTACAGAAATGAGTTACTTGCTCTGAGTTATATTGCTTATGAATTACTAAATCCAGGACTTCTAATTCCTTATTTTTTAAACATTTGACTTTAACAAATACTATTTAAGTTTTCTTTTTAAGAACTAACCTTAAGGAGTTGTACAAAGGGGTTTAATTTGACATGTCTGTTTGTGAGGAATTATCATTTCTAACCAAAATGATTAAAAACCTAAGAATCAATGCAAGAGACAATTCAGAAACTTTAAAACTACAGAAAAACTATTAGCCTGCTATTGAGCCGTGAAGACATTTAAAAGTAGAAATTTAAAAAATTTTAAATTGTTAACTAAAACATTAAAGTTCAAAATCTCCTTGAGACAAGTTTGAGTTAGGATTTGGGCCTCATGTGCAGAAGGGCATAACTCACTGAGGTATCTTTTATTATACAAGATGTCCATCCAGGTAGTATCTCCTCCTCTATGTCTGTCCACACAAATGAATTGCCGTAGATGTTTCCGTGCATGCAGTCAAAGCACATCTCCACTTGGTAGCCATTATTCAGCAACAGCCGCATCATGACCTCATCATGTAGGGCATATTGAATGACACTGGGGAAACGTGTGTCATTTACGTGCATAAAGTAACAGTTGACATTAGCTCCGTGGGAGAGGAGCAACCTGACAATTTCATGATTATTGGCCCTTACTGCCACAAGTAGACAATTGAGGGGGTCAAGGTTGGGGTCTGCACCTGCAGCCAGAAGAACTTCTGTACAGTGAATATCATTGTTGGAAATGGCAAAGTACAGTGCTGTCTTCCTCTCATCATCATAACTCTGGGAGATGTGGTCAGCAAGTAGCATGTTGACATCAAAACCGTTGTCGATGAGCAGTTGTAGGCACTGTGTGTTCTGTCCATCAGCTGCTGAGTGAACTGGTGATAGCCCACTTTTCCGGATTGCGTTCTTGGATGTTACTGGGATAAGATATTTCAAAGCACTAAAACAATCAAACAACAACAAAATAATTGCTTCAATATCCCCATGGCATAAAAATGATCAGGGAATTAAATAAGCCTTCTTTTTCATCAGACAGATGTATGTAGTTTTAATTTTCCTTATCTTCCCTAGATAACAGTGCAAAATATTTAACTTTTGTCTATTATGCTACTACTATTGAGTTTTTAGTGTAATTTATTTGACATTTTTTTCTTTTCTTCCTTTTGAGGTTACTGATATCTGAATTCAGAGTTTTACACTTACTAGATGGCTGCTGTACTGCTTGAGTCACACTTCCCGTACTTTTTGGGGGGCTATATTGAGAATTGAACTCAGGGCCTCATGCTCTGGTTTGGCTTTTTCACTCATTATTGTTGCTACATAAGTTGTGCCACTCCTCTAGTTCCACTGATTATTTTTGACAACAGGTGTGAGATTGGGAGGATCACAGTTTGAGGCTACCTGGAGCAAAAATGAGGGAAGACCCATTTTCAAAAAAAAGTTGGACATGGGGGCACATACCTGTGATCTCAACTATGTGGGGAATATAAGAAAGAAATCATGGTCCAGGGCAGCCTAGAAATAAACAAGGAAATCCTAACCAGAAAAATAACTAAAGCGAAAAGGGCTCTGTGTGTGTGTGTGTGTGTGTGTGTGTGTGTGTGTGTGTGTGTGTGTGGCTTAAGAACACCTACCCAGCAA
This sequence comes from Perognathus longimembris pacificus, assembly GCF_023159225.1. Lineage (NCBI taxonomy): Eukaryota > Metazoa > Chordata > Mammalia > Rodentia > Heteromyidae > Perognathus > Perognathus longimembris. The sequence goes on along the minus strand of NC_063162.1, from coordinate 131,556,063 downwards.
GTACAAGGTCCTGTGTTCAAACCCCAGTACTGTCAAAGAAAGTGAGGCTGTAAGTGACCTGGATATCACTTACTATTACCCCCTTCCTTCACGTGACTTCTCCAAGGCCACACAGCTCCATGGTAAGGAGAGGGCTAGCATTTGACATCTATTCTTTTTTTTTTTTTTTTTGGCCTATGTACATCCTGTCTTGTTATAATTTGCAATTGAATTATTAACGTAAAGAAAAATCTTTACTGTTTCATCAAACTGATGTATCAGTCCAATTAAAAGAGCTGACCACGGCTTATGTTACTAAGTGCATGTGATAAACAGTTGTGGATTTCGCACTTGACTGACCAACTAGTCACAGGCAAGGAGAACTTGATCTCTTGTGCCTAATTCAGAGCTACTACTTGTGAATTTATGAACACTGGGAGTAAATCCAAGCAAACTTTAACAACATGTCACTGGGTACCAATTATGCATTGCTGGCCCCTTAGCCAATATAGCCATTGAAAATATAAAGTGTAACTACTTCGAAGTTTTTGAGCATATAAAATATACTTAAATATATTTAAGTATCTAAAATCATCTTCTCCTGGTGATACTTTAACATTGTGATTCCTAATTTCTATTAGTATGTTGATTTTTAATTTTTTTCCTTTATTGTCAAAATGAAGTACAGAGGGGTTATAGTTTCATATGTAAGGCAGTGAGTACATTTCTTGTTCAACTTGTTACTTCTCTCATTTTCCCCCCACCTCCCTCCCCTTCCCCTCTCCTCCCCATGAGTTGTACAGTTGGTTTACACCAAATGGTTTTGTAAGTATTGACTCTAGAATCATTTGTCTTTTTATCCTTTGTCTCTTGATTTTGATATCCCCTTTCCCTTCCCTAGTTCTAATACCCATATATACAGTATCCAAGGCTCTCAAATGAGATCCAGTGATAGCGGGGGTACAACCACAGGAAGGGAATACAAGAGAAACAACAACAACAACAAAGGTATGGTTTTACATGGCATGTTGAAAATAATTACAACAATAATATAACACTTGTTTCCATAACATGGAGTTCATTTCACTTAGCATCATCTTAGGTGCTCATAAGGGCATAGCTATTGGCCTACTGTGATCTTCTGCTATGACTAGCCTAAACATGTTCTAATTATTCCCTATGAGGGAAACCATAGAGTCTATGTTTCTTAGTATGTTGATTTTTAACACATTTTGCAGTTTCAGTGTCTATTCAACCATTTGTATGGAAAAATGAAATCTAAATTTATGGCAAAATGTATCTATTTGACAATGCATTTACCCTTATGCTCCAATGTCTTGGAGATGTTAGGAAATAAGTAACCCGTAACATTTTATAAATTTGAATTCTTTGTCAAGGTAAAACTTTTGAGAAAATGTAGCTTTTTGTTGATTTTATTTTTTAACAGAAATACACTCTTGGACAGCGTATGCAGGAATTTGAATTAGAATTATTCCTTATAAAAGAATAAAAGTCCTGTCACCATAAAAGCGCTGTAAATTCATCTTCTAGAAGTTCAAAATATAAAATCAAGGAGGAAAATCAAGTAAGTTCTAAGCACTTAATACAGAACTTGTGCATGTGTTATGTATTCTTGGAAAAATCATCACAGAGAAACTTAGGATTACATTATACCAAACCTTTTGCTTTTTTCTTTTACCTTCAAGCGATCACCTCATCCTCTCTTACTCACAGATAATGCCCCTCGTAGGCAGCCCGGTGTATAGGCAGATGCCCTGCTCTGTTGGGCACGTTTCCACTTCCTCCATATTCCAGCAGGAGAGAAATGCAGTCAGGATTACCACCTCCTGCTGCCTCGAACAACACTGACGCCCCATCATCCGCCAAAGCAAACACATCTCCACCTGGCAGAGTAAAACACAGGCCAGGGATGACAGCACAGCATTGGTAAGCCTCCCCTTCAGAGCAATCTTGACCTCTTCTTTGGATGGCACAGCAATTGGTGAAAACATAGTTTTTGAGACTTTAATAGCTATACAGTATTCTTTAGTAACTCGTTACATGATATTCTTCATTTCATTAAAAAAAAAAGTCTTAGAAATCAACAAGCCAATTTCTAGGATAGATGTTCCCAGAAAAAGATAACATCAGACTTTTAAATTTATTCACAATACTGAGTACTGTATTTCAACTCAACAAATGTTTATTGGTACCCTCTTTGTGAAAATAATATGTGTGACCCTGGAATTAATTAAGAAGCCTAAATAGGAAATGAAACAATATATCACTAGAGAACATACACAATATGACATTGTAGCAACATCAACACCAGAAAATATTGGGGGGAAAAAAGAGGTCTGTATGTGAATTTGGCTCTGCTGCTCTTTGGGAATGGGGGCAAGCCATTACTTCTCTCCCTTCCATCTTTGCATCTGTAAAGTAGAACTGTGTAACTTATTTCACAGAGATGATTTGATGATTAAAAAGCTTAGCCTTTTTCCCCACAGAGGATCCTTTAGGGGAATCCCATGATCTTAGCCTTCATTTGCAGATGGAGAATCAGAGGACTAGATATTTAAGCAAGTAGACAAGGGCTCACAAAGAGTAGGTGGAGATGACAATTTAGGAATTTGGTTTCCCCTTTACCCTTCTTTCTTTTCCATTTGCCACAAGCATTTCTAAATAAAGTCAAGTACTTGATCCAAACCCAAGAAGAGGTAATAACACTATTCTCTTTCTTTCTTTTTCTTTCTTTCTTTCTTTCTTTCTTTCTTTCTTTCTTTCTTTCTTTCTTTCTTTCTTTCTTTCTTTCTTTCTTTTTTCGGCTAGAGTATAGGATATAATAAGATGGGAGTAGTGAGATGTCATTCCTGAAAAATAATTGAAGTTGATGCAATAGAGATGTCTTGAATAGTAAACACGACTGTAGCTGTTCTTTAGGAAGAGGAAGCAAGCTGCAGTTATATAGCATGGATTCTAATTTCATTAGTCCAGGGAAGATGTGAAGGGCCTGACCCAAATGGCAGACTGATGACAAGGTGAGAACAAGAGTGACACAATAGCGCTTGCAACTCATTGAGTTTAGGAAAGGTGATTGTGGAATTAAGAGACAATCTAACCTTTCTGTCCTGGTTGAGAGAAATTATTGTATCAGGAAGTAGAAGAGGAGGCAGAATTCAGTGTAGGAGGAGATGAGTGTGAGACCCTCAAAAGCCATCGACTTAGAAACTAGACTACTTGCGCGCCATCAGTACTAGGCATGTAAATCTGCAGGTAACAATATATAAGCTGTGGAATGAAGGAGACTATGGAAGGGGATAGGCCTGAATGTCTTGTGCTCAGTCATCCTCAGGGGAAGAAGAAGACCTGAGAAGAAATGGAACAGAGGAGAGTTTCAAAGGCAGAGCTATGTGGGGGGTGGGGGGGAAGAAAAGCTTAGAAGGAATGGAGAAGAGGAAAGCCTCAAAGGTAGAATGAACTTCAGGAAAGCTTAATTCCTTCCCACGTACCTTTGTGAATTAGGTGTTCTAACACGTCGCAGTGACCGGACTCAGCAGCAACACCCAGTGGTGTGACTCCAAACCTGTCTCTCAGGTGGACGTTGCCTCCATGCTTTAGGAGTAGAGCTATGATATCTTTCCGGCCTTGCTTAGCTGCTTCATGCATTGCTGACCATCGCTTGACACAGGGTTGGTCAAGGCTGGTGTTGTACTTAATCAGAGCAGAAACCATGTCATACGAGCCCTTTTTCACAGCTGGAAAGAGAGTTTTAAATAAGATTTGCCAATGGAAAGGTCTATGACCATGAATACTTCAATGATATTAAACTTATTACCAAATACCACACTAGATATTAGCTCTTTCTTTTTCTTCTATGAGGGAGTATTGTATTTCATATTGCTTTTATTTCTTACACTCACATAGCTATTGTGGAGTATGAATATGAAAGGTGATATTTTTCTTTGGGGTGTTATCTTTAAGGCTCATGGTTTAAAAGTGGGGGTAAGAGTTCATGGAAAATGCACATCACTGGGCTATTGTATGTACTGTTTCCAAACAATCTCTTTACCAACAAAATAGAAAATCCATCCACTCCTGGCTTGCAAATTAAGTAGAGAATGAGAAATCGTAATTATAGCACCAATTATATAATAGGAACTCAATAAATTTAGTAGTATAATTTTATCACTCCTAAGATTCAGGGAATAATAAATGTTCATTGATTTTATCCCATGAAAACAAGTTTTACTGTTGTTATACCAAAGACAGCAGTGAATACTAAATGAACTTTTCTTTCTTATACTTCCAAGGGAGGCTAAAATTGAATCCAGCTTGAATTCTAGCTAGAATTGAAGTCAGCTGGTCTTAGCAGATAAAGTATGTGATAGCTAATAAAGTAAAATTTAAGAGCATCACTAGATAACGAGTCTCTTTCCCTCCTTGCTTGTCCCTAAGTACACTGGTAATATTTTATTTTTTTAATGTCATAAGACATAAATAATTAAAAAATAATTTTTTTGCCAATTTATAAAAGTTTTAATAAGCAATCCATCAGTAGGGTTCAAAATTCTGTTCTTCATTCATTACTTGAAGACTAGGTGAAAGGCGTGTGTGAGGCACAATGGACTATTTTGAGAAGAAGTCTGTGCTCTCATGTATTTGAAGAGAGACTCAAAGCATGGAGCTTTTTCTGGGAAAGGCAAGAGATGTTAAACCAGAGGGGATATTCTGAAAGGAAGGATACAATACATAAAAGATTTAAGGTTGAGGGGAAGTAAGTGACTCCAGATGGTATACTAGAGGATGAAGACAAACTTTGCTTACTTTGAAGGCTGTTTCCAGCTATTCCCTTGTTTGTTGTTAAGGTACAAATGGTTGACAAATGCCTCTGTCTGAACTGTTCGTCTGCCATTAGCAGCTCTAATTGTAGTGGATGACCTCATGCTCACTGGCATAACTGCAGAGCAAATGTCCAGCAAGCTCAATGAACTGTAAGAAGTGTTTCTTCATTTATTTCCTCACTCTTGTTGCAGTTTTGTGTCATTGGAAAAAGTATTAAAATAATGAACTTCTTCCCTCATGATGCTTTCCTCCTTTGACCCAGAGAATACTGATTACCAATGTTTACCTTTCCTTGTGAAAATACTAGCATATGCAGGTCATCTGTCACTTAAAGTAATTGTGTGAATGTTAGCACTTCAGTTCTGATCTAATAATTTTAGAACAAAGAATCCATTTTCCGTAGAAATAATAATCCAAATGGTAGGAATGCATGCTCTAAGCTAACTCATAAAAATATCTTTAACCCATAAATGACAGATATTAAAAACTCACAGGTGTTGGTGGAACATAAAGGATAAAATCAAAGTAAATTTTCTTAAGTTTTATAACTATATTTAAATTTTATATATGTCACATATTTTAAATTATTTTTCTAAATATTATATTTAAGTAGTTGTACAAAGGGATTTCAATTCAGCATATTTTAATGCTTTTTACATTTTTATTGTCAAGGTGATTACAGAGGGGTTGCAGTTACATATGTAAGGTAGTATATTTCTTGTCGAATTTGTTCCCTTTTCCCTCATTTTTCTCCCACCTTCCCCTCTCCCCAGTCCCCGCCCCGCCCCCAGATATGTTCATTTGGCTTACAACATATCGTCTTGTAAGTATTGCTGTTGCATTGGCTTGCCGTTTACCCTTTGTCTCACCATTTGATGTTCCCCTTCCCTTCCTAGATTCAGACAAACATATATACAGTACTAAGGACACCAAAATCAAAAACAGTGACAACAGGGGCTAAGCCATAGGGAAGAAAAACAAAAGAAAAAAAATTTCAATTTTAAGATTCTTAAGTTTATATTTCTTTAGTATTGTTAGGAAATTGTGAAGTTTTTAACTTGTATTTCCTCCTGAGGAGGAAATGTTTCTTTCTTCTTGATTTCTTCTTCCTTTAAAACTGCTATACTAAAATCCTTGCTAAAACTTAAAAAAAAAGTTTCAGATTTTTTTCTCTAATTTTAAAAGTTTAAATGTTTAATCAAATTTTGAAGTTGGGTTGAAGAATTAGATGGAAAAAAGAATAAATTATTTGTACTCTTCAGCACTTAAATTTGTTGACTTCTTTCTTTCTCTGTATATAAGAGTTATACTCATGTAATTTGTTTTCCAGCTCATAAATGTTTTTCTAATTCACAAAGAACATGGAGAAAGGAGATGTTTTTCCCGAAGTATCTAGACAAGGATTTCAAGACTGAAAGAGTGAAGAGGATGTGTGGAGTAAAGAAAATGTCTAGGGGGCTGGGGCTATGGCCTAGTGGTAGAGTGCTTGCCTCGCATACATGAAGCCCTGACTTGGATTCTTCAGCACTACATAAGCCAGAAGTGGAGCTGTGGCTCAAGAGGTAGAGTGCTAGCCTAGAGCAAAAAGAAGCTAGGGACAGAGCTCAGGCCCTGAGTTCAAGCCCCAGGACTGGCAAAAGAAACAACAACAAATGACAATAGTAATGGTAAAGAAACTCATAGATGAATATTTCATTTAAGGTCTTGTCTCGAAAGGCCTGGGGACAAGCATGAGTGAGGATATATTAGATCAGAATGACCCTATACTGTGGTGACATTCTCCAAACAAGTTGTGCTGGGGGCAGAAAACCTGCCTAGGAGTCATTCCATCTGTCTGCTGATCTTAGGTCCACATTTCTCAAGTCTATTCAAAGAATGTAATCCCTTTGAAGTTTGTGCAGATGCGCTAGTGTTTATGTCCCAAGCTTACTTCAAATATACGCATTATAGTATTTGCAACACTAATTTTCCACTGAAGTACCTGTTTCTTCTTTATCTTTAGATCCAAACCGATTAGTATAGCATATGAGTCAGGGGGTATTATAATAGATGTTGCTGAATTCAGCTTTGGAAAAAGGATATTTCACTAATGTCAGGTTGTCTTTCAATAACCTCCAGCTAATTTTTTAAACATGAGATGATTCCTCTGTGGACAGGAGCTATGGTGGTACTTGACCAGCTACAACTACAGCTTGTGTTATGTTCACTTTCTCTGTGATTGTTGGAAGGTAACATTAGAGTCCTCCTTCTCTAAACAGCTAATTTCCTAATGGCATTTATCACTTTTGAGTCTTTTGTTGTTGTTTTTTCTAATGCCCATTCTGGGGCTTGAAATCAGAGTTTAGGTTCCCTCCGTATGGTTTATTTTATTTATTTATTGATTGCTCAAGACTGACTATCACTTGAGCCACACCTACATTTCTAGCATTTTTGTGGTTAACTTGTGATAAGAGTCTCACAAACCTTCCTGCTCTGGCTGCATTCTAACCAGAATGCTCAAACCTCAGCCTCCTGGGAGGATTTCAATACCTATTTTCCCTACTTTTAATAGTAATTGTTCATGGTAAGTGTCAAGTGTCCATTTGACATATGAAGAAACTGAGGCCTGTGATTACGATCTCATAGGCTATAAATCCACAGATACACATTCTTACTTGATGCCCAAGTCCCTCAGAGAAAGGAAGAAGTATCTCTGGTTGTTCATGGTACCTCTTCACATGCTCCTCAACAAAGAGATCTGCAAACTCCTACTGTTCAACAACCAACAGGATACATACACAGTTGACAGGAGCTGTGTCACCACTGTGAATATTCTCATGGGGACTAACCTATTCTGTTCCTCAGAATCTCCAACCAGCTTCTAGTTAGTCTGTCTGTCCTGTGGTGGACTTGAGGGCTCTCTCTTTGCAAGCCATTTTATCTAGCTTGTTTTAAAGCTACATATTGAACATAAAACCAACTCTCTCTTCAACTAGACTCTTCTGAAAGAGTATCCTTGAAATTCCCACCTCCTTCCTTTTTACACTAAACAATGTAGCCATCTTTCATATTTGACTTCTTTGTGGGATCAGAAAATGAAGTTGATGGGAAAATGAAATGAGTGAGGGCTGGGGTGAAGCTCAGGGAATAAAAGTAATTAGGATTATAGGGTTTTAGCCAATGCATAGTGGTTTCCAGTTAATACTGATTAAATGTTTATTGTTTGCTTCAAATCATGGACATAGTAGCAAAGATTATTTACCTATCAGAAGAGGAGTCTCTCCTTTATCATTTTTGGTGTTGGGCCATACCCCCTTTTCTAGTAGAGTCTTTACATTTTCCACCAGACCAGCTTTGACTGCCAAAGTCAAGGGTGTTTCTCCATCACAAGTCTTGAATTCCCAGAGTGTCTGGTAAGAAGCTGAGATGTGAAAGCATTATGTTCAAACCTTAGAAATGTTTACTTAAGGAATATTGTGAATACAGAATAACTCAGTAATACATATGCCATATTGAACAAAGTCAACTGATATTGAAGGGAAGACTAAAAAGAGACAAAGTTAAAAATTTACCAAACTGGCAGTGGGCACAGGAAATACCACAGTGAAACCTTCTCCTACCTGGAGAAAGGAAGACTATGAGCTACAGATGGGCTTGCTAATTGAACTGACAAGTAGAAAAGCAACATTTATGTCTCAAGTTGCCTTCCTAAAAGCCAGTTGTTTCTCACTTTTTGCTATTTTATAAAGTAACTTTCCAATCTTTTTACTATTTAAATTACATGAGAAATTGGTTTTATGTCATACGTGACTGGGAATGTATGTGAATGAATGTATCATTTTGTTAAAATGTGTTAGAGAAGAAATGTGATCTTTAATGTTATCTGTGTGGTCTGTCTAGGTATCTTGTTCTCTATCTGGCTTGCTGGCAGGTTAACTATGAAGAATTATGCATTTTCTCCCCAAAACAGCATTAGCAAGCAACACTGAAGCTTAAAAGAGAACACTTAGGAAGCTTCTAAAAAATACTGACATGTGAAAAACTGTCAGAACGTAAGATTGGGTTATCACATTTGTCAATGTTTATATCATGAAAAATTGAGGGAGGCTAAATATTTTAGGTACTACTTCTTTTACTATATAGTAATTTTTAGGAAATGTAAATATTGAGTTATTTTTTAAGTGGATTTCTTTTTCAAAAGAAAAAGGCTTTACACTTTGGTCAGTTAATTCACAGAATATAAAAACTTTTATCAGTTATAGATTATAACTTCCCACCAACCTATGTACATTCTTTTTTTTTTTTGGCCAGTCCTGGGCCTTGGACTCAGGGCCTGAGCACTGTCCCTGGCTTCTTCCCGCTCAAGGCTAGCACTCTGCCACGTGAGCCACAGCGCCGCTTCTGGCTGTTTTTTCTGTATATGTGGTGCTGGGGAATCGAACCTAGGGCCTCGGGTATCCGAGGCAGGCACTCTTGCCACTAGGCTATATCCTCAGCCCCCCTATGTACATTCTTATACATAAGAATGCAAAGGGTGAGTCCAAAATGTCATAAAATATGTTAATTTTTGTACTACCTGAATTTCAAACATTGGTGCTTCCCTTCCAAAATCTAATCAATTTTTAATCCTGTTTTATTTTATCTTGTTATGTGGCTTAAAGACAAGCACAATTCTGCATTTCTTTTCTAGTTTTTTTTTTTTCCATAAGGATGTTAAGTTCCCTTACCATCCAGAACAATCTCAAGTATTTGTTGAACGGGTTGGACAACAGCTTCATGCAATGGAAACCATCCTGCTTCATCCGCTTCATCCAGAGCGTATTTATATTTCACATACTCCTGGAGCTCAAGAATGTGGCCTGAATTTAACATACAGATTAATAATACAACTCTGCCTTTGACAGGAGAAATCTCCTATCCATCCCTCTGTAGATAACATTATGCGCACTTACCTTGTCTTATGGCCTCTACGAGCTTTCTGTTTTGATCACTTAGTGGTACACATCTAGTAGAGAAAGAAAGATAAGCCACATTTATACTGGTGATATAGTTAAAGAATTGAAAAAAATTAACATATTGAGTTTGTACATAACCCTAATAATCAAGATCTACAGGAAATGTAGACAACTGGTTTTATGAACTTTGAAAATGTAAATGGCTACAAGGAAGATACATAGTATACATCTGATACTGGAACTATGAACACTAGTGAAGATGGGAAGATACAAGATTATGATGCTGTCCTTGAGATCTCTCTGAGAATGGAGAAAGGAGGGAACAACTGGAGTCAGAGATCTGGACTTGGGTCACAGACTGTGATCCTGAGATACACATATTTGCCTCTGTGGCTATTGGCTCCATTGGTAAAATAGCATTACCTAAGAAGATCTCTTAGGTGTCTTTCAACTTTAAAAACTCTGTGCTTAATGGACATGTGTTGCTTGGAACTTAGTAATTGCTCACTGACACTTATTTGGGAGCTTCTAGTCCATGCCAAATGTTACAACCTTTTAATCAACTGATCCACAAGTAAAATCAAGCAGAGCATTTGCTGGACAAACTTCCAGTTAGCATCTCAGTAGGTTATGGGTTAAACCCTCATGGTAATTCTCTGGGGTATGTGCTTACTAAATGGAAACAAGAATTTCATAACAAACGTATTTAACACTATTAAGCAGAAACATCTGCTACCATTATTCTAGGTTTGCAGATCCCTTATGGAGCACTCTGAAGTTCTAAAATCTGTTGAAGAGATAACTTTAAAGGATTGGAAATTTAAATATAAAATGTACATATCTTAAAGCTCAAAAGCAGTAATTTTATAGCAATGAATCTATTTAGAAGCACTCCCAAGGTCTAGAATACAAGATTTTAAATACTACAAGAGAACTTAAACTTAATTTTATTTTGTGTGTTGTTCAAGAGAGACATTATTTTTGCTGGTTTAGACTCTATACCTCTTATTTACATAATTCAGTAATTCTATGTATTTCTTGATCAGTTCACTCATATAAGTTAGTTGAACTGTAAAGACTTCTGTTTATCTGGGGTTTTTTGCTGGATAAACTTGCAAAGTTGTTTAACTTCCTCATCATCCTTTTTTAACTATTATCTTAAAAAACAACCAACTACCAAACAAGTTAAACTGGGAATTTCCCATCTATGCAATTTCTATTTTCTATGGGGGATGCAGATTTGTGCAGAAATAGATTATTAAAATCTGTGCATGTGGGACATTGCCCAGACATGTTACATCAGAAAGAGGAAGTCAACCAGCTGGCCCCGCCTGTTTCTCAGTCCTGGGGCCACGTGTGGCTAAGATGGCGTCTGACAGTGAGCCAGGAGGCAGTTCTGTGGGCTGTGACAAAAAATCAGGCCAACTCTAGGATTGGTCCCCGGCTCTTCCGACCTTATGGGCAGCTCATGCCTCCCCTTACAGTCCCTAGATAGGTGCAAGTACACTCCTCCCTTCCTGCCGATCTTTGATCTGATTAGCTCCTGTGCCTTCTATTAGCTGTGTTGTACTTCCTCAATAAATGAGATCTTGCTGCTGACTAGTCTCCCAGACACCTCTGATTGTCCTCCGGTGAGGGCTGGGTGCGAGTGGTCTGTCTTGGTCGTCAGGGTCGGGGGCATGCCTTCCCCATCTCTCCCGCAGGTCAGGGGAGTGTGGGGGCAGGGGTCTAAAAACCCTGTCATGTGCACAGAAGCTTTTGTAAAGTTGTTAGAATATCTGCCCAAACCAAATAGGTAAGTAGTTTCCTAAAGGTAGAGTCAAGACATGGCGTGCATTTTCTTTTAAAACAAAATGCATGCTTTTAAGAAATTATGTTGAAGGTTACTGATTAGAATGCTACCTTTCAAGGTGAAATGCGGCCTGACTAGCTTCAATAGATTCTTCGATACTGAGCTGAATATCATAACTTGTAAGATGGTCTTCATCAAGGTCATAATTAGTATCCATACCTAGAAATAATTTTGAAAGAGGTGATTTCTTATCAACAAATGATGTCAAGTGGCAGGTAGAATTAACATAATGCAAAATGACAAACTAAAGTACTTACCAAACACAATCAGAATTTCAATCCACACATAAATGAGCTTTACTTTCTTAACTTAAAATATTATAACTGTTAAAACCTTCCTTATCTGCCCCTGGATGTCTTCCTTTTTGACTTTTGGATTTCTTTTTGGTCATGGCTGCAATTGGACATATAATAATGATGTTTTTCCAAACTTCTGATATATGCTCCTTTAGGTCCATCAAGTTATTAAACATCTTGAAAGCTTAAAACTCTACCCAGAGAGAAGTGGGCTGGTACAATAAAACTCAACAACTATCCTTTTATATCCATTATAAAACAGAAGTGGTCAATTAAAGAGATATGACTGGTCTCAGAGTATCTTTTGACAGGTGAGATAGCAGCCATCTTAACTAAAAATCTGTAGGCTTTCCAATGGATTCCATTTATTCTCCTGAACAGTTTATTTGTTCATTATGAGCCACTGCCCAGTCATCTCTGATGATATTCAGAACACAAACTGTTGTTTTTCATCATGTTTCTTCCAAATATTGAATTACAAAAGTGCTTCTCTGTATTTACTAGTGAACCAATTGCTTTATTTTACTTAGAAAATTTAGTAAGTTTAGAAATGAAAATAACTCTAATATTGGGTTGCCTATAATAAAATTATCTTTATCTTTTCAAGTCAAAATGGATTCCCCATGTGACATTTTATAGGGTAATATAACTTTTCAAGGGGAGAAACCAAAGCAAGTGCTCTGCAGATTGCCAAAATGTAGTTGACATATCACTGAGGTCTTTACATTCCTCAAGATTAGACAAAACTCTCTAAGGTCAGCTCCAGATGTGCTGTGGTCAATGTCCAGAACCTCTGGACAGTCATCACAGGAAATCAACACTATGATTAGGAATGCATGGTTCACTGTTCTGTACCAGTAGCCTTGGGATGCCTGCAGAACCGAAAAAAATAGGATGGTGTGTCTGAGCTGGGAACAGAGTCTCACTGAGCATACTCTCTCACACTGCTGGCTCAGCTCAGTCCCCTCAAAGGCCAATGCACACTTTCAGGATTCACTTCTCTAAATAAGCATTTCTTGTTTGCTGCTTCATTGTCTGCCTCTCAACTCTAGAATATACCTACAGAAGAGCAGTGCCTAGAGGACTACCATCTCAGGATTCATGGCCTCTTTATATACACTGAATGAATGAGTAAGGATTAATAACGGAACACTGAAACATAATCCAAGCTCTGCTTTGCTCTTACTACTGTCCATCTCTTGCACATGTGAAGGCTTTCTTTCAGCCTAACATTGTGCCCTCTATGCTGGGCTTCGTTTTCCTCATGTCTGTGATTTTACCTCTGCTTCCTCTTCTTTCCGCATGTTTTCTCAGCTGTCACACACCTATGGCCTAGACTCTTTAAGCAGCCCTTGCTGAAATTCCCACATCCTCTGTAGCCTTCTATATCTATTATCAGTGACTATCTCCTCTTGCATAATGTTTTCCCAGCAGTGGAACTGACAAACATTCTTGTGTTTGCTTTGCAAGTTCTTCACATATTTGTCTCATGTACTCAGACTACTAGTTTTTTTGAGAGAAAAAATACTTTTTTTTGTAGTGCTGGTGATTAAAACTTGCACCCCACCCTGATTCACACTCCTCCCTACTTTCTTTGTCTTTTATAAGGATTTTTTCCTTCTATTCCCATCTTCATCTTTTCACGATCCTAAGAAGAAAATGCAGAGGTTGCTGGAAAACAAAATTTTAAAAGTATTGGCTCATTACTAGCAAATAAGCACCGAGTCCTTCAGATAGCACACGTAGATAACAAAAGTTTAACCTATAACGTTGCTTGCTGCCTTTCTTGCTGCTATTACTGTGATGTTGGGGGCTTGCATGGCTCTGGGATTAGTAATGGGATACAGGAACTTGCAGCTATTTAAATCCCCAGCTTAAATCTAACCTCTACTGATGTTTGGGTTTCCAGTACATGAGGCATCATGCTCCTTAGAGAACTGAGAATGTCCAGATCAAAGAAAATATATCCTGTTGAACTATCATCGAGAAGTTACCTATATTCTTCACCAGTTTTTCCATAATGGAAGCAGAATAAAATGATAGAGAAACCAACCTAGAGCAACTCTAAACTAATACAGACTGTTCCCAGCCTTGTCCTGACACCTTGGATTAAATAGAGTTCTCTTGCAGGTAGACTATGGTAACAAACAACCTGTCCAGTAGATGGAAATGGGCTAGGGGACAACAAGATGCAATGAATGAAAAAGGCAAGATGAGAGGTATTGATTTATACTGAAAACCGAATCAAATCTAACTCAGGGGTCACAAGGCAATAGGAAATCATTTCAATAAAGCCCAAGCCAGGAGTATGAGGAAAGGCAAAATTATATTTGGTCTCCATTAGTGCCTATTCTCAAGTGTCTAACTGCTCATCTAGAGAAATTAGCTAACATTTCCCAATAATAATTTGCCAGATAACAGTCAATCTTGTCAGGATTTATAAAGTAACTGGTAGTTGTATTGTACAAGTAGTCTTTTCATTTAAAGCACTAATTAACTTAGTTGAGGCAGAGGGATCAGATGTAATGAGAGCTACGGATTCTCTACCCAGAGGATATCCCTTCTCAAAACTTTGCTTATGATTTTAGGGAACTCATAGATCTTCTAAAGTTTGGCTTTTATGCTTGTTTATTTGATTGTTCATTTCTTTTGGTTATGGGGCTGAACTCAGGGTACTGACACTGAACTTTTTGCTCAAGGCTAGTACTCTACCATTTTGAGCCACAGCACCTTCTGGTTTTCTGGTGGTGAACTGGGGATAAGAGTCTCATGGGCTTTCTTGCCTGGGCTGGCTTCCAACCATGATCCTCAGATCTCAGCCTCCTGAGTAGCTAGGATTACTGGTGCCAGCGCAAGGTGTGTGTGTGTGTGTGTGTGTGTGTGTGTGTGTGTGTGTGTGTGTGTGTGTGTGTGTGTGTTTGGTTTTGGGAAAAAAAAAGCATTAGGCCAATTGCCAGTGGCTCATTCCTATAATCCTCAGGAAACTAAGATCTAAGGATAGAGATTTGAAGACAGCCTGAGTGAGAAAGCTCCTGGGACTCTTATCTCTAATGAACTACCAAAAAGCCAGAAATGGAGCTAAGGTAGCCTTCAGCAAAAAACAGGGACAGTGCCCTGAGTTCAATCCCCAGGATAAGCATGCCCTCATGTACACACGTGCATACAAAAGAAAGCTTTAGAATTTCTAAATGGTAACTCCCAACTGTATTGTTTGGATATCAGAATGCTAAATTTAAGAATATTGTACACTTATCTATATCACTAATTGTTAGTCATTTAGATGAGCTGAATTAAACCTTGGATTTACATAGTAGACAAAAGGGAAGTTTAGAGACCTTGTAATATTTTAGAACATATTTAATAAGAATAAAAATGGTGAGAACACTGAGAACCAGAATTATGGAGTACTGGCTTTGTTTCAAGCACCTTGCCCGGTATGTGGGATACACTGCATGTTTAATTCCCCACTCTAAGTCTATGTTGCAGGAATAATGGATCATTGTGACAAATGGAGAGTTGGACTTCAGGAGGCCCAAAGACCCACTCGTATGGCAGAGCTGATTTGTAAGCTGAACATGGCAGAGAATCCTTCACTTTTAAGGTCTTTCAGGAGCCGCAGCCTGTTCCCCTTAAAAGAAAACACTTTAATCTTGCTCTTAACAGCCAGCTCCTGATGACAATAATTTCCAAAAATAAAAAATACCTTCCAGTGACACATAAATCCTTTTCTTTGGCTCAGTGCAATAATGTTTTGTGTTGCTTAAGGTGGTCTGGGGTGTCCTAAGCTTGCCTTTTTATTCTGTACTTTTTATTTTAGTGTCTAAGCACCACTGTCCAAAAAATAGGATCAACATACCAGTTGGTGCTTGACTAAAGTAGTCAGGAGGTTGGGGAGATGTTGCACAAGGTCTGATGCAGGAGTGAGCATGGGGACATGACACCTCCTTTCAGCAGATTCTCTGAATTATTTCCAAACTTCCATCCATGCTAATGCCTCCCTGTTAAGGTAGTGGGTAAGCTTGTGACATGCTTCGGATGACCCTTTGAAACACAGTTAAATCCCACAGCATGTAAACCCAGTTCTCCCTTTCCCCAAATGAGGGCAAATATAACTGTATTCTTCATGAATTCTTGGATTGGCTTACTCCTGATTATTATTATTATTATTATTATTATTATTATTATTATTTTGCCAGTCCTGGACCTTGGACTCAGGGCCTGAGCACTGTCCCTGGCTTCTTTTTGCTCAAGGTTAGCACTCTGCCACCAGAGCCACAGTGCCACTTCTGGCCGTTTTCTGTATATGTGGTGTTGGAGAATCGAACCCAGGGCCTCATGTATACGAGGCAAGCTCTCTTGCCACTAGGCCATATCCCCAGCCCTCCTGATTATTTTCAAGTCTGTGACCTCACATAGCTCTCTGTTACGTCATCTAACTCTCTATATGGGCATTAAAAAGTTGGAAGCATCTCATGAGTCCGTAACAAGATTGGCCTTGGGAGTAGACTAAGTGGATATTGCTAGGAAGGTCTCTCTGTCCGTAAACAGTGCGCTCTACTAAGTACCTGTCAGGTCAATGATGCCTACTGCCTGGGTGAAAGGTTGTCTTTTCATTGGTGACATACTGATTCCAGTGTAGAGCCACGGTTTCTTGGAAGAGTTACTGAAAGTGTCAAGGGTCTGGGAGGATGGCAGAAGGACCAGGACTGAGACCTAGTTGGACCTGATAAAAAAAAAAAAAGGAGCAAGAAAATAACAGTGCAGTAAAATTTGGCTTTTTTCATAATTTTATCCAAGTACAGCCTGCACCACATTCTAGGTTTCTGCAGGGAGTGTGAGTTTCTGTTGTATGGAATGCAGGACCTTCATGCTCAGAGGAATCATTTACCTTGACAGTGCTGTGCTTCTTGACTGGTCTGCTCATCCGCTGAAAGTCCCTGAGAGAGTCATCAGGATTTATCCTATCAGAGGAAATCAAGAGGAAAATTAGGCTAGCTTCTAATTTGTTTCATTAAGAAAATATAATTTTCCTTACATATTAAATAATGTTCATTTTCTTTCCTCTGTACTTTTATCATTTATTTATGTAATTAAAATTTTGGTACTTGGGTGACATGTATTTTTTCAAAGTTCCATAACATCAAGTTCCACTCTGACAGTGCTGGTTTCACCCCATTGTCACAGGTAATCATTGCTAACAAGTAGTAGGGTACAGACATTCTGTCTTGATGGTATTGACTTTGTGGTGGTGTGGTGGTCATGGGGCTTGAACTCTGGGCCTGGGAACTGTCCCTGAGCATGTCTTTGCTCAAGGCTAGGGCTCTACCACTGAACAACAGCTCCACTTCCTGGTGGTAAATTGGAGATAAGGGTCTTACAAACTTTCCTGCCTGGGCTGGCTTTGAAATGTGATTCTCAGACCTCGGGCTCCTGTGCAGTTAGAATTGCAGGCATCAGCCACCAGAACCCAGCTGGTGTTAACTTTTTCTTTTAGAGAAAGCCTATGGACAACAAGGAAAACTGCACTGGTACAAACACTGATCTTTCTTCTTTTATCTTTTATTTTCTTCCTCTGTTTTTTTTTTGTTTGTTGTCCTTCCTTCCTTCCTTCCTTCCTTCCTTCCTTCCTTCCTTCCTTCCTTCCTTCCTTCCTTCCTTCCTCCCTCCCTCCCTCCTTCCCTCCCTCCCTCCCTCTTTCCCTCCCTCCCTCCCTCCCTTCTTTCCTTTTCTTTTTTAGACAGAGTCTTGATATAACATGGAGTGGCCTGGAACTCATTATGTAGCCGTGCAGCCTTAACTAGTCTTGAACTTTCAATCTTCCTTCTGAGTACTGAGATTATAGGCATGGATCACCAACTGCTGGTTCAAATAGCACCTTTCCTTTCTACCTCTGCCTTTCTACCACTTGAGCCACACTCTCAGCCCAAACAGCACCATTCTGATTTCTTCTTCACATACTAGAGTTTTGAACTCAAGACCTAGTATGTGCTAGCCATGCTCTCCACCACTGCACTGTTCTCAGATCATGATCTTCCTACCAGTGCCTTCCCTGTAGCTGAGACCACAGGTGGTGTAAGTCACAGTGTCCAGCCCTTAAAGAGTATCTTTCTTCAGGACAATATGTTCTTCTGGTACATTGAAAACACACAGACACAGACACACACAGACACACACACACACACACACATTATAGAAAACAAATGCCATTTTTGTGTTTCCTTAAGATAATACAACTTGACTGTAGAAAAACAGAGAAAAAGACAAACTAGACCAATTAGCTGACATGAGATAATTCAATAAGCCCTGGGAGGAATGAATAATTGAACAGGCACCACTTTTAAACTGACTCAATGAATAGATCAATCCTGTGTTTCCTCTCTAGGTCATGCATATGTTTTTGTCAAATTCACTTCCAGTTTTGGGATCACTCCCATTAATGCTTAATTTCCATGTAAATACCCTATGATACACCTGTGTTTCTAGTTATGCTTATCTTTAGTTTCATATTATGAAGGTGCAAATATTTATTCTCTACTGTTGACGTGCAGGTCATATGCAATTATGACTTAAATGTGGAAAGGGGCATACTAGCTTTTGCAAAAAACACAAAAGTATAAAAGGCTTTTATGTTCCTGAGCATATGGGTTTCCATGGAAATATAATTATATAAAGACCAGAGCAAGAATGACAAAAAGCTCTTAGTATAGCTTAATATGGCTTACAAAAAACAACTCTATCAATGTAATTTTGCATGTAAGATGTATGTTATAAAATGATCAGAAATATAGAAAGGATTGTATGTCTTTAGAAAAAAAATGACCAATGATAGGGAATGTGGATAAAATAATTTTGTATGCACTATCAACGGAATATAACACAACAAAGTTCACTTCAAGATATTTAATGCTGGGAATAAAATGCCATATTTAGGAATTATAATAATTTAGTGAGATACTATTAGACTTTTAAGAAGTTAAAATAGACCCATTTCAACTGTATTTACATAAAGGGAATTAAAAAAACTAAGGTGTACAACTCAATGGTTTGATATGTATATATATATATAGTGAAATATTTACCACTGTCAACCTAATTCCAATACCCATTGTCTCATCTACTTACTATTTTATAATTTTGATATCACTCTTGTGAATATAAGGAAACTGCTCAAGAAATTAAAAAACAGAGTTACCTTATTCTCCAGCAATCTTATGCAATGTTATGCCTGGGTATATTTTCAAAGGGAGTAAAATCTGTTCTTTCAGGTCAATGACAGCATTACTCACAAGAATCAAGATATTGAATCGGTGCAAATATGCACTGGGAGCTGAGTGGATAAAGAAAATGTACCATATATTTACAATGAAATATTATTCAGCCATTAAGAAATAAAGCAGGGGCTGGCAAGAGCGCTTGCCTTGTATACTTGAAGCCCCGGGTTCGATTCCCCAGCACCACATATATAGAAAATGGCCAGAAGTGGCGCTGTGGCTCAAGTGGCAGAGTGCTAGCCTTGAACAAAAGGAAGCCAGGGACAGTGTTCAGGCCCTGAGTTCAAGGCCCAGGACTGGCCACAAAATAAAATAAAATAAAATAAAATGAAGGAAATCAGTCATTTGTGACAAAGATGAACCTGGTGAATATTATGTTAAAGAAGATAGTAAGATACAGGAGGAAGACTCCTGTAACACAGATGTGGAATCTAAAAATATTGAACTCATAAAAACCTAACAAGATGAGGGTTATGGGTTGCAAAGTTTCATTTACATAGGATGCATAGATTCTGGTGACTTCTGTAACAATAATTAACAATACTGTTAACTATTTTCTGGAAGTGTAGATGTGTGTGTGTGTGTGTGTGTGTGTGTGTGTGTGTGTGTGTGTGTGCGCTGGTACTGGGGCTTGCCCTCAGTGCCTTAGTTTTTCTTTTTTTTCCTCAAGGCTGGTGCTCTACTACTTGAGCCACAATGCCACTTCCAGCTCTTTGGTTAATTGCAGATAATTGGCCTGGCTTTGAGCCATGATCCTCAGATTTCAGCCTCTTGAGTAGCCAGGCTTATCGGTGTGAGCCACAAGTGCCTGGCTCTAGAAGAGTAGATCTTCCATGTTCTTACCATCAACAATAAAAACAGTGCTTCGACTGACTTTGTAGAGCCTGACTTTGTAGCAAGAAAACTGTTGGCCTGAGCAAGGCCATGACTCTTGACAACCTTGAAAAGAGTGGGAATTGCCCCGATCTATAGTGGAGAAGGGAAAACCTAGTAGGGAGGGTTTCTTTTACTTGGGCAAGTGCAGATATTGGAAATGTCAATCCATTTACCTGAATCATTCAAGCACAGGAGTCATTACCTAAGGTACCATATCTATTGGCATGAGACCAAGGGTTTATTTTTGCTAATTAATGAGTGGCGACTCCCAAGAAGGTGATGCCAGGTATAGATAATAATAAAAATAATATGGGGCTGGGGATATAGCCTAGTGGCAAGAGTGCCTGCCTCGGATACACGAGGCCCTAGGTTCGATTCCCCAGCACCACATATACAGAAAAACGGCCAGAAGCGGCGCTGTGGCTCAAGTGGCGGAGTGCTAGCCTTGAGCGGGAAGAAGCCAGGGACAGTGCTCAGGCCCTGAGTCCAAGGCCCAGGACTGGCCAAAAAAAAAAAAAAAATAATAAAAAAAATTAGTTTGGGTTTGTACAACTGAGTTGTATGTTGAGTAGAAAAAAATTTTGCTTACGTTAATTGGTAATAATAATAATTCAGAATTCATATACATATACAATTACATATATTGTTTATATGAATATTTGCCCTGGGCCATAGTGAATTTCACTGGACACAAGTTATGTCTGGTGCTCAAGTGAAATGACTTGACCCATGTCCTTTGACACTCACTCAAACAATACTGAGCCCTTGCATTTATTAGACTCTCATTTGGATTCATATATAGGCCATAGTTTCTTTCTGCTGAAGACAGCTGAATATAGCGGTTAAGAATTGTTCAATCACTGGCTGGCTTCCTGGTTCACTGAGTCTAATATAACAGTGTTTTGGTCCATTGGCTGATCTCTGGAATGGGGAAGTAGTATTCTAGTGTGCACAGGTAGTTTTAGTTTTAGTTTGCACTCTCGAACAGGCTCTCTTTACACCCTTATTATTTTATCCTCTGTTCTTTCCCCTTGACTCACCAAACTTAAGGGTTAAAATTCCACTTAAAACATAACTAACAGGTAACTAGACAGCTTGACTCCGAGGCATCAGGGCCTTGCCCATCCCCACACAGCCTTTCCCCCTTGGCCAGCTTTTAAAATTAGGAGACTGGCTGAAATTGGTGCCATATTTTGAAACCCATAAGAAGTAAGCTAAGTAAGCATTGGCTCTCTTGGACATAAGAGCCTTCGTCAATATCTGCCATGAAGGTGCCAAGTCTCCACTGAGCCTCCTCCTCCTAAGGCTGGACAATAGCTCTTACTCTGACAGGGCTTCACCTCCTGTACCATCTTGCTTGTTCTCCTGTAAACACTCACATTTATCCGTCTCTTTCTGAACTCTGAACTGCAGGCTCTGACTATAGCATAAACACTTCCGCTTTCTTAGACACTGCACCTGTTCGTTAGCCTGATGTCAAAGGGAATGCATTACACACTTGCTTTGGATCACTGTTGGCCCCATCCTAACGTGTGTGTGTGTGTGTTTGTGTGTGTGTGTGTGTCTCACATTGTTTACTATGTGATTCTGTGCAGGACTTGCTATCTATTCAAATTGCACTTTATCTTTCTTTTTAGGTTTAACCTTTTTCCATCCTCTAAGGTCAAATGCATTTTCCACTTGTATAAGTATGGCAGTATTTGTTCACTCAATGAGCATGTCTTTTAAAGTCTGATGTGCCATGGATGACAATTAATGTTGAGTAGAAATCCACACAGGGAAGAGGCCTCCAGGTTAACATTCATCTGTTATTTAGCACCCTTTGAGAAAAGCTGTTTATCCAGTTACAAATCTTCTCAAAGACACTACCATCTAATATTTGTATGCCCTTTTTGATAACCTGACCATCATCAAGAGACATCACCAAGAACCTTGTTGATATACAAACATACTCTATCTGCAACATTCCCAACCTTACAAGTAAAAAAATTCAAAGAAATGACCCATCAATTACAAATGGCTATTTTTGCTAAGGACTTTCAGACTATTCTATTCATTATTCAAATATATGTATCATATGTCTGCTACATTTCAGAAACACTGTTAGAGACAACCACATAGAATATGTACTCCCTAAGAGTTTCCTGCTTTTAAAACTACATGTTCTAGACTCAACCTCTGAATTTCATCTTCTTCATTACCTTTTGAAGTTTAGAACAGTAAAGAATACAGTAGAATCTTAACACGTTTGTTATACTGAATTTAATAATGATCATAATTAACATCTACTGAAGTGTCATATAAGGGCATAGATTATGCTATTGAGTGATTGATTGCAATACTGAAGACTGAATTCAGGGCCTTATACTTGTTAGCATGTGCTCTACCATTTGAGTCATTCCAGTCCTTTGGCTTTAATTCTTTTGATATACAGGTCTTGTGCCTTTGTATTGATCAGCCTCTGATCACGGTCTTCCTATCTTTGCCTCCTACCCCACCTGGCCAGTTCTTTAGTTTTTCAACACACATTCAGATGAAGACAATGGCTAAAGAATCTCACACACCTAGAGAATGGTGAAGATGCATAATAAAAACCTGATAATAGAGGCAACTAAACTTTAGCTGACTAACCACCTACTCTGATTAAATTTAAAAAATTAAATTAAATTTAAAAAGTGAGTCTCATTCCATAACATAAAAACTCATAAGCCTTTCTAAAAGAATATAAGCAAACAACCAACAAAATAATCTAACTGCAGTACAAACACAAAAATTTTAGAAAAGAAAAATTTTCATTTGCAATAGCATATTTTTATAAAAATACCACAAGGGTAAAATTATGTTATGTGATTATAATAATTTAATGATCTCAGTAAGAAGTAAGTGATAGGACTTTCCTTGCTCACTTTATTGCTATTTAATGGAAATCCATTTTCATGCAGACATTTCTGTAAATGTTGTTTAGGAATCTGGTGAGAGTGACAGTATCAGGTACATTGTACAGACTTTCCAGCCTTTAGTATAAATTGCATTATTCTTTTGAGTTTGATTTTTTTCAATCTTCATAAACAGGATTTGTTTTCAGTTTGAATAGAAAACATCTATCTTTTGCAGTTAGTGATTTAAAAAGTCTTGATAAGCTTTAATTATTCACAAAATGATTTAAGTTTTTTCTTAGAGACCAGTGGGACAGGCAAAGACCCCTTCAGGTTTCCTATAGTATGCACACTAATGTTTCCAATTGGCATATGCATTCTTGACCTGTTTTTCTCATTATATAACTCTTACTATGCTCAATAAGTGCATAGTTTAAAAATTTATTTTGTACCAAGTAGCTAAAACAAAAGGGTATAAATTCAGTAATTTTGCATTTGAGTCCATATTCTGTAAACCAATGAAACAATCCTGGGTCACTCTGTAATTCCAAAGGCCCTAGACAGGCAAGCCCACAGGAGAGTAATTGCAAAAAACTACTGAGTAGCTACAACTGTCTGTTTGAATCTGGGATACATATTTCAAATACTAAACTACGCCATAAGCTAGTTGGCTAGGTTCAGATCAAATATTTCATAATCTCACCTTTTGGAATGATCATCTTGTCATTCTTATCCAGGGACTTGCCTTCCTAAAGCAGAGGAAATGCCCTGGAGCCAATGTGTTGCTCTGTGTATCTAAAATTAAATATCCAGTTAGTGGTTAAATTAAGATCTGACCTTGTACAACCGAAACACTAGTGGTGCCTGGCACAGGATAATGTATTACCCATGACTTCTCCAGACTCTCATCAAAAGAAACACAAGCCCATAGAGGTATAATGAGATTATCTGTGTCCTGATTGGTTCAAAAGCTCTCAGAAAAACAAATGACCTGCCAACTCTACTGCAGAGTGAGTTCCTGCTGAAGAAACAAAACCAGACCATGTAAATAAAATTAAAGCATATTTCAAAGTTATTTACCCAAGAGGTAAATATGTGAATTTGTGTGTATGCAGACCCTAACCATCTTTAGACAGATTTTAACGAACAAAGTTTCTCATTGGTCATCTTTTAGAATCGGGTTAACTTTATTAAATACTGTCTTCTGATACTAACTTCCTGTCTTTAATTTGACTGGCATTTAGTAACCACCCAGCTAATACACAGATAGAGATGGACACAGGGCATTCATTTGTTCTTGACATCTATACCAATCAATAATTTTTAGGTTAGGTTCTCAAGCATACATAGTCCAAGAAAAGTAAAAATCAAGTGTAAAGCAAGAAGGAAAAAATAATCAGGACTTTAGGAGCATCGTTGAGTTTCTAAACACAACCACCACAAACAGCAACCTATAAAGTCTATTGTATTTTCTAATGAACATGATAGGCCTTGAGTTTATTTTGACATGGCTGTTCTTGGTTTACCCCAGGCTACTGTCAGCATTCACACAGTCATGTAGCTTGTCCTTCCCCACCCCAGCAAAACAATCTTCCTTGAGAATCTCTGGCTTCCTGAATTCTAGTGTTGACTGACGTACTTCATTTTGGATCTCAATTATTTGATGGGTTTTCTACCATTGCTTCTTCCCTTATTCTGAATCTAGTCTCTAGGCTTCCTGGAGTGTGCTCATAACACATTTCTCTTTTGCTTCTCACCTCCCTGTGGGGCACACCTGGAAGTCAACTAACTGGCCCCACCTGTTTCTCAGTCTTGGGGCCATGTGTGGCTAAGAGGGCGGCAACTAACAACAATGCTCAGCTGCTACAAGTGTCTTTGGTTATAACCCGGAGGTGGTTCTGTGGGCTATGACACCCCGGCTCTTCCGCCCTTGATGGACAGCTCATCCCTCCCCTTCCTGCCCATCTTAGACCTGATTGGCTCCTGTGCCTTATATTAGTGGCAAGTACTTCCCCAATAAACGAGATCTTGCGCCAACTTGACTTCCAGGCCGTCTGATTGTCCTGTAATGAGGGGGGGGGGCTGGGTACAGGCAGCCTGCCAACCCTTTCCTTCCTTGGCTTGTCTGGTCGGGGTGTGCCTTCCCCATCTCTCCCGCGGGTGGGGAGAGCGCAGGGGGCCAGAGACCCCGACATCTCCCTTTGTATTTGGTGTTACTAAATAAAGGTGTAGACTGTAGTGAATTTACTAGTTTGATTTTAAAATTTGTCAAAGCATAAATATGAAAAGAGAAGTCCTGTCACCTCTTTAGTTATGAATTTAAAAAGGATGCCTTCTAATCACCCTTGGAGCAAACTCTCAGAAAAGTCTCATGTTTAAGCCATTTTCTAATAATCTAAAATGGAATTTTTGAAAGCTGCTATCAATGCCACCAGGGTTTTTTAATGCTTTAAATTGTACGTAGTTCTGTTTTTTAACTTACATTAAGAATTCAAATACAGATTTGGTGTGTAATGAAAATATATAGGGAACTGTTTTCATAAAACTTTAATATTTGGTTTGGTACATATCAGTGATATTTTGGGTCTTAAAAAACAAATCATTTTATGATTATTTTATCCATTTATATAATTATAAATCTTTCAAAACCATACACTATTTATTTATTTATAATATTTTTAAAATTTTATTGTCAAGTTGATGTACAGAGAGGTTACAGTTTCATACATTAGGCCTTGGGTACATTTCTTGTACTGTTTGTTACTTCCTCCCTCATTTCCTCCTCCCTTCTCCCCCTTTCCCTCTCCCCCCATAAGTTGTTCAGTTGGTTTATACCAAGTGGTTTTGCAAGTATTGCTTTTGGAGTCTTTTGGTTTTTTTTTTTTTAATCCTTTGTCTCTCGATTTTGATATTTCCTTTTACTTCCCTAGTTCTAATACCAGTATATACAGTATCCAGTGTATTCAGATGAGATACAGTGATAGCGCGAGTACAACCACAGGAAGGGATACAAGCGGATCATCAACAAAAGAAGCTACGGGCTGGGGATATAGCCTAGTGGCAAGGGTGCCTGCCTCGGATACACGAGGCCCTAGGTTCGATTCCCCAGCACCACATATACAGAAAACGGCCAGAAGCGGCGCTGTGGCTCAAGTGGCAGAGTGCTAGCCTTGAGCGGGAAGAAGCCAGGGACAGTGCTCAGGCCCTGAGTCCAAGGCCCAGGACTGGCCAAAAAAAAAACAAAAAAAACAAACAAAAGAAGCTACAAAAACCATACAATATTTAAAATAATGCTTAAGATGACAGAAAAGAAGGAAAACTGTGTAGTGAAATGAACAAAAATATGATACTGAAGACAAAGATCTATGAATAAGTCTTGCTTTATCAGTTTTTATCATTCTTATTCATCCTCAATATAGAAATAATAATACTAAACTCAGCATCCATCATTTTTTCAGGTTGTCAGTTATTGATATACACATAATATGACTGCCTTTGTGTAAGTGAATTATTTGAGAGGTCTTTTTTTACAATAGTAATAATCACCTCCATATTTCCCTGCTTTGAAAGTTGGCTTTTCTTGTGGATTTTCTCACTGTAAAAGTAAAATGCATCTAAGTGTGTCGAACAATATGCCCTCATCTATCTAGGGTGAGTGAGTTTCAGGGAGACATGTGACAAACAGTGAAGGACAATTGAATGTGTCTGTTCCAATGAAGGTAAATGAGACTAACAGCCAAACAGTGTTCCTTCTCTCTATATTTAGGAAGCCAGGCATGTCCTGTTTCAAGATGATAATTATAGCAATGATATGAAGTCTGAGGTTAGAACGGTTGGGACATGTATTAGAGGGCCTATTCTTGGACTCACTATTTTTTTTTTTAATTTGGGAAATTAAGGGGTTTGGGGAGAGCATAGTCCAGGATTTCCCAAGTGGGAAGGTGGCATCTTGGGGTTCATGTTTAAGGTACCTGCAGGCACTCCATGATGCATTCTGCCCACAGGTTCCCTGTGTTCCTAGGAACAAGTACAGGGCCTTCAGGCCTTTGAACATGAGTTAAAAGTGCAGCTTTGCTGTGATTAGTTATACAACTTCCATCTTCCTGCAGAGCCATTAACTATGTCACTACTGATTTAGTCCACTTAGTTTAAATACAGAGTTACCAGAACTAAAGCTTTAGCTCTACCTTCTGAGCAAAGTGTTATTCAAACACGTTGGAGAATCCTGTTCTGCAGTATCCTTTTAATTTGTTTAGTATGTAATACTAAGTATGTCTCTCTTGGCTCCATTTCTGTGTTGATGTGTCAGACCTTCTTCATCTCATTCCTTACATTTTGTACTTGATGATTATTTTGGTTATAGAATATGTGTTGAAAGATGCACATTTGACTTCAGTTGAATATAAAATGGAGTAGAGATATAGGAAAGAAATCTTTTACTTCTGGTATGCTTCCCAGGACTTAGGTAATTATTTTGGCTCTTATCTCAGACTGCAGTTAAACTTAGAATAAATGACTTCAGTGCTTCTATCAGCTTTAAAAATCTACAATGCTATTATTTTATGTTGTATGCTTTGAACATTACTTGTTTTTACAGTTTTAGACTCTGCTAAAATATTTGTGTTTTCAGTGTTTGGTTTCTCTGGGAATTATATTTAAAATCAGAGGCGAATTACTTTCTTATTTACTTTAGTTAATGTTATTATAAAGGTTATGTACAGAGTGGTTACAGTTACATAAGTCAAGTAAAGAGTACATTTCTTTTTAGACAATGTCATCTCTTCCCTGTGCTCTCTCTGTTTTTCTCTCCCATCCCACCCACAAGTTATACAGTTCATTTTCAACATAGTGTCTAATGAGTACCATTGCCACATTTGTTCACCCTTTGTCGCTCCATTTCTGTGCCCTCATCTTCCAGAAGACCAATAAACAAACGTGACAAAAGAAAACAAAAACTGCAATGAGGAAAAACCTCTTGTTTCCATTCCTGAAATTCATTTTGATAAATACTACTTTATAGGATTAGATGTACATAGGCATTACACCTTTGTGCTCCTCTCCTAAAGTGTCATCCTTTGGTCTCACTGTGCATATTGTCCTGTATAATTTTGGTTCTTTTTTCTTGATAATATGAAAAGAGATGGACATTTTGGGAAGAAGGAATGGTTGCAGGTCTGATGGTAAATAGCACATGTTCGAGGGGACTATGAACACTTGCTGTACAGCCAGTCACAGAATGCATTGATCATTCTGTAGGAAACAAGCAAGAAACTTGGATAGGGTAGAATAAATGAGGATGACAAAATCTGAACTAAAGAATCCATGAGCTCATTTTATATCTTCCTCTAGGGCAGAGGAGATGAGGTAAAGGCTTTCTTTTGAGGGGTGATCTAGCATGGGTGGAATAATAATTCATTATAAACTCTATAGGTTGTGTGTGTCATAGACACACCCCTTCCTGTTGGAGCGAGGGGCGCATGCCCTGATGCCCTCTCCCACCTCCTGTTTTTATTTATCCTGCCTTGTACAGGGGAACAGTATTCAAACATTGTGGATGAACTTGTCCCTCAAGGGTTGGGGCCTGAGAACCACATCAGAAGACAAAGAAGGCTTACAGGAAAATGGAGGCTAAAATGATGTCATACACAGATTCAACTATTTCTTCTGCCTCTATTTAGATACTTTATCATTAAATGTAGACTTTGGTCCAAAATAGTAAGCACCTTATTACTTTCTGTTCATGAGTGAGCTTGGAATACCATCAGTATTTCTCTCCTTGAATACCTGCTTTCAGCAGTTAAAAAAAAAAGTTTTCTGAGGTCCATTCACTTCATTGACAAACTTTACATATATGGCTTTAAGGGATTTGCAGCAATCTTTTCAAAAGCATCCTTGAAGTCTCACCTTACCCCTCACAATTTGTCAGACTTAATAGTGACAAAAAGTGAAAAACAATGCAAAATGCATGTGGTATATTCTTCATTATATGTGAAAAAATAAAATACGATACAATCTTGTGAAGAAATTTGTTAAATCCTTTCTTAAGTAACAAGTTCTCCTAATAATTTGATGTTTACAAGTTCTACCAAAAGACTTAGAAACCTATGGTACAGTGAATCTCACAAGTTCTCTAGGACTTTTCCCATAAAAAAGGTAAGAGTATCAATAAGAAAAAATACTCTTTTTTTTCAAATTTTTATTATCAAACTGATGTACAGAGAGGTTACAGTTTCATACATTAGGCATTGGATACATTTCTTGTACTGTTTGTTACATCGTCCCTCATTCCTCCCTCTCTCCTCCCCATTTCCCTTTCCCCCCATGAGCTGTTCAGTTCACTTACACCAGTTTTGCAAGTATTGCTTTTGTAGTTGTTTGTCTTTTTTTACCCTGTGTCTCTCGATGTTGGTATTCCCTTTCAATTTCCTAGTTCTAATACCAGTATAGACGGTTTCCAATATACTCAGATAAGATTACAGAGATAGTGTAGATACAACCACAGGAAGGTGATACAAGAACATCATCAATAGTAGAAGCTACAGATACACATGGGACGTTGAAAGAGGTTACAACTGTGATATAACAATTGTTTCCATAACATGGAGTTCATTTCACTTAGCATCATCTTAGGTGTTCATAAGGGTATAGCTATTGGGCTCTTGTGATCCTCTGCTGTGACTTGCCTAAACCTGTGCTAATTATTCCCAATAAGGGAGACCATAGAGTCCATATTTTTTTGGGTCTGGCTCACTTCACTTAGTATAATTTTTTCCAAGTCCTTCCATTTCCTTACAAATGGGGCAATGTCATTCTTTCTGATAGAGGCATAAAATTCCATTGTGTATATGTACCACATTTTCCTGATCCATTCGTCTACTGAGGGGCATCTGTGTTGGTTCCAGATTCTAACTATGACAAATTGCGCTGCGATGAACATTGTTGTGCTGGTGGCTTTACTGTGATTTTGTTTGTGGTTTTTTTGGATAGATACCCAAAAGTGGGGTTGCTGGATCATAGAGGAGTTCTATATTTAGCCTTCTGAGGAATCTCCATATTGCTTGCCAGAGTGGCTGAACCAGTTTACATTCCCACCAACAATGAAGTAGGGTTCCCTTTTGGCCACATCACCTCCAACAATTGTTATTGTTAGTTTTCTTGATATGTGACATTCTTACTGGGGTGAGATGGAATCTCAATGTTGATTTGATTTGCATTTCTTTTATGGCCAGGGATGTAGAGCACTTTTTCATATGTCTCTTGGCCATCCTCATTTCCTCATCAGAGAAGTCTCTTTTTAAGTCTTTAGCCTATTTGATGAGGGGGCTATTGGTTCTTTGCGGTTTTGTTTTGGAGGAAGGTAATTTTTTTAGTTCTGCATATATTTTAGATATGAGGCCTTTGTCCGCTGAATGGCCGGTAAAGATCTTCTCCCAGTCTGTGGGCTTTCTGTTTATCTTGCGAGCTATGTCCTTTGCCGTGCAGAAGCTCTGCAGTTTGATGCAGTCCCATTTGTCCAAACTTTCTTTGATTTGTAGCCTTTCTGGGTCTTTGTTAAGGAAGTTCCGTCCTGCGCCAAGGAGCCCAAGTGTTTCTCCTACTCCTTCCTTTAGTGTTTTCAGGGTGTCTGTTTTGATTTCAAGGTCTTTAATCCATTTGGAATTGATTTGTTGTCACCACCAGCACAACAATGTTCATCGCAGCACAATTTGTCATAGCGAGATTCTGGAACCAACCCAGATGCCCCTCAGTAGACGAATGGATCAGGAAAATGTGGTACATATACACAATGGAATTTTATGCCTCTATCAGAAAGAATGACATTGTCCCATTTGTAAGGAAATGGAAGGACTTGGAAAAAGTTATACTAAGTGAAGTAAGCCAGACCCAAAGAAACATGGACTCTATGGTCTCCCTCATAGGGAATAATTAGTACAGGTTTAGGCAAGTCATAGCAGAGCATCACAAGGCCCAATAGCTATACCCTTTTGAACACCTAAGATGATGCTAAGTGAAATGAACTCCATGTTATGGAGACAAATGTTATATCACAGTTGTAACCTCTTTCAACGTCCCATGTGTATCTGTAGCTTCTATTATTGATGATGTTCTTGTATCACCTTCCTGTGGTTGTACCTACACTATCTCTGTAATCTTATCTGAGTATATTGGAAACCGTCTATACTGGTATTGGAACTAGGAAATTGAAAGGGAATACCAAAATTGAGAGACACAGGGTAAAAAAAGACAAACAACTTCAAAAGCAATACTTGCAAAACTGTTTGGTGTAAGTGAACTGAACACCTCAGGGGGGGAAAGGGCAAGGGGGAGAGGGTGGGGGGTATGAGGGACAAGGTAACAAACAGTACAAGAAATGTATCCAATGCCTAACGTATGAAACTGTAACCTCTCTGTACATCAGTTTGATAATAAAAATTTTTTAAAAAGAATACTATTTAAAAAAAAATAATGTGTCATTGAAAGATCATGTCCTATGTCATATCTTACATTCTAACAATGCCTCAGGACTTCAAGTAGTAAAAATATGCTGTTATGTGCTAAGTCATTATTGATGATGTTCTCCTTTCAAAAGTCACAGAAATTCAGTGGAGTTCCTCCATAGCCATGTACAGACCCTATAGCCTTCTACTATCTGGTGGTCAGTCTTTCTAGGCTGCAACACCCTTCCTCTACACACAGAAAGATGAGCATGGAAGGAGACAGAAGGTTATCTGGCTACAGAGTTGGAAAACAGAAGACAGTATTAAAAAGGAAAGCTCCAATGAAGCCTCAGTTGTGGGCCAGCGCCCTCTGGTGTGGAGACAGCAGGGGACATCTGGTTCACTTTCCAACTCTGGATTTTGTTCTTTTCTAAGACTGAAGTATGACTGTATCTTTTCATAACAGACCCAACCATGCAGTCTCCAAAAGAAAGTCAACTCTATGTTCTGGAGTGTTTTTCTGCTTAATAATTAGCAATGGGTATATTTATGTGGCTCTTTGTGATAACCAACCACTACGCTAAATCATTTCCTCAGGACATATGTACAGTGTAGGAGTTGTGTCCTGCACAAGGATGCTCAGATGAAGGAGTGAAGGGACTAAAATCTGCCTTCATCTCCACTTACCTATACAAGTGCTCTGGGCCAGGGTTAATATCCACCTGGAAATAGGATTCAAACATTCTAACCTTTATAAGGTGGTTTTGATCCTTTATATGTATTATCTCATTTAATCTCCACAGTCTTCCTCAGAGTCGGTGTTATGTGATTCAATTCAGGTCACAGTGACCATTTTTCAAGACAGAAGTAATGCTTAGGCAGTTAAGTTTTCCCCCAGTCACTTAAGTAGTGAAAGGAACAGGTAGAACTTTAACCTAGACAGAGTTAACCATTAAGTTAGATGTTCCCAGAAGTGGGAATGTGTTTGTGCATAGGCAATGACAAGGTACAATCACTGTTTCCAGGCTGTAATGTCTTCCAAGATCTATGTTTCTAGAGTATAGCATCTCATTTCTGTGAGTAATCCAAAGGGCTCAAATATTTGAATTTCATATATCTAGAGATACTGGAAATATCCAATAGTATCTGTCTCTTTTATAGTTCATTCAGCTCTCTGTGGAGCTTGTTATTTTGCTTGCAGAGTAACCCTATCTGTGTTGCACCCTATACTTAAACATATGCCAGAATAAATGTGTAAGGACTAACCTGAGAACCTGAGCGATTAAATATGTTTTAGTGTTAAAATTGTAACAGCTTCTAAACCCTGGTGATGATTCCATGCTGGAGGGCTGCACCCCCTCCCATGAGAGTAGTTTCTTGTAGTTT
This sequence comes from Perognathus longimembris pacificus, assembly GCF_023159225.1. NCBI lineage: Eukaryota > Metazoa > Chordata > Mammalia > Rodentia > Heteromyidae > Perognathus > Perognathus longimembris. Next base: position 131,523,313 of record NC_063162.1, on the reverse strand, counting down.
GACATTTAAAAATATAGGGAGCCCTTGTTCCCCTCTGTACCTAGGTAGCAACCATGGTAACATACAGTAAAAAAATGATCATGGTCATAGACTATAGAAATAACCATAATAGTAGTAGAAATGCCATGGTAACTGTTGGGTTGGTTTACTTATGATTGAGTACTGGATTGTTTTAGTCGGCTCAAGCTTGCTTAGTGGTAATGGGAAAACATGGTAGCAATTGTTAAAATAAAGTTGGTACTAGGTCAGCCTGACCACAGAATTCTGCTTCTATAAACAGCTTGATTAACCCATTTGGGACTTGCTCTATCCCCTGAATTACACCCTCCCCCCCCCCCAATCAGTGCTACTTGACCACCTGCTGTCAGTTCCTGATATCGAGACCAGTTCCTGGTATCAAAGCCAAAATAGGTTAACTGATAGGGTAGATAGCCAATAGAAATAGGACAAGACTTGCTTGCTAAATGCCATCCAATCAAGTATCTGCCAAGTTGGAAATACCCTGCCCCTGTTGTAATCACAATAAAAACCCTGCGTATCTGAGGTTTGGGACTCTCAATCCAGATCTGCTGTGTTGGTGATGGTTGAGAGTCCAGGCTGGAGCTTGCAATAAAGACTCTCAGGCGTTTGTATTGGAATCACTCCTTGGTGGTCTTTGGGGACCGGAAATCTAGGCACAACAAATGTTTCTCTATAATCAGTAGAAAGCAGTAGGTTTGAGGGTGCTATGGAGAAATCCCACTTTCATATTCATATGGTCTAACATAGAGGCTCAGAGCCTTCCTTTTGCCCAGCAAATTTGATTGAAATGACTCCTTCACTATCTGACTCAAGAAATTCAATCATTAGCCACACCAAAAATGTATCAGGTGCTGTGTTAGAGAACCCGGGCCTGCCACGCAACTTCGGGGGCCACTGGCTGCCTTAGCATAACTGGGTGTTTTTTTCTCCTTACCAACTGTCTCAAATACCATCCATCTTACTTATTTATTTCCATCTGTCAAAAAGTCCTTCTGTTCTTTTAAGAAAAAAGCCATTCTTTATCATTTTTTGCCTCTTTCCCAAGACCATAGCTTTTCCTCTGTTGTTTCTATTACATCTGCCTCTAATAGCAATTACTCATGTCTATTTGTTACATCAAGTTTTATTACAACCTCTTCGAGGTCAGCAGGGGTACACCAACCCATGGGAGTGGTGTAATATGGACGTTTACTAAATGTGCATTTCACTGAAGAGCTGGGGCTTAAACCATGGCAGACAAATCTCCAGCCTCACCTTGTGCCTCTAGCTCCTGCTTCATCTACAAGTCTCAACAAGAAATTCACAGGACAGGCAAGGACAAGCTGGGAGTTGTAAACCAAATCCATAATTCATTCTATAGTATAATAGATTTGTTTTTAATAAGGACACTGAATAATTTAACTAGTGTGATTTTCCATAATTAACTCAGCTCCCAGAAGCTGGAAGAGGTATAGATGTGTAAATCCCAAGGTACCAGGCAGGTTGCAAACTTGTTCTGAGTTAATTTTTAACTTTCACTTTTGCTACAATTATCTATAAGCCCTCAGGCTCGAGTCAGGCAGAGATTAAATTAGGAGGGGGAGAAAAGCCATTGATAGTATTTCTGAAAAACTCAGAGTTTATTTAGTGTAGAAGTGACAGATAAAGAGAAAGAATTCAGAAATGAGAATATCTATTACAAGTAGGTAGCAATACAAAATTTAACAATTAGTATTTTTAAAACATAAATTTAAGGTCCTTATTTTAAAATTATAACTCATGAGATAATTCTGTTCTGTTCTAAGATTTCTCCACTTAAAACTTGAAATTATCAAGGGAAAATATATTGTTATTATAAAATAATGAATCCAAATATAATTGACCCACATTATACATACTGGGTGAAATTTATTATTATTATGGTTATTATTATTATTTTACACTTAACATATAAAAATATCTTACTTGTAAACTGTATTAAAATTTATATTAAGGAGAGAACAGAAAACAATATTTCAGCTGTTGTATTAAGGAATAGCTTGATTAAACGCATATACGCATTTCCAGAAGCTAATGCCTCATGCAGGAGGCTGAGATCTGAGGATCACAGTTCAAAGCCAGCCAGTTAGGAAAGTCTGTGAGACTCTTACCTCCAATTATCACCAAAAAAGCCAGAAGTGGATCTGTGATTTCCAGTGGCTAGCTTTGTGTACAAAAAGATCAGGGACAGCACCTAGGCTCTGAGTTCAAGCCCCAGTACTGGCACTGTGTCCTCCCACCCCCACCACCACCAATACTCTTATTCTAGGAAAATGACTGTTTGGAGTACAAAAAGCATTTTCACAGAAAAATACTTATCTTCAAGATAGACACCTGTCTTGAAGGTAATATATGGCAGAATCTATCCTTTGTTTGAAGTGATACCTTACTAGCAATAATGACCCAAGTTTAGTGAGCCTCTGGGCCTAACTGATAAGAGTGCAACAGCAAGAATGACCAAGTATCAAAGGTGTCATGTTACAAGGGTGGCCCTCATCCTATGGTTGAATCTGAGCCAAATCCCAACCTACTTTTCCACCATAAATACCTGTGACATTAAAGCACTCATCGAGCCTGTTATCAGATGTGCCAGCACCCAAGTCTAGGTGGTGTCTTTGTGGGTTTTTGTTGTTGTTGTTGTACTAATACACTTTCTTGGTCTCCATCTTGAGGAGTCCCATAGTTCTTTATTTGCCTCAGCATCTTGAATTCAGTACCCAAGTGCCAGGCTACCTTCCTTTTGGAGGCCTCTTCTCGGAGCACACTGATAGAGGCACAGTTGCTTAGTGACTGCATCAGGATGAGTGTTGTTCATTCTTCTAAGAAGCAGATATCATGTATCTGCAAAACAACATCTACCAAATACTCAAGGAAAAAATGTAGGTAAATATTTTTGTATATCATCAGGTATCTTTCAAGGATAAACATTAGGAAGAAATAGGAAAGAAATTAGGAAGAAATTTGCAATTTTTAAGACTCGGGCCTTTATTATTTACATGTTAATACCAAAGTTCCCAAGAGTCGAAAGGAAACTGCTAGGGAATTAGTTGAGCCAGACAATATTCTGTGGAGTAACTGTAATGAATGCATTTGCAGAAAACTATGAGTGTACTTTACTATGAATCTCATAGTCACAGGATTTTGGAGAATTAGAGTTATGAGCACAATGTTGATGCTATATATCTTGACAGGAAATCATGCTGATGATGTAAGTTTGGCATGGGAAAGAAAGTCATTGGTACTGGTGCTCATTTGGAATATGAAAAATTAAAGCAGATTCATCAAATCTGCCCTAAGAATGCAAGTGTAAGCATATTTAACATGGTGGTTAATATTAAAGAAAGCAAGTTTTTGCTAGATCAGTAGGAAAACAAAGCGAGGAAAAAAGTGAGGAGGACTGAGAACATGATAGTTTTATCATTCTTTTTTTACTAGGTACTTCCTAATGTGATATTGTAAAGAAAAACTGAAAACCAAGAACTACATATTATAAAATTACTCCCTAAATAAAAAGTCAAGCCCTCCTAAGCACCCAATGAAATACATAATTTTGACAAATTGCATAGGAGGATACATTTTACAAAATATTATAAAACTCAGAACAGATATCGTTTACATCCTCAAATTCAAATGAGCCTAACTTATTGGTGAAGAAAAAGACTAATATATTCCATGGTGAATTCTTATCTCTCTCTCTCTCATTTTCTGTATGCTTTAATAAAGCCCAAGGGAGCTGGGAGTAGATAGGCTAGGATGCAAAGCCAACCAAGTCTTCAAAACTAAAATAGAAAATAAAAAGAATACTATAAGACACTACAGAGGGCTGGGGATATAGCCTAGTGGCAAGAGTGCCTGCCTCGGATACACGAGGCCCTAGGTTCGATTCCCCAGCACCACATATACAGAAAACGGCCAGAAGCGGCGCTGTGGCTCAAGTGGCAGAGTGCTAGCCTTGAGCGGGAAGAAGCCAGGGACAGTGCTCAGGCCCTGAGTCCAAGGCCCACGACTGGCCAAAAAAAAAAAAAAAAAAGACACTACAGAATATTAGAACTACTTAAACTTGTATGCTAAGTACATCTATTCTTCAACAGAACTATTATTTGAAGCTCCCAAGTAGTTTGTGACTTCTACTGCAGAAACCCTAAGGATGCAGAATGAAGGCCTATGGGGACTGTACCAAAGACTTAGAGGCTCCTGAGAATCCAGAACTCCACCCACAGAACTCCAGCCCACAGTCATCTATGCGCTCAAGAAGACCTGGCATGGCCGGCCTTATGCCAGCACTGTGACAGATATTGCACCAAGGCGTCCTCATCGTGGGTGGAGAAGAACACTGAACCCAGCCTCTTGCCCAGTGAAGCTGAAGGTCTGCCTTGGTCTATTGATAAGAAAAGACATCACACACAGCCACTATCCAGGATTAGATACTTTATGAGAAAGCTTCAAGTAAATGTCACAGGAAGTGTGTGCCCCCCGCCCACTCTAAGAAATCACAAAGCAATATGTCTCCAAAATCACGGATTTAAAACAATAAGGAGGAAAAAAATTGAAGATATTTTATAAAACTTATGAGAATATAGCAAGAAAATATTAAACAGAAACATTATAAACTTACATGTACCCAGGTGCCAGTGGCTACTCAGGAGGCTGAGATCTGAGGATCACGGTTCAAACCCAGTCTGAGGAGGAAAGTCCTTGAAACTCTTATCTCCAATTAACCACCGGAAAACCAGGAGTGGTACTGTGGCTCAAGTGGTAGAGTGCTAGCCTTGAGCTGAAGAACTCAGGGACAGTGCCAATGCCTAGAGTTCAAGCCCTGTGACTGACCAACCAACCAACAAACAAAAAACCAGCATGAAATATTTGATATAAAACCTGGCAGAAGACATTGTATAAGAAAAAATTGTGTCCAGAATATAAAGATCTTTTGCAAACACTATGAGAGAAGATAATCAACATAATAGAAAAATAAAGGATGTAAACAGGAGAAATTCATAGAAAGGAATTTCTAGTGACCATTAGAAATAATAAATACTCAGTCTCTGGAAATTAAAGCGTACAAACACACACCAGAAGATGCATTTCACAACGTTTAACAATCTAAATACCCAATGTTAGAGGGTGTGAAAATGGGAACAAGTCATGCAGAAAACTATTTGACACAACATTATCCACAGAATGTGAAGATGTGTGTTTTCTACCTACCCTGCAGCAATTCTGCTTCTAGGTATTAATTCTGGAAAAGTTCTTGTCCATAAGCACAAGGATGTACGTGCCGTCCTATGGAATGAGACTGCTGGAAACAATGCAATTTGCCATCTAAAGAAAAACAAATACATACATGCGGTGTGTCATACTCATGTGATAGCAAGTTAGGCTGCAAGTAAAAGAAATAAAGCAGTATCTAGATGTCAGTATATTTGATCTTAAAAAGAAAATGCTAACTGGAGAATGTTGTAGAATATGTAAATAATGACATATTTTGACAAATTAAAAATATTGATATTCAGAAGTATAAAATACTATATATAATAAACACAAATAACACACCCCCACACACACACACACACACACACACACCCTAGATTATACATACATCAGTGATTCCTAGTGGTTACTTGTGAGAAGAAAAGGTACACTGGAGTATTTCAACTTTATTTTTAATGATATTTTAACATTTTGAACAAATAGGCAAAATGCTAACATTAATTCTGGATCATGGCTGTGTGTGTGTGTGATCATATGCATTTTCTCTGGTAAGTACACTTATTTACCCTTGTAATAAGTATGTTAAGTACATACTTATGACCTACAGGCTATAAGACACAGTAGATCTCTAGGGATTATCCATCTCGCCTAATTGAAACTTTTATCTGTCAACATCATCTTCTCATCTCCCCTCCCCTTTTCTACTAGCCACCATGTGGCTGTGCTTCTATGAGTTAAAATATTAGCTATAAGGGGAATTAAGTAATATTATCCACCTGCAACTGGTTTATTTTACTCAGTATAGTGTCCACATATTGTCAGATCTAGCAATAGTTTCTTCTTTAGAAAACTAAGTAATATTCCTTGCATGTCTAAATCATAGTTTCTTCATTTATTGGTCAATATCATCTGAATTGTTTACATATCTTGGCTATTGTGAGGAATGCTGAGTTAAACACGGAAAGGCAGATAGTTTTTCAAATTCTTGATTTCAGTCACCTTGGAATTATACCCGGAATTGGGGCTGCTGGATCTTAAAATTCATAGATCAGAAATGACCTCAAATAGTCAGTAATCATGAGAACAAATGTAAATCTGGATATATCACACTTCCTGATTTCAAAGTATAGGACAAAGCTATTGAAGTAAAATGGTACTGGCCTAAAATGGACACAAAGAAACTGTGTGGCATTGCCTTTGCAATGTCTTTAGCAAAACAAATAAAAATAACACCAAAAGACTACCAACAGACAGGGGAATTCTTGTCAGGCTTATGATTTATCCAGGTGACTGAATTCAAGTCTAAGGTGTAAGGACAATGGAAAGCAGTCTCCTCTTTTTTTTTTTTTTTTTGGCCAGTCCTGGGGCTTGGACTCGGGGGCTGAGCACTGTCCCAGGCTGCTGTTTGCTCAAGGCTAGCACTCTACCACTTGAGCCACAGCGCCACTTCTGGCCATTTTCTATATATGTGGTGCTGGGGAATTGAACCTAGGGCTTCATGTATGGGAGGCAAGCACTCTTGCCACTAGGCCATATTCCCAGCCCAAGCAGTCTCCTCTAATCTTTAGTTTTCTTTGTTCAGGTCTAGATCTTTCCAGAAAAAGAGGAAAAAGCCATTTAAGGAGGTATCCCATGACTGCTCATGTGAATACTGTATAACCTGTAGTCTTTGTGTAAGGGACAGGCTATAAGCTGTCAGGGTAGGGGCCGAGGTCTGAGAGAAAATACCCCCTTTCCATTCTTTAAATATGACCTAAGGGAATAGGCCTATGTTTCAAGCATGGTTGACAAGAATATAAGCATATCTTTTCATAATGATTTTTTTTTAGGAAAAACATAACGTAGAATTACTTATTTGCTTGCAATTTCTAATTGCCCAAGTTACTCATACTAAGACCTTTTATCCTCTTGTAGCTCCCATCATCTTTTTTTAAGAAATTATTTATGCAGCTCTCAGGGACACCTTGTTATCACACTAAGAAAGGAAAACATCTTCAAAACACTGATGTTACATTGTCAGAATAGAAAACAAATAAAATAAAGGCCCAGTACATTATCCAGTCTGATATAAATTAATTCCAACAAACATACTTAAAATAGAGTCAGTTTCTCTGATAAAATTTTAAAAGGCAGCAATCAGTCCTTGGATTGTACAAGTGCAAAGGAACGCTCTCTCCCGTGGAATCACGACATCTCAGTATCTGCATGGGAAGTGCCAGTGTTCTGAGCCATCAGAACCTGGGGCAGGTACCAGAGCAGCCAGGTTCATACCGCTCCTTTTCCCTTCACGTTGCAGCTTGTTCCTGGCCTCTGACTGTTTGCTCGGCTGCTCTTCAGTGAATGTGAATACACCAGGCTGCCAGCAATGCTTATATTTAAGCCAATGGAATTTGTCCATGTGAAAATATAATCTCCACCAAAGACCATTCCAATATAAGTTATTAATATAGTCTTAATACAGCCAACTATTGTAGTTGTAAGAGCAGAATTATACTGCGTGCAGAGTACTGTTGCATACATCAAGATAAACCCCATCACACAGGAGAGGGTAAATTGCAAAAGGAAGAGTGTGTCTGCCCAGCCATCAAACTCCATTGCCTTTTGTGCATCTCCTGTGAAATATGAAATGGCCAAGGTGGGCAGAATCATGAACAGTGCATTATAATACAGCAGACCATATTTTCCCAGCTCTTTTGAATCTAATTTTTTTTCACGTATGCACCATTTGCTGCTGTAAGAACATCATTTACCAGAATAAAAACATATCCTTCCAGATCAAATGCCAAGTCAGAACTGGCAGCTACAAAGGCTCCAATAATCATTGCAAATACAGTCATTTTAATACTCCAAGAAAAGGTCTTCGTGAGTAAAACTACTTCAGCAAACATTGTAAACAGGATGGAGAACCTTCTCAGAACTGTAAACATGGGCAAGTTCAGTTTCTTTGTGCTGAACAGTCCCGTGATTTGGTTCCCAAAATATAGTAGAGGTAGTGGAAACGTCTTTCGAGGTACATTTCTGTCAAAGTCAGGAAACTTGACTATTCTGAGTGCTTTTCCCACCCAGAGAACGGCTACTGTGGCCACCATCTGTAGTTGGTGAGCAAGCTCTTGTTCACCACCACGATGAGGAAGGAGCTCACACCGTAGAAGCCAGCTGCCAACAGCTTCGGGAAGAGCTTCAGCGTTTTGGCCGGCAGTGTCAGCTCCCATCATCTTCCTTATAATTTAACTGGGAAACCAGTTATATTTAATTCACTTCTCAGTTTCCTGACGAGTCTCTTCCATGTGTCCCCACAACCATCACAGCTACACCATGCTCCTTCCAAATTTTGTAAATTCCATTTAACTTTGCCTTTCCAAAATGGGTTTATTGGCCATGAACTGTGGTTATTTGGGATTTTATAGACCATTATCCACTTCTCTTTAGCCTGGTTCTTTCCTTGCCTACTCCCCCTCCCACAGGTGCTGAGAACATGCTCACTCTCCCTTTCCCTTCTTCAGTCTCATATATCCTCTAGCTACTAAAAATGCTGGAAAAGCAATAGCACTTTAACATTAAAGGGGGCCTTACACAACCAAGCCTCCCTTATCCTTTCTTATTAGCAAAGACCTTAAATGGCAAACTGACTATGTTCTGGGCATTCTAAACTAGATACATGTTTCCACTCATCTACAAGTACATGATATCATTTAGCACAGATTCATTTCTTCTGTACTGATTATATTTCTTCCCAAATGAATTCACCAGAATAACTAAGGGGGAGAAATAGCTTCCTGTGGCATAAGATTGCTGAAATTACTACTGATGTCTCTTTATTGCCACCTCCTGGTAAAACGACAATATGGTTTATCTTTATCCCTGCAGTGGAAAAGGAAAAGGCAGTTTTAGGTATTTGATGTTTCTCAAGTACAGGATTACAATGTAAAAGAGAAAGGGAAATTTTTCTAAATAGGACTCCAGGGATTATTTCTTACTACATTATATATTGTAAATACAGGAGATTTTGGGGATATGTCAACTGTAATAAATTTGTGTCAACTGTAATAAAATTTAGGGGAAATTTCTAATTATTTACCACACTTATCAGAGTATATAGGTTCATATGTAGGATGCTACACAATATTTATAGGAAGTTTTTAAATCCATATACTTATGAGACGTGTTGAGTATTCCATTGCAATACTTTTGAACAACTTCTATACTTTTAGCAAGAAATTTATTTATTTTTTTCATTTGAATCTTTTTTTAATTGTAAAGGTGATGAATGGGGGCTACAGTTACATAAGTAAGGTAATGAGTATATTTCTTTTTAAACAGTTACCCCCCTCATTTTCTCCCACTTACTACTCCCCATTCCCCTCCCCCCACAAGTTGTAAAGCTCATTTCCAACAGTGTCTAGTGAGTACCATTGTTGCATCAGTTCATCCTTTGTCTTGCTGTTTCTGTGATAACCTTTCCCTTCTGTGGTTCACGTAAGTTTATGTACAAGACAAAGGGTACAAAAAAAACTAAAACAGAAACTAAAAATAGAAATAACTGAATACAGGACATAATAAGAATGTCTTGTTTCTAATTCCTGGCATTCATTTTGATATGTTTAGCAAGAAATTTAGAGGCCGACCATTTTTCTTTTCAGTCATAGTTCCAGTTGTTCCTATTTCCCTCTGCATATCCCCTAATTCAGGCATCTCAGGTTAGGTTTGTTCTTTCACTGTGTCTTTATTGCTTTCTGAGAGTCTCTATCAGTAAGACTGGCTTGCTTTAAGGAAGCTTTGCTGATTTCAAGGGAGGCATGTCAGCTGGAGTAATCAGGTAGTTGTTGGCTTTATATTTACAAATAAGGTCCCATCCGGTCAATTGCTTCTGGTCTTGAAGCACCTCAAGGGGTAGGCCTTTCCCTCCTCCATACACTTGACCTTCCTGTTCCTTCTGCCAGGAACAGCCTCTACTGGTTTTTGTATGACTGTGTTCTTCTCTCCCTTCATGTCTCAGTGAAAATGTTGCCTTCTAAAAGAAATGTTGCCTTCTATTCCTGCTTAACCAGATACCTTCTTATAACAGCCTACACTGTTCATTTTCTTTTAAAACAATCACATTTAGTCATTTTACTGACAAATTTCCTGGCATGTTTGCTGTGTATCCTACCATTATAACAAAGGTCTTGATGACGGAGACCTGCTGCACCAGCATTTAGCACCCATGAGGATTTGTGTCATAGAATACACAATTGACAGGGCTGGGAATATGGCCTAGTGGCAGGAGTGCTTGCCTCGTATACATGAAGCCCTGGGTTCGATTCCTCAGCACCACATATATAGAAAAAAGCCGGAAGTGGAGCTGTGGCTCAATGGGTAGAGTGCTAGCCTTGAGCAAAAAGAAGCCGGGGACAGTGCTCAAGCCTTGAGTCCACACCCTAGGACTGGCAACAAAAACTAAACAAATAAACAAAAGAATACACAACTGACTGTGTGGCAAATGATTTAGTTATTTTATTGTTCGTCTGTTTTAAAAAATGATCACATCCTTTAAGTTCAAATTTCTGTAGTATTTGTCTTCTATTTAACTTATTATATTTAATTTGTTAGACGTGATTAGTTAAAAATAAAGCACTTGATTTTTATTATTCATTTTATTTCTAAATATAAAGGTGTTCATTTAAAATACAATCCCTTTTTACCTTTTACTTATTAGCATTATCATTGATGTTAATAATGATTGTAGATAGTCTTTATCTCCTTCAACAAACATTCTTCAGCTTTTCTCATTTCTTTTCTTCCTTGCTTTTAAGTGGCAGCACTAGCATTGCTACCCAGAAGCAGAGCTAGACATGCCCCAATGATAGGTGATCATAAATCTCTTTTTATTCAGTGCTTCTATAGCTTTTTTTCTCTTTATGTTTTTTCAATAGATAAATGTACTTACTTCAGTCTTACACCTAATCGAAATCCAGGTGAGAGTGTTGGATATCTCTATCGTTATATATCGATTAACGTAGGTATCAGAAAGTTTATATCCACAAAGATAAAATTTAGCAATGGCTTTTTATCAGAGTTTCAGCTCATTTTAGAACAATGCTTATCTGCAAACCAACATATCAGATCCACATAGTTGCCTGGTTATGTATGCTTTTGAGGACTGCTCATAACATAGATTAACAAAAAACATAGGAAAAACTCCAAATAATTTTGAACATACCTGATACAGATAATGTCATGAGATGAATAAACCCAACTATTGGAATTGGAATATGCTTTTCTTCTTTAATAACTGACTTAAATTTATTTTCTTTCTAAGTTCTGAAGAGGGAAGAATGCTGTCTGATTTGAGGTTATTTTCACTTTTGTTCCTTGATTATGGAAACTGTCCAAGACCTGCCCTACAGGTAGGTCTTCGGGAATTAGCCTGACATACCCCAAGAATCAAGCTGCATTCCCCCTTTTCAGGAATTTGTCCTACTTCCTGCTTCAGAAATCCAGATTCCAGGGAAATCATTTGATCATCTAATTTTGGCAAGATTCCTTCACAGAAAAGCATTTCATCACTGAAGGAAGCAGTGTAGAATGCATACTTTTCCAGTCACTTACATTTGGAAAGACAGGAGGTTTCTTATTGGATAGGTTGAAGTCCCCAAAGAGGAAATTCTATAACCCAGATTTTGGCTCTAAGTCACTTGGCCCTATAATATTATTTATAGTAGAATTTCTCACCAGTCTTTTCTGAAAAAGACTGGCATATGTACTCCTTTGGGTAAAAGAATTCACCATTCTGCATGAGAATTTAATGCCTTTCACATCTTGTTATGCCCATTAAGATATTCTTAAAGCCCTTGTGATATCACAGAGGCTGAGGATGTGCCCTTTTACAGCTAGTTCTACTGTCACTATCCATAGAATACCATGAGCAAGCCACTTCTATACAGTCTTGCTTCTGCAAGGGGAAGGGCTAAAACAACTTCCACATTTTCAGTATGTAGTACCTTGACTAGGCTCAGCCACGTCTGTCTAATCTTGGCATCATTAGCAAACATGGTACAGAAAAGGCCAGACTCCAAAGTCATAATAGAGGAAAACACAGGCATTTTGTACAATCATATATTTCTATATTCCAGAACACATACTGCAGTGACAAAAATTCTTAGAATCTAGGAGACAGGGAATAAAGACTATGAACTTGTAAACTTCATTTTAGTTTCCTGAAAAAGTGATCCAGTTTGTCCCAATCAATACATTTCACTTCACTGTGAAGCTAGTGAATAAATCTGATGGCTAATTCCAATTTCATAGTTCTATTTAGGAATTTATACACAGTTTATGCACATGTCTATATCTTTAAGATGTCAATAACATCGGCATATGTTAAGGTATATTTTCTTCATCCAAAAGTATAATTGTAGGTGACTCAAGAACTGTAAATAAAAAATTATATGACATTTATGGTAAAGTCTTCTTTTTGGTAGTCTGAAATGAAAAGAGTATTTCCTTGTGTTTCTAAGGAAAGCTGTCCTTAAGAGTGGAGTTAGATGATCAAACCAATTTATTACTCAGCTACAATTTTTATCCAAACACTATGAATCTGGGCTTAACTGATGATCTGTTTTGGAGGCTAGAAGTCTGAGATCCAGTTAATGGCAAAGTTAGTTCTTTGTGAAGGCTGGGTCAGGCCACTACCCCTACCTTCTGGTATTTTTTTTCTGCCATCTTTAGTGTTCTGCTTATAAAAGCACCACTGTAATCTGCCTTAACCTTCGCATAGCAGCTCTCTTGTGTGTGCAAAATTTTCCTTTTCAATGGACATCAGCTCAGTTTGATGAGATCCCACTCTAATAACTTTATCTTAACCACGACAAGGGCTATTTTTTACATCAGGTCTCTTTCTGAGGCAGTGAGGGAGACTTCAGCATATGTGGTTTTGATGGCACCAGATCCGATTCATACGGAATCCCGTTCCTTTGCACACGTGCTCTCGGTTTGTGACACTTTTGTTCCACTGACTTTTTTTTTTTTTTTTGGCCAGTCCTGGGCCTTGGACTCAGGGCCTGAGCACTGTCCCTGGCTTCTTCCTGCTCAAGGCTAGCACTCTGCCACTTGAGCCACAGCGCCGCTTCTGGCCGTTTTCTGTATATGTGGTGCTGGGGAATCGAACCTAGGGCCTCGTGTATCCGAGGCAGGCACTCTTGCCACTAGGCTATATCCCCAGCCCCCATGTTCCACTGACTTTTTTTTTTTTTTTTGGCCAGTCCTGGGCCTTGGACTCAGGGCCTGAGCACTGTCCCTGGCTTCTTCCCGCTCAAGGCTAGCACTCTGCCACTTGAGCCACAGCGCCGCTTCTGGCCGTTTTCTGTATATGTGGTGCTGGGGAACCGAACCTAGGGCCTCATGTATCCGAGGCAGGCACTCTTGCCACTAGGCTATATCCCCAGCCCTGTTCCACTGACTTTTGAAGAAACTTATTTCTTGAATTCCAGCCACCTACAGATTTTGGTTAGTTTCATTCCATTTCTACCAGTGCACTGCGCACAAAACTTTTACTTGAACACTTACCAAGGACATCGTTTGTTGATGCGGGCGCACATCCGGAATGTGAGACCCCTGTCTTAGAAGTTTCATGTCCTTGCAGGTGCTCTGTATGTGTGCACGGAAGTAGGGTGGAAACTTGTTAGGGTTCGGGGGTCCCTTCAACTGGGAAAACGAGAAAATGATAGAAAACGGCACCGCACTGCTTGGGCCCAGACGACCAACAATACTCCTAACCTCTGTGCTAAGGATTAACCTCTGCACAGGGCCGCACTTTAGAAGATGCTCGAAGCCCGCTACCGCCCTCATTTCAATAAGCTCAGGACGGGAGGTTCTAGTATTTTTGGTCGTCTATAGTGCTTCCTTTGGTCTCCGGGCACGCTGTCCCATGGACAAAGGCCGAGCTACTAAACCAGTAACAAATTCCTCCCCAGGGCGTGGACGGCTCTCGAATCCATCTTTCTCCCTGGCGTCGGCAAGCAACTGGCACTCTAGCCCTTTCCCGGGATCCTGAGTGGGCGGAGCCAAGTTGTTTCCAAGGTGACGGAGCGACGCTCTCGGGTGTCGACTGAGCGGGTCTGAGCGAGGTTCCCAGAGGGCTTTGCGGCTTGGTTCCCCGGAGGCGCTCTCCATCATGGCGGGTGTCCTGAAGAAGGTGAGACGCCTGGAGGTCACTGTGGTGGTGGAGGCCATGGGGTGGAGGGAGCAAGACATCTCTTCCCACAGCGGTGGACGTCCTCGGGCCTGTCGAGGCGGGGACCTGGGCGGGGGACTTGTGCACTCCGTTCCGGCGATGGCCGGCTTAGCGGCCCTGCACGAACGCACAAGCCGGATCCAGTGGCCGGGCCGGAGCCGGGGGTCGCCGGGTGGGAAGGCCGGGCCGGGCCAGAGCTGGAGGTCGAGGAGTGGAAGGGCCAGGCCGGAGCCGGGGGTCGTGAGGTGGAGAGGCCTGGTCGGTGCCAGAGGTCGCAGGGAGGAGGGGTCGGGTCGGAGCTGGGGGTCGCGGGGTGGAGAGTCCGGGCTAGCCCGGCCGGAGCCGGGGATCGCGAGGTGGAGGGGCCGGGCGGGAGCCGGGGATCGCGAGGTGGAGGGGCCGGGCGGGAGCCGGGAATCGCGAGGTGGAGGGGCCGGGGGTCGCGGGGTGGAGAGGCCTGGGCTGGAGCTGCTGGTCGCCGGATCCAGATGCCGAGTTAGAGCCGAGGAGTGCGGGAGGGATGGAGAGGGCACGTTAGAATCAGGGAGTCGCGGGGCTTTGCTTTTCTTGGGCGGGATGCACGTGTGGAAACCGCAGTAAGCAGCTTGGTGATTCTCATTTTGTTTTTGAACAGACCACTGGCCTGGTGGGCATGGCTGTTTGCGACACTCCGCACGACGTACGTACTACCACTCACTGTTCTGTCCCCGTGGGTGCCTGAGTTTTCCCAGGAGGACGAACCCGGCCGTGGGAAAACGGGAGCTCATGTTCAATCACAACCCTCGTGAGGTTTTGGACTAGAGGGGTATCTACTTCGCTGAACCAATGTTGCTTCCCCGTCTCCCCCTTTTTTCCCGCCTTGCCAGGACCTCTTTACTGAGTCACTTTTCCCTAGAATTGTTTCTAGGCATTCTGGAAATTTCATTGCCCTCCAAATCTGCACCTCCATTTTTCACCCCTTTCCTTTCTTGGCCTTGTCACACACTTGGGCATGCTGCCTCCTTTTCCCTTCATTTAAAAATACTTCCATTTCAAAAAATAATAATAAAATTTACTGAGACTTAATATGTTTTCTGAGTACCATTCGAAATGACACAGCACCTTATAAAAGAGATGTTATTATCCACATTTTGCAGATGAGCAACGAAGACCTCTAGAAGGAAGTAACTTGTCTAGTACAATGAAGCAGTGAAGCCAGTGTGAACCTAGGCACTGAAATTCGAGTTAGCATGCTCCCTACCACTGCTTACTAATGTCCTCTCCAGATCTTTTCCTGTGTCTTCCACACACACCGATTTGCAGTGTTTACCATGTTATCTCCTGTCATTTCTAAAGTACCTTAGAGACTGGGACTGAGACCCATGTCCAGTTTGCCTTTATTTGCATTGTATATATTAATTGAGAACAAGGATGAAAGTTTAAGTCAACATTAAATCAGATTTAAAACCTTTTCATTAAATTACTTTTTAGTATACATTGTATGTGCTGCTTTTATTAAGAAGAGAATAGATTATAAATTTACGAAATCTTGAGGGAAATCCTTATAATTTTGTTGTTAAAATGTTTCCTTAAAATATCTTAAAAGTATTACCGGTGGGTGTTTTAGGTAGATAGGATTATCTGCAATAATACTTTATTTGTATCTATGCACACTGAAGTAAGCTAGACTATGACTGTGATGACTGTTGTGTGTAAGGAAAGCCACCTGTAAAATACATTGCACATAACACTTTGAGAAGTCATATTCCCACATAATGATTGCAGAACTAGAAAGAGGTAACTGATTAAAACCTAAGACTTCTATTATCATTTCCCTGACTAAAATTGAGAAAAAATGTGATTTGAAAAAACTCATAAATTGTGTTTGTGTGTTATCTGACAAGATTTATATTAGTACAAGTTGACCATTTTTCATCCACACCTGAAACTTGTCTCTTCTAACGTAATGCTACAAATGGGAAATCACATCTGGCTTCATGTAAAATAGTCAAAACACAGGCACACTTAAAAATTTCTTATAAAATTACCTTTTGGCTATGTGTATAAGGTGCATGTGAAAAAGATGAATTTTGGATTTTGACTTGGATCCCATGTCTAAGGTATCATATATAATGCAAGTTTCCAAATCCAAGGTAAACTTGAAATTCAAACACTTCTGCTCCGAAGCTTTCCAGATAAGAAATACTCAACCTGCTAGTAATATATTCTCTATTAGGGAACTTCATGTTCAAATAGATAAATAGCTGATGCTAAATATTCAGACTGCTTTTTTAGGAAGTACCATTTTTAGAAACTTTAAAGTTTATTTGCATATGAACTATACATGTATATGTGAATATCTATACACACACATACACACAAGTGAAACTAGCCACTGGCTAGAGTGCTTGCTTAGAATGCATATCCCAAGTCCCATCTCCTTTACTACAAACAAATGTTAAACTGATTGCAAATAAAGATAATTCTTAGGCTTATGTATATTTATAATTGTGTTTACAAATGAACTTTTGGTAAGTTAAGATTTGCCAAAGCACTTAAAAAAAAATCCAAACTGTCATTTGAGATAGATCCCAGGGCCTCATGCAGACTAGGCAATCACTTACCACTGAGCTATACCTTTAAACTCAGAACACCTTTTAGCATGTGACTGACTACCATACTGAAGTTTAGTTGAATGTGCTTCACAGTATGCTGTTTCATTGCTTTTTCTATTGAGCCTTTGGTGAAATTTAGCCATGTGGAACACAGTTGTAGTCACAAGCAAAAGCACTTAGTGATATATAATTTAATTTACTTTCACCATACAAATTATCTAATGGTTACTTTTAAATTTCTATTTAAGTTCAAGAAGGAAAAACTGAAAAAGAATTTGTAGTGCTTAGCACCTGAGTTGGGAAATACTGATTTTCTAAATGATTTTATTTCCTAGAAAGTTCATTAGCATGTCTTTTTCTTGTTAATATATTTTTGTCTTAGGTAAAACTTATGATACATATACATAAATAACACTTGTTTCCTAAGTTGCAAAGGATAGGAACAGGATATAGACACAAGAAAACTGTAGCAAAGAAGTTAAAAAGAAAAATAGATGTGAACCCTGTTTAAATTTTTTGTCTGTGAAATACTAAAAATATTCTGCCTAGAACATTGCAGGTCAGAATACAGTAAAGATATTTGCACATCCATGTTCATTGCTTCACTATTCACAATAGCCAAGTTAAAGAAACAGCCCAGATGTCCTACAATAGATGAGTGAATCGAAAAACCTGTGGTACATAGACACAATGGAAATTTACTCATCCATTAGAAAGAATACTATGTTATTTGCAGGGAAGTGGGTGGACCTAGAACAAATCAGAGAGAAATAGACATCATAAACTATACAGGACTCTGGGCACTCACCTACAAACAGATTAAATGAGGATACTCTTATCAGGAAATAAAGACGTCATTTTTGTTGGTAGTGGTGGTGCTTTTTTTCTTTTTTGTTTTTGGGGAGCCCATGGGAGGTGCAGAAAGGGAAGGAGTGAACAAATGGATTCATGGTATTCACTATACCCTGGAAAATGAACTATGCAACTTGAGGCATGACATTGTCTAAAATTAATTGTACTCATTACTTATAAAATGAAAACCCCTCTGTATATCATCTTAATAATTTTAATCATTGTAACCTAATAATTGCATTTTAAAAAGGGAAAATCTTTGTGCCTAATCTTTTTGATTTGTGTGCTTTTTCTTTTCAGAGGCTAACAATATTGTACACAAAGATTCTTGATGTTCTCGAACTACTCCCTAAAAATGCAGCATACAGAAAATATACAGAACAGATTACCAATGAGAAACTCAATATGGTTAAAGCTGTAAGTAGCTCTATCTAGTGTAACATTTAACAAAATATTTTCAGTTGCCTATTTTTCCTGCATATTTTGCACTTTTTAATTTGTATTCTCTTTTCATCCTACCATCAGTTCTTTCCTTTCATCTTATCTTCCATCCACACAGAGAACTTCTGCTTATTAAATGCTTTCTATATGCATAGCACTACTACAGTGCAAGAATAAGTTCAAGTCCCTGTCATGAAACTTTGTAACATTGTGGTTGTATCTTTTGTCTTTTTGTTTTCCTCAGTACTGGGGTTTGAATTCAGAGCCTTGCTATACAAGTTGTTCCCCTACTTGAGTCATACCCTAAGTCCATTTTTTTGCCTTACACTAATAGGATGCAATTTGAATTTCCACCTCTGATATATCTGGGGTGAGAGGCACAAATCACTGTGACCAGTTTAGATTTCTTTTGGAAAACATTTTAATAAAAGGCTGAATATCATGGTAATCCCAGCTGCTAGGAGGCAGAGATAAGGAAGATTGTGGTTCGACAGTATAGAGCTTACTGCAGTTTTTCATCAGGTGGTCACACCTGTTAGTACCAGTACCCAAAATGACCTCATAATATCAAAAGCTTGTCCTCTTTTTAATTCACCTAACAATAATTCTGCCTTAGGGTATTTATTTGGCCTGTTTTGGAACTTGTAGAAATTGAATAATCATTCTGCATTCGTTTTGTCTGATTTGTACTCAAACTTGAAAAAATCATCTCTACTGCTGTATAGTTACCATCTGTCCCCTATCATTGCCATATAGTTTTCTTTTACATCCAAATAACAAAATTTATTTGACCTAGTGTACATGGCCATTTGGGTTGTTTCAACGTTTAGGCTATGATTTGTATTGATGTAAACATTGTTGAACATTGTTTGTATGTGTGTCCTGCATTTTTATTTAATATATACCTGGTGGAGGAAGTTTTAGGTCATAAGATTTAATTTTAATGTTAGGACCCTTGAAAGAAAGAGAAAATAGTAAGAAAAAGTGATTTAAGCTGGGCACCAGTGGCTCAAACCTATAATCCTAGCTACTCAGGAGGCTGAGCTATGAGGACTGCAGTAAAAAGCCAAGACTGGGCAGGAATGTCTGGGCAAGAATATCTGTGAGACTCATATCTCCAATAAACTGCTCAGAAGTGGAAGTGGCACTTTCACTCAAGTGGTAGAGCTCTTGCCTAGAGCAAAAGAAGCTCAGGGACAGTGTCTAGGACCAGAGTTAAAGCCCCAAGACTGGCAAAAAATAAAAATAATCTATTGTAGAAAGACTGAATTTGCCATTCTATCTTATCTTGGAGAAGTATGTTAATAAATGCTTGGTTTTGAGTTACAATCCTCAGATCTCAGCCTCCCGAGTAGCCAGGATTATAGGCGTGAGCCACCAGCACCCAGCTATAGTTCTTTGTAAAATTGTTAAGACAGAAAAGCAGTAAAGTAGCAGAGATTAAATGGATTTTGACCAAATATTTGGTAATACCTTAAATGCATGATAAAAGCACACATTTGCTACTTATGCTTTTTATGTATGAACTTAAAAATATATTTACTTATTTTCCTTGAAATTACAGGAACCAGATGTTAAGAAGTTAGAAGACAAACTTGAGGGAGGCCAACTAGAAGAGGTGATTCTTCAGGTAAATAAAAATAAATCAAGCGTAGAGGTTTTTTAAATTTCAAATGTGCCTTTTATATATAATACACAACTAATTTTCTAGAAGGAAATAAAAACCAAATTTACTTATATAATGACATATAAAATATAAGATGACATTGAAAATGTACTTCTAACCTGAAAATTATTAGTGATCGAATAGTTAGCATATTCTTTTTTTCAATTAGTTTAGTAAGAGTGCTAGTTATTTTGTTACTTATCTTTTTAGATACAATTTTAAGAGCTTAGTATATTTTTTCAATATGTGAAAAAAACATGTTCTGAATCAAAAACTAAAATAATATCCTTTTTTTAGTTATTGGAACTTTTGACCAAATTAAACTTTCTAAATTTGCACAACATATGGTTGAGACCTTTATTTTGTCTTATTGTCCATATGCTTATCTTGACAAATCACAGTATATGGACACTACCACATGGTACCACATAAAACAGACACAATTTTATACGGCAGTTAAAAAGTATAAGAGGAATTGGTTTAATATTTCCTGTTTACCTGCTGTTTTCCTGCATTCTATGGATCACCATTTTACAAATCGTGAATCTCAAGTAATTAACTGTAAGTCATGACATTAGTAAGGTGAAATTATGATTAGCCTTTTTTTCCCAAGAACAATAGAAATTGGGAAATGCTACAATTAGTAAAATAACTATTTTATGTATTTATTTTAATTATATGTGTGTATTAAGGATACTATAATATAAAGTAGTTCTCCCTTATTAGAGTTTGGCTTTTTTTGATTTCAGTTACCTGAAAATACTAAATTAATAACTACAAGAATGAACAGTTCATAAGAATTCAAAAGTATAAAATTGCATGCTGTTCTGAGTAGCTTGATGAAATATCACAGTTTCATTTCATCTTGCCTGGGATGTTAATCTTCCCCTTGTTACAAACTAAACTACCTATCCATTAGTTACTTGGTAGTTCTCTCAATTATCACATTAACTATCATAGTATTTTAGTATTTGTGTTCAAACCTTATTTTATTACTGTTTACAAACTAAACTACCTATCCATTAGTTACTTGGTAGTTCTCTCAATTATCACATTAACTATCATAGTATTTTAGTATTTGTGTTCAAACCTTATTTTATTACTGTTACTCTTAAACTCTGCCTAATTTATAAATTAAACTTTTAAGTGTTTTTGTATAGGAAAAATTATCACATATAGGGTTCAGTCTTATACACTGATTCACTCATCCAACTGTGATCTTGGAATGTACCCCCATGGATAAGAAAAGACACCGTATCATTTTTTTTTTTTAACTCTAGGTCATGGCAAAGAAAGGTGAAGAGACATAGATAGCTCTCATCCTCAGAGAACTTGTACAACCCAATAAAGATGGAAAATTTAACAACCAGACTTTTAACATGGCAATTATAGCAGATTGCAATCAAATAGAAGAAGTCAAGAGATACTTTTTTTTACCTGATAATTATAAACCTATAAGAATTAAGGAATTAGATAATGTTCAGAATTTGATGTTGGATAAACTGATGTATTAATATGAAAGTCATAGTTCTAATAGTTAAATTTCTTTGATTAGTTCTGGTCAGTACCTGTTGGACAGTCGATTTATCTTTAAACCTTTTCTTTGTTGTTGTTAACAGGCTGAAAAGGAACTAAGTCTGGCAAAAAAAATGCTAGTGTGGAAACCATGGGAGCCATTAGTGGAAGAGCCTCCTGCCAACCAGTGGAAATGGCCAATATAAGCATTGCCAAAAGTCTTTCATGGGCTAATGGGAAACTAATGTAATTAAATATTCTGTTATATTAAAAGTGTGTCTATTTTGATTAAGAAAACTGAGACAGGACATACTTAGGAGACTTGTTAGTGATTATGGTACTCGTGTTTTGTGAATTGTACAGTATTCTCTCAGATTATTTCAAAGATGGTGTTTCTTTGAACAGGAAGGGTGTGGTAGGATTGGACAGTTAATTGATACAGTTTCTACAGATACACTATTCGCAGACCTAAATTTTTTATTTTGGAAAACCGGCAAAATGGAATTTTTTTTATTGTCTAAATGAATTTATTGCTAACTCAAAAGCAACCATGAGTGAAGATGTTCAATTACGAGAAAAGTGTCAAAAAATAGTTTGTGATAAAATTTTAAATTGTGGTTAACCTTGTTGGCTTTGATTTTATGTACAAAGCAAAATTAAAATATATAAATACGTATTGACTCAATGTGATTTTACTTTAGGCTGACATTTGAATTCTATTATTTTCATGTTTTCTATTTCATTGTTATTTTGCCATCTTTAAAAGCTATCCAATGACAACTCATTATGCAATTGAAGACCTTAATTTAGCAGTTCTAAGATTTTTATTGTTAGAAAAGTGGTTGGAAAATCTTTCCATTTGTCTCATTTAAGAAAGTTAGCTTTCTGGCCCTTAGCCTTCAGTTTTATTAATCAACAAAATCAGGTTAGAATTTCTTGGAGAAAATAACAAGTAACCAGAGTTTCTAAAGTTCCCTTGGTATACTATTAGGCTATTTATTTTTAGCATTTGATTCACAATGGACTTCAAATTAAAATTACAAGCAAGCTTTCGTGGTTTCTCAATATAAGTGTAGACAGGTATCAGACAAGAAAAATACTGTCCAATGAAAGAAATTGGAAAGCTTAAGGATAAAAATAAAATTGTTTTTCATGTGTCCTACTCTTTCTAGCCTTGTTATTTTCATATACCCAGTTAAACTTAACTTTCATATTTATTTTCTCATGGTAAATCTTGCAGAATTAGAAAATTTGTGGTTTTCCTTTTCTCTAGTGTGTTTCTTTCCTACAGCTATCATGGTAATGTGAGGTAAATACCAATTACTGAGTTGATTGCAAGAAGGGATGTGGAGAAATGAAAGAGGGAGATTCTTATGGAAACGGAAAAGGGTTCTTATTCCTGCAATTCTGACCCCATCATGAACTCGGTCACCCGCTGTGAAAGAAGCAAACTTATAAATTATAACTCCTGCTTTCAGTTCTAAAATTTAATGTACAGTGTATGTACTAAAGTTAGGATGCGTTCAAGCTGATTTTACTTTTTTAATTTAATTTTATTGTCAAGGTGATCTACAGAGGGGTTACAGTTGTGTGCATAAGGTAGTACATTTCTTGTCAAACTTGTTACCCCCTCTTTTTTCTCTCACTTTCCCTCTTCCCATGCAAGTTGTACAGTTAATTTCTACCATATTGTCTTGTGAGTATCGCTGTTGCATTGCATTGGTTTTCCCTTTATCCTTTATCTTACCATTTCGAGGTTCCTCTTCCCTTCATATTCAGATAAACATATATGTTACTGGGGTACCAAAATCAAATACAGTGACAACAGAGGCTAAACCATAGGGAAGATAAAAGAAATAATTTAGATTTTAAATATTGTTACAAATAGAACTTTACGTTTGCATAAGAATTACTAGTTGTGGAAAACTGGCATGTATATGGGAAACTATGGCTTTGTATTTTCATTCTCTAAGTAATTTGAAAAAAAAATCTAAACTTGAGTTTCTGAGATCATTTCCAAAACAATCTTTAGGACCTAACATATATATATATATTATATTTTAAATAATTTCTAATTTATTGCTTATTTGTATCAAGATAGATTCAATCAGGTGCAATAAAGTAGAAATACTTAAATGATTTTTTTTATAGAGCCACTAGGTGGCATTTTTGAAAAAATAGCAGTTAAGAGAAATACTTAATGCTGAGGTGAATAAAGGTGTCTCATGAAAAGTAAAGGAAAGTTACTTTGGATAGCCAAAATGTATGGCTTAATGATGAAAAGTAAAATACAAAATGTTACCATAAAAGTACTCTCCCACTTTTGAATTGAGAATCTATTGCTGTTTCATTTTGCATTTGTGTGTGTGTGTGTGTGTGTGTGTGTGTGTGTGTGTGTGTGTGTGTGTGTATGACCTACTACTTTCAGGTGCTAATTAACTTTCCATCTGTGTGAACTACCCTACATTTTTAGGGTAGCTTCTATTGTAGGATAGAGTTGTGTGACATCAACTTCATAGCAAACTAAAAGTAAAACATAGTTAGTAGGTATCAAGTCTTCTAATCTCACTTCCTACCTCTTTCCCTAACCATAGGGTTTTCATGGACAGTGAATGATACAATTTGAAGAATAGAGTCAGAAAATAAATATTAAAGCTAATGGAATTCTTATTATTAGTAGAGTTTAAGTTACATTATGACTTTGGAGAAAATCTGGGCTTCCTGTGAAAGGACTAATATTAGTATAGGTGAGTGTCCTTTCTTGAGGTGCTCTTTCTCTTCTCCATCCATGTGAAGAAGTGATTAAAATACATTTTTACATTATTACTGAAGTGAAGCCAATTTTATCTGAGAACATAACATTTCATATTCTAATAGTTTTCAATGATTATCACTCCTCCCTCTACCCCAGTAAGATTGAAGTTAGTAAGATCTTAGAATCCAGCTTTAGTGGCTCAGAGACCTATAATCTCGGCTACTCAAGAAACTGACTTGAGAATCAAGGTTCAAGCCAGGCTTGAGTCTGGGCTCAAGTCCTCAAGACTCTTACCTCCAAATTCTCAAGATTCCTACCTCCAATTAACCACCAAAGGTGCCGAAGTGGAGGTGTGGCTTAAGTTGTAGAACACCAGTTCTAAATGAAATAAGAATGTGAGGCCATGATGCCCCAGTAATGGCATCTTAAATTAAAAAATCAATAAATACATAAAATCACTGGAAAGATGAGACTGAAATTCTAGCAGAGTGGTACAGGTACAAAGGGATGAAGATAATGATCAATATGAATGTGGAAATGGACTTGTGCTATGTATAACAAAATGTGAATGCAGCATCCCTTTAAAGTGCTAAAGGGTGTTAAACATAGTAGCCTTGATTAGTGGCTTTAAAAATCTCTGCTTTGTAGTCAGACCACTTGGTTCTAATCCTGATTTCCATATCAGAACTCTGTGAGTTGTAAAAGTTCCTCAAAAAATAGTTTTAGGGAATAAATCAGAAATATACATAATTAATAATGATGCTTACTGATAGCTGCAGCCACAGGAAATTTGTTACTATCTTTGCAAGAACATACTTCATCTTTTTTCTCAACAATTAAGAGAAATATTTAATTAAAAAATACTTCCTTAAAGAATTTCGTAGAGGGAGTGGAGAGAGCTCTTGAACTTTAGTATTTAACAAATGCTTGACTTATCTTTAACATAAGGTGAACGTTTTCCCAGTTTCTCCCTTTTCTCTTGGCTTCCAAGAACTTGAAAGCTAAGTCCTAAATTAAACAAAACAAGCACTTACTGATGTGCACCTGTGTTCTCTTTTGTCAGTTTCTTGTCTCTCATTTGATAGTTACAGTTTCTCTGGATTCTGGAGTTTTAAAAATGTCTGCCAGCTTAAATTGCTGGGTTTTTGTTTGTTTGTTTGTTTGTTTGTTTTTAGTATAAGAGCAGTCTTGGAGAAAGTTTAGCATCCCAGACTCTTTCAAATCCAGGTTTCCAGCGGGTGACAACCCTTATCTCTGTCTCCTCCCCTTTCCCTGGGGGAGGGTCCTGTGCAGTGGGCAGTACCTTAGCTGGAGCTGGTGGAGGTGGGGCCAGGACCGTTGCTAGGATACAGCCAGCAACAGAGCTCTTGGCGGGTGCAGAAGGTCGTTTGCCAGGACTGAGGAAACTACTTCCCCCCCCCCCCCCGACCCCCCAGAAGCTGCGATTCTTATCCAGGTAGGAGGACAGATTTTTGGCTAGTCTCTTCTGGCCAGCTCCTGACCCAGTCTTGTGCCGGTGACCCCAAAGGTGGATGGACTGTGTGAGATGCCGGTCCTGTCAGTCAAGAATGCCTTTCCACCTTTGAGGTGTTAAACACCTTGTAAAAGCATCTTGGCTCGCTTCCTAGCTTCTTCTTTCTGATTTGGAATCTGACAGCAACAGGGGCCAGTGAGGATGGGTACCGCTCCGCACACGCCGATTGCTCCTGGGGGTAACACTGCACAAGTGAGACTGGGCATACACAGATCCGCCCTTAGCGAATGTGTATCCTTCCCCGGAGATTATTTACAGTCTGTAGTAAATCCAGGGCTTTCAGACTTTCCTGGCCAGGCAACCCTGTCTCTCCCATCCATGATCATCTTTAAATAACGTTAAAAAAAATCAACAGGCCTACTTAGTAGAAGGGCGACCGGATCTGTGCCTTGTATACTAGTATTACAGATGATTCAAGTTTTAAATGGTAAGAGGTGAAAACATGAATAATAAGTGAGAGAGGGATTTTTAATGCCAAGGTAACACACAGCTTTTTGTTTTTAAACAATGATTAAACCGTGTGAAAGGATCATACCTTAATGTTTAAACAAACAAAAATGAACAGGAAATGCCTTCCATCACTGGGTCACCTTCCAGAAGCAGTCTATGCATCTACCAATATGTAGTTGCACTTGTGACATTGTGTATGCTGTTTTACAACTAACACTCTACATCTTGGAATCATTTCTGTATTTACAGGCCATAACATTGTATGTATGTATGTATGTATGTATGTATGTATGTATGTACATATGAACATATCTGTATTTACAGGCCATAACATTGTATGTATGTATGTATGTATGTACATATCTGTATTTACAGGCCAATGTGTGTGTATGTATGTATCTGTATTTACAGGCCATAACAATGTACATATTATGTATATACATATGTATGTATGTACATGTCTGTATTTACAGGCCATAACATTGTATGTATGTATGTACATATGTATGTATGTATGACTATATGTATTTGTCTCATTGTGATATGTTTCTAAATATATCTTCAAATATGGAAATTCATAAGTAAACAGATGGATACATTTTCTTATCTAATAATCTATAAACTAGATTCCCTAATGGGAAATATAATTGTAACACACAATAGGGGATATTTAATTAAAACTCATAATAAAATACTAGGATGTAAGGAAATGTCAAAGGGGTTTTTGGGGGGCACTATATGGTGCTGTCACTTTAGAAATCAATTTGATAACATATGAAACTGTAACCTCTCTGTACATTAGTTTGATAATAAAAATTTGGAAAAAATCATTTGATATGATTTAACAGAAGATCTGCCTGCCATTTGATTTATTCACTCTAATTAGAGGAGTGTATCTTATAATGTGCTCACACATGTAGTCAGATACACACACACACACACACACACACACACACATCTCATTCATAATAGCCCTATTTCTAGCATTAAGAAACCAGAGACAGGGTGAATGTCCATCAATAGAGGAACAGTTGAATTTAATGCGATCTATCCCTGAGATGAAATTGCAATGTACTTTTTGGAAAAATTGAATATGAGGGCTGGGGATGTGGCTTAGTGGTAGCGTGCTTGCCTAGCATGCGTGAAGTCCTGGGTTCGCTTCCTCAGCACCACACCAACAGAAAAAGCCAGAAGTAGCCCTGTGGCTCAAGGGGCAGAGCGCTAGCCTTGAGCAAAAAGAAGATAGGGACAGTGCTCAGGCCCTGAGTTCAATCCTCAGGACTAGCAAAACAAACAAACAAACAGAAAAAAAGAATATGAATTCGATGTTTAAGTAGAAATAAAAGTTAAGGAATGCTAAGAATATAGTAAGGGGTAAATAAGTTCCAAAGCAGAATTAAAATTTAAATCGGTATAGAAAGCCGGATGTGGATCAGTGATCTCTGCTCCAATCTATGAGAGCAGAGCTAATGCAGAATGTACAGTTACAGGGGAGCTGGCTGGCCTACTGAAGCTTCTAATCATTTTTAATGCCAGAGCATAAATACCATGCTGGTTTAATAATCAGCATTTCAACAAACACTTTTAAGAAGATTAAGTGATGGGTGATTCTTTAAGGTACTTTCTCACATGTTCACTGAATATTGCTCTCATAATTCTTGTCCTATTTGTGTTTTTAATTTGTTTTTCTGTTTTCTGTTTTTTAATTAAAATATCAATGTTCTTAACTTGATGCCTATCTTTAATGACATAACAACCATCTAAAAACGTCATTGTATATAAGCAAAGATCTTGCTTTTGGTGTAGAAACTCTTATATAGGTAGTAAATGTATTTCTTTTTTTTTTAAATGTAGGAAAATGTCTGACCAAGAGGCTGAGTCAATGGCGGAAAGCGATGAAGCTGCAGCTCTTTCAGAACAACTCCAGGAGTCATATCTAATGGAAGAGCAAGAATTTGAATGTGAAGAATTCACTGATGGGGATGAAGCACTTGCTCCTAGTGAATACACAATTCCAATTTCAGAATCATACTATAATCCTGCACCAGAGGAGAGGAAGTCCTCAATTAAATCCTTAGTTACCCTTGAACAGCAAAAAATGCGATATGAGATGGAGTCAGATCAAGAATTTCTAAGTGATGACAATCTTACCTTTCTGAATAGAATAAAGGCTGTCAAGGAATCTCTGCATGTAGCTGCAAAGGAGTCTGCAGT
Organism: Perognathus longimembris pacificus; assembly: GCF_023159225.1. Taxonomy (NCBI): domain Eukaryota; kingdom Metazoa; phylum Chordata; class Mammalia; order Rodentia; family Heteromyidae; genus Perognathus; species Perognathus longimembris. The sequence goes on along the minus strand of NC_063162.1, from coordinate 131,494,834 downwards.
AACAGGTATGTCCTAGAGAACAAAGGGTATTTATTTTCTCATTTCTACTAACAGGTGCTTTTCCTTGCTTGAATACGTGTGTGTTTTTGTTTGAAGACGTCGTCATGTTCCATGCTACTCTCCCTTGCAAATCAAACTTCCATAATTGTATCCCTTGAATCTCTGTGTTTTCTTTGGCAGTATCTATTCTTCTTCCATAAGTGACCTAGGAAAATGGCAACTCAACTCTTAAGTGTAACTGAATTCCTTTCACATAATAATTTGGAAATGATTGTAGGACATAGCTAGCAAAAGGTGGGAGATTCATATTCAGTGTTCATTTCACATTTCATGTTGCTTTTACATATTTATGCAGTCTGCTTAGTGTTAACCAACCTTACCGTTAGCTTTGGAAAAATTACCATCTTTCATTGTAGGTCAGTTTTGAAGACATCCACAAAACAGTGTGGAGAGTTGGTAGGAATTACTACATTGTTGATAATAGAACAATGGTGGCAACAAGGTGGTTGGGTAGAAAGGCATAAGTCACTACTTCTTTTCTTCCTTGTCCTTGAGTTCTGAGAGTTTCCTCCCATAGGGTAAAGAACATGGGACATCATTTAACGATAGTAATGTTAGCTTACCTTATTCGGTAAAATGTAGCATTTGAATATAGCAGAGTGGTTCATGATTGTGTGGGCATACAAAAAAATGAATGGCAAGGAAGGAGAGAAAAATAATGAAGTCATTATATAAGATCTAAATACAACTCAATTTCATTATTCAAGGTAAGTTGTTTTGTTTTTATTTGTCAGTCCTGGAACTTGAACTTAGAGCCTAGGCACTGTCCCTGAGCTCTTTCACTCAAGGCTAATGCTCTACCAATTTGAGCCACAGCTCCACTTCCATTTTTCTGGTAGTTAATTGGAGGTAAGAGATTCAGGGACTTTCCTACTTAGGCTGGCTTTGAACTGTGATCCTTACATCTCAGCCTCTGAGTTGTTAGGATTACAGGGTGAGCCAGTAGCACCCGGCCTTTACATAAGACATGCATTAGTATCAACTGCCATATGTTGTCCAAAGAGAGTCTCTTTATAAGAAGAGAGAGTCCAATATAGTCAATAAGAAAACCGTTTGTGAACAGGTTAAAAAAAAAAAGAGGTTTCCTGGTTAATGTGAAAGGAAGAGCAGCACCTTTTCTAAAAAACAACAACAACAAAAAAAAACTCCTCGCACTGTGTGAAATGCACTACTGTGCTGCACAGAAACACAGTTGCTCCTAATTTGTGGTCCTGACTTGTCACAGCCAGAAATGAATGTTCTGAATGTTAAATGAATGTTAAATCATATGTTTATCAGGTAAAAACTTAGAGGACACAATGATAAACTAACAGTGTAGCTCAAATCCTCAGACTTAGAAAAGATCCCAAGCTTCTGATGCTGTTTTTTTTTTTAAATTATAATTACTTATTTATTGTTAAAGTGATGTACAGGGGGATTACAGTTTCATATATAAGACCATGGGTACATTTCTTGTACTATTTGTTACCTCCTTCCTCACTCCTAAGCTAACCTCTCCACAAGGCCAGCTCAGGCTACCCAGGCATCTTCTGAGCCATAAGACCTCTGGGTTCCACACGCACCAGTCTTCCCAAGGATCTGCAAGGAGGCTGAATGCAAAAAACCAAAGCAGGTACCATTTCCTGAGGCCTTGATGGTTCATCTTGCTTATCTTGACTGCTGGAAATAAAGGAACATTTGCACATGAAGCCTAAAGTACTTTGAATTTCCTCAAAGTATGTCACCTACAGCCAGGAAAGACCCTGCTTCTCCACAGGAGCAACTTAGGGCTCTTTATTTGTCAAAAAATCTTTTCCAAAGACTGAAGGGTTTTGAAGAAATTTCATCACAACTGATAGGTCTTCCTCACAACCACGAAGATTTCACAGGGATAATGAGGGTGTAGGCAGCAGAAAAGGGACTAGTATACTATTAGGATTGCCCTTTCTCCCAGATGCCCTGGGAACATACAGTAGCTACGAAAGGCTAATATTGCCGTGCCAGGAAAATCATGAATGAATAATTCACTTTTAATTTATGGAATATTCAGAACAAAGTTTTGCTTCCTTAACCCTGTCACTGGTCAATCTCCCTGCCTGTGCCAGACATTTAGGCTAGAACACCATATGTATTATTATGTATTCCTCTAATGTGGTAAATAATAACAAACCCATAGTCACCTAGAAAATGTTGCCTTGGTCCTTACTTCCTGAACATTATAAATCTTTTAGTGTACCTCCCTTTCCCAGAGCTCAACAAGCCTCTAGTATAAAAGTTTTAAAAACTTTTTCATTAATCACAATGTTTAAAATGAATTACAACTTTCTGTGCCCTCAAAATAATTAAAATCACAACTAATCATAACTTTTAAAACTAATCACAACTTTCTATACCTATAATACAATTAAAATGGACTTCTGATGTGTTAATTAATATGTTTAACATCTGACTGTATCCTTTTTGTTCATATAGATTTGTAAGAAAAGTTTTTAACAAGCTTAAGTAATTCTAATCTTGCTAATGCGTAAATCCTGTAATGGGATTGATTGTTAATGTATATCTCATGTAGCTTTATGAAAATGTCATGTTTGGCATCTAGAAATATATTTTTTGACTTTTAATATGCATTTTATGTTCCATGTTAATATGTATTCTTTATTGATATTTAAAGTCTATAGATGTAAAAGAAAAAAGTTCACACTCTGTAATAGTTTTTTTTTTTTTTTTGTGGTTGGTTGTGGGGCTTGAGCGCTGTCCCTAAACCTCTTTGTACTCAATGATAGGCTAGTGCTTTACCACTTGAGACACAGCACTGCTTCTGGGTTTTGAGTAGTTATTTGGAGATAAGAGTTTCATAGGGACTTTTCTGCCTGTCTGGCTTCAAACCGCAATCCTCAGATCTCACTCTCCTGAACAGCTAGGATTACATGGGTGAGCCACCAGTGCCTGGCTCATAATAGTTTTAAAGACTATTTCTTTTCTGTAATTTGGGAAGAATAATCATTTGATGCTGCTGCTTTCATTTTCATCACCCAAGTAACTCCATCTTGTGTTTTGTATAGTGGAGTGTAAGGTAGACAATGCCAGTAATTGTGTAAAGTGTTTGTAGTGGGGAGTAAATCATATATTGTCATTTTGTAATTTATTTTATTGTAAAGGTGATGTACAGAAGGGTTACAGTTACATAAGTAAGGTAATGAATATATTTGTTTTTGAATAGTGTTACCCCCTCCCTCATTTTCTCCCACTTTCTCTTCCTCTCCATTCTCTGCCTCTGTCCCCCCCCCAAGTTGTAAGGTTTATAGTGTCTAGTAAGTATAGCTGTTGCGTTGGTTCATTCTTTGTGACTCCCCTATCCTTCCCCAAATCAAACAAACTTATGTACAAGATAAAGGGTACTAAAATCAGAAACAGTGACCATAGGGAATAAAACAGAGGAGAAAAAAAGAAAGACAAAAGTATCTGCAAAGAGTACACTAGCAAACAAAACCAAAACCAAACAACAACAACCTCTTTTTCCATATCATGGAATTCATTTTGATCAGCATCATTTTATATGGTCATATGTACATACCTGTTGGGCTATTGTGATTCTCTGCTAGGACTATCCTAGACACATACTAATTATTACAAGTGAGGGAAAACATGCAACCTGTGTTTCTTTGAGTCTGGCTTGTTTCACTTACTGATTTTTTTCTCCCAAGTCTTTCCATTTTTCAAAGCAAAAGTTTGTGGCTCAGTTTTCAGTCCATTCTTTTCTACAGTTGTGTGTGGTGAAGAATGCAGCAACCTGTATTCTGTGTGGTTAATAACCAGCTTATTAGGAGTGAAAGTGTGACTTAGCAAGCCTGAGACTCAGTTCAAACCCCAGTACCACAAAGACAAAAATAATAGCATTCCCAGCTACTTAAGAGGGAGAGATTGGGGGAATCACTGAGTCTAGCCTCAACAAAAAGTGAGTGGGACCCCATCACAATAAATAAGCTGAGTGTAGAGATGGGTACCTGTCATTCCTTCAACATGGGGCATGGCAGGTAGGAGGACAAGAGAATCATTGTCTGAAGCTAAGCCCCAAAGGGAGGAAACAACTGGAAACCCTGCTTGGAATATAAAGCAAAAAAGAGCTGTGGACAAAGCTCAAGATCCTGTCTAGCAAACATGACATCCTGAGTTCAAACACTACACACACACACACACACACACACACACACACACACACACACACACACTCTGCCTGTTATTCTGTACCTGATTGTAGAGGGTAAATAAATTGTAGGCACTTGCTGTATTTGACTGTGATTATATCCTTTCTCTTTTTTTCCTACAGTGAAAGTTATACTTATTCCTGTTGGCCAGGAAATTACAATGTCTTTTAAAGTTGACTGCATGATTAAACACCTCAAGGATCATTTTTCACAGTTATTAGGTATCCCAGCCTATGCACTGCAGGTGAGGTATGCAGGTAAGTTTGGAAGCAAATCCATTTATCAAGACTTTTCAAGTTTGATCATGTAAACAATCTACATTTCTGATTTCATTAATGAAATGTTTCAATATTTACTACACTAGCACAATATAGCTTTGTATTCATTCAGTTAACACATTTCTATTGAAGACCTATTCTGTCCTAGATACTTTGGTAAGAACTTAAGAGTCACAAAATGCGATTCATGTTCTCAATTTGTTTCAGAACAGTAAGGAAGCATGTAATAGCTACAAAGAATGTGCAAATGTTAAAATGAAATTATGTCCAAAGAGGAACCTGGAAGATTTTAGAAGTTTTGATTTATAAAATAGTTATACTTTTGCTAAATTTCAAAGGGATGAGAAAACCTGGTGCTCTTGGAGAGTGTTAAAAGTTTTAACCAGACATTGGTAACTCATACCTGTAATCCTAGCTACTTGGAGCACCAGCCTGGGCAGAAAATGCAAAAAGATTCCTGTCTCTAATTAACTAGCAAAAAGAAAGAAGTGGAGGTATGACTGAAGTGGTAGATCACTAGCCTTTGGCGAAACAAAAAATCAATTGAGAGTTTGAAAATATTTTCCAAGTTTGCTACATATTGATATATGATATCAGGTGTATTAATAGTTTGTGAATGATATTGAAAAGCCAAATTGAACTTATGTAGCCTTGTGTCATGGTCAGATATAGTCTTCATACCTCTGAGAGTACTAAATTTTTGTTTTTATAGAATGTATGTGAAGAAATTCTCATATTTTAGCTTATAAAGTTCTGTTATTGACCTACAAAATGTTAAAAAGGCATCCAGAAAGAAAATAATTCAGTTTCAAAACTGAAAAAGAAAGCATGATAGTCAATGTATGTACTTTTTTAAATTTAAGATGTATTGAAATAACTGATTACAGATTGATTGGGAAAACAAGGTCAAAATCTAAACACTTAATAACAATAGTGATCATGCATGATGATCAGGATGCTTAGTTTATTGAGTCCCTACTAGGTTTTAGAATTTTTATAAGCTATTTGGTCTGCTTTATCACTTAATCCGTGTACCCAGCCTCTAGGGTAGGTAGTAGTATCACTATCATTATGGTTGGTGCTGTTATTTTTCTTTGACAGAAGCAATCTAAAACTCAGGGAACCTCTGTAAAGTCATACATCTGACAAGTGGTAGTATGAAGTAAAAGGTAGATCTGACTCCAAAGAGGGAATTAAAAACTTAAATTATAAATCAAAGGTGAAGTTCAACACTGGAAAGGACAAAGCTTTGACCCTGGGATAGCTCCCTGGTGGTACTAAGATCTCCCTATCTTTTGACCTTCCTTCTCTATGAGTACTAGGTATTTCCACAGGGTAACACTTCATGTCAGTAGTAACAGCAAGATCGTGATTCTCTGCCAGATATCTCAGAAGACAGGTGCTAAGGAACAGTGTTAGGCTAAAAAGAGGTGGATACAAACTCCTTAAAATGTGCATATGTACTTAGCCATTGCTATAGCTTATAGTACATCACAGAGACTCTAGTGAATAACAAGGTATTGTATAATTGCTGGGTGCCAGTGGCTCAAGCTTACTGTAGGATATCACTTAGAGGCTGGGATCTGGGGACTGTGGTTCAAAGCCAGCTCAAGCAGGAAAATCTGTGAGAGTCTTTTCTCCACTAAACTATAAAAATAAAAGAAAGAAGCCAGAAGTGGAACAAGTGGTAGAGCACTAACCTTGAGTAAAAGAGGCTCAAGGACAAAGCTCAAGCCCCAGGACTGGTACACACACACACACACACACACACACACACACACACACACACACACACACTATAATTGAAAATGTCAAATATAACACATTCTTAGTGTTCACATAAAAATGAGTACTTGGGTAATAAATATATAAATTATTTTGATTTATCCAATCCTCATTGTCTACATGCATCAAACTATCATATGTGCAACTTAAAATACACACAATTTTCTTGCTCCATTAAAAGCAACACTAAAAAGAAGCAACCATTTCTTTGTTTTTTAGGAAAAATTCTTAAAGACAAGGATTGCTTCATACAGCAAGGAGTTAAGCCAACAGAAACTGTACAAGTAGAAATAATGTCTACATGTACAGATATACATCCAATGAGAAGAATAGAAGGATTGCAGGAGTTTTCTAAAATCATGACAGTCAGTGTACAAACTGGTGAGCTACTTCCTGCCTTTCAGCTGAAGCAATTGAGTCCCTTTGTAGCTGAATTTCATTCAGTCTTGGTTTTATCCCCATAGGCACTAATCAGTTCAAGGACATCACAGTGGAGTTTATAAAATCTGACTTCCACAAGCCATTTCTTGGTGGCTTTAGACATAAGATAACAGGAACAGAATACCACAATGCTGGAACGCAAACTGTGCCTAGAAAGGTTTTCCATAAACCCAATCGGTTTTGTAGAGACACACAGGTGAGTGTTTTCATATTTACATTTAGGTTTACAAAATTTAAAAAAATCAACAACTTTAAAGAATTAATGGTTCTCTCAAATGTCCTAGGTATGAGATTTAATATTGTAAAGGAAAACTGGAGTGTGTAGAAAAACATTTTTTAAAAAACGTGTATATTGTGGACTCTTCTTTTAAATTTTACTATATTATTTTAGACAGTTATTGAGAAGCAGAGATATCAACAGACTGCAAATACAACATCTACACAAATGACTAAGATTGGTGTGTATGTAGCAAATATGGAAGATAAACTGATTGAGCCAGTGGCATATTTTACAGCAGCAGAATACCATGCTCGAAGGTTAAAGGCGGTAAGATTGCTTTTCTTTCTCTCTCTCTCTCTCTGTGTGTGTGTGTGTGTGTGTGTGTGTGTGTGTGTGTGTTCCCTAAATTACATTAGATTGAGAAAAAGTCTACTGGAGTGTGAATCACCTTTCATACCTGCCGAACATACCTTTTATCACAATATTCCCAGATAAGTAACTGTAACCCTCAAGGTATCTAATTCTTCCAATTCCTTTGAGAATCTCAGGTCCTTTGTGGGTTGCGGGTTGCCTTTGGCCATCACTAGTCCCCCTACTTGTGACCCTTGGCTTTTCCATTATCACAAAGGAATCATACAGCTAGCATTTCAGAGTAATTCCAAGCAACTAGGACATGGAAGTCTATTTTCTCTTATACTCCAATACTTGCTTTATTGTTTATATGGTGTATCTTTTTTCACCCCCTTACTTTCAACCATTTGATCTCTTGTAGACAATATGTACTTCTTAGTGTCATTTTTTTTGTTGTTGTTGGTAAAGAAGATTCAAGAGCTCTCAACAGGAAATTTGGAGTTCTAGCCTAATTATCCAAGTGAGCTTAAAGTACAATCAATGTCCAGTCTATTGATTCTTTAACTTGAAGGAGATTGGTATAACCCTGGGGCTAGTTTTAAATGTGGTTTTATGAGTGGAAGTTATTCTAGTCTGTTATAGTTTTACTTTATTAGACTAAAGTTACATTCACCAAACAAGGGGAAAGATGAAGTTTCATAGAATTTTAGGGGAAAGTGAATTTTCAGTGGAAATAAATAGTCTATAGCAGTAGTCTCAGTACACAAAGAAGGCTGTGTATAAGTGGATCAGCCTCAAGGTCTGGATGGGTAGTGGACCACAGTCTAGCTCCCTTGGGAACAAAGTTGAAAGACCAGTAGAATGTTGTGTCTTCTCTGAAGTTCTCTGAAGTTACACCTTGGTTATAAATCAAGGCTGTTTCTCTGTCAAAGTGACTTAGATCCTTAAGGCATGGGTGGGATGTTGCATTCTTACTGATCTAGTTTCAAACAGCAAAGTTTCTGACAGCTGATGAGCTTAGAGAACAAAGTTTCTCAGCGAATAAGAGAATCACAGTCCCTCCAAGAAAAAACTTGCTATGGTGTTTGATAGCCATAGAGCACCCAGGAGGAAAATATTGTTTTCTGGTCACTTTGTATCTGACTTAATTAGTACCTGATTCCAGACTTTTCTGTGTTAAAGTTTTAATTACTGTATTGAAGTTGGATGGTGGCTCTACAATTGCATTCTGTCTTTCCAGCTCATGACTCTCATCATGAATTTGTTATGGTTCAATGATAAAATTTCTGACTAAAAGCAACATCAGGTCAGCATTCTGTGAAGGAAGGAGAAAGTCAAGGGAGAATGTCTTAACGGATGCAGCATTCAGAGATTTACCCTGAAATCTTTGTCCAATTACCTCCACTTACATCTTATTGGTCAGCCGGGTGTTACATGACTATCCCTAGACAAAAATTGGTGATAAATGTATCCTCAAAGTAACTTGTTGTTCCTCAAAAAGTTGAGATTTTTCTTAAGAAGAGGAAGTAGAGAAGATGGGATATTGAGTTATACATACATATATACATGGACAAAGATCACATGAAACTAGAAAAGAATATTAGTATGATATAAGTTGTAAAGCAGATGGACAAGTGTTAAATTGACTTAAGTAGAAGAAAAAGTAAAATGTGTTTGCCAAAGAGGATGGCATCAAGAACCACAGAGATTTGTCCCACTAAATCTTGTAAAGTGAGTTGGAGTTTCTATGGGTGGGGGTAGAAGTGAGGAATGAGATCTAAATGGGGAATAGTCAAAAGCCAGTATGGTGTAAACTTCCAGTTAAGAAGTCTTTTTGGGGCCATGTTTGCTTTATTATTTCTACGGCTTCTAAAGTTCAATGCTTAGCATTTATTTAAAACTTTTCTTGTTTTAGGTAAGGTTATATTATACACGAGTACTGGTTTATTTATACTTGGTTTTATGAGCTCATCTTGTTTCAGTTAATCATTCTTGTTGATTTTTTTGTTCATTTACTGGCCCTTTCTCATTTTTATTCAGTTTAGTTTCACCTTTTCATCTTGTGAATTGTTCATAGTTTAGAAGTAAGTACTTTACCCATATTTTTCTAACAACTGCTAATAAAACTTTTAAACATACCTATTTGTTTTGTACCAAAATGAATGTGATTGGACTATGTGTCTTTTCTATGGACAAGTGCAGGGCCTTGGCAGACTTTACTTCACATCTTATGCCATCATTCCTCTTATCTACTGAAGGAATTACAATATGCTATTTACTATATAATTACAATAATAGATATTGTGTTACGTACTTAAGATTATATATCTTTCTTTTTTTTTTTTTGCCAGTTCTGGGGCTTGAACTCAGCCTGAGCACTGTCCCTGGCTTCTTTTTGCTCAAGTCTAGCACTCTACCACTTGAGTCACAGTGCCACTTCCAGCTTTTTCTACATACATGGTGCTGAGAAATTGAACCCGGGACTTCATGCATACGAGGCAAGCACTTTGCCATTAGGCCATATTCCCAGGCCTGTGTATGTTTAATTTTTAAAAAATAAAATATACTTAGCTTAATATGATTTTTTTCCTTACTGCTTCAGTTTTCCCTCTTGTTCTTGTGTGTATGCTTGCTGGAACACATCCTCCAGTAATCTTTCAGTTGATATTGATACGTAGGAGGTAATCTATGCAAATCCTTAGGAGTTGAACCTAATATGTGTGTTTTCATTTGAGTTTACATCAGAATCGACCTTCAGAAATCTTTTTCTGAATAAATTTGAAGCTCTTTTAAATTATGAGTTGGATACCAATATGGTTCTCATTTCTTTGTTCTCTTTTTCTAGATTATTTAAGGGTTCTCAATTTATCTTTGGTGTTCTGCAGGAGTATGATGTATTTGAGGCTTGACAGTAGATCTTTTGTACTTTTGAACTTTATGAATGGTTTATTATCTATTAAATAATTTCTGTAATCAACTTTCTTCATTTCCTCTGGAACTCATATGGACATATTTTGGAATATCTAGATAAATCTTTTATCTCTCTAGTCTTTCCTCAATTCTTTCTAATTACCTTTTCCTCTGTATTCTAAAATATATTTCTATATAACTTTTTGCCTACTAGTTCCTTCACACACACACACACACACACACACACACACACACACACACCACAACATACACACTTAGATAGATCTTTGGCTATACATATCTGTAAATCTGATCTATCATATATGCATATCTGTCCTACAGATGAGGTAGATGACAACTAGCTCTCTGCTAACACTCATGCTTCTCACACTCTAGTAAACTTTTACCTCCACACATGTCATAATCTCCTTTGTAAATCAGTGACCCCATGTAACTAAGATCTGGACAATGATTTAAGAGGCAATGATGTGAGATACGTCTGAGCATTGCTCTGCAGGGGTTCTTCCTTCTTCCCTTCTTCCTGCCTGGAAAATAACAAGAAGTAGACCAGCCATGTGAGACATCTAACTAGGAAGCAATTTATTAACTATAGCAGACCTTTCTTATCAGCTTTAAACTGCCAGCCTGTGTCTGGATTACTACATGAGGTTAGTGTGTCTGTGTTTCATAAATGTGTTTGTGTTACATAAATATCTATATTTTGTGCCATTTATATATTTAACAAGGTTAAGAGCCCCCAAGCTAATATATAATATATTGACTTTTAGACACCTTTTAAAAAGTGAGATATTTCGGTGGTCTATTGATTGATTGTTATACCAATAGCTTTTGCTTTACTTTAGTAAAATGTTCCATTATCTTCAGCATCCCATGCAGAGTTTATGCATACACACAATTCTGTGCTCCATACCAATTTCTGATTCAAGAGCTCTGGGGTGAGGCCCGAGAATTTGTATTGCTGTTATATGGGCTACCCCTCTTAGAGAAATACAATTCTAGAAATTATACTCTGAAGTCATATCAGTTCTCTGTTGGGGGTATTTTTGTTCTGATGGCTTTCCTCACATATTTGCCTTTCATTAAGTAAGTACAGAAAACAGACAGTCTTAGTAGACAACGTGCTAACAGCACAATGTGCTAATATCACAACTAGTTGGTTTTACAGTACAAGGTTTGATTCTGGGAGGATGATAGGTTTCTGGGTAAGGGATTTCTATTCATAATAGGGTCATCAGCCTTCTGGAATACTATTTACACTTTTCCAACACCAAATACTTCTGCTATTCTATGCCTAAATTGTTCTAGAGGTGCTGCTCCCTTTGCAATTTTTAAGTAGTTACCTGGTTAGTTGTCTACCTGGCTCAGAGCACCAACTGAAGAGCCACTTCTTGTGTTTATTTATAGATTGTCTTTCCAGTGCAGAATTGGTTACAGATTTCTCAACCTTCACTTACACAGTCCAAATCTTGTATGGATTCTTCTAGATTTTATTTCTTTGGGGGACCCCGATAGGACCATCCAGTATCTTTTTTTATTCATTATCTACACACTCTTTCTGTAAATATCTGGCATTAGAAAGGAGATAGAAAGAAATGTGTCAGTCACATATGTTTGGTCTTTAATCTTGCTCTGACAACTCTGCATTTGTTTATCATAAACCTTGCAGCTATAGCATGAACTCTTAGATGGTGTAATCAATGGCATACTACCAAATATATTTATGGTTCATACAAAATAGAACTTACTTGCTTTAATCTCCCTTTTTATCTAATTTGCTTTTGGTGTTTTTCACACATATCTTCCTTCTATGTGTTTAGGAAATATAGTTTTGCTTGAACTATTTTTTTTTTTTTTGGCCAGTCCTGGGCCTTGGACTCAGGGCCTGAGCACTGTCCCTGGCTTCTTTTTGCTCAAGGCTAGCACTCCGCCACTTGAGCCACAGCGGCGCCGCTTCTGGCCGTTTTCTGTATATGTGGTGCTGGGGAATCGAACCTAGGGCCTCGCAGGCACTCTTGCCACTAGGCTATATCCCCAGCCCTGAACTATTTATATTTATGCTCCTGGCAATTTAAGCTAGAGATAATTATATGTTTCGTACTCAGGTTTGAACTCAGGGCCTTGTACTCTTGCTTGGCTTTTTAGCTCAAGTCTAGCACTCTACCACTTGAACCATTCTTTCACTCTCAGCCTTTTTCTGTTTAATTGGAGATAAAGAGTATCATGAACGTTTCTGCCCGGGCTGGCTTTGAAATGTGATTCTCAGACATCATCCTCCCACTTAGCTAGGATTACAGGCATGAGCCACCAGCACCCATCCATACATTGCAAAAAAATTTTGAGAGCATGTACCAGTTTAGGCTCAGTACTCTCATGTACACTATTATCATCTTTATTTTACAGATGAGGATGAAAAAGCACAGAGATGGAAAGTCAGACAAGCAGTGAGTTTTTTTTTTTTTTTTGGCCAGTCCTGGGGCTTGGACTCAGGGCCTGAGCACTGTCCCTGGCTTCTTTTTGCTCAAGGCTAGCACCCTGCCACTTGAGTCACAGTGCCACTTTTGGCCATTTTCTGTATATGTGGTGCTGGGGAATCGAACCCAGGGCTTCATGTATATGAAGCAGGCAATCTTGCCACTAGGCCATATCTCCAGCCAAGCAGCAAGTTTTACTTGACTCCATACATAATCCTTAGGGCTTCCTTTAGGCTTCAAAATCAAGGAGCAGTGACATAAATTGTCCACAGGTTTTGATTCTCTCTCTCTCTCTCTCTCTCTTTCTTTCTCTCTCTCCCTCTTTCTCTTTCTGTGCTTGTATGTATGTGTCTGACATAGAACTAGAACTAGACTTTCAGCATTGGTTTATTGCTGAATTGGAATTGAAATAATCCTTGTTTTCTTGCCTCATAGTCTGAACAACAATTTTTCTTTCTTTTTTTTTTACATTTAGGTGATAGTAATCCAGACTTATTATAGGCGATGGCATGCTAAAGTCTACGTAGAGGATTTAAAAAGACAGAAACAGGTGAGACTGGATTGGGAAGTAGAGGACCAGTTAAGGAAGGAGAGAGAGAGAGAAGATAGGTTACGAGCAGACTACCAGCGGAGGCACAATCCTAAAACAAATGAGGATTTTGAGCTGCTTTTTAACGCACTGGAACGTAAGTTTGACATGACATAGTCTTTGAAATAAAATATTTAATTTTTGAATCTTTTATTAATCAGAAAAGGTTTTATTCATTTTTATTGAGATTAAGTAACTACATATATTTCACAGTACACATTTTTACCTTCACAATGATGAAAGCTTATGAACTCTATGAACTTTAACAATAAAACCATTCCTCCTAGTTCGGATGATATATACATATATTTTCTTTTGTTTAGTATCATCTGTTCCCTCTTTCAAGAAGAAGTATTGAACGCAAGAAAGACCTTATTATTTCTGGGAGATGTCTTGGGAATCTGAACTAGAGAATTTAGAAAGGTGAATCGTATCTTATATTTGAGATGGGAACTAAGGCTGGAATGTAATTGGCAAGGGTTTTATATTCACGATTAATATTAAGTGTGCATATGCAAAGCTGTTTGAATTGCAAAGTTTTAGAGTATTAGTTCATTTGATCTTCATTCATGTAATATAGAGAGAAAGAACTACCTCATGTACTTTTTGAAGCTCCTGACAGTGTATGAAGCTGGAGTAGAGCAGTTGAGTCTCTTAATAATACAGCATCCTATTTGTGAATGTTCTTTACAATGTGGAGTTAGCAATGCTCTGTGTGTGTGTGTGTGTGTGTGACAACTCAGGGCCTCACTGCTGCCCATGAGCATTTTTGCTAACATTCTATCACTTGAACCAAAGATTTACTTCCAGCATTCTGTTGGTTCATTGAAAATAAGAGTGCCATGGACTTTCCTGGGCTGGCTTCAAATATTACCGTCATATCTCAGCCACCATAGCATCTAGGATTAAAAATGTCAGCCACAGGCACCTGGTGACAATGCCTTTTTAATCTTACTCTAATGGTAAGACTATATAACTTGTTCCTTGATACATCTACAGTATGTATGGTAGTCACCGGTAATCTGAAAGCTTCAGTTTGAACAAGATAAGAACTATTTACTCAGAGCAATAGAAAAGCCTTCCTCTTTTGGAGCTCTTTCCTTGTTATCCAGGTTGAAATCTGAGAATAAATATTCCCCATAATCTATTTTTGTAAATAACAATAGAAATCAGATACCCTACAGTCATCCAAAGTGTCAAGATAGAAATGTATGTGAGACACTGTCCATGGTAAATACTTCTTTACAGAATCTCTATGTTAAAGGAAAATTAGTATATTTTATACAAATCCATACATGATTTTTCTTGAGAAAAAACAAAAACAGAACTAGTGGAATTTCTTACTCATGAATAATCTCTCTGTTTTTCCCAATGAATCCTAAAATTATAAAGTAAAGCCCTTAGAACAATAATTTTAAGTTCTTTCTTTTGTTGTTGTTGTTGAAAATCTGGCTCATAAACTCAGTGCTTTATATTCCTTTTTTATAGTTTTCTTCTGTTCACATCTGCCGCCCTCTTGTGGCACATAGTGACAATTGTATACAGTCGTTTAAATCATAATTCAGAATGCAAAGCTTAAATACTAAAAGCAAGAGCAGTTAGGAATGGCGATGGATGTCTGTAATCTGAGTAAACAGCAGTCTGAAGCAGGAGGATTGTGAATTCAATGCCAGGCTGGGTCATATACTGAGATCCTGCTTATAAAAAGCAAAAATCCAAAGACAAGACAAAACAAAACAAAAAAGAAAAATATCAATTTAAGTAAGCAATCCAACTGCCTAAGACATAGCAAAGAAAATACTATTGCTAGCTAACACTTTTTGTGTTTGCAGCAGTATGCTGAGGGTTGCTTCTTTCAGTAATCTGAATTGTTATAATGACCAATGGTTGACAAAACAGGTATATATACCATATTTAAAGAAAACATGAAATAATTTGGTTTTTAATGCTATTTTAAAATCTTATGTAAGTATAATTATTTAGAATGAAGCTTCTGTGTCTGGATTTTTTTGATGGTTTTGGGGCCTGAACTCGGCCTGAAGTTTGCTAGACAGGTGTTTTATCACTGAGCCATATCTCCAGCTCATTTTTTTTTTGGGGGGGGGGGTGGGTCTAGTCCTTGACTCAGGCCTGAGCACTGTCCCTGGCTTCTTTTTGCTCAAGGCTAGCACTCTGCCACTTGAGCGACAGTGCCACTTCTGGCCATTTTCTGTATATGTGGTGCTGGGGAATTGGACCCAGGGCTTCATGTATACGGGGCAAGCACTCTTGCCACTAGGCCATATCCCCAACCCTCCAGCTCATTTTTGCACTAGTACTTTTGAGGTAGTGTTTGACTTCCCTCATGGACATGTGCCATAGCTATGATCTGCCTATTTTAAGCTTCTCATGGTAGCTGGATGACAAGCATTTGGGCTTTTTCTGATGAGACGGCACTTCGTGAAGCTTTCTGCCTGGCTGGCTTCAGCTGTGGTTCTCTCAATCTTATCCTCTTTTCCAGTTAATTAGGATTACAGGTGTAAACTACCTGTGCTCCACTTGTGTCTAGCTTTGAAAATTCAATATTATGTCATGAGCTTCATCTGTGGTGTCATGTGTAATTTAATTTGGTTCATTGTTTTTCCATAGACGATGTCATTGCATGAATGCATCATAATTTATTTATCCATTTTACTGCTAATCTTTCCATGCTTTCCATGCTTTCCTTCTAGCTCTGCCCAAACACAAGCAAACACAAGCAGTGCAGCTCCAACAATGTTTTTGGTGAAGATATGTAGGTAAATCTTTGGTGTAAATCTAGGACCTTGGTGGGTAATTTTTTTTTTTCAGAGATTGTTTTAGTTTATCCTCCTGCAGGAGATGATGAAAATTGAATTGCCCCATTGTCCTGACTCACATTTGGCACTTGCGGTCTTTCTAGAATGTGTTCACAGCTAAAGCTTATCTGATGATGATGATCGACTGTGCATACTGAAGGCAAGAGAACAGGATTTCAGAGTCAGTGGGAGGAAACCCCCTCTCACTCAGAAAAAAATTCACTTAGAACTGAGGCAAGCATTCTTGGTCCAGGCAAGAAGACTAAAGATACAGAAAGAGTTAGGAGGGAAGATTTGAAGAGATCAAAGTGGCTTCTTGCTGTGCTTTGAGGGAGAGGCCACTGGGGTTGTGATATTGGTTGAATACACACCTGTTGAGAAGAACTTCAAGACAGCAGTCCTGGGGAGTTTTGAAGTAAGTTTCCTTTGTTTGTGAAACATGGAAGACAGAAGTGGCACCGTGGCTCAAGTGGCTGAGTGTGAGCCAAGAGCAAAAAGAAGCCAGGGACAGTGCTCAGGCCTAGAGTTCAAGCCCCAGGACTGGAAAAAAAAAAACACCCAAAAAATGATGGAGGACTTGGGGGCTAAATGTTGCCCAAGACTGTAGATTGGGGACTGACTCCAATACAAACAAACAAACTGATATTTGAGATTTTGCTGAGCCATAGCTCACTCCTAGGAGTGAGAACAAGAGGGGAGGGGGAGGTCCCATTGCAGCCTGTCCAAAAGACCTAACTGCAGGCATTATGAGATTCTTGTCAGGAATAGCTAGATCTTCCCTGAGTGGATGCCTGGAGTGCAGGCATCTCTGTTGGTCAATGGGACTTGCAGAAAGGAGATGTCAGTTCAAAAAGTCAGTTGAAAAAGGAGAGCGAGTGTGACTTGCCTGTCAGGTCTTAAGCATGGGAATCTATCTAGCCAAAAAATAACATTGAAATTTGAATCTTAATAAACATATGGACAATGGAATTCAAGTATCAGTTGACTGTTTGGATCACTTGGGCTCTAGAGGCTAGTCTGTTTATCTCTCTTCTCCTTCTCCCTCTTTTCCCCTCCCCCCCTCTCTGTGTATGTCAGAAAGAGAAAGCAGTGTTAGATTGTTTTTAAGTGCAAAGTCTTGAGTTCATTCTTCAGTACCACCATAACACACACACACACACACACACATCCACATACACGGCAATTGTATATAATGGAATACAATAGGGCCTTCATAGCATCTGTAGGAATGCTACCTAAATTCCTAATATTGGTAATTTTTTTCAGATCAATATGGCTCAGATTTATCAATTTTCTTTTCTACTGATTTTTCCTTTTATATTTCTTTTATTTCTAATGTTATTATCTTTTTAATTATTAATATTCAGCTTACTTTTGGTTGAACTTGATTTTCTTTTTGTAGTCATAAGGTGAAGGCAGAAGTCATTGGTCCAAGGTCTTCTTTCCTAATACAGGTGTTTAGTGGTAGGAATTTCTCCCTAGGATAGCTACATCCCCAAATTCTACTATGTTGAGTTTTAACTTTTTTCAGTCCAAAATACAGGATTACTCTTTTGATCCCACATACTATTTAAAGTATGTTATTTTATATGTGTCAATTATGAGGATGAAGGTATTGACATCGCAGGTCATGATTATGGATCTTTCTGTTTTTCTTATTAGTTCTGCCAGATTGTGTTTTTTGACTGTCTCTCTTTAGATGCATAAATATTTAAGATTGCTTTTTCTCTTATTGCTTGTAATATTCTTGTTGTGGGAATAAACTGTGATTTTAAATAACCTTTCATCCTTCCTTCTTTCTTTATTCTTTCTTTCCTTCCTTTCCTTTTCCCTCCTGCCCTCCTTTGTTCTTTCCTTCTCTCTCTCCTTTTTTCCCTTTTTTTTGTAATCTCTTTCTCTGTCTTTGTCTGTCCTTGTCTGATGTAATGTATTTTCTTTCTCTCTCCCTCTTGATCTCTTTCTCTCTCTCTTTTTCTTTTTTGTTGGTTGTGGGCCTTGAACTCTGGGCCTGGGTGCTGTCCTTGAGCTCGTCAGCTCTTGAGTCACAGTGCCACTTGCAGTTTTCTGGTGGTTAATTGGAGATAAGAGCCTCATGGACTGTCCTGCCTGGGATGCCTTTGAAAGAGGATAGTCAGATCTCAGCCTCCTGAGTAGCTAGGATTACAGGTGCAAGCCACTGGTGCCCAACTCATATTTTCTATATAGGTCTGGAAACGGATAGATCAGATGCTTTGTTCACTTGGTCACTTGGTTCAGCTGGTTGTGTTCTGTGAATTTTTCTAATTTCCTTGTTAGTATTTAGAACATAGTATTTTTCTACTCCCATCCCTTAAAAATAGATTTGATATTGTAATTAACACAGAGTTTTCTTTCTAATTTTTTTAAAAATTTTATTGGAAAGTTGATGCGCAGAGGGGATACATATATATATATATATATGTCAGGTAATGAGTACATTTTCTTTTGAACCCTTACTCACTAGATACTATGTTGAAAATGAACTATTTTAATTTCTAGTTACCTTGGGTAGGTTGCTTTCCTTTTAAATGACACATTATTAACTAATGGAAGTGTCAAGCCTGACTACATATGAAAGTAAGTGTATTTGAACACACATTTTTATGTATGACTCCAGATTGCCCCAGGATATGTATTTTTACAACAGAGTAGTAAATTGCTCTTGGAGATGTCCAGAACAGCTTAAATAATAAATTGCTGGACTAAATATATTCCAGGTTCTAAAAGTTTTTCATGTGAAACTGGAAGTTAAAGTGGGCATACTAATACGAAGAACTTTTTATTTGCTTCTTGGGAGCATCTATATGGTCATATGAGAAAAATATTCTGTTATTATTACTGCAACCAAGCAATTTTTCTTTTTATTCATGAACTGCCGCTTGTTATATGGATTTTGTCATATTTCATAAAGTTCTTTTGGTTGGTAAAGCTGCTTTTAAATAACAAGCTCATCAATCATAAATTTGCTGGACAAAATAATTTAGCTCTTAAGTTACAATCCTTTTGCTCAACATAATTTATTTTAAACTTACAAATTCTCTTTCTGGAGCAATCAAACTATACAGTTTTTTGGTTTTTTTTTCTTTTTTGCCAGTCCTGGGCCTTGGACTCCGGGCCTGAGCACTGTCCCTGGCTTCTTCCCGCTCAAGGCTAGCACTCTGCCACCTGAGCCACAGTGCCCCTTCTGGCCGTTTTCCATATATGTGGTGCTGGGGAATCGAACCAAGGGCTTCATGTGTAGGAAGCAAGCACTCCTGCCACTAGGCCATATTCCCAGCCCCAGAAACTATACAGTTTTTGAATAATATAACCCTGATAAAGAACTGAGTAAATTTTTATAAAGACTAAGACTCTCAGGTCCTTGACCCACCAGAAAAATTTCAAGTTGAAATTTAAAAGGACAAAGAAATACCCTGATAAAGCTACAAAAAACAGATATCATGAAAAAATAGCGGTTAACAAAAGAGCCAAACACTTTGACTTCAAATGTTTACCTCTCAATTCATAGAGACTGTTGTTAAAGTAAACCTGCAATTTTCATAGAAAGCAGATAGGTTTTCTAACTACATCATTTTTATATAAATGTAAATTTATATAATTCTGAAATGTCTCTACAATTGATTATATGTGGAATATAAATGAAAAGAGTACATACTGTTGAATCATATCTAGTAGCACAAAGGGACATGGTTTTATAATAGTAAGAGATCAATCTAAAGGAAGTCTATAAAACAGCTGGTGAGGAGCTGGGAATGTGGCTTAGTGGTAGAGTGCTTGCCTAGCATGCATGAAGCCCTGGGTTTGATTCCTCAGCACCACATAAACAGAAAAGGCCAGAAGTGGCACCGTGGCTCAAGAGGTAGAGTGTGAGCCCTCAGCAGAAAGAAGCCAGGGATAGTGCTCAGGCCCTGAGTCCCAAGCCCCAGGACTGGAAAAAAAAAGCTGGAGAAAATGATGGTTTTGGGGGTGATTATGAATGGAAAGAGCCAGAAATTCTGCTTCTTTGCAAGGATTTTTATGTCTATCCAATTAGGGAGAGGGAAGGAAACATGTTAGTTCCTTTAAGATGGGGCTATGTCATTCTCATTTTTATATGTGCTAGAGAATTTTGTAGAGTTCCTTTCACATAATAATTGCTCACAATTGGTTGAGAGTTTTGACATGACAAAGAAATGACAGGACTTTTGGCAGGTATAATAACTGTGTCAAGGAAACAGCTTTTTAAAACTCAGAGAAAAATAGGTTCAATTCTATGGTCTGAATACTGTTCATAAAATTGTAAAATATCACATTGACCATATAATAATAAATTATCCCTTTGTAGGAGGAAAGATTTATATGACCAATTAAGTAAATAGCCTTCCATTACTGATCAGTATACATTGAAATGCCTGTGTGCAATTGAAATAATAATGATTCTTTTTGTGTATGCTTGTCCTAGAGTTTTTACTTAGGGCTTAGGTGCTGTCCTTGAGCTTTTTCTGCTCAAGGCTAGAGCTCTACCACTTGGGCCACAGACTGGTGGTTAATTAGAGATAAGAGTTGTACAGATTTTTTTTCCTGCCCAGGCTGGCTTCAAACTGAGATAATCAGATCTCCGACTCTTGAGTAGCTATGGATAACCATATAGGTATGGATCACCTGTGCCCAGCAAGATCATGGTTTGATTGACAGGATCACAATTAGAGAGCTAGACTGTCCAAGTTTGAGTCCTAGCTATACCACTTGGGTAAATTACACAGATTATCTCCCCTTGGTTTTCTTTTCTGTTAGGTGGGGAACCATAGCACCTACTTCGTTGGCTTGCCAGGAAATGAGTTCATGTGCATGAAGCACTGGGAACAGGGCCGGCACAAAGTAAGCAGTACTACATGATACTTCTGATTTTTTTTTTTTTTTTTTTTTGGCCAGTCCTGGGCCTTGGACTCAGGGCCTGAGCACTGTCCCTGGCTTCTTCCCGCTCAAGGCTAGCACTCTGCCACTTGAGCCACAGCGCCGCTTATGGCCGTTTTCTGTATATGTGGTGCTGGGGAATCGAACCTAGGGCCTCGTGTATCCGAGGCAGGCACTCTTGCCACTAGGCTATATCCCCAGCCCTCTGATTATTTTATTGAAAAGGAAAGAGGAAGCTAGGAATTGAGAAGACAGGAGAGAGAAGTAAATATGTACTGCAGTTAGAAAAGGCTCCCACCACTCCCTGTCAGTGAAGCCATAAATTAATTTTTAAAAGGTACTTAAGAGAATATATGCAATATCTGTCAGGAGATCAGAAAAAGGGACTTCAGTACAGAAGAGAACTGGTTTAGCAAGACCAGAGCATTAAGTATAATCTGATTTGGTGCATTATGATCCCACTTCTGGAGAGAGAGCTTTTTGAGAGAAGCTAAAGCAGTCTAACCTTCTATGGATGGAAGGCAGGCTCCTTGCACCTGCACGGGAGTCTGTGAGAATCCTGCTATGAAAGTGCAAGGCCAGGCGATCATCAGAACTTTAAAACTAAGGTTGCTGCTGTGAGGCAAAAAAAAAAGAATTGGGATTTGTGGCACTTCCTGCATTTGCTCAGAACTGCTCCCTGTAATCTTGAGGGAATCATGGAAAAGGGAGATGCGCCTAGAAGGCAGGACTTTCAGATGATCAGAGTGGTTGATGGCTGAAAATGTTGCAGTTTTTTTTATTCCTGGTCCTGGGGTTTGAACTCACAGCCCACACTTGTTTGCTTGCTTGTTCAGCTGGTGCTTTACCATTGGAACACACCTTCAATCCTGCTTTTTTTTGCTCGCTTCAAAATTCCATCCTCTAGATCTGAGCCATCTAAGTAGCTAAGATAATGGATATGAGCCACAGCCACTTGGCTATGTCATTGGGCTTTTACAGCAGAAAAATATAATCATTTCATCTTTTAAATATTACTATTCTGTTTCAGTTTGCATCTTGCTTTATGCTTCCTTAAAATTTTCTCTGTATTTTCTGCGCAAACCATGGTCGTTACTATTTTCTACAGCGACTTATAATGTCAGGCATTTTCCTTAATATTTTAAGTCAAAGTAAATGCCTTAGTAGCACTTAGAAGCCTTTTCTCTAGCCCTCAGCTAAATTGAAATTTATCATCTGCTGCAGTGTTCTCTTTCTGAGACAGCACAGTAGTAATTTGGGGGAACATTTATGCACCTGTCTGACAATGTCTTCAGGAGCCCTACAGCATAACTTGTAGAAAATCCTCAGGGTTTTAGCAGAAGGCTCCAATTCCTTTCTAACTTTGAGTGTTGTTTCAAGCACCACTCCCCTCCCCCTTTCATATTTCTGGTACCACTTTAGGCAGGCCATAGGAGAAGGGGTTGAGGGGTGGGACAGAAGCCTTTACCTTGACAGAGGCTCAGTATGCCACATTTTGAAAGGAGCTTGAGCCAGACAGGAGAGGAAATGATGTCAAATGATGTGCAATTTAAGAAGTGGAAGTGTTTATGTCTTGAAAAGAGAAGAAATAAATGGGATGTGACATAAGTGGGTTATCTTCAGATGCCCAACAGGGATGCAAGGTGACCCTAGAAGTTGACTTTGTAAACTAATGCCAGACCAAGGAAATCTGTCCAAGCTCCTGAGAGGAAGATGCTTTCTTAGATGTGGAAAGAACAATTTAGTGTCTAGGGTTATTTTCAGCCTTACACTACTGGTAATGTACATGAGGTTAGCATTTTTGAAGTGTCAGATGAATGGGTTTTCCTTTATAACTTTAGTATGTATAACAAATTGAATCGAACACCAGTTAAAATGAATATATATGAATATCTGAAATATATCTGAGATTAGAAATTCTGATTGATTTAAATTTGAGATAGGACTGGAAAGCTGCATTTTTGTAATACAGATTAATTCTGAGACTATATTACTTTATAGGTGAGATAAGTGTATTCAAATATTGCTCTTTTGTGGTTTGGTCTCGGCCTATTCAGGAGAAACCATCTTTACTGATAGAGATCAAGATTTAAAATATAAATATTATGAGGTAATGCATTGCATTTGAGTTCAGAGCAAATGCAATTATTTTTGGCAACATCTGGTGCTATAATTGAGGGTTTTATTAAAAAAGAGAGAGAGAGAGAAAGTGATACCTAAATGACTAAGTGTGATCACTGAGGTCAACAGTTCTACATAAAACTCTCTTCAGAGAAACAGATAATAACAAATAAAAAACAAAGGCAAAAGGAAAAGAGGCGAGGAAAATCTTCAGATGGAGATGATATTTGACAAAGAAATGGAAAAATTTGAGGGAAAAAAGATGGATATAGGGGAAATCCTAAGCTGATACAGCTCTCAGGAATGCTAAATCAGCCCAGTGGTAGCTCTGATTTAACTGACACAGAAAAGCATGTTGTTCTGATAGAGCCTGCCCCTGCTGGTTTCATGACTTGGAGAGCTTTGCCAGCAGAGAGCTAGCAGCAGATCTGCAAAGCTGGAACCAATGGAAGCTTCTGTTTCTTTTGACAAGTACTACCCAAAAGGGAGATCTGAGCAGTGCACATGTGTGGCAGCTTCATAACCCAGGCCATATTTTCCCCTCATTGTGGGGAGTGTCTATACTTCGAGTCACACTTCTATTTGCTAGATTCTACTTTTATTACTTTAAGTCTCTCAGACTCCATTTAATCCTATTTTTTTCCCTGTCCATGCATCAAGTATATCATGTCGATGATTCTATTGCTGTATAATTTTTTAAAGTGACTCAAAAAGTAAAATATGCTGTCAGGATATAATGGTAAAACATACTCTGTAAAGATGTGGGGCACTTTAGAAACTCAATTCTTTCATTTTTATTCCTGTAGTCTGGCGGCAAGAAGAACTCGCACGCATTGACCAATATTTCACTGGAGCTGAAAGGAAAGCTTATTTGTGTGAACTTTTGGAAAAAGAGACCCAGCTAATTGCTTCCATTGGGAGACATAGAGACATGGCTCATACAGAGAGAAAGGAAGCAGCAGTACAAGCTTTTCTCAATAAGGTTAGTGAAGTAACTATTATTTAAATGCAAATGTAGTTGAGGTAAAAAAGTACTGAACAACAATCTGAACAAAAGACCTATCCTATATCATGAGAATTCATAAGAATTTTCTTGAACATTTTAATGATGTATATATTTAAATTTGACACACTATACTTTTGATACAGCTGTAGATTTTAACATATGATAGAATAGAGATGGAACATGAAGTTAGTATGTTCTTAACTAGAGGGATTTGTCCATGAAGATAGACATCTTCCCTGAGACTACCTTTATTTAAAGTTAGGCCGGTGACAAGAATTGCATGACTTCAACAAGCTGATAAAATGCAGAGTAGTAAAATATCAGGGTCTGAGGTGCTCTGCATGTAAAGTAAACTGGGGAATTTGCTGGAGACTAGGGTACTATTGCTTTGGCTCACTGCAGCTTAACTGACTGGAAATTTTTGACCGAAAGAATATATGATTATTGGAAAGCATGAAAACATGTAATTACGCGGGGGGCGGGGGGGGGGGGGAAGGAACCCTATAGTAATTACTCTTTTGTGGTCAAACTGCCTGTTTGATATTGAATATCCTGTTTCCATGGTAACAAATTTCCTTTTATAAAGTTGTCTTTCCAAACAATTAAAAGCCAAGCCATCCAAGAAAAGCATGAAGGTCTCCAAGATATTTAGTGATTCTACTCCTGTGATGTTTTATTTGTTCTTAAAAGTTTATTTTAATACTTCAATTTTTTTTCCTTATCTTACCTTCCTTTTTTTTTTTTTTTTTTTTTTGGCCAGTCCTGGGCCTTGGACTCAGGG
Organism: Perognathus longimembris pacificus; assembly: GCF_023159225.1. Lineage (NCBI taxonomy): Eukaryota > Metazoa > Chordata > Mammalia > Rodentia > Heteromyidae > Perognathus > Perognathus longimembris. The sequence continues at coordinate 131,469,889 of NC_063162.1, read as the reverse complement.
CCTGAGCACTGTCCCTGGCTTCCTTTTGCTCAAGGCTAGCACTCTGCCACTTGAGCCACAGCGCCACTTCTGGCCATTTTCTGTATATGTGGTGCTGGGGAATCGAACCCAGGGCCTCATGTATATGAGGCAGGCACTCTTGCCACTAGGCCATATCCCCAGCCCCTTACCCTCCTTTTTGAGCCCTGTTTCTCTTTGGTTTTCATTACAGTTCTGAGTTATAGGTCAGAAGTTTAGGAGCTACCAAACCCTATCTCTGATTCCCCACTGTCAGGCACTCCTTGCATGTCCCAAGTTCTACTTCAGGTATCATGGCAACCCTAAGCCATATGTGGGCTTTCACCTCTAGACTGGTTTCTATTCTGAGTAACTTGGATGATCTTTTCTATGGATATTTTGTTGTGGACACACTTGTCTAGATAGGATGGTATCTTATATTTTTCCTTTATTATTTATTTATTTTGATCATCTATCTATTGTTTACGTATTATCTACTTAGTTTTTTACTGCTTTTCTAATTTCACTATCATTGGCTGTCATGAAATGGCAGTACCATGGAAGGCTGACAACTTTGCCTGTATCTAGTAAGTCATCCAGGCCAAGATTTGAATCATTAGTCTATGCCTTTCCCCTTGAACCAACCCCATCCACCCCTTTTGAGTAGCTACTTCCTCATAGTTTGTTGATATTTGATTTTTGCCTTTCTAAGGTATTACACAATTTGAATTCTCCCTTGAATCTACCATATTTCAGTTAATATATTGTATACATTTGCATAGTAGTATCCAATGTTTTTACTTATAAGTTTACAAACTAAATCTAGCTTCCATATATAAGGGAAAACACATCTTTTGTCTCTTGGGGCCAACATTTTTCCAGGTCTTGCTGTTTCTTTGCAAATGGTACAGTATCATTCTTTCTAATTGATGAGTACAATTCTATTGTGTATATATACAACATTTTCTTGATCCATTCATCCATTGAGGGCATCTGGACTGATTTCATACCTTGGCAATGGTGGCTCACTGTATCCTGGCTTGTAATTTTTTGGGTAAAGGCCTAGGAGTAGAATTTGTGGATCATATGGTAGTTCTTTAATTTTTTGAGGAACCTCCATACTGCTTTCCAGAGTGGTTGAACAAGTTTACATTCTTACCAATAGTGTTTTAGGTTTCCTTTCCTTATTTTAATCTAGACCACCTTTAGGACCTCTTCCTCATGCTAGCAGGGTTACTTTCTATTTCCTAGTTCTACTCTAAGTTCTATTTTTGTAAATACTTATACAATACTCATTCTTCTTCGTGCCAACACCAGACACCACCTTCACCATAGCAATTTTGAAATGACATATATTAGCACATCAAGGGAACCCATACCCAATTGATAAATATGACATGAGAAGCAGTTGCTCACTATTACCTTTTCTCATGTAACACAGGGGGCTTTGTGTAAGTCTTAACAGCAATAAAAAAATGAAACACAATTTTTGTTCATAAGAATTCTCATGAGGAAAGATGACGTATCTTAAAATATTTTTCTTAATACTTTAAAAAGTTGTTGAGGGAGTGCTAGACTTTGAGGCATTGAAAAAAAATGAGTAGGAAGAATTGTCATGAATCAGAATGGCAGGGTATAGAGAGTGGCTAAGTGATATATTTGACCAAATTAAAGACAAGTGAGGAGGCATTTCAAAGATAGTGGGGTACAATGTGATTTTTTTGTGACAACTCAAAATGAAATAATTATGTTGCTAAACAAATGAAATATTAAATGGAAGATTTTTAAAAAGATGGTCAGAGACTCAGAACAATGACTTTAACACCAGGCTTATTCCTGGTGTCATACACAGAAAAGGAGAAGATGTAAATATTAGCCACTCCTAAAAATCAGAAGAAGACTTTTTGTGGGTTATACATTTTACAATTGAGTTCTAAATGTACAGATTCATCCAAGTAATAAATCAGTGAACCTCATCAGTCCCTAATCTAATTTCAGGGGCATCATTTGATGCTAGGAAATGAAGAGATTTTACTTTAAGTGTAGCCACAGTTTCATACTTGGTCATGAACATTATACCAGAGAATGGAACAGCAAATGCACTAGGACAATCCCTAATGTGTTTTCATTGAGTCTAAACACTACTTAGTCTACAGAACCAATATTTTCCTTTTTATCTTCTTATTCTGAACCTTGCGTTTCTCCAATAACTGAGCAATGTGATTTTGAGTTAGTCCAATCAAGAAGTTGAACTAATAAAGTTTGAGTAGTTTCTATGCTATATTCTCATTGTAAATAGGAAGGCGTAATACTGAAGAGTTGTAGCATTTGATAGTTTGTAATTTCAATACGTAAAATATTGAATTTCAAAGTTATCAAATATTAAATACTCTCAAGATAACAGAGGTACATTAGGTTAAGATATCAGAATGAAAAGTCATTAGCTGCTTTCTAATATACCTCTGATGCTCTTCAAGAGATGATCGACACTTCTGTAGGAGGAAACTTTAGAGCCAAGGTCACTTATTTCTTTGATTCTCTTTTATGCATGCACCAGGTCTCACAGTCACAAGCTTAAAATCCTGCAATTCAGTTAGGCACTGGTGGCTCATGCCTGCAATCCTATCTACTCAGGAGGCTGACAACTAAGGACCATGGTTCGAAGCTGGCCCAGGCAAGAAAGTCTATGAGACTCTTATCTCCAATTAACCACCAGAAAGCTGGAAGTAGAGTTGTGGCTCAAAGTGGTAGAGTTCTACTAGCCTTGAGCTAATAAGCTTGGGGACGGCACCCAGCCCTGGGTTCAAGCTTCATGACTGACTAAAAAAAAAAAAAATCTCCCCCTCTCAAAGTCTTGAAATTCATATTATCTGTTTGTATTCCAAACTCATCTGGCCAATAGCTAATGGGATAGAAAAACACATCCACTTCTCTATAAGGAAGCTTGTTAAAAATCCTTTGCTGAGTAAAAGAAAAGTTGATCACTTTCCGGTGGCTTTGGGGGCATGAAGCTGAGATCTTACTTGTATCTTGAGGGACTGGAGGTTTAATTCCAGAGGACAGAAAGACCACTCTTCACAATGTGGTCGCTTCTTCTCTTCAGTAGAGGCTTGTTGTGGCTCTAAAGTGTTTTGTGTTTTTTTTAAATCTTTCCACTTTTCTTTAAATGAAATGTGTCTTCCTGCTGTTTTTCTGTTTCTCTGCTCTCTAGTCCTCTGCTGTCTCATTTGTTGGCAGCTAAATGGGATTTATTATGCTCCTATTTTCTGAAGCAATTTAAAAGCATTATTGTTATACATCTCTTATGATAGCCAAAGCATTAAAAGAAAAAAAAGGAAGTCAAGGAAGAGAAATAAGCAAAGATGACATTTTCCTGCATGGGAGTAAAAAATACCTTAGGGCCTGAAATCAAAGAAGCTTCTACTGGAAGACCAAGCTATCAGTGCTGACAGCAATACACCCATGTATAAAAACATCTTTGCTCAACAGATTAAAAAAAATCTACTGCATGCCAGCAACTTCATTATCTGTTTATCTATAGTATGAACTCTATTCACCCTTTATTTTAATTACTTAATTTCTAACTTTTGCATGCTTAAGATTGGCAAATATTTGGAATTTGGAGAGTGTTTTGTCTTCTCAGTGCCTAGTAACACCAACTATTCTAGAAAATATAAATAGTTGTTCAATGGGTGAGCAGTATAGGCTCTATGAAGCATCCACAGTTAAATGAAAAATATATTTCTGAAAAGTCTTTTTGGGGGCAATAGCTTTAATAAGCATAAAATAGAAAAATTTAGATTCAGATATTGTTCCAACTTACTAGAAAACACTGCAAGCATGTTTGTATTTGTGTCTATTTTACAAGTAGTAGAATTTGGGGTATTAGTAATACATTGCTTCAACTTATAGTGCTTAAAGGAATAGTAATTGATAAGACAGTGTTTGAATTCAGAACTGAAAGATAAGAAGGATTTATATTTAGAAAGATTTGGAAAAGCCCACAATATTACTATATAACACCGTATTCCATAGGGCTAATATTTGGAAAGGTAGAGTGAAATCAGTATAAAAATGGAAAAGTAGAAGGAAATTGATAAAAGTGGTCATTTCATAAAAAAAGGTTACTGTCAGGATTATTACAACAAAATAAGTTGCTGTCTACATAGCAAAAGGTATTGTTAGCACAGCGTAGAAAGTAAATTATACTTTACAAAGCCACCCTGAGGAAAATTGCATGCAAAGGTTACTTGGACTTTAGGATATTATAGTATGAAACCTAGCCTAAGATTGCTTAAAACTTTTAGAAAAGGGCTCTGAAATAACTATACTATAATACTATGCTAACTATACTGTAATAACACTATACTCCAGTATAATCCAAGATTACCTGAAACCAGTTTGTTTGTTTTTTTTTTTTTTTTTGGCCAGTCCTGGGCCTTGGATTCAGGGCCCAAGCACCGTCCTGGCTTCTTCCCGCTCAAGGCTAGCACTCTGCCACTTGAGCCACAGCGCCGCTTCTGGCCGTTTTCTGTATATGTGGTGCTGGGGAATCGAACCCAGGGCCTCGTGTATCCGAGGCAGGCACTCTTGCCACTAGGCTATATCCCCAGCCCCACCTGAAACCAGTTTGAAACCAGCTCATGCAGAAAAGTCAGTGCGACCCTGCCTCCAAAGTAACATGCAAAAAGTTGGGCTGCAATCATGACCCAAGTAATAATGTCCACTGAGCAAACAAGCTAAGCAAATGGTGCAAGGTCCTGATTTCAAACACTGTTAACTAAAACATAAATATAGATACATAGTTATTTATAAAATAATAATATAAATTTATGGTAAGCTAATATACACATGGGCTATAGCTTCTCAATTACTGTCTAGAATTAAGACTTTTTCTTATGAAGAGTCTTGGCTCTCAGTAATATTTACTTTGGCTTTAGATAACAGGTGAAGCTATTGTTTAGAAAATGCATCAAATATAGCTTATAAGAGGCAGCTTTGTGTAGCACCCAATGTAATTTAGCTAATATGAAACGTACATAATGGAATGCTATGATGAAAACTTTCGTAATTTATTTACTAAAATGGTATACTTTTGCTTCATATAAAAGTTCTCCAATTAATTTTCTTATGTTTTATGATACTTTTAGTTATAGATATTAATGTAAACAGCAGGAAGAACAAAATTGTTACAGCATTTAATTAACTGTAATTATAAACAATATTATTTCCAGTGTTCAGCTCCAAGAGTATGGAGAAGAGCTGATGGTAAAGTAATTGAGATGGATACACAGTTCACTCTCAGAGCCAGAGAGCTACAAAACATTTATAAATGTATTATAATGAAAAATGTCTCTCATGATGAGAGGTTGGATGTACTGTTGACGCTTAAACACACGGTGAAGGTATGTTGGCTTTCTCTTCGTTTTGGGGTCAGATTCACTAGTTATAAAAAGATTATGTGAATACCAAAACAAGCAAAGTGTTTTTGTTAGCTGATTATATGTCTTTGAGTTGAGTGAATGAATTGCAAGGCAGGGATATATCCCTACCCTCCATATGTGTATGTCAGTATCAAATCATTACACCAGTACCTCACAAGGTGGATCTTTCAATAAATAAACGATCTTATTTGGATGACAAGGACCAATATTGAGTCTGAGAACATATTAGAATCATTTAGAAAGCTGCAGAGAAAGATAGAAATATCATGCATATATGAAAATAAATTCTGGGGTTGGAGGTATGCCTCAGTTGGTAGAGTGCTGGCCAATGAGCAAAAGCATCAGTTACAAAGTTTGAGTCCTGGATTTGGGCCAAAATGAACAAACAAAACTAAAGAAAGAAAAAATAGAATAAATTTGAACAAAGGCTAAACTCGGTTTCAGGAAAGTTAAATTAGATATTCACGTGTAAAATCAATGTCAGATCTACTAAGATCTCCCTCAGTATCTCCTACAATGTATCTAGGATGAAGAAGCACTGATGCAGAATCTTTAATTAGCATTATCATGTAAGCGTTTACAGGTATGGAAGAGCATTATTTCATAGATGTTGACATCATCTTCTGACTTCTTCATGCAGCTGATTTCAGTTTATAACTCTTATAAAGTGCCCCGTTAGTCCCTTAGCTCTTACTTGGGTCATTTGTATTACTTTATCAAAAATTAACTGCAGGTTGAGGACAGTGGCTCTCACCTAGGTACTTGGGAATTGGTGACTGTGGATCACAGTTTGAGGCCAACCCAGTCAAAACATTCATGAGACCTCATTTCTACTAATGAAATATGAACTTGGTGGTGGGAACCTGTCCCAGATATGTAGGAGGCATAAACAGGAGGATCATGGGCTGACCCAAGCATCAATGGGAGACCCTATTTGGAAAAAAAGTAAGTTAAATTACTAAAGGAAAAAATACCTAAGAGGTTAGGGAATATGGCTCAAGTAATAGAGTGCTTCTGTTGTAAGCACTGCTTTCAAAAGTACTAGCAACTATAATAGGTACTCAGAAAACAACTATTCGTTTATATTTTGACAAATGTTAAGCAGGCCATTGCACAAATTTCCTGTGTGCTCCTTACCTTCCTATTTTCCTCACAGTTCTTCTCTCACTTCATGGAATTAACTACAAACTGCCTTCCATGGTAGTCCTTGCCTTGAGTTCTCTTCCTAGCTTTACCGCCTCTGTGTAAACCCATAAATAACATGGCTTAGTGTTCTTATATTTGAATTTTATTTAATGAAATTACAGTGCGTGTGTTTTTTGTGCTTGTTATTTTGCTTAAAATTAGTTCCTTCATTTTCATAAACTAGATGATATGTCATTGAAAATGAAGCTATGATTTACTTATATGATCACATTTAATTATGGCTATTTGGTTGTTTCTCATTTTTGTTTTTTTTTTTTTTTTTGGCCAGTCCTGGGCCTTGGACTGAGCACTGTCCCTGGCTTCTTCCCGCTCAAGGCTAGCACTCTGCCACTTGAGCCACAGCGCCGCTTATGGCCGTTTTCTGTATATGTGGTGCTGGGGAATCGAACCTAGAGCCTCGTGTATCCGAGGCAGGCACTCTTGCCACTAGGCTATATCCCCAGCCCTGTTTCTCATTTTTTGCCTTTGTAATGAAAAATAACTTTACAGGTACAGTTTCTAAAGCACAACACACACACACACACACACACACACACACACACACACACACACAATTCTATTAGAGAGACCCAAACTTTTCTGAATGATTTGTACTTTTGTCACAATTGCTGCATTTGTAATGTACCTTTCTTTTTGGGTGGCAATTTTGTAAGCAGTGATTATATAAATTTTATGTTGAGTAGTTTCATGTTTTGTTCAGGAACATGAATGCAAACTGACTCAGGAAATCCTAGAATTGATTGACAGAGAAGTTGACCTTATGATGAGAGGAGTTAAATCTCAAAACCTTGAAGGACTCAGAAAAAGAACTGCAACACTCTTTTTTCATTATATTAAAACACCTCTGTTTAATCCTGAAGTTGCAAGATACCTTAAGGTACTCTACTTTTTTTTTCTCTTATATTTTCTTTATAGATCCCTGTAGTGCAATATGTTAAATTGGAAGAGTTTTCAATTTTGCTTTTACATATTACCTGGAATCTATGTGGAAGGCTATTTTAGTGGTGAAATGTCTTTTGAATGATCACTGTGTTTATGAACTGAGCTTACTTATTAACCTCTTCATGTCTGTGTTTTCAACCTTGAATTCATTCCAAAGAACTAAACTTTTCAGTATATCATATTATATTGATGCAGTATGATCTCTCATATCTCCATGGTTTATGCATATTCTTTCTGCCTCCCTGAATGTTATCTTCTATTTCACTCATCCAACATCCATTTTGTGTGTGTCTGAGAGAGAGAGAGAGAGAGAGAGAGAGAGAGAGAGAGAGAGAGAGAGAGAGAGAGAGAGAGATTGTTCTGGGGGCTTGAACTCAGGGCCTGGACACTGTCCCTGAGCTTTTTGCTCTAGACTAGTTCTCTGCCACTTGTGTCACAGATGTACTTCCAGCTTTTTGGTAGTTAACCAGAGAAAAGAATCTCACAAATGTTCCTGCCCAGATTGGCTTTGAACTGTGATCCTCAGATCTCAGTCTCCTGAGTAGCTGTAATTATCGGAATAAGCCAGTGATGCCAGTGATGCCCAACCCGTTCATTTTGATAGACTGAACTTCATGTTCACTCCTTCACGAGGACTGAAGAAGAGAGCAGTCTTTCTATTTTTGAGACTTTATATATCATCCCTATATTACTTACCATATAGTCATAATTACAATTTGAACATATCCATATAGGCATCCTGAGAGACCTCTAAATATAACTTGTGTTTGAATTAAATTGCCTTTTCTAACTTCAACATACTTAAGACTCCAAAGAATTATGCTCTCTAAAACCAAGGTAACTGCTTTATTGCGTTCTTACTGTGCAAAACTATTTAGAACACCTTTTCTCCGTTGGGAGGTGATTTTTAAATAATTATAAATAGTGTTTTGTTTTAATGATCATTTTTAGAGTTTTAATTTAAAAAGAGCACTGAACATTGTCAGATATTTGACAACACAAAGCCTCAATATTTTTATAAACCTTTAGAAGAAGAATAATGTTCTAATTTTATATTATTTCTTTTTAATTAGTTAAAATCGAATTCTATTGTCAGAAGTAGATTAAAGTATAACAAAAACCCAAAAGGAAAGTTGCTCCTTGCATTGTTTCAATTAGTATTTCATTTGTCCAAGCTAATTTCAAGTCATTCTCTATAGACTTTTTCAGCTGATACCTACTTGCAGCAATATAAGAGAATTATATATACTACACTTTCATATAATGCCACTATTATACTTTTGAGTCTGTCCTTCAAGAGCTCAAGCCCTTGAAGACTTTACCCCAGCTGAGGGTGAGAGGTGGAAGGTGCTAATCTCAGTGGTTTAAATCCCTTGATGAGTTTAGAGCTGAAACAGCTGTTAGAAGGTGGGGCCTTCTTGGAGGAACTAGATCACTAGGGTGTGTCCTTGGAGAATACAGTTTGCTCTGATCCCTTACTATCTGTCTCTGCTTTCTGGTTCTCATGTGGTGAACATGCACTGTTCACAGTGGTTTTCTGTCTCATCTGAGACATAAAGCAAAGGAGTCAAGCCACTGTGGATAGAATCCTCTGTAACCACAAGCTAAGTTAAATCCTTCCTCCCTTGAGTTGGCTGTCTAGGTATGGTGTCATAGTGACCAAAAGTGACTAACACAGTTGTATCATTTTGTTCAGTTTTGTAATTTTCCATTAGTCAATTTCTCTGTTTTTGATGAAATTTGACAATTGCTTAGCCATATAATTTAATGATACAGTCAAAATAAAAAAAATAGACCTCTCACACCCTAAAATTCCTTCAGCAGTCCACTTTTAGACTCCCCTGATTTTTGGCAAATGCTTATTTTTTTGTTTTGGTTCTGTAGTTTTATCTATTTTAGAACCTCATATAAACCAAATCTTAACATCTCAGAATTAGATTATTTTGAGACTGACAGCTTTCAATTAGCACACTGAGTATGAGATTCACTCTTGTTTTGAGTCTCAGTAGTTTATTATAGCTGAACAATCTTCTTATTGCACAGCAATAGACAGCTTTATTTTTATCCTTTAAATAAAAGTCATAAGGTGTTTGAGTACGTTTAGAGTCTGAGGATTTTTGAATAAGCTTGTGATGAAAAATATTAACAATCCTAATGAAAATGCTAGCACAAGTAAGCAGGAATACAAAGTTTTCTATTAAAGAAAGACTAGAGGAAGCATAAGACTTGTTCACCATAGAGGGGACTGTAGCTTAAGTGTAAATAAGTTCTCAGCACCTGAAAAAATATGGTTGTGATAAACACTTGATTATGGGTTTGGAGTAAATTAATTAGTTAGGGATAAATACCTAGGAACTGTGACTGTTACCCCTATAAAAGACTGCTAAACTTTTTATGCAAACTAGTTGTACCAGATTGCATCCTCACCTACAGTGTGTGAGGGAGTTCCAGATGCTTTCAACCTTGTCAGTACTTGGTATTGTCAAGTTTTAAGAAAAGGTAGGTAATAGTATCCTATAATATCTTAATGTATATGAATCTAATAACTAGAATTATTGAGCATCTTTTCATACATTATATACCATACATATATCTTTTTTGGTGAAGTTTTTTAATTGAAAAAGCATAATTTATCTATTTTTAAAATAGATTATTCTTTTTGCTGTATTTAAGAAATTTGGTCTACCCACAGGGCACAAAAAAAATGTCTTCTTTGTTTCATCTTAGAATTTTGTCACTTTACTTTTAGAATAATTTATTGAGCTATTTTTATGAGGTACAAAGAATTAGTCAAGGCTATTTTCTTGGTTTTGTTTTACAAATTGGATAGGAATTTTTTTGACAAGGAAATTCTTCTCAGATTTATATTGGCATCTTGTCAAATAAAAATGATTACTTTCTTTTACTTCTGACTAAAATGGCCTAATTTGGAACTACTCATTTGTCTGAAATTAAAAACAAGTAGAAAAAATATTTCTTTCAAGACACTGGGCATCAGACAATGATCACAAATTAAGTGAGCCTAAAGTAGTCCAATTTTACTCCTCTGAGGAGTAAAACTCCTCCTGGAGGGGGAGTATCTGTGTTATATACGTGGAGACAGAACTGGCGAAGCCTGTTTCTTTCAGTTGAAGAGAGAGCAAAGATCTTGTCCTCTGGGTCCTACACAGCCAAAGTCTGTATGACACAGGGCTAGAAATTAGTGAGTAAACAGAGAAAGACATGGAGATTTGCAGTACCTTTTATATTTTCTACTGAGTTCTAACCAGTGTATATGTATGAGGAAAACACCCAAGGCCAAAGAAAGAACTGCCTTAAAAGATAAAAGAAGACAGTATTTAGCACTAAGGTGGGTGTTAATCAGTCTCTCGTGTTTCATTTTAGAATCCATAATTTTCTTCTCATGGAAATTTAAATATATTTTATTGCCTTTCCTTAACTTTGAACATATGGAATAGTTTTAATAACTGATTTAATGAGATTTTTAATAACTCTCCTTGTGTATGAATTCTAATATCTATATCAAGTATGGACAATTTTCCAATAATGATTTAGCTACTTGCTTTGGATCACATTTTGCATATATTTGGTCATTGTTTGCTGGTACTATACATTATGGATTTTATTTTGTTGAACTGTAAATGTTTTATTTATTTATTTAGGTACTGGGAATCAAATCCAGGACATTGCACTTGCAAGAAAAGTGCTTTACTACTGAACCACAGCCCAGCCCTTAAATGTTTTATTATTATAAACACACCTAACTTTTTCAGAAAACATAGTTAAGTTACTCAAAAGAGTTTTATTTCTTTAGATATTGATTTTAAGATTATTTTTAGAGCAAGAACAAAGCAATTTTAATTTAGGGATCGTTATTTTCCACTATTGAGTTAATCCTTTTTTTGATATTCAGCTAATGACCTGTGAAGTTTACCTAAGTCTGAAGCTTTCCTAGGCTGAGGTCTTGTCTGAAAATTGTTTTTACAACTTTGATATACCTAATGTCAATTCTGTTCCTATTTAATCTTTCTTCTCATAGAGGCTAGAAATACTGATGATACATTGTAAAGATTGGTTTTTGTAGTCTTCAATTTGTTTGACATTGCTTACTTTTCATTCATTCACTCATTAATTCATGAATCTAGAACCAAGTGCTCATTCCACATTACAGAGTTACAAAGATAGAATTACTTTCTGATGTAGTGGTTCATATTTTGAAAATTGATCATTAACAACCCCAACTTTATTTTTTGAAATAAATGAAAGGAAAATAACTGGCTGTTGACTATAGAAATAATTAATATAAACCCAGATATCTAAACATTTTTATAAATGTAAGAGCTGAGTTTGTCCCCTATTTTTTTATTTTTATTAGTATATATCAGCTATATAAGGGGTTTTATTTGGACATTTTTGCCTCTGCATGTACCAGCTTTGGTCAAATTCAGCCCCCACCCCCTTATTACTTTCCTAATCATGCCTCCCTCAGTTTTTAAATAAAATTTTGACACATTTCATTATTCCATTTTCATACGTGCATATGAAGTACTTCCATTATAGTCTAAGTTATTTACAACATGTATCTAGGAGTTGATGAATCAAATAGTAGATTTTTATTATTTTGGCAGGATAACTGAATACAGAATTTTTCAGTTAACAAGTTCTAAAGCACTATAATATAATTTTCCTGTTTCTTTCATTTTTTTTTTAACTTTGTAGGTTCCTCAAGATCCACTCAAGTTTTACAATAAGATTTACTTTTGCTACAGTTGCCAGTTATATTTGCCTTCTACCGAATTTTCCATATCCTGCACCTCACAACGCATCTACCGCTGTCGTCAGTGTGTCAGCCTTGAGAATGAGACTCAAAAACGGGAATCATTTTTGAAGTACAAGTGTATACTTGAAAGGCTCTACGAATCAGAAGCCAATTATGAAGATGACTCTCAAATTGCTTTCCTGATGCAGGTAAGGTCAACCATGGCAGAAATGTATCTGTTTTCTAGGAGGCTACGTGGACATATGACATACAGTGTTGCTGAACATATTCTGAGTAGAGAAGTACCACCTTTGGTTGCCTAATGAGCATAGGGACTCCATTCCTGATGTGTATGCATATTTAAATACTTCATTGTACTCTGCCACACCCAGGTAAGCCAGATTTTACATCCTATGAAAGAAGACAGACAAGAAAAGGAGTATGAGCTTCTGAAAAAACAAATCAGAGTGTTGTGAGGAAAAATATGGGGAATGATAAGGGCATGCAGGGTAATTTGCAGGACAGAAAAGCCTGCCTTGCAGATGTGGTTTCTGAGACAAAAGACGGAGGAATGGTTAATCTGCTAGCCACAAAGAGCAAAGAATCAGGCTGTTTTGAGGGAATTTGAGTTCTGTTTCTACTGGTTTCAGGTGAGTCTGAGACAGGCATAGATTTAATGATACTTATGATTGGACATAAAGAGGGGATCAGAAGTGGTTCATTAGTTTCCTATATCTGACAAAGATGACCATGTCTGGAAAAACAATTTAAGGGAGGGAAGATTTATTCTGGCTCATGATTGCAGTTCATGGTCAGCTGCTGCTCCCTTTACAGCAGGCAGGAAGGAAACAGGAGAGAGGAGGGGCTGGGGCTGGGGTGAAGATTGACAAAATAGACTATTCAACTAGGCCCTACTTCCCAGTTTCTACTGCCTCTCAATACCATAAAATTATGAATCTATCAGTGGATTAATTCACCCATGAAATCATAGCTCTTATGATCTAGTTACTTCCCCAAAGCCCCATTGGCTGGTAGCCAAGCCTTGAATATAGATCCTCTGGGGCTATTTTCTGTCCAATCCAGAGCACCTTTGTACCCTCTTTTTTTTTTCTTGGCTCTTATAAAAGAGATGATGAGATATTCATTTCAACACACCTGTGAAGATGGTCTTTGTAGTTTCTTTAGAAGTGTATTCTAGGTGACACTAAATACTAATAGGATATTATTTCAACCCTTTTTTTATTCCTTCCCTGAACTAATGAGATTTCTCTGAAGTTTAAAGATATGTAAGTTTGCATTTTTCCAAGCGAAAAGAGTATGGTAACTGCTTGAAGTGTGTGTGTGAAAAGAAGCCAGTTTCTAGTCATCTATCATCTTTCCTGTAACATAAACTAGGGGAACAACAATATCATTCCACAAATTTTCCTTCATAAAAGTGAAGTTGAGGGCTGGGAATATGACGTAGTGCTTGCCTAGCATGCATGAAGCCCTGGGTTCGATATCTCAGTACCACAGAAACAGAAAAAGCCAGAAGTGGCTCTGTGGTTCAAGTGGCAGGGTGCTAGCCTTGAGCAAAAGAAGCTCAGGGACAGTGCCCAGGCCCTCAGTTCAAGCCCCAGGACTATCAAAAAATGCAAGTTGAGGACCAAGATTATTTTAAATATTCTGTAATAGGAACATCATAATAATTAAACTCTCAAACTCCACACACTTTTTTTTTAAATGGGAACTTCAGTGTGCTTTTCTCTTGTACTATGGTAGGCATTTTAGCTTGATTAGTCACCCAGCGTTCACCCAGGGAGAAAAATTATGTGTGAAATGTATAGAGGACACTGAAAAACATGATTACCCAAGCTCTTCTAGGACAGTGGGCATGTAGAGTTTCTTTTCACGATTGTTAGGGGCAGGTGGGAAGTTGAAAGAGCCACCAATTCTGGTAGGTGTACAGGACTTCCTGGAGCTGGGTTGACAACTCCAATATGAATGCTGTGCAGTGAGGTTCCTGGGGTAGTGTTCACAGAGACAGAAACAGGGGTGTAACTCAAGTTAGAAATGATGAACATTATGTTGATCAATAGAGTGAAGGATATTGTTGATGGAAGATATGTAAGCAAGATATTTCTGAAACCAAAAACATCAAATGACTTATAAGGTGATTGGTTTTCAAAAAATTTTTAAATACAGAATTTTATTTTTAAGATGGGGTCTTATTTTGTAGCCCTGGATAGGCTTGAACTCATGGTCCTGTTGCCTTTTTCTCCCAAGGCTGGTATTACAAGCATGTGCCAATACACCTGTACTACAATTTAAATATAGTTTCAAAAAATCATGCTGACTTCATTGTTGATATTCACTTTCCAAATTCTTTTATTCCTCTCTATTTGTCTTACTTTTTTAAATCATCTTTGCTATAGCGGAATTTCAAATCACCATATCAGTTTATGAGTACAGGGCATTGTGATTGTCACTCATTTCATAATTCTCCCCCTGTCTTTTCCAACCCTACCCATCCAATTTCTCTCTTTAAACAGCTAAAAAAAAGTAACAATATAAATAGTTTGAAGTACAGGCTGAGTATCCCTAATCTGAAAATCTGAACTCTAGAATTCTCCAAAATCTAAAACTTTTGAGTCATCATCTGACTCTACAACTGGAAAGTTCCATAACTGACTTAAGTAAAGGGTCACAATCAAAACACATTTACAAAAAAATGGTATATTATTACCAGTTTCAAGTTACAGTATAAGTACATATGAAATGATATCTCATTGACATTTCATTATGTATATGTAAATTTTCCAAAATCCAGAAACATCTGAAATTGGGAGATATTTCTAGTTCTAAGTATTCCTCATAAGGGATATTCAATTTGTATTGATGACTGCTCTATTGCATTACAAAGAGCAAAACTAAATTTATGTTATATCTCTTAATCCTGATTTTTAATACCCCTTCAAATGCTCTGAGAATTTAATTACCCAAAGTAAAAAAAAAACTGTGAACCAGCGATTATGATCAAATAAATATCAATCAGATATGGTGGTGAATTGTGCCTGTAATCCAAATTCTTGTATATTTTCATGTCTTCATTTGCAGTTCTTGTGTGAATGTCAAAGCAATCTAAAATAGGATAATTTTGTTTACATGGCAATGCTCATTGACTAGAAAAAGAGGAAAGGAGAGTAATGAAAAGAATTTGTTCATGGGGGTCCAAACATAGCTCTCTAGGTTTTTGAAGGTCTCATTAAATATTTTAACATCAAAGTTACTAATTTCTAAGGACTCAAATGAAGCATTGTATGAGTGTACAACAACTACTTAACAATAATATAGAATTGGAATTCTCTTTATATGTTAGTTATACGTTTTGTAAGTCTATACTATGCTTTGTTTCCCACAAGGATAGATGTCACTCATCCTATTATCAGAGTTATTGAGCACCTGCTGTGTGCCCAAGCAGTGTTCTTAATGGTGGAGATTCTGTAGAGGGAGATAAGAGCTTTACTGTCCTAGAGCTTATATTGTGCAGATGTGGGAGGAGAGGATAGAGAGCAGACAGATAGTAAACAAGTAAAACTCATGTTAAAACTCTATTATGACCCAGTATAGCTTGTGGGCAATGAGTATTTATATTAAACACTTACTGAATTTGAACATGACAGCATGTAAAGTGAAAAGATAAAAGCTAAGATATATCAGAAGTAAATATTTTACTTAAGAAGAGTCTAGTGCTTCACTGGTTATCCAGTTTTCCTGTAATCTCTACAGATGCCACTTAATACAATAGGCTGCAGTGTTACTATACCACTGCAACCATGTCAAACACTACTTAAAGGTAGGCAGTTCTTGAAGATGGCCGAACAAATGTATCATGTGCAAAAGTGATATCTAAATGAACAAAAATACTGCATTCAGTTTAATACAGTTTTGAAGTTAGTAATTCAATTAATGCAACACATTTAAAAAAAACTATACATATTTGAACAAGGCAACATTTTGAATATGAGTAAAAAATGTATGTAACATATTTTCCTTGCTTTCCTACAAAAACTTTTTGAAATAATGGTCCCTTTTCAGTAATTATGCTTTTGTGAAGCTTGTACCTAACAATACTAAATTTATAGATGTGGACCTCAGGATAAAGAGTTCATTCTAAGAGCGATGGCTATTACAATATAAATTTATTAAAAATGTTCTATTTATTTAAAGTACCCATCTTTCTGTTTTTGTTCCCACTAAAACAACAAATCCTTTTATCAGCTTTGAGTATATCTCAACTGTCTCTGGCAAAGTGCAAGTAAAACTCCTGAGAAAGGATTTTACCATGATAGTTAATAAGGAATTTTTTTTCAAAAGTACTTAATACCATGTATTTTATTAAGAAAATAAATAATAAGGTAGCATACTCTAGGAAATATATACAGTTTATATGGGGCTAAAGATGGGTTCATGACTTGGGAATGATTATGTAGATTAGGCAGAATGAACATACGTGTGATAAAAAAGGACTATCTGCCACTGAAATCTAACGAATGGCATTCCTCTTTAAAATGGACTCAATGTGATTTGTTTACTCAAGCAGTATAATCATTACATTGTGAATTTAGAAGAAAACATATATTATTTGTTGAACTTATATTGATATTCAGCTCAATGACATCCGGTACCTGATAGAGAACATCTGGGCATCCCAGTCGGTCCTCAGTGCCTGTAAGGACATCGATGAGTTGGTCATGGTCAGATGGGATAAGTCCATGGAATGGGCCCCCTGGAACTGCATTCTTCTTACCAAGGAGGAAGGTGAAGCTCATCTCAAGGTACAGAACATCGAACAGGTTAGTAGGTGGGCTTTTATTTGAGGTGTGACTTTTGCCGTTGGAATCATAGGACACACGATGGGACTGCATTTGAACACATTCCACATGTGATTTAACTATTTCTGTCAGATTACAAATGGGATGTATAGATTAATGGTAACAAAAAGCGGGAACGGTAAATAGTGCAGATATTAGAATGAGAGGGGAGCAGTGAAATAAGAGATTTGACTATGTAAGTACTCCCTCATCGTGCCATATTTTCTAGTTACTTCAAGCACATTAATTCCCACAGTAAGTTCCAGGAAGCCAAGGATTTCATAACATTTACTTCCATCTTTATCCTCAGTACCTATAATAATCCTGCCCCCAGCTTGGGAGTTGAATATTGATTTGTTGAATAAGTAAATGAATATTGCCATTATAAGTGTTAGAGAACTCAGAGTCTGTTAGGACTCATTAGGAAGTCTGCCTGAAAGCATGCTTATTGTCATCATACAAATGTAGCTCCATTTGTTTGGTTGCTTCCAACTAACTAGGAGTGAAGAAATCATTGCAACTTAAAAATGTGTACTGTAGGGCTGGGAATATGGCCTAGTGGCAAGAGTGCTCGCCTCCTATACATGAAGCCCTGGGTTCAATTCCCCAGCACCACATATATAGAAAACGGCCAGAAGGGGCGCTGTGGCTCAAGTTGGCAGAGTGCTAGCCTTGACCAAAACGAAGCCAGGGACAGTGCTCAGGCTCTGAGTCCAAGACACAGGACTGGCCAAAAAACAAACAAAAAAAATGTGTACTGTAAACCATGTTAATGAACAAAAATGAGGGGCCCTAGAAGAGTTCCTAAGATAGCTCCACTTACACTCAGCAAGCCCAGGATCTTCAGTTGACTAAATCACCTTTAATTTCATGCAAGGTGTCCACTAAAAACAACAAAAAAAGAAAGAAATGATATCAAATCAGGCAGTCATTTTGAATGGCATTATTTCCTGCCATTTTTTTGTTTTTTTAAGAGACTAGTAGGAAAATGTAAAGGAAATAAACTAAATTTTTTATCTTCTTAGCAATAATTGTTCAGCGTTCTAAGGAGCTAGCCTAGGAAAAATTCTACTCTGGGGATTAACAGAAAGGAGAGAGACAAATTGAAGCTGTGATAAATGTTCTGTTTACTAAACTAAACTGACTCATAAATATTTAATTACTGGAAGCATAGCCAATCTTAGCAATATCATTTCATCTAGGTCCCATAATGAAAGTAAAGTTCATTCCCAAAGCTGATTTTTCCAGGGCTTCTTCAATCAATCCACACAACTCCCATTGCGTATTTAATCAATTTATTGCAGTATCAAATTAAATGTTCTATTCACATACATTTCTAATTTCAGGATGCCAATCGTTTTGAATTTCTGAAAATGGAGCAAGGGTTCTCAATGAGCCAAGCTGAAAAAATATGTTTATGGTTTTCAGTTTGTGTAATCATTCAAGTATTAATATTCAGTTTAAAGATTAACTTCTATTTTGCAGAAAGTTAAAATGAATTTACTTAGTGCCCAGAAATATTTACTTTCCCAATGAATTAAAGATCTTTGAAATTTAAACTAATTTTTAAAACAACTTACCATATTGTTATTATAGTGGTGATGTACACCGGGGTTACATTTACACGAGTCAAGTAGTGAACACATTTCCTTTCATACAGTGTCTTCTGTTCCCTCATTCTCTCTGAGACCCTCCCTTTCATCTCTATCCACAAGTTGTATAGTCCACTTTTATCCATGTCCAGTGTGCTCCACTGTTGCTCTTTAGAGTATGCTTTGACTTCTGTGAGCTTCCAGGCTATGGGAAAAATGCTTCTGTGAACTTCAAGGGAAATAGATTAATTTCTCATAGTGTTCATATTGGCCAGAGTAGGAACAATTGTGGGGAAAAAAAGCAGTCATGATCCAATTTTTATCCATCTTTTTTACTAAAATTTTTCAGAGCATTAAGACCTGCCTTCTTTGTTTCATAGAGTTTTAGAATATTAGCTAAAAGTGTGAAATTAATAAAAATAATGAAAGCATCCTGACTTTGAATTTGAGACCACCCTATATGAGCTCATGTGTTAAGTTTCAATGCCTCAGTCTACATGTGTATGGGAAGGAGATAATAATGTCCCATAATAGAAAAGCTTTGACAACTAAATAGACAACTATTTACAGTTTCCAACTTATTGTCTGGCATGAAGTAATCTAGGTAGTAACTGTTTGTATGTAAGTATGTTAAATTTATTTTTAACTGAAATAAAGACAGTACAATTTGGTATAATTATGAATAGAATAAAATTTCAAAATAGAATGTAAATTTCCTGATGATTATCCCTAATGTCTACATGCTAGGGATAAATAATTTTATTCTGTGAAAGTTATTGAAATATTTCTGGAGATGTTCCGGTTATCTCTCATCTATATCTATCTATCTTTCACATATCATCTATCTGTAATGTACGTTTGTTTCATATCTCTATGTATTTTAATACATACCTATTACACACATGTGTAGCAATTATTTTATATAAAATACTCTGTAACTTGGTTTGTTTATTTAGTAATAGTGGATATCTTTCTATAGTATTACTTTGAATGTGCATGTCATATAATGCTTGACTCATTTTTAATAATTATTAAGAGTTTTATTAAGGAAACAAAGTTCTGTGCATGTATGGATGAATGCAACACTGTAAATATATTATTTTCCCTTGAATGAAATATGGTCTATGAAATAGGGAACCAAAGATTAGTGCAAAGTATTTGAGTATTTATCTGTTACATTTGTAAATGTAATCTACAAATTTAAATTAGATTTAAAAGAAAAATCTTTAAAATAAATACTTGTGTAAAATATAAAACCCACTGTTTTTTTTTCGGAGATGCTTCGGCGAGCAATCCACCTCCTGCTGTTCCGCAAGGTGGGGGATGGTCTCAAAGCTACCCCTCTGGTTCCGGACCCAGAAGGAGATAGGTGTGGCTTACTTCCACACTGCCCCAGGGCTGGGGGAAGGGCGGCATCCTCGCCTTTCCCCCCTTAAGGCCAAGATGAATCCCCAACATCTTCCCCTTTTATTTTTTTTTTACTTTTTGAACAGCAGGAGGTGCCTTACTTGAGGGCGCGCCATTTCTTAGGTTGCCCCCCACAATGGGGGATCTTACCCATCTTCGGCTAACACACTAGCACTTCAGGCCAACCTGCTGGCCGGGCTGGCCAGCCCGATGAGGGGACTTGGGGAGAGTGGGATTGGCACTTGAAAGAAGGCCCTGTTAATCTTTTCTCATGCCAGCAGACCTCAGTGAGCAGCATGTGACCAACCTCATGGGGTTCCTAAATGGCTAAAGGCCAAAGGCCACTTGTTGTCTGGACAGCTCTGGCTTTTTGCTCACAATATAAGAGACCGATTTGTCTAGTACAGAGCAATGCAAACATAATGCAAATGGAAGCATAAAGCAGACATGAGCATAAGCAATCGTAACACAAGGCAAATGCAAACATGAGCAACTGTAACACATGAGCAATTAGAACACAGGCACAATGCAATGGAGGGTCTCTTATCTGGCTCAGTCCATAGGAGATAGAGGAGTCCTGGCCCATTTTGGTGTCACTCAAGGTAGTGCAGATGGCTCTCCCTTCCCTCAATGGGGAGGTAGAGGCAGGTTCAGGTCCTGGTGATTTGGCAGCCAGGATGCTGGTAACGATTGAGGTTAGTAGACACTTTATAGAAAACATTGCAGCATGGTACCAGTCCCTTGCTTATTGTAAACATTTATCATAAAACATTAAGATGTCCAAATCCTTTAGCTCCTATTTCCCTCCAATGGGGGCCCCAAAGATAAGCAGCAAAGGGAAGGCAACAACAGTGTGCAAAATTTCCTTTTAGTTCTTGTGCAACGCTGGGGGCCACACTGCCACAGCAAACTTTATGCCAAAAGGCGCCAGGCAAGGTCCAGGGAAGAAACAGGGCCGACACTAGGTCCATCGCTGGTACAGGCAGGCTTTCCCATTTCTCCATGGAAAAATCCACCACAGTCTTTGTTTTCCTGAAGAGAAAACAAGGAGAGACATCCTTCAAGGGCAGGTGCCCTTGGGTGGTCATTCAGATGAACAATATTTTAAGTCTCTAGCTGGTATCCAGATTGGATTTGGTTCCCCAGTTGGGAAAACGCATGCGAAGCCCCTTCCGCACTGATAAGTGGGTCCAGGGCCTCACTATGCTCTTGTAAGGGGGTCCTTCCATTGGACTTCCACCTTTAAGTAGGGTGTTTGGATTGACCAATGTCTCTGGAAAGCCGACAGAGGTTGGTCCTTAGAGAAGTTTAAAATATTCAGTGTAAACATCACTGTCCTCAGCTGGCCATGGGGGGCTCCCCCCCTTTTTGTTTTAATAATTGATCCTTCAGGGTCTTATTATGCCTCTCAATTATGGCCTGACCCTTTGGGTTGTATGGTATTCCAGTGGTATGTTTAATATTCCACTTTTGGAAAAAGGCCTGTAAAGGCTTGCTGATGAAACAAGGTCCATTATCTGTCTTTACCTGTAATGGGAGCCCTAGGATAGCAAAACATTGTAGAAAGTGGCTCTCAGCATGCTGTGCTCTTTCCCCTGAATGGGCCGTGGCCCAGCAGGCATGAGAATGGGTATCTATGGACATAAATACACATTTCAACCTTCCAAAAGGAGTGTAGTGGGTTACATCAGTTTTCCAGATAACATTAGGCTTTAGGCCTCTGGAGTTGACCCCAGGAGATTGCAGAGGAGGGACTTGCAGAAAGGGCATACATGACTTGCAAGTCCTAATAATCTTTTTTAAGTCTTTTATAGGAATTGAAGGAAATCTCTGATGCAACCCTCTCCAGTTTAAGTGTGTACGCTCATGGAGTCCTTGGGCCATTTGAAGGTTTTGAGGTTGTACAATAACCATAGCTACAATAGTCCCATTAGTGGCCAGCTGGTCGGCCATATGATTACCTTGTGTCAGGTCCCCAGGCAGTCCTTGGTGTCTGTGAAGGTGCTGTAAGAATATAGGCTCAGCCCACTCTTGATCATCAGAGGGGTCCCACTGTTGTTTTTTAAGCCTTAGATCTTTCTTTCACCTTAGAGTTGCCTTTGTGAGGAAGTCATCTTTCAGAAAATAAATTTCAGGCAGAAGTCAAGCAGTATTTGTGATTTTGCAGAAGTCTCACTAAGACTAATAAAGAGGCTAGATAGTATTTATTGATTTAACCAAAATTTACTTTTGGATGTTCTGAATACTATGCAAAGGACTTGGAGGGAAAAAATGGAGTAACTGTAATTCCTCATGATTTCAGCTGCATTCTGGCTAAGCCTTTGGAACAAGGGGCAAAGTATAAATACTTAATGTGATAGGAGTTAAGTTTTCTTATGCAATAAGTAGTTCTGAAATTGGGCAGCCTGGACCTTGTATGGTGTCTCCACCATGTTCTCAGAAACTGAGGCCCTCTAAGTCATCCCATGGTGACTTTTAACCTCTGACTCTCACTCTTATGCTTGCCAGCTCTTTGTGCCAAGATTGTAGCTTCATCTCTTGCATTGTGGTTAGTTCCCCGGTTTGGGTAAAGACGAAAGATGTTTTTGATATGTGAAACATTCAACCTTCTTTAAGAAGCTTTTTTTTTTTTTTTAATTAAGGGGATGAGTAGGGTTGGGAGAGATGGGGAGAATATGAAAGGGGTCACATTAATAAAGACATATTGTATTCATAAACTGACATGTTGAATTGAAACCCCCTTGTACTTAAAGATAATAAACAATAAAAATCTTTACTATAAGCTTTATACAAGTGTCCAAGTGTGTATATGTGTGTGTGTGTGTGTGTGTGTGTACACTTGTTACTTGTTAAATTGTTGTCTTTACTTAGAATGAAGGATAGAAAGCTGGTAACATCCTACTAGACATAAACCAAGCCTATAAGTCAAAATGAAGGAGAACAAGAGGATGAATATTGGATTGGTACTCAGCAGTGGCTTAGACTAAGACAGCACAGAGGGAGACTATGAAAAGGCTTCCAGAAGGAACTATCATAGGAACAGAGCTCTGAAAGACAATATACCAAATATATTCTGTGCTGATGAAACTGATAAGCAAAGATATGGAGGCATGTCAATATTTTTATCTGACAAAAATATATGACATTTAATAAACTCTAATATTCTTTCTTTCCTTTTTGCAGGATTATGAACATTATTTTCTCCACAAGATCCAACACAAACATATCCTGGCTAAGAACTACTTTTCCCAGATTCCACTGCTTGCTTCATATATACTTAATCACAGTGAATTAGAAGATGTCAGAAATAAATACCAGGTGGATACAACACCCAAAACGATTGAAGCCAAGGGGACTTACAGTTAGAAGGTCCAGAAATACTTGCTTGATGATAAATGTTTTTCCACTACTGTCAAAGTAATACAGAAGCCATAAACTATGAAAATGGAGCTTGATCTTTTTTTAACTTTACAATTATTTTTATCTTTCATAGTTATTACAGGTTAAACGAAGAGAGACTAATCATACACAAATGTGTAATCATTAATTAGTGTTAAATTGAACTACAATTGTGTTTCTGCAATAGTTTAAAGCAAAGAGACCATCATTTTTAATATATTTTCTGTTACATTTTAAAGGACATTTTAATGATTTATAGTAGAAATTGAGCAACCAAAATTTGTTAATTCCAACCTGGTAGCAACAAAAATAAGATGTGTTATGAAAATCTGACAACTTTTCAAATTAACTGCAGCAAATGGGCCTCTTGTTTCATTTCGTACAAACGTTTAAATAAAGGAAATCTGTTCAAAGAAAAAAAACCACCCAAACCTAGGCGTAACCTTCAATGCAATGTGCTTAAGATAAAATGTAATTATACGAGAGGGAGGAGCCTCACGTCACCTTCCATCCATTTGACATGGATCCAGGGGAGGAAAAGCCTTGTAGGCAAGGCCCGGGGCCGAGACAGTGTTTGCTTCTCCAACTTCTTGCATTGCTAAAGACATGCTTCATAATTAGTATATTTGTATTTGTAACATATTTTCTGGGAGATAAGGGCGTTGTAGAGAAGAAAGTGCATGACTATGTGACTGACATAAAAATAACCAGTGGGGGAAATGGCAGCTGTTAAAGCCCAGGATTGCTGCAAGGGGAAGAACCTTCAAGAGAGCTATATGAGCAACTTAGAAAGAAATCTATTAGTGATGAAGAGGAAGACCCAGAGTCCAATAAGCCTCCCATACCCCTAGCTTTAAGAGGTACAAAACCAATTTTAAATCCCCAAATTTGGACTTGGTATTTGGGGCCCTACAATACCGTCCACAAAAGAGAAACCGTTAACTCCCACCATGGGGGGACTTTCTATGAGGCATATATGATAGGAAGTAGGATTTGGAAGGCCCCCACAGGAGCAGCAGTTAATGGGAAAAGGTTGTTGACCACACTTAGCCTGGAAAGATTTTGAACAGGATATTATGACCATGAGGAAAAAGGGAAGTTAGGATGAATGGCAAAACAGTGAGATGCACAAATCTTTCTATTTGGGAGAGAATAAGGCGGTTTGGAAAGCCATGGTGCACAAATGACTTAACATAAAAAGGAATAATGGGTAAACAGTTACAATAGTGTTTAAAGAAGGAAATGTGTGCAGGAGAATATCTACAAAAAAGGTGTATTTATATCTATCCTGAACCTGAGAGTAGAGTGAAAAGATAATGTTTTTTTAATTGTAATATTTCATATTCTTATTTTTCATTAGCATCTGATAAATATGTATATTGCAATTTTCCATATTTCGTTTTGTTTTAAATGCCACCATGCAAAAATTCTATGAAATTTGCATAACAATTATTTTTGAAATATATTTTCATTATGAGCAGGTTTTATGGTATTTTTTTTCCATACATGCAGGAAGATCAAGTTAAGAAATCACTTCCTCACCATATACTCATTCCTCCTATCACATATTATGCTTTTTTTCCCTTAAGATAATGGTTTTTAAAGCACAATTACAAAAAGAGAGAAGTCGTTTGAGATTTTATAATTACTAACCATGTTAAATATTTGGTTAATTTACTTGGCATTTGGTAGGATAAATAAAAAAATAATGCAGAAATTGCAAGCTTTAAGATAAAGACATGGTTCACACCTCTAACCGAAGCTTTATTGTGGTTAGAAACCCAATGTCTAGTCGGACAGGATATGCTAAAATAACTATAGACATCTGAGCAATATGCAAACCATTGGTTAGAGTTTACTGGAAAAGAAAAAACCTTGGAGTCTTGTGTGAAAGATACTTGCTTTAAAAAAAATAGTACTTTTACGTAACCATTTTTCTGCTTAAAAATAGTATAAATAAAGACCTCAGCTATTTGGGCCAGAAACTAACTCATCACTTTTGACTCCCATGTCTCTAACTCCTGCGCCAACTCCATACTCCTTGGTACCCTGTTGACTGCTGCGGCTGGCCTGAGGCAGAGAATGTTTAGCATATGCATGGGAGGAAGTATAGAATTCTCGAAAATCCATATACATAGAATAGGAATTTCTTCATTTCAATATTGAGATTTGAATCTTAGCCTTTCTTTGTTGGCTTTCACCTTCCATCCCTCTCAAATCCCAGAAAAACAACTGAAACTATAAACAATCTGCATTCATATTAGGAAACAAGGAAACTGTAGAAATAGTATTTTATGGGGAAAATAAAACCCTCCTGTAGGGAAATGGTGACATCATAAGAAAAATGAACTTGAAGAAATCAACTGTAAAAATGTCTCCTTGTCCAATAATCCAAAAGAATGATATTAGCGGCGTATTTGTGAGTAATTTGTAATCTAGCATATCAGTTATCTTAGCAGAAAAGTGATAGGGCTGGGCACTTGCTCACGTCTATGATTCTAGCTACTCAAGAGGCTGAGATTCTAGGATCCAGTTTCAGAGATAGCCCCTGTTTGGACAAATTTGCATGAGACGCTTATCTCTAATTAACTACCAAAAAGCTAGAAGTGGAACTGTGACTCAGTGGTAGAGTGCTACCACTGAGCAAAAAAGCTCAGGGACAGTGTCTAGGCCCTGAGTGCAAGCATGCATGTTCACATGCACACACACACACACACACACACACACACACACACACACACCCCAAAAAACCAAGCCGAACCAATCCCCAAAACAGAAAAGCAACAACCCATTCAAAATCACATAAAGAAGAGTTTATTTAAAAAAGGACCTATTACAAGATGTAGGTATAGGACAGAAATCCAGGACCAGTATCAGTTATGGTGTATCTGCCCAGAGATCAAATTAATTTGGGCAGAGAGAAACCTGGGAAGCCATAGAAAAGGAAATAACTTAGAGGATCTCTGGCCATCTGTCAAGGGAATAACCAGCCCAAGCGATTTTATGAACTAAAGAAATAAAAATCTGATTTCACACATCTCCTTTCATCAAATCTGCTGAGTGAGTTTCCTGTTGAAAAATCTGAAAGGGAAGCAGAAGGAGAAGACATAATCCATTGACTTCAGTGCAGGGAGCAGAAGCAGGTAGAGAATGGATCAAATCTAGAGATCTAAGCAGAATGTATCTAGATAACAAAAGAATTAAGCAGGACGATCTACAATTCAAATATCACTATTTGGTTTACATACACTATTGAAGAAAGACATTACTTTTCTTCTAATTTTAATCGTACTTGATGAGACCATTCTCTCAAGTTTAATGATCAAGAATTTCAGTCTAAATATTCTGTAGAAATATTTGACAACATTTTACCAATACATTTTCTAGAATGTACAGTTTTCTCTACTTAACAAAAGTATAGCACTTGCTAATTGCTCTTTTTTTAAATTTAATTTTATTGTCAAGGTGATGTACAGAAGGGTTACAACTGCATATGTAAGGTAGCGAATACATTTCTTATCAAACTTGTCACCTCCTTTTCATTTTTCTCCCGTCTATCCTCCTCGCCAACCCATCCCCCTATCTTGTGAGTATTACTGTTCTACTAGTTCACTTTTTATCCTTTGTCTCAGCCTTTTGATGTTCTCCTTCCCTTCCCTATTTCTGATAAATGTATATGCAATACCGGGGGTACCAAAATAAAATACAGGGACAACAGGGGATAAACCATAGGGAGGAAAAACACAAGAAAAAAATTTCTCATACTACATTAAAATTAACAATGACAATAAAAAATGTCTTGTTTCCATATCTTGGAGTTCTTTTGGCTTAGCATCATTTTATGTGAATATATCTACATAGCTGTTGAGCTATTGTGATCCTCTGCTAGGATTATCCTAGACATATACTAATTATTACCAATGTTGCTAAATATTTTAAATAAATTAAATATCTAAAAGAATATATTCTAGTGCTTTATTATTATTATAAGAATCCAAACATTCTGGAAACTTTCTAAACAACAAATTACCGGTGCTACTGGGGTTATTCTGATCACTGGTGAAGTGGCAGCAATTTAACAAAGACACATGCAAGTTTATACTAGACTGAAAATATTCAAAAATGTTAAAAGATAGATCAGGAGAATTTGAGAATTCTGAGAAAGAAGGATTGGGAAGATAGTGCAAAACAGATAAGATCATATGAGGGATAATAAGAATGCCTCTATTGACTCACAGGTGGAGTGTAGACTATGGAATCTACTCAGGAATGGAAGACTTGTGGAATAAAATTGAGAAGAGTGAATAAGAAAGTGAGGCAAAAAAGAAAGATAAATGGTGGGACATTTGTGTCCCTAGCTTCTTTCATCTGCTTCTTGTTCTATTGACAGTGGCTGTGTTTCTGCACCTAAGACCATAGCTCTGCCTAAGTAGTTATCTTCCTGTACTACAGCTCTCCTTAAATTCTCTGAATAATTCTTTAATCTCCAGCTATACCTTATACTCTTTTTTTTTTGTAGAAGAAAAACCTTAAGGTTTGAAGTGCTTTGCTTTTTCGTACCGCTTTTCACATATAGTGCCCTCTATTCTGTCAACACCTCTTTTAGTAGGTCCTTGTCAAGTTTATAATATTCAGCATGTGGTAGCATCACATTACCCAAACTATCACCAGCGGTGGCACAGTATGAGGAGCAGATGGAGAAGAAAGCACAAGCACAGTGGTTGAGGCAATTAATTACTGGGTTAGCCATCTTCCCACTGTGGTGACAAAATAGCTGAGAAAAACAACTTAGAGGAGTAAGGACTTCTTTAGGCTTCTGAAGTTTTATTCAGTCGTTGATTACCTGGGCCTGTGGTAAAGCAGTTCATCATGGTAGTGGAGAAGGCTCATCTTATGATAGACTGGGGCAGGGAACAATAGAGAATGAGCTGGGGAAACACATACACACACACACACACACACACACACACACACACACACACACACCTCCCCCCGCCCCCCTCCCTCGTCACTGACCTGTTCCCTGACAAGAAGCATAACTTCCTAGTTTCTCCTACCTGCCAATAGTTCCATCAAACTGTGAATCATTAGTGGATTGATACACTGATGAGGTTACAGCCCTCATGAGTCAATCATTTCCCAAATGTCCATCACTTGGCAACCATGCCTTTCCCCTTGAGATTTCAGGGGACATCTTAAAATTACTGTAATGATAAAGATGATGGCATAGGTTGGCTGTTTCTTCCACTTAGGATTCGTATAAAATGGTAAGTCCTCAGCTTTGAATCTTTAACTTAATGCTCTGATTAAAAAAAAAAATTAGAAGACCTTTATGACCACTGGAGAGAAATTCCTTCTCTCCAGTATTTTCAGGGCCGATGTGTTTAAGGAGGATTAACTAGGGGAATTAGTTGTAAAGTTTGTAAGTTTTTCCATTGAGTGTGAAGTCCTGTTAGATATCATTGATTAGAATGCAGGTGAGGTGCTGTGGTCTGGGATAAATGAGCCTGTGCACTGAGAAAGTTGTAGGATCTTTGCAACTTTTATTAGTAATGAGGAAAGCATATCTACATATTCTATATTCTAAGGATACTGGACCAAAAAGAATAATATAAAAGTCAAGCTGAATTTATGTTCTTGCCTGGAATATCTAGTATTGCTAGATACATTAACTGAAACTTAAATGCAGTGTGGCCTGTATCAATGAGCTTGAGATACCAGAATGTCCAGAAACCATTAAAGACTCAACAGCGTGAGCAGTTGGAGTGATTCTATCATGTGCAAGTTTCTTAGACATCTCCAAAAGATGTCTTACGTATGCAAGAAGATTCAGAAATGCCTAGCTAGGATGAACATGGTGGCTCATGCTTGTAACCTGAGCACTCAGTAGGCAGAGGCAGGAAAATCATGAGTTCAAGTCCCTGGCTGGGCTACATGCAGAAAGTTTGTTGCAAAAGGAAAAAGGAAGGAAGGAAGAAAGAAAACAAGAAAATAAGAGAAATGGCTTGGGCTGGAAATATGGCCTAGTGGCAAGAATGCTTGCCTCCCATGCATGATGCCCTGGGGTTCAATTCCCTAGCACCACATATACCAAAAACGGCCAGAAGTGGCGCTGTGCCTCAAGTGGCAGAGTGCTAGCCTTGAGCAAAAAGAAGTCAGCGAGAGAGAGAGAGAGAGAGAGAGAGAGAGAGAGAGAGAGAGAGAGAGAGAGAGAGAGAGAGAGAGAGAGAGAGAGAGCTAAAATTCTTTAGTGAGCTAGTTTGAAAAAGGATCTAGACACCCGATGGTCTGATTTAGTATAGAATCTACATGCATTGTGACCACTGTGTCATAGTTTCACCTGAGATGACTATGAAAGATGAGACACAGACAGACCAAGACAGATAGATTGAGAGAGACAAGGAGAATTCTTACAAGGAAGAAAGCTTTAGGCAGTATATTTGGCCACCTTTGGTTTTAGAGAATGGACATGGCTAGTAGTATAGATCTCCAGACACCTATAACAGTGTTTGAAAAGTTGTCCAACTGAAATGTAGAAAGAAAAATGATGACAAGGAGTTTTGGAGGAGTGAAGACATGCCCCATGGAAATGTGTTGTTTGGCCCATCCACTACAGGGGAGACTATTACTAATTAAAGGAACTAGGGGATACTTCTGTGTGTCAGCTGCTTTTCCTAGTCTTCCTAATACTAGCTCAATGGGACACTTTACATAGCAACTGTGAGAGTGGAAAGAGCTTGTCTTTGGGCTTAACAGAGTGTTCTCCTCATCTCAGCTGAATTTACTATCATTACAGTTGGGCATCTAATGTACCAACAGTACAGGCCAATAACAAACCACATTTCCTGGGAAAAGAAGTAGGTTATCTGGTTGCTGAGTGCACTGAATCTGTTCCATTATGAGGTAGGCAGAAATTTATTCTATAAGGATAGATACTTGTTGTGTGTGTTGATTTTTTTCTTCTCAGTGTAATGTATTTCTGTCCACACCATCACCCTCCAACCCCCAGAAATCCCAATGGCATCTATATGGCATCACATATGACATTGCTTCCAACAAAGGAACTCATTTTATAGAACAGTAAGTGAACCTGCGGCTCTCAGTCACAGATTTTCCTGATCTTGTATTGTCTTTATTACTTAGGAGTCTGTCTTGACAAAATGAAATGATCTGCACAAGGGTCATTTATGGCATCATCTGGCTGACAACACCTTAGTGTTGGACTGAGGAGGTCATGTGTGGTTGATACCACTGGCTGATGTGTGGTGGTGTCTTCTTTACACTTAGAGTGCAGAGGTTAAGAAATACTGAATACAACAATCTAAGTTGATGATGATGTCTGTTTTGTCTTCAGAATGCACCACCTGAGGACCAATCTGAGCGTGGCCTTGTTAACTACTGTAGCATATAAGCTCTGTAATCATTAATTCCCATCCCTTCAAACTTGGACTCATTAGCTTGGGAGGTCTTCATGCCCCGGGGAGAAATTTCCTTAAGAACATATTAGTATTTGCACTGAATTGGAATTGGGAAAAAAAGTAATTCTTTAGAGATCACAAGTGGTTTAATAACTATTTTCCGAAATGAACAGGCTCTCATTTGTATTTTTTCACAGGCAGAGTGCTAGCTATATCTAGTCGAAAACATTTTTCATTTTTTAATAGATTACCTTATAAAATTTTATAAGTCATAGTTCCTGGGAAATCCAATGATATTCCAGTTAGTGCTCAATTAGATGTAATGACCGTATTTCTTTACTAGATTCGAGTTGCCTGTCAGGGAAATAGGTCATTTGATAATAAGCATTATGGATTATTATTTATGAACTGTAAAACTATAACCTACCATATTTTGCAAAATAGTAATATATATTTAATTACAACACTATTTCAAAGGGAGCCATGAAGAAAGAATTTAGTCAATGAAATAATATATTAGATGATCTTGGCTTGGTGCGAATTCTGAGCCTTTTCACCAATTTAAATGTGATTCACTGCAGATTTCTAAAACCATTTATATATATGCATAATACAAATAAAAAGAGAATGTTTTCAATAAATGCCAATTTTAAAATATATATATATACTCAATTTCCAGTGTTGGTGTTTCAGAAGGAAATATTTCCATAAATGTATGCATGTATACAATCAGTGAAGGAAAATGCAGACTCAACCATGAACTTCTCAAACATGAACAGTTTGTGATACTGACAGAGTCAATGCCTTCCATTCAGAGTATCTTGTGGACAGCTGTTGCAGGAGGCTTGTGAAACATAAACTGAATTTGAATGTTTTCACTCCCACAAACAAAGCAGAATTAAAATACAATCCCAATATATGCATGCTAAGAGTGATTGTCCTCAGATTGTAGAGAACTGACATCTTTATATCATGTCAAAACAAATTAAGCACATGTCAAAACTGAATTCAGAAATGTTTAATCATTGCTGTCTCAGGTGACTTGGGGTGATAGTGAGTATGAGACATGAAGAAACAATCCTGAATCGAGCATAAAAGTTCTGTACAAGTTAAAAGTCTGGACTTTCCCAATTACAGTAAAATAGTCTACTAGAACTTTGGTATTTCATGTCAGTATTGGATTTGTGAAATGAATTATGTACAAGCACAATGATAGGAGATTGGATTTTTTCCTAATAAATAGCCTTCAAATAATTGTTATCTCAGCTGGTAAATCCACCTCCTTGGTAATAAAAGTTCTTACATAGTGATGTTCTTTACTCCTTCACTATCCTTCTTCTGTTTATGCCAGTAGCATGCATTTTTCAAGATCAGCCATATTTCATATCTTTGCTTATTCTTGTATACAAAGCATATTTTAGGAGATTAAACTGGACTGGTAATTTTGCTGTGGTGCTGCAATGTTGCTAATAAAATACCATTCATATGCTTAAAAAAAACCTAGGTCGGGCTGGGGATATGGCCTAGTGGCAAGAGTACCTGCCTCGTATACATGAGGCCCTGGGTTCGATTCCCCAGCACCACATATACAGAAAACGGCCAGAAGTGGCGCTGTGGCTCAAGTGGCAGAGTGCTAGCCTTGAGCAAAAAGAAGCCAGGGACAGTCTGTGCTCAGGCCCTGAGTCCAAGGCCCAGGACTGGCCAAAAAAAAAAATAAAAAAAAATAAAAATATTCTTTAAAAAAAAAAAAAAAAAAAAAACCTAGGTCGACAGGCTAATAACTGCAACCTGCTTTGTCTATAGTGCGAGGTTGACAATTCTTCAGCAATAGGATTTTCAAAAGTTAACAGTGTATGTAAAATACATGGGACATGAAGTGTCTAGTAGTTAAGTGAATGGGTACTCTTTGGTGTTTATATTTAAGACAGAATCGGTTTCTTTCTCTTCTTGTTTCATATGTAGCATGCTGGTGAAAGACCTATGTGAAATGAGGTCTGTTACCAATGACTTGTCACTTTCTTAGTAGCATGTACGGTTTAATCATAGAATACCATAGGACTCTAGGCATTTGCCCAACTGCCTTGGGTTCTATTTCACGTGTCATTCTTTACTCCTGCTGTTTCCTTTGAATGTCTACGATAACTATGAAGACTGAACTCTGCTTTTATAATTGTCTAGGTGCACCAAGTCTGAATGGTTTCGGTCTCTACTTTGCAGTTAAAAAACTTTTACAATCTATAGAGTTTATCATGAACTTTCTATGGCACTTCTTTAGAGAAACTTCTTCAACTTCTTGAGAGCTTTATCTGCAAATGAATTGTTCCGTTTTTCTCCTCCCACTCAGCGTGGCTTCCTGCTAATGCTTCTGTTTGGCAGCTTCCAGTGGGCTTCCTAACCTGTATTTATCTTTCCCAAATTAGAGGCAGCTGGGCACTTTTAGGGAGACAACAATTCATGGAATTCTCTCTTTTCTAATTTGCGAAGCTAGTAATTCTCTCAAACTTCAGGACACTGATTTGCCTTCAAAACAAAGAAGTGTTAGGTTATCTTAAACATTTTAGGCTTTATTATTTTTCAAATACTCTGTAACAATGTGGATGTTTTAAAAATGTCATTTATTAGGATGAATAAACATTGTATACTTGTTACAACTGTTTTCTGGATCTATTTTCCAATTGATATGTATCAAATTAAGTCATGCTGGCTTTTCACTGGAAAAAACAACAACCCTAATTTCTATTATACACAGCAAGTAACTAGAAACTAGAAAAGGAGTCACAAGTTAGAAAATGCAATTTTTAAGTTCCTTTCAAATAATGAATAAGGCATTTTCATGTGCTAAGCAAAAATCCTGTTTTGTTTTAACAATATATTTTTGTAATAGATATTTTCTTTGGAGAAAATTCCAGAGAGAGATATTAACTATTTTTAGAACAAATGTAGTGGTCACTATGCCTTTTCAGGTTTTAAATTACTTTACTGCTTGACCAATTCATCTTGATCTACCTTTATAACTACCTTTTGCATAGCTCTTTGAAAAAACATTATTATATAATCTAAAATATAGTGGGGAAACCATCTCCATGAGGTATGGAACTTAGGACAAGGAAAAGCAGCCTCAACTACTTCACATATATGACAATACTTGATTAGGAAAACATGAACACGTTAACACAAATTCTTTTGAGTGATAAATAATAAGGCTGGAGTAATGACACACTCCTGTCTCATCAAAAAACTAAGAGGCCAGGGCAAGAAAATACTCAGTTTCAGGTTAGCCTGTACTACATAGAAAGAACTTGTCCTAAAAACAAAACAAAACTAGATCTTTGATATATAATCTGTGGACTTGGAAGACATATACATCCATATAATCTCTATGATAATTAGGAAATACACCATGTACATAACTTGTAGAAAGGTTTTTGGTTTGTTTGTTTTGTCCCTAACTCTCATCCACAGTAGGTGATCATCGTTCTGATTTTGACAGTGGAATCTTTTATGTATGGACTGTTTTGTTAATAAAATTGTAGTTTTAAACTTTCACTTATGTTGTTACATGTATCAGTAGCTGGTGACATTTGAAAGACATTGAGTTTGTTTTCTTTTTCTTTTTTTCTTTTCTTCTTTTTTGCTGGTCCTGGGGCTTGAACTCAGGGCTTGGGCACTGTCTTTGAACTTCTTTTGCTCAAAGCTAGCACTCTACTACTTGAGCCACAGTGCTGCTTCTGGATTTTTCTCTTGATGTGGTGCTGAGGAATTGAACCCAGGGCTTTGTGTATGTTAGACAAACACTGTACCACTAAGCCACATTCACAGCTCCACTGCATTTATTTTTTTTTCTTTCAAGTTTCGGTTATTATAAATAAGACACTTGGGGCTTACTTTTGCTAAGCACTTCTTTCCAGACATATCCTGTACTTCGGTTCTATTAGTATCTAGAAATTGATGGGCTGGGGATATAGCCTAGTGGCAAGAGTGCCTGCCTCGGATACACGAGGCCCTAGGTTCGATTCCCCAGCACCACATATACAGAAAACGGCCAGAAGCGGCGCTGTGGCTCAAGTGGCAGAGTGCTAGCCTTGAGCGGGAAGAAGCCAGGGACAGTGCTCAGGCCCTGAGTCCAAGGCCCAGGACTGGCCAAAAAAAAAAAAAAAATAATAATAATAAATAGAAATTGAATGGTTGGTTATGAGAATAGGTTTAACTTTATAAGAAAGTGTTAGAAAGTTTTCCCAAATAGTATTATCACCCACAGGTTTTGATCAGTTTGTTTGTTCTTTTATCATTTTTGGAAGGTGGTGAGGTAGGCTCTTTTAGTTATGTTAGTGGACGCATGTGACATGTCATTAGCCTTTTCATTTGCATTTCCCTGAGAGGTGATATAGAGTATTTCTTCATGCTCACATTAGCTACTCTTGTGCCTCTGTTGGAACATTTCATTTCTAAATCCCTTGTCTATTTGTTAATCAGGTTTTTACTGTGGTGTAAATGACATTCATATAATTTGAATGTACCTCCTTGTCAGATGCCTATGCTCTGGACACTTTTCTTCTAGCTAATGGCCTTCTTTCTAACTTTATTAATGACTTTGCATTTTCATAAGTAGTATTTTGGAAAGAACAGACTATTTTAATAAATTAGGTAAGGAACAGATTATGTTAAAAAGTTAGGTACATTACTTAGGACCTTTAGATAGCATTTTACAGTAGAAGGGATTATACACCCAGCTAGGAGAGACTAGACTTCAAAAAAGCAAAATTGTTAAAAAACAAAATCCCAACAGGAAATAGAATGTCGTCTCACTTCTCCCTCTAGACTTTTCTAGTTCTTTGTCAAGTTCTATTAGCATTCCTATGATCCTGGGGGGTGGGAACTCAAATATTAGACCTGATTGGTTGTCACAATATTCCAGAACCTACATTTCATTTGCATTGGTGTAACCAATCAGAGGGCAGACTATTGTATAAAACCCCATAGCCTCAGAAGCGTGGGGGTAGAGGAGCAGTGGCCTTTTACCAAGACACTTCTGTTCTGATAAAATGCTCAACTTCTTTTATTGTCCTTGATACGAATGTGAAGAGGTTTTGCCCCAAACCGATGTCACTTTTTAACTGATTCAATTTCAAATTGATCCAATTTTTGTTTGAATGATAATGGTATTTTGGTTCCTCTTTAAGAAAAATGTCCTTTTCTAACATTGACATGTTACTTGTTTTAAAGTTTTAGCTTCACACTGAGGTCACTTACCCATCTTAGTTTTCTTTTATTGTATATAATATATGCACATGCATAATATAAACACCAGACACATACATAGGGCCACATACATGACAGTTTGTTTCACAAGTCTCCCTTTTGTTCCATTAATCTACTTTCCTTAGTTAATGTAGCTTTATGGAAGATCTTAAATCAGACAGTATCAGATATCTGTTTTTATTTTTCTTTTTTCAAGATTGTTCTGGCTGTTCTCAGTTCTTTGCACTCTATGTGACTTTTAGATTCAACAATTACTACCAGAAATATCTGCAAAGATTTGGATTGAGATTATATTGAACCTGAATATCAATTTGGAAAGTACTAACATCTTATCCAAACTAGGTCTTCCAATCCTAACTGTGTATAATTCCATAGGTCTTAAAAGTTATTTTTATCAGCCATATTTACAAATGTAGTTCAGAGGTCAAATGCCTGCTAAACACAATATCTAACACCTCAACCCATTTTAGTTATTGATTTATCAACGTTTTGGTAGTTTTCTACAAATCTGAAAATAAATACAATTTGTTTTTATGAACAGTTAGCTATTCACATTTTTTTTCCTGTCAGTTATAGTGATTGTGTGTTTAAGAAAATCCTGTGTCACTTGAACTTATTGTCAAAAACTTAACTCTCTCAATGTATATTTATAGATGTATAAATGTGATTTATAGTGTTATAACTCCTTTTATTTTTGACATCAATAATTGTGGTTTTTATGTTCTTTTGATCAAGGGTTTATCTCGAAACAGGGGGTATTTTTTTCTCTTTTAATTGAACAAGAATGAATTTCTGGCTTAGTTGATTTTTTTCCTAGTGTTTATTGACTCTTATTAATTTCTTCTATTATTTTTATTAATTTCTTTTTTCTAAAGTTTTATTGTAAAGGTGATGTGCAGAGTTAATTTCTTGCTTTTACTTATTTTGGTTTAAATTATTTATTTTTAGTCTTTTTCTAGTTTCCTTAAATAGAAGTCTAATCCATACTTTAATCTTTTTTGTTTCTTTTCCATCCTTTTATACTACACATTTTCCTCTAAGCAGTATCTACTATATTCAACAAAATTTATACTCTACATACTTAATATAACTTTATTTTGGAAGGATGTAAAATGGCCAATTATTGTTTTAACGTGCTATATTTTTTCACATAATTTAGATATATGTCTTATTAACTTGACTCTGTGCACATTGTATTTCTCAGTTTCACATATTAACTAAAGGAACATTTCTGTGAAGGAAAATTTAAACAGGTTTTATTCATAAGCAATCATATTTGTAATGCATAATTTAATTTTTGGCATGAAAATGGCTTCTTCCAAAATAAATGAAGGTATCACACTGAATTTATGAGATTTTAAAAACTACTCAAAAAATAAGAGTGTTCATTCAAAGTAAACTTATTTTTGAAGTCTCTGCCTCTATAAAATTTAGACGAAATATATTTTTTTAATGTAACATGAAAACAATGTGAGATTGCCCTATGTTCTTCTATCCCAGCCCTTTTCTCTTGATTACTCTGATTAGCTCTGGTAATACATTGAAAGGGAGGCTGAGCAGGCCTGGGAAATGTCCACAGCTATTGGAATAGAAAAGTATCTCTGAGAAGGTTGTTTCAGTAATGACATAAAGGATACCTCTTATGCATTGTCTGTATTTCCATTTTCCAGCATTACACATGAAGGTAAAGCCACACTTTACCTGCGCAGAAGACTAGCAATGAGCATTTCTGGATTTAACATTTACTATCCCCCACATGAGTAGAAACTTAGGGATTTATACCATTACTTTTGCTGAGGCGGTTTTAGTTTTGATTACTGGGGGGCTCCTACGGGTTGCTGCCTGTGCCCTTTGGCAGGCTCTCAATATCTCTTTATCTTCCTCTTTCATTCTGTCTTGTTGCTGCTCCCCTGGATCCTCTCCCATCTCTCACTGGTCCTCTGTGGCCTTCCTCCCCACCCCTTCCTCCCTCACTTCCTCCTCCCTCTTCCATCCCTCTCCTAAATCGCTGCTTTCTGTCACCATTAAATGTTTCAGGCTAGTTTTCTCTCAAGTGAGAGGCCAAGAGTGAGCTCATTTCCCCCTCTGCTCTCCTCCCCTTCCTTTCTTCCCCCTCCCTTTTCCTCTCCTCCCCTTTCCTTCTCTTTCCTTTCCTCAGGGCCTTGAACTTGTTAGTTTCAAGAATTTAGAACAGGGCTGTGATTTACCTCAGTGGAATAGCACTTGCCTAGCAAGTATGAACATCTGGGTTTGATATTCAGTACCATACCAAAAAA
Organism: Perognathus longimembris pacificus; assembly: GCF_023159225.1. NCBI lineage: Eukaryota > Metazoa > Chordata > Mammalia > Rodentia > Heteromyidae > Perognathus > Perognathus longimembris. Next base: position 131,431,337 of record NC_063162.1, on the reverse strand, counting down.
AAATAAAATAAAAAGAGAGAGAGAGAGATAGATTAGAACACCCACATATCAGAATCTTCACATTGCTCTTTTAGCCTGCACAACCTTATAATCCACTGATTCTTTTGACTTGTTGTTCAGGTTTTATTTGCATCATTAAGGTAATGGAAACCTCTTATTTTTTATGCTTGGTGCTTCTTTCCTATTCTAGACAGATGTCTTTCTACAAAAAAGTGGAAAAGAAATGCTAACCGTTAGGCAGCCCATTTTCAGATTTTATATTTTTTCTTGTCTATGTACTTTGCATAATTATACTTTCCTGATCAAGTATTTGTTAGTAGATTTAGTATATAGAGACAAAAATAACAAAAGAAAAATCACTACTATAATGATCTCCAATGATTCTGATGTTAAATCATCCTAACAAGTTCCAAAATTCTTTCTTCATTACTGACTCATGTTAGTATAAGACAGAGGAAGATAAACACTATTGGCTAAGGAGGGGTTAAATTACTTTTATGATTCAAATATTATCTAATAAAGTATGTGTAATTTCCTCTTTTTTTTTTTTTTTGGCCAGTGCCGGGGCTTGGACTCGGCCTGACCACTGCCCCTGCCTTCTTTTTGCTCATGGCTAGCACTCTGCCACTTGAGCCACAGCGCCACTGCTGGCCATTTTCTGTATATGTGGTGCTGAGGAAATTGAATTCAGGGCTTCATGTATACGAGGCAAGCACTCTTACCACTAGGCCATATCCCTCTTAATTTTTTTTTTTTTTTTTTTTTGGCCAGTCCTGGGCCTTGGATTCAGGGCCTGAGCACTGTCCCTGGCTTCTTCCTGCTCAAGGCTAGCACTCTGCCACTTGAGCCACAGCGCCGCTTCTGGCCATTTTCTGTATATGTGGTGCTGGGGAATTGAACCTAGAGCCTCGTGTATCCGAGGCAGGCACTCTTGCCACTAGGCTATATCCCCAGCCCCTCTTAATTTTTTTTAATCATGAAAGTTGTCGCAACTCTGAAGAAATATTCTACAGTGAGATTTCTAATGTCCAAGATATGGCTTATGATGAGACAAGGGATATTGTGATAAGGAAAGGGTATATAGAATTCACAATGTTAGGAGTGGATATGAAAGCATGCCCTGGCATTTCAAGGGCAATTCCTTTAAAAATGCTGGTGTCCTTGATTGTCTTGAAAGGGTCATCCTTACCCCTGGGCTATATGTACCCCATCTGAGGACTGCGTGCTTTTCCCTTCTTTCTTATACTGTTACTGGCCCTTGTTTATCTTGTATATGAATTTTAACTTGAAAAGTTATCTGAGCTTGTAAATCTCTAGTATAGTCTGAAGCAGCAAGAGAAAAAAACAACAAAAAGGGGAGAAAACAAAGATGAAAACTGTCAGTTTACCAATCTACTGAAAGAAAAAAAAATGATACCCATTAAAACAGAATAAGGGTGATGAATCGACCATAAGAAAATGTTCTGCTTAAAAATTACTTAGTTGAGAAAATGGGTTCTTGTTTCTGTATAAATAATAAGGTGAATTTTAAGTTCCCTTTCAATTGTTCACTGCCCTATTTATTCCCAAGTAGAGCATTCATTAGAATCAAGGGAACAAGACAAGTTGAGACTGGAGAGGAAAGGGGCAGGAGAAAGAATGGCAGAGAGATGATTATGATCAAGAAGTATTATATGATGGGATTTTGATCATTTATCAAGAAGAGTAATACGTCATTTGCAGGGAAATGGATGAGCCTGGAAAAACCTGTTGAGTGAAGTAAGCCAGGTCCACAGAGATAGTCATGATTTCTCCCACATGTGGATGTTGTAAGGTCCACCCCCGGGAGGACTCCATGCCAGATGCCTCCCACCTGTTGTATGTCTGGGCCCAGTACCCGTGTTACCTAATATACACCACGTGGTCAGTGCTAGAGAAAATAAGCAACTTTTATTTTTGCTGACAAAGCACATTGGATAGCTGAGCCTTAGTTTCCAAGGCCTGTTAAAAGAGGCAGGTTTGTTAGCAAGGCACATTATCAGGATTTTTTTTAAGTAAACAAGCAGGCAGACAAGAGAAGGAGAGAGGAAGAGAGGAAAAGAGATAGAGGTAGAGAGAGAGAGAGAGAGCGAGCAAAGAGAGCCTGAATGTAAATGGCTTTTGACCATTTACCATTGCAGAAGCAAAAATGGTATCTGTGAGAGTATTTGGAGCAGGCCTCATTGCAATGGCAAAAGACATTCCAATTGAGTGTGCCCTCCAGAGAGAGAGAGAAAAGGCCAAGCCTCTAAAACCAAGCGTCCTTGGCTTCGGAGGTGACTGGGCCCTGGGACTGAGAAGTTCTCTGGTGTGGTAACAGAGCCACAGAGAACCAGAGGAGCAGTTTCACTCACCAGAGTAGAGAAGTGGTGTGGATGTGGGGGACAGCAGTGGTATTGGTGAAAGGTCTCCCATGGCATCTCACAGCAGTTAGGTTTGTGGATAAAGGGCTGCAGAACTGGGAATACTCCTCAGAAAAAAGGAGAAAAACAAGGGAATTCTGCCTGTCCTGACTCAAAGCCCTTCCCAAGGTCACATTCACTGGAAAGGAAACCTGCCACATGGTTCAGGAGAAAGGAGTTTATTGGGGGGAGAGCAAACTGCCAGCCCACACAAGATGGAGGCATGGGGAGACAGAGGAGAAGGAAGAAAAGAAAAAGAGAGAAAAGGAACAAGAGAAAGGGAGAAAAGGAAAGAGAGCAGGGACTCATGTTGATCCAGATTATATAGGGAAAGGCAGGAAATATGGCCAGGTGGATTGGATGTGACCGCAGAAAAGGTAGTGGTAACTGCCTCCAAGTGTGCCAGTTACCTCAATAAGGCAGGTACTAGGTACAGACTTAAACAGGTGGGGGACATCTGCATGGAGCCCTCCCAGGGGAGGACCTTACAGAAGTAGGATCTAAAATATACACATATATGAAAATACATACATATATCAAAATCAAACTAATGAAAGTATGTTATATGTATGAGAACAAATTTCATGGTGCAACTCTTTGGAACAACAGACTGATGATTTGACAAAATAAATCTCAAGATGCTGGAATATGTTTGTTCTGATGGTGCTGGACTTAAGGGGGAGGGAAGGTGAATGAATGGAGAAGAATGGTGGGCAAACACAATTATACTCAGTGTACATATGTAAAAATGGTGCCAGGTAACTGCAGGGGATGGTGTAGGGTTGAGCTGATAGGGGATGGTAGTTGAGGGAAATGATGGAAAGGATGACACTGATCAAGATACATTGTACTCTTAAATTGACATGCGGAACTGAAATCCCTCAACTACTTCAAGATAATAAAAAGTAAATAAAATATACAGAAGGACTATGCAATAAATGGACTTACTGACACAAAACTGATTTATACAAGTAATCGATGTCAACAAGACGTAGATAGAGTCAGACCATTTTCCCAATATACTAATTAAAATCTTCGGAGCAGAATCCTTGTATATTTGGAGTTACTTGAATAGCCCACAGGTTGGTCTATCAACACAACCTCACAAGTAACTTCAAGGTCCAGGACTCTGGAAACACATGCCAGACATTGTAGGAGGATGACAAAAGAGAAAGTCAAAAATTTCTAAGAAACAAAAACTGAAAAAAAGCATAGTAGAACTTAGTTTGGCAGATATATGTAAGAAAGAGAACCAAGAAACCTCCACACAGCTCTCCTTCAATGGTTGAGGCCTGAAGGTCACAGATGAGAGAGGACTGAGTTGGTGTGTGAAGAGACTAGGATGTTGTATGTCCAGCTTTAGGAGGTCTGGAAATACAGCAGCCAAAATAGCAGAGGAAAGGGGAATTAAACATAACTGCCAGTCCCCAGTTCCTGCCTACTAACCATGGCTGGACCAGGATAGTCCTGTAGATCCTGCCTATCTCTTCCAAGATTCATCTTGGATGAGCAAGGTACCTGCATCAGACTCTCCATTGGTCTCATCCAAACTGCCACTTCTAATGTATTTCTCTTTTACAACTTCTGCTTATGATTTCACAGCTTTTTCCTTCCATTTCAGGTTTCTCCTTCTCCAAGAATAGTCACCTACCACATCTGCATAACTTTCTATTTCTATAGTGCATCTTGTTTGTCTCACAGTTTATGGTGTTGAATATTCCGATTTATCTCTTAGGGAATAAGGTGGACACTGGAAAGAGCATTTGCAAAGAGGCCCTGGGCTACTGACCAGGTGTGTTCTCCTGTGCTAACTGTTAAAGAACAAAAAGGAGGAAGAAAAAGTGGTACAGGAGGAGAGGAAATGGGAGGAAGGAGAGGAAGAGAAGAGCAATCTAGTATTTCATCAAATATGAACTCCATAAATGCCTTTCCTAATAGAATACTCTAACCTCTCATTGTTAACCCTTTCCAGAGTCCTTCCTTCTAAGAAATTCATGATAGGTAAATTCATATATCATTCATATTACACACCTGGTCTATGTCTTCTTTTATTTTCAGCAAAGATGGAGTGTCATTTTTATCTTTTTGTGGACAGTTTAATATGTGTAAATTACACAGTATCCCTTTTCATCTGACTTTCCACCTCATTTCTATAAATGGTATTCTGACACAATTTAAAATTTCTTTTATGTAAGGACACATCATAGAAATCTTGTTTCCACTTCTTTTAACTCCAATTTTGTTGTATGGGGTGTGCCACAAGACAGATTTTCCCAAGGCTTTGTCTGGTCTCAGGTGGCAGAAGACAGGCTGCTGACAGGATCATGTCTTCCTTCTTCCTTGAGTAGAAAAGTCACAGTCGACTCGTGCAAATTTTCCTCTTGGAAGCTAATTGTTCAAAAAGACTATCTAAATTTATATGAGCCCAAGTTGTTTCAGCACAAGTAATTTCCTCAAACCTCTATTCCACTCATCTTCATTCTGGCTATTAAAATTCATAGCAGTGAACTCTGTGGACATTGGATCTATGTGGGCTGATGGTAAATTTAGACCTTAATGGAGGATGTCACTCACAAGGCAAGATAATTTAAGGATGGTCTCTTTGCATTTGACTTTTAAAGCACCACAGCAGAAATGTTGCCAGTGTAAATTTATGTAGGGATATGGCTTTGGAAAAGTATCTTTAGAATCAACATATGGGTCACACAGCTCCTATAATAAGCTTGGATAATGAAAGATTGTCTATTTTTATTTCAGCTTATTTTTAAAGATGAATTTATACATTTTAGCACTAAAATAAAACCCAAGTGATATTTCCATTGGAGAAATAAGTTTGACAATCCAAAGGCTTGAAGCCAATTAACTGCTACCAAATTTAGTTTGTTTGTTCTATTTTGGTTTTTTTTTTTGCCAGTCCTGGGGCTTGAACTCAGGGCCTGAGCACTGTCCTTGGCTTCTTTTTGCTTAAGGCCAGCATTCTGCCACTTGAGCCACAGCGCCACTTCCGGCCTGTTCTATATATGTGGTGCTGAGGAATCGAACCCAGGGCTTCATACGAGGTGAGCACTTTACCACTAGGCCATATTCCCAGCCAAACTGCTACCAAATTTAAAGCGACTATATCTTGTCTGAATACACTGGATACTGTATATACTGGTATTAGAACTAGGGAAGTGAAAGTGAATATCAAAATCGAGAGACAAAGGATAAAAAGACAAACGACTCCAAAAGCAATACTTGCAAAACCATTTGGTGTAAACCAACTGAATAACTCATGGGGGGAGAGGGAAAAGGGGAGGGGAGGGGGGTGAGGGAGGAGGTAACAAACAGTACAAGAGATGTACCCAAGGCCTAATGTATGAAACTGTAACAACCTCTCTGTACATCAATTTTACAATTTAAAAAAAACACATATGGTGTAAACCAACTGTACAATTTATGGAGGGGAGAGAGGGAAATGGGGAGGGGGAGGTGGGGGAAAATGAGGGAGGAGGTAACAAGTTGAACAAGAAATGTACTCACTGCCTTATATATGAAACTGTAACTCCTCTGTAAATCACTTTCACAATAAAGAAATGAAAAAAAAATAAAGCAACAGGGAAGTCTCATTTGACCCTCTGGAGAAGCAATATTATACAGATAACAGTGGCAAAACAAATTGTGTTGTGCTAGCTGACAATAGTGCAACAGAGCTTTATTTGGCATATAGAGGCAGAAGCTATTACTAAACATAGCAAATGTTAACATTATGTACATGAGTGATATGAGCAAGGGACATCTTTTGTCTTTATATTTTCAAGATTCTTTCTCAGTCATAAGTCTCCTCCTGCATGAGAGCATGTATCAATTGAATCCTAAGGAACTTTTTAGAATTTACCATTGCAGATTTGCCAAATGGCAACGTTAGATTCACATTTCTTTCTTTCTTTCTTTTTATTTTCGGCCAGTCCTGGGCCTTGAACTCAGGGCCTGAGCACTGTCCCTGGCTTCTTTTTGCTCAAGGCTAGCACTCTGCCTGCCACTTGAGCCACAGAGCCACTTCTGGCCGTTTTCTATATATGTGGTGCTGGGAATCGAACCCAGGGCTTCATGTATACGAGGCAAGAACTTTTGCCACTAGGCCATATTCCCAGCCCCAGATTCACATTTCTTGAGACAGGACTGGTATAACAATTATGATTCAGGTATAATTATATAACATCCTGACAACCAAATAATACTATGGGGTCTTAAAAAAGATAGACACATTTCCTTTATCTGAAACTTCAGATATAGGCAGCCCAGAATTAGCATGGTGCTTCAGCTGTAAGGAATCCTTTGGAACATAGGCTCTGATCATACAATGAAGCTCTTGCCTTAATGGCCCAAGATGGCAACCAGAAAATCAACCATCAGGTCCCAGTTTCAGTTGGGGCAACAGAGCTGGGACAAAGCACATTGCAGCAGCAACCTTGTAAGTAAGATCCATTCATATTGCATCCAAGGCTTTCACCCTTGCTCCATTGACCAGAGCTTAGCTACAGGTACAAATCTAGATATGCAGGATCCTGAAAAGTCCAGACTTTATACTGGAGGATAGAATTTTCCAGTAAAATCGGGGACTCCGGACAATTAGAGAAGGGACAAATGGTAGTAGAAGACAACTAGCCCTATAAAATCATATGTTTGTTTTATTGCTGTGATTCAGTTTTTTGTATCCCAGCCTTTCTAGTCTTTCTGTGAAGGAAAGCATATGTGAAAAGTCATTGGTACAAAGGTTCCACATGATAGAATTTGGGGAATTGGGAGATAATGTGGCAGCTCTGCTTTAGAGGGGAGGGCAGTGTTGCTAAGTACATGATGACATACAAATCTGTAGAGCTAGTATAGCACAAACAGAATTTTACTCCATGTCAAGACAAGAAAATTAACCCGGGTACAGAACAAACTCAAGATGAGAAGCAGACTGACATTATGCTAGAATTTATATCATCTTGAAGACAGACATTATGCTAGACTCTGTATCATCTTGACTGAAATAAAATTAGATTTCAAAGTAAAAATTCAAATTGTAGAACAATTTTCAAAATTCCTTTAGGAGCTACTGGAGAATAAACATCAGAAGTGCACTGACTTAGGTTTTCCACCTGCAAAAGCTCAAAACAGTGACAATAGATATGAGACTCAGAGGAGCATAATAACGAAAGCTGACTTCAAAAGAATAGAAAAGTCTGTGCGTGCCAAGGGACGTTCTTTTATAGTGGGAATTCTCTATAGTTGCTGATGTTCAGGGTGAGCCATTCTAATGCCAATAAATTATAGCTCTAAAGAAACAACAATTGGCTGATAATAGAATGGAAGATTTGGTTTCTTCAAGATGAAGATCTTATTAGTAGGATGATCTTTGAAATATTTAAGCATGCATCTTTTCAAGTATGGTGTGGGAAAAATTCCAACAACCACATAGTGGTTACTTGCTATGTCTTTATGCTGATGCCAAAGAACGTGTGTCTGAATCTTGTCTAGATTCAAAATTACAGACCTGTCGGGAAAGGAGGCTCCCTTCTCTCACCTTTTAGGTGGTACTTTCTTCAATGGTCTTGTTTAGTTAAGCCTATGGGAAGATTCTCTGAATTTCTTGATCGCATTAAAGCTCCTTTGGAGCAACTGTCCAATGTATCTAACATGTGTTGGTTACTTTTGAGTTAACTTGAGACTTTGTTTAAGTAATAGGAAAGAAGTTACTAAGACCTATGGTTTGGGAGAAAGTGAGGGAGGGGGTAACACTATTCGAAAAGAAATGTACTCAGTACCTTACTTATGGAATTGTAATCTCTCTGTACATCACCTCTACAAAAATAAGAGAAAGACCTATGGTTTACTTTAAACAGAAGTAGATTTTGTGAATTATCAATAATAGGGATTGAATTTCTTTTTTACTTATTTTATTTATTTAATGTATTTATTAATTGAATACAAATTTTTTAGACAAGGTGTTGTGCAAAAAGGGTACAGTTACATAGTAGGGCAGTGTGTACATTCCTTGTGATATCTTACGCCCTGTTTTTCTTTCCCTTCTCTAGGTCAGGTAGACATATATACAATACACAATGTATCAAGAACATACACAGTATACACGTGGCCAAGCCGAAGAAAATTAGCCTAAGGCTTTAAATGTAATGTCGATATTAGACAATATGTCGACAATAGTCTTATATGAACGTACATACATAGCTTTTGAGCTATTGTATTCCACTGAGAGGTCAATTTTTGACCTTTATATGTTGAGTAGTTGTTTGGTTTTAGTTACATACTGTTGGGTCGCTGCCCCAATCCTGTGGGAAATACCATTTGACAAGCAGTTTTTGGTTTCACAGACCTGGTCTCTACTGTCTCTCCATCTCCCTTTCTTAACAGTCATATATCAGGAAGATCATGCCCCTTTGTTTTCTGTGGTCTAAGCTTGTCTTGCTCAACATTATTTGTTCAAGTTCTGACCATTTCTCTGTGAATAACAATATTTCACCATTCCTAATTGCTATGTAGTATTCCATTGTGTATAGGTACCATATCTTTTGGATCCATTCATCTGTGGAGGGGCATCTGGGTTGTTTCCATATTTTGGGTATTGTGAATTGTGCCGCGATAAACATGGAAGTACAAATGTCTTTTTGATACCTTGGGACCTGCTGTTCAGGATAGGTGCCTAGGAGTGGTATGGCTGGGTCATAGGGTAGGTCTATATTGAGCTTTTTGAGAAACCTCCATACTGTTCTCCAAAGTGGTTGTACTAATTTGCACTCCCACCAACAATGGAGAAGGGTTCCTCTTTCCCCGCACTCCCTCCAGCATTTGTTGTTGCCTGAGTTCAGAGTATAGGCCATTCTAACTGCGGTGAGGTAGTATCTCAGGGTTGTTTTTATTTGCATTTCTTTTACTACCAGGGATGTTGAACATTTCCTCATATGTTTCTTTGCCATTTTTATTTCTTCTCTTGTGAAGTCTCTCTTTAGCTCCTTTGCCCATTTCCTAATTGGTTTATTGGGCTTGGAGGTGCTTAGTTTTTTGAGTTCTCTGTAGATGACAGATATTAGGCCTTTGTCTGTTGCTGTGCTGGTAAAGATCCTTTCCCATACGGTTGGCTGTCTTTCTGTTTTGGTGGCTATGTCCTTAGCTGTGCAGAAACTTTTTAATTTGTAGTAGTCCCATTTGTCGAGTCTCTCCCCTATTTGTTGTGTCCCTGGGACTCTATTCAGGAAGTTCCTTCCTGTGCCTATAAGTTCTAGCGTCTTTCCTACTCTGTCCTTCAGTAGTTTCAGGGTTTCAGGTCTGATATTGAGGTCCTTGATCCATTTTGAGTTGATCTTGGTGCATGGTGATAGGCTTGGGTCTACTTTGAGTTTTCTGCATATGGCTGCCCAGTTCTCCCAGCACCAGTAGTTGAAGAGGCTATGTTTATTCCATTGTATGTCTTTAGCTCCTTTGTTGAATATCAGCTGACTGTAAGAGTGCGGTTTTATTTCTGGATCTTCAATTCTAATCCGTTGGTCTTCCGATCTGTTTTTATACCAATACTAGGCTGTTTTTGTTATGATGGCCCTGTAGTAGAGCTTGAAGTCTGGTATTGTGATACCTCCTGCACTGCTTTTTTTGCCTAGAATTTTGCCTAGAATTGCTTTGGCTATTCTAGGTCTTTTGCTGTTCCATATGAATTTATGGATTGCTTTCTCTATTTCAATGAAGAATATGACTGGGATTTTGATAGGGATTGCATTGAATTTGTATAACAATTTGGGCAATATGGCCATTTTCACTATATTGATTCTGCCTACCCATGAGCATGGGAGGTCTTTCCATCTCCTTGTGTCTTCTTTGATTTCCCTTATTAGATTTTTATAGTTTTCATTAAATAGGTCCGTCACGTACTTGGTTAAGTTGATCCCTAGGTACTTTATTCTTTTTTTAGCTACTGTAAATGGAATTGTTTCCAGAATTTCCTTTTCTGTTTGTACATTGCTGGTGTACAGAAAAGCTGCTGACTTTTGTGGATTGATTTTGTATCCTGCTACTTTGCCAAATTGGTTTATTAGGTGTAGGAGTTTGGGGACTGAATTTTTTGGGTCCTTCAGATATAAGATCATGTCGTCTGCGAATAGGGATAACTTGATTTCTTCCTTGCCGATGTGAATCCCTTTGATGTCCTCCTCTTGCCTTATTGCTATGGCTAGGGATTCCAGCACTATGTTGAAAAGAAGTGGGGAGAGTGGGCATCCTTGTCTTGTTCCTGAGTTTAGGGGGAATGATTTAAGTTTCTCTCCATTTAATATGATGTTAGCAGTGGTCTGTTGTATATGGCTTTTATTGTTTTGAGTAATGTTCCATCTATTCCTGTTCTCTCCAGAGCTTTTAATAAGTATGGATGCTGTATTTTGTCAAAGGCTTTTTGGGCATCGACTGAGATAACAATGTGATTCTTGATTTTAGTTCTGTTTATGTGGTGAATTACATTGATTGATTTACGAATGTTGAACCATCCTTGTGACTGTGGGATGAAGCGTACTTGGTCATGATGTATAATTTTCTTGATCAGTTTCTGGATCCTGTTAGCTAATATTTTATTGAGGAGCTTTGCGTCTGTGTTCATTAGTGATATTGGTCTGTAGTTCTCTTTTTTTGTTGGGTCTTTGCCTGGTTTGGGAATGAGTATGATATTACCTTCATAGAACGAGTTTGGGATTTCTCCCTCTGTTTCTATTTCACAGAAGAGTTTGAGGAGTATTGGTATTAGCTCCTCACTAAAGGTTTTGTAGAATTCGTTGGTGAATCCATCTGGGCCTGGGCTTTCCTTTGTTGGGAGGTTCTTGATCACCCCCTGTATCTCACTGTAAGTTATTGGTTTATTTTGTTGATTTATTTCTTCTTGGTTCAGTTTGGGCAGTTTATACTTCTCTAAGAATTGTTCCATTTCTGTAAAATTATTGTTTTTTACTGAGTAGAGGTTCTGGAAATAGCTCCTTATGATTGTTTGAATATCGTGTGTACTAGTTGTAATTTTTCCGGTGGAGTCCCTGATTTTATGTATATGAGTCTCTTCTCTTCTTTTTTTTGTAAGTCTTGCGAGGGGTCTGTCAATTTTATTTATTTTCTCAAAGAACCAGCTTTTAGTCTTATTTATTTGTTGAATGGTCTTTCTATTTTCAATCAGATTTATCTCTTCTTTAATCTTTGTGATCTCTCTCCTCCTAGTCATTTTAGATTCGACCATTTCTTGTTTCTCCAGTTGTTTTTGTTTCATCGTGAGGTTATTCACCTGCTCTGCTTCCATTCTTTTAATGTGGGTGCTGAGGGCAATGATCTTTCCCCTCAGTACTGCCTTAGCTGTGTCCCATAGGTTTCTTTGTGATGTATTTTCATTATCATTGTGGCTTATGAATTCGTTGATTTCATCTTTAATTTGGTCTGTAGCCCAAGTGTTGGATAACAGTGTGGGGTTTAGCCTCCAAGAATGTGTACAGCCTCTGTGGTAACAGTTGTTATTGAGGGTTACCTTTGTGTATTAGCCTCTGTGGTAACAGTTGTTATTGAGGGTTACCTTTAATCCACTGTGGTCAGATATAATACATGGGATGATGTCAATACTTTTGTATTTGCTGAGGTTCTTTGTGTGGGCTATGACATGGTCTATTTTGGATTATGATCCATGGGCTGCTGAGAAGAAGGTGTATTGTTGGGTCTCTGTAGGGTGGAAGATTCTGTATAGATCTGTCAGATCCATTTGGGATATGGTGTTACTTAGGTCCTCAGCTCCCTTGCTGATCCTCTGGGTGTTGGATCTGTCTCTTGGAGAGAGTGGGGTATTAAAGTCTCCCACTATGATTGTGTTTGGGTCTATCTTGTTCTGTAGTTCTGTGAGAATTTGCTTGACATATGTAGGGCCTCATTTGTTGGGTGAGTATACATTTATCACCGTGATGTCTTGATTCTGGATTTTTCCTTGTATTAAAATGTAGTGTCCTTCTTTGTCTTTTTTAGTTGATTTTAATGAAAAGTCCAGCTTGTCTGAGATCAGAATGGCTACACCTGCCGTTTTGGTAGGTGTGTTTGCTTGGAAAATCTTGCTCCATCCTTTCATTTGGAGTCTTTTTTTGTCCCTTGCTGTAAGATGGGTCTCTTGTAGACAACAGATAGCAACTTTTTGTTTGCGGATCCATTCTGCCAGTCTGCTCCTCTTTATCGGAAAGTTTATACCGTTTATATTCAATGAGATCAAGGATAAAAGTGTTTTTTCTCCTTCCATTTTCTTGTTGGGCTGTTTTTTCCTCTTTTTTTTTTCTTGTCTTTAGTAAGCTGATCTTTCTGTTAGGCTCTGGCTACTGTAGTTTCTTTCTGTTTCTGTCTGTGTGTCCTGTATGATTCCTGTTGGGTGGGATTCCCCTCTTAGAATTCTCTGTAGGGCTGTTTTTTTATTCACATACTCCTTTAGATCCTCTTTGCTATGGAAAGATCTGGTTTTTCCCTCGAATGTGAACTCCAACTTCGCTGGATATTTAATCCTAGGTTGCAAGTTGTTGGCCTGTAGAACTTGGATGGTGTTCTTCCACTCACTTCGTGCTTGGTAGGTTTGTGTGGAGAGGTCTGCTGTTATTCGGATCCTCTTCCCATTGTAGTAAATTTCTTTCTTTGCTTTGGCTGCATTCAGAATTTGCTCTTTATTCTTGAGATCTGAAGTCTTGAATATTATGTGCCTTGGCGTGGCTTTTCTGGGGTCTGGCCTGCCAGGTGTCCTATAGGCTTTGGTTATCTGGATGGGGTCCCTTGTGAGATTGGGGAAGTTTTCTGCAATAACTTTATTGAAAATATGATGAAGCCCTCTGCTCTGGTATTCGGCTCCTTCTTCTATTCCAATTATGCGCAGATTATGTCTTGTCTTTGTCCACTAGTTCCTGGATTAGTCTGCCCTGAAACTTCACCGTTTCTTGGAGTATGGTAATTTTCTGGTTCTTGTCGGCTCCATCATCGTCCGAGAGAGATTCTGCATTCCATATGTCAATTCTTTGTGCTGTAGATTCAATTGCGGAGTTTATGGATGTCAAAGAGCTATTTATGGTTGTCAGATCAGCTCTGATCGTGGAAATTTCTTCCTTTAAAGAGTTTGATTTTAAGTCTATTTTTTCATGCATTTCACTTCTCAGGATGTTAAGGTCTTCTTTAATGGAAGTTTGCATTGTATCCATTTTTGCTTCCATTTGTTTCTTGACTTCCTGGATGTCCTTCAAGACTTCCACTCTAAACTCCTGGAATTGTTTTCTGAATTTGTTTCTGACGCTTTCCATCATTTCTGTTAACATGGCCTCATTTGATTTTTTATTCTCCATCTCCTCTTCAGTTGTGCTGCTTTTTGGAGCTGGCGAGTTGGCTTGCCCTTTGATGAACTGTGTTATATTTCTTTGTGATTTGCACATCTGGAGATCTGTGGGTGGCTTCCCTGATTTGGCTTTGTGCTGGTTCCTACTGGTCCGTCCGTGGGAGCCTTGTGTCCTGGTGTCCTGGCTCTGGGTTTGGGTTTGGCTGTTGAACCCTGCTTCCCAATGGGTGAGCGTGACCTTCTCGGTTGTTGCTGAGGTGGTCACTCTCCCTGCACTTTGGGGCTGGTAGGTTCTGTGTCTTTCACTGCAGGACAGTGTCCTGCCGCTGTGTTGTGCTGACCCTAGTGTGCCCCTGGTGGGGGTTTGCTGGTCACTGATTCAGCGTGGCGTGGAGGCTTATCTCTTCTTTGGTTCTTTTTTCTACTCTGTATCTTGGTCAGAGGAGGTCACCTCTCAGGCAGTTCATCTTCCTGTGTGGACCGCTCCAGAGCCGGTGTTGTTGAGGGACGGCCCACCCACTTGTGCAAAATGCACCAAACTGAGTGGGCACAGGCTGATGGAGAGCTCTGCCTTCCTGTGCAGGTGTGTCTACCAGAGCGGGCGCTGTCGCCAGGGGCCCGGCCCACCTGTGCGCTGTGCGCCCACTACAACGGGTGCTGCCACTGTGGCCCCACCCACCTGAGCAGGGTACGCCTCCCAGAGCGAGCCTCAGGTTGTTGGGTTGTGCTTGCGCCCTCCCGCGAGTCCACTGTGGGGGGGTGGTATGTCTGGGCCCCAGTGGGATCAACTGTCGGGGAGCAGGTTAGCTCCCTCAGACTGCGCCTCCGCTGCGAGAGGGGCGCATTAACAGGTCCAGGTGTCCCTGCTGGGCTGGTATTGCCCACCAGCACCTGTGATTTTAGTTGTGAAAGTCTGCAAGGTCTAGGCGCCTCGGGTGGGGCTTGTACTGCCTGTGGCCCCTGGGACCCTGTTGGGAAAGGGGCGGGGCCAGTGTGGCCAGTTCAGGCTTCTTGGCAGCCTTAGCGCTGCTCCTCCCTTCCCCTGTTAACTCCTGTGTCTTCCCAGAGCCTAATGGGACCTTCCCGCCTGATTTGGGGGTTCTTTGTTTCCTGGAGGTGGGGAGGGGGAGGGAGGGAGATCTAGCTTCTTTGTAGGGTTTGGGTATCTGATAGCTGGTCTCCCGTTGGGGGAGGGGGTAATGGGGGACTCACTGGTCCTGGATTGTGTGTGTGTCCCACGCCGCCGTTGGTCCTTCGGGGGTGGAGTGCTGTGGTGTGGTGAAAGGTTGTGGTGGCGTCCCCGGCTCTCCCCTTCTGCACCACCCAGATCCCCAGCCACTCACGTCCATTCCCGGCTGTGTGGACCAGAACTTCTGTCGCTGCCATCGCCGTGTGTCTTGGTCCGCGCTCTCCCTGGGGTCCATGGAGTTCCACTCTCTGGACTCTGAGCTCCCGGTGTGAGTTTTCGGCAGTTGGTCTGCCGATCACCGGGTCCCCTTTCCCAGCCTGGCCCTGTTCAGGCCAGGGTCGGCTGGTGGGGGGAGGGTGCCTCGTAGATTCTCTGGCTCCGTGTAGGTTTTCAGCTCTTCTTTTTTGCTCCTTTTTGTTTTCCTGCATTTTCCACTGCTTCTGGCTGCTGGTTTTGCTGGGTTCTTGATGGGGTGTTGGGTGTTGGAGTTCCCAGCTCACTATTCAGTTGGAGCAAGTCGGGGTGCCTCCCTACTGTGGCGGCGCCATCTTCCTCCTCAGGGATTGAATTTCTGAAGTGAAGAAAGGAAGGAAAGGGAAATTCATTCTGAAATAATGAGTCTCAATTGTAGACTTTGTTTTAAAAAATGGAGCTTTTTAAAAAGTAAGTACTTAAGAGAGAGTAATGAGCAATGAGCTAATTAGTAGTCAGCAAAAATTTGCAATATTATTAATTGCCATCATTTCTGTGACAATTCGATTCCAGGAATATATTTGTTAGTGAGTCACTAATGTGCTGAATGAGTTTGTTTTCTTAAGTGAGTTACTAATTTATTATATCATTAATGTATTGATTTCCAGTATCCTACTGACCAGATTTTAGAAAAGGATCATGTGTCTAGCAATGATCAAGCAACACAAAAGTTAATTTCCATCATTCCCCTTACCTCATCCATGTTTTCATAGGATTCATTCTTTAGCACTGCTCATTAGTAATGCTTTATGAACATACATAATCAAAGCCTTGCAAAAAATATTTTGGTAGCTGATAAATTTTAATGCTGTGATTCATTTGCTTGATTTATAGGTCAAGTGTCATTCACTTACCAAAGAAGTTGTTAGTGAGATCTGGAAACAGATGCAGAGATAGACATTAGAATTCCTATCTGTATTTAGATTGTGGATCTTTTTTTTTTTGTAATTTATCACGCTGTTATTGAGTATAAGAATGGATTCAATGTTTTTTTTTATCATTTAACAAATCAGTTATCCTATTTTTTAAAGTATCCTTCCTCCAACTTCAGGTTGTGATGCTTTATGCAAGATTTTATACCTCTTTTCACACAAAAAATTTACTTACTATGGTATATTCAGGGAAAGACTAATGGTGTAATTCCTATGAACAACTAACTGACAATATAAAAATGAATACTAGAGAGCTGGAACATGTGTGGTTGACTGGGGGAAATTGGTCAAAAAGTCAGGGGCAGATAACGGAGGAAGGAAGGATGCACAAATGCAGTCATTATATTGAATGTGCATGAGTGAAAATGGAACCAGACAACTCAAAGGGATGGGTAGGGTGGGGCTGGATGACATAAATAACACTGACTTGAAGCACACCTGGTATAACAATTATACTTGACACATTGAAATCTCTTCTTACAAGTACTTAAAGATAATAAAGAAAAACTTTTATATCTTCTTTGAACTAAATTGTTGCAGTGGACAATCCATTTATGCATTAGTTACACACATTTATTTAATAAAGCTTTATGATATGCCTTCAAATTTTGTTGGTTCATCCTTCTATCCATTGCTTTTCTTTCATATGGATTTTTTTATTGGCATAAGTCATTTTTCTAATTGGTGGTTGCTTGACTTTTATCTTTATCCATTAAAGATGTAGATTGTAGAGACACCATGTTTATATCTCAGTCCTTTCAATTTTATGGCAATACTGAGAATGGAGTTTCACTTAGGGCCTTGCATTTTCCAAGAAAATGTTCTGCACAATGAGCCTTGCCACAGGCATTTTTATTTTTATTTCAGATCAGGTCTATACCATTTACCAGAGCAAGCACTGGACTGTGATTTTCCTACCTATTTCTTAGAAACTGGAAATACAGATATGGAATACCACAGCTGACTTGTTCTTTGAGATGAGGTCTTACTAACGTTTTTCCTTCCCCCCAAGGATAGCCTTAAATTGTGATCCAGTTGTACAGTTAGTTTACAGCATATAGTTTTGTAGGTATTGCTGTTGCATTGGTTCAACTTTTACCCTTTGTCTCTTTGCCTTTCCATTTATATGTTCCCCTTCCCTTCCCTACTTCCAATAAGCATATATACAATACCCAGGATACCAACCTATTATCTTTATACCTAAAAATCAGATATTAAAGGAAAGATGTCCTACAAAATGCTGATAAATATTTTTAAATATAATAATGCTGGTGCTTTCTTTGTGTTTGGCTGTGCTAAAGAACATTGAAGAATAAGTATATTGGTGCTGAACCAAGAAGATAGTTATGCACAAAAAGTTCAGAAAAAATGCAAGCATTTTTTTCAGAGGAAGAAAAGTTATCTCAGAGGGGACTTCTGGAAAGACACTGGAGGAGCAGCAGAGCCCTAGCTGAGCTCCCTCCGACATCGCAGTTTTCTCACCCCATAGAAACTTTTACTCCTAGAAAAACAGCCAGAGTAAGTTCTAACAGTACAGGGATTCTGGCCAGGAAGGAAAAATCGACTTTGCTCATCTGAAAACACAGATTTGAGCTCCGGGCGGTATCCCGCCACCGCGCCAGTGCCGGCACCAGCACAGTGCCTGGCACAGCGACCTGCACTCTGTGCAGCTAAAGCACAGTGTAGACCAGGGAGAAATCCTCCAGATGGCAGCTGAGCATGGACGGGCTGAAATCGCAGAGAAAGCGTGAGTACCCCACGAAAGATATTCTCACTCGCGCCCACAGAGCAGCTTCTAGAAGGTATCCCTTCCCCCACTGCCAGAGCAAAGCGCCATCTTTGACACTGGCATAGGGTAAGACCAAACTGGAACTAAAGTGGGCCTGGGGAAAGTGAGGTCAAAGGAGCCATCTTTGAAAAGGGCAAGAGGGACCGACCAGTGAGAGCCAGCTTCTCCCAGGAGAACGCCCCCTGCACAGGCAGGAGGCTCATCCTGGGCCATGGCTTCGCCAGAGGTGCCGCGCCCTGCCCACTGGAATTTGTAAATTTAAAGCAAAAGCAGCGAGCAGCTACCAGCGGCATGGAAACACCAGACGGGGGAACAAACAGTTCCTGAGACAGATAAATGGTCCCGTCACAGAGGAAGTTCAATTCCCAGCCCGAAACCAAGCTGAAATGCATAGCCAGCTTAGCCTGGGAGGCCAACCCACCCAGGAGGGAGGAAACTCACCCAGGCAAGCAACTCTCAGCTGGGTAAACCAGGCCAGAGGCACCCCGCCCTGCTGAGTCCACAGCCTATTCAAAGCCAGGCATTAAAGGCAGCGGCACCACAGCAGAGAGAGGAGCCACGGTAAGGAAAAACTGAATCAATATATCTCCACCAAACCAGCTTTACAGAAACTCCTCAAAGATGTACTATACAGGGAAAATAATCAGGATCCCAATACAGACAGAGAAATGATCCCTAAATAGTAAACATCAGATCAAGAAATCGGAAGACACAGCTTTTAACAAGATAATGATAATGAAAGGAACAAACAATCATCTCTCAATCCTAACTATCAACATTAATGGACTTAATTCTCTAATCAAATGACATAGGCACATATGTTGGATCAAAAATCAAGATCCATCTCTCTGCTGCCTCCAAGAGACACCTCTATCCAGCAAAAGTAAACATCTTATGAAAGTGAAAGGCTTGAATCAAATCTATCAAGCAAATGGCCCCAAAAGCAAGCTGGAGTTGCAATCATAGTATCAGACAAAATTGACTTCAAATTAAAAAGGTAAGAAGGGACAAAGAAGGTTACTATATACTAGTAAAGGGATCACTCCTACAGGAAGATATAACCATTCTAAATATCTACACACCAAATGAAGGAGCACCCAGCTTCATCAAACAAACACTACTGACTCTAAAAACACTCATAGACCCAAACACATTGATAGTTGGGGACTTTAACACTCCACTATCACCTCTGGACTGATCAACACGCCAAAAATTGAACAAAGAAATCACAGAACTAAATATTGCATAGACCAACTACACTTAACCGACATCTACAGAATATTCCACCCAGCTACAACAGAATACACATTCTTCTCCACAGCACATGAAACATTATCCAAAATAGATCACATCTTAGGGCACAAAGAAAATCTGAACACAATCAGAAGTGTCAAAACGATTCCCTGCATTTTCTCAGACCACAATGGAATAAAATTAGAGCTCAACTCAAACAGCCACCACAGAAAATCCTATAATTTATGGAGACTAAACAACACACTGCTGAACCATCAGTGGGTCATTGAAGAACTTAAAACGGAAATTCAAATGTTTATGGAATTCAACCAGGATGAGGACACAAAGTACCAGCTCCTTTGGGACACAGCAAAGGCAGTACTCAGAGGAAAATTTCTATCTCTGAGTGCATACACCAACAAACTGGAGAAACAACAACTCAATAATTTAAGGAAGCACCTTAATTTCCTTGAGAGAGAACAAGAAGCCAAACCCCAAGTCAATAGACAGAAGCAAATAATTAAAATCAAATCAGAATTAAGTCAATTAGAGACAAAAAAAAACATCGAAGAATCAACAAAACAGAGTTGGTTCTTTGAATAAATCAACAAAATAGACAGACCCCTAGCAAACCTGACCAAAAAACGAAGGCAGCACACTCAAATAAACAAGATAAGAGATGAAACAGGTAACATCACCACAGAAATAACCGAAATTCCGAAAATGATAAGGGACTATTGTGCAAACCTTTTTGCCAACAAATTCGAGAACTTGGAAGAAATGGATGATTTCCTAGAAAAAATTCATATCCCCAAAGTCAACCATGAAGAGTTAAACCTTCTAAACAGACCCATATCCAGTATTGAAATAGAAATGGCAATAAATGATCTCCCATCCAAGAAAAGCCCAGGTCCAGACGGATTCACTGCAGAATTCTACTAGGCCTTCAAAACAGAACTCACACCAATATTTCTCAAACTCATTCAACGAAATTGAAAGAGAACGCTCACTACCAGACACATTCTATGAAACCAGTATAACCCTCATCCCAAAACCAGGCAGGGACTCATCACGGAAAGAGGACTACAGACCAATTTCCCTGATGAACATAGATGCAAAAATTCTCAACAAAATTCTGGCCAATCGACTTCAACAGGTCATCAAAAAAATCATACACCACCATCAACCTGGATTCATCCCAGGGATGCAAAGTTGGTTTAATATACTCAAGTCAATTAATGTAATCCACCACATCAAACAGAGCAAGATAAAGAACCACATGGTTTTATCCCTGGATGTGGAAAAAGCGTTCGATAAAATCCAGCACCCATGCTGGAAAGCCCTGGAAAACGGATTCCAGGGAACATTCCTGAATATAATCAAGGCAGTTATGACAAATCAACAGCAAGCATAACTCTAAATGATGAAAAACTAAAGCCATTCCCTTTAAAATCAGGAACAAGGCAGGGATGTCCACTTTCTCCCCTGCTCTTCAACATTGTACTAGAATTCCTAGCTAGAGCAATTAGGCAAGAAGAAAATATAAAGGGGATCCAAATAGGAAAAGATGAAGTTAAACTTTCTCTCTTCGCAGATGACATGATCCTATGCCTAAATAACCCCATAGACTCTACCCCCAAGCTACTAGGGCTGATCCAAAACTTTGGCAAATTGCAGGATATAAAATAAACCCCCAAAAATCAATGACCTTTCTCTATGCTAACGACCAGAGACCGAGGCCAAAATCAGGAAAGCAACTCCTTTTGCAATAGCTCGAAAAAAACATAAAATACCTAGGAATAACTTTAACCAAAGAAGTGAAAGACTTCTTTGATGAGAACTTTAAAATCTTGAAAAACGAAATTGAGTCAGAACTAAGGAAATGGAAAAGCCTCCCATGCTCCTGGATTGGGAGGATTAATATAATCAAAATGGCAATATTGCCAAAGGCTATCTACAAATTCAATGCAATACCCATTAATATCCCAACACCATTTTTTAATGAAATAGACGAAGCAATCCAGAAATTCATATGGAACAATGAAAGACCTAGAATAGCAAAAATAATCCTAAGAAAGAACAGTGCTGGAGGAATTACAATTCCCAACTTCAAGCTGTATTATAAAGCTATAGTAATAAAAACAGCTTGGTATTGGCACCGGAACAGGCCTGAAGACCAATGGAACAGAATTGAAGACCCAGAAATGAACCCACTGAACTGTGCCTACTTAATCTTTGATCAAGGAGCTAAAACAATAGTTTGGAAGAAAGATAGCCTCTTTAACAAATGGTGCTAGCAAAACTGGTTCAACACCTGCAACAAAGTAAAACTAGATCCTTATGTATCACCCTGCATCAAAATCAATTCCAAATGGATCAAAGACCTTGAAATCAAAACCGACACCCTGAAAACACTAAAGGAAGGAGTAGGAGAAACACTTGGGCTCCTAGGCGCAGGACGGAACTTCCTTAACAAAGACCCAGAAAGGCTACAAATCAAAGAAAAGCTGGACAAATGGTACTGCATCAAACTGCAGAGCTTCTGCAGGGCAAAGGATAAACAGAAAGCCCACAGATGGGGAGAAGATCTTTACTGGCCATTCAACGGACCAAGGCCTCATATCTAAAATATATGTAGAACTAAAAAAATTACCTTCCTCCAAAACAAAACCACCAAGAAACCATAGCTCCCTCATCAAGTGGGCTATAGACTCACAAAGAGACTTCTCTGCTCAGGAAATGAGAATGGCCAAGAGACATATGATAAAGTGGTGTACATCACTGTCCATAAAAGAAATGAAAATCAAATCAATTGAGATTCCATCTCACCCCAGTAAGAATGTCATATATCAAAAAAAACTAACAATAACAATTGTTGGAGGACCAAAAGGGAACCCTACTTCATTGTTGGTGGGAATGTAAACTGGTTCAGCCACTCTGGCTAGCAGTATGGAGATTCCTCAGAAGGCTAAATATAGAACTCCCCTATGACCCAGCAACCCCACTTTTGGGTATCTATCCAAAAGAACACAAATAAAATCACAGTAAAGCCACCAGCACAACAATGTTCATCGCAGCACAATTTGTCATAGCTAGAATCTGGAACCAACCCAGATGCCCCTCAGTAGACGAATGGGATCAGGAAAATGTGGTACATATACACAATGGAATTTTATGCCTCTATCAGAAAGAATGACATTGCCCCATTTGTAATGAAATGGAAGGACTTGGAAAAAATTATACTAAGTGAAGTGAGCTAGACCCAAAGAAACATGGACTCTATGGTCTCCCTTGTTGGGAATAATTAGTACAGGTTTAGGCTTGTCACAGCAGAGGGTCACAAGAGCCCAATAGCTATACCCTTATGAACACATAAGATAATGCTAAGTGAAATGAACTCCATGTTATGGAAATTATTGTTATATCACAGTTGTAACTACTTTCAACGTCCCATGTGTATTTGTAGCTTCTACTATTGATGATATTCTTTTATCACCTTCCTGTGGTTGTATCTACACTATCTCTGTAATCTTATCTGAATATATTGGAAACTGTGTATACTGGTATTAGAACTGGGAAATTGAAAGGCAAAATTGAGAGACACAGGGTAAAAAAGACAAACAACTACAAAAGCAATACTTGCAAAACTGTTTGGTGTAAGTGAACTGAACACCTCAGGGGGGGAAAGGGAAAGGGGGAGGAGGGAGGGGGCATAAGGGACGAGGTACCAAACAGTACAAGAAATGTATCCAATGCCTAACGTATGAAACTGTAACCTCTCTGTACATCCATTTGATAATAAAAATTTGAAAAAAAAAAAAAGAATGTTAGGATATAGAGAATTTGAAAACTTAATATATTACTTTTATGTTCGTAAAATTGTGCAGGCTTTGTGGTGAACAGTTTGTTTTTGGCGTTTGCTTATTCCAAAAGTTAAACATGGCATAACTTCAGAGCATGATTATGTCTTGTGATTGACAGTTGAATTGATCTTTGACCATCTTGTCCCCGGATACTTGCATTCTTCGCTAGTTTTAGGAAGCTTTCTGTTACTACCTTTTTGAATAATATTTCTACCTTTGGAAAAAAAAAAGAAAAGTTATCTCATGGAACTGAGTTATACTGCTTTTGTAGAGGCTTCTGCTCTACCATTTGTGGCTTCATTTCCTTATACTGGCAAGCGAAGGAAGGAAAATGCCAGCTGATGGGTAGAAAACACCACTCTATTAGAAGACAAATACAAATGTTGAAAAGGCTTGGTGATTGGCACATGATCACCAAGTATTGTGGTGCTATTTTTTGGCTGGCTCATTTTGATGACAAAGCAAAGGAATCCGACACATTAAAGCCAACCATCTTTCCTTTCTCAGTACTTAAAAAAAAAAACAAAAAACAACGAAATGGTAGTCCCAGTGCTTTTGAAACAGAAATCATTATCATGACAGGTTTAATGATAATTTGTGCAAACCAGACATAGTGCTTAGAATAGAAATGTTAACATGCAGACATGATGAATGCTTTATTTTCATATGCTGTGCTGATTTATATTTATATGATCTTTAAACGCAGACCTGGCAACAGTTGCCCAGACTCGACTTCAAGAGTTTTATGTTGTGAGAAGAACTATCCGTTCTTCTGTTTTGCAAACATTCTTGCTCCAACAATTCCTTCTCGAGTGAACTCTAGGTTAACTGATGGGAATTGATCTTGGCTCTGCTCTTTCTTCCCTTTTCCCCGTGATATTCTGCTCCTTCATCCTCTTCCCATATGTTTCAGCAAATGCTGTAAAAGGGTTGATGGGCGATATGTGTGTGGCATCTTGCTGAAAATGAAAGTCTGAAATATATTCTGGGAAAAGAAACAGTAGCCGCACTTCCGACATAAGCAAAAATGACAGATGTTTTTTAAGAGGAGGACCATATTTTTCATGGCAACTGAGCACCTTTCTCTGGGGCCAACATTATGTTCTCTCCCAACACACCATGTGTCAGTGACTCCAAATTCTCCTTCTGCAACTGAATAACAGAAGCACTGATCCTTGCGGCTGCAATCACTCTGGCTGTAATTGCTCTTGTTATAGTACACTTAGTTCCATCTACAGTGTTTTCTTCCTGGTGGGTAAGAGCTTTTATGGTCATGTAGAGTCTCTGCTAGTTGTGATGCTTCCAGTCTTGTGTTTATGTGCCAAACAAATCCCAAATCTCCCAATTCCAAGATGGCTATATTTAGCATAACCATAGGTTGTGCCTATTGGCTTGGCCCTGACACAAAACCCTCTGGATTGGGCAATATCCCTATCACTGCCTTTCTCTAAGAAACAGAGTTACTGTTAATACTGAATTATTGTTTCACTCTCACCAACTCTCTTGTCAAGATTTAAATTCCTTCCTAGTTTTTGTGTTCCTGTCTCATAGGCATATAAATGTACATGTACATATATATACTTATGTAAGTTCATATGTGTATATATGTATATAATAATTATTACATATTATTGTATATATATGTATAAATATATACATATATAATTTTAAAGTGGTTGTACAAAGAAGTTACCATTTAACAAAACAGTTGATGAATACAACACATCTTAGTCAGTGTCACCCCCTTCAACATTTTCATACCCCCTTTGAACCTTCCTTTTCCTTACTTTTCTTAACTTTGTGGTATATACAATGAATTCTTGACTGCACTCCCTCCATCACCTTTCATTCCCTCCATTGCCTTTTCATTCATTTACCCCTTGGTTCCAACCCTTCTTATACCCATTTTCAGATGCTTATTTTGTTGGGCTTTGACCTAGGTCTTTCTAAAAAATAATTATACTATTTGAGCTCTCCTGAGAGTCTATTATATTTCAGTTAACTCTTGCATTGCCGCTTCTTCCAGCCACAAAATCTCTTTGCAATGTGCCTTGCAGAAATCTATCTTCCAGGAGAGGCTTCCTATCTCTGAGACTTGTTTCTCCCTTCTGTTCTGCTACTAGATTAGGAGCTGAGCACCAACTGAAGAAGAGTCCTTCAGATCTTCTGAGAATCCCAATCAGTTGAGAGTTTGGGTGATTACATAATAGATCACTTTTGAAAGCCTGCTGTGCTGAGTCTTTAATTCCTTTCCCATCCTTCTAACAAACTTTTAGTCTTGCTGTTCTCTTAACAGATACTATTTTTCTTGTCCCTATGAGGCTTTCTAGCAGGGCATCAAGGATATTGCCAGGCCATGTGGCTCTGTCTTAGAAAGTGCCCTGCAGTGACACTGCTCCATTCAGCTCTGTGCTCTGCTACCTTGCTCAGCACTGGAGCACCACAATTAAGCAGTGGAAGTAGGTATTTGACACCATTCAGTACAGCTGGGGCCTCTGCTTCCTTCTGAATAAAATCAGAGAGAGAGAGAGAGAGAGAGAGAGAGAGAGAGAGAGAGAGAGAGAGAGAGAGAGAGAGAGAGAGAGAGAGAGATGGTAGATGATAAAAAAGGAACTATGGCAAAATGTGGCTTTGGAACACTCCAGTATCAACAGGATCCAATGGAGAAGAACTATTGTCAGTGGTCAAGGGTAGGTAAGAAAGGTTCACCTGCCTATGGATGCTACTCCATGGAAAAATCTTTATGCAAACTTTTGGCTGTATCACCTGACAGCTACTAAAGTTTGGGCAAATGAATCAAACCAGTACAGAGATGAGAGAGGACCAGAGCAGACCCCTTATGGAATGATCCTAGCCATATGTTAAAGATCAGTTGAAAGCACAATTTCTGAAGCACTTAATATTTTAATCAGAATGTATTATTTCCTTCTCTCCACATTCACTACATGCTACTCGCTCCCCTATATTAAAATGATTTTGACATTTTTGAGGCAAAATCAGATTCTGTGCAGCTCTATGACATTCAAACATTAAATTCTTTGGGAGCATTTAGACACTAGACAGGGGTGCTTGAGAAGGGAGATACATAGGTTTTGGTCTTTTAAAAATGTTTTTGATGACATGCAGCAGATTTGACAGGACACATCCTTCAAGCAATTCTTATTCTTTTGTAAAGAAGAGAATAGTAAATGTATGTTTTATACAAACCTGGATCTCCGCATCCTGTTTCACAGTGGTTGGATATGTCAGCAAAGGTCCTTAGAATCAGATGATTATATATATATGAATACAATCTCAGCAAAGTCAATGGGGTGTTTCGTATCTGTGCAAAGGTCAATGACAATACTCTGGGAGAAACTGCAGTTATTATCTAAAAGAAATCCCTGAAAAGGAATTAGTTGCAACAAACATGGAGGTAAAGTTTACTTAAGTGAAGTTTAGAGCTTCCTAGACAGAGTCTAAATGTACCTAGCAAATTTTCACTTCTAGGTTAGTTGTAAAGAAGCATCTGCCACCAACTAATAGCAGTAGAGTGGAGAACTGACAAGGACAAACCATGATTTGGTAAGAAAAATATCAAAGTTGAAAAGAAGCCTTTTCAGTTGTTAAATGAAGATGAATAAGAAACACATTAAAATAATCCTCTGTAATATAAATCTTGTTTCACATGAGAGGCAAAACCTTCCAGTAGGTTTTTTTTTTCAGTTCTTTTCTATCCAATTGAAAGTTTCCTGTAGGTTTTTTTTTGTAGTTCCCTTTGTAATGTAGTTTTACATCATCTGTCCTACAATTTTCCTATGTCTAATCAATCTGTGCATCTTTTACACCAAGACATGGAGGAATAATATAATTAGATAACTTGCCAAAAGTGCCCGAAGAGAATGGGCTGTGATCAAGACCCAATACTACAACGGACAGCCTATTCTTTTTATGTGATACCACATTGTCTCCTTGATGGTGCTCCATAACTTGTCACAATTACCCAGTCATTTGAGTCTTAAGAAATTGGTCTAGAGAAGTTTACATGTGGGAAAGGTTAAACTTGTATGTAAAAAAAGCACATTCTTTCTAATATTCTATTATTAAGTCCTAAATGATGAGATTATGATTACTTTGATAGTACATCTTATTCCCACTTTTAGCTTCAGCAAAGTCTTTGTTTCTTGAGTTTGATATCCAGGAGAAAGTTCTTTCCCATATGGCTCCTGGGTTCATACAAATAACTCTTATGCTTGTTCTACTTGAAAATATTTTGTGATTCTACCACTTTTCAGAAGCATATATTTCAGAATACGTGAGCTTTCAGTTTCAGACTCTCAGCAGTAATTCCCTTCTCTACCTCTCATGGGGAAATTTTATGATTGTAAGATATTTCAACATCAAATTTTGAACTGAAATATTAGTCAGACTTAGTAGAAATAATGTTTTAGCAATTGGAGTGGAAGTGGCTTCTTCCCTTTCCTCCCAACACAGGTGTAGAGTACTATATACATACTTTGCAGCAAGGAAGACAGAAAACACTGTGCCCCCATATAGAAGAAGCAAAGGAAAAACTGTGGAAATTTAAGTCAATTAGTGGATACCGTGGTAATGTTAGGAGGCTACAAAGAGAGCCTCATAGTTGAAATTTCTTGTTTTACCAGAAGAGGAGACATGTTCGTCGATGGCACCTGCAATAAAAAAACTGCAATATAGTCACGTATAATCTCAATTTCAAATATCTTTTTTTAGACTACTATCTTCTACCTTCTCAGCTGAATGTCTGTTCTATCCCAATCTCAACTCTTTCATCTCAGCAGGGCTCTGCATCCACAGGTCACATGACCTTCTCTCATCTCATATTATCTCACCCCCTCCCACAATTTAAATTTAACCTCAATTATACTCTCAGATACCTTACCTTTTTTCCCTGCATTTTATTAGGCTGGTCTTCAATCAGAAGAAAATGCTACAAAAATACTTTGCAGAACATTTTAGCATGTAAGTTGTGAAAATATACCTGTAAATGTGTTCATGCAAATACTCACAAAGAAAAGTATGGCTAGCACCTTGAAATACATCTTAAAAACCTACAGAGAAAATGGTACCTGGTTGCACGACTTTATGCCTTTCTAAAACCAAAACCACATTAAATCTCTCTTTGAGAACAATACATTTCAGAGAACTGCTATGATTTGACTGTATATCCCCTTCAAAACACACACTGAAATTTTTACTTAGTTATTTATTCATTTATTCATTTTCAAAGTGATGTACAGAGGAGTTATAGTTTCATACATAAGGCAGTGACTGCATTTCTTATCCAACTTGTTAGCGTCTCCCTCATTTTTCTCCCACCTTTTCTCCTCCCAGTTTCTCCCCCCTCCATATATTTTTGCAACTATTGCTGTTGCATTGGTTCATCTTTTATCTCTTGTCTCTCCATTTTGATGTTCCCCTTCCCTTTTCTAGTTCCAGCAAATGTCTATACAATACCCAGGATACAAAAATTTAGTGTGATGTTCCTGGTAATTGAGACTGTAAGAGGTATGTAGGTCTTGAAGGCTCTATCCTCATCAATAAATGAATTCTATTTTCAAGGTAGTAAGCTTGTTATCAGTGAAATGGATTCTCCATGTCAGTTCCCATGGAATGGTTTTGTCACATAATATGGCAAGAAGGCACTCACTACATATGACCAACTTAATATTAAAATTGAATAATCCTTTACAATGTTAATTTTTTATTAGTTTTAAGTAATTATACAAAGGAGTTGCCACTTAACACAGCAGTTTATGGACACAACGCTTCTTAAAATGTTAGTTTAGGGGGGAATTAACCTAGGTGAAATAGGCGGCATTAGCAGTAAGCTGGCAGAAAGACAAGTCTTCACTTCCCCTATGCTTTAATTCTAGTGCAAAGGTATGGTATTACAATGAGCCAGGGATTTCTCCAGCAGGATGGATTTCTGTCAGAGGAGAAAAGCATGTTTTTACTCACCATGTCTCAGACCCATAATGAGGTACAACTTAAGAGGAAGTCTAGTGTTTCAGAGTAAGTTACTCTGGACACTTGGAAAGATGGAACAATTGTAGCTTGTCCCCAAATAGGGACAATGTTCACAGTGGGATGTAGATATGACAGGTAGTTGTGTAACATGAGAGGGTTTGACATAGGCCTACCAAGGCGCTTAAGCAGCAGAGAACTGGGGAAGTAAAAGTGGTGGTGGTGGTGGCCTTTCCCTGGCAGAGAAACAAGTCTCATTATTTGAAGATCATTTTAAAACATCAGAAAGCCTGTGGCAAGTGGGATAATTAGCCTCTGGTAGTCACTTCTTGGCTGCAAGTATTGGCTGTCAGGAGGACCAAGAACTTTGAGCACCATCCTGAGAACCACAAGATTCTTTGACTGTCTTCTCTTTTGAGAGGATGGGGAAATCCTGGGTGGACTTAGAAAGGATTGGGAATGGCCTTCTGGAAGTGTCTGCCTGCTGCAGGTGTTTACTGCCAGGCCGGACTGAGATATCTGAACACAGGTCCTGTGAATCTTGTAATTTCTCCACTCTCTCTCTTCCCCTAAATAGTAGGTGAACTTCCAGATAGAGGATGAGAGAGCCCTTCCTGAACATTGAACATACTTGGACTGAAAGACCACAGATGACTGAAACTCT
The DNA here is from genome assembly GCF_023159225.1 of Perognathus longimembris pacificus. Lineage (NCBI taxonomy): Eukaryota > Metazoa > Chordata > Mammalia > Rodentia > Heteromyidae > Perognathus > Perognathus longimembris. Next base: position 131,401,666 of record NC_063162.1, on the reverse strand, counting down.
CAGCTAATGGCTTGGTATTAGCTGTCCAAATTCTCACACAGAAAAAAGAAATATGGAAAAAAGGAAGAAGGAAACTCAGTTGAAAGTCTATCCAGTAGACTTGCTCAAGTTGAGAATGTCAGGGCTCAGCTAAAGCAGATGAATTAGTATATATATAGATAGATAGATAGCTAAAGATAAAGAAAGTACAAACAAACCACGTATGTTCTCTTAGATTCTACTTTGAAAAGAACAAGCCTACAGATTATGGACATATATGAGGCAGAGGTGAAACTTCAGCTTTTAAAAACATATTCAATGGAACAATAACAGAAAACTTCCAAAATGTTGAGAAATAGATGGCCACGTAGGCATAATATGCTTTTAAGACACAAAATATACCAGACCAAAAAAAGTCCTCTCTTATGTTATATCATAGTTCAAACATTAAATATGCAGAGAAAGGGAAGAATATTGAAAATTTCCAAACAGTAATCTATAATGACAATCTCAGAATAACAGATTTCTTTACAAAAAGTCTAACAGCAAAGAGGAAATAGAACAATGTATTCTAAAGGATAAAATAAAGTAACTATCAACCCAGCTTTACTGTACCTAGCAAAACAATCCTTCATTATTGAGGAAGAAATGGAAACTTTTCATACGAAAAATTTAAAGTAATTCATGACCACAAAGCCAGCACTGTAGAGGATATTTAAAAGAATGCTATCCAGAGGACAACTAGCCATGGACAAACAGGAAAGAATAATTCTCACTGGATAAGTAGATTAAAAAATGAGAGACAAACATTGCAGAAACAATAATTTACAGGGAGCTTGATACTCATTTCAGTAATAACTGTTGCTATCAATGATATTCATTCTAACATCAAAAGACATAGACTTGTATATTGTATTTAAAAAGGACCTAACCATTTTCTGCCTAGAGGAAATGAATTCAATCAATGAAGATAAAAGGAGACTTAGAGTGAAGAAGTAGAAAAAATATTTAAAGCAAATGGAAAATGTGAGCAAGCAGAAGGATTTATATTCAGATCTGACACCATAAACGGTGAACAAAAATTAATCAGAAGAGAAAACGGTCCCTTCATATTTTTTCATAGTTGGTTCAATGGAACACATTATCAAGAGGCAATAACATTGGAAGTAGATGTGTGTGTGTGTGTGTGTGTGTGTGTGTGTGTGCGAGAGAGAGATTTAGTCTGATAACTGCCTCAGTACATCATTGAGAGTGGAACCCTCATGTTCTAAAAACTCCTTAAAGAGCTAAGTTCTCAATACTATCACATAACAATTAGAGAAGGGAACCTATTCAAAGCTTATCATTTAACATTCCCCAACACACATTCGTATTCTTCTAACCTATAAAGTGTATTCACTCACTCCAGTTCTACCAAAAAAAATCTTATTCTAGTGTCAACTCCAAAGTCCCATATCCAATATTTCCAAATGTAGCCCTGTCTTGCCACTTCATATGATAGTGGGCCATCAAATAGCACTCACTGCCTTGGAATTCACCTGTAATTCAGAAAGCCAAGTCCAAGGCAACCAGGGAGCCTAAGGTTCACCTACTGAAACTAGTTTTCCTATTTATTTATTTATTTACTTACTTATTTATTTGTATTTATATTTATTTTTGTTGGTCATGGGGCTTTAACTCAGGGTCTGGGCACTATTCTGAGCTCTTTTGTTCAAGGCTAGTGCTCCACTGCTTTGATCCATAGTGTCACTTTCGGCCTTTGAGTGGTTAATCGGAGATGAGAGCCTCATGGGGACTTTTCTGCCATGCTAGCTTCTAAATAGGATCCTCAGATCTCAGCTTCTTAGGTAGCTGGGATTATAGGTGTGAGGCACTGCCCCCCCTTTTGTCATTATAAAGATAATGTGCAAAGGGGTAACAGTTACATAAGTCAGGTAAAGAGCACATTTCTTTTTGGACAATGTCACCCTTCCCCTCACTCTCTTCCAGCTTATTTTTTTTTCCTTTTAAAGCTTTGTATTGTGTGATATTGTCAGAACTGAAGATGCTTTTTCCACTAGTTACCAAAATACTTGTACTAAAACCAGAACTGAAGATGTTTCAGGGAGGAGGTCTCCAAAAGGAGACCTCTGTTGGGCCTTTAGTAACCAAGTTTGATGCTGTTGCAAAAATGAATTTTAGGACACATCAAAGTAGACACCAAGACAGTTTACTCAAAAAGCAAAGTGAAAGTTAGACAGGATACCATGCAACACAGAGGTAGGTACAGCTATATCAGGTAACAGGCTCAATGAGTGCTCTTAACATCATAGCTGTTGATGTAGGAGTTTGGCTCAAACTCATCTAAGGTTGGGGGCTCCCCCTTAATCTAACGTCTCATATAACTTGTCATTTTTTCTGTTACACTATTTTATCAAGTTTATCAGAGATTTAAAATTAATCTGCTCATTACTCATGACACAGTATAGCTATTTAAGCATCCCTTTAAACAAATGATGGGCTTTACCAGATGCTCTCTTTCAGACAAATGTACAACCTTTTTGTACTCAGACAAGTCATTTTTTTCCAAAAGTATTTTTTCCAATTGTTGTTGTTGTTGGTTTTAAAGGTATCCCCGCTTAGTTCCAAGGGCATACTAATTATTTGGCAATCTAGCAAGGAGTGTGTGTGTGTGTGTGTGTGTGTGTGTGTTGTATATGAGAGAAAGAAGACATGTATACATATATGTGAGAGAGAAGACATGTGTACATATACTTTTAATACCTTTAAAAATAATTCTATCCCATGACTCTACATCTAAAGGAAATGTTTTCTCTAAAAGTTTTCTCTAAAAGTTCAAAGGACATTGCATAAAATTGAAGCATTAGAAACAAGTTGAAACATATTTTGAAATGATAAACACTTCAATGTAGTTTGTTAATGGGATGTTTTCATAAAAGTGGTGTTGACTAATTATACCTCTGCAGATAAGTTCTTTCCTGAAAGCCATGGTATGACATTAATTGCTCATGTTTGATTATCTGTCACACGAAAGCCTTAACTTTATGAATCACTGAATGAGCATATTGCAAGTTTATTTTTTCATTCATTATGGAAACATTAGTCTTCATTTCATAGAGGCCAAACAACAAAGGCACAGGTGTCTCTGTGATCTGCTTGTACCCAGAACTTCAGTACACTTTAGGTTCATTCCTACAATGGTAGCTGTTTTTCACTCTTTTCTGGGTGAGGATGATGACTCTACTTTCTGAACAGAAATGTCCTTCTGTTGTATCTTTCTTAAAAAAATTATTGACAGTCTGTGCACTAAACACATCTTGCAACATTTTAATCAATTATTTCTCATTGGAATGTTATACTCTGATATGTTTAAAAATGTACTTTAGAGTTGAATTGTAAAAGTTGTACTTGACTAATAAATGCAATCTCACTTTAATGAACCTGTGGTTGATGGAGAGTAACAAGATTTGAATTTCATTCTGAGATAATTTTTCTTTGTACTTCTTATTCAAATTCATCTTCTGGGATATTTATTAGGTTACACAACACAAAATACTGAAATAATATATCAAGCCTTCCCCAAAGACAAAGTATCTCAAATATTCATGAATTCATTTCAATTTTTATATGTTTCATCCCACAAAATCTTGGACCTTATCCTACAGCTTTTCTAAAAATAAGACTTTTCTTATTTTTAGGTGAATAAAGCAAAATCATTCTGAAAGCAGAAATGTTTAGACTGATGCCTTGACATCAGTCTAATGGATCTCTTACTCAGAGGACTGTCTTTTTAAAGGAAAATGGATTTTTGTTCCTCCATTTGTTAAAATATTTGTGCCAGTCCTGGGCTTGAACTCAGGGCCTGGGCACTATCCCTGAACTTCTTTTGTTCAAGACTAGCACTCTATCATTAGGGTCCCAGTGCCACTTTTGGCCTTTTCTGTTTCTGTGGTGCTGAGGAATAGAACCCAGGGCTTCAGGCATGCTAGGTAAGTACTCTACTGCTAAGCTACATTCTCAGCCCCCCACAAAGGTTTTAATAGAACATCACCAACACACTAATTGGCATTCAAGGAAAGTGCCCAGGCACTTGGTATCATTTTGGTTAAAATGGAACACTTGGTTTTTAGGCTTATTGGAAGCCCAGCAGTCTCTGAGATCCTTCATTTCTTGGCTGAAAAGGAGAATCCATTTCATGGCAGAAAGGACACCCACTTAGCTGTAAACTTCCCAAATACCTATCTGTTGGTGAGCAAACACGAAGGCTCCTACTGCCCCTGTTTCTGACTCAGACTCCCTCTCTCATGTCAGTGATTTCTCTAGGACATACAGTGTGAATGTGAGGCCTGAATGCCCAACACAGCTTGTTAGAAATAGGGAGCTAGATCTCCATCAGCTGCAGTAGCTGAGACAATAGGTCTCATCCAGGAAGGGCAGACATAACACAGTATGGGGCAGTTAGCTGCTTCAGTGCTGTGAGAATAAAATCAGCGAGAGTATTGTGAGGTGTGGTAGGGAACAAATACAAACACATATTTATAGAAGAGAGATGCAAGAAGGAAGGTTTAAATTTTCTCCCTACAATATGCTGGTAACTTCTACTCTCTTAAGCCCCTCCACAAACATACAAAGAGGTAGTAAAAACAGTCTGCACAATAGAGAAAAAACTAAGGTTTAAAAGCCAAAGTGCAGGGCTTCTGAGCAATGAATGGCCTCCACTCGTTCAATCTAGAGGTTGGCTCTGAAGGACTCTGTAAGGACAGATTATAGAACAGGAAGAGCACCCAGGGGGAGTGCAAGTGGAAATGAACCATGCTGTTCTCTTCCTCAAGGGGTGGGGAGGGGGGAATTACACACACTGCTCATTTTTGTCTCTACAGAATGACCTTGAACTACAACTAGTCTTTTGCATGTGCTGAGGGATTTGAAGGATGGCAGTGTTGGGGGAAGAAAGAATTTCACATCTTTGCTGCTCCGGTTTAGTAGAGAAGGTTACTTTGAAGTAAGTCTTGGTTTTATAGGGCGATGCTAGATCAAGTCACATTCTTGCCTGTAATGGAAAGAAAGGGGGGAAAACCCCATTTGTTTAAGAAGGAAAGATTCTTAAAGCCAGTGGGAAATAGAATTTTTGAAAGGTTAACAATTTTCTCCCTTGACATTTTCTTCTATATTAATGTTTAGTTAAGTTAATTCCTAAGTGTTTTTCTTTCTTTTGTTTCATTTGTTTATTGTTAAAGTGATGTGCAGAGGGGTTACAGTTTCATATGTAAGGCAGTGAGTACATTTCTTATCCAACTTATTACATCCTCCCTCATTTTCTTTTTGAGGCTGTTATGAACTGAGTTGCTTTCCTGATTTCAGGCTTCCTCTTCTCATTGTTGGCATGCAGAAAAACTATTGATTTTTGTGGGTTAATTTTATACTCTGCTCCTTTGGCAAAGTTTTGGATAAGCTCAAGTAACTTTGGAGAGGAATCTATGGGATTCTTTAAATGCAGGTTCATCATATCTGCAAAGAGGGATAGTTTTACTTCTTCTTCCCCTATTTGTATTCCTTTTATGCAAAATTCTGTTTTGATGTAAAGAAAAGAAATATCAACAAATTATTCTGCAAAGAATATAAAAGAAAGCTTTCTGCCTTAGACTGAAGGTCAGCCTTCTGCATTCCAGTATTTGCCAGAAACAAACTATGAGAATAATGGGTTTGCTGCTTACCTCTTAGGATTTCAGACTCAAGAAATTATAGAATCATAGGAATTCTTAGTTGGTTTTAGTATTTTTGACATACAACACACCTATCTCATTATAATTCTAGTTTATTTGTTAAAAATCAACATTTCAACTTTTCCAAAAACAAAATACATTGCATAATCTTTCCCTTATACATGTACCCACTGACATCATTCATTGATTCTTAGAGCTAAAGTCAAAACACAGTGGCCCATATATGATGGTTTGATTGGCAAAAACAAAGACTTTCTCCTGAAGAATAGGAGGCTAGAAGTCTAAGGTCAATGTCAGCTGAGTTGGCTTCTTTTTACATCTCTGTTAGCTGTTTATTCTATATCTCCCTCTTTTTACTTCTGGTGGTTGCCAGTAATCCTAGTAACTTAATCTTAAAAGATATTTGTGATACTCATTTTTCCAAGTACATTAATCATTGTACTGATGAAATCAACTGCTAAACTCATTATTAGGGCTTAATTTAACATTGGAAAAGAAGTGGAATTTCTTAAAATTCTGTTTAAAAACCAGTGATTCAAATTCTAAACTGAAAGAAAAATTGAGAAAAGTTCTTTCAACTCCATATAATACACAGAATATGAGGGAATTCAAACAATGTTTATTGATATAAATATCCACATGGTGGGTAAATAGAAACAGTGTGTTTTATGATTCCTGTGCTCCAGTCAGCTCAGATGGGATGTATAGATGTATAGTGCAGTCTCAAAAAGTGAGTCAAGAGAGACTTATCCATTGAGAGGATTCAAATGCTAAGCCTTTCTGCGACCAGTTTGTGAAAGGGATACCTATACCTACTGATCAGTAGTTTCAGATACTGATTTTAAATCTGCATTCTTTCAGATAGGACATGTGAATCTGTATCTTTGTTCTTGTATAACTTCAGTTTTCTTCTCTAGTGGTTTGTGTCTGGAAAGCACAAACCATGAAGGATTTGGCTATTAATCTAAAGCAATTCTTAAGCTCAGGGCAGCAGTCACTGAAGTAATGGCATTTCAGTTCAAATAGCAGAAAAGCTTGCTTTCTCCTGATTATTTCCCCTTCCTTTAAAATAAATTATAAATGCATCAGAAAGGAGTAGGTTAAAGCTTGATTACCCAAGGATTATTTTACAAAAATGATGATTTTCCAGTTCATTGCATTAAGAAATGTTCTGATTTTTCAGTCAAATGAGGCCTCAACTAATTGCACAATTTGCTTAGATTATAGCTGTACCTGTGGGCTTTTGTGTTCAATAAACTATTTCAGGAGCAAGATTACTTATTTTTATTTATTCATACATAATGTAATTTCTACAGACAATACACATTAACAGTATTTAAGAATTAAAACTAGAAAAGAACAAGAAAAAAAATTAAGAGTATGATTTTTTTCTGGCAAAGTGCTATATAGTAACTATAAAATATAAAATATGCACTTAAGCAGGACATAGAGCTACATAGTGGATTGAGAACTTTTGTCAATGAGAATAATCCAGTGACACACAAGAAACCAGATTCTGAGGAAATAGTGGAAGAAAGAAGAAACCACAAGGAGTTTGCAAGGACCCAGGAAATTATAGAAAAGCCATCAGAGCAGAAGAAAAGTGGTAGAACTAAAAGCCTACATCCTCCAGCCACAGGCAGAGAAACCAAAGATGAAAATACCAATTTAAATCAGACAATCTGGCCAAGGCATCACCAAACCCAGATGCAGAAATCCACACAACTTGGAAGCCTTATCTTCAACACAGAGAAGTGAAGGCAGTGAAGAATCCATTGTGAGAAGCTGGACTGAGAGAACCAAGACATTCTATGTTGTCAAACATCAAGAAGTTGAAATTTTACATTCTGCCTGAAGAAAATGATAGTTGACATCAGCCTTCAAGGTAGAGGACCATCTCCATACCCACCTTACCTGCAAACCTCACATTCCTCTCATTTGAAGAACTTTCAGTCTTAATAGAGGCTTGCAGCTTAAAATTAAGTACAGAGCATATAAGGGAAATTAGTCCATAGGAAAGCCATCATCTTAATTGGGATCTAGAGCCTACTGTCTTGAGCCAAAGCATATAAGTGCCTCCACACAGAAATCCAGGACAAGCATGAGGCTTATCTTGTGTGTTTTTCTTTTCTGGAGAATCATAGTCCTACACTATTTTCTTTTAAAGAGTTTATTGTTAATGATGGTGTTACACAAGAGGGCTACCATTTTATAAGTCAGAGAAGCACCATTTCTTCTTTTATTTTTGAGCAGTGTCACCCCTTCTTTACTTTCCCCTAGTGGCTGTTGTTTTTTTAGCTGTCAATGATAACTTCATTGTCTAGATTTAGCAAATTTACAGAACAACAACTATGCTTAGAGAACTTGGCCTTTCTTGCTTGTTATTGTGGTGTTTTTACCATCTTTGTTTTTTTGTTCTGACTTTTGTATGATCAAAATATAAGTAGTTTATTATTCTTCTAAGTGATTAAAATATTACATTTTCTTGATCCAGTCATTCACAGAGGGGCATCTGGGTTGATTCCCTATCTTGGCTATGGTAAATAACACTGCAATGAACATGGTTGTGCTGATAGCTTTAGTGTGGCTTTGTTTGTGTTCTGTTGGATAAATGCTCAGGGTTGGAACTGCTGGGTCATAAGATAGCTCTATGTTTAGTCTTTTGAGGAACCTCCATATTGCTTTCCAGAGAGGCTGAACAAGTTCACATTCCCACCAACACTAATATAGCTCCCTTTTGGGCATATCCATGCCAGCATCTGTTATTGTTAGTTTTTTTAATATGGCCATTCTAACTGGGGTGAGGTGGAATCTCAACCTTGTTTTGATTTGTATTTCTTTTATAGCCAGAGATGTTGAACATCTCTTCATGTGCTATTGTCTATTCTAACTTCTTCTGAGAAATATCTCTTTAAATTTGTAGCTTATTAATTTTATTAAGCTTATTATTAGGCTTTATTAAGTTGGTTGTTTCTTTGAGGGTTTTTTGTAGGTTTATTTTTCATAAAAAATAATATTGTACCATTGGTAGGGGAATGAAAGACTTGGAAAAAATTATGGTAAGTGAAGTAAGCCAGAAACATAGGTTGCATGGTTTCCCACATTTGTGGTAACTAGACTGTGTCTCTACATCTACAAGTAAACACACTGGGTGGTAAAACACACACAAAACAACTGGGACATGATAAATTCCATGGGGCTTGAAGTATTCACATACAGTGAAACTAAAGGAGGATATTTTCAGGAGAGGAACACAAAGGTACAATATCTATGTGAATGTAATCATATTAAATGATATTTAATGAACTCCAGGAAATGGAAACAAAATGTTTTCTAATTTGTTTTTGGGTGGCACAGAAATGGAGGCACAAAGGGTGAACAATGCAACAATGGTACTCACTAGACACTATGTTGAAAATGAACTGTATGACTTGTGGGTGAGGGAGGACAGGAAAGAAAAACTGGTACAGAGTGAGGGAAGAAGTGATACTGTCCAAAAAGAAATGTACTTTTTATCTGACATCTGTTAACTGTAACCCCTCTGTATATCACCTTTATAATTGTAATGGGGTCCCCCCAAGGGAGAGGACCACAATAGGATGGGGTCCGAGGGGGGGGTCCCCCATCCCTCCAAGAGTCCACCACTCCTAGACAGTCTCAAGTAAAAAGATGGATTTATTGGGGAAGTAAATGTATACTGACTGGCCAGGATCATAGCCCAGACTTGGCAGCTGGGACTGCAACTGTAAAAAAGCAGGCTGGCCAGCCAGTGCCACAGCCCAGACTCGGGTAAAGGCAAACACCTGCCACACGCAGGTGGCCAATGAGGTTACAACACTTACAGAGCATGCCAGGTCACACGCAGGTGACCAATGGAGTTAAAATCTGCTTCATAGCAACTGTTTGAACCAACCTGTCATTTTAGTTAGATTTGGTGCATGGATTTGGCAGGGCTCACATGATGCAGGTAGATACCCCTACTCATGGGAGGGCACAGGTTTAACCTTGAGCATTCACAATCTTATCACAGCGAAGGGGAACTTCCCTGGATAGGGCGGGGGGAGATCTTAGTGAAGATGGAGTTGGCTTCTGCTCTCTTTAACTAATCTGAGATGGAGTCAATCTGACAGGCCTCAACAGCCAATGATGGAGCTGGCTAGATCTGACCTCCAGATTACAATAATAACAATAAACTTTTAAAAAATAAATGGAATTTGCAAAATGAAATAAAGTATTACATTGTATTTCTATTAGACTAGTGATCATTTTCAAAAAACAAATATGTTCAACTGATGTGTAAAATTTTGTTTCTCTAATGTCATTTATATAAAAACTATCTGAATTATTATAGTTTATAGTACTATCTTCATACCTAGAAAATCTGCCTTTTAGGAACCTTTTGTGAATTGATTTCTAGAAAGTTTGAAAGAATAAAAAAATAATCCACTGAAATTCACTTCATGTAATAGGCAATTCAATAATTTGGCCAGAAAAGCAAGAGCCTATTCATAACCGACACATTTTAATGACAAGTAGAGACTCAACAACAGCTCTAGGAAGAGTTCTGAAGGTCTCTTGAACTTCCTGCTAGGTCAAGGGATGAGCATCAAAGTTCACTAAAGGACGCGGGCTGGGATGTAGCTCAGTGGCAAAGTGCTTGCCTAGCAAGTGCAACGTCCTCGGTTCCATCCCCAGTACCAAAACAAAACAAAACAACAACAACAAAAAAACACCAAAAGACAAGCAAAGTTCACTAAAGGGAGACTAGATAGCCTGAAGTTAGGGTTGCAACTCAAGTGTCTCAAAGGTAAATAAAAAAACCAACCTGATATTGGGCCTAATAAAATAGCAGGCTGTCATCTTTGTGAGTCATACAAACCTTGTATATTTTAACAGTAAAAGAGCTTCATAACATTTTGTCTGCCTTTGCTTTACTTTGGTTCTTTGGTGGTGGTGGTGGTGTGTGTGTCTGTGTATTTAAAGAATTGCTTCTTGGGTGGTTTATGGCTTAAGTGGTAGCCTGGCTAAGTACAAAGCCTGAAATTTAAGCTCTAGTTCAAACTCTACTGAAACAACAACAACAAAACCCAGTTTAATGCTGAATATCTCGGAACATTGAAAAATATTATATTTTCCAGATATTGGTGGTGGAAAAGTCTTACAAGACACTAAGTCTTGGGGTGATGAAGTTCAGCCTAGTTGCTCTACTGTTTGGTGTCTATGTGCATATCTGCTTGCTATCTCTCCAGGTGCAATTCTAAATTAAACTGCTTAGTCTTTGTGAAAAATTGTCATAGTACATTATACTTTATGGCTCAAATCAAGAAAGGAGATGGATCTTCAGAAACAACAATCCAGGTGGGATTTATTTTTCTTAAGGGAGGTAGCATCTAAGAGACATTCTTCAAGGAGAAGGGAAAAAAAGACAGCTGTCAATCAAAGAGACAAGAAAAGTAGTGAGACTGTCACTCCAAAGGGATTTGTAGGAGGAAAAAGACTTTCTATGGACTATGGGCCTTCTTTCTTTCATTTTTAATTCTAATTTCTTTAACTTGGCCCCCTTATTTCTGGCACACTTCTGTGCCTTTGAATTAACCCTGTGGACTGTTAAATAGCAGAAGGCAAGAGACTTACAGTCTTGTTGTGGCCTCCAGGCTACAATCCAGGACAGGAGTCTCAGTGGAACAAAAGGAAGCTCAAAGGCACATACACAGGAAGAATGTGATGAGATCAGCTTGAGGGAAGGAAGCAAGACAGAGGCCCATTTACCAATTACACAGAAAAGACCACTCCTGAAGCAGGGAAGGCTAGCATTAACCCTTTGAATAAGCTCACAAGTATCTAGTGTAGCTTTACTTTCTGAAGCTATCATGTACATATATAAAAATGTCACCAGTAATAACTAGCAATTTATAGAATGCTTAGGACTCTATGTGAGTTTCCTTATTCAGTCCTCAGAAAACTACGGTGAAATATTTATCTTCTCTTTATTTTAAATATAGGACAACAGAAATGTGGAGAAGTTAAGTTATTTGATCATACTCACAAATAGAGTAAGGGCCCAAATACTCATACCCAGGTAGGAATTTAGATCTCTGGGAATTATATGTTGTGAATAAGTCAAATTTAGTAAGTCCCACATGTACAAAACAACAGAGCAGTAATGCACATTACTCCAGAAGTGAGCTACGGAAATGGAATTGTCCCTACAAAGTAGGTGGAGGGTGTGTTTTCTACAGACAAGTTGAGCAGTTACATTCAGTGTCTTGTGAAACAAAGCAACAGTAGATTCTTGTTCCTGTTAAAAACATTGAACAAATCAAGGCTATCAAGGAGAATGACACCCTTGTCATGTGAAGTCTAGTAAACAAAAGCCTGTGATATCTGAATAAAGACCATCTATTGGATTTTTATCAGAGAAAACACAAAGCTCTAAACATGTTTTTAAAGTAAGTAGTCTTTTATGAATAAAGATAACAATGAATATAGAATATTAAAATGCCTATGATAAGTGCATATAAGAGTTTTATTCCCTCCCTAACCTCTGACCTCCATGTTCACGTTACGCATTTCCTTGAATTGAACAACATGTCTGGAGACTATTCCAGAAAGTATAGATCCTAATATACCTGGTAACTATAGTTACAGCTGTCTCTCCTTTTTCTGCAGTGTAAAACCCTATATTATCATCACAGAAATCATTTTGAAAGATTTAATGAGATAAACAACTGTTTCTCTAGGCCTTATTCCTACTGTCAAGTGAGAGTCATAATTTCCCTCCTCTTTATGACAAAAGAGATGTCTAGCTACCAAGCAGAGTCAGGATATGAATGCTAATGTCTTACTACTTAGAGAACAAATCTTTTAATTAAAAAAAATCCCTCGGAAAATGTTTTTCTTCTCTTCATTAAAATAACTAATTTATTTAATTAATAATTCCAAAAGATGCTTGTAGAGAATAGCTCTTTTAAATTCTAATTGGATGATCTATACAAACGACCAAAAAAAAATCAGTATAACATCGGAGTTCTAGAAATGTGCATCAAAGACTGAAACACTCCTTCCAAACTCAGCGACCAAAGATCACAAAGGGAAGAGATAGAAATGGCTTGGTAATGTAAACCAAATGTTTGCAATGCTGCTGTCTTTTTTAGGAAGGGTTGGGGGGGGGGTGGCTTTTTCCAATGGATTAGAAGAAAAAGATAACAAAACTCTTCTATCTCCCTGGCTCTTACTGTGAGAAAACTTTTATAAGGAGTTATTACTACTTCTGCTATACTTGAAAGGTGTACCTTTCAAGTGATAGAGAAACATTTTAGTAATGATGCTTGCAAATAAACTGTTGGTCTCAGCTATTTTGTTCAAGCTCTGGTCTTTTTCTCCCAACTCCCTAGAGTAGGAGATTATGTCAAGAGTTTTCTCCTGTTTATGTTTCCATCCTTCTTGCTGGGGTCTGTAATGTGAGCTTGATATGGGTTTAGGAGCTGGTGTGTGTGGGACCCTGATTCCATGGTGAACAACAAATATGTCTGTAAAACATGTATCCTATGGCACATAAAATAATTTGAGTGCCAATTTTTGACTTGTTAAAAAAAGTTAAAAACCTGTATTTTCATCCCTGAAGAATGGACTTACAAGTGAATTCTGAGACTTGTCACAGTTTTGGTGGGTCTCCCACTCTGATCACTGAATGCTGGCTTGAGGTTAGCAGTACTTTAGCGATGAATACATTTTTGATGATCTGAAGAATTACCCCTTCAAATTTCCTTGCTGAGTTAGAAAAAAATATCTTTCTATCCATGACTTGAATATCTTTGAATAAATAAATTGATTTCCTGAAACAGAGGTGAATGAGCTGTAAAAAAAAAAAAAAAGTAGAGCTGGCTTTTGATAACTCAAAACCCAAACAGAACTTCTCAATGATGGCAGGACAAGGCCCCTTAAAAAAATCACAAAAATAATATGTTTTGCAGAATACCTTTGCTATCCTTAAATATTAACTAAAAGTAAGTTTAAAGATGAAATTAAGCCATCATTTAAAAACTCAAAATATCCAAAATATAAAATTTAAAAACACAGCAAAGGTGATCTCTAGTAATTAATATCTATTTGGTACATGAAAACTCAGGGATGACTACATTAGAAGAATAAAAGTTAGTGCAGTCTTTGTGGAGATCAGTCCAAAGCAGCGATGTAAGTCAACTTGCAATGGAGATACACTAGCTCAGAAAGGCTTATTTGGGGGTAGGGGGATGAGCTTGTCAATTGTGTGGCTTGAACTCATGGCCTGGCACGGTCCCTGAGCTCTTTTGTTTAAGGCTAGTGCTCTACTACTATTTTACTTCTAGCCACAGCTCCACTTCTGGCTTTTGAGTGATTACTTGGAGATAAGAGTCTTGAAGCCAGGTTAGCTTCAAACTGCCATCCTCAGATCTCAGTCTCCTGAGTAGCTAGGGTTACAGGGTTGAGCCACAAGTACCTGGCCAAATATGACATTTTCACATCCTTATGTACAATCTAGGCCCTAATAATGATGATGATGAGGTGATGATGATACATAATTTCAGAAATAGAGCTGTTTATGGGGGAACTACTGGAGGAGAAAGTAGAGAAGGAAAAGAAAGAATGAAGGTGGGTGAATGTCGTCAAATATACACATGCCCTAGCTACTCAGGAGGCATAGATGGGGAAATTACACAGTCTGAGAGTTGCCTGTGGCAAAAAGCTAGTAAGATCCTAGCTGTAAAATAACAAAAGCAAAAAGGAGCTTAGAGAATAGCTCAAGTACCAGAGAGCCTGCCTATTAAGCATGAGGTCTTGAGTTCAAATCCCAGAACCACAAAAAGTAAATAACAAAACTACATTATTTAATTATACAACTACATTATATACAATGATATAATAAAAACCACTGACATGGCTGGAAAAGGAGAGGGGGAGATAGGGGATAACGAGGAAGATATAGAAGGGGTGAATTTGATCAAAGTATATGTTTGGAAATATCACAATGCAACCCCTTTGACATTTGATTTGCACCAAAGATAAAAAATTAAGTCAACTGTTAAAATGTTAGAAATCCCATGTCATTTTTAGAACAGCCTCTGGAGGTCAGGGTTGAGGCACAGTGCATGGTTAAGCTTTTTAACTCCCTGCCTCACCAGCTAAAATACCAGTAACACTGATGCTCTTGGTTCTCCATCTGGTAATGTTGATAAGCTGTATGGGGTTTTTTCCTTAGCATATAAAATGCAATTTACCTAACAAGTTAATATGAGGCAAATAATCCTGTTATATATAATGCTGTTGTACATTTGAATATATATGTATTTTGTTTATACATTCAAATGAATCCCCATTAAATACCTTTAAGACAAAGAAGTCAGGGCTCTGAAACACATTTTTTAAAAGCCTACTTAGATTTTGAAATAGGCAAAGGTTTGCTCAGTAATATTCCTGAAGAATTAAAGCACATCAAAGTTCAAAATAATAGCATCATTTTAAGTTTTCTCACGTTCCTAAAATGTAGGGTTGCAATCATTCTCTTAATTCAAAAGCATTTGAAAGCTCTCCAAATAATACTGAAATCATTTGGAACAAGCCAGAATAATTTGCCATTATTATCATACTTTAGTGGTTTATCAGCAACAGTTCAGAAGATGGCACCCTGCCAAAAGACATTCTCTCCACATTTCCTACTGAGTACCAAGTCCAGAACTTAATGACAGCAAAGGCCACCGCCTAGGAGAGGGGAAGTCAGCAAAGGCCTCATTCAAATGCTCTTCACACATTTTTGCCGCCAAACTATTTCCTGTTATCTGGTTATTGTTTGATTTGTTCCTTTTTAGTTTTTCCTGATAAACAATGCATCTAGTTATCTTTGAGTTTTAAGGGGAAATATAAAAAGTAATCTTTTTAAAACATATTGAAATAAAACTGCCGTACTTCATCTAATGGCATATAGTGAGCTACTTCTGAATATTATTGTGAGAAAGAGATGCCCTGAAAATGCCAGTAGTGTGCAGACATTTCCAATCTGAGTGTCTCTTCTTTCATATCTATACATTGACCATCAGACCTCATTGTTTGGACTCAGATCCAGGATTATCCTTCCTGAGAATCCTTTTCCAAACTCATCTGGGAATGTTCAGTCTCTTGGCTAGCCTATCCCAGAAGTCTTGGTATAATACTTCTATTAACACACACCCCGACCAAAAGTTTTACATTTTTCATCTACCTAACATTACCAATTGCAATCATAAAGGAGGAAGGGGATAGTCAGAACACGTCAAAACCAGCAGGGCACAGATAACCAATCAGAATGGAACAAGCTCTCAGTATCACTGATATACTGGGACTGAGTCAGAGCCCTTCTGACCAGCTAGTGTTCTGTAAGAAAAGAACCACCGCATATATTTAACTATATTCTTAGCACTTAGTCTTGATGGATAGCTGAACAATGTTTCATGAATGAATGGGTATCAAGAACATTTCTTTATTTATTCCAGTCAGTCATGAAATTTCAGTAGTATATTCTGGACTACCTGGCACCATGTTTTGGTAAATAACAATTTGGAGTTCAATTTACACTTATTTCTTTGTTACCATTCTAGAGTTTAAACTCAGGGCCTTAAACTTGCTAGGCAAGTACTTCACTTCTTGAGCCACTCCTCCAGCCCTACCTGGCATCATTTTACCTTAGATATTAGTTTACCCTGGGGAATTGCATTTGTTAAATTAGATGATCTTAATGCTAACACCTTTCATGGGACTTGTATACTGAGTTATGCCTGAAAGCAAATTGCCCTGGGCCATCTGCTGGTTCTCATACTTTTCCTACTCTCTTTTTTTTTTTTACTGAAGGAATGGCTCGATTAAATTGGGTTTGTAAGGGGAGAGATGGAAAATAAACTCATTTCCCAAATAAAACCAAAATGATACTAGTTAAAAGATAACATATTAATTTATTCCAAAGATATCAGAAGAAACACTTTGAAGACCATTATTTGTTTTTATTTTCACATATGCATTCTAGATGAGTTATCCTTCATTAAATGTTTATCTCTTATAGAAAGAAGATTCTGTGGATGCATTTTGGGACTATTCAAAATGAAGAAACAAACATTCAAATTGGCCTCAGGACAGCACTTCTTCAGAAACATTTTACTAGCCTAAGTATAAAGACACAATACATGTCAACCTGGTTTCTTATTATCTGTCCTGTGGGCTATACCTTTATCATGTTAGCTGGGGTGACTTCTGTTCATCCCTTTATATTTCCTCTTACAGTTAGAACTGTGAGAAGATTGCTTTTTTTTTAGCTTCTGCCCCAAGCAGGTAGGTAGATTCATGGATTCCCAAACACCTGTCAAACTCAACAGATTCAGTTGCTTATATTAAACTCATTTGAAAGAATAAAGAAAGTTTACTAAGGCCAGTGCTAGCTAATTTGTTGCTAATTTGACCTACTTAAGACAGTTATTTTCCTGGAGATAGTCTAAGGAATAAATCACAATGAGCATGGACAGGCATGGGTTTCATTGCCCTGTGAAAGTTTAAAAAAGGGAAAGAAGGTGGGACATAGAAATCTCTAGACAGACAATTGCAAAATCCCTGATGACCTAAGAGTCAGGTGATGCAAGGTATTAAATAAACCTGAGTTTGGCGTGACGATGCCTTCATAGCTGAATACCTTACCTGACAATAAATGGCTTAGCATGTAAACTAACCACAAACTTAATGTAGGAGCATTGCTTTCAAGGTGGAACAGTGTGTCTTTTAGAGTTGTAGCTACATCAGTTGTGTGTCTCATGCTGTCTCAACACCTCTCCTCCATTTTATATTCACCAGTGTTGCTTATGCCACTGAGTGAAGCTCTACAAAAACATTTTAGTTCTGTGGATTGTCTCAATCTAGAATTGTGAATGTAACTTGAAGGGGATTTTACATTTCCTCCAATTTTGTCTTTTGACAAAGGAAAATCCTGAAACTTTGGAGAAGCTTCTTTCTCAATTGAAATATAAAACATTTGGCACAGCTCACCATTAAAACCCTACAATTTTTAAAAGAAGTGACTGAACATGGGTTTTAATGGCTGTTGTAGACAAAAATGAGTATGACTGTGTTCTACCAGACAAAATTTAGCTTTGCTGCCCCAAATACCTTCGATGTTGGTGTTGGAGAAGCTAAATACCTTTAGTTCCTACAGAGACCTCATTGCTCCGGCTGTGGGAACCTTATGTTTGGGGAATTATTTTCCTTAAATGCTATTGGTGTATGTGGTTTAAAATAAAAAAGCTACAATGTGAATACGTGGGTGTTCTATCCTTTCTAAGTGGAGAACAAAAATAATGGAAGGGTGAATTTGATCAAAGCACATTCTATCCATGCATACACCCATCACAATAAAATCACATAAATGTTAGAAGGTCATATGGTTCCCATAATGTTATGAAGAGTTACAGTCACACAATCCCCTTGGACAAATAAAATAAAATTAAAAACCAGAGTATTACCATCCGTCTCTAGGCCTTTATTTCTAAATGAGTTTTAATTAGCTCCTTAGTGATAGAGACATACTGGTGAATTTTTATTATTGAATCTCTATAGAAAAGTAAATTTCTTGTTCAGTAGTCAGAGTGAATCGTGGGGGATATCTTGACTTTTTGTATTAAGCAGGTTGTTCAGGGTTTCTTTTTTTTCTTTAACATAACAGAAAAAGAAATTCAAATGGTCAAGGTAATTGCCTGCTTAAAATATTGTTATTATTTTTAATTTAAAATAAAATTAATTTCCTCAGATAGTTAGATTTGGGAACTACTACAGTATGATATTCTTTGAGTAAGAATACTCAATCAGGTTGTTAAGGACTTCTGGGAAGATGGCGGAGGAGCAGCAGAGCCCTAGCTGAGCTCCCTCCTACATCGCAGTTTTCTCACCCCTTAGAAACTTTTACTCCTAGAGAGACAGCCAGAGTAAGTTCTAACAGTACAGGGATTCTGGCCAGGAAGGAAAAAATCAACTTTGCTCATCTGAAAACACAGATTTGAGCTCTTGGCGACGTCCCGCCTCTGCGCCAGTGCCGGCGCCGGCACAGCACCCGGCACAGCGACCCGCACTCCACGCAGATAAAGCACACAGCGTAGACCAGGGAGAAATCCTCCAGATGGCGGCTGAGCACCGATGACCTGAAATCGCAGAGAAAGCATGAGTACCCCACGAAAGATATTCTCACTCGCGCCCACAGAGCAGCTTCTGGAAGGTAGCTCTTCCCCCACCACCAGAATAAAGTGCCATCTTTGACACTGGCATAAGGTAAGACCAGACTGGAACTAAAATGGGCCTGGGGAAAGCGAGGACAAAGGAGCCATCTTTGAAAAGGGCAAGAGGGACCACAAGTGTGAGCCAGCTCCACCCAGGAGAATGCCCCATGCACAGGCAGGAGGCTCATCCTGGGACTCAGCTTAGCCAGAGGTGCCCCGCCCTGCCCGCTGGAATTTCTAAATTTAAAGCGAAAGCGGCGAGCAGCTACCAGGAGCACAGAAACACCAGACGGGGGAACAAACAGTTCCTGAGACAGATAAATGGTCCCGTCACAGAGGAAGTCCAATTTCCAGCCCAAAATGGAGCTAAATTCCATAGTGAGCTCCACCAGGTGGCCGCCCTGCCCAGGAGGGAGGAACCTTCCCCAGGCAAGCGACTCTCAGCCGGGTAAACCAGGCCAGAGGCGCCCCGCCCTGCTGAGTTCACAGCCTATTCAAAGCCAGGCATTAAAGGCAGCAGCCCCACAGCAGACAGAGGAGCCACAGTTCCCGAGACTGCTCACGTCCCCGTCTACAGAGGACACCCAAGGCCTACCTACAAGCTGTGCAAACCACAGAGACCCAGGATTACACCAACAGGGGAGAAGGGTCAGAACAGTTCCACCCGCTGCAAACTGAAAGCAAGTCAAACCAGCCAATCATGAAAATAGACTGCAAACCATGGCAAGGATACCAGAGACTGGGGAAAGACCACCCAAACAAGGAGGACTCCATTTTTTTTTCTTTTCAAACATTAAAAAAATTTTTTTTTTAATTTTTTCACTTCTGAAATGTCGTTGGGTTTTTTTGTTTTCCATTTTTACCTGTTTGTTTTATCAAGATTTTTTTCTTTTGGTTGTTCGTTTTTCTGTGTTTTTTCCTTTTTATTTTTTATTTTATTTTATTTTTTAAAATAATTTTTCTCTGTTTTGTGCATCTGTCTTCCAGTATTTTTTCTTTATTTCTCTCTTTGCGTTCTCTTTTTTTAAAAATTACTTTTCTATGAATAACACCTCCACTCTTTTCTGCTAACTTTCCATTGTCTATCATTTTAACCTTGTTTTTTCGACTGATTCTACTCTTCTCCACATTTCCATGTCACTGAAACTAAACCAAAATCATCACCCACCCCAATACATTTTTCTCTATTTTCTTTACCAACTCTAACTTTCCCTCCTGACTTACTGCCAGGACCTCCAAGTTCCATTGACTCCTGGTTATTGGATAGAGGGTATCCCTGCTTAATCCGAGTAAATCAAAGGGGTTCATAGAGAAAGCCAGTCCTAACAGAACTTAATATAAGAACAAGAATTGCTCATAGGATTGTAAAAGTAAATAAGTAACTACTGATTACTGGACCCAGGATTGGTTGTTATATTGAAATTGTATTCTTTAGGAACACCAAATCTAATTTTATAGACAGATATACAAAGTATCTGTATATAATTGTGAACTCATAAGATTTATACAACAGTGCTTGGTAAGGGCTGCTTTGGGTCTTAAATGGGGCTCACAGGTGCTTGTAGGTTGGCATTCCCAATCCAAATGGGCAGAAGAAACACAAGAAAGATGACAAACAATGGAGTCTTTTCTCCCACTCAAAACAAGCAGGAAACAGAGCAGTCAATCAAAGACATAGAAGCGAACCCTCAAAATGCTCTACAAAGTCTACTGATAAACATGTTAAATGAAAAGTGTGAATCAATACAGCAATCCTTCCATAAAGTAATAGATGATTTCATGGCCTCAACGAATAGAAATATAAATGATATTCAAGAGTCAAATGAAAAGATAGCTACCCAGGTAAAAGATTTGAGAGACAGCACTCAAAACCAAATTAATGAAGTAAAGAAGTCCATGCAACACCTAAGAGATGAGATGGAAATCATCAGGAAAGACCAGTCAGAAGGAAAAGAGATTTGAAATCAAGTAGCTAGCCTACAGTCCCGACTAACTGAAGCAGAGGATCAAATCTCAGGAGCTGAAGATTCCCTAGAATCTATGGAGAAAGATAAAAAAATCAATACACATCCAGTACAATCAACAAAACAGATCGCTACAGGAGATTCAAGACATGATCAGGAAGCACAATTTAAGGATAATAGGTATTGAGGAAAACTTGGAGAAAGAAGTTAATGGGATAGGCAACCTATTCAACAGAATATTAGCTGAGAACTTCCCAAATATCCAGAAGGATAGGCCTATACAGATACAAGAAGCATTTAGAACCCCAAACCGAGCAGACCAGAATAGGACATCCCACCGACACATTGTGATCAAAACAGGATCAGGAGCTGGGGATATAGCCTAGTGGCAAGAGTGCCTGCCTCGGATACACGAGGCCCTAGGTTCGATTCCCCAGCACCACATATACAGAAAACGGCCAGAAGCGGCGCTGTGGCTCAAGTGGCAGAGTGCTAGCCTTGAGCGGGAAGAAGCCAGGGACAGTGCTCAGGCCCTGAGTCCAAGGCCCAGGACTGGCCAAAAACAAAACAAAACAAAACAAAACAAAACAAAAAACAGGATCAGTACAGTACAAGGAAAGAATCTTTAAGGCTGTTAGGGAGAATAAAACAATCACATATAAAGGAAAAGCAATCAGAATTACTCCAGACTTCTCAGCAGAGACCATGAAAGCAAGGAGAGCCTGAAATGAGGTATACCAAACACTAAATAAAAATAACTACCAACCAAGAATACTGTCCCCAGCCAAACTCTCATTCATAGCCAAAGGTCAAATAAAAGTCTTCCACAGTAAGGAAAAACTGAATCAATATATCTCCACCAAACCAGTTTACAAAAAATCCCAAAGATGTACTATACAGGGAAAATAATCAAGATCCCAATACAGACAGAGAAATGAGCCCTAAATAGTAAATATTAGATCAAGAACTGGGAAGAAACAGCTTTTAACAAGATAGTGATAATGGAAGGAACAAACGATCATCTCTCAATCCTAACTCTCAACATTAATGGACTTAATTTTCCAATCAAACGACATAGGCTCATAAGTTGGATCAAAAATCAATATCCGGGCTGGGGATATGGCCTAGTGGCAAGAGTGCCTGCCTCATATACATGAGGCCCTGGGTTCGATTCCCTAGCACCACAGATACAGAAAATGGCCAGAAGTGGAGCTGTGGCTCAAGTGGCAGAGTGCTAGCCTTGAGCAAAAAGAATCCAGGGACAGTGCTCAGGCCCAGAGTCCAAGCCCCAGGACTGGCCAAAAAAAAAAAAAGAAAAATCAATATCCATCTTCTGCTACCTCCAAGAGACACATCTATCCAGCAAAAGTAAACATCTTATAAAAGTAAAAGGCTGGAATCAAATCTATCAAGCAAATGGCCCCAATAAGCAGGCTGGAGTTGCAATCCTAGTATCAGAGAAAATTGACTTCAAATTTAAAAAGGTAAGAAGAGACAAAGAAGGTTACTATATACTAGTAAAGGGATCTCTCCTACAGGAAGATATAATCATTCTAAATATCTACACACCAAATGCAGGAGCTCCCAACTTCATCAAACAAACACTACTGACACTAAAAACACTCATAGCCCCAAACACATTGATAGTTGGGGACTTTAACACTCCACTATCACCTCTGGACAGATCAACATGCCAAAAATTGAACAAAGAAATCACAGAACTAAATAATTGCATAGACCAACTAGACTTAACCAACATCTACAGAATATTCCACCCAGCTACAACACAATACACATTCTTCTCCACAGCACATGTAGCATTCTCTAAAATAGATTACATCTTAGGGCACAAAGAAAATCTGTACACAATCAGAAGTATCAAAACCATTCCCTGCATTCTCTCAGACCACAATGGAATAAAATTAGAGCCCAACTCAAACAGCCACCACAGAAAATCCTACAATTCATGGAGACTAAACAACACACTGCTGAACCATCAGTGGGTCATTGAAGAAATTAAAACAGAAATTCAAATGTTTATGGAATTCAACCAGGATGAGGACACAAAGTACCAGCTCCTTTGGGACACAGCAAAGGCAGTACTCAGAGGAAAATTTCTATCTCTGAGCGCATACACCAACAAACTGGAGAAACAGCAACTCAATAATTTAAGGAAGCACCTTAATTTCCTTGAAAGAGAACAACAAGCCAAACCCCAAGTCAATAGACGGGAGCAAAAAAATTAAAATCAAATCAGAATTAAATCAATTAGAGATGAAAAAAACCATCAAAAGAATCAACAAAAGAAAGAGTTGGTCCTTTGAAAAAAATCAACAAAATAGACAGACCCCCTAGCAAACCTGACCAAAAAACGAAGGCAGCACACTCAAATAAACAAGATAAGAGATGAAACAGGTAATATCACCACAGAAATAACCAAAATTCAGAAAATAATAAGGGACTATTTTGCAAACTTTTATGCCAAGAAATTCGGGAACTTGGAAGAAATGGATGAATTCCTAGAAAAAATTCATATCCCCAGAGTCAACCATGAAGATTTAAACCTTCTAAACAGACCCATATCCAGTATTGAAATAGAAACGGCAATAAATGATTTCCCATCCAAGAAAAGCCCAGGTCCAGACAGATACACAGCAGAATTCTACAAGGCCTTCAAAACAGAACTCACACCAATATTTCTCAAACTCATTCAGTGAAATTGAAAGAGAATGTTTGCTACCAGACACATTCTATGAAACCAGTATAACCCTCATCCCAAAACCAGGCAGGGACTCATCATGGAAAAAGGACTATAGACCGATTTCCCTGATGAACATGGATGCAAAAATTCTCAACAAGATTCTGGCCAATCAACTTCAACAGGTCATCAAAAAAATCATACACCACGATCAACCTGGATTCATTCCAGGGATGCAAAGTTGGTTTAATATATGCAAGTCAATTAATGTAATCCACCACATCAACCGGAGCAAGGTAAAGAACCACATGGTTTTATCTCTGGATGCGGAAAAAGCGTTTGATAAAATCCAGCACCCATTTATGCTAAAAGCCCTGGAAAAACTGGGATTCCAGTGAACATTCCTGAATATAATCAAGGCAGTTTATGACAAACCAACAGCAAGCATAACTCTAAATGGTGAAAAACTAAAGCCATTCCCTTTAAAATCAGGAACAAGGCAGGGATGTCCACTCTCTCCCCTGCTCTTCAACATTGTACTAGAATTCCTAGCTAGAGCAATTAGGCAAGAAGAAAATATAAAGGGGATCCAAATAGGAAAAGATGAAGTTAAACTTCCTCTCTTCACAGATGACATGATCCTATACCTAAATAACCCCATAGACTCTATCCCCAAGCTACTAGAGCTGATCCAAAACTTTGGCAAAGTTGCAGGATATAAAATAAACCTCCAAAAATCAACGGCCTTTCTCTATGCTAATGACCCGAAGACCGAGGCTGAAATCAGGAAAGCAACTCCTTTTGCAATAGCCCGAAAAAACATAAAATACCTAGGAATAACTTTAACCAAAGAAGTGAAAGACCTCTTTGATGAGAACTTTAAAAGCTTGAAAAATGAAATTAAGTCAGAACTAAGGAAATGGAAAAGTCTCCCATGCTCCTGGATTAGGAGGATTAATATAATTAAATGGCAATATTGCCAAAGTCTATCTACAAATTCAATGCAATACCCATTAATATCCCAACACCATTTTTTAATGAAATAGAAGAAGCAATCCAGAAATTCATATGGAACAATAAAAGACCTAGAATAGCAAAAACAATCCTAAGCAGAAAGAACAGTGCTGTTGGAATTACAATACCCAACTTCAAGCTGTATTATAAAGCTATAGTAATAAAAACAGCTTGGTATTGGCACCGGAAAAGGCCTGAAGACCAATGGAACAGAATTGAAGACCCAGAAATGAACCCACAGAGCTACGCCTACTTAATCTTTGATAAAGGAGCTAAAACAATAGTTTGGAAGAAAGATAACCTCTTTAACAAATGGTGCTTGAAAAACTGGTTCAACACATGCAACAAACTAAAACTAGATTCTTATATATCACCCTGCACCAAAATCAATTCCAAATGGATTAAAGACCTTGAAATCAAAACAGACACCCTGAAAACACTAAAGAAAGGAGTAGGAGAAACACTTGGGCTCCTTGGCGCAGGATGGAACTTCCTTAACAAAGACCCAAAAAGGCTACAAATCAAAGAAAGTTTGGTCAAATGGGACTGTATCAAACTGCAGAGCTTCTGCACGGCAAAGGACATAGCTCGCAAGATAAACAGAACAGAGAACATGTTTGCCGACCATTCAACAGACAAAGGCCTCATATCTAAAATGTATGCAGAACTAAAAAAATTACCTTCCTCCAAAACAAAACCGCAAAGAACCAATAGCCCCCTCATCAAATGGGCTAAAGACTTACAAAGAGATTTCTCTGATGAGGAAATGAGAATGGCCAAGAGACATATGAAAAAGTTCTCTACATCCCTGGCCATAAAAGAAATGTAAATTAAAACAACATTGAGATTCCATCTCACCCCAGCAAGAATGTCATATATCAAGAAAACTAATAATAACAATTGTTGGAGGGGATGTGGCCAAAAGGGAACCCTACTTCATTGTTGGTGGGAATGTAAACTGGTTCAGCCACTCTGGCAAGCAGTATGGAGATTCCTCAGAAGGCTCAATATAGAACTCCCCTATGACCCAGCAGCCCCACTTTTGGGTATCTATCCAAAAGACCACAAACAAAATCACAGTAATGCCACCAGCACAACAATGTTCATCGCAGCACAATTTGTCATAGCGAGAAGCTGGAACCAACCCAGATGCCCCTCCATAGATGAATGGATCAGGAAAATGTGGTACATTTACACAATGGAATTTTATGCCTCTATCAGAAAGATTGACATTGTTCCATTTGTAAGGAAATGGAAGGACTTGGAAAAAGTTATACTAAGTGAAGTGAGCCAGACCCAAAGAAACATGGACTCTATGGCCTCCCTTATTGGGAATAATTAGTACAGGTTTAGGCAAGCCATAGCAGAGCATCACAAGGCCCAATAGCTATACCCTTAGAAACACATAAGATGATGCTAATTGAAATGAACTCCATGTTATGGAAACAAGTGATATATCACAGTTGTAACTACTTTCAATGTCCTATGTGTATGTGTAGTTTCTATTATTGATAATGTTTTGTATCACCTTCCTATGTTTGTACCTATACTATCTCTGTAATCTTATCTGAGTATATTGGAAACCGTGTTTACTGGTATTGGAAGTAGGAAATTCAAAGGGAATACCAAATTCGAGAGACACAGGGTAAAAAAAGAGAAATAACTACAAAAGCAATACTTGCAAAACTGTTTGGTGTAAGTGAACTGAACACCTGGGGGGGGGGAGGGAAAGGGGGGAACGGAGGGGGGCATGAGGGACAAGGCAACAAACAGTACAAGAAATCTATCCAATGCCCAACGTATGATACTGTAACCTCTCTGTACGTCAGTTTGATAATAAAAATTTGAAAAAAAATAAAATAAAATAAATTAAGTACTAAAAAAAAATTAAAAAAAAATAAGTGTTTAAAAAAAAAATAAAATAAAACAACATTGAGATTCCATCTCACCCCTGTAAGAATGTCATATATCAAGAAAACTAACAATAACAATTGTTGGAGGGGATGTGGCCAAAAGGGAACCCTACTTCATTGTTGGTGGGAATGTAAACTGGTTCAGCCACTCTGGCTAGCAGTATGGAGATTCCTCAGAAGGCTAAATGTAGAACTCCCCTAAGACCCAGCAACCTCACATTTGGGTATCTATCCAAAAAACCACAAACAAAATCACAGTAAAGCCACCAGCACAACAATGTTCATTGCAGCGCAATTTGTCATAGCTAGAATCTGGAACCAACCTAGATGCCCCTCAGTAGACGAATGGATCGGGAAAATGTGGTACATATACACAATGGAATTTTATGTCTCTATCAGAAAGAATTACATTGCCCAATTTGTAAGGAAATGGAAGGACTTGGAAAAAGTTATACTAAGTCAAGTGAGCCAGACCCAAAGAAACATGGACTCTATGGTCTCCCTTATTGGGAATAATTAGCACAGATTTAGGCAAGTTACAGCAGAGGATCACAAGAGCCAAATAGCTATACCCTTATGATCACATAAGATGATGCTAAGTGAAATGACCTCCATGTTATGGAAACGATTGTTATATCACAGTTGTAACTACTTTCAATGTCCCATGTGTATTTGTAGCTTCTACTATTGATGATGTTCTTGTATCTCCTTCCTGTGGTTGTATCTACACTATCTCTGTAATCTTATCTGACTATATTGAAAACCGTTAATACTGGTATTAAAACTAGGAAATTGAAAGGGAATGCCAAAATCAAGAGACACAGAGTAAAAAAAGACAAACAACTACAAAAGCAATACTTGTAAAACTGTTTGGTGTAAGTGAACTGAACACCTCATGGGGGGAAAGGGAAAGGGAGAGGGGGGAGAGGGAAATGAGGGACGAGGTAACAAACAGTACAATAAATATATCCAATGCCTAACGTATAAAACTGTTAATAAAAAACAGTTTGTTAATAAAAATTTGAAAAAAAAAAGAATACTCAATCATCCTGCCTCTGGTGCCTCATGTCTGCAATCCTAGCTTCTTGGGAGGCTGAGATCTGAGGATCTCTGTTCAAAGCCAACATGGGCAGAAAAATCTATGAGACTCTGATCTTCAGTTAACTACCAGAAAACTGGAAGTGGTGTGGTGGCTCTAGTACTAGTATGCTAGCTTTAAGCTGAAGAGCTGAGGGACAGTGCCCAGGCCAAGTTCAAACCCCATGAACAACCGAGAGATAGATAGATAGATAGAGAGAGAGAGAGAGAGAGAGAGAGAGAAGAATACTCTAAAATTGCCTCCAATTGAAGTTCCCTGTGATCACTGAACTATGTTTTATTGGAAGTAAAGGTCATTAAGTTTGAACTTTCTCAGGTGAGAACACAATGCTGACAATAAGAAAGTAGACTAGTAAGTCCTTTTGGTAATTTAATTTTATTGTCAAGGTGATATGCAGAGGGATTACAGTTACATACGTAAGGTAGTGAGTACATTTCTTGTCATACTTGTTACCCCCTCCCTCATTTTTCTCCCACCTTCCTTCCCCCAACCCTCCCCTCCCCGCTGTACAGTTAATTTTCGACATATTGTCTTGTGAGTATGGCTGTTGCAGTGGATCGCCCCTTAGCCTTTGACTCACCATTTTGAGGTTCCCCTTCCCTTCTCTAATTTAGATAAATGAAATCAAATATGACTAGTACGTTTTGGAGAAAAAGAAAAGAAAAGATGTTGAGCATAAATTGTTCCATACACTCCAGGTTGGGTTTAGGCAGGGAGTGAGTGTAAGTGGGCAATCAGACATAAGATGTGAAAGTACCAAAAGAGAGAAAAAAGACTCACAATTCAGGGATTGAATAATGGTTTCACTTCTACATATTTTTATACTTTTGCCAAGTAGACTGTTGCCCAACTGGCTTGATGTGTAGGACCTCTGAAATTGTCTTAACCAAAAATATCTCCTCTACTTGACTACATAGTTGACCGAAATTCTCCTTGTATGTATTTTTGGGATGGAGGGAATCAAGGATCTTATCCTACCTTCGTCTTCCAATCAGCTTACAAGCATCCTTTTGATTATGTTTATTTCCTTGAATTCCCACGTATTATATAGCACAGTTGTCAGTATGTACCAGGCAAGTTTTGAATGTGAGGGAAATTCCACATCTTCATTAATGGATGGTAAGACCACAGCTCACAACTGAGTACACATGGGACATCTAGGGTAGGAGAGCAAAGCTTCCATGGAGTTCCAGGAGTAAGGAACCCTGGCCTGCTCAGGCTTTTTTCTTAGTAAAGGTGTTTTGTTGTTCAGATACCATATGAAGATCTTTCATGGTCTTTCTGTAGGTGGCCTGCTGGGAAAAGAGGGTGCTTTAGAGGCAGAAGACTTAGAATTAATTCCAGCACTCTAATTAGCCAGCTGTGGGATTGTTGTACAAATAACAACCTCCCAGCTTCAGTTCCTGACCTGTACAATGGAGAAAACAGTAACCTATTTTGGCTTTGTGGAACTAATTTCCTCTGTAATTGCATAGTAATTATGTCTGGTCAAGGTGACATCGGTATCCACTGGTTTTCATTCTCATCATCCTTTTCACACCTGTTCCTATGTTCCAGAA
The DNA here is from genome assembly GCF_023159225.1 of Perognathus longimembris pacificus. NCBI lineage: Eukaryota > Metazoa > Chordata > Mammalia > Rodentia > Heteromyidae > Perognathus > Perognathus longimembris. The sequence continues at coordinate 131,372,458 of NC_063162.1, read as the reverse complement.
TCTAGCATGGGAAAGGTTATTTCTTAAAGCTGAAAAAAATGGTGTATTTATTGTTTTTACTTCTTTCTTTTCTTTTTGTCAGTAGTAGGGCTTGTACTCAGGGCCTAGGCTCTGAGCTGCTTTGCTCAAGGCTAGCACTCTACCACTTTGAGCTACAGCACTACTTCTAGTTTTCTGGTGGCTAATTGGAAGTAAGAGTCTCACAGACTTTTCTGCCTGGGCTGCCTTTGAACAATGATCCTCAGATTTCAGCCTCCTGAGTAGCTAGGATTGCAGGCATGAGCCACCAGTGCCCAGCTGTCTATTTTTTTAAGTGAAAGAAAAATTCCTGTTATATTCTCATGTTTCTTTCAAGTAACATAAACTTCCATTGAGTATTTAAACAAATTCTAAATGAATGTATTTGTATTTAAAATCCTATTCTTGATCTTTATACTACAGTCATGAATTTAGTTTCCTATGACTTTTTTTGGTTGAGATCAATTTGCACCAACTGTCTTAAGGTTATGTATGTAGAATTACAATAGGGATGAAGGCTTCCTTTGTTATCTGTTCTATTTTTGGGTTATTAATACAGAAGTTAGATTTTCTTGATTATGGAATGAAAAGTGAAACAAAATTGTGTCCCTTTCATGGTCTAATCTTCTGTGTTGCATGTGACTTCTTTTTGTAGTGTTCTTTTTACCTCTGGTATTTTAAACTATCATTTAGCATTTTAATAGATATTATCTATTGAACAGATGTATTGAATTACTTGAGCATGGTAGTCAGAAAACCTAAAATGAATTCAGTTTTTAAAAAATCATTGCTTTTTGCTTTTCTGAAACTCATTCAAGTGTATTCTTCACTTTAAACAAATTTATTTTCACAGTAATACTCTTGATTTCATCTTCTAAGCTTGATAAATTGCTGCATGTCTATATTAAATTCACTGGAGCAAGGCCTGAGTATATTTGTCAAGTGTTCAATTTGGCAATAACCAAGTTAACAAGTAATATTTGTTATTAATTACATCAATAAAAACATAATCATCTTACAACTCTAGTTTGAGCCTAATAGAGTAGGAGGCTTGAGGGATGAATATTCACAAGCAATTAATGGGCCACTCACTAGAAAAAAATTGTAAAATATCATTTTAATAGTCTCTTTGCCCCCTAACAAGACTTCAGTCAAATCAAACCATCTCTGCCTAGAGTAATGTAATCAGTTGCTCAAAATTAAATCCTCTGAACTTGTCTCTGCAGAAGATCAAGTAATATATCCTCATGAAAGAAAACTGTTCCTCACTTAACACATCAATTATTAAAAAGGTGTTTTATTTTCTGTTTGGGTTCTGCCTTTTTCTTTATTGGTGCATATTAAAGCAGCTCTCTTCCCAACATGCAAATTATATGCTAACTGATCTTAGATGAAAGTGGCAGTGGGCGGTCCAGGTGGGCCTCTCAGCTACATTATCTTGTCCCAGCAATGGAAAAACCACTGTACTTCTAGAATCTTCCTCTATTCTAGGTTTGCCTGAGCGAATAGAAAAAAATATTAAAAGATAACAGAAGACATCCAATAAATAATAATCTTGAATTGTCTTAGATATAGATACCTTCCTCTGGAATTCAGATTTTTTAGAAGTAATGTAAAAGAGAGAGGGAGAAAGCAGGAAAAAAAAAACAGTCCAAAGAACATTATCCTAATGAAATAATTGGTCATTGGAAATATCCTACCAAATGCTTCATATTTTATAGTATTCAATCCAGATCATCTTCAAATTAAAGCTCAAGATACAAAAGCTCACCTCCAAACAACTTGCTCAGGATTATAAACTACTAGTGGCAAACCTTATACCATACTGACTGAATTCTACAGCCATGTATGCAAGTGGGATCTGATTTTTGGTAAGAAAAAATCCATTATAACCCTGTTAAAATTGTCAGTATATTATCATCATTTTCTAATGTATTTTAAAAGTTTTCTGAGTATCAAACATCGTGAAGATGAAAGAAATGGCTATCATAGAACCGTGGTGTATATATCTATGCACTTATTTCATCAAGGAATGAAGATTTGGAGTATTACAGCAAATACCCATCTGTCAGCTAGAATCTGCAGAAAATTTCATCTGGGCTGTTTGTAATGATTGTATTTTCTTCCTGTTTGTCTCATTTGGATCCTCAAGTAATAGCCCCTTTGAGAAAATAAGAGTAGCAGTAGCTGACTAGAGACATGCTAAGGACCATATCTTACACAAAGCTTCTACTGGTCTAGAAAAGTGATCTAGTAAGAGGCTGAGTCCAAGCTTAGAGGACAGTACATGGTCCAAATGTCCTAGGTCAAGAGGTGCCTCACATGATCTGGTAATACTCACAAAGCCCTAACACTTTGCTGTTTTCCTTTCTGCCTTCCTACCTTCCTTCCTTCCTACCTTCCTTCCTTTCTACCTTCTTTCCTTTCCTTCCTTCCTTTCCCTTTCTTGCTTTCCTTATTTTTCTTTCTAAGTTTCCTTCTTTCTTTCTATTTCTGTTTTCTTCCTTCCTCCTTCCTCCATTTCTCTCCCTTCTTCCCTTCCTTCCTTCCTTCCTTCCTTCCTTCCTTCCTTCCTTCCTTCCTTCCTTCCTTCCTTCTTCTTTCTTTCTTTCTTTCTTTCTTTCTTTCTTTCTTTCTTTCTTTCTTTCTTTCTTTCTTTCTTTCTTTCTTTCCTACCTTCCTGCCTTCCTTCTTTCTTTCTGTCTTCCTTTCCTTCCTCCCTCCCCCTCCTTTCCTTTCTTCCTCTTTTTTCTAACTAGAGATAGTTCATACTCCCTTTCTTTCTTCCTTAATTCCTTCCTAACTTGAAGTAGTCCATACAACAAAATGTTCATCTTCTTAAAGGATACAATGCAATGTTTAAAATACATTTACAAAGGTATGCAACCACCATCACTACTGACTTCTCAAAATTATGCTACTCATTAGCTGTCATTCCATATTTGTTTCTTACCTCCTCCCCCATGCCCCTTGCAACCATAATTTTATTTTCGGCCTCCATGTATATGCCTAATCAGTATCATCTTATACAAGGCAATATATTTGATATTTCCTATTACTGAAGAATGTGCTCCTCTATGGTCTTACACCCATGTTGTGGTCGTGTTCCCCAATGTATTCACCGAAAGACCCAGCTATATCTCTACGTTGCTTCAAACATACCCAACCTCACCATTAACAGGAGTACTCTCACTTCCCATGTGAATTGCCTTTTCTCCTGGAGTTAATAAGGGTACTCTCAGCCTCTGGAATTACAAAATATTTTATGTTTACCTAGATTTGAATTTTAAACAGAAATGTCTAGCCTTTAATACTTCACATAAGCAAGTATTATTTGTCAAACTCATTCTTTGGTCTGTATTTTTTTCTCTTTGATTTTGCTCTTATCTTTCCAAATATCGTAGAGGTTAAGGCCTCTAACCACATTTGGGTCATTTGTACAAGCAAAAATCTCAAGAATCATTTAAGATCTACTTCCTATTTTTTTTTGTGTGTGTGTGTATGTGTGTGTGTGTGTGTGTGTGTGTGTGTGTGTGTGTGTGTGTGTGTGTGTGTGTGTCTGTTCTGGAGCTTCAACTCAGGACCTGAATAATGTCTCTGAGATTTTTTTTCTCAAGCCTACTAGTTTACCACTTGAGCCACAGCTCTACTTCTGGCTTTTTGTTGTTTAATAGGAGATAAGATTCTTACAGACTTTCCTTCCTGGGTTGGCTTTGAACTGTGATCCTCAGATCTGAATCTAGGATCATAGGTGAAAGACACCAGCTTCTGCCTTCTTTCCACAGTTTAAACCTGCTTCCTACCTGAGTGCCAGTCCCTCATGCCTGTAATACTACCTATTTAGGGGGCTGAAATCTTAGAATTGTAGTTTGAAGCCAGCCCAGGCAGGAAAGTCAATGAGACTTATCTCCAATAAACTACTCAGAAAAAGTTGAAGTGGTGCTGTGGCTCAAGTGGTAGAGTGCTAGCTTTGAACAAAAAGAAGCTCAAGAGACAGTGCCCAGGCCAAATTCAAGCCTGAGGACCACCTTCCCTCCAAATAAATCTCCCACATTCTTATAACAAATACCAATAACCAGTGATAAGACTGAATGGATATTCACCACTAGTAGAATCTCTTTTCTACCTAAAGCTCTCTCTCTCTCTCTCTCTCTCTCTCTCTCTCTCTCTCTCACACACACACACACACACACACACACACACACACAGAGATTATGCCACATCAACCTGACAGAAATTACTTTTCTTCTGATCTCTCTGCTTCCCACCACATTCCACTCCATTATTCTTCACGGTACTTCCCTAAGATCTTTGAATGATTTAAACCATTTTATAGCTTACATCTCACTTTAAAATGCTCAAAAATCACTCCAAAGTTTTCACGGTAAAACTTACAAAATATTAGTCTCTCTAGCATCTAACCCAGCTTCATCTTGCAAAATATGCCCTCTTATGTCTACAATGAATAACATCCCTGAATATGCTATGTTCCCATAGCTTGGTGCTGTCTAGAATGTTTTTTCCTGCCTCATTCCTGTGTGAATTCTTTCTAAAGATATTACATGCATACCTCTAGCATCTATTTGTAAAAATGGTAAAATTTATTCATGTGTAAAATAGATATTCTCTTAAGTGAGATTCTATCCCCACCTAACCCCCAATTTATTGAGATATTATGGGCAAATTAAACTGTATATATTAAAAGTATACAGCAGCATGCTTTAATATGCCTATAAACTGTGAACTGATTACTGTAAGTAAAATAACTAAAATGCCATCACATTACATTATTATACTTGTAGGTACATGTTTAGAACATTTTTGAACTAGTCTTTAGCTATTTTCAAATACACAATATGTTATTCTTAACTTTTCAGTACTTCATATAGTCTAGCCTTGTTCAGACTTCAGGGTCTTTGGGAATAAAGATTGTATGACTTGTTCATCTCTATACCACACATTCTGTTCATGCCTCCACACTGAGAATCCATAGGCTCTATTCTAACACCAATCTCATTAACATTTATTAACTGAATGAATGGAAGGAGAATAATCAAATTACAAATGCTTGTTGTCTCATTTTATAGCATTAATTTATAACAAGATTCAATATCTTCCACTTGAAGACCACCCCTGCTAAAATAACACATGTTATTCTCTCCTGATTTGGAAGATTTGAGGAAGAACATGAGCCACAAGAGGCTTGATATAAGACATTTGGTGAACTTCTGCTCTGGTTTCCCTCTCTTGGTTAGTCCCTTAATCCTATGCAGAATAATTGTGCTCTTTTCTCACTCCAGGCTTTTTACCTTTAACTTCCCCTCTCCACCCAGACTTTCATGTCTACCTTTCTTCTCAGCAATAATGGATGTTTATATTGTCAGAGTATACTCTTGTGAAAAAGGCAGTAAGGGAAAATTTCAATTTGTGGTATGGTGGAAATGTTTATTTTTATCTACCTCTGGATTACACTAAAATAATATTAAGGTTAAAAGAAATATGAAAGAAGACAAAGACCACTGGGCAATCTAGAAGCAAACAGAGCTTCTAGAAATTCTTACAAGGTGGAAAGCATATGTAAGAGATAAATGTAGTTGACTATACATCACTTTGACAACAAATAAGTAATTATTCAGAAAAAAAGTGATAAACACAGTTGAAAAATAAGAGCTGTAAGAGAGATTCTAGCAATAAGCAGTAGATTGATTCATTCCAGGTCATTGGGAAAGATCAAGGATTTACATACCTTGAAATTATACAACATTGGATGAGATTATTATGGTAAACAAAAAAAGTGGTTAAATTCTTAACTTGAAACAAAGTAATTGGTTGAAAACCGGATTGATAGGTAATTAGACTTGGTAGTCTTTTCCCTTATCCTATTGCCCAATTCAGCCAAACAGCTGGAAATCATGAGGGATAAACACCTGATAAGGTAGAAGATACTAGAGATCAAGACTTCAACAATATGATCTTTTCGGGTCATTTTGTATAAAACCCTATTACCTTATTGGCATGCATAGTCATGTACGTACTTTTTCAATCCCCAGGAAACATAACAGGATTTTCCTATAGAAACTGAAGTATTCTAAAGACCTTCAAATCCTGTTTTGTTGGGAAAACATATTCACCTAAGAAGATTCAAATTAAGCGGTTGAAGGATGTTGAGTCATTGAATTGCTAGCAGCAGTACAAAGTCATTTGAAGGGGCCAACATGGAAGTCAGTGAGACGTATGACTGTGAAATGATACCCTCACAGCACAGACTGAAGCATAGACAGTTGTAAATACTGACACAAATCTTGCTCGGAGACAGAAAAGGAATCAGGAAAAAGTGCTCTGATATTTTTTTCTCCCTTCTTTCCTCCAATTCAGCTATTGAGGAAGTTCAAGTGTATAGTTCTCAGTCTCCACAGGTGAAGAAGCAGGGAGAAAATATATGGTAAGGACAGTGCACAACCAAATACCTAACATATTCTAACTTGAAGATCTTGCAATCAAATCCTTGAGCTTTGATCTTAATGTTCTTTAGAAGACGGGTAGAGTGTGCATCCAAACAGCTCTTCGTTGACACTTTCTTAACGTGGACAGACAGCCAAAGATTGTTCAACACTTTGGAAAATCTGTGAATTGAAAGATAATTCAAATACAATCCAAGAAAATGTTCTATCAAAAAGGAAGAGATACTCACTAGACATTATGTGGATATGAACAATACAACTTGTGGGGGAGGAGAGTTGAGAGGGAAAAACTGGAAGAAAGCTAGAGAACTGACATTGTTCAAAAAGAAATGTACTCATTACATGACTTATGTGACTGTAACCCCTCTGTATATCACTTTTACAATAACTATAAGAAAAGAAAGAGGGCTGGGGATATAGCCTAGTGGCAAGAGTGCCTGCCTCGGATACACGAGGCCCTAGGTTCGATTCCCCAGCACCACATATACAGAAAACGGCCAGAAGCGGCGCTGTGGCTCAAGTGGCAGAGTGCTAGCCTTGAGCGGGAAGAAGCCAGGGACAGTGCTTAGGCCCTGAGTCCAAGGCCCAGGACTGGCCAAAAAAAAAAAAAAAAAGAAAAGAAAGAGCTGCAGAGAGCTAAAGAAAAATAGAAATTTTTATATGTAGTTTTTAAATCTATATTTTCAGAGAAGTATTTTTCATTCATAAGAAGAATATTTTCAAAAAGTAATAAAAGACTTGAGCTTTTAGGGATTAAAACGATAAAAAATAATATGAAATATCAACATGGCTATAATGTCAAGGAAATCTTTGAGAAAATAGAACAAAAGGAAAAGAAATTAAAAATAAGAGGAAAGTCAGTAGATTATAAATCTATGAGATTCAATATCTACCATAAGAACTTCCTGAAGAAAGAGTAGAGAAAAGAAATGAGGAGATATTTTTCTCAATAATTAATAGAGAAACATCTTTGTCAACAAAGAATGTATGTATGATTTCAGAGTGAGTAAATGAGTAGATCAGTGAGATTTTATTAGTGGGAATAAAACTTCAAAGCACAGAAATAAGAGGATTGTCTGAAACACATTGCTCTAGCTTGACTACTTTGTCCATTTACTGGATTGCTGTTGATGCCATTGCTTACAATATAATAATATTAGGATTGGAGTCTTTAGTAGGGGGTTTAGGTTGTAACTGTGGAACCCTGAGGAATGAGATTAGAATCCTTGTAAAGAGACCTAAGAGAGATCCCCTAAATTATGAGAGGTTGTAAGAAGACAACCACCTATCAATCAAGTTGATTAGCTTGTACTTCTCAGCCTCTAGAATGATAAGAAATAAATTTCTGGTGTTTATACGTCATATAGTGTATAACACTTTTTTCAAGCAAACTAAGAAAAAAATGTTTTGAAATCCAGTGAGATAAACTTGAAGAATTGAAGGCCAAGTGGCATTAAACAGCCCAATAGGAATACTGGGAGTTGGGGAAAAGTGGGAAAAATGTCTTCAAAATTATGGGGAAAATCATTTTTAACTTAAACACTACTCAGCTTGATGAATTGTCAGAAGTAAAAATAAAAATATTATCAGACATGTGAAACCATAAAAAATTACTTCTTTGAATCATATTTTAGAATGTTGATGGATACTGTATTCTAGTTAATCACTATACTATATTAAATTAGTGTTTCCAGGTATGTGAAGAAAGAATACGAAAGTTCCACTTTGATAGCTGGGCATCAAACCCAAAGGACCACTGGTCCAGACTGAAGGATAGAGACTCTGGATGGATATATTGATAGAGAAAAGAGTCCAGTGATCTTATGTGCTAAGAAGTAGTGATTGAGCAAACTTAGATATCACTTCGGCTTAACTAAATCTGCAACAGACTTTTATTGTTTTCTATTGGCATCTCATCTACTTTGCCTTAGTGCTTTTACTTTACATATCTTAACATTGTAAATTCTTTCTCTGCCCCTTTGAAATGCAAACTTTTCCTAGCATCCTTATAGTTTTATAGTATAAGCATGTCTTCCCAAGGATGTAGAAGCCATCCATTTGAAATGTAAGCCTCAAGAAAGATGGAGATCATTTTTCTCAGCTCGGTGGAATAGTAGGAGCCCAACCTCACTTAATAATAGCAATTAACAAGCACAGACATCCTAGGTAATATGAAAGGTTTTCCTCCAATATCTTTGTCCTCCAGTACTACCCAGAGTTCACCCAGTGCTTAAAAATGCTTCTGCTTTCATTTAAGCAGAGCTCAGTTTCTTTTTTTAAATGATACTCATTACTTATTTCTTGGGCTTTTATGTTACTTTAATTTTATAAGAGGGATAGATATTCCATTTACACAGACTAAGAAAGCAAATCTTAGATTCATAAACATTTACATACAAAAAGGTTATATCTATTATTTTAAGTTTCTTTAAACGATTGTGATGATCTATTATTCCTTGCCTGTTTAACCTGCTTAGTGCAACTGTTATTTGACAGCTTGAAAAATAATTTCAAGAAGTGTTTGCTCATTCTATGGATAATTTGGAGAGAGTTAATGATAAAACAAATAAAGCAGAAATAACAGACTGTTTCCCTTAGTCTACTTTTGTCTATTCTTGAATTCCTGTACCTCAAAAGATCCCTTGCCTTAGCTGCATATGCAGTTTGTATACAGTTATTTCTTGCACAATATTTTTCTCCAGAAGTTTTCAATTCTTATTCTCCATAACAGGCAAGGTTTAATTTCTGCTCTCAGTTTCTTACTCTCCAACATGACATAATGTCTGAGCTTTCCAACTTTTAAAATTTAAAGTCTTGGTTGAAATAATGACTTACATTTACACAGCACTTTGTAACAAATACAATGTCCTTATATAACCATTTTACTTAATCTTTATAAGAACTTTACAAGGTGAGGTTTGATGCTGTATTCAGATGACAATAGGTGGAGACCATAAATCAAGTCAGGTTTCTTAATCTCTATAAGCCTTATTTTTCTTATTTAAAGTGATGTTGAGTAATGAATGGAGTATGAGTCAGGCATATTTTATAAGGCCGTTTTGAAGATTGAATGAGATAATGCATGTAAATGCTTTTATTTTCCAGAGTAAACACTCAGTAAATCTGAAATAATAATTATTACTTTACAGGAGACCAATAAAGTTCAGAGACAGTAGAAGAAAAGTTACTATATCATAAAACAGGAATGTAAACACAGGGATTGCTTGCAGAAGCAATCACATACTCTGTCTCAAGCTGTATCTCTAAATATATAACTTCTATACAATACCTTTGTTAGGTCATATTAACTGGCTGTCATAGATCTGAAGTTTAGAACATAAATAGTGAAGTTTTGAAGTTCTTCTGGGATAGCCAAGCTAGGCAAGTCAAGGAAGATAAGGAGGATCTAACACTTTCTAAGGCTGTTTGGCCAGGGGTGAAGTATTGTTAAATAAATCAAACTGAAGAAGAGTGTTAATTTCCTGTTAGATTTTTGTTGTGAGCACTCTGTCATGATTTCTTTTTCCTTTGTAAGTGATTAAAACTGTCAGGCATGAACAGTGCTGCTGTTTGATTTATAGCAGCAGCTGTTGCTCCAGGAGTACAGTTCAGTGAGTACCTCAGGTCAAGCAGAGATCAAGGCATGACTGAGAACCATGCTGTTATTTCCATGGTTCCCAAGTTCAGTGGGGCTGTCAAGGATACGCTGCCATTCCTGAAGATCCAAAAGTGGTCAGCAGAGACCATAATATTGACCTGTATCATTTCTGTAGAAACTGTGGGAGGTGGAAATCAAGCAGCTGCTTCTTCAGTGATTTCATGAAATGTCATCATGGTATCCTTGTCTGGCTGCTTTTAAATACCTTGTAATTGCTCACAGAAATTCTGATCCAACACCTGGAAGAGACTCCAACAAGTCTTGGTTTGCCCAGTAAACATTCCTATAAGCGGGAATCATTGCAGCTGCCATGGCTTCTGTTTGGGGAGACATTGCTAGTCATGGCGATTCCAGAAGCACTGCAATGGTTCTGGGAGGCAGTTTCAGATAATCCTTAAATTACCATCAAATAACCTTGCTCACAGCCTCTAGATATCCTCAATCTCTTTGTGGAGGACTACCTTCCCCGCACTGTTGGTTAGGACAGGCAGGCTTAGTGAGCTTGCAAAAAGCTGTGCTCCTGTGTGGCTGGCTATATAAGCAGCACTCCTCACTTTCTACTAGAGGAGAAGACCTTCCTGCACAGTCCCAGATGGTGCTTCAGCCGAGTCCCCAAGAAAGCCTTATCTGAATATTTTATTGCATATTAATCATTATCACAGATATAATGAGCTACAGTGGAAACCTTGAGAGCAAACAATTTTTTGTGGCTGTTGGTCCTAACTACCCCAAGTAGCAGCAGCTAGGAAGCAGATGTACAGTTTCAAGGAGCAGCCCAGAAGTGGAACTGTGGAGATCTAAGATGACCAAGGACTTAGAGAAGTGCTGAGGAAGATAAGAGATGGTAGAGAGCCGAGGAGTGGAAGAAGGGCTGCAAAGAGCTGAGACTGTGGTCTTGGCCAGAGGAAGAATTGTAGAAATCTGCTGAGAATTATAAGCTTCAACTACCAAGGAGGTTGCTAATATTTAAGGAAGTTGTATTTCTTGATTTATGATTTCTATCTTAAAAGAGCATTCTAATCCCCAATCAGCTGATAGTTGGTAAGAAAATGTAACTCCCAGGAGCATCATGGTGAGGTGTGGAAGAAGAGGAGACTTATCAAGAGATCCTAGAACAGCTAGGAGAGAGTAAGAAACAGAAGAGTTAAAAATGTAGGGAGTATTATAGAAGACAACATGCTTGTATTATAACTCAGATCTGATGGGCCTTTATTGCATGTCACTAAAGATAGAATTTGAATAGCCAGACAAAGTGGGGTTTGGGTTATTGTTGTAGTTTCAGTATTGGAGCATGAATCCAGGGCCCTCAACGTGCCAGGCAATTACTAGGCTCCTAGCTCAATTTATTCACCTTTAAAAGAAAGACTACTTGCATAAGGAAGTAATTTAAGATGTAAAGTATTAATGGGGGAAATGAGAGTGCAGATCTCTATAGATAACATTTGTAAAACACAAGTACTGATGGCTGAACAGACTGTGAGTGGATGTTTCTCAGAACAGCCTAGACCTGGAAACAGTGCTATCTCTATGGCAGCTCTGCCCAAGACCTGCTGTTGTTTTCATTTTTTGTTGTCTTTGCTCAAACCATATGGCACAGAAGCAGTACATATTTGTAAATAAATAGAGCATGTGTCTAGATTCCTTCTGTGTCTGTGACTTGTTTTCATTTCAAATTTATCACTCTTTTGAAAGAAAAGATGGGCTTGAGTTGAGGAAAGTTTGTACCCTGGAGGCTGGATCACACAAATTTTTACTGTTTGTCTACTAACGTGGCGCCAAACTGCAACATGACACCATGAAAACACTGTGAACAGTGTAATGATTTTCTTCTGTTGTTGTTTGAATAGTTATAATACCTAGCCCCTAGGTAGGTTTTAAAGACAGTACAACAGCCAGCTGAAGGATACAGGAAGTGGACAAAGCATGTCTGCATTGTCAGATACTAGGAGCTCTAATAAAGCCTTATTTCTCCTCTCCCTCTCCCTCCCTTGCCTCTCTCCTTCCTCCTGCCCCCCCTCTTCTTCTTCCCCTCTCTCCCTCTCTTTCCCTCTTTTCCCTTTCCCTCTCCCTCTCCTATCATCTCTCTATAATTCTCCTCTCTCTCCTCCATCTTCTTTCTCCCCGCTTCTCCTTTTATCTGCTGAATAGTTAAAACTGATTTTGGCCTTTGATCTTGATTACATTATTGTCATCAAGCCTAAGGAATCATCTAGCCCAGTCCGCTCTTATTTTACAGATAAGAAAACTTGAGATTCACCACAATAATAGCCACTTGCTTAATGTTAGGGAATATGTAGAAAGATTGGTTTTTGTATATTTAGTAAAATATATTTTCCACTGTATATGTTACAAAAAATTCTTCTTAACATGTACACACAGCTATACATAACTGGTAACATTTCATTTCCCAATACACTGGAGATTGTGAGACCAATGGACCATTTTCTCCCATCAGGCTTATGGATATGTGAAAGCCATTATTCTGGTGCCATTTACATTCCCTCCTCTACTCCCCTTTTAAACCCTTATTGCACAGGTGCTAACTGACTATTCTGATCAACTAATAATCAATCTGCTATTGGGAGAAGATGAAAAGACTCAAATAAGCAAAGATCCCCTGTATATTACCCTGGCAGCGATTTCTGAGCTGGCAGCTGTTAGCCTGCTCTGTAAACACATTCTTTGGAGTGTTGCCATATTAAATCTGACCCTAGAAAACCGTTATGCTGCATATTTTCCCCCAGTCTTGGGGCTTCTTCCTTCTGTCTAGGCTCTCCCTTGAGTACTGTCCCTATTTAACTCTACTTAGAAGATGTTATTTAAATTTTATTGTAAAGGTGTTGTTCAGAAGGGTTACAGTTACATAAATAAGGCAAACAATACATTTCTTGTTGAACACTGTTATTTCCATTCTCATTTCCCCCCCACTTTTCCTCCCCCATGTCCTTCCCACCTAGTTGTAAAGTTCATTTCCACCATAGTGTTTGGTGAGTGTCTATTGCATTGATTCACCCATCATTCGTTGTCTCACCATTTTGTTTTCCACCTTCCTTCCCCCAATCAGATTACATATATACAAGACATAGGGTACCATAATAAAAAAAACAGTGACATCAGGGGAAAAACCAAAGGAAAAAATAGGGAAAAAAAGAAATAAAAAAGTAATAACTTCACATAGTACATTATAAATACCAACAACAAACCTCTTGTTTCCATATCTTAGAGTTTATTTCAAGTAGTATCACTTTATATGGTCATATGTACATAGCTATTGAGCTACTGTGATCCTCTGCTATGACTATCCTAGACATATTATTAGACTAATTATTATTAATTATTACTAATTAATACTAGACTAATTATTACAAGTGAGGGAAGCCATGGAGCCTATATTTCTTTGGGTCTGTCTTACTTCACTCAATAAAAAAATTTCCAAGTCTTTCCATTTCCTTATGAATGGGGTGATGTTATTCTTTCTGATGGAAGCATAGAATTCCATTGTGTATATATACCACATTTTCGTGACCCAGTCATCTACAGAGGGGCATATAGGTTGGTTCTATATCTTAGCGATGGTAAGTAATAGTACAAAGAACATAGTGGTGCTGGTAGCTTTGGTGTGGCCTTGTTTTGTTATGAACAAATGAATGAGTTTCTTTGTCTCTGACAACCCAGAACCCAGGAGTAATTGTTTCTCATATCTCTTGCCTCCAGTGAAGATTTCTACTGTAGTATCCTTATAGCTATGAACAATTTTGTTTTGATTAATATATTCAAAAGTGAGTAGCCTTCAGACCCTTCCTGAAAGAGTTCACGTTCAGAGCACAAAAAGGGAAATTACAACTGCATACCTGACCAAGAACTATGTGGTATGTTAGGAAAATACCCACCTGGCACTTTATGGTAAAAGGAGCATTGATTCTGGGATAGGAGACTGAGACAGGTTCAAATCTCAGGTGAGCCCATCACAAGCAATGTGATTTAGAAGACATGATTTAAATCTGTGTCTCAATTTTTTAATCTATAATATGGGCCATAAAAATAGTGTGCAATCACAGTGAGACCAAAAGAGGATATTCAGGAGATAACACACAAAGGTGCAATGTCCAAATGCCTCTTCACATTTATATAAAATATAGATGTTGAAATGAACTATAAGATATGGAAACAAGAGACTTCTCTCTTCTTTCTAGCTTTTATTTTTTAAATTGATGATTCTGTCTTCTTTGCCTTACTCATGGTGTATTTAAGTGTACATCTGTAGAAATTTTGGTGGAAAGGAACAGAAGTCAAGGGTAAAGGGGAGGAAAAGTGGAGCAGTGAAGCTCACTGGACACTGATGCAAGTGTACTACCCAATGGATGGGTAGAGACAGGAAGAAGGGCCTGGGAGAGAGTGAGGGAACAAAGACACTATGCGAAGGGAGATGTATTCATTACCAGACTGATGTAATTGTAATTCCTCTGTACATCACCTCTATCATAACAATAAAGCAAGTGAATGATTAAAAATTACATATTTTAAAGATTAACTCAAATGTGTGTGCCTGCATTTGCTGGTGGTCTTGGGACTTGAATTCAGGGCCTGGGAACAATCCTTAAGCTTTTTTGTTCAGATGCTAGTACTCTACAATATGAACCACAGCTCCACCTCTTTTGGTGGCTACTTGGAGATAGTCTTATGGGCTTCTCATATCTCAGCCATCAGAATAGCTCATGTTAGAGGCATGAGCCCTGGTGCCTGGCATCAAATGTTATTTTTTCTTTTAAGTGTTCACTGTCTCTCACTGAATAAATATCACAGTAAAATCTAAAAACATAGTGTGTGTTTCACATTTATGGAGATACAATCAGTAAACACATAGAGACCACCAAACATACAAGCATGTCTTTTACTAAACACATAAATTATAATAAGCATTATATGTTCAATATACTCTGCCACATATACAGATACATAATCAAATATATGTGTAATTTCTATGCATTTATTATGGTTGTTTCACTCTATTCTGATGGACTGTGGCAATTCTAAGGAGAATCAGGCAAGTTCTGTGGTGTTAAAGGGTTTCATGCTCTTCTGAACAAAACTGCACTTTCATGTTTTCTTTCATCAGACTTAAGCTTAAGAGTCATTACCAACTTTCAGTGGTTTGTCTACACTGCTTGTAAAGGATTCAAGTCGACCCCAGAATCTCTGCATATCCTGTGTGAATACGAGGGCCCTATTCTGTTTACCTGAGTTTACTCTTGAATATTTTCAATACACTTATCTTCCTTTGCAATCATTCTCTGAGGTAGGAAGCTTAGAAAATTAATTTGACTAAGTCTTAATGTTTAACTAACATGTACAGTGGTACATTTTCGTAGAAAGGGATAATTAACTTGATTTCATTTTCACATGACTGTCTTGTGACTAAGTTCCTTCCAAGGGGCAAACTATTAGGCCCTCAGCTGTACATCTTCCTCAGCAGCAGGTCCCTCCCTCACACTCGGAATCAATGTCTTGATGGTGAAGGATGAGGCTATCCAGTTATGTGCCTCTTGAGCTAAACTTATCGTGTACTAGCAAAGACTTTTTTTTTGTCAGAATCTACTGTTAAGGCAAGTTCAGCCTTCTCTGAAATATATTATCTTTACAAAGACAGAGGTAAGCAGCATAAAAAAATGAAATGTGCATGCTTACATCTTATGACTGATGAATATCAAACCTAGAGTCACTTACTGTATATCAGAATCACTGAAGTGAAGTAGAAATGATAGTAAATATCTGTGATAAAATGTTTCCTGTTTAATGGGTTATGTTCTATCAAAAACACATCCTTCAAATTAGCCTAATATATTATGAAATTATGGGAATCAAATAAAATATATTTTATGTTTGAACCTGTGAAAGGCTGATGAGGACATAAGAACTTGGACAAGTGACATAATTTCTCCAAGATTAAGTGAACCCATTGCTATAACAGAGAAATACCTGTCATCCAGTGGTATGTGTGTGTGTTCAGTAACAAATATGAAGATTTTGAGCCTTTATAGGCACTGAGTTTATGCCATTTCCTTTTATTTTTCCATCCGAATAGGACTCTGATTTTATTGACTGAATTTTTACACATAAACCAACATGAAAATTATCTTCAACTAATTGTACAGGAAATTTCAATTTAACGCACTCATTCCTGTTTGCAATTCCTGTTGATCAGAACCCCTCCCCCCATTATTCTTCCATCTATCCAATCTCAACCCGTCTCATCAAGTTTCCTAGGTCTATTTTGAAGTACATACATTGGGCATTATGACTGCATGTGCCTGTCATTCCTCCACATTTGTCTGATCTACCTTCTGTTCATTCTCGCTCGCCTCAGTTAAGACATAGTTCAGGGGCTGGGGATATAGCCTAGTGGCAAGAGTGCCTGCCTCGGATACACGAGGCCCTAGGTTCGATTCCCCAGCACCACATATACAGAAAACGGCCAGAAGCGGCGCTGTGGCTCAAGTGGCAGAGTGCTAGCCTTGAGCGGAAAGAAGCCAGGGACAGTGCTCAGGCCCTGAGTCCAAGGCCCAGGACTGGCCAAAAAAAAAAAAAAAAAAAAAAAAGACATAGTTCAGATTCTTCATAGTCACTTTGTTAAACTATTAATTGTCCAAAGGAAGTTATATCTCACTGCGGTGTATACCATACTGCCATATATACCATACTTCAATACATAATTTACTGGCCAGTAATTTCTTCCCAATCAACACTGGTATCTTAAAAAAAAAAACCACCATAAGTAAAACACATGCCTTCATTTTCACTCTTCAAACACTTCCAATTGTTGTTCAAATATTATTTTTTCATCAAGATATTTTACCTCTGCACAGAGAAGTGCACTGTTATTACCCTCCCCAGAGGTAAGCAGGCACACTGGGCAGAGTGATCGGATCTGTTTTAAGTCTAACCCAAGAGGTGATGTTGTCCCTACCCCTTGTAGCTAAGGAGTCAGGCTCACAAAGTTTTTTAATTTGTTACCAGGGAGATGGGCTAATAGAGGGAAGTTAGAAAGCCTTTAAAAACTTTCCATTGTTATTCAAATACTTTAGTTCACTTGAATAAAAATCTCAAAATGTATTCAAATGGAAGGGTAGCCAGCAAAGGAGATTTGTAGGAATACCACTAATCATTTTTCTCTTTCTAAAGGAATAATGCCATGTAAGCCATGCTGTATCTATAGTTCAGAAAGACCAAGGAAAAATCTGTGACTTTTGTTTTTGTCAATAAAGGAGCTTCCAAGGAAGCAGCATTAATACCTGTGATGCTTGTTCCCAAAAGGGAACACTACTAGAGAGTTGGTGGAAATGTAAAATGGTTCAACCATTCTGGAAAGCATTATGGTGCTTTTTCAAAAGACTAAACATAGAGCTCTCCTATGATTCAGCAATGTCACTCCTGGGCATTTACCCAAATGATTACAAACAAGATCACACTGAAGATTCCAGCACAGAATTATTTTCCATAGCCAAAATATGGAACCAACATAGATGCTCCTCAATAGATGAATGGATCAAGAAAATGTGAGATATATATATATATATATATATATTTCTGTATATGTATATATATATATCTACACACACAATGGAATTTTATGCTTCTACTAGAAACAATGACATCATCCCATTTGTAAGGAAATGGAAAGACTTTAAAAAATAATCTTAAGTGAAGTAAGCCAGACAGAAAGAAACAGGATCCATGGTTTCCCTCGTTTGTAATAATTAGTTCATGTCTAGGATAGTTCTAGCAGAGGATCACAATAGCTTAGTGGCTTTGTACATATGACCATATAAAATAATGCCAATCAAAATGAACTTCAAGATATGGAAACAAGGTTGGTTTTTTTTTAATGTACTGTGTGAAGTTATTTCTTTTTTCTTTTGTTCTTTTTTCCTTTGGTTTATTCCCTGTTGTCATTGTTTTTGACTTCGGTACCCTGTGTCTTGCATATATGGTTATCTAATTTGGCAAAAGGAAGGGGAATAACAAAATGGCAAGGCAAAGGACAAAAGGTGAACCAATGCAACAGTGATACTCACAAGACACTGTTGGAAATGAACTCTACAACTTGTAAGGGAGGGGCGTAAGAGGGAGGAAAAGCGGGAGAAAATGGGGGAAGATGAAACACTGAAAAGAAATGTACTCCTTAGCTTATGTAACTGCAACTCCTCTGTACGTCACAATAAAATACAATAAAATAAAATTTAATGAAAAACATCAAAACCTACATGTGACAGAGGGAAGGTGTAGACAGAAAGCTGAGGGCATGAGGAAAGTTACACAAATCTTACAATGTCAGAATAACAAAAATTGTATTTTTAGAGAAGTAGCAGTAGAGAGGACAAGAATAGATAGTACCAAAAGATGAATGAGAGAGCACAGAGAGAAGAGAAGAAATGCTAATTGTGATTCAAGGATGCTATTTCATAGATATCAGTGAGCTCCTCAATGGTATCTATGCTCCAGTTGCCTCATGTGTATGTCAAGTTAAATATTATCTTTCAGGAGCTGTAGTGTAGTACCAGTCAGATTTCTTTCATGATTTACTCCCAAATTTGCTAACAGAGTGTGGCATGTGAAAACTACTCTCACAGAAGCCATAAATCTTCTAAAAGTTCAATTTTATTTTAGAGAGGAAAATTAAGTGTCCATTCCAATCACAATAAGAAGGAATAAATCCTATTTTAAGTACATATTTCTTGCTGTAAGATTATCAGTGAGATTTTATTAGCCTGTTTCTCCATATAGAGTATCCAAAATAGGTTTAGGTCCATAGAAAGAAAGCAAAAAAGATTATGTATCAGAGATACTTTATTTTCTTAAAGCGATCCATATTTCTATTCCATGGCTAATGACCATTGATGCTTAGCAAACTGGTAGACTGTCTATATTGATATTTCTGTTTTCAAGCTAATAGTTTATAATGACTATTACCTTTGTCTTGGACTTCTAGAAATCCGGGACAAATTCTTATTCCCAAGCATCTATTCACCACTTACTTCATGATTATCAATCTGGATTCAGCCTGAGCTGGCAGTGATAGTTTTAGATGACCTCTTGGGAGAAGCATATAAATAAGGTTACAAATTGGTATGTTTCTGAGGCTTGAAGCTCTGCATCTGTGACAAAGAGTTACCACTCCCTTGTTCTAATGAAAATCAAAACAAAATGCAAAAAGTTGATATGGAAATAATTTTTTGTAAGTAGGCTTTGTAGTAGTGAAAATTGGGTTCTGGGTAAATAACTTCTCATGTGCTCTTTCTTTGGCATAGCCACATAACTGTAAACAATTATGCTGTATTCCCAAGTTTTAAAAGTGTAGCCTAAATATACTGTTAAATAAAGACAATTTGCACAATGCCATGTGAAATATGTTCCATTACTATATACAACATAAAATTACATATTTACATATATTTCTTTAGAATACATATGATTTTAGCAGTGTTAGAGATTGAGCCTATGGTGCATGCTAGGCAAGCACTTCACTGAACTAAACCACCAGTTTCCACCCTAAATGTGTGTGTGTGTGTATGTGTGTGTGTGTGTGTGCGTGTACACACTTAAGCCAACACCACCATACAATTTTTGGTTCACTTATTTTTTGGGTAGGTAAAGTCTTTCATTTTTTTTTATCAGTATCAGCTTAATATTACAGTCATATAAATGTCTTACACAAATCTGGTTTTACAGGCATGTGAGATCATGCCCACCTTCAATATGGAGAGGTATTCTTGTTACTTTTTTCTTAAGGCTGTCAGGAAAGGCAGTCCTCCTGATCTCTAGCTTTGGAATGGCTGGGTTTACATGTGTGAACCACTGTGGCTGGCCTATTAACATATATACATACACACATATGTATATATATATATATACATATAATATGGAGTAAGAGAACATTTATTTGAAAGTAAAAGAAAAGCAATGAAAGGAAGTATCAGATACTCTCCATCTGGAGAGGGGCCTTAAGAGGAGTCCACTAATAACATTTTTTTTTAAAGTGGAGATTCTGTCATCAACAGTAATTTGTCTCGCAAGATCATATCCCAGATAATTGCAAGGTAAAATCACATCTTCAAGGCTGCATTGGCTTTTTATTTTATGATTTAAGGTGTATTTATCCTTCCACATCTGGAATATCATTATTTATTCTGCTATGATGTTGTCCATTTCAATCACGTTCATTTTTTTAATCTTATTTGTTAGGCCCTCATATTTTCTCTCTCTTCTACTATAAGCTTTACTTAGCCAGGGACGTTTGTCTTTTTTGTTTGCCTAGGTAAATCCCACAAGGGTGGAAGAATGCCTCAATAAATATTTATTCAAGGGGAGGGAGTGGAGTAGTAATATTTTCATAGCAGCAAATGAACATTTTAAAATTACTCTCCAAAACAAGTACTCATGGAGAGACAAGTGTGCTGTACTAGGGGTAGGGGCCCAGGAATGATGACTGTAGCCACAGTGTGCTGGACAGAATCTCTAGACTCTCTGTCTGCTTGGTCTTTCTTACCTGGCCTTTAGGTTCTCTTCTCAGTAATTCATTTTTGGTAATGCATCTTCAATCTTGAAATCTGCTTTGGGTATGTATGTCACCTGGATATTGTTTTTGACCAGCTTTTGGATCAAGTTTTATATCATCAATGTACTCTAAAATTAACACACACATATAGATATACACATATAACATATGGTTTACTATAATTTATGGAATGTTATATACAAACATACACATGCATATTTACATAATGTTGTGTGTGTGTGCACATGCGTGTAAGTAGCTTGTTCAGGGGTTTCAAGGGTACACCTCTGATTCTGTCTAGGTGTTCTATTACCTCAAAGTACAAGTTCTGAGGTTGCTATTATATTAAAAAAAAACTACAAATAGAAAACATAGGTAGCAACTGTTGAAGTATCATGATATGTGTAGATCCATTTGTGTGTGGGTAAACATATGATACCTGGTATTTAACATTTTCATAAGCTGATGAATTAATAGAATGGAAAGGAAATAGGGGATTTTTGAGACATGAGGAGAAAAATCTACCTATGGTATAGTTTAGGCTCCCTCCTTTATATCATGACTCCTTGTTTTGCTTTTGGTTCTGGCAATCATTTTCTCTTTTCATCATGTATAAAGAATGCACCTATGACTAATTACTTTTAGGCATTTCTTTCCTATTGAAAATTCATTCTCTCACTTTCCTACTGTATCTGAAGTAAAACAGATAACTAGTTCAGTAGGTTTTTATCTGGAGCAAGTGCATAGTGCTCCTGTTTCAAATCTATTTTGATTTTTTTTTTTCAAAAGAAACGCTCCTTAAGTAAAATGAAATCCATGTTATGGAAACGATTTTTATATCACAGTTGTAATTACTTTCAACATACCATGTGTACTTGTAGCATCTATTATAGATGATGTTCTTGTATCACCTTCCTGTGGTTGTACCTACACTATCTCTGTAACATTATCTGAGTATATTGGAAACCATGTATACTGGTATTAGAACTAGAAAATTGAAAGGGAATACCAAAATTGAGAGACTCAGGGTAAACAAAGAAAAACAACCACAAAAGCAATACTTGCAGAACTGTTTGGTCTAAGTGAATGGAACACCTCATGGGGGGAAAGGGAAAGGAGGTGGGGGGAGGGGGGTATGAGGGATGAGGTAACAAACAGTACAAGTAATGTATCCAATGCCTAATGTATGAAACTGTAACCTCTCTGTACATCAGTTTGATAATAAAAATTTGAAAAAAAAAGAAAAAGACTTGTTGAAGTAAATGGAAGGAAAACGCTAAAAATGCTCGTATTAAATCTCAGAACATTCAAAGTTCTAGTGTGCCTCTTAAAACTTGATGCAGTTTCCCTTTTCTGCTGAAATGTATGGTGTTAGCATTTCCCCAGCCTCAGGTCCTCACCTCCTCCCATTAGCTCCCAGATCTACCCATTTCTAAACTCCCTATCCTAGAGCTATAATGGGCCACTTGCACTCACCATTCAGACCTACCTACCTCCCCTTTAGCCCCAGAGCCATATAAGCTACCACCTGGTTAAGGTGCAGAAGCAAGATGTCATGTTGCTCCCTCTCCCGAGGGAGATATGGCCCCACTAATAAACCTCCTTATAAACCACCATCTCCTATCCGTGACTATTTCTGCATGGTCCCCTGAGATGGTTGGGACAGATTCTTTCATATGGTACCTAAGAAAGTGTGCTACTGTATAAAACCTGCGTTGGCTTAAAATCAAATGCATCTGTAAAGACCATGGTGGAAATCTGTGAGTAGATGCTACCTTATCACAGATAAATGCTCAAATTGTTGAGATAAGTTCATCAAGAACTGCTTTTAAAAATAACATATGCATGATCATAAACCATACATTCATATGTTTTATACACACAATATTGAAATATAGTTATATGGGTTGAGGATATATATAGCCTTTTGCTCCAGAACTTTATTTTCAGTGCCACAAGTGATACCCATAGAATATATTAAATAATGTATCAGAATCAGTGCTCAGATGACCTTCTCTATGAACAGCTGACAAACCAACAATGATCCCATAAAAGGCTTGTCTTGACTTGGTGACCTGTTAAGAATGAATGTGGAAAAACTTACATACTTAGTTTAGAAATAGAAATAATTCGAAATAAAAATAGTAGTGAACTACTTCTTTGTTCTGGATATTGTTTCTTACTTTATTTTTAGCAAAACATGAATAGCCTATATTGTGCCTAAAAGCAACAATATTTTCACTGTTCAACTGTTATTATAAAGTTAATGTACAGTATAATTACTGTTTTATAAGTCAGGTAAAAGTACATTTATTTTTGGCCAATATCACCCCTTATTTTGATGTCTCCTAGTTTTTCCATCCCATCTGCACACACAAATTGTACAGTTCATTGTCAATATGTCTACTGAGCACCACTGCTTAATTTGTTCACCCTTTGTGACATTTTCATTTTTAAATTTTTAGTAATAGTCTTGGTTTTGCTTGAGGATAAATAAAGGCATTCAAAGCTAAGAGCTAAAAAGAATGAGAAGCACAATAGCATCCTCAAGTATACAAAGGTGAAAAAATGCAAGGACATAACAATGAAACCAAAGAAAGATACTACTTAAAATAATAAAGAAAAAACAAAAAGAGAGGGATGTGCATGTGGATGACATCAGAAAGACCTGTGGAATTCACAGTCTTTAGGATCTTGCTACAATGTCTGGGCATGTGAACACAAGGGTCCTCCACTCCCTGCTAATCATTTTATAGTCTTTCCTTTTTATGCTCTATTCACCTCCTCAGAGCTCTCCAAGTGATAATCTGCTAAACTGTTTTGTGTTCACTTAACAGCAACAAAATGTCTAAGTATCAAATATGCAAAGGACACTGAGTACATATAAATTACCCTTGGCCAGGCATCCTTCCAAGTGTCAAGTGTCTCAATTATAGCATTCTTAGTAATTTTTCCAGCAGAAAGGAATTTGGGATAGACTGAAAAAAATATTTGGGAGCTTGTTGAGGAAAAGTATCTGAGATCAGTTATGGCCTTGAGATATTCCTTAATCACAACATACTAGCATACATATATATATATATATATATATATATGCTGCATGTATAATTAGCATATATGAAATTAGATGTAACTTATTTCATAAATTAGGATTTGAAAAATAGTGACTAGATAAGATAATGTCACAAACCTTGAATCACCAAAACCCGTTTCTGTATTTTTGTGTAGATTATATTCTACTGTGTATGCAAAATAAGGATTAATTGACAAAATGTCACTGAGAGATTGACAGGTATTTTGTTGTTCTTATTGGCTGTGAGACTTGAACTCAAGGCCTGGGCTCTGTCCCTGAGCTCCTTTGCTCAAGGCTATTGCTCTACCACTTTGAGCCACAGCTCCATTTCTGGTTTTTGAGTGGTTAATTGGACATAAGAGTCTCACAGGAACTTTTCTGCCCAGTCTGGATCCCCAGATATCAGCCTCCTGAGTAACTAGGATTACAGTCAGCCACTGGTGCCCAGCTAGTAGGTATTTTTTAATACTAGGTATTTTCATCTCTTTGAATTGTTCCTTACTTTTTGTTTGGTACTCTCATAAAGGAATTTTTTTCTCCATTCTGTATAAAATCATTATGACTTCAAATGTGTAGTTTTTTTTTAATCACCTGTATACAGTGACATGCCCACCCACATCCAACTGAGGGTAATTTAAGGAGTAATAGGAAATTTGCTTTAAAACTTCAAGAAGGCAATAAAATTTAATTTGATATCCAAGTTTGCAAGAGCTAAAAAAACTTTAAAATGTGCCTAAGTAGTTTTACAAAATTTGCTTCATTTATCACTCAAATTTATGTCTTCAAACATGTAAAATTTGACAGCCTTGGAGATCATGTGCTTGATTACCGCCCTTAAATTAATTCAACAAAGATACTCCCATGATAGGTCTTCTGTTAAAGAACATTAACATATTTCATTAAGTATATTCATAGGTACTCATAATCATTGCCACTGGAAACTAAAACTATTGTTTTATGACTATACACTGACTTTCTTATTAAATGAATATTTATTCCACTCCAAACACGATGAAGTGCATAACCAGAGGGGAATGCCTGCTCTCTGATTCCTTTAACTTCAGAATCATTATTGTACTAAGCCTCTCAGTAAAACTTGCACAAGAAACATGAGAGCAATAAAAGTGCTCTTTAGAAAGTAATTACGGGAACTCTGGTAACCTCCATCCTTTTCTAAGAGACAAAAATGAATGTGAAATGAGTATGAAATTTGCATACCTTAATGCTTTGTTTTTCTTATAACAACTACAACATCTTCATAAATAAAATCATTAGTTTATTTCACTTCCTGTTCAGTTAGTATTTGCTGTTTGTGTTGCTAATCCAGTACAGAAATAAAAAGAGATAACTTTGGTTTTTATGGTGTTTTGTTTTGTTTTTACTTACTCCCCTTCAATTTTTACTTGCTATAGAGTTTGGATTAATTTATCCTGTATAGTAGATATTTTAATTTGCCTTCCAGGTTCTCCTTCTAGTAATGTGGTAGGAGATATTTGTCAGGTGACAGCTTTCAATTAATTCTTCCCTTGGAAATGCCTTTTGCCAAAAGTCACTCTGTCCAAGGCCATACCATTCCTATAGGGGTGGTTAAAGGTATGATTAAAGGTATGACAATTCTGAGGGCATAGTCTCAGTATCAAAGAACCTATGAGATCAGCTAGATCTTGTCACAAGTTATTTAAATAAATCTTCCCTCTTCCCACCCCAACCTCACTTCATACATTCTCCGCTAGCATGTTTCTAACATACTTCCTTATGCAAATATCAGCTTCATGTGGGAATTGAGTTAGAACAACATCCTCACATACACATGAATTTTTATTATGTATTTATTTATTTATTTGCAGGTCCTGGGGCTTGAACTCAGGGCCTGAGCACTGTCCCTGAGCCTCTTTATGTTCAAAGCCAGTGCTCTACCACTTGAGTCACAGCTCCACTTTTAGCTTTTTCTGAATTGTTTATTGGAGATAAAGTTTTATGGACTTTCCTGCCCTGACTGGGTTGGAACCGAGATCCTCAGATCTCAGCCTCCTAAGTAAGTAGTAGGGAAGGTTGGGCAGTTGCCTTCTTTCTGAGAAATTCAAGTGTGGCTTCTCAAGACCTCTCCCATTTCCATGGGTTGGAATTTTCTCCCAAGGTTGTTGTAGAACTACTACTTATATAAACTTAGTTGTTAAAAATCACTGGAACCGGGCTGGGGATATGGCCTAGTGGCAAGAGTGCCTGCCTCGGATACACGAGGCCCTAGGTTCGATTCCCCAGCACCACATATACAGAAAACGGCCAGAAGCGGCGCTGTGGCTCAAGTGGTAGAGTGCTAGCCTTGAGCGGGAAGAAGCCAGGGACAGTGCTCAGGCCCTGAGTCCAAAGGCCCAGGACTGGCAAAAAAAAAAAAAAATCACTGGAACAATATTTCTTTATAGATTTCTTCACCAAGAATGCCAGAGGCCACAAACAGAGATCAATGACAGATTTGAAAAACGGACAATAATTCATCACAGCCAAGGTGTCAAAGCAACCTGAATGGATCTGCAAGTTTGGCCCTCAGAGGAAAGGATGGTATCATGAGAAATGTTATCTACCAACCAGTAGAAAAACAAATTCCTCAGAAAAAAATAAAAGAAAACACAAAATATGTAAGCATATCTCTTTGTAAGCTTATTGTTATTAATTATTATCTTCAATGAGAACAGGTATTATTGATAATATAATTATTGTTGTTATTAATAGTGATCAATACTCTTATTGCAAGAATAATTTCTATGGCTTCTTAGTATGTTTACTCAATTCCACATATCCACTACAACTTATTGAAGCTATGAGCAATTATATTTTACAGTAGAGTAGAACAGTTTTTCCTCCAAGAAAAACTAAAAAAGCAAGGTATACGCGCGTGCACACACACATACACACACACACACACTATCTGAAGATATCAGAAAGATTTCAAGGCAGCAAAGGTCAAATTACTTACTAGCAAGAAAGGAAGAAGGGTGAAGGAGTATAACTGTTAGGCGTTCCTCTTCTGAATATATCTATTAATTTTAACTGAGATCTTAAAAAATCTGCTTTATAAGGCTTAGGCAAAAAATGAAATTCATAGATCAGTATGAAGAATAGATCTAGTTACTATCTAAGATTGCAGATGCAACTCCTAACGATTTATTTCTTAATGGTAAGCTATTAATAAATCAACCTACTCAAAAATAGATAAGCTTTTTACCCAAAGTGAACTCTAATACACTGTCTGTGGAATATAAGCTTGTTCAACCACTCTGGAAAGCAGTATAGAGATTCCTCAAAGGACTAACCATAGAGCTTCCCTATGACACAGAAATCCCACTCTTAGGGATTTATCTAGCACAATACAAACAAGGTTACAGTAAAGCCATCAACACAGCCATGTTCATTGCAGCACTCTTCATCATAGCCCAAATATGTAATTAATTGAGATGCCCTTCATTGGACAAATGGATCAAGAAAATATGTTATATACACAATGGAATTTTACTCATCCATTAGGAAGAAAGATATTGTACCATTTGTAAGGAAATAGAAGGTCTTAGGAAAAATTATATTAAGTGGAGTAAGGCAGATCCCGAGAAACAAATGTTGCAGGGTTTCCCTCATTTGTGGTAGATTGAATGTACCTATAAATCTAGAAGTAAATATGTTGGAATGGGCTGTAGGTAAGTGGCAACAAATGAATTATCTGAAGTACAATAGACTCTATGGAGAATTCAAATAGTCCAATCTTTTAGAAAGTCTAGGTCAAAGCCCAACAAAATAAACATCAGGAAATGGGTATATCAAATAACCAAGGGAAGAGGTTTAGGCAAATGAAGGGGGGAAGGAAGAAGGAATGTAGTCAAGAATTCATTTTATATACCACAAAATTAAAAAAAATAAAAGGAAATGGAGGATTGAAGATGGGTCAGATTTTGAAGGTTGTGATACTGATCAAGCCATCTTATGTTCATAAACTGCTTTGTTATATGACACATCCTTTGTACAACTGCTTAGAGATAGTTTTTTTTAATATGTAAAAAAATAAAACCAGATAAGTTTAACATCATTTTCAAACTGAGTTATGGTAAATTTACCCTAACTTCTGACTAAAAGCAAAGTTTCTCTAGAATTTTCATACCATATGTGTAGCATTCAATTACAAATTTCCAGAGTGCAGGAAATAAGAAGTGACTATTAAGAAAAGTAAAAAAATACAAAAACCAAGAATGAGAACTGTCCCATCTTTTGGACTTATCAAGTATCCATTTTCTGTCAACTTCTTCGTACCCTCAGTTTCTTAATCTCTTAGGACCTCTGATGTGCTGAAATATAAGACAATTTACATAATAATACAGGTATATATAATATATGAAGAGAAATTTTCTGAAACCATTTGATAAATTTTGATAGTGAGTAAAATGGAAAATTTTAATACTAAGCAAATAACTATTGGCATAATCCAAAAAGGATAATGAGATTTTTTCAGACTAAGAAGGAGAGAAGAATTTTGATAAAATGTTGATAGGTAAGGACAATACTTCAGAGATGAGAAAGGCACTTTGGGGATCCTTGAATAGCTTTATGTTGGCAGCTACCCAGCCTGACTACATGAGCGATAAATAGCTAGCAAGCATCATTCATCACAGGCCTGTCTGGGTTTGTTCCTGTCTGATCTGCATCTGCATACCATAACTGCTCTGAGCTCAGGAGCTTTCTTCTATATTTCGTGCAGCAGGTAATTGTGCTACAAGACTGATGAGGTATGATGTACTCAGTGATGCAGCTATTAAATCTGCCCCTGTCTCAATGCCCCTGGGGTGTTATGGTTAGCCTGAGAAATGCAGATTGCGTTCTATGTGCTATATGCTCAGATGAAGGATGCTTTGCTCATGGAATCTGGGTATCTGACCAAACAAAACTTTGGTTTTCCTTTTAGAGAAAGGAAACAGGCATAAAATAATATTTCTAGGTCCAGTCAAAGAATACAAGAGAGTCTCTTCTTTTTCTTTTCTTTGTAAGTTTTAGTGCCAAAAGGTCTAAAAAAGTATGAAGGGAAAATAAGAAATTCAGTTTGAAGACTGAATAGTTGCACCCAATAGAGCTATTGTTCTGTCAGTGTTGACATTACAAATCCCCATCTTTGGGTGTTTATAAAATCCAGTTAGTCCTGGAACAAAATACACTAGAAACCAGCCTGCAAGCAATTTAAAAAAAATTGAATAATGTACCTCAATCACTTTTAACTCTAGGCTTTGTAAATTGCTCTGCTATCAAGCCACCCTAGATGTAGCCAACCTCATTTGACCTAAGATTGAAGGTGATTTCTTTCAAACACATTTTTGGTTTATAAAAGTGTGCTAAAATACTCTTCCTAGACACTTTAATTTGGATAAATGTAGAAATTAAACTTCATAGCTCCTTTCAGAGAATATTATCTTCAGAATAGATTTACTACTGAATGTGGCCGGAATTAAGTAAGCTCTCTTAGTAAATACATACAAGCACCATTTCTGAGTATTGTTGAGCTTTTTTTCTTTACAGACATGACTGAAAGGACAACTCTAAACTAAGACTTGATAGTCAATATGAATAAAGTATAATGGTCCCAATGCTGGCACAGATCTCAGCACAAAGTAGTTGTTCAGATACTCTTCGCAGAATCAAACCTTCTTGCCTCTTTCTAGCATTACTACATAAATGTTGCAGTGTTTTATTGATCTTGTCTGAGAGACGGTGAATAGAAAAAGGTGGAGAAAAGTCAATAGAGTGAATACTAAAGGGATACTCAAAGAAGGAATCAGAAAGATAAGGGAGTAAAAGATAAAAAGACACACTGACTCACAAGTATCCATACCACAGGACCTGCAACTTATTCAGTGGATATTTTGCTGACATAAGAATCATGAACACACACATTTAACTGTTAATTATGAATCCATTTAACAAATAATCACTGAGCACTTAGCTTATTACAGGAATTCTGTTTTGTTTTGTGTTGTTCTTTGCTCATGCTAGAAAAATTTCTAAGTGCTGGGGATATGGCAGTGAACCAATACAAATAAAAATTCTATCAGTCTATGTATATACATTGGTGGATGAATGTATAACTAAACTGTGGTTCATAGGTACAATGGACTATCATCTAAGCTTCAAAAGGAAGAAAATTCTGACTTATATTACAGCATATGTTATGTTAAGTGAAATAACTAAAGTCACAAAAAGCAAATATAATATGATCCTATTTATAGGAACTGGTGAAGACTGGTTAGTAGAATGGCAGTTTACTCCCAGAGGGTTTTTTACATTAACTAAATAATGTAGATATTCAATTATGCAAGATGAAGAGAACTCTAGAGACGTATGGTGGTGATGCACATCTCAGAAAGTGGGATTGGTAATAGTTTCCCTGTTCATTTTTCCTATTCTTCAAAGAGACATATAGACCAAGACTTAAGAATTTTTACAAGATTCTAAGGAACCGAAGCATGAATTTCAATATCCGTAAGTCAATGTGACCCTCAGGTGCATCTTGTCAATATATTTCCTCTTCCATTTCTTTTTTCCGGCAAGTCCTGGGTGTCAGTCCCTAGAACTCCAATAGAATTTGTGTACTGTAGGGTGATACCTTAAGAAGTAAGTACACATTTGGCCTCAATCTGTGGTTCCTACACAACATTTCTAAAGTGCTGATTCTTCCTGAGTGACAGGAGTATCTTGGCTATTCATTCCAAAATCCATTTAAATCAAACTTTAGTTTATACTGATTTAGCATCTGCTGAACATCTAAATAGTCATGAGTTCAAACACCATGATTGACCCCCCCCCAAAAAAAATCACATGGGCATGATCCAAGAAGACACAAACTAAGCACTTCAGCCCAACCCCTGGGTACAGACAACAGTTTTAGGTATAAATAGAGGAAGAATTGGGTCAAGAAACAAGAGGTATGCAATTCCAGACAAAGTTTGGCCTGGTTGATCATTATCTCAGTTCTGGGATTTTGGAGAAGTGCTTATCACTGTCAACACTTTAAGAGAGCAATCTTTTAGGGAGGAGGGAATGTGGAAGAAAAATGAGGGAGGAAGTAACAAGTTAGACAAGAAATGTACTCACTGTCTTATGTTCTAACTATAACCCCTCTGTACATCACCTTGGCAATAATTTTTTTTTTTAAAGAGAGCAGTCTTATTCCTAAAAGAGTATTACTCCCAAAAAAGCATTGCTCCCAGATGCAAATTCATCACTATCTTGGGTCATTGTCCTCCCTTGGCTCCTGCTATGTCTGGCCAGGTTGAGCTTTTCCATTCCTTTGAGGGTAGTTTCAGTCCCTAATCATGAAGATCTTATTAATCAATTGTATTCTGTCTTAATCCAAGGTGAATGCTTCGGAGAGAGAGAC
This sequence comes from Perognathus longimembris pacificus, assembly GCF_023159225.1. NCBI lineage: Eukaryota > Metazoa > Chordata > Mammalia > Rodentia > Heteromyidae > Perognathus > Perognathus longimembris. Next base: position 131,341,288 of record NC_063162.1, on the reverse strand, counting down.
CCAGAGTAAAGGAGTCAAGTATAAAGTAGAAACAGGAATACCTCTTGCTTTTATTTAATTTAAGACCCAAATCAAGTAAAGAATCTGTGCTTTGTACTTCAAAGTAATTACGGTTAGTCATAAAATATAATGCATATTCTATGAAACTGGGATATTGTTCAATATTCATTACATTTGTGTTTTACATTGTTGAATGTGACTCCTTTGTACAGATACATAAAAATAAATTTTAAAAATGTTAGAAATTGAAAACAATAGTTCACAACACACTTTTCTGAGTTTTGTTATTCTAACAAGTAAATAAAACTGAAACAGAGAGATTGTGAGAAACCTTAAACTTACAAATGGTTGGTCAGAAGTACACGTGAAAATCTGGGACTTATGATTGGTGTCTGAAGGCTCATGAGACTGTATGCTTTGCTTGTAAGGTATGAACTTACTTCAGGAAGTTAGTGTCAGAATTAAAAGTGTGTGTCATCAACATCCTATGAACCTATTACCCTTATCCAAGATTGACAAATGAGACCTAAAATCAAAGCTCCTGCCCTCATCAACCAGGCATTCAAATGTACCTTTTTCTTAAATTAACTTGAAGCAGTTGTTCAAAGGAGTTAGCTTTTCACCAAGTCAGTTTACATGCACAATACATCTTGATCAATGTCAGCCCTTTCATTATACTCCTCCATCCTTCTCAAATCCTTTCTTCAATTTTCTTAGTTTCATAGGATGCATATTGAATACTATGATGGCAGTCTTCCACCTCTCCTTCTCTTCATTCCACTACCCATCTAACTTGACCCCACACATTTTAACTGCCAGTTTCCTGCTATTCATTTTCTTGGATTACATGTAAGTTTTTCTTAAAAAAATCACAACATTTGAATTCTCCCCTGAAAATACCATACTTCAGTTAATATATTTGTGTACCTTTGCATAAAATCCCATGTGTTTACTTGTACATTTATAAGTAAGTTTTAGCTTCCAAATATAATAAAAAGTGTGTCTTTTGTCTTTCTGGGCATGGCTTACTTCACTTAACATAATTTTTCCAGGTACATCCATTTCTCTGAAAATGATGCAATATTACTCTTCTTAATGGATGAGTAAATAATATGAGTATATAATATGAATGAGTATATATAATATGAGTATATATAATATGGATGAGTATATAATATGAATTTCCTGATCCATTTGAGGACATCTAGGCTTATTACATACCTTGGATATGGTGATTAGTGCAGCAATGAACATGGTTGTACTAGAGGCTTTAGCATATCCTGATTTGTAATCTCTTGGATAAATGCCTAAGAGTAGGTATTGCTAGATTATAGGATAATTCTATGTTTAGGATTTAGTTAGGTATTTTTTTCTTCAAATTTTTATTATCAAACTGATGTACAGAGAGGTTACAGTTTCATACATTAGGCATTGGATACATTTCTTGTACTGTTTGTTACCTTGTCCCTCATACCCCCCTCCCCCCTCCCCCTTACCCTTCCCCCCCCCCGAGGTGTTCAGTTCACTTACACCAAACAGTTTTGCAAGTATAGCTATTGTAGTTGTTTGTCTTTTTTTACCCTGTGTCTCTCAATTTTGGTATTCCCTTTCAATTTCCTAGTTCCAATACCAGTATACACGGTTTCCAATATACTCAGATAAGATTACAGAGATAGTGTAGGTACAACCACAGGAAGGTGATACAAGAACATCATCAATAGTAGAAGCTACAGATACACATGAGACTTTGAAAGTAGTTACAACTGTGATATAACAATTGTCTCCATAACATGGAGTTCATTTCACTCAGTATCGTCTTAGGTGTTCATAAGGGTATAGCTATTGGGCCTTGTGATGCTCTGCTATGAGTTGCATAAACCTGTACTAATTATTCCCAATAAGGGAGACCATAGAGTCCATGTTTCTTTGGGTCTGGCTCACTTCACTTAGTATAATTTTTTCCAAGTCCTTCCATTTCCTTATAGTTAGGTATTTTTTTAAAAATATATCTCCATACTGCTTTTCAGAGTGGTTGAACAAGTGTACTTTTCTACCAACGGTGTAATAGGGTTTTTCCCTACCCCAAACAACCACGCCAACATCTGCTGTTGCCAAACATACCTCCTTAAGCCATACTTAACCTCCATAGAAAAACAGTTAGTCATAGTTCATTTAATGTGATATAACTATGCTACATACAAATGAAAATGCATTAATTGCTTCCCTGATTTCTCAACAATTCCAATATTGCTCTAAAGTTTAAATTCAAAGTTTCCACTGAGATTCAAGGCAAATGCTTAGCTTCAAGTCCTTGTAAAATAAAAAGAAAAGTCTCTAGTTGCAAGATACAGTGGCACAGAGTAAATATTCTCATTCCAAAAGCAAAGAGTGGGAGTATAGAAGGGGGAAATAGGACTAAAACAAGATCAACACCCAACAACACAAACATTAAATCCTACAACTCCATGTCCCACATCTGCAGCACATGGTGGTACAATAGGTGTTGCCCAGATGCCCAGACCTTTGCTGTAGGCAGCCCACATGGCCCCTCTCCTGAGCTGGTGCCTCTCATTGCCTGACATTTTCCTTGGAATGTACAAGTAAGCTTTCTTACTCTTCTAGGCACTTTTCAATGCAATCAGGTTGACAATCAGGCTTAGCCATTTATTTGCAAAGAAATTAGCTTGCTTTAAACGCCTTCCAATATCTCTTCCCATCTAAGCAGGTAAACAAGTTTGTTATATATATTTATTTCTTCAATATTAAATGCAGAAAGATAAAAATGGCTATAACAATGAGGAACATCATGTTCCTGTATACTTGCTTCAGGAAAAAAAACCAGAACTAATTTATTTCAGGCTGATAAAATCCTTCAAGTTAATGGATGACTAATTTCAGAAAATTCTCCCGATTGCCTAAGTGTTCAGCTCTGTGATTCTTTCTCTTGAACTCTTAAGCATTTAATCTCTATGTAGTTTTCTTGGTGTGGATTTGATATATCCATGGCATCTTACTACCTATTGAGATTATAATTTTGTAGAGGAGATACACAAGAATTATATACCCATAAGGAGAATCTTAAATAAGAATGCCCTGCTTTTTCAGTAAGTTAAAGTCTGTGAAATTTTCATGTTTGTATCCTTAGTATTTAGTATTATATTTGTTTCACCCCTACTTTTGTTCCTGGGGATTGAGTACAGGGTTGGCAAGTGCATTACAAGTTCAATGGCACCCCAGTATTCTTATTTTTTAGTTTAATTTTCAGATAGGACCTTGTGTTAAGTTTACCTAGGGTGTTCTTCAATCATTATCCATCCACCTGCCTCTACTTCCCAAGTGGCTGTTGCCAGGAGCATGCACCATCACAGCCTGGTTCATTTTTGCTTACTTTTTACCTGAACTACCCTCAAACCATTATCCTCCTGTACTGGAGAAGAGCTTTTGTAATTTACATGAAATGTGAATGTTGAAGATTGGCCTGTAAAGCCAGTCCTGAGCGTCACTCACTTCACCTTGCTGACAGCCCTAAGGGACCATATATTGTTCTCTGTTGCCTAAAAGAATGTATTAGAAGATAATCAATGATTGACAAAACTCCTTAAGAATGAGGACTTCTACTGTCATAGGTAAAAAGCTCTTTCTAGAAAATTCTATCACTCAGATGTGCCTTTGCTAACTAAGGAGTTTTTTCTGCATCAAAAAGAGACACCGGTTTAGGGTAGTCACAGCAGAGGATCACAAGAGTCTAATAGCGATGCCGCCATGAGTGCATAAGATAATGCTAAGTGAAATGAACCCCATGTTATGGAAACGAGTGATATATCACTATTGTAATTACTTTCAACATGCCACGTGAAACCATAGCTTCTATTGTTGATGATCCTCTTGTATCCCCTTCCTGTGGTTGTCCTGAACTATCACTGTATCTCATCTGAGTACATTGGAAACTGTATATACTGGTATTAGAACTAGGAAAGTGAAAGGGAGTAACAAAATCGAGAGACACAGGATAAAAAGACAAACGACTACAAAAGCAATACTTGCAAAACTGTTTGGTGTAAACCAACTGAACAACTCATGGGGGAAGAGGAAAAGGGGGAGGGGGGAATGAGGGAGGAGGTAACAAGCAGTACCTCTCTGTACATCACTTTGGCAATAAATAAGAAAAAAAAAGAGACATCCATGAGAACAAATTCAAGAGGTTAAGATATGGGGTTACAATAGATATAGCCAAGCAACTAAGTGCAAATTCAGTAAGGAGCTTTTAGGTTTGGTATTGGAGACTTAACTATCCCTATAATATAATTCATACAGGTATGTATCACGTTTGCAATCCATTTTAACTCATATACATGTATAATATTTCTTTTCTAAAAATCTGCTGTTCAGTTTGTTTGTCTCTTAGAAAAAGGCAATGAAAGTGGTGTTGTGGCTCAAGTGGTAGAGTGCTAGCCTTGAGCAAAAAGAAGCCAGGGACAGTGCTCAGGCCCTGAGTTCAAGTCCCAGGACTGGCAAAAAAAAAAGAAAAGAAAAAGATAATGAACCATTGAGAGAACATACATGAAACCTACTTGGAGGTTAGCTCCAATTCTCAGTATGAATATCAACCAAGTTACCTACATGAGAAAAAGCAAGATACTTTTTTTCAGTATTTAATAACAGTTAATATTGGTTTTATATTGGAGAGTAATTTTTGAAATAATTACTCAGTGAACAAATAAAGATTGCATACATTTATTGTTCACAACAATAAATGGACTTTTGGTATGTGTAGACATTACTGAAGTGCTAAATTGAATGATGAACCCATGCACCACCTCACACACTTACCATTCTTTGTATTAACATTTGAAGTATACTCTGAACATTTTCCTAGAATGCAATGCATCATTGCTGACTTCAGGTGCTGTGTTGTATAATAGATCTCTAGGACATATTCATCTCTTATCTTTTGACAAGTATTTCCTCAATCTTCCTCACAAACAAACCACCTTGGCCTCTTGTGACCATAATTCTATTCTCTATTTCTTTAAGATGAACTTAAAAAATTACAAATATGTGAGATCATGCAACATTTATTTTTCTCTACTGGGATTATTTAACTGAGGATAATGTCCTCCAGGTTCATATATGTTTTTACAAATGAAATATCTTCCTTCTTTTTAAGGCATGGCTGAATAGTATTTCAATGTATATATTATCACATTTTCTTTACCCATTCATCCACGAGCAGACCATAGAATGAGTCTTCATCTTGGCTATTGTGACTAAGGTCAAGTATAAATAAAGATTAATTTTTGTGTAATGTAATTGTTTCTGTCTATAGAACATATTGTGGACACTTCCACTGTCTTTATTCATTCTATCTTCTCCTGTTAGTAATGGGAATACCAATTATTTATAGAGTACTTGATGGCAAATATTGGCTTTTGTGAATTGAAACTATTATTTATTTTAATACTCAGAGATTCTCTGTGTGTTTAGATATTGAAAATGACCAAAATAAAACTAAGGTACATACAGCAATAGAATGCTTGATCAGAAGTAAGAGCTCAGGTATTCTGTCTAGGACATATATATATATAAAGAATGTGAGCAGAAAATAAGGAAGTGAGCATTTTTACAAAGTAACTTTATCTCTGGTTCATTTGAGTGGTTGAGTATGATGAGAGAATGGTGAAGAAATGGCCCTATATGTGTAACACAATGCCAGAGGGTTATTTTATAGTTATTTCAATATTGTGCTTTTACATACCCATTATATACTCAAAGACATTAGCTGCTAAAATGAAAACTTTCCAAAGGAAAGATTTTTTAATGTTTGTGATTATTTCTTTAGCATCTGGCAGAGGAAGTTTCTAGATTCAAATGAAAAGAACTCTACCAATATTGACTGACAGAGTCACACAAAAAACTATTTTGTCTGCTTGTCTGTCTGTCTGTCTGCCTGCCTGCCTGCCTTCCTGAGGAAGAATATCTACCTAATAAAAGGGTGGACTGTAAGTAGCCTTGAACACAGAAAAGAGCAAAAGAATCTCCCCCACACTTTAACAGACAGCTCTATATTTTTTGCTACAAGGTCTATACTTCTTTCTTTCATTCCTCCCTCCTTCTCTACTTCCCTCCCTTCCTTTCTTCCTTTCTCCCTCCTCCCCTTCCTTCCCTACATCCTTCCTTTCCCTTTTCCTATCTTTGTCTTTCCATAAAACTTAAATTTTTTTCTAAAGAAAAAAAAAGCTTCTACTTAGCCTCATAGTGAAAAAAAAAGCAGCTACCAATTTTTTAGAAGCATCATTTTGCATTTTGCATTCCTTTTTCAGAACTTGAAGTTACTACTACTACTTCTACTGCTACAGAGCTGGAAGAATATATAACAATAGAATACCCAGAATTAAAAGATTAAAGAAGGGGTGACTGTGGTTGATTATTAGAGATTAGTGTTAAACCAAACCCTTAGTTCAACCAAACTCTCTCTCTCTCTCTCATATCTCAGATTAGACTAGGTCAGATGAGAAGAAAGAATGCCAAAAATGTTAAATCTTTCCTTGGAAAAGAGATTAAAATTGATAAATAAGTTTGTGAAACAAGATCAGCGATTAATTTGGAAAGAAATTTGGTGGGTGGCTTTGCATGATTTTTATACGTGCTTTCAAAAAGAGCATGTGAACATTTTACTGTTACAAAATAAAGCAGATAGGAAGGCCTATGCAGCAAAGTCAATGACAGGTAATAGAAGATGTGACTATTACTTAAAGTTACTTACTTTTACTAAATTAAAGCAAATAGAGAATGACAGATGATGGCACTCCCACATTAATTATTTATGTGGGTGAAAAGTAGGTATTTGACCAAGGCCTCATGAATAGTTGATCTAATATTGAATCTAATAGTTCTACACAGATTTTATGTTTTCAGCTCATGATTATTTATGCCAAAGCCCAAATAAAAACAAGGATAGAGAAAGCTACTAATCCATGACAGAAAATAATTGATATTTACCAAAATTTGTATGTTACACATTTTAGCATACAGTTGACATAGTAAACTTTCCTGTATAACAGAGAATTAAATCCATATAAATTGAGAAAGTAAAAAAAAAACTCACTCAGGTGAATGTTACCTTTTGAACGTAGGATAGTTTTTTTTCTTTTTACAGAGAATTTGATTCAAACAAAATTGATTAAATCTACAGATGTTCCTCAATGTTCTATGTGTTTGTATCCTAATAAACTCTTCCTAAGATGAAAATACTGTAAACTGAAAAAGCTGTAATTGTTAAATGAATCAAAAACACCTAGCTAATCCTACAGTAGTATGCGGTGGAACTATGCGTGTAGATTCTCATGATCCCATGATTGTTTGGAATCTGTAGCCCTGCCATTCTCCAGTAGCACATAAATTAATATCCTACTGCATATAATTTGCCCTAAGGTAAAAATTTGAAATAGTTTTCATTTAGGTACATATCCCATTTGCATTTAAAAAAATTGTAAGTTGAATCTCCAGGGACCATTGGTAAGGACATTTTTTCCCGTCTGTATCCAGGGCCTCTCCCAATGGTACATTTTTATAATAAATAAATCCACATTGACATATCATAATCACCCAAAATGTTCCAATTACCATTGCAGTTCATTCTTCATGTATATTTTATGAAGATAATGAAATGTATGAAGCCGTATTATAGTACCATATAGAGTTTGATTCTTTGTCCTAAAACTTCTGCATACTACCACTGACAAGTTGAAGCACCATTCTTTATTAGAATCTCTAGAGAAAGGTCTGAGGCTGAAGCTAGGGATAGGGGAAAAAAGTACTACAAGATGAGCCCCAAATAACCTCTTAAAGAAGAAGAAAATCTCCTGAGACTGATGGATTCATACCAAATGGACATAGAAGTAGGGAAATAGAAAATTATACTGGCCTAATCTAAGAATATTGAGCAAAATATAAACACATGCATGCACAAACGAATAAAGATAAATAACTGAGGTATAACTGAAAATATAAAATAAGAATCTATCTGCTTACCAAAAAATGAATAAACAAATAGAGAGAAAATACTTATAGTGAAATTACAAATTACCAACATACAAAGGGATAAAATTAGAGCACCTTCCATTGATAATTAACAGTGTACTAATCAACGTAAGCAAACAAACTACCAGACGAGAAACTGGTATTTGTATAGGATTCAAATATCTCTTCTCAAAATATTCCTTGAGGGAAAATTGTTCTGACCTGAGATTTTATAATTCATTATTGCATGCTTTTTAATATTTATCTTTATTACTTTTAGTAGTGCAAAGGCACTACCATTCGATAAATACATTTAATAAGCACAATGCATCTCAATGTCACCTTTTTATCATTCTTTTCCCCTAAAGTGGCTATTTTGGAGTAAAGAAACATTGCAGACCCAAAGTCAACTAAGAAACGTGAGTTCAATATCACCACACACAAGATGTAAAACCATTTGTCTGCTGACAGGATGCTCTGAGAACATCATAACCATCCCATACTATGTTGCCTGAAGGGAGTTTTATCATGAAAACATCAGACAAGCCCAATTTGAAGATCATGTTAGGTAAAAACTGGCCTGTGCTATTTGAAGTTCGCAATAACCAGAAAAATACTCGGGATTTGTTCCAGCTATAAAAAGACCAAGGGCACCTATGGGTGGACATTACTCTGACCCATGGTGATATTTCCATAAGGGTAACAGATTGGATAGTGATCTTGGATCCATGCTGATTTTCTGATTTTAGTATTCTTCAATCCTTACTAAAGGATCTTAATAGGTTAATTTCCACTGGGACAATAATCTCAGAGAACTGATCTGACATGAACAACGAAATAAGGCACAAAGAAATTGGTCAACCAACCTTACAAAACAACAATAGTAACGAGTTATTGTGAGGTGAAGGAAACCAGAAGGGACCAGACTACTCAGCAACAACATCAAATAGGTCAAGAGTGTTTGGGGTTCTTAGATCATTGCGTTGTTTGTGAGAATGGTAAAGGTATTTAATTATGTGATACTTTAAGAAGTAGTTAGATTATTTCTACCTTATTTTCACAGCCTGATCTCAAACAGACCCCAACTTGTCTTTAAATTGATTACTTCATCCTTGATGTCTAGTTTTGCTGTGAATCTAAGTTCTCTAAGATGAAGAGTGATATTGCAGGGTCATGTAGATGAAGAAAAGTTCTATAAGAGGAATGCACATCCGTGGGCATCTTCAGCTCCTTGTCCAGCTTTGGTATAAGGCCTTGCCACATTTTGGCAAGGATGCCTTACTGGACATCCAGCCATCTATTCATCTATCTGGCATTTGCACAATTTTTTTAACCTTCCCTAAAGCTCAATTACTTGGCATCTATAATAGAAATCACAGTATCTAACTCATTGCATGGTTTGAATATTAAATGAGACATAATATCCAGAAAGCATTAACCGTGTAATTTAATATTCTCTTTACCCAACTCCCCATATCCCTAATACCTCTGGGTCTAATATCTAACTCACTATCTTTCTAGGCAGGAGATTAGATAAGAGGACTATGAATCACAATGTCTGCATCTCACAACATAGTACGTGCCAATGCGTCCCCTGTCTCAGTGTCCCTTTTGTGGTGGTTCAGTGCAGGTAACAGATACCAGCCAGGAATCCTGGGTTGTTCTTTTTATTCTGTCTTCAGTACAATTGCTAGTGCATTGTTTTGTGTCCACAAAACACTAGATCACCATTATTATCATCCTGATTGTGACTGATGACAATAATAAAACAATCTCAGGTTTTTACAGATGATGACAACTCTCCTCAATCTGCTGGACTGTTTCTGTCCTATTTTCTCAGCCTGATCTTAAACAGATCCCCGAGCTGTTTTTTAGTTGATAATGTCTTTCCTAGCTCATTTTATTTCACTCATTCCCCACCCCCTCCAGATTTTAGATGATGAACAAGTTCTATATAGACTCTTCTCAGAACTGATTTACTTTAGATTCAGTAGCAGTCTTGTAGGATCATGGAAAGACTGCTAAGTTTAATGCCACAATCATCTCAGCTCCTACAGAGTATTCATTTCATTGTCAGCTGGTGGGAACAGGCAATTGCTGTGGTATGAGGCTGATTCCCTTCAGTAATGAAGCAAGGCACTGGGCATTTTCATTTCTGAATTCCAAGTGAGTACACATTGTCATTTCAGATGCTATTCCAAGAGCTATCATTTGCTGGAGTACATCTGGTACAGCATTTATTTACAGCATTCTAATTTTTCCTTATATCTTAGGGAATGTGAGAAGAAACAGGTTATTGATTTTAGATAGATAGAGCGCAGCTAGAAAGACAGGGCCAACTAATATTCTCTAAGGGGGAAACTGCTCCATTTCTCATCATTTCTGATACTGAAGACAGCATTAGAAAGAATAATTGAAAATAGCTAATGGACAAGCAGCAGCCCAAAGGGCTTATTTGATAGCTAAGAGACATCTAGGTCTCAGAGAGCAAAAATCAAGTTGTAAGAGAGGCAAAGTAATAATGGGAAATTGTGCCACTTTGATATTGATACCTCTTTTATCTTGCACTAGATGAGCTAGCATGCACTATTCACTTGTTCATTTTTTGAACTTAAGGAAGGAGAAGAAAATGGAAGAGTTCTATGGGAAAATAGTAATTGTTTTACTCTGGGTGGGGGAAGACCATAAAGAAAAGGAAAACTGTAACATAATACTGAAACAGGAATTGGATATAATTAAACAAGTTACTGCAGATAGCAAAGACAGCCATAGTCAGAAATTCAAATTTTTGACTAGCAATTGTGACCACTAGCATCCAATGACAGAGTAATGTTTCTGAGAAACCTGAGATCATGTGAATCACAGTTCCATATGCCAATCCTCAGCTTCCTCAGCTAGAGGAAAAATAACATTTTAAACCACCTAAGACCTCAAGGAATACAATACTCATAAATTCTTACAAAGACTGCTAGAGGACAGTCGTCATCTAGTAAGAGATGGTTTTAGTAAAGGGACTGCTAGCAAATGTGTCACCTATATTTATTTAATTGTTCATCTAAGACAAAGGAGAGAGATTAGAATTTAAATGTCATTCTGAATTAATAGAAATAACAAAACCAAGAAGTGACAGAATAAAATAGAATTCACAAATACACAAAAGTTAGAGAAAAAACTTTAAAACACAGAAAATAGATTATATTTGTAAAGTGGAAAAAACATTTAATATTCTTAGAAAGGATCTACAAACACATAAAGGCACGAATATTACACAAGAAACAACACCAGCAAATACAGATTAAAACATAATGTCTAGTTCCTAAATTTTAGCAATATAAATTGGCATATAAATTGACTATGATCCGTGGGATCTCCTAAGTAAGATCTTAGTTGGTTTCCAGGTGGTTCTTAGCTTCATGTCTTTCAATGCAATCTCTTTCTCCTATCCATTCTTCTACCATTGCAATGTGATCTGTCATGAGCCAAGCTTATCTGGGGTCAACCCTTTGAATTTTTAGATCTGTGAACAAATAAACCCTTTTTCTTTCTTTGCAAAACTACACAGCCTGGGGTATTTCATTATGGTGCTAGAAAATTGACTATTTCAGTTATAAATAGTTTAATGATTGTCTATTCCTTATAGGCAAGATTTGGAGAAGTGTATGTACACATTAAGAAGGGAAAACACTGAGTTACATCATTTTCCTCATCATTGAAACAAAGCACAATAGCTTTCAGGTGACTTTTTCCTACTATTTCTATTTATGTCAAGGATACTTATATAGAAAACAGGAAGGAGATCTTCAACCATAATTCTGTGTCCATTACTAATTTTTTCTATCAAAACAATGTCTGATGTAGGGGCTGGGGATATGGCCTAGTGGCAAGAGTGCCTGCCTCATATACATGAGGCCCTGGGTTCGATTCCCCAGCACCACATATACAGAAAATGGCGAGAAGTGGCGCTGTGGCTCAAGTGGCAGAGTGCTAGCCTTGAGCAAAAAGAAGCCAGGGACAGTGCTCAGGCCCTGAGTCCAAGCCCCAGGACTGGCCAAAAAAACAAACAAACAAACAATGTCTGATGTAAGTTTAACCTGAACCTCTGAAAACATTGTCTAAGGGAATACACAAGCTAAAAAAGATAAATGAGGGCCTTAAGGAACACGTACGGAAAGGCATACATACTTTACGTACTTGATTATTATAAGTAATCTGAAATTCATGGATGTCATACTGCTTCTATGATAGAAGGAGACTTAGTTACCTAGCCAGAACAGCCTAAGTGACTAAGGAGAAATATAGCTGCAAGACATCTCAAACTCAGAGGTTCCTCTGAGTTCACATGATCAACAACCAGTATGAGAATTACACCATAAGATGAAATGAACTTACACCATAGGAAAAGTATTCTGAAATCCATATCTAGCCAATTTATCTTGTAGATATTTAAGGTGACATCAACAATTACTGCTTTAGATTTTATGATAATCATTAATGAAGTTTCAGTTTGATAAAGACTTTCTGCATGTGACTGTGGTTGATAATGGGATTGTGCATTTGTGAGTTGAGTTTTAGAAAGGCTGTTACATCTTCACATAGCTATTTCCTGCGAACAAACCCACAACAGCATAGGACCCAACAGTGCAAGAAAAAGATGCTTTCTATTCCCTGGCTTCTTGAGGTTTGGCCCAGTTTAAGGCTAAAAATTTAAAGACCCTAGACAAGGGAGTGAGTCACTGACTGGGGAGTTGCTATGTAGACTCTTTCTAAGACTCATGGGCTTGACAGTTACATCAGGAACTCTGCAGGGGTCCATCTATGAGCAAGATTTCTGGAGAATACTCACAGAGGAAGCATTTGTTGACTGAAAAATTAGGAAAATGGTTTTTAAGATTTAGAAATGTGTGCAAAGTCACATCATGTTAAAAACTGCTGCCGGATTTATTTTTTGATGGGGCGGGGGGGGGGGGTAGGAGACTGATTGCCTGTATAAAATATATCATTTATCTTTTTTAAGAAAATATCAGTTTTCTTTGCATTCAACTAAAAGTTACAGTCATACTTTTATGAATATTATTTGATTTTTACAAGCATTCTGTACATATGTTTTTTGCTTATAAATTACAAACATAATGGGTTTTTTGTTGCTGTTGTTTAGTCTGGAAAAGGAAAGCATAAAGAAGATATTTTTCCTTCAGAAAAAATGTTTAATCCAGTTTAATAAATTGCTTTTACTGATGTACTTCTTATTGTCATTTAATAAATGTTCTTTTGGTTGACTAGCCTACATCAGGTCCCCAAATCTTATCACACTAGATTTGTGTTTTGTTTATCTGTTACCATAAATATCTGACCCTGGGGAGCCTAGTAAGACAGAGATGCATTAGGAGGTCATATCTACACTGTCATATTCACTTTAGAGAAACCAGTGATTGTCCTCACCAGAAAAGCAAAGGGGAAAAGAGCACAAAACAAGATATTATGAAATCTCTTCAGTAAAACTTCTATAAGTTCCTATAGTATACTAGTTAAGTAAAAGCTTTCTACATTCAGAATGTACTTGTGTCTGTGGTACACTCAGAAATAGTAAATTTACTGAAATCTATTCAGCTGGCTAATGTTTTTAAACAGTCTAGTTAGTGCAGGGCTCCTTCTCTTAGGGAGACCATTCTCACAAATGAGACTTTTAATTAAAGCACTTAATTAGTTATGCAATTATAATTATGTTACTACCTTGAAGGAGAGGTGCTGTGTGCAAAGAGAAAGCTCACAGGCACATAACCTAACAAGAAGTTTGTTTCTGAGAAGTTTTTTTTTTAATTTTTAAAACTATTTAAGGTCATACAACTTAGAATCAGAAGAGCAGAAATTTAAATCTGGACGTCCAGGCTTATATTCTGACTAGCAGTGTATTAGAATTCCCTTTAGGTTGCATCCTCGGGAGAATTTGTTTTTTGTTTGTTTTTCTTTCTTTTTTTAGAAAAAGTATCTGTAATCTCTTCAGTTATACAAGGGAGTTGTCATTCTTCAAAGCAGTTTATGAATACAGGGCATCTTGATCACTCTCACCCCTTTCAACATTCTCATCCATCCCTCACAACCCACCCCTTCCCTTACTTATCTGAATTTCAGATTATGTATTTAATACTTTTGTCTTTTAACAAAGCAATTCATGTGGACAGAAATAGAAGAATTGAGTGCGGAAGGGAGGAGATGGCAGGCAAGAATTCATTGTATATTGTTTGTTTTCTTGATACTGGTCATTCTAACTGGGGGGAGGCCAAATCTCAGGGGTGTTTAGGTTTGTATTTCTTCATGTGTCTATTGGTCATTTTTACTTATTCTGAGGAGTTTCTCTCTAAGTCCTTAGCCCATTTATTTAAGTGGGACATTGTTTACTTTGAAGGTTTAATTTTTGAGACTCTAACTTTTTGAACTCTAAGTCTATTTGGGCCACTAGACCTTTGTCTGATATATAGCTGGTAAAAATCTTGTCCCATTCTATAAGCTTTCTTTTTAGCTTGTTAGCTATGTCCTTTGTCATGCAAAATCTTTGAGTATGATGTTATCCCACTTATCGATTCTTCCATTGATTTGTTGGGTTCTTGAACCTTTATGTAGGAAGTTTGACCTGTGTCCAAGAGCCCTAGAGTTTCCCCTACTCTTTCCTGTAATCGTTTCATGTTTTCCAGTCTTACACTGATGTCTTTGATCCATTCTGAATTGATGTTGGTATAAATGGATACATGAGGATCTAATTTCAGTGTTCTGCATGTGGATATCCAGTTTTGACAGCACCATTTGTTGAAGAGGCTATCTTTGTTCCAGTCTTTGTTTTTGGCTCCCTTATTGAATATTAGATGGTATAGGCCTGTGGAGAGCAGCATGGAGATTCCTCAAACAATTAAACATAACACCTAGCAATTCTACTCCAATAGGACCCAAACAAGGCTATGCAGTAAAAACACCAGCACAGCCATATTCATTGTAGTGCTATTCACCATAGCCAAGATATTGAATCATCCCAGATGTCCCTCACTGGACAATGGATTAAGAAAATATGGTACATATACACAGTAGAATTTTATTCATCCATTAGAAAGAATGATGCTCCATCATTCTTAAGAAAATGGAAAGACTTGGAAAGGACTATATTAAGCAAAAAAAAAAAAAAAAGACTTCATGGTTTCTCTCATTATTGGTAGATGGGATGTGCCTATAAGTCTATAAGTAAATGTGCTGGGAGATATGCAAATAGTTCCAAATGAATTAACTGAATTATAATAAATGCTATGGAGATTTAACTAAGTCAAAGCCCAACAAAATAAGAACCAAAAAATGGGTACTTGCAAGGGAGGTGGGGCTAAGGAGAGAGAGGTGAACAATGAAGGGGGGATTGGTAAATAAGAATTCATTGTGCATAATATAATATTAAGAAATGTCAGTGAAGGCATGGGTGCAAGGGGGATGAGATAGTTGAAGGAGGTGACACAGATCAAGATGTATTGTATTCATCACTTGCTTTGTTAAATGAAACTAGAGATAATAAAAAGAAAAAATCCAGGTAACATCATACTCTGGTTCCAACTACACAAACACAATAGTGATCCAAAGTGTTATGTGAGCAAGAAGGGTATCTTAGTTCTTCTATCACTGCTGTAACAAACAACCTTGTGTGTTAAATCATCATAAATGTATTTCCTTGCAATTCCATAGAAGCCAGCACAGAGCTCACTGAATTAAAATTTAAGCGTATAAGATTTGTGTGCTTCTGGAGTCACTAGGGAAGACTGTACTGGCTTTTTCTACTTACTGAAATCTGTCTATAGCTCTTGGCTTGTTGACTACTTTCTTCATCTCTGAAATCATCAATAGTGAATTGAGTTTGTCTCACTTTGTGTCACGCTGACCTACTCTCCTCCTCCTCCTTCTGTTTTAAACAACTTCTGATTTTGCAAACTTACCTAAATAGCCACTATTTTCAGTTTGTTATTTCTTATTTTTAAGTTGTTGTACAAAGGAGGTGCCACATAACAAGGCATTTCATGAATACAATACCTCTTTATTAATGTCACTTCCTATCCTCATTAAAGCTAATTAATTGGCAGTATGAATTCTACCTGCACTCTTTATTCTCTATGTCATGTCTATTCAAATTCTCTTTCACACATATATTGACCCACTTCAGGATTCTGATAGGGACATCTTTTGTGGTCATTAACCTTGTTACAATATAGAAGGATATCCTTTGACCCAAATGTTAATAAGAGACAGCTTTGGGGAGCAGGAGTTTGTGAACCAAGGAAGTGGAGGAACACAAACAAGATATGAAGAAAGAAAAAAAAAGGAAGACTTTAATTTTATTCATACAAACTGTAGCCACTCTAGCAAAGAGGAAATAGAAGGATTATAATGGATATTAGAATAGTCCAGTTTTCATGGCCTTTAATGGCAAATTCACAGGTGTGAGGTTTTCCCTTGAACCAATAGCAAGACACTGAAGAAGTCAACATGCCAGGAGAATCACTAGGCTGTTCTTTAGCTTCCTGTCCTCTCAGTTATATATGTAAATATATTCTCCTCTTGTAACCCACTGGAATCAAATGCAAATGAGTTGGACTGAATGCCAAGCAGGGGGATATTGTCTCTGAGAAACCAGGAGGCCATGAACTAGTGGAAGGGTCTCTTGGAAATAGCTCTGAGCACTGAGTCCTGCTTGTGTTGGTTATTGCTTTTCTACAATTTTCATCTTCAAGATGAGTAAGTTAAAATAATTGCCATATATTATCAGTAGAAATAAATAGTTTTTTGAAAAAGAATTCTATTTTCTTTTTTGATAGTACAGGGGCTTAAACTCAGGGTTTGACACTTTCCTTGTTAAGCAAGAACTCTACATATTGAATCATGTCTCTGGTCGTTTTGCTTTAGTTGTTTTGGACATGAGTCCCATGTATATGCTTAGGTTGGCCTGCAACATGGTCCTTTTATTTAAGCTTCCAACATGGCTGGGATAATAGGCACACACCAATCAACTATTGCTAGAAATAGGGGAGGGGAAAGGAAAGGTTATCTCACTAACTTTTTGCACAGAGTGGACCTAGAATGACAATTTTGTCCATCTCTACTTCTTGAGTAGTTATGATTACAGACATGAGCTACTATGCTCAACTTCTTTTTTGTTTGTTTGTTTTTAACAGGCCTAGCCTCTCAAATTTAACCAACTCTTTAATAATGAAAACATACACCCATAACATCTAGCCTATGTCTTCATTTTTTCCTTTACTTAACTTTTGTCACTTTAGAGTACACTGGCGATGTAAAAAGAGCAACAATTTTGTATAATACATGGGCTTTAAAAGCAATCCTAGCTTTTAATGCAAATTTTTATCAGTATAAAATACTTTTAAAACTAAAATACACTTAATTTGCCATGGTTAAAAACTAAATGAAGGAAATAATTGTTTAGTCTGCCTTTCCTATTGCATTTGCATTAGAGGTTAACATATGTGTGTGTACATATATATGCGTATATATACATATATTCTATATATAGTAAAGATAATGAACAAGCGGGTTACAGAAATGTTACATAAGTAGTCAGTACATTTGTTTTTAAATACTGTTACCCTCTTCCTCATTTTCTCTGACTTATCCCTCCCCACTCCCCTACCTGCC
Organism: Perognathus longimembris pacificus; assembly: GCF_023159225.1. Classification (NCBI taxonomy): domain Eukaryota; kingdom Metazoa; phylum Chordata; class Mammalia; order Rodentia; family Heteromyidae; genus Perognathus; species Perognathus longimembris. Next base: position 131,323,597 of record NC_063162.1, on the reverse strand, counting down.
CAAGTTGTAAAGTACATTTCCAACATAGTAGCTAGTGAATATTATTGTTGCATTAGTTCATTCTTTGTCTTGCTGTTTCTGTGATTCTCCTTTCATGGATCAGATAGACTTATATGCAAGACAAAGCATACAGAAAACTAAAACAGAAAAAAATAGAAATAACTGCATATAGGACATAATAAGAACCTCTTCTTTGCAACTCTTGGAGTTCATTTTGATACACTTCATATGGTACTCTGCACTTAGTGATTGGGCTATTGTAATCCCATGCTAAGAATGTCATGGACATGTTCTAGTTATTAGAAATAAGGGAAGCCCTGAGACTTACATTTCTTTGGGCCTGGCTGGCTTTGCTTAATATTTTTCCCCAGGTCTTTCCATTTCCTTATTAATGGGGCAATGCCATTCTTTCTGATTGTGTATATATACCACATCTTCTTGATCCATTCATCTACTGAGGAGCATCTGAGTTGATTCCATATCCTAGATATGGCAAATAATAATGCAATGCATATGGTTGTGATGGTAGCTTTTGTATGGCCTTGTTTGTGGTCATTTGGGTAAATGCCCAGGAGTGGGATTGCTGGGTCATAGGGGAGCTCTATGTTTATTCTTTTGAGGAACCTCCATACTGCTTTCCAAAGTTGTTGAATAAGCTTATATTCACACCAATGGTGTAGGAACATTCTCTTTGGCCACATCTTCGCCAACATCTGTTGTTATTAGATTTCTTGATAATGGCCATTCTAAGTGGGGTAAAGTGGAATCCCAGTGTTATTTTGATTTGTATTTCTTTTATGGCCAGAGGTGTTGAGCATTTTTTCATATGTCTATTGACCATTCTTATTTCCTCTTCAGAGAAGTCTCTCTTTAAGTCTTTAGGCCAATTGTTAATGGGGTGGTTGTTTACTTGAGAATTTGTTTTTAGGCAATTTAATTTTTTAAGCTCTAAGTATACTTCAGATTTAAGGCCCTTATTTATTGTATGGCTAGTGAAGATCTTCCCCCAATCTGTAGGATTTCTATTTATCCTGCTATCTATGTACTTTTCCACACAAAAACTCAGAATTCCTTGTTGTGGTTGCTCTAGTGTTACTGAGGTTTTGACTTAGGGCTTTGCACTTGCTAGGCTGCCATGATTCTACTGAGTCATGCCTCCAACCGTAAAGTATTTCTTTCTATAAAGCACTTTCAGTTAAAAACTAAAAATGAAATGGTAGCAGTAAAAACCTTAATGTAAGTATTAATGGATTACTGAATGAGGCAATGCTTGTCACTGATAAGATGAGAAAATGTGACAACACTGGATAGTATGTGCCTTTCAAAGAATGACATAGCCACACCTGTGAAGTGCTCTTGGGGAATAAAATGAACCCTGATTTGGCTCCAACCTTTTAGATATAACTACCCACTTAATAATATGGATTACTTATTAATTCATAATTGGAACATGTGTTAAATGACAACAGAGAATATAATGACAAAGTCCAGAGTATAACATAAACAATATAGTTTCCTTAATAATTAAGAAGGAAAGGAGAAAGAAAGGGAGGGGGCTGCTGATGGATTAACAGATTTAGGAAAGCAGCAAATTACATGGCGGATCTTCTGATTCAAAGAGACAACTGAGAAGAAACATATTTTATAGGTACTAACCATTGGAAATGTGGAAACTGCAAAGGCATTTGATGACCATCAAAATCAGAATTATGAAAGTACAGGATTCATCAGACTCTTCTGTTTGAAATTTTCTATAACAAAAAATTAAGGTTAAATATAAAGGTAACTTGTCATCATTTTGACTATCTAATAATTTACAGAGGGCTGCATTATCATTGTTAGTTACTTTTACACATACTACAATGTTTTGAAATGTCTTATTTACTAGTGTAGTATCCATGCAATAATGCTCACAACATTTACTTTTATACCCTCTAAATAACATCCTTTTACAAGAAGGACATTGCATGTCGTAAATTGATTCTATGAATAGAGACTTTGAGCTTAATTATCATTGCACACTCAAGTTACCTCGTATTCTATCTGGTGAGATTATATGACAGTTGACATATCTAAGGGACGATATATAACTCTGAACCTTAGAACTTATAAAAGTACTGTCTAGATATAACACTCCATTAAGAAAACCACGGGAAATGAAATTTTAGGGAGTAATCTGGGTTGTAAGCAATGAGAAAACACTTAGTAAGTGTTCATATGAAAGAAAAAAAAAAGCTGGGCATTAGTGGCTCATGCTTGTAATCCTAGCTACTCGGGAGGCTGAGATTTGAGGATCCCAGTTTGAAATCAGCCCAAACAAGAAAGTCCATGAGACTCTTATATCCAATAAAGTACCCCCCAAAAGCTGAAAGTGGAGCTGTGGCTCAAGTGATAGAGTAAGTGCTAGCCTTGAGCAAAATAAGCTGAGGGACAGCTCCCAGGCCTTGAATTCAAGCCCCAGAACTGACACACACACACACACACACACACACACACACACACTCATTCACATTCTCCTTTTTTTATTTATTTATTTATTTATTTATTTATTTATTTATTTTGGCCAGTCCTGGGCCTTGGACTCAGGGCCTGAGCACTGTCCCTGGCTTCTTCCCGCTCAAGGCTAGCACTCTGCCACTTGAGCCACAGCGCCGCTTCTGGCCGTTTTCTGTATATGTGGTGCTGGGGAATCGAACCTAGGGCCTCGTGTATCCGAGGCAGGCACTCTTGCCACTAGGCTATATCCCCAGCCCCACATTCTCCTTTAATGCAACTTCTTGGAACATAATTAGTTTCTCCAATATTTTCTTTTTGTAACAAACTCTTGGGTAAAACTCAGATCATTAAAGTTGACATACACATGCCTTTCTTAAATGATGAATAGAAATGAAGACAAAGATGCTACACTAAGAGAGTCTGGCTGCCATTTCAATTGCTTGTGCAGGACCTCATTCTGCTTTTTTTTGGTTCTTTTTCACGAATGTTACATATCACTTCAAAATCCACTTGACTTCGAAGTGAGAATAGACATTTAAAAACACTGAGTTCACAGAATTATTTTGTTTTTGTTCTTTGATGTAAATGATTTAAGCTCTTGGGCCAAATGGCCATTCTTATTTATTTGAGCAGTGAATTTTAGGTGGACTGGGCAGGGGGTGGGGACTTAGAATGATTTGTTCCATGTTAAGTCCCACTTTACAAATTCTGCTATATGAATTTGAAGCTGCTATTGATTTGTTATCCTGGGAGCAGACTAAACCAGTTTGGAAACAGGTGTTACAGATTTCTGTTGTTCTAGTCAAGTGCTTGGTTCTAGGTTCTTCTGTTTGAGAAAATTGATTTTGCTGAAATCCTGGATACACTGGCCTAATCAGTGACTGAAAAGTTCTTTCTTCATGGAAACCACCTAGGTAAAGGAGTATTTTAGAGACAATGACCTTATTACTGTGGTCCACTTATCAACATGATAATATTTTGACTTTAGCCATAAAATTTGTTCAGAATGAACCCCACGTATATGAGGCTCCTCATTTGAACTAAGACCTTGATAGTACCTAATGAGCTATTTCAATTCATTTTTAATATTAAAACTTTCTCTTAGAATATAGGGCTACTTTATAGTTCTGTAATTAAGGGCAATCTTTGCTCACAATCTTCATCATGGTAGCTTGTTCAAATGCTTTATTACTAAAATGCCAGGAATTTTAATGGTTAATGATGGAAGGCAAGCAATCTGAATAGTGATTTATATATCTATGAGAAAAGTGAAGATTTTGATTTCATAAATTTGGCAATATTCAATGATGTCATCACAAAAATTCCCTATGTATATGGAAATATCTGCTTTGCAAAATAAAAATAACTTCATTTTATTCATTTTAAAAGGAATGTATACTCATTGCAAGCAACTTCAAAAATAGAAATATATATATAAAGAAAAATTTAAATCACCATAATTTCATCACTGAAAGAGAAGTTTGCATTTGGCTACATAATTTTATGGGCTTTTAAGTTATACTTATTGGTTCTTATAAAAATAAGATCATATTATTAACAGTGCTTTCTGAACTGAGTTTCAGTCTGAAACTAAATATAGTAGAAATGAAATTGAAAAGAGTTAAACAATGTATGTGTGTAACTCAAACATGAGGATGTAAAATAATATCAAAGATATCCTCATTATTTCAATGCAAATGAAAAGTTAAAGTCAACAATAATAATGCCAACGAAGTAGAAATATAAGAAGTATGAATATTTCTCAAAGACATTCCTATATGCTTAGAAACAATATTCCTGTATTGTTTGTAATTTCAAAACCACATTCATATTTTGCATGAAGAAATGTAATTGTTTGCCTGGCTGTGGGTAATTATGCTTTTTTTTTCAATTTATTGTTGCTTTATAAAAGCTAGAAAAAAAGGATTAAATGCAAATGTGTGAAAGATATGTAAAAACAGGATTGTGTCAATGAAGGAAACTTGAAATGGAAGGGTAGATGAGTTCCATGTGGTTAGAGGAAGCTATGAGTTATAAACAATTCCCAATTTTAAATCGCAATTTGTGAGATTACATGTTGCCAAAACAACTTGACATTTTGGACTATTTTGGAGGCTAAAAAAAAAAATCCAAGTATACTCCAACCTAACATTCTTAACAAAATTCACTGGAGATAAAAACATCTCCTTTGCGCATGTGATAGTAACTCAAAAATGATAAACATAGACGAAAAACACATGAAAGATGTAACAATCAAGAAATGCTTGTTTCCTGAGTTCCCTAGTGCAGGCATGAACAAGTGGACCAAGGAGCTTTAATGGCTCCAATGGCTCACTCCTGTAATTCTAGCTGCTCAGGAGTCTGAGATCTGAGGACTGAGGTTCAAAGCCAGCCCTGACAGGAAAGTCCATGAGATTCTTATCTCCAATTAACCATGAGAAAACTGGAAGTGGTGCTATGGCTCAAGTGGTAGAGTGCTGGCCTTGAGCTGAAGGACTCAGAGACAGAGACCAGGCCCAGAGTTCAAGCTTAATGACTGCCCCCCCCCCCGCCAAAAAACAAACAAACAAAGAACAAAAAAAAAAAACAAAAAACGAGAGCTGTGGCAGAAACCTAGGGCTATTGCCACTTAGTAAGTACACAGGACAACAGAGTATGTTAACACTTACCTCTTATTGTCTATATTCTAATTCATTTGGCTTCAAAATCTTTGCTCCCAGAGTTCTCTATCCCTGGCATATTTAGCAAGTTCTAGAGACTGATTCACTCTCAACACACTCTTCAAATGAAATCAAACAATTGAGAGATCCAAACCCTGACAACTTCCCTATAAGACTATCACACTTCTGGGCTACTATCTTTCTGCCCTAACTAACCCAGGGCTACATTCCACAGTGAGAAAGCCCAAAGTTCATAAAATGATTTATATTTGCTGGTCTTAACTGAAGTCTGTTGAAGCTGCTTCTCCCCATACTTCTTGGGAGTAGCTCAATAAAGGCTCATCTCTCAATTATTTCTTCTTCCTCTAAGACTGATCTTGGTGCTTGTGCTTAAGCTTGGTGTTTCCATGGTGATGATCCAAGTCACCGGGGGCTTCAAGGGATCTGTGAATAGAACAGTCTTTTCAATGGCTGTCTTCAGTTGGTTTGTTGGCTTTGCCATATTCCAAGAATGTTTTTTTCAAATCTCTATATTAAAACACATAAATCTTTCTTATTCATGGAAGACCTTGCTTATACCACTACCATCAAATGGGCACTATGTGTATAGGAGTTATGGTCAGTGACTTTGAATATGTTTTATAAGAATGCTGTGCCATCTTTAATCATTTTGTAGACTTAAAAGTTCAGGATGACCACTAGACTGATCACCATATCAAATGGATTAGGCCCATATTTTAATCTTTTCTTCCTTTTCATTCATCCTTTCCCATATCCATGTTTATACAGAGTTGGAGAATCAGATTTGACATAAGGCTCTCTGGTTAACTGTTTCATTCAGTTCAGTGTACATATGGCTTACATCTTTTTGTTGTTTGGGAATTTCTTGGCTACTTATGAGAAGATCTGCTCACACTCCAGGAATAACAGATGTGCTGAAAACTCACTTCAATTATAAGCTATACTCTCATGAGCATATATGTGGTTAGGAAACGAAGATGACTCTAGTAAAAAAAGGATCTGAGAAAGAATTTGAACCCTGAAAGTGAGCAAGTGTTTAGGTATCATGTTTCACACCTTTGTTCTTTTATAAAGACAATTTTAGAAATTTTAGAAAAATTTGTCCTTAGCTCTTACGTTGAACTATAAGAAATTTCTGCCAGCACCAGTAGTCCTAGCTACTCAGGAGGCAGAGATCCAAGAAACACAGTTCAAAACCAGCCTTGTCACGAAAGTCTGTGAGATTCTTATCTGCAATTAAGTAGCAGAAAACTCGAAGTGTTGCTATGGCTCAAACTGATAGAGTGCTAGACTTCAGTGAAAAAGATGAGATGTGGCACCCAGGCCCTGAGTTCAAGTCTCCCTCAAGAAAAGAAATTTCCATTTTTGACAGTTTGTTGAATATAATCTGTTAGAGTGAGAAGTAGAAAAAGTAGAGCCTTTACAATCAAAGGTAAAGTATTCATATGTTAATTTTCCACTTAAATTACAGAGAGAGGATTTTCTACAACATACCTTGTCACTGACAAGTTCTTATAGTCACAGTGCTTCTTGGCTACATACGAATCGTGCTTCATATTAAAAATCTGAAAGCTGGGCTGGGAAGCTGGCTTAGTGCTAGCATACATAAAGCCCTGGGTTCGATTCCTTAGTACCACACAAAGAGAAAACACTGTAAGTGGTGATCTGGCTCAAGTGGTAGAGCACAAGCCTTGAGCAAAAGAAGCTTGGGAACAATGCCCAGGCCCTGAGTTCAAGCCCCAGGACTGGCAAAAAACAAACAAAAGAACTTGAAAGCTAAGAAGGCAGAACTCATATTTCTATTTTTCTGAGTAGTTTTTTACCCTGGCAGTTTTACTTAGCTCTGCCATCTCTAATCTCAAATTACTGATCTTTCCAATAGCTCTGTCGATGATCTGATCACACCTTTCTCTAACATTCACAGATGGGGAATTTCACCAAGGTTATAAGAAAACTAACTGACTGCTGAAGTTTTCTCAATATTTTCTCTCTGCTACTGTATTTCAACATAGTTACTCTTGCAAAATAGAGAGAGCAGCTGGTAAATAAAGATCATATTAGTAAAGATTTGTGCCTCCTGAGAGGAAAAGAAATTGATTGAAGTGAAAAAGAATTTCTGTGATGTTTATCTTTAAACTAACATTATAAGAGCAAATCTCTCAGGACATTTCTGTGCCTCCACAACCTCTTTGTCTTGTAGATTCTAGTCTTTTGTCTAAAAAAAAAAAAAAAAGAAAAAAACCCAAAAACTAAAAACACCTCTCTGCATTCATACACAGTGACTCCTGTTCTTTTCTCCTGGCCTTTGGATTAGCTGCAGACATTAATAAATCTAGCCATATGTAATCCATATAAGCTTACATCTACTATGAATAACAGAGTAAGTGACCCAGGAGGCTAGCTTGGTCAGTTCTTTTCGAAAGCCTAGTCTTTTCTGATTGTCTGTATACATTGTTCTGAGTATTATGTTATGAGTGAATGTGCATTTCTTTAGTTTATTTATTTGAAAGCAAAGACATATTTTTAATTGCCAATGAGCCTAAAATCTCAGAAGTCAGACATGGCAGGAGGTCTTAGCTATGATAACAACTCCAAGATGAAAACCTCTTGCTCAAAACAAAGACAATCTGGCCAGCTGTTTCCTAAGACTTAATTATGGTTTAGATAAAGCTTTACAATCAAGTCAATGGTGTTTTAATCTACTTCTTTATTATTAAAATGACCAGTGGAGTCTGCCTAGAGATAATTTCTATTAGCTGAGGTAGTATCGCCTTGGGGGCTCCCATTTCATAAAAACTAAGGTTTTGATTAACAAGTGCTATGCTGGAACATGTTTAAATTCTTGGAAAATGTAAAGATAAAATGTAAAACAACAATGATGGACATTTATAAGAATTTTTGAAATTAGAAACTGGAAGCATCAGAATATAATCAGGGTACTACAAAATGTGAGAAGTAACAAATACTCATACTTGAGGTACAGAGAAGGAAACCGTAAAGCAGAGGTCTAGGAAAAGACTGAGCACAGTTGACAAAGTTGACAGAATATATGTTAAGGTATCAAAGCTCTCTAGTCTTATGAGACTATTAGGATATGACTTTACTACATGAGTGTATTTCTAGAATTCTCTTGATTTTCATAATTAAGCTGATGTTACAGAAAGGATAAGAATTTCATTTGTATTTAGTTTCCTCAATATGGGATGCTGTATATAGCTGCCTATGAAATAAGGATAGTGGGTCAAACCATCATCATCTTGGCCACATGGTGGATTATAGGGAATTGAGTTTAACTGGCATCATATTGTCTTCAAGGTGGAGGAAGGTGAGGTCCCACCTCCTAGGTGATGGGCATGCCTGAATTCCTAGAGGCAGGGGCTGAGACGTGGACAATAGGTTAATGGACCTGCCAGTCCTGGGTCATGAATTTTCAAGCTCCCTGTGACATTGCCCCCTGACCAGGACCCTGTTTAGGCCTGAACTAGCTCAGACACAATTATGCCATTGGTTCATGTCTCCTGGCTGTCCTGTGGTCATGATAACATCCCGTTTCAGCTCTCCATGGGGATTGATCTGGTTTATTGGTATTGCTTTTCTGCTCTTTCTTTCCTCTTCTACTCTCATGGATTATTTTTCTAAGTGTTAAGTGTATTCAAGTGGGCTGCAGGTCTTTGAGACAGGAGTCCACCTGCAGTCACCAGCTGTCAAATAAAGACTTCCAATTCAATGTTTCAAAATGTGGTTTCTCTGTCTTGCAAATGAATTTCTGTACAACAGTTATAGACTGGAAAATCCTCCTTGTTGATGAGAGATTAAACGAGTTTTTAGTATGAAGAATAGTTGATTGACCATAAAGTTTACATTTCAAGTATTAATTAAACTTTAAAAACAGTAACACCTGACCCTTAGCAAAAACAGTGTAGTATATAAAAGAGGGAGTAGTTGTTAGTTTATTATGTGTCTTAAACTGTGATGATCAGAAGTAGAGTCTAACACTCTCTCTATCCTACTCTTACACAAAAGATATATTTCTTGAGTGTCACCAATTTACTTGGCGAAAGAGGTAAAGTTAACTTTATAAGAGAGAGAACCAGGGCTCAAAGTTTGTGGTCCTGAAATAGTGAATTTATTTGGTCCCTGACAAATGCAAATTGAGATGCTATCTAAAACTAACTACAGTCCCTACTGACCAAGAAATATTCCAGGTTCCATTAGGCACTATGGTAACCTTAATATATGCCTTGTTTTGGGTAGACATTTGACTTTAAACCAACACTATACTTATTACAATCCTTTAAAAAATTTTAAAAAATCCATTTATCTAGAGTACGTTAGATTGGCTTTGTTCTGTCTTTAACTGGAGAGTAGTCCAATTTATCCAATAATTACTAAAGTATGGTCTTTGAATCGATCATGTTTTCATACATGGTTTATCATTTTTTTAAGTGAAAGACAAAAATATCACTGGTTAGCTGACTATTGCTCATGTGCTTCTGGTGTTTCAATATTTCTTTCCATTATAATTATACTTTGCTTTTGAATAGGCCTTATCTTTATTTGGATAGTTTTTTCCTTGTGTTTCTTTTTCAAATTCCGTAAAGATCTCTAGAGCTTTTTGATGATATGGCAGTGATTTTTGCCCTTTCCTGACATTACAAAGTTCTTTTCGTTTTTTCTGCTTGATCATTACTAGAGGGAATTTCTCTTTTATGCTCTGGCCTTGACTTGAATTGACTTGAGGCCTTTGGGCTATCAACAGGGAGTTAGTTGTGACTGCCAGTGATCTATTCACTCACAGGTTTTAGACAATGTGACTTTCTTAGCTTTTGCCCACTGGATCACTATATATTGAAGTCATTTTGGAGAAATTGCTTTTCAAATGTTTATACATCTACCCTTATACCTTTTTTTTTTTTTTTTCGGTCAGTTATGGGCTTGAACTCTGGGCCTGGGCACTGTCCCTGAGCTTTTATGCTCAAGTCTAGTGCTCTACCACGTTGATCCACAGCTCCACTTCCAGTTTTCTGGTGGTTAAATTGGAGATGAAAGTCTTAGGGAGTTGTTCACCTGGACTGGCTTCTAGCCATGATCCTCAGACCTTAGCTTCTGGAGTAGTTAGGATTTCAGGCTTGAGCCATTAGCACCCAGCTACTTTTTCGTTTTTCTAATTTAACAAATTGAATCTCATTTTGTTTACATCTGTTATTTTTTTTTCCCCAACGCTTTTAGGGAAATTTTATTTTCCTTTCTATCCTACATTTAGCACCTTCCAATTAGAAATCTTAAACTATCACAGCCTTTCTGTGAAGGTCATTTCCTGCTTTGGTTTAGCAATAAAGTCAAAGTGCATTTGATATGCCCAGATGTTAGCCCTTACACACTCTTCTCTTCCTCTAACTCCTTTCCTCTTGTCTCCTCCCAGACTACTTTGCAAGATTAGTTGTGTTCATTTACCATACAAAATCATAAACATCTGTAGAGTGAGAATCTGAAGTGTTACATTTCCCACAGAGACTAGCATTGTGTCTTTCACACAGCAGGAAGTTAGTGAATACATTGTGAATTACATTATTAGGAATATTTTTAATAGATTGTATGATTGCTTCATTTGAACTTGAAATACCTCCATTCAACCTAACACATAGCTTGTGGGCTATTTTTTTCCATAATACCTTTCAGCTGATGTTTACCACATAGACTTATGCAAATTAATTTGAATTCATATTGTTTTCGTAGTATCAAATGCTGCATTAAGTGTTTTATAGTCTGGGCACACAATAACTATCATGTTTGTTCTAATCACAACATCAAATTCAACAGGGAAGCTTTTCTTTCTTTCTTTTTTTTGTAAAATTAATTGGGCATTTTTATCCTGATGTTTAAGAATCTGATTGCTTTTGTTTCAAGATATTTAAATGCTTTCCCTTGGCATTTTCTAATTATTATATAAAATAGCAGGAACAGATGTACAGAGCTCAGTGTTCACTTCTGTCTTGTTCTGCCAGGAAGCCAAGAGTGATTATATTAGCCTTGAGGTCTCTTCTCATAACATCCTCCTAGTTTTCTATGATTACACATCCGTCTAATTTTGAAAGAAAAATAATTGCACTTGAATAAAAAGTAAAATAAAAAGAAGCATAAGCAAGGATATAAAAATTAACTATAATGTATTACCAGTATATTGGAAGCATGCTTTTCAATTTTTAAAATAACTTATGTTAAGTAATTTTCTTTTTTCACCAAAAAGTACATGAAAAAACTCAAGCCAGATACTCTGGTATTTCCTTATTATTCTGATATTTTGATAAATCCTTTAATGTTTTGAGAAATCAACTAGGAAGGACTTAAAAAATTCAAATCCTTATGAAAACTTGGGGATTATCTGAAAATATATTTTATGATAAACTAATCTTCAATGAGTAACCAGCATTAGGTACATGATTTCTACAGCTCTATTGTTTGTTTTCGTTTGTGCTTCCAGGATGACTCAGTCATTCTACCTGATAAACATACAGTATGACTCAGTAGTTTTTCAGAGTAGAGATTGTGATATTTTTATAGGACATTATAATTAGAAAGGGCCAAAGTTCATCTCCGTACTAATGCAGGTAGAAAGGAAGTGAGCAAAGTCTCCATCATAATGTGTCTTGGAGAAAGAAGTGTATTTTTATCCAATATTTCTTCCTTCTCATAGTGTCCTCTGTGGTACTACATTTTAAAATAAATGGAAAGAGAAATAAATTATATTAATTAATTCCATAAATTAATGAATGGAAAGAATATGGGAAAGAGAAGTATAATCAGAATGTAAGAAAGCAACATTAATTGTGTCTATGGTGATTACGTTTAACTACATATAAAAGGAAAATACGAAGACTGCCTTAAGACATTGGCTTTCTTTTTTCTTCTCAGGTGAGTGAAATTGGGAGGTAGACTTCCTAGAGCCACTCGGGAAGTTTCTGTAAGCACTCCAGGATCCAGATACTTTCCACATCATTATTTTGTTGTTCTGATATGTTGCCATGTGTTAGCTAGCTTTACCAGAAGCAGAAAGGAAGAAGACAAAGGGAACACTTATTCATGGTTTACTTTCTTAATTAAATATAATAATCATACTGGAAAGTGCTGGTTCTTAATATAGACAAAATAGTTATCACCAAGGAATTCCCTTAAGTAGCTGTTCTCATAGAAAAGAAACCAGCATCATAGAAGCTCTTTTTATACCTCCTCCAATGCCTAGACCTTCTCTTCCTCCCCACTTCTACCACTATTGATGAATTTTTCTTATTGGTAAGCTTTTTTGTTGTTGTTATTGTTGTTGTTGTTGTGGGGCTTGAACATGGGTACCGGGTACTGTCCCTGAGGCCTTTTACTCAAGGCTAACACTCTACCTATGTTGAGCCACTGCACTACCTCTGAGTTTCTGGTAGTAAATTGGAGATAAGAGTCTCAGACTTTCCTGCCTGGGCTGGGTTTGAACTGCAATCCTCGGATCTCATCTCTTGAGTAGGTAGGATTACAGGTGTGAGTCAACTCACCTAGCTTGTAAGCTTTCTAAAAATAAAAAAAATACACTTTACTTATTTCGTTCCTGCACTTATCATCCTACATGACAATCACTGTTTTTGTTTGTTTGTGCCAGTCCTGGGGCTTTAACTCAGGACCTGAGTGCTATACTTGAGCCTCTTGGTGCTCAAGGCTAGCACTTTATCACTTGAGCCACAGAAACACTTCTGGCTTTTTCTGAGTAGTTTATTGGAGATAAGAGTCTCACGGACTTAGAAGCCTCTGCTAGCTTCTAGCCACTATCCTTAGATCTCAGCCTACTGAGTAACTAGGATTACCGGTGTGGTTCACCAGTGCCCAGCTCTTTTTATTTTTTATTTAAAAAAAATTTATTAGAGGGTTGATGACAGAGACTTTCTGCTCTATTAAGTAGTTACATCCACAAAACATTTTATACCCTTCTAGGTTTCATGTTTCCAAGTGAGAAGCCACTGGGAAACCTACTTTACCATTTTGTACACAATCTTCTGTTGAGCCACTTTGATAAGTGAAAGACTGCTTTGCTTGGGATTTATTGTGCTTAAAGTTTTAGTGAGTCTTGGATCTACCAGAAGATTAATTTCTTTCATCAGATTTGAAAAACATAAGTGCTTATTTCTTTGAAAGTGCTTACCTTTTCAAGAATATCTTGTCACATTTCCTCTGTTCTGCCCCATTGCGTGCTTGACTCTCTTCTTCCTCATTCTCCTCCTCCTCTTTTTGCTATTTCTTGCGCTCTTTAACTCCGATCATATACTGTTAGTGTTTATGCCCTTTGTCTCTTATGCTTTTACATATTTTGTCATCTTTTCAATATTCCCAATCACATATTCCGACCTGATGTCCACTTCATTTGTTCTTCAGTTATACTCAGTGCACTATTAAACTATCAGCTGAGATCTCAGTACCTGTTATTTTTAGTAGTAGTATTTTTGCTGAGTTCCTTTTAATAGTTTTAATTTTTTTGTTTGGATTTATTCCTATCTTTTTATTTACTTCAGTACACTAGACAGTTAATTTGTTTGTTTGTTTGCCAGTCCTGGGCCTTGGACTCAGGGCCTGAGCACTGTCCCTGGCTTCTTTTTGCTCAAGGCTAGCACTCTGCCACTTGAGCCACAGCGCCCCTTCTGGCCATTTTATGTATACGTGGTGCTGGGGAATCGAACCTAGGGCTTCATGTATGGGAGGCAAGCTCTCTTGCCACTAGGCCATATCCCCAGCCCCTAGACAGACAGTTAATTTGTTAATCTCATCTGAAATTAAGATGATGTTCTTTTTCTTCAGAGGCAACTTTTTTCTTTTCCTTTCTTGACTTTTTTCTCTAATCTTTTCTTCTTTTCTTTCTTTCTTTTTCCCCCCAAGATGTAGGCAACTATATTCACTAGAAGTCCTGGGCTTGAATGAAAATGAAGACCAGGGTAACTTGATGTTCAGCTTCTTATAAAAACCACAGAGCTAATCTACTTTTGGTTCTCCTTTTTTTTCCCCCCTGAAGTTTAATTCTGTCTCAAACTTCAATATTAGTGGTTTAAGGCATATCTCTTTTCTGGTGAGCCTTACATTCCAAGGTTTATTCCTTTAGCCCAGCATTGTGTCAAAAATGTTAATCAACTTTCTGGAGAACTCTTGTGCAACCTCCAGAAGTCCTCCACTCTCGGTCTCATTGATTCCCCTAGGCCACTATTTTGCTTATCTATCTATAGACACAGCTATTTTCCAAATTTAAATACTGGTCTTGCTCCTCCACATTTCTGGGATTTGGTAGTTTCTTATTGTCTATAATTTTAACTACTTTGCCATCTCTTTCTTATTGTCTTTACCTTAACTATCCCAATAATTTGGTCATGAACACCTTTTAGTTATACCTGTGACTCTACCATCTGCTTCTTGCCACACCTGTATAGAAACAGGGAGGAAAAGGTAAACTTCAGTTCTACGCTCAGTAATCAGGGATGCCATCTTCTAGAATTAACCTCGTAATTTTTAAACATCTTCATAAAATTTTAATGTCTTATTTTGTTCTATTTTGAAAAAAGAGTTTTACAGTCAATGGCAGTTTTTTTTTGTCCTGCCTTTGTGAATTACCTAACCTGAAAATGGAATTCCCCCAAGCCTCTTTTTTTTTTTTTAAAGGAAGCTATCCAAAAAGTTTACAAAATGGTTTTTAGTACAATGCATGACTGATCACATGGCTACAAAGAACTTTGAGGGAGCCTGGGAAATGTAATCTTCTACCTAGCTGGCCATATGCCCAGATAAGTAGGAATTCTGCTACTGCACAAGCAAGTGAGACTGTATATGATACAGACACTAGCTATGTATGACCCTGAAACAAATAGGTGTTTTCAACAATTTAGAAAGTGGGGCATAGCCATATAGAAATATTGTTTAGAAATTCAGAGACAAAAAGTGTTAAAAACTATCAAGAGTTAAACGATTTCTTCTGCACAATGAGAGGACTCTAGAGTGACATAGCATAACTGCTATTTTGTGTTATAAACTTTATAACTCTAAGAACTTATATATATTCATTCTATCTACCTATATGATAGTGATATGATATAGATACAATCAATATAAAATGACGGGGGAATTCCAATGTCTGTCAAAACTTTATTTTATTTTTGCTTTTATATTTTTGTTGGCCTCATTTCCCTTCTCTAAAATAACTTTTTGTAATGTTTTACCAAGAAACAAAGCTAAAATAAAAGCTATCCAGTCTCTCTTCTCTTCCTGATATCTCATGAATTTGACTCTATTTATGAGAAGTACATTGATTGAAATGTAACTATCACCATGTGCAACACACACTCATTTGTATCTGCAGGTATGTTTTCAGAACCAGAGTAGATTTCTATCAACCAGAGAAAGCAAAATATTTCAATAATTATATTTATGTAATAGTGAAAATATTAAGTCAGGAATTTTCTTCAAGAGTGAGAAAAGTTTCTGCTTAAAATTGAAAGTTGTAATTAGGACATTAAAATATATGCAGTCTATTCATTTGGTAGTTTGTAATACTGAATGATATTAAAATATGTACTCACTGATTTTGGTTTCTGTGTGTGTGTGTGTGTGTGTGTGTGTGTGAGTGTGTGTGTGTGTGTGTGTATGCCTGTCCTAGGCCTTGAACTTGGGGCCTGGGTGCTGCCCCTGAACTCTTTTCCTCAAGGATAGTGCTCTAACATTTGAACCACAGCTCCACTTCTTGCTTTTTGGTGGTTAATTGGAGATAAAAGGCTCATGGAAGCTGGGCACTGGTGGTTGACACCAGTAATCCTAGCTACTCAGGAAGCTAAGATTTGAGGATTATGGTTTGAAGCCAACCTTGGCAGGAAAGTCTGCAATACTCTTATCTTCAATTAACTTCCAGAAAACCAGAAGTGGTACTGTGGCTTAAAGTTGTTGAGCACTAGCCATGAGAGAAAAGGCTCAGGGACAGTGTCCAGGCCCTGAGTTCAAATTCCATGACCAAAAATAAAAACAAAAGTCTCATGGACTTACCTAGCCAGGTTGCCTTTAAACTTCAGGTAGCTAGGATTGCAGGCATGAGCCACCAATACCTAACTGGTTTTGGTCTTCTGAGAACTGTGATCAAGATTATATAGGCTGCATCATTGAGATGCTTTTGTCTCTTATAGAAAAGACTTAGACATAAGGAATAAAATTACCTGCAGAAAACTACTCTGGTTTTCTTATATTTAAATGAGGTTGAGTGTAAAAAATTGTTACAATGGTTGCTTTATAAAAGTCATCTTTTCAATTACTACATGGAAAATACAATAAAGGCAAGAGAAAAGTTTAATTAAACTGGAAGTCTATAAAAGAGAACAAAAGTAAGAATAGTCATACAGAGATCCTATCTGCATCTTCCAGTGGGACTTAGTCCATGACATGCTTCCCAAACAGAATGTCACAGAGTAGGTAATTTCTAAGAATTATTAGTTCTGGAGACTAAAAGAGCTAAGATTAACAGGCTGTATCTGATGAAGACCTCCTTGCTGTATTATAATATAGAAGCAAAAGATCAAACTCACAGCCTGATGGCCTTTTGTAAGTGGTTTTAATTTACTGAAGAAAGTAAAGTCCTCATTGCTTAATCACCTATCAAAGATACCATTTTCTTAACATTGCCACATTAGGAATTAAGCTATTAATAAATGACCTTTGCAGGACATGTGCAAATCAGAGCGCAATGTAATAAAATGTTTCTCAAGGGATTTCCATAAATCACTTAATCTCTGTTATCAGTGAAGCATTTGCTTTTATTTTCTGGTTTGGTTGATTAGTTCCTGGTTTGAATTAATACATCCCAAATTAACTTATTTTTTCAGATGTCCATATGTTTCTAGCAGTTTAATATAAAGGTTGATGAGAATCTTTGTAATTTTTAAATGTAATGATATAATTTGCAAAAAGGACTACGGGAAAATTCTAGATGCAAATGGAATACACTACTAATCACATTAAACACATATACAAAACAGGTTCCCTTCTTTTGTACCCTAGCAATGGGTATTGATTTCCACAGATTTGACCAAGTTGCTTTGAATTCCAACAGAATATATCAAGTAGCTGAAGGCTTTGCATTTCTAGTGCCAGAGAAAGAAAGCAAAACAGGACCACTAGTACAAAAATTTTACCTACACTGTTGAAAGGTGTGACATCAATCAAGATGTATTGTATTTATAAACTGGTTTGATGAATTCTAACTCCTTTGTATAACTACTTATAGATAATATTTCTGTGGTTAAAGATAATAAAATAGTTTTAAATTTTTATTAGCCTTTAACTTCTTCTAATTCCCTTCACAACAACTCCATTGAGTGTTCATCAGATTTTAAAGACAAAGTATGTTGTTCTTCAGTATATAAATAAATTATTCTTAAGGTATTCAGTCCCAACTTTTGTATTATAATATAAGTAACTCTTTATTTTTGGACATCCTTAGCCCCCCAAGGTAAGCATTAAAAGAGTACTAACAGATTGATTCAAGATCAAAGAAAGAAAAAAAAAGACTCATGTATTAAATAAAACCTATCCAAGAAAACCTAGATCTCTATGAATTTAGATTTTATATCTTTCTTTTATTTTTAATTTTTCAAAAACTAAGTGGTGGGCTGGGGATATAGCCTAGTGGCAAGAGTGCCTGCCTCGGATACACGAGGCCCTAGGTTCGATTCCCCAGCACCACATATACAGAAAACGGCCAGAAGCGGCGCTGTGGCTCAAGTGGCAGAGTGCTAGCCTTGAGCGGGAAGAAGCCAGGGACAGTGCTCAGGCCCTGAGTCCAAGGCCCACGACTGGCCAAAAAAAAAAAATCTAAAAACAAAAAACAAAAAACAAAAAAACTAAGTGGTTACATAAAGGGGTTTCAATTCATCAATGTATGAGTACAATGCATCTTGATCAAGGTCGTCCTTTCCATCAATCTCCCCCACAGATCTCTTAACTCCACAAGTCCCCTCAAGTGACCTGGTTCCATTTTTCATATATGTATACTGAATATTATGATTGGATTTTCCAATCATTTTTAATTATGTATTTCTTACATTTTTTTCCTAATTCACACATCCTGGGTATTGCTCTATAATGTGTACCTTTGAGCCTCTCTTTGTTTGGTTCAGGTCCTCCAAAACATGCAGCTAGCTTTACTATATCTTAATATACTTCTGTTTGAAATGTGCAGGACCTCCCTTGTACCTGAGAATTGCATGCTACACCATACACCTTTGTATATATGTAATATATTGCTCTGTATGGTTCAAGTAATAAACAGATGTATTGAATGAGGAAATGAAAAAATATTTGGTATTCCTTTAGACAACACATTCATTTCTTTCTTAAAACTTTTTTTTAATCAGACTTCAGTCTTGCTAACATTCTCAAGCTTTCTGTAAATCTTGTTTTGAATTGGTGTAGTTATTCTGCTTGATACCATTTATCCAGAAGAACATAAGAAATAATGGTATAGTTTCTTTTGACTGTGATAATTAACGTTTAGATTATGTCACTTTGGAGGTCTTTTGTTGATTCATCTGTGAAAAGAAGGTAATGGTTTTTGTTGTATTCACCTCACAAATTTCTAAAAGCATTTACAAGGAAACAACTATTAAAAAAGTTTAAATCTGTCACTCAGTGTAAAAATAGGATGAGTCCTAGGGATGAAACTCTAGAGTTTTATGGCATCTTCCCTTTTTTTAGTTTCATTCTCATTTTCTAATACTTTATGATCACCATGCAATTAATACCTGACTACAGTTCTTACTTTGTCTGATTTTATCTGTAGCAGCTTTTTTCTTTCTGAAAGCTTTACAGCAAACCATAGCTTTAAGGGACAACTTCTTGCTTCTACAATTAAGCCTTTCTTCTTGTTGTTCTTCACTCTTCTTCAGTGTTATTTATTTCCTCATTCCCACTCAACACTCATAATGCAGAAAGATTATTAGAGTTTCAGACTGTGTGAATTTGATGACTCAGAATATCACCTTTTCAATTCCTTCATTGTTGTGAAGTAGTAGGGTCAAGGTTACAAAACTAGTTAGCTGTAAGCCTATGGGAATAAACCTGAATCACCCAGAAAGGAGGATAGTAAATATTTCCAACTTTTCACTCTTTCTGTGTCCACATCAAGAATCTGAGTCCTCAGCATGACAGGTGTATTTTCCACTGCTCAGCCATTGTTGATACTGCTTCTCTAAGCCTTCTTGCAGAGGCTCTGATTTCTGTCCAGTGATACTCACCCCTTAACATCAAACCCATGCACTAAAGAAAGCCTTTTCTCATTACGTAAGTTAAAAGCACTAACTCCTGGCTTTACCTTTCCAAATCATAGCAGTGCAAGATTGCACAATCATTCTTATCTGGCTATATTAGTGGTCTAGGGCTAGCATAACAAAGTACCAACATCTGGGTGGGTTAGACAATAGAAATGTATTTTCTGGAACTTAGAAGCCAAGGTTAAGGTATTGGGAAAGTTGGTTACATTTTTGGTCTTTTATAGATTTTTTATTTCCAGAGCTGAGCACTGAGCTCGGGGCCTAGCACTGGCCAGGCAGACCCTCTTCCACTCAGCTAAACTAAATCCCCAGCCCCTAGTTTACATTTTTATTTGTTTGTTTCCTGAGAAAGGTAAGTTCTTTCATCCCTTGTTTGGCTGGATCAGAATCTGGCAATTCATAAAGGTTATAAATGTGCTGTATTAGTTAAGGCAATTTTATGCTATGGAAATACTTGAGAAAAGCTTATTTTATAAGTAAATGAGTCTTACTTCCCAAATGACTGGATAAAGCCAGGACACCTGGATCACATCAACCTGGTGAGCACCTGATGACATCACAGAGAGAGGTAAAGGAAAAAGGCTGCTTCACAAAACAGGAATCCCTATGAAATAATGCCTTTTTCTTTTGTCTTTCTTTCCTATGCTTTTACCCCTGTTGTCACTATAAATGACTTTGGTGCACTGAGTATTGTATATACATTTATTGGAACTAAGAAAGGGGAACACCAAAATGGAGAGACAAAGGGTAAAAGGCAAACCAATGCAACAGCAGCACTTACAAGACAATATGCTGTAAACCAACTTTACATCTCAGGGGAGAGTGGGGAGGAACTGGGAAGCGGGGTAGGTAGGAGAAAAAAATGGAGGAGATAAAAAGTTTGATAGGAAATGTACTCACTGCCTTACATATGTAACTATAACCCCTCTGTACATTACTTTGACAATAAAAAAGTAAAAATTTAGCCTCTGAGGAACCTCCATACTGCTTTCCAGAGTGGTTGAACAAGTTTACATTCCCAACAACAATGTAGTAGGGTTCCCTTTTGGCCACATCCCCTCCAGCATTAGTTATTATTGGATTTCCTGATAATGGACATTCTTACTGGGGTGAGGTAGAATCTCAATGTTGTTTTGATTTGCATTTCTTTTATGGCCAATGATGTAGAGCACTTCTTCATGTGTCTTTTGGCCATTCTTATATCCTCTTCAGAGAAGTCTCTTTTTAGGACTTTAGCCCCTTTCTTGAGTGGCCGTTGGCTCTTTGAGGATTTGTTTTGGAGGAATTTAATTTTTTGAATTCTACATATATTTTAGATATGAGGCCTTTGTCCATTGTATGGCCCATAAAGATCTTTTCCCAATCTGTGGGCTTTCTGTTTATATTGCAAGCTATGTCCTTTGCTGTGAAGAAGCTCTGCAGTTTGATGCAGTCCAGTTTGTCCAATCTTTCTTTGATTTGTTGCATTTCTGGGCCTTTATTAATGAAGTTTAGTCCTGTGCCAAGGAGCCCAAGTGTTTCTCCTATTCCTTCTTGTAGTGTTTTCAGGGTATCTGATTTTACTTCAAGGATTTTGATCCATTTGGAATTGATTTTGGTGCAGGGTGATATATAAGGATCTAGTTTTAGTTTGTCACAAGTGTTGAACCAGTTTTGCCAGCACCATTTGTTGAAGATGCTGTCTTTTTTCCACTTTATTTTGTTTTAGCTCCCCTATAGAAGATTAAGTAGCCAAAGGTCTGCGGGTTCATTTCTGGGTCTTCAGTTCTGTTCCATTGGTCCTTAGACCTGTTCTTGTGCCAGTACCAAGCTGTTTTTTTTTTTTTATTATTATTACTATAGCTTTGTAATACAGCTTGAAGTTTGGTATTGAAATTCCTCCAGCACTGTTTTTTCTACTTAGGATTGTTTCTGCTATTTGGGGTCTTTTATTGTTCCATATAAATTTCTGGATTGCTTCCTCTATTTCATTAAAGAAATAGGATATTGATAGGTATTGCACTGAATTTGAGCTCCCCTATCACCCAGCAGCCCCACTTTTGAGCATCTACCCAAAAGATTACAAGCAAGACCACACTAAAGCCACCAGCACAACTATGTTCATTGCAGCACAATTTGTCATTGCTAAAATATGCAACCAACCCACATGCCCCTCAGTAGATGAGTAGAGCAAGAAAATGTGGAACATATATACAATGGAATTCTATGCCGTTATCAAAAAGAATGACACTGCACTATTAGTAAGGAAATGGAAGGACTTGGAAAAAATCATACTAAGTGAAGTGAGCTAGACCCAAAGAAACACAGACTCTATGGTTTCCCTCACAGGGAATAATTAGTACATGTCTAGGATAGTCATAGCAGAAGATCACAATAGCTCACTAGGTATTCCTGTATGAACCCATAAGATGATGCTAAGTGAAATGAAGTTATGGAAACAAGTGGTATATCATTGTTGTAGTTATTTTCAACATGCCATGTGAAAGTGTACCCTTTTTTCTTTTTTTGTCTCTCATATTCACGTCCTGTGGTTTTATCCCTGCTATCACTGTAACTGATCTTAGTACTCTGATGCTGTATATATGTGTATGAGAACTAGGAAAGGGAAAGGGAACACCAAAATCGAGAGACAAAGGATAAAGAAACAAACCATTGCAATAGTGATACTTACAAAGCTAATTGGTGTAAACCAACTGTACAACTCATGGGGAGGGGAGGTAAATGAGGATGGGGAAAACATGGGGAAAATGAGGGAGGAGGTAACAAGTTGGATAACAAATGTACTTGCCTTACATATGAAACTTTAACCCCTCTGGTACTTCACTTTGACAATAAAGAAGAAAAAATTTGAAAAAAACAAGAAGCCAGAGATAAGTGATGGTTATGTCATCCTTTCTGAGGGCACAGCTCCAATTGACTTAAACTCCTCCTACTAGATTCTTCCTCCAAAGAGTCCCATCATTTCCCACATTGTCACATTTGGGGGACAGAGTCAACCATATCCAAGCAAGAGAATTTCCACTGTTTGACTTGTATTAATTTATTAAAGAAAATCTTGATGCAATGCCAATTCTGAATACATTCCATAAACAGAATGTTATACATAGTTATGTGCATATGTGTGCTTTCAATGTCATATTAACATGTTGATATGTATGTATAAACATATGAATACATATTATTGCATATATATTATGATAGATATGACATTATCTATCTCTATATATAATGAGCTCATAATAACATATATGTGTAATAAATGTATAAAAATGAGCACAACATTTTCCTTGGGTCAGATTGCTCCTAGTTGAGTGAATAATATGATAGAATAATAATGACAGAAGTGAACAAACAGGAACTTTTTTTTCTGTAGTCCTTGGGAATGTCCATAGGAAATAATGTCACATAGGAAGTACTATCTGAACAGTTCTGAAAAAGGAATTACATTCCTCTAAGAAGTCTGAGTGGGGAGAGGGAATCTAGTTTCAACCACAGGTAAAATGATAAGATTTAAAGATAACACTATGAAAAGGAAGTAGAAAAACAAGTTGCCTTGTCTAAAAACTGATCATACCTCTAAAAGAACTGACTTTTTGTTTTTATTACTGCCATTAATTTAAAAGCATATTTCTAATCTCTCAATATAAATTGCACTTGCTAGAATTTTGTGCTAACATAGATCAATTAGGAAAATAGTGTGATTTCTCATTTTCTACTTGTCATCCTTCATTGTTTATCCAAGAAAATTGTGTTTTGTTATTTCAGAGCTGTCTCATATAGTTCAAATGCAAATATTTTAATTGAAAGGTATAAAGCTCAGAATACACTGAATTATAATGTTTAGGTTACAAATTTATTATTTATGATAATAAATTATCTTTCCAGATCCCTCTGGCAAATTTCAACTAATCCTGTTAAGACTTTAGATACGACTTCCTCTGTAAGCTTCCTTGACTAATAATGGAAGTGTTATCTTTCATCCTTCAGATCAGTAAGGGCATATAAAATGCAATTATTTTTTTAGCCTGCAGAACATTGTCTTCTCAATGAGAAATGTAAAAACGAGTGCAAATCTCTGTTAAAGGCTGCAGACGCCCTTTTCAGAGCCAAGTGCCATTCTGATTTGCCATTCCTTGTACAACCCAGTCTCACTTTGTCCACAAATTCTTCACCTTGTCCTTTCTCTTTTGCTATTAATTTCTGATTAATTAGTTTCTGATTCTAAATCATGTGACCTATTGGCTGGCCTTTGTCTTTTTGTACATATGGGGATGTGCTTTCTGCAGTGACCAATGTTAGTGAATAGATAAACGTCTTTTTTCAGAGGATTTTCAAAGTTGCTCTCATAACTGCTGATAAATTGCCTAATCTAATCACGTCATACTGCTCAATGATGCTGGCATTGCTCATTTGTTTCAAATCATAAACCAGCCCAATCAGTGATATTCTACGAAAACAAGATTCTGAACTTGAGCATGCACACGTGTGGGGCTAGGATAAAGGTAAGGAAACCTTAAGCATCACAGAATCTTTACTTTTTTATGTAAAAAGAAAGAGAATTTAGAAGTCAGTTACTACAATCTGTTGATTTAACTGAAGATCAAACCCAAGTCTATCATTTCACAGCCAGTAAGGGAGTCCAAATGGGGAGGTTGGATCACAGCGTGATGCTGGGCCACCTTGCCTACAGCTCCCAGAGAATACTGAAACTCAGTGGCCTGATATAGAAATGTAGATGGCATTGAGTTCTTGAAAGACCTCTCCTGGAAAGTACCATCCAGCCTGCATCTCACCTCCCTCTTACCCCTTCTCCATTCTCTGTTAGAATATATTAGACATTTCCAAGAACCACACAGACCTCCAGGGACAGAAGAACAAAGGAAAAGTTTATTGCCAGCAAAGGGGACTGGCAAGACCCCTTCTCACCAAGAGAAGTGAGAAGAAGTGCTGTCTATTGTCTGGGGTGATGTATAGAACCTAGAAGTCTTGGAGATGGGGACCTCGATGTGGACTGCAGACCAGGGGCTTCACCATATCTGGCTATGATTGATGGCTGCTGTCACAAGGGGGTGGGGGGGGTGTGTGTCATGCAGCTGCCTTGACCCTGGAGGTCACTTGTAAGGGGATCTTGTTGCCTTACATGATCATAAAATGTACTAAAGGAATGTCGTCTGGGGGAAGTGGGGATGGGGGCTACATGTTTGCCATCCTTACTATATGGGCCTATTGTTGCTTAGGAAGGGAGCATGCTAAAGCTATGGGAGAGGGGGCTATCAGGCTTACACTCGCCTTTTCTCCTTTCTCTTTCTCCCTCTTCTCCCCTCTCCCTCTTTTTTCCCTCTCTTTCCTCCTCCTCCCCTCTTTCTCACCAGTCCCCTATCTCCTCTCCTTCCTCCTCTTTCCCTTTTCCTCTCATCTCCCCTCCCCTCCTTTCCTCTCCTTATCACTCTCCACCTCTCCCCACCCTCTTCTCCTCCTCCCCATCCCCACCTGACTCTCCCACCTGATGGTTTTCACAGGACACACAGAAAATAAAAGATTATATTTCAAATAGTTAATTGATGTCCTGAGCTCTGAAGAATTTTGTAGGTCAAAAAAGAAACATACACAGTCTTTAAAAGCAACTTAAATTGCCTGGTATAATAGTCTGTAGGTAAGGGAGAGGGCTTGTAAATGAAGCTGGCTTCTAGTCCTTTGCTAGGCTCTATGCCTTTCTGGAGCCCTTAGTTTCATAGTTGAAGTAAGGCTTACTAGAATTCCATATGGCAGAAATTACCTAGTCATTCTTCCAAGCGAATCCTTGTTATTTGTTTAAATATTTATTTTTATTTCTTTTCCAAGTCCTGTTATACATGCCAGAAATTTAAATTCACTTACTTGTACTGATTTTCTGTTAACTAGGATATTTTCATTCCTACTTCCAAAAAAAGACCAAATTAAGCCCTCTGAGTGATACACACTTTTAATGAAAATGTGATTCCCTCAGGCTTCCCATTGAGACTCTCAGGACATAATCTCATAATGGGTCTCATTGGCTCTTGACTCATGTCCAGAACTCTCTCTTTTCCTTGCTATCTGCCTCTGGGATGTGAGAGTTGCCTTCCTTTCTTCCTTTATCACACTTGTGGAAACTGAGCCTTCTACAGTCTGGCTATAGAACATGGAAATGTACTTTCTACTTTCCATAGTAATTTCCCATAGGTACACAATTGCATTCGTGTTATTTGATCAGTGATGAGGAATTTGTGCCACTTCTTCAGAATCCATAGTACAATATTTTACAGGAAGACGCAGGAAAAATGAGTCTCAATTTTATATAACATTTACAGCAGAAACAAAGATTTAGATAATCAAGTGGGAGGAAAAACTGAATTTTAAGTTTGCTAGGTTGCCTGCTGCTCAATGTAAGTAGAAATGAGTTTGCATTCAACTCTACCTCTTTGGATGTTTCCCAGAAATGCATCTGATGTTATTAAGGTACACCTGGAACTTACAAAATAAATTGCAGTGCATTCATTTTGCCACCTTGAAGGAGAAAAGCAGAGCAAGAAGTGTGTTAAAGGTGTTTTCTTATTTTCCCAATTCTCTGTGGATGTGTAGTTAATAAGCATGAGCATCATCTCTCTCTCTTTCTCTCTCTCTCTCTCTCTCTCTCTCTCTCTCTCTCACACACACACACACACACACACACACACACACACACACCTGCCCCCAGGCAATCATATATTTGGTTTGCAATTTGCTGCTTTTATCAGAAAGAAAATCTAGAATAAAGATGTTAGCTACTTTACATCTTAAGACAAGATACTAGGTGCAGGCTGACTTTCTTTCTTACTATCAAATTCCACTAAATTTGGAGGCAGAAATAGATATCCAAAGTATTAGTATGTGCATGATTCAATTGGAGTTGTACATTTCTATAGTAACTAGTTCTCAAAAACAGTAAAAACATACCCTCATTGACTATTGGATACATCACCTAAAACTTCTATATTTTACATTCTAAGTGAATGTGTAAAACTCTAGGTAGATATGTACCTAAACACACAGGTTAGACTTGGAGCAGTAGCAGAGGGGACAGACACAAACATGGCAGGCTGATCCAAACATATCTCATCTCTGATTTGCCCTTAGGACTGAAATGTAAGGTCCACTAACAACAGCTTCAGGGTATCAAAGATAGGGGTCACAGTGGTTTGGGGAGGTGGTAGAAATCTGTTTAATCAAACAAAGCCGATTCCTTGGCACAAAATAGTGCTGGAGTTCCTAGAATATCCAATGTAAGACAATGATAGCTTAGAAAAGAAGAAAGAAAACCAGGAAAAAAGAAAATTCTCGTTTAAAATAAATGCTACAGAGTGGTACTGAAGGGTAAGACATGAATGAGGCTTCATAATCTTGCAATATATCTAGCTTAGTTGGTTGTTTTTTTTTTCACCTTAGCTCTTAGTCCACTTAGAGATCCATTATGCTGGTGAGAACATCAGGGTTGAAGGTTGAAGAGATCAATATTTTGGTATCCTTGTGTCATGTGCATTGCTGCATACCAGATGGGAATCTGTTTTCAGAAGAAACCATGAGAAGTTTTACTTTGAACAGATGACACTTGACTGTAAGGTGTGGCTCTTGCATAACCTGTAGGACACCCTCTTGCTGAATCATGGAAGCCCAGGCACACTGCATATGTGGACTCACTCAACTGGGTGGCCTTCATCAGGGAGAAAATACTTGGTGATTCCACCTCCGTGTCAGCATTTATTTCCTCCTCCCAAGGAAGATGTGATTTTAGAATCGCAGTCTGAATACGTGATGAAACGATGGTTTTATTGCAGTAGAACCACTTATCCACAAGGGCAGGCATCTTGGAGAGTCTGAACTCTTGACTAGGAGTCCAGAGCTCTCTTTGCATTCTGTCTTTATTTAAATCTAAGTGTATTTATGTTCAATTAGCAAATATTAAAGCTAGAGCACCTGTGATGAAAAACATCATATCCTACCCAGATTACCACTATTCTAATCCCTGAAAACTTGGAGGATGTAAAAAATTGTACAGCAACAGGTAATAGAGGTTGTCATGAGATTAAGTTTGCTAATTGGATATTAGTCCCTTAAAGTAGCAGGTTTATTGTGGATTATCCAGGAGGGCTATCCATGGGAAATGCAAGGAATGTTAAAAGTACAAACATGAACCAGAAAGTTCAGGGTGATGAGAAGGGATAGACCTGCCATTGAGGGCTTTGCAAAAAAGGACTGGTCCAAAAAGCAAAAGAATATATGTGGTCAGACTCTGGAAGCCAAAAACAGTCAAGAAACAGATTCTTCCTCTTTTTGGCCACAGGGAAACAGAGTCCTGCTGCCACAGTGATATTGGCACAAACAGGTATGTGCTGGATTTCTGCAGAATTATAGGACAGTAAATTTGCAATAAACCACCAAGTTATGTGAAATCAAGAATTAAAGTTTCACTCAAGTGCATAGCCTATGAATTTACAGTGTAACAGTTTGATTGGCAGTTTTTATCTTTCTGATGGAATCTTCTTTTAAAATATTTTGTAGCCAGGTATTGGTGATTCATGCCTGTAATCCTAGCTACTCAGTACACTAAGATCTGAGGATTGTGGTTTGAACCCAGCCTGGGCAGGAAAGTCTATGAGACTTTTATCTCCAATTAGCCACCCAAAAGCCAGAAGTGGAACTGTGGCTTAAGAGGTAGAGTAACCAGCCCTGAGCAAAAAGATTCAGGGAATTGTGCCCAGGTCCTGAGTTCAAGACCCAGGACAGGTAAAAGGAAAATTGCTTTATCAAACTAACCAGGATATAATGCTCACAATTTGAACTCCCTAGAAGTTGGAATATGATGGCTTGAAGCTACAATCACATAGATAAGCTCTTGAGGTAGGAAAGACTCCTGGCCACAATACCAAAAGAACCTAGCTGGTTTTGTTTTATATGTTCATGAGTCCTTTTCCTTATCATTATTTCTTGTTGTGAGCAGTTTAGACATTTCTGTCAGTCATTCGCCAATGCAATTTAAAGCTATATATAATCAAAGTTTTTGAAATATAGGCATAAAACTACATGAAATCTAATTACAAAAGTACATTTTGAGTGTACCCATATTTTTAAAAAGTTTGGCTTTTCAGATGATGAAACATAACACATTTTAGTGTTTAATCATATATATATTTAGTATCTAATATATATCACTATGGGAAGGCTCTCTGTGGGTTCATCTCAGTCACTGGTCCAAATGATAAATCATTAAGTCTATAGGGGAGTTATTATCGGTCATAAGTTACACTAACACAGGACAAAAAAAACCCTAATTGTTATAGCAAAGGTAGGCATCCTATAGAGAAGTGGACCTTTATGATATTGATAACACTTGAACAAACATTAATTGTCTAATGTTAGTGTTAGAAACTGAAAACTAGCCCTTCAACAAAGTGGGGAGATTCCAGTGTTTCTATCCAATTTCTGAGTGTTTTGTCCTTCTGCTCACCTCAGCAATGGCCTTTGGTACTGACACTTTGACCCTGGCCAACTCAGAGAGGCCAGCTTGAAGTACATCCCTGCTGAGCTTTTCTAGGAAAACTGAGACAGTTGATAGGAACATGACTTATACAGAAAATTCAATTTGAGGTTTAATTTACCCTCTGCTCAAATAGTTAATTGATGCAATCTCAACTAAAAAAAAAACCTAATAAATGGTTCAGAGATACCATTCAATTAAAAAAATGTATTTCATATGTGGAGATTAGTTTTTGTTTGAATTGGAGGAGAAAATAGATATTGAGATGATGAGATGTAAAGGTTCACTAGCAGTGAATATTAGGTGCCAAATACTACACAGATATAACTTTCATGTTTTATAAGATTCTTCCACGGTGACAAACTCTTTACATGTAAGTTGAAAGTCCTTTAATTCTATTGGAAGCCATGTTTCCATTTTTTTTTGTTTTGTGCCTGTGTTGGGGCTTGAACTCAGGGCCTGGGTGTTGTTTCTGAGCTCTTTTGCTCCAGGCTAGCACTCTACCTCTTGAACCACAGCTTCGCTTCTGGCATTGTTGGTGTTTGTTTGGAGATAAGAGTCTTACAGTCTTTCTAGCTCTAGGATACTTCAATTCATGACTCTCAGCTCTCTGCCTCCTGAACAGCTAATATTACAGGTGTGAATCACCAGCACCCACATTCTATTTGTTTATTATTTTTTGAAGGTTAGACATAAGTTTCTACATCTAGGATAATAAGAGTATAATTGAAGGATTGTGTCACTTCTTTTTGCAGTTTGTTAGGAATGTAAGTACTAAACCAACTGTTAAAAGTCATCATACTGTCTATTATTAAAATATTCTACCTGATAGCAAAATATAGTTTAATAACTTAAAACATGATATTGAGGGAGACTAGTCACAAGAAACTCAGATGTACTTTGTAAATCTCTTTTAAATGAGCTTAGGCTGATTTTTTTTTAAATATGAACAAAACTCAAACCCTTTTGCCCTACAGTGCTCTTCAACAAATCTGCATTTGGAAAGAGTGCTTTGGTGTGCCCTGAGAATTTTAAATGAGTACTTGAATCAGTGATGTCAGTAGACATGTTGAAAATAAGCAATAGCCAAAGGTGATTCAAATACTGAACACTTGTTGTTTGAGTGGTTTACAAGTCTCTGGACCAAGAAGAGTCAAGTTGGAGAGTGTTGAAATATGCTGAATTCTGGGCTACACTTCAGGTTAGTTAAATCAGAATCTCCATGCAAGGAGCTCCTCAAGTGTCCCTAAGGTGGGCCATGGTTGAACCATTTCTACAGGACCAATTATGTTACCTTCAGGCACATCAGGGTCACTTGAATATTTTCTCTCTGACTCCCACTAAACTTAGAGAACAGGAATTCCTTACTCTCTATGTAAGAAGGTCATTGTGTAAAGGGCACATGGAAGTTGGCACTGGGCTCTGTTTACTGGCAGTAAACAGGTGTACGGTGTGCACCCCTTGCTTGTTTTGAAGAACTAAACAAAAACTACTCAAGGCTATCTGAACAAAGCTGTTTTCTCAGTAAGTCAAGCTTTCTCAGTCATTATCTTGTGCTTCTTAGCAACAACAATGAAAAAGAAAAGGCAAGAACTTTGTCTTTAGAAGGATAATGAAGGAGGACGCTTAGAGATTTCTTACCTGCTACAACAAATGCCAAGACTCTGAATCATAGTAAGTGGTTGAATAGGCACTAGCCATTCAGGATCTTGGCTTCCATACAAAATACAGGTTCCTATAAACCAGTAATCATGGGACATAAGAGGAGGCTGGGCTGTTTCTAAATGGAGGCATATGTCCTCACTATTCCAACTGAAGGATACTCTCTCCCATAATATTCAATCTCTCTCTCTCTCTCTCCCTCCCTCCCTGTTTTACACTTGAACAAGTAGAATGGGTAAGATATGAAATTCTCCTTTCCAAAGGAATGCTTGAAAAACATATAAATATAAAGATGACGATGGAATTTTCCTTTCTATTAGCAGTAATTCATATTATGATATGCTGACTGGGTGCATGCAGATTGATTTTAACCGATGAATACTCCCCACCACCAACAATGATTATATCCTGAGTCTCTTCTGTCTGAATACCCAGTACCTTTAAACCTTAGGGTTAAGAGAGAACAGGTCAGCAGTGCTCAGGTTAGCAGAGGGTTCTGAATGGTTACAACTGGTAAACATCCGGGGATCCAGGTGCTGATCATTTAAATTTTGTAGCACAGAAGTGTTTCTTCATTACATGAAGCTGTCGCATTATTATTTTGCCTAATGATACCATCATTATCATATTCACTTGAGTGACAAAATGCCAGATTCATGCCCATCAATTTTCTGCTGTGTCTTTCCAAATCAAAGAGTTTAGCTTTTTAAAATCTATCAAATTAGCCTGGTGGGCTCAAACAGCAGAAAGTGCATTTCAGTAGCAATATTCAAAAATTATATGCCATCATAACCTTTCCCTGTAGTTCATGCATTAAATTTAGCATTGCCAAGATTCAGTTATTTAAGCTTGAATTATTCTGAATTTAATTATGTGTATCAAGGCAAATATTTAAGTGTGAAAATTTCAATCACAAGAAATGAGAAGAAAAAAAAAGCAAGCACAATTTAGAGGGCAAGGATAAAAAGAAATATTCTTATTGTACCAAGCTATTAATCTACATCATTCTAATTTCTTCAAATAAATTAAGAGCACACATTTGACTTCCATATATTAAAAAAAAAACGATGCTTTGTCTGAACACATATTAAGGCAAGTGTAGTTAGTGGAAATTAAAGAAAAGAGAGAGGTGTTGAAAAGTTTCTAATAATCTAACAAATTATGGAGAAGACTTATTAAGAACGCAAAACTAAAGGCAAGATATTTTAATTGTTAGGGGCTCAGGTTTCGGTTCAAATACCAGTAGTAGCTGACAGAGCTGCTTAACTGTTCACAACTGTATTTCAATGCAACCTAATTCATGCATTTGGTTTGAGTGTTGACGTATTAACATGTCTGATTCATAGAAGATATTCAATATCCAGGTAGTTATTATTACTAATAGCATGGATTACTATGTATTTTATTACATTTTCTAATATATTATTGTATTACAATATCACTCCATCTTCATTATGAGACTAGTACCCAAGAAAGGAAAATTTTAAAAATCTATAATTAAGTTAACATTTGAATAAAACTTCAATATATTTCTGGTGGCTAAAACTAAAATTTTTCTGATAGTGTAATCTTTTTTTTTTTTTTTTTCGGCCAGTCCTGGGCCTTGGTCTCAGGGCCTGAGCACTGTCCCTGGCTTCTTCCCGCTCAAGGCTAGCACTCTGCCACTTGAGCCACAGCGCCGCTTCTGGCCGTTTTCTGTATATGTGGTGCTGGGGAATCGAACCTAGGGCCTCGTGTATCCGAGGCAGGCACTCTTGCCACTAGGCTATATCCCCAGCCCTGATAGTGTAATCTTCAATAACTGTTTACCATCAATAAAATTGAATAGCATCTGGTTAGATTCAATGAAAATCACCATTCAAACCACCCCTTCCTTCATACATTTATAAGAAATTTTGTGGATCTTTGACAATTCTCAATTATTCCTTCACATCCCTTCATTATTATTTCCCCAGCCATTAAACTCAGAAGAATTCACTAGTTATCTCTCTTTAAAATAACTCCAGGGTTGGGAATATGGCTCAATGGTAGAGTGCTTGCCTAGCATGCATGAAGCCCTGGGTTCCATTCCTTAGTACTACATATACAGAAAAGGCCAGAGTGGTTGGTGCTGTGGCTGAAGTGGTAGAGTGCTAGCCTTGAGCAAAAAGAAGCTCAGGGACAGATTCCAGGCACTCAGTTCAAGCCCCAGGACAGGGGGAAGAAAACCTCAACAACAACCAAAAAACTTCTCCAAATTCTTCTTCCTTGTGCATTCTTCTCACCCTTGCCAAAATTTTTCCCCTCCTACTCCAGGTCTCTGACTTCTCCCATACTACTGCTCTGGGAATCATTAGTTTTCCTGGTTGAAGAACTTTATTATTTTCCTAAGACAGTTGTCTTCTTGGTCTTGCTTTTAGTTCATGAAAAATCCATCCCATAACTCTCATTACAGGATGGCTGACACATAAAATCCTAGCCCAAGGATAATTTAGTTAAACTATATTTTGAGTATGGTTTTCCTGAATTCCAAAATTATAATTTTGTTACATGACTATATATTGCATATATATGGCCTTCTAGTCTCATGTAAAACCAGCAGAGCAAGGTATCCATTTAGGGAAGTCAAAGTCATTAATGTTCTTTAACTGCATATATGATAACACAGTGAGATGCATGGCAAGAGCATAAAAGCAAAGGCAATGGGATGTTGTTATGCATCTAAGAAGAGACTACAAAAATGATGAAGATGAAGGTAGACAGTACAGCAGTAAAAAGTCTGAGCAGGATCAGATTGCCCTATTCGTGCCTGCCCTCTGTTGAGTACTTGGGAGCATTCGACAGGAATAACTTGGGAGCACATGTAGCATGTGTATCCACATGTAAGGACTTACAGAATATAATTGTTCTTACAAAGATTTCTTGAAATTAACTATTGATATACATATGTGTGTATAGAATGAATATTTGAACAAATATTTTGAGTGAATATTTACTGAGTCTCCATCTGTCCACTTTTTCTTGAACTATGGTATAGCTGAATAAAGCAAAAATCCTATCCTGACTTACATGTGATGGTAGGGCATAAGCAATAAATAGACCAGTACATTTATGATTTATAAGATGGTAACAAGCATAATAGAGAAAATAATCAGGAAGGAGGGCATATGAGTGTGGAATTCTCTGTTTTTTATTACCTTGTGCCCAGCTGATTATCATTAGCTTTTTAAGAGAACAGAATTAGCCTGTGGATAACCAGGTTTCTTACGACAATTGTCAGAGGTGAGGCTAAGGTAGAGCTGAGACCATCACTTGTGTCGCACAGTAGAAACCCATGCTTTGCAGAAGGACATTCTGAGAATATGTCACTGTACTGGTGCAATGTGGAGGAACACTGAAGGGAAGTATGAAATGTAATAGAACCAAAGAGACTTAGAGATGTAAATGAAATGGCATACTCCAGGACTGCCCAACATAAAGTGACTTTTATTATGAACACCTGAAGAGACAGAATGAAAGACAACTCTTAAGAAATACAGTAGACACTTAAGAATTACATTAGGGAAAATTGGGGAAAAAAGATTTCATAGATTTTATAGAAATCTATTGAAGCTTCATTGTTAAGATGTTTTACCAAGGAGGTATCTGTGGAAGGAGAATATTCCAGGCAGAGAGAACCACAAATGCCGAGTCACAAAGGCAGGGACATCCATGAACTGTTTGCTGAATGACCAGGAGATGAAGTTAGGGCATGGTTGGGTGGGGGATGGATAGACCCATTGGATGGTTAGGCTCATTTCATGAAAACGAGAAGGCAATAATGGTTTTCTGAGTGGTACAACATGATTTTGTTGTTGTTGCTGTTGATGTTTTGTTTTTATTTTGGCCAGTCCTGGGCCTTGAACTCCTGACCTGAACACTGTCCCTGGCTTCTTTTTGCTCAAGGTTAGCACTCTGCCACTTGAGCCACAGTACCACTTCTGGCCTTTTCTATATATGTGGTGCTGAGGAATAGAACCCAGGGCTTCATGTATAAGAGGCAAGCACTCTTGCCTCTAGGCCATATTCCCAGCCCCGATAACATGATTTGACTCCTGATTTCAAAAGCTATCTGAAGGGAAAAGGCTGAAAGGAATTGGAGGTGGAGGTAGGTAAGGTTGGATGTAGGGAAATCTTAGGAAGTAATTACCAAGAATCCAGTCAAAGATGAAGCTGACTTAGCTCAGCATGGTAGTCTATGGAAAAGGAGAGGGTTGGTCAGATTCTGAATACAGTTTGAAGGTAGAGCTGACAGGATGTACCCAGGGATGTGCTGCGACAGGTTACAAACTATTGATGACTACGTTAGTACATTGTCTCACTTATTACATAAGTGGTGTTTAGACTATTATTGTAGGTACAAGGACTAATCACTTCAACAAAATGAGTGTGCCAGAAATGTGAGTGTTATCTTGCTCAGCATCCTTCTATAAAGGAGCCTCTCTCTCCAAGAGTTCTTTTTAATATACTTTTGTATCCCATACCACATCTATTTATGATCAAATATCTTACTACAACTTGCAATGTCTTCATATCATTTCCATTAGGCCTCAAGGACTGTCCTAGACTCCTACAGGGATTGTATAGTGTTTTGAGAAGAAAGTCAGATTCCCTTGAGCTGCCTCTTCATTTGGTGATATATAGTTTCTGTAGCTGCATTTCAGGCTGAAATTTCTAATTATTTTCCCTTCCCTTCCCCTAAATAAATACATACATACATATGGATATACATAAACACACTTCTAAAATTATCTTAATCTTATTAGATATAGTTCCCATCTTAACACAACCAAAGTGTATTTTCTTTTCTGGAAAGATAAAGAAAAAAAATATTGCAGGAGACAAAAACAGAAACTATGAATTAGTACTCTCAGGAGACAATTATTAAAGCCTCCAATATTCCTAAGATGTTGTTTTTGGTTTTGCTTTGCTTCTCACTATAAAAGAACCTTTGCTTTGCATTTTTTAACGCCGGAACAGGGTTAGTGGGAAAGAGGGGGTTGAGGGAGATAGAGAGACAGGCAGATTTTTAAGTAGGCAAGTTATTTCCTTGAGCATAATTAGAATTTAAACAGCATGATGCTGATTTTTTCTTCTCTCTTATGGTTGAGGAATAATGAAAATTAACAGCATCTTTACTGAGATCGGACATAAAATGATTCCATCTTAGTACCTTATAAAATCAAGTTAATTTCCATTCCTGGGATAAACGGGTCCTCACAGGCTTGTGAATGAGAACTCAAATACGATCATGGGCAATTTTGCTCACTTTAGGTCCTATTTGTTCTGTTATGAAAGCAAGCACAGTATGGAAGGGGCAATTATTTAGTCTCCAGAAAACATTTCAGCTCAGTCTATGATTCTGAAGCTCTAGTGAGCCCATGACAAGAGTTACAGAAAGCTGCTGTTGTGCTTGGAGTTTGGCACAGACAATGCTTTTCTCCCTGGGCTATTATGGCACCAATATAAAGCAATTTCATCAGAAATAAGGCCATAAGGTATTGCAGCATCCTCATCCCCCACAGAACGTAAGGGGATGTCCCGGCTTCTAATTATATATGCTTGCTACCATTTTTTTTTAACCTGTTCTCTGTATGATGAATCTGAGTGGTCAGACTGAAGTTACATGGAAAAAGGATGATGCAACATCTTTCTGATCATGTAGCTCCCTGTCTCAGATAAACAGTCCCATCGATTCTCTGTTTTGCTTGCTGTATGCATAAGTCAACCTTGCAGAATGACAAGCCATCTTACATCAGCGCCAATCGGGGTAATGATTTTCAACCTCTGTGGTTCTATAATAATGATTTCAAAAGGGAAATACAAGTGTGACCTTGTAGTAGAAATCCAATGAAGTGCTAATTTCCCATAGATTGGGGAAGTGTGGCCAGTCAATAACTGAGTAAGAAGGAACTGTTTTTTTTGCTAGCTAGTGATTATTTGTATGTATTTCCTTTGTCTCATGAAACAAGTCACATAAAAAGACAAAGATTCCTGAGTGAGTTAATACATTGTTATCATCTATGTTAATTGTGGTAGAGTAAAATGTGTGTTAAAAATATTTCTACACTGGGCTATACAACTTGCTTAGGGCACATGGAGGAGTGAGAGGAGGGAATTTTTTGTTTTGGATTTTTCCCCCTTGACTCTGGGATAAATTATATGCCAAACGAATGTTAGGAAAATAGATACATAGCTATATGATTTGGCTTTATCCCTTATATTTTGATATTCCTGTATGTTATAGTGGGGCTCTAAAGTGTTCCCCTATAATAACAACCACTTGGGAAGTAGAGGTACAAAAAATCGTAGTTTGAGGCCAGCCTAAACAAACAAGACAGACAATCCTGCAATCTTAGCTAAATGGGAGACTGAGGTCGGAGAATCACAATCCAGGCCAAATTTGAGTGAAAAAAAAATGAGCACCTATCTGGAGAATAATTTAAGTAAAAAAAGTACTTAGGACATAACTCAATGTAAACACACATACCTAGCAAGTGTCCAACCCTGAGGTGTCTCCAATATGATCAATAAATAGGTAATGTGCCCTCCCTCCAAATCTAAGTGTTAAAAGTTGATCCTATGTTTGGCACTTTGGGGAGGTGGTGGAAAGTTTCAGAAGCTTCTTCTACCTCTTCATGGGAAGTCGAGGTCATCAAATATGTGTCCTTGAAGGAGACTGTGGGACCCTGGTCCTTTTCTCTGTCATTCGTTTATTCCTGGCCATGAAGAAATAAATCATTTTCATCCTACCACAAGGTCCCATCATGATTGCTGTTTTGCTACAGGCCTAAATAAAAGTTGGAGCCTTTGAAATGTAAGCCAAAACAAACCATTTCGTTTTAGAAGGTTATTGCCTTAGGTATTTGTTACAGTAACACAGTTACCACAGCACAGATGGACAGGGAACTACCATCTTCTATTGGACATTGTAGAACAGAGCCCTGTGTAGCTACAGCAAGGGTTGAAGAGGCTACAGGGCATGAGGGAAAGCTGTAAACTTAAGTGGTGCAGTGGAACAAGGCAAATTTGCCCATTTTGCATTTATATGTAGAAAATGCCCTGAATACT
Organism: Perognathus longimembris pacificus; assembly: GCF_023159225.1. NCBI lineage: Eukaryota > Metazoa > Chordata > Mammalia > Rodentia > Heteromyidae > Perognathus > Perognathus longimembris. The sequence goes on along the minus strand of NC_063162.1, from coordinate 131,285,813 downwards.
CAAGGTTCTTTTCTTTCTTGGGAAAATTTAAGACAAAATATTTATTCTAAGGAACATACACTAGTGTAAGTATGTCAGTATGTCATCATTGTTTTTATTTTAATTGAAATGTATCTTTTAATGTTTTAGGGGTTGGAAAAAGAAACCAAAACTAAAATACTCACAGTAACTCCTCTAAAGAGAGCATTAGAGCAGACAACTGAGCTGTCATCCTCAGCCACTGCATATCTATATAGATATATGCATACATGTACGTGTGTGCATACATGTGTTTTCATATATGTATATGTACATATACATGAATGTGTATAGACGCATGTCACATATATACACTTATACACATTTATGTCTATGGGTATATATGTGCACCTATACCTATGTGTATCCTGTATATGTATTCTATACATTCATGCATTCTATACATTAATATATGTTATTCTATACATTCTATACATTAATATATGATATATGTATATACTCACATGTACATATATAGAATATATGTATAGCATATATGTGTGCATATATTATATATTACATATATATAACACAAGTGAGAAATCTGTAATACATCTAGACAAGACGAAATCTGCATAAGTTCAGAAAGGGTTGATTTCATGCTGGAGCATGACAATACATTTGTAATACATTTGTAAATCTGACTAAGAGACTTTTTAACTGGAGTCTATGTTATATTTAACATAGAAAATTATGGGACGTGGGGTAGTGTTTCAGGTTGTTTATTTGTGTCTATTTCTCCTTGATTTGTGAGTCAATATCAATACAAACTGCTTGTGTGTGCTATTCTCTACAAATAATTACAGCAAGTGCTGCAATGTTACTGTGAGTACAGTGTGTTATGGGCTGCATCTCTAGCAGTGCAGACAGCTTTGTGTAGAGTGGACTTAAAGCTAGCCATTATCCTTGAAAGCTCTGCCATTGGCCACCAGGGGAAACTCAAAGAGACACTGTAATTGGAAAAGCAAAAAGTAAAAATAACTCCAGGGACATGGCTGTCTTAGTCTGTTTTGTGTTGCTGTCATGGAAAGTTACAGATTGGGTTATTTATGAAAACATTCACGTGACTCAGGGCTCTGAAGGCTAAGAATTTTTTTTTTTTTCCAGTCCTGGGGCTTGGACTCGGGGCCTAGCACTGTACCTGGCTTCTTTTGCTCAAGTTTAGCACTCTACCACTTTAGCCATGGCACCACTTCTGGCTTTTTTTGTGTATTTGGTACCGAGGAATTGAACCTAGAGCTTCATGCATGCTAGGCAAGCAATCCACCACTAGGCCAAACACCTAGCCCTGAAGGCTAAGAATTCTAAAATTGAAAGACTGAACCTCATAAGGGACATTTTGTTGGATCACTCCATGGCCGATGGTGAAAAGGCAAAAGAGCCATGGCTCAGGTTAAAAGAGCAAAAGCAAGAGATGGGAATTACAACCTCGGACTCTTTTATAATTGGTATTAATCCATGTATAAGCTTCATCGCTGCTAACCTAAAGACCTCCCACTAGCCAATTTCTCTTCTTCCATTGCATTGGAGATTTAAGTTTTCAGCACACACCCTCTGGTGCCCAGTGGACACATTCAAACCATAGAGGTAGCTATGTCCATCCATGAGATCAGTAGATTGATGTACATAAACATGGAAAAATATTAGACACTCTTACCAAAGATAACTTAAACAATAAAAACTGTTATTTACTTTCAATGATCTAAGTTTTGGTTTTTTTTGCAAGAAACTAGTAAAAAACTGGAAAATCAGCCAGCTTTGGTTTTCTTGTAATGTTAACTACAGATAGTTTTACTTTGTGGAAAGATTTACTAGCATCCAGGGCAGCACTGGTTAGAGGTAAAAAAAAAAAAAACACAAACCAAAATGATCAAACAAACAAATTCATCTCAAGCTTTTGCAGTTATGAAAAAGGTAAGAATCAGAGTTAGGATAAAAGCTGCTCATCAGGGCTGGGAATATGGCTTCATGGTAAAGTGCTTACTTCATATACATGAAGCCCTGGGTTTGATTCCTCAGCACCACATATATAGAAAAAAGATGTAAGTGGCACTATAGCTCAAGTGGCAGAGTGCTAGCCTTGAGCAAAAAGAAGCCAGGGATAGTGCTCAGGCCCTGAGTTCAAGGCCCAGGACTGGCAAAAAACAAAACCAAAAAAAACAAACACACAAAAAAGCTGCTCATCCTTTTTTATTTTTGTTATTTTGATGGTGATGGAGTCAGAGTTGGGGCAGAAGAGAAGTATGGTGAGAAAGTATTTTCCCAAACGTACAAGTTACCAGTTACAATTAAATAGCCCTTTGGCACTCTCTGAAGGAGGTTGTTGTAAGAGGAAATAAAATAACTTTTTTTCCTTACTCCTTTGCAATTGTAAATATATACTCCTTTAGGAAAACTACAGGGAGACTCACAAAATTCATCAACCCTTTCACTGTGCCAAGAATGAAAACAGCTCTATATAAACTGATGTAGAATGAGTTGAATTTGATTTTGGTATTCATAACCATTTTCCCCAGTTCCACCTTGGTTCTATCTATTAGCCAATATTAATTAAGCCTTCGGTGTGCTTTTTTGCTTAGAGAAAGGATGCAGTGTAAGGGAAATGGAGGTTGTATTAGAGGTAAAACAAATCCAACCCTGCTTGGATATGCACCTGTTCTGTTCCTCGTCTCTACCTAGAGATTACAGGTCCGTGTCTCCTTTGGGAATCTGGCCTTCCTTCTGAAGAGACATTTAATCTCTAAAGAAAGACTAGAGTGACAAAAATTAAGCAAGATGTATATAAAGCTAAGATATACACACATGGATGCTTCTAGACAGTATGCCTATGAATAATGAATACCTCCAAAGATTGGCCAAGGAACTCACCACTTGATTTCCCAGGTGTTTTGTGCAAGACTATATTATAAATAAACATGCACAAACAATAGCACACTGCAAGAACACCAATGAATAAACAGCTCTGAGCAATGGCTTTGGTTATATTTTAAACAGGATGGTAAAAAGTATAAGCAACGTTACATTTTGGGGCCAGTTATTAAGTCATTATACATTTAAAACCATTTTGAAAAAGGATGGTGCAAGGGGTTCTTAAATTGAGTTTTTCTAGAAAATTACTTACTAAGGATATTTTCCATGATAGGGTAGGCATGCATTTTTATTTAAGTGAGAAAATACAGCATAATCCTGCTCCCTCAGCATGAACAGTAGTAAGGTAAACCCTGAGCTCTCAAAAGTGTACCAATTTGGATGAAACATTGTCTCGACTCATGAGTCATTATAGCTGTATACTAAACAGTCTTGATGTTAGAAATGTTGATCATTTCCATTACAAATGAAGTGCATTTATTGAACAATTGCTATCAGCTTATTTTTAATAACAGTATAAGCAGTAATTTTAGTAGGCAATATTTGTTTTATAATTACTATGTACTGGGTAATAGACTGTTTCTCATGCCACGGCTCATTTAATTTTTAACAGCATTCTTAGAGAGTAGGTATTTTTATTATTAACATTATAAGTGCTTTTATTTAAAAAAAATAAAAAAGAACAATGGAAATAAAGAGTAGTTATGTAATCTGTAGGTGAACATAGAGCATATGGTGAACCTAGTGCTTTTGCAGAAATATTCTTATTTCAGAGCCCATTTTGTCCTATGATCAAGAATCTTACGTGATAGGTGAGGAAGTATGACATACACATGCATCTCAAATAGATAACATGAGGCACTTAAAGAAATGAAATTAAGTATTGCTTATTTGCACTGTTATATCCATCTATGAGAGATAATTATAGCAAAAATCTCACAGAAGGGCCGCAAATGTGCCTCAAAGGTCAACTGTCAGCCTGGCAATCATGAGACCCTGAGTTCAAATCCTAGTATCACAAAAAAAAGAAGTTCAAAAAGTTATACAAGATATAACATAAGGTCTATTCGGTGACTACATATGTTCTGTGTCTTCAGATATGGCTTACTATTTAGCAAAATTATCCCTGAAATCAAAGGAGTATAGAATTCACAGTAGCTTCTTTTCTCAGGGTAGATATTTTTTCATGAAACCCCACTATTTCAGGTTTGTTTATGATCGTAGGCAAGAAGGATACCAGCCAATCAATCAAAGGTGGAAAGATAAATTGCCGAACAACAGCAAGAGCTCAGTAGAGAGTGTTGAGAGCTGAGAAAATGTATATGTTATTCTGTAGAGAGACTCAGACCTTCCTGGCTGATAAATGTTTTTACAGCAGCACTCCAGGCAGGCAAGGCTGGCAATACATACTCATAGGTTACAATGTCAGACTATCAATAGTGGTGACTACAAGTGGTGAGAACAGCATTGGAGGATTCCCCCTATGGACCAACACATAAACCAAAATGAGTGGAGTAAATAAAGAGGAAGAAATGGCTGAAGGACTTACTAGATAAATGAATGTTGAGAAAAAGCTAATTGAGCCAGGTGCCAGTGGCTCATTCCTATAATCCTAGCTACTCAGGAGATCTGAGGATTGAAGTTCAAAGCCAGCCTAGGCACCAACATCAGTGAGACTCTTAGCTCCAATTAACCACCAAAGATTGGAAGTGGGGCTTGTGGCTCAAAGTGGTAGAGTGCAAGCCTGGAATGGAAGAGCTCAGGGACAGTGTCCAGGCCCAGAGTTCAAATCCCGTACCAGACAAAAACAAAACAAACCCTCCCATGCCCCTACAAAACAAAGAAAAGAAATTGAAAGGCTACTGGATTAAAACATTGAATATTACTGAAAAATGAGTGAAAAAAGCCAGAAAAGCTGGACTTACACTGTAAGTAAACATAACTACTTCGTAGTTATAATGTGTCTATTTTAGAATCATACATATAATTAATGGTTAGTAAGTAGTCATTTGGTGCAAATTTACAATAGGGTGTTAAATTAGCCTATGTGATAATTGATTATATGTGCCAACTTGATTGGGCTAATTGATGCCTTCACAGCTGATGAACATTATTTCTGAGTTTGTAAGGTGTTCCCAAAGATATTAACATGTGAATAGGTAAACTGGGTAAAGAAGACCCAATCTCACTGAGACATCTTTTAATCTATTAAGGGCCTAAATAGGACAAAAATGTGGAGGAAAGCTAACTTTATTCCTCTTCTTGAGCAGCTGGATTATCTATCTTCTGCCTGCAGATACACATCTGGTTCTTGGGCTTGTAGGTTTTGGCAATCATACAAGTGTGCTCCTCCACATTTCCTGCCACCCATTACTTTCATTTTCTATCTCAGTTACACTCCCAACTTCCCTGCTTCTTCAATTTGCAGGTGGCATATCAGGGACTTCTTGGCTGCTATAATCAAAAGTCCCATAATCCATCTCATCATATATATTTTGGGACTCCCTATTGCTTTCACATCCCTAAAAGACCCTCACTATTCCATATGTTGGTATGACCCAAACCACTGGGAGCGGTTCTAGGGTTAAATAATTAAATATGGATGAATTTTCTGAACCTTATTATAGAATTCTGAAATTTACTCCCTTAATCTTATTTAAAAATGTTTATAGTTTAACTTTCAGTAGCAAAAAGAGTCTACAAGGAGAACTGATTAGAAATATACAAAAGCACTTCATTGTATAAACTTAGTCAACTACACATAAAAGTAGATCTATATAGCTGTATAATTTTGAACATTTTTGGAAAACTAAGGAATATGTTACATTGCTTGGCTTCATTACTAGTCAAAGGAAAGGATGAGGTAGGAATGCAGAATTCCAGATGAAGGATCATATGCATGACTTAAGAGCCTGTAGATGTTACTGTTATGAGAAAAAAATGTATATTCTATCAAAGTGTATTGCTTTAACACTCCTACTTTGGCCTGGTGGCTTAGCTCTTGTTAAGGAAAAGAGAAACTGATCTCGGTTACCCCCAAAAGGATTTGTCAAACATGAAGTTTTGTCTTAAATTGGTTTATTTTCAAGATGGAATGAAGACAGACACACTTCAGATTGTTCAAGAAATTACAGAAAGTGCAGGTATACATTGTTTACCATTTACTGTTAATCTTATTTAAAGTCACCTTATGTAAATACACAAGCCAATGGTGAACCTGAGCTTAACCAATCAGAGCAAAGGGGCAGAGCCTACTGCTTTAGGGATAAAGAAGGGGCAGTTTATTCTGTGCTCTTGCTTCCCAGATTTTTGGCTGATGGCCCAACCTTCTGCAGAAGTAACCTTTGCCCTGCTGAAACAACTTTTCATTTCCCTGGCTATTGTTATGACTCCAGTGGTTCTTGAAGAGCATATTTATAACACTGCTTATAGTCATGAGATAAATTTGCTGAGAATCAATCACAAAATCTCATCCTTCAATTGGATAAAGTAGACATTTTTGAGGTTGAGAGTTCATCAGCACAAGTTGTTTCTTTTCCTCTTCTTCTTTTCAGTACTGAGGTTTGTGGCCTTGTGCTTCTGAAGCAAGCACTGTACTACTAGAAGCACACCTCAAGCCTTTTGAGATTAAATTGGTTTTTTTTCAGTCTCAAGGTTTGTTTGTTGGTTGGTTGCATTAGGCTGCTTTGGATAGTGAGCCTTCCAAACTCTACCTCCCACACAGGTGGGATTACAATCATGACCAACATGTCTTGGTAGGTTTTTGCAATAGAAATGTATGGTTTTCCAGAGCTGGTTTTGAACCTTAATCCTCTATCTCTGCTTTCCAAGTAGCTGGCATTAAAAGTGAGCCACAGTACCTAGGCCAGGAGGTCTACTTTAAAACAAGATCATCGGTTAAGAAATTACAGGCTCCTTAAAGTTGAAATGGGTATAATGGGAAGATGCTGATAAATCTGAGGTCATTGAGTTCCCAAATTTTAAAGGTTCTTCTCTGCTAGTTGTAAGAGTTTTCAAGTAGACAACTGATGAAGGAGAACTCCATGCGGTATTGGAGGCAAAAGAGAGAACCTTTTTTCAGCTGAACTGCTGGCCTGCTGCTAAATCCAAGGCACGTGTGGCAGGCTCTAGAGTCACTTCTGGGTGATGCCTTATCTAGGGCAGGGGATAGGAGATGTGTCCAGGTGGATTAGGGTGTGACATCAGAGGATGGGGGAGGGACTGCATCCAGGTGTGCCAGTTACCTAGGTAATTGGACTGAGGTTTAAACAGGCGGGGGAGGAGGGGCATCTGCCTGGAGCCCTCCTAGGGGTAGACCATTCACTAGTGGAGAGGACTCCCTGCTACCAGTAAAAATAGTCTCATCACCACCAACAGAAGTAACCTTCTGAATCCAGTGGCCTCAGTACTAGCCATTCCATCTCTGTCTGAGGGTATTAGCATTATATTGTCTAAGGAAATGACAAGGGATTCTCAGAGGCAGTTGTCATGCAAGACCACGCAAATAGCCCTCAAGACATACCTCTACCACTGTTCTTACCTTCAAGATCTATAACAAGACTGAAGTACCAGCATGCCCACAGAGTTAAGGTATAAAGTGAAAAATTTATCACAGTCTTAAAAAAAGAAAAAAAAACCAACTTGAGGTTTGACTTTTTAATACGTGCAAATAGAAATCCGGGAAAAGTATGTGGTAATAGGTAATTATGGTGTGGGATAATGGCAAAAGGAATAGAAACAGAAATTTATTGTTATGAGCCCATTAGATAGAGTTTTCATATTTAATGCTTCCAGTTTTTGGAGTTAGAAATAAGAGAGATCGTGGAGAACTCTCCATGAGTGAATTGGCAGTGTCTTTTGGTTTAACATAGAGGAAAAGATTCTTAATGTAGAGGGAGAGACTTAGGGCAATTGGAATGTTAGGATGTGTTTTTCATTTCACTTTTCATTTCATACACTCTGGGTGCCCCCAAGGATAAGCCTTTCATTTATATTTTGAGAAATATATTAGTGGTGGCTGCCTATACTGTCCTTGAAGAGCTCCACAATGGCTCTTCTCTGTGTAGTAGGTGAAGTCACTCAATTAAAAATCTAAGCTCAGGGGCTGGGAGTATGGACAAATGGCAAGAGTGCTTGCATTGTATACATGAAGCTCTGGGTTTGATTCCTCAGCACCACAGATATAGAAAAGGCCAGAAGTAGCGGTGTGGTTCAAATGGCTGAGTGCTAGACTTGAGCAAAAAGAAGCCAGGGACAGTGCTCAGGCCCTGAGTTCAAGTCCCAGGACTGGAAAGAAAAAAAAGCAAACCAAAAAATCTAAGCCCAACTGGAATAGTTTGATTTGGGGATATTACGACTCAATGGCAAGACTCAACTGTCAAAGGTAAGGTAGACATAGTTATGATAATGGAAAAAAAAACCCTCAAGGCATCAGCCAGAAAATTCTTTTTTGTGTGTGATTTTTTTCTGTATTGTCAAAGTGAAGTACAGAGGGGATACAGTTTCATATGTAAGGCAAGTACATTTCTAATCCAACTTGTTACCTCCTCCCTCATTTTTCCCCCACCTCCCTCCTACCCCTTTCTCTCACAGCCACCCCATGAGTTGTATAGTTGTTTACACCAAGTAGTTTTGTAAGTATTGCTTTTGGAATGGTTTGACTTTTTATCCTTTGTTTCTCTATTTTGATATTCCCTTTCCCTTCCCTAGTTCTAATACATGTATATACAGTATCCAGGGTACTAAGATCAGATATAGTCATAGCAGGGGTAAAACCATGGGAAGGGAATATAACAGAAAAAAAAGAAAAGGATACTGTTTCACATGACATGTTGAAAATAATTACAACAATGATACACCACTTGTTTCCATAATGTGGAGTTCATTTAACTTAACATCACCTTATGCTATACGGGTATAGCTATTGGGCTATTGTGATCTTCTGCTATGACTAACCTAAACATGTACTAATTATTCCCTATGAGGGAAACCATAGCATCCATGTAGTAGCCAGAAAATTCTATGGTATTCATGTAAATGGGACTAATAGGTCTATTAGTTTCTTCTTTTGTAATATCAGAACTTTCCCAAGTCAAGTGAACAAATTCACTTCAAATCACAAAAACAGGGTAATATGATCTCAATTCACAGCCCACTGATAGAACTAGAACCTCTTGAATGGAGGTCCCTTTGAGGACAGACACAACTAAGCCACCTGAAATTATTCTTCTAGCTTTTCTCAAAGGACATTAGCCTGATACCAAGAGAAATAAATGTACACTGGATAAAAGGACATAACCAGAACTGGAGAGTGGAGGACCACTGGCTGTGAATTGGCATTGATTCTAGAACACTCCAAAAGATCATCACGTTCTCTAGTCAAATTGAGGGCTTATCAGGATCAGTGTTCAATGGTAAATTTTCTCAGGTCCATCTTACGTTGGATGAAGCAAGCCCATGGAATCTTGGGCTAATTTTCCCAGTTTCACAAGTTACAATTACAATAGACAATGTTTCATGGCTTATCAGAATCCCCATGCTTCTTCTCTGGTAGATTGAGAGATGTTATGAGAGCAAGGCGATTACAGAACTACCTTTCCTTAAGAGCGTCCCACCACCTTCTTCAATTCTCCCATTTGGCCACCACGTAAGACAGATGGATCATGAATAATGACAGTGGATCATCTCCATTTAAAATCCAATTTCAGCTGCTGTACCAGATGTGCTTTCACTGTTTGAGTGAATGAATAGATCCTCTAATCCCTGGCATGCAACTATTGATTTGGAAAATAATTATTCCTTCATCCCTATTTATAAGGCACACCAGAAGCAGTTTTCTTTCAGCTAGAAGGCAAGAAATACACCTTCACTCTTCTACCTCAGTAATATATCAGCTCTCCAGTCTTAAGTTACAATTTGGAACCATTTTTGACAGTCTTTTCTTTATATATCATGTGATTCTGGTCAATTACATTGTTGCCAACTATACTGGCTGGACTTAATGAGCAAGAAATACCAATTACAGTAGATTTAGTGGTAAGACATTTTTATATTAGAAGGAGGGAAAAATCTGGTAAAAACTCCAGTGAAATTACTAGAGGTATAATGGTAAAGGTTACAGTGACTTATGTCTTGGAAGTTGTCGACTGGCCATTCCTGCAACCAAGAAAGGGGCACAATGGCTAATGCTTCACTTGGATTTAGGGGGAATATATTCCTCACACAAGTGTGACACTCCAGCCTACTTATCACATGACCTGAAAGGCTATAATTCCAATGGAGGTCAGAACAGGAAAAGGCTCTGCAGTACGAACAGGCTGTGGTATAAAATGCTCGGCCACTTGGGCAAGGTGATACAGCAGATTCAATGGTGACTGAAATGTCAACAAATTGTGATGGTGTTTGGAGATTTTGGCAGATCCCCCAGGTGAGTCACTTAGGATTGTGAAATATAACTCCCTCCATCATATGTGCCTTACTACTCTTGAGAGACACCTCTTGGTCTGATATTAAATCTTACTAGACTCCCAAATGCTGTAACCACATTCCATCAAGTTACTATGTCCCTTGTGTTTCCCATCACAAAACCAGCTTAGAAAAAATGTTACTAAGACTATCTCAGAAAGCAAACAAGGTGGTGGCACACAGCTTTAAACCCAACTAGACAGGAGGCAATGGCAGGAGAATCATGTGCCAGGACTAACTAGGAAAAAGTGTAAGACTTTATCTGAAAAGTTACTAAGTCAGAAGGCTTATGTGTTAATCAAGTGATAAGGGTGTGCTAGCCTAGTAAGCATGAGGCAAATAAATGCCAGTAGCAGAGGATGTAAGTAGGAGAGAAGAGAGAAGACGGTGTCTGGGTAGCCTCTCTGGGCATCTCACCACAGCCACTTTGGTCCCAGGGTCAATGGGCAATGGCAGGATAAACCAGAGTAACAGGCTGATTGTATCCACTGGTTATTAAAATCCTCTTCTCACCTGGGGGGTGAGCATTCTCCTGGAGTATTGTTACATTTTCACTCAGACCAAAGGCAGGAGAGAGAATATGTTGTGATAATGATGAATCAGAAATGTTGCTGAAGTATTGCTTGCAAAGGGGAGTAGCTATTCTTAAAAGATACCTCCTTCTTAAAAGATGCCTTCCTTCTTTTCTGCTATTTCTGTAATTATCTCTCTTAGAACAGCTTCCAATAACCCATTAGTTCCTTGAAAGCCAGATTTTATGTGTGCTTAACTACATACACTAAAATGTGGTGGAGGCTTCTACAAGTGGGTTTAAGAACACACGAGTGAAGTGAGTTTTGCTCATTTATATACACTTCATTGTCATCTCGATATTTATGATCATCTATTTTGCTTGCTACATTCTTAATTATCGTTGTCAACATGATAAAAGAGTTTCATATCACAGGTGTTGACAGAAAACAAATCAGTGGCCTTGGAGAAGAAAGTTCCAGTCTTGAGATAAATGAAGGTTTGCAAAAGCAGAACAGATATTGCATTTATAGATACAACAGCTCATTTGGTGCTTTGGAGCCCAGGTTCTGTACATTTGGTATATGAAACCATTTCTACTCTGATTCCAACACCAGTATTAATTGCTATCCTCTTGCATTGTGTCTGGTACTGTTGCACAAACCTTGCTGCTTTAATTGGATTTCAGAGAATTCAGAAAAGATCCACTTCTGATCTTAACTGTTTTCGTTGGTGGCATTATTAGGTTTTATTTCAGCAACCTGGAGGTGAAACCCATCAGCCAATCAGTAAGTTCAGACAGCCTCCCTACTATGCAGTGAGCTTTTCAGAGCCTGCAGAGCCTGCAATTGAACTGAGGAGGCAAAACCTGTAACTATGGAATAGTAAGAGAATGATGAGGGCTGTGCTGGGTAGCAATCACTCTCAGTACAATAGAAATTCATTGAAAGGAAAAGTCAGTGGAGGCTAAGTAGCCAAAGATTTTAAAATTATTATTATCAATTACTATCATTATGACAACAATGGCTAGCATTTATTAAGAATAATATGCTAGACTCTGCGAAAGGCACTTTGTGTACCTTCTTTGCTTTAATCCTAATAATAAGCCTTGTACTCCTACTTACACAGAGAAAAAACAACATACTCTATTATCCCCATTTTATAAATAAGAATAGTGTGAATTAAAGTGGCTATGTAATTAAGCTGTGGTCACAGAACTAGCAAAGCCAGAATTTCTACTTTAATGCATTTGTCTGGCCCCAAACCACCACACACACATCTATGTATTGGTTTAGCTTTGTAGCAGGAAATAGTATGGGAAATCAGTCTTTTAAAATGTATGTAGATTCCAACAGGAAGAGGAAATGAGGGAGGGCACTACGGTAAGAGAAATAGCATACATGCACCTGAGGATAGGCACCAGCTTGGTATGTATGAAAGGAAGCAGAAAAGAGCAAGTGCAAGTCAGGAAGTTTATACCTTGCAGAGGTGTAAAGTCCAGGAAGGTTCATCCTGCATAACTGTGTGGTATGAATCTGCTCAAATCAGTGTGCATCAGGAAGCTGGATCAGATATGCGACTGAGGTAATATTCAAGAAATTATATAGCAACAACTTTACAAGTCGGGAGGCCATGAGGCTAGGGACTTTGAATCGGAATAATGGAATATGTCTAGGCAAAGAAAGACATGCATTCATTCACATCTTCCTTTCATTCATTCCCAGTGGTTTATTGCTGAACATTCACTACAGTCAAACATCACACTAAGAATTGTGGAATTATAGAGAGAAACAGAAGAAACCTTTCCTTAAGCCATTTGCAGTCTAGTCAGGGAACACTGGAGCTGGGGGAGTTACAAGGTATGAGAATCTGGAACAGGTGGAGCTGGAGAAGTTCTCTAAAGAAGGGCATTCTGAGTAGACTGAAATCATGATTTCTTCATTTATTGACTTAATACTTATTTTTGAACACATAATTTAGGTGTTGAGAAAAAAATGGAGATTTCTCATAAGATTACATGTGAATGAAGGGCAGACAATAAGATGAATTCACAGGTGGATATAAGATTATAAAGTTACGAAAATCTTCCCTGAGAAAATTAAGAGTCCTGAATAAATAGGCCTTAATTAGGCACAAAATAATGGAGATATCATCATTAATATAGGCAAAGAAAAAGACATACTTGAATGTTGTGTTCAGGGCAAAAATCAGGTAATAACAAAGAACTAAACAAAGACCAGAGTTAAAAGTAAGGAAGTAACAGGGACAATAATGTATGAGAGGGACAGAGGAGTCAGTGAAAAACTGCTAAAGGTTTATAGGCACCTGTATTGCAATGTTAAGAGCAAGAGAAAGCTTGTGACCAAGAAGAGATAACAGTGATGACCAAATTTCCACAATGAGAAGAAAGGATTGGAAGGTACATAAAAATGAATTCAGGAAGCTCCACTAAGAAGGAAAAAGAGATGTTCATGTAAATTAGAGTAATACTAGTGGGGATGACGGGTTGGAGATTGAAAAAATTAATAATCTAGAATATAAAGCCAGAAAGACTTACTAGTAGATTGGCTATAGGTCTGATGATGTTAATGAAACATCTGGATTTTACCTGTACAGATGGATGAATGCTCTGAGGGGATCACATTCTAGTAGAAAGATTATGAATTTGGGTGGTGCTTTTTAAAAAAAAAATAAATTTACAAAAATGCCTTTAGAAAGGAGAATGTGTGTTTCTTGATCTAAAAGAGGGTTCTGCGGTGATTATGTGGGACAGATTGACAGGTTACCAAGCTCAATTCTTGAAGAAGATACTTAAATTCCCTTAATGGAAAGGCATTTTCTGTGCTCCAGCCTCCAGCTGTATATGGCCAAGGTTCTGTTAACAAGTTGTACAAGAAATGTGCTCACTGCCTTACATTTGAAACTGTAACCCCTCTGTACTTCACTCTGTCAATAAAGTGGGAAAAAAGCTGATAAGTGATCTAAATTTTTTTTTAAAAATAAACTGTACCAAATAAGGTTACTAATATTATCATATTAATGCTATTAATATTTAGGTAAGAAAGGCATATTGGCAGTATTTCTACTGAAATTTAAGTAAGGAACATTTAATGAGTACTTGATATGGGAAAGATCTTCTACTGCATAGTTGAAATTTGAATAAAGCATGGTCTTAGTTGATGTCCATAACCTATGAGTGCTAAATGACATGAAATCAATGCATTTTTGCTTCTCAATTCATAATAAAGAATAACAAAATTCTGCATGTTTACTATTTTCAATAAATAGTAAATTGTAATAAAAATAATATGATTGTGTTTATTTTGGTTTAGCAGAGGTCTAGTGGGGCAATGAAAACCCAAGAGTTGCAAAGATGAAAGAAAGTCATTCTTTACAAAAGCAAGGAGTAGGATAAGAAAAAGACATGGAAACTGGATTACATAGCCCAGCCACTAAACAGAGATTTATTTAGAAATATGATGACCATACAAACAGAAGTCCTTTGAATATTCTGCCCTCTTTATCTGCATCTCTCGTGTGCGCATTGTTGATTTTAATCAGCAAGACTCCATTTTTGTCCATATATAGTCATTTTAATTAAAGAAAAAATTCCTGTTTTGAAATTTGAAAATGGAACTAGGAAATGGAGGGATTGGCTGGGGTTGGGATAGGTGGAAGAGAATGATGTAAGGGGTGATATTAATCAAGATGCATTGTACTCATAAACTGACGTGTTTAATTGCAACTTCTTGGTATACCTACTTAAAATAATTTTTAAAAAGAAATTTGAAATAATAGAATGTTTATTTGGTTTTGATGTGTGTGTGTGTGTGTGTGTGTGTGTGTGTGTGTGTGTTAGTCCTGAGGCTTGAACTCATGGCCTAGGAACCATTCCTAAGCCTTTTCTTGCTAATATATACCGTTTGTGCCACATTCCCACTTCCAGCTTTTTGATAATTAATTTTATTTAAGAGTCCCACTTACTTGCAGCCTTCTGAGTAGCTATGATTACAGGATTACCGGCATACAGAAGAATGGGTGCTTTTAATGTAAGGCCAGCATATGTACTATAATTGAACAAACACAAAATATATGTGTTGAGAATACATAAGGAATATTTATATCTCAATAATAATATAATAATAATATAATGGTGATGATTATAAAGAAGAGTAGGAAGACAAAAAGCCTGAATTAAAAAAAAATAAATTAAATATTTTAAAATATTTCACAAAACAATATACATGAATTACTGTCATCATGGAAGTTAATATGATTAGTAATAGAAGCATGCAAATTTTAGGGCATATTGAGATACTACTACATATTCATCTGAATGATTAATTACATTTTTCACAACAAACAGTGCTAAATATTAGTGAGGATGTAGAAAAACTGGAACTCACACTGTATTGCTAAAATGCAAAACGATTCAGGCACATTGAAAAATATGATGGCAGCTTTTTATCACATATTTTTCAGGTGCCCCAGTAAATCCCATTCCTATTTAGTCAGATGAAACAAGAGTATGTGTCCACAAATGGCATGCATGCAAATGTTCCCCGTTGTTTTGTACAGAACAGCTGAACACTCACAGTAATCCCAGATGCCCATCGATTCTCATTTGAATAAACAAAAATGGTATATCCATAAATGAACTACTACTTCAGATTGAGATAAAGTGAGAGAGATACCATCATTCCAGCATTCGATGGAGCTGAAACTCAGAAGCATTATGCTAAGAGTAAAAAGCCCAGCACCAAAAATTACTTCAAGTGTCTATTTGCATGTAATTCTAGGAAAACAAAACAAGTTAAAGGAACAGAAATCAGATGAGTGGTCACCTCAGTTGCAAAGTAGATGGAAAGCACTAGAATCAGGGCTTGATTTGACTTTGCTAACGATTGAAGCCTCTTACAGGTTGCCTTCACATGAAGTTCTTAATACTGTCAGTATGTGAAGAAGATGAAAGCTGCTACTACAGAGGTGGTTCACAACTGCTGACTGTGCTTGCCTCAGACACTGAACTTGTTGGATCCAAAGTCTGAAAGGTTGTTCTCCAATAAGTCATTATGCACTACTCACAATCTCTAGGGAGACTGGGTGTTTCTCCGGCCATCTAGGTCTTCAGCAATGAAAGATTTTGTCCCTAGAATCTTGGACTCTCTTCTTCAGGATCGTTCACTTAGGGGAATCATAATAATAACAAACATTTATTGAGAATGCCTTATATTTGGGTTGTTTAAGGTGTCCAACATTATGAGGAATATTTTATATTTCTCAATGTTTCCTATGTTAGAAACCTCCAATCTTTTACTCTGGATTCACGGATAGCAAAAATTACAAACAAATGCATCTCTAAACATGCAAATAACATTGTGAATTAAAATGTATTAAAATAATATAATATACAAAATAATACAACTGTATAAGCCATACATCATTTAGCATAATACAGGACAGGTGGTTTTTTAAAATCATTTTTTTAATCAAGAAGCATAAGTGAGCCTGCATGATTGCAGTTCAACTTGATTCTCAAAACACAGCTGACATCAATGTCACAGTAAATTGTGACAACATGATTTCATTTTCCACAAACTCAAACTAGGTGAGGTTACAGACCCAGTTAGTCCTGGTAGACTCTACGTTAGCATTCAGTAGCTTCTGTGGTGCAAAGTTACCTCAACATGATATTTGCTCAGTGTAAAGGATGCAAAAATCTTTACAAGCAGACACTACATTATTCACATCAAATTGACAGAGATATGGCAGGAAGTCTTATAGCCTGTAGTTAAATGTGTAAGTAAGTGCAGACACATTTTCAGAATGACAGCTTGCTTAGTAATAAAGGGTCATCACTTCTAACTGATAAACAGTACTTTAAGAAATTTTACTTTTTTCTATCTAAATAAATATAGTTAAGATAATAATAAAATAATTTTGATAATCCAATAAATTTGATTTCTGATAAAAGTTTATCTATTGCATCTTCAATAAAATGAAATAATATGCTCTTGTGCATATTAGGAGGACCATTATCTATTCAAAGGTAAAGTTCACATTACTGAATGAAAGAGCTGGTTATAAAGTATTATTGGGCTTCATAATTATATAACATACAAATATAGCTACATAAACTAGAAGAATATAGGTGACTACCTAACTCTGAATTTGGATTTCCAAATCTGTAATTTTTATTTTAACTTTTGGAATATGAGTTTTTCCTCAAATGAAAATAATAAATGCTTTTTAAATTAAAAAAAAAGAAGCATAAGTGATCTGCTTGACGTCACACAGGTTATGAGTGTAGGGACCAACACATAAATCCAAGAGATTTGAACTAAGGCCCTTAACTCCTCACTACAATTCACCATAGCTCTTGTGTAGTTACTGTAACCCTTCACTTCTGCACCAGGCATCATGAGGTAATGAGAACAGTTGTGTGCAAGGGCCAAACTTGGGAATAATGGCATGCAAAACAAAGAAGAAACTCCATAGAACAAAGCAAGCAGGAAGACAGATCTAGTTCCAGCATCTGGAAAGTGAGTAGATAGGGAGACAGAGGTAGCAGAAATGGGGACTTTAAATGAAGGAGATATGGAAAGAGGGTAGATTGTCAGGGGATGATAAGTAAATGGAAAATAAAGGGAAGAGAAAAATGCCTTGAGAGCTTTGAAAGTTAAAAAATAGAGAGAACTGTAATGTGGAGTAGAAAGTTAACTAGACAGAAAGTCAATTCAACTGCCCTGAATTGATCATTGTACAATGTACCCATGTCCTGAATGATCCCACTGTACCCAATACATTTTAAAAATTCAAATAATAGTGAAAAATTATAAATGAATGGCTTTTTCTCATGGTGAATTATCGTGCCATCAGAGATACCCTCTGCTTTCAAAATACCTCTTCTTATTTCTTTCCTCTTTTTTTTCTTGAGCATATAACAGCATTTCTAACCATATAAATGAGCAGCTAGAGTGTTCTAAAAGGATTCTAGAAAGTCACCATAGCATCCAGTAGTAGTAGCATCTCTGATGATTGTCTTTTTTGGAGCTCATTTGAGTAGGATTTGGGATGTCATTTCTCCACTTTATCCTTAATCCTGGTTCTTTAGTTTTACCGTAAGCATGGCGGTTGAGATGGGAGGAGGTTGTCCATGCAATGTCTCCAGGCAGCCTTTCAGGAAACTAAGCTGTATATATAGTGGCCCCAAGAATTATCTTTCTGAAGAGTCAACCAAAACCAGATCATTTCATTCCAATTAAACCTTATATTTTATTTTACTTATTGTTTACAAATTCCTACTGTCTGCAGAATAAAGTCTACATGTCTTAACCTGGCATTTATATAATCCATCATCATTCAGGTTCCATTGAACTAGTCTCTTGTCCTACTATTCGGCTATAAAGAGACTAAAATCCAGGTACAGTAAACATCAGGTGAGATAATGCATTTGCTATACAGTGTTTTCTTTAATACAGTATCTTACCCTTTACTAGTTTGCCTCCAACTCCACTCCCATCTATACAGTAGATGCCCACATCTTCTTAGCTCATTTCTGACTTTGACTCCCAATGTAACCCCTGGGCTATTATACAAACTTCCCTCAGGTTATCCTGGGCTATTATAAAAATTTCCCACAGGGTGTCCTGCAAATATCAATTTTAATGCCTATAGCATTGCTAAAATTATTTGCTTATTTTGGCCTCACCTGCCAGGATGTGAAGTTTCTTAAAGGTAAGAATTATGTGTTCCTTATCCTTGTAGCTCCATTCTTTGGACAGTCCCTCATACCTGATAAGGGCCTTAAACAGCATCAATGAATGTCAGACTTACTCCATTAAATTCATCCAGTTTCATTTCTTTCAAGGTTTCCTTAGCTGTTTCAGTAGCCCTAAACTCTCAGGGAGATTGATATCTTTCTTCTTGGCTGCAAATTTCCTTACAGGATTCCAGGTTGTAATCATTTTTTAAGTACTATGAATACTTGTTCTTCAGAGACTTAAAATTATGCAAAAATATTTCCCATTCCGTAGGTTGTATTTTTACTTTCTTGATTGTGCCTATGATTTGAGTTAAATTTTCATATAAAGTGTGAGGCAGGCAGTTAAATTCAGGGTTTTTTTTTAATGTAAATACCCAGTTACCTGAACACATTTTTTAAAAAGAATATTCTTTTCCTCAGTGATCTGACTTGGACCTCTTACTAGAATAGACATACTTTTGCTCCAATTTTCTGTTTGTTTTTTTTTCTAGTTAATTTTGACTACTTGTGTCTTCAGCTCGAATTCAAAGTACACATTCTCAGACAAGCAGTAGCGGCCTAATAATTAGGGGAAATACTGGCAAGGAAGTCAGTTCTGGGAATCAGTTTAACTCACTGTCTGTGAAAACATTTACCAGTGCTCACAGCCAGCCACTGATGCGATAAGATGAACAATTCTGTGTGCAGCTTGTCTTAAAGCATCTCTTATCTTAAGTACACTGTGGGGCCTATCAGGGGGTTGTGGTACAATGCTTTGCATACAGAAAAATGTTTGCCTATTTGTTTGCATTGACCTTCAGAAGTTTCTCTTGTATTCTAACAGATTCTAAGTTCTAGAAACAGCCTCAAAAGTTAAACATCTCAAGGGTTTTGAAAATTATACACTTATTTCATGGAAATAATTCCCTGTTGCACTAAAAGTTTTTCTGAATAGAAATCTTACATAGAAATGCAGAATGTAAGAGTGAAAGAGATTGCATTGCAGAGGATTCAAAGATACAGGTATTTATCTGGAAAATGAAGACACACAAATAGTCGTGCATGAGCAGAGATGACTGAAGTGGGTTAGTCAGCACCAGCTTATTATAACAAACTATCAAGGATAATTAAATTCTAAGGGTAAAAGTTTACTTAGGCATACAGTGTGAAGGTTTCAGTTCACAAATGAGGGTGGCACCACAGCTTTGAGCATTCAACTGATACAGAAGGCAACAGTTAGGAGAGAATATGGAGGCACAAAACATCTCACCTTATCAACCAGGGAGCAAAAGTGAATGAGACAGAGATGA
This sequence comes from Perognathus longimembris pacificus, assembly GCF_023159225.1. Classification (NCBI taxonomy): domain Eukaryota; kingdom Metazoa; phylum Chordata; class Mammalia; order Rodentia; family Heteromyidae; genus Perognathus; species Perognathus longimembris. Next base: position 131,265,899 of record NC_063162.1, on the reverse strand, counting down.
ATCCCACAGTCCCCTTTGAAACACTACCCAATGAATGGAAGATCTCATTCCATGTCCCACCTCCTACAGTCCAAAGAACCTTCCAACATGGCCATTCCAGGGGCCTTTGGGGGATACTTATTCAAACCATATTAGGGACTCACTCTAAAGTCTTAAAAAAAAGTAGAAAGTGGCTGGAAATTTTAAACTTGGAGTAACTACCCATGTGTAATACATTTTGGGAGAAACTAGTAAGAAGTTAATAAATAACTGGAGTTGTTCTCTCAGTATGAAAGAGGTGACCTTTTCACATTCATAAGAATGTATTAGCTAAGCCAATAAGGTCAGGGTAGTAAGGGTAAGAGGAAAAGAATTGTCATGAGATTGCCAGCAAAGGATGGTCAAAATAAGAGATTAAAATTGAGCAATATTTTGTAGGAAAGTGGGTGATAGCTACCATGAATGCTTTATGGACTCTTCAAAGTTCTACACTTCAAATATAAACTATGATTTTGCAGATCCATATAGAAAGACCCTTTAAATTAAGTCTGCCAATGGCTATTTCTTATCAATTATTTAGAAAGATTCTTGATATAGTATGTATCTATTCAGATCTTACCCCTGTGCCAAAGCTTATGTCTCTGACCCCTATCTTCCAGCTAAACCTTACATCCTAAACTTTCCAGAACCTCTCAAAATAACAACAGAAGCTGGGGACCACATATTTATCAATGAGTCTATGGGGTGCATGTATTGGAACTATGAAAGGAAAAGGGAATACCAAAATTGAGAGACAAAGGATAAAAAGACAAACCATCGCAATAGCGATACTTGCAAAACCAATTAATGTAAACCAACTGTACAACTCATGGGGGGAGGAGGGAATTGGGGAGGGGGGAAACGGGGAAAATGAGGCAGGAGGTAACAAGTTGGATAAGAAATGTACTTGCCTTACATATGAAACTGTAACCCCTCTGTATTTCACTTTGACTATAAGGAAGAAAAAGAAAAAGAAAAAGAAGCTGAGAATTGAGGACTGCAGTTTGAATCCAGCCTGGGAAGAAAAGTCTATGAGACTCTTATCTCCAACTAGCCAGCTAAAAGCCAGAAGTGTACCTTAAGTAGTAGAGTGGTAGTCTTGAGCAAAAATGCTAAGGGACAATGTGAAACATTGAGTTTAAGCTTCAGTACACACACACACACACACACACACACACACACACACACACACACACGTGTAGGAAAGCACAATAAGTCAAGAGTCTTGCTGTGAGAATTTATAATTTTGTAGAGACCATGAAAATGACAGTTGTTATGCAAAATAACAGAATATACAATTTATTGACTTCTAATAACATTTGCCTTACACTATACCAAACCATGTTAGAGTTCATTGCCATGTGCACGCTTTTGTACCCTTAAGAAGGTACAGTGTCTTATTTACATGGCTTCATACACTACAATGGCTCTGAGTGGATCCATTTCATTAGCCCCTCATCTAGTCTGTGTTCCATTGCTATAGCAAAATGTTGGAGGCTGGTACTATGCAAAGAGAATAGGTACATTTTGGCTCATCATTTGGGAAGTAGGAGAGTTGGGGGACATGACAGCATATGGTGGTTTCTGATGAGGATCTTAAGGTGTAAAGATATTAAGCATGTGCTAAAGAATGGCCATATGGCAAGAGAGAGGCAAGGGAGGCAGACTAGATTAACAAACCACTCTCACAGTAACTGAACTAATCTATACATCTATACATATATATCTATACATCTATAATCTATATATCTATACATCTTGCATGACTCAATCAAAAATGTAGAGCACTAATGTTCTTTCTGGAGGAAGACATCAATCCTTTTATGAGGATGTTGCCCTGGACTTGATCACCTCTTCATAGGCTCCACCTCTTAAAAGGACCCATTACAACCATTCTATACTGTCACCCTGGGTAGTAAGCTTGTCATAATTTTACAGGACCAAACTCTATCAAACAACAGCAGCCTCATTTCTTTTAAAACCTCCAGACTCAAACTATACCTTATACAAACTTTTGTGAATCCAAACGTGTCAACGGAGCTGAGTCCTCATGGCCCTTCCATTGTTATAGCTTAGCTGTCCAACTGTGTAACTTGAAAAAACAATGTTCTGCAAATATGCCTATGTTAATGTAGGATTTTTTTAAAAAGTGAAATTTGCCACCAACCCAAATAATAAAAGAAGCTAAGTGACAAAGAGAAAAGAATGCTGTAACTATGCCAACAGAAAATTACTGTAAGAGGGCACCCTCACTACCACCCATATTAATGCTAATCACATATTATGAAATAGTCCACACTTTGAGAAAAATAATTTCTAAAAAAGGGTCAGCTTGACAGTAAGCTGTGTCAATGCCATTTTCAACGCTTAAAAATCAAATCACCCTTAGGGACTTTGTTGACATTTTTGTCATAAACAAGTACAGCAGATGTTTCAAAGGGACAATATATTGGGTAGTAAAATATGGTATTTCCCTCTGAAAAAAAAAAAACCAGACACATCTAACCAGGAGCCACAATAGCTTTGTAGCCAAGGAAAGAGAACCAAAGAAAAGTGTTGACTCACAGGGAAAAGTATTGGCTCTCTCCAATTATACTCACAAGTCATTTCTATCCGGACAGCCTTACCTGCCTATAGCAACTTGGTAACTTTATGGAAAGAGCAAACACATAGATCAGCTGGGTTATATAGGTGGTGCTGCCACATGATCCATCACTATGGGCCATAGACTTCCATTTTGGAGCTGTTGGAGTTATAGAAGTGGTCTCAGCACATGAGCTGTATCAGCTGGCTAGCTAAGCACAAATTTAATCACTGTTAATCATCACTGCCTTGCATACTTCTGGATCCACCTCTGAATGTCCTAACAGAAATCACAAGAATTATGACTCTTCAGCAAGTGTTAAGACTACTAGAGTATGACCCTTACAGAGGGGGGCTGGGCAAGGGAGGGAGGGATGAACAGGCAAAGGGGTAGTTGCAAAGAATGCCCTGAGCATTTTAGGGTAGCTATTTCTCTTTTTTTTTTTTTTCACATTTTAACCTCTCTTATTATTCATTAATTTATCTGTTCGTTCATTCATGTGTCAGATATTAAAGTTGTACTGTGTGAAAAATGCTCACCAAAAAGTGTTTACAGGAAACCGTCACTACATAATTCTCCCTGCAAAATATAACTGCAGTAAAAGCAAAAGTTCAGGAATTTTAAAAAAAAGAATAAAAAATAAGGCAGGGATTCATAATCTTACCAAAAACACATGACCATGATAAGTTATAAATAATCAAACAAGGTCACAAAAACTAACCATTCCCTCCCAGTTATTTTATACAATCATTTAATATTTGTCATAGAGATCATTTCACCCTACTGTACACACTCTTACTTTATTAGAAAATGGTCTTTTGTATACCAAACACAGAAGTAAGTGAATGATGTTTTCTGATGTACATCACCTCAATTCTGTCAATGATATTCATTCTGCATAATTATGATTTGTGAGCATGATATACTGGAAACCCCACAGATTTATTTACTTATATTCACTTGCATAAATAGCTAAGTGTATTTACAAACACAATTATGTATTTATGTTACCTCAGAAGCATAAAACCAGAAACTGCAGAAAGAAAATATGATCCTTTATAAACTATGCATACATTTAATTTTACTTAATCTCTGGCTCCACAAGATGATCAGCACGCTTATTATTTCTTCCTGTTTATAATAGTGTGCTAATATTCTAGAATGTTCCTTCCTAAACCAAGACCAAATATGGTAAGGTTTGGTGAAGAGAAAATATTTCTTCCTCATTGAATGTAGGCTACAGTTGATCACCCCTTGGCTTCAGGATTAGGATACTCTGGCAAGCCACAGTTCATTCTGGAGATAGGCCAAACACTTTGGGAATTTGTTTTTCTTCTCGGTTCATAGAAGATGGGGTCATTGCCTCTCAGGACATAGTTCAATGTTTATTCAGTCAGTCATTTACTTCCTCACACTGGAGGAATGATTATTAAAGTTATGGTTAATTAATGATCCCAATGTATCTATAGAGTTGTATGTGAACTTATAGTCTGGAGGGTAGATTATTCTGTCTTAGGTAATGATTTTATACTTATTTTAGGAAGTGAATGGAGAAAACTGACAAAATTTATTCACTAAAGCTGTCAAAACATTTTTACATGATTTTTCCATAATATGTTAAAATAATATTTTTATTTATTATTCATTTACTCACTTGCTCATTTAGTTTTTTTCTTCTTTTTGAGTTTTGTTTTCAAACAGTTGTATAAAGAGTTTCAATTTAACATCTACATTTACGTGTACAGTGCATCTCTATTGGTTTTCCCCTTCCATCACCCTCTCCCTCTTCCCCGCCCTTCCACACACATACATGCGTGCACACACACACACACACACACACACACACACACACAATCTATTCCCATCAGTATCATCTCCTCAGGTGACCAATTTCTATTTCCAGGTATCCACATCAAATATTACGGCTTTATTTACTGCTCATCCCTTTCCATTTTTATACCCCTTTGCCCTTAAGGTTTTATCCCTTCAGTCATTATTCACTTACTTATTTACTTTGGGGACAGGATCTCTTTGTGTTACCCTGCCAACATCCAAGTATAAATTCTCCTGCCTTTGTCTTCCAAGTTGCTAGGATTACAAATGTGTTTTTATCAACTTACCTACATTGCCTATTTGTTTGGGTTATGTCAAGAGGATTTATCATCTTAATGAAGGAACCAATTCATGTGAAGAGATTAAAAACACTAAAAAGTCCAGAGTCGATGGCTACTAGTTTGAATAGCATCTAGTTTTGAAACTCTGTCAATGTATAGCCTCTCTATTTTCCATGCAGTTCCTGTAAGTTCTAGAATATGTAAATATATGAATCTAGAATACATAAATATATGAATAGGTAGTCACCATGGGTGAGTTTCAGAATTACAAACTGGTGAAGGCTTCATAGCAAATGAATGTCAGAAGTCATCTTGTTTCACATTCTATGTCCAATAAAGTCTTTATATACATGTGTGAAAGTGGAACAAAGAACCCTGTTGAGACTGGTTTGGGAAGGAAGGATAGAAGGAGGATAAAGAAAGCTATGAAAGAGGTGAGTCTTGTCACATTGCTAGGGACAAAGGGATGCCAAGGGAAGTAAATGAGTGGTCCTTATCTTCAAAGAATTAATAGTCTGATTCACGATTTTTCATATATTATTAAAACAGTGAACAAAGTAAGTTATGTTTCTGGGCAAAATACTAAGTCAATGATTCTAAATTTTTAGTGTGCATAAAAATAATACAAAGAATGCTCCTGGATTGAGAGGATTAACATTGTGAAAATGACAGTATTGTCAAAGGCTATATACAAGTTCAGTGCAGTGCCCATCACTATCCCAACTTCTTTCTTTAATCAAACAGAAGAAGCGATCAAAAAGTCATATGGAAAAATAAAAGAGCCCAAATAGCCAAAACAATTCTTAGCAGGAAGAACAATGCTGGAGGAATATCAATACCAAACTTCAAACTCTACTACAAAGCTACAGTAATCATAAAAAAAAGATTGTTACTGGCACAAAAACAGGCCATGGGACCAGGGGAATAGAACTGAAGACCCAGAAATGAACTTGCATACCTATGGCCACCTAATTGTTACTAAGGGAGCCAAAAACTGGAATGGAAGAAAGATACCCTCTTCAACAAATGGTGTTGGAAGAATTGGCTAACGACATGTAGGAAAACTAAACTTAGATCACCCTGCACCACAATCAATTCCAAATGAATCAAAGATCTTGAGATAAAAGCAATACCCTGAAAATATTATAGGAAGGAATAGAAGAAGCACTGGGGCTCTAGGCACAGGTTGAATCTTTCTTAATAAAAATGCAGAAACACAACAAATCAAAGAAAAGTTGGACATACAGAATTTCATTAAACTGCCACGCTTCTGCATGGCTAAGGACATAGCTAGAAAGGTGCATAGAAAGCCCACTGACCGGGAGAAGATCTTCACTAGCCATACAGCAGGCAAGGACTTCATATCATAAATATACCTACAGTTCAAGAAATTAAATTCCCCCAAAACAAACTTCCACAGAAAGAGCCACCCCATTAGCAAGTGGACTAAAGATTTAAAGAGAGACTTCTCTGAAGAGGAAATATGAATATCCAAGAGATACATGAAGAAATGCTCAACATCTCCAACCATAAAAGAAAAGAAAATCAAAACAACATTGATATTCCACCTCATACCATTATAATGTCCATTATCAAGAAATTTAATAACAAATGCTGGCAGGGATGTGGCCAAAGGAGAATGTTACTACACTGTTGGTGGGAGTGCAAACTTATCCAACAACTCTGGGAAGCAGTATGGAGGTTCCTTAAAAGAATAAACATAGAGCTCTCCTATGATCCAGCAATCCCACTTCTGGGTGTTTACCCAAATGACCACAAAAAAAAGCCCATAGTAAAGATACCAGCACCACCATGTTCATTGCAGCATTATTTATCATAGTGAAGATATGGAACCAACCCAAATGCCTCTCAGTAGATGAATGGATCAAGAATATGTGGTATATATACACAATGGAGTTCTATGCCACATCAAAAAGAATGACATTGCCCCATTCACAGGGAAATGGAAAGACCAGGAAAAAAATATATTATGTGAAGTAATCCAAATCCAAAGAAAAGTAGGTTGCATGTTTTCCCTTATTTTTAAGAACTAGAATAGTCTATGACAGTCTTAACAGGGGATCTCCACACCCAATTGCTAAATACACAGGACCATGTATAATGAAATGCATCAACATGAACTCCAAGTTATGGAAACAGATGTTATTACGTTATGTATGTATTTTTAATTTTTTCTTTCATTTCTCTTAATTTTCTGTACCTTGTGTCTTGTATATAAAATTACTCCACCAGAGGAAGGGAAAGGGAATTATAGAAACAGCAGGTCAAAGGATGAACTAATGCAACAATGACACTCACTTGACACTTCCAACTTGGGGAGGGGGGGATTAGGGAGGGTTAAGCAGGAGAAAATGAAGGATGGGGTAACATTTTTCAAAAACAAATGTAATGACTATTTTACTTATATAACTATAACCCCCATCACTTTTTCAATAAAGATTAAAAAATTTAAAAAGAAGTACAAAAAAAGAGTACTCCTGTGATTAAATAGTTTAAACTGAAACTATATTGTGAACAGATTTTAATAACTGACACCTTGAATAGAGATTTTTCTGTCAAAAAATAATATAGATCGCCAGCAAAACATGAAAATTCCCAAGTCTCATTTTAATTTAATAGGGCCAAGACATTTCCTCTTTAAAAAATAAAACAAAACTCAGAGCCTTGAGCAAAAAAGCTCAAGGACAACACTCTTCCACTTTGGAGATAAGAGTCTTACAGACTTTCCTGCCTGGGATGGCTTTGAATTGTGATCCTCAGATCTCAGCCTCCTGAGTAGCTAGGATTACAGGCATGAGCCACTGGCACCAGGCACATCTGCATTTTTGATGACTATCCAAGGTTTTTGGGATGCCATTGGCCCAAGGAGCACCCTTACTCCTAAAAGGTAAACATTCATGTAAACACCAGTCCACACACATATACAACATGTTTGTAACAGTGGGATTATTTGTATGAGGGGGCTGAGGTGTGAACAATACCAAACTACATTACATCTATGAAGGAAGAAACAAAAATAAAACTCAGTGAAGGTAGTTGAATAGTAGTGGGTAGTGGGGATGGTGAAAGTGAGGGTATCTGAGGGGTCAGTTTGACTAAAACACTGTAGAGGCATGTATAAAATACAGCAGTGACACTCGGAACAATTAGAATATACTAAAAAAAAAGAGAGAGAGAGAAGTCGAAGGAGAAGGAGGATGAGGACCAGGAGGGTGAAACATGACCTATATGGGATGTAGACATTAGTGGGAGTATTTGAGTGTGTCTTCCATTGGCTCCTGTATTAGGGCTTTGTCTCAGTGTGATGGTGTTAGGAGGCGAAATGAAAAATCTGGCACAGGGTGAATGTGGTTCAAATAATGTATCTACTTGTGTCAGAATGCAACAGTGAAGCTTGTTGAGATTGGATTGGGACTGGCAAAAGGATAGGAGAGAGTGAAGGAGAGGAGGTGAATCTGATCTAGGTACATGGCATGCAGATAGGGACATGTCAAAGTGAAAGCCCTTTGTAAAACTAGCCAATGCTAACAAGAAATGTAAAAGAACCCCAAACCGACCAGACCAGAACAGGACATCCCATCAACACATTGTGATCAAAACAGAATCAATAGAGTCCAAGGAAAGAATCAGTAAAGCTGTTAGGGAGAAGAAAACAATCACATATAAAGGAAAAGCGATCAGAATTACCCCAGACTTCTCAGCAGAGACCATGAAAGCAAGGAGAGCCTGGAATGATGTATGCCAAACCCTAAATAAAAATAACTACCAACCAAGAATACTGTACCCAGTTAAACTCTCATTCATAGCCGAAGGTCAAATAAAAGTCTTCCACAGTAAGGAAAAACTGAAACAATATATCTCCACCAAACCAGCTTTACAGAAAATCCTCAAAGATGTACTATATAGGGAAAATAATCAAGATCCCAATACAGACAGAGAAACTAACCCTAAATAGTAAACCAGAATATCAGATCAAGAAATGGGAAGACACAGCTTTCAACAAGATAGTGATAATGAAAGGAACAAATGATCAGCTGTCAATCCTAACTCTCAACATTAATGGACTTAATTCTCCAATGACAGAGGTTCATAAGTTGGATCAAAAATCAAGAACCATCTTTCTGCTGCCTCCAAGAGACACATCTATCCAGGAAAAGTAAACATCTTCTAAAAGTGAAAGGCTGGAATCAAATCTTATCAAGCAAATGGCCCCAATAAGCAGGCCAAAGTTGCAATCCTAGTATCAGACAAAATTGACTTCAAATTAAAAAAGGTAAGAAGAGACAAAGAAAGTTACTACATACTAGTAAAGGGATCTCTCCTACAGGAAGATATAACCATCCTAAATATCTACACACCAAATACAGGAGCACCCAACTTCATCAAACAAACACTACTGACTCTAAAAACACTCATAGACCCAAACACACTGATAGTTGTGGACTTTAACACTCCACTATCACCGCTGGACAGATCAACACTCCAAAAACTGAACAAAGAAACCACAGAACTAAACAATTGCATAGACCAACTAGACTTAGCTGACATCTACAGAATATTCCACCCAGCAACAACACAATACACATTCTTCTCAGCAGCACATGGAACATTCTCAAAAATATATCACATCTTAGGGCACAAAGAAAATCTGTACTAATTCAGAAGTATCAAAACCATTCCCTTCATTCTCTCAGACCACAATGGAATAAAATTAGAGCTCAACTCAAACAGCCACCACAGAAAAGCCTACAATTCATGGAGACTAAACAACACACTGCTGAACCATCAGTGGGTCATTGAATAAATTAAAACAGAAATGCAAATGTTTATGGAATTCAACCAAGATGAGGACACAAAGTACCAGCTCCTTTGGGACACAGCAAAGGCAGTACTCAGAGGAAAATTTATATCTCTGAGTGCATACACCAACAAACTGGAGAAACAGAAACTCAATAATTTAAGGAAGAACCTTAATTTCCTTGAAAGAGAACAACAAGCCAAACCACAAGTCAATAGATGGAAGCAAAAAAATAAAGTCAAATCAGAATTAAATCAAATAGAGACAAAAAAAATCGAAAGAATCAACAAAACAAAGAGTTGGTTCTTTAAAAAAATCAACAAGATCGACAGACCCCTAGCAAACCTGACCAAAAAACGAAGGCAGCACACTCAAATAAACAAGAACAGAGATGAAACAGGTAATATCACCACAGAAACAACAAAAATTCAGAACACAATAAGGGACTATTTTGCAAACCTTTATGCCAACAAATTCGAGAACTTGGAAGAAATGGATGATTTCCTAGAAAAAATTAATATCCCCAAAGTCAACCATGAAGATTTAAACGTTCTAAATAGACCCATATCCAGCAATGAAATAGAAATGTCAATAAGTGATCTCCCATCCAAGAAAAGCCCAGGTCCAGACGGATTCACAGCAGAATTCTACTAGGCCTTCAAAACAGAACTCACACCAGTATTTCTCAAACTCTTCAATGAAATTGAAAGAGAACGTTCACTACCAGACACATTCTATGAAGCCAGTATAACCCTCATCCCAAAACCAGGCAAGGACTCATAACTGAAAGAGGACTATTGACCGATTTCCCTGATGAACATAGACGCAAAAATTCTCAACAAAATTCTGGCCAATCGACTTCAACAGGTCATCAAAAAAATCATACACCACGATCAACCTGGATTCATCCCAGGGATGCAAAGTTGGTTCAATATACACAAGTCAATTAATGTAATCCACCACATCAACCGTAGCAAGCTAAAGAACCACATGGTTATATCACTGGATGCAGAAAAAGCGTTCGATAAAAATCCAGCACCCATTTATGCTAAAAGCACTGGTAAAACTGGGATTCCAGGGAACATTCCTGAATATAATCAAGGCAGTTTATCACAAACTAACAGTAAGCATAACTCTAAATGGTAAAAAACTAAAGCCATTCCCTTTAAAATCAGGAACAAGACAGGGATGTCGACTCTTTCCCCTTCTCTTCAACATAGTACTAGAATTCCTAGCCAGAGCAATTAGGCAAGAAGAAAATATAAAGGTGATCCAAATAGGAAAAGATGAAGTTAAACTTTCTCTCTTCACAGATGACATGATCCTACACCTAAATAACCCCATAGACTCTACCCCCAAGCTACTAGAGCTAATCCAAAACTTTGGCAAAGTTGCAGGATATAAAATAAACGCTCAAAAATCAATTGCCTTTCTCTATGCTAATGACCCGAAGACCGAGGCTGAAATCAGGAAAGCAACTCCTTTTGCAATAGCCCGAAAAAACATAAAATACCTAGGAATAACCTTAACCAAAGAAGTGAAAGACCTCTTTGATGAGAACTTTAAAAGCTTGAAAAACGAAATTAAGTCAGAACTAAGGAAATGGAAAAGCCTCCCAATCTCCTGGATTGGGAGGATTAATATAATCAAAATGGCAATATTGCCAAAGGCTATCTACAAATTCAGTGCCATACCCATTAATATCCCAACACCATTTTTTAATGAAATAGAAGAAGCAATCCAGAAATTCATATGGAACAATAAAAGACCTAGAATAGCAAAAACAATCCTCAGCAGAAAGAACAGTGCTGGAAGAATTACAATTCCCAACTTCAAGCTGTATTATAAAGCTATAGTAATAAAAAACAGCTTGGTATTGGTACGGGAACAGGCCTGAAAACTAATGGAACAGAATTGGAGACCCAGAAATGAACCCACAGAACTATGCCCACTTAATCTTTGATAAAGTAGCTAAAACAATAGTCTGGAAGAAAGATAGCCTCTTTAACAAATGGTGCTGGCAAAACTGGTTCAACACATGCAACAAACTAAAATTAGTTCCTTATATATCACCCTGCACCAAAATCAATTCCAAATGGATCAAAGACCTCGAAATCAAAACAGACACCCTGAAAACACTAAAGGAAGCAGTAGGAGAAACACTTGGGCTCCTTGGCACAGGACCGAACTTCCTTAACAAAGACCCAGAAAGGCTACAAATCAAAGAAAGGTTGGGCAAATGGGACTGCATCAAATTGCAGAGCTTCTGCAGGGAAAGGACATAGCTCGCAAGATAAACAGAAAGCCCACAGATTGGGAGAAGATCTTTAGGCCATTCAATGGACAAAGGCCTCATATCTAAAATATATGCAGAACTAAAAAAATTACCTTGCTCCAAAACAAAACCACAAGAACCAATAGCCCCCTCATCAAGTGGGCTAAAGACTTACAAAGAGACTTCTTTGATGAGGAAATGAGGATGGCCAAGAGATATGAAAAAGTGCTCTAAATCACTGGCCATAAAAGAAATGCAAATCAAAACAACATTGAGATTCCATCTCACCCCAGTAAGAATGTGCTATATCAAGAAAACTAACAACAACCATTGTTGGAGGGGATGTGGCCAAATGGGAACCCTACTTCATTGTTGGTGGGAATGTAAACTGGTTCAGCCACTCTGGCAAGTGGTATTCAGATACCTCAGAAGGCAAAACATAGAACTCCCCTATGACCCAGCAGTCCCACTTTTGGGTATCTATCCAAAAGACCACAAACAAAATCACACTAAAGCCACCAGCACAACAATGTTCATCGCAGCACAATTTGTCATAGCTAGAATCTGGAACCAACCCAGACGCCCCTCAGTAGACGAATTGATCAGGAAAATGTGGTACATATACACAATGGAATTTTATGCCTCTTTCAGAAAGAATGACATTGCCCCATTTGTAAGGAAATGGAAGGACTTGGAAAAAGTTATACTAAGTGAAGTGAGCCAGACCCAAAGAAACATGGACTCTATGGTCTCCCTTATAGGGAATAATTAGCACAAGTTTACGCAAGTCACAGAAGAGGATCACAAGAGTCCAATAGCTATACCCTTATGAACACATAAGATGATGCTAAGTGAAATGAACTCCATGTTATTGAAACGATTGTTATATCACAGTTGTATCTACTTTCAACGTGCCATGTGTAACTGTAGCTTCTATTATTGATGATCTTCTTATATCACCTTCCTGTGGTTGTACCTACACTATCTCTGTATCTTATCTGACTATATTTGACTATATTGGAAACTGTGTATACTAGTATTAGAACTGGGAAATAGAAAGGAAATACCAAAATTTATAGGCACAGGGTAAAAAAAGACAAACAACTACAAAAGCAATATATGCAAAATTGTTTGGTGTAAATGAACTGAACAACTCATGGGGGTCTGAAGGGGAAGGGATGGGGGGAGAGGGAATGAGGGAGGAGGTAACAAACAGTACAAGAAATGTATCCAATGCCTAATGTATGAAACTGTAACCTCTCTGTAATTCAGTTTGATAATAAAATCTTTTTTAAAAAAAACCAAAAAAGAAAAAAGAAATGTAAAAGAAAAATAGAGATGTAGGAAGGGAGAGAGGGAAGGAAGAAAGAAGGACTAGAATAAAGGTGAGAAAGCTGCATAAAACTAGTTTCCGCACTCTTTACACTGATCGTCAGCACCACTCACAATTTGACATTTGTGTCTGTCTTTGACTTGACAATATGATATAATTTGAAGGGTTCTATTTGTTCTCAAGAACCCTCCAAAATCTCTTAGAGCCTTATTCCTTGGTGACTCTTGTAATAGTCTTCTCATCTTAATCATTCTTATTTAATGTCAATTATTGTGTCTTGTCTATTTTGTCTGTGGCAGTGGAGAGAAATCCTTTGAGGAAGAGGAGAATGGCTAGATATAAAGAAAATGCAGAATCCTGTTGTAATTGTAGAAGGTTGAGCTCATCCCACAAAGGGGAGAGATGTGGTTTTGGGAGCCTTCCTGTGGTAAAATCTGGGAACCAGGAGAGAAAATAGGCATTGGAAAAATAGTGGTGCATACCAAGTGCTCTTCCTTCAGCTTCTGTCTCATTTAAGTGCTACTGTTCCCTTTACTTCTTCATTTCCGTTAAATGTCACAGAAATGCCTTTTTATTTTTGGTGTCATCTTACAAAGTAAAAATCCTTTAAAAGGAAAAAGTGAAGTTCAAATGGTCTCACCAGGTAGCCTAAGGAAATCAAAGAACAGAAATGGTTTCTTTAAAACAACGAATTATACAAGGTATTAGTTGGAAAAACTATTTTATTTCAACTCATTTGAGTAACTCACTACCTTAAATGTGTTTTCAATATAATGTATTATTGCTACTTATTATTTCTCAGTATTTATGACTATTATTTTTATGCAGTGATTATCCTTTCTTTCATCTGAGAAATTTGTGATGTAATGGGCCTTTCTGATTAGGAAACATTGTTTACTAGCCTGATTTTCCTGATTCCTTATGTGTAATTGTTTTTAGAAACGTAACATTCTTCTTCTACAGAAAAATGCTTTTCATTCATATTAATACCGTGACTGTTGAAAGAACTCTTTTCCATGACAGAGAAAAGCTATATTAATATGAAATTATAAATGAAGTTTAAATGCTAACCATAGTTATATAATAATAAAGTTACTATGTCAAGAGAAATTTGTTATAAATAACAGGAAGGCTGGAAATGTGTATGTGTGTTAATTTTAATGCCTAGGGCTGAATGCCTTGAGGTTGTTTTGTTGAAATTTATCTGAAAATTAATTCACTTGCAGCAGGAAACAAAGCAGAGCCAAGTTCTAAGGAATTTCACTTCATTCTCCATCTCACGACTGGATGAGTTCTCATCTCTACATATGCTCATAAGCTCACAACGTGTGTTTATGTAATAGTACACACATGCATGCACGTATGCATGCATGCGCATGCACATATGCACATACACACACACACACACACACACACACACACACACACACACTGTCTTGTGTGGTATACTGTTTTATCTCTGGGTGTGTTCCTTGATGATTACATAGTCCATAGCAACACAGCAAAATCAATTCAAGCCAGCAAAGATCTAACACATGAAGACTATGTAAGACTACTTTTGGTTTCCTATCAAAATAGGCAATAGGTTTTAGGAGACCCAGAACTTTACTTCCAAACTACAGGAAAAATTTGCCACCAGTATTGCAGATGTACCAAAATTCCCAGTCTGAGAAAGCCCCAGGAAAATCCAGCAGCACCAAGAACCTTTGTGCCACCACCAGACTCTGTAGTTCCTAATCAGGGCCCTACAAAAGGCCCAGGGGACCCACTGTCAGCCAACAGAACCAGCTGCACCATCCTACCCTCTTCATTCTCCAGTCTGGAATCTAGTTAGTGTGTCCACAGCAAAAAGGAAGAGAACAGCTTTGCTTTTCTAAAGCTACAAGAACAAATGGTCTTTGATTTCTTGCAGGCCCTCTTGAGCTTATCTCTCTGTTTTAATTGTGATAGTAAAACAATAAAAAAAATGAGAGTTAATTTTAACTAACATTGGTCTGTCTAGGGCAGTGAGTGGAGGTGATGTGTTGGAAAATATTAATCCAGGTTGGTTATTTAATGTTGGCTTCATTTTGAGAACACCATTGAAGGCACTTGCTCTGGACAATGAAACTGCTTAGTTATATTTTGGTTTATCGTCGGTTTCTCCTGGTAGTGCTCAGTGTGCTGATTTTACTACCACTTCCTCTTGTCATCCACACGAAGGTAGGTGACAAGTGTGTTCTCCAAGCTGCTTTACGCTCCTTATTTCTACCTTGTCCTTGCCTAGGTCAAAGCTGAATGGGTGACAATATTTGCGTTTGAAGTCAGGATGGTGGTCATGTAGTGTTTTGTTCATCTTTCTCATTTTTTGAATGGCTAATGTTAGTTGATTCGCAGTGTAATTAACTAGAATAATTAAATGTTGAGTTGGTCAGAATTATTCTCTGCCTGTCAACTCAGAGAGGAAAAGAATGAAGTAAAACACTTGAGATCTTGTCTTTCCAGTTAGCCATCAAGCTCTAGGGAGCATCTTGTCTTACAATTCTTTCCAGTGAGAATGAGAAGCTAGGGATGCCTGAGGGAAAAGAAGTAAAGGAACAGTCTGGAGTCCCAGACACCAGACAAGATGAATTTAAAGATCATTTTTGTGGTTTGGAGTGGGTTTCAGAAACTCCTGGAAATTTATTTTCTTCAGGGGAATAAAGGATACTTTAAACACATGAAGTACTTTATCTTGCTTAATCAGGAAATTTTACAAATCATGAATCCATGATATGATCATGTTTTTCATTCTCTATGTAGCACCTTTAGAGATTTTAAATTTTATTTTCAAAATTAATAAGACTTCGACTGATAGAAAAATTCACTCAATGCATTCTTGATCCCTTGGTGAAATGATTGGAATAAGCAAATGGTGAGCACTTTCTGAGTCACTCCCAAGTGTCACCTAGTGGTGAAAGAACGAGTTCTGAGTCAGGCTTTCTGCTTCAGATCCCAGACTTAGCTGTGTGGCCTGGACAAGTTGCATAACCTCCCTGGGCTCCTGTTTTCCTGTGTTTTCTCAGTCTATGATCATAGCAGGCCTTCTGTGAGTGCAAGTCTCACTGTGCTGGCTCCACAACTGGAAAATTCTCCTGGCTCCCCTCGCCCACCCAGGGCTGCACAGTCACTCCTCTTAATAAAGGAGACCCTTGCTGCTTCTGTTCTCTGACAAGCTTTACTGAAGTTAATAAAACAGAATACCATTGACTGTAATATGGTGGGCCTTCAAACTCCCTCTGAAGGTGTAGTCCTCTATCTGAGAAGCTCTGAGAGAAATGCAAGAGAGGTCACAAAAAGAGACTGACTCCAACTTCACAGCGTGTCAGGTTGCCATTTGCAAACTCCCAGCCACAGCTTCCCAGGCTGAGTTCCTATCATTGGGAATGGACAGTGTCGTGACCCTGGCTGGTACACCATGTGACCAAAGTGAGCCACAGACACAGGATTTAGATCTAGATGCCCATCCAGTCCTACTCCACTGTGAAGACTTGCTCCTGCATTTACTTCTCTTTCCAATCCTGGCTGCTCTGAGAACTGGTTGAATCCTATCATGAGCACATCTTGCTTTATTCCTGGACATCTACTGTATTTTTTAAATATTTCTGCATTTTTTTAGTCCTTATCATGGCAGAGAAAACAGGATATTAAAGTAGTCAAGGCAATCTGACACCATGACTCTATATCACCTGTATTTCTCCTTTGACATATGAATTTGGGGCATCCTAATAATCACCCAAAATTTTCAAAGACAAAAAAAATAGACGTTCTTTGAAAAATAAATGAGCTAATAAATGAAAAGCAACAGTTTAGATGCATGAATCACTAACTGGAAAGTGGATTGCTGTTAAGAAATGTATCCAGTGAATTTTTCCCCTCAAGATTCTCTGACAAACATATATTAGGTCTATGCATTAATTTCAGGTTGCACTTGTGAATGTGTTTCTCTTTTCTTCAAATCAGCTCATTTGTTAACACTCAATCATTGCAAATGAGAGGATTTTTTCCTAATACAGTAACATAATTTCAGTTTGAGGCATACTTCATCATTCAACCAATTGTTAACTAAACCTAAATACTATTTAGCTCTTACAGTGAAAGAAAGCCTTTTCTTCAGAGGATATAGGTCTATGGAGTATAAAAAATTTAAGTAGAATCCTACTATGACATGAATGCATATCAATTTACTATTAACATTTAGGTTTCTGAACAAGAGTGCTCTAGAGTTATAAAGACACAGGAATAAGTTTACTAAACACTTTAAGTGAAATAAAAAGTCAAGTTCGTCTTTTTAAAATATAGATAATCAAGATCTTGTTTCAGAGCCAGCACAGGAGAAAAAAAGTGGGACTCTCAAAAAACAAGTTGGGCCTAGTCTAGTAACTCATTCCTGCAATCCTAGTTGTTCAGGAGGGAGAGATTGGATTTCATCTCAAGGCTCTTCTAGGTACAAAGTTAGAAAGACCCAACATCAAAAGAAAGCTATATAAACTGGTGTTTGTCTGTCACCTGACCTATATGGGAAATACATAATGCCTACATAAATAGGAGATTTATGACCCAGTCTGGTCTAGGTATAAATGTGAGACCCAATTTTAAAAATCACTAAATTAAAATGACCTAAGGGTGCAACTTAAGTGGTAGAGTACCTCCTAGGCATGTATAAGGCCCTGACTTTAAACTCCAATACCACCAAAACCAGGCAAGAGAGCAAACAAAAACCAAGGTAGGCATGATGACACATACCTATAATCCCAGCTACGTGGAAAGCAGAAGTAGGAGCGTTTCAGTCCCAGTCTAAACTGGACAGAAATTCAAGACCCTATCTAAAATATAACTAAGTATACATGGGCTGATGGCATGGCTCAAGAGGTAGTAAGCTTGGTTAGCAAGTTCATCGCTCATATTCAAACCCCAGTTCTATGGAAAACCACCCAAACAACATCAAAAATCTCCCAAGAATACCATAAATTTATATTATATAAAACCAACAACAATGGATTCTTCAATATTGTTTTCATTTTTCTATTGGTTTTGGAGTTGTTATTGACTGGCTTTCATTATAGCATAATTTCCAGTCCAAAAAAAGTATCATGAAGAATGAGAAACTAAGATTTTTAAGTAATACAGAAGGGGAGGAAAAAGACCTCAATCTGCAAAACAGGGTTCCATTCTCAACACCTGCCAGCTGCTTTGCTCACATATTTGACTTCCATTAGAAACCACTTGTGGTCAACTGTGGAACCACTGGCATTTTACATTGAAGGAATCCAGGCTCAGAGACATTTCACACAACAAAATTATTCTGAACTTGGCTTTTGTCAGAACACAGGTGTTATGCTTTAAGAGTGGTTTGTTTTAGACTTTCATATTTTTCAGGTTTACTCTTGATGGCTTATTAATCATTTATTAACAACTCAGCCAATTCCCATCAGGATAATGCTCCATTCACACATGTCAAACAGCAAACAAGACTTGTCCTAACGATTTCCTTAGCTGATTTGGTGTCTCTTAAGGGAGAAAGTCGGAGCAATTCTCATCTGGGGGTAGGTCTTTAAAAACTGAGACAATGGGACCACTCGGAAGTATTCCATTTGCTGGGTCTTACAGTTCCAGCTATACAGGTTAGTCATGTCAGCTTGTCAGATATGGTGGCTCTTTCCTCATGCCTCTGTCCCAGTGCTCATGGGTGAACTGTGGCCTTACATTGGTATCTTAAAAATGTCTTCTAGTTGAAAGGAATCTTGGGGTTGTATTCCTCAATATGTTTCAGTGGGAATTATTGTAGCAAAATAAGACATATAACCCTAGACACTTTTGGGGTATGACAAGTAGAAACTCAAAGTGAATCCTTACCAATTGGGTAATATTATTATTAGGTCATTCATTGATTACAATTTTTCATATAAGAAAGACAAACAATAACCAGTAAAGAACTTACCAAAATCTGGCTATGTAGATAGATCTTTCTAACTAGCATTCATCTGAGTCTACAGCCAGTGATGTTCATTAGAATTGAGTATCTGTGCCTCTGTAGCTTCGTTGGCAGTACAGTCCACTTCTAATACACTGGTGTTGATGCACCCTTGATCAAGAATTTCTGCTTTCTTATTGATTTAATCTGAAAGCATTGGATAAACTTTTAAATTGTCATGTGAACATAAAGATATTCTTGCCAATAATCCAACATTGAATTAGAGATCAGGAGGATCCTAATTAGAGGACAGCTTGAGGAAAATATTGAGATAAGATCTCATTAATTCAGGCTTGGTGGCTCAAATCTGTAATTCTACCTAATCCATAGACAGGGAGATAATGGATCAAGTTGTGCACGGTGTGTGTGGGGTGGGGGGAATGCCAGACTCTCCATAAACAACAACGGATAACAACAACATAACTAAAGCAAAAAGGGGAAAGATTGAGGACACGAGCCAAGCATGAGTAACCTTTTGTTCTTCCTTTGTTCTTTTCTCATTTTTTCCTCCCTTCCCTTCTTCTTCCCTTCCTTCCTTCTTTCCTTCCTTCCTTGCTTTCTTTCTTACTTCCTTTTCTCCTTCTTTCCTTTCTACCTTTCTACCTATTTTCAGTAGTGGAGATTGAACCAGGATCCTGTACCTACTTAACAAGTGCTCTACAACCTGAACTAGGAAGCTATGATACCAGTCCTTTTGTTCAATTTTGGCTTTTGGTTTTGAGATAGTTCTTGCTAAATTTGCTAGAGTCAGTGTGTGTGTGTGTGTGTGTGTGTGTGTGTGTGTGTGTGTGTGTGTGTGTGTGTGCTGAGATTTGAACTTAGGACTTTGAATTCTTACTCGGCTTTGTCACACAAGGCCGCCAGTGCTCTGACATTTGAGTCAAAGCTCTACTTCCTGATCTCATATTCTTGATCTTCATATCTTCAACTCCAAGTAGATGGAATTTCTTGGTCTGAAGAAGAAATTTGTTAAATATTCCTGTACTAAAACTTGTCAAAAGCACCTTTGGCTGTGTGCCAGAGCTACAATTATGTCCTCTGTGTAACTATGTTTTTTTAGGGCCATTTGAACACATGGCAAATTAAACACTTCCAAATGCTTGGCTTTTCTTAGTATTTCACAAATCAAACACAGGGAGGAAAAAGCAGGTTGATTTGAGGAATTCTAAAGGGAAGAACTGAAGACAACCCTGTGGGTACTGAATGTATTTCTACAGATGTTTCTCAGTCCATCCATCTGATCCACTAACTACAAATTCTTTCCATAGTAAGGAGACAAGGAATCAACCACACTGGGCTGAGCAGCCTTCTCTTGGGCTTTCTGTAGAAACTAGTTTACATCAAGATACACTCCAGGGTAGAAAGTGGGAGAGCTAGCTCAAAAGAGCATCAGTGCCCCAGAACAGCTCCAGAAGGATGGAGTATGTCTTAAAGGGCTTAAAGCTGCTTCCTGCTTCTGCAGCTCTTCTGGGATGCCAGATAACTCCTTCAGGCAAGAGTTTCAAGTAACACCCCATTTCAAAATTAAAACAGAAATTCCAACTAAATAACAGAAATAAGGATATTGTATAATGAGAGTTTCGTGGTACTGTAGCATCACTGATAAACGAAAGGTAATGATTTTTATAGAAATATAAACTAGAGGAGGAAGGCATGAGGTGGAAGAAGAAAATGAAAGCGTAGGAGGAAATTTAAAAGCACTAAAACTGAAAGAAGAGACAATGGAGAAATTCCAAGAAAACAGAAGGCCTTTAAAAAAGTAAAATCAAATAATAAAATAAAAGCATTATTGGGAATATTGTTTTAAGTGTTTGCTTAGAATTATTGTAGGAATTTAAGGTAAAGGACAAAATGCTGCAAATCCAAAGAAAATGAGCATTTTAGAAATTAAAGTACATAGAAATTTTGGAGAGAAGGGAAATGGATAAAGTCGGTGGGGGGGTGTTCAGAAATCATAAGGATGGATGAACTAAACCAGAAATAACGAAATTTCACACACACACACACACACACACACGTGTTACTGGGGTTCAGATTCAGAGCCTCACACTTGAAAGGCAGTGCTCTCCTACTTCAGTCATATCCCCAGGCTTTTTTGTTGTTGTTGTTGTTGTTAGTTTACAGATAGATCATCATCCCTTCAGCCCAAGCTAGTTTGAGAGCTTAATCTTCCTACCTGTTTCTCTTACATGGCTAGAATTACAGCTGTGCCCCAATAAAAGCCCTGGCTTTGTGTTGAGGTGGGCCTACATAACTTTGTGTTGACATCAAACCAGGATTCCGCTGATTGCTGTTTTCCAAGTAATTGGGATTAAATGCATGAACCACTACAGTTGGCTTTTCATTTCATAAATATTTTCCAAGAAATGTCAGAGCCCGAAGAGTTTGGCCAAGTCAACTGCTTGCTCTTTGCACAAAGTTCAAATGCTTTTTGTTGTTTTTTTTTTGTTTGTTTGTTTTTTGCCAGTCCTAGGCCGTGGACTCAGGGCCTGAGCACTGTCCCTGGCTTCTTTTTTGCTCAAGGCTAGCACTCTGCCACTTGAGCCATAGCGCCACTTCTGGCCGTTTTCTGTATATGTGGTGCTGAGGAATCGAACCCAGGGCCTCATATATACAAGGCAAGCACTCTTGCCACTAGGCCATATCCCCAGCCCCTCAAATACTTTTTGAAAAAGTATTCACAAATACTTTCTCAGGTATTGAAAAACAAAAAATATGTGAACATCCCACTAAACAATCACCATTCCCTAATTCTTTCATTCCCTTATCCACAGATCCCTCACTTCCTGTGGTTCTCCCAGAAAAGGGCTGCTTCCCTTCACCCCAGCAAAGCTTCAAATCTTTTTTTTCAGTATAGTCACTCAATCTATGTAAAAAATCTCCTGGTAAACCTACCCTGATCTCCCTCTCTCGACTCCCATCTGCTTCCCTTGGGGTGTCCTTATCTCTGTTCCCCCAACACCAGCCTTTCACACCCTCTGCTTTTAGCCTCTCCCATCTAACTAGTATCTTAAAGATAGTGACCACATTCCATAGTGTCCCTAATCAAACATTGTTAATAGCTATTCTTTGCTGATGGAGAGAAAAACATATGAAGAAAATGTGTACCCACAGATGGACATTTAAGATTTTGCCCAATGACCCAATATCTGTCTTCCACACTGGCCTTTTCCACTTCAGCAGCGCTTCATTATTGGCTGTCTTTAGAATACCCATGACTTCCATGCCCCTGTGCCCTTCCACATGCCATACCCTCTTCCTAGAATGCCCGCCTCACCCTGTCCTTCTTGGAAGACAACGTCTGGCTGAGGTTCCATCAGTCAGTATTGCTGCTCTCATTGCACTGAGGGGCCTCCTTTATGGGATGGTCCCACCTGGCTGTAATCTTTGTCTCCTCCTGCAGACTGTAAATCTCTCAAGAGCAGGATGCATGCGGTTCAACCTCTGTCTCCTCCATCCCAGAAGAAAAGGGTTGCCACACAGGTGGTAGCAGGGACAGACCACTTTGCTGAATGGAAGGATGTGTGATGTCACGTGGCAGGAGGATGTGGGAAGGAAGCTAGATCCTTGTAGGGAAGAGGTTCAAATAGAGTGGAAAGAATGATGGAACAAGTATAGGTGCAACATGAGGGTGTCTTGTTCATTCACAAGATCATTTTTCTTACAAGAAAGCATGATAGGGGTGTGTGTGTGTGTGTGTGTGTGTGTGGGTGTGTGTGGTACTGGAGGTTGAACCCCTGGCTTCACACTTGCTCAGTAAGCACTCTGTCATTTCAGCTACAACCCCAGTCCTTGTTCTCTTTAGTTTATTTTTAAAATACAGTCTTGTGCGTTTGCCTAGGGCCATGTTGGAGCAATGATCCCCCTACCTCTGCCTCCTGTTAACTGTTATTACAGGTATAGGTTATCAAGCCCAACTTATGGAAATAGGGTCTTGGTAATGTTTATTGCCTTGGTTGGCCACATCCTAGCACCATCATGCCCAGCTTCCATGAGAGGTTTTTGCACCCAGTTTGGTAACCATAATCAATATGATGCCCATTAGATACCTCATAATAATTATTAGGAATAATTAACAACATCTCCATTTATGGTTTGAGTAAACTCAGAGAAGTTAAGAAATGTACTCAAAAACATAGAAATCCAAAAGGGATCCAGGGGATTGGAGCACAAGGTGTCTGATTTCCAAGTCCATAGATGAAAATGTCTGTAATCATACTTACACCAGGTCTTTAAAAGGTTGGGCTCATTTTACCTTCCTCCATTATTTCTCCACATGGAGAAGTCTGGATTGAGCAGCGACTCTGACCCCGGATGGACATTAGTGGTTAAGACCTAAACTTTATGGCTTTAAGCTGCTGAGATGGAGAATCTTGCCACAGTACAAACTAGCATATTCGGGAAACTTTCCCACATGGTTCATTCCTCCTAATTAAAATGACTAAGACTCTATTTTTATTTGCCAGTTGTGGGCTTAAACTCTGGGCCTGGGTGCTATTACCAAGCTTCTTTTACTCAAGGCTAGCATTCTATCACAACACCACTTGTAGCCTTTTCTGAGTAGTCTCCCTCTCTCTCTCTCTCTCTGTATGTATATATGTATATATATAAATGCATATATATGTATATCTATATCTAGATATAAATATTTTTTCCAGTACTGGGGCTTGAACTCAGGGCCTGAGCACTGTCATTGGCTTCTTTTTGCTCAAGGCTAGCACTCTACCTTTTGAGCCACAGTACCACCTCCGGCTTTTTCTGTTTATGT
Organism: Perognathus longimembris pacificus; assembly: GCF_023159225.1. Taxonomy (NCBI): domain Eukaryota; kingdom Metazoa; phylum Chordata; class Mammalia; order Rodentia; family Heteromyidae; genus Perognathus; species Perognathus longimembris. The sequence continues at coordinate 131,241,996 of NC_063162.1, read as the reverse complement.
GATACAGAGGAATCAAACACAGGGCTTCATGCATGCTAGGCAAGCACTCTACCACTAAGCCATATTCCCAGCCCTCTGAGTATTTTTTAATTGGAGATAAGAGTCTCAAGGCATTTCCTGCCTAGGCAGGTTTTAAATGGCAATCCTCAGATCTCAGCCTCCTGAGTAGCAAGGATTATAGGAGTGAGCCACTGGAGAAAAGACTTTCTTTTAAGTTTCAAATGACTGCCAATCAGTTATTCTAGATTGACTTGTAAATTGTGTGCAAAGTCCCTACCTCTTAGCAAACCCCGGGCAGTACAAGTTTGGCAAATTCCCCAAGTGATTCCAAAGCTAATCCATTTTCATTATAACACTAGATGATCTCCATGATTCTTCCCAGTTGCTATGTAGCTATGGATATTGGGTGGAAAATAAGAATTTAAAAAAATTGGTCATTGGTATGATAAAGCCACTAAGGTGCTTGTCCCTGCTTCCAGTGTTTTCTAACTGCTTACAAGAAGTGCTAGCTGTTGTTCCTTGACCTGATAAGTTGAGCTCCTTCAGAGTCTCCATCTTTCAAGATGAAAGTAGTGTGAAACATTTTAAGCTTTTCAGTTAATATAGAATCTTAAGAAGTCATTCTTGCAGTAGAGGTAGATGTATCATAGATGTATGCAAATCCCTTTACAGGTGCTGTCAGATTATGATGTTTTTCTTGTAGCTCACAGACTCAGAATTCGTGATTTTTCTCTTTTCTAATTGCTTTGTATTCATTTTAGAAAATGAATTGCAGTGGGTGAGGCCTATGCTTTGTTCTGCTTTCTTCCCCACTGTGCTGAGAGGAGATTGTACCTGCATACATGCCAGTTTATCAGCCAAATTACCCACTAAGATCAGTCAGTGTGTCCTTTAATAAAGGGAGGAATGAAAACTATTATTTTAATACAAAATTTATATTTTATTTTTATCTGAGGTTATAATTTAAAGGAAAGCCAAGGCAATTTTTAAATATTATCAGCCACATATCCCAAGAGAATTTGTCAGCCAGAATTCTGAGAGAGGAAAACAAACCATCACCCAAATTGCCTCATCATCAATGTTGTCTGTCTTTTGTACCACTTCAGCACATGCTCAGGTGCACTTCATTGAGGAGTTGAAGAGAAACTATGACAGTGATGTAATGCTGAATGTCAGTTATGAGAATTTACCTCTGCACGTAAATATGTTAGTACCAACACCATTATTGGCAAGAGAAGCAAGGGCTTTTCTGTGAAGTATGTAAAGACTGTTACACACTGGCATGAGAATTTCTTAACTTCAATGCCAAGCAAGTAGGAAGCAAAAATAAAGAAGGAAGAAATGAGAGGAAGAGGTTGCTGGACCAAGGAATCTAATAGCCAGGATAGAGTTTGAGTGTTTTATTGAGGGACCAAAATATATGACTAAGCACAATAATAGAAAGAACACAGATAAGAATGAGAGAACTTGTGGGGCAAAAGTCTCCACCAATGATGATGGGGTCAGCTCTAGTTCAAGGTCAGGAATTAAGGGCTAGAGAATGGTTTGCTTGAAGATGTGAAAGATAGAAAATAGTTCCCAGGAAACAAATACTACCCAGGCTCTGTCTGAGCCAGGAACCACCTCACTCCAGCTCCTCCAGCCAGATGACAGCAACTGGGTTGACCTAGCAAGAAGGCAACCTAGTTTCCAAGGCAAAACCCACACTGCACTGAAAATTAAGAGCTGATGGATGCTACTAGAAAGCTGCTAGATGAGGTGATATGTGTGTGGAGCAGGAAAGCATCAAAAATAACAAAAAAGAATCAAATAGTCATTTTCCTTATGCCTTCTATAATTTTATTCTTAGTAAAAAAAATCTATAGGTCTTTGATTTAAAAGCAAATAATAGTCTCATGTGTTTTAATTCTATATTCTTCCAAGAAAATATTTGCGATTGTGTCTGGACTATCTTTCTGTCACTAAAAGCTTACCAAGTGTTGAATGGAAAGAATCTTTCCTGCCCACATGAGATCACTCAATGGAGAAGTGGAATTGGAGGAACTTAACAATTGGAGTAGACTTAAAAGGATATGCGTATGATCTACCAACCAAAAAAGGAACAATTCTTAGAGTGAAAGGAGTTGTCATTCAGAAGGAGCATCTGTGTAACAGGTATAATTAAATCATCACTGCCTTGAGAAAATGAGCAGATCGTCATCTGACTCATTAAAAAGCATTCAAAGAATTCATATGCACCCATCAAACAGCCCAAGTAGCCAATGTAATCCTGAGCAAAAAGAACAAAGCTGAAGGCATTATACTATCTATCTTCAAAACACACTACAAACCTTCAGTAACCAAAACAGCATGCTAACAGTATAAAACAGATGGATGGATCAATGAAATGAACAAGGCCCAGAAATTATGCATTTACAATCAACTGATTTTAATGAAAGGTTCTGAAACACACAATGGGGAAAAGACATTCTCTTCAATAACTGATCCTGGGGAAATTAGATATCCACATAGAAAAGAATGAAATTAGTTACTTGTCTCAAATTACACATGAATGTCAACTCAAAGTGGATTAGACAGTTAAAGCTAAGACCTGAAACTATGAAACCACTAGAAGAAAACCTATAGGGAATACCTTAAAACATTAGAATGGGCAAGCATTTTTGGACAAAACTCCAAAAGCACAGGAAACAAAGCCAAACTAAATGAATGGGATTACATCAGACTACAAAGCTTCTGAACAACAAACAAAGCAATCAATAGAGAAAGGATATTTGTAACGGAAAATATTTGCAATCTGATAATGGGTTAATATCTCAAATCTATTAGGAAGCCAAATAAGGCAATAGCAAGTAAACAAATAAAAAATTTAAAGTGGGCAAATGACTTAGACATTTCATAAAAGAAGACATTCAGATGACTAAAAGTTCTACCAAAAATGTTCAGGGCTGGGGATATAGCCTAGTGGCAAGAGTGCCTGACTCGGATACACGCGAGGCCCTAGGTTCGATTCCCCAGCACCACATATACAGAAAACGGCCAGAAGCGGCGCTGTGGCTCAAGTGGCAGAGTGCTAGCCTTGAGCGGGAAGAAGCCAGGGACAGTGCTCAGGCCCTGAGTCCAAGGCCCAGGACTGGCCAAAAAAAAAAAAAAAAAAAAAAAAAAATGTTCAATATCAGTAGCTGTCAAGGAAATGCAAGTTAAAATCACCATGAACTACAACTTTACAGATACTAAAACAGCTACAGTAAAAATAACAAAAGGTAACAAGTGCTAGAGAGGACATGGACAAGAAGAAACCCTTGTGCTCTGCTGGTGGGAATGCAAATGGATGTAGCCAGCATAGAAAACAATATGGCAGTTACTCAGTTACCCAGTATAGATGAGTGGTGTGCTAGAGACTAAACAGGAGGGTTAGCCCATGACTCTGGCTTTGTGCGAGAGAATGAAATAATCAAAATGGGTTCTTGGGAAATTATGATTTCGAAATGGACTTACCTGCAGTGCAAAAGTTGATAGAGACAGAGGGGCAGATTTGAGTTAGAAAATGCTGGAGAAATAAATAGGACTACCAGGAGACAGGTTCATTCTGACCCATTTTGTCTCTGAAACCTAGTTTCTTTCAAGTATCAGAAAACACCAAGTTGTAAGGAAGAAATTTTGAGTTAACATAGGTTCTCATTTCAAGAAAATACAGACTCCTCCACAGACATCTTAAATTAAACTAGTATTCACAAATTCTCTGTAGAACACTTTAGAAAGCCTGAGTCATAGCTCAGCTTTGTTTTGCTGTTTTATTGTCTGTCAAGACCATAGAAGCAGATTCTGTAAAACAAACAAACAAACAAAAACAATGTCAATATCAAAACACCTTTATTCTTTTTATTTTGAAAAGATAACACAATAAAGTTATGACACAACCTTGGCTTACTAAGGATGTCTTAGAGGAAATCCCGTGAGGGCATAGAGATGTTGGGAAGTCAGCACTGAGACCAGAACACTGAGACTGAAGAAGATAAATCAAAGGGTCACAGAGGAAAAATTTGTATAAGCCTCCAATCAATACCCCAATAAATCCAAATGGCAATGTTTGTAAATTTTCCTATGCAACCCTGAATTTCCAGGGAGTCAGCAGTGTGAGAGCAAAACAAGCCATAGAATTGATGCTAACCTGTTGGCATCTCTGGGAACATTCTAGTAGGTTTCATCACACAATTTTCTTAAGTCATAAAACATGATAAACTTTCACCCCTTCCTAGTGTTCCACACCACTAAATCTAGGGTTCAATACTAAACAACAACAGATTCTATTGAGTCACATTCCTGTCCTCTAGTATCTCAGCTGTCTTTTTCAAAAGGCAATTTTTTTTCACTTCCTGGTTCCTGTGACTTAAAAGTTGGATTTAAAGTTTACTCATATCCTTCCTCTTTGTAAAGCACAGAAAAAACTTTCTCTATGACTCGTTTCCCCATTTACTTAGAAGGTAGGCCTGCCTGCATGGGTCTCACCTACGCAGGCACCAAAGAATGCAATTAGAAGGCAGATGGCGGTCTGACACTGAGAAGTTAATAGCTTGACCATTTCTACCTCTCTTCAGTACTGAGAGTACATGATGAGGTCAAACTTGGCTGAGCACAAACATCTATATGCACTAATACAAGCACAGAAAAATTGATTATATGACGTTCATGTGGAAGCAAATGTGAAACTTAATATGCGATTTTCTCCCTGTCTGTAGCCACATTTATTAGGATTTTGGGGCCCTCAGGTCTCCTCAAATTTACCATTATCCATGAGTCGGCATGAGAGCTTCTTCTGTGACATAACTCTGCTCAGCAAATGTGGTGGTAACTTGTATGATCATTTCTGCTTGCCATCATTTTACCTTGCATTTGCCTTCCTCCTTTCTAGGAAGCAGAATGTGCCTACGTCCTCTTTGTGGTTGCCATATTGTGGATCACAGAAGCTTTGCCTCTGTCAGTCACAGCTCTACTTCCGGGCCTAATGTTTCCCCTGTTTGGGATCATGCCTTCTACAAAAGTAAGTTCTCCTGTAATGACATCATTGGTACATTCTTTATTTTGTCTGGTAATATCCATGGAGTAAAGTCATTTTTGAAAAAGAGCCATAATCCTTTTGCTAATGGCTTCCCCTTCCCCCCCACCCCACCCCCACACACTTCCAATGAACCTTCACTTTGGGATTTCACATATTTGTCACTATTCGAGTCTCCTCCATATGTAGGAAAAATGCGTGTTTTGTCTTCTCAGCTGGTGTTTCCTTCCCTGCACAAAAGGAGCATCGTGCTCACTTTCTGCCTAAGCTTTCTCTGTTGATCAGAATTTGATCTAACAGTGTTGGAAAAGCAATTTCTTTTGTTTTTAATGAAGAAAAAGCTTCCCTGTTTTCTTTTCCAGAAACCTGGCATTTCAAAAGCTAAAGCCAAATTAACTTTCACGTGTATTTCTATTTGGTTCTTACTGAGAGGAGTTTATTCATGCTGAGTGCTGGGTTTTTGGGTTTTTTTTTAACCTTTATACAATCTAAGGCTACCCATCTGAAGAAAATGGATTCAATTTCCCATTAAAAGCATGAAATGAACTGAAACAAGAATATCAGTCTCCATGCAGTCTTTTGTCATCCAGCAAACAAAACCTGCCTAAACCACAGCTAAAACATTCTCAGGGAAGATGTCAAGTTTAAGTTCTCAGTCAGTGTAATTTATCATTTTTGGGATTCGATCTTCTTGCCTTCCTCGATCACTGTTCTCATTAGGCTTATCTATCTTTTGTGGGGGTGGATATTTCCTTTTGAATTATCCCCTGATTATAGTTCTTCCTATGAGAGAAGTTGCCTCATTGTTCTTCCTCACTTTGGAGTCCACATCTTCTTTTCTTTTTTACATTCTTGAATCCTTCTCTATTTCTCCTGTTTATTTCTTCCCATATATCTCTTTTTTTTTTGCTATTCTTACTCTTATTTCATTTATTTTTTGTGGGCTTATATGAGTTATTCTCTTTCTTATTATCATTGTTTTGGAAGATGGCACAGATAAGGCTGAAGTTCTACTACTAAAGAATCACAAATCACAAATCTGAGTTTCTTGAGCCAGATGACATGGCACCTGCCTTTAGTCTCATCACTTGAGAGGCTGAAGCAGGCGGATCAGAAGTTCAAGGTCAGTCTGGGACTACATCATGAAACCCACAACAGCCACAATAAAAACAAAAAGAAAATCTAGGCTTCTTAATATTTCCACATGCCACCTCTTTGTGGTGCATAGGGACTCCCTGAGAGGCAGCAAATTTGTTAATGCCAGTGTTTGCAGTATTACTGTGGCTGGGATGCTTATCTAAAAGTCCTTTATCCACAACTTTGACAGTCTCAATGGTCATAGCATCCCTGTCTTGGAAGGAAGTTCACTGCCAGCTCTCATCTGGGGTAGTAATCCTTTCGACAGTCCTCTTACAGAGAATACCATTCAGTGCCTCAAGGCATTCTGAGCTGTAGGCCTCCAATACCCCACAAGAAAAATTATACCAGTTTGGAATAACTTTCAAGCAATTCAGCTCCATTGAGCACACGTCTGAAATTCAATGATGTTGATCTATTAAACTTGCATCTAACATCTACATTTCTGCAAATAAATTCTCGCTTGTGCATGCCAGTATTGCTTGAATTTTTAAAATGAATATGATTCCTACCCCCAAAGTTTATGATTTGTAGAACTCAATTCCCACTCTCAAACTTTCTACCTCTAACTCTATTAGTACCATCTCTTCCCAGAACAAACCTAGTTTGTCAACAATACTTAAGAATTAAGTTAGTTAGTAAATGTCAGTTCTATTCATATATGCTGTATAGTATTGCTATATTTCTAGAACTAGATCTAATGACTAGATCACTCCAGAAGCATTGAAATCTGGCAGAGGTCAATGACTCTGTCCGCTCTAATATCGTCGTAATTTTATTTTAAACTTTGTATGACTTAAAAGACAAAAGATCAGCTTAGCTGAAACTGTTGGGAAGTAAAAGCACTTAGAACTGTTAATGTGGACAACTGCTTTTCAGTCTTGTGATTCTCTTTCCAGACACAGTAACTAACTTTTAACCTACAAATAACTGACCAAAAATACAAAGCATCAGGAAAAGCCCTGCACTTAAAATTCAGTACTTACCCTAAATACTTAATTAATCTTATCATGTCAGTTAAAGCTATTTTTATCACCCCAAAGTGGAACATGAAAAAGCCATACAATGCAAGGGTTGTTTTAAAAATCAAATAATAATTCAGACCAGGGTTCAAGAGATATCAAATATATAACTGACAAATTGTGAAGGCAGAATCAACATACTTTCTTGTTTGAATTTTGAATATGATAGAAAGAAGAGATTTAAGGATGCTTTCTAGATTTTTGACTTGCTCAATGACAAAAATCTTGTAAAATGAGAAAGGGGAGGACTAGTGTAGGTTTATTGTAGAATAAAGGTTGACACCCAGAGCTCAGTGCTAGACATGTAATTCTGAAGTGGCCCTTGTTCATCTAAGTGAAGATGTTGAGTAGAGGTGGGTGTAGCTCTAAAGTTCAGAGTTCACGAGAGGCAGCTGATTAGGACCTGAGATCACATAAGGAGAAAGTAAAGATAAACAAGCAGAGAGGACAAAGAACAGAGCTCTGGATAATGAAGACACAGGTAGAAGGGAACCAAAGAACACAATATACTTTTTAAGAAACATTTAATTAAAAAACTTGATGTGGTGTACCACTTAATGCTTGCAGCTTCTTGTTTGACTTGTACAAAGATTGATCAATGGACAAATCATATAGCTATAGAGAACTCAAGAGCTCTGTTCTCAGAATTCTGTTTTTTGATGAAATTCCATTTGGGTATTGAAATGAAAGTCCATTTGTCGTGCAAATAGATTTCAAGTCTCATTAACTTAATTCCATCTATTTTGCACACCCCAAATAGTTCCTTTCTTCTTCTCTTCCTTTTTGCTTTCATTTCTTTGAGATAGCCAAACTCTCCTCAGACTCACCATCTTCATGTTTCATCCTCATGTCCTGATGTGGGATTATAGAGGTGCATTATTTGTTCTCATTTATTTTTTCTTAATGATACTATGATTAAGAATATAGAATGTATTTAGAGTTGCATTCAAACACATCCACATACCTATCTCTCAATAAAACAGAAAGATGTGTAGTTGAAGGTCTTTCTTATGCAATACTATCTTTCTTTTCCCCACACCAGCATTCATGGTCATGGAATTTTAATTGGAATTTCAGGTGGCATCCGCATATTTCAAAGATTTTCACCTGTTGCTAATTGGAGTCATTTGTTTAGCAACATCGATAGAAAAATGGAATTTGCATAAGAGGATCGCTCTGAGGATGGTGATGATGGTAGGGGTGAATCCAGCATGGTAAGTCCCATGTTTACTACATCCAGTGTACTTTCTGAACAGACCTTTTTGTGCAGGGCAAACATTCAAATAACTAATGCACATCCAGGGACTTGCTTATGTAAGAGTGTAGTTCATGACTTTTTTCTCTGTAGATATGAAAGTGATATAAAGTATGCTTGAGTTGTAGGAGGAAACAAAAAACAACTCTCCTTTCACTGCAGGTCTAATTACAGGGAGACTGGAATAAATGCACAAAACTCTCTCACCTTAATGCACCAGTGGAGTCAAAGATGAGAGAAGCCTTGAACCTCAACAGGCAAGATTGATAGACTTCAGAGTAGATTTCATTCCTATCTTGTTTATTTGGCTGATTACACATGCAAAGCTTGTTCAAGAGCATCCTTTATCAACAGAGAGGATGTTGTGAGCCAAAGACAAAGACGTTTCTGACAAAATACAAATGTGTGCAGAAACATTCCAAGGTGAAGGTTTTTCTTTTTAAATCAATTGTTGCAAAGTGAAACAATCAATTAGGAACTTTCATCTATGCCTGAAATTACTCACTTGACTGATTTTTTCCCTTTTTTTCTCTACTAAATTAATTGCCTAGTTTGGTTTTATTCCACCTCTTGTTAAGAACATGAATGTAAGCTAAGGAAAATCTCCAGTGTCATAATCATTTGCATAATGATACTTGCTTTAAGGCCTTAGGGAGTTCTTCCCTTCTCATATTTCTTTGAACAATAAGAAAATTTTATTGACTCATGTTGCACAGTTCTTCCTAGGCTATTGTCACGTTTGTGTTGATCGTGAATGGAACAAATTGTTTCAGTAAATACTGAGTGTGTGCATGTGTGTATGCATATATGTGTGTGGGTTTTACATATGTAGAATACATATACATACATATGTAGAATATATATGAAAATGTGTCATATATATGAATCATACAAGCCTAATTTGAAAAGAATGTTACTTAAAATTTTTATAACATATATGCATTTAAGGTACTTTATTTTTTAAAGTAATATTCTGTCTCATGCTTCTTGGGTTTAGAGAAAAATACATTTTCTTTGACCATCAATTCATTGACCCAAACAAGAAGGTACTGTACTATGTAGAAAATGTCACTAGTGATATTTTCACCAATGAAAAACCTGTATCTTATATGAAGATTTCAGATCCTTTAGCATCTATCAGTTAAAAGTGCTTCTGATATTCTTTTTATTAAGAATCTTTTGGCTTTCAGCAGATGTCGGCAAAGGTTTCTTTTACTTGGCTTCACACATAGAAAATATTCACCATATCCAAGTCTGAAATACAGTGTGGAATTGTTCTTGTAAATCTATTTTTAAAAGAGAGCCAGAGAATTTCAGAAATAAAACTTTAGGGAATGATGTGTTTCTGAATGATTTTCTAGAGCCTCCTACTCAAAGGAGACCATGCCTTTTTCCCAAATGTGATTTTCAAAGTTTAAAGACATGGTTTAATATCCTAAGACGTCTTAGGTATGTTACTTTTAAGAACAAATTATTTATATGAGAAAAGGCAATGTAATAAATCCAGTGTTTGACAACAGGAAGAAATGTCAGATTCAAGATAGCATAAATGATAGTATCTATAGACAATTCTGAAACCTCATTTTAGCAAGTGTTCATAACCATTTTCTCTACCCACTCTATATTGAACCACAGTGTGATGGAGTATGAAGACATATAAATATTAATCACTCTCCTTGTGCTTTTGTTTTCTTGACATGCATACTAATAAGCAGCATTAATATCAACTACAAAACAAGCAACTCTGTATTTGAAAACTGCTTGCACCCTTGATTTTTATTAATATTTTTAAAATTGGTTATGCTAAAGGGGATATACAGAAAGGCTATAGTTATATAAACCAGGTAATGAGTACATTTCTTTTTGAACAGTGTCACCTCTTCCCTCATTTTCTCCATTTTTCCCTCCCCAGCCCCGGCCACAACATGTTGCATAGTGTCATTTCAACATAGTGTCTAGTGAGTATTACTCACTGTTTTTACCTTGTTTTATTTGCATCTGAAGTGAGGTGTTCATCTGCAAAGAGAACTCCAATTTTAGGCTAATATTATAAACTATCATGCCATATTCCAACTTGCAGTCTGGTATATACTTAATAACTTCTGTGTTTTTTAAGCGAGAATGTTTATGGTTCTCAAGGAGACAAATCCCTTACGAACTCCACTCTTACATGAGCAACTTTGATTTCTGCTTGGCTCTGACTACACAGAGTTCACCATCTGGACAGAAACTTAACTTTTGATAATTTGGGGAAAAAATGGACTCCCAATTCACAAATAAAATAGTTTTTAAAACAAATGGATTAACACTAAGCTAGTGAAGCTAGCACACACAGCTCCACACTAAAGACTCTCTCATTTCAGGCTGACGTTGGGGTTCATGAGCAGTACTGCCTTCTTATCAATGTGGCTTAGCAACACCTCTACTGCTGCCATGGTGATGCCGATTGTGGAGGCTGTGGCACAGCAGATCATCAGTGCGGAAGCAGAGGTTGAAGCCACAACGCAGATGACTTATTTCAATGAATCTGCCACCCATGGACTGGAAGTTGATGGTATCATGTGTTGATCTGGCCACAGTGGGGTCTAATAATTTGGGCAATAAGCATAAGCTCAAGAATTCTGGGATACATTTTGAATGAGTTCTCTAAACATGCATGGTGTACATTGAATTTTCATCTTTCTAAAATCCCCAACAGCTATACAAAGGACTTGTGTTATATAACTGTGCTAACCTTAATTTTAAAGTTGAATATTCTCTGGGAGAGGGGAGGAAGGAAGAATGGCTTTCATACTATCTAGCCATTTTGATGAACTACTCCTTCATATCTTTATTAGTTACTCTGACCTGAAATGAATTTCTTACATAATAGGGGACCCTTTAATTTCCACATTCTATTTGGATATAATAACAAATCTCACTGTAGTTATTTGTGGTTCAGATGAACAGCTTTGAGGCAATGAAAAAATGTTCCTATAAAATGTGCCTATAAAATACTTAGTTAAAATGAAATTTACGTCAATAAAAAGTGAATTTGTTTTTAAATTTGTTGTAATGCATCCATCTTTGTCTGCCCAATAATAGCTTTCATATTTAGATTGTTTTCATTTATTTAATGTTTTGCAGAAACTGTCATTGGACAAGAAACAAATGAAAGGAAAGAGAAAACAAAACAAGTTCCAAGGTAAAGAATATTGATATTTTGATCAGGATTTTTCAAACTATGTGTTAGTAGAATTACACAAGGTTGGTTTATTTTTCAGATACAGTAATGATGCTGAGAAAAATTCAAACAAGGTGGAGATGGAAAAGGTATGTTAAATTTACTCTTCCTAAACAATTATACCTGAAATTATGTTAGAACACAGTTTGACACACATTCATTCTAAAAACTGTTACTTCTTTTTTGTCTAAAATATCATTTTGCATGACTAAGTCAAAGTATGGTGTAATGTTTTGTTAAGATTTTGTGGCTAGACTGAAAAATGTCCACACACAGGAACCACTTTTGCCTGTGAAAGTATCGTCATTATTTTCTCCTTTTTCTAGGATCATGGTTGTCGACAGCCAATATATAGTTTAAAGAAAGATAGTTCTCGTCTCAGAATATGGTTTCATTTTCTGGTTAGAATCTTGCTGATCAAATAGCTCAACTTTTACTGGGAACATCCTTACTGCTTCCAGATAAAAAATTTAGAAAAACTCTTTTTCATTCCTTTATGAGTATTCACATGGTCTTAGAGTTTCCATTGCTCTAAAAAAAAATTCAGTGCTGGATTCTTGAGTTGTTTCTGTCAAAAAACAGTGAAAGAGTTGCAGTACCCCTTCCAGACAGTAAAAGAAAGAAGGTAGGGGATCTTTGTAAACACTACCCTATAATCCATTTCTCCAGAATAAATCAATGTATAAACATTACACTGATTACCTTGGGAGCAATATGTCTCAAGAACCTTGAAAAGTAATCCTGCATAGAAATGCCATAGTGTTAGGAATAGGAGAGTAAGTTACATGTTACTTCCTCAAGCTATAATGTATTAGCATACAATTCAATGGAGAAAAAATACACTTTTGTTTATAGAAATCTTCAAGGAAAGAGTAATTTATGATAAAGAGAACACAGAAGCAAAGCTAAGGCTTAGGCCACTAACTAAATATACATTAAGGAGTTTTAAAAGAGAAGTTGCATTTATAGTTATAAAAGCATTCTAATCTTCAAGGCCAGAAATGATTCTCTAAAATCATTTAAAAATAACAAGTAAGCTAGATGTGCTATGGAATGATACATTAAAATTGATACAAAAATTGAGAGGTGTAAGTAAAAAAAATGTACAAACACTTAATAAGGAATGTAAATGCACTCAGTAACTTGCTTGCTGATCTCTTAGGAAGCTAACTTTCTACTACAATACCTGTATTTTGGGTCAAGGCTCTTCAACTTGATTTGAAACCTATGTCCTAGGTATTATACGATATATTGATGAAGATCTCTGCTCTTTATTGTAAACAGTTGAGAGCCTAGTGGGGAATATAGACTTGAAAAAAAAGTCCAAGAAAAAAAATGTCTGACGCGAACACTACAGGAAAGATGTGCCTGGAAGCCCCACTATTTAGAAGTGGGAGCCATCGGCGTAATTTGTATATAAGATGAGAGGGAGATGAGATAAAGAAGGTTGAGTCTGAAAAGATGATGATGTATGCCAGCCCAGAAGCTCAACTTCCTGAGCATAGGCACAAATCTTAACACACTGCTTAAGATTCTACAACATTTTATTACCTGACATAGAGCTGTGTTCAATAAACATTTATCTCTATTCATTAGTGAACGAGTGAATACAAAGTGTGAGAGAAGGCTTACACATACCACTCGAAGTACACTCACTGAAAGAACTCTGTATAAAGAAGGCTTTCAGGAAACATGGCAATATAGCTAGAGATGAACTGCTGCAGTGGATGAAACACCTCGATAAATTGTCAGCTCATCAGTTGATTTTATGGGAGCAGGGGGGCTTGGAGTTGGTTGGGCAGCATGGTGAGTTATGCATTTGGGAGCTTACTCTGGCAACAAGGTCAAGGGCAAAGGAGTGTGGCCTTAAGTGGTCTTTTTGATCAATCAGACATCAAGGCTTGGAGATAGGAAAGTATAGCAAATATTTGCCCTACTCCAATTATGCAAAGGTAGACTAGGATGAAAAAGATTGGGATGGAGAATGCAGAGGGAGGAATAACTTTTCCATGGACAAATTAACATAGCTGGGTTACCAAGATTTGTTTCTGTGTTTAGAACAAAGGAGCAGGACTTGCAATGAGGATTCTATGGTCATCTTTGGAAACCCATGCTTAAGATTTCAGCTGTATGTAAAAATTATGAAATTGGGAACAACTTTTTTTCCTGTGGAAAATGATTTTTAAAAGAGATTGAAATGTACCATGTGAAATTATGCCATTCTCTTTTGTCTTTCTTCCTCGTAGTTTTACCTTTGGTGTCACTGTAATTGATTTTGTTACCCTGGGTATTGTATATATGTTTATCAGAGCTAGGGAAGGGAAGGGGAACATCAAAATGGAGAGACAAAGGGTAAAAGGCAAACCAGCACAACAGTAATACTTACAAAACTACATGCTGTAAACCAACATTACAACTGGAGGGGGGATGTGAGGAGGGAAAGTGGGAAAAATGAAGGAGGTGGTAACAAGTTGGATAAGAAATGTACTCGCTGCCTTACCTATGAAACTGCAACCCCTCTGTACATCACTCTGACAATAAATAAATCAATTAAAAATGCAAAAGAGATGGAGGAAAGTAACATTTTAGATATTATAAGATATCTAAGATATATATGTGTGTGTCTGTTATATATTATATAAATATTTTTTCTTGCTAAGCAAATACTCTAGCACTGAACTGCAACCACAACCCCAGTTAAGACCTTTTTTCTTTAACAATTAGAGCTGTCTTTTGAGGAATACCTATAACTATGGTTCACATTGCAGTTATAATTAGCCACACCTGTTTTTGTGTAGTTTTCACAAGATAATTTAACACTAATTGGTTATAGAAAAACCTACATCTACTTTAGCTGTAATACATATGATATATTTGTATTCATAATGTTTTGGTTTGCTTTGTATTTGAAGTAGATGTGGGTTTTGTTGAATTACAAAAAATCCTATGTAGGTCAACACTGAATTTGATCTGCAAGTGAAAATACCATAAATATTACTCTATTGAGGGAAAGTCAAAGATGAGGGGGGGAAATGACCTGAGGGGTTGAGATTTTTTCATAATTTTACCACCATAATTTTTACCACACAGCCATATTCCTGCAAAAAATTGAATTTGATTTCTAGTGAAAATTAACTGTAATTTTATTCATTTAAATCCCCACTTATTGAGTATAAAGTTAAAGCAGTTTTCCTAATTTAGTTTAAATCTCTCTACTAACACAATTAAACCAACTTAAGATAAATAGCTTACTTCATCTTTCAGAATTGCAGCATTTCTTTCTAAGGCAATAACATGCACATGATCTTTACAAAGTTTACTGTCTAGTAAGCAGATAGCCTCAAATAAACAAATGAAAATTAAGAATTGCTCCCAAATTGTAAAGTTGTTTGTAATAATGATAGAGTTTGTTAAGAAATATACATTTAACATTTGTTCTGATACTAGGTTATTAGTGAGGCATAATTGAACTTCCCTATTGAAGTGAAATCATCATATCCCAAATCCTCCTTCTTAGCCTTACTCCCGCCTAACTTTTCTATAGCACGTGTTGCCTTATAAATTATATGACTTGCTTAATTTTTCCTTAATGTTTCCTCTACTAAAATGTAAGATCTCTAGGTGAAGAGATTTTTGCACATTTAATACTTATCTCAAATATCTGGAACAGTGATGCTACTGAATAAATATTGAGTAAATACTTGGGGAGTGAATGAATAATTTAAATAATATTTTCTCAAAAATTATCATTATAACTGGGTACTGGTAGTTCATGCATGTAATCTTAGCTACTCAAGGGGCTGCAATCTGAAAATCATGGTTGGAAGTCAGCCTGGAAAAGAAATTCCATGAGACTCATACCTCCAATTAGCCTCTCAAAAGCTGGAAGTGGAAATGTGGCTCAAGTGCTAGAGTGCTAGGCTTGAGCATGAAAGCTCAGAGACAGCATCCGGAACCAGAGTTCACGCCCAAGATCAGCACTAATATATATATACATATATATCTATAACTCATGTTGTATAAAAGCTATTGTAAGAGAAGAAAATACTTAAAGGTAGAACTATAAGTCAGATTGATTTCACTTGGAATAGAAAGATGAAAAATAAGTGCTAGAGGCTAAAAATCAAAATTTAGATTCCAAAGAGGAAATCAAGTTGCTAGTTCATTTTCTCTCCTATAAGCATTAGTATTATTTAAAGAGATTCCCCAATTCCTAAACCTCTAGGCATTTTCCAATGAATGAAATTAGGAACTCAGTGTGCTTTCATTGAAAAATCTGAGATAATTGTTTTTCGTTCAGGTAATACAATCTGTTGTTCCTTAAGGGGAAAAGTTCAAAGCCACAGACTATCCTTGAACAAATTGTATCTTGCTTTTAGTTAGTGTTATTTAGTCTGGGGCAGGGGTGAAAATCCTTTTTGCTGAAAATGAACATTTTTAAGACAAGTTTTTAGTATTTTCTAACACGTCAAAGACCCTAGTGAGCACAGCATTAAATATGGTTCTCATCGTTAGCAACCAGACACGTTAATTTTGCCAATCCTAGAAACATCTGGTAGAACCAGGCTCTACAGGCAAATTTCTTTCCTTGAATATACTCCTATTCTCTAGATGGGATGAAATTTTGGGTAATCAAGGCAATAACAACCCTACTCAGCCCCCACTCGACACACTTCTGCTGTCTCTTACTCAAATCTTCCTCAAGAATTAAAGCAATATTATGACAGGAATGACGCTTGTGGATTCTGATTCACGTGAAAGTCCTAGTGCTGCAATTCATTGTTTTTCAAATAAACATTTTATTATTAAATTGGCTACCCATAATATTATTTCTTCCATACATCTTCCCATAGGAGTTTTCAAAATGTAGTTTTTCACATTCCATGTTATTGAATTATTATCTAGCTAACAGCATAAACCCAGCCATGCTAGGAGCATCTGCAGTGTAATCAAACTATACCGCACACCTCCCACACAACATACTTATTTGAGTACTGTCATTTGTTTTTTGAAAACAGCGGCAATGTGTTTCCATGAATCTTGCAGTGGTATTCCCTAAAAGAGGAGTTATTTACCTTATCCTACACTTGTACTTTATGTGTTTTGGTGATGAAATATTTCACTCATGAACACATTTTAAAATGGACCTGAGTATTTTAAAGAATAATTAAGCAAGAAAAATAGAATATATTAACCACACGTTGGCTTTAGAAAAAGAATATAAGTTTCTAGAGGTATCTGTGAGCCTTTATTTGGTTCCATTTTCCTTCCTCATCCAGTTGCTCTTCCTTCTTTGTAAACATTGTTTTGAATTTTGTTAATTATTCTCTTTTCAGTTGTTTCTCTTTTCATTTGTCTGCATTCGTTAGGGTATGTGATTTGTCACTGCAACAAATATTCTGAATAACCAAAGTTTCAACAAGGCAGGCAAAAATAGGCTGTGTCATGGTTTTAGAGTCAGGAGGACCCTAACTCTTGTTATTTCTGCTCTACCATCCTTAGCTTAGTTTTGAACTAAATAATCAAATTACATAGTAGCAACATTCAATTTTTAAATGTCAAAAAGTGGGAGTAAGAAAAAAACGTGTTCATGAAACAGTTAAATATCCAACTGTCTTTCCCAATTCCACATAGATGTCATTTTTTCTCTCCAGCAAACAGAAGTACAATGTTTAGGCATGGTCATATGGAGCCAGGTACAGTTCTTGGTCAGGGGAGGATGTCGCCATGAAAATAAGGGCTCCTGGACCGAATGTTGAAAACGCTGCCTTCCATTCTCCCTGGACCAAATCTGTGCTCTTCAGGATTGATCTGGCAGGGGACCAGAGATCTTCCCTAGAGAATGCAATCAGCACAAGAGAAAACATAAAAATATATTGACACTACAGTTTTCTCTAAGAGGCCAATATGATGACACCAAAGCAGACAACAAACCCCCAAACCCTCAGGTAGAGTTTCTAGGCAGCTTTCCATTGCTTTAAATATGAGCAAACAAACAAAAAAACATTAGGTAACCAAAGAAAGCCTCAGGCATGAAAGAGTCTCAAACAAAGAAAAAGAAAAGAGCTACTTGCAGAAAATGGTGTATGTGAAAATGAGTAATATATTCAGAGAGATAAACAAAGAAATTACATAAAATACAAGTAGCATTCCATAAAGGCCAAGTCCTGAGAACTCATGTCTGTTATCCAAACTACTCAGCAGGCTGAGATCTGAGGATCATAGTTCTAAGCCAGCCCCAGTAGAAAAGTCTGTGAGCTTCTTATCTCCAATTAGTCATCAAAAAAAAAAAAAAAAAAGGCTGGGGATATAGCCTAGTGGCAAGAGTGCCTGCCTCGGATACACGAGGCCCTAGGTTCGATTCCCCAGCACCACATATACAGAAAACAGCCAGAAGCGGCGCTGTGGCTCAAGTGGCAGAGTGCTAGCCTTGAGCGGGAAGAAGCCAGGGACAGTGCTCAGGCCCTGAGTCCAAGGCCCAGGTCTGGCCAAAAAAAAAAAAAAAAAGCCAAAGTGGAGCTGTGGCCCAAGTGATACAGAACTAGTACAAAATGTGTGTGTGAGATATATTTTTATATTTGTACTTTATGTAAAGATATAAAATATATGACAAAAGGAAAATTTTGTAGACAAAATAGGAAGTAGTAACATCAAGAAAACAAGAGCTTTAAGTGAAGAATACAGAAAATAGGAAATGCATTAAAAATGCAAAAATATTTTCATAATGGAAGAATACAGTTTTTACTTTTATCATTAGAGGCCCACTGGTTGTCAGCATAGTGAATGAATGTGACACACACAGGACTGGTCTATCTCAAATCATTGTGATTCCAGAATAACAGAGCATATCGTAAAATCCTATGGAAGGGCAAGAAAAGCCATTTCTAAAAAATGACAAAAAAATAAGAATGTTGAACACTTCTTACAGCAGTGCTAGAAATGTGAGGGCAATAGAAAAAAAAGCCTTCAAAACTTGAGTATCCAACCAAAACAGCAATGAAGTAAGAGGTTATGCTTGTATCTTACTTTCTGTAGAGCCAGGAGGAAAAATGATCAGCTTTTGGACAGGCAGAAAGGTGCTGGAAGAAATATCACTCAAACAATAGAAGTGGAGGATATTTGATGTGGTTATGCTGTTCTTTCACTTGATTGTTCTGAGAGAATATTTAAACAATTAGAGAAGACTTGGGTCTGATTTAGTGGTATATCTTTTAAAAAGTAGGCGAGTTGACAAGGATAAGAAAAAATATTTGCTTATACATATACATCACATGACTGCTCTTTTAAAAAATCTCTACCCAACTTGAAACATTGACCTGCTATAAGCAAAGCAATGCACAATGTTAGGATGAGGGTAGCCTCAAAGCTTGAGTTTATTCAGTGAAGAAAGTTATGGATAACAAACATAGTGGAAATTTCATTCCAACTTCTTACATCTGACAAGTTAACATATGAAATGACATATTATTAAAGCGAACACAAATATAAAATGGCTGTGGTAAGCAGAAGATGGCTAGGAGGAACAAATGCCTTTTTCAATTATCCTTTCATAAGTTCTAATCATTAATAGAAAGCTTAATGTTTTCATGCCTTATGCAGTTTTAAGGAACTACATCTATAGCCTTTATGGAAATCATTGGTTTTGCTCATGTATGTTATTATTAGCACCCAAGCTTACAAAGGTGTAACTTGATCTTGAAGTCTACAACCACTGCTACTAGGTGGAAGCAATGAGTTGTATCTGGGCTGCAGGGTCCCTGAGGGGGGTGTCTGTGTGATGATGTCATAGGCTGCTACATTCGGTCATGCCCTAGTCAAAATGTTTTCAATTACTTGGAAGAACATGCAGAAGGATGTTGTGTATGTAGAATAATGAATCATGGACAGAATAAACACTGAATGTAAAAGAAAGCATGATGATGGTATCAAACACTATAAGATATTATAGTGTAGGCTTAAAAACTTAAGTAAATTAAAAAGTATTCTGCAGGAAGGGAAAATGGCAGAGAAGTCACTGAGTAGGATTAAAGATACAGGGAGACATGCACACTAATGTTCCATTTAATACTCACTTTATCTTTTGAAAAATTACATCATATATCAAATCTTCTTTAAATATCTATCTGCTGTTAACAGTCTGTGATTTTTGTATGAAAAATGTTTAAATACAGGCTCATGTCATCTGCAAAGAGAAGAGTTTTACTTCATCTTTCCCTATTTGGGTCCTCTTTATATTGGCCTCTTGCTTTATTGTTTTGGCTAGGAATTCTAGTACTGTGTTGAAAAGAAGTGGAGAGGGCAGACATCCTTGTCTTGCTCCTGTTTTTAAAGAAAATGGCCTTAACTTTTCACTATTAAGTATAATGCTAGCTGTAGGTTTATCATATACAATCTTTACTATATTCAGGAATTTCTAGTTTCCTGGATTCCTAGTATCTCCAAAGCTTGGTTTATCATTGTTGTTATTTTCCATGTACCATGTGAAATTCTGCCTTTTTCTTTTGTCTTTGTTCTGAATGGTTTTACCCCTGATGTCACTGTAACTGACTTTGGTACACTTGGTACTATATGTACGTTTATTGGAACTAGGGAAGTGAAGGAAAAGGTCAAAATGGAGAGACAAAGGGCAAAAAGTGAACTAATGCAATAGTAATATTTACAAGACAATATGCTATAAACCAACTGTGGGGGGGGTAGGGAACAGGGAGGGGGAAGGTGAGAGAAAAATGAGGGAGAAGGTAACAAGTTGGACAAGAAATGTACACACTGCCTTACATATGAAACTGTAACCATTCTGTACTTCACTTTGACAATAAATTAATTAAAAGGTTTAAATTTTTTAATATGTTAAAATATATTTTTTCTGATTGCAAAAAATACAACATGTATCAATTAGGTAACCGATAACATTAATTCCATGATAGAACTGGCTATTGGTAATACTTTGATACTTATAAGTCATGTTAGTCTTATCTCCAGTCACATACAAGGACAGGGATAGGATTTTCTTTTGCTTCAAAGTAATCATCATTCTGCATATTTAATTCCCCAGATTTCTCCTTCCACATTATGACACAAGCATTTTCCTGTTCACAGTGTATCCATGATAATGATGTTTGGTCATCTATTTTAGCAGCTCTCTGATCACTTCAGCTCTGGCAGTTCCAGCTTCCTGATGATTTCCAGATGAGTTACTGAGCCTTCTTCCCTTGATTTGGAATTACGTCTTTTTTTTTTTTTTTTTTTGGCCAGTCCTAGGCCTTGGACTCAGGGCCTGAGCACTGTCCTTGGCTTCTTTTTGCTCAAGGCTAGCACTCTGCCACTTGAGCCACAGCGCCACTTCTGGCCGTTTTCTATATATGTGGTGCTGGGGAATTGAACCCAGGGCTTTATGTATATGAGGCAAGTACTCTTACCACTAGGCCATATCCCCAGCCCGGAATTACGTCTTTATCTTCGATACTCTTAGGATAAAATACAAAACACCTCCCTCCCCCCCACAGATTCATACACACACACATCATCCCCCACTTTTGGGAAGAGTGTTTCTTGTCTTGGTGTCTGCAAATACATGAATCCTAGGGGTGGTACATCTCAGTGTTTACTCATAAGTGATTCAGTCTACTAGAGTCAAACTACTGGGCCTAGACCGAAACTACTGTCTGAACAAAATACTAAAAATTACTATTCCTAAAAGTTCTTTTTTTTTTTTTTTGGGCATTTCTGTGTCACTACTTGGCTCAATTATTGGCTCAGTTCAGCTTTTCTTAAAGCTCATTGTGTGTGTGTGTGTATTTATTTGTTTGTTTATTTATTGTCAAAGGATGTACAGAAAGATTACAGTTTCATATGTAAGCCAATGAGTACATTTGTTATCAAACTTGTTACCTCCTCCCTCATCCCTCCATCCCCCTCTCCCCTCCCTTTTCCACCCCCCCCATGAATTTTACAGTTGGTTTACAGCATATAGTTTTGTAAGTATTGCTGTTGCATTGGCTTATTTTTTATCCTTTATCTTTCCATTTTGATATCCCCTTCCCTTCCCTAGTTCCAATACACATATATATATAATGTCCAGGGTACCAAAATCAGTTACAGTGATAACGGGGTAAAACCATGGGAAACAAAGACAAAAGAAAAAGGCATAATTTCACATTATGTTGAAAATAATGATAAACCACTTGTTTCCATAACTTGAAGTTCATTTCACTTAATCATCCTATGTGTTCATTTGTATATAGCTTTGAGCTATTGTGATCTGCTAGGATTATCCTAAACATGTACTAATTAGTCCCAATGAGGGAAACCATGGAGTCTATGTGTTTTTGGGGTCTGGCTCACTTCACTTAGTATGGTTGGGTTTTTTTCTCCACTCAATCTTTTCTACTACTGTCCTCGGTTTTTACTCCTTGGTTGAATTAGTTCAGCCCAGGAAATCTAGGCCTTGAGCAAGAATGACAATAAATCCAGTCGTATAGGGCTAGTGCTTGCTGTTAGATAAAAATTGTACATCTCTTAGCCCACCTGAAAAAATCTCTTCTCTTAACCTTTAAGAGGTATTACCATTATCTGTCTAAATGATCTGTATTTGCATAAGTATCAATTTTTAGTCAGTATTATTAATGTTTGCTTTAAAGGTCTTTGTACAGAATAAACATGTGTGGTAAAAAGTCCATATGGAATTAATTATTTTCTGTTCTGAATATTTTATTTTAAATCTACCAGTACATTTTAAACATTGTTTTATGTATATGCAAATGTTTGCAGCTAAGCTTTTATATGAAATCTAAGCTTTGCTTTGTATTTTTGAAAGTTTTAATGTCAGTGAGAGATTATGTGCTCATTATATTTCAAAATATCCATTCTTATCAATTTAATAATATGGAAGCCTTAAATTTTAGCTGTCACCTAGCATTGTTCATAAGAATTTTAAGTGTATTTTTCACTTTATTTACATATCATTTTTGCAAGTTTTCAATGGAAATTTGTATCACGCAGAAAATGCAAATAATTTCCACATAGAAAAAAATAAAGATAAATGGCTACACTTGTAAATGTATTTCGTTAGAGTGAAGAGTAGATACCTCTGGGGTTGACCTTTAAGTTAATTAACAAATGATAGGTAAATTACTACCCCAGAGCCTCTGACCTGGTCATGTTAAATGCCAGTTCCACATCCTTATGTACTTTAGGGAGTATGGTAATATTTTCCTCATCAGGATTTTAGCAAAAAATAATAATAAACTTATCACGCCAGTATCACACATAGCACACCTATCTGAACAGAACAAGAAATGCTCTGCTTCCTCCACAAATGACCCTTGCATACAGTTTGGAGGAATGTAAAGTGCTGTAACCATTATACAAAACAGTAACATTACAAACCCAGTGTGGATGTCTCACTAGCAGCTTAGGAGGGCAGGATTTGACGGATCTGCTGGCTCAGAACAAGAAAGTCTAAGACACTCCCTCTCCAACATTACCAACAAAAAGTAGGGTGGGAGGCATTGCTCAAGTGGTACAGTGATATCCTAGCAAAAATGAGTCCTTGAGTTCAAATCCCAGTACCAACTAATTCATATACACATATAAATTTATGCATAAAGATATATTTCAGGTAATACATTATTATATATAATGTGATTGTATATAATATTTTACATAAAGACCATATGTATTTATATGAATATATATTATATATGTGCACCATGGTATTTACATATATGCCATACATATGCTACATATATATGCAATTTAGTAACACCACTTCTGTGTATATATCCAAAAGAAATTGAGATATCAAGTCAGTATTGCAAAGGAATATGTTTCTATGTGCATTACAGCACTAGCCACACTAGCCAAGATATTTAAACCGTGATAACTGCCTGATGGATCATCTCATTCCAGTTTTGACTATTTCAAACTTCTTTGCACTGCAATCTTTTTTTTTTTTTTTTTTTTTTTTTGGCCAGTCCTGGGCCTTGGACTCAGGGCCTGAGCACTGTCCCTGGCTTCTTCCCGCTCAAGGCTAGCACTCTGCCACTTGAGCCACAGCGCCGCTTCTGGCCGTTTTCTGTATATGTGGTGCTGGGGAATCGAACCTAGGGCCTCGTGTATCCGAGGCAGGCACTCTTGCCACTAGGCTATATCCCCAGACCTGCACTGCAATCTTTAAAAAAAAAAATCTAAACATGTTTAAATGCCTATAAACACAAAGGACAAAAATAAACACGTTTTCATATATTTCTTAAGCACATTTTGATGTGTGTGTGTGTGTGTGTGTGTGTGTGTGTGTGTGTGTGTGTGTGTGTTGGTCCTGAGTGCGGTCTTGAGCTATTTTGCTTAAGCTATAGTGCTCTAGCCTGGAGACAGCTCCACTTACAGCTTTTATGGTGGCTAATTGGAGATAAGAATCTCAGGGAATCTACTGGAATGAGCCATCAGCACCAGGCTTCTTTGGAATCTTCTACTACTGCAGTAAGTAGGATAGAAGAAAAATTGATAGAAGCAATCTCAAAAGAATTTACAGATTAGCCTACACCACTGGCCATGTTGGCTTGAACTGACAGTATTGGAGATGAAGACAACTGAATAGGGCCCAGCACATACATGTAAAACTGCATGTTCATGTAGATAAATGCAGTGAGTTCTGGAAGAGAGTGTTTTCAAGGGTCTTCCTATCTCATACGATTAGATGCTGGAAATTTCTTTTGGTGTGAATAGAGGATTAATGCTTTGGAAGACTTAGTACAGAAAAAAAGAAAATATTGATGTCTTTGTGTTTACCTTTATGGAGTTGGAAATATTTGATTTCTAGAGAGGTATTCTCTGAGGATCAGCCATTAGCAAATCAAGATAGAAAAACTCTCCAAAAGATGTCAGGGAATTTTACCACCAATAGCAGCAGGAAAAAAAAGTGGAAAGCATTGGACATTATGGTGAGAACGAAAGAGAAGAGAGATGAGCTGGGTCAGAGATAAGAAATATTAGGCAATAAGAGAAATTATATTTACAAACTGTTTCATAGATAGATAGATAGATAGATAGATAGACAGATAGAGAGATAGAGTTGGTCATGGGGCTTGAACTCTGGTCCTGGGCACTGTCCCTGAGCTCTTCAGCTCAAGGCTAGTGCCCTACCATTTAAGCCACAGCACCACTTCCAGTTTTCTAGTGGCTAATTGGAGATAAGAGTCTCATGGCCTTTCCTGCCCACGCTGGCTTAGAACACCAATCCTCAGATCTCAGTCTCCTAAGTAGTTAGGATTACAGGCGTGAGCCACCAGCGCCCAGCTCATTTTGAATATTTCTTATTATTAACTTTCTATGAAATAAAAGATAAATATTATTAATTTATCCATGCTGTCACAAACCAAATAATATGAATATTTATTTATTACAGTTCTGGATAGTGAAAAATCTAAGCTCAGTATCTGGAGGGAGTAGGGCCATGTGAGGGCTGTCACCTATGGCTGCAGGTGAATGCTATCTTCTCATTACATCTTCTCAGAAAGGGTGAAACCAAGCTCTCTAAAGTTTTGTCGTAAGTACTTTGGTCCTATCAGATCAGTGATCCATCCTCATGATCTCCTCTAACTCCCATTACCTTCCAAACATCCATCTTCATCTCCATCTCCATTATCCAATGGAGAGAGCAGAGGCAGAACACATTCTTTTCATCACAAATATGACTACTGCTTATTATGACCACAAGTGGTGCTGTCCTCAGAGTTTATATTCTTGTTGACCAGAATCCAGTCACAGGAACAAAATACCGTTCGAAGAAGGATCACATGATGTGCAAACTGATGTGCTTGTCTATTGCCTATTCTTCAACCATTGGTGGACTGACAACAATCACTGGTACCTCTACCAACCTGATCTTCACTGAACATTTCAATGTGTAAGTAAAAATCAGTTGGCTGGTGCTATAACAAACACAATTGTGTAAATAATCCCTTCCTGATCTAGAGAATCCCAAAACAGAAATATTATACTAGATTCACTTGCTATTGTTTTCTATCAAGACATCTGTGGGTTTCTATGGAGAATAAAGTTTGAGAATAAAGTTTACTGGATCTACCTAGGGAATTAACATAAGCCTGCAGATATCTCTGGTCAGATAAGAAGAAATGATTCTTAGTTAACCATTCTAATAAGACAAAAATATTGTTATGGTAGTTAGCTGAAGAGAAGATATATTCTTTGCATGAAACAATTTATGTTACATTTGGAGACTGACATTTGACTTTGAGTGATAAACAGAGGTACTAATTATGGAAGACTTAGTTTGGGAGTCTAAAAAAAGCTTTAAAAGAAAGATTAGGCCCTTACAGGAATAGTAGCAATAGTGTCTTCTACAGACATATGCTTGACACTCAGTATAAACATAGAACTGTGATTCCAGCCTATTACAGAAAGTGAGGAATCTGTACACTCAGCCACTGGAAAATTTGGGGGTAAAATTTTCACGAGCTATTTGCTTAAGCTGTAAGTCTGAACATCCTTTAAAAAAAAGGTACATTACTTTCCCAAGACTTAACTTCTCCAAACGTAAACTAGTTACGTTTATAACAATATTGTGATAATTAAATACATACATGATGTAAATAAACTACTTTGCACTATGTAAGAAGAGCTGTTGAGATAATCATTTAGAAAGTCCATACTTTTCTTTGAGAGCTCAGGCGGATGCTACAGCCAAGGTCTGTTTCAAGTGCTATGGCAGCAAATAATTGTCAGATGGTGAGTAGCACTGGGGAAGACGAGGAACAGGAAGTAGCATTTCATACAAACAAATTCATGCTCAAAAACAGGAAGCCACATTCTCATCTTTTCTTATAAGCATTACTTGACATCTCTTTGAGCAATAAGAATGATTTTTTTTTACAATTTCATATTGGATTACTCCCAATTAAAAAGGTTTTATGAAATCTGAGCATCAATATCTTCTTACCAATTGATAGTTAAAGAAAGCCTCCATCTTATAAACCTATCCCTGGAGGAAGAGACTGAATAACATAAAACTTTTCTAGCTTTAGATTATCTATCTGCCTATCTATTGATCACTTTTCTTTTGTGGGTTAATAGCTAAATCGATAAAAATATAATACCTTATGTGTAGTGTCTCTATATAGAAATAAATGTATGTTTTGTTTTCTTTTCTATACAAAGAAAATGATAAACAAAAAACAAACCTTGAAAAGCTAAAATTTATTTAGGGGAAATAAAATCCTACTTCCAATGATTCATTTGATCAATCAAAATACATTCTTAGAAGAATGACAGTATGAAATACACCACTTTAAATGTACATGACAATGAATAAGAATAAAACCTTCAAGGAAGAAGATTCCATAAGACTCTCTAGAAAAAAAATATCTGTGAAAACCATGAAACACGTAAAACATCACATTTTTTTCTTTACATATGGCATGTTCTAACCAGATTCCTTATATAAATTTTAATGTACACATATTATCTAAATATCCTTCCTATAGAAGAGATAAGATGGTGACTAAAAGCCTGTACTCTAGGATTAGAACACCTGGGTTAAAATGAGTTCAAATAATAAAAATCACTGTGAAAACTCAGTAACAATTTTCTAGAGACAGGAATAGTCTGTCTGTTTTGCAGTTTAGAGTAGCACTGTGCACATTGATTGACATTTAGAGCCTAGATAGAGGAAAGCAATTAGAAGTCTATTACCCCACTACAGACAAATGATGAAAGGCTATTGTGAAGTAAAGGGAGAATTTAGAGCACAGCCACTGCAGAGCAAAAGGTCATTAAGTAATTAAGTGGCAGTCCTAGGATAAGGTCTGGTTAGGGCAACTCTGTGAATGCTTGTGCATGTGTCTGGTAAGATAATCATGCCGTATCTTCTGAAGAATACATGGGAAAAGCAGATTTGCTTGACAAATTAATAGATTTAGCCCAGACTCACTGACATGGTCTATTGAGGACCTTTCCACAAAGGATATCTTCAGAATGAGTTTTTAAAGTGCATTGTTTTGTTTGAGCCATTGTCATATGCGGGCCATACAGAGTAAACATTAAATTCTTGAATGTAGAAACTGTGGTCATGTAAGGAGAAAACTTTGAAATAATCCAGATGTGGATAAGCTCTTAGGAAAGATTTACAAGAAAGAAGGTGAGAAAATTCATTGAGCTAGGAGAGAATCAGAAACTTATTGTGTTTGGAAAGCCAAAAGAGAAGTCCCTTTCCAAAATGGAGGATGAGACTTGGAGCATGGAAGGTGTCAGAAGAGAGTTGGGTGGGAAGATGACTGAGAAAAGAAAAAATAGTTCTCCTTAGTGTCCATGAGGAGGGGAGATTTATAGAAATAACTGGCAGTGGGCACAAGTCAAACTGAACAGAGTGAAGGGCAAATACATAGGAAGGAGCAGAAAGCAGAACATGTCAATGATTGAAGCTTGGCAGAGGGAAGAACAAAGCAGGAACAGAACCTTGGTAAATCCTCTGAATAGGATATTCCAGAAATATTCTGCATTCCATCACTTCTTTTGTCATTTTAAAGAAAGTTTATATTGGCTCTTTTTTTAAAATATATTTTTTATTATCAAACTGAATTACAGAGAGGTTACAGTTTCATACATTAGGCATTGGATACATTTCTTGTACTGTTTGTTACCTCGTCCCTCATTCCCCCCTCCCCCCTCCTCCTTCCCCTTCCCCCCCTCCATGAGTTGTTCAGTTCATTTACACCAAACAGTTTTGCAAGTATTACTTTTGTTTGTCTTTTTTTAGCCTGTGTCTCTCGATTTTGGTATTCGCTTCCAATTGGCTCTTCCACTTGAAAAAAATCTCCTTCCCTGGCTCTATACCCTATCCTTCACCTTCCTGCCCTTCTGTAAGCAATTATATGGCTCCTTGACTGTTATTCCTGATAAGGACCTGATTCTGTTGGTAGTAAAGTACTTGCCAATATCCATAGTGATAAGTATTACTGTTTTTAATAAGTATCATTTGTCATTAACCTATTATTATTGCTCTGGCTTGGGCAGGCCCAGTCAACTCTCAACATGTGGTTATTATTCAACTTGTAATATGCTTTAAAGATAATTATGACTTTAATAGTAAAGGAATTTTAGTGCATTAATATTACCCCCCCAAAATACAACAGTTACTAACTGAATACACACAAAATCTAACTTTATAGATAAAAGTAGAAGATTATGACATAGAAAATGTCATGCCTTGCTGAGTATCATCATATGTTATTCACTTTATCGTAAGTCTCAACTGTATACATGACACATAGAAAATTATATTATGATTGATTAGTAAAGTCACTGTTAGTATATGTTCAATATCTACAGAAGTTTCCCCTTCTCCACAGGGAATGAGATATATATGTATATATATACATATACACGTATATACGTATATATATACGTATATATATACGTATACGTATATACGTGTATATGTATATATATACATATATATCTCATATATATGGATATATTTCCTCCTCTATATAGACATATGATAGAGATTTTCTTTTATAAATGTAGACTTATGATAAAAACTGAGTCCATAAATTAAAAATAAATTATTAAGTATACACAAAAGTAAAACAAAACAATAAAAATATAAGCATGCTATAATAAAGGTTATTTAACATGGTCTCTCTCTTGAAAGAGTCAAGACAAATAAGATTTTCAAATCACCTTTGACTATGAGTAACTGATCCACAGAAAGTGAAATCAAACTGCATTTGGAATTCAGAAACAAAAGAATATTTTAAAAACTGTGTTTACATTTGCCCCATATGCATATCCTCATCCTATTGCTAAATAAAGTGGGAGAAACTTAAGCAATTGTCATCATTCAAAGAGAAACATGATTTTCTCTTTAAGAGTAAAAATATACACTTTGCAGACGTAATTCCTGACAAATGTGGCAGAACACATTTGAACATAACTCCGGCTGTATTTAAGTTTGAATTTGAACTAAATGCCTCACTTCTGTGAATATCAATTCCTCATCTATAAAGTTGAGACGATACTAGAACTTAGTACTGTAATGACTAAAAGTCATTGCAAAGGATTGGCTCTGGTAGAGGGCCTGACACATAATAACATGTCCACAGTGCTGGCTGCTGTCATTGTTTCTTTTGCTATTGTTGTGGGAAATTTTCATCTAGTTCATGAACCATGAATACTTAATATTTTTGAAAAAAAACTTCTGGAAGTACACAGATAAAGAATCCAGTGTGGCTTGATCTCAGAAATATAAATATATTGCTAGTCTTGCAGCTTGAACTCGGGGCCTGGACATTGTTCTTGATCCTGTCTGTGCTCAGAAATAATTTTTAAAAGTCATTAACCAAAATGATTAACCAATGTGGACACCAGCTTCTTATAACTCCTAATGACCTAAAACAGTTACATTTCTATGACTCTGTCCATTCTTTTGCAACCATTTCTGTGTATCCTGCGTATGTCATATTAAAGTTCTCCATCTTTCTGTAACTGCTCATAAGATTTGCCTGATAATGTTTTCTTCCTAAGTGTCTATGCTTAGGAACATATGCCTTAGCTCAAAGTATGTCTTTGTTATGCTGCATTTATTTCTGTAGCTATTTTTTTTTTTTTTTTTTTTTTTTTTGGCCAGTCCTGGGCCTTGGACTCAGGGCCTGAGCACTGTCCCTGGCTTCTTCCCGCTCAAGGCTAGCACTCTGCCACTTGAGCCACAGCGCCGCTTCTGGCCGTTTTCTGTATATGTGGTGCTGGGGAATCGAACCTAGGGCCTCGTGTATCCGAGGCAGGCACTCTTGCCACTAGGCTATATCCCCAGCCCTGTAGCTATTTTTTAAATGTCCATTAAACCTAAAAGTTTGTGACACAATATATATGGAATACACAATATATATGGAATTCTCTATTTTCCACTGGGAACTGGATTCAGGGACACAGATGTTTAATGAAACGCAGTTGTGCTTTAAACTGAAACTCCTCCTGGGACAAAAATAAAATAAAATCCAGCTAGACTATACCATCTATGACCTTGAACAATCCACTTAGCTCCTGAGACTCAGCTTCTTCCTGGGTTAAATGGAAATATAATGCTTTCCTTACAGGATTTTGACTAGAATTAAAAATGCTCAGCGCATCTGCTCATTTCTGCCTGACTTCTGGACCTGGCAAGTGCCCAGGAGATCACTGTCTCCTCCATTTTCCTCCCTGAATTTTCCTACCTAGGTTTGTGGCCGTGAAAATACCATGTACGCATGGAGGACTATAGATTTCCCATCTCTCTCCCTGCTCTTCTGAATTCTAGACTCAGCTGTCTGTCCAGTGCTATCATTTGGAAAACAAAAGGACATCTCAAGTCAGCAGGCCCCCAATAGCATTCTCAATCTGCTGCCCTGCCCCTTAGTCCCCTTGTCCCCTGCAAGCTAGACTACTCTCAGACTTCACCATTTCAATCAATGGCATCATTTCCCCACGTCTCATGTCTAAAAGCTATTTCCTTCTCTTTATCTTTACCATCTCACCTGAATTGTTGGACACATTAAAGTTTGGACATATTATATGGGGCTCAGGTGATATCTCAGTAGAGATGTATACTGTGCAATTTCCAAATAGGAGGGCCTACATCTCCTCAGAGATTTATTATTTCTTTGCCATAAAGCATTCAAAATTCTCTTTTCTAGTTTTTCTGAAATAAAAAGTATTCTGTATTCACTTTACTATGTTCAAGCAAAGGAGCATGAATTTATTTCTCCTCTCCACATGTAGTTTAGTCCTCACTGACCAAGTCTTTCCCACTTCTGTCTCTTCTTCCTACTTTCCTGGCCTCTTAAGAGCCACTGTTCTGCTCTTCATTCTGTGAGCTCTAGTGTTTTAGGTTTCCTATATGAATGAAATCAGATAGTATTTCTCATTCTGTGCCTCATTTATTTCATTTAACTTTATCTCATTTGAGCCCATCCGTAAATGACTGTTTCAAATGAACAGCTTTCATCCTTTTTATAACTAAATTTTATTCTTATGTGTGTGTGCATGCACACACACACATGCACATATGCACTCATATTGTATTTTTAAAATCTACCCAATAGTGGATGGACACTTACATTGCTTCAATTTCTTGCCTCTTGTGAATAAATATGTAATAAACACAGGAGGGCAGAGGTCTCATCAACTTACTGATTCCACTTACTTTGAAAATACACCCAGTGAGATTGCAGCATCACATGAATGGCTATAGAAATTTTCATCCCATCCAAAAATGGGCAAGAATTCCCTTTTCTCCAAAACTTTGTCAGTACTTCTCTTTTGTATCTCTCCTCCTTGTAGCTATGTAGATCTCACCTTAAGTATCACCTACTCTTACTCTACTATGTAGAAGGTTTCCCTTCCCCTGATAACTTTTGTTATGCTATTCTGTTTTATTCTCTTTTCCAGTATTAGGGTTAATTGTTAATTATGTGTGCCTTACTTCAGTGTAAACATCATAAGCACCTGGACCAGGACTGTCTCCTTACCACCATATACCCAATAGCTAGAAGAGTACCTGGCATTAATATTCCTCCAGGATATTGTATTTAGGATAGATACCATAAAACATGGGATTAGGTGGAAGAAAAGAATTTTATCAGAATTGAATTTCTTAGCCAACTAATGATAGAAAATATCAATGGTATCTTTAGGCTACTTTTCTGTCACTTCATTTAGACAATCGGAGAAAAAAAATCGAGAAGAGAAAGTCACAAAAAAAAATAATCCCTCAAGCACCTTATTCAGAATATTCATTCTGCATGTATCCTAAGGTCAAAACCACAGGACCACAGTTCTGTGTGCTCACTTTTATACTTCCTAACTTCCCCACAAGAAAGACAACCACAAAAACAAAGTTTAACTTTTGAGGCTTTCAATTTTTCTAAATGTAGCATCCCTGCAGGCAAAAATTCTGGAAAACTCTTCTTCAAACATATTTTATGAGTTATCTCTAGTGGTGGAGAAAAGCAATGCATCCTGATTCAAAAGGCATGATCTGCAGATGATGAAAAACAAAATTAGACTCGAGGCGTTGTTCTAAACCTAATCCACAAAGTATTTCCAAGTGTCAAATACTCACACAGGTCATTCTGTAATCCATGCTTAATAAATGGGTGGAAAACCAGCTCAAGCCTTTTCCTTGTATTTATTTTCCAGGTGAAGACTGTAGACAATTTTCAAATATCAACTCGTTTTAATAGAGCTTTGTGTATATAAAAAACATTTTTCCATTCTCCTGGTTCTATGTGTTTCCTAACATTGCAACTTCCTATTTATATAAATAAGTAAATTAATCCTTGAATTTCTTGAAGGTGAAAATTATCCTCAAGCTGTTCATGATAACTCGAGGGCTCAGGAAGATTAGTAATTATTATAAGCTAGAAGAAAACTGTGGAAAACATTACAAAATCTAGAGCTTTTCAGAACTTACCTTGATTTTTTAAGCCTTGGAAACTTAGTATCTATCCTAAAGTAGAAAAACTCTTTACATAAGTATGTTTATAATGTAAAATAGTAAATTTACTTGTATTAAAACAAGGGATAGATAGCCTAGGCTAGCCTGAAGCTCATGTTCCTCCTGCCTCAGCCTCTTGAATTCTGGGATTACAAAGGTATACCACCATGCTCTGTCCCATCATCATTTTTATGTAGCAAAATACAAGGTCTGATCTAAATAGAATAAGAATACAAAATCTATTTGCATTTAATTTTTATATCTAAAAGTTTCAATGGGTGCTTGTACCTGATTATGTTTGTGTTGCTGTTGTTTTATAGTGCAAGTTTAAAAAGTTGAAGATAGCTCAAAGAGATAAAGAAAAAGTCAGTGTTTTCCACAGAACGTTTTACAGTTTTTATTGGGCCCGGAGTTATTCCATGTGAATGAATCCCAAAGCACCATCTGAAGCTAGGAAAGGGCTAAAATCGTTTTGGGCTTTAGAGCAGAAGAAAAGCAGAAACATCAAAGCAATGTGGGCTGGTACAACTTTCTTGGTAAATTTCAAGCATTCCAGCTTCCAATGTAACATTGTGTTTTCATTCTCACCTGTTTCAAAACATACTTATTTGTCTTTCCTCCTATGTATTCTTGTTACTATTAACAGTAACAGAACATATTCCCCCACGCACAGCCCTTTCTTGTGCATTTATGGCTATTGGGTACCATGCTTAGGGTTGTTTTATTTTGTTGTTTTATTCCACAAATACTTCCTTAAAGACTGAATGAAAAGGAAAAATAATTAAATCGTGCTCATTCTGGCTTTTGTGGGATGAAGAAAAAAAAAATCCGTTACAGAATGGAGACAGGAGAGAGGGAGCGAACAAGCTGGTATGGGTACCGATGAGCATCTTTCTGGATTTCGTTCTTGGGTAGTATCACAGGAGAGATGGACTTCCACCAGGAAGAATTCCAGTTCCCTCTGCCCTGATCTCTCCTCTCCATCCCACACAGACGCTACCCTGAATGTCAGTGCCTCAACTTTGGATCATGGTTTATGTTCTCTTTCCCGGCTGCTGCTATTATTCTGCTCTTATCTTGGATCTGGCTTCAGTGGCTTTTCCTAGGATTCAAGTAAGTAAAGACTTCATGTTCATAAAAACAAAAGTTCCCAGGTCCTTGTCCAGTGCTCCTCCACTCAGTGTGCATTTCCACTAGCTTGCATAAAAAGAACACCAGTGAACATATATTTTACAGGCAAGCTAGAATCTACTTGATTGTCTATGGAAGAGAATATAGGGAAAGCATATAGTATTCACTGAATCCAAAACTAAGGTGATAGAAATAGACCGAGGAGGGCATAAAGAGCTCACTATAATGATGTCTCCATCCAACTTTTTAATATAGAGGTTTTAGAAGTCTTGCTCCTCTACGTGATTTAATATGGAGACATTCATGGATTATCAACTTATTTTTAACTGTAACATGCCAGGCTTCCTACTTTCTGCTAGTACCAAAATTGGTACCATCTTCAAAATATGAAGTAAAATAAAGATCTGAGAATATTCTCTGTGAAAGGATATTGAATTAAATACTTCACACACATGTATGAAAATAGAACAGTAAAACCTCTTTTTAAAAATTGTTTTAAGAAGCGGGCAGAGGGATGAGGGAGACTAATAGATAGCAAGTGCTCTGAAGGGTACATTGCATGCATGGTTACCTAATACGTGCTATGAGAAATTGCATAAAAAAGGAGAATTTGGAGGTCAGGGACAGTATTGTAGCTTCTTTCAGGACAACAAAAGTGATCTTTGGGGCTGGGGATATAGCCTAGTGGCAAGAGTGCCTGCCTCATATACATGAGGCCCTGGGTTCGATTCCCCAGCACCACATATACAGAAAATGGCCAGAAGTGGCGCTGTGGCTCAAGTGGCAGAGTGCTAGCCTTGAGCAAAAAAGAAGCCAGGGACAGTGCTCAGGCCCTGAGTCCAAGCCCCAGGACTGGCAAAAAAAAAAAAAAAAGTGATCTTTGCACATCTTCATGTATTTCCAACTTCACCTTTACCATCAGTAAAACAGTTTTAAAAACAAAACCCAGATTAGTAAGGGTCCAAGTTGAGCAAACAAGAGTCAAAGTAAGAAACTGACCAACTGAGATCTAACGATGTCACTGAAATGTCTCATAATGCTCTTGAAAGTAATTTTGAACACATTACTTTATCTAGGTTTCAAACTGGTGGCTCATAGACACCAATGAGGTATATGAGTTAACATCCAGCACTGAAAATCATGGCTCCCCCCAAAAACCTAAAACACTTCCTGTTAATTGTCTATTTATTTAATAATAATCCAAAAGGAAAGGTAAAATAGCTTTATAGCAAGCCCTGGGGATTTTTTTCTCCCTGAAAAAGAATGCAACTTAAATTCATTTTTATAGCATTTTAATGAAATAATATCAAGAATCTATGAATAAAACAAGCATATTATTCACGAACCCAGCCAGACTGAAATCAGCTATTTGTTCTTTTGTAAAAGCAAAACAGTAAAGCAGGGTATGCATCCTCTGGCTGTGAACTCATTTCCCAAGCCCGATAACATAAGGATGGACACTCTCTTCTCCATTCTTCTTCCTGATCTGTCTCCAGAACTACCCAATTGTGTTATTAGTGGTAAGATGGCCCTGATGATTTCAAAATAAAAAGTAAAACATTCTATCCAGATTGTGGGAACAGCATGAGAGAGTTCTCCTGCTGGAGCAAATGTGCGGAATGTCACTCACTTCGGCAGGTGGCCATCAGTGGGGAGAGGGCAGCTGCATACTAAATGCCCCTCCCAGGAACTCCAAGCCTGTGGGGGCTTCTTCCCTTGTGCAGATAGTATGGCTGGATCAAAGAAGAGCAAATCTCAGAATCCCAAGTCAACACAGAAAAGTATCTAGTCCCTTGGTCCACAGTTGCTTTTATTCTCTACATATAATAACTTTAATCATATATGTGTGTGTATGGATACATGCATATATACATATACACATATACACATATACACATACATACATATAGATAGAAATTGTTTTAAAACAGCATGCCACTAAGAAAGGAGAAAGTAAGATGGTAAAGGGGAAATAGCTTCACCTATGTTCTCTTTGGGGGTAAAAATATCCCACTCCTGTGAAATCTAGACTTTAGGCCAAGCCCATAAAGCATAATAAATGACATGCCTAAGCATCCCTCCCCATTACTGCCCTCTACTGGTTAGACATTGCACTGCTCCAGGCTCGGCTAATTTTTCAGTGTCCATTTCAGCCTGCCAGGGTGTTTACCTGAAGAAGTTTTAGACAGACAAACACAAATAATCAGCCACTGTCCAGGCAGGCGAGCATCCATTTAGATTAGTGTGCTGGCTGTTAACACAGTGAATTCATCCGTTATAAATGACGCCAGCATACTTGAGGAGAGAAGCTCATCTATCAGTGCCTCTGAACTTATTTAAATGGAGAGGCTGATACATTGTCATAAGCTTCTTGGTTCCTTTGTGAAGGCATTCACCTTCATTTGCAAGACAGCCAACTTTGTTTGACTTAACTATTTGGGGACAAGGCATGACATGAGGTGGACTGGGTAGAAAAACAGTTTCTAAGGAGAATCTTATCTTTTAACTGCATGTTTTTCATCTACTTATAATCCTCAAGGAAGCCTGTGTACTAGTTTGATAGAGTGCTAGCTATGTTGTGACAAGAGATAAAAATTGAAGAGGGGTCCAAATCAGTAATTCATCGTTGATTATAATTGTAATATTTAATTATGGTTAGTGGTTGAAGGGGTATGCATAACTATGAGAGTATGAATGTATAGGGTGGATAGCTTAAGAGCTTAAGGTAAACAGTACAAACAAGTTTCTATCAGGGAAAATGAAAATGAAAATAATTCATAAAACATGTCTTCATATAATCACCTCATAGCCACCCTAGTCTTCCCACTTACTCTCTCCTAAATATACATGCTTACTCATCAATTTTATAGAAGAAAATATCCCTATTTTTATACCTACACATAACATAAACTACATCCCAAGAAATAGTCCAACCTAGATGTTTCCCCCATTTGTTTTTCTCTAGAGGAATTTTTACATTTAGAACAGTACTCCACAAAAACTGTTCAAGTTTTTTTTTCTTTTGTTGTTGTTGAGGTTTCTTTTTTTTTTAATAATTACTTGTTAAACTGTTCAAGTTTTGAAGACTTTGGTATCTGGAGAGAAAACTTGGTAACAGAAAGAAGTCACAACTAAGAACATCTAAAAACAATCAAGAATGGTAGTTATTACTGAAAAGAAACTAGATAGTTTACTGGGAGCTAAATGGGAATTGGGTGCAGGAGATTACAGGAAAAATATAATAGAATTTGTTTGCTTCTGAAAATAAGCCTAGTATGGACGCCGTTTAGGATCTGCATATGTGACTTTCTTATGCAAGGTTAAACTAATGTTTGGCATCTTTGAGAAAAACAGATAGATCTGACACCAAACCATCTCACAGATTTGCCAAAGGTACTATTAAGTTGGTGAGCCAATATTTTCTGTGTATGCCAGTGTTAAGAGAACCTCTCACTATTCTCTCACTCTGATAAACTTGTACATGTATAGCAATTAAAAACTAAAATATATAACGCAGATATTTTCTAACATAAAGATCAAGTACACAGTAAAGCGATAAAGTCAACATTCCAGATGTACAAAAAAAAGAAAGAAAGAAACCTTGGAATAGAAAGAGATGGTTGAATGTGTTAAAAAAAAATAGGCAACAGAAATAAATCACTACAAGTGAGAAAGACAGACAAAAGAGAAAAGAGGAGAAGGGTTCAAAGAGGAGAGAGAGATGGGCAAAGTATATTGATTTATTACCTGGGAGAGACAGGCTTCATAAACTTTTCCAAAAAATGCCTTTTATAAAGGAGGGGAGTGGTGAAACAATGTTTTATCTAACAGACTTGATTTTTTTTTTAAGTTTTAAGGAGATGTTCAAATGTGGCAAAACCAAAACAGTCAAAGAAAAGGCCTGTGCTGACGTGATTAAGCAAGAATACCAAAGGCTTGGGCCAATGAGGTGAGGGGCGAGGGAGGGAGAAAAACGGGTGGAGAAGAAAAAGGAGCGGGAGAGGGTAATGTGAAAGGAAGCTGGAGGAGGAGGGAGGAAGGAGAGGAAAAAATATGTTGCAAGTGATTGAAAGCAAATTAGCACATACTCATCTCTGAGGTATTTGTAAGGTTTGGTTACAGCCCTAGATTTTCCAAGCATTGTGAATATAACTTGCCATGACAAAATACATCTACTGTCAGGCAGAATGACAAGAAATGGTGAGCCTGCACACATTCTATTTTCACAAACTGTACTGCTTTGTTAAGGTGATGCTTCACAATTGCTTAGAGAACTTT
Source organism: Perognathus longimembris pacificus (assembly GCF_023159225.1). Classification (NCBI taxonomy): domain Eukaryota; kingdom Metazoa; phylum Chordata; class Mammalia; order Rodentia; family Heteromyidae; genus Perognathus; species Perognathus longimembris. The sequence continues at coordinate 131,203,410 of NC_063162.1, read as the reverse complement.
CACAAATGTCCCGACTCAAACAATAAGAAATTACAGTGCTGGAATTTTTCCACAGGTATCAAGAAATCGTGACCTTAGTCCTCTTCTTCATAATGGCTCTGCTATGGTTCAGTCGAAATCCGGGGTTTATTACTGGTTGGTCTGAACTTTTTGCACAGTAAGCATGACTTAACAATGTTTGTCAACTCCCTGTTTTAAGCTCTACTTCTCTCCTCAGAAGTTCTTGTAGCTTTGAAAATGTTGTATGAAATTTCATTCTTCCTTTCTTTTGAAAAGATTCCATGTCTAATGTTTTCAGAGAAGAATGAATTTTTAGGAATGAAATCTAAAGTAAGACTACAGGAAGGATTAGCCGTCTTACCCTGTAACTAAATACTGGGACTCCTTAGCAAAGGATGTTCATATTCTTATAAATAGGAAATATAGTGAGGAGAAAGGCCATGAGCTTGCATGGTTAGGAGAGGTGTTGGAGCAACCTGCTGGAGTTCCATTCCTGGCTCTTCAGTTTGATTTAGGCAAGTCACTGAACTCTCCCTTAATTTATCTGTGAAATGAAGAACAATAGTAGCAACTATAAAGTACTGTTCTTTTTCCTGGAAAAGTGACAATTAAATGTTTAGTGTGTAAGTTAAATGCCACTTGACAACTCCTAATAAATCTGGTTTAAAAATCATACACCTGGATATTTACCAATTCTTTACTTGAGTGGAGGACTATTTGTTGGATTCAATATCTCCTTTCTCTTCATTTATGTTTATTTTTTAGATGCTACTTCACTACAGATTCAGCCCAATACCCTCCATTTTATAGATAATGAATTCCTGCATAAGTAATGAAAATGATTTTTAAAAGCAAATGTGGGAAACCAATCTGAGTTAATTTTATCTCTCCACATCGTGTATGCCAGCAGTCATGACTGAGTCATGTGAATTGAGGGGGAGACTGCAGCACAGTTTCTAAATTAAGCACCATCCTACATGTCAATATAAATAATTTGGTTTTGAGATTTGTGTTCTCAATTTGTCTTCCACGGAAGTACTCTAGTTCCTAAATTCAGTAAATTTCTGACTTGGACTTTCTGTCTTACATCTCTCAGCAAGAATCCACAAAATTTGGAGGTAAAATATATAATATGTAAACCAAAATCCTTTTAGTCTTATATATTCTGGCCATATGAATAGGGAAAGTCCTTCCTTCCCAAATTAGAGAATTCTGATTTTGTAGGCATAGGCAATACTTTTTAAAATATGCAAAAGTTGAAGCTGAATTTCTGTCGACCACATGAGTCAAGCAAAGCTGTTAATCATGTTTGAAGATTGTTTTTGCTTTATAACATTTTGTTTCCCTTAGGAATAAAACATTCCACTTTGAGAGGTCAAAACAGAAAGCATTCTCTGATTATTCCAGTTGTTCAATGGAATCTTGGTTCTTTGTGGTTTTGCAATAAAATGTAAACCAATATAAAAAAATAACTTCCTTGCTTTTAAAATCCAACTCTTACTATCCTAGGTAGTGAAAGCCTTTCTCTAAATACTAATGCAATAAGAATTAAATGGCATCGGACACCAGCTAATAAAAACTAGGCAAAATTCCCAAGAGTAAATTCAATATAATCAGCTTCTAATTTTTATTCCTGTGGGAGAATAATGTAATTTTGGAGGTGTTTTGTTTATACCAGGGAAACAGTGAATTTGCTACAGACAGGTGCTCCTGCTACAATCATTCTTTGAGAAGACAATGAAAAAGATAATGAAAGCTTTTAAAGAAGATAGGATTTGAAAATATAAATCAAATTGACAAACCCAAATCAAATAAGTTGCATATAAGCATAATGCTTGGTAACTGAGATAACTGGAAATTAGAATGAGCTAATAATAAACTATAATAAAATTATAATTATACTTTAAAGTCCTTTGAAAATAAATTATTCCATATTTATGCCTTGATTGTACTTAAGATATTTATTTTGCAGAGTATATGGGCCATGTACAGGTTTTAGGCAATTTTCATTTCTAAATCTAGCATGATATATTAAGATTTATTGCTCCCACCTAATGTTTTCATTCCATCTGTTTGAGCCTGGATGGAATTCAATATGTCTTTTCATATAAAGGAAGATCCAGTTACATGATGCCTGCTCCAATTTGGAGGGAAAAAAATCCTCAACCAAAAAATACAAGTAAAATAAAAGAATAAGGAAACAATACAAATACAAGTATTGGTCAAGTTGGTAGAAAAAATTGTGCTGTAACAAGAAAAGAGAATAAGACACTATTTAAGAGAAAAAGACAGCTTCAAAAGCTGCTACACTGAAAAAGCAAACGGATTTCCCCAATTCTGTTTCAAATAAATTATGAGTTAAGATGCTTTTGTAATATGCAAACATCACTGGGTTATAAGACTAGGAAAAGATCCTTACGGTGTACATATTTCAGGCTATGAAAATGCACTTAGTTGGTTTTACTGACTTCTAAACCTGTATTCTAATTACTTATACCTGTTTCAGTTGTATCTGGTCTTGAGACACTTCTTCTTCTTCTTCTTTTTTTTTTTTTTTTTTTTTTTTTTGGCCAGTTCTGGGCCTTGGACTCAGGGCCTGAGCACTGTCCCTGGCTTCTTTTTGCTCAAGGCTAGCACTCTGCCACCTGAGCCACAGCACCTCTTTTGGCCATTTTCCATATATGTGGTGCTGGGGAATCGAACCGAGAGCTTCATGTGTAGGAGGCAAGCACTCTTGCCACTAGGCCATATTCCCAGCCCTTGAGACACTTCTTAACTGTTGAGGCTGCTGGGGATTTGTCTTTTTCCTAGACTTCCCTTTTTCCTAGACTTCTGTTCCTGAATCACTTTTGATTTATACAATAGTCAATTATGAGCATCTCATAATCTGTTTCAATAGTTAATATTCTTGGTTGAGTTTCTTAAACTATAAGGCATGAAATGGTCTGAATTCTTTTCTTTGATATGGCAAGGGCCTAGAACTTCAGAAGCATGTGTTATGTCATGGAAAACATATTAATTTCCATTCACACTGTAGAGAAGAGTTTGAGAGGACTCGAGCAATGTGATGTACTTGACATAATTCAATAGGACATTATAAACTAATTATAGGGGGCTTTGCCTACTCCAGCAATTTCAATGTCAATTCTTGGCTGATAAAAACAAAGTAAATAACTAAAAGAGGAAAGTGGTTAATTGTAGGTTGTCCTAAAATAGAAATTTTCCTTGTTGGCTTAATACCTCAGCATCTGGATATGCAATATTGAAAATATGGAGAAATGTATCAAAATCATAGGAATATCTGAGATGACTAGCTCTAATTAAACTATATCATTAAGTTGCAAACCCACAGATTTTAGAGCAGTTTGTCCAGAATGTAGAACCTACATCACCACTGCTATTTAAATGTTATTAGCATAACCAACCAATTTTAGCCTATGTAATTTCTTAATATATATTTTAATATACATTTGTGTTGTTGTTGCTATTTTTCAGATATCCTGGTTTTGTTACAGATTCAACTGTTGCCCTAATTATAGGACTCCTTTTCTTTCTAATCCCAGCTAAAAGATTGACTAAAACTACATCCACAGGAGAAATAGGTTGAGTATCATTTGTAACTTTGAATTTGACTAAAAAGCTATATCCATTTCAGTTAGCACTTAGAAGAAATGGCTGTCTTGACACAACCCCTGGTATGGCATACCTCTATTTGTGGAAATGAGTAGGTTTCATTATGCATAATCTTGGAGGAAAAGCAAATCAATCCCACATAGATAAACCTAGGGTTGCAATCAAAAGTAAAAGGTAATCAAGGGAGCATTCATTTATTTGTTTCACATAGACAAAGAAACATGCTTACCTCATGAGCATACTTCCCCCTACACATGTGTCTTAAGTAGAAATATCTATACTTTATGTAACACAGCATATATTCAAGCATCAGATTCTTATACTGTCAATGTAGGACAAACAGATTATTATGGAGTAGTTTTGTGGAATTTTTTTCTGGTTTTAATTTGGTTTGGATTGTTTATTTTACCAAGATGGAACCAGGAATCCTGCATTTGGGTCGGCCCACCTGACTTCATGAGTCATCATCCATAAATGTCTAATGTGTCAGATTTTCAGGACATGATTAAACATGAATAGCACAATATAGAAACAGTTTCTGTTCTTTACTTAAGATTAGAATATCTTAACATGTATGAGATATTATAATATGTAACATTTATTTCCGTGAGACTACTAACTGTAACCCTTGTGATCAGAGCCCTAAATATAGCATGTATTGAGGACAAATTGGTTTCCCTAGTTTCTATATCTGAATCTCCTCTCTCAGAAAGGTCCTTGCTCTTGTCCTCATTCCCTCTCCCTTCCTTTTTTTCTTTAAACTTGCTGTACTGGTGTTTAAACTCAGGGTTTTGCACTTGTTAGCCTCTTCCTCTGTCTTTCTGCCACCAGCATCCTGGGTTTCTTTCTTTTTCTTTCTTTCTTTTTTTTGCTAGTTATTTTGGAGTGGGAATCTCATGGACATTTTGTCAGAGCTTTCTTCAAATAGCAATTCTCTGGATGTTAGTCTCCTCAGTAGCTAAGATAACAGGCATGAGCTACTGGCTCATCGATTTTCACGAATTTTGTAGCTTGTTTTTCCCCTGATATATGTTCTTTTAGTAATGTTGAACATATAGGTTAAATTTTAAACAAATATTATGTCCAGAGATGTTTGCATTTTGATAAGGTATATGGTCTTACAGATATACAGTAAAAAAAAAAAGTCTTATAGTTTAAATTTCAATGATCAGTGAAGCAGACTTCGTTTTGGATTTGGAGAAAGGAGATAGGAACAAGGCTTACTAGCTCCATGTAAAAGCCAGCCTATTACACACGAATGTTAATTTGAAGTAATATGCTCCTGAATTAACTTACCTATCAAGAAGTTAGTAACACAGCTATAACCCAAATATCAGGGCAAATCCTCATTATTGCTTCATATGGTAATTCTCAACAATATTTTTTAAATTTTTATTGTCAAGGTGATGGGCAGTTACATATGTAAGGTAGTGAATACATTTCTTGTCAAACTTATTACCTCATCCCTCTTTTTTTTTTTTTTGGCCTGTCCTGGGGCTTGGACTCAGGGCCTGAGCACTGTCCCTGACTTCTTTTTGCTCAAGGCTAGCACTCTACCACTTGAGCCACAGCGCCACTTCTGGCCATTTTCTGTATATGTGGTGCTGGGGAATCGAACCCAGGGCCTCATGTATACAAGGCAAGCACTCTTGCCACTAGGCCATATCCCAGCCCCCCTCATCCCTCTTTTTTCTCCCACCTGAACTCCTCCCCAAGTACCCTTCCTCAAGTTGTACAGTTAGTTTACAACATATTGTCTTGTAAGTATGTCTTTGTCTCATCATTTTGATGTTCCCTTCCCTCAATAATATTGTAATTTTTAATGTGAACCTGGCATTCCAATTTCCCATATAACTAAAAAATAAGAAAAAATTTAAATAAATATTAGTGAATAACAAGATTCTACACAAGTGTTATTGTGGAATCAAAAGAATACCAAAGAAAAGTATAGCCTAATACACTATATTGTTCATAGCAGGAGTGGTAGAATAAAAGCATAAATGGTATTACTAATGACAATGTTATAAATTACCTGAACATATTTCAAAACAATTATCCAAGGAATTTTTCCAAAGTTATAGATTTTTTCACTTTTATAAGATAATATTCTACCTAAGTGAAAATTATTTAAAATCCATAATAAATCGAATCCTTTCTTTAAAAATAGTACATGAGGGAGAAATGAGGAGAATGATGGAAAGGGTGACATTGATCAAGATATATTGACATTGATGAAAAGTGTCATTGTGCTATTTTGAGCAATATTTAACCATAAGACTTTTATTTTACAGTTGCTTTTGATTATTCTCCACTGATTACTTGGAAGGAATTCCAGTCATTCATGCCCTGGGATATAGCCATTCTTGTTGGTGGAGGGTTTGCCCTAGCAGATGGCTGTGAGGTAATACTCAGTGTGTAAGATATTTAACAGTTAACCAGACTGTTCAAAAGAGAGATATAGAGACAGTTAGCTTTGAGCCTATTCAGCTTTTTCCTGTCATTTAAATGATTCAGGTTTCAATGCACTGAGGATGCCACACAAGGTGAGTTCACAGTTGAAGAATTTTCATAGGCTGAAAGCATAATCCTAGTTTTTATGGTGTTCCAGCATTAAAAAAAAGAAATAATGCCCACAAAATTCTTAAACCAGGCAATAGTATTAAAACATTACTTTAGTTAGAACAAAAAGAATTTACAAATAATACAGTGATTTGTAGTGGGTAATATTTTTTGTCTGAATGTTTATACCTTTCCTTTAGCTTGTGATGAATAGAAATAGTTCTTGGATATATCAATATATCATGGTCCTTTTGTTGTCAAAAAAGGAAAATTAGGAATAATGTTAGACTTAAATGTAGTTAATACATACCAAATGAAATCTAGAAGAAAAAGTTTCTCTTTATCCTAATTTTATGTCCAATCTTAGGAAAAAATAAAATAACCACAGAAAGATAGTTATCTAGTTCTATGGCTTTTCTGTCCAGTTGATGTAAAGTAGTAATAGTCTGGGAATTTTTCTCTCTCTTATAATATCTGTAGTTATTGCAGACTTGCTGAAAGAAAATTTTGTTCTTCAAAAATTCTGCAAAAAACCCTTTACTCTTACAATTCTTAAGAACAATTCATTCCTAGGTTTCACACTGTTCTGTAAATGACTCAAAGCTTATGGCTGCTCCATTTCTTTACTTAACTTTCACATTTAAAAGAATGGGGCTAGAGCTGTTGGGCCAAGTCTTTTGGCTTCTAAGATATGAATTTTTTTACATTTCTTAAGATAAATAACTATTCCTGCTTTCCTTCACGACCAGTTGGTGTACTGTGCTTCTAACTTTATTGTCAATTTTCCACATAGTATTTAGGTACTTGCATGTTAGCAGGAAGATTTAGTAGTAGCTCAAAGCCTTAGAAATTATTTCAATTTTGAGAGCCTTTTACAAAATTGTTTGAGTTTAGATTTGACTTGCCTCATTACCTACCAAATTGAAATTGTAGAAATATAAGACAGTAACACTTTTCTTCTCTAGTATTTCAGCAGTAATTAGATCTGAATTCCCCGAATAAATAACTTCCATTTCTATGTCTGCTGAGTTAAACTGTGAGGAAGTCAGAATCCTGAGTCTGTCTGAAATTGATAAAAATTTTGCTCATCTCTCCTGCCCAGAATATCTGTCTGGACTGGATTCTAGACTCTCACAGTGGCTTTGAAAGCATCGACCAGACCCTAGAACAACAAAAACTGAGGAAATGGAAAGGTGTGGATCTTGTTGATGTACTAGGCTCTCTCAGTGGAGGAATTAGGGAAACCATGGAAGGAGTGTGATTTCCTATTAAAAATCATAGCAACCAGATGCAGATTTCTGCAAGAATGCCCAGAATAAACCCCACCACTAAGTAATCAGACTAAAGTCATGAGTATCAAAATTATGGTTGTGGGTAAATATGACCCCTAGAATCTAGCTTTCCAAAAGATCCACAGAAAGTTAATTTGTTTAAAATTATAATTATTTTTAGGACTGGATATATGCTTCAAGTCGCAAAGTACCTACTGAGCAAACACAAGACCTTGATTTCAAACACCAATACAGAAAACAAATTATAATTATTCTGACAAATATAAATGCTAGCTAACCATTCCAATAGCAAACAGTGAGGTAGAAATAAATGTGTCTTTCATCACATTACCTTATTGACCTCTGTTTCAAACACCCCTTCATTTGATTTGACATGATTGGTTTCTCATATGCTGGTGGACAGTGTCCACTTCTAATCATGAATAATTGTTCCTCTTCCCTTTTCACTACCCTACAAAATCTTTGACCTAAAGTAAACATGGAGGAATGAACAGTTTACTTTGATTTCCACCAAACTGGAAAAGAAACCAAATGAAAAACAAAGAAGGTTGGTCCATAATGACAAAACCTATATAACAGAACCAATAACTAACAGAAGATGCTGAAAAATGTATAAAGCAGAAAGAGGATATTTGAAGGGTGACTTTTAAAAGCAGGAAAAATAGTCTAAGGTACAATATGCATGCCAAGCAATGGAAGAGCCAACAGGAACTAAAGTGACCTGAGAAGAACTCAGGACTTGGAGGCAGGTGACAATGCTGAAAGCTGGGTACAAGCTAGAACTGGATATTATGGATGGTTTATAGAGTATGCAAGAAATTGTGAGCCTCTCACACACCTTCCCCAGGCCTGAATAGCCAGACAGGCAGCTGTTCTTTCTTTTCTTTGGTAGGAAATTGAGGTTTAGGGGCTGGGAACATGGCCTAGTGGCAAGAGTGCTTGCCTCCTACACCTGAAGCTCTGGGTTCGATTCCCCAGCACTACATATATGGAAAACGGCCAGAAGGGGCGCTGTGGCTCAGGTGGCAGAGTGCTAGCCTTGAGCGGGAAGAAGCCAGGGACAGTGCTCAGGCCCTGAGTCCAAGGCCCAGGACTGGCGAAAAAAGAGATGCTAAGTTGGTGGCCCATAGTTGACATATGGCAGGCTCTTGGACCATGATTTAGTCTCCTACAATCCTTTTCCTGGAACAGCTTCCAGTAACTACTTTATAGTTGTGTTCATAAAATAATGGATAGTTAAGGATCATCAGACAATTGGGAAAGCCCCTGATATAATCTCTGTGTGCATATGTGTGTATGTATGTATATATGTATATATGTATGTGTGAATAAATAGAGGACCAAAAAGTAAGAAAAATTCTTGAACAAAAGAAATCTTAAAAATTGTTTTTGAGGCTTCAAGGAGATGTTAAAAATATTAAAGAAACAAAAACATAAAAATACAAAAGAGCATCTGCACATTAGAAATATAGGAGTATAAATAAACAACAGGAAAAAGGTAAAAGAAAGTTAATATTTTAAAAGAGAGTGATAAGAGAACTAGGGCATTCATCAAACATGTCTAATAGGCAACTACTAGAAATTATAGGAAGAGAAAAAAATAACTAGAAAAGGAGGACATTCCCAAAACTGGTTCAAGAAGTTTCTTAGAAATGGAGATCAAGATGCTACTGAGAGAGCTACTGGAGCCAATGTCACAAAACTTCTTGCATAATTTTTGACACTCTTGGACAGAGATACAATCCTAGTGGCCTCCAGACAAGTAACAAGTGGTACAAACTTCCATATCTAGCCAGACAGAGATAAAACCTAATCTTCAAAGATACTTATTCTATGATGAATATTTGTCAGTGGGACCTAAATGGTATTATTCATCCACCTAACAGTTATGGCTAAGAATATAAATCAAAATGACTTATAACATAAATTATATCTGGTATCCTGATAACTGGCTTTTAGAACTGCAAGTTTATTGACTGTAATTAAAGTTTTTCTTATTTCTATTATCATATTTAAGTACTTGTGCAAAGGCATTTCAATTCAACAAGTCAATTTATGAGTACAAAGCATCTTGACCAATATCACTCCTTCTGTCTCCTCAGTCTCTCTCAACTCCATCCAGTCCTTTAAGTTACCTGGTTCCATTTTCACATATGTACATCGAGCATTATGACTGTATTTGTCCACCCATCCTCTCTCTATTTGTCCGCCCCCATTCCTTTGACTCCCAATAACACACTAAACTGTAAGCTAATTGCTCAAAAGAGTTACACTACTCGATTCCTCTTTTGAGTATCACATAGTTGAGTTGGTTTGCTATGTTTTCATATATATTCATAATTTAGATCTATCTTCCACACAGGAGCCTGACTTCATTTAACATAATTATTGAATGCCAATCCTTCTTTGTATGAACATAAAGATTCACATATACAAGAACTCATTGAAATCATTTCACAAAACTATTTTCACTATCCATGCACTTGCTAATTTTTTGAACTATGCACAAGCAGTGAATCAACGATCAGCATGTGATCGGGCTCATTAGCCTACTGAGAAGCCCCAGGATAGAGATCAATGACACTTGCATTGAAAATTATTTAAAATCTGAAATTTTACAAATGCTGAACTATCAAAATAATACGGAAAGCCTATCTTAGCTACTCAGCAGGTTCAGATCCAAAGATCCTGGTTCAAAGCCAGCATGGGTAGGAAAGTCTGTGAGAGTCTTATCTCTAGTTAACCACCAAAAAGCTGTTAAATAAAGCTGTGGCTCAAGAAGAAGAATGCCAGTCTTGAGTGATAAAAAGCTAAGGGACGGTGCCTACATCATGAATTTAGGCCCCAAGTGCTAGACACAATCAATCAATTAATACAGTGGAAAGAAAATAAAGAGTCTGAGACATACGAAGATCCCAATTTACCTTCCATGCAACCAGATCAGTTCACAGGAAATTAGAGAAGGTTGTGCTCTCCCTATACAAAATAACTGAAAGACGGCCACAGAGTGGAGAGAAGGGAATTCATAGTAGCAAATAGAGAGCCCAGAATAGAAGTTCTGTATAAGTAAAGAAAATCCAGTCACAGATGGAATCAGAAGGCAATATTCTAGAACAGACATCTTCATGAAGGAACACAAATAAAAAACCCAATTACATGATGTTTGTATATGTGTTGGGGAGCTCTCCAGTTACCAGAGAGTGTGATGAATTAGTGGTAGACACTTAGGAAATAAAGCATACAAAAGAATGCAGCAAATATTTCCTGGGAAAACAAAGAAAGTAAATATAATCACAGAAAGCTAATAATCATAGTCATAAGCATTAAATATTGATTTAACCAGTAAAATGCAGACATGGTCAGATAATATAAGAAAATGAAATTTTCACACAAAATATAAGAAAATCAGTAAATGATATTTCAATTTGAAGAATTGGAAAAGTACTTAATGAGAAACTTATCTTGAAGGTCAATCATAGTAATGCCTTGATATATATGTTGGTAGTAAGAGTTGAGAGTGGGTACCTGTGGGAAACACAGTCCGGGCTCTCTATTTGCTACTATGAATTCCCTTCTCTACACTCTGTGGCAGTCTTTCAGTTTTTTTGTACAGGGAGAGCACAACCTTCTCTAATTTCCTGTGAACTGGTCTGGATGCATGGAAGGTAAACTGGAATATTTCTATGTCTCAGACTCTTTTTATTCTATTGGTGACCAAGAGCTGCTCTTTTCTTTGGGCCCCATAGTCCTGAATGACTTATTAAAATATCTGCATACATTCATTACAGAAAATTAGAGCTTAATTGAAGAAAAGGGGGCAGAAAATTCTCTCATTTAAAGTATATTGGTCTTGTTGAAATAAGACTGACTGCTCTTCCACAATCAAGAAAATGTGCAACTGTACTTCTTGAGTTCTCAGAGGAAACAATTCTTTGCAATGTGTTAAAATTTTGTCTGCATAAAATCAGTTATTTGTGAATAACAAATACCACAAATTTATTTTTTAGGTGTCAGGACTGTCTCAGTGGATAGGAAATAAACTATCTCCTCTAGGGTCATTACCTGTATGGCTAATCATTCTGATATCTTCTTTGATTGTCACATCTTTGACAGAGGTAGCCAGCAATCCAGCTACCATTACCATTCTTCTCCCAATATTATCTCCATTGGTGAGTATCTCACATGTCCCAGTTATGCTCTTCTCATCCAACAAGTGGTGTAAATTCTCTTTTGTTCTAAATCTATAAGTAACTTATAGAGTAGCCTTTATATGTGTTAATGCTACTTTAGGTGACTTTGACACAAGAGAACTATTAGACTTATCCAAGTAACATGATCTTCAATAAAGTATTTATCTTCACTCAGATCTGGTTGTCAAATGCAAATGAATGAGAGAGTTATTCTAGACCCACTCCAGCTTTGACTTGGAACACTGTATTTTCTGGAAAATTTAGTACTTAGATCTCTTAGCACTAACATTTTCCCCTTCAGAACATTGTTTCTAAATTTCTGAGAAGTGTTTCATGTAAGTAATTTGCAGATGAGTGAGAAACTATTTTTATTCTTGAGGCTTAAATATCTTAGAAACCATTTTCTACTGCCCAGGGAATTTTTTTAAAGAAAGAGACAAGAATTAGGTTTGCTAGGAAAGAAAGACTCTCTTCCCTTTTCCCAACCTAGCTAGTAATTGCAAGAATTATCTGTAAGTAAAGTGTTTTTTATTGGTTGGTAATGGGGCTTAGCAGTAGAGTGCTTGCCTAACATGCATGAAGCCTTGAGTTCAATTCCTCAGCACCAGATAAACAGAAAAGCTCAGAAATGGTTCTGTGGCTCAGGAGGTAGAGTGCTAGCCTTGAGCAAAATGAAGCCAAGGACAGTGCTCAGGCACTGAGTCCAAGCCCCAGGACTGACAAAAAAGTTTTTCTATTTGCATTAGTTTGATGAAATGAAAGAACTCTAAATTTATAAAGATTTTCATTTAAGAGAATGAGATATTCTAGTTCTGGAATTGCATTATTACCAGTACCAGGGTTTGTGTTAAGGTTCCTGAACTACTGTTCAAAATAGAAAAGAAAATAAGATAACTTATTTGTAAACAGTTGTCAGTAAACTACCATTTGGGAGTTTTTCCTCTGCATTTTTTTCAGGATAGAATATTTATAAATTATGTGACAAACTAAAATTGGTAACATCTCTTCTTTTGTAATGATCTCTAAGCAAATTTTAAGTTTCATTTGTCTTTGAAAGAATAAGGTTTGTAGTATAATTACATCCCTACAGATACAAGGACCTGATAACTACAGTCTCTGTTCACTCCACATTTTTGGATAAGTTCCTTTAGCCTCTCTGGACCTCCATTTTCTCTTTTGCTGTTTGAGCCTATTGTAGCCCTCTCATTATGTTGTTATTATAATTATACTATGCATATACACATATATAAATATATTACCTTTATCATATATATAAATATGCCTGTACATATAAGCAGCACAATGCCCAGCACTAGATAAATAATAAATGTCATTTGGTTCTAAAATAAATAACATTTTATTTTCTAAATAAATGGTGTAAAGTTTATTTATTTATTTATTTGCCAGGCCCTCTCTTCTTTTTGCTCAAGGCTAGCACTGTACCTCTTGAGCCACAAGCACCACTTCTGGCTTTTTTTGTTTATGTAGTGCTGAGGAACTGAACTCAGGGCTTTGTGCATGCTAGGCAAGCACTCTACTTCTAAGCCACATTCCCAGCCCAGTATAAAGTTTAATTAGGTAACAAGAACCACTTATACAGAAACTATGAGATACTTGCTAAAAAATAATTCTCAAGTTACAACATCATTTAATGCATAAAATTTGACATCATTAGGCTTCAATTTCCTTCTTGGAAAGTGTATACTACTACATTTGTTTTTTTTTTTTTGACTTGCGGTGCCTACCATAAAATTTGACCCCACTTTTTTCAATCTTTTATGATAGGCTGAAGCCATTCATGTGAATCCTCTTCGGATTTTGTTGCCTTCCACCCTGTGTACTTCCTTTGCATTCCTTCTGCCAGTAGCAAATCCACCAAACGCTATTGTGTTTTCCTATGGTCATCTGAAAGTCACTGACATGGTGAGTTAGCTATCAGATCCGATGCACATTATTTCTTTGGCAGGAGATGTCTTGAATAAGTTCTACTTTTACACCATAATCAACAGCCAGGAAAGCACGGTGTGAGTTCTGCTTGGGAAGGTATGTGCATGACTGGTCATAGAATTCTGTTTTTATGACTAGTATCTAGACGTGAACATGCCATTCGAATTTATAACTACAAGTTCAGAGGTACTGAATGAGTGAGCAATGGTCTGGGAAAAGAAGAGCAAAGACTCCTCAATGCAACAAATGAAACTTACCATGTCAAGGCTTACCATGTCAGGATGCACCCTGATTGAGAGGGGGGAAAAAAGACCAGAGCAAATGAATTCAGGAATCAAAACTGCACTGTGGTTTCCTATCGCAAATATTTGAGCAACAACATTTGCTTTGAATAAGACTCTGGGCTCAGTGCCTTACTGATGAAAAGGCATCTTTCCTGTTCTGATTCTAATACTGGCACCTATAAGATTGAGCAAGTAATCATATATAATAAAAGTGACAAAACATGTACATTTTTGCCAAATGTGAAAGTTGTGATAGCTAAGAGCTAATCTGTGATTATTTGGGTTTGTGCAACTTTCAACCCCAACTTTCAAGCCAACCCAAACCCAAACATAACCAAAGTAAATTCAATGAGATTTCTATATAGAGCCCCAAGGTAAGTTCCAGTTTCCATCCTTCCACATAGATTTCTGTTCCTGAGTATCAATATCTACATACATCATAAGAATTCTGCATGTGTTTTATGCAAAAGTCATATCATGCTTCTGAAAAACAAAATGTGCTTAATACAATATACACATTGCCCTTTGTCAGCACATCCAATTGAATAAAAACAGGGTTCCAGTATAAACCAGTGGCTGTGTGGACAGAGAAATGACTCACCACAGTAATCATTGCTAAATATCCCCCTTTTTGCTTTGGGACTCTCTGTTTCAAGGCAGAGAAGGAAAGGGTGAACTAACATTTTTTTTTTATGAAGACCAGATGGTTAACATTTGAGACTATGTGATCTCTGTCACAAATACTAAACTCTGCTATTATATCATAATAGCAGTCAAACACAATATGTAAACAACTGGGTATGACTATGGTCCAGTAAAACTCTACCACCACCAACAACAACAACAGCAAAAATCAAGTTCAGGAGTCCATGCCTGTAACACTAATGCAGTGTCTACTTTGGAGGCAGAGATGGGGAGAATAATGGTTCAAAGTCAGCTTAGACAAAATATTCATAATTCATTTCATTGTGGTGGTACAAATCTTTCATCCTAGCTATGTGGAAACAATAACTAGGATGTTCGTGGTTCCCAGTGGTTTGGGGATAAATATGAGATCCTATTCAGAAGACAAAAGGGAAAAATGGTTTAGGAGTATGGCTCAAATGATAGAGTACTTTCCTTGTAAACCCAAGATCCTGAGTCCAAACCATTTACTGGGGAGAAAAAAATCATGAGCAGGCATTGTGAAATGTATAGACATCCATTTTGTTTAATCGACACCAGATTATTATTAAAGAGCTAGAAAACTGGAAACACTAAGAAAAATAAATGAGGCAACATCATCAAAATTCAAGAAGAGAACATTTGAAAGAAAATGAAGGATAATGCTCAGTAGTGAATGGGTACCATTCTTTATTGTCCCGAAACTTGTCCATGGAAATAGAAATGTTCTGCTTTACCATGCAAGGGGAGATTTTTAAGGTTTTATTTCTTTTCCCTTGAATTATACTAATGGAAGTCATTTTCCCTATAGAATTCATTTCCAACAAAATATTAAACTAAACTAAAATACTTTCTTTTAACTAAGTGATACTTACGTGAGGACCAATTCTCTTAGGATATGAATGGAAGATGAACCCTTAAGTTAGGTTATGCAATCACAATTTGTACTAATCATTTGGGATCTACATGACTGTACAAGTTGCTTTCTCGGCAGTATTCTTATTCCCCCATATGTGTTCTCTGCAGGAGACTGACATATATGTTCTTTCTTGTTCAAGGTAAAAGCTGGACTTGGTGTTAATATTTTGGGTGTTGCTGTGGTGATGCTTGGCATGTTCACCTGGATTGCATCTATGTTTGATCTCTACACTTATCCTTCATGGGCTCCTGCGATTCTTAATCAGACCTTGCCATGACAAGCACAAAAGTTCTGACTTTTTCTTCGTGACTTTTAGAAGCCACTAAGAATATGAGAAATGGCTGTGTTTAAACTAACCGAACGCTTAAATGAAATATAGCACAACTACTATGTGTCCAGTCAACACCCAGATCATGCTGTTATCAAATGGAGTACAGACCACAGAATGTCTGCAAGCCTTTGTCAAGAAGCTTATGGTTGAGATTTTGCTCCTGGGTTGTCTGCACCTTGTTTCATCTTAGAATCATTTATAAGTTGATCTTCAACGAGTCATTCACTTCATCTAGAGTTGGAGTTAAGCATCACATTTCAAGCATTGATTTATTACTTTAGAAATTTCCCATATAACTAAAGGCAGAAAATAAATGCACAAAGCACTTAGTTTCTTGAGTCAATTGTTTCTACAATGTTTAATGCTCACAGGATTTTCATGGAAAACAAAAAGTTTGGTCACCTATTTAGAGGTCCATTTTTACTGGTCAATGCAAAATTAGTCATTTTTCGAAGAAAATCTTAAAACATAATACTGTCACTTTCTGAAACTTGTCTGTTTGCTCCCTACTCACTTATTCTTTTCTCAGTTATATGTCATACATTTATTTATGATCTAGAGTATTGATTACATTTCTGCTCTTTTCTGTTCACTCAGTTTATCACTGCTGAACTATCTTATATGATGGAGACATTTTCATTGTGAATAGAATGATGTTTCAATGTATAATGAGTAGATTTATGTCTCTAGAAAATAACATAAACATTTTAGCTTGGTAATCTTAATGAATCACTTCCAATGGCTGTTAGCTGAGTGGAACAAAGATATTATAGTCAAAATTTGTTTAATCGCACAATACATCTCTCCCTGCATCTTTGTGTCTGGCTGATGTATCAAAACTGACATGCTGGGGACTGGTGGCTCACGCATGTAATCCTAGCTACTCAGGAGGCTGAGATTTTAGGGTCATGCTTCAAAGCCATCTGGGGCAGGAAAGTCTGTGAGCCTTTTATCTCCAATTAACCACCAGAAAACCAGAACAAGTACTGTGGCTCAAAGTGGTAGAGTGATAGCTTTGAGCAGAAAAGCTTAGGGACAGCACTTAGGCCTGGAGTTCAAGCCCTGTATAACCACCACCACCAACAATAATAACAACAAAAACTGATTTATCTCATCCATATCAAACTTCTCAAGCTTTTTCAGCCTGAACATTGCACAGTGTCTTTGAAAGTTTCTAAAAGACAACTCTAAATAGACAATCAAACAAGTCTTTTTCCTCCTACTCTGGTATAGATAGTGTTTTTGTTATTATCTAGCACATTACAATAAGGTTAAGTAGACATCTTTGTCACTTGAAATTTCAGTAGCCTGCTTAGGATCAGCTTTTGTCTAGGTAATAGCATCAGTTTCATTCACTGTCCATTTACTGTCAGTCAGTACGTAAGCACCTGGAAGGCTCCACTGACATATGTGCAACCTTCACATACCCCAACTGCTGCAGTATGCATCAGCATCTTCCAGATTCAGAGTTCTTTCCTGTCATTACATGCAGTTTCCACACTGCATAGAATCTAAGTTGTGTCTCTCTCCATTTCAGCTTGGGGCAGGAGGTGGGTGAAGGTTATGCTCTTAGCCAAAACTATTAAAATTATTAGTTGCAAATGACAAAATAATGTCAAGTAGACTGTATCTTAAACCCTACAGGCTACGAGACATAAAAGATTATTATTAGGTATATTTCTTTAACTCTGCCACAGATAAATGATTGATAATAACCTTTGTGATGATATTTTTCTTCCCAAATTGTATTGAGTTCTTTGATAAATGACTATTATCCTTACTTGAATATGCAGATTTTACCAAATTAAATGGTCTTTTTTTCTTATTTTTAATAAAGGATCAATTGTACTAGGAATAACAGAGAAAACCCCCACAGACTGCAAGAGGTTTTATTACTCTGATATCATCTAAAACTGAAAATAGAATTGTTACTCTGGGTTTTAGCTTTACAGATGAAGTGCTTTAATTCAATGAAAAATTGTTTGTTTTTTTAATAGGGGCAAGCCAGATTAGTGAAGGAATAGACAAGAGAATTAGTATGTAACTCAGACAGAAATTAAAAGGTTTTCCAAACACAGAAGCCTTCATTTTCCCAGAAACAAGACACAGGAATTTTTGTTTTGGTGGGAATGTTTGTAATTCAGTGCTGGGGACTGAACCTAAGGACTCAATGCATGCTATGCCAGTGATCCACTACTGGGCTGTTAGCAGCAGCCCCAGACACAGACTTTCAAGGAAACAGAAATATGGGGCTGGAAATGTGGCCTAGTGGTAGAGTGCTTGCCTAGCATACATGAAGTCCTGGGTTCGATTCTTCAGCACCACATATACAGAAAGAGCTGGAAGTGGCACTGTGGCTCAAGTGGGAGAATGATAGCCTTGAGACTAAGGAAGCCAGGGACAGTGCTGAGTTCAAGCCCCAGGATTAGCAAACAGAGACGGGGCCGGGGGGGGGGGGGGGGGCGGGAAGGGATGGAGGGAGGGAGAGGAAGAAGGGAGGGAGAGGAAGAAGGGAGGGAGAGGAAGAAGGGAGGGAGAGGAAGAAGGGAGGGAGGGAGAAAACAGAAAGGTTTAATCACTGATCGTATAGCGATAGAGATACAGGAGGAGAAAATTCTTCTTGAGGCCAAATAACCATTTACATAACATGTGTCCGGATGTTGGCAAGAAAAGAATGTAAATCCTCACAAGATGAAGTATATGGAAGAATCCAAAATATTAAGCAAGAAGAGAAGGTAATGGCTAAATCTTAGAGATCTTGAACTCTGAATCAGTATATACTTTATTTTTAATGAGAGGGGGGTTAATGGGACATTTCCAATCATGCACATGCGCATTTTGAAAAATCCACCCCTTCTATCATGTTCTGACTCATCCTTTCTCCCCATCCCCTTTCCAAGCAGTGTTTGGTGATTTTCATTTTGAGGTGTGTCTGGGGGTGGGGGTGGGGGTATGTCCTCTCCACTTTTCAGTTAAATGTGTGTGTGTGTGTGTGTGTGTGTGTGTGTGTGTGTGTGTGTGTGTGTGTGTGGTCTGTCCTTTCCACTCTTCCACTACCTGAGACCAGCCTCAAGAAATGAAGGACCAGAGCAGAGTGGCACAAGCCTGCAACCCTAGCTACTCAGGATGCACAGATAGGGGGACTGTAGTGCGATACTAGCCTAGACAAAAGCGCAATACCCTCTATTTTTTTTTTAAGTGCCAAAAGCTGAAGATGTGGCTCAAGTGGTAGAGCCTAAAAAATAAAATAGAGAATTCCTAAAAATATAATGGCTAAAAAACTTTTGGGGGGAACCAAAAAAGTTGCACTCAGGGCCAGGGTCCCTTAAATAGTTTTGATCAAAGCTCGTACTCCACTATTTGAATCACAGCTGCACTTCTGCTTTTTGGTGGTTAGCTTGGAGATAAAAGTCTCCTGAACTTTCCTGACTGGGCTAGCTTTGAGCGGCAGTCCACATATTTCAGTCTCCTGAGTAGCTAGGATTACCGGTGTGAGCCACCCACATTTAGCTTGAGTAATATATGTGTGTGTGTATGTATATAATAAGTATGATATCCATATGTTATGCTTTTATTATATATGTATAAGTAAAAGAATCAATAAAGATTTTGTGGCAATATTTTGTGGCATCCAAAGAGGATTTTTAAGAAAAAACAGAATCCTGATGATGAATCATAGGACTCTGAAGAGTAAGAAAGGGTCTTAAGAAGGAAAGTAAACATTGAAGCATCCTCAGACAGTTAAGCATGTTCATGTGCCGAAATAACTATCAACTTAGAGTGGTATGTTCAGAGGCTCTATGCTTCAAGAATGAAAGGAAAACAGATTTCAGCCCCCTCAAAACTGAGATTACCACTCCCCCAAAATCTCCTTAATCAATAGCTAATGAAAGTGTCATAGGAAGAAGAAAAAAATCATTCAACAAAGAAGATATAAGACTTAAAAAGGAAGGGTGATGAATACATTGGTTAAATGTATGGATAAGAAAGCTAAGATAGTGGAAAAGCATAATGTACACATTCAAATAACAATTAATGTATTCTAAGATCACTGTCCTAATTAGCAATCTTGGAAGTTGTTCTTTTTTAATTCAAAACTCATTATCATCTTTAAATAGTTGCACAAAGTATTACTAACAAACGTTAATTTCCATTAGTAAGAAATTTCCACTAGTAGGAAATATAGAAAATATAAGTTTAAAAACATATTCCTGCCTGTGCCTAGGAAGTAAGTTTAACAAAATATCAGCCAAAAAAAAAGCTGCATTTATGAACCAGGTAACACAATATTATAAAGATGTAACTTTCTTCTACATTTGTCTGTCAGGTAGAGGGGTAAATGACAAGCCAATCTTACTATATGTTATGGACCCAACGGGCCAAGAATAGCCTAAATACTACAAAGGAAGAAATTTAAACCATTTTCTTATCTTTATTATGACACTATTGTCCAGCCGAGTCACAGTTTATGTTTAAATTGGAAATACTAAAGAAATTTGCAATGATAACTCTTCCAATAATATTATGGCAATACATTTTTAACATTCTTTCAGGTGTCATATCCTCTGGGTCTATCTCTAAATATCTGTTGCACATCCCTACTTGGAGTTTGTTGGGAGATAGAAAAAATATATAGTATCATATCTATAAGCAAGCCTGTTTGTTTCCCAGTATTTCTTTTAGGTAGTCACTACTTAAAAGAAAAACATGTTAATCTATACTTTTTACCACTAAAAATATATTTTTGAAGAACATATACAAAGATGTATGTGCATAGTTACCACTTTCTCAGTTCTTAAAAGTCTGTTTATTAAGCAAATTATGAATAATGCCTCATAATCCTTCCATTGTATCTTTTAGAAATTAACTAATCAGCTAAGGCTTATGCATATATACTGAAACCTGTGATTAAAAAAATTCAATCACCTGCTGCTCCTAAACTTGAAAGGTCTCCAAAATAGGATTGTTCTTCTGTTCAAATATTCTGTAAGCAATTGGCTTCTATTTGATAAGTAATTTTGTGTTCAACTCTCCCTATAATGTTAATCTTTTCCTTTAACTAATATATAGAAGATACACATATTAGTGAGGTACTATTTAATGATTAATACATGTATACACTGCATAATGTTCAAATCAGGTTATATATATTTATATTCCCATCATCATTTCTTGGTGGTGAAATGAAAAGCTTTTAAAATGTACAGTAAGGACCTGTAGTCACCATACTATGCAATAGTACTGCGGAGATTCTTGCTGTTGTCTACTGTAACTTAGTACTCATCAACCACCTTTCTCTAAACCCAGTCTACTGTATCAAGCTTCTGGTAACCACCACTTCAATGGTGTCAATGTTTATAGAGTATATAGGTGATTGAGACCATGTGGGATTTGTATTTATGTGCTTTATTTCACTTAACATCATGATCTCCAGCCCCATCCATACTCAAGTATTGCTCTGTGTGTGTGTGTGTGTGTGTGTGTGTGTTACATTCTTTATCAGTTCCTTAGCTGATAGACATACGTGTGTGTGTGTGTGTGTGTGTGTGTTACATTCTTTATCAGTTCCTTAGCTGATAGACATACGTGTTCCCAATTCCTGGTTATTGGGAACTGAGCTGCCATGTAGGAGTGCTGGTTTAACATAGAAATTCTTGGTTCTTTTGGATGTATATTCAGTAGTGGGATTGTTGTATCATAAGTAATACTATTCTTTTTTGAGGAGCCTTCATACAGTTTTCCATATTGTACACATTTGCATTTCCACCAACAGTCTCTAAGGAGTCCATTTTCTCTACATCTTAATGGCGATTGATTTCTTTTTACTGTCTTTTTCATATTAGTCATTGTTACTCATGCAGTGATAGATTGATAGTTACCTCATTACTTCATTAAGGATTTAATGAGCACTTTCCTGATGTCTAGTGATGTTGAAATTTTTTCCACATATCCATTGGCCATTTGTATGTTGTCTTTTAGGCCATATTTATTATTAAGTCTATTGCCCACTTTAAACCAGCCTGTTCAACCTTATACCACTGAGATTTTAGAATTCCTTCTATGTTCTGGATATTAACTCCTCCTCAGATAAGTGGTTTGAATTTTTTTTCCCATTTTCTCACTTTGGTGTTCCCTATACAATGCAGAAAGTTTTTAGTTTTATGTAATCACATTTGTCTCTGTTTACTTTCATCTCCTATATTTTGAAGCGTTTATTCAAAAATGCTTCCCATCTCAATGTTCTGAAGATATTCCCTATATTTTCTTCTAGCAGGATCAGGAACTTGGCAAAGAGTTCTTAGACTTGACATCATAAACACATTCCATAAAAGAGAAATGATTAAATGGTACTTCATCAAAGTTAATTATTTTCTTCATCAAAAGACCTCATTAAGAAAATAAAGAAGACCAGCTACAGGATGGCAGAAAATACTCCCAAACAACATATTTGACAAGATTAATATCTAAAATACATAAAGAACTCTTAACTCTCAGTACACAAACAATCCAGTTAAACTTAACAAATGTTATGAAGAGAAATTTCACGGAGGAGGAAATACAGAGTCACAGATATCTATGTAGAGATACTTAATATCATCACCTACTAGGGAAATTCAAATTAAAATCATAAAAAGTTATTACTACACATTGGTCAACATAGCAAAAAGGAAGAACAATAAGAATGGCAAGCGCTGATAAGGATGAAAAGAAGTTTAATCACTTAAAGAACACTAGAAAAGATATTGGTAGCATCTAAGTGTTAAACTGTCATGCAGTTACAAACCTGAGGAAAGTAAACATGAATTCAAAGAAAATCCTCCCTATGAGAGGCTTAGGAATATTGGTACGTTCTCATCTACCTAGTTACATTTTTTCACTTGTTTTACTTTTGACCAACTATAACATCAGTAAACAAAAAGTAGCATAAGCAATTTCAAAATTGCTTTTGTGGTAGCCACACAGTTATCAAACAGCTAAGTTAATGAGAGAAGCTCTCAGCCCCATGTTATGATAAGTTGTCAGGTATTATGGGAAAAAAATGAATCAAGCAGATACAGTATCTGAGATAACCAGCATGAAATATAATGTAATTTTTGGTAAGCAGTATTAACGTGTGCAACAGTAATTGCTCTAATGGAACATAACGTACTCTCTGTGGCTTCAAGTCTGGATGCTCAGGTAAATCTGAGTAACTAGCAAGTAACCATTAATAATTTATATGTCTCCTGAGTATTATTGGTTTATCTTTATTAGTAGTGCCTCTTAATACTAAGAATCTACTGTATTTTTACAGTTGTATGCAAATATATTATATTTAATTGATATATTTGCATATACATTTTGAGTGTCAAGACAAAAATCATAAACAGGAAAGGAAATTTGTTGGTAATAATTCAAATGCTGGCTACAAAGTAGGTCTAATCTCTTAATGATGCTAAAATATTTAGTGTACATATATTTTGCCTCTATCAATAGAAAACAATTTTTAATTATAGAAAATTTTGGAACTATGCAGAAATTTTCCTCACTGATTTGTCTTAATTAATTGTATTTACTCACTTGACTTTCACACAATATAACCCTAGTCTTTTCTTTACACTGAGCAGAGATTTTAAGATCTCTAGTTCAGTAGAATTGTTAAAGTATTTCTGACTACACATATCATGTTCTTAGCATCTCTTCCATATCAAGTTGTTTTGCATAATTAATGTGGCAAAAGTTTGGGAAGGGTAGATTTAAACATTGGTTCTTTATATTATTCTATGCCTTGCATTTCAAATCTTTAATTATAGAAACAAAGCTTGTAGTCACAGGCTGGGAATGAGATTAGGCACATGGAGTGCCTTGGTAAAGCACTCGGAATGTCAGCACAGGGATGGAAAGATGTCTCACATGAGAATCACATGTTCTCAAAGAATGTTCCCATTGTTCATTTTTATTAGAGTCTGATTAAGTGCCTCCTAAGAGGCAAAGTGGCAGTATCTGAACTATCAACATGAATACTGTCAGCATTACTTCTAAGTCTTCTCCAGGAAGAGATTTCAGTTTGTGAATTAGGATATGTTTCGAAAATTATTTGTTGACACTTTCTTATCCCTCTTTTTATTCTCTTAGGGGAAAACATTATTTAAGACTGTTCTCTGTATTTCAATTATTGGTCTTAGTTCTTATTAGAGTGTGTGCAGGAATTCTCAAAAGAACTGTAAGATTAAGTATTCTCTCTCATTCCTAGGCTGCAATAACTCATGGGCTGATTCAATCCATTGTGAAAAGTATTATTTAAAAACAAGATTTTTGCCAGTCACTGGTGGCTCATGCCTGTGATTCTAGCTATTCAGGAGGCTTAGATCTGAGAATCAGAGTTTGAAGCCAGCCCTGATAGAAGAATCTTTCAGTCTCTTTGGTTCAATTTTTTTATATTACAAGTTACTTTTTAAATTAATTTTTAATTAATTTTTTAAATTTTATTGACAAGGTGTCGTGAAAAGGGGGTACAGTTACATAATAAGACAGTGAATACATTTCTTGTGATATCTTACACCCTCATTTTTCTTTCCCTTTGGTTCAATTAAAAAAAAAAACTATCTGGAAGTGGAGTTGTGGCTCAAGTGATAGAGTGCTGGCTTTGAGCACAAAAGCTCAAGGACAACTCCCATTCCCCATGTTCAAGCCCCAGAACAAGCACAATAAATGAATGAATAAATAAGTAAATAATAAACATAAGATTCTGTGATTGTCTCTAGTTCTTTATGAAAATGCACCACTGTAATAAATATTCCTATCATGCCAAGTTAAAAGTAAGTGAAAATTGACAATGATTTTTTGAAAAGGTCATTTATTCCACATTTTATTTTATGGATAAATATGAGTGCATACAGAGCTGTGATTATGAAAGCTTCATAGAGCAGCAGATTCTAAAAGAAGTGTGACAAAGTTCTTTTTTTGAATGTTTGAGTGGTTATGAAAGCTTATAGAGGAGAGGGCAGGCAAAAAGAGATTTCTTAAAGGGGAATAGGAAGAAAAAATATGTGTAAGATTACCAAACATTAATTTGCATTTGGGTTATTTGTTAAAATATTATTGTCTAATTAAAGATTAGAAAATCAAAAGCAGTGCTAAGATTCTGATGGTGTGATAAGAAATACCAGAGCTTGAAATTCCGAATTACATTAATTCATGTTCAGTTTTTTTTACTCGAGTCCATTTCCCTCTGTATAGCTAATCATGAAAATAGTGCATAATTCACTCAGTCTTCTAATATATTGCTAATGGATATATTTAATTTTTTGGAAGTGCTTTGAAATAATGTTCAACATAGTGTTTTTATTGATGACTTGCTTCTGTGTATATGTCACTCTATTATGTGAGGACTAAAGATTCAACACCACTATTCATCTTCTGCAAAATTTCCTTTATGCTTTTTAGTGTTTCATTAACAAGTACACCATGATGTACATGCACATTATTTGGTGAGTTTCATATTCAATTTAATAAGCATCTATCAAGCTGTGCTATGGACTAGGTGCCCTCAAATTTGTTACCTTACAACTGAAAGCTACATATATGGTGCAGGCTACTTGCCAGTAACATCAACTGTGCCCTCATGCATTTAACTAATTGTGGTTAGATGCAATTTACATTTTTTTTGTACAGTGTCAATTCAAAGCTCCTTTAATTCTATCATTGTATTTTTCTAGGCCCTTTGTTGGTTTTACGTGATTGATGTTATCATCAGGAGACTGAATACTTTTCAACCCAGCTAACGTTGCTATAGAATCTCATATAGAGTTCAACTGACTCACTATATACATTACCCACTCCCTTCACTTGTCTGACAGCTGCCATTCCATCTGTTCTACTGCACTGTGGCATGTCACTGACTTCTATCACTCTAGTAGAAGTTCCTATCTGGATAAGTTGCTTTGAGCTGACTCTGTAAAGAGTGACTCGAGGAACAGGTGCACATGGCATAAATGACAAGTGACTGGGATTGGTAGCTTGGAAGCATAGAATTCTCATATAATGAGATGGATTTTTCTTCTAGATATTTCCCTCCATCGTTCAGAGCAAAGGAAAATGACTTTGTGGACTGAGAACACACTTTTTAAAAATACAAGATTACAAGGGATTTCATGTGATGGGGAGGGGGAAACCAATGGGAAATGTGAAGCAAGCTGATTCTAAGCATTAGGCAGAGGATAGCTTTACTTTTCTCTTAAAAAATATTAAGTATACGTGTACATACAAACACTGAAATGTCATATACCAAAATCAACAATGACACTTTTGCCAAATGATTGGTTTTCTCTTTTTTCTGAAGCACAATTCTTCTGAGACAAATAAACAGTATGGAAGAAAGACAGTGATTAAATGCCAGTAGTTAAGAATCCAAAAAGCCAAGCCAGGCACCCAGTAGTTAAGTTGAAAACACTGCTTATGTTCTCTTTATTTCATTAATCACAGATGCTTGTTAAGAGTCAGAACTATTGAGACCTAGACTTGACTAAATCAGTAGCTCATAATTTGTGAGCACTTATTGTACAGCAGGCATAGAAGTAGGGGATTTGTTTTCATTCATTTGTACAATTTGGATATTTCAAAATAGTTATGTATAGAATTCTCATCCTCTTTCTACAGTGACCTGTACTTTGTATTTTTCTCAAAAATGTGTTTAAGGCAGAAAATTAGTACTGTTCAGATGCAGTATTATCAAAATTAGTAATAAACAGGTTTTCATCAGTTTTGCCTTGCCCTCACAGTTATGATTAAGTTAAAACTGCCAGAACACATTAGTTTAATTTCAGTTATTATTTGCATAGACTATAGACAAAATATGCAAAGTCAGCTCTATGCTATTTCTTATTGAGCTAATAATACACTTACATTTGTGCCATGGACTGTGGAAGATTTTAAATGATGCTTTCAATTACTTTTGTTATTTTCCTTCTGTATTCATAATGATGATATTCATGAAATCTGTATTTGCTGCCTTTGTGTACTAATTCAATGAGTTTTGCTATAATTTAAGTAGGTAATAGAAGTGTGTGTATAGTCCTCACATACCGTCTAAAGACAGGTTCTGACTTTGTTGTATTCCCTGGCTACCTGAGATTTCCAGTAGCCATTGTTTACAATTACCAGTAACTATGTACATGTTTTTCATTGTTTGTTGAGCTCCATAATGGGTCTCTAAATCACAGAACCAAGAGATTCAGGATTTCACTCTCTTTCGATCCAAATTATTAGAAATTCTTTATCCTATGTAAAATCTTGCTTTCTAATTATTACACAGAAAGTGCCCTCAGCCAGGGTCTTCCCAATTTCAGTTTCTTAAGATAAAGAAAACTGGAACACATTGCTAACACTGTTTCTAAGGAAAATAAGCGGATCAAACATACTAAAGGTACAAGACTATAAGGTGCATTAAGATCTCTAATTCTAAGAGATTCTGATTACTATTGCAAGCTTGCTCACTTTGAAAAAGGAGCTGGCTAGTTAACTTTTGAGGGCTTCATTTTCCTTCTCCCTTCAATATAGATCATGTTTTCCAAATGTAGCACTAGTGAAATTATCCTAGATAAGTCTTTAAGATAGTCTGTTCTGAGCACTGACATATGCTTAGAACCATACCTGACCTCTAACCTCTAAATGATGGTAGTAACTCCCATAAATATGACAACAATAACAACAAAAGCAAGAACCAAAAACCTCTGGATGCTTCCAAACATCTCCTATGACAATATCACATTGCCTTCATTAATACAACCCTAATTAAAATGATAAATCTTTATTGATTTGTTAATGAAATAAAAATTAATAATTATTAATAAAAATCTTAAGACTAAAAGAAGTATCAACCACTTTAAGATCTACTCTTAATTTTTTTCTTGATTTACTTTTTTTACAATTATGAGACTTGAACTCTGGGCGCTATCCCTGAGTTTTTGTGTTCAAGGCTAGCACTCTAGCACTTGAGTCACAGAGCCACTTCCAGTTTTCTGGTGATTAATTGGAGAAAAGAGTCTCACAGACTTTTCTTCCTGGACTGGCTTCAAACCACAACCATCAGATCTCAGCCTCCTGAGTAGCTAGGATTACAAGTATGAGCCACCGGTGCCATGATACTATATTTTCTTTAAGTAGTTGCACAAAGGAGTTGAACAAAGTGGATTATGGACCCAATGGATCTTGATCAGCGTCAACACCTTTCAACATACTTCCCTCTTCCTCCCTGCCCACTCCTTCCCCTCACTCTTCTTAATTTTCCAAGATTCTTGACTGCATTCTCCCTGCTGTTTTCCTCTTCATTCATCTACCTCTCTCCTCTTGTCCCCCACCTCACCCCCATCAAATACCCAGTTCCTTGTGTTTCTTTTGTTGAACGTTGACTTTGCCTTTCTAAGGAATTACACTATTTGAGTTCTCCCTTGAATCTACCCTATTTCTGTTAATACATATGTACACACTTGCTTGCCACCCAACATACTTAATTATAATGTTATAAGCTAAATCTAGCTTTCAAATATAAGGGAAGGTATGTATCCTTTGTATCTCTGAACCTGATTTACCTAACGTAATTTTCTCCAGCTCTTTCCATCTCCTTACAAATGGTACAATGTCATTCTTCCTAAAGTATGAGTATGATTCCATGTGTATCTATACCACATTTTCTTGATCTATTTGTCCATTGAGTGATACTTGGGCAGATGTCACTGGCTATGATGAATTGTGGTGCAATACTCTTCATTTCAGAGGCTTCCTTTAACTTAATCAATGGGTTTCTCATTCTGTCCTAACTTCTGACTCAATGGTTCCAAACTAGGGTTCATTTCTGCCTTTCAGAGGACAACTTAGCAATGTTCAGTGATATGTTTCCTGTCCAGCTCTGGGGAGAGGTGCTACTGTCATCTAGGGGGCAGTGACCAGAGATAGAGCTGACATCCCACGACATGCCCCCACATTTGTCTGGCAGCAAAGCAAATGGTGGGGAAGCTGAGAATCTCTGCTCCTGATAACACAGGGACCTGTCAAACACATTGTGACACAACATGTTATCTGCACACACACAAGTCCATGTGTGTGTGTTTGCCTAGATTGGGAAATATGGTCATCAGTATTTAGCTAATTCTCCTACTCAATGCTCTTCATCTATGTTTCCAATTGAGTAGAATTACCTCATTCATCCCAATACTCTAATAATAGATGGCAGAGTGGTTGGCCTTGTCTTATTCATTAAAGGATGTTGAGCACTTTACCTGCATTCTTTACAAAAGTATCTACTGAAAAACACTTCCTGAAACTTCTGTTTCAGTTGATATATGCCTATTCATTGCTTCTTCTGCTTATAAAAGATGGATAACATTTCTCAGATAACAAAACACTTCCCAATGTTTAGCATGTTGTTGGATTCTAGCCACCTGATTCTTACCATAGAAAGGAATCACATTTTAATACACATTTTAAAACTTTATTTGGGTAGGTAGATATTTTCCTAAAAAAGTCTAAGGAAAATATCAGGAAAAAGTTGTACTGGTTCAGGAATTTAGAATCCCTTAGAAAGTAATCATGTGAAGAAAGTTACCAATGAAGGCAAGCACAATAGCATTAACTATTAGATTAATATTTAAAAGTAAACTATTTGGTAGTAATTCTGAAATGGTTACTAAGATCATTAATTTTTAAGGAATTCTAAATTATGATCTAGCTTTTAGCTGCATGCTCAGGGCACAATTACCTGGACAAGTCCACCCACATTGCTACTGGCCCTAGAACCTAGATTTACTTCTAAGACAAAAAGTCTTTAAATCCCCCCAAAAAAGCCAGCCACAACAGGAACCAAGCCTCAGTCATTTGCATGACTGGAGTAAAGCCCTAACTCAAATCTAAAAGCAAGGCTAATGGATTTGGTTTACTTCCCAGTGCAAAGCACAGCTCTTAAAAAGTAGTAGTTCGGAAATTATGAATAAGTCATTGATCCTGGTTGATCACAAAGTGTACTCCACCCATCTTTACCTCTCTGGTAACTGAGATTAGTTGGCATTATAGGCATGAACCACTCTACTCAGCCCTCACTTTTCTTCACAAGTGAGCAACAAGGGTTTATGCCATGCTCCAACCAGCATACAAAAACATGTATGCTCCCGACTTCTTGGATTTTTCTAATAGGTGGAATTTCTGTACTAGGAACATAGAATCATGAATCAGAAGTTGTTGAGGAGAAACCAGAAGAATGTCTTTAAACTTGTAAAATACCCACTCCCCTCTTGAAGGAGGCCTGCAGAAGATCTTCCTCAAGGCCACAAATACAGCTAAAGGCTTTTGATTCTGAAGCAGAACAGGGTTTGAATTCAATATACATTAGGGCATTGACATTGTCAGAACTTCCAAAAGTTGAAATAGCTACCTTAAACCAGTTAGCCTAGGAAACCTCTTAGTGAGCTCAAGCTCAAGTACACCAAACCATAAGCTCTGAAATCTTCAAGTTCTACAAAAGAGCAGCTTGCATCTTGTTATGCCTTGTCATTGAGCAGAGAGCAAATGCTTGATTTTTTCTTAGCTATCAGATGTTACTTTTGTTATAATCAAGGCTTCCACCTCTTGCTGTCCAAATTCCAACTCCAACTCCAACCCTATAGCCCCCTTCAACCTTCCTAGTATTCAGAATGGATCACATCACTAGGACTAATGTTAATATTACTTAGGAATCTAGAGACATTAGACAATTTACTATCATCTATAAAATTGATCTTCAGCCTTAGATGGTACTATTTTCATTCCTGAAAAACAGACAGCTCAATCTGATGACTGATGATTAAAATCTTACTGTTTTGGAAAGGCAATTTATATTTTTCCAAACTGCACTTGGCTTCTGAGCCCTCCACCTCTGCCACCAGACTCTTAGGGTGATGGCTTTCAGTGAGAAGCAATTAAGTATATCATGTTCCCTGGCTGGTAGTTCTCCAGATCGCAACAGTCCAGTGAGAGAGACCGTGTTCTCTCCCGGCCAGTTATGATCTCACAGGAAAACAAAATAGGAAGCCTCCTTAAGACCAGAAAGTCTCCAGCTACTTTCTGATAAAATTGTTGCACAAATGATGATGTGATTCATAATTTTATGTTGTTACTTTCAGTAAAACTGAATATATGAAGAAAGGGTCGTCTATCATTGCATCTCCATAAATCCTTCTCCTACCACCTCTCCCTGTCCTTTACCAAAAACATCTTCTAATCAAACATACACCCAAAACATAAGTCAGATTGTCTTTGTATTTAGGTACTTTTATTATAGCCTTTTCTATCTTGGTGAACCTTGGTGGAACACCTTGCAAAGTTCTAAGTTCTAAATGAGTAGATTATCAATGTCCTGTATAAATATGGGTGTTGCTAGAAATAGACTCTGATCAGGCCAAAGTATGCTGTAGAGATGTAAAAAATCTGTTGGAACAAGAGTCTCAGAAGCAAGACCTGCCAAGATGATTTCTCAAATATCTCAGTTTAGTAAACTAGTAACTCTAGGAAATCTTAGGCACTATGTAAACTCTCAAAATGAAGCTTTCAGCCCCAATCATATTTAACAGGTATTTAGGAACCCCATTTCTTTGAGCCATTTTACCACTCATGAGTCTTTCAAGCCCCTAACCTTGCAAATACACAGGTGCAACTGCTAGTGGTAGAAGAGAAAACTCTGAGGAGACTAATTGATGCCATCTTTTTGTTGAAATTGGAAAATTTGAGGGCAAAACTCAAACAAAATATTTTGGGGACACAAAAACAAACTGTTAAGAAAATAGCCACAAACGGGGATATATGTTCTCAGACAAGGACCATCAGACAAAGCACAGTTCCTGTGTTTCAGTGTTCTGCTTGTTACACAATAGGTGTTCAATTGAATAAATAAATCACTTCAATACTCTCTCTAATAGTTCACATCAGGACTACAGATACTAACCCAATATAATGTTTTATTGGACAGGGTTTTTAATGACCTCAGGCAAAGTGTTTTGCTTTTAATTTAATGTCTGCCAAATAAAAATAAAATGAAGGTGTTCAAAGAGTGAAATAATTTTTTAAAGAAATTACTCTAAATAATACATTAAGAAGGTTGCATTGCACACAACACTGGAGTTCAAAAGATATTAATGTTGCTTGTTACACATTCAAAAAATCATGGAAATATAGCGGCCCAATCATATATTTCTTTTACCTTGAAGTAGCTGACATAATCCAAACTGATAATCTGAAAACTCCAAGCGTTTCACATTAAATTTAGAATAATCTATTGCTAATTATCAAGAGTTTCTATTTCTGCTCTGTAAATGCAGATTAAGACAAGTTCGGATGGTATAAGAGAAAATAACAAAAGCAAGTCAGGTTAAATGTCCTACCACTTTCTGGAGTACTAGGGTAGGAGTTGCACATCATTAGAGTGCTACTCAATACTATTAATACACTGTTAGTGACAATCATAAACCTTTATTGTAAGTATACCTTTCAACATCCATTTTTCCTTTAAGTACTAAGATGTTGGGGCAACAAAGTGATTTGACTCC
Organism: Perognathus longimembris pacificus; assembly: GCF_023159225.1. Lineage (NCBI taxonomy): Eukaryota > Metazoa > Chordata > Mammalia > Rodentia > Heteromyidae > Perognathus > Perognathus longimembris. The sequence goes on along the minus strand of NC_063162.1, from coordinate 131,171,042 downwards.
CTAAAGCAGTAGTTGAACCCTTCCCTGTTGCCCTGACTGCCTTGGACTAGCAGCAAAGTAGTCAATACCCTTTTACCAATACTGGCTGCTTTAAACACTGCACACAGATGCCTTACGGAAGTTACATGCCAGCCATAACTGCCTGCAGCCTAAGTACATCGAGCTCTTGAAGGACTTTCACAGCCATGCCCACTTCAAACTGTGCCAGACATTTTGCCATTACAAGTTTCTGAATTCTACATGACTCTGCATCCCTGTCCACTCAGGCCAATGACTGATGACCCAGCAGAGGGCCAATGGCTGGTAGTGAAATAGCTTATCATTTGCTCAAAATGTTCACCAAGTTCTTTTAAATTGGTGAGTCTAAAATTCTAAAGGTTGTCTCCTTGGTTCTGCTATTTCTATCTATGGAATATTTCTGTGCAACAATCTAGAAGTTGTTAAACTGAGAATACAACCATATCACTCACTCACTCACTTAAAACTGTTCACATATCTTTGCATGACTGAAAGATCAGAATTTACATATAGTTGAGAATTCCTTAACCAACATCTCCACATATTCCAAAATGCATTGATAAGTTTCAGATTTGAGGAGCACGTTAGTAGAACTTTTAATTAAGGCTGACCTACAAGTAAAATCTATGGAAATACTCCAAACTATTCTAAAATTTGAAAAAAAAATTGGTTCCAAGCATACTCAACCTGTTCTATTACCTATAAGTTCAGAGGGGATTTCCATTTCAACCTCAACCCCTCAACTTTTATTCACTTCTTTTTCTCTAGGCTCCTCTTGCAGGTTTTCATAAAGGCCAACTTTAATGTTACCTTGCATGTTTTTTCATATATAAATTGTCAGGACATACTTATATATCAGACACACATTATGCAATATAATAGTGTACATAAAAATTCCCCATTTATTATGGTATAGATGTACAGCACATATAAGCATATTTATATGTGCTTGTATGTGCATGTGCATGCATACATATATACATGTATACACACATGCTTGTGTGTATGTGCATGTGGTCCTGATATGTATGCATGTGCCTTGTATGTACTGCATGTATGCTACATATGCAAGTATTGTGAAGTGCATCTCTATGTTTGCATATGTGTATAAGCATGCAAATGTGTGGAAAGTGCATGTGTGGGGGGTGAATATTTGCTTGTGTATACATATGTGAATGTGTGTTTCTGCATATATACATGCACACACATATTTAGAGCTAGTCTTGAACAATGATCCTGTCTATCTCTGTCTCCCAAATAGCTAGATTTCAGTCATGTCACTGTATTGCTGCACATATAGCAAGAACTTAGGGGTTCTGGGAAATGCCCATTTTGGTAGATCCTGTGCTTATCTTTGAGACTTGTACTGATTTAGTGTAGATATTTTTGCTTCACTAAACTACACATCACAACTCTTGGATAACTTGGTATCCCTAAAAGTCCCCTAAATTCAGGTCAGGACCATTCGGATTTTTCTTTCTTCCAACAAGTATGGGTTTAGAGTGGGAACCCACAACAATGTGTTTTAGGCACTTTCTATAACCAATAGACTTTGTACAAAATCATGGTCAGCATAAACGTTTCCAATGCGGGACCCTGCTCTCTATCCCATTAAGTTAAGTTTCTGCTTAGTCCCCAAGGTATGTAAACTCTGCTATAATACAATGCATTTTCTATCAGAGAAACAATGTCTTCCTTTCTCATCCTCAGTAGAAGGTTTGTAAACCCTGGTTTACCCTGGTGGCACACAGTGGGAAGCAGTGTTGCCAAAGCCTACTTACTCATGGCAGCCTAGCCACTCTAGGAACAGATCTCAGCTACCGAAAAGGTACCAACCTAATTAGGAGTGGCTGAGACCTAGACTCCTTCTCCAAGTAGGACTCAAATTCTTTTCTTTTTTTTTTTTTTACAAAGTGAAATACAATTTTTATTGTTATTTTTTTATTTTCATTTTTTCCTCATTCCCCCTCACCCCCCTCTCCCTTTCCCTCTCCCCTCATGAGTTGTGCAGTTGGTTTATATCAAATGGGTTTTCAAGTATTGCTTTTGGAGTCTTTGCCTTTTTATCCTTTGTCTCTTGATTTTGATACCAGTATATACAGTATACAGTTTATGCAGATGAGATACTGTGATAGTGCGAGCACAATCACAGGAAGGGATACAAGAGGATCATCAACAAAAGAAGCTACGGTTTCACATGGCTTGTTGAAAGTAATTACAACAGTAATAACACTAGTTTCCATAACATGGAGTTAATTTCACTTAGCATCATCTTATGTGTTCATAGGGGCATAGCTATTATGCTCTTGTGATCTTCTGCTGTGACTAGCCTAAACTTGTGCTAATTATTCCCTATGAAGGAAACCATAGAGTCCATGTTTTAATTTTTTCCAAGTTCTTCCATTTCCTTACGAATGGGGCAATGTCATTCTTTCTCATAGAGGCATAAAATTCCATTGTGTATATATACCACATTTTCCTGATCCATTTGTCTACTAAGGGGCATCTGGGTTGGTTCCATATTTTAGGTATGACAAATTGTGCTGTGATGAACATTGTTGTGCTGGTGGCTTTAGTATGTTCTTGTTTGTGGTCTTTTGGGTAGATGCCCAAAAGTGGGGTTGTTTAGGGTATCTGTGAAATCCAGATAAAACTTGTTTCCTTCTTGGAAGTTTGAAGTACAGATTTTGTAAAAAGAAAAAAAATATATATATATACTTTTCCTTGTGGATGTCTTATATAAGATTGAAATTGAATTCAGACCTGTGAGAAAATTTAGTAATTGCATAGAGTAAAAATTTGAAATATAATTTTTATAGGTATAATCAAAGAAATGAGATCACCAACAAAAGATCAGGACCTGCCACAGTCACTTCTTGACATAGTTGGATAGAGTTAACGGGAGAGGATGTTAAGTCTGAGTCTTCTACCAAAAGCGATAAACTTTGTAAGGTTACAGTGCATTTCAGAAGAGATTCTGAAAGTGGGAAAGAACAATGGAAGGAAGTGGAAGTGTTCAAAAAGAGATGCACTCTTTAGCTGACTTACGTAACTGTAACCCCTCTACACATCACCTTTATAAAAATTAATTTTTTTAAGATATCCTGGTCTGCATTTGAAAAGGAAAGGAGCTAAGCCATCAGAACAAAGATGAGGTTAATGGAAGACTATGAAAGTTTGGGGACTTACTTGTGGGAGTAAACATTGAGGAATATCCTTAAACTGAATTCTTAGCTTTTGGAAAGTGTGGCAATGTTCATGCATTTCCTCCCTCATTCTCTAATATATCAGGTACTGCATTTTCACAGTAGCTATAATTCCAATTCAGATCAATTTATAATCTCAAGTTGATTATTGTTGTGTGTTTTCAAACCATAAATCATTACAGAAAACATGATGTTAGAGGATACCAATTCCATCAGAATTACAAAGAGACAATGAAAGTATAAGTATTCATGATATTTTGGTGGGGTGGTACTGAAGTTTGAACTCAGAGCTTCATTCTTAGTAGGTAAGGCTTGATCACTTGACCATTACCACAGCCCATTTTAATCCTTATTTCTCAGATAGGGCTTTAGACTTTTTCCTGGGGACAATCTCTTACTGTATATCTCTTATCTTTGTCATCTCTGTCTTCTGCTTAGCTGATATTAACAGGCATTGACCATTTTACCCACATATCTTGTGCTTTGCAAAAGGATCTCTGTAACTTTTTACACAACTGGCCTTGAACTGCAATACTTCTATATTCATGTCCCATATAGCTGGGGTTCAAGGCATTAAACATGGTACCTGACTTTACTATGACTATTACAAAATTATGGTTGAGTGGGTCTCAAATGATAATGATTCAGAAAAAAACACAGACAGACCCCAATGAAGTATTCAAATGTTCCTCTTTCTCCTTAAATTACTACTCTGGAGCACATGTGATAAAAAAGTCAACTTTTTCCTCAACCCAACAATGATAGCCTTCTTGAAGTTTCCCAGCTTGGATGTAGGAAGAAGCATTCATAGTTTGTTCATGCTGAGACAGCTACCAAGCCTCTCCTTGATCGCTTCTGATTGGTGATGGAGAAATTCTAATGCATCTTCTGACTGAAGACCTGTCTGAATGGTTCTGAATGGAACCACGGTTTTCTTGCTCAATTATGTTTTATAATGGCATATCTGTAAAGTAAATATCTTTTCTTGTTTTCTGTTTTGCAGTTAATCATTTTGGGGAACTCAGAAAGTCCGAAGATACAAAATTAAATTCTAACATTTCATAGTTGCCATTCCCTGTCCTAAGAAAATAACAACGTTCAGGGCCTGTCTCTGCTTTTCCAGCATCCTGCGGGCCCTGTTATTGGATTCTGGTCCTTAAAGAACAGTGGTCTCAGGGCAAATGCTGAGACTACCTGCTCCACAATCTTAGGCAGGTTGTTTAGCTTCCTGGGGGGGTCCCACGTGTATGAGGGACCATGATTAGCTATTCAGCTCTGACATTCTACCCTTCCCTGTGTGTTGGTCAGATAAAGCCTCATAGCCAAGTTCAGTGGATTACCTCTCCTTTCTGTGTGTTGAAGATTTTCTTTTGAGAGAGCAGTACTGGGGTTTGTATTCAAGGTCTTGGCTCACTCACTCAGATTCCTTGCTCAAGGTTGGTACTCCAGCACTTAAGCCATACCTCCAGTACAGCTTTATGCTGGTTAATTGGAGATAGAATCTGAGAGACTTCTCTGCCCAGGCTGGTTTCAAACCACAATCCTCAGATCTCAACTTCCGAGGAGCTAGGATGACCGGTGTTAGCCACAGTTCCCTGGCCTATCTTAAATGTTTTACCTAATATTCAAGTGGAAAAAAAAATCAGGCATATTCTCAGTCTCCATTTGTTTTTATATGAAGACACTTTAATTTTTCTGACAGCAGTTCCAAAACAGTGATCAAATAAGCAAATGGACTATACTCAAAATAATCTTCATGTTTCCTAACTTGATTTTTTAAATGAACAGATAGTTGTGACTTCTCTTAAGAAACTAGAAAGTCATCTTCCTTCAACTCTGAACCTTTTGAATTTTTATTATTTGAGGAAATCTGAGTTCACCTGGAAGAGAAAGTTATAACACTTTCATTTAAAGTTTTAATATTAGTCAAAAGAAATAAATATAACTTTCTAATTACATGAAATTAAAAAAATAAACTTACTCTACTTATTATTGGAAGACCTTTTAAAGAAAAAATATTAACATATATAAAAGCTAACTTACCAACTTTCTCTCCAGAGCATACATTTTGTTACCTTTCACAATGTCGTTTCTGTTCTAGATTATCTTTAGCAGAAGTTTTCTCTATTTGATGTATAATTCAAGATAGGCTTATACTGCATTCCCACCCTTAGGGTAAGTAAAAATAAACTTCTAAAAGTATTGTCATTCACAAATAGTACTTAAATAACAACTTGCCAATAGCAAAATATAAGTCTGTGATGAATAGACATTATTGAAATGTTAAATGTGTAATTTTTTCACATTTTATAGCCTATGACTGGCTGACTTAGAGGAAACATGCATTTCTGAAAAGTTACCTTTGATTTACAAATTTGCTGACCATGGCTTAGAATCAGATTTCTTACAACCTTTTGTTTCTGAAAACAAACATTTTATATCCTACTTAATCTAACGAAATGTTTGTTCTGAACTAAATCAAGTGAGATATAAAATGTTTGTTTGGAATGGGCCTTAGTGAAGAAGTGTCCAATTATGTACCTTTTAAATCAAAGCAATTTGGAGTTATCAACCCCCACTGTATAGTAGTCACTCAGGAAAGCCTAATTGTAATTTTAATAGCGATAGTAATTTAAACTTAATTAGGCTGCTGTGGGCTTTGTAAAATGAACCTAAGTTTGGAGCACAAAATATTCTCTAGAAGGGAAAAATTTGAAGAATTAAGGGAAAATGCAGGGCCAGGAAAATTTATTTGTATGTTATTCCAAGAAAGATAATTCATAGTACAAAAGCCTTTTTACTTTTTCTATATCTCAATTCCTATGTATATTTTTCTTAAGTATTTCCTAACTAAAGTCATATAGATTTTAAGGCTGTGTGAAGCTTACACATGAGAATTTCTCCAGAGAAATAAGGAGACATGAACAAGTTCTCCCAATGGGCAGCTCAAGACTTTGCCCAAAAGACCGAAAAGTGACATCACAGAAAACTCTTACACCTCAATTAATACTGAAAGTTTGAAGAAGTTATATATTCTCCTCCACTGAGATAGGAGAAAAATTCTTAAAACTGTGAGTTCTTATTCAGGTACTGGTAGATCATTCCTGTAATCCTAGTTGCTTAGAAAGCTAGGATCGGGCCAGGCATACACAAGCATACACAGGAGACTCCTTCTTGACCACAGTGCAGGTGGGTGCCCAGGCAGGAAGGAAACCCTATCATAAAAGCAAACAACAAAAGAAAGGACTGGAGGTGTAGCCCAGGGGTAGAATGCCTGCCTAGCAACTACTGTCAAAAATAAAAAAATAAAAATTTAAAAATGCAAGTGTTCTTGACTGTGCAGAGGGCTATAAAAAAGCCTTGGAGAAAATATTGAAATGCAAACTCCTTGCTTCCCAAAGGATTTGAGTTCACTAATATTTTGCTCATCCGGATGACACAATAATGGCAACCTTCCTCTGGCCTGGAGTGTAGTAGATACTCCACAAATCTTTGGCAAATGGATTAGAAAAATACTTGACTCCATAGTGGGAAAAAGACACTTTCCAACTTTAGGTACAAACTCCGTGACTTAAAATGAGGAGGAAATAATGTTGAAGTTAAAGAACTTCTTCACCTGTGTATCTAGAGTGTACAAGAAAACATTTTATAGAGAGATCAAAAAGTCTATTGTGCTAAAAACTGAGGCTGAGAAAGCTGATAGAAGACACCGAGCTAAGAAAAAGTAGGGTCTTCTTGTGTCTACAGCTAACCAACAATAATAAAATATATCATTTGCATCTGCTGCAGAAGGAAAATTGGTATTTTGTTCAGAATACTGTGCTTAAGATAAAGCAAAATGTCTAATATTCATTTGAAAGATGTAGTTTAATAACTAAATGTCTTAAATATTTCAGTGAATAAATTCTCAGCCTCAATTATCATGAAAGTTTAATTGTGGAGAACAATCTGTTTTATGAGGAAGCTAAGTAGAGGAAATGATAGCTTCTTTTCTTTTTTTTTTTTTCCAGTCCTGGGGCTTAGACTCAGGGCCTGAGCACTGTCCCTGGCTTCTTTTTGCTCAAGGCTAGCACTCTGCCATTTGAGCCACAGCACCACTTCTAGCCATTTTCTGTATATGTGGTGCTGAACCCAGGGCCTCATGTATATGAGGCAAGCACTCTTACCACTAGGCCATATCCCCAGCCCTCTTTTTTTTTCTATATGAAATGAACCCTCATGGTCTTCAAGCTGGCCTTCACTCTCTGTGTTCCTCCTGAACCCCTATAGAATTGCCACACTTCTTCCAGCTATGCTTCTAGCAACAGATCGGACACAAGTCAATGTTGGCTACTGACTCCTGGGGCCTCTGAAGCTTGCATGCTGACTCTAATTAAAAGCCTGTCCCAGGAAGCAACTGTCAGCAAAAGCCTTACCTCCTATAGTTGGATATCTGTCAACTGAAGGATTTACTTTTTTAATATGAGAAAATGTCAGTTGTATCGGAAATGTACTTTTTGATGATTCAAGCAAACATTGAATTCCTGATGGTTAAATAAGAGAAATACACAACATGCAGTGCTGCTTTGAAAATAAATGCTTTCATATTATGAAAAGGACTTAACCCAAGGACTAAGTATATATATAAAAAATGTGACATATTCCTATTTTGGAAATGAATAATTGCAAACACACACCCACATAGCATATTCTGGGTTGTGAATTCTTTAATAAAATAACCTTTAAAAAAAAACCACAATTTTCTTATCACTAGATCTGCTCATGTGAACACAATAACTTTCTTAGTGGGAAACTACAGGGAAGTATTTTTGAGTTTTAACATGTGATCAGATAATAGAAGACCGAGACTGAGTTTATGTCAAAGTAAAAGACTAATATTTTAAATTGGGAGAAATATATATGATCATATTTCTTTACGGAATTCATCCATGTGAGTTTGAGTATGCCTCATCCACACTTATTCATAAACATTCACCTTATGGTTTTGATAGGCACAGAGTTGTGGAAATAGCTCGTGTCATTCTGGTCCCACCCCTTAATCGAAACTTCATCCCTTATGGATCTCTATCAGTGGTTTCTGAGTTCCATGAATCTCCATTACACACAAACTATTCCAATGCTGGAACTCATCATGTCTGCTCTCCTGCAACAGTTCATTCCCTTAAGGGATCCTGAGAAAGAACCACTGGGATGATGAGACATGAATGCTGACCCAGTGGTACTAATCACAGGCTGTGGCTGCCCCCTCACAGGTCCTTCTAGAAATGGGTCGCCCTTGTTTGTGAGCATCTATATTCCAGAGAAAGTTTGGCTGGAGATAATCATCACAGCAACCTCTCCCCTTCTTTCTTTACTCCTCCTTCCTACTTCAGTTCTCCTGACACTTCTTTTCTCCCTTCTCTGTTTTCCGAAAACAGAGACCACATGAAAAACCACTTGTGCCAATCAATCCCTGCAGGTCACATTTATTTAAACCTTGTCACAAGGAAGGTTATTTGCACACATCCAACCCTTCTGTTAGCATTCATTGAGGCCTTTCAAATTTTTCACCGCATCATTATAACTAACTACACAGGATAAAGAGTAATGTCGGGGTGTTAGGAAGATAAACATTTGAAGGCAAATGGAACATTAAGATCATTTTTTTAAAACTAGATGAGCAGCAGTAGGGTATACATGTTCCATTATATCCAGTACCTGCTTTTATGAATAGCTTGTAGGTCACTTTTATTATAAAACCTTAACAACATTTCCATCTTTTTTTCAGAGTTCTGTGAGTATATCTATAGATGTATGTGAGATGTGCATGCAATAAATAGGCCATAGATTATAACTCTATAATATCACTCAATTACAAATGAAGATGGCACATGCTAAGTTTTTACTTGCAGCAACTGAAATTACTACCTTTGATTTCACACGGCTAGAAGGAAAAATAATTGAAGATGATAAAACTCATTACTAATTTCTTCTTTTCATAATCAATAAACACATTTTTGATCTCCTGCCATATCTAAGAAATCATGGCTTTTATTTAGATGCAGTAAAAATAAATATACCTACTTCTTTAAAATACTCATCATGTGCTTTGTGGAAGAAATCCCTAAACTTTGTTTGTATACATAATAATATAGCATACAAATATATGTTTGTATAGTTATATTTGATAGTTATAGAAATTTTGAGTTAAAAATATATATTTCCTGCTTTATAAGCAGAAAACTAGTAATTATTGAGATATCAATTTTAAAGTCTTATTCTTCTGCCATAAAAATTTATGTACCTTAACAAAATGTATTACTTGAGACCTTGTTACTGGCGTATAAATTTTATAACATTTAAAATAAGAACCTGGTTTCTTTGAAACTCATTCCTCTCATTATCAGTTAGCATATATATTGGGTAGATTTTTCAAAAGGCAACATTTATAACAATGAAAGTCAACAGTAAAGTCAATCTTTCCTTCCATCTTTAGTTTAGTGAGAAGCAGTATATTCCTTGGAAATTATAAAAAGCAATCCAGATATGGAGGAAAGAAGTTACAGATCTCTTCTATTAAGCCAAAAATTAACTTAATGGGTTGATGCTCCTGTGACTTATAAGATTCTGGCTACTTTGAAGTTATTTCTAGAGTCATCGACACGCTTGAAATGAACTAAAGGTTTTCATGAGTTGCTAGATGATTTTACAGTGTCAACAGTAAAGCTTAGCTGTGTAACACATATTAAATACCATGCACATAGAGACTTTCAAGTACACCTGACATCAGTTCTCTCAAGCAAAGCCAAGAAATTTAAAGCTTTACATGGTAGTCCATATCTTTGTCAATAACTAGAGGTATAAATCAAAACTATTGAAAATATAGCATTTGTGATTATACAATTAATTAATTAAACCCTTAAACAATCTTAATTATACAATTGCACTACATACAGTGCAATTGTCAGGGCACTAATTTTTGGGTTGAACTATTTATGTTTAACTAGCACTCAGATATTAAATATGGTAGGTTTGGAAATTTTCTGTTGGTGAAACCTGTAAATATGATGTACTAATTTTTCTGATCATTTTTCCAAAGTGTATTGTTTGAAAGTAAACACCATACTACATGAACATTTGCTGTCCATCATGGAGTCAAGCACTGCTGGGCTATGACAACGAATAATTCAAACCCCTGTCTTCCAGGAATCAGCAGCCTTCTGCACAGAGAGCCACAAAAAATATCAGGGAATGTTCACATTGTTAACTAGGCCAATGGCTACAAAAAAGAAACAGTATATTTGTTCTAAGAAAGACAGGAAGACTTCATATGGGAGATAATACTTGAAACATGCTTGAAAGATGAGGTCAACATGAGCATAGCAGATGAATATGACATGAAGCATCATAGGCCAGGAGGATTAAAGAGGTTGGGCCACATTCCATGCAAAACAAATTAGAGTAGCTTTAAAAATGATAGATAGGTAGGTAAGAAGGTGGATGGATGCATGGATGGATGGTTAGATAGATAAGAAATAGATAGCCAGATGATAGACAAATAGAGACATAAACAGTGGTTTGTTTAACAAAGCATATATATAATTTCTGTGCATATACACACATATGTAAGTTTACATATACATCCTGAGGATTGTGCATATGTGTACACAGGAACTTATGCATATGATGTATATATTTATCTTATTTCAAAATTCACTTACTGAAACCTATTCTTCAATGTGACAGTATTAAACTGTTTTGCCTTTGGGAAATGATTATGTAGTGAGAGAAGAATTTATGAATGGGATTAGTATACTTATAAAAGAGACTTCAAAGAAATGCCTGTTTCTTCTGCCATGTACATACACAGCTGAAGGACAATAAAACATACAATGGAAGGACAATATTTAGGTAAAGTAAAACCCTCACAAGCCACTGCATTTCCTGTCACCATCCCTTGGTCTTCTCAGCTTTCATAATACTTTCTGTTTAAAAGCTATACAGTTTTTTTTGGTTTTTTTTTTTTTGTTTTTTTGGCCAGTCCTGGGGCTTGGACTCAGGGCCTGAGCACTGTCCCTGACTTCTTCTTGCTCAAGGCTAGCACTCTGCCACTTGAGCCACAGCGCCACTTCTGGCCATTTTTCTGTATATGTGGTGCTGGGGAATCGAACCTAGGGCCTCATGTATACGAGGCAAGCACTCTAGCCACTAGGCCATATCCCCAGCCCTATACAGTTTTTTTTGGTTGTTGTTGTTACAGTGCATCAAGAACACTGAGATCAGAAACACAAAAATGTGTGTGTGTGAGAGAGAGAGAGACAGAGAGACAGAGACACAGAGACACAGAGAGACAGAGACAGAGACAGAGAGACAGAGTGAGAAGGAGACAGAGAGATCACTTAGTGGGAATATGTCAGAGAAATGCCTTGTTAGGCAGTTCATCCAAGTGTGATCACCACAGAATGCAATTATCACAATTAAAATGACAAGGTAATATGACTAGGTAATATGATACTCTGAAACCACTGTTGTATATAACTTCCATTGTTACCCAAAAAGGTTTTAATGTGGTATACCACTATGTACATAAGATCATGGATTAGGGTGGGTGAGGGAAGCTACAGTAAAGGAATAGATTGAGATAATCCAACTGGCATGGGCATGTTGAATCTGTTATAACCACACATTCTATAAACAAATTATCTCTAGAGGCTGAGAATGTTATAAAATCCTGCATGATGATCATTTGGAATAAGTACTTCCATCCATTAGCCCATCGTCTATACATGTAAAATTTTTCTATATATGATAGAATTGGAAAAGAAGAAAAACAATCCTCTAGATGGTTAGGAGCTTGTGACATTCAATAAGCTCATGAATTACATGTGGCACTTGGAAGTGAAAAGTTTGTGAAGGCCTCTGCAAAAGATCCTCAAGTTTTCACAACCAAGTACAAGGTTGACAGGTGAAAAAAAAAATGTAGGGTTAATGTCTCTAAAGAGGTAAAACTTTAACAGGCACATTTTTGCCTTGTTGAGTAAGAGAATAATAATGACTTTCACTGAATTTAAGAATAAAAGCTAACAGAGAGCTTCTGAGAAGGATGGACTGCATTTTGAATTTTAGAATCAGTGCATGTCAAATGTCACTGAGATATGTGTGACATATAACAGATGACAGTGTAGATATGAAATACTGTGGTTGGATATATGAGTGCTCTGCATTAAGTAGTAGAAACTCTAGATACTAATTATCCCTGTTCAGTTAGAAACTGCTCTGACTCTGAATATCAAATGGATGACCAAGTAGATTAAAATCAACAGGAGGGGTTTTTTGTTGTTGTTGTTGTTGATGTTTTTCTTGGTAACACGACAAGTCTCACAGAGAGAGTAGTGTAGATACTCCAGAGCATGGCTCATCAGCTCCAGAATGTGACCAGTGACCTGGGCACCTTAGTCCTTGCCACAATCCAGCCTTTTCCAGGTGTTTTCCCCTGTTAGGTCACCACAAGTTATTATGGTGCTTTCTGTAGTTCTAGACTCAAAATATGCACATTCACGAAGAAATAAGAGTGTCAGGCAGAGTTGAGATCCTACTTAAATCCTAATTTGAAAAAGGTTTCCAAGGATTCCTACCTATGATCTTTTATCCATTCCTCATTGGTCACAAATGTGCCTGCCTTTAACTGCAAAGGAGTTTGGGAATGTGTTTTGCTTTTCTAATATTTTGATATCTTAACTAAATCCAAGATTTTGTTAGAAAAGGAAAAGAGAGGTGCTCAACCTACTTAGATTTAAAAGGTGGGAAATCACTTCAGGGCTTATTTTACCCCATAATGACACAATTTTTGTACTTTTCAAAGCACTTTTTTCATATACTGTCTCATTTGATCTTCACAACAATCCAGTGAGATCAGTAGAAGAACCAACTGAAAAACCAGGAAAGATGTGCACTGAAAATACAACATGAAGGTAAACTTTTATCAGATCAGTGCTTTTGTCATGGTAATAAGGAACAAGACTGATTGATTTTAACTGAATTGACAGGATATTTTTAAACATAGACCCAGTTTCTCCACACTTTACAAAGTAAAGGAAATTAGAACAGTTTATTTCCAAGTTCACTTTTCTTTTTTTTTTTTTTTTTTTTTGCCAGTCCTGGGGCTTGGACTCAGGACCTGAGCACTGTCCCTGGCTTCTTTTTTGCTCAAGGCTAGCACTCTGCCACTTGAGCCACAGCGCCACTTCTGGCCGTTTTCTTTATATGTGGTGCTGGGGAATTGAACCCAGGGCCTCATGTACAGGAGACAAGCACTCTTGCCACTAGGCCATATCCCCAGCCCCCACCAAGTTCACATTTTTTTTAAAGCCTCTACAATTTGCCTCAATCATTGCAAAGTCAGTATTAGGATGACATCATACCATTTGTACAAACAGATGATGCTAGTCAAATATATTTTCAAGGTAAGATGATGTCAAAAGAATGGGCAGTTAAGCAGTGTTTCTGTTCTCTCTCACTTCTCTATGCCAATGCATTATTTTCTGTGAAGAGGTGTCTTTGGTAAAAAGAAAGGCTTAATTTGGTTTCATGATACAATGGTGTAAGATACAACTAAATTTGTGGTCCCTTTTGTAGAGAGTAGAAAAAGAAGTACCTTGCTTGAGGCATGGTGAGGACCTATTACTTGCTGGCCATGGGGGCTCAGGGACCTAAAAATGTGTCTCCGGAATTGAGCTGGCCACAACTAGCGGTATCATAAGACCAGTGGAGACAAAGGAGAATAAATAGAAAGAGGAAGACAGAAGGCTAGAGATACAAGATAGCTCATAGGAGGCTGACTGGATTTAATTGAATGGCAACTTGTACAACATTCAAGTGTCTCCAACACATAGGACCCCATTTGCATTTGTGCGAACTACTTATGAATTTGTTTTTCTGTCAATAAGCCCCAAATTAACTTCTGAATGTTGTGATCCAGAATAAATTCTATCCAACAAGATAATGCAATACAAATTTGAAAGTGATTTCTAAAATATGATATCATAAAAGTTACATACCAATGGTATGTATGCATACATATGTATGTACATACATACATGTGGGTGAGATTTTTACAAGTAAACATTTGAATATGGAAAAAGAGGACAATGTGCTCAAGGACGTCTAGGTTTATTTTAATTCGCCCAGTATTAACAGAATTTACTGCTAGTCCTATAGTTACAAGCCATAGTTTGTGCTAGTTTTGAGCTTATAAATCCTTAGCTGCTGACCATTAATTTAAATGTTTTTATTTAGCTGTCCCTAAAAGTCATGACTTGAATTCGTGAAAAGAATTAATAGATGATGACCCCAAACAGGACATTCTTGAAGGTCTTGGTCACATTAGAGCTCCATTGTTTTCTCAGAAGCTTGGCAGAATCCATGAAGAAGATAAGAGAGGGTAAGATAAATAGAAAAGTATTGTGAAAGGTGTATTTGGGAAGTCATTTGATGTTAAGCACATCATCACTATTTGTGGATGAAACTCTCTCCTAGAAATTTTCTTTCTTTCCTTTTTGCTAATTTTCTGTTTACTTACTAACAAATATGCTTTATAAGTAAATTGTCTTTATTTGTACTTTCACACCTTCTGACTGTCAAATGAAAATACGCAATGACAAAATATGCTAAATAGTTCATTTCCTTTTAGAAAACCTTTTTTATATTCTTTGCCTAAGCATTTGCCCATTATATAAAAGAAATTTATTATTTTCATAATTATTATATAAACACATCAACTTTTAACATTCCTGTTTTAAGAACATCATTCCCACCAATCTCTATTCCTTTCAACATTTCTCCTTTTATGACTCATTCCTTTTCAATTACCATTTAAATGAATACTTAGTGAAAAAAAGTAAGTGCTTTGACAATGTTATGAAAATAATCCCACACAAGAACTTGACAAATTTTATTTTCCATTAACCTCCCTCGTAAGAATTGTTTTTGTTTCTTGTGAGAGGCAAATGTATCACCCAAGAATCATAGCCATACAGAAAACTTAATCATTTCATAGATGGTGTGTGTGCTTTGGTTCAGAGGTCACATTGACCCAAACTTCTGTGAGTTGACCACATTTCTGTGCTCATTTGAATGGTCTCTCTGTTCTTTTTTCCAGTTCTTTAATAATGATCCAATGATTATTGTAGTTTTCAAGTGGCAGATATTCTTGGCAGCTCATATATACCTTTTTATGGGGTTTATCTGTTCTTTCTGCCTTCTATTTTATTTTCCTACTTCCGACAGCCAGGAAATAGAGAATATGTCTTTTATTTTCATTCTCAAACTTTCAGTCTTTCACACAAAGTGAAGAGAAAAATGTCTGAAGTTAATGAAAGGCAATTTTTTCTTCACCCACTGGGGAAATTGAAAATATGACCTTTCCAAAA
Organism: Perognathus longimembris pacificus; assembly: GCF_023159225.1. Taxonomy (NCBI): domain Eukaryota; kingdom Metazoa; phylum Chordata; class Mammalia; order Rodentia; family Heteromyidae; genus Perognathus; species Perognathus longimembris. The sequence goes on along the minus strand of NC_063162.1, from coordinate 131,155,411 downwards.
GACATATCGAGAGACAGTTTAAAGTCTGATAGATTCTATGTTGGATTAAGTGATCCCTCCCCCATACACATTTTATAATTGCTCATCAAGTAAATTAGGGCACTCTGGATTACTGAAGCGTCCATCTTGTGTAATTTACAAATACTCTATGCCTTGCTCATGAGAATTACTGAAACCCTCAGTGTCAGTCTCATTACTTCATTCTGTCATTTTTCAGTTCTCATCCATTTGCTGATCAAATTACAGATCAAACACCAGTACCTTGAGCATCGATTTCTAGCACAGTAAGTTGAAACGAAGAAGCTTTCAGCAATATCTCCTATAGCTGAAAGAACATTTTCACTTTTATGTGTAAAAAAATAACTGGACCTTATTCTGGACTTAGTTTATGACTGATAATTGAATTTACAGTTAGTATCCTTTCTAAATTGTAAGATAGCAATGAATAATACCTTCACATTTTTGTCATAAGAATGGAAAAGTCCCTATGATATAATCAACCAAAGATATCATAAGAATAGCAGCAGCAAGTAAGTGATTGTCTAAAACTTTGAACAATGCAGAAGGGTTTCATATGCAGGTTTCATATATATTTCTCTTCTACTATAACATCACACAATAGTCCAGAAAGAGATAGTTAACAGGAAATATATTAGAGAAATCTTAAAGACTTCAAGCGACTTAAAGCTCTATACTTAGGAGGAATTAGCTGACTACTCTCCAAACTGACATTCCATAAATTAAAAGCAAAATAAACTTTAAGGGGTTGTATTTATTTTTATTTATAAAAACATACTGTTCTGACCATTGAAAAATAGACTTAAAAGCAGCGCAGTCTCTTACTCCATTGAAAGATCTTTTCTACAATATATTAGCAAGAGAGTGCTCTGGCTTTCTCTTAAACCTCCAATGGCAGGCAGCGTCCTGTTCTCTGTAGGGTATCCTATCCTCTGTAGAATGAATTATTTCTTCCCTAAAGGACCTATACTATTTCTCCTCTCTGTGTATGGCACTCAATCTACCACTACTCACATCCTCCACATCCCAGCTCAATGATGGTTATGCACATTTATCTGTCTGTCTTTCTATCTGTTTTTTCCCTTTGGGTGATACTGATTTGAGATCAGGAATTCACACTTGCCAAGGATATACTTTATTACTGGAGCCATACACCTGGGCCCTTTATACTTTGGTTAATTTTTTTTTTAGGTTGACCTTCAAGGTTTTTCATTGGAGGTGATCTGAGACTGAAATCGTCCTACCTACAACCACCTCTTAAGTAGCTGGTATCACAAATGTATATACCCTATGCCCAGCTTATGGACTGAGACTGAGGCTTCCAAATATTTTTCTAGTGCTGGCCTCCAAGTATAATCCTCCTGCTCTCTAATTCTTAAATAGCTAGTTACAGGCATAAGACAATATTCTTGGTTTGAATATATTTTAAATGAATTTTCTTTGGATTTTGTCTTTTCTCAGTCAGATAAAGACCTGGTCTATTCTTGCTCTGATGTCTTATCTCTGAATTGTCAAAGAAGTACCAAAAAGCTTATCTCCTAATTGTCAAAAGATGGGAATCTACGCTCTAAGACACTTGGGCATTCAGACACTAAAAGTCTCAATTCCGTTCTGAAGTTTAGAATGACAAATAACTTGTCTAAGGACATGAAATTTATGGCACAGGAATCCGGACATTTTCCAGCAAATATTATTTAACAGGATAATGTTAAATGCTATTAATTCTTCTTTCCTAAACTTGCAAGATTGAAAAAGCAATAGGTCAACAGAAACAGAATCAAACAGGAGATGTGAGCAAGGATGAAAGAACAGAGATTTGAAGATACTGCACTGCAAGAATTAAAGTTGGAGGTGGGGACAAAAGTCAATAAATGCAGGAAGCCTCTGAAAACTAGGAATGAAAGGGAATGGAGCTTCTTGAAAGACTGAAGCTCTGCAAATCCATTTTACCTTTCTAGTCTCCACAACATAGATAATAAATTTGTTTTAATCCACTCAATGGTAATATGTTGAAGCAGATATAGGAAATTAATGGCTATTATTGTTAAATCATCACATGTTATTTATATACTTTGTTTTGTGAATTGTTGAAAATAAAATCCATAGTGAGACCCTATATCAAATAATTTCTGGACACCAAGGAACAGAAATCTGTTAAAGAAACCATCTACCTGCACTACTCAATACTTGCTAAGCCAATTCAAGATAACTTGTTCTTCCTAACTTCACTGCTTAGTATTCTTTTCTTAAAATTTGAAGCAGACGTGAAGATGGGATTAAATGTGCAAGGGATTCAAGTGGGAAAAACATTGGTGTAAAAGAAATGAGGAGGACACTGGAAAAGGCTGGGAGAAATTAAGGAGAGGCTGACAAATAATGGTACAAACCTGACCACCTAACCCTGAGTGTGGAAGAGAAGAAGCAGAAGACTGCGGTTTGCACAAGCTTTTGAATTTCTCAATTGTTGTCTTAGTAAAGAAATCACTCTCCAAAAGAACAGAATGGTCTGCCTTTGTCTCCTATCTCCTCCATCCTTCTGTCATTATGAGCATTCCATGGGAGGCAGGTGCAGGTATATATACAATGATAGATTTAATGTGTAGCAACATCTGAGCCCCTCGGCCAGTGATATTGCTTGTGGTAGGACAGCTATGAAGCCATTCATGTGACGTCAATACTAGCCAGGGCACTGAATCTGTGAGCACAATCATTTAACTGCTTCAAAGAGGCAAGTGTCATTTTCACTAAGAGAGAAATAAAAGGCAGTCATAAAAGCCAATCAAAACTTCATTTCCTCAACGTACACTGAAAGGCAGTTCTAATGTGCAGGTCAATGTGTCCCTTTGGCCTCTTGAATTATTATATTAAGCAACAAGTGATGATAATTTCTAGAAAATGTTAGGAGTCTTAAATCAGTCTAGATAAGTTACCTCATTCCTTCTTGCTATTTATTGCTATCAGAAACATATGTATCAATCTTAATATAACTGACTTAGCATAAGTTATTAATTTTAGTTTTCCATAAGCTAGTAGTGACATGATGAACATCAAAGTCTATTTAAATTCTATTAGAAGGAATTTGTCCAAAGATCTTCAAGAACATACCCTAATTTTGTAGCCCCTGTTCCTCTACCTGCCTAAGCCAGCATGCTCTAGAAATAAGAGAGTCCATTCTAAAATCGAACTCTATGCTACCATTCAAAAGTTGAGATATTGGGGGCTGGGGATATGGCCTAGTGGCGAGAGAGCTTGCCTTGTATACATGAGGCCCTGGGTTCGATTCCCCAGCACCACATATACAGAAAACGGCCAGAAGTGGCGCTGTGGCTCAAGTGGCAGAGTGCTAGCCTTGAGCAAAAAGGAAGCCAGGGACAGTGCTCAGGCCCTGAGTCCAAGGCCCAGGACTGGCCAAAAAAATAAAAAATAAAAAAAAAAAAAGTTGAGATATTGGGCTGGGAATATGGCCTAGTGGCAAGAGTGCTTGCCTCCTACACATGAAGCTCTCGGTTCAATTCCCAAGCGCCACATATATGGAAAACGGCCAGAAGGGGCGCTATGGCTCAGGTGGCAGAGTGCTAGCCTTGAGCGGGAAGAAGCCAGGGATGGTGCTCAGGCCCTGAGTCCAAGGCCCAGGACTGGCCAAACAAAAAAAAAAAGTTGAGATATTATGGGCAGGAGAAACTTACCAAAGACTTCGGGGTTTTTGGTAGCCAAACACATAAAATTGATAATATTCTCCTGCTATAGCTAGGCTAGAAAATAAAATAATTCACAAAGCTCTAGTTAAGTATTTGCCTCTCAGTACATTGCACGTAACTTGGTATTCTCACTTCCTTTCTAGTTAAAAATGTGTTCCAAGACACGTATTTCTCTTTTAAGATGGGGTATAGGTCAGTGACAGATAGTATGAAGGTATTTGAAACATATGCATTCTGCAAATAAAGAGATAAAAGTTTGAATCCCATTTAAGCCCCTAAAGCTCACTGGCATATAGCGCAATGACTAAATTATCTGATCTTTTCTCCATCTATAGCAGGAGGGTAACAAAAGTATCTATACAACATGGCTCCTTCAAGCAATACGTGAAATAATAAGTATGTTTAAAGTCCTGACTTGTGCCTGCCCATAGTAAGAGCTCAATAAATATTACTTGCTGCTATTTAATTATATATTTACCTGAATTTTTATTTCATGTAATACTTTTGGTTAGGGAAGTAAGTAGGATTGTCTATTCCTAATGTGAATGAATGCCTACAAATTATTATCCACATGTGTTCATCTCTTTGTTTCACATATTACTCATTCTCTTTTAAGTTCTTTCTCACTCGTATGCTCGATAGTCACACTTGTGACTTCTCACCAGAGCCAAAGTACTTTTCATAGTGGCTTCCTTCCTCTCTTCTTAGAATTTGCTCTAATTAGCTAGCTGCCTGATGATCAGAGATCTAAATTTCACACCACTGAGCATAAAATAATAGTAAATATTTTGAGTGACAAACTCAGAGAGTTTTCTTATACAGGTGGATTAGCTTGAGTATCAAACTTCTATAAAATGAATTTTACCCTCAAGGTTTCTTTCCCTCTCTTTTTCCACTGTTGAATATTTTTGTCTGTATTTCTCTACTGATGGAGACTCACAGGGGTCACAGCTAAAAATACAGTTCTCTTCATGCAGAAGATGAAGATGGGTGATTATTAAATCGATAGGGTTGAACCTAAGTACAATTTCTTTCCTTTCTTTGTTATATAGAATGGTCTATATAAAATCCCATTAAATTATTTTTATCAATAATTGGGTACATATCCTTAGCAAATTTAATTTTCCATCTTCAATATCAATAAGCTGATGAAAAGTTTTTGCTCATCTTGTAACTCTCTGTGAGGATGCATTACTGTGTCTGATCTGGCAAGTACTAGAATATGAGCCTACCTTTAGTTATAGCAAACATCCAATATCTTGCTGCTTATTTGGCTTTAGGAAGGTTTGTGTGGTATTCATCTGGGTATTTTCAGCACTTCATTTTCCTTCTTTTCCAAGTGGTATTTAATGCTAAACAAGAACTGACTGGGGGTTTAGAGTTATCCTTGACTTATTGTGTTTCCATGGTTACAAGTCTGTGTTGTTCATAGTCCTAATTCAGCCTCAATAACTTACCTGCCTTTGTGACACGTGCTTATTAAGTCTTGATTACTATGTCCCATCTGTGTTGGCCTCTTACTTACACACTATAATCACTGATAAAGGATCCTTCCTACACTGTGATTGAACACAAACACCACATCACCAGTATTTCTCACCTCTCATGAGAAAGTCTACCCTAAAATTACTGGCCCCTTATGCTGCCCTGTGAGGAAAGTGACTTTTTCTAACTTCTTTTATCAAAGCTTTTCTTTTTCCTTTCCATGTTTTTCAGTCCATGCATAACCATCTACTTTTCTATCCTTACAGATGGTAAAAAATAAATTCTTTTTTTTCACTATCCAAATTATGAATGAACAAATAGAACATACAAAGTAACTCATTTACCAATTGCCTCTTGTGAGTGAAATTTGAAAATCATACACAAGTGTTCAAATAGAAAATTGCAAGAGACATCTCAACAAAAAAAAAATCCAGGTAACAGGAGGCTGGGAATGTGGCTTAGAGGTAGAGTGCTTGCCTAGCATGCATGAAGCCCTGGGTTCGATTCCTCAGCACATAAACAGAAAAAGCCGGAAGTGTCACTGTGGCTTAAGAGGTAGAGTGCTAGCCCTGGGCAAAAAGAAGCCAGGGACAGTGCTCAGGCCATGAGTCCAAGCCCCAGGACTGGCATAAAAAGAAAAGGCCAATGGGGTTACTCATATCTCCAAATACCAGGTATTCAGTGGGCATCAGTAACAGGATCACTATGTAAGGCTGATTTCAACAACAACAACAAAAAAGAGACACTATATGAAAAACAACTAGAAGTAAAACACTTGGGGGCATGGCTAAAGTAGCAGAGCATTTGCTAAGGTACTGAATTCAAACCTCAATACCACCAACTTAAAAAGGGTCTATTCATTATTTGTGTTTATAGCTCATTTGTCAGAACTTAGTTATATGACTACATGTATTTGAAAAGAGTCTGAAAAATGTAGTCTCTTAAATGTGCTCCAAGATGAACAACTAAAATGCAAAATATTGCTAGTATAGATGGGGAAATAGATATTACGAACAACTAGAAGCCTCTATTATAAACATCAAGAGAAATAAGATATGAATAAAATGAACAATAAGCACTACAGACAAAATACTATTTAAATAAATGCTTAACACTGAAACATTGATTTCAAATATCTTCTCTTTCAAATATATCCTTATTTTAAAGGGTGTTTGATAAATTAAGATTTAGTATCTTCCTCTTCTCATGTCTCTCAGCATCATATCTTTGCTGTAGTCAAAGTTGGCATTTATTAAAAGTTTATTAAGTTCCTATGCAATGAGCTATGTTATTTAAATGGATATTTAAATACATTTATGGCCAGAGATATTGAATATTTCTTCATGTGTTTATTGGCAATTCTTACTTTCTCTGGGAAGTCTCTTTTTAAGTCTTTAGGCTATTTATTAATTGAGTAGTTGTTTCTTTGAGGATTTGGTGTTGGGGGGGTTAATGTTTTGAGCTCTAAGTATATTTTCGATATGAGGCCCTTGTCTGATGCATTCATAGCTAGTAAAAATTTCCCATTCTTTAGGCTTTCTACTTATCTAGCTAGCTATGTCCTCTGCCATGTAAAAAACAAAATTACATTTGGATATGACAAATTAAACAGGACACACACACACACACACACACACACACACACACACACAGAAACCAAAGGATAATAGTATATTATTAGAGGATCAAAGAGGCTCAAGAGCTATCTGCATATGATCATATAAAATCATGTTTATTGAAATGAACTTCATGAAATGGAAATAATAGGTTTTTTGTTATTTTACTTTTTTTGGTTTTGTTTTGTTTTCCCCTTTGTCACTGATTTTGGTTTCTGTACTTTTTGTCGTGTATGTAAGTTTATCTGCTTTTTTGGGGGGGGGATGGGTAAAGGGAGCTCAGAAATGGTGGGACAAAGGATGAAGTAATTCAGCAGTGATACTCACTAGTCACTATATTGAAAACGAACTATACAACTTGTGGGGGAGGGGTTTGGGAAGGGGAAAGCTGGGAGAAAATGAGGGAAAAGGTGACATTGTTCAAAAAGAAATGAATTCATTACCTGACTTATGTATCTGTAACCCCTCTATACATCACCTTTACAATATAAATAAATAAATAAATAAAAGCATTGAAACAGGTATTTTTCGTGTTACAGAAAATTAAATTACGGAGTTAAGTTAGTTCTCATGGCTTGGATATAATTGCTCCCCCAGGAGCTTAGGTATTGAAACCTTGATCCCCTTGTAGCAATGTGAAGTGGGCCCTTTAAAAGGTAGGGGGTAATCGATACAGTTGTGACATTGGAAGCATTGTTCTGAAGGGAAGGTAGATTCCTTGTGATCCCAGTTATTTCCAGTAAGTGCTAGTTGTGAAAAGCCAGCCCACATGCTCTGGCCTGCCATCTTGCCAGCACGTCCCTTGCTCTTGGCTATGCTCCTGCCATTGTAATACCATCTGACATTTGATGCAGCTAAGTGGGAGCCATGTCCTTACGCCAAGCCAGGCCACTCTAGTTGAAGGTTCAGCCTCCAAAATGGGGGCTAAGTTAAACTTTTAAAAAAGAAGTCACTCACTCCTAAATTATATCTTTATGAGATGAACAAAATAGATGAATTAAAATTCCTCTTTGCTATAGTGTTAGAACTATCAAGCAGGAAAACTGGGGTTCCTCTTGCTTGTCATTTTCTTTTATCTCTTTTATACACAATACTTAACCTCATTATCATATGCTTTTTTTACTTTCAACCACATTTTGCTATTTTCCAACCAACACTAATAATCTATCCTTTCTACTTAGAAGTGAATACATTCATTGCTTATCCTCTCCTACATAGTGCCTAATTCAGTCTTTTGTATTAGATAGGTGCCCAGTAGGTAAAGAATAAGAAACACATATGTGCACATCTGAAAGAATCTGGGAAGAGGGCACAGAATGAGTGGAAAATTGGGGCGGGAGGGAGAAATACGGTAGAAAGGGGCCCAACAGCTGCAATGGACACTAATGAGAACAAACGAAGCAACTCAAGGGCAGCAGGGAGAAGGGAATAAATTAGAGAAAAAGAAGGAACAGATTACACTAAGCAGAAGAAAAAATGTATTTGTATATATCACCTGATCTGGAAGGAATTGTTTTACAGTTAATAATCATAGAGGTCATAAGCATTGTAGACTAGATTCACAATGTATATCAAGGGGAAGTATAAGAAATGTGTACGTATTCACTACCTTAAGTATGTAACTGTAACCCCTCTGTACATCATCTTGATATTAAATAAAAAAGAATAAGAAGCAAGTGGTGATACAAAGGTGAGTGATTCTAGTAAGTGGTTTCAGGCAAAAAGTAGAGGGAGAAATAGTTATAAAGTGTGAGCCGAAATAGAGAACACAAATGTTCAATGAGCTCACACTCCACAGTCTCACATTAGAAGCTTAGAAGTTGAATAAAATCCAGAGAATGAGCAAACTTTGGGAATTTTTGCTTTGATTATTTGGTTTATGTTAGTCTTATCACGTGAGGATGTGAGAACATATGAGGATATAAAAAGTCCTGAGGAGTTGATGAGAAAGATGATAATTGATGGGAAGAAGGCAGGATGTTAAGAGTAATCCTAAAGGAAATAGGGATGAGGAGAAGCAGAAATGATAAGCAGATCCTCAATAGAGAGAGAGAATTCAGTTTCTTTCTTTATTTTTTTCTTTTTTTCATTCTTCCTTTCATTCTCTCTCTCTTTCTTTCTTTCTTTCTTGGAGCTACATGGAAAGAGAGATGTAGAAACACTGATTAACCTCCCTTCTCAAATCTGGTAAGCAATATTGTCAGTTGAGGAATTGAGGGTAATAGAAGAAATAGAGGCCAAAGGGACTAAAAGGATAAGACATTGTTTTTGTCTTGCCAGAAAGTGACCTATGGACATGACCTAGACATTGAAAGTTAAACATAGAAAAAACCTCAAGGAACATTGTAAGTTATAAGACAAGTAAGAATGGCAGAAAACTCTAACACAGAAAGCATTAGTCAGAAAGCCACAGGGGAAGAGATAGCCACCAATGTAAAAGAAACAAAGGAAATTAAGAGGAAGTCAAGGGCAGATGGTACCTAGGTAAGAATATCTGGAGAATGAGACTGGGAGAGGATAAACATGTTTTAGTTGGGTCATTGCAGTCCAAAGTAACTTGGAAAACGTGCGTGCGTGCGTGTGTGTGTGTGTGTGTGTGTGTGTGGTGTGTGTGCGCTATTTTAGCATATAACAACAGAAGAGAAAAAGAAGAACATCCTGTATAAATTTAATCTTTAGGGATTTTTAAGGCAACAGCATATTGTTTATTATCATATTTCATAATCACAGAGTCATTATTCCCAACTGACATTTTTTCTCAAGTATTCCTTCTCTTTCTTTTCATCACCATTATAGATTATTTTTGTGATACTTTTATAACCTTATCCCTTTGGTTAAATTAAGTCATGAACTATTGCTCCAAAATAGGAAAGATAAATTAGCAGAGATTTCCAGTCACAGCCAACAATAGACTTTTCCCTGAAGAGAGCACTACATTTTTAGTATTAGTACAGCACTGATGTGAAATTACTTCCCCAAGATAGATTTTCAACCATCTAACTGTACTTTCTGGTCTTTGGGTATAAGTAAAAAAAATGCATTCAAGAACTTAAGAATAGCCCTTAAAAACTGAGAATACCCTCAGCAAAATTTAATGAATTATTTACCAAATTCTTCTTGTAGTACCAATAATCTGTATTGCAGTAGGGACAGAGTAATATTCAAAACAAACAAACAAAAAACAGTCCTCATTATGCTTACAGTTTTGTGGAGAAAATAGGCACTAAAGAGTTTAGTGTGTGGTATTACAAATGATAGTAAGTGCCATGAGCCAAAAGAAAAAAAAGGAGACAGAAATGCCAATGAGGTGAATATAAGGAGGGAGAAAATGTAATCTAAAAGTTGAAAAGAGAAAACTCCCTGTGAAGGAGATGTTTGAGCAAAGATTAGGAAATTGAGATAATAAGCTAGGTATTTGTGGGTGGTATTTAAATGGGACTGGAGAAAGCAAATTAAAAGACTCAAAAACCCTGAGTTAGAAAACTGGCCAGAAAAGTGATTGGTTTATGGAAGAAATATTTTATAGAGATTCATGGGACATTAGAAGAAAGCATTAGAGGGGTTTGTGCAGAGGAGTAACATGATTCGACTACAATTTGTAAAATGTTACTCTATTCCAAAGATTAGATTAAGGTCACAACACCTGAGAGAGTGAAATTTGAAGACAGTGGAAGAATTATTGTGATTTTCTTGAATGAGATGACAAATGACGAGAGCTTGTGAGTAGTAAGAAGTAATATGGGTTTGAAATGTCCATAACTGCTAATAAATGGGATGTAGAAAATGAAAGATAAAGAAGTCAGAAGTTGTGCTAATATTTTTACACGAATGACTTGTGGTTGATTCTGCTACTTGTAGGAGCAGAGATATTCAAACAGTAGTAGTAGTACTAAACCATTTGTAGTAGTAGAGATTTGAGATCTCAGATAGAACAAGATTGATGCTTTTCTATTAAGAAAATGTGCTGGTAAATCTGGAAAGTTCAAAGACAGTAAATTGAGAAGTAAGTACTTCTTAAAGATGGCCTGAGTAGACTCACACTTGTATTCCTAGATATTCAGGAGGCTAAGATCTGAGGGTCACAGTTTGAAACCAGCACAGGTAGGAAAGGCTATGAGAATCTGATCTCCAAGTAGCAACCTGAAAATTGGAAGTAGAGCTATGGCTCAATGTGATAGAGTGCCATCCTTGAGTAAAAAAGCTCAGGGACAGCAACCAAGCCCTGAGTTCAAGCCCCATAACAGACAAAAAATAATAATAACAAAGATGTCCTGAGTTGTGGAAAGCAATAAGTACATTAAGACAGTTTACCCGATACAGCTTCAAGAGCTAAAGGCTAAAATTAAGGAATGAGTATGTTAAGAAATGAATGACAAAAATTCAAAAAGCTATCAGATATTATTATTCCCTCATTATAGGATCATGTATTATTTTTGTATAATTGCACATTTTCAACAATGAGCAAACAGCATCTTCAGATTGAAAGGAAAAATGAATTACTGAAAAAGTCTCCTTTGTGCTCTTGAGCTTACCCTCCCATTTTCAGGGACAGAAAAACCAGGAAACCTTCCATGCTCCACATAGCCAGGTTCCAAAAGCTCTTCCAGTCTAATGGTTACTGGCTCCTGACCCTCTTAGCGTGGAAAATGCCATCATCTCCTCAGACTGTTCTTGGCATGACTTTTTCTACTGCATTCTGCAAGTTTTGTGCATGCTTTAACTCAATCATGGGATCATTCATTCATTTGTGAATTATTATGGGAGGTACATATTTAGCTTACTTGCTTCTGAAAGGGATCTAGGTTGACCTGTCTCTGTATCTCTAGAATTGATGGCATTGTATTTGGCACTCTTTTTTTTTTTTTCTTTTTTTGGTCAGTCCTGGGGCTTGGACTCAGTGCCTGAGCACTGTCCCTGTCTTCTTTCTGCTCAAGGCTAGCACTCTACCACTTGAGCCATAGCATCACTTACAGCTTTTTCTGTTTATGTGATGCTGAGGAATCAAACCCAGGGCTTCACGCTTGCTACGCAAGCACTCTATTGCTCAGCCATATTCCCAGCCCCTGTATTCGGCACTCTATAGTCTTAGGTAGCACTCAATAACTATTGTTGAATAAATAATAAACTAGGTGCCAGTGAAAAAAAAAAAGACAGTTTACCCCAGCCCATTGGGTAATCATACAATCTGAATACTCATCAAACCTGGATTATTTTTTCAAACCCATATTTTAAGACAAAATCCAATTCATTCTATTCCAAAGAACAAAGCATGAGGGAGAAATCTTAGTTTCTTAGTAAGCTAATGGTACAACTCTGGGGGAAGGGGGCTTGGGAAGAGGGAAGATAGGAGAAAAATGAGGGGAGAGGTAACAAGTTTGACAAGAAATGTACTCACTACCTTACATTTTTAACTGTAACCCCTCTGTACATCACCTTGACAAAATAAAATAAAAAAGATATTTAGTGGACAAAATATAAAAAAACACCCTTAGTACAAAAAAAGCATGGTTATAGTGTAAAGACAGATATATAAGACGAAGAAATAGTCTAGAGAACCTGGAAATAAACCCTTCTATACTTGATAAGAGGTCCAAAACTACGTAAGGAAGAAAAGATAATCATTGCTAGAGAAACGAAATCTACACACAAAAGAAAAGAGTTGTGCACTTATCAAACATTAATTAGCTCAAAATGGATCAAAGACCTAAATGTAGAACCTAAAATAGGTAATACCATTCAGTCTTATTTCAAATAACATCAATAAAAACTTAGAAGTCTAAATATGTATCTTAATGCCAGACTTTATCCTTGAACTTTAGATATTTATGCTCAACTTCTTATTCATTTTCTCAGATATGGTATCTAAAATATGCATTTTTAACTTAATATATGGAAACTTTTTATCCCAGGGCCCAAAACAAAACCTGGCATATGGTAAGTGCTTGTTAAATTTATTGAATGAGTGAATGAATGAATAGAATTATAATTGGTATAATTGTGTATTTGTAGAGGACATTCTTTCATCAGTGATTCAAACTATGGCTTGCTAAATTGTTTGTAAAGAAACTAGCATAGGAAATCCTTGCTATTTGTAAAACTAGAATAATAGAATGGAATAAGATCATATTTGTTTTCAGCTAGGTTGCTTATATACTGTGTTAACACTTGCAATTTAGTCTAGTGCATGAATTTTTGTTAAATGTTGAAAATAGCTTTCTTGCTTATGGCTAATGCTCTACCAACTTGAGCCATCCTTTTTGCTGTAAGTTTTTTTCTGGTCAGTAGAAGATGGAATTTCACAGGCTTTTCTGACCTCATTGACTTCAGAGCATGAGCTCTGATCCCTGAGTAGCTACAATTACAGTACTGAGCCATTGGCACCTGAAATACATTTGAATTTTTAAATTTCCTCATTGTTTTCATGGAATAATTTATGAGAGAAAGTCTAAGCCTACTGCTAGACTTCTAATTCACCTGTCATAGAGTGTTGTTTGAAGTTACACAGTGGGTACTTGCTTTAAAGATATTGGGTCAGCTCAGACAAGCAACTGTTTGGTTTCCAGCCTTAGAAATCTTGAGGAGCGAAGTGACATTTAGCCAGTCTGATAAACACCTTTTACTCCTTCCACGAAATTATTAATAGCATTTACTATCTTGTTCTTTGTGTCTTGGGACATTCAAGTTAGAGGGTTGAAGAGCTTGTTCAAGATAGATAATGTCATGTGCTTAAAATCTTGACCCATTAAAAATGATGGTTGTAAATTCCATTGTTTCTACAGCCCTCATTTCCTGCAGAACCTTCTTTGCCTCTGCAAAGAGGGTTGAGGCTGCCTGTGAACATCTCTGTAGCCTGGGATGGCCAACATTAGGAGGCTTGGGAACTGACATTCTTCCTTTATCATTCCTTCTTTTTTCTTCATCTTCCTATCCTTCCTTCTTGTATTTTCATTCCCCCTATTTATTTTAACCCACAAAGCCTTTGGGTGATACAGGAGTATCTAAGGCATCTATTAGGGGTTGGTTCCCAAGGCCGATGAGTTATTGACCTGAGGTTTGAAAAAGTTATAGAGATAACCAGAGGCAGCCAGTGCAAGTTTCTCCCAGCTGCTCAGTAGGCAAATGACCTTTGACTCTCCTTTACCTCACATTTCTGATGATGAATATATTGTAAAATTCTAAGTTAGCTTATCTCTAAAAATGGGATATTTTCTCAAACTAAGAACTAGGTACTTTATTTTGTGGAACTTTGACTTTGTTTTTTCTAAGCAACTACATTATTTGAGTTTTCCCTTGAGTCTATCATATTTCAGTTAATACATTTGTATACTTTTGAATAATACCCGATGTATTTGCATACCACCCAAGTATTTACATACTGCTTTATAAGCTAAATCTAGTTTCCACATACAAGGGAAAACATGCATGCTTTGTCTCTTGAGGCCTAAGTTTTTTCAGGTCTTTCCATTTCTTTACAAATGATACAAAATTATTCTTCTTAGTGGATGAGTAAAATTCCGTTGTGTATATATACCATAGTTTCTTGATCCATTTGTTTGTTGAGGGGGATCTGGACTGATTCCATGATGGAAAGGTGTATGGTGGGGTCAGGGGGAAAGGCAAATGAAGAGAAGAGGGAAAGAATGCAGTCAAGAATCCAAAGTGGATCCTACAGAATGAAGATTGGGAAAAGGGTAGCTAGGGGAGGGATAGGTGAGAATGTTGAAAGCAGTGACATTGATCAAGATACATCGAACTCATAAACAGTTTCATTAAATGGCAACTCCTTTGTACAACTACTTAAAGATAATTTTTAAATGTTAAAAAAAAAGAGAACAAAGTAACTTGTCCAGTTAGACATGAGATACTTGGTGTTGTTGTATTTTGTTTTGCTAGTCCAGGGGCTTGGACTCAGGCCATGAGCACTGTCCCTGGCTTCTTTTTGCTCAAGGCTAGCACTCTACCTCTTGAGCCCCAGAACCATTTCCAGCCTTTTCTGCTTATGTGGTGCTGAGGAATCGAACCCAGGGCTTCATGCATGCAAGGCGAGTGCTCTACCACTAAGCCATATTCTCAGCCCCAGGTATTTGTTTTTAAAAACTCATTTCTTGGGATACCTTGTCCAAAAAGAAATGTACTCATTACCTGACTTATGCAACTCCTCTGTACATCACCTTTATAACAATAAAAAATAAAATACACTTCTTGTGAGGGAGTCTCAACTTGGACCAAAGTTATATCTTCTATGAGAGTCAGATAAATCCATCTATAATGGGAGGGTTCTTGAAAGAAGGTCATCAAGTGAAAGGACTGTACCATCCCAAGGCTGGAATGAACCAAACATTGTGTGTTGATATCAGTGATGCTCAAATCTGATCAGTCATCACATTGCTTGGTGTGAATGGTTAAAATACAGGCAACTGTCAGGTTGGGTTATAGATGTCACCTGGACGTAATTGATTTGTGGATGGTGGCAACAGTTTTAACTCCTTTTGATTGGAATTTTATCTAAAGCCACTGAGAGGGCTTCATTTTTGCTAATACATTCTAGTTGTATTGTTTTTGGTAATTTATAATTTTGTTAGTTGACTAGGTACATGATCCTAGGGTTTCAGTTCTGTGTACATTCAATAAATTGTAGACTAAACAAATTGTTAGTATGACTCTTATTTAAAAATTGAGAGAAAAAGCAAAAAGACTTCCTTCTGGCCACACAGGTTGGCAGAAGCTACCAGCACAACTATGTTCATCGCAGCATAATTTACCATTGCTACAATATGGCACCAACCCAGATGCCCCTCAGTAGTTGAATGGATCAAGAAAATGTGGTACATATACACAATGTAATTCTATGCTTCTATCAGAAAGAATGACATTGCCCCATTCATAAGGAAATGGAAAGACTTGGAAAAAATCATACTAAGTGAAGTGAGCCAGACCCAAAGAAACCTAGACTGTATGGTTTCTCTCATTGGTAATAATTAGTACATGTCTAGGATAGTCCGAGCAGAAGGTCACAAAGCTCAATAGTTATGTACACATGGACACATAGGATGCTGCTAAGCGAAATGAATTCCAAGTTATGGAAATAAGCAGTTTATCATTACTGTTGTTATTTTCAATGTATCATGTGAAATTATGCCTTTTTCTTTTGTCTTTCTTCCCCATGTTTTTACCCCGACGTCACTGTAACTGATTTTGGTATCCTGGATATTGTATATATGTTTATTGGAAGGTAAGGGGAACATCAAAATGCAGAGACAAAGGGTAAAAGGCAAACCAATGCAACAGCAATACTTAGAAGACAATATGCAGCAAAACAACTGTACAACTTGGGATGGGGGGGGAGGGATTCGGGTAGGAGAAAGGTGGGGGAGTATGGCAGTAAGTTAATTTAGAAAAAAGGAAAAGGAACTCTATGCTTGTATGATGTTGCTTTGTAGTTACTATTAGACTTCTGAAAAGCAGCCCATTTGGAAGTCTTTGCTACATGAACGAGATCAACTCTGATTGTTATTGAATACTATCAGTTTAACAGAGTATGTCTGGATAATTAAGAATCATAGATGAGTCCATTGTTTTTTGACCAGCATGGGTTTGCTTTACTGTGAGTCAAAAGCAAAAAATGTCATGATAGGCTGATGGAATGAGGAGATTTATGAAAGGAAAGGCTAATAAGCAGTGTGTATTGTTCAATCTGGGGTTGAAGATAAAATAATTTTACCTCCCACAGATGTAACATACTCCCACACAAGAGAAATATATTCCAGGATAAATGAGATGGAGTACAGGCTGAAGAAAGTCTTTGCTTCCTAAACAGAGGAGCAAGAGTGAATATGTTCTATATTTAGCCTTCTGAGGAATCTCCATACTGCTTGCCAGAGTGGCTGAACCAGTTTACATTCCCACCAACAATGAAGTAGGGTTCCCTTTTGGCCACATCCCCTCCAACAATTGTTATTGTTAGTTTTCTTGATATATGACATTCTTACTGGGGTGAGATGGAATCTCAATGTTGTTTTGATTTGCATTTCTTTTATGGCCAGTGATGTAGAGCATTTTTTCATATGTCTCCTGGCCATTCTCATTTCCTCATCAGAGAAGTCTCTTTGTAAGTCTTTAGCCCACTTGATGAGGGTAAAAAAAGAAAAACAACTACAAAAGCAATACTTGCAAAACTGTTTGGTGTAGGTGAACTGAACACCTCAGGGGGGGGGAAGGGTAAGGGGGAGGAAGGAGGGGGGTATGAGGGACAAGGTAACAAACAGTACAAGAAATGTATCCAATGCCTAACGTATGAAACTGTAACCTCTCTGTACATCAGTTTGATAATAAAAATTTGAAAAATAAATAAATAAAAATAAATTTTAAAAAAGAGTGAATATGTTGCCTCTAAAGCTGAATTATCTCTGTATTTCTATAACAGAGGGTAGCTAAAAGCAATCTACAGGGTGTCAATTTTCATGAGACCTTCTAGGAAGATGTCTGTTTAGGGCTTTATATTTTTCTAATGGGTTCTAATGTTCATAGATGACAAAAATACATGTGGATGTGGATGATAAGTGGTTTGGAATGATTGAAGCAGATAACACTTAAGCATTTCATTTGTGGTTACAGAAAATAAAATTTCTAGAATAATTAATAAAATTTTAGATGACATTAAAATCACCTAATATATATTCACACTAATGGAGCCCGAAAAAGCATGGGCATATTTCCATGGTTCAAATAAGCTTAGGGACACAATTAAGAAGGATATCTTCAAGCCAGACAGGGGTGGCTCATGCCTGTAATCCTAGCTACTCAGAAGGCTGAGATCTGAGGACCACAGTTGGAAGCCAGACTGAGTAGAAAAGTGTGTGAGACTCCTATCTTCTATTAACCATCAAAACAAAACCCAGAAGGGGAACTATGAGCTTTGAGTTAAATGACCGAGTGCTAGTCTTCAGTAAAAAGAGTTCAAGGACAGCACCCAGGCCCTGAGTTCAAGTCCCATAACTTATGTGTGTGTGTGCATATACATACATACTTTTTTTTTTTTTTTTTGGCCAGTCCTGGGCCTTGGACTCAGGGCCTGAGCACTGTCCCTGGCTTCTTTTTGTTCAAGGCTAGCACTCTGCCACTTGAGCCACAGTGCCACTTCTGGCCATTTTCTGTATATGTGGTGCTGAGGAATCGAACCCAGGGCTTCATGTATACAAGGCAAGCACTCTTGCCACTAGGCCATATTCCCAGCACACACATACTTTTATATTGTGGATACACAACACTCTGGTAAAGGATTTGACATTTCTGTAATTCCTAAATTTGTATAATTCTCTAAAAAGAAGAACTCACAACTGATGTGCAAGTTAAAAAACTATGTGTAGCAGTTTTATTTCTCAGCTCTTGTCAGGGAATCACCTCCACAGAGGCCGCTCCAAACACATGAATCTACACCTGAGCTGCCCTTAAGAATTGGTTGGGGGCTGGAGATATAGCCTAGTGGCAAAAGTGCCTGCCTCGGATACATGGGGCCCTAGGTTCGATTCCCCAGCACCACATATACAGAAAACGGCCAGAAGCGGCGCTGTGGCTCAAGTGGCAGAGTGCTAGCCTTGAGCGGGAAGAAGCCAGGGACAGTGCTCAGGCCCTGAGTCCAGGGCCCAGGACTGGCAAAAAAAAAAAAAAAAAGAATTGGTTGGGGAGGAGGGATCAGGGTATGAGGGACAAGGTAACAAACTGTACAAGAAATGTATCCAGTGCCTAATGTATGAAACTGTAACCTTTCTGTACATCAGTTTGATAATAAAAATTTGAAAAAATAAATAAAATAAAATCCCAATGCCCAGCTGTATCCCAGACCAACCAGAAGGCTAGAGCTGGGACACAGGATTCATTACTGTTTTGAACACTCCCTGATGACACTAAAGTTCAGCTCCAATGCTCATAAGCATCTTGTAACACTCATGTCTGAAATACAGTGATTCCTAATTATCCTGTCTATATTTTCCTTTTAGTACTCTTAGCCTCTTCTGCCAAAAAACAGTTTCCCCACATAAGAACTCATTATTTTCACAGTTACTAAATATAAGTACCTGTAAATTACAAATCAACTGATACTGGAGTACAATTACAAGGTTCATAAGTTGGTTTATGAGGGGCTGGGGATATAGCCTAGTGGCAAGAGTGCCTGCCTAGGATACACAAGGCCCTAGGTTCGATTCCCCAGCACCACATATACAGAAAACGGCCAGAAGCGGCGCTGTGGCTCAAGTGGCAGAGTGCTAGCGTTGAGCGGGAAGAAGCCAGGGACAGTACTCAGGCCCTGAGTCCAAGGCCCAGGACTGGCCAAAAAAAAAAAAAAAAAAAAAGTTGGTTTATGCATTATTTTCCTCTTACTGAATGAAACACATTTCCTGCTACTTCATAGATTCATGTACATATGATCATATAAGATGATGCTAAACAAAACGAACTCCAAGTTACAGAAACAAGTGGTTTTTCATCGTTGTTGATATTTTTAATGTACTATGTGAAATTATTTCTTTTTTCTTGCATTTTTCTTCCCTATGGTTTATCCCGGTTGTCACTGTATTTTATTTTGGTATCCTGGGTATTGTATATATGTTTATCTTAATTAGGGAGTAGAAGGGGAACATCAAAATGGCCAAAGGATAAACCAATGCAATAGTGATACTCACAAGACAATATGTTGTAAACTATACACCTTGAAGTTAGGGCAATAGGGAGGAAGGAAAGTGCGAGAAAAATGAGGGAGGAGGTAATAAGTTTGACAAGAAATGTACTCACTACCTTATGTATGTAACTGTAATTGATAATAGTGAGAGCCAGAATTGAGAAATTACTCTTACCAAATTTGCAAATAAAAAAACTTAGCATTCATTTTCCAAGGGGAAGTAAATGGTATTCAAGAAGATGAAGAATAATGTTCTGTGAAATCAGGAAGAAAAGATAAAACCTGTAAGAATAAGGATTATAATACCTACCAGGAGAAACTGGCATTTCTTTTTTCCTCTAATACTTGATTAGGAAACCAGCCTGTGGGCCTTTGTTGTTTCTACAAAAGAGAAAGAGAACTGGAGAGATGGAGAGAGGACAATGTGGAGAGAGCACACAGTCTGCCCTTCCATCCTTTTTTTCTGGTAAGAATGACAGAGATAATGTGTGCTTTACATAAGATAGCCAGGCTCCAGGCTACTTGCCAACACCTAGTCATCCAGCACTGACAAAGGGCAACAATCCTCAGCCTGACAAGGGAAAAAAATAAGGATGGGATATGGAAGAGAGGGAATAACCAAGAGTTGGAATCACTGCGTGAGGGAATCACTGTGAGAGGGGTGTGGAGATGCCAGATGTTGCCTTGGGTGTTTACATGCACACAGTCTAAAAGAGCCAGTCTTTCAAATCCTAAGGCCAGGAAACATCACCTTGCCTCATGTGTCTAGAATTCATAATCTCCCCCAAAAGAATATCAGGATTAAGAGTTGAGATAGCTATCCTGAAGGTGGAGAGACTGGTTCTGTGAAGGAAAGTATTATCAAGCCATTTCTCCATCTTCACAGCAGCTAGGGCTAGCTGCTTTGGAAAGAGAACCATTCCTAGTTAAGCTGCTCTGGCTCTACCTGAGGACTGTAGTCAAGTAGCTACAATTGAAAAATCCCTCAGAGAGAGGTTATGATGCTTGTAGCCACTCTTAAATTGACTCAGAATTAGACCGTGTAAGTAGGAAGGAACACATTTAGGGTAGCCCTATGTAAGGTACATGTTAGTGCTGTCATTGCCTGATTCTCTAACCCAAATTTCATACCTCATTTCTCTCTCTTCTTATGTCTGGCTATATCAATCAACTCGTTCTTTCCTTGCAGAGTACTGTTCGGTCATATCTCTGTGTCTTGCATTTTACTAAGAATGTAAAGCAGATGCTTTCTAATTTTAGTTTTGTTTGCCACTGTCATCTTCAAAGCTGTTGCTTTCCCTTTGCCTCTTGAGGTCAGTGGTTTGCAGGGGTTGTATTCAAGAATTTTAAGCTTTGTATTGGATTGCTTGTTTTTCCCTCTTTGAATAATTATGTATCCGTCTAGACTTAAGTTTCTTTTGCATACGGTCAATGACCCCTTTGTCTCCTTCAATAACTGCTAATTATTATAATTTATCTCTCATTTCTGAAACCACTAATTAAATATTTTCTTTCTGGGGTAGTTATCCTGAGCCAATGGAAATGCATTCCTTCTTCATTCTGCCTGCATAGCTTTGCAATAATGCTTACATATTTGGAAACAAGGTAATTTATTGGTGATAAGAAGTCTCTCTTTCAGTTCATTTGTAAGACCTGATTAAAAGAACCTAACCATGAAAGGACTGGGGTGAAGGGGGGGGTGGAGAGGGAAGAAGAGATATTAATGGTACAAGAACAGTTTCCAAAAATATAATCAGCATATGCTCAAGGAATTGGAATTGGCAGAAGAACAATAGCTAAGGATATTCATCGCAATAGGAAGGAATCCAAGGAAGAGGGTGCAGTGGCTTCTTTGCAGTTTGATTTCTTGAAGTTGGGGCATTAAGTGGTCTGCATTAAAGAAAGACACTTAAAGCTCCAAGAGACCAGGAATTAATTTTGTATGTGGCATGTGAGAGGAATGACTTTTGGTAATCTTTTCTATTTGCCCTCACATTTTGGTTGTTGTATCCCCTACCAGATACTCAGGAAGCTGGAAAGACAGTCATGCCTTCTGATGCCGACACCGGTAGAACACTAGTCAAAGTGGAAACATTTCCCAGGACATCATTGAACCCTAAAGGCATTATTGTGGCCAAGGTTTAGGTTAAACATCTGAATATATCACTTAAAGATGATGGTGGGTTAATGTAAGGGCATTTCAAGCTGATAAAGAGAACACAAACATCATAGTTGTGTAATAGGTATACCTGTATTCAAATAATCAAATCATTTTAGGAGCAGGAATACTCATTCAAATAAGATTTCCCTGCATACAGATGTGATAACAAACCAGCAAGCAAAGCATAAGGAAATCCTCTAGGTAGGGAAATGCCAAAATAAAAACTAAGCTGGAGGAAAATTTGCATCCGAAATGAAGTATTTTTTTTTATTCCAGACAGTGGCAGGGACAGAAATCTCTTTCCTATCTGGAATTTAGTGCACAGCACCTGAGTCTTTGGTGCGGGAAGATAGATAAGAATAGCAGCATGGTAATCCTCCCAGTCACTATCATCTTCATCTTCATCTATGTGCTTGAGTCTTTGACAATCATTGCCCAGAGCAGCTTTGTTATTGCAGTGCTGGGCAGAGAGTGGGTGCGGGCAAAAAGATTGTCACCTTTGGAAATGATTTTAACCAGTCTGAGCAGCTGTCGTTTCTGTCTACAATTGCTATCGATGATTTATGATTTTTGTTTCTTTATGAACCCTAGCAAAATATTTTGGAGCATAGCACTCTGCTGGGAATTCACCAGTCATGTGACAGTCTGGTTAACCAGCTTGCTTGCTCTCTTCTACTGTGTCAAGGTATCTTCCTTCACGCATCCCATCTTTTTCTGGCTGAGGTGGCGAGTTTTGAGACTGGTTCCTCAATTGATACTGGGTACTTTGGTGATTGCTTTTGTGACAACCATCCCTTCATCTATTAGGAGTCGGATCCGATTGGAAATAACTGCCACAGAGTATTTACGCCAAAACAGAAGTTTGATGGAGAGAATTAGGATGTTTGACTCACTTTATATCACACCTCAGAAGATAACTGCGCTGTGTATTCCCTTCCTCCTGTTCCTGGTCTCCATCATCTTGCTTATAACTTCGCTGATCCGGCACTGGAAGCAGATTCAACAGCCTAGCAACGTCTGTTCCAACTCCAGTATGAAAGCTCAGTCTTCTGCCCTGAGGTCTCTTGTCATCTTCCTCATTTTCTTCACCTCTTACATTCTGAGTATACTAATCTCTTACCTAGGAGTCCTATTTGATAGCAGATCTTGGTACTGGGCCTGGGAAGCTGCCATCTATGCTATTGTTACTGCTAATTCCACTTTGATGATGCTGAGCATCCCTGCATTGAAAAAGGTTCTAAAGACAAAGTGCTGGGGTCCAGAGGCTGCCTGAATCATGGAGTACAGTAAGACATCTGGGCAATGGACATTTTCACTGATAAAATTAACACCAGTAGCCAGTGTTGCTCTTTATCAGTCACCTATGCAGTCATGATGTACCATGGATGCAAGCTTCATTCTCTTTCATCCTCAAAGCCATCTATAGCTAAGCAATTCTTTCTATATCCTGTTTTACTCCATTCCTTTCCTTTCCACAATCACCAGGTTAGTCCTAAATTTTTCCTGACTGCTGTTCATCCCCTTGGTCTTTAACACCTCTGGAATCTTAAATTCATACCTAATAATCAAAATCATGGCATCCTTCCCATTATTTCATCTCCATAGTTGTTAGTTGTTTCAAACATTAATATCAATCCTTTTCCTCACAGGAATGTTTTGCCTGTGTCATGAGAACTTCCCACACTAAGCTTTTAATTCTAATTTTTAAAAGGCAAAGTTCTTACTATTACTCTCTGTCTCTGTCTGTCTCTCCCACCGCCTTCTCCTTTCCTCTTCTTCTGGAAGTTTATTCGATGATATACGTTTTTTCTATATGGTGTCCCTTTGTTTCTTTAAAACTCAAGCCAATATTTAATTCTTTTTTATTTCCTTTGTCAAAACGTTATATTCTTCCCCATAATAGCAGGTCACAGACTCTGTCTAGGCTCCTCTTTGATACCACTCTAAATAGCAGTGTGTGTCAATAACACACGGTTTTCATTGACTCAATTCTTACTTCACTATTGTACTGTAACTTGGAGGGAATGTTCTTGGAAGATTCTTATATAGATATAGAACTAGTGGCTTGCCAACCATGACTCAGATTGTTGCGAGCCCCTTCTTTTTTATAACACCTAGTGCTTTACTTTGTGCTTTGTAATAGTCCCCCACAGTAGATACAAATATTAGAAACCACACTGTAATCAACTGTAAAATACCCTACAAATATTATCATTCTTAGGAGATCCCCTTCCCAAGCCAACAGGTTTCTGTTGTATCTTTTTTCCTTTGCAGAATCCAGCCTCACCTTTTCCCCATGGCATCTCTCTCTTCATTTCCCTGTTTTTCACCCTCATCTACTAGCAACCAAATATTTTGGTATCCCACCGGCAAGGCTTTGGAGTCTTGCCTTTTACCTGTGCCAGTTACGTTCACAGTATTTTTTTCCCCTGAAGACAGTTGTATCTCAGAGAACATTTCTGATGCCACGTTTGAGAATCGAATATCCAGCTTTCCCATTAGAAGACTGAAATGCCTCTGGCACACCAGCAATCTCATGGAAGAGGATGGATGGTGGCTCAAGCTTGCCTGGGAAAGAAAAGCTTAGTTCCAACAAAGGAGTGAAGATTCTGATTTGGTCTTGGGTCTATCGCTCAGCTTTGTCTCCTGTCAAATTCCCACTTGAAACTGAAGGTGTGAATGGAATTTTATGCCTCTATCAGAAAGAATGACATTGTTCCATTTGTAAGGAAATGGAAGGACTTGGAAAAAGTTATACTAAGTGAAGTGAGCCAGACCCAAAGAAACATGGACTCTATGGCCTCCCTTATTGGGAATAATTAGTACAGGTTTAGGCAAGCCATAGCAGAGCATCACAAGGCCCAATAGCTATACCCTTAGAAACACATAAGATGATGCTAATTGAAATGAACTCCATGTTATGGAAACAAGTGATATATCACAGTTGTAACTACTTTCAACGTCCTATGTGTATGTGTAGTTTCTATTATTGATAATGTTTTGTATCACCTTCCTATGTTTGTACCTACACTATCTCTGTAATCTTATCTGAGTATATTGGAAACCGTGTTTACTGGTATTGGAAGTAGGAAATTCAAAGGGAATACCAAATTCGAGAGACACAGGGTAAAAAAAGAGAAATAACTACAAAAGCAATACTTGCAAAACTGTTTGGTGTAAGTGAACTGAACACCTGGGGGGGGGGGAGGGAAAGGGGGGAAGGGAGGGGGGCATGAAGGACAAGGCAACAAACAGTACAAGAACTGTATCCAATGCCCAACGTATGATACTGTAACCTCTCTGTACGTCAGTTTGATAATAAAAATTTGAGAAAAAAATTTGAAGATGAAAGGAAAAAAGGAAATCCAAAAAAAAAAAAAAAAGAAACTGAAGGTGTGAATATAAATTAAAAACTGAAGGAGTGCTTTCATGAAAGCTGCCATTTGGCAAAACTCCACACTGCACAGAAAGGAATGCCACATACTACCCTACCTGGGCCAGCTCTGCACACAGCCTGGGCTTCTCCTGAGCAACAGTGGTTCCACTTCACCTAAAGGTGGAACAGAAAGTGATTGGTGCAGTAATGTCTGGAGAGCTGAGCCCTAACCACCAAAAGAGGGTCTGAGCCAATAAAATGTAAATGTCAGCAATGTATCATCTACTCATGGACTCCCCAGAAGGCTCTGGAGGCTACTGAGGAGATGGGTTGCTAGAGTTTGGAATTTTCCTTGAATAGGTTGGATGTGTGCCATTAAATGATCAATTGTATACATGACTAGAAGGGTCCTTGCATGTTCTAAAACCTCAGAGATCTGGAAGAAATTGAAACTATTCTCATCTGTGTATAAATATCAAACAGAGGGGAAAAGGAACCTTGACTCCCCACTAGCTCACACAGTGGTACCGTTCCAGGAGCCATTGGCTATTTGTTTTTTAGTGTCTCCATTGTCTTCTGTTGAATAAAATGCAATGGAAAACTTATCCCTAATATTTCTGAGGTGAGAGTGTTAGAAAGAGTTCTGGGAATCTAGAAATCAGAAAGCAAAATAAAATAGAACTGAATAGTAACTACCCTGTATTTGTGTGGCACCTACTAGTTCACAAAATTTTATACATAGGATCTCATTTTGACCTGAGAGGATAGTAAATCTTGTATGACTCAACCTAGATAGGAAACATCTAAGAAGGCACAACAATTTATCTAAATTTACACTGTCAATTAATATGAAGCTGGAATCCAGTAGGAAAAAAAGAAGACCAATGGGAAATTTTTAAGAGAGCAAAGAGTTCTAATCTGAAAAAGATAGAACTTAAAAAAAAGCAGGGGGAGGGGTGGGCACGGAGAAATACTTCTGAAACAATCATAGACAGATTGTGCCAAGAACAATGAAAGTCTTTAGAGCTTTAATTGAATATAAAATTAAGGCACTACTTGGCTAGTCTATTTGCTGTTGTCCAAATTATGAATGCCACACCCTACAATGCTGGTTGCCTACAACATGATTAGTGTTGTCTTATGACTTTACAACTAACAGGGAGCAGAAGGCTAAGAAGGTTATAATTCTGAGTTTTAAGCTGAATGCATGTTTAAAAGCCCATGGTGGCAGCAGTGAATTTAAGAGGGGCAGCCAGGTACCTGCAAACACATATCCCATACTCAACCATCATTAGTGACTAGAGAGAAGGACTTCTGCCCTTCACACAATGTTCCATACAACCCTGATTGCATGTGGCTCTGATGAGCCTGACAATAACAGTGAGTACCTGATGGCACTTGGCAAGGAGTGTGTTCCTAATAATTAGATACTCAACAGATTTTGTCCACTGGATGCTCTCTTTTCCTCATGAGCACTGTTGCTATGTAGGATACATGGGCTCAAAAACTTTATTTGCACCTTTTTTGCCTTGTTCTCAGACTGGTATTCATGATTTCCAGGACCTGCCTATGAACCACTTTAGCCCCCAGTAATCTCTAACATAAGCCTAAATGTTTGCACTAGTTATACCTCCTGACTATTTCCTGAATCCTCACAGGATATTTCCATTTCCATACACTATACCCATGCATAGAATGAATATTCCTCACATTTGCTGAGGTCAATTACCTTTCTATCTCTTTAAGGCTATTGTTGAAAATCTGTCCTCCCCTTATGATCTAGCACACACTCCACCACATATCCAAATACCAAACACTGACTTCTGCCACTCCAGGTTCCCCCTTTCTATGATATCTGCTGCTTACCTGACACACGATGCAAATTTTGCCCCAGTATCAGATTTCTCCTCCTTTTACCTCTGCCTTTAGTATAACTGGTAGCTTTTTTGCAGTAAAAATATTACCAGGTGCCATTGGCTCATGCCTGTAACCCTCACTATTCAGGAACAGCTGAGAACATGGCTTGAAGCCAGGTAAAAAAGTTCTGGAGACATTTATCTCCAATTAACCACCAGAAAACTGGAAGTGGATATGTTGTTCAAAGTGCTAGAGGCCTAGTCTTAAGCCAAAAAACAAAACAAAACAAAAAAGCTCTGGGATAGCACCTAGGCCCTGAGTTCAAGCCTCACAACTGAAAAAACAATAATTAAACTTGAACTGTAAGTCAAATTTTTAAATGTATCCAAATTTATTTGGTGCCACAAATGCATACTAAGAAGAGAAATTTGTCAATTCTTTGTTAATTATTTTTATAACACCTAGAGGAACACGTACAGAAGTATGACAGAAGATATTCTTATATCTATATATAAAATCCAAAATGCTTTCCATGGTGGGGAAGAGCGATAAGGTATTCTTGCACACTTTTGTTATGAGTTTTAATTACCAAGCATTCATTTTTATCTCATTGTAACATTTCCATGAAGCCATGTAATGTCCCTTTCCACTACTCTCCCTCATCCCTCTGCCCACTCTGAAACTATTTCCACAGGTGTCATTGTTTTATGGGCATACATTCATATAAATTAGTTCCACCATTTCACCTTTCTCACCCACTTCTCTCCCTTTGACAACTACCTCCAACAAAGTTGGCTTTACTTTTCTGTTATTCTTTTTTTTCCTTTTGCATATATTAATTACACCAAATGTTTTCACCATGATATTTTGCAAAGCATATATTATACTTTAATCAAAACAATCCCCTCTATTGCTCTCTCTCCCATCTCTGCTTTCCCCTATTGTTCAACCACCTCCATGGATTACTTATGCCATCTCTATACACAGAAACAGTGTGCTCATTCACCATCACTTTCTTTCTTTCTCCCCCTAGACTGAGAATGCATTTATAGATATAAATCCATACACTTGTAGCTATGGGAAATCTTGTTTGGCTTTTCTGCACAGAGTTTTTAATGGATTCCTTGGGACTCATTGCCTATCAATGCTCCAAGTCTCAGACTCCCAAAGCAAAGTTACTTTGAGGCAGTTTCTCCAACAACTTCTTGTATCTTAAGAAATCTTACAGGGCTGGGAATATGGCCTAGTGGTAAAAGTGCTTGTCTCGTATACATGAAGCCCTGGGTTCAATTCCTCAGTATCACATATATAGAAAAAGCCAGAGGTGGCGCTGTGGCTCCAGTGGCAGAGTTCTAGCCTTGAGCAAAAAGAGGCCAGGGACAGTGCTCAGGCCCTGAGTTCAAGCCCCATTACTGGCAAAAATAAATAAATAAAAGAAATCTTACAAAATTAACCTTAAGAGTAAATTGACTTTTTACTAGTTCTAGTAGCAATGACATGTACAATTGGATAAACTTAGTTTCAATGCCAAAAATTTTGAAATTATTTAACAAAATAATATTTACAAAAAAGTGACAGACTACATTGAGTTAGATAAGATAAATTCCTTATCATGAATTAAGTTTTTTTAAACTTTTAATCCAAATGTTGGATTTATTAAAAAGTAATTAATTTTCTATTTTAAAACTCTGCTCAATGTAACTGAAACATAGCCAAAGTACAGTCAAACTTACTGAAAATAATCACTTGCATTTGCAGGGGGAAGTGACTCTTCAAATGTAAGCTTCCAAATTAGAGGAAAGATAAATTTCACAAGTTTTTATTCTTAAAGTCTAAAGATAGACTGTGTAGGTAGCTATTTCTCGAGAACGTTCAGAGATCAGTATTGTCAGATTTGAATGATGTTCACTCCAAGAACCTAGAAAGAAGACTGTCTTCTGAAGTGGAGGTAGAGAAATCAACTTTCCTGCTCCTTTCTGCTCTAAATTAAACAATTGAAGAACTGACCAGGAAACAAGTGGTTTAAAATGTCTCCAGTAGAAATCCAGGATTGAGTCCACACTGTAACGGTGTCATACAGAAAGAGAGGTAAAATAGATTTTTTTAAAGCACAACTTACATAATCAAAAGGTACAAACTTGGTTTTCATTATATTCGTCTAGTTACACTTGGGCTCTGGGTAGGGGACGTTTTGTTAACTCTGAATCCTTCTAGTCCTGTGGCAAATCCTCTAAGCTGTTACCTGAAGTATTTGTTACCAGGTCATATCAATTCCTCTGGTGTTTGACCTATGATTTCATCCACTCATCTGATTAAGATTTGGCACTTCATGGTGCATGTTTTCTCTGATACGCAGAAATTATAACAAAATACGCTGGGATATAATAAACTCTACAGGATTCTAGATATTGACACACAGTGAGACCAAAAGAGGATACTCTTAGGCAAGAAACACAAGGGTATATTTCCTAAGTGCCTTTCACATTTATATAAAATAATATACATACTAAAACAAACTCCAAGATGTGGAAACAAGGGACCTTTCTTTTTGTTGTTGTTGTTTTGTGGGGGTTCTTTGTTTGTAGGTTTTAATTTTTGATGATTCTGCCTTCTTTACATTATATAAGGTGTATTCAAGTGTACATCTTCAGAAGGTTTGGGAGAGGGTACAGAGCTCAAGGGAGAAAGGGTAGGAAAGTGCGGCAGTGGAGCTCAGCAGACACAGAAGAAAGTGAACTATACAACTCATGAGTGGAGATGGGAGGAAGGGACTGTGAGACAGCAAGGGAACAGAAGAGACACTGTAGAAAAGGAAATGTACTCATTACCTGACTCACTTAATGGTAATCCTTTTGTACTTCACCTGTGTAATAACTATAAAGTAAAATAATAAGAACAATTAATAATAATAAAGACTTGGCTCTCATGTTGTGATGGCTTAAACCTCACCCCTAAGAGACCAGGAATAGAATTACCTATGTCCTGCAACCGGGGAACAGGCACAACACGGTCCACAGAGAGGAAGCCACACCAAGCCTTGAGGGGCCAGGGCCAGGATATTGGGACTGATGCTAGTAGGCCACACAGACTGCTCTGTCACCTTTTCAGCCACCCTGAGTATTCTACAGGAAACAGAAAAGTTACACACAGAGCTCCACTCACCCCATGCCACTATTGTTATCATGGGTTTGTATCATTAGCTTTTAGAGACTGATTCTTTCTTTGTAGCCCAGGCTAGCTGCAAACACACAATCCTCCTACCTCAGCTTCCTATTACAGGATATACTACCATGTCCAGCTATTATCACATTTAATGTTTGATACACATTGATATATACTGGTGTCAGAGTGTCCTGTGTGCCATACTCATTCTGTTTCATTGGCCCATGCTTAAGACCATGAAAAGCAGAAACTTCTCTGACTTCTTCTACAATAAATCCACACCTAAGCATATTTCTTCCAGCTTCAGTTTCAGTATGAATGTGGTTCTCAACATGACTTATATAGAAAACTGAAAAAAACAAAGGCTGTGACTATGGATTAATTGGTAGAGGTCTTGCCTAAGAAGTAGAAGGCCTTGAATTCAAACACCACTACCAACAGGGAGAGAAAGAGACAAAGAAATCTTACTGAGTTATTTAGAAAATAATCCTACTAGCATTGAGGATTACTAATGTTGCTATTCTGAGTTGGAGGCGATAGACTCCCTGGGTGGAGGGGATCTCCTACAGGACTGTAGGCAGCATGTAAACTTCCAAGGAGTACACAGAAAACAGACAAAAGCAATGCGATCAGAAGGCATGGCGAGTCACAGGGGATTGCTCAGCCACACCCCATGTTGCCTAACTCCATGACCATAGGGAGCAGGCAATGGAACAGAATTTGCCTCCCAGCCACCCCAGAAGCAATTCTGACTCAAGAAAATATCCACGTCCCAGCCACCATCCAACATCAATTATCTCTTCTTTTTATCATGTGGTGAGTGCTTCTGTCTGGCTGAACCTGATCACACAGAGATCATTAGAGGCTCTACATATCTGGGTGATGTCATGATGTCCCAGTCTCCACTGAAGGCTCACAGAAATGGAGCAAAAGGAGCCCCTGAGTAAGATAACAGAAACTCTCACCACACCTTTCTTTTTCTCTCTTCTTCTTCCCTTCTCATTTCCCCTTTCCTCCCTGCTTCTCTCCTCCCCTCCTCTCTTCTACTGTCCTCTTCATTTTTCTCATCCATTCCGTTCTCTCCCTCTCATACTCTGCCCTTCCTTCCCCTACCCCTCTGCATTGGGGGATGAAAACAAGGCCTCACAACTTTAGGTAGGTAGGTACTTTACCACTTGAACCAAGTCTCCAGACTTTTCTGCTTTCGTTCTTTTTCAAATAGGTTCTTAATGTTTCTCTAGGGCCTTGACTAAGACCCCTCTACTTAAGCCTCCCAAGTAGCTGAAATTACAGACATAAAAGCATCACATCTGCTAATTTGTTAAGATGGAATGTTACTCATCATTCACCTAGGCTGACCTTGAGCTGTAATCCTCCCAATCTCTGCCTCCAGTTTAGATGTGGTTACAGGTACAGCCTCCAGGCCCAGCACTTCACTTTGCATTTCTCAAACAAGTACCTACCATCCATAAGTTATACACTTCAATTCACCTCATACATCTTTCACCATGCTTCAGTAATAAAAAGTATTACATTAATGATCTCATTCTGAAAATAAATCATGAAAGTTCTCAAGTAACCCCTACCTTGTAAATCTAACAGAAACAAGAGTAATTAAATAAAGCTACCTTAGCATTTGTCGAAATCAAGGGTGCTGAACTCTACTAATATCAGCACTTGTAGTACAATTATGCAAAGCAGCTATGAGACAGTGGTAAGCCTGATGGTTCAGGACCCCCACACATTACTTGCCTTCTATTCAGTGGGGAAATATTTAATGGTAAGAAAGAAGACATTGTTAATTGTCCTAGATGGACTTCATTTCCCTCCTACTTTGCCAGGCCAGTGCATTCATTTCCCAGTTGTTTTTGGTATTGACTGCTAATGACTCACCATTGATGTTTGCTTGAAACAACTGCCAATAAGAAGAGAAGCTACAGGGTAGCCAGTCTGGACCAGAAGTTACATGAGACGTTCTGCCACATATCCTCTAGTCATTTGCTGTACACTGTAGCACTATGGGCTGGGAATAATCTCTATGGTGTCGTCCATGCTCTGGGCACTCAGACTGGAACTATTCTCCAACTGAAAACACACCATTTTCTAGCTTCTTTCCCTTTGTCCTGGCTAGTATCTGACACTGTTCTCCTAAGATATTATCTCCCATACTTAAACATCCCCTGCCCCATCAGGAATCTGCCCGAGGGGACTCTTCAGATTGTTTCAAGAGAAGATGAAGTCGGAGATTAGCTAATTTCAATATTATTATAGTAGGAAGCAAATAAAAAATAATAACACCAGGCATTGTTGGCTCATATCAGTAATTCTACCTACTCAGGAGCTAAAAGCTGGGGGAATAAGGTTTGAAGACAGCATCAATAGAAAAATCTGGAATAATACATTTACAATTATCCAGCAATAAGCCAGATTAGAGGCATGGATCAAGTGACAGAACAGTTGTAGTCACCATACTAAACCACAGCATGTGATCTCGAGTTCAAGCCCTGGTACTAGTTCTGGGACAAAAATATGTCTGCCTATGGTAGAAACCATAAATATGCCAGTCCAGGCAAAAATCAAGACCATATCTCAAAAATGACTGAAATAAAAGGGTTGGGATTGTAGTTCAAGGGGAAGAGGATCTTCCTATATATGAGGTCCTGAGTTAAAATCACAGCTTTTCCCTCAACTTATAATTTTTGTTATTTATTTATTAGCTCTTTCCTGGTGAGACATGAAGCACATTCTTTTGCTTCCCTACTTTCCTAGTGTGTAGAAAGCACAAATTCAATGGATGATTTTGTTTCCTTTTTCTTCTTAATCCTATAATCTGTGACTAGTATATTGATATGCAGTATCTATAAGAATTTATGAATTCTGTAAAGAATTTAATATACAATAAATTTCCCTCATTAAGCAAATATGCTGATAGCTTTGGTACCATCAAACTTATAAGGGAAAGGAAAATAGAGAAAACTGATTAGAATGACATATTTTAATATAAAAATTTCTGGGTGTTTTAAAACTTACAGATCTTAATGTTGGAGAGAATATTAGAAGATATCTTTCTTAGTGTTAAGAACTTCAAACCTTCCTTCTTGCATTAAAATTAAATTCATTCTTTATACTCCCACCAGGGAGAGACCACTTCTAATTATGAATTGGCATGGCTTCTGTATATCCATCCCCCTAACCAAGAAATTATTTTGCAATTTTACATTTTAGGGTTTCTTTTAATGAAATAATTAAAATATTTTATCAAGCAAGTAAAAAGTATACCATAATATTCATAATTCCATACATCCTTCCCTGATTCTGAAGAAAGATACTATACAGAATCCTCTCCCACTTCAGTTTGGTGATGTTCCATCTACTCCAGGTATCCATGAAAGAGATATAGATGTCTGTATATTTGCATATAGAGGCTAATCTATTATATATCAATTTCTTTACAGAATTTACCAATTGTTGCAGACACTGAATAGCAAGAGAGTAGTTGCATGGGATTTTTTAAATGGATAGGTTCTGAACGGTTCAGCCTAACCTTTCTGTGAGACAAGAAAGTTAAAAGAGGATTGGCCCCATAGAACTCAAGGCATCTAAGCCAAACACGGCAAACACTGGTTAAAGAACAGAGGTGATAAAACAGCTCCAAATCAAGCAAATCTTGTTTTGTTACCCAACTCTATTTTTTTAGGAAGAAGAAATAAGGCACATCTACAACTTCCTAAAGAAGACACTCCAACTTACTTTCCTACAATTCTTCATTGTCAAATATTAGCGGTCATAACTGACTAGCAAAATCTAAATGTTCCATATTACAAGAATCACCTGACTTTTTATTAAAAATACAGACTTCTGGGCCAGAGCCATAATCCTACCTACTCAGGAGGCTGAGATCTGAGAATCCTGGTTCAAAGCCAGTCAGAGAATGAAAGTCCATGTGACTCTTATCTCCAACTAACCCCCAAAATGCTAGAAGGGGAGCTGTGTTTCAAGTGGTAGAGCACTAGCCTTACAAGAAAGAAAAGAAAGTTCAAGGACAAAGCCCAGGACCTGAGTTTAAGCAACAAAAAATACAAATAAGTTGATTAAGTAAAATAAATAATAATAAAGACTTCTAAAATCTATTTCACATGAACAAGTTGGTATATGTAGGAAATTTTTCTTAGAATATGCAATTTGTTTTCTTTCTTTTTAATTTTTTTGTTTTGCAGCACAGTGGATCTAGCTCAAGACCTTGTGCTTTCTAGGCAAACAACACAATCACAACTCCAGTACATAATGTACAACTTAAAGCAAGTTCTATGGAATTCCATTGATCAGAATTGTTTGGTAACATGTCTTATAAGTTTCTCTTCATAATTTCTTGTCCTAAACAACATTTTCATATTAGTAGCTAATCATTGACGATGAACAAGACATGACAATCCTGATACTTAACACTAAAATATTAAACACTGATATCTGTCTACATGGTTCTGAAAAATTCATCTACTTTCAGGAAGTATTAGCCAGAAAAACTCAACACTGAATTCATTTCCTAGAAAACTAAGCAAGTAGTTTATTAGTACAAAATAATTTCCTTTAGAGAATTATCCAAGGATAAGAGATATCTTTTAAAAAACAATTATTCTAATATATGTAAAATTACACAAGTGGGAGCAAATAAAAATTTATTCATAAGCACATGAATGACAGATAGTGGAATCATTGCTCCAAATCTCTTGAGAAACATCTCAAACTGCGTTCCGTTTGAGAGTCCCTTTGTGAAATTTGCATCAGTGGAAATTTACTTATTTTAGATGAAAAGGTTTTTTTAATGAGGAGAACTTGTATTTTATAGGGAAAACAGAAAGCACTGAGATTTGGTTTTACTTTGGGAGAAAGGAATGAAAATATGGCAGAGTTCTTTAAATTTTCTTACAACCTACCACTTGAGGTTTGATAGATGGCCTTGAGTAAGGTTTTTCTATGTTTATCAAGATTGAGTCAGAGTTGCTTCAAGTATTTAAAATTATCATTCTTAATCTCTTGTGGCATTCCAGAATTTAATATCTCAAGTGTAGAAACCAGGAAGCTATAAAATTTTCAACATGTTGAGGCGTCAACACATGTTTTCTGGAAAAGGCAAAAATATGAATTATTTTAGCCTTTCTCTATCATAGAGACTCAGTCACGAGCCATCCCAACACATAAACAGCAAAAATCAAGCCAGGTCCAGCCTACTGGCCATAATCTGCCAAATTCTTCCCAACAGGATAAAAGTCTTTACTTTCTCATACCAAGTTTTCATTAAAAAAATCAAAGGAAGATAGGTTAGTGTTGATAAACACTTAGGAAAAATAGAACTATAAAATATTTATTCGCTTCTGATTTTTATTCTAAATTAGCATATTAGTATACATCAGCATATATAAAGGGAGGATTCATTGTGATCATAGAAACATGCACAGTGTACTTTAAACATTTTGTATTTCTGCTCCATTCTTCTTCCTTTCCTCATCCCCACTTCTCCAACCATGTTTGCTAGATTTTATTATGATAGACCCACACACACACAATTGTAATTTGTCCCCTCAGTATCTTTTCCTTTCCATGTCCACTTTCCATGTCCCGACTTTCGTTAATTTTACATTTATGTCCCTTCATCATAACCATCATCATTATTATCATCATGGTAGATTGAGGTTCTACAAATAAATGAGATCATGTCATCTTTGGCTTTTTGAGCTTGGCATGTGATAATTTGCATCCATATGTCTGAATATTTCATTCTTTATTTCTAAGTAATATTCTACGGCATGTTTATGCCATAAAAATATTTGATCTGTGACAGCAACTAGAAAAGAGACAATGCCTTCCATAAATGGCACTAGGAAAATTGGTTATTTAAAAGTAGAAGACTGAAACTAGATTCTTGTCTCCCTCCCAGTGCAAAAACCAACTCCACATAGATCCAAGATCCTAATGTGCTACCCAAAGTCTTGACATTTTGATAGGGAAAACTCCAGAAAATACAAGTAAAGATAATTGCCTTAGGTATAGGATTCTAACTGCACAACAAGTAAGAGCAAGAATTGAAAAATGTGATTGTATCAAAATTAAAGGCTTCTGCACAGATAAAGCAGATGTTATCAGAATGAAGCAACAACTCACAGAATGGGAACTCTAACTCTGATATTAGCTTTGCTGTGCCAGAGGTCCATTCTTCATGGATACACCCAGCAATGACTGAATGTCCTTTCTCATCTACAACAGTCACAAAAGGTATTCCCTGTTTTCACAAGCAGCAAAGAACAAAGACATGGGGACTAAATGAAAACTCCTCCTCCCAAAAGTCTACAACTGCAAACAGGGACACAAAGAATATATAATTAAAGCTTGTCTTTTGTTTACTCAGGGGATAATAGAAAGCAATTCCAAATAACTATTTCATAAAAGACAGAGTAAAAATATTACTTCTCTTGAGTAAAGTAGTGCAAAATCACAGGGAAAAATTGGCACACTTAACTGAACCTCTCCATATTATTTGATAAAATTAGAATAGAGATAAACTCCTAAGTATATAGTTAAAGAGGCACTACAGTTCATTGAGTTTTATAGAGATAGTCTGGGGTAAGTGAGAGCCAGATGTCAGACAGTTATGTGATAAAAGAAAAGTAAACATAATATTCCACAGCAATGATAATAATAATAATAATATGCTAACTACAGAAGCCAAAGATATGGGTGAAGTGGATAAAATTAACAAGATATACTTACATTAATAAGAAAGAAATAATACAATATGCAAATGAAGCATCATACTCATCAAGTTAAAAACAGAACCAAGTCTTGAAGAAAAATATAATGGAGAGATGAGTAAAAATAAAAGCAAAAATCATGAGCTGGAAGCCTAACAATTTTTTTAGTTAATGAAAATAGGGTTGGGTTTTTTTAACTTTAAAAATATTAAATAAAACACAAATATCATGAGGTCACCAAATCAAAACAGAAACATACACAATTTTTAAATAAAAATGAGAATTGTCACAGATTTTGAGACATTTAAAATATAACCATGCCATTATTCTTTACAAATGTATTTGAAACCTAAGCTAAAAGTGTTCATGACTGCCTGTAAAAATTTATATTGCTGGTCTGGGAATGTGGCTTAGTGGTAGAGTGCTTGCCTAGCATTCATGAAGCACTAGGTTCAATTATTCAGCACCACAGAACAGAAAAAGCAGGAAGTGGCACTGTTACTCAAGAAGTAGAGTGCTAGCCTTGAGCAAAAAGAAGCCAAGGATAGTGCTCAGGCCCTGAATCCCAAGCCTCAGGACTGGCAAAAAAAAGAAAAAATATATATAAATTTTACATGTATATAATATAATATTTATATATAATATAATATTTTATATGTGTGTAAATATAATGTATAGCTAATGCAAGACAGCATAGAAAACCTTTCTTATACAATTCAATCTTCACAGAAGAAATAAAATATCCGCTGACTTTGTTAACCCTGCAATCAAAAATAAGTTGATATAGTACATTCTGTCAACATTTTAAATACCTAAACAGGAGGTACAAAAACTTGAATTAGGGGCTGGGGATATGGCCTAGTGGCGAAACCCTGGGTTCAATTCCCCAGCACCACATATGCAGAAAACGGCCAGAAGTGGCGCTGTGGCTCAAGTGGCAGAGTGCTAGCCTTGAGCAAAAAGAAGCCAGGGACAGTGCTCAGGCCCTGAGTTCAAGCCCTAGGACTGGCAAAAAAAAAAAACTTGAATTAAGTAAGAAATAGTAATATTTGTAGTTGATGTTGTTATAAATCTAGATGCCAACTAAAAACTATGATATGGCAAAACAATAAAATATAGTTACTGGGTAATAAATACACAGATAAATAGCCTTTATACAAATAGTTAACAGTTTACAAATTCAGGAATTAAGTAACCCAAATATAACATCATCAATAAAATCTGACAAGTCTAGGAATAACTTTGACAGGGAATGTGCAGTGAGCATGAGTTAAGAGTAATCATTAAGACACTACAGAAGGTCACAAAAGAATATCTTAATGAAGATAAAGTATTTTTCAGTCACACACAAAATGACTCATGTAATTCAATTCTCTTTGAATCAATAAATGTCATGATTTTTCCTTGAAAATGCTCCCAATATGTTTTAAATAAGTATCTTCAAAAATTATATGACTAATAAGTAAAAATAGAGTTTCAAAAGTTCTGAGGAGAGCAGGAGTAGTAATAAGACAAGATAGAAAACCTATTTCTTAATAGGACTAGGAATATAGCACTGTGGTAGTGCACTTGTAGAACATGTGTTTATATCCTGAGTCCTTTTACTTTTCCCAAGTTAAAACTTTATTTTCTAAGACTATAAGGAAATACAGCCTACTTGGATCTATATTGACCACCATATCCTTTCTGAAAAGCCTGAACCAGCCCTTAGGTCAATATTCATGATGTTCTAATAATGTACCATCAAAAATATTCTTCACTTCCCAAGCACCATGGGTTCATGCCTATGATTCTTGCTACTCAGGAGAATGAGACATGAGGATGAGGATAGCTGTTTGAAGCCAGTACAAGCAGAAAAGTCTATGAGACTCTTATCTCCTGGACAGTGCCCAGGTCCCAGGACCAACATTTCTCTCTCTCTCTCTCTCTCTCTCTCTCTCTCTCTCTCTCTCTTTCTCTCTCTCTCTCTCTTTCTGTGTGTGTGTGTGTGGTGTGTGTGTGTGTGTATACGTACATATGTACGTACATATGTATTTCTCCCTCTCCCAACCAACAAAGCAAAACCCTGGACCAGATTGGACAATTGGTCATATTCTTGAGAATGGAAATAGGAGTTGAGGGACAAATGAGGCTCAGGAATGTGAAGGATTTCTCTCTGCACTTGCTTCTCCTTTACCTTCTCCCTTTCCTTATGACAGGTACAGACCTACTGCTTCACCCAATCTCAACTTGCCATTCAATTGCTCTGTGATTCTTACATGCTAGGTGCCAGATCCTTCATTGTCTCTTGTTATCTGTGGACACTCTGAAAGTATTAGAGAGAATTAATGAGAAACTTGTAGGAACATTTTCTTTTCTGTTGGTTTTTACACAGAGAGACAGAAA
The DNA here is from genome assembly GCF_023159225.1 of Perognathus longimembris pacificus. Taxonomy (NCBI): domain Eukaryota; kingdom Metazoa; phylum Chordata; class Mammalia; order Rodentia; family Heteromyidae; genus Perognathus; species Perognathus longimembris. The sequence goes on along the minus strand of NC_063162.1, from coordinate 131,116,231 downwards.
GAGAGAGCATGTGAGAGAAATGTACTTTTAGAATGCTTTTAGCTAGTTTAGCTAGAGGGATAAACAAAATTATACTTTGGTCCAGAATAATTTTTCTGTTGCATACTTTTAAAAACAACTTTAATTGCTCTAATTATATTTTAATAAGAAAATTCACTTAGAAACACTAGTTATAATTAAGTGCTTATTTTCTTTTTTGTTTATTTCAAAAATGGCTATGACTTTTAGTACTCTGCTAACAAATTATAATATTCCCTATTACAAATCCACCACTACCCTTTGGTCCTGATGTTTCACCTTATGCTCTTAAAATTATTAAGGGGAATATTATTAATGTATTAATGTATTTTTATATGTAAAAGTTTTTATTTCATACCAAACAAAGGTTTAGAGTTGTGTAGGTTTTTCACTTTTTTAAATTAATTCAACTAGTTATTTTGCTAGTACTAGCATTTGAACTTGGGGCCTTGCACTTTCTTCAGCTGGTACTCTACCATTTGAGCCAGCCCTTCCTGGCATTTTGTTAGTTATTCTGGAAACAGAGTCTCACAGACTTTTCTGCCCAGCCTGGTTTCACATTTCACATTTCTGGGCCTCAGCCTTCTGAGTACCTAGGATTACAGGCATGAGATACTAGCACCTGGCATTGCATTTCTTTTTTATTTTTCATAATATTGTACACATTTTTCTGATGCCACTGAATAATTTAAAAACATGACACTGATGGCAACACTTGTAAGAAGTGGGTCCTTCTACACTTATTCTAACTAGGTTTTCAGGACAAATTCCACAAAATCAAAATGCATGGGTTAGAAGCAGGTTTTATCCGAAAAAGGGAAAACTTGCGTGAGTTCTCAGAGCCTTCTGCTGAGGCCAGCATCTGGGGTAATAACAGTGGAGTGTACCTTTTCATAAAGTTCTTTCATAAAACAGGCAGGAGAAAGCAGGCTTTGTTTGTATGAACTAGAAGATGTGCTTGCCTGCCATCCAGGCTTTGGATAAGAATAATTAGCTGGGCTCCAGTGGCTCATGCCTATAATCCTAGCTACTCAAGTGGCTGAGATCTGATGATTGTGGTTCAAAGCCAGCCTGGGCAGAAAAGTCCATGAGACTCTTACCTCCAATTAACCACCAGAAAACTCTAAGTGTCGCTGGGGCTCAAATGGTAGAGCACTAGCTTTGAGTTGAAGAGCTCAGAGATAGTGCCCAGAATTCAAGCCCCACAATCGATCAGTAGTAGTAGTAATAGTAGTAGTAGTGGTAATAGTAGTAATACTGACCAGAAGATTATTGAAAACTTGTAGTTCTGACTGTCAGTCATAGGAGCCACCATGAAGGCCACCATGAAGGATATGAGGTTAGTTGGAACTCCTCCCTCTGGAAAATGGGAATGCCAGATACGATCAAGTTAGTTAGCAAAGCAACCCAGAGTTACTGTTCAATGTTATTTTCATCAATCTTACTTATTATTTATAACGCATAATTATTTATAACATATAAATAGCATGTACTCAATTGAGTCTATATGGTTACTTTTAATTTTTTTATTATTAATGTTAAAATTAAAGACTTTTAATATAAATTTTTGTGCTCATTTTTTTGTTGTAGTGATAAATTCATAGAAATTAAAACTAAAGGTCAAAGGACAATTATTCCTTCTTTCTTAGAGGTTTTGTGTTTGTATAATTTGGATAAAAACTAAAACTATATTCTACAATATAAAAACCAAAGGAAAGAAGATTAAAAATGAAATAAACCAAAATGTCCATAATATTATTGTTGTCTGGCTGGCATGTTATAAGTAAATTTATTTCTCATGTTACACATTTTCTTATTTTTCAAATGTTTGACAATGAATAATTATTACTTATATAATCAGAAGTGGAAGAAAGAGAGTTTTGAAAGCCAGAGAAGAAAATAGAAGAAAGATAGTTCTCCTGGCCATGTTTAATTCCTAGACTCTTCTATCCCTCCCATCCTTCCCATGTATCTTCAGTTCTCTGAATATTTTCATCTCTCTTCCACTGGGATGGATAAATGAGGCCATACATCTAGCTACTCTACAAAAGTTCAACTCATTCTAGATTCTTACTTCCTCTTAAACACAAAGCTTCCCTTGAAAACCAAGCTGGTCTATATATGTCAGTTTTCTTTGATTTCAAAGAAATACATTATGTTTTCCCATACATTTTGCTCCTTCATTGTCCTGATTCCCAAGGCTACCTGGTTCTTCCTTTCTGCTCTATGGCATTCCTTATCAACTAAGAGATAAACCCCAGATTCTCAATATTCATGATTTGAAAAGCAAAGACTCACAAACGCATTAAAAATACTTACTAAAAATCCACTTCCCCAACCTTTCCCATGCAGTTTTACAGCCTCCACTAATGGACATGACCAGAGGAGAAAGAAAAGTCTCATTGTCTCCTCATTTGAAGGGAAGTGTGACACTGAATACCATTGCTCATTTTTTAACTACGGAGCCCAGGCTCTGCACACTGTTGCCCAGGTTACAAGTTGATCGGCATGAGATATATAATCTCCAGAATCCTAAGGTTCTGCACAACCATTCATGTAAGGAGTCAAATCAGTTAAAAAATGAAAGGTTTTTGCAGAGTGTTAGTTTTTTCATTCATTGAAGAAAGGCTAGTGTTACAAACAAAACCTCACAGGAACGGGAAGGAGGAAAAGGCATAAAAAGATGAGCCTTTCACTAAAACCCAAGTCTTTTAAATATGAAAACTGAGACCAGCTTCTGCTCTACTACTTGGATCTATTTTCTAGCTAAAACATGTACTTCTTTGCATCTTACTATGATGCCTCACTCAGTTGTCATAGTTGCCCTCTTTAAATACTGTTTCAGTCACACATGGGCTTTACAAATTATTTTCTTCCAGCATTTTCTGTTTATGTGGTGCTGAAGAATCGAACCCAGGGCTTCATGCATGCTAGGCAAGCACTCTACCACTAGGCCACGTTCCCAGCCCCTACAAAATATTTTCTATACTTGCATCTTTACAGATTCTCCCCACCCCACTCTCATCTCCACGGGGAAAAGACAGGTGTAGGTGGGAGAAAATGATTGTATACTAAGCTCAGTTACATGAATAAACTATTTCTTCCTACCTGATAATTATAGTTCAATCGATTGTTCAGTTAAACAATTGTAAGAGTATGAGGAAGTCCTTGAATTTACAGGGAGCATAGCTCATATTAATATATAGTATAAGGTCAGATGTGTAAACACTAAAGTAATACAGTCTCTCCCCTAGGAAATAACTTCTAGTTCCTTTGTGCTGAGCTATTTGAAAGGTCTCTACTGTGTCAAGAAAAAGTCATCCAAAAGACAGGAAAGGAAAGGAAAAGAAGAGAAATAGGAAGTGGGGGGCAAGAGGTTAGGAAGACAAGTAGTAGCTTACTAATTTAAACTGGACTAACCAACCCTAAACCACAAGGAAATTTTAATGCAGTCTTAAATGTTAATGAGTAGGAAGTTTCTTCCCCTGTGATTGCAAACCACTGCTATTTCTCCCCTCTCCTGGGTCAGCTGATACAGAACTCTTCACTGCTTTACAAAGGAAGCCTCTTATAATTGCTGATTGGGTCTCAGCGGCTTCTTTAAGTACACATCCTCTGTTCCTTCTTCAATTACAACTTGAAGTGTTTGTGAACTGTCAAAAAAATCCAATCGCTTTATTATCTCAATTGTTTTCTTCTAAATCAGTTGCTGATTGATTGTGTAATTTGAAGGGAGGGATGAGGAGTAAAAGGCTTTCTAAAGATGGCAAAAGAAATGGAACTATAGAGTCTTTTGTTCCCAAATGCAAATGTAAATAAGTGAACATTTAGAAGTGGTATATCTGTTGCAACTTAAAAGGAAATGGAAGATCCTAGGGCTTATATGTATGACTTTGTACTCCCAAGAAGTGTTGCTGAAGGAGAAGATAGATTGAAAAAAATCTAAGAATGCTGATACTGTCAAGGTACCGAGAAATGAATTATAAGGTAAGTAGGAAGTGAAGGAAATGAGGAAGCCAACTGAATTTTTTTAAGTTCCTCAGATTCTGTGGAAGAAAGTGTTGTAAAGACAAACATTGTCCCTGGGCATGGTGACTCACACCTTCAATCATATCTACTCAGAAAGATGATATCTGAGGATCAAGATTCCAAGGTATCCCAGATGGGAAAGTTGTGAGACTCCTTTCTCCAATTAACCACCAAAAAACCAGAAGTGGAACTGTGTCTCTAGTAGTACAGCATCAAAAAAGCTAAGGAACAATGACCAGGCCCTGAGTTTAAGCCTCTGTGCCAAAAACAAATAATTATTGTTCATAGTTTAATTACAAATCAAGAGAAGAATCTAAAGTCTGAAATCATTATCTCTTAAATATCTTGAGCAACATGATATAGACTCGATGCATATCAGAGTGGGCATTACCAAAATATTAACAAGAACTTGAAGCTCCAGTTCTCAAACATTCATAACCCAAAGAAAAGAGGACACACATAGTCTCACATCTTCAAAGCTAAACCACTCTTAGGTTAAAAGTTCAAGCTGCCCAAAAGAACTCACTCACACAAAGACTTTGAGCTGGTCATGGTGATACACATATATCACCAACAGAGGCAGAAGCCAAAGGGTCGTGGATTTGAAGCCAGTCTAAGCTACATAGTCAGAACTTTCTCAAAAACTAATTAAGTATACATTTTTAGACTCCCATAAAACTGCTCACAGCAAATGTAAGCAAGCTGATATAAGAATGGGTTAAAAAAAAGATAAAAAGGTAGAAAGGAAGGGTGAAAATAAAACATGAGAAGGTATGAGAAATGCACTATAGAAGAAATATGTGAGATAAAGTCCCTGGAAGCACATTGAGACATTGAGGAACAGAATATGAATATCAATAAATAATCATAAGACCAGTATCAGTAAAATATGAACCCAATGAGTAGATGAAAAAGCAGCTAGATAAATGGGTAAAGAAACAAATTGGAAAACAATGTACTATTATTCTAGAATTAATCAAATATCTTAGAATCAGTAAAGAACATAAGTGACTAAAAACCTATTAATGCATAGAGGAAAAACTTGAGCTAATGCCACAAAAGCAGAAGGAGAAAATTAGTAGGAGTTAGCTAAAGTATAAATTATTCAGCAAGCAATGGTAAACATAACTTTAGTATAATTTGATGACTGAAGAATACTTTCTCTGAAATGGTCTAAGTGTGTGTGTGTGTGTGTGTGTGTGTGTGTGTGTCAAAATGGGCACATTACAAACTTAGAAAAACAAATTATCCTTGTGTATCCCACTTAAATGGCACTCCCAAGACAGTTTTTTGGTTACTCCACAGGAAAGTGAGCTAGTGGAATGGTCTTAGATCTTAGACTGGAGTGAAGATATTGTTTCCATAATCCTGAAGCAGACCATGAAAGAGGTTCTACTCTCCTATCTGTTTGCTGTGTATGTAGCAGGAAGGCGATTGTGTATTTCATGGGCTACATGGAGAACTCTTAACCAGGTGCCTGAATTATATCATCCTCTGTTCTATTTCAGTTTCTAATGATGACAGGTGGTAACCCGTCATTTGATACTTTTCATTATTATCAAGCTGCATTGATTTAGGAACAACTACAAACATCAATGAATTGACACAATACTAATTACTTCCTAACAATATTATTTACTGGTATTAGTTACTTCCTTACAAAGTTTCATTGTTAAAAGAAAGTCATTCAGGGGGCTGGGGATATAGCCTAGTGGCAAGAGTGCCTGCCTCGGATACACGAGGCCCTAGGTTCGATTCCCCAGCACCACATATACAGAAAACGGCCAGAAGCGGCGCTGTGGCTCAAGTGGCAGAGTGCTAGCCTTGAGCGGAAAGAAGCCAGGGACAGTGCTCAGGCCCTGAGTCCAAGGCCCAGGACTGGCCAAAAAAAAAAAAAAAAAAAGAAAGTCATTCAGCAAGCGATCACATTTTGTGATCTCACCATTTCCTAGGAGCTCATAGTTTTCAGTTGACTTCTTCAAATCCATGTGACCAATGAAGAAAAAAGAAAGCAAGCAACGTCACTCAGTTGGTGTAGGACAAAAGATATAACTCACTGGCAACTGTTCAGTTGCATAGCAACCCTCAAAAGTGGATGGATGATGAGGCCTACCTGTGAGCCAAGAGCAAAAGGAAATCCATTATGATAAGTAGTCAAGCTGTCTGTCACGAAATCTAATCCATCTTTAAAGTGGAGAACTATCATTACGTTTTGAAAATCCAAATATTTTGAAGTTTTTATAAAATTTTCTTTTCTTTATGTGTACAGGGGGTTTCATTTCAGTTTATCAGATTATAAGCACAATGCATCTTTTTTTTTCAAATTTTTATTATCAAACTGATGTACAGAGAGGTTATAGTTTCATACGTTAGGCATTGGATACATTTCTTGCACTGTTTGTTATCTTGTCCCTTCCCCCCCTCCCTCCTCCCACTTTCCCTTCCCCCCCCCCAGGTGTTCAGTTCACTTACACCAAACAGTTTTGCAAGTATTACTTTTGTACTTGTTTGTCTTTTTTTTACCCTGTGTCTCTCAATTTTGGTATTCCCTTTCAATTTCCTACTTCTAATACCAGTATACACTGTTTCCAATATACTCAGATAAGATTACAGCGGTAGTGTAGGTACAACCACAGGAAGGTGATACAAGAACATCATCAATAATAGAAGCTACAGATACACATGGGACGTTGAAAGTAGTTACAACTGTGATATAACAATCGTTTCCATAACATGGAGTTCATTTCACTTAGCATCATCTTATGTGATCATAGGGGTATAGCTATTAGGCCCTTGTGATGCTCTGCTATGACTTGCCTAAACCTGTACTAATTATTCCCAATAAGTGAGACCATAGAGTCCATGTTTCTTTGGGTCTGGCTCACTAGTACAATGCATCTTGATCAGTTTCATCCTTTCCATCATTCTTTCCCACCAAATAAATTTTAGAATGAAAATGGGAGAAACTATTTTAAATTTTATGAAATGGGAAACCTGAACTAATGAAACTCCCATTTATTTGGGTATCACAAAAGACCTTTTTGTGTGTGAATACAGAACTTTCAGTTCTAAGTAGAAACATTCATAAGATGTACTGCTGATGTTAAGACATTCAGAGCATACTAAAATCCCTGCTAATGATAACTCTGCACCAATAGAATTCCGAATTTTTGCTTGATGACCCAGTGTGTACGGAAAGCTCTGTTGGGAACCTGTTATCACATCTACCCACATGTGTTCTTTTTTTACAAGCCGTTCTCATGCCTCCACTTTCGTGGGCAGCACACTTACACACCATTTCTGCCAAGCACGTCATTGTGTTCTCCTAGCTTCCAAATGGGAATTACTCAAAGGTTTGGTAAGTGCTCTGCAATCAGAGACCATTCAAATTAAACCAACTGGTATTTATTTATAAAATGACCCACTCTCGTTTCATCTAGTTCCTTAATGATGCTTTTTATTTTAAGGTCCAAGGTTAAATGTCCATTCAAGCTTACCCAGTTTGTTCCTGACATGCATTTCCAGTCTTACACCACAATAATGTAACTTTACTTTTAGGATCACAAACTAGTTAGGTGAAGTTACTTTTTTAAATAATTTAGTATCTAGTTCAAAAGCAAAATTTTGAGAAAATATAACAAATAGCAATACATGCTCACATTGAAGGAGTCAATCATCTTCCTATCTACATTCAGAGTGATGGATTACATAGAAACAGGAGGAAATTATTATTGCTGGAATACCACTGGCATCTACCCCACTTTGTCATTATTATCTCTTATTTATAAGGAAAAAAGTCATGTTCTAAATTGCACGATGGGATTCCGAAATGATTTTAGGTTTTATGTAGCCTTATATGGAATTTAATTACATGTATGGATAAAGGTCCTACTAACCTTTCAGTTAATTGCATCAAAAAGAAAGCCTCAGGGCTGGGGATATGGCCTAGTGGCAAGAGTGCCTGCCTCGGATACACGAGGCCCTAGGTTCGATTCCCCAGCACCACATATACAGAAAATGGCCAGAAGCGGTGCTGTGGCTCAAGTGGCAGAGTGCTAGCCTTGAGCGGGAAGAAGTCAGGGACAGTGCTCAGGCCCTGAGTCCAAGGCCCAAGACTGGCAAAAAAAAAAAAAAAAGAAAGCCTCAAGTTCTTACTAGTATGTTATAGATAGACCACAAGTGTCATCTATATGCTGTAAATAGACCACAAGTGTCATCTAAGTAGAACAAGACTAAAAGACATTGGAAGTACTATGTGAGGAAGTTATATACTATTGACTCTCATCATTTATGTAGTTGTTCTTGCCATAAATAACACAGGGAGGAAACAGTACTATCAAAAATCATTTTCTTTGTACTAAAATCAGTATATTTATATTTTATACTGTCCTTTTCTAAGGATTAAAGACAAGTTTCTTATATATGTAAAGCTAGACTTAGTTAGAGACAATCTCAGTTCTACTGCATTACTTGAGAACAAATTAAAAACTCGTCCAGCTATGTGAGTTATCTTCCCATTGTGGTAACAAAAGCATGAAATAGAGAATAAGAGCAAATAAAAAATTATTGATAATAATGATGATGATGAAGAAATACTTTTGATAGATCTATTTAGCAGGAGAAAAAGTTTCTTGTAACTCATAGTTTTGGAAGTTTCAACCCGTGGTCTGAACCCATGGTCTCATTGCCCTTGGGCCTGTGGTGATGTAGCACATCACAGTAGAGAGTGTGTAATTAAACCAAACTGCCACCTCATAGCCAGGAAGCCAATAATAATAATTTTAAAAAAAAACAGACACAGAGAAGAGGCTATGGTACCACTCTCCCCTCAAAGGAATGCCCCTAATGACTAGAAGATGACCCACTGGGTCCCACCTCCTAATGTATCAGTTTCCTCCCACCTCTCACCTCCCACAAGAACCAAGCTTGGGATTAAGCAAGAGCTTAATTAGCCAGTGAGCATCAGATCCAAACTGTAAAATTATGAAAGAAGCATTTTCTTCTCTTGTAATAATGACCTTGGCAAGTGGTTCAAAATTTCCATTTTTTAAACCAGTCACGAATGGCTCACAATTATAATTCTAGCTACTCAGGAAGATGAGACTTTAGAATGTTCCTATGAAGCCAGCCCAAACAGACAAACTCAAGCAACTCAGTGTGCTTATGTATGTGTTTTTGTGTGTATGGTGTCTGTGTGTGGCACTACTGGGCTTGAACTCTAGATCAGGATGCTGTCCCTCCCTCAGATTTTTTACTCAAAAGTAGTTCTCTTCCACTTGAGTCCCATGTTGACTTCCTACTTTTTGCTTGTTCATTGGAGATAAGAATCTTAAGGATTTTCTGTCCCAGCTGGCTTCGAACTTCAATCATCAGATCTCAGCCTCTTAAGTTAGGTACAAGCTGCCAATCCCAGCCAAATTGCATCTTTTTAAATCTTCAAGGAATTTATTAGTCCATAGATCTACCATAAAATACATTTAGTATAAATTTATCATTGCAGTATATCATTTTACTGTTCTATCACATACCAAATTAAATATAAACTTACAGGGTTTGTAACGTTCAAGACCCTTCACAGAATCTATAATATGGCACTGTGCTCCAAACACAATTTGAAACGGCAGTACTTCAGAGATACTTACTTTTTAAAAATGTACAATGATACTGAACTGTTTGGGATGAAGCTGATAGTTAAGCAGATGGGAATTTGAGTAATTAAAAGCATGTGCTTAGGGTTTCTTTCTTGATGATCTTAACTGACACTAAAACCTAGAAAGGTATTCCATATATTTTTAGCTCTGCTTAACAAGCAGCAGGTCACAGAAGGTAAACTTGAGACTCCCACAGAAGAGGCTGACACTGACAAATGAAAATGAGGTTAAACAGAGTCATTATAAAAATCCCTTTGGTAAAAACTTCAGAAAAACAGAAGTTAAAGCCAGATGCTTCTGTAACCCAGCTCATCCAATCCAAGTGTACCAAATAATTGAGAAGGCTCTATTCAGAGATGTTATTGTAACTGCTCCAGATTTGGGAGTGGCAAGAAGCTTGATTAGCTCTTGCCAAGGCCAGGATATTTTGTAGGAGCCCCTCAAAGTCATATAACTTGAGTCCTTGACTTAGAAGAAGTCCCTGAAATCTGTCTGAGATATAAGTCTAGATATCCATCAGGATACTGTCAGTTGGAAAATAACTTCATGAATTTCAATGTCCTGAAAATGATTGCAAGGTGTGATAAGTAGAAGGTTTAGTCCTCACTAAACTTACCTCAAAAAAAGCATAGATTCTATTCATTATAAAAAGGAAACTAGAATGAAAATAATTCTTTTAATATGATTACTTATTATGATTACTCCACTGACACCTGAATGTAAAAATTAAATTTGAATTGCAGGACACAAGTTGTTATTCAGACATGCAAGGCCTAACACTAATTCTCTTTCAGGTCTTAGAATATTTCTTAAATGTGAAAAACTATTTCTATCTATCCTTAAAAAAGGCTGGACATGAGGAAATGAGCTTAATTGTTGCTAGGTATACCTTCCAATACAAGTGTCTCTGGCAGAGCCTCTGCTTCACTTGTTGTCTAATTGTGAGGCAAGTTTGTTTTCTGATTGATCTTGCTTCCCAATCATTCCAGTCCCTCATCTCCTTATATTCTCTTCTACTCTAAACTTTTGACTCTTTGTCTCAAGCTGTAACCTACTCCATTCTTGTTTTAATTCTCAAGGAAAGATTTTATAAATGATGGCCATAGATCATTTTATAGTCACCTTTTGAATGACAAAACTGACTTGTGGACAAAGGAGATGAATATTTGTGCTTTCACTCCCATCCTCTTCTATCAACAGCAGCTCTGGTTTTTGATGACGTAACTTACCTCACACTTACTCTTGGTTACATAATTTTGATTGGAATGAGCAGTAGAGTGCTTTTACCATCAGGAATCAAGTGCTGTTAAGCCTTCTACAATGACCAGGTTTCCAACCCAAATCCAAAACAAAAACACAATGAGGTTGGTTGCTTGTTTCAAGTACATCTGCTTGTAGCCTTACAATGGGTTGCACCCTGAGAAGCTTGTTCAGATTGGACACTATCACTGATTCAAAAATGAAATTAACACACCTAAACCTAAGATTCATTGTGTTTATTCTAGTCATCTTTAAATATCCTCAGAAAATTTATATTAGCTCACAGGAAGATAAAATCATCTAACACAAAATCTATTTTATTATGGCATGTTGAATATTTTAGGTGTATTTATTACTGCCGTGCAAGTCAAAATGGAATACTTGTATGCTTTCCCACCATAAAGTTGAAAATCATAACTCATATTATCTTAAATTGGGAATCATTTACACAGTGAAAAATAGCAACACAGAAATTAATATATGAGCATAGAACATTAAAATTTCAATTCAATGCTGGGCACCAATAGCTCACACATAATTCTGGCTACTCAGGAGGCTGAGAAAGGAGGATTGTAGTTTGAAGTCAGCCCAGGAAAGAAAGTGGGTGAGACTCTTTATTGCCAACAAACTACCAAAAAGCTAGAAGTGGAGCTGTGGCTCAAGTGGTAGAGTAATAGCTTTGAGCAAAAGAAGCTCAGGAACAGCATCCTGGCCCTGAGTTCAAACCCCAAAACCAGCTCACATGCACATGCATGTATGTGTGTCCACATGTGCACATGCACACACACGCAAGTCTAAAAAGTGAATCAAAAGACTTCTGTGTGTCTTCTGAGAAAATTCTCATGTCCTGCAGCAAAACCAAACATATTAAAACATAACAACAAAACAACAAAACAAAACAACAAAAACATATCAAATTCTTCAGGTCTCTGAATATAATCCACATTCACCAACTCTTTTATGTTAAATGACACCACTGAAAGTAGGCCATAGTTATTGAGAACATCTGAATATGGTCAAGAGAAATTAGGGACCTACATACTCCAAATTCCACTGTGCCTTCTCCTCTGCAAAGGTCATTCATTCTCACTAAGGGAATCAGACTCTTCAAGCCTAGAGGAATTGCAATGTCCTTTCCAAACAACTTGCCTTGAAGGATTTTTTTTACTTCTTCTCTAACCTTCCTCTTCTCATTATGCCTGACCTATTACTATAATAAGATCTAGGCACTAGTTACAAAATATGATCTGAGAATAAGTAGCGTGCATACTAATAGTACCACATGGCCAATACGCATTAACTAAAACCTAAGAATATTTATTACAATAGATTCTAAGAACCTTAAGTCAGTTAAAGGAAATATAATACAGAGATTAAATTATTGGTTCATTGGAAATAGTCGAAAATTCTTTCAACATGTTAGCTGAAGTAGTTTGGAGTGGTTTTATGAGTTTGATTACTGGATTGAAATTTGGAACCAAAGAAAATCAAGCCAATGGAAATTGGAATATCAGAATGATCTTGGATTTCCAAAGAGAAAGCTATCAAATATTTAGGGTAAGTGGAATACTGCAGCCTGACTTCCTCATCTATCATCTGATTATGTCTCCATGAAAAGTTTATCAACCCCTTCCGTTGTAAAGGCTTTGAGAAGCACACAGGAGTAAGGCCTCTGTAATAGTCTGGTATACATTCACCATATTCAATAAGCCAATGATCATTACTATTCAAATCAATCTACTTCAGAATACATATAGACATTTGATAGTATGTAAAATTGTGGGAAGGAGATGTTTCCTAAAACGAAAACAGAATTGCTTTTTTTCTCCCACTCAAGACGTTTAAAGCTATACAGACTTCCTACTATTTAGCTAATTCCTTAATAGCACAGACTATATCATTATACCTGTGCCTATCTTGCTCAGAATAATTCTAAACAAGTATAAACAATTTTTTATTGACTGAAGCAAGTTATGATAGAATTACGATCTCCAGAATATGAATATGGAAAGCAGGCCCAAAGGAACTGATAGATAAAATTAAATTACCAGTAAAGAATTGTGGAGGGAAATAATAAAGAGTTGTAGCTGGTCTATGGTAAGGTTATAGACTTGACAAAAAAGTAAGCAACATGAAAGAAGGAACAATACGAATGAGTATTCTACTTTTCAATTGTATTTAGGGTGGAAAACTAAGGTTTTGTGTATGTATCCAGAATTTGAACTCAAGGCTTAGGCACTGTCCCTGAGCTTTTTGTTCAAGGCTAATATTCTACCACAAGCTACAACTCCAGTTATGGATGTTTGTTTGTTGTTGTTGTTTGGTGCTTAATTGGAGATAAGAGTCTCACAGACTTTTCTGCCTGGTCTGGCTTCAAACCATGATCTTCAGATCTCAGGCTCCTGAGTAGCTAGTATTATTTATATTCATGGGCCGCTGGTGCCCAGATGGAAAAAATAATTTTTTGAGGATATAAATGGAAATTTTAGAGAAGGAAATTTTAGAGGTCAGGGTGATGTAGTGAACTGCAAGATTCCTACGTTTGCCAAATAAATATCTCTTCTGAAAGCAGAAATAATCCTAGTCACTTGAAAAGGGTTCAATGGAGAAGGGGATACCAAAGAAGAAAAAGAAGAAACTTTGAAAGAAAACAAAGTGATACTTGGAACCAAGAGTCATTTGTGCCAAGGTGGGCAGATCTACTGCTCTGTCACAGAAAACATGAGCTATAAAGGAAAGTCACCTTCATTTAGATTCTTCCTAATGCTTCTTCTCTTTCTTTCAGGCAGTACTAGGGATTGAACTTAGGGCCTCTGTCTGTAGAACAATTTCTCTACATCTTGAGACACCCTCCTGGCCCTTTTATATTTAGTTTGCTATTCATTTGCTTGCACTTTTCTCCCGGCTGGTATCGGACAGTGATCTTCCTTCTTTGTCTCAGTAGCTGGGATTATCGCTGCACACCACCACTGTCAGCACTCTGCTCACTTTTTCATCTCAGTGATTTCAGTAAAATGGAAACCACAGTAGAGAATCACAATGTGTGAAGAAAGCAGGGAGAGACAGCAGATAGATACATGTGCTATTTGGTAGAGATGAAACAGAGTAAATGAAGACATAAACAGTATGTGTTCACTAGCCCAGGAGATTATACATTTTTGTGATGAATATAAAGCTGGAAATAACAAGAGAAAGAGAAATCAGTGACAGAGAAAGCAAGAAATACAGGCAGGGGGACAAGACTAAAAGCAGGTGCATGGGTAAAGAAGGTGGTTACACAATGAGAGAGAGGGACAATAAGAAAAAGATTTAATGTTACAATTAATCACAAATATTTCTACATGAGGCTAACACAGAGGGCCTACTAGAAAATGATTGATAGGGCTCGTAGATTTTCAAATGTGTGTTCAATGATAAAGAAGAGGAATAAAAAAAGAAAGCTAAATATCATGAGAAAGTATGGAATGTTTCACCCTGATTTGCCTTATGTACTTTAAGGCATTCATTTTAATTGTATTCCAAGTGTTTTACTTGATTACAGCCATGCATTTTGAATTTGTGAAGATCAACTATAAATTTCATCATGACTTTGGTGCTAAACTATTCTATGCACTTAGCAACCCCAATTATGAAACATAATTTTCCAGATTCTGTTTCACTAGCAAGGTACATGCCCATTAAGAAGCCTATGCATACAAAAGACAACTTTAAATAGGAAAGTCAATCTGATGCTTGGAAAATATAGAAAGATTTAAGAAGTGCTATTTTCTTTTCCCTGTTGAGGATGATAAGATTGAATACAATTTTAGACAATTCCAATTGAAGTGAAACAGATGTTTCTTGAACATTTTCTTTTTACTTGTCACTCATTTTTGCAGTCTAAATACTCAATATAAACTTAACATAACTTTGAATTTGTTTATTTATTCTACTTACCTCATTTAAGAATTGTAGGAGACAGTAGGAAGAGAGACATTCTCTCCAAACTTCCATCCTAATACTAAATTCATTGAACTGCGGTCATCTATGCATCTCCAGAATTCCTATATCTCTGTGTACCTCCAGAAAAAAACATTAAAATTTAAAAGGAACATTTCATAGATTTGTTCTGTATAAAGCATCTAAATATCTATTTTCAAGGCAATTATAAAATTAAATTTTGCTTATTTTCAGTTTTTCTTTCCTTTTTAAAAGAGAACATACATGACTATACCTGGTCACTAGAGTCTTGGATTTCTTTGCAGTGAAACTGTTTCTTGTTGTTTGTTGGTACTGAATAGCGCCTCTTAACAGAGATTTTATAGTAATGTTATGCCAAACTCTCAGAGACTGCTAGGAAGATACAAACTAAATAAGACAGCATTGGATTATTTTAATAATGCCTTGGGAAGTAGAAATAAAAGGTACAGGGATCCATTTTAGCATAGTTCCTGTTCAGAGAGGCCCATCACTTCCAGGGCTGAGAAGACATTAAGCTCCATGAAGAATGAAAACAACAGTTTTCAGCCAGGATATTTCAAATGAAAATGCAGGAGTCCATCTTTTATTGGAGTAGTCTCAAACTGATGAGATCATCATAAAATCTGCTCCAGTTGGGCTGAATTTTGCAAAGTGCACTTTATACAGGGCACCTGTCTGCAGCTGGATCCATAGATATCCATATTAGTTTAATTATCTGCACCTGGAATACACTATCTTCATTTAAAACATAGGTTCATTGCCTTAGAGAGGCCCTGAGGGATGTGCTTGTCCCCATCCCTCTCCAGTTAATACTGCTTCTGGAAGTAGGAATTGTCTTAAGTACCAAAACATCAGTTCTCAGATATGAGTATGTATGATTAGCCTTAATGTTCATTGAAAATGCAAGTTTCAACCTACAGTGCCTCAATATTTTTATTTAATAAAATCAAGAGAAACCAGTAACTCCATCTAAAAAATATTCTGTTTTCATGGAGATCATCCTTAAAGAAAATTAGAGGGTTGATGGTTTTCTTTTATTGTACTCTTTCTTGTCTAGTCACTTGAAGTTGTGTGGCGCTTTATTTAGCCATATGGCCCTACATTAAAGTTTCTCAAAGTCTGTTTTAGGACAGGACTATGACAGTTAAAGAATAAGAAGAGGACAATAAGACAGAAAAGATAGTTTCAGATGTTATAGTTCACATCAAAGTATGAAAAACTGCTATGAGAGATGACACTGCACAAAGCAGCTGTCATTCACCACCGCGTTCACCTCTACATTGCAAGACGTGATTAGGATGGAAGCCATTGAAAGACAAGACCCAGCTGAGCTTGGAAGCTAGATGAGATCACAGCCCATTAGCAGATGGTAACCAGAAAATTAAAAAAAAATGTTACTGAGTGATAGGAAACAAGGATGCTTACTGGGAGAGAGTACAGCAGAATCTCTAGCCAATGAGAAATTAAGTTCATTCAGTCAACTAATGTATCATACAGTATGATGTTTCAGAAAAATCCTCACAGCCTCAGTCTCCCTATCTGAAAGTAAAGATAACAATATCTGCTTTACAGATCTACTGAAAATGCTAAGTTCTTAAAGGTAATAGTGGTTAAGACAGTACCTGACAATAACATCCAGTAACTACAGACCATCCATGTTACTCAATGACAGATGGGTTTAAACAATAAAACCTTCTTCACAGGTAAGCTGAATCCCTTCTCCTTCCATTTATACTCATATGTTGTTATTCTATTATTCATGGCAGCAAGGAATAGTTGGACATTCCTGTCTACATGATGACCCTTCGCACTCTGAATGATTTCATGTAATTGGAAACATTTGTGAGTGTAGGGCTCTTGAGGGAAGAGCATGTCCCAGCCTAATTTCACAAGGCAATGTCAGCAAGGAGACAATCGATGTTACTCCAAAGTTAACTCCAAATCAAAGCACTTCAGAGGAAGTGTTTTAATCCATCCTTAGGTGAGCAGGAAAAGGGAATTACTGAATGTTTTATATCTATACTCCTTACTATTGTTTGAGGCTAAATTCAAAGGCTAGGGAAAGGTCTAATCCATTAAGTCTGAATAATTCAGTACCTATGTGTACATTAGGATATAAGAGCATTTATTTTGAATCACAATTTTTAATACTACATTTAGTTTATCTTAAACCTAAGCTTAAATTTTAATAACAACTTGAAAGGAAGGCACACTATGAGGACTCTCATAAAACATAGCAAATAAGTTAACATAATCCTGAATAAGTTTCATGGGCACAATGTCAATTGACACCTCTCTTCACTCACAAGTGCCCACAGCTCTCCCTGCTTTGGGCCTCTCTCTTTTCTCTTTGTTCTTATAAGAATCTCCACAGATAAATACTTTTTGTGTATTATTCACTCTCTGGGGACTCACACTAACATAGTTATTTACTTAATTTCTCTGCTTTTTAGTCCCATCATCTATGAATGAGGATAATAATACTTAAGAAATTTTAAAATATTAAAAGAAGGAAGGTATTTAATATTGCTATCAAGACACCTAAAATATAGGCCGTAGTAAAAAACGGTCATTTTTCTTGTAACAATAAATTAAGAAAGACTTTGTGCCCTCACTTGGCTTTTTTTTTCCAAAGGAATGACTAATTTATAATGAGAAATAAGTCACCACAAATTATCTCTGTAATAATTTACGTAATCCACACACAGTTGAAAACCTAGAAAATCAAATGGAGCATTTATTGACTGTATAAACTTGTATAAGCATTTTAAGAGCTTAACTGCTGTACCCTAAAAATTCTAAATTTGTATGTGTTCTATTTCTTTTTTTTTTCAAATTTTTATTATCAAACTGATTTACAGAGAGGTTAAAGTTTCATATGTTAGGCACTGGATACATTTCTTGTACTGTTTGTTACCTTGTCCCTCATACCCTCCTCCCTCCTCCCCCTCTCTATTTCCCCCCATGAGATGTTCAGTTCACATACACCAAACAGTTTTGCAAGTATTGCTTTTGTACTTGTTTGTCTTTTTTTACCCTGTGTCTCTCAAATTTTGGTATTCTCTTTCAATTTCCTAGTTCTAATACCAGTATACATGGTTTCCAATATACTCAGATAAGATTACAGAGATAGTGTAGGTACAACCACTGGAAGGTGATACAAGAACATCATCAATAATAGAAGCTACAGATACACATGGGATGTTGAAAGTAGTTACAACTGTGATATAACAATCGTTTCCAAAACATGGAGTTCATTTCACTTAGCATCATCTTATGTGTTCATAAGGGTATATCTATTGGGCTCTTGTGATGCTCTGCTATGACTTGCCTAAACCTGTACTAATTATTCCCAATAAGGGAGACCATAGAGTCCATGGTTCTTTGGGTCTGGCTCACTTCACTTAGTATAATTTTTTCCAAGTCCTTCCATTTCCTTACAAATGGGGCAATGTCATTCTTTCTGATAGAGGCATAAAATTCCATTGTGTATATGTACCACATTTTCCTGATCCATTCGTCTACTGAGGGGCATCTGGGTTGGTTCCAGATTCTAGCTATGACAAATTGTGCTGCAATGAACATTGTTGTGCTGGTGGCTTTACTGTGATTTTGTTTGTGGTCTTTTGGATAGATACCCAAAAGTGGGGCTGCTGGGTCATAGGGGAGTTCTCCTCACTTGGCTTTTTAAGTTATGGCTGGCACTCTACCACTTGAATCACACTGGCAGTTCCAACTGTCTGCTGGTTAATGGAGGTAACATTCTTGAGGATTGTCTGCTCTAATGGGATAGAAACTGCCATTTTCAGATCTCCATCTTGAGTGGTTAGATTACAGGTATGAGCCACTAGCACCTGGCATGAACATTTTTTAAAACAGGAAAAGGTATAAAATATAAAGTTATAGAGAGCTCTCAGATTTGGGTGATCATTTGTTAAATTAATGAGAAATCCTGAAGTAGGTTAAATCTTGCTAGGTTAGTTTCCAAGTGTTCCATTTGTTTCCACCAAGTCTGATGCCAGTAGGTCACTTCTCGAATTCAGCTACTTGGGAGGCAAAACATGGGAGTTTTGTGGCTCAAAGTTATCCCAGACATAAAAATGAGATTCCCTTCTCAACCAGTAGCTGTACTCTGATGAAAACTCACCTTCCATACTCACTGCATCCAGTTGGGTTTATGTGACTCATTGCTAACTAATCATATGAAAACAGAACTCTGCCCAGTAGAGGTAGAGGAGTGGTCTAGGACAGTTCACATTTTCTTGAGAAAAGAGTGACAAATAGTCACAGCTGGTGGTGTCCTCCCCTCCCTGGCCTTCCTTTCCCATGCATTATGTTCAACTGCAGTGGTGATTTGTGGCATGAGGAAAAAAGAAGGCAGGAAGTTGCTTGGTTCTTGATGGAATGCTAAGTAATTACTAAAGTTTGTTCATGAAATGTCTCCAGAAAGGCTCATGTGTGGAAGGCCTGGTCCCCAGTTGGCAGATCCAGTCATTGAAAGGTGATTGGATCACATGGGCTCCAGCCTAATCAACAAATTAGTCTGTTGATAGATCCATAATTTGGGAGGATTCACCTTGGGAAGATGGCAGGAGGTGGGGCCAGGTTGGAGGAAGCAGATCACTGGAGGCATGATCTTGAAAGCTATGTCTGGTCCCAGGTTCCTCCCAATTCTATGATGTGAGCAGTTTCCTTCTTCTACCGTGAACTCACTAGTGGAATATTCTGCCTCCTCTCATGCCCCAAGCAAGAGATTCAGCCAACCATGGACCAAGCCCTGAAAACCATAAATCCCTCTTCTTTTAAAATGATTCTGTCCAGTATTTGGTCACAGTAACATAAAAAGGGCTTTCTTCCCTATGTTTTGTGACCACTTGTCCCCACTGAACCTATGCAGCCCACAGGACTTCCCAGACCTCTCCTTAACTGCATTAAACTCTTCAGTTGGTTTGTTACACTATTCCAATCCCTGAAAAAAAAAAGTGAGTCTTTGAAAACACAAACCCAGAATCCTTTCAAGCAGTAGCAGAATATGCTTTACATCTAAATACCAACCCATGGGCTTACTTTGTCATTTCCCACAAGATGGAATTAGGCCATACGAAACAAAAGAGATGCACTTATGTTTTTCCATACTTTCCCCCAAATATTCTATTTTTCATTTTCTTTTGTATTTTCTTTCATTATTTCTTTTTATCCACATGAATATCCCCAACAACTGCCCTTGGAAACAGGCAGTTTTAAATTACTCAACATCTTGTAAAATGAAGCTGAAAATTATTATCCAATAACTAAAATACTGGAATTAAATGTTTTCAGTAATTTTCCAGTAATTGCATGGTTTGGAATATTTGTCTTGGATTTTAGGTTCTTTTAAAGATCAGATTATTGTTATAGTTTGTATTCTATAGGAATTTACTCAGGTATACTTCTTTTCTGAATTCTTAACTCCAGTCAATACTACTGATGACACTTAAATCATGCTGAAAATAAAAGTGCTGAAAGTATTTCTTATGTTCACAAGCTTCTACTCTAAATATTTAGTCTCTCTGTGACTTACACTTGTAGTTCTAGTTACTCAGGGGTCAAGAGACTCTTACCTATAATTAACCAGCAAAAATCCAGAAGTGGGATATTACTCAAGTAGGAGACCTACCAGCTATTAACTTTCAAAGAGAATTAGACTCTGAGTTCAAGTCCTCATAGCAGGACAAAAGAAAACAAAATTAGTCTATAGAAATTTGCTGCTGGAATTAATATATGATAGTTGGAATAAATAATATTTTAAGCCATTATCACTTACTAGCACATTTGTAACCAAATGAGTTAATATGAACACTTCATTGATCTTTAAGTACATAATCTTTATAACTAATTCACTTTCACTGTTTATGGATCTATTATTTTGGAGTGTGATTTATTAAGTGAATGGTATTTTACCTTTTGACCAGAGTTCATTAACACTTAATGTCAGTGATAACAAAAGTTTTAATAAAATTGGATACTGAAATGACATGGCAATTAGCTTAAACCCTGGTGGTACTTGCAAAGTAAGCATACTATTAATTTCCAGATTGATGGGTTCAAGGATCAAACAGTACAACTGAAAATGGAAATTGATTATCTTTTCTCCCACTGTTACAAATTACTCTTTGCTTAAAAAGAGCTCTAGAGAAAAGGAGCTATTCCGAAAAGAAAAAAATACTGGTCAACCAGCCATTTAAATCCTTGAGTAAATATTTAAGCATACATGATACCAGGGTTCTTCTCAAATCATCATACATTAAAATTTGATAACATCTATTGTGTCAAAATTTTTAAAAAGCAAAACTAGGTAATCCTTTACGTTGATGCATAAAATATTAATTGATAAACTCTGGCAAGTGAAATATGCACACAAATATTCTAGCAATATATATCAAATATCATGAAATATACATTTATTGGGATGGGGGGGACAGTAGAGACCAGGTCTGCAAAACAAAATCTTCTTGTCAAATGGTATTTCCACATGTTTGGGTCAGCGACCTTACATTATGTATCTAAAACCAAACAACTACTAAACATAAAAAGGTCTAAAATAGACCTCTCAGTGGATCACAATAGCTCAACAGCTATGTATGTATGATCATATAAGACAAGGATAAGCAAACTCTATTGTTGACATTATATTTAAAGTTCTAGGTGAATTTCCTTTGGTGTACGCCACATGGCTACTGCATATGATTTTGGCACACTGGGTATTGTATATGCCTACCTGATCTAGAGAAGGGAAAGAAAAATGACGGTGTAAGATATCACAAGAAATGTACTCACTGCCCTATTATGTAACTGTAACCCTTTTGCACAACACCTTGTCAACAAAATTTAATTAATAAAAATAAAAAAGAAATATACATTTATTGACTTTAACATTCTAATATTTTTCTCTAAGAAAGTAAACATGTGCAAAAAATTAGCTCCAATAATAAAACTAAACTTGGTTAATAGTGCAGGATTGGTGCAATTAGTATCCTTTACAACATTTTTGTTGCTTCTGTTTTGACATAGCAACTTGTAATGTTGCCTAGCTTAGCCTGAAATTTTTTATGTAGCCTAAGTTGACTTCACTCTCATGATACTTTCAGCTTCCTAAGCGCGGACATTATACATGTGTGCCACCATGAATGGCTAAAATGATGTTCTTGAAATATTTCTGGCATGTTAATTTAATTTAGCATTATCACTAAGGGGGGGAAATCCAGCTTTATGAATAAATTCACCATAAAAATGATGATGCAGTCTGAGGATATATGGCTGTATCATGGAATCTTGTGTGATACTTATCTTTTTAAAAAAAAATGGCTCATCTGTATTTAGTTTTCCTCAGGGAACATGTATTCAGTAAAACATTTGAAAGTAATCTAATAATTAGTACCCGTTTTTACAAATGGAGTATGCCTAAAGTGAAGCCTCTAAATGAATCTCCTTAAGCTTTGATCTTGTTCAAAGAAGACTGGCAAATCTAGAAGTTACTCTGAACCATACACTGACTGCCAATTCCTCTGAGCGCCATCCTTGTTCACCTCTGCGGTAAAGACCCACAGATGTGTTCCTAATAGCAAAAACAACTAGGGCCAAGTCCAGATATTTGTATGAAGCAGACCACTCAGGGCTTTTTCCTCCTATCTGGAGCTAGAATTCTGGTGGACAAGTAGACATCATTTGAACTAAAACCAAACTCAGAGGTATAGGTTGTTATGACAGAAAGGCAGAGAAAAGTGGTCTACTGGGAGAGAAATAGATGCAAGGTGGGGAAAGGCTAGGAACTATAAGAAACTTTGTGATCCCAGAGAGATAAAAAAGAGTAACCTTACTACAAGCTGTTTTTCAAAGTGAATAAAACCAACATGCATTTCTTTTCTCATGATTCCAGGAGAAACCCATATGCTATGGCTTGAATGTGTCCCAAGTTCATGTATTGGGAACTTAATCCCCAATACAACAGTGTCAAGATTTAAAGAGGCAATGGGGTTAGGAGGACTCTGACCACATAAATAAATGACTCAATGTAATTATCACAGGAGTATGCTTATTACCCAAAGAAGCTACACTTCCTCTCTTCCTTCCTCTTCTACATGCTGCCTCTGTTGAACTGTGATGGTACATGAAGGCCCCCACTGGATATCATGATCCCATTTGGACTTCTCATCCTCTAGAATTAGGAGCAAAACAATTTTTCTGTTCATTATAAATTATCTTATCTTAACTAATCTGTTAAAGCAGCACAAAACAGGCTAAGACAATATCCTTATGATAAAATCTATTTTTTACTAACCTAGCTTAAGTTTTTGTTATATATTTATAAAGAAAAACCACACACACACACACACACACACACACACACACACACACATTAAGAAATACTGTATTAGACCAGCACACATTACATCAGCTGTTTTTAACAAGAGAATTAGAAGAATTTAGAAGAATTTGTTTCCCAGGTACTAGAAGATCAAAAAGACACAAAAAGAACCCTGAAGCATAAAGGCTTCAGCTAGGACTGGGGCAAAAAATGGGGAGGGTATGTGAAATCCAGAAACTGGTACTTGGAGGAAGTACTGCCTGGCTGGCATTTGTAATTCACTATCTGAGAGGAAAGGTCCCAGCAAGCTGGGCTTAGTTATCTGAAGACAGGTTCTCAGGGAACTGTGCAGGTCTCCCAGACGAGGTCAAAGGAGGCTGGTTGTAGCAGTTTGGGGGAAGCTGGAACCAATTTCCATTGTTTACCCACTGTCACCTCCAGGATAACACCAATTCCTCAAATGATATTGACAATCACAGGAAGAAAAACAGGAAAGGGTGTGTCCTTGAACTCCTTCCTAACTGGCAGGCTTACTTTCTTTTTATTTCTTTTTTTTTCATTTCTTTATTGTTAAAGTGATGTATAGAGGGGTTACAGTTTCATACATAAGGCAGTGAGTACATTTCCTTTCCAACTTGTTAGCTCCTCCCTCATTTTCCCCCAACTCCTTCACATCCATTTCCTTCCCTCCCCCAACATGAGTTGTACAGTTGGTTTATGGCCTATCATTTTGTAAACATTGCTGTTGCATTGGTTTGTCTTTTTATCCTTTGCCTCTCCATTTTGGTATTCCCTTTCCCCCAGGCTTACTTTAGAATGCTCTGTTGTGGAAGTGTAACAGAGAGACAGCTGGCAAAAAGAGAAATTCGATCTGCAAGAAACACAAGCAGAGCTGAAACCAAAATATAATTTGGAAACCACAAGAAAATGACTTAATAACCAGCAAATATGATTCAAGTTAAGTTTTATTTTATACCACAATTCCATGCTTTATGGCCAACAGAGTAAAGGAAATGAATAGCACTGCAGAAAAACCATAGGGAACCACTCAATAGACTGCTCAACAAACTCAGTGGGGATTTGCTATTTTGTCTGGTTGTGCTGTGTTAAAAAAGTCTCTTAATTAGTTTTGTTTAGTCCTAAATATAATTAAGTTTGTGAATTTAGAAACAATTTTGTCCCTTAGTTGAACAACAATGAAAAAATTGTTACCGTATTTTTTATTCTAACACATTGAATTTTGACAGTGTTTGCATGCTAACATCTGCCCACTGGGATTTATATCAATTAAAGTGTTTTATTTCTTTTATTAAATTTGAGAAACCAAATGTACAATAACATTTAAATAGTATTGCATATTTGCAGTTCTGCAAGCAGTTCTTGCTATGATAGAGTAGTAGGCCAAAAAGCCACTAAAGATTCTAAAAGAAAATGCAAATGCTTTACCAAAAAAAGTAGTTTTACAAACCTCCTTTTAGGAATACTGTGTAATCAATGAAACATGGTTGAGTTGTAATATGAGAGAAATAAGTTCCCTTCTTCAGTAAACTGACATTCTCGAGGCATATTATACTCTGAAAAGTCTTGCTAATTCTGAGTATGAGCCATTTATTGTCTGCACGGATGGTGTCATCAATGTCCAGTGAACTCCCTTGCTGCAATTTTCACCCCTTTTCCCTTGAGTTCTGTTCCCTTTCCCTCACCCTCCTGAAGATATACACTTGAATATATCATTCATAAAGAAAAGAAGAAAGAATCATCAAAAATTAAACATTTTAAGAAGTTCTCTTGTTTCCATATCTTGCAGTTTGTTCTGATATGTATGTGAATAATTTTATATAAATGTGAAGAGACCTAGACATTGTACCATTTTGTTTCTCTCCTGAGTACCCTCTTTTGCTCTCACTGTGTGTGACTATCTAGAATCCTGTGTAATTTATAATGCTCAAGTGTCCTTTAGATATAATTCTTACATATCGGAGAGAACATGCACCCTTTGTCTCTCTGAGCTTGGCTTACCTCACTTAATATGATTTGTTCCAGTTCCATTCAACTACAACGGAGGTATAGATTGCTGTCCCAGGGCAGCCAGAGCTGAAAGTGTGATCTTATCTAAAATAGATCCTTAAAGCAAAAAGGGGTGTGGGGAAGCTCAAATAGTTGAATACACACATGCTCTAGCAAGTGAAAGACTTGAGTTCAAATCCCAGTACCAGCACTACAAAGAGAAGAAAGGAAGAGGAGGAGGAGCTGTTATCTGGGGGAAAAATAATACCAACTATATCAAGTGCAGCCTTAATATTATCCTAAAGATAATGAGCAACAAAAAGAAGAATGAAACTTGCAGATTTCAGAACACCATGACAATTGCATAGAGGATACATCAAACAATAGAGGCTGGGCTGGGAATGTGGCATAGCCATAGAGTGCTTGCCATGCATGCATGAAGCCCTGCATTTGATTCCTCAGCACCACATTGATAGAAACAGCTAGAAGTGGCACAGTGGCTCAAGAGATAGAGTGCTAGCCTTGAGCAAAAAGAAGCCAGGACAGTGCTCCTAGACTGTGGGGGGGGGGGGCAAGGGGGGAAGGAGCTGATGTATAGATATTGAACTTAATAAATAATGCTTAAATTTTAAAGACAACCTTCATTAACATGGGTAAAACTGTAGAAACTTTTCAAAGAAGAATTAATATCTATAAAAAGAATTAAAAGAGAATTTTAAGGCAATGAAGTCTAATATCAGTGTTTAGGAAACCACTGGATATATGTAACAACACACTGGACAGAGAATTTTACATATCTGATGAATATGAGCCTACAGACTTAAAATACTTTGCAAAAATCTATGCAGAATATTGCATAAAAACCCCTTATGGCCAGGAAACATCATAATTGAATTGCTATGAACAAATTATAATGGGTAATGTAAAAGTGGGTATGGAAAAATATATTTCTCTCTGAAAAATTAAGAATGCCTGCTTTCTCAGCAGTCTTATAGGCTAAAATACATGCCATCATTAAGCTGCTGGAAGATTTCAAATGAAGGTATAATCCAGGGAGCATTCTAAAAATGAAAAAGTGAAGATATTTATTTTGTAAGTTTAATTCAAATCAAACACAATAGAAGTTTCTACTGGAAACTTGAAATAATGGTCATAAAACCTCTTAGTTGCATTGAATGGGGTCTTCGGGAATAGAGTGTCCCGCACCTCAGATTTTAGCCATCTTGCGTGTCATGGCTGGTTCCCTTGGCTGAACTTCTGTTTTCTATGTAAGTAATCATCCATTGGAATCTACAAAAGGGTTGTTATTACTATTTTAGCCAAATCTGCTAATCTTGGGCTTGTCTTTCCTTGCATGTGTAAAACATTTTACACATTTGAAGAGTGGACACACTAGGTATTAATCTGCCTTTAAGGGCTTTCCTGGAGCCTTTGTGATTGCCTGGGGCCAGTCACATGTCTGCATGCACTGGTGAATAGTGGGGAGGAGCAAATAACACACAGTTCAGAATAGGAACCTCTGACATACTTGATACTCTGACCTCTAGATTATCTGAAAACCTGGAAGCAAAATACTTTTCTTCTTTCTCAAACCTCTTTGTACATGAACAAGTTGACTTAAAATACATTATTAAACTCTAAGGTTCATGTAAGTTATAGTGACATAGCAAAGAAGAGGTACTTACTTTTTTTATTCAGTCAGTAATTTCCAGATATCTTTTTCTGTTCCAACCCTTTCTGAACAAGCCTTTCCCACCCTCCCCCCCCCCACAGTTTATTGTTAAATCAGTCAAACATCATCTTTCCTAATATTAGGTGAAAGCAATGCTTAATTATTCACAAAGCAATGGCTCTTTAAAGTTTATTGTATTGAAACAATACAAATCTTTGTGTTTCTGCACTCAGTCCCCCTGATATCCCTTTGTAGGGGTGATAATATTATATTACTGATTTTATGTTATTTATAAATGGTATTCATTTTGCTACCCCTGAATACAGGCCCCCAAATAAAGTTACAAACTATTGACCAAAAGAGCAAATATTATCTAGAGCATTGGGAAAATGTGAATACAAATTTTTTTTCTAATTATATCAGGTTTAGCATGCAAGTTTTTACAGCCTAAACCTAATAGCAACATATTTTATACCAATTTCCTCTCATGAACTTCTTAGGATTTCTATTCTAAATTTGAGTTTTTTTGTCATTTTTTTGTCTTTTATTTGTCTCTTATTGATGACTTGCTCTGTTTCTTCACGCCTTTCCCCTTTGATGTCAATGGGCCCTTTCACTTATAGCTCATTATAAATCTACCTCCAAATCTCCTCAAGTCAAAAATAAATAAATAAAAAGAGGATGGAGAACTGATCAGTGATGGAAACTTCCTAAAACAGAGGTAACTTCATTCAAATAATGTGCTCAGGACCCATCTCCCTTTATTAGCTCTCTTTTCTCTGCTTACTTCATATGTGTCCTGCCACAAGAAACTCCAAATCTAAATCAACTCTGATAAAGAAAAACACACAAAGGTACTTTTGTTTACAACAACTTCAAGTCCTGACATTGTGGATTTCTGGGACAACGGTAACATTCCCACCTGTGAACCAATTACTGTTGATCAGGTTATTCTGATTGGCCAGTACAAAGACACCCATCCTTGGGCCAGAAGGGGAATCAGTTCATCACACCCTGTGGAAGGAGAACATTCCCACAGATAGTAGAAATAGGAAGCTTCATTTGAATCAGATAATACTAGAAGATCATTCTTTTCAATCATTCTTTTCAAAATCTACAGAGCCACAGAGAGATGGGAATGAGATCAGTGTTTTGAGGATTTGTCAGTTTTTGTCTTTTCTCCTTGAAGCTTTATGTACAACCAGATAATGAGAATAAAACAACTACCATGATACAGTGTAATATTGGGAACTTAGTATCTCTGATCATTAATTTAATTGTGTTAAGAATGTAGGAGTGAGGGGCTGGGGATATAGCCTAGTGGCAAGAGTGCCTGCCTCGGATACACGAGGTCCTAGGTTCGATTCCCCAGCACCACATATACAGAAAACGGCCAGAAGCGGCGCTGTGGCTCAAGTGGCAGAGTGCTAGCCTTGAGCGGGAAGAAGCCAGGGACAGTGCTCAGGCCCTGAGTCCAAGGCCCAGGACTGGCCAAAAAAAAAAAAAAAAAGCATGTAGGAGTGAAGAAGGGAATATAATATTGGGGAAGATAAGCACTAAAAATGAGCACTACCAGTACTAAAATTTGTGCTTTTTCAGATCTGTGTGTGTGTGTGTGTGTGTGTGTGTGTGTGTGTGTGTGTATTGGTACCAGGGTTTGAACTCAGGGCTTCTTGCCAGGCATACTTGCTTGCTCATGGGTCACTCTACGATTTAAACCATGCTTCCACCAACATTTTGCTGCTTAATTGGAAATAGATACTCTAAGATTTTTTTGCTTGGGCTGGCTTTGACGTGGGATCATCCAGCAGTCTTAGCTTACTGCATAGTGAGGATTCTAGGCATGAGCCATTGGCACAGGACTTCTTTTCAAGATTCTTGATTAAACAAAACATCATTTTGCTTTTACCCTTTAAGAATCTATTTAATATATCATGATTTAATGGCTATTATCAAAATACATGACATGAACAAAATCTTTTTGTCCAGTATTGAGTAAAAAGAAAGCCATGCTACTGAAGGGAAATATGTAAGAAAGACTTTAAATAGAATTATAGATACACATTTTGATGGGATTATTTTTTAGATCTGACTAACACATGATTGGGATGTTTTTGTGGGAAAGAATAAGATTACAACTCATTATGAAAACATGTTGTACTAATAATATCAGGTACAAAACATTTACCATCAGCGTCCAGGAAAATAGTGCCAAACGTATTATGATTGTCATTTTTCAATGTTCACTAAAATCGGATGCTACAGAATCTTTGATAAGAAAATGATAACAGCTTCCCTTTATTGAACATTTGTTATGTGTTAGCTGTTTCTTGTGTTTGCTATACACTCTATTATAACTCATATGACTGTATTGCATAGACTATATAGTAAAACACCTGTAGGAGAGAATGATGTGGACAGTAGGGCTCAAGGAGATTAATAATTTAAGCAAGCTCAAAAATTTGGTTACTGACAGAATATTTGTTTGCAAATATTTTTATATTTATGAGCGTATTGCTTTCCCAGTTATAAGACCCTGTTTTACTGTAATCACTAAAGAATGATGAACTCATCCTTTGTGCCTGTGTCTGGAAAATGGTTGCCTGCCATATTTGAATCACAGGGAAATTTATGCCAAATAAAGGAAAGCCAATAGTTACACAGGAATAACATGGAGGAATTGTGAGTTTTAAATTTTTTATTGTTAAGGTGATATACAGAGGGGTTACAGTTACATACGTAAGGTAGTGAGTGCATTTCTTGTCAAACTTGTTACCTTCTCCCTCATTTTTCTCCCACCTTCCCTCCTCCTCAGTTCCCCCTCCCGCAGTAGTTGTACAGTTAGTTTACAACGTATTGTCTTATAAGTATTGCTTTTGCACTGGTTTACCTTTTACCCTTTGTCTGATTTTGTTTGGTATGGGGTACAAAATCTTGATATATAATGGAGTTGGCTTTCATTTCTGATTAAGTCCATAAACACAGTTGTTAGAGGTGTTGCAGAAATGATGCTACTAGCATGTCTTATAGAAACATTTTATCTATCTCCTTACAAATTTAGGATGATTTACAAAAGTAGTATTAATTTACCTTTGTTTTTCACGTTGTTTTCAAGAAAGATCTTATTTGGAGTTATGTACAAACACCAGCTGAGAACGTTGTTTGTTGTTGTTTTTTACTCTGAGAACTGGAGATTGCTGATCTTTTCTTATTTAAATTAGTGGACATAGGTTGGGCAGAGCTGCATCCAAAGGCAATTTTTGACAAATCAAGCCCTTCAGGAATGGAGTAAAGGTTTCCTAAGTGCATGTTAATTTCAGCTTGTCTCTCAGTGCCAAAGGCATTTACAGAACTCACAGCTATGAGCATGTTAATGAAGTGTTCAGACGTTTGGGGAAAGTGAAGCTGAATAGGTCACTATCCCTAGTTCAGCCACAGATTTCATTCTCTTCTAAATTTTCACAGCAAGGTGGTTACATAGGCTCTGGTAAATCTCAAGAGGTTAAATAAAGATTCACTCACCCGTTGGTAAGTTCCCATTTTCGGTGTAGTCATTGCCTTGGTAATGTCATTGATTGCTTAATTCTGCTACTTTCTTTAAAAACAAATGGAAATGGAAACCATTTCTGTAATTGCCAAAATGCAGCTTTACACAGAAATGAGTTGAGCTGGAATGAAAGCTGCTGTGCTTGGCTCTCAGTTAATGAGGTTTCTCAATCAATTGGCAGTAGTTGGGGAGTGCCTGCTCAAAGGTTGCTTTACTCCTGGCAAACTCTATTGTTAGATTTCCAATTCCTTCCTTCCTTCCTTCCTTCCTTCCTTCCTTCCTTCCTTCCTTCCTTCCTTCCTTTTTTGTTCCTTCCTTCCTTCCTTCCTTTTTTGTTCCTTCCTTCCTTGTCTTCCTCTGTCTCTCCTTTTCCTCCCTCCCCCCCTCATTCTCTTCTCCTTCTCCCATTCCCTCATCCCTCCTTTTCCACCTTCCTATCCTTCATTTCTTCAATCTCCTCTCAGCAGTTTTAAAAATGGGGGAAATTCATTTGTTTTCCTTAAGAAAATAAAACTTTGAAATCAACTGCCCAAAGAAGCAACAGACAAATTTGCCTTAATGAGATTGAATGGGTCCCCTGACTAATTGCAACCTGATTCAATGAAATAACAATGTATTTAAAGAAGAACCTGTTAATGGAGAAATGAGATTGTTTCCTGGAGGAGCTGGAAGCAAAGTAGAAAGTGGAAATACAAGCTTCAAGAGGGGAATTCAGCCAAGGCAAGTCTGATGCAAATTAAGCATGGCAATATTTCAACTCTAAGGGCAATTACAAATTAAAAATATAAGCAAGTACCAGAAGGGATGCAGGAGATGAATGGAAGGGGTGATCTGCTCAAGAAGTACTGGACACACAAAAAATAACCCTCTGTACAAACTTATGAAGTTCAAGAAAAAAATGAAGTAAAAATTCAAGAAAATTTAAAAAAATTAAAAGTAAAACTTTCTCCATACAAAAATGTAAAAAAGCATCTATTTAATAATGTATTTTATTGCAATAATTAAATGAAATTTAAAAATAAGAGGCATTTATTCTCCCAGTTGAAAATAGAAGAGGCCTCCATATTTCCCTTTTCTTGGTATGCTCTGTTTAGAAGCTTGCAGATTCTTAATCTTTCTTAAATGTATGTAAATCCTAATCCTTTTAAGAGTTAAATAATCCTCTTGCTGATTTAATGGTCCAGGAATGACTTTCTCACACTCTAGGCACTCTCTCTCTTACCTCCTAGTTTCTGAGTTTCATTCCAAGCTACCTCCTGTTATAAAACTGTGAGAGTTTATTTTCTTTTGGATGAGGCTAATTAGCTAATACAGACAGCCACCCCAATTAGCAAGTGAGATAAGAATGACCAAGGTGTAATAAATGGTGTTAAGTTTCTACACTTGAAAACTAGTATTATTCATCAGATCAAATGTATTTTATCTATGTGGCTACATTAAAAAAGTGAGATCTGATTGTCTTTGCAGTTATTTTAGTGAGTTTACATTTCATGTGTATTTCATTGTTTAATACTTTTTCCAGTAATTGTTTGCTTTCTCTTGTATCTTAACATTGAGTAATTTGGTATGGGAAGAAGGTTTTGTTTTTAATATTTGCTATACACTATTGCTTTTATTCTGACTCCCTGCTGATTGCAAACTTGATTATCAATGATTTTTCCCAAAATGTGTCCAATGCACTGTATACATGCAAACAGCTTGGTTTGCATGATTACTCTCATAGTAAAATAGTAAATGTTGGTTTACACATTTCATTCTCTAAGGTTGGTTATCCTTCGAGCATTTCCAAAAACGAGCTCATCCTAAATGTCTACTCTGAGAACTAACTTAGGTTCTAGTGAATTGTCATGATTAGCTCTTTTCTTCAAGGAGCCCTCTTAGTGGGAATTGAACCCAGGGCCTCAAGCACTTGCTGCTCTCCCACTTGAACCACACCCACCAGCCTTTTTTTTTTTTTCTATTTTGTTTTGGAGTTGTTAGAGTCTCTAATTTTGCTTTACTTGCTTCAAAGCTTGATCTTCCTGCCTCTCCTTCCTGCCTTTGCCTCTAAAGTAGTTGTGATTACTCATGCATTCCACATAAATTGCTAACAACCCTTTGCTAGTGAATTTCTATAGATAGGCACAGTTACATACAGGAAGTCTTCACAAACAAGAAGAAATTAGACTGGAAAAAACAAATGTATCCCCATAAAGAACTGATACATGTCTATTCAGATATTGTGTTCAAACTTTATTGTACCAAGAGTAAAATGATTTGTTACTCTTTGTGCCTTTCGCCTTGAAAGGGTAGAACATAGGTTCAGTGTCACTAGTTTTTACAAACACACCTCCTTGAATGATTTCCATGCCTAGTGTAGAGTTAAACAGGAGTCTTGCCCAAACTAAAAGATTGATACAAAGTGAAAACAGAGCTGCCCTATTTTCATCTTGCCTATGGGCCCAAGTGAGCAATCAACACTTTTTAGCAAAAGCAGGTTCTATGCTGTTGTAACAGTTTTGAGTACATGTTTTTAAGATTCGGGGAATCTTTCTTTCCTGCTTTTCAATTATTATTTGTTTACTATGAAATCTTTTTGCTTATGGAGTCTTGACATTGAGATTAGGTCAAATTCTAATTATGAAATATTTTGGTGATACATCTTGGACTCAATCTTATTTTTCAGATTTATTGCTGATTTCAATTTAAATTAGAAACAGAAAACATTTATGAATATATTGCTAGTTTCACTTTAGTCTCACTCCTAGTTTCTATTTCTTATAGAAAAAAAAAGGGATAATAGGTGAGTAATCTAGTAATCTTAAAAGCTTAACCAAACTTCAGCCCCTAAATGTGTACTATATGTAGTCATTGCCCAATTTACTTAATAAAGTTAAAAAAAGTAGGAGAAAAATGAGCATTTGGCAACAGAAAAAATAAGTAGTCCGTCCACAGTCTTTCCAAAGGCTTCATGTGGTTTAAAATGGATTGCAGACTCTTAAGATTAGGCAGGTAGAGGGGTGGTATGGTTTACATGCAAAGTGCCCTCTAAAAAGATGAAAGTGGCTAGGAATGTGGCTTAGTGGTAGAGTGCTTGCCTAGCATGCATGAAGCCCTGGGTTCAAGTCCTCAGTACCACATAAACAGAAAAGGCCAGATGTCATGCTGTGGCTCAAGTAGTAGAACACTAGCCATGAGCAAAAACAGCTCAGGGAACAGTGTTCAGGCCCTCAGTTCAAGCACCATAACTGGCAAAACAACAACAAAAAAAAGAAAGAAAGAAAGAAAGAAACAACGATGACTGTGTTGGAGCTTGATACTCAACAGGTAACGCTATTTTGGAAGCTTTTAGAAACTTAAGGTGATTTAAACCCCTCTGGAGGAAGTCACTGGGGATGAATCCTTCAGAGTATCTTTTCCTTGGTGCCTTTTCTCTTCCTTTGCTTCCTAGTTTGCTTCCAGAAGAAAAGCCTGGACTACACATTCCTTCCTCTATGAGTTCCGCCCAAGTGTATAAATCCAAGCAAACATGGACTAGAACTTGTAAAACCATGAGCCAATAAATCTTTTCTCTCTTCACTTATTTCTGTTAGCTATTTGATCAAATCAACTGCTAAAGCTAACTAATATGAAGGGGAAAAATGAAAGGACAATTAGGAATGTCAAAATATCAACCTGTATTTTTAAACATTATTTCTAAACTTCATAGTCTATCTATCTCTCTCTATCATCTGTTTATCATGTCTCCACTCATATGTCACATGAAAAAAGATGAAAAAAGAAATGTATCCCTCTATCTCTGCTTCCATATAAACACAGCTAATTTTGTTACCAATTAATTGCAATAACTTTTAATATTTGGTTTAATCATCTTCTTTGTCTTACTATTTTCAGTCACAATCAAGCAAATTATACATGGAGAATGAGAATGTTGCTGTTATAATGTGATCAAAAAAATTACATCATCAGAAAATGCAATTTCTCCAAAAGGAGTATACAAAATTTTGTGATTTGAATGATTAAATTCTATTTAGCAGTTAACATGTCATTTCAGCTCATATTCTTCTAGAGAGTGTAATGACATTGCATTCAGTCATGAAGCTGAGAGGGGAAAATTAGGGCTAATTTAAATTCTGATAAATACTAAGATAATGGCATTCTGTAATAACGGAGGTGCTACAAAAACTGCAAAATCAAATTGCTATTTTATCTTAGTATGTCTGAGGCTCAGTTACAAAAAAAAGTCAAATACTCATGTCTGCTTACTTTGTTTCTGTATCAGCTGAGTAAAGTCAGAAAAAGTTCACTGGGATACAGTGAAGTATGGATGGGCTTCACAAAGCCAGGGTGTATAGGTGATTATCCTCAGGGTTTACCTGTGCATGTACTACCATTGTTGTCAGGTAAATCTACGGATCTGGAGGGAAAGGAAGTTCTCCTGTGATGTGAACTAAACCACTCCACTCAAGCTACAATAGACTGGGCCTTGATTTTAGATGCACATGAAAGGGTGGACATAGGAAACTATGGGATCTCTTTCTGATTAGATTGCAGCTTCATCTACATCACTATTTCTTGTGAAAATAAATAGCAATTCAAATGTAGTGTTTCCTCAGGAAAAGCAGTGCAAGCCATGAAAATACCATGTTATGAAATCAAACCATAAAAATACATATATATATATGAATGTTTCTAAATCCTCCAAATATGCAGATACTATTACAATGCCAAAAACTCTCATGCTGATTGTGTTTATGGTCCTTCTTCAAT
Source organism: Perognathus longimembris pacificus (assembly GCF_023159225.1). NCBI lineage: Eukaryota > Metazoa > Chordata > Mammalia > Rodentia > Heteromyidae > Perognathus > Perognathus longimembris. The sequence continues at coordinate 131,080,994 of NC_063162.1, read as the reverse complement.
ATTCATCCTTAGATATATTAAGGTTGAAAAGTTAAATTAGCTAAGACTAATAGACTGCTCTTTTTAAAGCTTACTTCTAACTGAACTATATGAAAAAAATGTGTTTATTTTGTAAATGGACCCTTAATCCCTGTTCTGCTCTGTGTAAACACCTTAAGTAGAAAAGAGAGAAAAACAAGCATGCAATCAATGAACAGATTCAAACTGGCCAGTTGTAAGGGAAAACAAATAGAAAGGTTTTCCTTAGGGGATGCACAAAATTAAGTCAGCACTTCAAGAGTTTTTGTGAGTATTAATACATTATAATGACCTTGGGAGTACTTTTTCTAACTTCTGACGATGGTATAGGAAATGTGTAATTCATTTTCTGTGAATACTTCCAATTGCACATTGATTGCACTTTTATTTATATAAACAACAGTTTCAAAAAGAATAGATTTTCGTTTTCAAAATAATGTGGGGGGAGGGAAATAAGGAGAGAAGGGAAAGGAGCAAGAAAACAATGTCTCTTCACCTAGGGAATGAAGGGAGTAGGGGTAGGCAGATGTAAAGATTTTATAGGCAGTAAAGATTAGCAAAAAAGACCATTTTTATGCCTTTCATATCTGTACAATGCTGATTTTTAGCACAAAAATATATTTGTTTGATACATTTGTTCTTCATACATTTTGTATTTATGAAAATGTTATTTATAAATTCTTCATTTCTACAGGTAGTTTCATTCATTCCATGTCATTTGGAAACCTTATTTTGTAAATATACTTTATTGAGGGTTTATTTATAGAGTACATTGAATTTATATAAAATATATGATTGGTTATATTTTGGCAGACATATTGAATCTTTGAAACTACTGCTACAAAGGAAGATATAAAATGTTTTCAAAACCCTAGAATATTACATTTGGTCCCTTGCAGTTCATATTTTCTTCTGCTCTTAGCCCCCACAAATACTGACCTTTCTTCTGCATGGTAATTTAGTTCACAACTTTTACCATTCTCTATAGATACAATTAGGTATATCCACTCTTTTGGTTAGCTTCCTTTACTCACCATGATATGTTTGTAGTTCAACCTTGGTGCACATACCAGCAGATGTTCTTTCTCACTAGCAAAGTGATTGCCACAATTTTACCCAATCATTGTTAATAAACACTTTGATAATTGTTACTTTCCAGTCAATGTGAATAATTCTAATGTAAGTATCCATCCAAGTCAGTATTGGATATGAAGTAAAGTGGGGGTTTGCTACAATGAAATGGGTCCCCCCCAAGGGAGGGGATTTCTGGTTCCCCCAAGAGTCCACCACACAGTCTCCAACTACCAGATGATAAAAAAAAAAAAAAGATGAATTTATTGGGGAAGTAAAAAGTGAATAAAAAGTGAACTGACCGGCCTTGGTCACAGCCCAGACTCAGGAGCCGAAACTGCCTACCCATGTGTGCAGGGTCGCGGCTCAGACTGGGGAGCTGGAGCCGCCTGCACATGTGCAGCCCAGACTCGGAGCTGGAACAGCATGCAAGTGTGGCCTTCCAGCCTGGTTATAAGGCAAACATCACAGTCAAACTTGCCACACGCAAGTGGCCAATGAGGATACAGCACTTATAGAGCATGCTGGGCCGCATGCAGGTGGCCAATAGAGTTATAGTCTGTCTCATAGTATCTGTTTGGACCAACCTATCATTCTACTTAGAATTGGCACATAGATTTGACATCAGGTGGGTACGCCCACTCTGGAGGGCACATGGATTTGATGTCAGGTGGTACGCCTTTCCATGGGAGGGCACAGGTTCCCTTGAACCTCCCAGGCCTCAGCTGGTCAATTTACATAACTTATCATAATAAAGGGGAGCTTCCCTGGATAGGGTGGGGGAGATCTTAGTGAAGATGGAGTTGGCTTCTGCTCTAATCTGATCCACAGTTAATGATGGCACTGGCCAAATCTGACCTCCCTATTACAGATATAGGAATTCTTTCCTGTTAGATAAATAAATATTTAGAGTAGAGTTTCTGTGTTATTTTCCTAGTTACAAAGAAACTGTCCAACAGTTTTGCAAATTGGCTACACCATTTTCATTCTATTAAAGAGGGAGTTCTAGTTGTTCCACCATCTCAACAACACTTGGTGTGGTTGATCTGTTCAAAGTGTTAATTCGATTAGGTATTCAGTTGCATTGTGGTCTTACATTGCATCTTTCTCTGATAATTTTATACAATAATAATATAATATATATAAATATTTCTCTAAAAATTTGTATATATGGAAATAATGATTTTTCCATAATGTTTAACATATTTTCATGCTGACATTTTTTATTTATATATCTTCTTTTGTTAAGTATTGCCTTAAATAAATCAAATTGCTTGATTTTAATTAATACATTTTAATTGTTCATTGAATAATCTGGAAGAAGTCTTCAACAAATATATACATATATAATTTTATTAATTTCATGAATTCTATGTGTGCAACTTTCTTCCATTGTGAAGACTATTGATTTATTTTATTTGGGTTAGAGTGCAGGGCCTCACATATATCATACATATACTTTTAACACTGAACCACTACCTTAGTCAAGAATTTTTATTTTATTTTATATATATATTTTTTATTATCAAACTGAATTACAGAGAGGTTACAGTTTCATACATTAGGCATTGGATGCATTTCTTTTTTCTTTTTTTTTTCTTTTTTTTGGCCAGTCCTGGGGCTTGGACTCAGGGCCTGAGCACTGTCCCTGGCTTCTTTTTGCTCAAGGCTAGCAACTCTGCCACCTGAGCCACAGCGCCACTTCTGGCCATTTTCTGTATATGTGGTGCTGGGGAATTGTACCCAGGGCCTCATGTATATGAGGCAACCCTGGATACATTTCTTGAACTGTTTGTTACCTTGTCCCTCATTCCCCCCTCCCCCCTCCTCCCTCCCCCTTCCCCTTCCCCTTCCCCTCCCCTCCATGAGTTGTTCAGTTGTTCAGTTCATTTTCACCAGTTTGTAAGTATTGCTTTTGTGGTTGTTTGTCTTTTACTTTTACCCTGTGTCTCTCCATTTTGGTATTCCCTTCCAATTTCCTGGTTCTAATACCAATATATCCGGTCTCCAATATACTCAGATAAGATACAGAGATAGTGTAGGTACAACCACAGGAAGGTGATACAAGAAGATCATCAATAATAGAGGCTACAGTTACATATGGCACGTTGAAAGTAGTTACAACTGTGATATAACAATCGTTTCCATAACATGGAGTTCATATCACTTAGCATCATCTTATGTGTTCATAAGAGTATAGCTATTGGGCTCCTGTGATTCTCTGCTGTGACTTGCCTAAACCTGTGCTAATTATTCCCTATAAGGGAGACCATAGAGTCCATGTTTCTTTGGGTCTGGCTCACTTCACTTAGTATAACTTTTTCCAAGTCCTTCCATTTCCTTACAAATGGGGCAATGTCATTCTTTCTGATAGAGGCATAAAATTCCATTGTGTGTATGTACCACATTTTCCCGATCCACTCATCTACTGAGGGGCATCTGGGTTGGTTCCAGATTCTAGCTATGACAAATTGTGCTGTGATGAACATAGTTGTGCTGGTGGCTTTAGTGTGATTATGTTTGTGGTCTTTTGGATAGATACCCAAAAGTGGGGCTGCTGGGTCATAGGGGAGTTCTATATTTAGCCTTCTGAGGAATCTCCGTACTGCTTGCCAGAGTGGCTGAACCAGTTTACATTCCCACCAACAATGAAGTAGGGTTCCCTTTTGGCCACATCCCCTCCAACAATTGTTATTGCTAGTTTTCTTGATATATGACATTCTTACTGGGGTGAGATGGAATCTCAATGTTGTTTTGATTTGCATTTCTTTTATGGCCAGTGATGTAGAGCACTTTTTCATATGTCTCTTGGCCATTCTCATTTCCTCATCAGAGAAGTCTCTTTGTAAGCCTCTAGCCCACTTGATGAGGGGGATATTGGTTCTTTACGGTTTTGTTTTGGATGAAGGTAATCTTTTTAGTTCTGCATATATTTTAGATATGAGGCCTTTGTCTGTTGAATGGCCAGTAAAGATCTTCTACCAATCTGTGGGCTTTCTGTTTATCTTGTCCTTTGCCCTGCAGAAGCTCTGCAGTTTGATGCAGTCCCATTTGTCCAACCTTTCTTTGATTTGTAACCTTTCTGGGTCTTTGTTGAGGAAGTTCCATCCTGTGCCAAGGAGCCCAAGTGTTTCTCCTGCTCCTTCCTTTAGTGTTTTCAGGGTGTCTGTTTTGATTTCAAGATCTTTGATCCATTTGGAATTGATTTTGGTGCAGGGTGATATATAAGGATCTAGTTTTAGTTTGTTGCATGTGTTGAACCAGTTTTGCCAGCACCATTTGTTAAAGAGGCTATATTTCTTCCAAACTATTGTTTTAGCTCCTTTATCAAAGATTAAGTAGGCATAATTCTGTGGGTTCATTTCTGGGTCTTCAATTCTGTTCCACTGGTCTTCAGGTCTGTTCCGGTGCCAATACTAAGGTGTTTTTTATTACTATAGCTTTATAATACAGCTTGAAGTTGGGTATTGTAATTCCTCCAGCACTGTTCTTTCTGCTTAGGATTGTTTTTGCTATTCTAGGTCTTTTATTCCATATTAATTTCAGGATTGTTTCCTCTATTTCATTAAAAAATGGTGTTGGGATATTAATGTGTATTGCATTGAATTTGTAGATCGCCTTTGGCAATATTGCCATTTTGATTATATTAATCCTCCCAATCCAGGAGCTGTTCTGGGAAGATGGCAGAGGAGCAGCCAAGCCCTAGCTGAGCTCCCCCCAACATCGCAGTTTTCCCACCCCAGAGAAACCCTAGATAGACTGCCTAAATAAGTTATAACAGGACAGGGATTCCAGCCAGGAAGGAAAAATCGACTTTGCTGGTCTGAAAACACAGATTTGAGCTCTGGGCGGCGTCTCGCCACCCCGCCAGTGCTGTCGCCGGCACCACGCTGCGCACCCCACGCAGCTCAACAGAGACCAGGGCGAAATCCTCCAGATGGCAGCGTACAGACAGATCTCAGGCTGAGCACGGACGGGCTGAAATCACAGAGACAGCGTGAATACTCCCACGAAAGACAGTCTCACTCATGCCCACAGAGCAGCTCCTTCCCCAACCACCAGAGCAAAGCGCCATCTTTGACACTGGCAAAGGGTCAGACCAGACTGGAGCTAAAGCCCACCTGGGGAAAGCGAGGACAAAGCAGCCATCTTTGAGAAGGGCAAGAGGGACCAACCAGTGTGAGCCAGTTCTGCCCAGGAGAATGACCCTTGCCCAGGCGGGGGCTTGTCCTGGGCCTCGGCTGGGCTCAAGGTGCCCACCCTGCCCGCCGGAATTCCTAAAAGTGAAAGTGGCGAGCAGCTATCGGCAGCAAGGAACAGCTACACAGGAGAACAAACTTCCCAAGACAAACAGTCACATTTAGAAGCCCAATTCCCAGCCGAAACGGAGCTGAATTCCATACCCAGCTCTGCCCAGAAGACCGCCCAGCCCAGGAGGGGGGAACCTTCCCCAGGCAAGCAACCCTGAGCCAAGTAAACCAGGCCAGAGGTGCCCCGCCCCGCTGAGTCCACAGCCTATTCAGAGCCAGGCATTAAAGGCAGTGGCCCTACAGCAGACGGGAAGAGCCACGGTTCCGAGACTATTCACATCCGCCACCTACAGAGGACACCCAAGTCTTACCTGCAAGCTGTGGGAACCACAGAGCCCAGGATTTCACTAACAGGGGAAGTGGGTCAGAGCAGATCTACCCCCTGCAAACTGAAAGTAAGTCAAACCAGCCAAGTGGCAGAATAGACTGCAGCCCATCGCAAGGAAACCAGAGACTGTAGAAAGCCCACCCAAACAAGGAAGACTTTTTTTGTTTTGTTTTGTCTCAAAAGTTTTTTAAGCTTTCATTTTTATTTTTTTTCTTCTATTTTCATTTCTGAAACATCATTGGTTTGTTTTTGTTTTCCATTTTCACCTGTTGGTTCTATCAAGTTTTTTTTTGTTGTTGTTGTTCTTCTTCTTCTTCTTTTTTTCTTTTTTCTTTTTCTAGTATTTTTTTCCTTTTTATTTTTTTTAAATAATTTTTCTCTGTTATGTGCATCTGTCTTCCAGTATTCTTTCTTTATTTCTCTCTTTGTATTCTCTTTCTTTAAAAATTACTTTTCTATGAATAACACCTCCACTCTTTACTGGTAACTCTCCACTGTCTAAATTTTAACCTTGTTGTTTCTACTTATTCTACTCTTCTCACATTTCCACGTCACTGAAACTAAACCAAAATCATCACCCCCCCCCCAAACATTTTACTCTAGTTTCTTTACTACCTCTAACTTACCCTCCTGACTTACTTCTAGGTCCTCCAGATCCCATTGACTCCTGGTTATTGGATAGAGGGTATCCCTGCTTAATTTGAGTGAAACAAAGGAGTTCATAGAGAAAGCCAGTCCAAAGGAAACTTAATATAAGAACAAGAATTGCTCATAGGGTTGTAACAGTAAATAAGTAACTACTGAATACAAGGCTCAGGATTGGTTGTTATATTGAAATTGTATTCTTTAGTTACACCAAATCTAATTTTATACACAGGTATAAAAGGTATCTGTATATAATTGTGAACTTGTAAGATTTACACAACAGTGCTTGGTAAGGTCTGCTTTGGGTCTTATATGGTGCTCACAGGTGTTTGTAGATTGGCATTCCCAATCCAAATGGGCTGAAGAAACACAAGAAAGATGGCAAACAATGAAGCCTTATCTCCCACTCAAAACAAGCAGGAAGCAGAGCAGTCAATCAAAGACATAGAAGAGAACCCCCAAAATGCTCTACAAAGTCTACTAATAAACATGATAAATGAAAAGTTTGAAGCTCTTCAGTCCATTATTCTAGAGCGTGAGGAGGCAAAGCAAAAATTAATGGAGAATTTCATGGCATCCACAAATAGAAAGATAAATGAACTTCAAGAGTCAAATGATAGCTACCCAGCTAAAAGATTTGAGAGACAACACTCAGAACCAAATTAATGAAGTTAATGAAGTAAAGAAGTCCAGGACCTAAGAGATGGCATGGAAATCATCAGGAAAGACCAGTCAGAAGGAAAAGAGATTCAAAATCAAGTAGCTAGCCTACAGTCCTGACTAACTGAAGCAGAGGATCGAATCTCAGGAGCTGAAGATTCCCTAGCGTCTATGGAGAAAGATCAAAAATTAATACAAAACCAATCCAATCGACAAAACAGATTGCTCCAGGAGATTCAAGAAACAATCAGAAAGCCCAATTTAAGGATAATAGATATTGAGGAAAACCTGGAGAAGGAAGTTAATGGAATAGGCAACCTATTTAACAGAATATTAGCTGAGAACTTCCCAAATATCCAGAAGGAAAGGCCTATACAGATACAAGAAGCATTTAGAACCCCAAACCGACTAGACCAGAAGAATTTTTATTTTTAATGGCATCTTTTTTTTTTTTTTTTTTTTTTTTGCCAGTCCTGGGCCTTGAACTCAGGGCCTGAGCACTGTCCCTGGCTTCTTTTTTTGCTCAAGGCTAGCACTCTGCCACTTGAGCCACAGCACCACTTCTGGCCATTTTCTATATATGTGGTGCTGGGGAATCGAACCTAGGGCTTCATGTATATGAGGCAAGCACTCTTGCCACTAGGCCATATTCCCAGCCCCCTAATGGCATCTTTTAAAGAGAAAAAAACATTTCGTTTGATAATGCCCAATGTGTTCATTTTTTATGTTTCATACTTTTATTAACAGTTCTAAGAAATCTTAACATAATCTAAAATAAAAATCAAGACATTATCTCATATTTTTCTGGATATTTCACAGATTTATCTTGTGTCTTAATTCTGTCATCCATTTTATGTTTAGTTTTAACTGTGACACAAGATTAATGACTGTTCATTTTTATGTAGGTATACAGTTGTGCTAGCAGCATTTGTTGAAAAGATCATTCTGTTCAGTGATCATTTTGTAGTAATAACCAAAATTTTTCTTTTAGATGCTTTGGCAATATTGCTTCCTTATCCAGTTTTTCAATAAACATTCCTATCTTTGAAATAAAAAGGGACTACCTGATAGGGTATTTATTCTTTGCCTTTAGAAAACTCTTTCTTTTTAAAGATTTAGCAAGTGAATTAATTAATTTTCTAAACATCAATTGTTGTACAAGGGTGTCCTGATACCCACTTTATCATTCTCCCCATCTCATCTGCCTGTCCCTTCAGACTTATTTCACATTTCCCAGTTTCTTTATCACATCTGCCATTGGATATTCTTTTATTTGTCTTCCTTTCTCGTCCTTTTCACTCATTCACCACGCCGCAGTATCCTTACCACTCAAACTTGTATCTGCTTTCTCATATATGTTTTGTTAATTGTTTAAAAAATTTACTCCAGAGTTTTATTTTTGCATATAATCTTTGAACTTATATATATGTCCCTGTGTGTTTACATAGGAGGTTCTAGTTTGGAACAAAAAAATGTGCAAGAGAAAACATGTGCCTTTTGTGTTTGTGAGCATGACTTACTTCAGTCAGTATGTCATTTTCCAAGTCCATTCATTCCCAAGTAAATCACATAAATTCATTCTTCATTACAGCTGCATAAAATTCTATCATATTTTTTTCCATTCCATTTTTTTGTGCATTTGTCCATTGTAGGGCATCTGTACTGTTTCCATAAGTTGGCTACTGTGAACTGTGCTGCAATGAAAATAGGTGTACAGAGACTTTTGTTGCATCCTATCATGCAACTTTCAGATAAGTGCTCAGGGGCTAGCATCACCAATCATATAGTAGCTCTATGTTTAGTGTTTCAAAGATTCTCCATACTGATTTCCATAGTTTACTATCCTACTAAAAATATACTAAGGCCCCTTCTTCCCTGCATCCTTACATGCATTTTTTAATTTGTCTTCAGGATGATGACCATTCTGGCTGGAGTGAGATGAGATCTCAGTGATGTTTTGATTTGTATTTCCTTTATGGTCAGTGAGGTCGAGCATTTCTTCATGTATCTATTGGCCATATATACTTCTTGTGCTGAGAAGTGTCTGTTGAAATCCTTTAGCAAGAATGTATTATTGTATAACATGATTAACTAGTGAAGAATAGAAAAAAGAGAATGCTTTTCTGACTCATGTACAGTGGAAGTTGGAGTAAAGATCAGAGACTTTTTCTTGAAAGTAAATTGTATTGAGGTATAACTCACAGGCAGTGTTTTTGGTACATATCACTTTTTAAAATGAGGGGGAAGTGAGATCCCATAATGTTTTGCTAATTTATTTCTATTCTATTCCCAATTCTATTCAATGAAAACTATTAATCATACTTAGTCATCATGTACTACATTGAGAAAATTACAAAAATAAGAAAATATTTCTTAGAAGTTCTAGTTTGGGAATCCAGGCATAAAACATGTCACCTGTAATAATATAGTCATGGCTATAATGAATGATTAGAAAAGCCAATTGTTAGCTTTTTAAAGTAGGTAGCCGGTAAAGGAGAACGCCATGCGGTATTCAGGCAGGAGAGAAAGTTTATTACCGAACTGCTGGCCTGTGGCCAAGATGATCCATGGCCGGAGAGAAGGGAAAAAGAGAGAGACCCCCACCCAGCCCTGCTTTATATCTAGGGCAGGGGCAAGGGGTGTGGCCAGGTGGATTAGGATGTGACCTCAGGGAAAGGGGAGGTAACTGCCTCCAGGTCTGCAGGGTACCCAGGTAACTGGGTGGAGTCTTAATGAGGTGGGAGCATCTGCATGTAGCCCTCAGGGAGAGGACCTTACATTCCAGCCTTTTAATAGTTATGAAAAAGGAAGAAGACTCTCTCTGGCTGCTTCCTGCTGGCAAGGGGCGTCGGCATTAGGGGTAAAAGGCAGAAATGTGGCCCCTCCTGGAGAAGGCGAGCAGCAGGGTCCCTTGGTGGTAGATGCCAGTCCTTGAATGAAGCCTGGAAGAAGTCTCATGAGGCAGGGGCTGGACAAAAAAATATTAAGGCAAAAGGAAGGGCTTAGGGCACAAAATTAAAAATTGGATGACTTGGACAGTTCTTATACTCAGGCATGGACATTAGATGGACAAGCTACTATCTCTTGATCCCCGGCTGATTAATTTTGAAAGGGCGAGACAAATTGACTCCATTTAGGATGTGACATAATTCTCTTACTCCTCTCCATGATCCTTGTTCCCTGAACTGGCTGAGTCCCAGGGGTCTAAGTGCTTGTTGCTGGGATGGCTTGCCCCCATTGGCATTCACGGGGTTTGAACTCAGGGCCTGGGCACTGTCCCTGAGCACTTCTGATCGAGGCTAGCACTCTACCACTTGAGCCACAGCTCCACTTCCAGCATTTGGCTGGTTAGAGATCAGTCTCTTCAGCCATGCTTCCAGCCTGGCTCTTCGCTGGTTAGTTGGGAGATGGAGTTTGAGAGAGATTTTCTGCCCGGGCTGGCTTCAAACTGCAATCCAAGGCATCTTTGCCACAAAAGCCCTTTTTTATTTCCAATTAAAACAACAAGGAGACCAAGGGGACTAGAGCTTACCTGTACCTTGTCAAGAACTGACCAAATACTTGCCAGAATTCTGCAATGACAAAACTCAGTAGATGTGATGAGTTTTAGCACAGATATATAGCTAGATGGACATACTAACAAATGACATTTACACAGACATACACACTGTGCACATAGGTTTTACAGCATGCAAAAATGAATTTCAGCAGTAGACTCTTTTGGAATTCCAATAGTAAATGACTTCTCTTTTTTTGCCCAATATTTTAGAACCACGTGGTCGGTTAGAAAAACAATTTTGCTAGCAAACAACAATTTTCAGATTATCAAATGGAGAAACCATATTTTGATAAACTCCAGTGGGATGCCATGTTGAGGGGGGTGGCAGGAGGACACAAACACACTAACAGAGAACACGTGGCATGGCATAATGGCGCCTGAGCTGATGCCTGTTAAACCCAATATTCACCACGTGGTCAATGCTAGAGAAAAGAACTTTTAGATATCTTTGCTGACAAAGCACATTGGTGGTCAAGCCTCAGTTTCAGAGGTCTATGAAAAGAGGCAGCTTTGTGAGCAAGGCACACAACGATGGTATGACTTGGGAATTTTATAAAGTAAGCAAGTAAGCAGGAAGATGAGAGAGAGAGGGAGAAAAAGGAAGAGAAAGAGAGGAAAAGAGAAAGAGAGAGAGAGCCTGAATATAAGTGACTTCTAACCATTTACCATTGCAGTGGCAAAAACTGTATCTGAGCGAGTATTTTGAGCAGGCCTCATTGCACTGTCAAGAGGCGTGCTAGCAGTTTCCCGGCTTGGGTGTGACTGTGATGCAAAACCCAAAAAACACAGGAGAGAGGCGCCTGGTGAGTGGATGAGAGCTTACCAGGCAGAAGTGGCAGAAGCGGCGGACAGAGCGGCAGAGACCCCGAGCAGCAGCAGTTTCACTCACCAGGGTAGACAAGTGGTGTGGAGGTGGAGGTGGGTGTGGAGGCCGAGGTGGGTGTGGAGGCCAGCAATGGTATTAGTGAAAAGTGCCGCGTGGCGACTCGCAGCAGTTCGGTTCTCGGAAAAAGGGCCGTCAGGACTGGGGATACTCCCAGAAAAAGAAGAAAAATAGATGGGAATTCCGCCTGTCCTGACTCTTAAGCCCCATCCGAGTCACAGCACCATATATGCTAGGTTTTTAAAGTAGGTAGCCGGTAAAGGAGAACGCCACGCGGTATTCAGGCAGGAGAGAAAGTTTATTACCGAACTGCTGGCCTGTGGCCAAGATGATCCATGGCCGGAGAGAAGGGAGAGAGAGAGAGAGAGACCCCCACCCAGCCCTGCCTTATATCTAGGGCAGGGGCAAGGGGTGTGGCCAGGTGAATTAGGATGTGACCTCAGGGAAAGGAGAGGTAACTGCCTCCAGGTCTGCTGGTTACCCAGGTAACTGGGTGGAGACTTAATGAGGTGGGGGCATCTGCATGTAGCCCTCAGGGAGAGTACCTTACACCAATGACAATTACAATAGAAAGAAGTTAATTTCATAGAGAACATATAGACAACCTCACAGAGACGGTATCACTAGAATTAGATTATCACTGTGTAATATATACTTCCATTAGAAAAGAAACACATGCGTTATGAAGAACCTAGATAATGTAAAGATATCCATTTATCTGGCTCAGAAGGTGGAAATAAAGGCACACGTTTAATAAAAATGGTAAACTTGCATCATTCACCTGATAGTCCTTCCTATAGAAGAGTCTTTTTTAATACCTTGGCCACTTGAAGTGGCCTCATCTAAGCATAAACATTTTTCTTGGACCAAAAACTATGCTTCATAGGAAATAATAATCCTTCCTAGGATATGACAGGACACAGGGTGAATATTTGAGCCTTGAAGATGGGATCCATTTGATGAACAGAGTCAGCAGAAATAGCAATGACTACTATTTACCTAGCTCATCCTGTACCAACACTCAAGTGCTTTTTGTAATTCTCAAAGCAATCTTGAGAGGGTTATACACACAGCAAATGTGAGGCCAGAAATATGAAGGACTCAGTGGTACTTAATTCTTCAAAAGTGTTCTCCTTCATTCTCTAGCCTATTGATGCTCTTTTGTTCATGGCTTCTATACCTTTTCTTGAATAATTATTTTGGACTTGACCTTGCGGGTTGCTTAAGTTACAACCTACAAATGGTCAGCTTCATCCATTTAGATTATGCAATTTTTTCAGTTTTGACAAATGTATGCATGCATGAGACAACTGGTACAAAATGAAGATATAGGGTGTGTCAAAACTTTCAGGTTATTCTTTTTTTTTTTTTTTTTTTGGCCAGTCCTGGGCCTTGGACTAAGGGCCTAAGCACTGTCCCTGGCTTCTTCCAGCTCAAGGCTAGCACTCTGCCACTTGAGCCACAGCACCGCTTCTGGCCGTTTTCTGTATATGTGGTGCTGGGGAATCGAACCTAGGGCCTCGTGTATCCGAGGCAGGCACTCTTGCCACTAGGCTATATCCCCAGCCCCCTTTCAGGTTATTCTTTATAGCCCCTAGTAGTTCATTATTTCTTTGCTTCTGACAAACTTTTCCACATTTGTAAGGAAATGTTTGCATACAAAGTCATTTCTAATTTTCATCAAATTGGAAATTTCAAAGGACTCTTGAAGACTGCTATTGATTTTTGAAGCAAATCCCAATGGGATGTTAGCCAACAAAGACAAACAAAGGCTTAAAATATGTGTGCAGGAATGGATTCTTCTCTTATACTTTTACCATCACTCCAAGAAGAAAAAAATGTCCTGGATAGCTCCAAGGAAGATGGCAGACAGGTACAGCAGGTACATAACCATCCTGTATTGTAAAAGCACACCTTGACCTCATTCAGGTAACCCACAGGCAAGAGGGAATAATGAATAATCAGTGCTTATTTCTCTCAGTTTGAGATGGGGGTGGCTGTTATCTCTCCACATAAGTGGCAGAAATAAGATTTAAACCATGAAAATATGGGTACAGAGTCTATACTACACAACTATGCATAGAAGAAGTACTGAGTTATTTTCAGACATTCAGAGAAAGTTAACCAGTTGCAGACCAAGTAAAGAACTGTAAGTCTGAAGAAAGTTTGAGTCTGAAATTTAAGAGACTTAAACCATGACAAATCATTTTAAACTCTATGATTTCCTTAAAAGACTACCATAAGAAAGTAAAAACTAGTAAAATTCTTGGAAAATGCTCACACTGTTAAGAAAATGCAAAAGTTTCCCTTGTTTTGTTTATTGTTGATCCAGGTTTGGGTTCAGGAAATCATACATGCTCTACTTACTTGCTTTATTGGCTCTCTATGAGTTAAGATATGCCTCCTATCTGGCCTGTTGCTGATTAATTCAAGATGGTGCCTTGCTAACTTTTCTTCCCAGGATGTCTTTGAACTGTAAATACTCCAGATGGCACACTCCTGAGTAGTTAGGATTACAGACATGAACCACTAGTGCCAAGCTTACAGCAAGTTTGAAAAGAAATTTTTTTTCTCAATAGCCTTAGTGCCCAGAACAGTGCCTAATGTGCAGTAAATATTTTCACATTAAAACAGTGATATTTTTAAAAGTTTGCTTAGCTCTTTAATTGCAGAAACAATTATGGTTATGATTAGGGAAATAATCATTTCTATTCTTGACAATAATGGGGAAAAAATCAAGGAAATCACTTTCTCTAACAGCAGTACACTCTCATTTGATATCCACTCATTTCCTACTCCACAACTAAAGATACCCAAACCAACATGCTGTAAATTTTAGGATTAAATGAGTGTTGCTGCTGTCTTAGAATACTTTATGGTCTACAGAGTGTTTTATATGTGGGAAGCTGCTTGAATTTAATGCTTACTCTACAGTTAAAAGAGCCGAGTTGTTTTTTTTTTTTTTAAATAAAATACAGGTAGTTCAGAAAACTGCCAATGAATTTCAGAATTTGAAAATTAATTTGCTATATAAGGAAGAAATGGTTCATTTATTGTTTTGCCTTTTCCATAAAGCAAGATATGGTCTAACAATGTCTTACTTTTTGTTAAGATGTTTACATTGGATTCCTTTAGGGTTCAGGCTAGGGTTATGGTAACAGATTGGGTTGACAGCTTGTTCCTCACATCAAATCCCAGAAAAATTCAGGTAGAGACATTACTTGACTTGTTCTATCTGCTATTATATCCTAGGGTGCCATTTTTTGTCTTAAAAAATTCTCTGATGATTTCCAGAGAAAGGTTTTTGTAATATGGTTAAAGGGTTGCTTCAATCCTTAACTTCCTTGATAAACTGGAGCATGTGAACTGTATGGCATCACTAACATGAAGCCCACCTGAAGTGACAAATTTTCCTAAGCTATCTTTCATTGTGGTTAATCAAGTCTTACATTGTGATATAAATTCTTCTGAGGATTTTGAGGAAAATTCCTTTTGCTTCAGCTAACATCTCTCACTAGCTATTTCTAATCCTGAGCCATTCCTGAACCTCCAGTTAATATGTGCTAACAATGTAATTTATTCTATCAATGTCATTAGACACATAACTAAGAATTTTACATTACCCATAGTATTGAAACAAAGGAAGGAAAATATAATTTTCCAATTAGTTTTTCTGTAGATTTTTGTCCTAATGGCATCTGTATTTTACTTCCTACATATCTGTTGTAGTTATCCATAGACCACATAGACCACAGCCATTTGCTTATAATTGTAGACTTGGAAAATCTATACAATCACAGGTTGAACAGCCAGAATTAAATGTAATTCATGTCCTGGATTTCTTATCAAGATCCAGTGTATTAAAGTTAGTTTTTCCCTACTCACAAAATCTTACCTGATTTATAGTCCTCAGAGTCCAAAGGAAACCAAAATTAAATAGGAAGAGTTTAGCAACATGATAAGCACATATTTTAAAAGAAAATAAAGATGAAATTTGTGTGATATAAAGAAGACACCATGACTAAAGTATTATTTTGGTAAACAATTTTTTTAATGTAAAGCATTTCTTAAGCTCAAAATTGCACCAACATAAAAGACAATCTTAACACTATCCTCTCATTTTTGTCTAATATGAATTTTATCAAGATATTTCATTTTTATATATTCTTTACTTTAAATAATTCCATTTTTCACATTTCCAACTCTCTTCATCTATTCTTGTCTTCTAATCTCCACGTTACACCCTTAGTGATTTTATTATTAAAAATATGAAGATAACTCTGCTGCCTAGCACCAAATATTTTCTCTAGGATAAAGAGCAAAACCTCCTGTCTGGTCCTAAAGTTCCTGCAATGTCCCGCTTTAGTTGTTGGTGCCCCAGCCACTCTAGGTCTTTTTCAGTAACAGAACAAATCAGCTTCCACTTATCTTTGCCTAAAGGTGTGTGTGTGTGTGTGTGTGTGTGTGTGTGTGTTAAAATCTATTCTATTATCATTGAAATTATGAGCCATAGTCTTTTTTTTTTAAATGGAATCTTATTTCAACCAAATCATTACCCTTTATACCCTCCATATCTTTTTATTTTAGCAAATCCCAGATATACTGTGAAACTTACTCCTTAAGATGTTTCAACATGGCACTTTTACTTCCTTCATCTTGCTGCCAGAATAGATCGTATTACACAACCTTGCTGCACCCAGAAAGCTTAACTTTTAACATTTCAGAATATCTTTATTAAATTATATTGTGTAGTAATATCTATTTTTTGCCCCAAAACTTTGTTTTGTGAAGGGAAACTTCTATTTGGGCCATTATATCATTCTTGTTAGTTACCATAATTCTTGGCTCACAGTAAAATTTTTAATAACTATCCATTGGCTCCATTAAATTGTAATAACCCCTCCCTCACCTCCAATTGTAGCTGTTTTTTGACATTCTTCATGGTCTCTTGACTGATATCAGATTTCCTATAGTGTCTCTCTAGTGCCTTTCTAATCTTCGTTTTGATCCCCTTAGAAGCACCTGACTAGGTATTATTTATTTCAACAGATCCTGTTAGTCTACTTTTTAAAAACAGAAGTACAAACACAGCTGGTAAGTAATGTTTACCTTAGTCTTGTCGATGCTGATAAGATACTTTTGATATATCATGAAACTATTTCTCCCCACTGAATAAAAGCACAATATTGTTACAGAAATTATTTTTCTTTTCTGGTTTTGTTTTGGTATTTCAGTGCTGGTAAGGGTGGGGCCCAGGGCCTGACATATGCTAGGAAAGTGATCTACATATGAATTATACATACTACTCCTTGAGTCCAATTTTATTTTAATTTTTAATTTGAAATCAAATGCCTCTAACTTTTTCTGTTAGTGTATTTTTATTAACCCAAATACTATTCAACTTTTCTGCTGCAGATTATGTAAGATAAAATATAAGAAAGAAAGAAGAATGATACATTCTAGATGAATTTCTGAGAAGGTAAAAATGCTTTTACAAATATGGAATTGAGTGTTTCTTAGAAGTACTTTATCATTAAAAAAAAAAAAAGATTAGAATATCTTGCTGACCCAAAAAAGGATAGTTGAAGTATTTAACCTTTTAGTAATGACTATTTGTTAACTTTTGCTACTTTTAAATACAGTGCTACTAAGGTTATTCAAATTAATGTACAAAATTGTGTTAATGTTTTGGGTTGAGAGATGTAATGATGGTGGCATTTAAAGCTACGTGTAAATTCTGACCAATTGAAAGTAAATTGAGGAATTTAAATGTTCCTCTAATCATAGCAGTAAGTTTCTCATTTGAGATTTCTGTATATTTCCATGATGGGGACTTGGTTCCGAAAGGTTCTTTTCCCTTCATGAGTCCAAGTATTTCATTTCCCTAGCCTTCCAATCAAACGGGAACATGCTTTCTCAGCTACTTTACTATCTCTATTAAAAAAAAAAAACCCAAAACACCCCAACTTTCTATCCTTTGACATAAAATGATTTATGATAAAAATAAAGATCCGTGTAACTTGCTTGAAACATCGTACTTACAAAATCTGTTAATTTTTAACTATTATGTGAGAAATGAAATGGCCCTTCTCTTATATCAGATATAAGTGATTCATGTGGTATACTTAAAGTATCTTTCATTCACTGAGTAAATATCTCAGATTCATTTCCTTCACAGTTCTTTTACATTTGAAAACAAACATGCGCACTTGCGGTCATTTCTAATCCCCAATCATGATATTTCAAAAGACTTTTAAAGACTCCTAGCCAGGTTGGTAGAAATTAATACTATGTTAGACAAATGATGAAGTCATCTGTATGTACAATTTTTCAGAAATATTGATTGGAAAGAGAATTCAATTATTAAAAAAATCTATAATCAGCAACTAGTTCTGGTACAAAGATTCTTTAACAATTGCATGATATTACTTTAAAGTCTTATTATATGTCCATTATCATCTGAACAGCATGGAACTTATTAAAGATGAAACTCTAGCTCAGTATTTTAACTACAATTATAGTTGATGTATTTTAGCATTCAAAAATCTGACCAAATTAAATTAAAGATACAGCACCATCTCATGGATATTTCTATATTTGTAAATTTTGGAGTTAAAGAAATGCTTGTGAGTTTGGGAATGGAAATGCTTTAGCAATTAAATAAAAAGCTACTAAGAGAGGAAATTCCGTACTGAGTAACTCCACACCAAGGTGTGTGTGGTGATCGTGCTGTAATAAGCAAAGGCACAGAGATTAGTCAGCCTTCTTCATTCCTTTCAAAATTAAGAATTCTACTCTTGAGGAATATAAGAAGCTGTTATTACATATAAATTCTTAAAACTGTCAAACATTTGGCCTAGAATACTATCAATTCTAGAAGATTATAGGACACTAAGGTATCACTGAATATCACTGAATATGTATAAAACTAGAGAACTACAAAAAAGTTGAATACTTTTACTTATCCTGAGTCATACTCCCATGTGTTGAGAAACTGGCCTATACTCATAAGCCAGTTAACTTTCTTTTGGAACTCTGTAATAGTAATGAACTCTTCTATGCATATCTAGCATTTAATCATTTTTGTAAGTGATTTATGCTCTCTACTATCACTTATATTTTTATTATACATTTATTTTAGAGAGCTATTTCAAAACAAACACTTCCTAATAATTCTCACTATTATTTTAATATAGAGCACATAATCAGTTTAAGGAGGTAACAGGAAAATTGGTGAACCTAGCTCCTCAATGACATTAAAGTGTAACAATTCCTTATGTATAGCTTATATCCTTTCATCTTGACTTCTCCTTTGTTATCATATATGGAATGACAGCATTCCAGGATGCAAAAACTCTAATCAAAACACAGTCACAGTGGCTTCTAGCATTTTAGTATCTTGCTGTCCCTGGCAAAAATTTTGGATCTTCTTAGAAAAATAAATTATGAGTGCCATTCACTTGGTAGACATATTTGTACTCCCTGGGGTTCCTGTATAATTTTAAATAGTATTCTCTTTATGATAGTATTTCTTTCTTTCTTCTTATACTTCTGATTAGTGAGAAAAGGGAACTAAGCACAAATAGATAAACAATCACCTTGTGATGGAAAGACAAATTTTTACATGCACAGGCTCTCTCTCGCATACAAAGATACATAAACATACATTCTCAGAAGTCACACACACACACACACACACACACAACTATTTGGTTTTGAGTCATTTCCCTTGACAACTAACTTATTTAAATAATGCTTATGGATTTAATTTTATATTACTTGAATGAGATGTAAAAATATAATGTTGGCTACTATATATATTATATTACATAGCATATGTATCATATATACTATATATAGTGGGCATAAACACCTATACATATATACTATAATATTATGTATATATGTATTATTTGGGCTTCATCCTCAAGCTTCTACTTTAGAGTAGAAATTTGGTAATATTTTATCAGAGATCACATAATATATGCTCAAAATTTAGAATGTTTTTGAAATATAAACTTGTCACTGCTTCATTAAAACTAAGTCATTTCTATTAATTAGTCACATTAATAGAAAAATAATGTTAAGTTGAAAATTCTAATCATACCTTATACATATTTTTATGTTCACTTCTCAGAAATGGATAAGCAGTTTTTAGCTTAATAGGAAATTCAGGGCAATTTCAGATTTACAATAATAGCATGAATTTTGAATTAAGGTTCAACTCATTAGTCATTAGATGTTAAATAGGAGCTTACAGGTAAAAGCTTACATGTAAATTGTCTTTCTATAGCAATTAATTTTGTGTTGTGCATGGTAGGACACATGTGAAATCTCAAGACTCAGGCGAGTAAGGTAGAAGGATATGAGTTGGAAGTATGAGCTACAGGGCAGAATACTGACTCAAAGGTTTTATTTTTGTTTATTAATATTATACAACAATCGTGTTAGTGTATGTTATTATTTGGAAGGGCAGATTGCTTAAGAATTCAGAAAAGGTCAGATACCTGATCCCTTAAACTACAAAACAAAATATTATCTACATCTTTAAGTATAATAGAATTGCCTGTAGTATAATACTCCACTTTGCCTTTAAATTGGAGAGACAGAGATAACACTTAAGGTACCAACGAGTTTGTTGTTCAATAATACAGTTAAAGACAGAACCCTGTAGACTGCTAGACATCCCATCCCTGGGGGTGGGAGGGGTGTCACAGAGATTTTTTTTTGATGGTAGTTTACAATATTGAACTATTAGTATTTATATATTTATATATTCTATAATAAATACTACACTACAATATGAATGTATATAATATTAAACTATTAATGTTACTGTTAAACTAGTTTCATGAGAATGCTAAAATGTTGCTCTTCTCAGGTGTTGACCTTGCATTGATGCTGTAGAACAATGGCAGTAAAACCGCCAGAGGCCTCCACATGGATCACAGTGGTGGACCAGGGTATACAAGCAATCCTATGATCCTCACCCCTTCACACCCACAGAGAAAGTATAAACAGCTGGTCTCAGGAATGATCGTGGATAAGCAGCAGAAGTGATTACTTTTGTTAAATCTCACCCATTGGGTGTACTCTTTGGAATACACTGTGAGCAAATTTAGGAATTTTTTTATAGTGAAGCACGGTCGTTGTCTCAGGAAGAAGCAACTGTTGAGTAGCAAGCTGAACTGGGTGGAGCTTCAAGGAATCCCATTTTTACTTGGGAGAAGTGACAGAAAAATTATAATTATCTAGGCCTGGGAATAGTTAGGAGACATTTTCTCAAAAGCGAACAAAGCAAGTCTGACATCTTAATGAAAACAATTGACAGTACTGTTGCCGGTGGTAAAATTCAAGTTTTCAAGAGAAAATTATAGTTTTGTAAAATTTGCATATGCCATGGTGAGCTTGATTGTTATCAGTATTAAAGACATTTCTCTTGATGTTGGTGGTTATTGATAAGTATGATTTTTTGATACAGTGTAACAATGGCATTTGGAAGATCTATAATTCAGTGAACCAGTGGTTTCCAAATGACCAATAAATGGCATTACATTATGAATAGATAAAAATCCCTTCAGAGTACAAAATACAATAATGGATTCTGTGTGTGTGTGTGTGTGTGTGTGTGTGTGTGTGTGTGTGTGTGTGTGTGTGTTAGAGCTGACACCACCTGAACCTTATCTCCATGTCTGTTTTTTTGTTTATTTTTGTTTAGCTTTTCTTTTTTCAGTACTGCCTCATGAACTTTTCTTCCCAGTTTTGTCTCAAAACTCCAAAAGGGAAAATATTGATGGTTATAATCCACACAAGCAAAAATCTTCATGATCATTAATATCTTTATGTATGAATGTAGATTCTATGAAAAAAATGATAGTAACTATTATACAACAGAGTTAGTCTATAGTTAATAAAGGAGCATCTTTATTTTTCCCACTTGATGTAATTTTTAGTAGAGATTTCTCTCCAATAAATTCTCTAGGTTTCTCTTTTGAGTTTTGTTTTGTTGAAATATTGCCTTCAGAGCACTCATTTCTTCTGTAGAGACATTAGTTGAGATTCTAGCAAATCAATGCAATTCATGCAATTCTTTTCTTACAGCATCCTAGTAGAGTGCTTAGTATAAAATGGCACTTGATAACATGTTATTGACTGGCAGAAACTGTGTTTCACAACACCAATGGAAGTATAGAAAAACTACAAAAACTACAGGGAAAAATAGTTACTGTTTTAACTATTTATAATAAAAAAAAATCTCAATTTTATCCTGCACCAGAAAAATGTCTCATGGTTTGTGGCTCTGTAAACCTTTAGAATTCACACAGGCCTCTCGGGAAAATAATCATAAACACATACATATTTTGAATGCAGGCAAGACTTTCCTTATAACACTTTGATATAATTGATCACAGTGTGCTTCTACCATTTTCCTCCTCCTGAATTTAATAACCCAACTCACATTTGTTTACTCTTTCAAGTATCTTCTTATCACAGAAAACTAAATGCCAAAAAAACCCTATAATCAATTGTGAATACCTATAGGTTTACAAGGAGCAGGAAGTTGGTGGCTTCTTATTTGAAGCAAAATTTTCTTAAAATAGTTATGAAATTTCCAGTGTTTAGTGCTTATATGATACCGAGGCTTGAACTCAAGGCCTGTGTACTATATCTTAGCTTTTTCACACAGGCTAGTGCTCTACCACTTGATCCACAGCTCCACTTCCGGCTTTTTGCTGGTTAATTGATAAGAGTCTCAAGGACTTTCCTGCCCTGGCTAACTTGGAGCAGTAACTCAAAGAGTTCAGCCTCCTGAGTAGCAGGGATTATAAGTGCTCATCTTAGTATTCGCTATTTCTTAGGTAGCATCTTGCTTTATGTTCCGGCTGGCCTGGAAAGCCATCCTTGTATTTGTGTTTTCCCTCATCATTTAGATGACAGGCATGTGCTGGTGTATCCAGCCCTTCATGGAGGTAGATCCTTGTGAACTTTCATGCTTGGGCTGACATTGAACTATAATTCTCTATTCTTCACCTCCCAGTTAGTTAATTGTATTATCTTAATCTTCACAATAGCATTTTGAATGTATGATGGTCCACTTTTCATTTACCAGTCAACTTGTACTTATCACTTGCATGTATTTGCACCCATTAGCTATAAAATGTTGTTTCTGCTAGAATTCAGATTCTGTCTGGATGGAGAAAGAAATGAATAAAATAAAAAGAAGCAAATGAAGCTTTTAGTTATTGCTTCCTAGGACTCAAACTTCCAACTTAGTTTCAAAAAGTGTATTTTTCTTCTGTACATGTATACTTGAAAGTTCTCTCATATAAATATTGCAAAACAGTTCATTCTTTCAACATGATAGATTCCTCTCTCTGTTGTAAAATAACTTTATTATAACTATATTACAAAATGTAGTAGATTAGTCACTCCCAAGTAACTTAAAGAATATTCAATTTTTTTTCTGAAACATCACAACATATATTACCATGAATGTTTATTGTGTGGTTGTGTGTGCTTCATATCATCTTTTCAATGGCTTTGCCATTCTTATTTTCAAAATAGTTCATAGCTAGTGGTGGATATTTATATAATAAAAAATGACTTCATCTGGAACTTCGAAGAATTAATGCTTCAAGTCAAATGCACAAATCGATTCTCAGGTATAAAGCAGCCTACCTGTAAGTATTCAAAGCACCTATATGTTTGCTTACATATTATTGCCAAAGGACATCCATTTTTCCTTAACATTAGAAGTGTTTCATTAAAAAGCGGTATAGTTGTGATTTGTTTTTCGAATTGAACTTTATTGTCCAAGTGATGTACAGAGAGGTCACAGTTACATACATAAGATGCAATTTGTTTTTATGGTCACCTTTAAAAAGTATAGGTGTGTTGGGCTGGGGATATGGCCTAGTGGCAAGAGTGCCTGTCTCATATACATGAGGCCCTGGGTTCGATTCCCCAGCACCACATATACAGAAAACGGCCAAAAGTGGCGCTGTGGCTCAAGTGGCAGAGTGCTAGCCTTGAGCAAAAAGAAGCCAGGGACAGTGCTCAGGCCCTGAGTCCAAGCCCCAGGACTGGCCAAAATAAAATAAAATAAAATAAAAAGTATAGGTGTATCATTAAGTTCAAGTATATTGCATACATTTATGAAAGGATACAAACTAATAACAGTTTTTAATAATATTCCAAAACATCAACTAAAGTTATAATAGCCTAGAAGGCTAATATGTAAGGTAGATATTTGGTAAGAACATTGCTGTAGACACAAAATGGAAAGTTTCAATTTTCAGGCTGGAGACATGGCTCAAGTAAAGCAGCAGAGTGCCATCCTTGAGCAAGAAAATTTTAATTCCCATTGTTGGTATACAATTAATGGACAGGTTTTTGTTTCATTAAATGATGGTTTTCTGTAAACCATACTATAATTAGCAGGAAGGGTTTAAGAAGACCCACCTTTAGTTAGCATCTTAACACATAATTTGGGGCTTTATCAGTCATATCTGTAATTTCAACTAACACTAATATGCCAATAATTTCTTTTCAACTCAACATGCCAATTTATGAGTACAATATGTCGTAGTCAATGTCAGTCTATTAAGCTTTCCTTCTCCTGTCCCATTTTAACTTCAAGATTTGTCTCATTCTTCCTTTCCCTCTCTCTCTGTGTATGTATATGTAAGTATGTGTATATATATGCATATATACACACACATATATATATACACACAGAGAGAGCCCTCAATACCTTTTTTCTGTTTAAATTGGTTTTTCTGCTGGTCCTTCTTTAGCTTGTAAACTCCTTAACTATGATTATCTTGTTCTTCCAGATACATCAGGATGGCTTCAACATAGATTTGTTAAACAATACATCTTCAATTAATAAAATATTTAAGCATCCTTTTTATTAATGTCATATTTGTATATATAAGTTGAGCCTATTAAACTATTTTCATATACATGGAGAAAACACTTTACATGCTAGTTAAAAACATATTGGATGTTTTCTTAGGGGTTCCTCAGAAGCTGGGATATCTTCGATTTGCTATGCATTTTTAATAGGAAGAAAACAAGAAGCTATTGCTCTATGTAATGGTAACTAATAAATAAAAGAAACTGAAAGAAATATACCTTTGGCTAAATACAAGGTGTGCTCTCATGTTCTTGGGGATTAAACTCATATTTTAGCTATTACAGTAGTTTAGTAAACATCTTATATTTAGTAAGCTGGCTTATTATCAAGCCGTATGACAATCGAGGATTGCCAGTAACTGGAACTAAAGACCTGTGTTGGGTCTTTATTCCATTATGCTCTTCTGTAGCATGTATCGTGCTAGTTCTGTAACCTCTGGCTCCTTATCTGGTCCAAGAGCTAATGTCTGTAAAGAGCTTAGTGTAATTCTTGATGCAATGGCAACCACAGTAATAGCACCAGCTGCCTTGGAAGGGTACTTAGATTCCCGTATTCGATGCATGTTTTTCATCGAACTTTGCGCATGGCAAAGCGCTACAGAAGCATAAGCTATGGTGAAGCTACGCATTAGTACCAGACCCAAGTAAAGACTGCCATTTATTGTTTACCCGGCCCCAAATAAAACAGCCTTGAGCTTCCGCAGCTTTCCGGTTCTTTGCAGCTAGCCATCCCTCATATTGCAGCTAGCTAGCCCTTGGTGAGGACCTTTCATTAGTATAGGATCAGTAAGACTCCCCAGGAGTAAATACTTGTCTGTGCCCATCTGGGGAGAATGTCATGAAATGCAGAAGGAAAGCCTCTGGTGTGTCTGACTCCTAAAGTAAAAACTGCTGTCTGGCTCAGCGCTCTGGCGGTTTAATTGGTGCTGAACGAGTTCCACCGAGCACCCTCGCCACCCATCCAGCCAGCCGGATCGCGGCACAGTCTACCTGGCCCTGGCGCGGAACGCACCGTCCTGCTGCCCACCTCCCCCTCGGTGGGGACTGGGGACCAGGCACCTCCCCCTCGGTGGGGACTGGGGACCAGGAGCGGCTCGAGAGTTGTGGCGGCCCTGAGAAACCTGTGCGGATGAAGAGGGCCAGGGACGTGCCCTGGTGGCCAGACGCGAGGGCAGGGGCGCTCCACGCTCCCAGCCGCACTGCAGCTCCGCCCAAGGCTCACCGGGCCGCGCGCCCCAGGGCCGGAGCTCAGATCCTAGTCCAGGGAGGAGTCCACCCAACCTCCCAATCCAGGAAAAAAAGGAAATCATCGGGCTGTGTGCTCTGAGTCCAATCAGAGTGTCATTTCGCAGCTATAAAAGCCGTCTAGCTATTGCAGTCTGCAGGGGAAAAGAGAAAGTTAACGACAACAAAAAAGTTGTGTTTCCCCCCCACCCCACCCCTCCCCGCCCTTTAACGCACATGCCATGATTCGAGCATCCACCAGCCGCCAAAGGCGAGGAGGGACTTTTCCAACGTCTCGTCTCAGCGAGGCTTCCAAGTGGAGACTCTGACTTTTCCGTGTTTCAGATCCGCCCCCCTCCCCGCCTTAGAGCATTTAGTTGGGGTGCGGGACTGTGCGGTGAACTTGTGCTCCCCGCCGCCTGATGCTTCCTTACTAGGAAGCTGGGGGGTGGGAGGGGAGGGAGGATGGGGAGGGTGCGGGCACAGTGGTCTCTGGTGGGGTGGGTGCCTCGCTGTGCAGCAGCAGTCTATCTGCTTTTGTGAACTGCGTGTGCGCCCCCCCCCCCCAGTACCCCGGGGCCATCCAGGCACCCCGGGGCTGGCAGTGGCAGTGGCTAAGGTAGTGGCGGCGGCGGCGGTGGCGGCGGCGGCGCGCGCATGCGCACGGGGCGGCCCCGCGCCCGCTCCCCAACATTCCATTCCACGTGTTGCTTGTTGTAGGCGCCACAGGTTCCCCACCTGCGCCGGGGCGCTCGGGGCTCCAGGCTGCTGTGCCCGCGGGCATCGAGGGAGCTGGGGGGGAGGAGAAGCTGGTGGGTACGGAGCGAGCCATCCCCACGCCTCCCCCATCTCCGCTACCCCCGAGGCGCTCAGGCTCATCACCCCCCAACCCCCCACGCTAACTCCGCCTATTCAATCCCGGCGGCGCCCCGTCTCCCCGCTCCACGCCCTCCTCCCGGCTCCCGCCCGCCCCCTCCGCCCCGGTGGGAGGAAAAACACTCGAGCGTCTCAACTCGACGTGTCCGGAGAGCCCGGGCCACTTTCCCTTTCGTTCCGCCGCTGCCAGCCCCGCAGCGCCCTCCGATCCGCAATCCTCGGGGTGGGTGAGACGCCAAGGCGCCGCGGGCCGATCAGCGGGGCCCCCCACCCCGGAACACCATGCTGGACCCCTCTTCGAGCGAAGAAGAGTCGGACGAGGGCTTGGAAGAGGAGAGCCGCGATGTGCTGGTGGCGCCCGGCGGCGCCCAGCGAGCGCAGCCGGCTCCGGCTCGGGAAGGACGGCGGGACGCGCCGGGGCGCTCCGGTGGTGGTGGTGGCGGTGGCGGTGGCGGCGGTGTTGGTGTTGGTGGCGGTGGCGGAGCGGCCAGACCCGTGAGCCCCAGCCCCTCGGTGCTCAGCGAGGGCAGAGACGAGCCCGAGCGGCAGCTGGACGAGGAACAGGAGCGGAGGATCCGCCTGCAGCTTTACGTGTTCGTGGTGAGGTGCATCGCGTACCCCTTCAACGCCAAGCAGCCCACGGACATGGCCCGCCGGCAGCAGAAGGTGAGTGGCGGGGACCGGCCGCCTCCTGCCTCCACTTCCCCTCGGGGTTTTCTCCAGCCGGAGCGCTCTCGGGGCGGTGGGGGTGAGGGGCGCACCTGTCCCACCGTCCCATTAGCAAAAAGGCCCCTTGTTAGGTCTTTGAAGGCAAGGCTGTGCCCTGGAGAGAGGCCACCCCGAGTCAGTCTTTTTCCCTCCCTTGGCAGAGACCACCTTCACCGGAGACCAGCCCCACCGACAGACACACAGTGCCGGCGGCCCTGCAGTAGTTGCACGAGGGCAGGCGGGGCTGGTGCCGGATTCCAGTGCAACTCCCATCAACTTTAACATCTAACAGGCAACGGTGCATTTCTCTCCCTTGGCCTGGCAATCATTGCTAGAACTGGGCTCTGCGGGGGGTCAAAGGGAGCTGGTAGCCCAAGCTCCTTCCTTCTGCTTGCTTGGGAGAAATCTTCACTAGGGTCATAGGGTTTGAAAATCCCCTGGGTGGCTTAAAGGGGAGTGTGTGTGTGTGTGGGGGGGGGAACAAGTTAAAACGTTAGGTTTCCTCTCTTGCCATACAGCTAGCACATAGAATCAAAACACTGAAGAAGATATGAGTTGAGTGAGATGAGTGAGTGATTCCTGGTTTGAACAGGCCCACGAGTAATGAAAAATGAGGGTTTGTGCAAAGGTTTTTATTCGGCTGTTTTCTTTTTGCCCCCAAAGAGGTAAGGAGTTTGTGTCAAGCTTTAAAAAAAGACCCTGGGGTCTGATGTTCTGTAGCAGAGAAAAGTACTGCCTTAAATTGCCCTAGCTGGATAAATGTTTACAATGGAAACTGTCCTGGGAAGCCTTCTTAGTAGAACTCTGAACCTGGAAGGTTCTAACGACATCCCCTAGAGTGTAGTGAGAGCCACAGAGGTTGTAGTTTGTTCAAGGCATCACACAGTTACATGGCCAGTTCTTCTCATTTTCTGAAATAGCAATCAGTACACACCTCTAAAACTGCCTATAGTTAACAGTATTATGTTATATACTTACAAGAGTGTAGATTATAGGTTAAGGGTTCTCCCAACTTAAAAAAACAAAAACAAAAAACAAGTACCACACTGAGCAGCTATTTTGGAATCGTTCATTCTTTCAAGGAGGGGTTTGTGTGTGGGGGGCCAGGGTATTCCTCTACAGCTGAAGGCTAATTACACAGATCTGGCAGAAAAATCAACTCTCTGAGTGGATCACATAGCAGAATGTTAGAATAAGAAGAGATCCAACCAGCTTTAGCATATTGGAGGACACAAATCGGTCAGAGTTGCATATCCCTGTACCATACTGCTTGGCATGATTGAAGCTACCATTCCTCAGGTCAGGGTTGAATGCCTCAAGGTGTCTGAGTAAAACCATATGCCTTCATGCCTCCTCTGTTGTTTGTGTTGAGTCTGTTTCCAGGAAGTCACCCATTGCGTCTTCTGACCTCCAATTCGAACAGCTCTCCAGTAGTCATTTTTAAACTAAGTGTAAGTTTTCACCTTTGTATTGTGGCAAGAGTCCATATATACTGTAAGAATATCATCTGGTGTCCAGTTATACCTTTCCTATCCCTTTTAAGCTTGATTTTCAGTGCATTAAGTGCAGAAATAATGTTTGGTAAACTCAAGAGGCTATTTCTATATGGAATATTATCCTTGGAGATGCTTTTTGCAACAAGTCATTTAGTCATCGATGACTTATACTCTAAATGGTTCTGGTTGTGTGTCAATATAAACTCTCTCTGGTTGCACAGTAGTGCAGCTCTCCCTGACTTCTCTTGTTTAAACAGAATGTTTGTGTCACCAGAAGTTATTTGAATTGGCAAACAGGTGCATTCACAACGTGGTTGAGGAAATTACAGATACAAACCTCACCCAGGCCTTTCTAGAACAATTCCAAACTTCAAGAAGGATGGAAAACATTATGTATTCTGTGCAAAATTATCTGGAATGCTTTGCCACTTTTGTCCTATAAATGTTGAGAGCGTCAGGTATAATCAAATGAACTTTTGTGAAGTAATTTTTTGTTCTTTTTAAAGGAGAAACACTTGAATAACTGAAGTATTTACTTTATTCAGAAGGGCTCCTCTAC
Organism: Perognathus longimembris pacificus; assembly: GCF_023159225.1. Lineage (NCBI taxonomy): Eukaryota > Metazoa > Chordata > Mammalia > Rodentia > Heteromyidae > Perognathus > Perognathus longimembris. Next base: position 131,051,739 of record NC_063162.1, on the reverse strand, counting down.
ATTTTTAATTCTTTAAAAACATGCTGCTTGCTAAAGGGAACTGAAGAAATTCTTGGCAGTCAGATTTCCTCCTAGGACAAAATGAAATGGGAATTTAACTATGTTCATGTGAATTTGATGCACAAGCCAATAATTAATGCCAAAAACTTACTTTAAGTCTTGAATTATACAGTTGGGTTATATAAAAGAAGTAACAGGATAATTGCAAAATCACTAATCCAGTGTATATTTTTATTCGTTATCTTTATGTAGTCAGACACATTAGTAGAAAGATTTAATGGCTTAAATTGTTGTCATTGAAATGCTGCTTACTCTCTTCTCTGAACTTGGAGAATTTTGAGACTCAGAGATCTGAAAGGCTTCTTATTTTGTAAATGAAGAAAATTAATCACTGAGATAAAGAGCTTGTACCCTTGAGGCTGCGACTCAGGTTTCTCATCAAAACCTTTTTACCGTTAGGGTTGGTTGATTTTTATGAATCACAGCAGAGACACAGAACTGTTGTTGTTGTTTTTTTTTTTTTTTCACTTGGCTAAAATAAGCAAAAGCTAGTAAAAGAATGTGTCCATGAACTGTGTGAGAATGCTTAACAGCATTAATTATTCAGATAACTAAACACAGGCATTTTCTTGCTTTGGAGTAGGAGTATTTCAGTTCACAGTAATAAGAGTGGTCATATGCTAGGCAGCCCCTCTGATTAACTATTGATGATTGACAGCAAATCCTGGGACAATAGGGGCTAGCCACCATGGCAGGGCTCTGTACCAGGCAGTCACATTACCTTCATTTGCACATATGAAAGGAATGTAAAGTAAAAGGTAGCCTTACAGAATGATTTCAGGAGTAAGTAGTACTTCTCCCCTGACCCCTAATACCTTCCCATGCTAACTTATTTAGGGTGCCTTTATACTATCATAGCATTAACAACAGTGATATTATTGGAGGAGACAAAATCAGGTAAGGATGGGATCAATGTTGAAAACAGTTAACATAGCGAGTAAATCAGGAGTGCTTAATAAAGGTAATTAGTTTTCATAGACTCCGGGTGGATGAAAGGTATGAAGACGATGACAGGTATAACAGGGAAACGTTAAGTATGTGCAGTCTCAGAGTGTGTTTACAGACTCTGGATCCAAGTAGCTACTTATATTTAAGGTGAATATGACCTAAAGTGCTGAAAGTAGGTTGGTAGTTTTTTTTTTTTTTTGCTTTTCTTATTAGTAAAATTCAGATGCTGACAAAAGCCAAGTGTTATTATTTTTAACAAGAAGTAATGAAGAGGGAATTGTAGTGATTAAAATTGTACCTAGTAACTCAAGTTATGATTCATACACGCATATGTTCTTTGTATTCCTATGTGTATTGCCATTGTTATGTCTACTAAATAAACAATTTTTGTGTAATCCTACCTTTTTTTTATAATTTCCTTGATAATTCAAACTTTGAGAAACATGTACAGATAATTCTGTGATACTGCATATATTTCTTAGGTAAGACTAACCTGAAGGAATTCTTGTAGGGAAATACTATCAAGTGAGATAATTAGAAGTGGAGTTTTTGCCTCCCATTGTCTCACTTGAATGTTTGTTTAGAGATAGAGCATATTTTAACCTGAAAATTCCAAGTGGTAAACACTTCAAAATCTCAAGAGTTTTGAATGTTTTTAGGTGGAAAATTCTGTGACTGACCCCATCTGACCTGGGACAATCAAACCACAGTAACACTAAAAATATTGTGTAAAATTACCTTCAGGCTGTATGGTGTGTGTGTGTGTGTGTGTGTGTGTGTGTGTGTGTGTGTGTGTGTGTGTGTGTATGTGTTTAATTGAATTTTATTGATAATGTGATGTATAGAGGGGTTATAATTACATAATAAAGTAGTGATTATATTTCTTGTCATATTTGTTATGCCCGCCCTCATTTTTCTTTCCCTTCCCTAGTTCAGATAAGCATATATACAATATTCAGTGTACCAAAATCATATACAATGACCATAGGGGGTACGCCACAGGAAATTTACCTAGTATATTAAACGTAATGACAACAATAAAATTCTCCTGTTTCCATTTCTTGGAGTTTATTTTGCTTAGCCTCATCTTATATAATCATATGTATATAGCTGTTGAGCTATTGTGATCCTCTGATAAATCTATCTTAGACCTTTTTATGTTTATTTAGTAATTGTTTGGTTTTAGAGATATAATGTAAAGTCGCTGACCAAAACATGTAGAAATACCATTTGTTTGTTTTTTTTTGGCCAGTCCTGGGCCTTGGACCCAGGGCCTGAGCACTGTCCCTGGCTTCTTCCTGCTCAAGGCTAGCACTCCGCCACTTGAGCCACAGCGCCGCTTCTGGCCGTTTTCTGTATATGTGGTGCTGGGGAATCGAACCTAGGGCCTCCTGTATCCGCGGCAGGCACTCTTGCCACTAGGCTATATCCCCAGCCCCTAGAAATACCATTTGAAAAGAAGTTTATTTTATAGACACGATCTCTACTGTTCTCCCCACCCCCTAACATCCACATATCAGGGAGACAATGGACCTTTGTTCTCTGTGTTCTAGGCTTGTCTCGCTCAACATTATTTGCTCAAGATCTGACCATTTCCCTGCGAATGCCATTATTTTATCATTTCTAATCGCTGTGTAGAATTCTATTGTGTACAGGTACCACATTTTTTGGATCCATTCATCTTGTGTGGATTTTTTTATGTTTAGATTTAGATCATATTCCAAAGTCTCTCTCATATATATAGAACATTCCAAAATAAAAAAGAAATCTGAAATCTGGAACTCTTGGTCCCAAGAATTTCAAGATGATGGAAAGTCAGGTATATACTAAAGTGGACACTTGTATCTTCCTTTGGAAAGACAGTATTTCCTATTTTTAAATTTATATACTTTTTAATCTTCTTGCGACTTCCTCCCTGATCCCCAAGTTCAGGAAAAGAGTCACTTTTATTAGAATGAGTTACAGATTTGTAAAGGTTGTGAATCACTTTTCTCATGATAAGGGTTACACTATGCCTGAAGGCTATGATACCCTACATTTAGGGGCTTAAGATACAGCTGTGGCCTGGGACTGTATATTCTTACCATCGTGCATGGTATATGAGAACTTAGTACATGTATATTGGATGCAAGGAAGTCTCAGATTTAGCTTATACCTCAAATTATTAGGTATAGGATGACAGAAAGATAAAGGCCAAGTTAGAAGGCCTTCTACCCAGTCTTCTGTGGAAACTAGTGTTCTCTGACGTGTGTGATACCTCCAGAGCTCATACTAGCCTTGTGGAGAAGTCATAAAAGTGAAACTACCAGTTGATATGAGACTTCAAAGAAACTTCACAATGTCATTACCAAATCCCAGAGATAAGCATTGTGAAAGCTCCGTGGTGTATCTTGCTATTTTTGTCTATAGATTGGTAAGAGAGTTGGTGATAGTCTAAGACACCATGATCTTAGGGCACCAGGATCATTTATCTTTTGTGTTCCTTGGGGTTGGTACAGTAAGGTGCAAACACAGTACAGGTTACCTTGTTCCTTGCTTTCAATGATAGGGAATACCTTGTCCTTCCAAGAAACCACACAAAAAACCTAGTCAGGACTTGGAATGGTATCTAGAAAAATGCATGTTGCTTCAGCTGCTTCATCTAACCCTCCACAGGGTATTCTGAAACCACAGCACTTAATTTGGTGGAATGAGTAGTGCTAAAGAGAACTCAAATAGAGTAAGTGAGTTCTTGGTTTCTTCCTTTCAAAAGTGAAGTCAGCTGTTGTTTTGATATGTGATAACTGCTTAGAAATGTGGGAAAACATATTGCCATGGTTTCCCTTCTTTTGTGTCTTTTTTTTTTAATGGAAAGAGCTTCATTTATTTGTACTCTCACAAAATCAGAAGCCCAGTTTGTAAGGCCATTAAAGATTTTTTTTTTTAGGGAAAGTGGCACTGTGTCTTCAAGTGGTAGAGTACTATTCTTAAGCAAAAGAACTCAGGGACAGTGCCCAGGCCTAGAGTTCAAGTCACGTGACTGACAAAAAAAGTTTAAAATCCAAACTGAGAAAAGCTGATGCTGACTGCCAGGTTATAAAGTATGGGTACTCTGAATGGAAAAAAAAAATATCTTACTAGTTATCATTTCCTGCGAGACAGACCACTTTGGGATGGTTGTGCTGCTTTATATGCATTTCAAATTAATTGACACTTGGTTTTGATTAGCAAGTAAGATGTAGATTACATGCTACTTGCTGTTTCTGTGTTTGGGTGATTGAAAACCTTATGATTGTAAATAGTAGACATGCCAATAGAATAAATGACATTCCCTAGAATTTGAAGAGTCTTCAAGTATCAAACTGTGGAAATGTCATTTAGACATTTTAACATTTTATTTGATGTTGACTGAATTTAGGTTGCCTATAGAGTTTTACATGATTTCCTTCCTTAAGGACAATCTATGATCCTTAGCTTTGGCTGCACATTACAATCACCTAGAGAGCTTTAAAAAAATCCCATTACCCAGGTTGTATTCCAGATTAATTAAATCTGTCTCTTGGGGTGTAGTCTTAAAGCTCCCTAGGTGACTTCATTGTACAGTCAAGGTTGAGATCTATTGTTGTAAAGAGAAGCTAAGGGGAAAAAATGGCTTATTTTCACCTAGGTAAGGTGAAAAGTATTTGCAAAGTATAAGGGAGATATTAAATAACTAAGGGGGTGTTCTATAGTAAGAAAACTAAATGATATTCTGAGCAATAAAGGAGATCTAAATAAAGTAATAGAATTTCTGGAGGCAGTACCTTGTTGATGCTGGTGCATAAGTATTTAGACTTTTAAAAGGTTCTTAATTATGTGATATCTTGAAGGCTATTATCTTACATTAGCAGTTGTAATTCATTCATAATAGAAGCACAGGTTGATTATTAAACTAGCAACAACAGAAGATAAATAGTGGGCAATAAGTGTAAGAATGAATGTTGCTCTCTGTTCAAAACTCAACTGTGGGAAGAAAAATATTGTGAAATCTCAAAGTTGTATCTAACACTAAGTAATGCCTACCTGTAGAGTCACTTTAAGAAGTCTTTATGGGTGTTTTGTGGGCAGAATGTTGCCTCCCTGTATGAAGTTGTATGTACATTTGTCAAAAAGTATAAACTTCAAGTGGGACCCTGGTAACTTATACCTATATTCCTGGCTACTAGAAAGGCTGAAAGCAAAAGGGTCCTGATTCAAGGCCAGTTTCATCAGAAAAGTTGAGAGTCTATCCAGAAAATAATCAGCATAAAGCTGGGCTGGCAGTATGGTTTACGTGGTAATGCATTGACCTAGCAAGTCTGAGAACTTAGTTCAAATCTACTACCACCTTAAAAGGAAAATTTTCTAAGGGATTTTCAAGTAATTGTCTTATTAAATAAAATTGCTAGAAATTGAGAAGGACCAGAGCATTTTGACATTTCCTACCAATTCTAAGAATCTGATATTTCTTATGTAGGCAGTAAGGAAAACCCTGTTTTCCTCGAGTTGAATTAACAAATGGAATTAACAGGTTAAGTGGCTTGCATTTGGGAGCTTACTGCTTTGGAAAGGATCACTGATTCTCTGCTTGTAGAAGCAGTAACACAACGCTATAAACTTGGTGGTTTGAATTTAGGCATTTTATAACATTCAAGTTGGTGATGAGTTTTCACAATGAAAATATTACCAGGCTGAGTACTGGTGGCTCAGGGCTGGAATCCTAGCTAGTCAGGAGGCTAAGATCTGATGATGGCTGTTCGAAGTCATCTCGTGCAGAAACGTAAGCAAGACACTTATCTTCAGTTAACCACCAGAAAACTGGAAGGGGCGCTGTGGCTCAAGTGGTAGAGCGCTAACCTTGAGCTGACCGGATCCCCCACCCCCCAAAAAAAAATAAAAAAGAAAGAAAAAAGATCACTGAGGTAGAGGGCTTGAATGATTTAAAAGATATTATTGTTAGTCTAATAGTGGAAATGATATTTAATGTTATTTTCTAGGTGATTGTCAGGATCTGTGTGTGTGTGTGTGTGTGTGTGTGTGTGTGTGTGTGTGTGTGTGTGTGTGTACCTGTCTTTCCTAGTATCCTTTTCTCATTTTCCTTCTGAGATTTTTCTTTTACTGCCTATTAATAATCCCCATGTTAAGGTTAGTGTTCCTTTGTGGAGGATGTTTTTATTCTCTAATAGCTGACATGATATTTAATTTGCTTTTAAAACTGATTAGATGATCGTGTGTGTGTGTGTGTGTGTGTGTGTGTGTGTGTGTGAAAATGTCCTTTTTTCATTTTTCTTCTGAGATATTGCTTTACTTACTATTGGTAATCCAGATATTAAGATTAGTGTTCCTTTGCTGGGGTTGTTTTTAATGTTTGTCCTTCACTTTGTTTCTAGATATGATTTCACTTAAATTTTAATAACTTGTCCCTCACTTATGATCTCAAACAAGTTCCCATCTGGAATGAAAGCTTGATGTGAGGAACTGAATCTTTTTTCCTCACCAGTAGCTAAGGAATTGCTGTAGTCTATTTATTTTGTTATGTCTTACTTGCATTACTAAGCTTTAAGGTTGGATTAGTCACATTTATTGTGTCTTCTATTAATTCAACTATTTACTGAGTCCCTACAATATGAGTTCCATTTTCCAGTGTTCTTTGGACCTGTCATTTCAGCTATTAGATTGGTAAAGATAGCCTTTAAATCATTTAGGCCCTTTGCCCCAGTAACATTTACACCATAGAAATTCATTGCCAACCTGAGGGTTATAAAATAAAAAATATTCAAAACATCAAGTTTACAAAGTTATGTGAAAAGCTTTCTAGGCACAAAGTAGAGACTTGATAATTTTTTTTTTTAAGGAAGGAAGCTCTCAGTTGCAAACTGTGACTAAACTATTAATTCCATTTGAGGAAAACAGTCTTTCTTTACAGTCCCCTTAAGTAATGCTAGAATAATTTATATGTACTTTGTGTGAATGTATCTTTCCTTGTACATCCATTTCTGGGTTATATATTTTAAAGCATGAATCTAGTGTTTTCCCCTATTAACAGTACTATATAATTTTGACTGGTGGTAATACATAATTGTATGATATGTTAATAATTCATAATAATAATTTCTCATGGAGTTAGTTACCTCTTCTTTTTCAAACATTCCTTACTATTATTGTTCTTCCATTTCCTTTCTCTCTTTAAAGATCCTTGTCTAGAACAGCGGGTTTGCTCAGCTTGGCCACTTCATGTGTTAAGTGGGGTGGTTGCTCTAGTACAATTATTTTTGTGATTAGATTGAATCATATGATGTGATCCTCACAGTGCACTACTTAATACACACATATACTCCACTTTAAATTCTAACTTACTATATTCAATCCTTTAGAAGCACAGTATATCTCTTCACTGGATAATTTTTTTACAGTTTTCATCTTGCAGGCATTTTGTATTTATTTTTGAACTTTCATATTTTATTGTTCTCCTTGCATCCAGCCTTTTTCTATAATCTATCCAACTATGGATCTATTAGCAAGCCTTAATTTTTTATAATGGGTCATATTGATTCTACATATTGATTCTACATACTATTTTCTTAATATTGATCCTTTTAGGTTTTCTACATTGATGGCTGAATTGTGTGCTGATGAAGATGGATTCTGCTCCTATCCAGGAGTCATCCCTCTTCTGTGTTACGAGGCATAGCTCTGGTTCTAGTTACCAAAGTGCTTGTCTTGGTCTTATACATACTGGAGAATGTTATTGATTCTCACCAGTGGTTACTGGGATGGATTGTAGGATCGATATTCTCTCTTGTTTAAATAATTATCATCTTATTTTTATTAGATAGGAATTGTTGTTGAATGCTAACAATTTTTTTTCTGATCAGTAGAGATGATTAATTTACTAATGTGTCAGATTTATTGAAGTTTCTTTTATTAAAGTGTGAGCTCCCATAGAATCCTTGATTTTTGTTTGTTTCTTTTTTTTTTTTCGGTTTGGTGCTACTGGGATTTCAACTCAAGATTTTATACTTGCAGTGTAGGTGTCCTACCACTTGAGCAATGCCTTTGGCCTTTTTATGCTTTAGTCATTTTTCATATTTAGTCTCACATTTATGTCTGAGCTAACCTTGACCTCAAGCTCTTATTTATGCTTTCCGAATAGCTCAGATGACATTATTATGGGGCCCAGCTTTTTATTAGTTGAGATGCAGTCTTATACACTTTTTGTCTAGACATGCCTTGAACATCCTCCCAGTCTCTGCCTTCCAAGTAGCCAGAGTTGAATATTTCTAGATTTTTCAGTATAATAATAGGGGATTGAATGCATTTTCACTTTCTTGCTACCTTTTAAGTTGTCTATAAATGTTTTTAAATCATAATTCTCCCTTTTAAGAAATATTCATTAAAATTTACAGATTTACCTGTTAACTTTATAAATTTTGTTTCATAGAACAACAATCACTAGTGTATGCTTTTGTTTCTTTCTTTGTCTTTTTTAATTTTTAAGGTCAGTGGGGACTAAGAGACTAGTTCTTTCTCCTAACTCTTTGGTTCAGGTACTTACTTTATTTTGTGCTGTGTGATGAGATAATGAAAATATATAAAGCTATGAATTTACCTCTCAGTTTAGCATTTATTTGTGTGCTGCATTGTAAAATTAATTTATTGTTATTATTAATATTGTTATTGTTTTGGTGATGGTGGTGGTTATGGGCTTGAAATCAGGGCCTGGGCGCTGTGCTTGAGTTCTTTTTGCTCAAGGCTAGTGTTCTACCACTTTGAGCCACAGGACCACTTCTAGTTTTCTGGTGATTAATTGTAGATAAGGGTCTCATGGACTTCCCTGCCTGGGCTGGCCTCAAAGTGTAATCCTCCAATCTCAGCCTCTGGAGTAGCCAGGATTACAGGCGTGAGCCGCCACTGCCCAGCTCATGAAATGTATTTTTATTTAAGCCTTTTATGTTATTTCATCCATTTATTCTTCTTTATCCTCCTTGACCAGATAGTGAATTAGAAGAGTAGTTTAAATCTTTCAGTGGCTGAAGGGTTACTTTCTCCTTAGGTTTCTGGTCTCGTGTTGATGCAAGTTTACTGAAGCTTTCTTAGCATTGTAGTATATAGTTAACTTTAAATTGTCCATCATAAATCAGTGTATATTTTAACTTTAGGATTAAAAATTTGTTAAATAGCCTACAAATAGTATTATTGTTCTAGTCATATTTATCTGTCATTAACTAAATTATCTTACATATAGAATTATTTTATATTTCTAGCCATATTCAATTCAAATTTGGTAGTAGATTCAATCATTATAGATATATAAAATCTATACTTATAAACAGTAAAAAGTATCGCCCTTTTATCTAGTTAACATGTACATTAGTTGAAGGCTCTACTTGGTTTGGATTTACCAAAAAAAAGCTACTTTTTTAGATATGATATCACTCCTAGCCACCTATATACCATATGAAATATAATAAGCATATCCACCTATGTATGTACCTGTGTGTATAAACAAATTTGTTGATTATTTTATATTGAGCCAAATTATTTTATTTGCCTGGTATTCGTCATACTGGGGTCTGAACTCAGGGCCAGCCCTCCAGCCCAGTTTGCTTTAAATTTTTTTTTTTTTTGATAGCATCTCCTTTTCCTGGCTGACCTTAGATCATGATCTTCCTACCTCTACCTCTTGATTAGAGGTAGGTGTTCACCATCATTTCTGGCCCATGCAAATTATACCAGTATTTCTGCCTGATCTTCATTTTACTAAGGAAGTTTGAAATATTTTATTACTCATCATTGACTATTTTTTTTTTTTCCCCAGTCCTGGGCCTTGGACTCAGGGCCCGAGCACTTCCCTCGCTTCTTATTGCTCAAGGCCATCACTCTGCCACTTGAGCCACAGCGCCACTTCTGGACGTTTTCTATATATGTGGTGCTGGGGAATTGAACCCAGGGCTTCATGTACACAAGGCAAGCACTCTTGCCACTAGGCCATATTTCCAGCCCTGATTTTTTTTTTATTTTATTGCTTTCCAACTTGTGTACAGTTTTCTGTTTCTCTTGGATTTTATGTTACGTGTTTTGTTCTAAGAACTGTAATTTGCTTATGAATAGAAAGGAAGTACAGGGACATTTTGAAAAGTGCTTCTTTAATGACATTCTCAGGGGAGATTGGGATACCTGTGTTTCATGGCATTTCAGCTGTCTGCTCCTGGTGCTGAGGATAGATATAGTCATACAGTACCTGTCTCCTTGACTCATGGTTCTGCTTACTCTTTTGATTCCAGGGGCAGATCACATGTGTTTTAGGAGGCTTCATCTCTGATTTCATTCATGTCTTACAAAGGAAGTGGACATTTCCTTTGGAAATTGGGCTATTGTTTTATCTCTGGTATATAGTATTGTCCTTTAAAAAATACAGCATGTAAGTTTTCTGGATGTACATGGAGAAAAGAAATTCTACCTCAAAACATGCACTTTTTTTTTGTCTTTTCTTTTTTGGTACTGGGGATCGAACCCAGGACGTTGCACTTGCTAGGCAAGCGCTTTGCCACTGAGCTACATTCCAGCCCACAAAGCATGCATTCTTACTACTTCAAATTTAGGGAAATGTGTTCCAAATTTTATTTAAAGAGATGAATCTTAGTTTGGTTCTAAAAAACTAAAATGCATACTGCTTTAGTTAGAAAGGCTTAAAAATGCTGAATTTCCTGAAAAAAAAAATAAAACCAACCCTGAAATGTAACAAGACAACTGTAGCCTACATGTGCAAATCTCTTGTTTCCTTAAGCTGAAGGATTGCTCAGTAGTAAGTAGGGGGATTGTGAGAAAATCCATTTTTATTCTCTCATCCCTTCTTCAACTAGGTCACATCTACTTTTGCATGTTTTACATAAGGAGCTTCTATTTATAGATTCCTCTGAAGACATAAAACTTCTATTTATTTGTAATGAAAGTCATCATTTTGGAATAGTATGTTATAAAATGAGAGGAAGTTTATAATGCCCAAATGATGGTGAAAAATAAGGTAGATGATTCAAGTATATAATGCCATAATAACTGATCATCATAATATCATAAACTTGCTCAAGGTTTAGAATAATTATGCTTTATTTCTTCTTCTTCTTTTTTTTTTTTTTTTTTTTTTTGCCAGTCCTGGGCCTTGGACTCAGGGCCTGAGCACTGTCCCTGACTTCTTCCTGCTCAAGGCTAGCACTCTGCCGCTTGAGCCACAGCGCCGCTTCTGGCCGTTTTCTGTATATGTGGTGCTGGGGAATCGAACCTAGGGCCTCGTGTATCCGAGGCAGGCACTCTTGCCGCTAGGCTATATCCCCAGCCCTATTTCTTCATTTTTTGTGTTTGTGTATGTGTGTATGTGAGGAAGAGATAGAGAAAGAGAGAGAGAGAGACAGTGAGAGAGAGAGAGAGAATGAGAACTAAGGCTTGAACTAGGGCCCATTACTCTTGCTTGGCTTTTGGACTCAGGGCTGGTTCTCTGTACACCTCTACTTCTGGCTTTTTTTTCTGTTTAATTGAGATAAGATCTCTTGGATTTGTGCCCAGCTAGAATCCTTGGTTTTGAGCTAGTGTGTGTGTGTGTGTGTGTGTGTGTGTGTGTGTGTGTCCTGGGCTTGAACTCAGGCAGAAGTGTCCCTGAGCATTTTTGCTTAAGGCCAGCACCCTGCACTTGAGCCACAGCTCCACTTCTGGCTTCTTTTTGGTGCTTACTTGGAGCTCAGTGTCTCATCGACGTCCCTGCCTGGGTTGGATTTGAACCACAGTCCTCAGATCTTATCCTTGTACGTAGCTAGGAGTACAGGCATTAGCCACTGGCACTTAGCTTCTATTTTTTTTAATTGTTACTATTAAGGAGTTCTCTAAAGGGGTTATGATTCCACAAGTCAGGTAATGAGTACATTGTCTCTTAATGTCACCCCTTCTTTCACTTTCCCCATTTTACCCCTCCCGTCCCCACCCATAAGTTGCATATTCATTTTTCACATAGTATATATAGAGTATAGTGACCACATTTGCTTGCCCTTCCTCCCTTCATTCCTGTGCTTCCCTCTTATCTCCTTAAATAATAAGAAAATAAAAATGAATATGTTTCTATTTCCTGGAATTTGTCTTGGTGAATAGTATTTTAGAGTTCAGAGGAAGTAGGCCTTTGGATTCCTCCCCTCAGTATATTCTACATTAGTCAGTTTGTTTGTGAAGAAATGCATAGAGCTCTGTACAAGTTATCATATCCAGTAGTATTTTCGATCCAGCTCTCACATATAAGAGAAAACATGCACTGTTCTTCTCATTGAACTTGTCTTACCTCACTTAACATGATTTTGAACTTGATTTCATCCTCTACTTTTTAATCTCTTTCAACAATTGAAGAGATAGGTGAGGCGAGGTTATGTAATTTAATTGAACAGATTTTTTCTTCTAAGTTAATTCTGATATTGAGTCCTGGTCATTCAAATAAGTAGATTGCTTGATGCTCAGAGGAAAGATTTGGACACATGAGTAGAACTTGAGAGTTTTCTTATGGGTGATAATTAACCATGACCTTAGATGAGATAGCCTAAGCAAAGAGACCACAGCAAGAAGATTTTAATGAGTAGCCTTTAAAAAAAAGAAACCTTCAAGATTTAAGGCAGGAGAAAAGACTAAGATGACAGGGGAAGTAGAAAATGAACAGCTTGGTATACAGGAAGAAAAGAAGGATGGTCTATGTCACAGAAACTAAGGAAAGGAAAATTTAATAGATGGAGGAGAAAGCAGTATCCAGTGGTCCTGCTAGGTCAGGAAAGACAAGAGTTGAACTGTTAGTCAGATTTAGTGATAAGGAGATGACCCACAACAGTTGGTGGAAATAGCAACCCATTTTAAGTTCAGATTCACGCAATCTACTTTTTTACATATTGACATTCTTAAGCTTTGGATTTTATATTCAGAATTCAGCCTTTCTTACTTTAGCTGGTGAACAGCTTGAGTTTTCACTTGGTGGCTTTGCCTTCCAACAGTCAGGCTTCGGCAGTGTTGCTCTTTGTATAGATTTTTTTCAGGGGGACAGAGACTGTATAAATATAAATGTATGAACCTACATGCATATTTGTTGTACTTTGGTTTTATAGAATGAATTAAAAATTAATCACAGATAGGTTTCAAAGTGTGATATAATTGCGAGAAAGATCATCAAGTAGGCTGCCAAGGGTATGGTCTTTGACATTTATTGAGTACCTATGAAATTCAATTGCTTTCATTTCAATTGTAAAATTAAGAAGCGACCTTAAAGAGCTTCTGCAAGTCCTGGAGTATATACCTTTAAAAAATGGAATGAGACTAGGTTGCTCAACAAGATGCATTGAAGGTTATGTGAAGTAATTTCTGAAAAGCACTTCATGTAGATAGTGCTTGCCTGGGGGTAGATTTCAAAGTATTTCTTTTCTTTAAAATTTTCCTAATAACTTACATGCAGGGGAAAACATTTCCCTCTATAAAACATTTCAATTTAGTCAACAAATCTTGAGACAATATTATTGTTTTGGACAAAACCACACTTTTGAAGCTGATAGGAGGAGATGAATGATCAATAAATACATGGCAAGAATCTACATTTCTATTAAGGGGTAGTGGTGGTGGAGAGGCATTGGCATCACAGCTACTTGGAATAGGATGTCTAGGGCAAGCATCACAGAAGTAGCTATTGAACAAGACTTGAATCAAGTGAAAGATTAAACCGTTTGGAAATGGGAGAAGGGAGGAAGAACACCTAAGATAGTATTCACACTAAGTACAAAATGTCCAAAGGTGGAATATCTATTGCATTTCTAATAAAGAATAGCAAAGAGATCTGTGATGACTATACAGGAGTTTCTATGGCTAGCATATGTAAATTCTTTAGGGTGGTAAAATGCGGACTCATAATGTGATGGTGAGCTACTAGAAGATTTCAAACCGATCCAAGGAATGATCTGACTAAGATTGCAAAATGATCTTTTTGTCTGATCTAAGAATCAACACCCCACAACACTTGGGGAATGGGGTTGGTGCTGGAGGGAAACAAATGAGAGGGATGGGATTGTAGTCACACCATCTAGTGGGCAAGAGTGGAAGCAGGAAGGCCTAGTTCAAGTTTGATAGGGTAGTATAGCCTAGGAGGTGATATAGACTTTAGGAAATGTTTACTCAACGTTACTTAACTAAACTACTAAATCTATAAGGAGCAATAGGGCATAGCTGGGCTATTTTGAGATACTAACGTGACTACAATATTTAAGCTACTTTACTAAAATAACAAATACACTGGTGTGGCTAAATGTCACACACTTGCAGAGTTTACAACAGAAAGCAGTAGTGTCCTACTGTTCTTCTCATTTTCATTCTTAATTATTAAAGTTTTTAGTTCTTCTAGAAAATGTTTTATAAATAAAAGAAAAAGGTCTATGCCACTTTTCTTCTTATTATTTTTTGCCATACTTGGGCCATTGTTTCCTGTAGAGGGTGCAGGATGGGAGAGTCCATGCATTTGCCCAAGCGTCTGCCCACTCCCTTTCCACTTGCATTATGGCTACTGATGACTGCTTACAGACTTTCCAGTGGATGTACAGTATGAGCTCCCCTTCTAGTAGGCAGTAGTTTTTAGTTGGGCCTATGGCTGTCTGACTGCAGGCATTGCTCGCCTCTGCCCCTTTTCTTAGAAATGGAAGTAAACTTGTTTGTCTATAGGAGATGTGACTCATGAACACAACCCTGGCAAACACAACACAGCTGTGTTACTTCTCTCACATGAGAACAGGGCAGGGACCCCCATGAAAGCATCAGTCTTCTTAAAATTTCAGGGGTGCTGTGATTTTGTTTTTTTGTTTTTGTTTTTTTTTTCCAAATTTTTATTATCAAACTGATGTACAGAGAGGTTACAGTTTCATACGTTAGTCATTGGATACATGTCTTGTACTGTTTGTTACCTTGTCCCTCATACCCCCCTCCCTCCTCCCCCTTTCCCTTCCCCCCCCGAGGTGTTCAGTTGATTTTTCACCAAACAGTTTTGCAAGTATTGCTTTTGTAGTTGTTTGTCTTTTTTTACCCTGTGTCTCTCAATTTTGGTATTCCCTTTCAATTTCCTACTTCTAATACCAGTATACACGGTTTCCAATATACTCAGATAAGATTACAGAGATAGTGTAGGTAACAACCACAGGAAGGTGATACAAGAACATCATCAATAATAGAAGCTACAGATACACATGGGAAGTTGAAAGTAGTTACAACTGTGATATAACAATAGTTTCCATAACATGGAGTTCATTTCACTTAGCATCATCTTATGTGATCATAAGGGTATATCTATTGGGCTCTTGTGATGCTCTGCTATGACTTGCCTAAACCTGTACTAATTATTCCCAATAAGGGAGACCATAGAGTCCATGTTTCTTTGGGTCTGGCTCACTTCACTTAGTACAATTTTTTTAAATGGAAGGTGCTGTGATTTTGTTATAGACTTTGGAAGATAGTCCTGAGACTGCTGAGGTTTGTCCGGGAAGAGAGGAAAATGGGACTTGCCAGACTAGGAACAAGTGCATGGCTTCAGTGATTGTCCTAAAGATGTGTCAGTAAGGGATTTGAGGTCACTCAGGACCCCACACTTGTCCCAGCTCTTCGTGCAGGTAGACTGAGCCAAGAGGCTAAACTCTGGCTAGTGGTGTCTGAAAGGAAGTGATGCCTACAAAGCTAGGGGACCATCTCAGAAAAGGAAGGGCCATACTGTCCCTGATCTCCTTTTTTTTTCTCCCTGGCTAGAATATCAGTCGCAGGAGTCTCAGTAGAATATCAGTAGCAGGAGACAGAGTAGCTATGTAATGAGTTCGTGGCTTCTTCTACTTGCTAAGGATAGCAGAGCAATAAGTTAGGAGTTTGGGATCCTGATAGCTCTGCAAAGGACTCCATACCATAAATCTCAAACCTCTGCGAGAAATACAAGTTTATAAATGGGTTAGTTTATGTGAATTTACTTAATTTTAGGTACTTGTTACAGTTGATCTTGGTTATATCTATGTTCTAACTAGAATTGACTGTCATGTAAGTAGTATACGTGTTCTTTTATTTTCTTGTTCTTTTAGCCATAGACAAAATGTCCCTACTTTTCCTGCTGACAGTGATAATTGCCCGCTTGAGAATCAGTTTTTCTACTTTCTGGCTGCAGTGTTTCAGTTCTAGGTGCGATATTCTCTGTTGTAGCTTCTCTTGCAGCTACATGGGGGGCACATGACTACTGTTTTGATACCTGAAGCAGGAGACAGACATTGTTAGTATTGCACCTTCTCTCAACTCTTCCACATTTAGGGCAGTTGTGTCTGGAGCCTTAACAACCATTTTGTGACCTGAGGAGAATGCAAAGGGGAATTCTGAGGATGAGACACGTAAGTCTGAAACCAGCCAATACTACATGTATGGAGGCCTTTTCCTGTGAAAAGAATACAGCCTGATTATTTATTGCCTGATTATCTTACTGATAGTTACAGTAAGATATCTACATGTAGCCAGGTGCCAGTGGCTCATGTCTGTAATCCTAGTTACTCAGGAGGCTAAGATCTGAGGGTCATCATTCAAAGTCAACCTGGGCATAAAAGTCCTATTGAGACTCTTACCTCAATTAACCACTCAAAAACTGGAAGTGGAGCTATGGATCAAAGTGGTAAACTGCTATTCTTGAACAAAAGAGCTCGGGGATAGTGCCTGGGCCCTGAGTTCAAGCCCCACAACTGACAAAAAAAAATAGTTACATGTGAGGCTTTTGATTCTATGAATGGAAAGTGACTTAATGAATTTTACACTATAAAGACTTCCTGCTCTCTGCTATACAACCACATAATATGTTTTGGTTACATTTCATTTTATTTCCTCACCCACATTTATCTCCTTTCATTGTCTCCTTAAATACTTCAAAGTATAAGTTTGTGGTTTCCACTGGGGATGATATTTCTACTTTGCTGATTTTTAAGAAGAAAAAAATAAGTGGTAGAAATAGTTTTGGTTTACTCAGTGGTCAGAAGTTGCTACTGGTATTTAGTGGATAGGATCAATGATTCTAGAAGTTTTGCAAAGCAATCATGAAGATTTTTACCTCATCTCTTATAATATTGCAATATCCTTTATATTAAAGGAAAAAGGTAATTATTTGAGTCGAGATTATAATTGTTTATAAAATTCAGAATGTATTTAGTGTGCTTTCATATACAGAATTTTGTTTAGATATGCAAAGAACTCCCAAATAAATTGAGAGAAAAGTGAACCTTATTTTGTTGGGGACTGTCTAGAGAATTGCTCACCATTTTGGAAAATAATGTCACCAACAGCAATGATGCTTAAGATATTTGTTTTCCCAATTCAGGATGCATGTGTCAGCCTTCATTTTCAGTTGTCACATTCTTCTTGATTCTATGGGTATATACAAAAACTATTTAGCCTTTATTTCAAAATGTCAAAAATAAAGAATGGTGCTGACAACATTCAGTAAAATATTGCCTAACTTCCCTGAACCCAATTATATAAGTTGGTGTCCACATCTAGTTTATTTTGTCTTCTCTGATCAGTTACGTGTAAACATGTCTATACTGAAATGCATGCTATTCTATAGTTTGTTTATATTCCTGTATTATGTATTTACATTTTTAACATGTCTGTGGCAGATAATATACTTACCAATTTTATTTCTGTATGGAAAAAGGGTTATTATTTATTTTTTGTAAAGGAGGGGCTTGTCAATTAGGACTCAACAGGAGATGGTTGTTACACTCCAAGTGACAGCTTACGCATTGTAGAGTGTGACAAGACTGTGAGAATCCAGGGAGAGTGAAACAGTCACAGATTGACTATGAAGAGAAAACATGTGTGCTCTTAGGGCTACGTGGGTAAAAGAAGGGAGCTGTGGCCAGAATGGGTGGAACTGCCACCATGGAAGAAAGGTTTAGTGATAAAGTTGGGGCTCCAGTGAAGAAGCCACAAGCTCAGACCCTGTATGACACTGCCAAAGGTTTACATACCTCATCCTTCCCTTTGATTCCATCCTAGCACCTCACTAAAAGAGAAACTCAGGAAGCTGACACACACAGATACTTATGACAGGGATGCTGTATGTGATTGGGATGGAGAATCACTGTTCTAAAAACTATCATTAATCTATCTAATGTTCTCACCCTTCTCAATCCCCACCCCTGTCCTTCCTGTAGCTGTCTTCTGCCTTGCTCTAATCTGAACTAGTGCCTGAACAGATGTTGAGAGTTGTCATTCTCTCTCTATAATTTGTATGGATTGGAATCACTGTTTTCTGCTTCAGACATTCTGTAGAATCTTTTCACATGTACCTTTGTGAAAAGAAGGATGTGATACATTTTCTGATTTGATGTAGGTTGGTGGGTGGGGGTTTTGAAGTGAGAATAGACTTCTGAGTTGAACTTATTCTGCCTCAGTTTTGAACACTGTCTTCCCACTATCTAGTACTGCTAATAGAAAGTTTGAGTATGGTTTAATCTATTTTTAAATGACCCTCCCCTCCATTTAAAAACAAACTTTCAATGTTTTTGTCTATGTCTTTGCATAGTCTAAAATGTTTAAGGCGTTCCTTTTTAGCTTTTAGCCTAAACTAGAGCTTAAGCTCTGGATCGCATGCTTACTCAGCTTGGTTATTTGTCCACCACTTGAGCCATGCCTTCAGCCCAGGTTTGTGCTGGTAATTTTGGAGACTGAGTCACTATGCAGATTTTTCTGTGCAGGCTGGCTTTAAACCATATTCCTTCAGATCCCAGTTTTCCTAGTAGCTTGGATTGTAGGCATGAAAATGCTGGTGCCTAGCCCCTTTTACTTTTTTTTTTTTAATTGTGCAAGGCACAGTCTCTAACTTTTAAGGAAATTAAGATGAAGGGAAGCCAGAAATGTAAAAAATGTTTGCCATGGTAAGGGTGTGATGGGTTTTTGAAGTCCTTCTGCTGTCTTTTCTGGCGCACTTAGTAATCTCTAGATGTTTTACTTGGATGAATTTTCTACTCCTACTCCTGATGTTTTGTATTCGGATTTAAACTCAGGGTTTTGTCCTTGCTATCTGCCTTAGCCATATTGCCAGCTCGCTAGTCATTCTCTTAAAATTGTTATTAACAAGCAAGTGTGTCCACCAACCTCTTGCTTTAGTTTTGGTGTACAGAGTGATATAGTCTGATCTGGAGAATCAAAGAGTATTATGATAGTGAATTTACTTTATGTTTTACCTATTTACCTCATGTTCTAATTTTCTGTTTCTAATTTTCATTTTATCTTTGATTCTTGTGCATAATAATGGAGTTATTAACAGGAAGAAGACCGATAGATTTAAAACAACGTTGGTATCATGAAATACAAAGTCTGCCTGGCCAAAGGAGTTTCAAAAGAAACTTGTTGTTCAGCGGATTTTTTTTTTTTTTTTGGCTCAGGAGCATTAATCAGGCATTGCACCCATCATGATTGGAGTAAAAACCAAAAGGTTCTCATTCATGCTAATTATCCAGTTCTTTTTAATATATGAAAACTATGTTCTATCAATCATTTAAAAAGTTTAGGGTAGTTTTTCTTAATGTAAAGTATTACACACTTTTGCCTAGCCCAAACCTTGTCAAATATTAAGTAATTTTAGGAGTAAAGCTATAGTATGGGGAATCAGGAATATATTCTGAAAAAAAACAACGAAAAACAAAATAAAAAAGAATTTGTGAGGTATATATTAAAGTCATATAGCGATGTAAATCCATGGGCAATATTGACGTTAAAGTGGCTCAATTCCTTTTTTTTTTTTCCTGCCAGTCCTGGGGCTTGAACTCAGGGCCTGAGTATTGTCCCTGGCTTCTTTTTGCTCAAGGCTAGCACTCTGCCACTTGAGCCACAGTGCCACTTCTGGCTTTTTCTATATATGTGGTGCTGAGGAATCGAACCCAGGGCTTCATGTATACGAGACGAGCACTTTACCACTAGGCTGTATTCCCAGGCCATGCTCTTCCTTTTATGTGAATGGCTTTGGGACCCTGCTTCTTGGCCTATCAAGTGTAATGGCTCCAGTAGATACCAGCATCTATGTCCGCCCCCAAATGCTGAATGTGTGACAGTGAGAACATTTTAACTTTTTATGAAGCAGCTTCTTTTAGTCTTCCTAAAGTGAACTTGCTTTTGCACATTTGCTTACATAATACACATTTTTTTTTCCTCATCAGGGACCTCAACAGCCCTCAATATCATCATTTATTTCAGAAATGCAATATTGTTGTTCCAAGGCCTTGAAACCTCACAGTCCTTATATTGTCAGGAAAATATAGAGTTTAAAATGTCAACTATACAGAATGTGCCTGAAATATTAATGCTTATCAGTTTCCCCAATGTTATTTAGAGAATAAAGGTTAAAATGTAAGTGATAAAGCACATATGGCTTCTAAAAAATGAGTAGGATTGACACTTTCAAGGCTTAGAAGTTTGAGCTCATCTTATTTCTCTTTTTACATTTGCTCAAACAGTATAGACAGTCTGAACAAGATCATACAGTTAGCTGATGATAATGTTAAAGTTTCAACTTAGCTTTCTGGGTCTACAAATCCTTGAATCTTGGCCTGAGGAATTTCCTACGATTTTTTTTCCTTGAAAATTAAGATAGCATTGTTTTTCATACTAAAGCTCTTATTCACATTGACATATTCTATCACAGTGAATTTGAGAATATATTAAGGACAAATCATGTATCCCTGAAGCAAGATTGCACACAGTTCAGGACTGTTATATACCAGATCTGTAGTCCTAGCTACTCAGGAAGCTGAGATCTGAGGATTGTGATTCAGAGCCATCATGAATAGGGAAGTCTATGAGACTCTTATCTCTAATTAACCACCAAAAAGATGAAAGTGGAACTGTGGCTCAAGTGGTAAAGTGCTAGCCTTGAGTGAAAAAGAGAATGGACAGTGCCTCGGCCCTGAGTTCAGAGTTCAAGCGCTACTTGAACACACATACACAAAGATACACATACATACACACACAGATGCACATACATACGCACAGACTAATAGAAAATAAAGAATATTTTAATGGTCTTCAACAGTGGCTTTGTGAAGAGAGTTACTTAGGATTACTTGGGAAACTGTTTAACAGGAAATCTTAAACTGTCAGATTCTCATAATTAGAATTGCAAGTTCTCCTAAGCTGTAATAGTTTAAGTGCCAAGGGGATTATTGATCTCAATAAACACCTACTGTAATGTCTCCTCCTTGTTGATCCCACTCTCTTCCCCCAAGTAGCATCAATCCACTTAGAGAGGTCACCATCGTTGAACAAGTAACTCAAACTAAATGTCTTCTCTGCTTTTTCCCATTTTACTGCCTTTTGTGTGTTTATTTCATATATCTCCAGGCTTTTAATGCATATTTTGTGAGTATAGAAATGAGAAACAGAACTAGGCTCCATGCCTCTCACTGTCAATGGCTGCTCCCTTCCCCTCTTCCTCTCCATAGTTACAAGAAGAACTGGATTCTAGGCCAAATTCTGATAGGTAACTCTATTACTAATACTGAAATGATCCCACCCTGAAATTAGCAACCTCTTTCTCTAGGGTCTTGCTTTTTATTTTTCATTTTCCCCTTAACCAGAGTTTCTCTTCAGCCCCACCTAGACCAGATGAGGATCAAAGTCACAGAGGAAAAAAGCTTTCTGGCTCCGCCATAAACTACTTCCTCCCCAGGCACAAAGGCTTTTAAGTAATTTGAATCCTTTTATAGGTTATATTTGTATGGGTTATATTTTCATATGTAACAAGTCAGTAAACATAATCTGATCTTTTGGGGTCTTACACAAATGTAATGATGTTCTTTTATACTCTCAGTTTCAAGGACACAATTCCTTTTTGAATTAAACTAAGTGGTGTCTAACAGCTGTAGTGCTAAAGCAATGTTTTCATGTTAGTAAGAGTACCTGTCCCCTGGGGTCACTTTAACATTTCCTTTATATCAAATGCTTATGCAACACAATATAACCTTAAGTGTTTTTTTATAGAACCTTTGCACCTACAGGAAGCTCAATTGTCTAGTGTTGTTTTCGCGTACTGTTTATCTGCAATGATAAGAAGCATAGCTTCCAGAATGCTCACTGAAGTCTCTCTTGTCCTTGCATGTGTGTGACACACTTTGTTCTGGCATAGATAGATAGTGCAATTCTGGAATGTCCTTTGTATAAATGTTCTCTAGCAAGCATGGGTAGCATTTTCATCCAGATATCTCAGTGGTTCAAGTTTCTCTTGATTACATGTTTGTTCATGTATCTTCTCTGCTATGATTTTTTTTTCATTATGATAGGCTGTGAGTTGAAGACTGGTAAGAGTTAGGACCAACCCCCTGACTCTCTAGGACATTGTCCCATGAGTTTGTATAGCCTGAAGACTATTTGGTGGTGAATAATTGCCAAATAGGCTCTTTGAAGGGAAAACTAGTCTTTTCTACCAGCAATCCAGACATCTCAGGGAGCTTTGGCACTTTTTCATGGGCTCCAGAGAAGTGGCAGCAGAACACTGAAACCATGGAACACAATACATGATCCTACAACGCTCACTCTACCTGCTTTTCTCCACACCCTTTTTTCTTCTTCTCCTATCCTCTCTGTCCCCATCCAGTTCCCTTGAGGACAATTTGCTCTGAATGGTGCAGATAATATAGAATGATACCCAAGACTTTATCTGACAGAATTATGTAGACATACATTCATTCTTTTGATGTAAGGAGTGTAAAGAGGATGTAAGATACTGTAAAAACCTAAAGGGCCAATATGATTCTTCTATATGGTGCATAGGTTACCAACTGCAAGAAGTCTTTTCTACCTAATGAGCTAAAAGAGACGAGGGAGCCAAGGAGGAAGTAGGGCCCCAGGGGTGAGCAGAGCCCAGGATTCACAGCCATTCAATGGTAATAGGATCTGTGGAGTGGAAAGCACATAGGGCAGCAGAGCAATGGAGTCTGAGATATGGCTAATCTGGTAATGCCACAAAAAAGGGAGAGGTGGAAATTCCTTGACTTTGTCTCACTTCATCTATCCAATCTCCTGGTAGTCATCCCATCCAAATCAGAAGAAAGCTGTCAGGGAAGCCTGACGTGTCATTTGCAAAGGTGAGCATTGGGCTAGGGAAGCCCAAGCATTGATGGTGATGCACAGGTAGGGGACTTGGCATTAAGGTAGCGTAAGTGTGAAGACTGCACATCTGTCCACAGGCAGGAGTACGCAGTAGACTTTTCATCTTGCTTTCTTCAAGTCCTATCATGCCCCATCCTTTCTCTTCACTAAACTGTCTCTAAACAGTATCATTGTATGACAGTGATCTTTGGACACACAAGTCAGATTGCTTCTATGGGTAGCATTTCTGGTGGATTCCATGGCACCCCAGTGAAAGAAGTTTACAGTGGCTCACCAGTCCTTGTAGGACCTGCCTACTCTTTCTCTGCAGCCTCATCTCCTAACTATTTCTTGTTTACCCTCTGCACTTCTGCTATAGTTACCTCCCAGGCAGTTTGTGAAATATTCACTTTGTACTTACTGTTCTTTGTTTTTTGAATGCTTTAATCCCCAAGGACTCCTTTCTCTCCTCCTTCACCTTTCTTTGTTCAGCCATGGACATAGTGATGCTCTCCTCACTTTCTACTTCTACCCAACCACAAACTTGCTACTTTCCTGTTTGATTTTATTTTGTTTTGTCATCACCTCCTAATATGCTACGTAACACTTACTATCTGCTCCATACACACATGCGTGAGCATGTGCACGCACACGCACATACACCGAGTGATGTGAATTGCAGGAAGGCTGGGATTTGCTGCTGGGACGGTGAATTGTTGTGCACAGAGTAACACCTGGCACATTATCACTGAGTGCCTGAATTCAAGAGACACTGAATGACTCTTCAGATATTTAATATTTCTCTTCCCTAATCCTTTTCTCTTGCCTTAATTATATTTAATGTGATAACAATAATTTGTCAACTTGCTTTTAATGAGTCCTTCCAAAGTGTTTAATTTTTTTGGCAGGAAAAAAAACAACCCATGTAACCGATTTACCATTCTAATTTGTGAGGTAGTGAAGTTGTCTAGATTCTAAATTCAGACCTGCTGCTTGGTAGCAATTTGGTCCGAGACTGACACCTCAGTCTCCAGCCTGTAATAAAGAAATAATAACTGTACCTACTTCAATGGGATTATATTAAATTCATGTGTGTAAAGCACTTTAGTCTTTACAGAAAGTACTCACTGTGCCATAGCCACTTGTGGTAGTGTTGGTTTTATGCGCTGGGACAACCAGAAAAAGGTGCCCTTTGGTCTTCTGGCATGAGAAGCATCAATGGCAGATTATGTAGCTTTGGTCCATCTGTGTCCACCTGCTTTCTGTGGGATCCTAGCTGGTGATTGGGTATAGAAGAGATGAGAAAGCAGACCCATTTCTGTAAATTGTTGGAATGTTCTGTGGGTGACTTTAGATTGAGGAATCCTTGTTGGCCTGGGTGAAGCTCTTTGGGGACTGTATTGACCTTCAGTCCTCCTTTCCCTTTTTGCCTCCCAGTGCATCATGCCTGAACCTGCTTTTGTGGATGCTCCTTGCCTCTCCTGCTTCCTCCTCCACAGTGTCTGTAGCTTCTCTAATCTTGTCTTTGTGTCTGCAGCCTGTTGACCCAAACTGTTGCACATGATATTGAAATGAGAGTAGGCCACATTGACATGAGTTGAGAAGACAGTCATGTCATTGTAGGCATGTGACTTCACTGTTCCAAGTGAGGATGAAAGTGTCTGGCCAGAAAGAGCTCACTAGTTGCCATGTGCTGGGAAAGGTAGGACTGTTGCCAAGGAGAAGGAAGAACATCTGGTAAGTCTGTGAATGTCTCATTGGCCATCATTGGCTTGATTTCTAGTGAGAGATAGTAGCTTTTGGAATTGAATGTTTCCTGAAGGCAAAACACTCCCGCTTTTTAATTCTTTCTAGCATCAGTCACAGTGCCTGTTTAAAGTAGTCCACACATAAGCGCTTAATAAAAATGTGTGAAACTAACATTCCTTAAGTGCTGGACTCTATTTTCACTTTGCTTAGGAAGCAGGGATAGGTGACAAAGACACTGCTGAGCCCTGGGAACAATGTCAGCAATTGAGGGTCTCTGGAGGTCAGGGACTTTGTGACTTCAGTAGAGGAACATCTTTGGACCTCTAAAGCCATGGCAGTTATGATGGCCCAAGTACAACAGTTGCAAGCATGCAGAAGTTATCTGTGCTATGAATACTTTTTAAGAGGCCTGGAAAAATTTAATAAATTTAGTAAACAATGAATCAATTAGATTTGTGCTTATGACAAACTAGTGGGTGGCAGCATGTTTATTAATCACTGGATGTCCAAATGTCTGGGTTGTCGCTACATAGCTTCGTAACAATGCAGGTTTAGCCTGAATCTCTCACTGAGATGAAAGCTGTAGGTACGGAAAGTTGAAAGGTTTAACAGTGATTCGTCAGCCTGCCTGGAACTTTGGAAAGCTGATTCCATGTTCATGCATCAAAACTCAGGAGAACATGAAACGTTCTTGCAAAGTATTTCAGAAGCATTATTTTCCTTTGTGAAGTATTCAGAAAGATAACTTTTGTGTGAGGTTTTTCAGGTTTCCTTTTTCTATCATCCTTATCTCCTGGGAGATTCTTAAAGGTGCTGGGTTGCTTTAGTGTCTGAAAACTCAGAGAGGATATTGCATTTTGCACATAGATGCAAAATATTAATATAGTCTGCCAACTTGGAAATGTTTATTGTAGCTTTCAGTGGCCTGTCAATGAGAGAATGAAACCAAGTATATTGAGGAAAACAACATGGACATTTGAGACTGTGTGGTCAGGAAATGACCTCAAAAGAAATCTTTTTCTTTTCAGGACACTGCCTCAGTAGGCATTTCTCTTTTAGTCAAAATTTTTTTTTTGGCGGGGGGCTTGGAGGAGGGCACTACTTCTATTAGGAACACTTATAAAACTACAAGACTTTTGCTGGAAGTAATATAATCTACTGAGATCAGCATAGAAGGTTCAGTCTTGGCAAACCAAGCAGTTACTATGTGTGTGACAACAATGTTTTTCTTCTCTTCTTTCCTAGTACAGAAGTTTTTACCTAGCATGATGCTTTCATTAATTAGCTTTACTAGATTACTTTGAATCACATGTATTAGTGAGTACCTTGAAAACCTTTACCATTTACCACTCCATCACTCTATCTACTACTACCCCTGTCCTTTTCTTGCTTTCTCTCAGTATTGTGAAAAAAAATGTCCATCAAAGAGACAATACCCGACAAGCCTATCTGGGTTTTCATTGTAACTTTATTATTTCCTAGCAGTGTGAGCTAAAGTAAACTTTTGACATCTCAATGTTCCCATATGTTAAGTGGGAACAAGAAACTTATCTTTTCTATTGGGTTGCTGTTAATAGTTGAAGAGCAAGAAAAATATTCAGAATTAAAGAGTAGTCTCCTGAGCAGCTAGGATTATAGCATGAGCCACTGGTACCTGGCTCAATTCAGTATATTTCAGATGCGCTTTAGGCATTTTTATTCAACAAATGAGTGGAATAGAAAGTCAATAATTCGAATAAGGTAGAAAAAAAGGCACAGAGCTGTGCAGATAACTATTTCAGAAAATAAAAGACCCATCAGAGTTGAAAGGACTTTTTCATGGAAGGCTTCCGATAGGTTGGAGGTACATTTTGAACTAGATTGAAAGTGTTGACTAAAAGAAATAATGGAGACAAGAATTCATGTTATTATAACATTGGTCTTGATCGTTAGTAGACACTAAAGTCACTGGAGAGTCCCTTAACAGTATGTATTTCTGGGCCTGTTGCCTGACTACTGGGTTAGCAGGTGTGATATGGGGTACAAGAACCTACATTTTAATTAACACTGTAGTTTTGACTAGTGGACACACCAAGACATTTTGGTAGAGCTTTGCTGCAAGGTCTTGCATAGCATGACATACTATACTTAGAGCATGCTATAAGGACTGGATACCACCGTGAGCACCATCTCAGGGGGCAAAGACAGCTTTTACGTCCTCACCTCTGAGTCACCGCTAGTGTTTTTGTGTTTTGTCTCTTGGAACCTCATTTTTGGCTATCCCCAAACCTGTTTTCTCTGGCTTGTTCTTATGGAGATACAATAACTCTTGTCTACCTTTTTCTTAAAATCGATTCCTGTATTTGTAGAGGTACCTATAGAGTTTTAGTTTCATAGCTTAGATCACAGTTCCTTTATTTGCATGTTCTCATTCTGAATTTGTACAGGCTCTTTATCTATTCTGAGGTAGCATTTAAATGCCTCATTCTTGATTTTTAGATTTCTTGTACTTGAGTACTCTTGCATTTAATTAAACTTCACCTAAAATTTATTTTTGAGATTTGCAAAGCACATCTGTCAAGATTCTCCACATGTATAAACTGTTTACAACAATATTCTGAGTTTTCCAGAGATTTATACCTTTTGCTGTGGGCTTCAATTCAGTATACATTCTTTCCTGCATATGAAACAATTTTTTCTTGCTCTGAGTTCTTAAATCAGTTTTATATCTTTTTATTCCTTAGAGTAGATGAATAAACTTTGCTTACTAGATTTGGTAGTACCTTTATCACTTAATATTTGAACATCCTCAGCACTTTAATTTTAATGTGGCTAAATGGAATATGGAAGATGCAATGCTTTCCATTTAATGCCTTACATGACAACAAATGCTTCAAAAACGTAACTGTGAAATCCCTAGAGATAAACAGCCAGAACTCTTTATATTTCCCTACTCCTGAATTTTTAGAATGGCTCCAGCTTTATTCTCTGATATTATTTTAACCATTGCATTGAAGGGAGGAATGTGGAATACATGTTGTTGTTGTGCACCCATAAAACAGCTTTGACTTATCTAGCCCTGCAAATACTTGGTGATGCTATTCCCCCCTGCCCCCAGAATTCTCTTTGGATGGAATCTCAGGCAGGTGCCATAACTTTACATGGAAAACAATATGGACAATATATCAAGTTCTCTTTCTTACTACATATATAATTCTGCAAAATCTCATTTTGACAAGTAATGTTCAGTCCTACATCATAGTCAAAGTCCAAGACTGCATATATAGTTGAAGATACTCCCCTCTACAAATGAACTTGCTTACAATCTAATGCTTTTAGTCTCATTTTGGGACCCATGTCTGACTCCCAGTGGGGTTGTATGCAGAGGATGGAGAAAGGGCAGCAACAGTCAAGAAAGCCTGTGCTGCTGTGTGACAATGACATCTTCTGGGCTTGAAAAGAATTTGAAGTTAACTCCCTTGTGGATGAAGGGAGACTTTCAGCAGAATTAGTAGCTTTTTAATCTTCTCTCCCGAGCAAATCCACGACTGCTTTGTGTTCCTGGTAGTGCTCTCTGCTAGTTGACATGATGTCATACCTTCACTGACTTCATGCTGTGATAGGCAGGAAGCTGCTGTATGTGTGTGAGTTCTCACAAGACACATTGAGTATCAGAACACTTCTTCAGGGCCTCAGTCAGTGTTTTTATCACAACATTTTGGTCCAGCATGGCAGAGGGGACGCGATCTGCATCCCCAATGGTCCGTCTCTGTGCTCTTCCACCAGATAGGCAGCTTCTTTCTCTCTTCTTCACTTTATAGCCTTTCAGATTTAGCTCTAGCTGCACCAAAGTCCAAGAAATGCATGTCAGGATATTCTAAAAAGTCTTCTTAAACTTTCTCTTACTCAACTGGAGGAGGTGAGTAGCAGTAGAAGGGGAAAGGCAGCTCAAGAACTTCCTCTAATGAAGCTATCATGACCTCTTCAGCTTGACCCATTTTCATTTTCTACCAGCAAGTTGGGTATTTGACTAATTCTTTCTCTTTTTCTCTTGCTCTTATCTGTAGTTACTTCCTTTATATCCTTGGTATCTATAGTTTTTAATCTTTTTTTTCATCCCACTAGCTCAAACAGCTGCTATATAAGGTTTGAGAGAGCTAGCCCTCTTTCCCTTGGGCCAGAGTCCCACCCAAACCGTGCTCTTGGGAAATGAAACCTGTGATAGTTTTCAGCAGTGCCTGCTATTTCCATTCAAGATCTTTGTGCAAAATATAACCTCTACAACACTATTGGGTGATTTAGCTTCTTTTCCTTTTAGTCTTCTGAAGACTAAAGTTGATATTAAAAGAAGTCTGTTTCAATATCCTGTTTTGTTCCATTGGGCTAGAACTACAAAAATTGAAAGCAGTCAACAGTAACTGAGTGTCTACTGCATGACAGCAATTGGCAAAATACAACTTTAGTTGACATTTCCTGTTCTGTGATGACATAACGGACACCATGCTAACTTTTTGTTTGATTTGGCTTGGCATGATGGAGATGATGTATGTTTATAAATTAAGATCTATACATATTATGCAAAAATTAAAAACTAGGAAATCATATATCATATGTACAAAATGGTAGTTTTTTTTTTTTTTTTGCCAGTCCTGGGCCTTGGACTCAGGGCCTGAGCACTGTCCCTGGCTTCTTTTTGCTCAAGGCTAGCACTCTGCCACTTGAGTCACAGCGCCACTTCTGGCCATTTTCTGTATATGTGGTGTTGGGGAATCGAACCCAGGGCTTCAAGTATACGAGGCAAGCACTCTTGCCACTAGGCCATATCCCCAGCCCCCAAAATGGTAGTTCTTATTGGGGTGATTCTAAATGACCAAGAAGATGTTGGCATTTGAACTAGACTTTGAGTAAAAAAAAAAATATGTTAAAGAAAGGTATGACATGGATCAAGATATATTGTGTTCATAAACTACTTTGTTAAATGGTAATTTATTTTGTACAACTAGTTAAAGATAATAATAAAAAATTAGTTCTTTTACAAAAAGAGATGAGCTCAAAGAGGGTGAGAGAAACAATAGTCAAAGCCAAGACACAGGTATGGAAAGTACTAGGTAGGTAAATAAGATGTTGGAAAGCATGGTAAGATCTGGAGTACAGAGGTTGGAAAGATCCAAATGTGGACATCCCTGAGTGCTGTGGCAGAAAAGTTGAGACTTGACGTAGGCAATACTTGAGTGGTTGATGCAGCACACTTCTAACTTCATCAGTGATCTGAGGTAGTGCATGATGGTCTTTGAAGATGATATGGAATCCATGGTGATGTTTTGAAGCGACCAGCTCAAAGGCTGAGAAAGGTAGTAGCCTTCTCAAGTCTCTTGTACTCATTGTCCTGTTCCTAACCAATGGTGATAACCCCTCTTTCTCCTCATTCTTGAAGTTTGTGAAGGAGAATATAAAGACTTTATTTGGATTAGTTTTATCCATTGGAAATAGTATATGAGAAGCGGGAATTGAAGATTTAAATTTTTCAAAAGCTGCTTGATCTTGTCCCTACTGTAGGTTATGGAATGATTTGAAACAAAATAGAAAAACATCCAACAAAGTAGTCTTAGAAGAAAATGATTAGAGCCTATTTTGTGTGTCATGTCTGTCTTCACTTGTGAGCTTGGCTCTCAGTCTCTTAAACCTTAGATAACTACTCTCTTCTCATTTCGCCCTTAAACTTAAGTATCTGCCTGACCTGAATCACATCAGACTTCCTGGAAATCTAATCCTTTATCTACTGAGATTTTGGATAATTTTTGATTGTATATATTATACCTGAGTTCTTGGCCTCAATTTATATAGTTAAGGATATATTGCTCTAGATATGAAAACATTTTTCTATTTAGTTTGCTAATCAATATTGTTTTCAAATGCTCATATTTGAGGGGCGGTCTTCTAAAATGTTTCTCATCGATTAATATGATAACACAGGGTCAATGAGGATATTTTACTTCAATTCTACCATATTGAGCATGGTTTTGACTCTAGGTGCATTAATTGTACATGTCATTTTGGAAGAAAACTTAGAGACAAAGTGATTGAATATATCTTTTTTTAGTGTGTGTGTGGGCCTGTCCTGGGACTTGAAGTCAGTCCTTGGGTACTGTCTCAGAACTTTTTTGCTCTAGGCTAGTGCTCAACAACTTGAGTTATGACTCTCCTTTTGGCTTTTGGGTATTTAATTGGAGATAAGAATCTCATGGACATTCATGCCTGAGCTGGCTTTGAACAGTGATCCTCAGATTTCAGCTTCCCGAGTAGCAAGTTTTATAGGCAGGAGCTACCTGTGCTCAGCCAATCTATGCCCTTTAATTGATTTGTATATTGTAAACAATAAGTTGGGTAATTACAAAGAATCCTGACTTTTAGTGCATTGTTAAAGAGCCTTTTTGGAATTCAGTGTGTGTGATTTTTTTATTGTATCCTTAGAGCTATGAAAGGAAATGATTACCATTAATTCTATAAAATGAATTTTCAAGGAAATGTGAAATCCAACCTAGTTACATCTGGATTGTTTTCTTGCTCTCCTACTTCACTTCATCTTGCTTTTGTGACACTTAACCCCAACTTGTACACATACCCTACTCTCCAGGCAGGGCTAGTCTTGTTTCTCATGGTGCTATTGTACAAGGAGTTGGCAGCTTTGGGTTGGGCTTATGTTCCATACTGCATT
The DNA here is from genome assembly GCF_023159225.1 of Perognathus longimembris pacificus. NCBI lineage: Eukaryota > Metazoa > Chordata > Mammalia > Rodentia > Heteromyidae > Perognathus > Perognathus longimembris. The sequence continues at coordinate 131,020,142 of NC_063162.1, read as the reverse complement.
CACCTCGTTGCCTGGAAACTAGATTCCTGACTTCCTCACCTATGAACACTTCTCTCTACTGGGCATTCTATTTCCTTTCAGATTCAGTGCACTTAAATCTTGAATTCTGTGCTTGCCTTTTTGTCAGGTCTCTTTGCGCATAATGCTTTACAAGTTTGCTGGCCCTCATCTGGATCTTGTTTTCACTTTGATTTTTTTACCTCCTGATGATCTCCCTCACCTGTCTTTTCATCGTGCTGACACACCTGTCATTTCAGACCTGCTGTTGGATGCATGGCCCTCTCTACTACCGCTTCATTAACTCATGCTCCCTTTGTCTTCCTTTTGTATTCTGATCAGTGTGGAATTTTGAGTCGTCTTCCCTGGTCTGTTATATCAGATTGCTCAGTTTTATTATGAAACAATCTTTCCTGTGCTTCTCTGTCATGATAGCATCATAATGTCCCAAGGATCGGAAATGATGTTCAGAGACATCCTTCATGCATTGTTTGCTATGTATTTAAAAATATCATCCTACGTATTAAAGTAGCAGTTTTCTGTTTCTATTCATTCCACTCTCCATGGGGTATCACTTTTTATTATCCTGACGTAACATGTGCAAAGAGTTCAGTATAACAGGTCTACAACTGAATAATTTTTTGATGGTTTATCCAAAGACACATTGGAATCCCAGGATGAAACCAAGGCTACAAGTCTTCTCTCCTTCTGTTCTTTGAATTCATGGAGCTACTCTTTGATTCTGGGAAGAATATTCAAGAAAATACACTTTTGTGGAACCAACTTGGTCAATTGTTGTCAATGCACTAATAAATGTTTTTAACATACCTCGCAGGGAGGTAGAGTATATCCTTTGAGGCTCTTTCCAGTAGACATTTGGCTGGTGGTGCTCACCTGTGAATGAGCTGGCCAGAAGGGAGAGGAGCTGTGCCTTCCTCACCAGGTAGGTTTTGGTTATTTGGTGTTGATCCAATCCTTGTGATCTCCACCTCGAGAGCCTCTCTGAAATTGGATGGCTCCCTGGGGGTCTGATACTTGGGCTCATCTACTTACATGACATAAGCACTGTGACTGAAATGATGCATCTTTTGCCCTCAAATGTAGAGTTCTATTACAGAAACTTGATGCTGATCTTTCATATTAAATATATAAACTTAAAATTGAGGTAAGCTAGGTTATTGTTATTTTATTGCATGGAGAATGTTGATTTCTAGGCCTAAAGAGAAAAGAATGGCATCGGCCCTGTAGTGCCTCCCTGTTAAAACCGACTTGTGAACTATAACCATGCATGTAACTTCAGAGTGGAGTTTGCTATGATGTAGACAAAGCATGTGGGATGAATAGTAAATATGAAGTGAGAATACTGGAGCATACACTGTGTTTAAGACAATTATTAGCTGTGAGACCTTAGGAAAATGTCCTTAACCCTTTCAAAATCAGAATCTTCAAGTCTTCTGGTCTCTCACATTTGAGCTCATTTGTTCTTTCCTATCTTTGGCTTTATTCTCTTCATTTAAAAAGTGCCAACTGCACTTAAAAAAAACAGAAACCAAGGCACTTTCTGCTTCTACCTCACGTTTTCAATGTGGAATGCATAAGCATGGATTATATTTTAGATTAGGATCCTTCCTGATTTACCCTGCCTGTGACCATGGGCAATCTCTCCCTCATTGTGTCCAGTACTGCATCTAGCAGATAAAGCTAGACCAAGCCTGGACTAGTCACGATTCTTTAAGCTCTGAGTAATCAAACCTACTTGAGGAAGCCAGAGAACAAATAGGAATGTATTATAAGGGAATGTGTCTCAAGGGCAGGGTAAACAGGCAGTCCTCAGGAGGAGCTTGCCTCTGGAACTGGAAACATAGGAACAAAGGCAGATCAACTTAAAATTCCTCTGTGGGTTGCACAGCCTCTCCCTTCTCTCTGCTTATCTCCTTGTTGGCCTCAAGTCTGGTGTACTCAGTTTCTTCATATATAGCTTTAGACTTAGCATGGTATCACTTTAACTACCACTATATTACCTAGAATGTTATAGCCAGTAACAGTGAGTAAAGGAAGTGGATTGATCTAGCTTGGATCAAGTGTGCTAAGAGATTAGAGTAGGGTCCTATATGAGATCTGGTTGCCTCTGGGTGAAACAGGGAAGTTAAGTCCTTAGATGGGGCCATTGTAGGTAGGGCAGATTCCTTATGTGTATTTATTTATTTTTTTAAATATCTTTCTCTTTGTCTTAATTTATGAAGCCAAAGGTAGAGGAATCTGTGGCATTTATGGGTGATGGGTGAGGAGAGATTGCTCTCTCAGCATCTCTCCTCAGCCTTTGTTTACATCTGACTGTAACCAGTGGAACTTTTGGTTGAATACCTACCCTGCTTTGAACTGTCTTATGACTCCTATGTTCAGAGGAGCTCAGGATAGCAAGGAGATGAGTCTGGTGGTAGCTGCAATGGGAAGAATAGTGTCTGGAGTGATTCTAGCAAGAAGGGGCATGAAAGGAGCTTCTGTTTTCAGCAGCTTGTGACTCTTTTAAGTTAGCAGTTGTGATTCAAGAGCAGTCAGGATGCAGTCAAGGTGGGAAGTGGGTGGTGGTTTTTTCTGTGTAAGGCATGTACGGGGAGGAATGGATTTCTGGACCCTGGTTGTATATTAGAATCATAGGTAGCCAAGAAAAGCTCCATTGCTAACCAAGGCATTGGATCTCGACTTGTCGCTGCATAATGTTATTTGTGGTCTTTTCAAAGTTATTCAGAAGATTCTAACTTGTAATCATGGTTTGGGATCAGTCCTCTAATCTTTCTTGTTTTAATTACTATGCTGGCCCATTGTCTAATATAGGGATTACATGCTAAGATACATTTTTAGCTAATTAATCTACAAATGTGCTGGTTTTGTGGGTAAGATTTTTTTTTTTTTTTTGGCCAGTCCTGGGCCTTGGACTCAGGGCCTGAGCACTGTCCCTGGCTTCCTTTTGCTCAAGGCTAGCACTCTGCCACTTGAGCCACAGCGCCACTTCTGGCCGTTTTCTGTATATGTGGTGCTGGGGAATCGAACCCAGGGCCTCATGTATACGAGGCAAGCACTCTTGCCACTAGGCCATATCCCCAGCCCCCCAAGATTTTTCTTTTTGGAGACAAGTTCTTTTCATGTAGCTCAGGCTTGTTTGAACATACTATGTAGCTCAAGCTGGGCCTTTAACTTTTAGTCCTCCAGCTTCAGCCTCCATCTGAAGGCTGTGATTACAGGCATGGATCAACATACCCAACAGAGAAGGTCTTATCCATTTGTTAAGCTGATACTGTGTATCCAGGACTTAATAATTCCAGTTCTTTACTAGAGCAACTTATAGTAAAGGAGTTAAGTGCTAAGGAAGGAATATAAACATCGGTATAAAGAGATTACAAATGTGAATACTTTAGTACATAGCAATACAAAACATAAAGAAAGGAGCTGTTCATTCTTCACAGGATATGTGCAATCAGAACAGGCTCTTGAAGGAAATAAATCTGAAGCAAAAGCTTGAAAATCAAATCTATGATAATGCTCCAGTAGAAGGGAATAAACAACAGGGCAGGTGGAAAGCAGAATGAATGTATGAAATTATCAGGTTGGGACCTCGCAGATTTGGCTTTGGGGAGTTGCATACAAGAAGAAAATGAATCTTGGCATCCAGGTAGGACCTCGATGTGTAGTTTTCCAAGTAGATGAACCTTATTTTGTATGGTGTGACCTAGAGTAGGACATAAAGTTGGGAAAAATAAAACAAGGTCAGATGAATGTCTTTGGAAGGTTACTCTGAGCGTGCACAAGCAAGATGAATTAAAAGACTTTAAGGGAAGAGTAACGAAATAAAACCTGAACAACCTGAAGTATGGTGTCTGCTGAGTAAGAGATAAAGCCATACTGTGTTGGATGATCAGTGCGGTTTGATCATGAATTGGACGTACCTGAGAGAAAGATAGTAATTAATGATGGCTCCCATCTTTTGGGCCTGCTTGACTGTGTGGATGATGGTAGGCTCCCCAAATTGGAAATGTATTGCAATTAGCAGTTGGATTTGAGATGACCTTACCCAGGTAGCTTTCTAGAACTGTTATCTTAAGATTCTATTTGAGACTGAACCCTAAGAAATGCTAGAAGTTTGATAAGATCACAGGCAGAGATTTTTATTAGGAATTTGAATTCAGTGTTTGAATCTGCGTATTCCTTTTGAATATTGATCCTGTCTAGTTCATTCACTAGATTTGAATCAACTTGGCAGGCAGCCAGCTGTCCTTGGCAGGCCTCATTTGGGCTACTATACTGTCGCATCTCAGGTTGTGATCTGAGAGATTGTGTCAAGTGTTCTTCATTCTTATAGCTTTCTTGTTAGCTTTTTTTGTTTGTTTTCTTTTTTTTTTGTAGCATATAGTCCTTACAAAATTCTAAACTCAACATTTTGAAACCAGGGCAGATATATGTGAAATTAAGTCCTGTAGATTAAAAAAAAACTTCATTCTACATATGGTTGATGGGAAACTTCTTTATGAATGGGATTGGAAAGAAGAAGATCCTATGTAATAAATGAATGCAGGTTTTTGTGCAGCATTCATTGGTAAATGAGTTATTTAGTATTCCCAGAAAGCATTGCTCCTTTAGCGGAGCCTTTTGTTTTCTAACTAAGATATCCTTAGCTAATTCTGAAAACCAACACAATCTCTTAAGTACCTAAATCATATGAGATTAAAGTATGCTTTCCCCTTGGGTCTTCTTCCCATTCAAATACGGTACTTGTGGTTTGATTTCTGCCCCTGATTATAGTTCCATTTAAAAAACATGTCCCTAGAATTGTGGTTAAAGGCTTAGCTATCTCTCTGGCTTATTTCCTTTAATTGTCTTTAGAGTAAAATCATGATTGTTCTCAGGCTAATTGTTCCCAGATCTCTTATTGGATAATTTGAATGCCTGTTTGATTTCCTTTCTCATTTTCTTCCTCTCCACGTACATATCCTGGTCACATTTTCTGGTATAAATACTATTAAATTTCTAGAATACATTGAAGCACTCCATTATAAGATATTAATAGTCTATTTTAATCCATACATTGTTCACATACTTAAAACTTTAAGATATTAAAGAAGATGTTCATTGTCATTTATAACACTCCAAATACTTCTACAGTACACTTCACAATGAGATTAATGATCTTTTTTTTCTTGTTATATTGTTGGTCATTTAGCTTTGAAATTTTTTCTGTTTATTTATTTATTGGCAGCAATTTGGAATTCAGGGCCTTGTTCTCACTCAGTTTTCATGTATGGCTGTTGCTCTGCCCCTTGAGCCATGCCTCCAGCCCAGCTTTTGTTAGTTAGTTTTGGTGGGAAAGTCTCCTGTTGTTCTCCCCCCAACACCCCCCCCCTACCCCCGGCCTGGCTTTGAATCACAATCTTCCAGATTCTAGTCTCCTGTCTAGCTAGTCTTAATGGTCAGAGCCCCAAATGCCCAGCAGAAATTTTTTGCTTTTTGCTATTATACATAAAATTCTTCATGGTGGTTAAAGAACAAGTAGAGACAGGCTGCAGTTTATCAAGCTCTTTCATTGGATTTTACAGCAAGACTCCGAACTCACAAGAACACACCTGTGAACAGTAGTTGCAAAAGAGTGGTCATGAGGATGGACACACAGATGGTGATGTTTCCTTCCCCACGCCTACCTCTATTTTCCTCCAGTCTGCACTCTGGCCCAGAGGCTGACCTTTGTGGATTTATCCTCTCTTTATCTTGGTTGGTTTTAGCCCATCAGGTACCTGGCAAAAACTATAGAGATAAAGAGAAGTCAAATTATTGTTGCCTATGGCTCTACCCTTTCTTCAAAGGACAAGTGGGGAGAGGAGTGCTCCTGAGCCCAAGCTTGTACTTCTTAGGAGACAACCAACACCACGAGTGTCTCTCAAGGTTTCAGTAACTGCTTATCTGTTCCTTTCCAGCCTAGAGTCGAACAGCTCAGCGAGAGACAACCCGGGCCACTGCACCCCTAGTGGTTCAATTATACCCACATCTTGTAATCATCCTCTTATAAATAAACTTTCCACAGTCTCCCATGTGAAATGACCCATCATTTCTCGTTCCTATCCTATTTATGGGCAGTACTAGAATTTGGACTCTACCACTTGAGCTATGCCCTCAGTCTCTCTCTTAAGAAAACCAAAACCCAAAACAACTTGCATTCACCTTTCCCACCCCAACTCCACCCCCAGAATATCATGTTTTTCAGCCATCCTTCCTGGATGGAGGTGATTTAAGATGGAGTTATAGTGTGGCTCATAACTTGTCTTCGCCTCCAAGTTTGTTTAGTCAGTCATGGGCCTTGAACTCAGTGTCCGAGTGCTGTCCCTGAGCTTTCCCTTTGCTAGCGCTCTACCACTTGAACCATAGCCCCATTTCTGGCCTTTTTTAAGGTAGTTTATTAGAGATAAGAGTCTCATGGATGTTACTGCTGGGCAGGCTTTGAACTGCAATCCTCAGATCTCAACCTCCTAAATGCTTAGGATTCCAGGCGTCAGCCACCAGCGCTTGGTTTTGTTTGCGGCTTTCTTCTTGCTAGTTTTGGTCCTGTTCTAAAATCCAGTGAGGAATCTTGTAGCATAGCTAGGATCCCCAAAGTGACCTCCCTGACTGTCTTATTTGTTGAAATACTGCTAACTTCTGCTTGGGCTGGTGTTAAACTATGATCTTCCTGATCTCAGCCTCCTAAGTAGCTGAGATTACAGGGATAAACCATTGCATTGGCCCTGTCTCAGCTCTTTTCTATTGGGCCCTTGACTGGACATGCAATATTTTTTTCTTCCCTCCCTCCCTCCCTCCCTCCCTCCCTCCCTCCCTCCTTCCCTCCCTTCCTTCCTTTCTTCCTTCTTTCTCTTCTTGGCATCAGAGTAGGTATTATACAAACTACTTCCATCAGAAATAAAGTTCTTAAATGGACTATTACCTTTGAATTGTTTGGACTCAGGCTGAAGTAGTCCTTCAACAGTTCTTACGTAGAGTATTTTTGGAAGGAACAGTTGAGAATTGCAATCAGCTTTTCCTTTTCTTTGACTATTGATTGGTGTCTAGAGAGATTTTACTTTTTCTCCCTTATAATCTGGTTTTTGAGTAATTTTTTAGCTTTGTGTTTTCTCCTACCCCTGAAGCAGAATTGGAGGGAAATTAACATCCATCCAGAATCCCAATAAAGAGTCAGTTTTCATTTCTGCTACTACTTTGAGAAATTGGCTTTAAAATTTATTTATGGCAGCAGCAGCATAGTTTATGCTAGATTGAAATCTAACATTTTCTATGGGGATGCATTTTTGATTATTTACCAGTAATTCCTCCCCATCCTTTGACGTAGATATCTAATTTATAATTTATTAAATATCATGTAATTACATCTTTTCTAGGACTTTTAATTTGTTAATATCAATGTACTTTTTCAATTTTATGGTAGTACACATAGGGTTTTAATGATTGTTATTTTGTAATATGTGACTCAAGGAAAGCTAAAATACTCTCTTCCGTGCTTTATCTGACTACAATTTTTTCAGATTAAGTTGTTATTTGTTTAGTGCATTTCTGTTGGTAGTTTGACTCATTCTGAAAAATGTGAGAATTAGCTGCAAAAGAATTGATATTTTTGCAATGTTTTATAAAGGAACTTGCACTCCCTAAAAAGAATTTGCTTCATATTGAGTTATTACAATACTGTTTCTTAATTCTCTTTGGATTAGTTACATAAATGTTCACTGTTTTAGCATTTTATAAATTTTGTTGCCTTTGCAGGCTTCATTTGACATTTAGGATATAAATTTATAACACTTATTACTGTAATGTCTGTTTTGAAAAAAACACTAAGAATTCTGTTTGGAATATTTATTTTGGCGGTTAGACATCTTTTTGGAGCAGAAATATTGAAGAGATGGTCTCTAGATTTTCTTGATCAACCATGTTTTCCTTCCTTCCTTCCTTCCTTCCTTCTTTCTTTCCTTCCTTCCTTCCTTCCTTCCTTCCTTCCTTCCTTCCTTCCTTCCTTCTTTCCTTCCTTCCTTCCTTCCTTCCTTTCTTCCTTTCTTTCTTCCTTTCTTCCTTTCTTCCTTTCTTTCTTTCTTCTAGTCCTGGGGCTTGAACTCAGGGCCCGAGCACTGTCCCTGGCTTCTCTTTGATCAAGGCTAGCACTCTACCACTTGAGCCACAGCACCACTTCTGGTTTTTTCTATTTATGTGGTGCTGAGGAAGAGAACCCAGGACTTCATGTATACAAGGCAAGCAATCTACCACTAGACCATATTCCCAGCCCTTGACCATGCTTTTACTATTTGTTTAGTATGATATATTTGATTAGGCTTTTGAGGAGATAGAATCTCATCCTGTAGACCAGACTGGCCCAGGACTTTCCAGTCTCCTGCCTCAGTTTCCCTAGTGTTGCAATTACAATTAATTTTATTTGCCCAAATATAAAACAGAACTAAGGGGAATGTTGAAGTGGTAGAGTGCTTGCCTCTTGTACCTAAGACCCTGAGTCAGAAATATTTAGAAAAAGTAGTTCCAAGATAGATGCCAGTAATCCTGGCTACTCAGAAGGTTGAGATCTGAGGACTGCGTTTTGAAGCCAGCTGTGGCAGGAAAGTGCATGAGACCATTATCTCCAACTAACCACTGGAAAACTGGAAGTGGAACTGTGGCCCAAAGTGATAGAGTGCTGTAGCCTTGAGGAAAAAGAGCTCAGAGACAGCACCCAGGCACTGAGTTTAAGCCCCAGGACCAACCAAAAGAAAACATTTCAAGATATAAAACAAAGGGAATTTCCACTCCAAAGCTGAAGGGATTTGTTTTTGTGTAATTATCTAAGCTTTATGAAAATGATGTTCTATTATGTATAATTTTAGTTCTTCTATCAAAGCACAACCAACAATGCTTACATAAATAATTATGCCCTCCTACCTGTATATGTACTTCTTAGTCTTTCTCTAGTAGACTTAGAGAAATGATATTGTAAGCACATTCAGCGAAGTGGGGAGGCATGCTCTCATTTGGAGCTCATTGTGTACATTGATTCCTTCATATGGCTGCTCATGTCTCTGCTGATGTGCTTATGAAAATCTAAATCATTGAAGAGTTTGAGGAATATTAATGATCATTCTACTAGAAGACCTTTAAAGTCTTATAGAATTTGGCTCTGAAACCATCAGGTCCTGGGCTTTCCCTGAAAAGGAGGTCTTTTATTGCCAATTCAATCGCGTTACTTGGGATGGGTCTTCCTAGTTCAGTTCAGGTATGTTTAGCTTGTCTAGGAATAAACATGTGCATTTCTGCCATATCCTCATATTTGTTGCCATCAAGGCTTATAATAGTCTGAATTTTGCTCAAGTCTTGGTGATGTTTCCTTTCTCATCTCTAGTTTTAGTTATTTGGGTGGTTTCTCTTTTTTTCTTTTTTTCTTTTTTGGCCAGTCCTGGGCCTTGGACTCAGGGCCTGAGCACTGTCCCTGGCTTCTTCCCGCTCAAGGCTAGCACTCTGCCACTTGAGCCACAGCGCCTCTTCTGGCCGTTTTTCTGTTTATGTGGTGCTGGGGAATCGAACCTAGGGCCTCGTGTATCCGAGGCAGGCACTCTTGCCACTAGGCCATATCCCCAGCCCTCTCTTTTTTTCTTAAACTTGCTAGGGGCCCATCCACCACAACCATATTTATTGTAGCACTGTTTACCATAGCCAAGACAGGGAATCAGCCCAGATGCCCCTCAATTCAATGGATGAATGAATCAAGAAAATATGGTACACACAAACACACACACACAAAATGGAATTTTACTCATCCATCAGAACGAATGGCATTGTACCACTTGTAAAACAAATGGAAAGACTTGAAAAAAAAATCATTTTAAGTGAATTAAGCCAGACCCAAAGTAGCACAGGTTGCATTGTTTCCATCACTTGTGGGAGCTAAAAAATGTGCCTATAAATCTAGAGGTAAACATACTGAGTAGTACCCAAGTAGTTTTAAATTAGTGAACTGAAGTATAATAGACTCCATGGACAGTGCAAATAGTGCAGTTCTTTAGAAAGAAAACACAACAAAATAAGTACTAGGAAATGGGTACTTGCAAGTGAGGTGGCAAGAGGAGAGGGGTAGATGAATAAACGGGAAAGGAGTGGAATGCAGTCAGGAATGCATTGTATATGCCACAGAACTGAGAAAAATAAGGGAAGAGGTGGATAGAGGGGAGGATGAAGATGTTGAAGGAACGACACAGGTCAAGATGCATTATTTACATAAATTGCTTTGACACATAGCAAACAATTCAATTACATAACCTAAAAATTAAGAAAAGTGAAAAACAGGCAGGGTGAGAATGTTAACAGGGGTGACATTGATCAAGAGGCGCTGTTTTCATAAACTGCACTGTTGAATAACAACTCCATTGTAAAACTACTTAAAGAAAGTAAAAATATATTTTATTAAAGAAGAAAGAAGACCTAACACAGTCATTGCGAGTTCATCAACTTGGTTGCATGCTAAGACCACCTTCAGACATTAAGTTATAATCTTCTAAGGAATTTAAGCACTTAGACTCTCAGGTAGCTTTCTATGCACTGTGCAGACAAGCTACTGAATCCTTTGCAGTGAACTCCACCATATGTCCGGACAGCCTTTCAAATTCCTGTCATACTATCACTATCTTGTTCTTTCTAATCATCACTAACCTCAATCTCTGCGCTTTTTTACATGGAATCAAGATGATGATGATGATGATGATGATAATAATAATGCTCTTCTACCTCCTTTTGCTGGTAGTATTGGGGTTTGAACTTAAGGCTTCAGGCTGGTATAGGCAGATGCTCTACTACTTGAGCTACATCTCCTGTCCTTTTTGCTCTGATTGTTTTTGAGGTTTGTTCTTGGGGGTGGGGGGAAGGGACGTGTGGACTGCAGTCTTCTTTATACTTCTTACTATAACTGAAATGACACTTTTTGTGCCTGGATTTTTCTGTTGAGAGGGACTCTTACTAACATTTTGCCATGGCTGGCTGTTTGGAAGCCTCATTTTTCTAGACTTGTAGGTGCTAGAATTATAGCATGCTCTTCTTAGTGCTTAGGCTGTTTACTGTGGTAGAAATGCTCTTCCCCACGCAGGCCATGCATGGCTGACTCCTTTTTTCACTATAGTTCAGCTTCTGTGTCATGTATTAGATGACACCAGTATGTATGTATGCACGGATGTGATTTTTTAAGGCACTTTACATATTTGGCTACCTTCACTTACTTTTTTATTTTATTGAGGACTTTTATCTTTAAAAAATGTGACTTTGCCCATGAAGTTACTTTTGAGAAAATACTGTACTAATATGTTTATTGGAAATGGTTTTTTGGTTTTGTTTTGCTTTGCCAGTCCTGGGCTTGAACTCAGGGCCTGCGCACTGTCCCTGGCCTCTTTTTGTTCAAGGCCAGCAATCTACCACTTGAGCCACAGCATTACTTCCAGCCTTTTCTGTTTATGTGGTGCTGAGGAATCAAACTCAGGAAACACTCTACCACCAAGCCCCATTCCCATCCCCTAGGTTTTGCTTCTTTTTATGTCATTCTCCACCTTGGGATCTAGAAGTCCATTAAGGACAACTGATTTTTCTCATGTGTATATATTAACAATGCTTAGAACATACTTATTAAACAATTTATTAGATATGTCAGTCCCTGGTTTTTATATTTAAAAGTGGGAACTCTAGTAGTAGCTACAATGTTTTGTTTTTCTCCCACATGCTACCATCTCTCTCACCAAGCTCTTCATTCAGTACTTTTTACTCAAAATAAAAGGAATCTGTACTCTTCTATAAATTGCCTTAGTGTAAGACAGATGACTTATCATACAAGCTTAGACTTTGGCCTCTGTTGAGATAGAAAGTGAGACCTGAGGTTGCTTTAATTGAAATTTCAGCGATTCTTGGGACTCAGTGCACCCCCACCCCCACCCACACATGGCCTAAAGAGGAATTGTTGAGATATTTTGTCATTTTAGTAAATCGCAAGTCTTTTTACTTCAAGACAGTTTTGTTTATGTTTCTTTCATTTGAATAAACATATGATTGTGAGTTCTGACTTAAAAAAATGGAATTGGAAGACATAGCATGGTTTTGAAGACTAGAAGATTTCTCTTTTTTCCTGGTGCATATGACTTAGTGTTATACTTTCACATTATTAAAGGAGGAAGAGGCAGTTCAAATGATATCAGTAAAGAAAACGCATTAGGACTCTTACAGTGTAATATAGTATTCAGTATCTGAACCCTTACTTAATAGTGTGGTATTGAACTTGCTTCCCCTTGGGAGCTGAGTCATAATAGCCCTGATTGATCATATCCAAGGGGAAGAAAGGAAAGCAGGAGGCTGGCTTTGTAGTAGGTCATTGAGTTCTACATGTACTATTTCTCTGAACACATCTTATATGTGTCTCTTTCTGAATAATATTATTGGCAAGACTTTTAACCTTTAGTTTCTCAATTTAGAAAGTCCTTCTGATGTACTTTTCATCTATTTCCATTTCAATCCTCTGGTTCTATTTGTTGTTTCTATCATAAGTTCTGTGAAGTAAAGTCCTGGTTACTATCTTTTAATGGGGATATTTTAAAAGTACCTTCTTTTGAATTTCATGATTATGTCATTTTGTAATTTTGATTGATTTTTCTTTTTGAATTCAACAGAATTGGGTTATTTTAAAGCTAGAAAAATAGCTGTTGAACTTGGGACTACCTTTAACCTTTTATTTTTACAGTATGCAAGTTGTTTGATTTCCATTCAGTATTTTTGTTTTCTTGTTTGTTTTCTGAATAACTTACTAGATGGAAAATTGAAAGTATCCCAATGTCTAGCTGTCAATTTCTTGCAGTTATTAAAATTGAAGACTTGAAATTGAATAATATTCATTATGCTTGTGGGTTTTTGTTCTTTATTTTTTGCTAACTCACTGTAAATGGACATAATTAAATTTCCTTTTAGTGTATTGTGGCATTTGCTTGGCTTATTTTAAAATTGATGCATATTATTATTCAGAATCATTTTGTTTTTTTGAAGACCTTTTGGGATCAGAATGATTTGCAGCTTTTGATATTTAAGAGACATTTTAAAATGCAGTGTTGCTTTCAAATCACTTAAAATTTATTCACTGTAGTTCCAGGAATGATGGCATAGGAAATAACCAAAGGATTAGGCCATATGGTGATAAGAACATGGCAGGTATGTGGGTCAGCACGGAGGCAGCCAATTTTGTTTTCCCTTACTCAACAATTGAGCATAGATCTACCATTTATTGGTCCACAGTGTAGAATATTTTCACCTATTTAAAGAACAAAGTGCTCAGCCTCAAGTTGTTTGTGATAAACTTTTGCTCAAAGGCTGACTGACGTTTTTCAAACAGAAAAAAGAAATCCTGGAGAGTCAGGAGGAAGAAGAAACATGGAACCCAAAGAAATATGCTACATCAAAATAGACTAAACTCTTTCTCATAACTTTTAAAATCATGGTTGGTGGTTGAAATAAAAATCGTAACACCATACTATATGACAATGATATTTCAAAGTGAGGAATGTAGAGGGAAGTAAGTGAAAGTGAAGTTTCCTTTCTTGCACTGATACGTCAATACCAAATGGATGTTGTAAGCCATATAGATGTATAAAGTACTTAAAGAAACTATAATACCAAAAAAAAAAAAAAGAAACTATAATACCATACAACTACACAGAGAAATTCTTTTGTCACTGCAGAAACCCAGAAAAGAGTTGCACAAGTGTTTGAATAACCTGAAAGAAGGAAGTAAAAGAGAAATCCAGGAACAAGAGCTAGTGGAAACAAGTAGATAACAAATAATAGCATGGTAGGAGCCTTAAGTGCTATCGTGTCAATAATGACCTTAACAACAGAAGCAAGAAATTTACCACACTAACTACAGAAATTGCAGAGTAGGTAAAAACAAAAAAAGACACATGAATGGCTGCTTATAAGAAACTCATTTCAAAATTTATAACATTGGTGAGTTCAAAGGAAAAGGTATGCAAAACCATATCATGGAAACATTCACCAAACAAATGGTGAGCATGAGTCAGGTGTGGCTTAGTCACTGACAGTTGGCATGGGAATGGGCATTCTATGTGACGGCTGGTTGGTAGTAGAATTTCTGCCTGTCATTTGCTGCAAATAACATAGTGACCCTATTGGGTCATGGTGAAAATTGTCACTGCCCACTAGACATCCTTTGCTGTCATCGCAGTGTGAGTGGAAGCGGACCACCTCATTGTGTATAGGGACTGGGATTAAGTTCTCTTTGTGGTCTCTGCTGACACAGGAGGTAGGACTCTATAATTACCAGTCACTGAGTGTCATAGACCTGGCCTGTGAGGTAAGGGAGGGAGACTAATTTGAATAAGATAAATAGATTGCATATACTGGTTGAAGTGTTATACAATAGTATTTTACACAATATTCACATTGGGACAAACTCTCCCAAAGTCCATTGGACGTTTCTGTATTGTACCTTAAATCTGTATATGATTTGGCAGTTATCGCAGGAAAAATCTCAATTAAAAATAAATTTAATATTTTAAAGAGCAGAATGTGGTGGCTCATATATTTCATCACGCTTACTTGGTAGGCAGCAATTAGAAGGATCATGATTTCAGGACAGCCTGGATGAAAAGTTAAGAAGAATTCATGTCAACCAATAAAGATCTGGGTGTGGTTGTATGCTCCCCTCATCCTATTTACATGGGAATTATAAGAGAGGATCACTTTCCAGGCCACTCTGGGCAAAAAAGCAAGATCTTAAAAAAAGACGACGACGACCCAGTCCACCCCAGTTAAACATTCCAGTTTCCCCCTGAAAAAAAAAAAACTTGAAGATAAAGTTCATTTTCAAAGTCCAAAGTATGTACTAAGGCATATTTATAGACAACCTTTTCCTGCCTTAAACTCATCCCTTGCCCCTCTCTACCTTGTTTATTCTGTCTGTGCTTCAGCATGCTTAATAGTTTTCTAAGTATCTTCTGTTTCTGTTGTGTTTTCTGTTAATTTACTTTTTAATCCCTTCCTTCTACTCATGAAGATAATGTTATACTGAAGTATTCTGAACGATGTTCATCCTTTCAGTGGCTTTTTTTTTTAGATTTCTCTGCAAACACATCATAGAGATCTTTGATTTTACATGTGTATCCTGAATGGATGAATCTTAGTTTATTTGCTTTTACAGTTAGTGATACATGTTATTTCTTTGGGTATTTTATGATTTTTGCATTGTATTTTAGAAAACACTACCAATGGGAATTTTTTTTTCTTTTTTCTAAACTATTTTTATTAGAATACATTAATAGTAGAAATGGGATTTCTAAATCTATAGTAGACATGCTTGTGATTTTGTCTCAATTTTAGAGTGTAGAGAAGTTATAACATTTAATATTTATTAGGACAAGTCAACTTCCCCCCCCATTCAATTACTGTACTTTTTTTTTTCTATTCTTCTGTTTATTTTTTCCCCTTGAACTTTTTTTTAACATTTTCTTTCTTTTTTTTTTTTTTCTTGGCCAGTCCTGGGCCTTGGACTCAGGGCCTGAGCACTGTCCCTGGCTTCCTTTTGCTCAAGGCTAGCACTCTGCCACTTGAGCCACAACGCCACTTCTGGCCGTTTTCTGTATATGTGGTGCTGGGGAATCGAACCCGGGGCCTCATGTATACGAGGCAAGCTCTCTTGCCACTAGGCCATATCCCCCACCCCCACCTTGAACTTTTAAAATTAAACATGGGAGGACATCTGGGTTATTTTCTGCTTTTTGCTTCTGGAGTATGTTTGTGTTGTTTTATTTCTTGTTTTGCTGACCAAAAATTTAGTATGTGAAAAACGTAACATTTCAAATCAGGGAGAGGAATGGACTTTTTAAGTGCATATCATTCAAATTACCAGATATCCATATGGAAAAAGATAAAATTAGATTTGTTTCTCACATAATAAACCAGAACAAATTACAAATTCAGAATAAGCTCTAAATATGAAAGTATGAAGTGATACACTTAGGAATTGTAAAATTTTTCCTTTATATGGTTTAGAAAGCAATCAATCAAGTAAAACAGTAATATTTTATATGACAAAACATTATAAAATCTAAATACTGAGAGATATTGTATTCATTTGTATGACATTTTATAGCTAAATTACTAATAGATGTGCTTTGAAAAGATTGAAAACTTAAATAAAAAAGATTAATAATGTAGAATAAAGGCAAGATATAGACAGATAATTCAAAGAATCCTAAGTACAAATGGCTCGTTTATACCTACAAAAATGTACTCACTTGTTAATCAAAACTATGGTGATATTGAATGTTGGCAAAAGTTCAGAAATTTAATAATATTCTTTATAGGTAAAACTGTATTCACTGTCCCATATCCTCATAATTCATCCAATCATCAAACCAAACAGAAGAAAAACATTTGTGTAATGAATATATACAAAATTTTAGTCATTATTCCTAGGTTATGAATTATAACAAACTCTTTCATACCATTTACATCATATTAGGTAGAGAACCCTAGAGAGCTTTTAAGAAACGTAGAAAGTTCCAGTATCAATGTCTAGTCTATTACCTGTTGGAGTAGATGTTAAGGAACCTGTATAAAAGACAAGGGAAGAACAGCAGGCACAAATCAGGGAGAGACTTTCAGCAGCCTAGCTTTAGTGCCATGTCTGCCATAAATCATACAGTTTCTTAAATGTTCTAAGTGAACTCTCAGGAGTTTCTGTTCTCTGCAACCAAAATATTCTGTCTAGTGATAGCCAATCTCTATCCATAGTTAGAGCTCTGCTTCTCAGAGTCTATGGACAGGCAGAAATGGCTTCACCTGACCATCTTAGAAACTAAGACTGTCCTAACCCAAACCTACTAAAGTAAAATTTATGTATGAGCAAAATCTGCAGGAGATTTGTATGCACATTTAACTATGAGAAGTACTTTATAATCAGTACTTTTATCATAAAATTGACTGGGATACAAGGGATGCAGCAGAAAACAAGAGGGCAAGAATTAAGTATTGTGTAGACATCATTTCACTTGATTTTTTTTTTTTTTTTTGCCAGTCCTGGGCCTTGGACTCAGGGCCTGAGCACTGTCCCTGGCTTCTTTTTGCTCAAGACTAGCACTCTGCCACTTGAGCTACAGTGCCACTTTTGGCCTTTCTCTGTATATGTGGTGCTGGGGAATTGAACCCAGGGCTTCATGTATACAAGGCAAGCACTCTTGCCACTAGGCCATATCTCCAGCCCCTGATATTTTAAATTTGAGAGATAAGTTCTTACAATCTCAATTTGCAGAGAATGAAACAGGTACAAGAGGAAGTCCTTTAATATCCCCAAGTAGAATGGCATTAGACAATTAAGAAATTACTAAGAAATAGTTTTCAGATGATTTTCCAATGGTTAACGTAGATTTTTTTTTTTTAGTGCATTCTCCTTGGTATAAAATACTTCCTTTACAATTGAAATAAAACTTACCCTTTGAGAAAAGGTTTATTCTTTTTCTGTCCTCAGTTGTTTAATATTTTAGCATAAAAGGTTTTAGTTGGAGCTGCTTTGTGAGAGTGAAAAGAAATGACTTGTCAAATATTGATAATTTAGTAGTAATAATTAATGCACTTTTATAATCAACTGGAAAGTCATATGAAATTATTCTGCATTAGCTTTGTCATATCTAGTGATTTTCTAGAAGGTACTGTGAATTTTTTTCTTTCTGCCAGTATTGGGGCTTGAACTTAGTCTGGAAACTGTCCCTTAGACTTTTAACTTAAGATGGGTGCTCTACCATTTGAGCAACACCTTTACTTCCCATTTTGTGGTGGCTAATTGGCAGTAAGAGTCTCAGAGACATTCTTGTCCAAACTATGACCTTCAGATCTTAACTTCATGACTATCTGGGATGACAGGCCCAAGCCACTAGTGCCCAGTTTGTTTTTGAATGTTTTTGCAATTAGCTCTGGTTGGTTCTCTGGTCTCTTTCTGTTGTGTTTCTCCTTGCTTCAGCCCATCTAGTGAGTGAGATCAAACCTTTTAGAATTTATTTTTGTGATTTCCAAATGAAGGTTCATGTTGTGGTATTAAAAATTATATATGGAATTTTCTGGATTTGGGCTTTGTGGAATTAGCTGGTGATCATTTTTCCAGATGTGAGGTAAGAATTTAATCATTTGAATAATTTTGTAGCTTTTGAGCATTATTTGGGACTTACATTTCTTGCTGGAAGCAAACTAGCTCACGTTTTTGTTAGTTTAGAAGTGTATCTTAAGTAGATGAGTTTTGCAGGTTGACTCTATTAACAATGTTGTCTAGAAAGAACAAATAAATGATAGGTAGAATGGTGATTTAATTTTTTTTCAAGATCAACACAACCAACTGCTTTGTGGTAGCTCTGTGGCTAAGTCTATGCAGAACAGGTTTTTCTTCTTTTTGTCTGCTTTCATCTTAACTCCTTCTTGGCATTTGCCTGTACAACTTACTACTTTTTCTTTTTCTCTTCATTTTATGCTTTTTAAAATTTTAATTCTAACATTCCTACATTTTGTACACTCTTGGGGACTACCTTATGAATAAGCACACAAAGCTTGCATTAGTAAACTGAATCTGATTGGTGTCTAGAGGAGATACAAGTTAAATGAAATAACTTGGCTCTGCATTCAATAGTTGGCCCCATAGTTGCTTGATTCATCATAATAAACAATGACCAAAACCGTATCATGAAAGCAATAGTGAGTTCAATTGGATATAATGTGTGAGAGTGTGGGCTGGCAAATATGTGTCTGTAGCAGGCAGCAGTGTTTGTGGACAATGCTATCAATTTTAACAGTCAACCTTGCTGGTGAAACACCAGTTTCACTTTCAACAGCTCGCCTGTTGTTGGAGGGTCGAGGTTGCATAAATGAATGAGTGCAGCTGTGTCTTGATAAAACTTGGTGGCTCAAAGCTTAATTTCATATAATTTTGTCCTGTCAGCCAATTCAAACATTTAAATACATGAAGATATTCTTACCTTGCAGGACACGCACGCACACAACACACACACACACACACACACACACACACACACTTGCACACACGCATGCACAGACACACACCAGGTTTTTGACCCCTGTATTAATAGAGTGTATGATTTTCTTTTATGGATTATCTGTAATTGTTATTTTCATAGTACTGTTAATTGTTAGTGGTGTGGTCAGATACTTCTTCCAGAAAATTCAGTTCAGGTTTCAAAAATCAATGTTTGTTTTGGCTTCACAAAATTCAGGGACGATGTCAAAAGGACATTTGCATATATATTCTGCTTGGTCTAAGTTTCCTTATTGAATTATTTCTCTGAGATTTTGCAAATCATGCTATTACCATTGGAATATTTTTGGTCTTATTTTATTTCCTTCTTCTTTGCTCACCAACTTAGATCTGCTTATTTGTTATTTAACTTGTGTTTGTTTGGATGGTAAAAAAAAGGCAAAAGAATAAATAATCCAACTAATAAATGAGCAAATAAATTGGACAGTTCTCAGAAGAATTAAAAATGACCAATAAACATAAGAAAAAAAATGCCAACATCCTTACACATAAAGCAAAACACATGCAGATTCCATTTCACCCTTTTACAAGGGCCACCATAAAGAAAACAACAAATACTGACAGGATGTGAAAGGAGAGGAAAACCTTGTATATTGTTTGTGGGAATGCACAGCAGCTATGGAAATAAGCATGGAAGTCCCTCAAGAACCTGCAAATGGAATTATCATATAATCCTGTTAAATATGTGTCTGAAAATAGTGCAGTGAAACCCACCAAAAACTGTTTAAAGTTCAGGAGAGATCCTTGTTATTTTTAAAAGTGCTGTAAAAGCTGTGTGGTCTGGGAAAAATTAGTTTTCCTCAGCCTTAGTTCATGCAACCATATAAAAAAGTCTAATATGACCAGCTTTTACATATTGGTGGAGCAACATTCAAGACAAAAAATAAGTAATTAAATAAATAAACAAATAAGTACATAAATTCCAACCAGCCTGGAGAGTATTAACCTTGAAACATAATCACACCTTTCTTTTTTTGTGGGATGTAATCATCTTAGCATTAATATGAAGGAATCTCTAAAAAATGTTGTTAGTATACCTAGTTTTAAAGAAGCACCCATCTATTCATTTAGGAATATTTTCTAGAATCTCCTGTCTTTTTCATTCCATGCTAAAAATACTACTACATAATAGCGCTTTAAAAAACAACTGGGACAATGAAGCTATTCTTCAGAATTACACACTTTAAAAACTTCAACAAGAGAGTTTGAATACTTCTTTGCAGTTCTCACACCTTTCTATGTATTTACTTAAATCCAACTTGATGATAAATTTCATGATTTAAGAACATTTCTATACTGGAGACGCTCTTAGCATAAATAAGTTAATTTACAGGCGACAGTAGTTATGAATGGTTTTTGACTAGTGGACAATATACACTCCATTTATGGCAATGAACAGTTTGAAGTGATCAGTTATCTGATTTCACAAAAACATCTGAGACTTAAATGTAATTATTACAAATTAGCACCACTGAGCAATATAATTACTATAGGTTGTTCATATAATTAAACCTAGAAATTGAACTTGTGTAGAAAATTAAAGTGTTTGTTCCTTTTTTGTAATTTTGCTTCTAAGAATGTTCTTCACTCGGAGTGGGAAGAGAAGGTTGCATAAATGTAGTTATTGGCTTATATGTTACAGGGAATGTCAAAAAATTAGGACTAATAATGACATAATAAGCTTGTATTTTCCCTAGGATAATAATGTTGAATTTTAATAATTTTTTCATGTTTATATGGCTCTGAAATTTGATTAAATAGAGAGAGAAAAACCTTAAGGTGTAAGGCCCAGGTAAACTAAGGGCTAGGTACTTGACTAGGCAGTCACTATTGCTGGGCCAGGCTGCCCTTTTTTGGCACTGGTTATTTTTAGGTAGAGTCTTGTTTCCTGGGAAATCCTCTATTTTCCACTTGTACTTGTTGCTGGATTGTCAAGTACCTGCTACCACACCCAGCTTTTTTCATTGAGATGGTATCTCATGGACATTTTTTGGCCTGCACTGACCTGGAATTATGATCTTCCAAATCTCAGTCTCCTAAATAGGTTAGATTATGGTATGAAATACAGGCACATGACTGGAAATTTACTCACTATAGTTTTTCTTCCTATTCCATAGCCAATATAATAATAGAAGAATATGATTCCTAGCTTTGTGGCTTTGTGGGGTCCAAGAAATGATCAGCATTCAGAACACAGTCTCTAGTCCAGCTATATGAAAAGCTGCAATTGGAGAATCAGAGTTAGAAGCAGGCCCCAGGCAAATCAAGACCCTATCTGAAAAATAACTAAATCATAAAAGGGCTAGGGACAGGCACTGGTGGCTCATGTTTATAATTCTAACTACTCAGGAGGCTGAGATCTAAGGGTCATACTTTGAAGCCAGTGGGGCAGGAAAGTCCCAAAGATTCTTATCTCTAGATAATCACAAAAAGCCAGAGGTGGAGGTGTGGTTCAAGTGGTAGAGACTAGTCCTGAGCACAAAAGTTCAGGGACAATACCTAGGCCCAGAGTTCAAGCACCAGCACCAGCAGGGGTATGGCTCAGGTAATAGAATGATGGCCTAGCAAGAATGAAACTCTGAATTCAAACCCCAATACTTACATCAAACAAACAAATAAATAAAAAGAAAGAGCACGAGCAGGAAGGGAGAAATAAATTAAGCTGAGAATACTAGAATTTTACAGTTAGAAGGAAGAACAATCAGTACATAAATGAAGTGATTGAGTAGATAATTAAATGAAAGACGAATCCTCCTCACTTTAGCAAATTATCTGCCTGAACAATAGTCCTGCTTAGCACAGTGTGATATAAGGAAATGTCCTTGGAAACACTGATCATTTCACTTGACCAGTGTATCAAAGATGCATATTGATATGATCAACTGTAATGATGGAAAACTCCATGACAATTCCCTCTGTATAGTGCAAACAAAAGAGCTTTCCCTTTAAAATTGATAGAAAGCATGTTTTTAGAGACCATTATAAATGTATGTATGTCTCCTTTCCTTTTCTTTGCTTTGATTGGTCATGGGACTTGAACTCAGGACCTGGGTGCTGTTCTCTAGCTTTTTTGATCAAAAGCTAGTGTGCTATCTCTCAGACCTACAGCTTCACTTCAGGTTTTCAGATAGTTAATTGGAGATAAAAGTCTCAATACCTTTCTGCCTGGTCTGGTTTCCAACCACAGTCCTTAGATCTCATCCTCATGAGTAGTTAGGATTACAGCTGTGAGCTACCAGTGCCTAGCCTGTTCTTCTTTTTCTTTCTTTTTTTTTTTTAACAGCTCAATGTCAATAGCTAAGTTAGAGATGTGTGGATCATCCAACAAGAGAGTAATTAAAGCCAGGAACTGATGGCTCATTCCTTTAATACTAGCTACTCAGGGAGCCAATCTCTTTATATTACAGTTTAGAGTTCCCTGGTCACTGTGCTCTTTGAGATTCATCTACTTCACAGTTTATCAAATGTTTCTTAGAGAAATGGCAAATAGTGTTCTGGGACATACAAAAATGATGTAGAGGACTTGCATCATGCTTCCAGTTCTGCTGGTCTGAGATCAGGGTATTCTATATGCACTAAATCCAAATAGGTTTTCTGAGTAGACCATGTCCACCAACAAGAAAGACATGCTTAGTAGGGAGTACAGAGTTCTGAGGCACAAAGGAAGAAATAATTTTGCTTCTTCCTGAATTACTTCTTGAAACAAAGTTAAAAGCAATACAGCATTTTGTGTAGTTTCCCTAGTTCCTTAAAAAAAGAATTCTTGGTACAAATATATTTGGGCAAAAGCTAGACTAAACTTTAACTAGATTTCTCCTCTGTAAGACATAGAAAAGATCTCAGAGGATCTGCAAGTAGAAGGTAGCACATGATTCTTGATGTAGACTTTTGCACTAGCACATGTGTATAAAGGTATGTGTATATATAACACATGTAAATATATACATATATGCACAAATATTAGTATTCAAGTGTACATGTGCATATATGTGTATATATTCTGTATCACTGTTACTTCTTATATAATTAAAGAAGCACGTATTTTCAGTATCTTTCCTTTTTCTACTGAATAACATGGAAATACCAATGTAGTGATAATGAACTTACTGAACCAACATTGGGGTGCAAAATTACTACTTTCCAAAAATTAATCCAATCTTTTTTTTGAGAGAGAACATTATTGTAGCAAATGTTATGGTTATAGAAAATGTCAGACAGATACTATGTCTCTCTTGAGAGCTATTTGAATTTTGTTTGCATTGCATTTACAATTAAAACTTTGATTTCGATTTAAGAATTCAATGATTCAACTTTTCACATGCTTCAAAGAAAAACTTATGGTATCTCTGCAGATTTTTTTTCTTGTATCTGTGGAGTGTTCATGGTGGTTAAGAGTAACTCATGGTGGTTAGGGGATTCAGTAGGGCTATGCTTTAATATTGTAAAACATATTTTAATCAACTACTTCTATATCAAATTCAAAACTGACAGAATTCTAAAGTGATAAAAATATGAATGTAGAACATAAGAGATTATATTGGGAAGGGTCCAAAAGGAGACAGAAGATGCACAACAATTTGAGCATGGATATTTTCCAGATTGTATTCAGAGTAAGCTGCAAGAGAAAGGTGAAACCATTAGCACTGATGCTAACAGCAGACAAGACTTGATAAATAAATAGGTCGTTTATCTAGACACCTTAAGATATTTAAGTCATTGTTAATGTGGCATTTGTGTTGTAAATCCATAAATCCTTGTTGTAAATCTTTAAATCCTTGCTAGTATAGTGAAGTTACCAGAGAGGGAATTAATTGGGCAATAAATTCTAGGTTCTGCTCTGCATTTCTCAATCAGAACAATTTGTTAGACATGCTTCCTATTCATCCTGTGGGTGCAGTGATAGGGGACAAAATGACATAACAAAGTATGTTTTATTACCAGTTCTGTTTTTATTTCAGCATAGAGGTGTGATAACCAGAAAACTGATTTACTCACTGAAAAAGAAAGTACTAATCTTCCTCATCCCTAGAAATAAGAAAACACCTACAGTTAATGTTTGCAATTTTAGTTTATAATTTTGCAAGGAACTTAGCTTCTGCCAATGCAAGTCTTATCACGTCCTGGTTCTATCCCAGTAGGAATATCTAAAAAACTAAAATAAAAAGGGTTTTACCCCCATGTTCAGAAGCACTCCTCTAACAAAGGTTGGTTTATAAGAGTGCTTTTCATTGTATTAAGAATATGTTCCTGAAAACAAATATAATCATAATGCAGCCAATCTCCATGGTTGTAAAAATGCAGTGTAATAGTCTTCAACAGCTGTGAATATTTTAATGATTGGTTTATAGATATACCTTATTTTACCTTATTGGGAAGAAAATTTGAAACAAAACTAACCATTTGTCCTTGTGAAGAAATGCCAAGCCCTGGCCCTGAGGTGGAGAAAGAGATCTGTAGGGAGTGAAAAAGTTTCACCTCCAGATTTGCCCTCCCCCCTCCCCCCGCCCGTGCAATTAAGATTTACCTCCTGGCTCATCCTTTGCTTGGGACTAGACTAAAGGAGAAAGAGTAGTACAATAGCTGGGCATGAGGGACCACAATGAGTTTACCAAAATGTAGCTGTCATTTAGAGCAAAAATCTCAGTGTGAGCCATATAGTGGTTCTTCCTGCTTATGAATCACTGAGAAAGATAGGCAGGAGGTGTGGAGGACAGAAGTAGACACCCTAAGTTCCATAATTGTCATTTTATGAGTAGCTTACCAGAACTCCAGTAAATTTGAGTTATATATGTATATATATAGAATTATGTTGAATTATGTGTATATAATGCATATATACACATATGAATATATGTATATTAATACATATACATGCATACACACATTTATACACATATATGCACATGCATGTATTCACATTTACACATATGTACATATATCTATATCTATGTGGGGAATGAGATAAGGAAAGGGAAAGGAACGAAAGTAGAGAGGAATTATATGACTTTGGCTTTTGAAAGTGTTCTGATAGCTCTGTTTGGTCTTATGCTTAGTGAATAATTAAATCATTAAATCTTTTAAAGATGGATGGAGTAGGTTTGATTCTTGAAAACCTAATGACCCCAGAGGCAAGAGCTGCCAAGCCAGAAATTCACCATCTGGTGGTAAAAGTTCCCGTGATTTAAGGTTTGTGTCAAGTTTTCTTGCGTGATTGCGAGACTAAAAAAACACCAAAAAGGATGACATGCTCTGTGTTACAGTAGCAGCAATAGAACATTTTCAGAGACCCTAAATGGATATTGCAAAATAACTGGATGTTTTCTTTATTACTATTTCTCATAGGCCCTCCAAGGCAAATTTTTAGGAAGAGTTTGTTCTTCGACTTTGAAAGAGAAGAGCTGGAGCTTCTTGAATTGTTGTTAACCTTAAAATAATACTGTCCATATTTTACCTTTTTGTTTTATAAATGAAATTGAGCAACGAACCCTAGGCTTCATGAATAACAGAGAAGATGGGTTTCTAGTTTAAGGTATTTCATGGTATAGACCCACATATATGGGCATATATGTGCATGTCTGTGTCTACCTTCTTACCCTTTCATATCTAATCAGCTTTCATAGCTAATCTCTTCTCTCCTCTCTGGAAACCTGCAGCCTGGATCATTGGCTCATAGCTCTCTTTGCTATTATTAACCATCTTTAAGTCTGTATGTTGCCATTTATATTTTCTCCTTAGCCCAGGTTACCAATGTAGGAAGTTCACTTAGTTCTTCTTTTCCTTCTGTTTTATTTTGTATGGGAAGTTTCTTAGAATGTTTGGTTCTTTGTAGTCTAGAATGCTCCTATTCTAATATGGTCCCCAGATAGGTGGCTGTCATCATGTGGGAACTTTCTAGAAATAGTTTCCTAAGCCCCATGCTCTGTCCAGTGTATCAGAGTCTAAGGAGTATACAGGACTGCCATGGTGAGGTAATCCACATAAATTTAAAGATTTTAAATACCTGTTCTGGCATTTCATTAGTTTTTATAAAGGTTGTATGTGTTCTTTAAAGCATGTTATGTTTTTAAGGTAAAAATTCTCTCCAATAACTGACTTTGTCAAGTTGTACTTTATTTTCTATTTGTTTTGAAAATTGGGAGTGATATGTTCCATTTTTCCCACCAGGGCTGCACATTCATAAAGATATTTCTTCTTAATTATATTGATATTGTGATTCAATATATGTATAGCAAGAATAAAGTAAGTAGTATTGTGACTCTGGGTGTGCTTGTCTACTTGTTATATTGGAAGTTTAATGTATTCTAAGCATATCGATAATGAAATAACCTTATGTAACTGCTGTTGGTGGAGCACTATATTTGACATAACAGTGTTTATTTCCCAGGAGAATTGAGTGGTGGGAATGTACATTGTTTTGTTGAGCAGGAGGAGGGGAGGGAGCCAACCTTTATGAAGGTGTATAGCTTGTTTACTGGCAGAACCAGGATGCAAATTCACATCCCCGGATTTGACATTTAGAGACTTTTCTTACACTTGTAAATGTGGTGGTTGAAAGAAGTGTGATAATGAGGCATTGGACAAATTATCTGTAGGAGACAACTAGTGAATACTTTAAAACTTTGTTAAGTATGTATTGACTAATTTGAGTGACAGTGTTAACATTTTAATCTGTTCAGACTGATTTTGACACATAGATTATACTCTTCACTTGATTCCTTTTAAATGATTCACATTGATTATATATTACCCATCTTTTCTCTGTAGTTATACTTAATGGAATAAACTTACCTATTATCCTAAAATGTTGGTTATGTTTTGCTATTTCTTGCATTATTTTGTTACCAAAAATTTAGAAAATATATTCAAGTAAATTGGCAGAGCTGGTATTTAAAGGTGGTGGTAGCATTCTTAACAGGTAGGAAGGTTATAAACATAAACGGTTTTGATGAATGGCAACTCTTGTACAACTACTTAGAGATAATAATAAAAAAAGATTTTGTTTATAGAGCAACTTCTGACTTATGTATCCTCTGACTGACAGTATTTTCATAGCGACACCCTTTCTCGCAACACTCTGAACACAAGGCTACTGAAGCAGATGGCTTCTCTTGTTGTCCTAGCCATGGGAACAAGGCTAGCTGCACAGTAGGCCACCTCACTGTACAGTGTACCTGCTTCATAAAATTTTTCAGTAAGGGACTTGGTAACAATTTCCTAGTCAGGTTAATGTAAGTATCTTCTGTGAATCCAGGAAACTCCCAAGAAACATTCCTTCTTGAGCAGTGCTTATATTTTCTTCTTGAAACAAGTATTTCATATAAAGTATAGCTTATAGTAACATGGAAGTCATAGAGTCCTGATGTGGTGGAATCTAATAAAGGAGGCAGTAGTAGAGTGGTGATTTCAGTGAGAGACCCTCATTAAGTCATAGTCAGAGTGAGTCCCATGTAGTGCTTATTACCAGCAAGGGTAAGGGAAAAGCCAACTTTGTGAAGACTGAGCTTGGGTTAGCTTTGAATGTTTTGAGATTGCACTGAGCATCTGTTTACACTGCTAGGTGCAGAGCTACCTCAGGGGCCTTGCAGTTTCAGTTTTAATAGAGCTTAGCATTGTTTCTGTGGATACATCACAACCTAGAAATGTTAGCATGTCTAAGATGAAGTTTCTATGCTTATCTACCTTTGTCGGTTCACTCTATACATGTTTCAGTGGGAACATTTTGTGATTGGCTCAATGTCTGCTTTGCAAATGCAAGAGATTATTTGCCAGACCATCAAATGTAATATGTTTGAAATCCATATTACACTTCTCAGCACTTTTAGGAGTCTATGGTCCTTCTCTCATTTTATTTATTTTTTAAAGTCCATGTCTTAGGTCATTCAGCATCTTTAAATGAGTGCTTTACAAAGAAGCATAACTTAGATTTATGAGGACAGATCCTTATCACCTAATTACCTTTGAAACCTACTTCCAAAGGTCCAGTATCCAAATATATTGCCCTGGGCATTAGGATTTCACTAAGTGAATTTTGAGGGAACACAAACATTCAGACAATAGTAGGTAATTTGAAATGGTGATTTAAAAAAAATTCTCTGACAATATGCTACCAGAGTAATGGTGCTCTTCTCTTTTTACCAAAGGTGTACTTCCTTAACAGTGCTCTTTGTTTGGTATGAGGTTATGGTTTGATGGGCAGGTACTGAGGGTGTTTTTTGTATTTTGAGGATTCTTTCTTTAGAGTATTCAGCAAAAGGAAGCACTAGTGATACATGGAGATTGGCCTGTTGTTTTCAGACTGAACTAGCCATTTACTTTAGTTCTCCTAAAAATCAGATGTTAATATAAATTGTACTTTTTAACAATTGATAATGTTTTTGCAAATGTTTAGATGCAAAATGTTTTGCAAATGATTAGTTGCAAGTAACTTGTAATAGAAATAAAGCATATTTATTTTTTTATTTTACCTTTTGGCTTGGTAAACTTAGATGCTTAAGCTTCTAGTTCAGAACAAATAGTTTAGACTATGATGTATTCCTGTTGGAAAAAAAATACCATTTTATTTCCCAAACTGAAACTGTAACATGAAACCCAGATTGTGTTTCTCATATCTCAATTAATACCGAATACACAAAGCGTTTCACAACATCATCCCGGCTGGAGACAGGGCTCACTGGTAGAGTGCTAGCTGAGCCCTGGTGTCTGGACCAGAAGCAGTAGCTGAGGAGAGGCAGGGAAGGTTCTGTGGAATAGCAACAATTTCATGGAGTGAGAATCTGGGGGTAAGACTCTGTTCCACTGGGAGAGTAAAGTGGTGATAGGGTAGTCCAAGCATAGGAGGTAGCAGCTGGGAGGAGGGGCTATTGAGGGATATGAGAACACAGGGAGGGACTGCACTTTGGCCAACATGATCCAATGGCTACTCCGCCTTGCTCAGCTTAGTAAGTATAGCAAGTTCCCACCTAGGTCTCTGGCTTGATGTTTAGTTTGCAGAACGGTAGGACAATATCTTTTGTACACACTCACGTGCACACACACACACACATGCACACACACGGTGGGCTAGGAATTAGATTTAGAGATAGAGACAGGTTTAGAGGGACACTGCTGGGCTGGCTTATCATCCCAATGCCTGTTATTTGTCCTTGGTGGGGCCTCAGGTGCTGGCTGGCTTCTGCTCAGCAGGAGCAAAGATATGTGGTTTTTGCTTAGCTCCACTTTATAGAGTTCCTCATGGATAACTCTTATCACATGTGTATGCACGGGGCTTTGTGTGGTGATCTGGGATGTAGTCTATTAGAGGAGACTCCACTGTGTTTGCTCATTCCAATCCCCCCCCCCCCCCCCGCACACACACACACTGCCATTTGTCCTAATGGGAAAAAGGCACCAATTGAGGCACCAATTGACTTTCATCCAGCTAGAGTAAGGCTTGCTGGCTCTCTCACTTTGCCCTGTAGACTTTTGATGGCAGGGTTTCTGGGGACGGTGACTCTTGTCACAAATACACTGGCTTCAGTGGGCGAAGGGAGGAGCAAATTACCCCTGTTTGCTGGAGCACAATTCTGTTGTTTTTGTAGATCTACAATTCAGCATTTAAAATTTATTTTCTAGCCACTAGCCACCTGTACTTTCAGTAGTAACCCTTGCTGGCTTACTGACTTTCCTACTTTTCTTTATAGCCATGTACCTGAGATTTTATTTCTGGCCCATAGAGACACAGAAATGTAGTGAATGTGTACAATCCATCATCCTGGAGTGTGTGTGTGTGTGTGTGTGTGTGTGTGTGTGTGTGTGTGTGTGTGTGTCTTTTATGACCAGGACTCCATAGCACAGACTCATCTCATCTCAAACTTATGATCCTTCTCCCTCAGCCTCCTGAGTGCTGGGATTTTACAGATATGTACCATTAATTCCAGCCCAAGTTCTCATTCTCTCCCTCATTTCAATTTGAAAATTTATTCTGAAATTGCAAGACTTTCCTGTTTTGTTTATATTGTTAAATAGTTAAATAAATACAGGGACAATCTTTCTATCCCAGGATACATGTTAATGGCATCCTGTTTAAACTTGTTCTTGATCATTTATGAAAAGTTGCTGTTAATTGGGCAGCCGCTGTGTTGCTATGCTAGTATATCTTACAATGTACCTGGATTCCTGATCTATTGTTTAGTTTGGGGAAAATTCAAAATCTTATTCACAGTGAGCCTCAAAAAAAATGACCCATGAAAGACTAGAATGTGTGCAAGGAGAACCAAGAATCAAGAATTTTTGTATGTGTACCTCTGAGAAAAGCCATCCTTTCTCATCTGTGCTTCCCCTGTGTTTCTTCTCTGGAAGGAAATGTGAAAGTTTAGACAGAATTTTTATATCCACAAGGAAGCATAATTTCTTGTATAAGACTGTGATATCAAAACAAGAACTTCAGCATCTGAACCTCACAATGTTACAAACTGATCTGTTGTCTCCTCTCAGTTAGCACAATATCACACAATTTATTTTTCTCTGGGTCAATATGTTCTATCATGTTTGAAAATAGAAATTCAATCCAGGTGCCTGTGGCTCATACTTGTAATCCTAACTACTCAAAAGGCTGAGACCTAGAGGACTGAGGTTCAAAGCAAGTCTAGGAAGAAAAACCTATGAGACTCTATCTTCAATGAACCAGCAATTTGGAATCATGGCTCAGATTGTAGAGTATCAGCCCAACAAGCCAACATGTAAGCATGAAGTTCTGAGTTTAAACCACAGTACCAGCAAAGAAAAAGAAAAACACATGCATATTGAAAAAAAATTAGATATGCAGATAGTTGTTGAGTAGAACTGATACACTCATACACATCCTTTCCAAAAATTGTATACTGAAGTCAGAGTTTAAATTGAGTTGTAATTTTCCCTTTGTTTCTTACTTTGGCTGCCTTTATTATTGTATCTACTCATAATTAATATTTCCCAATTCTTTATTGTGAAGAACTGATGGACAGAAGGAAATCATAAAGACGTGCGATGCATCACATATTAAAGTTGATATCTTGAAATATATTTCAGACCTGAATAGGATTTATGAGCTGTAATCAGAAAAATGACTGAGAGATAAGCACTAGGTTTAGGCACATAACTAAAAGACTGATTAAGTTGGATGTATTATTCATAAGAAAAGATAATTTAGTCTTTATATGCCTTGCTTTTTTTAAGGCCTATACCTCTTATCTTTTTCATTCATTACTATGTTGAACTTTTGTTTTCAACAATTGGCAAGAAAGAGGGTAGTAAATAGTATATTTTCATATTGTAAGAACATGCTAATAAAATGCCATCAGAGGAGAAACTTAACTTTTCAGAATTTTCCCCCTCTACTTTCTATGTTAAAACGATAACCTCCTTTTGTAAATTTACACACAGAGCCATGCTTCTACCTTAACAAACAAACAAAACAGCAAACAAGAAACACCCAAAAACTTCCTCAGTGATTTATTCCTTATTTTTAATGTGAATATGTTGCTTTTTTAAACCACTTTTTTACTTCAGTACTGTACATTTATAGTTGTTTTTCAAAGAAAAAGGAAAAGCTTTTTTTTTTTAAAAAAAAAGGTACTTCTTAGTTGTATAGGTGACTTTGATTTTTAACAGGTCCACTGATATGTAAATGTGTCTTGATCACAATGACCCCTGTACTACTTTCCTTCCTACCCCTTCCCAAACCAAACCAGTTTTAGCAAGATGACTTTCTGTATGCATACACAGAAAGGATTTCTTTTTTTCCTCTTTGTCCTTATTCTCTCCAGTTGTCTGTCCCCACTCCCTGTAATACCTACATTCCACACAAGACCTATCTCAATTTTCTAATATGCTTTCATGTTAAATTTAAGGAATTTAAACAGGTTTTATCATGTTGTTTCACAAATGCATATACCGTAATGTAGTCAGATTTATTCCATATGTGTGTGTACATGTAGTTACCTATGTGTGTTTACATATTTATGTATGTTTTAGGTCTAACAGGTCCATATGATAATATCTTCATTCAGTGAAGTGACATCTTCACTTAATAAGGTGGTTTCAAGATCCATCCATTTCCCTGCAGATGACAGTGTCACTCTTCTTATGAAGAAAGAACATTCCACTGCATATGTGTGCCACATTTTCTTGACCCATTCATGAATTGTGGGGAATCTGGTATTTCTAGAGCTTGGCTATTGTGAATAGTGCTAAAACAAAAATGGGTTGTGTAGATTCCTCTATTAGATCTTCACTTAACATTTCTTCAGGTAAATGTAGTGTTGCTAGATCATGTGGTGGTTCTCATTTTAATTTCTTTGGGAGCCATCATACCGATTTCCATAATGGTTATACTAGTTTATAGTCTCACCAACAGTGTATTAGAGTTCTTTCTCCATTATCCCTGCCAACATTTGTGGTTGTTTATGTTCTTGATGCTCCATATGTATCTGGCTCTTGCTCTTTCTACATGGCAGATAACTTCACTAAATATTTTTTATTTTTAGTTAGTGCTTTATATTTTGCTTTCCCTAAAAAAGTCTCAAAGTATTTTTATAGTCAAATTAACAATGTTTTCTATTTAGCCTCTCTACCTTATCTACAAATAATCTTTGAAAGTATTTGCCAAATGTACAGTTTCCCATTGTACATCTATAATTACATGTTTAAATGTAACCATATTTAGCTTTAAGTTAATCTCACCAAGTATACTATTGATTACTTTGTTGAGTTTCTTCTGGGTGGGGATAGATTTGTATTGCTGTCCTTCAGGTATAGCGATGAAAGATGTCTTGACATAGGTTGTAATGTAATGTGTTGAGTAACTGGCTGAACTTCACTGTAGTCACTACCTGGTGTCCTTATGCAAGACCTTTTGAGTGCTTTTCAAAGCAAGATACAGTGGCAGAGGCAATTAAACTGGAATTCTCACTACTAATTACTGTGCCTTTGGAAGAATGAGCCAATTAGAGTCCAACCCTTCTTTGAAATATCCTGGAATTTGGGAGACAGGTTGGTACAACCATATGCCTTTTTGACAGATCAAAAAGAGGCTACAAAAGCCTTCTGCCTGTAATACAGGACTCTAAGCTGACCTGCTAGGCATCTTTCATCATTTTAGTCTGAAGGATTCCTTCATAATAGCCAAAATCCACTTCTCTCCTGGTTTTCCGTTTACCCTCTTACCTCCCATGAGTGGTGAGAGCAGCCCAGCAAAGTGACAAGAAGAATTGTGACCATGGTCTCTTTCCAACACTGGAACCATATGGACCCTAAAGCACCTTAAGCCCTGGGACCAAGGGTTGGATACAAATAGGCAAGTTCTGCTAGTCCTCCTTTGTAGTCAATATGCAACATAGCCAAGGTGTTTCTAAACGTTGAAGAGCTGGTAAAGAAAAGAAATAATTGCTGTGGTAGATTTCTCTTCAGTCCCAGTGACTGGCTGAGTACTGAGAAATTACTTAAGCCCAATGAGCACAGAGGACAAAGTGACTTCCTGTGACCTCTGTTTATGCCTTCTTTCATAAGGCATTGCTTGAATCTACAGTATGCATGGACAGGAGACTGTCAAAAGACTTAAGACTTTTGCCATGGCTTGGTCAGCCTAAGACTGACTGTCAGCATCTAAAGACAGTTTTCTGACTTATTACAATGAGGGAAACCATGAACTTGAGGAAACTCTTGTGGGGTTTCTCACCAAAAAAAGAGAAAGAGAATTACTACTGTAGAGTTCTTTTCAGAAGGGTAAAGGTTAGGTGAAATTCAAATGAAGCAATGTGCTAATAGGTTCAAAGCAAAGCAGGATGGTAGAGAAATGTATACCCAACACTGCAGAGTGGACCAGGGTCCCGTTTCCTTGGAAACTACGAAGTTCAGAACAACGTGCAATGTCATATCCAAGAACCCTTTTCATGAAGCTCCACACCTGGGCTGTAAATTGAGGTGACTTCTCTGTGTCATCGTGACTTAAAATCCTGCAGGTAGCAGTTGAATGCTTTATCCTTACTACTGTCATTTTAAATGGCAAAGTTTCTGATAGTCTTATGATTTTTCAAGCACAAAGTTTCTCAGTGAGTAAGAGAACAGCAAATGGCCAAACATGGGGTTTACTGTGGCACTTTATAGTACCAAAATGTCCTTGAGACAAGCGTTGTTTCCTATTAACTTGGAAGCTAGAGCTGTCCTGTCTGTAATTCCAGCTAGATGAGTGGCCAGGCAGTATTTTACTTTCTTTGTCTGGGCTAATTTTTACTTTTTCTCAGTATCCTGTAGTCTGTTCTCAAGTCTCTCAGGATGTTGTTTATTACATCTAGTCTTTGAGTATTATGTGTTGGGGACTTACTTCCTTCTCATTAGTTTTAGACTGTGTGGGTATTTCCTGGATAACTTAATGTCTTTCTTTCTTTCTTTCTTTCTTTCTTCTTTCTTTCTTTCTTTCTTTCTTTCTTTCTTTCTTTCTTTCTTTCTTTCTTTCTTCCTTTCTTTCTTCCTTCCTTCCTTCCTTCCTTCCTTCCTTCCTTCTTTCCTTCTTTCCTTCTTTCCTTTCTTTCCTTCTCCCTCCCTCCCTCCCTCCCTCCCTTCCCTCCCTCCCTCCCTCCCTCCCTCCCTCCCTCCCTCCTTTCCTTCCTTTCTTTCTTTCTCCCTTTCTCTCTTTCCTCTTCTTTTCCTTTCTTCTCTTCTCTTTTCTTTCTTTCTTTCTTGTAAGCTGGTTGCTGGGGCCTGGGTAATCTACTGAGGCTGAAGGATGAACTGCTGTGTTTTGTTCCCTGGGAGAGGTAGATGTTTATGAACCACTAGCAATATTGTGAATGCTATTCAACCCGCTAATGTCAAATACCTCAGAATGGAGTTGTTCGTTATTTTTGAATATACTCTTTGTGCTCCCAGGACCAATTTGGGAGTTTCACATGCACAATGCACACAGATTTGTCACTGAAGTGTGAATGTGGTTCGTGAGGAGCCCATTGTCTGTTGGGAAGATGGAAGCGTAGAGAGCTAAGGCAAATAATCTATGCTGGGGAAGCAAGTAGATGAGTAGCTACCCATTCCTAACTTCCTTTAGAACCTCGGGGACTCTGTAGTATTCTGGGATTTGAATCTTTCCTTGGAACATGTTTGAATTCACAGATGAGTGTCAAGCTGTAAATGTACAGGTAGACACAGAAAGACCCTCATGTAAAAGCTTTGTAATGGTTAACAGTTAACTGATTGGTGGGCCAGTGTTGTTTGTGGCCCCTCCTGCAGAACCTTGAGATAGTTCATAACTCCTACTCTCCAATGGAATTTATAAGTGAGTAAATTTCCTTTTTATTTTTTGTGAGGAAGCAAGGCACTATGTCATACCTTCAGGAAACACAAGAGGTTAATATATCCAGTCTCAAATCACTCACCTGGTAGGCCATCGGCTGTTCCTAGTGTTTAAAGTTTGTATTCCCTCAGGGTTGGCTTCCCTAGAGAATATCAAGGCAAGGGGGTCTTATTGTGGTCTCCAAACAGTTGTGAATACACTTGGGGCTTCATTTTGTAAGTATTTGGCAAGGTGAGTGATGTGCCCGGCATTCTGTCACACTAAGGATGTAGCTGTGAGAAACACAAAGACCTTGTTAAAATGGACTGTGGTTTCCAGTGGAGAGAATGCTCGTAGGTGGTAGGATGGGGTCGTGAACAGGCTCAGTTTGCATTTGTGTTTTCCAGGACAGGCTTTTTTTAGTCCAGCTTTCCTTGGGCAAGTAGGGGAGAGCACAAATTTTAAAAAGCACTCTGATAGATGAACACTACAGGGAGCTGGGGGCATTTCATTGTGTTTACTCAGTTCTGATGTAATAGGGAAAATTCAGAAGTAGTTCTTACAATCATGTCTTAAACATCTAATTCCAAACATGAGTAAAAACATTTGCAGTTTGAAATTGGAAGGCAATATTACACAGCACAATTTGTGCCATGGATTTATCTCACTAGTGAGTGCCACACACTCACTGTTAAGTGCATAAGTATAAACGTTCTTGATATATTCTAACAAGCAAACTTTCTGAAGGTTAGCAAAGAATGATTAGAACAACATGATCTCCATTCCCTACTTTCCTCCTCCAATCGGACAACCTTGTTGTGTATACGTGCTAATCCACAATTATAATGCTTATCTATTTTTTTATATCTTTAAATCATTTTGATTTTACTTCAGGCATTATCTGATCAGTTTAGTTTTTTTTTTTTAAATCTCCCTATGTCTTGAGTTCTTGATCTCACTTCTTTGAAATATACTGTCATTAGAATTTCTGTATTAGCAGGGGGAGATCTGTGGGATATTCTCAGCACACTGGTTCTGGACATTATAATTTATTTAAACAGTAAATCTAGTTACTCTGGATGCTGAGATCTCAGGACCAAAGTTTTAAACTAGCAGAAAAGTTAGGCAGAAAAGTCCGTGAGACTCTGATTTCCAATTAAACACCAGGAAACTGGGAGTGGCACTGTGGCTTTAAGTGGTAGAGCCCTAGTCATGAGCAAAAAAGCTTAGGGACAGTGCCCAGGCCCTGAGTTCAACCATGACCAACAAAAATAAATAAATAAGTAGTAAAATGAAACAAAGTATAAATCAACTCTCCATTGCAATATAATATGTGGCTAAATTGAGTACCAACATCAAAGTTGGGCTAATCTGACAGTCTAGCCAAGAAGAATAGAAGGTCAAGAAAGGACAACTGGACAGTCAGGATAAATGTGGAGGAGCAATGTGGGAGGAAAAATTTGAGTAAAAAAAATAATATCACCATGAGGAGATTCAATTGTAGTCCACATAAAATCTCAGACATAATTTCTGATTACATAATGTAGTTCATGAATAGAAGGGAAGAGGTCTGGTTTCTGCTGACCAATTTACTGTGCTGCAAGATCAAGTGCAAGGCAATAAATAACAGACTGAAAATAGGAAGAAATGATTAAAAGCCAAAAGTCTTGAGGGGAATATGGAACTTTGTCAATGACATCTTAGGAGCTGAAATGAAGACAATGTGATTAAGTAAAAAGGTGATAATTATATAACAGATAGTGTTCCTGACCTGAGTTACTAAAAGGTCTGGGCCTGCAAACAGGAGCTACTTAGCAAGGTCTAGGATCACTCAGTGAGAAAAGACCAAGTCTAGACATAAATTCTTATACAATTCATGTTCTGCAATGACATCAATGATACTAGGGGAAATAATAAGTTACTTTCACAAAATGAGATG
This sequence comes from Perognathus longimembris pacificus, assembly GCF_023159225.1. Lineage (NCBI taxonomy): Eukaryota > Metazoa > Chordata > Mammalia > Rodentia > Heteromyidae > Perognathus > Perognathus longimembris. The sequence goes on along the minus strand of NC_063162.1, from coordinate 130,982,786 downwards.
TGAGCACTAACCTGGCTTTGATTTTCTTATTTATAGGGCAGGAAGACAGTGCAGAGAGATGGAAAACACAATCTGAAAAACCAAACTTCCAATTTAGATCACTTATCTGTAAAGGTTAAAAAAGGTATTTGAACTCAAAGTGTCACCTAAATATTCCTTCTAGGGGTACATGTGAACGAGCTGGTAAGTGGACCGGAATAGACACTTCAGATGGAAAGAGATGAAGAAGAAAGAAACTAAATCTTTTTTTTTTTTTTTTTTTTTTTTTTTTTGCCAGTCCTGGGGCTTGGTCTAAGGGCCTGAGCATTGTCCCTGAGCTTCTTTTGCTCAAGGCTAGCACTCTACCACTTGAGCCACAGCGCCACTTCTGGCTTTTTCTGTGTATGTGGTAATGAGGAATGGATCCCAGGGCTTCATGCATGCTAGGCAAGCACTCTACCACTAAGCCACATTCCTAACCAAGATGGTAAATCTTGACACATGGGTATGTAGATATTTAGAAAATAAATTTAAATGGATGGGGATTGCTTTCTAGGCATTTTTTAATTGAAGTTTAAAATAAGAACATGTTAAACTTACCCCCCAAATTCTTAAGCTGTGCCATTTAATCTGGAAGCTTGGGATGGGTGAATAGAGAAGAAAATTTCTAGAAAGATTTTAGGGAGGATGATGAGTATAGAAATATAGCATAAAATATTCAGCTCCCTAGAGGAATTAAGGGACAAACAGGGCATTGAAATTGGGTTTCGAGGAATAGTCACATCATGAGAACAGGAAAAGGTGGTGACTCTAGCAGAAGAGAACAGGAAAGGAAAATTTCCAAGTTAATGAGAGAAAATCTGATCAGCCTCTCAAAAATAAAGAAAAGGGCTCTGTGCCAGTGGCTCATGTATGTAATTCTAGCCATGCTCAGAAAGCTGAGATCTAGAGGATAGTTCAAAGCCAGCTGAGGCAAAAATGTCCTGACTCACTGCACTTAATATAATTTTCCAAGTCCTTCCATTTCCTTACAAATGGGGCAATGTCATTCTTTCTGATAGAGGCATAAAATTCCATTGTGTATATGTACCACATTTTCCTGATCCATTCGTCTACTGAGGGGCATCTGGGTTGGTTCCAGATTCTATCTATGACAAATTAAGTGAAGTGAGCCAGACCCAAAGAAACATGGACTCTATGGTCTCCCTTAATGGGAATAATTAGTACAGGTTTAGGCAAGTCATAGCAGAGCATCACAAGAGCCCAATAGCTATACCTTTATGAACACATAAGATGATGCTAAATGAAATGAACTCCATGTTATGGAAACGATTGTTATATCACAGTTGTAACTACTTTCAATGTCCCATCTGTATCTGTAGCTTCTATTATTGATTAGGTTCTTGTATCACCTTCCAGTGGTTGAACCTACACTATCTCTGTAATTTTATCTGAGTATATTGGAAACCGTGTATACTGGTATTAGAAGTAGGAAATTGAAAGGGAATACCAAAATTGAGAGACACAGGGTAAAAAAAAAAGACAAACAACTACAAAAGCAATACTTGCAAAACTGTTTGGTGAAAAATGAACTGAACACCTCAGGGGGGGAAAGGGAAAGGGGGAGGAGGGAGGGGGGTATGAGGGACAAGGTAACAAACAGTACAAGAAATGTATCCAATGCCTAACGTATGAAACTGTAACCTCTCTGTACATCAGTTTGATAATAAAAATTTGAAAAAAAAATGTCTTGAGACTGTGTCTTCAAAAATAACCAGCGAAAAGCAGGGCCAGAGGCATAGTGTGAATGGTAGAGAGTGAGCTGAGCAAGAAAGCTAAGTGACCCTGGGCTCTGCGTTCAAACCCTGGAACTGAAATAACAAAGGAAAAGGATTAAAAACAATACAAACACAAAAACTGAAAAAAATTCAACACAGTAGTCATAATTTTAAATAGGAACACATGGACTAATGAAATTAATAGCCAGCTATCTGACTGTTAGAAAAGCAAACCTAATCATGTGTTCTTTATTGCTTTGTTGCTAGTGTGTTTGAATGAAACCCCTTCATACAAATAAATCATGCTAACAAAAAATGGAGAGAAGGGAAAAAAGGTACTTTTAAAAGTTAAAAATGTTTGAAATATGGAATAATGTTAAATATACAAAGAAATGCAAAATATGCAAGTCAGTACACTAATTAAGATTAAGCTGAAATGAGATAAATAATTATGCTGAGTAAAAATGATATTCAAATTCACATTTAATTTGAAGATGAGATATATATATAGATATACCATACAGCATATCAGCTAAAATTTTACAAGTTAATTGCAATTTGAACAGAAAATCTATGTACACATACATTGCAATAATATCTTTGGATAAATGACCAAATGCGTTTTTGACATCTATTGATATGTTACAACTTCAGTCATTTTTCAACCAAAACCAAGTAAATAATTATAACAGGATACTTAAATTCTACCAATCTACTGTTAGTATTTAGAGCATTTGCCACAAGTCTTGTTTCAGTAACAACCAACCAAGGCACCCAAGTGTACTCTTATTTAGTACTTCTTTGAATATTTTATAAATAAAATAATTTATACAGGAAAGGCACTGCAGGAGGTTATTCTTTTACTAACAGTTATCATTCTGTTCCCAGAAAACACAAAGAATTCTACTTGTGCAAAAAGTAGAATTATGCAAACTTCATATGGTTGCTAGATAGAAAGTAGATACACAACATGGATTTTCTTTAACTGGACATTGAGCATCTACTAAGAAAAAGAGTGAAAATAATTTGGAATACTGACACAAGGTTCACTTTATCAATAAGGTTCTTAGTGGTAAATTCAATGAGATAAGTGTAAGACTTATATAAAGAAAACCAAAACTTTCTTGACATAAAACCAACTCTGAGTGAGTAGACTGACATTTCTTGTCCCTAGATGAAAATTCAGTAGCACGTAAATATCAAGTCACTTAAAATAAACTTACAGATTTAAAGCCTTTCATCTTAGATTTTATCAGGGTTGTTTTTCACACTGGATGGAATAATTGTGATGCTTTTATGGAAAAATAGATTCTTCAGAATGGAAATTTTAATAAGGGTGAGAAATTACCTACTCAAGTTGGAATATTTTCTAGATAAACTACTATGAATTAATTATGCCTAATGTAATATTAATAATATCTTCTAGGTACCAATAATTCATGCCTGAAATTCTGACTACTCAGGAGTCTGAGATCTAGAGGAATGCATTCGTAGCCACCTCAGTCAGAAAAGTTCGATAGACTTCATCTCCAAAGTAATCAGTCAAAACCGGGGCTGAAGGCCTAGCCCAAGTGGGAGAGTACCAGTGGAGCTATCAAGTGTGAGACTATGAGTTCAAACCTTGGTAATACCACTAAGAGAAGTTAAAAGCCAGGCATGGTAGTTGTGTATACCTCTAAACCTAGGCCTAGGGAACTGTCAGTTCCAGCCAGCCTGGGCCTACATAGTGAGATCTTATTTGAAACAAAGAAAACAAAAGAATAAAGTAGAACAGTGAAACACAATTTTAAAAGTCTAAATACATGCTTTTGTTTTCTCTTTTTGTATAGAGAACTGCTGACAATTGATTGGGAAAAATCATGGATTTTTTTGAAAGTAATATAATGTTTGAACTCAAGGCCCTATGTTTACTAGGCAAACACTCTTCCACTTAAGCTCTACCAGATGTTTTTGCTTTAGTTATTTTTCATATAGGGTCTTGCATTTTTCCCAGTATTGACCAGATCCTCTGATCAATGTTCCTGTGTAGCTGTGATTATAGATGTCAACCACAATGCCCAGCTTGTTCAGTGAGATAGGCTCTCACAGTTATTTTTTCTTTTGTCAAAGTTGGCCTCTAACTAATATTCTTCCAGATTTACATTTTCCACATTCCCTGAAGTTACTGATGCTAGAACCACCATGCCTAGTTTGAAAATGATAATTTTTTTTCTTTTTAAAAATTTATTTCTTTATTGTCAAAGTGATGTACAGAGGAGTTACAATTTCACACATAAGGCAGTGTGTACATTTCTTGTCCAACTTGTTACCTCCTCCCTCATTTTCCCCCTCCCGCCTCCCCATTTTCCTCCTCCCCATGAGTTGTACAGTTGGTTTATACCACATAGTTTTAGTTTTTTCTTCTTCTTTATTGTCAAAATGAAGTACATAGGGGTTACAGTTTCATATGTAAGGCAATGAGTCTATTTCTTACCTAACTTGTTACCTCCTCCCTCATTTTCCCTCACCTCCCCCCATCCCTCCACCATGAGTTGTACAGTTGGTTTACACCAAATGGTTTTGTAAGTATTGCTTTTGGAATGGCTTGTCTTTTTATCCTTTGTCTCTCGATTTTGGTATTCCCTTTCCCTTCCCTAGTTCCAATACATGTATATACAGTATCCAGGATACGAAGATCAGATACAGTGATAGCAGGGGTACAACCACAGGAAGGGAATATGAGAGGGGGAAAAAAGGGTACGATTTCACATGGCATGTTGAAAACAATTACAGCAATTATATACCACTTGTCTCCATAACTTGGAGTTCATTTCACTTAGCATCATCTTATATGTTCATACAGGCATAGCTGTTGGACTATCGTGATCTTCCACTATGACTAACCTGAACATGTACTAATTATTCCCTATGAAGGAAACCATAGAGGCCATGTTTCTTTGGGTTTGGGTCTGCACTTAGTATGTTTTTTTCCCAAGTCCTTCCATTTCCTCATGAATGGGGCAATGTCATTCATTCTGATAGAGGCATAGAATTCCATTGTGTATATGTACCACATTTTCCTGATCCACTCATCTACCGAGGGGCATGGGGTTGGGTCCATATTTTAGCAATGACAAATTGTACTACCAATGAACATAGTTATGCTGGTGGCTTTAGTGTGGTCTTGCCAGTAATCTTTTGGGTAGATGTGCAAAAGTGGGGCTGCTGGGTGATAAGGGAGCTTCTGAGGAACCTCCATACCACTTTGCAGAGTGGCTGAACAAGTTTACATTCTTGCTATCAATGTAGTAGGGTATAATAGACTTTTAAAAAATGTTGTTGACATAGTTTTCTTACATTGTAGAATAAAATAAAGTACAAATGAGCTAAGACAAAAATATTTTTAAGAAAAACAAAAACTAAAACCTCAAATTAGGGGCCCAAAACTATGAAGATATAAGAGAACACACTGTAACCTAGGTAGGCAAGATAACATCATCTATCCTGGAAATGCGGACCAGATTGCATCCTTTTTATAGCAAGGACTTGTTGGGGATGAGGGGAGGACTCTCTTCCTAACTCTAGATGAGAAAATTTAAGATCATGAGTAAGGAAATTAATAGTCAGTTCAGAGAACAAACCAAAAAATGATTTTTTAAAAAACCCATAAAAATGATGCAGTTAAAGGAACAACAAAAACAAAAAAAAGATTGCCACCTATTCTTCTTGCCTACTCCAGGCAGATTTTCCTATTGTCTGGCTTTAAGCTTGGCCTTTTGACTTGCTTTATCAAGTGCTGTGTATTCAGATGCATGATGTGGCAGAGGCTTGGAAAGTGCTTGAAAGTAGAGTTGGACAAAGTCCCCAGAGAACTGCTAGCTCTCCCAGCATGCCTTGGTAGCTTTTATTTCCTGTGCTTGAGTCAGAGTGAGGGCAATGCCTGGGTGGCCCCAGCTGTTGGTTTCCCAACCTGAAACAGAGCTGTGCTCCAGGCAACTGGTGTGTGGGAACAAAGGCTCAAAGAGTAGGATTGGAGGACCTGTAGTTCTGTGTTAGGTACTAGGAACCAAATGGGAGAAATCCCATGTTGTTGATATAGGCCCAAGAAAATACATATGCCTTCAACTTCACCAGAATCCAAATTTTGGATTTAGAAAAAAACATTGTTGCAAATGAAAAAAGCATGTAATTATAAACAATAGGAACGAAGTGGAATGGAAGGAAGTATAATAAATGCTGAAATAAGTAATATTCCTGATTAAAATTAAATGATGTTCATGGAAAAGTTGTGGAGCATGGTACTATTGTTAGGAAAGGATTTGTTCAAAATTCAAAAGCTCTACTGCAAAAGATTAGATAAAATGAGACTGCCAGATGGAAACCTAATTCTAGTAAAGTTCAGGAATTTGACAGAGAAGGGTTTAAAGCCATGCCTATAGTCATATTTTATTCATGTGGTCATATTTAGATCATATCTAGCATTAGTTCTAGATGGTGACAAGAAAAAAGATGTTATTAACATTGCTAAATGAAAGGTCACCATTACTAAAAGAGAAATACCCTATGACAACAAAAAAGTTATTGTGTCTATTTCTGGGACAGAGTAGATTTGCTTCCTAACTGAGGTACTAAGAATATTGTGTTTTTCTGGAATAAAGTTTGAGGAGATTTGGTAGTAGCTTAAAAAAACCAACAACTTGGCATTTCCTGAACTCTGAGGTTTGACCAGTGGTGACAAAAATGCACTGTGTGTAACACCCTGGGCAACCGCGAATCACTCCTTGGGACAGGGAGCAGACAAATCCTATGTGAGTGGGAATCGAAGGAGGCCTTCATTTTCTGAATAACAACATCCTCTTTCTTGGACCCAGAACTCCCCAGTCTTGTGTCTTTGTCTAATAAGCCATGATAAGTTAATCTGATGAATACAGTTAACTCACAGTCTCTTCACAGACATTGTATTGTAGCGCTTGCTAAATACTTTTATTTATAAAATTTTATTGTAAAGATGAATAAAGAAAGATTACAGTTACATAAGTCAGGTAATGAGTACATCTCCTTTTGAACAGTGTCACCCTCCCTCATTCTCTTCCAGTTTTTCTCCTATCTCCCTTCCCCTTTCCAAGTTTATAGTTCATTTCCAACATTGTGTCTAGTGAGTATCTCTGTTGAATTGGTTTATCCTTTGTCCCACTGTTTGTATGCTTCCCCTTCCCATCTCCAAATCAGATAAAATTATATACAAGACAAAGGGTACAGAAATACAAAGCAGTGACAGAAGGGAATAAACCAAATTAAAAAGGAAAGAAAAAACCCTGCAATATCACTTTTGGATAAAAGTTTCAGTATATGCAGAATAATATAATTAACATAACATTTTCATAATGTAAAAGAACATAGAAACTTAATATATAAGACTTCTAGTAGTAGGACCATTCATTCCTTTATTCATTCATTCAAAGTTTTGCAGTGTAGGCTAGGCTAACTTCAAACTCAAGACTCTTCCTTCTTCAACTTACCAATGCTGAGATTACAAGTGCATGCCACTACACTTTGTGTTACTTGTATGCTTTAAAATTATAATTGAAGCTGGGTGTTTGTGGCTTATTCCAGTAATCTTAGCTAATTTAAGAGTATGAGATCTGAAGATCATGGTTCAAAGCCAGCCTGGGCAAGAAAGTCCATGAGCCTCTGATCGCCAAATACCTACCAAGGAAAATGGAAGTGGAGCTGTGGGCTCAAGTGGTAGAGCACTAGCCTTGATCAAAAAAAGCTCAGGAATAGTGTCCAGGCTCTGAGTTCAAGCCCCAGGACTGGCACTTAAAAAAGAAAAATCTAGTTGAGAGAGTTTAGAATTTAATCAACCAAGGAGGCAGATATAAGTAGGATATAATTGGCTACCAATTCATAAAGTTTCAATGAGTATTAATTGTGGATATTTGTGTATATGTAGATACAATACCATCTTTTTAAAAACGATAATATAAATTAAGTACCAATGAAACAGCATATATATAGATATATGAATATATATTGTACACTTGAAAGGAAAGTATAACAGTTTTTAAAGAGTAAAAGAGATCATCTTTACTTGATTGCCTAAATGTATTCTACCTAGAAATTAGAAATAGTAATAATGCTTACCTAACAGAAATTAAACATCTTTAAAAATAAATTTGGAATCAAACAGGGATATCAAATATTGATTAGAAATTCTTCTCAAATAGTCTAGAAACAACATTTTGGGAAGCAAATGTAGTAGTGAAAATTTGTGACTTCATACATTTATTAAAATGATCTCAAAACAGATGAACAAAGAATTCAGAGCTAAGATTAACTTTTTATTGGAATGGTTCAGGTACTTACTACTAAATATAATCTATCTTAACACAGCATCCTATTTTTAAAAAAGAGAAAAAACAACTCTACACTTTAAGAAAAATAAATTGGCCCAAGACAGTTTTTTATGCTAAAGGACATAGCAACTTAAAACATGAAACTTCTAGAAGTAGGAACATTCATTCATTCATTCATTCAAGGATTTGCTGTGTAAGCCAAGCTGATCTCAAACTCTAGATTCTAGATGTTTCTAGAAAAAATTATATATATATATACTTTTTGTTTTTGTGGTAAAGACTTGAATAGATTCAAGAAGATTAATTTTTTAGAATTTCAAAATCAATTTTCAATAATGTAGACCTACTTTTGGAGACTAATAGCAGCTAAAATTGAGAAGAAAATAGAAGTCTCATTTTCTTTGTTTTACTTTTTAAAATCAAAAGTGCTCAGATGACCTTAATTCAGTACCTGTGAATGACATTGATTTTTCTGCCTATTTCTCATTTTTTTGAAGCCTATTAATAAAAACTTTGACCTATACTATACAAACTTTGCACAAGGTAGAAGAAGAAGCAGAGATAAATTTATAATCTGGATAACATCAAAGCAAACAGAGTGAAGGAAAATGTGAATGTCAAATACATGAGCGCAAAGCTATAGCAAGGTCTAGCCTTTCAAATGTGAACACTGACTTAGGGAAAGCTTTGAGAGGAATGTGGAATGAGAATGTGAAGCACAGTTGTAGAAGAATACTTTTATTTATTGCAAATAGAAAGTAAATGAAAGTACCTGTATGCCAATCCTTGTTTGAAATTACAACAGTGTCCTCAAAACTAAAAGTTGCTCACTGCATAGAACTAGCATCTATACGCCTTTCAGGAAGTATTTCCACACTACTGGTCTAGATGCTGTTTCTTTCTTTCCTATACTCCAGGCTGTTCCTTGTTTTGTAGTGTTTGCCTGCTTAGTATTAAACTGATGAGTATTCCTTTCCTTTAGCCTGGATGTGGTAAGAAAATTTTCATTTTTGTTATTGGCAATTTAGTGCTGTAATTAATAGCATTAAGTAAATGAGCATAGGGTTTTACTTTGAATCTTTTATTAGGATACATTTATTATAGAAGAGCAATTATTTGCTTAAATCGTGGAATAATGTTAGGCATTAGGCCAACTAGCCTATGGGAAATGTCCCTCCAATTTCTATGTTTACAGTATATGAAGATCTTGATACAATTGCATTGTTTCCAATATTGGTAGGGGAGTTTTAAAGTCCTTGTTTCTTTTATGCGATAAAAATAATCTTTCTATGCTAGGCACTGGTACCTCAATGCCTGTAATCTCATTTATTTAAGAGGCTGAGATTTTAGGATCACAATTTGAAGCCAGCCTTTGCAGGAAAGTTCATGAGCCTCTTATCTCCAAATAACTACCAAAAAGCTGGAAGTGGAGCTGTGGCACAAATGGTAGAGCTCTAGTATTGAGCTCAGGGACAGATCCCAGACTTGATGAATTCAAGCCTCAGAACCAAGAAGCACACACACGTGTGCACATGTGGGCACACACAAACACACACAATCTTATTTTTCTTGGTTTTTATTTTTGGTGATACTGAAATTTGAAATTTGAGTCTTGTATTTTCTAGGCATGCTCTCTACCTTGCGAACATACTCCAATCCCTTGTTTGGCTTTGGTTTATTTCTCAGATAATACCTTCCAGTTTTGCCATGAGCTAGCCTGGGACTGTGATTCTCTTATTTGTCAGCATGCCTGCCTTACTGTTTTTCTTCATTGTCAAATAACAATGCCTTATTTTTGAAGATCAGGTCTCACTGACTTTTTCCTGGGTTGGTCGAAAATTAAATTTCTCCTATCTCCACTTCCCAAGTAGCTGAGATTCTAGGTAAGCATTACTCACCATGCCTGATTTTTCGCTCTCTATATGAATTGTACTTGTCTTCTGTTTTTTGCTTTATCAAATCTAATTCGAGTAAAGTATTGACTTATTCCCACTCCACATGGTGCTGTTTCCTTCTAGTATATTTAAAAAAAATTCCCTGCCATCTATTTGGTCTGCAAAAGTTTTGTGTATTTAAAATAACTGATTATCTATTTCTTTGCCTAGAAATGCCTTTGCTGTCAAGACCCTCAAATTTTTACTTTCTTTCTTTTTTTTTCTTTCCTTTTTGTTTTGTTTTGTTTTATTTTGTTGTTGATCCTAGGGCTTGAACTCTGGGCCTTGGGTGCTTTCCCTGAGCTTTTCAGCTCAAGGCTAGTGCTCTACCACTTGAGCCACAGCACCACTTCTGGTTTTCTGGTAGTTAATTGGAGATAAGAGTCTCATGGACTTCCCTTCCTGGGCTGGGTTTGAACCGCAATCCTCAGATCTTGGCCTCTTGAGTAGCTAGGATTACAGGTCTGAGCCACTGGCACCAGGATTTATTTTATTCCTTATAGCTTCATAAGTTTTATGTGCCTTGTCCAGATGGAAAAGTAACCATTGTGGACACTGGATTTCCAACCAATATGCATATCCATTTAGGAAGACCTATCATCTGTTTTCTTGTATGTAAAGATTTTTTTCTTAATAAAGACTCTTGGCAAGTTAAAAAAATCATGATAGCTTTTGTCAATAGATTTTTCCATTACATTAAACAATTTCACTATATAGGAAAATGCTTACTTTTTTACTTTGGCAGAGTGAGTGCAGAACAAATTGTTCACTGAATTTGTCAGGCCCCAGTGTTTATCAATAGCTACTCAGTTAATTCTGGTCTTCTAGCTAGAAAATAGCGTATACAAATGAACTATTTGTAATTTGTTTTGATTTAATAAGGCTCATTAATTTTTTACTCGTGTTTGTTTTTGTTTGGGGAATTGTCTTAGAATGCTTTTCCCAAGATGTATTTATTTCATTTTAAAAATCTAGAATGGTTATTGGATTTGACCACGTTAAAATCACTTTATACTTTTTAAAAAGTTGGCCTATCAAAGTGTCATCTTAATCAAATTTGTATTGCAAGCCATTCTTGAAGAAATATAACCTAGCCTTGAAGGAAAATAATTTTAAGGAAGCATTAAAATTGATTTACTATTTTTCTTCTCATATATTTAGCTTCATGACACTTTACTGGAAATTTCCTGAGCTCTTTTATACTCATATTTTGTTGTTTTACCTTGCTACACTTTTAACTGTAACTTTTTATGCCCAGTGCTGGTAATACTTTTCTCCACCTTCCTTCCTTACTGTTGTTTACTCAGTTTATTGGAATGACTTCCTAGGAGGTGTCCTCACCTGCTTCTCTTCCATCCTTCCTTTTCTGTCAGGATGTTTTTCCCTCCCTAATTCCCAAATCTGATCTTGTCAGTTCAGTGTTTTAAAGTTAATCAGCAATGTCTCATTGCTCCCACTGTGAAACTGACATTCTGGCTGTCATTTCTGGCTTCAACTGCCTTGGGTCTCTACACCTGTCATTATTCCAGAATTATAATATCTTTTGGTTTTCTAGAAATGCGGTATGAGTTTCTTACAACATAGAGTGATCCACTGCCTTGCTGCTTTGAGTGCATCTGCAGTAGATTTTTTTTGGCTCAGAATCCACTTGATTTTTGAACTCTCACGTCTCAACTGTTCATACTTACCTTACATGTCTTTCTTCTCAGTTCTCATTATACTCCATGTATATTCTACTTAATAGACAATGTTTTACTGTTATATCACTGTTCTTTCTCAGGGAGGAACATTTGGGAGCAAAAGTTCCTTATTCATCCGGTTCACTGCCCCTTCCAAATAATAAAAACCCATGATTCCTGGGGCTTGGATGGATGCAGAGAACAATGGAGTCTCCTCTTTTCTCTCCTCATTGCTACCAAAGTGTTTTTTCCTCTAACATCTAAATCTAATTCTTCTACAATTGCATTGTAAAACCTTTCATGACTTTCAACTCCAACTTGAGGAATCACTTTGATCAGTGTTTCTCTAGACTTTGCTCATCCTGGGCTCTCTACTCTCAACTCCGATAGCAAGTTGAGATACCCTGGGAGCTTTGAAAAATCCAGCATAATGAGGTCCTATTGCAGACTTATTAAATCAGTTCCTGACTTTGGACCTCAGCTTGAGTATTTTCAAAAACACCCTCAAATATAATGTGCAGCAAGAGACAAGTTGCCCTGTCCTTAGCATTACAATTGCCAGTCAGTCAGTTTATCTGGTAGTCTCTGAGTAAAGGCTTAAGGAGTGCTGAGAACTTTTCCTGGCTTTCTGCTAAGACCAGTGTCATTGCCCTGAGATCATCCCCTCAGAGCCCCAGGTTGTCTATAAATCTGTCTGATGCCAAGTGCATCAGCTCAGAGCCAGTTCTATAGCTAAATAGATGGAAGTTCTTCCCTTGCCTATCTTGCCACTTTTGCTTACTGTTCTTTTGGTGCTAAATGACAGTTCATGTTACAACTTCTAGGACTTCTAGAGAATTTCTGGAATCCCACAGATACTGTCTGGAGTTACCCAGTGGGGTCACTGTCCATGCAGTGAGCATGCTCATTTGTGCTATGCAGAAGCTTTGCCATGCCCTTTAGAGTTCTACAATGACTGATCCCTGCATTGGCTCTGTACAAGCTGTATCTGGTACTGAGTTGAGTGTTTCTCATCTCTCTGTTTTATGCCCTATTAGACAGACATTACATGAAACAAGGACATTCTTGTACTGAGGACTGAGTTTGAGGGAGATGGTCCAGTGGCCCACTTGCCCTGGAGATACAGTGACCTGTGCCATTCCCCTGTGAGGAGCATATCTGGCTAAGATGGAAGGTGGTTGAGTTTTTCAGTGTTTGTCCCTCATATATTAACAAACCTTTCTCTATTATAACAATATTTGACATTACAGTTTGAGTGACAGTCTTGTTGCCTTCTAGAAATAACAAGTTTTGGGCAGCTGTACCTTTTTTGGTTAATGGCACTTAGCACTTAATGGCACATGCTACCTTCTGGTTATCTACATTTGGTATCTTCTCTTCATGCCTGGGGCTTTATACATGTAAGACCTGTGACTTTCTACCCATGAGTCTTTTCAGTGCAAAAATCAAGATATGAAAGGATGATATTTGCATATCAATCTAAGCTTTCAGGGGAACTCTTATGGTATAATTATCTATGATGTGATTTTTGTCCGATATAAGAAGAAATTTATTTTGTTCATATTTTTATTGACATCAAGTAGTTGTACAAAGGCATTTCATTTTAAAAATTCCACTGATGTAGACAATGCTTCTTGATCATCATCACTTTCTCTCTCCTCTCCCTCCTCCTACCCATTCAGTCTCATCAAGTTACTTGAATAGGAAGAAATTTTATAACTATATTGCATTCTGTTTTTCTCTGCAAAATTAAAACACTACTTTGTACACACATGAGGTAGTTTATATTTATTTATTTATTTTTCTGGATACAATTTTAGAGATCACGGCTGACCAGTGAAAAGCTATGGCATTTCTACAAAGCTTTCAAGTTTCTCTTTTCTTCAGTCTTTATAATTCTAACCTAATGAACAGACTGGAAATCTGGGAGCTCTTAAAATCAGGAGTAACTTCCACTATCACATTTTTACCAAAGGCACTTGAAGTATAAGTTTAGTTGTAATATCAATAAATGATTGATTTTGAGTTTCTAAAATTATTTATATACCATCCAGTGATAGGTCAAGGGAATAAAAGAAAGGCACAATCCATGTGCCAGCTGTGCAGAATTAAAGCTTTTGTTGGTCTAACTGCATGCTTTCCAATGCTGTTCTCAACTATTGACTTTGCCTTTTAGAAATAATCGTACAGTAATCCCTCTCCAACTGGGAAGCTTAACTTTCCTGAAAAGCCCTGTGGTTGGCATAGCTATGGTCTCTAAGGAAATATGGGGTTAAGGTAGCAGAATATTTCAAAGCTAGACTTCAGAATCAAACACATCTGGATTTTGAACCCTAGCTCTGTCATTTATGTGCATGAGCAATCTCCTTGTGAGCTCACGCATTCTCACTAATCAAATGAAGATAACTGAATTTGCAGAAATTTGATCAGAAAAATGTCTATCAGTTTAGTGTCTAAAGCCTAGGAAATTCTATAAATGAAGATCTCTTCACTATCTAGTGGAAACAATTGAAATAGCATTAAATATATATATTAAAATACTCATAAAGTACAGTTTTTAAAAGTGTATGTTTCAAAGCAGACTACATTTGATTGCACTGAAACCTGCTTTGTAAGATACCTTCTATCCGAATCTTTTCTGGAATAATATTTTTAAAAATTAAATGATTGCTAGATATTTGTTAGGTGTGTCTTTTGTTCTTTATGTGTATATGTTGATTCTTTTGTTGCTCTTATAGGATTGATGCTGTGGTAATCCCCACTTTATAGCTAAGCAATGGAGCTTTCATAAATAGGAAGCATTTCTTGATAACCAGCAAAGGTAGAGCTGGGATTTCAGATCAATTCTGCCAACAGGGCCTAAGTTATTCCCTGTCACTCCATGTTCTGACAGCTATGATAGGCTATCATGCTGATGCACATTCTCCCACAGTTCTGTGTTCCACAGTTAGAAGCCTCTGAAGTAGCTCTATTTCTCTTGAGATCTATTGTCTTTTGAACTGCCATACACCCTTATTAACACCTTCTCTTAGGTGTTAGCAAGATGACTTTTCAATATTGTCTTGGTGTGAAATAACGCCTTTCTGAGCTCAACCGGTCCATATATTGGAAAGGAGAGGAGAGAATAGTTTGTTCATCTTTCCTTATACTATGGTCCAGTGACTGGATAGAAGCAGTATTTGTTTCATTTTGGCATATTGGCAAAATGATCAAAGATGTTTAAAATATTTCTGATTTACAGGTGTCTAATGGTTACCATGGTGCAAACAATTAAAAACTTGCTATGTAGTCTGTATCCTCTAGCTGTGAACATACGAACCTCTTAGTGATTGATATCTTCTACTTCAACTACTGCATGCTTTAATGTTATTCAATTCAGTTTATTCATGCACATATTGTGTTGCTAATTGGGCACACTTTAGTTAAGGAGATCTTCTAGAAGACTCTAATACAGTTAGTCAAATGGCTATAAAGTACAGAAAAGTTGTTTCCATGTCTCTTCAGAAGTGGACACTTGCTGTGATTTATGAGCTCCTGACTATTTCTACCATGCCCCAGTGACCAATTATTCATCTGCACAGGCATCAAGTACTCTTGCCATATTCTAGATATTACTTGAGGTAAACATGAAGATAGTAGGAAGGATACCATGATATCTATGTGTGCAGGGACACAGGCAAGGCTTTAATCAGAGCTTTGGCTCAGGAGCAGAAGAGAATGAGCACTGACCAAAGAGCAGACCAGAACTCCCAGTCAGAATGACATAATACTTCCAGATTTCAACTTGAAAATCCCTGAGTTGAGACAGTGAGGCTGTACTTGGTGCAACTGTAATTCAGCTCTGACTTTAGGCTGAAGTTAAATACAACTCTGAGTCTTCTAAAGCCTGATTGGGAAAGGGCATTGTTTGGAGGACTTGAACTCTGTTCCAAGCCAGAGTATGCAGAGGCCTAGTGTTACCATCTGCGCTGTCAGAGGAGCCCCTGCATACTTGCTTATCAATGTGATGGCACCTGATGGGTTGGTAGGAATCACAGAAGCAAGAAGGCCACAAGTGTTGGTTTTATTTTAATAGTCTTTGTAGTTTGGGGGAAATAAAGCTTTACAGAGGTGAAATGATTTGGTAGAAATTGCATAACGAACTAATGGCACACCTGCCTTGAATACATCTAATCCATTCTTCTCTATCTAGACTATTCTTCCCACCAGTATTGTTGACATGCCATATTCTCTCAGTCACATCTCAAGTCTTATGTGCTTAAAGAATTCTTCCCTCCTTTGTCATCCTGTCTAAAAGAGCATTGGGATTTCTTTTTCACTGTGTTTACCCTGATTTATGTTGCTCTACAAGACTCAGAATGTCTGTGCTCTGTTATAAATTGATTTGTTTGTCTTTTTGTCTTACCATCTAGTATATAAGCTCTCCAAGGGAAGGCTATTCTCTTTATGGTTATATTCTTAATACCTAGGAAAATATGTGTGATCTACTGCAAGTTTTAAGCAAGTGTTATTTGTATTAATGAACAAATTCATTTATTAGTGAAACATTTATGCATGCCAATGATGACTGCTTATTTTGCTGGTTGCCAAGGATACAATTATAAATAGGATATAGTCTAATCTAGATTCTCAAACTGAAGAGAGATTAGTATGACAGGGAATTTAGTGTATTACCTTCTCTGAAATGAGAGAACAGAATGATATAGAATCACACAGGAAGATCTTCAGCCTTAAAGAACAGAAAAAGTGTTCTGGAGAATATATCTGAGCTGTGTGGTAGAAGAATCTGTACCGAAGCAGCTTTGATCCACAAAGTCAACAGGACAGGCTTATTAGGCAGAGAGACCTCCAAAGAGAGTTGCCTAGGACAAAAAAGTAGAAAGCATATCAGGATTTTATTATTCTAATATGTGTGTTTGTTATACTTTGGTCATATTTAGCCACTTTTACCGTATCCCTACTTGTTCCCATTCCTCATCAGAATCCATTTTATACTTGTATCATTAACTTCTTTTATTATTATTTTCTTGTATCATTTATTTCTCTATTAGTTGTTTGTTTGATGAACAATTCACAGAGTCCATATATAAGAGAAAATACAACATTTGTCTTTCTTAGTGATCTCTAGTTCCATTAATTCTCATGCAAAGGACATAATTTTATCTTTATGACCAAATGATGCTCCATTCATCAGTGGCTAAACAAGTAGGCTGATTCTATAGTTTTGCACTTATGAATAGTGCTGTAATAAGTGTAAGTGTGCAAGTATTTTTATTGTACATCGATTTATATTCTTTTGAATATATGCATGGTTATGGTTTAGTAGCATTTCATGGTAATTCTATATTAGTTTTTGAGGAATTTTTATACTGATTTCCTTAGTGGCTGCATTAATATACATTTCTACTAACAGTATATAAAGTTTTTTTCCCCTGTGTCCTCACCAGTTATTGCTTATTTTCTTAATAATATCCATTCTGACTGGGGTGAGGTGAAAGCTCAGTGTTATTTTGGTTTGATTTTCATTTGTGGCTAAAGATATTGAACATGTCTTTTTGTATTTTTTGGCCATCTGTACCTTTTAAGAACTGTCTGTTCAATTCTTTTGTCCATTTGTTAATTGGATTATTTCTTCCTTGGCATTTAATTTTCAGACCTCTTTATATATTCTGGATATTAGTTGTTTGTTTGATGAACAACTCACAAAGATTTTCTCCCAAGGAGAAGTTCAAGGTGGTCCCTTGATTCTAATAATTGTTTCTTTTGTTTCACAGGAGCTCTTTAATTTGATGCAGTACTACTTGTCAATTCTTGGTTTTGTTCCATTTGGGTTCATATTCATAATGTGTGGCTTATAGATCTCTCTTAACCTCATATCTTTCTGTTTCCTTAGTAGTTTACAAGGTTCAGGTCTTACATTAGGGTTCAATCCATTTTAAATTAATTTTTGAGTAGGGTAAGAAGCAGAGATCTGGTTAAAGTCTTCTACATGTAGACAATTAGTTTTCCCAATATCATTTGTTGAAGAGATTGTTTTCCCTCCAATGTATATTTTTGTTGCCTTTATCAAAAATCAGTGGCTCTAGCTGGGTCTTCTATTTTATTCCATTGGTTTACATGTCTCCTTTTCTGTCAGTACCATTCTATTTTTGTTACTATGGCTCTGTAGTATAATTTGAAGTCCAGTATTGTGATACCTCAGCATTGGTGGTTTTGTATAGGATTTTTGACTATTTTAGGTCTTCTGTGTCTCCCTATGAGTTTTAGTTTGAGTTATGTCTCTGAAGGATGATATTGCAATTCTTACTGAAATTGCATTGATTCTGTCGATTGCTTGTGGAGTTACAGCCCTTTTGACGATACCATTTGTACCTCTCCATGAACATGGAAGATCTTTCCATCTTCTAGCATCTTCTCCCATTTTTCTTTTTAAATTTTTAATAGTTTTCATTATAGAGGTCTTTCACAGGTTTAGTTAGTTTTATTCTTTGGTATATAACGTGTGTGTGTGTGTGTGTGTGTGTGAGTGTGCAGTGCTGGAGCTTGAACTCAGGACCTGGGCACTGTCTGTGAGCTTTTGTGCTCAAGGCTAGTGCTCTACCATTTGACCATAGCTCTGCTTCCTTATTTTTGGTGGTTAATTGGAGATCAGAGTCTCATGGACTTTCCTGCCTCACTGGCTTGGAATGGCGATCATCAGATCTTAGCCTCCTTATGGGTAGGAGCCATTGACACCTGGCTTATTATTTTTGAAGCTTGCCATGCCCTTATTCCTCAGTGATGTGTAAAGGATTGGCTACCAGTGCTTTAGAAGTGAGGAGCTTGATACTTATTAATTATGTAAATATTCACTTCACTTTCTGCATAGCATTCCACTTTCAGTTCTTCCTGAGATTCTCATGTGCAAGACATATATATATATATATATATATATATATATATATATATATATATAATCAAACTGAATTACAGAGAGGTTACAGTTTCATACATTAGGCATTGGATAAATTTCTTGTACTGTTTGTTATCTCGTCCCTCATTCCCCCTTCCCCCCTCCCCCTTTCCCTTCCCCCCAACTCCATGGGTTGTTCAGTTCATTTACCCCAAACAGTTTTGCAAGTATTGCTTTTGTAGTTGTTTGTCTTTTTTTACCCTGTGTCTCTCAATTTTGGTATTTGCTTACAATTTCCTAGTTCTAATACCAGTATACCCGGCTTCCAATATACTCAGATAAGATACAGAGGAAGTGTAGGTACAACCACAGGAAGGTGATACATGAAGATCATCAATAATAGAGGCTACAGTTACATATGGCACGTTGAAAGTAGTTACAACTGTGGTATAACAATCGTTTCCATAACATGTAGTTCATTTCACTTAGCATTATCTTATGTGTTCGTAAAGGTATAGCTATTGGGCTCCTGTGATCCTCTGCTGTGACTTGCCTAAACCTGTGCTAATTATTCCCTAAAAGGGAGACCATAAGCCACCAGCACAACAATGTTCATTGCAGCACAATTTGTCATAGCTAGAATCTGGAACCAACCCAGATGCCCCTCAGTAGAAGAATGGATCAGGAAAATGTGGTATATATACACAATGGAATTTTATGCCTCTGTCAGAAAGAATGACACTGCCCCATTTGTAAGGAAATGGAAGGACTTGGAAAAAGTTATACTAAGTGAAGTGAGCCAGACCCTAAGAAACATGGACTCATGTGCAAGACCTTCTCCACCCTGGGAAAGAAATCTTCCATCTTTTGTCAACACTGTGACAAAGAGCAGGTACCCAGTGGTATAGTATTGGGAGGAATTATAAGGACACATGATAAATAATTTTCAGCAATATTTCCTGGTTTATTCACTCACTGCTCCACTTAGTATTAGCGGTTTTTGGTACTGACAGTTTCTGAGGTCTCAAGGATACTTCGGTACCTAACTCTCCCCATTTTCTGACTAGGATATGATTTCTGGTAAGTTGTTATGGCTCTTATGGTTCAGCCAATGTTAGCCACAGACTTTTATACTTCCAAAAATTTGTTGCTGTTGATTCTGCTATGCTTATATTTTGTCTTAAAATTGTTTGATTACTTTTTACAGAGATAGACTAAAGCTAATACAATTTAATATCATATGTATCTGCTAAAATGCATCATTAGTTGAATATATATGAATAATTATATACTCTGTATATCTGTGTATATATAAATATATATGTGATGCATATGTAAATATTTACAACTGAGCTTTGTTGTGCAATATGATTTTATTTTCTGGATTTTACTAAAATTGGAAAAAATTTACTTGTTTGTTTAGTGAACTACACAGTAATATTTATTTTCTTTCTTTCGTTTTGTTCTGTTCTGTTTCTCTAGTGATAATTGAACTTGAGGCCTCCTGCTTGCTTGTCTAGTGCTTTATTACTTGAGGCATGCCCTAATCCTCTGGTTTTACTTTATTTTTCAGATAGTATCTTGTATTTTCCCTGGGCTTCCCTGAACAATAGCCCTCCTACCTCTGCTTCCTACATATCTGGAATTATAAGTATGTTCCACCATGCCTGGCCCTTGATAGTTATTTTCAGTTTATAGGTAGTTGTTTATAGTTTTTGAGTAATTATACAGTATATAATGCCTGTGTATATGATGTGTGTACATATATAATTGTAGCTACATATTAAATTGTTCATTGTACCTACATTCATATATTTATATGAATATAAATGTATGTCTTTGCATTTCTATGGCTATATATAAATCCACATAGATACAAAATTGTGATTGACCTAATAAAATCTCACAAGACTTATGGTTGGCTTCTATTTTATATGCTCACTTAAAAGAATCTTACTAATTTGGTGTAAGTGAACTGAACACCTCGGGGGGGGGGGGGGAGGAACGGAAAGGGGGGGAGGGAGGGGGGTACGAGGGACAAGGTAACAAACAGTACAAGAAATGTATCCAACGCCTAACGTATGAAACTGTAACCTCTTTGTACATCAGTTTGATAATAAAAATTTGAAAAAAAATGAGTCAAAAGGACAAAAAAAAAAAGAATCTTACTAAGATTTTAATTCTTCTCTTGCTGACGGACCTTAAACCTTTGCAACATAATTTGAGTAGAATTGGGTAATGTAATATTAAAATTAAATTATGTTGATAAGTGGCTTTCTTCAGAAGTGGTGACAATGGAATTAATAGACATCTGAGCAAGAAAGACTTCTGTGTTCCCACAACTTCATTTCTGTATGCTACTCAGTTAATCCAGTAAAAGCACAAGTTCTTTATAAATCAGTGTGGACAATGTAGCCTAATGTTATTAAACTCCTCTACATATTTTTCAGAAGTTTTGAAAATGTTTTTTTTTCTTTTTCTGAAAAACAAACAAGTGATTTCTGGGATTTCAGAAGTGTTCTCCTTTCTTTACAAGGCCATTTGCTTGACAAAAATGTACCAACCTGATAATCTTTCACTTGTACTTCCCCAAAATTAGAAATAAAATGTAACTTTGTTAAAGTAGTCTTTCACTGTCTTCTCTAGCCTGTGTATTTTAATCCACCCTTTGTCTGTATCTTCATTCTAACATTTGCCACTGATAACACTTTTGGTAATGTGAAGTGTTTATGCTTTCCCAACAAAATTGAGAGCTTAGGGATACAAAGATTTCATTATATCTCTGAATTGTGGTTTTCAGCAAGGTGCCTAAAGCATGAGTCAGGTACAGAAACAAGACTAGCCCTATCTTGTTTTTTTTTTAAAGTGGCTTTTGAGACTGTCAAATGTGAGTCTTTATTTAGAAGAAAAATTAATGAAAGTGTTTTGTTTTTTTTTTTCAAATTTTTATTATCAAACTGATGTACAGAGAGGCTACAGTTTCATACATTAGGCATTGGATACATTTCTTGTACTGTTTGTTACCTTGTCCCTCATACCCCCCTCCCTCCCCCCCCCTTTCCCTCCCCCCCCCCCCCAGGTGTTCAGTTCACTTACACCAAACAGTTTTGCAAGTATTGCTTTTGTAGTTGTTTCTCTTTTTTACCCTGTGTCTCTCAAATTTGGTATTCACTTTGAATTTCCTACTTCCAATACCAGTAAACACGGTTTCCAATATACTCAGATAAGATTACAGAGATAGTGTAGGTACAACCACAGGAATGTGATACAAGAACATCATCAATAATAGAAGCTACAGACCCGTTGAAAGTAGTTACAACTGTGATATAACAATTGTTTCCATAACATGGAGTTCATTTCACTTAGCATCATCTTATGTGTTCATAAGGGTATAGCTATTGGGCCTTGTAATGCTCTGCTGTGACTTGCCTAAACCTGTACTAATTATTCCCAATAAGGGAGACCATAGAGTCCATATTTCTTTGGGTCTGGCTCACTTCACTTAGTATAACTTTTTCCAAGTCCTTCCATTTCCTTACAAATGGAACAATGTCATTCTTTCTGATAGAGGCATAAAATTCCATTGTGTATATGTACCACATTTTCCTGATCCATTCATCTACTGAGGGGCATCTGGGTTGGTTCCAGATTCTCGCTATGATAAATTGTGTTGCGATGAACATTGTTGTGCTGGTGGCATTACTGTGATTTTGTTTGTGGTCTTTTGGATAGATACCCAAAAGTGGGGCTGCTTGGTCATAGGGGAGTTCTATATTTAGCCTTCTGAGGAATCTCCATACTGCTTGCCAGAGTGGCTGAACCAGTTTACATTCCCACCAACAATGAAGTAGGGTTCCCTTTTGGCCACATCCCCTCCAACAATTGTTATTATTAGTTAATGAAAGTGTTTTTATCTTATGCCACTTTATAGAAATGTAGTTCCTTGCTTTCAATCTACCTAAAGATTCTTTGGCTCATTACTTCCCTTGAAATGAAAAAAAAAAATACCTTAAGACACTTTTCAATTTTTGCAAAGCAAAAAACCCTCTTTTGTAAAAAATAAAATACACTTTTAAAATGTCCTAACCTTAGTGCTATTACTTATTAATTTACTTGCTGATGGCTGCCCCTCTCTCCTAGCTTCCAATTTGTGTTAATAAAGATAAATTTAAGAAACACTGGTGCCTGCAGCAAGTGCCTCGTTTCTTTAATCTCAAAGGCTCTCTTCCTAGAAGAAAACATCCTGGAGTGAACTTGGTTGTTTCTTGTTCTATAAACCATTTGTTTGACATCAGCTTTTAAAAACTACTTGGGGAAAGGTCAGTAAACATATGCAAATGGATTCTTCCTTAAGGTTTAAGGAGCTTTTGCATTGAGTCCCTTTGTGCCTGATTCCTTAGCTCTTTTAAGAGCCATAGGGACAATTTAATATGGTATGCCTATTTTAAAAGTGTTGGCAGTATATTATATTATTTTTGAATCCCTGACCTTCTACATGCTTGGCTTTCTTTCTCATTACTGGTCCTCTGTCACTTCAGCCATACCTCCAATGCAGCTTTTTGCTGTTTGTTTGTTTTTTTAAGATAAAGGGTCATAGACTTTTCTGTGTGGGCTGGCTTCATACTGTCATCTTCTGGGTCTTACCAGGTCCTGAATAGCAAGGGTTACAGTAATGAGCCACTGCTACCTGGCTAGCAGTTGATTTTTTTCAGAGGCATATGTGAGAAAGTTTTATGTGAATTATACCTAGATCATGTTTTTAATTTCAGAATTTGGAACACAGCTACAAATATTGTCATTCACACAGTCATGATGATTTACCTCAAGCAGAAGAGATTTTGAAAGTAAGACATGATATCACATTTATTTTACTTTACCTTGGTAATCATTCCAGTACATAACACAGTGAATAGAATCCTGAATGAATGATTTCATTGGGGTTGTTAACCTTTACTTCAGCCTCCCAAAGTTCACTTTATTTCATCCTAACCCTTCCTTTGTTCCACTCATTTATTTGAGAACCTGCAGGCACTATGAAAATTAATAAGGTTTGACAATTTTCAACAAAAGACATTTGTAATTTCATGTGCAGAGGCTGGTTATACTTGTATATGAATATATGAATGATCAAGCTTTTAATTCAAGATAGTATCTAAATATTACAAGGAAGTTATGACAGAAGAATAGAAAGCAAACTCAGCTTTTCTCGGTTCTATTTGTTTCTAATAATGGGTTTGATGTTCTCCTAGAAAAAAATATTAGATTGTGAGGGTCATTTTGTTAATTTTAACATTATTTTGGAAATTATAGCTATATTTATATGGTAGCCTTATGCCCCTGTTAATTGTAGATTATTCTTTCTGAACTATGTTAGTATATTTAGGAAGACATGCAGACTCCCTGGCTTTCCTTAAATAAGTTTTTCATAACCTTCTTTTTACTCTGAAGTAAAATAATGCCCAGTCAGTGTTCCGAGGGTAAATATATTTTCCCCTTCAATTAATAAAATGGTAGTTTATCTCCTAACCTACAACTGTTCAATACTTGCTAGTAAGTTACTTAAAAGAACATTTCAACTAGTGATTGAATGACCAAAACAAGAGGGCTATCCGATATGTTTTCAAGTTTCAGCCAGGTTTTTTTTTTTTTTTTTTAATGAGTATCAGGGTTGCCTCCAATTATAATAAAAATGACCAAAAATGCTAGAGCAGTGTTTGGAGTCCTGAATTTAGGTTTGGTGAGTTCCAGCAGGGGAAAATACCATCCTTCTGTTGTCACAGGTGGGTGCTCAATTTATTTCCATATGGGACACCTGGAAAAACCCACAAAGGGATTCCCAAGAAGTATTGTGGTTACTCAACCTAAGAGATATTTAGGGAAACTTTTCAGGCTGTACATTGTACCTGGAAGCATACAATTGAGGGTACTAGGATTTGTACAAACTTTGAGGATATAATTCATGCCATTTTCTTTACAATACTGATTGTGACATGGTTCAATACTAAAATATTTGGGAGTCTAATTGCATAGCAAGGGTAGAAGCATTTCTTCCATGTGACATATTTTCTGTGTGTTTCTTGGGGTTTTTATGAAGTCAGGATCTCTCTGTGTAGCCCAGGTTAGGCTCCAAATCACAATTGATCCTCTTGCCGCTGCCTCCTGAGTGCTGAATTATACCACCACAATCTGCTTCTTCTCTTTTCTTTTTCTTTTTAAATCAAATTTTCTATCCTTTCCCCTACTCCCTCTTTTTAGAAAATTAACACCAAGTCGTTGTACAAGAAGTTTGATTTTGACAAGACTATATACACCTATGATGTGATCTCATCAGTCACTCCTTCTCTCTCCTTAATTCTGTAAATCTAAAAACGTCATTCTTTTCTAACAAATGCAGTGTGTATGTTTCATTATGTAATATAAGTGCTTTTGAATTAAACTGCGTGTTCCCATACAAAAACAAAACTAAACAAACGTGCTGTTTTTCTATTATCTTAGGATACAAATGACAACTGCAGGGTGTGACTTGTCTTAACCTCTCTTTGTCTATGTGGAATCTATATTTTGACTCTCAACCCCATCTGCACATGTTAGTATGCATTCATTCAGTTTTTATTCTGTTCAGTTACTTTATTCAGGCGCTCGATATCATTTAAGTTCATCATCCTTTAAAGCCAATAATTTAAATGAATCTGATAGGTGAAAATAAGGTGTTTGCAATATGCTAAAACATATTACCTTTTAGGGGGTAAAATGTAGATTAAACTTGAGCTCTCTTGTGTGTCATCAGTGTATTGGGGTCAAAAGCAATAAGAAGTGATACTTTCATCCAATTTCTTCACATAAACCTGGAAACATATGGGACAGTAGCAGCTGGGATTTTATGATATTCATTAGTTAGACATAATCTAATGTGGAATCCAGGCAAACTTCTACATAGGAAGACTTCTTTGGAACAAAACTATGTGTTACTTAAATTGTGGTGTTTTCTGCATAAAGTCTTGATTGCTAAGGCTTTTTCTGTTCTTATTAGGAAAGAGCATAGGATACTGATCCAGTTTATATAGTTCTTTGTGTTTTTCCATAGTATTGGGATTTGAACTCAAGGCTAGGTATAGGTGCTCTATCAGTTCTTTGGCCTGTTTCCTCTCACTGTTTTTTTGTTTGTTTGTTTATTTTGTGTTAGCTCTTGGGCTTGAACTCAGAACCTGCGTGCTGTCCCTGAGCTTTTGTGGAGCCACTACTTCATTTTTGACCTTTTTGGTGCTTAATATGAGAGGAGAGTATCATGGATTTTTCCTGCCTATGCTGCTCGGCCTTCCTCGGATCTCAGTCTCTCAAGTATCAGGGATTACAGGCACGGGTACCTACACCTGACTTCTCTTGCTGTTTTGAAATGAGGTCTTGCTTTTTTTCTGTGGCTAACCTGGACCATGGTCCTCCTACATAGAGTTCCTGCATAACTGGGCTTACATGTGTATACGGCTGAATTCCAATTTTTATTGGAATAGAGATGATGATTTTTCTAATATGTAGCCTAGATTGGCTTTGAACCACTATCCTTACTCAGCCTTCAGTGTAGGTACATTACAGACATAAGCTATTACATGTGACTGTTTTATGTAATTTCTTTTTTTTTTTCAAATTTTTATTATCAAACTGATGTACAGAGAGGTTACAGTTTCATACGTTAGGCATTGGATACATTTCTTGTACTATTTGTTGTTTTATGTAATTCTTATTGATGCTTCCCAGATTTCTTTAAGAGCTCGGAATTTTGGAGCCGGTAGTTTCTTTCTGTGTTTTTTTTTTTTTTTTTTTTTTTTTTTTTTTTTTTTTTGCCAGTCCTGGGCCTTGGACTCAGGGCCTGAGCACTGTCCCTGGCTTCTTCCCGCTCAAGGCTAGCACTCTGCCGCTTGAGCCACAGCACCGCTTCTGGCGGTTTTCTGTATATGTGGTGCTGGGGAATCGAACCTAGGGCCTCGTGTATCCGAGGCAGGCACTCTTGCCACTAGGCCATATCCCCAGCCCCTCTGTGTTGTTTTTTTTAATATATATTTTTATTATTAATTGAACATAAATTTTTTTACAAGGTGTTGTGCAAAGAGGGTGCAGTTACATAGTAGGGCAGTGTGTACATTTCTTGTGATATCTTACAACCTGTTTTTCCATCCCTTGTCTAGGTCAGGTAGACCCATATGCAATATACAATGTATCAAGCACATATACAGTGTTCACAGACTTGGTCTCTACTGTCTCTCCGTCTCCCTTTGTTAACAGTCATATATCAGGGAGATCATGCCCCTTTGTTTTCTGTGTTCTAGGCTTGTCTCACTCAACATTATTTGTTCGAGTTCTGACCATTTCCCTGCGAATAACAATATTTCACCATTCCTAATCGCTATGTAGTATTCCATTGTGTATAAGTACCATATTTTTTGGATCCATTCGTCTGTGGAGGGGCATCTGGGTTGTTTCCATATTTTGGCTATTGTGAATTGTGCCGCGATAAACATGGAAGTACAAATGTCTTTTTGATATCTTGGGTTTTGCTGTTTAGGATAGATGCCTAGGAGTGGTATGGCTGGATCATAGGGTAGGTCTATATTGAGCTTTTTGAGAAACCTCCATACTGTTCTCCAAAGTGGTTGTACTAATTTGCACTCCCACCAACAATGGAGAAGGGTTCCTCTTTCCCCACAGCCCCTCCAGCATTTGTTGTTTCCTGAGTTCAGAGTATAGGCCATTCTAACTGGGGTGAGGTGGTATCTCAGGGTTGTTTTTATTTGCATTTCCTTTACTAGCAGGGATGTTGAGCATTTCCTCATGTGTTTCTTTGCCATTTTTATATCTTCTCTTGTGAAGTCTCTCTTTAGCTCTTTTGTCCATTTCCTAATAGGTTTATTGGGCTTGGAGGGGCTTAGTTTTTTGAGTTCTCTGTAGATGACAGATATCAGGCCTTTATCTGTTGCTGTGCTGGTAAATATCCTTTCCCATATCGTTGGCTGTCTTTCTGTTTTGGTGGCTATGACCTTAGCTGTGCAGAAACTTTTTAATTTGTAGTAGTCCCATTTGTTGAGTCTTTCCCCTATTTGTTGTGCCCCTGGGACTCTATTCAGGAAGTTCCTTCCTGTGCCTATAAGTTCTAGTGTCTTTCCTACCCTGTCCTTCAGTAGTTTCAAGGATTCAGGTCTGATATTGAGGTCCTTGATCCATTTTGAGTTGATCTTGGTGCATGGTGATAGGCTTGGGTCTACTTTGAGTTTTCTGCATATGGCTGCCCAGTTCTCCCAGCACCAGTAGTTGAAGAGGCTATGTTTATTCCATTGTATGTCTTTAGCTCCTTTGTCGAATATCAGTTGGCTGTAAGAGTGCGGTTTTATTTATGGGTCTTCAATTCTAATCCACTGGTCTTCCGATCTGTTTTTATACCAATACCATGCTGTTTTTGTTATGATGGCCTTGTAGTAGAGCTTGAAGTCTGGTATTGTGATACCTCCTGCACTATTTTTTTTGCCTAGAATTGCTTTGGCTATTCTAGGTTTTTTGCTGTTCCATATGAATTTATGGATTGGTTTCTCTTTTTCAGTGAAGAATGTGGCTGGGATTTTGATAGGTATTGCATTGAATTTGTATAACAATTTGGGTAATATGGCAATTTTCACTATATTGATTCTGCCTACCCATGAGCATGGGAGGTCTTTCCATCTCCTTGTGTCTTCTTTGATTTCCCTTATTAGATTTTTGTAGTTTTCATTGAATAGGTCCGTCACGTCCTTGGTTAAGTTGATCCCTAGGTACTTTATTCTTTTTTTGGCTACTGTAAATGGAATTGTTTCCATAATTTCCTTTTCTGTTTGTCTATTGCTGGTGTACAGAAAAGCTGCTGACTTTTGTGGATTGATTTTGTATCCTGCTACTTTGCCAAATTGGTTTATTAGGTGTAGGAGTTTAGGTACTGAGTTTTTTGGGTCCTTCAGATATAAGATCATGTCGTCTGCGAATAGGGATAACTTGATTTCTTCCTTGCCGATGTGAATCCCTTTGATGTCCTCCTCTTGCCTTATTGCTATGGCTAGGGATTCCCGCACTATGTTGAACAGAAGTGGGGAAAGTGGGCATCCTTGTCTTGTTCCTGAGTTTAGGTGGAATGATTTAAGTTTTTCTCCATTTAATATGATATTAGCAGTTGGTCTGTTGTATATGGCTTTCATTGTTTTGAGGAATGTTCCATCTATTCCTGTTCTCTCCAAAGCTTTTAATAGGTATGGATGTTGTATTTTGTCAAAGGCTTTTTGGGCATCGACTGAGATAACAATGTAATTCTTAATTTTAGATCTGTTTATGTGGTGAATTACGTTGATTGATTTACGGATGTTGAACCATCCTTGTGACTGAGGGATGAAGCCTACTTGGTCATGATGTATGATTTTCTTGATCAGTTTCTGGATCCTGTTAGCTAATATTTTATTGAGGAGCTTTGCGTCTGTGTTCATTAGTGATATTGGTCTGTAGTTCTCTTTTTTTGTTGAGTCTTTGCCTGGTTTGGGAATGAGTATGATATTAGCTTCGTAGAATGAGTTTGGGATTTCTCCCTCTGTTTCTATTTCGCGGAAGAGTTTGAGGAGTATTGGTATTAGCTCCTCACTAAAGGTTTTGTAGAATTCGTTGGTGAATCCATCTGGGCCTGGGCTTTTCTTTTGTTTTTTTTTTTTTTTTTTGGCCAGTCCTGGGCCTTGGACTCCGGGCCTGAGCACTGTCCCTGGCTTCTTCCCGCTCAAGGCTAGCACTCTGCCACTTGAGCCACAGCGCCGCTTCTGGACATTTTCTGTATATGTGGTGCTGGGGAATCGAACCTAGGGCCTCGTGTATCCGAGGCAGGCACTCTTGCCACTAGGCTATATCCCCAGCCCCGCCTGGGCTTTACTTAGTAGGGAGGTTCTTGATTACTTCCTGTATCTCACCGTAAGTTATTGGTTTATTTAGTTGATTTATTTCTTCTTGGTTCAGTTTGGGCAGTTTGTACTTCTGTAAGAATTTATCCATTTCTGTAAAATTATTGTTTTATGCTGAGTAGAGGTTTTGGAAATAGCTCCTTATGATTGTTTGAATATCGTGTGTACTTGTTGTAATTTTTCCAGTGGAGTCCCTGATTTTACGTATATGAGTCTCTTCTCTTTTTTTTTTGTGAGTCTTGCAAGGGGTCTGTCAATTTTGTTTATTTTCTCAAAGAACCAGCTTTTAGTCTTATTTATTTGTTGAATGGTCTTTCTGTGTTTTAAAACAGTAAACAGCATTACTCTCCAGGGATTTTAATTTAATATGGATTGGTCTTCTTTAACATTTGGTGGTTCATTAGTATGCCCTGGGAAGTTTATGTTTTGAAGTAATATAGTCTCTATCATCTGGCAGTTTTACTTTACTAAATGTTTTGAATATAGTTCATAAAAATGTTTGAAGGCTTAACGTTCATAGCTTTTTTTTTGGCCAGTCCTGGGCCTTGAACTCAGGGCCTGAGCACTGTCCCTGGCTTCTTTTTGCTCAAGGCTAGCACTCTGCCACTTGAGCCACAGCGCCACTTCTGGCCGTTTTCTGTATATGTGGTGCTGGGGAATCGAACCCAGGGCCTCATGTATATGAGGCAGGCACTCTTGCCACTAGGCCATATCCCCAGCCCCAAAGTTCATTGCTTTTAATGTTTAACATGGGAAGGTGCTTTTAAATAATTACTTATTTATTGTCAAAGTGATGTACAGAGGGGTTACAGTTTCATACGTAAGGCAGTGGGTACATTTCTTGTACAATTTGTTACCTCCTCCCTCATTTCTCCCCCTCCCTCTCCCCACTTCCTTCTCCCCCCATGAGTTGTTTAGTTGATTTATACCAAATGGTTTTGTAAGTATTGCTTTTGGAGTCATTTGTCTCCTTTATCCTTTATCTCTCGATTTTGATATTCTCTTTCCCTTCCCTAGTTCTAATACCAGTATATACAGTATCCAAGGTACTCAGATGAGATAGTGATAGCGCAGGGACAACCACAGGAAGGGGATACAAGAGGATCATGAACAGTAGAAGCTGTGGTTTCACTTGGCATGTTGAAAGTAATTACAGCAGTGATATAACACTGGTTTTCATAACATGGAGTTAATTTCACTTAGCATCATCTTATGTGTTCATAAGGGTATAGCTATTAGGCTCTTGTGATCCTCTGCTGTGACTAGCCTAAACCTGTGCTAATTATTCCCTATGAGGGAAACCATAGAGTCCATGTTTCTTTGGGTCTGGCTCACTTCACTTAGTATAATTTTTTTCCAAGTGGAAGGTATTGACATTATTAACTTGATACATTTGCTTGAGAATGTTTTCAAGTAGATATGTCATTTAGGCCACAGAAAAGAATTGTTACAGTACACAAATTTAGATTTGGTGTAATCTTCATTAGAATGCTTAATTAGTAGCAGAACTTTTTCTTTTTTTCCTACATTATCCAAAGACAACCTAGATAAATCCAAAGACGATGCCTGTTTTAATGGATAAAACCTGTAAAACATATATTCACTTAGGTATGCAGCTCTAAGGGAAACAGGATCATGAGAGCTATTATGAATTCAGAACTTTGGTTTAAAAAAATAAGGTTACCTATTAAAAAAAACCTTAGGGGGCAATGAGTTTTTCTTCAATTCAATAACTAAAATGTATAAAATTGAATTATGTTGTTGTTACATTCATGAGGTAGAAGTTGAAAAATACATATAATATATAGAAATATGATGTATGTAATAAGCTAAAAGTTGAAATAAACACACACACACAGACTATACCACTCTCAAGGTTTTTTAAGTAAATCCTCTCAATTGAGTTAAAACAGTTAAACCAGTTTAAGTGATACATGCCTGTATTCCTAGCTACAAAGGAAGCAGAGATAGAAGGATTGTGGTTCAAGCTTAGCCCAAGAAAAAGTTAGGGAAACTCTCCAAAACAAGCTAGTCATGGTGGTATTCAACTGTAGTCCTAGATATTTGGGAGATAGATTTAGGAGGATTATGGTCCAAGACACTGACCCATGAAAAAGCAAAAAACCCTACCTGAAATTTTTTTTTAAAAAAAAGCAAAAAGGAGACATGGCTTAATTGGTAGTACTTGCCTAACTTACACAAAGTTCTGAGTTCAAACCCTTGTATGACCAAAAAAAGAATATGCACTGATTATTTGTTTTAGAAGCAAATATTCTTCAAGTTTTCCTCACAGATTTAGCTTGGCTATTAAGAGTAGTAGCCTGTAAACAAATACTAGTCAATAAAATAAATACTGATTCAATTTAGAAATACTTATTTAAGAATGTAGTAGTAACAAGAAAAAAGTATCAGTAACTAGTTCTCCTCTTCTGTATTAGTAGGAAAAATGAAAAGCAAAAACAAATTGGCTGTAATGAAATGAATTACATCTATATTCAAAACAGAAATTTATTTATTTATTTATTTATTTAATGTCATGTTGGTACTGGAGCTTGAACTCAGGACCTTGGCTTTGTGTCTGAGATGTTATGTGTATATGTATGTATGTATGTATGTGTGTATGTATATATGTATGTATGTACGTATGTATGTATATGTATGCATGCATGCATTTATTTTGCTCAAAGCTAGTACTCTACCACTTGAGCCAAATCTCCACGGCCAGCTCTTTGATGGTTATTCAGAGATATGAGTCTCAGATACTTTCCTGCCCTGGGCTGATTTGAACTCTCCATCCTTAGATTTCATCCTCTTGAGTAGGTAGGATTACAAGTGTGAGCCACAGGCACGGGGCTAGATCTTTTTGTTAATACATTATGAGTAAGCAGATCCTACGGATTGGCTGATGTACCTGGGGGCTGGAGAGAAATGGTGTTGTATGAGGTATCTCAGGCACTTTTACAAATACTGGATGGGAGTAGTCTCTATGTTGCACTCTGCTGCTGAAATAACTGCCAAATTAAGAATATTTATGAAGGAAGATATTTAGATAATGTTCGATTATCACCCAACTGCTTTACATTTTTGAGTGATTGCTTTAAAATAGTTTTTATTTTAATGTCTTTTTGGTTGCCTGAGCTCACTGTTCGGGAAGCATGCCGCCCCTCGAGTGGGATCTGGGGGCACCCGTGTATGTCCCCACAAGGGCAGGCAAGCATTTGTGTGTTTATGTATATACAATGGAGCTGCCTCAAAATTAGTCATCTAATTTCTGGCAGCCATGGCTCTTGGCGAAAGTCTACTCTTTTACAAACCAAGACTGTAGGAAGAGAAAAATCTGCTTTCTTCACTCATAGCTACATTTGAACACTCCTTTTAAAGTATCACAGTTTAATTTATAGTGTGTTAAAAAGTGGGAAGTATATTGCTGAAAGCATTACTAAACTGTTATTGAATGTTAGGTGTATTTCTTTTGGGTTGAACTCATCCTTGTCAGTGTATGCTAGGTTTCCAGTGTTTGCTGTAATTATTTGATACAGGAATAAACACTAAATTGGAAAAATCATTGTTTAAAATAAAAGTAGATGCAGTTACCGTTGGAAGGTGCCCTGGTTTGTCCTTGTGTAGAAAACCATGGTGTGGCATAATATGCGGGAGATTTTAGGTTTAAACAGTGAGCAATATTAGACTGTTTAAATATGTGAGTATATATGTGTATGACATGAAATGTACCTTTTTCTTGGAGAAGTTAACTTTGAGTTTACTATACCCTATGACATTTTGAATAAACACTGTGTGCCAAGCCATATCTTGGTCACTTTCTCTTCAGAGAATGGAATTTCCATTATCAGCATATTACACTCTCTCATTGTCTCCCCCATTCTAGTTTTCTTCCTTTCCAGACTATCTGGCTGCCTTCTCTTCTTTCTCTTCCTTCTTCCTTCCTTTTCATCTGTTCTGTCGTATGCCTGAGTAATGGGGCGGGGGGACTGCTTGCTATGGTCTATTCTCATAAGAACAGTTAGCTAGCTTGTGAACTAAGATTAAGGATCGATGAGGTTTATATATTGACCTGCTGTAGGATCTTATTTTACAAATAAGGGGGCCCTCAATACCATAACCAACAGGTTATATTAGCAAACAATAACAGATGGGCAGTTGAGTTATGTGACTAATGATTGGGGAGATTGGTTGACTCAAATGGAAGCCTGGATTGTATAAAATTTGCTGAAGTTTTGAAATCTTATCTACCTCACATAATTTCTTATTATATTACAGTTTTGGGTGCTAGATTGTTTATAATTGTTGATGTATGTCTTTGCCTACCTTATAATTATTCCCCAACCATAACCTGTAACCAGAAGGAAGGAAACAAGGAAGGAAGGAGGGAGAGACAAGTACACAAAGACAAAGAGAGACAGACAGACAGAAACGAAGGAAGGCAGGAAGGAAGGAAGGAAATAGAAAGAATGAAGGAAAGAATAAAGAAAGAGTAAGATTTTTGAGGAAAGTCTCATTCTGTCCTGTTTTATCATACCCCTTATTACCTGGAAAAGACTGTTGTTTGGCAAGGAGTTGGTCAGCATGTAGCATGGTTAAGCTTCTAGATGGGCATTCAGTTGTCTGCTGTTCAATCTTTCCATCTAAATAATGAACATACAATATCTGTTTCTTGCAAATACGGCTTCAGCATAGGGAAGCTTTGCCATGAAATACCAGATGGTACTGAGGCACAAAGTTCTTCCTGCCTGAGAACAACATCATCTGCAAAACAGAGTTACTCATGCTGCAGCTCAACAGAGAAATCCTTCCCTTCTTCTTTAGGCCCCACTGAGTCTGACCGAATGTAGTATTTGGACAACATACAAGATATCTTGGGATTTTTGCCAACTGTCTCCTCCCTCCACCCTACTCATTTACATACTGCTAGAGTCTTTGCTCAGTCATTATGACAAAATACTGCCCAGGAAAGTAATAGTGAAGAGCTGATTTTTTTTTCTAATAAAAAGAAATATCCAATAGCAAATACTACTTAGTGTGGGAAACAGACATGATTGCTTCTATGATTAAAGAATCTGTACTATATAGTCACAAAAAAGTCACACATGCAAAAATAATGAATATTTGTATGAGTCACAGAAGTGGCACAAAGGAAATTTCTTACATGTTTAGTCAGAGTTTGGATCTAAAGTGTGAAATGAAATTCCAGGCAGAGTAATGAGTGTGTGCAAATGTACAATGGCACGGAGCAGTGTAATGGGAAGTGTTTTGAAGGCAAAGGCAAAAACTTACTTACCTTTTCATCCCAGTTAGTCACAAATGTGACTTGACCTGTTCCAAAGAAAAACCAAGGGTAGCAAGTAGGTAAAAGCATACCAGATACTGGCTCGGCTCTTAAATTTTGTAAGCTAGACCTCTTTCTTAACTTCTCTGGGCCTTAACTTTCTCATTTGAAAAACAGGGACTCTCTCTATTTCACAAAGGAGCACTGGTACTAAAATTATCCATGTTAAAGAGGTTAACAAATGTGTTCAATACATAGTGAATGGTTGATAAACTACTACTCCTAGTTGGTATACATCTATATTAAAGTGGTCAAGGCTGGAAATGTGGCTTAGTGGCAGAAGGCTTGCCTAGCACGCATGAGGCCCTGGGTTCAATTCTTTAGTACCACATAATAAAAACCAAAACAAGTAAAGCTGGTCAAGGAAGAGGCATAGTGCTTTAAAAGAGTAGTAATATGGTGGGACAAAGGATAGACTAATTCAACAGTGATACTCACTAGACCCTGTTGGAAATGAACTATACAACTTAGGGGGTAGGGAGTGAAAATCTGGGGAAAAATGAAGGAGGTTGTGACACTGTTCAAAAAGAAATGTACTCATTACCTGACTTATGTACCTGTACCTCTGTACCTCACCTTTACAATAAATGTTTTTAAGTCGAGTTATCACATGTCTACCTTGATGCAGTCTATTCTACAGTCAGGAAACCATTGAGTAGAGTTTGTCTGATGGCTCCCAGCAGACTCTTTCTACTTTTCAGGATGGTAAAGTGGCACAGTGTGTTCTTTCCATTTCCTGCATTTTTCATGGTAAATTCCCAAGTGGGCTTGTTTCTATAGTCTCTCAACCTTTGTCAGCCTTTTAAGCGGTGGCTGAGTAAGAATGGACATGACTTCATTGTAGTCAGAGCTCAGAATGTCTAAAGAGATTTCTCTTTCTTTCCTAACTCCATCTCCACCGTCATCTTTGAACGGCTAGTTACAGCAGAGATTGCTCAAATGACTACTGATGGTAATTGGTTTGAATTTGGTCTTCATGAGCTCATGTTCTTGGTGGGTTGAATAAAGGCTCTTTTCAGGGTCCTTTTTATTCTCAGAGTGTTGAGGGAAAGGGATGCTCTCAAAGATCAAAAGGGTCCTACAGCAGATGTTTGGAAGATAATGACCAGCAAGTCTGGCTAGTTTTCTCTCTTATCTACTTACCATCCTGTTTAGGGATATAAGAAAGCCCCATTGAGTAAGTCCTCAGTGGTTAACTCGATTTTCTTTTTAAAGATACAGCTGAAAATAGACATAGAACCAAATGAGAACTATTAGTGGAGTTGGAGGAAAATAGTGCAATATAATAAGAACCATGGACTTGGATGGCAGAGACCTATGTTAGGGTCCATTATCTAACTGGTTTTATGGCTTAGTGGCTCATTCTGAACTCTCTAGGCTGTAATGTTTGTGGGAGGGCAGATGTGTAAAAACAATCACTCTGACAGTACAATGCTCTAGGTTAGCATTATTTGACCTTCACCTCCATGGAGAATTGGGCTCTAGAATTTCCCTCCCTTTATACATACTACAGAGGAAAAGGATTTAGTATATAGATGAAATTCATGTATATATATCTTCCTGCCTACATAAAAATGTCTGTAAATGACTTTCACTGCTTAGTACACTATATGTGCTATGGAAATTGTCGTTATAGTATATTAAAGAGTAATGACAAGGGGAAAAGTCTGCCCATGATCAGTACAAAGGTACTGTTTTTCTGTTTTCTACATATAATTATTTGAGTATGCATGTAGAACCCACACTTATGGAAGGTGGATTGTACTGGGATTACATTGGCGATTTAATGTTTTGCTTGGCAACCATTAGTAATAATGTATAATGTATTTTATATCTGTTAACCTTCCTGTGATTGTATATACTCTATCTCTGTAATCTTATCTGAGTATTTTGGAAACCGTGTATACTGGTATTAGAACTAGGAAATTCAAAGGGAATACCAAAATTGAGAGACACGGGGTAAAAAAAGAGAAACAACTACAAAAGCAATACTTGCAAAACTGTTTGGTGTAAGTGAACTGAACACCTCATGGGGGGAAAGGGAAAGGGGGAGGAGGGTGGGGGGTATGAGGGACAAGGTAACAAACAGTACAAGAAATGTATCCAATGCCTAACGTATGAAACTGTAACCTCTCTGTACATCAGTTTGATAATAAAAATTTGAAAAAAAATTAAAGATTCTAATTTTTTAAATTAAAAAAAAAGAATGCATCTTAAGTTTTCTCACCCTTTCACACTTTCATGCACGTGCATGAACACACACACACACGAAACTAAGGTGATGGGATGATATGTTCATTAGCTTAATTATGTAATAATTTCACAGTTTATATTTCTCTACAAAAAGGATTCTTGAGTATATGTAATTTCATCAATTATAGTTCAATAGGAGAAGGAAGAAACACGAACCATGCATCCTTGGTAGACCATTGTAAGTGAACTTATGGGACACATGGATTTATCCTTAGTAGTTCCCCCTTTGGGTGTTCACTACTCATATGGAACCATAATGGCATGTTGTTTTCTGAGATTTGAATTTCATTGAGAGACCAATGAGAATGAGAGCAAAATTCATTCACTTAGGAGCTGAGAGAACCTCATCTGGGGCCCATTTGTCTATCGTACAGTAGGATTTTGCTGTTTTCTTCTCAGGAAATGTATTTTAAAGTGCTGTTGCATGAGCCTTGGGCTTGTGAGGCAGGTACTCTGCACTTCAGCCACACCCCAGTCCTTTTTGCTTGGCTGTTTTTCAGCTAGGGTCTTTATTTTTCCCCAGGGCCAGTCTCAGATAGCAATTCTTCCACCTTTGCCTCTTGTGTTTCTGAGATCATAGACATGTGCCACCACTTAAAGTTTATTGAATGAAATGGCTCTTGCCTAATATATATTATATATGCATATACTATATTATCTATACATTATACATTATCTATCTATCTATTTTCTGGATGGCTCCTTATCTCTATCACCTAAATATAGCTGGATCACAGATTCCAGCCACATTTAGGCTTTTCAATCTTCTCAATATTGTGTGTTAGTGGATTTCAATATGCTCAAATAAAGTTATTTTCAGTCTACTTCAAATACTTAGACTCAGATACTGCCCAGTGTGCCAGGTTAATTGAATAGGGAGTTTTTCATGTGATAGATCATGTGGAAAGAATATTTTATTTAGAGTATGTTATGATAATCTTTATGAGGCAGTACTATGCTGATGTTTTCTCTCTGGTTGGCTTCTTTCGTGTGTGTGTGTGTGTGTGTGTGTGTGTGTGTGTGTGTCCTAGGGGTTGAACTCTGGGCATAGGTTCTGTCCCTTAGACTTGATCTAAAACTTGAGCTAAAACTCCACTTTCAGCTTTTTGTGGTTCATTGGAGAAAAGTTTCATGGACTTTCCTACCTAGGCTGGCTTCAAACTATGATCCTCAGATCCTCAGATCTCAGCCTCTTTAGTAGCTAGGCATGAGCCACCAGCACCTGGCTTCTTGGGCTTTTTATTGGTAAGAATTTAGTACCATATTACAGTTTACTACATATTACCAATAGAGCCTGATAGAAAGGATGTGGATTATGGAGTTAACTTTTCCACCAGAATGAAGCCAGTTGTAGGTGGTCTGAGTTTTTGGTTCTGTTCAATAGTATGTGGTCTCGGGCTCATATCTAGCCATCTTCATGGGTGAGGACAGTTGTTTCGGTTGTCACAGGAGATGCCAGCCAGCAGGAAAAGAGGAAAGAGCAAAAGGCAAAACGTCCCCTTCAGCAAGTCTGGTTTCCCAGAAATCACTCTTTCCTTTGCTTAGATCTCTTTAGTCTTAATGAGCCACTTGATTATATGGTCAGATGAATTTGATATTTGCAGCCTTAAGTGGGGATTTTTTATTGTCCCAAATAAAGCTTGCATATCCCTTTTCTTGAATGGGATATGATCAATAGTCATGGGGGTCGAGATATTTCAAATATCAGATTTTTTATTCTTGTTGGATTTTAGAGTATTGGCATAGACTTTGTAGGATGAGCATCCCTTATGTGAAAATGTGAAATCCTAAATGCCCAATCTGTATTTATGGTTTTGGAAGAGCGCTGGAATAGTTACTTGGATGTGACACCAGTGCTAGGTATGCCATTCACAGGGTTTATTATACAAGACGCGGGGGGTTGGAAACCCTAGTACATTCTCATACACTTGTTTCAGACATATGGCAGATGTTGGGGGAGATTCTGTTCTCTTCTGTTTTCTTATACAGATGTTTCAAACATATGGAAGGTGTGGCTAATTGTCTCCAGTTATCTGATGCATATGTTTTTGGACAGAGTGTTGATCAGATGAGGGA
Source organism: Perognathus longimembris pacificus (assembly GCF_023159225.1). Taxonomy (NCBI): domain Eukaryota; kingdom Metazoa; phylum Chordata; class Mammalia; order Rodentia; family Heteromyidae; genus Perognathus; species Perognathus longimembris. Next base: position 130,943,564 of record NC_063162.1, on the reverse strand, counting down.
TAAAAATTATAGCACCTATCCTTTAGCTTTTTCCTGGTGATAACTTTTAATCTATTACGAGGACTTCAAGTTGTACTTTTGTGCCATTTTACAAACAAATGTGCCCAGAGTAAGGCATTGTACCTCCTGGAAAAATCCTTTGAGGCTTAGAAGAAAAATGAACACCCAGCCTCTCATCTTGAAGATACAGTGTCCCCTAACTCCACTGTTGTGGAATAAGTGACCATCTTTGCTCACCAGGTTGTCTCACAACCTCTCCTGTGAGTGCAAAGCCCCAGGAGGTGACACGTCAGGGCCGGCTCCACACCACAGTGGTTGCTGGCTTCCTGTGTAACATATTTGCCAGCCTCCCATGTAGCAAAATCCTGGCATTAGTCTTTTGTGGATCCATGATTTAGGAAGGAAAAGGCTAGAATCTAATTTGAATGTGAAAGGAAAAAATATCAAAGAAATAAAAAAAATCTCTCCACTGTAGACTCTTGTTTGACGTATTGTAGCCATTATAGATCTCACAGCAAGACTATCTGTAAAATTTAGCTTCTTATTATAGTTTGGAGTATTCTATTTTTTTATAAGTCTAGCCTCTTGGATACACTTATCCATGTGCAAAATAGGCTTCATCTAGTTTGGCCTTGTATATATGTTCTTCTAAAATTTACATTAGGGACTACTCAGGAGGCTGAGATATGTTCAAAGTCATCCCAGATAGGTAAGTCTGTGAGACTTTTGCCTCCACTTAACCATCAAAAAGCCAGAAGTGGAGCTGTGGTTCAAGTGGTAGAGCATTAGCCTTGAGCAAAAAAAATAAAAATAAAAAAAAATCTCCAAACAACAGAGAAACATTCAAGTTAGCATCCAGATCCTGAGTTTATGATATCTCCCCCCCTTTCTCCCCCAACTCCTTCCTCCCCTCTTACACACACACACACACACACACACACACACACACACACACACTCCATTAGATGATTTCTGCTGGTCAATTTTTATATTTGAAAAGAATAGCTTATCATTGATAGACAAGTCTGAAGATAAAATATGGGGGAAATTGAAGTGGGCTAAATAATAAAATCTACTACCCTAAAAATATCAATTGATTACTTCTGTCAAATAGGAGTGTGCTTTGTACCAAGATAGACATTCTTAGTCCTGTGCTGGTAAATATTTTTTTTTTTTTTTTTTGGCCAGTCATGGGCCTTGGACTCAGGGCCTGAGTACTGTCCCTGGCTTCTTCCCGCTCAAGGGTAGCACTCTGCCACTTGAGCCACAGCGCCGCTTCTGGCCGTTTTCTGTATATGTGGTGCTGGGGAATCGAACCTAGGGCCTCGTGTATCCGAGGCAGGCACTCTTGCCACTAGGCTATATCCCCAGCCCGGTAAATATTTTTCATAATACCTTGGATTTATAATTACGTCCACAGGGACAGCACTTTATTACATTAATAGATAAAACAAATTAACAGAACAATGTAGACATGGATGAAGGAGTCTGAATTTTTTAAAAAATCAACTGGAATAGTAGACCAAAAGAAGTTAGCAAGATGAAACCTGGATTAATAATGAACACGTAAGAATGTTTTAGAAGTTTGTGTTGATTATAAGCATGATGTGAGTCAGTTGATGTGACTGCCAAGATGAGATAATTGGTTTCGAGGCTTGAATTAATAGACAGGGAGTCCTTACCGTGTGGGACATGTTCCTCCCACTTCTTTCCGTACTGGCCACACTGTCTGAGGAGAATCAGAATTGTGCCAGCACATTTAAGAGGGACCTCACTATTGGGTTTTGTTTTCTCAATCTGTCAGCTTTCAAAGTGCTTAACTGCTCAAGTAATTAGTTTTGTATACCATGCATGTTTTATAGGTAATCTAAGTATATAACCTGAATATATTGGAGGAAACAACATTTACTCAGGAAATGAGAAGACTCCTTAATAAACCAACCCTGTGTTCCCATACTTGGATTGCTATGTAGAAATAATTTGATAGTACTATGAAGAGCTAAGAAAAATGGATTTTTAACTTTTTATAACTGCAAGGTTAAAACAGGCCTTATTGAAGTAATACTATATTTTATGTTTAAAATAAGTGATGTGTATATACTTATGTTTACTAGGCTCAGATGGAATCTGAGAGGTCACTTTAAAGTAGATTTTGTGACACCACCATGGTTAGAATATTTTCAATAGCGTGATCCTTTCCTGACTCTCTCCAAGTTTCTTTGAGATCCTCCTGTTTACAGTGTTAAGGGACAGTCTTGATTTTTCTTTTTTTAGCTTGTTGGTATGATAGATTATAATAATTCATTTTTGAGTGCTGAACCAGCCTTGTCTATCTAGGACAAATCCTATGTGGTTGTGGTTGAGGTGTGTATTCATTTTATACATTGAAGGATACAGTTTTATAATTTTTGTTAATGGCTATTATATCAGTGTTTATAAGAAAAAAATCAGTTTCCTGCTTCCTTTCACTGGACTTGTAGGTCTTTTAGTCATATTTAGAAGTCTTTCTAATACTAATGTTTAAAGAAATTACTCTTTTCTTCTAGAACCTTTATGCTTCCACTTTATATATTGAAATAACGTTAGGAATCATGCTGCAATTTATTTTTTCCAGTGATCTATCAGGTTATGCTAATATTATTTACATTGCAGATCATCTTTGGGTCAGTTTCTTGGACCTTATTTCTTGGTTTATCTGTTGATATATAATAGTTTGTTTTGAGAATGTTTTAAGAAACTGCTTTCTCACACTTACTCCAAATTCTGGTTTAGGTATAATTCTTTTCTCTCTACCTTACTAATGTAAAAAATACAGATCTTTTCTCTATATTAATAAAGCAGCCATTTATTTATTCTCTGCACATAACTGTAATATTTGACACTATTTTATTTCTAAAGTGTACCTGAAATGTATAAAAGTTGAGATTTGATAAATAACTAAATAGGTGTTTTGCGAGCTAGAGCTATTTAGTTAGAGCTTCTGAGAAAATGATTTACTCACATCTACTTTGCTACAGCCACTCAAGTACTGATGAGCTAGGAATTGGCAAAGATAATATTTTAAAGGAAATTGTAAATACAATGCACTTGAAGGAAGAATATTGAATGAAAAAATGCATGGGTAGGCTCTGAGCAATGTATCTTTTATCCATTCAATGAGGGATTTGGGAATAATGATCATTATGGTCCCCTGCAGTTCATGTCAGTCTTACATACATCTTCTTTCCTTTATGTTCTGGGGACACCTGGTTTGCAGAGTCAAGCCATGCCTAGATACCCAGGACTTGGGACCTGCTGTGCTCTCAGCTGCCTTTCTCCTAGCAATTATTGACCCAGTTCAACCTGCTTCCTGGTGTGAACTTCACCAAGGGAGCCAAAGTTGAACTTGACCTGTCTTGCTAGCACACACTGACAAAAGGTCCCTGCTTTCATTTTCTTCATATTATAGAAATTGCTATTGCAATATAATGATGCTGTTGGTGCATGTCAGTTTGGTTTTCCTAAAATGAAGTACATGCCCTTAGAAAAGAAAGGGAATGCTCTTCTTCATTTTTCAGAGCAAAAAGGGGTATGTGTATGTATGTGTGTGTGTGTGTGTTGTGCAGTGTTTTTTTCTTAACCACCTGAGTATAATAGGTTACTTCTTTTTCTGCTTGTTACCACCAGTAAGTTTCTTTATAATTTTTTTTTGTTGGACTCAGACTAAAAAGCTGATCTCTAAAATGTGAAAGTCGTTTTCCATCAACCTATTTTTTAAAAGCGAGATTTAAACTGATTTTTCATCAACTTGCTTTTGAAGCTAAATAATACTGGTTTTGTTTACTTTTTGTAATCCTCTAATCATTCCATCTGTAGCATATTTCCAAATGCTTTCCATTTCTCTGTAGATTCCAGAACAAGAAGGAAGATGAGAAGGAAGCATTGCTCCTTTGTTATTCCTTGTCAATTTCAACATGTATTATTTCCAGAACAATCAGAATGATGTTCATGCGCTAGTTCTGCATCAGCACAAAGTGTCTGTGTGGCCTAATGCCCTAGTGAAGTGTGTGTCCCCACAGTGATGAAGAGCATAATGGCCACAGGCAGGCATGTATACAAAGACCTGCTCCAAATGGCCCCACCACGGATTTAATGCTGTACCCCTGCTCTTTTGAAATTCTTGGTAGATTTTTAGTTAGAAGATTTTGCTTTCAACTTGTATTGAATATTACACATTTAAGTAGTTGATCTTGCTCATAGTTGATCAAGGGCAACCCACTGTAGTAATCATGGGAGCTAGACCCAAGGTGAGGAAATTTGGTTATCAATCGGCAGCTTAGTGAGGTATCACTTCTCATTTGTTTCCCTTCTGCTCTCTTTGGACATTAAAATAAAACACAAAAACAAAAAGGAAGCAAAAGTAGATGGTATGAATTCGATCAAAGTACCTTATATGAAAGTTGTAAATATCAGTGAAATCTTGTACAATTAATTTATGCTAATACAAATTTTAAATGTTGAACCATAAGTATAAGTAGTAGAGTATTTTAGTTTTCATTTTTCTTGGCCATATACCCAAGGATACAAATGTAACTTTTAATAATCATCCTATTTTACATAATAGTTCAGTTGTCAATTTCTTTTTCTTTTTTTCTCTTCAGCTTAACAAACAACAATTGCAGTTGTTGAAAGAACGGTTCCAGGCCTTCCTCAATGGGGAAACCCAAATCATAGCTGATGAAGCATTCTGCAATGCTGTTCGGAGTTACTATGAGGTGAGCTTAAGGAAATTTAGGGCATTGTGATGTGCTTTTTGAAAGATTTTTTTTGATGACTTTCCCATTTTGAGAAACTCTGGTTAGATCTAGATCATAAATATATAAATACATATACGTATACATACATATATGTGAAAACATATACAGGGTTATAAACATACATGCATAAACGTACTGTCTAAAATAGGACGTTAGCAGAGGATGATTGCAATGGTGTAACCTTGAAGAACGAATTCATAGTTTAACAAAATGAGTATCAGGAACTTAAAGAATGTGCCGTTGGGAAGGGGTGAAATGAAGGGGATGGGAGAACAGACAAATCGAGAGAGAAAAGGTGGCAAATACATTATGACTATAATATGCACTCTCCATATGTGACAATGTGACTAGATAACTTGAAGGGAAGGGTAGATTTGGAAGAGATGTGGGAGAATGATGGGAGGAGTGACACTGATCAAGATGCATTGTACTCATAAACAGGTGTGTTGAATTGAACCCCTTTATACAACTACATAAAATAATTTTTTAAAAATTACAAAAGAAACTCTCTGGCATAATATAAAATTTGTGCATTTGTCACCTTCTTAAATCATTGTTAGTTTTATTTTGCAATTTGAAAATTCTTTAATTCCATAGCCTGGCTGTTAGAGATAAACAGAACTGGAAATTATTCACGTCTTTAGAGAAGTAAACCATTTAGAAAAATCTTCTGGCAGTCATTGATACAGCTGAATGTAGCTATCTTCAGGACCACATGTCTAAATTATCCTTTTTAATCGGGATTTCAAATAGTCAATGGCTATCTTATGCTGTTTTGTTGCCTAAGCTTTAGAATAATTAAGGCCAGTAACTAATTTCAAGAGGATAAATTGAATTTTCTTTTCTTCTGGAAGGAATGAGGTCACCAGCACTGTCTTGCTGTTCCTTCTGGTTTAGCTTGTGACTCACCAGGAATTCTCTGTGGATTTCCTATGTGCACCACTTTTCATGCACAGTCATTAACTACTTCAGTGAGTTGACAATAGGTGTTAAGTTAGAAGAACTCCCTTTTACTTCCTAAGAATTTCAGAGACATTGGGAAAAGGTTCCTTCCATGTGCTTTCAACCTTTCAGCTGAAGAAGTCTAATATGCAATCATACGGTAAATAAGTAGAAATTGGGATATTAGAAACACTACCATGGGAACTTTCCTGTGGCAGGGATATTTTTATGTATAAACAAAGTATCGGGGCTGGGGATATGGCCTAGTGGCAAGAGTGCTCGCCTTGTATACAAGAAGCCCTGGGTTCAATTCCCCAGCACCACATATACAGAAAATGGCCAGAAGTGGCGCTGTGGCTCAAGTGGCAGAGTGCTAGCCTTGAGCAAAAAGGAAGCCAGGGACAGCGCTCAGCCCCTGAGTCCAAGGCCCAGGACTGGCAAAAAAAAAAAAAAAAAAGAGTTAAACAAAGTATCTACTTGATGGGGTTTGTAATTTAGGGGTGATATGTATACATCAGAAGTTCTCTAATACGTACACCCCTTCCTGCCCTGTTGTATTAGATGAATGAAGACAAGAAATGAGGGAGCAAAAGCATTCCAAATTCAAAGTATATTTTATAAAATGAAGAAAAGTGAGGGGAGGAGAGGAATGGGTAGGAAGGGACAGGTGAGAATGTTGAGAAGAGTGACATGGGTCAAGATTAGTTATGCTCATAAATGCTTTTGCTGAATGGCAAATCCTATGTACAACTACTTAAAGATAATACAAATATACATTAAAAAGTAGAATAAACCTTAAAAAGAATGTACAGAAGTACAGTTTGCTAAATATATATATGATGAAAATTTACTGGATAATTCACTGGCAATGGTAGATGTGTTGTGTAACTGTCCTACCATACTGCCTTACATCTTGTCTTGTAAGATTGAAAACCTTGTTCTTCCAAGGTAAAATCTGGCTGTGAATCTTTAAAGAAAAAGAAAGGAAGGAAGGAAGAGAAATGCGAGATTTATATTTTCACCACATGGAAAGCAAAAGCCAAAATCTTTATCTAAGACCAAAGAAATGTGGCTTAGAAATTAATTGCATAAAAATATTCATTGTAAAAACAAAAGGCCAGATGCTGGTCACTCACTACTGTAACCCTGGCTGCTCAGGGGGCTGAGATCTGAGGACTACAGATTAAAGGCAGCCCAGGCAGGAAAGTCCATGAGACTCTTCTTTCGAATGACCTACCAAAAAAACCCAAAACCAGAAATGGAACTGTGGCTCAACTGGTAGAGTATTAATCTTGAGCAAAAGAAGTTTGGGGACAGCACCAAGGTACAGAGTTCAAGCCCCAGGATTGACACCAAAAAAAAAAAAAAAAGGAAAAAAGAAAGGAAGGAAGAAAGAAAGGAAAAAAGGAAGAAAAGGAAGGAAGGAACCATTTCAGCTTTGACATTAATTAAAACCTGATGCAAATGATATAAATCACATTTCAAAGGTCATATATTACATAGCACTAATATTTTTAACTATGTAATGTAAATTTGTATATACATTTCAAAATGAAATACTTTAAAATAAAACATTCCTATTCTGTAATTTTTTAAATAAATTGTTTGAGATCCAAAGACAGCAAAAAATTGGAGTTCTCCTTTTTCTCCTCCTACAATACAACAAAGAGAATTCTCCAAACCAATTGGAAAATATGTCTTCAGTGTTTTTTTTTCTTTTAATAGTAAATTTATAAATAATTATTTTTATCTCAAAAAGTAGAGTTTGAATTTTGGTTCTTTACTGCATATTTTATGCAAATTTATGTAAAATTTTGGAACTTGTTTTCTGTTTGGAAAATACATTATAAATGTCCAATAGCAGTAGCGTATGTTCTGTAAGAGACTCTAAGGAACATTAAAAAGAGGAAAAAGTTTTCATAGTATTAAACTGGCTGCACTAGAATAGGCTAGAATTTACTTTAAAAAAGAAGAAAAGAAGGAAGATAATTCCAATGTCTACAGACAAATGACTTTGAAAATTTAGTGGTTCTATTGTATGTTCATAAAATAGACTTTAATTTTTTTCCATAATTTGTCATAGACATTGTTTCAATGTATTCTTCACATGTATAATTTTAAGTAGCTGTATAACAGACAATTAGGGGTCTGTGTCTAAATGCTATTTAATTTCCTAATCATAAGTACTTAAGTTTTGTGCATTTTTGAATATGAACTTGCTAAAATATAGCTCACACTAAGTTATGTGTCTTTGATAAATCTCTACATTTAGAATGACTGGGTGATGAGCACTGTTTAAGCTGCTAATGCAAATTACCCATTGACTCAAGAAAAGCATTGGCAATTTCTGCTGTCAAAACCACATAGAAGAATGCTGCTTTTCCTTGTACATTTGGTATTATCAGAAAAGAAATGCCACTCTGTGGATTAGTTTCCCCACCCATACACAAGGAAGGTGATTTCAAAACTCCTATTTGCACAAGTGTTGTAAAATTCTGTCTGTGTACTTCTTTTCTTTGTCTCGAATGCTCTTGAATCTCCAGAATGTGAAGAACAACCAAAAAGGACCTTGGCTTGTTACCATACCTTCAAAACAGGTCTCAGGCAATGCTATTTAAATCCTTATACACATTCTTCTTAACCTAGAAGACCAAGGAAGTTGACTTCAGTAGTCAGCTTCTGTTGATGGAAACTGGAAAGATCTGCTCCAACTCTCCCTCTAACAGCAATTGGTTTGCATTGATCCTTTTTATGATTTGCTCTCTTTACCTGACCTTACACCTAATCCAGTATTTATTTAAAAATCAAATGCAGTTGGCTTGTAAAAATTGAGCTTTATAAGCCATTTTCTTTTTTTTAATCTGTATAATCACCTTACTTTTTTTTAGACTTGATCTATACAGCATACTACTTAGTATTAGGTATGTACGTTAGAAAGAGGGAGGGAACAGGGATAATCATCATTGAAATGTTTTTATGAAAATTTCTTATCATTTCACATTTACTTTTCATGTTCCAGAGACTGACCTGTCACAAATCTCTTTTTAAACTTTGAAATAATGGCCTGCTTTCTTTCTTTTTTTTTCTTTTTCTTTCTTTCTTTCTTTTTTTTTTTTTTTGGTTATGAATGGATCATCTCTAAGTAAACCAAGATTGCAGCCTGTGGCAGGAAGGGATTACAAAAAATAGGGCAACACATTCATAGATGAAATCTAGTAACCAGTAATGGGAAGTGAGGTTTTGCACCAAGCTCTTCATATCACATCTTATTTATTATCTTTGATATTAGCTTTTAGCTATTTGAGTTCACATCGTGTTTCACACACACACACACACACACACACACACACACACACACACACACATATATTTTTTTTTTCCTTTTTGCCAGTACTGGGCCCTGAACTTAGGACCTGAGCACTGTCCATGGCTTCTTTTTTTGCTCAACGCTAGCACTCTACCACTTGAGCCACAGCGCCACTTCTGGCCGTTTTCTATATATGTGGTGCTGATGAATTGAACCCAGGGCTTTATGTATACGAGGCAAGCACTCTTTCCACTAGGCCATATTCCCAGCCGTGTGTTTCCTTTTTTTTTTTTTTTTCTCTTATTTATTGTGAAAGTCATGTACAGAGAGGTTACAGTTTCATACATTAGGCCTTGGGTACCTTTCTTGTACTGTTTGTTACCTCCTAAAGGAGGCATTTGAAATTAAGTATTCTGTAAGATCCTGGAAAACTGCTTCATGTCTGAGATTCCTGTTTCTCTTTAGAGCATCAGGTTTGATGCTGCCCTGTCAGTGTGCTCTGTGGACTCAGAAAAACTGTCTGATGCACACTTTGGAGAATTTTGTTCATGCACATTGCTTACAGATGTGGTGTCCATTGTTGTGTTTTTTTCTCTTGTCATTTTGTACTTTGGCCTGGCACAACAATTCAGGCCCAGTTCTCACCAATTCTTTCTTATATCCTGACCATGGTGTTTATAACCATTAGGGACCCAGGTCCTCATGGTTCCTTGACTAAATTCAGCATCAACAAAGAGATGAGCCTGTGGCCTTGCTCTTGTGAAGCAGGAACAATATCTCTTGAGCCATTCTGCTAGCAACTTTTGCATTTAATTAAAAAAAAAATAGGTCTGGTTTTATGTGAGGGCCTGCCTGGATGGCAATCCTCACTGCTTCCCATGTACGTTGGATGACAGCCAAGTGCTAGCCCACGCAGCCATTGGTCAAGATGGAGTCTTACATAGCTGGGCTGGTTTTGAACCCTAAGTCTTTGATTTCTACTTCCTAATTAGCTAGAACCATAGGCTTAAGCCACTGTGTCCAATTCCATGATAGAAAAACACCCGACGGTGCCCTGATGACCACCAGCAGTGCCTCTACTGCAGATCTCTGATGAGAAAGCACATTTCTTTGAAATTTATTTGGTTACTTCCTTAACAAACATATATGTATAGTGTTTTGAATCAGAATGCCCACTCCAATATTAGGCTTACATTTTTTTGTGCTAATCATTGCTCAATTTCCTGAAGTCCCTTCTTGATTCATTCTGTGGTCCCAGAAGTGTTATACAGTTTTTTGCCTGCTCAGCTGTCACTCTTGAGACAGTTAAATGCATTTTCTTTGCTTATCTTCTATTACATTTAGATCATCTAGATTTCGATCATCTTCTATTACATCTAGATCATCTGTTTTATCCTTAGGATTCTAAGGATTTGATTTTAGGGTGAAATCATTAGAGAAATCACTTGTACTTTTTCACAATAGATACTGGTTTAATCTTAGAATTTTGATAACTTTTGTTTAGTCACAAAACAGGGAGAGAACAAACTCTTGGAAAACAAAAAAGCTACAGTATTCAAGATTGTAAACAAAGTGTTCATTGATCATCTGTTTCTTAGTACATTATTGGCATAATATATAAATTTTAATCACTTTTTTTTGTTGCTGTTAGTCATAAGGCTTGAACTCAGGGCATAAGTGCTGACTGTGAGCTTTTTTGCTTAAGACTTGCATTCTGCCAATTTGAGTTGCACCTCTATTTCTGGATTTTTGTTGATTAATTGGAGAGAAGAGTCTCATGTGCTTTCTTGCCTTGATGACCTTTGAACCATGATCCTCAGATCTTAGCCTCCTAAGTAGCTAGAACTACAGGCATGAACAACCAGCACCCAGCTCTTAATTTCTCTTATAATGATTATCATCAAAACACTTATCAAATGGCCTGTTTTAATCTGATGCAGTGCAAAGCCTATTAATGATATTATCTCTTTACATTGTCCTATAAAATACTCATTTATGTTATTGAAGATTCCCATAGTAACCTGACACAAGCATTCTCTTGCATTGGAATGTAGGTTTGTGATGGGCAATTTAGGTAGAATGATGAGCTGGTAAGGTAAGACTTGGTGTCTTGAATAAAGACAGTGACTTTTTTTAAGCTCAAACTATTTAAATGCCTGAAATTTTTATACAATCATGGTTTATCCAGTTCTGCACAAATAGTAGACACTAAGCTTAGGTTCTTAAATTTGTTTGTGATAAAGACTTTAATTAAGCAAGCATTCATTTAAGTGCTAGTCAGGTACTACTTCATATCATTTAAATATAAAGATGAATAAGGCAAGGTTACAGTCTGCTGGGACACCCAGATTTGCAGACATGAGTCATTAAAATTGTTGTGACTCTCCTCGTTAGAGCACGGCAATGACTGAACTGCTGTTTTTCCTTTCTGTGTTGAGAAAACTTAATTAGGTACTGCATTTACTACTACAGACTTGGAAGTGAAAGACTATATATAGTGAGGCTGTACTAAATTCTCATGAAGCTATGATAAATAGGATTAAGCATGATAGCATATGACATATATTATATTTCAGGTTACTTTTTAGTTGAGTCATACAAAAGTGTTAATATTTTCCATTTTTTAATATATCAGCTTCATGTCAATGAACTTAATTGTATTTGAAATAGCAATAATGTGATTGATGTGTGACAGAACTCTTATAAACACCCAGTCAACAAACACTGGTCAATATCTTGCTGATTCACCCTCTTGAATGTCTTAGGAGATATATTGTTCTTTTGTTTTGTGCCAGCACCCTGGCTTGAATTCAGGCCAAGGGCACTGTCCCTTTGATTTTTCACTCAAGGCTGGCACTGTACCACTTGAGCCATCCCTCTATTTCTAAGTGTCTTTTTAGTGGCTAATTTAGATAAGAGTCTTGGAATTTCCTGTGTTGGCTGGTTTTGAACTGCCATTCTCAGTTTTCAGCTTCCTGAGTAGCTAGGATTACAAAATTAAGCCAATAGCGCATGGGTTTAAGGATTTAGAAGATCATGAAATTTCCCATGCATATACATCAATGAAGAGACAACTTTTATATTTTCGCTGTCCAAAACTTTAATATCAAGGTATATTTAAGAATATATATTTATGTGTTCTTACATAAGATGATGCTAAGTGAAATGAACTCCATGTTATGGAAACAATTGTTATATCACAGTTGTAACTACTTTCAACGTCCTATGTGTATGTGTAGTTTCTATTATTGATGATGTTCTTGTATCACCTTCCTGTGGTTGTACCTACACTATCTCTGTAATCTTATCTGAGTATATTGGAAACCGTGTTTACTGGTAGTGGAAGTAGGAAATTCAAAGGGAATACCAAATTTGAGAGACACAGGGTAAAAAAAGAGAAACAACTACAAAAGCAATACTTGCAAAACTGTTTGGTGTAAGTGAACTGAACACCTGGGGGGGGAGGGAAAGGGGGGAGGGAGGGGGGTATGAGGGACAAGGTAACAAACAGTACAAGAAATGTATCCAATGCCTAACGTATGAAACTGTAACCTCTCTGTACATCAGTTTGATAATAAAAATTTGAAAATAAATTTTAAAAAAAGAATATATATTTATGTGTTCTTAATTTTTGTCCCCAAATAGTTTATTTCTCCTCTCAGTTCACATTGAGAAATTACAACTAGTAGTGTTATTTAATTTAAAGGCATTGTGTTTTAACTGTGGTATTCCATTAGTGTATTTAAGAGTTTATTCATATGTTTGTTGGATACCTTTGCTATGATTATCATAACCTTTATTCTACTCAGTCAACTCAATGAAGAATTGGAATAGTCTATTGCTCCAGAAAAATATTTAATTCAATCTTAATATTTAGGAGGCATTACTTTAATTACTGTAGTTTTCTGTTGAACTGAATCTTTTTTCATTTTTATGTCCATCATGGGGCCCTTCTCCCATGCCCAGTATGCCTCTGTTCTTTAGAGTGATTTCATTGCATGCTCTACTGCACTGACAGGTGGTAGCCCTAGTGTGAACTTGGCCCCCTATTTTTGTTAACAGAAGGGTAGATGGAGGAAGTGGATAATTTGAGCTTGCTTGTAGTGTAGAGGAAGGCTGTGGGGGCTTTCCAGCTTGTTTTCCTCATGCAGAGCTCCCTGCATCAAGCCAGCTGGACCATCTCTTTTCTACCCCTTCTCTTCCTCCTTTTTCCTCTTCCCCTCTTTTTTCCTTAGTCCCTACTTTCTTGCTTCTATTTACAGAGCAATTGTAGCAGTCATATCCAGTACTGATGACTGTAATTGTCTTCTCCTATATTTGAAAACTCCTGTCTTGCCCTTGCCTATTAATAAATATTCAAAGAAAGCCAAGTATGTATACAGTAGTGTGGAGAGATTTATACTTTGGCTTTTCCTTTAGTGGTTCTTGAACATTTTATTATTGGAATGTTAAGTGACAAAACATGATTACCTTGCAGGTGGCAGGTCCTATAAAGGTAATTGCCTGTTTTCATTACCATAATTTAATAACCAAGGCTAGGTAATTTGTAAAGAAAAGATATTTATTTTGCTCACAGTTCTAGGTGTTCAATCCTCTGTTGACTTTAATGGGGATACTTTGGTGGTGGATGGCATCATGGTTAGAGGAGACCATATAAAAGAACAAATCAGAGCAAGGCAAGAGACCTACCCTTGCTTTTCTAAAAACAAGACTCTCTTGAGAACTATATCAGGGCTTCCAAAGAATGACCTTAATCTCTTGCCAAGGTAAATGTCCCTTTGACCCAAATATCTTCCCACCTGACCTCTTAGCAGTCTACCACTTTCTAACAATGTCACATATCCAAACTCATAGCAGCCAAACTGAAGGGGAGATCAGAATAGAGTCCAATGATTTTGAACACATTCCCTCTGACTGAAAAACAGGTTGCTTCTAAGATTTCTATTCACTTTTTCCCCAGACCAGCTGATGTTCAGAAGTCAGGGCCAGTTTTCCTCTTGGAGACAGCTGTTCTGCATGGTTAGGGCTTCGCTTTCTCTGTTCTGTAATGTTTTGTTTTGTCTTTAAATCTTGTGTAGTAATGCTTAGGTTGTAAAGACCTTATCATAGCCATGATTCATGCAGTTCTTAATAATAACTATTAGCCCGACTAAAATTCCCTATACACATTTGGCTGTTTAGCAATGGAAAAAAGTACACGTGGTTACCTGGACGTTCCAGGTAGCTTTTCATTATTCTGTCCTCTATTTAGAAGGCTTTTCTACCATTCTCTAACTGGAGAACGTTGCCTGTCCTGTTAGTCCAGTGAAAAGAAGCCAGAAGGTAGAAGAGAAACAGGTAGAGGGATGGGAAACAGGTATGCTCATCATGATTTTTCCATGTCAAAAACTTTCAGAAATGTAGGAATACAATAGAGAATTCTGACAAGAAAGTTTGTTAAACAGATAAGATGTATTAGTTGACCTGTGTAACGTCAGTTACATAATCTACTTGCACAGAGTTTTTGCTTCAGTGAACTCTAAATATGTGTTTGGAGATATACTCTTGTGTTTAGCATAACTAAATAGTATTTCAGTATTGCTGCCCCATAACTTTTCTACATGAGGCAAATAATTATGCTTTCTCCAAGGTAAAATTTGGAATGGATGAAACGATTATGGTGGGTAAATGTTGTACAGGGATATTTTCTACATTAGGGTATTGTCTGGTCTCCCTAATCTAGAAATGTTTGCTATTATTTTGGTTATAAAAGTTAGCTGATACTTTCTCAGTTCTAAGATAACTTCCAGATAAAAAAAATCCAAGACTTGTTATATAGAAGTGATTTATTTTCAGTTTTCACTTAGAGAAAAAGGTCCTGACATTTTCCTAATGCCATTTTTTTTTTTTCTTTGGGCCGGTCCTGGGCCTTGGACTCAGGGCCTGAGCACTGTCCCTGGCTTCTTCCCGCTCAAGGCTAGCACTCTGCCACTTGAGCCACAGCGCCGCTTCTGGCCGTTTTCTGTATATGTGGTGCTGGGGAATCGAACCTAGGGCCTCGTGTATCCGAGGCAGGCACTCTTGCCACTAGGCTATATCCCCAGCCCCTCCTAATGCCATTTTTGAGTGCCATTGTGGCATAGGATATTTGCAAAATTTTAAAATAATGTTATCCATTAGTATCCCTTTATACTCAAAAAAATTTTTAAAACATTAAAAATTATTTATAGTCTGCGCATGTGTTCATAATCTCAATTTACACATTTTTGAAGTTGTCAGACTACTCAAGCATTGCTACTAACTGTCATGTGTTCATACTGGATGGAACTAAGCTGATAAGAGGAGATAACTTTTTAATTAGGTTTTGACAAAGCTACTTGGTAAATTAACCCAAGATGATAAAAAGCAAGGGATAAATATTGTCAGATATGTTGATAAGTGGTTGGATCAAGGGTATGCTGAATTCCAAATATGAGTGCCCCAAATAGATATTTTAAAAGTACAAATCATATTAAAAAAGAGTTTGTTTTGTCACTTAGTTATTTTTGTTTGTTTGTTTGTTTTTTCCCCCTCCAGTTCTGGGGCTGGGACTCAGGTCCTGAGCACTGTCCCTGGCTTCTTTTTGCTCAAGGTTAGCACTCTACCACTGAGCCACAACACCTCTTCTGGCCTCTTTGTTGTTGTTGTTGTTGTTGTTGTTGTTGTTGTTTTGTCAAAGTGATATACAGAGGGTTTACAGTTTCATATATAAGGCATTGGGTACATTTCTTGTATAACTTGTTACCTCCTCCCTCATTTCCCCCCTCCCCCTTTCCCTTGCCCTCCCATGAGTTGTTTATACCAAATGGTTTTGTAAGTATTGCTTTTGGACTCATTTGTCTTTTTATCCTTTGTCTTTCGATTTTGATATTCCTTTTCCCTTTGCTAGCCCTAATACAAGTGTATCCAAAGTACTCAGATGAGATACAGTGATAGTACGGGCACAACCACAGGAAGGGGATACAAGAGGAACAACAACAACAAAAGAAAGATATGGTTTCACATGGCATGTTGAAAATGATACAACAGAGATATAACACTCGTTTCCATAACATGGAGTTCATTTCACTTAGCATCATCTTATGTGTTCATAAGGGCATAGCTATTGGGCTCTTGTGATCTTCTGCTATGACTAGCCTAAACCTGTACTAATTATTCCTTATGAGGGAAACCATAGAGTCCATGTTTCTTTGGGTCTGGATCACTAAACTTAGTATAATTTTTTCCAAGTCCTTCCATTTCCTTATGAATGGGGCAATGACATTCTTTCTGATAGAGGCATAAAATTCCATTGTGTATATGTACCACATTTTCCTTAACCACTCATCTACTGAGGGGCATCTGGGTTGGTTACATATTGTAGCAATGACAAATTGTGCTGCAATGAACATTGTTGTACTGGTGGCTTCAGTGTGTTCTTGTTTGTAATCTTTTGGGTAGATGCCTAAGAGTAGGGCTGCTGGGTCGTAGGAGAACTCTATGTTTAACTTTCTAAGGAAACTCCATACTACTTTGCAGAGTGACTGAACAAGTTTACATTCCCACCAACAATGTAGTAGGGTTCCCTTTGGCCACATCCCCTCCAGCATTTGTTATTGTTAGTTTTCCTGATAATGGACATTTTACTGGGGTGAGATGGAATGTCAATATTATTTTGATTTGCATTTCTTTTATGGCCAGTGATGTAGAGCACTTGTTCATGTGTCTTGACCGTTCTCATTTCCTCTTCAGAGAAGTCTCTTTTTAGGTCTTTAGCCCACTTGTTGAGGGGGTTGTTGGTTCTTTGAGGATTTGTTTTGGAGGAATTTAAATTTTTTTACTTCTCCATATATTTTAGATATGAGGCCTTTGTCCATTGTATGGCCAGTAAAGATTTTCTCCCAATCTGTGTGCTTTCTGTTTATCTTGCAAGCTATGCCCTTTGCCCTGCAGAAGCTCCGCAATTTGATGCAGTCCCATTTGTCCAACCTTTTTTTGATTTGTTGCATTTCTGGCCCTTTATTTAGAAAGTTTCGTCCTGTGCCAAGGAGCCCAAGTGTTTCTCCTATTCCTTCTTGTAGTGTTTTCAGGGTATCTGATTTTACTTCGAGGTTATAAAGTTCCTTTAAAGTGGAAATTTTGTGAGTATAGTACAAATCAGATATAACGCATAAATGCTGGAAATGCTATTGTGTGTTCTAGAAGAATCCAAAACCTGTTCACATCTCAAGTCAAGATTAAAACCTGTGTTATTAATTATGGAACTTGTTTTCTCATTTAAATCACCTTCTCTTTCTCTTATGTCCCCTAATCTTCCAACCCCAGTATTCAAATAACGAATGCCCATGATGCCTCTTTACCTTTTGACATGCTTCTCTAGTGACTTAGTTGGTTAATATGGTTAGGATGAGATACCAGGCATACATTCCTTCATTTCTCTTGAACAGGAGCCCAGGAGACTTTGGTCCCCTGCTCTGCTAGACTGTTAAACAGGGGCCTTCCTTCCTTTCTTTTTTCTTTTTTTTTTTTTCCTGGAAGTTGGCAGAGGTAGAAGTGGGCGTGATGGAGGCAGAAGGCTATTGGCCTACTTTGAAGGGGGTAGACCATCGCTGTTTGGTTGATATACCAACTATACTTTGTAGGAGGAGAACATTAAAGGAGAGGATTACAGGTTTACAGTCTCTTCCCCCAAAGCCAAGTTGTTGCAGATATCTGAAAGGTAGCATATTATATGTATTGTAGGTCACATCCCAATGAGATCTGGGACTACAAAACAAACACTTCAGTAGCAGTATATATAAATAACCAGAGTAGATAGGTTGTAAGTACCTGCATTACTTCAGATTGTTCTTTATAACTTACATCTTAGGTGTCAAATATGACATTTTTATGATGCACAGTTTGATGTTATGGTGTATGTATTCAATGTGGAATAAGTAAATCAAACCAATCTATATATCCTTCACTTTTTATGGTGGTAACATTTTGAACTTTATTTCAGTACTTTCTAAATACCAAGTTTTATTCCTTGCCTTAATGAGAGTATTGCAATAAAAAAACAAGATTCAGAAGTTTTCATATTGAAGTGTGGATAAAGATTGTGGCTTTTAGTAGTAAAATCATAAGGAGGAAAACCATGCCATTACTGTCTCTGTCAGAAGCAGTGTGGATGACCTCAAGATTCTCTTGTGCCTTACTAAAAGCAGACCCTGAGAGTTTTTACTTTGGAGCTTTGTCCCAAAGTATGTGGTTGGTTTTTGTAAATGTGGAATCTGTAGGTTTCTTGTTGTAGTCTTTGTTTGTTAGTTTGGGGCTGTGGATTATGCAGGAGGTTTTGATTCTTTTGCTAATAATATTTTGACTACAGATGAATGTAGCTATCTTTTTTCTCAGGAGCAAACCCTTCCTTCTTTCTTGTCTCCCTTTCTTCCTTTCGCTCCCTTTTTCTCTTTGTCTCCTTTCTCTACCTTTCTCCCTTTCCTCCTCTCCTTCTTTTTCTCCATTCCCCTTCTCTCATTCTCTCCCGATGCAGTGCTAGGGACTTAATACAGAGCTGCATACTTGCTAGGCAAGTGTTTTATCACTCAGCTACAGCAGTCCAATTCTATTTCTGAGGCATAATTATTATACATTTCAGACCTTATTCAATGGGATATGCCATTAGTATGGCCTTTGTCTGGATGACAGTTTTTTTCATGTTTTTTAGGCACAAGAAGAACAATATTCACTGCTTTTAAATTGCTAGGCATAGATATCCCTTTTAGGTTATTGAAGGATCAAATGTAGATTCATCACAGCTTTACCAGCTGCGCTGGGGAGGGAAAAACTTATCAAGGAAACAGGGTTGTGGTGCCCGAGCAACCCAACTAGGGACAGGGATTGCCAAAGATTAGAAAGCAATTACAGTGCTCATAATCAACAAAGGCACAGAACTCTAAAGTATGTGCAGAATTCTTACACAGTACCATGGACAGGTAATGATCTGTGCAGAAAACGAATAAAGAGCTGAATAGCCATTAGAAAAAGAAGTCTAATGGCCAGTACTCTGTATAACTTTCGTGATGATGCTATAACAAATTGCCAGCAACTAGTAGCTTAAAACAGTAGAAGAATGTTCTCTTAGAGTTCTGAAGGAGAAATCTGGAAGCAAGGTGTCAGGAGGGTCTCACAGTCCCAAGAAGCTCTAAGAGGTTTTCCTGTTCTTATCCAGTTTTTTGTGGCTGTTGATATTCTCTGGTTTCCTTGCCTTCTGGCAGAAACTGTGCTGATGCATGTGCAGATCAAGGAATACCAAACACCAGGCTACTTCCAGAAGCAGGAGAAAAGTAAAGAAGACATTCTATAGAATTCAGATACTGCAGCTGAAACCAATCATTCCAAAACCTTCGTTTTGAACTTGTAGCCTCCAGAACTGTGAGAAATTAGGAAATTCTCATATCAAGCCATTTATTCTATAATACTTTATTAGAGAAGCATCTCTCCCTACCCCCAGCAAATGTCTAACATGTTTACAACTCCCTAATGTTAAGTTTAATCCTGACTACTTTATTATTTATACTTTTCTTTGTAAAGTATTATGTCTTAGAAATATTTAAAAGCAAATGCCCAGTAATTTGATTGAATGTTTTCTAATTAGTGCATGAACAAAATAGATGTATGAATAATTGACAAAATAAGCAGTACAACAAAATTTACTACAGGAATCACAGCTGGCACTTGCTAGAATATCACAACAGTACATTGGCTGTAGTGGGCTAAGAGTTAAATTTTTTTAAGTGGTTATTAATTCAGCACTGAAATTGTTGCTGGCCTCTATCCAATATGTAAAATAATTATGTATCTGGAACTAGTTATACAAGACAAAATAAAGCTGGGTTCATGTGGCTCACACCAGAAATCTCAGCTATTCTGGAGACTGAGATTTGAGGATTTTGTTTGAAGCCAGCTCAGGCAAGAAAGTCTGAGACCAGTTAACCACCATAGTCTGAAGCAGAGCTGTGGCTCAAGTGGTGGAGTGCTAGCCTTGAGCAAACAAACTTAGGGCCAGAGACTATATCCTGAGTTCAAGCCCCAAGACAGGAACATACACACCATAAAAGGAAAAATATTGGGTTCTGAGACATTCAGCTAGATATTGGAGTCAAATTCTAATTCATCCATTTTAATTGATGGTGTCTAACATAGTACTTGTTTTGTTCCAGGTTTTTCATGTATTAAATAAAGTTATTATAGTATCTGTGCCACTTAATTATTAGGAATTTTGAATAAGTGAGACATAATAAATATTCATTAAAGACTTACATTGAAGCTTATATTGTTATCATTATTGTTGGTATTAGCATTTAACGTTATTTGCCCAATACATGAAAACTATTCTTCAACAGTTAGCTAGTGCTGTTTGTAAGAAGACTATGTTAAGAGAATAAAGATATTCCCATGGATGGCACTGCATTTTCTTCTAGTCTGCTCTCTACTTCTTTCTCTTAGTAATTTGTTTCATATTCATGTCTTTGAGACATAAATCTGATAAAGAAAACAATAAGCATCTCAGTCTCTATGCTTTGCCATGAATTCTTCCTGTAATCTTTTTACCCACAAACCTATTTTTTGTTTGATTTTTTTTTGCTGAAAGTAAGTATTAAAGAAATTTTCCAAGATCTTAAAACAGATCTAAACTGAAACATAGGTTAAAAAAAAGCTAAAAACTTACAAACAATTTTGAAGGTGTCAATAAGATAGAAACAATGTCCAATATGTACATTGAAAGAGAGACTGAAACATTTTTAACCATATCACTGTTTCTCTTGGTTATTATATATCCTGTCAGTCATTGAGTTTTCCCATCTTCATATTCTATATTAATATACTCTCCTGGTTAAGTAGAAACCAACTAGAGCGGCATTAATTCATCTCCAGTCTTGCCGAAAATTACTTTTTGCTTTGTAAATGTGTATTACATACTTTTGCTTTTTCACGAGGTAATAAACTGTTTTTTTCTAAATCTCAAATTTTGAGTCATTGATGACCTGAATATTCTTGCAATTTCATATGGATTCATAGTATAGCAATCAGTTGGTGAAACATGGTTCTTTTCAACATCTTGAAGAATATTATGCCAGAAAAGCTAGTCAAACTTTGCTTTTATATTTTACTTGTCTGTTTTTAGTGAAAAATCTGTGGGTGGGGAGAGACTAAAAAAGACTCTTTGTTTGAAGTTGGCTTATACCTTCATAATAAATGAGCTCTAATTATTTTTCTGCATCCTTCATGAATCATGAAATATTGTGTCCTAGGTCTGCAAATATTAGCTTTTTAGCTGGAGAAGTTTAGACATGTTAAATATCACTAATATTCAATAGTGAATATTATATGTTGAAAATGGATAACACTACTTTATGTGAACATGAAGACTTCTTTACAATTGCAAGATTAGGAAGATTGCTTAAAGACTTTCTTGGTAGAATTCTTAGTATTTTTTGAAATTTTTAGCAAGGATTTAGTTTCTTCATAGTGTAAAAGCAGGGAGAACTAGCGAAAGAGAGAGAGAAATATTTCCTGCTCTGCATGCAGGAAATGAGAGCTAAAATGGTGATTTCTTTATTGTAATATTATTTTTTTCCATTGCTTTATTGTCAATGTGATGTAAGAGGGGTTACAGTTTCATACGTAAGGCAATGAGTACTTTTATTTTACCAACTTGTTACCTCCTCCATCATTCGCCACCCATTTTTCTCTCCCCCCATGAGTTGTACAGTTGTTTACACCATATAGTTTTGTAACTATTGCTGTTGCACTAGTTTGTCTTTTTATCCTTTGTCTCTCAGTTTTGGTATTCCTTTTCCCTTCCCTAGTTCCAATACACATATATACAATATCCAGGATATTAAAATTAGTTACAGTGATATCAGGGATAAAACCACAGGGAAGAAATGCAAAAGAAAAAGGGCAGAGTTTCATATGGCATGTTGAGAATAACAACAACAATGATATACCACTTGTTCCATAACTTGAAGTTCATTTTGCTTAGCATCAACCTATATGTTCATATGGACATGGCGATTGAGCTATTGTGATCTGCTTGGACTATCCTAGATGTGTGCTAATTATTCCCAATGAGGAAAACCATAGAGTCTATATTTCTTTGGGTCTGGCTCACTTTGCTTAGTATGTTTCTTTTTTCCAAGTCCTTCCATTTCCTTATGAATGGGGCGATGTCATTCTTTCTGATAGAGGCATAGGATTCCATTGTGTATATGTACCACACTTTCTTGAACCACTCATCTACTGACAGGCATCTAGATTGGTTTCATATTTTAGCGATGACAAATTGTGCTGCGATGAACTACTTTTTCAGTTCCTGATTTTAACATTTTAGCCTCTCTTTTGAATTTTTGGTGCTATTCTTCTCTGGGAAAATAAAATGAATAATATATGTTCTACAGGTAGTGATTAATGGTATCTGTGGTGAACGTAGGTCAGTCTGAGGGTGAGACAGCCAGCATTCTGCAAATTTTAAATACTGTGCATTGATTCATTTAGAATGCTCCCACAGGATTCCTACATTTTCAGGACTGTGATTAACATATAATTAAACCCATGCAGGATGGATTAACAATTAATTAAACTATCCTGTTCCTGTAATCTCAAGGAAGATTGTGAGTTCAAGGCCAGCCCAAGTTACATAAAGCGATTCCATCAAAAAAGAAAAATAATGGGCTGGGGATATAGCCTAGTGGCAAGAGTGCCTGCCTCGGATACACGAGGCCCTAGGTTCGATTCCCCAGCACCACATATACAGAAAACGGCCAGAAGCGGCGCTGTGGCTCAAGTGGCAGAGTGCTAGCCTTGAGCGGGAAGAAGCCAAGGACAGTGCTCAGGCCCTGAGTCCAAGGCCCAGGACTGGCCAAAAAAAAAAAAAAAGAAAGAAAAATAATAATTAAATCTGAAATTTAATCATCTCTTTCCCTCAGAAAACCATGGAAAGAAAACATAAAAATATATAAAACAAAGATTTGTCTTCCAATATAAACTTGAAAGTTTTATGAGATCTGAATCAAGGAGCTTTGGCAATGAATAGATGCACTATATTTCAGTCACATAAAATATACTAAGAAAGTGGGGGCCTTGAATTCAATCTATGTGTTAAACTGTCTGACTTGGGGACGGTTTTTATCATTGTGAACACTGTAGTGTTAAAGTTGAAATTCTATTATCTTCCCAGGTGATAGAATTAGGATAGAAACTTGGGAGGTAATGAGTCAAGGGGCCAAGCCCACAGGAGTAGGATTACAGCCCTTATAAAAGACCTCCTGACATCTTCATCCTTTCCAACACATGAGAACATCACAAGAAAGAACTATCTATTTGCCAGAACACAGACCCTCTACAAACACTAAATCTGCCTTGGTGTTGGAGTTCCCAGTCTGAAAGACTGTTATGTAATTTTCTGTTATTTACAAGCCACTCTAGTAAGTGTTTTTCTGGTACTTACTTCAAAACATATTTATCATATTTATCACATCTGAGTGTCAGCCTCTTGAATAAAGATAGAACCTTGACCTCATCTGTGGTTCCTGAGTAAACGGAATGAAAGATTCATGAGCACAGGGAAGTGTTCTTTTTTGGTCATTGCTTAGTCCTAGCCCTAGAACTGTGAACATATTAGGTTCTTAATAAACATCTTGAATGCATGAGAAAAATATCAATAGTGGGAGGGGGGTATGAGGGACAAGGTAACAAACAGTACAAGAAATGTATCCAATGCCTAACGTATGAAACTGTAACCTCTCTGTACATCAGTTTTATAATAAAAATTTGAAAAAAAAATATCAATGGTGTAGGTACTGGATAGACAGTTCATAGATTGTAACATGGAAAGGATATTGCAGGTGCTTAATCATACCAGGGAATTACCTTTATCATATCAAATAAAATAAGTAAATAATTTTATACCGTGTACTGTAAGGCCCCACAGGACTACAGAAAAATCTATCAAAACCCTACCTTCAAAAATCTTACCATTTGAAAGATGAATACAATTTTCATAAGAGGAGAAAAGTAAACATTATTTTTAATACCTGCAGAAAAATATCATAAGGAAATAATTCATTTGAAAAGGATGTAGCAAAATGAGGAAAGTAATGTTTATTTATGATTTTCTTTTTTTCTTTGTCAGTAGTGAGGATTGAATTTACAGCATTGTTCTTGCTATGCAAGTAAGTGCTCTAGTATTTGAACCATACCCCCAGTCCTTGATAACTTAAGATATATGAGCTTTTATCTTGATTTAAAAGATGTATACATATCTTAGATATTATATTGTATAATATATAACATCTAATAATATACTACACATGGAAAACATATTATTACATATCTTACATATCATATAGTTAATATATATCTATATGTTATATATAGGTATATTATATATAATATGATATCTTAGGTACTGTGTTATATAACTAAGATCTTAATATATTGTTCATCATGTATTTATATGTAGATAATATATTATTTATTATATATTCTAATTTAACTACAAAGTTCAAAAGTATATTGGAATGGTTCACTGTAGAGAGAGATCATTTGGGACTGGCTTAAGCAAGGAAGCTTTGAGGGGACTGTAAAAATTTTTTTACATTTGGGATGAAAAGGCAGTCACCCCAAGATAATTATCTTGAGATGGAATTTGTTGCAGTTAGACATTTTTGCTTTAGGCATTCTACTGTTATAATGTTAAAGGTATTTTTTCTGAGAAACCAAGATATGTATAATCAATCTGTTAAAATATGCTGCAGATAATTTTGTCTTGTGACTTGAGAAACAGATAATGACCTTTAAAGATGACTCTATCCACATATATATAGAAATGTGTGTATATGTGTTTATACACACATATATGTAGATAAACATTTTGTAAACATATGGGTATATGGTAAATGTAATTAAAAGAAGATTTTAAACCTAGTAAAGGCTGCTTGCTTATAAGTCAGAAATAATTTGTTACTTTTGGTTACATATTATTGTATGCTGAGTACATATTTCAAAAATAGAGATAGGGATGGTATTTATTCTTGACTTTGGGAGAGAAAAATGTAAGGCAGATAGCCTCTGGTCCTGTGAAGTTTAATAAGCCTTTTCCTGGACATTCATTGTCAGTATGATTCTTAGTTGAGGGAAGACTTGTCAATTTTTTTTAATTGGTGGTTGTAAATAAACAAGGTTTTAAAAACACTTGATATAGCTTGATGCTTTCATGTGTAAGTGCTTAAAAAGCCAAACTTTTTTTTTTCAGGGACCTTGAGCAGGTTTTACTATTCGGATAGGAAGAAGAAACAGGATTTTAAAAAATAAGACAATAATGCAAGATTTCCTAGACTAAGTGAAAGAATAGGCAGAAATACAAGCATCTAATATGTCATAGGAGTGATTGTTTTGTTAAGGACAATTGAGATAGATGGGTCCTGAAGGATGAGAAGAATTTTGTTAGGTGAGTAATAACAAAAAAGAAACTTTGTGACATTGAAATAAGGAAGAGGCCCATTTAACTGAGGACCACCACATGAGCAGTGTTCTTGATTGTGAGGCAATGGCCTTATTTACAAATGGGGGAGAAACACACCATCTGATGCTCCCCAGTTCTCCAAGAGGCAGGCAGGAGTTCCCCACCCTGCCCAGGAGGAAACCAGGACTCCATGTGGCTCACCTCTCAGCTAGCAAATAGAAGATCCTGGGTTTCCTGTCACCTAGCCAGCCCCATGCTTCAGCACACCATTTTTTTTGAGCATGTAAAATATGTTTTAGTGTTCTTTAAAAGGGTTCACGGTTTGGTTTTTTTTTTTTGGCCAGTCCTGGGCCTTGGACTCTAGGGCCTGAGCACTGTCCCTGGCTTCTTCCCGCTCAAGGCTAGCACTCCGCCACTTGAGCCACAGCGCCGCTTCTGGCCGTTTTTCTGTATATGTGGTGCTGGGGAATCGAACCTAGGGCCTCGTGTATCCGAGGCAGGCACTCTTGCCACTAGGCTATCTCCCCAGCCCCTACGGTTTGGTTTTAATCAGGCTGCATACCTCTATCAGTCTGACATTGCTTCTATGTCAAACTGGCTTCAGCTAGCAATACTTCATTAAATCCAAAACAACAAAAAGTTCTAATTTTGAGAGAAAGAAAATCTAGTTCTGAGAACATCAGTTTGCAGTTATAGACAAAATAAGGGCAAATGTTTCATGTTGCTTTATAGACAGTTCACATAGCCGGCCAACATGTGAAGGATTATCATCAGTCAGCACACCATTTCTATGGTGCAAGTCTACACTTTTTTTCTTCCCTGATGCTTCTCTAGAGCAAGTAAAGTCCCTAATAAGAGAGGAAGGGTTTTGTCATCTGCAAACTGGAAAAATGGAAGGGATCTAAATGAGGGTAAATCTCGTTAATCACCTCTGCTTTGCTGTTTCTGACTACCAAGAACTCACTGTAGTTCTCTGTTTCTGGGACTTATCTAAGGAAGGCAAAGATTATACAAATGATTGATAGTGGCTTAGGAAGATCTGGAATCCACTTTAGGTTTTACAACAACTTATAAATGGCCATCCACAAAGCACCTGGCATACCCATTTTGTCTTCACCTTTCCATCTTATTATGAAGAGGAGCAGAGGAACTTGCCAAGAAAAAAAATGAAGTACGTTCTGGTATTAAAATCAAAAGATTCTGCTTGGGAGTGTTTGTTCTGTTTTTTAATATGTTGCTTCCTCTCCAACCCTTCAAGCAGGAATCCAGTTTAAATAGTTAAAATTAAAATTTTTAAAACTCTAAGTCCAAAGAAAAATAATTGTACCATCATTTTTTTCCTTAGACTTGTGTGTTTATTTAGAATGGATATTCAGTTCCTTCTTTTCCTTCAATGCAAAGATTACAATGTCCATTTCTTCCCAACCCCTCTATAGGGTCTAGTGAATTTCTACGCTGTTTATTACCATCCTGTCTCCTACTTGGTGGGTTGAATAAGACAAAAAAATGTTTCAGTTTAATGTTAATGTTTTAGTAAATGTTAAAATTTAATATTAAAGGTCTAATGTTATTTAGATCTTGACTTCAATTAAATGAGTAGCTTTGATTTATGTTCCTTAAAATATAAAAGATTTTGGTCAGATTTCAAGTACTCATTTATCTTTTCATTCAGTTATGGCTCATAATAGATCAAGTTTTATGAGTATAAAATCTGTAGGAGAATTGAAGTTTTACCTCATTATTCATAATCTATTCTTTACTTACTAACATGGTCACTTTTTGATGATAAAACTAAGTATATGATGCAAGCACTCTACCACTAGGCCATATTCCCAGCCCGATAAAACTAAGTAGACATATTTATTGCATAAGCAATATTGCAGGAGGGAAAATAGACGATAATGGCATTATTGATTTAATTGAACCCTCATTGGGAATATAATATGGTCTAGATACTCTACTAGATCTTGATTTTTAACTAAAGATAAGAAGATTTAATCTCAGCTCTCAAAGCTGATGAAATTAATACATTTGTAGAGGGACCTACCTTAATTCTTACACTGTATAGTCAACCACCCAGAATTTAGAGACTTTTTAAGAGTCAGCATCTATTATTTCTCAGTAGTCTCTTAGTAATGTATTAGGAGTCATTAGGATTTGACTAGACCTACTCTTATGTCTCTGGCCATGTGAGCTCTCTCACATATTTACCTGTCTACAAACTGATGTAGGATCATCTAGGACAACTAGTTTTCCTCCAAGTAGTTTTTCATCTTTTGCTAGGCTTTCCTTGTTCAATTCAGACTACCAGAGTTTGGAAAGAGTTAGGGAAGAGTTCAAGGCCACCGCAAACAGGTTTAAAGCTAGCACACCATTACTCCCACTGACCAGCTTGTAATCATCAGCTCACTGCAGAGTCCAGGACATAAAAGTAAATCCCATCCCTGAATGGAGGGACCTTCCAAGCCACCTTATGAGGGAGCATCGGGCTCAGAGAAGGAAGAAAGTGAAGCCATTTTGCAATGTGTTACACAGGGAGAGACAGCTTAAGATTTGTGGAGGGGACAAATTCTAAATAAGGTCATATGTTCTGGTTATTGTAATAGAAGCCAGTGAAACATTAGGCCATGTGAATGGAAGAAACAGCGATTTCAAGCCTGATGCTAGTCAAAAAAGAGGCTGGTTGGAATGCTTAGATCCTGCACTGGAAGTTTGGGTATAATTCTTTAAGTAGAAAGAGGCATCTGAGATGTAAAACAAACAGAATTACTATTGTGACTCTTGTTACATTTTTTTCTGGTGAGAGATTGAACTTAATTTTGGTAGAACTTAATTGTGCTTGGAAGTTTAGATAAGTTGCTATTGTAGCATTCTCAATTGTGAGGATGATTGTGAGGGCTGTAATAAGGCAGTGGAAAGTATTTGTCCCTGGGTGAAAGGCCAGACCATTGAAATCACTCAAAGAGATCCTTTAGAGCCAGCTTCTGTATTTCATGTTGAACATCCTTAATAGCATGGGTAGGGAATGTCTGGCTCATGTGCTATATAAGGCCCACAAAATTGTTTGGTAAATGACGTGATGGAGTTAATATGTTTCTTGGAGGCTTCTTGGGGACTGCCTAAAGCCATTTGCTTGTATTGACAATTTTATATGGTTTGTGAATTATGTTATAAATATCCAAATGGCCCCTGGCAGAGAAAGTTTCCTACTTCTCTTTGAATTTAGGAACAAATCAATCATAATGATCACACTCTGGCTTGAGGCTAGAAACCTCTTAATGATAAAATAGATAAAATTAATAATCATACTTCATGGACTAAAAGGTTGCTTGAGCAGATTTCCACTATTTCTTTCTTTAATTGTTGTGAGTTCTAGGGCTTAAACTCTGATCCTGGGCACTGCTCAAGGCTATTGTGCTACCACCCAAGTCAGAGCTCCACTTTTGGCTTTTTGAGGTAGCTAATTAGAGATGAGAGTCATATGGACTTTCCTACCCAGGTTGGCTTCAAACCATGATCCTTAGCTTTCAGCCTCCTGAGTAGCCAGGATTATAGACATGAGCCACAAGCACCCAGCTGATTTCTGCTATTTCTATGCTAGGGAAAATAATACACTGAGATATCATCCTTGAAGGATGATTTGGCAATGATAAAGGCTTGGTGATAATATGATAGGAGTAGGATTGTATGTTTTTTATTCTTCCAATACATGCTCTGTAATTAGTATTTAGGTTGACTGTTAGCATCTGCTTCAGTGATAAAGTTGATGCCCCTGCATCATGCTAACCATGTATGATTTTATTAAGCTTCCCTCCTGCGGACTCCTTAGTCCTAATATTTGTATCTAATGTTGGAAGGGGGGTGGAAATGATTTTCTCCCACTCCCCACAGAATGACAGATTTACTGACAAAGAGCCATACATGAAAACTGGTGCTTGGTCAGATACATACACTAATATGAATTATTACTGTCTTTGCCTTCTACAAAGGAAGAACAACTTGCATACCTTTCAATCAAAGACAAATAGCAGAACATACCGTTTCAATCAACCCATACTTAAGGAAGAAATTCCAGGATTTTTCAGAATGAAATTTTGTCCATTCAATTTTTGCTTGAGAGTTTATTTACTTTGATATCTACATCAATTTAAATAAATTCTGAGGATATACATACATCCCTATGTGTGTATACAGCTTCACTGCTTAGCAGCTTTTGACCAATAAGATGTCAGTATGCAGTGCAATAATAGCACCTTTAGGATTGGCTCAACTCCCTCTGATGTCACAATTTCCCCATTAGGAAGTCATAGTTTTCTTGAAATCACATTGTGCTATTAATAACTCTTGTTACCTTGTTTCACTGTAAGAAAAATAATCTACCAAATATTAAAATGTTGGAAGGAGCAACAAATCTTTGATCCGTGAAGACCTTTTTCCCTTTTTGTGCTTCAGTAATTTACTGCCAACGATTGAAGTGAGAGCATCTTTACTTTCTTTGACAACTAATGTTTTGTTTTTCATGTTGGATAGTTAATAGACAAATGGAGGAATGAGCCCACTTGGACGTACTCCGTCACCTCATAGGTCTACTCTATGTCGACTGTTGAGGCTTAGCATCATTCTACTGCTTAGCCTTCCTGAATCTAAAGGAAAAGCAATATGGACAGCTCACCTGAATATAACATTTCAGGTGGGAAACAGGATTATATCGGAACTAGGAGAGAGCGGAGTGTTCGGGAACCATTCTCCTCTGGAAAGGGTGTCTGGTGCGGTGGTGCTTCCTGAAGGATGGAATCAGAATGCTTGTAATCCACTGACCAATTTCAGCAGGCCTGAACAAGCGGACTCGTGGCTGGCCCTCATTGAACGGGGAGGCTGTACTTTTACTCACAAAATCAACGTGGCTGCAGAGAAGGGAGCAAATGGGGTGATCATCTATAATTACCCAGGTACAGGTAACAAAGTATTTCCTATGTCTCACCAGGGAACAGAAAATATAGTTGCAGTAATGATAGGGAACCTCAAAGGCATGGAACTTTTGCACTTGATCCAGAAAGGAGTCTATGTGACCATCATCATTGAAGTGGGAAGAATGCACATGCCATGGCTGAGCCACTACATCATGTCTCTGTTTACCTTCCTGGCAGCCACAGTGGCATACCTTTTCTTGTATTGTGCCTGGAGACCCAGAGTTCCTAATACTTCAAACAGGAGGCGAAGACAGATAAAGGCTGATGTGAAGAGAGCTATTGGTCAGCTTCAACTTCGAGTGCTCAAAGAAGGAGATAAGGAGCTGGAACCAGATGAAGACAATTGTGTTGTCTGTTTTGACATATACAAACCCCAAGATGTAGTACGTATTTTAACCTGCAAACATTTTTTCCACAAGGCATGCATTGATCCCTGGCTTTTGGCGCATAGGACATGTCCCATGTGCAAGTGTGACATTCTGAGATCTTAAGAAAATTGGAGAATCTTCGGAAGATGTAACCAGATCTTTCTAAGGTGTAAGATCAGATGAATTCTCTTGTTGCAACTTAAAGAAAATTTCCACTTCAACTTCTCTACCCAAATATTAAAGAGGGTGAGATCCATGTGTTAAAAATAAAACTCCATATTGTGCCAAACTCTCTGAACTGTTGTCTTTCAGATTGGTTCTAGTTGTTACACATTTTTATCCATGCAGATAAGCACATGATTATAAGCTAAAACATTACTAATTTTTATCTTCAGATTACCTGGATTATGACATTGACACAATGGGGAGTTAACTAAATTTTAAGTTTCCTAAAAATTAATTCTTCTGTTTTTATATTTTGTTTAATTTTTGGTTTCCAGTCATTTATATTTACTCAATTAATTTAATCATAGGATTAGATTCTCCTTTAATTTGCCATAGTTAATTAATTTTTATTAATAACCTGGTTTCCACAGCTACTAACTGGGTGGGTAATACATTTCAAATAATTAGATGATAATTCTTTTGGTTATGTAAGAGTTTTTTTATAGGACTAGTTTAGGAAAACATTGTAAAATGTCATTTTTGTTTGCCAGATCCGTTTAAATACTAGCATAATAAATCAGCTGTGATAACCGATAACCTTTCTAGAAGTGTCCCTAGTGGATGTCCTTTTTTTTTTCTTCTGTCAGCCATAGTGAATGCCTCTGGTTAGGGTTTGAAATGTTTCACTGCCATCTCATACTCATACTCTTACTTTTGGCTTCGTTTTGCCTCTTCCTCTTTTCCTCTTTAAAAAAAAAAAAAAAAAACCACTTACATAGCACAGAGGCCAAAAGTCTAGAGTTTTAGTGTTTTGATGAAAATCTCTTTGAGGATACTATTTAGAGTCACTTTCACTCTGCATACTTTCTTTTAGGGGTGGGGTGGGGTGGGGAATTGTGTGGCAATAAAACTAGTATAATGGCCTTAGAGAAAATCAGCCATAGTTAGCTCAAAGTTTGCCATCAGCACGGCCCCTTTTTGCTGATGACTGGTACTCTACCACTTGAGTTACACCTCCATTTCTACTTTTTTGGGGGGGAGGCACAGGGGATTATTGGAAATAAGAGTATCACAGACTTTCATGGTAGGCCTGGCCTCAAATCATGAATATCTCATACTCCTGAATAGCTAAGATTACAGACATAAACCACCAACACCTGGTAACATTCTGTCTTTATGCCGCTTTTTGTTGGGTCCGTAGAACACTGCTCTTTTCTGCCTTTTTTAACCAATTGTGGATTCACATATC
The DNA here is from genome assembly GCF_023159225.1 of Perognathus longimembris pacificus. Lineage (NCBI taxonomy): Eukaryota > Metazoa > Chordata > Mammalia > Rodentia > Heteromyidae > Perognathus > Perognathus longimembris. The sequence continues at coordinate 130,911,263 of NC_063162.1, read as the reverse complement.
CTAAGAAGTATGGGCTCTCTTACTCCTGGTGTGATCCAACTAAAATGTTAGCATCCTGTATATAGAAGCCAGAGACATTTGTGTTCAAGACAAAAGCTTTGCCTTTAATTTCTCAGCTACTGAAAAAGCCACAAGAAAGTGTGTGACAGCAACTGTGGCTACCCATGTTTTCATGTTACCCCTTAGTTTTTAAGTCATTGTGTGCCTATAACCTGAAGGTAGTAAGAACAGAGACAGAGCTGGCAGTGTATGTGGGATGTTTGCTGTGTCTTGCCAGTAATTAAATTTGTCTGTTTCTGACCTTTCCCATTGCTGCTGTCAGTGGTTTACTTTAACTGTTGACCTTGCAGTTTTTAAAAATAACAGCAGTATTAAAGGGACTTTTGCTAAGCTAGTACTGATCTATTTTGTTTCTCCATCTACCTTCTCTCCTCTTCCTTCAGACTGTGGTTAGGTTGGTAACTGATGATAGGGTCTTCAGAGAAATGAACATCTCTTAAGTATTAGCCTTTTGGCCTTTTGTCTTCATTCCAGTCACCTGTATATTCTATTAATGTAAGTAGAAGGAAGTGAGACAGAAGTAGATGTATCAGGATAACTTATTTTTAAAAATCCAAAAGATAAATCCCCTCAACGGGAGAAAGTTTGAATTAAATAAGTACAATACAATGGTGTATAAAAATCAACAATGATATATTGGGATATAAAACCAGGTTACTGTGCTTTACCTCTCATTTGTTCATGGTGCTAGTCTGTAACTATCTATTTACATTTTTATTTTAAAGGTTAACAAATTTGCAGCAAAGGAGAAAGCTAGTTGAAATAGGAAAAGACGATCAGCCCCTAACCCAAGAGTGAAAGGCAAAGATGTTACATGATTCTTGAAATTTTCATTTTGTTCAAAAATATTTTTTCACTGAGGAAAAGAATGAGAATTGTACAGAAATGTCTTATATATTTCTTGGTTTCCAAAGAGCATGTTAAATATATGTTGTGTTTAGGTTTTGGTTTAGTATGCTACCTGTAGTCGTTGTAGGTAGCTCAGTGATTGAATCCATCCTAACATAGAAACCACTCCTAACCCTGAAAACATTGGAGCCAATAAACTTGCAGCATGCTCTGAGCCCTGACCTAATTGGTTGGTTGGTCTTTTAGGTCATAATCACATCATGTAACAGTAAGCAGAATCTAATGTTACAGTAGTGAGGTTAGGAATTTTTTTTCAATCTAAAATTGTTCCTTTCTCTCTAATAAAAACATCTGAAACTCAAGACATCTTTAAGAATTTGTTTCAACAGCATGCTGGAAGATGGTGGATCTTATTTTGGCCCAGAAGATTTTTTCCCCCTCCTTCTAAATTGATTGTCAACAGATGTGGAAGCCGCATCAGTTTCAGGTTCTTGAGTCACTAGGCAGAGAGATGAATCTCCTTAAGATTGGCACTTGGCAAAACAATGACACTGCAACTATCTGGCTTATGAAATTCAGTGTTCTTTGGCTTTTCAGTCAAAACTGTTGTAGAGCCAGTGCAATATGGACTGCTTACATGAACTTATCATTTCATGTTGGTAACCGCATATTGTCAGAGTTGGGGGAGACTGGAGTCTTTGGGAAAAGCTCCTCTTTGAAGAGAGTGACAGGAGTTCTACTGCCACCTGAGGGAAAAGTTCAAAATGCATGTAATCCTCGAACCAGCTTCAGGAGATCCACGAATGCAGAGATGTGGCTTGCGCTTATTGAACGGGGAAGTTGTACCTTCACACAGAAAATTAAGGTGGCAACTGAGAAAGGAGCCAGTGGAGTGATTGTCTATAACTTTCCGGGAACTGGCAATCAGATTTTCCCCATGTTTCATAAGGCGTTCGAAGACACTGTGGTGGTTATGATTGGTAGCTTAAAAGGCATGGAAATTTTGCACTTAATTCAGGAGGGAGTTCGGGTGACAGTCACAGTGGAGGTAGGGAGAAAACACATCATCTGGTTGAATCACTATTTTATCTCCTTTATGATCGCCACGACTGCTATTTTAACATATTTCATCTCTTACCATGTTCGAAGAGTTTGGGTAGCAAGGATGCAGAACAGGAGGTGGCAACGATTAACCACCAATCTCAAGAGAGCTTTCAGCCAGCTTCAACTTCGAGTATTAAAAGAAGGGGATGAAGAATTAAATCCTAATGGGGATAACTGTGTAGTGTGCTTTGAACCCTATAAGCCAAATGATACGATTCGAATTCTGACTTGTAACCATTTCTTCCACAAGAATTGTATTGACCCCTGGATCCTAGCCCACGGCACATGCCCCATGTGCAAATGTGATATTCTGAAAGCTTTGGGGATTCCAGGGGATATTGAAAATGGAACTGAATCTCTGCAAGTTCTAATGGCAAGTGAATTGCTGGAAGCAGCAACACCTCGGGAAGAGGAGGCCAATAATGAACTTCCTCCTGCAAGAAGGTCAGATAAAGTGACCCAAGTAGATGAGCACCCTACATCTCCAAGTAATGACAGCCAGCCTGACTCAATAGTTGGACCCGTCCATCCCTCACCTTGACATAGTGACCTTGGAGAAAGTGGATTAAACCTGTCTGTCAAATCAGGTCCAAACAGAAAAGTAGTTTGAGTGTGTTCTTCATGTCCTTTTCTATTTTGATAACTTTTTACTTTATCAGTCTTCAAAGACAGCAAAAAAGGCCTACTGGGATATTTTTATTTTTATTTTTTGACTTATTGTCCAAGTATGCTATTCTATTGTGTGTGCAATGTTCATTTCTGTGTCCCTTTCCTGTTAAAACCAAGCAAAGCCCTTTGTTCTTTGCCCTAAATATTTTTGGTGATTATATTGGGACTCAATTTGGTTAGAAAATTGTTAATATATATTCCTATGTGTCCTAATACACAAACCATCAATTAAGTTGGAAAGACATAAATTATCTTTTATGTGCTAACAAGAGTAAATATTTTTGATAATTATAGAACAAGTATAATTTTATTCAGTATGTTAATTTTTATGTCATTTTGTTGCAGGTTTTTTCTTGGCATGAAAATTTTGTTGTAAAAAATTTTATTACTGTTTAGTAATTCTATTCCAGTAATTAATAGATTTTATTTGTTCTTCATCTGCCTAACTGAGAGCAAAGGTAAAAATAAAACACCGGTGTTCCTTGCGTAATGGCGAGCATTTTGGCACTCAGTACTACCTATGATAATTGTTACATGATCATAATATATGCATTCAAAACATGTAGTGGTGTATTTATTTTCCACTCCAATTAATTTTCTTCCCATAATAAAGGCCATTGAGATAGGCCAAATTATTTTGAAAGTAAGTAGCACGATATATAGAAATGAAAATTAAGACATCTTAGGATCATGTTAATTTTCTCCACTGTATTCCCAAGGTCTACTCTAGAACCTGGCACTCGTGTTTTGAATCATGAATATTGGAATAAATAAGGAAAAATATTTTTAAACATTTATTTTCATTCAGTCTGATAAAATGGGCATGTTTCTTCCAATTCTACAAAATAGTGGAAATTTTGTCCTAAATCACAGTGACAAAATATCAAATTAGAATTTGAATACAGAATTGAAATTATTCAAATTATTATACTTTAGCATAGATTAAATGGCAGGTTAGACATGCATAGTCTTCTATTCTCTTTTTCATGCATTTTATTGTTATAAAAGTGATATAAAAGTGGCTATAGTTACATAAGTCAGATAAAGAGTACATTTCTTTTTGAAAAATGTCACCCCTTTCCTCCCTCTCTCCCAGTTTCTCCCCCACCCGCTTCCACAAGTTGTATAGTTCGTTTTCAGCATAGTGTCTAGTGAGTACCACTATTTGTTCACCCTTTCTCCCACCATATCTGTGCTCCCCATTACCCTCCTAAAGACAGATAATTAAACAAACAAGACAAAAGGAAAATAAAATAAAAACAGCAACAAAGGGAAAAAATCCTCTTGTTCCATTTCTGGGAGTTCATTTTGATAAATATTGTTTTATTGTTTGATATGATCAGGTGCACATAGGTATTGCACTTGTCTGTTCCTCTCCTAAGAATATCCTCCTTTGGTCTCATTGTGTGTGACTGCCTAGAGATCTGTATAGTTTACCCTGTCCCAGTGTTGTTGGGTTTTTGTTTGTTTACCATCCAGTGTCTTGTAGATTCATAAGGTGCATTCTAGCTGCAACAAATGAGGGAAACCATGCAACCTTTGTTTTGGGTCTGGCTTACTTCACTTAATATAATTTTTCCAAGTCTTTCCATTTACTTATGAATGGTAAAATATAATTATTTCTGATGAATGAGTAGAATTCCACTGTGTATAAATACCACATTTTCTCCATCCATTTGTCCACTGAGGGGCTTCAGGGTGGATTCCATGCAGGGTCTTTATGAGAAATTCCATCAAATCAACACTAGGGTTGGAATTTCAGGGAGGTCATAGAGGAGACTTTGCAAAGAGCCGTTTTATGGGCTAATAATATTGGAATTTGAAGATAGGCAGGACAGTTAGTACTTGCTTGCAACTGCAGGAAAACTATGTAAAGAAAACTATGTAAAGAGAAAAAGGCCACTCATCTCTAAACAAGAGGAAATGGGAAATAGCAAAACATGGGCAGATGACTGATGGGAAAATGCCATGCTTGGTGCATACAGACTTTCTTATACACAACTCTAGATAGGAATGAGTACTGATTATAAAAGCCATTCTTTCTTTGAAAGAACTACACAGAACTACAGAAAGAACTACTGGAATCTTTAGCAGTTTGAGTATTGTTTGGAGTTTACCTTGGACTATAAAGCCATTCCTAAAGGCCATGCTGAAGAGAGACACACTGAGGGTCATAAAAGATCCACCTCTGGTAGAATCAGCTTCCAGCCAGGATTAAGTTTCATTCATTAGGACACATTCTGTGAATACATCAGCCACTGATGAGAATCTGTCCTCTGATGTCCACTGGTGACTCAAGAGCTCTGGAATTGAATGTGTTGGGCTGGAGATGGAGCTAAGTGTAGTGCCTACAATGTGCAAATTGCCCTGGGTTTCAGTCCCAGCATTGAAGGTTAAAAGCATCCCTATCTAGAAATGAATGTGTCTAAGTAGTGAGGTGGCTAGTGTTGGCAGTCCCTGAACCTAGAGTTTAGTATCATTAGCTCATAGCAAGTTCATGTGGGATGCTTATTCCTTGGCGACACTTAGCAATTGAATATGTTCTTCAATCTTAGAGTGCTGTTGTATGGTCTTACCATTCCTCTGCACACTTGTTGGTTTCTTCTTTCTTTTCTTTCACTTTTTTGTTTCTTTTGTGGTCCATCACTGTTATCATTTGTTCATCATTGTCAAATTCAGGCTCAACTTATCCCCATGTGTGAGAAATTTGCAGGTGTTCACTTGTTCAAAATGTGTTTGTCTTGTCTTGAGAACTTTCTGTGAATGTCCCTTGGGAAGGAGGGTGAAGTTACTGAACTCAGGAGTTGTCACTTGTGATTATCTCACATGTGCCAGGCAGAGAGAGGGACTAAGTGCACTTGCAAACATAGCTGTTTTGTCTGTGTGAGAACAAAACTGCAGTTCTAAGCCTTGTCTTTGGAATGTTGTAAACAGATCGATAAACTACGTTTACTCTGGCTTTAATAAACCAGAAACCAGAAATAGCATTTTCCATGTCAGATGTTAGGTTATTACTTATTGTGCTTGATTTTTACCAAATCTGTGAGTTACCCCACTTTGAGTTAGACTTAATCATGCAAATATATTCTGCCACAATGACATTAGACTGCAATGTGGCATGCATGCGTGTGTGTGTGTGTGTGTGTGTGTGTGTGTGTGTGAAACCAGCATCAAAATAGGTTTCCCCTTGTACTTCTCCTTTTTATGTGTTTGCATTCTGATAATTAGCTTGATTCCCTTTCTTCAGCTCAGCAGGGACTTGATATTCCATCCGTTCCTGGGGTTTGAATTGAGAGCCTCATGCTTGCTAGACTAGTACTCTGGCACTTCAACCATGTTCCAAGCGCTGGTTTTTGCTGGTTATTTTTGAGATAGGGTTTTGTCCATATCTGCCTACTTTAGGCTTCCAGTCATTGCTTAGATTCATAGGCACACAACTGTGTCCAGCTTCCCTCCATGGAAATGGAATCTCATGGACTTTTCTGCTTAGACTGTCCTGAAACCACAGTTTTCCCAACCTTTGCCACCCAAATAGCTCGAAATGACAGATAGGTGTCACTGCGAACCGCTATGGCTTGAGAAGGAGCCTCAATAAGTTTTTAACATGAACTGGTCTTGCATTACAGTACTTTGTAGCTAGAATTTCAAGAATGAGCTGCCAACATCTGTCTAGGTTTGATGCTTCTTTTTTGTTTGTTTTGTTTTGTTGGTTATGGAGCTTGAACTCTGGGCTTGGGCACTGTCCCTGAGCTCTTCAGCTCAAGGCTAGCACTCTACCACTTTGAACCACAGTGCCACTTCTGGTTCTCTAGTGGTCATTTGGAGATAAGAGTCTCATGGACTTTACTGCCTGGGCTGGCTTTGAACCATGATCCTCAAATCTCAGCCTCCTGAGTAGCTAAGATTACAGGCATGAACTACTGGCTCCCAGGTTTAAGCTAGTTTTTAGTACCATTTCTGGGATACACTGAGTTTAATGTTCACTGAAATTAAAAAAAACATTCCAGCATACTTTACTTATTATTTGGTGATATTATTTATTTTGTCTGTGCAATACTCCTATAAGCTATGCCAATGACAATGTCCTTGTCTCTTACTATAAAATTATTACCATTGTAATGAAATGTTGTCCCTAATGAATGTGATCCCTTTAAAGTATTTATGGAGCCAAGGAATTTGACTTTTATGATGGGATTCAACCTTAGTCTTTATTTTAAATTGTGTCTCCTTCTTCAGATATAGTGGGTTTGAAACAGTGGCAGAAAGCTTGAAGGGGAGAACAGAATTTGAGGTGGCATCAAGCCCAAGGGAAGTCTTTACATGCTAATCCTATGAAGACATCATTCTTGTTTTTTTTTTTGTTTTTTTTTTGGCCAGTCCTGGGGCTTGGACTCAGGGCCTGAGCACTGTCCCTGGCTTCTTTTTTGCTCAAGGCTAGCACTCTGCCACTTGAGCCACAGCGCCACTTCTGGCCATTTTCTGTATATGTGGTGCTGGGGAATCGAACCCAGGGCCTCATGTATATGAGGCAGGCACTCTTGCCACTAGGCCATATCCCCAGCCCATGAAGACATCATTCTAGTGACAGTTCCATCCTCCCATTCCATGGTTTACCCTAAGCACCTTATAAATAAATAAGTTTTATATATATATATATACATACCTACATATATGTGTGTATATATAATATGATATGCCTTTTCTTCTTCAGCTTTGTATTTAGTTCTTTAGTCTTTAGTTCTTTTCATCTTTAGTTCTTAGTAATAAAATATTAAGACTATAGGTTATGACATTTAGCAGCACAGAAATACCTTAAACTATACCTCTCTAAAAAATGAAAGATCTTTTGTATTATGTGTTTGAGGTGGGATTTTACTAAACTTTAAAGAGAATAACTCACAAATTGAGATTGTTTTGCCACAATCTGACCACCTAGCCCTTTTTCATAGACGTCCTCACTGTGGTGGTGTCTTCAGCGCAGCTCCATGATGCTGTGTGTCTTGATAATTTTAGGTGCTGTCATGAACATCATTGTCAATGACCAGGGGCATTCGGATTTAAAAATTACGCCACCCTTGTAACCTTTATGTCCAAATCAACAGCGTGCTGTTGTGGTTACATATCAGGCTTTGTCAGCTCTGGGAGCTGGCCAACCTAGAGTGTCCTTGTCAGAGTTCTCCACTGGGTTTAGTTGATGTCTCTTCACAGTATTTCAGACTCATTCTAAGCTCTTACTCCAAGCAGTTTCTCTAATCCATCTTTTACCCATCCTTGTTTTTCTAGCTTCAATGTAGAAACAGTTTTAAGTCATTTCTGCTTTATTCCACAAAACAACATTTAATTTTTCCCTTCCAGCTTTTTCTTCAGTATCATTTATCTGCTCTAAAGTTATGCCTACTGTCATTTTTGCATTTCTGCTCCAAAGCAGCGTGTATTGCTTAAGTTGTATTATCTGATTATTACCTGGCTTTAACCATATTTTCTGTTTGAAAATACTGTATTAATATTTTAAAGCTCCTATTCATATTCACCAGATAGCAGTACTTCCTGGCTGCATATTAATATCACCTGGAGAATATTTTAAAAGCTCAATGCCTGGGCTGCACCCAATACTTCAGTCTCCATAGAGCTGTCCAGAGAATTCGAGTGCACAAAAGTTTGAAAAAACGACTGCAAAAGGCTCTGGTGGAAACCTTTATGGTAATCATGTCTGATTATTTTACACTGCTTCCTTTGGCATGATTGCACTTTACTGAAATTAGTTATATGGAAATCAAATATCAAGGTAGAAAGGGTTGAATTTCATGGAGAGAAACTGATAAAGGTCCTGTGAGTCTGGAGAGACAAGGATTTCAGTTGAAAAAATAAAGAATACATTGGAAATGGAGCTACTTGTAGGTTGGGAAGATCATTCGCATGGAAGGAACAATGTGCACAGCACTGCTGAAGAAGCTTTGCATGTCCTGAACAATTTGATTAAGGAACTTGAAAAAGTAGATGAAAGTCAAGAGACTGTTGGAATAAACAATGAAGTGAAAATATGAGGAAATACAGAGATACTGTAGATGAAAAGAGTAGATTATCTCCAAAATATATTCCTTGATCGTTAGCTGTTCTGAATATTTTTGTTGTTGTCAGTTGTGGGGCATGAACTCAGGTCCTGGGTGCTATCCATGAACTCTTTGACTCAAGGTTAGCTCTCTACCACTTTGAGTCACATCGGGTCACTTCTGATGTTTGAATGGTTAATTGAAGAGAGTCTTACAGGCACTCCTCTGCCTCTGCTGGTTTAAAACAGTGATCTTCAGATCTCAGCCTCCTGAGTAGCTAGGATTATAGGTGTGAGCTTTCTATTTCAATTATTGATGACCACAGAAACATTGATCCCAAGATTTCTCTCTACCCTTGACTTTTCTTTCCATTTATCCCTAGCACACCATAAATATAAAAGAGTTAAAATAAGCCAGATGCTGGTGGCTGAAGCCTTTTATCCTAGCTACTGAGGAGACTGAGATATAAAACTCACATCTTCAAGCCAAATGTAGGCAGGAAAATCCATGAAACTCTTACCTCCATTTAACAATCTCCAAATTGGAACTGGAGCTGTGACTCAAAGTGGTAGGGTGCTAGCTTTGAGGAAAAAAGCTCAAGGACAGCATCCAGGCCCTGAGTTCAAGACCCACAACTGACAAAAATAAAAAATAGGCAAAATATAAGCCAGAAGAGTCCTGATTTGCACCAGTAAGTTCTAATGATATCATTCAGCAAGATAGAAAATAGCGAGTAAAACAAGTTTAAAAGAATTTATATTTTTAGAATGCCAAATTTGAGAAAAATTATACAACTTTTAGGTGATGAGTAAACAGCTGAAAATATATGCATATAGTAATTAAATGAAATAATAATTAGCAAAACAATTGATGCATGGCATGTGCCATCATTTGCTAACATAATACTACCCTGCCCTTATTCTATATTAGTGTTTATTGTGATATAAATTTTTATATTGCTGTTTGGGGCCATCTACACTTGTTAGTATCTCAATTTGTAATGCTGTATGAGTTTTTGTCTTTCAAGCAACCTGGCAACTGTGAGGAAGATGATGGGATGGTGAATGTGGTAGCAATAATAGTAATAATATGCCTGGGTACTCTTAATTCAATTTGTACTTAACACATAGAAACTCAATCAGAATAATATGGCTGTGAGAAGATAGGTTTCCCCATTCTCTTTTTTTTCTTATTTATTGTCAAAATAATGTACAGAGAGGTTACATTTTCATACGTTAGGCATTGGATACATTTGGACATCAAGACCGAGAGAGGTTGAGTAACTTTCTTAAATTCAGCAGCTAACAATATAAGAAAACCTCTTGCGTGACCTGTGGAGCTATGCTAAACTATAACTAGCACAATATATTAGCTTCTTAACCAAAGGAGGAAGCATTGGGATGTCCACTTTTGAATAACTAAAGGCCTTGGAACAAAAAGCTCAGGTGCAGAAATGGAAAAATAAGATTTTATAGGATATCAGCCTGAGCAGCAAAGGCAAAGACATGTACATTTGTGAGGATGAAGATGGATAGAGAGTGCATCTGATTGAGTGCACAACAAAACAAGCTGTTAGAATGGATGCTTCTATTTAGGAAGTACTGACTGGAGTGAAAATTATTGCCCAGAGGAGTTTTTATGTAGACTTTCTCTCCATACCTGAAAAGGGTGGAAGTTATTTTCTTTGTAATTCCCTTACTAACTGGCATTAGTCTATTATCAAAGTTTAGGTATATAAAAAGCACAGCTTCCTTTCAAAAAGAGCATGTGCATTTTGCATCAGACTCCCCTGCATTTACTTCCTGTCCCCACAGCAAATTCTCAGAGTGGCTGTGCTGAGATCAGCAACATCAGCATCACTGGGGACATTAGGTCCCATCGTAGACCTGTATGCAGTCAGAAACTTTGGGGCCTTGTGATCAGCATCAAAGAGTCTTCCCTAATTCTGATGCACTAGCAAGTTTAAGAATCTCATTTATATTAGAGAGAGTTCATTCTTTTCTTTTTTTAGCTAGAATTCATCATACAGTTGTAAGCAGAAATATAAGTGAAAGTAATTGTGAATCATAAAGCACTTTAGAAACGAGAGTTGCTATTCATACAGTAAATTATTATGAAATACATTTTATATTTCAAGTGTGTAATTTGTTTCTGATTTATGCATATAAATGCATGTTCCTCAGTTTTGTTTCCTCTTTCTGCCATTTGCTATCACAACTACAAAGAGAGTTGTGAAAAAATATAGATTTTTTAGGTAATCTACAACTTCCAAACCAATTGAAAATCAGAAACAAAGCAATCCACATACAACTGGCCAGCACATAAGGAGAGAGGAGAGTTTTTAAAAATTACTTTATTGTTATGGGGATAATGTACAGAAGGATTACAGCTATGTGAGTCAGGTAATGAATACCATTTTTTTTGTACAGTGTCTTCCCTCACTCTCTACCATACCAGTCCCTCCTCCCCATCTCTATCCACGAGTTGTATAGTTCACTTTCATTACGTTGTCCACTGAGCTCCGCTTCTGATCATTTTCACCCTTTTCCCCTTGAGTTCTGTGCTTCCCCTCACTCCCAAAGATAGACACATGAATAAGCCATAAAGAAAAAAGCAAGCAAACAACAACAAAAAAGACCTCTTGTTTATGTACCTTGGAGTTCTTATATATATATATACATATATATATACACACATATATGGATATATTTGTATGGGTATGCATATGCATATGCATCTGTACATATATGTGTATATATACATTTTAAAATATATAAAGAGAGAGGGCTCATAGGCATTTATATAAATATCAGGAGGCATATAGGCATTGTGTTTGTCCCTAAAAATATTCTCTTTTGATCTCACTGTGTGTGAGTGTCTAGAATCCTTTACAATTTATCATATCCCAATGTATTTCAGATCTAGCCTTTGTATATGAGAAAAAAATGTGTCATTTGTCTCTCTGAGCTTGGCTTACCTCACTTAACATGATTTGTTCTAGTTACATCCATTTCCCTGAAACTGACATAATATTCTTTCTCATGGCTGTGTAAAATTCCACTGTGTATGGGTACCACATTTTTGGATCCACTCATCTATTATTGTAGGGCATCTGGGCTGTTTCCATAACTTGGTTATTGTGTATAATACAGCACTGAACATGGGTGCGCAAGTGTCTTTATGGTATACAAGCTGTGATGTGTTCTGGATAGGTGCCCCGGTATAGTATGGCTAGGTCATAGGGAAGATCTATGTTTAGGTTATTAAAGAACTTCCAGACTGTTGTCCAGGTTGTACTAGCTTACATTCCCACCAACAGTACAATAGGATTCTCCCCCCCACACACACACACACAAACACATCTCTGTCAACATTTGTTTTTCAAATTTACTATATTTGTTTTTCAAATTTACTATATTGATCATTCTAACTGATGTGAGATAGAAACTCAGGGTTATTTTGATTTTCATTTCCTTAATGGCCAGGGACGATGAGCATAATTTAATTCCATGTATTCACTGGATGTCTGAGAAAATAATGTTATGGTTTAGATCTTAAATTTTTCCCATGGCTCAAGTACTGAAGGCCTAGTCTCAAGCTAATAGAGAGACCCCAGACCCCCAGATTTTAAGATTCAACATGTCAGTCCTGGCTACTCTCCCCTATATGCCAAATAAAGAGAAAAGTAAAGCTGGAAAGGGATTTGTTATGTTTGAGTCCCAGGAAGAATACCAGCACATCTTCAGGAAACAGACGAGCTACAGGTTTTACAGACAAAGAACTGGGGGCAAAGAGAGAAAGGTAGACATAATTATTGAACAGTCCTGGTGAACGCCAGGCTTGCTTGGTTAGTATTTTAGGTGTCATTTCCAGAGGGTTTCTGGAGAAGTTATCATTTACGTTTGTGGGGAGCAGGCAAGTCAGTGTTGCAAGTCACTGTGGTCTTTCCCAAGGAGGCTTTCTTGTTCCTTAGAGTCATTTATGGTTCCTTGTCCTAAAAATGTCCTTTCCATACTTCAAGGTATTGCAAAGTGACTTAGAGCAAAGACAGGTACTAAGTGGAGACAGGGATGCTAAGCATTTCTGCTGCTTCTAGTTGATCTGTGGTACCCAGTAAATAGATAATGCTTTTTGGCAAAAGCAGCTCTTTGGCACCTATTATAATAGTACTGCTGGTAAGTGTTCCCTTGAAGGGAACATTGAGACCCTCAGTCTACCACAATGTCCTGCCCTAGGTCTAAGCCTGTGGACCCTGGTGACAATGAACTGAAACCTCTTACAATCATTATAAATTATCTCAGGCACATTGTTACAGCAGAAGACATAGTGAATCACTAACACAAACACCGGCACATCAGAAGGCCAAAGATGAAATTTAGAAGGAAAACTTGTTATTTCTTAGCTGGTCTATCAAACAAGCATTGCAATACTGGAGAGAAACTCAGTTTATGTTCTATAAAAAAAAAGTAGCCCAAAATAAGTGTGGGATAAGGTATTGTGCATCTAAGTAGGCTAGTCAAAGGGGCCTGGTGTCTTCCACTGAACTAATAATGGGATTTCTTCTCTAAATTAATACTGGTATTTTCTTCTCTGATTGCAAAACTCTACCTGTATAGTAGGCTCATTGATTCATTCAATAAATACTGATTGCATCCTAAATCCAGGTGTGAATCATTCAGAATTGTTTATCCATGTGGGAATTTACTTTCTACTGAGAAGAAAATACAGTACATATGCATGGTTAGATAATTATTATTGCTTGCTAACATGGAAAAATGAGGCGAGAAGACAGTTGCAGATTTTAAGAGAGGAAGTGTGCACAAAGAAAGGAACGATCATTTCTCGATGAAGCAGAGTATGTGCTAAGGAGAACCGGCGTGGGAGGAGACACTTCATCTGATGCACAGCTGAGACGCATTACATCTGGAAGGCAGAGGACAGTGTGAGCTGCCATACAACATGAAGAGTGGCCTTGGGACAAATTTAGGTTTTCTTTGTAATTATCAGGGATACTAGGAGGTGAGAGAATGACAGCTAGAAAAAAAAAAGTATTGTCAACTAGGAACAGCTTCTCAGAAGTTTGTTCTGCCACAGAGAGGTTGTTCTGAGAGCAATTTTCCTTAAAGGAGATTGGTAATTATATTTCATTTCTGGTAGTTGTGAGGGCATTCAGGCTTTTGGAAACATGATTAAGTGTGTACCTTTGAGCTCCCTCACCATCCTGAGAATCAGATTCAGAGATAAAGGGGAAAAAAACAACACAAAACAATAACATCATTGTTCCATGCATAGTTGCCATCTGGTGGAAAAATAAATAACTACAGGTCATAAACTACAAAATCCGTTTAATGAGTATAGATTGAGAGTCACTGCATGCCAGGCAAATTTAGTCAACACGTTTTGAGTTCATTTATCTTTGACTTAAAGCAGTGTTTGCTTTTAAAGATTGATTTCCAGAAATTTTCTTTTGTTTTTCACTTTGGAACTCCCTTTCTCAGATGCAGATCCTTGTGTTACCAAAAATAAATAACTTGCCATCCTCAAGATTTTGTAAACTTTGGCTTTGAGACACTAGTAACTTATCTATGGTGTCCTAGAGGTAGTGTGGAAAAGATTTGTTTTTAGAAATATCTTCTTTCTCCATCTTTGTGTTGATGTTTTGTCCGTCTTCTCAAAGAAAAGCTTCTTTTGAGACATTCAATCTGCAGCAAAGGATCCCTACTTATTGTTTCCAGAACCACTGAGAAATACTTTTATGCAACACAAAATTATATACTTGACCTACTCTTTAGTACAGAACAAAAATAAAATTAATGCTGGGCAGTGATGGCTCACGCTTTGTAATCCTAGCTACTAAGGAGGCTGAGGTGTGAGGATCATGGTTCGAAGCAGCCTGGACAGGAAAATCTAGGAGACTCTTTATCTCCACTGAACTACAAAGCATGCTGAAAGTGGAGATGTGACTCAAATGGTAGAGTGCTATCCTTGAGAAAAAGAAACACAAGGATAGCGCCTAAGCACTGAGTTCAAGCCCTGGGACCAGCATAAAAATATACAATTAAATTGACAGAGACATGGATATATAAATGAAAAAAAAATAGACAGTTGTAGAATGTGGATAATAGGTACAAATAGGCTTATACTAAACTTGTTTTCTGTCTGTATTTTTGAATAGTTCAAAATAAGATGTTGGTTTGGGAGACCATGACACTATCATATCACTTTGAAAGTTCCCATAAACCTTTACTAGATTTTTTTTTTGAAGTTTGGGGAACAGAGTACTGGTATTGGACCATCAGTCACACTTTGAGTAATACTGATTTGAAACATTTTAATGCATAGTTGACTTTGCATATTTCTGTATTCTGAATCGTTGGATTCAAGCAACCATGAATTGATTGGCTAACAGTGTGTCTCAAGAAGTACAACATGTGCCCAATCTAGCTAGTATGTATGAAACCCAGAGGACAACCTACACATGCACACACACATACACACACACACCTGTCAATTCTGAATATTTACATATTTTACATATTATTGACATGTACAGACTTTAATATATAGTAAAACAATTGCTTCCATTTACATTGTATTAGATACACTAGTTTTAACTAGATGCTCACGAAGCTGATGTCTATAGGATTTTCAGAGCCTGCAGAAGTATCTGTGAGACTCAAGCTCCAAAATAACCAGCCCAAAATTAAGGCTTGAAATGTGACGCAAGGCGTACAGTGCCATCTGAGCAAGGGAGAAGCTCCAAGTTAAAGCCCTGTTATTTGAACTCTTAAAAAGAGAGAGAGAGAGAAAAAGAGGAGAGAGGGAAGAGGGAAGAGGAGAAGGGGGAGGGGGAGGGAGGGAGGGAAAGAGGAAGAGAGGGAGGGAAGGAAAGAGAATAGAGAGTGGGTAGAAGGGATTAGAGCAGGAAGAATATGGAAGAACATGTATTTCATCTAATATGTGTTGAGAAAATTGAAATCACTCTAATCATTGAGGTAAGAAGCCCGTAATGTTTCAGTCTTTTATTGTATGTCAAACCTTGAAAGATAAGGTCTTTTAGTATCCCTCAAGCTTTTGTTAAATTATTTCTCATATAATACAGGGAGGAGAAGGGAGTCTAAGTGCTGGGGTGAGCAGAGTTAAACCATAAGGAAAAACAAAAGGATCTATTTTTACCAGATATTAGATGAAAGAAAGCTTGCGAACAGCTTTAAAAGATTAATAACAAATGGGAAAATACTATCTTTTGAAAAGATAAGACATTTTGTTCTTTGGGATAAGGACTTCCTACTTCAGACTGACAAGATTGGCTATATATGGCTTTAAATTTGCTATCAGGGCTTTAGATTCAACAGAGGGATTTAGATTGGTTCTAAGGAAGGGTCTTTTGAATCTATAAGTTATTTCCTGGGATACAGATAAAGGTTTAAGTGTAGCTGTTATCTAAATTTACTTTTTTTTAAAGAAAAGATTATTTGTTGTCAGTTTTCAGAGTGATTTCTACACATTTGATAAGGAATGAAATTGGTTTAGTCTGAGGTTTCCAAATCTTTGGTATTTATAGATCAGTAAACGTACTGATACAATCTTTTTCTTTCTTTCCTTCTTTTTCTGGCCAAGAAAGATCATTAGCTACTACAACAAACATCCATCATACATCATTAATAACTTTAAATAATAAAAGATGTCTTGTGCCTGTAGTTTCTTCTGTTGGAATATGAAATAAATTCAGTTTTGTTAAAATGGACCTTGTAGTTCTTGGATTTTTTTTTTCTGCCTTTGTTTTTTATTTGGTTTACATATCCTTCACTACATGAAAAAAAAAATCATTACTCACTGGTCAAACACCAGAGTGAGCTTCTGTATCTTTCTCAATTTTCATTAAAATGAGAGCATCTAATGATAGTTAACACTATAAAGGCTTCAAAGTCTATCATTCCTGAAGTTCAGAGTTGTAGCAGAAGAGGGATATAGAGATGTTGTACAGCATGAAGCTCCATGTAATATCTTCAGAAGTACTGGAAGAGCCATGACAGCTCAGAAGGAGGAAATAACAAAGCAGGTGGAAAATGACAAGAATACGTCCCCCCTCAGAATCCCTGCCAACTCATCCATGCTTGGCCCTCCCCAGCTCAGTTTAATAAGCAATACAAAGATAAATCCACAGAACTGATCGATAAGGGAAATGTTAGGACTTAACTCTTGACTTCTCCATGCTCTTGGCTATTTGCTCCCAGCCATGTATCTTCCTGATGCTTTTGGTTTTCTTTATGATAGATAGCATATGTTTTCTGTGGTTACAAGGCTTATGGGCACAAAATTACCAAAGAAAACTGTAGGTATTTTTTTAAGGTGTATAATTTGACTCTCTAATGTTTTGGTGACATTCTGTGCTAGTGAGATAAAGACCATATGCTTTTCCAGGCCTTAGAAAGTACATTCTTTTCCACTAGGCTCTTCATAGCACTGTGGCCTCAGTGTCTTCACTCTAGCCCAAGGAGCTTAGTTAAGGGACATTTAGACTAGCCATGTTCCTTCCACTGTGGTTCCTTGGTTTCCCTTCATTTTCAATATAATTTCTTCTGGTCTTTATATTTCTACTTCTTTCTTCAGGGAAGCCTCTCTGACCTCTCCAGCAACAATGAAAATCCATTATAAACTATCACAGAACCAGAAATTCAAATTCTCAGTTGTACTTACTAAGTACAGGTGTATTAGTTTGCTTGTCCCACTATCAGTAAGCTTTACTAATAAAGTAAACATACACCATTTTGCTTACTGGTCTTTCCCGAATAAATTCAGCATATACTTGGCCTTGGTAAGTTTTGTTGTTGTTGTTGTGGTGGTTGTGGTTGTTGTTGTGGTTGTGGTTGTTGTTGTTGTTGTTGTTGTTTTGGGGGGAGGGGTTAACTCAGGGTGTGGGTGCTGAGCTTTTTTGCTCTTCTTTTTATTTGGTCAGTGATAGGGCTTGCACTCAGGGCCTGGGCCCTGTTCCTGAGCTCTAGCTCAAGGCTAACACTCTACCCCTTTGAGCCACAGATCCACTTCCAGTTTGGGGGTGTTAATTGGAGATAAGAGTCTCATGCCCTTTTCCTGCCTGGGCTGGCTTTGAACTGGCCATTGTCAGATATCAGCCTCCTGAGTAGCTGGGATTACAGCACATGGAAAGTGTTGAGCCCTAAACACATGTTTCCATTAGAACACAAAGTATATTCTTGGGAATAATGAAAGAGAAGGCTGAAAAGGCAATTTGGAGAAGTCATGGATAGATGAAGAGAAAGAAAAGATATGATACCAGAGGAGAATCCATTGGTTGTCTTTGGATATACAAAGAGATCTGACAAATACAGTGCTTGTTTACAGGAAAACAAAATTGTTTGATTTCTTATCAAATTAAGCTCACCATTGTTACAAAGCTTTATGAGTTGAAAAATTTCAAAGGACTGTATTGTCCTTTCTCCAAGGACAGTATAGACTAGTTTACCATTTTGAAGAGCAAAAAGCAAAGTATCTATTGTTCATGGGGCTCTTCTACTTTCTCACCATCTTCCTACCTGAATATTTGCTGGCAGCGTTTCCAGGAACCATCTCAGAGATATCCACAATGACTTGGCAAGCAAATAATGTTTTTCCCCACATTATGAAATGCTTTTGAATCAAAGAAGCAATGCATGCTTCAGATCAACAGCCGTGTGTGAACAATATGTTTTTCTGTGTAAAAGTGCACTTGAAGTCTTATTTGGACAGCTGAGTAGACTTACACGGCAGATATAATTTCTTGTTCTCATCGTTACATTTAACTTTGTTATTACCTTAACTCTGTTAAGGTATTCATTGAGGCTCTATTTTGGTATACAACCTGAATAGATAAATGATCCAGTCAGTTGGGGGTGCTCAGAGATGACCAGGTGCATGTTAACACCCATTGAAATGTCAAAAACTATGATATGCATAATATGTTAGTTTTCTGTTGTTATGTTCCTCATATAAACACTTTTGTTCTGTGTTTAGAGACTTTTTGCATGATCACTGGTAGCTGCACAGGTATTGGCTAGCACCCAGCAGGACATTGATTGCCTGACAATCTGACTACCAGGGGTAGTAAGAGAAATAAGTAAAGAAATGTTGCATCTGATTCCAAAAGCCAAGATTCATTCTCAGTTTTCCTAAAGACTATGTGGTCTAATGTCAGTCACTTATCTCCTCAGTTTAAATGACTCATTTTTGATAGAGAGTAGTAATCCAGAAAGCACAGGGCAATTGAGTGGGTTAAAGGAGAGCTCTTTGTGTTTGGAAAGTTCTAGGGGGAAGAACATTTGCATACTGGTGACTTTTGGGGTAGGGATATTAATTTTTTCCTGTGGCAGCATCTAAACAAACATGGCTCCCACTAGGTCCCCCAGACAGAATTTCATGGAGGATCTTGGAGGTCAGAGCAGAAAACTGTTGTGGGCTGACTTGAGGCCAGCTCTAGGAGCAGTTTCCACATTTACTTTCATCACAGCAACCAATCTCTTCCCCTTGGGACATCAGTCAAGGGGCTTGTTTACCTGTGGGATTTTTTTTTTCATCTCCCATTCATAAGGATAAGGTCTATGTCTGATACTTGTATCTTATACACATATTATAGACTATTGGTAAACCTTGCTGAATCATTAATTATATAAATTATGCAAGTGCACAGATGGGGTTCTCAGTTTTAAAGTCTGCTCTAGTTTTGAATATTCTTTCAGTATGCTACTTTCTCCCTTCTTGCCATTACCTCTGGCATCAGCCAGCACACCCATATTCATCTTTCATTTCTACTTCTACAGGTTTTTCTCATCATTTCCTTCCATGAATCCTGCACTCTGGGCTATTGCTTGACTTCTCCTCATGAAACTCGGTACTCTGTTCTGTAATATCAGTCATCGCGGTTCTTGTACAGACAACATCCATATCTTATACCCTTTCTTCTACAAAAATATAATAGCAAATTGGCACACTTGGCTTACTTGGTCAACATTTAAATTATATAATAGGATAGACAGAGAAATTAGATCATAGGTTCAGTCATCCAAACTACTCACTAACTGCTCATTCACTGACAAACAGATTATTTCATGAATGTTTTCATGTGTGCCTACCCAGATTCTTAGATGTTACAGATGTTATAGTAAATGAAACCGTTTTTGACTACATGAAATTTACTGTCTGATGATTAAAACAGATATAAATCAATTACTTTATTAAAATATTTCAGTGAACAGAAAAGCCTCTGTGATACCTTACAATGCAGTATCTGGCCAAGGCAAGACTTCTGGGGGAAGAATCTAAAGGGAACCAATGGACTGGGAATCAAGGCATTTCACCACCAAAGGCTAGGCACATTTGGTGTTCGGTAAATGCTGATGGCCAGATTCAGAGCTCCCTTTTCACTGTGTCTTCACATGGTGAAGTGATGAGGGGTGCTCTGGGAATCCTTTACGGACACTACTCCTGTGCATTCAGATAGTACTTTAAGGAGTCCAGTTGCAGAGTTGCCCCTGACCTTCAGGTGCAGGACATAAAGTTCAAGTTTGGCTCATCCTACATACTGCTCAGCACTTCATATTTCTTCTTGTCAATATTTCACCATTTTAGAAAGATTTAGGGCTTCTTTTTTGTAAGCAGTAACTATGCACTATGTAAAACATTTTGAATCCTTGCAGCATACTTGCTGTCCGTCACAAGGCTGAATTTCTGAAGACAATTGGTCACCATAATGACGGCTAATTTTAAGGGTTGTTTTTGTTTTCTTTCAGGTTTTTCTGAAGAGTGACCGAGTGGCAAGAATGGTTCAGAGTGGGGGGTGTTCTGCTAATGACTTCAGAGAAGTGTTTAAGAAAAATATAGAAAAACGAGTGAGAAGTTTGCCAGAAATAGATGGCCTGAGCAAAGAGACAGTGTTGAGCTCCTGGATAGCCAAATATGATGCCATTTACCGGGGTGAGGAAGACTTGTGCAAACAGCCAAACAGAATGACCCTGAGCGCCGTGTCTGAACTGATTCTGAGCAAGGAACAACTCTATGAAATGTTCCAGCAGATCCTGGGTATTAAAAAGCTAGAACATCAGCTTCTTTACAATGCGTGTCAGGTAAGTACTTTTGTGAAATTTCCCATTCCCCATCTGACTCACAGAATAATCAAGTGTTTACAGACCTGTGAAGATGTGTTTACCTTCTTATAATTGTTTTGCTTGAAAAATTTAGTGAAATTGAATTATAATAAATCAAATGGTGATATTTGAAAGAAGCTTTGGAAGAAGTATTTGGTAGCAGGAGTAGAAAGTAACCCTATCTGCTAAATGATTTCTCCTATGGACTTACTTTGGGCCAGGAAGCAGTGTTTCTTTGGGGCATATTTGAGGTGTGTTCTGAATAGTAAAATAAGAATCTTCTATTAACTGAAGAACTTGGCAATTGCACTAAGCAAGTACTAGTCAGTGCAAAATAATTTTTCGTAAACATAGGTTGCTAAGTCTTCTGAGTCTCATGGCAGTAATTTAAATATCAATACTTTTCTTAAAGGAAGCTTTCTTTTCAGATAATATGATTGGGTCTAAGAATACATTCCTTTTGTTATTTGCATTTTGTTTGCTCATTTTGGAAGTATACAATTTTAACTCTACCCTAATATATGCCATATGAAAACTATAGTTTCTATCGTAAACATAAATATCATTTAATCTTTGAATGTGTCATGATGAAATATACCAAGATAAGAAATTGTTCGTTTGTTATGATAAGCAATAGAACCAGCATGTTCACATGTGGCATTGAGGAAACTTTGGTGTTATTAAAATAGAAGGGAGATGGTGGGGGGCAGGGGCTGTGTTTTGAGATGTCATTCAGAGACATATACAGCTAGCAGTCCAACTCCCCAGAGATGTACCTTCCTTAACAAGTGGAACCTGAAGAATGGACTACATGGCACTATATCTACTCTTGCAATTCTCCTTTATGTCTGTATTTAGATTTTAAGAGGATTAAGTAACTCAATTTTTACAGCTATCTAGGTCCCGATCTTTTCCTAGCAAAAGCAAACTTCATCAATGTTTTATGGTCTCATTCCATTATCTGAATAAAATGAGTCACTTAGATCTACACCAAAGTCAAAGCAAAGTTTGGCTCCCATCCCTTATCCAAAGTTTTTCCTATTCTGACTTCAAGAAGCAGTAATTACTATCACAGAACTGTTTGTATAGTGGTAAGGGATAGAGGAAATGTAGTGTTATTTCTGTCATTCTATTTCTCCAGAAGTTTTAGCTTTAAAGAAGAACATTGAGAGATTAATTTGGGATCTTGCTTTGGGCTGTGGCTCTGGGGTTTAATGAAATCTATCAATAGGCAATTGCCCAGTTTCTTGTTCATCTCACCAGGAAGCCAGGAGCTATTAACGTTTCTGTGCCATTCAAGGTCTATAAAATGAAAATAGAGGAGAGAGCTGTGAATCTTCAAAAGAAAGCAGGATCTGCCAATCCACCCACCACTTTGTCCTTTTTCATCTCATAGCATACAATTGATGATATGTTTGGTTTTTCATGAAGTAATTTGACTTTTTCAGCAATAATAAAAACATGTTATATGGAAAGTTACACCTGATAACTTTCAAAATGACTTTCAAAGTAGAAAAATGACAGGGTGATATTTTATATGCATTTGTAATATGAGAATCTCAATGCTCAGGTTAGTATTCTGAAATGACAGTTTTTCTGTTTCAGGATACAGCTAGAGAGGAACATAAGATCTTGAAAATAAATAAATTGTATAAATTTTTATTTTTGAAAAGTCTCAACTTAATCATTGAAATGACCATGGTATTTATATACATATTTACTTCTTTTATAAATAAATGTATCATAATATAATATGAATGGATTTGATTTAAATTAAATATATTTGGGGATCTGATTAGTAATACTGAGTTCAATTCCTCTCTTAAATACTAGATTTTCTGCTTTTCTGAAAAGGGATAAGATGAATGTGTAGGAATTTGTAGAGTTTGGGGATGTTCAGTGTTTGTTCACCAAGCTTTTTATATTAACTACAGTATGATGGGGACATCTCCAGCTGTTCTTTTAACACAGTAGCCTCTCTGATGAGGTAGAGTTTTGGGCTCTCAATCTATGGTGGTCTCTTTAGGAAGCAACACTTTTTAATAGAATTCTGGAAATCAAGAGTCTTGTTTTGTACACACTGAAATAAATTAGACATCTGTGAGATAGTAAGTGATCACTGAATAGACAAGTTGTGTTTTCAACAGAAGGTAAGGTTTGGGGGATATAGTTTACAAAATCAATTAGATAATGTTAACATTTTAAGCTATACCCAACCTTTTTTGCCTTAGACAACAAAAAATTACTTTCATTTGCCCTAATCATGTTAATCAGAACCAAGCAAACGAAACTTTGTCATATGAAATCTTATTTATGCAATGGGTAGTCACTTTGAATGATGTCATTTTTGGTTGTGAAAAGTGTTTTCCAACATCTGATATGGAGATCTTTAGGTGCACAAGGTGATATCTCAGCCTGTGAATCATCATCAAAGATTTGTTAACTCACTGTATGGTTTGAGCAATGCATCCAGAATTCTCTTCTGGTATGAAAATCTATGAGTGCTAAAGTCCCTGTGGAAAATGGTGTGGGGTTTGCATAAAACTTAGATCTATCTTCTCATGGATTACAAGCTTCCTCAATAACATAATGGTATATATAATGTAAATGCTGTATAAGCAGCTATTATCACATACTATTTAACGATAAGAAAACAAATCTCAGTCCAGGGGCAATACACACAATCTTTCCCCATGTATTTTCAGTGGTGCAATATGCAAATGGATACAGACACTGCAGACACAGAGAGCTAAGAACCACTGAAAAAATGCTTCAATATTTTAAAAAAAGTTAAATATGTTATTAAATATTAATATCAATGTTATGAATGGTAGCATCATTGATTTTATATTAATAATAATATTTTTAAACTATACTTTCTTGAGCCTCATTGTCCCTATACTTGCCTGTCACCTAAGGCATGTGGTGAAGATGAGTATGAAACTCTTCCATTACAGTAGACTCAAATATACTTTAAAACAAACATGAATATGCTTCTATTAATGCCATATTCAGGCTTGATTCACAATCAAAAGCCTTCTCCGTATGGTGACCTTCCTAATTCAACTATCTAATGTTGCCACCTTTTTTATGAGAAGTATCTACTATTCTTTTCTCATTTCTACAGCCACTGACATAGCCCAAGACTTCACTTGTTTTTCACATGGAGCATTGCAGTATCTTATTTCCTACTTCTTTCTTCCAATTCTGTAAATATTTTCTGCTGGATTAACAGTAATAAGGTACCACCCTGGTCCTGAAATATTTTCCTTCAAGGGGAGAGGCTCCCTTTGCTCAACATGCTAAAATTCACACTCCTTAACTAAGTTCTCAGCAGATGTGAAATTCATTTGGGTCCCTATTTGGGTCCCTTTCTTTTTTGTCGGTTGTCAGTACCAGCATTTGAACTCAGAGCCTTGTACTTGCCTAGCTTGCATTCTACCTTTTGAGCCATGCCTCCAGACACCCATTTTGTTGATTAATTGAAGGTAAAGTCTCACAGAATTTTCTTTCTCATGCTCTGTTTGAACCACAATCCTCCTCTCTAGTGCTAAGTGATCAGTTCCAGTGTTAGTTCATTATTAATGTGAATGCAGATGCAATTGATTGATTCAGGTAAATGCAGTTAAATAGCACGTTTTCTCTCATATGTGGGAGCTAGTTCTAAAATACAGCTAGGCATGATAACATATGCAGAGCTCAATGCGTTTACACACAAACAAACTGACCAAAGTCGGGTATTCTTTGGAGAGGAATCCAAAGGTGTAACTCCTCTGAACGTGAAGCACTGTTTCTCAAAATGAATCCCAGAAAATAGAAACATGGTTTTTTCGGTAGGGAGCTAAGATGGGGAGGAGTGGAAAGAAGAAGGGTGAGCAAATACAAACATGTATTCAGTGTATCTTATGCAAAAAATAAACCATATAACTTGTGGGCAGGCAGGGAGAAAATCAAGGAAAGGGTGAAAATGTCCCAAAGACGTGCACGCATAACCTGCCTTACAGAATTGTAACTGCTTTGTACAACTTCTTTATAGTAATAATAAATAAATAATATAAATATATAATAAATGCATGATACATAAATAAATATAATAACAAAAAATAGTGTGCTACATTTGTCCAAAAGATGAAGTGTCATAATCAACTGAAGCACCAGAGAAAATTTCTTGTTCTACAAATGTTTGCCAAGTTATATCTATCATTTTAGGGATGTATTACATAGATGTGCATGCATATGTACCTATAGAATCTCTAGGCTATAGAAGTCCTAAGGTTTTATGTTTGAGGGTTAATTTTCGTATGTTCTTGCCTTTGAACATTTTGATCCATTATTTAATATAGTTTAGTTCAGTTCACATAGGGTAATTTTATATCTAATTAGCTCATTCATCTTTTCCTGGTTTTAAGTATTCAAAGGAAAATGTGGTTGGGGAAATGAATTTTTAAGACTCTTAGAACTGTTCTACAAGAATCCATGACAGAACTGCTATTTCTGAGTCAGATTTTTATGCATAATTTAAAAGGGAGATATAAGGGAGTTCTTTAAAAGACTTGCATCTAGAAGATAGAATGTTACCTGACTCTTTCATCCATCGAATCATACAGGAATTGTGTTGCTTCCTATGGTGTGAAACAACTCCATTTCCTTAGGATCCTTATGTTATATGAAGATGTAAAAACAATATTAGTTACTCTGTCATTGTAACTTCTCATTCACAATAATCAAGAAAAGGGGAGAAATGGATATTTTTTTCTTGAGGGGGATTGTTTCATGGAAAATGAATCAGTACTAAAAGTATGTTAGGATCCAAGAAATTTCTACATGCTGATACAATTATTCTTTTAAATAAATATATATGTATATTTATATTGTTATTGAAAAGGTGATGAATAGAGGAATTACAGTTACATAAGTCAGGTAATGAGTATATCTCTTTTTGAACAGTATCGCCCCATCCTTGCTCTCTCCCAATTTTCCCCTCCCATCCCCACCAACAAATTGTAGCATTCATTTCCAACCTAGTGTCTAGTATCACTGCTACATTTGTTCACATTTGTCCCGTCAATCTTGCATCCCTCTTTACCCTTCCCACAACACAGTTTTACATATGAGACAAAAAAACATCAACAAAGAAAAAACAACCCTCTTGTTTCTATTTCTTGGAGTTCATTTCAATAAACATCATTTTATAGGATCATATGCACATAGCTATTGAGCCTGTGATCCTCTCCTAATATCTACCTTTGGTCTCATGGTGTGAATGTCTAGAGACCTGTATCATTTATCATGTCCCAGTGTAATTTTTTTGTCTTTTTGTCATTCAGTGTGTTTACTTGTAGATTTATAGGCATGTTCTAGTTATGGCAAATGAAGGAAACAGACATAGCCTGTTTTCTTTGGGTCTGGCTCAGTTCACTTAATATGTATGTTTTCCAAGTCTTTCCATTTCCTTACAAATGGTACAATATCATTCTTTCTGATAGAAGCATAGAATTCACATTTTCTTGATCCATTCACCCACTGAGGGGCTATCTTAGTAAAATATGTAAATCAACTATTTAGCCACAGAGATAAACTATCCAATAACAAATCATTCCTAATTGTCTTATCTTTGAGATGGAGTGTTTGCGGCTACTTCCTAAAAGTGCAATATATGGCTTTTGAAAAACCAAAATAAACAAACAACAAAAAGAAAATGAATGCGTATTCTAATCCTACTTTTGAAGATGAGTTTGTCTCATTTAGGATAAGATAAAGGTTTTCTTTTTACTGTTACTTATTTGTTTTGATGTTTTAGAAGCCATATATCGCAATTTAGGAAGTGATAGTAAAGATCCATTTTGTTTTATTTTGAAGTTGTAATAAGATGACTAAAAGGAAAACGTTTGTCATCAACTGAAAGTGCCGAGCTAGACACAACAGAAGAGAAGGAGAGAATGAGGGAGGGAGGCTATGGAAGGCAGGTGGTATAGAATGACTATTCATGAAAAGTAAGTTATATAGACTTTTAATTAAATAAATTATGTTTTGGAGAAAGATAATATATGCTCAAAACACAAAACACATTGCATCAAACCAAGATTCTTACATTAAAAATTGTTAGATGATTTACCCCCATCAACTTTGTTTTAGCATGGTATAAAAAATGTAAATAACTGAAATTAGTAACCTTTATTACAAAGTTTTCTTTTTGTTTTTCAAGTATATAAATAAGTTTGGGAGTGTGATTTTTAATTTTTAAAAATAAAATGAAGCCCATAGTCTCTAAATTAATACTTTCTTGGTCTCTCTATACAAGGAAAATGGTTTTATATGGTGAGTCTTTACTTTGCTTTGCCCACATTTTTTTTCAGACAAATGGAATTAAGGCATTGATTTTTTTAAATAGTGAAAAACTGTCTCTTAAAGAGAAACACTTGCAAAACAGAAATAACTCAGACAATTCTTAAAATTAGGGGCTGTTAACGTGAAGATATAAATATTCAAAGGTGTTAAATAGTGTTTTGGTGAAATTTGAGGAACTGTCACTTTTTAAGATCCTGACTTTGGTACAATTGGGAAGGAATTCATAACAATTTATGGGTATTTAAAATTTGCATGCAGTTCATCTTTTATCAATTTTCTGTGGAAGGACTGACCTTCGTGAAAAGAAAAATAGACCAAGAGAAACTAAGAAAAGTTTAGATTAAGGAAACTTTATGATGATGCTATGCAGTCCTGCGGAAATAAGGTTATCTCTTATTAGAGTTGTGAACACATTATGCAAAGAATTATTGGATTATGTTTCTTAATAAATTGAATTATTGAATCCCAGAGGTTTATTAACTTTTCTTGAGAACAAAACCCAATGAAAAAGTAATTTAACTGGACTACAATGTAATTAAGTAGCCTTCTATATTCTCAACAGGTTGCTGGAAGATTTTATTGAAAGTTTTTAATTATTTAATTTTTACTTCACTATCATTAATAGATATTAAATAATCACATATATTATTTCTTTTATTTTAAAGCTTGATAATGCAGATGAACAAGCAGCCCAGATCAGAAGGGAACTTGATGGTCGGCTGCAATTGGCAGAGAAGATGGCAAAGGTAAATAATATACAAAATTGTTTTCCCTTAGCTGGATTTTGGTTATCTGAAAGCATATTTAATACTGGTAAAGACACATAAATGAAAAGTAATTTACTTTTTATTTAAATTATTAAGGTGTTACCTAGGGCGTTAGCATTTCACAATTCAGGTAATACGTACATTTCTCTTTTGGACAACATCATTCCATCCTTCCCTTTCTCCCAGCTTCCTCCTCCCATCTCAGCCCACATGTTTCATGATTCATTTTCCATGTAGTGCATATTGAATACCATGATTGCATTTGTTCACCTTCCTCCCTCTCTTTCTGCTCCCCCATTGCTCCTTCCTAAAGAGCAGACAAAGGGGCCGAAAATAAAGCTTATACAAACACCAGGACTGACAACAACATAATCAAACCATGTTTACATTCACTTCTTCATCCCAATATTTGGCCCCATATTAACTAAGTGACACATATTGTCCAGTTTGGACATGTATTCATAAAGTGTGAACCATTTAACTTAAATGGTGGCTTTAATACATTTTTCAAAAAGAAATCCCTGATGTTCTCTAACTGCTAGAACAAGAAAAGTTCCAAGGTTACATTAAGAAAAATATAATCAAGGAGAAAAATCTTTTTTATGAAATAATATAATATTTTCCAATATATTCAGGACCAGGCTTGGCAAATAATTGTGCCAGCTACTGTTTGATTGAATTATTTAAATTCATCAAACTATAATTTGAAATATCTGAGATACTGTCTGACATATAAAGTGTGTCTCTGTACAATTCTAGTAGTTATATTTATATAATTATTGTGTTTTTGAAAATAGATTTCAAAAATGAAAAAGAAAATAGATTTCAAGAAAAAGTGATCAGTTTCTTTTTAATATGTAAAGTGTTTATAGAGTCTAGACCTTAACTATACAAACCATTCTTTGATGTGAATGAACAGATAAATTACTTCAATGACACAAATTTTTTAGTTCTTAGCAGAATTATATTTATATTAGTATGGGTATTCTCTCATTCTCTTCTGCTAAGCAAAAGCTTACTACCATTTCTCTCCTCATAAAACATACAGGCCAAAGTGTAAAATGTTTAGTTAACAGCTCAATAAATGCATGTATACATATCTCATGGGATTGAGTTCCAAACCAAGACAGTGGACTTTGTATTACATGCTGCCTTTAGCAATTAAGTTGTTGTACTTAAGCTGTGAATGTATTTACTCATACGTTTTAGGACTGTTAAAATTGTTCATCTAAATTTAAAAGTGGAGAAAAGATTGAAAAATTGGGATGGAAAAGTGGAGAGAAATTTGCTAATAGTAGTGACAGTGAGTTGTGAGAAGCAATATGGAGGCACACTACAGACGAAGATACAGGATTTTATGATTATCAGGATAGGATTATATCCACAGAGTAATGTGGAAGGAACATGTCCCAAGGGTCTCTGAGTGGGGAGGAGGATAGAGGCATTGAATTATTGAAACTGGGAGCTAATAACTAATTCATGGCTAACACTAGGCCTCAAACCCTATTTAAATTGAAAAGGAAAGTGGATTCCAACAATGATAAGAATAACTGTGAATCTGCTGTAAATTGTAACCAAAAAATGTAAACAGTTGTGTTTTCATTATGATCCTAATCATCTCTACTCCCAGTCATTTGCCTGATTTCCAGATCTTGAGTTTAGAACTTTAAAATTAATACAGGTTAAGTATCACTTGTCTAAGATGCTTGAACAAGAGTTCTTTCGGACTTTGGAATATTTGCATGTGCATAATGAGAGTTATTGGGGACTGAACCCTAGTGAAAAAATGAAGTTCATGTAGATTTCATGAAATTCATGTAGCTTGTAGGTAGTTTTATACAGTGTTATTCATCACATATCCAGCAGGACATCCCATAGGCATTCAAAAGGCTTTGGATTTTGGAGTGTTTCAGCTTTCACATTTTTGGAATAAGGTTGCTAACTTGTATAGGAATTGAAAACAAAGCAGAAATCATCTTGGAGATAATTTCAGATGGTGCAAACTCATACAACATCTAAAGGAACGTTAGGAACACTTTAGAAGTGATTCAATTTAAAAGATGGGAAGCATATATTATAGTTTTTATGTGTGTTATGTGTTAAATCCACTAGTGTACCCTGCTCTAAAGAGGACTAAATTAGAGCATTTAAGCAGTAATTTGGGGGACCAATAATGGTCAAACAACTTTTTCTGGTTCCAGCCTAAAAGATCAGATTTAAGATGAATAATTAATACTGATACAATGCACAATTGATTTTTTTATTATTAACATAAATTTTCATTGTAAGAAAGTTAAAAATAATAACAATAATCCTACAACAGAGACATCAGTTATTGCACCATTGATTTTATTTTCAAATAAGAACCTTTGAAATATTTGTGAGATTTTTCTTTTCAAAATGAGAAAAATAAAGATTGTAGTATAATTAATTTTCTGGATAGCTTGAAAATACTGGTAAGTCAGTTTTGGAGATGCCTGCCAGTTTTCCTTTTTGATAGATGATAATGAATGAAGGGTTTTGCACTAAAGCTAAATATAAATACGTTTTTCATGTACAGAAATGCTAGTTTTTCAAGAAATAACACCTTGGAAGTTTGAAAGCAAAACTGGTACATTTGAACTTTCAAATATGCATCTATTTAACTTTTATTTGTTGATGACAGATTTTAGTAGGGAAAATTATGAATTTCAAAGAAATATAAAATGAAGACACAATGAAGATTCTGTTCAGTGCCTAAGTAAACAAACCCGTTAAAAGTTAAAGACAGTCCAAAGGGCATTTGAGAAAGGAGGTGTTTGGCCATTCTTAACTGGACTTAGCTCCATATGTCATGGAAACTAGCCCTTAGCCCTTGTCTTTCTGCCTTACTTCTGAGTTTCAGTTTGTGTTTTTGCTTTCCTTTTTGGTTGTGGTCAGCTTTTCAAGTTAGTCCAAAAATAGAAAATGTTTTTTTTTTTTCATGGCTTGTTTTACTTTTCCCTCTATTTTATAACTAAAAGTCTATTCCAATCCTACCTTGTCTTCCTAAAAGGACTCAAGGAATCATATACCTGGGTAGTTGTGTGTTTTTTCTGAGGATACAAGTTTGTTCTTTTGAGGTATGGCATCCAACTGTATAAGTGTCTTGAAAGCATATTTAGGGAATATTCCCTGGGGAAACTAATGATTTGTATAGATATTTAATTTCTACAAAAACATGTAACTTGAATATTGATCATATGTAAATGATTTTGAAGGGAATATGCAAAGGCTATATTGAGGGCACGAGAAAACAGGTGGCCTGAGACTCTGGGACTGATTTGTGAAGTGGAGCCAGATGCTCCTTCCTGTCCAGTGACTTCAATGGGCAAGCCAGGCTGTGGCAGGGGCAGGTTGCTGAGAGCAGTCTGAACACAGTGCTCTTCTGCTGGAGATGTTGATTTCTTAGGTGAGGTTTTGAATGACAACAAGGGAGCAGCAGTGAAGGCAGTTGTTTTCTGGAGCAGTGGGTAATTGTTTAAAGAATGTCTGCTCTAAGTCTCCATTCTTCAGGCAAGTTTTATACTGTGGTAGACCTATTTCCCTGAGGTTGATGTTATAAACCTATATTGTCTCTGTTTTTAACAGAACAGTGAGGCCATTTTGGCAGAGATTAAACAAAGAGCTAGGAACACGAGGGTGATAATGCTGTCATTTGCTGCTTGGAGGAAAACATAAATCGTTACCTTCTTCTCTGAGGACAATTTGATACTATCTAAACATCAATATTTGTAATGTCCTTTTAATTGAGTGAAAGACGCAGAAATCCCATTGCAGAGATTAAGAGAGTAGCAGGCAGTGTTCATGCATGCTTATGTACCCAGCCAAAAAATAATCTTTTATTTGCTCTTATAAATTGACCCTTTGCTTTAAATTTAATTTTTATAAAATAAATTGGTACACTGGTGTGGTATGAAAATTAATTCTGGTAGTGTGTCCTTCTTAATAATTGATAAGAAAAGTTTTAATTTGTGTTCTTTTTTTTTTTTTTTTTTTTTTTTGGCCAGTCCTGGGCCTTGGACTCCGGGCCTGAGCACTGTCCCTGGCTTCTTCCCGCTCAAGGCTAGCACTCCGCCACTTGAGCCACAGCGCCGCTTCTGGCCGTTTTCTGTATATGTGGTGCTGGGGAATCGAACCTAGGGCCTCGTGTATCCGAGGCAGGCACTCTTGCCACTAGGCTATAGCCCCAGCCCTTAATTTGTGTTCTTATATTTGAAAAGTATACTATCCCAATACATCTGTGTATAAGAAGCTATTATTAAAATACTATCTAATTAGAAAAGCAGTAGGTCTTGAATATTTTCTTATAAACTATTTAAGAATTTCAAAGAAAACATTTCATATACTAAAGCATTTACACATCTTTTTTGTTTCTTTCTCTCTTATATAAATCATATAAAAATAAATTAAAACCACAGTGATTCTCCATAAGATATAGAAGGTACCCTTAAAGTAATCAAAATTATCAGATTTCAAAATCTAGAAACTAAAAATTGTATGGAGAGTATCATAATTTCCAGGACAGTAGGAATTGAAATTTGACTTAAATAACATGATTTTAAATTTTGTTTTTAAGGAAAGAAGATTCCCCAAATTTATAGCAAAAGAAATGGAGAATATGTACATAGAAGAGCTGCGATCGTCTGTGAATTTGCTAATGGCCAATTTAGAAAGTCTTCCAGTTTCAAAAGGTGGTCCAGAATTTAAGTTACAAAAATTAAAACGTTCACAGAATTCTGCTTTTTTGGACCTAGGAGACGAAAATGAGATTCAGTTGTCAAAGTCTGATGTGGTCTTATCATTCACCTTAGAGGTAAGTGGTTTTATCCTGTGCTCCATTTACAACTGTGCAGTATAACTGAGGCTCCCCAGGATTTTCTGCTGGCCTCTAGGCTCACATTTAGAATCTAAAGCAGTATTATTGGTTTAGAAGATATTAAGTGACTCTTTATTTGGGGGATAAATACATATACAAATGAAGGGAAACTTAACTGTGGCATTAGGATTACATAATAAAATAGTAAAACTTTTGAAGCACATAATTTGCCATACAGACTAGTATAAATTCATTAGTAAAGTAAGGAACAAACACCTGGGTAAAAATAGGACTCAAACATATGGTTGTTGAATTCTCTCTCATTTGGAATCCTTCCTGGCTTTTCCTTTCTAAGATATAGTCTAGGAATCATCACTTTCCTAAGATAAAACCAAGTGAGCCAGTTGCAGTGGACATACTGAGAAATGTAGGGGATGAGAGAGAGAGAGAGAGAGAGAGAGAGAACTATTTTGTATAACTTCCATGTTTATTAGAGATACAGTAAATATTACAAAGAACATGAACAAATGTCAGACATTTAAAACTGTGCTCTCCAGAACACTAGCATTTCCTCCTTTTATATACATCTCAAACAACCAGTAACACTGATACTGTTAGTACAGTGTCTACTAATGTCTTTCATGATTATTTTCTTTGTACTAATCTATGCAAACCTTGGAATATGTCTATAGATTTATATACCACATACATACACAAATATTCACACCACACACACACACACACACACACACACACACACACACACACGCACGCACCCCTAGGAAAATTCATGTGAAAGAAAACAAGATAAAATATTATATTTATAATATTGAAGTGCCAAGTCATCGTTTAAGCTGGAATAAATCTTTACTTTTTTCATATAAATTCCATTCTATAAGCAAATGTGAGAAGTATTAGCTTAAATTCTAGCTCTCTCAAAACATTTATTGAGATTTTTAGTATTTTTTCTTCTTCTTTGTATTGCTGTGTCTTCTTCTCTGGCTCTGTATTGCATTTCCTGATTGGAAAACAAAAGCATAGACAAGATAGATTTTTATTTCTTGCTGATGTTAGATGTGCTTACTTGGTTGCAGAAAAGTCTACTTTTTCTTTGGGTTAAGCGTGTGTGTAAAACAACTACTTCTCACTCCTTTAACCTCCAAGCTAATGATCTCTTTCTAGGTCAATAGATTGAATTTAGTGTCAGAGTAGAAATATGTAGCTTTCTTTGTACTCAAGATTTCACTAATGGCTTTGCTTTTGGGTTTTGGGGTTTGGGGGGAGTTTTTTCTTTTCCTCAAATAAATCTCTTGTTGACTGAAATAAGAAACACCAGTGATTTTTTAAAAGCAATTTTGCACAAATGAAAGCCCTCATTTAATTACATTGTATCATTTTCTCCCAAGAGTTTACCACTTAAATTTTGCCAAAGAAAATGTCAAGTGTTCTTAAGATGACAAATAATTTTTATTAAATATAAATCTACCATTAACTATAGAATTAAGCATTCAGAACTGAAGAACCAATTGTGAACATTTTCTTATTGTCTGTTATTGTTTAAAGTCTTCATCAATTATATATAATTAACATCTTAGAAGTTCTGTTTTCTCTTATGAAAATAAAATTAAGCTGAGGAGTGAAACTGGGAACTGTTATTCTGTGCTTTATTGCCAATATGCTAAAGCAAGCTGTTCAGTTGTAATGGTGTTAGGAAGAGAGTACAACCTCAAACTTTTTTTTATGTGGTCTGAGAAGCTTGTGTGTTTGTGAAATTGCTTTAACAGCCTCTTTGGCTATTTCTATCCAAGGCAGATATTTTGCCACAATAGTAATACAAATCTGTTCTTGAGTGCTCACAGGATTTTATGGAGGAGTTTTGTGTCCAGCAATAAAGTAAAATCATGTTAGAAGGATGACAATCCAGAGTAGATTAATGGGGCCCTGAGAATATTGAATACTACTCTTCTAGAGGAGTCACAGCGCCTGTGACATCAGCTAAGCCTTCTAAAAACTTATTCCTGAGAATCCTGATTTCAACTAAGAAAACTTAAAGCTAGCAGTTAATCCAATTGGAAGCTTTCACACTTTGTTCTTTAGACTTAAAACTGGTCCAGTAAAGGAGTCTGTAAGTACTGAATCCTGAGTTTAAGACATAAATTGCAGATTGGAAAAACTTTGCCCAAGTTTTATCCTCCCTTTCTTTTTCTCATTGTGTCTATTCCTGAACCAAGTACAATTTTTGCTCTTGGGCTTTTTGCCAAACCTATATTTTAGTCGTGTTATTTCTATCTTCAAATGAATTTTCTCTACTACCACATAAACTGCAGGAAAAGTACATTTTCTGAATCTTTTTATAATTTTTCAGTAGTTGTACAAAGGAGTTATCATTCACTAAAGCAGTTGATGGATCTTAATCAGTATCTCGCCTTTCAGCATTCTCACCCCCAACTCCAGCCCACCTCTTCCCTTACTTATCTTAATTCCAGGTTATGTATTGAATTTCGTTGCCATTTAACAAAACAGCCAATGTATACAATGCATCTTGATCTGTGTCACCACTTCAACAGCTTCGTCACTCTTTGACCCATCCCTTCCCTTGTATTTCTCAATTCTGTGATATACATGATGAATTCTTACCTGCATCCCCCCACCCTCAAAGTAAATTTTTATTATTTTCTCTTTTTCTTTTCTGTTGACTGAAGTATGATAGTATCTATCCAGTCCCTGGGACACAATAACCTTAGTAAATATTCACTGAATTAAGACTTCAAGGTAGCAAAAGCAACAGTTAAACATATAGGATTATATTTAAGTCTCTCCATTCATGAAGCATTTTAACGGCATACTAAAGCAAAACATAAAGGAATCCACAGAGCACTAAGCCATATAATGACATCTACAATAAAGGCAGAAAATAGAACTGTTTCTAAAATTATGACTTGGTTTTGCTATGTATATGGGTGTCTGTGACTTGAGTATAGTTTGCACATTGAATCTTTTTATTGACTTCTTTGTTATCTGGTGATACATAATCCCCAGTTTCACTGTACTGCTTCCTTTTATTTTTCTCACTGCAAATTTGAGAGTCCCATAACTCTCAGGTCATTGTATTAGTCAAAATCATGTTGTCTAGTGGGCCTCTCTTGATTTTGCTTTCAGGACAACTTTCTCTAATTTCTCCTTGGGGCATCAGCCACAGAGGGAATGAGAGGGTATAGCATAGATCACTATTATTTTCCCTGAGTCCATGATCAAATTTAGCTGGGAATTTCTTGAAACAGTAACTTCAAATTATGTTAGATGATGGTCTGGGGAATTCTTGGCTGTCTTTATACCAATGACTGGGACTAGCTATATTTTTCTCCTCTTGGAAAGCATATCTGTGGAGTTGAATTGTTATATTTATTCATCACAGAAGTCATATATTTTCAAAGGGATGATTCTACAGGCTAAAACCTTCTGGCACAGATGAGAGTTGCAGTTTTTAGGACCCGAGTGCTGTTGTTAAATGCTATAGTAGAATCAGTTTGCAGGAGCCTGGAGTCAACAGAAGTAATGTTGAGCCTACAATTCCTCTCTTCTCTCCTACACTCTGACTTTTAAATATACTGCACAAGAATTACAGTGTGGTAACAACAATCTGAAATATGAATCAAGACTTAAGATTTCTAGTCTTACCTTGTGGTATATGATTCTGCTCTTTTATACATATTAAGTGACCTTTAACATTTTTTTATCATTGAGCTGGACACTGGTGGTTCATGCCTGTAATCGTAGCTACTCAGGAAGCTAAAGTATCATTGAATAACAAAGTCACTAGTGTTGTCCAAATGTATCTGGCCTTTACTTGCTGTGTCATAAAAAATATTGATGGAAAATGTTTTTATTTCTTGTGGTTTCTGGTTAGTTTTACCAAAAGTAAATTTTGTTGTTTACTAAAATTATTTTTTTTAATGTTACAAAATTTAAGTGCTATTTTAAATGTTACTAGCAACAAACTTGAGTCACAAAAAATGGCTGACTTTGCTTGATTATTTTCTTTTCTCAAAATTTAATAATCCACTCCAATATCCTAAAGTATTAGAGAACCTGTGGGAGGTAGTAACTGTTATCAATTGTCCAATAGTTGACTTAGTCTTTTTGCATTGAAGTCCTTGTTCTTGTTCCTATGCTGATATATATTTTACTGTGGCAAAATGACAAACTCTGAGAAGTACCCTGTTCTGAGTTTGATCTACTAGTTTTTAGTGATCAATTTCCATATTTTATGAAAATAAAATATTACTATTTTGTTTACAAATATAACCATTCTTGTACCTAAGCTAAACAATGATTTGTTTATAAAGATCTTGTGTTTGTTTGAGATTTTTATAGTTAAGATTCATTTCACAATTCTATGGAGAGTATAATGACTCTGAAAAAATATTAAATGATCAATAAATGAAATAGATACATAGATACAGTGGCATAGACACTGCTAATCTTATCTGCTCAAATAAAACAAGAGGTTAATAAAGCAATTGTTTCACATATATAAAAATGTTCTTAAGTAATTTTACAAAATAAATTTTGAGAATTTAAGAATGTGAGTAATACAATTTTTGGTCAAAGCTAGAGAAAATAATATTTACATTTTATGTGTACAGCCAAAGAAAATATTAAATTCCACTATTTTTTTATCGATAGAGTTTTAAATAGACACTAAAGGCACACTTGAAAAAATAATTCCCTTTCCTCCGAATGTATAAATACATAATGCAGTGCCATTTCCAGTGTCATACATTGAATTAGTACATACATTTAATGGGTGGGTAACTGATCTTTACCTTATTAAGTTAGTATTAAAACCTTTCAATAATAAATTATATATGCTACTATATTTTGATAGTAAAATATGCAGTGTTTACAGAATACTATTACAGATATACAGAAAATTATTTCATAAATAGCAATCATCATCTTAAATAAGCAAATACAGAAAATCGGTGGTATCAGGTATTGGTGTCAACAAATTCACCTAACAGTAACAGTGTCTATAATAATAAATACTATTTTATAATTGTGCTGAATTTTTGATTCTGCTTTATTCATTCATGTGGGCTTTCCTTAATTTGTTAAGATCTGAAATTAAATTTTATTTAATTCATTGGGACCTGTCTTTTTAACTTTAATTAACTTTAATAGCTATCAACAGGTATCTTTGATACCTATCAAGGGATATCTTTTCAGTAACCAGATTTGTTCAAAGTAGTTGCTTACTATCCTGTGTAATAGAGGCACATAATAAAGGCAGAAAATATTAGCGATGTTCCCAGATGAATGTATTGGTTAGTCTTTCTTAATGTCCTTGATGATGTGAGTTCTGCACATTGCAACTTGACATACTTATTAAAATTCCTTTTATCTTCAGATTGTCATAATGGAAGTGCAAGGTTTGAGGTCAGTGGCTCCTAATCGCGTTGTTTATTGCACAATGGAAGTGGAAGGAGGAGAGAAGCTACAGACAGACCAGGCTGAAGCCTCAAGGCCACAGTAAGTTAGTTCCAAAAGATATTTTGGGCGTTTTCTTTATTTATGTGCACAATTGTATGGTATAGCATGCTGAAACTACTATTTGTCTAGCTTTGTCTCCACTGTGTTGGAATAACTGTGCACCTTTCTGGATAATAATGTTCTAATTAGATCTTGGCAACATCCCTGTCTAGGACAAACTGCAGATGTGAAGCCAACCATTAAGCTGAAAAATGTCTGTGGTCACTTATAAGAAAAGTGAGCATCAGTCCTATATATTATACTGTAGCTAGAGCTTACAATTTCCATGTTATGGCTCTGCACTGATGTAAGAGTAGATACTATACATCTTCACTCTGCCTTGGAATATTTCAATAACTTGATGTGATCCAATTAGTGACTGCTGTGAATTCGTCAGAGATGATATAACTGTTCTTTGTTCTGACTGTTCAATGGTTCTTATTCTGGGACTACATGTAGATGAATTTGGAGTATGTTCTATTTAGTGGATTTCAAATTGGGGAAAAAATCCTAGTGTCTGATAGAAAAGCTAGTCAGATCTTTAATCCATTTCAAATTGAAGTTGGTGCAAGATGATATACAAGGTTGTAGTTTCAGTTTTCTGCATGTGGATATCTTGTTTGGCCTGTACTGTTTGTTGAAGAGGCTGTTTTCCTTCCAGACTATGTTTTTGGCTCCATTATTGAATATTAAATGGTTTTAAGTCTGCAGATTTACTTATCCATTAGAAAGAATGCTATTGTACCATTTGTAAAGAAATCGAAAGACTTGGAAAAAAAATTGTTAAATGAAGTCAGGCCCAGAGAGACAAAGGATCCATGCTTTCCCTTTTATATAGAAGCTAGATTTACCTTAGTGAAATAGTTGGGTGATATGCAAGTGCATGCAAATGTAACTGAAATATAATAGATTCAATGGAGATCTCAAATTGTGTCATTTCTTAGAATGCCAGTCAAAGTTCAACAAAATAAAACACCAGAGAGCAGGTACTTGCAAGGGGTGTGGGGTGGGGTCAAAAGGAAAGGGGTAGACGAATGCAGACAAGAAGGGAGAAATGCAGAATCCAATGTATATCCTGCAAAATTAAAAAGAGTGAAGGAAGGCATGGGTAGGTGTGGGATGGGCAAGAATGTTGAAAGAGGTGATCAAGATATATTCATAAACTGCTTTGTTAAGTGGCAACCTCCTGATACAACTACTTAAATATAATTTTTTTTTAAAGAAAGCCAGTCAGATCTGAGAGACCTGATGGAACTTGTTTGCCTTTCATTTGAGCACTGCTTCTGGAGAACAGTTTTATTCTCTTCTACTCAATCTTTTTTCAAAAGGTCTTACATTTTAAGACATAATTTTGCCTTCCCAGTAAGTTGTCTGTTCATTCCAGAAACCTCTGTTAAGAACCTGGGTAGAAATGGCTACGCATCAGATCTAAGATGAGCGGGAAACCTACATCTCTTTAGAGCAGGAAGTCTAGAAGAATACAGAGTTCAGTCTAACAAGAGGGAGATGCCCAGAGTGTTAGGATCTTATGAACAAACACATCATAACTTAATTATCTGGCCTTGAAAAACCATACAGGTCTGCCCTGAGCAGTCTGTCAGTGCCTTTGGGACCTCATTGCCTCCTTCTCTTTCTAAAGTCTGCAACTGTCCTCTACTCTTCTCTTCAGGTAGCCCCTCAAAAGCGTCAACCCATTCCGAACCCAGCACTTGCTTTTCTCTCTGCCTGTAGTCTTCCTTCTTTTCCTTCATAAGTGAATGCTTGGCATTGAGGAGCTCCACTAAAACATCATCTCCCAAAAATAAATCTTCCTTTGATCTAAACCAGTAGGAATTTGATGTTTTCTGGCTCATCACTTTTTAATTTTTGGACTGAAACCTATTTCCCATCTGTTTCTTTTAGGTCGTGTCTCCCCTCTGAAAAATAGAGCAGAAATATTATCCTATTTAATCTATTTTATTAGGCTCCCAATCAGAATTTCTTAATTTAGTTTATTGAAACCATCGTGTGGCTTAGTCATCCTAAACATTTGGGGGTAATGTCTGAGTATTCACCAAACTGAGCAGTCATCACCAACATCAAAT
This sequence comes from Perognathus longimembris pacificus, assembly GCF_023159225.1. Classification (NCBI taxonomy): domain Eukaryota; kingdom Metazoa; phylum Chordata; class Mammalia; order Rodentia; family Heteromyidae; genus Perognathus; species Perognathus longimembris. Next base: position 130,870,826 of record NC_063162.1, on the reverse strand, counting down.
TTGAGAAACTCTATACTCTATATCTGTTTACTCTTATCTCTCAGTCCTAAGCAATCATCAATTTACTTTCTGCCTATAATAATGTACTTTCTTCAGCTATGTAGATTTTCTTTTTGTGGATATTTCATATAAATAGAATTATAAAATATATACTCCTGTGTGTGGCTTATTTCAATTCCAAAGTTCACATCTTATAACAGATTTTTGGGATGCTATTTTCATAACTGAAAAATATCTACTCTATTGTATATATTATATGGATTTACCACGCATGCATGCATAACACACACACACACACACACACACACACACACACACACACACCCCACATGCTTTTCTTTCTCAATATTTATAACAAATATTTTCTCCTATTCTCTGGAATCTTGACTTCCTTAATGTGTCTTACTTAAATTTGATGATGGCCAATTAAGTTTTCTTTGTTGTTTTGCCACAAAGAATCGCCAGGCAAATGTAAAGCATAGAGGCTTATCCACATGTTTTCTCATTAAAAATGTTACCAGTTAAATGTAGGCAATTAATCCATCTATTTTGATATTTGTACTTGCTGTGATGTATAGGCCTTTCTTTTGCATTTGAATATCCAGTTACTCTAAGACTATTTGTTGAACAAAATTTTCATTTCCCACTAATCATCTGTTTCTTTATGAAAAGCAATTGAATTTATTTCTGGACTTTCAATTTTATTCTCTTGATTTGTATGTATATCCTCATGCTCATACTCCACCTTCTTGATTACTGAGGCTTCATTGGAAGTGTTGAAATCACTACAAATCCTCTTATTTTGTTTCTTTGCTAGATTTTTTTTTTTACTACTCTATATTTCTGTGTGACTTTTAGGATCAGTTTGTTAATTCCAGTAAAAATTCTGTAAAGCTTCCCAGCTGAGATTCTGAGAACACAGCCCTGAATCTGCAGGTTAGTTTGATCACAACTGCAGTCTTAAATATTTTAATCCATGAGCCTGGTGTCTAACCCTGTATTTTGATCATCAATGCTTTCAGCAGTGTCACATAGTTTTTAAAGTATGAATTCTGTACTTCCATTGTTAGTAATATTTCATCCTAGTATTTCGTTCTTTTGGTGCTATGGAAAATGGAAGTGTTTCTCAATATCACATCTAATTGTGCACTGAAAATATGTAGAAATTGAATTGATTTTGTATATTGATCTCATGTACTGCAGCCTCGCTGAGCTTCTTTATTACTTCACAATTTTAGTGGATTTCTCAGACATTTCTATTTACAAGAGTATGTCATCTGATTATATAGTTTTACTTCTTCACATGTAAGCTGATTGTTACTTCATTTTCTTAGCTACCTATGTTCCAGAACATTGTTAATTAGAAGTAGAAGAGAAAAGAGAATATCCTGTACTGTTGCTGGTCCCATGAAGGAAAAGCACAGCATCTTTAAAATTGAAGTATGATGCTGGTTTCTTTTTTTTCATAAAAGCCTCTATGTTTGAGGACATTCTTCTATATTCAAGATTTGTATGCTTTAATCATGAAAATATGTTGGATTTTGTGAAATGCTTGTCTTGAACCTGCTGAGATGATTATATAATTTGTGGGTTTTATTCTTTCAACATGAGATCCTATTTATATTATTTTTGCATATTAACTAATTGTATCCCATGAACCACTCCCACTTCATCATAATGTGTAATTATTTTGAGTCCTTACTAAATTTTGTTTTCTAAAACTCTTAAGGATTTCACTTCTATATTCTTAAGATACTTTGTTCTGTAGTATGTTATTGTAATGCCTTTGTCTGATATTCAATACTAGGATAATAGTGTAAAATGAGCTTGAGCATATTCCATCCTCTTTTATTTTTTGGAAGAATATGAAGAATCTATACTAATTATTCTTTAAAGTTTTGGAGAATTTTACTAGTAAATCTGTCAGGACCTGAGTTTCTCTTTATGAGCTGTGCTCAGATCATTTGTTTGATTTCTTTTTTGAGTCAATTTCAGTATGTTGTATCTTTCCAGGAATTTATCAATTTATCTAGGTTTTCTAATTTATTGTCACACAGTTTTTCATAGTACTTATAATGCTTTTATTTCTATACAATTGGAAGTAATATCTTCTCACTTAAATCTAGTTTCAATATTTTCTCTTTTGGATTTATTTGCTGAGCTAAAGATATATTCATGTGTACTGAATTTTTATATTGGTCCCATTGGCATTTGTTTTCCTATTCTCTTTGTTATTAATTTTCACTTACATTATTTACTTCCTGTATGTATGTGTATATGTATGTATATGTGTATTTTGCAGTATCTTCAAGTGACATGTTTTCTATGATTTTTGAATTACATTCCTTTTTCTTAATAAATTCACTTACAGCTGTAGATTTCCTCTATGCTTAGTGCTAGCAACACTTGCATGCATTTGTATAGTCTGCCTTCATTTTTATTCATAAAGATTCCTTTGATCTATCAGATGAATTATTTGTGTAGTAAATGAAGTTAGTGGCAGACACTTCCTAACCACAGAACATTGAAACTTCAGTTTCCACCATGCCGTTATAATGGCCGAAGGAGTTGAGTTCACCACCTGGAAGCACTAGAGGCACTAATGTACACCATTCATTCAGTTTGGGGAAGCTCTTTTTTTTTTTTTTTTTTTTTTTTTTTGGCCAGTCCTGGGCCTTGAACTCAGGGCCTGAGCACTATCCCTGGCTTCTTTTTGTTCAAGGCTAGCACTCTGCCACTTGAGCCACAGTGCCACTTCTGGTCGTTTTCTGTATATGTGGTGCTGGGGAATTGAACCCAGGGCCGCACTCTTGCCACTAGGCCATATCCCCAGCCCTGGGGAAGCTCTTTTGTGATACTTACATTGGTTCATTGATGAGACCACATAGTCTATGAGATGTTGAGGAAGTGCAACTCCCCGAAGAGTCTCAATGCCACATTTCTTTCTATAGAATCATTTCAAACAGTGACTTCAGTGAAAATGAGTTAACCTTAGTCTGAAGCATTACCCTAACAGAAACTTTTTCCAAGTAATAACAGTTTGTAATAGAATGTTGCTTATTAAAACTCTAGAATACTCATAAAAGACTCATAAAGACATTCTGATAGAAGAAACATGTAAGTGAGCAATTTAAAAGAATTAAAATTTGTGACTCTGAGAGAAGAAATATTACAGTAAGCCCTAGTGCTCTTTCTGATACTCTTTCCAAAAGGAGCTTTGACTAAAATGGACTTTGTGTGTTACCCTGAACACTGAATTAACTTTTCAAATGAATTAAAAGCTTTGAATTCAGAGTTGTTTCCCAGGTGCAGATTATCTTTATTATGCATCTCCTAGAAGCTGACTGACTGCGGTTTCTCAGTAGTATAGTCATTGTCATCCCTAACTCATCTGGCACAACAGAAAGAGATTCATCTCCACCATCATCACCATGAATTATGCTTCAGTCACGTTTTCTAAATTTTTATTGCTTCAACAGTTTGTGCTTTGCTGGAGATCAATTCATCCTTCTGTCTGATACTAATTAATGTGCCTTATTTAGTCCATATTTCCAATAAACTTAATCAAGGCTTCTTGTCATTGCCTACTTCATTCTGGTCGTTCAGAATTTCTGCCAGCAATTGAATAGAAACCACATGTAAGGTTGCTATAAATCTCAGAATATAGGACCTAGTGTTCAATAGACTCCCGTATGGTTAGACAACTCAATTTATAATTTGGTAATTTCCACTGATTGCTGTTAACAAAGAAGAGAATGTAGATAAACTATAGTTTTCAGTTATACAATTAACTTTTTTTTCTCTCAATGTCAGTCCTGGGGCTTGAACTCAGCACCTGGGTGCTGTCCCTGAGCTTTTTGGTTCAAAGCTAGTGCTCTACCAAATGTGCTACAGCTCCACTTCCAGTTTTGGGGGTGGGGTGGGGGATTATTTACTGGAGGTAAGAATTTCAAAGACATTTCTACCCAGGATTACTTCAATCATCAGATCTCAGTCTCTTGAGTACCTAGGAATACAGACATGAGCCCAGATAGACTGTTATTTTGAGTTATTTTATTATTATTACATTAGTGAGCCAAAAATACTAGTCTGTGTGAATGAGGTATAGAAGTATTTTGCTAGAATTGTATAGCATTTTACTCTTTATAGACATTTCACCTATTTTAGTGTTAGCCCAGACCCTTCATGATACCACCCGGTGGGAAATGGAACGACAGGCTAAAGGGGGTGGTGTATGACCATAGCATAGTCACAGAGTCTCCAATGTGTACTCTATTCCCTGCACGAGGCAAGCATCCTTTGAGTGCCTGACATACATAGGAGCTGGTAATGCCCTATGAGGGTTCTAGATAGACCTTGATCTGAGGGAAATAAAGACAAGGGAATTGAATGTTAAATACATATCGGAAGAACATATAGAATCAGATTTGACCTCTTCAAATGTTTTAAACTTCCACTATATCTGGGAACCTCTGGCTCACACCTGAGATCTTAGGCACTTGGGAGATAGAGTTTAGGAAAATAATCATTCCTAGGTGAGGCCAAGCCAGGACAAGCAAAACATTTACCGGACTTCCTCACAGTAGAAAGAGTTGGATGTGGTGTTGTGTGCTGATACTCCAGTAAGCATAAGTGGATCATGATCCAAACGAGGCTAGCCCAAGCAAAAGGAAAAGTCTATCTCACAAACACTCAGAACCAAAAGAGCTGGAAGTATGGCACAAGTGTTAGAATTACTGCCCAACATACATGAAGCCTGAGTTGAATGTCTGTTAGCAGCAAAGTAAAAAAATAATAATGTAGTATCACAACAATAAAAAATGAACTGTTATTTGGAACAATGATTCTGTTGATCAGAAAATATGAATTATTGATTGCATTTAAAAAATAGGTATGTTCATGCATCTCTAAATTCTCAGGTCCCAAGAGACTGAGGCAGGGATATTGTGAATTTAAGGCCAGCCTTGGTTATCTAGAGAGTTCCAGGCAGTCCAGGCTACATAGCAAGATTCAGTCTCAAAAAAATAAAAATAAAACCATCTGCTAAGCAATACTATACTTATGCATATGTCTGTGTCTTCCTTGTCCCTAGTGCTGTTTTATTAGGTTATGGGTCTTTCTCTGCTTCTCTACCCCTCCTGAGAGTAATAAAGTAAACAGGCAAGATGCAACAGGAAAAACTGATGAGATATATCATTACAGATATATATTTATGGCCATTGAAACAGAATATTCTCCTACTTAATGAAAATGATGGGAAATACAGTCTCAGTACCTGTTTCTGGAAACTTTAAATTCTTAATCAGAATTGTAATAATCTACCAGACTGTAACAATTTGTCAAATAGTCTGTCAGTAGTCTCTGGAGAATTTATTGCAGCTATAAATGAAAAGTTTATCAGAATGACAAGATTTAGGGACAAATAAACTACATGGAGGGTTTTTTAAGCGTATTTGTTTTCATTTTAATTTATTAATGTCAGGATTATTTTTGCATTGTAATTCATTAGCCAGCTATCTTTATAGACTGGAGCTAGAATATGCTAAATTTTTGCATATCAAAAAAGTGCCTTTTTTTTAAACAAACTAGAGAGGAAGTGCTCAAACTGCTTACAAGTTTTCTGTCTTCTCATTTCCATCTTTGAAATCATGACAGATTGTGTCTTGTTATTAACTTTGCTAGAAGTAACATTTCTCTAAGACTGGGAGTAGAGAACAAGATGAAGAGACAAACACTGGCCAAATGCAGAAATTATATTTATTAAGAACTCACAACTGAAGGAAGCTCTTTCAGGGATACTCATAATTGGAGTAAATAGTGAAAACATGATGAATTAAGATCCCAGGTGCTAACTAATGAGCATTCCCTATCTCTAGTAATCTAAGGGAGTTTGGGGGAAAATGTGTGTCATTATAATTGCTCACATTTCAGTGGTATGTTTACAGCTAGTAAATAACTTTTTCAGATTTTATGATTTTTTAGAGTGACTGGAGTGATTAGTGCTTTGTTGGATACATATAACCAATTATTGAGTTAATTGTTGAATATGGCAGTGCACACATAGTTAATTTAATTTTTTTATTTTTGTACAATGCTCTAAAACTTTAGAATTACCCTTCCATCACCTTGAGGACATCTTAACAAATATCAAAGTTCTGCTTGCTTGTAAATATTAAATAATATGTACAGGTATTAAAATGTTCTGATTAGGCTGTATATGTTGTCACACGCCTGGCCTGTAATCCAGCTATTCTTGAGGTGAAGGTAGGAGAATCATCAGTTTGAGGCCAGCCAGGCAAAGTTAGCTTTTTGATTTATGAATCACTCTGGTTTGGGAATATTTAGATGGAATGTAAACAAATAAATGGGCCTATCAGAATGTTCCCATTTACTTATTTTCTTAAACGTTTGCAGTAGAAGAAAAAAAACAGAAAAATGAAAACCTATAGTGAAATTTATACTGAATTCTTTCAATCTAGTGTTAAGAACTAAGCAACTATGGATATATGAACTAATAAAAAGAGAGCACGATCTAGTTTATTGAGACCTCAGTATACAGCATGATTTTACATTGCTGTGCATGTACCTCTATATTACATAGTGAATATCACAGTCACATATGAGATCCATACTCACCCAAGCTGTATGTTTAAGTTCTAGAACTTATTTAGTGTGTTTGTGTGTCCTTGAGCCTGAACTCATGGCTTGAGTTCTGTCTTTGAGCTTTTCTTGCTCAAGGCTAGAGCTCTATCATTTGAGTCACAGCTTCAGCTTCACTTTCAGCTTTTGTAGGGGAAGGGAGAGTGGGAAGAGGGGAGGCAGTTGGTGGTTAATGGAAGCTAAGAGTCTCATGGGCTTTTCTACCTGAGCTGGCTTCAAACAGCCTTCTGAGTTGTTAGGATTACAGGAGTGGGCCACTGGCACCTACCTGAACATACTTATTTTAAACTTGAAAGTTTTGTACCCTTGATTAATATGCTGCCATTTCCCCCATCCCTCAGTCTTTGACAACCTTTGTCTACTCTATTTCTTTCTGTCAGTGAAATCGTGCTATAGTAGAATTGTTGAAGAATTCAAAATTCCATGCTTTGGAAACATTAGTGTCTGAATAATTATGATGGCTATTTACCAGTATAATATGGATTTTAAGGAAATAAGAAACATACCAGAGTATAAAATCCTAGCAATGGCAAAACTTCTTGTGTTGTCATGGGAAAGAAACGTATACTCTTTTATTATATTTCCTGGTTGGTAAAAAGGAGACAGTGGTTCCCATTTCTAGAAATGGTCAATGAATTAAATGAGATAATACATGTAAGAATATTCACCTATATCCCTTTGGCCTATCTCTTCTTTTTATTTATTTGCTTTTTCATGTAGGCACTGGGGCCTGTGTACTGTCCCTGATCTTTTTTGCTCAAGGTTGACACTGTGCCACTTGAACCATAGCTCCACTTCTGGCATTTTGGTGTTTAATTGGAGATAAGAGTCTCAAGAGACTCTCCCTTCCTGCACTGGAACATGATCCTCTCATCTCAGCTTCCTGAGTAGCTAAGATTACAAGTGTGAGCTACCAGCTCTTAGCTATAGATATTTTTTAGTCTTTGCTTTATGCCCTTGCATATGTTTTTCTCCATTTATCTGTTCACTTTTCTACTTAAAAACAAAATATTTCCTCTTAGCATTCTATTTTCAGTTGTGGGGACTTTCTAGGAGCTGTCCTCATCTTAATGTAAGATTACATGGTCTTGACAGCACCAAGCAACAGGATTTTATGAAATGAAAAAGTGCTTTTGTACTGCCTGAAATTTTTGACTTTAGTATTTATATTGTTCTACCACATTTGCTTGGTGAGCATTTGTTAAAGATTTGAGAGCTGGCTTCACTCAACAGAAGCTCATTTTTAATATGAATAATGCCCTAGTGTTGGTTACAGAGGGAGATCGCACTTTCTACTCAGTAGAAGCATGGTTTTCATCTTCCATGGATGTCTCGGAATATTTATATCTGCTCTGGTTAAACACAGCTGTCAGAAGTTCTCAAATACTGTGCACCTGGGCACATTGCAATTGCTGGCACCAACCTTGCAGCAGTGTCTTCCATGTTGCGACTGTGTTAATGTATTATGTTCAGGGCACTCACCTCTTACCTGTTCTGGAGTGATGGAGTTGAAATACAGCTGGAGGTCCCATGGGGAGCATGAAAATGAGCAGAACAAAGAATGGTTGCAAATTGTTTGCAGCCTTATACAAATGGGATTCTTTGAGATATAGGAAAATCTGAGTTTGGAAAAATACAAAAATACCTTGGAGTTCTATATTAGGCCTTTCTGTATTGTAATAGGAAAATTCCTGAGTCTGGGTTTAAAGAGAGGAGGAGGGAGGGAGTGAGGGAAGGAGGGAGGGAGAGATGGGGTAGATTTAATTAGCTCTGTCTTGGAGGTTGAATATGCAAAACAGCATGTTGCCTGTTCGGTGATCCCCATGTCACCTCCTGCATCACGTTGTGGAGGGTGGCAGAACTTTTGTGAAAGGTTACACAGTGAGGCAGGAAGCTTGAGAGGGAGAGGAACTAAGTAAGGCAGCACCAGGCTTGTTCTTCTACAGCAACTCCTTCTTGAAAATTAACCAAGGTCCCATGAATCACATCAAAATTCTTACTTTTTTTAATTTATTGCTAAGGTGATATACAGAGGGGTTACAGTTACACATGTAAGGTAGTGAGTACATTTCTTGTCAAACTTATTACCTCCTCTCAAAATTCCTTCTATTGGCAGCCATCTCAGATTGGCTCAAGTGGTAGAATGTTTTTAAAAAAATGGAAGTATAAAGACCTTTGTTATCTGAACAATACAATACCATTTTTCTTGAAGTTTTGACTTGTCTTTAGACAATAATAAGTTTATGTTATCTAGCATTTTTCCTTTTACCCTCCTATCCTCTTTTTTTTTCTTTTTTGTATTTACACACCCTCTGTATTAAGACAGAATCCTCTGGAAACATGGCTGTAAAGATACTGCCATGGTATGATTTAAAGATTTGGGAAGATATGCCTATCCTCATTTACTTTTTCCTCAGAAAAGATTTCATTGACAAGCAGCTGCCAAAGAAACCAGAGATGTTAAGTGTGGTGAAAAAGTAAAAACGGAGTTAGTCAATTATTTGACAAGGAACGCTTCTGCATTCCTGGCTCAGATTTCCTTATTACATTAAATGCAGGATAGATCTGTTTGGCAAAGATTTGAACTCCTTTGGCATATGAAATAGCATAATTTTACCTGGAGCAAGCCTGTGAAAATCTTACTGTGTTCAAACGTTTCATTTTCCTCTTTTTACCACAATATAGCATTGCTGGCAGATGGCAGCACTTGGATCATATTGAATTTGGCAAATTCTCATAAGAATCTTCAAAAATTTTTAATATGTGCATGTGAAAAAAATACAAATCTGATGTAGTTCTGCCAAAGTGGTAGAGTTGTAGGCTACATTTTTCTTATTTTAATACTACTTCACTTTAAGCTGTAATAGGGTAGATGTCTAGGAAAAGAAAGGAAAGCAATATTTATTCACTATGCACATACTTTTAAGGATGTAATAACCTATCGTCTTCGACATTTATAAATGCATCCAAAAAGTAGCAATCCTATGTTTTTGTTAAAATAAGATCAATGTCTCATGGTTTATTTCAGTCTTTAACCATTTATCTTTAGGTTCCCTGTGAGAACTCAAAATGATTAGAACCAGTGATTTACACATGGATATTGTTTCAAATCACCTCATTTTCCTTCTGCAAATACTGGATTCGAAGTGAAGACCACTGAATAAGTTTCTAACAGAGGCTCACTGGGTCTATAGGAGATGAAAACTCTGATAAATAGGAACCAGCAGACAAAAGTTACTATACGTTCAATTTTGAACAAACTTATGGTATCATAAGGTTCCATTGAAACAGAGTCTACTAATAAGAAGACAAAGACTAATTTACAATCAGGGTTAGAATAAGGGTCTTGGTTTCTGCTGCTGAAAACTCATTAAAACTATAGAAGTAACTATTTTTGGAAAGCCTGGAAGAAATCTGTGGACTTTGTGTGAATAGTCATTTGGGGAATCATGCTTATTAACAGATGCATTTTTCCCCTTTAACCAAACAGACTGGAGATTATATTAAAATTTAATCACTAATATCTTCTTGGGCATGTATGTCCAATGTCTCATGGCTTAGTTTTTCAGAGGTCTCCAACCTAGCCAATGGCCTTTGCTGTTTTCTCAGTTGGTGGGATCTTTCTAAAGAGAAAGCTTGCTTACACCAAGCTGAGCTTGGCTCTGTTGCTCTGACTCCATGCGGCTGCTCTTTCTGCACACAAAGAGGGCAATTCTCTTACTCAGCTATGGCATGTGTTTTGCTTTTTCTTTCCCCTCGTCATATGGCTTCTTGATGTCCATCCATTTTATAATAATCCTTAAAGCCAATTAAATATGTGAGGGTCAAACATCATATTCTTATAAACTGACCAAAAAACACACCCTTTTGTAGCATCACTTGTGTAAATTCACACATATTACAAGAAGGATAATTAATTTTATTTCAGAATATTTATCCATATGGCACACATGAGCAAGAATTCACAACAAAGTAGAATCACTCTCTGTTATTTGATAGGACACAGAAAAAAATATTCTGTTACTTTAATATCTAATTCTTATTGTTATGTCCATTGTGAAAGAAATTTTTTACCAAGAACCAATGCCAATGAAAGAATACAAAGAAATAGCTTTCAGGACCAGAAAGCATTACTAAAAGGAATTCTGCAATCAACATAAACTACTTTTTTAGTTAGTCACATTCACTTAGACAGCCTATCTTATGTCTGAGTATCCTTCCTCTCATACTCATGCACTGTTTAAATTCAGCATGTGCAAAGTAGAAACATATTTTTTAACCTTTAAATACATACCCTTTTCTGTTTACCAGCTTAGTATGTGGTATTTCTACTTATGCTGGCACTATAGCCAGAAACTTGGGCATTTTCTAGTTTCTTCCTCGTTCTGATCCTCATAGCTAAAACCTGTTACTTCTGCTTCCTTAATGATGCCAGATATGTCTCCTCTACATCATTGTCATTTTGAGCACCCTGTTGCCACCTTACAAGGATTAACTCAGGAGCCCTATTTGTAGTACTCTATTCCCTCTAGTTTTTCTTTTCTTCTTTAGTTTACGTCTAAAATGCAGACCTGACAATGCCATTTTCTTGCATGTGACTTCCTCTTTCCTCCCCTTTTCTGGCCTGAGAGGCTCTCTCTGACCTGAATTCCACCTACCTCCACACCTGTTGCATCTTTTCAACTTAGATTCTCACCCTGTGTGTTTCTAAGCAGGGTGTTGCTGCATTTTCATGGTGATAGTTTCATTCATAGTACTGACCTCTATATGGAAACTGATGTAGTCCCTTCTCTGTCATAGCCACATTTTTTAAAAACCCTCATCAGAAATAGGTGCCATCCCTGGGGAGAACCATCAAGCATGACCTGCTTTCCTTTCATTCCATACCTAACAATCTACTTTTCAGGTTTCTTTGAAGGCTTAGTGTAGGATGATCTTCCCTTTGAAGCTTTCTTTGTGCCCCTGCCCCCTCCCCACTCCTAGTTTCTGTGACACCTTGTACATATTTTGTTTCTGGAATTCTCAGTTTATACTCTAATCATCTTTGTCTAGTCATCTCCTCAAAAATCTCTCAGATCCCTGAAGACAAAGGTAGCATTATGTCCCCAGTGTCTCTGTCAATGGGAGCGATCTCCATTTGATGAATCATTTGACCCCTACTTACCTGAATCTATTAGAGAAGTATAAGAGAGGGTAATCCACAGAAAGAGAAAATACCAATTAACAAAAATTAGAAGGCATACACAGCTAGGTATTCACTGACTAGAAATTATTATTATTCATGCATGAGAAAGCTAAACATAAGTCTGAATGGATTTAACAGTAGCTAGCTATCATCCTGATTCCCATCCATTACATAATTAAATGCAATCTGCTAAATAACACCACACAAATCACTTTCTGTGGCCCAAAATTTCCTTCACAAATTACAAATAATATGACATTGGCATCTCTCCTTATCCATTCAGTACATTCCTGCAGTGAAAAACAGTACGTATTATTAAATTCTGTTCTATAAATCTCATGAAGATTCTTAGGAAAAATACTCATAATTTTCATTAAATATAAGCTGGATTCTAATGTTCCTAAATCCACTATTATATTGTAACCTTAAATGTATAGCATTATATATGTATGTATGTATATAAAAGTATGTATATGTATATATATGGAATCTTTATAGCAAAGGTAGTTTTAAATTTAACCACATGCACAAATGTGCTTGTTCTCACTTAAAATCTCTCCACCCACATTGCTTACTTCTAATTTTTGTTTCTATAATTACTGATCAACAAAGCAGCAAGAGTAAACTTATATCTATAACACAAGGAAATGTTTTCTAGTTCCAAAACAGTTTAGTATCTAACCAGGTTTCTACATTTCATTCCTTATAGACCAAAGGACTCAGCTTAGATAATGATTCACCTACATATTATTCCATTTTGCAAACAATGTATAAAAAGGTGCCAAGTTTGCCTTTGCCACAGTTCCATAAGCTATGGAAAATGTAATTTATCTGGCTAAGTTAGAATGCAAATCTACATTACAATTTCTGATTCAGCCAAAGTTGTAAGCATATCATACATAATATTTGATTGATTAACTTAATGATTGTGAAATATTAAGTTGCAAATCAGAGTTAACTGTTTTGTGGCCTTTAAATAACATTTGGTCTTACAATATGCACCAATGAACTTAGCCTCCGTATGCCATTATTTATTTCAGGGAAGAAATTGTTTAATGAGTTTAAAGAAACTGCCAGAAAGGTTGCCATACATCACCTTAATAATACCCACACAATTGTATTAAAAACAAGATACTGCCAGAAATTTATCTCATAGAGAAAATTATGGCTTCCCCTTAAGCAGACATGTAGCATTTAGTTCTTGTGATATACTCTGTAATAGCTCTACTGAAGCAGGAAGAAGAAACTATGAGAACAAGAAAAATGAATGTATCAAACAAGAAAAAGAAATGTATCAAAACCAGTTTTTTTAGCCCCAAAAGTCTCAAATGTAAGCCCTCAAAACAATAAAAATCTTCATTGATCACTTATCCACAGATATTTGTTTTCAAATAATTTTCTAAATAAAGTTGTACTTCTTCCAGGTGTTGGCGGCTCTTGCTTATAATCCTAGCTACTCAGGAGGCAAAAAGTCTGTGAGACTCGTCTCCAATTAACCACCAGAAAACCAAAGTGTGTCTCCAAGTGGTAGAGCACTAGTCTTGAGCAAAAAAAACCTTAGGGACAGCACTGAGGCCCTGACTTCAAGCCCCATAACACACACACACACACACACACACACACACACACACACACACACACACACACACACGATCTACTTTTTTTCTAGTTAACTGTGACAAATTGTGTCAGTATGAACCATTTCATGTTAGCACATATAAAATATGTGCGTAGGCTGTTCATCAGCAATGATAGATCTAATATGTAGATATTTACTTTTGTCACTAAAATCTTTATGAAGCTCTAAAAATTTGCTGAAGTCAATAAAGATAGTTCAGGTAAAAATAACCTTTAAAAGTGCATTTTTATTTTTTTTTTGGCCAGGCATCGGTGGTTCACACCTATAATCCTAGCTAATCAGGAGGCTGAAATCTGAGGATCACAGTTCAGAGCCTGCCTGGGCAGGAAAGTCTGTGAGATTCTTATCTCCAGTTAACCGCCAGAAAACCAGAAGTAGGGCTGTGGCTTAAGTAGAAGAGTGCTAGCCTTGAGCTGAAGAGCTCAGGGGCAGTGTGCAGGCTCAAAGTTCAAGCCCCAAGACTAACAACAAAACAAAACAAAACAAAAAACAGTGCACTCTTTTTTAAAGTTGAAGATATAGGAACCAGATAAGCATAATATATTTGTAAATTTCTATAAATGGTTAATTACCTGCATATGCAATACAGTTCTACTCATTGGAGTTTATTATATAAATCTCATTCTGGAGATTTATGTATATCCCATGCTTATACTTTAGAGTTAAATTAATTTATCTTATCTATCAGCTATTTAATTTGTCATCCTATGCAAAGCTCTTTTAAAAATCTTTGTTTTCATCTTATAGAAATTTATTCATACTTTGATGCTGTCTTGACCAAGTAAAATTGTGATGCCAAATGTACCAAGTTGTTCTCTTTAAAATTAGATACTTCAAGCTAATGTATTTGAACTACTCTGCTCTAAAGCAGAGAAAGGAAAATGCTGGTGAGAGATTGTATCTTCTGTTTTTTCTGAAACCTGGCTTTATGCTAACATGCTCACTAGACTTTCCCAGATGAAAATGATACATGTATAATATGATTTCTCTACTCTGAATATGGAGGTTTAATAACATGAATACTTCATAAAAGAAATACAGATGTTAAACGACAATTTGATCCTATTATTCTTGTGGCTTTAGCAATCTTTAGAGCACCAAAATGGGAAGGGAAAGGGAAACAGCTGAGAGACAACTAGAGAGAGAATGAAAGTGACACATGATAATTTTTTTCTCTTATTTTGAAATTTATCATTAGCAACCCTGACTCAAACCTAGTATTCTTCTGACTTCAAATATGAGATGTCTTCCCATGATTTTGTTCTCTCCTGTCATGTTTGAAGGAAGAGATGAGACCAGTCAATATGTATTGTATGTATGAACGGATATGTCAAAATGAAATCTTCTTGTACACCTAATTGATGCTAATAAAAAATGGGAAAAAACTAAGTGATACATTGGAAATATGTGTCATTGTTATCATAATAAATTTAGTCCTTCAAATAGATTAATGATAGTTTGTTAGAAAAGATTGTGTGTGTGTGTGTGTGTGTGTGTGTGTGTCTGTCTGTCTGTCTGTCTGTCTGTCTGTCTGTGTCTGCGTATCTATCTGTGTTCGCTGGTCCTGAGCTGGAACTCTGGGTCTGGGTGCTGGTACTTCCAGCTTTTTGGTTTATTGGGGATAAAAGTCTCACAGATGCACTTTTCTGCCTGGGTTAGTTTCTGTGATCCTCAGATCTCAACGTCCTGAGTAGTTGGGATTACAGGCATATGGGCCCTTGCTCATCAAAAAGATAATTTTAATTAGTGTACTTGCCTTACATATGAAACTGTAATCTCTCTGTACTTCACTTTGATAATAAAGAAGAAAAAAAAGATAAATTTATAAATTGCCAACCAAGTTGGAAAGAAAAGGAAAAAAGTCATTAGAAAAAAGTAGAAAGTTTGGCTATAACTTGCTTATATATCAATAATAGTCATAATATACAGGACACAGACTCCTTTGGACCCAAAATATAAAATAATGTGAGGTGATTTCACAATGAATGTGGAAAAGGAACCTACACAGAATATAAAAGTTTTTAAGCATAAAAGTAGACATTTCCTTTTGTCTAAATATAAATATAGACTGAAAATACCTGTTTCCTTTTTAATTTAACACAAAAATTTAGATCTAATGGACTACCATATCATAACCCAAGAGATAGATTGGTACAACATAAAATTCCAAACCAAACTCAGGTTTACATAATAGTATGAATATATTGAACTTATTAACTGAATGAGATTGAGACAAACACAAAACTAAATAAAATAACTTTCATATGACAGTTCAATTTTAGTATATTCGTGATGTATGGTTTTGCATCTCCAATATAACCATCATATATTGATAATTTAAATAATCATTCTTTTAATAGTAGATGTTCCACTGGAGCAATTTTTCTTTTTCATATATAATATTATGAGGTTTTGTTTAGGAAAATTTCCTAGAAACACCTTCACTGGATTAAAAAAAAAAGACCAGGAATATGGGTTTGGGCTTTTAATATGCTTTTTCAGTGTATTTTATTTAACAGGAAATACATAATTAATGTCAGTTATTTCAGTTGTATAAGAACTACCATGAGTTTTCATACCCAAGAAGTCTAGGTGCTTTATAGATATTTTATTCATTTGAAGATTTACACTGGAAGTCTGTATCTTCATAAATAATATATTTACACATGTAGAGAAAGGCAGTGGATTTTGAGCCAAGCAAATTGACAGCTAGGGTAATATATTCTTTTATTACTTATTACTGAGCACATTTGTGGGAAGATAATAACTGGTATTAATTGCTATGAGTTCTTAAACATGCCAATTAAGTAGGAAATAAGCAAATATCTTGGTGAGTATTAAGATAGGCCTATTATCTTCCTTTTTTTTGCTTCTCTGATTATTTTTAAAAAGTGATTAGTATTCTCTGTATTTTAACCCATTCATTCTAAAATTTTCAAGAATTTTTTAACTCTACATAGTTTTTAACTTTTCATAGGTGAAATTATCGAAGTTGTGCCATTTAATGCCTGTATCCTGGGATGTTGAAATTGTAAAGAGTATTAAATGCCATCACATTTATATTTAGGCATCCCTTTAAAAATCACATATTTTTGCTGATTTTCAAGACAGCCTTAGTTCTGTGACCTGTTACAATCAAGATATGATGGAATCTTTGAGCCTTGGTTTCTTTTTGCCCGAAAGCACATTATTTCTGACTCTTCTGGCATGGCCCACGTGGTACAGTGCTTGCATAGCAAACTTGAGGCTATGAGTTCAATCTCTAGTACTACCATGAATGCAGGAGGAGGAAGAGGAGGAGAAGGAGGGTGACTTAGTTTTTTTGTGTGTTTTGTTTTGGTTTTTTGGCCAGTCCTGTGGCTTGGACTCAGGGCCTGAGCACTGTCCCTGGCTTCTTTTTGCTCAAGGCTAGCACTCTGCCACTTGAGCCACAGTGCCACTTCTGGCCGTTTTCTGTATATGTGGTGCTGGGGAATTGAACCCAGGGCCTCATGTATACAAGGCAAGCACTTTTGCCACTAGGCCATATCCCCAGCCCAGGAGGGAGACTTAGAAGAGAGGAGGAGAATAAATGATTCAGGATTCTAAGAGCTTCCAAGAATTCTATTAGCCAGGGGATGAAGGTGTGACTAAAGCAAAACACACAGAGAAAACCTTTCTGATGCTCTGGTACATTCTCTGTTGTAACCCAAATTATGTGAACACTGATATTCTCTTTATTATTTTTTAACTGTACTTAATTTTATTCTGTTTTGTTGACTGTTACTGTAGCTTACTTTATTCTCTTTTATTGACTGAGATATAAACTCAGGACCTCATCATTGCTAAACAGACATTCCACCCCTGAGCCACACTTTCAGCTTGTTTTGCACTGCTTATTTTGAGATGGAGTCTTGCTTTATGCTTTAGTTCCTGTACCATTTTTCCACTTCCCATCAAAACCGAGATGTCAGGTGTGTACCACCAATGCTCAGCTTCTTTCTGTTGAAGTGGAATCTCATAAAATTTTCTTCTTTATGACCCTACTGACCTGGAGCCACAATTGTCCCGATCCCAGTCTCCCACATAGCTGAGATGACAGGCACACAAAACTGTACCCAGCTGTTGGTTGAAATGAGCATTCATGTATCAGTCTGGACTGACCTTAAACTCTCAACCTCCAAAGCTCAACCTCTCAAGAAGCTACAGGCACGAGCCACTGGCACCCGTCCAGCCTTTATTATTTTTTTTTAAAGTACAGTCTCACTAACGTTTTAGCCTGAGCTGACCTGGAATTATGATGCACTCATCTCTACTTCCCATGTAGTAGGAGTAGGAATTTTTTGGCACTCCTCTCAGCAAATGGCATATGACTTTATGACATGTCTGTGTATGATAGCCAAAAGAAGTACTTTAATGAGTAAATAGAAGATGTGTTGTCATGGTAGACTGTAGCATCATTTTTGAAGAAACTTATCTGTGAAGGGTTAAATGAAAAAAGCCAAAAACAAAATTTAGAAGCAAGAGAGATTTTTAACTGTTCACTATTGTGTGTCTTCTTGTATTTAATGACCCACATTTTCCCTTCCAGGATGATGGCAGGAGCTAGGTCCAAGGGTAAGCAAGGAAGGTTCTTCACTGATAACTAATAGAATCAGTCACTAATTACTCTCTAGAGGATACAGGAGTAGGTTGGGAATTTCAAGCAAACGTACAAAACAGTATAAATTTCTTCAAAGGATTTTCCAGTTAGAAGAGGTAAAAATATTAATTTCATTTGCAAAAGAAATTTATGAAGAGAATTTTGTTTTAAAGATCAGCAAATTCTGAGGTCTACTGTCTATCCAGACTATTAGAAACCTTGCATTTTATTTTTTATTTTAATTATTTTTTAAAATGTACTTATTTATTGTCAAAGTGATATACAGAGGGGTTACAGTTTCATATGTAAGGCAGTGAGTACATGTCTTATCAAACTTGTTGCCTCCTCCTTCATTTTCTCCAATATTCCCCCTTCCCAACACCCCCCCCCCAGGGTACAGTTGGTTTATATAGCATTTGTCTTATAAGTATTGCTGTTGCATTGGTTTGCCTTTTACACTCTGTCTCTCGATTTTGATGTTCCCCTTCCCTTCCCTAGTTCTGATAAACATATATACAATAGCCAGAGTGCCAAAATGAGCTACAGTGACATCCAGGGTAAAACCATGGGGAAGAAAGACAAAAGAAAAAGGCATAATTCCAGATGGTACATTGAAAATAACAACAATAATGATAAACCATTTATTTCAACAAGTTGGAGTTCATTTCACTTAGCATCATCTTATATGTTCATATGTACTAGCTATTGAGCTATTGTGATCTTCTGCTATGACTATTCTAGACATGTACTAATTATTACTAATGAGGGAAACCATAGAGTCTGTTTCTTTGAGTCTGGCTCACTAAATACTATTTTTTCCAAGACTTTCTATTTCCTTATAAATGGGGCAATGTCATTCTTTCTGATGGAAGCATATTATTCCACATATTTGCCACATTTTTTTTATCCATTCATCTACTGAGGGGCATCTGGGTTGGTTCCATATTTTAGCTATGGTAAATTGCGCTACAATGAACATAGTTGTGGCTGGTAGCTTTAGTGTGGTCTTGCTTATTTATAATCCTTTGGGTAAATGCCCGAAAGCGGGGTTGCTGTGATAGCAAAATGCCCCCAGTGGTATCGTGACATGGAACTATCTTACAGCTGCCAATCAGGCTGCCACTAAGTTGAATCCTGCCCCCTCTCCCATTTTGGTTCTGTCTCTCCCTTTGTTTTTATTCCTGTTTTGCCTCTGCACTGTCTTAGACCATGTTAATCCAATGAAATCACAAAAAAAGATCATTTGCTAACCTCTTTCTAAAAGTCTAAAATAGAAATTCAGCTGTGTTTCCATCCTAATTGAATCTCTCCTCCCTCTGGCATATGACTTTATTTTCAAAGGACAGACTCCACAGAGATGCTAATTTTGCCAGTCATTGAAATGGTCTCTGCTTTACCGTACACGCATTATAGTATTCTAAATGCCCTGATAGAGAACAAAGACACAATAACAATTATTTTTAATATACTTATTGTCTTTATTTTTATGGAGCTCCCAAACTTTCTGAATAAGGTATACAAAATCAAATAAAGGTAGTATGGTAAAAAAAAATTTTAAATAAAACTATTTTTTTCTTCACAACAACAGAAGAAAACTGGCATTTGTTTTATTTTCAACATGATCTTTATTTTGTTAAACCTTTATTTTTCTCATATGATATTTTGTTCAATGGCATTTTCTTCATGCTGTGCTATGTTCCCTCAGTTATAAGAAATATTGATAAGGTTTTTTTTAATACCAAGTGTGTGCCAGTTAAATTTGCGAATAAGCTAGAATGAATTGGTATGTGGTAAAGACAAAGATGCTGTTAATTAAAAGATAAGCCAAGAAAATATGTTATTTTGTTCTGGTGATTTGAAAAGCCAGATGTCGAAAGACATACTCTGTTCTTAAGAGAATGTATTTGGAATTAACTTTAGTTCCCTCACAGTTTTATGAACCATACTTTTTTCTCTTTTGACAGGAGCTATAACAAGTTACATAAAGCAATACATCTGAGAAAATTCCCCCACCTTTTTTTTTTTTATTGTTGTTGGTTCTGGGGCTTGAACTCAGGGCCTGGGCTCTGCCCCTGTGCCCTTTTGCTCAAGGCTAGTGCTTTGCCACTTTGAGCCACAGCTCCAGTTCTAGTTTTTGAGTGGTTAGTTGGAGAAAAAAAAAATCTTGCAGAGACTTTTCTGCTGGGGCTGGCTTTGAACTGTGATCCTCAGATCTCAGCTTCCTGAGCAGCTAGGATTACAGGTGTGAGCCACACTCTTATGCTGTTCCCACTTTTTAAAAATTAATGATGTTGTTTATTAAAGTCTTTCCCCAAGGAGACAAATCAATCCCTCAGCATGTACGCGTAGCATCTCTAATGTAAACACTCCCTTAGTAGTCATTTTCCCAAACATAAGAAAATGGTGCTAGGATTTGCATTTTATCTATTAAGATAATTATCTGCATTCATTATGCTTTACCTTAACCTAAATTCTTATAGTGCATTTTGGACTCCAACCTGCCAGGTTTTTGAGCAGCTGAATGACTGTTACAGCTGTAAAGCTTATTGTTATTATCCTTGTTGATGGTGCCATCTGTCAGAAACAAAAGCAAAGATGAAAATCTCATTGGAGCCACAAAAGACTCTCTATCGCTTAATGTGTCTTATGTGGAGACACATCTATTCTGGGGGAAAATTAATGCTCTCTGTTACTTCACTGCAGATGGGGAACCCAAGGAGATTTCACCACCACCCACCCTCGGCCTGTGGTGAAAGTGAAGCTCTTCACAGAAAGCACGGGAGTGCTGGCCCTGGAGGACAAAGAGCTGGGCAGGGTGAGTTCCCACAGTAGCACAGTGCTAACTTGATACACGGGTAAGGTGGCCATGGAAGCAGTATTTGAGCTTTCTGTGTATATGAATTACACATTACCAGTTCATTGTAATTTCCCATAAATCCACCTGTGGCTCCAAATTGCTAATAATAATTGTGTACAAATTAGACAGTGTTATGGTAGGCTTTGCAATTAGGAGTACCTGTGAACTCCATCATTCATCTTATACATGTGCTTCTCTGGCCAGGAATGTGAATGGATATAAGTTAACACATGAATTGAAACCCCTTGTACAACTACTTAAAGATAATTTTAAAATTAAAAAAAAATGAGTGTGGTATGAACCAGTTTATCCTTCCTGATGAAAAGCTATTCTCCTTCCTCTTCTTCCTCCTCCTCCTCCTCCTCCATCCTTAAGTTATTGTACAATGGAGTTGCCATTTAACAAAACTATTTATGAATATAAGGCATCTTGATCAATGTTACCCTTTTAAGTATTCTCACATACCTCCCAACTTAACCTTTTCCTCACTTTTCTTAATTTTGTAGAATATACATTGAATTGTTGACTAAGTTCTCTTTTCTTTTTTTTTTTTTTTTTTTTTTTTTTTTGCTGGTCCTGGGCTTGAACTCAGGACCTGGTGCTGTCCCTGAGCATCATTTTGTTCAAGGCTAGAGCTCTACCACTTGATCCATAAAACAACTGCCAGCATTTTCTGGGCAGATTATTGGAGATAAGAATCTCATGGACCTAGACTGACTTCTCATGCTAGGCTGACTTCAATCTGTAATCCTCATATCTCAGTGTCCTGAGTAACTAGGATTACCCCAGCAACCGACTTTCTCCTCCTCTTTTTATGTCCATTGTGTTTAGCCAAATTACAGAGTATCTCTAAAGAACATCTCTCTCCCTCTCTCTTTCTCTCTCTCTCACCTCTTCTTTGTTTCTCATGGGAATATCTTTCTCACACATTCTTTTTTTTTTTTTTTTGCCAGTCCTGGGCCTTGGACTCAGGGCCTGAGCACGATCCCTGGCTTCTTCCTGCTCAAGGCTAGCACTCTGCCACCTGAGCCACAGCGCCCCTTCTGGCCGTTTTCCATATATGTGGTGCTGGGGAATCGAACCGAGAGCTTCATGTGTAGGAGGCAAACACTCTTGCCACTAGGCCATATTCCCAGCCCCTCTCACACATTCTTAAACACTCATTTTTTGCCCCTTACTCTCATCCCGTCATATATAGTATATATTTATAGGATCCAATGTTCTCCACTATGGCAGTAAAAACATCATCATTAGATAGATTAGAGGGACTGGGAATGTGGCTTAGTGGTAGAATGCTTACCTTGAATGCATGAAGTCCCGGATTTGATTCCTCAGGATCACATAAACAGAAAAAGCCAGAATTTGTGCTGTGGCTCAAGTGGTAGAGTGCCTTGAGCAAAAGAAGCTAGGGATAGTGCTCAGGCCCTGAGTCCCCAGGACTGACCCCCCCCCCCAAAAAAAAAAAGAAAAGAAAATGAGGAGGAGGAAGAGGAGGAAGGAAGAAGAAAGAAGGAAGAAGATAGATTAACAATTTCAGTACCACTCTGTGGGGGAAGTTTATGGACCCTCTTATGTATGAAGTAGTCCTGTCCTAAGGAGTGGGCTCTAAGCCTGTCTTCTGTGATGTACCTGTCTATCTACATGTGAAGACTACATTCTTATCTATTTTCCAGAGAGTGAATTCTCAGAATCTTCCTTGTAATTTTCTGGTGATAGATAATAGCTTTTGCAATGTCAGATGTTGAAGGATCTTAAGAAGCACTTTGTATTGGGTAAAAAAAAAAAAAATCCTCAAAATCAGTATTTCTACTCATTTCAGTTATTTGCTCTACTTCCTTTATACTTTTGGAATGTTTCCAATTCTATAGGCATAGAAACTACACACCCAAATTTCCAATTTCCTTTTCACGTATTTCCTGATTCACGTATGTGCCAGATAATTATTTAATTTGTTCAATGCTATTCTTTGATATATTTCCTGTTTTGCTACCATAATTTCTTTTTACTATGGGAAATATTGCTATAAAAATACTCTTTCTTATAGCAAAAGAACTCCTTGGAGGATTTTCAGACTTCAAGGTCCCAAACTTTCCTTTCGTTTAGGGCCTATCCAAGAAGGAGTACTTTATGCTCTATGGAGGGTATAATAAACTTCAAACTGGGTTGAAAACCGTTGGTACAAATCCCATCATGAATACTAAGATGTACACACTAGGAGGAAATGCAACCCCACCCCCCAAAAAATAGACCTTGGCAAACAGAGAGCTGAAATGATGTTTCAGCCTTAAGGAGGCACTGATCTGTTACAGGGTATGTTCTTTGGCAAATGGTGGACAAGCAGATTTCATCTCTAGATGGCAGATGCAAGTACCTATTTATGGACATGAAGGTGGCATATGGAGATATTTTTATCTGAATTGATGGCCAACTTTCCACCAGGTATCAGGGAATCACTGGAGGGAAAACAGGGATTTTTCCAAGGAAACAATTACCAGTATGTCGTAGCGAAATCACAACATAATATTGTCCTGAAATAGAAGATTTGCCTCACATAACCATTTAAAAGTCAAAATAACAATCCCATCTTTTTCTTGGCAGTGTAGTTTCCATTTTGTCTTTCAGAATAAATTATCGAATACCCTGGTGTGGTCAACTATTTAACTCCCTGAATGGTGTTCCTGCATACAAAAGAAATTTGTGGGAGGTTGAACATAGTATTTATCTAGCTAGTATTTATCTAGAAGTGTTTTATATATACTTTTCCCCCCTAATTTGGGACAAAGACTTTCTCTGTAACCAAAGATGGCTACAAACTTTGAATCTTTCTGCCTTAGTGTCTTAAATGTTGGGATTATAGGTGTATACCACCATGTTCAGCATTGAAGACCTTTCTGAGAGCTGGTGGAGAAATAACTTATTGTCTATTCCTACCTAGCTTTGTTGTCACATCAGGAAGATGCTACAAACAGGAAGACGTTGTTCTTCCACCCCAATGGAAACTGAACACGGGGAAGCATACAAATCAGAAAAGCTATTTTCCTATATAATTCAATAGAGTCAGAATATCTTTTTTTTCAATTTGATTTAATAATATTGACTACAGCCAATGGTTCAAGTTTATTCATCCCTTGGATACACATTTTGCAAAAAAAAATACTATTAAATACTATTAAAATTAAGATTTTTCACTTTATGGATTGTCTAAACTTTTTTTCCCTAAGAATCTGTTCCTACGGTGTAATGGAATTGCTCATACCTAATTTGTCTGAATGAGAGTTACTGTGTTTCTTTCATAAAAGTAAATACTATATGGAAACAGCAGGAGGTAGTTCATTTCTAATACATTTTAAGTATTAGGATTAATTAGCCGAACTGGAGTGATTATCCTTTGAAAGAGAAGTATTATCTTTCAGGA
The DNA here is from genome assembly GCF_023159225.1 of Perognathus longimembris pacificus. NCBI lineage: Eukaryota > Metazoa > Chordata > Mammalia > Rodentia > Heteromyidae > Perognathus > Perognathus longimembris. The sequence continues at coordinate 130,846,449 of NC_063162.1, read as the reverse complement.
AATTTGTTACATCTTATTGTGGCAAGTATGTTAGCATATATGTTTATCTACATTTTTAAAATCAAGTCCTATTTTTAGTTTGCTTTGTTGCACACCAGAGTAATCCTCTCTGAGGAGTTATCAGAATGTGCATGTTTTTGTTTCTGAAACTTACTAAGAGACAAACTTTGTTATGATTTGTCCAACAATCTGACTTCTCGGGAAAACACATCTCGGGAACTCTAGTCAGTCTAACTTTTTTTATTTCTCTTCTTTTCCAAGATACATTATTTTTATTTGTAACATTCTGAACTTACATAGAACTACATAGAATTTTATGTCTCTTTGTAACTTTCTCACTTATTTTAATATTTTTAAGAACTTCATTAATTCCTCAAGCCAAAGATAGCATGTTTAACTAAATAGCTAGTACATAGGATGGGGAATAAAGATTAAAACTTTTATTGAGTAATGTTTACAAATAAGGATTCAGCTACATTGATGAAAATCACTTTAGGTCATGCATTAACTCTGATGAAATTTATATTTGAGTATTTCAAAAGAATTGCCAGCATTAGAGAAGCTGGTAGTGAACTCTTAGTCACAAATATTTTCTCCCAGATGAAATCAAAATTTAATATCCAATTTTATTAACATACCACTAGGCAATTGCTGGTTGAGCTAGCAAATTCACAACAGTTGCTATGAAATGGAATGGGAATTCTGTTCTATTTCATGTATGTCTAAGTCAACTCACTGTACACAGGAGACCCTTATTTTTGTTGTTCTGAGGAAGTACAGCTTTTCTGAAACTGAAAATCACAGAAAAGATCTCTTTCTCCCTTAAATCCTTTCACCTGTAAATTACTTACTGAAGAAAATAATAGTTAAATGTCAGTTGCAACACTAATGGCAAAAAGCAGGATATGGACAGTTGAAAAAACCAGAGAAAATCCATCTCTAGTGCAAATTCTCAACAGTTTTGTTTTGTTCTGTTTTTCTAACACCAGCTGTCTTCGGCTTATAAAAATACATGCTTTAAGGCGTGACAAGACTCATTCTGACTTTAAAGAACAGTACACACCTGGGTTTATTGTTCCTCTGGAAACTCCACTGGTCAAGCTCTGAGGACTAGGTGGCCAGCAGCTTTCCTGGAGGCAGGGAAAAACAGGCTTCAGACATACTTCTCACTTCGAGAAGAGGCTGAGCAAGCCAAGCCCTAAGTAGGCATTCTACATAGGGGTCCCTGTAGGTGACTATGGTTAAAAAAAAAAAAAAAAAGTTGACATCTCAATGTGTCATCAAAGTAAAGGAGGCTGTCCTATGTCCCAAGGAGGACAAGAGTTACATAAAGAAGCCATACTAGTCCCTTCCTCCTACCTGCCTTGACAGTTCATTGTGGCTTTAAACTATGCTCCTTACAACCTCTATGAACAATACAGCACATCTTTTGGCCTGCCTATTTACCTTTTTATTATAAAGAATCTGTTCAGATACCACTGCCCCTCAGTTTTTTGTTTGTTTGTTTGTTTGTTTTCCAGTCCTGGGGCTTGGACTCAGGGCCTGAGCACTGTCCCTGGCTTCTTTTTGCTCGAGCCTAGCACTCTGCCACTTCAGTCACAGCGCCACTTCTGGCCTTTTCTATGAAGGTGGTGCTGAGAAATCAAACCCAGGGCTTAAGCACTCTTGCCACTAGGCCATATTCCCAGCCCTCAGTTGTTTTTTGTTTGTTTGTTTGTTAGGCCACATCTGGGGCTTGGGACTCAGGGCCTGGGCACTGTCCCTGGCTTCTTTTTGTTCAAGGCTAGTACTCTACCTCTTGAGCCACAGCTCCACTTCTGGCCTTTTTCATGTATGTGGTACTGAGGAATCAAACCCAGGGCTTCATGCATGCTAGGCAAGCACTCTACCACTAAGCCACATTCCCAGCCCCACCCCTCCATTTTTGATTAGCTTATTTTCTTACTTTTGAGTTTGGAAAGATCATAATATGTAATTTATAACTCCTTTGTATTATTGTATAGGCTAAATGTTTTCCTCCCAGTTTTGACTTTCTTTTCATTCTCTTAACACAGTATTGCAAAGAAGATAAATCTATAATTTTGATTAAGACTAACTTAAGATTTTCTTTTTCTCTCATGGCTCATACTCTTGATGCTGTATCTAAGAAATCATTGCAAAACTCAGAATGCTTTGTTTTCTTCTGAGAGTTTTGTTGGTTTAGGTCTTTACACTTAAGGTTTGGTCCCATTTGTAATTAATGTTTTTGCCTACAGTTATGTATTGATTAAAGTTGTTCTTTTTGTATATGAATAACCAATTGTTCTATCACAGCTAGTGGGAAAGGATTTTCCTACTGAATTTACTCAGCACCTTTGTTGAAAAATCAAATGTCTTTTGGGTCTGTTTCTACACTGTGTATTCTGTCTCATTGATCTGTTTTATTGCCATGTCGCCAAGTACTATTCTGCCATGATTAAATTAGTTCAATAGTGTTAAAATCAGGTAGTGACAAGTCTTCCAACCTGGAGTTGTTTCCCTTCCTTTCTTTCTTTTCAAAATTGTTATCTGTAGGTACTTCATCTTACCTTACGAATTTTAGAACTGGATAGTAAATTCAGGTTAAACAGGGAGGAAGGATGGTTTTCACTGGGATTGCACTGAATCTGTAGATCAATTCAGGAAGAATAGACATTTTAACAAAGTGAGCTTTCTGATTCTCATGAACAGAGTTTATCCTTCCATTTGTTTAGGTTTTATCTAAAATAATGGCAGTTACTTAACCTTTGTAGAATACAAGACTCACATATCTTTTAGCAGATTTATTACTGATTATTTCATATCTATCTTACATCAATTGGATGGAAGAAAATCTAAGGGTATTTTATCTTTTTTTTAACCTCATTGTTGTTTTGAACAAAAATCCTAATTGTTTTAGAAAAGAGAAAGGAGATAGTGCAGAAGCAGGTAGGAGAGTCTTATATATGTACACTAGACCAAAGCTAATGCATTTGTAACCCTTCCAACCACAAAAACAAGTAACCTAGCCAGACTGGTCAGCGCCTTTTGTTTAGTCGGTAATTAAGAGCAAAACAACTAAGGGTTGGAGAATAGGTGGCATGAGGATGTTTCTCTTGCATATTGATATTACTGAGTTAGCTGCAAAATGTACTTTCTAAGCTAGTCAAACTTAAGATGGATGCTCAGCTGGATTTTCTTTAATCCATTACATTGTTGATTTTAATTTTTAATATTTATAATGAGGTGATCTATTATCTGTAATTAAGAAACAAGACCAACTAGTTCTTGCCTTGGTCTTTTTCTGTTTTATTAGTGAAATTCGAAGTTCAAAATGATACTGTAGCTCATTTATTTCAATGTCTTCATATTGAAGATAAAGAAATTGTGGTACAGAGAGGCAAAACAAATTCTTAATTCATAATGGAATCTAATGTATCATCATCCCTGTGAGAGTAAACCCTATGATGTATGTACTACCCACCTTAGGGGCACAGTCTTCCTAGCATTTTCAGACTCACAGTACACACTCAGTTCATGTTGGAAGGCTGGATGGGGAAAAAATGGACACATTTCATCTAATTCTGCTTCATTTATCCTAGACAATTGAGTAGTAGAAATTTGAATGAGTCCCTTTAAGTTAAGTGTCTGAGGTCCCCTAACCAAGTAATAAACTGGTACCAATGTAAAATAATATACAATTTGGGCCTAAAATGAAGTTTCAGTTTCTGTCATCTGTCATTTGTAATAGGAAGTTGTAGCCTCCGTAAGTCCTTTCTATGAAGTCTAAAAGAATGTATCAACCTCACAGAAACGGAGACTACAATGGTTGTTGCCATCAGCTTGGGTTTGGATTGAATGTGGAGTTGTTAGTCAGAAGGTACAAAGTTTTAATTAGGCAAGATAAGTAATTTCTAGAGATCAATTGTGCACCATTATTATATTTAGTAATAATATACTATATACTTGAAATTTGTCTTAGGCAGCAGATCTTGAATTATCTCAACAGATACCTAGAGCAATGACTGTAGGGTGAATATAAGTCACTTTGTGTAATATAAATGTACAAATTTTATTTGCTATACCTCAGTAAAGCCAAGGGCCTAAAAAGAATATCCATCTCAATTTCTTTAGCAATAGTTTAGGAAGCTAGGTACTCATTCCTTGCTAGCTTGTATTGCATAAGTCACAGGAGTCAAACATAAAGCTTTGAAATCAATGGTAGATGATTCAAATTAGCTGGTTGTTGAACATGAGGAGCTGAAATTTCTGAGACCTGTTTGCTTGTGACTTTGATTCTAGTAGTGACTCTTCCATAGTAGTCAGGAGCCCTTGAACAACTAAGGAACTTCATCTCCTTCTGCCCAGGAATCTTCTCCTCCCCAGAGCTGTATTCCTTCCACTTTCCTTTCTTAGCATCTACCTGTCTGAATTCCCTTTTTTTTTCTTTTTTGTTTGTTTGTTTGTTTTGACCAGTCCTGGGCCTTGGACTCAGGGCCTGAGCACTGTCCCTGGCTTCTTTTTGCTCAAGGCTAGCACTCTGCCACCTGAGCCACAGCGCCCCTTCTGGCCGTTTTCTGTATATGTGGTGCTGGGGAATCGAACCGAGAGCTTCATGTGTAGGAGGCAAGCACTCTTGCCACTAGGCCATATTCCCAGCCCCCCCCTTTTTTTTCTTTTTTGAAGATATGAAACTGTATTACCCACATTCTGAACCTGCTATTCCTTGTTTTTCCCCATTGTTTTAGTACCTACTGATTCATTTGCATATATATCAGATTACGCTTGAAAAGATTTTCAGTAGTCTTATCACTTTCGTATATTGTTTATGCAATGATTTCTTAGTTTCTCTGTAGATTTCACACTCAAACGACGAATCAAAATTCTCCTACACTCTTCAGAGTGCTAGCTGATTTTTTAATGTAAATACCAACAGTTATCTGTAGTTTGTAAATTATCTAGTCAAACCCAAAATATTTTACTCAAATTGCCTGTTCCATATGCTTCTATTTAAAGATACAGGTGAAAATATCCAAGATTGGACAATCTTTGTTCCTTTCTCTTTATCATCATGTTATAGATTAACAGAAATTGACTTGGCTGTAAGGATTCTTAGAGTACCTAGTGAATGAAATGTGAGGAACAAAGGTAAATTTGTTCATATAATTTTTGCATAATAAATAAGAGAGTAATGTGTTAGATTGGGAGGAGATGTGCAATTGAAAGTGTGTATTGTTATCTTGAAGTAATTTTTCTTAGGGCTTCTTAACTTCAGTGTCAACTTATTTACATAACAAGATAATGCCAGCCTTTTTAAGGGTGATGTGGGAATTAATTTAAATTTCACAAAGCACTCTGAGACACTCAGTTGAAAGGGTCTTCATAAATGGCAGGCATTATTATATCCAGGGTAGTACAAAGAAACATAATGAAGTGGCTCATGCAGTGTCCTCTAATAGAAACTGTATTAGAAAGTAAATGTAAAGGTTACTACAATTCATAATTTATGGCCGATGGAAGTACATCAAGAATAATAATGATACTTTCTTATCTTAATAAGTCTTGCAAAACACAGATTTAGCTATGATAGACTATACCATTCCACCCATGGAGAAGTATGAAATCAATACTTTCAAGCCATAAAAGTGATATGACATATAAAGATGTAAAAAGGCCAATATCTATAATTGATCTGTGAAAGATATAACAACTGGCATACTTAAGTCTTTTAAGCTCTTTAAAAGATGTTGAAGTTATTTTTAATTATTTTAAATGGTTTTATATAGTATAAGAAATAACAAAGTTTAAATTTATTAAACTAAAGTAAGAGAAAAACTATACATTTTTTACAAGATTCTTCGCGTAATCTTTTAAGAATGTGACAGAAGTAAGCACATAACTCACAAGACAGCAGGAAAAGCTAATGATAGACATTTAAATGGAAGGACAACTTTAAATCACACACTTAGCAGAAAACATTTCAAAAATTAAGTTTCCTTTTAAATCAAATCATAGCTTCTCCTGTCTACATATTAGTTTCTTAGTGCTACGGTAACAAATTACAAAAAAAATTAGTGGCTTGAAACAGCACACATTATTACTTTGTGTTTTTGAAGGTCAGAATTCCAAATACACCTTTGTGGATTAAAATCAGGATTCACACAGATGGGTGGCCCTTTCTAGATAACCTACAAAAACCATTATATTCTTCTCTAGCTTCTGGATTCTGCCTATATGTGATTGATGGCCTCCTTCCTTTTCTGTGGCCAGCAATGAGTAGTCAAGTATTTTGTTGTCATTGTTGTTGTTGTTGTTGTAGCAAAGTGTTGTTGTTTTTTTTTATGTTACGTCATGCTTACACTAGTTTTTCTGTCTTCTTCTTCCATAAAAATTTAAGACACATTTTGAGAACATTGAACCCACTAGGTATTACAAGAAAATGTCTGATCAGCAACTTTAATTCCATCTGCTAATGTAACTCTATGATGGAGACTCTGGGGCTTAGGAAGTAGGCACCTGAAGGAGCCTAAAATTGTGCCTGCCACAATTCCAGAAATACAAGAATGAGAGTTTCTTGGATTTTTAGAGACTGGCAAGTAAATGACAACATTTCTAAAATGTACCACTATGACGCTCTAATATCAAATTTTGGCAGTACTTCATTTGGGAAGCTTCTTACTCTTCATTTCAATAAAGTTTCCACTTTAGGCTTGCATTTTCATTTGTAATTTTTCTTAGCATCTCTCTTTCCACCCATTTAGTCAAGAATCCAAGTAAAAAGCACTTGGTGAGTGTCTACAATAGGATGTGAAGGAAACTCTGGCTGAGAGTGGCTTCAAGATAATTTCTTTTTAAACAGTGCAACTCCAACTTTGTATGTTTGATCAGGATCTCCGTTTTTTAATCTGGCCTGCCTTTCTTCTTTCCCAGCCTTTGATGACCACCTTTCTATTTCTATTTCCCTGAAATCAATATTTTTAGAGTCCACATATAAGGAGGATCATATGGCTAGTTTTATTTCACACAGCATAATCCACCCCCCCCCCAGTTCCATCTGTGTTGTTACAATTGATAGAGTGTCCCTCTTTTTTTAAGGCTGTGTAGAATTTTCTTTGGTGTGCCACAAATATACAGTTATTTATAAATTAAAGTAGTTTTTGTTGGTGGTGGTGTGGTACTTGAACTCTGAGCCTAAGTGCTGTCCTTGAGCTCTTCAGCTCAAGGCTAGTGCTCTACCACTTGAGCTACTTCTGGTTTTCTGGTGGTTAATTGGAGATTAGAGTATAATGGATTTTCCTTCCTGGGCTGGCTTTGAACCATGATCCTCAGATCTCCTGAGTAGCTAGGATTATAGGCATTGGCCACAGGCACCTGGCTTAATATAATTGTTAAAGGAAAAAAATTGAGAATGTGAAGAGATGGATATGTTAATAACTTCGTTATACTGAGCAGTTTCAAAGAAATATTTTAATTGGCTTAAAGATGCTAGCTTACTCACCCTTTGTGTCACAGAGTAGTTGCCCTATCAACTACAGACATCATGCATACAAAATACCCTTTTATACTTTGTTCAAGTTAGAGATGTCAGAAAAAAGGGGGGAGGGATCTGTTTACACACCTTTTTAAAAATTCTTAACCTTCTCTTGTGCAAATCACAAAGTTCTTAATTTCTCTAGATTAACAAACTAGTGGCAATAAGTGTGTAATTAATACTTTCCTTTTTTATTCTTTCACTTTTCTCAAAGAAAACAGCCTTTTTAATGCAAAAACTAGGGAAGGAGACATGGTATTTCCTGTTAGGCCAAGTATACATTTAGTAAGGGGTTAGGAGTTTGAACAAATCAGTATTATAAATTCCAGGATTCTTTCCAGCCTGGAAAATATAGGGAAGTGGATTTAGCACACAGACAATGAGATTGACAGAAGACTGGATGTTAATCTTTTAGTACACAAAAAAAGCATTATGTTAGCCATGGTGAGCAGATGTTCTTTGTTTCAACTAAGTAGGACAGGAAGCAATGATATTAAATCAAAGGAGAAATAATTTTAGACCAAGCCACCTCCAGTGTATTAAAACACTGGAAAATGTTGCCAAGGAAAGATGTTGATTTCTCTCAGAAAAAAAAAAAAATCATCCGATTCATCTCTTCTCCATACTCCAGAGCCTCTGAGGTTAGAGAGAATATTTACTAGTTATTAATATCTACTAAGTAAAAATGTTGGTTAAATGAATGGGATTTAGGTAGTCCTTTCACAATGTATCTCAGGGTCCTAATTTCTCAAGAAGGTTCACAGAACATTCATGAATTGCTAAACTGTGAAGTCTGCCAGTTGTGTAAGAGTAATAGAAGTAGTGCATTGATCAAAACACATTATATGCACATATGGAAATGTCATCGAGTATCCTCTGTGTGCAACTAATTTACATGAAGTAAAGAGTACATGCTAAAGAATCAGAGAGCGAGAGAGAGCGAGAGAGAGTGAGAGAGAGAGAGCAAGAGAGAGTGAGAGAGAGAGAGAGAGAGAGAGAGGAGTGTTAAGTAAATCCAAAAGTCAAGGCTTCTCATCGAGATAGGTGGCAGGCTCTCACAGAGATGGCACTGTTCTCTAGAGACATCCCCGCAGGCAGTTGCTTAAAATACTCTGCTTCAAGGACATGCTTGTCAGCCAAAAAAAAAAAAAAAGTTTAATGAAAAAACTAAACATGAGTTCAGCTAATCGCTGTTCATCTGTTCTCACTGTGCTTCAAAGATGCATTTTTAAGACAAGCTCATCTCATATTGGATGTGAAGACACTTGACTAAACATCACATGAGTCCTCTCTAGTGTATATACAGTTAGAAAAAAAGTATGAAAATTTAATAATGTCATTCCCCTCCTTAAAACTATCAATTGCCTACCTATAAAAGAGTATACAAGCTCCTTAGCAGATGCTTTTATTTTCTTTATAATTTTATTTTATCTACTTATTGATAGTCTATCTCTAGTCTTCCTTCTGGTCCTAGCTAGCTATGTCCTCATCCTTTGCCCTGCCTTTGCCCACTGTGAATTTTCTGGCTGCAAGAATGTCACTCAACTTGCCTGAGCTTGCTCACTTAACACATAAGCCAATTCTTTCCTCCTCAAAAAGACTCTGTCCTTTGAAGCATTAGTGTCCAGCCTCACCTCCCTTTGTCATGCTAGGACTGGCAGCAGTGCTCCTGGACTAAGCGAGCAGCAGCCTCTCTATTCTGACAGTGTGTGCTCTCTAGATGGGCATTTGGTCCTGGGGTCCACTTCATATTCCTGGAAAGTCTCTTCTCCTAGAACATAGTGCATTGTACTCTTCTGTTTTTCTTTCACCTCTTTGGCTTCTGATCCCAATTGTGGATTGGAAATTGTTGGCATGAGGATTGTCACCTTAGCTTTTAGGACTAAAAGAGAAGTTACATAGCAAAAACAAAAACAAAAGGTAAGGTAATAACTGTTTATATTGAATGAAGTTCTCTTAGTGGCCAGCCATGGAAAGTAGTCCAGGTAACAACCAAGCTAGACTGGAACAACCAACTTGTGTAAAGGCCTGTGAACCTGGGGTGGTGGGTGGTGACACTGTCAGTGTTAGATCCACTGTAAGGTGTTCACGTCCAACAGTCCTCATGTCTTTTTCCGGACCTCTTGTGTCTGCCATGTACAGCTTACTCCTTTAGATTTCTAAATGAAGATTTCTTTATGAAGAAATAGTGGGGGGAAACAGTAAATTGTTTACCTAAATGCTCTGTTTTTCTTACTTTCTCCCCATTGTACTTTTCAGTTTTGCTTTTGATTTTTAGTCATTAATTGAAAAAGAGTTGAGGAACTTCCAATAATGAGTATGTTGGTCAAAAGTTTACATATTGTATACAAACAAATACCTGGGTTGGCTTTAATCAAGGTATCTCAATAGAAGTAAAGCAATTTACAGGTGCCAATTTATTAAAGTACATTAAGAGGAAGATTCTCTGAACCCCATACCACCCTTAACACATCTGCATATATGTGTTTGTGTGTGTGCACATACACACATATATGTATATTTATATACACACACTAATTATATCTTTTTAGTCTTCTAAGTTATAATTCTTTAAACACAATCTAAAGATGATTTTGTGTTTTATCATGTCTCATTGAAGATTGCATTAAATGCTGCCATTTTATTGTGAAAAAGATACATTGACGTTATATTTAAAATAAGGAATGCTAAGAATTTTGTGTCATACTGACAAGACATTTAAAGTGTTGGTGACAAAAATAAGCTAGAAGAAGAAATGTATAAAGAAAGGTTAAGAGGAATAAATAGCAAAGAACCAAGTCATATGCTAAATAATATAAGAAGTTAACTTTTTGTATGAAGCTACAATTTAGTCTAGATATAAGCTTAGGGTAGAAAGGGATTTTGCGATTATTTGCCTATTAAATATTTTGATTATTCGGATCATCAGCATCAGGCAAAAGCTTCATTGTATGTCAATTAAGTGTTAGTTAAGTAGAACTTCTTATCATGAATCTTAGTGAAGTAGAATTTCTTACAATGAGGAATAATTCTTCAGGTCCTTATTTACTAGTTAAAGACGTATGGAGCAATATACTCTCTTAATATTCTAGTTGAAACCACTAAATGCTATACAAAGCAAGTGACCACATTTCAGTAGTCCAAAACAGTATTTCCTGTATAGCATTTAACTATATAGCAGTTGACCTGTAGATGGAGTACTTTCATCTCTGCCCAAGGGAAGCAGTCCCAAGTCCTATTCCATCCTTACATCCAGTCCAACATTTCCATTAGGCCTAGCTATGGTTCTGCACAGCCTAAAAGCCTAGGAACTAAAGTTTATACTCCCTGTGTATTATTGCAGCCCTCCTCTCATTATCCAGCCCTAGCAGAAAACAGCATTGATTGGAGTAGAGAAAGCTTTCCCATTTGAAAAACAGGAAAATGGGAAACTTGCATGGTAATTCAACAATAACAGTCATGAAATCCTGTCACACAGGCATGGTGAAAAGATCTCCCCCTTGAAAATGTTCAGGGTCCTTCAATTAGACCTCTATTGTGTTTCTGAAAAATAACAACCTTGTCCTGTAGTCTCTAGGGCAAAGGCAAGAAGGATGAAGACATAGCTCTCTAGGTGGTGGCTTGATAGGGAAATGAGAAGTTTATGCTGGGATGGGATCAAAAGGGAAGATTATACATCGCTTGTACGGTACCATATAGAAAACATGCAGTCAAATATTTAAGCTCTTCATATGGAGAACCTCTTCCTTGTCTTATATTATCCATGACTAGATCACACAAAGATGTGTTCCCATTTTCTGCTTTGCAATTTAGGAATATCAAGATTAGTTTACAGGACATATTTAAGACTGTGTTCAACATGTGTTTCCCATCCAGTCTGTCCATAAAAACAGAAGTCTTTCCAAATGGAGTAAATTTAACACAAGCAAAAAAGACACATAGACAGAACAGAGAAGCCAAATGAAGAATGGTATTGAACGCCCAAACTATCAAAATTGGGAAGTGCCTTCCTATCTCAAGCATAGAAGGACAGTGGAAAGAAGTGATACTACCAGAGTGGAGAGTTAGGATAATCAAAGGCTATGAGGGGCTCTCAGCCATTCATATGCTTTCATTCTGTACCACCACATAAGAAATACTCAGATGTTTTTTAGTAGTGGAATAGAACACAACAATAAACCCTTCCACTGACTTCATTCCAAACTACCCATCAGAGAAATGAAACATGGAAGAAATGGTAACACTCAGTAGTAGCATGAGCTTGTACTTGGATGGCAGCTGTAAATAGTTATTTGCAGCCCCATTGCATAACTTATGGTCAACACTCAGAGAACAAGAAATTGTCAAATTTTTTAATGTGCTCTTCCCCTATATGACCTTTAGAGTTGGAACAATACCAATTTCATAGAAGCATAGAAAGATTTGTAAGTAATTATAGTCTGTAGGTGGCTTGTGCTCAAATAGTGGTTTTGGAAGAAGATGGATAGAGAAAAGGAAAAGGTGTTCTACACTTGCTAGGAGTATTACAGCTGTAGAGAATGTGTATATCTGTTAGTCTTTGAAGACTGATTGAGTCTCCTTATAAGTTGATGATGACATTCTTTTTTTGTAATGGTTTAAGGCAAAGCTATTGTTGTTGTTATTTTTAGTGTCCCTTAGGAAAGAATTTGTTCAATATTCCACTGATTATTCTATAGTCAAAATGAATTATTTCTAGAATGTGACTATAATATTTAAATCACTGTAAATGCCATTGAGCCTCTTCTTGGATGTCCTTTATATACTTGGATATGTACATACACTGGACTCAACCGAGTGATGGCTCTTAGAAGAATCCTGAAGCAAGTCTTGAAATGATAGATATATTTATCACCTCACACACTGAGAATAGTTTGAGAAGATCTTATAATTAGGTTGCCTTTCCTAGAGAGAAACAGGACCTGTGAATATTGTTGTTCTAAATATAGGGAAATAAAGATCTTTGGAAGGTGAAGGTCATAATAAATTCAGCTGCCTCATGAATTCCAGCATACCTGAGCACATTTATAACTCTCTCATTCATATCTTTACTTCAAGTTGACATACTTTTCCTGCTAGTATAAGACAAGAATGGCATAAATTATAATGTGCTGTTCTCCATGCCTTTGTTTTGACTTCCAGGCTTATAGTGCTTCATTTTTAATGCCCATCAAGGCTTGGCTAGGGCTATGTTTAAAAGATGTCAAGACTAATACAAAAGGATAATATATTGTTTTACTTTACCTGCACAGCATCTAACATCTAAAGAACAGCCTTTTTCTTTCCTCAGTGGGCTTTGTAAAATGAAGTGTTATGAATTGATCGCTTAACATGTTGGCAGTTTTATGGAAAATAATTACTTTGTTTTGGTCATTATAACATCATTTTGATAGTTCTGGAAACATATTAGTCAAAAATGCAGTCTTTACTTGGTATTGATCTAGATCAGGAAATGTGCTATATTCGTTCTTTTCCATTTATAATTGAGTTGATATCGTTTAATACTGTTTTGCAATGAAAAGATTAAAATATGATATTTTTAGAGCTTTGATAATTGGTTTTGCTTTTTAAGCATGTTATCTGTGATTTCAAATAGTGTTTCTTTCTGAACTTCTTTATTCTTTAGCCTGAGGAGTTTAGCATAGCCTTGAAATTATAGGTACTCATGAAGTATTTTTCAACTGTCAGTTCAACTATTGCTGGTTGTGCTATTAATTTATTATGAAGTGACACAGGAAGAAAACTCATTATGTGATAATATGAAAGCACACACTTGTCAAAAATAAATAAATCTGTATTGAAAATCCATCTGCTATGGTAGGAGGGAGGGCAGTGGTTTATTAGACACATTTGGGCTGTGACACCTCCTTTTCAAATAGGAAACCATGTAGGAATAATCCCATTTCAAATTCACAGATACTCTATCATGCACTCAAATGTTTCCTTTTTGTGCCTTACAGGTAATATTATACCCAACTTCTAATAGCTCCAAGTCAGCTGAATTACACCAAATGATTGTGCCCAAAAATAGTCAAGACAATGACTTAAAAATCAAGCTGGCAGTGCGAATGGACAAACCACCACATATGAAACATAGTGGGTGAGTGTGTTTTTGAAAATGTTTGCCCTTGAATCATTGGGTTCTATTGTAATGTATCACTGTTGTCAGCTTAGAAAGGAAGATAGTATGTCAGCCATCACAGGGAATTTTTTAAACTGATATATGTGTGCTGACTTATTATTATTTTAGATTCACAAGCTCTTCTATAGCCAAATACATGAATATTTACTTAATATAACTGTTTGTCTGCATGCAGACATGATGTTGCTACTTGATTATGCTGGTCTCACACATCAGCCACACTGATTAAGATGTATGTAGATAATTTTTGAGAAATATTTTTACAATGATGGCATGTTTATTTGAAACAAGCCTGATAGTCAGGTCCCCAGAAATAGTTTAGCTTTTCATAGGATTCTAAAAGGCAAGTTCAAACAGAATCTAGAAGATCGGATAAATTTTGACAATGTGAGTATTTGTCCAACTTGTGAGTGAAAACAAATCAATACTTGAGGAGACTGTGGCTGATAGATAAGCAAAAGTTCAGCACCTCTTCCCTGGGGATTGCCATGGTCCAAAACAACCTTCATCTCTGCCATCCTTCTTTTCTTCTTTTTTTTTTTAAGTCTGTACCTGGTGAGGAAAACTGTCTGAAATCTTAAGTAAGATGAGTTTTCAAAAATCCAAGTCTTTATCAGATGAACACTTCAGGTCTTACTCCTGGAAGAATCCCACCATAAGGATGTAATTATTAGGAAACAATGGGACCATTTTTCTTATTTCAGAAAGAAGCAGTTGCTGAAACCACTTATCTGAATTTAGCTTCAAGTTCAGCATTCTGAGAAAGTGCATTCCTACCAGAAGGGTCAGCTAGCTTTAGCACTAAATTGAGGGCAGAGCTGGTTTAAAAAGTAAGGGCGGATTTGTTGGATAGCCATTAAGAAAAACAAAAAAACAGAGCCTTAGTGGCTCAGATCTGTAGTCCTAGCTACTCAGCAGGCTGAGATTTGAGGATCACAATTCAAATCCAGCCTGAGCAGAAAAGTCCATGAGACTGAAACCTCCAGTTAACCACCAAAATGTCTGAAGTGTGACTGTGGCTCAAGTAGTAGAGCACTACTTTGAACACAAAAGCTCAAGGCCACGAAAGAAGGAAAGAAACAGAAAGAGTAAAACAAAGAAAGAGAGTTGTAATCAGGCAAGTGGAGCAATCCAATATGGTCTTGCTGCTAGGATGCAATGTTAACACTCTGGGATAACATTATGACACTATGATTTCCTTGTTTTGGGGGAGCAGTGTGTATAGTTTCACAACAGCTCTCACAAGGGAAATATATATGTTGGGGGGGAAGGAGGGAGGGAAGGAGGATGGACTATAATTTGGGTAGCCTGTACTATTTTATGTTCACTGTTACTGCAAGTTAAATTCTGAGACCCAGCTCATAATGCAGAGGCAAATCCTAGGTTCAACATTTAGAGTTCTTTCATTCATCTGTCTACTATATTCATCATTAATTGATATAGCAGATATGTAATGAGCACTACCTCTATTTTAAGCAAGGGATATCATCAGAGGCCTGCTATAGGAGCTGGCTAGTCATATGTTCACACTTTTTTGTCATTACATGTTTCTTTGCCATTCTTACTTCTTCTAAGAAATCTCTCCTTAGCTCCCTTGCCAATTTAGTGATGGGTTTATTAGGTTTAGAGGCAGTTAATTTCTTGAGCTCCTGGTATATATTGAATATATCTTTGTCTGATGTCTTGCTGGTAAAGATCTTCTCCTGATCTGTTGACTGTCTTTCTAGTCACTATGTCCTTAGCTGTACAGAAACTTTTTATTTTGATGTAGTCCTGCTTGTCAAGTCTCTCTTCTATCTGTTGTGTCCCTAGGGCTCTTTTCAAGAAGTGTCTTCCTATAAGTGCTAATGTTTCTCATGCTCTCTCTTGCAGTAATTTCATAGTTTCAGGTCTAATGTTGAGGTCTTTGATCCACTTTAAATTGGTATCAGTGCAGGTATCCACTTTTAGTTTTCTGCATTTAGATGCCCCATTTTCCCAATACCAACTGTTGAAGAGGCTATTTTTCCCCCCACTGTATTTCTTTGACTCTTTTATCAAATACCAGAAAAGTATAAGTGTATTGTTTTATTTATGGGTCTTCTAATCTGTCCCATATTTTTTGGGTCTATTTTTGTGCCAGTACCAAGCTGTTTTTGTTATTATAACTCTGTATTATTGTGATACCATCCACATTATTATTCTTTTTTGCCTGATATTGCTTTGGCTATTTGACTATTTGTTGTTGGCCATAAAGAAATGCAAATCAAAACAACTCTGAGATCCATTTCACCCCAGTTAGCCATTGTTGTGAATTTGAACAACAAATGTTGATGAGGATGTGGGGAAAAGGAACACTACTGCACTGTTAGTGCGAATGCAAACTAGAACAACCACTCTAGATAGCAGTCTGGAGGTTCTTCACAAAACTAAACATAGACCTTCCTTACGACCCAGTCATACCACTCCTGGGTATCTACCCTGAACATCATGAGCCAGGATATGATGAAGACACACATCTACATTTATTGTCACACTATTCACAATAGTCAAGATATGGAAATAGCCTAGATGCCCCATAATATTGAGTGGATCTTAAAAAATATGTTACTTCTACACAATGGAATTTTACCCAGCCATTAGAATGAATAAAAAATGTCACTTGTATAGCTAGGAAGTTAACTAAAAAGCCCACAGATTGGGAGATCTTCACTAGCTATACAACAGACAAGAGCCTCTTATCAAAAATACTTAAATCTCAAAAAATTAAACTCCTCAATAATATATCCTCAAAGAAACAACCACCCCACTACTAAGTGGGCTAAAGAATTAAAAAGAGACTTCTCTGGAGTGGAACTAAGAATATCCAAGTGACACATGAAGAAATGTTTACCATCTCTGGCCATAAAAGAAATGCAAATCAAAACATTGAGATTTCACCTCACCCCGTTAGAATGGCCGTTATCAAGAAAAAAATAGTAACAGATGCTGATGTCCAAAAGGGGATGCTACTACACTGCTGGTGGGAATGTAAACTTGTTCAACCACTCTGGAAAGCAGTATGGAGGTTACTCAAAAGGCTAAACATAGAGCAGTTCCATCTCTGAGCATTTACCCAATTGATCACAAGCAAAGCCACACTAAAGCTACCAGCACAACTATGTTCATTGATGTATTATTTACCATAGCTAAGATATGAAGCCAGCCCAGATGCTGCTCAGAAGGTGAATGGATCAGGAAAATAAGGTGTTTATAAACAATGGAATTCTATGCATCCATCAGAAAGAATGACATTGCCCCATTCATAAAGATATAAGACCAGGAAAAAAATCATATTAAGTGAAGTAAGCCAGACCCAAAGAAACATAGGCTCTGTGGTTTTCCTCATTTGTAATAATCAGTACATGTCTAGGATAGTCCTAGCTGAAAATCACAATAGCTCAATAGTTATGTACATATGACCACATAAAATGATGCTAATTGACATGAACTCCAAGGTATGGAAACAAGTTTTCTCTCCTCTCTCTCTCTCTCTCTCTCTCTCTGTCTCCCTCACTTTAAATTTTTATTTTTGGATGATTCTGTTTTCTTTTCTTTATATATTGTGTATTAATGTATATAGCCTTGGGGGTGGGAAGGTGCAGAACTCAAGGGGAAAGGGTGAAAAATGCAACAGTGGAACTCACTGGACATGGACAGAAGTGAATTATACAGTTCATGGGTGGAGATGGGAGGGGGAGATTGGGAGAGTGTGAGGGAGCAAAAGAAGGGAAATGTACTCATTACCTGACTCATATAGTTATAATCCCTCTGTACATCATTTTATAATAACAATAAATAAATATAAAAACTTAATGTTGTGTGTTGTAAATGCTGTGAAATAGAATTGAAGTCTGATCCAAATAAGGCATAATTTTCTCTGGGGCTAATCAATTGAAGTCTTGTAAGACATCTGACTTTTGAGATAGAACTAGACGGATTGAATTCAGCAGTTGGACAGGAAGGGGGCACATGACCAGAATTTACAAAGGCAGAAGTCCTGGGAGGGCAAAAGCTAATGATGGGAAGTTCAGTGCAGTTGGTATGAAGTGCTTTGAGGCTACAGACATCACTGGTAGTTTAAAGTGTGTAGAGATGAGTAGAGTTTCAAGTCAGACATGAAAGAATACAGTTATTTCAGGAACTCCAGTTATTTCTTTATTAATTTTATACAGTCTTTTTCCTTTTATGAATGGCAGAGTAAGGAATGAGAGCCTATCATAAATAATAATGCCCTATGAAGTTGCTCCTCATTTGACTAAGGGAGAATATGCCTCCAGATTGCCCCAAGAACAAAGACTGAGCATGAAGTAGGACAGGGAAAGTTCTGAAGCCTTTGCCTTCTATGGGAAGAAATCCCTGTTCTAATCTGATAGATTCGGGTTTAGGATGATCCAAAACATGTGGGATATATAGCTTCCATCCAAGGCTTGATTTTTGGGGAGCAAGACTAGAGGGTGGTGTGGCCTCCTTTACACCAAAAGAGACTTCTTTGACTCATAATTATTGGCTCTGTAATTATTTTCTGCCCAAGAATGTAAGTAAAAGGAGACAAAAGATGACATATTATAGTTTCTCAGTTGAACCTGTACAGCTCTAGAGCTCAGAGGATTTGGACCAAGAGTGCTTTATATCCTAAGCCACATCACTTGTTACTTCCTGACCTGAGAGATCCTAGCAGGCATCTCCAGATGTTTCCATGTCTAGGCAGTTGATGGCATGAAAAGTGAAAGAATTCTAGAAAAGAAAGCTTCTGTAAGCTGTTCTTCTTTGTTAATGTGGTATAGGGCAACATAAATTAAGGATATAATTTCTCAATAATGGTAGAACTATTTTAATATTAATGTTGGAAATAATGATTTGTGAGAATTCTAAGTTTTCAGCATAGTGGTGGTTGCTGCGGGCAAGGCCAGTTTGGAAGTGCTTCATCAGAATGTCTGCTTTGGTTCTTCAGGGCATGCATGCTAAATTTTAAATACTTTGACTATAAACTTGTGTATGTCGCTATATATCAGAATACCTGCCTTCACCCCCAACATATTTGTCTTGCTCAGAGATTCTTCATACATGGGGTTTTCCTGCAAATAATTTGAGAAAGTCAACTAGGTTTTCCTTTCTAGTGCTCTACCCTACAAGAAAGCAATAACTTAACAGGAATCCAGTATGGTAGATGCATAGCATTTTGCTTTGGGGATAGAATCTATCCTGTCAATAATTTATCTTATAATGAATAATTAACAGATAAATAATTAATAATTGAAAAAGAGACAAGCCAAGTTGAAAAGACAGATTAATTCATCTTTAAAACAGGCAATCTACTTACCAGTTGAGTTAAGCAGATTAAACAATAAATTGAACAGTTTTGGATTTTTATTTCAAAGCATATTAATTTTTTGTAAGCCTCTGGGGTATTACTCTTTCTTTTTGAATAATGGGCAACACCATTTCTAACATGGCCTGTTAGCATTAGTCTCTGACTTATTTACCACTTGTATGTAATTGCTCCTGAATTGCCTCTAATTAAGTTTTCTTTTAAATCAATGTTGTCTATATTTTGGTATGAGTTCCTGAGAACACCATTTTCTTAGAGTTGTTGAATGTTTAATACCTCCCACCATATCTAATCAGGATGAATAGTCACAGGAATAATGATGATAAAATGATATGCTTCTTAGAGTTTTAAGGAAAAAGTTATAAACATGAAAATAAGCTGCCTTTACTTAAAAGATTCTAACTGCAGGTTACACAAAACTGAGTTTTATTTTAGTGAAAAAATAGTTTAAATAAATTAAATGTTTGTTTTTAACTGTTGAAATTTAAAATAATCCTTTTTTTAAGTTTTGAAGGCAAAGGTAAAACATATCTAATCAGAGGCTCATTTTGCTGACAACTAATTAGTACATGACTGTACACTACAATTTGTCATAAAAGAAGAATTAACTACCTACAAATGAAAATAGATAATAATTTGGATGAAATGAGCCAAATATTCATTCCCTTTAAAAATCCAAACTGGACATTGCCACAAGACTTCTATTTAGTCAAATCTGGCTCTATCTATTCTTTCCAAGTATTTTATATAGTCTAATTCTAGAAGTTAATTCTACGATAATATGTTAAATGAATTGAAGTTAGATTTTGAATGATTAAATGATTCACATCTGTTTTTGAATTTATTTCTTGCTTCCAGACATAGCTGGAAGTGTGTTCCTGAATAGACTATACTTTAGTGTAGCCTAGTGGCTAAGCAGCAGTATTAACTTAAAACTCAGAAACACAATACCCAATTTTATTAAATGAAATTACGTCCCAAATTCAAAAGTAATTTTCTCCATCAAGAGAAAGAAAAACTTAAATGGAATTAATGAAGTAGATGATTATTTTGACAAATCTCTACCACTTTACAAGCTAGGATTTCCGGAGTGAACGACCATAGCTGGCATATTATTGTACTCTGATTTAAGATTTACTATCTTCAACAACTTAGAGGACACACTAATAATCAAAAGAAGGAAAACTGTAATTATGTCCAAATGAAGCTTGGAGGGTCTAGAACTTACTGAAAGGACAAGTCTGTTCTCTGTTCTTTTCCAGAAAAAAAATGCTTTCTCATTTGAAAACCACCTTTAGAATGAATTTCCTACGTGTTCAGATATAAAAGTAACTATATTCAGGCATTGGACGTTCACCTCCCTATAGATCTATTTGCTTGCCCAAATAAGTTTATACTGATTTCACAGAAAACCTACCGTTATAACTTTGTCAAAACTTTCTTCCAGGTGTTCACTAGGACTTTAAGCAATGACTGGTACTTTTTCCAAATACAGCTTCCAGAAGAGAAGTTTGTCTGTGGTCTCTATAAATAATTAACATATCATGATATTTATTTAAATTATGGGCTAACACCTGTAACCACAGGATTGCAGTTCAAAGCCATCTCTGGCAGTAAAGCCCATGAGAGTCTTATTTCCAATTAACTACAAAAAAACTGGAAGTGGAGCTATGGCTCAAGTGGTAGAGTGCCAGCTTTGAGCAAAAATGCTCAGGGACATTACCCAGACCATGAGTTCAAGCCCCAGGACTAGCACACACACACACAAAAGTCAAAAGCCATTTTCTTTTTCTTTATACCTTAGTATTTATGGAACTTCCTACATAATAAATTGTTAACAACTTCAGGTTTATTTATTATAGCTTAATAGCGCATTATATATTAATAGCAGAAGTGTAAAATATTGCTTATTAAATCATTAAACCGAATCCTTCAACTTATTATATCCTTCTGGTTTCTATTTGAAATAAATATTTGCCTTTAGCTTTAAAGTCAAACTTCTATCATTCAATGTCCTATTAGGATTCTTTTCCAGGGGAGAGGAATCTTGACATGTATCATTTTCTCTCACTTTTCCTGCCCCAAATAACTACTTTTTTCCCAGAATCTTTTGGTATCATATCTGGTCATCTTAAAGGCTCCTGTGCCAGATAATTAAAGCTAGAATATGATCCCATCTTTTACTTTAAAATCTTTTGCTTTATATACTTATTTTCTTATGTATAAATATATATAAACAAACCAGCTTATGAAGACAGTATAACTTGATTAGTTACTCCTTTCAACTTCTAGCTCCTCCTCCCCTACTCATCCCTTCCCTCACTCTTCTTGATTGTATATATTTATAATATATACATAGGTATGTATATATAATGCTATTTATAATTTCCCCTCCTAATCTTTCCCCCTCTTCCCTACCACTGGTCCATTTCCTGAAGTAATTCCCCCCCCCCCACACACACACACATTTTTTTGACAGGAATAGGGCTTGAACTCAGGGCTTGGGCACTGTCCCTCAACTTGTTTTGCTCAAAGCTAGTTCTCTACCACTTTGAGCCACAACTCCAGTTCTGATTTTCTGACATTTAATTGGAAATAAGAGTCTCATGGACTTTTCTGCCCTGACTGGCTTTGACCTGCCTTCTGAGATCTCAGCCCCCTGAGTAGGTAGGATTCTAGGCATGAGCCACCAGTTCCTGGCTACCATTTCCCCCCTCCTTTTTTCTTTAAAATAATCATGGCATGTTACTAATTTGTTTAGATCTAGAGCCTGCATATGAGCAAAACCATGCAATACATTTTTGTAATCTGAACTGAATCTATTACTGGCATTATCTCCATAAATAATAGCATATAGTTGTACATGTCATAAGGAATATGACCTACTCGCTAGAGGATCATAAGTAGAAGTTATGAGGAGTTGGTAATAGGATGTACCATCATGGCCATGACTCCCAGTGTAGACTGCACCTGAAACAACTGAGACCTTGTGAGTGAATAGTAATGGGGAAGGAAGATAGGGAACTGAACGTGTGTGAACTGGCCACATGTTTGCTCTGATTATAACAAAAAAATCATCATAGCTTTAGCACTACTTAATGTTAGTATTTAGTACATGAATAGGAAAGAGAAAAGAAATTTTAAATATTAAAATGTCAACATACCATCCTGAGATCATTTATATCCTCAAGGACATGACATTATTAATCAATCATTACATTATTAATTAATCAGTACATTTTTAACCCAGGGGGATAGCATATTTTATTCTTCTGGTATTAAAAGAAAAAGTTGGTTACATTTAGACAAATGAATGTGTTTTGTGCCTTTATTTGTTTGTTATATAACACTTCTGAGTGTTTTTTTTCTCTTGACAGATTAGAAGGACCTAGCAATACTCCAAAGATCAGTTAGAGAACATTTTATTATGGACTATTTACACCTTTACTCTTTCTGGTGCAATACATTTTGTACTAATTTTCATGTACTCATCTATTTTGCAAGTCATTTAAGAATGGGGGAATACTGTTTATATCTCTACCTGTTTCCCACACAAAATGTCTAATGCTTCCTCATCCCTTCTGGGATTTTTTATTCTAATAACCTGTCACTCAAATTCTTAAAAATCTCTTCCTCTCTACCATTCTTAACTTTCCTTCCTTTGTAACTAAAATAAACTAGAAACATCAGCCATAGTTATCACTTTATACATTCTATAAATGCTTTTACTAACTCAGCATGCTTTTTCCATTCTTTCAATTAGCCAAAATCTACCAATCTGACACCAAGTTGCATGCTTTAGGTAATAAAGGTCATATACTTTCTTTACACATAGCCTAGTCCTTCCTTGTGCACAGAATCCACTAACTGCATGCTCCTTGTCCTTAATGCCTTGGTTCCCAGGAACTCCTGGGTTTGATTTTACACAATGAAATTCTGTAAGGTTTGGTCCTCCTCTGGTCACCTTGGGACCACCCTTCAGCCTAAAAGAAGAATTGGAATTGTGAAGTGGGCAGCTGCTTTCTACCCTAGCCACTGCACTTTACTCCAGCAGCCAGTATCTTCTCTGCCTTTGGTCTGTCAGGGACGGGCTCCAAGAAAGTGAATTTTACCCAGCTTCTTACCCAGCTGTTAGGGTCTTCCTTGTCTAACACCTTCGATTAAATTAATTTTGTTCTACTGAAGGATATGAATGACTTTAGAAAGTTCTTTCTATGTATATATGGTAGGTAATCACAAACGGCTGGCAGTATGTGAACTCTCTAATGAATACCACTTGTCTTGTACCTGTATTGTCTTCTCCACCGTGAGACTTAGCCAAGTGTCTTCATTGATGCTTGTACACACATCATACTTGTCTATTTTTCCCTTCCTCTTTTTGCTTCTATTTCCATGACATTGTTTGTGGATTACAGCCATTGAGAACCACAGACGCTTAAGTCCATCATATCCAGCTTAGGTTGGTAGAACTCTGCAATTAACTGCAAGCTTGTAAGAAATACTACGTCACTAAGTTGTTATACAACAAAAACTAACCATCTACTCTTTATTTTATTTATTTATTTTTTGCCAGTCCTGGGCCTTGGACTCAGGGCCTGAGCACTGTCCCTGGCTTCTTTTTGCTCAAGGCTAGCACTCTGCCACTTGAGCCACAGCACCACTTCTGACCATTTTCTATATATGTGGTGCTGGGGAATTGAACCCAGGGCTTCATGTATACGAGGCAAGCACTCTTTCCACTAGGCCATATTCCCAGCCCCTAACCATCTACTGTTGATTGTTACAAAACCTGTTCAGAGGTGGGCATGGATGGCTCATGCTGTCCCAGGAATTCCCTGGGAACCAAGGCATTAAGGGCAAGGAGCTTGCAGTTAGTGGAGTCCATGCTAAAGAGAGAAAGCATACAACTTGGTGTCAGATTGGTAGATTTTGGTTAAATGGAAGGATAGAAGAAGAATGCTGAGATAGTAAAAGCATTTATAGAATATATACAGTGATCAGTGTGGCTGATGTTTCGAGTTTATGTTCATTACAAAAGGGAGGAAAGTTTAAAATGGTAGGGAGGAAGAGATTTTTAAGAATTTGAGTGACAGGCTAAAACATTAGAATCAAATCCCATAAGCAATGGGGAAACATTAGACATTTTATGTGGGAAATGGGTAGAGTTATAAACAATATTCCTCCATTCTTTTTTTTTTTTTTTTGGCCAGTCCTGGGCCTTGGACTCAGGGCCTGAGCACTGTCCCTGGCTTCTTTTTGCTCAAGGCTAGCACTCTGCCACTTGAGCCACAGCGCCACTTCTGGCCATTTTCTGTATATGTGGTGCTGGGGAATCGAACCCAGGGCCTCATGTATATGAGGCAGGCACTCTTGCCACTAGGCCATATCCCCAGCCCAATATTCCTCCATTCTTGAATGACTCAAAAAATAGGTGAGTACAAAAAAAAAATAGGTGAGTACAAAAAATAAGTGAGTATAAAATGTATTGTACCAGAAAGAGAAAGACCATTAGTTTTCCTAAAGTGCAAATATTCAATAATATATGTATATACACATGTATATATATATATAATTTTCTTTCATCTTTATGTACAAGATTAGCAGCTCTGTCCATGTGTCTTTGTTTCTCTATATGTATTTTTATAACATTAATATATTTACTTTATTATAATTTTAGATTATATTTCCAGCACTGATATTTTCTGGCAACAGTAAGTGCTCTTTATGTGTTGTTTTTTGCTCATCAAAATCATGAATAAATGAGTTAAAATTATTTCCCAATTAAAATTATCCCTATGCCTTGCATTTGTACAAATTAATTGGATGCATGTAACAAGTCATATAATTTGAAAAATTGAACTTTTTGATGCGGGGATCCAATTGCATTAATGATTGATAAGTAATATTTGTCAAATGGAAAATTATTAGACAACAACGAGGAAGTGTTTCTTCAGCTAGTGCACATTTACTGATGGATTTCAGCTATGATCTTGCCTTTAATGTTTCTCTTGGTAATTGTCAGGAAGAGGTATGAGGAATGTGGAACCTAAATAGTGTGCCTTGCCATTTTAATTGCTGAGAGAAGCAAGAGAATCTTAATTGCCAGAAGATACATTACTAATTAAAGTGTCATTCTAAAGTAATTAGTTTGAATATTTGTAAGAACTGAGATATAAATTTAGTTCCAAATTCAGGGTTATACCCACCACAGACTGGGCTAACGTGATTTGTGGGTTAGAAAAGTTAACCATCATAAAATTTTACATGTTGCTTTCATTTTGTGAAACTTAAATTTTTATTAGATTACTGAACTTTGAAGAATGGAGTTTGTGGTATTTTTAAACAGTATTTTTAATTGATATCACACACTATTAAATTTCTAAATTACTTTCAGATTTCTAGGACATTGAGTTTTTATTTCAAGTATTTTGTTTCAGCTTTTATTACAGTGTAAGAAGATCTACTCTTCTGATAAATTATGACATCAACAATAAAGGCCCTGTTACAGTGTGGTCTTTTGTTTTAAGTTCGAGTCCTGCCATGGGCAGTACTTGTAAATGTGGAGTTTTAAACTTCCCAATTACTTTCAGTTTCTCAGTTAGTAGAGTTGAAATGAATCAGTCTGAAAGGACATATTTTTGAAGAAAAATATAAGCAAAAAAATGAGAAATATAAACTCTACCATTAGCCTTGAAAACAAAATCTTCAATTTACCATGAAATTCTTGCAGTTTCAAGGGCATATTTGTTTCATCTGCAATATGGTGATATTTGATTCACTTACAGCAAAGTTTGGTAGGTATCAATAGGTTAATTTGAACAATTGTTCTGGAAAACTAAGTGGACATACTAGAAAACTCATTTAACCAGCATTTTTTAAATAAAAATTTGCAAGCTAGATGTATTGCTAAAGTTGTAAAATGCTGCATTCAAACCCCAGAACTGCAAAAGGAAAAAAAAAATGAACCAATAATTGATCTTCCCTTCATTAGCTGGTATGCAATTAGCCTTTTAAGAGTACTCATTTACTATACCACATTATCAAACTGATATCATGTACGACAAAAACAATCAGAATAATTACTTGAAATATACTTGAAGTACCCAAAATTTTTATTGTTATTTGTACTCTACAACTCTATGTGATGGCTACTGGTACATTAATTTGCAAATGGGAATTCTAAGGACATTTTTTCAGAGTCATATAGCTAGTGAGCACCTTTTGAACTTTGTCTACTTCTAGAGTTTGTTCTCTAAGCCTCTGGCAACACTGAAAATGACAATACTTTTGTTCCCAAGCAGGCACACTGGAGTTCACGGTACTCAAGCTCTGACAAGGCTCAGCAAGCCAAGCACACATGTGAAGTAACTAGATAGGAAATGCATAGGAATTGGAAGCGTTTGCTTTATGAGGATCAAAAGAAAAATACAGGGGCTGGGGATATGGCCTAGTGGCAAGAGTGCCTGCCTCGTATACATGAGGCCCTGGGTTCGATTCCCCAGCACTGCATATACAGAAAATGGCCAGAAGTGGCGCTGTGGCTCAAGTGGCAGAGTGCTAGCCTTGAGCAAAAAGAAGCCAGGGACAGTATTCAGGCCCTGAGTCCAAGCCCCAGGACTGGCCAAAAAATAAAAATAAAAAATAAAAAAAAAAGAAAAATACAATGTTTTGCAAAGATAATTTAAAATGATATATTTTTAAATTCTCTGCTTTAAGAAGCACATCTGTGGGGCAGGGGCAAAACTCAAGTGAAGCTACTCTGTCAAAAGCAAGGTCCAGCATTCAAGCCCAATACCACCTAAAAACAAACAAACAACAAACGAAGTGTAAACCAAAAGAGCACACATGTGGCCTAATTCTCAGAAGGTCACCACTGTGCATCTTTTGCTTTACGGATATTATCCTTCCCCATCATTACTTTTATTTTTTTTAATGCTCTACCAGGTTCTATCTACTGGAAAACAGTATTATTCATTCATTCATTCATTTATTTGTGAATGAGAAGCTTTAGATAATGGTATATGGCTATGAATTAAGGGAATGGAAGGAGTTAGAAAGTAGCATACTACTCACGTTTAAAATGCTTCATAGTGGTGTTACAGTAATAATCCTCTCATTGATATACACTGCTACTACCCTGCCATCTAATCAGATGTCTTTCTGCTGTCTCTTCTGTGGCCATCTGACACTGAGGTTTTCAATACATGACCCTTAATTGAATAATGGATTTGCCAACTCTATAAATATTAGAATCCTGATTTAGGACAGAACAATTTGCCATTAGTCTCACCCTCTAATTAGAGTGTTGAATATCTCAATAGACGCTTCATCTTTTATACTTATGACTTTGTATGGATTATATAAAAAAGGAAATCTGCATATCATTTAGTTAAATGAGTATACTTGATCCCGTGTAGCTTTATTGCCTTCATATTGCTTGGCTGTGGTTGTAGGTATCATGGAATTAGGTTTGATGCATTAAAACCTTAGGATAATTTCTTGTAACCAGTTCAAGGAATTTGCCTTACTACGATTTTGATTGTTTGAATGTAAAGATTAGGAAACAAAATTTCCCCTGTTCAAGTGTTCTAGTTTTGATAAAAAATCAGAATCCTCCTTTTGAAAGAATTCATAGACAGTAAATAGAATTTAGATCAGCAAATGTTCAAACTCCTAAATCAGTGGCAAATTAGGTAACACCCAGGGCTGGAGATGTGAATATTACATAATGAGGATAATAAAGCAGTTGAATGTGATGTGCATGTTAGGAGCTAATTCCAATCTTAATGCTTTGCCATCATTTGTCAGCTGAGAGGCATGTGTTCTGCTAAATGGAAATCTTGGATGTTCTCTCATACACCCCATTATTTGTAATTGAACACCTGATTTCTATCATGCAACAAATTAACATCTGCACTAGATCTGTCTTTTATGCATATGGATACACTGATTAGAATTTTGCAGATAGGCAGATACTTGAAAACAAAAAGACAACATTGTGAAACACTTCCAGCCATAATTTTTGATTACATATTGAGAATCGTTTAATTATCTTACCTCATTTAATTAGCCCTTCTACTTAGGTCAATTGCTTTTTTTCATTAACATGACATGTTAGCAATTTGTTAATTGGCATAAAATAACATGAGACTTTTCTGAGTGTTTCACATGAGAAAGCCATGTGCATGAGCAAGCTAAGGGGAATTCAGAGAGACTGGTAAGCTCCTCATTAGGCCTTGCCAGTATAAGCAAATGCCATAGCTTTATGGCACCAAAGTGGATATTATTACCCTTTGAAGTTCTGTCCTTATATTACACAAAATGAGTTGGTTGATCTGAGTGGCTGCAAAAGTTTGAGACCGTGATTATGCATTTAAAATAAATGTGTTTTTTTCTGAAGTTGACACAGATGAAAAAAATGAAGACACATAAATATGAATGCCAGTGGATGGAAAAACAATAGATTTATGCACATAAGAAAATTATTGTTAAACACAGAAGTTAATCATCTGGGTTTCAGTGGCTCATGCCTTGTAATGCTAGCTTCTCAAGAGGCCGAGACCTGAGGATGGCGGTTTGAAGCCAGCTCAGGCTGGAAATTTCATGAGACTCCTCTCCAATTAACTACCCAAAAGCTGGAAGGAAGCTAGGCTCAAGTAGTAGAGAGCTAGCCTTGATCAAAAAGCTCATAGAAAGCACTCAGGCTCTGTCTTCAAGACCTTGAACTGACCAGTGTGTGCGCACGCACGCGCGCGTGCACACACACACACACACACAAGCTTAATCAATACTTTGGAATCCAGGCCTCTTTTTTCATTATTGTTGGTTTTGGTTATGGGGGACAGGTTTTCAGTATGTAGCCCGAACTGGCCTCAAACTCAAGATTCTCCCCTCTGAGCTTCATGGGAGTTATGATTAAAGACATATGCCACCACATCCAGCTAACTCTGACCCTCCTTTCAAGGGTTTTAAATTAAATGTTATTTTTTATATATCAGTCAGCATAATATTGATTATTCCTGGAAATAAAATTGTATTTGCTTCCAAAGAATTCCTGTAGGGTCTGATACAAACAAGTACTAGAATCTTATATATGTCAGGTATATTTTTAGCCCTGGCAGATTTACAGTTATTTACATCTAAATCATTTCTGGAGTGAAGCCTAAGTGAGTTATTACAATACAGTATAACATAACTTGTGTGATGGAGGAAGAAAGGAAGAGGTAGACACACAGTTGTTTACTTCGCATTTTTCTCTTTATGCTCCATATGTATTCTATTTATTTTCTATTACATTTACTTTACTTTTTATATTCCATTATATTATAAACAGGATTTAGAATTGTTTAGCCCCCGTGTAGAATTTAAGACTAAAAGGGCATTTAGGAATTATTTAGCCCAGAGTTTCTATTTTATAAATTGCATTATGAGGATAAGAGTGGTGAACCTTTCACTAATAATTGAGAGTTATTTTATTTAATTAGTACTGAATATATTCTGGACAGAGCTTTAGGTTGAGCATCCTCAAAACATAACATAAATGTTTCTGTAACCCCATCTTACCAGACTGCTTTTCTTTCTTGTTAGTAATGCTTTTCTCCACTTGGGGGCACTGTGATCAAATTTAAGAAGAAAATAGTCATTATACTATCATGAAATATAACTTGCTATATACTCTGGATTGTTTTTGTTTGTTTGGCTCATCCTAGGGCTTAAACTTTGGTCCTGGACACTGTCACTGAGCTTCTTTACTCTAGGCTTTAGCCTAGAGTACCGCTTTAGCCACAGCCCCACTTTTGGCTTTTACTAGAGATAAGTCTCGCTGACTTTCCTGCCTGGGCTGGCTTCGAACTGCAGTCTTCTGATCTCCGCCTCCTGAGTAGCTAGGATTACAGAGATCAGCCACTGGCTCCCGCCTTACTTTTGTATTTAAAAAAACAACAACAAAAAGCAAGAAAAACTTTCTCTATATAAAGATAGCTGAGCTTTTAACTTTCATAATAGATATAAATTAAAACAGGGATTTCCAAAGTGTTATCACCAGACACACATCATCTGGAGATTTGCTAGGCATGAAGTCTCTGGCCAGGCCCGCCCGAGGCTCTGGGAGTGAGCCTGTCGCCTGCATTTCCCCATGGTCTTCATGTAAGATTGTGTCACTTCCTAACTGTGGAGGACCACCAAGTTATGATGAGAAGTTTTTTGAAATATGTTCATTTCCAATCATTGGAAATTACTACCTTAGCAATTATAAAATGTGTTTGAAATATTGTGAAACTTTATTTCATAGAAAAACTTCTTACTGTTAACATTAATAATAGAATGGGAGGAATTTAAGCCATTTAAGCTCATGAGAGCTTATTAAGACTATAAAAATGAATGTCATTGTTGTTGTTAGGCTCCCAAACATCTGGTTTTCGTCAGGAAGGAGACCCTCACAGAAGTTTCCAGGGGTCAACTGTGGGGCTGCAACTTGAATTCTGGGCTCCCACTCCCATACACTGGAATTCTATCGAGGCCTCTCTGGCCTTCTAACAGAGCTCAGATGTGCCTAAACTCCTCGCCATCTTATTTCTCTTCCATGGGGGACTCTGGCTCCTGTCTGGGGCATTAAAGCAGTGGTCTAGAACTTCTGAAAGTCTTTGCATTGAGATAAAGTGGCTTCATGAGAAAATGAACACAAATAAGATAATCAAGCACTGATTAAATTTGTCACTATTCTTGGGGTTCTGTGTGAGCACTGTCAGCCAACACTACATTTACTCAAGGCATCTGGCCTTGGAAGATACTTCATGAAGCTTCCCTACTCCTTGACCATGACCCTTCCTCTAAGTGGAAGTTCCCTACCTTAACACCTCATTATAAGGCAGTCATATAGAGAATGACCTCCTATATATTTAAGTACTTTTTTATTCCCATTCAGTCCATTTAGGGTACACGTTTTCTGGCCTATGAGAGATGGTCTTGATTCTGTGGTGAGATCAAAACTGTCTTTTCCACGTGTAGGCTTAGGTGAGGGCGAATGTTAGTGTGTCCACAGTAGTGAAATGTCCATTCACATTTAATTGTAACGCTAAAGTTAAGACTCAAAGTCAGTCCTTAGCAGAGATTTTATATTTTTAAAAGTCTCAGGCTGGGAATATGGCTTAGTGGCAAGAGTGGTTGCCACGTATACATGAAGCCCAGGGTTCGATTCCTCAGCACCACATAATCAGAAAAGGCCAGAGGTGGCCCTGTGGCTCAAGTGGTAGAGTGCTAGCCTTGAGCAAAAAGAAGCTAGGGACAGTGCTCAAGTCCAAGCCCCAGGACAGGCTGAGAAAAAAAAAAAAAAAGGTCTCAAAAGTTAAAAGTTACTTATAGTGTGTCCATTTATTTGTCCAGCAACATTTCGTGCCTACCTTATAAGGTTGTGGTGATAATTGAAACATGGAAAGGATTAAAGCACTGTGCTTTGAATTTAGAAATATATATTTGAGAAAACTTATTGTAAGGAAGAATGACTTATAATGATGGTGAAATGCATAGGGAATAGTTATTAACATGTAAATAGAATGCATAACATGGCAATATGTTATAATATAACATAGTCTATCATTTTGCACACCTTTTTAAATTGTTTTTATTTTCAAGTAGATTAATGATTCATTTTTTAAATGGTAGTGAAAGAAGATTCACTTTAGTATAATAATTGAAAATTTTTTAAATTTTCTATCCTTACTGAAATTTTTCTTAAAATTTACTAGAATTCTTCTTTGCTTTTAAAAGTTGAATTTGTATAGATAATTTATTTTTGTTTGACTGTTAATAGTAATTTTTTTTTTGCCAGGCACATTGGAGTATGTCTATAATCCTAGCTACTTAGGAAGCAGAGGCAGTAGATCATTGGTAATTGGTAGTCTTGCAAAAATAAACTTTTTTTCATTTTGGAGCTGATATCGAAACTTGAACTGAGGGCCTGGGCACTGCCCTTAGCTTTGTTGTTCAAGACTAGCACCCAAACACTTGAGCCACAGTTCCACTTCTAGCTTCTTGAAGGTTAATTGATGAGAGCCTAACAGACTTTTCTACTCAGGCTGAGTTGGAACCACGCACCTTAGTATCTTGAATTATAGGTGTGAATCACAAATGCCCAGTTAATAAAATACTTTTTAAAAAAGAAGAATAAAGTACTCACTTGTATTCATCCATTTGGGGTAGGGAGAAAAACAAAAATCTCCTTATAGGAAATTCCGTATTAACTTATCTTTACATAATATCTTCAACTTTATGCTGGAGTTAGGATGAGCTTATCTTCTGTTCTAAAGGAGCAATGTAAATATTAATTGACGCAGTTATCATACAAGAATTAAAGATCTGATGGTATCTGGCCTCCTTTGCCCAACAAAGGGAATAAAAGAGAGAAAACATAGGTGAGCTGGAGATCACACTTGCACTGTAGTTTTGTTGCCACTATAATTCATGATTGTCACTGAAAAGCAGATATAAATATAGCTACAGCTGGATCTGACTCTGTTTTCAGAAATGTAATTTTTGGCATGGATCTCAGACAAGATTCCCATGTTCTTTTCCTAAGGAAAAATTAAAATTCATGCTTAGTGGAAACTGAACATATCTCAAGTTCTTCGTGTTTAGGTTGCACTCCATAAACAAAGAGGGGGGGAAAAAGACATTGGAAACCATTGTCTCTTGAGGACTGATGTTTTTCACGCTGTTTTCTTCTTGTTACTTATCAAGAAAAAAAAATCTAGATTTGCTATCAGAGTCTTTCATTCTTTTCAGTAAAATACTTTTGATCTTCTACAAATTTGTGTCAGTTATGGCCTTTATTTGTACCTTTATATCTAAGAGGAGCAGGAATTCTGTTTGTGCTTGTTTTAAAATGAGGGCCTCAAATATTTTCTAACCAACATCAAAATAGGTGTTTTACACAACTTTTTTCTTCCAACTGCACTTGTTATTTTTGTTTTGTTGCTGAGCATTTAATCCAGGCTCTTTCACATTCTAAGCACATTCTATACCACTGAGGCCTATTCCCTCCTCCTATGTGTTTTCATATTATGTCCATATCAGACTATAAATGTTAAGAAATGATTCTGTTAAGATAAAAACATAGAGGTATTTGAACTAATTGTGATAGGATTCCTCTAGAATAAGTTAATCATTCAGTTCTTATTCTACCACAGGCCTTAAAATGAAAAAAAAAGTGCAGACTTTATTGCAAAGGTACATTTTTAGAGCAACAACTTTAGAAGCGGTGGTTCATTTGACAAAAGTTGTAATATGTCCAGTAGGTGGCGCCAACATTCTCCTAAAAAAGAAAATACTGTCTATTGATTTAAGTAGACTACTTGGTAAAAGAAATGACACTATTTAAGTAGAATAAAATAATCTTCAAGACATTTTCTTTTTTAGAAAATGTTAAAAAGAAAATATTGGAAGAAGGTGAAGTGGCAGTTTATTTTGGATGTACCAAATATGTCTATATCAAATTAACCTAGAAAAACTGTAATGTGTGGTAGCATATGGATAATCACAGATATCACAAGGTCAGTTTGAATAAAAAGTATCTGGGACCTGAAATTCTGAATACATTGGGTAAATGTACGAGATTTTTTTCCTTCTAATGACTCTGACTTGTATTTTTCAGTTTATTCTGTATGCAGAGATAGAATTGTTATGAATATAGATTTAAAAGTAAACAATTTTTAAATGAAGTTTTTGAGATTCAGTTAAAGAAAAAATTAAACATAAAAATCTAGTCGAGTGATTTCTTACCCTATTCAACATGGGTTCCATATTATTACTACTGGCTTTATCATTCATCACACATCTCTAAATGAATGTAAGAGAGGAACTACATATCAAACATATCATTGTCTGGGCTAGGTTGTGGCTTACCTGTAGAGTGCTTGCCTAGGATGCAAGAAGCCCTGGGTTCGATTCCTCAGCACCACATAAACAGAAAAGGCCAGAGTGGTGCTGTGGCTCCAGTTCAAGCCCCAGGGCTGGCAAAAAAAAAAAAAAAAGTATAATTTTCTGAAGAAGTCTAATTTATGATTGGTTAATACAGTTTCATAAGAACTAAGGTTGGGCTCATGTCTGTAATCTTAGCTACTCTGGAGGCTGAGATCTAAGGAATGCAGTTCAGAGCCAGCCTGAGAAGGAAAATCTGTGAGCTTCTTATCTCCAATTAAGTATAAAAAAAGTTGAAGTGTAGCTCAAGTGGTAAAGCACTACCTTTGAGCACAAAAGCTCAGGAAACTTTTTTTTTTTGCCAGTCCTGGGGCTTCAACTCAGGGGCCTGAGCACTGTCCCTGGCTTTTTTTTTTTTTTTTTTTTCTCAAGGCTAACACTCTGCCACTTGAGCCACAGCACCACTTCTGACCCTTTTGTATTGAGGAATCGAACCCAGGGCTTCATGTATATGAGGCAAGCACTCTTGCCACTAGGCCATATTCCCAGCCCAAAATCTCAGAGGCAGTTTCCAGTCCTTGAGTTCAAGACAGAGGCTAGGAAATTAAAAAAAAAAAAAAGAAGAACCTAATGTACCCACAGCCTTACATATGAAACTGTATCCCCTCTGTACATCACTTTGACAATAAATAAGGCATTATTAAAAAAAAAAAAAGGACAAACCATTCCAAAAGCAATACTTAAAAAAAAGAAAAAACTAGCCAGTTACCCGTGGCTATGGAAGTGGAACTGTGGCTTACATAGTAGAGTGCTAGGGATTAAAAAAAAAATGCTAATTCAGTAGCTTGAAAACATAGGTCCTATATAGAAACTTTGCTTTTGTCTGATGAATAGAAAGCACAGTTTTGTTGTAATTTATGTAACATAGATATCCTTTGTGTTTGAGAAGGATGTACATAAGTTTTCTCTTGCTGTTCCAAAGGTCTTCTCTTAAATGAAAGACAAAGTTGAGAAAGTCATTACCCATTCTCAGTCCCAGTTTGCTGAGTCCTTCAAATACAGTAGGTTAAATATTTTTCTGTGTGTTCTTCCATTACTACTAATGGTTACTCCTAACAATAGTAGCTGGATTTATGTTGCATTCTACACTCCTCTAATATGCATCATTCTAATTATTCTAATGTTCCTTGCATAATCAGAGCAAATATTATTGTCCCTGTTTTACAAATGAGAGTAGTAAAACTCAGCAGTTTCAAAGGACACTAGACCTAAAAGAATCATTCATGTGTTATCTCTTCTATATGTATTTCTCTACTTGACTTCCTTTCTCCATCATAGCCTTCTCTCCAGATGATTTTCATCTCTATTTTGGAAGAAAGATGTGTGCATTCTATTTGCTCCTATGAAAAGGAAAATCTATTACTTAAATGCTCCTTTTGCCCTCTGTTCCTTCCATCCTAACTTTTATTTATTTTTGTTTTACCCACTTGCCTGATACGTTAATTGTGCCTTGAAGAGGCATTGCCAAGAGGGTATTACCTATTCTTGGCCTCTACCTCCTATAGACAGACAGACAGACAGACAATCTGCCATGGGCAGGGGTACGTCTTGGATGGCCTGTCCTGTCCATGATAGGACTATAGAGATCGGATCTAATAATTAATATTTGTATCAATATTAGAGTTGCTGTCTTATCTTTCGATTTGTCAGCTTTTTTACCTGAAGTTCATTTGTTTCCAACTCAAGCAAAGAAATGATGAATTCCTTGGGCTTTTCAACACTTGCAGAAATACAGTCCAACAATCTGCATATGTCAAAGTTCTTTTCAAAAGCACATTAGTGGGGGTTAGAAATTTAGTACCATGTTGAGATGTTTAGATGTAAAAATATTCCCTCTTCCATTTTTTTTGGCAGAAAGGCCTTGTGATGCTGTGAGATTGGGGCCATTTTCAGCCCTGGCTTAGAAGCCCTAGAAATCCCTTGTTGGCACATGGATGGGAAGTTCACAGATACCTCAAACTCTGCCTGCTGTCATAGCAGCTGCTCAGTGCCTCCCTTCTGCTTTGATCTTCTGCCTTAAGTTAAATCTTAGCATAACATTCTGGGGCTAAAATTACATGAATATGCTTGCTCCTAGTAAGTACCCGCATAACAATCTTATGGAAAATCCAAAGGCTATTCAAAATTTAGCCTTTATTTTGTCATCTTCATTTTTGCCAAACATTTTATTCACTGTATTTTTATTATAATTGTTTTTCGTGACTAAACTAGCACTAGTCACTCCACAAATGCTATGGAGTATCTGCCATGAGAAGCAAGGCATGGAAATGGACAATATGGGTGGAATGAGCAGCCACCCACATGATCCTCTCCTCACAGAGTTTTCAGTCTGTGCTGGAAATAGACCTGGCTGTGGGAGCAATGTCCTCTTGTCCCCTAACGCACGCAGTAAAGTTCTATGAGCTCATTAGACATGTCAGGGAGAACAACTCTAGCAAAATGACACTCCATCTTGGGGGATGAATGGGGAATGTGGCACTCCAAAGCCCCATAAACGTGAAGTTAGTGTTGAAAACTGGGTGACACTGTAAGATGTACCAGGTCGATGTTGAAGAGCAGATGCCTTGCAAACAATTCAAGGAGTAGGGGGAACCCAGTGAGAATTTGTATTTGAGGTGAAAGTGAACCCAGAAAGTATTCAAAGATCTCATTACAATGTTTGTAGATTTGAACTAGGCAGAATGTCTACAACCAGCTGACTCATCCAGAATGCAAAAAGGGACAATTAGAGAAAGGTTTTTAAAAAGCAAGAGCAAAGCTAAGACACAGACTTACAGAAAGCCCTTTGAGGGACATCTGGGTTGATTCCACATCTTGGCTATGATAAATAATGTTGCAATAAACACACAGTTGCTTTGTTGAATGGCAAAAACTTAATACATAACTTCAAATTAAGAAGAGTGAGGGAAGGATGGGGTAGAAGGGGTAGATGAGAATGTTGAAAGGGATGGCATTGATCACGAGGTACTGTATTCATAAACTGCATTGTTGAATGGCAACTCCTTTGTACAACAACTTAAAGATAATAAAAGTATTTAAAGAACAGGAAGTTCAAATCTTTATAGATTCTTAGAAAATGTTTGGCAGAAGTAAAGAAAAATATAGCTTAATTTTAACTAATATATGAGTTAATTTCAAATAGAATGTTAAAAACTCCTATGATTTTTATTGCATGAAGTCTCAGCAGTAATATAATCTAGTTAATTCTGAAACTGTGTATGAAAAAGTATGACTACCACAAGCTATTCCACGCACACAAAAGGATGCTTTTCTATTTTGGAGTCACATTTAGTGGCCCACCATACACACCTCTTTTTTCTGTAATGCCTCCTATCTAGATTTTGCAAAACACAATGTCGAAAACACTGAATCCCAAACTGTCTTCTCAAGGATTTTGTTTCTAAGGGTCCCAAACTGTCTTCTCAAGGATTTTGTTTCTAAGGGTCCCAAACTGTCTTCTCAAGGATTTTGTTTCTAAGAATGTAGATAGTTCTTCAAATGAGCATTTCACTTGGAATCCTCACTCCTAGGAAGGTTGACCAGATGCCACCATTTGCAGAGAAGGAAACTGAAGGTTTATGTTTTGCAGGTCTGGGATTTTCTATATTGTATCCAGTGTTCAACAATAGTTGATTGTTTCACTTTACTTCAAGAATATGATGCCCCACTCACATTTCCTGAGAGAGGAAAACATCTACAGAAATATTTGGGCTTGAGGGAAAATCATTTCCTTTCAGTTCTCGGGCTCCTGGGACCCTTTTGGCCAAGCAGAGAATATTCTTCCCTTCAGAATCAAGCTGGATCCCCAGGGGAATGGAGAGATTTTCACAAACTGCATCCTCTTCCTTCTTGAGGACAGGACCCCAGGCTTAGTTCTCTGCAGATTTGCACAGTCAGAGCAGAGAAGGCTGCTGTTTGCTTTACATTGCCCCTGCCTTCTGCTTGGGATACAGCTTACCATCAGCATGGAAATCACTCATTTTATTTGCCTTTGGGAAAAATATTGAAACATCTGCAGGTGAAAAGAATTTAAGACCACCTAAATTTGAGAAACCATGTTTTGGTAAAATACTCCATTTGGCGGTAAAATATAATAAGGCAATATAGTGCTCAGTTAGCTCCATTCCTCAGGATGTGCATATTTTGAAGCATGTTATATGCCATAAATATATACAGATTTGTCAAGTAAAAATTGATTTTCTAAATGAAAGTATCTATATAACTTTGTAAATACTAGCACTGGAGAGATTGTAAGCCATTAAAATATTAAAATATATATTAGGATATTTTTTGTGTTGCCTAACCAAGTGACCAAAACATCCACATTGACCAATGGCCAAAGATAAAGATTAGGAAAAGACTTTTTTTATTTTTGTCTATTGTTTTTCCTTTTTCCTTTCATTTTTCTGTGGTGCAGAGGTTTTCTGTGTCGCCCAGGCTGGCCTGGAACCTCAGATCCTTCTGCTTCTGCCTTGAATGCTAGGATAACAAAGGGATATGTATGTCTGACTAGGACACTTGTCTTTTTAATGGATACTCTCTCTGTACAGTTTTAGTTGGTTAAGTTGTTAGGCTTGTATTTAACTATTTAAATGTACTTTTTATAGATCAGCTGCTTATGTCATTGTCTCAGTTTGGTTCAGTTTTCAGGTGATAGTCCAAGGGGGAGGAGGAAAATGGCAGGGGAACAATGAGAGAGGAGGTAACAAGTTAGATAAGAAATGTACTTGCTTTAAGTATGAAATTGTAACCCCTCTGTACATCACTTTGACAATAAAGAAATAATTTTTTTTAAAAGAATGGAATGGACATTTATGATCTTCCTGGGTGGGCAAGTTGCTTCTGTTCTTTTCCTAAGTGGTTTCTCAGCAAGGCAATTTTTCATTTTTTTTGGTCGTTTCTGGGGCTCAAGGCTAGTGCTCTACGACTTGAGCCACAGTGCCACTTCCGGTTTTCTGATGGTTAATTGGAGATAAGAGTCTCACAACCTTTCCTGCCCTGCCTGGCCTTGAATGGTGATCTCAGATTTCAGCCTCCTGACTAGCTAGTATTACAGGTATGAGCCACTGGCACAGGACTTTAACATGTCTGTCACACCTATCTGAGGATGCTAAATTCTGCTGCGATTTAACTGATATTTAACTATTAGGGGAAAGTATTCACAAAAAAGGAGAGCAATTTTTGTGTTACTGATTCTGCAAAACATAATATCTAAGATAAATGAAAAACACTCATTTAAGTTTGCTATTGTCTACCTCTTGTTTATATAACACAGAAATTTAACCTTTCGCTGAGCCACCAGAGTTTTGGGTTATTTTTCTGTTCACTCCACCTGTCGTGGAATTTGGTTTGTGGAAGAACCTTTCCTTTGCAACCCCAAGTACTCTTTCCTATTAGAGTTCACAAACAAGTACAGGGACCAAGTGAGAAAGTATTTACTTCTAGATTTCATGATGTCTAGGTCACAGTGTTGCCTTGAATCAGTTTCTTTTCTGTCTTTAGCTGAAAACAAAACCAGAAAAGGGGGAAGGGGGGCTTAATCTTGTGGAGTTAAAGAAAAGAAAGAATGTGGTGAAAGGAAGATTCCTTTTATGCATCAAACAAACGTGTAGGCATTGACTGAAAGTGCCTGAGGGCATTTGGTCCCTATTGGTTTTCACATCAAATGCAATGGTGCCCACAGATAGCCTGTATTGTTGTCAGTTAAATGGGATCATGAGTGTCTGAAAGGTGTTTGAGAATGAACCGAAAATCATTTTCACAAGTGGATGATTACTTCTGCCACATGTTAACCGAACTCTATCAGAATGGAGCAGCTTTTTGAGCCTGCATTAATTGCTCTTTCAACCTTGACTGAGGTTTCTCTTTAAGAAAGCCCTTTCCAGGACTAAACTACTCTATATATTGATTTTTTTTTTCTTTCTTTCTGTATTTTCCCTTGAAAAATGAAGCCTTGTAAAAGAAAAGGCTTTATCATTCAACATGTAGATTGATTGTTCCATTTCTTTGAATAAAAAGGTAGAATCATAAGTGATCTGTCCAAATAGTCCTTTTTTCCTCGAAGCAGTGAATAATTCTCATCTTCTATATACAATTATGTTTTTCAAATATTCATTAGTGATGATTTTTCATCATAAAGTAAAACCATGAACTCTCACAGCATGGATTCAGAACAAATAAATTGTCATATTCTCCTTTCTATTAGAACTGTATGCCACCACCCTAATTGAAATGAAACTACAATATTTGGTAATACATTTGGAGAATTTTTGTGTGTTGAAGTATCCTTTTGAACAATGTTTGAGTTAGAAAAAGTTCTTATAAAGCACCTTTAAAGTATTTGGTTATATAAGTTCATTATTTCACATGACCATTTACTATTTGAATCGTGGAATAGTTAGATTCAGAGTAAACTAGATCCTTACTTCTCCTAGAACAATCCATATTATAGTTTAAACATTGTGGGAGGAAGATGAGTTGAATCTCTCAAGTTTTAAAACTAATCAGAAAATGAGTTCCTCAAATTTCATTAATTTTATGAGTATATGTATACCAGCAAAGAATATATTGCATTTATAAAAATCCATAATATATTAGTAAAACTCATTTCTGATGGTTTGGCTAAAAAGGAAGAAATCACAAAATATTTATTACATTTTAATCTAGCTTTTAAAATGCATTTTCAAAGGGTACTTACAAAATCAAGCATTTAAACTAGTTTCTAAGAATGAAAGAGTTACTTCTGATAAAAAATAAAAGAGATAAATTATTTCTTCAAAATCCAAAAAGTTATCTAGCAATTATCATGGAATATTTTCCCTTTAATCTTTCTTTTTTTTTCCTTTAATCTTTCTTGAGGTTTATTAGCAAACTTCATTTTATTCAGTAGATCTGTTGTCAAAAGCCATCTTATTACTTGAATATATATTGTTAATGACTAGAATGCATCTAAAGAAAAGTTTGAATTTCTTTTCTCATGGGCTACTCTAAGGGATTTCATAGCAACTAGTTTTTCCACAAATGAAAACCTTGAGAATTAGCTATTGAGTGTTTTCCAGTTGCTTGGTTAGCAGATGATACTTAAGAAGTAAGAAGCCATACAGAAACAGTCATACAATTACAAACAAAATACTCTTGTTGGTACTTTTCTGAGTTGATGATTAGCCATTTTCATAAAATAAAATAATCAAATGGGTAAATATCCAAATTCTTTTACATGCTCTTCATTTAGACTGTTCTATAACAACATATTTTCAATGTATAATCAAATTCTTCAAGTTCAATTTCCTGTGTCTCTGCTATTTAAGGATATAATATCACCTTAGGATGGTTTAGAATCATCAAAAAAGTCACAGATAAGTGAAACATTGATACACTGGTTGTTTTCTTGTGCCTCGTTTCATAATCATGATCCTTATATTTCTTTGAAATGAATAATGTCTCCATTAGAAATAAACCGAGCCAAGGCAGTAATACTTTTAGATTGTTGCTGTGTTTATCCTGAGTTATGAAACCAAATGCTCCAAGGCTTTGCTCTTATGTGTTAATCCAAGCATTGTGTCTGTGCTGCTAATTTCTTTGTTGCCTAATCCTATGTAATAAGAGAAGATTTTAAAGTTAAGCGGGCAATTTTTTTTTATTCAAAGGGAGTAACTTCTTAACACTTAAGTTGGATGTAAGGATGAAAGCAAACACTTTCAAATAGCAGCTGACTACTTACTTTTAAAGAGTTCCAAATACTCTAGTTACATGGGTATTGTGATGTATTGGAAATTTTTCAATGTGAAAAGTGTTATATTTAGTGCAAACTAACACTGGCAGTAGTGCTTGGGAAAGATGTGCAACAGAATATCTCCTTTTTCCCTTTTAATTCCTGGGACTTAGGAGTATGGCTCAAGTAGTAGAATGCTAGCTGTGCAAGTACAAAACTCTGGGTTCAATTCTCAATACTGTAAACAACCACTACAACAAATGTTGGCTTTGGTTTAAATTTAGTTATGGAACTTTTTGCCTTAAGGTATATTCTAATAGAGTACCAAATAAGGGAACATGATTATGAAAATTGCTTTTGTTTATATTTCATTTTGCATGTTTTTCTGACTTAACTGAAAGAAGAGTAGAAAAAAAATTTTTCTGTAAAACCAAATTCTATAGGCTGATGAAAATGAATAGTATTGTCTGTAATACTCTCCCTACACACGTACACACACACACACACACACACACACACACACACACACTCCTGCTTTCGTTTCACAATGTAAACTATCTTTCAAAATAATAATGGTGTGTCTCCAGATTGACAGGCATTTGGCAGGTCTGATGAACATATCCTTATAAAAAAAATACTTTCTTGACATGATCATTCAATATAGGGGAAGCTAACAATTGCTCAACATGTTGTAGAACGTTCTAGAATGGAAAAGCTATAGATTCGAACCACTAGCAAATGCATAGTACAGTGGTCAAGGTCTGTCACTCCATGATGACATTTTTCTTGAATGATATTCTTCCATGCCATTATTTGACAGAATTCTATCCTTACATTTCATAAAGTGACAAAAATATGATTCTTAAACTTAAAAATATACTGGGATATTTGTTGTGAAGCAGATTTCTGACAAAATAAATAGCTGTCAAGGATTGTTTAATTAATGCTATTGCCACTATCTACTTAGTCCTATTAGCTGAACTTTCTTTTTTTTTTACAGAATTATGCATTTATAATTGATGCTTTTTAATAATAACCCCAAGATGCTGTAAGGCCTTCTCTGAATCATTGGAGAAAGATCAAATTACATTTAACAATGATAGAAAGTCAATTTACTGTGTGTAAATTCTCTA
Organism: Perognathus longimembris pacificus; assembly: GCF_023159225.1. Taxonomy (NCBI): domain Eukaryota; kingdom Metazoa; phylum Chordata; class Mammalia; order Rodentia; family Heteromyidae; genus Perognathus; species Perognathus longimembris. The sequence goes on along the minus strand of NC_063162.1, from coordinate 130,803,594 downwards.
AAAACCAGTATTGATGTAGGTACAGTCACTCATTTCTCAGTAATTAAGGAATAATCAGTAATTGTTTGTTATCTAAGTACCAGGAACAATAAAACACAATATCAAAATGCATGCAATGGTTGCATATTTCTTAGAAATTATAATAAAAATCATTGGGACTTTTAAAAACCTTAAAATAAGTTATCTGTTACCTAGCATTAAATATTTTAAGAAATAAATAAGTAAACAGAAAGATGACCCAGTAACAGACCTAGGCATGGATTGGTAAAGAGGGAATATATCTTGATTTCTGAAAAGTATTTTTCTAGTAAATGGATTATTTAGTGATTACCAAATGCTCAGATAATTGAGCTCCATTTTTCCCAACCTCAACCTTATACTGAAACCATCCAAATGACAGGACTAGCTGTCCTCAAAGAATTTAGTCTGTGCCCAATTTTAAAATTTGAGATGAGCTTTGAAAATTGGAAATATCATTAAGCCTTTTAATTCTTCCTACTGTTTAAAGACCAGGTCTTTGTCTTTGATCCCTGAGTATTCCATTTGCCAGAAGTACTTAGAGAGGCATGAGAACATCCCCTAACTATTTAATAATTGTAAGCTTTTTTCTAATTACAAGAACAAGATGTACTCTCACCAATTGTTAGTTATAATCAAAGTACCAGACCCACTTTGGAAAATAATTTGGTTGATTCTTATCCATTTAGACATCTATTTTCAATACAACACAGTAACCCTACTTTCTGTTAACTTGCACTGTGAGCATGTGACACACAAACACTTATGTACAAGTGATTGCAGCAGCTTTGTTTTTGATAAAAATGGAGAAAGAAATCAAATGTCATCAACTGGTGAAAAGATAAATTTGTTCAGTGTGATATACTGTTTCACAATACAAAGGAATGGGCTCTAGAGACCTCCAACAAAGGTGAATCTCAGATCATACAGGGCTGGGGAACCATTATTCTGACCTGGGATATTTGGATATTTATCCCATCATTAGGAAGCCATACAAGATTGTCAATACAGGCAGATATTGTGGGTAGCCAATGAGAAGCTTTGAAGAAGTATATGTATTTTTCCTGCCATGTCCCAGACGATTTCCCTGGCTTGGATGTTCCCCACTTCTGCAAGAATTCATACACAGAAGAATTCCAGTTACATATATTCCAGAATGTGAAGAATCATGAGATTAGGCATCAAATTAGTGGTTGCCAGAGCTGAGGATATTTTTAAAGGGGTGGGGGAAGGGATTAGTCCCAAAAGACATGTGAGAACTTTATAGAGTTAGCAACATTCCATAAATTGTTTGTGATGTTGGTCATTGGTTATTTCAAGCCACCAAATTGTACACCTAACACAGGTATACCTAAAACAGGTGAGATTTATTCTAATTAAACTATTCCAATAAAACCTTACTGAAAATAAGCAAAAAGACATCATCATCAGTATAGAAACTGTGCAATATAGAAAGGCATAAAGGAGGATAGGAAATGTGTCTTTAGTCTCATCATTCAGATATTAACTACATGTTTAACATTTTAATATTTTCTAGATTTTTCTGTGTGTGCAATAGGCATTCATGTGATTGTGTTCTTTAAGAGTTTTCTATGCTAATAATTATTTCTCAGCATAACTTTTTATGATGACCAAATTATATAAGTTTTGGGCTGGGAATATGGCCTAGAGGTAGAGTCCTTGGTTCCCTAATCATATAAGTTGTAAATTGTTTAAGAATATTTGTTTTAAGCCTTGTAGAACATTTTTTTGGCTGTACTAGGATTTGAACTCAGGGCTTCAAAGATGCTAAACAAACAAATGTCATTCCACTGAGCCACAATTCAGGCCTCATGCTTTATTTTGTCTTCAGCTAGGGTCATGCTCTTTTTATTTATAGGCTCTATCCTTGGACCACCGCCTCTTACCTGCATCTCCCAGTTAGCTGGGGTGCAGTCATTCACCAGCTCTTGTTAAAACTCTTTTTTTCTTCATCTTTTATTTTAAAATACTTCCCTTATTCCAAGAATCTGCTTTCATACCAGTGAAAACGCAGCTAGACAATAATATTTGCAACCTACTCAGAGACCTTCTTGTTATGGTAGGGAAAAAAAAGCCAAATTGTTGAAGTGGAATTTAATGTATTATTCTTATTCAGCATGGTTCTCTATTCTGATGTATTTCCACTCATGTCCATGATTTACATCAGAATTTTATCTAGAAAATAGGAAAAATTTACAAGGACAGAATATTATATTGTTCTGCATAGCTTTTATAACATTTCTTTATAAATAATCTTTTAATGACTGACTTCTTTTCTTAAGTAGAGAATCAGTTAAAAAAAATCCTGTGACTAGTTGGTTTCTAGATATGTTTGGCCCAACTGTCATTACTGTATTTGAATTATTGTTTGATTGAATTACTTCTTAAAATGTAGCAGCCCCAAATGCTTCAAGGCCCAGCATTCAAAGAGTAACCTTGGTTCCAGTTCCCAATACTCATTCATTGTATTTCTTATACCATTTCAACCTACTCCTAAATGCAGCATGTGTGCAGTGCCCACTCCTCTGCTTTCTGTCTTCAGAAAAGCCATACGTTTTCATTCTGTCTCTGCTAAGCAAGCTATCTTTGGGAATGCTGTTGCTACAGTCTATTCCTCTTCATATATGAATCCTACTGTCACCAAGATGCACATAAACTTGCTTGTGGCCTTGCTGCTTTAGGTATCACTCTTCACCTTCACTTGCATACGACCCAGCTGCCTGGCAATCTGCAAAGGGAGACACTGTGAATGTTCTGAAAGGCAGGCTGTGGTCACAGACAGAGGTGATTTCTAATGCCTTCTGTGGCTCCTGGGCAGCTATTGGATGCACATCTTGCTAGTGCACTTTTGATAGAGGGCATGTGTCATGTCCACAGTAGCGAGCTCCTGAGGTCAGTGCTGTTAACCCTGTAAAAGGAGCTTGAGTGTGTGCATTTCAGGAGAGGGAAATTATATAGGAAAGACAGAAAGAGAGCAGCTGGACACCTATCACTAGAAGCACAGATGAGAAATTAGAGGCTAGAGCAAAGGTGTATACAGAGTTTTAAGAAGACCTTGAAAGGAAGCCGTGAACAGGGAGAGCAAGAGCAGTCAGTAGACATCTCTGCAAGTCACATGGCTTCCACAAGCACACAGGACAGTAGGAAAGACATCCTGAGAGCCAGATAGTTCACAAATACTTAGCTAGCTGGTGTCTCTGAAAGCAAATACAGAATCGACTTGGGCCATTTAGGAGAGGCTCTCAATGCAAGAGCTCGATTGTTTCTGTTTTGACTTTTAATAACCTGCTCCACAGGGTTATTATTATATTTAAGTAGTTGTACAAAGGAGTTGCCATTCAACAAGCAGTTTATAAATACAATGTGTTTGTATCAGTGTCCCCTTTTTTCAACATCTTCACCCAACTCTCCCCCACCCACCTTTTCTATCACTTGTTCTCAAAATTATCTTTGTCATTGTACAAAGGACATGCCATAATACAAGCAGTTTATGAATAAAATGAATCTTGACCAGTGTCACCTCCTTCAATATTCTCACCCCCCCCCCCTTGGACACACACCTTCCCTTGCTTAATTTTGTGGTCTATACAATGAATTCTTGATCCCATTCTTCTCCCCTACTCCCATTCATTTTTCTATCCCTCTACTCTTCGCCTCACCACCACCCCCTCCCAGATGTACCCATTTCCTTATTGGACTTGGACCTAGTCTTTCTAAAAGATTGTACTATTTCAGCTCTCCATAGAGTCTCTTATACTTAGTTAATTCATTTGTAACCACTTGCATATGGCCCATCCCAGCAGTAATTACTTCTAGGTTTATAGGTACATTCTATCTTCGACAAATGAGGGAAACCATGCAACTTTTGTTTCTCTGGGTCTGACTAATGTCCGTTTTAAGCCTAATTCTGAATTTTGGAATTAAAAAGGACAAGTAAGGCAAGTTTTAAATCTACCACAACTCAAATAAACTGTTGCTAAATATGTTGAAGTTTTTTTAATACCCCTTTTATCAATTCCAGATTACTAAGTATGAATATTGTATTGAATTATTTTAATTTAATTTTATTGTCAAGGTGATATACAGAGGGGTTACAGTTACATACGTAAGGTAGTAAGTACATTTCTTGTCAAACTTGAATTTTGACATATTTTCCCCCTCAATAACATTATATAATGAAAAAAAATCTCTGTTTTCTGAATCTTATTTAAAGCATGTGTTCAGTGGAAATACAGTATTTCTATAAATATGTCAACATTTGAAAAATAATTCCTTTGCTATTGAGCATTCAAGTAGCACCTAATTTTTTAGCAATATAAACGATACTGTACCCATGTAGCATAATAGATTTTTATGGGCATCTCTGATTAACCAGTACTTTCAGGAAGAAAAGATAGGACTATGTCTATGTATGGCAGGCTACCCTGCAGGTAGATGGTCTTACATTGCTCTGCTATTGATAGTGAATAAGTGTCCAGTTATCCCAACACTACCTAACATCCCATATTACTCTTTCTTTTTGAAAGGAAACAGAGGGTACATTTGTTTCATTTACCCAAAATAATTATTTCAGTGAGACAGAAACTAAAATTTCAGCTTTGAAAATTGTGGGAGAAATTCTGGAGACATTATGTCCCTAAATAAATTTTGTCAACCACATTTTTAAAAATACTTACTGCATGTAAATGAAGTTGGCTTGAATAATCACTGCACTACTTAAGCTTCCCCTCAAATTACTATAAAACGTTGAAAAATATTTCCTCCTTGTATATGTATGTGAGCTCATCTCAGGACTTAAAAGACCTGACTGTGGCCCTTGGGCTATGTTACTCAGAGCCAGCAACCTTCAACTTGAGCCACAGTGTGACTTATTTTATTTTATCTTGTGCCTGAACTGGGGGTTGAATTCAGTGCTGTATTTACTTGCTTAGATCTACTACTTGAGCCACAGTTCTACTTCCAGCTTTTTTTGGCTTATTGAAAATAAGAGTGTTATGGACTTTCCTTCCCTGGCTAGCTTTCAACTGTGATCCTCAGATCTCAGCCTCCTGAATAGCTATGATTACAAGCAAGAAGAACCTGGCAGAAAAATATTTAACTTTAAAATTTGACCTAATTTCCACTTTTGTAGAAGATATATATGGTTTCATGGTGTAATTTTAATAGCTCTTTCCTCAATTAGCTTACCTTGATTAATTTTCCATTTTATCTGGCGGGATAATTCAGCGTATCCTCTCTATATTGATTAAAAACAGAAAAGGTAAGCCAAGTGCTGGTGGCTCATGCCTGTAATCCTAGCTACTCAGAAGGCTGAGATCTAAGGATTGAAGTTGGAAGCCAACACAGGTAGAAAAGTCCCCATGAGACTCATCTCCATGCCTCCAAGCCACACAACCAAGAAAATGGAAAAGAAAGGGGAAAAAAACACCAAACCAGACATTCTGTTCTCAAGTGATTGACCACATTAGGCCCTTCAATTCAAATGGCAGTTGTTGATGAGGAATTAAGAACCACAGCTGGCATGGTCTATAATCCCAGCTATGTGGAAGCCTGTGAACAAGATAATTTTGGACAGGAAGTTTCCAAGATTCAATCTCACCTAATAAAAAGGCAAGATGTGGTAATGTGTGCCAGTCATCCCAACAAGGCAGAGAACATAAATAAAAGGATCGTGGTTCCCACTGATCCTGGGGAAAAGAAGTATTTGAAAAACTATATGAAAGCAAAAAAGGGCTGAGGTTGTGGTTCAGGTGGTTAGGGTACCTGGGTAGCAAGCATTGTGGCCCTTAGCTTTAAATCCCAGCACTGCCAAAAGAAAAGAAAATTCAAAGCAATGGCTGAAATGATATTAAAATGCATAGTATCATCTTCAGTGTTAGCTGAATTTCATAGTTTAAAAATTGTGGAGTGAGAAGCTTCCCTAAGTCAGAGAAGACTGTAAGGTGATGGTTCCGCCGGGCCCTTGGGAATGAGCAGAATCCAGTGCTAACAGGTGACAGGGCCAGGAAGGGAGCTGGGATTGGTGCAGGCATATCTTGTGGTCACCTGGCTGGTCACTCTGTGACTGACTGCAGCCAGTTCCTCCTCAGGAGACTCTCTCCACTCTGTTGTCTAAGAACTAAAGTATTCAGTACCATGCCTTTCACTCAGAGCTTCGGTGTCCCCTAAAAAGGGAGGACACGAATAAAATTCCAACTGGTTCTTTGATTATCTTTTCTGACTCCTACTTTGCTCAATTTGTGGACTGACACGTGGATAAGCCACATAGATCAATTCCTTTTCGAGAACAGAAACAACTCCGTCACTTTGTCACACAGAACCTGCAGGTTACCTCAGATTCCAAACAAACTCAACTATGCCTTTATCAGGCTGGCCTCAAAGATAAATCCTGTGGGAGAAATGTGACTCCACAGAACCACAAAAATACTTGTTTTGTAAACGTGTTATTTTTGCTTGTTTGTCTTTCTTACCAGATATCTATATGCCCTTGGACAGAAGGTTTGGAAAAGATGGAAAAAACGTTACTTTGTTCTTGTTCAGGTCAGTCACTTCTATCTCTCTTTTTTTCCTGTTTCTTCTTTTTCTTCACTCTAATACAGTGATTCTCAAATATTTATTTGCCTGGGTTACATTGATCAAGAGCTCCCCTGTTCAAAATGCAAACTAGAAATAATCTTACATACTTTATTTAAAAAATAAAACTCAACAAATTCTTTGTGTGTCAACACAAACATTTTACTTCAAATACCTGTTCATGATTGTAAGCCAGTTAATGAAATGATTATTGTTTTTGCTTTTGTATCTTTCTCTACATTGTATGGTGCAATAGAATGTAACTGTGTTTGTTCTCCTATAGGCTTTTTGTTCACTCTTTTGCAAAATCAGATGAAATATAGTCTTTGGAAAGCTCCACTCAACACTCATGAGCGAATAAGTGTGAAAAAGGCAAAAAAAAAAAAACAAAAAAAAAAACCTTCTGAGTATTGTGGTAAAATAGTTTTGACCTCGAAGACCCACTGAAAGGACCTGCAGATTCCATGCACACAGCAGCAGTGTCCTGACATTCCATAGCTGGATATTATCTGTTTAATTGCTCATTCTGTACAAATGCCATATTGCTTATTCACAGAAATACACTTTTAAATTAACTTCACTGAGCTGTTTGTTAGGGACTGAATTTTGCACCTAAGAGGCTTATTGAAATATATGTTTGAGCTAACTTGTTAAAATTGTCGATAACCTTTGTTCCTAAATTATACTCATTACATTAAATATACATGTTTGAAGCATAATGCTCTAAACACTAGTCATTGTATGCCAAGATAAAGATCAAGTAATTTCATTCTCAGTGGAAACATATGAACAGAGTCTCACTCTTGGAATTCTTAATACAACACAGTCTGTAAAATCTCATTGATTCCAACTACACATTAAGCAAGCTTAACTGGGCTAGTCAGAAATGACATGGTGAAATGCCAGGATAGGGTTGCTAACATTTGCTATCTTCCAGAGATGTAGCCATCCATCAATTGCTGAATAAAATTACTTTATTGATGTCTCGTAATAACATGGCATCTTCATGAAAAGTGTAAAATTTCAGTCAAAAATAATTTTATCAGCATGGCAGAGAGACAGTCTCATTTTTGTCTTCACTAATAAAGTATATGTACACACTTGCACACAAAAGACCACCTTTAGATATAAAGCTCAAACATTAAGTCAAGTTACCCTGTTCAGAGTTCTCAGTGATCTATCTTCCTAACCCTATACCCACAAAACAATCATTTGGCACAAGAATTTAAATGCATTCAGAGGGAAATTTGATTGTAATTTTTCTGGGTATTTTAATTTTATTCCTAGCTTGGTTTGACAAATTTGTTCTAGTGATTTGTCTTTGTCAGATCTTCTAAAGCATTTGACTGATTTTTTTAACTAGAAGTAGAAACTTAATTTTCAGTAATTTCATACCTTTAGTAGAGGTTGTTACTAGATAAAACTACCTTGGGAGAAAACTTAGATAATTTGTAGTAAACAGAGTTTAATTAGCAGAGGTGTTTGTGTGAGTGTGTGTGTGTGTATGTGTGTGTGTGTGTGTGTGTGTGTTAGATTAATCCAGTACAGATAATTTGAATTCATGATTATATTTTAATGTCTGGATAGAGGCCTAAGTTAGTCTGCAGAGTTTGCTAAATGACTGTGGGCTAAAAGAATTTCTAATATATGGATTGTTTTCAGTATTTATAACAATCTGATAACTGAAAGACAGCCTTTCATAGGCCAGTATTGAGAGGTCATATGGAAACTTGTACTCTTAACTAGGTAAGATTAAAGATCATCTTTGCTCCTTATCTTCCTTTCAAGCACATGATCTTAATAATCAAAAGTTACAGCACCAACAGTAATACTTTGATTATCACTCTAGAGTTTAGAAATGACAGAAAGAATTAGAGTATGTTGAGATCACAAATTGATCTGTCTTTAGGGAAGATTAACTGTGAAACTGAAAGATCGGCAGATAACTAAAATATGTATTTGACATTTTAAAAGGAAAAATCCAATTTAAATCGAAGTAGGTGGTAAGCCCATATGTTCCATAATTGAGATTTAGAGGAAAAATACTACCATGAATATAACAAATTTGAATTTATTCTGTTTATAATATCATCTTAAAATGTAAAGTCATATCAGTATATATGATGCAAAATAAAGGTACATATGTAGGCTCCTAGTCACACAGAGAATCCCATATTCAAAGCCCCTAAGGTTTGGAAATATACATGCCAACACTGACAACTTGTTGAAGTTTCAAACACAATTGAATCTTCTTTTTCAATTCCAACTTTAATGGAAAGACAAATTGAATGCTTTTACTTCAAAATAAAGATGGATATGTATGGAGATTCGATGAGAATGACCTATTGGGAGGAATCGGGTAGTTTTTATTAGTATTTTTAAAGACAGCTCTTGTTCTATCCACACACAGCTTGTCGGTCCATACCTGCAGGCTGCATTATTGAAAGGTGAAGGAGTCGTTATTCCTAGGGAGGAGAATATATCCTGCTGTGTCTGCTGCTGCCATCGGCAGAATGGTGCTCTGGTGATAATGTGAATCTCATCACCACTTGTGAGTGTGGATTATATGAGCGATATAGCTGGAGACCCAGCCATCAGCCAGGAATTTGTACTCATAAAAATTGACTGAGAGTCCAGTTTGGCCAGCTGTAAAGTCATTGTTCGAAGTGAACACTCGAGGAGCCTCTGAGGTGAAAAGACTTTCCCAAGACTCATATCAACATTGGAATTGGAGGCAAAGATGTCTATTTGAATTATACTCAAAAATATGGGAAAGCATAAATTATTTGTTAATGTTAGGTACCTAACCACAGTTTTTTGCCATTTTTTTTCAAATTTTTATTATCAAACTGATGTACAGAGAGGTTACAGTTTCATACATTAGGCATTGGATACATTACTTGTACTGTTTGTTACCTCGTCCCTCATACCCCCCTCCCTTTCCCTTTCCCTCCATGAGGTGTTCAGTTCACTTACACCAAACAGTTTTGCAAGTATTGCTTTTGTAGTTGTTTTTCTTTTTTTACCCTGTGTCTCTCAATTTTGGTATGAAGATAAATTTGGAGTTATGACAAATTGGAACAGTGATTTTGAAAAAATATACTGGAAGACTTATCAAAATAACACTTATCCATTTTTTATATTAGGTTTGTATAACTGGGATTTAGTATCATTGGTACAAAAGACTTATGAAACTAGTCTTATAATAAAAACATTTGATAGCTTTAAATTTTATTTAAGGTTCAACCAAATGGAATTGTTTCTTCTATGTTCATTTAACACCTATTCAAATTACTATATGTGTGTGAAGTATTGTATATTCTGTAATATATCAAAATATCTTTTTATTATTATATTTTATTATCTTAAGCAGTTGTGCCATTCAACAAATCAGTTGATGAGTACAATGCAGCTTGATCAATGTCACCTCTTTCATCGTTTTCCAAATCCCTTCCAGTTCAACCCATCCCCAACCCACCCCTTCAGTTTTCCTAGTTTCATAGGAAAATTAAATACTATGACTGCAAAAATTCTGAAGCACTTACATTGTAACATAATCATTTCTATCTGTAACCTGATATTTTAAGCAATTACTTTGTGGCACGCATTTGTGCAAAGCACTTTTACAGCAATGACTTATTTAACACTAAGTGTTACCTGTTTAAGTGTTATTGTTACCATCCTTGAACAACTAAGAACTATATAATTTTCCCCAGATTCATTTAGCACAGGTTAGAGTCAAGCAGACCCAGTACTGCAGACTATCGAGACAAAGCTCTTATTTCCTCTGCTTGATTACATTAATGCACACACTACAGTGAATCTGAAGAAAAGCACACAGATGAACAATGGCTGTGGATCATTCAGATCATGACATGCAAAGCAATGTTACTACATTAGAGAAATAGCCAGGGAGTGATGGCATAAAGAGCCCTCTGCTCAAGATGGCCACTTCCTACAATGACATCACTAGAAACTGAAGTACACATCTATGTTGTTTTGGCCCCGTATCAAGCATTCCCTGCTTGTTGTCGGTGTGTCAGAATCATGACTTGAAGTTGGTGCAAACAACAGCAGGCTCTCAAGACAAAATGTTAATTACACATCAGCTGAGTTGGCACAGGATGTAAACAGTCAGCCATGCCACTGCCACTGAGTGATCTGTGCATGCTGCAGACATAGGCGGCACACTGTTAGTAAGATACCATCAGAATTTGCTTTGAACATAAAGAAATGGCTGCCTCTGCCTTGCTGGTTTCTGAGAGTTCCAGCACACGTGCAGCCCCAGTGAGGCAGTGCAAACTCCTGTGTTGAGTATGCCATTTCCTGCATGCAGAATGTGAAGTTAGTGATTGGGATCAAAGTTAGTTCGAGACATCAGCTGATGTTTGTTTTGAGCAGTAGGGTAATAGGAAGTAAATAAACACACTTCTTTCACATCTAGAAAATCATACGATTTACATTTCTTCTATGGTGAAAGATGTTGAGCATTTCTTCATGTGTCTATTGGCCATATTTATTTCCCCTCCAAAGAAGTCTCTTTTTAATTCTTTAGCTCTCTTATTAAGGGGTGGTTGTTTCTTTGATGATTTATTTGTTTGGGGGGAGTTTAATTTATTTTTGAGCTCTTAGTGTAGTTTTGATATAAAGCCCTTGTATGCTGTATGGCTAGTGAAGAACTTCTCCCAATCTGTGGGATTTCTATTTATCTTGCTAGCTATCTCCTTTGCCATGCAGAAGCTCTGCAGTTTAATGTAATCCCATTTATCCAGCCTTTGATTTTTTTGGATTGTTATTTAGGAAGTTTGGACCCATGCCAAGGAGCCCTAGTGTATCCCCTATCCTTTCCTGTAATATTTTCAGGGTATCTGCTCTTACCTCAAGGTCTTTGATCCCTTTGGAATTGATTCTGGTACAGGATGATATATACAGATCTAACTTCAGTTTTCTACACATGAATAGCTAGTTGTCCCAGTACCATTTGTTGAAGAGGCTGTCTTTTTAGCATATGATGTTTCTGGCTCCCTTATCAAAGATTAGGTGGACATAGGTCTGTGGAATCATTTCTGAGTCTTCAATTCTATTCCATTGGTCCTCAGGCCTGTTCACATGCCAGTACCAAGCTGTTTTTATAACTATGGCTTTGAGATTCCACCTCACCCCAGCCAGAATGGCCATTTTCAAGAAAACAAATAACAACAGATGCTGGCAGGGGTATGACCAAAAGTGAACACTGCTACATTGCTGATGGGAATGTAAATTTATCCAACTACTCTGGAAGGCAGCATGGAGGTTCCTCAAAAAATTAAACATAGAACTCCCCTATGATCCCGCCATCCCACTCTGGGCATTTACCCAAATGATCACAAACAAGGTCTTAATAAAGCTTCCAGCACAACCATGTCCATTGCAGCATTATTTACCATAGCTCACATATGGAACCAACCTAGATGCCCCTCAGTAGATGAATGGATCAAGAAAATGTGGTATATATAGACTCAATGGAATTCTGTGTTTCCTCCAGAAAGAATGGCATTGCTCCATTCATAAGGAAATGGAAAGACTTGGAAAAAAAAATCATATTAAATGAAGTAAGACACATCCGAAGAAACATAGGCTCCATGGTTTACATCATTTGTAATAATTAGTACATGCCTAAGATAGTACTAACAGAGGTTCACAATCACCCAATAGGTATGTACATATGACCAAATGATGCTCATCTAAATTGTCTCCATGATGTATAAACAAGAGGGTTACTTTTTTGTTGCTGTTAGTGTGTGTGTGCGTGCGTGTGTGTGTGTGTGTGTGTGTGTGTGTGTGTGTGTGTGTGTGTGTGTGTACTGCATTTTTTTCTCCTCTGGTTTAGTCCCTGTAGTTGCTATTTCTGATTTTGCTACCTTTTGTCTTGTGTATAAGTTTACCTTATTGGGGGAAGAAAGGGAAATCACAGAAATGATGGGACAAAAGACAAACCAACTCAACAGAAATACTCACTAATGTAACTGTAACCCCTTTCTATATCACCTTTACAAAAAATTATTTTTTAAAGAGTAAATCATATGACATTGGCTTTGGATCTAATTTGGTTATACTAGTATAGGCTATAATTAAGCAATACAGTTTTATGGTAGAAAATGAAACTCCTTCCCCCAACATCCCTACCCACTACTAGGCTGTATTACCTTCTCACTTTCAAAAGTATTTGAGTCACCAAGAGCTAAACTTGTGACATTATGAGAGTGTGAACAGACACACTTACATCCTTCCTAATGGAACCATTCCACACCTCTGCCAATTTTTGTTTCTTTTAAAAAACAGGTAAGTTGCCATGTCAACATATAAAAATTTTATTCTCCTAAATGAATGGTTGGGTTTTAAAGTACAGACCATCATTTGTATATCACCATGGTTTAGACATTCATATTTATCAAACAAACAATATATATGAATATTGTTAAATACTAATATATGATAAATCCTTGTATATAATCTGTGTATATTTGTGGAAGTATTAGTATAGAAATTAAATTACTGGGTCAAAGGGTACATAACTGTAATAGGATTAGGAATTTCTAGATGATTGATAAGTATTTAGGTATTCACCAAAACTTTGGATTCTTTGCATTCTTTTCTTCACTTGTCATGTAATTTTTCAACTAATCATTGTATTACATCTCTTTTTACCTGAGTGGAAAAGAAATATGATTTTATTTTTGTTTTGCTTGTGGAGTTCCTTTGGAGCAAAATAATATACAAATATAATTTTATTTTAGATTCAATTTTAAGATAGCCTTTTTCTTTGCAATAATTGATATTTTTTACTTTTCTTTAAATATCTTTTTTGAGACAAAGTCTCTCTTTGTACCCCAGAATGGCCTTCTGCCTTCATCCTCTAGTACTGATATTACAGGTGTGTACCTACTAGCTAGATGATTGGGTTTCTCATAGAAAAATAAATGATGGTGATGGCAATAGTAATTTGTATTATTTGCCAGTGATGACAAAAAACTTACTCTTGAAAAATACTCTAAGATATACTTTTAAGCAAGCATTTACCTATATCTCAAAACTAAGATTATAACAGAAAAGAGTATGGAATAGGAATAATTGTGGATTTTTAGTAAGGACAGTGGTATACTGACCAGTTACTGATCCTGATACAAAAATCTCTCTCATTTGTAAATAGCCTGTGTTGTCTTTTTTTTTTAATCTTGTTATATTTAGCTTCTGGATAAATGATTTCTGTTTTTTATACATCTTATAGGTACAGAAAAGAAGGAAAGGTCCTATGACAATTGTCCTATGTTAGAAAATTGGAATTAAAATTTTGTAGGCCTAACATGTTTTGAGAATTGCTTTTCAAGACACCATTTGAAGAAATTCTCTGTGTACATATCATGTGCATGGATGTACTCATAACATTAATCTTTATTCAATCCTCAACACAAATAAGGTGCCCTCCACAGAATTAATACTGAGCACATACTTATTTTCTAACAAAGCAAAACCTAAGTGTGCCATTTCTGATCTCTCTCTTTACCTTACATCCATGTCATCAGAAAATATTTTGATCTTATAGCCACAATAGTGCATTATGGATATTTACTTTTTTTTTCATCTTTTCTGATCACAACTTTACAAAGAATGTTGCAGTAGCATTACACCTGTGTACTGCACCCCTAACTCACCCAGCTGTCTCCTGACACCTATTCTTCCCATTGCCAGAATATATTTGAAGCGCAACTCACATTGTAACAATTTGCACAACAATCCTTCCAGCAACATCCTGGTGCCCTTAGAATAGCCAATGGACATGACCTAGAGAAGACCCTGTATATTCTGGCCCCAAGCCTTCCCAACAGTAAGGAGCATCTTCACCTCAAAAGTTCTGATCCAAATTATGTGAAGTGCTTTGGTTTGGTTTTGATTACTCCTGGGGCTACCCCTCTCCTTTTAGGATTTTGCTAGTTTATTGGAGATGAGTCTTTTTCTTTAATTAAATATATTTTTATTTGAAAATGCTAAGGACAAAATAGTTATAGTTACAAAAGTCATGCAAGGAATACATTTCCTTTTGGATAATGCCCACTCTTCCCATACTCTCTCCAGTTTTTCCTTCCCATCCCACCCACAAATTGTATAGTTCGTTTTCAACATAGTGTCCAGTGAGTACCATTGGTGTATTTGTTTACCCTTTATCCCTCCAATTCTATGCCTCCCCTTATAGAAATAAGTTAAGAGTCTTAAAGGACTTTTTTGTCCTGGTTGGCTTTGAACCTCAGTTCTCACATCTCACATTCATGAGTAGCTAGGATTACATGCATGAGCCATTAGCACCTGGCCATATTTTGTTTCAGATGTCCAGAGTGCCAATTGAAATTATGTTTTCATTGATTCATTTTAATGTTTATCCCTATTCTTCCTAGATTGTATGCTGCCCCATTAAAATAAGGATGTTATTCTTTTAGTCTATTTAGCACTACCTCATACTTAGGTTAAGATCTAGCTACACACTTGCTAAGTAATAAATATGTGCAACTTGCTCTAAGCATTTTTTATAATCATCACTTTTACATTCTTTAATTTGTGCAATGATTTCTGGATCTTTCTTAGGCCATTTGGTCAAGACAGTTAATAATAAATATATATTCCCTTCAAGTCTTTCAGCGTCTTGAAGATATGTTCATTTTTCTTGATTAAATTAAGCTCTTGGATTTTAAAAAAATAACAAAACCTCCAGCAGCACCTTTGGCCTCTGCCAAGAACATTTCCAGCTAAGGATTTTAAAAGCCTTAATCTTTACTGAAATTAGATGTTGGCAGTTGCTAAGCTGCCAGCTGTTAACATGATCCTTGAAGTCCTAATATGGCATACAAATTTGAATGCTGTGGTCTCTAAGATCTTGTAGTTAGCACTTGCATACATGGAAATGGACAGGTGTCAAACACGTTGGCAATTGAGAACAAAATGGGAGGTTTTCTAAACCAGATGCAGGTACCTTGTAGGACCAAAGCAATGGAAGCTAAGGTGCCCTGTTGGAAGGAGTGATGCTGAAAAGAGATTTCATGATGTTATTAACTTAAAAGTATGTGTTTACTTCCCAAGTCTCAGCAAATCTATTCTTTATGGAGCTACCAATGGTAGACTGGTTTAGGATATTCAATATTTATGACTTTGCTGCACTGTCTATGAAAGAGATTTTTCAGTGTCTCTCTAGAAATGTGTATAAGCTTTGTTCAGTAATACAAAAAGGAAGCCTGTGTGTGAAAGTTAATCCTGGATCAGAGCTGGCCAGGCCACCTGTTTGGGTAATTCCCTGGCACGTAGTGATGTTGGTGATCAAGTGAAAGCTGTAGGATTTCTCCTAACTGGGAGCCCAGGGTGCAGGGTAAACCCCTGGCTCCCATAGCTAATCTTTCAGCAGTATGCTTTAACTATTACTGCCAAGTGACACTGACTGTTCTAGCAGAGTACAGTGCCCCTAGATCAAGATTTCACTTGGTTTTATACTATGGATGATTTGTGCAATCGGTCTTGGGAATGTGAGTTAGCATGACTTTGAAAAGGAAATAGGTAAAATTAGGTGCTTTGGGAGATGCTAGAGGAATCAAAAGAAGAATGAAATGTAGCATCATTTTGAGGAAACAGCATAAAAAACAGTGAGTTGGAACAATCTTATTTATAGAAAATTGCCTCTGGAACCCATGTATTACAAGGGCCAAATTATACTTTTTTTTAAGTTTCAGGGGTCAGGTGACAGCTGTTCATCAGTGACAGCTCTGTTTCTCATCGTTGGTGTTTTGTTACTCTCCCATCTGTACTCTAGATACTAGGTCTGTTGGATGAACCCTGAGGTGTTAACATAAACAAGATATTAAAAATAGTTCCCACTATAATAAAGAATGACATTGATATTTTTATGTTTTTTAATTGAATCTCTACAAATTCAAGACAAACTTTCTTTGACTACTGTATACATTTTAATACTACTAATTCTCTAAAACAAAAGTGATATGTTCCCTTTTGTGTCCCCTTGATCTCTTTTGTCAATGTTGAATAGGTTTTGTTGCAGAAATAAATTACATTTTATTCCAATGTAGTTTATATCTTTACTATAGTTACTGTAAATTAGATTTTAAAAATGTTTTATGCAATTTAGTCATGATTGGTATAGAAAGAGATTATATTAATTTTCTAATATCTTTGTATCCTATGGCTTGTTGAATTGATTGATTGGTTTTACTAGTGTACTAACAGAGTCTGTAGGGTTTTCTATATGTACTACGTCATCAACAAACACTGACAATTTAACTTCTTCATTTTTCACATGGAGGATTCCTTATATCTCTCTTTCTCTTTCCTAATTGCTCTTTCTAGGACTTTTCATTCCATACTGGACACAACTGGTGAACATGGGAATCTTTGTCTTATTCCAGAAATTTCCCTTCTTATTTTCTATGTCTGGGGCTTGAATTCTGCCTTGAATTCTTGCTGAGCTTTTTTAATATGTGGCTGGCACTCTTTATGTGGGCCATGCCTCCATCCTGGCTTTTTACTGTTTAACTGGGAACAAGAGTCATGTAGAATTTTATGCCCAGATTGGCTTTGAACCTTGATATTCTTATCTCATTCTCCTGAGTAACTAGGATTACTAGGTAAGAGTACCTAGGATGTGAGCCACTTATGCCCAGTTTTATCCAGAACTTTTAAAGCAAATATGCAATAGTAATTTTAAAAGAGCCAATTATTAGGCAAGAGAGCAAGTCTCAAAAATACTTATATTCTAAATAATTCTTTTATGGGTAGTGTCATTGCATTTTGATACTTAAGTACCAAGGCAAAACACACTTCTAGGTGTGTCTGTGAGAACATTTGCAGGGATGGTCAACTAAAAAGAGGGAAGACCCACTTACCCTTAATGGTGTAGGCAACACCATCCCATAAACACCAGCTCAATGCAATAGAAGGAAGAAGACGAGCCTGTAAGTGTATGTGTTATCTCTCTCTCTCTCTCTCTCTTTCATCCTCTGTATGCATGTGTGTTTCTCTCTCCATTCACACACAATGTGAGCTATTCTACTCTTCCTCGCTCTCCCCATGGTGATGGACTGAAACTTAAAGAACCGTAACCTAAAGTAAATCTTTTCTCTCTTAAATTCTCTTCCTTAAATATTTAGTCACAGTGAATTAAAACTGATTTTGTGGCTCCAAAGGCTTCAGAAGTGTCAGTGAGAGGAATTTGGAAAAGTGTGAAGATATAGGCCAAAGAGGTCCCAGTATGTTGTCACAGAGATTATTAAGTACTTATTATTAGGGAGCTCAGAAAATGAAGGTGCTGATAGTAATGTGGTCAGCAAAGAATGTGCTTATAAAGTTTCATATAGGAATAGCTGCTCTGTTTAGGAACTGGACTAGAAGCTTTTTGTGTTACATTGTGTGGTAAATAATTTGTCTAGAATTTGTCCACGCCCTGAAACTTTAAGGAGAAATGAAGTTGAAGATGATGAACTAATAAATTTGGTAGAGGAAATTTAGGCAGCCCATTATTCAAATGTGACATGAGTTTTGCTGGATGCATTAGACTAAGCTTACTGTGAGAATTCTGAGCATAAAAGCTGAGTGGAAAGACTTGAATATGGCAGCGTGTCCAGAAAAATGAGGTCCTTAAAGTGAAGGCCAAGAAAATGTGGTTGCTAAAGAGATTAGGGCCATTAAATGCAAACCACTGAGGGAGAAAAGCCACTCCTGTTTCCATTTCTTGGAGTTCATTTTAATAAATACTATTTATCATAGCTATTGAGCCTTTGTGTTTCTCTCCTAAGAATGTCCTTTGGTCTCGCTTCGTGTGAATGTCTACAGACATGTATAATTTATCATGTCCTTCTTTGTTGCAGTTTTTGTTTTCTTACCTTTTGTCTTGTTTATCTGTCTTAGAGAGGGCAAAGAGAGGGCCACTGAAAGGGTGGGACAAATGGTAAACAAATGCAGCAGTGGTACTCACTAGAATATGTTGAAAATGAACTGTACAACTTGTTGGTGGGGACAGAAGGAAAAAAATAGGAAGAAAGCGAAGGGGTGACACTGTTCAAAAACAAATGTACTCATTACCTGACTTATGTAACTGTAACTCCTTTATAATACATATATATATATATACATGAATTATTTAAGAAAAAGTCACATACATTTCACGAAGACAATAGAACATTTGCCTTGAAAGAATCTCAGGAATTGGCTTGCTCACCCATTGCAGGCTCAGAGGTGTAAAATGTAAACTAATTGAGACTCTCCATTAAGAAGAAAAGGAAGGGGAAGATGGCCTAGTGGTGGAGTGCTTGCCTCATATATATGAAGCCTTGGGTTTGATTCCTCAGCACCACATATGTAGAAAAAGCCAAAAGTGGCACTATTGCTCAAGTGGTAGAGTTCTATCCTTGAGCAAAAAGAAACCAGGGACAGTGCTCAGGCCCTGAGTTCAAGCCCCAGGACTGGCAAAAATAAATAAATTAAATTAAAACGAAGTGACAATTCTTTTAAAAAGAAGAAGAAAAGGAAAGCTCACGTGACTAATCAACATAAGGGTAAATTCTCAGTCACACTGATTATATAAATTATAAGCCTAAATAACAGTAAGATGTTGTTGTTTACATATTGAAATTGGCAAAAATTATATAAAGATTGAAAGAAACATGCTTGACAAAGATGGGTGACACCAAAAGCTCTCATATCCCACAAAACTGTATGGTACAGATATTCATTTTAATATATTATTGAACATTGTTCTGGAGACTGAACTAAGGTGATTATACTGGCTAAGCAAATGCTCTACCATTTATGCTATGCCCCCAACCCAGAAAATTAGCTCGTGTTTAGAATAATGTGCTGTTGTTCATCTTGTCCCATTGGACCTCCATTAGCTTCCCCTCCCAAACAAACAATAAAAAAGCCCACATGTACAAAGAGGGTTTCTTTTCCTATAAAGCTAAGGACCAAGTCCAGGGCCTTGTGCATGCTAGGCAAGCATCTTGTCAGTGAGTCTTATTCCTAACTCCCACAGCCAGAGATTTTTAAAATTATTTATTGTCAACATGATGTATCAAGGGGTTATAGTTTCATACATAAGGCAGTGGGTACATTTCTTGTATAATTTGTTACCTCCTCCCAGCCAGAGATTTTGACAGAAGGAAACTGGAATGTTATGGGATCCAGTATCATTTATTTGTCAGCCTTTCATTTTAATGAGAGAGAAATGCATTGAACATTAACTGGTAAAATGAGGAAAGACAAGAAAAAGAAGTGTAGCAAGAATGGGCATTAAGAGGTATCAGTCTTGCTTTTTTTGAAATGGAAATAGATTTATTCTTTTTTATTAAAATGCACTGCTATTGTTTTGAGAAAAAAGCAAAGAGCCATGAAAAATAATTGTAAATAAGTTATAATATTACCACCTAATAGTCATCATTGTAAATACCTTAATATATACAATGTTTGCCAATAAAAACCATTTACTTTTTTTTCAAGTTTATTTTTTTTTCCAGAGCTGAGGACCAAACTCAGGGCCTTGCACTTGCCAGGCAAGTGCTCTTCCTCTGAGTTAAATCCTCAACCTATTAAGATGATTTTTGTATGGTATAGTCTATCATGATATGTTTGCACGTAAGGAAAAATACCGTTATATTGCTTTTAAGGACTCAGAGTATTATACTCTGTAAGCATGCCATAATATATTTTAATCCAGTACCCAGGTATGTCTTCATGTTTTCTTCTTCCATGCAACATGGTAGTGAGCTCATTGCAAATACAACATTCAGCGCTTTTCCAGTTGTTTCATTGGCCTGTGATTTGAGAATATTTTCTAGATTAAAGGAATGCATATGAAACAGTGCAGCATTTACTACTAGATAAATCTAATTTCTTCAAAGAGTTCAATATAGAGGCAATATTTCTTCCTCTCCAGGAAATCTCAATGTGTGGTCCTAAGGACCTCTATTCATTAAGTGTAGTTCATGTTAATTTTTTTTCATGATGACCTCCCTTCAGGGTCTTCTTGAATTAATCATTGTCTCTTGAAAGATATTCCTCTGTTTCCTTAATTTTACTTCATGTTTTAAAGTGGAAAGGTGAAATAATTCACACTAACCTATTTCTACAAAATTTTATATTGTCAGATATTTTGCTTTTAAATGTTTATTAATCCACCAAACATCTCTTCCTTTTGCTGCAAATAGCACCTCTTTTCTTCTGTTTAGGGTGAACTTCCAAGGGTTTGCTGAACGTAGCATTGAACCTTCTTTGCTGCCTATGTGAACTCTTGACTCAAACAGAACTGATGGTACTTTCTCTCCCTGGACATGATATTTAGTTCAAATATATTTGAAAGCCCAAGGAGGATTATCAGAGGGGTGACCACAGAGCTGTGGGCAGCTGGGGTACTAGCCACATGAGACTTTACCACATGGAAATAAGGCCAACTAACTTTAGAGGAACTGAGAGGTAGAATAGGTCTTGTTGGGGCTACCACTACCATTCCCTACCCTTCCTTTACCATCCAAAACTTTCCCCAGCCTTCCCACTTCTGAAAATGTGGTTATATTGGCAATAACACCAGCTTTTATTCATGTCTATTTTTAACCCTAGTTAAAACCTTGCAATAAGCATGATTTTAATTGTGACTACATGATTATGTGAGTTTGAGAACACTATTATTATACTCAATTTACAAATGGAGTTATCATCCTAAAGGTTCTAAGAAACACTCAAGTAATGGCAGTCAATTTTTCTTTAACCTACTGGTTCCAAACTTATTTTCAACCAAAATAATTATTTATAGTGTTTCTATTAGTACAGAAGGTTCACAGGAGTCATTGAGTTGGGAAATGCTAGACGTATGGAAGACCTAACTGCAAGGTGCAAATGAAAGGGGCTTTGATCTCTGAAATGTGTTTGAGAAATACTGAAATAGAATCATTTATATGCAAGCTATGCATTGTATTTTTTATTTAGAAAAACAAAATCTCTTTAGGGCCTCCTGCTTGCTAGGCAGGAGCTCTACCACTGGGCCATGCTTTTTTATACACGGGCTATTTTTTGAGATGGCATCTTGCTTCCTATCCAGGTTCATGCTCAGACCATGATCTTCCTGGTTGTTTCCTGCCATAGCTAGGATATAACAAGCAGTCACTAGCACATCCAGCCTCTTCCATTGAAATGGAGTCTCGTGGATATATTTTTGCCTTGTCTAGCCGGAAGCTGTCAACCTCCTGATCTCAGTTCCCATGTAGCTAGGATGACAGATAAATGTGACCATGTCCAGCTTTTGGTTGAGGAAGTGTCTCACATGTATGCTGTATGCTAGGGTTGACCTCAGTCCACCATCCTCTTGACCTCAGCCTCCTGAGTGGCTAGTATTACAGGCTTGAGCTACTGGTGTTAAAGAATCTTTTGACAAAGACAAAGCTAAAGTTAAATTTGGTAAATTTGACATGAGCACCCTGTCAACTTTTTCCCTTTTTGTCACAAACAGGTTAGCCAGTACACTT
The DNA here is from genome assembly GCF_023159225.1 of Perognathus longimembris pacificus. Lineage (NCBI taxonomy): Eukaryota > Metazoa > Chordata > Mammalia > Rodentia > Heteromyidae > Perognathus > Perognathus longimembris. The sequence continues at coordinate 130,781,440 of NC_063162.1, read as the reverse complement.
TTGCAATGTGCAGCTATAGAGAAAAAAAGTCTGAACCGCAAGAATTAATGCAGCTTGAAGGCTATACTGTGGACTACACAGATCCCCACTCAGGTAAGTTGAAGCAGAGCCACTTCCAGTGGCACGCATGAGGCAGACAGGCCACAGGAAATATGCCTGCTTGCTTTCAAACTCCACTTGATGAGTGCAGGTGCAGATTTCTCTCAGATGACTGGGCAGAACCCTAACCTTCAAATGATGTCCCTTTGAGGTTATATTTAGTCATGATTTACCTTCTCTGATGTTTTAGTGTAGAGATGAAATATGTAAAAGTGACTGGAATGGAGAAATGGTATGAGAACATCAGCAATGCATGCATAACTTCTGCTCTTCTCCTATGTATTGATGGTAAATACACCAACACCAAGGAATTCTTCCTTTGACATGACATGTAAGAATACACTATCATTTCTGTAAAGTACATTTACTTCATCTTCCACTGAGGCTGTAAATGGAATACCACTGTGTAATAGACTTTGTTTCCTTGAGCCAATGATGCCTTCCAAGTTGATATAGAAGCCTAATCCGTACTGTTCTTCCCTTTCAAATTATAGAGAGCGGAATCTGTGCTGCTCTTTCTCTTCAAGTGTTGGATGGTGGATTTGATAATAAATTGTAGATTAACTAAGCAGCTATTTACAAACCCATTCTTATCCATGAGCCAGTTAGTGAGACTAGAGCTTGTCAGCTGTGAGCATTTTAATGTCTTTCTTCCCCAGGCCTTCAAGGAGGTCAGATGTTTTTTAATGCTGTTAAAGAAGGAGACACTGTAATATTTGCCAGTGATGATGAACAGGACAGAATATTATGGGTTCAAGCCATGTATCGAGCCACGGGACAATCTTATAAACCAGTTCCTGCAGTTCAAATCCAGAAGCTAAATCCTAAAGGAGGAACTCTCCATGCAGATGCTCAGCTTTGTAAGTTGTGCTAAAAATAATTGGATTATCCATTAATAATGTTAATGAGATGTGAAATTGAGAAAAATTTATTTAGTATTCTAGTTTACATCAATAACCAATTCCTAATTAACTAAAAACACTTTCTAGTCATTGTCATAGAATCAGTTATCTAATTTTTTTACATTCTGGAGAAAATGACACACATAATTGATCATTGATGTGCCAAGAATAGGTATGTTTCTGGAAATCTCAAGAACACATAAGAAAATAACGCAAGACTTCTCAAGTGTTATTCAGTTTGTTGACATTTCAGCTGACATGTCCTATAGAAAAGAGGCAGGTATTACAAAATCAGATTTCCATTGATAGGATTCCAGAATACATTTGTTCTTCACAGTACCTGCAGATAATAGAGCTTTTTTTTCTGTTGTAGAATGATAGAGTATCATGAATGACAAATTTCTTCACAGTACCTGCAGATAATAGAGCTTTTTTTTCTGTTGTAGAATGATAGAGTATCATGAATGACAAATTTCTTTTTCCAAATGCCAAATGTCATTTTTCTGCATACTAATCTAAATTAAGACCTATGTGTTTTCATTTTAATTTCCTATTGATTAATTGCAAGTTAGTGTAAGACACAATGTCAAATGTAGCTTTAATAATCAAATATCTCATTCTGTTTTACTCCTTTGTAAAACTTCTGTGGTTCTCCCTGTAATAGATCAATTTGTCTTATCTTTAGCCTCAAAGGTTTGTTTTTTTTTTAATTGTCAAGATTCCTCTCTGGGATAGCAACATCTTGACATGCATTATTTTCTTCTTTTACTTCTCATAAGCACTCTCTCTTCTTTTATTGACACACCCTTCAGTATCATTGCTGAGTATCTTAAAGGCTCTTTAGGCCAAATAAACAAAGGTGAATATGAGCTCTTTTTTGTTATTTTCCCTCAAAAACTAAAACCATCTTCATAGATTATCTTAATTCATCTGGAGAACATTTTTAAATTGTAGCAAAGACTACTTGAGAATAATGAATTGATTTTAATTGGATATTAAAAGTTCTTTTTCCTGTGTTTGAATTAGTGCTATTGTCACCTTGTAAAGGGAAACAAAGGAAATTCATTATAGTATCTATTTTCATTTCTGCCTGGTCCTACAAATAGAGTAGAAAACAACAGATAAGAATTCCCATCAAGGGCTGGGGATATGGCCTAGTGGCAAGAGTGCCTGCCTCGGATACACGAGGCCCTAGGTTCGATTCCCCAGCACCACATATATAGAAAACGGCCAGAAGCGGCGCCGTGGCTCAAGTGGCAGAGTGCTAGCCTTGAGCGGGAAGAAGCCAGGGACAGTGCTCAGGCCCTGAGTCCAAGGCCCAGGACTGGCAAAAAAAAAAAAAAAAAAAAAAAAAAAAAAATTAAAAAAAAAAAAGAATTCCCATCAAAAGTAAGGTGATCCAGATGATGAATGGATCCAAAAAATATGGTACCTATACACAATGGAATACTACATAGCGATTAGGAATGGTGAAATATTGTTATTCGCAGAGAAATGGTCAGAACTTCAACAAATAATGTTGAGTGAGACAAGCCTAGAACACAGAAAACAAAGGGGCATGATCTCCCTGATATATGACTGTTAAGATGGGGTGACGGAGAGACAGTAGAGACCAGGTCTGTGAAACCAAAAACTGCTTGTCAAATGGTATTTCCCACAGGATTGGGTCAGCGACCCAACATTATGTAACTAAAACCATCAACTACTCAACATATAAAGGTCAAAAATTGACCTCTCAGTGGAATACAATAGCTCAAAATCTATGTATGTACGTTCATATAACACTACTGTCGACATATTGTCTAATGTCAACATTACATTTAAAGCCCTAGGCGAATTTTCTTGGGCATAGGCCACGTGGCTACTGTATATGTTCTTGGTACATTGTGTATTGTATGTATGTCTACCTGACCTAGGGAAGGGAAAGAAAAACAGGGTGTAAGATATCACAAGAGGGCTGGGGATATAGCCTAGTGGCAAGAGTGCCTGCCTCGGATACACAAGGCCCTAGGTTCGATTCCCCAGCACCACATATACAGAAAACGGCCAGAAGCGGTGCTGTGGCTCAAGTGGCAGAGTGCTAGCCTTGAGCGGGAAGAAGCCAGGGACAGTGCTCAGGCCCTGAGTCCAAGGCCCACGACTGGCCCAAAAAAAAAAAAAAAAAAAAAGATATCACAAGAAATGTACACACTGCCCTACTATGTAACTGTACCCTTTTTGCACAACACCTTGTCAAAAAATTTTTGTTTAATTAATAAATAAATTACAAAAAAAGTAAGGTGATCAGGAGAGTAGCTTGATTTCTCTGCAATCCATTTATAATGTTGCCAAAAATTGAACTCATCCAGGAGTAGCTCATTCTCAGAAGTCAGTTCAGTCAAGACTCCACCCCTTTCCTTATATCCTGAGTAAACTGAGAAAATCATATATAAGATTATATAAAATGCATATATAAAGTTATTGGAAGTAGCATGTACATCTAGATTGCCATCAGCCCATAGTGGCCCAGGGCACATGGTTCATATTGCTAATAACCATGGACCAGCTGTGATATCTGGTAATGAGCTCCATATAGTCTGTGTTTTCTCTCTAAAGTCTAAACTCTTTGCTTCCTTACACCATGTTTAGCAGACTTTTGCACCTGGGTGCAGAATAACATGTGGCATGTCCTCAAGTAATACCCCACAATGAGGAGAGCACCGGAGGCTCACCTAATTCTCTCTGTCCCAGCCAGCCTGATGTATTGCTTCTCTGCTCCTGAAAGTGTTGACTGGCTGTCTATCCATTGGCCATGAGTAAATGGGGCATCAAGGTCCCGGACTCCATCAGCATTCTCCAGAACTGCTTGTCTCTCCATCTCATTTTTTTTAATTTCCAACCTCCACCATAGCATAAAAATAGTCAGAGCTCTTACTCAATGTTATTTTCCACCCTCTAGATGATTTATGCTGTTCTTTCTTCTGATTGTATTCATTTGCAAAACTGCATATTTACACCTTCACTTTTTTTTTTCTGTTTCAGTAAGTCAGTCTCTCTTCCTTAGGTCAGGAACTATAATTCTGTAGTGAAGCTCTTTGTGTTACAAAGTAGTTTTGTACATAAAGATTCTGTTTTAGTGTGCAACTCTCATTCTCCTGATTGCTACATTTTTTTCCTACTCGGTAGGCTTAGCTCGGTAATAGTTGTCCCAAGTTCTGATATGACATATCTCTTTAATTATTCAGATCTGCCAAACCTTTTTACATTAATCTTTTCTCCACAAAGCAATATAATTTTCTCTAAGGTAAGCAAATTTCATAACTTTTCATACTTGTGCTTCTGTTGAATCTTACTATATGTTCTAATGGCTGCCTATGTGGAAAATGCTCTTCTCTTCCTCCTCTTCCTCCTTCTTTGGCCAGTACTGGCACTTGAACTCAGTTGGTGCTGTACTACTCTGCTTCTAGCTTTTTTGATAGTTAGTTGAAGATAAAAGTCTCAAGGATTCATCTGCTCTTCTTAGCTTTGAATTCATATTCTTTTTTTTTTCTTTTGCCAGTCCTTGGCCTTGAACTCAGGGCCTGAGCACTGTCCCTGGCTTCTTTTTGCTCAAGGCTAGCACTCTACCACTTGAGCCACAGGTGCCCCTTCTAGCCGTTTTCTATATATGTGATACTGAGGAGTCGAACCCAGGGCTTCATGTATATAAGGCAAGCACTCTTGCCACTAGGCCATATTCCCAGCCCTCTGAATTCATATTCTTATATCTTAGTTTTCTGATTAGCTAAGATTACTGATGAGAGCCATTGACACCCAGCTGAGAAAAGCTCTATTTTCATTTGTTTGTGCCAGTCTGGGGCTTGAACTCGGAGCCTAGGCCCTAACCCTGAGTTTTGATGGTCAAGGCTAGCACTCTACCAGTTGAACCACAGCTTCTGCTTTTGTGTGGTTAATTGGTTATAATTTTTACAGGATTTTCTACAAGACTGGCTTTGAATCATGATCCTCTGATCTCAGCCTTCAGAGTAGCTAGGATTAGAGGTGTGAGCCAGCTGGAAAAGGCTATCCTTATATGCTCATCTCATGTGCTTATTTGTTATCTGATTATCATATATCTACGTTGTTAGTTCTCTTCAAATGTTTTATTTTTTTCTATTTTATAACTAGATTCTTTTGTTTCCTCCCTCCTTCTTCCCTCCCTCCCTCCTTCCCTCCCTTGTTCCCTCCCTCCCTTGTTCCCTCCCTCCCTCGATCCCTCCCTTCTTGATAAAGCTCCTGCTTTAGCCAGTCTTGTATCAAACTATTAATCTTCCTATTTTCAGTTCCCAAGTGCCTGGGATTATAGGTGGGTGCTACCATGCATGCCTAGGCTATGATGATGTTTTTCTAATTATAATCTAGTTTTGAGAATTTCTTAAAGATTCTTAATATTTATCAGATATATAATTGGCACATATTTTCAATTCATCTGTGCTTCTTTTCACATCTTTTAATATCATCTTTCAAAAGAAGAAATTCTTAATTTGGGTGAGGCCCATCTGTTTGTTTATTGGTTGTTAGTTGCTTTTGCTTATGTCTTATGAGCCAGGATGGCCTCAAACTCACAATTCGCCTACCTTATCCTTCTGAATGTTAAGATGATGGACATCTTGCTTCTATTTACTTTAAGCTTAATATAGAATCACAAAAAGTTTCTCCTATATTGTCTTCTAGAAGTTTCTGTTTTAACTTTGACATTGTATACCTGTTTGGAGTTAACCTTTCTACACTTGAGGTTTACCTTATTGAGTTTACTTTTGATCAAGTTGTTTGTTGATATTACTATGATCCTGTAAATCTTGGAATCTTTGTAAATCTTGGAATCAGGTCATGTAAGCCCTTATAGTTGATTCTTTTTTGATATCATAGCTATTCTGCCTTTGTATTTCCATCCTGTGTAGATTTGCTTTGTGAACAATTCCTTGTGACTTTTCATATATTACAGTCCTTTTAGTAATTATTTTTCTCAACTTCCTTTACATGTGTAATGTCTCTGTTTACTTGCATTTTAGAAGATACTTTTTGTACATTGAAGATAATTTCTCACCTTTCTTCTAGCTTGTATTTTATTTATCCTGTAAGAGAAGTGTTGTCATTTTGGTTTGTTCCTCTATACATGTTTTTATTTTTCTCTTTCTAGTTGCTATACAGATTTTTCTTTTTGATGACAGTTTCTGAAAAAATCATATTATAATTTCTTACTGTAGCTTTCTGAAAAGGTTGTGAAGCTTTGCTCTGACACACAGATAAATAGCTCTATCCTTTTGTGCTTTGCATCTATGTTTTCTTGAGTAGAAGAAGTTGTCTTTAATCTCAGATTAGCATTCTCCACTTCTGGACCACAAACCTTCTTAATATTCTAAATAATAAGCTATGAATGATGAGATTTTATATGGTGAGTGCCATAAACAAGCAGGATTCCGGGCTGTGTGAGTTTTCGACACCATTCTCATTACTCCTGAACATTGATTGTTTCCCTCTAATACTCTCTAATACTTCTCACTTATGTAGGAGCTGACCCAAGCTCTGCAGGAGGCACAAGTAGCAGGATCATGGTCCAAGGCTGACCTCAGACCAATAAATGAAGCCTATCTGAAAAAAAAATAAATAAATAAGTAAAGCAAAAATAGAATGTGAGGGTAGAACAAGCACGAGGCCCTGAATTTAAAACCTAATACTGCCAAAAGAAAATAAAACTAAGACAAGGCTCAACCAAAATTTGTTTCTTCCTGATCAGGAGAATGCTAACCTGACTCCCATACGAGAGCTATCTCTGGATGGCCCCTAATTAGATTGGCTTTAGCTCAGACCTTTCCTTCCCCTCTCATCTGCTTTCCTCTTCTCCTTTCCAGGTTGTCCCTCAGAACAACCTTTGGACACAGCAGTAGAAATTTAAAAATTAGCATGAAATTAGAACAGCTACTCATATAATATGTGTGCATGTGTGTATGCCTAACTTATTTAAATGTTCTCTCTCCTTTCTTTGCTGACCCGTAGCTGGTAAAGGTAAGTATTTCTGTTCTTTTGCTTAAATGTGTTACAGTGATTGTCTTGATTCTATACTTGAATATTTTCATGATCTAGTTTATAGGGTCAACCTCCTATCCTGTGGTCAAATTCAGAACATTTAAATAAGCTCTGCCATTTATACAACATGAATATCTATTTTCCACACTGGAACAGTAGACACAACCTCTCCTAAAGCATTTATTCAGGTACAAAGAAAATGGTTATAAAGAATTAATAACCTGCCAAAATATAGTATATTTTAAGTGAAGAAAATACTACATTATATATATGGTATTATTTTTACTATGTTAACAAACTTATTTATAAAACAAAAATAGGTAGATTTATATCTAACATATTCATGATTGATGAGTTTCATTGGAAAGCCTTATTGCTATTTTTTTATTTCCTCAGTTCTTTTTGAAGTATGTTCCTTTACAGTTCTTTTTAAAAAACACAAGTTTTAAAATGAAGCACACTGAATGTTAAAGCATAGTAAAAAAAAAAAAACCCAATAGCCATAAATCTATAAAATCGAATTTATGAAGTAAAAATCTTGTCTTCTGAAGCTACAAGTACAAATACATACTCATAAATGTATATGCTAATGGAATTTATGTTCCTCCCCTTTTCCCATGACTCAAGTGGTGAATAAATTCTTAGGATGTATAGTAAGCTGAAGGGCAGACTGATGTACTTCTTATTACTTTTTCCATTTTCTAACATGGTACACTACCTTACCAGATGACATGCATGTTTACCTTACTTTTGTTTTCACTCTGTGCCCCCAAATATCCTGAATTTCATTTTTTCTTAGTGATTTGGGAACATAATACAATGCATATGTACATGATACAGGATCATGCAATGTCTAATTTTCAATAATAAATTAATGTCTAAAGCAAACCACCAAAGCTGCCTTCCTTTTTGAATTTTTAGGCTAAATATTTTGTATTTTTAAATAGGAGTATAAACTTCCACTTAACTTCATGAATTTACTTTTCTGATGCATCTAACATGCAACCTCCACATGTCATAGGGAAAGGGGGGTTGAACTCAAGGGCTGGATGCTGTCCCTGAGCTCCTTTGCTCAAGGCTAATGCTCTACCACCTTGAGCCACTTTGAACCACAGTGCCACTTCTAGTTTTCTGGTGGTTATGTAGGGATAACAGTCTCACCAACTTTCTTCCCCAGGCTGGCTTTAAACCGCAGCCCTCAGATCTCAGCTTTCTAAGTAGCTTGGAATACAGGTGTGAGCTACCAGCACCTAGCTAGATCTACATAAAATTTTAAAACCTAAAACTCTTCCAACTAAATGCTACATGGCTGATGGGGCACTTTTAAATTCTTGTAAGTTTTTAAGCTCTATGAGAGATTTTTGTAAGGAAATATACAACCAGGAATGAATAGTGGTATGTGTACCTACAGGGAAACTTCTAGACAGAGAATGACACATTGTATTTCAAACAGTTCATTTGCTACTTTAGTTCTGCCCAGAATTTTACAGAAGAGATGTGCTCCTGTCTAGTAGTTTCTTCTTCTTGGTCCTCGGTCCTACTTCAGCACCTCTCAGAGATCCCAACAGTGGTGATTAAAAACTCCAGAGTATCCCTTTCCCTCTTTCTGCCCTTTCCCTTCTGGGTGCCTATAATCACAGCACATTTAGGGAGCAGAAACAAAAACCAAATAAAAGCACCGACATAAGACATTGCTGAAAACAGGGGAAGCAATGCAGTTAGGTTCATCCCATCTTACATTCTGAACTCTTAGATGCCCTCTTGTGAATTTTTGAGCTCTGGAGCACACAGTGCTGACTGGTTGTCAGAATCTCCCAAACTTCTTCCCTCCCCACAGTTGATGGATCCCATTCCCTTGCTGATAAGTGCTTGCACCATTGCTTTCTAGGCTAGCCAGTTTCAAATCAATGTTACCAGTTTAAATGGATGCCTTCAATCTCCCTATCCTTTTCCCTAGACTCCCTACAGCTATTACTCTAATGAGAAACTTATATGTTCAGGTTTCACTTGAATAAAACCTCTATCACCTCATAAATCTTTAGCAAATATTAATCTTTCCCGAGTTAAGCTTTATTCTGTCCACTGTTAGCACACCTGGTAACAGAACCACCTAAAGATGCCAGAGTATATATCCAGCTGTTGCCATAGAAACTCCACCAGCATCCTCAGTTGCCATGTCCCACATCTGTAGTTAGTCCATAAACTCATCATCACAATTTGTGGTAGTATTGTGGCACATTGTTTAAGCTCATTTCTCCTGGGCTTGATTTCATTGTTTTCTTACATCGTCTCAGAAGATAAACTGAACTGAAATTTGCCATTGTAAGGAGACATTGACACGGTACCATGAATAGTTCTGTATTTTAAAAATTTGGTAATGCTAATTCATTGAAAGTAGGTATTTTTTCAGATGATGCCTTTTTTTGTTGTTTTGCTTTGGTAGTGGAGAACTCAAGGCCTTATGCTTCTTAGGCAGGGGCTCTACCTTTTGAGCTACAACTCCAGACCTTCTGTGTCTGTATCCATAAAATGTAAGCCAGACACTGGTGGCTCTCAGGCTTATAATCCTAGGTACTAAGAGGGATCTGAGAATTGTGGTGTTAAGCCAGCCTGAGCAGAAAAGTTCAAGGGACTGATCTCCAATTAGCCACTAAAAATGTGGGCCCAAGGTATGACTCAAGATATAAAGTGGGAAAAATAAGTAGAGTGATAGCCAAGCAAGTTTGAGGTTCTCAGTTCAAACCTTAATACTGAGAGTTGAGGGATAAAGTAAAATATCAACATGTTATGGCAGCATAAAACTATGCAAAAATGTGCTTTTATAACAACAGAAAAACTAGACAATATATAATGGTAATTTACCTCCTGCTTAGCTTAACTTTAGTTCATGAGAGAATTTTAAAATCAAAGATGTATAGGGGAAGAAATCTAATGATGTTGGTCAAAGTATACAAGCTAGCTTAGCTGATATATAGGATGAACAATTATAGAGTACAATGTGAGAAATGCATAAAACTAGAGTTAATGAAATAGCAGGGCTGGAGGTGGAACTCTGCATGATAGCACTTGCCTTAGCATTATGGCAAAAGGGAAAAAAGATGCATTACATTAACTACTTTGGCTTAATTAAGTAGATTTTAGCTGCTATTATCACAAAACAATAATGAATTGAGGTATATGTTGATATGTTCCACTTTAGTAACCATTTGTGTATTCTATGACATTATATTGTTAAACTCAAATATATAAAACAAAGTGTATTCTAATGCTAAGAAAGAAGGACTAAGAATATCACTCAGTGATAGAGCATTTGCCTAGCAAGTATAAGGCTGAGTTCTATGCCCAGCACCAAACAAATAAAATGAAAGAACTCTCAATATTATACATTAACTTTTCTCCTTATGTCTCAATGCTAACGTTGTCATGCACTTTACTTTCTGATTCAATTTATACATTGGTATGCATTGCTAATATTTTTGTTTAACAGAAAGGTCAATAATGTAAAACAACTGTTTGTCACAAATAAAGTTATACTGAAAACAAAGAAAAAGATTTGTGTCACTGGAAGGTCAAAACTGTGGCCTTCGTAATTTTTTTTACTTCATAAAATCATGAAAACCAGAAGTCAGGTAGAACATGGTAATATGTCTTCTCATCAGAAGTTTTGAATTGCAATGTATGACAAGGAAAGAAGAGAAATTTAAGGCTTTACAGCCTGGATTTTGAAGATGAAATAATCCTTTAGAGCACATTTCTCTTTCAGAAAATGATGGTCTTAAAGAGATTGCTCTGTGTGTGTGTGTGTGTGTGTGTGTGTGTGTGTGTGTGTGTGTGTTCGGGTGTGCGTGTGTGCGTGCATGCATCCTTGCCAGTACTGGGGTCTTGAATTCAAGGGCCTGGGCACTGTCCCTGATCCTTAGCTTTTCTTTGCTCAAGGCTAATACTACCCCTTGAGGCATAGCTTCACTTCTGGCCTTTCAGTATCTGCAAAGACTTCCTTCCCAGGCTGACTTTGAACCACAATCCTCAGAGGAGTAGCTAGGATTATAGGCATGAACCAACTAAACCTTTGTTTTACCAGTGAAAATTTTAGAATGTTTTGTTTCTCTCAGTGTCAAACTAGAGCCTATACTAGTGATTTAAAATGAATGTAATTTTTATCACTAATCTGATTGTTGTAAAAGTAATTTTCCATTCATGTGTTCATTTGTCATATTAGTAAATAATATGGTTTCAAGTTGTATTTCATGAAGAAATTACTTTTTAAATTCAAAAGCTAATTTAATTATAGAAGTGAACTTTAGACTCATTTTTCCAAAAACTCATTTTTTATTTAATGACTGTCTATTTTTTAGAAGAAAAATTACTCCTATAAACCTTTATAGTAAAAGAAGTATGAAATTTTTCTCAGAAATTTGTTACATATTCTGTTCTCAACAGATAAGCTATTAAAGAGTGTTATTTTTAACTGCTTGCTCTGACCTTCTCTTGGGAAAGAACTAATGAATAAAATGCAGCAGATGTTTTCTGTAACTAAGAATTATTTCATAAAGTGATACTAAAAGAATTAAAGATTAAAAAATAAAAACTGTAAGATAACATAAAAATATAAAATGATCTTAAAATAAAATGAGCTTCTAATTTTTAATGTACTTTGCCTATTCCAGTTTTCTATCTCTGACTGGCTTATTATTTTTCAGATTTTTATACATTTAACTTTATATTAAAATACTTTCTCAGGGAAAAATAAAATACAAGAGGAGTTGAATTCCCATTTCCTGGTTTAGGAAAAGGGGTCTAATTTTGGATTCATACAGTAAATACTGGTTTCGCCATTGTACTGTATATAATCGTTCAGGAAGTAATCATTAAATTTAAAGGGAAATATCTGCTTCTTCATCCATGTATCATAGAATCATTTCTCATGTCCTCAGTAAACTGCCATTCATTGCTTTCTTGTCATGTTGACCTTTCGATAACTATTATCGATGTGGAACATACATTAGTTTCTTATCTTTTTTGAAAATGTGATTTCTGCAGACCCTTCAGCTTGAATTATATAGTTCTCCCATCCACAGATATGGCTGAGAGTTGAACTTGACATGGATCAATAGGATCTGGGCTAAATATCTAAATGTGACTGATTATGTTAGCATCATGTCCACAGATCAATATTGAGTTTTATTATGAGCCTGACTCTATAATTGGGTTTAATCAATAAACTTTTGTCTCTTTCCCTTTACAGTTTTAGGATTGTGCCACGTAGATTTTAGAAGCTATACTTAGCTGATATTTAGGACTGCTTTTCTTGTGATGATGGGAAAGACATCTATCTATGAGTTGTAAGGAACAATGGCACTTCAGCTTTTCCATTGTGAGAAGAGTCCACTTTTATCCTGATAACTGATTGCTTGCCCAATATGCACTCTGTTTCTAGCAGAGCTAATGTAGTAACACCCCAGCATTCCTTTTGGTAGTGTGTGTCTTTTTCTTTATATATTTAGTAAATCACAGTGAAGACTTTGACAAAACATACCATTAATGAAAGCAATCATAAAAGCTTGCCTTTTGATAAACCCGCAGGGTCTACAGGCATTGAAAGATGCAATCTGTAAAGAACAATAAACATGGACCTTTGACTGAAGTGCCATTTGGGACGTTTGGCTTTGTCTGCATATTTGCACAAACATGATGCTCCCTTTTTTATGTCTCTTAAACTTGAAGCTTGAGAGAGTTCATTGCCATGTCTGCATTAAGGTTGGGCCCATTAAGAGCTCCATACAAAAAAGGAAGACTGGAAGTGATCCAGCTGAAGCTGTGTGTTCATTTCTGCCCCAGTTTGCCATTTGGAAAGCAGGCTTCCGGACATGATTGTTGCTTTTCATCAGTAGACCTAGGTTTTTTTCCAGCCGTTGCCTTCAGTAAATATATTTTAAGTAGATCAACTTTGCTTCAAGCCGAAGAATAAGATCATCCCTCTGATAAACATTAGAAATAATTTGAAGGAAAATAGTGTCTCTTCGTTCTCAATGATTTGCGGATTTTAGTTACTTGATGCTTTTATTTGGATTTCAAGAAATTCCAAATTATATTAATCTGCTGAATTCTTTGTATCATGTTTTATTTGATAGCAGATTTTTTTTACCTTGTGGCATGAATTGTATGCTCTTCAAGAACTGTATTTATCATTAAACCAGATATATAAATGTACTATAAATGCTTTTGTGCATTTACAGATGCAGACCGTTTTCAGAAGCATGGCATGGATGAGTTTATTTCTGCTAGTCCTTGCAAGCTTGACCATGCCTTCCTTTTTAGAATACTCCAGAGACAGACTTTGGATCACAGACTGAATGATTCCTACTCTTGTTTGGTGAGTACAAATCTCTCTGGTCACCTATCTATTAGAATAAAAGATTTAAGAAAGCAAGAAATACTTGTTATATACTAACATTTTATTCTCACTCATTTAATAACTCTAGTTAGAGAAAGTGATAAAGGATTCCAATTGATTGCTTCCCAATTTAGAAACTATATATACTTGAAGACCACTGCTGTGCCACTCAATGGAGAGCAGAATTAGACTCAAATAGATACTGAACTGTGTTTTACTTGACTCTTCACAGAAGGTTGAGTGATTACAAAAGGCTTTAAATAAAGATTAGGAAAAAAACCCACAGAAACAAAGAAACTTCTGTTATAGGATTTATTACTACCTTCCCAGACATTTTAAAGTTTACATTCTCTTCCCCAGATGTGGATACCTTGCATTTTTCTCTTTGAGTTTTAAAACAGCAACCTAAAGGTAACAAACAGTACAAGAAATGTATCCAATGCCTAACGTATGAAACTGTAACCTCTCTGTACATCAGTTTGATAATAAAAATTTGAAAAAAAAATAAAACAGCAACCTAAGTCACACACACACACACACACACACACACACACACACACACACACACAGTGGAAGGAACAACATGATGGACTTATTCAAAACAAAGGAAAGCTTAGTTTCATCTCATCTCTAAATGAAGGGGTATTTAGTAGATAACATGAAACCTGGCCTTGGGTTGAAAGTGTAATCAAGTTGGACATAAAACTCACCATTTCTATTTAGAAGAATGCTTGACACCATAAACATAGGGTTTAAACTTTATACTCTAAGAATCCTAGGTGCCCTTCCAAATGTTAAACATTGAAAATACAAATTTCTATGGAATTTTTTTCCTGCCAGAATGGGCCTCTTTGTATCACCACTTGAGTTTCTTAAACAATGAACATTAATAACTAAATGCAGTAAGTTATATTCTCTTTAAAGTAAGAGGTTGGACAGAATATACTCCCAAATCACAGATAACTTGAGTAGATGAGAGGAAATTGATTTATTATATGATCATCTTAAACTTGCAATAATGTATTTATGAAATATTTATTAGTTAGTATCCTATAAGTAACAAGCTGATCCAATTGAAATTCCAAAGTTGCACAGAAAATAAAATTCATGATCACAGAGTCCCATGAAATCTTTCCTTGGATAGATACACATGAAGAGAACACCAAATAAGAAACAAGTGCCACTTGGGTTCCACTCAGAGTGATTAGCTGTTGTTAGTGATGCCATCACCAAAAGTGGTTTCCATCTTGCTGATGACCCCATGCTTAATACAGAGTGATGAGCATTGGGAAGGGTGCCTTCTACTCCACCCAGCTGGTAGTGAGCCTGATGCCATCAGATCAGAGAGTTCTGAGAGTTTCACACTACATGTAAATCATGGCTCACCAGCGAATTTGCATCATCATCTTAGTCAATTCACTTAACATCCCTTTACTTTTATCTATAACATGCAAACCATACTAACTACCATGCATGAAATTATCAGTATTTAAATATTGTGAATGCCTTTACTGTCTCCACAGTAGTGAAGTGTTCTGCTGCTCTTTTTTCCCCCTCCCCATTCTTCCATTTCTTTAAAGCCTTCTGTTCATTCTTCTTTTCTGACTCTTCTCTTTTTCATGGATTTCCTGACTCATTTGAAAGCTGTCACTTCTTTCTCTTCATGATTTTTAACTAACCTGTGCAAATTAATCAAACCAATGAAACCATTTTGTAAACAAGGTATACCTAACTCTGCCCTCTAAACCAAGCAGGCTGCCAGCTACTTCAGTTGGCAACTAAAGCACTCACCCAGCCCAAACTTTCATTTCAGGACCAGAAACTACTACTGGAGAATATTTATCTCTGTTATAGTCATCATAGAAACACCAGAGTAAGGGAAATATCTTAAATGATATTTCGGTACCCAATAGTACAGGTACATTCACTGCTATAATTACTGAAATGTCTGTTAGTACCCTTTATTAATGCTTTCAGCAAAATATGTAATGGTTAAAATAGTGTTTGTTTGGCTCTCCTCTTTACAGTTGATTTATAAAGCAATTGAAGTTTTTAGAATATCCTTAGAATATCCTTCTTTGTGACTGACAAATGAAAATCATTGACTAAATTAGACTAGCTTTGAACGTCAATGGAGAGCAAGTTGCCCGCTCTTTTTCCCAACTCATTGTCCCAAGGATCAAGAGAGAATGTTAAGTTGCCAGTGTCCCAAATTTGTTCCAAAATTGAGGCTATTGAATGTGTTGAAAATTTCCAGGAAACATATTACCAATAAATATCTAAGTATTCTCACATTCAGCTGCTTCTTATAATAACTGAAAATGCCAATAGAAAATAAACTCTGAATTTATTGATGAGATTGTTTTTCTTTTGTAGGGTTGGTTTAGCCCTGGCCAGGTCTTTGTCCTAGACGAGTATTGTGCCCGCTATGGTGTGAGAGGTTGTCACAGACATCTCTGCTACCTTACTGAGCTGATGGAACATTCAGAAAACGGTGCTGTCATTGACCCAACCCTGCTCCATTACAGCTTTGCATTCTGTGCCTCTCATGTGCACGGCAACAGGTATTTTGACTTGCAAATGCACAGTGAAAGGTATAGGGTTGACTGAGAGAGAGAGAGAGAGAGAGAGAGAGAGAGAGAGAGAGAGAGAGAGAGAGAGAGAGAGAGAGAAATAATGCTTTGCCATTATCACCTAGTAACGGGTTTTAAATAGCAAATACTTCTTATAAGGAAAAAAAAACAACGAAGGAAAAATGTACATCAATATGCTGTTGAATTAGGTGAGCTGCACTTTACATTTCTTTTTGCTGGAAAAAAACACTTGAGAGATAGAGGAGGAAAAAATTATATGAGAGTAGAAATTGTCTAGTTCTTTCGCACTACCGGGTATGGGGATCTTTAGAGTTAAGTGTTTGATGGTTCTATTGTCATGCATATGTGTTCCTGAGGGGAATTTGTTGATAGCTCTGTGCATATGTAATGATTCTAGCTCATCCATGTAGAATAAATGTTCACTGATAAAGCAAAATAAATGATAGGATTTAAATGGGTACTGGGTGCTCAAATCTGTAATCCTAACTACTCTATAGAGGCTGAGATCTGAGGATCACAGTTCCAAGCCAGCCCAGACAGGAAAGGTAATGAAACTTTTATCTTCAATTAACCAGGAAAAAAAAAAAAGCTGGAATGGGAAGGGTGGTTTAAGTGGTAGTAAACCAAACTTGAGTGAAAAAGTTTAGGAACAACACCCAGGACCAGAGTTCAAATCCCAGTACACACACACACACACACACACACACACACACACACACACACACACACACACACACACACACCTGTGTTGTCAGTGTATGCAGAAATGAGGGCCAGTCATGTTCTCTGATCTTTGGTAGCCAATAGCAAAAGTTGTTGTTCAGCTAAAGCTGCCTCTTGTCTTCTGGCTCCATTGCAATTCCTCCCAACTCGTAGATATCCAGAGAGAGGCTTTAGACACATCTTCGTGGAGAGTTAGTTACACACCTAGGAGCTGCTGGCCTGGCTTGAAAGGTGGCTTGATTTGAACCAAAAGTTGCTGTAGTTACCTTTATTCTGCCAAATTATTGTTTTCTTCATAATAACTTGTAATTTAAAGTGTATTTGTGTGTTCATGCCTATTTTGTCTGGAATAGTCACACTAAGTCTAAAGTGAAAATAAACACATTGAGTTAGTCTCTGACTTAGTATTAGGTGACTTGCAACTTAAAAAGAAAAGATGTGTAGGTTTTAGAGAAATTTGAACCTGTTTAAGGTAGAAATTATCTAAGAAAAGCTGAACATTATGATGAGGCCAGTAGTATTCAGAAATGGCAGGCTTGCAGTGACAGAATAAAAAGAGAGAAAGATGGCTAGTGGAACCCTACTTCTGAAATTTGCAGACTAACTCACATTGAACAAATCACTTAACCCACCTGAACTTTTAAAGTGTTCACTAAAAAAAGGAAAGGAAATGTTAACATGAAAGTGCTAGGGAATTACAGGGATTGTATCAGTTCTGATTATTGTTATTACTGTAATATGCTACCCCTTGGACTCATAGCCCAAAAAGTTATAAATCATGAAAAGAAAAGTGTGCAAAACAAATTGTGGGGCCACTTCTGCCCCATGCTAAGTAGAAATGTCTTCATGTATACTGCTAATATTTTTTTTTTTTGCTAATAGACTATTCAGGTCTTAGCAACCTTCCCTTTATGAGAGCAGTATATGATGTTGATACAGACTTTCGTTAAAAATACCTTCAATGTCAAGTTCAACTTTTCTTCAGAGTGTACCATGGTCTTTTACAATCATTGTCACATCTGTCAAGATACACATTCAGAGAGTCATTTTGCTTGTTCCCTAAACCACCTCTGTCAAGCATTGAAAAAAAGGATTGCCTTTTGTTACCAGCTGAAGCGAAGGCCAGCAGTACTGTCTGGCTGTGGAATTTTTCCTATTACGCAGCATTGAGCTCTCTAGGTGTGGGCTGTCTATACATCTTCTCTGAATAGCTGAGTGTTTCAGAAATAAAAGAATAGAGTTAAACAGAAGGCCTGGCTGGTACCAAGACTGAGGAAGAGAGGAAAAGAAAGGAAGAAAGAAAAAGTGAGTCAAGGACAAAACCAGACTCACTCCTATAGGATGATAGCCACAACACACCCATGAATAGAGTGCCACTAAGGACTGACAGGATGGAGAAAAAGCTTTGGGAACAATGCCTTAGAGGGCAAAGTTCTAGGTTGGTATGTGTGTTTATGAGACTTGGGTTTATAAGTCAAGCTGTGGGTAGAGAATCTTAAGCAGCAACAGAGTGGCTTTTATGTCCTGGCTCAATGTAAGACATAAAATATATTCATTAATTCTCCTACCACTTAATAGGACTATCTTAGGCATGCACATGCCAAACAAAGGCTAGCTCAGATGTGCTGGCTTTCAAGAGTAAGGTAAAAAGAGTACAACATGTTTATAATAAGTACAGAATAATCCCATTCTTTATTTTCCCCATCAGTACTGGGGATTGAACTCATGTCATTGTGCTTTCTAGGCAAGTGCTCCTCCACTGGCACCAAGCCCGCCAGTCTTTTGCTTTTATTTATTATTTTATTGACTTCCATTAGTTATACAGGGAAGAGATATCATTGTTACATCTTCATAAATTTACACTATTCTCACCAGTTTCACCTCCTCTGTCAACACTCCCTACACCCCTCCTTCTAAGAAATTATTTTCATATAAGGTCTTACTAACTCTGTCAGGTGCTCTCTTGGGGCTGTGACCCTCCTACCTCTGATTTCTGAGTAGCTGGGCTATAAGTATAAGCCACCATGCCCCACTATCATCCCTTTTGTTCTATGGAGAGTACAGCATACTTCTGTGGGCAAACCATCCTGAGCATCACACAATCATATTATTATACTTCCAATTGTGCCAATAATAACATTTTTCTTGACTATACCTTCAGAAACTATGCCTCAACTGTCTTTTTTTAATTTAATTGTATTCTCAAAGTTATGTACAGAGGGGTTACAGTTACATAGGTAAGGTGGTGAGTATGTTTCTTATCATATTTGTTACCCCCTCTCTCATTTTTCTCTCACCTTCCCTCCCCTCAATCCTCTCCCACCCTGAGTTGCACAGTGAATTTCCAATATATTGTCTTGTGATTATCGCTGTTGGCATTGGTTGACCCATTATCCTTTGTCTCACCATTTTGATGTTCCCCTTCCCCTCCCTAATTCAGATAAATGATTCTAATTTTAGAGGTAGTGATGATGCTTAATTCTGAATAAAATCATGTGGATGGCATCAAATACTATCATCAGAAATTTCTATTACTATTCCTTTATTCTAGTCTCAGATTATTTAGAAATTAAATATAAATACCACCCAAATTGTAAATGGAGCAGATGGGTAACTGGATCAAATGTTATTATTGAGAAGATATTCAAGTACTGTGGGTAATCTGACTGATTAAATTCGGTTAGATTTTGTCTTATATGCTAAGAGCCCAAACCAGGGGTATAATATCAGTGAGTACCATTGAAATCTGCACCATGGATTCTTTTTACATATGTGTAAGATACTGTAAAACAATACTGAACTTGCTTTAATCAGACTTTCTAAGCATTTATATCTACTTAACCTTGAGTTCAATAGTGAAGTGAATTAGTTATATCTTTTTTTTTTTTTTTTTTTTTTTGGCCAGTCCTGGGCCTTGGACTCAGGGCCTGAGCACTGTCCCTGGCTTCTTCCCGCTCAAGGCTAGCACTCTGCCACTTGAGCCACAGCGCCGCTTCTGGCCGTTTTCTGTATATGTGGTGCTGGGGAATCGAACCTAGGGCCTCGTGTATCCAAGGCAGGCACTCTTGCCACTAGGCTATATCCCCAGCCCCAGTTATATCTTTAAAACAACAGAAAGATTAAAGCCAAGAGAAAGTAGAAGATAGACTGAATGTGTTGGAAATCACATCGAGCTAAGAATCAAACTGTGTTCTTGTCCTGGTTCTTCTACTTATAAGCACATTGACTTTGAAGACCTGGTGCTCATTTGTGTGTGTCTCAGTTTCCCATCTGTTCACTGTAATAACACCAGTGCTCCCTTCTATGCTGTGGTTTTCAATGGATCAAATAAAGTTCTTTAAATTCTTTGTTCATGATAAAGTATTACATAAAAATTAAGTGAGGATGTTTAAATACAGTGTGAAGGTTAAGTTTTCCTTATCCCAAATGGTACTCAAAGTGTTTCAGATTTCAGAGGTGGTGTGTTGTTGTTGTTGTTGCTTTAGTAGTGTTATTGGTAGTATTTGCAAAAACTTTACTGGTTGACTATGTCTTTTTCCAGTACAGTCATGGTAATTTATGTGGATGGGACAGAAGACCATCATGTTAAGTGAAATGAGGCAGCCCCACAAAGACATGATTCCTCTCATCTGTGGAAACTGGGGGAAACAAAACCAAAATCAAACCCTGTCATGAAAGTGGGTCAGGAACTATTAGGGAAGTGGAAGGGGAAAGGAAACAAGGGAAGAAGAGAGAGTGAGAAAGAGTAATGAGAAAAGCATGCACCCCATGACCAGGACCACAGTTGACTATGATGTAGGGAAATTAACAATTTCAGGAACTACAAGTCAGAGTATAAGTGAAACACTTTCTAAAACAAGTTTGCATTGTATCTCAATACTTGAAAATGTTATGCATTTAATTTAGCATCATACTTCCAGGACTTCATCCTACTATATGTTCAGATATGAATAAAACATATAAAGAGAATATAGGCTTAGTTATTAAAGCTGTATTTATAAAAAAAAGTTATGACCTATGTGCATATTCTTTCCTTTGGAATATTTAAATGACATAATAAAGTGTTCACAGTTCTTTAAGAACCAACTTATGAAACAGGATACACAATACATTTATAGATTCAGAGAAAGCAGGCTAAAATTGTGTTACCATTTATGCCTAGTTGGGATATTTAAGTACCCTTTTATTTTTGTCTTTATTTTTCTGAATTCCTTCTCTCAAATTTAGTTGTGTATGAAGTCCTTTATTTATAATGTGCCTTATTTTAAATATAATATTAGATGCATGAATTCAGTAATATTTGTATCAGGGAACTCTCTATACCAGTATTCTAATTTGAGTTCCTCACAGTCTTTTATTCTAGAGTTGTGCATCTTACCCTGAATTAGTCCAAGAAAATTTGTTCATTGGTATGAGGAGAATCTACCTACAAAACTCCTTTCCATCCATCCATGCCACAAAATATCGTAAGATCTATGCCTTCAACACAAAAACTGGATCCTATAATCTTGTTTCTTCACAGTCATTTTTCTTCCTCCATAGAAGCATATGCTTTTAAAAAAAATCTGTAAGCAAGATAGAATGTGCTACAAAATACAAATAAGGAAAGTATGATGAGGAAGAAATGTATATGAAGAGAGACAAGAGAAGGATTTCCAACTGCATCTTCTCAAATATTATTCATAGAAAACCTTCCTTCTCTCTCAGTGTACAAATACAAATAAAATTAATTTCTTCTTCTGCATATTTACCACTTCAGAGGAAGTGGACACTGATTATGTCATACATGACCACACAACTGGAGGATCATTTTGACCGAACAATAGGAGGTGTTGGAGGTTAGGAAACAACAACAAAAAAAGAATGGATTATTGTTTTCTCCCTCATCATGTTCTGTCATTTCTTATTCTCATGCTGTGACTTCCTCTCCTTTCCATTCTCTTCACAAATGGATATTGGTGGGAAATACACGAAGTGCAAAGTGACTTTTACCTGCTGTGCTGCAGGCAGAATTGGCAATTCAGAAATACCATCCTTTAGGTGTCTCTCCCTTCTCACTCTCTCTAGAGGAAGCTAAGATGTCGAGCATTCCTCAGAGGAGAAGGCAGGTGAAAGAAGCCTATAAGAAACTCAAAAGCCCCATGAACTTTGGCATTTTCCCACTCATTGCTTACAAAACAGCTTTTACATCAAATTACCAAACTTCTGAGGCAAACTTAATTAGAAAGGGAGAGTTGGAAAGAAATCCATCTCATCAATGTAACTGGATTGTTCTATATAATGATAACTGCTGGTGTATTCATTTAACCCACAAACTTCTTTTTTTTTTTTTTTTTTTTTTTTGGCCAGTCCTGGGGCTTGGACGCAGGGCCTGAATACTGTCCCTGGCTTCTTTTTGCCCAAGGCTAGCACTCTGCCACTTGAGCCACAGCGCCACTTCTGGCCATTTTCTGTATATGTGCTGCTGGGGAATTGAACCCAGGGCCTCATGTATATGAGGCAAGCACTCTTGCCACTAGGCCATATCCCCAGCCCCCACAAACTTCTTGAGTACTCAGTCCCAGGATGTCCTACAGATTTAGGACTCATTTATCTCCCAAGTCTCTAGAAACTGCCCATTTAACAGTGAGTGGGAAAGATCACCATAAAAGATACTGCAGTTTACAGTAAGTATATAACAAATGTTCATCAGCACCAAGTCATAGTTTTGAAATAGGAATTGTGAGGCTGTCTTGTGACTAATTTTAGGAAAGGCTGTCTAAGCATAGTTCAATGGATTTCATTATTAGTGAGCATCTCAGATTTCTTAACATTCAGTAGTTTGAACATGAATCTCTGAGAGGCTCCTATAATATATATTATCCAAAAGATGTTGCGTGGTTTAATCTGTGTTCCCAAAGCATTTCTCAGTCTCTAGGAAAATATTTAATAGCCAGTAAGTAATCTTTATATAAATGTATGCGAAATAAATGCTATTAGAACTATTGAACCTGTTTTTTATTCCTTCCATGACCTCTGAGGGGTTTGGGTTTTTTTTTTTCTTTTTGGTATGCTGTAGAAAGGAATCATAAAATGTGTGAACTAGAAATGGTTCAAACACAGGAAGTAAATCGACCACTCGAGATTATATCTGAATACTTAAGTGGACTCCTCATTAACGTGTTCTCGTTTGTTCAAATGTCCATCCAATGATCCAGTTTAATCTCATTTTTCTCCTAGACTTTCCTTAAATCATAGGGTTGAATGTTTATTAAAAACATCTTAGGTTCTAACTAAAAAAAAAATGGTGCATAAAACAAGATATCTGTGGGGGAGGTTGTAAAATGCCTTAATCTTTCCTATTGATGAATAGCACAAATCTTTTAGGAGAGATTTTTTTAATTAGTATATTGAACTTCATGAGTTGTTTCTGTGAATAAATCTACCCCTTCATAGCTTCTCTTAAAACTAAACAGGACCAATAGGAAAATATGAGGCTATGTCATTTGGTAGTGGAAGAAGTAGGTTCTGTTTTAAGGATTCTGATTTTGAAGAAACTTTCAAGTTGTGTATTCTTGTAATTCCTGTTACATAGGGGCAGAAGAAGATTGTAGTCTGAGGTTGGTTGGCCTCATGCAAAAAATCCCATGAGACCCTCTCAGATAAATGAATTAAATCACAAAAGGTTGGCCAGGAAAGCACACCTCAGTACTAGAATAATAAAACAGCAGGGGAAAAAAAAAAAAAGAATCTTTGAAGTGTAACAAGCATAGAAATGTTGCATTTGGCACTAGGTCATTCCAGAAGGAAGTTCTGTGTCATATCTGTTCTGATTTTATCTGCAGTTAAAAGAAGTATATCCACTTTTAACCATATTTTATCATGTGTTCATATCCTAGACTTCGTTCACAGAGGACTCCTGTTTTATTTAAAATCTTGCAACTTCAATAGCTGCAGGCCTCAGGACAAAGTGAAAAATACTACATCTTGGTCCATGAAGATATCCCTTTTGGTCATTAGTTCTACCTTCATGTTTAATTATTAAACACCAATTAACATATAACTCAGAAGTTATTTGTGTGTGTGTGTTAGACTCTAAATAACCACTTTTTAACAATGCCAGTGGAGTGTGTGTGTGTGTGTGTGTGTGTGTGTGTGTGTAAAGGAAATGTCCTGAGGCTGAACATTCTTTCTGGGTACTGGGGGGCGGAGGTTGGAGAGGATGAGGGGTAGATGAAGTCAGATGGTGAGGGAGGAAGAAGAGATCATGTAAAGGCTTTGGCTTTCACATAGTGTCACCATTACAAGGCCTTGAGTCAAGGAGTTTTGTGATAGGAGGCATATGCTAAAAGATGCCCTAAATAGTATGCTCCCAGTTTTTGACAAAGAAAGGCCTGGAGAAGAAAGATGGAGAAAGCTGCAGTGGTACCCAGGACAAAGTGGATAATGGTTGGCTCCAGTGGAGTCATGGTGAAAAGGGTGGGAAGAAAGATGGTTGGGTTCTGTATATGTTTTAGAGCATGGCAGAGCCAATAGAAATCAATTTGAACTAAGCTTAAGTAAAATGTAATTTTACAGTGTTTGCTACTCTGAGTCTTCTGAAAAATCACTCTTGCACCTAGGATCCTTTTGAGGCTTCTAAAACTGTAATGTATGGAGACTTGTACAGAGAGCTTCTTCTTCAACTGAATCACTAAGTCTTTGAGAGGCAGCACACTTTAAATTTACTGGGTTGTTTTTATTTCCAGTCCTGGGGCTTTGACTCGGGGCATGACAGGGGACAGTGTCCCTGGCTTCTTTTTGCTCAAGGCTAACACTCTACCACTTGAGCCACAGCATCACTTCTCGCTTTTTCTAAATATGTGGTGCTAAGGAATCCAACCCAGGGCTTCATGTATGCAAGGCAAGCACTCTACCACTAGCCCATATTTCCAGCCCTAAATTTACTGTTTTTGAGCTTCTACTTTAAGTAATTTAGTTGGTATCTATAAATAATAATGCTTACAATCCTTAGCGCATTATTGCTTCCCAGACACAGCTTACATGGCTTAATAGGACATTTTAACTTATGGGTTCCTTTTATTGGTGGTGGTGGTGGTCTTGGGGCTTGAACTCAGGGCCTGGGCACTATCTCTAGGCCTTTTTGTGTTCAAGGCTAGTGGTCTACCACTTGAGTCACAGCACCATGTCCAGCTTTTTCTGAGTAGTTCATTGGACATAAGAGTTTCACAGACTTTCTTGCCCAGAATGGCTTCCAATCATGATCCTCAAATCTCAGCCTCCTGAGTACCTAAGGTTACAGGAGTAAGCCACCAGCACCCAGCTATGTTTCATTATTTCTTGTTGAAAATAAGAGAAATAGATTAAGACTTGGTCACCAAGGGCACTGACCTCAGAATGTCAAAGATCTAAGTTCAAGTCCAAATCCAGTCTTCAGCACTTCCCATCTGAGCTGTGTGACCTTGGGAAAAATAACCCGACCTTTCTGATCCTCAGCAGCCTCCTTGTTTGGATATTAGAGACAGGACTGTTATGAGCATACTCTCTTATTCTGCTAGCTCAGTGATACATGCTTCCTTATAATTCTGCAACTGATCATTGCTGTTTTTCTTGTTATCTATGACAAGAAAAAAATGTTATTGGCATAGTGAATATTTGCTCTTACTGGCAAGAATTAGCACAGAAGAAACTGGTGCTTTTAGAATTAATTGAAGCAAAGTAACCAGTGATTGTCAATAATTAAAATTACAAAGCTACCTTATATATCTAACATTCAGTATACTCTTTGCTACAAACAGTATACTAATAAAGGCAAGAAAAATGGTTAAATATTGTATTTAGCCTGTCATATTTGTGGCAAGGGTATTACTAAACCCAGTAGCTGATGGTACTCCCATGTCTGTTGCTCTCATCTTAGTGAAGCTTGACACCAAGACACTACTCCCTGACTTACCTTTCCTATCCTTGGCTCCATCTGGTGAGGCAGACAGCATGCCCCAGCGAGGATTTAATACACCAGGCCTTCTTGCTCTCCCCACCGTGAAGTATGATCTCAACAGAAAAAGTCACTCAAATCTAACCAGAGCGCACATACCAGAGAGCTAAGCCAAAGCATTGCATCAGCTGTCAGAATAATAGGATAAATTCCTTACTCTTTTTAGTCTTAAAATCAAAATTGTATAGGCATAGAAATAACCTGTTGTACTTAGGATGTAAGCTTTTATTGATGACTACAGAATAATAATAAAATAACAATAATAATATTTGGCATTGTTTCTGTCTAATTATGTCAGTTACCAGATTAATGTTTTCATATTAACTTTGTGATCATTGTCAGTACTAATTTATAGGTTCGCCTAGATCTTATGTTATAATTTGATCAATATTAAATTGATTGTAAAACAGTGTATGAAAAATCCATTACTAAATTAATATGCAGAATTGGGATTTGATCATAGTTTACTACTATATATAATATCTACATCGGCCTATTCTTCCTTTCTACAAGTACTCAAAAAAGACCAATATTTTGCCAGCAGTTTTTTTCCCATAGTTAAAACACGTGGAGTGCATTCTGACAGGATAAATGAGATTCATATGTTATTGTGAGTGTGAAATTAAATAAGTGGTACTTCTTCATTTAGAAATGAATTATGAACCAGGCATCAGTGACTCATACCTATAATCCTAGCTACTCAAGAGGCTGAGATCTGAGGACCAAAGTTTGATGTTCGAAGCCAGCCTGAGCAGAAA
This sequence comes from Perognathus longimembris pacificus, assembly GCF_023159225.1. Lineage (NCBI taxonomy): Eukaryota > Metazoa > Chordata > Mammalia > Rodentia > Heteromyidae > Perognathus > Perognathus longimembris. The sequence goes on along the minus strand of NC_063162.1, from coordinate 130,754,951 downwards.
AGTTCCCATGAGACTTTTATTTCCAATTATCCACTCAAAAACTGGAAGTGGCTCTGTGGCTTAAGTGATAGAGCACTAACCTTGAGCACAGAGAAGCTCAGGGACAGCTCCCAGGTCCTGAGTTCAAGCCCCACAACACAAAAAAAAAAGGAAATGAATTATGAGTGTAAGAAATACTTTCAAAGGATAAATTCTAACAGCATGTAAATTTCTGAAGTAGTAAGTTTCTTATTCTATATTGGTTAAATTCTCATACATAAATGATGCTAGATACAAATAAGAGGTCATTATGTCAATGTGATTCAGGTAAAGCTTTAAAATTAATTGCTTTTGTCCTAATTAACTAGTTAATAAGCCTCAAACAGATTTGCACGAACACATGTACATATGTTTTTCATTCTTTCTTTCTCTCTCTCTCTCACATACACAAACAGTATAGTAAGTAGCAAATAAAATTCTTTTTCCCAAAGTTATTTTAAGCATCTTTTGCTCACTTTTAGTGATTTTCTTTCTATTTTATGTGTAAAATTAATACTTTGGGATAACTACACATCTTTGGAAATTACAGTATAATCTATATACAGTATAATCTATAAGCAAATTAGCCAATAGGGTGAAAAAAACCTGTTGTCAGTCATCAAGTGCAAAAAGCTTCGTTAGTTGTTGGAGTACATAAAATGGTGTTTAAAATGCATATAATGAATGTGGTTTTTGTACGTTAATAAAGGCAAAAAGCCTGAATCTGTGTGTTCAAAATTGTGATAGCCATATACTAAATATTTAAGTTGATAATTAAATTGATACAAAATAAATTCAAAGTCACTGCTATCATACATATTTATATTTTATATTCTAATCATAGTAAAAGAGTACTTTTCATATGTACTTGTTAGAATCTTAATCAAAAAGAATATTGCTCCAAGAGGGTATTTAGTTACAAAAAAATTTTTTAGAGAAGAATAACTAGTCATATTATTCTGTGTGAATTCATTTTAATCTTTATTGGCCCACATATTTAAATAGCAGAGCAGTAACCTCTATATGTATACACAATGTTTTCTTACAGCAATGAAAATTAAATTTCTAATATCATGTTAGATTTTCATTTGGAAGACAAGCAGTTAAGATACTTTAGATTTCATTCAGTGTATTTTATAATATCTCCACTCAGGGAATATTCATTTAATTGGTCAAATGTTTGGTACCACTGTAAAACACTTTTCACTGCCATTCTCAAGGACTAGACATTGTTTTCTGTGGGTCTGGAAAATATTTATTGTCATCCCTTACCTTGAAGGTTGTCTAAAAGAGAATTAATTCTATTCCATTCATTCTAGGTAAAAACATGAAGCAAGTGGCTGGCTGCAAATACCTCTACTAAATTTTCGCTATAAACACAATCTGAATACTGTGGGCTCATAGGGCTTTTCTTTGATTATTTGGCTTTTTAGCAATGTATGTATAGAAAAACTAACAATATAAGGACTCCATTAATGTATACTGCTGATTTGAATTTTATTTTTCAATTTTTCAGGCCTGATGGAATCGGAACTGTTTCCATGGAAGAAAAAGAAAGATTTGAAGAGATAAAAGAGAGACTTTCTTCCCTCCTAGAAAATCAGATAAGCCACTTCAGGTGTATATTTTGTTCATTAGTACCACTCTTTGTCTTTTCCTATCCTTCCCAATCCTCCATTCACCTAGAAACTGCTGATGACATCTCCCTGCTCCTGCTACACAATTAGCAGTAGTCCCACATCATCTGCTTTATATGCTCCACATTCTTTCATCTGTGGACTGCTTTACCGCCTCTCATTCAATTCCCACTACTTCTTTATATTAGCTATTTCCATTGCCATATGAATTGCACTATACTCCTTGCTTTGCCTTTTGCCTTTTAATCCTTGGATAGCTTTGCCCCTCCAGATCTAATGTGTATTCCTTCCTTTCTCTATCATCAAGCAAGGAGACTCTCACATCTCACATCATTCTTTGGTGGAGACTTTCTCCATTATTCCCCCCAAAAAAACATTCTGGAGGGTTTTGTTTTTTTTAGCAGTTCTTGTTCATACTTTTCACTAAGCATTTTTATCAAGTTACCTTTTATTGACATTGTATGAGGACATGAGCCACAACAGTTAGCAATTTTTTTTCCTTGGCATTTATTCCTCTCTATTCTTGTTCATATGAGTCTAGGTCTTTTCAGAAAGAAGGTACTCTCAACTAGAGTCATAATATCAGCCCTTTTTTTTTTCTATATTTCTCTTCAATCTGCCATATCTAACCAAAAGTGCATCATTTACATTCTTTTGCTTACTAAGCAGAAGGCTCTTAGATCAAACTTCAGTAGTGTCAAAACCATCTGTCAAGATAAGATACATTGAACACTTCTCTACTTGAGTATTTTGACAGGACCTAACTAAAATGACAGAGAAGTATTTCTGATGAAGACATAGAATGAAAAGGAAGACATAGCAATAATTACTAGAGGAATTACTAGACACACCCTCCAAAGTGACAGATAGATGGGAGAGCAACATCATTACACTCAAACAGTTTGGAGTAGTATTAATTGTTTCTGTGTATTCAGTTAAGTGCATAAAAACTCTAAAAAAAATTCAGTATTACAAACAAAGTATTGAATGGAACATAGTAAGTACCCATAGCAAATATTGTTATCTCATTTGCCCAGGTCATTTATATAATCAATATAAAATAAATATTAATGTTGTTCTAATAGCCCCAAATGATGCAAACAATATGAAATAAAAGAGATAGGGATTGGGGAAATCTATCATTTAATGACAAAAACAAAGTTTCTGATGTCTAAAATGAAGCCAAAATTAGGATTAAAAGAGATGTCTCTGGTTGCTGGTGGTTCACACCTATAATCTTAGTTACATAGGACCTTGATCTCTGAGGACAGTGGTTTGAAGTCAGCCTAGGCAGGAAAGTCCATGGGACTCTTATCTTCAATTAATCACAAAAAAAAAAAAAAAAAAAAAAGCCAGAACTGTGGCTTAAATGGTAGAGTGCTAGTCTTAGGAACAAAAGCTCAAGGACAATTCCCGGAGTCTGAGTTCATTTGCCAGGACCAGAAAAAAGAAAGAGAAGAAAAGAAAAAGGTATCAAGTATTTTCTAAACATTAAGCTCAAAACAGTGCTTAATCGTCGTTCCTGAGAAATGGAAAACAAATGAAGTTGCCTTTCTTACAGCCAGAGAGCTTATAGGCCTCAGGTGCATGGAGAAGGAACTTGGGCGCGAAACGCTGACTTGAATAGACAGAGCTATGTTTACAAAGAGGTCAAGGCAGGCAGAGTTTTCAACTCATGTGTTTTGAAGAAGAGAAAGGGGGTGAGCAAAGGATAGGGAGAAAGGGCAAGAGAGTACAATGGCCCCCACAAGTCTCTTTCTAAATGTTAAATACAGCAGGAAAACCATGCAGAGTCTGTTTTGAGAATTAGCAGGGGAAAGCCCTAAAACTGACAGTCAGGTGTTCTAGTTTCAGTTACCCATAGTAGAAAACGGTCTAGAATTCACTGACGTGAGATGATAGTGTGTACATAAGGCTTTATTCCAGTAGTGGGGGAAAAATAAACCTAAGATAAAAATTACTCTGGTCTTTCAAAGAGATCAAACTGTTTCCTAGTAATTTACTGTATGCTTGAATAGAAATCGGGTACATTTAAAGGAATATAAAAATGTGTAGGCATCAACAAAATTGAATTGAATCTCTAGCATTGCATGAAAATACTCTGGCATAGAGAAGAGTAAAATTTAACCACTGAAGAGGAAATGGTGTACACTTTTTTTTAAAGGAAGAAAGTATTAGAAAGATGATTATTACTGTGTCATGTGTTCTACCAGCTAGGGACACATATGAATAACCAACAGTTAATGTAATACTTAATGGTGAAAAAAATGAGTGCTTTCTATCTAAAATAAAAAATAAGATGAGAATGTCTACTGTCACAACTTCTGTTCAAAATAGTAGTAATGAGTGGTATAGTAATTTTAGCAAGCACATTCATTCAGGAAAAATGAGATAAATGCACTTATACTGGAAAGGAAGAAGCAAAACTTTTTATTTCAAGTAACATGGTCAGCTAGTTTTCCTCAAATAAGTTGTAGGATAAATGTGTAAGTACCAATTAATTTCTGTATGCTAGAAATTAGAATTTTAAAACAGTCTTATTTGTAACAGCAACAAAAACATAGAATATCTAGCAATCAATCTGATTTACCATATGCAAAACTTGTATCTGAAGTGAATTCTATTTGTAGTTCGCAATACTCAGTACTATTTTCAGTTCTTCTCAGACTGTACTGATCCAGTGTTATTGCAATCAAAATCCAAGTAAAACTTTGTAGACATTAAACTGATGCTAAATGTATATGTATCTGTATTTGATACTGATATTGCCTAATTTTAAGATGTATAAAGCAAGAGTAACTCATAGACCTCCAGTGAGAGTCAGGAAGTAAACTCACACATTTAAAGCCTATTGATTTTCAATCACTCTGCAATGGGAACTTGCAAATTGTATTTTACAACAAATGGTGCTAAAATTATGAGCTAATTATGTACTGACTACCTAAGAGGGAGATTAGAAATCTTCTGTGCCCTTCAGCTATAAGCAAACATAGCTTAATGAAACACAAAAATTATGATTTTATGTTTGAGGAAATTATTAATTTGAACCTCATTAAAATAAAGAACCTTTGATATATTTTTTGCCAGTTCTGGGGCTAAGACTCAGGGTCTAAGCACTGTCTCTGGCTTCTTTTTGCTCCAACCTAGCACTCTACCACTTGCCACAGCACCACTTCTGTCTTTTTCTTTATATGTGGTGCTTAGGAATGGAACCCAGGGCTTCATGCATACAAGGCAAGCACTGTACCGCTAAGTCATATTCCCAGCCCCTTTGATTTTTTTTTCCCAAAGACATTGTTGTTAAAGGAATAAAAAGTCAAATTAAATAAATGTTCACACAATACATATCTCACACAAGAATTTTATTCAGAAAACATGAAACTCTTAAAATTTAGTTATAAAATAAATTTCTCCAATTAAAAATTATAACAGATATCTCCTCAAAGATGTATGATGAAAAAAATATGAAATGTCATTACCCAATATGGAACTGAAACTTAAAACTACAATTAGAGTCAGAAGTGGTCATACATACCTATAATCCAAGAGGCAGCAAGACCCAAAGTTCAAGGCCAGCTTGAGCTACATAAAAAGACTGTGCTTTGAAGATAAAGCAAGCAAGCAAACAAGAAAGAAAGAAATCAACACAAGAAAACCTGTGTAGGTACACCATACACCTACTGACATAACTAAAAAATTCAAAACAATAGCAACAAAATAATTGAGCACATCAAATGTTGGAATGGATGTGGAGAAAGTAGAACTTTCAAGGGCATATTATGATAGAAATGTAAACTTTGTCTAGCAAAATTTCAAAAGTTTAAACATCCATGATAGATAGGACCTAGGAATTTTACCAGGAAAAATGAAAGCCTATACCTATGCAAAGACATTCATATGAATGATCATACCAACATTGTTTATTACAAACAAGATGTGGAAATAGGTCAAAGAATTATCAACAGAGAATGGATGAACCATTTCATTGCGTGAAATACTACTCAGGAACATAAAAGGAATGAACTATTGAAACATCTAACAGCATGGATAATTATCCAAGTAATTATGCCAAGTGAGAGAAAGCAGAGTCAAAGAAGTACATGGTACATATTTCCTCATAGAGAAAATTCTAGACTACAGACTCATTCAAATGACAGAAAGTCAATCACTGGTCACCTGGACTGAGAAGAAATTATTTGGGGTTAAAAATTAGCCTACTTGTAATAATGGTTTTTACAAGGGTAAGTGTACATCAGAATTTCACTAAAATTTATAATTTAAATATCTGCACTTCCTTGTCTATCACCCCTACAAAGCTAACATTAAAAATAGATGTTAAGGGTCAGTAGAGCACTTGCTTATTAGCATGTGGGAAGCCCTCTATTCTCCCTCCAGCACTTTAAAAAGTAATATGAAAAGTAAACGTATAAGAAAAAGTAATACTACGGGGGAAAATGAGGGAGGAGGTAACAAGTTGAATAAGAAATGTACTCACTGCCTTACATATGAAACTGTAACCCCTCTGTACTTCTCATTGACAATAAAGAAAAACAATTGTTAAAGAAAAGAAAAAGTAATACTAAGGGTTTCTCATTAATAGTGGGAAGTTAAGATAAAACTGAAGAATGGAAAAGTGAAAACATTAGTGTGCAATTAAGGAATATGAGATTTAGATGTCAAAAGAATCAGCTGAAAGTTGACTTTTTTATCTTAAGAGTAGTATTTACTTGGGCTAGGGTGAAGCATTATAAAGGACTTACAATTTTTCATTAAAAAAGCATATTAGAAATTCCTCTTTAGGCTATGTGCATATATAATTTTAATAAATAAATACTGTATTTGAAAAGAGATACGGAAAAGAAAGTACTTAGCCATAGGACAGGGTTACACTGGTTTATTTAATCTAGAAAGTTACTTTACCAAAATGAGATTTACCAAAATGAGAATGAGGTTGACTTCACTTTATTCAGTTTAACTATTAAACATGGTTAAATTTTATTTAATAATTGAAAATGTTTTCCAATTTGTTTTTCTGGGTAAAGATCTATAAGAGTGGTTAAAACCCCCAAATATTTATCCTGAAAGGTGGAACAAAATGATCTCTGTCTTTGAAAACTTGTTTTGTAAAGATTAATTAAGCTTCTGTGTAGTTATTTTCTGTACTTTATTGATTCAGGATTACTTGTACTCTGTAAATGTGCTGAATTATTTACACATCATGGGCAGCTAATGCTAATTCAGAATATACCCAGTGGGACCTCTGAGCCCTGAAATGCTAAATGTAATCTGGGGATCAGTAACATTCCATTCAGAAAATGTGTCACCCACAGGTTCATGGAAATAAACAATAGGAAAGACAATGGATGGATTATGCAAATACACTGAAAAGATTAAGCAGGGGGAGGGACTGACAAGAACCCAATTTGTGTTTTATTTAAAAGTGGATTAAGCCTTATAGTATACAAAATGATTAAAGCTACTTTGCTAATTTGCTAATGCCCTAAAAAGCAAAGAGAAAACTCTATTAAAATAAATTGGTTGGGGGGAATAGGCTATGGACAGGCCAGATTCAGCAAGCACATTTTTAATAGCAAATAACATGGCAAATACAGTATTCTGAAGAAAAAAAAAAAAAGAGGGGAGGTAAATAAATGTGCATAGCCTTCATTTGTAACATTTTCTGTGACTAGTTTATTTTTTTTCTATTCTTTAAAATACGGTTTTGTGAAACAAATTTAACTTAGAATAGAAAACATGTTCAAATTATTGTATGAAAAATAATAATTTCTTTATTGTATCTGAGAAATACGACCACCAAGCCCCCGCATAGTTGAAAGGGACTTAGAGATAAGTAAACTTGTGTTCCAGTCATGAGTTTACATGTGGTAGCCTACATAGCAGCCCATATATAGACATGGGGAGATTGCTGCAGGACTGGAAGGTGTGTTTTGCTGAATCTGATTCAACAAAGCAAGGGTCTCCGGCAGAATGAAAGGGCTCTGATGTTCAGTGCTCTTGAAGTGGAAACTGACCTGAATAAGGACTCCCTTGTCAAGAGCAATAACCTGTTATCACTATGTGGCAGCCATCTTTAAGAGCAGCAGACTTACACCCTGTCTGACCCTCATTTCAGAGCATCCCCCCTTTGTGCCCTGCAATTTTTGTGATGTAATGGGACTCTATGGGCCTATGGATACTTGGGATAAATGCCTTTGCTGATGGAAGCAATTTTCAGGGTTCCCATGTGTCATGTGGGGAGACAGAAGACCCTAAACATCATGGTAACTAAGCAAGTGTCAGTGAAAGGCAGAGCTGGAACTTAGTTGTTCAGTTGTGGGTGTGGCCAGTGCTTCCATCTCCAACCACACAAGCGTGTAAGAGGAATACTAACCCTTAAATAAGATATCATTAACTATATTAATTATCCCTTTTCATATGAGCCTGAAGTTTTTTCATTACATTTTTTGTGCAAACATCATTAAAACTTTAAAGATCCAGTTGTTTGTTTTTGCTTTTTATCATAGTACCATACTTTTAAAGCTTTGCAATCAAGGGCTAGGGCAATATTGGCAGTAGAAATCAATCACGCATGATTTGATGTTGTTTACATTTCTGTTCTTGTTTCTCTACTAGTGCCAAATACAGTGTGGGGGAATTGTTGAGCTCTTTGAGTATTAAATGTTGCTTTTGTTCTTTGTTTTGTTTTCAAAGATACTGTTTTCCCTTCGGAAGACCTGAAGGTGCTCTAAAAGCTACACTTTCCTTACTTGAAAGGGTATGTTTGAACATTACAAATATTTACATTCCCAATAGTTGTGTATTTTCCTTGTGGAACTAAGCAGAAAGAATCATTCCTCACTAGTCTGTACTATTTTTTTTTAAGTCCATGACCTATCATGAGCCTCTTATCTTCTCTTGCTGCTACATTCATGTTCTACCTCTTGTAGCTTCTCTTAGCTTTTTTCCCTGCTCCCAGCTTCCTAGTATGACATCTTTGGTGAACTACCCATATTTCCATCCTTTTTTACTTCTCTCATGAAATAATGTTTTTGTTTTTTAGTTAATAGCCTCATCTTTTCAGACTTCACAATTGTCTTCTATTATCCTCTCAACTTCATTTCTCTTTATCCATTCATTTATGTATTTATGGTATGTATCACTTGCCTATCATAATCCTTATGCCTGAAGGAGTTTATCATTTAATATGCACAAACATAGTTTTTTAATTTAGAATTCATTTTAGAATTTCTTACTCCAATTTGTGTGTTACTTTAAATGAGTTCTACAATGAATTGTGGATATACATTTTCCCCATAAAAATAGATGGCAGATAAAATTTTAATTCCATGCAAATTGTTGCAAAATGCAAGTGTTTACTTTCTGATTTTGAAGCCATTGAGATTCAGAAAGGCAGTATCTTTTTCTTCTATTAATCTATTCATGTGCAGGTTAGATGCTAATAGTAAAACAATGTGATTGCAGCTGCTTTCAATATCAGAATTAAGAAGAATTACCAGACATTGTAGCTCATGACTTTATTAACCTGGTCTTGATTTACTGATGCATTTTTGTCTATTTTTCTGCCCCATTAACTTTTGAGTTTACATTGTTTGCTAGAGTCACTATTAAAAGCAAAAAAGAAATATGTGCTGATATTACAGCTCCATTTCAATTATTTTCAGATTGGGAAATTAGCTAGATAGGCTGGTAGGTAAGTAGGTGGGTAGGTAGGTATAGATAGATAGATAGATAGATAGATAGATAGATAGATAGATAGATAGACATACATAGATAGATAGAGGATAGATAGATAAAATTCAAAATCAATCATTCCATAGATAAATCCATCCTTGTTTTATTAGAGTGTTTATACTATTAAAAGGAACATGTTACCTGTCTTTTCAAAGTATTCATTTCATTTATTCTTTAAGGCATAGCAAATAAAACAACATCCTTAAGGATGGCATTACTTTTTAGAATTGCATACTTTCACGGGTACTGAGGGCAGCCTGACTGTATCCTGGTTTCCATGGTAGAGCCTTCCTCCTCCTCCCGGCAGGAAAGAATTAGTGACAGTGGAGAAACCCTAGTGCCCTGCAGTGACAGGTGGCAAGATGACAGTGACCTCTATTCCAGTTATAACCACTAATCACATATCCTTCTGAATTGAAAGAGAAACGTTTCTTTTTTTAAAAATGTTTCTTAATGATGACTTAGAAAAATAAAATGAAATCTATACATGAATTTTAATACTTCTAATACTTGGAAGAACACAGAAGTAGGAGACTCTGTTTGTGTATCTGCCAGCCTTTTTATTTTCACTTTGCCAGGAAAAACGCTTCAGTCTCCTTCATTCCAAATTAAGGTTCCAGGCTCTGAGATAATACAAGATCAGATTTAAAACTCAGATTCACCTGTGAGGTAGACACATGCAGTCTAACTTCCAGTTGCTATTTCTTCTACTTAAAGTTTGTCACACAGAAAGACACATTGTCAAGTTCGTAATTCATGGAGCAAGATGATTTCTCATGTTAAAGTTTAGGGAAAAAATCACATCTAATATACTAGTACATATTTAATGCACAAAATTATTTTCTTGACTATAAGAGGGGGTGTCATATGAAGTTCTAGTTAAAGCACCAAATTTATGTGAGAATAATATAAAAAATTTGAATTTATTAAGGATGACAGTTTTTAAATGATAAAATTTTGCTGTTCTCAAGAATAAAATCTTACCTAAATAAATTTTCAAAGGTTGTCAAGGATCGCTGACCCTGGATGACTGAAAGAGCTAGAGGTTGTAAAATTCTTCAAGATAAAATGGACTGAAATGGATCATATTCTTTCCATTCTTCTTTCAATATAAAAGACAAGTGGAATTCTTACAGCTCTTAACAAAGAGCATTCTCTTTCCCATATTAACATTTTGCCATGTGTTTTACCCTTTGAATGTAAACAATACATGAAAAATGGCATTAAATATTTAGAATAGAGTTTGACTAATAGTATCATGAGCAGTTTTATCACTAAGAAAGTTTGGATGATAATTATTGATGGTCATTATAAAGGATTACATTAAAACTTAGCTGTCAGATACCGTTCTATTTGCCCCTTGCCATTAAGAAAACTTGTTAAGGAAAAATAAATATCTCAGAACAGATTTTAGGAAAGGTGCAAAGAATATTCTGTTATTTTCTTCAAACCCACAGAAAGTCACCATGTATTTTAACACCTGATAATCTATAGGTGTTCATTTTCTAAGACGAAGTTTTCTCCTCCTCTTTTCAGAAAATCATGATCATTGAAGTTTAAACAGTGAGATTAATGTTCTTGATTCTTTAGAAAGCTGAAAAATTATGAAATTAAAAAATATCCAAATATATTACTCAAAATAACTGGGGCTTTTAAATGGAGGTTGTAGAAGATAAACTTTATTCCTTGCCCCAAAAATTGTAAGCCAGATCTAAAACAGCTGCTCTAATGGTGTCCTGAATCCCTGGAGAAAAAGTGACAGTCACACTGAATAGTAGCCTGGCCTACAGGAGGGTTTGATGTGCACAAATGAGGCTTAGACAGGAGGAGCCAAGATAGCAGGATTAGGTTCCCACTTGTAAAACACCATTACTCACCCCCCCCATCCGCGAGTTACTGCGCCCCCCCATCCCTATTCTTAGTATTAATCTGGCCTAAGCCAATTCATATAATTTGTTATTAGTATTTATTTTATGCAACATCTATCTTCTCTCTGTGTGTCTGTCTCTCCCCGCCCCTCTCCTCCTTCTCTCTCTCGGTAGGTTTTAATGAAAGATATTGCCACTCCCATACCAGCAGAAGAGGTGAAAAAAGTGGTCAGAAAATGTCTCGAGAAAGCTGCCTTGATCAATTACACTAGACTCACAGAATATGCCAAAATAGAAGGTCAGTGCAGTGAGCAATTGCCGAAGTGGCCGTGAGCGCCAACAATGCCTATTAACTGAATTTTCTATGAGAAGGCCTCTCCTTTCCTGAACAATCCTGTGCCATGGCAAAGGGAAATGTCTCATTAAAATCTCAGCTGGTGAACTGAAGAGCTTTTTCCTATTCATTGCTTTAATATGCCTCCTGGGACTCTGCTTGAATGAAAGACCCAGGATTCGTGCTTAAGTTGTCCTTTGTTCTTATTTTGAGTTTTCAAGAAACCAAAAGGTGTTTTCATGGGTTGTATTTTTGACATTACTGTAAGTATTTCTAACATTTAAACTATAGACTATGAACTCTTTCCTGATCAGTATCAGGATAGCATTCTGTAATTTTATTTTCTGCTCTGCACTGCCACTCAGAGAAGGAAGAAACTTGTTGATTATTGTAAGGGCTCACAAACCCACAGAACTTCCTGCAGCTTTTAATTGCTTGTAGTATATTGATGCATTGGAAAGATTAGATCTCTTGAGAGGACTGTGCACTTTTTTCCCTTTCTTCACATTTTATTCATTAAGGATACTGATATTTAAAATGCATTGAGATAAGTAGACTGGAATTTAAAGCAAAGCTGCAAAATCAGCTTTTATGCATCAGTCTTTGGGTTGAATTTTTTTAAGCAATAGAAAAGCCTTCAAATTCTTGACTCAAATTACCACAAAACTGGCTTACATAATGCAAGTCGCATTACTGAAGGGGGCGGGGGGAGTTTGCAATTAATGTTCAGTGCTTATATCTAAAAATACGAAGCAAGTCATCTTCAAGAAACATGTTAGTAACCAATGCAAAACTGTGTTTAATGAATTATATATTTATGAAGTAGTTGATATTCGGGTAGTGTTCATAAAAATTTACCCAGTGCAAACCACTGATTATAATTGGTTGGGCTATCATTCCCTTTTTTTTCCTCACCAGATCTGGTCAAGCACTTTAACAAGCATGTGATAACCATCCTCCTGAGTGATTAACAAAAAAGCCATCTCATCACTATAGCAACCAATATTATATCACGAGAGTAACAACATGAAGCCTCCTTAGTTACCAGTTTAACATCATTAATTATGATATCACGTTGTGTTAAAGCAAAAGCAATGAACATTAGATCATTTGAGGAAAGTAGAAGATAAACACTTTGGTTTTCAGTTTTTGAATACTCATTCAAATTCTGTTTCATGTTTTGGGAGTACTGACAGTTCTGGACACAGATGGACAGAACGGACATGTTGAAGCCTTTTAGAGAGGAAAAAAGTTTAATGTGCAGATGTTACATACTCGGTTAAAAACACAGCAAGGATCCTTTTATTCTTAACTGGCTTAGCTATTTTTATTTTTGCTCTTATGTACAAGAATACTGAGAAGGTAGGCTGTAGATTTACCTGTATCTCTTTATTTTATACAGAGTCCATTTTTAAATGAATAAGGAAATCTATTTTATTTGGAAATATAAAATTAAGCCTGCTCTCATAGAACCAAATGGGGAGTGACTAGGGGATCCACTCTTTTATCTCTAGTGTGCCAATATTCCCAAGAATGGATCCTAGCAATTGACTCTGGAAGAACTTTCCAGCAGTCTCAACTCAAAATTACAAAATAATTGCTTATCGCTGAGGAAACACTTCTATGCATGGTCACTATATATTATCTTTCTTCTTAGTTTTGAAAGTGCTTATATTTTATATTCGGGATCAGACCAAGATCCAGTCAAATTCAAGCTAGAAATTGGAGAGTGGCCTAACTTTCTTTGCCTGCCTGGCCTGTTGCATGAGCAACATGGTAGACATTGTTTTTCTCCTAAACTCTCTTTTCTTATGTTTTAGGCCCAGCAGAAAAGGAAACAGGTAATTAGCATGTCTGCATGCACATGCCATGATTTCTAATGTGGTGCTGTGACTTTTTAAAAGCTATTTTATTGAGATATAATCGAAATTAAAAAATCTGCATGGACTTACCATATATAACTTTACATATAGAGAAATAAATGAGTAGCCATGAAATCATCACTAGAATCTGTGAAGTAAGACTACCAGCTCCAAAGCTTCCTTTTTCCATTATTGATAATGATAGTTATTAGTTCTTATTATGTGCTGAAATAAAACACTTAATATAAAATATTTTCTAGCAAGTTTTAAGCATACAGTGGGTGCACTGCTACATTTTAGGTCTATAGGACTCCTAAAGGTCTGTAACCTATGATTAATATCTGTCTGTTTTCCCCTTAGCCTAGCAATTAGTCTATTTATCTGAATTAGTCTATCTGTATTATATTGCTCATGTGAATGGTGTCATGAGGTATCTAAACTACTGTGTCTGATTTATTTTATATAAAACAATGTCTTCTGGGTTCATTCATGTCACAAATAGCAGAACTTTCTTCTTTTCCAAAAGCAAAATAATATTTCATTGTTTGAATATGCCAGTTTCCATATCTGTTTGTCCATCTGTGGGCATTTAAGTTGTTTTTATTTTTTCGTTATTGTAAATAATGCTACCTTGAACATGGAAGTGCATGTATCTCTCAGAGATTCTGATTTCCTTTGGTTATATGCCAGAATTGATCTTGAAAAATCCTGTTGTTGGTGGTTTTTTTTCAAGAATCCCCATACTGTTTTCCACAATGTCTTTCCAATTTACATTCCTACCAAAAGTAACAAAAGTTCTCTTTTCTTCACCTCTTTACTGAACACTTGATATGTTTTGAGAGAATTGTTTTTAGGACTAGGCATCCTAACCATTGTGAGGTGATACTTCATTTTTATTTTAATTTGCATTTCCTTGAAGATTAGTGATGCCTAGCATGCTCTATATATGCTAGAAAACTTTTAGCCATCTGTATATCTTTGTTTAAGAGATGTCCAATTCAGTTCCTTTACCCGTTTACATGGAGTTATTTTTCCATTGAATTGTATGAGTTCATTATATTGTTCAGCTATTAACCCTTTGTGAGATGGATGGTTCGCATACAACTTCTTCCATTCTCTAAAGTGCCTTTTCTTGTTGAATTTGTTTGTATTTTCTGTATGCTATCTTGATAATAGTAAAAAGCTTCTCCTATTCAGAATACCTGTTAGATGGTTTCCACTAGAATACTGAAATGCTTAGACTTTTTCAGAACTGTTACTAATGTTTTGTGGGAAAATGCAAGCCTTTTATCTCTGAAAGTTCAGCGATATTTTATATGAATTGAAAAGCAAGAAACTGGAGGCTATATCAATGTTGTGCATTATGTTTTAAGTATGGGCACTAATCTTATTTGGAAGTGCTTGCCAATATGTGAAGGGCTCTCATAACGACAAGACCATATTCCTTTATCACTCTTGTAAAATAACATGAGAGTAAAAAAAAAAAAAAAGCCTACTTGCTATCAAATAAAAATAGGCAGTTCATAACTGTGAAGGTTGTTAATGATATGACTAAGTAGAGGATATGAAATTACTTTCAGGAAATTGCCAGAAAATAAGTTTTTGATGGAACTCTGGAATTGTACAGGTCTTCATTGCTTCTCTCTTATCACAGCTGTAGCTACTGTAATTCTGTGTGCTATTTTCTTTTTCTGGTGCCTCCTCAGCCTACCTCCTCAGCCCCTTGTAGTCATGGTCCCTAATGGCTGTGTCCTCACAGCCAGCACTGGGTCTGCTGACATAGACAGGGCTCCTAACTTTGGAAGGAGGCCAGAGGTTAGTTAGT
Organism: Perognathus longimembris pacificus; assembly: GCF_023159225.1. Lineage (NCBI taxonomy): Eukaryota > Metazoa > Chordata > Mammalia > Rodentia > Heteromyidae > Perognathus > Perognathus longimembris. Next base: position 130,739,655 of record NC_063162.1, on the reverse strand, counting down.
GCCTTCTGAAAACAACAGAGCAGGAGACAAGTGATGAACCTTCCTAGTCCTAGTTTCTTCATTTGAGTCCTATTTGCATGCAGTGTTAGAGACAAAATTGCTTGGGTTGTTTTTGTGTTTGGCAGACAGTACCATTTCTACTCAGGACCAAATATTCAGAGCATGAAAAGGGGAAAGAAAATAATCTTACAATGATTGCTTACACTTTAAAATAACTAGAAAGAGACTCATCTGATCTTAGACATCCCATTGCAGTAGGATCAATCTTATACGTGTGAAACTTTTTCACCATCTGTTTGGGGCATTTTATATCTCAAAATATTGCTGCTGTGAAAATACACCTCTATTATCCTTGTATACAAACAAGAAGTCCAGGAAATTGTGCAGCTTTGGGGGCTATTAAAAGAGTAAATAAACAAGCCATCTGGGAGTATAAACTCACCTGGTCCCCTGCCTTTGGAGTTCTGCTCTTCCCCTGTGATATAGGCATGGGTCACCATGAGCCTTGTTTAGGCAGAGGCGCCTGTAGAGTTGCCCCATTCAGCCAAAGAGAGGCGAGAAGAGGAAAGCTCTCCCCACTAACTTTGCTCTCCCTGGCTAAAAGTCTTCCTCACACTCCTACTTAGCGTCCCTCTTAAACACTCACAAGTTAGCAACTGGAAGAAAAGACTCGTATTAAAATTAAGTGCATATAGAGGAATAGATTAAGGAAATGCTTGTCTCAGGGGAAGAATGCTCCAAAGTAACCTTTTAAGTTTTTAAGAAATGTATCGGGCTGGGGATATAGCCTAGTGGCAAGAGTGCCTGCCTCGGATACACGAGGCCCTAGGTTCGATTCCCCAGCACCACATATACAGAAAACGGCCAGAAGCGGCGCTGTGGCTCAAGTGGCGGAGTGCTAGCCTTGAGCGGGAAGAAGCCAGGGACAGTGCTCAGGCCCTGAGTCCAAGGCCCAGGACTGGCCAAAAAAAAAAAAAAAAAAAAAGAAATGTATCCTTTCGGTTGCATTCAGTAGTTGGTTAACTCAACAGGACTACCAAGTGACTATCCTTGTTAAGGGCTGCTTTTAAACATGGGTAAAAATGAGACTATCCAAGTATATGTTTAAGAGCTCAAATGTTTGATGATTGTTTTTTCAATAGACTTCTGAGCTATTTTCCTACCTTTAAAAGAACAAGATTCAGCCCCAAATTAATTTTGATTTTGTCTTCTATCAACCAGTATATCACAGAGGTTTTCGGATGACCTTACTCTATTTGTTCTTTAAGCAACCTCACTAAGTAGATGTTGTACAGAGGTGTAGCTAAGAAAGACCTCGGGGGGGGGGGGGGGGGAACTTGCACATGGTTGTGCATGAAAACTCAGCAGGCCTGAGATTCACACAGTGGCTCTCAGACGCCAGAGTTCTCCCTATTCTCTCCCTGTAGTTGTACTTCCAAGACTGTAATGTCAGTCAAAGCCAAGGGTTGATATTTATACAGATGTTTCCAAAAATATTGGTAGCTATTAATAAATATTATGGCCAGAACCATTCTAAGCAGTTTATGAATCAGCTCATTTTTCGTTGTATCATTTTAAGTTATTATTACCATGATTCATTAAAACAAAAATACAAGTGGGTATACAACCTGTATATAGTCACATAGCTAGTAAGTAGGAGATTAGAACTCAACTATCCTTTGGTGTATCTACTTCCAGCCTCTGTCTTTCACTATCTTGAAAATTTGCCCTTGATGTCATTTCATTTTAATTCATTTCATTAGCTCTTGAACTCATTTCATTTTCATTGTAGGTCTCATAATGTCAAGAGCTGAAAATGATTAAAATTTGCAACTTCCCTCTTAACCCAGATGAACAGCATAGTTCCTCCATTCTGTTGTCATCCTAGAATGCTAGCTCAATTAGGAAAATATAGATTTGGCACTTTAATGATTGCTGCATCCACAGTGCTGAGAAAAGTGCATATTTGGTACTAGGTAAATATATATTAAATAAACAAATGAGTATCTGGCATATTTATGAGGTCATAAATGACGGAAAGGACCATCTGTAAACTGGTAAGCAACTTTTAAACCAACCACTGGATAATTAAAATATAGGCATAAACACAGCACCAGATTGGAAAAATCAACCAGAGTTCCTGGCCCTAATTACAGGTAGGATAAGCACAGACACTAATTCTGTACAGAGAAATCAGAGATACAGATATAGATACAGATACAGTTATATTAAGCACTAAGTTATCCAGCCTCTTGTGGTTGTTTTAGTATCCAGTGTGTGCTCACATGTTCTCATGTGCTCTTCAATTCTTATCTTCCGGTCTTTCCATTCTTCATCACCAGCACAAATGTGCAGAATCAAGGGATTTTAAACATTAGTAATGGAGGAAACAAGTCACCTTTCTTAAATATTTTCTTTGTTTCTTGGTAACTATTTGCTATTAGCTCATTTTTAGGACTTGAAATTTCTGAAAAGCAATTGTTTTCTTTAATTTGGGGGTTACAAAATATTATTTGATTGAACTGGCTTTTTGAGAACTAAGTAAGAAATGTCATTAAAGTTCAAAATAACACTGAAACTTTATTTTTCTCATTCTTTGGAGTTTCTTTTGCTTTATTTTGGTGCCAAGGCTTAAACTCAGGACCAGGATACTGTCGCTGTGATTTCATTTGCTCAACTCCCACACTTTGTTATCTGAGCCACAGCTCTATTTCTGGGGTTTTTGGTGGTTAATTAGAGATAACACTCTCACTGACTTTCTGACTGGACTACTTCAACCATGGTCCTCAAATCTCAGCCTCCTGAATAGTAAGGATTACAGGTGTGAGCCACTGACACTCCGATAGATATAGATATAAATATAGATATAGATATAGATATATAGATATATAGAATAGAGAGAGACATACACACATATACATATCATATCACATATATGTATATAGAGAGAGATATACTCTATAATGTCTCTCTAAATAGACATTACTAGGGTAATACACACACAGGTATATAGAAATATTACTGGGTTTTATCTCAGCTTTACACTTGAACCACAACTTTCCTTTTTGCTTTTAGGTGATTTTTCAGATATGATCTTCCTACTTATGATTCCCTTGTGGCTGAGATCACAGGCACCCCACCATGCCCAATTTGTTTGTTTGTTTAATTGAAATGCCGTCTTGCTACCTTTTTGTGGCGGATGGAACTGCTGGCCTTTCTTTCTCCCCCTTCTGAGTTACAGGTGTGAGCCACCATGCTTAGTTCAATTTGTTATTTAGTCCAAAGCACTTCTTAACAGTCAAAAACAGCAGTAATACTCTCAACAACGTTCTGTGGGACCTCCTAGAAGCTGTGTGTCAATATGATTCACATCAAGAAGCAGAAAGGGCTCCTTCTGGCTGGCTTTGACTTGGTACACAGGTTCCCTGTGATTCTAAATATGTGAGGTGCACTGAACAAAGGGTAGTGTGGTTGGGGCAGGAGAGTCTTCGTGCACTGAGGATCATTCTCAGCTGTCTGGTTGCCAGGTTCCCAGTACCAAGTCCCAGTGCACTCATTTTCAGAGTATCGGTTGAATAGGATGGAGAAGCTTTCCCTGGGGACTGGGGTGCTTACTTTCTTTGAGAACTTCCACTGTGGCAGTCCTGACGTCATTAGGATGTGTGTGCTATCTGGGTGGCATTTTAATTTAGCATGACATTGTCAAGTGATCATGATAAAAATAAATAAATATGAAGGCTTGCCTCTGCAGTTAATGACTTCTTAGTAATGCTTCTCAGATAACATAACCGTTTTCTCTCATCAAAGTTTGATGTGTTCACTTACAAATTTGATTTAAATTTTTTGAGTATTTGATGTCACCACGAACTAAGAGTTCTAAAATGTAAATAAGTCCCTAATCCTGCACCCCTTAAGCATTTGACAGCACTTTGCAAAAAAAATGATTTGTATATTACAGGAAACTAAATTTCACCCAAAAGAAACCGATATGTTATTAAAGAATTTCTATCTGTCTTTCTGGAAGATGTGTCAGAGACAGAGGGACATTGGACAATTTCTAGTGTGTTTGCTGGTTAGAGGAAAGGTCAGTAAGTGAGTTTCTGATTCTAAAATATGAAGAATTACTCTCTTTTGAGAATATCATGTAAGTCTTTGAGAGCTTTTTGTCCATTAAAGCCATATTTTTATGCACGAGCTGCAATGACTTACTATTTATGATCAGCTAGATAAAGGACAATACTGTAATTTACTTTTACATTATATTTAAAAGCTGGATATTTTGTGGTGGATGGAATATTGAAATTACCTAACAGGATAATTTTTACATGAGAGTCATAAATTACTTTGATTCCATTATCTAATAAGGTGCAATTGAAGTTCTACATATGAGCTATTATTTATCAATATAACGGATTAAGCATCTTTATTTAATACTACTTCCTGGCCCCATGATTGGCCCTTTCTTATGCAGTGTACATGCAAGAAAGTATCAAGAATATATTTCATTTTCAGTATTATACAAATAATATTGACTCACTTTGGCCACTACCATATTTGATGTGGAATGAATAAGGACTGCTATGTTTATTTCACCTCAACTTTTCTCCTACCCACTCCCTAACCTTATGAGAAAATAACACTATAATGTTTACTTTGTGTTCACCACAGATTAAGTCTTACATACCAGAAGATGCTTGCGGAGACCCAATAAGCCAGGACTGCAGACATGAGTAACTAGAAATCGCAAATGAAGACATCATTGCTCACAGAGCCTTTAGATTCTCAGTGCCTTCATTTTTTGTTGTTGTTGTTGCAGGGAACTCTCTGAGCTGTGAGGTGGCCCAGTTGCTCTTGCATTCTTGAATAACTAGCCAAGTATCTGAGAAGGCAGATGAGGACAGGAGGAGCATCCTTCTATACCCAAAACAACACAATAACAACACTTGCTGCCCCATCAAAGAGTTCTGTCCCATGAATTATCCAGAGCTGTAGGGATCAGAGGGAAAGAATTAGGGCACTGTCAACCCCAGACACACTGTGGAGGTGCGTGAGAACCTTTGCATCTCTCTGCTCCAAAATTGCCTCTGTATGAACATTTCTTTCACATCCTTCCTACTTGAAGAAAGCAATGATGTGTGATTTTCCACTTCCAACTGTTGAAAGCACTTCATGCTGCCTCTGCTTTTGGCATTCCACCCCTCATAATGGCATGAATCTCTCTGGCACTGACTCATCTGTCATGCCTCTGTGGAGGTGTTTTGTGACCTCAGCAAGTAATACTTGTCCTTGTTCTACCACCTCTCTTCATGAGTCATCCATCCTGCCCTTTCTTTACTAACATAATTGTAATTATTCATTGTACAGTATGGATTGTGACAGATAAGGCCAGTCTCCATCCATGTTGGTCATAGCTAATCTCTGATAAAAAAAAATCAAAAACTGGGTTGGATATCAAACAATAGTCCCTCTCTAAGTTAGGAACTTGGTGTTACATTTATTGAAACGACACATATGCTAGGATATTTGAGCACAGTTTCTCCTGTCAAACTTAGATTATGGTAGTCTTCAGTTTTCTAGCTCTTTTGCTACCTTCCCCTCTCTCCAGTGGCCCAGACCAAAGGAGGAGAAGGTTTAGTTTTCAAAACCAACTTACTTTCCTTGAATGTTGATCCCAGTTCTCCCAATTTCTTTCTAGATGGATTTCACTCCATTATGAAGCTCTTCCTCTGTGCATATACTTCAATCTTCTTTCTAGATCTTTCCCTTTCATCTGTAAACATGGTATTACCCTAAAACCATGCTTATCTTGAGTTTTGCATCTCCCTTTAGCTGCCCTCTAATGAGCATATACCCTCCCCTTTATTTTCTTCAACTTCATTTCCCATGTCATATTTCTTATGTGTAATCTTGCCAATCTACCTGGTCTATGAGTTAGACTACTCTAGATAGAAGAAGATGGAATGGGAGGGAGAGAAACTTTAAAATTTTTTCCTCATGGAGCTCAGTGGCAGCCTTCCTAGAATGTACAAGACCTGAGTTCAATCTGCACTAAGGGGCAGGGGTGGGGGGTGGGGAGAGAGAGAGAGAAGAAAAAAAAAACAGAAAAAAAATCCTCAGGTACATTCTGTTCTTTTCTATCCCTTGCATTGGCTTAGACAATTAATAGCATTGATTAATGCCATTAAAATTGGTGGCACTAGGCCAGATTTCCAGTATCGGGAAATAATATTAAGATGCACCTATTGCAGTGAGAGGTTGATGAAAATAAGAATGGGCTGAGGGAATCGCCTCTCTACCATCCAAATCCCCAAGCTAAGTGGATTTCAACCCAAGGAGATTGTGTCCAGGTACTGCTGCTGTGGATATAGCATATTAAAGGTGATTCTCTGCCCTTAGCAGTTGTGTAGTGGTTGATAGCCACAATAGCAATAATCAGTATATGGCTCTGTATTCATTGACACTGTCCTAATGTTTAAGCTCTCTGCTCCGTAGACTCCAGCAAAGGTCATGACTGGGACCACCCCATGGTCCCATTCTCAACAACTCTAAACGACTTGAGCTCTTAAATACTACAATACCCAGACTACTGAAGAATATATTTTAAAAGACATTAAGTAAAGTACCCTGTATCAGTAGAATAGATGAAGCAAGTATTCAAATTGAGCTCAGTATCTCAAGGGAATAAGGAAGATTTTAGAAATTTGATACAGGAGCAAAACTGGTGAAGTAATTGGATATGGAAATAATATTTGTGTAAGAAAGATGAGGAACAGGATGAATATAGCTGAAAAATTTTCAGGATATGGGAAATAAGAGTGAAGGTAGCAATCAATGAGAATTTGAAGAACATACAAAGAAAGCAAAATTTATGCAGAAAAGAATAGCTAAGATTTCCAGTAACTGAAGAGATTAAAAATAATGTGTATAAAAAAGGAAAGTAACTGCAGACACAAGGGACATTGAAAATAATGGAGGGATGTTGTAAGCAAATATAAAAATTAAATTCTAGTTGAAATTGACATGTGTGAAAGCATTATATGTGAGTTAAAACCAACACAAGAAACAAATTCAAATGGCTCAGTAAGTTTTAAAAAACTGAAATATTCATCAATCAGCTCTCTCCAAAGCATTAGTTTGCGAGGTGAGTTCTACTAAACTTTTAAGATACATAATTTCTATTCAAAATAATTGCACAAAATGGGAAAGAACTCAAAACTGTCTCATTCATTTCATTTCATTCAAGATGAATATCATCTTCATCCTCAAGCCTGATAAATAGATAATAGAACAAGAGAATTATCATAGGTCTATTTTATTAAAGAGATGAAAATTTCCTAGATATCACACTGGTTTACAATAACCAATAATGCATTTAGAAAATAATATACCACAATCAAAGGATCTGGTCCCAGATAGAAAAGAGTGGTTTAACATAAGAAAACTAACCAAACTCAAAGAAAATTCGTGAGGAATAGGTTAATACTCACATACACTTAAAATTATGCTAAAATCCACATATTAAAAATAAAATATTCTTTAAAATTTTCTGGGGACTCAAACCCAGGGCTTTGTGCTACATGCACAGCCCTGGATGTTTTATTCAGGGGAGAAAGTGTAGAGGCTTTTCGCTTAGATTCAAAACAAATATGTGCACTATCCTAATTCTCAGAATCTTGGACAAACTTTTGGAATAAATAAAGTGAATTAAAAAAAAAACTGAAAAGAAGCTGGGCTCTGGTGGCTCATGCCTGTAATCCTAGCTACACAGGAGGCTGAAATCTGAGGATCGTGGTTCAAAGCCAGCCCAAGCAGGAAAGTCTGTGAGACTCTTATCTCCAATTAACCACCAGAAAATCAGAAGTGGTGTAGCTCAAGTGGTAGAGTGCTAGCCTTGAGCTGAAGAGCGCAGGGACAGCGCCCAGGCCCAGTGTTCAATCCCCAAGACTGACCAAAAAAAAAAAAAAAGAAAAACCCCAGAAAGTAGATAATATGTTCACAAATGAAATGTCATCTCCCCAGAAAATTTATCAAGACCTAAAAGATAGGACTTAGTAGAACTGATAGGAGAATTTAACAATTGATATAGAGTTAACGGACTAAAATCAGTAGTCTTTCACTATATAAGTAGTTGTCAAGCAGTTAAGTCTCACAACTACAAAATTAATGCAGGTCTGAAAGAGCTTTAGACTATATGGATTACACCTACCAAAATTTGCTATGATAAAAATAAAACAGACATTTTATAAAATATTTACTCATCAGTATATAAAAGCTGTGAACACTAGTAAAACATTTTACGGAAAAACATTTTACAAAATAAATATTTAGTGACAGATTGCATGACATCATTTTACCTCTTTGCTATCTCTGCAATGCCTGTGTTCATGGAAGACAGCTGAATTCCCCTAGTGCTTCTGCATGCCATCCATTGCAATGTGTTAATTTGATTGGTGTTATGACATTAACTTCCCTTGCAGGCTCTTTTATTAACTGTGTGGTTCCCAGTCTATGGCATTATTTGGGGAGGCTCTGGGAAGTTTAGGAGATAAAGTGTAGCTAGAAGAAATATCTTCACTTTGGGTAAAGCCTTGTGTATTTCTTATCCTTATCCTTGGCCACTATGTGTTTCATTCTCTGCCTTCTGACTTCCATGAGGTGAACTACTCTACTCCACCATACTCTTCCCACCATATTGGATAGAAATTTTTGAAAATGTGAGCTGACATAAATAATTCCTTCCTTAAATTAGTCTCTGAGGTATTTTGGAGGCAATGCTAAAGATGCTAATAGATTTGTTGTATATGAGGGGGGGATTTATCTCAAAATGAAATTTTGGAAAAAAGCTTGTGGATGGAGTTCAGTGAGAGAATGTCTCACTAGCATCTACAATGATCTGAGTTCCCAGCTGGGAGAATTATTTATTGGGACCACTGGGGCCTGGAAGGTATAGCATTTTTTGTTGTTGTTTGTTTGTTTGTTTTTGTTTGTGGGTCATGGGGTGTGAACTCAGGGCCTGAGCACTGTCCCTGAGGTTTTCTGTTCAAGGCTAGCACTCTACCACTTTGAGCCACAGCATCATTTCTAGTTTTCTGGGGATTATTTGGAGATTAAGAGTCTTATGGACTTTTCCTGCCCAGGCTGGTTTTGAATCTTGATCCTCAAATCTCAGCCTCCTGAGTAGCTAGGATTACAGGCATGAACTACTGGCACCCAGCTAGGATTACAGACATGAGCCACCAGCACCTGGTGATGAAATGCTTTTTAAAAGCAACCTTATCTCATCAGAAAAGTCTTAAGCTATTGGGAGGTTCTCAAACTTGTAACCAATACAAGTTTTTTCTACTTTTACTTGGACGGTATAATATCACTGGCAGTTATACTGTCTGTTGTTTCCCTTAAAGTGATGTGTTTATATCATTCACTTATCAGAAAATATCAACCAAATATCTAAATCTGAGTCACCGCTGGTGGCTATCTCCTATAATCCTAGCTACTCAGGAAGCTAAGATCAAAGGTCCATAATTCAAATCAAAGCTATCCCAGGCAGGAAAGTTCTGGAGACTTTTATGTCCAGTTTATCTCCAGAAAGCTGGAAGTGGAGCTGAGTGGTAAAGTGCTAGCTCTGAACAAAAATGCCAAGCAAGAGAATAACATCCTGTGTTCAAGCCCCAGGACTGGCACAAGAAAATAAATAGCCAAGTTTAAATAACCATACTTTGTCTTTCATTATTTTCAACATAAACTTGTTCTGCAGAAGAGAGAGCAGTCAGCTCCCCCCTTAATTCTGTGACACAGCTATGTTTCCTTGAAACAATTACTGTGTTTTAGTATGCAAGAGCATATCATCAAATATTCTGACTTTGTCACATACATTGCTTTAAAATTTGTTCTTAGAGGGGTAAGAATATCATAAATTTAATAACTGTACTCCAATGACAATTTAGTGTTAACATTTTCTTTTTTTTCAATGCATTGCCTTAAAGAATTCTATGCCAGTTATAATTGAGCAACACAGTTTTGATTCATGGTCAGACAACAATAGTCTCTCCTACCATTGCTTTTACAACCTCAATGTAAATGTCAACCGCGTTCAAAGTGAAAAGAACACTACTATTATTTTGATTACAGTTTTGATCCTCCATATCCCCAAATGGTTTTAGAGACCCCTTGAGGTTCATCAACTACCCTCTGAGAACCACTGTTGTTCCTCATCCATCAATTAGGTAGAAAATAAATCCTGACACAGTTACTACCAGGGTTGGGTATTTAGAAATGAACTGCCCAGAGCATACAAAATTTCACAGACATCTATAAAGAGAAAACTGAATCTAAAAGGTCACAGAAAGTAATGTAACATATAGTCCGTGACCTTGATGATAACTTCATACTGTAAGATATAAACATTCCCCAAATTAATCTACTGGGTTTTTAACCAAAATTCTCAAATTCTTCTTAAAGAATTGTCTTAAACTTTTTAAAGTTAAGAACTGGATTTATTGGTGTATATTTGTAATCCCTGTACTTGAGAGACAGAATTAGGGTGATCATGATTCAAGGCCAGCCTGAATGACATATAACCTTGAATCTTGAAAACTAGGAAGGAAAGGAGGGAAGAAAAACAATCTAAAAACACGCAATAAAGGCCTTCTTACCAGATACTATGATAAGTTGCACAATGATTAGCAATGTCCATGATCACATAGAATGGGAATGTACGGTCAGAGCTGTGTACATGGGACTCTGGTGTGTTTCATTTGGAATAACGGTGGCACTGAGTCCAGTGGAAACAAAGATGGGATGCTGAGAGATGATGATGGAAGGTTAAAAATGGATAAAAATCAGGTGGACTCCACTCTGATAAAATCTGTAAATTCAACATTTTCCTTTAGTTATACTCAATTTTTATTTTTACCCCCTCACTTCTTACTTTTCCAGCTCTGTCTTATATCTGGAGTGAAATAACTTTCTATTTGGATATTGCATCTTCTACTTAAGTACCTTCATTTCCTCTATAGAAATGGATGAGAGCTGGAGACATGACTCAAGTGGTAGAGCACCTTCTTAGCAAGGAAGAGCTAACCCCAGTATGACAGAAATAAAATAAAAGAATTAACTAGTACATCAGAATTTAATTCAGTGTACTGCAATTCTCCCAATATCTGAAATAAATAATATTCTTCAGAAAATTTTCCTCTGGTGAATACTTGTCCTCAGTTAAAAAAAACAAAAAACTCTGTATAAGTGCTTCATGAGAAAACAAAACATTTTGTGTAGCATCCCCTTCATAGTACTCCTTACCAGGAATTATCCCCTCAGCTGTGGTCTGTGACACTCAGAGGCACTTCCTACAATCCTTTCCTTCCTCCTCTGAAGATGCATGGAAATCTCATTATAAGTGTCCAACACCTGCTACCTAAAAGGTCTCAAAAAGCATGTCATTGCACTCAGCTCACTTGACAGTGTGTCATGGATTTGTTACTGTTGGGTGGCTTGTTTTATTTTGTTTTGTTTGTAATTTTGCTTTTCTCTGGACTGCACTTCACAGATAAATGCAGATTTGAAGTAACAAGCTTTCTTACTTTCATGAGCAATTTTGTAAAATTTGTCATTCTCCAGAGCCCGAACAGGAAAACAACAGATTGGTGACCTCTTGTTTATTTACTAACATGTGTCAACAGGTAAACCAAGTGACATATAGCAGCGTGGCTCCAGCAGCACCTTGCTAATCTGAGCAGTTTAGATGTATTGAGAGGTCTTTTCCAATTGTACAAAATCAGAGTAATGCAAAGTGACAGGTTTCTATTGCTCCCTCAACAGAGTTTGCACGTGCTTTAAGCCTCTATCAGTAGCATAGTTTTGGATATTAGGGGTGGTTATTCATTTGTACATGGACATTCAGCCCCAAATGCTAAATTAAAAACACCTAATTGGTGTTACCTTAAAGCAATATGTATTCTTTGTATGTATATAGTTACTTGACCACATACATATATTATTTCAAAGAGGACATGTCTAGAATATACATAAAGCCTCAGTGCAAGCACCCAACATGCAGATACACACACACACACACACACACACACACACACACACACACATACACACACACACACACACACACACACACACACTGGTTGATAGATCCGGGATATTAAAACTGTAGGAGGGGCTGGGAATATGGCCTAGTGGCAAGAACACTTGCCTTGTATACATATAGAAAATGGCCAGAAGTGGCGCTGTGGCTCAAGTGGCAGAGTGCTATCCTTGAGCAAAAAGAAGCCAGGGACAGTGCTCAGGCCCTGAGTCCAAGGCCCAGGACTGGCAAAAAAAAAAAAAAGAAGAAGAAGAAGAAGAACCTGTAGGAATATTCAAGGTGATACTGAAACCAGTTCTACTCTCTACATCTAGTTTTTACATATACCGACTAGAAGCAAATAATTATTATTAAGGTCATTTAAAAAAACACCTTGATCCTGTATCAAAGGAAACAAATATATTCAGACATCAAGATCGTTTCACGCAGGCCAGGGACAGTGGCTCACACTTGTAATCCCAGGTACTTGGGAAGCTTAGATAAGAGGATCATGGTCAAGCCCAAGCCCAGGCAAAAGTAGGTGACCACAGATAAATAAGAGGAATATGGCTCACGTAGTGGACAAAATATAAGGCCCTGAGTGCCTTTTAGTAAAAAGAAAAGAAAAATCCTTTTAGAAACTCCTTATTGACTAAGGCTGCTGAAATAGTCCAGTGATAACCTTTTGCATTCTAGTTGCTTTCTCCAGTAAACTTTTTTTTACAAAAATGTTTCTTCCAACTGGCCTCTGAGCTGGCACCATATCTTCACCCCTCAGTCTCACCCAGCTTGCCTCGCTTACATTCCATTCCCATTGCTCACAGGCAGAAGTTCCCCTCTATTACAGAAAAGTGAGTTATAGGGAGCGAGACACAGATGTGCATTTGGGGAGATTATGGGGCCCTTTCATGTATGACTACAGCAAATGGCATTGACTGGATGTTTTTGATAAATACAATTAGAAGACAAAAAAAAAAAGGCAGCATTACATCAAAGGTGTGCTGAGCTTTATTTGAATATTGACATGACAGTCTGTAAGATTAATGTGGCAATTTTTATTTTTATATCCAGAGCTAACCAGAGCAGATTAAGTTTTCAGAATAGGAAGTTGTTGTTTTTTTCAGAGTCTTTGTAGCTAACAGCATCATGGAGAAGTGTTTTCCCTATACGAACCTAGGCTTCCTGCTTTCCAAAGTCAGAGAGGGATCAATTTTCAAAAAGACTTCACTAGCTCAACTTCACAAAGCTCAAATCAGGAAGTCTTTTTTGTTATAAATTGTATAGCTATATAAAAGCTTACAACAAATGATAAAAAGAAATGTTAATTTCTGTGTATGGGCCTTCACTGCATCTTCTCACCACCCCAAAACGTATCTTAAGGTCTTAAGAGGAACGTATACCTTCAAATTCCCCACAAAGAAGGTCTCCGAGTGAGACATTCCTTTCTTTATTTTCTTGGAAAGGATTAAGCCATTGTAGCCCATGCTGACTTTAAGCTTGTGATCTTGCTGCCTTGGCTTTCTGAGTGCTGGGATTACAGGCGTGTACAACCCTGCCTGGCCAGAGTCACTAACTTTAACCCCACATGTATTTCTGACATTTTATATTCCCACTCATGGTCACATCTTAGTGTGGTTTTATGGAGATTGCTCAATTTAGATCTTGCCCAGCTGCCAAAAGCCACTGCCTAATTCTCCTTTGTTTTGCAGTTGGCCATTGACATAAACATGTACTTATTGATGTGTGAAATAACCTAGGTGAAGTGTTTAATATGACTGTGACCACAGAACAATTATTCCAAAGCACTATATCATTAACATGGGTAATTCCAAGGAGATATTAACTGAAACTTAACTTTAAATGACAAGGTCATTAAATGAGCCTGGCCCATTGGGAGGCATGAAAGCACAAAGCTACAAACCTTTTGTTCCCAAACATGTGTGGCATTAGAACCTTCATGGATTCTAAACAGCTGTAGAGAGACCAGGCCACCTTAAAACTGTTTTCATTCATACAAAGACTTGTTCAAATACCAGCAACATCCTATCTACTAGTCATCTTACAAAAACATAAACTCTTCCTGGAATCTGCAAAGTCACCTTTGACTTAAACTACATAACATAAACACATAACATGCTTAATATGTAGCTTAATTTCGAGCAATGAAGGAAATCCAATTTCCTAGGGTCTTCTTTGTTTTTAACTGTGTTGCTCATAAGCACTCTCATTTCCAAATGCATTCACTCAACCTGCATAATCACCTGACCAACTACTAGAAATGCAAATTCTCTGGCCTTACCCAGACTGAATCACAACTCTGGAGACCACACCCAAGGAATGTGTCTTTTAGCAAACCCTCCAAGTGGCCCCATGCGTGCTACAGTTCAGTATCACAGATCTTCACTAGGAATATTCCCCATGCTATGGAAAGCACTGTATATCAGCATCCATAGAAAGAAGTGTTTAGCTTTCATGAAATCATTGAGCTTTCAGAGAGATCCGTGAGGCCTCTTAGTCTTTCTTTAGCGATTAGTACCAGGTATTATCATAAATAGATCCGGGTTGAGTTTTAGGAAGCACCTCTCCCTCAGGCTATAGAAGTAGCCTTCCTAGCATGCTATATACTGTTCCTCTATAATCATGGGAACCCAGTCACTACTCCAAAGAAGTGGCAGGTGGATGGGGGAGGGGCTGTTTTGTTTAATGGGGAAGAAAGTATCTGATTTCTCACCTTCCTTCCCACTTGGGCTGAAAAAGCCCAAGAGTATTAAGATCTGGCCAGGATTATAACTCCCTGGAGCCTCGCTGCCCTGGCTTCTGGCAGCATGTCCCTTTCTACAAGGTTGCTTTGTCTGGAGCTGGAGCCTCTCTTCTACCAGGATATTTCAACTTTTAAAAAATATATAGATTTTTCTAACTGGGTCATCCATCTGGACTATGTAAATAGAGAGAACAAGTGACTTGAAAGTAGAGTTAAGATTCAAATTACGACAGCTTGTGGGGGTTGGGGTGGAGGCAGAAAAAGTTTCCTGAGTCAGCAAATGTGGCATCAAGGGTTTTGGTGTATATAAATGGGCAGATGGCTTTTTACTTGGAGGAGTATGCTAACACAATCTTTACTGATCTTTCTAGCCAGAACAAATTATGAATAGGCTCATAAGAGAGTGTGAGAGGTGTATATAGTACTATAATCCTACCTTTAACTCTGTTCTCTACATAAACCTCCTCTTCCTCTCACTTTCCCCCATTTTCCTGAGTTATCTCTAGAGTCCCCCATACTTGTTCTACATTTTTTAATTCATTTATCTCTTCATTACTAGGATGTTTTTATCTCATTCATCTTATTTCTGTTGGGAGGATGAGACAACAGAAGCATGAGTTTTTCTTTGCATTGCATGAGGGAAAAGGTGGAACACTTGGTATTGGGCTGCTACTAGTTGTTTATACTCAAAACACATACCTACTAAAACTATTTCTTCTGTGGAACTACATAAGCCATTCAAGAATGACATAAATCCTTGCTGTTTATGCATCTATGATCTTATTTTTTGCAAGGTAGGATCTCTATTGTAGACTCTAATTGATCTCTCTAATCAGTCTATTCAGAAGTTATTTCAGAACTTCCTCATAGTAACCCAAAATTGATACTATGTTGCCATATGTGACTTTATTATCTGGTTAGAGAGAGACAGATTCACACAAATTCTTTGAAGTCAGAAATACCATCTTGTTCATTGTTGTACATTCTCAGTTGCTAAGGCCCTACATTGTATGTACCATGTAATTGATCCAATTCAAAACTGAAAAATGAAGGGAGCTGAAAAAAATCAAACAGGAAATCTGTATGCATTTGAAAGAAGTACTTTTTCTTGCCTAGCAGGTCATTATGGCCTAAACGCAAGAAATGGAAGACAAAGCAATACTGGGATGAGGTTGTTGTCATAATCCTTCAGTTTAACAGCATCTTGAACGCTGTTTCTTGTTTAACTGAAAATATGGATACAACCAGTCTTTTAAAAAATAAAGTTGTGTGTGTGTGTGTGTGTGTGTGTGTGTGTGTGTGTGTGTGTGTATTTTGAAGTGTTGAGGACACTTAAATTTTGGACTTTGGTGGCTCATGCCTATAATCCTAGTGATTCAGAATAGTGAGATATGAGAATAGTGGTTTGAAGCCATCTGGGCAGACAAATCATCAAGACTCTTAACTCCAGTTAACTAGTGAAAAGGTGGAAGTAGAAGCATGGCTCAAGTGGTAGAGTGCCAGCCATGAAGCCATAAGTTCAAATCCTTTCATCAGCAATGCACACACACACACACACACACACACACACACACACACCAATTGACTGTGATAATTATGTATATAAAATCATAATGCTTATTTGGAATATGCTAGTTTTACTTATTAATTAAACATTTTGAAACAAAAAGATATACTCAGAAGCATTTTCAAAAAGTATACTATATGATTAAAAATAGAAGTGCTCTTACTGATCTTCCCATGTCCTCTTGAGACCTTCAACATGAACATCACTGATCATCTGTCATTAGGGACCTTGACAGGAAATGACAGCAAAGGAAGCAATCAGGGAGTATATCTTGGGAGTGGGCCCTCTCTTAGGAGTCACAAAACAGAAGCAGAACCTACCAAGGCAAAACTGTCCATCTGTCTTACAGCTTCCTATCTTCCTCCATTTCCCCTAGTGGAAGCACTTCTTAAATGTAGAAAAGGAATTACTTTAGGGAGCCAAGGAGTTTTATCATTAAAAAAAAAACTAAAAATGTTCCAGAATGAAAAAGGATCATAGCCAACAGCAAAGCATTCGAAATTCATCAAGAAACCTTGATGCTTCTGGCATATTTGTTTTAAATATCACTATTTGAAATGTACTACAACAACTAGCAATTTGGTGTGAAGCCTGAAGAATGTAGAGACCATCTGTAATGCTGTGGAAATGTTTCAAAAAGAGTGGGGAAAAAAAATCTTAAAAAGAATTCTCAAACATTCACCCTGATCTTATTTTTTTTAGTGCAGCTATTGATAACCTTGTTATATGGTAGGATTCTGAATAAGGAGTGCATTAAACTTCTTGCTGTAGTCAAATGGGTAAAAGCATACAACAGCATACATATTGTGCTTGATAAAAATGCCATATTTTAAAAAGTATTAAGAGTGGCCATTATGTTCAAGTACAAAGTTTCCATCCTCTCATTGAACTTCGTCTAGGAATAATAAAATACTTTATAGTTTAAATTTCACCTTGAAAACAAGGTACTCTAAAACTTTTTATTGGAGTAACAGCTAGTTTTTAACACACACTTAGAAAAAGAGACATGAGATTATTTCTTTCACTTTCCTCCATTTTTGTATACTTCTGGTTAAGGATGTGTGTGTGTGTGTGTGTGTGTGTGTGTGTGTGTGTGTGTGTGTATCCTAATTAGAGAATGGAAAATTAAGAACTGAAGTCCTTGAGAGGCAAGATTTTGTTTACTTCATCTCAATCAGTAGCTGCAAGACCTTGAACTCTAGCTTTACCGTCATTGAGATTATGGAAATGAGACTTAGAACTTGCTATATCCTAACTTACAAATTAGTTGTGTGATTGTAAGCCATTGTAATAATATCCTCCAGCATGTAGGAAAAGTTTCTTATCTGCAATTGCATTTCTGTATATGTTTCTGCTTTTCTCTTCCCTTAGGAAAACCATGTTGTAGACACACACATAAATATATGAAACTGTCACAATCTAACCATTCATAAGCAGCAAAGATTCTCTAAATTACAAGGAATTGCTTTTCTGATTCAATAACTCTATGCATTTCTATAGCCTATAGGTGACTTTGTTCCTTCCTTGAAATTCTTTTTGATCCTCATCTTCTTTTCATTTTCCCATAATCCACAGTTCTGCTGGAAAGCATTTAGCAAGATCCAAATCACAAACCCTTGGCAGTCATTGTTACACCCAATCACCAATTACCACTACATTTTCCTAAAGTTAAAGTTATTCTGAGGCCCTGCTAAGAAACATTTGCACTAAGCTGTCACAATCGTCATCCAGTCTACACTTTGTTGTACTTCAAGCCTGCTATGATTACCCATTATTCCCTAGTACATCCTTGCTAGAGCCAGGTCAGTGTTGGCTCCTGAGATCCACAGGGGGAATAAAGCTCTTTTTTTCTGAGAATTTCATGTCTCTCCCTTACAACCTATTGAATAGGGCACAGCGAGCAACTGTGAATGTAAGATGGTTTGGCTGTGGTTTGGTTTAGATCAGGCTGAGTGTGTTCCCTGAAGGTTCACATGCAGGAAACATGGCCTCTCCTGTACTTGTATAGATCTGTTCGGTGGAAAAGCCTAGGAGAAAGTGGTTTGGTAGAGAAGCATAGTGGGAAGTGGTTGGATCTTGAGGCCATGACCTTCAGAAGGGATTGATGCCCATCTCTCAACACTGGTTCTTGGAGTTAGCATGCTAGAGAATGGTTGGTCATAAAGCAAGTCAACCTTAGGTATCTGGTCCTTTTTTCACCTCACCATTAGCCTTTCTACTTCACCATGTTCCAGTGAATGCTGAAGTTGAACAGAGGGAGACTGCCTGATTTATGGATGTTCAGATGCTAAAACCTCTTTTCTTTACAAATTACCCAGTGTTGGGTATTCTGATACAGCAACACAAAATGGACAGAAACACGGGATTCACCTTGAGTGCTTCTATGGAAAACTCTTATTTTTCATATCAAATGTGAAACAGTTTTCATCTCACAGAAAACATCTCATGTCTGCCTGCTTGTTGAATCTTTGAAATCAACTCCATCCTTTCTATTTTTGCTGGATTGGGGATAGCTGCTCTTCATCTTATTACAGCCTGTTCTTTTTGGCACTAATTTGGCTCAAAACTGTATGAAACTTCAGCTTAAAAAATGCTTTTGCCCCCACTCCCACAGTTTAAAGATAGGACGGGCTGGTAGCAAGAAAGCAGAGAAGGGAATCAGCTAATTGCAGGGCTGTCACAGTTGTTTTAGGTGACTCTGTACTTCTTGAATTTAAGTTCAACATCAACTATAGACATTCAGGCTGACAATTTAAATAGCAACAAAAACAACAACAAAGCTCAGGTTTTGCTAATGCCAGGAATGACTCATCTGGTAAGAAAGGTATTGTACTGACAGTACAATACAGAGAGGAGAAAAAGACTGTGGTATCTGCTCTCTTTGTGTTCCTGACCTTGAGAAGAATTATAACTTGTTTGTTGCAGAAGTTGAGCATCTAATGTACGGTTGCACCTGTTAGTTCTTATGTACTAAGTGGCAAAGCACTTGCAGATCCCTGTGATTGCTTTGTGGGTGCAGCATTTTCTGCAATCCGGTGAACTGGCTTTAAAAAGGAAATAATGTATTCAATTGTGTTTCTTGCATTCCTTATATCTCAAAAGTAGGCTTTCCCCGTACTATTCCAACACCCTGGTTACATCTTAGGATATGTCTGGCTTTGTGTTTTCAAGGTAACATTCTGCTTTTCTTGTTCTATGCAGAGACCATGAACCAGGCTACTCCTGCCAGGAAGCTGGAAGAGGTTCTTCATCTAGCAGAGCTCTGCATTGAAGTCTTACAGCAGAATGAGGAGCATCATGCAGAGGTGATGACTTGTTTTAACTGTAGTGCAAAGCTCTCTTAAAGCTTTGTTATAATGGGAGCAACTGAAATAGTAGCCTGACCAGAGTCTTGATACACATCTGGCCATTCATCTGTGGAAAGCTGAGAGCCTGTATGTATTTCCTGGAAGTGTGACTCGTAAATGTGGTAAAGCAATTGTACATGTGTATGTAATTTCATATATATATACATGCATATATATATATATATATATATCCAACAACAATCTTGATTTGTGGACCTCAGTAGTGCTTCTAGGGACCTTCCCACAATCTAGCGAGTGTTACACCACCTGGAACACACCCACCTTCGGATGCCAGTCTGCTTGCTTTGATCCCTATGTGATGATCGATTTAGTCTGGAAATGCCATTACCATGAAAATGGAAAGTTTATGTTCACCTTTAAGATAAAATTAAAAGGAAAGCATTCGTGGCTATATAGTAGAAAACTCTGTACTTGCCTTCTAACCACCACAAAACTGTGAGTAATCCTATATTACACACACACACACACACACACACACACACACAGCATCTAAACTTAGAGCCCTGCATGATACACAAGGATGTACTAAGCCAATTTTTCAAGTTATAGTTACCTATTAACATTTATTATAGACTTGGGACCATTTTTCATCAGGCAAATACTTATTTCAAGACCAACAGTGTAATTCTCCCTCTATTGAAAAAATGGGCATTAGCTTTTTTTTCTTTGCCACTATGGAGCTTTTTCACTGAAGGCTGTGCTTTACCACTTGAGCCATACCATCTCTCCAGTGGTTCACTAGAGATAAGAGTCTCTCAGGTTTGTCTACCCAGGCTGTCTTTGTACCGTTATCCTCAGGTCTCAGCCTCCTGAGTTGCTAGGATTATAAGTGTGAGCCACCAACAACTTGTTCGATCATGAGCTTATTTGTGAAAGAAAAAATTAAAAGTAGACATTGCTTGAATTTAAGTTGGATAGTGGAAATGTGTGGAATTAAGTAAGTGTAGTAAACTCAGTGCTCCGACGTGCATTTATTCTTAAAGAAGCATATGCAAGTACAAGAGGTAAAAAGAAAAAAAACAGATGCAAATGAAGTTATAAAATATTTGTACTTAATGACACCTAGTTCTGAAAAATACAAGAAACTATAGGATCTCTATTTTCAGAAATTCTTCAAAAAGAGTATTTATGAAACTGTACTATAGGTGACTATGATTTATTGTATCTGGTTATAAAGATGATCATTCAAAGCATCTGCTTTTAGCTCACACTGTGGAATCCAGTTTTTAGCTTACATCTGTCATGTGTGAACTTGTTATGGATATTTTATTTTAAACTGAAGAAACAGCTGCTTCAATAATTTGAAATGAATTCCCAGGAGAATCTTTTCTAGGCTAGTACCCACTGCTATGTTACAATGCCTATGATTACATGATTTTTTTTAAAAATATACTTTTTGTCTTTGTCCCTTCCTAAAAGACATTACCATAAGTGAATTAAGCTTTTCTAAGTACAGAAAAAAGTCTAGATATCCAGATGCACTATATATTTCAGCTAAATAGGTACATCTTTAATTTTCATACATTTTGTAGGAATTAAAAACTAAACTTCATGTAACTTACTTCATGTGATCATGTGAAACCATTATGTATCAACCACAATGATAATGTATTTGCTTTTAAATTCACATGTTAAAAGCAAATGTTATTGCTTCTAAATTCACAAAAAATACAATAGGCTTTATTGAAAGAGGTAGTATTAACACAGAAGTATATTCTGAAACAAACTAAACTTCTGGGGATGAATTCTTGTTAAAATATTGTGTAACACTGTGGCCTTTTTCTGTTCCACTATGCTCCCCAATTCTTGGAATGTCCCAGGGAAGAGAGGTGAGTACATTGTTTCAGGAATTTCTAGCAAAATATATCGCTTTCGTGTGGATTCAAGGGGGAAATTCACCCTGATTATAGTCATTGGAAGACCAACTTGGTCATTTTCTTGGAATTAAAGACTGTTTTCTTCGAACAGACTAATCTTTGGTATATCTTATTAATAATGGCTGTGAATAATTACTGCTAACTCTCTAAATGCAACAGTTGAAGAGATGTCAATATTTTGGTATGTATTTATTGTGTCATTTTCTTTTCTTTCTTTTTTTCTTTAAACTAAAACTAACTTTTTTCCCTGAGCAACGGTGAGACTGAATTGGTCTAATTCCAAAAGTCATTTCCAGAGTGCATTGGTGGCCGGCTCTCTACACTGAGATTTATTTTGCCGGCTGTTCAAGCCAGAGTTTTTTTCCCTCCATGAAAGTGTGCTTGGCCCTGCTCCCTTGGGTGAGGTTAATGTGTATGACTCAGATAGACCTTCAAGTGGCTCGCGTGTCAGCTCCTTTTCTCCTCATTCTGCTTTCCTCCACAGTGGCCGTTTGCTTTACACAGGGCTAAGAGGTTGTTTCTGTCCTTCAACAATTTCCCAGTTAAGCAGGTTTGTGTCCTTCAGATGTTTGACAGTAACTGGCTTATAAGGCAATTTTGCCTTCTCTCTGAAGGCCTTTTGACCTCTCCTCTCAGGCTTTTCTTCAAAATTTCTGTGTTTTCTCCTTAGAAATGGATTAAGCTCTTTTCTAGAAAAATCTCTAAGGCTGTCTTCACACTTTAGTGACCATGGACATTTTAGTGACCAGAATTTCAGGTAGTGATCTGAGTTCATCTTAAAACTGCTGACTTTGACAAAACTGTAATGTCCTGTGGCTTGTTAAACCATAATGTATTAAACACAATCAAGATGCAGATGTTATTTTCAAACCCACAAAAAATACAGTTGGCTTTATTCGAAGAGGTAACTCTAACACAGAAAGCGATCGGATAACACACACGTATGCACGCACACAAGCGCACAAATTCTTTTCTAATAAGAAAAAAACCCACCCACAATGATTGACCAACTTGTTAGATGTGCATTTCTGTTTAGTGACTAAACAGAAACTTCATGTGATTTTCCTGTTGAGGCAAAATGACTAGAGGGGTCACTGGGTCCTGTGTGATTCTGCTAATGGACTTGGCCCAAACCGTCACTGTAGGGATGTAAATGTGGGCTTGGTGGGGAGGGGCAGGATTGCAGTGCAAGCCTACAACTGTCCTCCCCCTTTCCTTGTTCCTGGCTTCTCCCAGGACTCTTAGAGTACTCAGACTGGACATACATAGGGAGGTAGCATAATCACTAGGAACCATGGCTCTGCTGTTACTTTGTTGCTGATTATTACAGCAAAATCTTGACTGAAAGTCCCTAACATGATTTAAATAGAATGTATCCACCACATCAGAAACACTTGAGTAAGAAAGGGGACTTGGCAGTGATTGGAGTCTGCAGTGATGACAGCGCTCAGGCTAGCGCACCTGGTGGTTCATCTTAGTTTCAGCTGTGTTCCAGTTAGCTCCAGTCACAGATCCAGGTAACAGAAAGGATTTCTACAAAGACACATATTTAGACATGCATACTCATTCCTATATACATCAGTATTGGAATCAAATTTAAGTTCTCAGTAGATTCCAAACATTTTGTTTGATTTTTCCTCCCCATTTACTTTGGCTTATTTGTGTCCTCGTTCCTCCCCCCTCCCATGCATGTTTTAAATATACAGATTCCTCGAAATCAGAGAATTAGTGTGAATGACATTTTAACTCCCTGCCACTAACGAAGAGGTTAGAGTAATTTTAACATCCTACTTAATTATATATATATATATTATATTGTTTATATTTGGATAAGTTTGTAAAAAGCTTGGGTCTCTAGACTCTACCTGATTTGGATTCAGACCAAATGCTCTTTTATGTATTAACTCTGTGATCCTAGACAAATTGTTTTCTCTGTATTTGCTAACATATAAAATAAAGGTAACTATTCTACCTTGTTGAAAGGTTTGTTTCAAGGATTATCTGAGATAAGACTTACAAAACTTATCAAATAGTTCTTGGCATCTAGAGACAAATTCATGCTGTTATTTTAAAAGCACAGACACTCACATTAGAAGATCTGTGTGTGAATTTCAACACATTTTAGCGATTGCTGATAACAATCTGCATTTACATTTGTGCAAGAACTTTTCCTATTGATTTGGTTTTCACAGGAGCCATGGGGGAGGGTAGGCAAGTGTGGTGATAGTCAATTCACAGAAATGGAAAATTAAATGGGACAGATCTCTAACTTTTCAAATCTTAACCATCATGTTCATAGTCTCAGTTCTTTCCTTCTAGCCTCATGATTCATTCTTTTTTTTTTTTCAAATTTTTATTATCAAACTGATGTACAGAGAGGTTACAGTTTCATACGTTAAGCATTGGATACATTTCTTGTACTGTTTGTTACCTTGTCTCTCATACCCCCCTCCCTCCCCCCCTTTCCCTTCCCCCCCACCCCCCCGGAGGTGTTCAGTTCACTTACACCAAACAGTTTTGCAAGTATTGTTTTTGTAGTTGTTTCTCTTTTTTTTTTTTTTTTTTTTTTTTTTTTTTTGGCCAGTCCTGGGCCTTGGACTCAGGGCCTGAGCACTGTCCCTGGCTTCTTCCCGCTCAAGGCTAGCACTCTGCCACTTGAGCCACAGCGCCGCTTCTGGCCGTTTTTATGTATATGTGGTGCTGGGGAATCAAATCTAGGGCCTCGTGTATCCGAGGCAGGCACTCTTGCCACTAGGCTATATCCCCAACCCAGTTGTTTCTCTTTTTTTACCCTGTGTCTCTCAAATTTGGTATTCCCTTTGAATTTCCTACTTCCAATGCCAGTAAACACGGTTTCCAATATACTCAGACAAGATTACAAAGATAGTGTAGATTCATTCTTATCTCCACTCTTTTCAGCTACATTCCTTAAGCAGACCAGCCTGTCAAAGTACCTTCAGTTTACTATTTGTTTCCTTTTCATTGTATAAGACTTAGTTGTCTTGTATTTCCCTCTTAAGGAAATTTGTATCTTCTGTTATCTGCCAGTTCATTTACATCAGTGGCCTAGCGTTTATTTTTTATATTTTGCCAATACTGACGCTTGAATTCAGGGCCTGGACGCTGACCCTGGGTGTCTTTTGCTAAAGGCTAGCACTCTACCACTTAAGCCACAGCTCTGCTTACAGCTTTTTCACTTTATGTGGTACTGAGGAATCAAACCTAGGGCTTTATGCATGTTACGCTAGCACTCAACCACTAAGCCACATTCTCAGCCACCAACGATAGGTTTAACTCAGATAATCATGACCTTCTGTTGGTGGCTACAAAGAGATCCCTCTCAGAGGGATTTCTTCTTCTCTCTAGCAAAGCCCCTGAGGCTGTTGAACTTCTCACTTAATAAAGAGGTAGCCTAGGTAAGACATGACACAACTTTTTTTCTTGCTAATAACCCCAGGTGGGATAGCTAAAGAGAAGTAGGGATGGACGCTAGAGACCATCTTGGATTCTCAGAATGTGTGCAGCTCTGGCCTTGATGATCAGACAGTGGTGGAATAATGTTTTCTCCAGTGTCATTAGCCACACATTTACTACCAGTTATCAGGAGTACAGTTTGAAACATAAAGAAATACTCGTGCAAGTATAATGAAAGTATCTAGCTGACAGTAAAATCAGAAAGCTAAAATTTAAAACTTGGAATATTTTGTTATATATGATTCCCCACCCTGGTCTGTGCTTCAAGTCCACTTTAAAATGAGCTTTAAGAACTTTTGTCCTGAAATAATCCCGACCTTGCACTAATTTTAAACTTAAAACTTTGTCTTAATTTTAAACTTCTGCAAAAGTATTGATTAGGAACTTAATGTGAGACTATGAATCTGTCTCTCTTTCCAGTGCTGTTTTGTTTTTTGTTTAGTTTTGGTGTTTTTGTTGTTGTTGTTTACTAAGATTTCTATACTGTTCTGAGTTTCTCAGTGAAGAATCTCAGGTTCCCACATATCCTGGTCCCCATAAATACTCCAAAAGGAAAAAAAAAACAAGGTATATGTAATGAAATCATGTATACCAGACTACCCTTTATACATAGTCATATACTATCACAAAACATATTTAAACAAAAATTATTAAGGTACTAACAATATTTGCAAGTGAGAATATGTTCAGTTTACATAGAACATACCATTTCCAGAAAGTGTTCATGTTCATTTCATCACATTATTCAGGTAGACATTAAAATGTCTCTAAGTTTTAAATCTATGATCGATACTATGTTTTTCTTTCTTAAGTGAACATCTATTCTCTTTAATATTTACTAATTAGTTATGTGCCTATTTTTTTGTTTTTCTTTCCTTCCTTCCTACCTCCCTTCTTTCTTTCAGCAGTACCAGAGCTTGAACTCCAAGAGTCTCATGCTTTCTTAGTTTGCATTCTAGGCTCACACATTACTCAATGGCTACAACCAATCATTCTGCATTTTGCTTGCTATTTTGGAGATGGAGTCTAGCAATGTTTTCTGTCTAGGCTGACCTTGAACCATGATCCTCCATCTCTTAGCCTCCTAAGTAGGATTACAGACCAAAGCCACTGCTGCCCAGCTAATTATGTGACAATTTTTATTAACATATTATTGTTGTAATATACAGGCTGTTTACTATAGGAGTTTAAAGAAAATTCTATGTCAAACATTTATAACACCTTAAGGTTTGTTTTTTGTTCCCTCTTTTTTAATCCAATTTATCGTTAAATAAATGAACTCAAGTTTGGTAGTAAATATAGACTTCTCTGGCTATAGTGTTTTATTATTTGTTTTAATGAATAATTTTAAATTGGGAGAATAATGAAAATGCATCACACAGGTGTGTTTTTCTGGCTAATTAGCAAAAATATTATTACACTACCTAAATCTCAATAGGAAAAAATGGAGGAAAGGTAGGGCAAACCAAAAATGCTATCTAAAATGACTCTTAAAGGGACGAAAGTTGTGGCATTATGTCTATACTTGGAGACACTTGAGAAGCAGAGGTAGAAGGATCATAGGCTGGGGCTGACTCTATCTGAAAAACAAACTATAAGCAAAAGGACTGGAGGTGTGGGGCCAGCGCTCAAAGGATAAAGCACCTGAGTTTAATCTCCAGTACCATACACAAAAATAATCTATAAATGTATTAAAGACATTCAAAATAAAAACTGAAAACAGAGAAGTCCCTATTATTGTCAAGAACTATCTAAGAACTATCAAGAACTACATTATTTTTCTTATCAAAACAGTTTAAGACTGGGTCACCGGTCAAGCTCTGCAGCTTCTGACGGCCAGAGACTCCCGGGGTCGGCACAGGGGGCGCCTCGGCCCGGCTCCTGGCGACGCCATTCCTAAGCAGTCAGCGACGGGAAACGCCTTTCCCCTCAGGGAGCAGACATCAATGCAAGCCTGAAGAAAATAAGTTTTTTTTTCCTCCTAAGCCATGGCATATCAGTTATACAGAAATACCACGCTGGGAAACAGTCTTCAAGAGAGCCTAGATGAGCTCATACAGTCTCAACAGATCACCCCCCAACTTGCCCTTCAAGTTCTACTTCAGTTTGATAAAGCTATAAATTCAGCATTGGCTCAGAGGGTCAGGAACAGTCAATTTCAGGGGCTCTCTACATACAGATTCTACGATAACGTGTGGACTTTCGTATTGAATGATGTTGAATTCAGAGAGGTGACAGAGCTTATTAAAGTGGATAAAGTGAAAATTGTAGCCTGTGATGGTAAAAATACTGGTTCTAATACTACAGAATAAGTGGAAGAAAAAGGCTTTTTTATGCCATCTCCTGTTGTTACCGCTTTTTGAAGAGAAGCATAGAAGAGACTTTTTTAATTTATTCTAGCATTGCAGAAATGACTACACTGTGCTATACTATTGGAGAATACCAGCAGAACAGAGCTTATAGCTCTGTATTCTCGTACCTTACCTTTATTATACAGCATGAAGAAACTTGACTTTTTTTTAATAGCAAATCAAAAGTGGTAGGTCTTCCTGAAAACATTCTTTAATAAATTCATTTTTAAAACTCCATGTGAGGTATAATTGGTGTACTGTTAAACAGAAAGTATAGAGACAGTAAATAAGCATTCTGAAAAAAAAAACAAAAAACAGTTTAAGAGCTGGATACCTGTGGCTCACACCTGAAATATGAACTCCTCAGGTAGCTGAGACTTTGGGTTAAAATTGATCTTGTCAGAAAAGCCAAAGGACTCCGCCTCAAATTAACAAGCAAAAAAACTTGTCTGGAGACATGGCTCAAGTGGTAGAACACTGACCATAAGCAAGCAAGCTAAACGAACACAGCACCCTGAATTCAAACAGGGTACCAGGAAGGCAAGCAAATAAGCAATAATACCAAAACAGCCTAGTGATTGTTTCTGTTTCCCAAAAGGTCAAATAAACTGCTTAATGGAGTAGAAGTAATAAATAGGACATTTCTAGACTGTCCTTGTACTGTTTGCAGACAGCAAAGTATTTTCATATAAGCAGCACTATAGCCTGTGAAATCATACACACACACACACACACACACACACACACACACACACACACATTGTTATCATAGAAAGTATCAAGTGACTTAACTTACACTAGAAAATTAGGAAATCCTCTTTGACCTGGAACAGAGATTTCACTCAAAGCTTTGTAAAATGTTTATAGGTTTTGTTTTGTTTTGTTTGTGGGTTGTTTTTTGTTTTTTGTGGTTTTTGTGTTTTTTTTTGGTATTTTACCCTAAGTGTATTGGAGAACTGAAAAGTGAGTTTAAGTTGGGAAATAGTGTTTATGTTATTAAAAGATTCATAAAGTGAGAATTAAAAGGAACAAATTTTTTTTTCTTGGAGAACAATTTATGTGTAAAGGCTCCAGTCTTTTAATCCAATAATATTTACAAGATCATCCTAAGGAAATAAGAACTATATTAAAATATTTTATGTAAAAATCTTTATCATATCTAGAGAAGGGAAGGGGAACATCAAAATGGTCAGACAAAGATAAAAGTGATAGTTACAAAACAATATGTTAGAAATTAGCTGTACAACTTGGGGCAGGGTATTGGGGAGGAGGGAAGGTAGGAGAAAAATGAAGGAAATAACAAGTTTGACAGTAAATGTACTCACTACCTTACATATGTAACTGTAACCCCTCTGTACATCACTTTGACAATAAAATTAAAGAAAAAAATCTGTATTACACTGTTAAATAGGAATTGCAAAAAAACAAAAAAAAACGGTGAAAGCTATTTTAGTAGAGGAATGTTTAGACAAATAATATAATCTTTTTTCTTTATTCTTACTATATTTGTGTAGTTGTACAAAGGAGTTTTAATTCAACATGTCAATTTGTGAGTACATAGAGGACTACTAAGCTGTTCCTTAAAAACAAAATCAAATGATTTTGATGCCAACAGTGCTAACATTCTTGTTTGTAGAAATAAAAAATATTGGAAATAAATATACCAAGGCATTCAAAATAGTTATGCTTAAATAATAATATATGGAATTTTCTTTCTTTCTGTATTGTATTATGTTTTCCAGATGTTATAAATTAATCAAGTGGATCTTTTCTGTGAAACAACAAATTTCTATTGTAGATTTATATATCTTACCCATTAATGCCAAAGTTACTTATGCAAATGTGTTTGTTTTAAACTTCTAACCTAATTGGAAAATATGCATGTGGTTTACCATTATTTGTGATAAATTACACAGTCATTGTTTTCAGGTGGCAAAGCACTTATGTATGTTCCCAACTAGTTACGTGGGTTTTTTTGCGTGGTTTTTTTGTTATGTTTTGTTTTTGGGTTTTCTTTTTTTTCTTGCCAGTCCTGGGGCTTGCACTTGGAGCCTGAGCACTGTCCTTGGATTCTTTTTGCTCAAGGCTAGCACTCTGCCACTTGAGCCACCGTGCTACTTCTGGCTGTTTTCTGTATATGTGGTTCTGGGGAAGCGAACCCAGGGCTTCATGTATACGAGGCAAGCTCTCTTGCCCAAGACTAGCACTCTACTACTTGAGCCACAGCACCACTTCTGGCCTTTTCTGTTTATGTGGTGCAGAGGAATAAAACCCAGGGCTTCATGCCTGCAAAGCAAGCACTCTACCACTAAACCATATTCCCAGCCCCAGTTATGTGTTTCTTTATCTTCTTTCTTTATCTTTCTACAGGCATTTGCTTGGTGGCCTGACTTACTGGCTGAGCATGCAGAGAAGTTCTGGGCTTTGTTCACAGTAGATATGGATACTGCGCTGGAGGCTCAACCACAAGACTCCTGGGATAGTTTTCCTCTTTTCCAGCTGCTTAATAATTTCCTCAGAAATGACAGTGAGCACTTACATTTTCTTTGGCTTAGGAGGTGGGGAGGGGTTGGCATGTTGTTCATGCAAATGTATACTTCAGAGCCCTAGCACTTGCCCAACAGGAGTTGATGAGGGGTGACGGGATGTGTGGGTGCTCAGGTCTAAAAGAAACAAGTGATCCAATTCCTACTCTCCAGCCTTGTTGAGGACTGATGGCATAGACATCCTTCTCGTTGCACTTCTGAGTTGAGTCAAAAAGTCTCCAAAGTCCTTGAGAGTGCTCTCATCTTTGAGAGACACCTTAGAACTCTGTCCTCATCCTTAAAAAAAAAAAAAGATTCTAAGCTCCTGTTAACAGGGTCTGTGGTTACACTGTAGTAGGAGCGTGGATTTATCTTCTCACATAATAGGAAAATACAGCTCCCTGGTATGAATTGCTCTATCAGTATTTAAATATTAAAGATAATATAAGTAATAACTTTTAGAGTGGTTCTACTAGAGAATTGAGCAGCTGTTGTATGTAAAACTAGTTAGTAGGGGCGGGGGGGGGACAAACAAAAAACAAAACTAATTAGTATGAAGACTTTACCATACTAATTCCTGGTATGATTTCCTATGCTGTATGATTCCTGTTATGGTGTGGTTTCCTGTGATGTGTGTGTGTGTGCATGCTTGCACACGTGCCCACATGCTGATACTGGGGCTTGAACTTAAGGCATCACACTCTCGCTCAGCTTATTCCCTCATGACTGGATCTCTACCACTTGGGTGATGCCTCACTTCTGGCTTCTTAGTGGCTAGAGATATGAGCCTCAAAGTTTTTTATTGCTAAGGGTGGCTTTGAACCTCAGATCCCAGGCTCTTGACTGTCTAGGATTGTACGGATGAGCCTGTGTTACTTCTTTTAGTTTCCTGCACTCAGGTCTGGATGGCATTGGCATTCTCCATTGCAGTACTTGCGGTGATCACAGGCCCCAATTGTCTTCTTAGTAAAAATGTTTCCCATTGTAGAGCAACTTGAACAATGCCTCCTCCCAACCTCTGATTTTGGTTTGTTTTGCTTGATCAGCACTACTTGTTTTATCTCCTCCAGCTTTTAATCTAAATCCATGCTTTCATCCTTCTTTGCTCTTAACTACAACATTTGCTTTTTTCAGTCTCATCCACTGTTTCTTATTTTTCTTAGTTCATCCCTGTCTCAGCTATGATTGAGGGAGAACTTTATTTAGATATGAAGTTATAGGAGATACTGCTGTCTCCAAGAATGTTCCAGACCTTAGATATCAAGCTGGTTAAGAATCTTTGTTCTAGTAAGAAAGGCACCATGTTGTAGCAACTCATGATATGGGGTGGGCCTTGGCACCAGAACTTCACACCTCTCTGTCACTTAACCTTTGACAATAATTTTATCTCTTAGCTTTAGGTTCCTCAGTTATGAAAGGAGAATGATAGCACTTTCACAGTCATTGGAGATAGGGATGAATAAAATGATATGATAATTCATATTGAATAGATGCTCTTAATTTTGCTTGTGCTTTATTTCTAAAAGACACTTATCACTGTAAAGCTAAAGAACAAAGCAATAGTTCCTCCTTCAGATTCAACCATAGTACCTGCTCTCAGAAGTTGTGGTTACTCAGATTTAATTATCCCCTATGAATTGTTTACTCTGAATATTAGCTTCTCCCAGTTTTGAGGATCCAATTCGGTACCTAACTGCCAGCTCACACACTTCTAGTGGCCCCCTACCTTTCCCAGTCTCCTCACAACCTTTATGTTCTGCTTATGAATGACAAGTTCGGTTTTCAAAACATGCATAAAAATAGACCTGCTACCAAAATTTAAAACATATATTAGGCATTACATCTCTAAATAGGGTAGTGTTAGATTTTTGTTTTAATACTGCTTTCTCAATTTGATTGAAAACTTAAGAATCAACCATGTTTATT
The DNA here is from genome assembly GCF_023159225.1 of Perognathus longimembris pacificus. Taxonomy (NCBI): domain Eukaryota; kingdom Metazoa; phylum Chordata; class Mammalia; order Rodentia; family Heteromyidae; genus Perognathus; species Perognathus longimembris. Next base: position 130,707,733 of record NC_063162.1, on the reverse strand, counting down.
TATGTTGGAGTTTATTCAAAAGTAGGTATTCATTGCTCAACAACAAGTAATTAGTAATTATAATGAACCACTTATCTTATTTAGACCGTTAGAATTTATTTTATAGAGGAAAGCAAAACATTCTGTAATTGTCTTAGACATTTTCCTGGCAACCACTGTTACTATTCCAGCATATAAACTTCATTTTATATTTACTTTGAAGAATTTTTACATGTGAATATTTAGGGAATATCAAAATGAGAAGTTAGGAAATTATAGTTTTTCTACTGAGGGTTGCAATTTTTTTTAATTAGGAACATTTCACAAATTTGCATGGCATTCTTGCTCAGGTGCCATGCTAATCTACTCTGTATTGTTCCAGTTTTATATATGTGCTACTGAGAAGAGCACTAATCATCCTCTCCTATTTGGGGCTATTTATATAATAGTGACCACTATTAAATAATAAAATATTGTGTAATATTATTGTATAATACTAATGAGGACGAAGCATTTCTGACCGCTTTAAAGCACTCTCAGTTTTGATAATAAAAATAGATCTTGTCTTTGATTTTGCAGTGATTAGCAGATTTTAGAAAACATCAATTATTTCTGAGAAAAACAGCTCCTTCTTGTAGTGAGATAAATAGAAAAGTTCCCCAGTGCCATAATTTCCTTCCAGGGCTGGGAGTATGGAGTGATCTGGGGAATTGAAATAAAGTTCAATAACCTCTACCTACACTCATGAGGTCTTTTCCTAAGTTAAGACCACCATTAAGTTGATGAAACATATTTTTCTAGTCATCATGATGATCCTTGTCAATAATGAAGTATATTGTTAATATTATATGTTTTATTATATAGTTTAAATACTCAGATGAAGAGTTAGTATATTTCATTGTTTAATGTCAGAGTAAGCTGCCCACAAATTATCTTCTCAAAAATCAATTGCAAAACACTGTATATACTTTTAGTTCCCTTTAAGAAGAGATCTTTACATGACATCTATGGTATTACAGGTTTTGCCTTATTGACATCAACATCGAAATCACACTTAATTACAATTTAAACTAGCTATAGGTACTAGAAACAGACAGATGGATTAAAAGTTCCATCTTAAAAAGGGGGGTCATTTGTTGAATTTCAAGACTCATTTTCCTGGACGTGTGTGTGTCTGTCTGTCTGTCTGTGTGTCTCTGTGCGTGTATCTGTGTCTGTATGTCTGTTTATCTGTGTATGTCTGTATGTGTCTCTGTGTGTTACAGAAAGCACCCCACTAGAGACTTTAAAAGATTGTGATACCTTATGAATAAATACCAAATCGTACTCATTATTTTAGTCATTATCAAAATTGCTAATTGCCATGAATATCAAGAAATAGTCTTACATTTTAAGTTTGGTTTTCTCAAATTTCAAATTAACAAGACCCCTGAAACACATAGTAATATTAGTTAGAATTTGTGCTTTGTTGGTAGCTCTAAAACATTATAGAAGAAAGTTTTTTGTTTGGGAGTTTCTTATTGTTGTTGTTTGATCAGTCCTGGGGCTTGAATGTTGGGCCTGGATGCTGTTCCTTAGATTCTTTGGCCTAAAGCTTGAGCTCTACCACTTGAGCCACAGCACCACTTCTGGCTTTTTCTGAGTTGTTTATTGGAGGTAAGACTCTCACAAACTTTCCTGCCTGGGCTGGCTTCGAACTACACTCATCAGAACTCAGCTCCCTGAGTAGCTAGAATTACAGGCATGAGCCACTGGTACCTGGCTGAAGGGTTTTGTTTTTGTTTTTTTTTAATTTAATAACTCAGATGTTTCCTTGAGTGAGTTACTGTCTTTCTTTCATTAAAGTCTTTATGCTATGATATATTGAAATGACTGTTTATCTCTGAGTATGTGGAAGACTTCTTAAATCAGTCTCTTCCCTTTTCCAAATGAGGAAGGCTTACCTCTAACAGGCAATGAACCAGTAGGGGCTTTGTCCATGAGGAATGGGGTACTGAAATGGACAGGATCTGATCACTATCATCCCACAGAAATTAACCAAAATTAGCAAAGCAGGTTCTTGAAGGAAGATAAGGAGATTGCCTCAACTTTTTTTTTTAAACACAGCAAAGGCTTAGAGTTAGATGTAGAATGCAGAGAAGATTAAGAATACAACAACCATGTATGTTTGGTTTTTGCATATGTACATCTTGTCACAACTGTGATAGTACACTTGAGACTTCCAAGGAATGAACAATTACTGAGGAAAGCGACCAAAATCCTCAGATTTGGTTTCCATTTTAAGAAATGACAAACATGTTACATTTGAGGTGTGCCCCTTTACTTGAGTCAGCCATGATTAGGGTAAGTGGTAGCTTTAAAACCCCTTGGAGATGCAATGCGAGTGTCCTCCAGGGAAGAGTACCAGCTGCACCAGGCTGTTAGTGACTGTCCCCAACCTCTCACACCTCACTGGTTCCCACGGCAATACAGCTGATGAAAACAAACCAGCCTCCAATTCTAGCCAAAATTAAAAGGAAAAAAAATACCCAACACTTCCTCACCTTCTACCCAGACTCTCCACCCATCCACCCTCTCCCTCAACTAGAGAGATAATTAGATGGGCAATCACGTTAAATGGTATCTAAGGAAACACTTTTGAAAGAGAGATGTATTAAAGTTGAGGGGGAAATGAAATGTTTTCATAATGAAGTAATTAGCATGATAGTGAAACGATACATAAGTGACTATAAAACTACTACAAATAGATTCTGCCCTGGCTTGCTATGTTGTCCCATTGTCCCGTGGAGAATAGATATGGCAAGTGACTGATTCTGACAAATGCAAGCCATCCTCTGCAAATGGTACAAATCGTTTTCTTTCAGCACGACTGAAAGGCAAGCCCTCGGAGCCAGTCACCTTTTAGTCTGTGGATATGCTAGCAAGTGGCAAATGACCATTCTATGGGGAACAAATTCCCCAGTGAAAAATCCCACGATGCTGCCGCTTTAATTAACAGGCTTTTCACATTGCTAGCACATTAAAGCCATCATGGAGCACACTGCTTAGAATCCGAGCCTTTGCTTAAACGAATAATAAATGATCTGGCTCCACACTAAGTGAAAACCTGTTCTCCAAGACTTTCACCTTTATAAAGATGGGCTCATAAAAATCTGGGGAGAAAAAAAGGGGGAAAAATTGGAATGTGGTCTCACGAGGATAAAAAGGCTAGTGTTAATAATTAACAAGGAGAGTGAAGTGGAGTCAAATTAGCCATAATAAAGCCCAGAGTGACTGGCAAAGTCACCTCTCATTATCAAAAAACTCATTAAGAAATGAAGAGGTGGAAATCCCGCTGGGTTATGCTCACACTTAGGCTGTATCAGAGATTATTTTTCAGATTTCTTTCAAATGAAGAATTGTTAGGTCACCATATTATATATGAGGTTAATCTGCAAGCTTTGAAATATACAGGGCTGACATCTGTGTGATATTCTCCTCCAGTGCTTAAATAAACTGTGGTTCTGAAATTCATGAATTGGTGCTTAGAGATATATCTGTATACACACAGACTAGGAACAATGCAAAAAGCATGCAGCTTTGAGATTCCACCAAGAGTGTGTGTCGCCATGGCTCTTATACACAGGTGCTTTACACATGATGCCATGACCACGGGTGTATTTCACTCTAATCCCCTGAGCCAATTGAAATTTACATTGTATGTCAGAATTTGTTTTACCAATCAAAATAATAGGGGAAACTTAAAACAACAAAAACAAAAACAGACACCAGCTCTTTTTTTCCCCTTCAATTGAATTCTACAGTACAGCTAAAATTTAAATCTGCTTTTAGTATTCTCTTAGAGTTTAGTGGTTCAGAAATGTCCTGTGTGTCTTTCATAAAGGATTCTCAGAAACATCTCTTAACTTGTGAAGAGCAGGGCATCCAGAGCTCCACTCTTCACAACTGTGGATCAGGTTACAGCTTTAGTCAGTCGCTGCCCTTAATGGGAGCGGATACTGTGGGCTGCAAGCCCTGAGATAGGAAGCTCTGTGCAGGTAGAGTGACATTACAGGACTTTTGCCTTTGGTTTCAATATGACTTGCTCTCAAAAAGATGGCATGAGATCTTATGTATCATTGTCTTGATCCTTGGTTAAAGTTGATATTGACTTTTTCTTGACTTAATTCCTCTGGAAACAGGTGCTGAATACCTATAATTTATAAATTCCAATGACTGTGTAGCTATGTCAGTTACTAAGAAGTAATTCCATCCTTTGAGAAATATCAGCTCTAGTGGAAGGTGTGGAAATTATATATGCAAGTATACACCCATGTGATATATACATATATTGCAATAGACTACATACATAATGAATATATATAAATAATATATAATGCACCTCTGCACCCATATACTATGTACATATATTGTGTATATTATAATGTACATATATTATGTATGTATATATTGTGTATATTATAATGTATATATTATGTATGTGTATTGTATATATTATAATGTACATATATTATTGTATATATTATATATACATATGTTTATATACTTATATGTGTGTATGTGTATACACACACATATACTGCAATAAACTGCATCACTAAAGTACAGGTCAGTTGTGAGTACTATCCTATGAAATTCTTATTACAATTTAAAATTTGAATCTGTTGTATTTGTATTCTTGTGCAAAATATAAGAAACACCCATGTACTCTCTTTACTACCTCTCTCTAGATACATATTGAATACAGATATGTGTGTTAAACTATGTATTTTTTAAACAAGCACCCCCGGAGAAAGATAAACTTAGGTATAGTTTTAGGAACTTGCTACAGGAGTTAAGGTATAAATTAAATATTACTAAGGTATGTAAAATTATTTACTGTTCTTAACTAAAAGTGAAAAAAATCCATGTGTTTTCTATTCTACTTAAACTTCGTGAGACATTCTTAGAATTTCCACTAGAAGGCAGGTTTTTATTGATAATTATGTAATCAACAGACATTTAGTGAGTGACTACTTAATGTGCCAGATTTTTGGCTTGTTGCTCTTCCTCAGTCTCAGGAGGTTTTGTACATTTTCCTTTTACATAATACTGCTCTAGGCTACAGTGTTTCAACCTTCTCTTCTGAAGCCCACATTCATGTGTCTTCTTATTTATGTCTTCATTATTTGCACTGACCAGCATGAAAATGACCTATAATTTTGTATCTTAATTTCCTGTTTTTCTTGTTGAGAGCTGACAAAATTTCTAACTGTTGTTTCATAGCAAAGACTTAACTTTGTTGTAGTTGCTGTTGTTTTCTTTCATTGCTCATGATTTCTTCAAAAATACCTAATTAGAATTTTAGGAGGGAAAAATCACGTTTCCTTGTAATTTCACAGGCTAATTGGAAGAAGCAATAGCAACATAAAACTGGATTCTGTGGGTTTAAGACTCAGCAGCATATTTTTATCCTAACAATGACATTTGAATTCTTTTGCTTATTCATTTTACCCACAGATTGTTATCTCAATAATTAGTATTAATTGGATCACAATTTAAATTCTCTCTTGAAATCTTCCTATTAAAATCCTAGGACGAGTCCTTTTGTAAATGTAACACTTAGGAGTATGTAAATAATCAACACTAATTTATTAATTATTAGGGATGTTCAAAATAATTGGACCCATCTGTGTCCCAAGTTTAGCTTTTATTTAAGCCTTTTGCTTTCTTTTTGTCATTTGTAACTGTGCCATAGGCTTCATATCATTGATTTTCATTATCTTTCACCGAGGTGATATTTGGAAATGTGGAATCTTTCCGAGAAAAAGATGGTTATTTTGATCAGCAATGCAGGTTGTTGCAACTCCTTTTTGAGATGCCACAGCAATTCTTTTTAACTTTCACTGCAAATAGCATCTGAAACCTTTCTTGGATGAGTTCACATGGAGAGCTTACATCTCTCAAGATTGTTGCTCTGGGTGTTTCACAAAGACTTGATTTAAAAGACAGGTGACAATCCCAAATCATAAGCAGATGGGGAAGGTGGAAGCACTCCCTCTAATGCCTCCGGCTATGTGTTAAGAGGAGCTTTTGTCAGTGTCTGATAGGAGGAGGATGCAACTGGCATATGGGCAACCAAGACAAAGCATACATTTGCATAGACAAGTATAGTTGCAGTGTCACTTTATGCAGCCCTGCCCATTGAAGACCTGGGTTTTCATTCTTTTCTCTCCCCCTACCTGTACATTTTCCTTCATTCTCCTCTTTTGACCTCTCCCATTCTTTTCAATATTTTTCTCATCCTTTTTCTCCCCTCCTTCTCCCTCTTGCCCTCCTCTTTCTTCTCTTAGTTACCATATAAAATGGTCCATTTCCCAAGATTTTCAAATGTGGGTTCCTCTTTGCTTCTCAAAACAATTTAAAAAAGTATGCTAGGGATATAACTCAGTGTTAGCATGGCTGTCTAATATATATGGGTTTGATCTCTAGCATCATAATATTAAAATAATAAAGTAATGAATTGTAACCAAGTGAAATAATGTAATAAAATAAAATAATCGAATAAATTTGATAAAATAAATGTAACTCTAGCCTGAAACAAGAGCAAAATTTTGGCTAGCATTTAGTTAGTATCCATTTCCTCCAAATTCTGTGAGAAATAATTATTATAACAAGAGATGATTAACTAAAGAAAAATTCACATTCAATTAAAATAAGACACAAAATAACTAATCTTGATATCCAACAGAATTTTTAGCAATGTGATCATGCATTTGGAAAAGTAGTAGAATTTTTATAACATTATTGTTTAGAATATTTATTGTATGTAAATATGAAGGAGAGGATATGCAATCTGGGGGTTATATAGCTGATACATAATGCCACTTGCTGAGTAATAGCATAGAAATCATACTATTGAATGTAGTTTTCCTTTATGTAGTAAACAGACACTTTGAGCAAGAAACTTACTGTGATTTTGAGAATTCATACACAGTCCGTATCTCAAGGATCTGCAGCCCCATAGGAAGAGAGAAAGATGTCAACAATGCAGGGACAATTTGTATAAAAAAGGACCCCAGTAGGAAAGGGTGCAGGGGAGTGTACAAACAAGGGAAACCTGTAACTGGGAAAGGGGCCCAGAGAATTTGAACTGAGTCATAAAAATCATTATCAGCATACCATAAGAAATAGGGATGGTAGGGAACAGACATTCGCTGGAGAGGCCATTTTAAGGAAGATCTTGAAGGGCTTTCCTACCATGCGATAGCTTTTGGAGTTTGTCTTGAGTGATCTACTATGAGATTATAATCTTAAGGGATGACATTCATTATTAGTTTTACATTTCAGCAGACCACTTTGTTTGAGATTTTGAGAAGATAGGTTGTTGGAGGGAGAATCAGGAGCCTGAAGGTCAGTTAGAAGATTATCGCATGAGACCAGAAGACTAGACTTAGTCCATCAATAGCGGTGGGGAAGATTGTACAAAGGTCTACAGAATGAGAAAATACACATTTGAATACTAGTTGGATGGTGGGCGTGAAGGGAAGACGTGGTACTCATCCCTATGTTGCTTGTGTAGTGATCAAGTAAGAACGCTGTAGTATTTACCCTGAGGACGGGAAATAAGGAAATTCACTGCTTTATGTCAAAACGAATATTCTGACAAAGATAAAACAGTGGATCCAATGCTTATTAGATATGAAAGAAAACTTTTGCTAAACAAACGTGTTTAAATCAACTGACAATCTTTAAACCATTATAACATTTAGTAATAATGAATATAATTATTCTTATCTTTGTTTTAAGATGACTTCACTAACATTGCACATAAGCTGAAAGTATATAATGAAGTGGGTTTTTAAATAGTGCAGTACAGTGTTCATTCATACATATAATAATGTGATACATAAAAGTGTTTGTGTCTAAAAATAGATATAAAGAATAACTAGTTATAGTACCCATCAAGGTGTGGACCCTAGTGCTTTATGTTTTTGTTTTTAAATAATCCAACATATAAATTAAAGTTTGGGAGTATATTATTGGTGTCTGGCAACATAAAACTTTGCAACTTTCAATAAGGATTGTATTATCAGCTCATTGAATATTTTCACCATGTTGATTCATTTTTATGTTCATTAAATGAAAGACTTTTGTTCAATTTCACTTTTTTATATTATATTTGAGTTTTTCTCTGAATTTTAATTCTGTGAACATCTCATATATTGAAAGTATAAGGTAATATGTTTGTCATTTGTAAGACTTTTTAATCTAAATCAAGTTACTCTGTATCAATATCTTGAAAGATATCAATGTACTGATTCTAGCTTGGCAGATAGAGGAATGGATGGATGGGCATAGGGACAGGTAGTAGTTTAGGATAATGAAAGTGGAGGACTGATGGCATTGTAGCCCATAGAGGTTAATAGCAAATGCTGGTACTACTACATAGTGACTCAATGCATATTTCCTTGTGACTTTATGCAAATTTCCTTATTCTTCAGTGACTTACTTCCTTGTTGACATGCTTTTTAATTGTGATGACTAAATGAGAGAATATGCAATAAAACTAAGCACAGTGCTTGACATTCCAAAAATTCTGAGATGGGGAAAGAATAGCAATCCAATAAATACTTCTTCAGAGTATTTTTTTTGTCTATCACAATATTTTGTATGTTCTCAAAGAGAATATTTCTCACAGTTTAGCATCCATATTTAGGTGGCATTTAGTAAAAGTAACATGATCTCCATTCTACCTCAACTGTTGAATCTCCAGAAATAAACAAAGCAACTTTCAGAGTGCCAATGAAATACATCATTAAGACAACAGTTTCCTAAATAAGATAGTTACCATTAAATATTATTGTCCCCACTTTCACAGGAAATATGTTAGCATGTATATAGACAAGAAAAGACATTTTTACCAAACACACACAAAAGCACTAACCATATCAAAGAGAAAAATCAGTGTTCCTTCTGAATTTAGAATTATCTAAGCATATGTATATATACATATACATATATATATGCCATGATGATAAATGTCATATACTTTCCCCAAGTATGCTTTTGCACAGAAGAGGATAAAGTAGAAAACTGGCATAGTTCTTTGAGTATTTTATGAAAGACAGGACTACTGGAGTTGGTAATTATTAAAATCTATAAAAGTGAATGAGGTGATTAAGAGACGTTCTCCCATCTTTTACATCTACCATTCTATTCAAAAGCACTGTCGCCCTTCACCTAGAGTATCTAGTAGGCCCTTCATATTCTCTGCTCTGCTCTTGGCCTCTTCTACTTTCCACAAAACAGCCAGAAAGGTCACACTATGCCACTCCTCTATGTCACAATAAAGATGATAGATCTTCTCATCATATTTAGTAAAGCATACACTCTGCCAAGATGGCAAGATCTAGACACATCTATTGCTTCCAGTAAAACCCAGGCTCTTCACAATATCCTAAGATCTACACACTGCTGTGAACTGGTGCCTCCCCCTCCCCACACTAATCTATTCCTTCTCTTTCTAGGACACCAGTTTATTCTAGCTTATTCTTTTATAAAAAGTGTATGCTAGCTGTTCTCTCTCCCTGGCAGTCTTCCCTGCAAGTCTTCCACGGAAACTTTTCTGTTCTTTATTTATTTATTTAGTTAGTTATTTATACCATAGCACTTAAAAATGTTTCAGGAAGAAATTTTCTTATAAAAAATAATCCAAGTGGTCAGAATTAGGTAGGTTAGAATGTGCCTTCATATCATTCCATAGTCTGCATGTGTACTTTTTCTCTCTCTCTCTTTCTCTCTCTCTCATTTTCTCCCCCAAGTTTATCTTCTAGTATTGACCTCCCATTCAACATACCATATCTTTAATTCAATGATCCTGACCACCAATATAGAACACACAAGTTCTTCTCTTCCTCTTTATTTTGAATATTTTATTATCTTTAAGTAGTTGTTCAACCATGCAGCCATTCACCAAAGCAGTTTATCAATATAATGCATCTTGATCAGTGTCACCTCTCTCAACATTCTTACTCATTCTCCTAATCCATAAATTATATTAAAGTAAGCCAGACCTAGAGAAACATAGGTTGCTTGGTTTCCCTCATCTGTGGTAGGTAGAAAGTACCTAAAATCTACAAGTAAACACACTCCGGGTGGTAAGCAAAGGGTTACAAATGAACTAACTGAAGTGTAATAGACTCTGGATAGAGCTAATAGGATAATTCTTTTATAAAAAGACTAAGTCAATGCCCAGCAAAATAAGTAACAGGAAATGGACACTTGCAAGAGAGGAAAGTAAAGCCAAGGGCAGAGGGGTAGAAGAATGAAGGGGAAAAGGAGAGAATGCTGGCAAGAATAACTGTATATACACAGGGTTAAGATGTATAAGGAAGGGGTGGGTTGAAGTCGGGGGTGGGGGGAGTGAAGATGAAGTGGTGATCAAAATTCATTGTACATATAAACTGCTTTGTTAAATGGCAGAAACTTCAATACTTAACCTCCTGTTATTTAGATTTGACTAAAATACCATCGCGTCTAGGAGTGAGGAAAGGTTTTTTTTTTTTTTTGGCCAAGAACCATTTGGATATTTATAATATCATATGGGCCACATTCATGTAGACAGGCCTATACTGAAGCATTAAAATATCAAATGATGTTACAAGCATTATATGACCCACAGGCTCAATATAACTTTCCTGACAATGGGGTGTTCTAAGGAGTGAGTTTTCACTTGGAAAGTCACTACTGAGTTTAGAATATGTTCATTGGAGAAAGCTCAACCACTAAATTGAGCACTACCCACCAACAAATTACAAAGTCTTTGTTGAATATTGCATATCCCTGGAGATAACACTGTTCCTTTCTCTGTGCCATATAGGTGCCTACTGATATGTTAATGAAATTGTACTTTGTGCTTGGAAAGCATCCATCTTTCAAAGGAGGTGGCTTCTCTTGACCACTGTCTTTTACTAGCAGCACAAATTATAGACTTTTACAACTCCATTGGTGGGAAATTATAACATCCATTAAACTATCATCCATTAAACACTAAAGAAAAATTTTAGGAATTCTGATGATTTGTTCTTAAAAACAAATGTACTTGAATTGAAGGGGTAGCTCAGTAATAGATCACTGGTCTAGCACTCAGTCAAAGGCCTGTTTGATCCTTAACACTACCATGAATTTCGGGAGGAAGTGGGGAAGGAAGGTCAGAAGAGGGGAGAAAGGAAAAGAAAGAGGGATGGAGACTGGAAAGGAAAAAAGAAGGAAAAGGGGAAGGAGGGAAGAAAAGAACATGTATAAAACTAAGACCTAAAAGATGCATAAACTAAAATATATAGTCAGAATAGACTTTCCAAAGGCCCTAGTCAACGTCTGAGCACGTGTAGCTTTTAGAAATAATCAGGCTTTCTTCCTGTAAGTGCACAGATCTATCACATCTATGATGCACAGCCCAGAACAAGGATTCTAACTCCGCTTCCTTGCTACATTTACATGAGTGAAGACTTCTGGGGAGGCAGTAACTACACTGAATTTCCAGCAAGCCATCATGTGCCTATGTGTTAAACCTCTTAGAAAGTACAAACACACATTATATAACAGGAGCATTATGTATGACAACCAGTTTTGTGTTGATAGCCATATATAGAAGACTAATGTTTTTGGTTAGTTTCCATGATGCGAAGCTCAAGATAGCAAAATCATCATCTTCTATATTATATCTGTTCTCTTCTATCAGGCTATTTCAAGAAAAGTTTCTCACCCATATATTTTCCCTCAAGGTTGATACCGTCTCTCTGATAAAGACTATTTCTGCTTGGCTGTTTCAGTGCTTTTGTGTAATGGGAAATTTCACAAACACTTGCAAGAGATCTTTGTGCCCTTGGTGGTCCGCTACGTCGACCTCATGGAGTCCTCCATCGCCCAGTCAATTCACAGAGGTTTTGAGCAAGAGACATGGCAGCCTGTCAAGTAGGTATCTTACCCAGAATCTACAGAGCATCTGTCTCTCAGTCCTGACCTTATGACTTTACACATGGCCATCTGTAGTTATTGCTTATGGGGGTCCCTTCCCACGTTGTTTGTTTCTTTACAGGAATATCGCCAACAGTCTTCCCAATGTAGCTCTTCCAAAAGTTCCAAGTCTGCCTCTTAATCTTCCACAGATTCCTAGCTTTTCTACTCCTTCGTGGATGGCTTCTTTATATGAGTCCACGTGTGTATCCCTCACTTATTTCCTGGTGGTGTGTTAGCTAGTGCATGGCCTGGGCTGTGTTCTGTGCAGATGTGTTTAGATTGCATGGCATTTATCATCATTGGTTGAGGAGTACTGTGCTTTTGGTTTTTATTTGTTTGAGTGTTTTAAGCTATTAAACTAAGCTTAGCATCTCAATGATAAATGACACAAATTGAAAAGGGGAGGAAAAAAAGAAGACGCTGATTTGTTGTCATATGTAATCTGTAAACTGTGGCCTGGAGCTCATTGTGTGACGCCGGTTGCAGAATCTCCTCTGAGTGATAAGAGCAGAATTTTCATTTCATAGATTAGCAGTATGGTAAATACTGTGTATTTTATGGATATTTAGATTTAGATTTCTTACCACTCACATGTGTTAGCTTCAGTTAGCAAAACATTATTGAGAGGATTTCAAGAGCATAATCTTTGTCTATTTTTGTTCTAGTCTGAACATTAAAGAAACAGTGCTGCACCTTTCAGGGAAAGGATTGTCCTTTATTTCCTGATACCATGAAAATTCTTCTTTTGCTCCTTCCTGTATCACTTGGGAGACCTTGTTATTTTAAGATAATCATTATGCCTTTAAGAACTTTATTAACTCCACACTGTAGTGAGCATGACTAGTATAGGTTCAGTAACAAGAGTCATTACTGTGAAAAGTTATGAGCTTTGTAATTGATCAGGCCTGAACTTGGATCTTCACTTCTGATTCATAGATCTTTCTCAACCTCACTTTTCTTAACTATAAAATGGTTATGGCACCCATCTTAAGGATACTATTGTAGATAGTAAAACAAAAATGTAGAAAAATGCCTAGCACATCCTAGATTTTAAATAATTGCTATTATTAACACTCCCTACACACCCAATAAACAGAAATTACTACTATACATTATTACTGTTATTGCTATAACTATCAACAGTCATCCATGTTAAAATTATGAGCCTCCCAACAATAAAATGAGTAAGTAACAGATCTAGTTTGTAAATATACAAACTCTGGCAAAACCTTTTTTTCCCCCAAGGTTTCACATGAATTCAGTTAAAAATAATGAATAAACCAGGTACAGGTAGCTCATGCCCATAATCCCAGCTACTCAAGGCTGAGAAGTGAAGATCGCAGTTTGAAGACATCCCAGGAAGACACTTTCAAGAGACTCTTATCTCCAGTTAACTAACAAAAAGCCAGAAGTGGAGATATTACTCAAGTGGTATAGTGCCAGCCTTGAGTGGAAAAGTTCAACAACAACACAAGAACCTGAGTTCAAGCCACAGTGTCAGTACTAAAAAAAGAAAGAAATATTAGAAAACCGTCTATTGAAAAAGTATTTATTTGTTGCGAATGTGCTGTGCTCTAGTTAGGGATAAGTTCTTTATCTCATTTAATCCTTATCACACTTCTGTAAGCTAAGTGTCATTGCCTGCATTTTATGGTTAAGGAAACCACATTCACAGAGGAGTTAAAAAATAAAACATGTTTAAAACCTTGTAGCAAGTGATCAGTGAGACAAAATTTGAACCCAGCTTTGCTTGACCTTTCCAAATCTCTCAGTTCTCTTCAGTTTATTCTTCTTTCAGAGAATAGGCTGCTTAAAAAGTGAGCTAGCGGGGCTGGGGATATGGCCTAGTGGCAAGAGAGCTTGCCTCGTATACATGAGGCCCTGGGTTCAATTCCCCAGCACCACATATACAGAAAACGGCCAGAAGTGGTGCTGTGACTCAAGTGGCAGAGTGCTAGCCTTGAGCAAAAAGGAAGCCAGGGACAGTGCTCAGGCCCTGAGTTCAAGGCCCAGGACTGGCCAAAAAAAAAAAAAAGTGAGCTAGCTACCTCACTTTCCTGCTAACAACCAAAGCCATATTCAGGAGAACACATATATCATCAAGAAGACAAAGACAGAAAAAGAAAACAAACAGTAATTTGTAGGGCAGGTTTAGCAATATATCTCCAAGGCAAATAACATGGTTGGATCTAGTGAGCAAGATTTTATGTTACATGTGAATTGTTTCAGAGTGGCAAAAGTTTTGTGCCATTAGACTATGTAGAGTGATAACTGTGTGTGCTCAGGAATTATGAAGGGAAGAATAATAAGATAAGTTCATTTTTGTTGACTTTTTCTATTGTGTATAATATAACTCTTGTTTATTCTTCATCTATTTACCACCCTGGATTCTAGCCAGTAAAATTACTGTGGGCTTTATTCCTTAAAAGTCAATTTTTCTTAAGACTCCTCTTTTAAAAATATGTGAATTTTATATCAAGAATGCTGACAAATGGGGCTTTCAAAATATTGACTGGAATTTCAGGAAAATAATTTTTTTTTCACAAATTTGCCACATTATTTTTCCCTCTAAGGCTAACAATGTAAGGTTATTTGCATAGTGCTCTGAATCACTCACAAAGTTAGGTTGTTACTGCAATTCCATTTTGTCATCAATATAAAATAACAACGAATATTTTCATCTCCTAAAAATATCTAAGATATAACTACTGCTTAAGATATAGATACACACATATGCATATATACATATATAACCAAGCAAGGCTATAGCTCAGTGGTAGGGAGCAAGGCCATGAATTCAATCCCTAATATCACAAAAATACTGTGATGATCATCTTTATTTACTTACATTGACATGTTCCTAGATAAAATCAAGAGGTAATGCCTCTTCTTCTCTCTCCCTAAATATAAAATTGTTTGTCTAGATATGAATATCAATAATGAGAATTTCTCCTGGCATATTGAGAAAATGATCTCAGGGTCCATTATTCACATTTGAATTATTTAATCTGTTAATAATACCTTTAGGAATAGGTCACTGATTAGAAATAATTTTAAATGAAAGGCTTCTGAATAAATTGCAGGTTACGTATACCAACTCCAGAGAAGACCTACTTACATATTTTTTATCTATCTATTAATTATAACAAACACTTGTTATCTTAATTACATTCCCAATTAAACACATTTGTTGTGTAGTCTTAGCATAGCTTCAAACAGAAAAAAAATTACAGATACTCATATTTTCTCTAAAGATTTGTCACGTATTTTGCAGAAGCCAATTTTTGGTAGAATTTTGCCTTTTATATTTAGGACTTTGTTTCGATGTTGGTTTGTTATTAAAGAAAGCCTACATTTACAAACTGGTATGTATCTGAAGTAGAAAAAATTACATGAAACAGATTTGCTTCTTTGCCCATTACATCCAATTGGAACATATGTTTTGTAATTTACTAACCTTTACACTATGGATATGCAGGAAGGGTTTTATCCTTTTATTTTTGTTATAGATTGGCAGAAGGTAAATAAAGATAGTGCTCTTTCCAAACATTTTTTTCTCAATACTATCTGCTGGTACTTTCATTGACTTGTCTATTTGGTGCATATTTAGAGGAGGAAACATTGAGTTAAGTTGTATGGGTCCGTTAAGGACTTATCTCCAAGAACACCATGGCCAGACCAGGAGATCACAAGGAGTTACTGGCAGAATGAGAGAAAGCTACTTGGATGGATGATGGAACCGAGACACAGAGTTCAAGGTGGAGAAAAGAAACAAAGCTTTTAATTAGTCAGAGCAAGGGATGATTTTTCTAAAACTAGCTAATTAAGGATATATTTAGCTAAACAGTGTAATTATTGAAAATAATACTATCTTTAAAATTTTTCCACTGTGCCCTTATAATAAATGAGTGTTTAATTTCTTGCATTTTCTTTGTAATAGGAACTATAAATGTTAGTTTAGTATATGTGAAGCAATTGTTAAAAAGCTAATAACAAATGGCAGCAGCTTTTTTTTCTTTTGCTTTTTGCTTTTGCTTTGTTCTCAGTATGTTGAGTCTCAGTATGTTTTTGTAGGAATATTTTGCATTTAAATATGTGTCATTCTACTCATCCATATACTTGGATAATGAAAAGTAATAGCATTATCTTCTTTTACAAATTACCTTCATGCACACCATGGCAAGCCCTGTCTGCACAGTTAAACATAAAGACTTGATATGCATGATTTTACCCCAATTTCAGAGCACCCTAAATATTTCTCTGTCAGTCCATCTTATGCTGAGTTAGATTTTCATTATGAACTACAAAAGGCACAAAGCATTTCAAAATACAAGTGACTCTTTGCTTCCACACCTAGCCTATTACTTCCAATCCTTGTGTCAGTTCACTTGTAATTCAGCTATGTGGGGGCCTTGTATGTTGTACACCTGCAGATAAAAGCCATTGTGAAATCAAGGGCATATAGGCAAATAGAAAAGCAAAGCTACTCACACTGTCATATCCATTTCCTTGAATAAAGACTTGCTTCGAGACTTTCTGATCTAAAATTTTAAGTACTCATCTTTATTTTGGAGATTATTTAAAGAACATTTTAAAATATTATGTGCACAACCTTATTTCTTTTCCTTAGTAAAGTACCCTTTTCCCTTGTCACCTATTGCTTTTTAGGAATGCTTAGTGTTGCATTTATTTCTATTTTGGTCTCCTTGCCTTGCCATTTTAAGAAGTAGGAAGGAAGAATTAGAAGGCTGAATAAAGAAAATATTGGATCATTAAGAGATTTGATGTGGTGTTTTTCACTGAAGGCAATAGAAACAGAAAGGAAAAAAAGCAAAGTGTTCAGTCAAAGACTTAAACAGTAGTTAAGTTCATAATATTCTGTTTTCCCTTTTATTCTAGCAATGGCTCAACAACATCGGAAGACCTGTTTTGGAAACTGGACGCTCTGCAAATGTTTGTCTTTGATCTACACTGGCCAGAACAAGAATTTGCCCACCACTTAGAGCAAAGACTTAAACTAATGGCCAGTGATATGATAGAGGCCTGTGTCAAAAGGTAGAAATGCATTTTTAAGTTACTACTTAATATGCCAGCAGCCAGCATACCACCTATCACCAAGTACCTGTTACATAATTTTCACAAGAAAGGATTCCATTTGCACTCCTAGTTTAAAATGGAATAGGCCTTAGGTTCACAGACCTGGATTCTGGAAATGCAAGTAATTGATTGAATTGATCTGATGATAGTTTTTTATTCGGTTCTCTCATTCATTCTCTTAATTAGTAGCACCCATACTCTAATGACTAACATGACTAAATAATGACTAACTTAGTCATTGAATATTGTGCTTTAAATTCCCAAGGAACTTTCTCCTGAGACTTAAGAAGTTCTGCTGTATTTGATATTCATTCTTACTGTGTCTGTGTGCTGTGAAATGACACGGCAAATAAAGAGATGATCAGTTCTGTGATTACTCACCTTGTTCTAGAACTCTCTTATCTATCATTATGAATTTCATGTGTCTATTTGTATTCTTTATAACTTAACAGGAAATAAATATGAGTTCAGAATCTTCCCCATGAGCTTTCTTTTAGTAAGATTTCTTACAAATTGACCTTACATCATATTAATCCAACATCATTTTTCCCAGTTTCTGTGTTTATAATTGCTGAAAAGAAAGTGGGGTAGTCCATTGGAATAACAGTCAAACAGTGTGTAGGGTAACTAAATGTTTCTGAATTCTTGTTGTTGATATTTTGGTGTTGGTCCTGGGGCTCGAACCCAGAGGTTAAGCACTATTACTGAGCTTTTTTTTGTGTGACCAAGGCTAGCTGTCTACCACTTGAGCCTCCTTCCATCTTTTTGGTAATTAATTGGAGATAAAAGTCTCATGGACTTTTCCAGCCAGGCTGGCACTGAACCTAAGTCCTCAGATCTCAGCCTCTAGAGTAGCTAGGATTACAGGTGTGAGCCACTGGCAGCCAGCTCTGTTTCTGAATTCTTAAAAATACACACACAAAATCAAACGTGTCCTTAGAAAAATGTTTAATGGTCCTGTATGGCAAGGTTATAGATCAGTTTGTTTAACTTAAACAGACTAATTCTATTATCTCAGATCTGTGAATATTTAGTTTTTGAGTGCTTTAGCAAAGCCAATTTCAAATCACTTAGGAGGCACTATCTCTCAAAAAAAAAAAAAAACACTGACAACTTCAGGTATTCTCATGTTAACTTAAGTGAGAAACAAATTATATGCTCTCATTGTACATTCTTCTATTTATAGATTTTTTATTCAAACTTGTGCATTTTTTTTTAATTTGGCAAGTTCTCACGTAGAGGATTTTTTTGTGCTGTAGAGACGTATGAGATTTTTCTACCTGGAAATGAATTCAAGCAGTTGAGTAAAGCTAATGATTTTTCATTAAACATACTACTTAGATATAACAAAAAGCTTCATTTGGTTGATATTGTCTTGAGAGACTGTGTAAACCTAGTGTCATTTGGTAAAGAACATCTAAAATGTTTGCTCTTATAGAAAATATGACACTCTGACCTTTTCATGTAAGGAACCTGAAAGGAAACCAGTTCACCCCGGCTCTGCCTCACTGTTTAGTCCTTATTTGCATGTTTCAAATTAGCATCTGTAGTATTGATTTCACTTTTACCAAACAAGTAGAAAAGTATGTCACAATTTTTTATTCTCAATTCATGTTTCAATAACTAGAACAAGAACTGCATTTGAACTCAAGCTGCAAAAGGCAAACAAAACAACTGACTTGCGTGTTCCTGCTTCTGTGTGTACCATGTTTAATGTATTAGTGGATGCCAAAAAGCAAAGCAACAAGCTCTGTGCACTGGATGGAGGGCAGGAGGTAAGTTGGGAAGGGCACCTCTTGCCCAGATCCAGGGCAGGGAGCCCTGGCTTAGAGGTTCCCTTAGAGCCTTCCTTAGAGGCTCATGACAGCTTTTCCTTTCCTTTTTGATTTTTCAAAAGGAATGCTGCCTAACATTTTTACAAGTGGCCATTGAATTTCAGGTATACCTTCTAGGTGTTGTGAATTTACATAAACCTTGCTTTGTACAAGCAAATGAGAAAGCTAAAAAGCTACCTGCTTTGTGTATACAAATTCTGAATATCCAGAGTTTGCATCTGTAAAAGCAAGCCAACAAAAGAATAGCACATGAAATACTTTATTTACACAAAAGTTTCCATTTGGTAAAGAGCAAGTAGAAATGTACTTAAAAATGACCACTCTTCCCGGTCAATAAAATTCCATTATGTGACTGACATGTATGTGTGGTTTGGTTTTAATTTCAAAATTAGCATTTTCAGTTACCCATGATTTATTTTTGTTGAGAGTGGTGATTGGGTAAAAATTATTTTTCATAGGTTATCTGTTTCAGTTGATTTCTGTTGCCTTTTCTCCATTGTAGTTATTTTTCCATCATTTCTTTATTCTTTCCACATGTTGTCTTCCATTGTCATCCCGCTACCCCCACCCTCCCAATGGCATGATCCAGTTTGGTAGTCAATGGGTAAGTCTGTCTTCTTTTGTTCTTTGTTTTCTTTTGGAGAGGAAGTACATTGTCATTTGAGTTACTATTTTTAGAAATCTGTATCTTAATTTTCACCTTTTCAAGTTAAAATA
Organism: Perognathus longimembris pacificus; assembly: GCF_023159225.1. Classification (NCBI taxonomy): domain Eukaryota; kingdom Metazoa; phylum Chordata; class Mammalia; order Rodentia; family Heteromyidae; genus Perognathus; species Perognathus longimembris. Next base: position 130,688,105 of record NC_063162.1, on the reverse strand, counting down.
CAATAATTTCATTTCCAGCAAGTTTGGCTTCTGTGTAAGGCTTAGAGCTTGTAAAAGCAATAACCCACTCTGGGTACTGATCACTCATACCTGTAATCCTAGCTACTCAGGCTGAGATTTGAGAATCATAGAAGCCAGCCCAGGCACAAAAGCCCATGAGATTCTTATCTCCAATTAATCATCCCAAAACCAGAAGCAGAGCTGTGGCTCAAAGTGGTAGAGTGCTAGCCTTGAGCACGAAATCTTAGGGACAGTGTTCATGGCCCACGACTGATTCAAAACAAAAAAGAAATAACTCAACGACAAATTAAAATGTGTGTAAATACACCTCAAGTAATGTCAAAGAAAATCCTTTACTTGTTAGCCAGCAGAATTTACAACCTCACCTTAGGTTTTTAAAGATAAAGTAATTTAAATCCAGGTAAAGTTACCATCCTTCAAGTAAATAACTTAGCAGCAGTGTGACTTTAACATTTTCAAGCATTTATAGCCATAAGTGTATATTTCTTTATATACCAGAAGAATTTAGTGTGGAGCTCTTTAGATGACATAAAACATAGATCAGGATAACCCTAAAATACTTGCTATTAGGAGGCCACATACAAAGTCCTTCATACCAGTAGCCTGGGACTTGTCATTGTCAGAGATAGGAAGGAAGCAGCCTGCGTCATGAAGTGTTCACTCTTGCCCAGGAAAGAGTGTCCTGAGGTGCCACACAGTACCTCTGAGGTATTGAGGTTTCTGAAGTACAAACCTTTATGCATATAAGACTGGCTAGATTGCACTCTGTCATTGTAGCTGTTATTGTTCAAGGTTCTTTCTTCTTGTATGACCAGGGTGAGTCTTCCAAGTCTTACAGCTGTCATCTGGAAGTCAGTGAGCCACAATGCCCAGGTTGACAATTCAAACACAAGGATTTAGCTAATTTGCAAAACAGATAAGAAGGCCTAGTCTTTGTGAATTGTATATGTATGGAGCCCAGATATGGACACTTACTATCTGGTCATAATATATAGTTATGTATATATATATATGTGTGTGTGTGTGTGTGCATATATACATGTACATATATATATACATAGTCACATTTCATTTTTTGAGCAACTCAGAGGAAAATGTCTTTTAGCACCAGAGCATACAGTCTTAGGCATATATGCATAAGTAACTGACATGTAAGTGTTATCGAACATTCAGTAATTATCATTCTGTGGTCACTTATGACATGATATATTATCTCTAATTATCTGAATGAGTAGGCAGCTGGCTTGCACACCAATGGTTCCTAATCACCTCTTCCTGTTTTTCAATACCCAGATGTCAGCCTGAGAATGTCTGCCTGAGAATGTTAAATCTGTTTATGAGCCCCATTCTGTTCTCATCTAGATTGTAGGATCATCATGCCTTTTTCCACTAATACAAGCTTTATCCATTTATTCTTATTTTATTATACCACACAGTACTCAACACATAGCAGGCACTTATTAAATATCTATTAAGTGAATAGACAGACTGATATGTTGTCAGTGCTTTCAAAATTCTGCTCCAATCAAAACAACTCTCTCTAGTACCTTAAAGAAAGAGAAACAGGCCAGCACACAAATATGACAGTGCTCTATGGCCAAATGGTTCTTTACATTACTAGGTGAATGCTTCTAAGGAGTAATCTGCTACTGTTCATTATGCCTGCACCTGTACCTTCCCACCAGAGACAATTAGTTCCCCACAACTTTCACACAATTCATATAGTTCAAAATGTGCAGGTGTAAAACCCATTAACAATCTTGAAAAGTGCAAAAAAATGAGAGAATTATATGCTTTGCTTTTCTCCAGCAAATAGGACTACATCATTTTACAAGTCTTTCCTCTATTTTGCAATTGTTGGGAATTAGTAAATATATTACATGTACCTGTGAATAAGTAGACACCTTTTTATAGAAACAACAGAATTCTTGACTGAATTAGATTATTGGACTATTTGGAACCAAGTAAAATATTTAATACATACGTAAACCTAGCAAACATTATTTCTAAGCTGTAAGGAAATCACCTTTCTGAAATCTATAGTACTTTTGTTTTTGTTATATTGTCATTGCTGAGATAAAAGCATTCCCTATGCCTAACCACAGCACAGCAGCTTCTACAGTGCTCTGAAATTACTATTCTGTTTTTTTACATGCCATATGATGATGCAAATATGTTCTCCAAGGCCCCAGAATAGGGTTTAATGGAGTGATTAGTGAGTGAATGATCTGTTCATGTGACAGCTGTGTGTAATGAGTCAGCAATCTCAGGCCAGTTCCTCAGGGACAGATGTTGAGATCACAAAACCACCCCAGTGTTTAGAATCCTTATTATCCCTTGGTACAGAAAAGCAGACTAGGAGCTGAAGGCATCAAGTGCCCCCAGAATCACTTCATCTCACTGTTCCATTGGATGAGAACACAGTAATAGAGCAACTCAAGGGAGCACAGGCACTACATCTGTACATTTGTTCTCAATTAATGTACAAGGTTTCCATTACCAGAATTAACAATTCAGACCTCTTAAGTTCATCCCAAGTGAAAGCATATCATGCTTAAAGAAGTCTAAATTAACCTGGCATTTGCTTAGTCTTCCTTTTTTTTTTTGTTCTTTCTGTATGTGTTTGTGTAAGAACAATCAGGGGAAGTGATTATATTCACCTAATCATTGGGAAGCCAGAAATTTAGATGTGTATGGACTCTGTGAAGTAAGAATTCCTCAGTGGTTATTTAGTGTCAGTTCAGAATCAATTGCTAAAAATGCAAAACAGAAGCATTTTGTATTTGAGAATAGATGTGGACAGACCTACTTTAAGAAGGAGGCTGGAGACAGGCACTGGTAGTTTACACCATTAATTCAAGCTACTCAGGAGGCAGAGATTTGAGGATCATAGTTCAGAGCCAGCCCAGGCAGGAAAGTCTGTGGATCTCTTATCTCCAGAAAACCAAAAGTGGAGCCATGGCTGAAAGTGGTAGAATGCTAGCCTTGAGCAAAAAGAGCTCATGCCCATGACCAACAAAAAAAAAAAGTAGCCAAAGCTATGAGATGTGGGACTGGTGATCTAATTTAAATTCTTCTAATAAGAATTGTATAGGTGTTGGTTTCTTAGGAGAAAGACATTTTAAATTTTTATTGATAATGCCATCTGAATAAAAACTAAAATATTTATTTTAACTTAGGAGGCAATGTAATGACTTCACAAATACATTCTGGTGTTATTAATTAACTATTGGGGGCTGGCTGTGCATGTCTTTGAGATATATGTGTGTGTATATATACATATATGAACTACTGCTTTTACAGAATATCTGTGTGAAATAAGAATTTTCAGGCAACATCCTGACATGCTCCCAGAGCACTTTCACCAAGAGTGCAGCCAGAGCAAATTCTAAACGTTCCTGATAGTTTTAGTGTTACACAAGTCAGATCCAATGAGATAAATTTACAAATCTGAATCCCATATTATAGAACACTAACTAACCTCTGTTATTTAGGCTTCCCTCCTGAGTAAAGATGAATACTTCCTTCCTCTTTAGCTTTGTTTGTACATTCTCAGTCTTACCCTCTTTTCTCCTCCTCTCCCATGTTCTATTTCTTCTCCCCTGTTTTTGGCCAGAATAGGAATCACAGAAAGTTAACAATGTAAGGATACATACATTACAGCAGAATTTCTTGGCTTCCTTTACCAGATTTAGCTGGTTTTTCAATAAAATGAATATAAATGATCACTTTAGTGACTCATCATGGAATCAGTCCAACCCTAAAAGTTCACCATATACAACTTTAATTTTTTGTTGAGTAACTTGCTGATGACATTGTATTCCCTTAGAGTTAAAAAAAAAACATTGAAAATGATGAGAAGTAAATCTAAGTATTAAGACTAAAACCAAACAAAAAACACAAAAATCTTTTTGCAAATCTGGGTATCTCAAATACCCGTTCTGCACTTTGAAGTACTGTCTCCTGTATATTTTCTGCCTCCACCACACAGTGGAGCAGAGACAGGATATTTTATTTCCTCCTTCTGCTTGGCCACAGGTTTGGAACGTGAGGATCTGAAAGGAATTTAGTGGAGTTCATTTGAATAAGCCCCTCAGCCACACAGTCAGCTGCATAGCTTTCAGCAGGTAGTAGAGACCCTTTATTCTAGGTATGTTGGGACCTCACCCTGACAGCCAGCCTTGGCATGAGAATTGCTCAATTGGCTTCAGACATGTACATGTGATGTCCTGCCTGGCTCAGAAGATTATTGATAATTTAGATTGGTTAACCTTAACTACCAGCTAGTTTGTTCAGGCTTTTGAGAGGAAGGATATTTGTTGTTGTTTTGTTTTTTGTTTCCTTTTTTTTTTTTTCAAGCTCTTCTGAAAGGTGTACTGTAATAGTAATCCACCCACCTTCTATGTTTTTAATCCATTTGTCTTCTAAGGATCACAGCTTTAGAACTCAGTGGGGCTTTAATTGAGCCAGATAAGCTTCACTGGGTCTAATATGTGCCTATGAAGATCCACTGTCATATACTGGAGTTAATTTTAGACCACTGTCATCACACATATTCAGTGAAAAAGAAAATAATCCAAAAGCTCCAAGATTGTGCTTCTTTTGTTACTTACTCAAGTGGTTGATAACCACTTATAACTGTCAGAGGCCTTGAAGGAGCAAGGATCATTCTCCATATTCCAAGGCAGGGCTAATTTGATGTTTTGTTCTGTGGGGAAACTTTGAGACATGTTTTCAGAAGGCAGAAAAAATAGCCTTCAAAAACGTACATCTTAGGAAACCATTCAGCCAGGAGCTGTTAAGTTGGCCTAATGTTTATGCTGACCTGAATACTTTTTACTCCATGCATTATGTCCGCTGTTCTAAGAAGGCTTGAAACATCAGAACGGAGTTAGTCTTTACAAGTCACATTTTCTGTGAAGTGGCCATTGGGGACAATCTGCTGGCAGCTAAATGCTTTTACAGCAGAATGACCATTTAAATGGCTAGGCTTCCATATGCCACGAAGGCCCAAGCTCAGGATCCTGCCAGTTTAAAAATGGTCCCTTCTCTCATATGTTCTAAAGAAAGCAAAAGAAAGGTGGAGGGAGTCTTTCTGGTTTATTTTAAATACATCATTTTTGCATTTATTTAAAGACATCTTTCTCTTGCAGAAGCAGTATTAAAACTATGGCGTGTGAGTGCTGTTTCATTATACTATTAATTTGTTACCATCTATTCACCTTTGTTGAACAAATTTTAATTTTTCTCTTGCTTGAGTATATTGTCAGAATTGTATAAGCTGCTGTTCCCTGTGCTGACAGAAAGTTCCTTTCAGGGAGAACAATAGGGAGCTCATTTTATTTCTAGAGCCACATTTTAAAATAACTTATGAATGAGAGTTGTCAGACATGAAATGCTGTATTAATTAAATCTTTTTCTGGTCTTTTTGCTTCTCCAGCTAAACCAACCCTTTAGAAAAATACAGGGCCACCTTAATTACAGAGGAGAAGACAAAAAGTATCCTTCACATTCCTCTGCCTGAATAAGACTAGGAACTCAATTCATCTAAATAATAACCCCATTAGCTGCTTAACGCAACAGTGCACATGGGAAAATTTTCAAACCACAATGTACAAAGTGTTGATTGGGTGGATCGTTTTCAAGGTTTTGTTCTTTTCATGTTCCAAATGATCATTTTAAGTAAATCTGATATGTCATAACTAGTAGCTTTGGAGTATTTGTGACATAGGACAAAAGATTTGAGTCGATATCTGCTAATACATCTTTATCTTTTAATGTCTAGCAACAGTACCATTCGAAAATAGACGACTTGATTGACAACACAGTTAAAGAAATCATTTCAATGCTAGTTTCGAAGGTAATATGTTGTTTATTCACCTTATTCAAATTACCATGATGCTTATTTAAACTTACATATTACTTCTCTTGTTCCAAATGTTCTGACTCAGAATGATTGGAGAGTAAGGCATAGTAAACTGCAGTTTGACAGATCACAATTGTTGTGCTTGTAGGTATTCAATAATTTTTTAATCATAAAATGTTTTCATTGTCTAAGGAAATAAAAATGCTTACCATACATATATATATATATATAATTCTTGTCAATTTATTATTTTCATTTGATTATTTTGAATAACCTGCAGGTGTTCAGTTATGTTTGATTCTTTCCTAGTGCTCATTCCTTGTCTCTTCTTCTAGGGAGATCTATTCTTCCCTACACTCTCGCTATTTGTAAACCCGTATTTCCACTAGCTTTCTATATATCTCCACCCACTCTGCCTCCACCACAAGTGTTTCCTGTTCTCTATTTACTGTCTGCACTGGTATGAATAATCATCCCCCTGTTAAACATCTTTTCCTAGGATCCTTTGTCATACAAGAAGACCACGTGGCCTAATGAGTCACTCGCCTACATGGGCCCTTGCTATTCCAGTCCATTTTTACTAGCAATGCCACCTTCCTGCAAGATCTTGCCTCATAGTCAACATGTTCCTCCATCCCTCTGTTAGCTCTTTACCTCATAGTCTGAGTGCCTTTCCAAATGTAAATTTGATCAGTTCTTACCAGAGCATCATGCACAGTTCAGATGTTCCTTAACATATGTGCCTTCATTTTCTAAATACCCACAGTGCACTTGTCTATGAGTCCCATCAATATCTCATTAGAAGAGGTGTTAATGCATTTGAGATACACTGGATTTTTAAGGGCCATAATAATGAGTGAAGAAGACTGAAGTATTCTTACACATATATTCCAGGACTCCTTGCTACCGCATGCCTAATAATGTCTAATACTATCTTATTGAAGATTAAAGTTTACTAAAATACAGTTTGTAAGAGACTAACACACAAGTAAACCTTCTAGCATCATCTCCAACGCCCTTCAGTCTCATTGCTCATTTTCCTGAAACTCTCTCTCAGCCACAACTTAAGCCTTTGTGCCTCCCACCTTCTGTTATCCAGAACTCAGTGCCTTTGCACAATGCTGTCCCTGCCTGGGGAACTCTAGCTTCTTTTCCTCTTACTATTTGACTAGAAGACTCTTCTGTTTTACTGAAACTATCTCACCCTGCTGGGAAAAGTTTGTTCCTCACCCAGTGCCTTCCAGTGGCTCTAACGATGTGGTTACACACATCTCCCCGTGAGAGTAAAAACAGGAATGTTATTCTCTTTCTCCTGTGGTGCTATGTACACTGCTTCTCATGTCACAAATAGTGACTGCTTTGCAGTAAGAGACTGCTGTCAGTAAGAAAAGATAAAGGCATATCTGGAAAATGATGAAGAAACATTCTTTGCCACAAATATTCTGATTCTGTTCTATTTATAACAAGGAACAGGGAACAAAGCACTTTTCATAAAAAATTCTGTGTTAATGATATTATGTGATTAAGTTGATAATAAAAGCAAAGAAAGAGAAAAGGATTGAAATTCATGGCCATGAGGAGTCACAGCGGTTCAAGAGATAGCTAGCTGTGTGGCAAGCATAAAGTACTGAGCAAAACAGACAAGATCCCTTTCCTTGGGGAATTTCCTGACCCTTGAGAGAAACACACTAACAAATATACAATTACATGCAGACCAACATGTCAGGTTACCATAAATGCCTGTGATAAAGTGACTAGTTTAGTTAGAAGATAGGAAAAGTTTGCTCAAGCTAAAGCTTAAGCTGAATTCCAAAGGATAAAAAAGTTGAAGAAGAAAAAGAGGTTCAAGAGTAGTAATTCCATAGGGGACCCAAAAGGCACCCTGGTCTGGCTAAAAATAAATAAATAAAACTTCAGCTATAGGATGTGCTAAGGACCTTAAAGTCTATCCCAAGACCTATGGGATGACACAGAATGGTTGGAGGAGTGGAGAGTATGGTAACCTTTGCAGTAAGATTTTCGCCATTCATAGCAAACAGATTGGAGAAGGAGTGCCAGGAAGTTGTTACCCTGGTCTCTGGAAAACCAGGCAAAGGCAACATAGGCACAATTTAGTAATATGAGATTTGGAGACGGCCATGGTGCCATTACTGGACACACTGAGACTGAGCTATCTTAAGACCTTTGGAGAGAGGGGTTGCCAAAGGAGACATTTGGATATGTAAGTACAGAAGTTCAGAAGAAGCAGGGATATGGGTTGCAAAAATTAATGATTACCAGATTTCAACTCTTGAAAATGATGTTGCATCAGTTGCTTTTACTCTCAGAGAATGTATTCAGACTATATTCACACCACCACTTAGCACTCAAGAAGACCAGAGAGGGAATAAATGGTAGCATTGATCCTTTAGTCTTTTCCTCATTACATCTGAGTTTTACTGACCAGCCTATATGGAAGTATTTTGGTGTTTATTCTACACTACACTATAATATACATACAAGATGTATTATATATAGCTATATATATATATATACACTATATTTACTATATATAACTATACATGTTATGTGACTAGGCACCAGTTTGGGCAGACTACAGGAGCAGGGACAATGTTAACCCAGGTTGGTAAGAATGGAATTTATTGTGTGTCGTGATGAGGATGCCAAAGAAAATTAGAAGGTTGAGAATAAGAATTGGTCAGGGCAAATAATTCAGCTAAAAATTTAAAAATTAAGAATATTTACAGTGTGTAACTGTCATTTCAGAATGTGAATTCAAAGTCATCATAGTGTTGCTCAAATTCTTACATCCCTATTTATTGTAAAAGGGGAGTTAAAGCAGAATAAATACTTTCCCATTGAGTATATAGATGCAAATACATGATTATATACACTAGTACACACATATTCTTTCTGCAAACTTAGAATACTTTCCCCTAAATTACTCATAAAAATAAGATGGACAGAGAATAAATCTAACTTGATTATATAAATGAAAATAACTTGCTAACTCGGCTTGGTGAAATTAATTTGATTAAACCTACTTATCATTTGGATCAAGGCCATATATTCATAAAGTACTTGTTTAGTCCCAAACATGTACTTAAAAGGAATGACAAGCCATATGATGAACTTTAGCTCAGAGGAAACAGAAAATAAGTTCACTCCATTGGGAGATCAGAATGGAAAAGGAACATGGAGAAAATACAGTATGAAGAATTCACTAACATTGAGGCTAAGTAGATTGTTTTGGAAATTGTCTTTAGAGACTGTAGAACAAGTTATGTTATGAATAAATGCATGCTGTCAAACACTATCCATCCTTTATTTATATATTCATACAATCTGGAAATACCCCTTAAGAATTAGTCAAAACAAAACCTCAAAACAGTAATCCACAGTTGGGAGAAAAGCATGGAGAAGACCATTGCATTATATCATTGGCATTCTGGTTTAGAGAGAAGAACTTGTTTACACTGCGTCCATGCTAAAATCAGAAAATAATATCTAATCCTGATCTTAATGAACAAAACAGAACACTTGCTAATAGATATCCCCAATCTCATAACCACTAACCCCAAAAATACTAAGTATTTTATGGTAAACCTTTGTATAAGTAACTGTCTTCTGTGTGGACAGCTGGATGATGGCAGTGAAAACAAGGAAACATCCTTTAATTACTTCATGGATTATCATAATTAGTAGAAAATGATCATTCTGTAGGTTGCAGCCATCAGTGTATAGCTAGACTCATTCCCCATCGCTGCTTAAAATTGATAGTTCTACCTTCCATATCTGTCATACATCCTTAATAAAAATAAACAGACAATTTAAACTAATATGCCTTATGGCACTACTCATGTTTTACTCTACCAGTCCTTTCAGAATGCTTTCTTTCTTCTTTAATTTTCTTCGAAAATATGTATCATGAAAAAGGCAGTAATTACACAGACCGACTCTAGGTGTTAAATATTATTTAAGAAACCTAGTTCATGGCATGCATATTTTTTTTAATTGAGAAACAAGGAGATTACACTGTTTGATTCCATCCCAATACCCTCAAGAGAACAGGTAGTACAAGACAAACTCAGAAGGATGTCTGTAACTCCCTGGGCTTTTCCATTGAAAGTTCACTGGTAGCAGTTAAAAATGCAGCAACAGAATAGCATCTCACTGGATGCCTTTAGAATCTTGCTGCTTCGTGCAATTAAAAGCCATATGGAAAATATCTTGATTAAGCTTGATGTTAATAGAGTTTGGTTTTGAAGGTAGCACCTCTAACTCCTGGGCCTAAACTAGAATCCTACAAAGCAAACCTTCCTGTAGGAACTGTGTGGCTTGTCTGGTTGATCCCTGAGATGCAATTGTGATAATCCCCTAGAGACCCTCTTGTACCATTCCTCCCCCCGGACCATTTGGGATAAGGAAGGACCCAAAGAGAGGCTCCCTGCTGAACATGTCATGCTTGAAGTCAACCACTGTATCCTTAAATATGTATTTTTATTGTCTTTAAGCAATGGTACAAAGAACTTGCCACTCAACAAAGCAATTTATGATTACAATGTAGCTTGATCAATGTTACCCCTTTCTACAATCTCACCCCCCCAGCCCACCCTTTCCCTCCCTTTTCTTAATTTTGTAGGATATTTATTGAGTTATTTTTGCCATTTTACAAGGCAGTTTATATGTGCAATGCATCTCGATGAGTGTCACCCTTTTAACATTTTCACCCCCATCATCCTAATCATTCCCTTGTTTTTCTTTTTTTTTGAATTTTAACTATATTATTTATTGCCAAAGTGAGGTAAAGAGGAATTATAGTTTCATGTGTAAGGCAGTGAGTACATTTCTTAATTTTGCAGAATATACAATACATCCTTGACTGCATTCTCGCTCCTCCCCCCTTCATTCCTCTGCCCCTCTTCCTTTGGCCTCAGCCTCTCCTCTGGCACCCATTTCCTGGTAGTTATTTTGTTGGGCTTTGGCTTTATCTTTCTAAAGAATTACACTATTTGAGCTCTCCATAGAGTCTGTTATACTTCGGTGAATTCATTTGTAGCTGCTTGCATATCACCCAGTGTGTTTACTTACAGATGCACTGGCACATTCTAGCTACCACAAGGACAGAAACCATGCAACCTTTGTTTCTCTAGGTTTGGTTTACTTCACTTAATATAATTTTTTTTCTGACAAAACACACCCCCCATCTTGTATTCTACCTGGCTCTTGCCTCTACATTACCTTGCAGTAGCGTCTTACTAGGATATAACCCAATAATGCTGCATACTCTATGGCTCAGTGGAGAAACCTGTGGTATAAATTCATCTCACAGTAGGTGTCCCAAGTATCATTTCTTCTGCCTCCTCCTGCTATTATATAGCCAGCCCAGTTTCTGTGCCCCCTTGGACTGTAGTCCAAGTCATTCTTTTTTTCTTCCTGTTTAAGGGCATTGTATACCCATCGATATTGGCCTATAACACCTCTACTTTGTGTCTATGCCAATTCTATTAGTGTTTATCCTTTCTCCGTGTTGTTCATATGTTTCTGAGAAGAAAAGTTGAAATGTCTTGTATTTTTGCATTTCCTGTCTTAAGTGTTAGCTAATAACAATAATGGCATCTATTGAGCACTTCTATGCTAGGTACATGATCATCATCAAATTTTGTCATTGCAATTCTGTAGATTCTGATGCAAGACCACCTGTGTTCAAAGACTTCCTTCCCTGCTATCCACCAAATGACCTTGAAATGGGCAAGACTCCAGTGGTGGTCTGAAAGCCTTAGCACATTCTGCCTCCATAGCTAACCTCTATACATTTCATTGAATTAGACTCATTTAATTAAGAACCAAATTTATTATTGTTCTTTATTGTTCACTAGATACTGCACATATTTAAATGGTTAGACGAATCATGGAGAGAGACTTAATATCACCTCATCAGATCTCACACCATCCTTGTAATGTCAGCAGGATGGCTTCCTGTCTCCCATTTCACTAATGTGTAGAATGAAGAGAAATAAAATGACCTGTGTCATCTTCTAGTTAGACAGTGACAGAACTACAACTTGACCTCCCCCCTTACGTGTATACACAGAAGGCTCCTGCCTCAGCAACATTCACCCACTGATGGACACGTAGACCCAGGGGAAGGGACCAAGAACCAAGTGCCTCGCAAAAGGCTTCTTCCCTGCTTTGGGTTGTCTGGTTTCCATAGCAATTGTCATGCTCCTTATGGCGAATGAGATCACCCAGCACACACTTGCTCTCAAGATTTGAGTTACAAGAGATGAAGCATTTTCCACAGGGGGCCATTAAGTCTGGAATTCCCTTCCCTTGGTCTGATACAGCCCTGGAGTATTGGTCTTCTGGGTCCTTGCAAACCACATCAAGTTGAGCTAGGCAGTTGTACTGGCTAAGAACACCTAATGGGCAAGAAGAAAGGACTAAATTGACTTGCAGTTATGAGCAATTTGTAATTTGGGGGGGGGTGCTGCTTGTATCCCTCAGGATATATATACCCTTAGCTGGGCATAAATTCTACTTCTTTAAAAATATAACTTTAGTTAGCAGTTTGCCTGACTTTCTTTCTGTGTTCTTACATCATATCACAAATGATGTGATAGAGAAACCTACAGGGAAGTTTTTGTTTCTTTTGCATAAACTATTTTGCAGTAATTGATCTGCCATAGAGAAAAGATGATCTCCTGCGCACTCTCAGCATGTTCTGGTGTCCCTGGAGACCAATAAGCTGGGTCCCTGGAACTATTAGCACTTCGCTGAAGAAGCTGCTATGTGAACAAAAACCAGCCTTCGTTCATTTCCCTTTTCATATTTAAAAAACCTTGCTAGTACGTTCCCCTTGGGAATGTGTAATTTGTCAAAAGTGCATAGTATTTTAGATCTGAAGGGGAGAGATGGAGAGAGTAAGTCCTTACTAGGTTCTTCATATTCATTGATCTTCATGCCAGAGTTTAGTCAGTATGTTTGCACTCAATACAGTAAAATCTCCCATTTTTCTTTTACAGCACACCTATCCCATCTTATAGAAAAACATTGTGTTAGAAATGCAAAATATTTTTGAGAATAATTTGAATTCAACACCCATTTCTTCTGTCCCTCAACACACACATTTAACAAATGGAAGAATTGAGTACTGAAATGTATGCAGGTCAGAATCAGGATGTATATTCTCTGTCCAATGGGCTGCAACTGTACCCTACCATGTGTGTATTTGTTTTAGCACCCAGTCTGTTGTGTGACCTTCTGGAAATAGCGATCATCTTTAAGTATCACAAGAAGAGCTGCGTCATAAATGCTCATTAGTGGGATAAGGACAGTGAATATTACAACTCCCTGTAATTATCACACCTTTATTCAACCTCTTTTATCAATATAGACAAAGTTAGGAGAGGGTAAAGTAATACATAATAGAAAATAACTTGACCATCTTTGTTTACCAGCATCTGTATTGAAGATGAAGAATATTTTAAGAAATTGACTCATGAAATTATTCATTTATGGTTTAAACTACCTAACATGTACATTAACTAGAGTCATATTGTATGTTTCCTATATATATGAAATATAAAACACATATGTTATATATGAAATATATTGCCGTTGCAGAAATGGCAAAGGATCATGGAATTCATGTTCATTCATGGAATGAAACGAACCAACATTATGACTTAACCTTACCTGACCTGTCAGTGTATTCTTTGTGGATTTTTGTGTCTTGGGAAAAGTTGGTTCAGAAATTTTTATTTTTCATACTGCTGTTAGATTTTCTTCTCTGAAACCTGCTAAGCACTCACTGTAAACTGTATTGCAGTTCATTTCAGTGTTGGAAGGGGTGCTGTCTAAGTTGTCAAGGTATGATGAAGGTACTTTCTTCTCGTCCATTCTGTCATTCACTGTAAGTATTGTAATGAGTTCTCTTCTGTGGTCTTTTCATTGTTATCTTAGCACTTACATAGCAGTTAAGAACATAATTCTCACAATTATCTCTTTCCATTTAAGGTGAAGGCAGCTGCAAAGTATGTTGATGTTCCTGTAAGTATTTTTTCTGCTTTTCAAACAATATACAATTCTCTCTCATCTCTCTTACTCTTTCTCTCTTTTAATAATTATGGTTCACCACAGGTTTATTTCAAATCTTTATACCACTGCCATTCCCCTAGGGAATAGTTTATTTTCCTCAAGCAAGCACTAGCCCTCATAACAAGGTTTGGCAAGTTACTACAGTGTATTTTGTCTGTCATACTTATGAGCTCTTACAAGGCTGGATCATCATGAAAACATGAGACCAGACTTGCATAGGAAAGTCATAGCACTTTGGGATGGAAAAAAAAAAGATGCTGAAAAAAATACTTACTGTTCTCTGCTTTTATGTGAAATGTTTCTTATAGGAATTAAAATAGCAATAAAGGTGAATGAGCAGGCTGGGGATATGGCCCAGTGGCAAGAGTGCTTGCCTTGTATACATGAAGCCCTGGGTTCAGTTCCCCAGCACCACATATACAGAAAATGGCAAGAAGTGGTGCTGTGGCTCAAGAGGTAGAGTGCTAGGCTTGAGCAAAAAGAAGCCAGGAACAGTGCTCAGGCCCTGAGTCCAAGCCCCAGGACTGTCAAACAACAACAACAACAACAAAAATCATCAAAAAAATTAAATTACATTTTTAAAAAAGTTAATGAGTTAACTGTAAGAATTTGTTTTCCAAACATAGAGCAGTTTAAAGATCAGTTGTCACATATTTAATATTTTGTTATCATATATTTTAATGTAATATTTTGTTTTTCTCAGAATTTTGGGGAAATAATACATGACCTATAACTCTGTTGAAAAATTAAGATGTCATTCACAAAAATCATGAAACTTACTTAGCTAGCTTTGGGAAATATAACTGAGAGATTAGTATAGCAATTTAAGTTGATCATTGTATCAAATTAATTTTGGCATTGCATATGATCAAGATATGATGCTCTGTGTAGCATCATGTTTTGACATATATGCCAATTTTCAAAGAATTAGAACACAATGGAAACAATTTAAAATTTCAGACTTGATGGAATACACAGTAACTATTCATACCTCAGAAACATCCCATGTGTAGTCACCATTGTGGATATTAGCAGGTTGAATACTAGAAAGTCTTGGATTTCAGCTGATATCTGAGGATCCTGGCTTTTCAGAGCCAACTCAGGCAGAAAAGTCCATACAATGCATAGCCATTAATCACCACAGAGCTGGAAGTGAAGTTGTAGCTCAAGTGATAGAGCACAAGCTTGGAGCAGAAAAGCTAAGGGACAGTGACAGAGCCCAAGTCCTGAGTCCAGGTCACACATGTGGTGCATGAGCGCACACACACACACACACACACACACACACACACACACACACAAGCATTTGCCTAGTGCATTGGTGCACATCTCTTCTCCTGGCAATTTAGAAGGCCCAGATAAGAGAACCATCACAAGTTCAAAGCCAGCCAGGGCTACATAGTGAGACTCTCTCTAAAATGAAATAAACTAAACTAGGTACCAATAGCTCACACTTTCAACCCTAGCTACTCAGTCAGCTGAGTTGTGAGGATCCCAGGTCTAAGCCAGCTTGGGTAGAAAGGCTCATCAGATTCTAACCTCCAGTTAATCAGCACAAAGCGAGAAGTAAAGGTGTGGCTCAAGTGGTGAAGTGTCAGCATTGAGCAAAAAAGGGAAGAGGGAGCACCCTAACCCTGAGGTCAAGCCTTAATGTATCAACATACATACATACACACATACATACATACATACATGTATGGCCAGGATATTACTAAGATGCATTCCTCAAGTGCTCCTGTGTCATTGGATTGATTTGGGCATTGGGCATTACTTCAATTAAGTGACCTCAATTTAGTCACCTGTAAAATGCATCAGTCCTTCTAACTATGGTATTCTAACATCTGAGTTCTTTTTTTTTTTTTTTACTTTTTAATTGTGTTTGAGTATGTGCATAAGATTCAGATTTCAAACAGTGCAAAAGATTATACAATATAAAGATTTCTCTAATCCCAGTCCTTCCAGAAGTCTCCAGTAAACTTGACCCACACCCCAGCCCTCCATTTTTCTTTGAAGGCAGTAATAGTCACTTTCCAGAGTTTTTTACAGATGCACCTTTTCCCTCATTAGTTCCTTGTGTTACAATTTTATGTAACCTCTCAATGTCTATGATGGCAGAACTGATCAGCCAAATGGACGTCTTTCTGATACTGAATCGTCTTGTCCAAAAAGCATGGCACCTTTAAATTTTTAATTTACTAGTCATACAGTAGTCTCACTGTGTTATTTCCATATATGCATATAAGGTACTCTAATCAAATGCACCCTTTATTAGTCTTTCTTGCTTCTCTTCCCCTCCTTTCTAAACCATGGCAAGATATCTTCCTATATGTTTACACCTTTTATATTCCTTGGTAAGTGAAAGATTTAAATCATGAATACATACATATATATTCCCAGTGTTATGTTTTTTAATTGTTGGCAGTGTTTGTCAATGAAAGATTCAGTCCTTGGTCTGTTACATTATTAGACTCAACTACAGCACAGCAGTATGGGCCCTTAGACCTCTGGCGTCAGCCTGGTGTCAACATAAGCACTAGGGGCCATCTTCAGACTTCAATTTCACCCACTTTTGTAGGGTGTTAGCTAACACCCTCATTTTACTGATGAGAAATCAGAAATCCAAAGTCACAGGCAGATTTTTGGACTTAAAAAACCGCTATTATTATTATTATTATTTTACCACCAAAAGCTGGAACCATAGAAGGTAGAGAGATGGCTGATTGTTGTTCATGAAATTTTCACACTCCATCACTAATCACGGATCATGTAGTATATTCTAGGTAGATCAACCTCATTACAGTTGCTGATTCTTAGATAATTTAGGCAGTACACATTTTTACCAAATAGTAAAGAGCTAATCATCCAGTGATGATTCCATGATTTTTCTTCATAGTTTCACTATTGTCTTCCCCAAATTTTCTCCTTTCATCATTCCCATGAATGCTGCTGGCATGTTTTCAAATCCTTCAATAAGGTATTCATGATACTGGATTTTACCCTCTGAGACCCATTTCAGCAAGTCTTTCAGAGCTTTCTGGGCCATGTCCTCAGGCCAGCGGTTGTAGATGAACCCTTCCATGCGGAGCTGCTGGTAGATGATCTTCTCTGGAGGTGGGCCTGGTGGGGGTGCGCAAGTGCTGTTGTATGTAGAGATTGCTCCACAGATTGCAATTCTTCCAAATGTCTTCATCTGGGATATAACAATGTTTGAAAACTCTCCACCCACATTATCAAAATAGCAATCGTACCCATCAGGAGAGGCTTTTTTCAAAGCTTGCTCCAAAGATTCTTCTGTCTTGTAGTTAAAAGCAGCATCAAATCCAAGCTTTTTCATATAGGCAATTTTTCCATCAGAACCTGCGGATCCGACAACTTTGCACCCCTTGAGCTTGGCTATCTGCCCCACAACAGAGCCTACTGCGCTTGCTGCCGCGTTAACCATCACTGTTTCTCCACTCTTCGCACCACAGATTTCCAGTAGGCCAAAGTAGGCAGTTAGACCTGGCATGCCCACTGTGCCCAGAGCCAAAGCCAGTGGTAATGTATCTGGCCACTCTGTAGGCAGTTTTTGCAACCTTTTCCCATCAGAAATGGAGTGCGTTGTCCAGCCGGAGAAAGTCAGGACAATAGTTCCTGTTGGAAAGGCTGAGTTTTTGCTTTCCACAACTCTGGCTACCGGCTGTCCCATCATCATGTCACCCTCCTTCAATCTTTTGGCCGCCACTCTCATGTAAGGCTCCACGGAGAGGAACAACAAGCAGGACCTCTCCATTTTTTAGGGGTGGGAGCTCAGTAGTCTTCAGCTCAAAGTTACTATCTGTAGGGTGACCTTGGAAGTGCTTCTTCAGCGTCCAGCTCTTAGCCTGCACCATCTTGAGTGCGTCCGGGACGCTGATCTAGCTGCGTGGTGGTGCCAACATCTGAGTTCTTGATATCAAACTAGATCTATCCAAGAAAGAGTAGAGCTCAAAATGTTCCCAAGAGGGGCTGGGGATATGGCCTAGTGGCAAGAGAGCTTGCCTCATATACATGAGGCCCTGGGTTCAATTCCCCAGCACCACATATACAGAAAACGGCCAGAAGTGGCGCTGTGGCTCAAGTGGCAGAGTGCTATCCTTGAGCAAAAGGAAGCCAGGGACAGTGCTCAGGCCCTGAGTCCAAGGCTCAGGACTGGCAAAAAAAAAAAAAAAAAAAAAAAAAAAAATGTTCCCAAGAAGATAATGAGAAGATGAAGACATAGAAAAAAAAAAAAATCTGTAGAGAAAAGGGCAGTACATTCTTGCATACCTTTTGCAATAGTATCTCTTGTTGGAAATTGTTTAAAAACAAATATATACAAGCATTAATTATATGAAAGAAAAATTACCTATGAAATTAGGTGCTATACTTTATTATTGTTTAAAAAAATAGACTAGTGGCCAGAGTGCTTGTGTCATATACATGAAGCCCTGAGTTCTATTCCCCAGCACCACATATATAGAAAATGGCCAGAAGTAGTGCTGTGGCTCAAGTGGCAGAGTGCTAGCCTTAAGCAAAAAGAAGCCAGGGACAGTGCTCAGGCCCTGAGTCCAAGGCCCAGGACTGGCAAAAAAAAAAAAATAGGAGGAGAAATTTATGTTCCAAAAAATCTGTTCAGTTGAAATAACTCTAGCAGCATTAAGGTTCTACAAGAAGAAATGACTCAAATCAAGCCATTTTAATATATCATGTCATAAATACAGTCTTATCTATTTGTGTAACCAATACATTTCATGCCTCTCTTTATAAAAGAAAAGGCTATACATATGAAGGAAAAAATATTAATGTACTCCTGGACAAAGTAAATTCTAATGTCTCAGACTCCTTAACACAGTAGCTGGTGGAGTCTTTCATGCTAGCTTTCTGATCAGGTGATGAGCTGCAACTTTAGGATCATTAGCTTAAGCAACCAAGGCATGTAGAGTTCTGTTGGCATTGACAACAGGTGTGGCTCACACCTATGATTTTCTTGTGCCAGTCCTGTGGTTTGAATTCAGGGCCTGGGCACTGTTTCTATGCATTTTTGCCCAAGGTTAAAACTTTGTCTTGAACCACAGCTTCACTTCTATTGTGTTTGGTATATTGTTGTTTGTGTATTTCATTTCAATTATTTTGTGCTTAATTTGACATATGAGTCGCAGGAATTTTGCTGCCTGGGCTGGCTTTGAACTGTGATCCTCAGATCTCAACCTCCCTGAGTATCTAGGATAACAGGCATGAGTCACCAGCAACCAATTTCATTACCACTCCCTAAAAGAAAAACAACGTGCCTTACTCACTCAGTAAAAATATGGGATGTCTTTTCATCCCTTTTCCGTCTATTTTAAAATACTAAGCACCTTGTATATCAGCGGTGACTTGTACCGGGGGGAAGAGTGACACTGTTATTTTTTGTTCCCTTCTTTCTTTTCTTACTTTTTCCCCCCAAACATTGTTACTTACATAAGGTCACCTGACTACCCAGTGTTTTACGTCAGAATGAGAACTAGGCAGGACTTGGAAAATGGAGCTCCTGCCCACTGGGACACACTCACCTGGAGAGAGTCGTATATGCACACCACAACCAGACTGAGTCTCACTGCTCTATGAGTGAGCAGGAGACCTGTGTACTGTGCTTCTGGCATCTTCGCTCACTTGTTTTTTCTGTCTAGCTCTTATGTAAGGTCAGTCCACGGCCTCCTTCTTACCGTTGCTATTCTATGCACTCAGGCCTTGTAGGAAGTTCCAATGGGACTAAGGAAATCAGTCCCTGTACATGTGCACCTTAAAAATGAAAAGGGAAATAATATCAGAGTACTTTTAGTTTACGTCTTCAAATCCTTATGTAGTTTTTCTATCTGATACCAAGCACCTATGCATAGGTGAGGGGAAGGTTAATGGACAATAATGTCAACTGAGAAATTTAATACATTTTAAAAACTCATTATGATCACTACTTAGGGATATAACAGTTTGAAACCTATATACTATACACATATCAACACATTTCTTACCAAGTGCAATACTGTATCAGCATCAACAACTCTAAATGAGATATGAGCAATCCTCATTGTAGAACAAAAACAGAATGGTTTCAAAATGGTTTCAGAAAAAATGGTTTTAAATGGAGAAGGCTGAGCAAATCCATAAATCTCAACTAGAGAGAAAAGAAGCAGCCAACCTCCTTTCCTTGCATATTTCAGCCTAACATCTTAAGGTATAATTCAGTATTCTTTCTAACATATAAAGTAACTTTATCTCTGGAAAGACTTCTCCCAGAGATATGACAAAAATATTTTGACATACAAGTGCTTGTGTCAGCTATGTCTAGACATGTGAATATATAAATTATGTTGTTCCTTAGAGGAAATAATCTATTCATTTTAATATAAAGAATGAGTGTCATATGACTACCTCACTTATAGGAGCATAAATAGAGCATATAATTCAATATATTTGAAGCTCTGATAGCATTACAGGAGGGTTCTGCCTCTACAGACTGCTCATACTGTAGATTTTTAAAAGTGCCTCATCCAGAACACAAACTCTGGAGTACTGGAATTTTCTCTCTTAGCCATGCAGTACTAAGTGAAATGTACATGCTTCAAGAATTCACATTTCATGCCCCAAGTCTGAAAGCCATTTTCAAAAGGATGTACATTCCATCATCATTTTTTAGTAGTATTATCTTTAAGTGGGTGTCCCAAGGAGTTGCCATTTTTTAAAATCCAGAATACAATACATCTTGGTCAGTGTCAAGTGTTTCAACATTCTCAACCATCACTCCCCTACTCTTTTTTTCCCTCCTTCTTTTTATTTGTTTAACTTTTTATATATTTTAAAATTATCTTTAAGTGGTTTATGCAGTGAATTATTGACTGCATCTCCCCCACTTCATTCCTCTATTTCTCTCCCCTTGGCCCCATCCCAACTCTTGAATGTGTCCATTTCCTGGTGGTAAGCTCCATCTTCTTTAACTCAGTACTTTGCACTCTTCAAATTGGGCTCGCAAAATACATAATAAGGTTAATTTAACAGCATTTGACATGCTGCTAAATTTTACAGAGCAAAGAGTGAATGACAGTCACTTTCTGCTCAAAACAATAGTTTGGAATTTTTCTAAATGATAATGTCTTTCTTTCACTGTTTAAAAAAACATACAAAACCTATTAGGAATGTTGAAAATTTCATATCTTTGTAAACATTCATTGTTAATGTTTTTTCTCCTGTGCCCATTTTTATGAGCTATTTCTTGTTCTAGCAGGCTTATATAATATTTACATTGCTATCAACATAGTTTGAAGGATTTGACTATTGTGTATTTCCTCTGGCATTCTACATGATTACAGAATAACAATTCTATTGGTAGAAAGTTTATACACACGCACATACACACGATGTTCATGGGTATAGATAAAATGTGTGCTTTTATGCCTTTTGCAAATATATAACTTATTTAAACTACTCCAAGTACTTTTGAAAATTTTACACTTTACTCGGTTGCAAAATATATAAACATACAAGGACCACAGTAATGAGGAACTTATTAAACAGTGAAAACAAGTAGTGTTTTTAACCAGCCCTGAGATAAATTATGTGTTTGTAAAATTATGACCTGAACCCCCTAATGATCAGTGATAAATGATTACAGAGCCCCACATGCTGGAGCTGTAAGACATCCCTGCTACAATTTCAAACTTAGAAGGCACTCATCTTACATCTTGTTAAATGGTAATGATGCAGGTATTTCATTAGTGAAGCATGCAGATCATCATAAATGAGGACATCTCAGTTTTGCATGTGATTGTTTAAAGCAAGTTTTTCTAGGTTATATGAAGAGCACTTTCAAATGAAGGCAATTACACGATAGCTCCTAGCTAATCTTTGAGACTGGAATTGTTGATTTAAAAAATTTGTCTCCTCGTTAAAACAGATACCCTGACAGTGTTTGTGTAGTGTGTTGTGAACCTCCAGTTGCAGGTTAAGCGAATCTTACTGTGTTGCTGTGAAAAATGACTGCAGTGTGTGGCTCCCACCTGCCCATGAATGGGGAAGGCGAAGGCTTGCACCTGTGGGATTAGACATAGCAGCAGGAAGTCAGAGCGCTTGCAGCATATAATTAACCAGGAATTTTTTTCTCTCTCTTTTTTAAGCAGCCTGTTCATCTTGCTAGGTTAACTAGTAATTAACACATGAAAAAAAATGTACTGGAGTTTGCACCCTTACTTCAACTCATTCACTCAGTGATATATTTGAGCACTTCTGTAGCTGATGTTACAGGCATGATCCACTTACCTTAAAATAAGGCATTTCCTCCCCTACTGACTTCTTTCTGCTCATAGAGGGATTTGTTAGATCTTCGTGTCCTTTTACTATAACATTAGACCAAATCTGTTCCTGTCTAGTCAGATTAAGAGTACTCTAGGAGCTCTTTTGATGTGGACATGACTACCTTAACCAGCAAGATAAGGACATCAGTGAGTAATGAACTGAGTGTCTCCGAGATTTAAATGGGAAGATGAAAATGAAATAATTTATTTTCCCTTACTAAATGGTATTTAATACAGAAGAGAACTTGATATGTGATTTTTTTAATTGTTATTTTATCATAATCATTACAAAGCTATAACTTAATTATCATTTTAGAAAAGATTTCTAAATACAGCTCTCTGGGATACTATATTATTGATTTTAAAACTCACCATAAACCATGGTTGAAGTTTCACGTTACTTTTCCTTTGATGAAATTGGGTGATTTCTACTTGTACCAAAATTTATATTCATGTTCCATCTTGAGATGCAATCACGAGCATGCATTTACACACCAAGAAATTTACACACAAGAAATTAACAGTATGTTTAGTTTGTTGTTTGAGGGGTTTTTTCCCCTTTATGTACACACTGGGGCTTGAAATCAGAGCCCTGGGCACTGTCCTGTAGAGTTTTTTTTCTCAAGGCTGGTGCTCTACCATTTGAACCACATCTCCACCTTTTGCTGATCAATTGTAGAGAATAATCTCAAGGACTTATCTATCCAGGCTAGCTTTGAACCATGATCCTCAGATCTCAACCTCCCTAACTAATAAGCTAGGGTTACATGCATGAGACACCAGCACCCTGCAGTTTGAGGATTTTAAAACTATGTTTCATTTCCTATAGAAATCATTTCATAGTAGAATTAGATGCAATGACTTTCTAAGTGTATAATTCTACTTCCAGAACACAGCATGTTAACACAAAGGAGCACTGAACCAGCGATAATGTCTTCTATCCAAACACATTTGTACTGTATGTAAAAACTGTTTAAAAGGAAAATTACATCTTTTTCAGCAATTTATCAGAGATAATTACCCTTCATACACCAAATGAAGGATAAAGTGTTTTAAAGAACTATAACTCTAATTGGTAAATGTCACCAGCTGTTGCAGTTACTCTTACTTGTGTATATTCTTTTAATGATTATAGTCTCATGCCACAAGCTACATGAAAATATATTCACTAGGTGTGAAATTCCCATATGTCACAGTTTCAAGAATAGGTAAACAGCACAAAGATAAAAGGAGATATAATGCTAATGAGGTATGATAAGAATTCTAGGTTTTGTTTTCCAAGCCAGTAGATCATAATTTGCTAAAATGGGAGGCAAATGCAATTTCAAAAGGAAAAGGAAAGAAATAAATTGTTAAAACAAACTTTTAAATGTGCTTTGTCTCATATCCTCCACCAGAGTTTTGTTTCATTAGAAAGTGGTAGAACTTTTACCACTTACAGCTTCCAATGCTCTGTCTATTGAGTCTACCTATTGAGAAGAGCATTTTGTTTATGTTTAGGCTTAAAGGTCCAAGTGTTTGTTGATTTTAGATAGTGAAAAGTAAACTCTTCCTGGACAAAATTTCATGACATCATCTTGGAGTTAGCAAGGAAATAGAAAATAAATTACCTTAGTATCTTTGCAAGTCTATAATGTCATTATTCCCCTATCTCCTGGCCATAACTCCCACAGATTTGTTGGGTTAAGTGATTGACTGGATTAGATTTATAAGCATGGTTTTGCTTTAAAAGGTAGAAATTAAAAAAAAGAACAATATGAGAAGGCAACCCTCTCATTTGTTTGTTCAACGCCCAGATTAGCTGCCTGAACCCAGTGCCTTTGTATCATGTGTATCAGGGATTCTAGTTTCCAGGTACCTGACAGAAACTCAAACTCAAATGCTGAGCTAACTCACCATTAAGTATAGAAAATTGTCCTCATGTCATTTTCAGCTTTCAGAATGTTCTCATTTTCAGTGTTTTGACAAAATTTGAAAGGGCATGGAGAGAAATACTTATCTTATGAGTTAGTTTGCCCTTGAGAATAAATAGTAATACTTTTGTACAGATTACCTGCCTCTTCACTCAAAAATCTGATATATAATGTCCCCTCACAAAGAAAGCAAACAATCTGTTTTTATTCATTGAAATCCAAACTTGTATTCATTGTGGTATTTATTCTTTCAAATACTGATTATAAAAATTACACAGAAATAGTGAAGGAATTAATTTGTTCAGTAGCCTCTATTAAGTTTGGAATATATTGCCTAGCTGTATGTATGTATATATATATATATGTATACATATACATATATATACAGTTATTTCAAATTTTCAACTTACCTTAGTTATAGAAGGATTATATTGTAAAAATTCTTGAATGGATGTGGCATTTATTAAGGTATATATAAGAGTAGTATGATTATTGCATGGAAATTGCACAGATATAACTGTAAGAAAAACTCAAATAAATGTTCATAAATGGAATAAAATAGCTTCATGCAGGTGCTATGTATTTAACCAAGAGATGGACAATTCTTATGATCATGTATATGCTACCACTTAGCTAGCCTCAATTAGAGGTGTACCTTGAGTTGTTCTCACTGGTTCTTATAATCTTCTTGCAATATTTACTGTCAAAAATGAGTTTGGTCATGATAAAGATTTTAAATGTATCCTGTGAACATGATATAAGCCTAACTACTTCATTTGCTCATCCACTTCACTATTTTCTTCTTACTAGTTTTACTGTTAGCCAAATAACTAATAGAGACTGTGAATTAACCCCAAGTATAGATGATATTTGTTTTTCATTAACTAGTCTAGAGACTAACTTTCAGTTGTTTGTCCCTTCCTAGTACTGATTAGTCTATGGCAAGAAAGAATGTTAACTACTCTCTCTCCTCTTGCATTAAAGACACCGACATGTAAGCCTAACTACTCAGGAGGCTGAAATCTGAGGATCATAGTTCAAAAGCCAGCTCAGGCAAGAAACTCCTTGAGAGTATTATTTACAATTAACCAGCAAAAAGTCAGAAGTGGAGGTATGCCTCAAGTAATAGAGTGTTAAATCGATTTGCCCCTCTAGTTCTATATAGGAACCTAATTTGTTTATATTCCTTTGCTTTTCTAATAAGATAAATCCTTAAAATAATATTGATAAATAATGACTAGAAGCAATGGCCAATTCACACTTAGTTTTTACTTCATTATGTAAAAATATTTTAACCCAGTCTCCCTCTAGCAGTATCTTACTCAGCTTAATAAGAAATGTAGTTTGTAATTCCTTAAACACCCATGAGAATTAAATGACCCAGCATAATAAAAGCTAATATTTTAATAGTTTGATAAACGAGTAAGAGATGATGAAAAGCAAATTGTGCTTGCAATTAGGAACTAATAATTACATTGAGAAAATTTTGAAAATTTCATTTATTCTGCTTGGCATGTTGAAATTTCAATATAGCCTTTCAAGAAAACAACAGTGTCTACAGGTTTACATCTAACCATTTGTAAACATTGAAATAATAATGAATATGACCTCAAGTACTCCATAATAAAACAAAAATACAGTAAGTTTGCTAGTAAACTTTATTATTCAATTACCTTATTTATGAAGTTCATTTAAGGAGCTCATTGTTTATTTGGTTTCAAGCATACATAAATAGGGTAACTTCAAAAACATTTTCCCAGCTGTGTTAAACCTTAATTTCATACAAGAGATCTGATGATGCTTTTTCCCTGTACTTTATCCTCCCATCAGAAACCAGGGATGGACCTAGCTGACACCTATATCATGTTCGTTCGGCAAAACCAGGATATTCTTCGGGAGAAGGTCAATGAAGAAATGTACATAGAAAAGCTGTTCGATGTAAGTAGCTACCATGCCATGGTATGATGGCACAAAATGTACCCTGCAAAGAAGAAAATTGTATTTCGATAGACTGTTTGCAAATCCAGTTCTCCTTTTTGTTCATGTTTCCTCCATCCAGATAATAGAGTCGATAACTTTTATTTTTCCTTGATGGTTGATGAAAGCTTTGGCTACCTCTCTTTTCTATATGAAAACGGTCACCCTCATAATTAGTCTCAAAGCCCTGCTAAGGTTTGTTTTAACAAGCAGAGTCTCCTAGAGCATGCAGTGGCATTTCCTTTTCTGCTTCTATGGGCAGAATTCGTGGGGCAATGGATCTGGTTCCTCCTATAAAAGATTTTTGAAAGCCAATGTATTAAAGACATGAGCTGCCTTTTCCAAGCCAGTATATCTGCCATAGCACTGTTATTGAACGTTTTTATTTTGATTTCATATACTAATAACATGCTGAGAGGTATGATAGTCTTATCAGTACAAAGGTTAGTCATGACAAATAGACATGGGGCATTTTAGCTTTAGATGCAGTGATTGTGGAGTTGTGTTTATTGAGCATCTAGAAAGGTAATCAAGAGAGCAGTCCACTTAAATAACACTATTGTCATTCATTTATTGTTATCAACAGTCATTTCAACGAAAATGGTACTGTACTTGCAAGGTAACCTTGTATTACAGCTCACTACAATGCTGATCCTGAAATGTGGTATTTGTTTTCAAGTTTATTTATTTATGTACATCTTCTCTGCATTTTTAGAAATGCTTTTCTGGCAGTTTCATTTTAATTATGCAAGTTACTGCAAATGTTTTCATAACAGCAATTCACGGGCTTCCTGGTGACACTTCAGCTGTGGCAGTTACAGAAGGTCCCAGAACGTCATCATAATCTCTTGCCACGGTCTGTCATGTCAGTATTCACTGTCAGATTGGTCGGTCAATATGAATCTTATTTTTCTGACTTTAAGTTTCCAACCTCTACCCAGGCCATTTCACAATAAAAGTATCATCTGTTTTAATAAGCTAAGTGTTAATATGTGTGAAAAGAATGATTTCCTAAAAGCTTTGATGCCCTGCAGGGGTAGAAAAATTATCATCCATCCAGCTGGCTCTTTTACAAAATACTGAAACCATATTAGCAACTTCTGCTTCCATTTGCTCTTGCGTTCAATTTCCAAGCATATGTTGCATTTCTGAGTTCTCCTTTACTTTTTTGCTTAGCTGGTGATTTTCAAAACTGTTGAACA
This sequence comes from Perognathus longimembris pacificus, assembly GCF_023159225.1. Taxonomy (NCBI): domain Eukaryota; kingdom Metazoa; phylum Chordata; class Mammalia; order Rodentia; family Heteromyidae; genus Perognathus; species Perognathus longimembris. The sequence continues at coordinate 130,660,699 of NC_063162.1, read as the reverse complement.
GAAAAAGAGAGTTGGGTTGGATGCAGCTTCTGTTATGTTTCTTTCTAGGAAAGCTAAAGCACATGTTGTTTGGTAGAAATGAAGTAGAACCATTCTGTCCACTCTAGATAGATTTTTTTTAGGGGCTGGGAGAATGTTCCCTTAACTTAAATTTTTGTGCTGATAACTTACTTACTACAAACTTTAACCATTCTTGCTGTTAGTTCATAATGAGATATTTTTTTCAACCTTGAAAATATTACCCACTTGAATAGCTGAACTTTCACTGAACTTTCTTAGAAGACTATTGGGCAACAGTAGCAGTCTGACCTAACTAAAGTGGACCCAGGGAAGCCATTAATGTGTCATACCTTAATTGTCTTAGTTCTGTATGCTTTTGATACTCAAGCTTCAGATATGGTTGTGGGTTTCATTCCCAACCACTCTGTTTTGGGTGTGAAGGTTCTATCATTTTTCATGTCCCCAGTAGAACATTAGACTTGTTATTTGCAAAATTGTTGTAATGTCCTTAAACATTTTAATGTTTTTAGGTTGCACATTTTTATTTAATTAAAAATAAAAATAGTCCTTAATTCTGTTGCTATGTCATCAGGAGTAAAATGTATAAAGGGGGACGGAGAGCCCCTAATTAGCCAAGACTGAATTTGTCTCAATTACAGTTAGTAAATGAGAGGTTATCAAGTATGTGTTGAAAGGTAAAGTAGAATGTGTATCTTAAGCAACAGATCATTACTGAGAGACATTATATAATTATTGAAAATCCCCTTAGCTGGAGCTTAAAATAATATTGTTAGGTGTCAAGAAACAGTTGAAAATAATGATCTTAAATATACTGTTAGCAGCCTTAGCCTATTAGAGATAAAAAGATAGAGGAGAACAATTGTACTCAGGCAACATGACAAACTTTTGATATCCCAATTAGAGTACTTCCTATGTAAGTAAGTAAATGGATCCTCCTAAGTTCCAATGTAAAAGAAAATACAGACATGCACACATCTATTAGAGTGGGTGAACATGGAGTGATTTTCAAACAACTAAAGGGCTAAGGGTCATTGCAATATGAGAACTTAACTCTTAAAATGTGAAATGGTAAAATCATATTATGGAAAGAGCAGTAGACTGGGAGTGGAGAAACCACAGTTCTGCCATGAATTTTCTGAATGTCTTTGGCAGGTTCTATCATTTCTTTAGGATTCAGTTTAGCTACTATATAGAAAATGAAATTGCTGGTCTAGAGCTCTGGAGGTCTTGAAGTCCTTCCAGACTTTATACTAATGATTCTTTTAGTTTTAACTTTCTCAATAATAATAGAAATTACTGGGATGGGGGCTGGAAATATGGCCTAGTGGCAAGAGTGCTTGCCTCATATACATGGCCTAGTGGCAGAGTGATAGTCTTGAACAAAAAGAAGCCAGGGACAGTGCTCAGGCCCTGAGTCCAAGGCCCAGGACTGGCAAAAAAAAAAAAAAAAAGAAATTACTGGGATGTTTACATAGTGTTTTCAGGATAGCAATTCTTAATCCTTTCATGATAACCAAATGAAAGCAAGGTACCTTACATAGGAAGCCATTGTAAATGCCCAGCTAAGCAGAAAAATTAAGGTCTGCACAGCATTATAGCTGTGCGCCATATGAAATTTGGGTATCTACTATCACAGTTCTGAAATCCAAACTGAGAACAGTGCTTGGAACTCAAATAAGTCTCTATATTCATGGCAAGTTTTCTATCCAAGCCACCAGGATATGTTGGACAATAGTAACTCTGCCGTCACAGAGTACAGGGAGACACAGGCTAAGTTCAGAGCTTGCATTTACTTCTTTAATAATAATGTTCTATCTGGGTAAGAGAAGTCTAAATGAATTTTGCCTGAATAGAAAAATATTACAGATTTATGGTAGGAAAAAAAAGAAAAAAAGAAAAAAAAAGAAAAACAACAAAATCCAGGTGCCCATGATTCACACCTGTAATGGTAGCCACTCAGAAATCTGAGATCTAGAGGATCCAGGCTTTAGGGCAGCCTAGACCAAAATGAATGAATGAATGAATGAATGAATAAATAAATAAATAAATAAATAAATGCTTTTTTTTTAAACTAGATTCAGTTTCCAAGAAAACCAGCAAAAATTTGGGCTATATTATGGCTGTAATTATAGATTACTAGCCTAGCACAGAAAACCAAGGGCTCTATGTTGAAACTCTTATACCAGGAACAAACAAATAGGAGGAAATTCTATTTGGGGGAGCAATCTTCCTTACATTAATGTCCTTTTACTAACTTAAAATATCGTTGTCAGTGGTCTTTACAATTTCTATCAAATTTGTAAAACCATCTTCAGCTTGTTTGTCCACAATTTAAAACTAAGGACAACAGTTTTCTAATTCTTACCCAATTTTTAGTGTCACTTATATTTTTTCTCCTAGTGAAAGTGGTTGCTCAACTCTTGCAGGTTTCTGGACATGGAACCAAAGTCTTAGGTGTCCTATGTGTGTGTTGGCGGGGGGGGGGGGGGGTGGGAAGGGGAAGATGCTAGAGGCATTTCTAGGATATATTGATGCTCTGGGCTGGAAAGTGGTATAATGTATCAGAAATTAAAACTAATATTTATAAAAATAGCCATAGCAGCACTTCTGTGGTCCTTTCTGAAGTCCAAAATATTACAAAGTGAAGTCAATAGGAGGCTTCCTAAGGCAAACGTCCTGCACGCTCACCCTGCCTCAAGTTGGGTATTGCCCATCTTGAGTCCCTTTGAAACTATCTCACGTTCGCTTTCCTGTTGGTGAAGTCACACCAGGGTGCAGCATCTAATTGGCAAATCATGCAGATTAAACATTCTCTTGTGTTATAAACTGATTAAATATTTAATTGTCGAGGAGTTTCATCTCCATGAGATTTTTTTTTAAATATTGTAAAATGTCTTATAAAATTAAAAGTAATTATTTAAATGATAGTTAATCAGTTATATTCATCCAAACAGTGTTTCATAAAGGATTAATTTGTAAGGACTTTTCATGAAAAGAATTCTGTCTTCCTAATAAAGCAACTCTAAATTAAAGATTTTGAGCAAAATTGACCTAAACTGTGCAAATAGGATCAGTAGCCTATTCATGCTATGATAAGAAGAAAAAAAATAAAAATATTATAAGTGAATATGATTCTCAAAATAAAACTAATTTTGCACCAAAGAGCCCTTGTTTGTCTCTGGAATCCTAAGTGAGGAAAGAGAGAAATGCTGAGTTTTTTTTAATTTAGTTCTTCACATCAGTCCCCAAAATTTTTGATGCAAGGGTTTATTTGCCCTTGATAACAGAAACATTCTGTTCTTAACTTATTGAAGGATTCAGTTTATGGCTAAATTTATTTTCCCAAAACAGTTTAAATCAACAAAACATATATTAGATTGGCTAGTAAACCAGGCATGACAACATACACCTGTCATTCTAGCACTCTGAAAGCTGAGTCAGGAGGATTTCAAGTTCAAGACCATCCTAACTAAGACCTTGTCTCAAACCAACAAAGTGGTTACTCAACAAAACTTTATGTAATAAGTTTGCTCATATATGTTTATGGTTAGCATTGTACCATTATATTCTTTAGGTGAGATTTTGAACGTCTAAGCATATACTTTATAAAGGATACAAACTGAAACCCATTTGCATGGCAAGTTAACTTGCATTCCTATAATTCTGTTTTTCTTCTGTGTCTGTCAATGTAAAAAATTAGCAATTTCTTTTCTTCATAGATCTTTCAAATTTCTGGACAGTTACTATAAACTATCTAAATGAATATCATTTTCTATCACAAAGTATTTTCTTTTCTCCTTTGCTTCTATATAAAAAGCAGACAAAAATAAAATATTAATTGTTATTCAGTTAAGCTCAGCCATGAATTTTCTGTCAATACTTAAAATCAAATACTAATACTAGTCCCTAAAAGGGATGGATAGTATAAATTGAATGATTTATTTGAGTCTGTGTGAAATAATTATTTTCTAAATAGTGTTATGTTGTGAGCTAGGATACCTCATTCTGTAATAAAGCTAGATTAAAAATTGAACTAGTATGGTATGTGCAAGGGAGCATTCCAGCAGTGTAATTCTGTTGAACAACTGTCAGTTTAACAAAATGAATACCAGGAAGCTGGAACTTGGGGTGTCGTGTGGTAGTTGAGGTCAAGAGGAAGAGAATAGATGAATGGAGAGAGGAATGGGGAGAAAATACAGACATAATGTACCCTTTATATATGTTTAAATAAGACTAGGAAAATTGAGGGGATGGAAAGAGTTGAGAAAGATTGGGAGGAAGATGAAAAAGGTGACAGTGACCTATGTATACATATACATACACAGAAATACAATATACATCTATATTGGTCATTGTTACCTTTTTCACATATTCATTTGTACTGGTTCTGGAGCTTGAACTGCACCTGGGCACTGTCCCTGCGTTCTGTGGTCAAGGCTAGTGTTCTACTACTTGACCACTTGAGGCATAGCTCCACTTCTGGCTTTTTGGTGGTTGGTTTGAAATAAGAGTCTCATGGACTTACAGGCTAACGTCAAACCCCAATCCTCAGATGTCAGCCTCCTGAATATCTAGGATTATAGATCTGAGTCACCAGCACCTGACTTAGAAGGTTTTTTTTGTTGTTGTTTTTAAGTTGGACTACTCTGTTGCATGTATCCTAAAGAACAACATCTGATTCTTCTCACAAACCACACCTCACTTTACTTGTCAGATGTTTTAACACTTTGCTTTCCAAATGTTGTGTTCTGTTTTAAATGACATATATTCTTGCTTGTTTCATTTACAATATCTGGAAACACACTGAAGTTATTTGATACTCTTAAATTCCTCATAATCAAATCTGCTCAATATCATTGTATCTGTATTTGTCAATGCTGTGCAAAGCTTATCTAAGATTTTCCTTTTAATCCTCCACCCCAAGTTTATGTCTCTTTAAAGGCACTCTCACATTACAAAACTACAGATGTCTGGTTCATTTGACTTAATAATCCTCATCTCAATGTTCAGTTATTATTTGTAAGTGTAAGAATTCATAGAAGGAAGGATCTACTTTTGATGTACGGTGTATGCCAAATTAGCTCTGGCAAGTCCAGACACCGTTCAGAGAGGCCAAAGGCCCTCATTTAAATCTAAGCTGTTGGTGAATTATAACCTGAGAAATTTGAGATAAGCGTGCCTAATTGCCTAAAATGAAAACTCAACAAGAAAAATGTATTGTAGCTTGTTGATCTTATTTCTTTGATAATTCAAAAGAATCTTCAAGGGGAAAAAAAAAAGTCATGTGGACTTCTTAACTTAGATTCTTGAAATGTGATCGTGGCACACAATTGTCATTTGGCACATTCCCAGAAATCCACATCTTTATTTGAGGCACCTGGACATATGTGGCAGGTCTGGTAGAATCAGCTAATTAACAACACAGGCTTAAACAGGCACCTCATCTGGCAGTGCAGTTAGTTGCCTGATGGTGCTCAGCAGGATTTGGTAGTGCTTTTTATTTTTCTATCCTAATGGTCTGCTGCCCACCTCATTTTGTCTTATTGTCAGTCACTACTTACCGCAGCTTGGGGCCCTCCCAGGAGGCTAAATTATTATCAAAGGATTAGGGAGATGTAGCCTCACAGCTCTGACATTTCTGATTACTTGTCTATGCCAGAACACTAATTAGCTGTGACTAATTAAGAAAAAATGTTCCTGCCATAGAAAACCATTTAAAAGAACCGAGAAGTAGAAAAGCAATTCAAAAGCTGAGCAGTGCTCAGATTTGCCGATGCTCTTTAGATTTCCACCAGAGCCTTAACTCACCTTTAATTGTGCTCAGAATTAAAAAAAAAAAAAATCCATACATACTGATTGGAGACTTTTTTCTGGAATAAGAAAGAAAATCATTGCTGATCACCTAAGCTCCTCTAAGAATAGTAAAATTGTCTGATGAATGTATGGTACAGAACTTGCATATTTGAGAAGTCTGTTTTTTTTCTGAACAGCAATTGCAGAAATGGTCTTTACATTCATCCACCCAAATCGTAATTGTCATTTTGTTGATTTTATAAAAGGGTGTTGAATGCATTATTAGCAACATGTTGAGTGTTTCCAAAGACACTTAGTATTGACTTCTTGCTTTTTTCACCTTACAGTGATCTGGAAATTTGACCCTTCTATGTAAAGCCACTAGGACTTTGCATGCCTACACTTCAGCTGGCCACTTCTCACTAATGAAAATGCCCACACTTCCCCTGGGATCGACTTCTCTCTCAGTTGATTAGTGCAGTGTTTTCATAGAACTGATGTCTACAACTCTTCTTTCCTTCACTCTTAACTTCATAAGCAAATAACACCTCTGGCTTTAATGCCAGTTTTCATGGTGGATTTTAAATACTCACCCCTCTGTGAGTCTCCCTCTTTACACATCCTCCCTACAGCCTCTCTGTAGGATTGTCACCATGCACAGGTGGGCACAGCAGTGGAAATCAGGTTGCTTCTATTGACTATCCTCCCTAAAAAACAAATGTATGTAGGGAAGCAGCCATTTTCACAAAAATCATCATTCCATGTGTTTATTGAGTGCCCAGACAAAAAAAAAGTATATAAAAGAACAATTTTTTAAAAATCTTTTTAAATTTGTAAACTCTAAAGCCAGCCCTACATGTCCTGTGTTTAGCCTCTGAAGAGATGTAATCTAAATTTTGCTATATTAATATGGGGAAAATATTTTGCCTCGTAAAAAAGAGAAAGTTCTAGCCTCTACCTCTCCTAAATTCTTCATGCTATATTTTAAACCTGCTTCCCCTTTCCTCTCCTGTATTTTTGGAGAACAAAAAGCAGGTAGCCAGCATCCTCAAGGGAATAATCCTTCCTATATATGAAGACTGTTATTAAGGCACTTGTCATACTTGTCTACTCCCTGATAAATAATCCCTGTTTGTTTAGCTTCTCCTCATAGGCCCCTTTTCTAGCCCTTTAATCATCATTGTGGTGGCCTTTGAAACTTCTCAAAGTATTCTCTGTCATGCTTGGGGTTTAGAGTCAGGGAGGGACAGTATGCAGTATTTGAATGTGGCTGAACAGGATTCTTCAAGCTTGATGCCTATTTATGTATCCTAATGCATAACTTTCCCATAGCCTTCCTCTGCAGATTTCCATAAATTTTGTTCAAGCTACTTCTTGTATTTCCTTTGTCACTGTCCTCTTAATTGCTTCTGTCTATACCCATTTACTGATAGAAAATATCTATTCAGCTGATGTTACACATGCATGGACCACTATTTGATTCCTAGGTGTAGGGAATGGTGGTAAAAGTTGGGATTCATATGTTATTCACTGGTGTTTTGTTTGTTTGTTTTCTTGCCATTTATCATTTAGCTTTTAAAACTCCAAGTGATTGTATAAGAAGGTTACAATTTGACATACCCATCTATGAGTCAAAGGAATGATGATTAGTCACCTCTGCCATCGTTCTCTCCCATCCTCTGTGCCTCTTCCCTCACCACACCTCAGAGTTAGCACATTTCCCACTTGATTTTTCAATAGGAACACTGAATATTCTGACTGTGGAAGAGGGTGTGGGGATGAATAGGCATTTGTTAACTGCCACAAAATGGGATGAATGTCACAACGATTCTATTGTACTCAAATTAAAACAAGAGGTTCTAGTCCCTCTCTTTTCCCTATCCAACCTATGTTCATTGAACATTTCTGAAGATCACACACTATGCTAGCATCAGGAAACACAATATTGAATAATATGGACCACATTTCTACTTGATGGAAACTTATATTCTGATGGCTAAACAGGTCATCTTGAAAAGTAGGTCATTTCCATAATGAATGAAGAGATGAAAGAAGGGGGTGGGGGCAGATAATGCAGTTAAGAATTCCATGTACCTCCAGGAAATAGAAAGAAAAAAATTCCTAACGTATGAAACTGTAACCACTCTGTACATCATTTGATAATAAAATTTTGGGAAAAAAAGAAAAAAAATTCAATGAATTCCCTACAAATTTAAGAAAAATGAGAGAAGTGGTTTTGGAGGATGGCTGAGGATATTGAAATGAATGGCATTGATCAAGACATTGTATTCATAAACTACTTCATTGAATGGCATGTTCTCTGTATAACCACTTAAAGATAATAAAAAATGTTTCACTGAATAAATATTTGTAGATATCTCTTTTTGAAATGAGGGCACTAAAGTAAACTAAAATACGATACACTTTTGATTACCCATGTAATTCTTTGTCTCTTTTGCCTTCCTTTCTTTGAAACTTGTCTCATCTATTTATTTATTTTCTGTTTCAAGTTGATGGTTGGACTCGGACATCTGTCTAATATTTAGTACCAACACAGTTTTGCTTAGTGTGGTGCTTGTAATAACAAATGCCAGGATGCAAGATTCATCCACTCACTCCCTCTCTGTCCGTCTTAGAAGCCACAAAAGTTCTGAAACTCTCTCAGACACACACACACACACACACACACACACACACACACACCTTTTTAGTAGTTCACAACAAGTATAAGGGTGTCTCAGAATATGTTACTCTGTGATTAAAAAAAAAAAAACCTAGGCAGCAAAAGCAGCCCTATTTCCAAATAAGCCCACCCCCTGATCCCTCCAGCCTGAGCTAACCTGAGCTAACCTCTGGAAGGGGTATCAGCACATCTGAGCATGTATGGAAAGGCAACTTGCTGTTCAGGTGGCAGTCTCTGGAGGCTAATCTAGATACAAGCACAAAAACATCTGAGCTATTCTGCTCGCCATTCTTCGTGTGTGAGTGTGCATATGTGGACATTCATCTGTGCATAGAGATTTATTAATTTACTGTCTCGTTTATTTAACTCACCACCTAAAATGACACTAATTGCTTCTGTTTAGATAATTTCTACAGCTTGACCATCTACTAAATTGTGTGTGTGTGGGTGTGGGTGTGGGTGTGTGTGTGTTGTTTAATGAACATGTGATTCAAGCCAATAGTGAATCTGGCTGTGGTCAAAATCTTTACTTTTCCTATTGAAAAGCTGTTTTGCATCTACGTATTTCAAATAATTTTTTTAAAAAATCAACCCTTCAACAAATATGTAGTACATACTATGTGCCAGACATCTTGCTAAGGTCTGGACATATCAATACAAACAATATTCTGGATATGCCAAATTTAAACAGACATTTACCACATTATGCAAAATTTTCATAGACACCTGGGTAGACTATTAAGGTCAGAAAATAAAAGCAACTAATTCTCCCTAGTTAAAAAAACAACAGTATTGGTTTTTATAGCAGACATAATGGTTACATGAATTCTACAAGCTAGTATGAACCTGGCAAAGGGAATGGAGTTGGTAATAAAAGTGCAGACTGAGAAGCTAACAGGTAGAGAAGCCAAATGGACAGAGGAGTCCACCCTCAGGCAAAGCTATAGGTCACTTGGATTGTTGCAGATGGTTTCTATAGAAGTGTCATGGCTCAGAGGGAAAAAGGCATCTGTTTAGACCCCATGACACTCTGAAAATGCAATATTTGCAATGTTTCCCACTCTCTATAGGAAAACGGAAGTACAAAGACCTCCTAACAGCTAATTCTTGAGCCTCCATTTTATCTCAAAATCAAAATGTGTCCTTCAATAGCAAATCAAAGAATTGATCATATATTTGTCTATATCTGATGTTTTTCAATTTACATTGCATTACTGAGCCAAACTTTACATAGTGCCCAAATTGAGTTATTAAGTAGATAAGAGGAATTAATTACTTTTAGATAAATGTCTGTGCCCCTAACTGGTATATACAAACACTACTATAATTGCATTGGCCACTGATTTTTTTCCAAACCATTAATTAGTTATTTTACTCAAAAGATTAGCCAAACTAATGAGCATGCTATAGAGTTGGGTCAGGTGGAAAAACTCACTATCTGAAGTTTTCACTTCCTAATCACTAGCAATTTAGCACCAAGAGAAAAGCTACAGAATAAATCTACCAAGCCACCTGTCTACTTGATGATAACCAATAATATAGAACAGTATTGATTTTAATAGCCTGCATATAGTGCAGACAAATATAGACTTGCATGGACTTTCAGGACATTTTGAAATGAAGGGGATTGTTGATTAATGGAGTAATGAACTGAATAAAGCTCAGATACACCCCCCCCCAATTTGGGGTAATGTTCCTTAAGTTACTCTGTTATATAACTAAAGGGAGTCTAATTCATTGGCTGTTCTGTTCACAGATTCCTTAAAGAACAAGTCTAGAACCTTATAAATCTAGGAAAGTTTGTTCAGCATTCAGCAAGCATTTATTGAGCATATACTATATTCCAGAACTCCTACATGTGCACCTTTTACATTCTCTTAATAGGTGTCATAATGCTCACTATTGGTGAAACTTCCTGTTAATGTTAAAAATCAAAGTCAGCCTTAAGATGACTTTCGTCAACATAGATTAAAAAGACATGAATCAAATATGAATCTGTTTTGTTAATTTTAAAAAATGAAGAAAGCCACAGGTATACAAGTTGTCCACTCATGAACTAAAGATCTTTCGTCCACCATTACTTTCCACATTGTTTTGGTGAAAAATATCTATAATGTTTTTAATTCATTAGGATATATGGTATAGGAACAAGCCTAAAGATCATATAAAAGAGGTGCATAACATAATAGGTCCTCTTACCTAATTTGTTATCCTAATGAAGTGTGGTTTTTCAAAGTATTTGTTTACATAGATATTACATTATTGAATTTGTAGATAGTTTGATGTTTGGAATTGTAGATTACTTTTACTTGCAAGAAAAGTTGATGAGCATCTTTGAAAAAAATAAGAGGCATAGCGTTACACAAATAACAATCCTGTGTCATGATACCTGTCAGTAACCACCAGGAGTGGTAGGGATTGTTTGCTTAGTTTTCTGCTAGAAGTATTGAACTACTCTTAAGAATCAGATATTTTATTGATGGAATCGAAATCCAGATTGTTTCCAACAGGGAAAGACAATAAAAGTAGTTAGATGGACTCTGTATAAATAAAAGATATAAATCTTAACCCTGACACTGTATTTATTGGTATAAACTTGAATAAATTGCATAATCTAAGCTCCATTTACTACCAATACAAACTTAGTTTTCAAATTTGCAAAATGGGAATAATAGCATCTACTTACTTCATCAAGGTTGTTGAATGGATTAAATGAAATTTTAACTGATTTTCTTTCTTTTTCATGAAAAATTAAATACCAAATGCCTTTAAAATCTGAACTATAATAACAGTGGTATAAAATAATAGTAATAAAAATAATTTACTTCTCTAAGGCACCACGTTTTATTCCAATTATACATCCTTGTTTTATTTTTTATATCGTACTGCAGTAAGAGGCCAAAATAGATTAAGTACAAAACAAAATAATAGAAAATAGAAAGCTCTGGAATTGTAGATTTTCATGCTTCTCTTTCTGGAAATATCAACTATATTCAAGCAGCATATAAAAACCAAAACAATGACAGTTTGCTTTTCCCTTCAGTCCATTTTACAGGAATGACAATTTTATGATGCCCTTTCTTGTGTCATGTGTACTCACAGGGATTGTTTTGTCTGGCTTGTTTGATTTTTGTTTCATTTTTGGTGCTGAGGACAGAACTCAAGCCTCATACTTGGTAGGCATATATTCTACCTTAATCTGTTAAAGGTAGTTCGTATAAACTGTCCACCATATTGCATGTGTGAAAACTAAAGTATAGCGGAGGCAAGAAAGGCTCAATCCAGCGAATAGGAATGTAAGAGAGGTTACTGAGACTTTTGCTCCCAGGCTCTCCATTCATGTTCTGCTCTGAGCTGTTGGCAACCAGCCCTCGGCAGCCATGTGCAGGAACAAATCTCTGCTCCCAGCTCTCCATATGAATATCCCTGGGCCTAGCTGGTAATGTTGGGAAATGCCAGTTGGGTTGAACACTTCCTGTATTTTTAGCTAAAAAAGTTTGGTTTCCATTTTTCTTAAATATAGGCCTTTATCTTATTCCAAGCCAACAAAAACTCACACGTAACAACTTTAACACTGCTTGTGGTAGAAGTCTGTTCTGTGAAGCTAAGTACGATAGCTTCAGTTGGATGCCTTGAAATAAAAGGTGAAAATGATGACACTGTTGTATCAAAGTTTCTGTCAATATAAAATTTGCATTTGAGTGTTTAAATTGGAAGTGAAATAGAGCCATATGTTTAGTTATTTTAAATTGGCATAATGTGGGCAAAAGGAACACTTTCATTCAGAATGTTTTAAATGTCTGCTGACCTTAGAATATAGGGTAAAACTATGGGATAATAATGTTTCTGAATTTTCTTGTTCTCAAAAGCTACCAAATGACCTAAATGGTGTTTTTTATTTCTCAGTCATATTAAAAAGCCCTTAGCACTTGAAAGAAAATATTATTTATTCTTTTACTCAGTTCAACTGTAGATTTAAAAAGTTCTATATTTCCTGAGCTGCAACTATCACTCATTTTAACTATCATTCCATTTCAACACAGGAACTCAGCTCTTATAAAACAGCTCCACTTGAAATGAAGAAACACATCTATGGTGTGGATATTTAGCCATTCTGCAACTTCGTGCACAGAAAAATGTTGGCTCTTCTTTCTCTTTTCTCTTCCTTTCTTTTTCCTTTATGTTTTCTGTTGTTTATCTATTGCCACCAACCTAGTTGAGGAAGAATGAAAATATGCCATCTAGTTATGCCAATTCATAATCAATAAAAAGCTAAACACTTAAGCAGAAAATACACCACAGATTTGTGCCTAGAGCAGCAGCTATTTTTACCCTGCCATCATCATCAGAAGCCATATTCTGACAGAAATTATTTGCTTGAAGCAGCCGTGATATATAAACCCTATGGGGTCTTGTGACTCAGATTTAGGAATATCAACCGTGGAGGGTCTAAAGGCATTGTGCATTAGTATGTATTGAGACCTCATTCCAGGTGGCAAGCAGCTGGACTTTAAAGGAAAAAAAAAATGAAACTTCCAAAATAAAACGTGAAGTGCTTGTTCCCAGGTGGTAAATGTTATATTTAATAGAATCATCTTCAAAATGTTCTAAATGAGACCAAAAGAGGAAGTTGTGCATATTTAATATATTTGTTTTGTATCTCTGCTAGTCCCTAGAATAATGAAATTCCTTAACTACTTCTCTTTAACTTGCATGAAGAAAGCACGGTATGTTGCTAAATCTCTTTTCAGCAGCTCTGCAGAGAAACAACTTTAATCCTTGTTAGAAAATTGCCGAGTCTGGGACTGACAAAGAGCTCATGCTTGTTCTATTGTTAGTGCTCCTGGGCCCCAAGAGCAGAGCCCTTTACAGCTGCGTGGATCCCGTCCGGCTCAGCTGCACTATTTAGGAGAGGAGGTTTGTCAATTTCTATTGACAATGGAGAGAGTTTTTCAGGGCCTGTAGCAGTGCTGACACAGTTGGGGATCAATGCCAGCCATTCAGGCTGCACCCTCTTTCATTGCTTTGGTTTGTTAATTCAAGACTAAAGGTCCGCTGAGGGGGTTCAGGGTGTTTAAGAAAGCTGATGAACTGTTTAAGAAAGCTGATGAACTGCAAGCGTTTATAGCCCTGGTGTGGCAATTTCCATAGTCAGTGGCAACTACTGGCACTGAGGGAGCTGTGTCCTTGTTGACCCTCTTGTTATTAAAAATGCACAAGGGCTGCGCTTCTCAATATTTCAACACTCTTTCATTGTCAATACCACCTTCTGAGCCCTTCAGCTTGTTGCTTGCTCTAAAGATCTTCTTAGATTGGGTTTGAAAACTTCACCTTAAACACTAGATTAGACTGATGTTCTGTTTTCCGTGCTCCTGTTGATTTGTTGAACCTTCCCAGGGCTGGAAAGCAAGTAGCAGCTTGATGGAGAGACGGGCTGCTAATATGATTTACCAGTCTACAGTCATGCACAATAAGTGTGAATAAATACAAGGGTCTCACAGAGTCAACCCTAGCCTTTCCTTCTCTTTTATTTTTGCTTTAAAGGAGAAATCTCAAGAAAATGAAATAATGCATGCCCTTATAGGAGCTGAATGAACCACAAAAAAGAATATTTTTTTAAAAAAACATTTTTTGTTACAAGAGTAGGTTGTTGTCATGGATTGATTTTTTTTAAGCCATAAAATATACAGTTACTGCTTAATTCCGGTGTAGACCAAAACAAAATCATAGCTAGGGCTTCAATGCAAGGATCAGCACCTTTCCCAGTCATCTCCTGAAAGGAAAAGCGAACGGTTAACTTCATCAAATTAACTTCTCCAAAATGAAAATGTATTTCCTAACACTCAGACTTTACTGCACATTCACCCTTCGCAAGCTTTTTTGTTTGTTTGATTGATATTGATTGATTGGGGAGGGGTAACGGGCTTGATTTGGTTTGGTGCAGGAAATGAAGCTAACCTTATTTTGACTCTTTTCTGAAAATGCAAAAAGAAATGGAACCTACTATATCTTCAGTGCTCTAAAGAAGGACATATTCACTCCAACTTGAGAAATAGGAAGGTGATAAAGGTTGCTGTTTGTTATCTTTGTGTGTCAGGAATGAAGAGCCTCCGTGGTTTCTTCCTGTACACGAAGCAGCGAAGTCTTTGGCTGGGTTTTCTTGCTAACCTCTTCTTAGTGACTATATAGGCTGAGCTCCAAGTATGCCACTGTTTTACCTGAATCATTTGCTCAATTTAGCTGCAGTTCTTCTTCATAGTGCCTTGACTTATTATTATATATTGTCATCTGATGGGACAATTTTTCTGAGAGCTTTCTATGTTGAATAATTTGCTTGCTTTCAAAGTAAGGTGATAGTAAAGTAGCTGGAACATTCCACTCAACCATAGTTTTCTTCACCTCTCTTTTTAGTAGTTAAGATTGTTTTGTTCCCAAATTCCTCTTCTTTTAATTTATAATTTGGGCACAGTGAGAAAGAAGTTAGATTAATAATTTTTGTGTTATATTAGATGTTCTTTCAATTATCATATAATCATAAGTACCACTTATACATAATGGAAAGTGAAGCTAAATTAATTTTAAATTATATAAAGATATTTTAAGAACATAAAGATGTAAAGATGGAGTAATTTTATGAAGTTATTTTCATTTTGCTCAAATTTATGCAATTTATGAATACAGTCACCACAGATTTGAACAGATTAAATGTTATGTTCTGCTATACTTTATATACCATATATTTTCTTTCCAATGAAACAGGAAAATTTTCTCTCTCGTACAGATTAACTACAATTTTTAAGATACGGATCCATTTTTGACATTTTAGCTTTTAGATAATCTGGAAGGTGGTATGGATGTGAAAGTCTTACTTCTTAACATTCACTTGGTATTTCCAACCTCCACCTGAGTGTTTACCTGTGTTAAAACAGAATTCAAGAATCTCAGGCCATACATAATTTTGAAAAATAAACATGGCATTGATGTTGGAAACTATTATATGTGTCCATAAAACATTTTGAGATTCAGTATGTCTACTGAGGAAATGAATTTACTAGCAGTTTATTTTTAAGAGATGTGTAGGTGCTTCTTTTTATAAATGTTATTTGATATTTTGAACTGTTTTAAAAATAAAGTATACACCAGGGAAGACAAAACTAGGTATGTAAATAAGATTTTTTTAAATCATGGTTTAAAACATGATATTGTCAATAAACCGCTTATTGATATTATTTATCTACTCATTGTAATGTGCTTATCTCACTGATTATATATGTTCAGTATAATGGAAAGTAGAAGTAAATGATGAAATAGGATGCTAATTCATTTTCAATTTCTACCTAAAATACCATCTATTATATGAAACTTTATTACAATGTTAATAAATATATCTCCAGATGAATTTTTAATTTATATCACTTAAAACTTCTCTTAGGAGTTAATGTCACTATTGTATTATACAGAAGAAAAATATTTCAGAATTTTTTCTGTGTTTGAATAACTAAACCAGGCACATGCAGGCACACACGTGATCTGACACTATATATAGAGAAACAAGGCACAAAATCCCTTCTTTTTCAGAAAATCATCATATCCTAAGTGCTGAATGGATGGTAATGTTGCTCACTCTTTCTGAGTGAGTAACATTATCCTCACAATATTACCAAAACCTAGCTCTGTAACCCAATCACCAAACCCTTTCAAATATCACCACTAATTGCCTTTATTTTTAAATAAGCAACGAAAGTTCTCTTTTTTTTCTTTTTCTCATACAAATTATATAGGAACAGGAAATTCCCTTGAGAGTTTCAAACCTGTGATGAGCAGAAACAAAACTGATCCCTTCATAAACATCTAGAAAGTGAAAGGGATTCTTTTAAAATCTGGCAAGCTAACATTCATTTTGTGATCCTCATAAGGTACCTTAGTTGAGGTGGTTTTAAAACATCTTGGCAAATTCTTAGCTGAAAGTAGATGAAGGTGTGATTGAAGATTACTGTTTAGTAAGCTGTGAATATTGTTTACCGTTCTTGTAAAATGTTATTTCTGCGTATTGACTACATGGCTTAGCTTATAACACACCTACTTTTTGATTTTTTTTTAACCTGACATGTGGGCTAATAAGAAATGTTCCTTTGAAAATAATTTACCTGTTTCTTTTCCCCCTGCTGCTTGGCCATCCACTCATTCCCATAATATGTATTTAGTACCCATTGTTACTCATAAATTGCAAAACAAGCCACTAGGCTACAGAGTGCAAAAACACTGTTTCTCATGAATATGTTACAGCTGAAAAAAAAACTGTAATGCTAATTCCTGTTAAGAACAGCCTAGGTCAATTTAGCAGATTTTCTAGCAAAACATACAATTCTGTTAACAGGAAATTATAGCGTTATTGACTTCAAGTGCTGATCTGTGGTCATTTCAGAGTGTTTCATTACCCCCTCATTACTGAATCTGTTAAATGAATACTACAGAGATGGTTTTCTTTCTTTCTTTTTGTTCTATGCTCTACCCCCATCCTGCTCTCCAGCAATGGTACAGCAATTCCATGAAAGTCATTTGCGTGTGGTTGGCTGATAGACTAGACCTCCAGCTTCATATTTACCAACTGAAGACGCTCATCAAGATTGTGAAGGTAAACAAAATGTGTTTTAATATGAATCACCCATCAAGATATGATGAATAATAGTGAGATACTGTCATATAAAATATAAAGCATGGTGACCTAACTGAGTAAATGGGGACTTAAAAACTTAGTTTCCATTTTTACTAAGACATTAATATAAACATGATTTTTAAAAATCTTTTTTGTCCTAATAAATATTTGTTTTTGGATAATCACATTTTAAGCTACTGTACATGATTAAATCCCCTAGCATAGTTACTTGAATGCACTGGATCAAGAATAAAGTATTTTCCCATTATTCGTATACCCCATGTTTATTAGGATCATGAATCACTTCAAGTGCCTTTGAATTTTATTTGCCAGTAGAATAAGGAGTATCTGTTTGTTTTATTATACAAAAGTAATACAGTGTTACTGCCCAAATTCCTTTGAAAGTCTGTTCAGTTTAAGTATTAGAGGCTTTCCCAAATTTATCACAGGAGTCATAGAAGTTCAATACGTCATTTTGATTAATGCTCTTCAAAAGGAAGAGTTACAATATGCATTTACTATTTGATGAGTTGATTATTTAAGATATACAGGTTATATTTAATATAATTTTTCTTTTTTTCAAATTTTTATTATCAAACCGATGTACAGAGAGGCTACAGTTTCATACATTAGGCATTGGGTACATTTCTTGTACTGTTTGTTACCTCGTCCCTCCTCCCCCCCTCCCTCCTCCCCCTTTCCCTTTCCCCCCATGAGTTGTTCAGTTCACTTACACCAGTTTTGCAAGTATTGCTTTTGTAGGTGTTTGTCTTTTTTTACCCTGTGTCTCTCAATTTTGGTATTCCCTTTCAATTTCATAGTTCTAATACCAGTATACACGGTTTCCAATATACTCAGATAAGATTACAGAGATAGTGTAGGTCCAACCACAGGAAGGTGATACAAGAACATATACACAATGGAATTTTATGCCTCTATCAGAAAGTATGACCTTGCCCCATTTGTAAGGAAATGGAAGGACTTGGAAAAAAAATTATACTAAGTGAAGTGAGCCAAACCCAAAGAAACATGGACTCTATGGTCTCTCTTATTGGGAATAATTAGTACAGGTTTAGGCAAGTCACAGCAGAGGATCACAGGAGCCCAATAGCTATACCCTTATGAACACATAAGATGATGCTAAGTGAAATGAACTCCATGTTAAGGAAACTATTGTTATATCACAGTTGTAACTACTTTCAACGTCCCATGTGTATCTGTAGCTTCTATTATTGATTATGTTAGTATAATTTTTCACACTGCAAATTTTAGTGGAAGCAAAAGTGTACCAGAGTTCAACTTTTCTTAAAAATAATGAACAGAAATTCTAGATTATAGCTGAGATACCTGCTGTCTGCAAGCTATTAAAAATCAATTGTTCCTTTAAACAGAAACTCTTAACTTCCATGTTAGCAGTTAATTAATGATGCACATATATGTGCACATATGTGTAGTGCATACTCATATCTTATACATGTGTCTACACACACATACACATATATCTACATACATACATACAGGGTTCTCAAAGTGCCATTCCTGACCTGTATTTCAAGCACCATTAAAAGAGCTGTAAGTTCTTGGGTAACACTCCATACCTAAGGAATCAGGAACTGAGAACGACATCCCCTCCCCCCATATGTATAATAAGAGTCCTCCAAAGGATTTTAAAACACACTAAAGTTTGTAAAGAGCTACTGTATTCTCATTTAAAAGACATTCTATCTTCATTTAAATAGTTCCAACACTCTTGTGAAGTCTAATTTAAATACTAATTCTTTTGTGCTAGACACTTAGGTTAGCACAAGTTAGAAAGAAACCACAAATAGGAATGTTCTATTCCAAAGTCAGAAATCAACAAATCTTCTGCCTTATACAACCAGACGTATAAGTCACAATAATGGTCATCTGGATCAGTCATCAATGTTAGTAAAATTATTCCACAGAATTTTGATACTTAGCTATCATAAGCAAAATATTCCTGATCTAGAACAGTTTCTCATGAAGTATTATTTATTTTTATAAAGAAATTATTAATGTAACTTTAATAACTTCCAAGTTAAAGTTTTCATAAGGGGAGAAGAAGATTTTGTGTTGGCCTTTCATATGTGTGCATCTGTACTCTGATTCACGAATTAGCTGCTCACCTTTACCATCAGCCATCTTTCCAAGCTGATGTCTACATTGTTTTAGATATCAAAAGTTACATATTACTTAACAGACATCAAGCTCTTTTTTGGCTTTTAAGATTAAAATTCCCATTCTTAAACTTGCTCATCATTTATTTCGTTAGTTATTCATTTCTTATAGTCACATGTCTTTATAGTTAATGATCAAGCACTAATGATGAAAGCATACAGCCTGACTATACTGAATGATAATATACGTAAATAAAATTTGATAAGAGAATATATTTTAGGTATTCTGACCAGTAAATATTTTAGTAGAAACAATTCATATTTTTTAATTTTGCCTTGACAATTTTGTATTCTAATCCAATCAGTTTATCTTAAAATAGCATCCACTATGAATATCAGTAGTCAAGATAAATATGAAATTAAATTTGATAACTAAATTTGGATGTTTTTTATTTTTTTTTTTTTGGTTTTTTGTTTTTTGCCAGTCCTGGGCCTTGTACTCAGGGCCTGAGCACTGTGTCCTTGGCTTCTTTTTGCTCAAGGCTAGCACACTGCCATTGAGCAACAGCGCCCCTTCTGGCCGTTTTCTATATATGTGGTGCTGGGGAATTGAACCCAGGGCTTCATGTATATGAGGCAAGCACTCTTGCCACTAGGCCATATCCCCAGCCGTGATAACTAAATTTGACTTTTTGTTATTTACTGTTCCAAAGAAAGTCCCCAAACTCAGCCATCGCTTTCTTGAACTGATACATTTACTGAAACCATAGGGTTCTACTTAATGATCTAAAAATGATTATTTTTACGATGAAAATCAGGGAAAATTAGCCACTTAATGTTTTGATTGTTTTTTTTCTACTTTGAATATAAACAGAATTTATGAACTTCATACACAAATTTATCAGTTCTTCAGAACCAGACAGTATAGGTTATGCAGTGATCATTTCCCAGTGATTTATTAAGAAGCTATTAAATAACACGTGTTTCGAATTGTGAAAACCCATAAGTAGCCCTTCCTTCCATGCAGATCACTTGGATTCTACCTGCTTTTTATAGCAGAGATTTGCATTTAGATCCACGATCTAAGCTACTGAATCCACTCCAGTTTTAGTTATTACTACTCACAGGCATTAATCTTCTTCTTTTGTCCATTGAGGTCAAACATCAAAATCCATATAACAGTCAACTATACCCTACAAAGATATACACACACACACACACACACACACACACACACTCACACACACACACTGGATCATTCATACTGCTGATTTTTTTTTAATTAAAAAGACAGTCCCAATAAGAGTTGTATACAAAGTTCAGGTCTATATAGTTTTCTTGAGTGTGAGAAATTTTACCATGAAAACAATTTATTTGAAATGAGGAAAAATAGAATTCCCCTGAATGATCAAAATGGCTATTAGACTTATATTCTCCCCATGGATCATAAGACATTTGAAAAAGTTAACATCAATCAACTCTTTTGCTAAGTCAAGTAAGTAATTCCAGTGACCAAGTGGTTGGTCTTAAAAGCCAACCAGTGCGGATATGCAAGTGTCTATAACATTATACAAAAGAGGGAGAAAGATTACAAGGATATATTTGCCTTGTCCCTCACTGAACTAGTTGTTGCTTGCAAAAGTAGTCTGTCTGCTATACAAATTGGAAAACATTTGGGACTGCAAATCCATGATTCGAATGAGTCATAGCAAACTTATGGATAATTAAGTATAAGGAAAGTCAATCCATTTACTAAAAATGGTGAACTCAGAAACTCAATTATATGATTGTCTGTGGAACAATACTAGGGTTATATCAGATGTGAGTATTTTTTGTGCTCAGTGTATTTTAAATCTAATTATAAGGCAATAACAGACTTGAGCACTCATCTTTTTGATAACAATGACATGTATATAAGTTACCTGGACCCTTTAGATTGCTTCCCTGGTTTTAACATGAATTACTATGAATTTTCGTGTTATGACCAAACTATGACTCCCCTAGTCAAAGCAAGTTATTAATCAGAATAAGCTATGAGTTTATCACAAAATTCGTATTCATCTTTCAAAGGAAATAAGGGGGTCATGGGGATCATATGCTTCAAAATAAACTGTTAAATTTTAAGTGAAAAGGGAGTTAGTCCTTTAAGAAAAAAAAAAAGTACTTTGTAAATCTAACTTGTTGTGGAGACATTGGCCCCTGATACTGTGAAGTACTTCTCAGAGTTCAATTTACTTAGACAATTTTCTCCTATGAATTGTCTTTACATTACTATTACCCAAGTGAAGAAACATATCATCTTTTACTCTTACTACTCTCCTAAGACTTCTGTGAGTGGGAGTGATGTCATAGGTATAAATCAGATGGGAAAAGACAGAAAGATAATTGTAAAATTCTCTGTTTCCACTACCTCGGAATGGTTCTAATTTCTCCATAGGTAGTTACTAGAGACAAGGAAATGTTTAATGAAGGGATTAAGATGCACTTCCTAATTCACATGATGATTACCTTTAGTGCAAATGTCCGAATGCCTTGATTGTTTTGTGAATGTTATACTAGAAGTGTTTTGAACCTGCCTGCTGTTTGCAATAAAGTCAAGCATCCTTACTGTTAATTTCCAGCTACTAGACTTATGACATTAGCTACTTATTTGATTTATAATATTAGCTTCTTATTTCATCTGTTAAGTGCAAACAAGACTGTAGCTACCAGACATCACATAGAGTAATGGTATACTGACATTGCTGATACATTGTGCAATCTATTGGTGTCTAACCATTTGGTAATTTAAATCTAACATAGGACAGTTGCAGATTTAAAAAGTAAACATAAAGAAAGCTGTAGAAGAATATGCATATGAAGTGCACTAGGTTTTTGTTGAGTTATAAGAATAAGATTACAATAACAAGTTTGACAAGAAATGTACTCACTGCCTTACATATGTAATTGTAACCCCTCTGTACATCACCTTGACAATAAAATTAAATTTAAAAAAGAATCTCTCCAAGAAACAACACTATCATAGTTGTTGTTTTGTTTTTATGTGTGAGAATGTGGTTTTGGATTTGAAATTAGGGCCTAGGCACTGACTGTCCCTGAGCTTTTGTGCTCCAGGCTAGCACTCTACCATTGAGCCACAGTTCCACTTCCACTTTTTTTCTGTGATTAATTGGCGGTAAGTGTCTGACTGACTCTCCTGCCCAGGCTGGCTTTGAATCACAATCCTCACATCTCAGCCTTGTGAGTGTGTGTGTGTGTGTGTGTGTGTGTGTGTGTGTGTATCCAACATACAAATTATAACTTAAGGTTTTACAAAAATGAAAATATTTGTTTTATTACCCTATCTATAGAAGCTTATCACCAGAACTTGACACTTTCCATTTGAAGGGAATTCCAAATGAGAACAAATTTCTCATAGAAATTCATCCCATAGTACAAGTAAATACATTTATAATTCAAAAATGCTTAAAGTATTTCTTGTACTAGAAATAGGATTAGTCCGCTGTTTAGTACACCTGCTTAAAGTTAATGTATTTTTTGAAATGAAATATATTTTTCGGTGTTAAAGCCTTCTCTAGTGAAAAACTAAAAATGCCACATTAAAAATGTATTTAAAAAATGTTATCTTTGCTACAGTTTATTCAGATAGTAAATTTTGCGCAATTAGTAAAGTTTTATGGAAGGGAATTAATTTGTTATCCAAAAGTAACAACACATTGAGTTTCATGGTGATTGTAGTTTGACTAGGACTGTCCAATGTCACTTATTCAATTTTCTCTCCAGAAATACACCAGCAGGGTGATTGACATAAGCAGCCACAGTCTGAATCCATTAGTGCATGCCCAAAGATGACTTTCCAAATGCCAGCTGTGGGAACTGAGTTGTGCCACAAGTGGTAGAGCACTTGCCTAACAGACATGAGACCCTGCGTTCAGTCCTTAGTATAACTTTAAAAAGAAAGCCCACAGAAATGGAAGGGCAAAGGGTGAACAAATGCAGTAATGGGACTCACTGGACACTCTGTGGAAAATGAACTATACAACTGTGGGTGAGGATAGGAGGGGAAAACTGGGAGAGAGCAAGGGAAAGGGTGACATTGTCCAAATATAAAAGTGTATGCTTTACCTGACTTATGTAACTGCACCCCCTTTGTACATCACTTTTATACTAACAATAACACTTATAATTGAAAATCAATGGTAAAAGCCAAATGAATACATATGCCTGTATGTATAGACACACAGCCATATATTCATGCACATAATCCCTTTTTTTTTTTTTTTTTTGCCAGTTCTGGGGCTTGGACTCAGGGCCTGAGCACTGTCCCTGGCTTCTTTATTCTCAAGGCTAGCACTCTACCACTTGAGCCACAGTGCCACTTCTGGCCTTTTCTATATATGTGGTGCTGAGGAATCGAACCCAGAGCTTCATGTATACAAGGCAAGCACTCTTGCCACTAAGCCATATTCCCAGCCCTCATGCACATAATCTAGTTACCTATGAAATTCTTTCTTCTTCTTCCAGAAAACATACAGAGATTTCCGACTGCAGGGTGTGCTAGAAGGAACACTAAACAGTAAGACATACGATACTCTGCACAGACGTTTAACTGTGGAGGAGGCCACGGCCTCTGTCTCAGAAGGAGGAGGACTTCAGGGTATCACTATGAAGGACAGTGATGAAGAAGAAGAAGGCTGATGACACACAATTCTGGAAAAGGAAGGAGGACTTTCAAACCATCATTTTGTGTTCCTTGTCATTGTAATTATATGTAACTGCCATAGCCAAAAAAAACAAAACAAGATGCTTGTATTTCTTTAGGAAGTAAACTTGAAGATATAGTCAAAGGGCAAAATGCCAAATATTTTTCTGGAAGATCATCCTCTTTTGTGTAATTTGCCTAAAATGAACTTTGGCTCCATTTATAATTAGAAGACAAACTTCCCCTTATGATCTTTCTTTTTATTTATTTTTTAGCAGAGTTGATCTTTTTTTTCCTCAGCCATATCAAACTGATTGTCCTTTGTGTATTTTCCATGATAATACATTGTGAGAAAACAGTAAATTGCCCATCACTGCACCAACTCTATTGTACCTATGTTAAAATGCTGTGTACCTTGCTGTTATAATGTATGCCCCAGATCTGTTTCGTAGTTAATTTGCCAGTGTTGTGATGTGTGTAATAAATTTAACCGTGGGTTTTATTAACCCAGATTGTACTGCAGGTATAATTCTGGGTGTAAAGGACATCTAACCCCAAATATAAACTAGATTATCCAATGGGTTTGTTTGTGTCTTGTTCTATTCTGACCATCTTTCAAGTGTAAGAAATCCCAGGGTGTGCTTCCATCAATATGCCATGTTGTACTTCGAAGTGTAACAGCTTGCAGGCAATAAAAATCCATTTGGCCATAACAACTTCTGTATGTAGTAGACTTATACAGACTAAATGCAGTAAAAGATACTTGCGTAATTTCAAACTTACCAACTGTCTGGCTGTGGTTTTTGTTTGTTTGTTTTATTTTGTGGTATTGAGTTTTCAACTAAACATTTAGAAGTTATGAACATTGTATTTTATACCTACTATGCTCACAGCTTCATTAAAAGAATTACTATAGAAAATGTCCATTTCAATGGAAGTATTAATGCCATACTCAACAAGTGTTCATTATTAAATATTAATAATAAATGTTAAGTAATATTAACAGTTTTAATAATGTTAGCAATGTTTTATAGCTAA
This sequence comes from Perognathus longimembris pacificus, assembly GCF_023159225.1. Classification (NCBI taxonomy): domain Eukaryota; kingdom Metazoa; phylum Chordata; class Mammalia; order Rodentia; family Heteromyidae; genus Perognathus; species Perognathus longimembris. The sequence continues at coordinate 130,635,668 of NC_063162.1, read as the reverse complement.
ATGGGACTAGTAGTGGTGACTCTCCCAAATGTATTCTTGTTAGCATTTTGAAAGGTAAACTTCACTCTTTGTAATCTATCAGTGTTTATATTTTCTTCCTAAAATATACTGTCATATTGTGCTACTGCACTCATATACTTGTTCATTCACTTGTTCTCCCTTTCTCTGTAGGAGAGACAAACTCTACCACATTTCTGGGAGCAATGAATATCTTCCCTTCCTTTATTATCCATCCTCACACCCAGTACCCTTTTCTTCCAGTCATGCTACCCTGAACTCCATAATGCCACCATCCCCAGTCTCATGGACTTTTCTGCTCAGGCTGGCTTCAAACCATGATCCTCAGATCTCAGTCTCCAGAGTAGCTAGTATTACAGCTGTGTAGGCTGCAGGCACTTTGTTTTTTTTTTTTTTCATGGAGGATTAAACATACTAAGAACATAATCTATCACTGAACTACTCCCCCCTTCCTTTCCTTTGAATGACATAATTTATATCAGTGTGACTGATTCATGTTCTTCTAAATGTTCATAACTGATGATCATCCCTCACCATTTACTCAGCTGGAATTCTTTTTTGTTTGTTTGTTTGTGGTGGAACAGAACTCAGGCTTGAACACAGAACCTGGACAGTGTCCCTTAGCTTTTTTTTTTTTTTTTTTTTTTTTTTGCTAAAGGCTAATGCTCTATCACTTGAGCCATTGCTCTGCTTCTGGCTTTGTTTCTGGTTACGTGGGAATAAGAGTCTCACAGACTATTCCGCAAGTGCTGGCTTCATACTGCAGTCTTCAGATGTCAGCCTTCTGCATAGCTAGGGTTATAGGGATGAACTACAAATGTGTGGCAAAAATTCTTTCTTTTTTCAGAGGAGTATTTTCTCAAGGAAACAGTGCAGTTGAGAAATAAAGGAAATTCAGAGAAGCAGGCAAACGATTTGATGCCAGGAGAACCAAAATATTTGGGCTGTCCTTCCTGTTTGTCTTATCACTGGCCCCCTAGGCTGATCTACCTCTTGGAGCCCAGATTCTAATGTTCTCAGCTCCCACCTTCTACACTTTTACATTCACAGCCCCGTTCCCTGCCTCCCACCACAGGCATCTTCAACAAGGATAAGAGAAGTAGAACACAGGCCAGGGAGCTAGTCACAGTTTTTTATGACTACCTGTAGTAACCATTGGGTCGTGAAAAGGTATGTGAGGAAAATTTTATAAAAAAAAAAACAGCTTGGGGCTCTTTAACTACAAATTGCTTTGAAATAACTTAATAATTGTTAATTTGCATGTGAAACCACTAGGATGAACTTCCAAGCATCTGTCTATTTAAGGAAGCCAACTTTTTCATAGCAGTATTCTTTAAAAACTGAAGAAGCAAAGGAAGAACCTTACAAATTTTAAAGATTTTTAAAAATTTGTTTCTATATATCCCACCCTGGGGCTTGAACTGAAAATCTGAGTGCTGTCCCTAAGTTTTTGTGCTCAAGTTTAGCTCTCTATCACTTAAGCCATAGCTCTACTTCTGATGTTTTAGTGGTTATTGAAGGTAACAGTCTCAAGGACTTCCCTTCCTTGGCTGGCTTTGAACCACTGAAATCTTCAGATCTAAGACTCCCGAGTAGCTAGGACTGATTGCAGGCTACTAAAGCTGGGCCAACTAGTTAATTTTTTATTGATATATTTTACTTTGTGTGATTATTAGTGTGTGCATGTGTGCCAATCCTGGGATTGAACTCATGGCCCTGAATGCAGTCTCTGAGCTTTTTTTTTTTTTTTTTTTTTTTTTTTGTTGTTGTTGTTCAGGGCTAGTGCTCTGCCACTTGAGGCACAACTCCACTTCAAAATCATTTTTTTAATCATTCAATTCGGTATACTCTCCTAAATGCATTTGGGAAATGATAAGAATGACATTCTTTGGACAGTTTGGTATGTGAGGTACTGCAGGGGAAGATAACGAAAAGCACCTAAAGTCCAACCAGAGTAGGTTTATTAAGTAATCTATCTGCAAGGAAAGTTTCTCCAAAGACTTGAAGAAAAATAGCAGTAATGCCTTTTACCGGAAAGAAAAAGCACCACACGGAGCTCAGTGGGTTGTTCTTGCATTCATGTGTTTTTCCACTTGAATTCCCTTTAGTCTTTACTCATTGTGCTTTGCTCAGGGGAAGGGATTTTCTGCTACTTTTGTAAGAAACGCCCCTGCAAAGTGTCTTGGGGCTCTAGTCCACCCCCAGTTCTCACCCTCGGGGGCGGGTACTAAGTTCAGCCGCACCTTCGTGATTGAGCTGAACCGAGGTCACCCAGCCCAGCCCTAGCTGCTCCGCGCCCTGAAACCCTTCCTGCTACTGAAGTTTGCATCCCAAGAGAGATTCGCCAGGAGAAACCCTGCCGGGACATCGGGATGCGAGAAACTGATAGCGGAGTAGCAATCTCGTCCTAAATTCCCAGGATCCTGGCGCCCAGGAGCGCAGCCCACGGGCCTTTCGGGACAGATCCGTCCCGAATTTGGTAGCAGGACCCAATGGCGGGAGATGAGCTCCAGCGCTAGGTCGCTTTCGTTAATTATTCCCCAAACCGAAAATGGAAATTTCCCGCTCTGGGTCCCTAGAGGGAGGCTACGGATGGATGTTCGGGAGAGGTGGATGCGTGGCTGGCGGTGCGCGGGTGCACCGCCCCCACCCCGGCTGGCCGCCGCGCGCTCTCCGCAGCTACTCCCAAGCCCGCGCCTGCGGCGCCGAGCCCGCCGCACTACCTCTGGCTCTGGGCAGAATTTGGAGGCCGGCACGGAGACGAGGTAGCCACTGGAAGTTCATTTCCCTTCAAGTGCTACTCGCTGGAATCTTCGGGAAATAACTTCGTCTGGTTGGCCTTGGAAATTGGCTGCAAGTGGGGTCGCGTCCACCCGTCTAGCAAAGCCGGAGTGGTCCAGTGTGTCTGGAAATAGAAGCAGCCACGAAATTCGTACCCAGCTCTGAACACGGCTCTCCCTGGATCATCCCCACTGTCCTAATACGGGGTGTGGAGCTCCCTTAACATGCTTTCCACTAAGACACTGATTGCGGTGATTAAAGCAGTGGAAGCCACATCTAGGCTGGGTGCAAATCTAGGCTCGAGCGGAGCCTAGATTCCAAAGTCACGAGAGTCAGCCTCACAGGGACTCTATGCCAAGTAGGTGATGGTTTTCAGGGAGAAGTGGAGGCTGGAATGTAAGCACTTACTATCAAGACCGGAGGAGAGGAAAGGGAAACTTGATCTGTTCCAAAATAAAGAGTTAAAGCACCACCCCCAAAATGGGTGCCTCATCTTGACATCAGCTTGGGCCACGGCGAAGGGTTCACAGAGTCAAAGAAATCTGTGTCTGAAAATCTGTGTCTGAAACAGCCACACCTAAGCCATGTAATTGACCACTATGACCTTGGTGCTGGTCTCTTAAACTGTCTGTAAAATGGACACTTAGTTAGAAAAATCGCTGTAATGATTAAATACATGAATTGAGTTATGGTCAATAAGTCTTTCTTATAGTGTTAAACCACTAGCCACACAGCCAGTCTTTCTGGGGTTGACACTGGATCCTTTTTGGTTCATAGCACCGAGAATCTCCAGCCCCACCCCCAGTATGTCGGTGAACTGACTAGAATCAGGCAGTTCCTGGGCTATCTAGAAGCTGGGTGGGCGGTAAGGAGGAAAGGGGGATGGGCCAGCTGACTCCGGTCTTCTGAATGAAGGCCCTTGCCATAGCAGCCCCTGAATCTGCTGAAGCAGGGAAGGCAGGCAGCTGGAGAGGGATGCATCGCCCTTGGGGATGGTAGTGAAAGTGAGATAAGATGAGTCTGTGGCCCATGCATGAAGTTCAAGAGAATGGAAAGAATACGATGTTCATGAACATTTTTCAAGGTATAAGGGGGCCTGGAATGGTATCCTACAGCCCCAAACAGGAGAAAGTACTGTACTTGGAAACTGGGAGGCTCCAGAGTGGAGAAAAAGCGGCCTCAGGACCCAATGTTGGTCCCAACAAGAAAGCATTAAAAAGATTTGGCCAGAAAGGAGTTGGGGGGAGGGGTTGCTGAACACAAGTCCTTCTAGGGTGCAAGAAAAACTCAAACCTCTCTGAGGCCCAGTTCAGTACAAAGGGTGAGTCCCAGTATGATCTTCTAAACATCTTGGGAATTAGGAGCTCTGCTGTTGCTGGGCACCGCACTAAATGGGTTTGAAGAGGCAGAAACTGAACATGGGTAGGAAAGGAAACTACAGTGCTCAGTATTTGGCCAAGACTGGAACTATTGTTTTACACTGAATGTTAGTCTCCACCTTCGTCATTACCTTTTAAGTGGCCAACCAAGAGCTTTTGAATTCTAGATGAAGGGGCTTAATACTACCAAGTTTTCAAGCTCCCTGTATCTTGTTATTAAATCAGATTGTGGTATTTGTGTGCTTATTTGTGAGTGACGGGAAAGAAAATTCACAAATAAATACCTTAGACTCAGGTCTCCCTCCACATTGTTGCCCCAAGATCAGTGATGGTCACTTTCAAAAGGCAGTGAAGAGCTGATAGTTAAATGAGCAGCTGATTTCAAAGCCCATGGGATACAGTGGGTATTCTTCATGCCTATGTTTGCTTACAGAGATTTTATGCTTAGATAAACATCAGTACATCGTGGTGTAAAAACTGAAAGTGGAAAATCAAGTTGTTTTCTTTGTATCTGAAAATTAAGTCTTATTTGCCTTTCGGAAGTACTTTTTTCCTCTTCACCCACATGTACTATCTCTCCTGAGTGTGACTGAAGGAAAAAAAACTTTAATCAGATATTAAAGTTTATTCTTCAGGGCATTTCCTAAACATGCCATTAACCAATATTAATTTTGCTTTGGAATAAACTTAGGTAGAGAGGTAGAAAAGATTTCCTTTAAAAAGGTCACACAGTAAAAGGTCAGAACACAGTATGACTGGAGCTCAAAAAAAAAAAAAATAGGAAAGTTTAGCCGGTGAGGGGGTAAGGATGAGGCTTTTCTGCTAGGTCTTTCTATCTAGATAGCCTGGTTGAGAGTTATTGTATTGAAGGAATTCACTCATTGTCATTTATTCAAGCTACAGATTTTTTTCTGTGTGTCCATTTGTGATTACAGGATGTGTTATTTTATAAGACTAATTTTTAAAATGCACAATTACTTCATAAGAGATAAAAACTGCTTTAATCAAATAATTTTTTAGTCAAACTAAGCATTTGTGAAGGTTAGTTGCTGAATCTACAGAAGAAGTGTTCCTGGAGAAGGCAGGACTAAAGCTGAGCACCCCTCCCACCTACTGCAGGCTTCTAAGGACAAGTTAAGTAGTTCAGGTGGCAGAAAAAAAAATCATCTAGCAAATGCGATTTTGCCATGTCTTTTAACACTTCCATATATTTGACCTAAAAACCTCTTATTGAGTTGGTTGTTTTTAAATTCATTTGCCTGGAGTTTTTGGAAATGTTTATAGCTAACTTTTTAAACCAGTTCATAGCTTTCATGTGCAAATGTAGTTTGCTTATAAAAATCTTTTTTCAAGGTTCCTAAGAATGAGGAGAGGTTTGACTAAGTCCCATCTTACAGGGGGGAAAAATAGAGCAAAGGGGAAACCACCAATATCCATTCATGAACAAACTAGTTGTGTGGCCTGGGTGCTAGAAGGTCAAAAATTGGAATCTTTTTTTTTTTTTTCCCTAGTGCCCAACACTCCAGGGAGACATGAGAACTTAGGAAGAACTTTCTTTGAAAGAAAGAAAGGTCATTCTTGATTTTAACCCATCATTGAATAATACAGTATTAAAGGGAGTAGGGAACAGGAGGAGAAAAAGACAATGTATCTTGTGTTTAATTTTTAGTGGCAGGAACTGAAGTAAGCTATGGGCAGAATCCATTGAGTATATTTGGAGGAAAAAGAAAACCAAATTCTTCTCAATTTATATTCCCCACTTACACAGTTGATAATTGAAAACTAGTGTCAAATAATAGCTGTGTATTACAGATAGATACGATTGACCGTAGAGAATATTGCCAATTCTGCATATATACTTTCCAGGGAAAAGATAGCAGTAAAACACAGGAGGCAGAGAATAGGGGAGGAGACCCTTTCTTGTTTTCCATTTTCCAGTGACCAGGACTCTGACATTTAAAGAAAAAGAGGGGAGACCTCAGTGGTATATTCTTAAGTTTTTGAGCTTGTGACGGGATAGAGATGCATGCAAATAGACCTCTGGGATTTAAATTGCTGATGGTATTTGTGTCAAAGGCAGGAGGAAAAATAAAAAACAAAAACACTTGTTTAGAAAGCACGGGAAGCAATCATGTGCATTTTGTACCTTCTAGTCCCACTTTCTTTCCCGTATTTGAACTGGCAATTTGGAGCCCTGTCGACAGAGGAATCCCTCCTTTGGGAGACTGAGAGCCTCACTTACTTAGGAAAATAGTAAATTGGAATTTCTTATTAATAATGAAGGGTAACTACTTTTAATAAACAAAACCTTGTCAGATAAATGAAAGGAGGATACGCCTTCCGAAAAGTGGGAGACCCAATTACTACCCATGCTTGCTACGTTTGGTAGACAGCATATGCTTTTAATCTATTTTAAAACATACACACCACTCTTGCAGTCACTTAGAAATCTAAATCAGAGCCATTAAAGCCAATTTTTGTCTCTCCCTCTTTTCTCCACTGATCCTTTCCTTTCAACAGTGGTGTGAAAGTTCAGATATTCTCCGTCTTGAGTTAAAAAAAAAAAAACAACAAACCAACAACAACTCTGAAAAAGCAGCTCATGTGCCAACACCGGGAACATATCCAGGTTCGTGGTGCGAAAATGGAATATGTGCTGTTGAATTATTATTTTTGTCCTTTAGGTTTACATCTACGCCCTTGTATTATGTAAATTTCTGAGAAGCTGTGAATCGCAGGGTTAGGTAGAGAAGGCTTCCCCCTCCTTACTGCCTTTCCAAGCTAAGGAGCCGACCTTTTTCTGTCTCTGAATGATGCACAGCCTTGTGCGTTTCTCCCAGCTTTTTTTTTTTTTTTTTTTTTTTTTTAATTTAGGCACAACTTCCCTTCCCACCCTCGACCCAGCCAGCCTTGCTGGGGCCAGATGCTGCTGCCCGGGCCGGGGGCGTCAGCGCCCGCCGCATCCGTGACGTCACTCGGCCAACCCCTCGAGGTCACCTTGGGCGTGGGCAATGCTGCTCCCGCGTTTCCTGCGTCAACACACCGACGCGGGGCCTTTATTTAGACTTCGGGGTGTCTCCAGTACCCTCTTCCTCGGTGAGCCTCGTGGAGCTCACGGCCCCAGGGCTACTGAAATTCAAAGAAACTACCGAACTCAAGAGAGATCGTGGAGAGAGAACATGGAAACTAACTTCCACATTAATTCAAACGCAGGAAGCAATATGTTAAATTAATTCCTTAAGCTCCTACTTAGCCTCTTTCTTCTTGGGATTTTTCTCAACATGCAAATTATCATTATACTCGGGAAGCACAACACTCGAGGAGAGGATGTGATCTGGGAGAGGTGTAAGGGGGCAAGGGGAGGCGGGAATACCAGAAAGATACCAGAAAAGTACCCACCTTCACCCAGAAAAGGAGAGCCGGACGGGCCAGGAGTGGCCCGGTGGTGAGGGCTTCTCGCCCCCTGGTATCCGAATAGGGCTTCCCCGGGAAAACTCAGATATCTGTAGGACATATGGAAGGGCGAAGCCTTGAGGGTACAGTAGAAAGGAAGTTCTGGGGACTGGGGAATCTAGTTAGGAAATTCTCGCTCTTTCCCCAGACCCTGAGAGAACACAGGGCTCCCCCCACACCACCCCTTACTTTGAACAGATTTGCCTGGAGCGGAGGTGAGAAATACACAAGACAGCGCACTCAGGAAAGGGCTGGGATGGGCAACTTGTATCCTTTCACGGCCAGGCCGTTTTCTTTCACCTGACCTGGAGATTCCATGATCCTGCAGTTAGTCCCTAAGTCGCCAAAGCAAAGCTATTGGAGAATGTTCTGTCCCCCATTTTTTTCCCTCCCAAACAGAAGCTCCCTCTCCCTCTCCCCCATCAGTTACTTGCTCTCTTAAGCCCCATCTGGGCGCCCCCTCCCGAAACTTTGGAGCCTCCCTCACCTTCTCTAAACCGGGAGGGGTGGGACCGCTCCAGGACCTGCGGGGACACCGAGCGGGAAGGGAGGGGCGCGATCTCGCCCCGGGAAGAGGGCGACGGGGCTGTCCTGGCGGTGGCGGTCCGGAGGCTCCACTAAGTTCCGCAGCGTCGCCGCCCAGTCCGACCTCCGGGGCCGAACCCCTCGGGAGGCCCAGGTCGACCAGCAAAATCGGGCGCGCACCGTGAGGCCGGAGTTCGCCCCAATCCCTTCCAAGTCCCTTGAGCCACCGCCTCCACCCCCACCGGCAGTCCCCACGGAGCGGTCTCCCGCAGCCTCGCCGGCTTGGTTGGAAACGAGTGGGGACCGTGAGGAGCGCGAAATCCAGCGGTGCCGCCTCCGATCGGAGAAGAGTTTTCAGCTTTTCTGTTTCACTTCGGTCTTCTACTAAATGGCTCAGCTGGGATCTTCGAATCGAGTCTGAGGCTGGGGTGGGGGGGGGGGTATTGCTCCCAGGCCGGGGACCACTGCCACGCAGTTCCCGGGAGAGCCCGGGCCGGGGTGCGTGCAGGCAACGCGACCATGGAGGCGGCGGCGGCCGGGAGCTGTGGCTCAGCTCCTGGCCTTCCCAGGCCCGGAAGGCTGTCCAGAAGATTTCGAGAGGTAATTGTATTCATAATTGGCTCTTAACGGATTTCTGGCGCAGGGATTTTTCTTTTCTTTTCTTTTAAAAATTTACTGCGATTGCTTGTTTCTTTATGTTCTTTCTTGGCGCCCGGACATTTCCATTTCTGTGATCGACTAATGTCTTGGAATAGTTTAAATAACTTTGAAAATTACATGAAAACTGCTTTAAACTCCTCGGGCAGGATCAAGCAAAGAGTCACTCTGTGCCGAATATGGTTCTTTTTTTTTTTTTAAATGTTAACCATAAAATGACTTTTTGAAATTATCTGGGGATTGCTAGGGAGGGTGGGAAGGCTAATCAGCCGATTTTTTTTTCTTCCTCTGACAGTAGGCAGGCTATCTTTTCAGTTAGCACATCTGGGTCTTCAGAATGATTCACTTCCTAACTTGCAAATTACAAGCAAAACTTGGCTAGGTTCTGTTGCTTGACTTTTTAAGCAGCTCCACGAAAAGGGCGGACAAATTGTGTCCCTTCTTTGTAATAAACTTCTTTTTCCATCTAGTCCAGCCCTGTGGGAACTGATGAGAGAAATCTTAGCGTTAGTGTAAGGGAGGGACAGAAACCAACCGACCCACTCAGCCTGCTCCTTGACTCCCAGGTTGGGGCACTTTATTTTCTTTCACCAATGAATTTAATATGTAAATACCATCTTGAAAGGAATAATTTTGCCGAGTTTTAACGAAATCTTAATATAAAAGAAATAGTCACAACAAAGGAAGGTCTGGCGGCAAACAACAGATGTCTCCTACCTCCTCTCACCACCCCCCCCCCCCACCCAAGAAAGCAGGGCTCAACAAATCCCCATGATCCTAAAGAGTGATCCTGTCTTCCAAAGTTGTATAGTGTTACCTGGGATCCTTTATTTGTTATCAAACTAAGAAAACCACAGTAGTAGCCTTAAATGTGAACTTGTTGCCCAGGTGTTTATTAATGGCCTGGAAAGTTAGTTCCCACTGAGAATTCACTAGTCCAAGTACTCAAAACAACCTCTTTTCCTTGAAGCAGGCAGATTCTTTTTTATGTGTGTCCTACAACTTTGTCAAGGACCTGTCACACCCCAAAAGTAACAAAAGACCAATCAGATATTTGAACACGAAGGACTACCAAGGAATTTAGGAATCATTTTCTGCTTCTAAAATTGAGCTATATTGCTTTGGTGCAATTTATGAAACAGGAAAACGAATAGACACCCTTGAGCACTGTGCGTGTCAGAATATTAATAACGCCTCATTGACTCAGTGCAACTAATAAAAAACAAATGGAAAGTCAACTGCTCTTGATGCAAAACTAGGTCAGAAATATAAGTCAGGCCTGAAAACCCTAAAGATATGAAATGGGACAAGTCAATGTACTTGAAAGAAGACTGGGGATGTTACTGTGTTTTCCAGTTCATTTTTTTTTTAATTTAACAGTGTTGGTGACTTACGAAGAAAAACATATTACAGAAGGAGTATAGATTATTTGCTAATTTTGGCTCTATTATTTTATTTATTCCACACTGCAGTCAAGTTGGCCTGAAACAACATTTGCCTGTGGCAGGGACTTAAGTAAAATGTTTGGAGAAATTAGGTAAGGTCTTAAGTAATAGCAAGAACAGGGTTTAGGAAGTATTGAAATCAAGTTATGTTCTCTAGGGGGGAAAAAGAGCTTAATTACTTTGGATGAGTGGGACTTGTATTTCATTTAAATTTTTAAAAACAATCATAATGCAAGTTTGTTATCTGGTCTCTTTGTATCAAAGAAGCTCTATCTACCTTAGGATATTTCAAGCAGGACAAACCACTTAAAATTCAACTTCCACTACAATTTAAGGTGATTGGTAAGGCAAATAAATACTGCCTTTTCATGGTTGGAAAGAGGGAAGAACACTTAATTATTACCTCTGAACAATGACAACCAAGAAAGAAAGAAAGAAAGAAAGAAAGAAAGAAAGAAAGAAAGAAAGAAAGAAAGAAAGAAAGAGAAAGGAAGGAAGGGAGGAAGGTGGACTATAGGATTCTTTAAGAAAATCCAAAGAATCTATAAGAGTTTCTGTTTTGTCATTAAGAAAGCCAGGTTCTTTCATGTTCTTCTTAGACAGTTAAACATTTTAAATATGGAATCATTTAGCAGCTTCTAAGTTTGCCGGATATGCTCTGATTCAATTACTTTTCAGTTATTTTCCATATTGCTAGAAATAAAAAAGTATGACTACATTTGATGGAAAGGCAGAAACCCTTCCTATATACCTTTTGTGTTTAAAGAAAGTCTTCATGATACCTTGCCAAAAGATGACACTTTTTCTTTATATTTTAAATGGAAAATATTAGCAGATGTTAGCCTGGGGTTGTAAAGCCTTCCCATCTTTAGGACTGGTGAACTCAGGGCTATCTTAAAAGAAGGAAGTAATGGATGTTTAGCTCTGTTTGTCTGACTGAAATGATACCATCAAACACTTTGCCAGGAAAGGCAACCCCAAAAAGACCAGGGAAAAACAAACTTGAAATGTTAACTATACAAAACATGTATACCCCTTAGCCAGTACTTTTCATTTTTAAGTTAATGCCCATTGAAAGAGAAATTTCTCGAGGTCAAATGAAGGCTCATTCGCCATTAAGGAGAGAAGCAGGGGGAGGGGGTAGGACAGAAGAGGGAGGGACACGCGACAAACGTAAAACAAACTGGAGGCATTCAGTCCTGGAGGCAGGTATCGCTCTGGAGGCCGGTAAGTTGTCCAAGTCGGCTGGGAGCTCCAAGCTTTCCTGAGCCTCGCTGTTTGGTGTTTCTTTGTGGTTTCTTTCTTTCTTTCTTTTCTTTTCTTTTTTTTTTTTTAACCTGGCCCTGGGGTGAAGAATTGCGCAGGAGGGGGATTTTTCCGCTGGTGGGAAGCTTCAGGTAGGAAAGGGAACCCGATCTGCCCCCAAAGGCAGCAATTAAATTCTTAACCACGACCCATCTGTCGTAGGACACGGACCCCACCCCCTTCCTCCAGCAAAGATTTTCCTGCGCCCTTTGTCTGAGCAGGGGAAAGAAGTCAGGATTTGCCCACCCCAAGAGTAAAAGGGGGAAAAAATTCCAGATTCGGAGAACCGGCCAATGGAGGTTCCGAAGCACTTTCCGGGTTGTGTAGCGCTTTTCCCCGTTTTACTCCCTGGTGTATTCTGCGCTCTTTGCCTGTGATTCTTCCCAGCTCCAGGAGCCACCCGGAGACGAGTGAGGAGGCACTCCCGGGTCTAGCTGCTGAGGTGGGTCTCAAGCCCAAGCTTTTCTCCATCTGGTTCCTGGGCCGCCACCCAACTTCAAATGGGTCTCACCCCTCCCATTTCTTCGAGTTTCCCCACCACCCACTCAGCTGCCCTGCCGCCCCTTTGGGCATCCGCACTGCATTAGTTTTCCACCCGTCTCGGTTTCCTTCTTGGCTGGGCTTCCTCTAGCACAGAGCAAGGTGAGGTTGAGGGCCTCGGTCCTTGACCTAGTGTGTGCTGGGGATGGGAGGATGTGTTGCTTTGAGGTCAATTCGTTCCGTTTGAGGTCCAGCTTCGCGTGTTTGGGTCAAATTGATCAGCGATTCAACAATCCCAGAGTTCCTAGTCCTCATTCGACCTCCCACTGTTGACCCCATCCAGGGCTCTCTCCCAGAAGGACAACACGTCGCCCTTGGCGAGACACTTGGCACCGTCCCACACTCACATGCTCGGGGGTTAACTCACCAGGCAGATGACACCTTGGACTGTACGGGAAGATGCTTACCCCGGTGTCCCGGTCGTTCCGCCAGGGGATTGCGGCCCTCTGTGCTCTCTCCACCTCTGGGCTCTGGGTCCTAGCACCAGGATTTGCCAAATACCTGTCGGCGCTCTGGCGCGCGTAGCCCCGGGGCTCAGCTGTACGCGGCGCAGGCTCCTACCCAGCGGCGCTTAGGCAGTTGCGCGCGGCTGTGCCCCGCGTGCGCTGGTCGAAGCCGCGGGAGTCCGCAGGGTCTGGGCTTCTGCCGGCGCGGGCATCTTCCGGGAACCATACCGGCTCTCACTGGGCTCCACCGCGCCGCGGGAATTTGGTTCCCGGCACCAACCCGGAGGGAGTCCAATGGGGGGGTCGTAGGTGGGACGAGCTCTTTGGGAGACTGGAGCGTGGCGGTGACTCCCCTCCCGTGCAGTCTGCCAGGTTGGCGGCACTGTTGTGCACGCCCCGCATACCGCCTGCCCGGCTTCTCGGGAGGCATGCAGACTTTGGCAGCCAGGGTGAGAAACAATAAGTTTTATTTCTCGTTTCCAATCGATATGGAGTACTTAGAGTCCTGCTCCGACCTGTAACTGAGCGCAGATTCTAAAAAAAGAAAAGAAAAGAAAGAAGCTAAAGTTGATTCCTGACCCCCAACGGAAACTCTGGGAAGGGCGCACTCCCGTGTGTTTGTGTGTGTCAGGGTGGGGTCCGATCTGAGTCCAGGTGACATGTGGTGTGACGCTCAACTTTGTGATTGCGAGAGAAGTCTTTCTCCAAGCCTATTGCCAGGGGCATCGCCTTTACAAAACCACAAACACATAACAAGCCTCCCAAGGCCTTTAATTCTCAGGGGCATTTTTGAAGGCCAGTTACCTGCTGGCGTCTTCCACATGGTCCAGACTTGATTCAGGCCGTGGGAGACTGGGAGGCTGGGAGACGTGCAGCCTTGGAAGAAGAAAGAGGGCTGCAGGTAGAGGTGGCACGGTCGGGATTCCAACCCAGCGAGAAAACCTCGGATTTTGCTTCCAGAGGCTTCCTGGCCGAGGAGGCTTTCTGGAGTCTGGCGTTTGATAAATATAGCCTGGCATTTGCCCCTGAATTAGACTCTGTTTCCTTATTTAGCCCTTGCACAATGATTTTAGATGATGTCACTTAGAGCTAAACGAGAAAATTGATCTCAGATTTGCTTGGCCTCTCAAGCCTGGTTAAGCAGATTGAGAATTAAAAAGACGGAGGAAGCACGGGGGTGGGGTGGGGTGGGGAGGGGGTGGCTGGAGGGTAGCGCAGTGCGCGCGGGCGAGAGCGTGCGCCAGAGAGGGGGCGCGGCGCGCTGCCGCGATCGCCCCCGCCTCTTCTGGGCGGGGGATCCTCACTCACCAATGAAAAGTAGTCCCTGACTGTCGAGAGAGAGAGAGAAAAAAAAAGTTTTCCTGTTGACTGTTGGAAGCGAATTGAGCAATTATCTAGTTTACCTTCTCCTCTTGGAAGTTAACGATTGGCGAGATCTTGGCTGCGTTATTGACACAACACTTTCTATTGATAGAAATAAGTAGTGATTGTCCCCGAGTCATTGGTGCGCCAAGAACTCTGCGATGGGCTGGCAGGAGTCCATTGGGCTGGGCAGGCAGGTTCGGCTGGTGATGTTGGGGAAGAGGAGGAGGAGGCTGCTGGTGGTGATGGTGGTGCCCGTCCTCCTCTCCGCAGGTCTGTGACAAGCAGGGAACCAGACAGCGACCGCGCAGCCCGACCCCAGCGGACGGACGCTGGCGACTCAGACATGGACAGTAGCTGCCACAACGCGACCACCAAAATGCTAGCGACTGCTCCAACCCGGGGCAACGTGATGAGCACATCCAAACCCTTGGCTTTCTCCATCGAACGAATCATGGCGCGCACCCCCGAACCCAGGGCCTTGCCGGTCCCCCACTTCCTGCAGGGAACCGTGCCCAAGGGGGACCCCAAGCACTCTCTGCATCTGAACTCGTCCATCCCTTGCATGATTCCCTTCGTTCCGGTGGCGTACGACACCTGCTCCAAGGCCGGAGTGACGGGCTCCGAGTCGCGCAAAGCTAGTCTGGAGGCCCCGGGCGCGCCGGCGGTGGCGCCCTCGGCGCCCGCGTTCAGCTGCAGCGACTTGCTCAACTGCGCGCTCAGCCTCAAAGGCGACCTGGCCCGGGACGCGCTGCCCCTGCAGCAGTACAAACTGGTAAGGCCGCGTGTGGTCAACCACTCTTCTTTCCACGCCATGGGAGCCCTGTGCTACCTGAACCGAGGCGATGGCCCCTGCCACCCGGCGGCCGGCGTGAACATCCACCCGGTGGCCTCCTACTTTCTCAGTTCCCCTTTGCACCCACAGCCAAAAACGTATTTAGCCGAAAGGAATAAACTGGTAGTCCCCTCGGTGGAGAAGTACCCCGCCGGGGTAGCTTTTAAAGACCTCTCACAGGCTCAGCTCCAGCAGTACATGAAAGAGAGCGCCCAGCTTTTGTCGGAAAAAATCGCGTTCAAAACCTCGGATTTTAGCCGAGGCTCTCCTAATGCCAAGCCCAAAGTTTTTACTTGCGAAGTGTGTGGAAAAGTAAGTACTATTGAGGTATCTCTCTCTCTCTCTCTCTCTCTCTCTCTCTCTCTCTCTCTCTCTCTCTCTCTCTTCTCTCCTTCCTTTCTCCTTTCTTTTCTCGTTATTTTTTGTTGGGGGGGGTCATTATTTGTAGACATTTATGAATTACCCCCTCTGCCCGGTTTGATTTCCCATTCCTCCTTTAACTAACCTGTAACATGTGTGTTTAATTTTTTAAGGTCTTTAACGCGCACTATAACTTAACCCGTCACATGCCGGTGCACACAGGAGCCAGACCCTTCGTGTGCAAAGTGTGTGGAAAGGGTTTTCGACAAGCCAGCACCCTGTGCAGGCATAAGATCATCCACACGCAGGTGTGTTCATCTGTGGGAGTTTCTCCTGGTATACTTCAAAACTATTTACAGAAAATATGGTCTGTAGAGCTTTTACTCGTTAGCAAAAGATTTGTTCAAAAGTTGGATGGGGAAGATGTGGTGGATATATGTTGTGTCTTTGTTCTGCTTAAAAGTCTTAGAGAATTAATTACTGTGTTTTGCTTGGAGAATCCCACATAATAGTAACGAATCACCTTAATTTTTGTCTTCTTCCCTCCTTAGGAAAAACCTCACAAATGCAACCAGTGTGGTAAAGCATTTAATAGAAGTTCCACTTTAAACACACATACCCGAATACACGCAGGCTACAAACCATTTGTGTGTGAATTCTGTGGCAAAGGATTTCATCAAAAAGGTATGGGACCTAGGAGATAACTTTTTCCTCCCAGTGTATTCTTAGTGAAAGCTATTCTTAATCCTCCAGGAGGTTAAAAAATTACTTATAAAGTGCAACTAGTTATCTGGGGCGCAGGCTGCCATTCTAACCTAAGTCTGATTAGTGTTAGTGAAAGGCCTGGTTTGTATACCAAAGGGATATTTCTCTCTAATCTCAGCCCCCTGTTTTGCATAATTGGATTAATTAGGGTGCATTAAAAAGTAGAGGAATGGCCTCACTGTTGATGTTTGAAAATAAATGCTAGGAAACGAGTGCTCTGCACCTCTGGTCTTAGCAGACCAATTCTTCAGCTTGTCTCCTACTTTCTATGCCTTTGGGTCCTTCCTTTTCAAGGTCTTTTCATCTCAGTCATTTGTCTGTTTCAGGGAATTACAAAAACCACAAGTTGACCCACAGCGGGGAGAAACAGTTCAAGTGCAATATCTGCAACAAGGCTTTCCACCAGGTTTACAACCTCACCTTCCACATGCATACTCACAACGACAAGAAGCCTTTCACCTGCCCTACGTGCGGTAAGGGCTTCTGCAGGAACTTTGACCTCAAGAAGCATGTGAGAAAGCTGCACGACAGCAGCCTGGGGCTGGCCCGCCCGCCAACGGGGGAGCCGGGCAGCGACCCCACACCCTCCCTCCCACAGCCTCCGACTGCGACTCTGCCACCCCTGCAGCCTCCTCCCGGGCCTCTGCCACCCGGGCTCCACCAGGGCCACCAGTGATCATGAACCAAGCCAAGGTTCCCTCTGACTCCAGCCGGAGGCTCCATCGTGGAGGCAGCAGCAGACTGGGGATGCACTTTCTGGTCCATGATGGTCTGCAGATCCCAGGGCAAGTTGAGCTCCGCACTGGAGGGCCGACCAGAAGCCTCTGTGTTCCCTGCTCACTTACCTCTTGCATGCAACCTGCTACATGGTTTTGTGTATTATATTCTACATAGGCACTAAGTAACAATTATGAGAAATTTGGAGGGGTTTGTTCCATGTTTTATTTTTCTCCCAAAACTAGAAAGACTTTTTCATCTCTGGTGGAGAGATGGTGTTTGTTTTATTTTTTAAAGAAATTTCTGCTTGTATTTATTGACTTGTATTTTTTCCCGGGAATGTTGCACCATTTTAATTTTATTATTGTATATATTTCCACTGTGTCGATTCTGCTGCCTGCTGATTGTGTATCATTTCCTCCTTCCTCAAAGTAATGAAACACTGTGTGTATGTTATGTATATATATATATATATACACACACACACACAAGCACATCCATAGATGTGTTTTTTTCTCTAAAAGCACACTGCATATTCATGAACGCATATACACACATACAATAGATAAGGGTGGCTCATTATGAATGAATTATTTTGATTCTTGCACGTGGAAGTTGATTCATTGACTGTTGGAAATAAATAATTGGAACATGCTTATTTAATCAAACTTAAGTGAAAGACCATGGTTTTAACCTTCCTTGTCTGTGTCCTTTTTGAAAAAACAGTTCAATTTTGAGTTAATGACAATACCTAATGTTTTTAAAAAAATATTCAGCAAGAAATTAGAAAATTTGATAAAGTTCAGAGACAAAAGACTTGTACGTTTGTAACAGCAGCATAGATTTGTAGTGCACAAGTGAAGTGGAAACTGCCTATTTTACGGTAGAGGGCTGCCTGTGACCCACATTTTCAAGAATGCCTTTACAGTAAAGATATCCATTATTTGCATTCGGAAAGCACACCCTGACTTGCATACAGTTGGCAAGAAGAGTCTCCATGTTTTTGTATGTGTAAGTATGTTTATAGATTAATCTACTTCCATTCAAGGAGGAAACATGGATGGAAACCAAGCTGTGGCGGTGCCAGGTCCTTGAAATACTTCAAGTGTTAATCAGCAACTCGGCTGTGAGCTCAGGCTCTGGTGTTTTCTAACGGCAAGTCTCTCCTGTTTTCTTGCCAAAACAGTGAAACAACTGCTAAAGACTTTAATTAAGAGGGGTAATTAGTTCAGATTTATCAAAGCCGGGTTGTTATACCATTAGCTGCTCAGTAGAAGCTGCCAGACAAACTCACAGCCCAGCTCTGTAGTTGTTGGGGCGAGGCCACATCTTGGGAGGGAGGCTGGGGAAATGGTCCACAGGGGTCCTAGATACACTGCAGTCACCCGGGCCACCCCTCCAGGCTAGGGACCGAAGCTACCAGTTCCTTAAGAGTGTCTCAGTCCCTCTCTGACCCTTGTGCTCCTGCCCTGACTGTGGGCAGCCAGAATGCACTGTTGCAGACATAGCATCAAGAGGGACCTATTGCTTTCTTCTCAGCCTGTGGGCCTTGCCAGCCCCAGACCTCTTGACCTTTATAGGGGTGGGAAGGAGGCAGGGTGTGTGTGTGTGTGTGTGCAGTAGTATTTACCCATTGATCATTTCTGTGAGTCCTAGAGCATATAAGGATAGGTGATGCCACGGGGCCAAAGGCCTGACAGAAACTGGAGCTGGACACTGGCGGGGTTGGGGGGGGTTGGGGTGGGGTGCAAGGTGCGGTGTGGGGGGGCATCTCCAGGTTGGTCGGGGTTCACAGCTCTGGGAACCACGAGTTGCCTGGGAGACAGGAAGGTGATGGAGGCACAGTAATTGGGCATAGTGGTGAGCAACTCCCACAGGGACCCGGAGAATCTGCTGAGGTCCCTCCGGGATGGGATGGAAAGAGGTTTGGGGAGCGTGAGAGTCCTGGAGTGGACTGAGCCAGTCTGGTCGGAGTAGTCTCACTCAGCTAGACTTCGGGTTCAGTGGTTCCTATTCGTTTCCCAGTGTGGACAACCAAACCAGTCCAGTAATCATTTGATAAAATCCAGACGTTTCTCTTTCCTAGCTCCTTCACGTCCCCACATTTGTTCTTTATTCAGAGCAAAACTATGTTAGATTTGACTTCGAAAAGCAACGAAGAGTGGCTGATGTCTCAGGTGGACAGACTCGGAGTCCTGTGCTCCCCACACAAGCACCTTGCTCTCTGATTGTGGCAGCAGAGTCGTTTATCACATCCCAGGCTCTGGCCACATTCCCTCACTGCTGTCTGCTCTGCCTGAGCAGGGAGGTTTGGGAAATGCAGCCATGGTTCTGGAAAACCTATCTTTTCAAAGTAGCTTAGTTGCGGTTTGAAAACGTTTGTCTTTCTTGGAGAATACAGAATGAGGATGGAGTCGTTGTAACTAAAAATATACATTGAAGGTAAAGGATAGAACATGGCCTTTGCTTCTTGAACCTACTCTCCATAAGTATTTGCACGTACTCTCTGTTTCTCTAGACATTCAAGGTGACAGAATTGCACTGGGGAAAACAAAAAGAGCATTGTTAAGGGGGTGTGTAAACCATAAAGTACTTTCAGTTAGGGAGGATCTGCATGTAGCATTTGCACCTCTTCACGCATGCCAGTGTACATTGATATATAGAATAAAGCCTTTTTTCATGGAAGGAAAGAATTCGTTTGAGGCAATAGAGGAATAAAAGAGAGAGGGAGTAAGAGAGAGGGGATTTTTTTTTTTTTGTCTGCTCACAGGTCTGAGCAGCCTGGAGTGTCAGTAAGTAAGCCAAGGAGGCCAAAAGGAAATTGTTCAAAAATCCTCAAGGGAACTACTTCTTAATAGGTGAATTATGAAAAACACTGATTTATGAAAAAGCTGTAATGGCTGGGTAGATATCAAAGAGTATCTCTTTAAGTGAAGATGAGTTTGGGGGTTAAACTTGAATATGAGTTTATGGGGGAAATATTGATAAGGAAGGGGGAAATATTGATAAAGTAGGAAACTTACTAACAGAGAATGGAAGACCTTCACTATTCTACCTGCTCCAGCACATATTAAAAGGTGAATTTTTCCCTGACTATCTAATGCTTCTTGTATGTATGAATAATTTTTAATGTTTATTCAGAAAAGAGATACCCCAAAATATGAACAGTAACTTGCCTATGTGCTAACTATGTTATTTTTTATTAGACATTAGCCAGCCAGTTCTCCTATGTTTTTTGAGGATAGAGACCAGTATCTGGATTACATACTGAAGGAACTGGTTGATTTTCATCTTCTTCCATAGGAATTTGGTTTTGGTACAGAGCAAGATGACTCATAGGGCTGTGGAGGTCAATTTCAGAAATTTAGTAACACACTAGAACCTTGTATTTGTTCAGTTTTTTGACACTAGAATATTATAAAACAGAACTGAAAATGTAACTAATTATATCTTGTCTGTTTGGGACATAGAATCTCAATGCTTATTTCTAGATATCTTCTCAAAGGTAATAATTTGGCCAGACTTCTAAGACTTTAGCTCAGGAATAAGTTATTGATCAATAACAGGACTAGGAAGTGGCAATCTGGCTCAAGTGGTAGACTGCTAGCCTTGAGCTGAAGAGCTCAGGGACAGGGGCCAGGCCCAGAGTTCAAACCCCAGAACAACCACCACCACCATCACCAACAGCTACAATAACAACAGCAACAAATAGGACTAAAATTAGATTTGTGAGTGTCTCACAGAACTGTGCTCTTTTGCAAATGTGAAAAAAATCTATAAGTTACAGTGCAGTCATAACTCCCAGATTAATATATTATTATATTTCCCCTTATATTAGTGGGAACTATTGATATCAGATATCATAGTTTTACTAGAACTAGTCCCAATTTTTAAAGTTAACTAGGATGTGATTATAAATGGGTATTTTTGTCTTTGTAAAAATACTTAAACTCAAAACAGAAAATGAAAAAGGAATAAATGATCTCAAGTCCAAAACCTGAGAAAAAAATTAAAATGTCGTATTATCGCTGTTTAAACATTTACATTGAAAAAATTTAGTTGCTCATGAGTTGTTGTTTTTTAAGGGATCATGATTTGCTCTGTTACCAAACAGAATGAAGTCTAAAGAACCTACAAAATAAAGCCATCTAAATCTTTGTATGTAAAAATATGAAGTTGTTGACTGTGGACTGACAAAGCAATTCTTGCATCCAATGAAGTACCAATTTTTCTCTGTTTCATTGAAATCAGATTAGTCTTAAATGAAGTTACCTATTCCCATTTGATTATTTGTAAGCTGTATTTATAAGTAGAAAACATCTTGCTATGAATTGTATTGCTTGTAAGAATAAATAAATGGGTCCACACAGGATCAAGGAAAAAAGTAAAAATAACATTATTCAAATTAACAAACTGGTCTATGTTCAAGCCTGATATTAAAGCCAGTTTGAGCCAGCCAACATTGTACTACTTTGGGCAACGCAGAAGAAAGAGGAAGTCTGGTGTCTAAATGACCTTGATAGGAAAAGAACCTCTGTTGGTATATTTTTCTGCATGTATTGTGATGTGTTAGCTATAATGACCTTTGAGGAAAAATCAAAATTCATCACGCAATAGAGTAGGAAAAAATGATGACAAATAATCATATATGTACAGTTTCTGCTCAGGATTGAGGTGACAGTGGTGTCAAATGAAATCATATTGGTCTTAGAGAGATTATATTACTAAGTAAATCTGAAATAAAATTCTGTCAATACAAATCTCCAGGGTTAATATTTTTCTGTCATTCAAACAAATGCTATTCTGGGGTACAAAGTCATAGGAATGGAGAGATAGTGCACCAAATATCATTTCCTACCCAGACCTAGACATCTATCACAAAGTGAATGGTAAATCTTCAATCCTTGCTAGAGACAATCTAGATTTTTTGTGAAGAGAAAGCTGGGAGTTCAGACCAATGCATGGTCCTCTAGTTACAGTAATAAAAAAGGTGGTATCTTTTGGTAATGCAAATAGGAATGTAGTTATCTATTAAAGATAAACCAAATTTAGAGAGTGTGTCTTACTCAACAGTAGCTGCCATAACAAAACATAACTGGTGGCTTAGAGAGTTGAAATTTATTTTTTTCATAATTCTAGAACTTAGAAGTCATTGATTGCCATGATAGCCTGCCATTAGTCTAGTGAGAGCTCTCTTCCTCATTTGCAGATGACTACCTTTTTGCTATGTACTTAAATAATGTCTTCTTTGTTCCTGTCAGGGGTAGGAGTGAGGAAGAGAGTTACAGAAATTAAGCAGTGATTTCTCTTTTCATAATGGCACAAATCCCATCAGTAGGGCTCCCTCCCCATTACTTTATCTAGCCTAACTTACCCCCTAAAGGTGCCATCTCAAAGTATGAAAGGTTAGGATTTCAAAAAAAATTTCAGGGGTCATAAACATTCAGTTCATAGCAGTGGACAAAATATTTTAAAAGTAATTCAGACAAGAGGAAAAGAGAGGAAGGGAGTGAGAAAGGAGAGAGGAAAAAGGACAAAGAAGAGGAGGACATAGAGGAAGGGAGAGAAACAAGAGAGGGGTAGGGAAGTATATATATATATATGTGTGTGTGTGTGTGTGTGTGTGAGAGAGAGAGAGAGAGAATAGAAGAAATAAAAAACGTATTTAAATGTGTTCTAATTCCATCAAAATAAGAATACAAATAAGTAATTTATGATATCTGAGATCACTGGAGATTTGAATTCTGACCAACTGTCTAATAAAACCAAGAAATTATATTTGCCTTATATATATGAAAAAGTATTAGGGTTGTATTAAAAAATAAATCCTTTAGACCTATATATTCAGCTCCTTACGGATAAAACAAGAAGAAAATTGTATGAGTTGTGCTTAAAAATAATGTGAGAGAAGAAAAGAAGTTATAAGTACAAGCCAAATAAAATCGGGCACATTGGCACACAACTGTAATCTCAGCGTTTGGGAAGCTGAGATGGGAAGATCAGAGAAGTTCACAGCCAGCTGGATTTTATTTTTTAATATCTAAGGTAATAGCCAGGTGCTGTTAGTTCACATCCTAGCTACCGAGAAAGCTGAGATCTGAGGATTGAAATTTGAAGCCAGCTTGGGCAAAAAACTCCGTGAGACTCTTATCTCCATTTAACCAGTAAAAGGCTGGAAATGGAAGTGTGGCTTAAGTAATGGTGTGCCAGCCCTTGAGTGAAAAAACTAAGTGAGACAATGAGGCACTGAGTACAAGCCAAAATATCAACACATACACGCACACACACAAACAGACACACACAATCTATAGCTAGCTAGCTAGCTGTCAATCAATCTATCCATCTATCTATGGTAAAGTAGGGTATGTGGGAAGGACAGGAGATGGGCTTTGACATTTATATATCATATAATGATATAAACAAAGAGAACTCTTAGGTAATGGTGGCTCACACCTGTAATTCAAGTTATTCAGGCGGCTAAGATCCAGAGCATTATGATTTAAACCAGCCCAAGTAGAAGTCTAAGATCACAATAGCTCAATAGCAATATACATATGATCACACAAGATGACACTAAGTGAAATGGTCTCCAAAATGTGGAAACAAGTGGTTTATCATTGACATTAGTATTTTTAATGTATTATATAAAGTTATTTATTTTTTTCTTCTGTTTATCTTCCCTGTGGTTTAGCCCTTGTTGTCACTGTATTTGATTCTGGTACTCTGGTTATTGTATATATGTTTGTCTGAATTAGGGTAGGGAAAGGGGCCATCAAAATGGTGAGACAAAGGATAAAAGGTGAACCAATGCAATAGCGTATTTACAAGATAATATGCTGTGAACCAACTTGGGGAGGAGGGAAGATGGGAGAAAAATGAGGGAGGAGGTAACAAGTATGACAAGAAATGCACTCACTGCCTTACATATGTAACTGTAAACCCTCTGTACATCACTTGGACAATAAAAATAAAGAAAAAAGAAAAAAAGCCTCTATCTCCAAAATAACCAGCAAATGTAGGGTTGTGGTGAGGCAGATCAGAATGAGAAGTTGTTGGATCAAAGCTTCTCACCTTGGGATGGACAGGATAAAAAGAGAGCTAGATCAGGACTAGAATATCCTCTTGTGTAGAATGCCCTCAAAACCTACTGACTTCCTAAAGGTTCCATCTCCTTTCAGTAGTGCCATCATGGACCAGGCCTTTCAGACACGGCTTTAAGGGATATTCAAATCCATTTACAATCTATTACAATACGCAATAAAGAGCAACATTCAGGAATGGAGTTAGTGCCTGGCATGGAAAAAGCTCTGTGATTTACCCCCAGCTGAAAACCCCAAATCCACATTACATTTACTCTTCTTGTAACTTACCTGCTAGAAGAGAAAACAAAGTAGAGATTACAAAGATTTATAAGTATGAATTAGAGCAGCAAATGATTATATAATGAGAATATAACAGGTTTGATGAAGTCCAGTCATTCCTTCTCTCTTTATTCATTTAGCAAAGTATTTGTAATTAGGAGGTGATTCTCCTTCCCTAGCTGTGTGGACCTTTGGCAAAGAAAGAGTAAAGACGTTTTGGTTGTCACACCTGGGAGCGGGATGACATTGCTATTTACTAATGGAGACCATGGGTTTGGGTAGGATTCCTAAAAGGTATGAGACAGTCACCAAGAACAAAATGTATCTGCCTCAAGGTGCAGAACACGTAGAGCTTCACTTCTGACCTTGTCTATGTTGTACTACTGCTACTCAAAATTCAAAACAGTATTTACCACAGGTCTTTTTGTATTGTCCAGCCTTCACTGGATGCTCAACTTGACAGCAGCTGTTGATAGGCAGGGATGAAATCAAGTAGCTTTGTGAAGGAATTAGTTTAAAAACTTTTGAAGATAATATAGAACATTTATTCTGTTTTTTAAGCATATCTATGTATATATATATATTGCAATAATATATAGTATTGCAAATACATGCAATAGCTATAATATTTCAAGTGTATAACTGGCTAGTAGTGGCCAACATATTAAAAAAAGAATAGATACAAAACAAATTACAAAACAATACTTACAGAGAAATGGGTAAAAAAAATTTTTTTTCTCTTGTTGGTATTGAGCACTGACTCTAGGATCTCATGTGAGGCAATTGTTCTATCATTGACCACACCTTTAGCCCCTGGCCCCCTCCTTTTTTTGCTTTAATAAAGTAAAAAAACAGGGTATTTAGACAGGGTATTACTAAGTTAGATAGTCTGGCTTCAATATTACCATCCTCTTGCTTTAGCCAACCAAGTATCGAGAATTATAGGCATTTGCCATTGTGCTTTTCCGTGGGTAAAATCTGAAACAAAAATCACACAGAGGAGAATTTTTTAAATGATCATATACATGTGAAAAGATGCCTGATCTTAGAAATCACTAATATGGAAATGATTACAGTGTGGGATTCATTTTCATACCTAACCAACTGGAAAAATTGCACTTTGTACAGTGTCAGCAGTGTGAGTCTGTAGATAATAATGCTGTAATCTCTGGAGGGGGAACTAACCTAATTAAAATTTTTTTCTTTAAGAACTTTTTGGCAGGCCCCATAGGTCTTTTGCTGTACAATTTTTCTCTCATCCAGAAATCTTTCTCTTAGTTACACACCTTAGAGAGCTTTAAGAATTCAAATTCCTAGAGATATGTATAAGGCTTCATAACAGCATAGTTACAATTATAAAAATAATCTAGGAACACTAGAAAAATATAAATGACATTGTAGTAATAGAATGAAATAGTGCTCAGCAGTGTAAACAAATATATTATTGAACATGCAAAAAATGGGTAAAGCTCTAGAATGTAATTTGAATAAAAATAGAAGAAATGACACTATACAATGACATTAATAAAGAAAATATATATGTACAACTATCAGTAAAACCAAGAAATAAGGAACAAAATCTTTCAAGTCAAGTCTAATTCTTAGGTTCTGGCTTACAATTTTTCTAAAGAATTGTTTCATCAAGTGACTGAATTTGAGGGACAGATGATGCTGGAGGTAGGGGAGTGTCCGGATGTAGCTGCCCAAAGGCGGAGCTGCAGGGTCATAGGGGAGTTCTATGTTTAGCATTTTGAGGAATCTCCATATTGCTTTCCAGAGTGGTTGAACAAGTTTACACTCCCACCAACAATGTAGTAGAGTTACCTTTTGGCCACATCCCTGCCAGCATCTGTTGTAATGGTCATTCTTATTGGGCTGAGGGAGAATATCTGTTGTTTTGATTTGCATTTCTTTTATGGCCAGTGATGTGGAGCACTTCTTCATGTGTCTCTTGGGCACTCTCATTTCCTCTTTAGAGAAGTCTCTTTTTAGGTCTTTAACCCATTTATAAGGGGGAAGTTAGTTCTTTGAGGATTTGTTTTGGGGGATTTAATCTTTTTTGAGTTCTAGGTATATTTTAGATATGAAGTCCTCCTTGTCTGTTGTATGGCTGGTGAAGATCTTCTTCCAATCTGTGGGCTTTCTATTTATCTTGCAATTTATGACCTTTGCCATGCAAAAGCTCTGTAGTTTGATGCAATCCCATTTGTCCTAACTTTCTTTGACTTTTTGTGTTTCTGGGCCTGTGTTAAGAAAGTTTCTTCCTGTGCCAAGGAGCTCAAGTGTTTCTCCTATTCCTTCCTGCAATGTTTTCAGGATATCTGAGGTCTTTGATCCATTTGGAATGATTCTGGTTCAGGGTGATATGTAAGGATCTAGTTTTAGTTTGTTACAGGTGTTTAATCAATCTTTCCAGCACCATTTGTTGAAGAGGCACCATTTGTTGAAGAGGCTGTCTTTCTTCCATCCTATTTTTTTTTTTGCCAGTCCTGGGCCTTGGACTCAGGGCCTGAGCACTGTCCCTGGCTTCTTTTTGCTCAAGGCTAGCACTCTGCCACTTGAGCCACAGCGCCACTTCTGACTGTTTTCTGTATATGTGGTGCTGGGGAATTGAACCAGGGCCTCACGTATAGGAGGCAAGCGCTCTTGCCACTAGGTCATATCCCCAGCCTCCCATCCTATTTTTTTTTTAGCTCCTTTATCAAAGATTCAGTAGCCATAGGTCTGCAGGTTCATTTCTGGGTTTTCTGTTCTATTCCATTGGCCTCAGGCCTGTTCTTGTGCCAATACCAAGCAGTTTTTATTACTAGAGCTTTGTAATAGAGTTTGAAGTTTCATATTGATATTCCTCCAGCACTGTTCTTCCTGCTTAGGATCATTTTTGTTATTTGGGGTCTTTATTGTTCCATATGAATTTTTGGATTGCTTCCTCTATTTCATTAAAGAATGGTGTTGGGATGTCGATGGGCATAGCATTGAATTTGTAGATAGCCTTTGGCAGTATTGCCATTTTCACTATGTTAATCCTCCCAGTCCAGGAGCATGGGAGGTTTTTTGCTATTTCCTTAGTTCTGCTTTAATTTCCTTTTTCAGGTTTTTAAAGTTTTCCTCATAAAGGTCTTTTACTTCTTTGATTAAGGTTATTCCCAAAGAAACATAGACTATATGGTTTCCCTCATTGGTAATAATTAGTACACATCTAGGATAGTCCTAGCATGAGATCACAGTAGATCAATAGCTATATGCATATGAACACATAAGATGATGCTAAGTGAAATGAAATACAAATTGTGGAAATAAGTGGTTTATTATTGTTGTTGTTATGTTCAACATACCATGTAAAATTATGCCATTTTCTTTTGTCTTTCTTCCTCATGGTTTTACCCCTGATGTCACTGTAACTGATTTTGGTACCCTGGGTGTTGTATATACATTTACTGGAAGTAGGGAAGGGAATTGAAACATCAAAATGGAGAGACAAAGAATAAAAGGCGAACCAATGCAACAGCAATACTTACAAAACAAGATGTTGTAAACCAACTGTACACTCAGAGGGGAGTTGTTAGGGGGGAAGGTGGGAGAAAAATGAAGAAGGCGGTAACAAATTTGATACACAATGTACTCACTGCCTTATGTATGAAACTAACCCCTCTGTACATCACTTTGACAATAAATAAATCATTTTTTTTAAAAAAAGACAGTATGTTAAGAAAACTGGCATCATAGGCTTTTCACATTTGGAAACATTTTCTTATGCGAGGATAAAACATTCAGTAAAACAGCACTTCAGTAGGTATCTGGCAAATCACTTTAGAGTCAGAGTAGTCTTATATATTGGCTTTTATTGATGCTTTGAAAAAAGTATTAAAAGAAAGATGAATTTAGGAAAGTGAAGGTAAACCTTGAGATACTTAGACCTAGAGAACAGACTAAGCTAGTTACTTAATGATGTGGCATCATTAGAATGAGAGAAAGGCTTGGTGGGACAGAGATATAAATCACTTAACTGAGTAGAAAAGTTACATGTAGAAATGAATTTTGGTTATAGTAAGCTCCCAACCCTAATTAACATTTCATTGTTTGGGATTCCAAATCACTTTTGTATTTTCCAATTTACATGAGCAAAACATTGACTGTCTATAGAAACTGTATGCTCCTAAGAAGATAAGGACCAAGACAAACTTTGAAGGGTGCTTTGCTATGCAAGAGCTTCATTTCAAGCTTAACTTTTGAACTTTTCTTCTCTATGAGTTTTCTGATGCAAACAATCTTTAAACATAAATATCTTCAGATTTCTAATTTTATTAGTGGGGTTTTTCAGTATCAGGCTTTCTATAATTGCTTGAAGCGAAACTATTTCCTCTTTTACATGAAGTGTCACAGGTGATTCTAACCTATTGTTAGAACTAAGAACTTCCGCTCTTCACTTCTTAGTCTTTGGATCAGTCATAGAAAATGGGAAGGTTCTGATAATAATTGCATTCATTATATTTAAAAAAGGGATTCTTTTCTTTTGCTTTTATCCTTTGCTTTAATCTAGGACTTGGTTGTTTATTAAAAGCACAACCTGTGGGCTGGGGATATGGCCTAGTGGCAAGAGTGCTTGCCTCGTATACATGAGGCCCTGGGTTCAATTCCCCAGCACCACATATACAGAAAACGGCCAGAAGTGGTGCTGTGGCTCAAGTGGCAGAGTGCTAGCCTTGAGCAAAAAGAAGCCAGGGACAGTGCTCAGGCCCTGAGTCCAAGGCCCAGGACTGGCCAAAAAAATAAATAAAAATAAAATAAAATAAAATTAGTTTAAAAACAAAAGCACAACCTGTATGTAGGTAAAATATATTATGACCTTATTTACTTGTTTGTTGATTTATTTATTTATGCCAGTCTTGGGGCTTGAACTCTGGGCCTGGGCACTTTCCTTGAGCTTCTTTGGCTCAAAGCTAGCACTCTACCCCTTGAGCCACAGCACCACTTCCTGCTTTCTCTGAATGGTTTATTGGAGATAAGCATCTCATGGGCTTTCTTTCCTGCCCAGGCTAGCTTTGAACTGTGATTCCCCAGATCTCAGCCTCCTTAGTAGCTAGAATTACAGGCATGAGCCACCTGTGCCTGGCTACAACTTAACTTTAGAAACATGTGGAAAAAAACCTCAATTATTAACTTGCTGAAAAAATAATGGTTATTTTGAAACATATATGAACAAATATAAACAAATTGCTGATGAGAAATTAAAATGGTTAAATAAATGAATTTTGGCACAGCTCAGGGTAGACATAAAGATGTGCCATGGTAATTTTTTCATGAACACTAAATGTTTTTACTGATGCCAATAATTTATCACATAGGACAGAGAGATTATTCATTATCTTTTTTTTTCATACTGGAGAAGACCTAATTTAGCTGAGGTGTTCTTTCCCATTTGTAACTCACAAATATCTTGCTCAAGTCATGCTATCATGTTTTATTTTTCTTTCCTGGAGTTTAGTAAGTGTGAGCAGTGCAGTACCAATCAAGCAATCAACAACAACAACAACAAAAAACTCAACTTAATTCCACTGTGGCCATTTCAAGCTACCAGTTTGATACCAACTGGAACACAGATTTCCTGGAAATATAGCAATTGGCTTTTGTATGTCACATCTGGTAGGTCAGTGAGGGTGGATATCTGTGTGGATCTCTGTAAGGAGAAACCAATTTCTTCAGACAAAGTTTGTATTACTACTAAAAAGAGCTTCAGGAGAATTAACCAATCCTCCTGTTTTCTTTTTCAGAAATTTGCAAACTTGTAAGCATTTTTCAGTAACCACATCTGAACTCATCAGGCACATTCTACTATTGTTATTTTACCATACTTACTAATCTCACACATCTACCCATCTAGCAATCCAACAGTATGTCTTACTTCATAGTAAGTCGAAGATACCAATATTATTCTTATTAGCTACTTCAGCATGCATGATATTAACTAGAGGCAGCTGCATGTTTAATGCTCTTTTCTTTTGAAGTACAATTTGTAAATGAAAAGTAAAAACCCTAAGTGACAAATGCATACACATTTCTACCGCACACAAAAAAACTAAACAACAAACAGAGCATACCCATTGCTGAGAAAAGTTTTTATGTCTCCTTCTAAATAAATCTTACACTTTTCACCCAGGGAGCACTCATTCTTTTGTTTTGATTACTAAGATAGGCTTATTTTTACCTATTGAGGAAATGTCATATAAATCAAATCATATAATATTCACTCTATTGTATAAGACACTTTTTATTGGGCAATAGTCTTTTTGAGATTCAATAATGTTGTTTTATGTGTCAGTAGTTATCTCTTGTTTGGACTTTTAAAAAAATGTTTTGTCTTGTTTTGTTTTTGTCATTTTTTTAGTACTGGGGATTGAACCCAGGATGTTTGCACTTGCTAAGCAAGTGCTTTGCCACTGAGCTACATCCCAGTCCAGTAGTTACTTCTTAACTGCACAGTAACAATATATTTTATGAATCTCTTGCAGTTTGTATTTGTGTACTTCTGGGGGGCGAACATCTGGGATATTTTGTTTTTCCTTTGTGGCTAGTTTGAATAAAACTCCTACAACCATTTACGGTCCTCTTTTTTTCCTTCTGAACACAGTTTGTGTATATTCAGTAATCACCTAGAATTGAGATTGTCATGACACACGTTTTACAAGGAAGTACTTAATGGAATCATTGCAACCGTTATACTCTACCAAA
Source organism: Perognathus longimembris pacificus (assembly GCF_023159225.1). Taxonomy (NCBI): domain Eukaryota; kingdom Metazoa; phylum Chordata; class Mammalia; order Rodentia; family Heteromyidae; genus Perognathus; species Perognathus longimembris. The sequence goes on along the minus strand of NC_063162.1, from coordinate 130,604,990 downwards.
AAATATAACTGAGTCCCAAAGCTGAATATAGTGGTGCATGCCTATAATTCTAGCACTGAGCTGTTCAAGGCTAGCCTGGCTTCTATGGAAAGACCCCATGTCAACAAAAAAGATGGGATTAATCTTTTGATAATGCCTATAACTTGCTATTGGACTATGTATGTGGTAGATTTTCTATCCATGAATCTCTATCTGTCTGTCTGTCTATTTCTACAAATATGTATCCCCCATTACACTCCATTTGGTCAGCATGGGATAAGTTTGACATTTTGACTAGCACATAGTGCTGTATAATTTCAGTGTAAATTTCCTGGGGCTTGGACTCAGGGCTTGAGCAACGTCCCTGACTTCTTTTTGTTCAAGGCTATCACTCTACCTCTTGAGCCACAGAGCCTCTTCCAGCTTTTTCTGTTTATGTGGTGCTAAGGAATGGAAACCAGAGCTTCGTGCATGTTAGGCAAGCACTCTACCACTAAGCCACATTTCCAGCCCCTCATAATTTTTTTTTAAAGCTGAAGCATTTAACTATTATGACTCCACACCCCCTTCCGCCCCCCCAACCCCGTCAATCTTGGGCCTTAGAATCAGGGCCTGGGTGTCATCCTTGAGCTCTTTGTGTTCAAACTAGCAATCTACCTCTTTAAGCCACAGCTTTTCTTCCAAGTTTTGAGTGGTTAATTGGAGATAAGAGTCTCACAGGGACTTTTTTTCCGAGGCTGGCTTCCAAATGTGGATCCTCCAAACTCAGCCTCCTGAGTCGCTAGCATTATAGGTGTGAACCACCAGCTCCCAGCTATAACCTATTTTTTTATTGGACTGCCTATGTATATATAATCGAAAAAGTTATATGAATAAAGTTATATTATAGATATAGAATTTGGGCTATTTTCAGAAATACATTTTCCTAATGTTTCCTCCTAGTTGGTAGCTTGTCTATTTTTTAAAAGATGACTTTTGATAAACAGACACTAATGTTATTGAAGTTTATCAGTCTTTATTCTTCTTTTTATCCTTACCTCTAAGTCACAGAGATTTTCTCCTTTGAATGTATTATGTTTTAACTTTACACTTGGGTCTATAATCCACTGGATTAATTTGGAAGTATGATCTGACGTAGGGCAAGGCTGATGTCTCTCCCATCTGCCTTTCCAGTTTTCTGGCACCATCTGTTGAAGAACCATTCTCTTCCCTTCCAGTGGATTGTTTTGGTGCTTTTGTTAAGAATCAAATAACCCTATAATTGTGGCTCTATATCAGAGCTTTGTGTGCTGTTCTGTTGACAGTTTGTCTACTTTTATTCTGTTAGGCTATTGCCTTGATTACAAGTAGTTTCATAGCAAGTCTTCACTTGGCTCTTGATTTGTTCTTTTTCTTACAAATTTCAATGGACATCTAGTACTCTCAGATTTCCATAATCATTTGAGAATAGGCTTGTTAACAAATACTAAAAATCCTGCTAGGTTTATGACTGAGATTGTATTGACTTTATAGATCAATTTCATGAGAAAGGACGTATTCATGTAGTAAGCTTTCTAAAATTAAGTTGTAAATGTTTATCTGAGTGGGGCAGTAATGAAAGTTGTTACAGACAACTACTTATTGAAGCAGGTTTGTTCCTTAATCACCTTACTGTAACAAATCATTACAGTATGAGAGAATGGAAAAATATTCTTATATTATACAGCACAACTTTTCAAGTTTTTGTCTGATGTCATCTGCTTTGATCCTGGAGTTAGAACATAGGTGACTTCGAGACTCCACGTAGCTTGTGTTAAATCTGTTGCCTTTCTATTCATTTACAAATGAAGGAAAGATCTGTAAAGTCGAAGAGGGTTTTGTTCATTTGTTTTGTTGGTTGGCTTTGGGGCCATCCTGGGTTTTAAACTCAGGGCCTAACTAAGCACTATTCCGGAGCATTTTTTGCTCAAAAGATAGCTCTCTACCACTTGAACCACAGCTCCACTTGTGGCTTTTTGATGGTTAATTGGAGATAATTCTCATAGAGTCTCCTGCCTGGGCTGGCTTTGAACCATGATCCTTAAACACACACACACACACACACACACACACTTTCTCTCCTCTCCCTTAGCTCCCTCCCGGCTGCTTTAGCACTTTAGAGCTTTAGTCTTATGAGTTAAGGGGATGGGAGGAGGAAGAGGCTGAATCTTCTCAGTTCCAACTCCAGGAGTAGAGTTTGTATAGAATGAAGTGGGGGAAAGGATGAGAATTGCAGTTTGTGCATTCTGGGAGAAACTGGAGCCTTAGACGAGGAACTGTGAGGAGAGGGAGCCTCTGTGTTCTTGGCTGCACTTGGCGTGGAGTGGAACACCTTGGCTAGAACTCCCATAACTAGGACTGAGCCATGATTCAAATGTCCCCAGGTCTCATCAGTATGAACAGACTTCAGTTGATTTTTTTTTTGGGGGGGGAATGATTGTTCCTCTGCACATTCTTAAGGAAAATTTCTAGAAATTTTAATAATTAAAGTTATAATTATGCATGTATGCATGCACATAATTTTACATATACAATGTTAGGTCCTCTCCCTGAGGGCTCCATGCAGATGCCCCCACCTCATTAAGTCTCTACCCAGTTACCTGGGTAACCTGCAGACCTGGAGGCAGTTACCTCCCCTTTCCTTGAGGCCACATGCTAATCCACCTGGCCACACCCCTTGCCCCTGCCCTAGACATAAGGCAGGGCTGGGTGGGGGTCTCTCTCTCTCTCTCTCTCTCTCTCTCTCTCTCTCTCTCTCTCTCTCTCTCTCCCTCCCTCCCTCCCTCCCTCTCTCTCTCTCTCTCTCTCTCTCCCTCCCTCTCTCCCTCTCCCTTCTCTCCCGCCATGGATCATCTTGGCCACAGGCCAGCAGTTCGGTAATAAACTTTCTTTCCTGCCTGAATACCGCGTGGCGTTCTCCTTTACCGGCTACCTACTTTTAAAAACCTAACACTTTGTTTTCATATTATTTAAATGTTACCTATTGGATTTCCCATCTGCTTTGTTTCTCTGAGGAAAGCAGCTTCAGTACCCATCCCTTACTGCATTGTCAAGTCCCTCCTACATTTTGCCCCATTCTTAAGAAAGTCTCCCTGACTCTGTCTTTTCAGTGGTGGAATAGTCATGCCTGGCTTGATTACTGCAGCCTTTCTCCTTCCTTCATAGCCCTCATTCTGGCATTTTTACTTCCTAAACCATGAAGACAAATACAATACACACTAAGCCCTTTCTCTCCTCAGGGCTTTGGCTGTTCTGTTTGTTCTAATGGGAACGATTGCTCCTTCTGGCAAGGACCTTCAGTCTTCGCCTTATGTTCTGCTTTTTGAATCTCAGATTAAATATCAATTCCTTGAGGAATGAAGCTTTTCTTGAATTACTAAGACCACACCAGCTCCTCTTTTATGGTTTCTGAGCTTCTGATAGTTTTCCTTCATAGTGATCACTTACCATAAAATAGACATTCCCTGAGTTTTGATTGATCTTGCTCCATCCTATACCACTGTAAGCTTCTGCTAACTAAGATAATGCCTATTTATTTTTTTTGTCAGTGGTGGAGCTTGAATTCAGGGCCTAGGCACTGTCCCTGAACTTTTTTTGTTCAAAGTTAGTCCTTTACATCTTTGAGCCACAGCACCACCTCCAGTTTTCTGGGGGTTAATTGGAGACAAGAGTCTCATGGATTTTCCTGCTCGGGCTGGCTTTGAACCATGATCCTCAGATCTTAGCCTCCTGAGTAGCTACGATTACAGACATGAAGCTTCCAGTACCCAGCTGATGTCTATTTTCATAGCTGGCACTGGGAATGTAATAAAAACCTATGAGATGAGTCAATGTGTTTTGTATGGCATGTACACACAAATGCATGTTTATTGCTTTTCAGCTTTGTGTTCTCTGGGTAAATCTTCCTGTGTCCTATGATCTTCATAAAGACTGGAGCTATATTAGAAGTTATTTTGACTTCACTTTTCTTTGATAATGAGTTTGAATAATATTTATAGGTTCATTAGTTATTTGCATATTGTTGCAGCCAGTGCATTGTCTCTTGATATTTTCTGTCCATTTATGCTACTACTACCCTCTGGCCGTTATTCCCTGAGGGTCTAGTGAAGTATTTTGCCTGAGAGTGGAACTGTTGTTCTTAACCTCCATCTCCCACCATCTGGAATGTGTCATGGTCACATGTCTTGTGTAGTAGTTCTAATGTCCTGGGTTAGCAAAGAGTCCAATCATAAACAGCTTGTGCTTCCTGTCAAGGTTTTTGTTGTTATTTGTTTGTTGTTATTATTTGTTTGATTTTTGCAGCTGCCTCTCTCCATCTGTCAGTCTCTACTTTATTCTCTGCAAATTTTAATTCCTGTGAGTTTCCTGCTTCCTGGATATTTGCATAACTTGGGCGTTGGCTCGTCTCTTGATTTCTATTGACATAGCCCAGTTTCTGCCTCTCTTCCTTCACTAAGCTGTTGTTTTATGAGATCTGGGGTTCTCCAAACTTCTAGCTCTCTTTTCTTTGGTTGTCTGCTACCACAAACCTTCCTAGACAATGACATTTGTTCCAAGTCACAGAGCAGAAATAGCACTCTGTCATCAGGGGCATTCATATACCACAAATTGTACAAGAGAGCAGATCACAAAACAAAAATATTAGACAAGGGTGGTCAAGACTAGTATTTTGTTTGGGATTAATCTTGCTACTTAATGAATATCCATAAATATCAGTTCAATTAAAATGGTCTCCTGTGGGCTAGGAGACAGAAACTACAAATGCATTTGAAGATTTTCAAATTGCCTGCAATGACAAGGCCCTCTTTCAACCATACACTCCTTCCTCTGATAAGGATATTTTGAATGGGTGAATGTGGTTGAGATCGATAATCTGAAATTTCTCTATTCTTTGTGGTGGTGGTGGTGGTGGTGGTGGTTGTTTAGTTAACATTGAATTAATTTGGACTCTAATCTTTCACTAGCTTTCATGATGACTACTGATGGTCTCAAACCCTTTCATTTATTGATTCAGTCATTTATATTTAACAATATGGTTTCTTAAACATTTATACATTTAAACATTATACTTTGGGTAATGATTTAGTATTATTTTATTTATTTGGTCAAATTATTCTGGATTTGGCCATAGGGTGCTGTTTATGTTAGCTTCCTGTGTCACTTTGACATGTGCTCATACTTGTGTGTTTTTTTGGTGCATGCATACCAGTGTCTGGGTACTTCAGTATATATAGGTAGTCTGAACCACATTATTTTCTCTCTAGATTGAGTTGCTTGGATTTTTTTTCATTTCATTTCTTTTTCTTTTTCATTTTAAGGAGCCATTTTATTTCTTTTTAAAAGTAGAGAATGTTATTAGAAGTCGATTTGGGTATCTGGTTAGCTTTCTGCTGCAAGGTTTCTACTGCTTGTGCACATTTTAACTGGAACTGCCTAGTTAATTGTAATTAGTTCCTTTTTTATCTACATGCATTTCTGTTATCCAAAATGTGAATCATACTGATTTCTCCAGCTTCAGTCAAGTAACAAGTGGGCTGTCTCAGCACTTCCTTCTTTCCATTCTAGTCTCCTGATTGGATAATGATCAACCTGGATGTATCCATCTGTTCACTTGTAGTGATTTCTTAGTGGATAACCTGTATACCTGCAGCAAAATACTTTAAATACTACAGTGCTTTTGCCTTTTGTTTTCCAGAGTTCATTTATTTCCAGTGTCACTATTCTATTCAGTGATGTGGTTTTGTGTGTTTGGAGTACAGTTAGTTTTTCTTGTCTCAGTCTGTTTGCCTTGCTGGAATCCCAAGATCTCCTAAATGATTTTTAAATTTTGTATACATTCAAGTTCACTCTCTGTATAGAATACTTCTATGAATTCTAGAAATGCTGTAATCATGTATCCACTGTCATAGCACTACACCAAATCATTTAGTCACCCACAAATCTTCTATGCCTTACTGCAGTAGTTATTTTTTTTTTGTCCCATAACTGACATAAACATCTCAAGGAAGGAAAGAGTTATTGGGCTCAAAGCAGTCAATCCATAGAAGTGGAAGGAAAGCACCATTTACTTCTTAGCAGTCAGGAAGCAGGATGGAGAGGACTCACAACCAGTTACAAACTTCAGAACCTGCCTCCCACAAGTAGCCTGCATCCTGAAGCTGGGCCCATGTCCAAACATTTCTAGAACCTCCCCAAATAATTCCCCCAGCTAGAAACCCATCATTTAACACATGCCAGTGGGGAACATTTCATATTCAAATTACAACACTCACTAAGTAAACTTTCCTTACCTTTGAATTCTGGAGAACTAAGAACCAGTTTACAATCAATGTACACAAATTTTATCTCTACAAATTTAGGTTTCCTATGTTTTAAAAATTAGTGTTTTACAGTGTTATATGTACAGGTTCTGTATATGTTATATTTATAGTTAAATATTTAATTTTTTGATAATATTATAAATGCTAGATAAGATTTAGATTATAGTTTTTCAACATTGATATATTAAGAAAGTAATTTCATTTTGGGATATAAATGCTGTATCTTCTAACCTACCTTATGAATTTTAGAATTTTAGTTCCAGTAGACATTTTAGAAGTTTCTCAGATAGGGAAGGGAAGAGGAATATCAAAATCAAGAGACAAAGGATAAAATAAAAACCAATGCAACAACAATACTTACAAAACTATATGCTATAAACCAACTGTACAACTCATGGGGCGAGGAAATGGGGTGGACAGGAAGGGCAGGATGAGGGAGGATGTAACAAGTTGGATAAGGAATGTACTCACTGCCTTATGTATGAAACTGTAACCCCTCTGTACATCACTTTGATAAATAAATTTTTTTTAAACAGAGAAAACTCAAAAAAAAAAAAAAACCAAAATCACAAAGCCAGCTTCATTTATACTTTTCGAGCCTAAACTTCTGATTTCTTTTTCTTGTCTTATTGCAGTAGCTATGCTGCTAGTACAATTTTTACTAGGAATGTTGAGTCTTTGCCTTGGTCCTGCACTTAAGCAAAAAGCATTCAATGTTTCACCATTATGTTTGGTATTGGATGATATACTTTTTAAAATAAATGATATTTATTAGTTCAAAGAAGTTCTGTTTCTATTTTTTATCAATGTATGTTATCTGTTGTCAAATGCCTTCTGAATCAAAGGGCATGCTCACATGATTTTTTTTTTCTAGCCTATGGATACAGTGCATTATATCAATTAATTTTTGAATATAGAACCAATTTCAAATACTTACAATAAATCCCACTTGGCTCTATACATTGTTAGATAATAATGCCTCCTTACAGACTTATAAATAAAAGCCATCAACTACTGTAAAGGATCTTATATTTCATAAGAAGGAAATAAAAAGCTAGATACACATTTAGCTACAAAGTCATAACAAAACAGGTATACTTATACTGGCAAATCCTACAGGAGGATTATATCTGATTTGGTGGATTTAGCAAGCATACAGGGAAAATGTGACTAATGTCCAATCACAATTGGAGATTTTCAAAGAAATTTTGCCTTATCTAATTCAGACCGTCGTTTTCTCATACTGTCTACTCCTATCTACTCTTTCACTAATAAAAAGCAACGATTTGACCTTAGGTGTGTCATCAGAGTTTTTACTTTGCCTCATGCAGTCACTCACCAAAATAGGTAATATGAAACTGTTTTGCCTGACTTTTAAATAGCTTGTTTAGAAAATGAGCATGGCATTTTCATTGAATTTCCTCATTCCTTCAATAGAAAGAAAACGGCAGCACAAGGTGGGTATGGAATTGCCTAATTCTGCAATTGAGTAACTCCATCCTGTTCTTGCACTTCAGTCCCATAAAGCCAAACAAAGAAAACCTAATCCCCATCTGCTACAATCTGTAGCTGCTCTATTCCTCCCTCAGGGAGCCAATTCCCAACTGATACAGCCATTACTCTATGTTCTCTGTGCTGACTTGCCTTTCACATGTGAGTTAAACCGTTTTTCTAGACTTGGGCCAAAATTTTTCCCCCCACAGAAAATTTACAGAGCAATTTAAGTCAACATTCACCTATGTTTGTTCTTGACAATTTCAAAAGGTAAAGTTTGCTTTGCCTTTAGGACATTTTCTGTAAGGAATTTGTTGCAATGGCTCAGGCTTATTCCAAGAAAGATACATTTTTTTTCTCAAAAGGCTGCTTAAAATAAAAATAGCATGTGCCCTAGTTGCTTTCTATTATTGCTGATCTTTTTTTTTTTTTTTTAAACAAATTACTTTCCTGCAGTGCTGAGGATTTAGTCTAGGGCCTGGTGCATCCATGCTACACAAACAATCTACAACCAAGCCACATCTCTAGCATATACCTATGTCCTTTATATCATATCCATGTCCAGTGAATGCTCCTGTAAACCTCATTTAGAGTATTACTTTTGAGGAAATAATAGTTATAATACTGAAGATAATAATACAGTAGCTACTATTTTTACTAGGTCTGGCATTTTATATAGATAATTTTATTTAATCATTTAAAGCCCTGCATGGTTATGGGATTGCTAATATCATCCACATTTTAGCGAGAAACAACCACTGCTTTGGACAAGGCTAATAACTTGCTCACAGATACCTAGTCAGTGAGCCATGGAGACACGTTATCTGAGCTGCAGTCTGTCTGACTTTGGTCTTTTAGTCTTGAGCATGGTGTTTCAATGACTTACTATCTCTTTCTGGCAAACCTTAGTTATCCTAAGACCTTAGACAAGACCTATTCTTTACCTGCTGACTTCCAATTTTTCCGACATTAAAATTCTTCCACATACTGCCTCCTTCTCTACAACTGTTTCTCCATATAGACAGATACTCCAATCCAGCCCCCAAAATAACTTCTCTTTTCCCTCTCAAAAGAAAATCTTACCTTTGCTCCAACATCTCCCTTCAACCACGCTACCCTCCCTTACTTCCTCCCAGTTGTCTTCTTTCTGTGTAGGTCAGCTCACAAATATCAAAAACACAAAACAAAGAAAAGCAAAACAAAACAAAAAAAAAACCAACCTTCCAATGATGGAGAGAAGAGAGGCAGTGGGTGGCTGAGCCCAAGGTGAAATAAAAATAATGTTTTCTTTTATTGATTTACCAATGTTTGTCTTTTAATTTCTGGAGCACCTCTATTACATGCAAAATGTTAATAGCAGTTGAAGGTCTCTTATTCATACAGTTCCAATCTATTCTGCAAATAAAAAGCAGTGAAAATGATTCATGCATGAATAATTCCCCAAACCTTTGCTTATTGAAATGGAGCAGAGATAATTACCGGGTTGCAGAATTTGCATCCACACAATTTTCCCAGCTCACAAACATAATTTTCTTTAGAATGAATAGAAAATATTTGCTCTTTTAAAAGCTGTTGTGAATGGTGGCCCTGCCTTCATTCTATTCCTGCAGAAATGTGGATGCACCTATCCATGGCTGCTGGTCCTCATGTCTGAAGCTTTCTGTGTATTCCATCTCTGCCAGTATTGTAGATCTCCACTTGTTTTACACTTCCATCTGAATTATTTTCCCAAGGAACTCTGTTTACTCCTTTGGTCATTAGCTGTACCATGGAGTGTGATCCTAATATTTTGATTGTTTTCAACTCCTTCCTGAAAGATGACTTCACATTTTTGTGCATTTGGGGAGGATAAAGGTGACCTGAAACCTCCCAGTGACTTATTTAGCCACTTAACTTTTAGTATTTAGCTGAAAGTCATAGGGGGTTTTAGTTAGAGTTGCTTTAAGAAGAAGGGGTGGGTGGGAACCAATGTTTTTTTTTTTCTTTTTTTTTTTTTTTGTCGGTGATCCTTCAGAACCATCTGGAATACACATGAGATTCATTTTCCACTATTGTCTCTCCAAAGCATCAGGCTGTTGTTCCAGGTGTGTGAAGTGCCTGCATGGCTTCGGTTTAATACTTGCTTTTCATTATGCCCAACAGCTTGGTCCTTTATTCTCTGAGGGATGTGTTTTCAATACCACAGGAGATTTCTTTATGCCCAACCAAATGAATCTTTACAAACAGCTCAACTGGTGTAAGGCCTCAGGTGGGCTTAAAGGAGCCACAGAACAAGGTTGATGTGTGGGCACAGGGGGAATTTTAATATGGTATTATATTAAAGGCATTTTGAATTTCCCTTTCTGATTTTCTAGAAGAAGCAAGCACTGTTATTCCTGAAACTAGACAAGTGATTGCAGGGTTCCTTGAAACTGCTGACAAAAGAGAAGGAGAGGTACTGAGTAAAGTGGGGATATTTTGCAAGAATCGAGAGGGAGTAAATATTCATTAAATTGAGGAATAGATAAGGAAACCTAGTCATGTGTACAGGTGGAATATGCAGATTCATGTGAAATGTTCAGATTGCTGAGAGATGATAGAATATTTTCAAAATAGCAAAATACATAAGGAGCCAATCCATATTGGGATTACATTTTGTGCAAAATCTCTCAGTAGTCCTTTTTTTAAATTATAAAAGAACACACAAAATGTAAAGAAGATATTCTTTATAGAGATGGCAAAAGAGCCATACACTGTTATTATCGCACAGAAGTGCAATAAAAATGTTTGAAAGGGGAATTAAAACAACATTGATCTTAAATTTGAAGGTGACATGGAGTAAGGTGAGTTAGGGCAACATATAAGCATAAATTATTGTCATGGTTTTGGTTTTCATTTGAGTAATGATTTAAAAATCACAAAGTTTTCTGATCTTTAATAGTCCAAATATTTGCCTTATTTAAATAAAAAGCTGTCATACTGACTTTAAAAAAAAAAAAATTATTTCCCCAGCACCACATATATAGGAAATGGCCAGAAGTGGCGCTGTGGCTCAAGTGGCAGAGTGCTAGCCTTGAGCAAGAAGAAGCCAGGGACAGTACTCAGGCCCTGAGTCCAAACCCAGGACTGGCAAAAAAAAAAAAAAAAAAAAGGAATATCAGCAGGTCTGTACTTGAGTTCAAGGTAGTAATTTCTACTTTCAGAAAAACTAACAATGTAAACGCAAATAATAATTTGTATTCCTCCCTTCATCTCCAAAAGCTTTTTCCATATTTTAGATTTTAAAATTCTAGCTTAACTTTTTTTTTTTTTTTTTTTTTTTTTTTTTTTATTATCAATTGAACATAAATTTTTTTTTTTTTACAAGGTGCTGTGCAAAGAGGGTGCAGTTACATAGTAGGGCATTGTGTACATTTCTTGTGATATCTTACAACCTGTTTTCCCATCCCTTGTCTAGGTCAGGTAGACCCATATGCAGTATACAATGTATCAAGCACATATACAGTGTTCACAGACTTGGTCTCTACTGTCTCTCCATCTCCCTTTGTTAACAGTCATATATCAGGGAGATCATGCCCCTTTGTTTTCTGTGTTCTAGGCTTGTCTCACTCAACATTATTTGTTCGAGTTCTGACCATTTCCCTGCAAATAACAATATTTCACCATTCCTAATCGCTATGTAGTATTCCATTGTGTATAAGTACCATATTTTTTGGATCCATTCATCTGTGGAGGGGCATCTGGGTTGTTTCCAAATTTTGGCTATTGTGAATTGTGCTGCGATAAACATGGAAGTACAAATGTCCTTTTGATATCTTGGGTTTTGCTGTTTAGGATAGATGCCTAGGAGTGGTATGGCTGGGTCATAGGGTAGGTCTATATTGAGCTTTTTGAGAAACCTCCATACTGTTCTCCAAAGTGGCTGTACTAATTTGCACTCCCACCAACAATGGAGAAGGGTTCCTCTTTCCCCACAGCCCCTCCAGCATTTGTTGTTTCCTGAGTTCAGAGTATAGGCCATTCTAACTGGGGTGAGGTGGTATCTCAGGGTTGTTTTTATTTGCATTTCCTTTACTAGCAGGGATGTTGAGCATTTCCTCATGTGTTTCTTTGCCATTTTTATATCTTCTCTTGTGAAGTCTCTCTTTAGCTCTTTTGCCCATTTCCTAATAGGTTTATTGGGCTTGGAGGGGCTTAGTTTTTTGAGTTCTCTGTAGATGACAGATATCAGGCCTTTGTCTGTTGCTGTGCTGGTAAATATCCTTTCCCATATCGTTGGCTGTCTTTCTATTTTGGTGGCTATGACCTTAGCTGTGCAGAAACTTTTTAATTTGTAGTAGTCCCATTTGTTGAGTCTTTCCCCTATTTGTTGTGCGCCTGGGACTCTATTCAGGAAGTTCCTTCCTGTGCCTATAAGTTCTAGTGTCTTTCCTACTCTGTCCTTCAGTAGTTTCAAGGATTCAGGTCTGATGTTGAGGTCCTTGATCCATTTTGAGTTGATCTTGGTGCATGGTGATAGGCTTGGGTCTACTTTGAGTTTTCTGCATATGGCTGCCCAGTTCTCCCAGCACCAGTAGTTGAAGAGGCTATGTTTATTCCATTGTATGTCTTTAGCTCCTTTGTCGAATATCAGTTGGCTGTAAGAGTGCGGTTTTATTTCTGGGTCTTCAATTCTAATCCACTGGTCTTCCGATCTGTTTTTATACCAATACCATGCTGTTTTTGTTATGATGGCCTTGTAGTAGAGCTTGAAGTCTGGTATGGTGATACCTCCTGCACTATGTTTTTTGCCTAGAATTGCTTTGGCTATTCTAGGTTTTTTGCTGTTCCATATGAACTTATGGATTGGTTTCTCTATTTCAGTGAAGAATGTGGCTGGGATTTTGATAGGTATTGCATTGAATTTGTATAACAATTTGGGCAGTATGGCCATTTTCACTATATTGATTCTGCCTACCCATGAGCATGGGAGGTCTTTCCATCTCCTTGTGTCTTCTTTGATTTCCCTTATTAGATTTTTGTAGTTTTCATTGAATAGGTCCGTCACGTCCTTGGTTAAGTTGATCCCTAGGTACTTTATTCTTTTTTTGGCTACTGTAAATGGAATCGTTTCCATAATTTCCTTTTCTGTTTGTCTATTGCTGGTGTACAGAAAAGCTGCTGACTTTTGTGGATTGATTTTGTATCCTGCTACTTTGCCAAATTGGTTTATTAGATGTAGGAGTTTGGGTACTGAGTTTTTTGGGTCCTTGAGATATAAGATCATGTCGTCTGCGAATAGGGATAACTTGATTTCTTCCTTGCCGATGTGGATCCCTTTGATGTCCTCCTCTTGCCTTATTGCTATGGCTAGGGATTCCAGTACTATGTTGAACAGAAGTGGGGAGAGTGGGCATCCTTGTCTTGTTCCTGTGTTTAGGGGGAATGATTTAAGTTTCTCTCCATTTAATATGATATTAGCAGTTGGTCTGTTGTATATGGCTTTTATTGTTTTGAGGAATGTTCCATCTATTCCTGTTCTCTCCAAAGCTTTTAATAGGTATGGATGTTGTATTTTGTCAAAGGCTTTTTGGGCATCGACTGAGATAACAATGTGATTCTTGATTTTAGTTCTGTTTATGTGGTGAATTACATTGATTGATTTACGGATGTTGAACCATCCTTGTGACTGAGGGATGAAGCCTACTTGGTCATGATGTATGATATTCTTGATCACTTTCTGGATCCTGTTAGCTAATATTTTATTGAGGAGCTTTGCATCTGTGTTCATTAGTGATATTGGTCTGTAGTTCTCTTTTTTTGTTGGATCTTTGCCTGGTTTGGGGATGAGTATGATATTAGCTTCGTAGAATGAGTTCGGGATTTTTCCCTCCGTTTCTATTTCGCGGAAGAGTTTGAGGAGTATTGGAATTAGCTCCTCACTAAAGGTTTTGTAGAATTCATTGGTGAATCCATCTGGGCCTGGGCTTTTCTTAGTAGGGAGGTTCTTGATTACCTCCTGTATCTCACCGTAAGTTATTGGTTTATTTAGTTGATTTATTTCTTCTTGGTTCAGTTTGGGCAGTTTGTACTTCTCTAAGAATTGATCCATTTCTGTAAAATTATTGTTTTTTGTTGAGTAGAGGTTTTGGAAATAGCTCCTTATGATTGTTTGAATATCGTGTGTATTTGTTGTAATTTTTCCTGTGGAGTCCCTGATTTTACGTATATGAGTCTCTTCTCTTCTTTTTTTTGTGAGTCTTGCAAGGGGTCTGTCAATTTTGTTTATTTTCTCAAAGAACCAGCTTTTAGTCTTATTTATTTGTTGAATGGTCTTTCTATTTTCAATCAGATTTATCTCTTCTTTAATCTTTGTAATCTCTCCCCTCCTAGTCGTTTTAGATTCTGTCATTTCTTGTTTCTCCAGTTGTTTTAGTTTCATCGTGAGGGTATTCACCTGCTCTGCTTCCATTCTTTTAATGTGGGTACTGAGTGCAATGATCTTGCCCCTCAGTACTGCCTTAGCTGTGTCCCATAGGTTTCTTTGTGATGTGTTTTCTTTGTCATTGTGGCTTATGAATTCGTTGATTTCATCTTTAATTTGATCTGTGGCCCAAGTGTTGGATAGCAGCGTGGGGTTTAGCCTCCAAGAGTGTGTATAGGCTCTGTGGTATCCTTTGTTGTTGAGGGTTACCTTTAATCCACTGTGATCAGATATAATACATGGGATGATGTCAATTCTTTTGTATTTGCTGAGGTTCTTTGTGTGGGCTATGACGTGGTCTATTTTGGAATATGATCCATGGGCTGCTGAAAAGAAGGTGTATTGGGTCTCTGTAGGGTGGAAGGTTCTATATAGGTCTGTTAGATCCATTTGGGCAATGGTGTTATTTAGGTCCTCAGCTCCCTTACTAATCCTCTGGGTGTTGGATCTGTCTCTTGGAGAGAGAGGAGTATTAAAGTCACCCACTATGATTGTGTTTGCATCTATCTTGCTCTGTAATTCTGTGAGAATTTGCTTGACATATGTCGGGCCTCTTTTGTTCGGTGAGTATACATTTATCACCGTGATGTCTTGATTCTGGATTTTTCCTTGTATCAATATGTAGTGTCCTTCTTTGTCTTTTTGAGTGGACTTTAAAGAGAAATCCAGCTTGTCTGAGATCAGGATGGCTACACCTGCCGTTTTGGTGGGTGCATTTGCTTGGTAGATCTTGCTCCATCCTTTCATTCGAAGCCTGTTTTTGTCCCTTGCTGTAAGGTGGGTCTCTTGTAGACAACAGATGTCAACTTTTTGCTTGCGGATCCATTCTGCCAGTCTGCTCCTCTTGATCGGGGAGTTTAAGCCATTTATATTTAAAGAGATCAAGGATAAGGGTGTTTTTTCTCCTTCCATTTTCTTGTTGGGCTGTTTTTTCCTGTTGTTTTTTTTTTTTCTTCTTGTCTTTAGTGAGCTTGTGTTTCTGCTGGACTTTGGCTATTGAAGTTTCTTTCTGAATCTGTCTGTGTGTCTTTTACGATCTCTGTTGGGTGGGCTTCCCCTCTTAATATTCGCTGTAGGGCTGGTTTTTTATTCACATACTCCTTTAGCTCCTCTTTGGTGTGGAAAGATCTGGTTCTCCCTTCGAATGTGAACTCCAGTTTCGCTGGATATTTGATCCGAGGTTGTAAATTGTTATTCTGAAGTACTTGGATGGTGTTCTTCCACTCACTTCGAGCTTGGTAAGTTTGTGTGGATAAGTCGGATGTTATTCGAATCCTCTTCCCATTGAAAAAAGTTTCCTTCTTCGCTTTGGCTGAATTCAGAATTTGCTCTTTAATCTTGAGGTCTGTAGTCTTGAATATTATGTGCCTTGGGGTGGTTTTCCTGGGGTCTGGCCTGCCAGGTGTCCTATAGGCTTCGGTTACCTGGATGGGGTCCCCTGTGAGATTGGGGAAGTTTTCTGCAATAACTTTATTGAGAACATGATTAAGCCCTCTGCTCTGATATTCGGCTCCTTCTTCTATTCCAATTATACGCAGATTATATCTCTTGTCTTTGTCCATTAGTTCCTGGAGTAATCTTCCCTGAAGCTTCACCTTTTCTTGGAGTGTGGTCATTTTCTGGTTGTTGTCAGCTGCTTCATCGTCCAGGCGAGAGATTCTGGATTCCATATGGTCCACTCTTTGTGTTATGGTTTCAATTGCGGAGTTTATGGATGTCAGAGAGCTATTCATGGTTGTCATATCAGCTCTGATCGTGGAAATTTCTTCCTTTAAAGAGTTGTATTTTAAATCTATTTTTTCATGCATTTCAATTCTCAGGGTGTGGAGATTTTCTTTAAAGGCGGCTTGCATTGTATCCATTTTTGCTTCCATTTCTTTAAACGAGGCTTGCATTGTATCCAGTTTTGCTTCCATTTCTTTCTTGGCTTCCTGGGTGTCCTTCCAGATTTCCGCTCTAAACTCCTGGAATTGTTTTCTGATTTCATTTCTGACGGTTTCGATCATTCCTGTTAACATGTCCTCATTTGCTTTTTTATTCTCCATCTCCTCTCCAGTCGTGCTGCTTTTTGGAGCTGGCGAGTTGGCTTGTCCTTTGATGAACTGAGTTATGTTTCTTTGTGATTTGCGCATCTGGAAGTCTGTGTAGTTCTTCCCTCCCTTCTGTGTAGGCGTGTCTGCGTCAGCAGGTGCTGTCGCTGTGGCCCCGCCCACCAGTGCAGGGCACGCCTATCAGAGCGGGCGCTTTCGCCGGGGCCCCGCCCTCCTGTGCACTGTGAGTCCCCTACAACAGGCACTTAAGTGGGGTCTGCCTCCCAGAGCGAGCCCTGGGTTGTTGGGTTGTGCTTGCGCCCTCCCGCGAGTCCGTTGGGGGGGGGAAGCAGTATGTGTGGGGCCCAGTGGGATCGACTGTCCGGGTGTGGCTTGGCACCCTCAGACCTCGCCTCCGCTGCGAGGAGGGGGAACGAGATCAGGCTCAGGTGACCCTGCTGGGCTGGTATTGCCCACCAGCGCCTGTGATTTTAGTTGTAAGAGTCCGCAAGGTCTAGGCGCCTCGGGTGGGGCTTGCCCTGCCGGCCGTCCCTGGCCCCTGTTGGGAAGGGGACGGGGCCGGTTCTGCCAGTTCAGGAACCTTTGGGGGCTTGGGGCTGTTCCGCCCTTCCCCTGCTAGACTGGCTTCCCAGTGCCTGCTGGGAGCTTCCCGCCTGATTTGGGGAATCTTTGTTCCCACGGGAGTGGGGAGGGGGAGGGAGGGAGATATATCGTCTTTGTCGGGCTTGGGTCTCCCGTTGGGGGAAGGGATTATGGGGGACTCACTTTTGCTGCTTTGTGTGCGTGTCCCGCACCGCCGTTGGCCCTTCAGGGGTTGGCGAAGTGTCGTGGTGGCTCCCCCGTTCCCTCTTTCTGCCGCGCTGGGTTCCCTTGTCCGAATCCGGTGTGGACCCGAACTTCTCGTCGCTGCTGGGTGTGTCTTGGTCCGCACCCTGCTTTGTGTCCGTGGGGTCTCCCGCTATATGGATTCTGCGCTCCTGGCAACCTGTCTGCCGATCGCCGGGTTTCCCTTTCCCAGCCTGACCCTGTTTGGGCCAGGGCCGGCTGGTGGGGGGAGGGTGCCCCGATTAATCTCCGGCTCCGTGTAGGTTTTCGGTTCTTCTTTTTTGCTCCTTTTTGTTTTCCTGCGTTTCTCCACTGCTTCTGGATGCTGGTTTTGCTGGGTTCTTGGTGGAGTGTTGGGTGTTGGAGTTCCCAGCTCGCTATTCAGTTGGTGCGAGTCGGGGTGCCTCCCTATTGTCTCGGCGCCATCTTTCCCTTCTTTTTTTTTTTTTTTTAATCTACAAGAGATTGAACTCAGGGCCTTGTTAGGCTCTAGCCAGATTCTCTGACTGTTTGCCTCTGATTTGATTTCCAGATGGGGTCTCACATTCATCAGGCTGGTCTCAAGCCATGATTCTCCTACGTCTGCCTCATGAGCCACCATAACTGAATTTACTTTGGTTATTATTTATTTATTTTTTTGGCCAGTCCTGGGTCTTGAACTCAGGGCCTGAGTACTGTCCCTGGCTTCCTTTTGTTCAAGGCTAGCACTCTGCCACTTGAGCCACAGCGCCACTTCTGGCCGTTTTCTGTATATGTGGTGCTGGGGAATTGAACCCAGGGCCTCATGTATATGAGGCAAGCTCTCTTGCCACTAGGCCATATCCCTAGCCCAGGGTTATTTTTTAAATTAAACATTCTCTATGCCTTCCCTTGGAAAAGGATTGTGAGAGTTTTTATTTTTAATTGTGCACACTTGTCAGAATTTGCAAGTCTCTTTCTCACAATACTCTTTTCAGCTTACTTACTCTCTGACTCAAACTTAAATGAAAAATTGTATGATACCGTAGTCAGAAGGCACTAGAGAGTTTTCACTCCATTTATTTTTGTCAAACAGAATCAGTAGCAACAGAGAGATGTTTCATTACTGTGTACAACTTTTACCTGAAGTAAATTTCTGGGCCATGAGGTAATTTATCTTTTCAGATTTGGGAAAGACCACATCCAGGTTCTTGAATCTCCCAGTTCACTCACTGCTGTTGAAATGGTACCTCCTAAAGGAGGAAACTGATGATCCTTTTTTGGTAACTTAAATTTTTTTTTTTTTTTTTTTTTTTTTTGGCCAGTCCTGGGCCTTGGACTCAGGGCCTGAGCACTGTCCCTGGCTTCTTCCTGCTCAAGGCTAGCACTCTGCCACTTGAGCCACAGCGCCGCTTCTGGCCGTTTTCTGTATATGTGGTGCTGGGGAATCGAACCTAGGGCCTCGTGTATCCGAGGCAGGCACTCTTGCCACTAGGCTATATCCCCAGCCCCTTAAAAGAATTTTTCTTGCAAAGGTGATGAGCAAGGTACCTCAAACTATTTTTTTTTTTTTTTTGGCCGGTCCTGGGGCTTGGACTCAGGGCCTGAGCACTGTCCCTGGCTTCTTTTTGCTCAAGGCTAGCACTCTGCCACTTGAGCCACAGCGCCACTTCTGGCCATTTTCTGTATATGTGGTGCTGGGGAATCGAACCCAGGGCCTCATGTATATGAGGCAGGCACTCTTGCCACTAGGCCATATCCCCAGCCCTACCTCAAACTTTTTTTTTTTTGGCCAGTCCTGGGCCTTGGACTCAGGGCCTGAGCACTGTCCCTGGCTTCTTCCCGCTCAAGGCTAGCACTCTGCCACTTGAGCCACAGCGCCGCTTCTGGCCGTTTTCTGCATATGTGGTGCTGGGGAATCGAACCTAGGGCCTCGTGTATCCGAGGCAGGCACTCTTGCCACTAGGCTATATCCCCAGCCCTCAAACTTTTTTGAGGTGCCTAACTCCAACAAATCTTTTGTGTAACTTGGAATGTAGTAATCACTCATTTTGTTGCCCTAATTCCTATTAAACACAATCCTACAGGGAAAGCTTATCCCTATTCTCCATAAGACACCCAAAGAGTTGAGAGGAGAAAGAACCCTATTGCACTACTGGTGGAAATGTAAATTAGTACAACCATTCTGAACAGTAGTCTGGAGGATTCTCAAAAAACTAAGCAGAGATCTTCTTATGACCCAGTCATGCCACTCCTGGGCATCATGAATCAAGAGACCATAAAGACACTTGCATATCTATGTTCATTGTTGCACTATTCACAATAGTCAAGCAGTGCAAACATCCCAGATACCCTACAATAGATGAGTAGAAACACCTCTGCCGCCCCGTCCCCCGCCCAAGTGGTATTTATACACAATGGGATTTCACACAGCCATTGGAAAGAACAGTATATGTAATTTTCATGGAAATGGATGGACCTAGAACAAATCATGTTGAGTGAGATAAGCCAATCTCAGAGAGACAAAAGGTTCATATTTTCTCTCTTGTGTGGAAGCTAGATCTAAAATACCGGGATATAATAAATTACAGAGGTTTCTAGGCATTCACACACTGCGAGACCAAAGGAGGACACTCTTAGGAGAGGAACAAAAAGGCACAATGCCTATGTACATCTGATCATACAAAATAATATTTATCAAAATGAACCCTAGAAAATGAGTACAAGAGGGTTTTTCTTTTTGTTCTGTTTGTTCATTTATAAGTCTTTGGGAGTGTAAGGAGAGGTACCGAAATGGAGGGACATGTCCGAAATGGACATAGAATGAACAAATGCAGCAATTGTACTCACTCTGCATAATATACTGAAATTGAATTATACAACTTAGGGATGGGAAAAGGAAGAGAAAAACTGGGAAAAAGTGAGGAAAGGGTGACAAAAAGAAATATACTCTTTGCCTGACTTGTATAAGAATTATATTTAAAGAAAGAAACCCAAAGACTAGGTTTGTGTACTTTCTATACAGAGAAGAATTTTTATGTTAGAATGTTAGAAGATTTCTTCTTTTATTGCAACAGTAATTTATCTTCTTGAAAATGAGATCACATATCTTAGAACAATCAGTCTTAGTCCCAGTGCAACCTATTACACCGATTTCCTTCCTTCTCAAGCATGAAATGACTGTTATATGACTACCAGAAAACATTAACTTACTTGTTAGCTAATATGCATTGAGTCTTCAGTCACCTAAGTGTTGGGATACTTTTGGTGAAAGAGACCAAAGTCTCAGTTTTTTATAGAGATTCAATTCCAGTGAGAGGAGGCAATAAGCAAATCTGTGTAGAAAATGAAACAAGGATGAGGAACATGATATGCATTTGAGCTCCTTGTGGTTAAAATTTTAAGTATAGTTAATATTAATTGACTGGTAACCATGAAGGTTCTCTGACATGAAGGAGTCTTAAGTTTCTTGACCTCACTTACCACAGAAGGGGCAAGTTGGGAGCACAATTCAGGTATTGTCATCCTCAGTCCTTGCTGTTGGTGACACTGTTATAGAGCTCATAAGGGAGTCACTGGGTATTGTATCAAGCAATTTGGAGTAGTTGTGAATTGTTGGCAAACAGGAGAGGCAAACAAATTAGCCTAACTAGTCCTTATTGATTACCTACTGCTCAGAGAAGATCTGCAGCCCCCCAGGGATCAGAGGAATACACATTGGATTCCCTGCCTCCAAGAAGCTGACAACATAGGCTGGATCTGGGGAGGGAAGCACAAACAAGGAAAGCAGATGTTTTGAGAATGCCACCTGAACAGTAAGGACAGCAACACAACCGGGGATGCTCTGAAGACAGGCTCTTTTGCCAAAATCCTAGTGACATTCTTCACAGGCTTGCTGAGTGACAAAGAAGTCTGTTCACTCACCTTCCTTTCAGCCTTGCCCACACACATGGATTATCATACTGTCAACAGCCTAATCTAATAAGAAGGAGGGCAATATCTTGTCTTTTGTTAGCTGGCTGAAACCCAAGGACTGTGCTGTGGAATACAGAGGGGCAGACAGATGGATGTTTCATGCTGTCCTATAATTGCAAATAGCCTTACATCCAAGAGCCCTTCACAGAACAGCATCTATTACCTGTGGATATGTTGGGATGGTTAAAAACAATATGAAATGCAGCTACTGATGAAATTTAATTGTTACCAATTAGATCTAGCAGAAGGAGAACCTGTACCAGGCACTGTGACTTACCTAATTGACTGCAGAAATAGAGCTATCATTATATTCAGTAGAGATATGGGTATATTAAGGAGAGCAGGTACTCATGTGAGATATCAGTTTTTGCACTGTATAAAAATAGTGGCTATGAACCTGAGCAGTGTCAGGTTCATCATGCCTGCCAGTGTTGTTTACCAAGATGCCAGAAAGAATATAAAAACAATTCAAAAGGTGTTAAAAAGTGGCTCCAGCTAAAAAAAGGAAAAACTCAGAAAGCCTAAGGTATCTCTGTCTTGCAGCAAACCAGACTGTTAATTTGATCAAACAGATACATCAAGGAAATACATAGCTGAATCAATGATTTGTCCTCAGGTTGTCATAGAAACTTACAAGTAAGGTGTCCTGATAGTTGTCTTTGGTAGTTGAAAAGGAGTTAGTGTCTGAACAAGTTTACATTCCCACCAATGGTGTAGTAGGGTTCACTTTTGGCCACATCCCCTCCAGCATCTGTTGTTTTTAGTTTTCTTGGTAATGGACATTCTTACTGGGGTGAGGTGGAATCACAATGTTGTTTTGATTTGCATCTCTTTTATGGCCAGTGATATTGAGCATTTCTTCATATGTCTCTTGGCAATTCTCATTCCCTTTTCAGATAAGTCTCTTTATAGGTCTTTAGCCCATTTGTTAAGGGGGCAGTTGGTTCTTTGAGGAAATTTAATTTTTTGAGTTCTATGTGTATTTTAGATATGAGGCCTTTGTCTGTTGTGTGGCGATTGATGGTTTTCTCCCTATCTGTGGGCTTTCTGTTCATCTTGTAAGCTATGTCCTTTGCTGTGCAGAAGCTCTGCAGTTCATTGCAATAGCTCAATAGCTATGTACATATGAACGCATGAGTTGATCCTAAGAAAAATGAACTCCAAGTCATAGAAACAAAGGGTTTATCATTGTTGTTGTTATTTTGAACATACCATGTAAAATTATGCCTTTTTCTTTCTTCCCCATGGCTTTACCCCTGATGTCACTGTAACTGATATGTAACATATATACAATATATATACTGTAACATATATACAATACCCTGGGTATTGTATATATGTTTATTGGAACTAGGGAGGGGAAGGGAAGAGGAACACTAAAATGGAGAGACAAAGGATAAAAGACAAACCAGTGCAACAGAAATATTTACAAAACTATATGTGGTAAACCAACTGTACAACTGGGGGAGTAAGGGAACAGGAAAGGGGGGAAAATAGGAGAAAATGAGGAAGGAGGTAACAAGTTCTATAAGTAATGTACTCACTGCTGTATGTGTGAAATTGTAACCCCTCTGTACATCACTTTGACAATAAAGAAATTTTAAAAAAGGATTTAGTATCCATTTTTAGAGCATGTAGTGTTTTAAACTATTATGTTGATTTCTTATTTTCTCCCCTTCAGTTTCAAAGAAACTATATACTTATAATACATGAAGGTTTTATTACACATTTAGACTTTTCCCTTCTCATATCTAGAACTGCCAAGTAAAATTTGGTATCACATTTTTGGACTTTGATTGGAAACTTTGTTTAAATTGTTTCAAAGTCTGAGAATAAAGCAGCTTTTGATTTCATTCAAATCAGACCAGATTCACAAAAGAACTTATCTATGCTTCATGGAATCAGACATTATCAAATGATTCTTTTCTTCTTTCTTTCTTAATTCTATACAAACTTAACATTTTAAAGTAACCAGGAAGGCCAGTTCTAGTACTTCAAAAGTTACAGTAACAAATCATGGTGAGTTAGAATCAATTGGAATAAAAGCATCTATATTTTGCCAAAACAGGTACAGAGAAGGGAAACATGTCTGTAGTCACATAACTAGTAAGTGGCAGAATGAGGAGCCAGGAAATCTGGCTCCACAGTCCAAGTTCTTAGTCATCATACTACATGCTATGATGTAGCAAGGTACTTATGTGACAAGAAGGCTAAGACAGTGGAGCTTGCCCAAGAGAGAGGCAATGGGAGATAGGTTAGAGAGGAATCCAGAGAAGAGTAACATCCTTCTGTCTAAACCATATCTATCTATACTCTACCTTGACATATACAGGATTCTTATCTGGGAAACAAACTACACAGATACCTCCCCCCCACCCGTGCCTAGTTCCTGTCTGAGTCCAGGATTTTGTGAAACTATGATGTTCCCCGATGATGGAGAGTCAATAGAAAGGAAACAGGGCTGGTGACATGGGAGGGGTCAGGCAAATTCCTATGAGGAATGAGTGAATCACAGTTTGTGTTCACAGAAGGCATAGTTCCGGCCTGTACACAAGCATTTTCTTACTGCTCTTAGCTGGGGTTAAGAGAGTAACTAGCTGATACTGCCAACTTCAAAAGAAGCTTGCTCTGCTCCATGTCATTTGGATTCCAATGGTTACGAAAATCTCCTTCAGCAGTGTTTTAAAAATGGATGTATTTCTTTATGTCTGAGAGCTTTACTAGTTGTCTTTGGCTCTGGCACTTAGGCTTATTCAAAATAAGTTGAATCTGTTTTCTACACCATAGGCTTCCAGCCTGTCTGTTGGGTTTCTTCTGGTGAATCCTTGCCAGTTTCTTCATTTTTCCCCCCACTATGAATAATGTAAGATTTTCATCATCTTCGTAATTTTCTTCTCAGTAGACTCTAGTTTGGCAGGAGTCCTTGGAATGTGGTACTCGAACTTAAGCACATTAGGTGTGGTTTGACCAGAGTGGAATAGAGCAATAAGATCATCTCTTTCAATTTGGACTTCAACAGTGATGCCTTGATCTCCACAGTTCCTAGGCAGCCTCTTTACACAGTGGATTCAAAGTGAGTTTGTGGTTAATAAAAGCCAATGTATTATTTCTTATCGATACCTAAACTACTTTTAAAACAAGACCATGGCATTTCAATTTTGGTTGGTACATCCCATTATTTTGGTTTAACTTGTTGTTTATTCTGTTTTGGACAAATAATCAGCCCCCAAAGCCAATTGGTAGTACAAATTCTTGTCAATCTCACATCCACGCCTGAATTTATATTATGCAAGCAAACCGAACAACACAACAAAGCCTACTGGTTCCGGCCTAAGGACTTTTTTAAAAAAAAAATCAGAATCATTTTTCCATTTGGTTGCTTGAAAGACCAAAGTTTCTCTACATATAAGAACAGAGAATTTTCTTGAATTCTAGCTTAAAATGAATCCTGGCAAGGGTCTGGAAAAGCCCCACGGTGGCTACTCCACCTCTTCTCTACATCTGTGTATCCCTCTGACTCTGTGATGAATAACGAGGTGTGTGTGCTTTTGTGGGTCCTGGGTGA
Source organism: Perognathus longimembris pacificus (assembly GCF_023159225.1). NCBI lineage: Eukaryota > Metazoa > Chordata > Mammalia > Rodentia > Heteromyidae > Perognathus > Perognathus longimembris. Next base: position 130,580,363 of record NC_063162.1, on the reverse strand, counting down.
AATCTAGTGAACAGTCTCTCCCTTTCAGCCTGTTGAGTAATAGATAATCCCAACCTACCGAACAGGTAGGATGCAGCCAGACACTTTTCTTCTTTGTTAGTTCTCTACAGGGGACCCAATCTATTTTCTGTTCATTCTCCTAGATCCTATAGCTCTCTAACGCCCCCAGGGACACCTCTAAAATCATCCTGAACTTCAGGATGCCTTAAGTATTGCCATTGTTGATTGAAGTGACCAGGTATTTTCCTGACAACTTTGAGCTCTGCTTCTCACATTTGTCTTCCAAAGTCTGTAAAGAAATCATCCCTACGTAATAGCTATCTATGGAACATGTTCCATGTTGACAGCCAGCTTTCCTTCTCCCTCAGCCACATGCATGAGATGCCTACAGAGACAGAGACAGGGGGTATTGTTGAGATTTGGGGATACCATGCACATCTCCACACTACTTCTTTAGGACCTCTTTTCAGAGATTTTACTCTTCATAGTTGTTGTTTTTTTTCCTTTCTGGGACTTTTCAGCATCTACTAATGTATATTCTTGTTTCCATCAAACTGCTCTGAAGTATTATGCAGTCATCAACTATTACTTAGAATCCAGTGTTGAATGAAATTCAAGCTCTTTGGGCCAGACAACTTTGACTGCAAACAAAGAGAAGTCAATAGATTTCTTTATAGAACATCAAACATTCTTGCAAAAGTATGGATTTTGTCATCCTAGAATCTATAGAAAACTTCTACATGAGTGCTACCTTACAGAAATAGTGTGAGTCACAGTAGAAAGATAAAAAAATAAATGAATATAAACACATAAAATTAATTTTAATAATGTATTTGATACATCTCAAATACCAAATAGGTTATCATTTCACCATTCAATTTACTGTAAATTATATTTTGTGTGGTTGTTTTTATACTGAGGCTTCCGAATTTGGTGTGTATTATACACTTATTGAGACCAGCCACATTTCAGGTGTTCAGTAGCTACAGAAGCCAGGAGATGCCATACTGGAGGCCACAGGCTGTGCCACTATGGTCTCCTTCAGTTTATGTCTATGCTCTATTTGTGAAATTTCATTTCTTGTTGTTGAGGTGCCACATAATCCATATGCTATCTTTCAGCATTCCATTTAAAGATGGCAAGAGTTTTCATGCAATAATGCCTTAAAAAATTCCCATTAACATGGTATGTCACTCTTTACTACATGTAGGTTTCAAAGCCCAAGAAAGACTCTTTCATTGCTAATGATGAGTAAAAACTCCATCCAAGTAACTATGAATTTGTTAGAGGTATTGTAACAGTACTGCAGAGTGGCTTGCAAGGCAAATAATAATTGCTGTCTTGTAATTCTAGATACCTAAGAAGAAGAAGATATTGGCAGGATTGTTTGACTATAAAGTTTGCAGAGATGATCGTCCTAGGCCACTTTCTTTGCTTCTGGTGACATGCTGACCATTCCTGAGGTTCCTTGGTTTATAAGAGCATTGCTCCAATCACTGCCTTCATTTTCACATGATGTTCTCTATGTGTACTCATCTTCAAGTTTCTACCTTTTATAAGGGTTCCTGTTATACCATACTGCAAGGTGACTGCATATTAATTACATCTTTAATGATCTGATTTCTAACTAAGATCCTATTCTGAGATACTAACCATAGAACCTTAACATACAAACTATGAGAGTGGATATATTTCAATCCATAACATGCAATCATGTACTATACTGCCCAGACCTCTAGCAGCTTCCCCCAAATAGTACTGGATCACCTCAGCTCCAGAGACTCCTGTATGGTTAGACTGTACTACTGAGACTGTATTACGGTATTGAGACTGTACTACTGCAACTTAGCCCTTCTCCATGCCCGATGCCTGATCTTACTTCTACCCCTTTATTTCCACTGGTGTTGACTCTACCTAAAGGCACTCCCTAGCAAAGTTTGTGCAAGTAATCACTGTAGACTCTCTCAATCTGCTTTCAATGTGTAACACTAGGGAGCATGTATGAAACTCCAAGTTCCAAAGTGTGTTGGGCATGAGCCATTGCCTGAGCATAACCATAAACTTGCTAGGGTCCTCTGTTAGGACCATCATAGACCTTTACTAATTATTACCAATGAAGGAAACCATGGAATACATGTTTCTTTCGGTCTGGCTTGTCGGGGTCTTTAGCTGACCCCCCCACCCCCAAGGAGAGACGGGGAAGGCACGCCCCGACTGGATGAGCCAAGAGAGGAAAAGGGTCGGCAGGCCGCCAGTACCCAGCACTCCCTCACCGGAAGACAATCAGACGGCCTGGGAGTCTTGTGGGCGCCTGATATCGTTTATTGGGGAAGTACTTGCCACTAATATAAGGCACAGGAGCCAATCAGGTCTAAGATCGGTAGGAAGGGGAGTCATGAGCTGTCCATCTAGGGTGGAAGAGCTGGGGGCATCACAGCCCACAGAACCACCTCCGGGTTATAACCAAAGACACTTGTAGCAGCTGCGAGTTGTTGTTAGGCGCTGCCATCTTAGCCACACGTGGCCCCAAGACTGAGAAACAGGTGGGGCCAGCTAGTTGACTTTCAGGTCACACTGGCTCACTTCACATAATATAATTTTTTCCAAGTCTTTCCATTTCCTTACAAATGGAGCAATGCCATTCTTTCTGATGGAAGCATAGAATCACAATAGCTCAAAAGCTATGTACATATGATCCTATAAGATGATGCTAAGTGAAATGAACGCCAAGATATGGAAACAAGAGGCTTTTCTTTGTTGTTGTTTTTAATGTACTATGTGAAATTATTCCTTTTTTCTTCTGCTTTTCTTTTCTGTGATTTAGCTCTTGTTGTCACTGTATTTGATTTTGGCGCCCTGGATATTATATATATGTTTATCTGAATTAGGGAAGGGAAGGGAAGGGGAACATCAAAATGGTGAGACAAAGGATAAAGGGAGAGCCAACCCAACAGCGATATTCACAAGACAGAATGTTGGAAATTAACTGTACAACTTGGGCAGGGCGGGGGGGGGGGATTGGGAGAGAGCAAAGGTGGGAGAAAAATGAGGGAGGAGGTAGCAAGTATGACAAGGAATGTACTCACTACTTTATATATGTATGTAACCCCTCTATACATCATTTTGACAAGAAAATTAAATTAAAAAAAAAGAACTAGCTAGGGTCAATCACAGATACTTTTGTTCTGAGACATTTCTTGTTATTTTTCATTGCAAATTGTTAACTTTATTAGTTTCTTGCTGTCTCGATTATCCTTAGTATGACTCATAAATTTAGCTTTGTCATAAAGATTTGGAGAGTGGGTTAAAGATGATGTATAAGAAAAAAATGTTAGACTGCTGGCAATTGTGGTAGTTGGGAACAAGAATGCTAGTTTAGGGGCTGTGGATATAGCCTAGTGGCAAGAGTGCCTGCCTTGGATACACGAGGCCCTAAGTTCGATTTCCCAGCACCACATATACAGAAAACGGTCAGAAGCGGCGCTGTGGCTCAAGTGGCAGAGTGCTAGCCTTGAGCAAAAAGAAGCCAGGGACAGTGCTCAGGCCCTGAGTCCAAGGCCCAGGACTGGCCAAAAAAAAAAAAAAAAAAAAAAAAGAATGCTAGTTTGTTAAAAAAATGGCTACATTAAAGAAATCACTGGTGAAATGAAGCCATCATTTCCTCTTTAAATTATTAAAAAAATTTACATTTTTTGGCTGACTTTTCAACCCTGAGAAACCTAAACTTACACACGGAATGATGCAAGAGTCATGAACAAGAGATTATTGAGGTGATTAGACCCAACTTCAAAAGCCAGAGTGGTCATTTTCTGGCATTTAAACCTTAGGTTGATGTCTTAAATTTCCAGCCATTTCATTTTCTCACCTGGGAAATGTACAGATTTAAGAGTGTACATAAGATATCTATCAGTATTGGCTCATGCTAGAAAATTTATTATATAGTATGATAAACAGTAACTATTTTATCTGCAAGCACAATGATAAAGTATTCCAGCCAGTAGCAGCTCAGATGTATATTTAAAATGTATTCCAAGGAGCTCTGTGGATAGTGTGCAAATTACACTGAAGGACTGAAGTATTTGTATTTCTGTTTTTTGTTTTTTGTAGTGTTTCAGATAGCATCTTCACATCCAATCTCCTGAATTGTTGTTTTCAACTGTTTGTAGTGAAAGAGGTAAATGATCACTTGAAAAGAATGTATTACATAAAATGTTGTTTCTCAGGAATGTGAATTTATTAAAAAAATTCTGTTAGCATTCAATTTGTGAGCAAAGGACATTATTTCCTGTAAGTAGGTGGCTTGGGAATGCAAACTTCTCCATTAAGTGCTAAAGATTTCACATGGTACCAGATTATTGAAAAAGAGGATTTTGAAAGGATATCTGAAAGCACCAATTACACAGCTTATTCTGCGTGCGTGTTCAGAGTTAGAATACAGCTTTTGACAAGATTGTCATTGCACTGACATTATTATTAAAGGTCCTTAACCTTATTATGGAACTGTTGAACAATGCTTGCTTGTTCGTCTCAGAATCAAGTGGGAAAGACTGTTGGGTGTCAAGGTTTTCAGGTGCTTTTTTCTTTTCTGAACTAAAAGTGATGTTGGCAAAGACAAAGAGGAGAGTGATAAAAGCAGATGGTTTCTGTGGAGATAAGTTCTCTAGTTATCATTACCAGAGGTAGGAGTTTCTAGCCATAGCCATATTTTTTTTCATACACATTATTTTCCAGCAAAGCACTTGCATGAACTTCCTTTTTTGCTTTTGGAACTCATGTACTCTTCTCTAAGTTATAAAATAGCTTGTTACATAAGAACCTCTAAAATGGGTGTTAAAATGCTCTGTGCAATCTTTCTATTGTTGTAAGAACTTTCTAAATGCCAGTATGCTTTTCTTTATATAGTTTGAATAATCTTTGTTATAAGAATTTCAGTCACTATCTAAATCTTTTATTTTTAAATTTGGTAACTTTAAGCTGAAACCTTCCTTTTAGATGAAAATCAGCAATTCATATTCATAGTCTACCTTAATTCTTTTTTAAATCTCTTTCCCCATGCCAAATACATTCTTAATTTCAATCTCTTTTGGTAATTCTATAGACCTCCTAACTATAATAAAATTACCCTTGGCAATCAGAGCAGTGCTGCTTCTCTTCCTAAGTTTTTGAGCTTCCGGGCCTGAAGAAGAGCCATAATCAACTACCGACAATATTGTTTTACTTGAATTGTTTTCTAGGTAAAATGTTTGGGAAATGACTATTGTTCTGTCCATCTCTTTCACCAACTAAAATTTTTTTGTCTAATAACTATGCATCTGAGGTGGTGATAAATACTCACTATGGTTTGTCTTTTGATGCCTTATACCAGGAGACAAGCAGCCTAACACTCTAAAAAGATTCTCTTTCTACCATGAAACATATTGTCTGACATTTTATTAAGGAGCTTGAAAATACTGTAACTATTAATGTACGGTTGTTGCTAAAAAGTACCTTAGAATCAATAAAAAAATTAATAAACAGAAAAGCCAGTCTTAGGCGAGATCTTCTCATGGTTTTCTAGTGAAGAAAAAAAAATAAATTAGCACTCTCAGCAGGAGGAAAGCCAGAAATGGTGTGGGATTCTTTTGACAAAGAAGAACTTCACTCTCAATGTTAATTTAATTTGCATGCACTTCTAGAGTAGTCATTTATCACCTTACCGTGCATATACCTTGGATAGTATTTATGCATCCATGGGGGCTTTTAAAGAAAATATGCTAATATCTCTGGAATATCAAATCACAATCCCCCGTTAATGTGGAAAAAACTGATGGAATTTTTTTTGAAAAGAATTTAATATAAACCATGTATCATGTTAGACACCATTTCATCAGTGTTGCCATCAAAGTTTGAGAACAAGGAATCTTCCCTTGTGTTTTGTTCTTTCTTTGTTTTGCTATGATGTCTTTCTCTTTGATTCACGGAATGCATGCTGTTATCAAAATACTGACTCCATTTTCAGCGGTCATGGATTTAGGGAGCTCAGATAACATAAAAAGAAGAAAAGAGCTGATTTTCCATGCAGAATCTGAGTGCTAAAACTGATGTCACCGTGCATAAGGTTATAATCATAAATATTCTTAGCTCTGGTATATTAGCAAGTAATTCAATCAGAAAATGAAGCCCACTCCCCAAACTTTACATTGAATTTATGAAGTGGATGAGTTTCATGAGTTTATGAGTTAATGAAAATAGGGAAGCAAGTCTAGTACTAACTGAACATCAGTTTATCAAGAAAGTAGGGTATATGATCCCATAGGGCCCTTTTATTTCAATCCTGAAAATAGTCTGAGGTTTTTGATCTCTGATATTCAGAAGGCTCCTGAGCAATATGAGAACATAATACTAACTGTCCAAGCCCAGAGATATTATTCTGTGGGCATTGATAGCATCTTTCAGGGAAGCTTAATCATGAGAACTGGGTGAAAATAAGCTGAGGGTAGATTGGGATAGATTCTGGTAAATTTAGGCAGTTCAGACAGCAATTGATGGTGTTTCCTTTATAATGTTAATCATTTCCATAAGTCAGATATAGGAAATTTCAAATGTCAAGAGGCTAGGACAATGTATAGAAGAGGTCAAATATTGGAATTTCTTCCTTTATTGGACAATAACTTCTCTCTCTACCTCTGTTCTTCTTGCCAATCACAGCTCAATGGCCAATGTCCTCCTTGAGTCAACATGGAAGTTGTTATTTCAATTAGACTTTACCCAGTGACTTTGAAAGAAACTTCCAAAATTTTGCTTCACAATTAAGTACACTGTTTCATGGCTCCAGAGTTTTATGTCTTCTGTCTGTAGGGTCTTTGCATCTCCCATCCGAAATTTTAAATGAAAATTCTTATTTCAGACTTTTCACATGGTGGTAAAACAGTTTGGACTGTTAAACTGACCTGAAGAATTAGAGCTCCCTGACAATTTTTATGTCTATTTTCAGGCATAGATGATAATTTTTATCTAGTCACAGTGATCAGGACTTGCTTTGTAAAACAGTGTTCTAGAAAACTCTATATCAGTATGAGATTGGTCAATGACCTTTAGTAGTTGCAATTTTATGCTTTATCTAGTTTTCTGTTTTAGATACACTGGTGTGATTTCATTGTCCATTCTAATATCTAGTTCATTTATATTTTCTTTCTACTCTCAACAAGACAGAAAATTGCCTACATTAGAAAATTCTATAAGAAGTGATGGGCTCTGATTTTCCTGCTGCCATTTGAGTAAATAATGTTTTTTTTCTTTAAATAAAAAGATTGTATAAATTAAAGGTCACATTATAAAGGCTTACTGTAGCCTTTAATATGATCAGCTAGCAGAGATGAAGTTAACAGTGAGATCTAGATAAAAAAGATCTACAATTCTGATTTTCATCTCTTTTCCTTGGCAACACTTCCTGAGAACAGTGTGAATGAAATTCCAAGACTAAATAGCTATAGCATAATATACTTTCCAGCATGCTGAGATCTAGTATGTGAAGAAAATTAAAGCTCTGATGGTTACCTATGAAAGATTTAATAAATTATTTTCTAGTATAAAACTGAAGTTGAAAATAGCTGCCATGAGTAAAAAAAATACCTGTACCAGTGTAAAACTAGGAAAAACCCAACATTTTTTTCTTTGACATAGTAGATTTAAATATATCTGAATATAGATTTTCCTCCACATTATTTGAGAGAAGATAACACAATGGAGCCCAGGTTGGCCTTGAACTTACTATCTTCCTATCTACTTCCTGAGCACTAAAATTTACAAGGGTATACAACCAGGCTCAAGCTTGAAAATAATTTTACGTATCACTTATATGTGTTGAGTTTTTCTTACAAGAATTAGTTGGCTCATTTCTCACAGTAGCCCAGGTAGCCATTATGAATGAGCTCCTTTTTCCGATGAAAAACTGTGGTTAATAGAGGTTGAGTGTGTACAGTATGGGAGTCTAATGCAGCCCAAGTCTACTGCCTTCAGAGGCTTGATGATGTTGTTCAACGGAAGTGTTAGGCTTTTTAATGTACTTTTTCCTCTAATGATATCCACATCTCTACCATTTTCCATAGTTATACATGTTCAATATAGAACATTATGTTTAACTTTTGGTTTTGAAGTGATTATAGATGGACAAGAAGGTGCCTCACAAAGTAGACAGGGAATTATTATGCCCCATTCATCTAGCTCCTGTCGTGAATAACACTATGCATAAATTATAGCGTATTGTAACACTCAGGAAAATGACCCTAGTACTTTGAATAGAGTCTGATTTCATCAGTTTGCACATATTCATTGTGTGCTAAGGTTTGTGATCTCTTCCAATAAAGAAAAGTTCCTAATTTTAGTTAGCCAAATATTCGTCTTCTAATTTTTTAATCATTCTGATTTTTTCATGACCTGCTTACAAAAACTTTAAAAGTTGGCTTCAAAGACTTATTGTGAGATCTTTTTTTCCAGGGAGTTGGTTTAGTGAATTGCTTGGATTTGAACTCAGGGCCTTATATTTTCTGGGAAAGCTCTTTATCACTTGAGCCACTCCTACCGAGCTATATGTTCTAGTTATTTTTCTGATCTATTTTTCTGATCTAGTTATTTTTTCTTATCTTTGCCTGAGATTGTCCTGGACCGTTTTCCTCATGTTTACTTTTCCTATGTAGCTAGAATGACAGGTAAACATACTGTGTTCAGCTTAATTGGTTGAGATTGGGGGAGGAGAGTCTCTAACTTTTTACCTTGGATAGCCTCAATCCTGGAATCTCGTGCTTTGCACTTCTTGAGTAGCTAGGATTACAGACATGGACACTACATCCAGCTAAAATTTTCTCTTCCTTTTTAATTTGTCTTTGAATTTAGTTTTAGGCACTCATGTGAAGCAGAATTTATTTATTTTTCCTCCAGAAATGGCACAGCCATCTGTGATAACCCCATTCACTGAATATGCAATCTTTACCTATTGATTCAAATTTCACTTTCATCTGTTTTTCTCTTCTCTGTTGTGTCTGGTATTGTTCTGTTTGGTTATTGTCTCTTACAGAACCAACACTGTGTGATTTAGATATAGTTTTCTGGGGTGTGTAAATGTTGCCCTGTGGCATGGGAATAATGCTATGGGGCATGGGGTATGAGTGACTTCTTTCTCTAAGTGCACATTCTTGTGCTGGGCGCTGACTCAAAGGCTTCTGGAGACCACACAGTTATGAGAGAGGTGTGACAAAGGTGAGCATATGTACCTCCTAATAACATTTGAATTTTAACACATGTGCCTGTGTTAGCACATCTTTGTCTTCTTACTGGTCGCCTCTGGTCTAATGAAAAGACTTTTGTATTCAAAATTTAAAAATTCAAACTTCCTCATTGATTAACTGAGATTTCCAGGAAGTCCCTTAACATTTCAGAACCAATTTTCTTATTCTAAAATAGATAATACTTAGCTACTGGCTGGAATAATTATCATGAATAATATACATAAGATACTGTCCCTTATCCCTTGTATGTGACTTTTAACTCATTGTATGTTAGCAGAGTTTGAGTAATTAGGTAATAGAGAAGAGAAACACATCTACTGATCGAGACAAAGGTCACTATTTTTAAGGTCCTCATGTTCTTACTTAGCTTCTTTGCTTAGGGTGGGGCTGTACAATTTGAGCCATACCTCTATTTCCCAACTTTTTGCTGGTTAATGGGAGAAAGAATCTCATGGTAACCTTTTCCAGGTTAGCTAGGCTTATTGGCATGTGCCACCAGCTCCTGACTGCAATTTCTTCCTAATTGTACTGTGAGTTTCAAACTTCTCTAAGAAAATCAAGTCTGAAAAATATTGTTCTAGTCTTCAAGACTCATAAATTCAATAGTACTTAAATCAGAGAACCTTTACATTATTGAAAAATACATCTTAAGCAGGAATAAAGGAATAGAAGAATGTACAGGAATATCTGAGAAAGGATATAAAATTTCACACAGTGAACTATGTGTTAAAAAGTTGGCTCCTGCACTTAGTGCTATTTGGGATAGAGGGGAATTTAGGTGGTAGAGCAGAGGTGGGGAAAGTTAGATCATGGGAGTAACTCACTAGAGTAGATATTGCAACCCTGGCTACTGCTTATCTCTTTGCTTCTTGGCTATTATGGAGTAAAATCTCCATTACTTCCACCAAAATCTACTCTGTTACCACAGGCCCAAAGCAACAGGGTGAAACAGTCATGGAAGAAACCTCTCAAACCATGAGCTACAATTATTTAGGAAATGTAAATAAATATAAATATACATATATAGTGGATATAGACATCACTTTTGATGAGTCTGACGTTATGGAATATCTCAAGACATTTGGGGGAGGATATCATTTTTTTCTTACCTTCTGAGGACTAGTCCAGCCTAGTTTCAACTCTTATGTTGGATTAAGGTCCACACAAGTGAAGACATATATATCACAGGCCTGACTTCCAGAACTTTTTCTTTTTAGCTTTTATGATCACCTCAAATTGGGGGTATAGAACTCAAATAAACTAAATGACTGAGATATGACTAATGATTTCTAGACATACTTAAAAGGAAGTTATTTCCACAACTTGTTATGCTTGTAAAATTTAAATATGATGCTACTCACTGGTCATATCATCCTCCTCTCAAAATAATATTCTTTTTTCAAAAGAATATATTGGGAAGGAAGAAAATGTAGCAAGAGGCAGAGGTGAGAACTGGAGGGAGTAGCCAAGGTAGATAACATATTGCGGGGAGGGTGTAAATTCAGTTGTATCTATGTATTGACCTCTTGGGTTTCCAAGTTACTTTCTTGGTTTAAATTAGTTTATGCTTTGTTTCAGGCATTTTTGGCCAATTTAGTAATAGAGCACAGATAATAATCATAATATAATAGAGTCTTGCGTAATTTAGTAATATAATATGAATATGAAAAGAGGTATGGAGAGGCTTACAAGCAACAGAACAATCCATCCTCAGAAACTCTGGTCCATACACACTAGAAAGGAATGTTTTGAGGAGATGCTAAGTATTGGTACTAATATCACTAGAAACTGTAATTTATTGATCCTTAAATATAACAGAACCCCGAGTCAATGTGGTATAGAGTTTACTCTTAACTTTCCCCATCACGTGTATCTTGCAGTTTCAGCTTCTTTCTCCAATATTTTCTAGTGCATTCTCTTGGGAAAAAGTACAGAAAGGAAACTGAACAAAAATATGGAGTGAAAGAATGAATTCTAGTGCAAGGAATAAGATTCAGTGTGCAGTTTTACAATATGACAGGGAAAGAATCCCCAGATGGGAGAGCTCTCAAAGGACACTCCCTTCTCTATCCACCAATGCTTCCTGCCCTTCCATGGGAATCTCTTTTGGACAATGGAAGTCTCTGCCGAATGGAGCTTATGTCACCTGAGCTAAAAGTCTCAGTATTATAGCTACTTTTTGTCTTCTCTTTAAGACATTACACCATTATGTTGACAATGATTTTCACCAGATGCCTTTGTACTCAACAGTTGATATCAGAGTCTATTCACTGAATGCATTTTTGTGAAACCCACCAATATAATCTCTGATCCCAATGCTAACACACAAATAGGATAAATTATAATCCTGGCAAGCCATAGGCCACAACTTATCTTGATCTGTTGTAGACATTTTTATTCCTGCCACTTACAGGATCAAGCACTTCATGGGCACACACATATTTACCTGTGTCTAAAACAGCTTATGATATGATGATCATGAAAGTATTACAGCAGCTCTAATGTCCACACATTGGGTATTTAGTGAAATCACCATTGTGATGTAGCTAAGGAAACAGAATTATGTAAAGCCATGCAGAGTGACATGGAGACTTAACTTACTGTACAAAGGCAGTAAGTCAGTTAAAACAATTTGCAGGATATTATACTGTGCAACAAAAAGTGCATCCACATGAAAAATGTGAACAGTAAGTTTTCCAGGAAACACAAATTAACTTAGGAATTTCACTATATCAATTATTTTGGAAATGATGTCCATCATTACCATGAGTATGTATACGTATTGCTATTAGGAAATACAAAGATTTAAACAAAAATTCACATTTGCTTCTCATCCTTTAAGGACACAGAATGGCAGGATGGTAGTTCGATATTTACAGGATAGCTGTTTTGCTGTGTAGCCTGGGAGAACCATAGTGGAGCGAAATGCCTGCCTGGAAACTCAACATATGTTGGAGGTAACCTTAATGGAGTCTGACAATGGATTGTCTCTGCAGAGTGAGGACAAGAGAGGCACCAAGGACTACTCCAAGGGTCTGAGCAACTGTAAGGAAGTAACTGTCCATAAGACTTTTCTGTTGCCTACCGTGCATTACATTCTAGCTTTTGTCATTCTCCTGTGCACTTTTTTGTATGTGATAAGGTTGCACATGATGCACATCAACTTGTAATTAAATTATAATTTTGTATTGAATGCTATCAGAGGGAAGAGAAAAAGAGACACCTGAGCCAAGAGGAAGTGCATCTTGAAGGTTTACTATCTTTGCTATGAAAATTAAAGGATAATTTTAGAGACCTCAGCAAGCCTGAGAAAGCCCATCAAGTGCTCAAAAGAAGCAGATAACGGAAGAAAACGGGTGTTTATTACAAGCTTTAGGTAGTCTCTAATCTGAACCCATGTAATTATTTGCATTATTTTTGTATCTCTTTCCTGGATATTTTCTTAGAGTCTGTTGTGAATCATGTGTTTGAATACTTTTTATTTTCCTTTATCAAATTTCAACTTTAAGTATTCAGTGACTTTCTTTATCAAAGAATTTACTTTGAGTACTTTTGAACTGCCATGTTCATTTATGCACATGATTTGTTACTTCAGTTGCAAACATATGGTGCAAGATGTTGGTCTTTAGCCTTGACATGAGGATTAAGGTGTGGTTTTTACTGGATTAAAGTATTTAGTTCTGGACTAACGCCTATAATTTATTTACCTAACTGGCCATGCACCAATCTCATGGTCAATGGAAAAATGAAAAGGTAAAATTTGGTGCCATCAGGTGGCAAACTTGTGAACTGCAGCATTAACACAAGCGAGAGGGAAAGGACTTTCAAGCGAAACTGTAGTAACTTCAATTCAGAGACCAATAACCATAAAATAAAGATGATATAAGTTTGCAATTACATTTAACTGCAACATGAAAAAACTGGAAATTAAAAAGAATCTCTACATATTCTGCGGTTCTTCATTTACAAGATCTCAACATATAACCTTACAGGATAGTTAAAAGCTGGAGAAAAGTTTAAGTTATAAATACCAACACTGTATACAGAAACTGGAAACTATTTCATAGACAAATAATATTTTCATCTTACTATAAGTGAAATAAAAATTCTACCTATGTGTTTGAAAAAATACACTCTTCAATGAGTAGAGATTTGCAAAAGTGGACATTTGAAAATCCTTTATATACAGAAAAAGCATGGGCCATCTGCTCAGCTTCCAAAATTTGGAGAAAAAAATCTCCAGTAGATAAATTTGGTCTACTCACCGTTTGTTGAAGGATCAACAACTATTTGATCATCTATGTAGAGTAACAACCAAATATACTAGACATACTTAAAAAATAAGCAAACAAGACTATCAGGTCAGGATTTGTATTAGCTTAGGTATAGTTTTTTTTTTTTTGGCCAGTCCTGGGGCTTGGACTCAGGGCCTGAGCACTGTCCTTGGCTTCTTTTTGCTCAAGGCTAGCACTCTGCCACTTGAGCCACAGCGCCACTTCTGGCCGTTTTCTAGATATGTGGTGCTGGAGAATCGAACCCAGGGCTTCATGTATACGAGGTGAGCTCTCTTGCCACTAGGCCATATTCCCAGCCCCATTAGGTATACTTTTGATTGTTGAAAGAGACAACCAAAACACTAGCTGATTTAAGCACCATAAAGGTGTGATTTTATCTTACATATGAGTCTCACAGGAATTCAAGTTTGTCGAGCTCTAGCTCCAACTTCTCCTGAAACTGAGATTTCTTCTATCTGTGGCACTCTGGCCTTGAACATACAGCTCTCATTGCTCAGTCATGATGACTACTCTTCTCACCCATAGCTTCCTCTACTCTTACCATCTTTAATAACCACAGTGAGGCAAATGAGTGAGGAGGATGCTCAAATCTATTAGGTTTTTTGTTTTACTTTGCCTTACATTTGTGCCTCACTTCTATAAAAATCATTTATGTCAATGGTACATAAACAATACCAATACACCCTTCTATCACTGGACTACATATGTATATATACATACATACATACATATGACATATATACATATATTGTCTAATTTTTCTGTATTGATATCAAGAAGGAAAGCAAACCATGCATCTAGTCATGTTTAAACAATCTGCTTACCTTTAAGAGGAAAAAACTTGGTTTTTCATTTGAAGATCTCAGAACTGCCTCAGAAACCACAGCCATCTCTACACATAGTACATTCTGGGCTGATCTTGAGGTCCAAGTAATATCTACCCAGAAGGAAGAGGTAGGAGAACTAAGTCCACAAACTAAAAAGTAACTGAAACAAAAGGTGTGGGAATCATGGCTCATGTGACAAAATGTTTTTCTAGATTTTTTTTAACTTACATTACCTTTTGGCACAGTCATATACTAGAAAGCCAGACATTGTACCTGATTCACAAAACCAGATGCCTTAGAAACCTCGTGTGTGTGTGTGTGTGTGTGTGTGTGTGTGTGTGTGTGCATGTATGTGTATGCATACCTGCACGTGCTCCCATCAATCCTGCGGCTTGAATTTAAGACCTGGGCACTGTCTCTGAGCTTCTGTGCTCAAGGCTAATGCTCCAGCACTTGAGCCACTATTTTGGTAGTTAGTTGGAGATAAGAGTCTCACAGGTTTTCCTTACTGGGTTAGCTTAGTACTGCCATCCTCAGATCTTAGCCTTTTGAGGATTATAGGGGTGAGCCACCAGTTCCCAGGAAAGCTAAGAACTTCGACCTAAGAGAAATTTGGCCATGAAGTAATGAGTGTCACCTTAGTACTCCATGAGGATTTATTTACAGGTTGGGCTTCTCAGCTATGCAAGCAAGTTGACTCAAGGATTACTTCAAGCATTCAATCTGGGAACTTTCTATCACAGACCTGTCTGTCCTAATCAACAGTCACCCTACTGTTCTAGCATACCAGAATTCCAAATTATAACTTAATACACCTGGATCAACCTTTCCACCCCATTCCTCTCCTCACCAACTCTGTCCAGTGTCCATTCTCAACTTGTTTTATGAGATCAATGTAGATTCCATATATGGGGGAGAGCGTTGCACTGTTCTTTCTGGGCTGTTCACCACACCCAACATCTTTCTAAAATGACAAAACTTCCTTCACTTTCAGTGCCTGAACAGAATTTTGTATATATAAAGGGAAATTTGAGTTTGTATTACTTAACTACTGTGAAGAGTGTTAAAACATACATGGGGTAGAGATTACTTTTTGAAAGACTGATTTCATTTCTTTTATATACATACCAGTAGTGAAATTGCTCCATCATATGATAGTTCTATTTCCAGTTTTGTGAAGAATCTTCATGGTGATTTCATAATGAGTTTAGTAATTTACCTTCCCAAAAATTGTGTATGAGCTCCCATTACCTGGGGATGGGACTTCTTTTTCTCTAGGAATTCAGGCACACCCTTCAAGACAAGATGCCAGACAGTACAACTTGCTATGATGGCGCTGGCCAGATCTGACCTCCATATTATGGAATCAATCAATGATGTTGCTAAGAAAATGGAATAGAGGAACTGTTCACTTTATAGGCAGCGCCTGCATATTGAGTACTGAGTCTTCTGGTTTGGTAGCCATTGAGGGATTTTTTTTTCTTTGAAAATGTGAAAATCAAGGTGACAGTTTATTGTCAGACTTTTGTTGCTATGGAGGTATTCATTATCTTGGCACATCTAATGCACAGGAAACAAAGAGAATTAGTGGAGGTATTACTGGAATGTGAACTTGTGACCCACTGTGCTGCAGCTCCAGCAGCCTCCTTGCTCACCAGACTGTCTGAGACTGACCTGTGGGAGCAATGGGTGGTGGTGGAAGGGGCCCTTCTCAGCACATCTGGAGAGACAGACCTAGATGAGACTATTCATGCTCGTGTGGGATTGCAGTCCAGGGAATGGAAACGTAAGGACAAAAAGATGATGGAAAGTTGAGTATTTAGCTTGACACAGTCCACAGCAATACAGCAACTTCAAGCCCCATTAACCTTTGCTAGGACCCTGAAATGGATCTAGTATGTCACGAAGATCACATGAAACCAGATCATTCTCATTAAGCCTCTGTTTCCCAGATAACTCACTCCCCATCCCTACTCACTCCTTCTAAATCACTGTCCTTGTAATCATCTTACCTCGACCCAATAATCACTACCTCTCAATTCTCCAATCACTACCTATCCTAGGTTGGAGGTCCCTATGCTGAGGAATGATTTTGGTCATGTTATGGTATCTCCATGGAAGGAAAATTTAAAGTTTAACTTTTAGCAAGGGCAGCTGCAGAATTTCTCCACTGGAAGCATAAGGGCAACAGGGCATGGGCAAGCCCAGCCTCCACAGCTTCCCATGCCAGTAACCTCTAAACAGGCAGCACTGCTGCAATGGTGAAGAATTTGCAAGTGCCTTCCCAACATATTGTTTATGTGCAATGGTGAAAAGTATGCAGAGGTTTAAGAAGATGATTTGGAGAGAGCAAGGGAAGGGGTGACGTTATCCATAAATGAAAGTACTCTTTACCTGACTTATGTAACTGAAACCCCTCTGTCACCTTTATAATACTGTAACAGTAAAAAAAATTAAGAGATAGTTTAAGCATAGCTAGGAAAAAATTGAGAAAATACCTTTGTCAGAAACTCTTTGTCATTCTTTTCTATTAGTGGACATTAAAAGGGTAAAGAGTTTTCTTTGAAATAATATCCTCTCCTCTCCTCCTTTCCCCTCTTCTCCTGTTCCCAGTCCCCTTTCCTCCTTTCTTCTCCCCTCTCCTCCTTTCCCCTCTTTCCCTCCCCTGTCTTCTCCTCCCTTTACTGCTCCTCTCTCCTTCCCTCCTCTCTTCCCTCTCCACTCCCTTCTCCTCCACTCTTCACCCTCTCTTTCCTTTCTTGCCTGTCCTTTCCCCTCCTCTCTTCTCCCTTCCCTTCTTGTCTGCTTTTCTCTTCTCCCCTCCCCTCTTCTTCCTCTTTCATATGCTCCCATCTGCTCTTTTCTCCTTTCCTAGCCTCCCCTTTTCTCCCTTTCTCTCCCCTCTCCTTCCCACGTCCTTTCCCTCCCCTTCTCTCTTCTCATTATTCTCTCCCTTCTCCTGTCCCCCTTTTTTATACTGGGGTTTAAGTTCAGGGCTTCGTATCTGGAGCCCTGTTTATTACAGGATATTTTTAGGATAGGATCTTCCTCCTGTCGGGGTACAGGTCTGAGTCTCAGTCTAACCCTTTTTAGGCTTCCTGTTGTCTCCAGCATCACAGGCCAGTGCCACTATGCCCAGTTTCCCTCTATGAAGACAGAATCTCATGGATATCTCACCCAATGCTGGTCTGGTACCATCATCAGCTCAATCTCAGCTTACTGTGTTGTTTGCGAAGACAGGCACTTGCTTCTGTGCCCAGGTAGGGGTTGAGTTGAAGTCTAGCAAACATTTTTGCTCAGGTAGAACTTAATCAGTTATTTTCCCATTCCCAGCATCCCAAGTAACTAGGATGTGAGCCATTGGCACCTGCTTTCTTCTCTCTTTTAAAACAATTTCAATGTGTCTCACTATTCAATTATCATACACGTGTATGAAGTATTTAATCATATTAATTCCCCATTGCTCTTTCCTTGTACCTTCCCCTTCCTACCGATTCTTACTCTTAAGTATTCTTCCCCGTTTTACATTTGGGGCATTTTTTTTTATTTGTTTGTTTCAGATCTAGACTCCACATACAAAGGATAACAGATATTATTTGTCTTTCTCAATCTAGTGGGTTTCACTGAACCCAGATTTCCACTTTCATCCATTTCCTTGGGTAACATTAATTCACTTTTTATGGATGAATAATATTTCATTGTATAAATATACCACATTCTCTTTACCCATTTCTCATTATTTTTGAGAGAGAGTTTGCTTGTGGCCTGTGCCTAGATGTGGGCATGAACTGTCAACCTCTTGTATACTTCTCACCATAGCTAAGATGACAAGCACTTACCAACATGCTCAATTTCTTCCTTGGAGATGCATCTGGCATTTTTGTCTTGGTTTGGAGCCATGATCCTCTATCAACTATCCTCAAAGCAATACCAAGACTAGTGTTTGAGTGAGTTCCTGAAGACCAGTGATAGAGCTCAGTTAACAAATGAAACTAACCATCAAAGAGTCTATCCTAGGCTTTGAAAACAGTCAAGAAAGGGGTCCATAGGCTCAAAGCACACTCACTCCAGATCTGGATCTATCTATCTATCTATCTATCTATCTATCTATCTATCTATCTATCTATCTATCTATCTATCTATCTGGATTCCACTCAGAGGGATATTGTATAAGAGTCACAGAATTACTTATAAGTGGCAATATTCAATATATTTAAACCTTCGCTTTGAAATGTTGGTAAAAGTTTCTGAAGGAGTAGCTCTTGGCTCTTTTTTTCCCAGGAAAAAATAAGCTCTTCTTCTACACAGCAGAGAAGGGAATCAGTGTTTTCCAGTAGATCTTTAAATGCATTTTCAATATTATCATTTTAGTTTTCTAGTTTTCATTAACTTTTGCCTTAGTTAAACTTTACTAGTATTATGTTTAATATAGAAGACTCTTTTAAAGTTTGTATTAACATGCTCATAACTAGAGAGAAAAAAATGTGTTATAGATACTCACATGGCTAAATCCAGATGAAGATTGATTTTTGCATAGGTATTCCAAGGACTTTTATGTATGTATGCTATTCCTGGGACTTGAATTCAGGGCTTGGGTGCTCTCACTCAGCTTTTGTGCTCAAAGCTAATGCTCTTACCACTTGAGCTGCAGCTTCACTATGGTTAACAAGGCTTTTTTTCTGGTTAATTGGAGATAAGAGTCTTGTGGACTTTCCTGCCTTGAGTAGCTTCGAATAGATTCTCAAATCTCAGCCTCTTAAGTAGCTAGGATTACAGGTGTGAGACACTGGCACGTGACCCAAGCATTTTTTTTTAGCTATGCCAATACACTATCCCAACATTTGTATTCAAGAATCTGAAAGATTGTCAGAGAAGGCATTGTGACAACCATCTGTCCCTCCCCTCTGGTACTCATAAGAGAGTCCAAGAATTTGCTTCAACTTTGAACCTAAAGAGAACTTTTTAGCCCATCTTTTACCATGACATACTGACATGACATATATCCCAGTGCTATTATAATTAAAATATTTTTATTAACTATGGACTTTCAGAATATGTTTTCATATTTTAATAATATTGTAAGAATATTTGGAATATGTTCTCATCAGGTTACTTTTGCTATTCCTCTTAATCAACTCAACAGTAGTTTTGCATGCACATTTTTAGATAATAATTGTTAAAGCTTTCAGACATTCCTGAGAGTCACAGAGAAACAGAATTAATAGGTGCAATTCATAGTTTAAAAAATGATGTTTCAATATAAAAAAGAAGTTAATGTATACATGCATTATGATTAAGGGTGAATCTTTTCCATGAACAAAATAGGCTGTAACTTACTAAATTCTTTTGGCAATCTTTTATAGTTTTTTTTTTATCATACAAGTCTTTCCATTTTGGTTACATTTATTCCAAAACCACTCATTTCTTTTCTTGAACTAATCAATATGAGTACTGGTGACACAACCATGTTATTGAACCTTGATATTCAGAACTGAGACCTATCTCTACTCCTTGGGGACCATTAGGTGAACATAGTTTCTTTTATGTGAACAAAGGAATCTGAGAGCTGCTGGCTTCAAGATAATTATCATGGAAGCATCTCTTAATGTGATAGTTTCAAGTTTCTTTCCAACCAGGAAATGAAATTTGGGGGGAAGATAGATATCAGTGAAAAGCAATAATGCAACTACATAACATTATTTATGAACTGCTGGCTGAGATCTGAGTTAAAATGAGTGAATCTGATCCTACATAGCATGACAGACTTCGAGAAATGGGCTGTTATCTTAGACAGTCCGCTAGGTGGCACATGAGTGACTGAAAATAGAACTGACATTGAAACCACAACACACAGGTGACTGTACTTGAAGCCTGGGCTCGTTCTGACCATTTACCAGATAAAATCAAGTAAAACATCCCACAAGACTGAAACAAGACCCGATTGTCATAGCATAATATTCAAATGTCAAAGGCACAATCCAAAATTAGTTATACAAAAAAGCTAGGAAAAAATAAGATTACATAGTAAGAGAGCCAACTGATGTTAATGCTATATGTTAAAGGTATTGTACTTACTTTAAAGTAGGTATTATTAAAATACTGTATGAGATATTGGGAGCATTCTCTTAAAACTTGGAAGATGGAAATATTTCACCATTGAACTATAGGACATATATATGCCGTATATACATATGTCATTATATAGATATATGTATATATGTCATTATATAGATATATGTATATACGGCATATATATCACAGTAAATGATACAAAGAAGAAAGAAAACATTACAGCAACCAAAAGGGAACACTTGAGTGGGTGGAATCAGTTGCAGAATGGAGACAAACATAGGAAAGAATCCTTAAGCTTGAAGCAACATCAATAGAAGCAACCCTTTCTGAATCCTAAGAAAGAAATAAGATAAAAAAAAAACACAAAATCAAAATCCACTTGGTGCTTTCAGAGTTACAAAAGGAGAAAGTGTGAGATGCAGAAAAATATTTAAAGATATAATGACTTAAAAATTGCAAACTTGACAAGACATAAACCTCTCTACCTAACATTGTTACTGAGTGAATTCATAGAGAATAAATTCTAACATAACACTCTCCAACATACATTAAATTTCTGAAAACTAAATAGCAAAAAAATTTAAAATTCCTTAGAGAAAGAAAATGTATTATTTTCATTTGAACAGTGTTTCCAATGACTCAATAAGAAATTATAGCATCAAAAGAAATGGCACATTTTGTGCCAAAAGAAAAACGTTGTCACCCCAGATTACTCTATCCAGTAAAAACACCCTATGGATGGATAGTGGGATTGTGGCTGATTGGTACAACACATGCAATATACAACCCCTATACCAAATCTATAGGAATAAAGGCCTCACTAAGAGACTTGGAGAATTGTTACTGGCAGAACATGTCTAAAATAACTGGTCAAATACGTTGTATTTACGTGAAAGAAAAATGCAAAAGAAAGCATAAAATAGCAGGAATGAAAGGAAAGCAACAGAAATATTAAAATCTCTACAATCATGATAGAAAGCTAATCTCTTTGTGAGTTCTGTAGAACATGTTTACTAGTCGAAGAAAAGGCATCTGATCAACCAACACAGAATAAATGATCATATTTCCATACAATAAAAATAAAATAACTGATATTTTAAATTGCCTTTTCAATAATTCCCACAGTTTGAGTAAAGTAATGCACTCATTACCCTATAAGTGTAATTGTAACCCCTCTGTGCATCACCTTTAAAATAAAATTTAAATTGAAAAACATTTATAGAACAAACTGTAAATACTGCAGAAAGAAGTAAAAAGAACCTAAATAAGTAGGAAGACACCATGCTCAAACAGTGATAAACATATCAGTTCTTCCCAATTTGATCTGCTGACTTAACAGAATTTCAAAATAAGTCACAATAGGATTTTTTGAGACATAATATTGTCTTAAAGAATTAGAATTAGCATTACATCTAAAGAGTATAGATGATCAAAACCATTTGAAAAAGAAGAATTTTAGAGCAATTGCAATTACAATACTTGATTTTAGCACTTACTATAAAACTACAACAATAAGAACTACTTGTACTGATCAAGAAATAAACCTATAGATCAATGAAACCAAATGATTCAGACATGTATCCACACTGTTGAGGGCTGTTCTCTTCCTGGGTTCTCTCTGCTCCACATGTCCTTTCTTCCAGGAGTACACATGGACTCTTTTGTTTTGTTTTCTTTTTTGCCAGTCCTGGGGCTTGACCTCAGGGCCTGAGTACTGTCCCTGGCTTCTTTTTGCTCAAGGCTAGCACTCTGCCACTTGAGCCACAGCACCACTTCTGGCTTTTTCTATATATGTGGTGCTGAGGAATGGAACCTAGGGCTTCGTGTATATGAGGCGAACACTTTACCACTAGGTCATATTCCCAGCCCCACATGGACTTTTTTTTTCTTCTCATAAAGACACTAATTCCACATAACTCTAGTTACCTCTCAAATATCATCACAGTGAGATATAGGACTTAGGTATATGAATACTGGAGAAAAGTAAACCTTTAGTCCAGATCACTAATGTTCTCTGTATTATAGTCTTGGAATAGATTCTGTTTAATTTCTTGGAAATCATCCTTATTGGCATGTAATTCACAAATGGTTTTGACTATACCTATCTTATTAAGTTTTCACTATTGTATATAAGTATGGCATCACAAGTAAAATCAAGATCTGAACTCATTCTGTCAATTCAATAATTTTCAATGTCACTTGTAGTCAATTATCTTCCCCAAATCCTGGGCCCCTGGCAACCACAGATCTGCTTTCTGCTATTTTGTTGTCGCTCTGCATTTTTTAGAATTTCACATTACTGGGATTTTATCATATGTTTCTTTTTATGCTCAGCTTCTTTCACTAGCCATAGTGATGTTGTTGCTCATAGATTCAGAGAATATGATTGTAATTATGGGACCCATTGGAGGATGAGGGATAGACAAAGAGCAAGAAAGACATGATGGAAATTGAATACTATTGAAGTAATTACATTTATGTATGGGGATGTCTTAAGGAAACTCACTGAGAGCTGTTGAATAACTGGGGTAGGGAGTATGTGAAAGAGAAGGAACTAGGGGAGGGTTAGGCTGACTGAAGTATACCAGGCATATGGGATATATTATGAAGAAAACTTATTCTTTTACAATTATTAAATATTAAAAAATAAAAAGGAGAAGGTAAAATAGGTACTGATGGGATGGTGGAGTGGGGAAAAGCAATGGAAGGGTGAATCTGGTTGTAGAAATGTTTATTGCATATAAAAACGGAACAATCAAACCTGTTGGAATTGTTTTAAGAAGGAGGCAATTTTGTTTCCTCCAAAAGACATTAGCAAACAAGTATACTATTTTCAGATCCATTATAGTTGTAATTATATCAAACATAATTTAGAATGTGTTATGTTCTAAATTAAAAAAAACATTTGAACCCATTAAACTTCAGTAGGGAAATATAATCAAAGTAACTAGTTATAAGGTATTCAGCATTTGCCACGAAATCTTTCCATTTACAAGAGGATTTTGGTTAGTGTGGTCTCAGGTTTCAGCAACAGTCTTACATTCACACATTCCTACTATCTTAATTAATTTGAGTAACTATTATTGTTTATACTCTGTAAAGACAAGAAGGGGTAAGCTTTCTCAACATTAAATTATGTAATTCTGAAACCACAATTTTAAAGTTTCTCAAAATGTCAATGTAAGCAAATGTGCTGGTTACGGTCTGAGTGCTTGAAGTTTCCCTTCTCAAGGTCTTTCTGCTTTATTTGTTGCCCTAGGAAGCTGACCTCTATTGATTGCATGGAGTTCTCCTATGATTTCATCTTATGTTGGGAAATCTATGGAGCAATAGAATGTCAGTTTGAGTGGAGAAATCAATGGATCAATAAGATTTCCTGTTTTGTTGGGCATCAGTAAGATACTTTGGCCAATGTTTACAATACTGGAAGAAAAGATGTTAGGTGACATTAGGTGACACTTTGAATAATCAATCTTTTCTTTTTTTTTAGACTGAATGACAATCGCCTCAAAAGCTTCTTTGTCAGGAAGTGTCTGGAAAATAGGATCCTAATACTGGGATTTTTCACTTATTTTCTTCTTGCTGAGAAGAAATAGGGTGTATTATGAGATGCCATCACTACTCAAATGACCAGTGAAGATGCAGGGAGAGGGTGAAGGGACATGAGAGGAGATAACTGGGACACCTAGTTGTTGTGGCAGTAATGACAGAGACTAGAGGCAAGGTGGAGACTAGACAGTTCTAGCTACTCCACATAATGAAAAAGATAAACTCATAATCTAGAATTTCCAGCTAAAGCACTAGTCAAATAAAGAACTCTGTAATAACTTGACCAAGTTAGAAACACCAAGAACTAAGATTTCATGGGAAAGAAGGTTTGAGTACTACTATCAGGTAAAGAGTTTCACCAAGTTGCCTGGTAGAGGGTAAAGATCGCTTTAGTCTTCCCCAGAGCAACTAGTTTTGTGTTAAGTATCTGTCCTATCCCATCCTCATTTCATCTTGCATTATATAAAGAGAACGAATAGTGGCTAATGTAATTTAGGTTCCAGCAGCAAGTAGAACAGAATTGATGTCAGTCAGAAGTAATAATGTGGCTGATGAGACTTCATTTGTGTTGAGGCTGAAAGTTCTTTGTCACAGGTAAAGGTCAAGAGTAGATGTTGAGTGACAGATGAGATGGGTTCTACTGGCCATTCTGTTTGCTTCCCTCTCCCATGCTTTGATCTATCCCATGCTCTTTGCCTTCTGTACCCCAAGAGACTGACCTCTATAAATTTCATTACCAGAGTTCTCTTGTCCTTTGAATTCAAGTTGAGTTTGGCTGAATAAATTCAGCTGCAAGATAGAGGAAGGCAAAAGAAGGATATTGGGGGGGGGGTAATTTCCCCTTTTCATCCACTTTTGCTTGTGATGGTTTTGGCAATAGCTGGTTATGTGGTCACAACTTCTAGACATAATCTAAAGGTACCTCAAACTCAGTATGTATAAAATTAGATGAATCATCTTCACAAAAACATGCCATTGGTCCTGCTGAGGCCCTTTCTCAGGGGAACCATGATGTGGCTCCTTTTAACTGAAGGGATCCATTTGTTCCTTCATCCAGTGAAGCTGATCATCTTCTCTTAAAATTTGTTCTTTATTCATTTCTTTGTTGCTGCTGGAGTCAGAACCATTGAACTTGATAGTCAGGTGCTCTACCATTTGAGCCATGCTTCTATCTTGTTTGCCCTTTAGTTATTTTTCAGTTAAGGATTTGATTTCCATGGAGTCAGCCTCTGCTCTAACCAGATCTTCCTTCCTATAGTCTTTTGCATAGCTGGGATGACAGGTGTACAACACACTAGACTTCTTTGTGGAAATTTGATCTCACTAACTTTTTGCCTGGGCTGGCCTTGAATCATACTCTCAGTCCACCTCTAGAGTGGTTGCTGATTATAGAAGTGAGTACCACACCTGGGACTATCTATCTCTCTCTCTCTCTATCTATCTATCTATCTATCTATCTATCTATCTATCTATCTATCGTTATCAAATCATTTTTCTTATGAATGATTCTGATACAACAGAGGCCAGAAACTACTGTATTAGTTATATATTCATTTAAAATTGAGGTAATAGTTGGTACTTAGAAAATGGAGTGGACTGTATTTGAGGAATGTATGTATGTGCATGCGTACATTTCTGTATGTGTTGAATATGGAGAGGAGAAGAATCAAATATTTCTTTTGTGACATTGGTGCCCTATGGTATTGTTGGAGATGCCAAAGTCACAGTGTGGCTGGCTGTTGAACCAGTGATCTCAATGAGAACTTAGGGATTGACTGTGCAGATTGAACAAAAGGAAGGAAGTAGAGAGGGAGACAAACAACAGACAGATAAAGAGATACAGAGGTTAAGTGCCAGTTTACTATTAACTTGCATACATTGTTGTTTGCTGTGTGTTCTATCCTGTACCAAATACTTGTTAGAGCCATATGCTATCTTCTCTATAAATACGGATGAACTAAAACAGCCAGAAGAATGAGATATGAATTTTAAATTCTCTAACAATTCATTATTACTTATTTTGTACCTAATTTTATAACATACAAAATGCTTCTAGGATGCTCCTGAGAGTATTTTAGGCCACCAAAATAGAAATCTGCTCGTGGATCTTCAGTATTGGGGTATGTATACTCTGCTTGCCTCATTAAGCACCCTCTTTCATAGACAGGGCATTTTGGTTTCTCTCTCCCTCCCTCCCTCCCTCCCTCCCTCCCTCCCTCCCTCCCTCCCTCCCTCCCTCCCTCCCTTCCTCCCTCCCTCCCTCCCTCCCTCCCTTCCTTTCCCTCCCCTCCCCCTCCCCCTCCCCCTACTGTATTATACTACTGTATAATAGTCATCAGCGACTCAAACTCAGAGAAAAGGGAGATCTTCACTAGTCTTATCACCTAAATGTCTTGTAGGCTGCCAGAAAGATTTTGCTTTTGTTTTGTTTTGCTTAAGTTGTTCCCCTTCTTCTCCAGTTTTCCCCCAGGCCTTTCAGGCCTTTTCTGCTTTAGAACTTGTCTCAGGAGATGCTAGATTCTCTGGATTCTCTTCATTGATTTGAATATATTAGATCCATTATATCAATGAGACATTCAAAGTTTGTACCCCACAAAGTTTTTTTCTCATGATTGTAGCATTTAATTCTCATATACTTAATATATACTGAGCCAGTGATATGTGGCTGAAAAATTTTAAGTCCTAGTGGATCTAGGGACCTGGCTCAAGTGGTAGGGTGACTGCCTAGTAAGTACAGGGACCTGAGTTCAATACCTAGCAGCAGAAACACCAAGAAATAACCAAAAAGTCAAACAAAACAAAACCAAACTGAGATAGTGTGATGAGGGCACACCCTTGCAATCCTAGGTATTTGGAAGCTAGAGATAAAGGGATTATGGTTTGAAGTCAGCCAGGGCTAAAGTACAAGATCTTGTACATATATTTTAAACACCTAATGTTAAGGGACTGGGGTCCTGGATCCAGTGGTAGAATGTTAACAAGCTCAAGACTTTGACTTCAAACTCTAGTACCACTAAAACACTGAAGTCGTGGTGGATGTTGAAGACCAGTCACTAAGGAGGTGGTTCTGAGGTGCAAAATGGTGTAATTAGACAATATATGTAACTCTGAAGGGATTCCAGGAGAGTTTTTTAAACATTAGAAACTAAAAAGCATGATCTTCACAATAGCTCAATAGCTATGTACATATGATCATGTAAGATGATGTTAAGCTAAATGAACTCCAAGATATGGAAATGAGGTTTTTCACTCTTGTTATTTTTAATGTTCTATGTAAAAATTTTTTATTCTTTCTTTCCTATGGTTTATGCCTGTTGACACTGTATTTGATTTCAGTGTCCTAGGTATTGTATACGTGTTTATCTGAGTTAGAGAAGGGAAGAGGAACAACAAAATGATGAGACAAAGAATAAAGGGCAAACCAATGCTAGAATGTTACTCACAAGACATATGTTGACAATTTACTGTACAACTGGAGCAGGACTGATTTGAGGGGGAGGGAAGTTGGGAGAACAATGAAGGAGGGGGTAACAAGTATGACAATAAACGCACTCACCACCTTACATATGTACATCACCTTGATAATTAAATTAAATTTTAAAAAAAAGGTGACCCTAGAAACATCAGGTTTGGAATTTTCTTGCATTTTTTTTTCCAGGCAGAGTTTCAGACCTCAGAATAGAACTAATATTGCCTGCCTCTCCCTTCTAAGTGTGGTGCGTGGTGATGGTTGTGGATATCACTATCTCTATCCACAACTTGGTTGTGGGAATTCCAACTAAGATTTGTCTGTGGGTGGTTCTTGTTCTTGTATCACCTGAATGAATTTTACATTCTTTGAAGATAGAGAAGGTACGCTTCCGTTCCAGAATAACCTAGGAATTAGGCAACAGTCATTAACGGCTATTTAAAACCTTGTCTTTCCTAAACTGCTTGTATAATATTTGAAATGTTTCTGTCTGCCAGAAAGTTCTATTTATAAGAAGAAGAAGAAGAAGCACTCATTCTCGTGGGTAGATTACAGGTGATGTAAAAACTGATGTTCATATAAAGACTAGCAAGTTATGCAAAATCGCTCTGAAAATGACATGCCATTAATCAGAAGATACATGCTCTTGTAACGTTTTTCATCCCCTCCCACAACATGCACAACTATTCAGTCAGTAGTGCTCAGACTAATTTTCTCTTTCTTAGTCCCCGCCTGCCTCCTCTCACAGGCAGTTACAAACCTGGTCAATAAAAACTGTCCTGGGTGAGACGCAGGGCCGGTAGCGGAGAGCACAGGTCAGAGATCCGTAAGGCTGATGGGCTTTTGGGGAGGGGCAGGGGCCGGGCTTGACCTAGTACCTGGAAGCGCCGCTGATTGGCGGAGGAGGAGGTTGTTCCCTTAAGGCCGCCACTGATTGGCTGCAGGAAGAAGAGGCGTGCCCTCCTCTGAAGCTGGACAAACACCTCCGCCTCCTCCTTTCCTCCCCCCTCCCCCTCCCCCTCCCGATTTCAGCAGGGAATTTGAAGCCTGTCCTGTCCCAACTCGAAGCTCGAAGGCGGCAACCTGGGACCAGTGGATGTCCAGCTCCAACTTAGGTGAGGAAGGGAGTTGGGGGAAGGAGGAGCTGGCGAGGGTGGAGGAGGTGGGGTGTCTCAGACAAGAAGATGCTGTTGGGGATTGAAGTGGGTCACCAGCTGTTGGCCAGGAGGGGCCTCCGGGTGTCAGCCCTGCGTGGCCACCCCGTGGGGAGGGGAGGGGGCTGAGGAGAGGCTGCGAGGGAGGCGGGGGGGGGGGGAGCTGCAGAGAACACGTCGAGCCTGCCAGGCAACCTGGCTTCAAGGGGCAGGGAGCAGTCGCGAACCCTTACATTTCTGAATAGGAAGAGGAAAGGATGGTGAAGAAAGTTTCTTTTTCTCTTTTCTTCTCTCTCTCTCTCTCTCTCTCTCTCTCTCTCTCTCTCTCTTTCTTTCTTTCTCTTTCTCCCTTCCTTCCTTCCTTCCTTCCTTCCTTCCTTCCTTCCTTCCTTCCTTCCTTCCTTCCTTCCTTCCTTCCTTCCTTCCTTCCTTCCTTCCTTTTCTTTCTTTCTTTCTTTCTGGGCGGACTGCGGTGCTGCTGTGGGAGGGGGGAGAGAAGGAATTGTTGAAGTTGCAGAACAAACACCTGATTACTTCTTGCATTGCGCGCTTCTGTGGGTTAACTGTCTACTGACGGTGGTTGACAGTTTAGCAGGACATGTCCCTGACCCCCTCCCCCACTCCTATTCTGCTGAGAAACTTTCCACGCCGGAAGAACAGCTAGGGCTGATTATCCTGAGACAAACCCAGATGGGCACTTTGGATGTCATATCTCTTGAAATCTGCAGGACCCCGAGGTCATCTGTGCGGGGGAGCTCTGGGCACACACTCTGGGTCCAGTCATGCACGTTGGTATTCAATCAGCTTGGTTCAGTTGGCCCAACAGTTCTGACAATGTCCTGACACTGATTTTCAGAAGAAGGGATGGAATGTTGGGGGAAGGAGAGAGGTAGGGAGAGGAAGAGGAAGAGGAAGAAGATAGAGAATGAAGTTTAGCAACTGAACAGGGATGAACTTTTGGGGAATAAGGAAGTTGTGATTTTGAGTGTGAAGTTATTCCACCGGGCTTTTCAATACTTTCTCACAAAACAAATGTCTCTGTGCATCCGGGTCTCAGCATTCAGTTCCTTTTCTATTTCTTTTTTCTCTCCCATGCTGGGGAAGCATTCTAAAACTGGGCTACAATCCCAGCTTGATTACATAGTTCTGGATGACCTTAGGTAACCGGAGAGTTCTATGCTGAGACCAAGTTTCAAGGTTCACAAGGATATTAACAATAAAGACTGCTACAATCACACCTTTTTTTAAGCTCCAAGAAATCTCAAATTTTCTTTGGCAAGGACTCAGGGAAGATTTTTTTTCCAGTGTAACAGAAAAAGAGGTCAAAGAGACGTGTAGAGTAGGGAACTGATGATGATTTATGGTGATTGTTGATGACATATGGATTTTAATTTTTTTTTCTGAAACAAGAAGGTGGCTGGCCTAAAAGTATGTATCAGATCTACATGATATGGGTCTATTTGAGGTTTGGCAAAGCAGAGAAAATCCCAGGTGTTAAGTATTAACCTAGGAATCCTGCTTTGGTTTAAAAGCAACCCATTCACTAGTACTAACTCAGTTTCTTCATCTGTAAAACGTCAATATTCAGAGTACCTACTTATTAAGATTCCTCTCTCTGTTTCTCTGCCTCTGCCTCTCTCTAGAAGAAGGAAACCTAGACAGGATCTATAAAGGGCTCAGTGCTTGGTGTATAATGTTCAATCAGTGCTATTGTTACATTTGTTTAGAAATGAAATTTACAAGGGGTTATGTGCTTAGAATTCCTTACAGAAAATGAAAATAGTTTCTGAAGTGAATCTCACAAATTCAGTGCCTGACACGTCTGTATTTTCCAAGTTCCTGTAAAAATAGTCTTTGCAAATATGCATATTTTATGCTGTGTGTGTGTGTGTGTGTGTGTGTGTGTGTTTCATGAAAAAAGTGTAACTAAGTGAGGGATGGTTATGGTTATACATCCATTTTGAGCTGGGAAAACAAGGACTAATTTGTTTGAACATATGACTTCTTTAGAGATCAAGAGTGCTACTCAGGGGCTGGGGATATAGCCTAGTGGCAAGAGTGCCTGCCTCGGATACACGAGGCCCTAGGTTCCATTCCCCAGCACCACATATACAGAAAACGGCCAGAAGCGGCGCTGTGGCTCAAGTGGCGGAGTGCTAGCCTTGAGCGGGAAGAAGCCAGGGACAGTGCTCAGGCCCGGAGTCCAAGGCCCAGGACTGGCCAAAAAAAAAAAAAAAAAAAAGAGTGCTACTCAGAACAGAAGATGCAGTATCATGTAGAAATATGGCCCTGTGTGTGTATGTGTTTTGAATTCATTCTTTTTAACAACAAAGAGATTTTTAGCAGTGATAACTCACTAGACACTATGTTGGAAATCAGCTATGCAACTTAGGGGGGAAATGGGGAGGGAGGGAAAAAGCTGGGAGAAAATGGGGAGAGAGTGACACTGTTCCAAAAGAAATCTACTCATTACTTGACTTATGTAACTATAACTCTTTTGTACATCACTTTTATAATATTTATTAAAGAACAAAGATATTTAAGGTCCATAGAGCATTATTAGTAGTTAACCTTTGACTGGGATGACACAAAATGCTATGATCTTGGTCTTGTGTTTAACATAGTCTTCATTCACAAAGTACCAAATAATACAAATAAAGCAAAAATTAGGTAAGGTGTATAACAGCAACCTTTTTCTATAAGCACTTACTTTTTTTTTTTCTTTTTGGTAGTGTTGGAGTTTGAACCCCTGAGGGTCTGATGATCAGTCTGTCGGTGGTCTACTAGTCATGCCTCTAGCTGGGCTTCTTAGGGATTGTATTTGTAGATGTTGTTTCATTGACCTTTCTGCTCAAGCTGGCTTTGCACTTTGCCCTTCCAGATCTCAGTCTCCTAAATAGCGAGGCACCTGGCTGCTGTGTGTGGAGTGTCTTTTCTTGGATTTCTTATCAAAATTGTCTTAGCTGGGTGTTTTGTTGTTTGCTTTGTCCTCTGATTGCTTGTGAGGAATCTTATAAATTTAACATGTATATGAAGCAAGTAGCAGTTGGTCTCCAGGAAATAGACCTGTGAACTTAAATGTCTGGTCAAGCATTGCCTATATATATGGTAGTGCTCTTGAGAGATTAAACTCTGCTGTAGGAGATATGCTTTATAAAAAATTGCAATATGCTAGCAGGAATGGGCAAGAAATTTCTAGAAGGAGTGAAATCCTGAGTAGAGCATTTCTAGAGGACACGCAGTCCCTCTATATTGACTCCAACTTCACAAAGGAAAATAAGCTTGAGCACCCGATAGATCCAGCCGATTGTCACCTGCAGTAGTGATTAGCTATAAAATGTGTGGAACAATTTGAGGAGTGATAGGATAGAATAAATATAGCTAGACTTGTTTATACTTAACATTCATATGAAATTTACTCCATGTAAGACATAGAGTAAGCTACTTGTAAATTTTGGATTGACTGCAAGAGTGGAATTACACCATCTGCACTCATAGTGGGAGAAGTGATGAGAGCAGGCAGAGGGTGAGGAATGGATATAGCACTCAGGAAAGGGGAGGAGTACAGGGTAACAGTGAGCAGGGAGATGGTCAGGATCTTAGAGGGGCGCTAGGTAATTTAGGGCCTTCTTTTCTTAACTTCTGACAGCTGAGTTGAAAGAAGTGTAGTTGGTTGACAGGTTTTTCATAAATTTGTATTCTGTGGAGAAGTAGCACTTTTGCAAAATTCAGGAACAATGCAATACTAGAGAACTGTGCATGGGAGATGGGGGTTTACAAATGCCTCCTTTCTGTCCCTGATCCCATTTTATTACTGAACAGTAAATAAACAGTTCACTGCTGACGAACACCAGTTGGCAGAACACACTGAGTAGGTCTTGTTTAAGAAATGGCCAGAGATGAACCTGAAGGCTCATGGCACTAGGTGGTGAAGAATCATGTAAACCTTGAGGCTTCTTTCTGCTGTCAATTTGGCCTTGCGTAGGACTTGACGGTCTAACATTTTATGCTGAATTTATGTTGTGTGAAACAGCTCTAAAAAGCTTTGTGGACTTTCCAATTACTGTTGAATGTCACTGGAATTGCTCTGTTTTGGAATTGAATGATCTCATGTTAAGAAACTTGGGTTTGTTTGGGTAAAGGAGCATGTCATATGAAGATTTTCCTTCCCTCCTGTGTATCTCATAGCTGTTATGAAGGGGTTGGTTGTATTTTACAGCAGATTTCCAAGGAGACCAGAACTGTTGTGTGAGCCCTCCCACCCTTTGTTGTCAGACTGTCACACATTGCCTTCACAGTGACCAGATTGCAAGATGCTGCGAGTCCGCAGGACCAACCTGGGCAGGCTGAGGGCCAGCCTCGCCAGAGATCTCCACCACAAAGCCGTGATGGCGCTGCGGCGGGAAGACGTGAACGCCTGGGAGAGGCGCGCGCCGCTGGCTCCCAAGCACATCAAGGGCATCACCAATCTGGGCTACAAGGTCTTGATTCAGCCTTCCAACCGGAGGGCCATTCATGACAAGGTGACAGTTTCCAACTTTTAAAATAAGTGCTAGGAAAATGAACTTGTTGATGACAATGGAGGAGTATTGGAGTGAAAATGAAATGACCTGATGGTTGCCTCCACACCATTTCTTTGCTTGAAAGTTATTTTCAATCCAAAGGACTGCTTTGAGAAATTAGTCTTTCAGTCATTGTCTCCTTCATCTGTACCCTACTTCTGGGTCTAGGAACACAAAGCTCAATCACAACAACATTTTTTTCACCCAGAGATGCTTTTGAGGGTAGAATTTATAGTCCTGAAGGTATTCCTTGGCAGCCACTTTATGAAATGATATACACAGAGGTTCAAATATTGTTTCTATGTGTATTTCTATGTGTGTATATGCTTATATATTGCATATATATGAACACAAATTTTTTGGTTCCTAACTTTGGTCAGTCAACAACATATCTTGGACATTGTTCCATTTCAGTTCATACAAATTTGTTTCATTCTGTTGCTTAGTGGCTATGTGATAAGCACTGCGTTGCATAAGTTTACCATGATTTATTTAACCAATCTACTATAAGTGGGCAAATGTAATATTTTTCAAAGAAACAGGTAGAAACTGTGTATTAATTAATCACTCCTATTCATCTATGCTTTCCTTTGAAGTAGATTTCTAACTAAATTTACTTTATTTCATTTAATTGCTACCCTATATGGTCTTTTAATTCTCCCTGGGCTATGCCACTCTTTGACTTAAAAGTCTTATATGACTATATCTTTCTTTCATCTACTCTCTTGGTTAAATACATGAACTACAGATTTTGCATTCATAAAGTTGTACCTACCTCATAGCTGTTTTTCAAGAATTAAATGAGATAATTTATGCAAAGAGATTATTAAAACCCAATAATTCGTGATCAAGCATCAGCTATTATTATTGTGATTCATTTGCTATCAGAACCATATTACCCACAATGCTATTCAGTTAACTTTTTTAATTTGATTTAAGCTTATGTTGTAAACATCTCCCTACTTTCCTTCCTCCACATGCCGGCTATGCTGCTGAAATTACTACCTTATACTTTCAATCTCTACCTCTCCATATCTCATCTCACCTTCAGAAATCAATTTCTGTACGTCTTTAATTGTACTACCTTGTAAGTACCTCAATATCTATTAGACTAATATGTCACCCAGATTCTTCTGATCATAATATGCTTTTGAATTTTACTTTATTTGTTGTGCTGTGATATCTTTCTATATGAGCTCCTTAACAGGAGGGACCTTGTCTGTTTTTCTTTGAGTCTTATCACCTGATCCTTAGCACATTCCACTGCATAGATTAGAACAGTAGTACATGCTGATTGAGCAACTCTCAAAACAAAGTAAAATAGACTTGGAGATCTTTCTTCCTATGAAAAATACTATCTGAAATTTAATGTTTTAGTGTACTTTTGACATGAAATCTAGATTCTCTAAGTATATTGAAACTACAAGTTTTGTGGTCAGGCTATAATTTGTTCTCAAGTATGAGTAGGTACTAAATTTTGTAAATTTTTGCTATACAAGTCAAATATTATAGATTTCTATTTAGCCAGGAGGTATAAATATTAAAAGTAGCTTTTCTGTTATTTGTTCTAATCTATATAAATTTAATTCCTTCAAAAGTTTGGTGGTGTTACTTAATACTATTTTTGTTAACTAGGAAAACTATGAATACCACGTGTCAGGGAAATAATTATAACACAAATTGCATTTCCAGGAATATGTCAAAGCAGGAGGCATTCTTCAAGAGGATATATCTGAAGCTTGTTTGATTTTAGGAGTTAAAAGACCTCCAGAGGAAAAACTGATGTCCAAGAAAACATATGCATTCTTCTCCCACACAATAAAAGCACAGGAGGCCAATATGAGCTTGTTGGATAAGGTTCTAAAACAGGTAATTAACATCAAGTATTAATAACTATTAATATAGAAAAATAGGTTTGTTTTACTTATATCTCCGAAGTAGAGTTTTAGCTCTTATTCATCATCTGGCAAACACAATACATTGCTCACTTCCTAGGAGAGGAGATGTCAAAGGAAGAACCTAAAATGATTCTGTTCTTCCTCTGCAGGTTTAGAGTTTGTAATACCAGATATATATCATCTCTGTGTGTGTGTGTGTGTGTGTGTGTGTGTGTGTGTGTGTGTGAGGGAGAGAGAGAAGGAGAGAGATAGAGAGAGAGAGGGAGAGAGAGAGAGAGAGAGAGAGTATGCCAGTCCTGGGATTTGAACTCCAGGCCTGGGCACTGTCCTTGAGCTTTTTTGTTCAAGGTTAGTGCTCTACCACTTGAGCCACAGCTCCATTTCTGGCCTTTTTTTTTGTTTTTGGCATGATAAGAGTTTTTGGAGATAAGAGATTCATGGACATTCTTACCTGGGCTGGCTTACAACTGTGATCTTCAGATCTTAGCCTCCTGAGTAGCTAGGATTAAAAGTGTGAGCCCAGTGCCTAGTTTATATTTCATCATTTCATGTTCTGGGATAGCATTCTTCCTCCAACACTTACCAATATACCAGGACAATTAGATAGATACTACCAAGTAGAATTCTAGCGCTGAGGAAAACTGTTATATGTAATAAGTGATCTGTGGTCACAGGGATTTGTGATCTAACACCCTATCTTTCAGTTGAATTTAGATGACTGAGGTTGCATAGGTCTGTGGTACCAGAACTGACTTAAAAGTTATTTTACACTCGTATTCCTTAGGCACAATGTATTTTTTTGAGGTAGAGATACTATGCAATCACTAACAACAGCTTAAAAACAGAATGTTCTTTCAGCAAACACCTGCTGAGAGACTACAATGAAAAAACATGGGAATAGTCCTTGTCTTCGCAGAGTTTACATTCTAGTGGAAGAGAGATTTTGTATGTCACCTGGAAGTTTGGGCAATGGAGAAAAGGAATATGAGACACTCAGAGAGGTGAAACTGCTAGAACAGATAGATAGGGTAAGTCAGGGAGGACTCATGGCAAGGTGGCATTTGAACAAAAATTTTGAATGAGATTGAGACACATCTGTCTACCAAGTCTTCTAAGCAGAGAATAGTGGTGCAAAGACATGAGTGGCTTTGTGATTGGACAGCTAGAACCACTTGTATACAAAAACAAGCTTGCAGATGGATATAGTTGGCAGGTGGAGGAGGCAACCATAATGAATCAGAAGACAATCAACATATTCTAGACTCCAGGCTGCAAATCAGGTGTCTTACACATAGGTGGTGGAAGCGGAGCCTGACACACAGACAATCCTGGATGTCTAGAGGTGAATCATGCAACAGCCACTGCTGATTAGAAGGTAGAATTTGAGAAGAAGACTGAACAATGACTAAGGCTTGGAGCCTGAGCAACTAGAAGGGGCTCCCATAGACTGAGCTGGTGCTCCTGTGAGAGCAGGCTGAAATTTAATGTTCCTGGAAGCAGGGAGGGGCAGAAGCCCAATGGGCTGCTGGATAGGAGTCTGCAGCTTTAGAAAGCAGTGCCTGTCAAATGCTTTTTGTCTCTGTAAGAGAGTAGATAGTGTTGGCAGTCATGAGGCTGGATGATTATAGGGGATTACTGAATAAGGAATGTCATCCACAGTCCACATCCTGGAGTAAAGATGTGATCACACCAGAAACAGACCAGGGTCTGAGAATCAGGAAAAGCATACAAGAGTTCACAAACAATGGATAGAATGTACTTTCTATGGGAGAAAGAATATTGTCTTATTAATTTTAAATCCATTAGACCTATGCATTAGTCAATTTACAATGTTTCTGAAGAAGAGATTCAAAAGTAATTAATGAAAATTATATTATAAGGAGAATACTCCACCTTAGGCCAATCAACTTGTTAAAAAATACTTTAAAGATCTTCTTGTTATATGAATTTTGCTCATTACAAGAAAATTAATGAAAACATACCCAGCAGGGCTGCTTTTTGACAGCAATTTGTAACCAATTATTCTGAGTTAGAATTGTTCTTAAGTTCATAGCATGGGGAAAAAATAATGATTTTGGTTTTAGTGATAGGGATGGAGCCTGGGGGGCTTGTACATACTATTCATGTGTTCCGGGTCCAGACCTCAAATAGCAGATTTTTGATGAAATAAAGTAACTGTAGAAGACATTCTTTTTTCTTTTTTGCCAGTCCTGGGGCTTGAACTTAGGGCCTGAGTTGAATTCAGGGCTTCTTTTTGCTCAAGACTAGCACTCTGCCACTTGAGCCACAGCACCAGTTCTGGTTTTTTTTCTATATATGTGGTGCTGAGGAATCGAACCCAGGGCTTCAGGTATATGAGACCAACACTTTACCACTAGGCCATATTCCCAGCCCTGTAGAAGACATTCTATAATTTCAATGTATCAATAGGTTTTAAGCATACACTTCTCCAAGAAGAAAGGTAAGCTCTCTGAGGAAAAAGAATATGATTTTAGCAAAGCTAAGGAAAAGAAATGTAGGCATCATGAAGCCTACATTAAATGAAGCTTACCTATAAAAAGATGAAGAAAGACGAGGCTTGGGAAGGACGGGAAAGGAGAAGATGCCTGACTCTGACCTTGAGAAAAGTGTTACTGTTTTCATGTAGAAGAAACTTGGGTATATTAGAATGACTGAAGAGCCCTGCAAACAGAGCTGGTGAAGGAAAGAGGTAATAGTTCAAGAAGAGTGATCCTGAAAATATGGAAAATTGTTCAAGTTTGCTCCCAGGGATTAAAATCAGGGCAGATATGTTTGTTTTGGGCTACAACAGAAGATGGTGTGCATGAGTGGGACCACAGAGACACTTATAGATGATCCTGAGCAGATTGTATATGTAAAAAAAAAAAAAAAGAAAAGGGATTTCTGCTATGATTATGTCATTGTTTGCCATCAATGGGTATTAGCACATTTTAGGACCCTTCTATCAGCTCTCATTACAAATTTACAACTGGTTGGTGAATATGTAGTTCATGTTGTACCTGATGAGAACTTGTTAGCAAATCATTATATATCATTTACTTGTCCGTATTTGTGCTTCATTCATAAAAAATTGAGCTCAGTGGGTATGACTGAGCCATTATTAATTTTTTACCCTCCTCAGAATATCCGACTTATTGATTATGAGAAAATGGTAGACCACAGAGGAATCCGGGTAGTGGCATTTGGACAGTGGGCAGGTGTGGCAGGTAAGAATATGAGGGATTGATGTTACTCCCTAAGTTTTCTTGAGGAGTAACTATGTGTTTTCTTTTTTCTGTGCTTGTGAAATAAAAGAGTGTGCTGAAAACTGGTTTAATATCAGAAGAACAGAGGAATAAGATATGTGGTTAAAATATTTCATTATAAACATTGAAAAGAAAAAGCAGAGGGAAGGATAACATTGATGAGCAGACTATGGTTTTCAGACGGTTCTCTTTGAAAGCTACAAGGAGAGATAAGTTTTGTGATGAGAGACTGGGAAGCTGTAAATAGGGAAAAAGAAAAAGGAAAATGAAGTATAGGGGAAAGAGCTAATGGGAGAACCTTCTTGAAAGGACAAAATCTGCAATCTGGAGAAAATTTTCGGCTTGATTTTGGTCCCAGCTAGTAGTTTGAACCTTCTTTATTTGGAAATGTCACAACACGTGATGCCTTAGCTTCAGTGTAGATTACTTGAAGGTCTAGGATGAAAGTTCATGAGTCGAACATTGTTTGTTTGGCCTTGTTATATAAACGGAAGATTCCTCACTGTGATTTTTGGCACTGTTTTTCTTCTTGACCAGTCTGTCTTTACTTCCATGAGATCAGACTCATTTTTTAATTCTTATTTTGATTTCCAATTTGTATCTTTTCTCACCCAACTCACAAATCAATTCTATTAAATGAACAAGAAGGTAAATTTCTTAATAAAGAAGAAGTGATAGGGAGAATCGTTCAATCTGGGTCCTTCCCAGGCCCTGTAGGATTCACTCAGACAATTATTTTTAACCTGGAAAATACAAATATGTTACAATGAGATGATTAACTCAAAGTCACCATGTTCAGTATTAGCACCACACCAGTGAGAGGACATGATTCTTATTCTTAAAGAAGCATTCAGACAAGGAAAGGCACAAGGGCAATGTCAGTACTCATTATTGTAGAAAGACTATTGAACTCAACTTAGATGTTGGAAATGCCTCCTTAAAATAGTGACCCAGAAGTTGGGATTTGATGAGTGATTAAAATCTATTTAAGTAGGCAAAGAAGAGAGAGAAATCAGAAGTATGCAAAGTTCACTTGATCAAACATGTAGGTAGATTAATAAAAGAAATAGGGAAGACACTATTTGCAAAAAAAGGAATACATGGAGGGATGTTATAAATAGTATGAATAATGAAAAGACAAAAATATTTAGACTAGGTCATTATATTTGACAACCTTGATGAACTAGACAAATTTTGAAAGACACAAATGACCAAAAATGGGCTGGGAATATGGTTTAGCAGTAGAGTGCTCACCTTGCATGCATGAAGCCCAGGGTTCATTTCCTCAGCATCATATAAATAGAAAAAGCCGGAAGTGGTGCTGTGGCTCAAGTGGTACAGTGCTAGCTTTGAGCAAAAAGGAAGCCAGGGACAGTGCTCAGGGGTCCAAGACCCAGGACTGGCAAAAAAGAAAAGAAAAGATAACAAATGACCAAAAAACAACAACAAGAATAAAAAAGTTGCTTATCAGTATGCAAAAAATCTATTCTTACACATTTACCAAAGAAATTCAGTGTTTTATAATTTTACACAAACTTTATAATAGTTTTATTCATAATATCAAAGGAATAACAAAAATGTCCATCTAGAAAGAAGTAAATATGATATAACAATAAAATAGAACACTCTTCAAAAATGGAAAGAAATAAAGCATTGATGTAAATCTCAAAAACATCATGCTGGATGACAGAAGACACACAACAAAAGAGCACATGCACATATTCATTTATATGCAACACTAGAAAAACCTAATCTAGGCAGACAGAAATCTCAGTAGTTGTCTGTGATCAGGAATTCAACCTGAATAATGCTTGTGGTGACATAAGTGTTAGTATTTGGTAACAGTTATTAAGCAATACACTTTAAAATTGGACATGGTGGCCCATACCTGAAATCTCAGAAGGCAATACATAGGAAGATCATCATCCAAAGACTTTATCTGAAGGACTGGAGTGATTGCTCAAGGTTGATCTCCAGTATGCCAGATATATGTATGTACATATATATATATATATAAAACTACACACATGCATGTATATAAATAAATGATACAGTTTATATTGGTACATTATTTCAAGGTGGAGAGATTAACAAAAGATAGAGGGACATCTTACCATTTTTTCAGTGTCAAAGTACATGGATACTCTAATTTTCTCAATGAATGTTCTTTTTGTTGGTTTGATTCTACAATAGGGATGATCAATATTTTACATGGAATGGGCTTAAGGCTTCTTGCTTTGGGACATCATACACCTTTCATGGTAAGAGATATTTCTTTTATCTACTTTTTGATACCCATACCATACTTTTAAAATAAAAAAAATCTCCACCAGTAGACTAACTTGAATTTTGTGTGCTTCTTTCAGCATCTGGGTATGGCTCATAACTACAGGAATAGCAGTCAGGCCGTTCAAGCTGTCCGAGATGCTGGTTATGAGATATCTCTGGGTCTAATGCCAAAGTCAATAGGGCCCTTAACGTTTGTGTTCACAGGGACTGGTAATGTATCAAAGGCAAGTTTCATCTGTTTTCTTTCTGTAAAGCAATCTGAAATTTTGGAGATGTGGGCCTTGTATATATATATATATTTCAAATAGAATGAATCCACATTTTATTTTTGGTAACTTACTTATCTATTTATTTCTTATACAAAGAGCAGTAATGATCCAAATATTTTAATTGTTTTCAGTTGATTTCCAAGCTATCAGAGTCTTTAAATGTGTACCCTCCCTCCTTTCCTCTTCTTCTTTTCCCCTCCCTCCCTCCCTCCCTCCCTTTTTTCCTTCCTTGCTTACATCTTGAGACAATTCATTGTTTAAGGTGTAATACCTTAATGGATGACAGATTTTTCTCGTGCATGCTTTTCAAACTGGAACCAAAGCTTGCTTGCAACAGAATTGCAATCTGTGCAGAAAGCCATGCTGTCTCTTTTCCTGTTGGTTCTTTTTTTAAAAAAAAAAACAAAACATTTTTTATTGTCAAGGTGAAGTAGGGTGGTTACAGTTCCATGCGTAAGGTACTGAGTATATTTCTTGTCCTACTTGTTACCCCATCCCTCATTTTTCTCCCACCTTCTCTCCTCCCCAAACCCCCTTCCAAGTTGTACAGCATGAAAGTGCAGAGCTTCTGCATGGCAAAGGACATAGCTAGCAAGATAAATAGAAAGTCCTTAGATTGGGAGAAGATCTTTACCGGCCATTCAACAGACAAGGGCCTCATACCTAAAATATACTTAGAACTCAAAAGATTAAGTTCCTCTCCAAACAAATTCTCCAAGAAACAACTGCTCCTTTAACAAATGGGCTAAAGACTTAAAAAGAGACTTCTCAGAAGAGGAAACGAGAATGGCCAATAGGCACATGAAGAAGTGCTCAACATCCCTGGCCATAAAAGAAATGCAATAAAAACAATATTGAGACTCCACCTCGCCCCAGCAAGAATGGCCATTATCAAGAAAACTAATAACAACAAATGCTGGCAGGGATGTGGCTAACAGGGAACACTAATACACTGTTGGTGGGAGTGTAAACTTGTTCAGCCACTCTGGAAAACAGTGTGGAGGTTCCTCAAAAGGCTACACATAGAGCTCCCCTATGACCCAGCATTCCCAATTCTGGGCATTTTCCCAAAGAGTCCTATTGATTCTTAGTGTTTCACTCCTGCATTATTTGCAGGGAGCCCAAGAAATCTTCAA
This sequence comes from Perognathus longimembris pacificus, assembly GCF_023159225.1. NCBI lineage: Eukaryota > Metazoa > Chordata > Mammalia > Rodentia > Heteromyidae > Perognathus > Perognathus longimembris. The sequence continues at coordinate 130,538,314 of NC_063162.1, read as the reverse complement.
TGAGCTACCCTGTGAATATGTGGAGCCCCATGAATTAAAAGAAGTTTCCCAAACTGGAGGTAAAGGGTGTGGGGGGGGGGGAAGCCACACTTCTTACTAATTTTGTTCTCTTGTTATAATATTTTAATCACCATAAATTGTTCCCATTTGTCACGTACTGTACTAACTTCTCCTTTCTCTACAAGACCTCAGAAAAGTGTATGGAACTGTGTTAAGCCGACATCATCATCTTGTCAGAAAAACAGATGGTGTGTTTGATCCTGTAGAGTATGACAAACATCCAGAGCGCTACACAAGTCGTTTTAATACTGATGTGAGTATCCTATTCAGCTTTTTGCTTGGGTGCTTAAAATGCACTGTAATGCAGCTATTTTCAAGGAGAGAAATTATGACTATGTGTGTACTATTATCAGTTCTTCGTGTTGGTTTGTTGAGAGCCTTGTTGTTGTTACTTTTACTGTTAGTTGGAGAGGCCTTTACTTCGTAAGTGGTTTTTTTTTTTTTCCAAATTAAAAAAAATTATAGCTTAGATTGGGGCATGAATTTAGGATTTGGGCACTGTCCTTTAGAAGTTTTTTTTCCTCAAGACTGACATTCTGCCAGGAGAGCTACACCTCCAATTCCAGCTTTTTGCTGGTGAGTTAGAGAGTAATTAATTCATTAGAGTCTCATAGACTTTCCTGCCGGTGACAGCATCAAATTGCCATTCTCAGCTCTCAGTCTCCTGATTAGCTAGGATTATAGGTGTGAGTCTCTAAGCTTGCTTAGTGGTTTTGATGACTTCTGAGAGTGTGCCATTTTGTCATGCCTTCTATTTCTACTTCAGATCTGTATGAGCCTAATAATTCCAAACCATCTCCTGTGGATTGCTGCTTTTTGTATTGTCCTAGACTAGTCAGCACTGTTGGCATAGAACAATGCCTTTAAGGTTTGATCTTAGCATTTTCTAGCCTGTTCCTTCAAGCTCTCTCTGTTAAAATAGTGTGGCTGTGTTTGCACAGAGCTATGCCCGTTGTACAGAAAAGGTACTTTATTTCTGTATGATGGGGACACACTGGCCTTGTCTTGGAAAAAATTAAATTTATTTGTATGTTTTGTAATCAGTAGTCATGCAACAACCTTTCTTAAAATAAGCCAACAAACTGAAAATTAAACACAACCCAAACGGATGTGTTCATTTTGAAAAGCAATGCTTTGAGTAGTTTTTAAATATGTTTGAACAACAGCACTTTCAGCTTTTGATGTGAAATTCAGCTCTTTTAGCACATACAGCCTGTTATAGAGATGAACTCTTACCTTCATCCTGCCAATGCCTGAGATGATTATGGGACAAAAATTATGAAAAATTTTGAATCTAGTAAATTTTCATTCCTTCTTTCATGCTTACTTGTGGGAAGACTGGTGATTGGACGTACTCTAAAATTTCTAACATAACACATTTCTCCAGGGAAGTTACAAATGTCATTAATCTTCACAATATTCTTTTGAGGATTGAGTATACATTATTTCTACCAAGCAGGTAAGAAAAACAGAGCTCGGAGGAGCTGAGGTAATATTATTTAGATCATGATGCATTTCTGTTTGAGATGGAGGTAGAGTTCTGTGTTACATGATTCAGTGATTTTTCTTTCTTTTTGCTATGCAATACATAATGCATCAAAATATTAAGATATTTATTATGCCAGTGTTTTTCTATATCATGAAGTAATTATATATTGATCTAGGGAGAGAGCTGGATTTTTGTTTTGTTTCATTTTATGTTCTGTTTTTTGTTTTTGTTTGTCCCAATAGTTATCATTGACCTGGGCAATAAAAATGCTTATTAGAAGCAACATTATTTGTAATGAACCTCAATAAATTCTCTTTTAAAACATTGTATTGATTCTCTTTTATTTTGTTGTATGTTGATCTTGTTTTCTAGATTGCACCCTATACAACTTGTCTAATAAATGGAATTTACTGGGAACAAAATACCCCTCGCTTACTAACCCGCCACGATGCTCAAAGTCTACTGGCTCCTGTCAAGTCTTCAGTTGTTACTGTTGAAGGCTGTCCCACATTACCACACAGGTAAGGGTTTACTGCAGACAAATGACATTTTTTACTACTAATATTGTTAGGGCGTCAGAGAAAATAATTCCATGTATCTGAGAACTTGACTGCTAATGAGTAACTGGACCTCTTGCTGGCATTTGGCAGTTAAGCCTCTCTGGTTGAAAGTCTCTTCTGACTTCTGTGACTCCACCTAGGACTCAAAGGAAAATCCTCAGAGAACTCTTATCCTGATTCCCCTTCCCATTTTTATCTTATCTAGTACTTAGTTGCCTTTTCTCAACTCATGATCCTTTGTTTTCCTGTGTTCCTGATTTTTTCTCTCTACTAGTAGAATTTAAACTCTTTAAGAATTGTGATCCTATGTATCGGAGCCACATGTTCCGGATATATTGCTTGATATGGAATAGACATTCAAATAATTACTACATGTTGAATGAGTCAAGGAACAAATGAGTAATATTTGTGGAATATCTTGTGTGGCTGGTATTCTAAGCTAATGGGTGTTACCTCTCTCAGGCATATAGCTGGCATCAGGCCAATGCCAAGAGGAAGATAGGAGGCACAGAAACACAAGAGCTTAGAAGAGAGTAGGAACACTTATCCTTGAACATAGTGAGTTCACCTGGTAAGAGCAAAGCCAACAAGCACAACCAGAACATGAAAGAGTGAATAAAATATTATCTATTACTATAAAGATTATATTATCATGAAATTATTATATATTCTACTAAGTAGGTGATAATTTCATAGTAGTAACTCTCTAAGAAAAGAAAGCAAGGAGCTTTTATTGAGGGAGTTCATATATATTCATTGAGGAAAGACATCACGGTATGTAGAGGTGGTTCCTTCCTAAAAATGCTCCTTCGAAGTCATTCTGCTTCATTCATTTTTAAATTATTATTTATTTATTGTCAAAGTGATGCACAGAGGGGTTACAGTTTCATATGTAAGGCAGTGGGTGCATTTCTTGTTCAACTTGTTACCTCAATCCCCCTTTCCTGCCTCCTCCTTTCCCTCTCCCCCCAATGAGTTGTTCAGATGGTTTACACCAAATAGTTTTTGTAAATATTGCTTTTGGAGTCATTTGTCTTTTCATCCTTTGTCTCTCGATTTTGATATTCCCTTTCCCTTCCCTAATCAAAGAACCAACAGCCCCCTCAACAATTGGGCTAAAGACCTAAAAAGAGACTTCTCTGAAGAGGAAATGAGAAGTGCCAAGAGACACATGAAGAAGTTCTGTACGTCACTGGCCATAAAAGAAATGCAAATCAAAACAACACTGAGATTCCACCTCATCCCAGTAAGAATGTCCATTATCAGAAGATCTAATAATAACAAATGCTGGAGGGGATGTAGCCAAAAGGAAACCCTACTACATTGTTGGTGGGAATGTAAACTTGTTCAACCACTCAAGAAAGTGGTATGAAGGTTCCTCAGAAGGCTAAACATAGAGCTGTCCTATGACCTAGCAGTCCCACTCCTGAGCATCTACCTAAAAGATTACAAATAAAAACACACTAAAGCCACCAGCACAACAATGTTCATCACAGCACAATTTGTCATTGCTAAAATATGGACCCAACCCAGATGCCCCCCAGTAGATGAGTGGATCAGAAAAATGTGGTACACATACACAATGGAACTTTATGCCTCTATCATAAAGAATGACTTTGCGCAATTCGTAAGGAAATGGAAGGATTTGGAAAAAATTATACTAAGTGAAGTGAGCCAGACCCAAAGAAACATGGACTCTATGGTCTCCCTCATAAGGAATAATTAGCACAGGTTTAGGTGAGTCACAGCAGAAGATCACAAGAGCCCAATAACTATGCCCTTATGAACATATAAGATGATGCTAAGTGAAACGAACTCCATGTTATGGAAATGAGTGCTATATCACTGTTGTAATTACTTTCAGCACACCATGTGAAACAGTAGCTTTTTCTATTGTTGTTCCTCTTGTATCCCCTGCCTGTGGTTTCCCCCCTGCTATCACTGTATCTCATCTGAGTACCCTGGATACTGTATATGCTTCATTCATTTCACGTCCAAAAATGGTGGAATGGGAATGCCTATGGGTGGCGAATTCAATATTGGTATGAGCAAAGTGTACTTTAGTGTACTAAAATGTGGGTCAGAATGGCGTGGGGATTTTGGCTGATTCATTTTAAGTTTCCCTGGCAACTTAAAAACATTCTTATCTGAAACAAAGAAACAAACAAACAAAAGGCCATAACTTTGGGGGCACATTAATAATCTTAGGGGATTGTCCCCCAAAGTACTGGCCTAGTAGCTGACACAGGAAATTCTTAGAAGGGAGTACAAGGAAAACAATAGCCTCAAGTGATAGAATGGGCACTTAATAAATATAGAATTGCCCAATTACAATGTGACTCACAAATTAGGGCAATCTAGGTCTTAGTATACCATTGTTTAGGTCTTTAGTATTTGCAAATTGGACAGGAAAATCACAGGCAACCTCTGAAAACTTTTAAATACTAGAGTCAGATTTTTCTTTATAATTGTAGAGATTTGCATGTCGTGATCTATAAAATCATTCAGTACAGTCATCCTCCCTTATGTCCATGGGGGATTATATCTGGGACCCCCGTGGATGCCATTAACTGGACTCAGTCCCCTACACAAAATAGTGTCGTATATCCATAGAACTCAGGTACCTTTTCTACATGACTTTAAATCATGTCTGAACTACCTACTATATTTAATGAAATGAAACAGCACTGGTAGTTCTTTTTTGTTCAGGGAATAATGACAAAGAAAAGAAATAAGTACATATTTATACAGATGTAATTTTTTTCCCCAAATGGTCTTGAGTCTCAATTGAATCCACAGACATGGAATCCACAGTGTTCAAGGCTGACTGTACTAAGCACAGAGAAGTAGAGTAGTTGGACCTCTGTGAGTTATTTACAGCTGGCTAACTAGGTTAACTTAACCCATGTTGTTGTTGATTATTTGTTTAGGAAAAAGATTTGTTTCTAATTCTTACTACTTCTTTCTTTCTTGCCCTCTCTTCTTCTCTTTCTTCCTTTCTTTTTTTTTTTAATGGAGACTAAAACTCATACTGGAACAATTCTCTGTATCCCAGAACAACTCTTGAAGACTGAATGATAGAAAAAAAAAAGAGCTCAGGAGCTTGGGAAATACTTGGTATTCAACACTGGAAATGATTCCCAGTATTTTTCACATTTAGTCCATGGTAATCTTGTTGAAAGCTTTAGAGTTCTCATTTTAATATTGTCATTTTCAGACTTGTGGCAATATGTGACATATCAGCAGACACAGGCGGATCTATAGATTTCATGACTGAGTGCACTACAATAGAGCATCCTTTCTGCATGTATGATGCAGACCAGCATATTATTCATGACAGGTGAGTTTGTTAAAGCTGTGATGACAAAGGTGCACAAAGAACAATTTACCATATCCTTGCTTTGTCTCGAGTACTTGATACTTCACTTCTTTATAAAACTATAAAAATCAGGAAGTACTCAAACATATTTCTATAAGTTTATTAGACAAACCACATAGAAATGTAAATGTTTAAATGCATGTATACTGTACTTAAATGGGAGATGCGTTGCTTGAAGAGGGGAAAAAGGTTCGTAAGTCTTACAGTCTTACAGTGAAGCATTAGAATGGAGTTGACATCTGGAAAAATGAGAGCTTAACAATGACCTTGAACATCTGAATAAAGTGTGTGCTTTTCCTAGTGTTGAAGGCTCTGGGATTTTGATGTGTTCCATTGACAATTTGCCAGCACAGCTTCCTATTGAAGCTACAGAATACTTCGGAGACATGCTTTACCCTTATGTTGAAGAAATGGTAAGGAGATCTGTAGATGCACCAACAGTTCTGTGCCCTTGATAGAGGTATGGAGTATGCTTATGAATGCTCTGGTCTTTTGTACCTAAGAAATCTGTTATAAAATGAAATACTGCTCCTTCCCCCAAAGTCTTTGAAGTGTTACTAATGAATTATTATTGTACATATTGTCTTGTGGGAATGTATCACTGAGATTGTGCTTAATTACATTGCCTCTTATTGTATGTGTTTAATTATAATCATGATATGTGAGATAGATATTACTTAATTGTCAGTTTTCTTGCCTGTCTAGATAAATTCATAATCAGGCCATATGAGATGAATTAACAGATGATTAGCAGGTTTGAGAAATATAGAAAGTATTACTGTATATTTGGTACTCATACTTTAAAAAACAGTGTGCTTTGAGGTCATGTATTTTTAAAATTTTCTGTGATCAATGATTAACAACTGAGGTACTCCGCCATCAAAATTTTGTTCTCCTTACCAAAGGAAACCTTTCTTACTTCAATGTTTCTCTTGGGTACATAGCCATCAAGCTTTATTTTTATTGCCAATGGCTGCCTACCTCCAGCAGAGATTATGAAGTTATGAACGGTAGCTTTGTTCTTCCTCTCATGTTTTCACTCAGGCACCATCATACAAAAATGGGACTATAGTCAGTGAAGCAGTGACAAGCCTGTAATGATTTTCTTTAAATAATAGATCAGTTAGGAAGAAGTCACAGAAAACATAAACTATTTTTGACTAAAGGAATAAATGAAAACACAGCGTTATATGAGTTTGTGGAGCCCAGAAAAAGCAGTACCATTTTATCACAAATAGTATTCTATCCAGACCCTTTCATTCTTTTCTGGGCATACAGAAGAATAAAGAAGACCATGTTGACAGCTGACATCATTATGGTGGGGTTCCTGACAGTGTTTGAAGCATTGGGTACATTTTGATCTTAAATACTTATGAGAAGCCTGTCATTTTCCAGATTCAGAAACTTGAACATAGAAAAGTTAAGGCTGAGAAGTTGTTAACACAGCACTGGATATGAAATATATCTGAAGTTAGTGCGGGGGGATTATGGTAGTACAAGGAGAGAACAAGCCAGGTGGCTCACCTCTGTAATCCTAGTTACTCAGGTGGCTGAGATCTCAGGATCGCAATTCTAAGTCAGCCCCAGCAGGAAAGTCCATGAGATCCTTACCTCCAACAAACTACTCAGGAAAAGCCAGAAGTAAGCTGTAGCTCATGTGGTAGAGCACTAGCCTTGAGGATAAAGAGGCTCAGGGACAGTGTCCAGATCCTGAGTTCAAGCTCCAGGACCTGCAAAAAAAAAAAAAGTAAATTAAAAAAACGAGGGTGCAATAAAATGGTGGATGTCACTATAGCCATATTCCTTGGGTTGGAAACTCACTTCCTTTCTGAGCCGCAAATATTTCACCTGTAAAATGGGATGTATGTAACAAATAATGGCAATAGTATCTAATTTTTAACATTTTGCAAAAGTAAATGTCTGAATATGAAGAGTATATACTTAGAGAAAAGAAGGTTTATCATTTCTGATGTCTTCAACTTTTCTTCTTCTAGCATTGCTTGCAGTGCAGACTTACTGGTGACAGATTCTTTTAATATGAAAATCTCTCCAAATTCTCTGTTCTGCTATATTGATTCCAGATATTACATTTTCCATCTCAGAACTGACATTTTTCTTAATCTTCTTTTCTTCTTTTTGTTTTTGTAGACTTCTCTTTATTTGCCGAGAATTTCTAGCCTTTCAAACTTTTTGCTAAGTCCCCTTATCTATCTGAGATATATTGTAATACTGTCAGTAAATGCTAGCAAACATGGGTACTATTGAACCGTGTGTGTGTGTGTGTGTGTGTGTGTGTGTTTGTGTTTTCATGCATGTGTGTAATGCATTTGTTTTCCTATACAAGCATACTTATAATAAAGTTTAATTGATAAGCCAGGCAAGTAAGAGACTCACAATAACTTGTCATGAAACAAAGAAACCATAAGATTACATGTTTCAATAAGTCATATCACTGTGGCCTCTACTTTCTAAGAATATTGTATTGTATATTACGCTACCTCCTTGTTCTTGTGGTGATATGAGATGATACAATAATCATGTCATGAGATGAAGCGGGTTGAAGGATGTAGGCATGGTGATACGATGACAAACCACTTGGCCACTGTATGAGGGTTGCTCAAGCACAAGATGTTTCTTGGTTTTAGGGTGGGTAGCATATATACCATGGATACATTGGACAATCCATGATATCTGTTTCTGAGGGGACAAAGAAGGAAATGGCAGAATTCCATTATGCTACACAAAAGACCTGTCACTTAAAACTTATAACTCTCTTATTTTATTAATTTTCCTCTTAATATTTTCAGAGGGTGGTAGAATATGTGTAACTGAAGCCAGGGAAAATAAATCTGTGGATTAACGGCCATCATTATATCTTACTTTTCTAATACATGGATACATTTGGGATTGAATGATTGTTTCTGTCTTTGAGAATGAGTCATAGTTTCTTAGTTCTCACAAACTGAGTAACTGTATTATTAATTTCAGTTTCTATTACTCTATTATTGTATTATAATTGGATTCTATCAGTGATGATGTGAAGTTTTTTTTTGTTTGTTTATTTTGTTTTTGGTTGGTTGTGGGGTTTGAACTCAGGGCCTGGACACTATCCCTGAGCTTTTTCTTCAACCTTAGCACTCCAGCACTTTGAGCCACAGTGCTGCTTCCGGTTTTCTGGTGGTTAATTGGAGATACAAATGTTATGGACTTTCCTGCCTGGGCTGGCTTTGAACTGTGATCCTCAGATTTCAGCTTCTTTAATAGCTAGGATTACAGGTGTGAGCCACTGGTGCCAGGCTGATGTGAAGGTTGTATTGCGGCAATTCTGAATTATTACATATCTCTGGGGGAAAAAAAATCTCTAAACAGGCAGTTCACTTGATTAGACAGAAAATTCCCTCTCACCTGAGGAGGAGCACAAAGGAAGGTCAACTCTTGCCTTTATCATGATGCTTGTAGTCTACTGAGTGTACACATTCAATCTGGGGCTCATTCAGAAACTTGGAGCAGAGTTTGCATAGAGGTCATCCTCCCTTTTCTTGAACCTGCCCTTTTTGGACTTTTCTTTTTATCTCTTCATTTTACGTGGCATATGATCAAAGCAATGCCAAAAAGGTATGACAGTTGGGGCTTGGCATATAGCTCAGTGATAAAGCATTTGCCTACCACACACAAGGCCATGGGTTCAATCCTCATCAGAGAGATAATAACAAGCTAATAACTAATAATAAAAATCACAGCTACTGCTTTGATTTCTTACTCCATGGTTTGGTATTCCTTGTAAGAAAATTTTTATGTAATCTTTAAGTAGTTTTACAAAAGAGGTACCAGTTGACAAAGCTGTTTACAAATATGATGCATCTTAATCACTCCCTTTAATGTTCTTACCCCCCTTTTACCCACCCCTTCTCTTACTTTTCTTAGTGATGTGGTAAAATGACTTTTTGACTTTATTCTACCTCCCTACCCACTTCATTTGCTTACTTCTCTCCTTGTGGCTCCACTTCCTCTTGGATATGAGCATTTCCTAGTGTTTATTTTGTTGGGCTTTCTAAAAGATTATATTTCTTGAAATATACCTACTCTTTTTTTTCTTTTTTTATTGTCAAAGTGAAGTACAGAGGGGTTACAGTTTCACATATAAGGTAGTGAGTATATTTATTATCCAACTTGGTACCTCCTCCCTCATTTTTTCCCCTGCTTCCCCAACCTCTCTTCCATATGAGTTGTGCAGTTGTTTTACACCATATAGTTTTGTAAGTGTTCCTGTTGCATTGGTTTGTCTTTTTATCCTTTGTCTCTCAATTTTGATATTCCCTTTCCCTTCCCTAGTTCCAATATACGTATATACAATATCCAGGACACTAAAATCAGTTACAGAGATATCAGGGGTAAAACCACAGGAAGAGAATAGATTATAGGTACATTCTAGCTACCACAAATCAGTGAAAACATGCAACCATTCTTTCTCTGGGTTTGGTTTATTTCACTTCATATAAGTTTTTTCCATGTCTTTCCATTTCCTAACAAATGGTACCATATAATTTTTTTTTCTAACAGCTGAGTAGAATTCCATTGTGAATATATACCACATTTTCTTGATCCATTCATCCACTGAGGGGCATCTGGTTTGATTCCATGTCTTTGTTATGACAAACAATGCTGCAATGAACATGCTTGTGTTAATGGTATTACTGTAACCTTGTTTTTGTATTCTATTGGGTAGATGCCCAAGAGTGGAATTCCTGGGTCATAGGATAGTTCTATGTTTAGTTCTTTTATTAAACTTTTTTCTTTATTGTCAAAGTGTGGTGCAGAGGGGTTACAGATGCATATGTAAGGCAGTGAGTACATTTCTTGTTCAAATTGTTACCTCCTCCCTCATTTTTCCCCTGCCTCCCCCTCCCCCTTCCTCTCTCCCCCCAAGAGATGTGCAGTTGATTTACACCAAATGGTTTTGTAAGTATTGCTTTTGGAATGGTTTGTCTTTTTGTCCTTTGTCTCTCAATTTTGATGTTCCCTTTCCCTTCCCCAGTTCTAATACCCATATAAACAGTATCTAGGGTATTCGGATGAGATACAGTGGTAGCAGGGGTACAACCAGAGGAAGGGAATACAAGAGAAACAAAACTAAACAAACAAACAGTTTTTTGAGGAGCCTCCATGCTGCTTTCCGCAGTGATTGAACAAGCTATCTTCCTACTAACAGTGTAATAGAGTACTCTTTTGGCCACATTCACACCAGCACTTATAATTGTTAGTATTTTGACATTGGCCATTCTAGCTGTGGTGAAGCGGAATCTCAGTATTGTTTGATTTGCACTTCTTCTATAGCCAGAGATGTTGAGCAGTATTTCCTTTCTAACTTCAATTCTTCATTCTCTGAAGCCCACATGTCATTTGTTATTGTTCATACAATACTGGGAGTGTCAGCTGTTACCTGTATCTAAAATGGAATGATCTTGTAATAAAGAGTAATCTCCATCAACTTAGTTCTAGCAGACTGTTGAAAGAGAAGTCAGAAGAACACTTCTTCAAAAAGTATTTTATTCATTTATTTATTTTCATTCATCTCTATGTTAAGCCTGGGATTTGAACTTAAAGGGCTTGGTTTTGCTAGCCAAGTGGTCTAGCTCCTGAACTATGTGTATGGCCTGTTTTTTGCTTCAGTTACTTTTTAGATAATCCCACACTTTTGTCTGAACCAGGATCCTCCTCTTTACACCTCCTGTATAGCTGAGATGACAGAGAAAGACTACAATATCTAGCTTATTGGTTGAGATGGCAGGTGTCGCTAACAGTTTTTACACACTGGCTTTGAACTGAAATCTTCCCAATCTCTGCCTGCTGGTAGTTGGGATTCAGGCATGCACTGCCATGGTTGGACCTAATATCTTTATTATATCCTTGTTTTACTTTTTGGTAGGTTTAGTTCAACCTTCTTCTCTTAGCTTCTTCAATGCTCAATTTCCATTCCTCTTAATAATATATGAACTTTAAAGCTACAAATTTTAGTCTGAATTCAGCTTTAGTTTCTCCCATTAGTTTTTGATAAGTTGTATTTTTGGTATTTTCCAGATTTAACATTTGGGAATTTTCTGATTATCTTTATTACTGATTGGTTTCTTTTTTGGTTTGAACTCAGGGCTTTCTATGCTGACAGTCTGCTATTTGAGCCATACACTCTTCCCTTTGTGATTTTATTTATGTTTCTCATAGGATCTCACATTTTTGCCTAGGATCAACCTTGGAAAATGGCCTAATTACAAGCATATACGACAATGTTTGGTTTACTGGGTGAGATAGGGTCCCACTAACATGGAATTGCTGTTCTCCTAATCTCAGACTCCTACATAGCTAGAATTACAGGCATATGCCAGAATGTCTTATCAGTGATTGGCACTTTATTATTTTGTCACAAAACATATATTATTCTGTGCGATTGTAACATTTTGGAATTTGTTGAGGTTTACCCTTGTTGAGGTTTACTTGTGGTCAGCATTGGAAGAATGTTCCATGTATAACTGAGAAAAATGTATATTGTTATTGGGTATATGCCCTATATGTGTCAGTTTAGTCATGTTTTTAAATTATTCAAATCTCCCTATATATTCTTACTAGGAAGGTACTCTACTGCTTTAGGCATGCCTCTGGCCCTTTTTGCTATTATTGTTTTTCATATCATGTCTCACATTCATTTCTGGGCTAGCCTCAACCTCAATCCTCCCATGTATGCTTCCTGCAAAGCTGAGATGACAGGAGTGTATCACACTGTGCCCAATGTTTTATTAGTTGGTATGGATTTCTATGAACCTTTTATTTGACCATTTAAAAAGTTTTCCATTTTCTATTTAATTTATCTGAAATCTTTGTAATTTAAAAATATTAATTACAGTTTAAACTTCCAAATATACTTATTGGATCTGTAAATGATCCTCTAGGTGTGTGTTGTATTCAGTTATTGAATATACCCATCTATATTTTATTGAATGCCTGACATTACATGTGTACAATTTTAGAAATAATTTGAGGCTCTAGATGCAATGTGATTTTCTTCCAGAGAAGACATTGAGACAGCAGGAGATAGATGATAATAAAATAACCTCAACTTTTAAAGGAAGAGAACTAACTGAAAGCTGGCTTCAGTCATTTGAAGGACTAATGTTTTTGCGAGTTTGCATTTACTTTGGAATATAGTGTTTTATATCCTGAATAAAAATCTGGAGTTTTGAATGATCCTTTTTTGGCATATCTGAGATACTTTTTAAAAACTTGTGCTCCCCTATGACCCAGTAGTCCCACTTTTGGGCATCTACCCAAAAGACCACAAACAAGAACACACTAAAGCCACCAGCACAACAATGTTCATCGCAGCACAATTTGTCATAGCTAGAATTTGGAACCAACCCAGATGCCCCTCAGTAGACAAATGGATCAGGAAAATGTGGTACACATACACAATGGAATTTTATGCCTCTATCAGAAAGAATGACATTGCCCCATTTGTAAGGAAATTGGAAGGACTTGGAAAAAATTATACTAAGTGAAGTGAGCCAGACCCAAAGAAACATGGACTCTATGGTCTCCCTCATAGGGAATAATTAACACAGGTTTAGGCTAGTCACAGCAGAGGATCACAACAGCCCAATAGCTATACCCTTATGAACACAAAAGATGATGCTAAGTGAAATGAACTCCATGTATGGAAACGACTGTTAGATCACTGTTGTAATTACTTTCAACATGCGATGTGAAACCGTAGCTTCTATTGTTGATGATCCTCTTGGATCCTCTTTCTGTGGTTGTACCTGCACTATATCTGTATCTTATCTGAGTACATTGGAAACAGTGTATACAGGTATTAGAACTAGGAAACTGAAAGGGAATACCAAAATCGAGAGACACAGGGTAAAAAAGACAAACGATTACAAAAGCAATACTTGCAAAACTGTTTAGTGTAAATCTACTGAACAACTCATGGGGGGAAAGGGAAAGGGGGAGGGGGAGGGGGGGAATGAGGGAGGAGGTAACAAACAGTACAAGAAATGTATCCAATGCCTAACATATGAAACTGTAACTGCTCTGTATATCAGTCTGACAATAAAAATTAAAAAAACCTTGTCCATTTGCAGTAATAGAAAGCTTACATGTCTTGTTTTTTACATGGACATAATCAATTTTTTAAAAATCCAGTAAATGAATTCTCTGCTGCCAACCTGTGCTAGGTGTATTTTACTGTTTCTTAAGATGGTAAATGGTCTATACATTAACTTAAGATAAAAAAAGGAACATAGCCCATTGACACTTCTCTGTTCAGCAGAGCTAACAAACTGGCCTAATAGGCCCTTTATTGTTTGGTAGGAGGTTCAAGACCAGGTATTTTAGGGAAAAGATAGGAGGATATTAATGAGGGTTATAACTTCTGTTCTGGGAGACTGGATGACTTTTGAGATCTACATGGTCAAATCACTTCTCCACATATATATATATATATATATATATATATATATATATATATATATAACTTGCCATCCATTAACTGCACAAGGAGGTTTCATTTTGGCATGTCCATAGGTAAATACAATGTGCCTTGATCAGACTCTCCCCTGCATCACTTCCTGTCATCTTCTCCTTCTCCCTTCATAAACCTGTCTTAAAAGCTTCATTTTCCATGTTTACAGGTGTATGTGAGGTATTTGGGCTATATTGACCTTCCTTCATCCTTTCCATTTATCCTCCCCACCCCAATGTAGACAGGACATGCTTCGTCTTCCTTTCATTCATTTTATAAAAGTGCATGTTAATTCTTCAGAAATGTTTTTCACCATGCGATTTCACACATGCCTGCACAGTACTTCAATCAGATTGACTCCTTTGCCTGCTGGAGCTTGCCTTTCCCTATTTGTTTTGAAATGTTATTGTGCCTATCTATACATAGAAGTAATATTGACCTAAGGAAGACCTCAGGCAGCACTGATAGACTGGCAGAGTGAAAAACTCCATTCTCTACTTCTCATGGAACAGCTTGAACCTTGAAATAGGAAAGAGGGCCACAGAAGGCAGAGCTTGTGCATTTTTAGCTCACTCAATAGGATAAAACTGTTTGTGTTCTTAGCAAATATTTTAATTTTAAAATTGAATCTTGGGAGTAGAACTGATTTCTTTTAGTCATCTTGAGAAAATTTCCATGAATTCTCTTTATTTTCTACTAATGATTTAATACACCAACTTTGTGATCTTATTTATAACTTTCCAATCTCCTTTTCTTTTCAGTTATTGTCAGACGCGTCACAGCCTCTGGAAAGTCAGAACTTCTCTCCTGTGGTGCGAGATGTAAGTTATGAAAATTTCTTCCCAGAAATGTATGCTTTCCTCGACTCTCTTAATTTCCTCTACTATCTTTTCTCCCTTAGCCATTTAATCTCCCTTTCTTACTCTATAGGAATAGAGGGTGTCTCTATTCCTTTCCAGAGTGTCTCTCTGTCACTCTGTCACCCTCTGTTAATGATGAGCCCATATGTGTAAGACTAAAATTTTGGTACCTAAAGAAATGTCTTGTGTCATACACATTTAGGCTGTGATTACATCCAACGGTTTATTAACGGATAAATATAAATATATCCAGAAACTCCGAGAGGACAGGTAAGTAGTGTTCATATCCTTTTGTTTTATATATTTTGTTTCATCTTGGACTTGAAGATTTAAAGCTCCAATGGGAGTTCTTAATTTTAGTTATATGGAATATGCACACCTAGAGTAATTGATAGGGCATGTGTATAAATGTATATTTGTTTCTTGAAGAATAATGTAGCATCTTTCAGTTGTATAAAACCCATCTGAACATGTGTATGAGCAAGCAAAAGTACAGAGGCATTGTGATTTGGGCAGATACTTGTTCTTTATCATTTTGTACATCGTGGTTTCTCAGTTATTTATTCAAAGAAAATATGAGCATGTTAATCTTTTCTGTGGTATTTCTAGTTTAGGTTTTAGTTGGAGGTATGGACTTTTGTTTCTTATTATGCTTAGGAGAGTGGGCCATTGGGTAGAAAGGAAAGAATACAGTGAGGACAGAAAATGATGAGCAGGGGCTGGGAATGTGGCTTAGAGGTAGAGTGCTTGCCTAACATGCATGAAGCCCTGGGTTTGATTCCTCAGCACCACAGAAACAGAAAAAGCCAGAAGTGGCACTGTGCTAGAGGTAGAGTGCTAGCCTTGAGCAAAAAGAAGCCAGGGACAGTGCTCAGGCCCTGAGTCCAAGCCCCAGGACTGGTACAAAAGAAAATGATGAGCAGTACCTTCTCCTGGGAATTCTTATTAGAAGGAAAGTACCCCCTACAAAGTTGACAAAATAGTTGAGAGAATAGTTCTCTTAGAAAAGTACACAGTTTAAAGTCCTTAGTTCCTGAAATGTCTCTACTGTGGAAGTCTGAAAACACTGACATTACTTCAGAATATTCTTGTTTCTTCCCAGTGATTGCACTTGATTTGTGTCTGTCCCTACTCCATGTTCTATTATATTACTAAAACAATATAACTCCTGAACTATTAATAAACTAAGACTATGTTAACTATTACTGTAGAGAGATAGGAATGGGCAAACTAAAGTAAGCAAAACCAAGTGTCTTTTTCCCTTAGTGGCTCTTCCTATAAGAAGTAAAGGAAGAGCCCTACCCAAGTATTTCATAGAAATAACTTTCCCATATGTAATTTTGCTATAGCTACTTAGATGAAGGTAGCAACAAAATACTCTTGAGTTAAAACACCAAGAACATTTCATTTTTTGAAAAGAGAAGCTAGGTCTATAATAGCACAGGAGAGGGCTGGGAACATGGCCTAGTGGCAAGAGTGCTTGCCTCCTACATGAAGCTCTCAGTTCGATTCCCCAGCACCACATATATGGAAAATGGCCAGAAGGGGCGCTGTGGCTCATGTGGCAGAGTGCTAGCCTTGAGCAGGAAGAAGCCAGGGAAGGTGCTCAGGCCCTGAGTCCAAGGCCCAGGAAGGCCAAAAAAAAAAAAAAAAAAAAAAAAAAAGCACAGGAAAGTTTGTTCCAGGAGAACTTCACATGTGTGTGTGTTTTTCATACCTCTATCTTTGGAATATTATTACTTGATGATTTCTTCTACTTCTAACACTAATAATGTATCTGAAATGGCAAGTCAGAGTCATACCTGAATTTGTATTTATCATATTTCATGAGGCATCAGGTCTACTTGACTACAAATGCTAGGATTTCCTGTTTTATTTCTCTAATGGATTCTTGTGCCAAGAAACTGACATGAGGATTGCATCTTGAAGGGAAATTTGCCTCAAGTCCCATCTTATTTGAATGTTCTTTCTTCACTTGAAACAGTGAATATTAATCAAAAGTCTAGGATTTAGGGGTGCTGATGATATAGACAAAATTAGAATCTACAAGTCAATTCTTAAAAATAGTATAATATATTTGAACATTTTCTATTTGTTCATAAAAATACTGTTTTAATCCCAGAAACTATAGAAAGTATAATTAGAAAGAATATAAAAGAACCAAAGAAGAGTAGTTTTTTGGGGCAGAGAAATACTTTAATGAGCCCTCTTTACATATGTTGAGGATTGAAAAGGGTAGTTATATTTATTTTTATCCATTTATTGTGAATGAAAGGATTTGTGGATTAAACTTTGAGAGACATCCTGACCTAAAAATTCCAAGAACAGTCTAAGTTCCTGGCGCAAGGACATTTCTATGGGTTCACATTGCATGAATAACTTTCACGTTCAAAATAAAATACTATAAATGGCTTTATAAAATTGGGGAAGACTTGACACATCCTTAGATTTATAGTTTGCAGGAATTAAAGCCCTCTTTCCAGAAGGTATTAGTTTTTCACAAAATAAATTACTGAAGAATTGAAATCCTTCCTCATACTTGTCTTGGTTTCTATATTTAACTCAAGTTATGGCACTAGCTCTTTTCAAATGACCCTAAAGTTATATGACAAAACAATTTCTAATATATATATATAAATGCTCTTGTCTCCTTGGATTGATGCGAGAAGCAAGTAAAATTTCCATTGGCTAGCTCCCTAATGTGATTTTGAATCCTGTCCCCTAGAAGGAACAAGTAAGAACAAAGTTGTTCCATAGCACATAAGCAAATAAATGATCCAGCCCTTTCATTGCCATTGGAATTTTGTGGAAATATATAGACCTTAGGTTTCTCAGAGTTATCAGGGTTTGTTGCTTTATTGTTAAAAAAAAAGTAATGAAAAACATCAGTGTAGCAAACTCTTATTGTGGTTGTTATTGTAAGTAATTTAGAGAAAAACTGTTACTTCACAGTCTAAGTTGTAGATTGGTATGGGGAAAATAAGATATTGTTATTTAGAAATGAATTAAATCTCCTTTTTTTAACAACAGAGAAAATTTTCAATCATTTTCGATGAATACCAAGAAAAAGGTGTTGGTTCTTGGATCTGGCTATGTATCGGGGCCTGTACTAGAATATCTGTCAAGAGACAGTAATATAGAAATAACAGTAGGTAATTATACTCCATTCTCCCCCATTTTTCTTTATAATTCTCCCTCCCAATTTTATAACATATTGATCTTATAAAATTTAGATGACCCTTTAGTTTCTATATGTGGAATACTTGTGATTTCAGATGTATTCAAAAGTATATTACTCTCTGTGCTGTGGAAAGGAAATATAAAAATAGGACTGTTTTATCCCTGAAATAGGCTCTGATATGGAGAATCAAATGAAACAGTTAAGCAAGAGATACAGTATTAATCCTGTTAACATGAACATTGGTAAACAAGAAGAAAGGTTGAACTCCTTGGTGGCATCGCAGGATCTTGTCATCAGGTATTTGGCAAGAACAGTTTCCATATACTTTTTGTTACTTTCCATTCGCTTGCTCTCTTTAATTGAGCAAGAAATATTTTGTCTTTCTATTTATGAATGGTTCTTATTATTTTATATATATTGATTTTTAAGTTTACTTTTATTGTCAAGGTAATGTGCAGAGGGTTTACAGTTACATATGTACAGTACTGAATACATTTCTTGTCAAGCTTGTTATCCATTCCCTGATTTTTCGCCCACTTTCCCTCCTCACATCCCTCCTCCAAGTTGTACACTTCATTCCAACATATTGTCTTGTGAGTATCGCTGTTGCATTGGTTTGCCCTTTTTCTTTGTCTCACCAGTTTGTTGTTCCCCTTCCATTCCGTAATTCAGATAAATGTGTATAAAATACCTATGGTACCAAAGTCAATCAAGTACAGTGACAACAGGTGGTAAACAATAGGGAAAATACCAAAGCATAAAGAAATAACTTCACATAGTACATTAAAAACAACAACAGGTTTAGGCTAGTCACAGTAAAGGATCACAAGAGCCTAATAGCTATGCCCCTATGAATGCATAAGATAATGCTAAGTGAAATGAACTCTATGTTATGGAAACGAGTGTTATATCACTGTTGTAATTACTTTCAGTGTGCCATGTGAAACTGTAGCTTCTATTGTTGATGATCCTCTTGTATCCCCGTCCTGTGGTTGTACCTGCACTATCACTGTATCTTATCTAAGTACATTGGAAACTGTATATACTGCATTAGAACTAGGAAAGTGAAAGGGAATATCAAAATCGAGAGACACAGGATAAAAAGACAAACGACTACAAAAGCAATACTTGCAAAACTGTTTGGTGTAAACCAACTGAACATCTCATGGGGGGAGAGGGAAAGGGAAAGGGAGAAGTGGGGAATGAGGGAGGAGGTAACAAACAGTACAAGAAATGTATCCAATGCCTAACGTATGCAACTGTAATCTCTCTGTACATCACTTTGACAATAAATAAGAAAAACAACAACAACAAAGAAAAACCTCTTGTTTCCATATCTTGGAGTTCATTTTGCTTAGCATAGTCTTACATGCAAAGGAGTTGCCATTTACCAAAGCAGTTTATAAATGCAGTACTCTTGATCAATGTCACTCCTTCCAACGTTCTGACCCACCCTTTTCAGTGTACAACTTCCCTTAATTATCTTAATTTTAGGCTATGTATTTAAAATTTCTGCCCTTTAACAAAGCAGTTTATGTGTACAGTTCATCTTGATCTGTGTCATCACTTTATTATCTTCACCCCCTTTTGGTCCACTCCTTATTTTTCAACTCTGTGAATTCAACTCTCTGAATTCTGGCCTGCATTCTTCCCTGCTTCATTCTTCTATCCATTTCCCCTTCGCCCCACCCTATTCTCTTGTGACTACCCATTTCCTGCTACTTATTTTGTTGGGCTTTGACTTATTTGTTTTCAATTAAAGAATTACAGTATCTGTTGTTCTCCATAGTCTATTCTACTTCAATTAATTCATTTGTGATCACTTTCTTACCACCCAGTGTGTTTATTTGGAAGTTTATAGGCATATTCTAATTACCACAAATGTGAGAAATCTTGCATTCCCCGTTTCTTTGGGCCTGACTTACTTGGTTTAATATAATTTTTCTAAATGTTTTCATTTCCTTATGAATGGTACAATATCATTTTTTCTGATGGATGAATAGAATTCTATTTTGTATATGTACCACATTTTCTTGACCCATTTATCCATTGAGGGGCATCTGAGTTGATTCCCTGTCTTGGCTAAGGTAAATAATACTGTCACGAATATGGCTATATGTCAGACAAGGGTCTAATAACCAAAATATTCTTGGAGCTGAAAAATGAAGCTCCCCCAAAATAAGCTCTCGAAGAAATGGCAACATAATTAATAAATATGCTATTGACTTAAAGAGAGATGTCTCAGAAGAAGAAGTAAGAATGGCCAATAGACACATGCAGAAATGCTCAGCATCTCTGGCCATAAAGGAAATGCAAATCAAAACCACACTGAGGCAGTGGGTACATTTCTTGTATAATTTGTAACCCCTTTGTACATCACTTTGACAATAAATAAATGTTGAGAAAAAAAATCCCACGCTGGGTGTCCACCTCAAGGAGAATGGCCAATAGCAAGAAAACTAACAATAACAAATCTTGGCATGGACATGGCCAAAAGGGAATTCTATTATGCTATTGGTGGGAATCTAAAGTTGTCCAACTACTCTGGCAAGTAGTATGAAGGTTCCTCAAAAACTGAACATAGAGCTTCCCTATGACCCAGAAATTCTACTCCTGGGCATTTAGCCAATACAGCAAACAAGGCCGCACTTCAGCTTTCAACATCACATATTCATTGTTGTTACTTCTTTCCTTTTCTCTTTCTCCTCCTCCTCTCTTTCTTTCCTCACAAAGCTTTAAACTTAACCATGTAGTCACAAAGTGTACAAAATATAAATGTGTCTGGGCTTAGTGATACATGCTTATAATTCTAGCACTGTGAAGGCTGAAGTAGGAGGATTATAAGTTTGAGTCAAATAGGCTACATAGCAAGACTGCCTAAATATAAACAAAAATATGAAAATGTAGCTCAACGGATTTACACAAAGTAAACACATTTTGTAACTACCATCAATAGCAAGATATAAGATACTGCTGTTTGTTGGTGATTTGTGCTTGTAATCTAGCTACTCAGGAGGCTGAGATCTGAGGATCATGAGTCTAAACCAGGCACAGCAGTTCATGAGACTCTTACCTCTAATTAACCAGCAAAAAGCCAGAAGTAGAGCAGTGGCTCAAGTAGTAGATACAGCCCTATCCTTGAGTTTCAGTTGCAGTACTGCCTCCCCTAACAGAGAAAGAAAGAAATGTTATCGATTGTACTCAGAAGCCCTGCTCATGCCCCTTCCATTTACCAACCCTTTCCTCAAAGTAAGTGCTGTTTTCTCTTCTGATAAACAGATTAGTTGTTTCAGTTTTCAGAGTTCATAAATTTGGAATCATTCTGTATATTTTCATTTGTGGCTACCTTCATTTATTTAGCATGGGTGACTCTGAGTATCTTTTGTTGCTATTTATAGTGTGTTCATTATCATTGCTGTGTAGTATTCTACGGTATGAACATGTATCATGATTATTTGACTATTTGTGTTTATTTGAATTAATGTCACATTCAAAATGAATAAAATACTCTAATTTATTTTTGGAGACAAAGTAAAGATGTAACATCCAATAAGTTCAATCATTCTGGTTATTAGCATATTGTCAATGTAGATAATACCAATTTTTTAAAAAGTAATTAGTTTTTTTAAAATTTCAAAGTGGGGAAGAATTTGTTCCGTAACTCACAGGAAGTCTTCTCTCTTTTAGCTTGTTGCCTTATGTGTTGCATCCCGTTGTGGCCAAGGCTTGCATCATGAACAAAGTTAACATGATCACCGCCAGCTACATCACACCAGCACTGAAAGAGTTGGAAAAGAGGTAAGTTTCAGTTATTGCCAGCTAAGGAAATGCCCCCAAGGGGCATATTTCTCTTTCAGATCTGACATTTCCTTTTTCCACTTCC
The DNA here is from genome assembly GCF_023159225.1 of Perognathus longimembris pacificus. NCBI lineage: Eukaryota > Metazoa > Chordata > Mammalia > Rodentia > Heteromyidae > Perognathus > Perognathus longimembris. Next base: position 130,516,390 of record NC_063162.1, on the reverse strand, counting down.
CACCCATGGCAGTGTGGAGGATGCTGGCATCACACTCATTGGCGAGTTGGGCTTGGACCCCGGGCTTGATCATATGCTTGCAATGGATACCATCGATAAGGCCAAAGAAGTGGGAGCCACGGTGAGCCCAGTTTATAAGAGCTCATGAAAGGCCTGGATTTGACTACTGAAATAATCTTTCTGTGATTCTGATTAAAGATGCTGTCATATTATAGCTCAGTTTTCAGCCAAAATTTTGAATAGAATTTACATCTGAGTCTTGGATAGTAATTGATGCTACTGTAATATTTTCACTTACCAAAAGTTCTTAGATGAGATATAAGGTAAGCAAGTTTGACTTTTAGCAGTTAGCAAAAACAGTCTTTGAAATGTCATCAATTTGTCTGAGTAGCAAAGTATTTACACATGACAAAGTACAAGTACGTATGTGAATGTGATTATATATGCATAGGTACATGTATAAATTTGGATACAAGTCAGTAGGAACTGACCAAGCAGAAACTCAAACAACAGATTCTTTTCTTTATCACATACATAAAATATACCTCTTAGTTATTTTTTAAAAAATGTCTGATTTTAAGGCTCTACATTTGAAAGCTTTAATAACTTAAAAGATAACACAATATTATTGCAAATTAATCCCATTTATGGCCTTGACCTCAATAACTTAATACATCATTTTTTCTCATTCATCATTTACTACTTCTAAATTCTCGATTCTTAATTTACAGATTGAATCTTATATTTCCTACTGTGGTGGGCTTCCAGCCCCTGAACATTCAGACAATCCTTTGAGGTATAAATTCAGCTGGAGTCCTGTGGGAGTTTTGATGAATGTAATGCAGCCTGCTTGCTACCTGCTGAATGGAAAGGTGAGGGGCCATCATCGAAACTTTGATAACTGTGTAGGTCCAACCTTTCTCCCTGATGCAAAATCCTCCAACCAATGCTCTGCTGCCTTCATGGTGTATATTTTCTATCACATTTAGTGTGGTCCCTCATTCTCTCCAGCAAAGCTAGTGCACATTCTTCCTTTCTTACCTTCTTGCCAGTTCTGAAAAATACCTTTTACATCTGGATTTATGGAAATACTGATCATCTTTTGACCTGTTGTGGTATGATGTACAGACTGAACACCTGTAGGACTTTGGGTGGGGCATGGATGTCATACTGTATGAAGTTCTCAGCCCCAGAGAATTCATATCTGGCTGTGAATTGGCTGACCAAAATGGAGACTTGTTGCCTAGCTGCTGTGTAACAGAACATAAGAACTCTCTTTATGGCAATAAAGAAACAGTGGTTCAGAGAGGTCCTCAGCTGGCACTCCTTTCTTTTCCTAGATTGCATGTCAGGAAAGGTGGTTGCTAGAATAAATGACTATATAATTCAAATGAAAGGAGTTTCTGAAGTATGTTGATGTGCCACAAAAATGCATGCAAGACGACAATTGGGTTAGTTTTGGTGAACAAGTTGAGGGGTGGGAGGTGAAGGAAAAATAATAGAGAAGAAGATGTGCTGAGTCAGAGTGCACTCCTGGCCTCATTTACAAACATTCTGATTTGCCAGAGATTTGAGATTTCTTTTGTTCTCCCGAATTTAATCTCATGAACAGCTGAACTTTAAATGGAATGATTTAGCGTAAAGATTCAAAAAGAAGTATGTAAAACACTAGTAACCAAGCAGGACACATTAGGCTGATACTGAGAAAATATATGGCATGTGTCAGAATAAGAAGAAGATACCCAAATTCTGGTCCAAGTACTAGCATCCTTCCCACCATCATAAAAGTCCAGGCAATTGTGAAGTCCACTTTGCAGCAGCAGTCTTCATGTATAGTGTGAGCACAGACATTCCATCCCATTCTACACTTCTGGACCAGGTATGTGCCAGAATGGCTGTCTGAGTTCTACTACATCCACATCCTTCATGTGATACACAGCCTATTTTTTGTTGCATTTCAACAGCTTCTTCTATGTTTTGTTGGGGGAAAAAGACTTGTTTCTGTTTGATGTAAACTAACATGTGATACATAGAAAAAGTCTTACTTCAGTTGGGCAAGATGTATTTTTAGATGGCCCTATAAATGATAAAGTAGATGAGAATGAAAGGGTCACTGGCATATGCCCAGTGGGAAAGGCAGACTTGGCTCTGTGCTCTGGCTCTGCTATCGTTGTCTGGGTGAACTTCAGCTGAAAAGAAACATAATGATATAATTATACCCCTTTTTTTTTTTTTTTTTTTTTTTTTTTTTTTTTTTTTTTTTTTTTTTTTTTTTTTTTTTTTTTTTTTTTTTGGCCAGTCCTGGGCCTTGGACTCAGGGCCTGAGCACTGTCCCTGGCTTCTTTTTGCTCAAGGCTAGCACTCTGCCACCTGAGCCACAGCGCCCCTTCTGGCCATTTTTTGTATATGTGGTGCTGGGGAATTGAACCAAGAGCTTCATGTGTAAGAGGCAAGCACTCTTGCCACTAGGCCATATTCCCAGCCTATACCCCTTTTTTTGATACCAGGTTTGAATGTGGGCTGGCTTGAGTTGCCTGCTCTTTTGGCATTCTACCACTCAAGCCATACCTATAGCCCAGTGTTTGTGGGATACTTTGAAGATAGAAGATAATGTCTCACAAACTTTTTTTTCCAGGCTAGCTTCAAACCCAGATCCTCCAGATTTCAGTTTCCTAAAAAGCGAGGATGGTAGGTGTGAGCTACTGGCATTTAATAGTAATAGCAGATTTGTAGACATCTTTCAGTATGACTTAATGAAGTCAAATAGATTGTCATTTCCTTCACAGGAGATGGATGGGAATGCCATAAGTCTTTAGCAAATATTAACTACATAAAGAAACTACAGGTTGTAATACTTAAGGAAAAAATAAGCAGTTTGTTTTGAAGCAGCAGAAATCCTATGTATTGAACTTAAAGTTTACCCCTTCTCTTCTGAACTCCTTTTGAAAAAAGGAGTGCTGTTTTGCATTTCCCACACTCTGAAAGATTGAAAAAGAAAACATGATGTTTCTCTTTCCTTTGCTAAAAAGATACTGTTTTCAAGGTCCTGCTCAAGATTTCCTCTTGTGGATGGAGCATTTCCTGACTACTCCACCTCCCGTCTCTATTCTTTAGTAGAAACTCAATCAAAGTGTCACATACCAGCATTGTCTGTACCTAAGGGTTTCTTGGGGGCTGTGTTATTCACTCGGTGATTCAAGTATATCAACCTGTCTCCCAAAGCACATTGTTAGACTTTAAAAAAAAAGACCTCTCTTGTATTCTCTTTCCTCTGCTCCTATCACCCTGTCTTGCCATAGAGCAAGCTTCAAATAATTCACTGGATCATAACAGAAGAGACACATGGCTTCTCTGGCTTTTGCTTAAAGTAGAAGCCTTAATATTTATTTTCCATCAACTAGAAAATTACCTTTGAATTAGACCCTATCTCTTTGTCCTACATCCTTTCAGTAAGTTCCATTCACAGGTACAATGTCTACCTTCTGATTTCTCTCAACTCTAATTGCATTCCATCTATCTGGAGGCAAGGATTCATATCTTACCTCATTCTCTTTTTAGATGATGGTGTGCTTTCTTGAAATGAAAAGTGGGAGAATTCTACGTGGCAGAACTTCTCATCACCTGTTTTTGTCTCTTGTCTAGAAAACAGTAATTGTTCTGCAACCACACATGAAGACACATTTTCTAGCCCTCTTTCCATTGCCTGCTACCACCCAGACTGTAGCAGCCAGCTCTCCTTTCTAGGAAATGAGAAGCTAGCTCTTCTCTTCCAGCGTCTTTGACCATTTCTGGCATGGTCTTCAGATACTTCATTTGTTTTTTTTTTTGTTTTGTTTTGTTTTTTTTGGCCAGTCCTGGGCCTTGGACTCAGGGCCTGAGCACTGTCCCTGGCTTCTTCCAGCTCAAGGCTAGCACTCTGCCACTTGAGCCACAGCGCCGCTTCTGGCCGTTTTCTGTATATGTGGTGCTGGGGAACCGAACCTAGGGCCTCGTGTATCCCAGGCAGGCACTCTTGCCACTAGACTATATCCCCAGCCCCAGATACTTCATTTGTGTCTTCCAAGATTCTCTACAATGCCCATACCACTTTCAAAATACAGACCTTGAAATCAGGATGCCTGAGGGACCAAGTAGAAAGAACATGGTCACTGGAGTCACCTCTGATGGTCACCTCTGATAAACATCTTATTGCATAGTTTAAAAGTTGGGCACATTTAATATCTGGCAGACAGTGTGCTTGTGTAATTGTATGTATGGTTCCTGTGTTGAATCTTATTTCAGATTAGTGACTGAGCAAATTGGGAGAATTTGAATGTTTGTTCTAAAACATATAGCAGCAACTGTCCTTGATCAGGAGATGTGTGTATGTGTGTGTGTATGTGCGTGTGTGTGTGAAGAGCTGGACTTAGCCTGCCAGTGTAGTGAGCCACTGTTTCTGCAGGGAGTGGGTCTGGAATGTGAGCATTGTCAGAGTCAAAAGAAATGTATCTTCTCACTGGTACTAATGGCTCATGCCTGTAAACCTGGTTACTCAGGAGGCTGAGATCTGAGATCATAATTTAAACCCTGCCCAGGTAGGAAAGTCCATGAGACTCTTACCTCCAATTAACCACCAGAAAACTGTAAATGGAGCTGTGACTCAAAATGGTAGACTGCTAGCCTTGAGCAAAAGAGCTCAGGGACAGAGTTTAAGCCCCACAACCAACACACACGCACACACACACACACACACACACACACGGTACCTTTTCTGTGAGGTAAATAAATATATCTGGTTTGTCACCTATGTCATCAAAGTCGTATAAAGGACAGAGCTTGTTATTCAAGCCATGGCATGTCATTAAAAACACAATCCCAAATTGATATCAAATTACAATGACTAGTCTACCTTGTAACTTTTGAATCAGATTCAAATTTTTGATCAGAGTCTCTAATCACATCATTTAATTCAAAATTTTCTGATGTGTGTGTGTTTGTTGGTGTGTGTGTGTGTGTGTGTGCGCGCGCACGTGCGCGCGCACACGCAGTCCAGTACTCAACCTGGAACTCAGGGCCTTGAACCTTTGCTTCATGTTTTTGCTTAACACTAGCAAGCACTCTACTAAGTGATATGCACCTCCACTTCAGGTGTTTTGCTTGTATATTGGAGAGAAGAGTCTCATGACTTTGTCTCTCTTGGCTGGCTTCAAACCAGGATCTTCAGGTCTCAACCTCCTGAGGATTATAAGCCTGAGCCACAGGTGCTCAGAAAATTGTTTTGATTTTCTTTACAAGAGTTTTATGATAGACCTATGAACTAGCTGATTTATTTCCAATTGGTAAAGTCTTGGAATAACATTGAAGTTTTTCTTTAAAAAGTTCTCTGTTAGTTCAAGCTAACAGGAGTTTGAAATTGCCAAAAGTCACAGAAGCAAAAGTCTATGGAAACTTTATCAGCTTTTGCTGAAGGGGGGGGGCAGTACTTATATGAGCTTCAAGGTATGTGCTTTGGACTGTCTTTGGTGAGAAGCAAACTCTCTCCTCTGCTGTCCTTCTCCATCCCTAACACACCCCTATGTTTTATATACTAACCATCTGTGGTCTGTGAGCTATTCACTTCCTGGCACTTGGTAGCTAGTGAATGTCTGCCTGTTCAATGACTAAAGAAGTGAATGGAAGATAGGAATTCCATTCTGTTTACCACACTCCTTATTTCCTCTAGAGTAGGTGCTTGTTATATGAATAAGATGGGGAATACTAGTGCCTGTTGTGGCATTCAGGAAAGAAAAGGAGAAAATATTGCTATCATTATTCCAGCCGTTTAATGAGTGTCCATTACATTTTAGCTTAAGTTTTTATTTTTTTCTCTTTCTCATTTCTTTCCCTTCCTTCCTTGCCTCTTTTCTCCTTTCCAAACTACTGAAACATAATCCAATTTTATCTAGGAGCAAAAAAAAGTGCAACAAAGTCCTATGTTTAGGAAAGCTAAATTCTTTGTGTAAACTTTGGAAGCCCGAGAGAAAGCATTGAAATCTATGATAATGATGCAGTAGCTGGACAGTGAGATGATGGCTAAGGTGGTTTCACTAGTTATCTGCAAACTTCTATGAGGTTCTTTTACGTAAGTGATGTGGATAAACACACAGGGAAGTAACTAGTTGTAGTCCCACATGTCCCTTTTCCATAATCTCAGGTTGTGAACGTGGCAGGGGGAGTCTCCTTTCTTGATGCAGTCACTTCCATGGATTACTTCCCTGGCCTGAATTTGGAGGGTTATCCTAACAGAGACAGTACCCGATATGCAGAGATCTATGGGATCCCATCTGCCCACACTTTACTGAGGGGTACACTGAGATATAAGGTAAGTGTTATATTTTAGATTAAATATATTGTTAATTTGAACATAAGTGGTGTGTATGCTTAATATTTCTGTAGTAATCAAAATAATTAAGACAGTAAACAAAGTGGAAATGTATATATATATTTTATTGTCAAGGTGATGTACAGTGGGGTTACAGTTACATACATAAGGTACATTTACATACGTGTGTATATTTCTTGTCAAACCTGTTACTTCCTCCTTCATTTTTCTCCCATCTTCCCTCCTCCCCAAACCCCCCACCTTGAGCTATACTGTTTACAATATAGCCTTGTAAGTATTGCTGTTGCTTTGTTTGCCTTTTACCCTGTCACACCATTTTTATGTTTCCCTTCCTTTCCTTAATTCAGACAAACATATAGACAATACCAAAGGGTACAAAAATCAAATAAATTGACAACAGGGGCTAAACCACAGGGAAAAATCATTCTAAGTGAAGTGAGCCAGACCCAAAGAAACATAGACTCTATGGTTTCCCTCATTGGTAATAATTAGTACACGTCTAGGATAGTTCTAGCAGATGATCACAATAGCTATGTCCATATGATCATATAAGATGATGCTAAGTGAAATGGACTCCAAGATATTAAAACAGGCGGTTTATCATTGTTGTTGTTATGTTTAAATTACGATGTGGAAATTTATTTTCTCAGAAACCTTTTGATTGAAAATGTCAGGTAAGCCGACTTAAAATAGCAAAAGCAGATTTATTGACTCATTAGAGATTGGGGTAGACAGGAGATTGTCATCAGACATAGTGAGACTTGGGGTCAGGGAACTTCTCTAGCTCCTAGCCTTCTCCTTGCCTCTAGCCCTTCCTCTCAGTGGGCACTGCAGTCTCAAGTTCCACTGTGCCAGGGAAGTTCTCAGCTTCTTATGGCCTATTCAGTCCAGTCCAACTGCATTTGGAAGAGCAGACTCTAGCTTTCTCCGATAGTGAAAAATGATAACTTTTTTGGTCTCAGCTGAGATTTGCCTGAATTTAGTGGAATGAATGTGTCAGCTTTGACCTATGTTGTATGTCCCTAGACATAGGTAAAGGTGGAGTCAGATGGGAAACACATAAACTGAGACTCAAGAAGGGCTTTCCCCTTCTGCTTTTCCTGGCCAAAACTGACTTGGAAGTTTAAAAGGATGAGCTAAGTTTCCCCAAAGCAAATTGCCGCTACAAAATAGGGGATTCCATTCTAGGAGCACAAAACGAACATTCACCACAGAGTTAATCATCATAAAAGACTCACTATATGTATGATCAATTAAGATGACCAATGTCATAGTTTCTTAGCATAACAACTGTTTTTGTCCATTTTCCCTGTATGTTCTGTGGTAGTAACTGGTAATCAGTAGAATGGGTTATCTTCTCTGAGGGAGAGATTATTCTTTTAATTTCCTCCCATTATACATAAAAAGTTTGTGGGGTATTTATCTAGTATGCTTGAGGCCCTGGGCTGGGACCTCAGTACCACAAAAAGTGAAACGAAGAAGGAGCGAAACTGACTCATGTTAAATTATATTCTGCAGAACTGATAGAATGTAACATATGTGGGGCTTCTCTTTATTCTGCTAGAAAATACCGTGCATCAACCAAAATTTTCCAAGTCTTTTATATAAACCAGTAGATCAGTGGAGTTGGTTGTACCCTTGCCAAAAATGCGAAGTATTGTTTTATAAACTAGTTATAAAAGTAGACCTATCTTTTCAAAATATTTTGTTTTTCTGAGAAAACTTTGACATAGTGCGTATTCCTTTCTATTGTAGGGGTACTCCAAAGCTTTGAATGGATTTATAAAGTTGGGCCTGATCAACAGAGAAATATATCCTGCCCTCCGACCTGAGGCCAACCCCCTCACTTGGGTGAGTGACTACAGAATCTTCCAGAGAGATTTTGGGAATGGCCTGGTGTGAGCCTTCCTTTGGCAAGCAAAAAAAACCTTCTTTAGCTGATGGAGGAAGTTATATCTTCCTCCTCTTTATGAGTATAGGAGCAGGCAAGAGACTGACATACCAAGCTTGCTTCCTGTACCAACTTGTGTTGTTAGAGTATTCCTTAAGCCCAGTAAGCAGTGCCAACCTCTTCTTTCTCTCTGGGCATTTCCAGTTGCCTAAGTGATAACAGTTTTAAACTGGGCCCTGTGAATGTGATGGTCCAGGTGAGATTCTGGTGCATCACTGAACTGGACACTGACACTGCAAACCCTCCAATCTTCTCATGTGGCCACTCATAACTATGAATAATTTGTTTCAAGTACGTAAGCACAATGGTATTTATGACAATAAAAAGTGCTATATCCACTTCCTAGGGCGCCAGTGTTGGGAAAGACTTTGAAGCTTGCAACTGGATATAAAGTAGAGAATCCACTAATAGCCAGCAGTTTTATTTTTGTCGTTGGGGCTTGTACTCTGGGCCTGGGCTCTCCCTGAGCTCTTCAGCTCGAGGCTAGCGCTCTACCATTTTGAGCCATAGCACCACTTCCGGTTTTCTGGTGGTTGATTGTAGGTGTCATGGACTTTCTCACCAAACTGTCTCTGAACGGCTATCCTCAGATCTCAGCCTCCTGAATAGCTAGGATTACAGGCGTGAGCCACTGGTGCCCGGCTGAAATGGTCCAATATTTTGTTTTTTATATAGTTGTGAGCCTTTCCAATCTGAGTTTTACCTATCACAAATTTTCTTTTTAGACAGGAGTAAATATCTGTAGAATTTGGGGTTGACGCAGCTGGGCTGGAAAAGTTGTGTAGGAATTTTAGGAGTCATTCCAGTATGTTGATAGTTATAACCTAGAACAAAAATGTTTTTTTTTTTTTCCTCAGGATGTGATTACAAGTATCTTAGGTTTTATGGGCCATACAGTCACTTTAGAATAATTCAGTACTTCTGTAGAAAATATATCAGTAAACAATAGTGACTGTATTCCAATAAAATTTCTATTAAAAAAAAAAACAAAAGAAGCAAGGCCAGGCAGTGTTGGCTCATGCCTGTGATCCTAGCTAATCAGCAGGCTGAGATTTTTCGATCATGGCTTGAAGCGAACTCGGGCAGGAAAGGCTATAAGACCCTTATACCCAGTTAACCACCTAAAAAACTGGAAATGGTGTTTTGGCTCCAAGTGGTAGAGCTCTAGCCTTGAGTGCCCAGGCTCTGTGTTCAAGTACCCTGGACTGACCAAAGCAAAAGAGCAAAAACATGGGTGATAAGTCATGTGGGACCTGTGAATTAGTTTCTGATCTGGAGCATAATTTTCCCTTTGAGACTCTGGAAGAAGTCTTGTGTCGAATGCAGAAAAAAATGTGTGCACTGTTCAAGTGTTCCTTTGAGATATTACATGCCAAGGCTTTCTGACCTCTTACACCTAGGCAAGAATTATGGTTGTTGCTGGAATCGGAACAGCAATCTTTTACTTGATTGTGGCCCAAATCTATTTGTGAAAGGTGAGGAGGATGGTTGAAACAATGATGGAAAGGATGCATGGACACACAAAACATGCCAGCATTTTCTCTGTCTCTTGAGTTTTTCTTGCTGTGTAGATGTGAAGGTGTGCAGAGGTGTGGATCTGTATGCTATTTTAAATTATTCCTAATGAAAACATTTGAGGTGTACTTGATGTTCTAACAAGATAATCTTTTGGCTATAGTGTGTTTTGATTATGTTATGTATTATGTTTTTTTCTTTAATTTTACAACCAGAAACAACTCCTATGCGACCTAGTTGGGATTTCACACTCTTCCTCATGTGATGTGCTTAAAGATGCTGTCCTCACAAAACTGAGAGGGGACCATACCCAGCTGGAGGCTGCAGAATGGTAGGCATCCACTATTCAATTTAGAGCCAAAAAAAAAATGGGGTCTGTGATTACTTTGTCTTTTTCAGTCAAGGAAAGGTTTAGATACAACAAAGCATTTTATATGCGTCTTTGATTAGTCACTGTTCATTAACTAATCCATGCTCCTTTGTTGGTCCATTCTAGAAAGGTTATAATGTGCCCTGTTTGTATTAAATTAAAAATACATGAAGAGATAAACTCACTGACAATTACAGTTTGGAAAATGCTGGTTCAGGCATGGTGGCACACAGTTGTAATTTCAGCTACTCAGTAGGCAGAGACCAGACAACTGTGATTCAGAACAGCCAGAAACACACACACACACACACACACACACACACACACACACACACACGGATGAGCTGGAGTTGGTCATGGTGGCTCAAGCTTCTAGTTCTGTCTACCTGAGAGGTAAAGACTGGGAACAATAGTTTGAGGTCAGCCCGGGCACAAATGTTTATATGACTCCTCAACCAATGGCTGTGAATGGTGGTGCACAGTTGTCATCCCCAGTAATATAGGGAGGTATAAGAAAACCCAGGCCTTTCTGAGCAGAAATCAAGACCCTAGATAAAAAATAACCAGTGAAAAAGAGGCTGAGGGCATGCCTCAATGGATAGAGTGCCCGCCTGGCAAGTGAGATGACCTGAATTCAACCCCCAGTACTGTTAAACAAAATCAAACAACAATCACAACAACAAAACCAAACTGGCCTGGTGCTGCACACCTGTAATCCCCACTGTGTGGGAGATAGAGGCTAAGAGGATTGCAGTCCAAGATTAGCTCCATCAAAAAACAAGACACAATCCCCCCCAAAAACGAAAGCAAAAGGGGTTGGAGACTTGGCTCAACTGCTAGAGTACCTGCTTAGCAAGCAGGGGGTCCTGAATTTAAACATGAGTACCATTGAAATCATCGTCATCATCATCATCATCATCATCTATGATGGCCATGCATTGTTGAGTATGCAATTAATGTGGAACAGCTCATCTAAATGAACCTCTTATGAAGCATGTAACATGAATTTCCAATTGATGACCTGTGTTCAGCTTCATGGAACAATGTCTGGAGGAGTCTGGTGATAATCCTGAAGGTTAAACTATTGCCATTACTGTAATTTTACAATTTAACACAGTCCTTAGGCTTGGAAAATGACCTAGTAATTTGACTCAGTTCTCCAAGAACACATATACAAAAAAAATGGAGTGTTCCTGATTTTCTGATAATAAAAAAATCCTTTTTGTTTTTTTCTTGTAAACCATGTCTTTTTCCTCTCTCGCTATCTCTCTTCCTCCTTCTTCCTCCTGCTTCTCTGTACCTTCCTTCCCGCCCCCCTCTCCCCCCCCCCCACGTCTCTCTCTCCTTGTCTCTCAATCTGTCTTTTTTTCCCTAGGAACCCTCTCTTAAATCTACCTCCTCCTCTGCCTCCTTGAGGTCTTCTAGTGTGTGTGTGTGTGTGTGTGTGTGTGTGTGTGTGTGTGTGTGTGTGTGTGTGTGTGAATCTCTATCTATCTATCTATCTATCTATCTATCTATCTATCTATCTATCTATCTATCTATCTACCTATCTATCTAGGAAACTATAGTGCCAGTGTATGTTGCTGTGTTGTACTAAAAATAATTGTTTTTCTCACAAGAAACACCATTTGAGAACCATAGCTCTGTACTTCCTTCCCTTTCTCTATCCTTTCTTTTTTTTTGTTTTTTACTTCCATCATGCTGGTCAGACCCGAGTCCCCACTTTTCAGCTAAAAGATTTAAATTGACATGAGCCTGTCCTTTCAAGATAAAAATTCAAGGAGTCTTTTTCTTCTTTCCAAAACAGAACACATCAAGGCCTTGAACTAATGCAGTCATTCTTGTATTTTTCAGGTTGGGCTTACTTGGGGACGATCAAGTCCCTCAAGCAGAGACAATTGTGGATGCACTCTCCAAACACTTGGCCTCAAAGCTCTCCTATGGTAGGCTGTGGGTCTTGGCTCAACATCTGGGAAGGAGTCAGAAGATAGTCAGTGCAGCTAGATGGTCAGATAGGAGGGCAGGAACCATGCAGTAGGGATGGAAGGTGTGTTGTGAGGGAAAGGGTTCTTGGTCTATTTTTCTGGAGGGAAGAATATGAAAATTCTTAGGTAAAAATGAACTAGAGTACAACGGGATAGGAAAGAAAAAGTTTCACTTTTATCACAGAAGTGCCAAATGGGCATTTTTTTAAGGGGCCAAGAGCATCTTTTAGATGTTAAGCAGATTAGATTGATACCCACCTGGGCAAAGGGATATAATTAGAGTTTTGATTTCCTTCAGTTGTTGATTTAAGTCTTTGGATAAAACAATAGCATTCACGTAAGTAATTATCTCATGTCCATATATAATCAGAAGAAAATCTTGTGACAGAGGGCAGGGGTAGGAGTAATATAATGAATGTCATGAATAATGAATGAAAATGATGACTACAATGAACTAGAATATTTGAATTGTAAGGATAGTGACATTTTCAAATACCTTTATTTTAAGGCCCTGAAGAAAAAGATATGATTGTGATGAGAGACAGTTTTGGAATCAGACATCCTTCCGGACATTTAGAGAACAAAACTATTGATCTTGTGGTTTATGGAGATTTCAATGGATTTTCGGCGATGGCTAAAACTGTGGGATTCCCCACTGCTATGGCAGCCAAAATGCTTCTTGATGGTAAGTACTGCTCATTTCAGGACTGGACCGTGTCCATAACACCACTAAGTTAATCAGTGTCTGGGCATCAAAATGCTTGAGCTTGGGCATTTACCAAAATTTATGACACTTATTGCGGAGAGGTCACCTGTGGGGAGTAAAGAACACAGTCTTTGGAGTTAGACCTGATTTTCCACTCAGCTCCTTCTCCAGATGGCTGAGTAATAGGGTACATGTTACACAGCCTGTCTCAGAAAAGTTTCTTCATCTCAGAAGTAGGTGGTGCTATCCCTAAGCCTGATGCTTATTGTGACACGAGCAAAAACAGCATAGAAACCTGCCATCAGAGAGCCCTCACAGTGGATGCTAAACCCCTTCTTTCCTTTCCTTGTTGTTTTTCTACTTTGAGAATGGTTGTTCTTAAATAGCAGAGAATATTCAGCTATAGAATCTCAAGAATATGGACTCTGTATTTTTTTTTAAAGTATTGTCTATTCTCTGTGAATGTTTTTGGATGCACGCTACTTGATTTACACTGGGGTTCTGTTTAAATAGAGTCATTCTAAGTTGAAAATATGTTAAATTGAAAAAGTACTGAACACAGCTGACCTAATGAATAGCATAGCTTAGTAACACAGTATACATAGTATACCGGTTGTTTACTGTCATGTTTAATTTCATGGCTGCTTGGCAATTGTACTTGGGCTGTCCAGAATCTCAAGATAGCATCCTACAGTGCATGATACTCTAGTATCATACTCTGGTATCACTAGTCTGAGAAAAGATCAAAATTCTAATTTCTATGTATCATCTCTAGTGAATGCATACTGCTTTTACACCCTTGTAAAATACTATTTTCCACCATTTTAAGAGGTGCCCAAATGATCACATTGGTTTCACTTCCTGTGGTAAGAAATACTGCAGCTAAATGCACAGATTCACAAACCATACCCACATCCATCATACTTTCCATCCTAAAGTAACCCATTTCCTTTACAGAGTGTTGACTACATAATCATTGAGTAGTGCACATTTAAACAATGATTTAGAAAGTGTCTGGGCCTACAGTTCACATGACTGTGTTATCTGCTGGGCTGATCTTTTCTCTGTAAAGATCCTCTGGAAAATTAACTATTAAAAATGATAATCATTAATTTTCTTCCAGGTGAAATTGAAGCTAAAGGCCTAATGGGACCTTTTACAAAGGAGATTTATGGGCCAATATTAGAGCGGATTAAAGCAGAAGGAATTATGTACACAACACAGAGCACACTCAAGCTATAATTTTGTTTTTAATCATCACAGGCAAAACAGATCTCAAGATTTGGTGACCAACATGCTGACTAATATGCTGTTTTTAATAGCATGAAGCATGTCCGATTTTGATTGTTTCAATAAAATGGTGGTTTTGAATATAAATCTCTTTTAATTTGAAAATGTTCGGAATAGGAGAGACCAGTCATTATGGGAGAACTTTAATGATTTGCCATATATTACCATGAATGTAAAATAATAATGATCATATTTTGTTAACTTATTGTGTCTCTTTTATAAAATATATTTTCCTATAATCAACAAATGTAGTTTCACTGTTTTAGAAGATTCTCATATAAGTTTATTTTTGTATTTTTCAAATTGATTCTGTTAGATATCTTTAAATTACTTATGTATAAATCTATACAAACTACTATGTTATGCTTTTTGTAAGATTATGATTTATCTAGTAAATTTATCACTTGCATTATTTTCTCTTGAGTGTTTTGGAAAAAGAAATTAATGAGACTGTCATAATCCATATATCCATTCATTAAGAACACAAAAAGTATTTAACCAAGTCCAACACCCTTTCACATAAAAACACTCAACAAACAAAAAGTAAATTAACATTCTCAATTTGATTTAAAAAAATCTATGAAAAATCCACAACTTGTATAATATTTAATATTAAACAATGAATGATTCCCCTGTAACATCATAAATGAGACAAAGATAATTGCTTTTGCCACTACAATTCAACCTGAACTAGATCATTGAGCCAGGGAAATTAAACAAGAAATAATAAAACATATCTTGAATAGGAAGGAAGAAGTAAAACTCCCTGTATATGGCCCAATTTTAGACATAGAATTCTAAAGCACAACCAAAGAAAATACAAATTAATATACTTAAAATATAATAAAGCATTAGAATTAATAAATTTTTGGCAAAGTTGTAAATATAAGAGTAATATACAGAACTGGATTATGTCTATAAAGTATCAATGAGTGAAGAAAAACATAGAAATAGAATTGAAAGTCTAGAAGTGGTGCTCAGTTGGCTACTGAAACAAGTGCTAAGATAATTCAGTGAAGGGAAATTATTTTGTCATCACATGGTGATTAGAAACTCAGACACCCACATAAAAATAATGAAGTTAGACCTCTTCTATAAACCATGGGTAAAAATGAACTAAACATGTACTTATGAACTAAATAGAAGAGCTGATCCTGTTACAATTTTAGAAAAAACAT
The DNA here is from genome assembly GCF_023159225.1 of Perognathus longimembris pacificus. NCBI lineage: Eukaryota > Metazoa > Chordata > Mammalia > Rodentia > Heteromyidae > Perognathus > Perognathus longimembris. Next base: position 130,501,034 of record NC_063162.1, on the reverse strand, counting down.
AGGTGTAACTATTCATGAACTTGAAGTAGGCAAATGATATTTTAAATAATTCCCAAAACAATCAAAAAAAGAAAATTGAACAGAGTGAAAATTAAGGACTTGTGATTTCATAGGCCTACACAAACAATGAAAACAACAACAAAAGCAAGCAACAACCAAAAAAACATAGAATGAGAGAAAATTTTTGTAAATAATAAATCAGTAGGAATATGTAACTAGAATAAAGAACTGATATACCTTGACAATGAAAGGACAGATAATTTTTAAAGCCAAAAGATTTAACTTGACAAGCTCTCCAAAGAAGACATATAAAAGACTATGAAGCACATGAAGTATTCCTATCATCAATTATCATCAGGAAATCAGATCAAATCAACAATGGAATGCCACTTTTTACCTAGCAAAATGGCTATAATCAAGGTAATACCAAGGATTGGTGAGGATACAAAGATGTTGGAACTTTCAAGAAGTTAGGATAGATAACCAGGAACAAAGGGAACATCACCATAAACATTTGAACAAAGTTCCAAGTAGCAGAGCTGAGAAGTTTCATTGTCAGTTTCTGTATCTTGTGGCCTGCTTAGAGAGTGTCATACCTGAGAGATAGATTAGAAGTTCCTATTAATTAGGTAATAACAAATCTCAATTCTTATGTTTTCCTTACAACTCACTTCAAATTTTGTTTTCCTATTATCAACTTAAGAAAAATACTTTATTAAGTACAATTTCATACTACTGATGTGTACAGTCTTAAAACTGATGCTGTAATGTTTTATTTAAAACCATCCACACTAACACTTCAGCATTGTACTAATGAAGAAGAGATTTGTAATGTGCCAAAACATCCTACCATCCGCAAATTAGTGGATGATAATCAATTAGAATGATAATTAATTGATGATAATCAATTAAGATAATAAAAGGTTATATTTTTCACAAATGCACAGATGTTTTTCCTTAAAAAATTAAATTCAGTAAAAGCTTAATATTCCTGGTGTGCAATTTGTAAATAGAATGAAATTTTAATATCAAATTATACAACCTGTCTCATTTTAAATAAATTTTGTTTTCCATGTTTCTAGGTAAGTGATAATATATGCTAACAAATTTAGGACCTTCCAATAAGAAATATAACTCAGTAAGACTTCCTTGTTATAACCTCTGTTCAGCATAGATTTTACACAAAAAAGCTATTGCTATAAAATTTCAAATGCAATCTGCTATCACATTAGAAGTATTATGGAATTTGTAGGGCCAATGGGCATCACTTAACAATGGATTATGGTAATGAGCAATATTCTAAAACTGTTCGCCCTGACTTAAAATTGGAGTCTGTTTAGACATCTTTTTTCAGATAAACTCATTTATAAAGATTGTACAAAGACAGATTGGGAGAAGATCTTTACTGGCCATACAACGGACACAGGCCTCATATCTAAACTATACACAGAACTAAAAAGATTGAATTACTCCAAAACAAATCCTCAAAGAACCAACAGCCCCCTCAACAAGTGGGCTAAAAGACTTAAAAAGATAATTCTCTGAAACTGGACATAAAAGAAATGCAATCAAAATAACATTGAGATTCCACCTAACCCCAGTAAGAATGTCCATTATCAGGAAAACTAATAATAACAAATGCTGGAGGGGATGTGGCCAAAAGGGAACCCTACTACATTGTTGGTGGGAATGTAAACTTGTTCAACCCCTCTGGAAAGCAGTATGGCGATTCCTCAGAAGGCTAAACATACAGTTCCCCTATGGCTCAGCAACCTCACTCTTGGGCATCTACCCAAGAGATTACAAGCAAGAACATACCAAAGCCACCAGCACAACAATGTTCATCACATAACAATGTTCATCACATCTCAATCTGTCATTGCTAAAATATGGAACCAACCTTGATGCCCCTCAGTAGATGAGTGGATCACGAAAATGTGGTATGTATATACAATTGAATTTTATGACTCTATCAGAAGGAATGATATTGCCCCATTCATAAGGAAATGGAAGGACTTGGAAAAAATTATACCAAGTGAAGTGAGCCAGACCCAAAGAAACATGGACTCTATGGTCTCCCTCATAGGGAATAATTAGCACAGGTTTAGGCTAGTCACAGCAGAGGATCACAAGAACCCAATAGCTATGCCCTTATGAACACATAAGATGATGTTAAGTGAAATGAATTCCATGTTATGGAAACAAGTGCTCTATCACTGTTGTAATTATTTTCAACATGCCATGTGAAACCATAGCTTTATTGTTGTTCTTCCTCTTGTATCCCCTGCCTGTGGTTGCCCCCTTGCTATCACTGTATCTTATCTGAGTACTCTGGATACTGTATATACTTGCATTAGAACTAAGAAAGGGAAAGGGAATATCAAAATTGAGAGACAAAGAATAAAAAGACAAACGACTCCAAAAGCAATACTTACAAAACCATTTGGTGTGAACCAACTGAACAACTCATGGGGGGAGAGGGAAAGGGGGAGGGAAAGGGGGGAATGAGGGAGGAGGTAACAAATTGTATAAGAAATGTACCTACTGCCTTAGGTGTGATACTGTAACCCTTCTGTACATCACTTTGACAATAAATAAATAATTATTCAGAAAAGAAGATTGTATAAAGAAAAACTAAGAAGAGTTATGTCTTGACCCAAACAGTAGATTTATTGTGACTTACAGTGTCTGGATTCCAAAGACCATTAGAATGCTTTTGTTTTAGACAAAAATCGATTCAAATGAATGTAAAATAAAGGTTCAGAAAACACCAGTGTCCTAAAGAAAAATGAAATGAGACTAAGGGATGGGGAGGGTGCTAATCCCATTCAAGAGGGCTCTAATCCCCTAAGGATCTCACATCCTAATAACCATGGCCTTAGAAATGAGGGTTCAAGCATGTACATTCTGGGAGATGTGAACATTTAGACCATAATTCCTTCAGAAGCCAAAAGAAGTATGCATTGGTCTGGTGATTAAACAGTTAGAATTAAAACATTTAACTAACACTAGGAAACTATAGTGCCAGTGTATGTTGCTGTGTTGTACTAAAAATAATGCTTTTTTCACAAGAAACACCATTTGAGAACCACAACTCTGTACTTTCTGCCCTTCTGCTATCCTTTTCTTTTACTTTCATCATGCTGGTGGGACTGGAGTCCCCAGTTTTCAGCCATACATGCTCCAACACAAAATTTCATAAGCATACACAAACGAATGGCAATATTTATATTTATTTTTGCAATTCCTTGGATAAAAACCATTTAAACAAAGTTTGGTAAGGAGTGATTCTCATAAAAAGGTCTTTCAAAACAAGTGTATATTTATTTGACACAAAAGTTAAAATTACATGCTGAAACAGAGTTAATCGCTTAGGTAATACAGTATCAGCAGACTTGGAGAACAAAACCGTACAAGGAACCAAGCCATGAAACTAAACAAGTACACAGAACTAGAAAACAGACTCAGTAGTAAAATATAAAAATCTACAATTATAAATATAAATTGGTCCATGGACACACTGGAACAGTATGTACAGTAAGTATCCGATTATGCCTAGTTTAGGTCAATACTGTGGTTTTAAAATGTTGAACATAGGGAACAAAGTGGTTTTTACGGTCTACTAATTAAAAGTTATCTTTCTTGCCAACCTAATGACTGCTACAAATATAGCTAAAAAGTTGGATACGCACACACACATACACACCAATTCCAAACATTTTCTGTAGTTGGGAATTCCTAAAATCTACAAACTGGTAATTTCTGTTAAAATCAATATGGGAAAAAATACAACAATTCCATTCTTAGAAATATTGTAAAATTCAATCATTTTAGTTCAAACATAATAAGTGAATTATAAGAAGTCTTTCAGGAAGGCACACATTATTAATGATGTAAATTTGGCAGCAGATTCCTATGTCATGAAAGTTACTGTCAGGTGTGGGAGATGAACGGATAACAGAACTGACTCCATCCTTCAATCTGAGAAATAGGAAAACAGTGCTGGGCTGTGGGCTCTCCCACACATTTTGCATTAAACTAAAGACTCTAAGCTCTCAGCTATATTCCCATCAGGCAAAGCTGCACCATTACTGTCCAGGGAAGTAGATGGATTCTCCTCCTGCCTTGTGCTGACAAGGCTCAGGACCACTTTGTAGAGAAACTGGTAGTGCTCCTAGAAAACAGAGCAAAAGACCATATAAGCAGGAAGTTTGGGGAAGACATCCAGTTGTAAAAATGGAATATTCTTAGTCACAATTTGGCACCCATCATGAAAAGCCATTACATTATGGGCTTTGTTCTACTCAGCAGAGGTATACAATCTGTATTAATGTTTCTTTCTGATTAAAGTAGCTTTCTAATTGCAAATGTTCCTTGACCTAGAAAATTAGCTCATGCCCATCTGTCCAATGAGAAGCACATCATCCTTATTCATTTGCTTCCTGAAATTAGAAGGTGATAGGATAGTTTCAATAACTTGGGGAGATGCTTTGGTGTTAGGCACCCTTCCAAAAATAACTGTTTTGTTCTCCTTTCTCTAGTTGCTATCAAATTGAATTATTCTATTTATGTAGAGACATAAACTATGGTTTTACTGTCAGATAGGTAACCCATGTAGAATACAGTCCATTCACCAGATCCATTGCTTAGAAATATTATTTTTTTCACCAGCCTGACTAGTCCTCTGTAAAGGTGAGGTGTGTGTGCGTGCACACGCATGTGTGCTTGCTCTGCTGCTGTAATTTCCATATAAGAGCTAAGCTTCAAACATGGTGGTGAGCCTATGTCTTCTGCTTATTCTGCAGGAGGTGTACCAGGCTCCCTATTCTTCCCAGCTACTATTGTTCTCTCTCTCTCTCTCTCTTTCTCTCTCTCTCCCTTTCTCTCTCTGTCTCTCTCTCTGTCTCTCTCTCTCTCTCATACACACAAACACACACATTTGCAAATTATTTTCTAAATTGAGAGTGGTTATCAGAGGAGACATATCTTTTCACTAACTGTACATGTTTCTCTTTTCCTAGAAATATGGAACAATTAGTCATTTGTTAACTTCAGAATTTGAATTTGGCCTGAGAATAGTTCTACAATTTAAATATTTGTGGTATACCTACGGGCTTTTCTCTGAGGCTAGGCAAAACTTCAATTAGTACATGTCTATGATAATCCTAGCAGAAGATCACAATAGCTCAATAGCTATGTGTATATGGGCACATAATATGATGTTAAGTGAAATGAATGTCAAGTTATGGAAACAAGTGGTTCACCATTGTTATTGTTTTTAATGTACCATCTGAAATTGTGCCATTTTCTTTTGTCTTTCTTCCCCATGGCTTTACCCCTGATGTCACTGTAACTGATTTTGGTACCTTGGATGTTGTAGATACGGGTATTAGAACTAAGGAAGATAAAGGCAATATCAAAATCAAGAGCTGAAGGATAAAAAGACAAACCAATGCAACAAAACTATATGATGTAAGCCAACTGCACAACTCATGGGGGGGGATGAGGAGGTGAGGAAGGTAGGGGAAAAATGAGGGAGGAGGTAACAAGTTTGATAAGAAACATATGCATTGCTTTATGTATGAAAGTGTAACCCATCTGTACAGCACTTTGACAATAAAGAAATGAAAAAAAACCCTTTATGGGATGTTACTAATTTGTCGATATGACCCATTCTACACACAACTGAGAGATCTCAGTAGTTTCAAGAAAGCAAATAATTCTTTAAGAGTAACAATTGTGCTTCACTGCTTCACTACTTACAATGTCAGCAAAGACTCCTGGCCTCATCAAGTTGATCATCTTGGCTACTTGATAAACATCCACAGAATTTTCTTTTTCTAGTTGGTGCATGAGCGTCGTCAGAGCACAGAAAGTTCCTGCAGTCACTCCTCCATGTCTTGTAACAAAGGAAAGGGACAGAGGTTCTATCAGATGCTCAGAGCATTCACAGCTGGAACTCTCATTGTAGACAGGCTTAAAACTTCACAATAAGGACACTAGACATTTTAGTTACATTTTGTCCTATGATTTAATTGGAAATCTTGTCATGTGTTCATGCTATAGTGGTTTAATGTTTGTTTATTTGTGTATTTGTTCATTTTATCCTATGAAAAGGGGATGGCAATAATTTAGAAATGAATGGACATTCAGAGAGAATCAGACAAATGGAGAGACGAAGGGTGAGTGAACGCAATCATCACACTCAATGTATCTCTTTGAAAATAGAAGTAGGAGACTTGATGGGATGGGTGGGGTTGGACTAGATATGGGGGAATAAAGATGGACTGGGTGACACTGATCAAGGTTTACTGTATACATAAACTGACATGTTGAATTAAAACTTCTTTGTATACCTCTTTAATGATAATAACATTAAAAATTGAAGTTATAATGTACAAAATACCTATCATATGCTACTAAACATTTTTTGTTCAAAACAGAAACTAGGAAAGATCTACTAAATAGTTATTAGAAAATTATAATGATCAGAAAATTAAGTTTTAATCTTTTCTCAAGAAATAAATGTCTGAAAATATATCTCCAATTAGCTCCTGGAAAAGGCCCATTGCTGAAACACTGCCTCTCCACACAAAATGTTCTCATCATTAAAAGCAAGAGCAGATTCCTGTGTTTGATTATACATCCCTTCTCTGCCTTCCTCAAGAGCTTCAGATGAAGGAACATTCAATATCACACTAGTTGATTAGCAGGTAACCAGTTTAACCTGGCTAAGCCATCACATGTGGCTTAAAGAATTAGGTGAGTCTGAAGACAAGACGATGACTTCAAGTGTGAACTTACTCATCATGAACAATCATGGGCCCATCCCTGTTGGTAGCTTCTTCTTTCACAATACTTATCAGTTCAAAAGTTTTACTAATGGGACTATCTGGATTCGGCCATTTGGGACACTGGAAATGCCTCACTTCAAGTACATAATCATCCTATGGGAAGAAAGAAAAATGAACAAATTAGTATTTACTGGCTAGGAGCGGTTTATTTCTAGTGGAGTGATTGAGGGAACCCAAAGTTAAATTCAGGTAATAAGACCTATGTGTGTACTACTTGTAACAAATCTCCATCATGGAAGGAATACATAGCTGTGCTGCTACTTTTGCTCTATACAGATCTTCTCAGTCTGATAACAAAATGACATTTCTTCTTGAATTCTAAATATAAACTTAATCTGTAGGTGTATGGTGTGAAATGCTTACACACCATGAAAGTAGGTACAAAGATGTGTCTGTTTCTAAGTTTGAGGTTACAAAGGGAAATCACCAGTGTGAAACTTTGCTTGGAGAATAGCACAGAGCTTCAAACACCAGCAGCAAGCAGACTAACACCTGGGGAAGGAAAATGAGATTGAACACCAAGGTAGGAAAAATGCTGGTGAGGAGGTGGAGACCTTGGTTCAGCATCAGTCCTAGTTCCATTTCTTGCTTACATACCTTAAACCTCTGATCCCTGGGCCCCCAGTTTCCAAAAGTGTACCTAACAACATGCTACATTTAAAAACATGTACCTAAATCTAAATTTTACATGAGTACAAAGGACCAACGGAGCCCAGATACTCGTGAAGAAGAAAACAAGGACAGAATAACGGTTTACCAGATAACTAGAATTATTGTAACTTGTAAGCATCAAGCAAGACACTGCTAGTTTGGCAGAGGGATTGATAAAGAACCCAGCTGAATGAAACAAGTCAATGCAGAAACTAGATTCTGGAGGAAAGAGATGACATTGCTCACAAGGAAATGTACTGTTTATCTGACTTTAAAACCCCAGGAATTACTATCACAAGGAAATTATGAAACTGGACTTATCTCCCACATAATGTAACAGAAAGAATCAATTTCAAGTAGAACAAAATACTTAGAAAATGATGTAATAGGGAAGAGTATCTTACAATTTTAAACAAGAAGGGGAGTCTTGTCCTTGGATGGAACCAAGGGCCTTAAGTAATCAGCCCAAGAAGCACTAAGTGATGGGTTTCTGTTTTGTGCTCTCTCTCTCTCTCTCTCTCTCTCTCTCTCTCTCTCTCTCTCTCTCTCTCTCTCAGTTTTTTTTTTTTTTTGTTTTGTTTTTTGGCCAGTCCTGGGCCTTGGACTCAGGGCCTGGGCATTGTCCCTGGCTTCCTTTTGCTCAAGGCTAGCACTCTGCCACTTGAGCCACAGCGCCACTTCTGGCCGTTTTCTGTATATGTGGTGCTGGGGAATCGAACCCAGGGCCTCATGTATACAAGGCAAGCTCTCTTGCCACTAGGCCATATCCCCAGCCCTCTCTCTCAGTTTTGGAAGGACTGTGTTTGAACTCATGGTCTTATGCTTGCTCAGCATGTTCTCTCCTGCTGAACCATGCTTCCAGTCCATTTTTCAGTGGTTATTTTCAAAATAGCTTCTTGCTTCCTGCCCAGGCATGCACATATGTCATAGTCTACATATTTCAGAATTGCATTTGTTGCTAAGATATTGGGCATGTACCCCAATACCAGGTCATGTAAACTTTTCCGTTCAGGCTGGCTTTAAACTATGATACTTCCAATTTCAACCTTCCAAGTAGCTAGGATTACAGGCATAAAGCATCAGAGCTGAAACTGTTCAGGTTAGCAATGGCTAATTGTTTAATGCTTCAGTAAGATTGTGCAAATCAGTGTGAATAGTGACTCAGTTTCTAAAAAATCAGAATCCTCTTCATTTCTAAGAACAATCTTTATGCCAGCATAGGTTACTCAGGTTGGTAGGATGAAATGCTTGCCATTGAATATATGCCAATACCTGTGTAGCTTCTAAGATAAAATCTTGAATTATGAGTTTTTCCTCATTAGATAGACATTTGTGTTCTTCAGCCATAAGAGTGACCTTAAAGCTTTCACAGTTGATAGGTTCATCTTTATTTGGCCAGTAAACAAATTCATCTTCTGCCTGGAGAAGAAAAAAACAGAGTCAAAATTTCTGTGAGATATTTCATAATCAGATTTGGAAATGAAATGAATGGATATGAATGGATTGCCATTTCCTTTGAACTTTTTTTTTTTGGTCATGGGGCTTGAACCTGGGCCTATGTGCTGTCCTTAAGCTCTTGTATTCAAGGCTAGTGTTCTACCACTTCAAGCCACAATGCCACTTTCAGTTTTCTGGTAGTTGATTGGAAATAAGAATCTACAGACTTTCCTGTAGAGGTTGGTTTCAAACCACCATCCCCAGATCTCAGTCTCCTGAGCAGGTAGGATTACAGGCATGAGCAACCAGTGCCCAGCTTGGATTTTGAAATTTATGACTATAGTTTTATGATGTCTTAAACCAGATTGATGTGCAAAACAACATACCATATCTCATTCAGACTGTTGTTTTGTTGATTCATGTTCATAGCTTACCAGCAATGAGTACTAAGCCCCTTTGACTCTATAACTGACAACCTAGAAGGGCAATTCAAGTAATTTAAAGAGCTCAGCAAATTCTAGCCACATTTGGAAAGGTCAGTCCAACATCAGGCACAAGTGACTATTAACATTAAGTATGCAAAGCCTAAGTGAAACAGTAATTTGACTCCCTCAGTTCTCCAAGCACACATACACAAAGAAAAATGGGCTGTGCCTGATTTTCTTTTCTTTTTCTTTTTTTCCTTCTTTTTTTTTTTTTTTTTTTTTTTTTTTTTTTGCCAGTCCTGGGCCTTGGACTCAGGGCCTGAGCACTGTCCTGGTTTCTTATTATACTCAAGGCTAGCACTCTGCCACTTGAGCCACAGCGCCACTTCTGGCCGTTTTCTGTATATGTGGTGCTGGGGAATTGAACCCAGGGCTTCATGTATAGGAAGGAAGCACTCTTGCCACTAGGCCATATTCCCAGCCCTTGTTCCTGATTTTTCTGAATAATAAAATTTCCTTTTGTTTGTTTTCCTCATGCCACCAACTGTGTCTTTTTCCTCATTCACTACCTCTCTCTCTTCCTCCTTTTTCCTCCTGCTTCTTTGTACCTTCCTTTGCTGTTTCTCTCTCTCTCTCTCTCTCTACTTGTCTCTCAATCTGTCTTTCTTTCCCTAGAAACTCTCTTAAACCTTCCTCCTCCTCTGCCTCCTCGAGGTCTTCTAATGTGTGTGTCTGTCAGTCTGTATCTATATCTATCTATCTATCTATCTATCTATCTATCTATCTATCTATCTATCTATCTATCTCTATCTCTCTTCTTTTTTAAATTTTTTTAATATATATTATCAAACTGAATTACAGAGAGGTTACAGTTTCATACATTAGGCATTGGATACATTTCTTGTACTGTTTGTTACCTTGTCCCTCATTCCTCTATCTCTCTTCTATCTACAATCTATTTATCTTTATCTATTTCTTTCTCTCCTAGGAACCTGCTTGAACTAAGAGACTTTTCAAATATCCTACCACTTTTTTCCTTTCCATGGTGGTACTAAGATTTGACCTGTCTTTCCAGGCAGAAAGCCACATCCCCAACATTTTTTTTTTTTTGGCCTTACTTAGTTCTGGGCCTGGACAACAATCCTCCTACACAGCCCTGCTGCATGGCTGGGGTGCCAGGCATGTACCATCACACCGAGCTTAATAGTTGGGATCGGATTCATTAACATTTTTTTTTTTTTTTGGATGGCCTGGACTGTTGTTCTCCTGATCTCTACTTCTGGAACTAGTTTTTGTTGTAGGTAGTACTGCTGATTCCATCTTGATTAGGGAAACATGGTAGGAAATGTGAGGGGGGGGGGTAGATTGGGTCAACCTGACCTTCAAAATTCTGCTTTTTTAAATGGCTTGATTAATTTGTTGTGTGCTCTACCCCCTGCATCAACCTCCTATGTCTGTGAACTTATTGTGTGGTCTACCCCTACCTCAAGCCCCTACATCTGTTCTACGCTTTTACCTTTATAAACCCCAATTTGAGGCCTGCTCGCGGTCACAGTTGCAGCTCCCAAGTCTATGATGTGTTCCTGGCCAATCAGCCCACTTTTCACTGGTGTAGTTTCAGCTCCCAAGTGTGCTGCGTCCCTGGCCGGTCAGTTCTCTTTATGCTTCCTCAATAAATCTATCTTTTTGCTTGAGACTGTCTCTGAGTGGTGGACTCTTGGAGGGACAGGGAATCCCCTCCCTCGAACCCCATCGCATTTCTTAACTCCGTAACAGTTTTGATTTTGTGTTAGCCACCATACTCAGTCCTTATGTTTCAATGTAAATGGAAGTAAACAGACTGATAGCATTTGTAGGTAAAACCCCAATTTTCCTAAGCAGCATGACAAAATACACACAATTTTGGAGATTTTAATCAACTTTCATTTAAGTCTGTCATTCTTTAATGGTAAATCAAAGAGATTATTTATGCAAACCAAGCATAATAGTAGGAAAAAGTATTACTCCAACAACCTTGATTACTTAGTTAAAAATGAAATTCCCTTGTTCATTTGTACATTGGACATCTGCCTTTTGTGTTTAGATAATGTCCCTGTCCAGAAAGGACTAAGAGTGATTTAAGATTCTTACCATGTTTTGACCATCAGGAATCATCACTACCAGCTGAGCATTATGGTCCCATATCATTCTCCAGAAATCCTTGATGGTGTGAAGAAGTGGATGCTGGGTGATGATGAATTCATTGCTCTGGTAATAACCCTACAAAAGCAAAGAAAATGGTTCTAGCATAGGACTTTAATAATTTACAAAAAGTTATACATCAATAAACTTTGAGACAAAGTAGTCTTTTTAAATGGTAGATTAGGTGTACCAATGTCAATATGATCCCTACATCTGGTATTTGTTAGGCACTTCCTATATGCTAGGTACAGACTCAAGCAATCTTCCTCTCAGCAAGATTTTGAGATGGGAACTGTGATCCTCTTCTTACAGAGGATTAAATGAGGTTTAAGAAATTCAATGTTTCTGCCAAATTTGCTTTAAGAAGTATTGTACTCAAGCTTACCTATCATTTATAAGAACTGATGTAGCAAACTGGCTTGTGGAATGCATTTCTAACTCGAGAGAAAATCTACAGCAGGATTTATAATTCTCCCTTTCTGCAAACCCCAATGCCAGAATACCAAATTTCACAACTATTTACAACAGGATACCTGTCTCTACAGGACAAAAATCTGGAATTTTCTGGCAGATTTTGCCACAAATGCCAGGAAGCTGATGTCTTTGAAACAATCATAATTGTTCTTTCTTAAAGCTGTTCTTTATTAAAAACATGGCTCTTCTAGCTCATGCTCTTGGGTCTTTCAGATTCCATGCATATCCCTCACTGGAAATGTACTAAGCATTCCAATGTCACCTTGACACATTTTCTGGTTGCCTGCATGAATACCCTGAGGTCATTTCTTTGCTGGATAAATAGAGGTTTGATAATGGCAATTAGGACTCTTTTTCTCAAAACAAAGTATGCAGTGTGACTAACTGTCCTGAGATTGCACTAACGCCCAAAAATCAACCAGTGAAGCACTCATCTCTTGAAGAGAAGACACAAATGCAAAGGGAGGTATCTTATCTTTAGAAATCCAGGTCCTCTAATGGACTCAGTGCATGGATGTTGGTGATGTTGGACTTTTCTGGAATTACTGTATCCTGGGTTTGCCCAGGCAGGAACCCTGCTTTAGTGAGTGTTATCTCCTCATTAACCCTGAATGGTGAATTTGGGTTTTTACATCTCACTTATCTTGTTTGGTTGTTATTTTAAGTCCCAGCACATATAAACCCATTGATGAATGCTGGCATCCCACTGGCTGTGACCTAAAATTATGACTTGATTTGTGGGACTGACTATGCCCCAGTTACTTCTGCTGTCCAATCTTTTGTGGATTCTGGGAACATAATCTTGCAGGCAGTACCCCCCTGGGGTTTGTCTGACTTACCATGATATAGGAGGCATTGATGTAGTCAGTGCCTTCTCCACTCAGGGACGAAATGCCCACCCTTGATCTTTCCACTGGAACACAGAACATTCATTGTGAGCAACCAGGATCATACTGCTGTACCTCAAGCCCCAAATACAAAATATAGCTGCATTTCCAAAATAGAGTCTTTGATCTTTCAGCTAATCATTAAAGTAAGTTTTGCAGCTTAGGGAAGACTCCAAGAGTAGATGAAGCCATGTTAATAGTCACATATTGGGTATAATTAGAACAGTGAAATAATATATAAAATATAATAATGAAAGTAGAGAGCATTTGGCCCAAGGAATATAAATATTCTCAGATAGAAAACAAGGATTCTTAATGTGAAACAGTTTGGCTTCTGAAATTCAGTCTAACTCACCGGGGATAATGGAGGAAGTTCTGTTCTTCTCCCTGTTGCACTGCTTTAGGGCTGTACAATAATCAGTCTGCTGTATGTTTGACTGACTTAGAAGCTGTGCAAGAGAGTGAAGGAAATGTAGAGGTTATTTCATTTAGTCATCAAATACTAAGATACATCCTATCATCTACTCTATACCTCAACCAGCACTTTAGATCTTTGTGGGTTTTTTGTTTGTTTGGTTTGGTTTTTACCAGTCCTGGGACTCGAACTCAGAGCCTGAACATTGTCCTTGAGCTTTTTTTAGCTCAAAGCATGCACTGTACCAACTTGAGCCATAGCTCCACTTCTGGCTTTTTGATGGTTAACTGGAGATATGAGTCTCATGGCTTCTCCTACCTGAGGTGATTTCAATCCATAAGCCATTGGTGCCCAGCTTAATATCTTAATATACTTGACCATATTTATTTCATATATACTACTCTTAATATCCTCTCTCTTCTCATTCCTCCCTTTTAAACAGAGTTTGGTGGGTTTCACTGTCTGTTTCACAAACATATATGAAATAGACATATATGAAATACATGAACAAAGACATATGAAATATATGTATATGAATTAGATAAGCATATATATATATAGTCAGTGTATATGTGTGTATATGTATACACACAAATACACTTAAACATATATGTATATACACACAATTTATTGAGCATCATTTTGGAGAATATGGTTAGTATGATGTATAACCTCTGAAATTATCTCCCCTTGCCTAACAACAGTTTAATCTATATAATATATGTAGAACATGGAAACCTCTCTCTCTGTCTCTCTTCCGTTCTCTACTTCTCTCCACTCTTCTCCACTCCTCTCTACTTCTCTCCTACTTCACCCCTTCACTCCTCACTTCCTTTCTTCCTTTTTCTCTTCTTTTCTCCTGATTTCCTGAGGAAATAAAGAATTCTTTCAATCTCTAGCCTTGGAGCCCAAACATTTGTGATTATGCCACATTATACTTGGTTTTTATGCATTTTATCACTGTTTTCCTGTGTTCTGAATCCTACTTCTTCACACCTACTCAGGATATCTGACCTCTTCAATTCTCTTCTACCCTTTAGCTTCAACAGAAATTCATGTATTTCATTAAAATACAAATAAAGAAACTCAAAATAAGAAAAGCTAAATCATCCCTTACCCTTTAACTAAAAGTTTCAGTACAGCTATCTTTATCATTCTCTTCAGTTTTTGTAAAAGAGTTATATAATTGATTTTAGTTTTTCAAATCCACCTTTCAATTTCCTGCAATCTGGCTTCTAAGTCACATTTCTCTGAAATACGTTTTGCACAGTTGGTCAATTTTTATATAACTTAATCCAAAAGTCTCTTCTATAAAGAGTTGGTTATTAGTATTTTTGAACTATTATTTCCATTGGATTTTCTTATCTCCCGTTGTCCCAAATCTCTTCTACGCTGACGCCTTCTGTTGACCTTTTCTCATGGGCTTGCCATTCATTGGCTCATTACATTTTCCCTTAAATAATCTGTCCCAGGCCCTCTTAAGCACCTCAGTTTTTTTTTTTTTTTTTTGGCCAGTCCTGGGCCTTGGACTCCGGGCCTGAGCACTGTCCCTGGCTTCTTCCCGCTCAAGGCTAGCACTCTGCCACTTGAGCCACAGTGCCGCTTCTGGCCGTTTTCTGTATATGTGGTGCTGGGGAATCGAACCTAGGGCCTCGTGTATCCGAGGCAGGCACTCTTGCCACTAGGCTATATCCCCAGCCCTTAAGCACCTCAGTTTTAATGACCAATATAACCAATTATAAAGCTTCATATATATGCATATATATATATATTTGTATTTGAACCATGCTTGAGATATATATAAAATGCCTGTCCTGGGGCTTGAACTGAGGGCCTTGGCACTGTCCCTGAGCTTTTGTGCTCAAGGCCAGTGCTCTACCAATTTGAACCATAGCACCATTTCAATATTTTTGGTAATTAGAGATGAGTCTCATGGACTTTCCTACTCAGAATAGGTTTGAATCCTGATCCTCAGATGAGCCTCCCTAGAGGCTAAGATTATAGGCATGAGCCACCGGCACCTGGCTTAGGCATAATTCTTAATGAATGACTCATTACAGAAAAATCACTTTCTGAATGTTTTTTAAATTAGGTAAGTAGTTAACTGAGATAGTTTCTACTATGTAGAAAAGTTACAATTCTCTGTTCTCTGTAAATTCTCTGTTCTTAACCATTGGTCTCCTCAGACTTGCTTGGGGATTTAATTGCTGATTTCTAAAAGTGAGAGAATGAGTTTTGCAGGAGGCATTGTTACCAACAAAGCACACCTCAGTCTTTGGTTTATTGTACCGAGACAGGTGAGCGAGACACTGGAGTTGAAGAAACTATTGTTCTGGGGTGGCCTACTCTAGTCTGAGAGTTTCAAGTGAGACCAGACTTTTCCAAAGAGCTGCAGGAACAGCCTAAGCCACAACACTCATATTTAAGTGTTCTGTTTTTTTTCCAAAGCAAAAGAGCACTTACAGTTTATAAGTTCTGTCTGTTCATCCTGTTATGCTCTGTGCCCTCTTTATCTGGACCAAGACTGCATTTATAAAAGTTAGTGTAGGGTTTCTGAGAACTTTTCCTCTTACCACTCAGAATGAAATTTCTCCTTAAAATTTACTGTGTGGCACTGTAACCTACTATGAAGAACAAGGGTGGTTCAAATACAAAGCCATTATTTCAACAATGCTCTCAGCCCACCTGTGTGGCCTTGTTGAATTGAAGGAGGTCACACAGTGCCATTCAATGCTGCAATGACATCTAAGAGGTATTCATGGGAACTCACCTGGAATTGCTTCTCTAGTTTTGTTTTGCCTGTTGGTCCTGGGATGAGGAGTGCATTAACATAGGCATGAGTATGATTATCTGGCACCTCCGTTTCTTTACTGAGGATGGCTTCAACTAGTGTATCATGGATGAACACATACTGTTCCTTTTGAAGCAACAACAACAGGAATCAAAATCTTTATGCATACCTAGCTACAAAATTAGAACCTTCCACTGACAGACACAAAGAGCTAAACCAAATAGTTGATAGCAGAATCCACAAAAGAATGCTTAGCAGGCCTGATAGGGAGTCAGACAGAAGAAAGGAGACAGCCAAAAGAAGAAATAATCTCATTTCTCTCATCTTTAGGTATCCTATAATGGCTCTGTGGATTGGAGGCAGGAAGATTTGTAGAGACAAAGCAATATCCTCTGCCTTCCCTTCAAAGGTGACTCTTCTGTCTTTCTCATGAGGACTTCCCTGACTCCGGTCTTCCTGGTAGATGTACCCATTCTGGCTTCTCAAACTCTTCTGGTAGCTTGTTATATATAACTGAGCCAGTTTTAGTCTAGTTTTAAGTTTTAATAATTCTTATATATTTCACATATAGGACTCGTCTCTGGTCTTTTCTGACTAGGAAATCATTTCCTTGGTGGAAGTTTGGTTTGGTTTGATTTCTTAATGTTCTTTACTATATGTGTCTGATTGCTTAAGCAGTCATCTGTAGTTGGCAATTTCAATTCATTTTTATTTAGATAGTGAAATAAAATACAGATATGTTGATTCTGATATATGATCAAATTATAGGAGCCTAAAATTTTGAGTATAATTCATGATTTTTAAATTAAAAAAATCCAAGTCCCATATACAACTTGAAATTTTTGTTAGCAAAGATGAGAGCTGGCTGCTCACTGACTTTTGCTGCATCTTTTCTGTTATTAGTGTCATTGGAAAAATATCTCTCATCTGGTTACAAAACAGATACTTATCACTAACCCTTGAGTGCTATATGTTCAGCTACCCAGGGCTACAGGTTGAATTGTGTACACAATCCCCCAAAGATATGTAGCAATTCATATCCCCCAGTACCTTCCAAATAGCCTTACTTGTGAGTAGGATCTTTGTGTCAGATTCTACTAATATGAAAGACCCAGCCAATAGGAGGCCAATTGGCATAGGGTAGGGACAAGTATCCTGACAAGAAGTGAGAAATTTGGATACAGAGGAAAGACAGACATGATGACTAAGATGATGGTTCAAAGACTGTATGGGACCACAGATGCTGGAAGAAGCAAAAAATGTCCACCCTATAAGCTTGTAAAGGAGCAAAGCCCTGTCAATTCTCATTTTGAGACTAAAAACTTCAGAACTAGCCATAAGAAAATAAGTTTGTCATCCAAAGCAAACAAGTTTGTAGTACTTTGTTGTGGGCATCCTAGGAAACTAACATAGCTCAATAGTTCAGAGTAATGAAGACATACTTAAAAAAATAATACCTCAGTTTGCACCAAGTAATTTCTTTGTGACCGAATATGCTTTAAGAAGCCAAATATATTGACAGTTCCTTCGTGTTGAATTTGTTGCAACATACTGTCTAGGACAATATAAGTGCCTGTTCTCCCAACACCAGCACTGAACAGAGAGAAAAAGAGGCAGAGAGAGAGAGAGACTTCAATGAATATTAATCATACAATAAATTCAGAAATAGGTCATTATTGGCTGTCATGATGATTAAAATAAGTAAAGGAACCACGTAATAATAGATTTAGGTGTCTAAAATTGCAAATAATTTAGTCCTTAAGCAAGATGCTTTTAGTAACAAACTAAAATTTTTCCTTTCCAACTTCATGTTGATTAATGGAAGAGGTTCTATAAAACAACCAAACAATCAGAAACAAAACTCCAGCCTCATGTGGCTTAACTGATGAATTTTGGCAAATATTTGTGGAAGAAGTGATGTCAGTTCTGTATAGTTGTCTTCAGAAAATTGCATAAAAAGGCATACTTCCTTGTTTATGGTATCAAACCACACTATTCCCTTGATTAAACAAAAACCAACAAAGATATCCATGAAAGCAAAATTACAGAAAAGTGTTTCTAAGCAGCACAAAAACATACTTCACTAAATCTTGGTAACTATAACCCAGTAACACATGAAAAGCACAGCACTTTCTGACTAGCTGAGATAGTTATCTCACAGAAAATTAAAGGTTGAAAAATTTAAAAGTCAATTACTGCCATCCACCATAATACAGAATAAAGAGGAAAGTTAAATGATCTTTTTTCTTTTTTCCTTTTTTTGTTTTGGGTCAAATTACAAAACAACCTAATTCTGTGCAAGATTTTGAAACATTTCAACAATTAAAGTTATTGTGTGCTGGAAATATTGTGTTGGGTCACAGCAAATAAGACATTTAATCTGAGGAAAAGGGAAGTATCAGCCTCACAAAGCTATGAAAAGCAGAGGTCTCTGGGTCTGTATTCCCAGAGATGTTTGTAAAGGTTTGAGCATTAATGGGAAGAAGAATTTGATAGAGCTTTCAACTGAAAACACAACTTCAGCGAGACTAGGAGGAATAAAACTGAACTTCAGTCATTTCTAAAGGGCCATTATCTGCTGACATCTTCAAAGCCCCTGTACCAGGGACAGAATTCATACACAGGGATTCTTTTCAAATGTCTGACAAGTAGGAAGTACTACAGAGGGAAATTAGCACCCGCTCTGCACAATAGCCCGGTCCTTTTCCATTTGCTAACAAATAATCCCTGACCTTCAGAGCTATCTTTTATGTTTTTGGCATCTTGTGGTTTTCCTCACCTTATTAGGCTAGCAGATGAAAAAATAAATCTAAAGACGAGTCTCTCAAACTTTTGAGAATAACTCCCTGAGAGAGGTAATTAGAATGCGTCAGGTAAACTGTATTTCAAAAGACACACTTTCTTCAGAACAAATACAAATCTGCTTTGACAAAAGACATGCAAATAGAAATTAACTTGATATTTGGGGGTGTGATCATAAAACTTGTCACAGAGTGAATATGTACTGCTTTCATTTCAACAAAAATATTATATTAAAACATTTACCATATTTTCCTCTTGTTTGTAATATCATTATTGCTATTTTTTCGAGCAGTTCTTGAAAATATAGTTCTTGGCAAAACTGAATTGTTACACAGTGTAATACAGTAAAAGGAGCTCAGGAAATGAGAAAAGAAATTTTAACCCCACAAGGTTTAAAAATATGTTCAAGTTATGCTTTCAAATTCCTTCCCATACATATGCTTTGCTTTACTTAATGTAAACCTGGCATAATAGGATAACTCTACAACAGAGTAAGTCCTGGGAACAAGGCTGTATCTCAAGCACACTTTTATTCAATGATATTACATGTTGTAATAATTATTTAAGGACAGATGTCTTCTACCTGCCTTGCACAGTTCATAAGTGAAAATCCAATTCAAAAATCAACCAGAAAAATAAACATCATAACAATACCTACTTCTCTGAAATAGTCCACAAAGGGTATTCTACTCTAACCCTCTCATTTCCTAGTGACCAATATGTATGAAACAGAAATAAATCTGACACCCCTCCCCCCATGTTATGAAATTTTCCATTTTGGCCAAATTGTTGTTCCATTGATTTCCTTTTTTGTCAAATAAGCAGTTCTATAAATTTAGCAGCACACCCCTGAGTCTCACCTGCAGTGAACAACAACAGGCCCCACAGCGTGGCGCTTGGCGTGGGCCGCCTTTCTTACGAAGGTCAACACTGGCAGTGAGTACTCTGGCACTCCCATGTCAGGCCACTGAGTGTAGTGATACTGTGTGACCACACGCCCACTGGGTCTTCCTTTCTGGGAGCCCTGGAAGAGTGTAAACAGCTTATAATAGTAACACATGTACACACTCACATAGCTCTTCAGCATCCATTCGGCATCCATCCCTTGTTGTTGCTTGTCAAACAAAGGCAGTGTCATTTGTGAGAAGCCATTTTACATGCCCCATTGGCTAAGTTAGCATGGCCACTTGTTTGTTCAAATGCTAATCATATCAGATGCAGTGAGAATATTTTTTAAAAGCTGTGGTTAATATTTCAATCAGTAAGCTTTGAACAGATTGTTTCCTATAATGTGTATGGTGCTCATCTAGGTAGGTGAGACTGTAAAAGTAAGACGGAGGCTTCCTGAAGAAGGAATTCTCAAGAATGCAGCATGGACTCCCTTATTGGGAATAATTAGTACAGGTTTAGGCAACGCATAGCAGAGCATCACAAGGCCCAATAGCTATACCCTTATGAACACCTAAGACGATGCTAAGTGAAATGAACTCCATGTTATGGAGACAATTGTTATATCACAGTTGTAACTACTTTCAACGTCCCATGTGTATCTGTAGCTTCTACTATTGATGATGTTCTTGTATCACCTTCCTGTGGTTGTACCTACACTATCTCTGTAATCTTATCTGAGTATATTGGAAACCATATATACTGGTATTGGAACTAGGAAATTGAAAGGGAATACCAAAATTGAGAGACACAGGGTAAAAAAAGACAAACAACTACAATAACAATACTTGCAAAACTGTTTGGTGTGAGTGAACTGAACACCTCAGGGGGGGAAAGGGTAAAGGAGAGGGGGAGGGGGGTATGAGGGACAAGGTAACAAATAGTACAAGAAATGTATCCAATGAAACTGTAACCTCTCTGTACATCAGTTTGATAATAAAAATTTGAAAAAAAAGAATGCAGCATGGAAATAATCCCTGTGTTAAGTTTTTGGACTGCTACAAGGATGAATTTGGATTTTTTGACTGTACCTTCAATTCTTACCAAAATTTCCAGGATACCAACATGTCTTATAGAATTCAGACGTGCTAATCTCTCAAATCACAGGAGTCAACCATTAAAAAAAAACCATAACAAATCATCCATCATTCTTTCAATCTATGCATCTGTCTCAGTTTTTCTTTTTCTCTTCCAATGCTGAGAGGATTTCTCATTCTTTTTCAAGCCAAAATAGCAATGTGTGTATACATGTTATGTTTGTTTATCCATTCACTTGTTGATTAGATATGCCCATCATTGGTTGACTAACCTTTTTTAACTTTGTATTTCTTAGGGTAAAACTTCTCACGGTATAATAGGCAAGCACTTGAACATTCTTCTGATTGACAAGAAAGTTTCCATACTCTTCACTACCATCAGTAGGCCAGTACTGGTCACATTTTCTCTGCAAGAAAGAAAAATGGTGACAGTTCCATATTTAAAATGCTCTATGAAAAAGTTACCCCTGAAATCAGTGACACTGACAGGAATGGACTCGCTCACACTTCTGAATATTGTCTCTCCTTTCTAAGTGGCTGCAAGTTAGTTGAAAAAAAGAGCGTGAATAAAAATATAAACCCAAAGAACCTTGAGATGACCTAGTCCTAGCTTTCTTCTTTCACACAAGGAAATCGAGACCAAATGTCCAAAATTGCTATGGAGCCAGCACCTAAACATAAGCCGCATGAATTAAAATGCATTTCACACTTCACTACTTTTCAATGGGTCCCTTTACTTTTCCTAAGTTTGATGAAAGTGCTGAAGAAGCAGATTGTTTGGTTCATGGTAGAACTTTTGACCTACGATGCCTGAAGTTTCCTTTAGCGGTCATACATAGTATAAGAAGTCTCAATTACAGTTCACAACTTTCCCTGCTCTCCAATGATGATGACATTAAAACCAGTTGGACAAAAATCTAACTAATGCTGTTGAGCATTTATCAAAGTAGAAGTCTTACATACCCTTCCTTTCTCAACAAGGTTGGTTATCATGACAATAACTTCCACGTTATGCTCCCAAATCATTCTCCAGAAGTCTTCAGCTGTGGATTTCAGAGGACCTTGGGCAGCTATGTAAGCCTTTGGTCTGTTGTAACCCTGGAGAAGCAAATAGCAAGTACTTCTTAGTATCCTCATTAGATACTTAGTACTTAAAATGTACAATACTCAAAGTTCCAAGGTTGGCATCCTTTTACTTCTACGACAGAACACTATAAAAATAAATGTGCAAAGCTGCAGAAATTTGATAACACTGGCAAAGAAAATAATTTTTCCTTAAGAGTAATATTTTTAAAATAAAAATATTTAGTAGGCAGAGCTTTGGCACATAGTTCTCTGAGTTTTTCCATTTACTGTGTTTCAAGCTGGATCCTTAATTTCAAGCAGTGGACTCCATTGTCTATAGCAGGTAAGAAACTTCTAGAGCTGTGACTTCTTTCCTCTCTTTGATGGCACTGGGTAGAGTTGAGCATTCATAGCTTTCCTTTAATGAGCACCCGTTGTTGGATGAGATGCTTTACAAACACTAACCTAATCCTCCATCTATGTCAGCTTGGAGCATGCTCCCTTATTGGGAGATGAGAATACCGAAGCTCAGAGCAGCCCAGTGACTTTCCAAGGTCCCATTGCTTGAAGTGACAGACGTCTCATTCAAAACCAGCTGCACCACCAAGGCCTCCATTCCTTTTAGCATATGTATTACTTTATGTAAACACAAGAGGTGACTATTCAAAATAAACATGATTTATAAGGGTAAAGTCTCTTGCATGTAGCACCAACACCATAGCCATGTGAAACATTATTTACTGCTGGTTTGTGTTTCACATCACACAGGCACATATACAGCCTCATGACAGGATAAATTTAGGATCTGATACAGTGTCCATAAACATTCAAATGAAACATGCTTACATCAACATAATTGGCATTGATATAATCGGTCAGTTTTCCATCCTTTTCAGCAAGTTGTGCAAGCTTAACCCTGCTATGATCATCTGAAATAAAAAATATGTTTTATTAATACATAGACTATTTCTTTTCTTGATAAATGTCATCTGTATCTGTATACAATTGTATAGTTCGTGCATTTATAATCAACACAAATCATTTACTTGAAAAGGGTAATGAGACGATCAAAATAAAGACAAAGAGCAAGAACTTCTGTTCCTCAGAAATTTTCTGATATAGCATGTAAGATAAGAAGAAGGCACAATATATCCAAAAAATCACATCCAGGTATCAAGAGAGGTATACCATTCCATGGGGGATATGATGACAGAAAGTGCCTGGGTGTGTGGGATTACCACAAAAGTTTTCACAGTGTTTGGAATCTGAAGTTGACAACGTGGATGGGTTTTTTAAATGATACTAAGGGCTGTGAAGAGTGAAGAGCTGTTCAACAAGAAAGAGGAGTGATGGGAGCCCCAAAAGGGTATGGAAGAATGACAGCTCACAGGGTCTGCACGGGAGGCTGCTGGAGGAAGAGGAAGAAGAGACGGCAGAAGGAGGACCCTCGTGCACTTCTGTGAAGAGTTACAACAAACAGCTCTTTCAAGAGAAAAGTTCTGAAGAAAAACCCTTATAAAGGAGACGAAGGACAGGTGTCCAGAGGCAGACCTAGCACTGTCAATCAAAAATGAAATAAAGATTCTAAGATTAACTTCAGTTTTACCGAAACTACTTGCAGAAGATATATAATGAGAAAGGTATTAGTAAAAGGAAACTGCATAGGTTTATTGGGCATATCCTTCTTTCCAAGGACGAGGACGTGAGCACAGACAAAATCATGTGAAGCCACAGGAATACATCTCTTAATGTACTCTGGTATATTAAAAGATTTCTGATAATTACATGACACATTGGTACAAGGTACTTACAAAGAGAAAGGCTTATAACAATGAGAAGGTGGGTCTGAAGGCTAGGTTGACCTATTTATATGTTGATTTTAATAGTTTTAGAACTTCTGAATTGCTTTACTTCATCTTTTGAAGAGAAGAGGATAATTTAAAAGAAGAGTGCCATTCTGCAGGCTTTGAACAAGAATGGGTCCAAAAATTTAAACAGCCTTGCTGGAAGGATGTGGTCAATCTAAGCTAGCTTCCACTGAATACATGGGGAAGGACATGAATGTTTTTTTCTATTGGAAGGAGGAGGGGAGCATGAAGATAGATTTTAAGAGATGTAGGGGAATATCAAACAAATAAAGAGAAAGCAAGTGTAGACATGAGGTGCAATAAGAAGATGAAAAATAGGATGATTTCAAAGGAAATTTTCAAACAATCACACTAGTGAAAACCCACATAGTTTTCCGTGAGGAAGAAGAGAACAGCTTAGGAAACAAAAGGAGAGAAGGAATAGAAAGAGGGACTTTAAATCCTTTACAAGATCCCAGGAAGAATGCTAAGAAAGGGAGAAGTAAGGTAGGAGGAAAAAACGTCTAAAAACAATTTCATTTGGTTGGTAAATTGTCACATAATTAAGTAACCATTTTATGCAAATAGGACTATGGAACGGAAATAATGATAGAAACTACAAGAAATGGTGTATGGCTCATGATAGCTAAAGAGAGGATAGGATTAAAACTGGAGCTTGGAAAGGTCTGACATGGATGGAGGTAGATTTTCTTAGGAAATGACATTTTGAATTGTGCATATTTGTGTAGCTACTTCAAGGTAATAAAATAACATTAAAATGAATAAATCTGGGGTTTGTTGAGTAAAGGATAAACTTACAAGCAACAATATTGATGTATCGGTTCTTATGCTTGTTATCTGGATGGTTTGAGCTGTCGGCTGTGATACCTAAGTCAACAGTACAGCTCTGTACTTCCTGTAAAAATAATGTAAGAGTCCCCTTTTAACACATATTATTTCAAACAAAGTGTCTTAAAATATAATAAGGAAGATAAAACAAAATAGTCTATCAAAATTATTTTATTTTACATGTTACAACTAGTTCTTGGCTAAAAGAAAATGCAGTGAAATAATGCCTTACCTGGTAAAACTCTTTCAGTGTCTAATGAGGGGAATGAATGCCAAAAAAGTAAAGAAATCAAATTCCACAGCACACGACAAATGAGAAAAAAAAGCGTTCATATTAGGTTTACAATGGAAAACTATGATCATGCAATAAATACAATTGTCACATACTAACAAAACAGAATGTTTCAAACAGTTGCATGCAAATTGAAATGTCTAACAATCTAGGACCTAAAATTATGTATAAGAAGAAAAATAACACTTTTAAAAGGGACATGAATATGATGAATTTTTAAACATAGATGAGAACTAAGTATTTGAAAATAAATTTTGTTATAATAATTGCTTTTGCCAATCTACAAATGTTTTATTTGTAAAATATACCACTATTTGAGACTATGAATCAATGATAATTTTTCTGGCTCTTTGTTTCTGAGGTTACTTTAAAGAGTAAATACCTTCTTTATTAGGTGGCTTGAAATAAATTTAGGTTGGTCAATGCATTAAAAATTTCCTGAAACTTTTGAAATAATATGTACTGTCATTTTGGAACAAAACTTAGCCTTATTTTCTGTACAATTAGTTAATGGAGCACTCTTGTTTAAATTTTAATAGGTGTATAAAATTATTTCTATGAATTTCTAATAAAATGAATTAAAGTGGTTTTCAGAGATGTTTCCTTTCTAAATGTACTAGCTTGAAACTTACAATTAATTGGTATCACAATAATGAAATGAGTTTTATGCCTTCTGGAGAAAAATATATAAACTAAATATGAATCTGATTCATTAGCAAATGGCCCACCCTCTCTCTAAACAAACTTTTAGGGTATCTTTTGAAATAAGTCATTCTGAATAATTGAAATATCTAATGTATTGAACCACTTAAAAGATGTAGCCTCATTAGTGATTAAGCTAATTATTAAATTAATGAACAGTTTTCTTAGACCAGATGGAGTTGAAAGAAAATGGAATTTAGAAAAATCTTTGAGTGAAAATGTGAGGTTATTTCATTAATTTCATTACTATGGACTTTTAATATTCACAATGACTTTTTTGTTGTTGTTGGTTGTGGGGCTTGAACTTTGGGCCTGTGAGTTGTCCCTGAGCTCTTCAGCTCAAGGCTAGCACTCTACCACTTAAGCCATAGCACTATTTCCAGTTTTCTGGTGGTTAATTGGAGATAAGAGTCTTGGACTTTCCTTCCCTGGGCTAGCTTTGAACCTCGATTCTCAGATCTCAGCCTCCTGAGTCGCCTGGCTCACAATGATTTTGTAATTGTAAGAACAGTGATCAGGGGCTCAGGGGCTGGGGATATGGCCTAGTGGCAAGAGTGCTTGCCTCGTATACATGAAGCCCTGGGCTCAATTCTCCAGCACCACATATACAGAAAACGGCCAGAAGTGGTGCTGTGGCTTAAGTGGCAAAGTGCTAGCCTTGAGCAAAAAGAAGCCAGGGACAGTGCTCAGGCCCTGAGTCCAAGCCCCAGGACTGGCCAAAATAGATAAATAAATAAATAAATAAATAAATAAATAAAATAAAAAGAACAGTGATCAGCCTATGGGTATACACTGGTACCAATTTGATTATAAAATTAAAAAAATTACTACTTAGATATTTTTCTTTTGCATTTAGGATATAATATTCATCACTGATGTGTTATTCCTACTCCAATCACAGTTTTGCTGGATGTGAACCTGAGACTTTTCCATATGTTAACATCATAGGTAAATTTAAACTTACACTGAAATTAGTATGAGGCCACATTATATCACCAGACATCTCTAGATTATGATAAAATAATGTTTTAAACACATGACTCTTCATATTATTTCATAATCCACATTTATTGCTTTTGATTTCTTAAAGCTTCCTAATCTATGAATGTTCCTTTCCTTACCCATGTTTTGATAGATGTGTCAGCTGGGAAGTAAATTGCTGGGGGCCATGAGGAATATAGATCAGCAGAAAGTGACTCCTGTACCCCAAGATCAAGATCAGAGTTTGATCTTGATCATGAAGTATGCAAATTATTTGGGAACAGAGTGAGGGAGATACAGAAAAACAATGAGACCACCACCAACAGCAAAGCATTGCTACAGTGTGATGCTTTCTAGAGGGGTGGCCAAAGGGGTGGCTGACAATTGGCTGATGAGAAAGATAATAGAGAAAGGGCAGGAAGTTTAAAATTTCAGAATTAACTTTAGGTCCCAGCCCTGCTGTATATCAGTTGTTAATAAATTTGGACAATGTTTAATTTCATTGGTCATATAAATAGAAATAATAACAAGGAACTCCTAGAGTTACGTGAAAGTTGGCTATGAAAGCATTTGATAAGTGCCACATTAGCTGTGCTCTTCAAGGACTGTTATTACTAATTTTGGGCTCATAACACTATTTTATCCTTTTTATTTTTTTTAATTTTTTTTATTTTTTGCCAGTCCTGGGCCTTGGACTCAGGGCCTGAGCACTGTCCCTGGCTTCTTTTTGCTCAAGGCTAGCACTCTGCCACTTGAGTCACAGCGCCACTTCTGGCCATTTTCTGTATACGTGGTGCTGGGGAATCGAACCCAGGGCCTCATGTATATGAAGCAGGCACTCTTGCCACTAGGCCATATCCCCAGCCCCCTTTTTATTTTTTGATATTTTAATTATTGTCAAGCACTTGTACCTAAGACTTGCCATTTAGCAAAGCAGTTTATGATACAGTCCATCTTGATCAATGTCATCCCTTTCAACATTCTCACCCATCCTTCCCAACTCACCCCTTCCCTTACTTTTCTTAATTTTGTTGGAAATCCATTGAATTTTAGCCTATGTTCTTTCCCACTTGTTATTATTCTTCCTGTCAACTATGAGGAATTTGCAGTTAATTTCTCTAACCCTTCTAAGAGTATTTAGTAGAGTATCTAATATTTCTAAAAATATTTCACTGGTTATAAAGTTCCATTGCTTTTTTAGATATGCAAATTTTTTAGAAGATGATGTGATATTATTCTGCCTAAAAAGTTATCTAAATGCTTTTGTGTTTACATTAATGTAATACTTACAATTAATGATTTGTATGCAGTTTAGCTGGAAATCATGAAGTTTAGTAGTTTAGTACAATTTATTTAATTTAGAAAAGTACAAGTGTTATAAGTTCAGTGTTGTTATTTCAATTTTTTTTTAAAGGACAGGGATCTGCACTTAAGGGGAGAAAATTAACATTTTTGTTTTTGCTTCTATTAGTACAAGTTGGCTTTGTGCTAGAAAATTAAAAACAATTTTCTACATTTGATGGTAACTACAACACATCACCTAAACATATATTACAGAACTAATGTTTTCCCTAGAAAGAAAGCACTTCTGTTTTTAAATCAAGGCATAGTTTATTACTGAATCTCTTCTACTGACAACTGGCTACATTATTTAGAACATATATATTGAAATCATACCTCAAATTCTTCAGTAAACCCATTACTTGCATGTAAATCTGCAACATGCTTTGGAAAGTGTTTTATTGGTATTGCTCCAACATCATCTAAGTGAATAAAAAGTGGAGTGAGGAAAAAATATCAGAAATAAATGTGTCCTTCCTTTATAAAGTACCTTACAAACAGATGTCACATTTAAATTACTGTTATGATGCCAACTAAGTATCATTGTTCAGTTGGTAAGCAACGATTGCCGATCTTTTGTGTATTTGTTATCATTCCCAAACTGCATTTTGGAAATCTGATTTGATAAAAAAAAAATCTCTTTTCTGTCTATGAAGGGATTGTAATGTCCAGCCTCAGGCTAAAAAGAAATTGCTAATTGGTCTGGCCTAGTCAAGACAACCACAAGCCTGATATGAAATGCAAAAATCTAGGAGATTTTTTCTTCAAAGTAGAATTTAGTAAGTCTATCATTGTAATTGATGTTATCAATAGCCAAATGTCTACTGACAGAAACAATGGTTCTCCATCCCAATGAAAAAATAATTTATTTTCAGTATAAATGTATAAATATCACCAAAGTATCTTTTCTTACTAATGCATCCTACTTCATCTTCAGCAATTTTGTTTCACATGCATGAATATGCCATGTAAATTCTGGGGGAAAAGAATGCCAAAATAGTCTATTAATTTTACTGCCACGCAATTTTGGCTTTATACAATTGCACAGATTTTGTGTTTTATAGTGAAGTAGTCAGATGTTTAAATTTGAAAGCAGTTTTTTTCATTTTCTCTATAAATAATAAAAATATTTATATGCAGAATATTCATTAAGAATGATGTCATGAAACCTTTGGGACCTCTTCATCTGTAAAGTTTCAAAAATTCTAACTTGACAATATGCTATATAAAGAGAGTAAGTGGATCTGTTAACTGATTGTGAGTAAACTCTTTTAACTAGCCTAGTATTTTTTCCTTATTCTTTTCCTGAAAAGACTTTCTGAGAGTAAACATATAACTAGTTCACAGTATGCAATTTCACAAATGTTTTTTTCTGACAAAGAAACATCAAACACATTTCACTAGACACAGTTATTTACATCAACAGATGTTCAGTATTTAGGCCATCTAAGAATTTTAAGCTTCAGTTACCAAGAAATTTGTTGACTGAAAAAAAATTAGAATCCATCTGTTCTCTTTTAGGTGAATGGAGCTGAATACTAAAATTGAATTAGCTAAGAAACACTAGACAAAGGTGTAATTCTACCTTCACACCCACAGAAAGACATTGCCTATAAGTTACACACACACACACACACACACACACACACACCAACAGAAATTATGTGTCACATATAAATCCCTAGTTGTACTGCGTGTCCTTCAAAAGCACTAACATCATCCTGAACAGCTAATAGCTTTTCACAGGCAGGTTAAGTTTGTATCTACTGTTGGTATTTTACTAATTCATTTTTGTTAACTGGTCTGAAAGTAAGACTATTTCCTGATTTTTTTCCAAGCGAGGTCAGTTGGTGAAAAGTGCATCATTAAGAGCTGAATGAGTGGAAAGAGAGGTTGTAGACCACTCTTCTGATATGGCAAGGAGAGTTTCTGGAATTCCAGAATAAGAACCTGATTTTGAATTATTGACCCGAATAATTATTCATAATTAACTCTGTTAGGACTTTGCTAATATTAAGAGTTGGTTTGCATTCTGATGTTGATGGCATGTATAAAAGAGATAAGTTTGAAAAGAAAGCAAAATTTAACAGATAATTGAAAGCTATCAGTCTCAAATTCCAAAAAAATTAATAAAAATCAAACTGTACCAAAATAAATGTGTATGTTTATGTTATTTGTTTTTGGCAATACTGGGGTTTGAACTCCAGGTATCAGGTTTGCTAGGCAGGTCCTCTTCCACTTGAGCTATGCCTCCGGCCCAATGTGTGGTATTTTAAGATAAACTTGAATAACTTATGACAGTGGTTGTCAAGGACATGGAGTTGATGAAAGAAAAAAAAAAAGCAAAAAACAAATTCCTGAATTTATAAAGCACAAAAATTTAAAAAAGTTAATTGACTTGGTATAACATAAAAATATAATGTATGAGTAGACAAAAAACATGAAGAAAGCTTTTTATATTTTTAGCCATGATATTTTAGAAGATAATATAATATAGAATCTGAACCTCTTGTGATAATTTTTATCAAACCAAACAGTCGAGATTTTTTTTTCACAGTTTACTTGCTTTGGTGCCTCCTAAGGCCTGACCTTATTCTCTATCCTCCAGTAGTTCTTCCACAATTTACAGTTTTCTGGAAAGCTTCTTATTCTTTTATATTTATATTGAGATGTCAGAAGATGTTAAATAGATGTAGTCAGTAATAATTTATACAGAGAATGCTAGGGTCAATGCTCAATTAGAATGACTCTAATCATTCATACTTGTTGCCAAGCAAAATGGTGATAAAGTATTCAGTAGTTTCTCAGACCCAATTAATTGTTCCATGTAAAAATTTCATGCAAACATACATGATTTGTGCTTATGCTTTTCTGATCCATCACTCTCATCACCATTTTCTTTCTCATAGATTTAAGAAACCTTTTCTTAACCACCAATAAAAGCAATCAGAAGGAAGCTAAGTTTTAATGTAGGTTTTATTATTTTTCCCTATCCACATGAATTGCATTGATTTATTCTGATTTGTGTTGCTTAGTAATAGAAATAAGTTGTAGTAATAGAAATAAGTGGAAGCCAGCACTAATTTAAAATGTTATTTCTTGTAATAACTGTTTGCTTTTAACATAGTCCAAGTGAGCTATTACATACTCTTTCCCCCATTTTCTGTATGCTTAAAATGTTCAAAATGAATAAGAACAGGATATAAATCCAGATACCTAAAACATTTTCATATAAACATTACAAAACACAAGTATTTTGTGTTTTGTATAGCAATGGTATATATGCACTACTACAATAAACCAAACCTTCTGTATTTACTAGATACTCATGATCACACTTTAAGCCATTACCTGAAATTGGAAAGACAGGTGTTGGTGGTGTGGATATTACTCGAGGGGATGTGCTATCCTCTAAATAAAAGTGTGCAGTCTGGAAGCATTTTCTGGAATGAAAAGAAAGCATTTTGTATGACTAGCTGCACAGATACTCAGATGATATCTGAACTTTTCAAAAATTATGAAGGAAATAGCCAGATTAAAACAAAAGAGTGGGTCTTCATCAATTTTGAGAAAACACAAGATACTAAAGAATGTGACAATCTGCATGTTTAGCCCACTTTTATGAACCAGATGCAGAATAGCAATCAGCTACCAGACACGCCGAGAGCAGAAATAGATAGCATTTGAAAGCAAGTGGTAGGTACCACACCTCCCTCCTCAGTGAGATGCTTTCCTATCGTGCCATATACCAAAGGGTCTTGCCACCTTGTACAGTACCACAGTGGAAAAGAAAGGACAGGCACAGCCCCTTTCACTTGGTGCCTGTGGCTTTTAATGGCATATTGAGCTGCTAGTAAAGGGGAGAAGCCATGACTCTTAAGAAGTGAAATGACACCATGATAGCTACAGTGGTGGCACTATGTTGAGGAATGCTCTCTACGGAATGATAATGCAGCAGTGACAGAACTTGAAGATAATGAACAGACAAAGTCAGGGGTGATTTTATTTCCAACAGATGCCAGCACTGTTGATGAGCATTTTGAAAAATGAATGTATTTGGAATCAGTGACAGCTATGACCTACAGAGGCACCTGAATGTATTTTTCATTCTGATAATAAGAGTAACATCTGGTAAGCATACACTACCAACTATTGAGGACAGTGAAGAATCAAATGCTGCTATAAAGTAATACAAGCATTCCTCATTTAAGAAATCTGGATAATTAAAACTGTTAATGACCCTCTTTGATGTGAGATGTTTAATTTATTTACAGTGGTTAAGTTTCAGCACAAAAATCTGAGTGAAAAATGCCAATCTCACTGGCACTTAAATGCTTCAAGTTATTCATCCAACTGAGTTATAACTTACTTATCCTAAATAACTTTTTTCTTACATAATAACCTCCTGAATCTTCACATTTCTCCATTTTAGAACTTTTCCTTGGATAGATTTATTGAATGGCTCCCCACTGCAATTACAGTACTATTCAGTTATTGTAGCAAGAGATTTAAGCTCCTCCATGACTTAGCCAGCACCAGTTTCTGTGATTCCATCCCCTAGGGCTCTTAAGCCCAGCACGCTCCAGACCACCCTGTTCTCTCCTTCTCCCTCAAAGAATTTCTGTGCATATCATTTCAGGGCCTTGGTTCTTGCTGCTTCTTATTCCCACCTGCTTCCTGCCCCTCATTTTTGCACTGGCATAAATCCTTCTTCCTCTGAGTCCTTGAGACCATGCTAGTTAAAAGTGTCAGTCCATCTTGAAAAGTCATAAAAAAAATCCCAGTGAATGTCCACATAAGTGAACTCAGATCATCCAGAAACAATAAAGGTAGCTTAACTTATCTGTGCACCCATGCTTAGCATGTTCTGATACAAGGATAAGGAAATAATGATAAGGATTTGGCACATAATTTTAACATCACAGAAATAAAGTCATGCTGACAGCTCTAAAATGTCATCACCTAAAGCAAGTGAAATTTTTTCTTAGTGAATCTTAAAAGTTGTGATATAAAATGCCATACAGGACTTAGTGCACTTCAAGCTGCGACAAGAATGTCCTTATCTAACATCACTGACATATAGTTTAGGTTCAGTGTCATATCTTTGGAGAAAAGAAGCTCACTTTTCAATGCCATTTTTAGTTGCTCTTTATTAGCTTCTTCTACTAAATCAAAATGCATTCCTTTCTGCAACACTTAAAAATGGGACACAAAGAGCAAGGTTATTAGTGTTGTTGGTATTTATCTCCTTTTCCTTTCCAGGTGGGTTCACTTACTAGTTCTAGTTTTATAGTTCATAGATTTTTTTTTTTTTGTTTAGAACGCATGATTTTCTAATAACTCTTTGTTTGGTGTTGTTGGTCATGGAGCTTGAACTCAGGCTGTGGGTTCTGTCCCTGAGCTTATTCACTCAAGGCTAGTGCTCTACCACCTTGAGCCACACCTATGGTTCCACTTCCGGTTTTCTGGTGGCTAATTGGAGATAAGAGTCTCATGGACTTTCTTGCCTGGGCTAGCTTTGAACCAGGATCTCAGATCTCAGCCTCTTGAGTAGCTAGGATTATAGGCACGAGCCTTCAGTGCCCTGTTAAACTCTTCTTACAACGTTCCAATATCTAAACAGGATAAGCAGTGCTTAATGTGTTTTAATCTTTTCCTTTAAGTTTGTGCTCCAGTTACATGAACAGGTGGTAGATAGTTGAGTCTTCTTTGTTCTCTCCTCAGTATCTATCGTCTCTGCTTTAAACATGGCACTCCTTTTGACCAAAATGCCATACAAATACCACCCTCCTCCAGAACATCTGAGGCACTGTTAGTGTGAAACAGCTTCCTGTTTCCTAAGCAGACACTGAGTTCAAGACAGAATTCATAGCTGGCATTGGTGACACACACCTGTAACCCTCGCTACTGAGGAGGTTGAGATCTGAGAATCGTGGCTGAAAGCCATCCCAAGAAGGAGAGCATATGAAACTCTTATTTCCAATGAACTACTCAGGAAAACAAAAATCTGGAAATGCCACTCTCCAGAGGTAGAGTGCTACCCTTGAGCGTAAAGAGGCTCAGGGACAATGACCAAACCCTAAGTTCAAGCACCAGGAATGGGAAAATAAAATAAAAATAGCGAATTAATATTGTTTTTCTTGCATTTCACCCAGCAAAACCAACTGCATCCATGGAAATTTCTTTTTTTTTTATAATGCTTTTGATAATGTGATATTTTGTTGACTATAACTTTGGGAATTTTTTAATGTCCTAACTTTTAAAAAAGATCAAAACATTTGCTTTGTTCCCTTAAAAATACTTGAAAACCTTCCCTGATGAAGTTGTTTTGCCTCTTAGGAACTTATGGTTTGGCTCATGTAAATTATACCTTAAAACATCTGGAAAACAATTTCAAGACACATTATTTACTGTATGACAAGACTCAGGCTCCATAGTCCATCTGTTGTGAATAAGCAGTGAACGCCTTCACGTGTATGTGCTAAGTGTTGATAACCGTGTCTCTTGCTAATTATCACTCAGCAATGATGAAAAAAGTGATGACTGTTTCAAACTTGTAGACATAGGTCCTATCAATCACTGGTAATCTGATTATTTAATTTACACCTTTTTTTCACAGTAAGTATTTAGAATCAGAAGCTGGAAGTATGTCATTATTATCCCATTTCTCAATATCTTTACATAGAAATGAAACAATATTCAGCATGCTCTGTTCATCCACAGGTCCTATAAGTAAGTTCTTACTGAAAACTTTAAGATGACCCACAGAGTCAACTCAAATGGCAGAGGGGATTAATCCATAGTCAAATAAAGGCTATGCTCAGGGTCATGAGACAAATTCAAGACAGAACCAGAAAAAGGACCCAGAATAGACCCAGATATTTTCACCTCTGTTTTTTTTTTTCTACCAAAGATTGCTTTATTAGGATTTCTATGAAATAATGGGTGACATTTTGCGTTAGACAAATTAGACACAAAAGATGATTTGTTCTGCCATTTTGCTATTATTATTCCTTAAAACCCCAAAACTTGTATCCTAATTTTGTTGATGACAAATGTAAGAGCTGAATTCTCATCTCTCAATTCTATGCCATTGATCAACTGGTTTATTTTTATGCTATTATCAGACTCTCTTTTCTACCATAGCTTGACTATTGTAGCTAGCTTTGAAATCAGAAAACAAGAATCATTCAGAAAAAAAATCTTAGAAGAAAATTTAGAAGTAAGCCTTTATGGCTTTATATTTTAAGCAGCACCTTCTTGGAGATGATACCAAAAGCATAAGCAATGATAGAAAAATAGATGAATTGGACTATGTCAATATTGAAAATGAATATTTTAAAAGCTGCCAATATGGGAGACCCAAGTGTCTCTATGTGCAGAAATGTTACACACACATTGGAAAACAATAATTGCTAATCAGATAACTGGTAAAGGATTTGCTTCTGACATATATAAACACTTTCAGCTCCCTGAGTGTCTTCTACACACATGAAAAACTATTCAACATTGGTTATAGGGAAATACTAAAATACATTTGAAAACAACTGCATTGTATACTTCAAAGAGGTTAATTTTATGAAAAATTAATTTTGTTTCTTTAAATCTTTTCTTTTTCTTTTTTGTCAATTGTGGTGCTTGAACTCTGGGCTCGGGCGCTGTCCCTGAGTAATTTGGCTCAAAGCTAGCACTCTATCACTTGAGCCACAACTCCACTTTTGGATTTTGTATGAGTCCTTGGATCTAAGTCACTAGACAGATTAAAGGTAGGATTACAGGAGTGAGCCACTAACACCCAGCCTCACAAGGCTGATGTCCCTAAGCTAAATGAAAAGCTTTGGAAGGAAACTCAGATTAGACAATAACCAGCAATCATGAAAAATGTGCTGAGAATTTGAATAAAATGAATCTGGTGTGAAGTGGGGAGAATAAAAAAATGAACGCTTACTGAAGAAATGTATATTGATTGCGTACCATGTGCAAAGCACTCTGGACCACAGTAGGAAGGAGCTTGGGATCTGTTTTAAACAAAACTGAGTTGTAACCCATGTAACATAACAAAAACATGATTTATTTTCCATTCCCTGAAGTCCACTCTGTTCTGTAAAGGAAGTCAGGCATGAAATGAAGTTGGCTATGAGAGCATTTTGCGATAGCCAACCAACATGAGAGTTTAGACAGCTACATCCTATAAGCTTTACTGACACACTCAGCTCCTTTCTGTTTCCAGTGTACCACTGCCTGGGTTGCCCCTTTTCTTGGTCCTTACTTCCTGAATCCTCTGCCACATCAGGCCTGCTCATTCTGGCCTCCCATGATCCTTTGTTTCCTGACCACTCAGTATTAGATTTTAGCTACCATATATTTAGGCTTGCATCATATTTCAGAGAAAATTATTTGCCTTTACAAATTATGAATGTCTTAAAAGCAGGTGTTCATTTGTTCATTTTTTGGCATTTTAGATAATACCAGACACTATGCAAATTGTCAATAAATAAAAGATATTTGGGGGGAAAATGTAGGAAAATACATTTTAGAGTAACAAAGAGTAGTGATAGGAATTTCTATCATGATGCTGCTAGGCAAAAAGGAATTCCTCATAGATCCTCTGAACAAATTCTTACTTAAAGCAAATGTACAATGTACTAAGCTGTGCTTTTTCACTAACAGAAATGAATCCTTGTATCATCATAAAACCTGTTTTCCAACAGAAAATTTTATGCCTTACATTTATTGTATACCTACTGCATCTACCAATTAATTGTGTGGTCTGCTTGCTATAGGCAGGAAAGTTATGATGGGTGTGATTATCCTTGTCCTTTAAATGTTTCAATAAATTACTGATGGCATCTTCAATGTTATAGTCATCAACTTTATTCCTTACATATCTTTATATGTTAATTGTTATAGTTTTACTTTGGTAAATAGGTTATAAGTTTCATAACTACTCACAGTTGACTTTTTTCTTATACAAACTCACTGTTATTAAAAATATTTTTATTGTATCAAAATTATGCTTTCTTAAGTAATAACTTTGGGGATCATGGCAGCTGGTGAAAAGCAGAGATTTATGTTAAGTGACATGACAACGTGTAATTAGATGAATATGAAAGTAAAGCTGTCAAAAAACCTTATTAAATATTAACTAATGTCAAAGTTCTTTCATTTTCCTCACAATTCTTTGATTAAAGCACAACAACAATCAACTCACTTACTATTGTGCCTTTGTTGTTATCTGAATAAATTAATGACAGGACTCATGTTTTGAATACGCTTTGTATATCTTTCAGTTGAAATATGGCTTACATCTCAGTTCCATAAGTTAAAATTTCCCAAACAAACATTCAACTTACCTCCAGTAGATGAGAATACCAACAAGAACCACTAGACAGATAAAAGTCAGGGCTGACACGATCACAAGAGGTATAACCGCCTTCTTCTCAGACTCCAACCCCTCAGCTAGACCAATACGAGACTCATGGCTACTATTACTGGCTTCTGTAGTCAGAGAAAATTGAGAGAGTTGACATTTAACAGGAAGGCAAAGTCACAACACTGTTCTATTGACTTATTGCAACCTTCATTGTTACTTACCTTTAAAATTTTACTTCTTGATGCAAAGAATGTCTATGATTACAAGCTTATTTAAGTAAAAGTTTGAAAAGTAAAGTAGATTATTAGAGCTAAGAAAAATACCAAGACCCAGACCCAAGAGAAACTGGGAAAAGTAGAGTGGTCATGGCAAGAGGTGAGGATAAAATTGCCTGGAAAAGCTTGTTGAAAGAAGTATTTAATACGGAACTATTAAAATCAGGAAACCAGCCAGTTAATAAAAAAGCTGAGCAGGAAAAACAATGCTACTTACTGAGTCACCATATATAGTCTTGATTTTTCTAAAATTAATTTTAATACAGTTATTTTTAACTCTTCAATTAGGTAAATCATTTATAGCATTAGATAATTTCATGAAGAAAGATAATCATAGAATAATACTTTATACATTAAGATATCCTTTCAATCCAGCAAATTATTATAATTTAAAATACAAGTTAGTCTTTAGTGTTGTTGTGAATATTTTTCTTATGATTTTTTCTATCATAAACAAAGTATATTGTATGTTTATTAAAGGCCTATGTGTATACTTATTTATTTTCAAATATCTAGGTGCAATAATTTAAAAGAAATCTGAATATATCCCCTGGGTTAATTTTTTCTTAAGTAGCAAATGACTATTGTATGACCAGTCAAGCAAATTACACTGTAATTTTGAAAATCACTATGACATTTCAAGTTGTTAAAATCAGGTGCGTAACTCAATGTTGGTGGCTAGTTGCAGTCAATCCCCCTGCTTGGAGGCGTGTTCAGTGGGCAGCTGACAGAATAGTACATGAGAACAGTTCTACTATGCTCTGCTGAAATTGCTGCTGCAAAAGAAGAGTCTTGTCTGCAACCTGTACAAGATCTGGGATAACTATGTTCAAGTTCTTCATTGAAGTCTACATGCTTTCTATACTTGGCACATCTGATATAGTGCTGAAATACGTCTAGCAGGAAGTTTAAGATTTATTGTAACAGCTTCTGTCTGTAACTAGGGAGAATGACAGTTAGGGCACAGGGTTTAATCGACTCATAGAGCAAACATATAGAAGGAATCTAAGTGTCACACACATTTCCACAACTGTTTGTTCTTATAATTATGAATGTATTTTTTCAGGAAAAAAGTAGAATCTGATGATGTGACCTTAAAAAAATCACAAAATTATATAGGAAGGAAGATTTATGTCCAATGACACTTGTACATAGTTAATAGTTTTTTGAGAAAAGCAAAGATTCTATTTTTGTGAGGGTATTTATAGGCTCTCAATATTACATGTGGTGTGGAGATTCATCCAGACACTGACATGCACTGATGGTAAATGCAAGGAACATTTTCTTATGAAACTTAAAAAGGAAAATCATTTTACTCATGACTGTCTTCATGCTTTTCCTATCCTAACAATCTCATCAGAAAAGTATTTTGTGTTAATAACTCATATTGATGCTTAGTAATGTCTTCGGTGTCCAGCAATTACAAGCAATGGTTCATATTGTTAACTGGTACTAGAAACAGTGCGAATGTTGGGCTCCCAGCACACTAAATCTTCAGAATCAGATACACAAAAGCCCATGATGTAGGTCAATCTATGTACAAAATGAGCATATGTAAACACAAAGGTCTTTAATGATCATAAAAATTAATAGCAGTATATATACACACAAATATATAGGTATATGAGTATATGTATATACATATACACACATTTCATTTATATGAATGACATAGGTCTACATATATTGATATATAGATGTGGTGCATGTATATGCATGATATATGTGATCATATGTGCAACCCATATGAGATATATAACACAAAAATGCAATGTACTCTAAATATACATCACATTCATGTGCATGCACTACGTATGTTCACATATACATACACACCTGATCTATTTACTTTCATAAGTTCTCTAAGAGATGTGAAAGCTTTTCAATTGAGGAGTTAGTGTGATAATTTTATGGTATTAATATATTCTAAATCCTAGGTGGGTATTTAATTTTATTATATTTTTCAGTCATGGGGCTTGAACTCAAGGCCTGGGTGCTGTCCCTGAACTTTTTTGCTCAAGGCTAGCAGTCTACAACTTTGAGTCACAGTGCCACAGTGGGTAAATGGAGAGTCTCATGGACTTTTTTGTCCAGGCTGGCTTTGAACCACGATCCTCAGATCTCCGCCTCCAGCTAGGATTACAGGTATGAGCTACCAGTGCCCAGATCCTAGGTATTTTAAACAAGAGGGCATGTTACATGAAAACACAGATAATTGGCTAGTTGCTTCAATGAGGAACAACTAGTTGTCTTGATTTTATTTTTATTTAGTTAGGACTAAAATAGCTGCTTTTGTGTTATATTAGAGTAGTAGTGTATGTCAGTCACCTAAAGGAAAATAACAACTGGTATAAAATCAATACACAATATTATTATTTTAAAATATTGTTTGAGAATAAAATAATAGCCTTTAATGATTACAATTTAAATATAATACAGACCAGTAACATATGCCTATAGTCATAATTACTTGGAAAGCTGCCAACCAGAGGATCATGATTTGAGGTCAGCTGAGGCAGAAAAGTTCATGAGACACTTTCTCAACTCATATCTACAGGTGGTGGCATGTGCTTGTCATTCAAAGCTTTGTGGGAGCATGAGATTTGGAGGATCTTGTTTCAAAGCCAGTCTAAGGAAGAAAGAAGTCCTTAAAACTTTGTCTTGTGGGCGAGTGTGATCCCCAAAATAAGGAGAAGCCTAAATTATGCAGATTTCAGTCAGCAAGTCACTTAAAATAATCACTGAGAGACAGGGTAGATCCCTAGTAAGTATAAAAATCTTACTAGTTTAAAAAGCAATTAAATGATAAACACATTATTGTTCTTAAGCATTATTGTTCTCAAGTATTTTCTAAGATACAGACACAAACAACATGTTTCCAAGCTTAGTTTTATATTGACTTTTATGCACTCAGTATCAAAGAATCTAGTATGTTTCAGTCTGTACTACTTTATATGTTGAAAATTTCAATGTAAACCCTAGTTTTATATATCTTGCCAACTTTGTACATCTTAGAAATGTATCTTAAGCTACAAAATTCAGACTAAGGAGAGTGTTCAGTAAGGGGGTAGTATGGCTTTGATAGATATGGTTCATAAACAGTCAAGTATTTTTCCCTAGGCTTGTTTGGTCTTATTTACTTTGTTGATTATGTTACTTTATGATTCTTGATGTTGTATTCATCTGATTTCTCATTAGTGGGAGGACATAATCTTAACAGTTAAATAAATATAATTAGAGTATTGAAAAGAAATTGTTGTTTCAGTAAACAATTATAGATCTATATATATGCATATGTATTTACAATCTTCCCATTATAGCATAATCTTGTAGAATATATTGATATGTCATTATCTAGCACAAAAGACAGATGAACGGATTTCTGATAATTCATTTAAAAATAAATCTAGTAAAAATTCTGAAAAGAAGTACTGTAATTGAGGGTAGATTAACAATTCATGTGTGGCAACACTAAACACTATATTGTCCTACAAACTCAGTATTCATTCTCACGTATTGGAGTTTAAGTGTTTAATCTGAATGAGTAATGTTAAATGAATATCAAATCAGAATACAGAAGTGAAAACTTGTCTATCGAAATATATAACTTTTAATTGCTACACTGAAGAAAAAATACACAACTAATTCAAAGATGAAAATAACAAAGAAGAAAAATATCCTAATAATATCGGTCTATATTTAGAATCATAGTGATTCACTTTTATGCAATAAGAGTATAAGGTATTACATGAGATCATGTTTTGCGCTGTTAAGGTGAAAATGTTTAATTGTTAATTTAAAACATCTTATTATATAAAAGCAAGTTATGAATTCTTATCAACAGTTGGAGAAACTTATCTAGTATTTCATATGCTTAAGAAAATTAAACTTTCCATTTTGTTTTTACCTTCAGTACGTAAAGCATACATTGCTATCATATATGCTGGAAGTAATTTGTCCTAAGAAATATCTGGCTAATAACCCAATTTGCATAAAACACAGTAACAAATGAAATGCATTTCTACATAAAATGTTCTAGTGTTTTACATCTTGTCATACAAAGGCTATACATATTATGCATATAAATGACTATCATCTAAGAAAGGCAGAGAATAGGACACATTCAAGCACAAAGGAAAATGTGTTTTGTTGGTTTACACTGCCCTCTTTAGGCAACATTATGAGACTCAAAGGATGACAATTTTTTTAAAAACAGAATCTTTGTTTTAAACCTCTCCACTCCCTCTCAAAACTTAGCAATTATTTTTTTTCTTGAAAAAATAAACTGCCTAAGCTGAGGTGAATATGCCATGTCAAAGTCCGTCCCAAGGACAACAAGGGTGCTTTGATCAGACCTTCTAATTCCACAGAATTAGCTAATAACTAAAAATTTCAAAACAGTTTAGTATACCAAAAAGAA
This sequence comes from Perognathus longimembris pacificus, assembly GCF_023159225.1. Lineage (NCBI taxonomy): Eukaryota > Metazoa > Chordata > Mammalia > Rodentia > Heteromyidae > Perognathus > Perognathus longimembris. The sequence goes on along the minus strand of NC_063162.1, from coordinate 130,458,987 downwards.
ACCAGTATAAGAAAAACATAGCAAGCCCGTGTCATTGCTCCCACGCACAAATGGCAGCCTGTAGAATAACCATCGACAATCTATAAAATGTGCTTGTGAGTTTTGAAAAGAATGGAAGGATTGCAAACATGTCAAATATTAATTTCAAATTGTGAAATAAAATCCTAATTTTTTTAAAAAGCTACAAATTGACTTGCAGAAGGTTTTGATTAAAACAAAGATGACCTGGTGTTTTAACACCTCTATCTCCCCACAATCCTTCTATTTTAACCTTGCTAGCAAGAACATCACCATGTTTCATTCTATCCTTTCGGTCATAACTAACCTGCCTCTGAACTGTTGAACACTTCTGAGTGCCCACTAGTGACAGATGATGTGGAGGACCCAGGAGATCCAGGAGGGATTTCTGAGTCACCTGCTTCCAAGACCCCCTCAGCATCTGGGAAACTGAAATCTGTGGACGTCTCATTATCGTTAAGGCTATCTGAGGTACCTTGCCCTGATTCACTCTCTTCATCGCTTGCCAGAACTGCCCAAGCTTTACGTTCTGGGCTAAGAGGAAGTAGGGCTCTACCAGTCTGAATATCACTGTCTTCCTTGTCATCATTGTGCTGCTGGATTAGCGTATTTGTGGGTGGTGATATACCAGGACTTCTGTCCACACTAGTTTGACTGTCTGCCGTTACACCTGTGACTTTATTTCCTTCTTCAGAATTCAAAGAGAGGGAATATGTTATTGGGTCATTCTGATCCACAAGATCGCCATCCTGGATATCTGAGTCATTTGTTACCTTTTCCTGTGATTCTCTATAAGACAAGCATGACATACACTTATTGGTGGATAAGCCATCACTATCTCTGCCATCATCATAATCATCATTATCATCATCCTCATCACCATCTTCACCACCACCCACTAAATCAGCATCAGATCTGAGACTATGAATCAGCTTAAAAGTAGCTGTAGAAGGAAGCAGGAACTTGGTCGTGGCCATAGACCCATCTCTGCTGGGAGAAATAGCTGGAACAGAAATGTACCCATTCCTTAAAGGAACAGAACCATCAGCAGATACAAGCACGTCGGAAGCAACGGTTGGAATGCCAGAAAATACCTCCTCTGTCACAGAACTTTTGGTGGAGGCGAATACTTCATCAGAATATGTAATCTTAGATTTAAGTGCACTGGTTGGTTCATCAAGTGATAGCAAAGGAGTGACAAATGTATGCCTTCCTTCTGGGGGAGAAGCCTGGTTAATCTCCAAATGGGCAGTTTGGAACAAAGAAGGCACCACTTGCTGGGAACTTTTGCTTTTAAGCAAAACCGGCTCAAAATACTTCTCATGTGGGTAAGAAACTGGTAAGCCTTGAAATGAAGCAGAGGGTGTATTAAAAGAAGGCCGAACGTCAAATATCGGTACAGACGTAGAGTGCCACATGTTTTCACTGGAAGCAGAATCTGATGCCATGAGATGCAATACTGTAGAACTAATTTGATCAACCTTGGGGGTGTCAACCAATACTGGAGCACTAGGCACATCTGGAAGAGCAGTTTTAAGCAAGGTGTCAACATCAGAAGCCAGGAAGGAAGGCTGTAGCAATGCTTCTGTATTGAAAGGAGACGAGGCTTCATAGAACAAGAGCGGAGTTGAAGGAGATAGTACTTCACTAGAAGCAGGGTCAGTGGATGTGGGCTCTGAATTTGTGCTAAGCACAGGTTTAAGAGAAATCTCATCAAGTGCTCGAGATACACTGTGTGTAGGTTGAACTGCGAGGTTATTTTCTGGAACTTGACTAATCTCATGCTCAAGACCCTTGGTGACTGAGTAGGTAAGAGACACTGGAAGTGTGCCATTTATGTTAGAAATAGTGACAGAGGTTTCTTGTAAAGACACATTCAATTTATTTACATTATTGTACATGTTTGGCATGACTGTGCTTTCAGAATGGTAAGCCATTCCAGTGAAAGAAGAAATTTGCAGTTCAGTCTCATTCTCATTTAGGATTTCATTTTTAGTAAGCGGCGTATGTTCACTACCAAAGACAGGTGTTGTATATGTAAATTCAGCTACAGAAACAGGTGAAGAAATGTTAAGGGTTGTTAACCCATCTGTGTCAGGTAAAATAAATTCATGGTCAGAGGAGGCTCCAGACCACTCCCCATCACCGGAGAGGGCTTGAGTAGGCTGCAGGAAGGATGCAATTGGGGTTACAAATGAAGATCTAGTCATAGATACATAACTAGGACTGCTAAGTAAAGAACCCTGATTAGAACCATCAACAGAACCATGCACAGCTACTGCAGAACTGGAAGGTACAGTGAGGACGTGCTGGGAGCCCTCATGAGGAGAGAAGGCAGAAGGAGATTCAGGCCCTGGAGAATGTGCATGCATCAGGGCATGACTGTTGGATGGTTCGACTTGAGAAAACATACGCGTTTTATAAAGGACACTGGATTCGCTACCAAATTCCAATGTCTCTGAAGCAGCAGGAGCAGTGGTCTGATGTGACATCACATCAGGATATTGAGCAAGGCTGGGCTCTAATAGCACATCACCCCCAGCCACTGGCAGAAAAGCATGCAAGGACATCTTATCACTTTCAGCAGCTGAAGTAACTTGAGGGAGGATTTGAGAAGCTGTATGTAGATGGCGATACAATTCACTACTGAAGGAAGCAGAGGAAAATGGAAGCAAAGGTGCACCATCATAGGAAGACAGGACGGATTCAAATGACACATCAACACTGGGAAATACAGGCGCAGCATGCAAGGCCGAATCACTACTTGAAGCAGCAAGGGTAGTGTTGAGGGTCTGATTGTCAAGCAACAAAGGGGTGGCTAGAGGAAAGACTTCACTACTGTAGGAAGGTTGAAGAGGTGTCTCACCATTGTACACAGGTTGAGTTGTCTGCGAGTGTACCATGTTGATCGTGGGGACCAAATCACGTTGTCCAGGGGATGGAGTGAAAGCATAAGGCGTTCTCTCTGTTGGGAGGTAGGTAAAGGTAGAATAACGTGGCATCTCCAGATCTGTGGCTGAAGGACTCTGGGACACCACAGGGCCTGAAGGAAAGGACTCAGTTGTCGTCTTGGATTCATTCATATGCATCTCAGTGTAATTAGCTTGGAGAATGCTCTCACTACCAGAACCCACATCAGGCTGTGTGGTCACATCTGGGGAGCCAGGAAACCACACACTGCCCTCCATAGAAGGGTCCTTCAGCACATCTTCTGAACCAGATGAAGCTAAATCATCTGAAGCATTCCTTGTGGATTCTGGTTGAAGGACATCATATGGAATGGTTTCCGGGATTTCTGAAGGAAATATGTACCCACGAGATAAGTTTTCAGAAAAGAGTGGGATGGTGGATGGCGTTGGTCTGGAGCCTGAATAATCATCAGTTGCAGTATCATACTTGAAATCAGTCAATAAGCTCTCTTCCTCTCCCAGGTCAGTAGACAGCTCTTGATACTCTGTGATAGGACTTGTGTTTAAAGACTCCTCGGTCCCAGACAAGTTCATCCGAGGAATTATAAGGACACTTTTAGAGCCGTCATTCACGGTCTGTGGTGGAAGTGCAGTCACAGTCTCAGAAGGCAAAGACATTTCCTTTTCCGTGTCTAGTTCAATGACTGGGTGGACAGTGGAGGTTAAAGAGGTGTTAGGAACATAGCCCTTTCCAGAGAATTCTCTTCCTCTTGTTGGAGATCGGTTGGTCTTGGCTTCGTTGTATTTAGTCCCAATGTGATTATAATGAGTTGTGGTAGAAGCTTGGGTTTCCTTTTTTCTTATTTGGTTTGTGGCAGTATCTCTACCAGGATTTGCAACAGTGTCTTCTCCAGTGTTTTTTCTTCTTTCTTCCTCCTTTAGGAAACAAACAAGATTAAACAGAAAATAAGGTTATAAGAGAAAAAAATCTTAATAAACACACATGTGTGCACATGCATGTATGCACACACACACTGCTCTTCTTCACTTGCACAATCTTGGAAACTTTTGTTTTTCAGTATTGGGGATCAAACCCAGGGCCTCGTGCATGCTAGGTAAGTGATCTGCTACTCGAACCACAGCCCCAGTACTTTGTTTTTGAGAGAGTTCTTCCTTACCTTTCACTAGGCTGACCTTGAACTTGTGATACTCCTGCCTTCATCTTCTGAGCAGCTGGGATTATAGAAATGCACCACCAGGCTAAGATACTATTCTATTTTCTGTTCTGCTCTCTTCTCTTTTTTATTCTGTTCTATTTTGTATGCTTTTTTCTGTTTTGTTCTGTGTGTTCACCATGCTTCTATCATATAGCCATTACTCTCTTCTAGGAAAAATAATTAAGCTTAATGCAAACACCTAATTTATAATTGCCTTTAATATTGTATGAGACAACTAAATTAACAGCTTCAAAAGTAAATACTTTGTAGCTGTATGTACAGATTAAACATATTATTTAATATGGTATTTATTTTCTTGTCTTCTTGTTTTTGTTTCTTTGTTCAGTTCCATAATCAGCAAGATACATAGCAATTAGCTTTCTTTTCTTTCTTTCTATTTGTTGTTGTTGTTGTTTTTGGTTGTGAGGCTTAAACTCAGGGCCTGGGCACTGTCCTTGAGCTCTTTTGTCCATGGCTACTGCTCCACCACTTTGAGCCACAGCACCACTTCCAAATTGGAGTCTCACAGGGACTCTTCTGCCTGGGCTGGCTTTGAACCACGATCTAAAGATCTCAGCCTCCTGAGTAGCTAAGATTGCAGGCATGAGCCACTGGCACCAGCCAATTCGCATTTTTGTAATATGCAATGAGAAACTATTTCAAAGACCAAAGTAGTTTAACATTCAGAATACTTTACCTATTCAGAAAATTTTATGATTTTATAGCTCATCATAAAAGAGAAATATGGGACTAAAGGAGTATTTGATTTTTTCTTTTGTTTTTTATATGCCCTCCTTAAGATGTAAGCAGATATTCTAAAGACAACTTGTGAAAATATGATTCTAGTGAAACAGTTTCTCTTTGCTTAACTCTCATTCACATTAATACTATGTACTTTACAACCTCTGTTCAAGTGTCCTTTATAATCATTATTCAGGAGGCTGAGCTTTCATTCTACTCTTAAGTCACTTGGTACTGTTCTGAGTAGAATTCAACAACTCTTCCTCTCTCTCTCATCCTCTATCTGTAAAATTATGTGTAAAATTGTGAACATTACACTATGTCTAGTCATACTCTTTTAAAAAACTAAAAGGCCAACTAAGGTATTTTTTAGTCCTTGTAGGACATACTTTTGTGAGTTGTTTTTTTTTTTTTTTTTGCATTCAATCATTTCCTAAGGTTGTTATCTACTGGACCATCCAAGACAATAGGTCTTTTCAGGCTGTGTCTCTTGAAAGAAGAAAAAAAGAACAGATCAAGTCAGTCAAAGAGAACTTCACAAAAGGAGTAATAGGACTGTGAATCTCAAAGCAAGTATGCTCATGGGTGTGTCCCCCACACAGTATGAACAGGAGTATACTCATTCCAATGGGACAGCTAGGGATGCTGCGTAATTTCAGTTATGCAGAACAGCATTATTTGAGATTAGGATAAGGTATAGGACTAACTTAACTATCATTTTTTCTCACTGTAAAATTAAGACAATGTTAAAACATACACATATTCTTAAATATTCATTTAGTTGGGGGACATATATAAACAAATACATTTATTATAGGAGTAGCCCAAATACAAATAATCAAATCAAATGGCCAAAATACATAGAAGCTTTATTTTGCTACATAGTTATTATGAATGTATCAGCCATTGGTTATTTGAAATAAACAATAGAAAAATAAAGAACTAGTAAACAAACGTGTTTAAAGACTACTAGTTTTTTTTCTTTATCACTATTTCCTTGTATTAAACCAATCAAAGCCTCTTCCATTTTGTTACACAAGAATCGTACAACTCTAAAGTTTAGCAAGCAATCCAACAATGAATAAACCAACATTAATTTTTATTACGTAATGTAATAATATCTAAAGTATAAGAAATAATTCCAAATAGAGTTTTAAAGGCAAAATATATAAAGTGGTTGGGGAGGGGGGTGATACCTTTATTATTTCTTCAGTTCCAATTAATTCTGGAAAAAGGTCAAGTTCTGTAAGATGAAAAATAAAATTATACTTTTTATTTAACTATTTCAGCCTTATGGGTTTACTTTGCCTAAAAGGAAGTAAAAGGATAAAAAAAAACAACAAAAACTATTAGCTGTGAAATACAAAATAAAAAAATTAAAAATTTAATTTTTTTTCTTTCTTTTTTTTTTTTCCCCTTCTAGTCCTGGGACTTGGACTCAGGGCCTGAGCATTGTCCCTGGCTTCTTTTTGCTCAAGGCTAGCACTCTGCCACTTGAGCCACAGCGCCACTTCTGGCCATTTTCTGTATATGTGGTGATGGAGAATCGAACCCAGGGCTTCATGTATACGAGGCAAGCACTCTTGCCACTAGGCCATAATCCCAGCCCCCCAATTTAATATTAATATTACTGAACACCACACAAACTTACATACAACTCAATTCAAAGCACTGATTATTTGTCTCCACTCCAATTCCTTTCCCCCCACCCTCCCTTTGAACCTGAAAGCAGGGAATAAAGGAAGATAATGATGATATAACTAAGTAGAAAGAAACTCAAGTAATTTCATCATCCTTACCAGAACCAATGAAAGCATACATGGGGAAATGCTAGCTATTTTCTAGAGAATTAGTAGGATTAATTTTATTATCTGGCTATCTTTTCCTTAAGTTCTTCTCACTGAGGACAAGATAACTTTTTTCACTCTTTGGACTTGGGTTTGTATTTATATACAGGGTACCTTGCAGGGTACAATGGAGTTTCGAGCAGGTACCAGATTAGTTTGGACAGTAAGAAGGACTGGATGGAAATATTTCTGTACATTCTCTTGAAGGAACCTTAGCTAATGCCAACAATGAAAACAACTCAATAACCAGCTTCTTTCAAATCTTTTCTTCCCAAACAGAATCAATTTATTTTCAGTGCATGAATATCTCAGGGCACTAGAAAACACCTGCCAGCAATGTATGGGGAAGGATAAGAGGTGGTTTTCACTCCCTAAAAGGAGTGTAGCCATACTGACAATCTCTTTCTCATTAGGTAGCTTATAGACAGCAAATATTAGGGCTTGAACAATATTGCAATAATGTTGTTGTTGTTGTTGTTTGCTTTTATTAAGTCTCATTCCATCTTCAAGGTTTGTGCTCTGCACCATCTTGATGCTTTTTTATTTTTTAGGTCCAAGACCAGAAATCAAACTCAGTACCTGATGCTTATGCTCACTGGCTGGCTTCTACCAACTGAGTCATACCTCCAACCCCTGATGATACTTGTTCTATGCTTTAAGTATTTACATGTCCTTAAAAGAAATGCATATTCAGGCATCAGAGTGAAATTTGTGTAAAAACATACATAACATCAACTGAGCTGATGCTATATATTTATCATATCAAGACCTCACTTTAGTTGTATTAGAAAATTACTAGTTACTAATAAATATTAAACTAAAAATATAATTCTAAATAAGAATTTCATTCCCCAAAGAATTTAAGCAAAATCTGAAATGCACCATTTGTCAAGATTTAAAGTTAATGTTTTTTGGTGCCAGTAATGGGGCTTAAACTTAGCATCTGGGTGCTGTCCCAGAGCAGTGTGTGTGTGTGTGTGTGTGTGTGTGTTAGTCATGAGGCTTGAATTCTGGGCCTGGGTGCCATCGCTGAACTCTTGAGTTCAAGGCTAGTGCTTTATCACTTGAGCCATAGCATCACTTCCGGTTTTCTGGTGGTTAATTGGAGTAACAGTCTCACAGACTTTCCTGTCCAAGATGACTTTGAACTGTGATCCTGTGACCTCAGCTTCCTGAGCTTGGATTACAGTCGTGAGCCAATTGGCACCTAGCTCCCAGAGAATTTTTGCTGAAGGTTAGCTCTCTACCACTTGAGCACCACTTCAGACATATTTTTTTTGTGTGTGTGTGGTCATTTGGAGAAAGAGTCTCATGTATTTTCCCACCCAGGCTGGTTTTGAACTGTGATTGTCAGATCTCAGCCTTCTGAGTAGCTAGGATTACTCATGAACCACTAGCACCCTTCACAGTTAATAGTTTTGACAGCTTAATTATTTTGAAGCTACTTATCCTGACAAATTTTTGTACTATAAAAATGAAAACAGTTAATAGAAAAGAAATCAGTTTTAAGCAGTAATTCCCATTTTTCTTTATTAAAATGGACTGTGAAAGTGCTTGAATTTTTTTCTTTAAAAATTTCTTTATTGTCAAAGTGACATACAGAGGGATTTCTGTCATTAGTATTTTCTATTTTTATCCAACATAATCCTTTACCTGCCTCAATTTTTCATGCTTGTTTTAAAACTGAAGTGATTTCAATTAGCTCAAACACTGAAGTCTTCTGTCCTTAGAGGAAATCAATATGTGAGACTCCAACAATGTGATGCTATTAGACTTAAAAAAATAAGTAACATCAAACAGTTGGAAAGTTCATATATATATATGAATCTTAAAATTCCATTCAGGAGACATTACCTACTTGTCCTGGAAAAGCCTGACCCTGGAGCCACTCCTTTTAATGTAGTTTTAAAATATTACAATGCTAATAAAGGAAAATTATAATTCAATACTTACTAGTGGCATATATATATATATATACACATATATATATATATATAAATGATAGGTTTTGTGTTAAGAGGTTATAGAAAAAGAATGTCAACCAATTTCCATTCTTTCCAGTACACATCAGAGGCTGTTTTAAAATTTAAAACATGGTCTAACTTCATGTGAAATCTGGGGCTTTACCAAGAAAAATCCCACAAATAAAATAATTATGAAAGGCTGCCTCTGTCTTTCTCAGGACTTTGAAGCCATACCTGAGTCTGCACATTCAAGACCTGAACACCCAAGATCCAGCTTGGCTGCAAGGCATTGGGTGGTCAGATAACGTGGCTGGCAGTTTGCTCATGCACAGTAATGGGTATTTCAGTGATTACTGGTTGACTCCACTACTACAAATATATTGAAGAGTTGAAAAATGATCCTAATTGGTTGAATATTCTCATGCAAACAAAACAGACTTTGCAAAAGGGGGGGTGGGAAACACATAAAACCTCTATCTGGTCTGTGTGATAGAGAAGACCATTAGTATGTAGTTTAATTATTTTGAGTCAATATTTAAAATTCACATCTGCATCACAACTAAACAAAAGAAGTTCAAGTTAGAGTTTGTTTTTATGAACACATGTAATGCCAATTTTTTAAAAAACGTAGTATATTAGTAAAATATGAACATTCTGAAACACAAAAAGCAACACTGACACAGGGTGACAAGCAAATGTTATTTAATACTTTGAGATAATCAGTTTCACAGGTGAAAAACCAAAGCAACATAGATGGTTATTATAGCAATTGCTATAGAATGTAATGTAAGGATCATTAACTGATGGTATCCGCAGAAGGAGATTGAATAGACAGAATAAGAACAGAGGTAGAGCAATGTGGTAATGTAGCCATATACAATTGAAAAGTACACCGTAATAGGGAAAATGTCATTATTTAATTCATCATTAATTTGAATTGAATACACATTGTTATCAAAGCCCTATGACATATTATTAAATAATGCCTGCATGACAGTAATGTAATACATTATAAGGGACAGCTGAATAGAATTATGTTAGTTACAAAGAAATGAAACACACTCATGGGTTTTTCGCAAAGAAATGAAACACATACTTGGGTTTTTGCTTGCAGAAGTATTTTTTTAGATGCCTTTTAAAAAAATACATTTCTACTTTGTATTAAAATGGCTTCAGCCACACATGGTGATACATTCCTATAATCTCACCACTAGGGAGGCATAGGAAAGAGGACTGAAGTTTGAGGGCAGCCTACAGGCCACGTGGTGAGTTTGAGGTTACATTGGCCTACATAGCAATGCCCTGTCTCAAAAAAAAAAGAAAGAAAAATATTAAAACTTCCTTGAGAAATTTAGATTATTTTCTCAATATTAACTTGCATTCATTTTATACACATTAATAAATATGTTCAAACATGTAAATAAATAGGCAATCAAATTATCAATCTAAATGTACAGTTTAATTGAATTAACAATTTGGAAGATTGAATTTTTCTCATATAATGAATAGAATACATTAACTCTCTGAGACAATAAAGATGATTACAAACTATCCTCAGGATTTCAGTTTAACAAACGCAACAAACAATATATCAAAAAACAGATTAGCCTAAATAATAATAGTTCAATGTTATATATGACAATATTACCAACATAAGAGAAACGTATGTTTTATAGAAAGAAATGGTAGTGAAAAACAACAACCATCACTATAAAATTGCTGGGTGTCAGTGGCTCACACTTGTAAATCTATGTGCTCAGGAGACTGAGACCCACAGTCACTTGTCAATGCCAACCCAGGCAGAAAAGTTCATGAGACTCATCCCCCCAATTAACTAGTAAAAACCAGAAGTGGATGTGAGGCTCAACCGGTAAGCACCAGGTATGAGAGATGGAGCTGAGCTAGAGTATGAGGTCCTGAGTTCAAACCCCAGTCCAGCACACACACACACACACACACACACACACACACACACACACACACAATCACTACATACACAGCATAAAATAAGCAAAGAATGAAATGTCTATACTAAGCACATAAATAATAAGACTGACTAATCTTATTTTTACTAAGGTATAAAATAGTAATCTGCCAAGACTTTCACTGTGATGTGTTTACTGTAGAACCAATAGTGTATTTTCCACAGTAAATTTTAAATATTTAAAATAATGTATTTTCCACACTGAGTTTTAAATATCTATATCTCTATATAGAAATACATAGATATATGTTTAACGAAATGCTATTGTATACTTTAAAATCACGAAGAAGGAATTTCAAATGGACTAATGATTTCTTTAAAAATAAGAAAACTGCATTCTTTGGGCAAAATGCTTTGGATAAAGGAATTTTTGATAAAAAATATTCAGCATATTCTGGGCTTTCAATAGGAATATCATTTCAAAATTTCAAGTTAAATATTTTTACAAAAACAGTATTAGTCTAAAGAACTTGTTACATGACTAAGACATCCATGACGATTAAATAGTAGTTCAAACTAACTTCTTGTTATAACAATGTTCAACAGTGTCCGGACCTTTGAATAAATAGAAATTAAGTTATAATACTTAGTATTTTTGTAAAGAGTAAAAACACTTCAAACGACTTAAAAAGGCCATACTTTGTGCCAATGAAGACTCATGTCAAACAAATCACTCAGATTCAACTTCTTTAGAAAATAGATTTGATCTCAGTTTTTTCATGTGCAATAAGTTTATAAGAAAGAATAAAAGTACTCAGAAAGTTGGAAATTCTGACATAGTGACTAAGAAAGTAAAAATAAATAAATAATTTTTTTACATTTCTTGAAAATTCTTTTATGTACAGAAATTAGAGCCACATAATTGGCCATAATTGTAAATTTAAGTGGCTGTATTCAGTATACTAAAAATGTACAGACAAGAGTAGGAAAGAAACCGGGCTTGGGTGGCTCACACTTGTAATCCTACCTACTCAGAGGGCTGAGATCTGAGGATCACAGTTCAAAGCCAGCCTGGGCAGAAAAGTCCTTGAGAATCTTATCTCCAATTAACTACCAGAAAACTGGAAGTGGCATTGTACCTCAAGTGGTAAAGTGCTAGACTCGAGCTGAAGAGCTCAGGGACAGTACCCAGGCCCAGAATTCAAGCCCAAGGACAAAAAATAATATTAAAAAAAAGAGTCAAGGAGATATTTTTACATGCCCTATTTTATTCTGTTCACATGTAGTGGTGGTTGACATGGTAAATGTTATACTAATGTGATTGTTCTGAGGAAATGAATATGGGAGAATGTAGGGTACTGTCATTCAATGGGGTAGCATGATTTAGCATAGATTTAATTATAATCAATCACTTTAATATTCTTTCCTTCCTTTATTCTCTTCCTCCCTCTCTCTCCCTTCCTTTCTCCTTTTCTTTCTCCCTTCTTTTAATCCCTTCCTCCTTCCTCTTCTTTTTCTTTCTCTCCTGTGTGACAGACATCTTCTTTCCTTTGTGCAAGGATTACAGGCATAGGCTACTAATGCCTGGTCTGATATTCACTTTACAATTAAGAAATAGAGTTCACCTTCTATTGATTTATAACCTGATAATAAGTGAACAATGATAAGTAAAAACAATGACAGAGATGGTTAAATCTAGGACCACGAAGCAGGTCATGAAATTAAATAACAATATTGCAATCATAACAGCAATTATAATCACCAGCTATCAATATCAATGGCCAATTTCCTAGCAAGAGGTAATGCTTAAAAAGGTAACAATCAGGGGCTGGGAATATGGCCTAGTGGCAAGACAGCTTGCCTTGTATACATGAGGCCCTGGGTTCGATTCCCCAGCACCACATATACAGAAAACGGCCAGAAGTGGCGCTGTGGCTCAAGTGGCAGAGTGCTAGCCTTGAGCAAAAGGAAGCCAGGGACAGTGCTCAGGCCCTGAGTCCAAGGCCCAGGACTGGCAAAAAAAAAAAAAAAAAAAAGATAACAATCAATTGCCTTTCATATATTTTTAAATTTAAAATGTCAACTAGTTAGAACACTGATAAAAATACAATCAATGGATATTTTTTAAAAATTAAGTTCATGATGAATTAAAGGCCCTACACTAGCATGTAGAAAACCAAGGCAAACCAGTGTGTACTTTACTTTTTTCCTTCTGCTCGTAAAACTGAAATATGGGCAACAATATTCATCATAGCACAATTTGTCATTGCTAAAATATGAAACCAACCCAGATGCCCCTCAGTAGACGAATGGATCAGGAAAATGTGGTACATATACACAATGGTATTTTATGCCTTTATCAGAAAGAATGACATTGCCCCATTCGTAAGGAAATGGAAAGACTTGGAAAAAATTATACTAAGTGAAGTGAGCCAGACCCAAAGAAACATGGACTCTATGGTCTCCCTCATAGGGAATAATTAGCACAGGTTTAGGCTAGTCACAGCAGAAGATCACAAGAGCCCAATAGCTATGCCCTTATGAACACATAGATGATGTTAAGTGAAATGAACTCCATGTTATGGAAACGAGTGTTAAATTACAGTTGTAATTACTTTCAATATGCCATGTAAAACCATAGCTTTCTTTTGTTGATTATCCTCTTGTATCCCCTGCCTGTGGTTGCCCTCATGCTATCACTGTATCTCATCTGAGTACTCTAGATACTGTGTATACTGGTATTCGAACTAGGGAAGGGAAAGGGAATATCAAAATAGAGAGACAAAGGATAAAAAGAGAAACGACTCCAAAAGCAATACTTACAAAACTATTTGGTGTAAACCAACTGAACAACTCATGGGGGGAGAGGGAAATGAGGGAGGAGATAACAAATTGTACAAGAAATGTACCCACTGTCTTATGTGTGACACTGTAACCCCTCTGTATATCACTTTGACAATAAGTAATTATTCAAAAAATCTGAAATATGAATATAACTTTATTTATTTGCAGCAAAGTCTTGTTAATGTTTTAGGGAGAAAATCACTATAAGATGAGCACATATTCATGTCCATGTGCATTTAGCATTGCATATGCAGGTACGCACATACTTTCATTCTGTCAATTGAAAACTGCTTATTCTAGCCAGGCATCCTAGCACATCCTATAGATCTAGCACTTCAGAGACAGAGGCCAGAGAAACACAAGTTCAAGACAAGACCAAGCTAGGAACCTGGCTAAAAACCAAACAAAATAAGATCAAAAAACAAATCCTCTAAAGCATGCACAAACAACAATGACCAAAAGGCAACAAAAAGTTTATACTAACTGAAAGAAAAACTACAAATTTTCAAAGTGTTAAATTGTAATGTTTAACATTTGATTCATTTATTGCATATGATCTGAGATCAAAAGATTTTCTCAAAATAATTAGAAGAAAAGACATGCGAGTAAACACAATTAGAAACATCTTGTGTTTATTTTTGTAAAACGCTGTCAAATCAACAAGAAAAGAACCCCATACCAAATTATAAAAAGTAGGTAAAAATATCTCAGGTGAACTGTTGACATGCTTTGCATTGATATTTCAAAGTAGCACACATGATCTTAGGATCATGTATATACTTACTACAAAATGCTTTGGGAGCTGGAAAAGGAAATAAATACAAATGAAAACAACTGGCTTCACCCCCACCCTCCATTTTTAAGTGTATATTAATTGTATCAAAGGTTTTTTAAAATCAGATATCAATTCTTAATTATCTTCAATAATTATTCATATACCTATTAGGGCCTTTTTTCTTGTAGGCTATCTATAAAAAATTTACTTAAGGACAAATAATGTCTGGAAATTAAATGAACAAGGATACTGTTTTAAATGCAAGTTGCAAGCATTAGAAGACTAGAATAGCTATGTTTCTTTTACCAAAAAAAAGTTTTCTCAGAAATGTGTGAATTAGGAGTTAGTTGCCTTTATAAACGTTTTAAACAGGTTTCCTTGCTCTTATTTTACATATGAAGAACACCAACGATTAGAAAAAATAGACAAATGGAGAGAGGATAAGTGCTCGCATATTGTCAGAATATTCAATGTACACATGTGAAAATGGAGTCAAGTCATTGATGGGACAGATGGAGGAGAATGATGGAAGGGGTGGCAGTGTTCAGGATGCACTGTACTCTCAAACTGACATGTTGAATTGAAATCCTCTTTGCATACCCACTTCACAATAATAAAAAGTGTTCAGAAGTATTAAATAAGTCACTCATACAATATTATCCATTCACTCATATGTCATTGGAATTGTCAGTACATTATGGATTCTTTTTAAAATTGTACTATTCATAGAGGGAACAAAAAGAATAAATTAACTGATTGTCCCGAGAGACATTTGTTGAATGAGAGATAGGGCAATGCCTCACGATCCAGACTTGACAGAACATTATTTTTCCCTTTGCTGAATAGGACACAAAGTCAGAAGAAAACACCCATACCCAGTAACACAGGTAGCCTCATTTACTTAGAATGCAAAAGTCATCTCTGGGCTTACCTGCATCATCAGTAGGCATGTCCACTACCAGCTGGTCACTAGACTTTCCATATAAGCCATTACTACATATGGCTACTATTTGAAGAACATAACTCACATTGGGTATTAAATTGTTGAGGATAGCACCCTGAAACAAAGAGATTCATCATTATACAAATGTTACTGTTCTCAGAAGAGTGAGAGTGGGCCTCGAAAACTTGTTCCCCCTGTTCAATAGAAAATACTCATATTTTGTCAACATACAAAGAGCTCAGGTAGTGCTGTTAAGCTTAGCTTTGTGATACTCATGAATTATGGATATAGTGAGAAGCTAAGCACTTAAAAAAAATTTTCCCCAGTGATGTTGTAGTTCTGTTAGTAACTAGAGGTCACTAAACCCAAAACTGAATCTCACAAACTAAAAACTCCTGAAGTTTCCCATATCATGGTCTTAAGAGTATTCTAGACAAATTCCAAAGTAGTTAAACTTTTGTTTACCCATGTGCTATCACACATAATAACAAGGATAGTTTTTTATTTAAATGCAAGTTCCCAGGACTTGTAGGCCACTATCTGTCTGAAAGCAGAATCCAGTAATCTTTCACCTGCTATGGTGTCTTCCAAAAAACCACAGCCAGATGAGGGTTTGCAAACAGACCAATATCCACAGCCAACACCTCTTCAACCAAAGCAAAGTTTATTTCTGCAGTTAGTCCACAGAAGGAATGTGTACTTTACCTTCTTTGGTTTGTAGCAATGGGCGAAGGAGACAGGGGGGAGTCTGTGTGTAAGAGTTACTTGCTGAGTTACATCCCAAAGGGTCTGACATCATTGCCACTGTTATTAGAAATCTAATTCAAAGAAGCAGACTTTTAAGTTCCTTGCCCCATTTTTCCAGTGCTAGGGTAGCGTATCCAAAACCAAAAAAAAAACACATCCTAATTCAGGGTACTGAGATTCTAAAGCTAATTTTTCATAGCAAGATATTAATTATAATATTTATTATTAATAATGGTCTTAATTTTTAAATGAATGCATATTAAATAACTCCTCATTCCTAATTTTTTATATGTAATCTACTTTATCATGTAGTTGGTAAAATCATGGTCTTACTGTGATTCTTTGTAACTCTGGAAATTATGTAGTATAATTCTGCTCCTCTTCCCATGGGGACTTTCATCTCAACACTAAAGTAAGTACGGATAACCATATAGGATCATCTGTAAGTTCTTACCTTGGAAATTAAATTATCACGTTATTATGCACAAAACAATTCATCTTATAGTTACCAAGTCTTGATATCCATCTGTTAAAAATTCATGCTTGGTTTGGTCTTCTCCCCCTAACTGTTGGTAGAGAACTGCGAATTTCTCAATCATGGTATCATAAACAACCCGAGGTCTTTCCCAGGTGACAAGAAGGCTGGTATAATTTTCTGGGTCAGCCTGCACATTTTCTGGTTCTGAACTGCAAACTTCCAAAGAGGGGGGGAAAAAAAGTAATCAGTATTGATAGCAACTGTTAGTTTCTAGGGTTTGACTAAGTCAACTATATTCTGTGAGCTCATTTTTGTATTTTATTTCACCATAAGGCAAAATTTCTACTTTTGCCCACCCTTGAGCTTCTACAGCTGATCTTTTTCTTTTCCCCTGTATCTAAAATTGTATTAGTCAGGTGTTCCTCATCACAACAGATCCCCGAGGTGTAAGGAAAGGAGGTTTGCTTTGACTCTCAGTACTGGAAGCTGGTTGTCCCTCCATTGTGGTGTGGTGTGGACTCTGTGAGAACCTCCTTGGATGCATTACATCGTGGAGGGAGTGTGTAATAAAAATATTGTGTGGCATATCCTCCATTCTTATAAAGCCACCAGCGTTCAATCTTCAGGCTTACAATCTAATCTAATCTAATCTAGGGCTGGGAATGTGGCTTAGTGGTAGAGTGCTTGCCTTGCATGCATGAAGCCCTGGGTTTGATTCCTCAGCACCACATAAAGAGAAAAGGCTGGACATGTCACTGTGGCTCAAGAGGTAGAGTGATAGCCTTGAACATTAAGAAGCCAGGGACAATGATCTGGCCCTGAGTCTAAGCCCCAGGACTGGCGAAAACAAAAAGAAGAAGAAGGAGAAGGAGAAGAAGAAGGAGGAGAAGGAGAAGAAGAAGAAAAGACAGAAGATCCGTGACTCAAGTGGTTGAGCACCATCCTTGAGCAAAAATAAATAAATAAATAAGTGAAAAAGCTATGGGGCAATGCCGAAGCCCTGAGTTCAAATCCCAATAGCACCACCAAATATATACACACACATATGTATATATATGATCTAACTTAACCTAACTGAATTATTTTCCATGTCTATGCACCATAGCCTATGAAAGTTTCCACCCTTTTAATACCATTATTGAGAGAGGCTGAGTCAAACACCTGAATTAGTTCAGAGATAAATCATACTTTAGCCAGGGCAAATATCCTCTCTCTTTCTGTTCAAGGAGGAACTTGGCCAAATGCTCCCTTTCTCTATTGCACTTACCCTGGTCTCTGGTGAAGTGATGTGTGTTATTATTTTCAGTAGTCTGTCTTTCTTTCTAAAATCACAATTACTGCATTATTTGATATGCTTATTTTTTTTACTGAATTTTTTTGCACCTTCCAAGTATATGAACTATAGCTCTTTATTTCAACATCATCTTAGAACATGTTTTTTTAATTACATTGGACATACATATTCATTTTTTAGAAATAAAGGAACCAGATATACCATCAATCTCATTGTGCCTTTGTCTTGTTTGGCACTGGATAAATATTTTTAGCTCGAGTCTAGAAAAATGTCAATGAAAAAGAGGGTCTATTATTAAATATTGATTTTCAAAGGAGAGAGAAAAGCCTCTCAGGACAAAAATTAATTGTGTGACACACGTGAAGTTACAAAGCTACTACATGAAAGTGTGTAGCTGATTTAAATCAATCAATCATCATAGATGCCCAAACTACCAGCTTATTCATGTGACCACCAAGTCTTTTGGTCTGTATTTCATTTCCTGACCACAGGAGGGCACCCACGACTAACAATTGCCTACATAAACTGAACATTTTTATATGCAGTATTTACTGCTAGCCATTTTAGCAGATGTACTCTATGATTGCAGTGGTACACAGACGATTCATACAAATATATAACTTAAATAAATACATGCACATATCCAGATGATTAAGAAATAAAGCTTTTCACTGCAAACATGAGGTGTGTTGTTTTTTGTTTAGGATGTGTTTAAAGGGAGATATTCTTCTGGGAATAAATATTCTCTCATGAAAAACATGAAATCACATTTAGAATATGTTAGTCTTTTTTTAATTAAAAGTTTTTTATTTTATTTATTTATTTATTTATTTGCCAGTCCTGGGCTTAAACTCAGAGCCTGAGCACTGTTCCTGGCTTTTTTTTTTTTTTTTTTTGCTCAAGGCTAGCACTCTGCCACTTGAGCCACAGTGCCACTCTGGCCATTTTCTATATATGTGATGCTGAGGAATGGAACCCAGGGCTTCATGTATACGAGGCAAGCACTCTTGCCACTAGGCCATATTCCTAGCCCCATAGAAGATGTTAGTCTTATACATGCACGCAAAGCAAAAATTTCTTGAGGAAAAAATGTAAAATATTAGTTGCTGAGTAACCAAATGACTACTGTCTAAACAGCACAAGTACTTTGGTTGAATCCATGTTTGTCTTGCCTAGTATAACAAAAGTACTTCATATCTTAAGAATTAGTGTTAACATAAAATAGGACTTGAGAAAGGAATTCATCCCTTAAATTCCCCAGCTCTCCTCCTTGTAAGTCTTTAATAGTTTATGAGTGTAATTATGAGAGCTTATATTTCAAACAAGAAATGTACTCACTGCATTACATATGAATCTGTAACCCCTCTGTATCACACTTTGGCAATAAAGAAAAAAATTAATATAAAAAACTTGTTTTATTTAATTATAATGAATAGTTTACTTGTAAATAATCTGTAGGGAAGCCTTACTGCTTCATTGATAAAATACATGGTTTGGGGAAAAGAAAGCTTGTAATTTCATGTATTAGAAGATTTGTTTCATTTGAAAACTAAGATATTGTGACAAAATTTTCAATGACTTCTTAAACTGAATTTAAGCTCATGCTGGGAATTATGCCAAAAAATTAATCTATCAGAAAGAGAGTCTTGATGCTTGTAGAATGAACAATTAATGTGATAAGTTGAACTTAAAATATTTTATCATCATAGTGAAAATAAAGAGAAATAATAAATGCAATCTCTTCATAACCCAGGTAGATTTCTAAAGCAGAGAGAAGAAAAACAAATCTCTCAGGAACAAAAGAATGAAAGAGCTCACAGGGTCTGGAGTTTATTTTCAAGACAAAACCCCACATTTCCATTTATAGTCTTACTTCTTGCTAAAAGATGATCCTTTTATACAACTGGATCTTTCAAATATTCATCTGGTTAATCTCATATTTACTGTTTACTTTCAAACATAAAAGCAGGTAATAACCATGGAAGGAGTGATTAATATGCATTGAACATTCCAGGTTTCCTTATATTTCTTATTGAAATTGATTTGTTAAATTCAAAAAATATAGAATACCTAGGCCGAAAAGATCAAGAAGGTGTTCCCAGGCCAATGTATGCTTAAACATCAACTATAAGCTACCACGGAATGAAGTAGCAACACAGGTATAATTTCATTGATCACAGGGAGCTCAGACCTCCCTCAAGATCAGTCCCTTCCTCAGAACTACATCTATACCTTGGATGCTTTTTACAAGTTCTGTGATTTGGGTCAGAATTGCTCATCCTTCAGTGAAGAGTAGACAAGAAGCTCTGATCCCTGTAGGATTCTGAGTATGAGCCAGGCTTTCACCCTACCAGGAACTCAAGCCAGGTGATACAGACAGAGCTCAAAAAAAGTGTGTCAATACCATATGAATGCAAAAGACACTTCCTATAATAAGTATTGTGGCTTTAACACATTATTTGTCTCCTGCCCACCTCAGTTTGGTCCAGTTATGACATACTTGGTGCCAGGAACTCTTAAGATGAAGAAGGTGTTGTCCCTATCTTTCGGAAATGCGCTCCTATAACAGCTTTCTAACCCTGACGTTTAGTCAGTTCTAAGATGGAGGAAGTATCTTGAGTTTCTGAATTCTGGACTCCATTGACAGAATAATGTACAGAGTAATGCACATAACTTTTCTTGCTCTGGTGCCTGCCTTGGAAGAAATTCAGTCAGCCTTGAGAGAGGGAGAAGTACAGGCTGAGCTCTTTGTATTATAGCTAGAAAAATGGATAGACAGGAAAAGACAGGGAGGTGATTCCTGGGGAGTGTCAGGGAACATGTCATAATTTACTGAAAGTACACAGGTTGACTCAGCTGCTTCTCACTAATGTAAAGTTTGGTAAATACATGCCTTGATGACTACTACAAGAAGTTTATAAAGACTTTCAGATCAGAATATCAATCAAGAAATTAGTGATTTTTTTCTCCCTTGGGATTGTTGGATCTCTCTCTCTCTCTCTCTCTCTCTCTCTCTCTCTCTCTGTGTGTGTGTGTGTGTGTGTGTGTGTGTGTGTGTGTGTGTGTGTGTGTCCTGGGGCTTGAAGACACAGTACCTGGGTGATGTCCCTGAGTTGTTTTGCTCAAGGATAGTGCTCTACCACTTGAGCCACAGCTCTACTTTTAGCTTTTTGGTGCTTAACAGGAAATCAGAGTCTCACAGACTTTCCTGCCTGGGCTGGCTTTGAACTGTGGCCCAAGTTTCCTAAGTAACTAGGATTACAGTTGTGGCACACTGGTATCTGGTGGAATGTTGGATCTTAATAAAGTCAATATCAGTTACAAATATTAAGTATAAGAATTAAGAAAAGTCTTCTCCCTGTTTTGCACTTCTGAATGACTCCATCACTCACTTCTATAACATTCTACTTACTTCATACTCTTCTCCAGGGCATAGAGTAACTTTGGCAATAGTTCAATTGATAATGTATAATCTTCTAAGAGGAAAATTATCTTCATTTTACTTTTCTGAATGGAATTATAGTGTTTACATACATGTAACCTTAACAAATGCGACATAAAATCACCATCCTTTGAAATGTAAACTTATTAATGTATTGTGACATTTTCAGGAAATATTTTTAAATATTCTCATAGTTCAAATGCATTATGCTATGATGACATTCCTAGCATGTACTGAAAAATGTTTCCTTATTTTCTTGCACTTTTAAGAAACGTTTACTTTAACATTGTTAACAGTCTGGAAAATGAGGTGTGAACAGCATCAACAAGTTATTTTTAAATGCCTTAAACATGGAAAACTTGAAGAGCTTTGCATATGGCTGTGTCTTCCTGCTTCTATCTATACACTAAATAAAATGCATGTAACACATTCTAGATTTTATGAGAAATGGAAATGTGTTTAAGAGAAATATCTGAATTGATAGCCACCAAAATCCTCACAGTGGTTACATTTGAAAAGTGAAATTGCAGAGAATCTCAATTTCCTCCTGTATATTGACCTCTATTTTTACCTTAAAAATCATGTCTGGAGTAGGGTACTAGTGACTCAGACCTGTAATCCTAGCGACTCAGGAGGCCAAGATCTGAGGACTGAAGTTCAAAGCAACCCTGGGCAGGAAAGTCTGTGACAATCTTATTTCCAATGAAACATGCAAGTGCACGTGCACACACACACACACACACACAACTGGAAGTAGACTCATGGCTTATGTGGTAGAGAGCCAGTCTTGAGTAAATTAGTTCACAGACCGTGTCCAAGTTAATAAACAACTTATTATCCTACTAAGTTTAATATAAACCAAATTCTAAATGAAAACTGAATCCTTACTTATTGTCAAATTTAGTTACAAGGAATACAAAGGAGATGGTGTTTTGCTTATAAAATACTATCACTAGAATAACCACAAGATAAAAGATAATAAATGCTTATTGATACAAAGACCTATGATAAAGCAAGCAAGATTTTTTCTGGTTAACAAAAACTCAAACATTTTAAACAGAATTGCAACTCCCCCAAATAAAAAGCAAGTGGCTGACTTTTTATTAAACTTCAGCAAGTGGAGAAGGACAAAAGGAGTGACAGTAATCAACATGTATTGTACTCATAAGTGGACATGCGGAATTGAAACAGCCTTGTACAACTAAAGATTTCTAAGTTTTTGTTGTTTTTGTTGGTCGTGGGACTTGTACTCTGGGCCTGGGCACTGACTCTGAGCTCTTCAGCTCAAGGCTAGTACTCTACCACTTGAGCCACAGTGTCACTTCTGGTTTTCTGATGGCTAATTGGAGATAAGAGTCTCAGAGACTTTCTTGCCTGGGCTGGCTTTGAACTGTGGTCCTCAGATTTCAGCGTGCAGAATAGCTAGGATAACAGGGGTGAGTCATGGGCACCTGGCTATTTCTAAGTATTTTTTAAATATATAAATATATACATAAGCTTATTCCTTTGAGGAAGAATTGATTTTTTGATTTGTCATTTTATTAAAATGCAGTAATTGAGATTCTGAGATGATAAATAGCTAGCCTAAAGCAGCAAAAGCAATTATATATTTCGAAACCTCTAAACCCCTATTTTCCATGATTCCAAAATCATCGCCTACCCTGAGTCTGTGAAGAATATGGAAAACAGAAAACAAAACAAAACAAAAGAACAAAAAATAAACCCATTAAATTTCAGGACATACCTGCTTCGTGAATCTCTTCCTTTCCGGTGTATGAGGAAAACACCTGCCTAGAGAACTTGTACTGTTGTTCCCGGAAATTGTTCTGTAAGTAGTCCATCAGCATGACATACCCTGACTGCTGCATTGTGAGAACCTCACAAAACACAGCCAACTGGAAGGAGAGGAGATCATTTAAGGTTTCTGCCTCACAAGCGGCAAACGCTTTTAGGCACATGCCTTCCAACAGAGCTACAGAAGAACTCATTTCGCATTGCTTTCAATTGCTTCATGTACATGAGCTTCCAAGATTACCTGGCTTTCGGAGATGCTCACGGTGTCCTTAAATACAATCCATTCCACCGTGTCTGTGCAGGGCGGGGATGTCAAGGAGCCATTGTAAATGTAGTACTTGTCAGTGGAGTTTGGTAAAAGGTCCAGCAAAGTGAATGGGTCTAAGGTAGCTTGCTTTCCTGTGGAGAAATAACATACACCTCAGCACGAATTCCAGGCTGCTAGGAAAGGCACAGGGCTTTGTTATGTCTTTAACCAGAAATTGAATTTTGGGAACATTTTATATGCATATCAAAATGGCACTAAATCTGGCATACCTTCAATTGGCTTAAATGTATCACAGCATAATGTTAGATGTCTTATCTTTGTAATATGCTGCTGTAAAAAATAGTTTAATATGCAAAAGACATTCAGATGTTATAATGTCTCAATAGACATAGTTATATTATTTTGATGAGATTCCATTGTAACTCATGGCAGACAAAACTAAAATACTTTTTCAATATGATTATCTTCAAATATCAACAATAATAACATCATATTTAAAGATAATTAGTTGAAATCAATAATGAGAGAAGATACTTGAGCCCAAACTGAAGGACTGGGGCACTGCTGTAAGCAAAAGACACAAAACTCATTTCATAGGAATAAACAACATCAGGACCATTTGCAAATAACATATAAAATTACATGTGCATGTAAAATACTAGATGAAAGTCAAGGTGGTGATGTACAAAGATAGAAAACAGAAAAAGAGAACAATGGAAGATGATAGAGAATGCAAGTAATAACATGATTGTGCTTGTAAACCATTAAGCAGAACTGACCCACCAAACTCATAAGTGAACTTAGCCGAGTAACAGAACACAAGACTGATTACACCATAGCAATTATATTGTTAAGTAGCAATATCAAACAATAAAATATAATTGATGTAATATACCTTAAAATGGAGACAAACTTTAAATTCCTACCATTAAATATCTACAAAACATCAAATACCTACAAATAACTACCGCACATAAATGACACATAAAGTGTTTGTTTCATATTTTGGAAAAAACACATCATAAATTGAAAGATTCAGTATCATAGGAGTTCATTTTCCCCTGAAGGAATATAGATTCAAGAAATTGCAATAAAAAATCCCAGAAGGATATGTGCATGTGTATGAGTATATTGAATTAATTGACAATGCTTTTTAAAATTTACATGGAAATACAAAGGAATGTTAAGACAATCTTGAATAAGAAAAAGCTAGAGGACTTCTATTATCAGATAGGAAAGCCCCATTACACAAAGCTGTGGAAATCATGTTAGTGAGGTATTTGTGCAAAGATAGGCAAAGAGAATAATAGAGGGAAAAAGGGAATGTTAACCCACACATTTATGGTCCATTGATTTATGATGGACAAACCATTAAGTAGTACAGAATGGATGGGCTTGTGAATCAACAGTGCTATGTTAATTGGCCACTGTTGAGCAAAAGGAGAATTCTGGCTCCTACTTCACCTTTTAATATTATCCAATCTTAAACAGATTATATGTTTAAAAGCCAGGACATAAAGAAATATTGAAGCAGTAGGAAAGTACAGTTGAAACCCACTCCTACAACTTAGCACAATGATATTTATGGGGGCTACATGAAAACTGCTTGT
This sequence comes from Perognathus longimembris pacificus, assembly GCF_023159225.1. Taxonomy (NCBI): domain Eukaryota; kingdom Metazoa; phylum Chordata; class Mammalia; order Rodentia; family Heteromyidae; genus Perognathus; species Perognathus longimembris. Next base: position 130,434,172 of record NC_063162.1, on the reverse strand, counting down.
GAGGAATTTTCAATAGACAGATCTCTGAGTTGCATTTGTGATTTTAAAAAAAGTACCATAAGTCATTCTGACAGAGAACTCTGATGTTACTTAAGTATATGACTTCTTTGTGACTGGAAAGATTTCATGTGGTTCTGACTGAGGAATATAATATTTATAATGTTAATATTAATATGTTATATTATATATTTTCTTACTATATCAATATTATGTAATATTAAAATATTTTACCACTGAAAAACACCACTGTTCTCTCTCCATTTCCTGGAGAGAACAATGCCTACTATATAATGGGTATGAAGGAAGGAGGGAAATGGGGAGAGGTGATGAAAGAAAGAAAGGGTCTGTTTCATAGAGAAAATGGAGCAGATGAACATCCCATCCACGTTTGTAAGGTAGATTTTATATCCTGAATCTGGGTTGCAAAGTGCTGTTATTTTGAGAACTCACAATATGTAAATAATAAGAGCAGGATTTGGAAATCTAGATGAGTAGAGTTTCAGACTCTAAATCAAGAACTGTCTTTAATCTGCAAATGTCCCTCCTGCTGTGGCTGGCAGTCAGTATCAGGAAACCTTCAGTTTACTAGACATGTGGGGATGTGTAGATTTTAAAATAGGGCTTGATTTGCTTCTAGAGTTATCAAAATAGAAATATATAATTTTAGAAGGATTTAACTTAATTTGGACAGATCATATCTAACAAGCATTCAAAATCAAATTGACAAGTATTTCTTATGTGTTCTGGGACATATAACTAATATATATCTTCTCCACAAAATGGAACCAATGGTGTGAACAGACTAGAATCTAAACTCTGGTATGACTCCCTGCCAACTGTAGCTTAGCCTCAGTGTTCCTGATGTCTCTGCTGAAATATTCAGTATGTGGTAGGGAAAGCTGATTGCTCTGGAGACCTAGGAACTAGCTTAAAAGGAAAAAAGAGTAGGGAAGCTGTTGCATAGGTAGCTGGGCAGAGAAATAAAAGAGAGTTAAACAGTAGACCAGTGTGTGCCCTGGCCAGTTTAAAAGACTTTTAGTTCTGCTTATGAATTTAGATCCAGGATATAGGCAGAATAATGCTGTTAGGGACTCCATTATCTCAGCAAGGGAATTATGTAGCAGTGGCTCTGGTGAAGGACCCCTCATGGATTGATAATGGTAGCTATGGAAGCAAAAACAGAGTCAGAGAGCACAGACAAGTTTGTTTTTAGGAGAAGACTCCCAGAAACCCATAGAAAGTAAGGAAGTTCCTACAGCTACACAAGTCAGCATTAACCACCCCATGTTAACATCATGGTTGGCCCCGTAGGCTGGTCACAAAGCAAGGGGACATTCAGAATTCATACTTCATACTTTTCAAGTGTTGGAATTCAAACTAGTTTACTTTTCTGAGTCTGAATAGCATCCACTTTTTGACCCAAGGAGGGTGAAGTGAATGTGGTTTACAATACTTAATGTGCAGTATGTTGTCTAGTGGATGGAAGGAAATGGAAGCACCATCTTGATTTGATTGCATTTTTTAAAAGAAAGTTGCACTGCAGGAATTCATACATTCATAATTTTGGAAAATTTCCATCAATTCACATCCTCATATGTAATTGACAAAGAGGAATTGATCCTAGGCCAAGATTTTGCTTTTGAGAAAAGGATCTGTTGTGAGCCTTCTCATTTTGAATTTTACCCATTCCTGGAAAAGAATGATCCTTATTTTATTGACAATTCAGGACAGCATTAACACCATCTGTGTACTACTTAATAAAAATAACAATAATACTGGTTTGCCTTCTGTTGTCAATATTGTCAAAAGCACTGACTGTGAAAAATTACAGTATTCATGGGCTAGTAGGCAGAACAACTTCAAAGCATATTACATCTTGTTCTATGTAAGCATGGCCCATTCTTGCAAAAATCCCGCCTCCTCATACTGATGAGGCAGAGGATTCATGAAGAAATTCACCAGGGAGAGCAAGCTTTGTTGGCTCATTCCAATAAGCCAATTTACTCAGAAAGCTAAAACCTGGAGGATTATGGTCCAAAGCCAGCCTGGAGAACCCTTTCCCAATTAATCATCAGAAAGTGTTGGACTGGAGCTATGAGATAAATGCTAGAGCACCAACCATGAGCAAGAAAGAGAATCAAGAGAATGAGGCCCTGACTTACAGTGGTGTGTTCAAGTCCCAATACAATGAAAGAAAAGTACCAGAGATTAAATTTCACCCCCAGTAGCAATTCCTTTTCCCTTTAAAATTGTGTTCATATTAGAAGTTAGAATCTTTCAAGGATTTACAAAGCAGAGTCAAAATGAATATGTCTAGATGCATAATGTAATTAGGATAATTTTCAAGAACAAGTTAAGAAAAATTTAACCTCTTACTTACATTAATATTGCATGAGGCCCAGCCTGGTCTCACATTTACCATCCTCCTGATTCTGCCTGGGACTACAAGCATGCACTGTGATTCCCCGTAAGCCTCCCACTTTAACATTTTAACTCTTATCTTTGTTGTGCAGTTATTCCTTATTAGTTTCTACTTCAGCTCACATACTTGTCTGGATCCTATATTCCTGTTTTTACATATTAAAGAACTATGTCCTGATAAATTGTTATTATTTAGAGAGAAATGTCAATTATCCAGGGTGAGAAATAAAGGACTGCTCCTCTTCAAAAGTGCAGTACCTTGTGCCTTTTTGGAACAAATAATTTTATTTCTACTGTAAGAATTTATGTACTTTCAAATCTTGAAGAATAATATTTAAGTAGCTTACCAAAGCGACTAACATTCTCAATCCCATCAATAATGGCCTTGTAATCCAAGTTTTCTTCCATTCCAACCTGTTAAAGAAGAATGTCATTCTAAAAACAATACCAAACAAATTGACCGTCTGTTCAGTAAAAATGTAAAAATTAATGAATTCCATCTTAAGTATAAAGAATAATATGTTTGTTTCAAACATTTGCATTTTCCATAAAACAGACAAAACCAAGTACTTTTTATTCTCCACCCAGTGTGAGATGATTCATATTTACTGTTATGCAAATATAATCCTTTGTATGGAAAAATAAGCAAACCTGTGCACTCATAAAGAGTTTGCTGCAGTTGAGAAAAAATCCACCCTATTTATGAGTACCCAAAGATTAATCCTTTATGAAAATGATCAACAGTTTCCATTGTGGATGTCTACTCTTTTGTTGGAAGAAAAGTATGCCTTGATACTTGGAATCAATATTCATGTGATTAAAAATGTTAGCTGTAGGGGCTGGGGATATGGCCTAGTGGCAAGAGTGCTTGCCTCTTATACATGAGGTCCTGGGTTCAATTCCCCAGCACCACATATACAGAAAACGGCCAGAAATGGCGCTGTGGCTCAAGTGGCAGAGTGCTAGCCTTGAGCAAAAAGAAGCCAGGGACAGTGCTCAGGCCCTGAGTCCAAGCCCCAGGACTGGCCAAAAAAAAAAAAAATGTTAGCTGTAAGTTTATATATAATTACCTCGAATAAAATGGATAAAGCTCTTAACCTCCCTTTTGCTTTAACTGCTTCCTCAAAACTTGAAAATCGGTCTCCATCAAAGCAGTAGATTTGCATCTATAAAGGTAACAATGATAGTTTTTACATAAAAAGTTCCACAAAATTCAGCATAAGACTTAACAAAACCACTCAATAATTCAATAAAATCTATTCAAAACTTCTATAAACTGTATAATAATATTTTACATATTTTCAAAATATGTTGGCATGTAGAAGGCTCGACAGCAACATTAACTATCTATCATCAGCTGTCAGTGTGGAAGGAAATATAGTTAATCATATCTAGGACAGCAATAACCCATTTGAGATTACCAATGAGTATTATAGAAATAATTTTGCTAGAGAATGTGTCATATATCAATGACACTACAGGCTATTTAATTGTTTGGCTGGAACTCTTTCAAATATGAAGCTTCTTTTTTTCTTGGCTGCACATGATTTTCTTCACGGTCCACAGTTCTCATTTTCAGGTACTGCTTCAATCTAAAATGTACGCAAAGAGGGCTGGGTGCGCCGGTGGCTCATGCCTGTAACCTTAGCGACTCAAGAGGCTGAGATCTGAGGATCATGGTTTGAAGCCAGCCAGGGGAAAGTCCATGAGACTCTTAACACCAGTTAATCATAGAAAAATCTGGAAGTGGAGCTGTGACTCAAGTAGCAGTGCACTAGCCTTGAATAAAAGGAGCTCAGGGACAGAGGCCAAGCCCAGAGTTCAAGTTCAAGGACTTCAAAAAAAAACAAAACAAAAAGTACCCAAAGAGCCTAAGTTTCCTTTCGGAAACAGGATCTTACTATGTTGTCCAGACTGGCCTCACACTTAAGCAACATCCTGCCCCTGCTGGGATGCAGGGGTATACCATCCTACCAGGCAAAAATCCTATTGGAACTGTTTCTTATGCAGCTATTGCTTATTTTTACTGCAGTTCACATACTTGTCTATAATTGCTTGCATTCCCCAGTTCATGGGCTTGGAATCAGGTCACTTAGACTCGTAACATGTAAAATTCATAATAAAATAAAGAAGGCCAGTAGCTTCAAAGAAAATTAAGAAACTTAAGGAATGTTGGGTGCAATGATGTGAAGCAGGGAATAGAGTGGTTACCACTCCTTTTTAGAGAGGATTTCTAAGCTGATCTCTGAAGACTGAGCAGCCATTAGCTTGCTGAGAGGCAGAGGGCATAGGCCTGTCTTCTACCCAGAGAAAGCTGCCCGGGGAAGGCTTAAAGCAGGAAAGAGAGAGTGTAAGGAATTGAAGATCCTCTTTGGAGATTTCAGCAGAGCCTGAGGAGCAGGGAGGAGAGGGGAGAGGCTGAGGAGGAAGACAGAGAGCACACTAGGTAGAACTGTGACACTGTCCTAGCAGTTCTGGGTTGAAGGCAATGGAAAGTCATTCATGCATTTCAGTCAGCAATGGTTAGGGAAAGTGAGCGTGAGGAAAGATTAAAGCTGGAGAGGGACAGTGATATTTAGTAATCTACAAAAGAAACGATGGTGGCTTGAACTGTTTTCTGACCTCTCAGATCATTTGTAGGAAGATTTGATTGGGAGATGTAGGAGACATTAAAAAAAAAAACAACACATCAAGGACATTCCTATGTCATTGCTTGAATGATCACATGGGAAGTATTTTTAACAAGTAAACAGCAAACAATACTTCTGAGTGCCAAGTGGAGAGGCTTTCAGATGAGAAAAAAACAAATGAGGTTTAGTGTGCAAATCCTACAATGTGTGCTTTGATTGCTTTGGTTGTTGGGATCTTAAAAGAAAAATCATGTTCACCAAAGTAGGTAATATTGTGAAAAACCTACTGTTTTTTAACTCTTAGAAATGAAATAGCATGTTTTTAGGAGTGGATTTTTATGTTTTTGACAAGCTAAATAAAAAAATAAAATTTTTATATTAGGATATTTCATATGTTGTCCCCTAATTATAATCCATAGTGTTTAGTTATATTATTTTTAGCTTGAAGAGGTAATCCAAAATGAAAAAAACAAAGACACAGACATAGAAAAGGAAAAAGTGGTGAGAGATGAGACAGGGAAAATGGGGGGAAAATTATCCAAGTACATTATAACACACACGGAAACATTATAATAAAATCCCTTTTTCTGTACAATAGACATTTGCTAGTGAAAGGTACAACTCAGAGGCTGGGGATATGGCCTAGTGGCAAGAGTGCTTTCTTCATATACATGAAGGCCTGGGTTCAATTCCTCAGCACTACATATATAGAAAACGGCCAGAAGTGGCGCTATGGCTCAAGTGGTAGAGTGCTAGCCTTGAGCAAAATGAAGCCAGGGATAGTGTTCAGGCCCTGAGGCAAGCTCCAGGGCTGGCCAAAAAAAAAAAAAAAAAGGTACAACTCACCTACCTTATTTTTATTAGTAATAATTTTAATTATAAAACTAATGCAATTATGTTTGAAGTTATTTAGGAAAGGATTTAAAATAAAAATGGCATTTATAAATTCATCACTCCAAGAAAAATAACATTTGATATTTAATTTAATCAATGCTAATACCTTCTCTATTTTCAGTATTTTTTTAAAGATTGATAAATTCACTTCCTCACTTAATTTTCATGGTAATGTGAGAAGGCTAGTTCTACTGCTGGCACATTAGATTCCTAAAAGAACAATAGAAACACAGTCAAGTTGAACAATTTCTATGATGTCATATGACCAATTGTGGAGTCAATGTTGAAACTTAGTCCATTTGACTCAGACACAATTTTAACTCTGTATTAATTACCTTTCATGTTTTATATTATTGGAAAAATAATACTTGGTCCAGCATTTTATATGGTTCTTTATAAAGGCACAAATAAGATTTACCTTTATTTGTAAATATACTATTAAAACATGACTTTTATAAGATTTATAATATTCCATCATTGTATATATTTGTTTCAATTTATATTACTGTAAATAAATCTTTACACATGATTTTTAGCATAGTTACAATCATAGCTGCTACAAATTAAAATAGTAAGTACTGAAAATAAGCCATGTAAAATTTTAAAATTTACTTCTGTGTATGTGTGTTTGCCAGTACTGGGTGCTGTCTGTGAGGTTTTTTGCTCACAGATAGAGCTCTGTCACTTGAGCCACACCTCCACTTCCAGTTTTTTGATGGTTAAGAAGAGATAAAGTCTCATGGATGTTCCTGTCTGTGGTGGCTTTGAACCAGGACCCTTAGCTCTCAGACTCCTGATTAGCCAGGATTACAAATGTGAGCCACCAATGTCCAACATAAAATTATTACTAAAAACAAAGGTACTTCCTAGAATGAAGAGCAGTTAGACTGTGTCCAGACCTGTATGTGTGCATTGAAATGAACTCAGTTTAGGGAGGAAGCCAGCTATTAATTAAATTAAGCAATCAAAATATAAATGTATACGTTATAAATACGACTGTATAAGTTTGAACTTAAAAATTAATCAAATCTCAATGACTTAGAAAATTAACTTATTACCAGTGGACCTACTGACTTACCTCTAGTGGAAATTTTTGCCCTTCTAAACTATGTTCTGATCCATCAGATGACATATTGCATTTTCCCCAGTGAAAAGTTATTTTGCTCGCTTTGAACAGTACTTCTGAAAGTCCTCCACTGAGACGGTAGTCATTCGTGAGATTAATTTCCACTAAAGCAAAACAAAAACAGTAAAATTAAATTTCTAAATATCAAAATTATAAAAACTTTGAACAAAATCTCCCTCTATTTCAGCTGCATTCATAGACTCACTTATTTGACAAATTACTAAAAGAGAAAGTGTTTTTGACTCTGAACTCTGTAGTCGGAACAATATACTTACTATACCTCGTTGTAACAATGTCAAAAAAAGTTGAAGACCATAACTACGATATGACCCTTACAGCCAATGACACCCAAATGACAGCCAATCCACCTGCCCTGTTTAGTGTCCTGAGATTACCATACCTGCAAAATTCTTCTTCCCAAAGTTATTTGTTGGTAATTCAAGACAAGATAAGGAGAGAAGAAGGGACAGAGGGATGAAAACAGTCTTCCCCTTGGCCTGCTCCTATTCTCAGCCTGTTGCTTGCACCCATAAACCACCGTCACCTGATTCTTTTGTCCTATCTCCTTATCTCTCCTGGTATCATCCCAGACATCATTGGATCTGTGTCTAAATTTATTCAATATTTTAAAATTTAAGTCATTACATTTTGCATGATTTTTGTTTAGAAAAGTTTCAAAAGAAGGCACTTAACAAAGGCTTTCTAGGAAGGGTTTAAACCTTTAAGCTTCCTATGGAAAAGCTAACTATATGATTTCTTGAATTCCATTTAGAATTATTTTTCCATATCTACATATTTAAATAGCATGGTAAGGATTAGCAAAGCCCAATGTACAATGCCAAGACATGAAAATCTTAATAAATAAGTGACTGAAGAGTAATGGAGATAATAAAATACATTATCTATAATTACATTATCTTGACCACATCTTCAAGTGATGAGATGCCTTGTTTTATTACTAAAAATATGACCTGAATACATTGCACAAAATATTTTTAACATCTTATCCAAATTTCTAATGTTCTATGTACTATTTGACATATTCTACTAATAGCTTCTATTCCATCCTTAGAACATTAGTCAAAGATAATTAAAGTGAACCTTGCTAAACATATGCTTGGCCTGAGAAACATGTCAAAGGACAAATAGAATGCAACCATTTTACCTGTTTTCCCAGTGTTATGGATGAATGTGTTTTCCAAAGAGCTTTTATCCCAGTTCTGAAATTTAAGTTTCTTAAGGTTCACATTTACTTGTGTAAGATCTTCATCAATGTTGATAGGTGATTGTTTTGGGCTATTACATGTTGGATATTTCTTTCCCCAATTTTTCTGATTAAGTGCTCCTAGGGAAAAAAAAAAAGATAAAAATGTCTGTCTCTTAAGTTGATATGTGAAAGTGGGCTTTTAAGTTATAAAGTACTTACTACACGATACAAAATAGACATATGTTTGGGGAAATTAAGATATAGTCAAGTAAATTCACAAGAAACTATATTTAGATTTACATCCTGGTTTTTAGTAGGAAATACTCTAAGTAGAGCAATCATGCCAAGTTTAGGTCAACAATGTCTTGCTTCAGCCATCACTTTTCTCTACACCAATAGGAAACCAAGTTGTTATGTAGGGTTGAGTCTTAGCCTAGGGTTTTACATGGTATAATTATTTCAGTTGCAATCTAAATTGTATAACCCCTTCAGACCTAATATTACCCCCTACCACAGAATGAAAACCAAATCAAACTTCTACACAGAATTTCATTAATAGTGAAGTGAATTTCCATTTGTACCCCCAAATAAGATTATATTGCTTTAATTTCACCCTTATTGAGGTCATGAATAAGTGTGTTCTACTAAAAATTCAATTAACGTGCACCGTTTGTCTCTCTGAGCTTGCCTTACCTCACTTAATGTGATTTGTTCAAGGTCCATCCATTTCCCTGCAAATAATATTATTTTATTCTTTATAAGGGCTGTGTAAAATTCCATTATGTATAGGTACCACATTATTTTTGGATCCATTGTGGGGCATCTAGGCTGTTTCCACACCTTGGCTATTGTGAACAGGATGGCAATTAACATGGATTTGAAGGTGTCTTTATCATATCCTGGCTCATGATGTTTAGAGTAGATGTTCAGGAGTGGTGTGGTTCGGTTATAAGGAATATCTATGTTCAGTTTTTTAAGATACCTCCAGATTGTTGTCTAGAATAGTTGTACTAGTTTACATTCCCACCAACAGTGCAATAGGGTTTCTTTTTCCCCACATCACTGCTAACTTTGGTTCAAATTCACAATGCTAGCTAATCTCACTTGGGTGAAATGGAATGTCAAAGTTGTTTTAGCCAGGGATGATGAGCATTTCCTCATGTGTTTCTTTGCCATTTTTAATCTCTTCTGAGAAGTCTCTTCTTAGCTCTCTTGTCCATTTAGTGATGGGTTTATTAAGTTTGGGAGGGGTTAGTTTCTTGAGTTCCTTGTATATATTAGATATTAGGCCTTTATCTGATATATTGCTGATAAAGACACTTATGAAAGGGAAGTATACACTACTTGTGGATGGAGATGGGAGGGAGGGACTGGGAGAGAATGAGGGAACAGATGACACTGTGCAAAGAAAATGCATTCATTACCTTACTCACATAATACTAATCCATCTGTGTATTAACAATAAGAAAAATTAATAATAAAAAGAAATGCACTTTACCTGACTTATGTAATTGTAACTCCTCTGTGTTATAATAACACTAAAACACCTTTATAAATAAATAAAATAAAATATTTGAAATATTGTGAGTCAAAGTCTTAAACTTCTCTCTTGTTAAATGCTAGCATTTTTTACTGTCATAAAAACAAAATAAAACAGTAGCATAGTTTTCAGTTGATGGAATTGTTTGAGAAAATGAGTATGGGTTAGGCCAAGACTTTACATGACTGAGACTTAAGGAACTTATCAGTAAATGCATCTATAGGACAACCCTCAGTGATGTCACTTTTGTGAAAAGAGAGGCCATGAGGACTACCTCAATGGAAGATCTGTCTCATACTGTAAGCTACTTCTCATACTTTGACAAAGCTAATTTGCAAAATTTATCCTTGGAAAGAAAAGAGTAATTAGCCATACCATAAAGGTGTGGATATAGTCAGACAGATCTAGCAGCTATCAATAGGTGCTGAAAACTTATTTTGAAATCTGGGTGTATTCCTAGAGAGTGTTTGAGTGCAATGTGCTTTGAATATGCATAATGATGCATGTTGGCTTCCAGGGATAGTTTTATCAACACATCAATGATACGGTGCTTTCTCTTGTAAGGAACTTTGGCATATGGGCAAAAATCACTACTTAGTTTGGTAGCATCAGTGTGAGAGAAGCAGAAAGGAACTGCAGCATCAATAAATATCCTTTTGATTGCTGACATTTGCAAAGACAGTACAATAATTCCCAAGCATACTTAGGAATAGTCGCACAGTTGCAATGTACAGAAGCACAAGGCTTAAGTAACACTGAATGCGATGTACAAGCCTCTTTTCTGTCATATCTCATGATCTTCTTAAATAAACCTACATATGTAGATTCTAAATTGCGGCTCATACTTACTCATACCCAAAATGAAACTGTGAATTGCTGCTCTGAAGAAAGCTCCTTTACCATCTTTTGAATTTAAATTTATTCAGAGATTTCTGTTTCTACTTCTCAGCAAGTCATGCTGTGTCTCCCCTCAAAATCTATCTTGTGTCAGATTGCTTATCATCTCTACCATGACCACTGTAACCCAAGCCACTGTCATCAATTGCCAACACACTGCTACTTCACAAGCAAGGCCATCTAAGAGACTGTTAGAAAAGTTGGATCAAACAGACCACTGGAAGTCAGAATTTCCATTTAACATAATCCCTAGGAGATTCATATACATAAATGTCCAGAAGCAGTGGCTTGGGTATGTCCAGTGATTCCCAACTTACATTTTTTGTCCTTTCCTCCTTTCAAAATCCTGGTCCTCTGTATATGGGATGGAGCTAAAAAAAATTCCGCCATTACTACTGCAAAAATATTAAAACCAATCTTCCTATGCTCCAGTGTATCTGCCCTGAAATACCATTTAATTAAAGCTGCACAGACCTGATGAGATCATGGGAGGGGCATGTCCTTCTTTTGGGCACACTCCATGACAAAGATGATGAGAAATCAATGTTGTGATTATGCTATAAAAGAGACTCAAAGTATGATTCTCCTGTTGGCTTTGAAGAAATGAGTTTCCAGGTTGTAAGCAGCCATGTGGCTAGGAATGTAGATTCAATTCTAGGAGCTGAGAGTGCCCTAATCCCAATCAGAAAAAGCAGACAAACCAGGAATCAGAGTCTTACCACCTCTATGAACCAAATTTCACCACCACACTAAATGAGTGTGGATGAACACCCATGGTTCAGTTGGGACAACTTGATTTCAGTGACACGTGCAAAGAACCCTACTCCTGACTCTCAGAAACTGTGAGACAATGACGGCATTGTTTTAAGTCACTATATATTAATAATTTGGTATGAAGTGAATTTAATCCAACAAAATTCAGAATTTAAATTTTTTTTTTTTTTTTTTTGGCCAGTCCTGGGCCTTGGACTCAGGGCCTGAGCACTGTCCCTGGCTTCCTTTTGCTCAAGGCTAGCACTCTGCCACTTGAGCCACAGTGCCACTTCTGGCCGTTTTCTGTATATGTGGTGCTGGGGAATCGAACCCAGGGCCTCATGTATACGAGGCAAGCTCTCTTGCCACTAGGCCATATCCCCAGCCCAGAATTTAATTTTTAAAATGGTATAAGCAGCTCACATGTCCCCTCATGACTTAAATCCCTCCAGTGCTTGTCCAACTCACTGAAAATGAAATATAAAGTTCTTAGCAGGGTTGACAAAGCCTATATGCCACCAGCAACATTGTCCCTGCTACCACTCTCTATCACTCTTGCTAACTACTCTGATATAGCCATACTCTCTTCCTTTTTAGTCCTAGAGCATGAAAACATGCGGCCTCTCCTGATCCTTCTTCAGCAGATGATTGAAAGGCTCAGACAACTTGTTCTCAGGCTTCAGTTGGGTCTTTGCTCAAATGTATCTTTCTTTCAATGGTCTTTTTCCTTCAGTCTCTCTCAAAGCCTTATCCCTTATCTCTCCTTTCTGAATACATTAACTTTACTTATTGTTTCCATACTGTAGGATGTGTAAAATATTTCTCGGGTATACTAAGAGTTCAATAAGTAACCTCTCTATCAAACAAACAAGAAACGGTGATGTCTTTTGCTGTATATGTCCAAAGTCATGGAGGATCAAACATGATGTAATAAAAAAGAAGCAACTTAACCAATTAAAGAAACATTTCTAAAGTCAATTGTATGTTTCATTTGTTTCCACTGTTACTTGACAATTGAGTTGAATAGTTCCTGTTAAACACGGAGGAGGTAACAAGTTATCCAAGAAATGTACCCACTGCCTTACGTATAAAACTGTAACCCTTCTGTACATCACTTTGACAATAAATAAAAAATTTTAAAAAAACACGTAAAAGCAAAAAATTAAAAAAGAACTGCAAGAATGGGCTGAAGTCTCAAGTCTGTTGTAGGATGTCTCACTGCATAAGAGAACTGATGATTTCATTCAAGGAGAATGAGAATTACAGAGTGTGGACTCTATTTAAAAAAAATCATTGGCTTACATCATGATTCCTAGGGTCAGTGTTGGCTCAAAATCCCTTCTAATCTTTTATAATTAAGAAGCAAAGTGATAGATGACAGAATAAGGAAAGTGATTTATAATCCTGGGGGGAAAGTAAGATATTATTTGATTCTAGCAGAACAAAGAAAATACCAGCAAGCTAAGAATGGTGTCTATGCTTTATTCTAGGCTTTCCTGTCCACAGGCTCAGCAGTTACAGCAACAGCACACAGCATAGCAATCTAACAAGTACTTGGGATGCTGGCCCATCATAGCATAGCAGCATTAGCTTTATTGTATTTACAGCCTCACATACTACCCACCTTCAGCCTGTCCACAACCATTCCTGATTATATTCCCACTAGACAAAAGAGCATTTGGCAAAATATGGCCTACAGATTATCTAAGATAGAACATTCATAAATGACTCAAGGTTACATGAATATCATGAACCACCTGAATTACATTCCTTGTGAAGTCTAGGTCCAAAGTCTTCTGAAAATTAACAGTGAGGATCCCTAACTCCATTTACCCATCATGATTTCTTAGCAGGAAAGACTAATAAATAGATAAAGAAAAAGGTCAGAAAGCATAAGAACCTAAGTTTCTTATCATCAGCTATAGAAAACCCAAGGGAAGTAAGCTAATCAAGCATTGAATATAGAAATGAAACAACAGTTACAGAAGTATTAATCCTGCTTGCCTGCTTTTAATAATAAAACATTAGACTAATCTCATGCTTAAAAACTTTTCTATAACTTCTCAACGTTTTTTATTGGATAAATTGGAGGCCTCATTCCCTGTAGTGGTTAAAAGTCTAGGGCTGTGCATCTGAGAATGCAGGTGTAAAGAATTCATTAGCATTAAACTGAGTTTTATTAGTGAATGTTTCAGAGGGGTAAATTAGGACCCTGACTGAACAGTTGCAGAGTGATTCACTGAAACAGAACTGCAGTGTAGTCAATGGTAGCTTTAGAGAAGTTTAGGTAAATTATTCATTTACATAAATGTGCAGCATTCTTTCATCCACTCATCAAATCACGTGAATTAGTACCACCCCTATACATTTCCTGTGTCTTTTTCTATTGGAGCATTCAAGAGATGCACTTTGTCCATCAAGTTGTTTATTTCCTCTACATGCTGTTGCCAACTCTGAGTCTGACATAGAGCAGAATCAAATGAAATGCCTGGGTAATAACTTTTGTGCATCATATGAATGTATTCAATTATTTGCCTACCTTGTACTCTCTATTCCAAGTGGAATGAGAAGCAATTGCAGATACTCTAGGGGACACACAAGAGTTCAAAGTTGTTTGCTTGCTTGCTTATTACATCCCAGAAAGATGAGTTGTGTTAAATAAATATGCAAATGCCTGAAAGAGTAAATATGATGGAAATTAAAGAGGCATAGCAAAGCTCACTAATGTAGGTCTTAAAGAATGGATTTCCACAGAGAGAGGATGCAGAGCCTGTCTGGATGAGCACTGAGCTACTGCAAACACACAGTAGCAGAAGACTGCAGGTGCCAGTGGCTGGTGCCTCTAATCCTAGCTCAGGACCAGAGGACTATGGCTTGAAATCAGTCCAAGCAGAAAAGTCCATGAGACCGTATCTCCAAAATAACCAGCAAAAGATAGGGTTGAAGGTATGACTCATGTGCTAGAGTGCCACTTAAGCAAATTGAGTAAGCACAGAAATGCTGAGGCCTTGAGTTCAAACCCAGGTATCACAAAAGATAAAGAGCTATTGGCAGTGAATGACTTGGATCCAAATTTTAGTTTATTCAAATACAAAGCAAATAAACATAACAATAAATAAATAACAAATACAGTAATGTCTATTATTTTACACTGGAATTGTAGCATATAATTTAAATCTTCAGGAAGACAGGAAGGTGATTTATTCAAGAAGATGTCTTTCAAGGACACTAGTTAGCTACAAATGGTGGCACAAAGGGTGATCAAATGCAGCAGTGATACTCACTAGACACTATGTTGAGAATGAACTATATAACTTATGGGGGAAGGGGGAAAATCTGGGAGAAAATGAGGGAAGAGGGGACACTGATCAAAAAGCAATATACTCATTACCTGACTTACATAACTGTAACACCTCTGTACATCACCTTCAAAATAAAATTCTATCTACCTACCTACCTATGCATCTATCTATCTATCTATCTATCTATCTATCTATCTATCTATCTATCTATACATACATACATAATTGTCTTGAATGAATCTACAAACTGCAGGTACTAACGATCATTTAGTGATTAAATGTCATAGTAGTAAAAGACACTGTAGTGAATTAGTGTGCCTATCTCTAGTTTTAGCTAGAGAGAGAGTTTTGAAGCTAGTTGGTAAATGCTGGTAATGTCTACTCTTAATGCTCTACTGAAAGAAGATGCAAAGAATCTCAGAGAGAGAGAGAGAGCCTCGTAGCCAAGAATGCTTTGGCTTCTATCATCTGGCCCAATGGGGATGCTTCCATGAGGATAGTAGAAAACCTTTGCAAGTCTGGTTAAAACACCCAAAGGATGATAATAGAAGGTATACGCATGTTAGGAAGTTCTGGCATGAATGTATGAATGTTCCTATGGTAGTATGATATTTAAATATTATCAACTGATATTTATGACATATACATACACACATATATGCTGAGTTGACCACACACACACACACACACACACACACACACATACACATACACACACAAATATATACTGAGAGAGACTAGAAATTTTACATATTTCTTTCTTTTGCCATCTTACATTTAAAATTTTAAAGAGAGTAGTAAAGCCGAGACTTCAGTGTTTCTGTTGCTCTAGAAAGTTATCAAATAATCAAATTTGGAAGAAAAATCAAAGATGAAACTTAACAAGTCCCAGAAAATACAGAAAGTTCATTTTCTCTAATCCTCTACTGACAAGCTATACCAATTCTTAGTAGAAGAGAAGGCTCAGAGATTAGATGACTTTGTGATTAATGTTATGCACTTGATATATACCTGGCTATGCATAAATGAGTCACTGTTTTCCATTATTCAGGATTTACTGAACAGCTACTTCAAGGTAGCAAATTTATAACTTAGTTTTTAAAATCATTGAGTGCTCAGTGATTTAAAATCATTGAGTGATCATCAACAGTGATAGGTTTTTTAATGTGATTATTAAACAGCTTGTCCACTACTACCTCTAGGCTTTCTGTTTCCTGAATCCTCATCTATCTTTAAAATAGTTTATGGCAAGATACTCACATATGCATATTAAAAACATGAACAATTTCTTTTGAATTTTTTCTAACTTACTTTGAATGATAATGTCAAAATAGAAGTGTTTTCTTATAACTAGCTCTGGTATGTAAGGTGATCATTTATTTTACAAATATTTTATTGAGGTACTCCATTAAATTGGGATGTGTTCCTAATCTTTAGGGGGCTAAAAGAAAGGGAGACTTGTAACTCAAATGTTGTAAAAGCCATTGGTAAGAAACTATAGAAGGGAAACATTTCCATAGATTTGAATATACAGTAACTTGTGTCTACTTTATTCAGTGGAAGGCAGATTTCTTAAAGTCTATTCAACAGAGTTAAGCTTCTTCATAAATCTGTTTCTGAGTAGCAGATACTGAGAATTGAAGCTAGATGAGAAGTTACAGAAATAGTAAAGATATCTTGAACATGCACTAGTAATGGAATTGACAGGGATGGAAAGGCAACTAGGATTTTGAGCCAAAATAGCTAATATCTGAAAAATCTGGAGGCCTAGCTGGCATATTTTATACTTTTTTTGATCAACTGCTTAGCTAAAGAGAACAGCATTGAATAAATAAGTTGATCAACTACATCTAGTATTATAATTAGTGTATATCCTCTCTTTGCTTTTCAATGGCATCCAGTAAAGGGGGCAGGTAAATGAATTTACTTGTTAGGAATAATGAAGACAAACAGCACTTCACAACATATTTCACAAAGGTAAAAGGAAATGGGATCACTCAAAAGGACAAATTCCCTTTTAAAGCCCTCCAAACAGGTCTCAATGAGGATAGAGAATTTAGTTCAATGGAGCACAAATTGCATTTCATGTGTCACATTAGGGATATTTCAGTAGGCACACTAAAAGGGAAAATATGTTTAGAATCCAGAAGGATAGCATTATCATGACAGTGCAATTTACTTAAAGCTGAATTTGCCTTCACAAAAACAGTTCTAACGAAGGATAAAGTATCAAATCTAAAAGACCAACACCTTGTCACTGCAACATCTTAATTCCATTAATTTTAGTCAGAATCCCTGTCAGATAGAAAAAAAGAAAGCTCAAATTAAGTGATAGTTTTCTGAGAACTTTGTGTTGCTTTTAAATCCAAATAATTCCAACAGAAATTCATTACACACAATACATAATTACTAACTGAAATGAAAACCGGGGGGGGGGTGGTAATTCAGTAGTTGAAACTGGTGTAATGTACTTTTTACTCTTGTCAACACATATTAGTGAGTTCTGTGATTATATTATCATTTTTATTAGTAAGCAATTAAATTTAGCATATATTTTAATGCAGCAGAACAATCAATATGGCTATAAAATAAACTATTTAAAGCTGCATTTAAATCTTTGCATTCTACACTTCTTTTAAAATGTAATGTAACCTGTTAATGGTTGTTTGTAAATTTTTTTTCCTTTCCAGTTGTGGGACTTGAATTTAGGGTATGGGCACTGTCTCTAAGCTCATTTACTCAAGGCTAACACTCTACCCCTTTTAGTCACAGCTCTACATACAGTTTGCTGGTGGTTAATTGGGGATAAGAGTCTCACAGGGACTTTTCTGCATGGGGTTGACTTAAAACCACGATCCTCAGATCTCAACCTCCTGAATAGTTAGGATTACAGGCATGAGCCACCAGTGCCTGGCTTGTAAATAATTCTTCTTCTTCTTCTTCTTCTTCTTCTTCTTCTTCTTCTTCTTCTTCTTCTTCTTCTTCTTCTTCTTCTTCTTCTTCTTCTTCTTCTTCGATTCTAAGCTTACAGAAATGAAGTTTTTTTAATGACCTGTTTGAGAGAATGGTGCCAATATCCCATTCATACTGAGTACTTCACCCTATGTTTCCTAAACATGAGAATGTTTTCCGACAAAATTGCGGTACAATCATAGTCAGGGAAATTACTAGCATCAAAACCCTGGTATCTTCAAGTCCTAATATCTTGTTCAGATAATTACCAACATGTCTCAATAATATTCTTGATGACACTAAGGTTCTTTTTGGGTAACGTATTACCTTTGGCTGTCATGTCTCTTTTGATCTGAACTAGTTTGCCTTTTTCCTTGACTTTCACGATGGTGACAATTTTGAAATCTATTTTATTTTACCAGCTACCACACACTTTGTTTGTTTCCTCATGGTTATATACTTTTGTGAGAATGTCTTAAGAATGATGTCCTTTCCTTCTCATCCTGTCTTAGTGGTCCAGCTTTCCATGTTAACTAAGTACCAGCAGTAATGCTGATGCTTGAGCATGGGCTGAAAGCAGTATCAGTCTCTCTTTTCCACTGCAACACTATATGTATTCTTTGCAATGAAAAAGTATTTTATGAGGAGGTGATCTAAGGTTATGTCAAAATCACATTCCTTATCAAATTTATCCTTTTATTTTCTTAATTTATATTCATTTGAACTTTCACGCTTCCTATTTGATGTGCTAGGATACAACTCCCTTATTTATTGAAGCTCAAAGGGACCTTTCCTCTATTATCAACTCTTTTCAAGAAATAGCATAGGAGCCATGGAGTCATGACATCCTCTTTTAGTCTTTGTGTAGGAAATCAATAGTTTCTAGTTCCCAGGGAGGCCTTGTAGTCACTCTTCGTGTCCACTGCGGTACTAACCTTTGGATCCAGAAAAGGTTCTCATGTAGGAGGATGGTCAGTCAGCTCTTTCCTAGGGTCACAGTGAACTGTTTGAACAGGTCCTGACAACTGTGGAGATAATCACTAGCCCCTTCTCCCACTTCTCCAGTTAGAAAGGAGACCTCTTGGCTTGATTTTAGAAACAGTAACCTTTTCCTCACTCACACAACAATGGGACATGAGTACTTCTCAGGCTCCGGTGACATTAGCAACTGACATTAACACCTATGGCACCTGCAGGGAGGGTGGGGTGCAGAACTTTTCATGCATAAAGGAGATGTCCTCATCAGCCTATGATGTACTTGGAATCCTGCCCTAAAGATATTTGGCTGTGTTTTGTTAATTTGTGATAATAATCTGACTGAAAATCACAATCTGCTTCTTACAAACCTTTGAGAAAAGGACCCAGTTATTGAGTCTAATATTCTTCCCAGAGTGGTAAATAGGTGTTTGCTTGGTTTGGCAGTCTTGGGTTTTGGACTTAGCTTGCTAGGCAAGCACTCTGCCAATTGAGCCATGATCACCCCCCGACCTTTTCTCTTCAAACAGAGTTATTCATTTATGTCTATATAGGCCTAGACCATGTCTTTCCTATCCTGCTTTTTAGTGCTTTGAGAGGCTGTCTCCAAAACTCTGCTACCCAGGCTCTCATTGAATCATGATCTCAGCCTCCTGAGTAACTGGGATTCCAGGCATGAGCCACTGTGTCTAGCTAAAGGATGTTGTTTTTAACTTAGAAGGCATATCTCTTGGTGGCAAATAAGGGAAAGAGAGCTCTTCCAGCACTGAACAGGGATTAAGGTGTTAAACTTGGCATGCTGCCTCTAGGGTGTGGGTCAGATTGCAATAGAGTAGGTAGGGCTAGTTGCAAGTAATAATGAGACCTAGGATGAGGCCAGTCATCTTTCAGGTATTCACTATATAGAGCAAACCATTCTTACCTCCAGCCTGACTAGGGATTTTCACATAACCTGAAGACTTAAAATGATGCTTCCTAAGATGAAAATGAAGGTCTTAAACTTTAAAGTTTGATACTGTGCAATGAATACTACTTATATGAAATGAGAAAATTGCTTGGACTTGGTTGTTTTATAGTTTATTTTGATAGCAATGTTTTAACCCTTGTAATTTTGGAATAGTTCCAGAGGATAAAGTACAAAATGACTATGCTTAACATTCATGAATTATAATGCGTCACCATGAGTCATTTCCTTTCTGTGAAGATAGTTTCAAAATCCATGGAGAAACAAAGTCTCCTTTCCTTCCTTCCTTCCTCTTATCTCTCCCCCTCCCTTATACTTTCCCTCTCCTTTCTCCTTCTTTCCTCCCTCTCTTCATTCATTCTTTTCTCTTTCCTTCCTTTCTTTCCCTTCAATATCAGGTAGGAGTGCTCAATTAAGATGTCCCGAATGAAAAAAATGATAAAATTATTATGCAACAAACTAAGGCTCTAATATTCATTATAAAATTTTCCAACAAGACCTCTGCTAAAGTAATGGGAAATGAACAACTATAGAATTGTTCAAATCTATCTCCAAAGCCAAGAGGCTAATTTTTTAAGCAGCTTAATGATGATGAAAAAAATGTTTTGTTTGTATATGTAGCAGCAAAATAATTTGTTTTGTTGGTGTGACAATGACTGGTTTACATGGTGAAGGAAGAGGTGACACTGATCAATATGCATTGCACTTATCAACTGATTGGTTGAATTGAACCTCCTCCAAAAGTGATGAAAAATAAATAAACTCAAAATTGCTTTCAGAGAAAAGAATGAATAACACTTCTCACCAAACAAATATCCAGAACTACCTCTATTCTATTCTGAAACTTGTGAAGGTACCATTATCTACATTACTAGCAGCTACCCACATTTATATTAACAAAACACAGTTTAGGAGGTACATATTATTGGAGTTTAGAAATGTAAAACAATAAGAAGGTAAGCTACAAATTTGATATTACAGAAGCTATAATCTTTGGAGCCAAAGAAATAAAGATAACTTTTTACAGGACATGGAAGAGAATCTTTCTTGGGAATGGCTAGGGGAATAAATAAGCAAGAGTAATGCAAGCAAAAGCTTGCTGGGCTGGGAATATGGCTTAGCTGTAGAGTGATTGCCTACCATGCATGAATCCCTGGGTTCAATTCCTCAGTACCACATAAACAGAAAAAGCCAGAAGTGGTGCTGTGGCACAAGAGGTAGAGTTTTAGCCATGAGCAAGAAGAAGCCAGGGACAGTGCTCAAGCCCTGAGTTCAAGCCCTAGGACTGGCCAAAAAAAAAAAAAGCAGCTACTTTGTTTGTGATCCTTTGGGTAAATGACCAGAAGTGGGGTTCTAAGGCTACTAGCTCAACCATGTTCATTGCAGCATTATTTACCATAGCTAAAATATGGACCCAACTCAGATGCCCCTCAGTAGGTTAATGGATCCAGAAAATGTGATACACACACACACACACACACACACACACACACACACACACACACACACACACACAATGGAATTCTATGTTTCCATCAGAAAGAATACCATTGCCCCATTTGTAAGGAAATGGAAAGATGTGGGAAAAACTCACATTAAGTGAAGTGAGCCAGACCCAAAGAAACATGGATTCCATGGTTTCCCTCATTGGTAATAATTAGTATATGTCTAGAACAGTCCTAGTAGAGGATCACAATAGCTCAATGGCTATGTACATATGCTCATAACAGATAATGCTCAGTGAAATGAACTCCAAGATATGAAAACAAATGGTTTTTCTTTGTTTTTTTGTGGCTTTTAATGTACTGTGCAAAATTATTTCTTTTTTCTTTTGTTTTTCTTTCCTATGGTTTATCCCCTGTTGTCACTCTATTTAATTTTGGTACTTTGGGTATTGTATATATGTTTATCTGAATTAGGGAAGGGAAGGGGAATATCAAAAGGGTGACAAAAAGGATAAAGGGTGAACCAACCCAACAGCAATGTTCACAAGATAATATATTGGAAATTAACTGTACAACTTGTGGAGGAGGGTGTGGAGGAGGTAGGAGAAAAATGAAGGAGGGGGGAACAAGTTTGATAAGAAATATAGTCACTACCTTATGTATGTAACTGTAATCCCTCTGTATATCAACTTAACAACAAAATTAATTAAAAAAAAACCTGATTGGCTAAAGAAGGAATCCCACTACGCCTACCTAGGCTCCATAAAGATGGGGAAATTAATGCACAGTGCATTAAGAACTGTCCAAAATCTTTCTGCATCTGTTTGTATTTCTGACTCACCTTTTCATTCATTTTTGTAAATTAGGGACAAAAGTTGTGACTGACCTCTATTCTAGGCAATAGAGTATTTGGTTCCTCAGATCAGAGCAGCATTACCTGGGTATTCATTACTTGGGAAACCTGCAAACCCCACCTTATATTTATCAAATCAAAAACTCTGGAAATCAGCCCTAACCATTTTTCTTATCCAGTCATCTCTCCAGAATTTTTTTTTTAATCTGACATTTAGGAACCACTGCTGTCAGTCATACAACATCTCTAATGTTCCCCTTCATTCATTTTCATGCTAAATGGAATGTTGGTAAGTATATGTATATTTTACAGAGGGTTTTCATTGTAATTTTTTCATATAGGCATCTAGTAAGCTTTGATTATACTTAGTTCCTCTGTTACTCTTTCTTATCCTACCCTCCTTTTTTATTTTTTACAATTTTAATGGATTTCATTAT
Organism: Perognathus longimembris pacificus; assembly: GCF_023159225.1. NCBI lineage: Eukaryota > Metazoa > Chordata > Mammalia > Rodentia > Heteromyidae > Perognathus > Perognathus longimembris. The sequence continues at coordinate 130,411,776 of NC_063162.1, read as the reverse complement.
GACATTTTTTATATGTCACAGAACATGCTTTAATCAAATTGTGATTGGTCATGTTAACTTTATTTTTAGTAAAGGGATAAACCTGGGCAGTAACTCACACCTGCAATCCTAGTTACTCAGGATGCTGAGTTCTGGTAGATCATGAGTTGATGCTCTCCTAGGGAGGAAAGATTGCTAGACTCTAAAGTAAACAGCAAAACACAATCCTGGAGGTGTACATGGCTCAAGTGGTATAGTGCCAGCTTAACACATGTCGGAGTTCAAACTCAGTGCTGCCAAAAACAAAGGAATTTTAAAAAGGATGAATCTATAAAGATATAATAGTATTTTAACTAAGAAAATGGTAGTCCTCACTAACATAATACTTTGATGTCATGAAAATAAAAGCACTTATATACAGGTAATGACAGAAAGCTTAATGTGTCTTCTCATCATATAAAAACGTGAACTATACAACTAATAAACTTCAGAAGTAATTCTAATGTTACAAACATAATGTGTAGTTTTCCAGTGATAATATATAAAATATAATCCTAATGCACAGGCTTTAAATCTACTCCAAAACAGTCCAAATATGATGAAAAAGTCTACATATAACTACTTGGCAAAGTTTAATATTTATCTGGCCAACAGCTGCAAGCTGTTTAATTGCTTAACATTAGGAAATTGGATAGTGGTGTGATTATCTATTTAAGGCCAAATATTAATTAGGATCAAATAAATATAGTTCCTTAGATCTCTGTGGTATCTAATCTATATAAACATCTTGCAGTGATAACTCATAAATGATTAAAATGAACGCTAGTGACATTAGAGGATTCTGAGTCATATGCCAGAACTTAATTTTCTACCCAATTTACTTTTAAAACTGCTGGTGGCATAACAACACATCAATGAGACTCAAATTTTAAAAATCAAGCTTTCTCTTTGTGCTCAAGCATAAAGAAGCAATCAACATAAATGAAAGGAATAGAAGAGTTATTCTAATTTCCCCAAATTCCTATATTTCTTGGGTAAAGGATCATAATTAAAAGTCACAGAGCTTTCTCCCTGAACATGCCCTGAAATCTCATAAACATACCCTGAACTGGCTTTCTTCTTTTTCTCTGCAGAAATTAATGATATAATTATTCTGAAAGCAGCAATATGGAGTGAGGCTGCTCTCCTCTTTGCATGAGCTCTTCTCTTTGCATAAAATCAAGCTCTTTCATGCGGATGGAGACTCACTTAGAGAGTGGTGAACTGGAGGGGGGAATCCTTTAATCAGGTTAGTCCACTGCCCGTCAATTTGAAGAAAGCATTGAACTCAGGGGTTGAGTTTCTCTGAAACAACTGAAGGGTACATCCAAGCTATAGGTTTACCTGAATAATTGTTCTGACTTCTTAAAAACTTACGCATTCTGGTAAATGATGCAGAAAATGTGACTGAGTTGGCAGTGATTCAGACAATCAGCTATGAGAAATTGATTCTCACTGAGCTGGGATAAGCATCCTAGACTTTTGAAATGAGTGCAAAGTAAGGATATTGCCCCACAGCAGAGAAGAAAATCAAGCAAGTGCTCGTGGTAGAATCCTGTCTAGATCAAGTCTGTGTAAAATGCAAATGTACAACATGGCTCTTTTTCTTTAATAGACTATTATCTATTTCCACACTAATTAGAATTCATTACCTACTTGCGTGATTAATAAAGCTTTCTAATTTCATTGATTGGTAAAAATAATTCACTTGGTAAAGCCAAGAGGAAATAGTGCCAGGCAAAGCCCCTCAGTTGTATAAACAACTAGTCTCATTACAACGAAGAGACAGGAAGAGCCAGAATATTTTCTGAGAGGAAAAGAACTTGTTAAATCACCCTTAAAATAAAACCTAATTCAACTGAATCTATTGTATAGTACTAAACAGACATTTAAGTTCCCTTTCTCCCAATTCAAATGGTGAAGCAAATACACAAGGCAAGATGAAAATCAAAGGTAGCCACAATTCCACTTCCAAAAATGACTGCTTAACCCATTCCCTAAAAATATGCACTGATTAGGCCAAAAGTGACCATATCATACACTTTAGAAAATGCGTTGCAATTAGCATTTTTAATATTTGCACAACAATCTGAAACGCAGCAGCTTCATGCTTTCATGCTTCCTATGTTACAGAGGCAAAAGCTGCATAAGTAACTGTAAGAATGCATAGAGGACAGACTTTTGGGAATTAAGACCCAGATTTAAGTTCCACACCCTTGCTCACTTTATGATTTGGGGTCAAGTGATTCATGGCTCTGTTTCTTACATCTGCAAAATGAGAACACAGTACTTGACAGCTTGGTTCATTCATGCATATGAAGAGTTGCTGAACACATAGTGTAAGGCCACACTGGGGGAAAAAGAACATGAAGAAAGCGCACAGCCAGTCACCTCTCGGTGTTGTCAGGGGAGAGTACGTGTCAGCGAGGCGAGAGAAAATCTTTATCTGAAGAAGGGCACACGGCTGGTGTCCAGGCAAGATGGCTAAAACCAGGTAGAATTAGGAAGTCTGTCTTTCAAAAAAGGTTGGAATAGCAGCTAGCAGGGGGATGAACCGCATGGTAAGTTGGGACCATATCATTAATGCCACATGGCATACTCTACACTAAGGAATCTACTGTTTCAATTCTGTTGGTAATAGGGAGTCATTCAGGGGAAAATCTGTTATAAGACAAGTCCTAAATATATTTATCTGGCTTTAAATCATGATTGCAATATCCACTCTATGTCAGGCCCTATTCTAAGTGGTTTACATGTACCAGTTTACTTAACCATGGTAGAGCCCTGTAAGGTACATTATTATGGTCTAGTTCTTTTTTACAGATCATAGAACTAGACAAAAGAGGGAGACGCCCAAAGTGGAGCTTGGTTTTGAAGTTAAGCAGTTAAGAGTCTCTAACTCCAGAGCTTCTATTCCTTCTTACCACAGGAACTAGTGAAAGAATGCATACTGCTACATTATCCTGCTACATTAGAATGTGTTCAAGGCAGTAATTATTATCTGTTGGTGAACTCTCTACAAAGATGTACAAAGAGTCTTGCCTACTTTAAATCATTGTTTCCTTTGGAGTAGGTAAAACTTCCCCTTCTCTGTTCTTTTGGACTCTTTCACGATTTTTTTTGCCTTGAATAATTAAAATATTGACTTAAAATCATGCCCAGCATCTCCTAAATACAAATGTCAATAACTCAAAGTTTCAGTATCACCCAGGATTTGGGATAGAGTAAGGAAAGTAGAAAGGATTGATAGGGCCACAAGAAACTTGCTGCATAACATTTTTTAAAATGTTTTCTACAGGGCTGGGGATATGGCCTAGTGGCAAGAGTGCTTGCCTCATATACATGAGGCCCTGGGTTCAATTCCCCAGCACCACATATACAGAAAATGGCCAGAAGTGGAGCTGTGGCTCAAGTGGCAGAGTGCTAGCCTTGAGCAAAAAGAAGCCAGGAACAGTGCTCATGGCCCTGAGTCCAAGCCCAGGACTAGCCAAAAAAAAAAAAAAAAGTTTTCTACAGGAAGAACAAGGAAAAGACAGGAATATGGTAATGTTTCCACTTCAGGTCTTAGCATCGCTGCTCCATTTGCCTGAGACTAACTTAGCTCCTATTCCCAGTTTAAATTTCCCTTTCCAGAAAACTTCCCTGAACCCTTTAAGATACCCATGGACTCTTAGATCTTGTGTTATTATCACTATCTACCACTGTGATATGCTTTGTAAAAATCATATTTTGTTATGAATATTATTTACATACTTGTGGTTGTTTTATTCATTTCTGCATCTCCAATGTCAAACACAGTGCCTGGACCATGTTATAAATTCAAAGAGCACTGGTTAAACGAATGAGCTCAACATTAAACCTTTGTCAGAGAGTATGCGTACTGTCAGGGCAATCAATAAGAAGATGTTAACTCCCTCATATTCTCATACAGGTTCACCAAACATCTCAAAATATCTGAGAGATTCATGCAGCTTACCTTAAAGAACAAACTTAGAGGCCTTGGAAATGGAAAAATTATTCATAATTTGTGAAAAAACACCCATATGACAGTCTCATCCATCTCAACTTTCTAGACATGCTCATTAGGAAGAGTGAGGGAAGGGGTATGTAGGGGAGAAATGGGTGAGAGTGTTGACAGAAGTGACATTGATCAAGATAGATTGTATTCATAAAGTGCTTTGTTAAATGGCAACTCCTTTGTACAAGTACTTAAAGATAATAAAAATTTAAAAATGAAAGGAAAGATACGTAAACGTTGGAAAATAAGGCATGTTATCCATACCCCCTCCAAAAAAGAAGAAACAATTTGAGCCTAGAAATGGCATATTAAAGGCTTGCTACACCACTAAGAGTTTCCCATATGTAAAAGACACCTAAGCCACTCATATTTTCTAGGTGGGACTAAAATATGTTCAATTTCCAAATGGCAAAAGGCAAAAGGCAGTCTTTCAGGTTTTCCTCTCAATATGCTAGGACTTACTCTGTATCCACTCAGTTATTTATGGTTTTTATATATTTTTTTTTTTTTGCAAATAGGATTGGGAATGGTCCCCTGAAAAGATGGCATTGTTAGTCAGAATTCCTTCCAGGTGAAGTTAATCCTGTATCCCAGTGACACGGGAGGAAATACAGCAGTAATTACTAAATATGTATTGAGTACCTATTGTATGTGGGGCTCTGCTATAGACATCAGGATACAGTGAAGAAAGCTGGCCTAATAGAAGATTATATTTTCTGTTGTACCATCTTGGCTTAGATGGAAAATACTGCCTAGAAAGAATCCTAAAAAATATTACTATGATAAATGCAATGAAGTAGCAGTGCGTGGATCAAGAGGCCACAGGGATGTCAGGGAAGATAATTACAAGGGTAAGGATGACTACAAAATTTAAAAAGAGCCTTAATTCTTCCAGTTGAAAATATGAAAGTGATTTTTCCCTTTCCTTTCCTTAGAGCATTTACTTCAGAAAATGGATCATTGTAAGCATTTTCTCCTCTTTTTGAAATTTATATCAATCCTTTTGAAAATTAGGTAAGCCTTACATGGGTTTAAAATCCAAGGTGTCTTTTGCAAGGATTCTGGAGCCATGTTTTCGAAATGCAGACAGCTAGGAAGTTGGTGCTACATTCTGTAGGTGCCCAGTTCTCACTTCTACAGCTGTGACTCCCGTAAAGATGTTTGTTTTTTCCTCTGTATAAAGTCAATAGCAACACAGGCAGTCATTCCACTTGCTAGGTAAACTCTGGATGACCTGTGTGATCAAAGTTGCTGTGAAGTCCTTCTACATGGGAGCTTGTTATTGTTTCTCTTGAGAACGTGTACGCAATGAGCCATTTCTGTTGACTGCAGAAAGGGGAGAGCTGCTATCCTGACTTTGCAATCTCTTAGTGGTATTATTGCCTGTGAAGACTGCCACTTGTGTTTATTGCTTTTCTCATACTAAAGCTGTTTGCTGTTTCTACTGCCTTTCTATAAAGAACTTCTGGTTTTTATATGATTTTATTTTTAATCAGTTTTTCTTGACAGAAGACATCAATGTTAGTTAGGAGGATAAAATTCTAGTTGTTCTTTCATATATACACATATTCACAGACATGATTCCTAAATGGACATATTTTAATAATGAGAAATAAGTGAAGTCATTTTCATTACAGGGTAAAGCATATTCTAGACTGACATTTATGACCCCTATGATATGCTTAAGATAATGACTTAGATCTACATGCTTCATAGATCCCAGCATTGAGATAAATTGACCAAAGAAGTAACAGACTTATTCCACGCAGGGTCCTCTGCCTGAGAATGGTCTCTCTCTATTTGCCATCGCGAGATAGTAGATAAAATTGATCCATATAAACAAGAATCTAACTATAAGTCCAAAATGTTGCTTTTTGCCCCAAACCATCAATTGGCACATGACCATGTGAAGCTGTTCAATTGACTGGATGCCTTTTGGACTCCTCTAGCCTGTTCCACCTGCCTGTCTCGCAATCTCTAGCATCTGTGTCTTCTCATGTGCACTTATTTAAGAAAAAGTTCCGATGTGCCGGGCTAGATTTACCTCCCCTGGTGCGGGGATGCTAAGCTTACTCCCTTATCAGTGCTCCCCTTTTCACCCTCTCCCCTGGGCACCTGACCAGCAGGTGGCCAAGGCAGAGCGAGGGACACGGGCTAGCCTAAGGTGCACGTGGCCGAACGAGATCCCCTTTTCCTCCCTCCTTACCCACCAAGGAAGCCAGGCACAGACGGATCTCGGAGACACTTCGGAGAGCAATTCAATTTAATCGGGAGGGACTCACAGTAATATAGTAGTGATGACGAGGACTGAGCATGAGCTGGCGATAGGCTGGTGAGCTTGTCCATCCAAAAGCAGCTCCCAAGGACCTCCCTCATGGGCTAACGTCACTTCCCATAGTACCGCCCTGTGGGCAAGGCCCACCAAAAAGGGAGCACACTTGCTCGCTGGCGCAAGGTGGGGGATGGTCTCAAAGCTACCCCTTCTGTTTCCAGACCCAGAAGGAGATAGGTGTAGCTCACTTCCACACTGCCCCAGGGATGGGGGAAGGGCGGCATCTCGGGAGCGCTCTCCTCGCCCTTCCCCCCTTAAGGCCAAGATGAATCCCCAACACCGATGGTGGATTTTCTTGAGCTCTTTTGCTTACAAGACACAGAGATGCAGGGATTTAAGAGTGAGGGATGCTCTGGATGGTGAATGAACCATTTGAATAGCCAGGAGCATTACCCAAATCCTATTGGCACTAGGCTTTTTCTGTACTCAGTTTCTGTTGCTTGGATCCCCCCATCACTATGGCTGTTCTGCAGGCATCTCTATTGCCTTTGCCTAGGATCTGGCTTCTATCACAGCCAGTATCTCCACATTATCACATAATAAATCCATGGCACTGGTATAAGCAGGGTCTAAGTTTCCTTTTCCTCCCTTGGAAACCTAGGATTATGCAGTCTGAGGAATGGACCTCGGTAGATATTATAGATATACCAAAATATTCAGATAGGATGATCCCAAAATAGTCTATGACAGTTTAGATGGTGGTGAACAGAGACCATAAAGAACTTTGATGAATCCCTGAATTCCAGCCAGGAGAATCCTTCCTCCAGTGCAGTTAAGGGGTCTGTTAGTTGAACAAAGCAGAATAACTACATTACTAAAGCAGAAATGTGGTTTCATAGACAGCAGGATAGACAAATAGATAGATAGATAAATAGGTAGATAGATACACAGATACATAGATACATAGATAGATACACAGATACATAGATACAAAGAAAGATAGACAATCCCCTAGGAGGTAGAGGAAATAAAATCCACCAGTTATAAACATATTGGAATGTATTTCAAAATCAGCTTTGGGATTCAATCGCTAAAACATTTCACTTAATAAAATATTCTGAATCTAAGAAGTGAACCATTTACATAGTTTTCATCTTTCTGCTCTTCCAAAAATCCTTCGTTTAAAAAGATTACCATATAGATAACAGAATTACTATATAGATAACACAGGAAAGTGAAAGGTAATAAGTTTTAGCCTTGACTTTTATTAATACATAAAATACAAGGGTAGCAAAGGTCAACCTTAAAATTATTGTGATGGTTTTTTGTCTGAAGAGTTTAACAGATTAAAGTAAATTTGGTTGAATCCTATGAGCTAATCCCTAACCTTAGATTTAAAAAAATTAACCATGTCCTTTATTTTTTCTCTTCCCATTTGCTATATCTATGCCACGGTCACCCAAGTAAAGAACATAAAGTGAAATAAAGTTGTCCAGTAGAGAAACAGCACAATGCACCTAGACACAGAGCCTGAAATGTACTGAAATGTTACACTGAAGGAGAATCAGCCAGGTCTTTTCATGAGCTACACAGACTTTCATTAACTGAGGACTCTACTAGATGCTATCTGCAGGTTGGCTAGGAATCCATACTACAGCATCAATACAATTTTAACCATTCAGTGGCTGCTCTGATCTGAATCCAATGCCCCCCACAGTTCATGTGTTAAATGTTTGATCCCTAACTGTCAATATTATTTTTAGTGGTGCTGTAAGCTTTAGGAGGTAAGAGAACAGGAAATGGACCATAGGAATATGACAAGGTTATACCTGTTCAGGATCCCTGCACCTCTCCTTGCTTCCTGTCTGCATGGGGTGAGCAGCTACTGTGTTATATTCCCACCAAGAACTTCTGCCTTCACTACAGCCCCAGAATCAATGGAGTCAAGGACAATGGCCTGAAACTTCTCAAACCATGAGCCAAAACACATTATTATTAAATTGCAATGCTGTTCTACAAATATCTTTTTTAAAAAATGAATCCCACATTAAGAGACATTTGCATGCAGAATTTTAAAGCAACATTTTAGTTTTAATAAAAATCATATGCATCTATTTTTTGAAATGTGTATATATTGTTCCCATGAGCTTATTCACATATGAACCACCTCAACAGTGAAGCCCTGCCAACTAAGCAAGATTTGGTAAAAATAGGTTTGATTCATTTAATTCAACCCTATTCAGCCCCTATCATTACATGTAGCACCAGCATCATCTCTCAAGAATATAATTCTTAGGTAAACTGTTTCAATTTTGTTTCTTTCTTCAGTACTGATGATTAAACCATGGGCCTTGTCATTGTTAACACTGTACTTCTTGAGCCACTTCTCCAACCCTTCTGTTTGTAATGTTGTATATAAGAGTTTTATTCTTTACCCAAGCTAGTCTTGAACTCACTGTCTTTCTTCCTCCACCCCATAAATATTTGAGATTATAGGTGTGACCACCATAACTAGCTTTGTTATGGTGATCTTTAAAAAATACACAGATAATAGGAAATATCTGTCCATAATATACATGCAAGCAGTGCTAAGTACTTCTAATTCCTCTTGCAAGATTAGTGGATGTGTCCAGGCTTGTTCAAAAGGTTTGGACTCAGTTAAGGCACTGACAGAAAATAATCCAATTGGATTTGTGACATATAGTCCTTGCTCAAAGCATTTTCTTCTGACAATGAGAACCATTTATCTAATCCACAGTCAACCAGGTAGGCATTATTAAAACGTTTTCACAGATGAGCAAACTGAAATGCAATAGTTAGCAGCTTGATTAGTCTTAGGTCTATGCTGATGACAGTCTGACACAGCCCAGGCTGTGCTCTGATTGTTATGCGTGATGCCTGGTCACCGAAAGACAGCCATGCAGAGACTTCGGTCCCGATGGGTAAAGACAGCATTTTATGGATGCTATCTAACTACCTTGGGCATCTTAACTAAAACTAATCCAGATTAAAAATACTGTGTGTCCATGTTTCTTTGGGTCTGGCTCACTTCACTTAGTATAACTTTTTCCAAGTCCTTCCATTTCCTTACAAATGGAACAATGTCATTCTTTCTGATATAGGCATAAAATTCCATTGTGTATATGTACCACATTTTCCTGATCCATTTGTCTACTGAGGGGCATCTATGGCCTCCCTTATTGGGAATAATTAGTACAGGTTTAGGCAAGTCATAGCAGAGCATCACAAGGCCCAATAGCTATACCCTTATGAACACATAAGATGATGCTAAGTGAAATGAACTCCATGTTATGGAAACAATTGTTATATCACAGTTGTAACTACTTTCAACGTCCTATGTGTATCTGTAGCTTCTATTATTGATGATTTTCTTGTATCACCTTCCTGTGGTTGTACCTACACTATCTCTGTAATCTTATGAGTATATAGGAAACCGTGTTTACTGGTATTGGAAGTAGGAAATTCAAAGGGAATACCATATTTGAGAGACACAGGGTAAAAAAAGAGAAACAACTACAAAAGCAATACTTGCAAAACTGTTTGGTGTAAGTGAACTGAACACCTCTGGGCGGGGGGAAAGGAAAGAGGGGGAGGGAAGGGGGTATGAGGGACAAGGTAACAAACAGTACAAGAAATGTATCCAATGCCTAACGTATGAAACTGTAACCTCTCTGTACATCAGTTTGATAATAAAAATTTGAAAAAAATACTGTGTGTTAGATGATTTGTCAAAAAGAGGTTTGTGTCCAATGTAACTGCATAACAAGACTAAGATCCTGTTCTTAGAGTCTCACCAGCTTCCAGATTCAATTTCCAGGGGGACTATTAACAACTGGCTGGTACTTTTCTCATGTCTCTCTTCCATTCCTATGTAAACACATGATTTTACATAGGAGTAGGATAATTCTATAAGTAGGATTTTAGAGTTGGACTATTTTTTGTTGTTGTTTGTACTCCTACAATGGTGGAAATGGAAAAAGAACCAACCTGTTTAATGTATGGAGTAGTGAGTCTCAGAGGAAAATGAAATATGTTGAATGTGTATTCTATATTCCTGAGGGGAAAAAAAAAACACCTGTACAAACCAGAAACCCATTACTACTTTACATGGATTCAGTTTTTCTTTGAGTTGAGTCTGGCCTACTTTTTCCTAAGAATAAGAAAAGACTAAAACAAACTATACTCAAAACCAAACTCCAAATCATATGCTATCCAACCTCATATTATAAATCCTTTACTTTCCTGAGAGTGAAAAGACGTTATATTTTAGGAAAGAGAATCAGTTCTGTACTTATAGCCTACTTCATCTTGGAGAAAATCAAGCCAAGTTTAGCAGTGATTCATGTGTGGCCACAAGCTGTCGTATTTCCTGACCTATGCCCAATGTACTGTTTTGTGAAAATATCAGTTTTATGGGTATAAGAACACTTGAGAATAGATTAGTGCAAAAATTCCAATTCCATGTTGCCTTAAAGAATGCTAAAAAAAACCCAATATGATAAATCTTGTGAGTAGAGGAGACAAAGTTTATATTTCAGTAGAGATTACTTCTAAGACTGGAGCAGTTTTTAGAATGAATTGATTTCTGAAACTTTTATCATTACTTGAAGTTGTAATTAAAGATCTAACAAGTGAAAGGAAGTTTTAACACCTATGATAATCTTGATTTGATGTATTTGTGATATTAAAAAAAACACAATGACTTCGGATTTTTCTTTGTTTTGATACTGTCATAAAAATGGAACTGGGAAGAATGAAATTCACTACACAAGAGCCTTAAGTGGAATGAATAGTGGTGACACCCACAAACCTCCAACTCCCTCTTTTGTTAGTGTGACAATACAACTTCAAAAATGATACTGTTGACTGTTGACCAACCCTGTCATTTCTTAACATAATTACAGCATCCATCCTAAATGAAAAAGTGTTTTTAATCTACGTAAAAGCACAATTAGAAGAGTAATCTTCATTAACCTCTGTTTCTCCACCCATCTAGTACTCAGTAGGGATTTGTATTGCTACTACACCTATTATAATTGTGTATGTATAATCGTTGATAAACCTGAGCATAAGAGATTCCATTGAAATAATAATTGATGTGTCATATATTTAAAATGACTTAGGTAGCATGATGAATGGTCTATGGAAAGATGTTGTGATATACTTACAATTGTGTGTGTGTGTGTGTGTGTGTGTGTGTGTGTGTGTGTGTGCCAGTCCTGGGCCTGGATGCTATCCCTGAGTTTTTTTGTGCTCAAAACAAGCATTTTACCACTTGAGTTATAGTTCCTTGTCCTGCTGTTCTATAGTTAATTGGAAATCAGAGCCTCATTGACTTTCCTACTTGGGCTGGCTTCCCACTGCCAACCTCAGATCTCAGCCTCCTGAATAGCTTAGATTATAGGCATGAGTAAACATATGGTAAAGCGTAGCTCAGGCTAGTCTAGATCTTTACCCTCCTGCTACACCCTACTCATTGGCTACTGGTGTGCGCCACCCATGGCCAACATCACAATTTTTATTGATAAAATTCTCTCCATACACACTCTCAAGTGATTTTATCCAAGACCATGACGAACTTAATGAATTTCAAGAACACAATATAAGAACACAAACCTATAGATCAACAGCACAAACTATTACAGACTAAAAGTGGTTAGACCAATTTACTTGGGGCATTCACTAAATTAGTTCTATGTAAAAGTTTTAACACTAATTTATCTTAAAGCTTTTAGATAATATGAATACCTCTTTACTTTCTGGATAGATAATAAGAATGGTATTAGAAATACCACCATATTTTAAGAACTTACATTTAAAACAATATGATAAACTTTAGAGTGAATAATCCACTCACTATATATTTCCCTATTTCTTGAGAGAGACACGTTCTGATGAAGGATTTCATTTGTTTGTTTTCTCTGATGCTCTTTGAACTTAAACAAAATAATGAAGTCTCATTCAGTTGGAACTAAACAGGTACAAAGTATTCTTTTCATTAGTCCCTTCCTGGGATCCTCACATAGCCTAGGAATATTTTTTCAATCCAGTGGGAAATGTTAATATAAGTAGAGTCACATATTGAGAGAGAGAAACACACACAAACAGAGAGAGAGAGAGAGAGAGAGAGAGAGAGAGAGAGACTTCAGTAAGCTTCCGCCCTGGCCTCCATTCTGAAATATTCTCTTTTAAGATTTGTAACCTCCCACTCACCTAGCAAATGTCTTTTTTTCAGTGATTTTATCCCTTTGACTACTGGAAAGTTCTTGAAAGAAGCTAAAGCCAATAGACCTTAGGTTCTGGTCATAAAGGATAGGATTGTGTATGCATAGACCCACACAAGAAAACCTGGTCACTCTACAGGTGTCATGCCTATGCTAAATTAGCCCATTGAACAGAGGAGCTCCTTAATAAATTAACAATATTATCTTAGGATGATAGGATTCTACAGAGTAGAATGCACAATTGATATTATGGCCACCGAAACCCATTGGCAAACCTTGTGTCTCCTCTCATCTCGGAGCCATATCTACCTGTCCTGAGTCCTGGGTCACTGGCACTTCATTGGATTTGCTGGAGTGCCAAGAAGTGTAACCTTCCCTCTTAAGTTACGGGTCCTCCATCTTCTGATTTGAGGTTTGAAAGGGAGTAGATGGTTCATAAAAGCTTGTCTTTGGTTTTATGTATATATTTCTGGTAAATACCTGAATTCTGTGTTCAAAATTAATGGGTTGGTGAAAAATAATTTGTGTATAGTTTGATCACTGAAGCTAAATTTGTTGTTAACTAAACTGAAGTTCAGCAGACTTTTATTATTCAAATACCTCTATGTGTCAACATTTGAACAATATAAGCCACTATTTTATACAACAATCACCTTCAATATAGTTGAGTGGTAACTTTTGGAAAAATGGCTTGTCGTATTATTAGGATTTAAAAACAAATAACAATATTAAAGGCCAAGCATTTAAAACCTTAATCCTCTTTGAAAACTCTTGGGCAAAAGGTAGTTCTGAAGCAATATTCCTCAAACCCTACCAGCCAGTAATTAATTAGATTATCAGGTAGATAAACTGAAAGTTGCCTTTTATCTATAAGAATAAATATGACTGGGTACCTGTGGCTCAGGTCTGTAATCCTAGCTACTCAGGAGGCTGAGATCAAAGAATCGTAGTTTGAGGCCAGCCCAGGTAGTAAATCCCATGGGACTTGTATATCCCATTAATGACAAAAAGCTAGAAGTGGAGCTATGACTCAAGTGTTACAGCACTAGCCACAAGCACAAAAAGCTCAAGGAGAGTGTTCAAGCTCCTTTGGAAGTGGCAAAAAAGCAAGCAAGCAAGCAAACAAACAAATAAGTGCAATAACATTTTCTGCTGAATCTCCTTATATGACAGATGTGATTACCTGTGTAGGACCAGCCAATCTCTTCAACAAGTTTTCTCTGTTGTCTGTAGTATCCATAAGCCCAATCTATAACCAAAGAGAAATTAGTGATTAATATCTAGAAAACTATGTGTCTACAACTTGAAAAGTATAAGATGCCCAATCTATTCATACCACAATGGATCAATCCTTTCTGTTTGTAATGCTAGAGACTGAAGTCATGGCTTGTGTTGAGCTTGCTTGCTCAGCATGGGGTAAGGAGAACAGAGGGAAGATGGATGGAAGTCAAGGTTCATTGCAAACTTCAAAATTTTCCCTGGAGCCATGCTTGCACACACTCTCCCTTTATCCCAAACTTTGTTCACATTAGTACTCCATTTTGCTAAATTATGGATAAAACAAATCTTTGCAGGCTGTGTTTGGACCCTCATCAGTGTTGAAAGAACTGTTCCTATAGAAAGAGCTACATAGAGGTTATTAATGAACTTGTGGGAAATTACTCATTCATAAATCAAGGTTCTGTCAATATAGCTTGCATTTGGACACACATACAGGTACACAATACAGTATAATGATTTTTCTTTTTTTTTTTTAAATACCTTTTTCTTCCCTTGGATAAGGACAATTAACAAACAAAGATGGCCTCTGCTGCCTTACCCAGGCCATGGTACTTTCCCACTAATACATTCCCACCCTTAAGAAACCTTACTGCTTCTGTTTCACAGAATGAGGATGTGGCTCTGATTTCTCTTTACTACTGCAATCATCTTTAATACAAAGTTGGCTGGTTTAAGTTTGTCTGGTGCATTTTTTATTATGAATAGACCACATTTTAAATTATCCAGTCAATGCATACTTGGGTTGATTATACTTTTGATCTATGACAAAAATGCTGCTAAGAATAGTCATATATATATACATACATACATATATACATGTACATACATACATATATACTTGCTTTTTCACTTAAAAATGCTAGGCTCACAGTTTATCCTTCAAATATGGTTGTCTTATAACAGAAAAAATCATTTAAGAGTACATTAATTTTGAGGAGAGGTGGTTCTTTCTGATAAAGACTTACACATAACTGAATGTTAGAAAGGTCCTAGGAGATTATTTAACCCAGGCTTTTAGTCATCTAGAAAAAAATAATTCAAATTTTAAAGATGAGGTCATTATACCAAAGAAATGTAAGTGCTTTGTATAGGTAGTGGTGAGGAAAATGGAGTGTGTATCTCCTGCATCCGACTATACTGATCTTGCCCAACACTCTATGCAGCATTCTAACAGCTTTTCTTGAGCAGAAATTCCTGTGGGATGCTTGCTTTCCACAGAAACAAAGCAAAGCAAACCAAAAATGAGCCACACGTTTATTTGCAGGAATTATTTGGACAAATAAACTATACAGAGTTGCCTAGATAGTCTACTGGAGTCCACCAACTGGTATTTCTTCCCTAAAACTTTACACTAACCATAGAGAAAGGATTTATTGTCACATTTTTGATATATTATTATTATTATTATTATTATTTTTGGTCCTGGGGTATGGAACGGAGATCCTGGTTGCTGTTCCTGAGTATTTTGTTCTCAAATTAGCACTCTAACCCTTTAGTCACAGTTCTGCTTCCGGCTTTTTGAGTGGGTAATTGGAGATAAGAGTCTCAGACGTTTTTGCCAGGGCTGGCTCTGAACCACAATCTTCAGATCTCAGCTTCCTGAGTATTAGGATGACAATTGTGAGCCACTGGCATTGGCTTCATATATTTTATAGTACATATTTTAAGACATATATATGTATTTATATACATATATATGTATATATGCATATATATATACTTTGATGGCCTCAGATTAGATAGCACACAAAACCTGAATTTAACAAATATGCCATTGAAGATGGCAGATGTTTTAATGATTTATCCTAAAGGTTGGCAGCAAAGTATCAGAAAGTTCTTAGCTTTCTTTGTAGGGTCTTATCCCTATATCATAAGCATTATACTTGGTTTCTAATTACTTACATTAGGAAAGCTTTCTCAATAAAAGAACCCAGGTGTTTAGCTCCCTTCACTTCCTTTATGTATTGTTTCTTTATACAATCTGTTACACATTCATGTGTTAATTACATAGACTTTGGGCATGAGAGAGTGCTCACTTTAAAGATTCTACTTAGAGGTCTGGTAGATGAGCCGTGATAGCTTCAGTGAACAACAACAACAACAAAGAGCAGCTGGGTTCACTCCTTACCTCCAACCCTATCCCGTGGTGTTACATAGCATGAAAACCTGAAAATCCTATACACAATATAACTTATACCAGCACATATACATCTTAAAAATCCATTAAAATATCAGAGAATGGCATTTTCCTTTTTTTTGGGGGGGGAGTAGATTTAGTTTCTTTAGTTTTATTTTGTTTCTTCTCACTATGGTACTTACTAGTTCAGGCTATTTTAAAGTGATAAAAACTAGGAAAGTAATTTTGGAAAGGAATGGCATGAATATGTATATAAACTTCTTTTTAAAGGTTACTCTAAATTCTACAAACTGAGAAATTTGGTTTATGTTATTTCAGATACTATTAAACATTACTTCAAGCATTCCATCTTATATGTGCTATAACACAGTTGGAATGTCAGTGTGCATGTGTGCATGCCAACATATATATTTGTCTTTATGCTTATATAAAGGAAAACAGTTTTCCTTTCCTTGATAATCACCATTAATATTTTTCTTAAGACTTTTTAACCTTTCTATTCACAAGTAAAAATACAAGTGTTCATTTCCAACTAAAAACATGATCAGTATATTAAATTATAAAATCACTTCTCATTGCACTTAGCCTATATTTTTATGCTTCAACATTTTGTTAGATCCTGGTAGAGATTCTAGTAGCAGTGTTCTGACAAAAATCCTCACACAGGGACATGTCCTTATCTTCATGATGCAAAGTACGTAAGGTGTGAATGTGAGAAGAAATACAATGGTCTTCAGAAAAGGAAGCTTCAAGATAGAGGAAAGATGATAGAAAGGGTAATAGGAAGGGAGGGAGGGAGGGAGGATCATTCCTTTAAGTAGAGGATTAGCTTTTTGTATAAGAATACCCGTGGACATATCACCTGCTACCAGAGACTTATGTTTCAGATATCCTGATGTAATTGTCTTTCTCTAATAAGAAAGTTGAGGTTATGAACCAATGATCTAAATCAAAACTGTGATTAGCAAACTTGTGAAGTAAAATTAAATTTATTCATGAGGTGAGAGTTTCCAATCTCAATGCATAATTTCATATCAAGAAAACTTTCTACTGAAGGATAACTAATTGTACAAGGGGGTTTCACTGTGGTAACTCCATAGATGGGTGGAATGTTTGTGACCTTGTCATGTAAGGATAAAGTAGAAGAAGGAAAAAATAGCTGAGAAACAAACATTAAATTAATAAAGGAGATGGAAAGACTAAATGCAAAATATAACATGAAGAACAAACAGATTCTTTTCTTTCATATGTATTTTTTTTCTTTTAAGCAGTGAGATAACCAATTACAGGTGTGGCCCTTACAGTTAGGGTGAAATTCAGAGTTCATCAATTGCATTTTATTATTCCACAGACAGTGAGGATTTTGTAAATTTTTCCCCTGAATGAACCCATGTGTTAACAATATGTTTACCAAATAGATTCAAACTTTTCAATGAAAGCTCAAAATACTCCTTGTCTTGTAAGTAATGCATTTCCTAAATCAACATATGCACTTTCAATCTAATGCACTTCATCCATATTGCTAAAGCTAAAGGGATCCTTTGTTAAAAATATTACTAGATCTTATTTAATTATGTAAGTGCTAATGAATGTCTTTTCCAATAAGTTAGAAATATTTTTAGTCATCACTTGTAAAACTATCCCCGTCTAGATAATTACAGTCCACAATTTTGTACATACATGTTTCTAAATTATCATATTTATTTATACTTTACATGGATTTATTTATACTATTTCTTTGGTGATTTGCTTTGTCCACAAAATAGTAGAATACTGACATTCCCAAGATAATGAATAGGATTTATGACATCATCAGTGTTTGTTTTTAGCATTCGCTGTATTTTGGACATTGACCTTAAAAAGTTGACTTAACTTTGGCAAGTCAATTTCCTGGACTCAAGTACTATGAATGATTAAGCTAGCCTTCATGGCATTTTATGTACACAATAAAGTCATAAGAAGGTCAAATAACCCTTTTCTTCTGTCAAACTTCTTATATAACACCCAGAAAACATCAGGAGGGCTCAAACTGAAACTCAGTTCTATGATCTTTTTAGCTAGATGGTTTTACACCCACAACTAAAGAGAATTTGCCTGCAATAGAGTGATAATGAGAACACAGAAATAACATGTGCATTATAAGTAGAATCTAAAACTTTAAACATATATATGTTTAGTTCTAATTATAGCATTAATAAATTGAGCATTAATTTAAGACATAAAAAAGAAATAACATGTGCAAAAATGATAGTTTATATAAGGAGCTGAAAGTGATGTTAATGTGGGGAGAAAACATTGAATGAACTAGATTACAAGGAATGTGCTAGCATGTATGTGTTAGGTATCATTGCATTACTACACTATGCTACTAAACTACTGCCTACACAACAGTAGTGTACTACTATTAGCAATACAAGTAAGATTGCTGCTCAGAAGTCACTGGCTCTCCTGTTTTCACTGAAACCCAGGGTAACGCAAAAACATCTCCTGTACCATTCATTCTCTGATTAGGCTCTCCCAGTATGGTCTAGACAATTTGCACCAGGATTTTACCAATTAGAGAATATGAGATTCCTTTCATATTTGCCATGAACAGCATACCACACAGAAAATTACAAAAAAAAGTTAAAAGTGACCTATTATTAATATTAAAATGTGAACTAATGAAGAGTTCTATCACTTTCTTCAATGAAAACATTGAGGTGTCAGAAATTATTAATTGTTTCTAGATCATATGTCTCTGGATGTTTTAAATTAAAACAATTATCCTAAATTTGATATTGGAAAGTGAATCATAAGTAATAATTCATAAGATAACATGGGAGGAGAATTACATAATAAATAATTGGTTAAGTAAGTAGTGAAAGATAAATCGACAGGTATGTCAAAAAGAAAGAATGTAGTATCAAAATAAAGGTAATTTAGATACAAATTAACTCATGATAAAGCAAAAAGCACATGCAGATAAAAATGTATAAAGGTTTAACAGCCATTAGAAACACATAGAATTTGAATAAAAAGAAAGAAAATCACATTTCACACAAATATATCAAAGTAAATTGAAAATGGATTACTTTTAAGCACAAATAAAATATTTAATTTATAATAAGCACATAAACAGATATTAAGACTTTGAACATATGACATGTAAACCCTGAATAGGAAAACATTTAAGGTGATGCAAATAAAAATGTAAAGTTATTGGTAACTGTTAAACCCATTAAAGAATTGCAACTATGTGTTCCAGACATATGGAATCCTCACGCGTCACTAAGGGCAAAAACATGAGCAGAGAAGTTTTTAAACTGCAGATATAATTGATTAAGAGGTCTAAATACAAATGTTAAGGTTGTGTGCAGTGTAAATACACAGAAATTAAAATAACTTTAAACATTTTTCTGATAACAGATTACCAAATGTTTACTACTACGATGATGACGACGACAACGACGACTACTACTATTTTGACCCAGTACTAGGGTCAAAGTTAGAACTTTGGGCTCCCACTTGGGCTTTTTTGCTCAAGGCTAGCACTCTACCATTTGAGTCAAATCTCCACATACAGCCTTTTGTTGGTTAAATGGAGATAAAACCTTCAGAGAGCGGCTTCAAACCATTTTCATAAGCTCTCAGCCTCTTGTTATTAATATTACGATTCAGTGATGCTCGGCAAATCTTGAGATGTTCATTATTTACAGGTGGATGGGGAATGTCAACTTTCAGGAAAATAAGCTTGTAAGAGTTATCAAGAGCCTTAAAAATTTTCATGTCTTTTCTCAGTAATTCTATTCCTAGAAATATATTTTGATAATTAGCAGGAAAAGAACAAATGTTCCAAGATGTTCATATTGGTAGATCACATTTTAATAGATAAGAACTGGAAAAAGACTAAATAGGAAATATTCATACTATGAAACAACTAAAATCATTAAATTGTGTTTTAAAAATACCAAATTCGAGAGACTCAGGGTAAAAAAAGAGAAATAACTACAAAAGCAATACTTGCAAAACTGTTTGGTGTAAGTGAACTGAACACCTGGGGGGGGAGGGAAAGGGGGGAGGCAGGGGGGCATGAGGGACAAGGCAACAAACAGTACAAGAAATGTATCCAATGCCCAACGTATGATACTGTAACCTCTCTGTACGTCAGTTTGATAATAAAAATTTGAGAAAAAAAAATATCCATTCACGTGGCAAAAAGTTACATGAAAAAATATTACGATGTAAATTACAAACATTTCAAACACAGATAAATGTGGATTTCTGTATATCTTGTTATTTTAATTTTCTAAGTTTTATATGTATTCTTTTCAGGCTTTCTGTGAGACTGCTATCACTTCTTTTTAAGATATAAAGTACACGTGTACTTTGAAGTAAACCTCTAATTCTATAAGCAAATAAGTAATGAATAAACATTTTGAAGATATGTAAAGAAAAACAGAAATAGTCTTTCATTTCTTCTTCTGGATTTTATAGTCAAAATCTGTCCTTATTCAGAAGAAAGTACGGGGAAAGATGCATCAATAAGCATTTGAAAGTTAAACTTAGGAGAAATAAGCTAAGTTTACACATGATAGGCAACTTAAGTATTTACCTACCAAGGCAATTAAAATTCAGTGATAGGAAATTATACAATGCAATGACTTCACTCACCAGCTTAATGGCCTTGGAGTCAGACTAATTGGGTTACTTGTGTGGAGGTAAACTTTGATACAACCTTATTTTAATCTACACTTTATTTCTAAAGCACTTCTGCAGAGATTAAATTAAGCTGAAAGTTAAGTGCCTATGCAATAGGAAAACCTGGCAGCTTTATGTATTGGCAACCTATCCTGAAATAGGTGTGGGCCTTATGTTAAAACTACTACCAGTATGTGGATTGATTCACCCAGACTCCTTTCCATGGTAGCGACTGAAAATTCATTTTTGTCTTAAGTTAATTTTGATTATTTTTTTACTAGTCTAGAAAAAAGTATTCTTGAGAAGCATTTTTAAAAATTCATTGATACTTTTACAATGGATTTTTAACGAGCTAAGAATTTTTTGACTTGCCAATTTCTTTAGTAAACAGATGAAGTCACATTCTATTGCTCATTACACTGACTTAAGTTGGCTAATACTTCTAGGATGAATCAGGGTGAGTGTAGTAGATCTGGCTCACTTTCACACTATACATATGCAAGTATTGAGTGCTTCTGCTCAGTTCATTTTTAGTGTTGGAAGAATGTCCATATAAACATTGAAAGTGAACCAGTTATATCTCTTTGCTGCTATTTCCATAAGCATAAAAGAGAATTAAATACATAGCTGCTGTTTGCTTACAATGATGCAATAAAAACATACAGCATGCACAAAAGCATTTCAACTCTTTATTTTAAAATATGCTTTTATCAATGCCTATCATATCCCAAATTTTAGTTTTCAGGTATTTTCTAATTTATTTTAATAATGAAGCAAAAATCCAGCAAGCCAAATTGATATTTATACAATGTATATAGTATGTCTTGCTTGTTCTGTTACTTGTTGGCTGTAGCTACCTGGTCCTTTGTCTGTATACTCTAACAATAAATATAAGAGTAGTACTCAATGTACATAGCAAACACAAATCCTTACAATCAGATATAAAAGACTGAATTTTCACTGAACTCAAAGGGTTTATCCTTATCTAAAGACTTCAGCAAAATTCAGAATAAATAAGTTTTCACAAATGAGGGAAACCATGCACCCTATGTGTCTTTGGCTCTGGCTCACTTAGATTAATAATTTTTTTTCCAAGACTTTCCATATGCTTATGAATGATACAATATCATTCTTGCTGATGGAAGCATAGAATTCCACTGTGTATAAATGCCGCGTTTTCTTGATTAATTCATCCACTGAGGGACATCTGGGTTGATTCCATATCTTGGCTATGATAAACAATACTACAATGAACATGGTTATGTGGGGGGGCTTTAGTGTGGCCTTGTTTGTAGTCAATTGGATAAAGGTGCAGGAGCAGGATTGGGTCATAGGGAAGCTCTGTTTAGTCTTTTAAGGAACCTCCATACTGCTTTCTAGAGTGGTTGAACAAGTTTACATTCCCACCAATAGTGTAATAGAGTTCCCTTTTGGGTATATCCCACCAGCACTTGTTACTGTTAGTTTTCTTGATAATGACCATTCTAACTAGAGTGAGGTGGAATTTCAAAGTTGTTTTGATTTGCATTTCTTTTATGACCAGATATGTTGAACACTTCTTCATGTGTCTACTAGACACTCTTTTTTCTTCCTCTGAGAACTCCCTCTTTAAGTCTTTAGCCCATCTATTGGTTGGGTTGTTGAGTTTTTAATAGTTTTATTTTGGAGGGGTGTTAAATTTTTTAGCTTTAAGTGTATTTTAGATATGAGACATTTGTTTGATGCATAGCTAGTAAAGATTTTCTCCCATTTTGTGGACTTTCTATTTATCTTGCTGTTTCCTTTGCCTTGTAGAAGCACTTCAGTTTGAAACAGTCCCATTTGTCACATCTTTCTTTTATTTGTTGTAATTCTGGATCTTTATTTAAGAAGGTTTTCCCTATGCCAAAAGGCTTAGTGCCTGTAAAGCAACAAATTAGCACACTGAATGATACACACACACACACACACACACACACACACACACACACACACTCAACACTGGAACATGATACATTATACTCTAGACATTCACATACTAAGACCAAAGGAAGATATGTGTAGGAGTGATGGACAAAGGCTCAATAGCTATGTGCATATGATCATATAAAATAATATTCTATAAAATGAATTCAAAGAAAAGAAAACAAGCATTTTTAGTTGCCAATGTTGCTGGGTGGGTTTTGTTCTCTTTTTGCCTTGTTAGTTTGTATTTGGGAGGATACGGGATGGCACAGAAAAAGGTGGAACAAGGTTAAATAAATATAACAATGGTACTCACTAGACAGTGTGTGGAAAATGAAATGTACATCTTCTGGGTGAGGATGGGAGAAAAAAACAGGTAGCTTAAGAACACTGTATATTTCAGTCTTAGTGATTAGCTTTTCAAGATATTCCTCAACATAAAACCACTTTTCCTACTTGCAATTATAAAAAATGTTTTGATGACATTTTAATGAGTTGGCTTTTCAATGCACCTGCCTATATAAGTTGTTATTTTTCATTAATTGTTATTTTCTTAATGGCACAAATATATTATTTTTGGTATGTTTAGGTATATCATTGACAATGAACTATGAGCTAATATGTATTTTCCAGATTGTTTCACTCAAATATACAGCTTATTTGAAATGAGTATAAACTGCTCAAGTTCTCCTGATAGTTTATTGGTCCCAAGAATAATTTTATTTCTTTCACATTCCTCTGTTTGATGTATATATTTCTCATCCTATGCTTTTGCTCTTTGCCAAGCACACTTCTTGTTCTCTATTCTTTCTCAGAGAGGTCAGAGCATTCTCCTTGGATCTAGTGTGTTCTCAGCCATTCTGTGAACCAAGTCAGACTCAGGAAGAAATGATTCAGTTTGGCCACCAATCACAGCACACTCATCTTCAAGTCTTATCACTGGTCACCTGTATTGACTAATGACAGTACTCGGTCTTTTAGACACACTGTTGTAAGGGCTATTCTCCAGTTTGGCTGGATCTTGAATGTTCTCTGCAGTGGAAGATGCTTAAAAATACTCAGCTTGCTTAGATAACACAGGCTTATTGCACTTAGTGGAACAATATTTATAAAGCGTTCCTACTTAGTACATAATTAATAGCCTTGGAGCATACATCTTAGTAATTACATTTCACACACAATTACAAATGGCTGGCTGGGGATTGGATATTATTTAGTTTGGAATAGTAAACTCAGTTGGAACAAATGTGTTTTCTCTCCAGGTTTATACTGTTTTGTTTGTGATGATGTCTAGAGACAGAGCAAGCAAATGTAGTGTTTTTGGCCTGGATTGAAAACAGGAATGTGCTGGCACTTTGCCTTGAAGCTACTAGGCCACTGGGACACCTCAAAATAATTAACCTACTCCTTCTGTGTCTAATGTGAAGAGGGTGATGGTTAGAGAAGAAAGAGCACCTACAGCAATCCAATGGGAACGTTTTTGTACCTCCAGAGAAGTAAGTTCTATGGGCACAATGCCGTTGCTAAGTTAAGAGAAAAGAAAAAGCATTTTTATGAAGTTTACATTTTTATGAAGTTCATATTCTTGACATTAATCTCAACAAAAGAAAATATTTCCGAAGGAGAATATTTACTAACAATCTATTATATGTCATGTCAAAGACAAATTGATTTTTACCTTCAAAATAAAATCTCATAATATGCATATTTTTTGCCTAGGACAGTCAAAACTCATGTTCTCATGCCCCAAATTCATTACCACACCACCCAAGTTCATTTGCAAAGTGAGAAAATCATGACTAGTGTGATACAAATTATTTTGAGCTACCTTTTGATGACCTCTGAAATAGCTCAATGGAAGTACTTCCTCCTCTGATTTTAAAACGAGTCTCCAAGAATCTCCAGTTATTTTGCTTCACATAATATTTAAGGGAAAAGATGATTTCTTATGAAGATTAAATTTCAGAAAACATGTCTGGTTTCAGAGTAAGGGTATTGTTTGGTGTTTGCCAAGATGGCCACCAGACCACTGTTGGACATGCACTGGCTCCTTGAGCAACTCAACAACACAGTGGCCATGAGGTGTCTGGTGATTTGAGCTTATGGTGTACATCAGAGGAACCCATTGGCAACAGCACCACTCTGGCACCACCTTCTCATCTCACATAGAGCTCCTGTCATCTAGAAAGAGGGCAGTGTAGGATGCTGTCATGCTCTGGGGTGCCTTGCTCATCAGGGGAAAAGACCACCCCCATCTTTGGCACTTTTAACAAAGATTAGTGTAATTCCATCAGTCTTTCATGGATGTCACCATAATGCCCAGTTCATCAAATTACTTATGGGAATCCTGGCAATGTTTTGTGATACAATGAAAAAACCCTGGGAAGATTTTCTTATGTAAAGTCAGCATGTTTCCTGGCACATGAATGAGCAAAGGTTATTGAGCTTATGTCATGTTTAATTCGACAGTAAGAGTACAGCAAGTATCCAGTAAAAACTGTCCAGAAGAAAGCACTGAGAATTTTATTCCTTAGCCTCCAACAATCTCATTATGTCCTAATTTTCATCAATATTTAAAAGTTCATTCTTCAGAATAACAATGACTACCAAATCACTATCAAAAATTTAAAGAAAAAACATAAAAAAGAATAGAGGAAAGGAGGAACAGATTGGGGTGGGGAGATGTTAGTTAATGATTTATGATTTTTAATGAAGTTGATTCTTTGAATTCAAGGCATGTCTTGACAATTCTTTTTTTTTTTTTTTTTTTTTGCCAGTCCTGGGCCTTGGACTCAGGGCCTGAGCACTGTCCCTGGCTTCTTCCCGCTCAAGGCTAGCACTCTGCCACTTGAGCCACAGCGCCGCTTCTGGCCGTTTTCTGTATATGTGGTGCTGGGGAATCGAACCTAGGGCCTCATGTATCCGAGGCAGGCACTCTTGCCGCTAGGCTATATCCCCAGCCCCCTTGACAATTCTTTACCAACAAAAAAAAAGAAAAAAGCAATGATCCTTTTTGAAGCTAATCTCACTGTGCCTTCCAGAACACAGCAAAGACATTGCCATGGACACACATTTGGGCACCTTTCTTTGCCTCTGTATCTGTAGAAGTTGAGATTTGGAGACAAGAAGAAAAAACATTGATATCTTTTATTTTCCTAAAGCGTAGTTGGGATCTTGACCAATAGGTCTATACCTTTGCAATGCATGTTGTTGTCAAAAATTTATAGAATACACAAACCATTGTTTCTACTCAAGCAAAATAATGCTTTGCAGGTCAAGAAAGTAGCAAGCAACAAAAAACCCAATGATTTAATACAATAGTTAAGTGCATATGACTTCCCAGAGTTGTGACAACACACAGGTAAGAGAGGAAATACCAGCTGTAACCTTCCCTTAAACAGGTACCACGGTATAGAAGTAAAGAGTGTAGGCAATTAACACTGAGTCTAGATTATGTGGCTGGCTGGGTAACTCCAGATAACAGTGACAGTTTTCCCCATCAACTAATCTAAATTATGTTTGTCTAAAACCTTTCAATGATATTCTGATTTCTTCATTTAATGTGCAGTAAAAAGTTAAAGTTTTGCATAAGCTAGAGTAACAGGGAGTAGAGTCTATGGGGTCCTTTAAATACAGGATCATATCATCTGCAAAGGATGAGTTTTACTTCATTTTTCCCTATGTGGATCCCCTTTATGTTCTCATCTTGCCTTATTGCTCTAGCTAGGAATTTTAATACAATATTGAAGAGGAGTGGAAAGATCAGACATCCTTGTCTCATTCCTGATTTTAAAGGAAATGGCTTTAACTTTTCACCACTAAGTATAAGGCTAGCTGTAGGTTTGTCATACACAGCCTTTATTTATTATATTAAAGAATGTTCCATGGATTCCTAGTTTCTCCAGAGAATGGGTGTTGGACATTGTCAAATGCTTTTTTTTTCCTCTTGTGGTTCTTGTCCTTGCTCCTATTCATGTGAAGAATTACATTAATTGACTTGCATATTTGAACCAGCTTTGCGTCCCTGGAATGAATCTTGTTTGATCATAGTGTGTGTGTGTGTGTGTGTGTGTGTGTGTATGTATATATATATACATATATATGTATATATATGAGTGTGTGTATAATGTGTATATACATATATATGTGTATAGACAGATAGATAGATAGATAGATAAATGAGTGGTTGAAGTCAACTGTCCAGAATTTTGTTAAAAAGTTTTGCATCAATGTTCATCAAAGAAATGGGCCTATAGTTCTTTTTCTTTGATGTGTCACTGTCTGGTTCTTTTTGTTCTCTCTTTCATTTCTTTATTGTCAAAGTGATGCACAGAGAGGTTACAGTTTCATGTAGTGAGTACAGTTATTATACAAATTGTTACCTCCTCCCTCATTTTCCCCCACCTCCCTCCTCCCCATTTCCCTCTCCTCCCCATGAGTTGTACAGTTGGTTTACACAATACAGTTTTGGAAGTATTGCTGATGCATTGGTTTGTCTTTTTATCTTTTGTCTCTCAAGTTTGGTATTCCCTTTCCCTTCCCTAGTTCCAATACATGTATATACAATACCCAGGGTTCTAAAATCAGTTACAATGATATCAGGGGTAATGCCACAGGAAAGAAATACAAATGAAAAAGGGAATAATTTCACATGGTAAGTTGAAAATAACAACAATGACAAACCACATATTTCCATAACTTGGAGTTCATTTCACTTACCATCATCTTATGTATTCATATGGACATAGCTATTGAGCAACTGTGATCTTCTGCTAGGACTATTCTAGATGTGTACTAATTATTCCCAATGAGGGAAACCATAGGGGTGAGGGTTATGCTGGCTTTATACAATGAGTTTGGCAGTGAACTTTCACTTTCGATTTCATTGAAGAGTTTGAGGAGTGTTGGTATGAGTTCTGCTTTGAAGGCCTTATAGAATTCAGCTGTGAATCTATCTGGTCCTGGGCTTTTCTTGTTTAGGAGGTCTCTTATTGCTGTTTCTATTTCACTACTTGATATGAGTCTATTTGATTGGTTTAAAATATTCATGGTTTAGTTTAGACATATCAATATTTGCTAGAAATTCTTCCGTTTCATCCAGCTTCTCAAATTTGTTAGCATAAAGGTTTGAAAAATGAGGTGCCAGTGGCTCACTGTGACCCAAGTGGTAGAGAGCTATCCTTGAGATGAAGAGCTAAAAGACAGCAACAAGGCCCAGAGTTCAAGCCCCACAACTGGCCAATAATTTTTTTTTAATGTTTGAAAAGTATTCCCTTATAATGTTCTGAATCTTGATTGTTTGTCATGATGTTGCCATTCTCATCTCTTATTTTGTTTATTTGAGTGTATTCTTTCCTTTTTTTTGGTAAGATTTGCTAAGCGTCTGTAAAATTTGTTATTTTTTTTGAAGAACCAACTCTGTTTTGTTGACACTTTCTATGTTTTTTTTGAACCCTATTTAATTTAATTCAGATTTAATTTTAATTATTTGTTTTCATCTACTGGATTGGAGGTTGGATTTTTGCTCTTTTTCAAGGAGGTTAAGGTGCATCATTAAATTGTTGGATTGATATTTCTCCAATTTGTTAATGTAGGCACTCAGAGCTATAAATTTTCCTTTGAGTACTGCCTTTGCTGTGTCCCAGAGAAGCTGTGGAAAGACTTGGAAAAAATCATATTAAGTGATCCATACCCGAAGAAACATAGATTTCATGGTTTCCCTCATTGGTAATAATTAGTATATGTCTAGGATAGTACTAGCAGAGGTTCATAATAGTTCAATGACTGTGTACACATGATCACAAAAGATGATGCTAAGTGAAATGAACTCCAAGATATGGAAACAAAGATTTTTTTCATTTTGTTGTCATTTTTGATGCACTATGTAAATAATTTCTTTTTTTCTTTCAATTTTCTTTCCTATGGTTTATCCCCTGTTGTCACTGTATTTGGCTTTGGTCACTGAGTATTGTATAAACAATTGTCAGAATTAGGGAAGGGAAAGGGAACATCAATATGGTAAGTCAAAGGACAAAGGGCGAACCAATGCAACAGCGATACTCACAAGACCATATATTGAAAACTAGCTGTATAACTTGCGGAGGGGGGGTTGAGTTGGGGGAAGCAATAGTGGGAGAAAAATGAGGGAGGGGGATAACAAGTTTGACAAGAAATTTACTCACTACCTTATGTATGTAACTGTAACCCATCTGTACATCACCTTGACAATAAAATTAAATATATATAATGAAAATAGAGCTGAGATAAAAGTTAAGCAACCTTTGATAGAATGTTAAATGATTTAAAATTTCACTCCATCTTATCTTGTTGTTGACAACACTTCACAAGGACAAGCTGCTAGGTAAACCATCAACAAATAACTTTTGTGTTATAGGCCATGCATATGACAATTTGTAGTATTTGTTAAATTAACACAGGTTAAATGCAACATAATTTTATTACATACATATTTCTTGAAATCAATATGGATACAATGACTGCATGGAGGAAAGAAGTGTCAAATTAATGAAAATATCCAGATATCTCATCCTTTCCACAAACCTTTGAAGTTACAGATGAAAATTTTTCTTGAGTTAGTTTCCCTAGTGCAGTGTTTCTCAAACTGTTTCATGGCTCATTAAGAAAAATGTTATTTTTCATCTATGCATGGTGCTAAATGCCTATAATCCTACCTATGTAGAAGGTGAAGCAAGGTAGTAGAGTTATGGTCCGAAGTCAGTCTTGGATGGAGCAAAAAGCAAGACATTATCTAAAAAGGAAAAATCCAAGAGCAAATTGTGTAGCTACATTGCTTAAAAGGCTAGCCTAGAGTACTTGCCTAGCAAGTGTGATAGGTCTACATTCAACCCTCTGTACTACTAAAAATGTGTATATATATATATATATATATATATATATATTTTTTTTTTTTTTTTTGCCAGTGCACTGTATGGCACATAAATACTAGGCAAACGAATTTTGGGCACACTTGTAACCCACCAGGGGTACGAGGGCACACTGTGGCAATACAGATGCTCTCCAATTCCTTTCTGTCTCAGAGCCCTTGCTCTGTAATTTCTCTGTCTGGCTATCTCAACTTCTGCATTCCAAGCCATCAAATAGCTTATTGACATATTAAAAGTATTTATATAGATATATGTATATATATATATTATTGATAAAAACACCAACCATGCAAGCAAAACAAACTATCCTGTCCTCACAGAACTTTATGGTAGTAGGAAGAGAAAATAATCAATGTGCTAACCACATAGAATATAAGAAGGCGATAATCACTATGGGCAAACCATTAGAGCAGAAAAAGACAGATGAATAAACACATTTAGAGTTTTATTTGGACAGTCAAAGGCAGCTTGCAAACAAATTGCACTCAAGCAAAGACTTGAAAAGGTCCAGTGAGTAAAGCCAGGGATTTCTGAGAGAAGAGCAGTACTATACAAGATGCCACTTTTAAATTATCTTGTTTTTATGTTATGAATGCTAATTCTTCAATTTTTCTCTCAGCTATACTGATTGTAGATTAAAAAAATAAAATTGCAGTCTATGTCTCATCACTGCGTGCTTCTTCTAAGTTCTCTCTTTGTGTGTAGGATTGCTTTTGTGCTTGTTTTGGCTACCTTCAGCCTGTAGACTTGACTTAAATGTTTAGCTATTCTTGTCTGTCTCTTTGTAGTTAACCCTAACACACCAAAACACAGGCTATTTGGCTTGTGTAAAAGTAAGTTGGACTTGCCAAAAGATGGACTTCCTTGTAAGATTATCTTAACACAGGTAAATTTTTTCATAGTGGCGTTCCAATCTGTTGTGCATATACTTTTAGCATTGTGGGACCAGACCGTAGGTATCTGACTGAAAGAGCTTAGATTTTCAGCTCATTCGCATATGTTCATCCTCATAACTAATTCCAACCCTATACTATGCACTTGTTTTCAAGGAAGATAGGAGAAAAAGATGAGAGTTTAATTTGAAGTCAGAAGAGCAATGAATCAAACAAAGTGTAGTATTAGTACACTTATGAACACAGAATAATCAAAATTTCACAACAGTACTCTAGTATTTCTACCAAATATCCTGCAAACTCTTTAATGGCTTTCTTTGATGGAAATAATGTAGCAAATAAATACTGTAGGATGGGGTGGGTCAAAATACCCTACAGGTATTTTTTTTATTAATTGAACATAAATTTTTTTACAAGGTGTTGTGCAAAAAGGGTGCAGTTACATAGTAGGGCAGTGTGTACATTTCTTGTGATATCTTACGACCCCTACAGGTATTTTTTTATGTCCCAAAAAAATTCATTGTATTTATGAACCTTTCCCAATCCATATCCTAGCATATTTATCATTTGTGTTAACTAAAAACATGTGCAGCACTGCAGCTTCTCATGTACACATTATTCTCCCTGAAGTGTGCTTACTAGGAATATTTTTAGTTTCTAAGTAGTTATTCAATGACTACTTGTAAAACCTCAATTTATTCAAGCTTCTAGTCTTTTAAGAAGTGCTTACCTAAAGTGTGGTCACTTTTAAAAGGCAGTAGGAATATTGGCAATGAGAACATCATTACTGAAGTAAAAGATCAACATACTAAAGGAAAGGAGCTATGGCTAAGAAGAAGTAACATTTGAAGCTTCAAGGCTGGGAAAAAAATAGATCTGATGTAGAAGCTGAAAGGAAAATCAATGCTGGATACATCATTCTGGAAAGGAAAGGAGAAAAGAAGACAAGAAATACAAATGTTGCATAGTTTACACATTTAATGGAATCTGATATTTTAAATGCACAGGGTTAATTTCCACAGGAGGGGATACACAACACAAATATGGTTTTCATGATGTGGTTAGATTATAGCTACCTACTGTCACCAATGCATCCTTATCTACCCATCATTAATACATCACTGCCTACCCATCCCAATTCATTTCTCCAGAAATTACTTCTACTTATTCTACAGGCAAATGATTGATCATTCCTAATATGAATCTTGCTGTCCTCTTCCTCTGTATATATTTGGCAACCGGTGATACATTTGGTGAGACCAAATTTTAGTGATCATCAATTTTTGGCGATGCATCCAAAAGGAAAATTCATTGATTCTTTTATATCCTCAGCTCTTTAGCTTCTTCCTATTTTGACTGCAACGACTAAGTACTTAAATTAGATTATCATTTTGCAGTTGAATAGGTATATCTACAAATTAATCACATGAAACCAAGAACACTGAGCTATTAAATGATCATACAGTGTTATTCTTGATCATATAGTGTTATTCTTTGAAAAATTGTATCATAATAAAAATGATCTGAAGAATTGAGAATATTATTAACTTATACATTTAAACAACAAATGTGTGTGACATTTATTAGTATTTATTAATTGTCTTTAAGAGATATATTCATTTTAATTTTCTGTGAAATTTGTAAATTTGAAATTAATGTAAATCACACTGTTAGGATACGCTAATTTACATAATTTCAAGACTTAGACCTCAGACATGTACAGATTTTAGTCTATAAATAAGATCTCTAAATTATGAAGAAACTGAGCTTATTTTCTAATTACATAGAATGTTCATCTAAATGTATAATTAGACAAACCCATATGAGCATGTAGATACCATAAGAGCTCTTTATTGTGTAGTCCTAGACTATCACTAAAAAGTAAATTTTGAGAAAAAAATCTCTAAGTATATACATGTATGCTAATAAAGTAAAATGAAGCTTATGGCTTTGATTCAAAAAGTATCTGCTACTAAAGCCGTAAGCTATGATAAAGTAAAACATGTTATACAATTATTTTTTATATTTAATTTATTTTGAACAGTTTTATGTTGTTTGTTGTTCTGTGTAATTCTTCAGCAAAACTAACAAGAATTTTAACAAACATGCCAATCAGTTGAAATTTTTCTTTCTTTTTTGCTATATATTTAACATTGACAAATGCATTGCTCCAATTTTTATGAATGTGAAGACTATAAGCAAAAAAATCATTTATCTCATTGCAAAAGTTACTTCTCTCATATGTATTAGTCAATTATTACTTACTGATGAAATTTATTATGAATATCATTATTTTAAATAACAAACATTTGGATACGTAGATAAAATATATACATAGAAAAGTCTAAAGTTTTCAAACTCATGATATGGATTATAAAATTAAAGTGAATTTTGTAAAAGGCAAAAGATTTACACGATCTGAAGAGAAACCAGGGTATTAAAGTGAATTTTGTTTTTAGGAAACTCTCTAAAAGAAAAGTTTATCATCATATCAAACTGTCATGCTAAAAATGTACTAACAGAGCTGGAGCCGGTGACTAATGACTGTAATCCTAGCTACTCAGGAGGTTGAGATCTGAGGATTTCAGTGGGAAGCTAGCCTAGGCAGGAGAATCTGTGAGACTCTTATCTCCAATTAATCACACAAAAAAAAGCCAGAAGTGCTGTGACTGTGTAGTTAAAAATTCTACCATTTCTATCCAAGTGCTCACTCTGAATTGAAAGGAAATCTCACAAGTTCGAGCCCATTCCTATGAGTATAACGAAGAGAACTGAGGAATGACTGTATGCACTGATTACAGATTAAACCAAATCCACTACTCAAATGATGTTACGGATATCACTTTCTACTACTTTCAAAGATCTGTGTATTTTTTTCTAAATGATTCTCAAGCTCAACTCTACATGGCCATCATCACTTGGTTTCAAGCTGACTTTGAGAAGTAGAGAGAAGCACTTTCCATTACATTGTATGTGGGTCTTGTTCTTGGTGACTCTGTCTTGCACACTCCTCATAAAATTTAGTGAGTGAAGGAAGGGATACTGGAGTAAAAACTGCCATCAGTGGAGTCCATTCTAATGGTTAGTCTTGGGGTAGATGCTACTTCTAACTTCTATTGGCATTTTTTTGAAAGAATATGGAATTCTTAGGCACCATTAGTCTTCACCCAAGGAATAGTCCTTATTACAGAGCACAAGAAAATTCTGGATTTCCTCGATAGTATTTCCTTCATCAAATTTTAGAATATAGTAACTAGTCAAAACAATTTTTGTTAACTGTAGAATTCTATCATATTGACTAATTCCTTCCTGAATAAGTGATACACATCTTAAGCTAAACATTTAGAGAAGATGTTAATGTTACATAGTTCTGTTTCCCCAGCTCCTCACTTTTAAAATCATATTTTCTCCAATAATATCTATCTAAATTTAACTTTTACTACATTGCTTCTGAACTTTACAGAACATTGACTTTTCCACATTTCCATTTTACTTCTCACATTTATAAGTGAGATAAGAGGTACATATAATGCTTTTGCCTTATGATAATGATTTATTAAAACACTGTTCTTTCTTATTCCCTTCATTTGCAAGAAACACTATCTGAAGGTTTTCATGGTAGTCTACATCCAAAACAGAAACAAAGGTCCATGCATAGAAAAAATAGGTTTGAATTCTTGTCTTTGAGCTCATGCACTTTAATCCAAGCTCTCCTGCTTATAAACCACATTATACTGGAAAAATTACTTAATGATTCTATGCTTCATCTTACTTGTAAGGTGCACATAAAAATATTGCAGAGTTTTTGTTACAGCTGAATCATGTACTTGACAGTGGTTGACACATGAGTCATACAAGAAACAATGGTCATCCTACTTATGAGATTTCGAAAGTAATAATATCATTATCTTTCTTCTATCCCAAATATGGACCACAGAGCCTAAGAATCGCATCAACACAACTTGTTGCTCACTGTATACCTGTATATGTACTTTCTCTTCTAATAATTCAAAGATTTAAATACCAGGCAGGGAGAGGCATGTGACTAGATTGGGATAATGTGATTTTCCTTATCTGTACCTGAAAATGAACCAAAATATCAAGGATGTTTTTACATTCTCCCTGCAAATAGATGTGGGACTCTTAAGCTCTGTTTTCCAATTCAACATCATTTGTACAGGGTGAGCTTAGTATCTGACTTGGGGACTTCACAGAAAGGAGCAGGAAGAGACATATATAAACAGTGAACATGCAGTAAAATCCAAGCAGTTGATGGAATCAAGTTCAATCAATAAGAGAAGCACATCAATACAATCTGATATCCCATAACAGCAGATTGGGAGAAAGACTGTTTATGCTTTAAGGCCTCAGAAACAAGGTGAAGCTTGTGTCCTGCCCAGAAGCATATGAGGCCTCCCTCAGGTTGTACTGGTTTCTCAGTTTGCTAGGGCTTTGACCTTTGTTCATATTTATACCCTTATGTCTTTCACATGTGGTTTCAATTCACTATTCCTATTCACCTTCACCCTGGTCATGTTTCTTACTTCCTTCCAAGCTCCCAAACTTGACCTCTCCACTCTGAAAACCAAATACAGATCATGACATCGGCCTCTCAGGTAGCAAGACGGATTCCCGTGTCCAGTTTTGTCTCAGAGAATGACCTCCTCACCGCGGCTCCCACTTCAGCCTGCCAGCTAGTTGGGATGCTGTTTTCTTCAGAAAATACATCTGGGTCTATTCCAAGAACACTGTAATCCCACAACTTACCCATGAAGAATGCATAGGTCACAATATTGGAAAAAAAAACAAACCTCCAGAGACACAATGCCATTTCCAGACTTTGTTTATATGTTGGAAATTCACTTTTTCCATAGGTCTCAAACATGATCTCCCACAATCCATAAACTGTGCCTTCATCTCTTCATCCTCCATGTAATGTTGTGTCAGGAGCTCTTTTCAGCTCTAGGTGATAGGTACTCCACAGCCTGTACCTGGCTGCCATGCAGCTTAGTTCCCTTTGATCAGATTGAGTCTTCCCTTTTTCCAGAATCCACAACCACACCCTGTGTGCACCCACTTAGGACTTTCAGGAGCTAATTGTAATGGAAGGAGGTTAAAAAAAAAGACGAGAAGTGACAGAGAGAGACAGAAAAACAATGATGGCAGAGTATTATCTAGGGAATTTTAAATTTTAAAAATAAGCCAAGGCTTTATGACAGAAGAAGCAGTATAAGCAAAATGTTAGGCTTGGCTTTCTGATGAGGTCTTTCTGTAGCATCATCTCTTATCTATTCCTTAAACACTCTCTTATTAGGTACTCTATTTCATGTCCTTTTCTTACTTCTTACAGATATTCTCTGCCTTGTAACAAATCTAATTAACTTCAAGTACTTACTAAGGACTCCTCTGTACATTGTTTTTAGCGAATGGAAGTAAGTATGTGAAATATTTCTCCTTGTAAGAGACATATAAGATCTAAGAGCAGCATTATCCCTGAATTGATGAAGGATGAGAAATAAAACATTCACCAGAACTTCCTGGGCAGACTTCTCAGTTTGCTTAATAGAAACAGTTTCCCAATTATTCGCTCATTTACCGTTAAAGCAGTTTAGCAATGTAAATGAATTTTGCATTATCTAGTAAGAAGGAAATACTATTTCTTTCTCTTTTTTATTCAAGAAAACAATTACAGTTGATAACAAACTCCTTCTAGAAAATATAAGTTGAATTCAACTGAGATGGTACTTATATTCTTATCATAGCTATCCAAAAGAGTAGATGTAAAGATCTCCAAGAAACTCCTTTTGAAGTGCATGCAACATTATTTTGGGGGTTGGGTTAGAGTATGACTTGCTTTTGTTAAATCATTTCATTTAGAGTTCCATCAACCGAATGTGAGGAAACTCATCACATTCTTCCGTGGCTAAGAGAGAGCTCTCAACGAGTAGGGTGAGATTTGTGAGATGTGAACATATGCTCAGGTGTGTCAGAGTGCTTCAGTGGTTTATTGCTGTGTTTAGGATCATACTGCTTCCTATACAAGGTAGGTACACATCAGCTCTCAGTTTCTGCTATGGAGTACTTATAGGTGCCATCAAAGTGGTTACATCCTATATGCAATAGGAAGATACTTAATACTTCATCAGGAAAAATAGTTCATTTAAATTTGTACAGTTTTCATGTGGTTAGTCAATAGAACTACCATAGTATCATGAAAACAGGAGGTGGCTTAAAACTCCACAGTTGAATGAGCAAATGATTACTAAAGTAATACTATGCCTTGTACACTCTGATATTCCTCTACATTTCTGGCCACTTTCTCTTTTGCCCATGGAGTCTTGAACAAACTAACTGCATGCAGGGGACAGGAAAAGCTGCTGTACCCAGCTCTGCATAGAGAGGTGGTATGATGCTGTCAGGAAGACCATGGCTCAGAGATCTTAGTGAACTATGGAAATTAAGATAGGTCATGGTGTAAAGGGCAGACGAAAACCAACCAGCCAGGACTGTACACCAGAGCTAAGCAAAGAGAGGCATCGAGGAGACACAATGAAGGAGATGATGAGATGATCTCCATTTCTGAAAGCACACTAGCAACAGGAAGACTTGAGCCACAAGTGTCAGTGTGGAAACCCTGAGATTCTAGCTTTTGAGAAAACCATGCTATCAGTAGTTCATGGAGTAGTTCTGAGAA
This sequence comes from Perognathus longimembris pacificus, assembly GCF_023159225.1. NCBI lineage: Eukaryota > Metazoa > Chordata > Mammalia > Rodentia > Heteromyidae > Perognathus > Perognathus longimembris. The sequence goes on along the minus strand of NC_063162.1, from coordinate 130,374,689 downwards.
ACATGCATGCCAAGATGAACTCATGCAAAACCTATTTCAAACCCTAATCCTCCTATTTTTAGAATATTTTTGCCTCTGAAAGTTATCTTAGTTCCAAAATGTTTGCATTGAACCCTGGGATGCATAAGCAGGGGTATGTACGATTCATGCACTGCCTGGAAAAGGGAAAAGGGCTGGGAGCACCACATGAGCAGTGCAACAGGTGCCTACCAAACATGAGATCCTAAGTTCAAACCCAGAACTGAAAGATGTAAGTTTAGTAAGACTGACATAGATCTGATAATCAGTGAAGAAAATCAGTAACTGAGCAGACAAGATAAAGAAATAGACCTTGCTAGGGGGATTGGAAGAATCATAAAATAACCAGGGAACCTAAAATATTTGTTAAGGAGGACCTAAATCAGGTACAGAAAGTGGGATACTGGCCTTCTCAGTACAACTAGATGTATCATGTACCCGGAGAGAGTGAAAGAGGAATACATCAGAGATGGGAAAAGATGATTTCCTTTTCTGTATCTCATTGAAAATTATTTCCTTAAAGTAGTATACAGAATCTGTAGGCTGCTTGATGTCTTTCTATCCTTTCCTCACTGGCCAGTCTTACTCATCATGAAGGCTCTTCCAGGAGCTCTTAAGACAAAATCCATCCATCCATCAGTCAATCAACCTATCTATCAATGACATATATATATATATATAAATGACAAATGTACATATGAGTATTAATTACACACATATATATAATTATATAAATATACAAAAAGGTTTTGTCCTGGGTCAAATATATAAATATACATACATATATATGTATGTATAGCAATGTATACACTAAGCACTAAGCTCTTTGGCATGAGATGTACAAAAATATCTACTCTCTTGTCATTTGTATTTCCTTTAGACCATCAGTGTTTTATATTTCTCTCAATAGAAATAAAAAGATCACTGTTATTTCTGTTATAAGTCATCTATAAGAATTGTAATTATGGGATCAATGTACTTTTTGTTTTCTTTATTTTTTAATGACTAGAGTTCAACTATCTGACAAGCCTTATTTTGGGTTATTATTTATTTCCATGGGCCCTAAAACTAGGATTATATGTTGTTTTACAAGAGCAAAGTGGTAACAACCACCTCCCCACTTCTTAAAGAATTTGCATCTCAAAATAACTAAATATTTTAAACAATAGATAGAAATAACATATACAAATAAAGCTCTCAGATAACACATCTTATTATCACTTCAAATTACAGAGTAATAGTCTGCAGACCAAGCTAGCAAGAGATTTAAGGATCTTCCACATTCAATGCCCATCTGCTTTTAGAGAAGTAAACTGCAGTATTATTTTAAAACTCATATTACAAAAACAATAACCGTAAATGAGTATCTTTATCCCAAATCTGATAAAGAATAGAAAAATACAAGGAAATGATGAGGGGAAGTCTGAAATGCAAGTCTTTCAGATAAGAGTTTTAATAAGTCTACAAGGAACAGAAGAACCTTGAATGAAATAGAAATAGGTGAAGATTTATACAAAAGACAATTCACAAGAGCTACTCAAATGAAAGTGAAATGTGTAACTGTATTACTCATCCCACAAGTACAGAATGAAACAAGACTGGAGTTCTGTTCATCTGGTTTGTTCAGTATTGAATGTCAGGAAGGTTCTGGGCAAAGGGAATCTCCCACATATATTCAGCTTCAACTGAAGCCCACTTTCCAGAGACAATTCTTACAATCGGATTCAAAAATATTTAAAAATATGTATATACTTTCTCTACTAATAACTTATTACCAAAAGTAAGACAGTTAAAATTAAAACTCGACTCTCTTGTCAATCAACTCTTTTACCAGCCCTACACGCATGACCAAGTTTATTGCTCATGAAGATATAGAAGAGGAACTACTTAACACCAAGATTACATTCTACTTAAGGATACATGCAGATAATTAGCATATGACGTGACAGCTGTACTCCCTAAATACTGGTGAATATTAAAAGATATTATTACAATTAAAGATATACAAGTGTTCATCAATGCACTGAAAACAGAAGTAGAAGATATGTTTTGAACATAATTCTCCTCTGGCCCTACAGTATCAAAATGTTTAGCTAGGCATCTAGCCATCCAAAATATATGTTGCCCTGTCCAGTCTGCCTTGTGGATCAGTAGCTAAGTTGAGTATAACTCCTGCACTGTGCCTTTGAGGGGAGTATGCTGGTTCAACCATTTCTCACTCTCAGGAATACTGACATGTCTGTGAAACACTGAGGGACTCGTGGAAGAGGACAATGCTCCAGGGACAGTGGAATGAGAAGATAAAATGGACTCAGGTTTCAGCATCATGACAGGCAAACCATCTCCCCTGACTTCATAGGAAAGTGGCCCACTGGACTGGATTCAAAAGGAAAAGAGAAAGAAACCTGCTTCCTATTTAAATCACACAGTTATATGACATTTCTTCCAGATGTAATCAAATTACTTTCTAACTGATACTAGAAACAAAAATGATGAGGCTTAATTGCATGATCAAATTTTCACCTTAAATTTAAAATACAGATCACAAAACCATTCATATAGGCAACTGGAAAAAGTAATGAAAGGCCAACTCATTCAGGGTCTGATGAAAACCCTAGAGTTGGTGATTTTTATTCCGAGAGAAACAGGAAATTGGAGAGTGATACAATCTGACTTGCATCAGAACAAAATCATCTTGGTTGATTCCTACAGCACAGTAAGGAAACCAACTGGGAAGCTAATGCAACAGGACAAGCGACAAATGTTGTAGGCTTAGACAGAGAAAGGGTTACCTGGGAGATAAACTGATGCTTGTTACTAGCTTAAATATAGGCAACGAGAGAAGGAAGAATTAGAGGCGGTCCTGTGGTTTTCAGCTTGAGTGTCCGAATCAAACTGGTATTTACTGAGATGAGGAAGTAGAAATCAGAGGTTAGAATAGGAGGCAGATAAGGCTATCAAGTTGAAGTATATTAAATATCTAAATGGAGAGTTGGATATATGAATTTGAGTTTAGTTCATTATTCTGGCCTAGAGATATAAATTTTGGAATCACTAATGAGGAAAATACAAAGATGAGACAGCCAAACATGTTTACATAGAGAACAGCTATTTAGCTAGTGTAAATCAGCTTTGGGCAGGGAGGAAACTGCTTACCCTGTGACAAGAGGGAAGCAAAAGAAGAAAAAAGAAGAGTATGGAGTCTTCAAATCTCCCTTGAGGGCATACCCTCAGACTTAACTTTCTCTCATTAGGTCCCATCATGTCTTACACAGTTCCAGTACCTCCCAATACTGTCAGGGGATGGAGACCAAAGACTATAGCCCAGAATCTAGGGTGCTGTTTAAAGGCTTATAAACAGCCCAGCAAATGTGAATGGGGCTTGCATTTAGAATCTGGGACAATAAGTAGAAGCCAAGAACACCTGGTAAGTATAGCGTTCTGAAAGTCGAAAGAACAAGGTTATGTCCAAAACAACATGATAAGCATCAACAGCTGTTTTAATGTCAATAAAATGACAGAACCCTGGCTTTTGCATATAACATTGTTGAGGGTACTAGTGCAGTTAAACAGGGAAATCTGTCGGAGTGTTGGGAGCAGAATCTTGTTTATAGTAGGGTCAAAACCAAATTGGCAGAAAGCAACTGGAAGTGGAGAGGGTGTGAAACACTTTGCAAAAGTTGCTCAGTACATGGAAGGCCAGAAATGTGGCAGAAATCAAGAGAGGACTGTTTTTAATGGTAGAAATGATAGCATGTTAAAAACATCTATTCTTTCAACTGTAATTACTGATTTATTATACTATCTTATACTAAGCAAATGAGTTTATAAAAGCACTAATATTTTAATATGAATGGATATAGTGCAAAAAGAGAGATTTCTGTAACCAAAGGTGTGATAGTTAGCTATAAGCAACAGAATGGTAGGTAATCTTTCCAAAGTAATTTATATTTCTACATTCTATAGTATTTTTTACCTTGTCCGCTTTTGCATAGAAGATAATTTATCATCAAACACTTCTGAAACCACAGTAAATTTCCAAAAATGGACTACACAACATTTTATGACTAACATTGCCACAAAGGGATGGTAACTGAAATGGCAAATTTTGTTCAGAGCCTCTCATAGTCAAAGTTTGACTCAAGCTTCATTGTAAATAATTAAAATATTCATCCTTAAAAATTAATGATAAACTGACCCAATTCCTCTGTGTTTATAATTTTAAAACATCAATAATGTAATTCATTTTCTATGTATGGTAATTGTATATTAAAACCTGTTTTTCCTAATTTATGTTCCACAAAAATCTTCATCATTTCACTTAGCTCCATGATGTGGAAACAATTGTTATATCACTGTTGTAACTACTTTCAACGTGCTATGTGTAACTGTAGCTTCTATTATTGATGATCTTCTTGTATCCCCTTCCTGTGGTTGTACCTACACTATCTCTGTATCTTATCTGAGTATATTGGAAACCGTGTATACTGGTATTAGAACTAGGATATTGAACGGGAATAACAAAATCGAGAGACCCAGGGTAAAAAAAGATAAACAACTACAAAAGCAATACTTGCAAAACTGTTTGGTGTAAATGAACTGAAAAACTCGTGGGGGAGAAAGGGAAAGGGGGAGGGGGGAGGGGGTAATGAGGGATGAGGTAACAAACAGTACAAGAAATGTATCCAATGCCTAATGTATGAAACTGTAACCTCTCTGTACATCAGTTTGATAATAAAAATTTAAAAAAATATTCATCACTGCTTAGTTATTTGCTAGTTCTTCATTAGATAGAACACTGCTGCTTTAACTATTATTTAATAAAGTAATATCTTTTAAAATTTTGATTGCCCAATTAATATTTTGTCAACTATCACAATTTCAATAGTCTGCTTTTTATTTAAACATTTGAGTGTTGTAATTATTTCCCTCAGATGCATTGCTGTCCCTTAACTTACATAACTTAAATTTTAGCAATTATGCTTTGTTACAGATATATTAAAAACATTTAAAAATATTTTCTTAAGTCACCTATAATGTAATATTGGACAAATTCACATTCAGTTAGAAAATAATGATTATTTTTTCAGTGTATTTTTTCAGCATAATGTAGAAGATTGTCTTTCCGAATCAGGATGAATTTTTCTACATTTCATTTTCTTATTGTTCTTATTCAGACCTTTGTTTATAGAACTCTATAGTATATACAAGACTATAGTATATGGTCTTTTAGTTTCATTACCAGTACATTATTTTTATTTCTAAACAGAACACTAACTGCTGTAGTTTTACTGCATTTCCCCCCATCTTTGTAGACTTTTATGTATATAATCAATTATTTTGGATTGTCTCCTGCTTTTTATGCATCATTTCAGGGTTTCTCTACAGATGCTCTCTAGAGATCTAGAGGGATGTCCATAGCTCAAACAGCAAAGGTGACCCTTGACACCAATGGGTAGTTTTAGAAATCTCTCTCATAGCCAGCCCTACAACTAGGACAGGGTATGACTGGCATTCTCTCCTTTTTTAAGACTTTGGTGTATCAAGAACAGCAGTGCTCTTTTTTTCTAAAGAAAGTAGCTTCATTTTACAAGTCTTGTATGCTGCTTGTTATGTTTCAAGCATTAGGCTCAGAATAAGGTTCTGAAAATCCTTTATTGACAGCCACAGGTAACCCATGGCTGTGAAACAGAGTGTTTCTCTAAGCTTGAATCAAACAGGATCTCACATATCTCAGATCTTGTTCTTGGTTAAAAAGAATAAAAAGAACTAAGAGAAATGCTCTTGGCTGGCCCTGGCTGGGGTGTTGGAGGGATGAAGAGGTGTTAGCGAAAGGGATCCGGTATCGTTTTGTTTCATTAAGATCCTGTCTTGACAGGAAACATAGGGAAAACCTACCCAGTGAAATGGTGCATCCGCTGTGCAGGCCAAAAAGTAGATTCTCCCACCGCTACATAGAATAAAGAAACTTAATAGTTCTCTTTCTCTCATGTTTCTGGCTACAGTCATCGTTCTTCCCTTTTTCTGCATTCACTATTGTACTCTATTCGAATCACTTAATTTTCTTTCTTAAAACTCTGAATGCCAAGTGTAAGAAAATAAAAAAGCTCTTAGGAAGCTGTCCATGATGGTGTGCCAATCCAGTTCAAAATCTATATAGCCTCTTGGACCTGTTGAAATGAGAATGTGATTTGATTGACCCACTTTCACTTTACCTTTTTAAAAATAAGAGGGACTAAGTGAACTTGAGGCCGAACTGAATTCTAATTCTGAAGGCTGGAAATGGGATCCCAAGTTCCTTATTCTGCTAAAGAGTATGCGAAATGAGTAGAGGTCGTGGTAATGTTTAACAGTTGCCTGGATAGATCCTACTGTATATTCTGGATAGGTCTTACTGTATATATTAAAGTGGTTGCTTTGGAGAAATGCTATAAATACATGCCACAAACATTTACTGTCACTCACTAAATAAGCAGTACCAACTGCAATATAGCCTGTACCCTGTGCAAAACTGTGAGATGATGATAACACAAGATAACACGGTGTCATTCATAAGCATAAAACCTTTTCTATTCTTTTCTCAAAGATTTTTATGGTTGGAGACCCTGGCATATCGCTATTGTGTTTCAAAAGTAAAGTCAGCTGCAGAAGATTTCTTCCCTAGATTGATGGAAAATAGAAATCCCTCTCTTGGGACATATGTTCCTTAAAGCATCCCAATGCCCATTGCTACACACTTATAAAAAGTCTTTCCATATTGGCCTTGAAAAACAAATATTTTATATCAAGTAGTAACTGTAGGATGTTTATTGAACTGTGTACATTTTGGCAAGGGAATTGAATGGTGAGGACTTCTAGGTTAATAGCAAACAGATGTGTTACTGTTTTCATGGTTGTATGTGCATATGTGTTTCTGTGTGTATGTTCTGTTGCATACAGTGAAATTTTTCATCTATATGTTTATCAACTATCATGTGTACCTGGGTGAATTAATAACACACATATGATATGTAATGAAGCCTTTTCATTCTTTCTGTTTGAGTATATAGAAGAACTTTTGTGAGGTCAATCAGTTGGAACTTCAATCTACAAATCCTAAGTAGGGTTATAAGTGCATATACTAGTATTTTCATATTGAAACTGTGTGTTTGGCATGTTAGATTACTATAGAATGCAGTAATCAAGTATAATTACTTCCATGCAAATGGCTCAAATCAATCTCTCCTTGATGACCTACTTTTAGTTACTGTTCTGCAGCAATTCCACAAACAAATCTCCAGCAGACAGAGTACTAAAATCTAGGGACTGTGCTTAAAATCCAGCACTCCCCTTGTGCGTGTAAGTGTGTTTTAGTAAAAATTTGCTACACAGAGGTATACTTTAAGAGCAGAAGACCCAATTGCCTCCTGAGAAAAGGACTCGGAAGCTGAGATTATCAATGGGGAGACTACTGGGTTGAGTATTTCATCTTTGCTTGGATGAATACCATTGTCTCTTAATACAATTTCATCTCTTGTTATGATTGTAAAAGCTAAACGATTTCCCCCCCAAACTGACAGATGCTATACAATTCTAATTTTTTTAATCGTTACTGATCTGTTTTTTTCATTTTTTATTGTTAAAATAATGTACAGAGGGGTTACAGTTTCATACTAAGGCAGTGCATACATTTCTTTTCCAACTTGTTACCTTCTTCCTCATTTTTCCCCCCACCTCTCCCCTCCCCATTTTCCTCCCCTCATGAGTTGTGTAGAAACAAGTGTTTTATCATTATTGTTGTTATTTTCAACATACCATGTAAAATTATGCCCTTTTTCTTTTGTCTTTCTTTCCGGTGGTTTTACCCCTGATACCAAACCACTGCAACAGCAATACTTATGATTCTAGGGGAAGGAGGAGGTCTTGAATAGCTCCCTCCAGAAAAGGAATTGTAAGACCTTCCTATATGCATTTCACCATGGATGAAGAGACTGGTATACAGTTTTGAATAATTTACTAAAGAACATACAAACATCTTGTGTTTTCTTGATAAATCTTGCCAAGAACACTGAATAGTTAGAATGTACATAAAGTCTTGGGAAGAAAATTATGTGGAATCACAGGCAAGGCAGATAATCTATATTTGGGTGTTTCCTTAAGGATGCTTGGTACCCAGACTGTGCTGCATAGTAAAGGATTTCAGGAACCGTGCCCATGCCAATCTTGGCTAATCAAATGTAATTTCACTCCTTATGCTTCCTTCAGAGAAATTCATTGTGCAGACGGTATTGCTGCCTATGTTCAAAACCCCTCCAAGTAGCTAAAATCCTGTGAAATTTTACCGCCTAAAGTTTACCTCAGATATGGAATACAAGCTACCTCTCTCAAATAGCCTCAAGTTAGGGCAAGCTTGATTCTGCAAATTATGTGCCATTTTCCTATCATTAGGTGCTGAAGAGAATATGTAATAAAACTATTTTATCATATTTATTATGCTCATGCAGTTCCTCTTTTACAATTATTTTGAACTTCACAGGTAGAATATTGGAGAGAACTAAGCACATTTTATAGTAGAGATGTAAAACCCAACCAATTGTTACACAAACCTTTTTTTTCTTGCTCGTGGTGCTTAAACTCAAGGTTTGGGTGCTAGTGCTCTACTACTTTGAGCCACAGCTCCACTTCTGGTTTTCTGGTGGTTAACTGGAGATAAGAATGTCATGGGATTTCCTGTCCAGGCTGTCTTTGAACATGATCCTTAGATCTTAACCTCCTGAGTAGCTAGGATTGCAGGTATTGGCTCCTGACTAAGATTTTTTATAATGAACTTACATCTTTCTTTTTACTCTCTCTAACTACCCATAGACGTAATTGGATCTGAGCAGTCTAGCATTAATTTTCTTACTCTCTGTTATGGTTGGGTTCTACCAAGGCACATTTTCCCACCAGATAAACTGTTCAAAGAGAAGTGTTCATTAAAGTCCAAGCCCATTGTAATTACTCAATGAATAGCTACTAAACTGAGTTTCAGTGACCTCATTGCACTCAAATCCTTTGGAGAAGGCAGTACTGACTCAAGATTAAAAAAAAAAAGCAATGGATATTCCACCTAACATATATATATATATATATATATATATATATATATATATATATATATGAAGAAGACAAAGGCCATCTCAAAATGTCTGGGCATGATGGTATATCGCAGTAATGATAGCACTCACAAGGCTGAGGCTGGTGGAACATAAGTTTAAGGGCAGCCGGAACTATATAGCAAGATCCTACCTCAAAAAGGAAAAAAGAAATCTAGCTACGCACTACAATTACACTTAAGAATTATTAAGGGCTCATGGATTATTTATCACACCTTGTGTTCTTGATGTTTCTTAAGAGATATATAGAAGTAACAAAAAATGATTGTATTTTTCCTAAAGCAGAAAACAGCTAAAATCAACTTATAAACAAAACCTGGGGAGCTGACTTTATGGATAATTTTCCATTATACTATCTTTATGCAAAAGAACAAGTTGTCATCCACGAAGACAGTGGTTTAATGAGCCATGGATATGGTTTATTTCAAGAAATCTGAATTCAGTGTAAGTGAACTGTTGCCTGAGACACCACAGTGGTCTATGGAGTGCTATTGGACACAGGACAAACATCCAGGTGAATAAAGGAAATAATTTTAACAAAGCCCATCTTTTCTTTCATATTTATTTTTACAATGTAAATGGAGGCTTACTTTGTATCCCAGGCTGGCCTTGAACTTGCCATTCTCCTGCTTCAGCCAGCTGAGTGCTAGGACTGTAGGCATAGCTGAGATGGACACTATGGATTATCTTGACACTACCAATATGCCCAAATACATTTGTGTTTAAAAAAAGTAATTATCTTGGTATAACTATACAATATCTCTGCTAAAATGGGTAACCTTAATTAGCCCAACAATGTCCCTTTATTGCTACACAGTGTGCTGAGTTAACCAGTTTAGAAGAATGTCTACCTTCAATTCCTATATAACAATGTCACAAACATTTAGAATTATTATGTATTAAATATGCAGGCTTCAAATTACTTCCCTCCCCATCTCTCTCATTTTCTTTTATTTCCAAATTATTTCTTCTGTAATATTATGTTTGCTGCCTCACATTTCCTTCCTGGATTTTCCCCAGATTCCTTGTGTTCGCCAGTACATCTTCACCTTCCCAGAAGGGAAGACATTCCTTGAAGGTCACCCATGCCTCATTCTCCAGATAAAGGCACTGAGCCACATCAGTTATGCCAATTTTACAGATTATATTTAAATCACATGATGTTAAGTACTCAAAATTGCTTGTTGAACACAAACGTAGTCAAGTGAGAGTAATGAGTAATGCATGCTCTTACTCTGCTTCAGTCCACCCTGCATTCTGCTGCCTGAGAACACTTGTAGAATATGGAGATCTGTTCGAGCAATCTGACTGCGTTCTCCATTGTCTAATAGATGACTTTCCATCCCCAAATCTTCAGTTAGCCATTGGAATCTTATCTGCTAGGAGTCTTTGTAGCACTCCAAATATCCCCCTCCTCATTGTTCCTTCCCTCCAAACATTCCAGTCACTGTCTCCTCAATGCTTCTGTATGCACCTTTGTTTCTCTCTCTGATGCCATTTGTCTCCAAAATGATGCTGAATCCTTGTCTGTGCTTCCTATAGGGTCTATATTCAATGCCATCGCCTACCAACCTTCCCAGGTGTGAATGTTTGACTAAATATGTCCCCCATTCATCTGATATGCCCATGCTTTGCAAACTCTGTTAATGTATGTACCTTTCCATATTGTGAAGGATTAACAGGCCAGAAGAGGAATCCTTTTTGAGAGCACTATTTATTATTAGAAGATGCTCAATAAAGATCTATTGCACTGGTTTATGCTTATATGATCATTATTGACTGTTAAAAGTTTATTAAAGTGGTCATTTGGGCCATCTAAAATAACACAATATCACTTAAATGGAATTACTGATGCTTCTCAAATACAGTATAAATCTAGATATGGTAAATAAAAGAAATTTTATCTTAGGCACAAGACATGAAGTAAATCACTGACACTTAAAAATAAAACATGTAGTTAAATCTCTACGTCATAAGGAAAAAACCTCAATAACTAATTTTAACAAATTATTCATGAAAAAAGAAATACTATGTATCCTTGGAAAAATGAAAGATATATGTGTGCCTGTGTCCTAAAATAGCCTTAGGACTCTTCACATCTCCAAGGCTGGTTTGCTTGTCTTCCCTCACCTGCTAAGAGACTTGGACCTTTGGAGCACCTCCAAGACTCCCTGGTTTCCTAAAGGGTGGCTTGCAGACTAGGAGGGCAGCCAGTGTCATTCTTTGTCATCTTCTCCAGTTACTCTGAAACTGAAACGGCCTTAAGAAGAAATGGGAAGTTTTCCAGGGCCTTTGTCCCATGTCACTAGCTTTGTGACATTATCTCAACCTTAAGACAAATAAATTAAGATTAGTAGTATCATGAGGTTGGCCTAGATTTGTGCTTTTAAACTCTACTTGTGTTCTGCAATGACCTGGGGAATTTGAAGAACATATCTGTGTCTAAGCCCAGCATCTGCACATTATGATGTATCTGATTTGAAAACCAGGCATCAGTATGATCTAGAAGTTATTCAAGTACATTAATGAGCTCAGAGTACTATAATAAAGTACCACTGATTTGGTGGCTACAACAATGGATGTGTGTTTCTCACTGTTCTGGAGGCTAGAAAGTTTAATTTCAAGAGGATGACAGATTTGATTACCACATGTCTCCTGATGTCTGGCTTGCAGACTCGTGGGCTGTTGTCCTGACTTCTAAGGGCTCACTCCCTGGTTTGCAAATGACTGTTTTCTTGCCATGTGTCCTTAGGTTATGCAAAAAGATAGAGCTCTTGTCCCTTCTACTTCTTTTAGAAGTACCAATCTCATTCATTGTAGTTTAAATCTCATGACTTATGTATCCCTTAAATGACCTCATCTCCAAATACCACCGAGTTGACAGTTAGGGATTCAACACATGAATGCTGAAGAGGAAGCATGCATTTAATCCAGAACAGCAGATAAGTAAGAAATTCTTCCAGGATTGAGAACTCCTGGCTAAGGTCAAATGGATGTCACTTTTTCTGAACACTGTAACAGCCACAACAACGATAGCCCACACATCCTGATAGTTCCTATTGGAAAACTTTGATTTTGAACAACTTATTGTGGTAGTTAACACCTTTACACATTCTTTTTAAGAGAAAATGTATTAGGTAGGTAAATATTGTATATATGTAATATAATAAAAGGTTATTTTTAATTGGAGGATATGATAGAACAGCATGAAGACACTGAGAAGGTGGCTTATATTTGCCCAGTATTTTCCCAGCATGCAAGTAGGTCTGTGATTATGACCTTGATCTCTGCTTAAAGAAGTCATTTTAAAAAGCATCTCATTTATCCCAGAATACTGAGTTAATCAGTTCAGGGAATAGGTTAGTATTTTTAGGTGAATATGACTGTGCTTTAGGGTTCAAGAAATAAAGAATTCAGTCAGTCTTAGTGAGAGTTAAAAAACAATCTGGAGTGCTAAGCAGGAAAGAATAGAGAAAAGAATAGAATAATTTTCCAAGAATGAAAAAATACTTGTGGTTCTAGTCATTGTTTTAAACAGCCTAACAGAACTTCCTTATTGCCTACTAATTAATAAATTATTCTTTCTCAATATATGAAATCCTATTTCCAAGGAAACTGATAAAATATTATCTCTTGATAATGTGCTTATAAGTTGATTTATGCTTTCTGAATAATGCCAGAATGTCCACATACCACTATGCTCCATAACTGAGTTTACTCTAATATCTGTGGGCAAATATCAGCAGAAAAACAATCAGCTTATTTTAACATAGTAGTGTTTATTTATACCAGAAACCACTACTAACCAACACTTTAAAATTTATATTAACTACAGAATCCTACAAATTATGTAAAATATTTTATTAATATAATCATATGGCATCATTCTCTTCCCTATCAAATGCTTTATAGCTTTCTAAGAAAAATCTATTTATTGTAAATTCATGCTCAATGGAAGTAAATATAAAAAGGAAATGACATCAGAGAAAGAAAAAGAGAGAGGAGGGGAAAATGAAGGGAAAAAACAGGAAGAGGAAGGGAAGAAAAGGGAAGTGATATTGGCTGATGAAGAGAAAATTAAGCAGTGATCATAACAAAGAGTAGGTCTGTTTTTTCTTTTGTGGAAGAATTTCTAACTCACCCTATTGCTCCATTTCATCTGAATTCAGTGATACTTACTAGATACCATGGAGAAAATGAACTATACAACTTGGGAAAAGGGGGAATCATGAGGGGAAAAAAAAACTGGGAGAAAATGAGGAAAGTGATGACATTGTTCAAAAGGAAATGTACTCATTACATGACTTATGTAACTGTGACCCCTCTGTACATCAAATTTACAATAAAAAATTTTAATGGAATCAATAACCTTATAAAAACATTTTCTGAAAGTCTACTAGGAGAAGGACTAAACTACATGCTGCATATCATTTTCTGGGATGAAAGATAAAATTATAGACAAACTCTAAAAATATATGTATCTGAAAGCTACAAGTGCATGTGGTGTCCTTTGCCTTGTCTTGGTCCATTATTGTTCATAGTCAGTTTGAGTAGATAGGATTTATCCAACACCACAGTTTTCAGCTGCCTGCAAACACAATCTTTGTGGTTTCAAGATGCTTCATTTCTCATCTCAGATTACTCTTAGTCCCACTGCCACCCCCTCCTGCTGCTGCCAACACACAGCACAGAGAGAGAGACGTTCACAGACTTGATGCTGTGACCTACTGGAGCATATCCAAGACTCACTTAGGCCACTCATCCTGAATTAAATACTTAGTCAAGATCATTCCTGCACAAGAGCTTTACATTTCATGCACACATAAGATTTAGGTGACATGTATATCTATTCCTGAGAGAATCAGTGAAAGTGAAGTTCTGGTGCCAAATGTGGCAATAAAGATGAAAAGGTCAACCTAGATGCTGACCAAGGAATGGGACTATGGTGGGTTACAAATGAATAAATTGCTGAAACAAGTTGTGGAAAATGTGCTCTGAGACAGACCACTCACTTCCAATGCACCAGCTGTTCGACTCCAGTCTACAAAGGCCACAAAGTGGCCATTAAACTTTCCTCACCCTGTATAACTCTGTGATGTTTGTCTGGTCACCATAACAAGCCCAAAATAACTCCCACTTATCAATGCTTCAAATAATTTTAGTAACAAGACCATTTTGCAGTTGAATGGACTTCTTAGGAGTACTATCAATCATTACTTTTTTTCATGCTTCTGTCCTAAACCAGTGCTGTGCAGCAGCGGCTCAGAGAGATGGAAATGCTCCATATACATACTATCCCTTGTGGTATTCACTAGAGACTGGAACACTGAGTGCTTGAATTGTGGCTATGCTGCCAAGGGCACTGAATGATTTTATTCTGGTAGATTTTAAGTGAAAGAACCACACTGTACCTATAATAACGGACAACATAATTTTAAAGCCTAAGTGTTTAGGATGGTGCAAGAAAATAAAATAAATTTTTTCCTTACTAGATAATACTATATGTTACATTTGTCTCTAAAGAATTCCAAGTACAGATAAAAAGAGATGCATTTTTGAAACTGAAATTCCTGCTAGGGCTTAGTTCCAATAAAATATTTCAAGTCGAAGCAAAATGGAAATATAGCTATGTCTAGTTTGAGTTGGTGCTAATTTGGCTGGTTGGTTGACTAGTTCTCAATCTGTCTCTGTCTATCTGTCTGCTATCTGTCTCTATCTCTCTATGTTCGAAGGTTTGAATTCACAACTTCATGTGTACTAGACAGGTACTCTACTTCTGAGCCATGTCTCCAGTCTATCCACCATTAGCATGCCTAATAGAAGGGGAAACATCTTAAAATATTCAATAGTTAATACATTTAACAATTAAATAAAGCTGGGAAACAAAGTCTCAACTAATTGTGAATGGAAAAACACACTGTAAAGATTTAAAGAAGGTCTTCACTGTGGCTATTAGATGAGGTTAACTGGATAGCAAACACCTTGAGTATTAGGACTGTATGTCCATGTGCTGGTCGATTTCTAGTTCCTAGCAACCATGCACTAGCGGAGCAGTTACAGTAGCAGGGATGGAGCTGTTTTATACCTGGACCATGATAGTCATGACATGACTGTATGTATTTGTCAAAAACTTTCAAGATGATGTTGATATGTGGGAATAAATTTTTATTTAAAAATAATAAATTATGCTTTGAAATTTCAAAAAGGAAAAGCATATCACATGGGTACCTACGGAGAAAGCCCCCTAGGACCCTGCATGAAAGCAACAAGACTGTCAAGTGCAGCATCATACCCTATGCAAAGCAAGTTAGTAAATTCCAAGCAGCTGACTGATCTTCTGGGAATGAAAAGAGGATGATTTCTCAGTCCTTGGAATTAGATGGGACATATGGATGAACACAAGCTGTGTCTAATGTTAGACAAATCACTTGGCTGCCCCCTGCTCCCTCTTCTGTGAAACATACAGAATGAAAACTTCTGCTTTAAAGGATTTGAGGGAAAAATGAAATGAGAAAACAGCTATACCATGCCAGCACTGGGAGTATACAGGTAAATGTTCAAGTAGATGGCAGGTGGAAATGAAATACATTCTCATCTTGTTAATCAAGTCCTTTGAGGTTTTCTGGTCCCAAGTGAGGGGCTCTATTTCCACATTACCATGTGAAAAAGTTGGTAAATTGGGGGTGAAGCAATGCTCTCAGGTTAGACATAACTTAAATGTTTTTTGAATGAGGAAGATGGGGAAATATAGCTCATAATTTGTGTGTGTGTGTGTGTGAGAGAGAGAGAGAGAGACAGAGAGAGAGACAGAGAGAGAGGAGAGAGAGAGAGAGGAGAGAGAACACCAGCCCTGGAGCTTGAACTCAGGGCATGGATTTTTGTTCCTGAGCTTCTTTTACTCAAGGATAGCATTCTACCACTTGAGCCACAGCTCCACTTCTAGCTTGTTGTTGTTGTTTTTTAATTTGATCGTCAGATCTCAGACTCCTGAGTACCTAGGATTACAGGCATGAGCCACCCTGTGCCCAGTGCACCTCATAAAATTTTAAGCAAGACTCTTGATCTCTAGTGCAGACATGAGAGCAGAAATCAATTTGTCAATGAAATGATTTATCCTGGCAAATTTCCCTGGGAGGAAGTAACTGCAGTCTGTATAAAAAGGAGGGCAAATGAAATAAAGAACACATACTCTGCTCATGAAAAATGATTAATTGTCTAAATTGAGAAGAGTTGGGGAGGGGAACACAACTATTTTCTATTTGTGATTATGCTTGGGTTTTGGATGATAAATTGGTCCAGCTGACATTCACAACATATTGAATTCCATTAAATCCATATGCAGTATTAATAAGTGAGGTAATTAATTATTGAAGAAGTCTTAAGTATGATCTGTATTTAATGTGGTTCCTAAAGTAATAAGATGTAACTACAAAGTTCAAAATCTGATTCCATGCATATTTCGCCAAAATGTTTAAACACTTGAATTTAGTGCATCTTACAGTATTATAAGTAATTTAATATAAAGATACCCAGTTTTCATTAATGAAAGTAATGATTCCTTACAAGCTGTTAAAACACCTCATCACTGCACTTTGTGACTCATAGTTGGGCCTCCTTACAGGAAAGTCACTGCACCCTGTCCCTTTATTACCCCTGTAGAGTGCAAGAAAAATGAATCTGTTCCAGTCTACATTTTCTAATGATATTTTCTATCTGTTCAGAATTTCTTGGGGAAAAAAAAAGCAGTTGGTCTGTTTTCCCAATTCAAATAATCTGGATGGGGGGCACAAAAGTGACAATGCCCTGCTCATAGACACTCATAATCACCAACAAAGACCACTACACTACCCCAGCAATCTCTACGACTTGCTCCTGGATGACGATAAGAACAGTCATCAAACTGCATCACAGCTGTCATCCTGCAAAGCAAGGCTCAGTCAGTCCTCAGATCTCCATAGAACACATGTAAGTGTTCCATGCCCCCTCCATGGCTGCAAGGAAAAAAATAGCCACTCAAACAATAATCTTAGGCTTTAAGAAAAAATAATTGAAGATGAGACTGAATTTCTCATTTGTAGGCAATGTGCCTCAGTTTTCCAAAATACAACGTGTCACGTTGATGTTGCACATACATCCATGCCAGCCTGTTGACCTAATGGTAAACAGTGAGGAATGCAAAATAGTCATCACTTAGTTTCAAAACAATAACAATAAGACATATTAGTTCCAATATAGGCTTACATTCAGCATAATTACAAATGCTTGGGATAATCTAAAAAACAATAAATTTATTTCCTTTAAAGTTCACATCATCCAAGAGTTAAAGAAAATGTCCACTAAACTGAATGCTCTGCAAACAAAAATAGACTACAAGTAATGTTTTTCTGAGAAAAAAAAAAAGTTCCCTGATGTGGAACAGTCATATTATGGAATATTACGCAGTCACATAAAGGAATGGTTATATGCTAAAACATGAATGAACTTTAAAAATATGTTAAGTAAACGCAACTAGACTGAAAAAAAAACACCTATTACTTAATTATATGTATCTGACTATACAGACAGGAAGTAGATCATAGTATCAGAAGATGGTATTAGGGAGATGGAAAATGACAGCTAATGAGCATGGAGTTTCATTTGGGGTTGGCTAAAGTGCTCTGGAATTAATAGTAATGGTTGCCCAACTTTGTGAATATACTGAACATCAGGAACTGCACAATGCAATAAGAAAAATGTATGTGGCATATGAATTTTTGTAGGAATTCTTATCTCCAAGAGTGTATCATGTATTTTATATAATGTGGTTTTGATGAGGTTCAAAGCAATAGTTGGTTTGTTTCTCTAACAATTTGAGCTTTGCTCAAATAATAATTTCAGTATCTAGAGTGTCTGACTTTGTTGGTTAAATCTGTCTATAACAGAAATGCAGAAATGTAAATTCAACAGGTGTGTGTTTGATGACTTCAAACAAAAGTGTATTCTCCTTTCCAGAACCAACTGTGAAGGTCTGGAGTCAATCAAGACAGGAGCACAAACTTCAATAGGCCACCTGCCTCCCCGATGCATCTCAAGAGCCCCGCACACTTTCCACAAGACGTTCAGAATTTGTCATGTCAATGGACATAATGGGCAATTATCACCACAGTTGCAATACAATTCCTTGTAGTTATAACTTGAAAATAATTTCTGCGTGTACAGGCCACTGTACCAAGTGAGGTCCCATTCATCAAAATGCAGGTTGAATGCATTCGTTATTATGAACCAAATAAAAACTTAGCAGGATTATTCTAACTGAAAAGAGTGAAACACTCATACCCAGGCACCTATATGTCATAGACAAGTTCATGCCTCCAAACCATGCATTGCATTCCATTCAAATTGAAAAGCTTGAGGAAAGAGAAGAGACATTTCTTTCATTAAATGCAACCCCCCTCCCCAGCAAAATCGTCTTTCCCGTTCTTCGGGGGGAGGGGGGAGGGAATCGGCAATCCAGGTAAATAGTCAAAGGGGTTACTTCAGAATGCAAAGCTAGTTTTACGTGTGTAACCCTGGAAGGTGCTAGACAAAAGACATCAACCTGCTGCGGTGGGCGGACTCTGGCAGCAGGGGCAGAAAGAATACTGATAGCGATTCTGATTGAAAGTTTTTTTTTTTTTTTGTTTTTTTCTAGAGTGACTGCCTGGACTTGAATGAATAAACTAAAAGTACTAAAAGAAAAAAGAAAACAACAGTACTGGAAAGTCAGGTCGCTGCTTGTTGTGGCTGGAACTGCCTTTCAGGTGTTCGTGTGCAAATTCACTCGCGTCAGACACGTGCATTTTCTACTTCAATCCACAACGCCAATACTCCTAGCTTAAAACCCCACAGGGCAGTGGGGAGCCCCTCACCGCGAGGGTACTGCTGCTCAGTTATTGATCGTCTCTAGTATACCTAAGAAGGCTATTTTGCAAACTCTGCCCAAGAGGAAGGACGCAAGCGGTGGGGGGCAGGCATCCTCACCCGGAATCTCCCCTCTGGCAAGGTCCGGGCATGGATCCCCCCTCGAGCACAGGGAACACCATGGCTCCGGAGTTGGGGAGTGGGCGCGGAAATACCCTACGGAGCTCACGCCGGTCGGATGCGGGACCCCGAGGTGGCGGTCCCCCTTTTCCTCCTTGCTCTAGAGGGCGGCGGCGGCTGCTGGCAGCAAAGACTAGGAGAGACCCCCACGGACGCGCCCCGTGGATCCCGGAGAGGACCCCCAGCGCGGTGTCACCACTCACCCAGGCGGCAGACGCTCAGGAGCTGCAGGCAGGCGAGGAAGCGCTTTAGGGTTAGCATGGCCGGGCGGTCCGGGGTCCCTGGTCGCGCGGGTGGGCAGGGAGGGGGCGCGCAGGCAAGGCTCTGTTCTTCTCCTCCAGTGTGTAGACTGATGTGAGATGAGATCGCGTGTGCGTGTGAGTGAGCGAGAGAGACAGAGAGAGAGAGAGAGAGAGAGAGAGAGAGAGAGAGAGAGAGAGAGAGAGAGAGAGAGAGAGAGAGAGAGAGAGAGAGAGAGAGAGAGAGAAAGAGAGGGAGAGGGAGAGGGAGAGGGAGAGGGAAAGAGGGAGAGAGGGAGAGGGAGATTGAGAGCGCTCAGAGGATCCGGAGGGCAGCGGGGTGCGCGGCGGTGCGCGGCGGTGCGCGGCGGTGCGGAGACCCGGGCGCACGCCGGCGGGCCGGAGTTGGAGTCCTCTGTGGGCTACGGCGGCCGCGGTCTGAGCGCTCGGAGCGCGGCGGTGCCGAGCGCGGATGCACGCTCCGGCCGGCCTGTGCGCGCCGCGGCGCCGGCGGGGGCGGGGGCGCAGGATCGCGCGCCGCCGGGAGCGAGCAGGCTGAGGACCCGTGGTCGCGCGGGAGAGGGGCGGGGATGGAGAGGGGCGGGCGGGGGCGCGGCTACCGCTTAGGGTCCCAGCACTGGCAAATCACAGCCCCACCACGCTCCCTCTGCCTGCTCCAGGTGGTTTCGCCACCCTGGCGTGAGTGGATCTGCTGGGGCTTTAGAATCTTCCAGGGGAAAACATCATCTCTTCATTAAAAGCTCTTTATTGCTCTAGAAGAAAACAGGGGACCAAATTTCTATTGTCCCGCATGGAGATTTGGAGATTGACCCTTGGACTTCACCTCTGGGGGCTTTTCATTTTTCATTTTATTCTTATTCTTTTGCAGATGCTAAGTGGGTACAATCTCAAAGTGGTAACCCGCTACCCCTTTTCTTCCCATTTTCCGAAGAACCCCAGTCGTTCCAGAGCCCATTTTGTCTGGGTAGTTGATGTCCATCATCTGCCAGCCCTGTGGCCATGCAGACCAGGCCTCTTCCCAGACCCCAGTCGAACTGCCCTGTGCGGTGGCCTTGTGGTCAGAACTACCCACGTGGTCTTTACTGGGGCAAGGGTAAATTTTTCACCAATTAAAGGGTGCACAAAAAAAGTGTAAAATACACCTGCAGATGCTGCCTAGTTGGGAACATCACCCTCTATGTCCCTTTTTCTCTGGTGATGATTTTGTTATTGGACTCCAAGTGCCTTGGTGTTAGGCAGTTTGTCTTAGCATTAGAATCTCAGTTCCTTGTTCTGTGTGTGTGTGTGTTGCAGTTTATGTTAAACGTTTTGTTGAAATAACTGGAAGCTCCAAGGAAACAAGGTGAATGTAACTGGTGATGTCCTCTACGATTCTACATAGTAACTGTATTGAAAATTCATGGGACTTTTCTTTTGCATGATATGCCTGAACTACGTGTACATTTTCCATGTATGAAGGCACCTTCCAGGAATCTAATCTAAGGCACAGTTCTGGAATCATCTTTAGTAAAAAGTCTGCTGTAGTTATGTGTACAGTATGTCCTGTTTTTCTCTCAAAAACAATGCTATAGCTTTATAACATCTAAAGAACACTTCCCGCTACTAAATTGAGTCGCTGGTGCTCTGGAGCTGTTAGTACCAGTTCTCACATATTCCTCCAACCTTTGAACACTTGGCTGGTGTGCAGGGCTAATGATCCTGCTTGCTTTTGCTTCATGAATTGACTGTAGTCATGGAACAACAGATTTAGAAACTCTTTAAGATGCGTGGCCAGAAATACAAAGTTTTCATTCTTGGTCTTATTCTTCCCATGATACATACATACATACATACATACATACATACATACATACATACATACATACACACATATACCTACATACATATATATTGTGAAAGAATGTATAGTAGAATTGATGGTTAGTCATGTAAAAATTTCCACACAGGATGACCTTTTTCTGAGCTGTTTTTTGTTAGCATAGTGTAATGTGTACATAAATTAGAAATGCACTGAGAATTTAGAGAAAGTGTTCATTGAATGTGGACTGAAATAGGCAGAGAAGTTTTCCTAGAGATGTGTAGTTATGCAAGAAGGACTAGCAGGAGAATTGGTGTCATAAAGGGTGGAGGCAAGAAAGAAAGAAGCAGATGTCATATGCTATTTTTAAAACAGTGTGAATTAAATTTGAGCAGATGGAGAGGTTCATGAGGATGGTATACTGACTTTCTAGTAGAGCATCTTGTATTGGCAATCCTAAGATGCATCCCTAAAATGTAAATACTTAGGGACAACCCCCCCCCCACACACACACACAAAAAAACTCCCAAGAACTTCAATGATTTTAAAGGCTAAGCTTGCTCAGAGGAATGTATGATGATCTAGAATGTCACCATTATCTAGTGTACTCCACTAATATGCAAGTTTAATCCAGCATTAACATATCATCACTTCGACCCCGCTCTTTGGTGGGCCCCATTTGCTAGTCATGTTTAGAACCTGATCACCCAACAAAGGCACTGTTAAAATTAATCTTTCCCTAGCAAAAAGGAACAAGTGAATCCATGATTTCTGCTAAATCAGTTGTAATAATTAAGAATACCACCATTCGTAGTTCATTTGTACAAAAACTACTATAAGCAAGTATTAGCTTGTTTTTGAGATTAGTATGGGGAATAAGGTAGCATCTCACTCCATACAGAGTGACAGCAATGGAATATTGACCTGGAGATGCAGTTGATGCAGTTCTAATACTCTTAGGGAGTGGGAGATTGAGGTCCTTGGAAAGCAGGTTGCTGAAACAGCCCAAATGTGAGAGAATAAAAGGCATAGAAATAATGCAAGCATAAAAAATATACTACATTTCTTGACTTACAATTATATTGGAGGTCCAGTCATTTAGGAATGGTATTACTAGACCCATATTCAATAACTATTGTTAAGTTGAAGTTTTGAACTTACAAAACCATGTGCCTCCATTTAGTCTGAATATGTTTGTGTGTGCACACCTATCTATCTATATAATATATGACCTTTGAGAGAGTGAGATAATACACTTATCTAAAGCATTCACTGAGCCTGATGAACTTACACCATCTTGGGGATTTTGTAAATTCAAATTCATGTATGAGCCAAAGGTTTGGAAGTTTCATTGTCCTCAGGATGTATAACCTACATTTTCATTTTAAAAGTATATTTAAAAAAGAGAGAGAAGTAAAACCAATATCATCAATCAGGCCTACAGGGGTTCAGGGGTGAGGATTTAACAATTTTCAAACTCAGAATTTCCATAGGACAGAACAGATTTGGAGTTCTTTGTATTTTATGCATTACATTTTTTGCTCCTTTGAAACATTTGCATCAAGTGTCCCTTTGCAACAGGTACAGTTTAACTGTGAACCCCACTATCCCTGCCAAAAACTCACAGTGCAATAGGAAACAAAGGCCTAATCACTAGAAAATTTCTTCACCTAGAATTGTTAGCAAAAATAGAGGATGCACTTAAATTTGAATGTCAAGCACTAAACAACTTTATAATACAAAATAATTTTTGTGCACTATGATAAAATTTGGTGAATAGTTTTAATAGAATAAACAATTTTAAGCACAAAATAATCAGTGCACTCATAGACGATATTTGGGGCTTACTTATTTTTTAATTTATTATTTGTTTGAAACTCAATTTAAGTAGAGATACATACTTATGATGATAAAATGCCCATGGTTTTCCAGGAGTTTCTTTTTCTGCAGATGACTTCCAAAGGGACCCTAACGTGAAAACAGAAATGCAGGTGGAAATGCATTAGGTGGATGTTTGCTCTGTTTGATGCTTAAATTCAGTGAAATTGTGATAAAACTAGAGGATTTTTCACAGTCACCAAATAAGATACAGAATTAAAGGGGAAGCAAAATTGCTTTGCCTTTTAAACCCTGACAAGAAGAAGTTGTTCCTGTGTGGTTCTCAGAAATTACTGCTGCTTTTTAATCCATAGTTATTAAAACATATATTTGAGCAAAAGTCAATAACTTGGATCAATTTAATGTTTATAGTCTAAGTCATTTCTGTAAAAGATACAGCTTGGGTTTGTTTGTTTCTGTAATTTTAAGGTGAATTTTTCAGAAACAGATCTTGTGTGTGGAATTACATACTTTAGATCATAAGGATAGCTTGTGTTTGGCTCCTGACAAATTTTGTTACCATCTGATTGACACAATTTTGTTTGCATAATATTCTTGTAATACAATAGATTCTTGGGAAAGACTAAAGTGTAATTTCACTTCCTGAAATGAAAGATCATCAAATCTTTTGTTTGGATTTGTTCTACCTAGAAAAAAATGTATCCATACCTGCAACTAGTTATCGCTATCAGCCAGAAGCTGCGTCTTCACTCCTCATGACCGATAGGAAATGAGCTGCAAGGCCTGTATTACCTTCACAGTATCAAGCATAGAACAGGAAAGAAGGTTTCATGGCAAACTAGACCTATAAATGGCTTGTCCCCAGTCCATCCTAAGGAGGCATAATTATATTTGAAAGGACAACCACAGCATGTCAATTGCTTTATCTTTCAGTATTTTGTCATGAATTGGTGCAAAAAATGTATTATCAAATACAAAAAGGGGGAAATCCTTTGCACCATTCAGAAATATTTTCTAGAGTATAAAATTCAGGATAATTCTCCCTCTGGGTTTCAATACCCTAGTCATATTTCACATATTTTACATTTATAAGAATGGATAGAAATAAACAACTGTAAAGTTTGGAAAACATTTATGGATGATTGTCACCAATTTGTTTTTCTCTCTTAGAAAGAAAGTATGTTGTTAGAGCAAAGAGAAGAAGTCTTAGTCATTTAGGGTTCTAAAATAACACGCTACAGAATCACTTGAAATTGACAGTACCCTATTTCTCACTGCTCTGCAGGCTGGGAGGTCCAACACCAAGGCATTTTCAGATCTGGAAATTGTTCAGGAGTTCACAAGCAAAGGCCAGCTGCTGCTTCTACACTCACATGGTCTGAGGGCTAGACCACTCTCTGTGTCCTGGGAGATAACTGACATTAATGGCATTCACAAAGGATCCATGCTTCTGATCTAGTAACCTAAAGACCTCACATCCAAGAATATCATATTGGCGATCAGCTTTCAAAATGTGAATTGGGTGGGGAAGGATTTACATTATAGGCATTTACATAGCAGCATTACTGTTTTGTTTTTGGTGGTACTGGGGTTTGAACTCAGGGCCTTGTGCTTCCCAGATAGATATTCTACCACTTGAGTTGCCCCTTCCCAACCACTCCCACTCTATTTTCCAAATAGACAGTCTATTTTCCAAATAGACTCTCACTTTTTGCCCAGGCTGGACTGGACCTCATCTTCTTATTTACTGTGCAAGTAGCAGGACAGATGTGCACCCCCACATCCAGCTGTGATTTTTCCAGTCTCAGACTCACAGCTAGAACTACAGGGGGAAGCCGTGCATCCAGTTATAGCATTCCCCTCAAGTGTTCCATTTATTAAGATGTTATCTTGATTTCAATTTTTTTCATTTTCTCGTGGATATACATTTTCATGTATTTAAAAAAATTCAATGCATGAGGAACTTTACTGAGCCTCACTTTATCTTGAAATAGAGTATTTATTTAACTAGCCTATTTTTAGAATGTTTTCCTGTTTTCCCCAGACTTTATTTGGGGAACAGTCTTCAATTCAAAGCACAACTGAGTGGAAAAGTGCAGCCTCCCCCATTGTTAGCCTCAATAACTCATGTCAGAGTATACATTTGTCATTACTAATACATTTAGAGGGGTAGATTGTTACTGTGCCAAATTTATAGTTTACAGTATTACAGTAAATTTACACTTGGTGCTTTATATAAGAATATAATGGCTAACATATACTGTTACAGTGTCACAGGATAATCTCAATACCTAAAAATTCTTTATGCTTTTCATTTTAATTTCTCCTCCCATCACCCCAACTTCTTACATCCACCAACCCTTCTATTCTAAATGTCATATAGTTGGACATTTTACAACATGTATGTGTTTCTAGTTAACTTCATTCTCCGTGCAATATGCAGCAAAGTTTCCTCCATTCTTTAGGGCTTGAAAACTAATTTCATTTTAGCACTAAGCAATATTCCATTGGCTATAGTCAGCACAGTTTATTTGTTCATTCACCTCCTGAAGGGTATATTAATTGTTTCTAACTTTAGCCATCATCAATAAAGTAACTACAAACAAATGTAGGTGAGCTTTTGGATGCATAAAAGCATTTTAAAATTGAAATTATTAATTTATTTCTTACTGCTTTTTTGAAGATTAGCATTATCTTCAAGGGAGTTGCCTTTCACCCAAGCCATTTTTGAATACAGTGCATCTTCTCAATTTCACCCCTTTCAACATTTTCACCCAACTTGCCCAATCCATCTCTTCCCTCACTTAAAAAAAAAACCTGAGGTTATGTATTGAATTTTTTGCCATTTAATAAAGCAGTTTATGTATACAATGCATTTTGATCTGTGTCATCCCTTTAACATCTTCACCCCCTTCGACTCACCTCTTCGC
This sequence comes from Perognathus longimembris pacificus, assembly GCF_023159225.1. Taxonomy (NCBI): domain Eukaryota; kingdom Metazoa; phylum Chordata; class Mammalia; order Rodentia; family Heteromyidae; genus Perognathus; species Perognathus longimembris. Next base: position 130,348,651 of record NC_063162.1, on the reverse strand, counting down.
TTATATTCCTCAATTCTGTGGTATAAATAATGAATTGTTGCCCGATTTCTTCCACTCCTATCTTTCTCCCCTGTCTCTACTCTTCCCTCTTGCAAGTACTCATTTCCTGGTAGTTATTTTGTTGTTACTTAGTCTTCTTAAAGAATTATATTATTTGAGCTCTCCATCGAGTCTGTTATATATACTTCAGTGAATTCATGTGTATCCACTTGCATACCACTCCATTTGTTTACTTACAGATTTATAGCCACATTCTAGTTACCACAAATGAAGGAAACCATGCAGTCTGACTTTCACTGGTCTGGTTTACTTCACTTAATATAATTTTTTCCAAGTCTTTGCGTTTCCTTATCAATGGCTTTTGACAAATCTTGAAAAATGTCATGGAGGTGTAATGGATCATCTAATAAATCTGTTCAGTTTTATAAGAAGCTCCCAAACTCTCTCCTAAAATGCCTTCCCCAAATTCCACCAGTAATGAACATAAGTTCTTATTGCTCTATGTATGGTGGCCATTTGGTGTGGTCAATGTTCTTTCTGGATTTTGACCATTGTAATAGGTATAATAGGAACCTCTTCATTGTTTCAACTTGTAGTTTGCTAAAGACACACAGCATTCAGTATATTTTCATATCCTTCTTTATCATCTGTATGTTTTCTTTGGTGAAGTGCCTTTGAGGAATTTTTAATTAGACTTTTTGTTTCTGTTTAGATTTTTCTCTATTTTTTTCTCTTTTTATAATAATTTCAGATATGCTGCAAAGTTGTGGAAGTAGTAAAAAAAATCCTGAATATTATTTATCTATATTCTGTATTCTCATTACTATTCTACATTTGTTATTCCCTGTACTGATTTCTCTTCATTATCTCTTCATCTATGTTTACATATATATCCATATATATATACCAAAATACTTAAGTTTCTTTCTTGGAAAAGTAATCCGATCAATCTAACCTACTTTTCCAAATGCTCTTCAAGCAATTTCCCTTTGGTGGCTTCTTGATCTTATCAAAGAACCTCCTGTTGATTGTGTAATATCCTACTAAAAACCTGATTTATGATCACTTAGCAGAGCAATTAGTGATCACTAGGAGACATCTTGCACAATCTAAGAACAAGTCAGGCTACATACATGTTGTTTCCTTGGAAAAGTTGTAATTTAGAAAATGTTTACTATCAAATACAATTTCCATCCTTGTATCTCCCATTCACCTTGTTTTTGGCTCTGTCTCTCCTGGGGAGGTCATTGTACCTGCCTTCTTACAGAGGGTCTTGTCTGTAGCTTTTCTTCACTTTGGTTCATGCTCAATTTCAGAATAATCGCTCTAAAATAAATATCTAGCATGAGCTAAAATAAATATCTAACATGAGCTTTACATTACTGAATGTTTCCAATGATATGAAGGTGCATTCCAAAAGAGAATTCATTGTATTTGAGAAATTCATGGAAGTTGTGAAAACTTGGAGTAAATCGTGGAAGTTGCCTATGTGCTCTATTAATTGTTGTTTGTGTAATTATTGTACCAAGACAATTAATCATCTACATATCTTGCTTCTTTCTCCTTGCCCCACCAACATCTCTTTTGTGCAAGACAATGGAAGAATAATTTTCTTCCTACAGGTTTAATTTAAGCAGCAGTATTTGCTTGCTTATCTGGGTTTTGAAAATCTCCACTGAAAACTATGATAAAAACCCAAATAAGATCATCATCATTGCAATGAGCTGATCTATTTCAAATCTGGCAACATTTTGTATAAATGATTGTTTAGCTACCTTTTGTCTATATCTCGCCAAAATTAACTCAGATGTACCAGATGATTCACAGTATTTTTTTTAACACATTCAAAAATCATTACTTTAACTTTTTTGGTTAGCAAAATCATTATCTCCTTACTGCTGTTGTATATTTGCCTTAGGAGCCAAGACAAAATAGCTCACTCTACCTCTGTTTCTTATCCAATTCAATTGGTATATGCTTTTTTCTCTTGTTAAATCTGATGTTTGCAAGATTTCTCTGAACTCTGACTTTTGGAGTTAAAGGGCCAATGTTTTTTCTCAATCTCCTGCTTTCGATTTATTTTTCTCCTCATGTTCTCACAATATTTTCACATTAAAAAATTCTTCTCTTGGCTCATATCTTCTTATAAGTACAGTCCCAGAGTACGTTCTTCTAGAGTTTTCTTGAAATCATAGACTATAATATAACTGTGTCCACTTCTTCACATTTGCTCTCTTCAAATCAATAAAATTAGGTTTCTGCCTTTTTCCATTCCATTGATTATTATCTTGAAAAGGTTAAAAAATATCTAATGGTCTTGCATTAGGAATACCTGAGATGAAAATCTCATCATTCCCACCCAACTGGTGATTTTTCACAGTCTGCAAAACCTGAATAGTCTTGGCCTTTCTTGTTATCCCCATCTAATTAGAAGCCTAGTCCCAGAGCTTTCTCTTAAGTGATGTCTTACATGATGTTCTATTTGCTATCTCTCTCTCTCTCTCTCTCTCTCTCTCTCTCTCTCTCTCTCTCTCTCTCTCTCTCTCTCTCGTGTGTGTGTGTGTGTGTGTGTGTGTGTGTGTGTTTTACGGGTGCTTGTACTCAGGACCCCTTTCTTGCTAGGCAAGCACTCTACTTCTTGAGCTTTGCCACCAACCCTTCTTTCTTCTCATAGTCAATGTACCTGACTTAATCAATGCTCTAGTATACAAAATTAAGATATTCAAAAAAAGTCACCAATTCCAACTCACATGCCATTTTTGCCTGATTATAATAAGATTCCAGCCAGGATCTTAAATATTTCATCAGTTCCTAGACACTAACTTAAACCCTCACACCTCCAACTATCTTTCTCTTGACTTACCAGCTGGTATTTTGATAATAGAATGATATATCCCATTTGTCTTAGAATTTACTGGCTTCCAAACCTGCAGTGCCTCTGTGAGCAACCTGAACAAGAGGCTTAAATGTCTGTATATTCCTGGCCTATTGCCATTTTAGCTTCCTACAGTCATTCACAATTAACTCCTCCTCCTCCGGTTTCCTTCAAGCAGAAACCCAGCTAGACCTGGAGAATTCACACTTTCCTTGAAGTTTCCAGAAGAAGTGATCAGCCTTTAGTTACTTAAAAATTTTGAGAGTTAAGAAAATCTCTTTATTTATGGACTTTGGCAAAACTCTCACATTTGCCACTAGTTATTTTCCCTAAGTATTCTAGTTCCATACATTACTTCTTCTTGGCTTCTTCTGTACCTAAAAGTAGAAACAGAAGCTGAGGCTACAGCTCTGGATGGCATCTCACTCAATGGCTTGGTGCAGTGGTATTACATACTTGTTATCTTTGCTGCAAAAGAAACATAAGAGCTGAGCAAAGTGGTATGTGCCAGACTTAGCAACTGAGGAAGCACAGGCAGGAAGATCACAGCCCAGGCAGCATAATGTGAGACTCTATCTTGAAAACAACCAAGGCAAAGGGGAGACAAAAGTGTGACTCCAGAGATAAGAGAGGCCCTGAGTTCAATCCCCAGTACTGACAAAATGAATAAGAAGGAGGGGGGTAGGGAGGAAGGGAGGGAAGGAAGGGGGAAGGGAAGAAGGGAGGGAGGGAAAGAGAGGTAGAAAAAGACGAAATGAAGAAAAGAAATAAGTATATAACTTCACTACTATATGAATTAAGTCTTCTCCTCGATCCTTCAGCCCTAATAATAGAAACAAGTGCCTAGGTGACTAATAGCATAGTGTACTAAAATAATATAAGAAAAAGACTTGTAAGATATTCACATTAAGATGACAAAAATGTTAAACCAATAACAGGCATACAAAGAAAAATAGAAATGAGTTTCAATGAGATGAATTATATAACGGGTTCATTTTATAGAGTTAATAGTAAGCATCAAAAGCTAGTAATAATGAAGACTAAAGTAGGTGGATGTCAAGAAAGATAAGTTGAAATTAATAAAAAGAGAAAATAATCCACAAAGAAATCCACCAAGAGTGGTAAAAGATAAAAAAGAAGAACTACTTTAAACATCACAAAGTATGCTAAAGTACAGTTTAAAAAAATCATGGATAATACTAGGCTATGGCCTTAGAAATAAAATTTCTAAGCATATGAAAGCTGTGCAAAGTGGGCAGGCTATCAAAGTGTAACCAGTCTTTGTTCCTTCAGAATTTAAATAGTGTGGGGTTGCTTGTCAAGATCCTTAACACCGATCAACATGGAAACAATTTAGGATCTGTGTTGTGTTACCTGAATCTTCCCACATCTGGTTAAATTCCAAAATGCATCAGGAAAACAGCATGGAATAATAGCAAGTTGTGTCCTTTTTACCCATGATCTACGAACTCTATGTCAATTCACTTCAATTATTCCCAAACCCCACGAATGAGATGTACTATCTTTCATTTCAAAGATGCTTTCCAGGACTCAAAGAGTTTAACATTCTCCAGAGGCAAAGACATTGTGGTGACATAGAACTGATTCTAATGTGCATCATCTTTCCGTAGATGCATCTTGAGGAAGCTGTGGAAAGTTGCCTTTCCTGAGTAGCACTTCAGGATACTTAACACAGCACCTGCTGAGCACCAGTCATTCAAACTAAAGTGAAAAGATTTTTGCTAATTTATATGCCAAATGAAACAGATTTTCCATTGCCTCCTACAGACCTTATATACAGGTTTACAGTAAAATTAAAGTTTGAAGATGAATCAAAGATCTTTAATAGTGTGAAGGAATGTGTTAGGATGAAGGAAAGTTAAAATGACAAAAGGCAAAATAGGAAATAAGTGTGTCAGTCAGGTTGGGCTAGATTATGTTGCAGTAACAAGGAAAATTGGGGTTTTGTCATTTCTTTTCACACAAAGCTTGTAGTGGATTTAAGTGACTAACTCTAGCATAGATGTGGTTGTCAGCAACCTGAACTACTTTGAGCTTTTGGTATTTTTTTTCTCAATATGTGTTTTCATAATTAGGGGACTGATCTTGCTCTGTCAACTTAAATATCTCTATACCAATATGATATGTCACTTTTTCTCAATCCATTAGCTTTCTACCATGTTTAGAAAAATAGGATAGTAAATATCAACAATAATAGAGATATTCCTAATGAGGTGAAGGAAACAGGGAGAGGAAGACAGACAAGGAAAATATGAGAATGCCTAATAAAACCAGAAGAAACCGGAAATCAATAGAGTACATTCTTCTGTGACTGCATAATGCTTTGATGATTGTTTTGCTTCTTTTCTGAATGTGAAATTTTCTTCCAAAGTCTTTCATGGAAACGCCTTCATTGTTAGAGCTGATGTAGCTCAGAGAATGTTAACTCACATCAATCTTGTATCAGTCTTTGAGACAGTTCCATTTCTAAAGGTGTGCATAGGAGGTTAAAGAATGTGGATGAATAACAGTGAAGGTACTGAAAACAAGAGCAAAGCATGTAGTATATATTATGAAAGTAAATTCTTACACTATTTTTCTTTCATTTTTACCTGTGAAAAGAGAAACACCGAATGGCTTTTTAATGTGCAATTTAAGATCATGACATGAACTTGTTTTTATGTAACCTGCTGATGTTTATAACGTCATGTCATTGCATCACAGATTGAAAACTGAAGCAAACAATATCACCACATTACTTTGTGCCACGTTCCCTTCTTTCTGTATACTGAACACAAAATTTAAATTACTAAATTAACATTATTTAAAATATTTTTAAAAGAATGATTACTGAAAAGAAGAACTAGTTCTGCTAAATGTATGATCCATCAACTCAACCAAGTGCCATTACATTCTGCTTGGTTATATCTAAAGCATTAGATTGAAAACTGAATTGGTATTACATCTTTTTACATGCTAGTAACAGGGTTCTGAGTAATCTATATTTATAGAGGTAAAATTATAAACCGTTAAAAGTTTAAACTAGGTGTTCTTAATATTTCTTAGTATCCTTTTCTCTTTATTGCATCTGGGTCAGAATCAGAAATTCTCTAGTCTTTTAAAGTTCCATTAATGTTCATTCAAAGGCTAAGAGTGGTGCCTGAGAATAAAACGAGAGACTATTCATAAAAAAAAAAAAAACAATCAAGGTAAAAGGAAGCTAGAGATGTGGCTCAAGTGATAGAGTATCTCGCAAGTATAAGTTTAGTCCTCAATAATACAAAAAAAATCCAAAATAAGTAAATTTCTTCACCATTATATAAATCACTAGCCCTTCCCTCATCCTCCCGTCCTAAACATGGACACAAGTTTCCTAGGTCAACGAATATTCCTAGACAATATTCTCTGCCAGAGAAATCTTCCATAGCTAATTTCTGCACACTTTTTTTTAATATGATAACACACACAAACTTCTCACTGGTTGTTTTCACACCTCTTAGGATCACCGATTGTCTGGCTGGGCCTTTTGGAGATAATAAAATTGAATTCTTGAGGGTTGGGTGATAATGTGCATTAGTTTGAGTTTGTCCAATATGAAGTTTTCTAATGTACATGATCCGGGGCTTGCTCTATTTCCCCTGGAAACTTACAATCCACGGGCTATCCCCAGAAGCCCTTCTGGCAGGCTACTGTCTAGCTGACGAGTGGGACTACCTGCGGAGAGATACCAGGTAGACTGTTGGTCCAGCTACCTTTTGAATTGTCACTGCATACATAACTATCTTGAGCAGAACATTAATTCCACATCCTACTACCTGGAAACTGAGAGTATGTTGTTTTACAGGGAAGAAGTTAATCTTGCAAATATAATTAAAGTTTGTAATCATTTTATGTTACATTGGGTAGATTGTTTTATCCTTGTGGGTTCAGGAAAACAAAAGGCCCTTAAAAGCAATATACGGGACAGAAATATAGATTTACATGATGTGAGAAAGACTCTTTTGTTGACTTTGAATACAGAAGGAAAGGATCACCAATAAAGACATGTAAGTGTTCCCAGAAAGTTGGAAAAGAAAGAAATAGATTCTTTCCATTTAAAAGCATGGAAAATGATCTCTATTGGCACCTTGATTTTTTGACTACTTTATCTGTTTAAAACATCTCTAAACTTGAACTGATTTGGGCTAGATGTAAACTCTATATTGAAAATAATATTTTGCTCAGAATTTCAAAAGTATTTTTACTGTTTTCTTCTGCTTATGGGATTGTTGATATGACTTCCAAAGCCATTAACATCCTTGATCTTTCTCTCTCTCTCTCTGTCAGTCTCTCTGTCTCTGTCTCTGTCTCTGTCTTTCTCTGTCTCTCTCTTCTCCCCCCCCAACCCAGACTGTGGCAGTCTTTACTTTCTTAGTCTGTAAATTGTTTTTGAAATAATTCTTTGATAATTCATTCATTCCTGTTTATTTTCATCTTTCTGTATTCTCATTATTTGAATATTGAGCCTTCAGTACTGACTCTCTACTTTCTTTTCTCTAATTTTTTCTTTGTTTCCTGGGAGATTCTTCTCAATTCTCTTGAAAAACATAGCTATTGAACCTATTGTTTGTCTTGTATTTTTAACTTTCAAGAGCTCTCATTATTCTCTAAGTGTATTTTAAAAATAGTATCTTATTCTTAGTCTATGAATACTTCATTTTGTCCTCTATTTTAACCTTCCAGGGAGGTAAATTCTTCCATCTTAACTAAGTTGGGAGTGGATAAGTTCTGTGGTAATAGAAAGAAGAGCAAACTAGTTTTTCAGTTTCTTTTTAAAGTACAAGATTATTATTTTATCATGATAACAACATAACATGAGATCCACTAAAGCTTTAAGTTTATAATATTGTAGTACTGATGACTCTAAGCATAATGTAAAAGCTGATCACTGGAGCTTATTCATTTCACTTAATTGAAACTCTGTGGCTATTCATTTGGAGAGAACTGATTTCTTTCTCTTATCCTCTGGCAAGTATAATTTTACATTTTGCTTGTATGAATGTTATTTTGGATACTTCATCCAAGTAGAAGTAAGTAGTATTTAACTATAACTGGGTTATCTCACTTAGAATACTGTCTTCACATTTCATCCTTGTTGTTGTATCACAGAACATCCTTCTTTTTAAGGTTAAATAGTATTTCATTGTATATAGGCTACTTCTATTTTTAGTACTAGAATTTAATGAACCTAGGGTCTTGTGTATGGTAGTCACATACTCTACTACTGAGCAATATATTTTGGGTTTTTAATTTTTTTTTGCTGGTATCAAGGTTTGAGCTTAGGGTTTTGTTATTCTGGGCTGGCTTGCTTGACAGGCACTCCACTACTTGAGCTATAACTCTACCCTAGCTATAGCTGGTTAATTTTGAGACCAACTCTCATGATTTGTTCTGTCTGAGCTGGCTTCACGCCTTGATTCCCTGGGTCTTAGACTCTTGAGTATCTAGGGGAAAGGCTTTGTGGATAGCTGGATAATATGGTATGTTTAGTTTTAGTTTATTTGTTTAGTTTGTTTGTGTGTTTGTTTGCTTGTTTTGCTGGTCCTGGTGTTTGAACTCTGGGCCTGAACACTGATACTAAGCTCCTTTGTTCAAGGCTAGCACTCTGCCACTTGAACCACAGGGATACTTCCAGCTTTTTCTGTGATTAATTGGACATAAGAGTCTGATGGACTTTTCTGCCTGGGCTTGCTTTGAATTGCAGTGCTCAAATCCCAGCCTCCTAAGTAGCTAGAATTACAAAGGATTACAGGTGTGAGCCACTACTGGTACCCAGCTTAATTTTAAATTTTTGAGAAACCTCCATTCTGATTTCCACAGTGGTGACACCAGTTTACAGTCCTACCAACATTGTATGGGTGTTTCTTTTTCCCTAAATTCTCACCAGTATGTGTTGTTGTTTATATTCTTGATTCTGTCTGGGCTGCAATTAACCTCAGTATCATTTTGTATCACAGTAGCCAAGCTATGGAATCAGCATAAATGTCCTTCAACAAATGAATAGATAAAGAAAATGTGGTTTATATGTATTGTATAGTATATATTTAGTATTATTCAGTCATAAAGAAGAAATTATGGCATCAGAAAATAATGGTTAGAGCTGAGGATTATCATGTTAAGCAAGATAAGCATGGTTCAAAAGGACAAAGATTAAATGACTTATTTCATATGCAAAATGTAGACCTAAAACATATAGAGGTACTATCTTAGACAATGAGGGGGTCGGGTAAGAGGGGAAGAGATGATGCGGGTGAACATAATGTCGATATACTGACACAAGGCAACTTATTGAAAGCTGATGAAAAACAAGGATAAGGGTAGAGAAAAAGACAAAGCAATAGAAGGGGTTAATCTGATCAATACTGCAGGGAAGGCTACTTTGTGCAATTAAAAATACTAATTAAAATTATAATAATGATGATGATAATGATAATAATAATAATAATCTCATATTGGTCTGCACTCAGCATGGTGAAGGAACCTCCATTGTCCCTCACTGTCATTGGCTGTGTACTGTCTCTGGCCCAACACAAAACCCTAACAGTAAAAAGCTGCCAAAGCTCCGAAATTTAAATAAAATAACACATAAGATAATGCTAAGTGAAATGAACTCCATGTTATGGAAATGATTGTTATATCACAGTTGTAACTACTTTCAACGTGCCATATGTAACTGTAGCCTCTATTATTGATGATCTTCTTGTATCACCATCCTGTGGTTGTATCTACACTTTCTCTGTATCTTACCTGAATATATTGGAAACCGGGTATACTGGTATTAGAAATAGGAAATTGGAAGGGAATACCAAAATTGAGAGACACAGGGTAAAAAAGACAAACAACTACAAAAGCAATACTTGCAAAACTGTTTGGTGTAAATGAACTGAACAACACATGGGGAGGAGGGAAAAGGGGAGGGGGGAGGGGGAATGAGGGACAAGGTAACAAACAGTCAAGAAATGTATCCAATGCCTAATGTATGAAACTGTAACCTCTCTGTAATTCATTTTGATAATAAAAATATATAAATAAAATATTAATGTTTAACAAATTAACTAATATAAAAAGAAGTGACGAGGAATGTTATTAAAAATTAATTTAGTTTATTATCATAAAAGTGATGTGTGGAGAGATTACAATTACATGAGTCAGGTAGTGAGTACATTTCCTTTCCTACAGTGTCTTCTGTTTCTTTACTCTCTCCCAATGAGCAATATTGAGAAATGAATTTATTCCTTTAATTTTACCTTCACAGCCCTGGAAGGCTGGGGCATTGTGTGTCATTCTTTTTCTGAGTCTGGGTCAAATTTCTGGAGAGATAATTCTAAAGAAAGAAGAATCATACTAAAATAACTCAGAATATGGGAAAGAAGGTAAATTTTTAATTTATTAACAGCTTGATGTATCCTTTAGGCTAGATAATAACAATGGCATTTGTTTGAGGCCTTAAGAATCAACTAGTCTCCCTGTCAAGGGACTGTGTGTAAAACTGATTATAATGTTTAACTTCATACATTGTATTCTTTAGTTTTCTGTAGTGAAGAATATTTAATACACTTTACTTCTGCATGTTGCAATTCTCACTTTGGGGGTTTATATTGTTTGATTTTTTTGTAATGTGTTTCATATATCTGCACATGTACACATACATGTATATTCAGACTCATACATTTGTTCAAACATTTATCCAAGTATTTATAGAGCATTTTTGGTTGCTCCTGTTTAAATCAGAATGTTAAAAACAACTAAGAAATAGCATGCCTATTAAAGGTGCATGTAATGTAGAGCCAGAAGCTAGGGCAAAGGGAAAATGAAGACAACATACCTGCAATCATACAAAGTGATGTAGAACTTTACTCTTAAATTTAGATTTAGGAACCTTAATGATTATTAAAACTGATGTAGAGCCTTGGTCTTCAATTTAGTTTAAGGTACATATATATTATAATGTTTCAATGTTGACTTTACTTCTAAGCATGTCTAATATAATATTTACAGATGTCATTTTTTTCGCATTAAATATTAATTGGCAACATTGACTACCTAGTTTTAAACCTAAAATGCAACCTGTTGATTTGTAGGTAGACATATTATTTTATTATATACTGCATTGACCATTTGTTATTTTGTAACATATGTATATTAGTTTAAAAGAGCAAATTATTTTTTAATCATTTTTTTTTTACTATTTACTGCAAGTACTGTTCTTTTTATTTCCACTGACTTCATACATGAGAAGTGGATGGATTTGAAAACTGAAAGGAACAAGAAACGCATTTTCAAATTTTTTTTTTCTTAAAGAAAAATCCAAAAGCTAAAGAACATGTTAGAAGGAAAAATATATGACCCTTACACATTAGATTTTGAGGGCTAAACATAAATATTTTAAGTGAATATAGAATATACACATACTTTCCAAAGTCCTTGGTAATAGTATAGAAAATGTATTTTAAATTAGTAAATGGTCGTAATTCCATTCTTTTAAACTGCACCGTGTTCCTGTTGTTCCTAAATCTGTTGTTCTGTTAAAAGCCTATGTTTATCTAAACTGCATAATTCCATCAAGTTTCTTGTTCTGCATTTGGAGAAAATAGCACATTGAGTGCAGTTCCACATTTCCATATTGAAGAGTGAGTAATCATGTCCTTCTCTTGTTCACACTATTCACTAGGCAGATGAAATGTTTTGCAAATTTAGAGCATGTGTGCCATCTGGCTTGGGTGTACATAATTCATGTGCAAAAGGCTATGCAGTACATGACAGAAAGAAGCTACTTTGGAGCCAGATACACCTTCCTTCCTCATAGGCTGTTTGAAACTGGGCTAATAGCTGACCCCAAGGCTCCATTTTCTCATTTGTAAAATAATTACTGATACTTAACTCCAGATCTAGACTAAAGAAGTGAGAGTCTGGTATGTAGAAACATCAGTGCATTTCAAAGCTGAACATAAGTTGGTAACTGGCTAAGTTTTACTACTGTATGAACAAAGCAAACGTGGTGACTAGTTCACATATGAAAAAAAAGAATAAGGAACTTAAAATTGTTTAAAAGAGAGACGAAAGGGGGTAAGAAAGTGTGATTGAGCAGATTTAATCAAAGTCCATTATTTATGCCTTTTGGTGCAATAAATGTATGCTAAAATAAAGAGAGAAACATTAAAAATGAAGTCATTAATCAAAAATTAATCTATGAAAATAACTTTTCCTGAGTCTAATGTCTTTGTGAAATGATACTAATATTATAAATTAACAATTAGGAAAACAAATCTTATGGCTCACTGGGAAAGAAAACATCGATTTGACTTTGGAGGCAATAAAAGATATAAGGAAATAAAGCGATGCTTCAACTTTTTGTTGAAAAAAAAATCCTTGGAAAATGTTCTTAATTTAACAAGTACTTGTTTTCATAGGAACCAAACCAATATAAAGCCCTGGCATTACTTTATTTTACAACATTGAAGCTAAAAACAGACAAGCCTGTTTATGAAATATGCTGTAAGTTCATTGTTTAGAAAAATTGGTGAATTTGTGTATTGTGTGAATATTGCGTTTAATATTATGTTATGCAGTTTGGACTCAGAGCCTTGTATTTGTTGGGCTTGCTTGTCTGTTTAGTGCTCTACTACCTTAGCCATGTCTGCAGCTCTGCTTCTTGCTGGTTATTTGGAGATGGAATATTATAGACTTATACTCAGGCTGGCTTTGAACCATGATGATCCTCTGGATCCCAGCCTCCTGAGTAGCTAGAATTACAAGCATGAACCACTGGTGCTCTGCTTGTGTACTACATTTTAAATGGACTGTTCATATATAATGAACCATATTCCTGTTTTGTGATGTGTTTGTAGTCCATAGCCCCTGACCCATTTGAAGGTCTGTGTAACTCAGAAACTTTGTTCATCTCCTCTGTTATTAAGGATGCTCATTCATGGAAATTCTGCTGTTATTGAAGGCCAACTTTCAGTGTCAACCAACTCTGCCTAACATGATTCTCTCATAGTTCCCTAGATAAAAGTCACTGTAGACCGCATAAAACTCACCAACTGAGCAGGCATCTCTTGTGATTCCCTCAGGATTTGAAGCTACACCACCTGCTAACTATGTAGCTCAGAATCGGCCAATAGATGAGCTCCATATGTAACAAATTTTGCAGTATCTTCATTTTTATAAAAGTAAAAACATACAGGTACAATTAGTGTTAGTATATTTTCTTTAATATATCATATCTAAAATATCTCTTGAAGATGTAATCCATATGAAAATCTTATGGAGATAGTTTTCATATTGCATCCTACAATTTTTCATATTGCATCCTAGAAGTCCAACTTGTATTTGGTGTTCATAAGTCAACTAAGACTAGTCACCTTCTAGTGCTAACTAGTCTCTTGTGGTTTGTAATTTTCATATTGATTTGTTCAAATATAAGCAACTGAAATTGAACCTCAAAGGAACGTCTGAGAATGCACTTGAACAGAGATGTGAGGAGAAGATGAGAATCTGAATCAGGGAAAAATGTAACTGTAAGGACAAACATACTCTCATTTGCAATTAATGATGACTCTTACTTTACAAATATTTCAAAAGGTACAAACTCATCAAGTGAAGCATAGTATAGTGCATGATAATTTACCTCTAAAAACTAGTATATGTAGCTATTCAGGAAGCTGAGATACTGCCCCTTGTTCAAAGCCAAACTTGTCAGAAAAGTCCATGAGACACTTACTTCAATTACCTATTAAAAAGCCAGAAGTAGAGATGTGGCTGAAGTGGTAGAGTACCAGCCATGAGTGAAAAACCAAAGTCAAAGCCCAGTCTCTGAGTTCAATTCTCAGTATTGACACAAAAACAAATTTTTTAAAAAATGAACAAATAAATAAAATTGACCACTTGGGCACTATAACTTGAGAACCAAGCAACATCAAATATAAATATGATTTCTAACTGAAATAAAGGGGAATTTATTTTATGTCACAGGCTAGCAAAGGCTCAGAAAATCAGCATAGCTTTCTTTAAATATTTTCAGAAGTCTCAGAAGAAACCAAGCATGATTGCTCTTTGTTCAATGAAAACTAAATTTATATTGAAGAATTTCTATCAGCAGATCTTTTGCTTTCTTTTAAGTCTAATGACTCTCATGTCTGCTGAGACTGACTTCCTGTCTTTCCCTTCTAACAGGGAGAAGTCTGTAAGTACAGAATTTCCTCATTTAGCCGCTATAATTCTCATGTCTTGATTTCATTCTGGAAAGAGCCCCCATCTAAATGTTAGGAAGTCATTAAGAATTCATCTCCATTCAATCTTTCAAATCTCTGCCAAGATTGCTAACAGTGCCAAATGGCTCTTAGTCGTTTGTAAATCTGGACTCAGCTGAACAGACAGACTTACACTAAGTCTTTATTTCTCAATATAGACTGAGCTATTTTATTTCCTATCAGATTTAAAATGTTGATGACTTCAATTGGTCTCATTAGTGAAAGTAGTCGGAAAAAAATAGGTTACAAAACAGTACAAGAAATGTACCCAAGGCCTAACGTATGAAACTGTAACCTCTCTGTACATCACTTTGACAATAAAGAAGAAAAAAAATAGAAATATATAAAAAACAAAGCAGGAGAACTGTCTACATTCTAATCACATTACTAACATAGATATCTCAAGTTTCATTACTTGCTCTACTCACAGTTTGTGATTCATTGTTTTAATGATGCTAATTCCCTGTGATTAGGGGGATAGTCACAAGGATAGGAAATATTTAATGTACTGAGCCCAACAATGATGGTGGTTTTATTTTGTTTCTTACATGCTCTGAAGTGTGTTATAGGGAGAGAAACATTTGACATGCTACCACAATTTAGATGATTAATTGTTATAGAGCTACTAAAGGGGTGATTTAAATTATGAACAATTTCTGTGCCTTCAATGGCTGTGAAGAACTTTACCTTTAACATTAACAATTTATCTCTTAAATCCTCCATTTTGCTTAAAATAACAGATCACGAAGCACCAAGTGGTGCTTTCCTGTGGGTTTATTAAGTCATGTACAACTTAATGATAAATATTCTGTTAGTGATAGCTCAGCTCATATTATGGACCAGTTTAGAGTAAAGCAAGATGCTACTTATTACCAGTAATTACCTATTCTTTTACTTCTGCTAAAGCTTCGGCATAAAAACAACTTAAACAAATGAAAAAGAGTCATAGTTAGATATGACATATGCCAGTGTTTTTATTTTACATTTGAAGGCTACAGAAAGAAGTGAAGTATATAAATGATGAAAGGTATATTTTACATACAAAGAGAAAATCCTTGAATGCACACTTACAGCTTTCTTTGCATTAATGTCAAAATAACATAAATCAAATATACATTTCTACCATATTAAATCTTAGAAAGTAGAATTCAAGAAGTCTAAATATACTATAGAAGAAATTAAAGAAATGCAATGACTCATATTCAATTCTAATATTCCTATAGGTCCTTCAAGAAGAAAAAAAAATAAGCCACAGGAATAGAAAACAGTCATCTAAAATACTAACTGCAATGGAAACAGATGCATATGCACATATGTTTTTATATTACTTGCTTTTGTGTCACTGTAATCAAAATACCTGACAAAACAACTTAAAGGAAGAAAGAGGATTCAGCCCATGGTTGCTTTTCCCCATGAACTTGGGCAAAATATCATGGTGGTGGGAGCTTGTGGAGAAGGTTGTTCACCTCATGGCAGACAGAGCATCAGGGCCAAGATAAGCTATTCAATGACAGCACCCCAGTGACTCACTGCCTCCAGTTAGGCCCACTTCCTGAGACAGCACCACCAGCTAGGGTCCAAGAATTCAAAACACAAGGCCTTGTGGGACAGTTCATATGCAAACCATAAAGGGGAAAAAGTCTCTGTACTGTACATATGCTTTTGTGTATGTATAGAATATTATACTACATATATACGTACCAACGTATGCAAACATGAATACATATATGTATTTTCATAGACTCATATATGCATATGTATATCACGTATTATACATAAATATTGTCACTCCCACCACCACCTTTAGAAAAAGCATACATGTGCTATAGCCCAATTGAGCACTTAATGCTTTGCAAGGTCAGTCTTTATGCAGATTCTGTGGAACATAACTGTTTGCCTCTCTTGTGTGGCCTCTGTGAAATCAGTGCTCAGCGAGTCTGGCTTCCTGGCAAACAAGGGAACATTTGGTTTATATGTAAGAAAGAGATCCCGCCAATGAGAAGGAAGGGCTCAGAGTGGGAAAAGTGGCAACTCTGGCACAAAGGGGCAAAGAAGGGTGATTCAGGAGGAGGGTGGGAGAGAGTAAAGCCACAGCACAGATTCACAACTGGCATTTACTTGGCATGTAACCCACCAGGGCACTGACCTTGGCAATGTCACAGAGGTAACCTTTATGGGAAGAGGAACAGTTGCTCAACAATGTGTGCAATATGCTTGCCACAAAAATTCTGCTTTTCTTAGTGAAAAGAGGGAAAACACATGGGAAGGCATATTATATTTTTTTACTCCTCCTCTCACTCCCTTGTTGCAGCAACAACATACATGGCTCATTGTGGAAAATGTCTTATATGCTTCATGATCCTTCACAACCTTAAGGATATGTAAACAACAATCAATTAGAGGACACACAACAATGTCTTTTATGAGCTTCCAGCATTTTCCTTTCAGTTAAAGGCCATGAAATAACTGGTTCTCCCTAGTAACCTTTATGTGGGGAATTCTGTTAGGTGACCTCATTCCCAGGGGGTATATACCTGCAGTACCACCTTCCGCCAGAGTGGTCCTACTTTCATTTGTGTGGTACCTAATAAATAAGGCCCTAGGGATGAGTTTCTTGCTCCCATTATATAATCAATAATTGCCAGCATTTTTTATTTTTATGGACTGACAATAAAAATATGTAAAAAAAATTATAAGGTGCCTAGCCTTTGAGAAACAAATCACTAGTTTAAAAGAATGGGAGGGAAATTATACTTTTTGCCCTTTGAAGCATCCATTCCGTGACAGAGAATAAAAATGAGAATCCAAACATTTTTTAATGAATATAAAAAGACTAGAAACAGACTCATTCCCCCCCTTTAGTTCTGGAGGGAAAATGGTATATTTGAAGAATTTACATGCCTATGCATGTCCAGTGTGCTGCCAGCTGGGCCCGATGGCAAGCCCATTCAGAAATTTCAAGTCATAGCTCCTTGGGGAAGAATGTGCTATTGTGCGTGCTAGCTCCAAGCCAGAAAGGGCTATTTCCCTTACAGCTGGCATCAGGCTTGCTAAATGAATCACTTGTCTTTTTATGGTTTTGCTCACTTATTTTGTTGGCGAGAACTGGCTATGATTGATTATTCTGTGTAACTGGAAAAAAAACCCCACAAAAATTAGGTGCTCGAGAATAAAATAATAAGGAAATAAAGGCAATAATTTTGATCAGATAGCTAGCTGAACTGGTCAGGGAAGGATGCTGAGGGGCAGAGACAAAGTTTTGTAACTTGTATCTCAGATATCACCACCTTTAGTCATAATGGCCAGATTACGCTATAAATCAAGTAGTATAATTTCTCCTACGAACCCACATACAAAAGCCAAATCCATTTTCAAGGACTGTTTGAGGATAAAAACATATTTCTACTATCTAAAGTCTCTACAGCATTAGAGACATTTTTAGAAATATTGTAATTCAATAAATAAACTTGTTAGTTTTCTGTTTATATAGTCTCTATGTAAGCTTAATTCCTAACTGCAAAGTAAATCCACCATGTTTTTATTTTGTGGGTTTTTTTTTTTTACTGTATTGCATCTATTAACACGTATTAAGTACTCAACATTTTATAGTAAGTAGCTAACAAGACATATAGTATAAAGAATGTCTCATTTTGAGCTTTATTATGGTAATCAGCCAAATTTACACACTTCAACAAAAATATTAGACAATGATAAGAGGAACATATGAGAAAGAATGTGATACCGAAATTAAAAAAGGGGGAATTTATTTGTAAGTCAGGTGTGGGAGGGCAGGGCAGGCCACAGGGCAGGAGTGTTGTTTGAGTTAGAGCTTAAACACAAGAACAACGGGAACATTGGGGGGAAGAATGGCAAAAAGACATTGGATGGAGCAAACGGTTTGAAGCTGCTTTCTGGAAATTATGTTGGTAAAAATAGATTAGGAGCAATTTGCTAAAAAGCTTTGTGTAATAAACCAGAGGATTTAGATTTTATTTGGTCCTCGGAGAGTCAGGAAGGCTTTCTGGCTCTTACCACTCAGAGCATGAGGAACAGTAATACAAGAGCAATGGAAATGGTTTATTGGAGTGTGAAGAGCAAAGTACAATGCTGAATTTGAATGCTATTATTATGCAGAAAGTGGGTATTAAGAATATGAATACAGTAACAGAGATGTGAATGAACACAATATTTCAAGGAGAAGAAAGGATATAATCTAAATTCAAGATTCCTTTTTTAACAGAGCATTTGGGGTTGAAAGAGTGTAATCTGGGAGGTTTCAAATTTAGTTTCCATGTTCTTGAGGTCACAATGACCAGAAATATGAAAAACAAAACATTGAACAAATTTACATAGTAAAATGATAAATGTAGTCCTAATTATGTTAGTTTGAGGTACTGGAAGATAATTAGGATTAGTGTTTAAAATGCTGAATTGAACATCCTAAAAGAATGATGGGGAGTCAAAGCGTAAGGGGCAGTGGATGTGTCAAGTGGATTTGAGGTGGAGGTCGCCAAAGAAAAGTGCTCAAGGCAATTTAGAAGGTAAAAGGTAAACCAAGTCCTGGGCTCTATTGGCAGCTGTTTTCTCAGAGCTGTGGACGGAGTAGGAAGGAAATATAACCAACATCTAAATATTTACTGAGTTTTAATGCAAAAGGCTGTGGGGGAATAGCCATGCAAAGCAAAAGAATAAGCTCTGAGAGGATGGGAGTATATGTTCTGATTATTAATACATAAGTTAGTCAGAGAGATATAGTACATTTAAGAACTGACCAGTCACAAACACAAAGTACTAGTGTTACAGTTGACTGTAGACCTGACATTTTAATTCTTTCATTTTTCCAAACATGGTGTAAAACTCCTTTTCCTACACCACCATCATTCTAAATTATAACAATGATCTATGAAAGTGTAATATCAGAAATATGTCAAAGATGTGAGGACTCACAAAATAGTGTAGGTATTAGTTTCAGCTATACAATGCTCAGACCAGGACATTCCATTTCTTTTTTAAAAAATTTCTTTCTTTCTTTCTTGATTGTCAAAGTGATGTACAGAGGAGTTAGAGTTTCATACGTAAGGCAGGGTGTACATTTCTTATCCAATTTGTTACTTCCTCCCTCATTTTCCCCCTGCTTTCATTCCATTACTGTTGGTTCCTCGTAAAGGAAGTAAAGACTTCTGAGTTATATTTTGGCATTTTATGAAAAAAATGTACTAACAATTTATGTCAGCCATAAAAATGAGGGATTAGAGATTAGTGAAAAAGAAGAAAATGATGTCGAATTCCACACATTAAATTTCAGTTTTTAGATTCCAAACAGTCACTTTCCCATTAACTCAGACATAACTTAGGGTCTTTGTCAACCTGCTGTAGGGTTTATCTAACCCTTTCCTAAGTGGTATTATTAAAATTCTCTTTCTTGGTGTATTAGCCTCTCTGTGTGCTTTTCCAGTTTCTGGAATTGCCATGGGCAATCCAATTCTCATTCTCTCTCAAATCCCCAATTATTTGATTAAAAAAATAAATCATTGGTGTGTTCATCACACATGACATTGAAATCAGAAACTTTATGTCTCTGGCATTTCTATATTAACTCTTCAGCAGAAATGAATTTAGTATGAGAAGCCTTGTTTTTATTGTACTATAGTAGCTATTCCGTTTCTTTATTCAACCTTCATTTTCCCCTTTCTATACCTTGGTTATAATTTAAACTCTTTGAATTACCCAACATACCCTCCTTTCTGGCTTGAAGACCATTTCCCTCTATGAATATCAGAAGGAAAATTTAGTTGGTAGGACCTTCGTGTCCAAGACCTTTCCATTTATGAAGAAGTAGCAAGTGGTATCATAGAGAGATGAAATGATTGCCATAAGAGGAATACTGAGTCAGTTGTCTTTGCTTTATCATCTATGAAGGTGATCTTTTATTCTCTGAGATGAATTCTTCTTAATTTTAGGCACATCTCTAAGTTCATTTTTGTAGTCTTTCTATTTTTAAATCTCATTTTCTCTGCCAATGAGGATGTTAGATTTTCTTCATAAAGATCACACTAAACTTTTGATCATGGACACCACATCCCATTTTTTTTTTCCTAGTCCCCTTTGAAAGTTTCTTTAGCTACTTTCTTCTTATGATTTTAGTGCATTGTGAAATGGTCACTTAAGGTGGGATTCCTTAAAATGTTTCACTTTTCAATGTGTTTTTATAGCTGTTTCTGAAGAAAGGTCACTTAATGGGATTCCTTAAGATGTTTCACTTTGCAAGCTGTTTCTCAGCTGTAAAACTATGTTACAAAGTGAATCATCTTGAGGAATCCCACCATAAGTGACCATGCTAATAATTGTCCACTTTTTGTTTTTTGCTTCACTGTTACCAAGTCCACTCTTACCTCAAGACTATTACCCAGCTTTGTTGGCATCTCCATAATGTCAATTAGTTCTGACTGTTAAAATTAGGTACAGAGCCTTTCTGTGACAGAATCCAACAATTATTAGGGAGTTCATTTCTACTCTGAAGTTTTCCAGCCACTCAGTTAACTAGTCGGGTAAAGTCATCTAGCTCACCTAAAGAACTGTATGACAACTTAGTTATGATGTACGTTCCTTTCTCCATAATGAGTCCTAGAAATTTTTCTTTCCTTTTCTATTTGCATCCTTTCTGTCTACCTCTTCTCTCTCCTCCTAGCACAGGAATGGGAAAAAAACAGATGGTATCTTTTGGTCACCATCAAAGATCAGTTGTGGGAACTGTTCCAGAAACACTGAATAAACTCAATAGCTTTATAGTACAAGCTAGCTTTCCACAAAGTTCCCAAAAGATATATGGCTCTGAGTAAGGCTGAAGGAGTTTACAGTAAAAAAGTGATAAGACACAGGCAGGTAAGTAGGAGAAAAGCAATTCTGTTTTGATGGAAAGAAGATATGAAGGAATTAAAAGAAATGAGAAAGAAGACATAGATGGAAAGTGAGAAATAAGTAAGTTCTCCAAATAGCTTCTGATGGGTTGTGCATTGTACATGTCAGGAGTTTGATGGTAAAAATAAAAGAGGTTAGAAATAGATAGAAAAGACACTAATTACTGCATTATTATTTTTAAAAGATTAGTGCTATCGAGAAAAATAATTCTATGAATAAATAGATTAAAGAAATTTAAAAAGGAAATGTATGAGTGTGTGTGTGTGTGTGAGAGAGAAACACAGAAACAGAGGCACAAACACAGAGAGAGATTTCTTAGAGTGAATTTTAAATTCAGATTTCTCTATAGGCTCACACGGTTTTCTTTTAACACCTAGAGGAATTATGAGCACACTGAAGCATGAGAACTCTCAGGTTGGAGAGAGATGGAAATTCATATATACATATATATAGTCATATATATATATATGACTACGTTTCAGAAAAAAGGTAATCTCTAGATGAAGTGAAAAAAATAGATGTGTTTATGTGTTTAGCAAATTGTGAAGCGAGAAGGGCATGTAGAGAGAGGAAGACCTTTACTGTGTATGGGGCAAGGATTTTGCACCTATCATGCAAGTAAAGACAGAAATAATTTTCTGAGTGCCTTTGTGCTAGCTTCTTCTCTTCTATGATTTTCTTCTCAACAAGCTCTGTATTTTATACACATTCTTATTCCCTCCTAGTCTTGTCAAAACTCGGATTAGAACAATGGATGGCATAACCACATAACAGTGGAACCAGGGTCAAGGCCCAGTGGATCTATCTCCAAATGTCTAAATTCTTTCATTAGAACACTGGGTCTGAAAACTGTTCCTGGAAATTGGAGAGACTTTCAGCTTTGCGGAAAAATACTCCATTATGTCACTGTGGTACACAAAGTTGGCAGACTATGTATGGGCAGATGAGCATGCCTAGTTCAAGAAAACTTGATTTATGGACACCAACATCTGAGGTAAGCACTCTACCACTAGGCCATGTTTTCAGCCCCAACGTTTGAATTTCTTATCTTCATACTACAAGACATTTTTATTTTGATTTTTTGTTCAACCATTTAAGTTGTTTTTTACCTTGCAGGTTCTTAAAAACAGGTAGTGATCCTGGCTCACATGCTGTGGCTGTCAGCTAGGGCAAATTTATACCTTTTCAAATTGTAGAATCTGAGATTGCCTAGTCACACAAGAATGGGAACCATATGAGAACTAAAAGACTGAAATGGTCAGCATTATCCAGAAGACCAACAGGACACTGTGATATTCTGTTGGGTGTTTTTTTTTTAATATCTTTCTTTTTATATTTATTTTATTTTATTTATTTTTTGCCAGTCCTGGGGCTTGATCTCAAGGTCTGGGCACTATCTATGGGCCTCTTTGGGCTCAAGGCTAGCACTCTACCACCTTAGCCTCAACATTGCTACCCACTTTTTCAGAGTACTTTATTGGAGTTATGAGTGTTATGGACTTTGCTGCCCAGGCTGGCTTCAAACTACGATCCTCAGATCTCAGCCTCCTGAGTAGCTAGGATTATAGGTGTGAGCCACTGGCTCCCGGCTTATATTTGTTCACCTTTTAATTGTGGACCAGAAAACGAGAAAGGAAACTAATAAAGATCTTTTTGTATATGTTCTATTTTTCTCAGAGTTGGATTTTTCCATGCTACCTTGAGACCGAGTAGTTGTCGACATGGATGCTTCCTTGTTTCTTGGCTATGACTGGAATTGGCCAATAGGGGTCCCAGTAGTGAATGCAAAGGAAAGAGGACTGTATAGTTAGGATTGGAAATAACCTTAACCTTTTTACTCTGCTATTGCCATAGAAGGTTTTTTAGGATTGGATGTTTTCTCCAAGGGCTCAGCAACTTTTTAGATATCGCTCTCTGCAAGATACCTCCTTCCAAGTTTCTAGGAAATACTTCTTTGTTATTTCAGCCTAGTGTCAGCTAGTAATCTCTGTACTGCTAGCCATGAGGCACTATACTATTCATTGTATTTCTCATACCTCTCTTGAATCCTTTTATATAGTCCTCTCATCAAGTACCCTATGATACAGAAAGCTGTAAGTATCAGAGAAAAGATAATCCTTCCCTGTTACTTGTCTACATTCTAGCCCGATATATTTATTGATTTTGTTGAGTACATATTTTAATAAGCTCAAATGTATGTACCTACAGAATACCTGTAAAACTTAGTTCATTATCAGAATAAAGAATACATCACCTGTAGCCTCTGTGCAGTTCAACATATAGATATGTGTGTCTGTGTTTGTGGGTGTGCACATGTGTCTGCATATATGCATATTCATTTGTGTATCTGTATAATTATAAGATTACATCATATATGGTATTTCTGTCTGATGCTTTTAAACAAGCAGAATAATTTCTTGTAATATTTTAAATTGTTGCATCAAGCAAAGATCGAGGCACTAAATACTGCCCACACATACTATTATAACTTTTGATTTCTTAAAGGGAAGCTGTGTTTGTCATTGTACCCAGAGCACACCTACCGCAGAAGAAACACAATATTTATGGAAAAAGAAAGGAGAGAGAGAGAGAGAGAAGATTTGGGATTACATATATCTTCAGTCTCCTGAGAATTCTATGTCTCTTGGGTAGTGCATCTTTTCAGACTTCTGTGGATAGTGTCAAATCCTCTATTCATAGTTGAAGGTTATCACCATGATCAATTCTGTCAGAAAATCAAGCCTTTCTCATCTCAGCTGGAGAAACTCCATGGTGTCTTTTTGTCCTTACTTAGAGTCAGGACCAAATTGATGATAATTAATTATATATAAGTATGAGTGAGTTTTACAGAAAAGCTCAGGCTGTCCTAGACAGCTGACAATCTATTCCTAAGGTACTCAGACACTTAAGGAATACATATAACTCAATAACAAGCTACAGATTTTCAACAGTGCTGCCTCCAGATAAATATTTTATCTAAAACTAAACAGAATTGTGAACTTCCCTGTAGACTTAACTTTGTATATAACCTGTTGGAGATATTATTTTCTATTCTCCCACTAATAAAAATTGTGAGTTTTGTTACCAAATTCCTGATGGAAAATGAGAAAACTAAGGTAAATATAACTTTTATTCTATTGAACCATAAACATGGTTGTTTATAATGAGAACCTGGGGTACTTAAAAAGCTGGAATATCTTTTGAGACATTAAATATTTTATTTTGGCAGGATTTTGTAAGACATTCTGGTTCCTAATGATGCAATATATAATAAGTGTGTGACAAGTTCATCTCCCACTGGTAGAAAACATTTGTCTGATTTTCTGCTATTTGTGATAACATCCAGTTCTCATGTCCTCAATGGCTTAGTAATTTTGCATTCTTTTCTAGAGAGCTGATTTTCTTTCTTGGAGTCTCTGTTTTTCTTGAGTGGTTTTATTAACACTTACATAAAACATAAATTGTAGTCTTTAGCTTTAGATTTTGTTTCTTGACTGTCCTGTTTCTTAAGACCTTTAGTTATAGTATTTTAAGATATGGTTTCCTTCTAAGTAGTTTTGCACAAATCATATTCTGCATTGCTACTGAGATATGCAAAGAGATACTTTGTTAGGAAAATTGTATCAAGAGTACATTAAAAAGGTTTTATATTCACATGAATATCTATCTGTATCTATCTATATCTATACATATCTATGAGAAGAGTTGGTAAGCAACAATGGCTATATAGCAAAGGGTATATAAAATGCAGTTTTTTCCCTGTGTTTCAGCTTTTGAAGGGAAAATAATGTTTCTCTTCCCTTAAAAATTCTTAATAAACTAAGTATTTCTAGAAAAAATGCAAAGCAATTAGCAATAGTACCCATATATAAAATAACCAAATTGATTATTCAAAATAAAATGAAAATATTTAGATTCATTTTCTTCAGTAAGAGATGAGTAAGAATGATTTGCATGGTGCTACTTCTTAAGTAGGTAAGGTTGAATTCTATCAATACTTGCGTTTTATTTAATATTACAGTTATTAACTAATCAATAACAAACTTAGTGTTAACTCTAGTCTATTTCATTGAAGTGTTTGTCTTTGTTTCCTTAAATTATCAATTTTCCATCCTTCTCTCTCTAGCTTATAGGCAAGATCCCTACTTTTCAAATTAGTTAACTTGATATTAACTTTTAATCTATTTCTTATTTTAAGAATACATATTTCTAAGCTGTGTCCAACAGAAGTACATGTAAAACATATATTTAGTTGTCAATAATTCTACAAAGGTTAGAAAATGTTGAGACATGAAAACCATAAAGAAGATAGAGATATCAAATATTAGTGCACTTAAAACCTATAGATTTGCAATTTCATTCATGATTCCTTTCTAAACCTTGACCCTAAAGGCCCACAATTTACTTTTTCAAATTTTTAAGTCAATACAGAAACTCACCAAAGAAGCAAAAAACTTGTAGATAGTACTGTTTTTCGGTATGCTATTTTTATTTTTCAGTTATAAGACCATACAGTAAGCTAGTTTTCAAGACTAGAATTAGTGAATTGTGGAAGGACAAGACCAATATAGGATTTGGATATACTATGACATAATTTAACCTGTAAAGTGTTTTAATTCAATTCCAATAATACTATAAAGAAGTACAATTCCAGGAGCACTCAGACACCCCAAACAAATGTAAGCCATGATTTCTAGCTTCAAGAAATTTATAGTCAATTTCAAGCACATGGCACATCTAACTCATCACAGTTTGGAAAATTCAGAACTCAATATAACCACTGAGTTACCTGCAGATGCTGATCTCATGGTTTTGAACAATTGCCTTGTCAGCACATGGGAGATAAAAGACTTTCTAACCAGTAAATTATGTGAAGGCATAAAATTTAGAGGAGTTATCAGGTCACAGTGGTAGAAATTTTCATTTGTCAATTTTACCTCAATAAAGCTGGGGAAGAGAAGACATTATGTAACAATAATAAAAATACTAAGATGAACCACAGATATACTAAATAACTATTATTTGGTGCTCAGGAAAATGTGTTTTATGAGGTGAAAAGATCACATCGAGCTCTAAAAGGTACATCTCTTAAGGGTGTACATTTGTGGAAAAGGTGCTAAATTCTTGCACCTGGATTTTGTAAACTGAAACTGAAGAGAATGGCAGATGTGTTTCAGGCTCAATGAATCCTCAAGACCCAAAAAGCAAATATAAGTTCTTCCTCTGAGACTTTTCTGCTAAACTGTGTATTTAAAATCAGCCTGATGAAATGATTCACTAGTACAATGGTCTAAATCTATTACTTGAACTTACAATTTCAAGAAAATAGTCCATTTATTCCTAATAACAATTCTTTTCATATCAGAAGAAGCTCTTCAGATGCTGATAAAATGATACTAACTGACAGAGCTTGTGTGCAGTATCAATCAAGCTCAGAGTACACATCATGGAAATAGTATCTCTGAATATAAATCCTATGATGTCACTGCAGAGCTTGATAACTATCCGGGAGGATACTCATTCAAGAACTTAGCATAAAATAAATAATTGCTGAGCCAGTAAAGAAAAAAATGCCAAATGGTATTGACTAACATATGCTTGGTTCTATTAGACAGCTTTGCATTGGAACCAACCTTAGGCAGATATAACAGGTGCACTAAGATCCTGAATGTCTCACCTACCTCCACAAAGAGAAAAAA
This sequence comes from Perognathus longimembris pacificus, assembly GCF_023159225.1. Lineage (NCBI taxonomy): Eukaryota > Metazoa > Chordata > Mammalia > Rodentia > Heteromyidae > Perognathus > Perognathus longimembris. Next base: position 130,321,868 of record NC_063162.1, on the reverse strand, counting down.
AATGGTGCCCTCTTTCTACTACACAGGAACTTCCTAAGAAGGGTTCGTGGTCTAGGATGTATGCTCAGATTTATTCTTGGGAAAAACATTTACTAAGGTGTCATGAGAGGAATGATCCATACATTGCCTCTGGATCCTATCCTTATTAATGCCCTAACACAGAGAGAAACACAGACTGACTTGGAGCTCCCATAGTATGTCAGCAATTGCAGTTTTCTGCCTTTGACCTGTGACCAGTAATTCATGCTGTTCTGTCCTTCTAAAATTGTTATAATACAGGCACTACTTTGGGAAAGCTGTTCAAGGAGACTCATTCTCTATTTCATCCCAGACTTTGCAATTTCATCTCCTGGAGCATTTCCATGGAACTTCCCCTTCAAATACTACACTATTACCTCCTCACTCACTCCCAGTTCAAATTGTACCTTTGTTTCTTAAAAAAAAAATCGACCAGTTCTCTGTGTTGTTATTTCTCTGTACTGTTCATGTAACTCAACTCGGTTCTGGGTATTGATTGTACAAAAGAAAGGCATATAACTTCAAGACCTGGTGCTTTTAATTCTGAGCTATATTATGTTTTCATAACTATTACTAGACTAGTTTTGTACTGCCTGATTATTGACAATTTTATTATATACATATACATACTTATATAATAAGATTTGTATGTGCATATATAATGAAAATACATGTATATACATATAGTCTATATATGTATGTATCTATATGTGTGTCTATGTATGTCTCTGTCTCTCTCTATATATATGTATGTATATTCTTGCTATAAATGGAATCTAAAGAGACTTGAACCAGAGCTTGCAGGATTTCTGTGTCACCATGCACAGTTACTCTTAGTCCTTGAGGTGTGTACCACAATTTATAAAGAACTATTGCATCTGGTTACATAACATTAAGACGAAAATGTTTCTTACATTCAGTTCTACTTCTATTGACAGAAGAAGGCTGTGCAGGTGTTAAGATGTCACCTGGCTGCTTTCCTAACCTGAAGTTGTCCAAATGGTACTTCCTGGTGAGTCATTGGGAGTGCATGGCAGGGCGCTCACATATCATTGCCAAGGTGATGGAAGCAGTCCCTGGATGGGGCATATTTTCAGCAGCATTGGTTCTATACAGAGACAGATGGATCAGCTACTGTGTTAAATTTAAGAGCCCTCAAGAGACTAGTTTGAATGCAAATGTTATTTGTATTTACTTGATTTGAAATTCTCATTGTAGAGATACCTCCTAGAGTTGCACATCTTCTAAATAAATAAAGACATTTTCTTTCTCTAGACACTAGGGTTACAAATTAGCTAAGTAACCCATTAGCCGGGGTTAGTTGCCTAAGCAATAATTTATGATAGCTTATTCGGTCAGGGGAACACAAGTATCCAACAGGTGAATGAATAGTGACAGTTTATTATGGAAATTAAACTTTAAAAACTGCATATGAAGGATGTGAAGCTTAGAAGGTGCTAAAATTTACTTACTGTAATTATACTCAGGGAAAGAAATATCTAGACTATGTGGTTATTAGGATTCCAAGACAAAACAAGATAGCTGTCTGATATTGTTCTCATAATTTCTATGTGTTATTCTAAAACTGTAAATCATTGTGATGAGAACTAGATACAAGTATCTTCCAACAGAGCCCATGACCACATGTGCCCACAGCTCCAGGAACTCCCAGACAGAAATAGGAGGGTATTTTTGCCTTATAATTTCTAATATTAAAAATGTTCACTCATCTGTGAAACCAAAAACTGCTTGTCAAATAGTATTCCCCACAGGATTGGGGCAGCGACCCAACAGTATGTAACTAAAACCAAACAATTACTCAACATATAAAGGTCAAAAATTGACCTCTCAGGGGAATACAATAGCTCAAAAGCTAGATATGTACGTTCATATAAGACTACTGTCGACATATGGTCTAAAATCGACATTACATTTAACGCCCTAGGCCAACTTTCTTGGGCGTGTCCACGTGGCTACTGAATATGTTCTTGATACATTGTATATTGTATATATGTCTACCTGACCTAGAGAAGAGATAGAAAAACAGGACGTAAGATATCACAAGAAATGTACACACTGCCCTACTATGTAACTGTACCCTTTTTGCACAACACCTTGTCAAAAAATTTGTGTTCAATTAATAAACAAATAAATTAAAAAATGTTCACTCATGAGATATACATGATGAAGATTAGATCAGCCCTGGGAAGCAAATCAAATTCCCTTCTTGCATGTTTTGGTGCCATATGGCTTTTTAAGGGAATCGAGGGATAATTTCTTTTGAACCAAAGCTCAGGCCTATGTCTAATCCTTTTACCTCTATGAGTCTTAATTTTCTCATCTGTAAAATAAATACAATATTGATATTATCTGTTTCAAAAATTGGAGGCTAATATAGGACTTTTCCATTCAAGAAATGATTATGAAACATGATGGTTAGGGTGATCTATTAGATGGACACTGAAAGTACAAAAAATGAAAAAAGTCCCTTTCCTCAGATGGACAAATAAATTATAACTTCTAATCATAATGATTAATACAACGGAGATATAACAGAAACCCATAGACCCATTAGATTAGGACACAAGGAAGACTGACTACCCAAATGAAGTTTATTTTAAATAAAGTATTGTGTGACTATATGTATATAACTTTAACTTATCCATATATATGTACATATATATATGATTTTATTTTCCATGGTGTTCCTTGAGTATGAATATACTGATAGGAGGTATGTTGGGGACAGCTGTGCCTTTAAGAGGCCACAGCTGGCTTTAGCCTTTAACAGGAAGAGAAGCCCCAGCCTCTGGGGCGAGCACATGTTGGCCCTTGGGGGATTGTGATCCCCGCCCACAGAAGAAGTTACATGACATAACCTGATGTGCAGCCCAGTCAGCCAATCAGTCAGTCACCCCAAGTTCTTCCCCTTCTGCCTTTGTCATCATAATAAATCCTTCTCCCCGCCCTCTGGGCAGCGGAGACCCATTCAACCATCCAACCGTCTCCCCAATATCTTTGTCCTGCAGCTCCTGACACATTATGGGGGGCCGAGGAAGGGATTTTGGCATCCCACTTCAACTTACAGCAGTCTGGTAAGGACACGCCTTACTCCTTCTGTCAGTATGAGGGGTAGGGTGGAGTTTCTTCCATAGAATTGAGGTTCAGACATTCCCTGGGAGATGGGGGGGAAGGGGTCCTAGAGACCCCAACATTTGAGCATCTCCTCTGGAGAAGTGAGGAGAAGGGGTCCCCAGAGGCCCCAACATTATGGCGCCCAACGTGGGGCTTAAACGCATGGCTGGGAATTTCGGGGTTCAGCGACCCCCACAGGCTACTCTAAGTACATGGTTTTCAGGAGTGGGACGTGTCCTCCAAATGTGGGGGGGGGGGCAAACGCATAAAGAGCAGGTGGGCTCCTGGGGCTCCACGGCACTGGAGGGAGTTGCCCAGCTGCGGCGATTTGGCACCAGGCGGGGGAGGGAGCTGGGCGCGCATCCTGCAGAGACACGGCAGGGGAATGCTGGGATGGCTGCGCGGGCTCTCGCCCGCCTGGCGTTTCCGGGTCCCAATCTGTGGTTGGGTCGCGGGCCGGGCACGGAGTACAGTCTGGGCTCCGCGTGGCCCCGGGTTTGCGAGCAACAGCATGCGCTGGGGCCCGTGTGGCCTTGGGTGGCATGGGCATCTAGTGCGGAAGTCTTTGGGCAGCCGATCGTGGCGGGCCGAGCACGGCGCGGCGGAAGCACAGTTCCGCCACCGCTTGGTTCTGCCACTTGGGAAACTGCAGCATGGCGGCAGCAGAGCTCTTGGGAGAAAACTGCTTTTGGGCCAAGCTGTGGGTCTCACAGCAGCTGGACGGGGGCCCCAGAGCAGTCTGTGAAAGGACCCTGCTGCGTCTGCCTGTCATTTGCAGGCTTGCGGCTGCCAAGGACGCCGCGGGAACACAGCAGGCAGCGAGGCCAAGGGGAATGCAGGCCGGCGGCCGGGCTCTGGGAGCAGGTGGCGGAGGCGAGAGCGCGAAGGCAGCGGCCTCCGGCTGGGGTCGTTCCTGCTCCTGGCGCCCCGGGTTGGGCGCCCTCACTAGGGTTCACGAGCAGAGGCGAGCGCCTGACTCTGGAGACACAGCAGCCGCAGCAGCTTTCATACAGGGGTTAAAACCAGGGGCCCTTGATTACGTCACCCCCTTTCAGCAGGAAGTAGCTACAGAAGAAGAGACCTCTACCCATACTCCCTGCCTGGTGCCCGCCAGTGTCATAATTAAAGGATTAATTAAGGATATCTTTCTTGAGCGTCTCTCATGGCGCAATGTTTTGCCATGGAGATATTGCCCACAGCGTTGCACAAAAAACTAAAGAAATTTTGCACAGTGTTTCTTCCTTTCCTCTCCCCCTGCTGCTAGACTTGGGGAGTCCCGTTGGAAAGAAAATCAGAGCTGAGGGTTCTGACACCTTGTCTTAATATTTGTGATAATGTTTACAAAATAGGAGCTGAGGGTTTTGACACTCAACCCCAATGTTTCATGATAGAAATATTTTGAAAAAAGTAAGAGCAAAGGTTTAGCACCTTTGCTTCAATGTTTATATAAAAAGAATGTTTTACTAATCACATGTGTTTAAGTCACCAGTGGTGAACTACCAGAGATGCCAGAGCTTCAGCCTACTTCTACCTCACCGCCTGAAGAGGAATGTCTGCACTTGGCGCGAAGACCAGCTTCTCTGAACAATGCCAGACAGATAGCCACGTTACCTACCTCTTATATATCTTATGTCAGCATTTTGCCTTATGCCTACATATGCCATATGTTTGCAACATCCCCTGCTAATTTAAAGAAAAAAAAGAGCAGATGTTGGGGACAGCTGTGCCTTTAAGATGCCACAGCTGGCTTTAGCCTTTAACAGGAAGAGAAGCCCCAGCCTCTGGGGCAGCATGTGTCGGCCCTTGGGGGATTGTGATCCCCGCCCACAGAGGAAGTTACATGACATCACCTGATGGACAGCCCAGTCAGCCAATCAGTCAGTCACCCCAAGTCCTTCCCCTTCCGCCTTTGTCATCGTAATAAATCCTTCTCCCCGCCCTCTAGGCAGCGGAGACCCATTCAACCATCCAACCGTCTCCCCAATATCTTTGTCCTGCGGCTCCTGACACATTATGGGGGGCCGAGGAAGGGATTTTGGCATCCCACTTCAGCTTACAGCAGTCTGGTAAGGACACACCTTACTCCTTCTGTCAGTATGAGGGGTAGGGCGGAGTTTCTTTCATAAATTGAGGTTCAGGCATTACCCCGGGAGATAGGGGGGAAGGGGTCCTAGAGACCCCAACATTTGGGCATCTCCTCCGGAGAAGTGAGGAGAAGGGGTCCTCAGAGGCCCCGACAGAGGTAGGGTCTGAGTTCTGTTCTTTCATAAGCTGTCCCTACCAGATGCTAGATATGTCCCCAGTAATTACCATTTTCCTGAAGTAGAATGAGTACTTATAGAAACTTGAAAACTTGCAAAAAAAAAACCCCAAAAAACTCTTAGAGAATCCTGTGGTTTGAGCCAGACACCAGGGAGAACATGTTATTTGCAGCTGGATCATAAGGAAGAGAGCAGACCAAGGGAAGAAGTGTGTTGAAGGCTTAGAAGGTCAGGAACACATTTGTGGTTAAGAAACGTTATATAGGAATAAGAGAGGGATAAATCAGGTAAAAATCTAATTCAGACACATTTTCTTCGTACTTACTTGGGAGTTGTGGATAAAAATAGGATGTCTGTGGAAACATACAGGCACGTACAATTTTAATCACTAGGTTCCTTTTTGTTGTTGTTGTTGTTGCCAGTCCTGGGGCTTGAACTCTGGGTCTAGGCACTGTTTCTGCACTCCTTTTGCTTAAGTCTAACACTCTACCACTTGGAGCCACAGCACCATGTCCTGCTTTTTCTGTGATTAACTGGACATAAGAGTCTCATGGACTTTCCTGGCTTGGAGCTGCAATCCTGAATAGCAAGGATTACAGGTGTGAGCCACCTTTGCCCAGTTTAGGGCCAATTTTTTAATGGCACCTTATTCCCACAGGATCACCCATGTTTCTCAAGTATTTATTTCATCTTTAGGGCACTGGATTGAAATTTCTGTTCAAACCATCTTTTATCTATTAGATGAAATCTATACATGGGAAAGGATGAAAGTCTAGAAGAACTCTATCAGAAGCACATTTCTACCCAGTGGAATTGAGGTGGATCTCACTATGGGTAAGCTTAGGTGAAAGACTCATTTGCTCCGGCAAGGCAAAATACAAGTGCTGCCAGTTTTCACCAGTCACTCTTTTGAAAAATTATGATTACACAAAAGGCATGGCAGCTTGTTTTGTTAGAAGTCTAATCTTTCCTGAGCATACCTTCCTTTAGTCATCACTCCCTATCAATTGGATCAATTGGACTGAAATGCATCCCATCAAAAGACACTATTTCTTTTTTTTTTTCTTTTTTTTCTTTTTTTTTTCTTATTTATTGTCAAAGTGATGTACAGAGAGGTTGCAGTTTCATACGTTAGGCATTGGATACATTTCTTGTACTGTTTGTTACCTCCTCCCTCATTCCCCCCTCTCCCACCCCCTTACCCTCTCCCTCCATGAGTTGTTTAGTTGGTTTACACCAAACAGTTTTGCAAGTATTGCTTTTGTAGTCGTTTGTCTTTTTATCCTGTGTCTCTCGATTTTCGTATTCCCTTTCACTTTCCTAGTTCTAATACTAGTATATACAGTTTCCAATGGTACAACACTATTTCTTTTTTTTTTTTTTTTGGCCAGGCCTGGGGCTTGGACTGAGCACTGTCCCTGGCTTCTTTTTGCTCAAGGCTAGCTAGCACTCTGCCACTTGAGCCACAGCGCCACTTCTGGCCATTTTCTGTATATGTGGTGCTGGGGAATTGAACCCAGGGCCTCATGTATATGAGGCAGGCACTCTTGCCACTAGGCCATATCCTCAGCCCAACTATTTCTTGAGCTCTTGCTCACTGTCCTTTAGTCTGATAAGAGGATTCCTTCTTATGCCCTCTACTTACATATTTCTTGAACTTCATTTAGGGTAATTCTTCTGTTCTTCCTGGGAAGACACCTGCCCCAGCAAGGAGATGGGAATGTTCTTTGACACATTTTTATTTTTAAAACTTCTTTTTGGCTGGGAATATGGCCTAGTGGCAAGAGTGCTTGCCTCATATACATGAGGCCCTGGGTTCGATTCCTCAGCACCACATATACAGAAAATGGCAGAAGTGGCACTGTGGCTCAAGTGGCAGAGTGCTAGCCTTGAGCAAAAAAGAAGCCAGGGACAGTGCTCAGGCCCTGAGTTCATGACCTAGGGCTGGCCAAAAAAACAAAACAAACAAAACAAAAAACTTCTTTTCTCCAGCAACATCTTCCACAGTAGTCACAGTAGTTTCATGCTAAATTCTTAGTCAAAAGAGGGGGGGGGGCGGGAAGGATGGAGAACAGAAAGAAGGAAAAAAAAGAGGGAGGAATGGAGAACAGAAGGAAAGAAGAAGAGAGGAGGGACAACAGAAGGGAGAAAAGAGGAAGAAAGGGAGAGATGGGTGGTAGAAGAATGAACAACTGCATTTACAAAATACCATCTTAGAAAAAGAGGGAAAATCTAGAGAATAGAGAATTTTGAGGGACTCCTGGAGATTAAGAAAACTAAACAAATAAAAACTCTGAGAAAGGGTCAGAGGAACTACAATGCTTTCAGCAGGGAAAGGAGAGGACATAGGAGACTTACTGAGAAGCTTTAAATACATGAAGTGATTAACAAAGGAAGACTCACAGCTGTTTTATGGCTCAATGGGAATAAAAGCTGAGTTATATCATATAGCTTGTCCAATTTTTCTCTACATGTTTCCTACCATCAGAGTCATTGCTTGGTGCACAAAGTTTTTATGTCACTGTAGAAACAAAGAGCCCAGTGATACTTTATATGCTGTTAAATGTTACTGGGCTGATGTGAAAAAAAAAAATACATTGCCCAGTGTCTGTGCCATTGTCCATGCTTCTGAATCCCATTAAAAATTAGTCAGTGTAGATATTGCTTTCAAAGATCTCTTAGATTGCCATTTCCTGTCCCATATACTTGCAAGACCCCTATGTTTTATGGGAGTATGTAACTGTAAGTGTTCCTAAGGATCATGATTAGAATTGATCCTATGATCAGGAACTGTGTTCCCTTCTAGTCTAGATGAGGAAAAAGAAAAGCCAGCAGACTACTGTACACTCACCCGAGAATAAGTTAATGGCAGTTAGAGAACTTTTACTACCTTGGAGAATGAGAAGTACAGCTAGTCTCTTAGAGATTCAGGAGAGTGGAGATGAAGATCAGATCACCCATAATGGGATATTCAGTCAGCCTATACATGTATCCAGTAAATAAATATTGTCACTATTATTATTATTATTATTATTATTTTAACACTTAGGGCTGGGCACAGGTGGCTCATGCCTGTAATTCTATCTACTCAAGAGGTTGACGTCTTAGGGTTCTAGTTCAAAGCCAGCCTGTGCAGAAAAGTTCATAAAACTCTCCATTTAACCAGGAAACAGCAGGAAGTAGAGGTGAGGCTCAAGTGGGAGAGTACCAGCTTTGTGTGAAAAAGCCATGCAAGGGTTGAGTTCAAGCCCAGTACAGGAAATGAAATAAACAAATACACAAATAGATAACCATGAAGTTTCTGTGTGTGTGTGTGTGTGTGTGTGTGTGTGTGTGAGAGAGAGAGAGAGAGAGAGAGAGAGAGAGAGAGACAGACAGACAGACAGACAGACAGACAGATAGACAGACAGAGAGACTGATAAAACTGCAGCCACATCTTTATGGTTGTCAGAAGGCAAAGCCTCACCATAGTATCAGAAATAGATTGTCCCTAGAGTTAGCTGAATACTGAGGAAAATCATTTGCATAAGTACTTTCTCCTGCCCTAGGGCAGAGTTGCAACTTCTAAGAAGCTGTAGTGAGATGGATGAGAGCAAGAGGATTATGTCTTTCACTTCCGCAGCACATTGACCTCGCTCTTCCCTTGAATGAGTGAGCTTGTGGTGCTGCCAGCATTCATGGATTTCCCCAACCTGAGTTACACAGAGAACCACAGCGATTTTTCTCAGGAATCAGACCCCAGCTGAGTAGCAGCCTTCCCTTTTTGCTTTTCTCTCCCAGAACTGTTGTAATACAAAAAGAAATAGAACTAGACATTAGCAGTCCTTCAATTCTCCTTGTTCTTCCACAGTCATATTAAGAATAGGAGCAATTATTCCTCACCTCCCTTAAACATAACATTTACTGTCTGGATGACTTGCCAATCATTGTGTTCTCTGTGATGGCAATTGATGTCATTGCAGGTAATTATTTCCTTTGAAAAGAAGTAAGCTTGTCTTTTCTGATGCAGATCTCAATAAGAGTAAAATTTTAAAACGTTAATCACACCAAAATAACATGCATATATATATATATATGTATGTATATATATAATAACAGAGGAAAATTAGTTGGGATTCCTTCTTGATTCAATTTGAGTTTCCAAAATGACAAACATCTTTCATGAATGCTTGAAGATTCACCGTGATTCATGTGTTTCAGCTCTAAATTCACCACAAATTTCCTTTCCAATCTAACTTTTGAAAAAGAGTAACACTGAAAGGGTCTTGTCCAGATTTAAAGGTACATTAGTTTTCCTCTCACATCCTCTGGCTGGTCTTGTGAGAGTGGCTCATTGTGCTCCAGGACAACAGTTTCTTTGCAAGGCTGAATCTTAGTCACTAAAGGCAGCCTCTCTTCAATGGGGTTCCTACAGGGGGAAAGAAAATTCCAGTGTTTTATAGAAGGGAAAACCTAATCCTCTGTGCTGGTACATCTGCTCAGAGTTTTTTGCTTCTGTGTAAATCAAAAAGCATTCCATTAATTAAAGTTCCTTTTCCTTTCATTTTCATTCAGCTCCTGAAATGTGACCACTATGCACCAGGAAAGTAAAAGAGAAACAGAGAAAAAGAGATAGACAGAGACAGAGACAGAGAGGTAGAGGTAGAAGGACAGAGAAAGAAACATTAAAAAAAAAGTTTCAGGCCACTTTACTCACAACACCAAAAGGGTGTGCTCTTTGCTCTTTGATTCTGATTTCCGCTAGTTGTTCTTCCGTTTTATTTTTTTTTAATTTTTTTAGGAAGGAGCCTTTCTCTGGCAGAGGGTAACATATTCAGAGAGCTTTACAAAACAAAGCTTTCAGCTCTGAGTCAGCAACAAGCTCATCTTTGTTCATGTGGTTCTATTAAGCAAAGAAGGCCAATTTTATGCAGGTTTCTATGGCTGGATTCACAAAGGCATCTCTCTGTGGGCAAGCTCTCTGGCAGGGAGAGCTGACTCTGAGATCATCGTTCTCAGTAATCACCAGCTGCAATGAAGATCAGAGAGAGAAAATCATAAACTGGTTTACAGAGTCATTTTCCTTAGGACACTGAAATATCAATTCATTCACTGGTTAGCAGTCAAGAAAGGCAGCTTGTTGGTTGCATCCATTTGTCCAGCCCAAGTCTTCTTCTACATTTTCCTTTAGCTCCAAACAGAGTGATTGGATATTCACATCATTTATCTGAAGAAGGAAGTGAAGCTCATTTGCATTTCCCCGTTTTCCTGAAAATTCCCAGGAATTCTTGTCCTTTTTTTGATTGTGTTTTAGTGTGTTAGGGATTCCAGTAAACTATAATCTCACGGTGTGTCTCCAAGTATTTAACATTTGTTTAACAATATAGAAAAACTGCCAGTTGGATCACAATAAAATGGTTTAAGACTTTCTAGATATATGACAAATATTTGGAATAAATAAAAAAAGTTTTAAACTTCAAAGGCCAGCATTTTTTGGCAAATGAAAACCAATACCAATTTACCATCAGATTGAACAGGACAAAGTCCAGAGATATGAAGTTGTATATAGCCATCTTTTTTAGTGTTTCCTTAAGAGTAGAGTATCTAAAGACAGATTTGTCCATGTTTTGATTTAAAAGAAAATTTCCAGATTGAATAAGATTGGATGTGAAATTCTGGTTTTCCCATATCTGTAGGATTTCTCAGAGTCCTAAATATGATAAGATGCATATTCCTTTCCTTGGAGAGATTCCTTTGATTCCCATCCTGGGACTCCTACTTCAAAGGTCACATTTTGAGTAAATGATGACTGTAGTCAATAGGATGATTGGCCACTGATTTGTCAAAAATCCAGACTATCTTGGATGACAATGAAAGTTGTAAGAAGAGCTTCAGATATATCTGCTTTACTATGTGTATATAAAATATTTATCATCAGATGTTATCTGAAACTGGCTATTCAGGAACCAATTACAATGTGAAATAGGAGAGCCCACCGCCCTCCCCCTTTCAAAGAACAGTTCTCGCTATCATTTTATAGATAGAAAACCTTTGGAGACCTTGGTTGGTAGATGGATATACAGCTTTGTGCATCTCCTTTCAGATGCCTCTGGGCATGGAGAAAGAGTTTTGATGAGAAGTCAGAGCTGCTCAAGTACATAGAAAACCAGCAGTAGTCACCATGTTGCCTTTTCCTGAGTTGATGGTTACCAATTGTATATGCCATAAAAAAAAAAGATTTGCCATATTTCCACTGGATGTACCTTTTAAAATCTGTTAAGAAAGAGCTTTGCTCATTGTTTGTTTGTTTGTTTTTTGTTGTTGTTGTTGTTCTCCAAACCCAGAAATCTTTATTGAATGTCAAGGGCATGATAAACAAGATAGACATGTGTACTTGCTCTTTTCATACCATCTAGAAAGGGAAAACAGAAGAAATACCATATTGTGTAATTTCTAGTCATATGGTTTGTTCATTTTTTTAAGTGACTTCATGTATTTATAACTGAAGGGATGGGCCAGAAATCATTAATATTCTGGAAGATTACTGATGAAGTCCTTGAAATTTATCTGGGAAGTTATCTCCACAAGTAATTGGGCTGATACTTTATTGTTGCAAACATTGCACGTGTTTTACCTGTATTTGGGGACAGGAATTCATAACAGGTAAGGGTGAGTCCTTTCAGTTTTGACTATTTCTGAGCAACTGTTTCTGTTTTGCAGTGACTGATGAGTCACAGTTCAGACAAGATATGATCGATGTGCCAATGGTTGCAAAAAAAGGGGGGGTGCAGAATTCTACTTTAGAATCATTGCTACAAGTCAAAACTTATCTGAAGCTGCAAAACAAATTCTAAAGGCACATACCTCAGTACCTGATATACTATCCCACATTAAAGGATGTTTCTGCACAGTTGCAGCAAGTTTGGGCTTGGTGGACGTGTGTTTTTCTTGTGAAAGAGGGAATGATAATTGCTGAGCTTTGGGACAAGACAGTGATAGGAAAGGAGTTACAAAACAGTCTTACGTTAAAGTACTTGCAGTAGTAAGACTGGCTCTTGGTATGTGGTCTCTCTCCTCCTCTTTCTACTTCTAGCTCCATCCTATAATTGAAGAGATTAAATGTATGAGTGCGTGGATATACCAGACCACTACAATCAAGTTCTGTATGCATCCCTAAAAACAGCTGCCTCTAGGTTACTGCTTAGCACTGGAGTACACACATGTGCAGAGGCTTGTCCCTAGATGTATAGACCAAATGGAAATCCATTACCTCCCTAGAAGGCTTTCAGACAGCTGGACAGGCTGGTCTCCACAAGCAGGCTAGTGGCTGTCATTGAATACATTTATTAGATTACTGAATTCTCACTTAGTGAGGAATGAGATGGGGTAGGAGCTGGGTAGAACAGCTCAAAGAGCTTAACACAAGTTTCTCCAAAGTTCATCCTCCAGGCCAAATTCAAGGATGTTATCCAATAGCTCTGTAAACCTTGGTAAGGATTTCACTTTTCATTTCACAGATGAAAAGACATTGACACATTTTGCCTTACACATATAAATCTCATTCTGGCTGCTGCATAACAATTCATCTGAAGGAGAAGAGTAGAAGGAGGGTGCTAAGTTAAGAGGCAACTGAAAAACTGTAGACAAGAAATGATCATCTCTGTAGTTTTCTGCGAACACAATCAGTAACATTTGAATGAGATATCCACACATCCTTCAAAGTACTTGGGGACTAGAGAGCAGATTCATTTGTGAGAGAAGGACAAGGTGAGAACAGATAGCTTGCCATTTACCTTAGCATATTCTTCTTGCCTCTCTTCACCAACAAAATTTTACTATTCCATTATCTTTATCAGTATGGCTTTACTATTTCAGAAAACCCTTCTGCAGAAGGATAAAAAAGAAAGAAGCATGAAATAGTTTCACTGTTTGCCCCCAAGAACTTCAGGGAAAATGCTTTCTAAATGAATGCTAGATGTTAGGTTTTCTGCAAGAATCTTTGAAACTTCTTTTAGGAAAAAAAATGTCACCCTTCAGTGCACACAAATTCAAATGTACTGTGTTCTGATCCTCATTCAATCTCTCTCAAATAACTTGCCTTGAAAGATCATCTTAAATCAGTCTCAAAATCTAAAAGAAAATATTCTTGGTTTTGCTCTCATACTAAAGAGCTACTGAAAACTGTCCAAGTAGTTTCCTTGTTTTCTAAAGGCTGTGGCTTGGAGTTGGCTTTATAGTAAGGAGACTGCGTCTATGGGTCTATGCTTCCCCTAGGTAACTGGCCCCTTGATTTTCCCCGATTACTTCTCTGGATAGTTTGCTTTTCTACTGGGTTTTAATATCTTTGTCTGTCTTGTTTTGTTTATGTATAACACTTTTGTTTTTTGTTAGGTGTAATTCCACACACCTAATGTGGTCTTGGCCTATGTAAGCTTGGTGCTAGCTGCATTCAGGGCTGCTGGTCTTCGAGACAAGAGTCCACCAGCACTCCTCCTGCTCTCCAACAAAGAATCATCATTTGGCCTTTCAAGTGGTGGCTTCTCTGTTTCTCACAACTGAGATTCCTTACAACAGTTTCAGTTTGGACCCTGCTCAATGGGTTAGATACTCAGATGTGTTAGAGACTTAGTCCATTGTATGGTCATGATGAAGAATAAGCAGAAACTTTAAGAAGTCAGTTCCCCTTTAAAAGTTGGAGATCCTAGCCTGGCCTGATTGATGGCTTTAACCTGAAATTTTAGCTACTTGGTTATTGGAGAACAGAGAGTCCAGATTTGAGGCCAGCTCAGGCATATACATCTGAGACTTCATCTCAATGGCTGTACACAATGATGTGGGCCTGCCATCCTAAGCTACGAGGTAAGCACAATGTCCAGATGCAGTGGCATATGCCCTGTCAAACACAGGGACAAAGGCAAACACAAATAGTAGGACTATAGTCTGCCCTGCATGGGGCCTAAAGCAAGGTTCCCCCTCCTCTACCTCAAAAATAACCAAGGCAAGAGGGACTTGCAGAGTGGCTGAAGTGATAGAGTTCCTGTTTATCAAGGACCAGGCCCTGAGTTCAAATTCTACTACCACCAAAAATAAAGAAAATGAAAACAAGAAAATTCCTATATGGGTATGATATAGGACGTGAGTATTATACCCAGATCTTTTTTTTCCCTGTTTGGTGACTTAATCTTTTCCTCATTATCTGGCCATGATATGAAGCACCCAAGAGTGTCCTCATTGGGGCTGAACTGATTCTAGCATCATAATCTTAGTCTCCAGGACAGTGAGCTAAATGCACTCCTTTCCACTATCGAATGACCCTCAACTATTATGTTATAGCAATGGAAAAATTGATTAATACAGTTCGTGAAGAATAATTGCAGCACTGTTACTGACAGGCTATTTTGGTGACATACTTCACTAGTCTTTGACAATCTTAGAAACTCACTAAGATCTAATCAATACCCTATATTGTGCACCATAGACTTCAGACTAGAAAAGGTGGTCTCTTGTGATGATCCTTGGGCTTCCTTAGGTCTTTTATTTGAGATATCTGTTTCTTTGTTTTTCTTTCCCTTTGAAACCCCAAACTTGAGTTTTTCTCATGATTAAGTTGAATTTAATATTTGATCATGTAATTAAATTTCAAAACTATTTTCATGAGAAGTCTCTTTTATAAGGGACTAAATTTGTCCCTGTCCTGCTCATTTTTAAAAGTATATATCTATAAATGTACAGGTTGTAGGGAAAGAATAGCTAGTATTTTCCTACATCTGTTCTTTAAGCAGCTCTGTAGACCAAGAAATTCAGAAGGTTTGTGTTTTGACTGGTTTCCTTCCGACAAAATCTGTTTGTTCCTTGTAACATATCACATATTAAAACCTCATGGAAAATTTCCTTAGTCTTCTTTTGTCTGGTTCTGAATGAAACCATTTCTAAATAAATCTACCCATTGAAGCTTTAGGTTAGTCAGATTTGCAATTAGACATGGTCTGGTACTGAGAGGTGGGTCCTAGGGCACAAAATGCATAGACAAAATTTATAACTGATGAGGTCCATACTCCTAGTATTTGTTTCTGTTTAAGTTGCACTTTGACACTCAACCAGACCCTGGATTCTCCTGTGTATTAATGCTATTATCCAAATTCAGCGATTGCCTTTCCACATGACATAATTTCACTAAAGTTTATTTAGAGTTATAGATCAAGATGTTGTATAAATATTAAGTACTAAGTCTTTACCTATGCTATTCTTTGAATTCTATAGCAATCTCCAGAAGCTGGCATTTTTATTGTGATAAGAACACTTAACCTGAGACCTACTCTATTAATAAATGCCTAAGTGCTTTAAAATAGTATTGTTAACCGTTGCAAAGACCAAATGAAGTAGTCCAGAAATAAACCCATATGTATACAGCCAACTAAACTTTGACAAGCATGTCAAAATTACCCTGTGGAATTGGTGTGTGGCCCAATAATCCTAGCTTCTTAGGAGGTAGAGATAGTAGGACAAGAGTAGGAGCCCAGCTCAAAAAAAAAAAAAAAAGAACCCTAAACAAACAAACAACAAACAAGAAAGTAAAATCTTATCTAAAAAAGTCATCCAGAAATAGTGGCTCACATCTGCAATCACAGCTATTCATAAAGCAGAGAGTTATGTGGATTCTCATCCAAGGCAGGTAGTAGGGTCCTGTACTTGCCCAACAAGTACCAAGGGCCTGAGTTAAATCCCTATTACTACAAAAAATGCACAATATGTTTAGGATTTAATGGTGGCAGACTAGTTGATCACTAGCATCTCCAGTGGGTAGAGCTGGAACAGCTGAAGAGCAGCTATGTGCCAAAATGTGTAATGGCAGAGATACACTAGAGTTTTACATTGGTTTTTTCTTGTTTTTTGTTTTTTGCCAGTCCTGAGGCTTAGACTCAGGGCCTGAGCACTGTCCCTGGTTTCTTTGTGCTCAGCTAGCACTCTACCTCTTGAGCCACAGCACCACTTCTGGCCATTTTCTATATAGGTGGTGCTGGGGAATCAAACCTAGTACTTCATATATACAAGGCAAGCACTCTTGCCACTGGGCCATATTCCCATCCCGGCACTGGAGTTTTTTGTTTTTTGTTTTTTTCAAATTTTCATTATCAAACTGATGTACAGAGAGGTTACAGTTTCATACGTTAGGCATTGAATACATTTCTTATACTGTTTGTTACCTTGTCCCTCATACCCCCCTCCCCCCTCCCCCTTACCCTTTCCCCCCCTGAGGTATTCAGTTCACTTACACCAAACAGTTTTGCAAGTATTGCGTTTGTAGTTGTTTGTCTTTTTTTACCCTGTGTCTCTCAATTTTGGTATTCCCTTTCAATTTCCTAGTTCCAATACCAGTATATACGGTAGCAAACTGACAGAACCTTTTTAAAAATATAGACAATTGGTAGAGCAAAAAGTATAAAAAGACTGCCTCAGTAGAGGGAGTAGAGCCTGAAGCCTGTAGCAGAAATGGATAGAGAATGAGATGAAAGAAAGAGTAAGTGTAACTGAGAGATAAGATCTGAGGATCATGGTTTGAAGCAATCATGGGCAGGAAAGTTTGTGAGCCTGTTATCTCCAATTGACTACCAAAAGCCAAAAATGGAGCTGTGGCTTAAGTTGCAATGCATTAGCCCTGAGCAAAATTCAGCTCAAGGACAATGCTCAGGCCATAAGTTCTGGCTCCAAGACTGGCAGTAAAATCGAAAAAGAAATTGAGAGGGAGAGGGAGGAAGGGAAGGAGGGAGGGAGGGAAGGGAGGGGAGGAAGGAAGGAAGGAAGGAAGGAAGGAAGGAAGGAAGGAAGGAAGGAAGGAAGGAAGGAAGGAAGGAAGGAAGGAAGGAGAAAGTAAACGAGAACAAGAATACAAAAACCCACATATAGAGCAAACAGTTTAAATGTCAAACAGATAAAATTTTAATAAAAACAAAACAGAAAGACCAAACAAAACAAAAAAAAAAAACACCCACAGAGAATTTAAAGAACACAACGCTCTAGCAAAGAGGAACTTGCAGATGCACTACAGCAGACAGTAAGGGCTAAGAATACTCAGAAAATATGATTCACATTTGTCTCGGGACCAAGAGACCTGCAGTCTACCAAGACAGGGTCTTGTACAGTCTGCATAGCGTAATGACAGTGGGGATATTCTCTCTTCTGCCTGGCAAAATTAGGTCATGGTGCTGTTGTGGGAAGCCATTTTGATAGGCTTCTATCTGCATCTTCAGTTTTGGCAGTCCAAGTCCACTGTACTGTCTTGATTCTAGGAACCTACCATCAGGGTCAGGTGCTATAAGGCACCTAGGGCTTGACTAGATAGCTGATCTAGCTCACAAGAAAGTCTAGAAAGAGAGAGAGAGATGCAAAGAACTTCAATGATGACAACCTGGTCAGAATCATGGGAAGTAACAGAGAGTCACTTTGGCATTGAGGCTGGCAAGGGGAAGTAACTACAGGAAGGAACTAAGTTGTAGGATCAGATACCTGAAGTGTCCAGCATGAGAGCAATCCCTGTCCTTGGCATTGATTATTAGAACTAGACAAGGCTTGGCTACCCACAGCCAGACATTTGAAGGAGCCAGCGACTTCAATTACCTCCCATAATACTGTAGTTGGCCTCACCTGGTCCTGATGAGTAGGGCAATAATTACAGATGGCTTTGCCAACAGCTCCTCCCTCTGTTGTGACAAATACCACAAAGGGAAAAAAAATAAATGGAGCCAAATAGCAAACAAGCATTTTCATTGTCTGTCTCAACATTTTTCCAGTCTATCCCCATAGTTAACCACTCTGCAAGAGAAAGGAGGCTAGGGAAATCAAGAGATCAGCCAGCAGCAAACCACATGTGGCAGGGAGGTAGCATTGGACTTGAGCAACACTAGCCATGGGGCTGGTGCTCTGATTCAAAAGTAATCCACAAGCAGTAGAATTGCTTTACATTCAGAGGAGAGAGCTATTGACCCAATAATCAATGTACTCTCTAAAACTCAGGCTTTCCATTTCTTAAACATCTCAGTAGGTCTTTTTTGTTTTTATTTTGTTTTTCCCCTTTCTCCACAACTTCCTCTTGTGACAACATTATCAGGATTTTAGAGTAGTGATTGTTCCTTGCTTTCAGATCACCAGAGTAGCTTATTCTTAAGATAATAGGACCCTTCTCAAGGTGGTGCTTGGTTTAACATTCTGATATATGACAAGCTATAAAATAGCTCTTCTCCAATCCAATAGGAGTCTTGATGAACTGCAGCTTCTTCTTTGGGTTGGACTGCTAGTGTGTTGTCTATATTCTATCGTTAATTGAGTCTCACTTTCTCTTCTTATTTTTACTATCTTCTGTTTTTCCCTCCTCTCTGTCAATATCCTTTTTTCTTTTTGCACTGTTCTGTAATATTATTTTTCTTACAAATTTTCATTCCGATCCTTATAAACAGGCAGAATTATACTTGCTTATTATTTCTGCTGACATGATTGGAGTTGTGGTAGTAATTGTTTTTAATTAGGCATTGCCATTTCTGTTGCTGTCTTATTTATGTGGTTGCTACTGAAATTAGTTTTCTTCTCTCTGAGTGGGACTGGAGATGTTAGCTGTTGCTCTGAGAACACTGGCTGAATGTTTGCACTCTCAGTCTCATGGTGAGCGACTGTTCCCCAGCCTGTCCAAGACCCAGTATCACTCGAACTTTGGCAAATGCTTTACCTGAACCTTATAGCAATTAGCTGATTCAGATGCATAAATCTCTACAAGAGAATAGCAGAAATGTGAGAAAAAGGGGGCTACATAACTCCTTCCAAAGTGTACAACTCCACAGTGACTAATATTAATGACAGCAAAGTAAATAAAGCTACACACTTCAAAAGAATTGTTAGAAGAATGATCAGCAAGTTTAAAGAAGACATGCATACACACCTGGATAAACTATAAAGAATAAAAGTAGTGACAAATGGAGTAAGAAAAACAGTATGGGATATTAAATAGAAATTCAGGAAAGAGATTTTTCTAAAGTATATTAAGATTTTGTAAGTGAAATCTAAATAACTCTAATGAAAATCTCAGTTGAATGCTTCTTGGCTATACTAGAACAAGGAAAAGATAGAATTTAAGGGCTCGAGAGTAAGATATAACAAATAGATATGTTGAGAAATATATATATAATATATACAATATGTATTATGTTGTATATAATACATGATAAAGAAAAATACTAAGGATGTGTGAACAGAATACACAAGACCTATGAGACACCATTAAAAGTTCAAAGTTCCATGTTGTGTGCACAGAAGCAGCAGAAGATATACCTACAAAAGTGTCAAAAACATTAGTAAAATAATGGCCAAAAACATTTCCCAAATCTTAGTAATGAGTTTGCCTTCCTGGCAGAGAATGCTTTTAGAAAAACAGAACAGAACAGAACAAAGAACAAGGAAAGAAAAAAATCTTAATGTCATACTATAGTTGACACATTGACTATGAAGAACAAGAAAAGAACATTGAAAGCTGCAAAAGAGAGATATATGCTGATCAAAACTGACCCCAAAATGCATAAACAAGTAAATGAGATGAATACTGAGCAAAGAGATTTAAACAGTAATGACAATTCTTCCAACAAAGGATTTATTTATTTATTTATTTATTACTGAATTCTATGAGATCTTTAAGGAAGAACAAATATTTGTCAAAATATATCACCAAATGCAAATTGGAAGGACTATTTCCAATTCCAAAATTGGATAAGGAAGCAATAACAGTAACAAAAAAATAAATGTATAGACAAATTTCCTTGATGAAAATCATTGAAAAGCTCCTCAACAAAACACTTGCAAGCCAAATTTAACAGTGTATGTGAAAAAAAAACCAGCCACATTGTAATTAAGTTGGTTTCATTCCACGAGAAAAGGATGATATTATGCATGGAAATCATTAAATGTAATAACATAGATAAACAGAATCAAAGATTTAAAAAATACACAGCATCTTCTCAGCAACACAGTTAAGGCCTGACAAAATCATATGTCCCTTCATCATGAAGGTTTTTAAGAAAGGAAGAGTAGAAGGAGCATATGTCAACCCAATCAATGCTGCATATAACAGGCCTATAACTAACAGTCTGCTGAATGCGGAAAACTGAAAGCATTGCCTATAAGATCAGGAATAATTCAAAGGTCTTAAAAGGGATACAATCTAAGGTAAGCTCCTAAATTAACATTATTTGGAGATGATATTGTCCTATTCTTAAAAGATCCTGAGTACGCTATCAGAGATGATTAGAGCTGATACACACTTTCAGCAATGTAGTTGGATTACACCATAACTATGTATAAATAAGCAGCCTCTATAGAATCCGGTATGAAGCTTGTTGTTAAAGAAATCTGGAAACAAATTCTCTGTCTCTCTTTTGTTAACAAGCTATAATGGTGACAATTGTTATCCTCATGTGGAAGTCTGAAATTAGATCCCTACCTCCCATCTGAACAAAATTCAGCTCAAATGAGTTAAATATGTTAATATAAGATATGACACTCTAAAATTTCTATGAAAACAGAGAAAACATTTCACAATATGGGGATAAGCAATGATCTGATTTTCTTATAAAGCTCCAATATCTCAAGAACTGACAAATGTGAGTGCATGAAACAAAAAAGTCTCTAAAGAGCAATGAAAACAATGAGCAAAGTAAAGGAACAGCTTATATAATGGGAAACAAGTATCTGAGGATGTTTTTCTCTTATGTGAAGTCAAAAAAGGGGGGGTGCAATATTTAAGAAGGAGAATTATTTGGAATAAGAAGGGATGTGTATATCCAAAAAGGAGATTAGATTTTATCTTTGACCACACACAGCAATCAACTCAAATAAGTATAGTGACCAAACAGTAGTTATGTTAGGAAAAAAAAACCTAAAGGAAAGGATTCATACCTTGACTTTGATAATGATCTTGGGCATGATACCTAGCGCACAAACAACAAAAGCAAAATTGAGAAAGAGGATTTTATGATATGGGAAATCTTTTTCCTAGTGAGGGAAATCATTACAATCAGTAAAAAGACAACTCACAACATGAGGGGAAATGATGGCCATATTCCTCATCCCTTACATATTTGAAAATATTATGAAAGAAGTGTAAAAAGCTGCTACACCTCTATAGCAGACAAAAAAATTAATAAGCCGAATGCCCGTGGTTCACACCTGTAATCCTAGCTGCTCAGGAAGCTGACATCTGAGGATCGAGGTTCAAAGTCAGCTCTGGCAAAAGTCTATGCAACACTTATCTCCAAATAACCACCAGAAAAACGGGAGGGGTGCTGCAATCTTGAGTAAAAAAGCATATGGACAGCTCCTCGGCCCTGAGTTCAAGCTCCACAACTGACAAAAAATAAAAACAAATAAAATAAATCACAAACACTCTATTAAATATGAACAAAGAGTAGGATAGATATTTCTATAAAGAAGCCATAATAATAGCCAATAGATACATAAAAGGCTAAGTTTATTTTGGAACGAAAGTATTGGGATTTAAACATGGGTCTTCACATTTTAAGGCAAGCATTCTTTCACTGAAGCTATATCTCCAACTCTGTTTACTTTAGATGTTTTGTAGATAGGGTCTGGCACATTTTGCCTGTCCCAGAAATAATGCTACTGATGCCTCCTGGGTACCTAGGATTATAAATCTCATAAACTATGGTATCTTCAGGCCTAGCTTGTTTGTTGAGACAGGGTCTCACTTTGCCTGGGTTAGCCTCAGACCACAATCCTCCCAATCTCCACCTCAAGAATAGTGAAGATTACAGGTATATGCCACCACACCCAGACAAAGTGAAATTTTGGTAGGATTAAAACTATGTTTAAAAGGAATCTCAGACCAAAAAAAAGAAAAAAAAAGAAAAAATTCCAAAAATACATTTGTCTATATTTTTATTACTACAAAATTCATTCAGAAAAAGTTTATATTTCAATTTTTTTCAAAAGAGATTAATTAGCCAATACAAATGAGATCTATGAAAAATGAGAGGGGGGGGTCCTGTTACTATTCCCTCTAAATCACAACTCATGCCTCAAGGCCTTTATCCTACTGTTTTCTTCCCCTTCATATTATTTCCTCACAGTGTCAATCCCACAAATTTTCTCTCCTCCTTTCTTAGCCATAAACCTCCTCCTTTATACGCAATCACTTCTTAAATGTAACCCTTTCCAGAATAGAAAAATCTCTGGAAATTAATGTTAAATTTTGGTGTCCCTTTGATTTCACATCTGTATCAAAGCCATTCTAAGCCCAATGTAGGCTAGAAAAACTTACAGAGAAATTTAAATCTTTGGTAAGAATAAATAATTCAGAGATTCCAGATCCATACAAAGCAATTTATATGCTGATGAGACTATTGGATGGCAGATATTGAAGGGAAACAAACGTAAGGATGAGAAAATCCCAAGAATAATTTAGAATGGCCCAATTAGATAACTTCCTAATTTAAGAGTATCTATTGACACAAAATAAAATTTAACTCTCTTCTTATAGTACATCCCTTGTTTTGGTATTTAACTGGTACTGTACTTCATAGGTTTTTAAAAAACATGGTAACAGTCCAGATAGCAAGAAATCTGAAAGTCTAAAACTACTTCTTACCTTGTACTTACAAGGAAAAAAAAAGAAGTTCCTGTCGCCACTAAAATAACAGGTGGGAATCTTTTGTTGAAGATGGCTTTTGAAACTGAGCTCATACAAAAATAGAACTTAGAAGCAGGTCAGGTACAGATGCTATGTGCTTGGAAATTATCTAACTTTCACAGATCCAGCAAATAAACCCTCTTTCTCTTTTCTTTGTTTCTTTGTTTCTTTTCTTCCTTCCTTTCTTCCTTCCTTCCTTCCTTCCTTCCTTCCTTCCTTCCTTCCTTCCTTCCTTCCTTCCCTCCCTCCCTCCCTCCCTCCCTCCCTCCCTCCCTCCCTCCCTCCCTCCCTCCTTCCTTCCTTCCTTCCTTCCTTCCTTCCTCTCTTTGCCTAGTAGTAGACCATCTTTTGACAATGACACCTAACTATTCTAACATTATTTGACAACTCCTTGTGAATAGATTGGTTCAAACTAAGTCAACTAGTTCGTACTTTATGGAGAAAAGCATCAAAGTAATACATTTTGCTATGCAGTAAATGCTAAGATTAAGGTCCTCAAAGATTCCCATATGGGGAATGTATCTCTATGCTATCATAGGATCAACAACATTTTCCCAGAGATTAAATAAGTAAGTTAAGACAGAATTGGACAGGAACCAGAGAACTTAGCCAGACAACTTCTCAGGCCATAATTTGTCCCTCTGCAGATTTTGATAATTTATTAAAGTAAAACTGAAAATTCCAATTTCTTACAAACTCCCAGGAGATATCAGTATTTCTAGTCCTGGACTTCAAGTAGCACGAGGCTAGAAGGAAACACTCAGTGAACATTTGCTTTAAAACACCGACTCTTCACATGTTATTGAAGCCACCTTTTTATTCTATTTCTGGATTTCTTTAAAATTAGAGTATAACTTATATGAAAATATAAAAATATTAAATATACAAATATTGTACATAGTGAACACATGTTGCACATATGCACTCTCTCTCTCTCACTCACACACACACACAATCTCTTTCTTTCCCTCAATTTAGATTTTTTGCTATCCTAAAAAAATTTTTTTTTTTTTTGGCCAGTCCTAGGCGGTGAACTCAGGGCCTGAGCACTGTCTCTGGCTTCTATCAATGAATGAATAAAGACAATATGGTATACATACTCAGTGGAGTTTTACTCAGCCATTAAAAGGAATGAAATTACAACAGTTGCTGGAAAATGGATGGAGCTGGGACTTTCCATGTTCAATGAAATAAGCCAGACTCAACCAGGAAGTATTGCCTGGTTTGCCTCTGAGCTTTTTTTGATCAAAGCTAGTCCCTAGTACTTGAGCCACAGTTTTTTTCACTTCTGATTTTTGCTAGTTAATTAGAGATATGAATCTCACTGACTTTCCTGCCTGGGATGTTTTCAAATCAGGATCCTCGGATCTCAGTGGCCTGAGTAGCTAGGATTAAAGGTGTAAGCCACTGGCTCATAATTTATTTGATTAATAATATATGGACAGTTATATATAACTGTTAAATTAGGTGGCTGCTAAACACAAAGATCCTCAAGATGTTTTGAGAAGTAGTGGGAATTTTATCATCTTAGGACAGACACCCTGAAGTCATTATATGTCCAAAAATAGAAATAATAAACATTGCCAGGAATAATCATGGGCTAGTGAAAAGGACAAAAGAGAGACTATGAGGTTGTGAAAAACCAACAACATATGAAGGGGATGATTAAGATGTATGTAGGAGGGGGATAATTTACTTGATGCAGATTGAGCAAGGTATGCTGAAAGGTAATGAACTCGTTGGTTAGAAAATATTGGGGTGAGGGACTTTGTTGATGAAATGCCTTCAAAACCAGACTGAAGTATTTAAGCATGACTCAGGCCAGAGAAAGCGATCTGGGAAGACACACTTGAAATTGGTCCTTGAAAAAATACATCCTGATCTGTGCATAATAAAATACTAGGTTTCCAAACTAGAGACAAGGACTATCTAGAGGCTATCCCACTCTTGGCCAGTCTCCAGGGAGGTAAAGGAAGTCCAAATAAATGAGAGCCACAGGGGCAGCAGGTGGGGGCTGATTGAAGGTACAAGTTAAGGATTAGGGAGTTCTGCTGGGATTATGCATTGCAGATGGCAGACTAAAACACATGTCCTCTGGACCAATTATGAGCAAAGATGACAAGTTAAGACATCAAATGTAGAACCAGAAAATTAATTATAAATTAATAAATCTGTTAACAGAAACAGTTATAGTGAGTAAGTATAGAAACAATATGCCCCAATTAGAACAAAATATCAAAGTAAGCTTTAGTTAGCCTCGTTTTATCAGACAAGAATGGAGGACATGAGAAGGAAAGAGACTACAGTGGAGGGTGTGGTAATATTGTGTTAAATGGTGAAAAGACAGCTCAAGCAAACAGGGACCAACCAGGTCAACTATAGATAAGAAGATTAAAAATAAAGTTGGAAATTTGAAAGAACAGAAAGGAATTTCACTCATCTGGAAGAAGTAAAGAAAATATTTTGTTTCTTTTTATAGTTAGTATGAAAAGCTAGAGAGTAAATAATCATTACTTTAAAAATATTGTGATTTATGTTTTGTCTTCCCAGTGTTGAGGATTGAACCTAGGATCTCATCCATACCAGTCAAGTTCTCTACCATTCGGCCACATTCTCAGCCAAGAATAATATACCTCTTACTATAAGGGGTTATAAAATAATGTACTTGAACTTGATCTTTAAACTATCACTTGCTTAAATCTGTGAGCTGAAGCAATTGGATAATTATTATCCTTAGTTGCTAAATAAAAACTCCCAAATAGATTGTATATGTGTTTTCTAGTACTGGAGATTGAATTTAGGGTCTTTGAACACGCTAGGGAAAATTTCTACTACTTGAGAGGCACCCACTATAACTAAAAAAGTCTCACTACGCTTTTATTAATTTTTTTTTTGGCCAGGGATAGCATTGAACTCATAAGCATACTTGAATAGTTCTGATTACAAATGGTAGGCCTGCCATATTGCCCAGCCTAGATATTTTTGAATTCCAAGAAAACAAGAAAATGATTTATTATTTATTTTGTTATTTAGTTATTTTTGGAAAACAGGTCTTCACTTGCTGGAATATTCTTAGTAACTTGATACAGATAGTGGTGGATATATTTCTGCTTTCTTGCTTGGCTTTGAAGTAGCTGGAATTAAAATAAAAATAATTTATTTATGTAGAAAATAGATAAAAATTATTATATTTAAGCTCATACAAAACATATACAAGGCATAAAATTCCGTTGTGTATATGTACCACATTTTCCTGATGCATTTGTTTACTGAGGGGCATCTGGGTTGGTTCCAAATTCTAGCTATGACAAATTGTGCTGCGATGAGCATTGTTGTGCGGTGGCTTTAGTGTGTTCTTTGTGGTCTTTTGGGTAGATGCCCAAAAGTGGGGCTGCTGGGTCATAGGTGAGCTCTATGTTTAGCCTTCTGAGGAATCTCCATACTGCTTTCCAGAGTGGCTGAACAAGTTTACATTCCCACCAGCAATGAAGTAGGGGTCCCTTTTGGAAGGACTTGGAAAAAATTATACTAAGTGAAGTGAGCCAGACCCAAAGAAACATGGACTCTATGGTCTCCCTCATAGGGAATAATTAGCACAGGTTTAGGCTAGTCACAGCAGAGGATCACAAGAGCCCAATAGCTATACCCTTATGAACACATAAGATGATACTAAGTGAAATGAACTCCATGTTATGGAAACGACTATTATATCACTGTTGTAATTACTTTCAACATGTCATGTGAAACCATAGCTTCTATTGTTGATGATCCTCTTGTATCCCCTTCCTGTGGTTGTACCTACACTATCTCTGTATCTTATCTGAGTACATTGGAAACCGTGTATACAGGTATTAGAACTAGGAAACTGTAAGGGAATACCAAAATTGAGAGACACAGGGTAAAAAAGACAAACGATTACAAAAGCAATACTTGCAAAACTGTTTAGTGTAAATCTACTGAACAACTCATGAGGGGAAAGGGAAAGGGAGAGGGGGAAGGGGGAATGAGGGGGAGAGATAACAAACAGTACAAGAAATGTATCCAATGCCTAAAGTATGAAACTGAAACCTCTCTGTATATCAGTTTGACAATTAAAAAAAACAACATATACAAGGGATGTGAAAACGAGTGCAGAGTTGAATTTTGGAGGAAGTTGACACTTCTACCTTTGGCTCTGTAATTATGATATTTACAAATAGGGTAAAATACAATTCTATAATAAAAATAATGGCTACATATACTATGGCAAATATTGTTATATTTGCATACATTTGGAAATATATAGTAATTTTACACTTATGACTTATAGTGTGTTTAATCTCATGCATACAGGCTGAAAACCATTGGCAGACAATTCTTTGTGGCCATATTGCCACACATGTGTGTGGTTAGGGGGTCAAGTTTGTATAGGTAACTGGTATGATAAACAGTCCTCTTGGTGAGATATAAGCATGGAATTGTCATACCGTTTCTCCATTTCAGCCCTTCCCAGTTAAATCAAATTTTCAGTCTTCTGAGAATTATCTAAAATTTATTCTATGACTTTCCAAGATACTTTAAAAGGATCAGTTCAGCACCATGCCAAGTCAGCACACTTGTTTTGGCGCGTGTGCTTGCCTATCAGTATTGCACAGTGGAAGTGCATGTGCTGGTTGTGCTCTTTCATTCTATTTTCATTCTATTCCCTCACTTTCTGGGTTTACCTTGTCCCTACCTGAGGGCCTGGGGAAAGAAGTGTGAAAAGGGAAAAATGGTTAAGGCTGCATTAAGATTTTCTTCCCTGGGATGAAAATATGAATGTTAAGTTTCACACACATTCCAGCTCTGTAGTGTATCCCGTATTCTCTTAGTGCTGTGATATTCTGTTCAAGATATCATTCTATTCTTCTATTCATGATATCATTCACATCCCTCAACCAAGGATGTCTTCTTGGGACTTGTTTCCTTTTATGGCAGTAGTGGAGTTTGAACTCAGGACCTCATGCTTGCTAGGCAGGTACATTACCACTAGATTCATGCCCCCAAACCATTTTTACTTTAGTTACTTTTCAGGAAGGATCTTGCACCTTAGCCTAGGGCTGGCCTCAAGCTGCAATCCTCCTACCTATGGCCTCCCATGTGTCCACCCATTCCTGATTAAGATGAAGTCACACTAACTTTTGACCAAACTGTTCTCACATTATGATCTTTCCAATCTCTGTCCTTCAAGTAGTTGGGATTATAGGAAACTACAGCTGGCCTCTGCAGAGAATTGCCTCCTGGGTAATGGCATGAGTATAAGCAACTCCAATTAAACCCTCTGACTGCTACGGTTCTCCATTTCCATTTTGTTAATAAGCAAGCACAGGAATAATCACATTTCTATTGCCTAAGGAGAAATAAAGTAAATGCAGATCCTACTTTTTGCCAGATGATAAAAAATTCAAAAGAATATTGTTTATTTGGCTTTGGTGGTAGCTGAAAGGATCAAATCATCTTCCTTCCTTTTTGCTCTTCAGGTAAGAGATGACTGCACTCACCACCCACTGTGGCTGCTTTCTTCAGTCAGAGCCCATGGTTGCCACCTGTTGGTAATCTGGACACTGTATAAATGTCACATCTATCTATCTCATCCTCCTAGGCTGCTTTTGCATATCTTTCTTTCTAACTCTTCTCAGTGGCTCCTTAGAGTACATCTTGTGTTTCCCATCTTAAACAACCTAAACAAATGCTAAAAGCAAACAATCTCTACTACTTCATACTATAAATATTTTATAAATATAGTATCCAAATGTAACTACACAGAGAAGAGAAAATCTTTTGGAATAAGAAAATTAAGACTAAAATATCAGCTCTGGAATATAAAAAAATCAATTAACATGAAATTCAATGAAACATAAGTACCCCATAAGTGGCTCATATTCAGCTTTTTCAAAAATCTGTTGGGTTACAGGCACTTGCTTCTTTCTGTACTTATAAAACAATAAAGGTGAGATAATTTAATTCTTTCTTCTTGTTGTTGTACTGGAGCTTGAGGGTTTTATATTCACTAGGTAGTTGCACTGATACCATGTCTCCCGTCTTTTTCTGGAAGGCCTTTTATTCTTTGCACAGGGCTGGTCTCCAACTGTAATTCTTCCACTTATGCTTCCTACCACCATACCAGTTTACTTGTTGAGAAAATGCCTTATATCCTTTATTTGTTGAGATAATAAGGTTTCACCTACCTAAGTATTTCTGCCTTCCAAGTAGCTGGGATTACAATATGCACCAACACACCCAGCTAATAATTTAATTCTTAATCTGGTATATGTGAGATATCATGCAACCATAAAAATTTTTTCCAGGAAGAGGAGGCCAGAGAAAACCTAAGTACACTCTGGTCTCCTTCTAATTCTCCTGCTGTAATATCAACGTCATCACAGATGGGTATCTAATATGTATTCTCCAGGAATGAAATTTGGCAACATAATAAAGAACAATAAAAGGGAAGTCAATATCAAAACAAAGTATGGAATGGCCTTAAACTGTCAGAGTGAGTATCAAAAATACATATATGATATTGGGCCCTTAAACCTCAAATATCTAAAAGAAAAATATATTTGCTAAATTTTAAATATTTGAGAAAATTTCATTTCACAATACTTTGGTTAGCAACTGAGGTTGTAGTTTAGTGATAAAGAACTTTCCTGGAATTCATCAGACCCTGAGTTCTTTTCCCAGCCCTGAAGAAACAGACAACATACACACACACACACACACACACACACACACACACACACACACTAAACAGAAAAATCCCTCCAAATCATTGGTTAATGAAAAAGGGTATTGCATGTACACTAGGATACTTGGATTTTAGATTTTTGCTAGTGATAGAGCACCAGTATAACTTGGGGTCTTCTTTCTAGCTCAATGGTTCAATTAAATATTTCTTGACAAATTAATTTATAGACAATGTCTTCATAAGTCAATATACTTAAGAAAAACTTATTATACTATGATGTGTCAGAAGCACTCTTCTAGGCATCACAGGGGGAGATGGTGAAATCAAGAGGTCCTAACTTTAGTGACAGAGAAGTCAAATGTCAGTGCAGTGAGAATCAAACAAATTTTATAACTGAGAATAATAAAATATATAGAAAAATACTAGGAGAATGTTTTTCCTACTTGAGGAAGAGGGATGACAGTGTAGAGTAGATGCTTCTATTAATTAGTAATTCTAGCTAAGAATCCATCTTAATGAGAAAGCTTGCACTTTAAAGGAAAAATGTAAAAAGCTATTTGCAGCTCTTTCTGTGGAGATAAAAAGAGAATATGAACTTTCATATTACCAGAAAAATGTTAGTATCTAGTGCAAATGAATATTCATTTCTTTGAAAAGATGTTGACTTAACAACTCTCTATGTCATTGACTCATTAACGCAATGCCAACAGAGTCAACATCAAAGTGGAGGTGCTCCTTCTGTTATTCAGCAGCTCATCAAGGGTCTCAGCTCTGCACTGTAATTGCACAGGGGGACACACAGCCTCTCCAAAGCCATGGATGGGGGTGGGAGGTGGCACTGACATGAGGAACTCAGGATGGCATGCCAAGATCTCTAAAATAATAGCAACTACCCTCAAACATCACTGTCTGTCTATGGTAAATGGTAATCATGACCATTACCATGGTGAATAATGATGACTAGCATTTGTAGTTACATATTGACATATAAGTTCTGCATTCACTTATATTTGTTCAATGTTCACCCTATATTCTTCTATATTCATCTACATTCAAATATATGATTGAATCTATATATTTGGAAATTCATAAATTTCAGAAAGAAAGTTAACTCTTTTGTAAATACTATTTAAGGCTCCATTTATGAGGCAAGTATGATTTAACTAGATATTATATATAAATAAATATTCTACTTTACACATATAGGTTGAGAGAGGTGACATTGTTCAAGACATATTCATAAACTGCTTTGTTAGATGGCAACTCCTTTGTACAACTACTTAAATAATAAAAAGAAAAGAATATTTGATTTTAACATATATTATTATATTTTAATATTACATAAGTAAATATTTAAGTATATTTAAAAATGAATCTCTTCCAGTTACAATGTAACTACATTATTGTTTTTCTACAATCATGCATAAACTACTTTTTATATTGCAAATTTTCCCAGAAGAAATATCTTAAGCAAAATATGTGAAGAGTTGTTGAATAAAGTGAATAATGATTTGTTAATCTGTGATACAGATTGTTTTTTTGTTTAAATCATCATACTTGTATGATCATTCAATATCAGGGTTTAAAAAGCCTTCATAAGCATCAACAGCTTCCCCTTTGCTGTTTGTGATGTGGGAAACTCACTGCATGAGCATACACTTGCTGTGGAGAAGAAGTAGTTCATAGTTTTCCCTCTCCTTCCATCTAAAGTAGAAGAATGGATATTGGCAGATTATCCTGTCTCCCATTCCTTCCTTCTAAAAAAGAAGAGAGCTGAAGCATTCTCCTGAGGCGAGCTGTCAGAAACAAAGACTTGACTACATTTCCCCAGAGTGACATGTGAGTAGAGGAAATGAGATGTGCTGAGAGCATAGCTCCTATGATGCTCAGAGACAGGGAACAGAAATGATATATGGACGTAGGAAGTAGGCGAGAGAGAATTCATTCATTCTAAGGATGAGAGTAATTTAGGAATTAAGAGGACTCTAGTGAGCATTGCCACAACCAACCTGGTTATGTTTTCAAAATACCAAGTAGTGTTTGTAGCAATCACTGTATCACAGTGCCACAATTATATACTTATTTGGTCACAATGAGGAAGTCAAGTGCTTAGCTTGCAGTAGGTGCTCTGTTGATGTTGGTAATTATCATTAATTTTTTCTTTTCCAAGAGACAAACATAAATGATTCAGGGAGAATCTCTGTGAAGACTCTTTCAAATACAATTATGTATCAAAAATCTACTATGTACAGCTTCAAAGTGAGAAGCACAGGGCTAAATCAGGTCCCTCTCTCATCCCCGCATTTTTTTGTTTGGGGATAGGTTTTTTTCATACTCAATGTTATACTGTGGGCATATTTTCTTTTCCA
Organism: Perognathus longimembris pacificus; assembly: GCF_023159225.1. Classification (NCBI taxonomy): domain Eukaryota; kingdom Metazoa; phylum Chordata; class Mammalia; order Rodentia; family Heteromyidae; genus Perognathus; species Perognathus longimembris. Next base: position 130,289,717 of record NC_063162.1, on the reverse strand, counting down.
TAAAATACTCAAGTATCATAATGAAAAATCTCTACTATTTTAGCTTATGAATGGCCCACAACATAATTCATGACTTTAGAGCTTGGTGGCTCCTGACTGTAATACTACCTACTCAGAAGGCTGAGTTTTTAGGATAGCCATTCAACCAAAGCCTGACTAGGCTGCCAAATCCAAAGGACTCTTAATTCCAATTACCAGCAAAAAGATGGAAGTGGAGGCATACCTCAAGTGGTGGAGTGCCAGGCATGAGCACAAAAGTTGAGCTAGAAGGTGAGACCCTAAGTTCAAGCCCCAATGCTTGCACTAGCACACACACACACACACACCACCCCACACCCCACAACCCATACACACATGCACACATGCACACAATACATATATTCACTAATCCCCTGCAACTGGACCTGAAGATTCTACTAAAGTCCTCTGTTGGAGGATACTGCAGATCAAATAATACAAGATACACCCATAAATACTAGCTGTTGTGATTATTGAAAGCATAAAGCTTTTATAGACAGTATTAAGTCCTCTGATGGAAATATTGTATAATTTAAATATCCACAAGTAAAATAATTCTAATTTTGTAATCATTGCTACAAGGTATTGCTTTTACCAAATGAAATCTACTTTACAACTAGAAACTGCATTTCCACTTATATATATATATATGTATATATGTGTTTGTGTGTATATATATGCATATATATGATTTTTTTTCCTGTCCTGAGGTGTGAACTCAGAGCCTGAGCACTGTCCCTAGCTTCCTTTTGCTCAAGGCTAGACCTCTTCCACTTGAGCCACAGCATCATTTCTGGCTTTTCCAATGTATGTGGTACAAAGGAATCAAACCCAGCGCTTCATGCATGCTAGGCAAGCACTCTACAACTAAGCCACATTTCCATCCCACTGTTTCATACATTTTGATGTTAAATAAAACCAATTTATATCTTATTGTGTGTCTGGGTCATACACTGGGTATTGTGTGTGTTATGGGTCATACACTTAGCAAGACTCTGACAGATTTAAACATGAAAAATACCATCACTTTCTCTAATCTGATTATTATTTAGTGATAGAAATTGGTTTATCAAGGAGTAATTTTAACAGATTTCAATTTTTAAAAAGCATTTTTTCTCAAAAAACAGGTGAAAATGATTTAGAAGAAAGGTAGCTCAAAAAAACTCCAGAAAGAAAAGAACCTGCACACCGTTTTATGAAAATAAGATAAGGAATTCACTCATTAACAGAATTCAGGTTCAGGAAGACTATTTAAGGCAGATGAAAGAATAGGAGAAAAATAATTTCTATGTGAATGGGCAGAGCATTTTGGGGGCTAAACATTAAGTGCTATATACATTTAAGCCTGGGTAGGAAGGAGAAGTCTGCCAAAGCTTTGTGGTCAGTCTCAAGACTGTGGCTGTCTAGACGTGAGAGGACTAGAGCTTACTAACACCTGCAGTGAGGGGACAGAGGTGGGGTGACCAAGGCATATTTGGTAGAGGCAGAAGCAGTAAGACTTTAGTAGAGATTTATATGAAAAGAAGAGTGAAAGCAGTAAAGATATCCCTGATTCTTTCATCTTTATGATGTCATGACTAAGAAAAGGACAGTGGGTGTTGCTACGGTAGCTGATGCAGTCCTCCTTTGTTATGTGGAGGTTGGAAAAGTATTTGTGGAAAATTTTGGTGAATACATCTGAAAGACAATCAAGGGGTTGGTGTTCACAGTGGTCAAAGTTCAGTGAGCCAGCAATCACCCCACAGAACAATGCTAGTGGAAACTGAGTCTCTCTCCTCAACTCCAGACATTATTCCCTCATCTAATTCCAAATACAAGAATTTTTAAATATCACATTTTGATATCTGTGATATTAAAATCTTAGAATTTCTTTTCTTGCCCTTTATGTCCCTTACTACTTGAGGATAACCATACAGGAAATGAAGATAATGAAAAATTATGTGAAACTATAAGAATTTGTAACATTCATTAAAGTACATAAAACTTCAGTGCCACAAACTATGCTATAAAATGGCCTTTACTTTTCCCTGTAGGGTGCTAACCTCTGTGCTGAAAGCTCTGTTTGTTGGTAGTTTATTTCAGAAAAGTCATCTTACAGCCTAAGGCTAGCTCAACCTTTTTCATTTCCGCCAAAACAACCCATTCTTGCTTGGCTGTAAAGTTAGAGAATGAAATAAAGGCTGCTTTGATTGGATATGGTTTTACATTTGTTTCTTACGTGGTTGTATGCTAAAAAGGGAAATGTTATTCACTGACTGTTTTGAACTTGAATGTGTTCTTTGATGTGAAAAGTATATTATGAATCAATTTTAATTAAAAGTTGAAGTGGTACATATGAGAAAAAATAGGATTTATAGCCAGAAAATATAGCTTACAATTCCATCTACTCCCTTTGTTGCCTGTGTGACTGTGTATTTTAGTTGCTTAGCATCAACAGTCTACTTTTAAAAATATAAATTATAATAAATTTTCCCACCAAATTCATTGCTCAACAGGGTCTATTTGACTGATCTAGTTGGCTAAGTGTATCCCTTTCCCCCCCTCTCTGTTCTATCGGCATCCTCTTCAAGCCGCACATCTAGTTGAAGGGGACAACCACACCCAATAAAGGAGGAACATCATTTGGTCAAGGGTATATGATTAGCTTCACTCTGCTGCTAGAACTTCCAAACAACCTCTCAAAAAAGCTGAGAGTAGTGGTAAATACCTATATTCCCAGCTACATAGGAAATTGCTGGAAGAAGGATCTTGTGTCTCCAAAACACAAGAATCTACCCAAAGAATAAGGGAAGCAAAAAGGGAAGCATGGCCCAAATGGTATAGCATCTAGCTAGTGAAGTGGGGTCTTGAATTCAAGCCTAGTAGTAGAAAAATACAAGGAAAGGAAATTAACAAATATGATGACAAAATTTCACAGTAGAGATTTTGATAATAAAAATAAATTTTGAGGAACTTTTTTTCATACTGTGAGCTGCTGGAGAAGGGCCCTTGACCGTTTTTCTCATTCATATATATATATGATATACCCACAGTGTGGTGCGAAAGTGTTAGGCCAATCCTCCATGTAGCCGGATAGCCTGTAGGCTTTCTTCCAGAGCAGGTGCAAGGCTTGCTTTCTACCTATGAATCCTAAAAGAAATAGCACTGTTGAGTGGATCTGAAAAACAGGCAGAGTCTCCACATAGCAACTGAACAGAAGATGGAGAAGGCAGAGGGAGTCAGAGTTGAGGATTCTTGGGGAGTCCTCACTCCTAAAAGCCTAGCTTCGGAGACAGGCTAAGAGCTATTAAGAGCTTGTTGCCTAGCAACATGAGACCAGCTAATAAAGGAGAGTTAGAGGCTTTTCTTTTTACCAGACTGCAGGTAATTTTTCTGAGGGAGTCTGGAAATTGTGTTCTATCTTTTTCTTTTTCTTTGAGTTTAATATATGCTCTGCATGTCAATTAGATGACAGAATTTCATGAGTTTTTCCTGATGCAGAGTGATATCTTTCACGGGGGTCTATTCCTTCAAATCCGATACTACATTTATAACACAGAGCTCTGAGGAAGTTGGTAAGCACCACTTAATGCAAAGTAGCAGAAATGGACACATACATTTCTGAAATAACAAGTCAGGTCAATGTGACAGTGGTAGATGAAACATCAGCTGAACTTCTTTAAAGAAATAACATTCTATAGAGTGACAGAATCCTAAATGGAAACACTGATAATTCCTTCTATTGTCATGTAGCTAACCAAGTTGCTGAGAGCCAGATTAGGAGAACTGCTATGAAAGACACAGTCAGCTGTCTCCTTCCCTTCGATCTACTCAAATGTTGTCCATCGTCTAGTACTGGTCAGCAAAACTGATACTAGTGCAAAATACATGGGGAAATTGTGAGCAATCATTGGAAAGCATTTTGTTTTGTAAATTTCTCATGTAATTTATATCTGTCAAATGCAATATATTTTTAAATAGGGGCTTAATTTTGAAGCCTTTTAAAAATTATTAGCATTAAGTAGTTGTTAAAAGGGAATAGTAATTCTGCATGTCAGTCTGTGAGAAAAAGGTATCTTGATCAGTGCCACTCCTTCCATCATCTTTCCCAATGTCATCTTATCCCCTCAATTTACTTACTTTCAGTTACACACACACACACACACACACACACACACACACACATTATTATGGCTGCATTTGCCCAACTTCCTCTCTCTCTACTTGTCTTTATTAAAACAATTCACTTCTATTGAATTCTATTAAAAGTGCTGGCCCAGGATGAACTGGGAATTAAAAATAAAGGAAAAACTAGTCCTTTGGTGTAGACCATTTGAGAAGCACTGCTGTAGACCAGATGTTAATAAACTTTTCTATAGCGATCCAGATACTAAATATTTTGATTTGTGGGTGATAAAAGTTTCAGTTACAACTAGCACCTCAGCTTCCAAAGTGTAAAATCAACTGTAGATGATGCAGGCATGAGTAAACATGGTTGTATTCCATTAAATCTTTGTTTACCAAAATAAGGGACAACCTTTTTTCTAGTCCAAAACTTCCCAAACACCACTGAGCATATTTCATGAAGGTTCTGATTAAACAGCTGTGGGGCAGCCAGTGAGTTGCTCCATCACTAAAAATTCCTTAGATGCTGTTGCTTCTGGTTTAAGTATTAATATTGATGGAGCATTTGATAGTAAAACCCCAAAGGCAGGGTCAGTGTCTGCACTGCTATTCCTATCAGAGTAATTATGGGGGAAGCTTCTCATTCTTCAACCACAGTAGGTTTTCTCCCCTGAAAAACAGAGATGATAATTTCTACCTTATTTAATTTCTGAAAATTTCAGTAAAAATATGCATGCGATAAAACATTATTAAGAATGAGCAAAGGAGCTAGGTGCCAGTGGCTCACGTCATTATTGCTCAGGGAGCTGTGACGAAGAGGATTGTGGTTCAAAGTCCATTCCAGCAAAAAAAAAAATAAAAAACAAAAAACCTGTGAGACTCCATCTCCAATTAACAAGCAAAACTTCAGTTAGAGTTGTGGCTCAAGAGTTCTAGCCAAGCAAAAAAAGCAAGTGTGAGGCCCTGAATTCCTCAGTCCTAGGGACTAAAACAGAGAATACACAAATAATGCTAATAGGTGTTATGTAGATACAGGGTTTTCTATTAGCCCAGATTTTCTTTAAATTACTTCCATTGAACACATGTGAGGACAAGTGCACGGGCTCCCTTTCATTTCCACACTATGGTGGTTGTTTTTATTTGAATTGCCTACTCCTAGATATATGACTCTGTGCTGAATTAGCAGCTGGAAGTACTTTGCTTGAGTCCACACCACAGAGGTGGCAAAGAGAGCATATCAAAAAGTACTGTGCAGGGGCTGAGAATATGGCCTAGTGGCAAGAATGCTTGCCTCCTATACATGAAGCCCTGGGTTCGATTCCCCAGCACCACATATATAGAAAATGGCCGGAAGTGGCAGTGTGGCTCAAGTGGTAGAGTTCTAGCCTTGAGCAAAAAGAAGCCAGGGACAGTGCTCAGGCCCTGAGTCCAAGGCCCAGGACTGGCAAAAAAAAAAAAAAAAAAAGTACTATGAAAATATGCCTTGCCAATCCTTTTAATACTGGTATTAAAAAAACTTGTGAAAATGAGTATGGTTCCACAGAGCCACAGTTAAAAGACCACATATCTGAAAAACATATATTGCAATGAACCAGCCAGTACAGCAGCCTCAGCTCTTTAGTTTTACAACATCTTGTGGAGTTTCTCTTAGACTATAACCAGGTTGCTCTGGAAAACTTGGTAATTTTTATGTCAGATAAACGCAGTGCCCTAGGCAATGGCTTCATTGCCTTAATTTGTACTTTTTAAGATTTAGTGCCTTAAGAACAGTTGGAGGTTGAACAATTCAACCTTAGGAGAAGAAATGAGATCTAGAGAAAGAAATTTGTTCACACATAGGGAGAAAGTGGTGAGCACAGACAGAAGCAAAGATCAAAAAGATGTTAGCACAAGCCCCAGAATTCCTAGAGCTACCAGAAGATGGGAGATGTGTGGAAGAGTTTCCATACCACAGTCCTGCTAGCAATGTGAGGTCAGGCAGGATTCTGCCTCGACAATTGTGGGAGAATAAATTTTGGTTGTTGTGAGACATTAAATTTTCAGTACTTAGCAAAAACAAACCCTAGAGAACTAACACAAGAATGAATCAATTTTTAAGATGGAGAGTTTTCCTATCACTCAGAAAAAATAACAGGAAGAATGAAAAATGTACTGATAAATGTAAAACTACAAAGGCTTTTACGTGAAATTTAGAGTTGATAAATGAGCTTAATCAACACTAAAGCCTGGAGAAGTTGTATGAGGTAACTGCCAGGGGTATTAAAGGATTCCAACAGGTGAGACACTGTTTCTGCCTCTGAAGGAAATGGAAAAACAATGTTCAAGGACTCTCTTCCTCAAGACACACTTCTTACTTCCACACCTTCTCCTTTCATTATTCTTTCATCTTTTGTCTCTCTTCACCCATGATCTCATAACCTTGAAAAGAGTCTCTTGCTTTGCAGTAGCTTTAATATGATAACCAAATTTATGCTTACTGAGTAAAAGACAGCCAACAGTTTCCTATAATATATTCCCAAGACCCTTCTTACCTTGAGAACTGGCTTTCCCTGTGGAGTATAGGCAAAAAGAATTTCAGCTAGACTCACTGGACTTCAACTATCTATGTTGATTCCTGTTTCTCAAAATAAATCTGTGAATGTACTAGATCGTTGATTTCTTTTCCTAATGAAACACCTGATTCTTGAATGCATTTTGAAAACCGGGGTGAGGGTGGGGGGTGATAAAGGAGGAAATCTAGTGACTAGTGACAGCATCTAGCTTGTGCCTTGTGTAACTATTTAATCTTAAAGGAAAACAAGTGAACAACAAAAATCCCCCAACAACAACAAACAAAACAGGCCTCAGACCTTCCAGGCACCCAGGGCCCTCACAAAGCTGCTATGCAGAGTGAGAGGAAAATCTCTGAGGGAAAGAAAAACAGAGAATTACATCCTGGGGCCTGCAGGAAATGCAGGAAAGGAAATCATTTGTGTTTCCTAGCAGCACAAAGTCAATGTGCTTCAGCATTTTTGTTGCTATCTTTTGAAAATACTGACTCTCGAGAAGAGTCTGAAAAATAAATAAGGAGAAAGAACCCATTGAAGGCTAACAGGATCCAACTTCTGAACCTTAACAAAAAATAAATCATAACAAAACTTGTATGCTCACAAAATTCTGTGTCTTTTCGGAGATTAATTAAATAACAAATGCTGATTCTGGGAGTCAAATTATAAAATGAGGATATTGTAATCCGGGGCCCTGGTGTTAGGAACCAATATGTGCCTGTTGCTCATTGATAACTGAGAAGTAATAGGGTGAAAACACAGCTCTACTTGCATGTTGTCATAGTCAGGAGAAATATGACTTTAAAGTAGTCATCATAATCTATCATCATGTAAACACTTATGAACAACAGATCTCAAACCATGTGGTTCTCGCTCTCTGGGTGTTCCAGTCTTCTATGGTTTTTTTTCCTTCTTATGTTCATTTGATTTTTCTTTCTTTCTTTTTGTCGTAAAGGTACAGAGGGGTTATAGTTACATATGTCAGGTAATGAGTACATTTTCCTTTTTAACAGTGTCACCTCTTCCCTCATTGTCTTCCAGTTTTCCCCTCCCATCTCTACCTACACGTTGTGTAGTTCCACACAGTGCGTAATGAGTATCACTTCTGTATTTGTTCACCCTTTGTCCCTCCATTTCCGTGCTCTCCATTACCCCCCCCCCAAGAGATAAACTTACATATAAGACAAAAGGTACAGAAATAAAAGTAGCAACCAAGGAATGGGGGTGGGGGGAAAGCAAAACAACAAGAAACCTCTTGTTTCAATTTCTTGGAGTTCATTTTGATAAACATCATTTTATATGACCACATGTATATACACACAAACATTTTGCATGAAATGTTCTTTCGAGATAGATGCAAAACTATTCCAGTAGCAGGGTTTGATTATCCTTTTAGTCAGAATCTAGGATCCTTGATCAGGATCTGCCATATCATAAGTGGTGGCACTAATTTGAAACTTCGAATTTCTCAGATTCAGTACAGAAAGGTGAAATGCTTGTACAGTATTTGTAGTGCAAATACTGATCTCAGAACTCAGGCACCATTAACTTTATCAATTAAGAAGTATTTCAAACATCTCCTGTGCAATTAGAATCACCTCTAGGAAGATTTAGATATGGAGTATTGAAACTTACAGAAGCTGCCTCCGGACTCTAACTTGAGGCTTTCAAATATTAACAAAGCATCTTTGCCACATGCATAGTGGATTAGAATATTGAAAACACTTGCTAGCACATTTCCCATTCTCGGGGTGTATGTAAAGTTAGTATAAGCATGTATTTTTATATTGTTTAAATGTGTAATCTAATATTTCTTCTTTCTCCATCAATCTGATCATTGTCCTTTAAATTATGAAATCATTATTTATAGCAAAGAAAGTAATAATACCTTTCAACATGTCCTTTTGGGAGGAGACAGACGTAGAAACCATTTTTTTAAAATATGGTTTTAAATGCAGCGATAAGGTATCACAAGAAGTGGTCACTGCTATGTCTCTCCAACTAATATCCATTTTCTCAAACTCATTGGGCTCAGATACCAGTTCCAAGCCTAAAAATCTGCACAATTGAAAAACTGCCAATGTTTTGGAATGGGTTATATTTGAAGTTACTCATTAATGCCAGTGAAACAACCAAGTGACTGATACGGAAGCCAGAAAAGTAATTAGTTCACAGTGAAAAGTACAACTGCCATGTGAACCTGCTATTAACGTACTCTTGTTTTCTCCCATGGATAAACTGCTGAAGAAAACCAAAGGCTAAGATTCCATTTGACCATGAGGGACCTGATTCTAAGGCCTAAATGGTTTATGTCATTGGGCTTTTCTAGGCTGGTGGGTTTCATTATAGATACATACCTCCCAAGGGGACTATCCTCTCATTGACCTGACAGGTAACCTCCTGTCCCAGCCCCATTGAACTTGTATGGACCCTGACAATCACTCTTTGAAAGTCTCACCCTTTCTATGTCGGGATGGCTAAGAACCAATTAGAAATAATTAGAAATAATTTCTCTCTTTGGGGATAAAAATTAAGATGAACTCTGATGGTTCTTGGGGCCCAGTGACTTTTTTATGTGTGCTCTGTATCAGTATTCAGGTTGAATTTACATAGTAATTTTATTTCTGAAAGTTGAGGGAGGTATTGCAAGTCCTTCTTGTAACCCCACATACTGCTTACAGTTGGTAATTCTTCTTTGACTCAAAAGGAAAGCACAAATGTTTTGCCTGGGATAGCAACTTGTCTGGGAGCCAGTATCTATGAGTAAAATTAGTGAGTGATAACTGTGCCTATTAGTTCTGCAGAGTTAAAAAAAAAAAAGTGGTGCATGAAAGGCAACCTGAGAATACCATCCCTGGCATGGATCCCATGTACTCAGTCTACACTTGCCATTCTGACTCAGTTTCCTTGCTGTTAGAAGGGAGGGATCACACCCAGTAACTTCCTGTGGACTAAGCAGTGAATCACAGGGAAGAATCTAGGGAACCCAAAACAGTATGAAATGACTGGAACAGCCTCAGTACCGACCTGCAGGTACATCCACTGCTTCATCCTACTTCCTCAATCCCCAGCATTGAGCTTGTCCTCCTCCTCCCTCAACAAAAGTGCACAGAAGGCAGCACAGCATGGTGTCAAGGGAAAGAGATAAAAGAGCAAAAAGAACTGGGGGAAGGAGCTTTAGAAATTAATTAGGAATGGAGAGTAAATAGTTTCATTAAACCTCAGAGCTGTAACTAACCTACTTTGGAAGTTTATGCATGCATTTCAAAAACAAAATTTCTGTTCAGTCAGTTTTATTCCGCCATGCTCTGATCATTTGCTTGGGCTTTGAATTATGGCATTCCCTCTAGAGGCTTTAGCTTATTTGAATACATTTTTCAAAAAGTATCATGATAGTTTGTTCTTTGCTTTACTTTGTTTCTGCAAAGAACCATATCTCTACAAAAAAAAGAAACAAGTTTTATTGTTTTGTTTTTGTAGCCCTGTTTGTTTTAATATGCTCTTTCATCTTTATTAAGATCATACTTGTACAAGTTGTCTTTTCTTTTTAGAGTAAGTGTGGTTATTTTGGAGACTACTTGTGGTTACATGAATATAAGCATTAAAAGCATTCATATAAGTATCTGAATTACTACAGAAAATAAAAGTAACTACATTCACTATAATTTCAGTTAAGCCAGAGGGAGGTCTTAAAATGTACATATTACTAGTTTCCTATCTTAAAACTGAAGTGGTCCAAAATAGATACTGCTCTTCATCTTAGCTTTCCAGCCTCCCTTTCAGTGTCTTTCACCTGGTCCCTTCCTGTTCTCAAATCACACTGAAAACTTGCATTCTAATGAATGTGATACCCTTGTTATCTCCTCCTGGTATCTGATGTTTCCCTGACCTAGACTTCTATTTCCCCCTCATACCACCACCTTTTTCTCTGGTTAAACATTACTTATTTGTTTTATCATTGTAGGGTTCTACCAATCCTGGATTCACCAATCAGGTCAGATTGCACTTACCAGTAGATTCCAGCTTCCAAAATATTTGTTGAATGTAAGAAAATGAAACAGTTCATTAATTCCTTGTTAAATGTACAGGACTAGAAGTTTCTGCTCATTCCTCCAGACTTCACAGACATCTTTTTTTTTTTTTTTTAATTTAACAGTCTAAGATTTGAGTACCAATAATTTCCTTCTAAAGTTTTGAACCTCTTTCTGCTCGGTATCATTTAAACTATGGTCATAATTCAGGCCTGATAAACTAAAATATAATGGAATCCAAACATAGGTTTTAAGATTTCATTCATCCATTCACTCATCAACTGTTTATGGCCCTAGAGAATCCAATAATTCCATGGGGAATTTTTTTAGAACAGTAAGCCATCAAGAAATTTGCAGATGTTCATCGTTGCTAGAAAAAGTTATGTTGTGATGGATTATCATTTTTAAGAGAGCTCTTCTATATTCTAAAATGTGAATCTTGATCTATGTGTTAAAAAGTCACATCTTTTCTGAGCTATCATGATACAGCTAGTAGTTGAAACCCATTTTCTTTTGATTATGATTTAAAGTTGTTATATTTCATGTTTTCTTCATAATTTGTGTCATCTAAAAGCTCATTCAAAATTAAATTACTATATTTCTTTGATTCTAAGATATCATTTTGGATAGAGAGCAGAAAATACTATCCCCTTTAATGAACACATTGAGTGTAAGGCATTTCACAATTCTAGGACATTAAATGCATAAAAATGTACATTTTGAGATCAAAAGGAGAGCAAGTATTTTCGTTCTTCCTGCCAGAAATCAAGTTTGATTATGTGGTCCTTGCAGCACAAGTATATTCCTCATTTTCTTTCCCATTTACATGTGTTGTGCAGACGTAGAAAAATTCTCAGAATGTTTCTAAAGGCCACTAAGTAAGTGAAAGGCCTGATTTCTCCACTGTGATTCTGCATTGATTCCAATTTTCTCCTGTATAGCTCCCACCTCTTCTTGGTTGAGCACTACAGCTTTGGAAATTTTCTGGCAGCTGATCACTATGAAATATTTTAGTAATCTCTTATTTTCATACAGAGGTGAGTCACAGACCAGGCAGCATTCCAGGAGCAAACAAAAATATCACTTTTGGCTTCATGTTATTATTTAATCACCATGTTTGTCTAAGGTTTCACTTATTCTCATTAATGCTGTGCATGTTGTGATCAGTTAAATAGATTAGTGCTTTTAACAATACTTTTGTCTAACATTTTTCAAGCACTGTTTGTTATCAGAATCTTGTGATGCTAAGAAAAATGTTGATTCCTGGACCCATATATTCAAGTATCAAAATCTAAGCCCTGGAATATGTATTTATTAGTAGTCCAGGAGGCCTGTGCACATTGAAATTTGAGTTCTGTATGGCAAGTACTCAGATGCTAGACCATCTGAGGCTAAGTTTCCTTTAAGAGAAGTGTAATCTCAGACAATTTAGGTAAACTATTGGTATTCAGTTCTCTCCTCAATGAGATACAATGTTAGTGCACAACACTTAGAGAAGTTCTTGGCACAAAATAAACAAAACATACATGAGTGAATATATGGACAACACTGAAAAAGAACAGATACATTGTCAGTGAGTATATACTCTGTGTTAGGCACTGGTCATAGTTTGCAAGTGCTTCTGTTATATTGGAGGGATTTCAGGCAATTACACATGTACCCAGCAGAAATACATATTGAGATCTTTAATAAAGACTTCTTGGTTCCTTCTCTCAGTACTAGAGGGAAGGTTATATGGTCTTATCCCTTTAATAAAAGATGAAACAGAGCCATAGAGAGTTTAAGCAACTTGGCCAATATTGGACAGTCACTAAAGTGAAGAGTTGTTAGTAAATATGACCAGCCAGGTTCCACTATAAGGTCATTTAGCTTTGTTGTCATGACAGGCGTGTTCCAGAAAATAAATATTCCACCCTTCAAAGCTGTGTCGATTTTAAAATTAGCATCCATTTAGAACTCAGAGAAGAACTGTCGTACAAAAGATTCAAATTTAGTAAGTGGGTACAATGGGATGACAGATTCCATCACCGGTATGAGACTTGGGGGGTAGGGAGGTTACTGCTCCCCTGGGGATTTAGTATAGATGGTATATTCATTCAGTGGAAATTCTCAACAATTGTTAGTAGAAGCAGGTTTAATCCACAGTTTAATGTTGTTTAAACTCCAGCAACTGAAAGATCAAACTCTTACTGGTGCCAAATAAGTAAATTCAACCCCTTAATTCTATAATCCTTGTCACCTGCTTAACAAGCTGATCAGCAGGCTTTGGGGGTTGGGCTGGACTTCATGTTCTTTCCCACTGAAAGGAGAAAGTTATGAAGGTGTGGTAACTATGAATAGTACCTTTTATTTACATGAAACCTCTCAAAGGTGTCGACAGACTTTTACTCATATTCTCTCCCTTTGAGTTTTTGAACATGTAGTTGTGAGGATGACTAAGAATCAACAAGGGGATTGAGCAAACCTAACTTCTATGACGACATCTGTTCACAAGTCAAGTGGATTTTGCAATTTTATGGAAAAGAGATTGTGCAGAAATTTACCCCCTTTGCTTCCAAACAGAATACACACACACACACACACACACACACACACACAAACACACACATACTCTCTCTCTCTCTCTCTCTCACACACACACCTTTGAAATAATTTGATAAGAAGAAAGGGAAGAACTTTCTTTAGTGAAATTTTTGGAGTAAGGAGTTTGATTAGGAAGATGTTGAAAAATTAATTTGTAGGAAGGATACACAAAGAGTTCTATTTCTATTTGTTGTTTGTAGAAGAACTAAGAAGCATATTTAAAGTCTTTCTTTTAGTGTGGTTGCATTAAGTACTTAAAAATAAACAAGTTGATTTTGCAAGAAGTTATGAAGACTTCCAGACGAGATCTACATAAATGATATTTTCCCCATAAATTCCATGTTTTCTATTTAAGTTTAATGTGAGTAAAATGTCTTCATATTGTTCTGGAAATTTGCATGCTTTTATCTCACAAAGTGTAGATGTAAAAATATAGTGGTAACTTGTTTGAACTCAGGGCTCTAGCCTCCAAAAATCAACAGTCCAACATAATTTTAAATGGTTCAAATCTATGTTGCTGCACTTAAAACAATACTGTTTCGCTGTTGCCTCTATGTTTACTTGTATCTTGATTGTTCTACCCATAGAGACAGCAGATTGCAGGCAGTACCTTTGATTCCAGCTCCCACTTCAACATTCCACTATCTGGGTCTCAAGTGTTGGCATGTGGAGCAAAGTTTCTCCAAACTTTCAAAGTTTTAAAGATAATTTCCAGAATTTTAGATTTTCTTTAAAGTCAGGTCATCTGATTTTTTAATTCATTCTATTTTAGACATTGGATGAGCAAATAAAACACATTTGCATGCTGGGAAAAGTCTACTGTATTACATCTGGTTTAATCTTAGTGTAATTTATTCAAGATGAACTTTTTTATATAAATAGCAAACATTGCCTTTACTGTTAAACATGCTCCTCCTTTACAACTGTACTGACTTAAAGAAAATTCCACAAATCAAAACCATACAATTCTTCAAGACTCCTAAGTGTTACTGTTGAGACTAAATTTCTTTAATGGTATGTTAGAGTATTTAATGGTTTGTTAGAAGACACCAGTAGAAACTAAAATAGAGGAAGGGTATAGGAGAAAATTCAATAATGAGTAAAAGTTGTCATGAGCAGAGGAAGGGAAGGCATTTCAGGTGGAAGAAAAAAGAATTGCAAGAAAGGAACGAACATGTTTATAATAGAGAATGGCATGTTGCTTCCTAACACTGGAAATTCACAACAATATTAATGGATGCTGACAATGAATTATAACTCTCTCTGTGTTGCAATTTATATGGAACTTGGTCATGAAATCATTTTCCTGAGGCTTCCTTTCATGAGCTATGTACCTCTTAGCTATGGCCCTTAATAATGCAATGGACAAACAATGCTCTTTAAGTGCTGGAACTATATCCAAATTAAAGGACCACCTTCACCTCCTAAAATCTTATGTTAGAAAAAGGTATCATTGTATCTCTGTCTTAACCAATTCCTTGACTCAATTTATGAACATGGCCACCCCACTCTCCTGAATTCAGATGCATCCAACTTAACATCTCATTCAAAAACTGTAAGTTAATTCAACAAAATTTCATTACAGACAATTGAAGGAATTAGAACACCTGTATAATGAGATTCCCCCCCCCCCCCCCCCAACATTTAAACTTGAAATATAAATGAATTGTGGTTCCTGGTCACTTTCTCTCTAACTAATATTGTAATATTATTTGTGATTAGAGCACTACTCTATGGAATCAATAATGTCCCAATGAAGGCGTCTTATTATAGTGAAGAAAAAAATAATATTGTGTCTCCTCTTATACCCAAATAATTGCAATTTGGGGATAATGCTATAAAGTACAGTAATGATATACAAAATTGTAAAGTTATATCTAATCAACAGCAGAGAAACTACTATCAGCTTTTAGTAATCAGGATGAAGGCACAAAAACCTTGAAACTGTTTCCAAATAGTCGTTTCACTAGTAAAGGAAACCTCTTTGGGTCAGGCTGTGTCAGCTCTTGGAAAGGCAATGAGTCATGAGGCAATGAGACATTCACACTTGTCCCCATTGAAGTCCTTCTCAGAATTAAGTAAAGTAAGGGCATTTGCCAAGTGAAGCACAAAATGTCCTTACACAAGAGTTGGAATAATGGTTGTTGATATGTTACCCTGTCTACCCTTGTTTCTGTCCACTTTCTCCTTTCCATGTGGTATTTTCCCCTACTGGTTCCATTTACATTCATTTGCTCTGCTAGTAAACTTGGGTTAATTCATCCTTCCCATAGCATAATAAATCCACTATAGACAGGGATCATATTGCTGTGCCTTGACTACCTATATGAATCTATGCCTAGTAGACAACCTGCCACATTAACTCTCCATATCTCAACAAACATTTGTTAATTTAATTTTAGCAAAAATACCTGTATCAGAAAGTTAATACATCGAAATATTAGCTAGGCTCTGATTGTACTCTTTTGCATCATTAAAGATTTTTTTTGTAATTATGGTTGTGAATTTGCACATTTATTTCAGTATATAATGATATAATATGAAGTTTATATACTAATAAATTTTGTACATATATGTATTTAATGTTCTATGTATTATTTAAGCTTTCTTATGGCCCTCAATCTCTACCAGGGGAGAGTTGATAAAAACAGAACCAATTTTTAAATAAAAAAATTAAGTAAATACATTGGGTGTTATGCAAGTGTAAGAAATGTATTAACTGTAATACGGAAGATTAAAGAGAGAACTTAAATAATGTAATTCCTTAGAAAGGCAAATCAAAGCTCAGCAAAAGAAAATACCAGGAAGCAGGAACTTGAAAGGGAAGGTTAGGGGCATGGGGAAAGTGATGGACAAATGAAGAGGAGAATACAGTAACAAAATGCAATGTATATCCCATAAAATTAAGAAGAGCAAGGGTGTGGGGTGGGTAGGGAAGAGATGGGTGAGAATGTTGATGAGGTGACAACATTGATCAAGATATATTGTATTCATAAATTAATTTGTTAAATGGCAGCTATTTTGTGCAAGTACTTAAAGATAATTGAAAAAAGAAAAAATGTGTACCTCTCATAGTTAACATTTGTGTGGGGGAAGCATTATATTGACACTTAGAATTTTTAAGAATATTGTATATTATTAATTACAGTCATTCTATTGTATAAGAGAGTGGTTAGATTTACTCTTTGTATCTAACTGAAATATTTTTCACCAGCATCTCCCCAACCATTGTAGGCCCTAGTAAACACCATGTTCTATCTACTTCTATGAGACAATCTTTTGGAGATTTTGCATATGAATGAGATTATTCAATGTTACTATTCCTTTTTCTGGAAGATAAATATTTCATCTTTCCTACTTCCTTCCCCAGGTTTGCTCTGGATAAAGAAGCTGAGGTTTATGTGGCTGCCTTTGAAGATAGAATCTCACATTGGTTGAGCGGTCTCTAAGTTATCACAGGCCCTGAGGCTGAAGTCTATGGTGGGAAACAATGCTAACGTTTCCACAATATATGGTTATCTCTGCTACCTTATTTTAGCTATGCCTTCTTTCTGGGAGCTTGGTTGCCATTTCCAGTCTGTACATTTACTTCAGACATCATTTATTTAGTCGCGATTTTTATATAATTTGTTTCTCTGCTGAAATAGCTTAGGGTTGCCCTAAGGAATGTGACTGGCCCTTGTGGATTTACTGTGAGGAAATTTCCTCCCAGACTCTAACAAGGAAGTTAGGATAACATCTTTCCCAATATCCTCCTCCTCACCCATTATTTTAAAACTAAACATCATTCTGTGCACTCTTGGACCTTGGAAGCAAAGAAAAGAGAAATGAGGCCTGACCATTTTTCTTATTTCATATTCTCTTTCCCTTTTTTATCCCAGGAATTGTACCTCCTTATTTATGTCAAAGATTTTCTGCAATGTTATCTCTTCTTTCTGGAGGTGATGATGGGAGAATATTATTGTTAACAGGGAGGAATAAAAGTATATTGATTTAATATTTTTCAATTACTGTATAAAATATTTATTTTACCCAAGGTAAAGATAAAACTTAAAGAACTTAAAGTAACTTTCTTACAAAATTGCAGGGCCTTAATTGCTGTAAAGCGTAATGATAATGCTGTATGGCTTGCAGCTTTTAGTGTTTTAATTCAAAGTTAACAGCTTTTTGTCTTTGCAACTTTTATCACCAGATATTGCTTCTTACCAAATTTAAAACATAATTTGATATTACTTCTCCAACCTAATATAATGTTCGTTACATGAGAGCAGAGCAATTTCCCTAATTAATTAATTTGACAAAAGAGTTTATATGTGAAAATGAATTAGTGATTGGGTGAAATTAAAATCTAAATTAGGGAAGCAATTCTTCCAGTTTTACCCCTCCTGGGGAGACATACTTCTGTTAAGTATTATTTGTGATATATTTAAAAAAATGGCACAGTACATTAACAAATATTATTCCATTTGGTTCAATACAGAGGAGAGAAACTATTTTCCCATTTTAAACCACTGACTGTGGAATTATGACCCAATGTTCATATTGTTCACAAAATTATTGACTTTAATTTTTTAATAGAAATATCCAAAAAATTAATATTCAGAAAGAAGTACAGGGCCAGGAGTTTGGCCTAGTGGTAGATAGCTTGCCTAGCATGCATGAAGCTCTAGGTTCAATTCCTCAGTACCACATACACAGAAGTGATGCTGTGGCTCAAGTGGTAGAGTACTAAACTTGAGCAAAAGAAGCCAGGGACAATGTTCAGGCCCTGAGTCTAAGCCCCAGGACTGGCAAAAAAAAAGAAAGAAAGAAAGAAAGAAAGAAAGAAAGAAAGAAAGAAAGAAAGAAAGAAAGAAAGAAAGAAAGAAAGAAAGAAAGAAAGAAAGAAAGAAAGAAAGAAAGAAAGAAAAAGAAAGAAAGAAAGAAAGACAAGCATATTTTTAAACGGATACAGCAAACACATAAAAAGCACATTTTCTCCTAGGTTGCCCAAGACAAGTGTTAGATAAGTCATAAATATAGTCATAGAAGAAGATGCCTTTGGCTATCACCTCCATGTCCAAGGACAGGCTAACTCTCTTTAAATTATTTCTGCATATCCTGATTTCAGATGTGCCACAGCACCCAGTCCCCTTCCTGAGATTCAATACCTAGCTTTCAGCTTTCTTGGTGATACACTAATGTCTGCCAAGGTCCTTCTGCCCCTGCTGCTCTCTGATTTTCTCTCTGCTGCCAAGGTGGATAATGGAGCCAAGACCTACCAGTGCCTGAAGTCTCAGGGACTTGGTTTGTAGCTTAGAATGTCTGTCATTTATCAGTATGGCCTACTCATTGGCACCAGTGCTACTGACCTTCTGGTCTCTAGCCACCATGGTACTTTTATTGAGGTCATCCCAGTAACCTACTAGGCTTTTGATGTCCTCTTTTAAATGTTAAACCTATGAGAGCTTAGCAAAGTGACAGACTGAAATTAGGTAACAGACTACGAGCACAGTGACCCTTTCCCTGTAAGTTTTATCTCATTATTTATTGTCCAAACCTACCTCAACACTTCTTCTTCTGTGTTAAATATGTTTCTAGTGATCTTTTTTTCTATTCTCTTCCTCAAAATAGCTTTTGTGAGCTGATCTAAGGTTTAAAGGAAAATCGCTGCTGTCTTTCTACTTGTATTTGCAACCAGCCTGCCAGGTATTACTTTTAGATATCCCATCACTTCCTAAATTTCAACAGGTTTGAGCCATCATCTCCCTTGATCTTGTTTTTGAGTTTCTTAGCTTCAACACAAGGAACCACATATAATACATATATCATATATATCATATAATACATACATTATATGATATATATTGCATATATAGTTACACACATATAGATATCTGTCTATCTGTCTTAAGCCCATTCACTTCTCACTTCTACTTTATTTCTAGGACATTCCCTCTTCTCAAAATTCTTCCAATGATCTCTTAATGGTTCTCTCCATGGTTTCTCTTGCCCCTCCCCACCTCCTACCAGACTTCTTTTGTGCAGCCAATACAATCCACTAGAATATGCAGGATGATAATTAATTCTTTACTTAACACCTTTAATTTTCTATTTTTTAGTTTTAGTCCCAACCTGATATAGTACCTTTCCTTCTTGAAAATGCCATATTTTCTCTCATTGGTGGGCTTTTCTGATTACTGTTTCATATACAAGGCTTACTCAATTTCTGTTGACAAAGTAATATTTTCTCAGAACAGAGTATATTAAAAACCTTGTGGCAGGCAGAGCCCCTGAATATATTTATCTTCAACCAAACAACTTTATCACATTAAAATCAGTCCCTGCCTTTTTTTTTTAAGAAAACGTGGAAACAATTGATATTTGTGTATGGAACTAGGAGATCAATTCTGAGGTACTTATAGGAGTGTTCAACTAATTGCCTCCCTTGGAAGACAAGGTGGTCCTCTTCTCTCTGAGAGCATCACCCTCTTGGACTTGACTAGCATCCAGAAGATACAGCCAATGCCAATGGCAGAATGACAAATATAGAGCAGTGAGGGAATCACTGGACACTCTGAGCCAGCCAAATCCCTCGAATCAAACCTGGCATTATGGGAGTGCCAGATGTTACTGTCAGATTGCTCCAACCTCCTTGACATGACCTATCTCTAGATGCCTCAATTTCAGATTTAAAGCCTGAGTAGTCTTTACAAGTTTGGGCAGTGCAAAGGAGAAAATAATTTTTGACTTGGCAAGGCTTGTGGCATGCAACCTACATAGAAACAGACTGAGAAACTTCATCATTCATAAGAGCATCTGGCTGCCATCTCCAGGCGGCTGGGAGGATGCCAACGTTGATAATTACGTTGGGCTTGCCCATGTTCCCTCCTCACTTCTATGTCATGACACACATTCTATTCTATGCGTTTATTTTTTGTAATACCATGCATGATTGCTAATAAATTCTACAGTCTACATAGAGGCTATACCATTTTATGCATATGCAATTCCACAACAAGTTCAGAACTGTGCTTGAAAATGACAAGCCATGAAGAAATTAGCTTACTAATTCCTACTCAGGAAAATTTAAAGTATCTTAACTTACATTTCCCTTGTAGCTTTTTGTTTAATTTCTATTTTTTGGTTCTTAATATTTAATATTCTTCTCTCCTTAAAAATAGTCATGTTGAGTATGACAAGAAATATATATGTATTCACTACCTTAAGTATGTAACTGTAACCCCTCTGTATATCATCTTGTCAATAAAAACAATAGTTGTTAGAATTCTAAGCTTCCATCAGAAAGAATGACATCACTCCATTCTTAAGGAAATGGAAAGATTTGGAAAAAATCATACTATGTGAAGTAAGCCAGACTCAAAGAAACACAGGTTGCATGGGTCCCCTCAGTTGTAATAATTGATACACATCTAGGATAGTCCTAGCAGAGGATCACAATAGTTCAATTGGTATGTACATATGACCATATAAACTGATGCTAATTGAAAGGAACTCCAAGATATGGAAACAAGAATGGGAGGATTCAAGCACTTGAAACAGAAATAGTATAGAAAGCAAAAGCAAATGAAATTTGCTTCTGTGTTCTTGGTACAACTAGGAACCCAGAGATAGGAACTGTTGTTAGACTTCTTAACAAGATCAATGGTGTGAAACTAAGGAAAAACTATAGACTTTTTCCTTGACACTAAGGTAAAAAGAAGAAAGTTAACTCTTTGTCTCTAATTGCACTATACAATTTTGAAAATCAGAGAAAAACAGACATCGTGTAATTTTTATAGTGTAATTTTCTTTGTCAATGGGAATGGATAAATGAGATAAAGACTATGATATAGTACATAGACATAAAAATGAGGGCTGGGGATATAGCCTAGTGGCAAGAGCGCCTGCCTCGGATACACGAGGCCCTAGGTTTGATTCCCCAGCACCACATATACAGAAAACGGCCAGAAGCGGCGCTGTGGCTCAAGAGGCAGAGTGCTAGCCTTGAGCGGGAAGAAGCCAGGGACAGTGCTCAGGCCCTGAGTCCAAGGCCCAGGACTGGCCAAAAAAAAAAAAAAAAAAAAAAATGAAATCATATTATTTGAAGGAATATAAATAGAATTAGAGACCAGTATGTTGATCGAGATTAAACCTAACTCAAAAAGCATAGTATCACATGATTTTGTTCACTTGTGAAAGCTATACATGAAACACATACATATTCATGACCATTGCATCTTCTATCTTACATCTGTCTATCATCTAAGCAAGCCTATCATATATGTACATGTATATTCATGTACTTGTCCATGAATATGTTCATTATATATACATATAAATATAGAACATAATTTTTACTATGGGACTGTTTAAGGGATGAGATGAGAGTGGAGTTGAAATACATTGCCACTATGTATGAAGATGGCTTAAAGAATTTCACTGGGGGGTTGGGGTAGTGAAAGTAATAGAGACAGTTATTCTGATTAAAATATAATACACTAATATCTGAAATATTATGATGGAATGCCCTTGTACAATTAATATGTACTTTAAAACTAAATGATAGGAAACTAAAATAGTATTTGTTAGAAAGAGAATAACAATCCAAAGGAGGGGGCTGGTAAATGAGAATTAATATGGCCAAAGTTTATCTGAATATATGAAAGCAGTACAATGCTGTTGAATTTTTTTATTTTTTTATTTAGTTACTTCCTTACATACTTAGCCAGTCCTGGGGCTTGAACTCTGAGCCTGGGCACTGTCCCGGAACTACTTTTTGCTCAAGTCCAGCATACTGTCACTTGAGCCACAGAGCCACTTCCAGCTTTTACTGTGATTAATTGAAGAAGAGTCTCATAGGATTCTGCCCAGGCTGACTTTAAACCACGATCCTCAGATCTCTGCCTCTTGAGTAGCAAGGATGACAATGTGAGTCACCATCTCCTGGTTGAGATTGGTTTTCTGCAGTGGGAAAGGGGACATGAAAGGACGAGAGAGATGGGATGAGTTTGATCAGTATACTGTGTAAAAATATATGGATATGTTAAAATAACCCTTCCTCCCTTTGCACAGGTAACATACATTGCATCTGGTGTTTTTAAAATGTAGAATGCCTTTTGTTTTATGCTCTACAAGAATAGTTTTTTGTATTATAGCTTTGCACAGGTAAAAACATTGCCAAAAATGTCATATCAAATGTGGCTACATAAGCTAGATATTGTTCTTGTCCAATAAAACTAACCAGGAGAGTTGAAGACAAAATTCCCATTTTCAAAGAAACAAATTAAAAGACCTTTTTAAGAGCATCTAAAATTATCTAGTTGGATGTAGAAGCCAAGAATAAGGAAATAGAAGATGAGGGGAGACTCTAGTAGCACATTTTGTGAAATACAAGGAAGAAGGTTTTCCTGAAGGTGAAGGGGTAACAGGTGCTTAAAAGCTGTGTTTACTAAGGTGCAATGGTGCCTTAGTTTGGCCCACAAATAAACAGAAAGTAAAATAAAGGTAGGCATACCAGCTAACATTTTGTATCTATGTTCTTTGCCCTGAGTCATTCTCCCCTGTAGTCACTTTCAATCATCTTGGTAATGGTCCACTTGCCAAGAGTCAGTAACTGTTATAACAAGTCCCTGCTTTAGCAATCCTGAGACAATAAGCTTCTAGACCACCTGCACCTGCATCCTGCCTCTTATAACCACTGAAACGCACCTGTTACCAGAAGTACTTAATTATTCATACATTTCCCCTACCTAACTTTGGATGTTATCATATGAGTAAAAATAAGCAAAATTGAGTCCATAGCTGACGCTACATACTAGTACAATTCCAGAAGATAAACAATTCCATGCGAACATATATAAAATACAAGAAAAGTTATAAAGATAATTGTTTTAGACCGTCAAGGTGCAGATGACCTCTAAAGCTATAATACAAAAAAACGATTTCTGTAAAGCATAAAACAAAAGGCATTCTTTTTTAAATCATTACTTATTTATTGTCAGTGAAGTACAGAGGGGTTACAGTTTCATACAAAAGGCCATGTGTACATTTCTTGTACTATTTGTTACCTCTTCTCTCATTCCCACATCACCCCTCCCTCTTTCCCTCTCTCCCCATGGTTTAAAGTGAATGGTTTTGCAAGTATTGCTTTTGGAGTCGTTTTTCTTTTTATCCTGTCTCTTGATTTTGATATTCCCTTTCCCTTCCCTAGTTCTAATACCAGTATATACAGTATCCAGGGTACTTAGATGAGATACAGTGATAGCTCGGGGACAACCACAGGAAGGGGATACAAGAGGATCATCAACAAAACAAACTACGGTTTCACATGGCATGTTGAAAGTAATTACAATAGTGATATAACACTTGTTTCCATAACATGGAGTTCATTTCACTTAGCATCATCTTATGTGTTCATAAGGGCATAGCTATTAGGCTCTTGTGATCCTCTGCTGCCACTAGCCTAAACCTGCGCTAATTATTCCCTATGAGGGAAACCATAGAGTCCATGTTTTTTGGGACTGGCTCACTTCACTTAGTATAATTTTTTCCATGTCCTTCCATTTCCTTACGAATGGAGCAATGTCATTCTTTCTGATAGAAGCATAAAACTCCATTCTGTATATGTACTATATTTTCTTGATCCATTCATCTACTGAGGGGCATCTGGGTTGGTTCCATATTCTAGCTATGACAAACTGTGCTGCGACGAACATTGTTGTGCTAGTGGCTTTAGTGTGTTCTTGTTTGTAATCTTTTGGGTAGATGCCCAAAAGTGGGGCAGCAGTATAGTGATTCCTCAGAAGACTAAACACAGAGCTCCCCTGTGACCCAACAAAAGGCATTCTACATCATGAAAATACCAGATGCAAAGCCAGAAAACATGGCACAATCCCCTTAACTAACTTTATTGGCACCCACAGATGTAAAGACATCCTGTTAGTTGATAGCAAAAATAACAACAACCCAGTATATAAACAGATTGTACAGACAGATGTTTTACAGAAATTGGATTATATAAAAAGATGTTCTTCTCTCACAGAAGAATATACTTGTATTTCATAGGAAAAATATAACAGGATATATTGGGATGTAGTTTACCAATCACTTTTGCAAAGTAAATGCTTTTCACCTTGATGACAGCTTTGGTGAAGACCTATAGGAGAATGGGGTGAAAGATTGGTATGATATCAAAGAACGGTATTTTGTCCATTTATAACATTATACAACAGCTAGTATCTTTCAAACATCACTGCACTTTCAGCAATATACCTGAGTAGAATACTTTTATAAATATAAATAAAGAAGTCTAAGAATATACATGTAAAATTCTGTAACAATGTTCATGACTGCAAACATTTATAAATAATCTGACATGTTATTTATAAACACTATATGTAAGTATGTGTATATATACCTATTTAGTATATCAATATATAGCTTATATTTATATGAGTATATAGTTTATTTATATCTATACAATTACATATTTATGGTTATATAAAGTAATAATTATATAGTTATATATAAAACTATATATAGTTCTATAAAACTAAAAAATATATTTAAATTTATATATATAAATTTAAGCCTATCTACAGGAAGCAATACGTATGTGTGTTTGTCTGTGTGTATATATATGTATATTTGGGGAATATATTATTAATGGAGTACTGTATAAATATTTTTTAAAAAGGAGACACTCATGTGTCAACAAGGAAAGATTTTCAGGATGTCCTTAATGGGGGGGCAAAAGGAAGTCCATAATAGAACAGTTCCCTACAGTCATATTGTTGTAGTAGTAGTAGTAGTAGTAGTAGTAGTAGTAGTAGTAGTAGTAGAACTGGACTAGAAGTATGGTTCAAGTGGTAGAACATTTACCTAGCCAGGGTCATAAAGCCCTACGTTCATTCTTCAGTACCGCCAATATAGATAATATATAATCCATCATGAAAAGATAAAGAGGAAACTTGTGAGAATGATTGTCACAGGAAAAAAGAAAGAAAATTCTTTCCTCACTTTTCACTTGGTATTCTTGTTGACATTTGTTCTACATTTATTAAACTGTAACAGTTTATTACATAAAACAATTTTTGAAGCCAAGACAAACATTCCCAGGTTTCCACAGTATTACAAAACTGAATTTTCTGAGCCATAATCTAGTTTTGTTATGTATTTGTAAACCTAAAGTGGTGGGTACAGCATCCATGTACAATTTTAGGTTTATTTCTTGGCCTTCTACAAGCTAGTTTTCACTGAAAATGTTCCCTCAGGACTCACTAACAGCTTACTAATTCTCAAATCTAATAAGCACTTTTCACCCTCCTCTCATTTGAATTCCCTGTAGTATTCCATGCTGCTGTTCACCCCCTTCATTACCAAAACACTGCCTCTTTGTTAGCACTTCCTGGTCTACCAGAGCCCTGGCTCTTAGTCTTTCTCAGCTCAGGATCTCCTCCCTAGCATTCACTCTCTCCCCAACCCTGGAGAGCAGTGGGATAAGAATGATTTTTTTTTTTCCAATTTTCCTTCCTGGTCAAATGTCCTTTGACTTAAACTTATGACACTGCCTAGAATTTGTAATGATCAAAAAAAATTGTCTTGCCAAAATCTTTAGTTGAAGAAAAGGAATAAGTTTTAAATATTTCATTTCCCTGTGTTGAAGGTGGCAGATAGAGGACTTAAAAATTTGGACTAAGATTTGAGAGGCAGCACAGGGATCCAGCTTCTGGAACTGGTTTACAGGGGCTGTTATGCATCTTCCAGTCTTCCTACTAGCTGAGTGGGATAGTTCAACTTTAGATGTATCACTCCAACTGTACATGTGTTTATGGCTTCTAAAATGGAGTTGTCATTACAGTTCCTAACTCACTAAACTTTAAAATACTTGTGAAGTTAAAGTTTAAATCATGTAAATTCCTGGCATCTATGTTCTTTCATTTTTTACTAATAATATTCCAGGTAGAAGATTCTAGAACACTGAATGTAGAGCTCAAAGTCTGATTTCCAGTACCACTTAAAGTACTAATCTAATCTATAATTTGGATAAAGTTTCCAAGTTTCAGACTTCCTAACTAAAATGGCTACCTGAAATATATAGGATCTCTAAAGTTCTTCATCATCTTCATAATCCTAAATACCCATCAGCTTTGAGCCACAGCCTCAGTCCTCTCCATTTCAAAACTTAATGGCCAAGAGGACTGCTTTGTGTATGTGTATAAATGTAAAATATTCACAATATAAGAATCACTGCTTTTTCAGCCTGCTATAACATGGTAGACTATAAGGCAGTTTTGGTCCCTCCCAATGTCAATCTTACAAGGAGTCCACTGTCCTCTTGTTCCTTCATTGCTTTGTTTTATCGATATATAGATATAGATATATATATGTAGATATAGATATAGATATTTATCGATATATATATAAAACCAACTTGAGCTTCATCGACTTTTATGGAGATAATAATTGAACACTGCTATATAAATAATTTTACTCAATACATTGTCATCTTGAGAAGAGATGTTTTTATGTGGTATATCACTTCATATTTAAAAGTTTTACACTTAATATTCATGTTAACATTGGGTGCAATAATTCAGCAGTATTAGCTTTAGTTATAAATAACTGGATATTTCTGCTGACAACTTAGGTTGTATGAGTTATGCGTAAAAGCTTTAAATTTGATGTTTACTGTACCTGCCACCCTATGTTAGAATGTATCCTTCAAACATATCCTACAATTTCTCAAACTGTACTACATTGAAGTCTAACTCTGTGCTAACAGATCTTCATTTTATTTTATTTTTTTATTTTGCTTACATTTTTTATTTGAAAAATGTATTTAAAAGTCCAACAGTTTTTCAATATAAATTATGACTCTCAAACCCGTTCCTATCACTTTATTGTTCAAGTGATGCTAGCATACACATTAGAGAAGGTAGCTCAAGGCAAGAGAGCACCAAAGAGAAGGCTGTGTCCAAAGAATAGGCATTAGGATGAGGCTGGAGATCTGGAGTCCCCCACCTATCTACCGTGTCTGTTACCCCTTTAGATTCCAGTCTAGTGCACTCCTTAGGGTGGCCAGGTGGGCTGCTTTCAGGAGCACCTAAAACAGAGTAAAACGGGAATGTATCATGATGACCAGTCTCAGACCCTAAAGAACTGCAGGAAGTACACTGAAACTGGGTACAGTAGAACCTCAGCCACTGGAGGTGGGGACGGACTGGACAGATGGTGGGATCAGCTGAAGGGATATCAGTTCCCACAATCCTGACCCTACTACCATAAAACAGGCTTCCTGCACCAGAGCTCATGGTGCCAGATTTCTTGTCATAGAGCAGGCAGGAACTCTTCTGTCTCATTCTGCCTAATTAAAGGAAAGGGCCAGAACAAACAAAAAACACCTGAGAAAACAAAAAATGCCTAAAGACCCTGTTCTCCTACATTGCTTTCCCATCTAAAGCACGGTCTAGCCAGGTGGGGCTGGGACATGGTCTTCAGACAAAACTCCCTGAGTCTTATTTGTGTCTGGTTCTCGGACTGGGGTACAGAAATAGAACTTGGGGACGATGACTAACGTAGGTAAGCTCCCCCTTCTCGAATGCCAACACACCCTAGTCATGTCTCCACCTTCCAACAACCCTGCTTCCACAGAGCACGCACGGAAGCCCAGCGCATGTCCACCAGAGAAACCTGAACTCCTGTAAGCACAAGCAACACACTGACTAGATTCTGAGCAGCTCTTTTGAGCATACTCTGTAAGGGGGCCTGGGTCGTCCAAGGGTCAAGAAGAACACAATGAAATCATTTAAGAGAAACATCTTTAGAGCTGTGGTTCCTAACTGTAAGTGATTTGTATCTTAGAAGGCATTTGGCAATTTCTGGAGATATTTTTGGTTGTCTTAACTGAGGTGGGCCAGGGATGCCACTAAATAGCTTATAAAACACAGCTCTTCATCACAAGAAGGTCTCAGTGGAAGTCTTGATCTAGCGCCTCCCTGTGTTCCCATGCGATGGGAATCTTCATGCTCCTCACTCTCGGATGACCGTTTCCCACCTCACCTCACCACTTTCCCATCCCTAAGCATGGGGGCCACTTCAAGACAACTCCGAGTTTGCCTGCAATCAGTGGCTTTCTAGCCACACCCCTCTTCCTCCTCTCATCTGGGCCAGCAGGGAGGTTGGCAGAGGATGTGCTACAGATCTTCATTTTAAATAGAATACGGTTTTAATTTTTGATAAGCTGCTGAATTTTAAAGAGAGTTTTTTGGTGCCACCAAATATTTTGGATCATGCAGAGAATATATATTGTACTGTAGTAATTTTGTATTTACATTTGTATGATGTGACATAATAGATGTGAATGTTAATCACTGCTTGATTATGTTAATAAAGTTGTTTAACGATTAAAAAAAGAATCACTGCTTTTTCAAGAAGATGTTTAGTATTTCACTTACCTTTAAACACAGCAGCCACTGTTAGTACAAGAAAATAATATTATTCTTAAATAAAATGGCTTTGTAGCTGAATATTTATTAAATACAAAGTCTCTTAGTCTGTTAGCTTCTAATATTGGGAAATAAAACCATAATCCATCTGGTTAATATAGCTCAATCAATAGAAGATAACTTGCGTTTAGCAATAAGGCATTTAACTGTTTCCATAAGTATGTATAACTAGGATATGTCAATTAAGAGTGTTTTTTTTTAAAAAAAAAAAAGAAAGAAGTATATTTTGGACACTGGTAAGCTGAAATTTGACTAATAGACTTAGATTATCTGAACATTAGTTATGAAAACAATTATCCCATAATGTCAAATCGTTTTGTCCCCTTAGTTAAAACCTTGGCACACTTTGATAATTGGCGTTCCTTTATGCTATGTCCAATACCATCTTCAATTCTGCTTCTCTCTGTTGTGACTCTATTGACACTAAGTCTAAATTGTTTTCAGTTTTTGACCACAGAGCAATGACCTGGCTGACTGTGGTCTTCTTCATTGTTAAGTGATCACCAACTCTACTACCAAGTTCATACTCTTTCCCCAATGTTTACATGGCATGAACTATTATTGGCTTATTGCAATTCTCTGCCAGGCATTTGAAGATCTCAAGATCTGAATTCTTTGCACTAGAGTCTTCAGCTTTGCTCTGTGTGTCAAGATCTCTGTTTATGATCTTCTCATTCCTGATTTCAAGTGGGCTTTTAGTTCTCTTTACTAAATGGCTTTATTTTATCCTGCTATCCATTCTCTTCATCCACATTTTCCATTTATCCATTCATCTTTTATGTCAAGTCATTTCAAAATGAAACTGTATTTTCACTGACATTTTCATAGGTTCCCTATTAATAAGTTGAATGACCAAAATTTTTCATGTAAAAACATGAAAATTTTACATGAAAAATTTACAGCATATGATGTGAATACAAAGCAAACAGGCAGCTGGCAGAAAGTCTACTTACTTTGGGGAGTATGTGACTCAGATATACAATTAGTTATTTGGTTGAATAGCTGTGCTTCTATTGACAAGTCATTCTCTGAGCCTCACCAAGTTGCTATAAATATTAAATAAATGAGATGAAAAGCCATTGTGTTACATAATTTTCAAATCCAGTATCAGTTTTATTGTTGCTACTATGTTATTTCTATGTAAAAAAATACATGTTTTATAGTCTTAGATAAATGCCAGGTCTATCAGAAGGTTTGGAGAGACTATATGGAATATGCTTCATGATGACACAAAAGACAATTTTTAATTAAAAAAAGGAAAATTGGGGACTAATATGGTGCAGCCCTAAATATTTAACTGGATGGCAATTCTTATGAAGAGAAATTCTCACATAAAAATGATGGGACACTGCTTATTCAATACTTCCCAACGAAGCATTAGTATCAGTTGACTGCACCCATGGTGAGTTACAAGATCCCTGCCCTAATTGCATTGTGCTGTCACTGATGAAAGATCTAGTTCTGTGAATAGGGGGAACCTAATTAGGGTCTCTGAAGAATTATTCACATTCTATATATTTTTTCTGGGACCATTGTGTGTGGTATCCACAGGCAACTACATTGAAATCACATGAGACTTGACCTATTGGAGAAGTTTAATGGGAAATGTTAATGACCAGAAAATGTTAATGAGTTAGAAATACATATCCTCTTCTGGCTGAGAGGAAGAGAATCATAAGAGAATGATTTACATAAAAACTCACAGTTTAGTTGCTAAACTACTGCACTATAATTTAAGAATATCAAACAGAAAGATAGTAATAGGAAGTGCTCACAAAGATTATTTACTTGTTTGAAGTATCTTTCTTATGAAATAAATAGGCCCCCAAGCTTTCTTGAGTATTCTTTTCTGAATTTTCTATAGTATTTAGCATGTACTGATACTTGATGCAAGAGAGAAGACTGAAACAGTAATTGAAGTCAAATTCAAGTATAAGTACAGAAAGGAATACCTTGGTAGGAATGACAGGAAGAGCTAACTCTACTTCAAAATTTAGGGTTGTGTTGGTAAAGCAGCTACATACATAAGGATTCGATATCTATGCACCCCTATGTGACCATTTTTCTCTAGTGAAATATGAACATAACTGTCTATTCCTGTTCAAAGTGTTAACAGAATTTATTGAATAATATTTGCTTTTCTGACACTTAACAGATACTAGGGGAATGGTGGAATTACCAGACAGAAGGATCTATAGTCCTAATTTTCAACATGAATGAAAATAATTGACTTGCCAAGGAGGAGCACAGAATTGACATATGATGTGAATACAAAGCAAATTCATATTGTGTTAAGTGTATGAAACTTGAAGCTACCGATTAAACATAGCATAAATGAACAAGTACCTATAACCATCAGATGGATAGCTGACAGAGCAAGTAGATAAAATATGCTAGGAGTTGATCTAGTCAAATGTCTAATTAGCTAAGATTCCCTTAGTATATTTAATATGTTTCTGAGAATTACTCAAACAAAAATACTCTCTCACAGAAGTTTAGGCAACACTCCATGGCCATTGTTATCATTTCTTTTCCCCTTCCTAAGTTATTCCTTACCTTCTACTCTACTCATTTTCCCCTTTCATGTAAATACTTCATTTCCTTGGTCAGTTCTTATCTTCTAAGTGAACTCCATACTTTTGCTAATAGTCTGTGTAGTATTCATTAACAAGGAGGTTCATAACAAAGAGGTTCTGTAATTAGTTGCAGTTCAAGTAGAAATTGTATTGAAATGGAGCATTTTCTAGAATAGAGTATTTTGACAAAGCACAGAGATGAGAATACAATGACTTTCATTTTCATAGAATCTTATCATCAAATTATTATCTTCTAAATAAAGTCAGGGCAGTCTTCTTTCTGGGCCATTTGGAAACTTATTCTGAACCATTTTTGCTTAATAGCAAATCACATTGAGCCAATATTTTATATTTTACCCACCAATGTTGTTTAGACAGTCCAATGTCAATACATGAGAGAGATAAAAAGATGAAGAGGTAAAAGAAGGAAGTGAAGAACATGAAGAAATGTGGTAGGAAGAAAGATTAGTGAATTAAAAACATGAATCATCATTTGATTCATGTGTTTCAGTACTAAAATATGGATGGCTAACTAAAACGATATTAAATTCAATTAAACTAGCTTAAAGGAAAACAGCCATGATTTTAGGGCATGGCTTGATTATAGGTCATGATTAAATACATGGATATTGAATATAGCAGATTCTCTGCTAAGTAAAGGATGGCTAGTCTTTGAGTTCCTTACCAGGGACAAGGTCACCAGAATGCAAGGAAACATGCCATACAAAATGAAGGATCAAAGCATATGAGCAGTTGTTGTTACAGTTGGAACTCTGACCCCAAAAAGGTTGGGTCGAGTATGTGCTGTGTATAGTGAGATCCTAACTGCTTTCAGAGCATGGTAAGAGATGATCTGGACAACTAAAAACTTGCAAATGTCCTACTTAAAACAAAGACCCAGACAAGTAACACGAACAATGAGCTAGATTGATTAAAAGAGGCTTTAGGCTGGAAAATAGGAAAGTAGCCACTGACAAAAAGGTCAAAATTATACTAGTTTAAATTTCAGTACTTAAACAAAGCTGAGGATTGGATCTTAGAATAGGTTCTGAATGATAGGGGCAAAGTTTACCAGGAACTAAATGGTTTTCATTCTCTTAAAATAATATCAAGACCAGGTGCTGGTAGCTCAACCCTATAATCCTAGCTTCTCAGGAGGCTGAGATCTGAGGATTGAGGTTCAAAGTCATCCTGGGCATGAAAGTCCCTGAGACTCTTATCTCCAATGAACCAACAGAAAACTGGAAGTGGCACTTTGGCTCAAGTGCTAGCCTTGTGCTGAAGAGCTCAGGGACAGCACCCAAGCCTAAAGTTTAAGCCCCATGAACAAACGCCACCCCCCCCAAATATACAAACACATATATATATAAACATACATGTGCATATATATGTATATATACACACTTATATATGCACACACATATATACATATACATGTATGTATATATGTATGCATACATACAGAGAGAACTTACTGATAAAATTACAAAACAATACAATTGGAGTAAATTAGGGTATGCAACAACCCTTGATATACTAACCTTTGCTCCATTAGAACCAACTCTCATAATCTAGTGTTTTAAAATATTTTTCACTTAAAATTAAAATAATAATGGTATATATTTGGGGGTACAATATGTTGTCTTAGTTATCTGTACTTTGCATGAGTACTAAATAAGGCAATTATACCTCATCTCACCTACACCTCATTTGTTTTATAGTAAGAATGTTTAAAATCTATCTCATCAATTCTCAAATATATAATATTACCTATGGTAACTACACTATGCAATAAATGGCTAAATCTTATGCTGTCTAAGTGAAACCCTCTGCTCTTTGACCAATTTCATGACCACTATTTCCCCATTTTCATCAGCCCCAATTTTAGTAACCACCAATCAACTCTTTGTTACATGCTTTACTCTTAATCTTCATTTGCTTCCTTTATCAGCTACTTCAGTCTAGTTGTGTTTTAAACACCTGAGAGAACCACTTATAGTTGGAAAGATTTGTGGTTCATGATTTAAGAGGGATCAGTTTTTGATGGCTTGACCTTACGTATTTGGGGAGACAAACTGATGCTTTGAACTTGTGGCAGAGGATATTTTTGACCTCATAGCAGTCAGGAAGCAGAGAGTGTGGAAGAGACAGGGACAGGGTAAAACCTTCAAAGATATGTGCTTAGTGATCTACATCCTCCAGCTAGCCAACCCTCCATCTTAAAGCATCTATTACCTCCCAAATTAGAGCAACCTGCTGGTAATCAAGTGTTCAATGTATCAGGCAATGGATGACAAATTCATACCCAAACTATAAAATTGCCCATATCAAAAATATAGCATTGCTGTTAATTATAGTCACAATGTGCTTTGATAAATCTCTTGAATTTATCCTATTGGAATTGAAATTTCATATCCCTCAATCAACATTCCTTCACTTATTGCCAATACCAAGCATTGGGCTCCTGAAGTGCCCAGGATTTGGCTTCTATCCCTGGTATATTTCACTAAGTATAATGCCTTACTTGTCTATTGTGTTGATGCATGTGTCAGTATTTTCTCCTTTTTAATGAACTGTATAGCCCACTATGTCTATGTATTACAGTGTGAAAAATGAGAATATTTAGCTACTAGATCTTTTGCTGTATAATATAAACAATAATGCCTGAACAGGCTTCATAGTTGGCTAAATACATTCTCATATTGTATTCTTTTCTCAATGATGGTGAGAGTTGTAGGCCATGTCCAGAACTATTTTTAAACTTACTCATGCCTCATATTTGAAACCGTGGCCCTTCATAACGTTATGTAGGTGAAGTCTGAATAAGTAATACCAAAAAGACCTATTTCTCTATTGATCTTTCTTGGAAGTTCATAAATAATCTACAACATTTACAATTGTTTCTAGGTATGTCTTTAAGAGTGTACTATTCAAATTTCTAAGGATAACATCTGCCATATTGGACCCTTGAGCAGTTGTTTGGGACCTTAGTAACTATCACTTTATGCACATATCACTGGACCATATGCAAGGCTCACGGCATGAGGAAACAAAAGTAGGCACTTGTCCAATACTGTGTCAGTCACACACACATATATGTATATTTGCATATATGTATATATTCACACATATATATTTAATATGTATATATGCTTATATACATGTATGCATATATATGCGTACATATGCTACATATATAATATAATTCTGGTCTAGTACTAGGTCAACTGAGAATGAAATTTCTTTGGCAGTGTAATATATTCAGTTTGATAGTAAATTATCATTTTTCAGAAACCAAAAGCTTTCTCAGGTTTTGCTTTTAAAAATCTCTATGGGGAAAATCTAGATTTTAGACATATGCAGGGGCTGGAAATGTGGCCTAGTGGTAGAGTGCTTGCCTAGCATGCATTAAGCCCTGGGTTCTATTCTTCAGCACTATATAGATAGAGAAAGCTGGAAGTGGCACTGTGGCTCAAGTGGTAGAGCCTTGAGCAAATAAGCCAGGGACAGTGCTCAGGCCCTGAGTCCAAGCCACAGGACTGGCAAAAAAAAAAAGAAAAAAAAAGAAAGACATATGCAGGAGGAAGGCTATAAAATATTTAAGAGTCAGTGTTTAACAAAGAATTGGTTCAAGGCAAATGAACCATTTTAGAAAGTGCTTAAAGAAGGAAATTGTAAGTAATGTGTTGCTGAGGCAGAGAGGGAAACATTTTCACTTATTAGGATCAGAATAATCATGGGTTGGATATATATGCTTGGGAGGGCTTTTATCCCCTTTGTCCTATGTATGTGATCTGGATAGAAAAGGTCGAAGCTACAAGAACTATTTGGAAGGCACTTCAAAGATGTTGTATTTCTTAGATAGATAATTAGAACTAGAGAGTAGAAAGTTAATATATTCTTTCTAATTAGTCTAAACTGGAGCAGGCAGAAGCAATAAATTGAAAGCTGGCCAGAAAGCTCTGCAACCTTTAATTCAAACTCTAGAATCATTAGACACACCATAGGAACCTACAAAAATGCAGATTTCTTGTCTTCACTGCCATATTCTGTTGCATAGTATTTGAGATTGAAATGTAGCATCCGAATATTTTGTTTTACAGACAGATGCTCCAGGGAATACTCATTTAGAAAACAGTACTGGATGGTATAAATTTATCATTTCCTATTAAAACCAGAAAGGAAACTGGATTGAAGAGTAAAATGAATGGAAATAGCCATGAAATGTGAAATGTAAATTTGCTTTATTTGCTAGAACTGCCAAAGTTTCGCAAGCAAAGCAGCTGTGCTTTGCATATTTATAAGTAGAAATTTGCATATGTGTACAGGGGATACATTCTGTTTCTTTAATCAGTGATTTTTAGTTTTAGAACCAAAGAGATAACATAACTTACAGTATGTAGACAATTGAGACCTAAAGCTATAGTTTTTTTATTGAGACTCATTCAAAGATTTTAATTTTATAATCTGATGCCATAATAATAACATAAATAATAAAATGTACTTCCATTACCTTGAAAATTATATTATTATTTTTTAATTTTAGAAAACAATTTTTTAAATTTTTATGAGAAAAGCATAAACAGAACTAAGGCTGGATAACCAGGTTTCACATGCGCAGTTCTGATTTTCTTCTGTTTGTCTAATATTTACATAACTGACTACTTTCTTTTTGAATAATTACTTATTTCTTGCGAAAGTGATGTACAGAGGGGTTACAGTTGATTGTGGATTTAATGACATATTTGTAGACAGTTTCAAATCCCAAGGTAGAGATAATAAAAATGAGAACTTACATAAATTCTTTATCCTCATCAGACCTTAGTTTTTTATCTGTAAAATGGGAGCCCTTAAAATACCACATGATGAAAACTGAGAGTAAATTATTTAATCTAAGAAGATATTTAAACCAATTCCCTGAATATTAAATCCTTATAAGGAAATTAAAATGAATAAAACAAAATTTAATTATAGTAGTCTTTAATATTATCTCTCAATTTTCTTATTCATACATTTTCTTTGAGTAAGAGGTATTTTTAAAAAGTCTGAACTATTTGGTTGTGTGTGTGTGTGTGTGTGTGTGTGTGTGTGTTTGTGTACGATCAGGGTTGAACATAGCAACCTTGAGCAAGCTAGCCAAGGCCCCTACCACTTGAGCCACTTCCGTCACCCTTTTGTTCATATTTTTTGTTTATTTATTTCTTCACCTCTTCATTTGTGTTTTCTGTTTTGTTTTGTTTTGTTATGCTGGTACTTGGGCTTGAGCTCAAACTTGTGCTTTGACTCCACTTTCCTGCTCTATTAATGCTCTACTACTTTAGCCATATCACCAGTCCTACATATCATTGGTTAATTGGAAATAGAGTGTCAAGGACTTTGCTGCCCAGGCTGACTTTAAATACCTATTCTCAGATCTCCTGAGTAAGTAGGACAACAGACATAAGTCACCAGCCATTGGCTGTTTGTTTTCAAACTTTACAAGGCCTCAAATTGATGATATTCCTGACTCAACTTCCCAAGTCATTGGCATTCAAAGTATATGCAACCATACCTATGTGATTTCTTATATATTTATTTATTTTATAAATTGTCTGTCCTGGGTCTTGAACTCAGAGCCTAGGAACAGTTCCTGAGCTTGCTTACTTATTTATTTACTTAGGCTCAAGTCTAGTCCTCTACCACTGGAGCTACAGCTCCACTTCTAGATGTTTGGTTGCTAATTG
Source organism: Perognathus longimembris pacificus (assembly GCF_023159225.1). Lineage (NCBI taxonomy): Eukaryota > Metazoa > Chordata > Mammalia > Rodentia > Heteromyidae > Perognathus > Perognathus longimembris. The sequence goes on along the minus strand of NC_063162.1, from coordinate 130,252,648 downwards.
GAGTTAAGAACTTCATGGATTTTTGGGCCTTGTCTGGCTTTGAACCACAATCTTCAGATCTCAGCCTTTTAAGTAGCTAGGATTGTAGTCATGAGCCATGGGTACCTGGCTATTTGTTTTATTTTTGAAGAAAAAGAATGACTAGAAATAAGTTAGGTACACTAAAGCAAATGTATAACTTGCTTCCTGTTTGAGATCTGTTCTTCTCTTGTCTTCTATTCTTTTCTCCAGGATTGTCCTTTTCTGAGGCCATGGTGAGACCAAACATGTTTTTCCTGATCTTCGCCTTCCCCAAAAGCACAATTTAAAAATAATTTCAGGAAAAAAATTAAATCATTAAATTAACAAAACAATGCCTTCTTGCTTAATTTCATGGTAATCTATTGACCATTTGAGAACCAAAATCTCAACAATTCTGGTTGTATAAAATATTAGTCTGACCATCATCATTTCAGTTTGTGCATTAGTGTCTAGTTGCTATTGGACCCACAAGCGTCACACTCTTCATTAGAAAACATCTCAATTAGCAGAAAATTATCAGTTTTGGAATTGAAGGTTTCATATGGAGAAAATCTGGAGCAGAAAGGACATTAGATGTGAATCCAGGACCTGGAGTGGGATAATGGCTTAGCAAAGAAAGCTTAACAATGGAAAGCAGCAGGGAAGTCAACTGCAAAAACCTGAACCAGGTCATTAGATAATGGGAGTCCAGAGCTGGCAGAGAGACCTAATTACAAACTCTGCTGTAGGAGGCATCTATAGCTGTTGCCAGCTTCCTTCTTGGATGTAAGTTGGCTCAAGGACTACAAGAGCAGGGAGCTTTCAGTAGACAATTCCAACAATACTTGGGAATTTTGTTGGATGAGATAGAAACAAAGATCTTTTCTCCACTGTAGTGACATAGTGTGATCCAGGTAATAGCTGATCTTGTTATGTAAAACAGCAAATGGGCTTTGGAAAGGATTTTTCCACTGAAGAGTAAAACACCCAGAAATAAGGAATCACAAGTGAAAAAGTCATCTACACCTTGGCAGACATGTATGTTATCTAACTGAATGACTTTAATAGCTGCTTTAATTGCCTTGCTTAAAAGGAGAATATTTCATCTTTTCAGTTAACTAGAAAATGAATCTCTTAGACTAGTTTCAAAAAGAGCAAATGCAGGGTAAGTGTGTAGCTCTATAGATGAACACTTGCCTAGTATGCAGGAGGCCCTGGGTTTGAGTCCCAGTGCTGGAAATATAGTAAGGAGAGGATGCATTCTAAGCATTATTATTTATTAAAATGATGACAATATTGACAAAATCATTACCTGTAACACTTCAAATTCTAAGCTTTTAGCTTTGTTTAGACAATCATTTTCATTTTGCTTTTATATCATGCATTAAAGTTGATCCTTTCCATAGGGTAAGAAGTTCTCGCATACAGAAAAAAAATTGCATTGTATTAAGAATACAGACTAATGCTTACGTAGTACACAGATCTTCCTTTGCTTTCTTGATTTCTTATACAAGATTCAATAGTTTTCAAAAAAGATCCCATTCTTTTGTACTAGCTCAGTACTTAGGAAAAAAATTGGACTATAATAATTTAAGGAGACCACTAGACTTCATGATATACTACTTCAGGGTCTGTCTCTTGGTACAATACAGAAATGGTTGGTATTAATGGGGTCATGACAGTTTTGAAAGAAAACCAGCTCAAGGCATTATGAATCATAGAGCTCTAAAACATTTATAAATGAATGAAAAGGCTTAGGGCTGACGTGAATTATGAACCTCATTACTGCAGTGTAATTTCTCCAGTTCTGCCTCAAAGGGGCACGACACCACCCAAGAAAAGTGGCTAAAACTTTGACCATGTTATTTTTCTACTGGTAATTGGCTATGGTCAGGTGGAATATGACTCTTATCCCTGGGGTACACGTGGTAACCTATTACTGCATATAAATGTTCCCATCAGGAAAGACCTTGCAAGACTATTTTTTTCTATGGGTTAAGCATTCTTGTTGACCTTTAAGAAATAATATCAGGAGAGTATTTCACATCTTCCTACTTCTTGGAGCAACACTCAATAGGCTATAATCTTCTTATTGTTTTCCACTGACATAATTGACATAAACTCAGCAACGACAAAAGTAGTTCTCCAAGAAACTAGCCTAGATTTTTAAAATTAATTTCAAGAGTTAGGAGAAGGAAAATATTAGGGCAAACCACTTATTAGTACAAATATGTCTTTAGCATGAACGCATCTTACATTTTCAGTATCTCCATAGAGCCTGGGCTAACATAACTTCACTAACTGAGTGAATGTAGGAAAAGAGTTATGAAATAGAAACATGAATGTTCAAATCTTTCTGTGGAAAAATGTATTATTTTCTAATAAAAGAGATCATCAAAGCATGGCTTAGGCAATGGCAGACATCTTTATATTCAGATTTTCCATTATATTTTTGTAGGTACAGAAATATTTTTAAAATATACCTGAAATTTTGTTATATGTTCAATCTTAGGAACCCCTCACCTTACAAAGTTTTGTAAGTGCATCCACCTATCTGTCTGTCTCTTTCTCTCTATCATTATCAATCTATCCAGTATCAATTGTACATTGTGATGAAGAGTAAGAAGTACTGTGATTTCAATGAATGGCAAAACTTTCCTTTCTTTTTCCTCCTAGAACAAGAATGAATCATCAGATGACAACCAGTGAGATGGAGTCACATTTCCAAATTCTAGTCTCCTGAACTTGATTTATGAGAGCACACTGGGTGATAATCTGACTATTGTCTCTCCTTGCCATTTGAACAGGATCTAGAAGAAAACCCAAAGGAATAAGAGAAAAAAAGAAAAAGAAACTACCCAATCAGGATTCTGATCTGTGAATAACTACACAGTTCTTTGCTGACTACACAGTTCTGATGTAATTTGACTAATTGATAGGTGGGCATTATTTATTTTAAATTATTGAGACTTGAGGATTGTGGCAGCAATTAGCTAAGTCTGGTGAAATAATACTGAGTAGAGCATTCCTATTTAAAATATATGAAAATATAAAATAAAATTATTATATTAAATTCACAGGCCAAATTGGAGGTTTATTTTACTTTCTTAACTATGTATTATAGGAAATCCTTCTCAGAGGTCTACAGATGACATTTATTTAACAAATATTAGTATTAATAAGATAAACTGTTGTACCAGGCACTGGTAACTAACACCTACAGTCCTAATTACTTGGGAGGCTGAGAGTGAGAGGTACATGGCACGAGGTCACCCCTAGGACAAAAAAATCTATGAAAATATGAATTTATGGAGAGAAGCCACACACGGTGATGCATGCCTGTAATCCCAATGAAAATGGGAAGCTTAAAAGTGGGCCCAGATATGTACCCAGGTTGTAAAACAGTTCTGATCCAAAAAGTACCCAGTGAAAAACAGGCTGGAGGTATAGTTCAGTGATACCACATTATCATGAAAGCACAAGACCCTGAATTCTAACCAGTATTGCCAAAAAAGAAAAACATAAGAAGGAAGATGAACTGTTGGATATGAAGAAATTCTTAGAATAAAGCGCTCATGGCGGATACTTCAGGAAATAAGTCCAAGATCTAGATCTTATCCTTCTTCACTTTATTTATCCCTTTCTAATTTCTAATGTCAACAACCTTTTTGTCTCCTAATTCCATTACTATGACTTAAGTATTAATATTCAGTATCTAGCTGTACTTAAAAGAAGAGCTCTACTTTCCATTCTGCTCCTCCCTTCTATTGTGGTTGGAAAAGAAGTTTGGCTTTTAGCATGTTCACTGAAAATTTGCTGCCCTAATGTGATGATCTTGTAATCTATAGAACACAAACTATTTTCTGTGGCCGTTAATTCCTCCACATTTTCTGAGTGATCTATCAATATAGTAGATCTGAATTTATTATAATAACCAGTTTAAGATAGTAACCAAGAGGAAAAATAATAATTTTAGGTTGAAATTTCCCATAGAATATAAACCTCCATTAATGTATTTAAACTATAAAAGATGAATTTATAAAAGGCACACATATTTTAAGAACAGTGTCTATAACATCCTTAAGGTCTTCATAAAGCTAAAGCTGACTTTATTAAATCACAAATCCTACACTTATTTTCAGGAATCACTCTGATTTCTTCCTGGCAATATTCACATCTCTATAATGTTCATTTGTTGAAATCCCACTTCCTCATTCCTCAGAATGTGAACTTATTTATACACAGGGTCATTACAGATATAAGTACTTAAAAGGAGACCATACTTAAATAGGATTAGTGTCTTTAATTTTTAATGAAGGAAAATGCAGCTAGTCATACACACAAGGAAAATATGAAGACAAAGACTTCTCAGCAGACTACATTGTGCTGGGAGATTGAAGCCACTGAAACCTAGATGATAGGATGAAACTATTGAGAAAGGCAAGAGCAAAAACATTGCATGAAGAAGAAATAGGAAATAGCATCATCTTAAAGGAAAAACACAATAAATGCTCCAAGGACAAAAAGACACCAGATCTTAGTGAGCAGAGAGAGGACTGCTACAAGCTAAAGCTGAGCAGTCAATTATATATACATTTCGGTGAGTCATATACAGAGCTTAGATTTTATTCACAGTATAGCTATAAATATTTCGACAATCTTAAGCAGGAATTGACACAACCCAAATCAGGCTTTATGAGGGATGCTGTACTGTGTGTACTGTGAAGTTTAACCTAGTGAATGTGTAGTTTTAATATTGATTCAGAAAGAAAGATTCCCAATGAATCATAAAAAGTCATAAATTAGCAGATTGTGTATGTTGACATATGTATATATTTTCCATAAAAATAATGTTATTAGAGTTTTAAAAATTTGTGCTCTTTGAGATTAACCTGAAATTGTTAAAACAACAAAAATGGCTTTAGAAATAATGTAAAGGCTCTATTTTACATAGTCTGGAAACTAAGATAGTAATGAATGAAATATTTTAAGCTTGAATATTGAGTTTCAGTAGGAAATGGTAGAAGATGTAGGTATTTTCTTTTCATTCTTAGTTGTCATAAAATACCAATTAAAGCAACTGAAGAGAGAAAGAATGTTTCCTGGTTTTCATGTTGATGAATCTTTGTCCTTATTGCTTCTATAGCTTTAAAGTTTTCAACTCTGAATATCATCTCTATCAAAACCATGGTAAAATTTAAAATCTCACTGCATAGACTATCAATGATGTACATTATTTGGTATACAGAGTAAGAACCTAGAGACAAAGTAACTTTCATATCAGAGTTAAATGTCATTCATTTGACACTAATAGATAATATTTATTGATAGACAAGTATGTCTCAATTCATAAATAATTCTTGTGTTGTTACTATGTCAAAAGACTTATTAATGTCATATGTGTAGATATATGAAGGTTCCCTGTTATCTAGAGGCAACTGCATATTTTATTGGAGTTACACATTGGCAGAAAGATACTAATATAAGCACACATAGGTAATCTTAATGACAAATTGAATGACAAGTGTTACATAGGTACCTTGGCAAAATAATTTTGAATAAGACTATTATTATGAGATTATTACGAAGGTCTTAATTTTACTAATGACTAAACGTTCTGCTGAATTATAGCCATTTTGCAATAAAGTAAAACCATGTGGTAAGCCACTAAGCTAACTGATTGTTATTGTTCTGCTGTGTGCATAGTGAGTGTAACAACAAATATTGGTTAATGACAACAGTGAATACCTGATTCACAAATTTGTGTAGCAGTAAATGAACTTTGTGATTTTTGTAATAGTTCTAAGGTAACACCTTTCAATTACAAGAATGATTCTGGGGGGCTGGGGATATAGCCTAGTGGCAAGAGTGCCTGCCTCGTATACACGAGGCCCTAGGTTCGATTCCCCAGCACCACATATACAGAAAATGGCCAGAAGCGGCGCTGTGGCTCAAGTGGCAGAGTGCTAGCCTTGAGCGGGAAGAAGCCAGGGACAGTGCTCAGGCCCTGAGTCCAAGGCCCAGGACTGGCCAAAAAAAAAAAAAAAAAAAAAAAAAAAGAATGATTCTGGATCCCCTAATGATACAGATCTGTAAAAATATGTAGTGTGCTCTGAAGGTGTTTACTGCCAGTCCGAGTTCTGTGACAGGCTACATTACTAATTTCAGATCACAGCTAAGTCATGAATGTAATTTTACTATAAGTCACGGCTAATGATCTGAACATGGACTGGAGAGGATACACAATTCCCTAAGTCAATTCATAAATTAAGTTTTGCCAGAAGTGGTGGTACACTCCTTTAACCCCAGTGCTTGGGAGGTGAAGGCAGGAAGACTGTACCAAGATTAAACTGGGCTACATAGTGAGACTTTGTCTGAAAAAATAAAATAAGAGGAATTATCAGACAGAATATCAATATTTCTTGTGACAAAGCCTAGGATATGAGAAAAGAAATTAGGCTTTGTGAACTTTCAACTAACCCTATTTAACCCCCTAGATTGTCTAGTTTATTAAAGATGGGCTACTAAGTGTTGAAAAGAAGGTCAAAAAGCCAACAGATATTTTAACTGAATTTTTATTCATAATCACATTTTGTACTACACATATATAATCTACAATATATTATAACTAGCATATACTTATCAGTTAAATGTACTCATACTTTTGTTTATGCATTTGCCCTTTGAGGAATTATTTTTCAAAACAAATGAGTTTCTTGGAAACCCATGTTCCCTGTGGAAATTGAGTACACTGAATTTTCATACTGCACAGCTAAGATACATGAACTGCAGCCAAGGTGCATCAGAAATACCAAGTTATCCTCACACACTCTTAAAGCATCAGCCTTCAGGGAAGAGGAAGTAAATCGTGAGAGCTTCCTTCTACATCACTATTATGTACTTCTTTTATTGGTTTATTATCCAATCAATAAGTAGTTGATTAATCAATTAGTAGTATGCATTGAGGCTTTGGGTGCAGAGCTGGGTTAATCATTTCGTTTCACATTGTCATCACTAGTCTTTCCAGAGCCTACTAAAATGTTTTCTCTACCACAGCCCCACAGTAGTCTATGAGGACCCTTCACTCTCATCTGACACGTTACCTAATTCTCTATTTCCCAATTGGGAGGGTGACGATGTTCCATTGCCAGCACTAGTAAATTAGTAAATGTTTTATACATAGATGAGAGAGAGGGGAACCATTTTCAGTAAAACCTAAGATTGTAGAACTTGGCCTTTAACAGGCCATATTGAATTTAAAATTAATATGAGGACATTAAAATTCTATTGAAAAGGTTTTTGTGCAATTTGACATTTCATATAGAAAACATACATAGATTGAAAATGAAGTTGGGGTATTTTTCTTCAAAACATTTCCAATTTCAAAAATTTTTGGTTAAATGTTTTCATTCGGAATATACCCAGAAACTAATTTATAAATGTGAAGAATATTTTTTACTTTTATAAAACTGTGAATTACTTAAAGCAGAGATAAGTTCAACTAATGGAAACAAACCCATTTTGTTGACATCTGAAAAACTAATGAAATTTGAAAATAAAATAATAAAATCATTATTATGTGATATAAAAATAAAAGCAGATATGTTAATATAATGCATCTATTTTTCTCCTAAAAAGTTAATATTCTACACAACTTTGGTATAAGAAGACCTAACACGGGCAGGGGATATGGCCCAGTGGCAAGAGTGCTTGTCTTGTATACATGAGGCCCTGGGTTCAATTCCCCAGCACCACATATGCAGAAAACGGCCAGAAGTGGCGCTGTGGCTCAAGTGGCAGAGTGCTAGCCTTGAGTAAAAAGAAGCCAGGGACAGTGCTCAGGCCCTGAGTCCAAGACCCAGGACTGGCCAGAAAAAAAAAAAAGAAAAGAAAACATCACTCAGTGATGGAATGCAAAGAGCTTCTTGGATCAGAAAATCTTGATTTTCTAGAACCATGGACACAGAGCAAAATCCATTGAAGGCCCAGAGGTGCAAGTAGGTTTTAAAATCTGGAGCTTGAAGCTCAGAATGGAGCCAGGCTTAATATTAGCTACTTGGGAGACAGAGATTGAAGGACTGGGATTGAAAGACAGAGATTGAAGGACTGGAGTTCAAGGCCGGCCTGGGGTTAAAAATATAAAAGACTTCATCTCAACAATGGCTGAGTATGGTGGAACATGCCTGTTACCTCAAGTTATGGGAAAACACAATGTCTGGACACAGTGGCATTTCCAGGTGACAAAAGGAAGCACAAATAGGAGGATCACAGTCCAGGCCTGACATAAAGGGAGATCATTTCTCAAAAGTAACCAATCCAACCTTATAATCTGTTGAACACAAGGACTCCCAGGAAGTAGGAACATGTGGAGGGTTGGGATGAGAAGGGAGTTACATGGATAGAGGGAGAAAGGGTAAAAAAAAAAAAAAAAAAAAAAAGAAGACCTAACACAAGACAAAAACAAATCTACTTAAAAGTTAAGCATAATTAGAGGAAGACTATAATACATTAAGTCTACCAACTAGGGAAAAATGCTTTCGATTATAAAACACCTACAGACTGGTCAATAATTGGAAAAAATCTTGCAATGAGTTATAGATTAAAGACAGTTATTTAGTAATGATAGAAACAGTAATCTAAAATGTCTTATTTAATTGGTTTGACATTTGAAACTAAAACCTTAATGTGGATTTTTTAATCGCTGTTATAAAGATAGAATTTAGATCTCTGAACTAATTTTGCTAAAAACGAATAGAAATATCTGATGGTTACAGTACATAACAGAGTTAGGTTTGGTGGTTTTATAAATGGAGAAGGAATGAAATATGAATTTAAAGTCTGAATGACAATGTATAAGTATGATTGGCTCTGTCCAATGACTAGATCTGAGAGCCAATACTTATAATCTTGTTATATTGCTTGACCCTTGACATTAAGCAGCAATTTTGTTTTTGCCAGTCCTGGGGGCTTGAACTCAGGGCCTGAGCACTGTCCCTGGCTTCCTTTTGCTCAAGGCTAGCACTCTACCACTTGAACCACAGCACCACTTCTGGCTTTTTTCTATATATGTGGTGCTGAGGAATCGAATCCAGGACTTCATGTATGCAAGGCAAGCACTCTACCAGTAGGTCATATCCTTAGCCCCAGACATGAAGCAGTAAATTTATCATAATGTGTTTTATGGCTTAAGGGGGGAAGAAATCCTTCAAATCTTTTCCCTCAGATTTCTGTAGATTGAAGATGGAACACATGACTAATGTGTAAAAAATATTTTCCAGGATTCTGCAAGCGCTACTGGGGCAGGCATAGAGAGAGAGAATGGGACTAGGATGGGTTTGGTAATGATAACATGCTGCAGGCAAACTTGGTGTCAAACTGAGGTGATTGTGTGAGATTTATCTACACACAAAAAAAGCCCTCCAGTAGGCAAGACTCATCACTTTCTAGTCTCTTATATAAAACCCACACCAGTGAATTGAGAGCTGTCCTTACTCAGCAGCCATTATAAATTAGGGGGAAATGCCCTGGCTACTTAGGAGATAGCTTTCCTCCCCTCTGCTGGCTCAGCCACTCTTTTCAAACAGAAAAGGAGAAAGAAGTCTCATCAGGACTGCTCCCTTTCCCTTGTCTAACATTAACTAAGAGGGGAGCAGAGAGGATGGCTGACTAATCATGTGGCAGTAATTTGGGTCTAGGCTTGGATTGCAAGACCAAAGTAAAAGGCCCCATTTAATTTCTTGTCATAAAAGGATCGTGTGAGTATAGGTATGAAAATAGTTTGAGCAAAGAGGAACAACCCATAATGGCACGAATATCTGCATAGTTCATAATAGCAAGGGAGGGGGAAGTAAAGCCAAAAGGTGATTCATTAGTATTCTTTTTTTTTTGGTCAGTCCTGGGCCTTGGACTCAGGGCCGGAACACTGTACCTGGCTTCTTCCTGCTCAAGGCTAGCACTCTGCCACCTGAGCCACAGCGCCCCTTCTGGCCGTTTTCCATATATGTGGTGCTGGGGAATCGAACCTAGAGCTTCATGTGTAGGAGGCAACCACTCTTGACACTAGGCCATATTCCCAGCCCTTCATTAGTATTCTTAATTTTTACCATGCTAAATGAGAAGTAGGACATATTATCTCTACTTTTTCCTATCCTAGTAGGGAATGTTGGTTAAATTTAGATTAATTTGCACATTAGTAATAATGTTTATGTAGTTTGAAAGGATGATATGAACACTTAAGGGCAGGGCAATCCTGAGAAGAAAAGGATGATTAGGTCAATGTATCTAAATATATTTCCAAAAGAAACCTGCACCATTTAGTGTAAAGATGCTGCCATACATCCGTGCAAGCACAGTGAGATAACAGGGGGTTATTGCACCAGAAAGGGGTATGTGTCATATTTTAAAAGAGCCACTTACTGTGAGGTGGATTTAGCTAGCAGCATCTAACAGTTGTACTATCCAGATCTGCTGTAGCATGGAGACAGAAGCTTAGGACTGTGGACTACACTCTTTTCTGATAGTCTCAACTGATGACTAAGAATAGCTGCCATTTCTGTTGACTACAGGACTTTTCCTATGGAGGAATCTTTGTTCTAAGGAGTCCCTTGATCTAGCTGAGATAATCAAAAGAGCTACAACACAGTCAGAACTGTTTCTTATCTAATCTTCCTTTCTCCCCTCTCCCTTTTCACAAGTGCCAGATACGCATGCTATGAAAAGTTCATCCTACTATTTTCCCAACAGATATTTTCCCAACAAACCATCCATCTGACTTACTCTGCACTGGTGTCCGCTTCCTAGAGGACTTTTAAAGGGCAGAGGAGATGTGCTTATTTTGTCAAAGAGAGAGTTGCAAATGGCTTTTAATAGCAATAAAGTAGACATATGCCACTTCAGTACCTGTTCTTAAAACCAATTCTAGCTTGCACTATCGATACAAGATGTATCGATCAGATTTTCTGCCTAAAGCCAAAAGTGCTAGATAAATTTATACAATGTGTTCTTTATTTTATCATGAATCTGACTTTCAGTAAGGAAGGTTGTGAGATCAAATCTTAAGCTAGACCTGGAACTCAGAGAATTCAAAAAGTAGTTTTCAACATGAGGGTATTTGATATATTCTGTGAACTTGAACTATTTTTATGTCTATTTAGATTATAGGACAGGTCTGATCACGTCTAATATAGTGTGAGACAGTGTTTCTACATAAAGCTTCTATTTTGTAACATTAAACAAGAAATAAAGATTCTACAACCATTCTATCAGACCCTTAACCATATGCAAACATTAAGGAGCTCAAGTGCTGATGTAGACACACATAAAAGCAGTACATAATTATAATCCCAGCTACTCGGGAATGCTGAGGGATGAAGGAAGGCGATATTTAACTTTTGTCTGGGCAGAATAGATCCCATCTCAAGGCAAAGCAAATACAAACAAAACAATAACTCTAGAAATAAACTAAGAAAATGTTACAGTAAAAATGTGTAATAATTCAAATGAATAATAGCTTGAAGGAGAATTTCGGCTTCTAATCTCTTTGTCATAAATTTTAATAAACTGGTGTTTGTGGTTTGAGTGTCCTTGGGTCAGTATTGAGTGACACGCTTTTAGTTTGATTCTTTTAAGTACATGGAAGAAATAAACACAAGGGTGGGCGCAGTATCTTGTGCATGTGATCCCAGCTATGCCAAAAAGCAGAGAAGAATAAAGCATAGAGAGAAAACTAGGGAAAGAAGGGGATATAGGAGATAGCACTATAAAACATGATGCACATGGGGTAGGAGACACTCAGCATATAAATATTTGCAGAGAAAGTAGAAAAGAGTACAAGAGATACACTACTTGAAAAGAAAATGACTGAGGGTCTTCCAGAATGAATAAATAGTATAAGATTCAAGAAGCAGTAGAGAGGCAAATTTATCTTTTGTTAAACTTTCATGAATAATTTTTTGAGAGGTGAATTAACTTCCTAACCCTACATAGCTATTAAGGTTAAACTGCATAATATGAAAGAAAAAGAGATGGTAGGAACAAGGCAACAAACAGTAAAAGAAATGTATCCAATGCCCAACGTATGATACTGTAACCTCTCTGTACGTCAGTTTGATAATAAAAATTTGAGGAAAAAAAAAAAAGAGGATCATCAACAACAACAACAACAAAAAAGAGATGGTAGAAATGAGTATAGAGAAGGAAACCCACAAAGGTAAGGCATGTTGAAGTAGTTCCAATCTTCATGCCCATTTCATGATTTATAGTTCTGCTCATCTGTTGTGATTTTAGGAACAGATTAAATGAGTGAATCTTAGTTCTATTAATGATGTGAAGTAAACCATTGGTCTTTTGAACTCATTCATATTATTTAATCTTGATGAAAGATTTATGCACTTTAGATATATCAAGCAATTTCAAGATATAAAGAAAAAGCCCCACATGACCAATTAGTATTCAAGAGGGAAAAGCAAGTGATAGAGTCAAGATGTTATTATGACTAGTTCAATAGCTGAAATATCTATTCTAATTTGGTCTCATGGTATAGAAAGCCATTACATCAGTCAGAACCTTAAAGTACACTTTGCCAGTGGAAAATAAAGTATTCTAAATAAATTTATATACCCTTAAAATTTAAGATAAGATTTAATATACCTTTAATAATGTATCAATTCTTTAGCCAAAACAAAGAGGAGTGAAAAAATTAAAGCAAACTTTTATTTTTATACGATATTCAAAAGTCAATTCCAAGGTTTTAACAGGATAATTAGGTAACAAAGGCTAGCCTCAAATAAATAAATTTTTACACTGTTCTTTTAACCTTCACAGAAATGAATAGATATGGCATTTCCATTAACATAGATAAATTGAGTATTTGTAAGGATAAATGATCCATATTCAATTTTAAGATCTGGCATGGTGAGAGTGAATAATATCAAAGTACTTTCAGAAACATAAAATATCTAATACTGACTAGAAAGATAGACTCAAGACTATGGATGGATTGGGTTGAACTCTAAAAGTGTGAAGAAAATGGGATTATAATGATCATAACATACCTGGTTGACTGGGCCAACAAAGTTATCTTCATAACTGCTCAAATGGAGCCTACATAAAAATATTTCTGGTCCTGGTCTAGCAGTTGATGAATTGCTAAAGGCACAGAGATTTTAACTCTGTTAAAAACTAAGGCAGACTTAGTCATTGACAGTCCTCAATACTTTGGATGTTTTACATTCTAAGGTTTCATATATCAAAAAGAGATCTCTGTATTTTGCAGGAGGAGAGAACCATTTTAAAACAATTCCCCCCCAAAAGTGAGAACATTCTGACTTAGCATTCTTCTTAGCAAGATCTATACTTCAGAGCAGCTATTTAACCATAGCATAGCCCACTGAGATCTTAGCAGAGGCTAACTGATATGGAGGAAGAGAAATGCTTAACTGCAGCCCACTTTAGTCTTCAGTATAGGACAAAGAAAATATCAAATCTCCATCTTTCCTGTGCCACCTGAATAGGGGAGAAGAAGCACTTGTGAAATTCATAGGCCAAAGGCACAGGCTTACTAGTAGGCTGAGATCTAATTGTAGGTCTGTGGATGACTTTCCTCCAGTATCTTACTACTGGATTACTAGAGATCTGTGTGCAACAGAACTTTTAACATCCAATCTTCTGTGCAGCTATTTACAAAAATATTATGAGGCACAAAGAAAGGTACAGAAAGCATTAGAGCAAGACTCACACAGCAAGACTGTTGGAATTGTCAGAACTATAATTTACATGCTGTGGTGAAGTAAATGGTGTGAAGAAAAAAATAGAAAATGTAAGCAGAACGGTAAAGTCAAAGAAAATATCAGAAAAGATGGTACACATAAAACCCACTGTAATAGAATTAGAAATGAAGTACACCTTTAATGGCTAATTAGATCTCTAGATTAAAAAGGAGGTAATAAGTTCTGTACTTCTAGATATCTAACAGAAACTTCCAAAATGAAAAAGCTGGGTAAAAAAGACAAAAACAAATAAAAGGAACAATCACGACCTGTGGGACAAGAGGTCTGACATATGTGTGATATGAATCCCCAACAGAGAAGAAAGAATCAGAGATAATATGATCAAGAATTTACTCACATTAATGTCAGATCCCAATTTATCGATATAGGGTATTCAGAGAACACCAAATAGAACCAATGTTACAAGTACGTACATTGGATTCAACTACATAAAACTCTACCTTAACAGGTAACATTTCAAATTATAGAAAATCAAAGTTTAAAAAAAAAGAAAATAAAAGTTAAAATCTTTAAAGAATTCCAAAGCGATCACTAACATTATCTCTAGAGAAATAAAATGAGAATTACAGCTAGCATTGCAGAAACTGTGAAAGCACAATAGTAAAAGCAGAATGATTTAGGAAGGAAGGAAGGCGGGGAGGGTGGGAGTGGGGAGGGAGGGAGGTAGAGAGGGAGGCAGGGAGGAGGGAAGGAAAGGTGGAAAGTGTGAAATGTTGCTGGGGAAAGGAAGTGAATAAAGCCAACAACTTAGAATTTGGTTCCTGACAAAATGATCTCCCAAAAGTGAAGGAGTCCTACCTACTTCAATGGACAAAAAGAGGAAATAAAAGTTATATTGGTAAGGGAGAGTAAAAGGTTCAAAGTTGTTTGTAATCATGAAAACTTCACTCAATTGCACTGTAAGTAGAACTTTCCTTAAAAAATTAAGTGAACTCAAAAATTCAGGAACGCCTTCCATAATAGACACTGGATATAATAATTTAAAGTATTTCTTCTGTTAAATAATATTACCTATTTTACATCTCCTGTTTCACAACCCTTTAATTATCGAACCCCTGATTAATCTTAGACCCTCTTATGCAATTGTATTGCCAGTGGCTAGCAACCCTAGCTTCCTGTTATTCAGAGACTGTGGCACACCATGTCAAGTCCCTCAAACTAGCCACTGATGGAAGTCTGAATTTGGGGTACAATTTTTTCTTGTGTATCTTTTCTTTTCTTTCCTGGATTATACCAGAGTTAAATTCACTTACTGTGTACTTATCTCACCCCTGCAGTTGATTCAAATAAATACCCCAGATTTTGCTCACGTTTGTTGATAAGTCACTACCTGCATCTCTTATTTGGCATCTCCAGGTTGAGCCATAGCCACATGGACCAAGGGCCAATTCGAAACTTATCTAATTTTTCTTTTGCTTTGAATTCAGTGTACTTCATAATGACATAGTCACAGATGAAGTGCCTCATCTCTGTTTGTGTCAAAGTTTCTATAAGAAGATATTGTTACATTTATCATTATCAAGAAAGGATAAAGCCCTCAGCTGTAGAGAACATTGTGTTAGATGCTCTAGGAAAGTAGAGTTGACAGCCTTAGTTTCTACCCTTCAGGAAGCTATTTTATAACATTATTTTAAAAACAAAACAAAACAGGGCAGACATTTTAAAAAAAGATTCTACATTATTTAAGGGAAGTGTAATTTGTTATAGTTATAATCCAGGATTCCCGTAGATCCCACAGGAATGACAGATGATAATACGGTATCCTTCTATTTGAAAAAAACATCTTTTAAATGTATCTATCAATATTTTTGTGAAAGAACAATGATTCATGGTGTAGCAATGAATAGAATTGTGCAATGGGTCTCAAAATATGCCCAGATGCTGACCACACCCTGCTGCTTCCCGTCCCCATTCTTTCTCATATTTTCACTCATTGTCCCCAAATTAACAATATATGATTTTTAAACACTGGCCATGTATTGCATGTAATTCTTTAAATAAAATGGCGATTTTAATAAAACATCTTGCTGAGCTGGAGGAAGGGAATATACTTGATGCACAGCATTGTTTTGGAAGTTACTGAAAGCTTCCGTGAACAGCTGGTATTTGCCAGTGTCCTTTCCAGTTGCCTATGACACAGTGATATTTAATATTCACAGTAGTGCAGTGAAAGACAGAGAAAGACTGACTCTTCACTATCTAAATATGATCATCAGGTATCAAGAAAAAGAGTCACCCGTGCTGCAGAGAGACTGTAAGGCGATTGACTAGGTCTTGTTCTCCAGCCAATACCACTAATTGGTAAGGGAAGCTGCAGGGGAGACATTTGTTTCTTTAAGCTTATAAGGGAGACTAAAGTACCAGGCTGTACCAGAAAAAGAGTCAAACCAATTACAGAGGCAGTAAGCCATGGGTTCCATTTACTAAGAAGAAACGGGTTATTTTGGCATGAAGAGGTCAGCAAATTCTCTCCAAAAATATACTAAGAAAGAAACTAGAAAAAAATGAACAAAAATAACCATTTACAGGTCTTGAAATGAACCAAAGGTATATAATAAATCAGGACTCTTTTATTCTTGAAAAACTGGCAGTACTTCAAGTAAAATCAGAAAAAAAGACTTGAAGGTACCCATTGTAAAAATGTACAAAGATAAAGAAAATTGAATCATTGATTAGCAACAGTGACTCAGTCCACCTGGCTCATCATTAGAGAAATAATATTGAGAGAAAACCAAAAGTTAAAAATGAGAAAACACTGAAGACAATTTAACATTATCATAAATGTTTTCTATTCTGTGAAGCATAAACACATATTTATAATGTTGTCCCCAGGCTTTCATCACAAGAAAGTAGCATTCTACTCAGTAAAGCTAAGCAGAATGAATTATGCAATAAAAGTCTCAAGCGAAAACATAAAGGAGAACATAATAAAAATAAAAGCCTATACAACCAACAATTATTCCTTTAAACCTTTAGTTAAACTGATCTGGAAAACAAGACATCAATGTCAAGAATAAAAGAGGCACAGTAAAATGAACCCTAAAGAAATCAAAGGGGACTATGAAGAGAAGAAAGTCATGAACAAGTATCTCACTGTAAATTGACAAATACATGAAATGAGGAAACGATTAGAAAAATACCAACAAAACTTATCTAAAGTACCTATTACAAAACTTTTATAATATATATACATATATAACTTGATTTGAATAAATGTACTTCCAGTAAACACAGACAAATATAAATCAATATTAAAAAAGCCCAGATGGACTATTGAGGAAAAAGCTATGTTAGTACTACACAGAATCTTCCAGAAATAGGGTAGGAGTGAACCGTTGCTATTTTAATTTAAACTAATAACAAATATATTACAGAAAGGTGCCTAATATCCTTGATGTAAATGAATATCACAATCCTTTGTAAAATATTACTAATTATCATCTGTAAACATAAGAAAAATTGTATGTTATGAGCTATTGGAATTAGTTCCAGGAATTAAAGGTTAGATTCAAAAATTAAATTAATATAGTACCCAGTATTAATAATATAAAAAAAACAGAAAAAGACTTGAGTGAAGCTCAGTGGACACTGATGAAAATGAACTATACAAGTCATGAGTGGACATGGGAGAGAGGGACTAGGAGAGGGGAAGGGAATCAAAGATACTGTACAAAAGAAAATATACTATTTATTACCTGAATCATGTAATTGTAATCCCTCTGTATATCACCTTTATAACAATAGGAAAATAAATTAATTATAAAAAAGAACATTAAAAAACAGAGGACTATCACAATGAATGCAGAAAAGACATTTGACAAAATAAAATAGTTTTTAGTGGTTAAAAAATTCTATACCAATTTAAATGAGAAAAAAACTTCTTTATTTGGATAATGGGGGTATCTTCAGAGAACACCATCACCAGCATTTTCCTTAATGGTAAAGCATTAAGTATTTTCTCACTAAGATTGGGAATAGCACAAGGATATCTGCTCTTTCCAGGTCCATCCAGTAAGGTACATGGGACTTTTGTTTTAGGAACTGATTTGAGAAAAGCTAACTCAACTTGTATGTATGTGCAGATGATATAGTCATTAAAAAAATAAAAATCCACTAGGTGCATGTGGTTTACACGGGTAACCCAAGCCACTTAGGAGGCTGAAAAATGAGGATAGCAGTTGAAAGCCAGCTGAGGCAGGAAAGTTCATGAGACTGTTATCTCCATTTACCACCAGAAAACCAGAAGTAGAGCTGTGTCTCAAAGTGGTAGAGTGCTAGCCTTGAGCAGAAAAGCTCAGGGACAGCAACCAGGCTCTGAGTTCAAGCCCCATGACAGACAAAAAAAATATCCTAAACTATAAGTAGGCGAAAATTAGTAAAATCTTGATGTGATACTATTGTAACATTAGGACATGAGATGAATATAGTAAGAAAGAAATAAAGGAAAAATTCCATTTACAAAATCAATAAGACATCATTTAGTGAATAAACAATATAATAAACTACACAGTGGAAGAATATCAGAGAGGAAGAACCAACACAAAAGAATATAAAGTGAAAGGCAGATACAGAAATCAATATGATCCTGTTTATATGAAATTTGTAGAAAAAATACAAATCTGTATAAAAAGAGAACCAAGTAATATTTTCTTGGGGATAGAAGCTGCAGATTGTAAATAAACCCAAAGGATTTTTGATGATCATAAAATGTAAACTGTACTTCCAAAAATATAAACTGTACACTTATTGTACACTTATAGTAGATTAAATATTTAGTCTGCAAGTCATGCTTTTATGAGACATTTAAGAATGGAGTGTGAGGGGGGGAAAATCCAAAATTAGGTTTCCAAATGCTCCTTACAAATGTTCCCAAGGAGCACTTCTCTGTAAAAGAGTAACAAAATTCCTAACTTGTCTTCCCCCCTTAGTGCTTACAAAAATCATTATATTTCTCCCTATGCCCATATTCCATATTCTTTGTTTTCTTGTCTTACTAGAAAACACTAAACTTTTTTTTTTGCCAGTCCTGGGCTTGGACTCAGGGCCTGAGCACTGTCCCTGGTGTCTTTTTGCTCATGGCTAGCACTCTGCCAACTTGAGCCACAGTGCCACTTCTGGCCTTTTCTTATGTGTGGTGCTGAGGAATCAAACCTAGGTCTTCATGTATACAAGGGCAAGCACTCTTGCCACTAGGCCATATTCCCAGCCCCAACACTCAGCTTCTTGAGAGCAAAAATAAGAGTTCATCCTGTGCCTATGCCAACCTCCTTCTCCACTAATCCATCATGTCTGGAAAACATTGGTTGAATCATTGACAAATCAATGCTCCTGGCTCCAACACCAGCACTGACTCTAGTTGCTTTGCCAATGACCTTTCTTTGTAGTTTCCTCAAAGTTAACTCTTTGTATCATTCCAAGTCTTTCCTTGTTTTTGTGGTTGTTGTTGGGGGTGGTGCTTGAACTCAGGCCCTGGGGCCCTGTCCCTGAGCTCTTTTGCTCAAGGCTAACACTCTACCACATTGAGCCATAGTGCCACTTCTGGCTTTTGAGTGGTTAATTGGAGATAAGAGACTCACAGGGACTTTTTTGCCCTGGCTGGCTTTGAACCATGATCCTCATATTTTAGCCATATGAGTAGCTAGGACTACAGGCATGAGTCACAGGGGCTCAGCTCATTCCAAGTCTTTTAAACCATCTAGGAGAATCCAAGAAGGAAAAGATGGGAGAAGAGAATCTGAACACTTTTTACAGCAGTATTTTTTTCTTTTAGTTCTCAATAGAAGAAAATTATTGCACTATATTTTCCTCAGAATTTTTCTAAATCATTTTACTCCCCTCCCCATAGTGTACTTTGTCTAGTGTTTCTCTTCTAATAATCACTCTCTGTTTTAGTTTTCACTTTCCTTTCTTTCTTTTTTCTTTTTTTTTTTTTTGAAGTACTGGGGTTTTGAACTCCAGGCCTCAGGTTTGCTAGACAGATACTCTATTTCTTTAGTTAAGGTGGTATATTTTTGTCCAAGATCAACCTTAGACTACAATCCTTTTACCTATGTCTCCTGTGTAGCTGATATTACACATGCACAGGAACACACCAAGTTAGTTGATTGAGATGAGACCTCACTAATTTTTTGTCTAAGCTGATTTCAAAACTAATTTCTGCCTCTCATGCAGCTAGCATTATAAACAAGTGCTAGCAACAATGTTCATCACAGCGCAATTTGTCATAGCTAGAATCTGGAACCAACCCAGATGCCCCTCAGTGGATGAATGGATCAGGAAAATGTGGTACATATACATAATGGAATTTTATGCCTCTATCAGAAAGAATGACATTGCCCCATTTGTAAGGAAATGGAAGGACTTGGAAAAAATTATACTAAGTGAAGTGAGCCAGACCCAAAGAAACATGGACTCTATGGTCTCCCTTATTGGGAATAATTAGCACAAGTTTAGGCAAGTCACAGCAGAGGATCACAAGAGCCCAATAGCTCTACCCTTATGATCACAAAAGATGACGCTAAGTAAAATGAACTCCATGTTATGGAAACAATTGTTATATCACAGTTGTAACTACTTTCAACGTGCCATGTGTATCTGTAGCTTCTACTATTGATGATGTTCTTGTATCACCTCCTGTGGTTGTATCTACACTATCTCTGTAATCTTATCTGAGTATATTGGAAACCATGTATACTGGTATTAGAACTAGGAATTGACAGGGAATACCAAAATTGAGAGACACAGGGTAAAAAAAGACAACTACAAAAGCAATACTTGCAAAACTGGTGAAGTGAACTGTAAGTGAACACCTCATGGGGGGAAAGGGAAAGGGGGAGGAAAGAGGGGAATGAGGGACGAGGTAACAAACAGTACAAGAAATGTATCCAATGCCTAATGTATGAAACTGTAACCTCTCTGTACATCAGTTTGATAATAAAAATTTGAAAATAAAATAAAATAAACAAGTGCTAGGCCTTTGCACTCTTTTTGTTGAAAGGACAATTATCAGCAAATCAGGTATTTAATGTCATATTTAAATTTTTTCTAAATCCATAACCTTCTCCAATATGTCCATTTCACCCAAATTATGGATTGATCATTTAATTCATTCATTTTTATGCACAAAATGAATCATCAAATCTGAATCAATAATGTGATGAGTCACATCAATTCTTAGTTTAAATAAAATAAATGGGCTAGAGATCATGCTCTTCAGCATATTTTGACATTTCCAAAATCAACCACAGCTAAGCAATTTCTTTAAAATTGAAGAATCCTTTAAATGGTACCTGTAGTGATTATATCAGTTCAGTCTTTTATTTTCAGCATTGTTAATATAATCCAACCTCCTGTCAAGTGGTGTTTAAAGTTCAGAAGATTTAAAACTGAAAGGTAAAGCCCAGAAACTTGGACATGATGTCATTCAACTAATAGACATGGTGGAAGATAATTTACTCTTCAATTAATGGATACAAACAAAACGGTGGAAAAAGATTAGAAAGATTAAAACACTTCCACACTTAATATTATTCTTTAATGTTACAAACTTCAACTTTTTTTTCACATGTCCTTTAAGAATTGCTGGAAAAGAAAGGGTCGCCATTCAATCAGGATACTGTTCATAACAAAAGCTACTAATTTTTGCATTTTATTTTTATGACCCCCAAATACCCCAAAAGAATGGTTGAGCCAGTATGTTTGAGATTGGTCCTTTGATAAAAAGAAACAACTTAGAGACTATTAGTTAAAAACTATAATTGAATATAGGTGTTGATTCAAAGCACCCCATCCCCACCTAACAAAGGTGATGTATTGAAGGCTTGGTACCCAAATGGTGGCACCATTTGGGGAGGTGATATAAACTTTAGAGCTGGAGGAAATGGAATATTGAGGAAGTGTTGTTGGGGTTTTATGAAGTCCCAGATACCACTGTTCCTGTGTACCAAGAGTTGAGCAGCTCTACCAAATGTTTCTCCTGCCATGAAAGTTTTCATTCACTATAGGCCTAGAATCCACACAGCAAAGGACTATGGGCTGAACCACTGTGAATGACATGTCAAGCATGCTATTTAGGAATACAGAGGTAGGCATCATAATAAATACCAAATAAATAAAAATAAATGAACAAAATTAACACTATAATGCAAAATAAATGCTAGATAAAGGGAACAATGTGTATGCTTGGAAAGGGTGGTTGTGTTTTTCCTTTTTGTATAAAACTTGACTTTTAAACAATATGTATGTCTAACTATGATGAAAATAACTAAGGATAAAAATAGTTTGTGGGGGCTGGGAATATGGCCTCATGGCAAGATGTACATGAAGATATACATAAAGCCCTGGGTTCAATTCCCCAGCACCACATATATAGAAAACAGCCAGAAGTGGTGCTGTGGCTCCAGTGGTAGAGTGCTAGCTAGCCTTGAGCAAAAGGAAGCCAGGGACAGTACTCAGGCCCGGAGTTCAGGGCGCAGGACTGGCAAAAAAAAAAAAAAATAGTTTGTGTTATTTTGCTGTTCATTCACCCTTTGCCTGCTTCTTGTCATGCTGCTTCTTTCTAATAAGAACAAAAAATTGATTAGTTTCCTTGTCTTATCATTCTTACCAACTTTAAAGGAAATTATTTTTAAAATTTCCAGCATGAGGCAAGCAATAACAGGGATGTAAAAAATGAATTTTGAAATAGCTAAACATATGTGAGAGAATCTTAGGTGATAGATATTAATAATGCTGCAAACAATATGCAAAGACAGTCAAGGCATTAATTCTCCCTTTATCTAATGAAAGGCAGAAGGTAACTTAGCAAATAACTAGAGGCAATAATATTTTAACACAAAAACACTAACCTTTTAAATTTTTTTCTGGAAGTTAATTTGTCAGGAGTCTAGAATGGTAAGAGTAAACAATGGATCAGTGCAGTTGTCTCAAAAATTCAGGAAGAATCCAGTGAGACTTCAAATAACTTTACTACTCATTTTTGTAAACTTCCTCATGGACCATTTGTACTGTAAAAAAATTTCCATAAATTCAGAACTATTTGCTCAATATGAAATCAATCTACTTCCTATGTCACCATCACAACTAAGTATCACAAAGCCAATCACTTATGGCCAACGGGTGGCAGGAAGCTTATACAAAGGAAGTAAAAAGGTGACTTCCAGCAGTCGCAAAACAAATTCACTGAGAGTTTATGTCAGTGGGGATCTTATTAAATGCATAAATGTAATTAAGGACTGCTTGACTCTGACTTTATGTAAAAAGTCATTATACATGTCAGGTCCAATGCCTAATGTATGAAACTGTAACCTCTCTGTAACTCAGTTTGATAATAAAATATATATATATATATAAATAAAATAAAATATTTAAGGTCAAAAAAAAAAAGAAAATTGAGGGAAGGGTTAGGTTGGGAAGGAGGTGTAAGAATGTTCGAAAGGGTGACATTGATCAGATACATTACATTCATAAACTCCTTTGTTATATGGCAGCTCCTTTGTATTACTACTTAAAGATAATAAAATGAAATAAAGAAGCAAAAAAATGTTATGAAGTTGGTTTTGCACTATGTCAAGAAAAATGTCATTATTCTCCCTCTTTAGTAAAGCGACACAACCCTGAGTAAAAGATGCTTAACATCTTAATGAAACCCCAAATATGTAGGCTAATAGTGTCATATTTATATGGTATACAATCAGAATACAGAATTTTGGAAGACAGAAATGAGCATTAGAAACATTGTTTTACTCACCATCTCAGTACCTACATCAGAACCAGGAATCTATTCCCCAAATTCCATACATGTATAAATATAAAAGCATAAGGATCTTTAACATTGTATTATATATGAAAGCAAAACAGAAAGTATATAAAATGTCTATTAATTTTAGGATGCTCAAATGACATATCTGAATTATAGAATATATGCATGAAATACCTTGAACACATATATAATAATGTAGCTAAGGTATTTTTAGTGTAGGAATTTCTGGATATTTGCCCACTTAAGTATTGCAGGTTATTTTTGAAATCCAGATCAATATGCACACATACGAATTTCATTACAATGAACAGAGAGCTTAGAAGAATAGAGCCCTTTGCTGGCAATGATTACATCTGGGTAGTGATGG
This sequence comes from Perognathus longimembris pacificus, assembly GCF_023159225.1. Classification (NCBI taxonomy): domain Eukaryota; kingdom Metazoa; phylum Chordata; class Mammalia; order Rodentia; family Heteromyidae; genus Perognathus; species Perognathus longimembris. The sequence goes on along the minus strand of NC_063162.1, from coordinate 130,228,734 downwards.
TAGAATCCGGGTTCTGTGGAAAAATGGAAGGCTTCGAGGAGCCACAGGGAATGAAATCATGGATATCGATGTCAGACTTCTTACCTTTGGATCCTGGCTTTGTCACTTAACTGTGTATCTTTTCCAGATTTCTCATCTATGAAGTACTGTGCGCATGTGAATATTGCTTAGAATGCATTTGTCACATAATTAGCATTGCATCAATTAGCAAACATTAAACAGATGTTCACTGCTATTTTTAGGAGAGATTTGGTTTTCATTCTGTAACTGATGCTTTATTTATGTCCTAGACAATATATTTATGTAGCATTATTTTATAATCTAAAATAAAGGAAACTAAATACAGAAATGGTATTATAGCTCTAATGATGACAAAATTGAATAAAAATATCAGCGCAATCAATTCCAGGACCTCCTGGCCATTCACTGGTAAATGAACTAGGGTACACAGAGTAAATAATTACCCTTCTGCATTCTCAAGGGCAGGAAATTATCATCCTTTGCTCTTAATGAGTCCCGTGGTGCTCTGTACACAGCGGGTAGAACAAAATGTTTGCTGATAATGATAATGGTGAGGATTTTGATGGCTGTGACATGCTATAAAGTATAATTTAAAAGCCATCAGGAAAATGTAACACAAAACATAATGCTTTTAAATTATGCCTGTATGGGAAACAAATTCTGTTAGATTATGAATAAAATAACTATTTGAAGTGTACTACTGATTGCTTTGGTGTCATCTTCAGCCTCTATTCATTAGCGTGGCCTAATTATTACTTCAGATGATCAAGAGGACACATCTAGGTCTATTTCTATTATTTTAGGCTTAAAAATTGGTTTCCTGTAAGCACTTTTTGAATTAAATGCGCAAAATGGACGCGAGCAGCTAACTAATCCTGGTAGCAAAAGTTACAATAGTGTGACTGTTCTCTGTCTCTTTAAATTTCAATGCCACTTTGTTCCTATAATGACATAATCCTTCCCTGTTTTTAAGGAGTGTATTCCTCTCTTCTAGCTCCACCCAGGTTTTTGAGGTGAAATTCCAACTGCTTATTTATAGGTTAGATTGTCTGTCTTCCATAATCAATGAAGTATCAGCCAGGATGGCTAAATGGCAACTGTCCCTCTTATCAGCAAAATATGAAATTAACCTTTAACGATGTAGCTCTGTGACCTTGAGGCTGGTGTGAAGATGACTGAGATGACAGGAGGGTGCCACATGCTGGAAAATCCACAGCAGGAAACAAGAGCTAGGACTGAGTGACTTTACTCAGTAAGATTAATTTTCTTTCTATAGTTAAATTAGTACAGAGAAAACATACCAGTGATCTGTGCAAGAAAATTTTAATATAAAGAATTAGATACTATTAGCAAGGGTGTTTGCTTGTTAATGTATGGAAACGGAGAAGCCGAGGAAGGGTCACATTGCAAAGAGGGTTCTTTACATCGTAGAAATATTGACCTCTCTGCAGAGGGTTCGGGTGTGTATACTTGATGGCCTACTGGAGTGCTGGCTCGACTGCAGAAGAAATTGTCTTCTAAGACATTAGGAGGATTCATTGGGTAGCCAGCTGGAAGCCAAAGAAGACGGAACATACTAGAAAACCACTCAGTGGAGTACGGGGAGATTAACAAAGAAGTCATGCTCTGGAGTGCTCATGAACCTCACTGGGAAGCTAAGTAATGAAGTGCCCGAATCCCTGATAATCTACCTGCAGGGGTTCCAGTGAACTGACTAGGGGAGGAATAATGCTGTTCACAGTCCTACACTAAATGATCTAGAAGGAAAAAGCACTCCAACAAATATCCAGGCCAAGACAAGAAGACGAGATTGACTGCCTCCAGCAGAGTCCTTTCAGTGCCTTGTACTTCGAATCCTAATAGGGTGCTTACTGGCAAAGAAATACAAAGTTTTATTCCAGAATTACAAAGCAAGGCAAAGTAAGGCTGATGTGTTTGGAGAATAAATTGACAAAAAGTATTGTACCTAGAGTCTGTGGTACAACTCCAGGGGTTCCAATATAACAAACAGGTCTGGCAACCCTTCCCCATAAGAAACCAGAAGAGGTGCTAGTCAGAGCAAGGAGATTTATTAATGCACTGGAGGTACACGGGAAAAAAGAGAGTAGACATCTTAAGCTACCTTCAGGTACAGCCAAATTTAGGGTTAAATAAAAGAAGAACTGAGACAGAGGAAAAGAGGCATGCATAATTAAACAGTCCTAGGCAATGTGTGGACTGCTGGATCAGGGTTTTAGTTATGGATTTGTGAGGGGTTTTGGAGAGTTTATCGCTGTTACCACTTGAGCAGAGAAAATCTGATTCCCATCAGATGATTACTCCAAGGGACAACTTCAGCATTGTAAGTAATTGTCTTCATGGTGCTGCCGGCAGTTGTTCTATAGGCTCTGCTGCTCCTTGGAAGTAGTTTCTGTCCCTTCTTATAAAGATGTTATCTATCAATCCTGTCATTCCAGTATCCTAAGTAAGTACAAGAAAGAGACTCAGAGCAAAGAGATGGAAAACTTTTCTCCTGCTTTTAGTTAACTTGTGGGTCTAAATGAGGAACTAAGAATTCCTTAGCAATAGCACTCTCTATTAAAGTACACTGGTTTAGCCTGAGATATGGGACTTTCATTCACTATGTGATATCCCAGAAATTACTGTCCTAATTTCTTGACCCTACATTAATTCATTAACTCGATATGCAATATTTATTGACTACCTTCAGAATGTATGGCACTATACTATAGACCAATGACACTTGTGGTAAATGAGAGATATAGTTGATAGCTGGTCTTATCTCTGAGCTTGACAACTCTGCCACCAATGTGTTCAATATTCCCATTATCTTTGTGATCACACCCTTCTCAATTGGTTCTGACCTCCTTTATTCTCAGCATGCTTTTTAGTCATGGCTGCTTGGGTACTATTGGAGTTTGAAAAGTAAAATTATTGTGATAAGTTGTTCTAATGGATTTTCAAAAAAAGAAACTTCAGAAAGTGTAGCATCCGAAGCTGTAAACTAATGCTTGTATTTAGCCACTATGAAACAAGAGAAGTGAAAAAGATACTTTCAAAGTATAATAAGCAAGACCTAGTGAGCACTGAAATGGAGGTCCTAAGCAGAAATGGTGGCCAAATTTTTGGTTTGGTTTTGCATTTGATTAGAGAGCTTTAATGAGCAAAAGCCCGTGGGAATAAGTGATGCCTAGAAAATGTCTATGTCAGTTAACATACCACAAGTATCAAGTGCTCCAGGCCCACTCCAGGGAAGACTCCATCAGGAAGTAGATTAATGGTAAGAGTAGAGAAGGGAAATTAGGGAGTCATTATTTATCACAATAGAAATTTTCAGTTTGGAAACAAATGCCTAATAGAGAAAAATTAATGTCATGAGGCTTTGGGCAGAGGAAGGAGGGTTATCCATATATAAACCATATATTTCTCCACTATGGGTTTAAGTCTAGCCTTCATTATAGAGTACAGAAGAAGTTCTCTTCACTCTTAAGAACTTTCATCTCCTTGGTCTAAAACCAGAGAAAGGTAAGAAATAGAAATAACAAATGTTTTTTTTTTCTGTCCTATACTCATGGGCCTAAGAAAATTCACCTAACACAATCTGCCAGACAAACATATCATTTCTAGTTTATTCAAAGAGGACTTGGATAACCTATACTCTATCTTAAACCTCTTACACATTTGAATGGAATCCCACTGATAGTCTAAAGAGAATGGCGATTCTACAGGGAGTAAAGAGACAAGAGTTTTGTCCTCTTGACTTTCTAAACAAGCTCCCCGAAGACACAGACGTAGCAGAGAAATAGAAGCAAATGAGAAGTAAAATACAAGTAGCTTTGTTATTATTTATTTTATTTATTTATTTTTTGGCCAGTCCTAGGGCTTGGACTCAGGGCCTGAGCACTGTCCCTGGCTAACACTCTACCGCTTGAACCACAGCTGTACTTCCAGCTTTTTCTGTGTATATGGTGCTGAGGAATTGAGCCCAGGGTTTTATGCATGCTAGGCAAGCACTCCACCAGTAGGCCACATTCTCAGCCCCAAATACAAGTAGCTTTGTTATTGTAGATTTCCTGCTGTATTCTATCTGTTTCTGGAGCTATCACTGCAGTTTCCATTTCAGAGCCATGTACCTCATTCTGTATGCTTTAAAAAAAAATCCTTAATAATAAAGAATGTATTTTTATCTTCTACCATGACTACCCTAATCACGTACTAGCTATTCCCTATGAGGGACACCATAGGGTTTATGTTTCTTTGGGTCTGAGTCACATCACTTAATATGATTTTTTCCAAGTCGTTCCATTTCCTTACAAATGGAACAGTGTCATTCCTCCTGATGGAGGCATAGAATTCCATTGTGTATATGTACCACATTTTCCTGATCCGCTCTTCTACTGAGGGGTATCTAGGTTGGTTCCATGTTTTAGTAATGACAAGTTATGTTACAATGAACATAGTTGTGCTGGTGGCTTTAGTGTGGTCTTGCTTGTAGTCTTTTGGGTAGATGCCCAAAAGTGGGGCTGCTGGGTCATAAGGGAGCTCTCTCTTTAGTCCTGTCAGGAACCTCCTCACTGCTTTCCAGAGGAGTTGAACAAGTTTGCATTCCCACCATCAATGTAGTAGAGTTCCCTTTTGGCCACATCCTCTCCAGCATTTGTTATTATTGGATTTTCTGATAATGGACATTCTTACTGGGGTGAGGTGGAGTCTCAGTGTTGTTTTGATTCACATTTCTTTTGTGGCCAGTGATGTAGAGCACTTTTTCATGTGACTCTTGGCCATTCTCATTTCCTCTTCAGAGAAGTTTCTTTTTAGGTCTTTAGCCCATTTGTTGAGAGGGCTGTTGGTTCTTGGATTGTTTGTTTTGGAGGAATTTAATTTAATTTTTTGATTTCGTTATTTATTTTAGATATCAGGCCTTTGTTATTGTATGGCTGGTAAAGATCTTTTCCCAATCTGTGGGCTTTCTGTTCATCTCAGAAACTATATCCTTTGCACTGCAGATGTTCTGCAGTTTGATACAGTCCCACTTGTCCAACCTTTCTTTGGTTTGTTGCATTTCTGGGCCTTTGTTGGGGAAGTTTCTTTCAGTGCCAAGGAGTCCTAGAGTTTCTCCTATTCCTTCTTGTAGTGTTTTCAGGGTATCTGACTTCAGGCTATCTTTGATCCATTTGGAATTGATTTTGGTGCAGGGTGATAAATAGGGATCTAGTTTTAGTTTGTTACAAGTATTGACCCAGTTTTGATAGTACCATTTGTTGAAGAGGCTGCCTTTGTTCCAACCTATATTTTTAGCTCCTTTGTCAAAGATTAGGTAGTCATAGGTCTGTGGGTTCATTTCTGGGTCTTCAATTCTGTTCCATCAATAGCTTCACCCATATGATCACATAAGATGATGCCAAGTGAAATGAACTACACGTTACAGACAAGAGTTAGACCAGTATTGTAATTATTATCAACATGCCATGTGAAACCATACCTTTTGTATTTTTATTTATTTTTTTCTTGTCTGTTTAGTTTTGTTTCTCTTATATTCCCTTACTATGGTTGTACCCCCGCTACCACTATATCTCATCCAAATACCCTGGATACTGTTTATACGGGTATTAGAACTGGGGAAGGGAAAGGGAATATCAAAACTGAGAGACAAAGGACAAAAAGACAAACCATTCCAAAAGCAATACTTACAAAACCATTTGGTGTAAATCAACTGCACAACTCTTGGGGGGAGAGGGAAATGGGGTGGGGGTGGAAAAATGAGGGAGGAGGTAACAAGTTGAACAAGAAATGTACTCGAGAGGCTGGGGATATAGCCTAGCGGCAAGAGTGCCTGCCTCGGATACACGAGGCCCTAGGTTCCATTCCCCAGCACCACATATACAGAAAACGGCCAGAAGCGGCGCTGTGGCTCAAGTGGCAGAGTGCTAGCCTTGAGCGGGAAGAAGCCAGGGACAGTGCTCAGGCCCTGAGTCCAAGGCCCAGGACTGGCAAAAAAAAAAAAAAAAGAAATGTACTCGAATTTGGCGACTTCTTGGTCCTTAACTAAGAAATGTCTGTCAGAACCTTGATGATTCTACCTATACAATGAGCTGAGCCAATTAAATTTTCTTTATACTAGTTAGATTTTCTTGAAACTAAGAATATTCCTGCAAGCCCAAAAGAAGTTATGAGTCAATTTGACAGTGTACTTAAATGTATTCAAATACAATGTGCAAATTTACCCACCTACAAGATATTAATACTTTGTTGTAATTACTATGACTCAAAATACAAGGTACCTATGATTTTCAAAATAAAAGATAAATAAGCAGCAAAGTGAAAAAAATAATAAATAATGTAGAGCTATGGAGTGAAGCTCAGAGGTAAAGTGCTTATCTAACATGAACAAAGGCCAAGGTTTGATCCTCAGAACTGAAAAACAATAATAATGACAATAGTAGTAATAAAATAAATAATTTATATCACAGACCAAACTTACCAGAGGTTTGAAAATTACTGGAGCAAATTTAATATTCATTAACAATCATAATAACAATAACTGAAAGTTATGTCTTAAGAAATAGTTTCTTATGGATTTTTCTCAGTTTATTATTGTTCTCTCCATGTAATTGAATTCATATCTTTCTTCTCAGATACAGGGAACTAGGAAGCAATTGGCATGAATGCCAGAAGATGGCTATCTTTAGTAGTTATATAAATATATATATGTATATATGCTGTTTTAGCCATTAAATGTCATATATACAGAAGAATTATCAGATGATCTCTCTACTACATGTTGGTAAATTCATATCTGACTTCAATTTATATAAAGAGGTTATATCTTGACCATTGAGAGAGGTCAGTTGTTTTTACTTTTATTTTAAAAGAGAAAATACAGGAACCATGGAAACATTTTTACTGACCTAGTTTTGTTTTGCACTGAGTTAGGAGAAATAATTAACATATAAAATATAAAGAAGGGATTGATGCAGTTATGTTTCTGACTTTTAAAAAATGTTGCCTCAAACACTATATCCTTATTTTTTATTTTAAATAAAGTTATCTCTAAGGATTAATAATTTATATTGCTTGACTTCTAGCCAGTAGGAATAAGTTCCCTAATTGTGCATATACATATGTGTATGTTTTCCCCCCTTAAATCCTAAGCACTGTCCTGGTATTATAATAGCATGAGCTGGACATATATTCCATTCTCTCCTCTTCCTTTTATGAATAAATCATATGCTCTCATAATCATCAAAATTCTCACCAAAGGAATGTGAGCACCAGGAATATGATCTTTTCTACTGGTACTTGCTGTACTTTCATCTCATCTCTCCCAAGGTGACTCAAAACACAGTGATGTTACATTAAAAAGAAATATCTATTTTACATAAGCTCTTTTGGGTTCAGGCCTCAGGGATAGCAGCTTATCTTGTATCAACTATCAACTTTCCCATTTACTTATATCAAGTATCAACTATAGAAACTTCTCAACCTATCAGTACTATATTAGAAAAGCAAAACAGTCCTGAAGTCTCTGGCGTCCATTTTCCATCTGCTTTTATCTTGTTTGTACGCCTTTGTAAATAAGGTCTAAGTACTTGGCTGTGCAAAATTTCAATAGCTTCCTGGGTTATCTAAAAGTTTTTGGTAGCACTTAAAACCAGTAGATGTTTATTTTTTAGTTCACCAAATGCTGGTAATACCATGCTTATTTTCCTAATGCACTATTTATCAGGGCATTTCATTTAAAACAATTAACTCGAAGGATACCAAGCATTACTCATTGAGTTGACAGAATAATTGCATTAAGCTAAATCTTACACAAAGATGGCCATTCTGAAAAGGCTGTGTTGACTTTAATCAAAAGAAATGTCTCACTATAAAGTTTTGTAATATTTTTCCCTAGCTTGACAGAAGTGAAACTTAAACATCTATTGTATGAAACTGTTTGACCTAAGAGCTGTTATACAGTATCTTCATTGGGCAAAGGCAAACTGATCAAGTACTATGTTCTATATCACCATTCCACAATTTTCTTAGGGAAGGCTTTTCCTCTGGCATATAGATGGAAAATTTCTATACTTCTTGCTTCTTCAGGGAATGTTTGCCATCTTTATATTTTCAAGTTACAGGTACATTCCTCTGTACTGGCATAATGCATAAAAAAATTAGCTGTTGCAAAGTAGAAAAGACAATAAAATTGAGAAGAGACTTTTTCTCTTTTCAGCAAATGACACTAGAACAATTAGATTGCATAAACAAAAATTATAAATCTAGGCAGACATGACAACCTTCATAAAATTAAATTAAACACATCTAAAGATTAAATATAAAAATGTAAACAACTTACAGGATATATGGGAAAATATAGATGAGCTAATGTGTGTCAATGACTTTTTAAATACAACCTCAAAGGCAAGATTCATGATAGAACTAACAGATTGAAAGAAAAAAAGGAAAATAATTTGAGCTTTGAAATTAAAATTATTTGCTCTGAGGAAGACCTGTCAAGAGAATAAAAAAAGGGCTGGAGATATGGCCTAGTGGCAAGAGTGCTTGTCTCGTATACATGAGGCCCTGGGTTCAATTCCCCAGCACCACATATATAGAAAATGGCCAGAGTGCTAGCCTTGAGCAAAAAGAAGCCAGGGACAGTGCTCAGGCCCTGAGTCCAAGCCCCAGGACTGACCAAAAAAAAAAAAAAAAAAAGAGAGAGAGAGAATAAAAAGAGATAATAGTGACTGGTAGAAAATATTTGCAGAATATGTTTCTGATAAAGCACTGTTACCAAACACAAAGAACCTTTAAAACTCCATAGTAAGAGAATCTCATTAAAGAAGATGTACAGATGGTCAGTATGTTTATCAAAAGGAGTTGCATATCATTATTGTCAGAGAAATTCACGTAAGACAATGGTATGATACTGTTTCATACATATGAGAGAAGCCAAGCCACAACACCGACAACAGCAAATGCTGATACAGATATGAAGCAACAGGAACTCTAATTCACTGTTGGGAATGCAAATATGATAGAATCATTTTGTAAAAAAATTTCGCAGTTCTTTACTAGCTAATACATTCTTGATATACACATGATCCAGCAACAGTGCTCTTAGATAGCTTCCCAAAGCAGTTGAAAGATTATGTTCATATACACATGCAAAAATCCCTATGACTGGGTATTGAGAACAGTTTTACTCATTATTCCAGGACTCAGAAGAAGCCAATTTATCTTTCAACAGGTAAACTTTGGAAAATCTAAATCAATGGAATAGTATTCAGTAAATAATATAAAGTCATGAAAAGATGTCTTGGCACTCTAAATTCTAACTGTATATTACTAAATGTCTTAGTCAGATTTTTTTTATTGCTGTCACAAGTACCAAAAGCAACCAGTTTTTAAAAGAAAGACTATATTTTGCACATAGTTTCAGAGCTTTTAGTCCATGGTTTGCATTTCCAAGTTTCTGGGCCTGTGGAAAGGTAGAACAGCATGGTGAAAGTACATAACAGGGAAAAACTATTCACCTCATGGAAGTTAGGAAGTAGACAGTAGACAGAGAAAAAAAGGAGCCAGATACAAGTAATATTTTTCTCCAAGGGATATCCCCTCTTCAGTGATTTACTTCTTCTGCATAGACTTAATCACCTTATAATACCATATTATAAATCCACCAAAGGATGCATCCATTGATTAGAACAGAGTCCTCAAGATGCAATCATCTCCCAATAGGGCCTCTGTCAGAAGAACAATGAGCCACTGAAGAATACTTTGGATCCAAACAACACAAAGTAGAAAGCAGTTAATCTGAGAATGTGACATACTGTATAATTACAAAAATATGTCATTCTGTTAAAACAAAACTAGGGAACAAGCCAAAGGTCAGTCCTTATTGGTAAGTGAGAAAGACACTGAATCAGAGCATAGAGTTTTTAGTTTTTAAAAACTTTATATGGTAATATAAAGATGAATGCATATTGCAATACACTTGTCCATTACCACTGCATCTGCAGCCTCAAGGCTGGACCCTAATGTAAACTATGGTCACAGAGTGATAGCAATGTATCAATTGTCACAAATACACCCTTTTTGTTGGCGATACTGATAATAGGCAACTATATACTTGTAGAACTAGGTATATATTGAAAATATTTATAATTTTTGCTTAAATTTTCTGTACATCTAAAAACTAAAGCCCATGAGAATTCATCTGAGAAAACTTGTATTAAGTCGCTACATAGAGGAAAATAACTAGATTGGTTTTTATAAAAGCTTCAAGGTTTCAGGACAGCACTTATGTATATAGTGTCACATTCATTATAAATATCTTACATTAGCCTTTAGAAATACCTGCTAAAATTTAATTTTTCAAATTTTAATTAGGAAATGTAATAACATGCTAATGTGTGGAAATGGGGATTTTTATTAAAGGTTATATATTATGTTCTGATGGTGTGCAGATTTGGCTTATTAGGCATGTTTGTAATATGTGTGGAAAGTAGCAACATGGCTAAAAGATTTCAGAAGGAATGCTCTAATGTACATTTACTTTGTCAGTAAGCTTCAGGAGAGGAGAATTTCTTCCCTAAACCCCAAGATGGCATATTCAATCTCCTCATTCAACATTCCCACATAGAAATCTAATAGACATCTCCACAGTAACATGCCCAATGGCTGACTCCTGCTATTTACCTGAAAATTTGTTCTTCCCACTTTTCCAAATGCTAAAGCTCAAACTTTGGATTCATTCTTAGCATTCTCTTTCTTTTACATCTCACATTCAATCTCCCAGAAAAGTATATTCCACTTCAGAGTCTATCCAAAACCCAACCACACTACTACCCAGGTCTACCATCTTCTCTTACCATGCTTTCATACTATTTTCATACTTCTATTTAATTACTGTGTATATAGTGTTGAGCGCTGTGGATAGTGAGATATAGATATTTTATCATTAGAAATTTAGCTAAGACTCAGCTGGCCAATACTAGCTACATGTAGTTATTGAACTTGAGGTCAATTTTATTTTTTATTGCTTTAATTTAAAACAATTTCATTGTAAAATATTTTCCCCTTAAATACATCTTTTCAATCTGGTAGAGGTATATTTTACTTTGACTGTTAAAACAGTTGACATCAGAAAGGAGGTATTCTATAGGTATAAAATGCGCAGCAAACCTTGAAGAGTTTATGTTTTAGATTCTAGCTACTGTCACTAAAACCACAGGCTGGCAAGTTAATAAGTAATAAAACGTTATTGCATGTAGTTCTGGAGACTGAGAAGTATAAAATCTAAGTGCTAACAGATTTGATGTTTGTGGTGAGTCCCGACTTCCTGGTACATAGATAGCTTTCTCCCCACTATGCCCTCACCTGTATAAAGGGGAAGGGCGCTCTATGGGGTGATTTTATAGATGCACCAATGTCACTCAAGAAGGAACTGACACTGTGGCCTAGTCATCTCCCAAAGGCCTTATCTCCTAAATCCATCAAGGGTTTACGGCATTCATATATATTCAATGATTATTTGTCTAGCAAGTGAAAGGCTTGAGTTTCAATCCAAAAAGTCAGGTAAAAAAAATTTGTGGCAGATTAATTGAGGAAGAGTGACAGGCCAGGTGTATTTACACATGCCTGCAAATCCAGGCACTTGAGAATCTGAGATAAGAGTCTTGAAAGCTTGAGGCCATTATGTTTCAGAGCAAGATCTTGTCTCAGCAAACCAAAATATATATATGGAGGCTGGGAATATGGCCCAGTGGCAAAGTGCTTGCCTTGCATACATGAGCCCCTGGGTTTAATTCCTCAGCACCACATATATAGAAAAAGCCAGAAGTGGAGCTGTGACTCAAGTGGTAGAATTCTAGCCTTGAGCAAGAAGAAGTCAGGGACAGTGCTCAGGCCCTGAGTTCAAGCCACAGGACTAGCAAAAAAAAAAAAGTGGGAGCAGAGGGCTGGGAAACACTAAGTCTATGATAAATTTATATAAAAAAAATTGAAATATCTCAGAACGATGAAAGAAGTGAAATTGGTAAAGATGTGTCATACTCATAAACTTGTTAGACTATGCAATCACAAAAAGGAGAATTAAAACATGAAAAAGATCCTTGTACTAATATTGAAAGAGAAAATTCATAAAGAAAATTCAAAGAAAAGAAGTATCACATTCATTTGATTGCATTGTAACACAATGACAAATTCAACTTAGCTTGATTATAGAAAACTAACTCCAATTTCATCTGCTTTTCTTTCATTTATCGTAACCACTTGAAAATTTGAAAGAACAAATATGAACATATTAGCTCTAGTTATTAGAGTTAACTTCATTATTAAAAAGATTTTCAGTTACTACCTTAAATATATTCACACTATACTACTACTAATTCATCTGCAATAGTTAAAAATTGTTAAATAATATGTTGTAAATCTATGAGTCATGGTTGTATTTTACAAGTATGATTTTCAATGTACCCCCAGTGATTTTTGGTTATTTCTCTTAGTATTTAAAAACTCCATTTTCCCTTCCCAGACCATGGAGGTGATCTACACATAGTATAAAATCAGCAACTCTTTGCTAGGGAAAAATTGCAATTTGCTTGGTTGGTAGTGCGAGGTCAGGGCTACGTGAGGTAAGTGCACACTTGGGACTGTACTGTACTGCATTTACGCAAGCCAGCTTAGACCATGAAAACAGTACTAGTGGTTGTCTGGCAACAGGCTATTTTCTGGAAAGGAAGATGTAATGAAAGACAGTCTCAATGTTTTGGACTAGTGATTTTTGGTTCATTAGCAAAGAAATATAGAAAGTTTCTTGCCTAGACCCTTATTCAGACAATGAAATGACCTCTGCAGAACAGGCTCAGCAAATTCCCATGATGTCAGACCATTGAGCAGTTTTCCAAGGCAAGCAAGGTCAGTACTCACACAAAGTAAAAGAAAGGAGGAGAGGGAAAACTCTGTTCACTCAGTCCAGAAATATGTGAATCACACTGGGTCTGCCTAACTAAAAATATCTTGAAAATACTGGTTTCAGTACGAATAGATATGACTGTTTCTTTGATCAGGCACATATTATGCCAGTTATTTAGACCTCACTGTAGTTCAAAGAATACTGTGAAGAAGCATATAGGATCATTGCCATGGAAGGCACGCTTTCACTGAAGCAATGGACTACACACTAAAAGAAGCTCGGGGTGGAGGTAGGACACCAACACTGTAAGTCTCCATCTTCCACCACGACCCAGATTTGTTATACATGCCCCTGATACATGGACTCAGTTCTGTCTACTCTCTTTCCTACACTGTTAAACTTGAAAAACAGTCAGAGATAAACTCAGGAGATTACAAAAGAAGAAAAACTTGAATTAAGGTAGTTTGAATCACAGTGGGAAGGAATAAGTGGTGGGATCATACTGTGTCTGACTAATCTTTCCTCTGCCTTGCTCGTCTGAGCTTCAGGAGAATTTGAAATGGCTTCTGGTGAGGCTAAGAAGGCCCAAAGAAAGGTGATTTCCCACACATAAAGAGTCAGCTTGCCATAATCATGACCCCTGATATCCAGGACAAGCAACCATGGAGGATGTGTAGGACCCACTGTTGCTGTGCTCTGTGCCTCCATCCTGGAGTAAATCACACATGAATGGGAGGTAATGCATCAAAAGAATTAGAGGTAAAGCAGATTTCCCTTCTTTACCTGCAACTTGCTATTTGTGGAAATGAAGATTGGACGGTCTGGCAGGAGAGAAAACTGTCTAAAAAGAGTCTGGATTACTTAAAATATCAGAGCTTGAAATCCTTGAATAGCTGTCCAGTGTTGGTTATTCCAACAAACTATAGCTCTGAGGGAAAAGATAAACAGAATTTTTGATTCTATTTAAGCCAGGTGGAAGTTTAATTAGCTTCTCCACCAGCAAAGCGTCTATATTGGAGTCTTACTCATATTTCCATGCTATTGTGGCTTAAGGGATGCTATTGATTTTGATAAGGTAGGTTTGATTGAGTTTATGGGTTTTAAAAACCTGAATTACAATTGTGATACAAAATTTAAAGTAGCAGTTCAGTACAGATATAATTCCCACTCCGGCGGATAAGCTCAACAACTCCCATCCCCAGCTTCCCAGCTCCCACCCCCCTCCCTACACCCCTGCCAAAATGTTTTCAGTTGAAGAAAGGAGAGCATTCTGTTTTGTTTCTGTTTTGGCAGTACTGGAATTTTAACTCAGGGTCTCACATGCAAGCTCCACACCACTTGAGCTACACACACAGCTCTGAAGAAAAGAGAACATTTTGAATTTCATAGATATAAACAAAATGTTCTCCTACGGTAGACTACAGCTATTTCAATTTATCTCTGCACTTCTCTCTGTTGAGTGCTTTGCTAAACTGATCTAGCCTACAATTAGACTATGTGCTCTTTAAAGCTAATCTTTGCTCTTAATATTATTCATCTGGAGCACTCTGCACGGTGTGACTGTTGTATTATAGGTGTTCAATTATTCATGCTATTTTATCTATTGATCTGGTAAGTTAGCCAAGTAACTATTACCTTTCACCCCCTTTTCTTGTTCTTTGAGGTAGTAACTTGTTTTTTTTTTCATAATCGCTCTAACAATGTTACTATTGGGTTTATCAGAAACCACCTCTAAACTTTACCTGCCCTTGATACTTTCTCCCCATTTGAGTGACCTGAGTCAGAGTTCAATACTGGATGTATCTGTCTCAATCATTGTCCAGCTAAGGTGGTCCTTAGCAAAGAAGCCAAGCATTCTATTTTTATTGTCATCAAGACTATCTCTACTGAAAGATTAAATGCATCTAGACACTGAATGCATGCTCACTATGATTCTGTTAGAATATTCCATTTCCTTGAGTTATCTCCTTTTCTCTGATTCAATATACTGTGCACTCTTTGTCTACAGAACTCTTCTAATGAGGAAAGAATGCATATTCCTAAATTAACAAGTCAATACTCGGGTATTAAAAGTTTTGCCATTTACTGTAGTTTTTCCTTGAGATGTGAATAGAAGTACAAGAAAAACAAGTCAAGTTTCAGAGGCTGCAAGCTGAGAAGCAGATCTAGGTTCAGAAATGAGCAGTAGTCACTAGATGAGTTCTATCTGGGACATAGCTCCTCCCGCTGAGCCCTGTGCTCTCTGTCTAGTCAAGACAGATTTTGATATTTCTCTAAAGACATTACTGATGTTACACTTCTGACCCATTTGGCTTCTGGGTCCGAGAAACAAATTGTAATTACTGGCTTGTCAAAATCAGTCTGCTTGCTATCCACTGACCTCAGTATCTGCCTGTTTAAAAGTGGATATTCAGTTGGTCATTTCCAGTCACCATGGAAGACTTCTGTGCAGCTTACCCAGTGAATTCAGACATATGCCCCACTGTGCAATTGCTTTGGGCTCTGAAAAGAAGTTTGACAGAGTGTATGATTATTTATAGTCGTACCAGTGCTCCTGTCTGGCTCATTACACATGAACGATGAGCAATGCACTAGGTGGCTGACTCATTCATTTCTCTTACTTTAACCATCCAGGAGAGAGACTACTCAGTAAAAAGGCATGCGAGCTTTGTCAGATTATCAGGATGCATTTATGGGAATATAATTGGTTAGATTATTATTATTCATTTTTGTCTTATTCTTAATTCCAAAAAAGGCAATCCAATTTATGCTTTATGGAGTTTATTGTTTATTCTCATTGCCACAAGGAAAGAACAGTATATTCACTTGATTGATAAGAAGCTTACAAAGGTGAAGTGATTATGCCAAGACCAGCACAATCAAGAAATGATAGAGCTACAATGCGAAGCTGCATTCAGTGATCTATGAAAATATGAATTATGTATCAGTCTAAGTTTCAGAACAGCGGGTCTTGCATTTTAGTGTCCTTAGGAACCATTTGGAATCTTAACAAGATATTATACTAGTCTCAAGTGCTACCTCCTCCTCCTAAAATAATCGTGATTAAAAGCAAACAGAACAAAGTATGAGAAACAGGAATACAAAAACCTATCCTAAACCTGGGATGCTATTTGGGGGGAACCAATGTGCTTAGATTATTGGCATAGAGCCATAACTATAGGAAATGTGGTTAGATAATAAGTTTTAAACTATCCAAATTCAACAGGAATAATTCTTAAAAAGAAAAGTAAATCTGGCATTGTATGGGGCCAAAAGTTTACTTCAGAAACTTCTGTCAACCTCAGCATACTCTCCTAATAGATACACAGCTAGTGACTAATTATATCAGTTACCCAATCATTACTGTCAAGTTAAACACTCACTGAAGAAGCAACTCTGATCCTCAAAGGCAGAAAGACACATTAATCCCCCAAAATAAAATTATGGTTATTTTCATTACTTAAAAAAAATCACAAAAGCATAATGTTAAAAGGCCTGTTACTTAGAAATGGAAGCGTGTGAATAGTTACTTTTCCCATGATCCCACTTCAAGAACATCTTTCACCTCCTTTGTAGCCATAGCTCCTTCCAGATTACATCCTCAATCACCAAACCCAACTGGGTTGAGAGAGAAACTAAGATACACTGTGCAGAGTAAAGTGAATAGCAGAGCTGGGTCGGGGGCTGGGGAGGGTCTCTTTCATTGTCCTCTATCATCTGTGTGCTAAACTAGAAAGTAATTGAATTCTCCTATAATATTTACTCCATCAATTTGAAATTCACTGAATCCTTTAGCGCCACCCCCTTCTCCCCCTGCCCCCACCCCATCACCACCCACCCTCTCTCATACTCTCCTTATTCACAAACAACTTAGGTCTTTAAATATCATTCACTTTATGATCCCCGAACTCTGACAGTCCAGTCTACTCATCCGGGGAGCCTTATAAAACTCCAAAAGCCTGAGCGTCAGGAGAAAAATGGGGGAGGGAGCAACAAGTTTGACAAGAAATGTACTCACTACCTTAGGTATGTCACTGTGACTCCTCTATACATCGCCTTGACAATAAAATTAAAAGCAAAAAAGAATCTCTGAATGTGTCTCAATAGATGGCCCTACTATGCAGCCAAGGATTCAGAGCAGCTAATCTAGTTCAGTTCCTTCAACTAGTTAATCTGTAACAAGCTGAAGGATGCCACTAGAATTACGATAAACCTGGGATACAGCTATTAGAGAATGGTAGGTTCTTGAGACTGTTTCTGGATAGGCTGTTGCAATAAAATGTTCAGTTTTTCTAGAGTCTATCTAGCATGAAGAACCTGGGAATATTTTATGTGTTTCTTTATCATTTTAGAATTTCCTGAAAGGGGCTGGGAATATGGCCTAGTGGTAGAGTGCTTGCCTCCTATTCATGAAGCCCTGGGTTCAATTCCTCAGCACCACATACAGAGAAAGCCAGAAGTGGCGCTGTGGCTCAAGTGGCAGAGCATTAGCCTTGAGCAAAAAGAAGCCAGGGACAATGCTCAGGCCCTGAGTTCAAGCCCCATGACTGGCCAGAAAAAAAAAAAAAAAGAAGGAAAAAAAAAATAGAATTTCCTGAAAATTAGTTTTCTTAATTATACTCAATGAAGAAAGAAGTAAAAGTTATATGTTAGCTTGTTTGGTCTGTGTTTCTTTAGGAAACAGTTCTTTCTATCAAAAAATACACATATATTCTTGTTTCTATATACTGTATTTTCTACACATGGGTTATCAGATATTCTGCAGATAGAAGTGGAGTAAAAATGTTTTTCAATCAGTTAAACTTGTTTTTCTTTTTTTTTCTTTTTTTTGGCCAGTCCTGGGGCTTGGACTCAGGGCCTGAGCACCGTCCCTGGCTTCTTCTTGCTCAAGGCTAGCACTCTGCCACTTGAGCCACAGCACCACTTCTGGCCATTTTCTGTATATGTGGTGCTGGGGAATCGAACCCAGGGCCTCATGTATATGAGGCAAGCACTCTTGCCACTAGGCCATATCCCCAGCCCTAAACTTGTTTTTCTAATTAAAAAAAAAACATTTGTCATGCTGAAGCTATTTTCCTCTCCTTGTGCATTGATATGGATTAATGAGCCAATGTACCACTTGTACGATCTTTCCACCCACTAGTTGTCAATATATATAGCAAAATATTTGGACAATAACTGCTATTCTCAAACCTGCTAATCTCTTCCTGCTTGGCATGTCATTTTCCATAGCAGATTGATATGACCTGAAAACATCCATTTCTTTAATTTTAGACATTTTTCTTATTGTCTCAATTGTTTACTTTCCCGGCATGTCTTTATTTTCTGTACTCTCACAAAGTAATTTTGTTCATAGTGTGACTCAGAAGTTCCAAATAGAATATAGTTGAAAATGTAATTTATCTACACAGATTAAAAATTATAATTTTACTGATGATAATACTCCTTTGGTTACTGCAGAAAAAGGAAAACTATACTCTATGTCTTGGCAATATATGTATAAAATCATTTGTATTTAATTAAATTTTCATTTTATATCATTTCATTTATATCATTATATCATTATCATAATAATTTTCTTACTGTGTATGTAATACATTTTCATATTAGAGGTTTTTTTTCTCTTTTGCCAGTCCTGGGGCTTGAATTCAGGGCCTGAGCACTGTCCCTGGCTTCTTTTTGCTCAAGGCTAGCACTCTACCTCTTGAGCCTCAGCACCACTTCCGGCTTTTTTTTCCTGTTTATGTGGTGATAAGGAATTGAACCCAGGGCTTCATGCATTCTAGGCAAGCACTCTACCTCTAAACCACATTCCCAGCCCCTACTAGAGGCTTTGAATAACACAATTTGAGACAAGGTCTACCATGTAGCCCATGATAGCCTTGAATTCATGATTCCCTGCCTCAGTCTCTTGAGTTCTGGGATTGCAGGCAAGTGCCACGAGGGCCTGTAAAGTATCATGATTTAGATAAGACGCTTATCTAAAACTAAACTCTGTGACATCAAAAGGACATACTTTGAAATGATTGTGGTTGAAAAATAATTCAATATTCTATATCACACAATGTTCATATTTTGAAAAATAGAGACAGCTAAGATGGAAAATGGTATTAAAATAGAATGTATCAAATTAATCTGTTCAAAACTGCATTTATATGATGTGCTTATAATTATATCTGATTAAACACCAAAGAAAACTAACAAAAAAAGTATTTCTCTCACCATTAAAGATAATTAGATAATTTGGGGAAATTTTTTATTTTTGGTAACTGACAATAAAATATAATTTCTTCACAAAAAGGAAGCAAAGCTACTATAAAATTTTCAGAGATGCAAAGATGTCCTCAATATGGAAATAATTTTCTAATGTTTTTTTTCCCAATCCACCACAATTGTATTCTACATTTATATACAATATTCAATATATTTATATGTAAAGAGTTCTTGCCCTTCATCATTTTCTTATTATAGCAATGTGTGGCTGAAAATGTAATTTAATTATTGTGAGTGAGTTTTTCCTCTTAGTTTTTTAAAGCTCATCCAAGCGTCTTTTTACCTTCCGGCTCTGTATTGTATGTACCATGTCAATTTTCAAATGAGAAATGTCACTTCTATTTTAGTTTTTACAATGTGTGGCTCTTAGATAGCATTTAGGCTTAATTGGAATTTTCTGTCCTGTAACATCCTGAAATTAAAGAATGAGTTTATCAATAAATCAGTACTATCTTTTCCATTTCTGCTGGTCTCTCAAGTTATAGGTGAGAGTCTGACTTTTATTTTTCAAAAGAGTGATTGCCAAACGTAAAATTCCTAACTATAACAATGTTGTCGGACTTAATTTTCTTTTTTAATAAGAAAGGTATGATGTCTTTAAATATTTTATGACACTTTAAAAATAAATATTATATGGCTACACAAATTAAATGGAAAAATTTTCAAAATATAATTAAATTACCATACTAAAAATGTGGTTTTAATCCTTGGTTTAATGTATATGTCTATGGAGGGAGAAAGAATCAATTAAATTAAGTAGAATAGAGCTTCACTGGAATGCATGCCACATTTTCTGCTTATGTCTTTACAATTATTTAACAAGAAGCACACATTTTACTTGTAGGGGAAAAAAGACTTAGGAGATGTATTCATAAACTTAGTGCAAGTCAATATCAGCTTTTAAGAAGTGAATGTTAGGTGAGTGCCAGTGGCTCACATCTGTAATCCTAGCTAGCTAGTCAGGAGGCTGAGACTTGATGATTACAGTTCAAAGCCAATTTAGGCAGTGAAGTCTGTAAGACTCTAATCTCCAATAAACTATCAAAAAGTTAGAAGTAGAAAGCCATGGCTTAAGTAGTAGAGCACTGGCCTTGAGCAAGAAATGTTGAGGGAAAGTTTCAACCCTTTAAACTCTATGGTTTCACTCATTGGAAACAATTAGTACTTGTCTAGAACAGTCTTAGCAGAGGAGCACAATAGCTCAATGGCAATGTACATATGTTCACATAAGGTGATCCTAAGCAAAATGAACTACAAGACTTGAAAATAAGTGGATTGTCTTTGTTGTTGTTATTTCCAATATACCCAATGAAATTATGCCTTTTTCTTTTGTCTTTCTTCCCCATAGTTTTTACCCATGATGTCACTGTAACTGACTTTGGTGCACTGGGTATTGTATGTACGTTTGTTGGAACTAGGGCAGGGGAACACCAAAATGGAGAGACAAATGGTAAAAGGTGAACTGAGGCAACAGCAATACTTACAAGACAATATGCTGTAAACCAGTCATGGGAGGGTGGGGAGGAAACCGGGGAGGGAGCAAGGTGGGAGAGAAACGAAAGAGGAGGTAAAACATTTGATAAGAAACATATTCATTGCCTTATGCATGTAACTGAAACCCCTCTGTACATTACTTTGACAAAAAAAAGTTAAAAGAAAAAAAAAGAAATGTTGAAGGATATCATGTAGGCCCTGAGTTCAAGTCCTAGAACTGGCATACATATTCACAAAACATGAACTTTGTACTTATTATTAGACAAGAGAAGAGGTGTGATACCTAATGCATTATAATTAGTGACCACAATTTTTCCTTTATTTTCAAAATTAAGGTACAGGTTGAGGTACCAATGTGGCATTTCATGGAACATGTTTTAATTATTATTAGGGGGGAAAAGGTTCTTTGATAAACTACAGCATTAAAAAGAACTTTTATTTTCCTGCTGTGAGGATTCTCATTGCTCTTCATGTGTTAACACAACTTTACCTCTATAGAAGAATATCATACACACACATACACACACACACACACACACACATATATTTTCTAGACTGATCATGGAACTCTTTTATGTCATAAGACAGTCTACTAACTTCTAAAGAAATAAACTGAGCAACAGCTAAGCTCTATGGAGCACAGTTGTGGACATACTGGTGTGGTCAGTTGGGAATTAAAGGAACATCTTTAGGTCATTCTTTGGTTTCCTTATGACACTGGTCACTGTCTCGAATTAGAGTTTTTTAGATTTTGGCTTGCAGTCAAATTAAACATATAATACATTACCTATCTGTTTAAAAAAAAAATCCCGAAGCAAGGCTGGACGCCAGTGGCTCACACCTGTAATCCTAGCTACTCAGGAGGCTGAAATCTGAGGATCGTGGTTCAAAGCCAGCCAGGGCAGAAAAGTCCACAAGACTCTTATGTCCTGTCCAATTAACCACTCAAAACCCAGAAGTAGCACTATGGCTCAAAGTGTTAGAGAGTTAGACTTGAGCAAAAGTGCTCAGATCTATAATAGTAGAAAAGTTTTAATCAAATATTCTTCGGAAATATATAGTATGGAATGTTATTAATATCATTGTAAAACTTGAGGCCAGCTGTCAGCTAATCTTTCAATTAGTAAAATAGTTATATGAACAACATATGGTAGGAATATAGATTCCAGAGCTGAAAATCCTCCACATCAACCAGTCCAATCATTCATCTAGTGACTAACTTATCTAAATCCTGGATTGTTTTGTGGTAGAGATGACTCCTCCTCCTCCACCACCTCCTTTAGGGGTAGCATCCAAGCAACTGAGAAACCAGTCAGAGTTGCTACAAAATTTTGTATGCGATACTGAATTCAGTAACCTTTAAAAGCCATCTCTTCTGAAATATTATGATGTGAGGGAGTAAAGTTAAACCAACATATTACATTTAATACAATTTTGCATATTTCACTTAAACAATGATATGATAATCAGTGCAAAGCAATTATTGGCATTCTAGCATCAAGTTTTTAAAGAAGCTATTTATAATGTGAATGTTCTAGTCATACTTCCTACACACTCAACAGAGGGGAAATGCTTCGGAGAGGAAATGAGATGATTTCATGCTTTAAAAATATTCTGAAAGTCAACAAGGGGTCTACTTTTGCCTCTTTTTGTTTTCTAATATCTGATCAATATCTGTTCTGCTGAAGGCATCTATAATGTTGAGAGATTGAAGTTGATGCAGCTTTGGACTAAGGCAGCTATAGAATCTATAGCTACCATTTGTTTCTCAGCATTGTCAATGACCTTACAGTGTCCTGGGTGTTTTCACCATTCTGTAACAATGTGAACAAGAGGACCTTCAATAGTCCTGAAAAATCTAGAACACAGTGATGTACTCAACAGGTAAAAATGTCTTCAATGTCAGCTGAGACCCTCATTCAATGAATCCTGTGTTTCAAAGGGAGGTAAAGTCTATAATGCAAAATTTGCATAGACAGACTCTGAAAAGTCATCACATGACTCTTAGACGCTGACCTTTTCAAGATTATATCAAAATTTTGAAATATCTGGATGTAAGAGAAATGTCAATGAGCTATGAATCCTTTTCTGCTCCTCAAGTGGGAAGAAAGACATCAAATTTCACTTTCCTACTCCAGTCAGTAAAGGTTTAGGTACTTTCTCAGAGATGCATCCTGTGTTTGGAGACCATTCTGCAATGGTTATTGGGCCTTATTGCTAAAATATAAAAGGGGAAAAAACTATAATTGGCTTGTTCTCCTGGTGCAAAGCAATTCTCAGCTGTGTTAAGAACACCTCATCTTCCAGAGTTGTTATAGGAAGTAAAAAGCAAATATCTCTCCTACTGTTGCACTAACGAAAGGGACAGCCTTATGTTCTTGTCTCAAATCCTCATAACAGAGGCAGTCAATGCAGTAAAGAAAGAAGCTTGTAATAACACTGGGTACTGAGAACCAAAAACAAAAACAAAGAAAAACCTAGCCAGAATGAAGTTGAATTATGTCCACAATAGGGAACTGTAGGATAATTTCCCAATAGGTGGGCTATAGGTGGGAGTTTTAGAGAATCCATGTCAGTATCCCTAACGTGTTGCCAACAACAACAAAAAAAATGGTGAAGCCTCATACAGCTTACAACAGTATAATCATGAATAGCAGAGAAGAAGCAATGATTAGAGCTGGAAAAGCTGGTAAGTCGATTTTGAATAAAGATTAAAATTATGATTAAACCAGCTCAATAAAACAACCTGATAATTGAATGTATGGCTGTTTCCAGTCTCTGAAAATAAAGTATCTCATCAGAAAAGAAAAATAAATAAATAAAATTGTGATGATAACAGTGATCTGAAAGCCTTCAACCACTAGAGACATTTTTATTACCTGGAGGTGAATAAAAAAATACTGAATTTCCATCATTAAGAGGCTTGATGTATGACTATTTGATACAATGGCTTTGTTTCTTCTCCCATATGAAACACTGGCTAGGAACAAGATCCCAGAGTTCTCTTTACAGATGTTGTATGGCAAAGGCAGATCCATAGAATGAGCTGAAGGAAGGTCATCTAAGTGTCGTGCCCTACACTCCTCTACAAGGGAGAGAGGAAGAACAAGTTTAAAGCAGCAGATACTAGGATGTATTAGTGATAACCAAGAAACATTGGCCCCACCTTTCCCTCTACGGATGTCAGAAATTTAGGCACAATTTAGGAAATGACAGAAGAGGAGCCAATAAATTGATGTGTAAACTCTTGATCTGGTGCTTGATAAAGTCTACAGCAGACTAGGAATATCTTATCACCACCTTGAAATAAAAATAATTTGCATAATAATAAAGTGAATATATATTTTGGATCTTAGCCTTGATGAAATTTTAACCCATCACATTAAAGCTACTTAAACAGAATCTACCAACTCCTAACACATTTAACTAAATTTTTTGTTAGGATTGTTGTTTTAGAATTGTGGTTCTCTTAGGATTGTATGTCCATATTTCCTATTATTTAAAGCTCCATCCCAAGCTTTGTTAATTATTTTCTATTCCTGATAAAGTTATTTTTCACCATCTATTCCTGTTGGTACCTCCAAGATAAAGCCTGTTTTCAAATCAGACATGAATGATTACCGGATCTCTGAAGTGGTCTCTGGCCCTAAGGTGGTGGTGGAGGAGAAAGAGTCATCTCTACCACAAAACAACCCAGGATTTAGATAATTTAGTCACTAGGGTCTTCCGGATTTAGTCAGAGTCTCTTCAGGATTCCTGGGCATGTGGTTCCAACGAATTTCAGACTAATGTTCCCCATACTCTCCGCCTCGCCTCAGCGGCTCAAGCCTGTAATCCTAGCTACACAGGAGGCAGAGATCTGAGGATAGCTGTTCAAAGCCAGCCTGGGTAGGAACATCTGTGAGATTCTTATTTCCAATTAACCACCAGAAAACCAGAAGTGGTACTGTAGCTCAAGTGGCACTAGCCTTGAGCAAAAATGCTCAGAGAGCGCACCCAGGCCCAGAATTCAATCCCCATGTTGACATCTCTCCCCACCCCAAAAAAAGAAATTTAAGAAAACTGTACATTGTTGTTCAGTGGTTCAAGTATGCTGGGTCTACCCAGTAGATACTGCAGCAACAGATGAAAAACTGCCCATGCAATGATATCTCTAATTTGATATTTTTATTATTAATTAATATTCCAATACCACTACCATGTGAGGAATATGTTTGTCTTTCCCACCCTCAGCTTTTATAGCATCAGATTGTCCTAGGGATAGCTTAAAGTAATTATGGGAAAATAAACAAAAGGGGTGCATTCCAAGATGTACATAATGAACAACCAGGAAGCAGTAAGTTAAGTACACAAAGGCATTTATTCCTGTCTTTTGACAGGCTTACTGCAGAAAGTCAGACATAACCTAAAATGTCACAAAACCAGCAGTTTTCTGCTGGAATAATTCATTATCCATGCTCTTCTTCATAGTTTCCAGGGGCCCTAGGATTCCCACAGAGGAGGATACCTTGGTAAGTTCCCTCTAGGGGTAAAATGTTGCAAAAATTATAATACCACATAGCCAGGATACTGGCATTTGATATAATTGATTAAGCTCATTCAAATTTCTAGAATCTTACTTTTACTTGTGTGTGCATAAGTTCTATGCAAACTCACACCTGTATACGTTCATATATCTACTGACATACTCGAGATAACTGATTTGTGCACACCAAGAGGGTCCCAGGACCATTCACATATTTATCCCCTTCTATCTAGTCTACTCTCCATAAGCCTTGATCACCTGTTAATGCACGAATTTCTCCTCCACTTAAAAAATACAGACATTAAAAAAGTACATGATATATGTACATGTACATATTTATTTATATGAAAATAACATATTTATATGAAACATTTATATAAAAACATATTTATATACCTATTTCATTGTTATTTTCATACATATATTAATTTATATGACATCTAGAGAAGCATGTATGTATTTATATATGAATAAAATACCTATATGTAAATATTCTTAAAATAGGGGGAGGAGGAGGGATGAGGTTAAGGAAAATAACATGGAGTGAATTGGATTAAAGTATATTATATGAATATATGTAAATATCACAATGAAACCTCTTTATACAAGTAAATTATGATAATAAAAACATTTTAAAATGTACTACAGATGGAATCCTGTAGCATGGAACCTTTCAGAATTTGCTTTTTTCCACTCAGCATAATGCCTCAGAGTTTTGTCCAAGTTGCTGCATACTTCAGTAACAGCCATTTGCTTATTGTCTGTTGTCTGAGAAGATATTCCTTCTACTTGGAATGAATGCTCATTCCTTCCTCATCTATATACCTAACCCCAATTTTACTTTAAATCCTCAAACACGCTATCACTCTATTCAAAGCTGCCTTTCCTTTGGCTCTAAAGCCTTTAAGTGTATATATTTAACTCAGATTGCATTTCTTTGCTTTCTGACTATACCATAAATATCCTGAGTTCAAAATAGTAACCATGGTAGCAGTGCTCTACTCACTCAAACTGTCACATACTAAGGACTCAATAAATATTTGCTAGATGGATGTTGACTGCCAGTTATCTCTATCTAAAATAAACTCAGATGCAGATCGAACTTTCATAAAATGAAATAAAAATCATTCTACACCTCAAGAGTTAAAGAAAATGACTGTAGTTGTCTCTGTAGGGTTTAGAATTCCACTCAGAGTTCTGAACTTTTTAACTAGTGGCTAACATCAAACTCGTAAAAGAACTATATCTATCTAGGGTATTTTTGGTGTAGATCTGAGGTAGATTTTATATTCAACTGTGAGTACCAAGTCACAACACATACTTCTTTCTGATTACAGGAGAAGGACATGGTTGGTATTCACATTCTCTAAATTTTCAGGTGCATTATTTGGGACTCTCCAGCGAAAGTGTGGCAGGTGTTTGCAGAAGGAAGCCTTGGGCAAGAACTGGAAAGTGAGTGTCAAAGAAAATGAAAGGCAGTGACAACACCTGCTTCATTCAATATGCTAGGATATAAATAAAATGGCTTGTCTTCTTCCACAGCCTTAATGTTCCAGATGTCCAAAAGATACTTTCGTGGGTAGTAATTTGGCCTCTAAGGCAATACTCAATTGGTTATTTCTAAGATATTTCCATACAGGTAGAATAAACTCTTATTCTAAATTCTGGGGAATACTGGTAGCTTATAGACTTAAGATCATATCATATAATATTTAAAATATTTTTGTATGTGAAACAGCCTTGTGGTGTGATATTTTAACATATGGCATCCTGCTGGCCCTAAAAGCGTTTCAGATTTGGAAGCATTTTTAATTTCAGATTTTTGGATTCAGGAACTCCATTTGAAAAAGATTGCTGGAAGGCAGATGAGAGTAAATGGACATTATGATCTGGGGAAGAGTGGAGAAAATTGCAAACAAACAGGAGATGACCGTATAGGGCTACTGTTACATGCCCGAATGGCAGCCATTATACAGACTCGATGTATAGAAGAAGATTTTATATAAATGTTAACAGAATCCAGGTATATCCAGTTTTTCCTACCCATTCTTCTAACACAACCCTATTACTAGTTGTATCTTAGGATGAATTCAACCCCTAGTACCCACATTGAGGAAGTCCTTTATCTGTCTCTAATACTCATCAGAAATAAGTTCTAGAATACACACCTACCAGACCCACCCAGCATAACCCCCTAGTGCCCTCTCCCTCAGCTCCCATTCCCCCAGGAGCCATCTTTTTCATTATGGAAAATTTTCAGGATTCCTGCCCTGTTCTACCCTTATATTTTCATCAGCATCATTTGGGTTCATTTTTTTTAAATCACACTAGTTTCAAATTTCTTTTTTTTTTTTTTTTTTTGCCAGTCCTGGGCCTTGGACTCAGGGCCTGAGCACTGTCCCTGGCTTCTTTTTGCTCAAGGCTAGCACTCTGCCACTTGAGTTACAGCGCCACTCCTGGCCATTTTTTTGTATGTGGTGCTGGGGAATCGAACCCAGGGCTTCAAGTATACGAGGCAAGCGCTCTTGCCACTAGGCCATATCCCCAGCCTTAGTTTCAAATTTCTGTCAACCTTATATCCTTGGTTTCCAGGAACCCCACTCTGAGCCACTCCTTCCTTGTAGGGAGTGGTAATGGATCTCCGGTAGCCCATTTTTTCCTGGAACATTTTTGGAATATTTACTTCTGTCCTAATTTTTTGCCTTTCCAACTACTGAGAAAGAATGACTATGGTTAAACCAGTGGATGGGCTCTGACTGAGACTAGATAACCACTAATCCAGTATGTTACTAGATAACCACCAATCTGGAATGTTCTATTCCAGTTTATACATCAGAGAGACTAACCCTAATGACTACTGATCTTTCTTTCCTATTTGAAGATAGTTATCTTTCTTGAGAAGTTGCAAGTTCCCTATAAGCACTTTAAAAATCTAGGTATGTTTAACATTATTCATTTGTAATTAACTGTACACAAAATCTTATAAGTAATACATCATGTCAAAATAGTATTTTGTAAAACTGAGTGATCCAAATAGCACATTATCTGAGCTCATTATCTTAGTCATGGCCCCTGCATTGGCCTAGGAAGCATTTTCCTGATTTAGCTGGGAATTGACAGATGGGCTGACAGACAAATGCCCAGCTACTTGTGGTAATTCTGATACAGAAAGCCTGGCCCACACTTCTATATAGCCAACTCCTATCAGCAGGGACCACAGAGCAGTGAGCAAGGCATCTGCCTTTCCTAACAGCCACATGCTACAAGCTAGACTGGAACAGAGCATTACGCAAAATGGTACCAAAATGCCTGGGTGAAATAGATTAAATATATTTAAGTAAATACAGATAGAAAGAGAGAGAACATCCCATTCTGAAGTCACTTGTTTTGCAAAGAGCATTGATAGCTATGCTGAATTGGATCCATTTTATTTCCATTCAATATGTGCATAGACTAGGGTTTTTATATTTCTTATTCCAAGCCTGTTCCTGGATCTTAAGAGAAAAAATTGAATCATTCACTACTAAGTGATATTAGTTGAAGTTTTTCAGAAAAACTATGTTTTGTGCTTATATAATACCAAAGGTTTTATTCATATCCTTGACACTAACTTCTATATATGGCTCCAAAGCATATGAATTTTAATAACTAGTGTTAAGTGGTGATTTGTCCAGAAGTATTAAAAACATTGCTGCAATCTGAGCACTGGTGGCTCACACCTGTAATCCTAGCTACTCAGGAGACTGAGATCTGAGGATCTTGGTGGAAAGAAAGACTATAAGACTCTTTTTTTTTTTAGTTTTTTATTTTATTGTCAAAGTGATGTACAGATGGGTTACAGTTACATATGTAAGTTGGTGAATACATTTCTTGTCAAATTTGTTACCTTCTCCCTCATTTTTCTTCCACCTTCTCTCCTCCCAAATCCCCGCCCCCAAGTTTTACAGTTGACTTCCATATATTGTCTTTTAAGTATCACCTCTTTCCATTTCCTTATGAATGGGGCAATGTCATTCTTTGTGATAGAAGCATAGAATTCTATTGTGTACATATGTCACAATTTCTTGATCCATTCATCTTCTGAGAGGCTGGGTTGGTTCCATATTTTAGCTAGGGTGAATAATGCTGCAATGAACAGGACTGTGCTGTGAGACTCTTATCTCCAATTAATCACAGAAAAAGCTTGAAGTAGTGCTATGGCTCAAGTGGTAGAGCTCTAGCTTTGAGCAAAAGGAGCTCAGGAACAGCACCCAGGCCCAGAGTTCAAGATCTTGAAACTGGAAAAAAAATTGAAATTGTAGGAGCCTGAAATTAATTTTCATCTCCATAGATAGATAGATAGATAGATAGATAGATAGATAGATAGATAGATAGATACATACATACATACATACATACATACATACCTATACACCTCATTTAAAATTTACTCAGTATTCTTACTCATGTCATTAAAATAAGTTGATATTCAAGTCTGGAATATTCACTGCCTGTTCCATTCCACTAATGCTATATAGTTAAAATTAGAATGATTTAGCAAAGTACTTACATATTAATGCTTTTTTTTTAATCCCAACATTTTTTTCTTCTTGCAAGTCCTGGGGCTTGGGACTCAGGGCCTGAGCACTGTCCGTGGCTTCTTTTTGCTCAAGGCTAGCACTCTACCTCTTGAGCCACAGCGCCACTTCTGGCTTTTTCTGTTTATGTTGTGCTGAGGAATCAAACCCAGGGCTTCATGCATGCTAGGTAAGCACTCTACCGCTAAGTCACATTCTCAGCCCCCAATCCCAACATTTTATATAACTATGCATTGCATTCATCTGCAAGTCAGTTGTTTCATAGAAAGTTGTTGCCTCACTTCAGGAAATGCTAAGAAAAATATCATCATGTACAAATACGATTGAAGTTCGGTATGAAACATTAAAAAAAAAGCTTTAATTGAGCTTGTGAATATTTAAATGAATTCCCAGGAAATACAATTAAAATAGTGACTATCAAGCAGAATGACCAAATGAGCAAAGCAAAGTCATGCAGGAAAAAAAAACACACACACAAAAAAAAGTCTTCAGAATTGTTGCCTTAAAACAAGAGAGGGAAGGGTAGCTCGATGGAATAAATCCTCCCTCTCCCCTCCCTCCCTTTTTTAGAATTTCCCTTCTAAGGCTTTCTACCTTGGGCAAACTAATCTTTAGTTTAGGGATTCAGTTGATAATATTCTATTACTTTGAAGACCAGATTTTATATTAAGTGCTCAATAAATGCCTGACGTACACTGACTAAGGTTTCTTTTCCTGGGAACCCCTCCTTTCTTACATTGAGAACTCCTACTTTTTCTCCTCTTCTTTTGGAATAGAAAAAGAGATTTCTTTATCCCATGGTGAGCATTATGTATCAGACCTGAATCTACGGGCAGTCATGCCTCCATGCGTAGAGAAGGCTGCTAAATAAACAAACTCAATACAGAGGATGGAGAAGAGATAGACAATCGACATGCTGTTCAGTCCTAGATTCCTGGAAGTCCTGGTTTTAATGCTAATTGTTTGGTTTCCATAAAAGTTCTCCCTCTTGTGTTAAGCTTGTTGAAGTTAGTTTGCTATCAAATATTCTGAGTAATATTTTTATATAGGATGATGAATTGGATGATTGACTAATGAGAGCATGTCATAACTTAGTCATAGAAAACAGACATCCAAAATTAGGTAGAAAGTCACTTTTTATGTACCTTACAATTTGTCATACAGATAGTTGTATCATCTATAGCTATACTAATGAAAAATTGTATTTATATACAAGTAATATCATTTGTGTCACTTTTATTTCAAAGAATGGCTTAAATCAAAATTATAAAAAGAGTTTCCATATCCTGGTTTTTTATGGTAAAACTATGGAACTGAAACGTTATTACATAATTGTTTATAAGTCAGATCACTTTGCTGGTCAGCTCTTAAGCAAATCGAAAATAGTATGGTAGCTATGATTCAATTCAGCCAGGGCAAGAAAGCTGCCTCTCCCAGAAAATATCTATAAAGAAACTATCACCACAAAAATCCTAAGTGACCTATAGGTCCCTCACATTTTCCATTTTGTTCTCATACTCATTCCTAAAGAATGAGGTACAGGGGCCCAGCACCTGGGCCCTGCAGCATGTATTCACAAAGCTAAGCATAGCTCTTTGGCCTTGCCAGCCACTCTCTGTTGACAGTAACTAATGGACAAGATTATTGTTTATGTTTCTTTTCCCTTTCTGATTCACACTTTGTCAGTTTCCAAATTTCATTTCTTCATATGCAGGATTTTGAAGAACTCATCTCAAGTCTCAGTATATTGCAAGTGGTACCCAAGAAAAAGACCATCTTGCTCTATGTGTTGGATGGTGAAGGGGCAGAGCTCTTAAGGGGCATCAGTACCAGTGCTTTGGAACCACTTGTATGCACAAAGTGATGATTAACCTAGCCTTACTATGCTTATTATGCCTGAAGTTGATCAAACTCAAGAGAGGTAACAAACAGCACAAGAAATGTATCCAATGCCTAATGTATGAAACTGTAACCTCTCTGTAATTCAGTTTGATAATAATATATATATATAAAATAAATAAATAAATTTGAATTTTTCATAACAAAAAAACAACAACAAAAAGAACCAAGTGATAGCTAAGCTATGCAAATGCCATCCATACACATTTGACATCTGCCAGCAAAATCAAGCACTTACTCTGATAAATTCAAGGTAGCAAATGCATATCCCTGCCTGGCCACACAGCATACCCCCCTGGGCACTTCAGGGGATTCGAAAATGAGCTGCTTTCTATCTGGAAAGTCATTTACCTTCTTATACATATTACCTTCTTGTCTCATCTTTCTTGTTTCACAGCTTGAGTTGTTTTTGATGATTTCATTTTCACATTTGGAAGCCCAATTCCCAGCCTTATACAGACACATAAATACTTTCAAACTTGAAGTAAAATATAAACATACAGAGTCAATAATGGCAGGAATTCCTATGAGGAACTGAGTGGGCTGTGTTTGGCTGTTAATGGATCTTCAGGATTGAAACTAAAAGGGACAAAGTATTGTGCTCAGAGGAACCAAACGCTGAAAGAACTTCAGGCTGAATATGAGCCAAGTCTCCAGAGAGCACCCAAAGTCCAAATTCCTTTAAGTCAGTCTTCACAATTAGGGGTGGAACATGGAGTCAGAAAAGGATGACAAAGAAGAGGGTGGACAGGGCTGACATTCGGGGATGGGTTGGGGGAGGAGGTACTATACAGCAAGAGCAAAGCCAAAGAAAAGCATCTAGAACAACAAGCAGCAAACAGAACAGCTTTTATTTCCCAGAGGACCCAGACTCTATGAGTCACACTGCTCTATGGGTTCAAAGCTAGGTCAGGCAGCAGTAAATGAAAAACGTTATTATTCTCTCATTTATATTGTACCTGAATTATTAAATTTTCTTGAGGCAAATTCCAGTACTGTTGAAAACCCAAATAGTCACCTTTTGTTTCATTGCTCTGAAGAGTTCAGATGCTAGAGCACAATTTTTTATTAAAAAAAATCTTTCAAGCAACATAAATGAAAGCTCTCATCTGTGTGGAATGACAAGATAAAATAGTTGTTTCTGAAGTAGATGCAAAACTGAAGGAATATCATTTCAAGCTTCAAAGTGATGGTGCAAATTTGCTGGATTTTTTCAGCAAGATGACCTTTTGTCTCCCTGGTCAAAGTACACTCATTTACCCATTTGTTTACCAGTTCTGTGAAATATTTTGAATTGGTGTCATCTTATTATCTTCTATATAGGAAAAATTTTAAACCTATTTATGTTTTATTAGACATTTATTTTACCTCTCACTATCAGTATTTTCATCTCCTACTAGCATGAAAACTAAAGTGCAAAGCTGGGCACCACTGACTAGCACTGGTGAATCTCAGCAACTCAGGAGATTGAGATCTGAACATCTCAGTTCCAGGCCAACCTAACCTGAAAAGTCTGGAAGATTCCATCTCCAATTAACCAGCAACATGCTGGACTGGAGATGTAACTCTAATTGCACAGTAGCCCTAAATCAAAAGGCCCAGCAAGCACCTGTACCTGTACCAGCACACACACACACACACACACACACACACACACACACACACAGAAGGCACATGTTAAAAATTATCTTAAATAGCTAAACTGAATGCCAATGACAGTTAAAATGTTATAATTGTATTAGTTCTTATAATAGCAAAATAATAACTAATTCTTATAATGATTAAAAGGAAAGTATTGTAAGAACGCTAGTTTCAATAAGACACTACTTAACAAGTATGCACTGGACAGTTACTTGGTAGCATATCATCAGTGTTAAGATCTAGGGACCACAAGGAAATAAAATAAGGAGCCAGTGATAGATTGGAACTTGGGCAATTAAGGATAAATGTACAACTATGATAAATGCTTATAATAACATATGTGGTGATGCAAAGTACATCATATATAGAATAATGTGAAAAAAATAATGTGATGAAACAAAAACAAAGATGGCTACCTGAAGATGGTTAGTGCTAGAAATCCAATTTTAGGTACAAGTTATCTAGATCAAAGAGTTAAAGATTTAGAATAACTTTAATCTGGATTTTTAGTCTCAGATTGACAATTCCTTAGACTCTTTGTCTCCAAGTTGCTTCTTTTTGTGTCAACCAAGATGTCAGCACTGGGGATAAGGGAATCTTCCACAAAAGGCAGTTATGACATGTTTTTGCCCAAGGCTGGGCACACAACAATGTCCAATAAATGCTTCCTGTTATTGGAGATCTGAAGCTGTGCTGTGTTGATAAAGAAGCATTTGTGCTGTGCATCTTCTTTTAAAGGGGGGTACACTTAGCCCCACCCCCTGGACACTAGCACGTCTGTGATTCTAATAAATAAATTGTAAGCAAACTCCCTAGATTGCATCTGTACCTTTCCTCATTCCCATCCCAGATTAGAGGAAATGCATAGGGCTTTTAGCTTGTATTTATTCAAATGTTCTTAAGCCATTTTCACTGGCTGCTTCTAGCAAATGAAGCATGTAACTATTGAACTGTCAGGGGCTGTTGTCATTTATTTTCCTTGGTATCCTCCAACATGTAAGCATTATTTGTACCAATTTCATGTTATTTTCCAACTCCAGGTAAAGCTATATCATAGACCTATCAAGGATAATTATATAACCTGTAAAGAAGTTAGCTGGCTTAGATATAAAAAGGGAGCTCTATTTTCTGGGGTACCTTTGTTGTTGATGATGTTGTGGTTGATGTTGTTATTTTCCCCTGCTTCTATAGGCTAGATCATCAGATAATAATGGCTGATCAAGCCTATTGAGTATTGTGCCCTTACCAAACACTTGTCTTGACTTTCCTGGCACTTCAGCTCCATATCACTACCTAGGTACACTCCTCAACTCAACTCCCTGTTCCTCAGATACCTACCTACACAATGTGGTTATTAGGTTACCAGGAAATCATCCAGAAAAGTACTTCATCCAAAAGATGAGAGTGACGGTGTGACATGGGGCAAAGTATGAGGACAGAACTAGACCTAAAATTCTTAGGTCATCATCTCCATCATTTTACACTCTGCCAACATGTTCTTTGAAAACAGGAAATTAACAAGCAGGAATATATCAGGTGACGAAGAGATTGATTTTTACAAACAGATTTTCTTCAAACCCACCACAAGTACCCTCAACACAGGCCATTACATAACAGTCATGTAACCTAAATGTATCCAACAGACACAGTGTTCAATAATACAGAATACCAGAATATTGTGATTGATATTTGAATATTGTGATCAGATACCATCATGTCTACTGAGTATAAATACAGACTGCAACAAATTCTATGAGAACTGAAGGTCAGGCAAAAATATTGGTATGTGTGTCTATGTTTTATGTAATTTTGTTATTCCAAATAAATGCTGAATGGAAAGTAGTTTTATGTAGCATGCATCTTGTCCTTGAATCCATAGTGAATTTTTCCTTTCTATTCTATGTCTACAAAGATAATCCATAGGGTATTTTCAATAAAATGAATATATACAAGAAACATCTAGTATCACAAATAAAGAAATTCAGAGCACTGGGTGCTGGTGGCTCACACCAGGGCCTAGTTATTTAGAAGACTGCGATCTAAAGTTTGCAGTTCAAAGCCAACCCAGGAAAGAAAGTCCGTGAGACTCTTATCTCTGATTAACCACCAGAACATTGAAAGTGGTACTGTGGCTCAAAGTGGTAGAGAGCTAACATTGAGTTAAAGAGCCCAGGGACAGCACCCAGGCCCCACAAGTGACACACACAAAAAAATTCAGACATCACATGCCTCAAGGCACAATAAGTGTGGACAAAATTTATTCCATTGAAATTATTTGCTTGAAAATTACAATATGAAATGTTACTGTTTCCCTGCATTGTGAAATGATGGTCTTTTTAAATTAAAGCATATCTAAGAACTAATTTTATGTCTAGGTGAAAGGAACCTCTTGCCTAGGTCTGTCAGTTTAAGTAACTCATATAATAGAAATATGAGCAACTATAAATGTGTTAAAGAGCAACTGAGTGCCACTGTCACAAAGGTCACTTGCTGCCATTACAAAACAACTCACAACTCCAAATATCTGCTCTAATGTCCAACGCCACTCAGGATTCTGAGACACCACCTCTCATATCTTGCGTTATACTCTAGAAGACAATAAAAAATAAAAAGCAGCCAGACTCCAAGGGCTCCTGACTATAATTCTACTAGCCTTTACAGTATATACTTAGAACTCAAAAAGTTAAATCCCCCCCAAACAAATTGGGAAAGAAACAACTGCCCCTTTAATAACAGGGCTAAAGACTTAAAGAGAGAGTTTTCTGAAGAGGAAATAAGAGTGGCCAATAAACTCATAAAGAAACGCTCAACAACTCTGGCCATAAAAGAATTGCAAATCAAAATAAGATTGATGGGGCTGGGGATATGGCCTAGTGGCAAGAGTGCCTGCCTCATATACATGAGGCCCTGGGTTCGGTGCCCCAGCACCACATATACAGAAAATGGCCAGAAGTGGTGCTGTGGCTCAAGTGGCATAGTGCTAGCCTTGAGCAAAAAGAAGCCAGCGACAGTGCTCAGGCCCTGAGTCCAAGGCCCAGGACTGGCAATAAATAAATAAATAAATAAATAAATAAATAAATAACATTGAGATTCCACCTCACTCCACTTAGAATGGCCATTATGAAGAAATCTACTGTCTTCTTAAGCAGGCTCCCTAAATATTTCCTCTCTGGCCAAAATCTTTATACTATTATTATGGCTCACGTTGTATGACTCTCTAGTTGCAGACTTTTTGCTGGAACACTAGAACTGAGTTCTTGGAGAGAGTTCAGTTAGCACCCAGATGCACCTCTGTCATCTTCCTCCCCCTCAGTAGATGAAGGATCAAGAAAATGGGGCATATATACACAATAGAATTCTATGCTTCTATCAGAAAGAATGACATTGCCCCATTCATAAGGCAATGGAAGGACTTGGAAAAAATTATACTAAGTGAAGTGAGCCAGACCCAAAGAAACATAGTCTCTGTGGTTTCCTTCATTGGTATAATTACTATATGTCTAGGATAGTCCTAGTAGAGACAACAATAGGTCAATGAGTATGTACATATGATCTTATAAAATGATGCTAAGCAAAATGAACTCCAAGATATAGAAACAAGAGGTTTTTCATTGTTGTTGTTATTTTTAATGTAATATGTGAAATTACTTCTTTTATCTTTTGATTTTTCTTTCCTATGGTTTGTCCCTTGTTGTCACTGTATTTCATTTTGTTACCCTGTGTATTGAATATATGTTGATCTGAATGCAACAGTGATACTTAAATGAAAATATGTTTGAAATTAACTGCATAACTTTGGGGGGATTGGGGCAAGTGAAAGTGGGAGAAAAATGAGGGAGAGGGGGTAACAAGTTTGACAAGAAATATACTCACTATCTTATGTATGTAACTGTAACCCCTCTGTACATCACTTTGACCATAGAATTAAATTTTTAAAAAGTAAAAAGAAAAGTCCATGAGATTCCAATTGCAAGGAAGCTAGCAAAAGTCAGGTCTATACACATGACTCAGGTGGTAAAGCACCAACCAAGCAAAGTGCACAAGGCTCTGAGTTTAAACCCCAATATTGAGAAGATAGATAGATACACAGGTACATAGATAAATCATTCGATAGACAAAAAGACAACTGCATTTCAAGAACTGCAAAGATTTTTAGGCATTGACACTGAGCCTTTATACAAAGAGGAGGAGCACTTAAATAGTAAAAGTACTTAGCTATAGTATTTAGGTAAGAGGAAAAACAAATCCATCCTGAAGCTCCTTCTCACACATGACAAATGTAATAGTCTTACATAATAACACTCTTAGAATTACTTCTGGAAGAATCAGAATATGAAAATTCTTCTCATGGTATTTATCACTGAGTGTGGTAACCTAGTTCCCAATATTTGAGAGACTGAGTTCAAGAAAGCTGATATTAGGAAGATCCAGTGTTTGAGGCTAGCCTGTTCTATAAAGGTAGATCCATTTTTAAAAACCCTAAGACTGAGGTATAACTCAGTGGTAGAGAATTTCACCTTGGGTTTGAACAGCTGCACATTAAAAAATAAAAGAAAAAACGAATTTAAAATATGTTTGAGAAGCAAAAAACCTAGATTTACAATAACACAAGTGGTTAAGTATTAAATATACAACAACATGAGAGAAAACTCACCAATTTTTAAAATTATGTATTAAAATATGTATTGACTTACGAAAATATTCATGGAAGAAACGTAGGCTGAAAAAGCTATATGCTGCCTCATGTGATCCTATTTTTTGTGTATGTCTACCAAAAATGTACCTGCTAGGTACCTACTACTAGGTGGATGAGTTTGAGAGTTAATTAAGGTTAATCAGCAGTATCCAATTGACTTCATTAAAGAGAAGGATATCAAATGATATTTTAGCAAAAAGTCTTGAGGTAGATTATACTAATACTCATTCAATATCTCAAATCTATGAACAAGTAAAATTGTTTTAACCTAATGGATATATATG
Source organism: Perognathus longimembris pacificus (assembly GCF_023159225.1). Lineage (NCBI taxonomy): Eukaryota > Metazoa > Chordata > Mammalia > Rodentia > Heteromyidae > Perognathus > Perognathus longimembris. The sequence goes on along the minus strand of NC_063162.1, from coordinate 130,190,420 downwards.
TGTGTGTTTGCGTGTGTGTGTCTGTGTGTGTATGTATATATGTAGAGAGAGAGAGGGGAGGGAGAGAGAAAAAGATTGTATGTTAGGTTTGGGCCTTTGGCTTGTAGCTTTTGATTACAAAATGGCTTTCTCAGCTCCAAATCTTACATACATGATTGTGCTCAAAGAAGTAAGATTGTCACCAAAAGCTTTCCTATTGAATGCATCCTTTTTATTAGGCAGTGACATCTTGCTAGAACCCATGGAAGTTGTCTGCTGTATGTTACAAACTAGCATACTTAACCAAAAGAAGAAGAAGAATATTGCTCCTGATTGCTTTAGTCATAATTCATCATCTGAGGTAGGGCATATTGCTACTCCAAACTCAGTATATTTTAAAGGATAAAACATGGGAATTTTCACTGGATAAGTAACCAACAGGGTCCCACCAAAAGAATTATAACAGCAGTAGAATTATAGCTGGTTTTAGCTTTTTGCCTTTTTGTGTATATATTTTACCAAGTTTTTTCTACAATGACCCTACATTATTTTAGAATAAAAATATTTTTTCTTAAAGAAAATACTCCAAAACACTATAAAGCTCCTACAGAATTTTTTTAACCTAATGACAAATGTATGAATTAACTGGCCCAAGAGACATTGCCTCCTAGGTTACAAAAACATAAGCCAATACACTTGCAAAAATTGTTATGATTTCACCACTATTTATGTTCTCAAATCAAAATGACCTGTTCAATAGGATTTAAGTTATTGCTAGAGGAAGCAATTTGGCCAGAAGTGTTTGGCCAGATTTAAGGAACAATAAAATGGATAGAATAAATCTAAATCTAAGACTAGTTAAGCAAAACTGAGTCCCCTCCCCCAACATCTACCTCTTATTCATTTAAATTACTTTTCATCCAAATGTTTAGTCTCTTCTTTGGTGTCTGATATATCTGAGTTCCAGGCTTTCTTAGCAATGTAGCCAATTTCTAAGACTCATATATACTTTAAAATACAGCCAGGGGGAAAGATATAAAGAGAAAATCCTGGGATAGAATTTCATAGTATGTTTAAAGCTAGACTTCAAGTTCTGATCCAATAATCATTACTGCCATAAGAATAATGGATCTACTATTTTAGAGAGATAGCAATTACAAAAACAACTGAAAATCCATTTAAGTTTCTCATTATGTCAAATAGAACAATAAAGACAGAAGTATGTATATACTTAATTTTAGATCCTATACCCTGAATAGAAATTAGCATATATGTTCTACTAAGGTTTTATTTATCAGTTTCTTAAATTCTTTTTCTTAAATTCCTTTTCCTGTTTTTGCTGTGAATGGTAATTTGTTGTCATACCATCATTGGAAATCAGAGTAAATCTTCAGTTTAAGAAAAAAAGAAAGAAAATAAATAATGAAAACAAAAAGGGCTGGCTGTGTAGCTCCAGTGAGAATAATTGCCCAGTAAGTACAAAACCCTGACTTCACACTCTAGTACTGTCCAAAGAACCACAGTAATATTTATAATAGATAATAAATAAATAAGTTATCATAAATAATAAATAAATAATCTCAGAGATAAAACATACTTATTGAAAAGCTAAAGAAATTGCAGAAAACAGAAATAAATGGAACTGCAACCCAACTCCATGGATTGAGAGAATAAATACGGTTAAAATGTCTGTAGTTCCTAAAATGATCCACAGATTTAGTACAATTCCTAATCAAAATACCAGAAAAATAAAAGTCTCATATGGGAGTACAAATAATCTTAAGGATCATAAGTACTAGATTGAAAAGAACAGAGTTAATCACCAGGAAAAATACAAATCTAGACAAAAAAATCACCTTCAAAAGTAATAATTTTTATCGAAAAATCAAAGGAGGAGCTGTTGTGCATTGGCTCAGACCTGTAACCTTGGCTACTTAGGAAGCTGATGTATGAGGATTGGAATTCAAAGCCAGCTAGGCAGACTTATCTCCTATTAACCTGGAAGAAGTTAGAAGTAGAGCTGTGGTTTAAGTGTGAGAACATCTGCTTTGACCAAGAAAACAAAAAACAAAAAAGAAAAAACAAGGGAGAGTGAAAGATCCCAAGTTCAAGCTCCAGTACTGACACACACACACACACGCACACACGCACACATACACACACACACACACACGCACACACGACCAAACACAATCGTTATGGAAAACACTATGTAAACTCCTCCAAGAGTAAAAGCTAGAACTACTATATGTCTAAAAATCCAACTGTTGTGTATCCATCTAAAAAAAATAAAATCAGTATATTAAAGAGACAACTACATCCCTGTGTTTATTGCAACACAGTTAATTCATAATAGCCAAGAAATGGAAACAACCTAAATGCTCATTGAATAATAAAGAAAACATGCTATATATTCACAATATAATCAAATTAGGTTTGAAAAAAAGAAAGAAATTCTGTCATTTGCATCAGGATGAAAGGACTGGTAAATTATTATGCTTAGTGAAGTAAGTCATGATTAGAAGAAAAACAACTTACTTGTGATAAGTAAAATGTGATGTCTCAATTACATGTGCTATCTAGAACATTGTTCTCAGAGAAGGTGAGAGTAAATGGTAACTACAAAAGGCTAGATAGGAAGAATAGGAAGAAAAGAGGCAAAGGAAAGGAGGAAGGAAGGGAGGGAGGGAGGGAAGGAGGGAAGTTGGGAGGGAGGGGAGGAGGGAGGGAGGGAGAGAAGGAAGAAGGGAGGAAAGGAGGGAGGGAGGGAAAAAGCTAGAAGAAATGATTTAAGTGTTTTCACCATAAAGCAATGATAATTGTTGAGTAGATATGTTTATTCGGACCTAAACATTATAATATATACATATACTAAAACACAATATGGTACCTCTTGAATATATATATATATAACAGTAATATGTAAAATGTTATTCTTTTATTAGTTTAAATAAATTTAAATTAAAGCTGAGAAGATAAGGAGATAAAATGTGTTCTCTGATTGCTAAAACATACCAAAATATGTTTCTAATGAGAGAGTTAAAAAGAACACATTAAAAAACAAAAAAAATTTAAAAGGCATTTAAAAATTATTGTCCTCATCCAAATGACAGGACATCATACTAATCATCTAGACTGTTCACTTCCTTAGCAAAGAGAATGTATGAAACGTGCTTCTACCAAAAAAAAAAAAAAGCTGCAAGTTTACTTTAATCCCTCTTTTCTTGACTTGACAAACAAATTGAGAGTGTAGTTCATTTTTCAAGGTTATTATTTTATTTCTCACCCAGTATGAGGTTTCCTGTGTAATCCCATGTAATTTTTCTAGTTAAGCACATGGTCTTTGGACAAAATATAATGGCAGACCATAACACATCCAAACACATAGCCTCCACTGTTTAGACGAGCTGATAATGATTTGGGTGCCTCTGTGTATGTGTGTGTGTACACACATTTTTGACAGTGTCCTACTGAAAGTATGCTGAGAGATTATGCTTTATAGGAACAAGGCAAACAACAACAGGACCTTACAAAGTTACCATCTTTAAAAAACACTTGGTGTTAAAAGCCTGATTGCTGTTTTATGACTATATTTACATTTAGTTGTGAAAGTGGAGTTCTCACCTTATGAAACTTGGCTTTCACTTGAAAGGTGAACACCAATTTTTTTACTACTTGGAACAATTGTTTGGACTTGAGATTGGTCCAAGAAAAGCTGAACAGGGAGCAGTTACAGATGGAGAGTATTAGCATATTAAAATAGGCCAGCCAGATTTTTTTAAAACCAGGAAGTAGAGGGGTAAATGCTCTTTCTGGCAAGACATAGAAGCTGTGTGGACAGAGGAAATGTGATTCAAACTCTGGTATGAGAACGGTATTTTACTTGAACCAGGTTTCAAAAGACAGAGGCAGGGTTTCCTTTTAGTGAAAACCACGAAGTTGGCGGGCTTTGTAGCGGCCTCCCTTGAAATTCTGCTCCAAGGGTACCGTTTTGAATTTTGTTTAAAAGTCTTAGAATGAGAGATTCTTGGTTTGAGAGGGACAGGGTAAACATACTGAACTTGATTGCTTTCTAATGCATGGTTCAGGAAGTGGCATTTGTGACGAGGATTATAGAAGGCTGATGGTAGGTGGGAACTGAGGCATTAGAACAAAACCAATCAGGCTCCTTGAACTATTCTGCCAATCCTAAAGCAAAGGCTTGAGGCTGATCTGGGATTCCGGCTCTATCCATGGGGTGTGTGTTACTTGCCAGATAATTCACTGTGGTTTCCTGAAGTTCTATTTCACAGTCAGCCCTTCAGAACCTATGTTCCACCCTTTCTTTATTTAAAACAGACTTATGGATGTCTGTCCAGGGGCAATACTTCTTCCGGTATGCTCTAGGCATTAATGATCAAATCAGAGAATTACCCAGTTGTGCCAGAGGAATTATAACATTTACCAAAGGAAAAAAAAAAAGAATTGTTAATTCCTCAACTTCCAGCTTCATCAGTAAGTATAGTCACCATCTTGGTAACTCCACTTACCATAGATTTCATAAATACTATCTCATAAAGTTTCTCTTTTCTTCTATAAGTCATTAAATAATGCAAAAACCACATGGAAGGTTTATGGAATTTCCAATGAAGACCTTCAAATATAGGAAAGAAGATGTTCAGCCCAAGGTAATTTCACTGCTGACCTTCTTCAGAGAAGGAGTTGGACCATAGATTCCTCATCATGGCTTTAGTGATTCTAACTGTATAAATAGATGTCAGCCCCTCCTGCTGTCGCCATTGAGTTTTGAGTGTGCTGGCCTATCGAAGATTTTATATAGTGAACAGATTTTTCTTACTTCTACCTAGTTTACACTGGAGAAAATAGTTTCTTCCTTTTCTGTTAATCAATAGTTTCCATGTACCCCCAAATCAGAAATACTAATTATTAAATTAATACATCACAGAGCTATCATTTATCCCCGCTCATCATTTGCCACTTTGCCAGCAGTAATGACCCTCGTTTCTAGGATGCAGAGGAGAGGGAAGAGCCATCAGGGAACCACAGGGAACAGAGGTCATGACCTTCCACTGTGTGCTTGGCTAGTTTATGGTGTTTGTTGAACAGTACCACTTAAGGATTATCTGGTCATCTCTGGTCAATTACAGAAATACATCCATGTTTCATTAACAAAATAGCTTGTAAACTACTGGTTATCTGAAACACAGAACTTGGTTTAGCTTGTTTTGAAAGTATTTTAAGTCTTTGTTTCTCATTTGAATATCTCTGGTGAGAAGTTTGATCTGGTATTAACTGTGTAGAAATAAATATTATGAACTTAATGTCACTTCAAAATTGACTGACATTTTGATTTAGATCACAAAGGAAAGTTAAAGGGAAGAATTTGCAAGAGGAGGTGCAAACTCAAAATAATGAGAACATTTTGACACTGTAGTCAGAATAACAGAATGAATAATATTCATATACCAGTCACTCTAAAGTTGTAAGCAATACAAGAATCCTTGGCAAGTAAGCCTACCTTGTTTGGTTTCATTAAAACATATCAACCTTATGTATCTTATTTTCTGAAACAAGCTTCTATCTAACTGGCTTACAACTAAGATGCTATGAAAGGCCCAGGCAAGTTTATGGAGGTGAAGGCTTCAATTCCTGCTTACCTGAGTCCGGGAGGAATACCTAATGCAATAGAAGATGGTGAGAGGTGATCTCATGCCACTTCCCACTGACTTTCCTATCTCCCTCATGTGACTGCTCCCTAACAAAGTGTCTCATCATCTTCTAAGTTTTAAAGAAGTATGAGGCTGTCTGGTACCCTTAACACAAAACTACAGAAATGAAACTATTTCACCAAAGTTTAAAATTGAGTCGTCCGTTAAGGAAAGACCCCTGCAATTCAAACTGGAGTCATCCAACCCCTTATTATTTCAGTATTGGTGAGTTTTCATTCTGTTGTTTTGTTCATTGTAGTGTGAAAGAGAAGGATGGTGAGCAGGTGACACCCTTGGTTCATTCCTTTACTCACTGTCCGAATAGGAGGTTATCTGAATTTAAAAATATTTTCTTATATCTCTACTTGTTCATTAAATCAGGCCTTAGACTTGTCTTTGCCTTATAGAGTTTGGAAGTTTGACTAAGGGTATGAAATGCTCTTGTAAAGTCCATCTATTAGCTACAAATTTTTCAGACTTGTTCATAGTATCTATCATTTAACCTTAAGGCTATCTGCCTTCAAAGCTAACTTAATGAAAATTTTATTTTCATAGAATATTTGTCATAAAGCTTTGCATTTGTCCATTTAAATTATAAACTCTGTGAAAGGGAGTTGAGTTAGCTCATCAATTTTATAATAATGATCCTAGGGACCAGTATACTTATAACTAAACCCTAAAGTAGAATTTAAACGAAAACTAAAAGCCAATATAAACACATCACCACTGAGAAAAACATTATAGAGATTCCCCCACTCATCTACAATTTTTCTTACTGCTATCCATGAAAGTGATATGTTTGTGTATTCCTTAGGCAGACATCCTGACTTCCAATCAAGAAGGTAAGCAACCTTCTTGAGCTATATTCTCTATTCAAAAAATTAAGTTATCACTATTTCAAAGGATTAGTAAAGCCCAAAAGATTGATTTTCACTGTTGTTATAAATTCTATTATAACAGAGTTTGAATCACAAGGAGGATGAAGGAGAATGAATGTGATTGAAATAGATTGCTTCCAAATATAAAAATTAAGCAACAAAACGTACTGCAATTGTTGTGGGAATGAAGGAAGCAAAAAAATGGAGAATGATGGGGGGGAGTAAAATGGAGAGGAATATATTTTGAACATGTAGAAATGTAACAATGAAATCCTCCCTCTGTATAACCGATGCAAACTATTTTTAAGGGAAATTCTAATATAACTTCCCAGAGTGGCTAGCAAAGTGATTATAGAAATGAATTGACCTTCAGAAAGGTGATGAATTTGTGTACTCACCTGTATTTCTTTTGTTGAAATTTCTGTAATTCTTCTGGTTCTAATTCAACTGATTCTGATTCTACTTATTCTTCCAGATACTATTTTTTCTTCCTTCATCCATAATCATGGAGTAAAGGCACCAATAACACACAAATTGACATTCCAAATGCACCTGAAAGAATGACAAGTGGTCATCCCGGGAGCTAAAGAAATTTCAGTGCTACATATCCTTGGAAAGGTAATCTATTCAGGATTCCAATGCAAATGGAGTCTTGAAGTGACAGTCTAAAGCACCTATCATATCCAGAAGCAGGTTTATTAACCTCCACCAGGGTTCAGAAGTGAACCAAACAAGACAGCAGAGAAAATGGGAAACACCAACGACATATGTGAAATGAGGAGGTTGAAGTTCGAAGGAATTCTGTTGATCTAATAATATTTATCATTCAACCATGTTCTTCCCCACTTTGCAACTTTGGCCTTAAGTTTAGACAGGTAGGAAGCTGGAACTTGTGTGTCTCATGAACCCAGTTCTCTGGATCATCAATTGAAAGTCACTTAAACTGTCTACAGAGGTGATGTATGGAATTCCATGGACATGTGCTTGAAGATGGCGGAAGCTCCTGGCAAGCTGAGGGTGGCCTGGAGGACCTGTGAGGAGTCCCCAGCTAATGGTCCTGAATGAAATGAGGATCTCATTCAACCAGTCCAAACTGAATGCCAATGGGAAGTTAACTGCTTTCCAATTCACCTTGAAAATGGACTTTCTGTAGAACCTGTGGGTCAGAACTCAATCCAGCTGACAGCTCCTGGGTGTCACCTCTGCCACAGCTGAGCAGGCACTACAGCCAAGTAGGTTCAACCTCTAGGAAGGGCAAGAAGGATGAAGATGTGAAAGAGAGATTTAACTTGAAAATGATGTCACTTTTTCATAACAACATGGAGAGGAGGGGAAATTAGACTCCACAATGGAACCTTAAACGCCATGTTACAAGTGGCATGAGTAGATTTCTCAGTTTCTGAGTGATGGAAAGAGAAGTTATAAGCACTTCACCTATCTATTCACTGGAGCACAGTTCCTCCTGCATGCAGGAAATTCATACATTTACCTCATTAAGTTCCTCTAGGAAGTCAAGCTCTTATTTTAATATTAGTTAGGTGAGTCTTTTATTAGAAAAGTAAAACACTGGCATAGGGGTGTACGCCTGTAATAATTGCTACACAGGAACTGCCCGCGATCTCAGAGATTAGAAAGTTAGGCAAAAAGATAGTGAGACTCTCATCTTACTCAATGTGCTAGACACAGTGGTGTACAGTTGTTATCTCCACCCTGTGTGAGTTGTAGATGAGGAAATCATGGTATGAGGCTGGACCAAGATAAAAAAAAATTACTAAAAAGCAGAGAAGGGCTGGAGAGTGGCTCAGGTGGTAGAACACCTGACCAGCAAGTTTGAGGCCTTGAGTACAAACTCAGTACTATCAAAAGAAAACAAAATGAAACAAAGAGCATAAAATACATATACTAAATAAATGTATTTGACTTACAATAAAAATTTCTGTGTAGAAACCATCCTGAGTACAGATAAGTTGTAATATAGATGCACAAAGTAAAACATTAACCTTACATATTCATTAAGTTGTATCCAATGCCTAACGAATGAAACTGTAACCTCTCTGTACATCAGTTTGATAATAAAAATTTGAAAAAAAAAAGTCGTGGACTTCAGAGGATATGTAGAAATATTCCTATGTACATGACAACGTATCACACATGCCACCATGGAAAATAAAGTAAAAGATTCTTACGTCAAAAAAAAAGTTGATTATGTCATCCAAGGTATGAATAGATGACTCATTATAATTATCAGAAAATCCAAAAAAACAAAAATGTCTAAAAAAACAAATTTAGTTTGGAAAACAGACAACATTCCTGGGATAGGGGAAAAAAATCCATTATCTTTCAAGGTATCAAGAAGGAAAACTGAGGGCTGGGGATATAGCCTAGTGGCAAGAGTGCCTGCCTCGGATACACGAGGCCCTAGGTTCGATTCCCCAGCACCACATATACAGAAAACGGCCAGAAGCGGCGCTGTGGCTCAAGTGGCAGAGTGCTAGCCTTGAGCGGGAAGAAGCCAGGGACAGTGCTCAGGCCCTGAGTCCAAGGCCCAGGACTGGCAAAAAAAAAAAAAAAAACAAGGAAAACTGAGAGAGATCTAGGGAAGGGGGGACATAATAAATAAAATGTGCTCATTATCTAACTTAGATAACTGTAAGTCCCCTGTATATCACCTTTATAATAACAATGTAACTAAAAATATGTAATGAAGTAAAGAGAGAAAGAAGAAAAGGTATGAGGGAGGGAGGGAGGGAAGAAGGGAAGGAAGAAAGGGAAAAAGAATGTGAGGAAATGAAAGGAGGGAGGAAGAGAAGGAGGGAAATAAAGGAAATAATAGAGAGTAAGAGGGATAGAAGGAAGAATGGAAACAGGAAGGAAGCAGGAAGCAAGGAAAGAAAAAAGGAAGGAAGGAGAAGTATTTTTAAGTATCTGAACCTAAGAGACAGGACATATTTTAATTAAAAGGAGCAAGGGTTATATTAGCAGTGCTTACTTAACACCAGAACATGGCTAAATATGATATTTCTATTCCCTCGTATAATAGATGGTGGTATCACTATCATAATCTGTAAAGTAATAATCTTGGTATCTGCACAAATGCACCTTTTGATGGAGGTTAAAAAAAAACACCAAACTATTCTTTGGCATCAGGTATAAGGGCCTGATGTTTTAATTCTTCAGGTGTTTATAACCTGGGGCCCTAAAATCCGTCAAATTGATGGCATGCTTAGAACTAATGATTCTCAGTGATTGCTATGATGCCTAATCCACTCAGAGTTTTTGGGTTTCATGAATCAGCCAAAACTCTGCTGTGAATCCCAAGGTGCTGATCTAATTGGTAGACTGACTCTCTGATGACTGCAGGGCTTGGGGGGAATGTGACTAGGCTATTCCTTTAATAATGATCTGTCCTTACTGAAGGAAAGAAAATACCAAGAAAACAGCTACAGCCGCCACCACTGGCACAGGGACGATGAGTAAATCATCTCAGGGATGCAAAATTAATAGTGAAGACAGTGCCTAAGATAACGAAGGAAATCCTGAGAGAATAAAGAAAGAAAAACAACACCACACGGAAGTGTGATTGGAAAGCATTAGTGCTCTTATAAGAAAGAAATCCTTCAATGCAGGCTACCTCTGGGAGATGGGGAAGAAAGATGCTAGGAAGAAAAGGATTTCTTCTGTTTTGTTTTCCCTTCATATCTGTACCTGGCACAAACTCATCTCACAGGACAATCGTACAGCACTGTCTTTGTGTGCTTAGTAGAGACAGTTTACACCCAATTCATGGATGAGAATGAACATGTATGGCCACCACAATTACCAGCAATTGCTTGGTTAAAACTTCCAGTTTCACCAAAACTCAAAACATGAGTGATGGTTGAAGCCTCTCCTTATCCTTGGACTATGGTCAGCTCCCTCCCTTCCCACCTGATGTTTCTCCTCCTCCACCCTCACTCTACAGGAAAATCATTATCCCAGGTTCTTGGGCCTTCCCAAGCAGGTGGAGAGAGATAGAGAGAATGAGAGACAGAGAGAAAGAAACAGAGAGATACAAACAGACAGGAAGGTAGAGCCAGAGACAGAAATGGAGTGCTAAAGGGAATAGGACTCCTTTGGTCATAAGGCAGTAGCACTCCCTGGGCCTAGTTTTTGTTTAAGCTAACGGTCACTTTAGTGGGTGACTCTAAGAATCTACTTAATTGTTTAATCTACCTAATTATTCAGCTGATGTTCTCTGCCCCTGGTCTGTACACTTTCCTCAGCCCCCAGGGCACAGTGATACCTCCACCTCTTCTCTGCAGCCCTATGAGCAAGGGGTGTGATACCTTCAGGATTAAGTTCTTTCATCCACAGCCCACGAGACCCTCAATAGGAAACACCCATTCGTAGTCCCACTGAACTCTACAAATGTTGGGGAAGTGGGTGCCAGCATAATGTCTTCTTCTTCTTCTTCTTCTTCTTCTTCTTCTTCTTCTTCTTCTTCTTCTTCTTCTTCTTCTTCTTCTTCTTCAGCTTGTCTCACATGGCTACCCACCTCAACCCCCCTCACCTCTCCATCCCCATCTTTCACCCTTGAGTTAGATACAGTCCATTTCTGCCTTGAAGAATACAAAAGAGACTTTCAAGGTAGTCCAGTTAAAGAATTAGCCTCAGGTAAGCGACAGTCAGCATTGGAAGAACATGCCCATGAAGGAGATTCCTCTGAAGGGATCATCCTAGAAAGGTGTATTTCCATCTTCTTTTCCTCCATTGATCTTTCTGACTGAGGAGTTTGAGAATTACTTGCTAGTTCCTAGCTCCTTACTTCATAAATCCTAATCCAGGATTTGCACTTGGAATAGGGATTTGTTGTTCTGGAGCCTAAAATTCCATTGTGCCAATTTGTTACCAGACATTGCATTAGTTTGATATTTAGCATTTTCTATTTTTACTCTTAACTCAGTTTTCCCAGACCTCACCAAATTGGGATAATAATGAATTTTCAGTCCATTTTTATGCCCAAATTATGATGGTTTTGATGACTAGTAATTAGTACATCCCCATGTATCACCAAGATATTTTGGGGATTTTCTCAAAAGGGTGCTACACACATGCCTACAACCCAGTCTGTAGCTCTGTGGTGTCTGCCTTTCCCTTCCTTTCCTACACTGGCATATAATTTTCCAAATTCTTGGCTCTTTGACTTGAAGACAGTTAGCTCAGTGCTAACCTCCAAGTAGAAGTGAAGGAAATAGCCTCCTTTCTAATTCCAGGCCACATTGGTTCCCAAGACACTGAAATGGCCCTTCTTTTCCCAGAAAAATAATATTTAGCCATCTTCTGTTTCCCTTGAAGCCAGAAAATCTCTCCTAAAAAGGAGTGTCATTATAGTCCTGACTGCCATTTTCTTTTGCTTGAGGAAGTCCCACCCAGGTTCTCATTCTTAGCTGCCCAACCACAGATCCCACCACCCACTCCACCACTCCTTCCTTTCTCCCCACATGAGCCCAAATAGGAAACAGAAGGCTTTATGCAAGACAGAGAAGGCAAGGCAGAAATCACACTTGGAACTATTGAGCTAATGTTTTGCTGGCTCTGGATGTCCAGCATAATCTTTTGTTGTAATTGTTTTTATGTTATTCTTTTTGTTTTTGTTTGTTTGTTTCTTTGAGACAATTTTTCACTTTGCAGCGCAGGGTTAACCTCCAGTCACAATCCTGCCTCAGCCTCCCAAGTGCTGTGATTATACACATGTGCCAAAACTTCATGCTGATAGTCTTTCTTTTACTTCCAATATTTAAGAGGCTTTCAAGACCAAAATTTAAAAAAAAACACGAAAGTAATGACAATGCATATCTGCTTCTAAAGGAAGATAAATCATACATATTTATAAAAGCAAAGAATGTTCCCAGAAAGATTTATAAAGAACTGGAAGAGAACAGTAGTTGTGGAACTTGTTGAAGGGGCATCAGAAATGACTTCCTTTTTGCTGAAGTCCTTTATTCTTGGTTTTTGAGTATTTCATGTGTGTATGTATCCTCTACTCAAAGTGAGTTTTTATACTCTTCAGTAAAAATACCTTCAATTTCACTATTTTTAAAGTACCTGCGTACTTTTGACACCTCTATTAATTCAGGATTTGCAATGAAAAAAAATCCTTTCTTGCATGTGATCACATTCTTCAAAGCAGAGACATTTTCTATAAAAGAAAAAGTACTGCTTTAAACGTTTTCCTCCTTTACTGTGTTCTAACAACTGTAAACCCTTTTGATAAGGCTCCTTGTCACTGAGAATTTTAGACAGTGACAAATTGCAAACAGTGGCTCTTTATTTATTCATTGTAATATAGATCCCACAGCCCCTGTTGAATTCTTGCAATGTTCTTTCAAATGAACAAATATCAAAAGTTTCAACACAGAGTACAAATTTCAAGGTTATTATTCTACACTTTTTTGAGGGAGTCATTCTAAATCAATGTATGTCTGGAGAATATTTCTACTTTCAATGAATAAATATAACACTTGGTCACTTTCTCTGAGGTGTTCGTTTTAAGAGAGTGCCAAAGATATTTCATAAGCAAAAATGGAGGAAGCAATTTCTTGTCTTTATAACACACTCAAATATTCTCACTGATAATGAAATGTAGCCTAATCTTCCTAAATCTGTAGCAACTGGCCAGAAGTAGGGCGGATAAGTTGGATGACAAAGATAAGATCAGTAATTCAAAAAATGAGGCACATCATCAACATATGAGTGGAAATGAATGTTAAGTGAGTAATATTCCCTCCAGTCTTCACTGACAGCAATACTGAACCCACAGCCTTGGAAGCCCTCTCCTCTTTTGATTGAGAATCCCCAGTAATCTTCTCACTGACTTCTCAATAGAGGAATATGTTCAAGGCCATTCCACTTAAACATTCAATACCACACACACACACACACACACACACACACACACACACAGATGCATACACATGAATACACATGCACACATACACACACATATACATTGTCACACATTCAACACAGACACGCTTACACAAGCCCATACATACAAACAGGCATGTAAGCATAGACACCCATGGACATACAGAGGACATGCACTCACACCTCTCACAATTAGTCTCTAACACACATTCATCATGCGTCTCTAGGTGACAACCTCTCTGTTTCTTGGCCACTGCCTCTTTTTTCTCTTTTGTTTCACTGCCAGTCTTTTTGAAAATAAGATCATCGAGATAGGCTGCTCTGAAGTCGCACCTCCCTTCCTTTCTTCCTGCCTCTGCAATCTGCTCTCTGTCCCAACACCAGGATACACTGCTCCCTCTTAGGTCACCCATCATCGCCTAGTGATCCGACCCCTGTGCTCCTTTTGGTCTTCAGATCCCCTGGCCTCTCTTAGCACCTGGTACTTTTTAATAAATAGCACACTTGTGAGCTAAAGTTCATGGAATTGTTCTGACTTATGTTTAATAAACCCCCCCAGAGCATTACTGCCCCCAGAGCATTATTTAGAATAAACTAGATAATGTATCTAGACCTTGACTCACAATAGAATGGCAGTTATCCTTGTGATAACATTAACGTCCCAATTCCTGTGAAATCATTTCAGCTCTCCCGAAGAATGAAGCTCGCTCTGCTTCAAGATGGCCACAACCCCTGTTCCTTTTACTTAGAGCCTTTGCGTCTCATGGGCAACTGCTACTTGCTCTTCAGACTCACACTTGTTTACGATTTCTCTGAGAAACATTTTTTTTCAAATTTTTATTATCAAACTGATGTACAGAGAGGTTACAGTTTCCTGACTGCTTGAAAGGATTGAACATCTCTACTCTGTCTCTGTTTTTGTCTTAGTGCTTTGTAGGTGTATCATGCCAGTGAGGAAAAGTTTATCCTATTTTACAGAGGAAAGATACAGAGTAACTTGTTCTAAGCAGTGAAGTACTAGAGCCAGATATAATCCCAAGTCTTTCTGACTTCTGAATCTAAGAACCTAACCATTCCACATTCCTGACTCACATTCATATATAACTTAAACACATGTAAATTCTGGTCTATGTATGATGCTTGTTTCAATAGAACATAACTAAGCTAGAAGTTGATATCCACCCATTATAAGTGTTTGACAGATCTTAATGCCTTCTTTCATTGAATCTTCACAGCAGCCTCATATAGTATTTGGTATGTGAGTTTGTGGTGGGGGGGGTACTTTCATTACCCCATCCTCATCTTACCAGATGACATAACTTGTCATACACAGAGCCAAAAGCAAATTCAGATACCACATGCTTGTACAAGAACTAGAAGATCTCATCATGCATGATAAGACTAAACCTGCAGGACCATTTGCAACTAACAGATGGAGGCTCAAGGTGAGAAAAGCTGCAAATGGGGCCTTGGAAGAAGAAAAAAAAGATCATAAATGTTTAACATCCTTAGGTATAAAGGAAATGCACACTAAAAATAAAATTAAAATAAGTCAGGATCAGAGTGACAAATGTTTTTCTCATGTATGGAAGTTATGTCTATTATATAAGTAAACATGAAGATCCATAAATGTATATAATATATATAATATATAATATAATATATAATATGTAATATAATATAATTATATATAATATATTATAAATAATATATAATTATATAATTATATAATTATATAAATTATATAAATATATAATTATATAAATATTATATAATATAATATATATAATATACTAATATATAATATAATAATATACAATTATATATTATATATGTATATATATATATACCTAGTTAAACTATATGTAGGGGTAGATTTCCATTGTGTAACTATTTTGAAGTATTAACAGATAGTTTAATAAAATCAATGACCCCAGAATCTGAAACATGTCTTTTCTAACGGACTGGAGTTACGGGGAAAAGATTTTTGGCCAGTCCTGGGCCTTGGACTCAGGGCCTGAGCACCATCCCTGGCTTCTTCCAGCTCAAGGCTAGCACTCTGCCACCTGAGCCACAGCGCCCCTTCTGGCCGTTTTCCATATATGTGGTGCTGGGGAATTGAACCAAGAGTTTCATGTGTTGGAGGCAAGCACTCTTGCCACTAGGCCATATTCCCAGCCCTGGAAATTTTTGTTAGAAAAATAATCATTCCCCCTACAACCTAATCTTAAAAACACTATAATAAATTAGCACCATATATGTGGTCAAACTTGGCCACATGCTGCATATGTGTTATGTCACTGACTCCCCTAAAGCAAGCTGTGTATTTTGTATTATTAATGAGAAAACTGAAGCCAGGGACAGTGCTTAGTCCCTGAGTCCAAGCTCCAGGACTTGCAAAAAAAATGTAAATGATATGCATGCTCTTTATTGCCCCATTTGGAAACCCACATACATGCACAAAAAAAAAAAACAAAACAGGACAAAGAATACACACCAAAGTTTTGAAATATCTAGTTCAGGAAGGTTTTATCATAGTTTTTTATTTTCTTGTTTGTGTTCTGCTTCCCCAATATCATCAATAAAACATGTACTATAACAATAGAAGTTGTACAATTTTTTATCATAGTGATTATATTATATAGTGTCTCCTTTCACAGTATGATTATCAGGTTCTCTACCATTTGTGACAAAAGAGAAAGGAAGTAATTGGATTGCTAGTCATATTGCTGAGGTTGAATGTATTCTTATATTACCATATAAAAATTAAACCTGGATCCACTTTGGTTTACATAGCAGTACCTTCTCAGTTAGGAAGCATTTGGAATCATGGACTGAACTGAAATGAAGTCATTTCTCGCTTGTTTCTGTTTTCAAGGAGTGAAAGGAAGCACAATATGAATCTTAAATTTGTCTCCCCACAGGGTCCTTGGGAGTCTGACTTGGTTAAAGGTAACTAGAAATAGCTCTTTGTGTACCTATCCTAAGCAGAGAGAGATAATCGCTCTTTTAGAAATAAAATAAATGCATCATATGGAGAGGTCACAAGAACAAAAAGGAAAAAGTGGTATCATTAACCACCATGATCCCAGACAGCTGAATGACTCATAGATTCACAGTCTCTTATTCATTCCTTTATTCTCATGCTATTTAGTTCAAAGATTTAGGTCAATACCATTAAAAGCAAACTTAGGAACGTGTAATTTGCATGTAGCAAGAAGTTAAATGCCAATGAGTTCTACAATACACTCCACGAGATTCCAAATTTACAAGACATTTTAAAAGAGCATTGCTTCTTTTTACCTGTTAAATTTTAGTTTGACTATATGAATAGTTGTTTCTTGATGGTACTAGAGTTTGAATGCAGGGGCTGGGGATATTGCCTAGTGGCAAGAGTGCCTGCCTCATACACATGAGGCCCTGGGTTCGATTCCCCAGCACCACATATACAGAAAACGGCCAGAAGCGGCGCTGTGGCTCAAGTGGCAAAGTGCTAGCCTTGAGCGGGAAGAAGCCAGGGACAGTGCTCAGGCCCTGAGTCCAAGGCCCAGGACTGGCCAAAAAAAAAAAAAATAGAGTTTGAATGCAGGGCCTTGCACTTGCTAGGCCTACCCAGCAAGTACCTCTTGAGCTACATCTCCAGCCCTATTTGATGAAAATTATCTCGATCCTCTACCTTTGGAGCTCCTTCTTAAAAATTTCAGCTATTTCATATGTTTTCATTACCTGTTTGTCAGTCATTTATCCTTTGAAAAAATAAACATTAAAGCAATGTAAATCTACCAGTGTATTCAGCAGATCAATCAAGTGCTCAAAGGTTTTTTGATTACTCACTATACAAAATACTCTTACCTGATATGTTCTTCCAGGTTGCACATTTTAGAGGAGAAGGAACTTGAAGGGAATTGGAAGATAGCAAGATGATTAAGTGGTTGGAAGCAAAGAATTGCACAACTCAGGAAATTGTTTTGTCAACTTGAGAAAGCAATGGAATCAGTTTGGTTTTTTTTTTCTCTTTTATTTCTGTAGGAAACTTCATTGTTCTGGCAATGATGACAGATTATTTTCTATTTCCAAAGAAAATGAGACCAAAATTAACTGTCAGCCCAAGCAGAGGTTGAGTAAATGTCAGGAATGTTCTGCTGAGCATTAAAAACTTAACATGTTGGCTTTATAGGAAGAAGAAGCCTAAAATTTCAATAGCAACACAGTCTCTAATTTTGCAAGACTTTATAAAAATTAGTGACTTCTAGGAGGAAACCATGGTTTTCTTTAAGTAAGGCACAGGTCTGGACAAGAATGGGATGAAACTGACTTCAAATTTCTTGGCAACCCAATAGCTCTCAAGGGAGGCATTTCTTTCCAATATCTTATTAAATGTCTAATATTACCACTTCCCATCTAAAACTCTTCTCAGTATTTCAGAAAGGATGGCCAACATTTTCATGACTAACAACATTTCAGTGCTACAACCTTGTGTCTCTCTCCCATCTTCAGGCAATATGGAGCAGATGGTGTGCTGTGCAAGTGAATCAGCAAGCAGTTCACACAGTCCAAGGTCATCCCTCTGAAGAAGGTCATAGGGCTATGCAGTTAGGCGTACAGCACACAGAAGCTGGAGGATGGACATAGGGAACCATATAAATGGTCTGAGGAGAGTTTGATGGAGCACCGGGACTGTTCAGTACAGAATATTATACAGTCCTACCACCAGCCCTCAATAAGCTACTTTTAACACTTGGTGTACAGGCAACCAGATACTGGCCCTGGGAATTATTGGCTCCCAGAAGGAGGTAGTGCTGTCTTCCCTCTTCCCATCCCCTGAAATTGGTAAACTGACTTGTCTCTCAAAAGCATTGCTATCACCATGATAACCATAGTTCAAAAAGGCAGTTCCTCATTTGGAATATAAGTAATTGTTGAAATCTCAAGACAGGAAAATAATAAGCACAGAAATCTCAAGACAAGTAACTGTGATCATGGCTTTGACACGAGGCACTGAGAGGTCTCCACAGACAGTGGCTTTTGTGTATCTCCCTATTGGGAAGGCAATGAGAGGAAGATGAACTAAATCCTGAAGCTGGCCCGCAACTGCTTTCTACTTTACTTGCCTGTCCTTCCTGACATGTCCTTCCTTTATATTTTTGAAAGTGTAGCTATTTGTTTTTGCATTTACATTTTTTTATTTAGACAAACACCTGCCACTTTTTACTGCTTATCAGATGCTTAATTTGTTAGGTTAAATGTACTAGCATAACAGTTCTCCTGCAATCAAGCAAGCCCATGTAAAAAGCCATGTAACTGAGCTAACTAACATGCAATACCTTTTATCCACACCATGTTTAATCTTTTTAAGTGAAAAGATTTAAAGCCAGCTGCAAATCTAATTACCATAAACTCTCAAGGATTGTCCTAAATCTCTATTGTCCCAGTAGAGTTGGATAATGCTGAGTACTGTCTGAAACAAGTAGGGCATGGCTAAAGATCAACAGCAGTGTTTGGCATTTTCAAATCATCTTTGCTCTGCTGGAATTTGACTTGCTATGAATAATCACTTAGTGCAAAGTTTGTTGTTTTACCTTCACCAATAAACCATTCACTAAATAGCTATAAATTTAACCTATAGTTGCCATTGAATGAACATATACAAATCTAATATGCAGTAATATACGTAACATGTGTAATTTTTAAAAGAATAACAGCATTTGTAGATGGGTTGCACATTGATCCTTTACATGCTGTAAAGAATCTTTCAAAGGGGGGTTAAGATATCAGGAGTGGAACATTTTTTGCAGCGACGAAAATAAACAACATCACCTCTGACCTTCCTCACTTTCTCTTGCCCTAGTATCTCCCCTAGACTCCTGAGAGACCCTTGCCTTTCTTCTGTGCCTTCCTTCTGTCCATCCTTCATGGTACAAAGTAACAGTTCCCTGTCTTTTCTGGTGGAAGAGAGGGAGCAAGATCTGGGAGCAGTAACCCTCCTGCAGGGGAGACATGCCAGTACCATCTGCAGGGACCTAGCCGGCTGGACTTCAGGATTCTAGCTGTCTGCACTGTAAAGTCTGTTAGGCACACACAGTTGTAGGTGCCTGCCAGGCTTGGAGAAAATGGTCTGAATTTCTTTTTCTTGTATTTTTTAATGAGGAAGGATCAATTAAACTGGATTTAAAAATTTAAAACAAATATATGTTATTGTTGGCAAAAATAAGGTGTAAATATCCATATGTGTAATGTACATGTATATGTATAAATATGGATCCCAATATCGCAAGGATAAATTCAACAAGTGCCAACTAAATGGCCAGATACAAAAATAAAGGTTTTGACTATATGCCTCACATTCAAGAGTGATCCATGGCGTTTTCTCTGGAGGAAACACATACCTACAGAGAAAGAATTTACTGTGATTTTTTTAAATATAGTTATGAAAAAGGATAGAGAATCCTCAGTCTGAAGAATTCACATGAGAAGCTCAAGATGAATCTAGGTGATTTTAAATCAGAGAGCAAGTGTGTTTTGTCCCCCAGGGATGGCAGAATGAAGGTATTAGAATGACAGCTCAGGGACAAGGCTCACAAAGTCTGTGTAACCTAGAATTTATGCCAAGGAAAAGCCATAGGTTCTTTGGTTCCTAGGAAAGCACAAAAGAAACGGAAAACACATCACATATACAAACGAGGCCAATTAGGGGACAAAATGCCTGCTGTGCTTCATGGGTCATAATTTGTGAGGCTTCATTGGAACTGCAGTAACTAGAATATATAAAGACCAGTGCTGAAAGACCACAGGATCAGTTACAATGCACAGCAGACAATAGATGCCAGGGATGTTTAAAGATGTCAAGTTATCTTACTAGGATGCTACTTAAGCCTCATACTACGTAGGTCAAGAAATGGACTGATCTGAGGGAGAAAGATAAGCAGAAACCATATTAGGTATTTGTACAGTATGTTTTGTAGTTATAAAACCTAGGTTAATTAAATATAACAACACCGTGATGCATGTATTCTTTCACAGAATTTATTGAGCTAGACTTCTGAAACACTATGACCCATTTGATGAGAGTCACTATAGCAAATCCAAGAAATAGAAGAAATGAGACAAGAACTCTTCTCTCAAGTTGACTGCGGATGAGTCTGTTTGTCAGATTTTCCACCTGAGTTGAGAAAGAAGGGAGCTCCATTGTGGACCATGTTTTCAGAGGTTTCAGAGGACAGCACCTATCAGCCAGAGCCACACAGGAGTACACTCTGGTACAGAGGGAATGACAAGGTGGGCTTGCAGTATCAAGAAAATGGAGCACCCTTTTTTCTCCCATGAAAGTATGTAAATGGCTTGGTTGGATATCCTCATGATCTGACAAGAAATGAAACTGTTAAGAGATGAGCAGGAAGCAAAGGTGATTCTCTTGATAAGGAAATCATGTGCCTCTTTGGCTAGAGGAGCGTTTTCTTCAGGGACAGATTGGGAGGGGAATCTGTAAGAAATCTATTGAAGGCACTCTTGGTTTTACCAGATGACAGGGTACTACATAACTTTGGGCCTTCTACAATGTATCTTTTTTGAGTATATATAATTTACTAGTATATAATACCTACTTGGTTTTGAACTTCAACACAACTGGTTTGACCAGAGCAAGCAGCAAAGCCAAATATCTTGAAAGTCCACCCACCTTTTGTTTTCAATTCAGCCAAAAATAAATTCTCCTTGTATCGGGAATTTTAGCCCATGAAGAAATGTTCATCATCTCTGGCCATAAAGGAAATGGGAGTCAAAACAACAGTGAGATTTCTTCTCACTACAGTCAGAATGGTTATCATCAAGAACACAGACACATCCAACTCTTGCTCATCATGATGTGGGGTATGGGGGAAGGAAGCCTAATGCACTTGATAGGCATGGAAATAGTAAAACCACTGGGCAGAGAGGTCTAACTTTCTCTCAAAAGTCTAAAGAGAGAACTACCTACCATACCGTGACACCATTTGGGGCCATACATCAGAAAATATAAATAAACCAGGCTACACTAGAGGCAATTGCATATCTTTGTTCATTGCAGCTCTAGTCATAAAAGCCAAATTATGAAAATAGTGCAGATGCTCTCCAAAAATTGGTTATGTGGAGAAAAGGTATTATGGGGAAGAGCAGGAAAGTCTCTGAGACTCTTATCTCCAATTAACCACCAGAAAACTGGAAGTGGTGCTGTGGCTCAAAGTGGCAGAATGCTAGCCTTTAGTAAAGGAGCTCAGTGACAGTGCCAAGGTTCTCAGTTCAAGCCTCACAACTAACAACAACAACACAACAAAGGTAGTAAAGGTAGTAAATATATACACAATTAAGTGTTATTCTGCCATAAAGAAGAATGAAAGCATGTCATTGGCAGGGAAATGAACAGAACTGGAGATCATCCTGTTAAGCAAACTAAATAGAATCCACAAGTAAAAAGCTGCATATTTTATCTCACATATAGATATTAGAACTAAAAGATAAAGAATATACATGAACATAAACAGATCATATGTTATATGTGTATGTGTTATACATATATGATATTTTTACATGAAGAGAAGCAAACAACATATATATATACATTTATAATATATTTGAAATGTTTTTCATTTGGCATAAAATAATGATATTAATGAATACGCATATACGCCTGGAGAGCTATCTAAGCACATGTTGCTAGAACTCATGTCTACGACTGAGTGACTAAGCCTAGGATGGGACAAGAATTTACAAATGTAGGAGGGGAAGGAGGAAATGAGGGAGGAGGTCACAAACAGTACAAGAAATGTATCCAATGCCTAACGTATGAAACTCTAACCTCTCTGTATATCACTTTGACAATAAAAAAAAGAAACTTCTGATACCTCTTTTATAGTTTCCACCAGTCTCTTCTATATTTCTTCCTTCTGTTTATACGATAACAAATTTGGGAGTCTGTTCCACATTTATCAAGACTATTGGCCATCAATAACTACTGTCTTCCACTGGTATCAGTAGTATTGTGTTTACTTCTGTTTACTATTCTTCATTTTCTTCCTTAGAAATTCTTGTTTGTAGAATATAAAGAACATCATATGTTGCCCAATATCAAAGCTTTTCCAACCTTAATGAGTGAATATTTGAATCCTGAAAAAAAATCAGATGGAGAATTCCACCCATAGTCAAGGTTTCCAATTATTTACATGAGAACAATTTAACTTTTTGTTTTAAAACTTAAAATAAAAATCTGGAGGTCATTGCATAATTTTTTAAGTATGTTATTTTCAATATGGTCAAAATGATTATATGAATGAATCTGACTACTATATTTACTGCAGGTAAAGTTACATCTTATGAAATTGAGGTTTGGGGTTAACTGATCGAGGGACGCCACAGGAAAATGGATTGAGTGCATTTGAACCATTTTTACTTTGCTGGCACAGTGATAGCTGATTCTAGGTTACGTGGTGCATGTAACTGTTCCTAGCCATTCTCTGAGTTCTACCAGATGTTGAGCATTGCTTATGAATGCTTACAGACTTCTCAGTGTTGCATGGAAGTAAAGATTTCATGGACCATCTCAGAAATCAGATTCTTTAGCTATCCCACCTTGTATGGTACATTTATCATCTGATAAGGAGAGACTCCAACCAATCTGCTTAATGGAATGTATTTCACTGATATAAACATGACTATAATTTAAGTAGGTTTAAGGGAGATTTTACTTCCTTCTATAGTTCCTTCTTATAGTTTATAAGTGAAATACAGCATAGAGGACCTCCATATAATAAAAGATACTTAGTGAAGACTCCTGTAAAAAACAAAGCTGCAGAGTCCTACTAGCAACAGGGTATGTTGTCAAAGTAGTGTTGAATTTGATTTGAGTTTCAGAAAGTAATAATCTGTCTTTGCTTGCTTGCTGGTTTGCTTTGTTGTTGTTATTGCTTTTTCCTTTCATCCTTTTGTTGAGAGAGGATCTTGCTGTGTATCCAAGACTGGCCCTGAACTTGTGATTCTCCTGCCTCTGCCACCTAAATTCTGGGATTACCATACCTATATGAAGCAGACATAGTCTCTAACTCCTCCTGCTAAGTACAACTGAAACCCGTAGACATTATACACAAAACATGAATTCCTAAGCTGAAAATGAAGCTGAGCAAAAGAACTCAGAGACAGAGATCAGGCCTTGAATTTAAGTCTAGTAGCAGAAAGAAAGGAAGAAAGGAAGGGAGGGGGGAGAGAGGGAGGGAGGGAGGGAGGGAGGGAGGGAGGGAGGGAGGGAGGGAGGGAGGGAGGGAGGGAGGGAGGGAGAAGGGAAAGGAAGGGAAGGGAAGTGAAGAAAGAAAAGGAGAAAGAAAAAAATGAAGTCATGCAAGGTATGAGTGGTAGTCATTGTCAATAACACTTGAGACTCTAAATCTAATCCCCCATACTACATGAATAGATAAAGTAAATAAGTAGGTAAATTACAATAAATAAGTTATTTTCAGGGCTAGACATAATAGTACACTCCTACAATCCCAGCTCCTCAGGAGGTGGAAGTCGGAGGATGGCAGCCCACGGTGGCCTCAGACAACTTATGTCCTAATTACCAGAGTGCTTCCCAGGACTGTGGATTGGCTTTTAAGCAACTAGATAAAATTCGGTATGTAGTAAGTACTGAATATGGCTCCAGGAAGCTGTGAAAAGCCTGAACTTACCAAATTGCTCACCTGATTTTGTTATCAGTCAACTAGAAATGGCAGCAGGGATTTCTTTTGTTTCCTATCTACATGTTATGCATCCAATACATGTGAAAACAGACAACATATATGATGACTTTGTAAGCAAAACTAATTGAGGACAATTAGGCTGAGGCAGTTGCAGCACCCTGGGTTCCCATGCAAGCAAACCGAAACTCATCTCAGTCTGAATGGTGAGAAGATAATCAGAAACCTCCAATGAGCTCTCACAGGAGACTGCACCAGGATGTTCTGATTAAAACTACTGTTACACTAGCACCACACAGATAGATAGATAGATAGATAGATAGATAGATAGATAGATAGATAGATAGATGCCTTGCTTCCTTGCTTACCTTATAAAAGTCCATTCCTGCCGGAGCCCTGAGTCACCTGTGGCCAGAAGACTCCCAACTCATGGCTCATTGAATGTTCAGAAAACTCTTTCCTATCTGATGTGCCTCTGTGCACATCAGATTTAGAGATAGAAAACCAAACTATTAGCAAAAGTTAAAGAGTTCCTTAAATACCTGATAACATTTTAAAGTGCCAAAATCTCTTGAAGAAAAATGTTACAAGAGAACAATGTATTGCTGTGTAAAATGAATGCACTATGATTTTCTTTTAAGGAAACAAAACATTGCATGTAAATTTTATAAATTTGCATAACATTTTCATTTCAATACTTTTTAAAATCATAAACAGAAAGCCAAGCACAAATGAACACTCATTGCCTACACCCCAATAAACATTTTAAAAAGAACTCTGTATACTAGTCCCAAGAGTCCCAGGCATCCTGAGAGACCATCCCTTTTATTCTGCACAGAAGGAAAAGAATCCTAGCAAAATTGAGTGGATAATCTTAGGCAACCCTTCCAAGTAACAAAGGCTTCATGGTCTTTGGTATCTTTCAACAATATCCTCTATAAGATATCAGCTCCTCAATGAGAACAGGTTAGAAGCAGGATGAGTAATGGCTGTAACTTCACTCCAGGCTTTAACAAGCTACTGATTTGAATTCCATTATAAACACCTGTCTGGCTTGAAAGTGAAGAAATAATTATGCTAGGATGGATAATTTTAAATGTCCTGGAATATGTAGATCAGGAGAATATTTATACCTCAAAGTTCATGCACCATAAATAATATAACTCAGGTCCCTTGTACTAATATTTAAATCAAACTTATTAAGAGCAGATATTTTTTAACCTCTCGAGTTCTTACTACCTCATTTTCCTCTGAATTACTAACACTAAGCATGATAATCTTGAGCTCTGGACTTGAAGAACAGTATTAAGTGTTAAAGTACATATTAAAGACATATCTTTACTGTGATCTTCCAGATCTCAACGTCCTGAATAGCTAGGATTACAAGTATGCATCTCCAGAGCCCTCAAATATGCAAAAGCGTTTTGCATATCAGACTTGAAAGGGCCCAAGAGACGTCCTGAGAGGCCTTTGCGCTTGGCTGATAAGGAAAGTTCATACCTGCTATTATTATTGCAAAGATACATTTGCTCCAACCAGAAAATGTGTTAACTCTTAAAGGAAGCCGAATTTATATATCAACAACTTAGCTTTGACGTAAATAAATATAAAAAATTTTCACATTTCCAAAGTTTCAATTCAAAAAATGTTTTCCATTTGTTTTTATAGATCATGAATATTTTCAAGAGTCTAGACTGACAACATAATTGTATTTCTGTCTCTTATGGCTTATCTTTCCAGTTTATAAAGATTTACTTCACTCTACCTATAGGGCTTTTTTACAAAAAACAAAAGGGGAAATGTCTAAGTCTATAGTATAGTTGTTGACATCATATTCCTTTCCTCTCTGGTCCAATTCTGACCATTGGACAGGGCTATATTTAAGATACAAGAGTAGCCAAGCAATCAATGCCTAAATGCATGCAATCGGGCTTTGCTTGGCCACCTACTTTGGAGAACATCACAGATACCTTGATACTCAGGTCAGGTTTCTACAGCTTCAGATCTGCTACCCTTGATCTGGATTTATGACAGAACACATCAAAGAAAACACTGAGGTTCTTTGTGCCTCTATATAACTTTGTCTTCTCCAATAATATATCTTCTTTATATAATACATGAATAAGCAAGTTCGTGTATTTTCATTTTTTATAACTTTTTGAGAAGTGATATAAAAAGCTCAAAACACAATTTTTGATTTTTACATTCAGACCCTCTGCACCTCATCATTTTCAACCTTTGGAAAGCCAACTTCCTTTTCTGTTTAATGTGCTAGTAGAAATATCATCCACGTATTGCTCTGGTAGAAATATCATTCACTTATCAAGAGTCTCTTTTCAAGAAGAAAACATCCCATCTTTTTCTTTGATTACATAGTACCATATTTCTAATTGAATTGTTAAGTAGTCTTAAAATGTCAATTCATTTTTTCCTAATTTCCACCTTACAATAGGCATTCAGGTTCAATTTACAATCTCAAATATGTATTCTAGCCTTCCATTAATTCTAGTGAGAAAGGTGTGCAAAATGTATTTGAAGAGAAAATTATAGTAGTGGTAGATAAATATTTCAAAGCTAAAGGTATAATTGAAATGGGTGGTGAGACCCATATCTCATGATGTAAAGGATGTTAAAGTCATGTCAAGGTTACATTGTGACTTTTTAAGTCCCAGAACAAACTTCAGAGAGTGAGTGATTAGAGATGGCTCTCCTTCCTAGTTTTCTGAGGCAGCCTTCTAGGTGTACAAAGCTTATGGGTCAACTGTAAATGCTCTTGCTTATTTTGCTCACTAGATGGCACCAGCAGCATCTAAAATAACAGCCCCACATACTAGCATAAGGGAAAGAGCCAACCGCATGTTCTTAACCCGTAGAATAACTTATTTCTACGTATTTTTAAAAGCATTTTTCACGTTCCTTCAGCACATTTTGTGTTTTTATTTGTACACAAAGACATACTTTTCTCGAGCTCTTTTCTTTCAACATTGCTAGTTTTATTTTATTCTTTTTTTATTTAGGTATTGATAGTTTTTCAAAACAGGTGTTCTCTACTTAGGAACCATCTCCACTAATTACTCCGGTCATCCAGCATCCTGCCATGCTGCAAGTGCTACATATGTACGGTTATAAAAGTGTTATTTCCCTGGGCCCTGCAAGACAATTAAAAGTAATGGCTGGTAGAAGGTAGGTGCCTTATCTACAGACAGATAAGCAAGCTAATGGTCACACTGATCTTGCCTTCTCATCACATAGTTTTACCTGAAGACTCACATGAGAGGAAGCAGTGAACTGGGCTAGAAAATTATGGCCTCAAACACGTAAAATCTTTATTTTGCTGATGTTGAGAAACAGCCTCTAACTTCCACACTGCTGGTGGATCTCTCAGTGTATAATTTCCACTAGGATGTAGAGTAGATTTTTTTCCATGTTAATCTATTATTTAATCCGAATGTCACTGTTGATAAAGGGAATGTGGTACCACTACCAGCTCTCCCACCAGCATGATTAGAAAGAATTGGACCCAGGGGACAGGCAGGAGCCCAACCAGCACAGGCAAGCCCAGACAAGAGCTCAAGAAGACAGCAGAAGTTTCACAATTGCTTCAAGTGGCAATTAGACCAGATGAGCTCTGTTACATTTGGGCCCAAGGATATTTTGCAGTGCTATAAAGACAAATCTTTCAGACACAAATATATCTTACTTTGTTACCTATTCATGTTTTCCCCAGAGCTGTCCTGTAAGGGGATGCTTTCTGATCAAATATGTCAAATAATGTAAACTTTATGATAACCATGAATCAGAGACCTTGGCTTTGATAGAGCTCTTCATGTATCTCTATTTGTTTAACATGAATGATGGATTCATACCAAAAGTCAAAGCATGAAAAGTATTTTATAGATATGTTTTATGCATTGATTTTTCTATCTGAAAAATATGTTTTTTAGTGTTATTATCTTTTAGAATACTTAAGTTTTAACCTATCTACACTATATAAGAGGAAGAGAAAGATCCTCTTGTCTTAAGGAGTTGTGAAAATAATAGATTAATTTGATATGATTGAAAAATTATATTAATTGATTTGATAAATGACTAGGATATTAAATGATTCCTGAAGAATTGAATTTGAAGGTGTGGAAGTTGTTGAGAGACCATGAAGGCCTATTAATTCCCAGGTGTATAATCCTGAGTGGCAGGTGAACAGAGTTCACACCTCCCTCAGTTCCTTCCTCTCAAATAAGGATAGTCCATGTCATCAAGGCTGTTATAAGGAGTAAGTGACTACAGATCTTCAGCCCAGAGTTGACAGTTACTGGATCTTCAATGTGATTTTCTTCTTTCTGCAGCTCCCCTGCTTAGTCATGGTGTAGGGTATTGCCAAAAATGCCAAGCCTGCATTAAGTAAGCAGTACTAAAATACTAACATGATCAATTGATTTGGAAGTAATGTAAGCAGCTTAAAACAACAACAACAATTAAAAAAAAACACTTTGAATTGCCTGTTTTCTATAACTCTAAAGTAGAAATGCTTCCCAAAGGATTTTTTTTTTTTTATGGTGCTGGTCCTGGTGCATGAATTCAGAGTCTGGGAGCTGCCTCTAAGCCTCTGTGATCAAAGATAGTGTTCTACCATTTGAGTCACAGCTCTATATATGGCTTTTTTGGTGCTTAATTGGAGATAAGAGTCTCCAGGACTTTCCTACCTATTCCTGGCTTCCAACTATAATCCTCAAATCTCAGCTTCCTGGGTAGCTAGGATTACAGGTACGAGCCACCACTGGTGCCTGGCAAAAGGATATGTCAAAAACCTGTCATGGTTGTGTGTAGTGAGTGTTTCTTTCACTTGGTATCTTTTTGCTTCTAAGTCTCTTCTTCAGGAAGTGAGGAGGACAGAAAAGAAAGTTCCTCTGGCATGGAATTCCCCCAGAACACTGGGGTTACTTTCCAAACTATCTAAGACAACATGTACCAGACAATTAGGAAGTGATTTCATTCAGGCTTCTGCAAGAGCCAAGACCCCCAAATCAATGGAACAGAGTGTTTCTGCAGAAAAAAAAAATAAATTAAGTAGCAGACTAGGGATTCAGAATATTATTGTTCTGCTGCTAAGGAAGTATCTGCTACTCAGCTAGATAAGATATGTTTATCTCTGTGTCTAGCTAGTCTCAGCAGAACTATCAACTCTGGTAAGAGTTAATCATTCATGAGATAAAGATTGGGTAGCTGACTGCAGGTAAAATGGGAAATAGCTGTGCCTGGCTTTGTATTCAAGCCAAAGAAGGAAGGTTGAGGTTTGCCCATGTCACAGATACACAAGGAGGCAACTGCCAAATCTTAAGGAATCCTGAGAAGGAGTGGACTGAATCTTACCTGAGTATTATTGGGACGCATTTTCCCTGGACTAAGGTACAAATAGTGAGGGAATTTATGAAATAAAGCCTTGTTGAGGTGTCGTGTGTGTGTGTGTGTGTGCACACACGCTCGCACGCGTGTATGTGTTTATTTTTATGGTAAAGATGATGTACAAAGAGATTGCAGTTACGTAAGTCAAGTAATGAGTACATTTGTTTTTGAACCGTATCACCTCTCCCCTCATTTTCTCCCAGTTTTTCCATCCTGATCCTCCTCCCCTACAAGATGTATAGTTCATTTTCAACATAGTGTCTAGTGAGTATCACTGCTGAATTAGTTCACCCTTTGCCCTAGTATTTCTGTGCTTCCCCTAACCCTCCCAAAATCCAATAAACCTATACAAGACAAAAGGTACAGAAATCAAAATGTGACAAAAGAGGAAAAAGAAAAAAACAACACAAAAAGTGAAATTTTAAAAAACCCTCTTGTTTTCATTTACTGGAGTTCATTTTTATAAGCATCGTTTTATATGATCCTATTCACATCACTATTGAGCCTTTGAGATCCTTGTTAGGTCTGCCTGGGAGAACAGCCCCTCCTCCCTTCCAGGACAGCATGTAGCCTTACCAGAAATCACCTGGCAGAAACCAGGAATCACTTGACTGCCGATTACCTGACTGTGAGTCAGCAAAAGACCTGAGGTCACTTTCTCATCCTCTGAGGTCACTTCCTGACCACCTGGTCTTGCTTCCTTCAGTGAGAAGTTCCTCAGGCTCTGAGATCACTTCCACTTATGCTGTGGCCATACTTCATCCCCACATTCCCCTACATATTCTCTCTCAACCATTAGTTCCCTCTCTTCTTCTCTTCTCTCTCTTCTCACTGCATACCTCTGCTGCTGGCAGTTTGTTCTCCCTGCAATAAACTTGTTTTCTGTCTGAACCACCTGACAGTCTCCTTTTGTCGAACCTTACGATCCTCTCCTAAGAATATCCTCCTCCAGTCTCACTATGTAAATGTATAGAGTCCTGTTTAACCTATCATGTAAAGAAATATGTATGCTGAGGTGTTTTAACTATAGCTATTTTCTGGAAGCATGAGCCCCAGCTGAAGTACAATATGCTCAGCCTACTCACTTTCTTTCTACAAAACAAATGAATTGAAATCTTTGCTGACCTTGGAAGTGAGCATTGATCTAAGCAAGAAGAACTAGACTCTCTGAAATACTCTCAAAGACTCTTGTTACCATGGTATTTTTAAAATCAATTGAATCTACTATCAAAAGACAAAATTACAACAACTTTAAAATCTTCCTTGACTTTTATTACTGATTTTAGAATTGGGCAGTTACCATGAGTCAGATAGAGCAGGTTAGCTTTATAAGAAGAAAAGGATATGAAAAAAAAATAGGAACACAGAACATAGAATGATTTGTTGCATCAAGTTTCTGATATGGTTAAAAGAGAGGAAATTTCCACTACCTTGTTATGCTGACTGAAGTTGACTAGAATCCACTGCATTTTAGAAATTTGGTGGGTTACAATATTCAACTTAACACAACACGGTTGATTCCTTTCTTGCTTGGTCTCCTGAGGTCAGTAAAGGAGATAGGGGTTGCATGTCCTGAGGTAGGAAGGAAATTATGAAGCATAATAAAAGCCTCTGGAATACTTCAGTGACTCCAAACTCTGAGGCCCCTCTCTATGGAGAGTCCGGACTGTACATTTGCGTTCAATAAACTTGCTGTTTATTGTACTTCATTACTTAATTCCTCTTTTTTTTGTCAATGGTGGAGCTTGAACTCTGAGCCTGGGCACTGTCTCTGAGTAGTTTTGTTCTCTACCACTTTCAGCCACAGCACCACATCCAGTTTTTCAGAGTAGTTCATGAGAGATAAGAGTCCCATGGGGACTTTTCTGCCTGGGTGGCTTCGAACCATGATCCTCAAATCTGAGCCTTTTGAGCTAGCTAGGATTACAGGCATAAGCCTCCAGCATCTGGCTTATTACTTAATTCTTTAACTAGCTGAGAAACAAACCCATAGCCTTAGGTAGCATCATGTGTGTGGGCTTTTGTAGTGGTGAGTGGGTCCCTCAGGTACAAATCAACTGGTTTTAGATCTTTAAATCTTGAGGTAAAAAGCCAACCACAAAATAACCTGGAATGTCAGTGAGGATCTTCAGAGAGATTTTTGTTCTTAGTGATGCTAAATTGAGAAGAAAAATTTGTAAACATTTGTCTGGAAGGTACTAGCTCCATATTGAAGGAAATTAGAAGAACTGAAAACTTGTTGAGGCTATAATAGGTTGTTCAAGGTAACACGATCCAGTCCAATCCTAGGGAAGTCACAAAACCAGTTTTTCAGTAGTGGAAAAGGAAGTCAATAAATCTCCACTAAACACATCAGAGTTTAACATATCCATCAGTTACCTGCAATTTACAAAGGAAAGCAAAATAGTACAAAAACAATTGAACTATTGTTCTAATAATCCAAAGTCCAGTATGACATTCTACTGAAACAAAGTTTTCAAGGTAATGTCTCCTCACTGCCTTAGAAAACAATCTCAAAATTTATTCTGGATTACAAAATAATGTGGATTTTATTGGATTTGGCTCTATTATTTGCACAAATACAGTAAGAAGTGTAATTTCATACATACCCCATTAAGTGTGTTTGGGGGAAAATTATCCTTAGGGTAACTAAGGATAGTGTTCTAATTTTTAGGAACCATAGATTTGAATTTTGTAGGCTTCTTTGGGCTAGAAAGCTAAATCATATCGTAAGTACCTATATATTATATAGAGGGAGCTTGAAATACCCTAAGGTTCTGTAAACTACCAGGAAGCAGCCTTCCTCACTCAACTGTAATGCTAAGAGGGAACTATAAGACCTATGTTATAAACCAGGAAGCAAATCCATTTTCCTAAGAAAGCTTTGTAAGCACTGATTCTATTAAGTGAGTTTCTGTTTCTTAATTGCTTATACCTGATTAAATAAACATCACTTTTGATTATAGCATGGCTGACTCAGTATTGGTTGCAATGTTTGCAATTATGCCCAGTTCATAACAAGAGGATCATCTCTTATTGAATATGTGCACAGGAATAGTTAAGAAAATGAGAATACTTAATAAGAGACTCTGGTTTCTAGAAAGGATAGGCAAAGGCAAAAAGCTACATTTTGTTTTTGTTTGAAAAATATAACATATTAAATTATTGTATGTTATAGGTAGCCAACTGTAATTACAGATACTACACACACACACACACACACAAACACACACACACACACACACACACACATTATTTTGGGGGGGAGAGGGGGCCTGGGGCTTGAACTCTGGGCTTCGGCCTTATCCCCAAGCTCTTCAGTTCAAGGCTAGCGCTCTACCACTTGAGCCACAGCTCCACTTACACACACACACACACACACACACACACACACACACTTTTTAAAAGACAAACAAATGAACAGACAAATGAAAAATCTAAAGTGAGGCATGTGTTAGGCCCTTGGTTCAAGACCCAGCACTGAAAGAAACAATCACACAAAGTTTATGAGCAACAACAACACAACAAAAATGAGAAAGATATTCCATGTCTTATAATTATTTGCAATCAGTGTATTGAATCCTACACAATAAATTCTGGTTCCACTTAGACTTGAGTTAGCAATCTTCTCAACCTATTTGTTCCTTTGACTAAAGTTCTGGAAATCCCAGCATGGAATCAACGTTCCCTAGCAACAATGGGACCACACATCCATCTTCTCCCACAGGGAGAGTCCCTGTCCCAGTGGGACACTGGCCTGTGGCTGACGGCAAACTCTTTCTGGGATGCATTTAAGTGTCTAACAAAAACTTAGTGCAGATGATCCAGACTTAAAGTGAATGTGGTTAGCTAATTCTCTGTGGGTTTTTTTTTTCAAAACTCTGAAGATAGTTTGTAATAAGAGTAAGGCAATTGGTAAAGAAATGTGGTTACATCTGAACGCACCAGATAAAGTTAATTCAAAAAGTTACAGATAAAATACCTATAAATGTAAACATAACCTTATTTTCAAAAGTAGATATTATGCTCAATTTATATAAATGGATGTCCATAATCCCCACTTAGTCTTCAAATGTATATCATGATTGACCAAATGTAGTTATACTACATTACGAATATAACAAGATCATCTAATAAAATGACTCTATGTCTAGAGTAGACCATATGTACTTTATGCTAATAACATTCTCTGTATCCATGGGGCATCTCCTCAATTGAAAACTACTGACCTGGGATATATTAGATGTAGTTGAAAGAAACAAATTTTGACTACCTAGTTAACTGTTTTTATTTCAGTACTGGGGATTGAAGTCCAGGCCGCCTGCTTGCTAGACAAAGCGTTATGCCATTTAACCCACTCTCCAGACTTTTCTCTTTCAGTTTGATTTCCAGATTGTATCTTACTAACTATATTCAGACTGGCCTCAGACTTTTTTTTTGGTCGGTTGTGGGGCTTGAACTCAGGGCCTGGGCACTGTCCCATGAGTTCCTCTGCTGAAAGCTAAAGCCCTAATACTTCCACTTCCTATTTTCTGGTAGTGAATCAAAGAGTCTCAAGGACTTTACTGTCTGGGCTGGCTTCGAGCATCAATCCTTAGATCTCAGCCTGCTGAGTAGCTAGGATTACAGGTGTGAGCCACCAGGGTCTGGCTTACACAGAACTTTTTATAAGTGAATTGAATTATGACTAAGAAAACTATACTGTTTTACCTAATATTGAACACAAAACAGATAAGATTTGATTCATGTGTTTTCAACAAAATTTACTGAAATCTCTAAAGCAGTTGGCTCAGTCCAATTGCTTCTCTCTACATTACCCTCTAGGAGAAATACTGTGTGAACCTGTGTATTGCAGCTTTAAAAATGAAAACTTCTTCCAGGGAATAATTGCAATAATCAAACAAGTAAATTTTTTATTTAAAATTAGTAGCTGTTTGATTGTACTTTATTATCTTGATTTATTTACCTCCACCATCACTGCAGAAGTTCAAGATAGGATGCTCTAAATAATATGTCCTCTCTCCCCCTCTCTCCCTTTCTGTCTTTCACTCATTCCCTGTCCTTTTCTTTTTCTTTCTCCACCTCTCCCTTCTCTTGCACTCTTTTCCTCTATTTTTCTTTTTCTCCTCCTTTTCTTCCCCATCTGTCTCTTCCTGTCTTCCTTTCTCTCCTTTCTTTGCCCTCCTCTCTCTCCCTCTTTTTATTTTTCTTGCTTCCTCTCCCCTTTCCTTTTCTTTTCCTCTTATGTAACCCTCTTTTACTTAATATAATGGTTTCCACCAAAGCTCAAATTCATAGAAAATAGATATGAGAAAATGGGAGAAAATGTAAGTTTCAAAAAGATGAATTTCTAATAAGATAAAAACAATATGTCATTTTAAAACCATTTTTTTCCAAAATCAATGTTTTCTAAAAGTATTATAAATTAAAACTAAAATAGGTTATTCTTTGGTAAAGTCACAGCTAGCAAAATCTTTAATCATTAAGTAGTGTTGTTTTTTCCTGGTATCCTGCTAATGTTTTTTAAAAACATTATAAAATAATTTTAAAATGCAAGTATATCATAGGAATAATTTCTAATGAGCACATTAAGAAATTAAATCATGTTTTTCTTTGATGTTTTGATAACTATAAGCAGAGGTACAGCACATTATTGAAAGACAATAATGCATCCCTCCCACATGCTTTGCTTTGATTTTTGAAGTTTGTAACTACATCTGGTAATTGTATGTTGGGAGGGCCAGGAGCAGTGACTCATGCTTGTAATCTTAGCTACTCAAAAGGCAGAGATCAAGAAGATCATAGTTTGAGGCCAGTGTGGGCAAAAATGTTGTAAAGATTTCTTCTTATGCAACCAGCTGGGAATAAGGATACACCACTGAAATTCCATTATTGAAAGCCACAGATAGGTGGACCTATCATGGTCCATGGACCATGATCCAAGCAAAAAAAAAAAAAAAAAAGGCCCTATCTGAAAAATAACTAAAGTAAAAAAGGGCAGAGGGTGTGGCTCAAGTGGTAGAGCATCTTCCTAACAAATATAGACCCTGAATTTTTACTCCATTACCACTAAAAATATACAGAAGCAATTAATTTTGTTCTTGAAGTCTTTGGTCTTACAGTTCATTATAAATGTGACTGACCTATGAAGATAACTTATTAACATTCATGAGACTTATCTCACCACTATATTTGTTTCTAAATTCCATAAAGAGTTATTCACTAGACTTTCACGGGTACAATCAATACCACTAAAATCAATCAATAGTAGTTTTTAAAACATACTTAATCGGTCCAAGAGATTAGAACTAGCATAGCTTCCAGCAAAATAATCATGACATGTTCCACAGAGACTAATCTATCCCCTTGCTTGTTCCATTTTCCTTGCAACATATGTTTTGTTTTCTTTTATTTGACTGCATATTTACTTCACATGTTGTATGTTTATGTATATATACATTGTCATTCATTCAGAGGGTATTTCAGCATCTATTATGTGGCTGGTACCATCTTAGGTGCTGTGACCTTTAGTTAAGGATAGAGGCCTGTTCCGGGACTTCATGGAGTTTCTGCCCTAAGGGGAGAATTAAAATCCATGGTGAAGAGTGGTAAAATGGGGAAACTACAGAACAATTTAGGACCCTTCTTGACAAGCACCTAGCAACTTTCAGAATGGAGAAAGACACAGGGAAAGATACAAACAATTACATAATGTCAAGGAAGTAGGCAGAAATTTTCTAGAGAATGAGACTTCCTGACACCCTTGTGTAGCAAACTCTGATAGGTCATAAAAGTTAAGCTCTTTGGGTAAATGTCGGAAAGAAAACAAGCAAAGAGATCTTTCCTTAAAAGTAATGTCTTGATATGGGCATGGCAATAATCACTTGTAATCCTAGCACTTTGGAAGGGTGGGATAGGAAGACTGAGCATTTGAAGCTAGTATGTGCTTCATAAAGACACCTCTATCTCAAAAAAGTAAAATAAAAACAACAAAAAAGAAATGTCTACTTTGGGAGCAAATATACATCAAGATTTGAGTGAGAGATATTTCTTGTGTCAGGCTAGGGCACAGGGAAAGAAGGAGCTGAGATGAAAGTTAGATATATGAATCAATGAAAACCTGGGCAAAATGAAAGAAGAAATAACAATGAAAAAAATTTAAAGATAGGTCAAAAAGGAAGGAGGGAAAATATAGAAGTCTTGTGTAGGAAGTCTGAGGAAAGTTATAAGTTGCCAAAGTGAAAGAAAAACCATTACAACTTAGACAGAGGAGCCTAACTATAAAAATCAATGCCTATCAGATATTTCTGTTATCTAAAGACCTAGAGTTTTATTTAGTAGAAAATATTTTTATTATGACAGGAACCAAGAGCATCTACAACATTAGTAAATGTCAAACAAATAGATGATAGCTTTTAGAAACTATTGCCCTACTTTTGCCTTTCAAAAAGTATTTTTTTCCAAATGTGCATTTATGCCATTTGTTCAACCACAAGTAAACAGTCAAATTATTTTGTTTATAACCTCAAACCCAAAAGCTTGTTGAGAACAGAAATATGAACCAGAAATAAATTACATGGTAAATCAAACCCTCATTTTGGGGCTGGGACAGTATGCAAAGTGGTTTACAATTTGTTCTTTGCAGTGTAAATGAAAACCCCAAGATATTGGCAGGGGGGGAAATTCTTTTTTTCTGTCACCCACCAAATGGGCAAAAAAATTCAGCAGAAACCCCAGCCTGCTGGTGAAGAAGCTACAGGCAGAGACTCTCTCATTTAGGGATGGTGGGACTGCGGTTTGCTACAGGCCCACTGGGGGAAGTTTGCCAGCCTGTAATAATAGTACATATGTAGTTATGTTTTGACCCACCAACTCTTTCAGGACACACTCCCAAACATACACTGGCAGGACACGAATGTGCGTAGGTTCAAATGATTTATTGCCATTTGCTCTAATAGCTAAATAGAAGCATCCCAGATGGCTGATTATAGGACACATTGAATAAATTATAGAGCATCCACACAACAAAGCAAAATGCATATTTTAAAAAATATGTAAAAATATAAATTTTTATATAACAGAGCTATCTCTAGAATGAATTGTTGAATTAAAGTAATAAAATTAAGGAAAAGGTTGCTTAGTGTACAGTATACTTTAGGATAAAGGGAATAGGAAAGAATACTTTTATTTTCTAAATAGTGCAAAGATGTATATGCTCATTTAATTACATTTGAAGTAAGGAAAGAAAGAGTGGACAGAGAGGGATAGAAACTAGACTTATTGTTGAATGGTACCTCCTCTGTACTCCTACATAAAGATAAAATATCTCAAAAAGAAACCAGGTTTCTTAGTAGCATAACATTTTATAGATTTTACTTTGAAACCATATTACTATTTTACTTAGTTATAAACATATGTTATTTTTCAAATCCTTAAATATTTGCAGCAAATAGAAATAAACAAAATTGCGAGTCTCTTGGTGGTTTCACCACATCCAATGAATTCACAACATAGTAAATGACTTTGACATGCATGAAGTCCTGAGTTCAAAGCCCAGCACCACAAAAAAGTATAGTAATTAAGTATATACATATTAGAAGAATATAAAGATCTGCAAACACATGTTAGAGAATGGTTAAGAATGTGTTAGTGGCATGGTAACACACTATAATTTGGAAGGTAAGACGTGTACGGTGGGCAAAGTGAATATTTCTATTTGCACATATTTTCACCATAAGTGAGAGGAGATACATATATTAAATTCTGTAGAATTAAGTTTAAAAGTCTAAAAGCCTAAATTTTCTTGGAGGCATTGAGTGAGTCAGTATAGCCCATGATGTAGTTTACATATACAGGTTAATGAGCTAATGAGTTTCTATACACTATATGGTAGAGAGAAACTAAGCAAATTGAAACATAGGGAGAAAGAAATAAAAGAGTAAAAATAATACTATTTAGACTCTCTCATAGCCTAAATAATCTTTTGAAGAATACATAGACATGTCATACCTGCCAAATGTGTATATGATGTCTGAGGAGGAAAGGAGACTAGACACACAGTTCTCAACTTAAGATAGCTTAACCTAAAGATTTACTTTTGTACATTATAATGGTGCAAAATCCACACCTGTGCACATCACAGGCAAACTACTAAATGGCAAATATTAATGAATTTAAAAGCAGACAATGATAAAAAAATGAAGAAACTTGTTATGCAGCAACATAACAATACAAGAAAAGGCAAAACAAAAATATGTGTATCATAAAAGAAAAACAGAGATACAGATGCTAGAAAATAGATGGACAATAGACAGATGTTAGATAGATGGCTAGATAGTAGATATTAATTGTATATGGATAATATCTCTAAGGATGCAAACATATTTAGTATTAGTTAATTATAAAGAGAGAGACTTGTTTCAGGGTGAAAACAGTGAAACACAAAAAGAAAAAAATTTGTTACATTAGTTTCTCTTCCTTTTGAATGATGGCTCATCTTAAAGTACTAATTAACCTCAAACTAAATCAAATTCAGATACCAAATCCCAGTACTCTGTGGTTCTGTCTATGTAAATAACTCTACACCTAGAACCTGGTCTGTCTCCTTTTGTTATTCCCCACACTTCTAGTAGCAGAGAGGGAGAACTTTGTGGCAATAAATGATAGATGCCAAGTTTTGTGGCACAGTAAAGGCAATGTTCCATTTGGGTGGACGAGTCTTATAAGGTCTTATAAGAAATGATGCTCCAAATGAACATTTCCTAAGAATTTTCTACAACTTCCACCCCTTTACCCACCAGTTGCTACAACAAGTGTCTAACATTCACCCCCACCTGACAGCTTGTCAGGCTCTTTAAAACTTCAGGCTCAAGTGGCAGAGTGCTAGCCGTGAGCAAAAAGAAGCCAGGGACAGTGCTCAGGCCCTGAGTCCAAGTCCCAGGACTGGCAAAAAAAAAAAAAAAAAAGAAAGATAACATGTTTATAAATTAAGGAGCTCTTGTCATTGGGCTGTCATGGGGAGGCAACAAAGACAGGGTCATTACAGTGAATGAAAGTCAAGGTTACTGTTTAGACCTGCTAAATAAAGATCTGCATTTTCTTGAAAATAAAGCTTACATTGGATCCATTTGCATTTGAATAATATATGTTATTTGTGCTGTAAATGTACAAACAACCTCTATTTTGTGAATTTAGGGGCACTGTGGCAACCTGAAAGAATGTTTACAAAGCAAAAAAAAATTCTTAAAAGCATCAAGTTGGTGACTTCAAGTCAATTTTTGTCTTCATCTATGTTGGTATAAAAATAGGTGAAACAGATGGTGTTTTTTGGCTATGTATAGTTTGTGTTGAAACAGTTTGGGTCGTGAATAGGAAATCTTGCCACCTCTTCACTGAAACACCCCACAGGTTTTTGTTTTTTTTTTCTTAGAAGGTGTTAGAAAGGCAGCTGATGGTTTTAGTCAACAGTTCTCTTTTCTACAGAAGAAAAGTCTAAAAGCAAGGGAGGTCGTTGGAAAGGGACAGGGAATAGGAGAGATATGATGGGGGTGAAGAGGATCAAGATACATAGACACTGAGCATAAAGAAATCCACCAAACAAGAAAAGCGGAAGCAAATAAAGGGGAGAGAGTAAAGTACACTATGGGCATCCGTGGATTTAACACAGTGAAAAAATAGTTTGAAATTACAAAAATAGTAATAAAAGTAGATTTTAAAAACCCTAAAAGTACCAATGTTTTTCTGGATAGAAGGAAGTAAGAAAAGAAAATCACAGAAAATTGAGAGATTAGGCCCAAAGTACCTTTACAACTCAAAAAGCCAAGAAGATGAGCAGAGCCAAGGCTATGCAGGTCTCTTAAGGGCAAGTTTGACTGTGTTATGTCGGCAGTGTTCTGCTCAGTACTTTTTTGCTTGAAAAAGAAAGGAACCATTCTCAAGCTAATTGCTGTAAGATGGTTGCATAAAGATCACTACCTAGGAGCAAGGCACTGACTACCCCTAACTAGTCTAAGATAATTCTTGCTACTGAGAAAGCTGAAATCAGAGGATCACAGTTTGAAGCCAGTCCAGGCAGAAAAGTCTGAGACACTCTACCTCCAACTAAACAGCAAAAAGCTGAACTGGAGGCGTCGCTCAAATGACAGCACACCAATTGTGAGCAAAAATGGTACAACAGGGACACAAGGCCCAGAGTTAAAGCTTTACTTCTTTTCTTCACACATGAGCACATGTGTATGCACACACACACACACACACACACACACACACACACACACACACACACACACACACACACCTGGAAACCATAGAGAAATTTGGAGAGATCTTTATAGCCAGGTCCAGTACAGGCCCTGCAAACGCAAACGAAAAAGTCAAGAACACTGGCCACGCAGTTATATTGTCTTCATGGGCTTTTCTATTTTCTACATTCTCTGCACAGATGTTATACCTCTTTCTGCCTACCCACTCCTCTCCACTTCCCTGTTTACTCATTGTGACAATGAAATATGTCTTTCCCCAAACCTTAACTCCCATGACTTTTGAGGTGAAGAAACTATCACTAACTTCATCCCTCACAGACTTCTAGCATATTTTTAAGGGGGAGAATCTGACTTATGGTTAGCTTTGAGGTCCTTTACCCCGAGCAAGTTGGTTTAGAGAATAGAGAGAAAAGGAAGGAGGGTGCCAAGTGGCTGCCATCTTCTATGTCTGGAATGACCACACTTTGAAAGTAGAAGGAGCACTGTCAAATGATCACACAATGTGCCTATCAGAAGAGACCCAGGTTGTGCACCACTGCTTGTTCTGAGGAAGATGAGTACTTGTAGAAGTAGATCAGACACACAGTGAAAGAGGTCTAGCATGACTCTTCTAGGAGATTCTAACCCTTACACCTTCCAAACACACAAGTCTCTATTCCTTCATAAAGATATTTCTGATTTTTGACTCATCACACAAACAACTTCAAAATCACTTATTCTGTACTTAGATTCCTAATTACTGCCAGTTCCTATATGTCAGTGCCTTCTGTCACCAGGTGACAGCTTTCTACCAGGGCCTGTACTCTTTCCTCTCCAGTCTGAGCCAGTTAACAAATGATGGATGGTTGGCCAAATGAGATGCCTCTAACAGCATCAGCATTACCAAAACATTCATCTGAATGCAAATTCTCAAACTTTGCCCAGAATTGCTAAATCACACTCTGGGAGTGGCTTACAATCTGTCTCAGTCGGCCCATCACATGACCCTTTTTATTTTTGTTTTTATTTTTGGTCAATTCTACAGCTTGAATTTCAGACCTCATACTTGCTAGGCAACTGGTCTACCACTTGAGGTACACACTACAACCTCAGCACCTCTTTTTTGTTGTTCTTGTTATTTGGGTTTTTTTTGGGGGGGGGGTTGAAGTTTTTTGTTGTTTTTTTGTGGGGTTTTGTTTGTTTGTTTGTTTGTGTTTCAGTGCTTTTTCACATCAAGTCTGGATATTTCCCCAGGATTAGCCTTGGACTATGAAATTCCTATTTTAGCATACTATGTATCTGGAATTGTGGACATGGACCACTATGCCTGGCTTGTTTATTGATATGACAACTCACTAGACTTTTTTCCCAGGCTGGCTTCACACTCTGATTCTCTTTATCTTCCTATCTTGAATAGATCAGATTACAGGTACAAGCTACTATGCCAAACCAGATAATGGTTTTAT
Organism: Perognathus longimembris pacificus; assembly: GCF_023159225.1. Taxonomy (NCBI): domain Eukaryota; kingdom Metazoa; phylum Chordata; class Mammalia; order Rodentia; family Heteromyidae; genus Perognathus; species Perognathus longimembris. The sequence continues at coordinate 130,148,143 of NC_063162.1, read as the reverse complement.
GTGAGAAAGTTCCAGATTCACTAGATTCAACTCTTCATTTAATCTCTAAAAGCATACTAGAAACCAAAATAAAAACATTTTGCCTAACAGAGACAATTGTCCCTTCAAGTTTTATGTGGTCTTCTCAAAACTTTAAGAGAAACAACTTATATTTTATAACTGAGCCTGAGAGAAAAAAGGAAATTGGAGGCTTTATGTACACTGAAGAAGAGAACCAAGTTGATTTTCCATTAAATCTGTGCATGTCCTACGTTTAACTGCCTTCTGAGAAATTTCTATTGTCTTCTTATACTTGACTAAATCTACACACTGCACAAAAATACCTGGTCCTTAAATAAGATAGCACGTAATAATTAATAGTTGAAAAGGGCTTGGAGGTATAGAGGAGAATTCATGAAGAGCGTATTATACTGATCTCTGGTGTCAAACAGACATTCACAGTGTTTGGAAAGGAGAAAAGACTTCATTGTGTTAGCACTGTGACTTGTATCATGAGTTGCATCAGTGAACAACATGGGCATAACCAGGTTGTTTGACCTTTCGGAAGTTGTGTGAGTTCCTTGAATAGCATATTGGCTATCCTTTCTCGTTGACTGTTAGAAAGATTTCTGCTTTATTTTTGTTGTTGTTGCTCCTGTTTACTCCTTTTAGGGTCAGTATGAGACAGAAACCAAGGGATATTCCCTTAAGGAACAGTATAGTTATTGCTGGTGTCTGTTTCTGTCATGCACTGATGGACTCCTTGCTGAGCTGTTTTGCATTGGGTGAAGTAGTTCAATTACCACCCTGCAAAGTACAACTTCTCTGAAATTTTAGTGAGCTGCTGCTACAGAATATTTAAAAGTGACCCTTGCAAAGTCCTCCTATAGTAGAGGTACTGTTGAAATTATGATTTAGTCTAAACCACCAACACATCCCCTTTGTTCTCTTGATGGCCCAAATCTGAGGACCTTAATGGAGTAGAGATGGTTACAATTATTTCTCAATGCGTCCATTCACAAAATTTCTGAATCCATGGTATGTTTCTAACCAGGTCCCCAGGACTTACGACAAAAAAAAATAGTGTTAGATATACTTCCTGGATGGGTGATAAGAGAATCATCATACTCTGACTATCTCATCAAGTGTCACTACAAGAACTGTCATGATCTTAGCTTTTGGGGTCTCCTCCAATGGACAAGAGAATTCAGTAAGGTAATAATTCCTTCATTTGCGTTGATTCCAGATTTTTTTCCCATTGTAAAAAGTGCTAGTATGACTGTTTATGATGACATCATTTGGGGATTTTTTTTGTGAAGTGTCTTTGTGTGTGTGTGTGTGTGTGTGTGTGAAAGCTCTAATAAGGTTCCTTGAAATGTCTTCCAACTTCAATTTTTTTCTTTAATGGTTTCTGTCATCACTATTCATTGCCTACACATCCCAACTCCACTTCTGAGCAATTTGAGATAACACAAATGCTTTTGCAACAAACGGAAACTATTATTCGATTCCCCAATAAAACCACTGTTTATGTTCTTGTGGAATTTGGTTTCTACTTTTGTTTGCAAATTTTGTTGCTGCACTGTCAACAGAATATAATAAAACCAGAAAGAGGCAAAGAGTGTACATGTTTGAGGTCAACAATGGCAAAACAAATGTGGGCTGCTGGCTCTCAGCTCTGACTCAGAGGAGCCATTCTTGGGTTCCATTAATTCTCACCAGGTTTCCAATTTCCAAGCTTGCTAAACATGGGTTTTCCTTGTCTAAATTTCCCTAAGCCTTCTATTTTTTCCCTCATTTTAGCCCTGCTTCTATCCTCAGTCAAGCTATCAGGCTACATTCTCTTGTTCTTTGTGGGCACAAAGCTTCTCTGTTTGCTTTGAGAAGTGCAGCCTCTGGCTTGCAGCCAGGCAGAATTTTGGCCATCCTATACACTCTGTCTAGTCTGCTTTTCTCCCTGCTTCCCTTGTAATTTTTTCTTCTGAGGTTCTTTGATTCACCAGCTCTTTTCTTCATTTTTATATATTTCTCCAGGTTGTCTGAATCCTTGGATTTTAGGCATTTTCTGTAATGTGTGACTATCTACAAGTTGGAACAAATTAATATTTACAGAATGTCATTACTAACTTAAGGTTTAGGCTCATAATATATTTTACTGCCAAAAGTGAAGTAATATCATTCAACTGCTCTATTTTTTCAGATACAAATAGTGAGATTCAGGATGGTTAACTCTTATATTTAGTTTATCAATTACAGCATGTTACTGTGACTAATACACCATAAAATACCAATGAGTAAATACCAATTATTTCTCACTTAACCATCCTGGTACATAACTTAATTCTAATTTTCTGCACATAATTCTGTAAGAACTAGAGTAAAAAATGGCTGTTATCCTAAACGTATTATCTTCACTGTCTAATCATTAGCATCCTAGTGACCTTGAAGGGTAAAAAAGCTAAGTACTACAGTATGATATTTTTTATGGTGGAAATGAACCATCATGATTGCTCACATTACCCTAGAGAGAGAACAGTCACACACCATACTTATTAGCTGTAAGTATGGCTTAGTGGCCACAATACAACAAAAAAGTCATTACTCACTATTTAGACAAGTGATAAAATAGAAAACTATATAAAGTAGATGTTACTAATTTTGTAAAAGGTAATTATTTCTTTGCTATTTCCTCAGCAGTTGCTAAAGTGCTTCATTCTTTAGAAGAATTTAACCTTCACTTGACTCAAAGCATCTTGCCTGGACAAATTCACCTGCACATGATCATGCTCCAAGCTCAAGTTTGTGCCTTTCACCTAGTACAATGGACACCCTCAATGAATAGCCCATGTGAATAAAAACTAGCTAACAGGTTTTTGCAGACCTGCCTGACCTTTACTTTCTGCTTTCCCCTTGTAGAACTATAAACTAGTTTTGTTTTGTTTTGTTTTCTTGTTTTCATGACCCATTTGCTCTCTCTGTCTCAATTTCCTGTTTCTTTTATATGTATGTACTTTTACGAACATTTAAGGGATAAGAAAGAGGACAGGAGAATGGAGGGATGGAAAGAGAAGTAAAAAAGGGAAGTATAAGAAAGCAGGAGATACAGCAATGTACTCTAGTAGAGATTTAATGCTAATGTTTTATTCCCTCTTCTATGGACTCCCAATGATGTGCACTAGGTTTTCTCTGGCTGTATAAATCTTGTCTCAGTCATTTAAACACACCTAGAAACCTACTAATGGCTGTTTCTAGGAACTGTCTCTCAAAGAGGCATTTAAATGATAGATATTTTGGTGGTTCTCTTTATCTCTTGGGATGGATCCCCTGTTTTCTTAATTTGTGGCTTCTTCTTTCTTGTTTTATGTCTTTATTTTGTTGGAACACATCCTCCAGCATATTTCAGAGGAAGGACTTAAGACAATACATTTTTTGAAACTTCATAAGCAAAAGTGACTTGTTATGTTCTCAAAAGTGTCCATTTTCAGGGTACTAAATTGTAGGTTAGAGTTTTTTTTCATGTGAACATTTGCAGGTACTTCTCCATTGTTATCAGAGAATGAAAGCACTGTTGCAAATATTTCTGCAGAGAGTGACTTCATTGACTAAGAAAAAGACAAGCTGAGACCCCAAATATCCTGAGAACAATCTCAGAATTCCCATCATAGTCCTCTTCCCAGCTGAGGTTTAGTGAAGCTTTTCCTAAGCAAGGATGAATACTTATAATTCCAAAGAGCTCATCTGACTTGTACCAAACAAAAGGTGCCCATCAAACCAGGCATACAAAATCATGATTTTATAGCCAGTCACATCAATGTGATTGCATCAGTGAGCATCCTGAGCTTCTCAGGGTATTCATTTCTGTTGAACAATCATACACCTGTATGGAAACATCACTCCATTTCCTTAAATCTGAAGGGAACCAGGCTTTTCACTGCTAGTGGGCACTACTGTGCCTTCTCCTCCTCTATACTGCCAGCTAGTTGCCACTAGTCCTGCCCCCCATCCCCTCCCCTTCTTGTGACTGCCCTGGTATTAAGACAATGTCAGTACATATGATATGTTTTTCTGTCTTGGTCAAAGATTTTAAGAAAAGCATTCATTTACTACATGCATTTTTTCCTCTTTTCCTAAAGAGTTGAAGATGATAATGACCTTCTAGATAATAAAAAATGCTAATGCATGAAAGTATTTTTTTAAATTTTTTATGTTTTTTATTGTAAAGGTGATGTGTGGGTGGGGGTTTATAATTACATAAATAAGGTAATGAGTATGTTTCTTTTTGAGCAGTGTTACTCCCTTCCCTTGTTTTTTCTGCTCCCCCCAGACCCCCTTCACCCCAAGTTGTCAAGTTCATTTCCAATATAGTATCTTTCATACAGAAATGGAAAGACTTGAAAAAAATCTTATTAATTGAATTCATCCAGACCCAAGGACACATGGGCTCCACGGTTCCCCTCATTTGTAATAACTACACATCTAGTATAATCCTAGCAGAGGGTCATGATAGGTCAATAGCAATGTACATATGACCATATAAAATGATGCTAATTGAAATGAACTCAAAGATGTAGAACCAAGAGGAGTGTGTGTGTGTGTGTGTGTGTGTGTGTGTTCTGTTTGCACTTCTTTCTTTTTTCTTTTATTTTTCCCCCCTCTGGTTTATTCCCTGTGGTCAGTGGTTTTGATTTTGGCACCCTTTGTCTTGTATATAAGTTTATCTGGTTTGGGGACAGGAAACGGAATCACAAGAAATGGTGGGACAAAGTGTGAATCAATGCAACAGTAATACTCACTAGACACTATGTTGGAAATGAAAGATTTTTAATTCCTGGATAATATCTGTCTCCCTCCCCATTTCTCACTCCCTTTCTCCCCTCCTTATTTCTTGTCTCTCTCTTCATCATCTTCTTTCTTTTCTCTCCCCACCTCTGTCTCCTTCTCCCTGTCTCTCTTCCTCTTCTGTGCCCCTCTTTCTATTCCTTTCTGTTCCTTCCCCATCTCATTGTCCTCTACTCTGTTCCTCCCTTTCCTTCTCAGTATTTTTCCTTCTCAATATTCCTTCTTAAAAATATTGAGCTCTTAGAGTCTTCTCAAGACATCCAGAATACTATAAAGTTTGCTAAGAGAGTCTTTTGTAAAGGAAAATCGTAGAATTGCAGATATTTGCCTGGGAGTCCCCTTTTTTGTGTTTGGTTGTTTAGTAGTTTGTTCTGTCCTTCTTTATGTGGAGAAAGAAGTTCTCTCTTTAGAAACTGCTTTGTTTTTGTTTTCATTTATTTATTTGGTACCAGTCCAGAGGCATGAACTCAGAGCCTGTGGACTTTCCCCAAGCATTTTTGTTCTAGGCTAACCCTCTACCACTTAAGCAATAGCTCCACTTCTGGCTTTCTGGTGGTTAACTGGAGATAAGAGTCTCACAGATTTTCTTGCCCAAGCTAGTTTCAAACATCCATCTGCCAGCGTAGCCTTCGCTTTTAATCTCTGCACTTCTGTGGGTTAGTCATTGGTTCTTGTGTTGTGTTCAGTATGGTTAGTATCAGTCAGGAATACCTAGATCATACCATGGTAACAAAAAAAAGTGAAATTTCTGAAGCTTATCTTTTGTTCTTATTCCAGGACCAACATAATTTGGCCAACAAGACTTTGCTTATGTTGGACAATCAAGGACCCAAACTTCAAGAGCAGTCACTACCTCGATGACTGCTTCTTAGTATAATAAAGAGAACCAAAAAAAAAAAAAAAAAAGAGTCTGGCAGAGATATTTAATTGCCTGTCTGGAGCTGTCACATAGTACTTCTCTATTCACAATTCACTTGCCAGAATTAGTCACAGATTTTCCTGCCACAAAGGAGCAAAGAAACATCCATCCATATACATCAAATGTCCAGGAAGGCAAGGACTGCAAGCAGTTCACTGCTTCAGTTCATTTAAGGACCAGATATAATTGAAGTGGGAGGTTATATGTGTGTGAACCTGTGTACTCACATCAGATACAGTATATATTTGTCTACTCAACAGAATAACTAAGGAGATAGTTTTTTGTTTTTGTTTTTTGTTTTTTGTTTTACAATGTCTATATAAATTCCATTAATTAAAAGTTAATTCACATATTCAGGAAGCAAACACAAACAAAGGAATTCCCAACAGAAAAGGTCTTCGCAGTGTTAGCAAATACCAAAGAAATCAATCAAGGCAGTAGTTTACTCAAAGCTTAATTCATAAAGGTATAATCAACCCCATTTCTTAACCTCTTTGTCAGGAAGAATAAATAATCCATTTATTTTCTGACCACTTGCCCAAGTACCAAACACCTGTACTGTGTAGACACATTGCCCCATTTGTAAGGAAATGGAAGAACTTAGAAAAAATTATACTAAGTGAAGTGAGCCAGACCCAAAGAAACATGGACTCTATGGGCTCCCTCCTAGCGAATAATGAGCACAGGTTTAGGCTAGTCACAGCAGAGGATCACAAGAGCCTAATAGCTATGCCCCTATGAATGCATAAGATAATGCTAAGTGAAATGAACTCCATGTTATGGAAATGAGTGATATATCACTGTTGTAATTACTTTCAACATGCCATTTGAAACCATATCTTCTATTGTTGATGATCCTCTTGTATCCCGTTCCTGTGGTTGTACCTGCACTATCACTGTATCTTATCTGAGTACATCGGAAACTGTATATACTGGTATTAGAACAAGGAAAGTGAAAGGGAATACCAAAATCGAGAGACACAGGATAAAAAGACAAACTACTCCAAAAGCAATACTTGCAAAACTGTTTGGTATAAACCAACTGAACAACTCACTGGAGGAGAGGGAAAGGGGGAGGGGGAAGGGGGGAATGAGGGAGGAGGTAACAAACAGTACAAGAGATATCAGGTTCTTGAGAATAAAGACTACTCAACTTTAGTAACCTATATTATTTCACATTAGCTCCACCAAAGACATTTTTGAAAGGCAAATTCTATCTTATTAAATGTTTTAAAATTATATAAACATCATGTTGCCAACATCAAAGTCAAGTCATTTTCCTGTGCATAGAGGAATGTTTGCTTCCTGAGAGGCATCCTTCTATCTCCTGACACAGGAGGTAAATCCGAGAGTGAAAGGAAAGTCTACATCTTCATATTTAGTATCTAAGAGCAGCTTCTTTGTTATACCTGGCCTCCAAGAAAGAGCTACACTGGTGGGAAAAAAAGAAAGCTAGGAGGAATACTAAATGTGTATTAATTACAAAATAAAAGTCTTCTTGTATATTGCCAGATCCAGGAAACATTCACAATTGTCTATACCTAGGGTTGTGCATAGAGAGCTTCTATTTATATGTGGGTGTGCGCACACACATGCTGTACAACAGACACACATACCCAGACATAAAAGTTATATCTTAACTGCATATCTTAAGCTTTCTAGTAGTTTCTGTGTATGTGCAAGTGTGTGTGTGTGTGTGTGTGCATGTGAATGCATATATTGGTCTGGGGCTTGCACACCTGGCCTCAAGCTCTGCTTTGTGTTTTTCTACTCATGGCAGGTATTCTACCACTTGAACCAGGCCTCTACTTCCAGTGTTTTGCTGGCCATTTTGGAGATAATATTCTCATGTATTCATCCGCTTAGGCTAGATTTAAACCAAGATTTTTATATCTCAGCCTCCTGAGTAGGTAGGATTATAGGCATGATCCATCAGAGCTAAGCCTGACATACTTTTTATTAATATAATTATTACTTTGAGCCATCTATTCTGCCGTGTGTTTTTTGAAGATTATCAAACTGAATATAGAGCTTTACTCTTTTTTCAGTATTCTACTTGAATGAATTTTGTGTTATGTATGGGCAAAAGGAAATTTCCCATCTCTTCTCTAAAGATTTGGTCTTTTATGTACTGAGATAAACTGGCTCTATGCAGGTTAGAAAGAGAAAAAGCAGACAAGTTATTTATGTGCACGGAGACATCATAGGAAAGTGATTTTCCAATAACATAGTGATACACAGAAATTTATATGTGGAAGGATAAGAAAAGTAATGTACATGGTCTGGAAGAGTAGTAACTTATTTTATGGAGGATGAATGGGCAAAGAACATTCAATAGTTAGGGACAAAGTTTTCTATGCCCTAGAGATCCTTTTACTGACATTTAATTTCCTGAGCAAGATTAGACATATCATAGAAGAAGCAACAGTAAGAAGATTAGAGACAGTTGTGAGTTGATTTTATGTATATGACTTTAGGTAGATAAATACACTTCAGAGAAAAATCTTTTTGCCCGTGTTGAGGTTGGTAAAGGGAAATTCTCATGTCCCCATTTCTTTGCTCCGTGAGACATGTTTTCTGAGGTAATTGAGCCCTTTCACTCAGTCCAAAATGTGATTAAAGTGGGATCAAGAAAAGTCTTTAGGGTCCCACAACCTGTTCCACAACCGCATGCAAATCCCACACCTGCTGGGGCTTTGCTCTCTCAGTCAGGTCATCGTTTAAAGATGAAGGATAATAATAGCTTCTACTTTATAGATTGTTTGAATATTCGACTAGTAAAAACACTTTGAAGCCTCTGGCACACATATAAGCTAAGATTGCTTTTCTCTAGTTTGTTGCTGGAACTTATTAACAAGTATGGGACATGTATTTCATTGCTATTTTACTAAGTATTTAGTTTTATTCTCCTTGAATCAATTGTCATCTACAAAAAAAATTCAAGAGATGGTGTCATTGTGAAAAGGATAAATACCAGGGAGAGCTAATTGAGACCCTTGCATCTTGATTTATTTACCTTAAAACTTTAGGAAGATGCATGAAGTGCAATTGAAGAATTTTTTTACAGATAAGTAAAAGAATTATTAACCATTACATGCTTTGGGTCTGACAGGTAATGTCTGGACAGCAGAAACTATGCTATCTGAAGTGAATTATTTCTGTTAATTATGTGTTAGGAAACCAAGCAGGATTGGAGTCAATGTATTTGGGAGGGGAGAACATGAGTCAATGAACTCTACAGCACAACTGTTTGTGGTATCCACTTTATGTACTACTAAATAGAACAATAGCCTTATGACTGTGGCAAGACATGGTTATCAAATTACCTAGAAAACTTTCTTTTCAGTCATCATTAATGAGAGAGAGTTACAGATACTCAGTATTTCCTCTACCTTGACTTCTCTTCCTTCAGTTCTATACTTTCATGTCCTATGTCATCTTAGAGTGAGGTTTCAAGGGATCCCTGATTTGTTCTTTACCCAGATTCATACCTTTAATTTTCTTTATAGCTCTCACAATCACTAAATAATTTTAAATTTATTTATAAATGTATTTGTTTTGTTCACTGCGTATAACCAGTTCTGGGTAAATTATATTGCTAAAAATATCAATTAAATAAATGAATAAATCTACATATTCCATTACATAATGTTACAGGGCAATCTTCACTCTGCATAAAAGTGAGGAATCATAAAAACAGCAGGACATACTGAATCCCAGCAAGCAATCTTAGTTAAGGAAAAAAAGAAATTATGATTGTCTACTAACTTTCCAAACATTTTTTCAAATTTTTATTATCAAACTGATGTACAGAGAGGTTAGTTTCATATATTAGGCATTGGATACATTTCTTGTACAGTTGGTTATCTCGTCCCTCATACCCCCCTTTCTCCTCCCCCTTTCCCTTTCCCCCCATGAGTTGTTCAGTTCAGTTATACCAAACAGTTTTGCAAGTATTGATTTGGAGCTGATTGTCTTTTTTTACCCTGTGACTCTTAATTTTGGTATTCCCTTTCAATTTCCTAGTTCTAATACCAGTATACATGGTTTCCAATATACTCAGATAAGATTACAGAGATAGTGTAGGTACAACCACAGGAAGGTGATACAAGAACATCATCAATAATAGAAGCTACTGATAGACATGGGATGTTGAAAGTAGTTACAACTGTGATGTAACAATCGTTTCCTTAACATGGAGTTCATTTCACTTAGCATCATCTTATGTGTTCATAAGGATATAGCTATTGGGCTCTTGTGATCCTCTGCTGTGACTTGCCTAAACCTGTACTAATTATTCCCAATAAGAGAGACCATAGAATCCATGTTTCTTTGGGTCTGGCTCACTTCACGTAGTATAGAAATGCAAATCAAAACAACATTGAGATTCCATCTCACGCCAGTAAGAATGTCATATATCAAGAAAACTAACAATGACAACTGTTGGAGGGGATGTGGCCAAAACGGAACCCTACTTCATTGTTGGTGGGAATGTAAACTGGTTCAGGCAGTCTGGCAAGCAGTATGGAGATTCCTCAGAAGGCTAAATATAGAACTCCCCTACGAACCAGCAGCCCCACTTTTGGGTATCTATCCAAAAGACCACAAACAAAATCACTTTAAAGCCACCAGCACAACAATGTTCATCGCAGCCCAATTTGTCATAACTTTCCAAATTTTTGTTAAAAACCTCTGTCAGTTATAAATGTACAGGTATGTCAAAAACAGTAAAACTTATATACCTAGAGTGCACTGTGTTTAAAAGAAATGTAAATGTTGAAGATGAAAATACTTTATTTAAAAAAATAAAAGAACTTTCCAGAACTGTTTGGACAATGCTTGATTTTTTTCTGTGTTTTTTTTTTTAACTTAAAATAGAAGGCAGAAATCTTTCTTTACCATGGTGAGTGATCCAACCCCTTTCTAGGTTTTATCAGCTTCTAACATTTTATCTTTTGTGCTTCCAAAAAATAACATACTTCTGAGAATTCTTTTAATATGAAGTTTTGTGTTGGTGTCACTCCTGGAAGTTGCACATTCTTTCCACTCCTAAGTTAATGAGTTCACTTCCAAAGTGACTAGCTTAACTAAGCCCCCCAAATGGACCAGGCCAACATGCGCACAACTAGTGTTATAAACTGCATCTCAAGTGTCTACCAGCAGTCCCAGTATTAAGGTATAGATTGCCAGGTGCTGGTGGGAGGTAATAGGTCCTGTAAGAGGTGGGATCTAATTGGAGGAAGTTAGGTCTTTAGGGTGTGCCATTGACAAAGGAATAGGCTCTGCCCTCCCCTTCTTTTGGCTGCTATATACTCTCCACTATATTGTTCTGCCTTGGCACAGGCCAATAAATCTCGGAGAGAACCTTCCAAAACTAGGATCCTTTGTCCTGCTAAATTGTTGTTGCATTATGCTACAGGAGCAGAAAGCTGACTAACACAGGCAGGTATTTCAACCCTGTTTTCTTTTTATCTGTGCCCTACAAAAATTATGTGCAGTATGCCGTAACAGTTCTGTCTCTCTTTCTGCTTACTGTCATAATGCTTAACTATTTTGATTTCCATGCTTTGTGCTATATTTCTCCCCGAACTCAGCTAAATAATCTCCCATTATAGCCACTAAAAGATTTCCCAAACTCTATGTAAAAAAAGTGATTGTAATAAAAGTTAAAACAGTTCCTTGGCCCACATGCTATCTTAGTGGGGGTGTATTTGGTGCCAAAAAGTAAATTTGTTCTACTCTGTCTTTGAGCAACTACTTCATTTTTGTGCCTCTGGTGAGCTAAGAAACCAGTAGAAAAGACACCTCCGGCTTTGCCCTGTGTGTGTGAACTGAGTAATCATAACTGGAATAGCAACTAATGAATGGAAGACATGAAAGAGATGAGATGAAGGTAACAGTCAGGTGAGCTTCTATTATTTATGTAGTGAGTGGTAGAATACCACACTAGCAACCAAGTATGAACTGTATGCAGTTACTAAGTTAACAAAGTAGGCACTGAAATATGAACTGTGTTGTGGAGGAACTGGTGTCATTTAACAAAAATTACTGAAATTCCTGTATGATGTCAGAGCCACACAAAAGAAGTACTTCTGATAGATGAGGATAAAACTACATGTTTCCAGAACCTAAATTGGTATTGTTCTGAAACCAATATAAGAGAAAAGAAACTTAAATTTAGGAATAAAGCTTACAATCTAGACAAATAATTGCAGAGTAAAAAGAGCCAGAAAAAAGACAAAGAAGAAATGAGGAAATTCAGTCAAGTGCCTCCATCAGGAAGTAGAATATACCTGCATTTCATTCTTCACCTACTTCAAGGAATTTATGGACACAGAAACCAGGTAGGCCAGAGTAAGTCAGCAGGTCTAGCTTCAGGAGACTAGAAAAATAGTGTATGCTTAAACCAGAATGTTCTTCCTAATTCCCATCCTTAACAATCTTAGATGTCAGGAATGAATGTCGACATCACTAAGTACCCTGAAGAATATTTTGTAATCTGCTAAGCCTTGATGCTATGAAGTGGGATGCTTCCTCTTTGAAGAACTCATTTCTGAGAGGTCAGGACTCACAATACATATAACATTGGAACTTGAACTAAGCCATGCCTTTGAAAAACATCTCCAAAGACTCTGCATGGTGATCGACACCTATGATTCCAGCTTCTGGAAGACAGCGATAGTGAGTATCACAGTTTGAGACTAACCAAGGTAAAAAAAAAAAATCTAGCAAGATCATATCTCAAAACAAAATGTGACTTCAGTGATGCATGCTGCAATTCCAGCTATGTGGGAAGCATGAGTAGGAAGATCAAAGTCTGGCCTAACCCCAGAGGGAGGGAGGGGGATTGGGGGTGGGGGAAAGATCCTCCTTGAAAAATAACTAAAGCAGGAAGGAATATGAGTGTGGCTCAAGTGGGAGAACTCCTGAGACATTTCCAGCAGATCTATGTTTTCTTCAGACCAGTGACCCTTATTATAATTATTCCTTTATACCTAAGGTCTCTAGAGAGAGCAGTGCAGCTTCACAGAAAGAGTATTTCCTTTACAGAGCCACATACCTGCCCAGATCCATAGACATATGTATACACATTAAGCAAGTTCTCTGGGAATGTCTTACCTTCTGTGAAATACTGGCAGCAGTATTTTTGATCTCCATGACATTCTCTTGAGGATTAAATAAAACAATATATGTCAACCACCTAACCGTATCAAATCATGTACTCTACCATTGAATTACACTCTAGTCCTACCTTTTCCTTTCTGATGTTGGATCTGATTAATATAATAGTTGTGTGTGTACATACATGTGTATGTGTTCAAATATATACCCATGAACACACACACACACACACACAACATATAAATACGCTCACAAATACAACAGAATTTGCTATAAAAATTGATATTACTGAACACTTACAACTGTTATTTCATGTCTGAAGCCAAGCTTAAAGGTCACAGGACATGAATTCACGGACAGAAGATGATGTAAAGTTAGTAAAGATCATCTGGAACTCAAATGCCTGAACAGAGCCCATGAAGACAACTTGAAACCTAAGAAAGTTTGTGTCTTCTCAGATCTTGGTGACATGGATATGCTATAGAAGTCAGTTGCTTCTTCACACACTTCACTCAAAGACAGCAAAGCTGAAAGGGTATCTGGGAGAAGTGAACTAGTTGCAGGAGCCACCACTTCAATCCTAAATAGGTGAGTGTCCAGATAGTAGCCAGTGTGTCAAATAGTACATAATTAAATGTGTATCACCTAGTTAAATAAGACATATTTTCATTGAAAAATGACTTCTGCCCACTTTCATCTGTCAAATCTTCCACAAGAAATTCTCTTGTGGTCAGATAAATGAATCACTATGTTGATTTGGGGCAATAAAATGAGCAAATGAAGTCCTATTCAGTGTAACAGCCACAAAATATTTGTGTTTTGTCTTCCTCGTCTTAAAGCGCATAGGTGTTAAATCTACACTTGAGGCATAAAAAAAAATGAGTTTAGAGCACTTTAATATACCAAATTACATTCGCGTACAATGTCAAAATTAAGGACTTTATCTAAAAATTAATAAGAGATAAATGGATAAAGAAAATGTGATTTTAAAAGAACCATTATGTCACTTTTGAGAAAATGGATGCTACAGAAAATCATAATATTTACTGTGATAAGCAAGACTCAAAAAAGCATTATGTGTTATCTCTTAGCTGAGGAATCCAGACTTTGTTGGTTGTGGGGCTTGAACTCAGGATATGGGCACTACCCCTAAGCTTTTTCCACTCAAGGCTAGTGCTCTATCACTTTGAGCCACAGTGCTACTTCCAGTTTCCTGGTGGTTAATTGGAGCTAAGAGCCTCATGGACTTTCCTGCCCAGGTTGGCTTTGAACTGTGATCTTCAGACCTCATTCTTCTGAGTAGTGAAGATTACAGAATTGAGCCACCAGCACCCAGCTTAGATCATTTTTAAAGGAAAATAAGAAGAAATAAATGAAATGAATGCAGGGAGAGGGACTATTTGTGAGAGAAATAAGAGACCTGGGCCAGTACATGAGAAGGTAATGTGGGGTGATTATGATCAAAGTACATTATATATGTGTATGAAAATCAAATCCATTACTTTGTATAACAAATACATGCTAATGGAAAAGGATACTGAAAATATTCAAACAAATTACCTTCTTCAACTTCAGTGTTCTGCTCTGTGAATAGAGTTCATTGTTTCCACTAAAAAGGGAAAGAAAAAAAGATTGAAAAGGGCATATCTGAAAGATAGCAGAAGCAAAACTAGAGGAAGAAAATGAATGGTTGCCTGGGAGATGAGTAAGCAGGTTACAATGAATGATGTGAGGGAACCATTCTATATGAGTTTTAGTGGGTAGTAGTAGTTACACAATTATAGATAGATAGATAGATAGATAGATAGATAGATAGATAGATAGATAGATCAAAACTCACACAACTATGTTCTAAAACTTTTCCTATATTGAAATCAGATCACTTTTAAAAAATTGGATATTAGATCTGATTGAACTTTTACAAACCAAATTTGAAATAAAGTTTAGCTTTGAAAACAAGAATAACCAGACAAAACTGGAGACAAACTATTAAGAGCAGATTTTTTTCAATGTTGGAAACTGCCAAAACGTCCTTTAATAGGTGTATGATTAAGCTATTAGTGACACATTTATACCATGGGATGTTATTCCACAATAGGAGTGACTACTGCTATCTACACAAGGTTCTCAGGCCATGACAGAATAGGCTGTCTCAGCTTTTTTTTTTTATATATTATATGGTTCCATTTACACTGCATTCTCAAATGATAGAATTACAGTGATAGATTACAGATAAGTAGTTACCAAGAGTCAATTAGTGATGTGTACAGACAGTAGATATAAGTGTGAGGTAGCATCATGCCGGAAATCTTTGTAATGATGAGGTGGTTGTGTGTTCTGACTGTGAGTATATTTACACAGTTCTACACAGGTGTTAGAGTGAATCTGAAACCTACATGTTCATTTTCCTTTCTTGTGCCAGCATCCTGACTTAAATATTTAATTACAATTATCTAAGATGTTGTGACAGAGTTGCTAAATAAGACACAGTCACTGAACTCATATAGATTACTTTTTTAACTTCTTGTAGAACTACAATAATGTTAAAACAGACATTATTTCAATGTCTAAAAATGTATCAAATAAAATTAGAATCCACAAATCTGTGGTTACCTTACATAATTAGTGAGAGGGAGATTTTTACATGTCCAGCCTTACGTGCTTTTAAATTATTTATTACTTTTTCAAATTTGCCTACAATAAAAAATCCATAGTTAGAGAATTAGAAAAATGTATACCATCAAAATTAAGGTAGGTTTGTTCAATCACTCTTAGATTCCATCATTTCCTTTCATCAATACTTTCCCCTATTCAAAATCCCTTGTACAGATGTATTTTATGATTCTGTGGTGGTCTTCTTCAATATGTAGGTTTGAAACTACCTTCTCTTCAGTTAGCAAAAAGGTATTGATGATTCAGCCACATTGTTTTATGCATTGTTAGCATGTTCTTCTCTTAACTGAGTAGTATCTCATGTTGATGTAAGGAAATTTCTTCATCTCGTTGCCCATGAAAAGACATCAGGATGCTGCCAGTTTGGTCAATTATGAAGACAGCCATGTTTTTGTTGATTTTTTATTAACTTAAATTCGTAGAAGGGAGATACAACAAAAGTAACTGAAAGAGTAAAAATGTTTGAGGAACTTAAGTCACTTCATTATACCAAAGTAATAGTTTCTTTGCCTGGCCAACCCTAAGAGTTTATTAAAAAAAAAAAAAAAACTACATTGTTTCTCTGAAAAACTTAAGAGTTGAAGTCTTAACCTCCAGTACTCAAGGTCTGCCTATATTTGAAAACAGAGGTCTTAAAGAGGTGACGATTAAAGCAATAACCTTAGGATACATACTAATGTAATCTAAGGACATCTGTATGATATCTTTATATGAAGATGATGACACAAAGGGATACCTATGGGGTTCATAGGGTTATCTGTGATGAGGCAGTGAGAAAGCCACTGTAAGACAAGGAGACAGTTCAGAAGAAACTAACCCTGTTGACATTTCCATTTTAGACTGCTGGTTCACAAATTATGAGAAAATAGTTTCTATTATTTATTTAAGTCTTCTAATCTTTGGTCTTTTGTTATGGAAGATCTGGTAGACCAATGTGGTCTTTCACTAGGCTTTACCTAGCAACTGCACCCAGAATAGTGTTCTGAATCAAGGGCATTGTTGTCCCTAACCCCAGTCATTTAAGTGTAATGGTATCTCCTCTCCCTAGGAGAAGCCAGCACTGAAACCACCAAAGCAAAGAAACACCATACGGAAGTCACACATGCCCAAACTGCCAAAACCCACCCAAACAGGAAATGTGTGCAATCAACAGATGATGACTGACGAAGCAAAAGAGTTTATTCAATACATATTCAAAAGTCACAAAACTGGAAAATCTGGCAAGCCAGACTTGAGGTTAAGGTTTCAGGATTAAAGACTAACATCTCACAACAGACTTGGCCTGATTGAAAAAAAAACAAACAAAAAACATTCTATTTGTTGCTTTTCCACTGAGGGTTAAGGGAAACTTGGCAGCTGCCACCAGTTTATTACCACTTTTGTGCCAGGAACTCTGCCTTGGACCCATTGGGAAACTTCCCTGTGACTGCCAAGACTCAAAGTTTAATATTTCCGCTGTCTTATTCCTAGCCTAAATGGACTTTCCCCGCCAGGCTAATACCTTCCTATTGCTTCTCACAGGCATGGCATCAGCTCAGTGCCTGCATTTTATCTCCTAGCAAGTCTAGGATTCTGAACCATGACACCATGGAGAAAAGGAGCCATTGTGTATGGATTTAGCCACATACTGAAAAGTCTTTCAGAGTTAGTAGTCACCCTGTAAAGTTAAAACTATGTTATTACAGACATCGACTTGCTTCTGTGACGTATTAATCTCAATTTTCTTTCAGCATTCAGTTTTTCTTTAAAAAAGACAGTATAATCTTATTATTGTATATTTCTGTGCACATATACATGGTAAAATATAATTTGATACATGTATACAATGTGTAATCAAACTGGGGTGGTTATTATTTCCATCTCCTTAAACTTAAAAAACATACTTGTGTAGAACATAGCCACCATGTGTTTTGATGATGCATGGTATGATACACACACACACACACATACGCACATATATGTATGCTCATAAAATTAGAGTAATTAACAGTCCTATTTCCTTGTCATTACAATACAGCCTTCAAGCTCTCTTCTATTTCTTTATAAAATATATAACAGGATAGTGAACTCCAGTCATCTCACTGCACTGTACTTACGACTTCAATCTACATGTTCCAAATTCAACTTTGTATGCTTTCTAGCATTCTTAACTTCCTTTACTCTAGGTGAAATCCTTACTGCAACATCAGGAAAGGTGCTCTTTGGTCAAAATGACCCATCTAAACTTTTTCTTTGTAGAATTAAGATAGTAATGTAATCCTAACTCCTTTCTGATAACCAGTTTCAGGGTCTTTTCTAATTAGTTATTAGGTTGAAATCGGTTAGATGCAGTGTAAAGCAGCTGCAGTTAACCTTAGGGGAAACGTTACTTGTAATTCTTAAATTGGAAGTGATATTGCACACATTTCCTTTTTGCTGTGAATAGAATGATAGTATATATTTTTGTCAAATGAATACTAAACTAGATGTGTATGTTAGTCTGCTTTCAGATGCTGTGACAAAATACTTGAGAAAAACAGCTTGTAATAAGATTTATTTTGGCGTTGGAAGAAGAGATTTCTGTACATAATCTACCATCCATGTTACTTTGGACCTATGGGGAGATACTATATCAAGCCACGGCATGTACGACAAGAAGGTGCTCATCTTACGACAGCTGCAAAGCAGACAGAAAGAGAGGAGGAATTGCTACCCCTACAATCCAGGACAACATGATGGGATATCAGAGCCAAAGAAATGAGAAATAAGAGAGAGAGAGAGAGAGAGAGAGAGAGAGAGAGAGAGAGAGAGAGAGAGAGAGAGAGACCAGGGGGTTCAGTGCTCATGAGCTTCTGAACCCCAAGTTTCTGTAGCATGTTTATTTATTAGGTTTAGTACAATAAAAGTTACCATGGGTATGTGCAGAAAACAAGGCATCTATACTGTTATTTCAATCACAGAGACAAAACAGACTTTGTGTGAATAACCGGCTACCTTATTGTTCAGGGAGCAAAGATTGACACCCAAGCATAATTTGAATATATATTCTACTTCATCTGTCTTTCAAGGTCCAGCTTTTAGCCCTTCCAGTACTAAGAAAAGGGGTAACATTCTAGCCACTTAACCCTCTCCAGGTGGTGTTCCAACTTCTCAAACCTTTTCCAGGTCTCACAGCTCAGCTTCAGAATTCTTTTTTTTTTTTCTTATTTATTGTCAAAGTGATGTACAGAGAGGTTACAGTTTCATACGTTAGGCATTGGATACATTTCTTGTACTGTTTGTTACAGAAGAGCCAAGGTCCCATTATTTCCCCCCAAGGGCAAGTTTCCAATGACCTACCTCTTCCAATTCGGCCCCATTAGTGGGATTACAGCTATAACCCCATCATTCAGTATGCCTAGTAATGCTGCCACATCCAATTTGTGTTTTCCTTCAAATAAGTAGTTTAATGATTGTGTGTATGTGTGTGTGTGCGCGCACTAGGGATTGAACCCAGAGCTTTGCACATACTAGGCAACCACCCAGTATACGACATCCCCATTTTTTTAAGTGCCCAAAATTCAAAGTCCCCCAAACCATCTCCATCTGGCATTACTGGCCAGGTGATTTAACATCTATTCAACATTCTTTCCAAGAAAATAGTCCAATAAAATCACTTCTTTAAAGACGCTTTATTGATCAGACCTATGGATCAAAAAGTAACTAAAGAATAAAGATACATTGCTTGCCCCACATATTAGTGGGACAGACAAAACTTAATCCACAAATTGCAATCACAAATACTCAATTTCATTGTTGACATGGCCTCCTTAGTAGAGATGCATGGAACTGTGAAATTGCACAAGGTGTTGGATTTTGATTAGTCACAACATTTTCATCTTCTTTCCCGTGGAAAATCAGAGATAACTTTTCTCCCCCCAGGGTAGAGGAAAGTATTGAGATTTCTAGGCAAGCTCTACCACTTGGACTACATATACCTCCAGCCATTTTGGATATTTTTAGTATTGTTTTTCCAGCAAGATCTTGTAGTTATGCTTTGACTGGGCTACAGAGTCATCCGATTCTTGCTTTCCAAGTATCAACCTTCATTGGATTAGATGGAAGTCTTGAGAACTATTTTGCCTCCAGCAGCCATCCTCCCCTTCTCTGCCTCCTGAGTAGCTAGAGTTATAAGCATGCAGCACCATTCCCACCTATAACATTTCATTTTTAAACATGTTCTGTAAGAAAAGAGCTTAAATTTATCTGATTTTTATTTATCCATATCTATATTATTTATTTCTTCAACTAATGATTTCTTTGACTGTGAACATGCTACAAGATTAGAGCAATGATTAGTATCCTGTTTTTGAAAATTGGCACATTTTGGTGCTGCTTTCTGAGGACATGAGTGAAACTGAGAAGCCTAAAGCTCAGTCCTTTCTCTGGACATAATACTCCCTTTATTTGGCTTGTGGCTGTTGCTAGCTGAGCTTATTGTGTTCTTTCTTAGCATCACAGCCTCTGGCCAGTATCTGCTGGCACCCACAAGCTGCATTGCTGAATCTGCTGCTGGGGTTCCAATGGCACACACTGAATTCTGTCTTCTCTGAAAAGGTAAGTTGAAGTCTTAACTCCCCATATTACAAAATGTGGTTTTGTATAGGGTTTTTACAGTGGTAATCAAGTTCCAAAGATATTATTAGGTCAAGTCTGAACCAACTGAGCCTTGGTGATCTTATAAAAAGGAGACATTTGGACCAAGAGATAGACATTCCCAGAGGACAGATTATGTGAAGACAGAGAGAATGTCACCTACTTACAAAGAAAGTCTGAGGCTACCTGAAGGTCAGAGAGGCACAGCCCTCAGAAGAATCCACCCTGCTGAATAAAACCTTGATCACACGCTTCTGTTTAGAGATCTTAATTTTTGACAGTTAGAGAGACCATAGCAAGGTGATTACATAGTATATTTCCATAATGATACAAAATCAACTTCCTATCAAGGTTTTTATTCTATAGATTACTGTTATTTATGACAAAGTTTGACTATGTAACTCCAGCGGGTCTCCAATTTTCTGTCCCGCTTCATCAGATTGCATTAAAGGCATATTCCACCAGGCCTGGCTAAAATCTTGTGTGTGTGTGTGTGTGTGTGTGTGTGTGTGTGTGTGTGTGTGTGTGTGTTTCTAAGGAGCTAACCCAGGGCTTTGCACATGCTGAATTATCACTCAGTCCCTGAGCTACTTTCCCAGTCCCCACGGACTTCTATCTCCCTGGAATCACTTAGGTTTATGCGATATGCAAATTTGGAAACAGCACCTAGGGTTTTAATAATATATGATCATTAAGAAGCAATAAGAACTGAAAGCTCTCTTCATATGAACACTTCTTCTCTGAAGCCGACTTCATGTGGCCAATTTGGCTGGGCTATTAGGGCCTGCTACCACAGGGAGTATAGCAGTTACACCCTAGAGACAGAATGAAAGAAATCTTTCCTTGAGTGCAGCATGGAAGGGGAATGTGCAAGAGGCACAATGTAGTTTCATCAAGAAGTCCCGTAAATACCATATTTACTTTAGAGAGAGAAGAAACCATTGTATGTCTAACTCAGTGAAAGACATTTTCAAATTCATCCAAATGGGTGCTCCTTGTGAAGGAATGCCTGCAAAATAAATAACTTTTATTCTTTCACAATAGGACAGAGGTAGGTTACTTTCCTTCATTTGGGCTTTATAGGGAAAAGTAGAGGAACTTAATGAATGTCCATGGATGGAATAAGAAAAGTTGTTCGGTTATTTAATGTGGTTATCTATCTTACTATAAAATAAAGTTAACCTATAAGTAAATTTTATAGGTAAATAATATTCTTTAAAAGAAATATTTTGCCACATCCTTATGTTCCAAACAGTCTTCCAAAAGTATGGAAAAAATGAGAAAGCTATTTTCATGAGCTTTTATCTTCTCTATATACAAAAATGAAAAATAAAATAGATCTCTTATTTAGATGTTCTATCATATGGAGAAAGCATAATGATGCCCATTTGAGAATGTCGTAGAAATTCCTGAATCCTAGTGGACTCTATAATTTTGTGAGCAAACTCCCATCAAATATGCATGTCCCTGAAAGGGCCTCCAAGGAGTAACTTTGCCTACTTTACTTGTGTAATGACTCATGAGAACACTAGCAAATTGAAATAAGATTTATAGGTTAGCTAATGGACTAATCAAAGATAATTCCCTGATTTCAATCAATATATTATGGTTATGTAAGATTCTGACATCAATGTTGGGTTAGGTGGCTCATGCCTCTAATCCTAGATACTTGGAGGATAAATATCGGGAGTATCATACAAGCAAGTCCAGGTTAGCAAGATCTTAACAAAGAAGCCAGGTAGGATGCTATTTTTATGCTCCTGCAGTTATGCAGGAGATATAGGTAGGAGAATCATAGTCAGAGGTCAGCCTCAGTAAAAATGTGACACACTATTTAAAATATAACTGAAGCAAAAAGGGATGGAGGTGTGGTGCTAGTGACAAAGTACTTGTCTAGTGAATGCAAAGCCTTGGATTCAAAACCCAGTACCACCAAAAAAAATCATATATTCTGCTTTCAGGGCAACTGTTTAAAGCATATTGCAATGATCAAGTTTGTGTCGGTTAAGGATAGTCAGGTAACCAATGAAAATATTTCTGCATGTCCCTACAGATATTTCCAGAAAGGACTAGCGGGGCTGGGGATATGGCCTAGTGGCAAGAGAGCTTGCCTCGTATACATGAGGCCCTGGGTTTGATTCCCCAGCACCACATATACAGAAAACAGACAGAAGTGTCGCTGTGGCTCAAGTGGCAGAGTGCTAGCCTTGAGCAAAAGGAAGCCAGGGACAGTGTTCAGGCCCTGAGTCCAAGGCCCAGGACTGGCAAAAAAGAAAGGACTAGCACCTGGAGTGGTAGACTGAGTAAAGATCTTCCTTCAGCAGTGATCACAATGTCTCTTGACCGTCCCAAAAGAAGAAAAGGTAGAAGAAGAGAACATTCCCTTTGTAGTCCTCAAGTCTTCAACAGCCAGCATTGTTTACAAAAGGAACATTATCCTTTGCTTTATGCAGCACTTGTGACACTTTTATGTCCCACTAAGTAGAATAAAGCATGGGCCTTTATTGGCTCATTGAAAAGAAAAAGAGGAGTGGGCAGGCCCAGCCCAAGGTATGCTTAGCACGTGGGAAGAGAAGCCACATCTGCATACCCCTTGCCACCTTCTGCATTAGTATCTCTTGGAGAAATATGGAGCAATATGTAAAAGAGCAAATAAATTACTCTTCATCTTTCAAAAATCAAGTTCAGAGGTTGCTGTCATTACATAGTCTAGATGTTTAAGAAGGAACCTTCAAAGAACTAAGATTTACCGTTTCAATTTCCTTGGTTAGATACTATCAGTAGGAGATACAGGCCTATCAGACCTTTGGACTTGGACTGAAATACACTTGATTCTACAGCATGCTTATAGCAGATCATAAGACCTGTTGGTTCCTGTAATCTTGTGAGCAAATTCCATCCAATATGCATAGACACAGACATAATTATACTGGTGCACTTGAGAAAGTTGACTAGAACAAGTCTGTATAACAGACTTGTATTTTTTTCCACCTTTTTACTGAGAGTCTAAATTTTTTTCTTTTTTTTTTTTTTTTTTTTTTTGGCCAGTCCTGGGGCTTGGACTCAGGGCCTGAGCACTGTCCCTGGCTTCTTCTTGCTCAAGGTTAGCACTCTGCCACTTGAGCCACAGCTCCACTTCTGGCCATTTTCTGAATATGTGGTGCTGGGGAATCGAACCTAGGGCCTCATGTATACGAGGCAAGCACTCTTGCCACTAGGCCATATCCCCAGCCCCGAGAGTCTAAATTTTTAAAGTACAAAAAAATTGTGCAGCCTTTTAGAATTATGCAGCTAAGGGCACTGATTCTTAGCTTTTGCACTCAAGACTAGAACTCTACTACTTGAGCCACAGCTCCATTTCTGGCTTTTTGGTGGTTAATTGGTTGTAAGTCTCATGGACTTTCCTACCAGGCTATTGTTAAACTATGAGGACAGCATCTCAGCCTCCTGAGTACCTAGGATTATAGGCATGAGCCACGGATGCCTAGCTAGAGTTCTTTTTTCATGAGATCTATCACATTCAAAATTAGACCTCTGAGGGCTGGGAATATGGCCTAGTAGTAAAGTGCTCGCCTTGTAAACATGAAGCCCTGAGTTCGATTCCTCAGCACCACATATATAGAAAAAAAACTGGAAGTGGCACTGTGCCTCAAGTGGCAGAATGCTAGCCTTGAGCAAAAAGAAGCCAGGGACAGTGCTCAGGGCCTGAGTTCAAGCCCCAGGACTGGCAAAAAAAAACTAAATTAGACCTCTGCTCTTTTTCATCATGTAAAAGATTACATAATTTATTCAGGAAGTATATAACACTATTGTATATAATAAATATAAAAAGACTAATTTCAGATACAGAGAGGAACTTACCTGTTGTACTTGTTCCCTATGTTTGCTATAATAATTTATGCAAGGCTTGATAGTTCAAAAGCAACAGAAATTTCTTTTCTCACAGCCAGAAGTATGAAACTAAGGTGTCACTTAACTGGTACTCTCTCAGAAGGTTTTAAGGGGTAAGTTATTCCTTTCCTTTTCCAGCCTCTAGAGATTGGATCATCCCTTAGCTTTTGGCTACATCACTCCAACATAGGTCTTGGTTGTCATCTGTGTCAATCTATCCTCAGCCTTCTTCTTATGTTATCAAAACAATTATGACATTTAGGGTCCACTTGAATAATGAAAGAGAATCTCCAAATCTCATGATCCTTAATTTAATTACATCTGCCAAGTTTTTTTGCCATATGTAATGTGGTGAACAATGTCCCCACCAATTTCTTGGTTATCAGGAACTTCAAAAGCGGACTTTATTTGGAAAAAGTGACCTTAAATTATCTTTGATGGTACAATCAAGGATAGAGAAGAGTTGACACTGGATGAGTACAGGCACTGCATAAAATATCAGTGTCCTATATTAATGACTCCAGACTTCAGTATGGAGAAGTCACATGTTTCCTTTCGGTTGCAACTGTATTTCTCCTTTCTGGACTTACAAAAAGGCAGCTAGGGCTGGAATATGGCCTAGTGGCAAGACTGCTTGCCTCCTGTACATGAAGCCCTGGGTTCAATTCCTCAGCACTAAATATATAGAAAATGGCCAGAAGTGGCGCTGTGGCTCAAGTGGCAGAGTGCTAGCCTTGAGCAAAAAGAAGCCAAAGACAGTGCTAAGGCCCTGAGTCCAAGGCCCAGGACTGGCAAAGAAAAAAAAAAAAAAAAAAAAAGGCAGCTAATGAGCTAATGGCTGGTAATGTAGCTTAGTGGCAGAGTGCTTGCCTAGCATGCATGAAGCCCTGGCTTCAATCTTTCAGTACCACATAAACAGAAAAACCCAGAAGTGGTACTGTGGCTCAAGTGGTAGAGTGATAGCCTTGAGCAAAAGAAGCTCAGGGATAGTGGTGCCCAGGCCCTGAATTCAAGCCCCAGGACTGGCAAAAAATAAAAATACAAGCAGCCAAATGTAAAAATTATGGCGTTAGTCAGCATCTCTATGATATAAATGTGCGAGCCACTGGTGCCCTGCTTAAAAATAAAAATATAAAAAAAAATACGAGAGATTAAGAGACATGGAGACATAGGAAGAAGTCCATATGGAAATAGAGACAGAGACTAGTGTGGTGTTGCTCCACATAAAGAACAACATATGCTATTCCTCCTAGAACTTTAGAGAGAATGTAGCTCTGCTAAAACCTTGACTGTAGACTTCACCTCCTATGATGCAAGAGCATCAATCCTTTTTTATTTTTTTTTTATATCAAGTGTGCTTTATTTCCTCCACAGGTATTCTGTTAAATAAAGCACCATTTATATACTGCCAGGCCACAGCTAAAGAGGATTCTTTACAGAATCAAATTTCTGTGGCTGTTCTGTATACAAGTAAACTTAATTTTGATAATAAGAACCACAGCGATTGGAGGCAATCTGCCTCTATTATAAGGTACAAAACTGGCACAGAGGACACCATATTATACACAGTAAAAATGCTGTAAGTTTAAATTACCTTTTACAGGGCGAGGAAACCCCATTTCTCCCAGACAGCCATATTAAACAAAAGCCACTACAGTGAACTCTTAATTAACATAAAACATATCCATTAATTGATTGTCCTTTAGAAAGTTACTGAAGATGCCTACTATGCTTATGAATCCTTTATTTAAGCCACCAAGTTTGTAGTGATTTCTAATTCATACTATAAGTTGCATTCTGATTCCTAGTTACAGGAATCAGGGACACATTTTGTGTCCAGACTGTGTGTCCACATTGTTTGAGTGTTCTCAACAGGTAAGCTCAGGGGCATGTTTCACTCTACCCCACCTACTCAAACCTCAAGGCATAGGTGTCTATGCACACTGAAAGGGGCAGGAGAGCTCACATATGTCCTATTTAGCTTCCTTCTGCAGATAAGGAGGGTAAAGGGAAGGTCAGGAGAGCCCGTAAGGGGCGTTCTCTTTCACAGACTTTAACCCTATCACAGAAGCCTGGTGACTCAAGTCCAAGGACTTTCTAAAGCTTGCTTCCTCTGTAGCACTTTTCTTTCTTTTTTTTTTTACTATAGCAAAGTCATTTATTTATCATGTACATTTTCTTTTTTTTCAAATTTTTATTATCAAACTGATGTACAGAGAGGTTACAGTTTCATATGTTAGGCATTGGATACATTACTTGTACTGTTTGTTACCTCATCCCTCATACCCCACCTCCCTCCTCTCCCTTTCCCTTTCCCCCCATGAGTTGTTCAGTTCATTTACACCAAACAGTTTTGCAAGTATTGCTTTTGTAGTTGTTTTTCTTTTTTTACCCTGTGTCTCTCAATTTTGGTATTCCCTTTCAATTTCCTAGTTCTAATACCCGTATACATGGTTTCCAATATACTCAGATAAGATTACAGAAATAGTGTAGGTACAACCACAGGAAGGTGATACAAGAACATTATCAATAATAGAAGATATACATGGGACATTGAAAGTAGTTACAACTGTGATGTAACAATCGTTTCCTTAACATGGAGTTCATTTCACTTAGCATCATTTTATGTGTTCATAAGGGTATAGCTATTGGGCTCTTGTGATCCTCTGCTGTGACTTGCCTAAACCTGTACTAACCTAGATGCCCCTCAGTAGACGAATGGATCATGAAAATGTGGTACATATACACAATGGAATTTTATGCCTCTATCAGAATGACATTGCCCCATTTGTAAGGAAATGGAAGGACTTGGAAAAAATTATACTAAGTGAAGTGAGCCAGACTCTCTCTCTCTCTCTCCCCCCCCCCCGATTTAGCATTTCTTTTTTTCTATCAGTTTAGAAAATAGAGGAGCCAATTAATAAAAAAAAGAATAAATTGAAATTAATTTGAAAATGAACTACTGAATTAAATTTTACATTACATAAAAATAGAATATTGAGAAAGAAAGAGAGAGAGAAAGAAGGATGAGGAAATGAGGGAAAAGGACAGAGGGAGAACAGATGGAATGGGAGGGTATAGAAAAGAAGGGGGAAAATTCAAGAAGAGGAGGAGAAGGGATGGGACAGAAACGGAGGGGAGTGGAGGAAAGCAGAAGGAAGGGGAAGAAAGAAGAGGGAAGGGGAGAAAGGAAAGACCGAAAGCATGGCTTAAACGATAGAGTGCCAGATGTCAGTAAAAAATCCTAGGGAGCCGAAGGCCCTGAATTCTGGTCCAGATATCCAGTAAAAGAGAAAGAAGAAGGGAAAGGAAAAGAAAAAAAATCTTTTTTCAGCAAAAGTTATGGGTAGGTTTGAGAGCAGTAAAGCATGTCTTATTGAATGTTTCTAATTGTGTAAATTTCCTAATGAAAGTTTTGTATATCTTTATAGGAAAAAATAAACTAACACCAAATCCTGTTTAAATAATTGATTTCTAACTTGGCTTATACAAATGTTCTTTGAGATAGCTTTATGGGATTATCTTAATTACTTTTATAGGTGAGGAACCCTAAGTCAGAAGTCATGGGAACTGTGTTAGTACCAATGATAGCTACAAAAATTATAGAGTCAGGATCCACCCCCAAGACAGACTCAAAGTTCACATCCACCTACAAAGTAATCAGCTAATATGACTCCCCAGTTCCTCTGCAGCAGAGACAGAAGCTGATACATTGTACCACTATTCATAGTTACATCAGCATTCACATGATAGACATTGACCAGGTATGAGGGCTTTGAAAGGTATGCTATAAAATACAGCCTACAAATGCTCTTTTGTACATCATATCTATTTCTTATGTATATATCTATTTCTTCTATGTATTACACTCAAAGGCAAAAAACACTTCAGAAAACACACTGGTAAATTACATAATTTTTCCCATTAAATTATTTGTCTTTTAGGTTATTCAAAATTTCTAAATTATTTTATCTATTTTTCTTTTTGCCAGTCCTGGGCTTGAACTCGGGGCTGGGCACTGTCCCTGAGCTTCATTGCTCAAGGTTAGCACTCTACCACTTGAGCTACAGCACCACTTCCAGCTTTTTCTGTTTATGTGGTACTGAGGAATTGAACGCAGGGCTTCATGCATGCGAGACACACTACCACTAAGCCATATTCCCAGCCCCTTTATCTATTTTTTGAGATAATATTTTGCTATGTAGCCTAGGATGGCTTGAACACAGAAGAAAGCAGTTAACTTTTGTAGTTGTTGTCCATTAAGTATCTTTTATTTATTTACTTTTATTTACTTATTTACACAATTGTTTTTAAATTTTTGGCAAGACACTCCAGAGGGACACACTGTAATTTAACTATTTGAGATCTGAGGCTTGAGAGTTTGAATGCAAGGTGAAACCTAACAAAAGGATGAGATACCTCCCCTGCCCCCACACACAGAAAGTAAAAAACAAAATGTTTTAGCATTTTAGAAACAGACAATCCTGGATTTGCCTAGAGTTTTTTCCCCTCTGTTTCCTCTCTCAAATAGCTGAGTGAATTAACAAGCTGAATATTTTGTTTGTTATATATTCATATCTAAGCTTGGGTTAATTATGACTATCTTGCAGTTTGTTGAGATGATTAAAAAAGATAGGTCCTAAAAAGGCCTTTGTGCGTCCTCATTGTTTGTCTCAGCCAGGAGAACAAGGAGTTATTGTAAAGGTTTGTGTGAAAGTTCACCACAGTCAAAGGCAACTTGAGAAACAGGCTGCGCCTGCCTCCCTTGTGCCAGGCATGTGTGCTGCCACCTCACAAAGCTGTTTCTGCTTGCTGGAGTCTCCACCTAGCTCTTTGCTTCCTCTGCTCATGTTTCATTGCTACTCCTTGTAACTTCTATAGGCTGTTGGCCCACCATCCTACAAAATCTTGTATCTTTCTGGGTTCTCATCGGCTTCTAACTCTACTAATAACTGGTGGATTGCTTTGCTTATATTTTAGCTCAAAATTCTAGGAGGAGTGCTATGATTGACCTAGGTCACTAGTTACTGACTCAATCAATGTTAAAGGAAAAAAAAAACAAAAAAGAAAAGGCAGTCAGATGGCCATCCTACTAAAGCCAATATGTAGTTTATAAGAACGAATTGGTAATTTCCTTACAAGTCATATCAGTTAAGTAGATAGCCTAAACAACTGTAGGACAGAAATCTACGAGTTTTAGCTCTTTTTGCATATATTTCTTCTTCATACATGATTTCATATACCTTGAGTGACAAAAGTGTTGCATTTCATCATTTGACCCCTAATGTCCTTCCATTTTTCTTTCTTCTTTAAGGCTTGAGTGATGTCAGAAATAAGCAAAAATTCACTAACACCTGCAAGAGTCCTATTAGCATTCATTCTACATCTATCAGAAGTAGTGCAGGTTTGTTAATTCACTGAAGTATTACTAAAGTTATTTTTTTAAAGGCTCGCCACAGTGTTAGGCATATGCCTTTTTCTTGATAAGTACTAAGAGTCAGGACCTATGGCTGAATTCTCCCATTAGAGCACTTGTATCCTGACAAAGATAAAATGCATTGATCTGAGCCAATATAACAATGCAGTCACGTGAATCTTTTTCCATTTTGCACAAATCCAGACTAGAACTCCAACAATCTGGAAGACATCTGAGAACACCAAGGAGTAATTTAACTTATTATTTATGTAGTTACTGAAAATTACTTGCTTGAGTGCCTAGTTTACTATCACTAAATCTTTCCACTTAAGCAATAGTTTGTATATGCATATATATCACCTGAACCACGGAAATAGCCAAAATGCAGTTGATATGCTTTGGAAGTGATGTGGAAAATACAATTTGTTCTACTCCTCCAGTTCTACTATAATTTGGCTCTAATTTGATTCGTATTTTGAATTCTTTCCTCTCTTGGATTTCCTTTAAGCTGAAGTTTAAGATTTAATGTCTCTTTGACCTCTGATTCTCTTTTCCCACATATATTCTTTACTATTTTTAAGTTTAAAAAATATCTGTGGGCTGGGAATATGGACTAGTGGTAAAGTGCTCATCTCATACACATGAAGCCTTGGGTTCGATTCCTCAGCACCACATATATTGAAAAAGCCAGAAGTGGTGCTATGGCTCAAGTGGCAGAGTGCTAGCCTTGAGCAAAAAGAAGCCAGGGACAGTGGTCAGGCCCTGAGTTCAAGCCCCAGGACTGGCAAAACAAAACGACAACAACAACAAAAAAAAAACTAACAAATAGCTGAAAAGTCTAATTGAAAGAATTTAATGTAATTTTTTATTTCTTTATCTTTACTGTAAAGATGATGTACGGAGGGATTACAGTTACATAAATCAGATAACGAGTACATGTCTTTTTGAACTGTCACCTCTTCCCTCATTTTCTCCCAGTTTTTTCCATCTCAAACCCCCTCTCCCACAAGCTGTATAGTTCATTTTCAATACAGTGACTAGTGCGTTTCACTGCTGCATTTGTTCACCCTTTGTCCCACCATTTCTGTGCTTCCCTTACCCTCCCCCAAATAGATAAACTTG
The DNA here is from genome assembly GCF_023159225.1 of Perognathus longimembris pacificus. Classification (NCBI taxonomy): domain Eukaryota; kingdom Metazoa; phylum Chordata; class Mammalia; order Rodentia; family Heteromyidae; genus Perognathus; species Perognathus longimembris. The sequence continues at coordinate 130,117,568 of NC_063162.1, read as the reverse complement.
TATCTAAGACAAAGTTATGGAAATTAAAAACAGGGACAAAGGAGAAAAACAAACAAAAAAGGCAAAATAACAAAAAAAAAAACACCTCTTTTTTCCATTTCTTGGAGTTTCTGCCATTCATCTCTGTCCTAGTCACATTGTCCATCCCTAACATCAGTTGTTATCTCTACCTTGCATGCTGTTTATGTATCATCTGTCCCATTAAATCATATGTTTGCTGTTTCTGTGCTATCTTTAATTGATCTTTTCCCTTACTAGCAAATTTCATTAGGAAGAAGCAAGGAAGAGGGTCAAGAAAGTATGTTCCTGCAGATCATTTGGTATATGTGTATGTGTGTGTGTGTACAAGCACACATAATATATATATATATATATATATAGTCTTTTCCCGACTATAATACCCTATGTTGAGGTCTTCATCATCTGAAACTGTGCTTCCATTACTCCTGAAGTAGGAGAGTTACAACCTACACCCTACCCTGATGTGCTAGAATATCTTAAAAGGAATTTCTACTTCTTGGGTCTTTGGCTTATTCTTTGCAAACTGAAAATCATGACATTTTTAAATGTCACTGTTTCAGCAGCTTTCAGTGGTAATTTACATTAGGATGCTGCTATAGGAAATGGCTGAGAATTGAAAAATATAACCCACAAATTTCAAGTAAATAGAGCTTAATGGGTATTTTCCTGCATTAAGTACAGACACTGGTATTATTTCAGTACAACACTTTACTCTGATTGACTGATGGTTTACAGTGGTAATCATATCCTTTCAGGAAGAGGAGGAATTACAGGGTTGTCTGCTTACCACATAGCCCTAATTACATGAGAGGATTTGCCAGTGTTCTGTGTCTCTACTTGCTCTGACATCCCATCCAATGGAAGACAAGGATCAGTGTCAAGAAGCGCTGACACTGGATTAAAGGAATTAAGAGTCAAAGCAGCTAAGAATCCAAGTTTCTCATTGGATTAAGGAAAAGGCTAGGATCCCTGTAAAGTGATCAGGTTTCTCCTGTCTATAAAGCAAGAGGGGAATATCACACAAATTTAGGATTACCGTCTCTCAAGGACATGAAACAAAAATTGATACTTTATTTTCAAATGGCCTGTGGTGTTAATGTAAGTTGTAATTTGGAGATCACTTCCTTTTTCAGCGACAAGAGCTTCAAAGAAAATAAATAAACTAAGCAAGTACTTTAGATAGCTGCCAACACAGGAAAATAAATGCTATCAAAATAAATGTGACTGTTAATAAAAGCCCAAGTTCAGTATACATACAGTACTCAGAATACCACTTACGAAGTTAATCAAAAGAAAGATTGGAAATGTTTGTACATGAAAATTCACTAATCATATTATTCCTTGCTGTTTCCTACTTCTCCACCAACATTATCTCATTTCCACCACAATCAAAATGGCATATTGTAAAAAAAAAATCTAATGAACTGAAGGATATAATTACCATACACTGGCAAAATATAACTAATAGTAAGGAGAAGCACTGATTGGCTTTTATGTTTAAAAGTTTTGACATTGAACACTATTTAATATCATCACAACTTGATAAGAGAACCACACATTTTACCTTATTGGTCCAGAGTTATAGTGTGTGTAGTCAACACATTCATTATGGTGGCCACTAAGGAGAATTGTGTGAGAAGTCACAGCTGCTCTTCCCAGCGATGATTTAGAAAATGTCTTCTCCAATCCCATGTGCTAAAGGCTGTGTCTCCACGGGGCCTTCTATGTTTAACTTACCTTGGGTTCCTTGAATAAAATTTATCAGCATCATTTCCAGTGGGCTCATATTAATCAAAATGGAAAACAAAATTCATTATTTCTTAGTTTAAAGGAAATCTATATCTCAACTCAGTAACACCTAGATCCACACAGAACTGGAGCAAGGAAAGATGTGGAGAAGTGTGAACTATTGCTGGGACCCTGGCTCTTCACACATGAAATACAATAGTACCGATCTCTGTTTTCTAAGTTCCAAAATCAACTTTAGAAAGATGCACATTGAACCTTATTCCAGGGTACTTAAGAGGCTTGCCCATATGCCATTATTTGCTTCTGCTTCTCCCTTGAACTCAGTTGCATAATCTTTCATTGAGCTCTCTTACTATCTTTCTGACTGTTTTCTCCTTGTACACCTCATCAACTATTTTGGTAATCCCTCTGATCTTCCTACTAGAGATAGGATATTCTGGACTGAGGGAAAGAACATATTACTCATATATTACCTCCACACAGATCCCTTCCAAAAGCCCTTTGCTTTTTAGTTGACTTAGACATGAGGCTAAATATTCCCAGCCCAATATATATCCTATCTTGCTGTCTCACAGTCACACTATGTATGTACTCTGCAGTGGTATAGCTAATAGAGTGATGATAACCATCTGACAAGGGGGAACAAAGTACATCAAGAACTTGCAAGGAATAATGAAAGCAACAAAACATGGTCTGCTTATGTTATCACCATATGCCTGGAATTCTAATGGCAGGATGGGTGGGCAGGAGAGGGGAACTGCCATTTGTGCTTCAACCTTTGTGAAGCCCTTCTCATAGGACCAGCCATGTTCTGTTAATTCTTAAGAAAAAAACATAAATACCAGTAAACACGGATTCCAATATATTCAGATAAGATTACAGAGATAGTGTAGGTATAACCATAGGAAGGTGATACAAGAACATTCAAAGGGAATACCAAATTTGAGAGACACAGGGTAAAAAAAGAGAAATAACTACAAAAGCAATACTTGCAAAACTGTTTGGTGTAAGTGAACTGAACACCTCGAGGGGGAGAGGGAAAGGGGGGGAGGGAGGGGGGCATGAGGGACAAGGTAACAAACAGTACAAGAAATGTATCCAATGCCCAACGTATGAAACTGTAACCTCTCTGTACATCAGTTTGATAATAAAAATTTGAAAAAAAATAAAGAACAAAAGAAAAAAAAAGTAAAGGATAAATCAAGACATTTCCAGATGAAAAACTAAGAGAATTGTCACTCAGATTTAACTAAAAGAAATTTGAATTTTCTCATAGGGTAACGAAAGGACTGTGGAGAGTATTCCAATAAATAAATAAATAAGAAAAACGAAATGTACTCACTGCCTTACCTATGAAACTGTAACCCCTCTGTACATCACTTTGACAATAAACTAATTTTTATTTTAAAAAAAAAACAAGAAAAAAACATAAAGTATTTTCCTTGATGATCCCTAAGAGCACCTTTTTAGACTGCAGCCCTATCACTGACCTTTCAGGGACTCTATTGACCTATTTTCAAGTTTCCTATGTCTCTGGTTCAAGAGATCTTTACCTTCTTCTCAGATGGGCTTTTTTCTCTGTTATGGTATAAAATATTAAAAACTTAGGGTCAAACTTAGCTTGACTCTTAGTTGAACAAGGTTTCTTGCATGTTGATTCAAATAGGTTTGAGACTTGGTTTTACCATCAGCCAGTGGCTTCAAAATTATGTTTTGTATAGGGGCTGGGAATATGGCCTAGTGGCAAGAGTGCTTGACTGGTATACATGAAGCCCTGGGTTCGATTCCCCAGCACCACATATATAGAAAATGGCCAGAAGTGGCACTGTGGCTCAAGTGGCAGAGTGCTATCCTTGAGCAAAGAGAAGCCAGGGACAGTGCTCAGGCCCTGAGTCCAAGGCCCAAACTGGCACAAAATAAAAATATAAATAAATAAATAATATATATATATGTATATATATATGTATATATATATGTATATATATGCTTTGTATAAAAGAAGACTGCTCGTATTTGATCATCCCCTCCTAGAGCATTCTGCTTTTTTTTTTCAGTTTTGTTGAGCTATACTGGACAAACAAGAATTATATATATTTGTGTACAATGTAATGTTTTGATATATATAAACTAATTATCATAATCAAGCTCACTCACATTACCATCATGTCACCTATCTCACATGTTATACATATTGAGAAAATAAAACCAACTCTTCATATATCCAACACAGTATTAGTAACTATAGTCAAGGTGTGTTATGGTTGGGAGGAGTGTCTCTTAGAGGCTTGGGTCATAGGACAGTATACTGGAAGGTGGTGGAAACTTTATGAGCTGAGCCTAATGGGAGGTTTTTAGACCACTGGGAATCTATTTTTGAAAGGGATTATGGGTGTCCAGTCTCTCATCTCTTCCCTTTCTCTCTGTCCCTGTTGGAGATATCTGACTTTAAGTTTCTGGGAAACTTAGACTTTTGAAACTTAAACCCTTGAAATCTAATTGAATAATTAAGATATTTTCATTTTGCTGGAATGGTTTGAAATAAACTCACAATATGCCAAAGACCAAGTTGAATAATATATAAAAGGATAATTGAGTATTACATAGAGAATGGTTATACAAAGTAATCCATTTTACTATCATTTACTACCAAGTTTATTCAGCTCTTAGTCCTTTAAAGTGATTCTGTATACTCTACAAGTTAGAAATGCACTTCTCTCATCTGTTTTTTAAATTCTTTTTATACTTAACCTTTGATTTAGAAGAATGATGTGGGAATTATTAGAAAGTGCCACCATTTGGTAACTATCACAAGCATTGCGGTTTTCAGGTATTCAGTAACTTGAGCAATGATCAAACACTGAAATGTTCCATTTGGGTTGCTTGGCTCTTCAAAAATCTAAGCAGTCTTTCAAGGACTTTGGGGAGCTGAATAGCTTTTGAGACAGGATAACTGACTAGCTTCTCAGCATTATGTTAGGTTTCTCTTCACTCTCACAAGAAAGGGCAATACAAGCTCTTGAAACCAAAACCAAATTGGTACAGTAATTCCAATATCTTTCATCTGCATGGTCAGATACTACACAAGAACAAGTGGGTTAGCCTGGACCTCTTATTGAGTTATAGCTTCTTAACTTGAAAAAAAAATCCCTATACTACTATTATTGTTTGTATTTTTACTATTCAAACATTGTCAGAGTTGGACACATCAAACTCTTGAGCTTCTCAGGAGGCAAATAATAATTTGACTTGGAATCAGGTATGAAACAAAATAATCAAGGGATATCCATGTTTGGTGAGTGAAATTATTATTTATTAACATTAAATCAAAGTGGTTCAAAGCTAAAGTGAAGTAAGAAAACAGAATTAAAAACTAGAAATTTATGTCCAACTTGAGTACTTTTCTTACCTCAGCAAAAATGTATATCATACTGGCATAAAATATTCTAAGAATTATTCTTATCTTATTACTGAATCAAAAAAATTCTCACAAACCATGGTCGAAGTTTTATAAAAAGAGAATAGAATTACAGAGTCGGAAACCTTAAAAGCTAGGAAATACAAAGATAAGAAACTCAGGTTAATCAGAGGATATATTGAAGAAGTTTCACATAACACCAAACAGAGACAAAAAATTCTAATAAACGTGAAAGAAAATGATTAGAAAGTAAGCGTCTCCAAATATTTTCTAATTTGTCTTACAGAAGAAGAGAAAGAAATACCAGATAAGCAACATATGACAGAAAAGGGCATTTGAAATCGATTGTTGTATCACCCATGAATTTTGCAGCTTACAACAAGGCTTACTTAATATCTTGTGATTTCTATGGGTCAGAAATCACAGTATACTTTAAATACTTTTTCTGTTTCAAGGTCTGAAAAGGTTGTAATCACTGTGTCATCCAGGGCTTAGCTTTCATCTGAAGGCTCAAGTGGGGAATGTCAGGCTCATAATGACAGTTGATAGAATTTCTGGTCCCAAAGGCTGAGTGAGGTCCTTAGTTCATAGCTAGATGTAGACTAGAGTTCTCTCTTATTTTTCTCTTACAGGGCTCTTAACACTCAAAGCCAGAAAAAAATGCTGTATTTTATGTAACTTAATCATGAAAGTAATACTGCTTTACTTTTGCCATATTCTGTTGATTAGAATCAAGTTAGTAGTTAAGTCCAAACCAAAAAAGGAGATCACACAAAAGGGTAAATGCTAAGGTCCTAAGTTAGAGGTTAGTCCAGAAAAAATTTGTGTTTGGCTAGTGGTGTTGTTTTACTATATGATAATGAAAAATCATCCAATTACATAGAATTTAGATTAGATAATTATATCAATCTAGTTTATTTTTATAACTATAGTCATTTTGTCACTGTATTGTGATAATGCCAAGAAAATGCTCTTGTTTCATAGGGAATTAACATATTTAAGAGTAAAAAATGTAATAGAGTAAATATTAAAGCAAACGTGGCAAAATGCTAATGATTTAGGACATCTTTGAGCATTTTTGTACTAGTTTTGCAACATATCTAAAATTTGAAATTATTTCCAAATAAAAACATACCTAAAGAGTATGTATAGTTAATGGATTTCACAATAGTACCCTTTGTATCAAATATGTATACACACAAATGAGAGAGAGTAAGAGATAAGAGGTGGAATCACCGTGTATAGAGATCTAAGTTATATTTAAAATTTAGCTGTATAGTGAAACAAAGTTACAATCCAACAGCTAGAGATGTAGGAATTAAGGTTTACCATGGTTGCTATTCTGTAAATATGTGTAACAACAAAACAAACATATAGTTGGAAAGACCTAGTTAAAATACAATGGAAAGGTCATAAAAAAGGATAATATCAGAAGAAAAACCAATCAACAGTTAGGAGAGATAAGTTGTAGGCTTGGTCTGAAATTGTAGCATGAACAGAAAATGAGGCAAAGCAGAATGCATGGATATAAATGCAAGTCACTTAATCAATTTGGGGTTAGAAGAAGAAAAACTTTCTGAACTGTTTTCTTAGTAAAACTAAAAGCAAAGTTGCCAGAAAGGATGTTGGAAATTTAAGGTCATTCAGCAAAGAAGTAAACCTGTATAAGAGAAAAGGTCATGGGAAGAAAGCAATAATAGTGTCCACAAATAGACATTTATTAAAAAAATAAAGTTTCCTTTCCATTGAAGAAGAAAGAAAACTATATTTATCTTTGATGATCAAAGAACAATAAAGGGGGAAAGGCTTATCAAGTAAATGTTCTGCAAATTTACAATCTGGACAGTGCATGTCTGGGAACAGAAAATTACTTTTCTCTTAAACCCTTGCTGATTTTTTCACTGCTTCTGGTTTTTAATATGCTTTAAAAACTAAATCCAGTAAAAAGCATAGCGCAAACATGTGGCAGAAGTTAAACTGAATTAGTCAAGATTCATATTTCTGTATATCCTTTAATAAACCCTTTTTATTCCAATAAGTGTGTTATGCATGAATGAAAAGCTACCTTGTCTTATGGATTAGTTGCATTGGTCCGGGTCACAGATGGGTAGTTAGAACTCAGCCTCTTTTCTTCATTGCCAAAACATGCTTAATCACCATGTAGGTACCTCAGTGGTTTTGTTGCTATGCAGACATAAACTTACTTGAGAACATTTTAACTGTCCTAAGCAAAGTGTTAAGTACTGAAGAAAAAAAAAGTAAGTTATTCACACAGCGCCCACATTCCTGAGGAAATGTATGATGAGACAACACCAGATTTCCATTAAGATACTTCTTGTCCACCAAATTCATCCTAAAGTATGACTTACCAATGTGCCTTAGTCTTCAGTCTCAGAAACTTCAGTACCTCTTAGACCCAGATGTAAGGACAGTCTAATTGTTATGCCAGGCAAAAGGAGATGCAGCATGAAATATCTGATTTGTCATTCTGAGGAATTACTAGAGACATGACAAAATGTGTCAGGAATCACGTATACTTGAGACAGACTAGTACAGACAGTATGTCAGGGATGAAAGCCCACGTCAAACACAGGACAGCTTATGGATCAACTAAGAGCATCACCTATACCCGTCTTCTTCAGCAGCAACAGATTTCCATGCAAGACTAAGATATCCATTCTTAGCTGAGACTAAGAGATGATTAAAGCCTCATTGGGACATCACAATAGCTGGGGTGGGAAAACAGCCGACAATGTAATAAAGTTACTGTCCATTATTTTACAAAAGGATATGCTACAAGGTTTATACAAATATTTCAATCTAAATTTAAATAGTTACATATAAGTAACCATATTTCTGGTGTTCAATAATCACACATTCAGTAGTCACAAATGGGTGGCTGCCACCATAAGGTACAAAACAGATAAAAAGTTTTATCAGCTCAGAATAGTCTGTTAGCACTGGTCCACATCATGGTAAGACCCTATGATTTATCCCAATTTCAAGACTGTTTCTGCTCCAAGGGAAATAGCTTTAGACTAACCTCAGAACCACCTTGGACTTCAAAGTGAACCAATTGAAACACTGAGGTTTCTCAATCTGAACCTAAATGACTATAGACCCACATCAGCCATCAGAGATTAGAGGGAAAATGACTCAAATGGTATAATAATGCCTGGGAAGGTTCAAATCTATGATGTATTGTGTAAAAATAAAAGCATTTGCTTAAGCAATTGCCTATACATGTATATATTTTATATTTACGTATGTGTGTGTGCACATACAAACACTTTGTTGTGGGCATCTGCCTAGATTGTTGCACACAGTATTATACTCTATAGCGTGAGATAAATGCAGAGAACTTGGAGGCAGATCAGAGGAAAAACACAAAGATGATGAAAGGATTGGAAAATAAATGATGTGGCTAAAGAAATAGAAGTCATTCATCTTGGGGGAACATTGTATAATTATCTTCAAACATAAGCATGCATATTGTGTGGAGAATGCTATCCAGCTACTTTGAAAAATACTGTGAACAGAACAGAAGAATTAAATTAAATTAAAAACAGAATAAAAATAAATTTCCTGAAGGGGAAAGTATGTGGAAGCAGGCTACCAAGAAAGTTTAATCAATCTTCTGTGGAAGGATTTGAAAGCAGAAAATCCCTCTATGTAAAACAGTTTTCAACCTTTCTGAGGAAAGGTATTGTTCAGATACAATTCATTGTACATTTATTTCCATGTTTATAGCATCAGAGATTATTTCTGTTTCTTTATATATATATATATTATCAAACTGAATTACAGAGAGGTTACAGTTTCATACATTAGGCATTGGATACATTTCTTGTACTGTTTGTTACCTCCTCCCTCATTCCCTCTCCCCCTCCGCATTTCCCTCCCCGCCCCCCATGAGTTGTTTAGTTCATTTACACCAAACAGTTTCGCAAGTATTGCTTTTGTAGTTGTTTGTCTTTTTTTACCCTGAGTCTCTCGATTTTGGTATTTGCTTCCAATTTCCTAGTTCTAATACCAGTTACCCGGTTTCCAATAAACTCAGATAAGATACAGAGGAAGTGTAGGTATAACCACAGGAATGTGATACAAGAAGATCATCAATAATAGAGGCTACAGTTACATATGGCATATTGAAAGTAGTTACAACTGTGATATAACAATTGTTTCAATAACATGGAGTTCATTTCACTTAGCATTATCTTATGTGTTTGTAAAGCTATTGGGCTCCTGTGATCCTCTGCTGTGACTTGCCTAAACCTGTGCTAATTATTCCCTATAAGGGAGACCATAGAGTCCATGTTTCTTTGGGTCTGGCTCACTTCACTTAGTATAACTTTTTCCAAGTCCTTCCATTTCCTTACAAATGGGGCAATGTCATTCTTTCTGATAGAGGCATAAAATTCCAAAGTCACCAAATATAATTCAACCAGAGCACTCTGCACAGAGAGGAACTATAGAGAATGTAGTCATTGCCTTATCCTTATGGCCAGAAACAACTTGTTTTCTTGTAAAACATCTCATGTATTTTACTTGTGGTACCTCCTCTGTCACCCCATATAGCCCAAAACTGGTTAATCAAAACATGTATTCCTCTGGCTATAGTGATTGATTCAGAGTAACAAGTAACCTGTAAGACAATTCAGTGAGAATATTCTAGAACTTTTCCTCCCCAAACTACTGGGTACAGAGAATTTCTCTCTATTTTTTTAATTTTGTTATTGTAAAGGTGATCTACAGAGGGGTTACAGTTACATATGTCAGGTAATTAGTACATTTCTTTTTTAACAGTGTCTTTGTTACATAGTTGATATATAAGATCATAAGCCTGGCTCTAGTAATCTGAGGTGGGTGTGTTGAATGGCAATGGCAGAAAAGTAGTGCTCATTTTTGTGTACTATTACTCAATTTCTTAGAGCAGAATCACTGGATCTGTTGCCAGGGACAAGAAGCTGGAGCTGCTGAGTAAGCTTCCTGGAAGCAAAGGGATAGAAGCAAAAGGCAGGTCTTCAGTGCACAGATCTTCAGGCCCTTCCCTCTCTCACTGTCCATGTTTCTTGGCCTTATTGCAGTCCTTTGGGTCAAATGAGCACTGTTTTTCTCCCTTAACAGTTGTCTCTATACTTTCCCACTGCTAAAAATTCCTGAAGTTTTTCAGCCAACTCTGTCTTATTTGTCCTTTACATAGTTTCCTTATTGATATTATCACATGGTTTCAGGAAGGAGATAAATATGTTTGATTAGTCTATCAGGTAAACTACTTTTCTGCTAAAAACAAGCCAAAGGAGCCATGCAGAAGAAAATTGAGTAAAGGAAAAAGAAAGAGAACTCAAAGCAAGATGAAGAGCCTGCTAGTTGCTGTCTTAAACAAGTGAAAGGTCAGATGCTGATTCTTTGTTAACTCTGTAAGTCCATTGTAGGTTTTCATATCCTCAGAGGAACATTGATTTTGTGAGTTTGGAGACCAATTCTGCTGGGTCCTGGCAAAAACTAAGCCTACAGATGTTTGAAACTGTAATTTTCTCTTTGTCTTATGAAAGTGATATGTTGGTTGTTTTGTATTATTTCTTCCTGCTTTTGGACTGATTTCAGGTCTTTGGGACCTGGGTGTTTGTTTCTTTAACAAGTGTGTAATAAGTGGCACACAATATTATGTTATGACGTAAAATACAATGTTGAAGACTGAAGTCTTGCTTCAAGAGGTGTTTCACTTGTTCAAAGGAAAGTAATATGTATATTTTAAAATGCAAGAAAAGAAGAATTTCTGGAAGAGGAGGGCAGGCATGGGAAGGAGGTGGGAAAGGGTGGGTGGGTCAAATTGCAACAAGAAGAAATAACTGGGAGAGGCTAAATTGTAGCACTGCTGTTTCCAGATGTCTCTGGAAAAAATCCCATTTCAGGAGCAGGATTAATATCATAGATATTTACCCAGATTTGAGGGTGGAAGAATTACTCTGGTGAGGGGTATTACTGTTAAAATAATGTCACTCTGTTCTTGACCTATAATCTACTGGCTTTTTGGTTCTTACATTCTTGACTTAAACCCTCCAAGGTTATTTCTAGTTCTAAAATTTTAGTATTTGAACCCAAATCTGGCTTACAGGCAATCTTCTCATCATTTTTCTATTTATGACCACATCCTGTTTCCAAAACCATTCAATTTCATGTTAGCCCTGATTTAGAATTCTACATTCCTTGTCTCACTCCCCGCCCAAGATATTTCTTCTTCTCTATTTATTTTTAAGGTTGAAGTAAAGTTCAAATGAAAACCTAGCAACACATAAACCTAGGGAAGAGAAAGAAAGGTATAATCTATTTATGTATTTATTGAACAATGTAAAAGAAATTATTTGTAATCAAAGGCTCATAAATCCATGAGGAAAGCTATATTAATTACATTTTTAAAGATATTCTGAAATGAGATATTTTTATCTCACTGAAATGAATCATTGAACTGTTAGGATAACCACAGCTGAGAAATCCCAGGTTTTCTGGTACTAAAATACAGTATGGATTCATCTCTATCATATAATTTAGACAATAGTCTCTGATTTTGTTTTCCCTCATAATTAAAAAGAATATCTGAAAATTATACAACTTTTTGAAATGGTCAAACATTCTTCATTTTTGTTCATTGAATATTAGGATGACCCACAGTTTCATAAAAACATAAGAAACAACCTTCAATTTTAGGGAATAATGGAAAAAAATCAGTGCTATGCAAATGAGACTTCTTACCTTTTCCACATTTTGACACATGAAACATGAAAATATTTCCACAACATGCTAGAGTAAGCTATATAGGCTGCTGTGAACTTGATGCAACAAACCTAGTGGTAATAAGAGCCTGCTGATAGTGGAACCAGTATTTCAATGCTTTAGGGTATAATACAGAATTTAGTCCAAAACTTGTCTATTTTATATTAGAGTATGATTTCTTGCATTATGCACTGTGATTTTAAAGGTAGAACCAAAATAAGGAATTGATCATAAGATTGTTGACCTTCATATTCCATATTTAGTAGTCATATCAACCATTAGTTTTTGGCGTGTTATGATCCAAGTGACTGGATTTGCTCACCTAGTAAAAGCTAGCCCAAGTCTCAGTTACTCAGAAGGGAGAGACAAGAATTGTGGTTCAAAGCCAGCCTATGTGAAAGTTTGTGATATCCCATTCAATCATTAGCTGGGCGTGGTTGTACGTGCCTATACATGTCATCTCAGCTATGTGAGAAGCATAAATAAGAGACTCAAAGTCCTGGTAAATCTGAGCTTAAATGTGAAAATAATCAAGACAAAAAAAGTCAATAAGGTAGCCTATATTATTATCTAGGATATTAGGAAAAGCTCTGACATTTTCTGTTTGTGATCACTACTGTTGGATTTATTTAAAAAAGTGTTACAAAGCTAAGTCAGTTAGATGTTATTTCTGACTGCCAAGTACTATCACACAATTATTTCTAATGGAGAGAAGAAAAAAACAGAAGAAGGAACAATGCTAAAATTTGTAGTAGAAAATTGATTTTTTTCTTTTTGCAGAATAATTTTAATACTTCTAGAAAATAAACAAAAGGAAGACATACTCAGGGAACTTATTCCAAGCTTTTTAAATAAATATGAAAATGGATGTTCAAAAATCCTGGAAAAAATGCCAGATGGAATGCATTGAATTCTGGCTACCATACAAGCATTTCCAAATGCCAATCATTTCTCCAAACCCCCCAAACTCACTCTGTTCTCAGGACAACCCTATGAAGTGGGCATGTTTATCTTCATATGAAGCTAAAGCTGGAACTACATAGTTAATTGACCAATGTAAGGCCATAGAAAGAACTAGAAGAGGCAGAGAACAGTTAAGATGCTGAGCTTTCCCACACAAGTATCCTAGACCTTAATCCTATTGCCTTAGGTCCAGTCATTACAAGAAATAGACTACAGATGTTACACAAGCTCATTTTAGTTTAATATGACTTTGTCCAAATTCCTGTAGCTCCCAAACTTTGTTACACATTGGCATCACCTAAAAAGCTTTTTAAAGTTTCCTGGTCTCACCAAAAAGAAAAGAAGAAAAAAGCTAAGTCATGTCTGGTAAAAGTGGGCCGAACCAAATATCAGTATTGTAAAAAATATCTCTGGATGATTCCAGATGCAACAAAGTTGGAGAACTATTAGCCATTTTTGACTTTGGCTATATTGGCTCAAAACTTGTTTTTATGTTTTTAATCTTAAATGAACCCATTGTATAGTAGGTTCTGGAGTTAAACATTCAGCTACAGTTAACAACCACTCTCTTTTTTTGAAAACTGCTCTTCTTCCACTCCCTACCCCCTCTCTAAGATAATGTTATATATAATTAATCATTGGGATATGTACAGATGGACAGGGTAATGGGAACATTTTTAATGTGCTAGAGAAATACCAGCTAAGCATATAGAAAAGTGGGAGAGATTGACAGCAGTTATGCTGATAGTGCTAGACAGTCAGAGAGAAACATTAGGTCAAAAAATTCAGCTTTGGAGCCCTAATTATCCTATTTGGCTGTCTACATGAAATTATTCTTCACTTATTCCTACTTGTTCTAGACTATTACAATAAATACAGTCACTTAAAGTTTTACTTTCTGCTATATTTTTCACAAGTAAGAATTGGAAAAGACCTCAAATGTCATCTTGGCCAACCTCTTCATGATAGAGCTGAAGAACTAAGTAGATTGTGGTTTTTGTTCTCAAAACTGAGCCTCTGAGTCCCCTAGGCAATTTGCAACATTGAGCCATAACTGGGAAATAGCCTAGGGGTTGACACAGAACCTAGAAGGGACAGAACCTAGAGGGGGAAGTCTCAGGGTAGGAACTGTGACTCAATACAAGGATGTTTGCTTCCCAGTATATATGAAGCATTCTGGCTGGTAGGACCAGAAACTAAAATAAATACACAAATACATTAAATAGTTAATAAATAAATAAATAAATGTTGTCTATTCAGAGCTCACTCAGCATTTTCTTTGTGGTGAGTTGACATTCCTAGGGCAATTTAGTCATCTAGCCTAGGGCTTTCAGGAGAGATAGTAAGGAGTGAGGCTCTCATAGATCTGGAGATGTCAGGAAGCTGGGCTCCTTCTTTGGGCTCAATTGCAATATTCACGTCAGCTGTCTGGGCCCTCTGGAACTGGATGATTTCTGTCCTCAGCATTGTGGAATTTCCTGGACTTATGGTGACTTTGTCCCTCCAGGGAAACAAGACAGATCAGGTGAGGATGAATAGAAGTCTCTTCTGAATTAAAATTATTGGGGTTTCTATTTCTGATCCTCCTCACAAAATTATATTTTTATACCTTATTCATACTGGTCACCTAATTTGAATAGCAATTAAATTATAATATTTAATCTTAGTAGCACCTCCATAGATGTGAGAAAAAAGAAAAAAATCAATCTCAAATAACGATTTCCTAGATTTGCCACAAAATAGTACATAGATTATTCACATCATAGAACTAATAACTTGCCATGTTTTCATGTGGCCAAATAAAAGTTTATCCAACAGACATTTTACTAATGTTATCAGTACATTTACACATTATACTGACCATTGTTAATATCATAGAATATCACTAGTACATCATTAAGGAGATTATACTTGTATTGATATCACTTAAGATGTGTTTCAGCTCTTTTGAAAGGCAAATCACATGATTTCTTTGTGTTGAAACTTCCTTAAGCAAAACTCCCCAGTTCTTTTTCACAAGGCTCTTCAAAGCTGTGCCTGTATAAAATTGTTTATAGAAATCTTGCATTGGCTTTGCACAAATGTACTACTTAGGATTCTTAGGAACAAAAAGATTGCTTTCCTCACCTTTATACACATATATTTCTAAGTGTCTATATATGTTAACTGTTGTCTCCTTTAAATTCTCATTTTGCCCTTTTCTGAAGTACAAGCAGTATTAGTATAACCCCTGGCTCAGAACTGTTTTCCATCCCTTTCTTTATTCAACTGTTCTAGGCAAAAGGCTGCTGTACCTAAATACCTCCTGGAATATTATAACACAACTTGTCCCCTGCCCAAATGTTCCCTCTTTTAGTCTCTCTTGCTGCAATGCATTTAGAGAAGGAAGCAAAAACTGCTACTTAAAAAGGTGACTAAAACTTGTATCCATTACACAGGGAGGCTGCATAAATGCTGGGGTTTTTGTTCAGACCTATTTAGTTATATGATGCTGAGACTCAGAGCTCAGTTGGAATTGGAAGTGTTGAGGAAAAATTAAAGGTTTTTGCAGAATTAAGGAAATTGCAAAATTCCTTGAAAATCAAGGAAGTCAAAGGAGTGGAGATCCTAGAACTGGCAAAGAAGATATAGAAAACTTTAAGTCAAGGACAAGAAAGGCCCAGGGAAATAAGTAAAAAGGAGAATATGTCCCTCCCTAACGATATCCATGGTCTATAAGAAAAATAGTAACCCATAATCAAGAGAGTCTTTAGAACTATCTATATTAAAAGCATCAGATTGAGAAGATTCACTTCTGTAAAATACTAAAATAATTAGAGAAAGTACATTAAATAAACATCAGTCATGAGTTGAGAATTGATCAAGTTTCAGAGAAAAGACCTGTTGTAGAAAGAACAACCACCTATCAATGTAGGAGGCCAAGATATGAATACGTAGAGAAAACTTGTCATGAAGATAAAGAAAATGGTCTGGAGGAAGGTTCCAACTGGTACTGACTTGTATGCCCAGCCACAGCCATTTATGGAAACAAAAACATCTAGAAGAAAAAACTGTCTCAAAATAGAATATGTCCACAGACCTGTTTCTCTTTCAGAATCTGTGAAGTCATGAGCACCAGGGGTAGAGGAGATGTTGCTTGGAGATCTCATGGTATCTATAGGAATCTTCAGTAGAAGATCTTTCTTAATTCTTTTCCTCTTTAGAGAAACATGAACATGTAGAAAACAATAAGCAACTTTCCTTTCCTTCCTTTCCTTTCCCCTTTCCTTTCCCTTCCTTCCTTCCTTTGTCAGTTGTGGAGCTTGGACTCGGGGCCTGGGCACTGTCCCTGAGCCTCTCTATGCTCAAAGATACCACACAACCACTTGAACCACAGTCCCACTTCCAGTTTTTGAGTGGTTAATCAGAGATAAGGATGTCAAGGAGACTTTCCTGTCCCCGCTGGCTTTGAACCATAATCCTCAGTAGCTAAGATTACAGGCATGAGTTACCGGCACTTGGCTTTTTTTTTTTTTTTTTTTTTTTTTTTTTGGTCAGGGCCTGAGCACTGTCCCTGGCTTCTTTTTGCTCAAGGCTAGCACTCTGCCACTTGAGCCACAGCACCACTTCTGGCCATTTTCTGTATATGTGGTGCTGGGGAATCGAACCTAGGGCTTCATGTATTGGAGGCAAGCACTCTTGCCACTAGGCCATATCCCCAGCCCTTTGGCTCTTTTTAAATTCTTAACTGTTTGACACTGTGTAATGTATAGGAAGTGAATTGCAAATAGTTTTTTTAAAAGTATTTATTGTCCATATCTGAATGAAAACATAAGTAACATGAAGACAACAAGAGTTTTACATATGTTCTTTTTTGTGTTTTGCTCAACACTCAGATAAATGCCTAGAAGACAAATTCTAGAAACTATACATTACAAATGGGAGGAAATGAATAATGATTTTTGCCAAATCATTCTCAAACTGTATCTACTTCATAAGACTAGTGTCCAGGCTGCTTTGGTGAATGCCGAGCACAGACAGGGGTGATGTGTGACAAATGTCATTTGACATTTTGCAGAGCTGAAGAGTATAAGTATATATTAAGCACTGAGAGGGAACAAGAATTATGAGTAATCAGAGACCATGAAGACATGGAAATATGGCTGGTAGAAGAAGGTTCCTTCCTTATTATAAGACGTAAGATGGGAACTCCAGCTAATTGTTAGGCCTGAAGGAAAAGTGATCCTCTAAAAGGCAAGAGAATTTGAAAATGGAATGAATAAATTGAGAAGCCATTCTTCTATCCTGGGAAAAGTCCTGTTCAGTGTAAACCTTTATCTCAATCTGAGATTCAGAACAAGAGGTGAAACATGAGCAATACTTATCCAAGGAAGGACACAAAAGAAATCACTCTGTCCCATTGTTTATTCCTAAAGCCAACCCAATGTGCCCACACACAAACCCATGTGACCTAAGGAAACCAACAAGTGAAGTTTTCTCTTTCTTTTCTGTTCTTCTTGTATTTTATTTTCAAATGGTAAGTAGTAATTGTATATGTCATGATGTATATTTGTATTCTGGAAGGCTGAGAATTATCCTTAGACCTCACTTGTTTCTGATCAGAACTAAGAAAGCTCAGTTCTGCCTTTGTCCTTTTAAATATAAAATTAGTTCGTGGTCTTCCCATCATTTGATTCCTGACTTGTCCCAAAGGTCTATTCTGTGCTCATTTCCCTAACTTTAGGTGGGAATTTGAGCTCAACTTGCAAATCCTTATGATCTTGACACCAGGTATCCTCTAACAGATTGATTTTGATTTTTCAGTATCGAAGAGTGGGACCAACATAAAAATATCTCACAAGATTAAAGCAAATACTGGTAAGCACTGAAACAAACATATAATTACTATTCAAGAGAATGTACTGAGTTCTGTGCTTCCTTAGTGCCCTAAGTACTGCTATTGTCTACCTCCTCGTGTCTTCCTGCTCTTTTTTTTTTTTTTTTTTTGCCAGTCCTGGGCCTTGGACTCAGGGCCTGAGCACTGTCCCTGGCTTCTTCCCGCTCAAGGCTAGCACTCTGCCACTTGAGCCACAGCGCCGCTTCTGGCCGTTTTCTGTATATGTGGTGCTGGGGAATAGAACCTAGGGCCTCGTGTATCCGAGGCAGGCACTCTTGCCAGTAGGCTATATCCCCAGCCCATTTCCTGCTCTTTTTAAAGAAAACTGTTCTTGTCCCATCAGTAACTTGGTGTCCTTATCTTCTCCCATTCTCCTTCTGTAAAGGGAGGTGAGATAATTTACTCAATTGACTCCTTCTGTCTCTCTTTATAATCACTGGTGACTTGCACCTCTGTGTGTGTGTGTGTGTGTGTGTGTGTGTGTGTGTTCTGCCTCTATTTCTCTGGAGTAGCCTTATGTGCACACTACTTTGTGGACAATGCAATCTTTCTCCACCCTCCAACCCTTTAGATTTGCAATTCTCCAGACCCCATCTCCACACAATCTGTTTATAACCTGTTTCTTCATTAGCAATGGCCTCTGTTGTTGCAGTATTCTTTTTTTTTTTCTTTTGGTCAGTCATGGGGGGGCTTGAACTGGGGGCCTGGGTGCTGCACCTAAACTCTTCATCTCAAGGCTAGCACTCTACTACTAGAGCCATAGTACCACTTCTGATTTTCTGGAAGCTAATTGGAGTCTCATGGAATGCCTTCCCCAGGCTGGCTTTGAATTGTGATCCTCAGATCTCAGCCTACTGAGTAGCTAAGATTACAGGCCGGAGACACTGCACCTGGCCAGTATTCCTATTACTAAACTGCCTGATGACACATTTACTGAGTTTGTCATTTTCTTTTCATTTCTATGTACCATCATCTATCTTGCAGACAGCAGCATGCCAGATCTCATCTTTAGCAGGCATCGAGGTTCAACATGTGCTATTAGCCCCTATGCATCCAATTTCTCTATGCCTCACCTGCCCTCTTTTCTGTAGCCTGCAGGCAACTTTCAATCTTCAAAGAGGTCCTAAGCCTTCAGTGTTCCTTAAATCACTTCATTCCACTAGAACCATCTTTATAAAACCAGACTTTCTCCTCCACTGAGAAGCATGGTCTATAATAAATACTCCCCACTCCATTAGACTAGATGTGTTGAACTCTGGCAATTCACAGAACTGGACATCACAGGAAGAAGCCATTAATTACCATGAAGTGATTTCTCTACTGCTGCTCTCTGGCCTCTGGGGCTTCTTAGAGGAAATGAGGAGGAGTTTCATACATCATTCAGCATCCGTCAGTTTCTATGTGACTTTGTACTATTACAGAGACCTTTCTTCCCTCTCCCGACTCAATAAGTACTCTTCTTACAAATACCATTCTAAATTCCAACCACACAGAATCCAACACACAATGTTGGGGACTTGAGAGTTTGTGTCCAGTTTCTTCTTATAACAGAAGGAGAATTTTAAGTTCACAGGCTTGACTGGGGTCATAGAGAAAATTTTAGCTAGCTGAACTTTTAAATTTAGATTTCCTCTCTCTTACGTATTGCATTACATACAGCAAACCTCCTTATATCCCTCACACTGCCTAAGTCCAGAATTCTCCTTGCAGGAAACGGAGGTGTGGCTCAGTGGTAGATCACCTTCAGCAAGAAAGCCATGAGAGAGTATTATGCCTTGAGTTCAAACCCTATTACTGGCACACATGTGCGTGTGCACACACAAATAAATGAAATTCTCCTTGATTTTTAGTAGAGGATTCTGCCTCCTAGGACACAAAAATATATTTGGCTCATCATCTTCAGTCTTTCCCACTAAGAGAGAATTTCTCTTCTTCATGTGGGCTACAAGGCTCAAAAAATTTCTCTCTTCTCTAATTTTCTAACATTTCTTTAAAAAATAATCGTTTATTCTTTCTATATTTCTTTTAAAACATTCATTCAAGCTAAGCATTTGTGGCTCATGCCTGTAATCCTAGCTACTTAGGAGGCTGAGATCTAAGGATAATGTTTCAAAGCCAGCCCAGGTAGGAAAGTCCATGATTCTTTTATCTCCAATAAACTACCAAAAAAGTTCAAATGATAGAGTACTAGCCTTGAGCAAGAAAGCTCAGAACAGTGACTAGGCAATGACTCTAAGCCCCAGGATGAGCATTACAAAAAAATCATTCATTTCTACTCCAATAAACCGCATATTTAAAAACCAAAATAAAACAAAGGAAAGGTTGACCTTACTCCCACTTAATGCCACTTTTCCTCCCACAGTCTAACTCACTAACTTATCCTCCCATTGTCAAACTCACCAAGTGAGTGACTAATGCTAGGTTTCTCTTTCCATTCCTTAGTATGAAAAGCATCTACGCATTCTGTGACCTACCAAAAAAATGCCCTTTCAAACTTTACAACCTCCATTCCTTACGATTTGCTACATTTTCTGACCCAAACATTCTGTAGAATTTTATTATGTAAAGTATGAAACATTCCATTTCTTGTATGTCCCTCCTTTGTGCTGTTTCAGAGTTCTCTTCCTTGCCCTTTATTCTCTGGACAATTTTTTTTTGTGTTGTATTTCTTATACCAAAAATCAAATAGAAAGCATGACTGTCTTAAAGCCTCATCTTGAATTTTAATGTGAGCATTTCTAATTTCATAATCTAAAGTAACAACTCCCTATATAATATATCTAACTCATTCATCCTGTGTGCAATAATGACTATATTCTAATTGCACAAGGATAGTGGTATAGTATGGATCATTGTGGTTGCAGGACCATTATCAGGATCCTTTATTATGGTTGAAGGACCATTATCATAATCCTTTAATGACCATTTATTAAAGACCATCTATTGGACAACAATCTGTGGTAGTGCTACTGGAAGATAATGCAACTTTGAAGAGTTGAGATCCAGTAGAAAGAAGTTAGTTTGCTGGGGGGCATGCCCTTATAAAGGATATTGAGCCCTGGCCCTTCCTATCCCTCTCTTTCAGCATCCTTACTACAAAGAAGTGAGCAGCTTTGCTCCAAAATGTACTCTCTGTCAAGAAGGGCTTACCACTGGCACAAAGCAACAGGGACAAGTGACATGGGATGTACATTGTGAAACTGTGAGCCAAAATAAAGTTTCTTTCTTGCAGGTGGATTATCTTGTCACCGTGACAATAAACTAACACAGATGGCCGTGTCTGAATTGTCATGCTTAAACAAACAATCAAAGGACTTGGTGAAATTACTCAAGTATGTACTGTAGGTAGAAGAAAATTTACCCAAGCCAAAACCTTGACACAATTAAAGATTGAATAATATGAAAGAGTCTCTAAAGGAGTAAGAGAACTACCAATCAGGAAGCAGGAGAAAAGTTGAGAAAAAGAAAGCCAAGAAAAGAGAGAAAGATTTGGAAATCAGCTCGGCTCAATACAAGAAAAGGTCAGACTACCCAGAATAGAAAGCATCTCACTGAAAGTGCCAGCCTGGAAGCTTCCACATGAAGGAGAACAGTGAGCAGGGACAGAAGCCGGACATGATTGAGCTGAAAAATACATGGGTGGTAGAGCAAAAGAAACAGCAGGACAGAGCAACTCTTCAGAAAAATTTCAAAGAGAAAGAAGACCAAGGTATAATATTTGAGGCAGATTTTTTCAGATACTCAGCAGAAGACATTAGAGTATATGTACATAGTAGTGAGAATGCATAGGGAGAAAGAGATTGGTTTTATGGCAAGAACACATGATGAAAGAGCCACCATCTTTGAGAAGGCAAGAAGGAACCACAGCTCAGGAGGTGGCATAATCCTTTGAAAGAAAATTGGATATAGTTCTCATTGTAACAAGATGATGCAATAATCTGTTCTAGTCAGTGGCATATTTTGTGGTGGGGAAACTTAGGAAGTTATTAACTGCTGGTTTTTGTATATATTGAATAAAATAGGAATTCATTCATCTAAATGAGAAGTTGAAGAAGAGTGAGAGATTTTTAGGAGAATCAAGTATGAGAAAACTAAGTAAGTGTTGTGGTTGGCCCTGAAAATCCACATGAAGTACGTAGTCATGGACTTACAAGGAAGCCACATTCTTAGAGATGGAGAGTAATGTAGATAGCAAATTGTGGGTAAGAACCATTGCATCTCAGGGCAGTGTTGTCTTTTCAGATGATCTGAGCAGACCTGTAGGAAGTGAGGATATTTTTATGCATCCTACACAGAGAATATACTAAGTTCAGAATCCTTAGGTGGGGATTGTGTTGTCACTAATCAAGGAATATACAGGAATCCAATAGAACTAGGATATAGTTTGGGAAGATGAGGGATAATGGATGAGATGATGTAGAGCAAATATTCAGGTTTTTTTTATAGATGGAGATAAAATTTTAAAAATATTATATACATAAACAACTCAATCTCAAATTAAATGGACCCCTAGAGATAGTTCTATCCAACACTCTTACTCTACACATGGAAAACAACTTAAGGAGGCTGAGTGAGTCTCCAAAGTCATGAAATGAGCTAAGAGGGGACCTCCCACTAGCTTCCATCCCAATAGCACCAAGCTGGTAACCAATTCTCTAACATGTGGGTCTTTGAGACATTCTGAAGATCCAAACTGTACTATGGCCATAGCAAAAGACCATAGTGGCTAAAAAAAAAACAGAGAGTTGTATTTTATAGGTTTATAAATCCAAGAATAAGAAGTCCAAGCATAAGAAAATGTAGTTTCACAGTAAGAGCTTTCTTCCCAGCTTGCAGGTGGCCATCTTTGCTGTGAATGCTGATCAGTAAGCTCTGCTTTCTCTTTCTCTACTTATAAAAGCAGTAGTCTCATCATGTAGACCTTTACCACCAGGACTTTATCTAGACCTACTCACCTCCCAAAGGACCTACCTCCAAATGCCATCAGATCATAGGTTATGATTTCAACATATGAAGGGAATGGCAGACCGATACACTTATTCTGTAACATTACCTATTCCTGCAACAGAAGGTGCTAAAATCTGATACAGATAAAATTCTGTAGTTTTGTAAAGGCAGACTGATTGTTCACAGCTCCTAAGGGACAAAAATAAAAGCAGTGTAGGTTGGGGAAAATATAGGTCTACCCACACTTTGGCAAGACTTTTACTTGCAGTTTCTTCCAAGTGATGATAATAACAGTTGAGAAATAATTAGATTTAATAGATAAAAGAACTTTCTCTAGCACAATAACCTTTTCCTGTTAAGTCTCCTGCTGTCTGTTGTAATGGCATAACCTTCTATTGACTTTAGATTGTGTAAAATTTGAAGTTGTCAAAATTCTTATGATGTATATTGATAGTTTTAAATTGTTAATTGGCCAATCTAATTAATAAGGAGAATCGATCTTGCCTTATGAAGATTAATTTACAAAGCTACTAATGTTTCCAATTTAACATTATCAATTATTAGAATTTTATCATATAATTTGGATACATAAGAACTGGTGATTTTTTGACAAATTTACATGTTAAGCTTAATGACTTATTTTTATTTTCTCTTCTTTTGAAATGATGTCATCTCCTAGGAAGTCAATCTCTAAGCAAAATCATCCAGGGTTTTTCTTCTTAGGCAAAAAAATTACAATAAAAAAACTAAATTATGTCTATCTGTACCGATAGACATTAATTTTAAGATACTGGAGTTGACTATTAATTTTCTACCAACATCTGTTCTTCCTAGTTCAAAAATGTGGAGTTCTTTCTGGCACCTCTCCACCCAGCTAGAGATGATCAGACTCTATTGCACCCAAACATGACTAAAGATAAATAGAAGCAATGTGCTCCACTCACTTAAAGAAGCTGCTTTCTTTCCACTCCTCTTTCTCTTTCCCCATCCTGTAATCTGGACCATGCTGATCATAGGAAGCCTAGAGGCTATTAGAGAAACTGGCCAGATACTCCTGAGTGATGGATCTCATAGAGCAGCACTTCAGAGTTCTCTAAAGTGTCACCTTCCTCTAACCTGTACAGATTCTACTGAATAAGTGCATTCTTTGCTAAATATTCTATGTCAAATTTTGTGAAGGAAACATAGGAATAAAGAAAATGTATCACAACTCCTCCAGAGTTATAATATAGACAGAGGAAGACAAAAATGACCTAACACAAAAAAAGACAATTTTCCACAAATACTTTAACTAGTATAGAACATGAATGCTACTAGGAAAAATGTATTATTAAGGAAGTCAATATAGATAGCAGGAAGGGCTTAAAATATGGATGGAGAAGGAACTTGAATATAGGGAAAGAAAGAAGAACATGAAGAAAAACCATCTAAGATTTGCAGTTTGGATGAACAAAGACAGAGCGTTGTGTGAAGAAAATGGTGAAATTGGACTGATTTGTCAGGTTGAGCTCATGAAGAGAGAAGTATGAGTGAGTATGCCACGTCAGCTTATGCAGAAATTATGTTCTTTGTCAATAAGGGATCTCCATGAGAAGACAAAGGAAGCAAGGGTCATAACCTTTAGGTAAGGGTGGCCTGAATCCAGAGTGAGCTAAAACAAAGCACCATAAAGAAAATCTGGGGAAATACAGAACACAAAAGCTGTACATGCTCACGGCGAATATATTTACAAAAGTATAATCCTAAACAAAAACTCATTTCACAAACATCTTCTATGCTGCATCAATAATGCCGCACAGCAACTTTCTGCCATCCATATCACTCAGTCCTGACTCATACTATACTATACTATACTATACTATACTATACTATACTATACTATACTTACATACTATATTTCAAAGTCTGAGGCCTGTGTGTTAAGCCCTTGTTACTCCACAGTCTCACTATTGGGAAGTGGTGAAGTCTCCAAGAGGGTTATGAGGACTTCAGGAAAATGCCCTTACAAGAAATAGATGAGCCCAACCCCTTCCTCTGTCTTGTTTCTTCCCTTTGATCAGTGACATACCTACTATGATGTCCTATAGCCACAGGCCTAAAAGCAACAGGATCAGTAGATCATGGACTGGATTCTCCATCATTGTCATGATGATCCAATTATCACATTTATCTGTTGTAGGGACAGAAAGCTGAATAACACACAGGGATTTGGGTTAGTTGTTTTCATACATATGGTTGCATTTTATAACCTGGTGAAACTTGGTTGTAAATACAATTCATGTTTCCTAGAAATGATGTACATTTTTGATTAACTGAATTAGCCACTGCAGAATTTTTTTAAGATAATTACTCTTGATTTAACTAATTTATTTACTCTGCAGTGCCAGCTATTGAACCCAGGGATTTTTGTCTGCTAGGCAACCATTTGTTACATTTAACTAAAATTTTCTGCATGTGGCATTCATGGCAATAAACATAGCCTCTCATGAGAGAATAACACTTTATAAAGAATTTAATTTGGTAATTCAGAATAGAGCTTTTAAGAAGCAATTGTGTTGTCATCTCTGCACTTTCTTTGTGTTAGGATTCTTTTCACTGGGAAGATACTATGTTAATCACAATAATTTCCCCTTTATTTATTTTTGAACAATGTTTACTGAGTGGTACACTAAGAATAAAGTCCATTAAACATGAGCCAGCCTGGCATGTTGAAGGACAACTAGAAAACCAGTATGGCAATAGGGAAGAGGAAAGAATGAGGTCAGAGACACAGAGAACTAGCTGACTAATATAGCATTAACAAATTACATATATAGGATGTAAAATAAGTACCTCTGCAGTTGCCACAGTCTACAGGGCAACATCGAGCTGGGATTTATATGCTGTGATACCATAGCCACACTGAATGCTCCAGTGACTAGCTCATCACCAGACACTGACATCATAGGTCACACAGGTCTGTGCAACTGAAAGACCCATAGACAACAAACAAATGTAAATACAGAAGAGGTCAGTGCAACAGCCGGGAATGAAGTGGTATGTTTCACAACTTTATCGTTGGAAACTTCAGGACAGTGACTAAGTCCCAAAGCAAAACTCTATAGCAGGTTAGAAGAACAGAATTAGGGAAGACTCCAGTAAAAAAAAAAAAAAAAAAAAAAAAAAAGATCTATCTATCTACCTATCTATAAGTACCTATCTATAAGATAGGTACCTATCTATAAGATAGGTAGATAGGAAGAAAGAAAGAAAGAAAGAAAGAAGGAAAGAAAGAAAGAAAGAAAAGAAAGAAAGAAAGGAAGGAAGGAAGAAAGAAAGAAAGATATGCCAAGGCTAATTGCTTAGGAACACCAATAAAATAAATAATGTACTACCCAGAAAAAAATGTAGAAACAAAGACACAAAATTACAAATACCAGAAGTGACACAGGAGGCTGAGATGCAGAGGATGGAGGTTCAAAGGCAGCCTGAGCAAAAAAGTCTGAGACATCATCCCCAAATAACCAAATGCCCCCAAAATGCCTCCCGACATTTTGCCTCCAGTCTTAGCTTTCATGCTAAAACCCAAGTGAGAACATATGGTCCTGAGTTCAAGCCCTTTTACACACACACACACACACACACACACACACACACACACAAAAGAAATGGCAGAGGGTTCATGTCTCATAGGCATTAAAATGATAATAAAGGGATATTATGAATAAATGTCCCCTTTATGCTAAAAGTTTTAGCTAATACAATAAGACAAGAAAAGGAAATTGAAGGTTTACAGATTGAAAATAAATCAAACTGCCTTTGTTTGCATATGCCATGAGCATTTATAGAAAATCGGAAAGAAATGACATAAAATTACCCTAGAATGAAAGACTATTTCTAATGTTTTAGCACAGAAGTTATAGGAAACAAAGTTAATATCCAAAAGGCAACATCTTTTCTTTGTAGCAGCAATGAATCACATGTTTCCCACATACTGTGTCCTGAACCCAAGCCACTAAATCAGACATTTAGTCCTCTTGCTTTTAATTTCTTTTTCAGATAGGGTTTTTCTTTAATTTCACCTTTACATAGTTTTGCAATGGAGCTGCTATATGCCAAAGTAGTTTTTAAATAGAATACATCCTGATCAGTGGTACACCTTTCAACATTCTCACCTCCTCTCTGGCCCACTTCTTCCTTTTTTTTTTTTTTTTTTCTAATTTTGTAGTATATACAATGAATTCTTGACTGCATTCTGGCCTCCCTTTTCCTTTTTCATTCATCTTGAGTTCTAAATTTTATGTGAAGAGGCAAAACTCTCAAATGAGCAAGTCAATATTGAAGGAAAAGAACAAAGGCTTTTGGGGGGGGTGGAATTACTTCAAGACTTAGTAAATTACAGTAATGAAGATACTCTGGGTGCCATGGTTTGGCTATGTTCCCTTGTTTTCTACTGGGAGCTTGGTCTCAAGTTACAGAAGGTAATTGGGTCATAAGCATGGTGCTCTTGTGAAAAGATTGATGTTACGACTGAGCCAATTGACACTTAAGTTCTTTCTTAGTTACACGCTTTTGCTTGCCTTTTCCCATTTAACTATCTGACTATGTAACCCAAAGGCACTCTCCAGGTACCATAGCTATGCCCCTAGACTTCCCTGCCTCCAGACTATGAGCTAAATCAATATTCTTTCTTTATAAAGTACTCAGTCTGTGGTATTCTCTTACAGTAAAAGAAAACTGACAATGAAATTGGGATGGGTAGAACACACAAATGCATCTAGGAAATAGAACAGAGAACCCCCAAATATAAATATTGTTATGAAACTTTTTCAAAAGAGCTGAAACAAAACAAAGGAGAAAAGTAAAGATAACAACTGTATCCACATGCAAAAATAATTTTTTATATCTAAAACCAGTTTACAATGGACCCAACTTCTTTTGTCTCCTACACTTGACCATGTCCCTCCGTTGGTTCTTGAATTCATTACATCTACTGTGCTTAGGCAGGTATTAGTGCATAGAACATCATTTTCATGATGGTGCTATGTTCCTTTTAGAAGCCAAAGGAATGTACATTTAAAGATAAGTGGAGGAATTTGTTATTGCTCATTGTATTGTGTGCAATTTTACTTTTCTACAAAATAAACATCCACATCCTAAAACCTGGAACTTTGAAAGATGACCTAAATGAAGATCTATTTTTTGTTGTATATGCAATGAAATTAAAAGTCTTGAGAGATCATTCTACATTACCCATGTATTGAAGTCACTACAAGCCAAGGAACACCTGGATTCTCCATCAGCTGCAAAATCAACGGAAGGATTCTTTCTTTCCTTGAATCCTGGTCATCAAAAGAAACACAGCACAGGCCACAGTTTGATTTTAGACTCTATCTTCTAGGCATGTGTGAGAATAAATTTGTATTGTTCTGAATTTCTGTTGTCCAAGTAGGTTGTAGTAATTTGCTATGGCAGCACTAGGTAGCTAATATATCCCTTAATCTTTCAAATTATTTGTAGAGACTATCCATTTTTACATACTAGGAAAGTTGTTTTTGTCTAATAACTAAAGGAATGATTGCCACAGGCTCTTTGGATGATGGAACATATTGAAAATTGTTTATAATGTTAGATACAAATCCCCCAAGCTCTGACAAAAATAGCCATCAAAGTATATGATTCTTCAAGAATACTCTTATTCTTCTATTCACAAATCCTTCTCGTGTACCATTTTCAAGCCTTAATTTTGTAGCCTTTTTATTTGTAAGATTTAATTGTAGAATGAAGCTTCAATGTGGTATTTACAACATTCAAATTCACTCCATCTATGTGATTCTTTCTTATCTACCTTCCCCTCTACATCCTGAGCTGCTTTAGCTGAGTTCTATTGTGTTAATTTCATGCACATATTATGTACTTCTTTTTTACATCATTGTAAAAGGGGGACTATCTGAGGGTCAACTGGCAGATGCGAAGAAGGAAAGGAGACAATGAAGGTGTGTGTGTGTGTGTGTGTGTGTGTGTGTGCACAGACACGCACGCGACAGTGTGCTCTTAATTAAGCTTTATATTGTAATTTCACATGCAATCCTGAGTTACTATAGATATACCACAGACATTTTACCTAGTTCTTTGTTAAAAGGTAATACACTAGTGCCATGTCATAATCAGGTTACCGAGAGATAAAAATCTACTGATAATATTCAAATTTCCTGTTTTCATTGTAACCATTTCTGCACAAGATTTTGGCTTATGTAATTCAGTCACCTATCTTGATATCTGAATCCACTAACACAATCAAAATAGTGAACTATTTTCTTACCACAAGAAAAATTCATGCTGTTTTTGTTCTCTTTCCCCACCCCCCACATCCACCTTCATTCCTTCTATGCTATTCTTGAGGATAAGGAATTAACAACTTTGAGGGCATTATGCTGAGAAAAAAGAGTCTATTTCTGAAGGTTACATATTGTTCAATGCCACTTAGATAAGATAATTGAAATGACAAGAATTACACAAATGGATAACAAGCCTCCTATTTTTCTGGTATCAAGGGAATATATAATCTCTTCAAAATGATACATATATTATAATTTTTCAGTGGTCATATATGACTAAAAAGTGTCTTGCATAGCATACAATACTTGAGATGATTTACTGTGTGCCTGACACAATTTCGATGCTAGAAGTATCCAGTCATTGCTTCAGCAAATGCCCAAAGACATCAAGTAGGAAGTTCTAATGAAGGAGCTGAAATCTTAACCATTTAGTGGGGAAAATTACTTGCTGTGTAAAGCTCTGACTGCTTTTCAAAACTATGAGTCTGGGAGGGAACTTGTGAGTTAACTTGTGACATGTGAGTTAAAGATTTGGGAGAGGAAGCCTCTGAGGTGTTAAAATAAGGGTACAAACCAGTGATGTGCATGACTTTGCTATGGATAACTTCAGTCATGCAGAGGTGACACTTCTAAGCTGAATGGAAGCAAGGGACAAGAAGTCACTTGGTGTAAATAAGCGATAACAACAAATCTCATTGTAAAATAAATCCCAAATGTCTTTGAAGAGTGGTAAAGGAAGAGTTGCTGAACAACAGGGAACTCCACTGACCAGCAGACATTTCACTGTTTGCGTCCAGGGAACCCAGATCCATTAGGGCAAGTGAATTCCATTTTATATACTAAACGTTTTGTTTAGTGGTGTTTAATATTAAGAGAAAAGCAAACAAATTAAAGAAAACCCTACCAGATGCCAGTGGCTCACACCTATAATACTAGCTACTCAGAAGACTGAGATCTGAGGATCAGAGAGAGAGAGAGAGAGAGAGAGAGAGGGAGGGAGGGAGGGAGGGAGGGAGGGAGAGGAAGGAAGGAAGGAAGGAAGGAAGGAAGGAAGGAAGGAAGGAAGGAAGGAAGGAAGGAAGGAAGGAAGGAGAGAGGGATGGAGGGAGGGAGGGAGGAAGGAAGGAAGGGAGCGAGGGAAGAATAAAAGGAAGGAAAGAGGGAGGAGGCAAAAAAGGAAGGGAAGGGAAGAGAAGAGAGAAAAGAAAACACTGAGGAAATTATTATAGGCTTGGAAAGACTAAGCAACTTGCCAGAAGTCACCTAGTAGCTAATCATAGAAGTAGCCAGGATTCAAATTCCTCTCTGGGACTCTAAATCTGACCCTCTCAGTCATCCTCAGTTCACACAAGGGGTTGGAGGGAGGGTGCATAGAGCCTGGCCTAGAAGGACTTTGGCCAAGAGGAGCAGGGGACAGTATGATTATCTTGGAATATGTACTATCAGAAAGTGTGATTTCTCATTCCTGGATTTTCACTGAAGTGAGAGCAATTTCCCTGGTTTTGACTTCATGAATATAGATAGAAATTTTTAATATTGAATCAACATCTACAAAATACCAGATGCTATGTTTGAACTGACCTCTGGGTAAATACACTACATTTTAAAATATGAACCATGCTTCAGCAAGGTGACAGTCCTTCTTCAGAAAATATTTCAAAATGAAACTGTGTAGAAAACTGAACAGCAAAGAACTCATAATGAATCTTTCATATTTAATCAAGGATGCAAGTTGTTCAAAATAGCTCAGAGGTGGTAGAGTGGAGGGAAGAAAGAAATCACAATAGGGACTGACTTAGAATTGGAAAAATAGTTAACAAAAACAAATCTGATGGACAGGGTGATTCCAGCTCCCTATGTAGGTCAAAGGTAAATCAAGGAAAGTCAGGGTTCAGAAGAAATACCAGCAGCATCTTTGTAACATTTGAAGGTCAATGGAATTTTAGGGGGTCCATTGTTTCCATCTAATACTTTGGGATGGGTCCCAAACAGGTCCATGCAGCAAGTTTTCTTCTTATGTTTGTTTGTTACTTGTGCATTTCTGAGACCTGTTGTGGCTGGCCACTGGGGATTTTAGTCCCTAGAGTGTTGCTGAACTCTGTGTAGTGACCATGGAAGTCACTGGAGAATAGCTCTTAGCACAATACTAATTTTTTTTTACTCATATTCTTACTGTCTTGCCTTCCAAAGTAAGCTATACATTTCCACTGAATGTAGGAGAGAAGTCCTTTTGTGTTTAGATGAATGGGCTCCAAGACTGGCTTCAAAGACTGGGCAAGGGTAGCCATTATTTGAATACAACGTGACTTATCACTTAATCAGAATGCTAGCACTTAAAGATACAAATGTTATGAAACACAGAATTTTCTTGCATGTAACTGTCAGAGTGGTAACCTGACAATAGGATCAAATGGTATGTCATCTGTCTCATAGTCAGTTGGACCACTCATCTTCCTTCTGTCTAATAGACTGGCCTTCTAGTGTGCTGAAACACAAAGGTGTGAAGCCTGTGAGCACTCCAGCTTCTTTATATTATTCGTCCTATAGGCAAAAAGAAATTGGAGATATATATTTGGAAATATATTTTTATAAAAATTCTGAGAAATGGTTTTTCACCCACAACTATACTGTTCTCTGGCCAGTATAAATACAAAAGCTGCAACGTTTACTTTTGTGTTCCTCACTCCAGCTATTACTATAATAGCCCTTTAACTATTATTATTATAGCCTAGTAACACCAGATTGTTTATCTATTTTATTTTTTGCCAGTCCTGGGGCTTGAATTCAGACCCTTGGCTCTGCCCTTGAGCCTTTCTATGCTAAAGGCTTGTATTCTACCACTTGAGCCACAGAGCCATTTCCAGCTTTTCCTGTTTATATAGTACTGAGGAATCAAACCCAGTGCTTCATGAGTGCTAGGCAAGCACTCTACCTCTAAGCCATATTCCCAGCCTACTAGATTGTTTTTAACATCCTGAACTCATAAAGTTCTCTGTAGTCTCAATTTCCCCTGCTTCTTGATAAATAAAATTAGGAAGTTATGTTTTTGCTCTCAGATATGAAATGATAGGAGCTCTAAAGAAGTAATTTACCAAAATTTAAAAGCATCAGCCACTGTTAAGAGTTATACTTTATTCAGTTATTCACATACAGCCCAGACCATGTTTCAGGAATGGTGCTGATCTCCTGGTTGTGCTATGAACTTTGGTGGTCTTCTTGTCCAGCAAAAAGTTGATTGTGCTCATTGTTTTAATTCCATTACCTATCAAAGAAGGCCCTAAATTAAACTGTATTGTCCATGGGAAATATGATATCATACAAGCTATGCTACCTGCAGGAAGAGTTTCAGGTATAAGGCTGTCAGAATAGTACAAATGTACTTTCCATGCAAGCCCAGTGAGTTATACAGCAAAAAGCTGTGTCATGGTCAGACTGACCTCAGTACTCAATTATGCTTCATAAATTCTTTCAGTAAAACACAGAGACTTCAGGAAGCATGTGCACAATAAACACTGAGGGTTTTATTTTTTGTTTGTTTGTTATTGCTTTGCTAGTTCTGTGGTTGGAACTCAGGGCCTCACACATGCTGGGCAATGTATTTACCCACTTCCCCAACCCACCATTGTGTTTTGTTTTGTTTACCATAATAAACAAAGTGCTCTTGTTCAGAGTTACCTACAGATAGCCCAACTTCATTACCTAGTACTTTATATTTTGAGCATGTAACTTAAATGTAGTTTTGGACTCTGGGTTTGTTAAAGTAATACAAAATAATATCTTATTAAGTTGTAAGTATTATGAGAGAACACTTGCATTAAGGGAGGGCCAAGAGGCACATGAAGGAACTTTTGCTTCCTCCCCAGTTAAGGACCACAAATTCCAGATTCCTTAACTATTATTTAGGTTGCAAATCATAGTTTTTGGTGTAAAGGTGAGATTTGGTAGAGCAGTTAATCGTTATTAATTATTCTATATGGATCTGAACTATGAATAATTGTGTTCTCAGGTTTTGTAGAGTAAGATTTGAATTAGTTTCCCAGTAAATCAACACAGTCTTAGAAAACTGTGCTAAGGCGGGAGAGGATTTAACGACTTCAGAGGTCAGGCATTAAAGGTTGTCAGAAGTGATTATAATGTCCAGGACATACAGGGTTTACGTGATTCGTTAGTTTTTAGGTGCCAGGAGACAATTTCCTAAGGTGGTATGTTGGTAGCCTGCTCTGACTGACGGGTTTCAAGTACTTGCTGGTCGTTTAAAATTTCTGCCTTTAAGGTGGGATTGTGTGAATGGGAGAGGAGGAAGCCGCGTCACCATTTTCCTTTCCCCCCACCCGTACCACTCTGCCACCCACTGCCAACGTGGCAGCTCCCACGTGGCAAGTCCAGAAACAGCTACGACAGGCGTGCGGCGTGGGCGGGGCGTGCGGTGTGGGCGTGGTCTGGGCGTATCTTCCCAGCCTCCCCTCAGCCCTCAGTCCGACCTCTTCCTTGCTTTCCCGCCTGCCGGCGCGTCCTCTCGGTCCTCCACCGCCAGGGGGCGGGCGCGGCTTCCCGGTGGCCGGGGCCCCATTGGTCGCGGCCGGGGAAGCGTGGGAGGAGGCCCGCAGGGCGAGGTGGCTTCCTCCAGGCCGGTGGCGGGGTGAAGGAAAGCCGCCGAGGCGTGAGCTTGAGGCAGCCGTGGCTCCCGTCGGCCTTCGGCAAGACTGAGGCGGAAAGGTGGGCGGGAGGCCGGTGGTGAGACGCGCGGGGAGAGCGGTGGCCGAAGGACGGGGAGGGCTGGAGGGAGGCAGAGGCACCCAGACACCCACCTTCCGCCTCAGCCCCGGGGCGCCCCGGGCTCCTCGAGCTCGCTAGCCCACGGCTGGCTCGGGGGCGCGTCCGCCGCTGCACCGGCACCGAGTTGACGGGAGCCTGGGTCCCCGGCGCCGCCCCAAGCATCCCGGGCCGACCGGCCTCGTGCCCCGGCTCCGCGGGGGGCGGGCGGGCGGTGGGCGCCGCGCTGCGCCGGGGTCCGCCTCGCTCCCGGGGCGGGCGACCTTTTTAAGCCTGGCCGCCGCAGAGCGGATCTGGGGCGGAATTCTTGTGGTCTGGGAGCGGGGTGAGGCGGGGATGCAAATGGGCGTTGGGTTTGGACAAGTCTGGACTCAACTTGTAAAGTTTGAGTATCTGCTGAAATGGAGGTACTTTAAATTCTTACAGTGTAGCTCTGGGTGGGCGGTGAATGTTCTGTTGATTCCTGCTTTTATTCCTTAATTTTCTGAATTTCTTAAGAAGTTTTGTTTTTGCTACCGTATCCACACCTCTGTTCAGTGTGTGTTGATCAGTGCCCATCTCCCTAACTTGTGTTGATTTGAAATAGGTATCTCCAGCTATGATTGTTTTTTTCTTGGGGGGGGGGGCGTCATTACCCTCCACTAAGTTATAGGACACCACTCTAAGTCACAGGGTCATAGGATCTGTTCTTAGTTTTGTGTTTTTTTTTTCTTTTGTAGACAGAATATATGGATATGTCACTACCACTTGCTTACTATATCCTAGACGCAGGCTTTCATGTTATATTGTTTCTCATAACACATTGAATGAGGCCTATCTACTTTTCCCATTTTACACTTGTAAATATGAACTCTCAGAGAAGGGAAGTGAAGATGAATGCAGGTCCCCAGACTCCCAAGGACTTGTGAACACCTTGCAGGACTAGTGATTCACAGTTAAAATTTTCCAGGATGATTTTGAGTGCAGTGCCTTCCAGAATTCAGAGTCCGTCATTTAACTAAGAAAATTGAATACCATTTAACAGGAAATGGACAGAATTGGCAAATCAGCATCCTGCTTTCTTGTACCCTTCTGGAGATTGCCAGTCTTGAGTGTTCTGTCGGCTTACTAGATAAAGTCCGTTGATTTAGTTTTATACAGGTATTATTAGGAGCTCTGTTTCATAGATTGTTACAATTTTCTCCTGAAACACAAGCATTTCTTGATGGGAAGAAATAAAAGGGGTAGAAAGGCAACAGGTAAGTTGCCTTGTGACAATAAAGTATCTTGATTGCTGGTGAATACAAGACCACCACTCAAAGCAACTGGTCAGGTCTCTTAGTCCAGAATCAAAGCGTGTCACACACACACAAGACCACATTTTGATTTTTTGTTCTTTCCTTAGTGGACTTGTTTGCTTTGAGAAAGTTATATGAACATCTCAAGCTATGAGTTCTTAGTAATTTTCATTAAAAAAAGGTGGGAGCTTCTTAAGGTGAGTGTTCTATCAGGTGTGCTAACTTAAGGATATTGTTTGTAACCTGTAGTTTGTTGTCATTAACTGGTCAGTAGAAATGAGTTCAGTTGTTGCAGTTAGTATGATTTCAGAAAACTTTATATTAGAAGCCTCTGTTCTTTGCTAACCTATCTTCGTGTGTGTGCGCGCTAGAAATAGCATACTAATACTAGTTTCATTCAGGGCTCTTAAGCAGTGGAAACCAATTTCTCCTTTTGTTCAGGTTTCACTGAGAGAATTGTGTGCACCAGGGTACACTTCAGTTTGCAGATTAAAGACCATGTAAGAGGTGGCTCTGTGGGAGAATTCTTAACATATATAGAATAGGAAACTGGTATAATGTAGTTATAGGTAATGAGGATAGTGCAAACTTGTACCTCTCATCTTTCCATAAAGTTTGTAAGATAGATACTACATTGTCCTCTTGTGTTCCTCGTATAATTAAAAATGTGTTTTTCTGTCATTAATCTTAATGTTTACTTCTGTCTTCCTCTCTGTCCATAGAACCACCCTTGCGCCAAAGGATTTAATGCAGGATTAGCAGTTTAGAAACAACTATAGAATTCTGAAAGAACAGGCAAAACCTGTCATTTTTTTGTAGGATTCTGTCATGTTTTCTGGTTTAGAGTATGTTTATGCTCTGGGCTCTGAGTTATAGGAATCTAAACACCATTTAATTTCTTAAACTGCTTTGTGGCTTTATAAGCAAAATTCTACTTTGGAAGAAAAAAAGAAGTACAAGAAAATAGTTGGATAATTTAAAACCTAATTTGTCTAACCATTGCACACAGTTGTTCTTCCCCATTCCTCAGCATATTGTCTCCAGACTTACCCAAGAGGGGACCTGGCCTAGGCAGGGTAATATCCATTGCTTGTTGAGAAAATACTTGTCATATGAATTTTCCTTTTTTGAGGGGGGCCTATGTTAGCATTTCCCTAGCCTCAGGTACTCAGCTCTAGATTTCTGT
This sequence comes from Perognathus longimembris pacificus, assembly GCF_023159225.1. Classification (NCBI taxonomy): domain Eukaryota; kingdom Metazoa; phylum Chordata; class Mammalia; order Rodentia; family Heteromyidae; genus Perognathus; species Perognathus longimembris. The sequence continues at coordinate 130,081,270 of NC_063162.1, read as the reverse complement.
TGTTTCCCTCTTTAAAATTTCAGTATATTTGAACTAGCTTGCTACAGTTCTGAAATTCTTAAATCTGAGCCTGAATGAGTATCACCTAGGGAGCTTGTTAACTTTGCTAGAATTTTCATTCCCACTCTTTTATGTCTCTTTCCCCAAGTCTAGGAATTTGTATTTTTAAAGAGCATCCTGGAAATTCTAATCTCAGTGATGTGGGCAGTTCTGTAGTTGGGCTTTTGGGAATCTCATGTGTTGTTTTCCTTGAATCTGGGAAGCCACCATTTTTGAAGTACACCATTAGTTTATATCTTACTGGGGAAATGTGGTTGAAGCCACACCTGTTTAGAGGTGTTGCTGGGGGAAGTAGTGTGCCCTTAATAATACACCAAGGTGGCTCCCATTAGTTTGTTAAAGGATTATTTTGAGAAACAAGATAGGAGATAATAAATTTTATCAGCATTTCTTCGGGGCTTAAAAAAAAAGCCGTAAAGCACTTCTCAAACAGTCTATACAGGATCCTCTCTGGACTTCTGGGTATAAATACTGTTCTGATGACCTGGTTTTAAGGTGCAGCTCAGGCACTCCTGTCTGGCCTCGTGACCTTCAGACTCATTTCTAGTCTTTGACACATTCTTCAGAGGTTTAGAAATCTTAGAGTCCATTGAAATGGTTCAGTTAAAACCACATTGTGACATCAGTTGACCCATCAAGTGAGGCATGATCATTGATTTCTGGTTTTCTTCTCACCTTTGTTCAGAGCATTGATAGCCATCATGGCCATCTAGCTGATCATCATACACATATAACCAGCTACACACTTTATATAGTAAATTATGTGAGAAGCCACATATTGGAAGATTGAATCTTGGAGGTTTTTGGTTTCTTTTTGCCAGTCCTGGGCCTTGGACTCAGGGCCTGAGCACCGTCACTGGCTTCCTTTTTGCTCAAGGCTAGCACTCTGCCACTTGAGCCACAGCGCCACTTCTGGCCGTTTTCTGTATATGTGGTGCTGGGGAATCGAACCCAGGGCCTCATGTATACCAGGCAAGCTCTCTTGCCACTAGGCCATATCCATATCCCCAGCCCCTTGGAGGTTTTTTTTTTTTTAGAGCATTAGCAGTCTGCAGGCAGCCAGTTATTACAAAGGCCTATGTTCCTCAAATACACTTAACACTATCAGGAAACAGGCCAGAGAAGGAAGAAAGAATAAAAATAGTACCACAAACCAATCCAGCTCCTTTGTAGAGCTGACTTGGGATACTATGGTGATGAGAGACCAGACAGGACACAGAACACACACATGGAAACATGTGACATGGCGTAATGTCGCCTGAGCTGGCCTGACCCTAAATAAGGTTAGGTCAGGGGCCTAGGTCACAGGAAGCTTCCAGGCCCAGGCACTTGGCTGACAGGTTCAGTAACCTATAGGCCAAGTGCCCACCTCTGTCTCTAGGGATTCAGGAACACCCATCACCCACCATCCTTCCTCAATAAGTAGTTTTAGGATGAAGTGGTAATAAGCACTAGTCTGTGTCAGAGTACACAAAAAGCAAAAGAAAAGAAAAGCTGTAGTGGCATTTGAGTGTCCTGGAAGAGTGTAGCTTAGCACAAATCTTTCCCCCTTGATGAAACTTCAGTGAGAAGCACCCCTAGCTGTTTGTGCTGCATTCTTCCATTGTGGAGAAAGTGGCTTACCTGTGTTACATTTCCCAGGAAGGAGAAGAACATGGGTGCATTTTTTTTAAAATCCCTTAAACTGTTTTTGGAAAACATGGTTAAATGATTGTCAATCATCTGGAATATTTTAGAAATTGTATATCTCACGATGGTGGGGCTGGTGGGGGGGGGGGGATCACTTCAGCCATTTCACATGGAGTGGAGAAGTTGTAATGTGAAATTTTTTGACCCGAGATGACTGGTATTGGGAGTGTGCCGCTCCAAGTGGCCTCTGTGTGTGAGTGTGGTATGTGAGGCCTGGCCATTTCTTTGGAGCAAAGTTGGTCTCACCTAGCCACTTCCTGGACTGAGTGGTGCACTTTTCCTAACCTGTTTAGAGATGGAGGGACAGTGGCTACAGTTGTTCATTTTATCTGAGCTGTGGCAGAGCAGAGAACAGGTTTCTGGTGGATTAGCAGATGAGACATTAGGTAAAACAATTCATGGTGCGCGCATTCTGTATATAGGAAAGTGGAATTTTCCCAGTGTAATCACAGTTTGCCTCGCATCTACTGTTGGTTAACAAGACTCTGGGGTGGGAGGGTTAAAAACACTTTCTGCTCATTTATACTTTTCCACAGTTTATTTTTAGTTGTGTTTCTGTGTCTTAGCCACATTTAGATGCATTAGTATTCTAGTGATTGGACTCAGGATCCTGTGCTAAGCAAAGTTTCTACCACATACGCCACATCCCCTTTTGTATAAAGTTTATTTTGAGATAAGTTCTCACACTTTCTGAGACTTAGACTTCAATGCTACCTCCTGTCACCATATATGTATATATATATATACACACATACACGTATACATGTATACACGCATATGCCCGTGTATACGTATACAGGGTTGTATACATGGGCATATGTGTGTATATATGTGTATGTGTGTGTATACCATGAACCTAGATATCAGTTGTTCACACCTGTATTCCTGACTACTAAGGAGGCTGAGATCTGAGGATTGAAGTTCAGAAGCCAGCACCCAGGCCAAAAAATAAATGAGACTCTGTCTCTTATACATGTGGTAGTGTGTACTTGTGGTAGTACAGTGCCAACTTGAGTGAAAAACAGGACAGCAATCAGACCTGAATTCAAGCCTGTCAGTACCAGAACAAAAACAACATCAAAAATAATATTACTTAAGAAGCTAAGGAAAGCCATAAGACATTGATTCAGGTAACTGTTACAGATCTAGGCATGACCAGGTATGGTGGTGCAAGCCTGAAATCCATGCACTAACCTTTCTACAAGAGCAGGCAGATGGTAAACTTAAGGTCAGCTTGAGCTACATAAGGTACTCAAACCCTCACCAAAACAATAAAAAATTTAAAAACCAGACACAGATTCTCCCTCTGTCTCTCAGTAGAACATTACACATCTGTTCCAAAAGGCTATTAGTGATTCTGTTGACCTATTACGTTTTTGGTCTGTTGCTTTTTATTCTTACCTTTCAGGGGCTCACTTTTCAGTATTTGGAATTTTTTCTTGCCTCTTTCCTCTTCCTTTAAAATAGTTTGTGATTGGCCAAATTTCCTCTTAGTCATTATTTCTTACTTGCATTTTAAAGCTGTACCACAGGTGTTTGTTCCCTTCACAGAAATTTCCCACCACTCTTCCTGTCTATTTCACATGAATGTACCTCTCTATCACAAATGGGCTCTTTTTAAGCATTTTAGCCATTTCCATGATTCTAGTGCCTCTTGTAGTTGGGAACTTTTTTTAAAGTTTTACTCTTAGCTTGTCCTCTTGCACTTTCAGTGCTCCAGGGATGATGTTTCTTTACCTTCTGTTCTTGAGGAGGGATGCATGAATCTTGATTCTCCATACAAACAGCCAGTATCTGTCTGTACATCCTTAACAGATACGTGTATAGAGGAATATGTTCCTTATAATAAACTGTACATTTCTACGGATATTCAATGTGTTATGTATAGTGTCATTATTACAAGGAGTTGCCTCACAGTCTGGAGGCTGAGAAATCAAGGAGCTGCTATCTGTGTTACAACCTTAGAGAGCTTGAAGGTGTAGTTCCTGGAATGCCTGAAGGCATTCTCCCAGCCAACTGGCAGACTGAATTCTCTGTTGTTGTGGTTGTTGTTATGGGAACCTTCCCTCCCCCCCCCCCCCACCAGGCACCACTGTTGTGCCTTTTATCCTCACACCTTGATCTATACAAAAGACTGACTTGCACATGTGTGGGGATTACTTCTCACAAGAAAACAATAAATCACTTCTGCAACCGGCTGAGTGCCCTCTAATCCAGTTCAACTCTAACACTACCTACCTAGAGTTAGCTAGCATCAAGTTCTGAGGGCCCTCAGTCTCAAGTGCCCCAGGTTCTTTTACCTGAGCTTCAGCCAACCTGGGTGTAGGATCTTTAAAGCCTTCTCCACTGGCTAGGATAATTTCAGTGGTTCACAGGCCGTGGAGACACATAAATTTCATGTGTTGTGACATCACAAAGGCACAGATGAAGAGATGCAAAGGGCCATGGGGGAGTGGGGAATGGAAGGGGGGAGTTTTACAGAGCTTCCTTCCTTGTCCTCTCCAGGAACCTCCGATCATCCAGCCCTTGTTCTTTGGTGTTTTTTATGGAGACTTCATTGTATAGGCATGATTCCAGTATCCACAACCCTGTGAAATTGTGACTGGACAGGAAGGGAATGATCTGAATGATACTAGAGCTAGTGGGCAAACTCAGCAATCTTGCTTGTCCTCTGTAGCATTCCTCCTGGTTATAGGTCAGGAGCCCTTGGGATGAGGAAGGTCTTATGCCTAATAAAGATTGCCAATCAAGATTGGCAAGTTTTTTTTGCAAATGAGTTTTAATGGCAAGCTTTAAGGCAGAAGAAAAAATTAAGCTTTCTGTGACTTGCACTGAGAATGAGGCTTTTTACATTTCATGAGATGCCTTGGGAAGGGAGTTGTCTGCCTAGAACCATGAGATTGTGTGTGTGTGTGTGTGTGTGTGTGTGTGTGTGTATTCGTGTATTCATTTACATCTTCCATGGATTGAGGAAGGCAATTCAGATGCTTATTATCCAGAAATACTCTTCCAGACCCACTGGAACAGTGTTTAAATATATGGTGGGCAACCTGTGGCCCAATCACATTAAATTTACCATCATGGGGCTTATAGGTGTTCATTTTGATGTGTGTGTGTGTGTGTGTGCGTGTGTGTGTGTTGAAAAGCCTCATCCATTTGACTTATTATCTAAATTTAGTCTGTTTTATTTTAAAGTTTTCATTTGGCCAACACAGAAGTTAAATGATAAGTTCTCCCTATTTGTGGATAAGTTCTCCCTATTTGTGGAGTATAACTTGTATACTCCATTTTCTTCTAGTTGAGGGTTTGCTTTTTTAATAACTATATCAATGAGTATTTCCTACATCTTCTTGTTTAATTTTTGTCTTGAGATTGGAGGGTTCAAATACACAAGCTTAGTTATTCTGACAGATTGTCAAACCTTTGGAGTGGCTAGGTATAATAGCAGAGACTTGCAATTCCCAGAACAATTTGCAAAAGCCAAAAGTGGCATCTTGTCAACACATCCCTTTAATATCAGTATGCCAGTGAGCAGCCGGGCTGAAAAAGAGGTGGATTTGTGGGTCTTCCCTCCCCTTCATGGGACCTTAGACAAATCCCTTGACCTCATCTATAATGCTGGCCCTAATACCCAATATACCTACAGGACTGGCGGGAAGATTACATAAATTAATCATGTATATGTGTGTGCATACGCCAGCATAGTTGGTTCTAACTGGTGAGACAGTTCTCTCCCAGCTAATTGTTGTCTGCTAATAGAGAATATATATTGATGTGATTTCAAATCTTTAAAAAAGGTGGAAGTACCCACCTGTTGTTTTTAATCTCCTGTTCCTTAAGTAAAATATATTTGGAGACCATTCTTTCTTATTCACAAGATAGCTCAGTTTGTGCCTGAATAGCAAAACTTAACTCACTTGCACCAAACTAGGTGGGCTACATGAAATGTTTAAGTTAGGAAACATTTACAAGGCTCTGGTTGAGGATCCCTCCTTCAGTCTTCTCTCCACATTGTTTACGCAGGGAAGTATTTCTTTGCACAGGGGCACCACGTTGACCCTCATTGCTGCTTTCTGGAACAATGTACTTAGGTGTTTGTTTGTTTTTTAATGTATTTTTTATCTGTTCTAATGTTCCTACCACAAATAATCTGATGTACCTAACTGGCTCCAATCTTAGTACAGCGTTCTGGTATTGGGCTTGTAATCAGGGCCTGGGCTCTGTCCTTAAGTGTTTTTGCTCAAGGTTGGCACCTTACCACTTGAACCACAGCTGCACCTCCAGCTTTCTGGTGATTAATTGGAGATAAGTCTCTCATGGACTTTCCTGCCCTGGTTGCCTTTGAAGCTTGATCCTCACAACTCAGACTTTAGAATAGCTGGGATAACAGTCATGGGACACTGGTACCCAATTAAGATTTTGAATTTTTAGCAAAAGGCCTCTACCTTGTTGCTATTAATATATTTATTTTCTCTGGATCTCTTCTATTTCCACTTGATAACATTTTAATTTCGAAATTACAAAATATTAATAATCTTAAGAAAGCTTAATGGGAGTCATACTTAGCCACACGATTCTGTTGGCTTACACTGTGGCTTTAGTAATGAGTATAGAAATAAACCTGTTGGGAGGTACAAAGCGGTGGCAGGTAGATGAGGTGCATTCTCATTAGTTAGTGGAGTCTGATGTAGATCCGCAGGTGGCTAGTGGCCAACTGCTTACCACATTTTCGAAGAAATTTTCCTAGGCCACACATAACACATGAAGTTATTGTAGAATATCAGCTGGGAGGAGAAACGTGTGTGTGGTAAAAACAGAGTTCAATTTCACTGGAAGTCAAAGGAGGATTTATAACCTGGTGGTGTTTTCATTTGAAAGCCAAGGATTTTTTATTCACTTCTTCTGCTTTTATGTGATGGTTTAGGGAGACTTGAGTATCTTATGTTTCCTTTCAGTATTTTCCTAGCCTGTGGCTAAGTAGTTTAAACACATATATAGCATTGACTTTTGCTATTATGTGAAAGATGCTCAGATAGCTATGAAAGGGAAATCAATCAATAAAGAGTGACTGTTAACTGTTGATTTTTTTTTTTAAATCCTTCAGGGTAGATTGTATAGTGGGGGAAAAAGAGCCAGTGCAGATTGTATAGAAGAAAAAGCCAGAATACAGGCACTGCACCTTTGAATGCTGTCGACCCCTCCCCTTTCCCCCTGCTTTTTTCCAGTGAAGAAGAAAACTGGGCATTTCACTTCCATTTTATTGTTCTTTGAAGGTAGACCATTGTTTTTGATTTGCAGCTTCTTTTTTTTTTTGCCAGTCCTGGGCCTTGGACTCAGGGCCTGAGCACTGTCCCTGGCTTCTTCCCGCTCAAGGCTAGCACTCTGCCGCTTGAGCTACAGCGCCGCTTCTGGCCGTTTTCTGTATATGTGGTGCTGGGGAATCGAACCTAGGGCCTTGTGTATCCGAGGCAGGCACTCTTGCCACTAGGCCATATCCCCAGCCCAATTTGCAGCTTCTTAAAACTTACTAGATTGGAAGTCAGCATTGAGACATAAATATCAAAATACAATTTAAAGTAGAGGGATAACATTCTTCTGATTAATGTAGCCATTAACACCTTGCTTTGAGTTCTGTTCCTGAGTTGATGTGGAAGATGTCCAGCTAACCCTGGATGTGGTGTTCTATCAAACTCATAAGCTTATACATTGTGTAATAAAAAGTCACTAATCTTAAATTATTTCTTAAGAAAGAAATGTTCCTACACACACAAGTGTTTTCCCCAATATTTTCCTTGTGTGATAAAATAATTTCAAAGAACAGTTTCTTTTTATCTTTGACATCAGTCAGTAAAGTTGCTGAAATATTTTTAAATTGCAGTTGTGTACTTGCGGAAATATTATTTTGTAAATGCACATTGAAAAATGTGAAGAGAAAACTGGTACAAAATAAGCCTATGAATGTTTGTTGTGGTGATGGCTGAATATGTCATAAAAGATGAAGTGGTGTTGCATAATTGCAAGAGCCTGCCAACCTAAAGTTTTGGGACCATTTCTAAAGATAATTCCTTCCATGACTAAATAAAGAGCTTTACTCACTAAGAACCTTCTCTCCTGTTACTATTATATTGAATGTCTCTGGATGGGAACTATTCAACTATATAATTCTGAGTGTCAAAAGTGCCTTATAAGATTTGTAATCACTGAGAGCAATCTGTGTGTCTTCCAGTCATAGGCTGGATAGCAGGTTTTCTCATTAGTTCACTTAGTTGGGAGCTGTGGGCACTGCAGAGTAAGATCCAGACTTTGTTTTGAGGTTTTGAGGCCTAGTGGAAGACAGGCCAGCGACGCTGGGTTTTGTTGTTGCTGTTAGTTTTTGAAATTAAATGCCATTGGCAAAATACTTAACAAATGTCATGACATTTGCTTAACTAATTTTACATATACACTCCAAATCCAATCTGATGTGGAATATTCATTCCAGAACTAACAGTGTTTGTCTTTTCTTTTGATTTTAGGAGCTTCTTTAATGAAAAGTGCCATAAACTAAGAAACCAAACATGAGGGTAGCAGGTAAGGTAGTTAATCCAGAAAAATAATTTTGCCTTTTATGTAACTTTTTTTTAATAACAATGAAAGGAGAAGCTAAATAGTAATTGTGTATTTTGAGATGGGGGTCTCATGTTGTCCAGGCAGGCCTCAAACTTTTGATCCTCCTTTCTCAGCCTCTTGAATAACTAGTATTACAGGTTTGTACTGTCATGCTCAGCTGAGTGGTTTTTGTGAGTTTGAATTATCTTTAAATGGCTGTATAAAGTGACTTCAGTTCAACATATCCATTTTCTAGTGCATTGCATTTTTGATCTGTGTCACCCCTTCCCTCATTTTCTCTTTATCTCTTCCAACCCCATCTATTCTCTCTAGCTTAGTGTTCCTTCATGTTGAATGCCAAACTAAAATAAAATACATTGACATTACTTAGCCTTATTTTTTGCCTTTTAAAATAGCAAACCATAAACTGGACATTTAATGGGTTTTATGTATATTTTTATAGTTGATAGCCAAATCTTTTGTTGAAATTACACTAAATACTTAAAATTATGGTTTTAATGTTTATTTCTCATACATTAAACTTGTTTGCCTAGTATAGGCAAAATAGCCACATGACAAATGATTTTGACAATATGTGGGACCTGATGTTTGTTTTATTAAGTCTTAGACTATTGAGACAACTAGGCTCTAAATTTTAAAAGTTGAAATCTCTCCTACGTGAAGTTAAAACTAATGTGCATATGTCACAGAATTTAATGAAAATAATTAAATCTTCATGGGAAAGTGAGGTGTACTTAAGAAACTGAAAAATATCACTAAGTATTTGTAGACTTCAATCACTGTATAAGAACAGGTTGATAAATACCTGGATGGCCTCTTTCTACCTGAAAGCAAAAGTAAACTGGCTTTCCCCAAACAACCTAGCTCCTGCTAAAACCCTAGTGGTGCACATTTTTACCAAGGAATTTCTATTGTGTGCCCAGAATGGAAGCTAGCTAGTAATTTCTCAAAATCAGTGTAATTAGTCTTTCTTTTAATTATCACCGTCTTGGGAAGCAAACTAAATATTTTTCTACAGAGACATCTCTTAGAATTGCCTAAAATAAAGGCTGGTAAGCAGATATGTGTTCATACTTGGGTGTGATTGTATAGCATGAGGCATAGTAGATCAGAGTTATTAAACCACAATGAACATGGATAGAAGTATTTTTGTAGGAATTTGAAAAACTGCATGTCTGCAAGGAAATTATATAACATCCCTTTTTTTTTAAGTAGTTACATAATTGTTGAAGGAAAATATTACCACAAACCAAGCAAGAGCATCTGTGGTTAAAAAAAACAAAAAACTATTGCAGTGTCATTTTTTTCCATTTGAATATAGCGAGGACTGTGATTCTGTGTCTCCAGATGATTTGAAAATATGTTGCCTAATTATGCTTAGCAGCTTGAATTAAAGCAATATTCTTTTCATAATTTTGAATTCATTCTAGTTGAAATTGACTGTCATTTAGTCCATTTTTCTGACTCAGACAATTAATACCCAAGGTAATTGATGAGTAATTATTCACAGAGTGCTAATTTTATGTTTGGCACTGTTCCTAGCATAGGTCTTAGGGGAGTTGCTCTTAGTGAACAAGTAAGAAAGATTAGCTATTACTTTTAACTAATTACTCTCTTCTGTGTTTAAAAGAAGTCTGGTTGCTTGAATACTCATATAGCCATCATACTTACACCTCAAGTTTATGCTTTTTGGCTTATGAAAAACATAAATACAATCAAAGTAGTACAGACCTTGGCTAGAAGGAAGGGAGAATCTCATGGAAAGTTAAGAACGAGTATCATCTTTTTAATTCTTGAACTAGATAGGCAGGCCAGTTCTAGAGACCTTTTGTAATAGAAGTTTCAGAATTGTTAACAATATGGAGACCAACACTGAATGTAGAGTTTCTCTGCCAACTGTGTCTTTCTTTTAGAGCTTTTCCTTTCTTGTTAGTTTTCTAGTCAGTATAAGTGACTTGATAATGGCCTCTGACTGACTGGTTCTATGAACCAGTGATTTAAAATTTTAGCTTCACTTTCCTCATTTTTTCAAATGAAAATAGTATAAAGTTGGTGCAGATGGGATTGTAGTTATAAAGCATTTAGCTCTGCTGGCTTTCAGAAAATAGTATGTGTGTGTGTGTTACAAACATACATAAATACATCCACAGCTTTTTTAGTGAAGGCTTAAGTTTAGCTTTGTGTAAAATTTAGTCTAGAACCATCAGGTTGCTTTAGTATTTCAGTTTTACTGCGTTTCATAAGGTAAACATGAAAAGGTTATCTCTGATTGTATGTACTCATGATTGCTAGAAAAGTAAGGGACAGTCTTCAAGTGAGTGGGCTCAATCTTAAATGATCAAAAGAATATTCCTACCTATTATCATTTATATGTTTAACAAACAGTTGTTCAGATTATTACTATGTGTGAGCCTCTTAGCTAGAACCTGAAGGGCCTACTGGAATTTTCCTGTCTTGGGTACTAAACTCATAGACATATGATAGGCATAGGAATTGCTCTTAAAACAGAAAGCAGACTGGGAATGGGGAAGAAATTAATTAGGAAGTGGAGGAGAGAGGCAGAAATGGATTCGTAGTAATACTTCTTCCTTGCCACGTCCTTGTTATATTGATGGAATGTTTCTCTTTTTCTTTTTTATTAATCCCCAGCCCCTTCCTGTGCTGTCATCAATAGTGTGTCAAAATAGCAATGAGTAGGTTATGTCTTCTGAGAGTCCTCAGCTTTTGTAAGCATCACCAGCTCCTTCTAAAGATCCTCTTCCCTTTGAAGATGAAGTCTGTTCTCTCTAGGTTTTTGAAATTAGAACAAACATTTTTTTTTATTCCTCCTTGCCTAATAAAGTGAGCCTGATATTCTTTTTTTGAAGACTCTATAATTTGGTTTTAGGGAGGAATACTATACAAACCACCAGACTTCATTAGAGTACCTGGATTCTGGAGTCTGTGCTACTGCTAATTTATCTGTAATGTTTGGCCACTATCTCACCACTGAGTAAAGATAGTGAGGTAACTGCTGACTCTTTCTCTTTTATGTCAACACAAATTAACCGCAAGCCATTAGTAGGAAAGGAGATAGAGCTTGTATAAATAGACACATTTTATATTTTTCCCAAATGTGATAACACATCTTGGAAGTTCAAAGGATAAGAGAACAGCACTTCTTTGCTATTGTTTTCCAATCTTGTATTTTATTTTATTTTTTCTAGATCAGTTAGTTGTGGAGAAAAAGATGAAATAATTCATATTGAGCAGTAATGTCAATAATCTTGATATATAAGACAAACGTAACTGAAGATATGAAAGAATAAGAATATAATACTATATAAGAACACATTAGAAAATTCAGTCATAATGTGCAATACATATCCCATGAAAAATATTGAGGGCAGTAGCTGGCTTGGGAGGGATGAGGAGGAATGATGGGAGCATTGAACTTCAATCCGTTATATTATAAACTGATTTGTTAAATGGTAACTTCTTTTGTACAACAACTAAAAGATGATAAAAATGTAACAAAAAAATTAAAATCTGTAAAAGTAAGCTTTAAAAAAACCCCGAGGACTCTGACCTGTAGAGCTTACCCTGTGTTATGAAATATATGTGACAGATGCCAAATTATATCCTTCAGAACAGGAGGCCTGTTTTAAATAGAAAATAACTATTGTTTTTGTTGTTTACTGTTTTGTGAGGGATTAAGTAGTTCCAGCAGATGGTGATAGGACAATAAGCCTCTTAGGTTTCATTTAAGAATTTGAATTGCTGTATTTCCTGGTCTTGATACCTCCATAAGGTCCAGTGTTTTCATCACATCCATGATGAAACTTCTCCTTCATTAGCTCAGACACCATGGTATAATCAGCCAGTGGCTGATGGACTAATATTAGGTGATTATTTTGAATGTTAAGCTAGAAAGATATCACCAGCAGACTTGGGTTGGATTGCTTAGTTACCATGAGGATCAGGAAAAGCCCTCTTGATGGGTCATTGGTTCAGTTTTTGTTGTAAGCCAAATTAAGATCCAGTAAATAAAAAGTAGAAAAAAAATTATTTTGGAAACTTAACCTTTATATTTAAAGCAAAAGTTCTATAGGCTCATAAACTCTTGCTGAATTATTTCTTCCTTTTACCTAGGAGCTGCAAAGTTGGTGGTTGCTGTAGCAGTATTTTTGCTTACATTTTATGTCATTTCTCAAGTATTTGAAATAAAAATGGATGCAAGTTTAGGGAATCTATTTGGTAAGTTCTATGTTTTTCCCCTTCTTAGAGCTTAATTCTAATGTGGCTGTTTATTTTTTTTCCAGTTCTCACCATTTATATACTTCTGCTTAGTTGTTTAGAAAAAGAATTATTGTATCAATAAATGTGGTTCATTAGAATACAATAAAATGTATAATAAGTATTAGAATTAAGGCAGTATAAAACAAAGAACCCTTTATTTACCATTTCAAACATTTATTGATTCTGTTTTGTACATGTTGGGCAACATTCTAAAAGTTAAAGCATAGCTCCCTTAATTTTAAATTGCTTCTCTCTTTGTACCCACATCTAACCCTTAGTTTTCAGGAAGTCATAATGATGAATTTTAATAACGATCATCTCCATTCATATTTTCTTTCTGTGAATTCTCCTTTTTACCCACTCCTATAGTATTTCTTTATTATAAATATACCAATATAAGGTACTTTAACTTGGGAATTTTTTTTAATTGATGTACAGAGAGGTTACAGTTTCATACGTTAGGCATTGGATACATTTCTTGTACTGTTTGTTACCTCCTCCCTCATTCCCCACTTCTCCCTCCCCCTTTCTCCTCCCATGAGTTGTTCAGTTGGATTACACCAAACAGTTTTGCAAGTATTGCTTTTGTAGTCATTTGTCTTTTTATCCGGTGTCTCTCGATTTTGGTATTCCCTTTCACTTTCCTAGTTCTAATACCACTATACACAGTTCCCAGTGTACTCAGATAAGATACAGTGATAGTGCAGGTACAACCACAGGAAGGAGATATAAGACGATCATCAACAATAGAAGCTAGGGTTACACATGGCATGTTGAAAGTAATTACAACAGTGATATAGCACTCGTTTCCATAACATGGAGTTCATTTCACTTAGCATCATCTTATGTGTTCATAAGGGCTCTTGTGATCCTCTGCTATGACTAGCCAAAACCTGTGCTAATTATTCCCTATGAGGGAGACCATAGAGTCCATGTTTCTTTGGGTCTGGCTCACTTCACTTAGTATAATTTTTTCCAAGTCCTTCCATTTCCTTACGAATGGGGCAATTTCATTCTTTCTGATAGAGGCATAAAATTTCCATTGTGTATATGTACCACATTTTCCTGCTCCATTCGTCTACTGAGGGGCATCTGGGTTGGTTCCAGATTCTCGCTATGACAAATTGTGCTGCAATGAACATAGTTGTGCTGGTGGCTTTAGTGTGTTCTTGTTTGTGGTTTTTTGGGTAGATGCCCAAAAGTGGGGCTGCTGGGTCATAGGGGAGCTCTCTGTGTAGCCTTCTGAGGAATCTCCATACTGCTTTCCAGAGTGGCTGAACCAGTAGGGTTCCCTTTTAGCCACATCCCCTCCAACATTTGTCGTTGTTAGTTTTCTTAATATAGGACATTCTTACTGGGGTGAGATGGAATCTCAATGTTGTTTTGATTTACATTTCTTTTATGGCCAGTGATGTAGAGCACTTTTTCATATGTCTCTTGACATTCTCATTTCCTCATCAGACAAGTCTCTTTTTAAGTCTTTAGCCCATTTATTGAAGGGGCTATTGGTTCTTTGCGGTTTTGTTTTGGAGGAATTTAATATTTTTAGTTCTGCATATATTTTAGATATAAGGCCTGTGTCCATTGTGTGGCCGGTAAAGATCTTCTCCCAGTCTGTGGGCTTTCTGTTTATCTTGCGAACTATGTCCTTTGCCATGCAGAAGCTCTGCAGTTTGATGCAGTTCCATTTGTCCATCCTTTCTTTGATTTGTAGCCTTTCTGGGTCTTTGTTAAGGAAGTTTCATCCTGTGCCAAGGAGCCCAAGTGTTTCTCCTACTCCTTCTTTTAGTGTTTTCAGGGTATCTGTTTTAATTTCGAGGTCTTTGATCCATTTGGAATTGATTTTGGTGCAGGGTGATATATAAGGATCTAGTTTTAGTTTGTTGCATGTGTTGAACCAGTTTTTCCAGCACCATTTGTTAAAGAGGCTATCTTTCTTCCATCCTTTTTTTTTTCTTAGCTCCTTTATCAAAGATTAAGTAGGCATAGTTCTGTGGGTTCATTTCTGGGTCTTCAATTCTGTTCCATTGGTCTTCAGGCCTGTTCCATGCCAATACCAAGCTGTTTTTATTACTATAGCTTTATAATACAGCTTGAAGTTTGGTATTATAATTCCTCCAGCACTGTTCTTTCTGCTTAGGATTTTTTTTTGCTATTCTGGATCTTTTATTGTTCCATATGAATTTCTGGATTGCTTCCTCTATTTCATTAAAAAATGGTGTTGGGATATTAATGGGTATTGCATTGAATTTGTAGATAGCCTTTGGCAATATTGCCATTTTGATTATATTAATTCTCCCAATCCAGGAGCATGGGAGGTTTTTCCATTTCCTTAGTTCTGCCTTAATTTTGTTTTTCATGGTTTTAAAGTTCTCATCATAGAGGTCTTTCACTTCTTTGGTTAAGGTTATTCCTAGGTATTTTATGTTTTGGGGGGCTATTGCAAAAGGAGTTGCTTTCCTAATTTCAGCCTCGGTGGTTGGGTCATTAGCATATAGAAAGGCCATTGATTTTTGAGGGTTTATTTTATATGCTGCAACTTTGCCAAAGTTTTGGTTCAGCGCTAGTAGCTTGGGAATAGAGTCTATGGGGTTCTTTAGGTATAGGATCATGTCATCTGCGAGGAGAGAAAGTTTAACTTCATCTTTTCCTATTTGGATCCCCTTTATATTTTCTTCTCGCCTAATTGCTCTGGCTAGGAATTCTAGTACTGTGTTGTAGAAACTTGGGAATTTTTAATAGATTTTTTGTTGTTATTGTCTTTGGCAAGGATCAACCTAGGCCTTCATTACATGAAGTTACAGAAGCTATTAATAGTCTTCTTCCATCCTTGTAGTAACATGGAGTAAGCTTTAGTTGCAATGTCAAGACATGAAAATGAGACTGAAACACAGGAACAGCATTTTGAACAGGCAAAATCAAATGAAATAACTTTGAGGTCTATGCACTGAGTTTTTTTAATTCCATTTGAGAATGTCTAGAAGGGATCTCCAAGACTTAATTTGTTTCCTGCATATACCCCAAGGCCATTACACAGCACATCTGAAACTTTCATAGACTGCAGGGATTTTTGGCAAGTGCAGGGTCTTCCCATGTCTGGGATGTAGCCTGAGAGCCTGCATTTCTAAAGAGCTCCCCGGGTGAGCTGGACCACGCTGTTCCTGACTGTATGCTGAGCACTGAGCCTGTAGATCTCCGTGTGCAGTCTTCACAATTGGTAGAAGCATTTTCAGGTGTATTTTCTAATGCTAACTATTTACAGGTGCTTCTTTGTATTACAATGAATCTGCCTTTTGTGCTCTGGAGCAGTTTCATCCCATTGATCTTGTTTCTGCCTACTGGAGCTTTCTTCTGCACCGGTGCCCTTCTCAGATAATTAAGTTGTACTCCTAGTTCTTCTGGACTCCTTGCAAGTCTCCATTTTTTTTCAAAGTCCTTCTATGTCATTTCTCTTGATGTATTGATCACTTTGCTCCAGAACATATTTTTCAGCACGCCTCATAAAATGAAACATGCAGGATTCGGGTTAAAGCGGTTATTTCCGTGTGCAGTGAGACATGATTTGACTTGTTGTCGTCTGAGAACTTGTATTATACTTACTGGGCAGCCTGCTGGCCTCAGAGAATACAGCTAGTTTCTCAGTGAACAATGGGACAAACTACTCAGAATGCATTAAGGGCTTACTCCATATTACCCCAGAAGCAAGTATGTAGCTGATTCCTCTAAGATTATGGGATGGCAAACAAGTTGCATGCTTTTTTTTTTTCTTTTAAAGTAATGCACTCATTTGAATGTAGGGCTTGAGGGAAATTTTGCGAGTAGCAAATCAATAAAGAAGAGATTGAACAGCCAAGAAGAAAATGAATCCTTCAGAGAAGGGAGGCAGTGTGGCCACTGATACAAATAGCAGAGTTATTTGGGGAAAAGCCTGCTTTCAGAAAGGGGTGAAGAGGAGACAGAGTAAAGCCAGTGTGGCACTCTCTATTCACTCTAGCTGGTGGAGATTCCTGCAATAATCTGCCTGTGTCTGTGCCCTCCCTTTGTCTCTGTCTCCTCAGCATGGGGCTTCATCTCTAGTCCAAAGTGTTTTTATAAATGCTACATACCGACCCTACATCTCTTTTTCATTTTTACTATCTTCTTGATTCCCCACTATAAGAGCCATTTTCTGTAAACTCGTGAACCTTTCATATTTGTGGGTCCTGGAGAATGACACTGATTCTACCTGCCCTTCTGACATGGTCTCCCCACCACCCTACCACATATTACACTGGCCATGTCACACAGGCCCCCTGTCCTTTCATACCTGCTGATGCTGATCTGGCACCACCCATGCTGTCTGCTTTCCATGGTGCTGCCTTAGGATCCTCTCACTATTGCTCCTATTGTTGAACTGTTTGCTCTAATTACAAAGCATCTGTATCAGGGATTTTATTCTACCTTACAATATAGACTCTTTCTTTCAATCTTGCTTTTTTTTTCATGTGTCTACCTCCTTAACATCAGAGAATGGATCTTCAAAGGCAGTAGTGTCATATTTCTTTACCCAACAACATCTTGTGCTACTCTCCTTGGATACTAGGTTCTGCATGAGTGAAAGTAAATGTGGATGATTGATGGGCTGGATTCTTTTTTTTTTTTTTTTCTTTTGCCAGTCCTGGGCCTTGGACTCAGGGCCTGAGCACTGTCCCTAGCTTCTTTTTGCTCAAAGCTAGCACTCTGCCACTTGAGCCACAGCGCCACTTCTGGCCATTTTCTATATATATGTGGTGCTGGGGAATCGAACCCAGGGCTTCATGTATATGAGACAAGCACTCTTGCCACTAGGCCATATTCCCAGCCCCTAGGCTGGATTCTTATGTGGGAAGGAACAGCATTTCCAAAGTGAGATTCATATAGCGTTGTATTATTTGGAAATAACTGAGGTCAGTTATCAACTAGTATCGTGTACTTTAGAATAGTTGTCTCCTAACTTTCATTTTGATGTTTCCCATTGTTAAGAACCTACAAGCTTTTACTGTGTGCTTTGTAACTACCATGGTGTAGGCACTATTAGGAAAGATGTTTAGTTTGTTGTTATAACTAAAATGGTATTCTGCATCTACAAAGCTTTATTGGATTCCTATCTCTTGTTGAAAAATTAATCTTAATTTTTAATGTTCATTCCAGACTACCTTAGTTACCTTGGCCATTTGTTTAGCATCTTAGTTTGGTAAAAGGTATTTTATTTTTCTTTTTTCCTCTTAATTAATTAATTTATTTATTGTCAAAGTGAGTAAAAGATATTCTGTTTGTGTAATCCCAGGTTCTGTGTATAGCTGGCCACTATACTGCTCTTCTTGAATCTTCACCAGGGTCCCATAGAGAACTTGTCACTTAGTCCCACTCTGTCTCAATTATAAAGATCTTGGGTGCAGAGAAGGTTTTTTTTTGTTCAGTGGCTCTTGTGATTGAGTACATGAATACTGTTACAGTCAGATACCTGATCAATCCTTGACGCCATGTCCTCCATCATTCCTCTGTCTTGTCCATTCCTCAGTTTTATACATACTGTGTTTTGAGTTGCTTTTTCCAACCAAGTTACTACCTTTTATATTTCCCCCCCAACAAACTTCCCATTTTATGTGGATGACTTTAGTATTTTTCTCGACTTGCTATCTGTAGTCTTCACTCCTCTGGTGAGGAGGGTTATCAATAGGCCCTGTCCTGGCCTCTGACTCCTGCCAAGACTCACAGTTTTTCTGTATGGGATCACAAGACCTCAGACATTCTCATTTTGAAAGATGGTAAAATGTGAGGTTGGAGGTTACATTCAAGATGACCTTAAATGCTGACTCTTACCAATTATTAATTTTATTTTATTTTATTTTATTTTATTTTTGCCAGTCCTGGGCCTTGGACTCAGGGCCTGAGCACTGTCCCTGGCTTCTCTTTGCTCAAGGCCACCACTCTGCCACTTGAGCCACAGCGCCACTTCTGGCCGTTTTCTATATATGTGGTGCTGTGGAATTGAACCCCGGGGTTTCATGTTATACGAGGCAAGCACTCTTGCCACTAGGCCATATTCCCAGCCCCACCAATTATTAATTATGACCTGGAACAAATCAAACCAGTAAACCTCAGTGTCTTCAGTTTCCTTGTCTCAGAAAGTCATGGTACCCAAGTCACTAACACATAAAGTATTTGGCAGAGTGCCCATCCAGTGTGAGTAAAGCATCCTCATGAGCCCGTTCACATCTCTGTCTTGGTGTGTGATGATACAGTTGTTCAGGACACAGTGATGTTGAGCATTTTGAATCTTTGGTCTGCAGCCTGATTGTGCTCTAGACTTTAGTTTGTCATTTATGGAACAAAGAGTCTTGGGACAGATCTCTGGAATTGATTTTTTTCCCCCTTTTACAGTGTAATCAAGGAAAAATTGATATAATTCAGATAATGAAGTCCAGTAATTCTAATCACCTGAATTACAAATTTTCCCTTTTTTCCTTTTTTTCCCCCTTCAAATCTCCATTCTTATCCATGAGTGTTTTAGTACTAACGCTAGAGTATGGATGAAGTTTGTTTTCTGCTTTATCTCATACATTTAACCTTTTTCTGCATTATTATATTACCTCTAAGACTTTAATGATGTGTAATATTCATCTGACTGCTCTGTGAAGTAAATGAGGCTTCATTTGGCCATTTTCTTTTTAAACATTTAGACACTATCTGTCTTTCAGCTTGCTAACCAGTTTGAATATTGAATTTACAGGAAATTCACAGTTACCAAAAATAGTACTAAAGTTAAAAAACGAAGTGACTATTTATAGTCATATAGCTAGCTAACATTTATCACACTGCATACTTACTAGCCAAATCAGGAAATCGCTGTTCACAAAACGTTGATGATGTAAGTATTATTTCCTGAATGAGATCAGATATTGTTGTGTTAGAAAACTCTTAAGTGTGATTGTAATTAGTGACTAGGTTATAATCTCCTGCAATTGGTGAGACTTCACCTTCTGGCCTCTGTGACCTGGAGAATTATAACACTCACTTAGTATTTAGACCTTAACTATTTTTAGTATACCCAGTACATTTCTGTTTTGGAGAAGTTAAAGCTGTACTCCATTCACTAGCGTCTTCTTTTCCATCCCCAAACTGATCACCTAATCACCAAGAACAGTTTCTGTATAACTGCATGTTTATACATATGGAAACCACCATCATCAGTAACAACTTATGAACACCATAAATACTCACTGAATACATATTTATAGTCATGTAAAGGTAACTTTAAAGAATAATTTTATGATTGAGATTTAAAGTTGCAATAACTAAACAAAGCAAAGGTAAAGTATCAGTTCAGAAAACCCACTTTGCTCCTGTGTTTCCTTTACATATTTGTTTGTAATAAACTATAGGCTGTAAAGTTACTCTTAAGTTATTCTTTCTCTGATATGATGTTTGTATTTTATTTATTGTACACTAAGAAGTCATTCAAACATATTTTATAGGCCTTTTTGAATCTCAAAAGATAATTAAAAAGTAGATTATTTGCCAGTATGCTCATTCTTTCTAACATGGGTACATTTTTCTTTTCTTAGCAAGGTCAGCGCTGGACACAGCTGCTCGTTGTAAGTATTCCATCTCAATATCCTACAAATGGTTTGTTCTGTCCTGCTGTCAGCCTATGAGATCCTGTATTTAAGCAGTAAAGACAGTTGAGTATGAGTAAAACCTGATTTAGAAATTACATTTTAGATTTACATGGAGGCTATTTGATTGGACAGCCAACTATTCTTGCCACTGCCTCAGAAAGTTCTATTATTTTAAATTCTGACAGTAGTGGAGAATAAAAGAATTCTTAGTTAGAACTGTCTGTGGGCAGATAGTGAGGTCTTAGGGTGTTTTTGTTGTGGTTGGTTGGTTTTTTTTTAGTGATCTTGGAGCTAACTAGAGCTAACTAGTTGGTGCTTAGCTATGGATTGGAAATGTAACCACTCAAAACCTCTGATATCCTAAAATCTAAAGCTACACTCAAGAATAATTGGATAAGATATACTTAAGATTGCCAAGGTTACATGACTTGATCTGTTGATGTCAGTTGTTAATTCATTCCCCAAGAGGTTCTGGGTTTTGCTCTTGTGTCCTTGTTGTTTTGAGGTTCTTTGAAACCCTCAGGAAAAATTCTCTAGCATGTGTCTAAAAATGTATGTTTTCTCTAATGTCCTTTTGTGCTTTGAACTACAAAACAAATTGATTATAATCTCTTAAATTGCGGTCTAAAAACACAAATCTCATCTGCTCTCCCCGAAGCTACAAAGCCTCCCAGATATAAATGTGGGATCTCCAAAGCTTGCCCTGAGAAGCATTTCGCCTTTAAAATGGCAAGTGGTGCAGCCAATGTGGTAGGACCCAAGATCTGCTTGGAAGATAATGTGTAAGTATTGGTTGGTTTGGAACCCTGAGGTATACTGTTAAATTACAGCTAGTAGAACCTGAGAGCAGTGATTTCTATTATCACTCTATGCTTTTTCCCCATTTATTTAAGGAGGCTTTATGTTATCCAATTTTTCAGAGAGTGGCTAAGCATACAGTCAGTCTAGCTTCACATAAAGATACTTGCTTCTAGTGAATTATGTAGATGTGACTGTTCCATTTGGAAGTCATTAGACTCAAGTAGCTCTTTTGATTCTGAATTATGAAAGAGAAAGTTCAATTCATTTAACTTGATTAAAATTAGGAGCTCAGTTCACCAGGTGCTGATGGCTCATGCCTGTAATCCTAGCTATTCAGGAGGTTGAGATCTGATTATTGAGTTCAAAGGTAGCCCAGACAGGAAAGTCCTTGAGACTCTTATCTCCAGTTAACCACCAGAAAACCAGAATGAAGCCGTGGCTCAAAGTGATAGAGCACTAGTCTTGAGTACAAATGCTCAGACAATGCCCAGTCCCTGAGTTCAACCCTACAATGGACAAAATAATAATAAATTAAAGGCTCAGTTTTTCAGCTACTGTTGGCACTGTTTGTGCACTTAATGGCCTGTGAATTGGAGAGGCCAGAGAGAGAATACATTTGTGTCAAGACAGTTGCTGGTAGCTTTTGCCCTGGAAAATGAGCCTTTTGCCTTGTAAACCATCCTCTTCCATTTTCCATATTTGAGTATAGTTTACTCAGTGTGAAATGGACCCCTGATGATGGCAGGACCATTGTCTTATAACATGCTGGCCTGGAATCAGGTTGGGTGGTTTCTCTGCAGTGTGGATTGCAGGTTTTATAGTAACCTACCTCCATACCAAGTTTCACTTGTAATTAAGTTATTGCCTCTGAAATTGCAAACAACACTTTCCATTGTCTATTTTTACTCTTCCTGAAAAAGTAAATGCATGAATTCACCTAGCTTCGTGTAAAATAATAAATTTGGCATTTAATTATGTAAAACAAAGAGTAAGGCAAAAAGAACAGATACAGAGAAGAAACTTGACAGATATCCAGGGCTGTGTGTGTCTTTAACATAGAAGCTTTTACATTTTTATCCAGCCCCTTTTGCAGTATGTTAGCTATCAAAGACTACTTAACCTTGTAAGACAACACTTTTCTTGCAGAACTCTTGATCCTTATCTTCCCTCATGCTAATTCCTTCCATATTAATCTATTGTCTTCTGATTCTTCCTTGTACTAGTCCTGTTTTACTGGTATGTAACAAAGCCCAAGGCTTTAGAACTTGTTAGTTTTTAGAAACACTCTCCTCTATTTTCACCTTGATTGACTTCAGAGACCCCAAGTTTGACTCTAAATTAAAAGGACCAGGACCATATTTCTGTGTCACACTTTGCCCACACACTGTCTTCAGACCTATTCTGTCCCCTTGAAACGTGTACATTTAATGCAAAAAAGAAAACAAGCTTTTTCATTGGCAGGCTTTGTTCCTACAGATTATATGGGTCAGAAAGAAAAAAGAAAAAGCAGCCAGACAGCAGGACCTGGTATAAATAATACTGGGCTGGAAGCCAGAGGATTTGGTCCTGGCATAGTGAGCATGCCATGTAGAATTGGTAATATATTTCAGCTTCTTTAGACATAAAATTGAGGCTGTCCACCAATCTAGCTGCATTTCGAACATCATTCTGTCATTGTCATTTAAGATTAAATAATTGATGTGATTTTCCTAGATAGGCCTCAGGTCCTGAAGCCCATCCTCATAGGAGTGCTAAATAATTGGCCAGGGATATTCACTAGAGATCCTGCAGGGACCAATTTCTAGTCTAGTGCTTTTTCCAGAGTATTCTATTTCTCGATTGAAAGCCTAAGAAACAATACAATAGTAAAAATAGTTATTTTTTGTTGTTGTGTCGTTGTTTTTTAAGGTTGAGTCTGAAATCCCCACGATTCTTTCATTTACCTATTCAAGAGTATTTATTGAGCACAGTTCCTCTCTGGGAAACTTTTGGTCTGTCTAGGAGGGGTGACAAGAAGTTAGACAGTAAATGCAAATAAGTGACTGTAAATAGTGGCTCAGTTGTGCAAGCACAGCAGGGTATGGTGGGAGTGACCAAGAAGGAGATGCAGTGTCTGAACTCAGATCTAGGATCAGATTGTAACATGTACTCTGTGAACTGAGAGATAAGAAGGAAAGCAGCTGGTGGAGAGTGGGCAGACACAGGAGTGTCTCCTTACACAGGAGTGCTCTGAAAGGTCCTGCAATGGGGGAGCTCTGGGGAGAAGTGGGTAGCACCACCAGGCCATATAGGACCTTCTGGGAAGTGCAGGTAACTTCCTGAGAGTGCGGAAAGGTTGAAGGATTTCATCTATTTAATCTGACTGCTATGTAAAAAGTGGTTCAAGCATGAAGTGGACTAGAAATAATAATAGGAGGGTCATAGTCACTGCCAACCATCTCTTTTATGATTGCTTCTGTATCCACAACAGACAAGCTTTTGTTTTTGTTTATTTTTGTGCTGGTAGTCTTGAACTCAGGTCCTCATAGCTTTTTGTTGTTGTTGTTCATGGTTGGTGCTCTACGCTTGAGCCACAGCTTCACTTCTGGCTTTTTGCCGGTTAATTGGAGATAAGAGTCTTTCAGAGTTGTCTGTTCCAGCTGAAGTCACACCTGGATCATCAGATCTCAGCCTCCTGAATGCCTAGGACTACAGGCATGAGCCACCAGCACCTGGCTGACAATTTGGTTTTTATACTTTCTAAACTACATAAGTCAGTAATACAAATGCATGAGTAGAAATTTAACTATTTTCTTGCACCTGCTCTAAGTACAGGCCGCTCTCTCTGGAGAGGACTATTCTATATCAGTGTCTCCATGGGGTGATTTTGCTCCCAAGGAGACACTTATCGTTTGTCACAGCTATGGGGAAGCTGCCTGCAGTGATGCTGTGTCACTCTAGGTCAAGATTGAGAAACAATACAGAGATGGTCGGTCATGAAGCCAAGGATGAGTTAATGCATTGTGTGTCATGGAGTTTAAGATGCATTTCAGACATCCCCTTAGTGAGAAATGGAAACACTAGGTGTAAATCCAGTTCCCACACTCAGCAGCAATTACAGCTTTCCTCCCTTGATTAGAGACCCAGTGAACTTTCTTAGGTCCAAACTATTACTTTTGTTTAAGGCCTGTCTTGGAGTTCAGTTTCTGTGAAGTTAATGCTAAGGGTACTTCAGTTTTAGTATACTCTTATAATTTGGTACAAGAATTAATAGATGATTTTGAGGACTTTAAAAAAAAACACCAGGAAATGAAAAACAAAAGCAAAAAAAAAGTTGGGTGCTGGTGGCTCACACCTGTAAATCATATAATCCTAACTACTTGGGAGGCTGAGATCTGAGGATGGGGGTTTGAAGCCAGCCTAGGCTGACTCTTATCTCCAATTAGCCACCAGAAAACTAGAAATGGAACTGTGACTCAAAGTGATAGAGCACTAGCCTTGAGCAAAAGAGCTCAGAGACTGCACCCACGTCCTGAGTTTAAGCCTCATGAACAACAGTGACAATAAAAGCAGGGAACGAGATTGTTTTGGCTTTGAGGTTAAGTAAAATGAAGCATGTAGTAGAGGTCCTTATAATATTATACGCAGAGGAGGAGTAAGTCAAAACAAGTGAATTTATTTGGCTTGGAAATTCATTTGCCACATCATGCTTTAATCATTTCAAGAAGCAGTAGCTAGAACATATTTGAAACATACCTACTTGGTGCTACTTGGTTTATGTCTTTATTTCCTTTGTGTTTGGTCGGAGGTGTGGGTTAGGGCAGGGATTTCACCTTCCACCTTTGTAGAGATAAAGGAAAATAGGTTCTTAACTTGTTAGTATGTGAGTAGGATCTGTTAACATGTATACATTTTACATCTCCAGTGATTTTTCGTTTAATTATGGGTTTCCTGTTTGAATTTGTGTTTTAAAATTGATCAGCTGCTGCCCTCTTGTGGGAATTATGTGTCATTGCTTTTCATTGTTACCTAGAACTGTTGCTTCTTAATTTTGGTGGCATTTACTTTTCTGTGTATTTCTGAAAGGTGGAGAGCGGAAAGAAGCATTTTGAGATGTTTCTCTTTGGTATAGTTGAGCCCTGCTTATGCGTATGATCAAAACACACACAGATCTTTTGTTTAAATGGCTTTGAGATTAAATTCACTCATGGTTGGGAACCTGTAGTAGGTAGAAGCAGTGTTAGAACATTTTTATACTGTCAGAAGAAACTCGGCACCCCTTTAGTTGTTGCATCCTTCTTCATTCACCTCCTGCTTGGCACCCACACCTAAGACCTAAGATACCAAGTTTACTTTTTGTCTCCACAGATTTGCTTATCTTGAATGTTTCATATAAATAGTGTCATTTCTGCTCATTTGTGACTTGCTACTTCGTTAATGTCTTTCAAGGTTCATTCATGCTAGAGTGTGTACCAGTACTTCCTTTTATATTACATAATATTCCATCGTATGGATATTTGTCACGTTATTATTCCTCTTCTTCTTGAGTGGTAGATACTGGAATTATTTACACTTTTGGGGTAGAATGAGTAATGTTTCTGTAAGCATTTGTTTATATGTTTAGGTATAAAAAGTACTTCATTTTCATGAGTACATACTAGATACATTTTTGGTTCAGATGATTACTGTTTACTGTTTTAGAACTTATTTCCAAATAGTTGCACCAATTACATTTCTCCCAGCAGTGAATGGAGGGCTTCAGTTTATCCACATCCTTGTCAATATTGGTTATCATCTAACTTATTGATCCTAGTCATCCTCATAAGTCTAAGTGGCATCTCGTTGCAGTTTGTGAGCTCCAACGGATGTTGCTTATCTCGAGGACAGGGCTGTGGTTAGAGGCCATAATCTGTGAGTGTGGTGTAATGTTTCTCCTTCTAGGGTAGAGCAGGTTTACATTGATAGTGACTGGGGAGCAATCAATCAGAAGCAGACATTTGTGAAAATATACTGCCCTTCTCTTGTTCTCAGTGTATTAATTACTTAAGGAGTATTGTGGACTATCTCACCCTGCAGAAAACAAAAAAGAGGATCTGTTGTTTGACCCTTGAGAATGATGGAGAACGTGTACACAATGTCCGCATGTAGTATGGAGATTCTTACAGAGCTGCAAGAAGTAGTGCAGTATTTGAGTCCCAATAGCTGTTTTTAGTAGTTCTGAGGTTTGAACTCAGGCACTGTACCCCTTGAACAATGTATGTCAGATTAAGATACATATTATTTGTGAAGTGTTATTTAAAGACATTGCTTTAAATTGTTTCACTACTATACTATACTTACTTAGAGGCATTTTACCCTTTTTCTTTTTGGTCCTGGTCCTGAGGATTTAATTCTGCCCAACTCTACTTCCCACTTACTTGTTTATTTGTTTGTTTGTTGGAGATAAGAGTCTCCTGCCCACTGTATGAACCACAATTCTCAGATCTCTGTCTCCTGGATAGCTAGGATTACAGATGTGAGCCTTTAGTGCTGGGCAAGGCCTTGTATTTTTATCTACATGCTCAACTGATATGTATATATAATGAACTGATATGTATATATAATCCTTTCTTTCCCGTGACTTTCTGCAATATGTTCATGTACAATATCTAATATGAATTAATTTCTCTTGATTTTTCTCCCTTCAGTTTGATGAGTGGTGTTAAGAATAATGTTGGAAGAGGGATCAACGTTGCCTTGGCAAATGGTAAGAGTGATAATTTTGGTAACGCATGAATATCAATGGATTTTTTTTAATGCATGTGCCTTAAAGGAAAATGCTATCAGGAGGTGGAATTAGAAAGTACCAATGGGGATGGTGAAGCCCTTCCCCGACCTTCTTCCAAAGCACCATTGATGGAGACGTAGTGTCTGAATACTTTCAGCATGCATCTTTGCTGAGTCCCTTGTATAGAGCCCTTCCCAGAAGTTGCCAGAAAGCAGCCAAAATGTTGCTTCACTGTTGGGAATTCTAACACAGCGTGAAGATAGGTAGGCAGGAATGGGATATGCCATGTGATAAAGGATGATGGACTATTAGGTAGGTAAAAGGAGGAACAAAGATAAAATTTATTGTAAATTTTTGATATGGTCCATAATTTTATGGGCTCATTTATATAAATAAGTTCGTTGAATCCTTAAGTTCATTGAGTGCTGGGAAATAAATCTGAAAAACCAACCCATGAAGTTAGGGTTCACTCTGTTCTGGTTCATAGATAAGTATCACGTGATGGTGGATGGGCTGACTGGAAACCACCAGCCCCTTACCCAGATCACAGCACAGAAAAAATGGTTTATCCTTCTTTCACAACCAGTAAATTTTCTTTTTGTACCTTCATTTTCTTACATAAAATGTTCAATATCTAATCATCTACTTAATTGATATTAAAAGAGAAATAGGCATAATTTTTAAATACCTTTATTATGGAACAAAGTGTTTCATTCAAATAGTTTTTCCTTTTGTTTTCTAAAGAGTTTTTCTTTTGTTTTAAGAAGGGTTTTTTTCTTATGGTAATTCTTAAATTGGGATGAAATGATGAACTATGTGTCTGGCACTTAATGGTCTGCAGTCTGTAGTGAACTTTTTTGTGCCTCTCATTGGCATAAAAGATGAATGAATAGGGCTTTCCAAAAGTTACCCTTCAAAAATAGATTTGTGTTGTGTGCAATTTGGATTTTAAGTTCCTAAAATAATTCCCACCCTGCCACTGAATTCATGTGGCACTTTAGGTAAAGAAGATCATTCATCTTCTACAGTGTGGAGTGGATCTCAGTGGCATGACTGATCTGACTTCTCTCTTTTTCAGGGAAGACAGGGGAAGTGCTGGACACGAAATATTTTGACATGTGGGGAGGAGGTATGTACGTTCTTGATGGCTCTGTTGTGTTGGGGCAGTGTGGTGATCACCTCAAGTGTGAGGGAGGTGATGATAGGGTGTGGTGCTGTGCGGGTGTTCACTTTGAGTCTCCTGCTTTCTTGGCTCTGTACAGCTGTATTCAAGTGATCAGTCATATTGCCTGTACTTTGGTTTTGCAAGGGAAATGGTTTGCAATATGCAATTGAGTACAAGAACTACTCTTACAAATGAGCTTCAAGAAGTCTGAGTCTTGAGATGGGCTAGATGGAGAGAGAATGATGACAGAGGTGACTTTAATCAAGATGTGTTATATGCATAAATTGACATGATCAGTTAACTCTTTTGTACTAGTATTTGAGGAAAACAATGAAAAAGAAAGCTGAGTCTTGTTTTCGACAGGACAACTTTTAGCTGCTTGAGGGCTGTCTGTAATTTAGAAGGAATAAATTTGAAGACTATCAAACAATTTAAGCATTTTTAGCCGATTCATTTGTCCACATTTGATTTCTTCAGTCCAGAAATAACCTTACATAGGAGCCTAGGGCATGCCGAAGAAAGTGTCTGGCTTTAGAAAAGGAATAATCCTACATATACCCCTTCCCCCCCCCCCCACCGTCAACCTCAGGACTGTGGCTAACAACGCAGAAGAGAGAAGGAATAGAATGCTTTCTGTAGGTCACTAGACTTAGCGTTTTCTCCTTCTGTATTTAGAACCTTTGAAGGAGTGGAAAGCTGTAGGTGGCTTGGCCATGCCAGCAAAGGAAGTAGCACCCAAGGGAGAATGCCACTCCACAGCTCACATGTGATGGAAAATCTGCACTGGCCAGCACCCTTTCCTTCCTTGATTATTTTCTCCCTTCCCATCAATAGCTGTTAAGCTTCCTGAACTTTATGTTACCAATTCTCACCCAGTTCTGCTTGTCTAACATGCAGCTTATAATAAGATGCTCTGTGTTATTTCTTACTTAAGTAAGCAAGAATATTCATAGAGAACACTTATGGGTGTCAAAAGCTTGCATTAACCGAAAATATTACCATCGGTTTTAGATTGCAGTGGCATGATTGTTCTTAGAAAATTTATAAAACAGAAACTCATTCCTAAAGCGATTGTTGGAATCAGCCATGTAACTGGAAGCTCTGGTAGCCCCTCCTCTCCCATGAGAGACAGAAGAACCCCCTCACCCCCATGAAAACCCTTGCCAAATGAAGACCTCATTGCAGCTGTGTTACTTTGTGGTCTTCTTTGCATTTAAATGGGGATAATTTGTTAGCTGCTTGCTTTGGGACATGTTTCCTGAATTGACATGAGAGAAAACTTTCGGAATCTGCTGTGGGGAAAGAAAAACTGGAGTAAGTTGGAAGCACCCTACTTTTGAAGTGGTGCTAGACTTGAGGGCTATCAAGAAACATGATGGTGTGACACTCAAGATGTAAAATGATTTCTGGTGTCTGGCCTTGCATTCTTAGCAGATTGTAGTCACTGAAAAAGTTTATTTTGAAGTTTCCATGGACTTGGTACACAGGAGGTTGATAATATTTGCCACTGTCAGTTTGACATTTAGTGACTTGTTCTGTTCCTCTTCCCCATCCCCTCCCACTATTTATTGCAAATAGGTTGACTTGGAAAATTCTCTATATCTGTGTATATGGGTTTATAAAATTTCATTTTTAGGGGCTGGGAATATGGTTTAGTGGTAGAGTGCTTGCCTTGCATGCATGAAGCCCCGGGTTTGATTCCTCAGTACCACATAAACAGAAAACCTGGAAGTGGCGCTGTGGCTCCAGGGGTAGAGTGCTAGCCTTGAGCAAAAAAGAAGCCAGCGACAGTGCTCAGGCCCGGCATCCAAAAAAAAGAAAAATCATTTTCAAAATTACTCATCTCTTTGAGAAATGGGATAAATCAATCGACCCTCTTTCGAGCAAAGTTCTTATTACACAGCTGGGTACCAGTGGTTCATGCCTACAATCCTAGCTACTTGGGAGGCTGAGATTGGGAGGATTGTGGTTTGAAACCAGCCCAGGCATACACAATAGACCCCTCTCAACCCAGGAGCATGGTGGCCCATTCCTGAATCTCACCTGTGAGAGGAAGTGAGATCCTGTCACAAAAATATCCAATGTGGACAAAGGATTAGAGGCATAGTTCCATTGTGGAGTCCCTGCCTAGCAACTGTGAGGCCTTGAACTCAAACCACAGAACTGCCCCCTGAAAAAGTAAAAGAAAAATACTTACACACAATTTGACTAGAATCAGGCTGTCTGTGGACCCCCTAGTTCATAGTAGAGAGCACTCAGGTTCTTACTTTAGTTACGCTCTAGCCAGACTTCACTATCCATATCCACCAGTGTCAGTGATGTCGGGACTGAAGACAGAATAACTCAGGACCAGAAAGTTCTGACAGTTGGATCAAGTCTCATGAGTGATTTGTATTTTAGGGGATATTGTGATGGTTACTTAAGTCATTTTCTTTCCCCCCTCCCCGCCAGATGTGGCTCCCTTTATCGAGTTTCTGAAGGCCATCCAGGATGGAACAATAGTCTTAATGGGCACGTACGACGATGGTGCAACCAAGTAAGCCAACAAACATAACACTTCCTACAATCTGTTGTTCACCATTGGAACTGGAGTGAGTGGTCCAGCTAACGAACACCAGCAGCATTTTTAAAGTATCTTTCCTTTTTTGTCCCTTTGCTTAATTTACATTTAAAACCCATACCAATTATTCAAATGGATGAGTTGCCTGAGGTACTTTCATACATAGGTGTATGATATGTTGATTCTGTCCCTCTATCTTCTCATCTCAGGACTTCCTTCCCTTCTCTCTTCCTCTAGTGCCCTTCTCTGTTCCTAAACTTCCTGTTCATTTCTTTGTGTTCCTCCTGCTTGTTTCCCTTCCCCATCAATTATCTTTCTGTTTTCTATATCAATATTTACCATGTATAGATTGTAAAATTAGAATCATACATCATACATCATACATTTGGTGTGGGGGGCTGGGGTAGTAAGTGATTTGAAATCAATTCTCAGGCCTACCAAGTGTGTTCTACTACTTGAGTCATACCCTAGGCCTTTTTGCTTTCATTTTTTTTGTTCTTTTCTTGTGTTCTTTTGTATAGAATTTTTTCCCCCCCCCACTGGGGTCCAACCTTGGACTCTGATCCTCCTACCTGAGCAGTCTCTGCAATTGTAGGTATGTGCTACTATGCCAACTTTGTCACTTTTAAAGACGGTATCACCTTTTGTCTAGGCTGGCCTAGAACCATGAATCTCACAGTCTGCTTCCCAAGAAGCTGGGATTATAGGCAGGAGACATTGCATCTAGCATATTATATGCTATTTTTTAAATATCTTTATGTTCTTGTTGGCTTTAAGATTCGTCAGTAGCATGTTTTTCTGCCCTATCAAGTTTGTCACATAGCATTGCCTTTATTTAGAAGTTCTCCTACTGCCAAATGTTTTTGTCTCCAATAACATTGCAATAGCACTCTTGTATAGGAAACATATTTCTGGCTTTATTACTTTGTGTGTGTGCGGGTGTGCATGCACGAGAGCGTATACATGCACGTGTGCCTTTTTGTACTAGGGCATACGCTCAGGACCTAGAGCTTTTGCTCAGCTTTTTTGCTCCTTGCTAGTACTTTATCACCTGAGCCATGCCTCCTGTCCAGCTTTGTGATGGCTAGTCGTAGATGAGAATCTCATAAACTTTTCTGCCTGGGCTGGCTTCAAACTATGGTCTTCAGATCTCAGCTGCCTGAGTAGCTAGGATTACAAAACTGAGCTACTAGCACTTGGCTTCAGGAATTTCTAGAAGTAAAATTAATTTCATAGTTTTTCTTTTTCCTCAAAACTGTAGATATAATGAGATGTGGGAGATGCAGAAAAACATAAAGAAGAAAACAGGTTATATAGTTCATCTCCAATGCAGAAATAACTTCGACAACAATTTTTCCATGCCAGATGATTGCATATGCCTGTTTTCTTTATTTATATTTGTAAAATAATATGGCAGACCTTTTCACTCGTGTGAAGAGTGTCTCCCCACATAGGTGCTCCTCTTAGCAGACTTGTCCATGGCTGCCTAGTCCAGTTTTAACCTTGTATCATGATTGATCATTTATTTCATCAGAAAGCCTAGTGCTGGACAACAGGCTATTTCCAGTCTTTTATACTTAACAAAATGTGTTGCCCTCAAAGTAAATAAACCGTATCATTTCCTAGGTAGAGATTTTTGTGATTCAAGATTGAAATTTATTTTGGTAGTTTCTTCATGTAAATTGTCTTTTGAAGTGTTGACAAGTATTGATTTGTCAGTGGCATGGAGGCTATTAGCGATTATGAGTTTATATTAGGAAAATGATGCTGTTTTTTGACAGTCTCCAAATGTTTTGTTGATTTTGTATATTTTTAGTGTGTGTGTGTGTGTGTGTGTGTGTGTGTGTGTGTGTGTGCATGTGTGCATGTGCGTGCTGGTCCTAGGGCTTGAACTCAGGGCGTGGGCACTGTCCCTGAGCTTTTGTGATCAAGGCTACTGCTCTCATTTGAACCACAGTTCTGCTTACAGCCTTTTGGTTGTTAATTGGAGATAAGAATCTCAAAAGTCTTCCTGCCTAGTTTGGCTTTGAACTGCAGTCCTAAAATCTCAGCCTCCTAGGAAGGTAGAATTGCTGGTGTTAGCCATCAGTGCCTAGCTTGTACATCTTATCTTATTTAAGGACTTACTAAATCTGTAAATTGAAGGTTCATATGTTAATGGAAAATTCAGTGATCTCTTTGTAGCTGCCTAGAGCCAAAGAGGATATCATTAGGCTTTCCTTTTCAAAAACAAGAGTACCTTGGCTTGCTCTTTTGTTTCAGCTGAGAGAATAATGTGTTTCCTGTGTCATGTAAAGTTTTAGCATTTTTGAAAAGCCTCCCTTTCTGACTAGACACACACCTCTTTCTTCACCATCTGCTTTTCATCATTCTTTAAGAAAATTGGAGCTGTTCTTGAGTCTGCTAACATGCTGATTACAAATTTCTCTAATTGACAGGTTTCAGGGTAGATGCCTTTGGCTAACAAGGGCCTTTTAGGCTACCTGACACCTGCTGAGCTACCTGCTCAGACTTCTTTGGAATACTTCCTTCATTATATCCATGGGACCCCTCACCTGCTAAAGGTGCCAGGACCCTTGCTGCATTGCCTCTCTATCTGAAACCAACAAAAGGCTAAAAAAAAAAAAAGATTCATAAACATTCTGTTCTCAGGGTGGGCTGGCTTTGAATTCTGCCCAATAGTCATTAACCAAACAATAAAAATGTTCCCCTAGTCACTTGATACAGCAAGTGGTTGAAGGTAATTGACATGTCTCTTTCAGTTTTCTTTTTTTTGGGCTCTTTTCATCGTTTATCATATTATGTTTCTAGTTTGTTTTACCCTCCTGGCTATGTTTCTTAGGCATTCTTTAGTTGATTATTGTCTCTGTTGAAGTGAATGTCGCAAATTAAACACAGTGTTCCAGATGTGGCCTGGCTAGCACAGGGTCCAATGGAGAGCCAATAACTTGCCATGTTTTAGAGATTACATTTCTTTGAATATTCATGTAGCTTAGCATTAGTTTTCTTTAAACAATCACATCACATTTTTGGCCCATGTGAGTTTTTGGTCAAGTTAAATTTTCAAATCTTTGCATTTGATCTCAGATTTTTTCTTTAAAAAAAAATAACATTGCCAAGTCAGGTCTTTCTCTCCATTCAGAACTTGAGTTTCTGTTTAATTTAGATGAAGGAATTTATATTCGTTTATTCTTGTTAAATTCAACAACTTTGCTGATGTGGACCTGGTTGGTCTTGAATCTCATGTTTGTCCTAGGAGGTTTCCATGAGCCTGTCTTTGTACTTTCTCCAAAGTATTCCTATGTCTAAATAGAAGTCCTCAATAGAAACGTTTACCAAGGGCATCGGGCCACCCTGCTAGAGACAACCTTATCCAAGAGATTCATCTATTAATTACCTGCAGAAATGACTGTTTGAACAGGGCCAAGGGTGTGCAGTCCATCTGCCATTTAATTATTTTACCCCTAGCAAGCTATTTCCTGAGCTTCTCAGTTGCCCATTTGAAATGCACTGCAGACACTAGTGGAGAGGAACCTGAGATGCCATGAACTAGCCATTCTCGTCTCATATCCCACCGCTACCCTCTTTGCACTCCATTGCTCACAGAATCCTTAGGAGCTCCACAGGAGCTTCCTAGTCTTCTGTTCTAGACTTTCGGTAGGAATTAAAATTGGTTTTATTGGATCATTGTTGTTAAAATCATCCTTGTTTGTTTTGAAAACTGGAAATGCTTAACTTTTCATGTCTTTGGCTCCCAATTACTCCCGCTTCCCTCCACTTTTTGATGCTGGTGCTGGTGTTTGGACCCAAGATCTTGTACTTTCACTTAGCTTTTTCATACAAGGCTGGCATTCTACCACTTGATCCATAGTGCCACTTCTGGCTTTTTGCTGGTTAGTTGGAGATCAGAGTTTCACTGACTTTTCTGCCACGGTCTGCTTCAAACCTTGATCTTCATATCTTAGCCTCCTGAGTTGCCAGGACTTATAGATGTGAACCACTAATGCCCAGCTAAGTCCAATTTACATTTTTCTAAAGTAACTAACACTGCCTGGCAGATCAAGTCAGCAAGC
This sequence comes from Perognathus longimembris pacificus, assembly GCF_023159225.1. Lineage (NCBI taxonomy): Eukaryota > Metazoa > Chordata > Mammalia > Rodentia > Heteromyidae > Perognathus > Perognathus longimembris. The sequence continues at coordinate 130,046,649 of NC_063162.1, read as the reverse complement.
TCCTTCACTACTAAAATGCTAAAAGAAAAAAACAATGTGAAGGAAGAAAGAAAGAAAGACATAAAGCATGCCATTTATCTTTTAAGGAGACTAGACGTAGTATTTCTTTCGTTAGGGTACTAAAGAAGTTGAGAGATACTAGCTTGGATTATTAAAAGAATACTAACTTTTCTGCTCTTTGCAAACATAATACTTGCTTTGCCTTGGCTATTAGCAGAACAAGCCTGTGTAATTGACTCAGAGGAACTGCTTTTTTGAGGGATATACTGTAGAGCTTTGTGTCAAATACCCTGTCCAAGTGACATGTTGGTTATCTTTGTTATTTTTGTAGCTCTACAGATAGCATTCATCTATTGAGTTTCCTCTCCCCTTTGTGAGAGAGGGAGGGAGGGAGGGGAATCCCTCATTGGTTAGAGTGATCTACGCAAAACTTTGAATGGTATCAGTGAAATGGTACTTTCCTGTGCTGATTCACTGCTTTCCTCCTTCCTGTACCTATTTCACTGTTAAGTGGTTCTTATGTTCATTTTTCAAATAACTGAAGTGCATTTTATATCTGTAGTCTCAAAAATTGTTTTGTTTTAAATAAAATATTATGCTAGAAATATCCATATTTCTATCTTTTTTTACTTTTCTTAATTTTTTTTGTTGTTTATGTGGTACTAAGGAATCAAACCCAGGGCCCCATGTATGCTAGGCAAGCACTCCACTACTTAAAGCCACATTCCCAGTCCCCTCATTTATTTGCATTCTATCCACATATAAGTAAGTTACAAAAGACTTGAGGGAGATTCAGAGGAATGGTTTGGCAAACATCTTGGTTACTCAAGACCTTAGTTTAGCCAGAGTAGACATCTATGAAAACAGTGCCACCCCATATATATATATATATATATATATATATGATTAAATATAAGGAAAATAATTAAATGAAGGTACAGATATGTAGAAAATACTAATAGAATAAAGTTGCAATTTAGTTCCTGTATGTTGTATTGCTCATCTCTAAAGAAATATTCTATATTCTATGGAATATTCTATGAAAGAAAAATGTCTTGGTTAGTTTAGATTCTCTTATGTAAGTTCCCATTTTGCTGTTGATCTAAATATCTTCCATGAATCAGTGTTAGCTAAATTACATAGAGTACCCTCTGATCATTGTTCTGTTTTTTCTCTGTTGTTTTAAGACTCAATGAAGAGGCACGGAAGCTAATTGCAGAATTGGGGAGCACATCAATTACTAACCTTGGTTTTAGAGACAACTGGGTCTTCTGTGGTGGGAAGGGCATTAAAACGAAAAGCCCTTTTGAACAGGTAAGTGTCATGAAGCACTTTGATAACAAAAATAACACATGAAACTGGAATGTATGTACTCCCATGCTGGTTATTTGAAAATTAGGTTAAGCAGATATTGAATATATTCATTTAATTTTCATGAGTGCTTGTCATTTATTTGAAAGTACCAGACTTCATAATTTATAACTAAATTATGCATTTGCCCCTATGCCCTCCAATGCATTGAGATAGGGATCCTTTTAAGACTTTCAGGGAACATATTGTTTATTAAGAACTTTAGTTAAGCTTTGGATTTTAAAATCCATTTGAAAATACCTGAAGCTTTCACAGAATATAAACTTGACTTTTTGACTAACAAATAAGTCTTTAAAAATATCTCTAGGGCTTTGTTTCTCACCTGTTTTTTTTGCAAGTTTGTCACATAGGTGCCAGGCCTCTAGGGTCACTCATTTAATTTCTTGAGCTATAATTTATATGACCTCATTGTTGACATGAATGTTACTGAAGTGAGAGTGAGTCATGTTTTTGCAAATGAGCAACTTGCAAAGTTTTTTTTAACTATACACTGTTATTGTTTCCCAACCAATAGCATATTAAGAATAACAAGGATACAAACAAATATGAAGGTTGGCCTGAAGTTGTAGAAATGGAAGGGTGCATCCCACAGAAGCAAGACTGAAGACTGGAGAGAACGGACAGAAATGCACTTTCACTGTTAATGGGAGAGCTATAAAGAAGAAACCACATGTACATATTTTAATAGCATGCAGCCATCTTGGTGTATGCATGAGCATCATCTCTGTTGATATCAAGATTATTTATTGCCGACATAAAAAGTTACCTTTGTAAATAGTCCTCATCTGGAACAAATCATTGAACCATTTTGAAACACATTTCCCTAGAAGTACAGTGTTTAGATTGTTATGGTAATAATACACTCAGTGGATTACTGAGCAGATTGTGAAAATTATGTTGAGACATATATATCTATAACTGTATACATATATATACATATATATGTGTGCTAATAGCTGTGAAAAACTTATCATGGAATAATAGGCTTTTAGGAAGGAGATTGTACACACACACATATATCCATATATATGTGTATACACACGTGTCTATAAATATATCTGTCTTTTGATGACAATATCTTTTAAGTTAAAGATATTTGACTAGTTGTATGTATAATGTTACCTTACAATCTGACTTCTGATGTCTTTCTTTTCTTTATTTTCCTTTCTCAAGAACCAAGAAATAAAATGTTTGCTATGAAGACTTACATCATATTTGTGAGAAGCACAACCAATTTTTTAATGCATACAGTAAAAGTCAATATATAAAGATGATATCATTCAGGACAGTAGCCCTGGATTTTGTGTTAGCAGTGATAATAGCTTCATATAAGCTTTACAGAGCAAGGCTGTAGATGGGATATGTTGCAAAACCAGACCATCTCCCCTCCTCAATCCTGTGAGGTCACTTGGGAGAATGAAGGCAAGCTCATTTTCCTTATGTGATTGTTACCAGTACTGGCTACGTTGTTTGAATAGGAGCATGCTTTCATGTCATAATAATTTAATTTGTCAACCAAGAAATTCTGTATTTATGTTATCCGACTTTGTAGTTGTTACTGTTAATTGAAGCTATAGTGTCATGTTTAGAAAACTCTTCAAGTAGAATCACATTTAAAAAGTAATTATATTTGTTCCCAAATGGCTCTATGCTTAATTCTATATTAAAAAAATGGAAGATTTAACTTTTTTCTGTCACAAGTTTACTATAAGATTTATAAATTTCTTTAGGGCATTAAATCATCCTGTTGTGTTTGAGTATTACACGGCTCTTGTATTTGAAGTATCTTGTCCAGAATGTAGACAACTTATCAAACTACCTTTCTAGCAGAATGGCAATGCTTAAATTCTGACCCTAAGTTTTAGATGGTTTGTATGTGCACGTAAAATGAAAAGCAGTGTTTGTTATTTTGCTGTAAGTTGGAAATTATTCAGCTCTTTCTTAAATACTAATGAACTTTGGGGACTGTGTCTTTCCTCCAAGTGAATGTAATTCGTAAGTAAATGCACCTTCTATGTTTCACCCATTTTTGTAAACTCCTCAGATTTTTGGTGCTTATGTATTAAATCACATTCACCGTATATATTTTGACATTCAGAATACTTCCCTTGATTCTGTAAGCTCACAGAATACCTATTTTACATTTCTAGGGATTGTAAAATAAATGTTGCAGGTTTTTTTTTTAGTATTAAATACTCTTGGTTTTACATTTTGAATTTTTTTTTTATTACTGGGAAAGTAACATTCCTACAGAACTTCACACTAAGGATTTTTTTTACAAAAAAAAAATCATTTTACTGCTTAACATGCAAAGAAAAAAATCATTCCTGTGGTTAAACACAGTAGTATCCTCTGTATATATCAAAACATGTATAAAATTGGAATTCTTCATAGAAGGTCATCCTTTTGGTTTTAAAGTGTAAAAAGTCAGCTCTTACAGGTGTATAAAATGTCAGAAAATAAGGGATATAGAGTGGTTATGTAACTGCTTTGGTACAGCTTGTTTTTGTCTGAATTCTGTCTTGTATAGATTGTGCCAACTTAACTCTGGAAGCAATAAGTTTACTACATTTTATTTTCAGATCTTTGTAAAGCCAACCGTAGAAGCGAAATGATTCTCATTGAATGTCAGGAAATTTCTCTATTAAAGTCAGAACTTTGACGTCGACATTTAATTTTAAATGGTGTTTCAAAGGGCTTGTGAATGCACATTTTTGTTTGTAATTACAGATTCTGTCCTAAAGCGAGTATGTTATATAATTGTTCTGACTGGAAAAGGAAGCAGAAAATAAATGATATTTGAGAAATTAAAGAAAAAATGATCCAACCTTAGTATTTCTGACTTCAGTTTGTTTAAAGTGAAACTCATAATTTTTATGCTGTGTTTACGTTTAAGTGAATGCATTAAATGGAAGTGAAATCCATTTGCCTGTATTTTACTTCATACTTCAAACGTTTACACGAACTGTAAATAATTTCACCCAAACTGTTTTAATTTCATTCTGTTTGGTTTATCCCTACTGCTCATTCCCTTTTAAATTAAAGACTTTAGAAATGTGCTGTATATAGTGAGAGAGGCTACAGCTGGTAGAATTAGAATACTTTTTAAATGAATATGAAAGGGAAAACTTGCTTACTGATCAGGTAAAATTTGCTACTTAACGTTCAATTTTCTTAGCCACTCATACAGCAAAAATACCAACAAAGAGTTGCAGAATAAAGGAACTGATTACACCTTTCCCCCCGGGACTGGAGATTGAACTCAAGGCTCTTAGCTTGCTGGGCAGCTGTGCTGTTGTTTGAGCCACATCTCACAACAAGCAAATTCTTTTGTTGTTGTTGAGCTAACTTTCTACTTCTACATCTTGAGTAACTGGGGTTACAGGTGTGTACCACCATGCCCAGAAGATTGCCTCTTCTAAAGCATTTCTAAGAAGTATTCTTTTCTGATGTCTTGGCATGATGACTTTCTACCATGTACTAGGCTTTTGATGATAGGTAATTCCAACTTTCCTTAAACTCCCACTATTAAGCAGGCCTTGCTTTTTCTCCTATCACGTGTTCCTCATTACAATCCCTTTTCTTAAAACTTGGGATCTAAAGGGAACCATTCCATGGGTTGGGTAGTAAGATTGGGGGAAGACACTGCTTTCACCTGAGGCTGTCCTTGACCTCAGACTTGCCCATGCTATCTGCCTTTCCACTCAGGACATTCTGACACCAAACTCCCCCTTCACTCACAGATGTAAAGCTTTTTTTTTTTTTGTCTCCCCAGGGAGTCAGCATTTCAGATGATCACTTGAGAGTCCCCTTGCTGTCCTAGCTTTTGAGGAAACACAAGAACTCCCCAGAAGAGCACAGACTGGCTACTTAGTCCTAAAAACCCCAAATCTCCATGGAACCCTTGCTGCAGAGCAGACAGTGATTAGGGCAGGGAAGGTGCTAAGGCTAGGTTACACCCTCACACAGCACTTGCCTCTTGCTCAGAAGGTTCCTGCTTGATCATCAGGTGGTCCCATGCAAAGGAGAAACCTGTTTGATAGGAATTTTGAAACATTTTTTTTTTCTTTCTGTAACAAAAACATTGCTTAAGCCGCTAAGCCTGTTTGAAATGCATACATATAATCATTTTCCATGATAGCACTGTGTATTCAGGCAGTCTTGCTTGCTCATATTGCTGCTGTTAACCGTGGCTATGGTGTGTTGGAATGAACAAACTCGGTTCTGGGGCCAGTGAATCCCCACCATGTCTCATGAAATGATCAGTTTGGGAGGCCACCTATTAAACAGAAATGCTGTTTCAGTTGTTTCCTCCTAACAAATCCTTTTAAATTACCTTCAATTTCAGCTCTGAAAACTACTTCACAGGGCCTCACTAACTTTATTGGGCTGGCCTTAAAATCACAATCCTACCTCTGTCTCTTGAGCCACTGAGATTAATAGGCCTGTGCCAGCATGTTCAATGTGATGGCTCTAGTACTACTCTGGAGGCAGAGCTAGGAGGATCACAGTCTGAAATGAGCCTGGAAAAACAGAAAACAAAACAAAAAGCTCAAGACAGTATCTTAAACTATAGCAATAAAAGGGCTCCAGTGGTGGTAAGAGTGAAAGACTCTTGAGTTCAAACCCCACTTAGTACCACCGAAAGGCAATTGTTTTTTAGCAATAGACTAGAGACAATGAGTTTTCCTTTTGGTGGGGGGGGGGGGGTGTTATAACCATGAGTACTAGGTTATTACTAAAATGTAGACAGGAAGGCTTCTTGAAGTCTTGGGGAGGGAGTCAAGCCACGCTCAGGACTCAGAATGGCCATTTGATAGGGAACAGCAGGCAGGCCTTTATCCCCTACACCTTCCAACTTAGTCTGAAAATTAATAAGTCATATATGAAACTAGCTTGTTTTGACTTGGTCTACATTTTTACTGTCTTTTTCTTTTTACTAACACATGAGGAGGGTCTGCTTTTTCTAGAACAATTTTGTTTCAAAAGATTTTAATCTGGGGCAAACCACCTCGTGGTTTTTCTTTGAATGTGAATGTAAACCATTACAAATGGTAAATTTCATCCATCTATTTAAAATATCTTATGTAATAATTGGCTGTAAGCACAATAATAAAAAGGATGTATTTATTTTACATCTAACTTAATTATAATGATCTTTACCCGGAGCCATTTCCTTTTGGAAAAAAATGTTAAATTCGAATCCAACCTTAGCTCCATTGGGATCTAAACTCCAAGTCAACTTAAATCACTTGGAGCTTAGAAATCAAGAAGCAGCATATTTTAATTATATTTCATGGCAAATCTCAGTTCTTATTTGTCCCATCACTCCCTGCTCCTTCACCAAGTTTACATAAGCAAATGGGAAGAAACATTCTCTAGTTTTTATTATACTAACATTCTTTGAGCTCTTGTGTACTGTCAACTTGTATACTATAAGTCCAGTAATGATTGTGGTAGTTAAGTGTGCAGAATAAAGTGGGTCCTTTCTGAATGATCTCAGTTGATGACTAGATTTATATTACTGAATCTAGTTTCCTCATTCATGAAATAAGGGCTACAATAGTGGCATCTACCTTGTGAGGTTGTCATGAGATTAAATATGCACATATAGTTTACTTAGAACAGTGCTTGGTTCATGTTTCCTAAGGCTCTATTTTGTTTCATAGGAAGTAAGTCTCTCCCTGGTGGCTGTTATATCCCCTTTCATTCTGTGCCACAGGCTGTTTTCCTCCAAGAAATAATGTATCACACCTGGTCTATATAGTACAACTGAAAAGAAAAGGAAGACTCCAGCTCCCCTAGCCAACTTTCCTTAGGAAGAGCTTTTCTTGGTGTGTATGAGCGGTTCCTGGAGAAAGGATCTGAATATTCCTTCTTTCACATCAGCCAACTCATACTGGTGTAGCTAACTAGTGTAATTCATAATAGTATATGTAACTAGCTGGCTCCAAATGGTTGAGTTTTCTTCTCAATCGTCGATAAACTTTGGGAGGTGATGCAAAAAGGATCAACAACTCACCCATGACCCATGGAGCAATATTTTGACAAGAAGCTTTTCTACTTCTACATTTTTAAACTAAGGAAAAAACACAGTACTGACAGTACTTCAGAATATTCAAATGTATTTCAATATTTGCTGTGTATAGTTCCAGGGCTGCCCAAACATATAAGGTTACAGCTGCTAAGTGTACATGTTCCTGAGCATATATGATGAAAAATTATTATTCTATCACAGCATAACTATCAGAATCCCTTAAAACATGCAAATTAAGGGTAAGAAAATAATGCACCTGTTTATATTTAAAGCAACTAACTTGTCATTAATGTGTAAAGTGATGCTATCAGAGAACTGTGTTCATTGGTTTTTATCCAAGATTACAGATAATACCACTTAATATTTTGCTTGATTATACTTGTCAATGCACTGCATCTACTACATAGTTTTAAATTTAACCTTAGGGCCTTATGATCTACCATTTAAACCACCCTTCTAGCAAATTGAATTCTAAACTAGAAAGCAATATACTGGAGCGCACCTCCCTTCCTTTTCTTATACAATAAAGGACATTTAAACAAATCTAGACATAGTCCATGGTGCTTTGGGGTTGCTCATCTAGCTGTGAGTTCTATGTGATGCCAGACACTATCCCCTGTTCCCATTCTCTCCGGTTCACACTAGGGAGTATAATGTCTTGTTCCTGCACAGTCAGATACCTTCACTGTTAACAGCCTGGTTTTGTTCTGCAGGTCCATTCCTTCCTCATACTCAGTCTGTACATTTTGTTGGAATAATCACATTGTTTGTTCAATCAAGGGCCATAATTTCCATAAAACACATCAGTGTACCTATTGCTCCACCCCATATACCAACAACCACTGCATTGATTTAGAGATGGATACATTTAACCAATTAGAGCCAATATGACCATCTTTGCTGTGCATTCTGGTAAATTTTCCTTCTCCTGGTGAGCAACCAAAAAAGAACCTTTGGATAACCTTAGGATAAAATCTCCCTTTCCTTAGAATGAGTGAGTGGTAGGAGAATGTGAAGTGTGGCTGGTTTGGTTGCAAAAAAAGCAAAAAAAAAAAAAATAGATGAAGCTGCTAGGGGCACAAGAATTTGGGGGCACAGCCTGTTGTAGAGTCTGCCTTTGACTTTGGTCTGAGCACATGTGTGGGTTTATGGATCAAGCTTCACCTGATCCAGTTACGATTCCGAACTTTGCAGTTACTTAATATATTTGCTTTCATCTTTACATCAATCTGGGTTGCGATTACTGCTACTTGCAACTTAGCCAGCACTCACTTACACAGACAAAATAGCCTAGATTGTCTAGGCCGCTGGTCTTTGGAACTGGGCTACTAGGATTCCCATGGTGCTACATTTACAATAATATGGAAGACGGTGGCCTAATGCCAGACTGTCAGCCAGTAAAATCAGTATGTGAGTATCTCAGGATGGTTTTCATGGTAGGACTATGGATAAGAAGGTGAAGAAGAACCAACACAAACATCTCAGGAACTAGGAAGAACTGTTGCTTAGAATCCGAGAAAGGGAAGCCTGAGTTAGTATCAATTTGTGTTTTCATTTATTTGCTTGCTTGCTTTTCAGACAGGAAAGTTTTCTAGCTAATAGAGGAATTGGCTATTAATAGACACAACTATCCTCCTCTTTTAGGAAAGAGGCTTAGTTTCAATAAAAATTAGATTTACTTTGTAAAAAGCATATGAAAAGAAGTATTCAAATTTCTCTATTCAGTGGATGGCCACACTTAAACACTAGCTTAGCTCATTTGTCATTTCTAAGCCCTCATTTAGTAAATAATAACATGAAGCATCATAGTTTGGTATTGAGTCTATATTTTAATACTGGAACTGAAATAGGCTTGTGTGCTCTTTTTCACAAGTTACTACTTTGAATTGGTAAAATAGAATTTAAACAAAAGAGAATAGGACTTTGGGGCAGGGAATCATTTCTTTATCTTTAATAAAGAAAATAATTCTTTCTTTGGATATTCTGAACTTTAAAAAATCTATTTTTTCTACATAATACTGAAATATTTAACAATGTCTAAAAATATAAGCCTTTTCATTAAAATGCAATTATAAATACAATCCAGGGATATTTTTTCACTGGGGACCTTGTAAAACATGATAAATACACATGCATGAATATTAAAACAAGAAAGACCACTCAACATTCAAATGCCAATGCAGCATTTCATAGAATATAATAAATATCCAGGGTATCAAATCCCCAAATTGATCATCGCTCTGATTTAGATTCTTTTGTCCAGTTAAGACTTCACCTATATAATTTATTATAACCTTCAAAGTTAAGCATAAAAATGTGGAAAGCGAATTTACTTAATCTGGCTACTAGAAAAGAATTCTCTCTCTTTTGCAACATATTTTAATCTGTAGTATACAAAGCTGGCATTTTGCCAAGAGATTCACATCTATGTAACTACTTGCTCAATTACCTTTATCCCAGTTTTAAAGAGAACTCAGAGTTAAAGGTCTGAATAGAAACAGAACCTAGTCTTATTTCTGAGATATTATCATTGCCTGAGCTCTGGGCTTTGGCAATAAATATCATAAGTCTGAATACATATCATATAACTTAAATACTGTATGTACAAAATATAAAACTTTTTTAGCCAAATACTATAAAAATACTGTCTTTACACATTTTAAAGTATGCTTTCTTTTACAATGTATGAGAACCATTTACATTGTTATCTCTACTTTTCCCACATTTTCAGAATTTGATTATCCCAGCATTGAGCTTTGTTTATAATTGAACTGTGAATCCAAATATGAAAGATTGCTCTACATCTTATAGAAGCACTTAAATTCCAATTAAAATTTTTACTTTTTTTTACATTTTGATATTTTGTCAGTTATTAGACATCTCTAACAAACACTGTTTAGGGATAGTATATCACTTATGAAGATTCTTCCCAAGTGTTCTTTTGAAGTACTTGAATGAGTAGGTAAGCACCCATCACTTAGCTCTTCAACATTTCTATATGTACAAACACTTAGTAGAATTTCTTCAATTAAAATACTGAAAGAATACATGTGACTCATGTTTAAAGTTCCTCACTGCTATAAGGTGTCATTATTTAATAAATGACTAATGTTGCCCCCACCTTTGTTGATTCCCCTAATTGTGTTCCCTGCTGGAGGATCTTATCCTCACTAAGGACCGGATCTCCAGCAAGAGGGCTCTCTTTCTCTTTCTCAGATTCGTCTCCCTTGCATGTCAAAATAGACTCCCCTAACCCACCCAAAGATGAGTGCAAACGTTTTCAGAGTCCCAAGAAATCTGCAAGGCCATGGTGGATTAGATGACAAGAAACCCGAGAGAGGCCCAAAGCTCGGAGACATTCCAATGCAGGTGTCGGTTTGCCCACCCAGGCAGCCTCCTGCTTGCAATCCTGCAAGATGTAGCTGGCCGAGGAATCTTCTTCCGGCTGGAGGCAGGGTCATTTACAAGTGTGCACATCAGTCATGCTTTCACACTTCCGGCAGCGGACATAGCAGCACCAGATAAATTTACACTCGCACCTCTCCACGTGCCTGACCACGTGGGTGTTGTAGCCTCGGCCGCAGCAGAGAAGGTTGCAGCCATCCGCACCCTCCGAGGTGCGGTTGCATTCTCTGCCCTGTGTTCCTGGAATCCCCAGTTTTTTATCCTCCACGCAGTAGTTGGGAGATTTATGAACATAGAGCAGGTCATCCTCGTGGATTGGGATTTTCCTCTGGTCTTTTTCTCTCCTGCGCATTTTCCTCCTTGTTTTGTCTGATATTTGGATGCTGTTTTCGTATTTGTCCTTTAACAAGTGGCCAATCTTCTCAAAAGAAGACATCGTTTTCCAGCATGTTTTCACAGCGCAGGAGCCGGAAACTCCGTGGCAGCGGCAATCGACTGACATCAACTTGGCCACAGCCTGAAACCAACAGGGATTCTGTTCAAGGGTCATTCATGAAATTTGTGTCTGATGAGAGAAATTCGGCTAGCCTATTCACCTAATTAATGGATCTGTTCCCACCTGTGACAACCGTGACACTCAGGCCCTACTCTAGACCTTCAAAAACGGCAGTTTTGATGAATGCTTTGGCAGATTATGTGTGCATTGAAATGTAAGAACTGAGCGAGCAGTTGTCCTCGGTTCTCATCATGCATGGAAAAAATCCCTGGGTGCTTATAAGTAACCAATGCTGAAACCCTTGCGATTCTGATATAAATGGTTAGGAGTGAGATGGTCAGATGATCTTAATGGCATCCCGTGGTGGCAGATATTGATTCAATTGTGTGTTCTTTGGTCAGCACTATCCTCCAGCCTAGAAAATGGAAGGTAATGCTTCTATAATTTTTCATTTCTAAGCACTGAGCTCAGTGTACATAGATTTATTAGATGATGTATATTTGTGATAACCCACTGCCTGGTGTAGGGCAAGAGCTAAATGACCCTCTCTTTAAAGAAACAGTTACAGTAAGAGTTAAGACAACAATGTTGCAATGGCCCAAATGATGCAAAAGCAATATAGTGACATACTGTAAAAAAGAGGACTTATAGAAGCCATCATCCCTCCTTTTAGTCCCCAGATGATGGCAGAGCACATGAGTAAGCCATTATGACCAGCTGCAGGGTCGATGGTTCCATCAACATGCTGGGCAAAATGAAAGATGATCTGTGTACAGAATGGCTTGAAGTTTATGTATGATATTTCACCAAAGAAAGGAAAAAAGCCACCGTTTAAATTCGGCTCACTGTTCTTATCAAAATTATGAAACAGTAAGGGGCCACACTTTGCTACTCTGTGCCAAACTTAATTTGGACACGTTTGCAAAATGACATTATCTGATAACAACATTTCCCAAATTAAGTAGCAACACAGACTATTTGAAATAAAAAATGGCAATTTATTTGTAACCTTAAATGAGAGCATGTGGCTTTGGTTTTCACAATGTTTGGTGGTTTTTTAGTAGTGTTTGACAAACAAACAATATAATAAGCAGTGCCTTACAGAATACAGTACATTTGCTCTTTTTCAATTAGAAAATGTAGATACTAACAAAGGAAGAGATTTCTTAGTGACTCAGAAGGGGAAAAATAGATTATGGGGCTATAAGAGAATTTTATAATGAATGGTGAGCAGGCTTATTTGATTTAATTTTTTAATTTGGCTTAATTCCTGAAGCCCTCAATTCTTTAAGAAGTCTACAGGCAAATAAATGTTGTAAATTACCCCATTTGCCTATTTTCAGTCGAACTTTAAGTGCTGAAGAAGAAGAGAATAAGAAAGAGTTGGTTTTAGCTCATAAAGAGCTGGGTAATAATATAATTTGTCCAAGAAAAGCACCCAACAAAGTAACATGTATTTTTTGTGTGTTTGAACCAGATCTTCACTCTGTATGGTCATTGCCATTTGCTTTGGATGATGGCAGGGAGCTAACTTTCCCTTTTAATAACCAGGTCAGATACTCTGTAAAGCTGTCAATTTGCAAAGCAAGAAGGTAGATTAGGTATTCTTCAAATACTTACCAATTAATTAGTTGTGCTCACTCAAACCGTTTTAACTTATTCTCAGTGGGTAGCTTGCATGTAGCAATTAATAAAAATTACTGTCATGAACAAATGTCCCATTGCTTGTGGTGCTGAGAGAGCTTGAGCCCACAGGCACTCCACCAAGTTGTCCCCTTTAATTCTGTCCACAGGGGTGTTAGTCCATGAAGTGACACACTGTTTCACAGGTTGCAAGGTACAAAGAGATTTTCAAATTCATTTTACCACCTGCTGAATTTGTACTCAGAGTTTGGGTGGATTTCCTTACTCTAAAAAAATAGCTCTTTAAATACCTGGAGTTTCTTCCTTTTCTGTGATAGACATTTAAAAATAATTCTATTGCATTTAAATTGTGGCACCGTAAGTAGAATAAGATAGTGTTTTTATTATATATGTTGCATGAATGTTGTTTTTACTATTCTAGAACCTACATATACAAATGAACTTCAAGGATAAAAATTCCAGAACTTTGACCTGAAATTTAAATGATTAAATTCCCACAACTCTCCAAGAATGGAACTTGGCCAAATAGAAACTAAAAAAATAATGATAATAAATTTAACAGAAAGAGAGAGGGAGAACAAGAGCTTTACCTATAGAATGCAGCATTTTTAAAATTGTTTTCTAAGATATTTTCAGTTTTTAGGGAAGAAATGCTCTGCACCTAGTAGGTAGTTAATAAACATATGTAACTATGATTCAAATCTCACAGAAATATTAACTCTGTGATTAAGACACTGTTTTGTAAGTTAGAGATGCATCACACAAGGTCTCCATATGCAGCCAAATACAGTTCGTGGAACAGAGAAAAGTGAAAGTAGAAAAAGAAAGTATATTTAAAGAAAACACATGAACGTTCACTGAAAAGCATATTCTGGATTTTTCTCTCCCTGAGTTTTGAATTAACATTAGTCATTCCGATCTGTAGCGGTGTCTCTGTCACTTTCTCGTAATAGGAAGAGTTAAGAGAACAGTAACTGAATGAGTTGTGTGTGGTTATGAGAAAATTCCTTTCTCTAGTTGTTGAGTTGTTAAGGTTTATAATGATATTAACCAAGAATGTTTTGTTAACTATTGCAAACAGATGTGCACATTTTGATGGGATATTCTTAAACGACAAGAGGGTAATTTGGAAGGTGGCATTTAATCTAGTGAGCTTGAACTGTAAGTTTTTCTTTGATCATTTTCTAATGAGGAGAAATAGGAAAGATGTATCATCAATACTTTATGTCAAAATAGAAACTGCTTTAGAAGTGGTTTAAGGACTGATTTTTCTCAACATTGGACTCAGAGGTAATGCAGTGGGTAGAGACTATTTATCAGCCAATTACTTTACTCAAACCTTACCAGGAACAGGAAGAAAATTGTTTTGGAGCGTTTTGTGACTGTTTCTTTTTGTCAATTATCAGATGATAAATCTAAGTTATGAAAACTGTGACATACAGTTGCATATATGGATTGAAGATTCCAATTCTTCTGTCTCATTTTGTCCCTTTCTGTCCAAAAATATATTTGAACCTGCTGAAAAGCAAAGCACATATGTGTTGTTCAACTACTTATAAATATTCTTGAAGCAGGTCAATGAAAATTTTGGGTTGGCCCTTCTCACTTTGTTGAGTTACTCATCATAAAACAAATTATGGGGTAGGGAAACTTAAAAGTTTATGAGGTGGACATGGTAAGAATGGAAATATTTTAAGCACACCAAAAGCAATACCCATAAATATTCCAAGTCACATTATTCCCAGAAGTTCTGTCCCTGGAAGACATCAGATCATTCTGCTGGCCAATCATCATCTAGTAACATTATTCTTGGAGTCATAACTTTAGGAATGGTGTCAGAAACCAAGTGGGAATCAGAGTATTTAAGGTCAGCGGTTAAGAAAATCATCTATCCTGCTCAGATCACTACTAAGCGCCAGTACCCACATTTTTCTGAACACTTTCCTACATTTTAAGTTTGTATTTTGAGACTAGGGGAAAAAAAAGCTCAATTGAATGCAGACTTTGAGCATGACTCAGACAAATATGCCTGATAGATTAAAATCTTCATTGCCGATATTGAAAATTGAATAGATTGCTCTTCCTTGTTAGATAATTACTTGGAAACTTGTTTTTTTTTCCATCCCTGTGTGTGTGGGGAGCAGTGGGAGAGGCAGGGTGTTGGTCACCAATGGAAAAGAAAACAAAAATGTTTTGAATTATAATACCTCATGAGAAAAGACCAATGAAAACAACCAGTGTAAGTACACTCAAAATAGCCAGGTAAATATTTTGTAATATTTCAAGACTCTATTCAAAACAGTATGAAAAAAAAGGTTCAATAGGGAAAACTCTGGAATTTGCAATATGGTGTGTGTGTGTGTGTGTGTGTGTGTGTGTGTGTGTGTGTGTGCCTGTGTGCATGCGTGCATGTGTGTGTATGTTCAGGTTTAATTGTTTTCTACCTAGATAGAAAAATAGCAGAAATCTACACAACATAAGGAAATTGAGGTTTGTTAACAAATACTGGATTCAAATGGAGGCTAATTTTTGAATTATTTTCTTAAAGATAATAGTTTAAGATCTATATTAACAGTTACAAAGACAAATATTGATCATCTAATGCAGGAAAACACACAGATAATGTGAAAGTTATTGCCTAACATTACTGATAAAAACACATTTTGTGCTTTGTGCGTTTCCTAACTTAGGAGACAGTACTGCATTAAAGAATTAACCACACCATAAGCTTCTGAATTTTGGCTTTTTGATTAAAACTACCAAATTAGTTAAAGAATAGCTTAAAAAGACACATTCCATGTCAATAAAAATATTTAATTGTTTCCTTGTTTTTCAAATATGTTGATTTGCCATATCTTACAGTTTTTCACTAACTTACTAAAGTATATACATTGTTTACCTTTAACCTCTCATTAATTTGATAAAAAAATAATGATCCTTTTACTGGATAGTATTTAAATTCCACCAAGACCTTGCTCATTAAAAACCTTAGGGGAAAGGGACATGGGCTTAGCTGCAGTATTAAGCAAGAGTTAATTTGATAACCCAAAACAACTTTAAAATTGTCTAAAGAAAACCATGGAAAGTTTATGTGGTTACTGTTTTCCTTGTTTTTTATTTTGAGTTGAATATTCAAATTGAACTGAAAATTTATATGGAACTTTGGAGAGTTATGATGACCCATTTACTGGCTTTTCTATTTCTGTGCTTTAAACCAAAGCAGTGAAGGGAAGAACGCTGGCTGGACGCTGCAGCTCTTCTGCATGAACCCCTACTAGTTCCTTGCCAAAAAAAAGTAAAACAAACGCAACATATACTTTCATATTCCTAAGAGATGCTGCAACTTGTTTTAATTTACTTCAGGAGAATGTGGCTGATCACAATGACTCCTTTGGGACCTTTATAGGTTATTGGATATTTACAACAATATATATATATAATATGTGCTGATATTCTTATCCTGAAAAGTTTATTATGATACAGAAAATATAAATTCATACAAGTTACAACCTTCTAGGAAAGGCACTGGGAATTGCTAACTAATCCAACTATGTTATAAAATTCAGACTTTATTGCTTCAACATTCAGTAATGTAAATATGTGAAATTAAGTTAAGCTACACATATACTCCGTTTTAAGAAAACAATATAAAAATCAGAACTCATAAAAAGAACTTAATTAGGTGATAGTTCATCAAATTTACCTCCTGACAACCTACCTTCATTATGGCTACTTTAGAAAATCTCCATGCACTTAATGTAACTAATTAACTTCTTTACATTTGTTTGTACTTTATGAACTTTTCACATGAACCAACATGACTTCACTAAAAATAACTGTTTCCCGAAAAGTTTTGCTGCACAAGAAAACATCAGATAGTGGTTGTGAATTCCTTAGTGAAGAATAAAGCTAGAGAAAATAAGTACAAACCTAGCACATTGCGGAGTTACTGCCTACTAAGAAGTTGCTTTTAAAAACTGTTGCTTTAAAAAATGCAGAGTTAAAATTTGATCAAGTAACATCTGAATTATTCTCATTAGGAGGATAGACACTGTAAATTCTAATCTGAATTAGCCAAGATCCAGTTGAGGGGGAAGAAGATAACAGACAAGGCACTAAGATATTATTATTTTATAATGTAATAGTTATAAAAATGCACAATCACTAGTTCATTCTATAATAAGATCCAACCCAGATTAGATGCATTACCTAAATCAAACTAATATAATTATGCACTCACACTGAATAGATAGTTCCTATTATTTTTACATACACAAACATATTTCAATGTGTCTTAGGCTAGGAGGGTCCAGTTTTTAAGGCATTTGCACGGATTCACCCAGAAGTATAACCCTGGTCTTATTTGCCTTCTGACACTAAATCTGGGTTCCATTTCTACTACATACCTGTCTCCCAGCTTCATTATTATGGAGGTTCATCGCTTGCAGTATTTTGCTGTCTTTTCCTGTGGCATTTCTGATGGGAAGATCGAGGAACTTTTTGCTGAACCACATGCCATATTGGAC
Organism: Perognathus longimembris pacificus; assembly: GCF_023159225.1. Taxonomy (NCBI): domain Eukaryota; kingdom Metazoa; phylum Chordata; class Mammalia; order Rodentia; family Heteromyidae; genus Perognathus; species Perognathus longimembris. The sequence continues at coordinate 130,029,170 of NC_063162.1, read as the reverse complement.
ATCATCGGAGCAGCCCCCCCAGTGCCAGCCCTCACTGGCTGAGCCTCCAGTCTGCAAGGTGGTGTCACAGGAGCACTCGGTCATGTTGCCTGCACTACAGGACCTGGTCACAGAGTGCACAAGGCCTGCAGCCATCACAGCATAAATAAAGGCTGTCTCCTTGGTGCCTAGAATAAAACATGAATGGATTAAAGAGTTCTGTCTCTTGTGTTTGTGCTCAGAACAAAGCCTACTCATCCTTACCAGGCAGTTTTTCAACTGTTCACAATGGATACTTTAGTGAACCCAAATTTACAAAGAAGGATTTTCCACCAGAGTAGCCTTTTTAAAAAAGGCATTAAATGATTAATCATCAATATCTCACTTAAGGGAATTATTATTTATTTTGTTACAAACTTTGCTTGTACCTTAAAATCATATATATTTGTAAATTAAAATGAGCATCATCACCTAGCTTACCGCTTAATAGACAGTAACAGCTGAATAATACATATTGAATTCAAAATTCTTCCTATGAATACTCTAAATGGTAAAAAAAATCTTTGAAAATAGATTACTTATCTTTTAAAATTTGAAAGTGCTGCACTCATAAATAACAAGGTAAAAAATTTGTTTGATGAAATAATACATGCCTGAATACAAATTAAGACCAAGAAAACTAATAGATGAAAGTTAGAATTTACTTTCAAATTAAAGACTAAAATTCTTTTATATGAGGAAAAGATACCAGGAATAACAATCAAGATTGGTCCTATGAAACACTTAATGTTTTAAACAGGGCTGGCTGATCCTCCTTAAAGATAATTAATAAAAATAAGAAAACTGAAATTTTATTAGCAAAAACGGAGAAAAGAATTGTATACAAAAATACACGATATTAAAAATAGATGCATTTGAAGGGGAGTTTGAACTAAAAATCTTTGGAAATGAATGTTACTTCAGAGTGGTAATAAAATGTACACGCAGGAACTCAGCAGGTGACTCCCCCTTCTCCAGCTGTCCCACCGTTTCTCCAACCAGACTTTTCCTCCTGCACGTTAGCCATTATTTAGAATACGTTTTCCCTTTTCCCCTTTACCTTCTACGCCCTGTGGGGTCCCTAGTGTGGGCCAAAACGCATGGGGGAAATGCTATCTTTGGCACCAAGGAGCTTAGGGACCTTCGGAACAGACTGGGAAAGGGTCAAAAGGCGGAGACAGAACGGAAATGAACTTGAAAAAAACGACAAAGCACCTTTCAGCAATCGGCTCCTAGAACTCTTAGACTCTGGTGTTATTTCTAGAACCATCCTGACTCCCGGTCCCGTTATTGGTTTTAGCGCTCCTTCTTCGCGTGCCAGCAGAGAGCGCGTGGAGAAGAGAGTGGGAGATAAAAGGAAAACAGAGGAAAATGCAAAAAATAAAGATTAAAAAAAGAGGAGAGGAAAAGCAGCTGTGCTCAGGCTAGCTGCACGTTGGACTGTCGGGGAGAGAGCCTTAAAAAAAACTATGTTCTGTCAACCTCTTGCTCTGAGGAGTGAGTAAACGCGGCGCTTCGGTGCATTCGCCTCCGGTCTCGGGCTTGCTGCGCACGAAGCTGGTTAAATCAAAGCAGATGGGGCAGCAGAATTCCCTACGGCCAACTTCATGTTTCTCCAGCTGGCCACTCACGCAGGAGGGCGCTTCGGGGTCCGCTGGGGTCGGCGGGGTGGGGGAGACTCCAAAGTTGTTCTTTAGTCCGGCGCCCCAGTGAAGAAGTAGCCTTGCAGCCCCGAGCGTTCGGATCTGGTCTTGGGGAATCACCTTTCCCAAGATCTCACCTGCACCCCGAGATTTGCCCTCTGTCTTTCCCCACTCCCTGCACGAAAAGCCCCCTGTCAGCATTTACAGCTAGGGAATCGCGCAAGAACGGGTTCTCGGTGGGGTCCTGAGACTCACCGCTGTTGAGCTCGTAGCCAAAGAGCGGGCCGGTGCCCAGCTGGGCCGGGGTGGTTGCGGTGGCCACCGTGCAGTTCCACCTCTCGTGTCTGAACTGGCTCCTGCACTCCTGAATGCCCAGCCGAGCGCCCTCGCGGATGCTGGGGAGCAGGTACGGCTTCCTCTTGCACAGCTCCTTCTGGCGGCTGTTCAGAGGCAAGTTGGCGCAGCCCAGCTTCTCCGGAACCCCGAAAGAGGCGATGCCCAACCACCTGTAAGACAAGGCCACCACTAGCGCGAGCCGCTGCCCTACTCGCCTTCCCAGCCACCGATGTTCTCCAGAAAATTCAGTCTCTCCTGCAAGTCTCCGCCCCTCCTTCCCCGGGCTCCAGATTCGGGGCTGATCATCCCTTTCCCCCCCAGTGCTTCTGCAGCCCCCATACTCACATCCAGTTTCCGTGGCCTCCGCAGGGGAAGAGGGCCAGCAGGGCGGCCCAGAGCGCGCACAGGCGGGGCAGAGCCCGGAGCGCCGCTGTGTCCATGGCCCCCGCATGGAGTCCCCAGCCCCGGCCACTCCTCTTCTGCCCTCCGTCCCCAGGGGCCCCGCAAGGTCGGAGGTCACTTCCCTATTACCGAAGCTTCCCTAGTCCGTGTTCTCTTTGCGGACCACATGAAAAGAAGACCTACAACGATAGGGGTTCTCAGCAGTCTGCCTCCCAAGCCCCCGCGAAATGAGGAGGATGGAGGAAGTAGGTTAGGGCTCCCCTCCTTTTCAGAGTTACAGACGCGCAGGAGAGGCAGGAGAGGCCCTCACATTCCAAGGTGAGAAACTTTTGTGGACGGCTCTGCATCTCCATCGCCTCCAGCTTCCCCTTGCATCTCCTCCCCTTTGACCGCGCCTGGCTCTTGATTGGCCCAGCAGTAGACCCGCAACTTATCCTAGTGAAACCTCAGGCTCCCATTGGCTGAGCGAACTCTGCCGGGGGAATTGGGACCCATGCTCCGCCTGCACACTGCTACTAGACCAGGGTGGGGTGTCATGATCTTTCCTCCTGTCACAGCTCGTTGGTCTGGTCGCTAAGCAGTGAATCAAGTCAGAACCAATAGGGTGTTTTTAATAATCCTGAGGGAACTCATGGTTTGGATGGGAGATTTGAGTTGCTTCCACCCAAGGCGCATCCCGAGTAGAGTAGCTGAACAATATCTCTGTCCCATTTCCCCCCCCCCCCCTTTCTTCTCCTTCACCTTCCAATCTTCGTGAGTCAGAGTTGGTACCTAAGAAGCTGGCTTTCCAAAGCCCTGTTTGAAATCGCTTATGTAGAAGCCTTTCAAGTGTGGGCTTAGACTCTGTCATTTCTGGATGGATTTATTTTGAGCCAAGGGAAAGATTTCAGACTGTCATCAAATCTACCATATATAAAGTTGTGTGTGTGTGTGTGTGTGTGTGTGTGTGTGTGTGTGTGTGTTCTTTACTCCGGCCGACTTACTTTCCGTAGGCCTTGAGAACAGTATCATCCTAATCAGAAAGAGAAAGCAGAAAAGTGAATCCTAGACTATATGGGGGCTGTCACTTTCCTACCCTTGTCTCCAGGCCCATTTTGTCCTCACAGGGACCTTGAACAGAGCTACACATGGATGTCAGAAACAACACCAAAGCATTTATAAAACCTAATGTGTGTCCTGCCGTATGGGCTATAGAGGATTCCTTTCTTCAAGTGTACAAACCAGCCAAGAAGACAAGTGTAAAACAAAATACTTTTGAAATAACAGTAATGGAGAGAATAGAAGGATAGCCTTTGGGGCCAAACGTACTTCAGGAGCAGGCAGACCTCACTGGGTGCTTCCAACCAAATTTACTCTCATGAGTGATAACATTTGCTGCTTAGCTCCAGTGTCAAATGAAAACAATAAAACCTTCCTGAATTCCCATCCTATACCATTCACTAAAGTATCCAACAAATATTTATTGCCCTGTACACTGTGTACCAGGTCCTAAAGCCACATTGTAATTTTTAGATAGTCAAGTTGATGATAGGGTAGAGTTACTGATCCAGAAATATTTTGGCTAATAGTTAGTGGGCTCTCTGAAAATCAGAGCCTTCATCCAGGCTCACTGTATTCTGTGCCTCCAAGAGGAGTCACCATACACTCATTGGTGTACCACTATGACACCCAGCACTTGAGATTCTAGTGCTTTCATTTTTGTTGATGTTGTTTTGCTTTATTTCAGCACAGTTTATTGAGTAGATTAACCTGATGAGGAAGATCTTGAGCAGAAACCTACATGGCCTAAACGCTGGCATGAGAGGCAGGAACACAGGGTGACTGGGAATGGAGTGGTGAAACTTTGGCATTGCAGGAATGGTGCACAGAACATCAATTCCCTAACCTGATTTTAAGGCCAACAGTGGTAAATGTTTGAAAGAGGTTGTTTGATTTTTTTTTTCCATTAAAATACATACTGAGGAGATTCGGTTATGGGTTGGAAAGCATGCCACTGAGCTTGTCTGGAAATGGAGTTCACGGTTTACTGACAAGACAGAGGAGTGCTCAGATAACTGTAGTACAATGCAATAAATGGTGGGAGGGCAGATGCCATGAGCACATCAAGGAAGAAAAGCCAGTTTAAGAGTGAAGAGAGAGGAGTGAAGAGAGAGAAGAGTCCAGAGAGAAGAGTCTCGGAATGTTTCTTTCCTTATCACTGCAGGGGCACACCACTGTGCATGCATCCAAATAGAGCCTTCGCAGAGTATACTTTTCTTTATAAGAACATTGAATCCAGCATTTTCTTTCATTTTTCCCCTGTAAAAAATGAATTTATTGGTTACCTTTCATCTGACTCACCCCCTCATCATTTTGTCCTGTTCTCTCCCCTCTTCCTGAACCAATTTCAAGAAGTTTCACTGTTTCATTTGCATGTGCACGCACACACGCGTGCACACACACACACAAACTATTTTAATCACAGCCACTCTCCTTCTCCCTCTTCTCTCCTACACCTTAGACAACACCTGCTTTGCTTTCTCTTCATTGATTTTTAAAGCTTATGCTCAGAGTTAAAAACGATTTCAACTTGGTATTTCACACATGTTTATACTATACTTTAATCAGATAGGTCTAACTGTTTCCAGATACAATTTCAGAGCTTTAGTGGTTTTGCATCTCTTTTATTGAGTCTGGGGTTTTAGGGTTTGTTTTGTTTATACTTGTAAAGCAAAGGATATGTGTTTTCTGGAGTTCATCTAGGTGAAGATTTTATTCACGTGAGAACCTATTTGTGTGGGGTACTGTGAACTTTCATATGCTGACAGCTTGCTCCAGTCTATGCCCCTGCACTATCTCTTGCTTTCTGTCTCTGGTTCTCTGTACCTCTCTCTCTTTCTTTCTTCATACAAAAATTTCCACTCCCCTAACAACTGCTGCTAGTTTATTAGATAAGAAAATTACTTAGGGGTATTAGAAAATTATCAAGGTCACTCAGCTAATGAGTAGTAGAATCAATAATGAATTTACTCTGGAGCACTTGTTCTGTTCACCATAACATATTGCTGCATAATCTAACCCCAGACTATTATGTATGCATGATGTATGTATGTATGTATGTATGTTTGAATAAATGAATGTGTATGTGTGTGTGTGTGTGTGTATTTTCTGACCAAATCTCAGATCCTAGATCTCAGAAACTGAATTTCTCATCTATGTCCAAATGTTCCTTATATCATCATTCAGGGGTATCATTTAAAAACTGACTTTTATTTTGAGATAAAATTCACAACAGGGATATGTCTTGAAGAACTCTCTGTGAATTGGGTCTTTCTAGGACAAAAATTGATTTAAAATCACTTCTTTGAAAGAATTTCTATTGCTGGAGCAGAAGCTTCATTTCCTATCGTTACTTTTATAATTTGCACAGCAGACAAAACATTAACTGATAATTACATATCATCTGATGTTTGCATATTAAATAAGCCTTTTAAGGTTGAGGTGCCCATTTCTTATTCTTATTTATTTATTTATTTATTTATTTTTCAGTGATACTAGGATTCAAACTCAGGACATTATGCTTGGTAGTCTAATGCTCTACCATTAGAGACACATTTCCAATCCTTGTTTAAATTGCTAGTTTTATTTCAGAGAGTGTTGCAAGCTTTTTGATCAGCTTGCTCTCAGACCTTCATTTTCCTACCTCCTCTTCTCATGTATTATGGTGCTACAATATCCAATTCTGGGTTGGTTGAAATAGGATCTTGATAACTTTTTAAAAAAAAATCAGGGTTGACTTTGAATTAAGATCCTCCCAATCTTGCTTCCTGCATAGGTGGGCTTATATATAGCACACGCAGTCCTCAGATGCCAATTTCTGTAACTCTAAAGTCCATGGTATTAGGTGTTGAAGAAGTGGGAGTTAATACTATGTTATCCTATGGTCTGGGTTCAGCACCCAAAATTTGATCAGTGTTATTAAGAACAGCACCATGTAACTCTAAAATAATGTGCATAGATAATTGAGGTATTTGTAATCTCTTTTTGTTTCTAAAGATACTTTAAAAAAATAAGTTACTATAACAAACAAACATAAAATCTGGCAGATATTCTCAATTTTTTTTAAAGTAGAATCCTTCCCTGGTTCCACTTCCTATGAGATACAGAATTACAATGTGAATAGAGAAGCAATATAAACCTAAGCATAAGAGGCTTATTCATTGATTGGTCCTAAAATGTTCTAATACATTATATTTTAAGGAAAGGCCCAAAAATAGGAAACTAACACACTATTTGTCATACTTAGAGTTTAACTTGCTTTCTATTGGCATTGTGAGACTCATTTGAAATGTTGAGGGGCAAGAACAGGCAGTATATATAATTTCTTGATCTCACAAGGATGCCATACACTTAAACTTACTTACTTTCTTCACAGAGAGAAAAGTGTTTTGCACTATCCTATGGAAGGGGATTTAGGAAGGGAAAAGGAAGATTTCAAGTACATTGGAGTTTTTACGTCTGGTGTAGACTATGGTCATCTCTGACTAGGTGATGCAGACAAACAAGATAAATAAGTGGCTGTCAATAAACTCTACCTCTCAGCAAAGCGGTGGTAGATAACTAGTTATAGAAGTCAGGGGAGCCTGTTCCTTCTGGTAGTTTTCTCTCAGTCCCTGGGAAACTCAGTAAAAACTGCCTGCACAGATATGCCTTGGACTCTGCCTCTGGCAGCCCATCAGAGGACAAGACTTCTAAGGGCCCTGTTGTAAGAATTTCTGTTGCAGATCACAGAGACTTATGCACTGGAAACTGACACCAGCAGCACCCCAGCTGGTCTCAGCTCCCATGATAGAACACAAGATGAGAGGTGACTTTTTTACATAACTGGGTTCCCATCCATTCTATTTTAAATTCCACCTGGATGCTGCAAGTGTGGGAGAGAGCACAGGCTGTGACCACTGGAGCTTAAGAAGGGGATGACAAACCATTCTGGTTGCTCTGCTGTCCTTTGCTGACCTGAAAGTCCTGTAGGAATAAATGAGTCTTTGAAAGGGAGAAGAGGCAACTCCAGTGATAGTCCCATGAGAAGGATGGAGCAGGGGTTGGAAAGGCACAACTACAGAATATTCACAACTACAAACCTTTGTCTTACAATTCAAGATTGAAGAAGCCTCAGAAACTGTTAATGCAAAGTGGCTTGCCTCTTGTCTAGCCTCTCCTGCCAGCTTTCTTAAACAAAGAATAAATAAAAGCTCTCCCAATCTGACAACAAAGTGTCTCCTTCCTAGCAATGTCTGTAGTCACTTAGTTTTTTTTTTTTTTTAAGTGACAACATTTCTTGAGAAACAAGGAAAGTCACTGTGGCCCAGAGGCACAAATAAGCAGAACTCACAACCCTGACGTACACAGACAATCTGGATTTTTGGATTATGCTTGAAATATTCCAAATAAAGCAACTCTAACCATTAGTGACTTATGACTGGTTTGAGCAACTTATCAAGAAAACTACTTCAAAAATGGATTATTATGTGAATCACATAGAAATTTGGCCTTGATATTTTCATTTTCCAGACTGAAATGTTGCTTTGGTTATTCCTACACCAGGTTCAACCCCTTGGTTTCATGCCTAAACTTTTTCATTCCGAATTTACCCACTGTGTTAATTTTTATTTTTACTAAATTCACTCCATTTCCTTGTAACTTATTCTTTCTAAGCATCCCAATGTTTAGAAAGAATCCCAATTTCTTTTTCCCCTTTCCACATACAGGACTTAAGCATTTAACTTCTTGAGCCACACTGACTCCAACCTTAGATCTTTTTCTTTTCTTCTTATCCAATCTTACCAATTTGAATCCTTCCACTTTAGGAGACCACCTTGGTTATGTCCTCCTCCTGAGTACTGTAACATACTAGGTCCTTAACACAAGATTTGTCTCTAAATTTATTCTTGCTTTATTTTGGCCTAATATGTTTTGGTGATTTTCAATTAGGTTATGAGGATTTTAAACCAAAGAGAGTAACATTTTATACCCCCCCAATCACCTATTTGCCTATCAAATGACCAGTTACACCGCAGGATTTCAATAACAGTTGTGTGGTTGTGATTTTTTTCAGACAAGGATCCTCTCACAAGAACAATGGAATCAACTAAGCATTAAATCCAGAGTTGTCAATATTGACATAATTTAATAATTTGCCACTTTTCAAAGGGAAATCTGTCATGTCTTGTATCTATTACATGTCTAGTATGTGCACATGATTCCAGCAAGTTCTAAGGAGGCCACCAGATGGCTATGTCTGCAGTCACCACAGCTTCAGTTTTTGCTAGTGTGTTGAGATCGTAAGTATCCCGATTGTCTTTATTCCTTTAAATCTGTTACCATGCCAGGTGCCCTTTTCAGGTAGGTTTGAGGAGCCAGGCTAACAATGTGAACTCTTCCTTGAGGGTTTCCCTAGGGAAAGCTTTTATTTGAGTGTGCAACCACACAGAGCCCAGAAGATTTATGAAGGCTTAGAGACATAAACAAAACTGCTGAATAGGTGTGAGGTGTGTCCCCACAGCAGATCCATCATCACCCTCTTTTATGATTACCGGAAAGGAGGCATCAATAACCAAAACCGCCCACTGCAGGCTCTCAGAGTCCACAATCTGATGAAGACTCCTGGTTCCAGACCAACTTTTGGGGTTGTCACATGGCTTAGTGAAACAGCTTCCAAAATGGGTTGAAAATAACCACAATTTTGATATACTGGGCCAGATGCCAGAACAGAGTCAGAGTCCAGCTGACTGAGTAAAAGATTCCAGTTGCTACTTTAGCACCAGCACATTGTCTGAAATCCCCAGGGCACACTCTGAAACCAGTACCAGACAAACACAGTGGAGCCATGTTTTAATGCTGTCTGGGGGGAGTGATAGTATTAGCTGTATAGGTTAACTGAGTTAGCGTCTACATGGACTGGAAGGAGATTCCTTTCAGGAACTGATTTGGTCCTCTGTATATCTTAATCTTCTAGTAATTGTTGGCAGTTGAGGGTGGGGCTCAGAGCTGGATTCTTACCCTCACACTCCATGAGCTGTGCCCCCAGGGGTTCTGATGAATAAAGCATGTACTTAGAGAACTGCTCTGGTTTGGGCACAGTATCAACTTTACCAAGGACAAAGCTTCTTGGTGCTAGACTCTTCAGTTTCCTATTCCTCCTTGCTGGACTGCAAACTACAAGCTGAAAAAGCAATGCTGAGACTGTATATCCCAGCACCCCCTTGTCTCAGTGGGACCATCATGAAAATTCCTGACCAACCTGCATCGCTAACAAGCACTAATTCTGAGGAAAGAAACTAAGAAGGGGATACAGTAAGTGAAGAGCAGAGGTCGTTCTACTTGAGGATATGGAAGTCTAGGAAGAGGGACCATGCTGCCATCTTACTTTGGAGACACTTAATCATGATTAAAAACAACTTGATTGCCTGCTGTTTTTCCAAGGAAAAGAGATTGGGATTCCTCAACACAGAATGAAGAAAGGAGAATACGGAAGTTGAAAGGAGGTCTTCAGTTTCTTGGGCAGAGAGATGTTAACCAATTCTGCTATGCCTACTATAAAGTGTAGTGATGCAAGTGCTCAAAATACACAGGCAGGCAGATGAAGAACCTACAGGCAAATTGCATGGTAAATGTTGGTAGCATATGCAACGAGTACCCAAGGAGGATCACTAAGGCACTACCCACTGGTGCTCTTCTTGTCCATAATCCCTTGCAACACAGGTTAACTCAGAGGAAAACATGATTTCATCAAAGCTTATGGTGATCCTACCTAATATCAACATCTGCCTTTTTAATCTTAGAACAAATCATTTAGTTTGTTTTTCTGTTTGCAATTTCCTTTAGTAACATTAAAATCAATTCCTGATTCCTTATGCTTTATCACCCTAAGCAAATGGCCCAGAGGAATATGGAAAAACTAATTAATATGAAGTTGGAAAATTGGAAGAGATTAAATCCTCAAACAGATAATCAACAACTGTTATAGAATGCTATGTTAAACTGTTTATGGATGTTGAAGATCATACAAATATGAATATTCACTATTATTAGTTAATTAGATCTTAGAATAGAAAAAAACACACATAATAGATGCTGAAGACTGGATGCATATACAGAAAAATGCTCCATGTTTGGGGGAAAATGTAAGTCACTTGATAACACTTGCCATGGAGAGTTATTTTTGGTAGTTGTTTGCTTTAAGGTGTGTCTTGCTTGGAATTCAAAAGTAAAGAAATAAAAGAGTTGTGAGTCATAGATATATTTCACAGCTGGAGAAAACAGAAGAAGCATGTAGTAAGATTAAGCCCAACCATGCTGTTTGTCTTTCAGGCTTAGTTTTTAATGCAGTAACCTTCAACAAGCCTTGGGTTCTTTCTATGTAGCTCTTTTTCTAATACTTCTATTTGGTAGGCTAATCAAAGCATGTAAGAGTGAATCAAAACACAATTCGAGTAAAATGATCCTATCATGAGAATTATAATAACATGATAGATTAAAAAGTCATATAGATGAATCATTTATTTAATGAAAATAATTGCTGACTTAAAATTTACTCTTCCCTAGATGGAAGTAACAATTTTTGCTTCCTTCAACAGATTATTTTGATATTTTTCTTTGATTTGTTATATATAATACTTACATTTGTTAACTTTTTATTTTTGTTAGCTTTTAAGCATGCGTATTTTGCTCTACTCCTGCCCTGAACACATGTCATTTTAAAGTTCCTTTCTATTCCAATATGGATATTAAGACTTAGGCTTAGATGAACAATGAGCTTTTCATTATTAAGATACACCATTATTCATGATAATTCATACATATATTACAATTGCTTTTCTTTTTCTCCTTGGTTTTTTCCCCCAGCTTGCTTCATTTCTTATAAATTGACATATGCTAATTACAGAATTTAGATTCCACATATATGGGGTTCTATGTGATATTATGATATATGTATATAATGTAGAATCAGTACATATTCAGTATAGAAAGATTAGAATAAATCTGATAGGCAAAAAGTCACTATGATCCTATGACCAGCGTAGTTCCTGGTGGTAGTTTAATGTGTTTGCTTTTGATTTTTGTCCTAGTTGTATGCATGTTTTATACAAAGTATCATATCATACATACAACTTTAGTAGCCCAGTTTTTCATTTAATGTATAGAGAGAAATAAAATCATTTTAATTTAATTAAAAGGAAGATTCTATTTAAGTTGTGAAGATATGAACAAATGACTATAGTTCTTTATAAACCTTGATGTAATACTTTGACCAAAGCCACGTTTGGAACCTTTTATTTCTTTACAAAGTTTATGAAAGTCTCAGCAAGGATTTAGCAACTGAAACTCTTTTTCTGGTTGATTATATACATTTCTTTGGCAACTTTATGTACTTTTGCATAGTATAACTATGTTACAGTCAACATGAACCATGTATATAATGGATGTCCTAAGGTAGCCCCCATATATAGGGGCTATTATCATCTAGGGTTGTAAAAATATGCTGCGATATATGCACAGTGACACAACGGTATAACAACAATCCCTCATGTATCCTTATTGTTAAGCAGCATATGGCTGTATCTTTCGTAAATCTTGCAAGAGATTGACTTTCCTTATCAAAGTTCTTAGAACAGCATCTAGTCTGGTGAATGAGTACTCATCAACAGTCCTCCATTACAGCTGAAGTGTGTTCATTTTCTCTGACTCCATCTGGGCAGGTTGGCTGTGTAATACTTTAGCCATCATCGCCTCAGTGACACAGTATCCAGACAGAATGATAGCTTGAAACCAGGAAGACAGTAGGATAGGAACGATGGACAAGGAAGTATTGATAATATATGATGCTAGAAAACATGGGATCTTGGCAAGACCACTGGATCATAGCCAAGCAAGACTTGTGTCTTGGAGTTAAGCATTGAAGTTCTCCTCCATAGCTATTTCTTTTTTGCATAAATAATTAATTAAAGTAATTCTAGTAGTTACTTTATTATTTGGTGCATTGTGATGCAAATTATGCTTCCTCTTGCAGTGACAATGTTTCAAATCATAGTAACTATACATAGATGCCAGTTGAAATGTGTACTGGAAATTGAAACCTGAAAATTAAGTTTTAGATATCATTTAAAGTCACAGACTGATAGCTTAAAGTAAAGCATCTGGGATAATACACAAGGAAGAATGTTAACCATGATCAGTTTTGAACTGACAATTGAATAGATTAACGGAAATCGACTTACATGCACAAATTAATACACTGGGAAAACAAGTTAGAATAAAGAGCAATTGGGAGATGTAAGAAGCACAATGAGCAAATGAGTTGCAGTAGTTGAGGCTTATTTCTGATGCAAGAAACCTCATTATTCTGAAGACAAAGCTAAGAAAAGATTTAGTCCTTAAAAAAAAACCAGTTAAAAAAGTACGACTAATCAGATTAGGTTGTACAACAGAAGGCATTTATTTTCCTTTTGTGACTACCAATATCCAATCTCTGATTAAAACCATCTTTATATTCTGTCAGCACAGCAGTTACTTCTTGACTAAAACCAAAGACACATCTGGTTAATCAGTTCTACTTTTCAACTAAAGGCTAGGACTCTTTATTGCTTGTTTCTGCACAACTTTTTAAACTTAAGGCTGACTTACAATTATGACCAAAGAGACATCGGCCATCATTTCTGTAGGATTCTGACACCCCCTTTCATTTTCCCTTTAATTCATTTTGTTCTTATTTCTCCCCCTTCTTCAGTCTTTGCCTCTCTTGTTCTGTCCCTTTTCTTTTGTTTTTCTTATAGCCTGACAGACAAAATTGGCATATTGCCTCAACTGGGGTTCTAGAAAATCAAATTACAGAAACAATAGCAGTACCAAAGCCACCTCCCCTGATTCTTGTGGAACCATAAGAATTGATGCCTCATGTGTTTGTGTCCTGTTCTCTGAGACACACGTAGACAGTAGTCATCATGTACTGAAATGTAGAAATAAATTTGGCAAAGGTGGGCAAACTCTGTTTAGATTACCTTCTTTTTATTGGTATGAAAGAGGCATGACAGAAACATTTTGGGTCTGCTCTAGGGTCACTGAGAACCTTATCTCTCAGGAAAATGGAGACATGGGAATATATAATTATAATTTTTCAGAAGTACTTTTAAAAATAGTCAATAGCACATTCTTCAACATTCATAGTTATTCAGTGGCTTCTTCAAGCAAATTTTTATTGTAATTTTTGTATTTATCACCAACTATCATATCTTAGAAGCTTGATCTCATGTAAATAACTTATAATAACATGTTTAGAGTTTCTTAAATTGCAGCTGCTGCTTTAAAATTGTTTGAACAATTAATTTTCTATTTGAAAAAAGCATGGAACCATGAGAATTAATAGAAAATGCAGGGCTCTTAACTTACCAGAGCAGCCATATTGACCCTGACACTCACTGAGAGTGGACATCTTCTCTAGATGGCATCCAAAGTCTTTAAGCAATAAAAGATGAACATAAACATCATATTTCTGTCACTAATTGAACAAGTATGTGTCTCAAGCTGAACAGTGTTTCCTCATGTCCTTAGGGATACTCTCGGTGGTCTGCGCTTAGATGCAGTGAACTACTGCCTGACAAGGAGAATGGCAGCCTTAGGCAGCAGTGAACAACTGCAGCTGGAGAAAGGGAGAGGGTCCGGCCATGTGATGTTTATTAGGTATTCTGTCTGTGCAAGGTGGTCAGAAGCAAATCAGCAGGTAATAAGTGTAAACCAAATCAGGAAGTTTAGCTCTCCAGGTAAATGATTTGCAACAATGTAGCAATTCTTCATTGTTGATATATACCTAGTCATTTATCAGTTGTGTTAAAGGTGGCCATTCACAGTCACAGTGACTCTATAACAGCTAATGCCCCATCTCTCAGATTCCTTCATCTCCCAGATAAAAAGTTTCCTTCCAAGTCAAATCCACCCCTTGGTTTACTCATCGGCATTGAATTTAGGCAACTGTTAGGAGAAAAACAATGAGATGAAATTCACTCAAACTATAAATGTCTGATGATCCCAATACTCTCAATTATATCAGCATCTTAAGAGATCCCAGGGGTTAATTTAAGTAATTTCACTAACTGGGAGGGTTTCATACAGAAGTCTGGTAAAACATTGTGGATCCACTATGAAACTCTTTGGTAACAAAGCAAAGACAGTTTCTTTTCTTTTAATTCTATACACAATTTTATGAGAATCATTTTTAAGTTTTGCTGTTGTTTTAGTTGGGCCAGATTCACATTTACTGATTTTCTTCTTTTATTTCTGTATTTTTGAGACAGCATCTCACAATGTAGTCTACGCTGGCTGTGAATTTATAATCCTTCTGTTTCAGCCTCCCGAGTGATGGGATTATGAGCATGCTTCACCATGCCCAGCTACAGATTCATATTTCAAAGTCATATACAAGCTACTTGCAAGATTAAAGCACTGAAGAATATGCCTGTCATCTTGTTGTAGGAGTAAATATGCCGAAAAACCTTTCATTAATTATTGTTGCAAAAAGTTATTGAATCAATGAGTGTAATGGAATCAAGTACCTTTTGAAACCCAAAAGAAACAGATGGCTCCCTACCATGTATTTCAGTGAAAATGTGATCTCTCCACCCCTAGAATTTTAAATTCCATAATTAAATTCTGTTGCATTGTTAATGTGCTGTTGACATTGACTTGTGTCTCAGATACAGAAGACTTGGACTACACATATGATAACTTGAAACAGCTGCTTGAAAAATTACTACAATATGGCTAATACTTCTTTTAACCATTAGGAAGTTCTATTTAAACATGATTTGCATCTGTAAGTACTTATTATATATAAAATTAGAGATAGGTTTATGACATAAAAATGAATTTTGATGCCTCATTCATATTGCATTTGACATTTGAACAGTAGGAAAAGAAAGCCAATAGAAATCTCCTGTATACCAGAAGTGTGTCCCATTGGGGCAGAGCCTACAAGGACATCTTCCTAAATGATTAAGCTCTACTAAACAGACTGATCTGAGTATGGTCACTAGTAAAACTTTTGTCCTGCCTTCTGAAATTCTGGTGTGGGGAATGGCTGAGTCTCTGGAATCAGTTAAATGATACTCCCAATGCTTCTTCCAGTAGCCCCAGTTCCAGCTAGATGCTACCAGAAATTCTACAACCAAAAATGTCAGAGTTGGCCTTTTCTTACATCTTTAGTATACTTGGGTGAACTTGAGCCTGATTACCCATTCAGTCTTGGGTATGAGTTCAAACCCTTTCCACCTTTGATAGAGACAAGGTAGAATGTACATCCTCTTACTCTAAAACAAGCAATAAGCAGGAACACAGTAAAGAGAATATCTAAGAAATGTAAACCTTCCCAGGTACCCTAAACCTTCAGGCCTATTGACATCTAGTCGGTGAGGGCTAGATGGACAGCATTAGGGGTGTAACTCCTACCTTTCTTACCTACCTCCTCAGTGCAGCTCTCATTCTTCAGAGCAAATTGAGAATAAAGCAAATCTTTGCTAAGAAAAAGTGTGCTATATTTTAAATTAATCACCCTATTTCCAACATGAAGCTTTGTCAAAACCTTTCAGCAAACTCTATTTTGCACACAATTCCTAACCTAAGGAAATGCTAGAGTTTATTAGAGCATTTAATTTTCTCTTATACAAATTCATTGAGAGTCTTTCCTGTGCTAGGCAACTAATTTCTAAATAGAATGCTAAGATTAAAACACAACAATACTAAGTGAAAGATTACAATCACAAAAGACCATCCATTCTATGAATCTATTTATGTGAAATAGCCAAAATTAGGAACTCTATAGAGACAGAACTGAGATCCAGGGTGAAAAATGTTTGGGACATGGGGTAGGAGAACTGTACAGTTTGATGTTTCTTTTGAGGTGACAGAATATTTTAAGGTTAGCTTGTTTTGATAGTTGCCATGCTATGTGTTTTTATAAAAAACAACTGAGTATTATACACTTTAAGAGTAAACTTTGTGGTAGGAAAGTTAAACCTCAATAGAGTAGTTCAAATCATGAATAAAAACTACCAAAGACACAAAAACCTCAGTCCCTTCCTCAAGGAGCTAATATGTTCTGTGGTTCATGATTAAACAAAGAGATAAAGGCTGGGCTAGGGGTGAGCAGGGAGTACTAAAGAAACACACAGAAAAGGCACTTTATTCAGCAGAGTGATTGAAGAATCAGAGAAATATCTCTAGTAGAGACATCACCTATGCTGAAAAGACATGAGAAAACTACATTTGATGATCCTCACCTCTGTGTAAAACAGTGCTCAATAGGAAGACAAGTCTGCTTATCCCAAGCTTCAAGAAACTCAGTTTTTTTTGAGGCAGCATATTCACAGGTAATTATAGGTAGTAACATACTGTGATAGTGCAATGATAGTGTTAAACACAGAGGCATGGAAGTCACTATCCAGTTACTAAGGTAGAGGTCAAATATATCAGTTTGGAGAGAGGTTAAAGCTCTCCTTTAACCAAATGAGTGGTAGAACTGTGATTTGCCAAGTATGCCATTCATTCAGTGGTGGCCTCTGCCACAGCTTACAGGATTCAGTGACACTGGTTGGTGGCCACTCAATTCAGCCAGCAGGAGAGGCCTCTGATGCCAGAGGTGTTCAAGTAACTGAAGTGGAGAAAGAGGGAAGGAGGCAGAGTATGAGGCAGTGATCACCGTGAAGTCTGGCTTCCCCCAAAGGTCTCTAGAGATCCATCGATTTCTTCTTAGAGGAATATAAAGATGCCCGGCTTATTTTCTTTCCCCATGTTCTGTAGAGTTTAAAACTTGCAGCTGGTGTGACCCTGCAGTCTAACATCTCTGAGCATTTTCTCAACCCGGTGACTTTTCAAAACAAGCAGCTGGGAGACCTCTTCTCTAGCACATCCAGCCCTGCCACTGCTTGGTACAAGCCAGGCTTCACATTCCTTGCTTGTCCAGACCAGCACTTGGCAAAGCCATCCTGAGATAATAGAACCTGTTACTCCAAAGGTTTTACATACTCCCGTAAATGAAAAAATTAGAGCACCCTTTAAAAGAAACTAAGTCACAGGCTATATATTTACTTGGTACGTCTCTATTTTCTCTTTCATTGTGTGTTGTTTATGTGTGTGTATGATGTACACATTCACATACACTTAATGCACGTAAATTTCATGGGTGTATGTATCAATTATGGGCAGGTTTTTTTAACTTAAAAAGAATCCCAAATTCCTGTTTTAAGTTCATTATTTGATACACACTCTACTCAGGCAAGGCAAAGAAAGTGAGGTTTAACTTTCTTGTCTTCAAAGGCAGCACAACAAGTTCTTGATCAGTGGGAAAGGGAAGGCTTTTGTTTTCATTGATAACAATTACTGAAGATGACAGTCCAGGGATGCTACTATTGAAAGAGAACTCAACTTCAAGGAAGTCAATACTTCAAAGATTTCTGTGACTTTAGGAAACAGAAAAATACCGCATCAGCCAATCACCCATTTGAAATTTATAGTTCTGAGGAAATGAAAACTGAAATACAATGCCTATATCAGCCTCATCTCAGAAATAATAATAAATAATTCATGGAGAGTATCAATTTATTCAAAGCCTAGGTGGCCACGAAGGAGTTGTGAGTGTTTACCAATGAGATGGCCTTGGAAAACCCATCTAATTGAAATGATTCTTGTTCCTGGCAGGAATAACTTGTGCTAAGGATTGTATCCACACCCTTTTGAACACTGCCACTGGTTTTGCATAGCTAATATGAGCACTGAAATGAGTATTCTTGGGAGGCAAGTGTGAACATATATCAGGCTTTCCCCAAGGGTGTGCACATGTGCTGGAAATGGATAGATCCAAAAATGTGTCATTTGATCACTGAATTCATTTTGGAGTACAAGGTATTACTTAAGTATCTCCATAGTATTCTTAATTCATACCAATTCTTTTCTTAAACATATAAGCCATTATTGCAAATAGTTTCATGTCATACCAACAATACTGGCACTGCTTTTTAACAAAAGGCTCATAATTTTTTTTTCTGATACTTTAAAACTGACCAGGGAATCTCTTGAAATACAAAGTTTTTGTAATTAAGACAAGGAAAGAATGTAAACTGTAGCTTATATTGCATACTAAATATACACAGAAGAATACTGAATGTATTCTATTTACATGGCAAAGGTAAGGACATGCAGGAATAGTCCTAGTGGATGAATGGTTCCTGCATAGAAATAAAGGGGGAGGAGGATACTAAAAGTATTTTCTTTTTTGCTGTTTCATGTTTTCCAAAGGTTATATCATGTTTATAGAGCATAATTTCTGTTGTCCTGATAAGAAATAATGTATCATTGAAAGTGCATTCATCTGATAGTTGATTGTTCTGGATGATCAGTTTGGGACCAATAAAGACCTAATATTATCATTTAGGGTTTATACTATAGAGTATGTAGACCCTCCAAAGTGACTTTTGTATGAAAAAGAAGACATGAAGAAATATCCAGATTGGTCAAAGGTCACTGGGAAGTACTTATAATTTGTTTTTTTTTCCTAGGGACTAGGAGAAGAGAGTCTGTCCCCTGAATGAAACCCTATGACTCCTTTTCAGCCCTATTTTGATCATGATGGATATCATGGACTAACTTGGACTATGGTGCCTTAGATTCAGCACTGGCACTCCATACAACCCTCTTCTATCCATGCATTTGCCGAAAAGACCCCAAGAACCATCAGTTGCCATCTCCAACTATTAAGACGAGGAGATCTACTGGCAATCAGTGAAGCTTTTACATCACATGGAGAGTTTCAGAACATAGTATCACATATTCACATATTCATTTTATTTTAATATTCTAAATTTTTTATTCACATCAAGTTCATGATTTAAATTTTATTTCATTTTATATTTTAAAAATTGTGTTTTTTTAAATGGCAACTTGAACAAATAAAAGTTGGAGGCTTTAAAGAAAATGAAAATGTTTATATTGATGTCATGCTCATACAAATGAAAATTCAAATGAGATTTCAACTTGTTCATTTTGTATAGATTGAACCATAAAAAATTAAAGCAGAAATACAAGTCAACAGCACATCTAAATAGATCAGATTCCATCATTTCCCTAGAGTAAAATCTGCATCAAACTAACCCATTTCACCAATGAATCATGAAGTAGGAAAATGTACTATGTAACTGAATTAGTTGACTTTATTTTAGATTTATGAAGCCATATTACCTCTAGATGACCAATAATCAGTCGTAATTACTTTTATTACTTTTATCTTTCCCTTTCTTTCTCCGTATCTATCTGTCTGTCTGTATATATGTATATGTACATATATATGTATGTATATATATATATATATGATATACACATATATACACACTTATACATGGAATAAAATAGCATTCCAGGATGTATTGTGTATGGAAGAAAGACATAAAAACCAATGAAAACATTTCTGTGAAGAGTGCTACAGATTGTAGACAAAATACCAGTCAGTATACATCAAAGTAAAAACCTAGGCAACCTAAACATTGCCATCCTGTAGGAATTCCTTACACTAATTCTCAAAATGTAACTATTTTTTCTTTCTCTTAATTAGATTAAGAAATGGTGTTCCTTTATACTTCCTCAATAAGTGATCATAATTTAATATTTCTATTATGTCAAGATGTGTTAAGATGTAGTCATTTGACATTTCAGAGAGCCATAAAATGAATCCTTTTTATTTCATTGAGTATGAGGAAAACAAGTGAAACACCTTTTAAAGATGTTTACATGGCTGTGTTGGTGTTGGTCAGAAAACGGAGTTCTGCAGTCCCTACACCAAGTAAATGAATCATAAAAGAAATACGAAAGTTGATAATAGCAGTTATGACAGCAATAAAAACATGTTAAAAGGCTCTTTGACAGTATGAAACCTTCGAAGCCTTGCCAAATATAAACTCTAGATTGTAGGCACTAGGAGAATGCAGTTGTCTTTAGTTGGTCTTCAGGGGGTTTCTGACAACTGCTGCTTCAGTCCCTTAAGCTGAAATGATCTATCAAGATGTGGCTTCCAGCAACAATCAAATGCCTTTCAACTGTACCAGACATGAAAAAAAGAAGCCACCGAAGCATTTGCAGAGCAATTATTTATTGAGCCGACCAAAATGGTGGGACCTGGTACACTGTTGTCTTGTATTTGGAATTATCAGCTCATGGGGACTTACTTGATAATATTGGTTTATTTTAAGTAAAATAGTCCTATCTGTTGAATTTTTTTACTTTCTTGTATTTTCCTTTGTTTGAACATTTGCTCAAATCTGGGTTCTTAATTTTTATTACTGTAAGACATCATCTTCCTTCTCCCACATCAAACCTTTACAGCTTTGAAAAAACTCTTATTGTTAATATAATTTTGGATCTATTTCTATATTTTTGTTTGGAATCTTTCTGTGCAATTGGACCACAAGAGAAAACTTCAGGTGCAGAATGCCATTTATTTCTCCATAAAATTATTAGGATAGTTTCTAGTAATTTTCTCTGACATTTTGAAGTGGGAGTCACTGTTCTGTAGAAAAGACATCTAGGCATATGGACAACTAACGTGAGGAAGAATGAATGCCCTAAACAAAGTCCAAATAAGAAGAAATACCAAGCCTTGCTTCTTCATGTTTCTTCAGGAGCTTTTGCCTTTTGAAATATAGTACACCATGCCTTTAAATACAGACACAGACACACACACACAAACACATACTCAAAAGTGATGTTAGATAATGTTTATACAGTCATTATTGACTTATAATATTCTAGATTTCTAAATTGTTTTCTTTAGTTTAGTTTAGATTAGATAATGATCAAAAGTACACTTACCAAAAATACACTTCCTGTAATTTTCATACCTAAAAATATGCAAAAATGCCTACTCCTCTTTTTCCCTTTGAATTAGAAGCTTGCTAAACATGGACAATACTTGTGTGCATAACACACACACACACACACACACACACACACACACACACACGCACATCAATTTCTCCAGGGTAAAATAAACCGGTGATTTTTTTTCTGTTAATGAGTAATTAAAACTACAATTAAAATTTCAGGTTTTATCTTAAAATAAAAAAACTAGAAATTTATAGCTATGTTTAACTATGTTAACAAGAGTCATCATTTGAGATTGTTGAGTTCATCTGATGAGACATGTAGAGAATATCACAGTTAGAGTGTCGACATACTTAAATCTGTATAATGAAGCTCCAGTTCCGGAATCTACATGATAGTATCCATGCCAAGAGTTGTGTATTATGTGATTGCATTCCTTTGAAAAAAGGGAGATAAAAGATACTTTCCAAAGACCACATTATTATTAGTGAGACCTTTATTAAAAATATCATTACAACTGTTTCTAAAATCTACTATGATGTCAATGGTGAAGTAAAGGCCAGACCAACCTCAGTCAGATGATTGCAGCAGTCAGGATAACACTCATCTACAAGAAGTGAGCACTGAAAGTTAGGAAGTAATTACAATTTACAATAAATGGAAACATGATGGTGAAGCTGCAGAAATGGGTAATATTTTATGTCATTTAAATACAGCTCTGTAAACCTAAAAATGATGCTTTCACATGGGTGCAGAAAAACCTTTCATTTGGAAGTTGATTCTGTTTGTACCATTCTTAAAAAAAATCTTGCCATCTGTAAAATGTGTTTATTATTTATACCAAGTGGTATTTGCATTTAAATATAATTTAAGACAATTATAAATTCATATTTCTGTTCATACAAAAATACATATAAAAATAAAGTATTTAAAGAAGGTGGCTATTCATTCTAAAGTACTGATCAATTAAAATAGTTTTATTTTTGTATGGCAACAAAATTGAGGTATTTGTACATTTAGTAATTTCAGCCATACATAGAATTATGCCTCTCAGCCA
Source organism: Perognathus longimembris pacificus (assembly GCF_023159225.1). NCBI lineage: Eukaryota > Metazoa > Chordata > Mammalia > Rodentia > Heteromyidae > Perognathus > Perognathus longimembris. The sequence goes on along the minus strand of NC_063162.1, from coordinate 130,006,820 downwards.
CTTTTCCCATAGAGAAAAGTAATCCTTTAAAAGCCAACACATCAGAGAGATGTTATCTCATTACTAAACATTTGTACAATAAGGAAATTTACCAATCGAATGCTAAAATGATAGAATTCAATACTACAATCAGGTATACTTTATAGGTATGCCATACTTTTAATAAAAAATTTTATACCTGCTCTCAATTTGCACTAGATACAATTACTCAAGAAAATAAAAAATACAGCTACTAGTAATATTTTATTCACTGGTGGTTACATTAACTGCTTTATGCTTATGCATTTGTGAATCTGTAATCCTTTGCAAAATATTTACATTAAGATATATGTATAATTTTAAATTACATGGGTGTAGGATGGAGAAGAAAGATTTTCCTACATAAGGCCATCAAGGAAATATAGTAAAGTACATATGAGGAATTATGTTTTGCTCCTCACTGTAAATAATGTATTTTTTCAATTTAGATTGCAGTTCTCCACCTAAGTTCACAGACAGGACAGGAGGAAATGTTTATGAGAAACATAAGGAGCGCAGAGTTAAATATACTGGTGTTTTAACTAGAAAACATCCCACTTCTTATCTATCTCAAGATTCCCTTGTCGAGTAACACTCCTGTTCTTTTCCGTTCAGTCATACAATTTTGAAAGCAAAAGAAATGTTTTTCATAAGCATCATGTCCACAAAAAGATTAAGCCATCATAAATGCCACATTTCCCCCCATAAAGAACAGAAATGTAATCCCTACTTGCTAGTGGAATGTAAGTTCTCCTTCACGCTTTAAATATTAATGTATCCATAGAGAAGATGATATGGCATTACTGAACAGCACAGCCCTTTGTCATGGAACTCAAGTGCTGGTATATGACAGTGTAATATAATGGACATAGTGGTCCTAGATTATGATATTTCAAGTAATCCCTTTCTAGCTATGCCTTTCACTCTGAAACAAACGTGTTCAGATTTGTATCTTAAATTTTAAAGCTATATGAAAAGTGCTATTGCTCCTTTTTAGATATGTGCATATTGGGGTATGTGCTTGTATCTGTGTGCATGAGCATGTGGTCAATCCAAAATACACCTGAGACATATTGTCTTGTTCCCAGATCTTTGTTAGGAGCCACACCAACTCCAACTTCGGTTCTCCTTCATGGAGTCTCCATGGTCCTTTTACTTGCACACATCCTGCTGAGAAGTATTTCAGAGCAAACCTGATTTATTGGACCTCTGACATGATAAGATGACTGAGAATTTGTCACTGAGTCTTGTTGTCGTAGTTTGCTTTGATTGCTGAAATATTTTCCCACAATATGATTCTTTGATGTTTTCATTCTAATAAAGTGATATTCTTTGGATAATTTTGATTTCACCACCTGTAAGAAAGCAGCAAGAAAACAGTGAGATAAATCAAGTATATTGGTGTCCTAAGTAGGGTGATATTAGCTAACTTTCCAAGTTATACTGTGTTTCTGCCATTAATATGGCACTCAATTGGTACACTTGTGACATACATAACCAAGAACCAGGGTAACTTATGTTTCCAGAAAGATCTAGGTTGCAGTTAAAGTTCCTGTCAATTTTCATACTTTGGGACAGAAGTTCCAAGGCCATTGTTTGAGATGATGTCTCTACTGTGTGTGTGTGTGTGTGTGTGTGTGTGTGTGTGTGTGTGCGCGCGCGCGCGCATGTGAATACACACGCGTAATACAGCACCAGTACATGGAGCAGATAGGGTTATGCTTTTGTCCCATCATTGATTCAAATGGGGGTACTCTATATTGGCCAGTCCTGGGGCTTGGACTGAGGGCCTGAGCACTGTCCCTGGCTTCTTTTTTTTTTTTTTGCTCAAGGCTAGCACTCTGCCACTTGAGCCACAGCGCCACTTCTGGCCATTTTCTGTATATGTGGTGCTGGGGAATTGAACCCAGGACTTCTTGAATAGGAGGCAAGCACTCTTGCCACTAGGCCATATCCCCAGCCCAAATAGGGGAACTCTAAATTCATCTTCCCATGCTTCCATAAAGTAGCAATTATAACCACATGGTAGATTGATGAGTTGACAATGTTGCAGTTTATGTTTTCATTTCTCTGGAACTTAGTACTTTATGGAATCTGAGACATAGTCTATACTTTATTAAGCTAATGTCTTTGTATACACACACATATTCACATATATAGTTTTGATTGTTGAACAGGTAATATTATAAAGCATTTATAATCTGAAGTTTTATTCTTTTCTCTGCTTCCCTTATTTAATATCTATATATCTATATCTATGTTCCTATAGTAAAGAAAATATAGGTAAAGATGCCTTGATAAAAATATGAGTTCCATCATTTTAATACAGATGTGAAGCATTTCTTTCTTCCTGTCAACACTTGGATGCAATAAACTATTTATTACTGATGACTAATGAAAATAATGCTGAATCTTGTAGCTTAATGTATTATCCCTTGAAGTGCTATTCAACATTGTGGGTCTCTCCCTCTCCCTCTCCCTCTCTCTCTCCCTCTCCCTCTCCCCTCCTCCCCTCTCTCTCTCTGCCATATTGGGGTTTAAGCCCAAGGCCTTGTGCTTGTCTAGCTCTGAGACTTGAACCACAGTCTCAGACCTATTAGTTTTAGTGTTTTTAGGTAGGGTCTCAGCTTTTTGTCTGGGCTTATCCAGGACCATAATTCTCCTATCTCCCAAGTACTTTGGATGACAGACCAAGGTACATATTTTTGGAATGAAAAACTTGCAAAATCATAAGATATTTGGGGGAATATTTTCATGATGTTTATTTTTGGAGATAAGAATTTTTAGTTAAATTTCAGGTAAACATGATCATTTTAGAGGAGTAATTTGATTAAAAATCTGTAAATATCTATAACAAAATGTTAGCAGTCATGATCTATTGGAGGATAAAAGGCAATTTTAAATGTATTTGGACTTTTCGTTTTTGTTTTTTGTTTTGCCAGTCCTGGGGCTTGGACTCTGGGCCTAGATACTGTCCCTGAGATTCTTTTGCTCAAGGCTAGCACTCTACCACTTGAGTCACAGCGCTACTTTTGGTCTTTTGTGTTTATGTGGTGCCCAGGAATCGAACCCCGGGCTTCATGCATGCTAGGCAAACACTCTACCACTGAGCCACATCCCCAGTCGCAATGTGTTTGCACTTTTTGTCTACATCTTTTCTGTTACAAAATGAATGTGTATTACTTGAAGTCATAAAAAAGTTTGAAGCCTTTAAATTTTGAGGAAAAAATTTAGTACTTGTAGTCTTTAAAAAACGATTAAGCTTTGCTAATTCCAAAATACAAATGGCTTTCCTCCAGTGATGGGAGGTTTGCTTTTCTCTAGAGCCAATGGTTCTTAAGAAGGGAAGTGAAATTAGGAAGTTGTGGCAAAGAATCCCCATGGATAGTAATTTAAGGCTCAGTTTGCAGTTAACCACCCATTAATATTCCAGATCCCATGGGTGCTCTGTTATGTGAAGTTCTGATTGTATTGTAAGTACAAAAGTCCTAGGCTGGGATGTGCACCAATGTTTTCCTGAAGGTTTTTTCTCTTTGCATAGGAGCTCTGTACTTAACTCAAGATTAGCAAATAATCTTTCAGAAGTTTATTTAAGGAAACTCTTAAATATAAATGTAACATTCAACCTTGAAATAATATTATTCCAGTGTTTGGAAGCTGGGGAAAAAGCCTCAGTTTTGTTTATATAATTTTATCTTAATTTGTGGGTTTTGTGGTTGACTAATGGTCTGTATGCTAATTACATGCAAACTAGAAAAAGTACATCACAATGCAAGAGTTTATAGTCATTTAAACATTTTAATAATTTATGATTTTAGGGTTGGTTTAAAACTGATGGATAAGGTTAGTGCCATGAGTAGAGCAGTCATATGCATTATAAACTATAGCCATTTACATAAATCTTACATAAATTCATAAATAGGATAGCAAAAATATGCATCTCCAGTGCTTTTGTTGAAATGAATAGCTTTTACTCCAAAGTAGCTTAACTATTTTGCCAAGTATCAATGATGTTGATACTTTACTTCCACCTCTAGATTTGATTCTTGAAACAGGATAATGAGATTACTTCCCATTTTCTGCAGTCTAAACTAGTGCTTCTAAATCTGCTAAAGTTCATCTTACACTGTCTCAGGGGACTTCTGTATAGCCTGCTAATGGCTCTACAGTTAATTTACTTGTTTTTCTTTGAAAACTATTTTTTCATGTTATAATTGAAGATAATGTTTCCATCTTTGCTAAATCACTGTTGCTTTGATATTAAATCTGAAAAATGGACCCCAATCTATAGAGAATTATTTTGGTTTTGATTTATCAAAATATAGATGTTAAAATTCCTCCCAAAATGCCATCCATGAATTAATCCAGGAATATTTTTAAAAATCCAGCACTATTAATGTCATACCACTAGCATACACAATTTATTTCAAGAATGTAAAATGGTTCAAGATAATGAAGTACATCATCAGTTTAACTTACCAAGGCATTACGTGGCCCTATATGATTGCTTTCTCTAAAAACCCAGATGAATCCACTGATAAACAATTATTTATTATAAAGTTAATATTTAAAATGATAAAGATTTTTCTATATTCTATCAGTAACTAATAAGAAATACATTTTTAAAAAGTTGGCATTACTAAAGAACTAAATTTTACTCAATTTTACTAAGATTTACAAATGAAAACACATAGCAAGTCAAAGCTCCTCAAATTAATTACCATGTTATTCCAATGATAAACACATTAGGATTTGCAGGCAACATGATGACAACTTCTAAAATACATTTTGAAGAACAAAAATTGGGGAAAATAATCAGGACTGTTTGAGAAGATAGATAATTTGTGGGGAAGGCTGTCACAATCAACATTGCGTGCATCACTATGAATTACACTTGCCATCATGACTCCTCATCATTCAAATCTACCATCAGTTTCTGAGTGAAGTATTGGTTTCCCAAAACTGTATGGTTCCTGCTGGCTCTTTTATCTCTTATTGGTTCCTTTGGAATCCTCTTATGGTAAACAAAGTCTCCTAAACAGTCATCATCATCAGTGAAGTTTCTCCCAGCTGTTTTTTTGCTTTTTGGTCAAAATGAAAATCTTGCTTTGCCAGGAAGATTTCTTTCTTCATTTTCCCATAACCTCTCCAGTGGGTGGAGGTGTGGAGTAGGGCCAATAGAGGTTTAGTGAATGAGAGTGATAGTCATCCTTCCAAAATCTTCACTGTTGTTTGTTTCATCTGGTTCTGGGAGGGGGGCAGACAGTTGGGACTGAACCCATGTGTCTTAAGCATGCTAATTATAAACAGCCAGTGAGCTACACCCTAGCCAAGATCCATGATCTCTAAATCCCCGGTAAAGCTCTGATTTTCCCTGAATTCTGTATTGCCAGTTCTGAAATGCCCACTCCTTCAATCCAGCTCTTGCTTCTGCTCTTTGCAGACTCATGTCATCCAGGGATAGTTTCTCCTGAGATTTTTCTCATGTTGATATCTACTAATACCCTGGAAACAGTTTAATCCTGTTATCCTTGTTATCAACAGACGTTCTGTATATCAAATTTGATCAGCGACTCATCTTGGAACCATTCAATTTCCCAGGGGCAGGAGAAAAAAAAAACACAGATAGAAGTGTATGTTCTCATGGAAGATATGCAGTTTTGGATGAGGGATGCCTTGTCATGTATGGCCTATGTAATGCACAGATAGCCAAGCGTTCTGTCTAGGCCCCTGTAGTTATGAGGGCTGAGCTGCCTCCCCAGGTGAAAGCTAGGCTGTAGCTGCTACTCAACTTCAGGTGTATTTCATCAGACCTCATATCTAAAATGTGAGGCTGAGTTCCATGGCCAGCCAAGCATCTGTAAATAAATGTTGAAAAAAGCATCTCACCTAACAGTACTCATTGTTGCCCAGATTTTGAAAAGCCCATAATTGAAAATGCACAGACAGCAGGCACCAGTGGTTTGTGCCTAGTTACTCAGGAGGCTGAGATCTGAGGATAGAGGTTTGAAGCCAGCTTATGCATGAAAGTTCATGAGACTCTTACTTCCAATTAATCACAGAAAAAGCCAGAAGTGGCCCTGTGGCTCAAGTGGTTGAGTGCTAGCTTTGAGCAAAAGGAGCTCAGGGACAACACCCAGGTTCAGAGTTAAAAAAAAAAAAGAAGATGAAGGAAAGAAAAGGAAATCACAAAGAGGCAGAGCAAGCCTGCACCTTGAATGGCACAGATTTGGAGCCCTGAGGGGATTTGCCTGATAGGTGAGTGGAGAGAGTCACCTTGGTTAGTACCAGGGCTGGCTTTTGGAGATAACAGGGAATTAGAGGTGGCTGTGTGAGCAGGTGTGGGCAGAATCATGGCTGACCAGTAGTGTAGATGGTAGAGGAAGTATTTGTGTCTTAGTTCACTGTCAGAGGTCAGAGATACAAATGAATAGCATTTGGCAGAAAATCTGGTATGCATCACATGCTCCGTAAATTTTTTGTTAAACTGTCGAGTATATCTTACCTTGGATTGTTGCATTATGGCTAGATAAATATTGCAAATTTATTTGTGGAAAGCCACCTTAAATGACATGCGCTCTAGAAAGTGTTGGCAAATATGAATTGAAGGCTGAATATAAGCATGATTCATTAGTGAGTTGGAAAGAACAGGAATGCAGATTAAAATGCATTTCACAACTTAACTACTGTTTCCTGAAACATTTCAGAAAAATAAGGTAGCTCTAAATAGAAACCAATGTTACATAAATCCAATGGTCTAAATGTACATATCCTTATATTTTTCATAACATTACAGTTGAGAGCACTGTTTAAAATGAACAAATGGCTGATAGATTCTAACCATCAAAGGAAAAATTATTTTTATTGTATATGCCTATTTAAAATAGCTATACTGGACAAAATTTTGTAGTCCTTTTGTAATGGAAAAGCAAACGAGAAACAAAATAAACTTGTATCTTACAAGGTAAGTATTTAAAGATTTTTTTCCCCCATAAAAAGGGTAGGTACATCTTTCCATCTTCAGAGTTCTCTACGTTAGAAAACACATGGAGTAATTCAGATATGGTCCCTACCCTCAAGGGGACTATATAAAGACACATGTCTAAGATACTTGAAGTAAGAACAAGAATGAAGTAACTTCAAAGACATTGTTTGAGACCAGTTCTACAAGGTCAGGCACCATGTTGTTTCCATGTAATGAATAGTCTTTTAGTATATTACGGTGACTTAGTGCTAATTTATGGTGGGCATGATAATCTGTTTACACAGCTATTATTTCTTTGAACTAATTTGAAAAAAATCTGTATCAGCATTGATGTTAAATTCTTAACTCTGTGTTCCAAAATATTACCTTGTATTGCCTACTCATAGAGGGTCTAGAGTGGAGGAAAAAGAGTTAGATCCATTTTTCCGATACATTTTTCTAGGACTTGGAAATGCTACTGCCTGGTGAAAGACTTTGATACCTGTACAATAAAAAAAAAATGCTTCTTTCCTTTGATCTTGCATGGAAATGTGCCCATTTGAGTCTTTCTCAAAAATATGGGGGTTGTTAAAATCTAACTGAAGTGTCAATTCAAATGTAGCTTTGAAAGACATGGCATGCAGTCCAAATGTTAGGATACCTGTGAGGCATAACAGTAATAATAAACAATAAAATGAGTGATTAGAAAACTTAGAGAGAAAAAGCTACAGATATTAATGGTTTGACTCATCCAAATGCTTCTCTAAGTTTAAGTACACTTGAACTGACCCCTGAGAAATAGATAGATAGGTTTACCTGAAGACAAGAAACAACCACTCCATATGGTAAATAGAACATGTGTTGTAGAATGTGGCAAAAGTTTACTTACCCCAAGTTTTATTACAATATCTCTCTTATAGTAGAATTTAAATTTAGATTACATGTAGGTATAAACTATCATGTAAAATAACAATGTTTCAAAATAATTTATATTTTGATAGGCTAATTATAGAAATTGAGATGGTTTAATTTGTGAGCTACCAATTTACAGGCAATGTAGTCAGATTTTTCTGTGACTCTAGTGTTGAAATTCTGTGCTTAGAAGTGTAGAAGTTAGAAGTACCTTTTCTTCTGTTTTCATAGGTTTTTAATATATGACCTCTCAGTTTATATTTATGCATCTTTCTGTATCTCCATGTAATTGAAAACTGGGGGAACACAGAAGTTTTAGAAGACATGCAGGTAGCCATGATTGCTATATATCTATATCTGAAATAATGCTGAAGTTTTGAAAAGCCAGTACCAAGGAGGCAGGCTTGATGGGCTGGAAAAAAGTGAGGCAGATTATAATCAAATACCTTTCCTAAAACCAATCTTGCCCTGAACAACCTCCAAGGAACTTTGGATGTTGTTCCAGGTTCAGAGAACAAAATAGAAACAATTGTTGTGATGCAAGTGTTCCAGAATTGCCTTAGATTAGATTAGATGGTCATGAGTGAGGGATGCAGAAAATAAGCAGAATACTTTTCTTTTCTTTTTTTAAACTCAGGGCCTGAGCACTGTCTTTGGCTTCTTTTTGCTCAAGGCTATCACTCTGCCACTTGAGCCACAGTACCACTTCTGGCCATTTTCTATATATATGTGGTGCTGGGGAATCGAACCCAGGGCTTCATGTGTATGAGGCAAGCACTCTTGCCACTAGGCCATATTCCCAGCCCAGCAGAATAGTTTTCTAAGGCTACAAGCCATGAGACTGAGCAAATAAATTATGCTAATGTAGTCTTTTAAGATAAATATGTACAACCCAAGCATATTTTATTTGATGTCATCATTGTGAAGACTGACACTTAATCCAACTTCTAACCACAAAATTATGGCCAGCTTGAAAAGTAGTCAAAAAATTCACAGAAAATGAAATCCAAATTAAGAAACACACACTAGAGGCCTGTCTTCATAATTCATAATTCCATCTCAGGACATCATGCAATTTTGACAGATGGTAGAGAATTCTTTCATTACACCCTTTCATGAAATACTTAATTATTAGCACATTAAATAAACTGCTTTGATTGAAGAGAGTCCAATCTTAAAATAGGTCAAAAATGCAGAGGATTAGAGGATATTATTTACAACTTTTTTTGAAGAAAGGAACTTTGTTTGGAGGTTGCTAGCTTTGCAAGGAGTATATTGGCTGTGTCTTACTCTGCTTTTAATTCCCAGATCATCTCAGCTTTGGACTGAGGAATTAAGTCTGCTCCAGGAAGGAAAATAATCATTTGAATGGGTACAGACCATTATCATGCTTTCTCATTCAAGTCTCCACAAACTACCTGTCTTAAACTCAGTTTCCCGAATGGCTAAATATTCATGTCATAGATTTTTTAAATCTTTTTAAATTATTTTATTTTTTGGCCAGTCCTAGGGCTTGAACTCAGGGCCTGGGCTCTGTCCTTGGATTCTTTGTGCTCAAGGCTAGCACTCTACCACTTAAGCCACAGAGCCACTCCCACCTTTTTCTGAGTAGTTTATTGGAGATAAGAGTGTCATGGACTTTTCTGTCCCAGCTGGCTTCAAACTATGATCCTCAGATCTCAACCTCCTGAGAAGCTAGGATTACAGGCATGAGCCACTGGCACCCGGCATGTCACAGAATTTTTGTACTATTTGAGTGAATATCCTTGGTCTGACTAGTGGTAAACTAAGATCTACCTTGATGTAGTTACATGTACTTCCTGCAATGTGGATGCTCTCAAGATAACTCACAAGTTTTTGGTTCCAGCTGTATCTTTTGACCTTAAAACTTTCATTGGAGAATAAGACCTTCAAATGTCATTAAGAAATGTGGGAACCAAGGTCCTCATCTTCCACTTTAATGTAGAGACTTGCTCTGCACAACTGCGACCATTTAAAAAGATGTCATCTCTGAGAAGAATTTTCTAGCCTCATGACCAATGTATTCTAGGAGGTCTGAAGGTTTACTGGCTCTAGCTTTTAGGTGCCAACTTTACCTTCACTTTCTGTTTTCAGTCTTCAAATTAATTTGTTCTCAAAAATACCTGTGTCTCTGAGTTCAGACCCTGCAGTCTTGTTTTAAAAGATAATGTCTCTGCAGATGTAGGTGCTTGACTGCATTGACTGGGGAAAGAGTCTTAGCAAGTTTGCACTGATTTCTGGCTGTGAACCATTGGGGAAATCAGTGGGCAAGTGTGCCTCAACCACAGTTCATGTTTCTCCTTCCTAGACACTTTAAGTTGTAGCTTCCTTTGCCTGCTAAGTTGTATTTCATAAAATCCTATTTCAAATTCCTTGTCTGTTTTGAGTTACTTCTAATTCTGTCTTGGTAGGGATCAGGGAGGTAAATAGTTTTAGGTCTTTAGAGTAATTTGTGTGTGTAGGAGCTTCAAGTAGCTTCAAGTTGTGGTCATTCTGCTACAGTCATCCTATATTCTATGCATGATTTTAGGCCTTATTCTCTATGTCTGTTTCACCCATGTGTATTAAATGGAATGCCCTTCTTGGAAAATAAAAAATAAGAAAGCAGAGCATGCAGGAGTACAGGACCGTAAAGCCCTGAGGGCTGATATGGAGTTACTTGTTTCTTCTATTTTAGTCTCTGCGCCACTCATGGCGCCATGTTGGTAGAGAACATCTGCAGGCTCAGCCTCTGTGACAACCCAGAAAAGAATTTTCCATTTTCAATGAAAAACAAGTGCTACCATTTTATAGTCTGACTGTGATTTGTAAGTGATCAAGAAACAAAGATTTGTTGGATCTTCCATTTAGGAGACTATAGAGGATTTTCAGAAGTGTAGTCTCTTCAAAAAATTGATCAAACTTCTGAACTTAAATAACATACTAATTAGATTTTTTTTGTAAAATTATGACAAGAAAAAAGGAGAGGCTGGGGATATAGCCTAGTGGCAAGAGTGCCTGCCTCGGATACACGAGGCCCTAGGTTCGATTCCCCAGCACCACATATACAGAAAACGGCCAGAAGCGGCGCTGTGGCTCAAGTGGCGGAGTGCTAGCCTTGAGCCGGAAGAAGCCAGGGACAGTGCTCAGGCCCTGAGTCCAAGGCCCAGGACTGGCCAAAAAAAAAAAAAAAAAGGAGAGTAGTTTTGTAGCTAAAAGGTCTTGGGGAATAAAAGGAATCAAACCAAGCCAGATTTTAGCTGATTAATTTTTGAAGTAATCCTTGGTTTGTTGCTTAAGTTGTTCTCAAACAACTAGCCTCAACTGATCTTTCTGCCTCAGCCTTCTGAGAGCTGGGACTAAAGATAGGTGCCAACATGCCATTCAGCAGTTAGGCTATTTACTGGAAGGACTTCAAAATTATTTAACATACTATTATTGCTTGAGAATCCAGATACTAGAGATGTAAATAATGTTTTTCTAAATCACAGATCTTGTTCCTACCAGGCTGGAACATTACAACAGGAAGTGCTATACCTGGCAGTTTAAAGCATTAATTCAATTGTTTAAGATTGTTAGAAGACTCATAGCCATAAGGCTTTATTGCAAAGAACATGAGGTATTGGGTAACAGTTTCTTCTCGATCTTAGCCATGCTGACCTTCTACATTCCAGTAGAATAATACTAGTTTAATATATAATGATTGATCCTCTTCTTATTCTTTCTGTTTCCTTATCCTTCTTAAGAAGGAGATTCCAGTTTAATTGGCATTATCTTTTAAATCAGAATTTTGCACTCAACCATCTTAAGAAGGACTGGAGTTCCAAAGGCCAATGAATTCGTTTTCATAGGCCACTGATCTGGAACTAGCTAGGTGAAGGGTTAGAATTCACTTAGAGATGATGGGATGAATGCTGATCTTTTTAATAGAAAGAACTTTCTTGCATCAATTTTCTAAAAGGGGGGGGGTACAGTAATGGCATATATTGAAAGTCTCTGTGACTTCTGTTCAGTGTAGAGCCACTGATGGATTTAAAAAGACAACCAACCTCAGGATTTGATATACAGGAACAGTCAAGTTGTTGGAAGTAGAGACTCTGGGGTAAAAATATCTTTTACAGTTTATAAAAAAAAAGATAGGAGAGGAGAGAACTCCCTTTTCATCCCCTTATACATTTATAAATGCCTACTGACTTCTATTCACTGTTCTTGCCCTGGTCTTGGCTTAAATGATTGTGTAACAGTCTCCCCCCACCCAATATTCTTAAAGTAAGCCTTACTATCAATTCTTACTCTTTTGTTCACAAACTTGCCAGACTTTTCGATTGTACACCCAAACTCTTACCCCCTTCTTTACTTTTATTTGCTGAAAGGTTTTGTGAGCCCTTAGTTCTCATTTTTTATATCCTTTCAATATATAGCAGTCTAATTCCTGTTGCTAGTACTTGACTGTACTTCTTAAGGTGGTCAAAATAAAACCTTCTTAGGTCCGAATAAAAGCTGTATTTTGAAACCCTTATCTGAACTGATTTATTTCATTTGACAATGTTGAGCCTATCTTGATCTCTGGAGACATTTTTATTCTTTTGCTATCTATGGCTTCATGCCTTTCTATAATTTTCCCTTAACAGACTATGCTCTAAATCCAAATGCCCCTATTACTCCTGGTTTATTTTTACACTTCCAACTATTATCTATTTCTGATGACTTCCAATTCTACTTCTAGCACCAACTTGTCCCTTGAGCTTCTTACTTGTTATCCAACTGACAGTTCAAGATCATCACCTGGATGTCCTACAGGCATGTCAAATACAACATGTTGAAAGTAGAACTTGTTATGCTTTCCCTAACCTGGTACCTTTCTAGCTTTTCCCTGTCTCAATTGCTCTTTCAGATATCTAGTAAGTCATGGAAGATAGGGAGCATCTTAGATTCTTCCAGCTTGCTCATTCCACAGATAAGGCCTACAGATGATTGATTTTCTTTAAGTAGAGCTTGTATCTGTCCATATCTCTTTTGTACTTGCTTTCTCAGTCTTGATTGACTTGGGCTTTTATTTTCTCTAAAACTCACTTTGGAAGAAACCTAATTTCTTTCCCTGACTCAGTTCATGCTACCAGTCTTCATTCTGAGACTAAAATCCTATTTTTAAACTCTTTCAATAGATCTTTACCACCTACAGGATAAAGTATAAGTTCTTAACATCATTTGATCCTTGTCTCCTTTTTTTCAGTCTCCTTTTATGGTTGATATTTTACAAGCATTGGGATTGTACGGATTCTATGAGAAGAGCAGATTACTTCAGAGCTTTGTGTTGTGCCATGGAATGGGAGTGCTCTACCTTCTGTCATCTTCCTGTTACATGGACTAGGGCCTGTTCATTCTTCAACAGTCAACATGAGTTTTTCAAAGGGAGCTTCACTCAATCTTTAGAGTTAGATGTCTCTTCATATACCACCATACCACCTCACATGCTGTGTCATAATATGGGGTTTTATGCTTTACCAATTTATAGAAATGTCTTGAAGACAGAATATGTTTTATGTCTTATTTATTCATTCATTCATTCATTCATTTTTTTGCCAGTCCTGAGGCTTAAACTCTGGGTGTAGATGCTGTCCTTGGGCCCCTTATGCTCAAGGCTAGCACTCTACCCCTTGAGTCACAGAGCATTTCCAGCTTTTTCTGTGATTAACTGAAGATAAGAGTCTTATGGACTTTCCCCGCCCAGGCTGGCTTTGAACTGCATCCCTCAGATCTCAGCTTCCTGAGGAGCTAGGATTGCAGGAGCCACATGTACCTGGCAATACTTTTTTATTTTTGGTCACTACTGCTTAACTCACAAACAAGATTAAAAAAAAGAATAAATAAAGTTGAGGTTATTGGAACAGACTATAGAGGGAAGACTTGGAAGAATATTTAGTAAATAAATAGGATTTGATATTTGTCTGGGTGGGTTGTTATGGGGCTGAACAGGGATAAGTATGAGTCAAGGATTGCTTAATTAGCAAATGGCAGTGCAAACTAGAGGAATGTAGATTAAACATAATATTAATTATTCTTCTTGAAGTGCTTATGGGAATTCCATAAAGTGTTCTAACTCACTTTACAGATGTACTGTAAAATGTTTACATGGAGTGGATACTAAAAAACATGTGTTAAGTGAATTCTTATTGATACTTTTTTAAAAAATAGCCTTATTATTTTTAACACCAACTGAACTCTAGAATATTTAGTATCAGCTTAAATATATCCACTTCATTTGCCCTAAAAAAGTAATTGCTTCAGGTTTCTCCTTAGGCAGATCAACTTTAAAAGTTTTTTTTGTGTGTGTGTGTGTGTGTGTTTGTGTGTGTTTGTGTGTGTGTGTGTATGTGTGTATGTTGCTAGGGAATCAAGCTCAGAATTTTGTGCCTGCTAGGAAAGTACTCTATCATTGAGCTATGTTCTCAGTTCAAAGAATTATTTTGTTGTCATTGTTTAGTTAGTAAACTTTTTTAAAGTTTAAAAAGCAAAAGAGAAAAACAATATTTGTAGGTCAAATAATATTTGCTTATTTAAGATTAAATGACAGAATATAAGATGGATTACATAAATAATGGATCATTGAAATATTTCTTTTTCCTTTCCATTGTGCCAGAATCAAAGGAAACTTGCTGGTGTTAGTGCTGGGTCATGATGGCAGATGTTCTTTGTTGAATATATTCTATAATGGCTGTACAACTGAATAGAATTAATTAATCACTCAGCAACTGTTTGTGGATTTGCCTCTTCTGCAACTCAGTTTGGGCTGATAATAGGTCTGAATGGTTTCCAGGTTTTTGCTTGTTTGCAGTAGATGCTTGTCATGTAACGTAAGTCTCTATCCAAAACCTCTGGGGCAAAAGCTACCTGGATCCTCTTTGCTGTCATGAGTAAACACTGGGAAAACAAAATTCCATTCCCACCCATAAGGAAAAGCAGCTGCTTTTCTATCCCACAGAAACTTTTAGCCAGCATTGATATACCTCTTTGCGAAACTGTTTATAGATCCTTGGTGACAACATATTGTCTTTTGGTAATTAGCAGATAAAAGTGACACTTCAAGGCCTTTAATCTAACCTACAGCAACAAGATCTCACTGAAACAGGTTTGCTATGTCTATGATAGAATTCTGACCAAAAAGAAAAGAAGAAATGTCAATGGCTCATTTTACTTAACATAATCATTCTTCTCACGGATCTACAACTCTATTATGAGGAAGACATAATTGAACACCAGAAGACACAAATTCTAATGGTTCTAAGGAACTTGTTCCTCATTCTGGTTATTATTTTATGGTAACTTTTCCACTAAACACATGAGATGAGCACAGAATTATTTTTAACAGAATATCTGTTCTTCAATAGGTCGTGAATATGATCAATAATAATTTTTTCTGACTTGCTATATTCCTCAACAAACTATCCTTTATGAAGAGTTTTAGTGTGTGTGTGTGTGTGTGTGTGTGTGTGTGTGTGTGTTAAACATATTTGGAAGTCAGAATCTCTCACTTGATAAGTAAATGACCATAGCATTGCTCTACCAGTTGACATAAGCCCTTTTTGTTTGTAGTTATTTTTTTTTTCATGGTCCCTTGCTTTTTGCCCAGTCTAGCCTGGGACGGTAACGCTCCTACCTATTTGCTAGGATGCAGTCTATCTAACTTTTTGCCTAAACTGTCCTGGAGCCACAATCCTCCCAATTTATGCCTCTCAAGCAGGTTAAATTACAAATATAAAACAACACACTGGACTTTTTTCTTTTGGTAGTATTGGAGTTTGAACTCAGGGCCTTGTGCTTGCTAGTGAAGCACTCTCCCTGGAGCCGTGCCTTCAGCCCTGTTAGACCATTTGATTATTTTCAATAAGTAAACAGTGACTTAAGATGTCAAAGTATTGTAAAGCATCAGAATCAATATCAGAAACTTCCTGAGGTACAAATGAAACAGTATGTCATTGGTGAAGCAACTGTTATTCTTGTGCAATGAGTAGGGTTTGACACTTTATGATGAAGTGACTCAATTAGCAAAGAGGATCTTATCAACTCTCTATTTTAACTAGAAGAGCAATGTTCTGGAAGCAGATTTCAGTTTAACCACCCTAACTTTACAATGGATTCCATTACTCACAAGTCAACAGAGATAATCCCAGGAAGACCTAAGAAGCTTGCCATTCAGGCAGAGTTTACAAGAAGCAATTTGTTCATAGTTTCAACACACACAAAAAATGTCCAAATCAAGTAAGTGTCATAATGCCACCTGACATTATTTTGCAAATTAAGAATTGTTTTCACTAGAGATAATTATAAATCAATATGCTAATGTTGGTGGTTCAAAGACTTTTTTTTGTGGTTTGCAAATGATGATTCATATTGACTGGTTGGTATTGTGGCAGGAGATGTGTGTCATGCACCCATTTGGGAAGAACATTTTCTGTTTTTAATTCCGGACATGCTGGAAATCATTGGAGGACATTTCCTTTTTAGACTTCCAGAGTACAAAAGCCGAACAAGAAAAGCAGACACGTCCCCCATCCCAAATTCTAATTGAAGACATATTACATAAATATAAATAAATACAGCTTTTCTAAAAGAGGCACAAATAAAAAGCACCCAATCTGTATGCTGTCCTTCAAGTCCCCATTTTTTGGATGCGTTTGGCCACCATAGGCTTGCTGCTTACGTGAGCACATGTTCCTGGGTTGGCTCAGATGCAAGTTTATTGTTTCTTTCTCTTCCATGCTAATGAAAAGAAGTATTGACTTTTTGCAAACAGGTCATGTGCTCTGCAGGAGGTATATTTTCTTGTGGAAGAAATTAGTACATGCACAGTATCTTACAGCTTAAAAATCTGTTTTGTAGCAGCCCAGCCAAGTTTCAAGCTGCTAGATCAAAACTGACAATGTCATGTTCTCTGCTGCGGCTGCTGGCTCTCATTTCTTGGAGATACAGTCCCATTGGTCACGTGGAAGGGAAATGGGAACCCATCAGCAAATAAAAACATAGATGTAATGCATTGCTAATAACTTCTGGGGTGTTTATGAGAATCTGGGGGCCAAGATGAAATCTGACAGTCAAGGTAAAGACCGAAAACTGGATCAGAAGTAAAAATTATTTGAAATGAATGGGCTCTGCTTTATAAAGGGAGTCAAGAACCAATGCAACAGCAATACTTACAAAACTATATGCTGTAAACCAACTGTACAACCAAAGAGGAGGTTGGGGAGGCAGGAAGTTGGGGAAAAATGAGGGAGGAGGTAACAAGTTTGATAAGAAATGTACTCACTGCCTTACCTATGAAACTGTAACCCCTCTGTACATCACTTTGACAATAAATAAATCAATTAAAAAATAAAATGAGCCAAGACAAAAAAATGAGTGAATATCAGACAGGATGGCAAACTGAGGTACTCTTTATCTTAGGGCCAGCAGAACCTTCTGAGATCTGGACTCAAGTAACAGTTGTCAAAGAGTCTCTGATTTCAGGCAATTTCTGAACAGTTTAGGAAGGTATTGCAAAGATGTGGACAAAGCCAATTTTTGCTAATCCTTGGTTCATCAAAGAAATAGAGCAATGAAGCAAGAGAGAGAGAGAGAGAGAGACAGAGAGAGAGAGAGACAGAGAAGTTTTTTTTACATGAGTCTTCCCAATAACTCTAGATTCGTTTCAAGGTATGGCAAGAATGTGAAAGCAAGAGCAAGAGCAAGAGAGATGGCTTCATTGGGAATTAAATGTGTTTCCAGTAAAGAAATGATGCGTACGTGTTTCTGTAAACCAAGTGTGAGCAATGCAGTACAACAAGCCTAGTGACAATTTGAATATTTTCCAAGAGGATGCCTGGAGGGGCAGTGTGACCTCCAGCAGAGTGATGGACATTTGGTCACTAAGGAGCCAGAAAGGAAATCCAGCTGCACAAGTGCATTGCCTCTATCAGGAAAACTATAGCCCACAGGTCCCATTGGGAGGTCTTTTCAAGTTCACAAAAGCACTCTTATAAGAGAAAGAAGTAATATGCTATACCCAGTAAGCATATGTCTGGGTTATGCTGACTTGTATTTTATCAGTCAAACTTATTGCTTAATTATTGATTATAAATAAAACTATTATTATCTTTGGAGAAGCAAAAAATGCTCAAATCACAGGCTTATCTGTTATACATTGGCTACCTCTTTTATTGGTATAGCCCATTGAATAAACTTGATTTTCAAGTGGAAGACATTTGGCATCTTTTCTGATGAGCTTTCTTGCAGGAAGGAAGGATTGAAGTCTTTAAGAGAGGGTACCTTTCTCCACTCTCCCTTCTTCTGCCAATGATGTAAGTTTCAAGTGTCTACACACTGATTTATTAATATCTCCATTTTTCATACCTAAAGTTTCATACCTAAAGTATATGCCTTGGCTGACTGATAATGAGCATGTAATTTAATCTCTTAACATCATTTTCTGTGCAAAATAAGGGAGATTGGCAATTAAAGGTATAATAAATGCTATCTGAAACACAATCAAAAGCTGTGAGAAGCAAGGCCAGAAGACAAACCTCATGGAAATGGCACCCACAGTTGCCCTGCAGAAACTCTTTGTATCGTCCCATTGTGAGAGTGAAGGTGTCAACCACTTCATAGCCATAGTTTCTTGAAGCTTCCAGAATAACCAAGTTTTCTTTCCATAGGTTTTGTACTTCACTCTGTTTTGTAAAGCAAAGGGCAAAGGTTTATTAACAAGGGCTACCTCATGATTCAATAATTCAAACATAAATCATAAATGTCAGCTTTTCAAGAGAGATTGGGCATATTGTAAGATGAAAATTTTCCTGTGCATGTCTTACATGCAGAGATATTTTTAATACTTAAACTCAAAAAATTAGGGTTGACATTCATGTATGCATCAAAAAGCAACGCATACATATCTATCTATAGGGGCATGTTATTTTGAACTTTCCATGAAAGATAGTTAAGTTTATTGTCCATGATAAACATTTAAAATTCTCATTCTCAAAACCCAGCATTTGCGATATCACAACAGGAATATAAAGATAAGTGAATCACAGCTCCTGTTCTGAAGATACACCATTATAGTAGGAAGACAGATATATAAAGTGTGTGTCATTTTATTAGAGGAATATATGCCAGGTTCTACATGGACAGGAGAAGCTCTATCAGAAACAAAGGGACAGAAGGTCCATGAGCTTCAATAGGGATTCTGGAACAGTGTAAAGTTTGTCGAGTGTTTAATCTGTGTTGAGACAAATTTACTGTCTTATTTAACTACGGCTCAGATTTCTCCAATTCCTTTCATTTATGAATATCCAAGGGAGGAAAAGGCAATGACACTACCTCAAAGATTTTTTTCTTTTAAAGCAAGCATCTTCAGAAAGACCACTTTTTAAAACCACTTTTTCACGGACATTGGCAATTTCATCTGTGGTTTCAGTATGAATGAGGAAAAAGTCAAAACTTTTAAAGGCATTATAAAATGTTGATGTGCTAAAGAGAGGCTTCAAGCCCAACCTCCCTCACATGTATGTCAGTTTGTTTATTTCGAATAACTTGGAATGCTTTTCTTCTTGCATGAATTCTTCATTATCTATAACACACTATGGCTATTGTCTCCTTCCCTACAGTAATAATTGTAATTGATTTGAAATCATAATCCAGAATTATATGATAACTTTTGATTTTTATGAAGGTTGCTAATTATTACACATAGCCTTTGGATCATTTTCCACAATGAATCTCTTCTAAGGAGAGAAAACATGTAATCCACATAGTCTAGGGAAAAAATCGGCTCACCTTGGTTAATACATGCACTCCGTCCACTGGCAGGTGAAAGCCAATGCCCAAAGTTTTGATGATCACTAGGATATGGAGTAAATTTTCCCTGAATGAAAGAATCACAATTCTAAAATTACAAACTTAAAGCTAATAAACATTTTTCTGGTGTTAATTGCAGATACAAATACAATAAACTTTTTTGGAATATGAAAATCTGCATAATGAGTTAAGTTCTCATTTTATACATTTGATATATACTAAGTATTTTTGTGGATAGAGTTTTATGTGGTAGTAGCCATGTTATTATTAGTTTAATAATATTAATTTGGGATTTGGAGACAAGAGCTTGACCTCAAACTCTTCATCGTCCTGCCTCACCATCCCAAATGCTGGGATTACAGATGTGTACTACCACATCTGGATAGAGGTCATGTTTAAATTTGGATGCCAAAAAAAAACCTTTATTGTGTTTGAATTTGAAATGAGTATAAAGTACTTTATATACAAGACTAAGGGTACAGAAATTTAAAAAGCAGCAAAAGGGAACAAACCAAAGAAAAAAAGGAAAGAAGAAAAAGAATGGCAAACTGTAAAATAAAAAAAACACCCCTTACATCCATATCACTTCAATAAGCATCGTTTTATATGATTATATATACATAGCTATTGAGCCCTCGTGATCCTAAGAATATCCACTTCTGTTCTCACTGTGTGAATGTTTAGAATGCTGTTGAATTAATCATGTCCAGGTGTAACTATTCGTCTTTTACTATCCATTAGGTTTACTTGTAGATTTATAGTTACATTCTTATTATTACAAATGAGGGAACCCATGCCTATGTTTTGATTTCTGTACCCTTTTTCTTGTATATAAGTTTATCTGATTTGGGGAGGGGAAGGGAAAGCATGGAAATGGTGAGAGGTGGGACAAAAGATCAACCAATTCAGCAGTGATACTACACACTATGTTGGGAATGAACTATATCCAACTTGGGGGAGGAGAAGTGGGAGTAGAAGAGCTGGGAGACAATAAGGGAGGAGGTGACACAGTTAAAAAGAAAATGTACTCATTACCTGCCTTAAGTAACTGGAACCTTTCTCTACATCGCCTTTACAATAACTTTTCTTTGGTTGTTTTTTGTTTTTGTTTTTGTTTTTTTGCCAGTCCTCGGGCTTGAACTCAGGGCTTGAGCACTGTCCCTGGCTTCTTTTTGCTTAAGGCTAGCACTCTGTCACTTGAGCCACAGCGCCACTTCTGGCTTTTTCTATATATGTGGTGCTGAGGAATCGAAACCAGGGCTTCATGTATACGAGATGAGCACTTTACCACGAGGCGATATCCCCAGCCCCTTTACAATAACTTTTGAAAGGAAAAAAAAAAAACTCTTTTAAATTAGACTTTGAGTTCTTAATTTTAAAATACAAAGTTGTCCTTAGTCTTATCAATAGTGCCTTTTACTAAAAATAACAAAACACTAGTGGCAAGTTTTGCTGCAGAAATTTACCTCTTTAAAACCCTGTGAATAATTTCCAGGTGATGGGAATTAAGCCACTGAACACCACCAACAACCAATACCGTCTGGCCAGTATTCTCTAAGGGACGTGATCTGAAATCCAGAAAGAAAAACAACACATGTTGCTTTAAAACAGATGGTAAACATTTTAACTGCATTGCCTCACATTTCAGTGAACCATGTCTGGCTTCCTGATCACAGGGCCTCTTGTCATTTGCAAGTCGTTTTCAGCCACATTAGTGGCTATCTAAGCTTTTCAGCACATTTGATATACAGTGAACAATTATGGCTGCTAGTAGGAAACATCAGTACCTTGTGGCAGTTTGCCATTCATAATAGTTCCATTGTACCTTTGCAAGAGACGCTCAAGTGCTTTCTCAAATGTTGGTCTCATTGAGGGGCTTATCCAAAACTGGGGATAGTAGGAGTAACTGACCCAAGTCTTCCCGCCATTGACATTGGGGTACAGTTTAGTGCCATGCACCTTCTGCCATTCCTGTAGTGTTTCATTGAGTCTTTCAATCAGATAGTACATGATTCCTCTATTAGTTGAATCACCAATAAAAAGAATCTGTAAAGTAAAGAAAACATATTTGTTCCAAATCTGATGTTGGCCTACCATATGATGTAGACTAAAAGAGTTAAAAATTATTTTAGCTATGGCGATTATTTTCAAAAATAACATTTTCTAAGCTCAGTAAAAATATATGCCTAACTAAAAAATTACACATCATAAAATTACATGTCTAATTGAAGGACAGCCTTTCAAACATAGAAATGTCACTCATGATCATGATTCCCTCTAAGCCTATTCATTTTCCTCCCTTCTCTATTGATAATAAAAACATCATCTATCCATCCACTAATGTGTGAATTTTTTAATATTTTCAGTTTCTTTCTCTGTTACATTCATTGCATTCTCATCCAATCAGCTAATGAGCTTTATACCTTTAAAGAAGGAAATGAGATTTTTCAGTTCTCTAGGTGTTTTTTTTAACATCTGTTATCACTGTGTAGAAATTATACACAATAATAAACATTACTACACTCTCACGGAGATATATGATATGATTTTTATCATATTCATCACCCTCATTTCTTCCTTCTACAGGTCTCCTTCCTTGTCCCAAGAGTCTCCTTCCTTGCATCCATGATTTTAAAAAAATCTATCAACCTATGTTTCATAAATGTGAAGACTAAGAGTCCACAGAGTGGCTGCTCAGAGGTCATGCCATCCCTTGGAAAAAGTATCAAAGGAGTAGATTTATTTTCTGAGCAGCATTTCATATCCTAGGTTGTGTATCCCAGTGCTACTGCTCTAACAAGCTCACCTCGTTCCCACTCCTGCTAGCACACCCTTACCTCAGTTTCCCACTGCCTCAAAGCTGTATTGTGGTAATACACCCCTGGATCTTGCTTTCCATACTGTGGCTGCTATCAACGTTAGCCAAGACACAGCATTAAGCAATCATTTCACATGTCCTATTTGCATGCTCCAAAACTGCATGGGTCCCTCCATTCCTATAGGATAGCCTGAACTATTTAGATCCAGCTAACCTTTACTGAATTTTTATTGCCTATCATTCTGTACATTCTCAGTGTAGACTTCCACAGATAAGCAATTTGAGACTCAAGAAGATTGAAGTCATAAATCTTGTAAATGGTTAACACGGGACTCAAACGCGGGTCCTTTACTGTAAGTGCAGGGTCAATAGCCCATCCTCTCAAAGCAACATGACAGATTCCTACTTTTTCATCACACATGATTTGCACTCAACAACATCTGTTTTTCCTTGTGTTAATCCATCTGCTGGGAATGTTCCTCCCTCTGCAATCCTCCCTGTCAACCCCAGATGTGACATGAATGGCACTTCTATAAATGGTCTCCTCCAGTGCCTTCAGCCAGGGTTACCTTCTCTGTCCTTTGTTGCCATTGCATTTTAATTTTCTTATAGATTCTTATCAAACTCTGCATGAAATTATGTCTGTGTCCTTTCCCCCCCCCTCACATCTTTTCAGGAAATATTTGAGATCAGGGTCATTTATGAATCTTAATTTCCCTCACTGTATCATGCATAGGATTAAAAATATAGAACAAATTGGAAGTAAAGGAGATTTTTGCCATAAACAATCGCTTTGACTGATCAGGATAAGAATTCATTCATTTTTTTTTTGTTTCTTTGAGATTTTTTTTTCCATTAGTCACGCATACAATTTATTCTAATTTGAATAGGAGGCATGATCTTCATCTCTCAGATATTTCTCTCTGTGTCTGTCCACAGTGAAATAAGAATTAAAGAATTTACGAATTATAAGAATTTACGAAGCTTCCTCTTTTTTTTCAGTAAGTGTACAAAAGTAGCTGTGTGATAAAATAAATCCAGAAAGCTTCATTTGTCTTCAGATCCAATACTGTTGCCACAAACATGGCTGAACAGAATAACATGTCAAGACCTAGAATGGCCTGTTCAGTCATGTTCCTCTTGGGGCAATAAGATTCCACCACAATAAAATAATTTTTGAACTGGGCACCAGTAGTTCATGACTGTAATCCTAGATAACCGAGAGGCTGAAATCTGAGGACTGCAGTTAAAGCCAGCCCAGGCATGAAAGTCCATGAGATTCTTTCCTCCACTTAACTAGCAAAATCCACGG
The DNA here is from genome assembly GCF_023159225.1 of Perognathus longimembris pacificus. NCBI lineage: Eukaryota > Metazoa > Chordata > Mammalia > Rodentia > Heteromyidae > Perognathus > Perognathus longimembris. The sequence goes on along the minus strand of NC_063162.1, from coordinate 129,982,967 downwards.
AAGTGGAGCTGTGGCTCAAGTGGTAGAGAGCCAGTCTTGAGTGTAAAATCTAAGGGACACTGCCCAACCGGTGAGTCCAAGACCCAATATTTGCAAAAAGATGATAATAGTACTGTTTAAAAATAAATTAAATTTATTCTTTCTAGATTTGAACTATAACTGCACAGTCTTCTGAAATTTTTTAGATTTTGAACCACCAAGAAAACAATATCCATGTCTGTAATAGTCTGCTAGGACTGTCCTAACACAGTACCTAACACAGACCAAATGGCTTTTGGCATATAAATTTATTTTCAAATATTTCTGAAGGCTAGAAATAAATAAAAGGGCTTAACAGGGCTGTTTTTCCCCCTGAAAACCTCTTTGGCTTGTAGATGGCTGATTCTCTCTCTGTCTCTCTCTCTCTGTCTCTGCCTCTGTCTGTGTGTGTGTCTGTCTGTCTCTGTCTCTCTGTCTCTCTCTCTCCTGTCTTTCCATGGGACTTCCTGTCTTTGTCCTAATCTCTTCTTTAAAGTGACTGTGGTCATATTAGATTAAGTACCCCTCAGATTATATGACTTTGTTTTATCTTATTCATCCCTTCAAAGGACTTATCTCTAAACTTTTTGAGTTACTGGAGGTTAGAAATTCAGCGTAAATACTTGGTGGGAATGATACCATTCAGCCTGTTGTACCACGAAAGGACCTTTGATATTTAGCTTTTAAACTCCATTTTTTTCCTTTTTATTTTCTTGGAGTATTTTTTCAGCATCAAGATGCAATCGTTCTTGGACAGCTAGTATGATAGTAGGTGTCATAAGTACTAAATGTGTGTATAATGTGTTATAGGCAAAGACATTAAGATTGAGAAAGTTAAATATTATTGCATACTACTGAGGGAAAAGCAACAAGAACAGCATGTCTAGATTTCCAGACCTTTCTGTGTGGTTGTATATGAGGAGGCAACCTATTAAAGCATGTCAGAAACAAGGCAGCCCTGTTTCCGAATTCCTCTGCACTGATGTTAATTAACTAGGTAGTATTTTAGATAAATGATGTTTATATTTCCTCATGTGTAACATAGAGAAAACAGCAACAGCACCTCAGAGGACTTCAGTGAGACTTCCAATACTTAATCCTGCCACACATCACACAGCAAATGAGAGCCGGCCTTAAGAAACGGAAAGGCAAACAGCCTTGACTGCTTCCTTAGTACCTCATAAGGTGCTTTAAATTAATTAGCTCATTCAGAGAACATGTTAGAGAAGGTAGGAACTATTTAAGTCACAGTAGTCTCTCTCCTGCCCTACTTAGCCTGCTCCCATTGAGCCCAGCAAGACTTCTTGTAGTGTTGCTGTAGAAACCAGAGTTCTGGATGGAGGAATAGGAGGCAGATTGCCATCCTGAGCAAATGCTCACAGAACACCCTCTGAGAACAGGTCTCTGGCATCTCCACCAGTGATGAGTATCTAGCGAGTGCTGCATAGATACAGAGGGAAGTACTCCCACCATCACTGGCAGAACAAGCTTTCCTAAACTGGAGATATGTTGATAGCATTTTCCAATGCCTCTACATATTTGTCAAGACACAGCTCTGTGAACAGCATTTTTAAGAGGGTTGTTTTATTCCAAAGCCTTTCTAGTTATGAAAGATGGAAAGATAAAGTATAACTAACATAAAAATGCAGTTGTGACTTTTTTTTTAAAAAGAAACTGATATTTCTGTGCATGAAGCAGTTTTCGTGAGAGGTGAATTGGTATTCCTGACAAAAAAGATACATAACTCGAAAATGCAAGCTTTTAGAAGTGCCTACAACACAAACAGTATTATGAATTGAAGTGTGATTCTGCTCATTCACATGACTCAAATTCAGATCTGTGTCTTCCAAATTACTCATATTTACTGAATTTTGAAAAAAAAGCAAATGGGAAATTATTTGTTTCAAAGAATCATTTCTATTCTAAAATGCCTAAGTTATCACACCCTAGTACTTATAACTGTCCATATAACTGAAAAATAACTCTCCCTTTCCCCTGAGAATCACTGCTTTAAACTAGCCTACACAGACACTCGTTGGTATAAGCTACCAAAAAGAAATGTGTAGCAATTAACTACAAATGCCTATGAAACATTTATAAAAACAATATACTCTAGTAGTAATATAACACTATCAAAACTAGTTTTTCTTGCTACCAAAGTCACAAAGATTTTAAAAGCCCAAGGACACTATGAATTCTGGAAACAAATCCAGACACGCACTAAGTATAAGAGTGGCTTTCTTTCTTTTCACTTTTCTCTTTTCTTTTGTTAGACTTTTGAATACTTTTGCCTGGCATAAAAGTAGGTTTTCATTGGATAAATTGATGAATTAAAACTTTCACTGCCACTTTATAGATTGGAAGTATGTTTTTATGGAAGTCCACTTCTAGAAAATAGTTAAAGCTACTTATAAAAATACATTTTAAATTAAAATAAATTGGAAGTGGCATAAATGTTCCCAAACAAATGGTTGATTATATACCCTTCATCTTTTACTAATGAATTTGGAATATGAACATTATAATAGGGAAGATTTCATGACAACAATCAGAATATAAGTTATGTTGGTATTTTTGGAAATGTAAGATATGTGCAGAAAACACCCTGAAAGATAATCGTCATTTAAATAGTAGTGTCATGGGAATATTTGCTTTCTTTTTTAATAAAAAGGACATTGGTTGGCTTTTTCTGTTAAAATGAAGAAAATCACCAGTTGCAAATACAATAAGTTTATTTTGCTTAAGCTGTTTTGAAAATTAGCCAAGTGAGGTGACTCATGCCTATAATCCTATCTACTAAAATAAAATTCATCATTAATCAGCTTAATAAACCATTTCACTTTATGGAGAACAACATTTTAAGATTTAAATTAAACATTCAACAGGTAACGATGATTCTATTTTGGATGACTATAGCAATTTCCTAATTCTAAAGGTTAATTTTTTTTCTATTATGCAACATTTCTCTTGTGGTTTTGTGATGGTTTCAGGTGAGCCTGACCTCTGGAAAGGAGCACAAACATCTGTGCTATGGACATGTCATGAGAGATTGCATCTCAGCTGGAGGCAAAGATGTGTTTATAAGAATGTTCCTCTACGTGCAGTTTGACTAGTAGGTAGAGTCTTGGGCTCCTCCCCAACCCCACAATTTTATTTCACACCACTACAAGATCATTATGACATCATCACAGTTCCTCTAAATATACTGGGGGCACATTGCCCACTAGGTTCTATCAAAACTTGGAGCTTGCTTATTTATTTATTAACAAGAGACTTACTTTTAAACTCCAGGTTTAAACTTCAACTATTTCTAATTTCATACATGTTTTCTCCACACCATAGTTTCTGTATTAGGTGGGACAGACTAAATGCTTTTGCAAATAGACGTGAAAAATATAGAGTGGCTCAGATAAAAATGAACTTTATCTATCTCTTAAAAAAATTGTCCATTTGATCCTACGTAGATGTATATGTGGAGGTAAACACAGGGATTTCCTTCAGAGGCCCAGGATGATTCAACAGTGTGCTCCTAACATGTTAGGAGGTGCAGAAGGAAGTGCAAGGAAGGAAAAGAGAGCTAACAGAACCTTCTCTGAAAACCATTCTTGGAAGTTGGGCCCACCACAGCAGATCCCACTTTATTGGTTAGAGCTCAGCTACATGACCATACACTTCAAGTTAGTTCAGCTGTGTTCTAGTCAGAAGAATTGAGTTTGATGAACATGTGAACATTTCTCTTGCATGCTGAGTCTTTTGGTGGGAAAACTGACTCTTCAATTCATATCATTCCACTTGTGAATTAGCATAGGTGGGGAATACATGAAAGGCTAGATTTATAATCTTCATGACACACATGACAACTTCCCAGGGAAGATGGTTCTCTGTGACAATGAGTAAGAGGAGCTATTCACTGGTGAAGACACAACCAAGACCTGGGGGAACTTTGGGTTTCAATGTACAATGAAAAGATTTTTATTCTATTTTATTTGATTCTGAATGAAGAGACATAACAATTCTTAGTCTTGTGAATATTTAAATCCATCACAGTTTTCTATAGTCATCAAAAGTAGCTGGGACACTGTTAGCAAACTGAATTTGAACAGAGAAGAAAAGGAAAGCCTTAATGGTTATCTGGGTTGAATCAATGTAGAAATAGTAAACTGGGAAAAGAGTTTATTATTTTTAAAATATTTTTATTTTTCCTCTTTCATTGCATCTATCCTTAATGTTTGAAGAAGTGGATTTTTTTTTCGCTCCAATGACATGCACATAGATTTTAACACTCAGCCTAGCTCAGACAAACCCTCAGAAACATCTAAGTGGGGAACTTAGATAGGAGTACAATAAAAGCTCATCTGCACATTAATCCAGGTAACACTCATCTAAGGTGAGCTTTCCCACTGGTAGAACGAAAGAAAACAAAAGTGAGCTGAGAGTGAGTGCTATTCATCACGGCTAGCTCAGCAGAGGCACAGCTTCTGTGTTGCCAGAGCTTCACAATGACTCTGAGGAGCCCCAAGCTGAGGAGCTCTCTCAAGGTGAATAGTCATTTCTAAATGAGGACAGGCTTGGTTCAGCTATAATATGAAGCTGAGACCCATCAAATAGCTAATTAGAGTTAGGTCATGATGAAAATCAACAAAGCATCTCTCCCTGAAATGTGATATGTGTTATAATGGATGTTTTCCAATCATGTATTTTAATTAAATTGACTATCACTAAGCAGCCAAATCACTGTTTGGGGCATAAAACAAATGCAGATTTGAGACTTAAGCAACTCACTCTCAAACATGAAAAAAGAAAGTAGCTGTGTAACGTGAGTTAACGTGTTCTTCTCTGTTAGAATAAAGCTGTCTATTGCCATTTCATATAAATTGATTGATGTATATATTGAATGCTGGGGTAAGACCCATGTACAGTTCTTCTTTTTTTGTGTGTGGCATTGACGTGTACTCTGTTCTTCTCACCCCTGATTACAGAAACTGACAAGCAGCAACAAATTATGTAGCTATCATGGAATTTATATACTGCCCCAAATGCATTATTATAAAGTAGCCACACAAAAATTTATACACCTTCATACCTAATACATCTATGTAACTTAAAAACAGGTTTTAAATATTTAAGTTCTATTTCCTGTTTTAAGAGCTAAATTTAAGAACTTTTGGTAAATACTGCCCTGTCATGGTTCCTTTTCTTAATTACATTCTTTTTTTTCAGATATTTTACTTCAGAAAGAAGTTCTTAAATATTTTCAACTAAAAAACAAAATAAGGAACTGCTTTATTTGGATTAGGGACCTCAGCTTTTTCAGATATAGATTTGATTGCCACAATTCTGAATTATTTGCCATGTAATTCGCAGGATGACCACAAAGTTAAGTACCTTTTTCATCAAAGTTCCACTCTGAGTTTAATAAGTCAGAGTGGTTATCTGGAGAAATGCATGAAAGTATAATTAACAATCAAGCTTATTTTGCTTTTATTCAATACAATTATATATATAAAACATATCTATCACTCTGTCTATTTCTCTATCTAGCTAAACCTATAAATGAAGTAACTCATATAAAGTTAGATTTTATAAGGATCCTACATTTATCTCTCCTCCAGTTTGCTGTAGAAGTGAACTATACGAATGCACAAAGGATAAAACTTGTTGTGTTTAAGCTGACAGCTGGTTTTATCTTTCTTCTCATTAACATTGTTGAAGTATGACTTGTATATATCTTGGCCCCTAGCATTCAATAAATACACTATATGAACTGAAGGGTATAACTCTGTCTACACGCTAGCAAGCACAGTTAGGGGTATTGGTCAAAGTTACTGGAAACTTGAACTAACTCCTTTCAAATCTCAATGGATTTGTGTTTTGTTACTTCCCTAAATGTGGGCTTGCATTTTTAAGTATAGTCTTGGCATTTATCAATGTAAACAGTAGGAAAAAGGTGGGAACTGCCGTAAAAATAAGGAAATCCAACTGAGCCAAAAGTCTATTTGGAGATTCTAAAGAAAGCATAATACAGTTTGAAGGCCTAACTTTACATGAATTCCCCATGGCTTGGTCACAATTTGTTGTCTTTAAACTCAATTCTTTGGAGAAACATAATTCAGTTTAACATCTTTCCAAAAGCTGAAAGTTTCCAGAATTTGAATTTAATTGCCTTTTTTGTAGTCCAGTACATTTGAACTATTTGTTTAGGGCAACAAAAAAAGTTGAATTGCCCATAATTGAAAATCTGGACCTCACTGTGAAACATTTTCATATTAATTGAAAGCCTTCACGTTAGTCAGGTTACTAGAAGTTACACATGGAGCTGTGGGTCCTCTCCTATAAAATCCAAGATGTGTAGGTAAACTGAAGTTCCTGAAAAATGAGCACCTTAGAATTGTCTCTTGTGTTCTCACCTGCTGTGTCCCTGTCCCTTTATCATCAAGCCACCAATGGTTCATTCCCACAGTTACAAAAAGTTAAAGGAAGTACTAGAGTTGGGTAATGGATTCCCACAGTGGATCCACTCTGAATCTGGTGTCCAGCTCTAAGCTTCTTACTACTAACATTATCATGCCTGTAATCTATGCTTTGCAAGATCATGTTTCAAGGTCAGCCCCAGCAAAAAGTTTGTAAGACCTCATCTCAACCAACAGCTGGGCACAGTGATACATGCCTTTCATCACAGGCATGAAAGATTTCCACCTGTGAGCATCTCCCTACTATTGTTACTTCCAGAAATTTACTCTCTGTGTAATCACATTTGTACATCTGTATTCATTTTTTTACATAGTTAGATATATTTTACACCTAGGCAACACTAGCTTAGCCTTTTTAGTACTGCTTGTTGGATATTTTCCATTAAGCAACTTCTGTTTCCATAGCATCCATTGCTTTCTTGTACGCAGTCTCCATACCGCTGTGAGATGATTTTTCTACTCTGGTTATGCCACTCTTCTGCTAAAAAATAGGAAGTGCTTCCCTGTGGTATATAAAATAAATTGGCATCTAAGTAAACAAATCAGACTCTATGGAGACTACCGCTAAAGTGTTGGAAGATGTATCTCTGAACATGCTGGTCTGTCAGAGGCCTGCAGACTAGGCAAGACACTGGCCCTTAGGAGAGATACTTGGCCCTTTGCTAAACTCACAGTTAGTTGGTCTCTGCTAATCGAATCTAAATGGGGGTTTTGGTCTTCGGATTTTATAACACTTTTCTTAAACCACAAAGGGATTATTCATTCTTACCATTCCCTTGTTGAGTTTGTTAGTCTTGCCAGACAGTATCATGAACTAAATGGTTCTGTCCCAACTTTTGTCGTATGTTGAAATGGTAATTCCCAGTGTTCTTACGTCAGGTGGAGCCTTTGGGAGGTGATTATGTTTATTAGATAAGTGGTACAAGGAAAGCCTAATAATGGGACTGGTGTCCATATCTTATGAAAAGGTTTGGAGTACTTTCTCTCTTTCTATCATGCTAAGATAAAAGCCACCAGATACTGACTATGATGATCTCAGAAGCCACAACCCAGAACTGTGAGACTCAAATGTCTATTGCTTAATCCTCCTACTTTATGGTATTTTATTATTGGTAAACTAGACAGGGAAGGTCTGTAGCTTCCTACAAAGTTGATAAATCCAAAGTGGAAGGTTATCATTTGATAGATGAAGAGAATGAGCCTGAGGAATAACACCTCATATCAACGGAATACAGTGATAGCCTTAACATCCACTGCTTTCCAGGTTAATCGACTATGGCATCTTCTTGGAATATTCTTGAATATTTTAAATTCTGAGGTCAGAATAGCACTTGGAGTTCAGAGACATCAGGCTGGTGTGGCAAACTTTACTGTCACTCACCCTCAGTGCTTAGATGGGGGTTTATGCCTAAGGTGTGGACACACTAGGCTATCCATGTTGGTGGTAAGAATCTTCTGTGACCACCAGTGAATCACTCCATGTCTTTTAACTTTAATTTTCTCATGTAGAAGATAAGTACAGTCATATTAAAATTATATGGGGGCTGGGGATATAGCCTAGTGGCAAGAGTGCCTGCCTCGGATACACGAGGCCCTAGGTTCGATTCCCCAGCACCACATATACAGAAAACGGCCAGAAGTGGCGCTGTGGCTCAAGTGGCAAAGTGCTAGCCTTGAGCGGGAAGAAGCCAGGGACAGTGCTCAGGCCCTGAGTCCAAGGCCCAGGACTGGCCAAAAAAAAAAAAAAATTATATGGAGCAATGAGGCTATATCAGAGATTAGACACACTCCCTAACCCCACAGACATTAACTTTTGGTAAGATCTACAGTATGAGAATGTTTCTAAGTAACTTTTTTCTTCCCCTCTCTAAAAAAAAAAACCCTAATATTTCTGCTTTATCATTACACATATTCTCAAGCATAAAAGTTGGTGCTTTTCTATTGAAATCATGAAGACGTTATCTACCTTCTTGCCTTACTCCTCACCTCCTGTTATTCTTAAACTAATTTCTATTAGAAAATTCTATCCCATGTCTAAAAAAAATTAATACTGTTTCAGAAAAAAAAATTGCTCTTGGAACCAGGCTTGCCGAGTTATGACAGCTTATATACAGCATATAAGGAAAGACATGCTCACATAATAAAAGCACTTTGAAAGTCTAGTTAAGATTACTTACTTGATGTTACCCAAGCATCTCAGTCTATGTGCCCATTTCGCATATCTGAGAGTTCTGCCGCACTCTATCTAGTCAGAGTATGCCTAGCAAGAAGACACTGCAAGTCCAAGAAATCAGCTTAGAAGTCTCACTAAAGAGAAAACCAGCCTAGTGAGGTCCATGTGAGACCTGCCCAGGAATGTGAAAAAACATCAGCAAGGTTAGAGGGTTTAAAAACAATGTCATGCACTTGGTAAGCTCTAGTAGTGAGTCTGGCATGCAAGAACATTGGATTTCTTGGGCTGAGCTACAGATCTTTGTTTCAGCAGCAGTGCCTGCTGGAGCCACAGATGACAAGGCCAGCTGCTCTGAACTGACAACTGTGAGTTGGCAGGGTGAGCTCTTATCAATTTGTGCTGTGACAACAGCAAGGAGTTGGTCAGCACAGGTCACAACTTTAATATCCTCCACCACTTGTCAAATTGACTGATGTGGAGGGAAATCAATACCTTGAGCAAGAATTATTAAAGCTCTTCTATGATCATATCCACAAATAATTCCAAACTCCAAGTTGCATTGTGCTAGTTTTCCTCTGAAGAGTAAGAGAGCAGAAATTGGTTTGACAGATGCAACTGTCTGGTTTTTAGTGCTGCAGATAGCAAATCTAAAAGACTTCTCTGGCTGGATCTAGAGCCTACCTTCCTTCCTCCCAGGCACTGCTGGAGTTGAGACTTAGTTAGGATAGCATGTTGGCAGTTGTGGGGCTGCCAAGTTATTTCTCTCCAGTCACAGGTTCGGTTGTCCGAACAGCTTAGGCAAGGCACAATCCACTGACCTGGAACAGATAGAAAAAGTTCCATTGGTTAAGTGTCTACTGGTGAAGCAGTGGTTTGCAAGTAGATTTAGAATTCAGTATACAGCACACAATTATAGCAATTTCTGTGAGAAGATATGATCTTATCTTATCAATCCAGTGGGCTCATGCATGGACTTCTGCCATGCATATAGTATTGATTCAACACAACACATTTATGATGACATCAAGTATGAGCTCTGTTACATAGAACTTATTTAAAAAATCCTAGGGAATCAAATACCACTTAACCATGACTTATTTTCTAACTACACTAAGCATGTCACTCGGACCAGAGTATACTAGGAGCCTCTTAAATCATCAGTGGCTTTGGATAGTTAGCAATCCAATGCATTTTTAAACTTTCAGTTCAATAATAGATATAGTCCTTGCTTTCAAGAGGTTTAAAGCATTAAGGAAACACCATCAGTATTCTAATCATATACTATTTTGGAGATGAGCTACTATTTCTTAATTTGATTGATGGTCTTTTGGGAGCAAATCTTCAGCCTTTCCTACCCATGTTCCTTTTATTTCTTATCTGTTTAGTGTTCTTACATGACCAGTATGAGGATGGAATAGAATAATGTATATAAAGGGCCTAAAATAGTTTATGTTATATTTACCTTTAGTGACTAGCAAAGTTTTACTCAGTGATAAAGGGTAGTGTTTGTAGGTTCCTAGAAAAAAATCTCTGCTGTGTTATGAATTTTAATTGGTAGAATTTCTACTTCCAGAACATGAATATGGTATATTTTATATTCAGGAATCACAGAGGTATCAGACTTGTATATGAGAGGGCTTATGTCTGTGGGAATAGGTATAAATAATAAAATATAAAAGGGAATCTAGTTTATAGCTTATACTAACTGGCCAAAGGAAAACATTGTGAGCTATGAATAGAAAGTGAGGAAAAAAGAAATAAAAGCAAAAGGAGATGAGAAAATTTTAAGTTGCAGAGGAGGGAAGAATGTATACAATGGAGTCACATTAGTGAGCACACTGTCAACTGAAGCAGAAATACAGAAAGAAATTCAAAGGTGCAATAATGGTTTCCTTTACTTTGCTTTTAAAAGGTGATGAGAATATCAGAAAAGTGCCTTATTAATGTCTCCCTACTAAGCACATTCTACATACCTTCAGCAATGGTGAATGGCACTCCATTTCTACACGCACACGTCAGTCTCCAGTATTTTATTTGAAGACATTAAGAGTCTAGCATGTTGAGTTGTTAGGTGCTATTGGCATTAAAATATCAAGGTAGTTTAAAAATAGATAACAGTTTTTATGACACTCTTGGATGCTGAGAGTAATTTAAGTGCTTCATTATCTTTGCTTTTTTATTTAAACCTTAGAACAACCCTGATATCATCTTTTTAACTGAAGCTCAGAAGTTTAAGTAATTTATTGGCTTCTAACAAGGAGATGGTAGAATCAGGATTTAAGCTCAATGATCTGCTCCAGAGCCCATGGTCTTAGCTGTAATGCTGAACATCAACAAGAGATATTCAAGTTCAAGGGGGACAATGTATACATGTAAAAATAATTATAGCATCTCAGGTAATGCATAATTGAGCACAAGTATTTGATAGTGAAAGAGCCACATAGATCTGAACCCTGTCTCTTCCAAGTAGCTGTGTGGACTTTGGCTTGATTGCATTGTAATCACTCAGGAAGCTTTGTAAAATTCCTGTGCTCAAGCTGGTGAAATTCTAATCACAAGGCATGGGATGTGGAGATAGGTATAAGTGGGTTTTTTAAAAAATACTTTCCTGATTATTCCAATCAGTATACAGCCAAAGTTGCAATTTAATGTATAAATTAAACACATTATTTTAATGTATTCATGATTAAATTTACTTTTTAAATTATTTTTAGGTAATTGTACAAAGGAGTTGCCATCCAACAAAGCCATTTTTGAATACAATGCATCTTGATTCATGTTACCACTGCAGCATAACCATTCCTCTGAACCTACCCATTCCTTCACTATTCTCAATTTTTCAGAATACACATTGAATTCTTGACTGCATTCTCCTCTCTTCTCTTCATTTGTCTACCCCTCTCCCTTTCATCCTATTCCCCCTTCAAGGTCCTGTTTCCTGGTATTATTTCGTTGAACTTTAACTTTCTAATAAATTATACTATTTGAGTTCACCTTGAATCTACCATATTACAGCTTTGTATCCACTTGCATACCACCTAACATATTGACTTACATATTCATACACCAATTCTAGCTTCCACAAATGAGAGAAAATAAATTTACTTATTTAGACAAAAACTGTCTACTGCATCTGCCATCTACCAACTACCTAGTAGACGATCAGTATCTTTTATTCCGTGTCCCATGCCCAACTAGAAGTAAGCCACAGTGGTTCAGAACGAAGTGGGTGTCACAGAGGTAAGAGTTTTCTGGAACTTTCTATGGAGAAGATGGTGTGACCAGGGCTTAATAGATAGATAAGATTCAGAGATATTTTGCTATGATGGTAGTATCTTAGAGTGAAGGGGAAGACCTGAGAGAAACAAGACAGAAGAACTGACAGGCCTCTGTGTAGTCTGCATCCATTGAGAAAGAAATGGAGCTTTTACGTGAAAGGTTTTTGCAAAGCTTTTATATGTAGCATGTAGCAATATTATTAAAATAAATGTGAGAAAAGTTATGATTTGTGAATGGCAAAATAAAGATTATCTTGAGCTCTCATTTCTCTGGAAAAATCACTTTTATAATTTCTCCTTTTCATTCCAACAACCTCTTTGCTTTCTAATTTTCTTCTGATATACATGGTTACAATCAATAATCTACCTTCTCCACATCCTTGCTTGGCTTCTTTTAGTACTATTTAATTTAGATACAGCCTAAAGCTAACCTTTGTTGATATAGCCCTTAAGAAAATCTCCTTGAAGAAAAAGCAGCCGTTTCTTCATCAAGCTTTGCAGCCACTAGATGTACACAATCATCTATGCTGGGTTCAGGAGAGACAAAGAGCTAGTCCTTTCCACCATCTTATCTTACAGATGAAGAAATCTGAGGCAAAAAGGGTTTAATGGGCTACAAGGTAGCCATGCTGCTCATGCTGACCTAGACCCAAACAAGTCTCCAATTCGTTAGTGCTGTTATCCTGCTAGGCTAGATCAGCACAAAATCATAAGCTGAAAATAAAATAAGTACAACAGTTTCCTTGGTACCATTGATAGGAAACCCCACAAACGGGTTGTTGCAATGATTATTTTTTCTTTATTTTATAAAGCTGAATTTATTCAGAGGGCTCATGTGTTGGCCAAGACTATGTTTAAACAACTGTTGCTAATTTTCTTTTTAATGGGATGACAGAGTACAGTAGGGCCATAAATGTTTTTCTTATAAGTTTTACCAGATCCCAGAGTACACATGTCCTACATACACCCAGGACCCTCTATATCTCCCTTCCTTGCTGACAGCTAATTTTGGCACATGGAGGCCTTCCTTGGGCCCTTGCTGCTAAGTGTGAAGAAAATAATGGTCAATAGTAAGACTAAAATATGGGTGTAATTAGTATGTGAGCATGAAATCATATGCATATAAAAGATGCCTGATTTGTTCTTCGAAGACTAATGGTTTTACCACTATATATTTATACCATCATAACTTTTGCCTTTTGTGAATTTATTTATTGAGAATTACCACTGCTGTTTGAAATAGCCATCTGTATAACATCTGTAGGACTGAAGTTTCTGGCATTTTAAATGACACCAATTCTTGACTAAAACTATCCCAAAAGAGGTATATAAATTTAAGCACTGAATGAATCAATGTTATACCTTCTGAAATTGACTATGACACATGTCTTAAGGAATAACATTCTGAAGAATGACACTAACTCAGATGATACGTTATTTCATTTGTAGTTATGGGTCTATGTGGAATGCAGTTAGACTTCGGTCATGTAAATGGACTAGATTGGGTGATAATAGTTTTTTCTTTTCTTTTTTTTTTTTTTTGGCCAGTCCTGGGCCTTGGACTCAGGGCCTGAGCACTGTCCCTGGCTTCTTCCTGCTCAAGGCTACCACTCTGCCACTTGAGCCACAGCGCCGCTTCTGGCCGTCTTCTGTATATGTGGTGCTGGGGAATCGAACCTAGGGCCTCGTGTATCCGAGGCAGGCACTCTTGCCACTAGGCCATATCCCCAGCCCGTGATAATAGTTTTTTAAAAGTCAACTATTGTTATTGAAGGGACACAGTGAAATACAAATCATGTAAATATCAGCACCAATTCTTGCCTTTATAGTGTCAGAAAAAGTGGCTTTTGTTAAAAATTTTAAAAATCTATATATTTAATATTAGAACATTGTTATTTACTGGTAACATAAAGCATAATGAAATATTTTCATTATTTGCTTTCTTTAAAATGTAAGTTGAGCCAAGTGGTGGTGGGTCTCACCTATAATCCTGGCTACTCAAAGAGCTTAGATCAGAAGATCTAAGCTTAAGTGTCTAGCTTAAGATCTAGCTTAAGTAAAAGACCACTAGCCTTGAGCAAAAAAGTTCAGAGACAATGTCCAGGCCTCAAGTTCAAGCCCCAGGCCCTGAATTCTAGCCTGTGAACCAGTGATAGCACACACAGACACACACATACACACACATACACAAACAAGTGCACACATACAAAAACGTATAAAATGTTATTTGAGTTGTTGTCCTTTGTTAATGCTCATTTCAGTGATCACAATAAACACTTCTTCTTTCTCCAGAATATAATTATTTTTTCTTGAGCACTATATTTAAGTCACAGACTGTATCTTACAGATTCATTTTTTAATCAATTTCAAAATAAAAACACAGGCACTCAAAAGTATATTAGCTAGTGTTTTTGAATAAAGACATTTTCACATCAGTATATTGTACTGCAAACATTATAGATCCCTGGGGTGCTGAGAATATAGGTCTGTGGTAAAGTGCTTGCTTAGTTTGTGGGGGACCTGGGGCTCAAATTATAGTTATAGATTTTTGGATCAGTATGTTTGGCTATGTAAGGTAAGCTTAGACCTCCTAAGTAAACACGTTCTTCCGGTGTTACCTTTGAAGACAACTTGTGTTTTCAACAGGACAGGATTCTTTTACGAAAGAAAGTATCATCTCTGACAGCAAATAATACCTCCTGTAAAACTACAGTCCTGACTTCACTCAATAACTCTGCATCTGTGAGTCTTTAAAACCCATGAGAGGAAAAGCTCATCTTGTTGACTGTACCCGTTCTGCTCAATGTCTTCAATGAAGAAGAACAGTGTGGGTCTTCCCTTCAGTTCAGTAACCTTACTTAGTCATATATTATACACTGCAGGATGAATAAGGGCAGTTCAAGCTCTGGAGAAACATTTAATCTAGGGAAATCATCACTAAAAATGTATGTCTCAGGCACCTTTGACGTAGTAGTACACGCACACTGTAATAGATGTACAGATAGTCCTGTATTTATATAGTACATCAATTATAAAACTTGAGGATGAAACTGATTAGATAAAAAGGCAATGGACATACATTTTAATCTTTATTGGCTTTCCCAACATTGGATTTCCCTGTGTTGTGGCCTCCCTATACCTGATGATCAGAGAGAGAGAGAGAGAGAGAGAGAGAGAGAGAGACAGACAGACAGACAGACAGACAGACAGAGACAGAGAGAGAGACAGAGAGAGAGAGACAGAAAAAGAGAAACTTAAAAGCACACAAACAGAATGTGACAAGTGCCATTGGAGATTTGTTCCTAGGATTGTTCTGAAACACAGAGGAGAAGGTAGACAGGGAATGTAGTGGGGAAAGGCTCCCTAGAGGAGGAAGATGCAACAGCAGAAGTTACAGATGGCAGGAATAGGACTTCCATCTGGGAGGAAGTGTTGAAAAGAACCAGGAAATCTGAGGCAGCTTTATCAGTACACAGGGAGGCAAAGAGGCTGAGAGGTGGTGAGAGAGGTGGGAAAGGGACTGGAATAAGAGGACTTGAATTCTCAAGCTTGATTTAGCAGTCAATAGGGGAAGATTTTTCTAGAAGGAACTAATCTTCTGCCATATTAAACTCATGTGATCAAGTACCAGGACATCTGTGAGTCTCTAACAGCCCTTCCTTCAAGGTCTAGACACAGAGACAGAACATGCAGAGCTGGATGGATGTGACTGCACACTGAATGAGCAAGAACAAGCAGCCATGACACAGAAAATCTGACAGTCAGGAAAGTGAATGTCAAAGAACTTTTAACTTGGTGCAGTAGGAGAAATACAGTTAAGTTGTTTTATGATTGTCATAAATGGTTATCTAATTTAGAAAAATTGAACTGGATATATCATCATGTCCTTCGTACATTAAGAGTATGAAGAGTATGTCTCATTTAGCAGAGTCTCACAAATCATACCACCTGACACAGCATAATGGGTAAATCCCTCCCCACGCACTGACTGGAATTTATTATTTAGAACACATGTCATAAACAGGGACATGCCCACGTTTAGTAACTGTGCGTGCCAAATTGCAATTTGCCCTGCTCATTTGGGAAACACATTTCCTATCCAGCAGTAGTGTGAAGTTCATGGCATGGATAGAAGTGCTCCTGAGTGCTTTTTCAGATTTTTTTAGATGAAGGTAGACCTGATATTGGGACAGTAGAACAGCAACTAAGTAAGTAGCCTGGGGAAGGTGCTCCCTCATCTTTTATCCCTTTTGGTGCATTATTTTAGTCCTACTTCTGGCTTTAGTCCTACTTCCTTGCTATCTCCACTGAAAGAAGATTTCTGGGAAAGGATAAAACAGGGAGTGAATAGAGTAACAACATAGAAGTCTCATTCCAGGTCTACTTAGGGCTTACGGAGGGGTTAACACTGTAATCTGATTCTGATATCTTAATTTTCCTACCTCTATTGACAGTCACAATATGGGGGACATTAATAGTCATCCCTAAAGATAGTTTTAATATAAAAATTCTTTGAACCTGAACTCGCATCCTTGGCAGTTCTTTGATATTTATTTTCTACCTACTATGTGCAAGTTATGGTGTCACATGAATTGATATCATATGAGCAAAGTAAACAGTTCTCATATGCCTGATATCCTTGATGGAATATTACACAGTTAAATATATATGCATTTATTTCAATGGCTCTAATTGTGATAGAAAAAAATCACAGAATGTTATGAAATGGATAAGGAAATGAATTAAAAGCATAAAGAAGGTCCACCACAAAAGTGACTTTAGACCTACAATCTGCCAATGAATATTAAGAAAAGGGAAGAGTGAAAACAAATTTAGCTAATCAAAGTATTTCAAATGTTGAAACCCTGAATTTACATTCATTATGTATTGCAGTTCACACCACCCTGATTTTTATCATAATGATAGATTAAATAAGTATACATTTATCTATAAGAAGTTTAAAGGTTATGGTATCCAATGTGATAGTCACCTTTTGTGTCCCCAGATGGACAGTTCTGTAGTTCAGGGTGTGAAATGGCTTCAATGTACTGTGAAGAAATGGGCTGCAACCCACAGCCTTCCTCTGGGTGTATCAACAAACCACAATCCTGCAAAAATGATAGAAATTAGTTGATGATATATGGCAATAAAACTACATTCTGTGCAAAAAGACCTTTCCTTTTTGTTTCCAAGACAGATTCTTGCTCTGTATCCCTGACAGGCCTTAAATTTTGCAATTCTCTTGTCTTTGTCTCCCAAATGTTGCAATTATAGGCATGAACCACTAAACTCTGAGAACCCTTATGGCTGGAAGGTAGATGGTTTTATTTTCCTAACTTAAGGTGCCCTGGATTGGCTGTGTGATATTAAGTCACTTAATCTAACTTTATCATTAGAATATGGTGAAGGGTAGAGTGAGAGTTAAGAAAAACAACTGAGGGCTGGGAATATGGCCTAGTGGCAAGAGTGCTTGCCTCATATACATGAGGCCCTGGGTTCAATTCCCCAGCACCACATATACAGAAAATGGCCAGAAGTGGCGCTGTGGCTCAAGTTGGTAGAGTGCTAGCCTTGAGCAAAAAGAAACCAAGGACAGTGCTCAGGCCCTGAGTCCAAGGCCCAGGACTGGCGCAAAAAAAAAAAAAAAAAAAAAAAAAGAAAAACAACTGAATCAAGTAATATCAATTACTGTGAAAGGCCCCATTAATCACATACATAGCATCTACTTTCCCTCTCTCCCTTTCCTTGCCTCCCTTTTTCCCTCCTTCCTTCCCTTCCTTCTTTTCCCCTTCTACATCATCTAGTCTCTTTCTGTCTTTCCTCTCTTCTCCCCTCCTTTTCTTTTTCTCCTTTCCTCCTTTTACTTTTCTTCCTCCCTCCCTCCTTCCTTTCCTAATCCCTCCTTGCCTCCTCCCTTCCTTCTTCCCTTCCTCCCTTCCTCCCTTCCTCCCTCCCTCCTTTCCTTCCTTCCTTCCTTCCTCCTTTCCTTCCTTTCTTTCTTTCTCCCTCCCTCCTTCCCTCCCTTCTTCCT
Organism: Perognathus longimembris pacificus; assembly: GCF_023159225.1. Lineage (NCBI taxonomy): Eukaryota > Metazoa > Chordata > Mammalia > Rodentia > Heteromyidae > Perognathus > Perognathus longimembris. The sequence continues at coordinate 129,964,997 of NC_063162.1, read as the reverse complement.
TCCTTTCTTTCTTACTTCCTTCTTTCCCTCCCTCCTTCTCCTTTCCTTCCTTTCTTCTTTCTTTCTTTCCTTCCTTCCTTCTTTCTTTCCTTCCTTCCTTCCTTCCTTCCTTCCTTCCTTCCTTCCTTCTTTCCTTCTTCTTTCTTCTTCCTCCCTTTTCCTTCCTCTCAACTTCTAAGTCTATAGTTTTGGTCATTACAACATAGATCTAGGAAATAGCAGATGTAGAGCAGATGTTGCTATCACATGACTGCATGAAAGAACGAACTTGAAGAGCAGTATCATGGAAACTACATCATGGGACTTCCCATAAGACCATGAATCCTTCAGAAAAAGTCATATTATTAACTCTCATTCTTAGGAGAAAAGCCACAAAGTAATGTTAATTGATGGTATTTCCTTCTTATGGCCTATTTTATGACACTCACATTTCTGTTTTAGAATATGCACTAAACGAATACCACAAAAGTTTTAGAATGAAACAAATTAAATTTCATTGAATCATAAACTGAATCTAACATTGCTTTAGGGGATAGTTTCATTAGATCTAAAAATAAAGGAAAGAGAATCATCTTTTTATAAATTAATCATAGGCAGCATTGGAGAATTTTTTTGCCTGGCAAGATATGATATTTTAGGATAAACACTATAAAATGAAAGATCATAAATGATTTGAATTTTGAAATTTATAATAATTTTTCATAAACACTATTAAGTTCAAGTTACTTCTCCTGTGAAAATTCAACTTATAACATTGATTTTAAAACTTTTCTCTCAGGTCAGCAATGGTGGTATATGCCTATAATACCTGCTGCTTATGAGACAGAAAGAAGAATTCTGGTCTCAGGTTAGCCTGGAGAAAAGAAAAGTGAAACTTTCCAAAAAAGAAGCCAGATGTGGTGGTAGCACAGTTGTAATTCCAGCTATATCAGAGGTGGAGGTCAGAGGATCATGTCTGAGGATAGGCTAAGCACAAAGATCTTATATGAAAAATAACCAAAAGCAAAAAGGGCTGGAGTAGGGGTAGCTCAAGTGGTAGAACGCTTGCTTAGCATTAGTTGCAGCTCAAACCCCTAGTACCAGGAAAAACAAAAACAGATATGAAAACAAATAAAGCCCACATAAGTTTATTTTTTAATCTCCTTTAGGCAAGAAGATTGTTAAAACATGTTTTAAAAGCAAAGTAACAGGGGCTGGGAACATGGCTTAGAGGCAAGAGGGCTTGCCTCCTATACATGAAGCCCTGGGTTCAATTCCCCAGCACCACATATACAGAAAACGCCCAGAAGTGGCACTGTGGCTCAAGTGGTAGAGTGCTAGCCTTGAGCAAAAAGAAGCTAGGGGCAGTGCTCAGGCCTTGAGTCCAAGCCCCTGGACTGGCAAAAAAAAAAAAAAAAAAAAGCAAGTTAACACATCTTGAGTTATATGTGACCCACATTAAAGATACTTTTTATAGATAAAATTGTTTGTAAATACAGCATAACTTTGGGAGACATTGCAGTGCAGTCATTTATATATTTAGGATATGTACTTTTATTTCTCACATAACTCTTCAGTTTTGTATTGTTATAAAAACGCCAGGTTCAAGCTGGGAGAAGAGACATTAACAGACCATAATTTACTTGTGAAATATGAGTTAAGCTATTTTGCTCTAGCTATATTGCAAAAATAATTTCTAGATATTAGAATGAACATCTGTTGCTAGTTGAATTTCTACCATGTTCTCCATGTGAAAAAAATGTAATATAAATGTCAAGGTTTGCAAGGCTCAAGTTGGAATATAATGACATTCATAATAATAGTTGAAATCAATGCACCCTTTTGCATCTACTACATGCCATGTAGCTTATAGATATTCCTTACAAAGATTATCTTATTGTTTTCTCATAACAATTACTCCCTATATTTTAGAGCTAAGAAAACAAAAATTCTGAATGACCGAAAAGTGGAATTTCAGTGCTGGTCTTTCTCCCTTTAGGCCTCTGCCACATCACTTTAGCCCACAATCACTGTTTTATTCATATAGGTTCAATCATTCTGGAAAATGTTTGGTACTTTCTCTACATCTTACTCCACCATCATCCCAACCCTAGCTGAAAACTAGTTATTCACAGTGAATGTTCATAGCATGATACCCTTTCAGATACAGCCATGCCCAGGCTGGGTTCATTGTGAATCAATCCATGATGTAAACCCAGGTCAGAAAATTAGTGAGTATCCTGCTGTTTGTAGCATTTTGCATCACCCAGGACATGTAACACACATTTAAGTCCTGGTTGCCACTTGAAGATATTGTCAATATACAAGAACAATTGCAAGGAAATAATTTAAAAATGGATTTAGGGCTCCAGCTCCAGCAAAAAGTCTAAAGAACAGAAAAGAAAGTATGAGTCATATATGTAACCATGGGCTGTTCAGGTCTCTTAGAATGCATACATCCACTCACACACATATTTTCTTTATGGTTTTGGAATGGCCTTACCTATAACTCTGAATTTAACATTTTTAAGTTTCCACAAAATAAGCATTGTCGGGATAACTGATGAATGATCTCCTTAGCTCTTTGTGTTTTTCTTTCTGAGTAATTTCTAAGTGGATTCCTTGAACAGAATTGACTCTTGTTACAGAGAAATGAATTATTTTCTGTCTCCACATTGTCTCCAAATTTAGCAAGTGCTTTTTTAGAATTACAGTCAGTCATTCATAGAATACTGAGTAGTAATTGTGTGATTCACAGCATTAGGAGTCCAATGAACATTTATAGAATAAAGTATACATTAGCAAGACAAAAATTACAGGAATCATCCTTTGCATATGACATTAATCATAAAACTGAATGTTTTGAAGAAAACAATGTATACGTATTCATATTAAGAAGACTGAATGCATTTAGGGAATTCTGAAATGTCTGTCAAAGGAATTGCCTATACAAGTAATGGCAGATATATTTATACTTTTGGAAATATTGAGATTGAACTCAGCCTTACACTTGCTCACATTTTCTAGGCTGGTGCTCCACCCCTTGAGCCATGCTTCCAAGTCCTTACTTTTTGCTGACTAGATTTGAGATAGGCTTTCACTTCCTGCCAAAGTGCATGTCTGAGCCACACTCTGCCTACTATAGACTCCTCATAATTGCTGGGATCACAGGTACACACCACTTTCAGCTTCTCCCCATGGACATGGAGTCTGTTGGACCTTTCTGCCTTGTTAGAAACTGAGATCCTGGCATAAAGCTTGGGATGACAGGCATGTACCACTTCACCCAGATACAGCTTGAGAAGGGTTTCACTAATTTTTCTGTCTGAGCTGGCCTCAAAACCTGATTCTGAATATGCATTCATTCTGCTTTCCTGTTTACAGGTAATACTTCAACCACTTGAACCATGCCTCCTGCCTGTAAGTTGGTTGGTTAATTGGAGATGGAGTATTACAGACTTTTCAACCTAGCTTGACTTTCAACCAGGATCCTGTAGATTTCAGCTTCCTGAATATCTGGGAGTGTAAGTGTGAGCCATCAGTGCTGTATTTGTGTATAATTATAAACTAGCAATTAACTATGTACCTAATTTTATGAACACATTCAATAAAGTATAAAGAAAAATTACTAGAGTACTTTTTGTACCAACAGAAAACTTGACATGAACTCAAGTATCCATTACTATAGATCTAGGCAAATAATCTCTAGCACATCTCCACAGTATGACACTGTAATTCTTAGAAAAGAAGGATGCAGAATAAATAATCATGCACATATTACACATTAGATCCACATAGTAATGGTCTATCTTCTAATGTGAGACAATTTTGTTTTTTCCTAATATGTATCATGTAAATATTGGCCATACATTCCATGACACTAGAATTTTAAATTAATCCACAAAGAACTCAGGAAGGAGGGAAATTGAAACAAATTATAAGCAGATGAATTCAAGATTTCCAGTTAAATATACTAACATGACATCAATATGTGGAAGATTTCTTATTTATCATGCATTCCAAATTTCTGAGCTAAGAGGAAGTTTTCTTTTGTTTTCATTCTAGATAGTCTTCAAACCAGCTAAGAAGGGGCCTGTGGAGTGTTGGATGCTGACAGTACATCCTGAAAAATACACCCTTTAGACTCAGCTTAGAAATGCTACTCCTTTCTGCACTAGAAAATCTGAGGAGATGGGATTTGTGAAATCACTGTTTCCCACTTTCAATGAGCTAGAAACTCCATAGAAAGCCGCCTTTATTGTGGTTGCTGAGCACTTTTGGTTTTGGTTCCAGATGGAATCCAGAGGGTAAATGTAAAGGCAAGTGAAAAGACAAAGTTTCTATGTTTAGATATATAAAATGTGCAGTTCTCTTTGATTTGGGAACAAAAGAAGTGTCAGTTTGGAGCTGAACATCATTCTGTTTTGGGTTCTCTTGTGCTTGGAAGCATGGGGATCCGTTTGGGAAATAACAAAACAATAACAACAACAGAACAACATCATGAAAATGTTATTTCATATCCCAAAGAGCACACTTAATTATTTGTAGGCTACAGCAGAAATAGCAGCGATTGGAAATAGGCTGTAGGCTATAGAGATATTTTTAAGGACAACATTTAGCTGATGTGTACATACTAACAATGGTGACAGTAATCATAATAACAAATGTTTGCTGTATATTACGCAGTAAGCAGTTCTTCCCAGGAAATATGGATTAGTCCTACTGAGAATAATTAAGTCCTTTAACTTATAAATAATCTATTAAAAATATGAGGTTCTAATCCTTAAACACATAGCCTTGGAAAGAGTGTCCTATCTGAGTGGCACTAATATAGTTGAATATTTAGTAAAACATGCAGTTGCATGAGCTATGAGCACCATATGGGTATTTCCAACCTGGTAACAGCTATGCAACATATCTACTCCTCCACACACCTGTGCATGCGCATGCACATATCTTCTGTGGCATTTCATGAATTCTTAAAAAACTTGTGTAGCCAAGCTATTAAAGTAATGTATTTTTAGAGCTGAGCTAATGCTGCTCAGAGACAAAGCCCAGCCCCATAACCAATCGGAGGAGGAGGAGGAGGAGGAGGGGGAGGAGGGGAAGGAGGGGGAGGAGGAGGAGGAGGAGGAGGGGGAGGAAAGGGAGGAGGGGGAGGAGGGGGAGGAGGAGGAGGGGGAGGAGGGGAGGAGGAGGAGGAGGAGGAGGAGGAGGAGGAGGAGGAGGAGGAGGAGGAGGAGGAGGAGGAGGAGGAGGAGGAGGAGGAGGAGGAGGAGGAGGAGAGAAAAAGCTTGGTTATTCTAAATGTGAATCCCATTGCCCGGGGAAAAAAGCTTGCATTCCATCACTCTAGTCAGTTCTAGTTATTTTGTGCCATCAGACAACATATAGAATATGTTACACTGAAAATAATGACCTTGTCACCACCTTAAAACGATAAATTCTACCTCCTGTTGAAACTGTAATAGAAATTGCTCAATAATAATTAATTTTGCAGAGATTACTCACTGAGCAGTTTAAGGTACATCATAGTTAAGCTCAAATCATGTTAAGGGTAACTAAGTTCTGTATGGGAGGAAATGCTAATGCCATTAAAACTGAATGTACAAATACATATATATGTATATATATTTGTGAGATCAAAAGTTAATACTTATCTTTAGTTTAAATAGTCTAACAATTAAAAATTATACTCATGAAGCTATTTTTTATACTTATTTATTGTCAACGTTATGTACAGAGAGGTTACAGTTTCATACATTAGGCCTTGGGTACATTTCTTGTACTGTTTGTTACCTCCTCCCTCATTACCCCCTCCTCCCTCTCTTTTTCCCTCAACCCCCATGAGTTGTTCAGTTGGATTACACTGAATGGTTTTGCAAATATTGCTTTTGGAGTCATTTGTCTTTTTTTCTTTGTCTCTCGATTTTGATATTCCCTATCACTTCCCTCGTTCTAATACCAGTGTACACAGTATCCAGTGTACTCAGATGAGATACAGTGATAGTGCGGGTACAACCACAGGAAGGGGATACAAGAGGATCATCAACAAAAGAAGCTACGGTTTCACATGGTATGTTGAAAGTAATTACAACAGTGATATAGCACTCGTTTCCATAACATGGAGTTCATTTCACTTAGCATCATCTTATGCGTTCATACTCATGAAACTATTTGTGTCTATGACAGGGCAGGCTCTTGTGTTTTTATACATGCTAATCACACCTTTACAGATGTTTTAGGAATAACCTAAAGGTCAGTCTTGTAAAATATCAATCAATTACACATGGACAATGTGACATTATAGTGGAGAAACCTATGGCCCTTATGCAGTGAGCAGAAGAAATTCACAAATACCCCTACAGTATTGTTTCCTAAGACAGAGTCTAGCTGGGCAGGCTCAGCTATCCTTGAATTTAGGATTCTCCTGACTCAGTTTCTTTTTTTTTATGTCCCCATCCTACATTTTATTATCCTTGTGAGTATCTTTTTCCCCAATGAATATAATTAATGCTTAATTTTTGTAGTTTAAAAAATCCAAATGACTTTTATATTGAAATTAGTGAATTCGCAGATTTTGTTACTGTGGCCAAAGAAAGCACATAGTCTAATTTGGTAATCATACTGGTAATATGTATGGTTACAGTTTGTCTCTATTGCTTTTCTCCTGACTCAGTTTCTTGAGTACTGGGGATTATCGGTGTGAGCCACTATGCCTGATTCTTCTGCAGCATATTTTACACAAATGTGTCATTTCATTTAATGAGCAGAAAACATCATATAATTCCAACTTGCAATGCATTCTTCAAAGCTACTGGCCTTTACTCTTCCAAATATCAAAGTCATGGAAGACAAAGAAAGACCACAGAACACTCACAGATTGAGAAGCAAACAGATATGATAACTGAAAAGCAATATTGAAATTTTACCTGGATCCAAGAATCCAAGACACACACACACACACACACACACACACACACACACACACACACACACACTACTTGATTAAAAAAACAGTAAATTCAAAGTGCTTGGTTATGTTACATATGCTTTATGCATATTAAATTTTTAGTTCTGTCAAAAGATCATGCTAAGATGAGGGGAAACTACATAAAAGGAATCTGATAACTTTCTGTACAACTAAAATCAATTGTTATTTTTTAAAAATCAAGATTCATCCAGCACAAGTTTGACAGTAGTTTGAAAATTTTCTTGAGGATAAAAATCATCCACAGTAGAACATTCTAGCTTATAAGGGGTTCCTAATCACACTCTGTTGAAGTTTTCTACAGCAGGAAAGTGCCACTTTGTAGTCACATTTTATTGGCATTCACAAGTACCCCACAGTAGAAACTGAGACCGATAGGCATTTGCTTTTTAAAGCATGTGGAAATGCAAGGAAGGCAGATCATAGGCTGAGGAAGAGCTGTGGCACATGGATTGCCTTATTTTATGAATAGTTTGGTGAGAGGGGAGCCATTGGAAAGGGAACTTCCGCTTGAAGGAACCTGAGTGAAGCACTCCCTACCCAGGAGAGCATGCAAGGTCTACAAGTGTTTCAGGTGGAAGTTATTACTCTCATTCATCAGATGAGGAAACAAACATTTGGAGAGTTTGGGGGAAGCTTGACTGAAGTCACACAGCTTAATAACTGGAACAATTAGGAGTTTGAAGTATGGCTTTATCTGACTTCAAACCCATGCTTCGTAGACTGAAAAGCAAAAACAAAATAAAGCAAAACACACTGTAAGAAGAAACAAAGATTATGTTTGTGAAATATTTACAGACCAATTAAATCTTCATCGTGGCTGCAGATGGCATTTCTAAACATAACCAGCTGCATGGGAAATGCTTACACTTGGTCCAAAGTGAGACAAGGCTAATTCAGGACAGATCTACCCCTCCTGCAGAAAAATGTCACCACGCATCTTTCCAACTCAGGCTGCACGAATATATTAGCTTCTACTGTCAAAAAATGGCATGTTAGGGAATTGCTCATTAACTAAAGATTTTAAATTAATTTTCATGGTAGATAATGAACAAATATTTATATATCATTGCCTATCATCAAGGAAAATACATGTTTTAGTATAATTTTCAAAATCATTGAATTTCATCTGACATGTGTTTTCAGTTCTCCAAAGAAGTTGATAGCTCATAATATTGATTTTATTATTTTTTCGATTGATTCTCTGAGCAGGCATTTGCTTTAATGTCTACATGTACCAGCCACAACCCCTGCCCTCATCAAGTCGTAGCAGAGAAATCAGATGTGTAAACACACAATTGTGGTAGAAAGCTCCAACTGCTAATAGAAAAGACTGTTCCATTCAAAAAGCTCTGAATGGTATCAATAAGATACAGGGTGAGCACAAAGGAGCAAGATGGAGCCTGCTTTACAGAGGAATTATTGCAGTTTGAACTTGAAGCAGATTGGAGCTCAGCAGACATAGGTGGAGGCTGACGTCTTTCCAAGCAGAAGAGAACACAGAAAGCAGGAGAAAGGGGAGGCCCACGCATCTGTTCCCTGCCTGCAAGAACTGGGCATGCTTTATTTCTGAGACTCAATTTGGATTTATAAATTACTATTTTTTTCTCCCTGGCTGACAAATGACTTTGTGATTTAGTCCACCATAAAATATACAAGACAATCTGGAATAGATTGGAAGTGGACTTTGTCTAGTTTGTTTGGGGGCATGTAAAGCAGATGGTGACAGTTGCGCAAACACTTTGTTCAGAACCCAAACCAGCTATATCAGTTCAGGTGTAGACATTGTCAGCTACCACTCAGACACCCAGTAGTTGGCATTTTCCTGCGGAAAATGTGCTATTGTCCTTGGCATGGTTTAGCTTATTTTAAAGAAGGAACTTAGGGATCATGGCCACAGTAAAGACAAAAGGTATCCTAGGGAGATTTCATGGTACATGGTTATCATCTTAGCTTGTCTTAAACCCCCTGGAGGTTATAAATTAGCTCATTATTTCCTGAAATTGAATGCCATGGCTATGACTTGATCACTATTGTTAAGGGGTTGTAACAACTCACTATATGGGATGAAGTGACTCTTTCATTCAAAGCCAAGTCTGGCGAGTGCATCTGTGTAACACAGATCACATCTAGGTAAGCCTCCACTGTGTTCTCTTCTTCCAGCTGAATTCACTGGGCCTTACTTCCTTCCCCTGCCGCATGCTCAATAGACCTCCCCCATTTCCCACTCCTCAATTATCTACAAGCACTTCAAGCTGATCTCCAGAATCTGTCATTTCTCCACATTAGGCCACAGCTGTTCTCAGATCCTGCTGTCACTGTGCACAGTTGTTTGCCTGGCCTGTAGGAACTAGGTTATATGGCTTTAAAGTCAGACAGCTAGTTTTATTCTACATCTTGCAGTTGTACTATGCCCAGATCTGATAAGATTGCTCCTCTCTGGGCTGGGGATATGGCCTAGTGGCAAGAGTGCCTGCCTCATATACATGAGGCCCTGGGTTCGATTCCCCAGCACCACATATACAGAAAATGGCCAGAAGTGGCGCTATGGCTCAAGTGGCAAAGTGCTAGGCTTGAGCAAAAAGAAGCCAGGGACAGTGCTCAGGCCCTGAGTCCAAGCCCCAGGACTGGCAAAAAAACAAAAACAAACAAAAAAGATTGCTCCTCTGTGATTTATCTTTCAAAGGTCTTAAGATTTTGACAGGTCCAAACCACAGTGACCTACCGTTAGACACTAGTGATTCTTACTGAGTTCCCTACATTGTCCCAGGTAGACCTATTTATTAGAGCTGTGTAGAGAATCAAATGCATTAACAGAGAAGGTGGGTCACTGGAGAAAAATTACTAAGTTGGGCATTATTTTTACCATCCACTATGGTATTCCTTGAAATTTAAAAGATTCTATTTTAATTGTCCTCTAAGATTTATTGGAATAATAAGTGCTATAAGAATTGTTAGAAGGGCCAAATGTTCCTCATTGTGTTTCATGTGTTGAAAAAGTTGCCATTGTGAAAAACATGGTGACAGTTTAGTTATTTAAAGCTTTAATTTTCTGAAGATAATCATTTCTCTGTGTGTGTTTGCGTGTGTGTTTGTATACATGTGTCCGTGTGCACATGCTAATATTAGGGCTTGAACTCAAGGCCTTGAGCTTTGACTTACATATGGTACTCTACCATTCCTATTGCAGTTATTTGCTGATTCATTGAAGATAAATTCTCATGAATTTATCTGCCTGGGCTATCTTGAAATGCGGTCTCCTGAGTAGCTGGGATTATGGGTGCATGTGAGCTATTGGTGCCTGACATGGGATTTGAAGAAATCTAACTATTAAAGAAAAAATATAAACTTAACCGCAACCGCAACCACTATATACTCAGTCAGCTGCTCTGAGGAAGACTATGTAAAAAACACTAAGCTAAGAAATCACTTGGGATCATCTATTTTGTGATGATTCATAAGTAAAATAATCTCATCTGTAGCAGCAGCGACCAAGAGAAAGTACCTCAAAGCTATATGGAAACAATTGCCATCCACTTACTCCTTTTAAAACTTATAAACAGAAAAAATTATGATGCAAGACATTTATTTGGTATAACAAAGAAGTCATTCTTGGGAATAAATACATCTTTGAATTAGCTGAAAATTTTCCTTTTTCAGTAAGTTACATAACATCATATAGCCATATATTCTATGAATATACCCTTTCTTTGTTTATTTATAGCAATTTTCCTGGGTATCAAGAAATAGTCATTATTCAGACTGTATCCTATGATGGAAGTTTAACTTTTAATGATAATCTTTGTAGCAATATGCATGATAGCAAAGTATCAAAAATCTGCCATATCCATGATCTCTAATATATATTTTGTATGGTTTAGAAAAAACAGCACATGTAAAATAATCATTAATAAAAAATATCACCATGATTGTTGTATACTATAGATATGTTCTTTCCATTTGTAGGTTTTAGTAAGGAAAGCTATATTTTAATTAGAGCAGTGGTTGTTTATTACATAAGTATATTTCTGAAAAGTGGCTCTACCCCATTGGTACTATTAATATTTACAATGCTTGGCCGTTCTATTTGACCTACTTAATGCTCATCCTCTTGGAAAATAGAAGTCAAAGTTCCTTAATAGTCACTTTAACACTTAAGGAGAGTGATCTCATTGTTTTCCTTTGATTAAGATCTCAAAAGAAGCTCCCCATGTCCCATTTCTCTGCACTCGACTCCTCTTTTCCTCTTTCAGCCAGGAGCTATGTCTAGGTAGTTGACGATTTTTTAATCTAACTTAGTTTATATTGAAAAAAGGAAGAGTGAGGGTAACTGTCACTGGTTTCACACACCTTGAACCTATGACAAGATTTGTTGAGAACAAACCTTCTGGGAGAGGAGGTATGGAGATGGATGCTTCTCTCAGAAGCCTGAGATGACTTTCCCATAGATACCGAAATATAGGATTAGTACAAATTCAACTTTCATCAGCCATTTGGCTGTGTATAAACAATGGGCTGGTGAACCCTCAGATTCCTACTGATTCACAGTCCTTGTTTTATTTTTATCAGTTGTGGGGCTTGGACTCTGGGCCTGGGCTCTTCAGCTCAAGGCTAGCACTCTACCAGTTGAGCCACAGCACCACTTCCAGTTTTCTGGTAATTAATTGGAGATAAGAGCTAAGGAGTTCCCCGTCCAGACTGACTTTGAATCGCGATCCTCAGATTTCAGCCTCCTGAGTAATTATGATGACAGGTGGGAGTCACCGGTGCCCAGCTGCAATGCTTGTTTGAAAGACTTGCAGTTTCTGGGTATTCAAAATATGTTTGAACTAAACAGATTCGCAAAACACTGGAAACTTTCAAATTTTTCTCAGTGAACAAAACATTATTTCAAGAATAGTAACCATTATACTGGATGTCTCTTAGAGGATTTCCAAAAGAGTAAGCAAAATGAAGGGCATAAATAAACTTTGTTTTTTAATCTAAGATACACACACACACACACACGCACATACACACATACACACACACTATTTCGGGCACCTAAATGAGCAAATTATGTCAGTCATAATTGGAGTTCACTTTTCAGGAAAAAAATAAAAACAACTATGCCAGAAAATCTATGAACAAAAGAGGATTTCAAAATACCTATAAAGAGAGAATTTATACTAACTGAGAGGTGCCCGTACAATCTTCTAATAGCGGTAAAATGAACAAACAACTCAGAACTTCCCATAGAGGGAAAAACAAAAGAAGATTGAAGTAATTAACTTAGTAAAAATGAAAAATGGAAGCATCCCTTCATTGAGAGATAAGTGGATCCAATAAACCCACAAGTTGTGTGAAATTATTTCATTACTAGCTCGAGTATTGTGGCTGATGCCTGTAATCTCAGCAACTTGGGAGATGGGAGCATCAGTTTGAGTCTAGCCAGGCAGAAAAATTACTGAGATCCTATTACAAAAGACAAGTTAGGCATGGTAGTACATGTCTTGCATTCCCATATATGTGGTAGGCTTAGGTAGGAAGATCATAGTTTGAGGCCAAGACCATATCTGAAAAATAAACTAAAGCAAAATAGGGATAGAGTCTTGGTTCCAGTGGTAAAGTGCTAACCTCGAGTTCAAACGTCCATACCAACAAAAAATTGTTTGTTTTCTCTACATCTGGTTAATGAAAGATTGTTCCAAATGATCTCACAAAACATGGGAATATTTTTGTACCTGAAAACATATGTAAGCTTGAGAAAAAAAATCTTCAAAAACAAGAAAAATCAAAACAATTACTATACCAATCAATGGATTCAACCATATAGTTTGCAGATGTATTTAAAATTCGTCTAAAATCTTCATGAACAAAATAAGCCTTGCCTTCCAGAGTGGTCAGTTTTTTCTTGAACTAATAATGAAAAAGAATTGTGTTCCCAAAAAAGAAAACTCATGTTTTATGAGGATGGCCTGTAGCCCCTTTTGAATCAGCAAGATTAGGCAATGACCTTTGAAAGGAGTTCTATTTCTCTGACCACTTTCTGCAGGAAAGAAACATTAACAGTTACATAAAGCCCCAACACATGTTGAAGAGAGGGCTATATAACCCTCTATTATTTCTGCCTATAAATGACTGCATGTCTAGCACTAGCCTGGGGCAGAACTTGCTGCCAGGAAACTTGACCTGCATCATGGGCTTAATGAAGCTGTAGCTCTGTTTATAATTCCTTCCACTTTTAACCAGTACTATATCCAAGGGAAATGAGATAATGTGCCTCTCTCTGGGGGTTCATCAGGCTACTAACCTACACGCTGTGAAAGGACACGCCAGACAATATGAACACTGCTCAAGATGTGTGGTTAATGGGCCTTTCACTCTAGAGCATCAGTTCAGAGCTGGGAAGATGGGAAACTTTGGAATTTTCACCCATGAAGCGAGCCTGAGATATGGCTCCCAGGAGATGTGTGTTCAAAATTGGCAAAATTGAGCATATGAATTTGTAGATAGTTTCCTTCTGCCTTTTGCGTTCTTCTTGAGTTTTTTTCCTCCTTCAGGAGATTCGGCTTTATAAATCCATCATGGTAAGTAGAATATGTCTAGGATATTCTTAACAGAGGATCACAATAGCTCCATAACTATGTGCATATAACTATATAAAACAATGCTTATCAAAATGAACTCCAAAAAATGGACACAAGAGGTTTTCTTTTCTTTTTTTTTTTTTGGACTGTTTTCAGTTCTTTCTTCTTTCTTTCTTTCTTTTTTTTTCTTTTTGTTCCTTTGGTTTACTCCCTGTTTTTACTGTTTTGGGTTTCTGTACCCTTTGTTTTGTATATAAGTTTATCTGATTTGGGGAAGGAGAGGGGAATCACAGAAAAGGTTGGACAAAGGGTGAACCAATTGCAACAAAGATGCTCACTAGACACTATGTCGGAAATGAACTTTACAACTTAGGAGGTAGGGGAGTCAGGGGTCAGAGAACAGGTAAAAATGAAAGAGGGATAAGACTGTTCAGAAAGAAATGTATTCATTACCTACCTATGTAACTGTAACCCCTCTGTACATCACCTTTTCAATAAAATCTTTAAAGAAGAAAAAATAATAAATCCATTATGGACAGGTGGCTCATGCCTGTAAACCTAGTTACTCAGGAGGCTGAGATCTAAAGAGCACAGTTCAAAGCCAACTTAGACAGGAAACCCTGTGAGACTCTTCTCCAATTAATCACACACACACAAAAAGTCAGAGTGGAGCTGTGACTCAAGTGGTAGAACTCTAGCCTTAAGCATAAAAGTTCAGCGACAATGCCCAGGCCCTACAGAGAGAGAGAGCCTCAGGATCAACACGAAAAAACACAGAAGTTTTATGAATCATTAGAAATTTGATTATGTCCTTTCAAGCTACCTATATTAAAGATGAACCTCAGTTTGTATGTGAACCTCCAACCCTCACCCCTTCCAATTCAGGAATAAAGGGGTTAGAACTGGGCCACCACAGACTAGATGAAAGAGGTCTGTGATAGCATTTCTCCCTCAGGGTGAGACTTGGAATGCTGAGTACCCGAGGTACTGCAGGAACAGGTGGATTTGTCCTTTCTCAGCCTGTCACTGCCTCAGCCCTGTGAGAGCAAGAAGAGGGAGGAGATGGAGCAGAGGCAAAAGCAGGATCTCTAGTGGAAGTGGGGATTGTAGCCTTTCCTACTTTTTGCTGGCACGACCTCAGGCCTGGAGCCAACCCTGCAGTGTGATACCAGGGGGCAAGCAACCTCCTGCCTCCTTTGTTTCTTCATTTTCCTCTCCTGTATCACTTCTGCTGCTGCTACCATTGAGCATTCAAATAAAATAGAACCCTGTATTCTTCTCCCTTGCTTAGTATACTTACTCTTTCCCCTCTTCCCCTCATGCCTACTTATGAAATTATTAACAACTTCTTGGGCTTTGTTTCCCTGAGACAGAAACCCCAGGATTTCCTCAGCCACATGAAATCAGAAGCAGTGAATACGCACACAAGGGATTAAGGATGCACTGCCAAAGTGTAGTGAAGGCTGTTGGTGTTTTAATTCTCTTATGGGAAAGGACAATGGGGGCCTTGAGGAGCCTACTGTAGCCTCTGCCATGGTATAACATGATCTATTGTCAGACCTACAGCAGGGGGCTTAGCTGTCAACAGAGATGCAGAGGGAAAAAGACTAGCAAAGCCTCAGCAGTTAGGATAGAAAAATAATTATTTTTAAATGACAGAGATAATTTGTATGTTTGCTGATAAAGAAGAACGAGACAGTAGAAATGATGAGTTTGGAGACTAACTTTCAGAGCCAGGATTCTAGGAGACAGCAGTTTGTGAGCACCAGGGAAAGAGGGAGGAAGAATACCTCCTCTCCTTGAGTGGGATTTGTGTGGGTATAGAAGAATTCGGGTGATTGAGAGTTGACTCCAGCTGACTTTGATCTTGCTAATGATCTGCTGAGACTAGGGCATAGGGATGAAAGAGTGGAAAAGATTTGAAATGGATGGATCATGTCCTCTGGTGGTAGGCCAGGGTGTCATCTTTTTTTTATGATGGGCTACAAGCCAGTGGGTCTTAAAATAGGAGCATCTGTCCTGAGAATTACCAAAAGGCTAAGCCTGAAGAAGGGTATAGTTCTGGGGAAAAAAGTAGTGGGTGACCAAGTAGACCTTGGAAATCTGCTGGGTACAAAAGCCTCCTTAAAGGATATTTGGAAAATAGGGTGAAAGACCATTGCACCAACTTCAACTTCACTACTGAATAACTTTGCTGCCTTTGGCAATGAGTAATCCACTAATTCACTCAACAAGTACTCACTGCCCTTCCTGGCAGGAGCTGTGTCAGTGATTGCAGGTAGGGTAGAAAAGGTCACTAAAGAACACTATCTGGCCGGGAGCCAATGAAATCATAAAGTAGAATAAATAATGAAAGTAGAAAAAATAATAAAAATATAATGCTACTTTGTGGCCTTTGACCTACATTTCTCCCTACCATCCCCAACCCTACCCTGGTAAACACATTTTATTCTCTATCTTTACCAAGATGTTTTTAGATTCCCTATATGAGATTACACAGTTCTTTGTCTTGCAAAAGATAGAAATGTACTCACTGCCTTACCTATGACACTGTAACTCCTCTGCACATCACTTTAACAATAAAGAAATGAAAAAACAAAAAGACAGTGATATAGCAGTTTTTCTGATATAATAACCATTTTGCTCTATTTGTCTTTCCTAACACGATCATGTACATCTTAAATGTACACATTGATATTTTGTTTTGTGATTTTTCTGTTAATGTTGTAAGATTTTACTATAAAGGTGATATACTAATAGGTTACAGTTACAGAAGTCAGATGAGTACATTTCCTTTTGAACAGTGTCACCTTCTCTCTCATTCTCTCTTAGTTGTTTTACTCCTGACTCCCTGACACCCCAAGTTGTATAGTTCATTTCCAACATAGTGTCTAGTGGATTTCACTGCTGAATTGGTTCACCCTTTGTCCTATGGTTTCTGTGTTTCCCTTTCCCCTCCCAAATCAGGTAAACTTATACACAAGACAAGGGGTACAGAAATAAAAAAAAAGTGACAGAAATGAATAAATCAAAGAGGAAAGGAAAGAAGAAAGAATGAAAGGAGGAGGAGGAAGAGGAGGAGGAGGAGGAGGAGGGGAGAAGGAGAAGAAGAAAGAGGAGGAGGAGGAGGAGGAGGAGGAGGAGGAGGAGGAGGAGGAGGAGGAGGAGGAGGAGGAGGAGGAGATATACAATAATAAGCTTCTTGCTTCCATTTCTTGGAGTTCATTTCAATAAGCATCATCTTATATGATCATATGCACATAGCTACTCAGCCCTTGTGATCCTCTTCCAAGAATATCCTTCTTGTTCTCACTGTGTGATTTTTTAAATTAATTTACTTCATTGTTATTATAGAGGTGACATACAGAGGGGTTTCATTTACATGCACAAGGTAATATGTACATTTCCTTTCATACAGTGTCATCTGTTCCTTCATTCTCTCCCATTCACTTCCTCCCATCTCTACCCATGAGTTGTATAGTTCACTTCATCAATATACAGGTATGCTTCACTGCTACAGGTTTTCATCCTTTTGCTTTGGAGTCTGTGTTTTGAAAACCCTGGAGTTCATCTCTAGGAAAGAATTGATAAGAGCACATTGTTTTCCTTGAAACTTTTGCCCTGTTGTTATCATGACTATCACAGCATTATGATTTCTGGATGGAGACTCTCACTGTAAATGATGCCCAGAGATTCTCCCAGGCTTGGGCTTCTTATTGTACTATTTCTTGCTAGCGCTGTGTGCAAGGGCAGTGAAAGGGACTTTGCATACTGGAGCCTTGCCACTTCTTCGTGCCTTCCCTAACTCATTGCTGTGTTCTTGTGACTGGTTTTTCTGATGGAGAAACCAGTGCCAACTCCAGCAGAGGCAAACACAGAGCTGCCCCAGCGGCCAAGTGAGAACTGCAGAGTGCTTTGATCTTCAGCCTGGTGCATTCTTTGGGTGGTCCAAACATAAGAAGGAAGGATAAGCTCAAAGAGTCTGTCTGGAATAGGAAGCTAAGTCAAAGGTCACTTTCTGGAGAGGATTTCTAAAGGTAGAATGAAGAAAATTGCCTTTTCTTTTTTATGTCTGAGTCTAGAATAGAAACTTTTCTCTCTGAAATGTATTTGGGAGTTCTGGGAACTACCTTTGGTGAGAATTTATGGAGGTAGATTAATTTCTTTATACTGACACCCAACTTCCTTTAGCATGCTCAATATTGTTTAATATATCTCTGTCACCTAACATTAAACAATTGTCATCAGTGGTAAAAGACAGAAGCAGTGGACAAAATCTCTTCTTTCCTATTAGGCCAAAGGGGAAGTCTACTTCTTGAGAAAGGACTTTCCAAACAAGAGGAAATAGGAGCTATGGGTTAGGTGAAGAACACAGGCAGGAGGGAAGATGAAATTAACATGGTGTTGCTTTCTGCTTTGTTTTCCTCCATAAAGTGCTGCATTTACAACTAGATTGGGAAATTGGATTCATAGAGTGCTTCCCAGGCTGGAGTACAGACTAATCACCCCCTGTCTAGATGTGAAAAGAGAAGCAAAAAGCTGTGAAGAATGTAATTTCCTGGGCATTCATCTGTAAATAATTCATTTCTGTAAATGTTGTGTTTCTTGGGTTAGCTGGGTAGAAGCATACACTTTTTAGACATTCTTCCCCAAGCACATCTTTGTCTTTCATCTTTGCCATCTACCCTCCCATATTTTTAAAAATCTGGCCTACAGTTTCTTTAGCTCCTCCTGTCTTCTGTCTCAGATTTATCTGTCAAAGGCAGAAGAAACTGTGTTACAATGAAGTTGTTAGATTTTTTGAAGACTTTTTTCTTTATTGTCTAAGTGTGGTACAGAGGGGTTACAGATTCATATATAAGGCAGTGAGTACATTTCTTGTTCAACTTGTTATCTCCTCCCTCATTTTCTTCCCCTCCTCCCTCCCCCTTTTCCTCTAACCCCAAGAGTTGTGCAGTTGATTTATACCAAACAGTTTTGTAAGTATTGCTTTTGGAATGGTTTTTCTTTTTGTCCTTTGCCTCTCAACATTGCATTTCCCTACCTTGCCTTGTCTACCCGTCTCTTCACTGCTCTTCCTTGCTTTCTTCCAATCACATGTCCCTTTAATGTGGACATTTTCCGTTGAATGATCTTGAGGTTCCTCAATGACTAAGAAGAGCTGAGAGGCGCTTGTCTGCTGTGTCTGTGAAGGTAATACTTTTACCCTTCTTGTCAGTTCCTTTTAAGCTCAGTTGTTGGTGTTATTATTATTTTTTTTTGCTCTTGTTGGGCTTACTCAATTTATTTCCCTTCTGTGCTCTACATTACATTGATCTATAACAAACTTCCTATTCAATTCTAGCTACTGATAATTGTACACCATCCCAAGAGCAGAAGAGGGAGACTCTATGTCTATTTTAATTAACGTAAACCTCTGAGAGAGACATCTATCTAAGTGGAGAATGGGCCAAATGTTACAATAGATCCTGTTGAAAACACTGAAAAAAGAATTAACTGAAGGTACAATCACTTCTCATAGTCGTCCAATACATTTCCATTCAGTCTTTTTCTAATATGCAAATTCCTACTTCACTATTTTGGGAATTAAGACAGCGTTTTCCACAGTGTGTTCCTTATAACACTAGTCCTGAGAGATGCTCTGTGGAAACACAATTTCATGATAAATTAGGAATAGGAAATGTACACATATAACTTTGAACATGGAGGTTTTCACCAGCAGAAAATCAGAAGAAAATCTATTTATCTCAGAATTTCCCAGTTCTGTTACTCACATACTACTTTTGACATAATGGCTTATAGGCAAAGTAGCATTTCTCACACTTCACTCTTAGAAGTGCTTCCAAAACTGGTTTTTTGGGGGCTGGGAATATGGCCTAGTGGCAAGAGTGCTTGCCTTGTACACATGAAGCCCTGGGTTCGATTCCTCACACCACACATATAGAAATTGGCCAGAAGTGGCTCTGTGGCTCAAGTGGCAGAATGCTAGCCTTGAGCAAAAAGAAGCCAGGGACAGTGCTCAGTCCCTGAGTCCAAGGCTCAGGACTGGCAAAAACACCAAAAAACTGGTTTGTTAAATGACTATTAATATGATGTTAAGATGTTTGCAAGGCTTAATTTTTTTATCATCATGTAAGAGGAAGATCTTCTATAAAAGTTGCATCTTTAAGTGTCTAGGATTGTGCTGTAAAATATGGTAGACCGCAAACGTGTCTGGAGGTTGAAAATTTGAAACGTAGATACTCTCATATGAGATGTGTTGTGACTATAAAATACACAATAGATTTGGAAAACAACATAGAAAAAATAATTTCAAATATCTCATTAATAATTCTTACATTGATTACATACTGAAACATAAATTTTACTTTATAACATTATTAAATGATGTTTTCTGACACACATATTGTTAAAATTAACTTTACCTCTTTACTACTTTCAAATGACACTACTAGAAAATTTAAGGTTACATGTGGCTCATGTTATCTTTTTCTCTCTAACATTTAGTACTTTCTTACAGCTCATGGAAAGAATATAAACCTAATGACAACATCAAAACACACTTGTTGGCTAAATTAATTTGCTTGGCAAGGGTCGGACTTGGCTGGAGAAGCCAGTGAGCTAGAATTTATTCTCCAAGGCATTCACACTCTGGCTCATTATTATAGCCCAGCAGGTGTGGATTTTCCCAGTTGTAAATCACAGAGAACCACATTCAGCAGTGGAACACTGATACTGACTTTGTAAAACCAATTGGTAGGGTCTTCTCAGCTCCTCAGTTGGAATGCCAAGGTGTGCTTGTGATTTTTACTTGAAAGCAATCATTCTTGTGGCATTTGTGTACATGCCATCACTTCGGGGGGCATTTAGACACTGTGTAGTTCTTCCCTGGTATTTGATCGATATTAGATGAATGGATTGTCACTGTCTCTTATGATCCAGAATACCACTATTCCTTTGTAAGAGAAAAACAAAAGCCAATAGGGATTAAAATCCCCACCCATGATGCTACTTGCTTCAGAGGATCCTCCAAGATGCATTGTGAACTTTGAAGATCTCAGTAACAAAGCTCAGAAATACCTGATAAGGACCACATTTATCAGTTTCACATAGAAATGAAACTTCAGAATGAAACTCATGTTGGTAAGTCAGGTTGCATTTCTAAGGATTGTCACACCTGACAATCTACATCTGTGAAACGATTGTGCTGATGTGTGGTACTTTGTAGCTACCTCTATCTCTAGCCAGGTGAAGGGGTTTGAGAAAGCTTGTACTTTGTATTGCCGTATAAAGAAGGCTGTTGATGCAGCTCAGTGAATCGCAAAGGGTAGCTGCATGGAAAAGAAAGTAAGCGGGATCTGGGCCGTGCTCTCCAAAGCATGAGTCAGAATGAAAAGCAGGGAACACCACCATGGAAAACACACTGCAGATGCTTTCAGTCAGACAAAAGCGTGCTCGCGCTGCTCATACTCACCATCCCAAAAGAATTGCAAGGAAAATGGATCCGATACACTCATCTTTCAGGCAGAACCATAGCATGTACCGAAGAATTCATACCGAATGTAATTGTGAAGACTGAGCTTGCATTTAAAGGAGATACAGAAACCCGTTAAGAGAGATGGATGCCCATGACATTCAGCAGTTTGAATCTGAACAACAGATGAATAAGCTTATCAGGCTGTGACAACAGTCTTTTGTAGTTTATAGATAACAAGGTAGAAAATATTAAGGGTTTGGGGTTTATTTATTTTATTGTTTTAAGACAAGGGTAGCACAGATTGGCCTTAGAATCATCCTCTTGCCCGTGCCTCTCAAGTGCTGGGATTACAGATATGCACTACAAAGTTTGGTTATATTATTTTTCTAGGTAATAAAATATACTGCTGAAACTACCACACCAAACACTGTCTACTGTTTATTTCATTGTAATCTTGTTCTAAATCTTTCATATCCCAATCTTTCTCCATCACAAGTATGATGTTACTGAACTTAAATTTTTTAGTGTATTTCTGAACCCTTCTCCCTCAAACTGGAAACAAAAGTAAATCATTTCCCATTTGCACTAAACAAAAGCCACACTTTGGGGCTGGGGATATGGCCTAGTGGCAAGAGCGCTTGCCTCGTATACTTGAAGCCCTGGGTTCGATTCCCCAGTACCACATATACAGAAAATGGCCAGAAGTGGCGCTGTGACTCAAGTGGCAGAGTGCTAGCCTTGAGCAAAAAAAAAGCCAGGGACAGTGCTCAGGCCCTGAGTCCAAGGCCCAGGACTGGCAAAAAAAAAAAAAAAAAAAAAAAAGCCACACTTTCTCTGCTGACCTTCAAGGTTTTGGCAATTTGGCCTAAACTACTTCTCTGGTCTTATCACCTACAGTCAACTTCATCTGCTTTACAGCCTGCACAACTGAAGCTTGTGTCTGGGCCTCTGTGACCTGAATGAAAGGCCCAGCCTCATCTACACATACAGCTACCACTCCTTTGCAAGGTTATTCCCAGAGCTGTTAACTTTCCATTATCTGGGTACTCTCAGTTTTTCTTAGCACACTTCTGCCTTTTCCTCTCTGTCTGTGTGTCTCTCTGTATCTGTCTCTCTGTCTCTGTCTCTCTCTGCCTCCCCCCTCTCTGTATCTCTCTCTCTCTCCACACACACACACACACACACACACACACACACACACACACACACACACACCCCATCAAGAATTTCTACTTTTGCCAATTCGATCCTGCCTGTGTGACCTGAGCCCTTGTCCTCTGTGGCTTAGCTTCCTCATTTTGTTCCTGTAAGGAATAAATTAGCTTCTCTATAACACTTAGAAAAGTGTCGGGTATGGAGTGTGTCCTTTCATAGACATTTATATTATTTTTTTCCAGGAATATTTTCTATTAGCAACACTGATTATGGCAAAAGTATTTGAGCTACTGTTATTACTTCATATCCCTGGTAATACTTACTGGGATCTCAAACAGCGTAATCAATACATATTTATGGATTAAAGGAGTATTAAAAATAGTAAAACAAGAAATTTTGAAATAAGAATCAGTGTACTAATTTGTTACTGTTTTTTGCATTGCTTTAGAGCCTAGTGCTGGTGGCTGACATGTATAATCCTAGATACTCAGGACATGGATATATCTAGAAGATCATCCTACAAGACTATCCTGGGTAGAAAAGTCCTACAGACTCTATCTCCAAAATCAGCAAATCCAGGCTGGCAGACATGGTAGAGCATGACCCATGAGCAAACCAAGTGAGAAGACAAGTCCTGAATTCAAGCCCAGGATCATGTTAGGAATTTTCCTTCAACAGTTTCAGAATTGAGCTGGTCCCTTTAGGAAAATTTTTTTTCTTATTAAAGAAGTAAAGTAAAACTCACAAGTTTGTTAGCTGGCAATGTTTGAAACTATTCGTTTTAGCATGCTACTTTGGAGAAGCCAACATTTGTCTTCCTTGATATTGAATAATCTTCTATTACCAGAAACTTGCACAAAATGGAAACTGAGTTTAGCTAGGATAAGTGTGATGATAACTGAATAGTTTTCAGTTCCTGATTTCATTTTTGCCTATTGTCTCATAAAGGACCTCCTGCTCTAATGAACCTGATTTTCAGGAAGAGATTTTAAAATAGAACAGTGATGGGAGGGATAAAAATGAAGTGTAGTCCAGAACCAGACTCATCTATCCTTCTGTTAGTGTGTCCAGAGGAGCCGAGAACTGCAGAAGCTCTTTGCATTCAGCCTTGGAAAATCAATGTGCATTTGGCTGAGGAGAGCTTGTGCTCTCCATCACAGGGTTTCCCCTGCTGTGTTATAACTCTGTCCTGCACTAAATTTAACATGTCCCCAGACTCCCATTTAATTCTCACAGCTGGGAGATAAGACTAGCCCAGCCAAATCTGTCTTCCTACAGTGCTACAAATCTGCCCTTTAATAATTTATTTTCTCCACGAAAATGGTCTCTAACTAAGCTCTAATAGATTTTGCCACATGGTTGCTGCTCTAATCAGAGAAGAACAATTTGATGGCTTTATTAATCGTGCTCCTTTTCAAAAGCTACTGATTAGGCATTCATCTGATGGCTGCAAGCAGCTAGAAGGTAGGCTGTCTGTCTACTCAACTGTGGCCTGCAGGTAGCTTTCACACTGGCCCCTGACAGATTGCTGGCATACAGCTAGTGCCAATGGGGCAGGCGGAAGTCATGTTCTCTCCAGCTCTTAGCAACAGATTGCTCACAGGCATCCATTCCCACCATCTTCCTCACCAAGAACTTCCCAGCAGCCAATAGCAAAGCCCTTCTCTACCCCACATGGCCCACGGCAGCTAAATTAGTTCTGAAAACTGAATGACATGCTTGGCAGAAGAATGTGCTTCATCACCAGGCACCGTTTATATTATGGTTTACTTTGGCTCCTCAGCCAGCAGACCCACTAAACACCCTTTTCCCCTTCCTTCTAGGAAAGCAGCATCTTAGACCATACAGCCATGTTATGCATTAACATTCAAGACACCAAAATGACAGAGAAGAAGCGGAGGAGGCCTCTTGTGCTCACGAAAACCACACTGCTCCAAGTCCAGCTGACAGTGTACTTAAAAGTACTTATATTCAGACAAACATCAGCCCAGCTTGAGGTTCTGTCACAATTGAGATGGCAGAAACAAGCAAGGAGTAGTGTGTTGTTGTTTTTTAAAATAAACAACAACACACATTTATTTAATTTATTTTATACTGGAGGGATAATTTTTGTCTACGACATTCATATCCATCTGGAAATTCTTCTGGTTTCTTAAATAACTACAGGAAGAAATTTCCCTGTTCTCTTAATTGCCACTACAGATGAAGACAAGATAAACGGTGATGTTCTTTGTTTATAAATTTTTTTTTTAACTTTAGATTCAAGGCCTCAAGTTTAGTAGCCCAGGCTGGCACTGAACTCTCAATCCTGCCTCAGCCTCCCATTACTAGAATTACACGTGTATGTCACCGTGCTCAGCAGTGTAGAAACATTCTTGAGGTCAATTAAGTAATAGTTCACCTACAGCTTGTCCAAGCTTTTCTTTATTTCACTTCAGACCAATCATTTACAGCAGATACTCATACTGACAGCTTAGCAACAGTAGATTAGATATGCTTCTTGCTTCACCATAAATGATTAGATTTAAAAAAAAGTCTTTGAATTATCAGCGTTAGTTTTGTTGTTGGACCCTCAATCACGGAGAAATGAATAGTTCATTGTTTTGATATGTGCTATGAAATAACTAAAGCTCCTCCCGCCATCTCTAAGAAAAAAAAATGAGATTAATTAAAATGTGGGAGGAACAAAAGAAAATATTTTTTAATTGTCTTACATGTCTTGACAATGAGTTTAGTGCTTCTCCACAAGGTTTTCTTAGGTTAATTTTGTACTTATGTGTGTAGATGTTTTATTATGTCTAAAAAATGGATCTAGGGACTCATATATTTATTCTTGTAGCTATGAATTTCAAAGAATTCACAGACTAATAAATAAAAACCAAGAAACTCTAGAATAGTGGTTTGTGGTGTATTAAGAAAGAAAACCATAATAACTATAGAAAATAAATTTTAAAAAGTGATGTAGCAGGTCAGCTGCATTCCTCTAATAACTTTCTACAAGTAAAACTTCTTTATCTTTTATGAGGTACTAGAAAGTCCTAAAATACAATCTGAAATTCACTGCTATTCTTCATATTGTAATTCATTTTTAATAAGCAATGAGACATATAGAGTTGTGGAGCTTGTTTAGTAGAATAGCAAAACTAATAAGAATGATCATCAGTGGCAGTTTTGCTATGTAGAGACAGGATAAGCTCTGCTTCAATGGCTTGGAAAACTGCTAGAGAAAATTTATAGTTTGGTCTGCGGTAATTAAATTACTTATAATCAGTATTATGTAGGTATTGCCACGAACAGTTTGTACTGCTATCATTTAAAAGTATATCATTGATTGTTTGTCTAGGTTAATAAAGGTTAACATGCTAATTTCCAATTCTACTTTATTATATTCACAAAAATATATCTGACTTATTTCTGAGTTTTTATATTAGGCATGTCATACTCTTGTACCCCAACCTCACAGGAAATAGGAAGTTGCAGAACTTAGGCTTACATCATTTACTAGGTTTAAATCATGGCCACTTGTAGTGCTAGGTGAATAATTGCTTCTTGACATCCTTAAGTTCTTCATCTACAAAGTAGAGCTAATAACACTCCAAGCTAGTGATGTTGGCTCGCACCTGTCATTCTAACTACTTGGGAGGCTTGAGAACAGAAGGATTAGAGTTTGAGGACAAGACTGAAAAAAATGTGTGCTATCTTCATCTTGACCTAGGACAAAATGGCATGCGCCTGTCTTCCCAGCTGTGATTGAAGAGTAAGTAGCAGGATTGCAGTCCAGGCTGATTAGGGGGAAAAAATAAGATCTTATTCCATGGTAAGAGTTCCATATTCAAAAGCAGAAGTTCTGCGGTATGGCCCATATAGTAGAGTGCCTGTATAGGAAACACAAAGCCCTGTGTTCAAACACCAGTACTAACAAATAGTAAAAACAAGAAATAAAAAATTAAAATATAATACAATGCTAGTGGGTTTATTGTGAAGTAATCTTCTCAAAGTCCTCAACCAGGGCTCCCACCCTGTAGCTACTCAGGAAAACGGTGGTTCCCTCCATATCCTCTGCCTTTCTTCCACCCTGTTATCTTCCACCAGCTATGGCCTGCTGTAGAATCATGAGGCCCACTGAAAGTTTCAGATGGCTCGTGAGAAGACATTTCAAAATGAATCGAATTAATGTGACTTTAATTTTATTAATTGAAATGACCAAATAGACACTCTGCTTTAAAAGAAAAGAAAGAAAAGCTTCTAGCTCTAACAAACAAGACTTCAAGGTAATTAGAAGGCTATCTATGGCTTTTTTTTTCTGTTACAAGAACTCAAATTATTCACATTTTGTGTTGTTTGGTTTGGTATCTTTAATAAAAGTTGGACAATCTAATAGTTCTCACATTACACCTTTGGTTCTTGCTCTTTCAATTTTTTTATTGAACATTTGCTCATACATATTGTAAAAACAAATAGAAATTAACCATGGTGATGGATAAAGCACAAACCACAACTGTGAGTCAGCAGAGGTCTTTGGGGGTAACCTGACACTCCCTGGTCTCTGTATATTTCAGAACCTGTGTCAACTTACTAAATGATAAATGAAAGAGATCAGAAGAACAAAATACAAATTAATCCCTTTTTAAAGATTTCTATATGCTATGGGTCAAATTCCAGATCCCAAAGGAAACTTGATCTTGGTTTTTGGAAATAATCTGGGGTTTCAGAATAAGTTTCCTTGATCAAGGTCCCAGAAAATAAAATGGTTGAGACTAGTGACAAACTGTCAGAATGTTAGGGGAAACTATCCTGTGTTTTTTAAAACCAAAAAAGTTATCTGTTTTATTGATTTTTCTCATAGGAGCAGTCTGTTTGTCACTAGGGATGGTTATTTATTACTTACTTATTTAATTATCTATTATTTTGAAGAATATGTTTTTTATTCTTACACAAAAGTAAATAGGAAAGTAATATTCTCCTGAAATTTTCCTATCATTTCATTCTTATTTAACTTCCCTGATTCCCAAATAATTTACTTTACCATCTCCCTATTTCTGACTATAGTCATTCAGATCTAAATATAATGTGTCAAGCTTTTTTTTTTTTTTTTTTTTTTTTGCAGTCCTGGGGCTTGGACTCAGGACCTGAGCACTGTCTCTGGCTTCTTTTTGCTCAAGGCTCTCACTCTGCCACTTGAGCCACAGCACCACTTCTGGCCTTTTCTGTTTATGTAGTACTGAGGAATAAAACCTAGGGCTTCATGCATGCAAAGCAGGCACTCTACTGCTAAGCCATATTCTCATCCCTCAAGTATTTTTTAATAACATTAAACTGTATGAAGAGTATAAAGTATAAGGTATATTGGATTTAAGGAAGTATGTATCAGCAGCAGTATCCCCTCTTCCCCATATTTACAACATGTACCTGTAGATTTTCTTAAGAGAGGGTGAGAGATTGCAGAAGAATAAGGTGACACAGGAAAATATCAATAATATTTACAAAATGGTTTACAGGTGTTTAGACTGTAGTCACATATCCAAATAGGTACTGGAGCTTAACAGGACTTCTACCTACCTGGCATTTAAATTCAGAGCCTGTACTTGACTGGCAAGAATGCTGATACTTGAGCCAGGCTTCCAGCTCTTTTAACCTTTATTTTGTTTTTGGATAGGGTCTTGAGCTTTTGCCATGGCCAGCCTTAAATCTTGAATTTCCTCTCTTCGATTCTGGAGTCCTTGGGATGTACCACCATATCTAGCATCTCCTCTAAAATTTCATTTTTCTCTGCTCTGGCTTTCATCACACCAAAAGGGAGATGACCATACTAGACACTTTCATTGTATTTGAAAATGTATTTTCATTGTATTTGAAAAGTATGACTTATATTATTACATTTTTTTGTCCAGAAAGTGGTTTCTCTAGGCTGTCACCTAGAGAAGAGATCAGACAACATTTTAATAGAAATATTTATTGTGGACCTAGTTGTTATGTCATTCTGTTGTTCAGCCAGGGAAATTAAGGTGAAGGAAAATGCTTACATAGAATTTTCATATAATTATTTTTCCTTTTTTTTTTTCCTTTATACTATCCTTCCCAATCTCTTCAATGAGCTTGCCAATTAAAAATACATTCTGATTGAGGTCTGAAACTGATATACCTCCCAGAATTTTGGAGTAAACTCAATGAAACAAGAACTGCAGAGGCATGTAACCAGCAACCACACCAATTTGAGTGAATTAGAGCTGTTCTGCTTTAGTACACTATTCAGAAACCCACAGACATTCCAACAGCCCAAAAAGGTCTGGACAATTGATGGAAAGTATATTAAAAAAAAGAATATAGATTATATATGGCTCTATTCCTTCACTTTTACTGCAACTTTCAATACCAACTTTCAATTCAAAGAACCCTTTGCAAAAATAATAACCTTCCAAATACCAATTTTGATGAAGTTTTCCATCCAATAAATGTTTTCGTAAGATATCTTAGAATTTTTCATCTGAAATGTCACATCTACTGTGTTTGATAAAAAGGTGGGAAGTTATGGAAAGTTATCTTGACCTTTTTCATATATTTTTACTACTTGAAAAATAGAAATGTCCTAGGTTTTTAGAAAAAAAATTCATGTGTTTTATTTCACGAATATTACTAAGAAATTCAGCTACATCAAGACAATTCATTGGTTGCTGGTAGTATTCAGGTAAAAGATAGGATTCTAATCATTCAGAAGCTCTTAGATTTTAAGCAACACTCTTGTAATGTTTTGTGACAGTGCTAGGATTGCAAAGTTGCATCCCTTTAGCTTTCTTTGTACTAATATTTTGAGAAGTTATTAAATCATGTGGGCTCCTGAATGGGGTTAATGGCCTTATTAAAGAGTTCCTTGATCCTTCTATCTCTCTTGACATGTGAACACAACATGTGTGTCTTTTCTCCCTTCTCTGACCTGTGGGAAAATGCCAGCTATGGAACAGATTATGGCCACACACCAAATCTGCTGAATCTACAGTCTTGGATGTTCCAGAACTGATAGAGCCCATTTCTATTGCTTACCCATTAGCAGTGCAAAGTCTGTTTTTTTACAGAAGCAGAAACAGACTGAGATAGGTAAGGATAGCTAAAGTGAGAAGCCTGAAGAGAATTTCTTCCAGCGGTGGGCTAACATCTGAGGAAGATTGCTTAAGAGAGATGAACTTGAACAAAAGTACATCTAGGAAAGAATTTTTCAGATGAAGGGGAGGCACTTGTAAAGGTTTACATGGAAAATTAGGAGAAATGTAAAATGAGTAACAGACATGAAGATGCAGATGGGAACTGAAGCATGGCAAATATTCCAAGACTGGATTTTATTCTGAAAACAAAAGGGACAAAAGTTTTAAGGACAAAATAAAATCTTATTTGGACTTTAGAAACTCATTGCCTAGAACAATAAAAGGCTGGAGGTAGAGAAGACCTTGTTAGAAACCCAGAGTAAATATTTTAAAGTATCTTAAACCTTCAGTATTAAAATTTTTGGAAAAATTCAATATTAAAGTATGTTAAAATTTCAAAAATATTAAAGTTATGGAAGAACTGAACTTATCCATCACCTAAGGTGGTTCAAAGGAAAATTACCACCCAAACTCTTAAAGTAATTTTTCTTTAAAAAATTATTTATTGTTATTGTAAAGATGACATTCAAGAGGTTGAAACTAATTTTTCTAAGTGTATAAATATTTCTTCTTTTTAGTTGGGAATTGTCTTTAATTTTTAAATTTAAATTTTATTCAATTGTAAGTGTCTATTTATTTATTTATTTATTTATCTTTTGGTCATGGAGCTTGAACTTGGGGCCTGAACTCTGTTCAAGGCTAGTGCTCTACCACTTTGAGCCACAGCTCCCCTTTTTTGATTTCTGGTGACTACTTAGAGATAAGAGTCTCACAGACTTTCCTGCCCAGACTGGCTTTAAATCACAGTCCTCAGATATCTGTCTCCTGAGTAGTTAGGATTACAGGCATGTGTCACACAGTGCCTGGTTAATTTTTAAATGTTTAATGCATATATTTCATCAGGTGGAAGTACCAAGGTAGTTGTTGTATTTCATGCAAAACACCATTGAACTTCCCATAGTCAATCAGGAAACTCTATGATATTCATCCTTTCTTCCTGGCAATCCCTTATCAGATATTCAAAATCATGTTAGCTGTTTTCCAATGCCCTTTAGTCTGTATTTTACATTGTAGATTCAGGGTTGAAGTTTGCAATCAACTTTGCTCACTGGGACATGAATTGCCCTAAATCTGTAAACATGTTTTTTAATCTCTACAAATTTCTTCTTGCTCACTCTTTAGATTTTTGTTTGCATTCTATAAGGTGGCAAAAAAGCATGAATCAAAACCTTCTTTCGCTATCCTCTGAGAGTTGAGAGTATTTTCTTCATTCCTTTCACTCTTTTTCACTATAGCCATATGACTCTCACCTCTAAGTGACCTAGACATTTACAGGCTGAGGAACATAATTATAGTCAACACTAGCCCAGGCAGGCTTTAAACTCAGCAGTGACTCGGTCATGGGAAAACCTAATTTGGATGTGTGGTGACTGTTGTAAACTAATTTTCAATCGTACTAACATGACCTCATCGAGATGTATTAAAATTCTGTCATCACATTCAGGTTTCAGACTCTAGATGTTTGTGAAAGGTGGTAGAGAAATTCAGATCTGGCTTCATTTTTCATAGTTTGATATACTATACTATTCGATGGAAATGTTGTGGAGGGTCGGAAAGGCTTCCACATCTCTCTGGTACTAGGAAATAAGAGTGGGCAAATGAAAGTGCACATGATCTGTTCTTCTCAGCCACTCTTTCATACTCAGCACTCACAATTACCACAGGGATCTTTTTGCATTTTCTTTAAAAGTGCTAACCTTTTCTATGTCAAAGATAAACTCTTTCCTGAACAGGAAGTTTGTTCCACATGGAATTTCCTTAGTCCAGTCTTCTTTTACTTTTTAAATTTTAATTAAAAAAAATTTTTTTGCCAGTTCTGGGCCTTGAACTCAGGGCCTGAGCACTGTTCCTGGCTTTTTTTTGCTCAAGGCTAGCACTCCGCCACTTGAGCCCCAGCACCACTTCTGGCCATTTTCTATATATGTGATGCTGGGGAATTGAACCCAGTGCTTCATGTATACTAGGCAAGCACTCTTGCCACTAGGCCATATTCCCAGCCCCTTCCTTTATTTCTTTGACTAGCTTCCTTTTATTTGAAATACACCATCACAGGGAGATAGTCTCTGCATGCCTACAGAGTCCCTTGTCTTTATCCATCTTTACAGCTTGTTCTTTCTTTTTAAAGCACTTACCAGGATCTGTAAAGCTGATATTGCTTATTTAGAAGTTTGTTTAATGTCTGGATTGCCGAGCATTTAGGAGAAACTACATAGTTATTTTATTGTCCACTGCTCCTAAGGCCTAGATAGCTGCAACTAGAATGAAAAGAATAAACGAATGTGGCACAGAGCTGGTCAGGAGCATGAGAGGGTAGACCTTGGGTGGGTCCAATTCTAACTTAGACTGCCAAGAGGGAGGAGGCACGAGAGTCATCTCCATCAATATCAGAATCTGTTTTAGCAAAATACTCCAGCAAGCTGAGATGTATACTTAGATAAATCACTTGGATTTTAACATCTTTGAAGGATTTTCTGTAACTGGGTCAAGAATTTCTTTTCTACTCTGAAAAAGACAAACTTAACCAATTTAAATCACTGGGTAAGAAATCCAGCTATTGACTGGCTTGAGTAAACCTTTGCCAGTAAAAATCCCAGAGCCTTTTATCCTAGTGCCTGGGGTAAAATAGAGGGCCTCACACATGCTAGGCAAAAGCTCTCTCTACTGGGTGCCAGTGGTTCATGCCTAACTACTTGGCAGGATTTGATTGAGAAGATTGAAGCTTCAGACCAGCCTAAGCGTACATGAAAAACCCCTCACTACCGATAATGAAGCAAATACCTGTCATCTCAGCTACCAATAGGAAAGGCTGAGATTGGATGGATTGTGATTACATCCCAGCCAGATCCAAAAAAGCTGTAAGATTCCACCTCTGTGTAAGAAGTTGTGCATTGGGGCAAGCAGCCATCATCCTAGCTATTGTGGGAAAACTAAAATAGGCAGATCAAGGTCCTGGAACAGTCAAGATTAAATAGCTAAACCTTATCTCAAAATAACTAGTGCACGGGCTGGGAATATGGCCTAGTGGCAAGAGAGCTTGCCTCGTAGACATGAAACTCTGGGTTCGATTCCTTGGCACCACATATATAGAAAATGTCCAGAAGTGACACTGTGGCTCAAGTGGCAGAGTAATAGCCTTGAGCAAAAAAAAAGAAGCCAGGGACAGTGCACAAGCCCTGAGTTGAAGGCCCAGGACTGGCCAAAAAAATAAATGAATAAATAGTGCAAAAACGGTTGGAGGACTGGTTCAGCAGTAGACAACGTGACTAGCAAGCACAAGATATTGAGTTTGAACTCCAATGTCACTAGAAAAGAAAAGAAAAAAGAAAACCTAGATTTCTGAACTATATTCTCTGACCAGAGAAAGTTTTGAGATAAAATATACGTGTGCACTGCCTTATGTACGAAACTGTAACCCCTCTGTACATCACTTTGACAATAAATAAATCAATTAAAAATATTTACAGCAATTTTCTTTCGCTTTCTTTCTTTTCTTTCCTTCCTTCCTTCTTTTCTTTCTTCTTGCCTTCTTTTGATTCTTTCTCTATTTTCCTTCCTTCCTTCCTTCTTTTCTTTCTTTCTTTCCTTCTTTCTTTCCTACTGTGACTTGAACTCAAGACCTCTCAGTTGATTGCTCAGAGCTGGTGCTCTACCATTTGAATCACATGTCTAGTCTAGCTTTTTATTGGTTTTGGAGGAGGAGTCCCAAGGATTTTTTTTCTGGGGCAGGGGAGAAATGGGCTGGCTTTGAACTGAGATCTTCAATTCTCATGCTCCTGAGTAGGATTATAAATGTAAGCCACTAGCATTTGGGTGATTTGCAGTCAATTTACAGAATGATGCAATTTTCCATTTCTTGTGCTTGCAAAAGCTTACTCCATAAATGTTGAAATGGAATTCATGGTGCATTTTGCCAAAGACAGGGAAGGAAAAAATAAAATAAGGGAAAACTTGGATGTTTTCAAAAAAGTTTTCTTTTTATCTATTTGAAAGAACAAATAACACATAACAAGATCTTGAATATGCATTAAGGTTTGGGCAGAGAAGCAAATTAAAACATATAAAATTTGTGTATTTTGTCGGCAAAACACACAAAACTTTTGTATGTTTATTTTCAATTTATTTTTTAATGATCCTGTGGACAGTGGAGACTCTATGTTCCATAATTACTAGTGTATCAGTTTTTAATGGTCATAATACTTGACTACATTATCATGTATGGCTAATTGTTTGCAAAACAGTCAAGATGCCTCATGTCAAATTACTGCATGGCCCCTGAATTTTCCCAGTGAATCCCTTCCTTTCTCACTGGATTGGCACTGATGGCTTGTTCAAGAACAGTCTCAGTTATCAGTCATATGAGGTGGAGCTAAAGCTCCCATTAGGAATCTGTGAGAATGGGACTCACATCAGCAATGGCGATCATTGAGAAGAACCCCTAGAAGATGTTGCATTTGCCCAACATTCACCACCTGCAGTTGTTTGCTGGGATTTTTTTCTCTCAAATTACACTACTCAAAGGGACAGGGACCAGAGATAGTATGTTGAAATTTTTGTTTTCTATCTAGTTAGCACCAACACCTCTTGAAATTATATTCTTAATTATTAAGCGATAAAATAAAATAGTTTTAAACATTTTGCTCTTTTGGAATAAAAATAATTGTACAATAATTGTCTTCCTGTTCTATTTTCCACAGTCATTTCTCAGAAGGAAAGGAGTATCTACTAAAGCATGGGGGAATGGAATTTTTTTATGGCTTATGCTACCTCTGTATACAATGTATCATTCATAGTATTTTCAATCTAGGGAACACTGATATTTGTTTACTCTGCTTGAAATTTTCCAGGGAGTATACACTGTTCTTTATATACAGAAATGATGTTATTAAGCTGGAAACTTTTATTCTGCTTTGGATCTCAGGAGAGATCCCATATTTGATTATTTTGGTACATATACACATTTTGATGTGAATCCTCCAAGAATTATGTGTTATGCTGGTGTTCAGTTTTCCAGGCACCAGGAAATCATAAAATAATACTGGCTCAGGGACAGTATTCTGGTAGAACTATAAGCTATAAAAATTGAAAATAAAGCTGTAAGGACTCTCTTACAATAACAATATCATTTTTTCTCTCATTTTGCAATCATTTATGAAGGACAACATTCATGTCAGAAAGGGTTTGTTGTAGGCTGCTTGCTGTCTGCTTCTAGCCACAGAAAAGGGTGAGTTTAGTCTTCAAAGGGAGTCCCTTTGTACTGTCCATTCCCCCATTTAATTATAAGAAGTGAGATGTTCCAGGCATTGCAATAATTATTTTCATGTGATTATCTGAATATTTCTTTTCAGATTCACTGCCATGAGATATAAGCACACTTCTTTCTGCTACTGTCCTTCTTTTCCAAGAAAGTTTTGGACACTTGCCTGCAGTTCGAACTCTAATTTCATTCTCAAATAATTGATGAATGCAATTGCTAAGTGTCTTCAGAGTATAACTCAGAAAACACTTACAATTATCTTTAATATTGTTAAAGCTGGAAGAAATGGAAAACCCACCCACTGGTTTTTCTGTATGAAATATAATGCAAAATTTATTAAAAGGAAACATGAGTCCCCTTAAGAGCTTAACAAGGAAGGTTAAACATCATTGCATGGACTTCTGATGAGAAACCTCAGAAATAATGAAACACAGCTTCAGGATTACATTTCCATAATAATAGTACTTATTTCACATTTATCTGAAACTGGATTAAAAACTCAACTACATTTACATTCAATTCCACTGAAACTGTTGACTTGTCTTCTGTTATTCTCAACTAGGCCAGAATGCCCTTTGTCCCTTTTGTTGTTCTATCCGTTGGCAAAAGATAGGAAAATGTTTAAATCAAAACTTCCTCATCTAGTAAAGAATTCAACTCTGGGCCCACTTTCTTCCTCTTGGAAGAACAGTCACACGAAAGAAATAGTACTTAAAGAAGTTTGAAAAACACTCGGTTTAATCTCTAGTAACACCCCATCCTCAACCTATGCACATGAGAAACAAAGTGTGGGAAATCGATTGGCATGCCATCACCAAATAGAAAGAAGGGCTCTTAAATAAAAATGCTAATACTTTTTCAGTTATCAGAACTTTGCTATATCCCTTGCTTATTCTTTTTGTTGTTATTGTTTTGTCACTCATAGGCCTGGACTTAGGTCCTAGATGCTATTGAGCAATTTCTGCTCAAAAGTAGTGCTCTACCACTTTAAGCATAGCTCCACTTCTAGTTTTTCTGATGGTTAATTGGAGATAAGAGTCTCATGGACTTCCTGCTCAGGCTGACTTCAAACTACAATTCTCAGATCTCAGCCTCCTAAGTAGCTTAATTTACAGGTATGAGCCACCAGAGCCTGGCTGAATGCTATTTTCTTTGTACATGTTATAAACCAATTTTAAAATTAAGATTGAAGTCTTAAAAATCAAAAGACCTGGAAGACAATAGTTTTTTTTTCATATCTAGTCCCCTTTGTTATCACATCAATTAAACACATAAACAATTTTCTATACATCTTCAGTATTCAGTGCTAGCTGTTTTAGTTACAGCCCAGTGAGAGTTGACAGGAAAAGCAATTCCTTGCTTTGAGCAACTTCTAAAATACTTCAGGCCATATCCATATACTACAAGCATATCTCCAATACTGAAAAACATAATACTCTGTGCTTCCTTCATTTGAAATCTTTGAGGGCAAGGTATCTATGTATGAGTTAATACTTAGTATAGATTTCTTGGTTCATAATCATCACCAACTTAAGTTTTCTAAACTTTTTCTAACTGAAGCAAATACTGCTCAAGTTTTGCATTGAACATTGCCATATGCTACTCCACTGAATTTTTAAGTTGAATAAAGCAGACTGCTAGAAATTTTAAAGGGAAAAGCCCATTCTATTTCCATAAGTCAAATGATTTGAGAGGGGCCCAAAGACTTGAGATATAGTACCCACTCATCACTAAAAGGACACTTGTGGCTTACAGAACACGTTTTATATATATATAGTAATGATTATAGTTTCTAGACATATTAAATCATTAAAAAATTATTATCAACAGGTAATCTTACATGTCAGTCTATGAGTACAATGTCATCCCTGTGTCTATGCTCCACCCATCCTCTCATGTTACCTGATTCTATCTTCATGTCAGGTCATTGGATATTAGGACAGAATTCTCCTACACTTCATCTTTTCATTTTTCTCCCCTCTCCTACATCTTCCTTCACATGTTTGAGCTTCCTGGTGGTCATTTAAGTTCTGACATTTTTGTAAGATTTTATAGGAAAACCAAATGAGTTTGTGTGCTTGCTTTTTGAAATGACAAAAGAGTTTAGGAAAATAAACAGGTATAATAATTCTTTGAAGAAAAAAAATCCAGTTTTACTGTAAGGATAAGTATGGAGAAGAGAGTATAGTAATACATTTCATGCACCTTCTATGTACTGACCACAGCAGTTCTTGGCCTGCATACACCACCATAATTAATCTGCACTCACAGTAACATGATGAATCAAAGTATTACTATGTAATTGTAGAGAGGAGATGAAATTTTCCAGTGTAATTCCAACAGCAAGAGAAATGCTGGGATTGAAAGCCACTGCTGTCTGGCTGACTAGAACACTATCACATGGTAGTTTCCAGCTACATTGAAATGTAAGTGTCAGCAAAATGACAGTAACAGCACTCCCCAAAAATCATGAAAGAAGATGGGTGGGAGAATTAAAAAAAAAAAAGAAGGGAGGAAGATAAGAGGCAGGAAGGAAGGAAAGAGGAAGAGAAGGAAGGAAGAAAGAGGAAAAGCAAGAGAAAGAGGAAGGGGGGAAAATTACCACTTCTTGCCTACTATTTCCTGCTACTGAGTCTATACTAGATCTCTCTCTCTCTCCTCTCTCCTCTCTCTCCCCTCTCTCCTCCCCTCTTCTCTCTCTCTCTCTCTCTCTCTCTCTCTCTCTCTCTCTCTGTCTCTGTCTCTTTCTCTCTCTCTTGGTTGGTCAGCAGGATTGGCCTGGGTGCTGTCCCTGAGCTGTTTTGCTCAAGGCCAGTGCTCTAACCCTATCATTTTGATATGAAGCAGTCTGATTTTAATCATGGTCTACATAGCTCCTGATGCTTTTGTGAAAATTTTTTTTTGTCTTTTGCTTGTTTTTGTTTTGAGGACAGGATTCTCAATATTGCTGGCTTCTAACTCAAGATCATTTTGTCTCTCACTTCCAAGTGACTGAAATTAAAGACATGTACCCTCATGCTCAGCCATTGCTTGAGGCAGGGTCTTACAGTAATTATCTTCCTATGTCTGCCTCCTGCAGCTGGGATTATAGATATGAATCACCACAACCAACCTATTTTTTTATGATTTTTCCTGGAATATAGGATGTACTCACTTCTAAAGATGTCTGAACTTTAGAAAATGATCCATTCCTTTCATGTTTCACTTTCCTCATTTATGAAATGAATTGAATAATAAGCCCTTTGGCACATTTCAGTCTGTAAAGGTTGATCATCTAAGAAGATGTTCTGTTCCTATTGAAGAGTGCTTTTCCCTTTCTTCCTTTCTTCTTTTCACTCTTCTTCACAATGACATCCAGCACTGAGGCTCATGGTAGCAAGTGCAGGACAGGGATTGTCTACCAAGTTGTAATTCACAGAGAAGAACCCATTAGAGACAGAGACTGTGTAGATAATGCGTCATGTAATTCTGGATTTTATTGGGATTCCATAATGTATTAAAATAATTATTTTGAGAATGCTATTATTCTTTCAGCTTGAATATATAATGAGACACTCAATTAAAGAGCCTCATAATTCTGGAAGAAAACTAGATTTATTGTCATATTTAAAAAGTCTATTTCTATTTCAGTGATATTTTCCAGATCAATGTATTTATTGAAAGCTGGGAAACTCACATAGTGACTTAAGAGAAAAAACAAACTAGGCCAAGAGCTGAAAAGCATTGCCTCACCTACAAGTACTATTTTTTTTAATCCCACACAAACATAATGAGTGGATTGAAGAATGATGGAGTATCCTTTGGTAGTCTGCACTGGCAGAAGGGGATCTGTATTACTGGGAATGTGTCAGGAAAAGGGCTGCCATTTCCTGGTCCATAACTGATATAATTGTAGGATTGGGAAAATGCAGCAAACTTTAATTGCTGAGAAAACAGCTAATGTAATTCTGTTGTAAACTTTGACAACAATATACAATAAACAGAAAAACAACAACGAATCTGTTCTGTTTTAAATGTGAAGTCTCAGTATATACACACTGAACAAAAGCACCACTATTAGGGCTCTTTTTCATTCTCAAAGTATTATTCATGGTGTAGTATGAATAATTTATAACATTTGGTGCTTACTGCAGATCATCAAAGTAATATAATTAATTTAATGTTTTATTATCCTAATTAAAATTAATGTCTTCCTTTCTGAATATGTACTAGGGCTAAACACCAATAACTGTCAACACATAATAACCCAACAACTAACTATGAACTGCTATATTGAGTTTAAAGACATTAGCATTGAGCTGTTGTTATCCATCTCAGATCCTAAAGGTCTGAGTACACTTTAATTTATTTAGGCAATAGAACATCAAATAAAGATATGAGGGTAATAAAGTAACTTCCCCCATAAAAGACTTAAAGATACAGAGACATTAAAACTATTTTGGAGCAATTTGAAAGAAAGTACCAGAAACATTCCATTCCATACACTATGATGGTAGCAAAATCTGGAGCATAAATTCATCTTCAGGTAGTAAATTTAAATGTATTACATATATACATTGGAGCAAAAGGGTTTACATTAAGTTGGATTCTTTCTGACATACTCTGTTTGACCTTGCTCAAATTGTCCTTCTCAACCTTACTCAGTGCCAAATTTCATGCAGAATGTATATCTGCATATATTCATTCCTTCTGGCTGTCTCAAGAACACAGTTCATCTGAAGGTTTCAACCGCTTAACTAACGATAGGTCATTAGTTTAGCTCAGTCTTACCTCCACACTCTCACTTCCACATGCTCTGTACTTCAGTCTTTGATGACAGTGATCACTCTGTCGATATCACATT
Source organism: Perognathus longimembris pacificus (assembly GCF_023159225.1). Classification (NCBI taxonomy): domain Eukaryota; kingdom Metazoa; phylum Chordata; class Mammalia; order Rodentia; family Heteromyidae; genus Perognathus; species Perognathus longimembris. The sequence continues at coordinate 129,925,533 of NC_063162.1, read as the reverse complement.
TTCAATGGCTTCTACAACATGGTATAGTTTGGTTTTGTTCCTAGGTGTCTACCCACGTTTTCTATTATATGGTGGCTCCTTGTTTTTGCTATCCTCTTTTCTCCACTCCTGGCTTTTTGTATAGTCATATCTGGATTAATCAACTTCTCATTTTGATATAAAAAAACACCTACATTCCAGTCCCAATGTTATTTAGATTTCAATTCATTGTGTGATTAGTTCTTTTTAGTTGTTCTAGAACATTTATTGGAACACCAATCACCCTAAGTCATTGAAGCTTATTTCTTTCTATCATGTTTTCTCTCTGGCTTTTTTTTCCTGTATTCTGTGCTTCTACTTTTACTCCAAGATGCCCCTGTCTATTGTTATTAAGGTAAAGACAGCAGCATCAAGCCCTGCCCATCTATCAACACTATCAACAACAGACTTGCCTTCGAATGTTCTTGTAGACCCTGAGAGAGAGTGGATGAGGAAAAATTATGTCAATTCAGTACTTACTGTGTGCTGGACAAGTATGCATATGTACACACACACACACACACACACACACACACACACACACACCCCACTACCACCACCCTTGCAACAAAGGAAGATCTTATTTTCCCCTTCTTTTTTTTTTTTTTTTTTTTTTTTTTGCCAGTCCTGGGCCTTGGACTCAGGGCCTGAGCACTGTCCCTGGCTTCTTCCCGCTCAAGGCTAGCACTCTGCCACTTGAGCCACAGCACCACTTCTGGCCATTTTCTGTATATGTGGTGCTGGGGAATTGAACCCAGGGCTTCATGTATACGAGGCAAGCACTCTTTGCCACTAGGCCATATCCCCAGCCCCAATTATGTTCCCCATTTTAAGAAGTTAGTAAGTGACAGAGTAATGAAAAGTATTCATATCTCTCCTACTAGAATCCATATGACCAGATGAAAACAATGCTCAAAAATAACGTGGTCCCACTGTATCTAAATCTCAGTGGTAGTTTATAGTAAAGGGTTGACAGTGCCAACAAATGTTAAAAAATGTAAGCTGCCCTCTTTGCTACTTTTTTGGCTATTTACTGTTGCCAGAGGAGTCTTGTTTCGTTTGTAGTGAAATGAAGTAGCTGTAAGTTAAAAGGTGACAGACATATCACAGAGCTATACATCCTGCTGTTCATCAAAGCACTTCTGGTCTACTCACCAGAGACTGTCATAAAGAATTCTTTTCCAAGGATGCAAAATTTCCATGAGAGAAATCATACAAAACAACCGTGTCTTACTTTAGGCCATTCTGGTCCTTTTCAACATGGAATATTCCTTGATGAGGAAGTGTGTGATAAGTTACATCAGAGGCTCTTTCACTGTCTCCATATCTGCTCTATAAAGTAGCAATTTGCCTTCTAAACCAAATCTGCTTAGCAAGAAATACTGGCTGTTATGCAATAAAGTATTGTCTCTATCCAGAATGTTTGCATTCCTTTCCTTTGTGTTCCTTTCCTTTCAGACATAATTAGTTTAATTACAGCTAGCTCATAATCTCTCTCTCTCTCTCTCTCTCTCTCTTGCTCTCGCGCTCTCCCTCTCTGTTAGTGCTCTACCACTTGAGCCACAGTTTTACTTCTGACTTTTTTGTGGTTACTTGGAGAGAAGAATATCAGTGATTTCCATGTCTGGGCTGGAAGAGCTTACTCAGCCTCCTGAGTAGCTACAATTATAGGCAAGAACTACTGGCACCCCACCCTTCATTCTCTTAATGGTTTTCCTTGATCTTCTCTGAACTCTGTCCAATTGTTTTCACTTTTAGGAATGAGAAAAACAAAACTACATACAATGTTTCAAATATGATCTTTTAATATTCTAAAATGTGTTATAAAGCCCTTGGTTCTCCATAAAACACTTTCAAAACCCCATTTGAAAAGAAACAATGAGAAAAGGATCGTTAAGGTTCCTATGAATGGGAAAACGTCATGAAACTATCTTTCAATGTTAGTAGGCTTTGTTTTTTATTATGTTATTCATATTACATATGATATTATTTATAGGGAGCAGTGAAACTCAAGCTTTTTTTCTTTTTTTAGGTTTTACATCAACTTTATTCATAGAGCCAATCTGTGTGAGTTAACAAACCCCTACTTTGCCTACTGTTGTAGGAATCATATTCCTTCTTACGTGTATCAAAATCTCATATTCAACAATGAGCTCTGGGTTGCAAAAGAGGATTTAATGTTTGCACCTGGCTGTAAGGCTTTGTTACAAACTAAACAAAGACATACACAGGAGTGCTCCAAAACTTTAACTTTTTAAGAGGCTTTTTCCTTCCTTCTACCCTTGGCTTTCTTCCTTCCTTAGTGTATAAAGGCCTGCAGTTATTTCTCTAGCCCTGTCCCTGTAGGCCAGAGTCCTGCTAGCATTGGAAACATTTGTTAAGTAATTCACACTTGTCTATCCTACTAAATCAACCAGGTACTCTGAACTCCAGACAGCCTAGTACAAAGGCAGTTGCCTGAAGTCATTTGATGCTTCTTGGGCTCCTGCTGTTATTATTTTTTCTAAATGAAGATGAACAATATCCTTCGGCAGAATTACCTGGCTTGACAGATCTATTTGTTGTTACCAAGAGCTGCTCTGGGCTTGTTTTGTCTTCATTGACTCAGTCTGTTTGTTTGTTTGTTGGTTTTTAATCACTCCCATATAGTGGGCAACTAAGCCATGTTATTTTCAAGATGTGACTTTCACTAATTCAAAATTGTTTTAACTTAAAACCTAGACTTTTGTGGTAAAGACAATGCATGGTCAATTTCACAACTTTCCTGAAACACTCATATTGGAATCCAAGAAACAATAAGTTACTTCAGTAATAAACCTGAGAAAACAATAATAATAATCTTCAAAAAAAAAGAAAACTGGAGAAAACGAGGGAAGAAGTGAAACTTTTCCAAAAAGAAATGTACTCATCACCTGACTTTTTATCTCTGTACATTACCTTTATAATAATAATTTTTAAAATAGATAAGATGGAAGACTGAGGTATAAAACTGTGGAACCAAGCTGTCTGCATGAGAAGCTGGGGACCCACCATGCTGTGTGATATGACACGGCTGGATCTACAGTGTGGTACTGTTGGATCTACAATGTCCTCTCAAGCTTGTGTGTTAGAGGATTGGTTGTTCATCTGTGGTGCTGTTGAGAGGCCGGGGAATCTATGAGGCAGGGTTAGAGAAATTAATTGGCAGTATGCACTGAAAGGGGATGGTGGGACACATACCCCTCCCCTCTCTCTTGCTTGATTGCTAGCTCACTCTTTCACTCTCTTGCTTTGTCTCTGTCTCCTTGCTCCCTGGATGCCATAAAATAAACAGCTTTGTTCTACCATGTGCTCCCGGCCATGGTGTTTTGTTCACTCAAAGCAGCTAGCCAATCAGCTATACCCTGTCATGTCTTTCTATCTTGAGCCAAAATTAATCTTTCCACCTTCTAAGTTGTTAACTATCCGAGGTATCTAGTCACAATGATAGAAATCTGACTATTGGAGATATTGCCCTTTGACGTAGTTTCCACAGATAGCTATGAGGATGGCCAATAGTGTGTACCTCACACTTGAAGATTCCATGAGCATGGTGCAATGTAATTATTTTATGGATGAGTAGCAAAAAGCACCCATGAGGAACTGCAAGTCACTGGCTAAGTGACAAAAGAAGACATGAAATCTTATTCAGCACCCCAGCAAAAATGAATAATACCTATCTTCAAGTACATATAAAGAAAAGGGACAGTGGCCATGCAAAATAAGTATGTGTCTTTCAAATTCATTTATTCAATACAAAATTGAAATTATTTAACACTAAAGACATAAAAACATGAAAAAGAACAGATGAATAAGTTAAAATTCTGTAATAATGTTTGCTAAAACATTTTTACATGGCCCCACCTTTATATATGAAAGCAATTTTCTGTGACTATAAAAACTTGTGTGAGATGTATTAAGTGTATTGAAGAAAAAAGTCTTTAGTATAACTCTAATTTTTAAATTTTAAGGGATAATGGAGAAAGTGGTCATAATATTCAATGCATACCCTATGAAATTAGGAAAATTGTTGGGAGGGGTTCTGTTGGAGGGAAGAGGGAGAAGAATGAAAAGAGTGACATTGATCAAGATGCATTATACCTTATTTGTTGAATGATAACTCAGTTGTACAATTATTTAAAGATAATAATAAAATATAATTTTAAAAAAATAACCAGGTACCAGTGGCTCATGCCTATGACCCTAGTTATTCAGGAGCCAAAGATCTGAGTAGCACAGTTAGAAGCCACCCTGAGCAATACCCTCTGTTAGACTCTTACATCCAATTAACTACCTCCAGTTAAGCTGGAAGTAGAGCTGTGGCTCAAGTCGTAGGGAAGTGGAGCTGTGGTTCAAGTGGTAGAGTTGCTAGCCTTGAGCATAAAAAGCTCAGGGACAGCGTCTAGGCCCTGAGTTCAAGCTCTGAAACTGTCATACCCACCCCCATACCCCCACACACACATAATTAAAAATTAAGGGAAACATTAAGAGTATTTCACTCTGGGTTTTGTCAATAAAACTCTGAGATGAAAGAAAAATATGCTTGGTTTTCAATATCTGTGATTTAGGCACTGGATTTTTGTAGAGGATCATCCATTATCTCAAATGCTATAAATACTTATCTCCAAACGTTCTATAGGAAAGTGCTTTCCGAGTAGGCCTAATTACTCTCCTCAGCATGCAGAGCAGACAGGGCTGACACGAGGATGTGATCTGTGCATAGTTCAAGCAGCTTGAGCTTGACAGGTTGTTTTATCTTTACTGTCTTCAGGATCCATCCTGCCAGTCTGTTTTATATGGCTCTCACTATAAGCTTCCTCAAAGTCTTCCTTTTCAAGTCAAGGTATAAAAAAGTAGGCTTCTAAAAGAGAAGGAATCAAACTTTCTGATTCTAAATTCCAGTCATGATGATAGTTGACAATATATTGTTGGGCATTTCAAGTCAATTTAATAGTTAAATAATCACTGATCTTAAAATGAATGTATTGGAATTTAGGAATGGTTTATATCAAGATGTCTAAGCATTGATCACTTTAAAAAATAGTAAGAAATACTATTTATCCCTAATGGTGGGAAGGCACAGTACAGATCTGGAATTGGGATTTTAGAAAAAGTTTGTGAATGCCCAGGGACTTTTCAGATAATATTTTATTTATTGAATGAGATTTATAAAGTCCAAATAGGCTCTAACATGTTATATTTAATAACATTTCCTTACAGGAAAATGTCGAGAGGGAAACTCCCTCAGGAAGTAGTGGAAATGATGTCTAGCTATAAAGTGATTGTACATTTTAAAAGTCTTGTTTCTAACTAAAGTCTGAAATCATATAAATAATACAATTTGGAAAATGGTAATTTTGTCAATAAAGATACAGATGTTTTTTAATCAGCAAAAGTACTACCTAATTGGTTATATAAGTGACCATAAACTAAGTTTATGGTCTCCTTTAACTTGAGAAATCAATTTTTTTCATTTAATAATCTAAACTATTATTGCTTCCATAGGTTAAAACATACCCGGTACACTGGAAAACATCTAAAATTATACAGTACAGCAGACATCTATGCTTGAGTTAATTTTTAAAGTTTTACCCTGGAGATTTTTCTGAATTTCAATGGTAGAGAGATATAAAGATCTCAGTTCTGGGCCATGCATGGTAATGCCTATCTGGAATTGCCACACTTGGGAGGTGGAGGCAGGCTGATGACATTCTGAAAAACTCTGTCTTAAAAAAAGACCAAAAAATCGAAGCACAACAACTTTCTCATTCCTGAGAATTTTAGTGAATGATGAAAGCATTTCTTGTTAGACTATACTTCTTCACCACAGGACTCATGACAGTTATTTGTAATGATAGGATTTGTTAGTCTTGAACATTTTTTTCCCACTATACTCTAAGCTATGCAAAGAGGGAGATGAGGTTTATTTTAATTAGCATTATATGTGGCATGCTGTAATAATAACACTATAATAATATGTTTACTTTTACTAGATACTTATTATTTGACAGGCCCTATGTTAAGTATGTCATGAGTATTATTATTAAGCTCATTTAATTATATTTATTGAGTTAATAAGTATATAAACTTATAATGAAGTGAAACACTCTACATTTATACCCAGAAATACAAGATTCTTTAGTCATAGGACTAAAGATTCTTTAGCATAGCACTCAGAGGGAAAAGTGTCCATAAAGTTCAAGTTTTGTATATAAATGGTGAAGATAGGACTCAGAAAGATACCCTTCTCAGCTTAGAGAAACAGAGGAAAGTGCAACTTCTGTTTTTTTCTAGTGATTTAATCCTCTGAAAACAATGTTGATTTCTTGTATAGACTTATTTTTCATCTCTTAAATATTCAACCAACATTCATGATATCTATCTTCACCACCACACTTTGTGGAGTGGCAAAGATATTGAGACAAATAAGAAGTATGTAGATTAATATGCATGTACACAGAAGTATCAATAGGTGTGGCCAGTGTACAAAAGGGCAGTGGCAGGGAGCAGTTAAAGGAGGAAGTGTGTGTGTGTGTGTGTGTGTGTGTGTTTTCTGATACCATCTAGGTTCAGCTTTGTTTTCTCCACTAATTACAAGTGTGAAGGTCAGGGTAGTATTCAAAGAAGACAGAGCAGTGAGAGAACAACAAAATAGATGTCACATGCAAGGAGAAGCCTTGGAACTGGGATACTGTAGTCTCTCGCTTAGGTCTGCTGAAGATAAAGTCAGTCACTTATTCTCCTCCCCCTAAAGGCATCCTCCTGAGTTGATTGGTTGAGTGGTAGACTTGTGCTGCAGGGAGAACTATGATTAGTTCCTTCATGAGAACAAACACTGACATTTCCCTATGATTGGCTTTCTTGTCTCTGCCCTTGGATAAGAAGGAAAGGACACCTGAATGGATGGAGGCTAAGGGGACCAGCACAGGGCCACAGTCACAAGAGGCGAATGCACTAGGACCTGAGGCTTGATAGGAATAAGACAAGTAAGTTATCTTTGGCTGTGTAACTTTGCCCTGCCAAGTTGGAAACAATCCCGCCCACTACTTTGTGTCAGGGACACCTGACTTTCTCTTATTGCCACCAGGCATTGATAAAAAAATAATTTACTTTGGCAGAGTCCTCTGTCCTGGGAAAATAAAATGTATTTCCAAATACATTCCCTTCAATATTACAAAAACATTACATTGGATATTAATTCAAAATTAATTTATCAGAACATGAAGGAAGTAATATTTTAGCAGTACTCTCCTTTCTAAACACCTGAGAAAAATATCACTCTGGCTGCCACTCTATGCTGTTAACATGAGCCACAGATTGATGTGATCATTCATTCATTTATTTGACAAATGTGTATTCCACGCTCATTGTGCATCAGACAATCCATCAAGCATGGGGATACTAGAGTGATGAATGAAAGTTATGAGTCATTATTTTATGCAATAAAACTTAAAAGAATACCGAGTGCTGAAGTTTGGGAAAGGGAAAGACTAATCTTGAGATCTTAACACCTTTCTACCATCTTAAGAATTATAAATTTAAAATGACCATTTTAGGTTTTATGCTTAAGGAAATCTCAAATAAAACAGTCAGCAGATAATCACGTTTTATCTGAGAAAATTTCTCAACATATTACAACTCTGTCCAGTAAGAAATGCTCCTGTAGCAATGAGGTCTAATGCATAAGCCAGTAAAGAAAAACACACTGTGCAAAGAGGCTAACCCAGGTAAGGACCTTGAACTGCAAGTGTAAAAGCAGCAGACTGTGCCTGTGGCTCACACCTATAATCCCTAGTTACTATGGAGGCTGGAGCCAGTCTAAGCATTAAAGTACATGAGAATCTTATCTCTGATTAACCACACAAAATCTGGTAGTACAATTGTGGCTCAAGTGATAGAGTAGCAGCCTTGGGCAAAAAAGCTCAAGGACAGTGCCCAGGCCCTGCGTTCAAGCCCTGGGACTAGCGCGTGCGTGCGCGCGCACGTGTGCGCGCGCACACACACGACACCACCACCAGCAGCAGCAATAGCAATAGCAGTAGCACATTCACAAATGAATGGCTTCAAGTAAGTCCTATCAGACCTTACAAGCAACATGAAAGAGTTCAACTTTTATCCCACATCCAAATATGTGAAACCACCTGCATCAAATTGTTATCGAATGCAGACAAAGTCTCTGACCTTCATGAGGTTTCTCAAGCAGACTTTCTGCTGGATCCCTCTCAGTAATCTGGTGATTATGAATGGAAGGCACCACTTTGTTAGAAGAGGAATATAAAGTAAACAAAACACTGGAAGGAGAAGGATTCTGGGGTCTTGGTTACATTCCACCAAGCCCCTCTCCCACTCCCCCTAAAGAAACAACTTCTATATATCTCTTATTTACCCTCCTTTTCGGTGTGCTAACTCTTTCCTGAAGGGGCCATGGATGATTTCCTATGCCATTGTCTTGGCTACCTGCTGGTCTCAGTACCTAGGTTAACTCTTCTTTTCTTCCTATTAACAAGTGTAAGCAGACTGACTTCAAATGTATTGCTCTAGTTCATAGGTTTACTAGGTACAGAATAATCATCTAACTTACATTTTTAGACCTAATGGAATAGACAGCACTGGAAGGTAACTTTGTCAGCATTTGCTGTTCATGCACCAGGCTGGTGGGTTTCTAGCCTTCCTCAGGATCTGACATGTATTGACTGATTAGCAAAAGCAGCTGCACTGAGTTCTCTCACAAAGTGTGTCGGGCCCTAAAGGACATGAAAGTCAAATGTGGCCACAGCTCAAACACCAGACGCACGCTTTTCATCTGCGGAGAATTATCTGCCCTCTGCTGTGGACCATGATCTTTAGCACAACAGTTGTTGCTGATTTTCATGATCTGTTAACACTTAGGAATTTTTACATTAAAGGACTTTCTCCTGCATTGATTTCTTGTATTGTCTAACAAAATGGCATAACCTATTGTATATTTTCTTTATTACTCTATGACCTTAACTTTAAAGGGAATGATAAACATGGGATAACTCCAAAGATAAAAGGAAACCAAATAACCTCACCTCTTTTAATTCAAAGACAAACATCCTTTGGAACGGTCAGAGGCAATATCATCATGCCTTGTTTTTACTATTCAGCATCCAGTTTATTATCAAAGAAAATAAGCAGTCATTTCCCTGATGACACAGGATTTTCAAATATGTGTTAATCTGAAACTCTAAAGCAGGATGAACTGGAATTATTTAAAATTAACTTATTTGTCTAAGATATAAATGGATGTGATACAATACCTCTCCGCTTTGTAATACCTCATTACTTCCAGAAACATTTTTACATCTATTGTCACCGTATTGTAATAACAACCCAGTAATGTAGACTGGGGCAAGTATTATCTATATTTTAGAGAGGATCACAATTTTCTGGGGAGTTAAGTGGCATGCTCAGTGTCACTGAGATAATCAATGAGACAGTTGGGTCACAAATCTGGGTCTTCTGATGCTGCATCCAATCCACATATAGGACTGAATAATTCCTTGCAAAATGGAATGCCTGAGTGGTCCTTTTCATAATATAAAAAATAATTGCTCAGCTTGTAGGCAAATTGTGTTGATTCAAAGGAACAGTCAAAATTTAACAGTATGGCTGATTCGTCAAAATACCCACATTCATTATAATGCTTCTACCACCCTGGATGGCTATCAATTATATGAACTTTCTAAAAAGCCACAGCTATATGAAATGCTATATGTTTTGATTTAATGCTTAAGAGACATGCAGTCTAACATATGGAATACAAATGATTTAAATGAAAGCCAGAAACAAAAGAAATACTTAATCATCGCAAATTTCAACCTCACACAGTTTTAGGACTTTTTCTTGAGTTATAAAAATTTTTAATCTCCCCTCATACATATATGAAGAAAGAGGAAAAAAGAAAAGGAAAAACAAATGTTTAAACTTGAGACTTAGTGGTGATTAAACATCTAGAGAACTGAAGAAGGACATGGATGTACTTGAAATCTGGTGTGAGGTCTCTAAGGAAGGAAACCAAACATCAGAGAAGGAAATTAAAGTGTAGAGAATATTATTGTATAAGAGGATGCTTTAAATTATGTACATATTGAACAATTGATAACGCAAATATGTATGATTCTTCCACAGTTAAATACAAGGATGAATGGGATATCAATTATTTGATAAATCCATGTAAAATTGTGTTCTCAGAAATGAATACATCTTTCTAATAAATGGTCCTTGTTTTTATTACTTGTTAATTGGGAGTTTCTCATTTTCAAAGTTTTACCAAAAGAAAGTATATGTTTGACTTTAGAATCTGGGTCTAGAAATTGCTTTAACAAACAGATACAAGCAAAAACACACAACACATACTTACAGGACGTTTATATCTTACATACACTACTTTTTTTGACAGGTCTTCACCTGATATGTGATGACCTTTCCTTTTTCTCCTTTAGTTCCTTTTTTGTGTTCATAGGCTTGGGCAATGCTTAACAAAGGCACATAGAACTACGACTCATAGTAATTCCTGTTATCAAAATAATAATTGAAATACTCGATTTGATGTGACGTGTTATATAAGCAAACCCTGAATGACCTTGACATTGTTTTAGAAAATCAAGAAAAATAATAATCTTTGCTCTTTAGAGTTACTTCAAAGAAGAACTGGACAATATTGCATCAAAAATAAAAAATAGAGGATTGGAAATCAAATTAGAGTAAGCTCCACAAAGGGTTGTTGGTTAGCCTTCTGTTGCTATAACAAATAACCTGAGATCATCCACTCAAAAAAAAAGAGAGCTTGATTTGAGCTCACAGTTTGAGAGATTTCAGTTCGTGGATGGTTGTCCCTGTTGTTTTAGGTGTTTCAGTGCACATCATTGGTGGAACCTGTGGCCAAAAGAAAAGCTTGCTTCCTGTATGGTCAGGGAGTGGCAAAATGAAAGAAGACACCAGAGTACCAACATCTCCTACAAAATTATAACCCATAAGACCTGGATTCACCCTCCACATGTAGCTTTCACCACCTTCCAATAGTACCGGGCTGTGGACAAAATATTCAGCACAGGAATTGGGGGTGCACCTCAGATCCAAGCTACAGCAAAGGTGTTTATTTTGTCTCTGAAAAAATACCTTCTTGATGACAATATGTAAAAAGTCATCTTTGCGTATACCAAGATAGGATTTTCTGACAGGTAAAGGAATGGCTTTTCTCATCATCCTAATAAATAGAATACAGAACTGTACTTAAGAGAGACTTTTCCAGAGCTGCATAATCCTGAAATCAGGTGGCTTTTGGCGGGGGGGGAGGTGTCAGGTAGTGGAGTTTGAACTCATGTTTGCTAGGCAGGAACTCTATTACTTGATCCATATCCAAATTCATATGATTTTATTTAGATAGGGTTATCTCATATTTTTTGAAGCTTTGATTGCCTGGAATATGATTCTCATGCTTACTTCTTGCTCATTGCTGAGATGACAGACACATATCACCATACTTAGTCTTTGTGTTGAGATGGAGTACTATTCTTGCTAACCTTACCTGGGATTTCAGTGAGCCACTGTGTTGGGCCTAGAATGGACATCTTTTTAAAACATGAAAACAAGAAGAGCATAAGCTCAGAAGTAGTGAAAGCCAATGGTTTTTAAAGTGCGCTTCCTGGACTAGACACAAAGCACCAGTATAACCCAAAAACTCAGTTGAGCTTTGTTCTAGGCCTGAGACAGAATATGAGATTAGGCCACAAAGTATCCAGTAGATTTCAATGTATGTTCAAGTTTGAGAATCACTCACCTAAGGAAAATTAAGCAACAGAAAAAGAACGAGAGAAAAGTGAAGTCAGCCAAATACAACAAGGGTGGCCCTGATAAAAATGGTTCTTTGCCTTTAGGATGAAGAATTCTATCAACACCAAAATACATACCAGCAGTAAGGAACAGTTAAGGAAACTGTGATCATCAGGTATATTGGCTAATGTCTGTCATCCCAGGGGAAGCAGAGATCAGGAAGGTTTTGTTTTCAGGCCAGCCCAGGCAAAATGGTCCCCAAATCCCACCTCAACCAATAAAAATCTGAACATGGCATTATAGGCCTGTCATTCCAGCATCACAGAAAACATAAACAGAAGGATTGCTGTCTAGGATAGTTGAGACATAAATGGAAGATACTATTTGAAAAATAATGAAATCCAAAAGGGGTGACAATGTGGCTGAAGTAGTAGAATTTCTGTCTAGCAAGCATGAGGCCCTGGATTCAAACTTCAAGCATCACTGAAAAAAGTGGTAGGGGGCTGATAAAGGAAAAAGAAATGAAGACCTATAAGGAACATAAGAAGTCAACTACAGAAAGGTCCTAGAGTAGAGGGGAATTGAGTGGCAAATAGCATATGTAATCCTCAAATCCACCATGGCTCACGGCCCTTTTTAAACCTTGAGCCAAATCACTCAGTGGACAGGCCCTGTGCCATCTGGAAAAGCAAAGGCACAGGATCTTATCTGGACCTTGGAATCAAACATGGGATGTCCTGGTACTTATGAACCCCTAAGCCATACAACAAAGAGAATGGCAGCAACAATAAAGTGAGACTAAAGGAATTCTAGATTTTTATTTACTTAAAATATTTGGATTAGTGACATTTCAAAAGTCACTTGATCCAGTCAGCCATGTAATACTTATTTTTTTAATTCTGTCACCAATTCATCAACTAGTCTATGTTTTGAATACTTTAAAGAAAAACTCTGCATCCGGCAAAGGAAGTGTGCACAGTGTTGTGTAGGCTATAGTCAGGGTTGTATCCACACCAGTTACTTCCCAAGGTGTGACAAAGTGCTTTGCTGTTACATATGTCCTGGTGCTTTATCCTTCTTGCAATTTCCTAATTCTATGTACTATTGTGTGGTTTAAGTTCCTTTTCTGCCTTTGTTAGCCAGAACTAATTACTCTTTCTTATACCAAGCAATTCTGAGTAATAAAGTTACCATACTGGAAGGTTGTGAGCAGTGGGGGAAGGGTTCAAGTCAGGAGTTGAGAATCCTGATGAGGAGTATGATTGAAAGTTAGAGGAATGAAGCTAGAGTATCTCATCATTCTCCCCAAATCAAAATCTCACTGAAAATAGCCGGACAACTCTCACTTGCAGACAGTCTTGGGAATCCTGTTTTCCAAATCAGAAGGATAAATTGCATGAATGCATTTTTTTCTCATTTGAATGTGAAATTTAAAATTTAGACTATTTTTTATTATACCAATTCTTTTTAAAAGTGAAATCTTCACTCTGTGAGTATTCCAAAACAACTTTTGAAGTCGTATGTATTTATCAACATACTCATTACAGGCATTTTTCCCTGTAAAGTTTGGAAAGAGCTTGAAAACGAATACCAGTACGGTTTAGATATTCATAATTGTTTACACATGTTTCAGTAACAAAATATATGTGGGGGGTTGGCACTTTACTTTTAGGATTTAGGACAGCTGGAAATTATTATCATTATGGTTTAAAATGTTCTAACTGGATAATGGTGTTAAAAGAATATAACATTCTGGAATGCTTCCTCTTAACATGGGACAAAAATCATTTTATTAAATGGAATCATTTACATGCAGATTGGATAATGTCTATCCAGTTGCACATGGAGGTACCTGATGAAGTAAGATCTTAAAAAAAGATGTAGAAGCTATGTCTTACTATTACCAATTCTACTATTGTTGTCCATAGAAATCTCAGTGCCCTATATATAGGCTAGGTAATTAGTATTGCACATTCTCCAGTATCAGGCCCTAATTAAATCCTTAAGATATAAAACACCATTTCCAATCATGTGAAGAATACCAAATACCTCAGAGAAATGTAAAAGGTTCTTTTTGTAGTTGCTTCTCCCTCCAAAAAAAAAAAAAAATAGATGATTAGGAAGGGATTCTGTGGCTCCCAGAACCTGTTCCTTCTAAGCAGCTAGACTATGTTAAAAGCCAAAAGGAAACAAGGTTCAAAGGAAATTCATCTAATATTTGTGCTCTGGCTCTGACAGGGGGTGAGAGGCTGTTCACTGGCAGCATGCAGCCAGTTGCCAAGGAGGGCAATGTGCCAGCCTGGGGGGATATTATGATCACAGAAGGACTTAGCATAAGAAGAAGGATGCCAGGGTCCCAGGCAGTCAGGCAATTCTGGGGGGCTTTACACCAATAATTAGTTTTTCATTCAGTGCCAATATTGACACAGAGAAATGTATTCATGGCATTCCTAACAAAAATGCAAGCCCATAAACAGTATGGGAGTTGATGTAATTATTATGCCTTCTATGTTAATGTCATGATCTATAATTACCTCATTTGGTGATTGGCTATTGCAGACTTGGTGATTGCCAAAGTAGGCTCATCTTAGGAGACACCCATCAAAGAAGGTTTTTAAGTAATGATTTAGTATTGTCTCAAAAATATTTCCTTTCTTAAAATCTTTATCATATTTATACTTGGACATATCAAGATACATGCCATTAAAATTTAATCAATAAGGCCATGGAGTTGCCAGGTACCTCTTCTAAAGCAGAAATGTATCAAGCATTATTTTATGCTTTAGGATCCGTGTTTGTGCGTGACTGACTTTCTTAAAGTGAAACTTACTCTATGCGCTCAAAAAAAAAATCTACATCTGGACTCAATAACTGTCCTGTGAAAGACATCCAGTTATGGAGGTTTGATACTTGACCTATGCATTCTCATTCCTCCTCCTGTCACAAGCACACAATACATTTGTGCATATTATTAATGTTGTGAGTGAGGTATTACATATCTATCATCCCCTAACTCCAGTTGCTGAGACCTTAGAATCCAAGACTCAAGTAGCCAGAACTGCTAGCTGCTGGGGTACTGGTCAGTGATAGAGCCCCGTCCATTTTTTTTACAGTAATGGCTTTTGCTGCACATAATTGATACAAGGCTCCCTGCAACTCTTGCCCTATTCCTCACGACTCTCCCACTGTGTCAGTGTTACATGCTAAGTGGGTTTTGAAGGCTCTTTATATCTGCATTTGTAACTTTCCTTCTATAGGAAAAATAATTAACTGCAAGTTTCAGACATCAACCTTCAAATGAACTTGGTAGGCCCAAATACTAGGAAAACACATGTTTATTTTAGCAATCTTGAATCTCATACAGTGGCTAAGAGAATAGCTTCTAGGTAGAAGAGCCCTGGAATCTCCAGGGTTAAAAACAGACCATATTATCGACAAATAATGGGATTTTGACAAGAATAGTAAACCGGTATTTTTCTGCCTTTTAAATGGGAATTACAAATTGATATACCTGTTGTTTTGCTTTGACTACTAAGTTAATAAATGTGAAGCAATCAGAATAGAACCTGGCACATAATTCCCAAACAAACATTAAGTGCTAAGGGGAAGAAATCACTAATCTGTGGCGATGTATTAGCATTTGGGCAATATGAAAAAGTTACTCAGAATAAATTCTGGGCTTTTTTTGAAAAATACTAAGGCTTTTGTCCATCTGAGTTGATGGGAACATTAAAAAAAGAGATTTCTTTCTTCATTTAACTTATTGTTAGCTGTAAATAAGTTTACAGTCTTTTAAAGTAGTAGTTTAAAATGATAGTTCTTTTTTTAGAGATTACATATACAATAAAATGTAAGTTTCATTATGGTTATAACTGATGCCTGACAAAACATAGGTACACAATTCTTGCTTATTGATAAAAATGCAATCGAGAGCCAGAAAAACTTGAAGTGGTGCAGCAGCTCAAAGTGCTAAAGTGTAAAGTAATTGAGCAAAAAAGCTCAGGGACAGGGCCCAGGCCCTGAGTTCAAACCCCACAATCAATCCTCCCCCCCAAAAAGAAAAACATATGGAGTCTTATCCACAATATAATCTACCCACTAATCTCTGAGAAATGAGAAACATGTACATCCACAAGTTTTAGCAAAAAAAAATCTTTCTCTCTTTGTTATAAAACTCTGTTTCTTATTCTTTCAAATGAGTTTACTAATGTTAATCATGCTACTGTCAAAATTAAAACACATTTTATCTTCCCTAGGATTTAGCGCCTGTTTTACTGTATTTGATTCTGGTACCCTGGGTATTGTATATATGTTCGTCTGAATTAGGGAAAGGAAGGGGAACATCAAAATGGTGAGACAGAGGGTAAAAGGGGAACCAGTGCAACAGCAATAGTTACAAGAGCATATGTTGTAATCTGACTGTACAACTCGGGGGGTGAGGGGGAGTGAAGAGGAAGGAAGGTGAGAGAAAAATGAGGGAGGAGGTAACAAGTTTAACAAGAAATGTACTCAGTACCTTATGGACGTAGCTGTAACCCCTCTGTATATCACCTTGACAATATAATTTTTTAATTAAAATAAAAAATTAAAACACATTTGACGCAAAATTTACATTCAATTCTGGAATTGTATCTATCATACTCATCAAATTATTTTGTGCAGTTCAGTACACATAGGTTGTTTTGCAAATAATCTAACATATTTTTGAAATCAAAGCTTAAGTAAAAGCAAACTAAAAATCTCCAATAAAATTACTAGTCTTTGATAGTATTTCTTTTTTGCTTTTATTTTTGCCAGTCCTGGGGCTTCAACTCAGGGCTTGGGCACTGTCCCTTAGCTTTTTTTGCTCAAGGCTAGCACTCTACCACTTGAACCACAGCGCCACTTCTGGCTTTTTTTTTATGCAGTACTGAGGGATCGAACCGAGGGCATCATGCATGTTAGGCAAGCACTCTACCACTGAAGCCACATTCCCAACCCTCTTCAATAGTACTTTTTAAGTCTATGTTTTAAAGTTTCCTCTTATATCAATTCTGAAGATGTATAGTAACACATCTTCTTAAAACTTTATACTTATTAGCCCTTTCTCTGCCCTGGCACTGTACCAAGATCTTCATAATATTAAACTGATTTTTCCCTCTTGAAACTGTTCTGTGGGTCAGCATGACGTGTGTCTCTAAATAACAGGTATGGAACTTAAGGTTTTTCACAAGAAACTGGTGAATTCTAACTTGAAATCCAGACAGCACAAATATTATTTTGATCAACACATTTAAGAGAGATTATATCACCTAAAGAAGTTTCCTCCCTCCCTCGCTATTTTATTACACACCTTTGAGATCCAGATCTCTTCATTTCACCAGGAATCAAAATTTAAAATACAATGTCAAGTCAAGAATCATACATATAGTATTTACTTTCCAATCCAATAGAGAGAGAGCCTCTCCTCAAGCAAGAGGAGAATACAGGGGTAAATGTTATATGGGGGGAGGGGGGGCTGGGGATGTGACACACTAAACACTTGAATACAAGTTGACAGCACATTGCTTGGAAACTGGTCCTGACTAGCAGAAGGACCACTGGGGTAAAGATACTGTTCTGCTTTGAAGAGTAAGGTCAGGTACAAAGCTGAAAACTCAGTCCTAGTTAAGAAAGGGAAGTGGGTAAAGGAGGAAAAAAAGATAAATTAGCAGCATTTTCAAAAGAAGTTCAATGTGTCTTGAGAGAACATGTATGAAAGCATCCCGAAGCTCTGAGGTAGGGCAGGCCCTCTGTAGGGAGCCCTGCATTCCCATTCTGTTCCTACAGCACATACTGGCTACAGCAAACCTTACCCGCCAGTATACAGGAACATTTTCTCCACATTACCTAATAGAAACACTGGGCCAAACTTTCTTTGAACAAAAAGCAATTTGTTACAGCCTGCTGAAAGAAAGCACATGGACATGTTTGACTAATGACCATGTAAATGGCCCCAATGATAGATGATTAACTTTCCATGTGTTTCCACGAGTACCATTCAGTATACATTGTAACTGCTTTCTGAGCCTGTGAGAAAAAGCAATGGCTAGATTGCTCCTTCCAACTGTTTATTTCTAAGGCAAGCATTAGATTTGGTGGCTTTGGGGAACTATAACTAATGGTTGAGTCTCTGTGCTAACAAAGACCATTGTAAGATGACACATAACTCCAAAGTACTATGTTGTTATATAGATGGTGATGTCTTTATTATTAACAAAATGGAACAATGTATGTGAACAGTATCGTTCATGGAAAAAAACGAACATTAAGTAAATTGAATTATAATTATACTATATGTGAGAAATGGAATTATCTTTATTGTGTTTGTCACTGGTAGTAGTATTTTGCTTTGGACTGTGTAGTGCTAGCATAGAAATGTGTGCCTGGCTTCTTTTCCATACCTTAGAAATAGTTCAACATTGGTGACATGCCAATTCTTCAGTCAAACCTGTGTTTACTCTAACTGGTTGAGAACTACAGGCTCATAGAAATTCACTGCTTATATGTGTCCTACAGAGAACTAAATTTTGTTATTTAAAATGTCATTTATTAACTTCATCATATTCTAGGATTGGTTTGGTTGTAGTAGGGAGACCTATAAATGCTTAATTGAGAAGCCATCTTCTCTCGCCATTACTGCTCTCCAGGTAAATATCTCTGTTGGAATTAGTTTGGATTTGAAAATGGGGAAGAATGTGGAGAATGCAAGATAAAATAGCCAAGAACCTTTTCAAGCCATGAATGCCTACAAAAAAAAAAAAAAAGGGGGGCATTCCTGTTTGGGATTACCAAAGAGCATCTCCTTATCTGCTTTTCTTCTGTCCACAGCCTCCTTCAGAATCTCACATCACATCTGAAATCCTGTTACTCCAGCAGGCCTTGCCCAAACAAACAAACAAATAAACAACGATAAAACCCTCCAAGGGCTCATTTCTATTTCTCTCTCTGGTTAAGCAATCAAAACGACCAAAACATACATTTCAAGAAAACAAAAGAGGAGATTACAATAAAGTCTGCATTCTGTAAACTCTGGCTGTTCTTCCACATTGTGGAAGAGCCTCTGCTCAGTTAACAGTAATAAAACTTTGCTTTTCTTAGTCAAAGAAGTAAATGTTGCTGGAAGCAACATAGAACAGATGTTTTGAGTTGTTGGGTTTTTTTCAATAGTAACTTACCTGACCATAAGTTACACTAACTCAGGTGGGGAGTATTTAACATCACTCTCTCACCAACACCAGAAGATCTTTTACACAAGCACTAAAATAGACCATGAATTAAGGAATACACTTCTCTCATCTTTGCTTGCTTTATATGAAAATGATTGCCAGGAATCACCATGCCTTGGCTATTTGTTTGGCCATAGAGAAGGTCTATGCATTCCAAATACCCAGTTCACACAGTGCTTGTGGAAATACCTTTTCATGTCCCTTGTTCTAGGTGTTTTGTTTGCTTTGCTTTACTCTTCTATTTGGACTTCATTTGAAAACACTGTGCTTCAAACTTCCCTAATTTGGCTTGCGAGGCAGGTACTCTAACCTGTGAGCAATGTCTCTGCCCCTATTTTCTGCCTCATTCCTTGTTCAGGTTAGTGCCTAGACACTGACCAGCCTATTTTCAGCTTCCGGTTGTAGCTGGGATGACAGGCATTCACCACCACATCCAAGTCCAACTTCTTATTGAAAAGGTATTTCATAAACTTCCCTACACAAAATGGTCTTGGAACTATAACCTTAATAATCTCAGCCTCCAGGTGGATGGTTGAGGAAAGCTGGTGAAGGATTTCTCCATTCATGAACAAACTTTCACCAACAGAACTTGAAATAAGTCAAAAGGTTCAGTGTGTAAAGCTAGGATACTTAACCTGACTTGAAATAATGCATCCAGCCCAGGTCCCTGGTAATATAATGGATGTCTGCAGTGAATCCATCAGATTTATCTAGTAGGAATGGGAGGCACCTAGTCCATGACACACAACACTGTTGATGGCTGATGAAAACATTTGAATAGGCATGTTTAATTAGGCAAGTAAGTCTACAATGTCTGGCTAGGTGGGCTACATGGGTTTTTAGCATATGGAAGTCTTAGTGGGATGCAAACCCATTGTAAGTAGGAGAGCAGTTGTCTCAAATCCCATCCTGCCACTAAGGGAGTTTGGAAAAGGCTTCACACCTTACTAAAGCCTTAGTATGTCTACAAGGAACAAAAGTAAACAGTATAAAAATGGCCTTTGTTTACTGGTGTGGGGGGGAACACTAAGACAGGAAGGTAAAGTGCTGAAGTTAATGTTTTGCACAAAGCACAGTTCTACAAGCGTTGCACTTTCTTGCGCTGCCTCTGTGGTGACTGCTAAGCATTCTCTGCCTCTCCAGTGCAGACTAGATTTTAAAAGAACACCATCTATACCACACACCTAACAACTTCTAATCAGTTAAGAGCATTTCCCTGAAGCACAGATTCTATTGTTGAAAATGAAATCACATTCCTTGGTAAACTGAAATAGGTATGGTAACTTATATACTGGTATTAGAACTAGGGAAGTGAAAGGGAATATCAAAATCGAGAGACAAAGGATAAAAAGACAAATGACTCCAAAAGCAATACTTGCAAAACCATTTGGTGTGAACCAACTGAACAACTCATGGGGGGGGGGGGCGAGGGACAGGGGAAGGGGGGAGGGGGGAATGAGGGAGGAGGTAACAAACAGTACAAGAAATGTACCCAAGGCCTAATGTATGAAACTGTAACCTCTCTGTACATCACTTTGACAATAAATAAGAAAAAAATACTAACATGAGTATTTAGTGAATATTAAAGCTTGGGAAACTAACACATTTTTATTAAATGATTATTGAGAAATGAGTTTCTGTTCTCTTATTACAAAATACATGCCAAGATGTTAGCAACTATCACTTTGAGGTATTTTATAATGCTCTTCTGTGGTATTGGAAGAGTACAAAAATCAAGAAGAAAATTATAAAGCATTCCCAAGTACTGTAATTGAAGTCATTCACACACCATTTAATAACTCAGAATCTAAACTTTTTAATAAAGCAGCAAACCAGTTTTAAATGTGTAGACAAATGCCAGCCCAGTCTTTTGTAAAAAAAAGAAGAAGAAGAAGAAGATGTTTCCTGCTGTGTGGTGGTCCAAACTACTTAAGAGAAGAAGATTATGTTTAGAGGCTAGTCATAGTAAAAAGACAAACAAAAGCAAACAGCAGGAAACTCTATCTTAAAAATAAAAAAATAAAAAGAGAAACAAAAGAACTAGAACTGTGGTTCAATTGGTAGAGCATTTGTCTAGCAAGTACAAAGCACAAAGTGTATATGTACAAACATACACACTAATATTTATTATTTTATTTTATTTATGTTTATTTATATACATACTATTTTACCTTCCTGTGATTTTTTTCTTGGCAGATTATAATCTATTTTAGAATGAAAACTGATTTTTAGCAAATAGGTTCATGAAATATAGTCTCTTAGGCTTGGGCTCTCCAACTGCTCTGTAGATCTAATTTATAGTCATATTCTGACACAACACTTTTGGGGCAAAATGAATATGAGACTATAGAATACATACAAAAGAACTTCAGTGAATGTTTTATTGTTATCCATGTCAAACAATTAGATTTAGGAAATGGTATAAAGAGAAATACTTCTCCACGTGTATTTTCATTTCCTTAGGACATAAATATGTTTTATTAATTTTGAGCATGACATTTTTCCAGCCAAAGTAAGTTTATTTATTACTATCAGAATCATTCTTCTTAACAGAAAACTGTTATATATTTATGAGTAAATCAAAATGAAACAGTCCAAGTATGTTCTATGATGTTTTTGTTTCATTCAGAACACTTTTTATTCAACTAAATGCACATTTGTGATTATGTTAATTGCATTATAATCAGAAAAGACAGCTGATTGATGTGTAGAACAAAGAGCTGCCAGAATGGTACCATTGACTAGGCATGATTAAAAGTGTGAAGATGAAAACAGATAACAATGGCTCTCTAACACATAATGTGGAAGGATTACTCTGAAAGTATTCGTGATGCTAATCGATGCACAGGACAGTCACAAGAACTGTTGTCTCACTCAGTGATTGGCAATTGAAGTTGCTCTACAAGAGGTAATGGCAATGTTTGAAAACACAGTTTGCTGTAACAGTTTGAAGAAGGGGCACTACTGTAATCTTGTGTCCAATGTTACTACACAGCCCTCATGTCAGTTTCTCAAAGAATTACCCAGTGCCACATGTCAACAAGGCTGAGGACGGAACAACCTAATGTATCCTTCAAATGACCTCTTTCTCCCTCACCCAAAATAATTGAAAGTTGTCTGTGGCTACCGTACACAATTCCTATTGTCGTATTAATTGTGATCGAGTCATTATGAAAACTTTTAGGAGATTTTTGTGGTTAAGCAGGTACTTAGTGATTGAAAATATGAACAATATAAATAAATCTCTAACAAATTAAACTATTTTATTAGTCACCAAAATATCATAGTAGGCATATGGCTCAAGGGGTAGAGCATTTGCTTAGTAAGAATGAAGCCCTAGGTACAAAACTTGGCAATCACCTCCACAGAATTTTAAAAATTAACAAATATTTAATCCTTATTGTACTGATTTCAAGAGCTATGACCTTTGGGACATGATTAATGCAAACTCTTGTGAATGGGCTCATTTGCCTTATGAAATGCCTGGAGAGAACCAGCTTAGGCCCTAGTTTTGCTTTTTAGCTCTTCTTCCTTGTGAGAACCAATGTCTCCTTTGGCCCTGTTGGAAACTTCTAATGAATAAGGCCATATCTAGAAGGCCTCACCAGACACTTGGGTTTTTTGTTTGTTGTTTGTTTGTTTGTTTTGACACTTTGAAAGGCCAGGGCCTTGATCTTGGTTTTCCTAGTCTACAGAACTGTGAGAAATGCATTTTCATTCTTTATAGTGACTCAGTTTCAAGAATTTTGTTACAGCAACACAAAATTTATTTGAAATTTCACAACAATCTGTTAGATGAAAATCTACTTTAAAATGTAAGGAGAAAGTGTAATGCTTTCCTCCTTACCAATAAGTCAACTATCACTAAAGTTTAATTAATCTCTTAGGTTTGAATGAGTACATGTTGGATATTCAAATAGAACAACCTAGCACTTTAATCATTCAACTGTGGGTTTCAGTCCTGAGAAAATAGTGAGGGTACTATTGTTGTGAAAACCAAAGAACAGTTTGAACACCAATGTTTTTAAGTTTCATAATGTATAGCTGCTTAGCTTATTGGCTTAATTTAGGACTTTTAAAAAATACCCAGGAATTGACAAGAGATTTTTTTATTCCCATTCTTTCTTTGTACCAGTCCCTTCGTTATGCTACATCAACTTTCAGTGAATTTAAAGACCCTTATGAGATTAACATAAAAGAAAGAAAGTGAAGTAAGATCTTTGGATTAGCATTTTTAGCCCCAGCCTATGGTGAGAAAATGCTACCTGTGCTGTTAATTTTTCACAGTCCATGAGGCTGCCTGGCCTAGCTTAAGTATCCAAACCAAACAATAATATTCATGCCAAATTTTTGTGTTGTTCACTCATTTGACAATTTCAAAAAGAAAACCTCCAGAATACTTATACTTATTAGACACTTTTCCATGTTATAAAATATAGCACTTATTTTAGGACCACCCATAAACTTTAAATTATGACCTTCTGTAAAAGTTCCTTATAAATGACTGAAATACTTTCCTGCAATCACCTATAAGATTCATCCCACAAGAATTTTCTGCTATTTTTCTTTTCATTACAGTAATACATTCCTAACTTAATCTATTCTCTAAGGAAAATGCCTGGCAATTATCTCGTTTCTGATTAATATGCTATTTGAGAAGGGAAGCATATCTTGGAAGATAACAATACATACCTTCCTACAAACATTGTTTTCTAACTTTATTGAGCTGAAGTTTATATGTAAATATCTCCATTAGTGCATATGTTATATCATATATAGTTTATATCCAGTAAATTTCCCTAATCACAAGACATTTAAGTTTTTATAACTCAGTATACCCAGCTATATGTGAACACTGGCTAAATCAAGATAAGAGACATTTATTCATGTTTCCTTAACCTTACAGTCACCCATAACCTTTGGATAACCACTATTCTCCTTGTTACCATGATGATAGACTAACTTTGCTAGCAATTAAACCTCATATAAATGAAGTACAATGTATCTTCATATTGTATTTCATCTTTATTCTCGTCATGGTGTGTATATCACTGATTAATTTATTTTCAAGAGTCTAGATGGTGTCTCAACTCCTTCCTTACTGAATGATTTCCACGTTTCAGCGGTTGTGAGCAAAACTGATCTGATTTATTTTTTTACAGGTGTCTGTTGATGTATGCACACCTTCACATATCTTGGGTACATAACTGGTTTGTGCTATGGCCCTATAAGATATGTATGAGGTTAACTTTAGTAAATACAGTCATTAACCATTTTCTAGTCCAATTAGCAGTTTGCAAAAGAGAAATTGTTCGGGGCTGGGGATATAGCCTAGTGGCAAGAGTGCCTGCCTCGGATACAGGAGGCCCTAGGTTCGATTCCCCAGCACCACATATACAGAAAAAACGGCCAGAAGCGGCGCTGTGGCTCACGTGGCAGAGTGCTAGCCTTGAGCGGGAAGAAGCCAGGGACAGTGCTCAGGCCCTGAGTCCAAGGCCCATGACTGGCCAAAAAAAAAGAGAAATTGTTCCACCAAAAAGGCAAAGGGGTGAGAATATTTGATTTGGAAATAATTATATCCATACAAACATGCACACACCTACACGAAATACAACTTTCCCTATGTTTTTGTTCACTGATTTAGCATTTTGTCATGGTTCCCTTATCTGTTTTCAAATTCAGAAAAAGGCTGAGATGATACCACAGCCAAAACACAGGAAACTGGAAAGCAGAAAATTAAAAGGGGCATATTTTGAAATTTTCTCTCAACTCTAGCCCAATAGTTTCTCAACAGGACAAATATTAATATTTATTTTACTAAAGTGACATCGGATAAGCAGAAAAATGAAGCACACTCTGTATTCTCTTGTTCATGGATGGCCCCTTGGAATCGGTTACACTAAAGCTTCAGAGAGGTTCTGTAGTTAAGAACAATAGCTTTGTTTAAACCATTACTCCACAATCTATGTGGCTATGGAATTCTATGCTACCTTCTCAAAAATATATGAATTAATAGCTTCCAAAGTGATTTTTTTTACTTGTGTCACACTATCTTTTACACATCTTTAATGTGAAATTCCCTTTGAGCGAGTGGTAATTCATAAATTAAAATTTTCCTTAGCAAATAAGAATAACTAACTGCAATATCTGGTTCCAAAGGTTGTCCTCATTAAAGAACTTTCCCCAAGCACAGCTGAGGAAGAAGATACTATGCTTGTCGGCAGACAGTAATTGTCAGGTCCTAAAGGTACCATTGTCATGCAGCAGTAGCCCCACCCCACCCCACTCCCAGCCAGGAGGCAGCACTTACCACACTGACCTGAGGGGGGCGCTGTGCATGGACAAGACAACTGGTAAAGAAAGCTCAATGCTGAGACACTGAGCATCTATTGTCATGTGTAAGCTTAGCTGGCTTCTTACCGTGCTTATTTTTATAGATTACTAGGTTAAGTAGTTTGTACTATTTTTGCAGTAAAATTCAGGGGGAACCCTAAGAGTTCTGTTTCTTACTGTGTGTGTATATAAACCAATACTGAAAGTTTGGCATGGTGTTTTCTTACCTCCCTACATAACCTCTAATACATGCAAATGTTGTAAATCTGATACAATATCATGTGAATGATATTTTAAAGTTATTTTGTATGGCGTCAATTCTGTTTTGCCTCATAGTATGTCAGCAACAACAAAAAAATAAAATTCCTCATACTAAAAAGTCTGAGGGATATATACCTTAAATGTGGAAAGTATATATTGGGAACTGATGAGATAGTGGTAGTGATAGAGAATCATTGTTATATGACATCAAATTTAAACATTAACACATTATAATCTGCCCACTGAAGCATATGGTTAGAAGTTTGTCAATGATTTTATACATCAAAGCTCCCAGTATATGATATGCATTCACTCAATATTAACCAATCATTTTTACAGTTGGACATTCTACTATTCAGTAGATAAATGATAAGAATACCAATTACTAATTCCCTACAATCATCTTTAGCGTGGGAGTATCTATCATGTGAAAACTGTAGATGATTACATATAGAATCCTTTAAAATAAAAAGGCAAAAGCAGAGGGAGAAATTACCCAAAAAGACATTCCTAAACTAGCAAGGCTTACCCTTCAACACGGTATATGTTATTCAAAGGAGAAACTACAGTCTTGAGATATGATTTAGGTCTGAGAAGTGAATGGGAAATACATCTACCCAAAGTAAATTTTAATTTTATTTATTCAGTATCCCATCTGTTAAACAAACAAACAAACAAAAAGTCCTGTAAATTTTCTTTTCATTCTTTAAAATGAATTCCCTTGAATCCAGTTGAAATTTTCAAAAGTAGATCTGGGGACAAATCCAAGGAAAACAGCAAAATTTTAAAGGGAAATGTGAAATCCATTTCAAAATGAAGTGTTAGTACTCAGACCTTTTTGTCAAAATAGGGACCCCAATAAATTTACTCCACACCAAGTATGCAGGGATTGGCCACCACACTAAGAAGAAAACCAGTCAGGGCAAGGAGTCACATTCTCACCCCACACGCTTGCTCTTTTGCAAAGACCACATTGAGATTTGAAAACACATGATTTCTTGTAACAACTTTCAGTTGGCATTTTTCACCTGGGTTAACAAATCATTCCCAATTGAAGTCAAGGACAAATGTAAAGTTCACTTACCTGCACAAAACCGCAGGCTGTGAAGTCCTCAAAAAAGGGCAGACTTGGGCGGTCTTCTCTATAGATGGTGAGTTTATATGTGATCAGCATCTCGCCCTCTGCTGGAGATTCATCCACCACAAGCACTGAGATTCGGTTTATTCCTAATCCCAAAGGATAGTTGGCGGAGCTGTGGACCAACAAGGATAGGAGGGATGAATGGAGAAAGAATTAATATGAATGGGGTGCATTTAACTCAGCCCAAATGAGTCAGATATCATGATTTATTAAATGACTACTATTTGCATAACATAGATAAGATCAACACAACTTCAGGAGGCTGATACAATGAAAAGAAAATTAAATCAGTTGCATATAGATTTAAGTAGAGCAAGTACTGCCCTCCATTGGCTAAAGTGACAGGAATGAATAGTTATTAACCAATTGTCAGGCTTCACCTTATCTCATTTACTAGAATGATGAAAACCGACTATTACGTAGAACTGGAAACCAGCTGCCCCCAATTCCAAGGTAAAACCAAGATGGGAAGTGGCTTGAGCTTTCTTTCCTCTTCTAAACTCTCAGTTATCTGGGGTCCCACAGCCTCTCTCCCTATAGAAGCATTATGTTATAAGGTCCTATTCCCTTTTCAGAATTACAAACAAAAAGAAGTGGTAACTTTCAAGCACATAACTATCTTTTTTACGCAATGAATCCCTGATGATTCTTAGATGTGGGAAGTTGGCTTAGAAAATAAGGAGATTACTTCAACAATCTGAGAACATGAAGATGATAAAAAACAGAATTCTCCTTAATGGTTCCTCCTGCTCCATTATATAACAGGATCCTCTCCTGTTACATCATTATAAAGATTAGTCACAGATTGGGAATAAATGAGTAGGGCATAGATGTGCTTTGGGGGTGGGAGAAGATTAGGATTCCCTAATCCCTGCCTGATGCTTTGTTCATTGGCTGGCGCTCTACCAATGGAGCCATCATGCCTCTAATCCCTAGCTGTGCGTTTTAAAAGCACATTAGGCCTGAAAAAGGAGATGGATTCATACCCTGGCAATTTCTGCAAATGACCATTGTAGTTCCCCTATTCCTGAATCATGTTTTAAGGTTGGGTCAAATGTCTGCTCCCCACAGAGATGCTTCAGTTCAGCCCCAGCCAGTACCTTGGGCCTGTCCGCTCTTGCAGGTGCGCCCTGCACTGGCACTCAGCAGCCTCCGCGTGGATGGTCACTGTCACCACATCAAAGGGCACCTCAGAGTAATAATCTTTGATCTTCGGATTAAATTCAGGGTTTAGTTCCAAGTGCGGTTGTGTGTAGATCTGCTTGATATAACACAACGTGTGTTTATCTGTTTTTTAAAAAAAAACACCAAAGAATGACAAAGACAGCTAAAAAATTGTTAGATCTCTTCTTTTTGTTTGTTTTGGCTAATTACTTTTGGGACTTGAATTTTTGCTTGCTTGCTGTCACTCTGGTTATTTCTGGTTATTCTGGAGATGAAGTCTCCAAGTGTCTGCCCTGAATAACTTCAAGCCATAATCCTCTAGCTCTTGGCTGCCTGAGTAGCTATAATTACAGGTGTGAGCCAGTGACACCTGGCTTCAATTCTGTGACTTTTTCAGTGATCCCTGCTTACTGTCCACTCAGCACCCTGGTTAGACAGGGTCTATGGCATCAGCTGGATATTCAGTTTTCTAGAACAACCATGTAACAGCCATTGACATTAGTTGGTTTTATATAGATTGTATTTTTTTTTTCCCTCAGCCCTTGAAAGTTGAAAGGCAATGTCTCTCCTGAGGTTTGCTAACATTTTCACGATGCCTGGTGGCATATATCAAACTGGGTGAATGGATGGAATGACTCTTCAGGGGGTACCAGCAGGACCCCAGCAGACAATAAGGGAAATGTCTTTCCTGGAAGTGTCACTGAAGTGCCATTCAGTTGATACAAAAGCAGCAGGGTGGAATACTGAATGTGACTCCAGGAATACACCAAACACTTAGATAAAAGCATCTACCCTGATGCCTGTCCCCTCTAGGCCAACCTCAACATCGGAAAAATGTGCCAAAACATCAGAAGGAAACCTTACATGCTACCCAAAGCCATTCCAGAGTTTAGAATAGGACATGCTACCACTGACTCTAAGACACAAGGGAGAAATCTTTCTCCCTGATAGTTTAATGTATGAAGTAGTATCTTCGTGTGAAAAATAGCTTTCCTGGCAGATATAGCGCACATTGTTAAATTGTATTTAATGTTAATGTTTAGAATGCAAAAATAACCCAATAACATAGTAAAATATTTTTCAGTGAAATAGTTACAACACTTGTGTTTCATAATTCCTTTTTTCCATCGGTTCCTTTTAATAATTAATCACATTCCAGTGCAAATACAGAAAATTCTATAGAAATCAGAAATATAGGCTATGATTTTAATAATGATTTAACTCCTTTTTTATGATAAGAGAGAAAAAAAGGTTACAAGGGTGGATACTAGTTTATCACAGTTCATTCTGTGACGATC
Source organism: Perognathus longimembris pacificus (assembly GCF_023159225.1). NCBI lineage: Eukaryota > Metazoa > Chordata > Mammalia > Rodentia > Heteromyidae > Perognathus > Perognathus longimembris. The sequence goes on along the minus strand of NC_063162.1, from coordinate 129,896,257 downwards.
ACAGCTTTTAATTCAGATTCAAATAATACATTTGTTTCTCTTTTTTCCTTTTTACTTCCTTCCTTCCCTCCTTCTTTCCTTCCTCCCTCCCTCCCTCCCTCCCTCCTCCCTTCCTTCCTTTTCTTCCATTTTATTGTTGCAGTTTTTGGGTTTGAACTCAAGCCCTCCAACTTGCTAGGCAGATGCTCTCCTATTGAGCCCCACCTGCAGCTCTTTCGTGCACTGGTTATGTTGTTGATAGGATCATGCTTCCTGCCCACTCGGGTGCATAGATAATGATCAGTCTATTTTAGGTTTCAATGGTGATTGAGATGACAAGAGATCACCACTACCACCTTCTGCTTTCCATTGAGATAAATATATAATATAATGTATATAATTATTACATATTTATACCGATGATATGTAGATGCTAGTCAAGTATCAGTGTGCTCAGCTCTGGGTTGAGAAGGGAGGGGGATGTCTTGTAAACTTCATTTCTTGGGCTGGCCTCAAACCATGATCCATTGGTTCTCAGCACCCAAAGTGGCTAGGCTTATGGTATGTGCATCTATAAGTATTCTAATATACTGCATTCATTTTCCTACCAACATACTCTATGTCCAAGACACTAGAAAAATACAGTCGAAAACAGGATATTATAAATCATGAGATTTGATGCAATGGATGCTGTAAAGCCAACATGACATTAGATAGTTTAGACTGTGTTGTGGAAAGGCCCATTCCCTCACCAGGAAGGAATTGAACATACTTGCACTATGCCTCTATGCTAGAAAACCACTAAATAAATAATAAAGCAATGAATTTTTCTCTCAAAATAAAATACAAAATCCTAGGTGACATTTTATAAAAATGCACTGAGGATTGATTTCCTGTCGTGTACAATTTTAACATTTCTTTTCATATTTCTCTTACCATCACAGTGTTGATGGGGCTTGTACCCATGATAAACTGGCCCATGACCCAACATGAAGTGAAATAAATGTGCAATTACTTTCTTGGCCAAGATTGTATCAAATGCTTATTTTTTTTTCTCTAAGAAATGACTTCAGGAGCTCTCCACCCCTAGCAGGGGAGCGGTGTGACAGACCCCTGCTTGTAAGTTGATTTAGCTCTGACATCATCTTCAAGTGAATCATCAGTCACTGCCTCCAAACACCTGGTGTTTCCTTGGCCTCTTTCCCAGCCAAGTCCTAACATGTTTAGGTTCAACGTCCCTTAGATCTACACAGAACCCAGCATGCAGGAGTGGAGGCAGGCTCCTTAACCTATTTGGCAAGTATACATGGTAAAGGTAGATGAAGTTTTGGTTGCTTTTAGTGAATTTCTTTTAACCATTGAATTTTATTGTTTTCTTGAGGGATAATCAAAACTTACATTAAATATCAAGAATACTCCAAAGTCTTAAAGATGATTCGACCCACTTTTAGCTAAAATCAAGTATTTAAAAAAATCTGATGTTATATCATTAAAAGAGGAAATGAATTATGGAGCTCCAAGCCTAGACTTATTAATATGAAAATGTTGGGGAGCTATCCAACATATTCACCTCATGTGCACCCCATGACCTAGGAACTGAAAAAAAGATGAGATCAGCCAGTGCCATTATTATTTCAAAATGAGAATGAAGGAGCCCCAAGTGACATGCTTTTGTGGGGGGGGTGGGTTGCCATTTCATATTTAGCCCAGGGCTTGTCACAGCATAGACAAATATTCATTCTAATTTTGTCTATTTAAATACATCCACATCTATCCATTTATTTGTCTATATGTGTTGTCAAAACATATACTTCAAAAATCATCCTTCACGGGCTGGGGATATAGCCTAGTGGCAAGAGTGCCTGCCTCGGATACACGAGGCCCTAGGTTCGATTCCCCAGCACCACATATACAGAAAACAGCCAGAAGCGGCGCTGTGGCTCAAGTGGAAGAGTGCTAGCCTTGAGCGGGAAGAAGCCAGGGACAGTGCTCAGGCCCTGAGTCCAAGGCCCAGGACTGGCCAAAAAAAAAAAAAAAAAAAAAAAAAAAAAAATCATCCTTCACAAATAAAGTCAATTCCAATAAAACTAAAATTAAAGTTGGAAAAATGCATGTACTTAGCTTTAATCAGAGTGAATAAAGTTAGTTGTAATGTTAAGTATGCTCAAATATACAATGCATATGTTTCTGCACTATGTCTTGGTAAAAATACAAGACATTTAAGAAAATATATTTGTAACTTTCTAAAAGAATACCCTCTCACTTGTTATTAAAAAAAGTCTACTCCACCTCTAGTATTTTGAATCCTATAACCACCTGACAAGTACTAAATCCCTTCTGGATGGTAAGGTCCTTAAAGATCAATGGCTAAGGCCAATGAGCGAAACGTTTCTTCCAACATCAAGTCTGAGAACCTCAGAGGCCTCAATAATAAATTTGGAAAGCACTGTCCCAACATATGAAGTCAAGGCAAACAGAACCAAAAAGAACAGGACATAGACATGGCTGGGCACAGGTAGCTCAAGCTTGTAACCCCAGATATTTTTTAAAAACATGGAGATTTCAAGAATCATGAGTTTTGCCGGGCCAGTCTAGAGCAAAAAGTTCCAGAAACAATATTTCAACCAATAAAGTGGAGTGTGTTGTTGCTTGCCTGTGATTTCAGCTACTTGCAAAAAATAAACAGGAAAACCAGGTTCAGATTATCAAAGAATAAATATGCAGCCATGTAGAAAAACTAACTAAAGCCAAAAAGGTAGCAGGCACAGCTCAAGTGGTACAGCACCTGTCTAGCAAGTGCAATGAATGCCCTAAACTTAAAACTCAGTGCTGAAACAAACAAACAAAATGCATGTAATATTCATGCTAAAAATTGAAAAAAAATTATTTTATGCAAACTGACAGTTATGTTGACCTGATCAGAAATACGGTAACATCTCCAAATTCAGTTGAAACAAATTATAAGCCTAAAGATTGCCCAACATAATCCAATTTTTTTTCAAGCATGAACACTTGTTTAGACTGCTGAAGTGCTTTAAATTCTACTCACTGTTGTTGCAATGTGTATCTTTATTTTCATTAGTAATTTGAGGAACTGCATCTAAAAAAACAAATATAAATTACTAGGAAAACTGTTGCTTCAACTTTTAATTATCTAAGGTTTTAGTTATCTCAAAAGGCAATTCATTAACACACAGCTTCTATTTTCCTCAGATTACATCAGTGAGCATTCATAAATAAAGCTCACTGCTATAATAAATATTCAAATAAAGGTATTTGATTCAAAGCTAGATGAGTGCTTGTTTCAAGAACAAAAATATTAAGAGAATAAATGAGTGGTCTAAATGTCATCCATGGTTTGTAGGTGATCCATTGCTTAGTTTTCATTTTTAGTTGCTAATGAAGCATTTTCACTTATCTTCTGGCCAGGCAGTACTTCTTTTTTTATGCTGGACTGAGTGGGACTTTATGCTTTTACCTCTTTTGTTTTCAGTTGCATCAAATAGCACTTGTAGTTTTTCAATATCCTCATCTTCTGTGAAAGAATTCCTGCAAATTCAATGCCAGACAACTCGGGATCAATCATGTGAACAAAATGGAGAGTTAATCATAGAAATTAAATGAAGCACACAGTGAGGGTATAGTTGTTTGGACAAAGGCAGAAAATCACTGCTCAAAGCTGGCAATTTGGCTTCTGGCCAGGTGGGTGGGCCTCTCCGTCATCTGTAATCAGGAGAAGCACATTTGAAGAGAATCAGGACAAACAGACACTGTAGTCCAACTCTGTAGCAATCTCTGGAAGCCTGGATTCAACAGAAATGACTCAAGAGCTCATATCATTATCAGTATCTTTGGCAAATGTTCCTTGGCTTTGAAGCAAAACAATGCCTAGAACCTCTGAGAACATATCCCAAACTGAAGAAACTTAAGTGCCAGGAGCAGATGCCAAGGCTTCTATCCGTAAACTCTGATAATCACTGGTGAGTGGTACAGTTAGTCATATCTTGTTGTGTTCACTTCATCTTCTCTGTTGTGTAACTAACTAAAACCGTGGGCAGAGTGCCCTTTAAATCCTTAAATCTGGCCCTAATATTAGAGAACACAGGACATGATTGTCCCCAGACTACTGACATGATTTCCATGTGCTGATATGAATTTTTCTTTTTATCCCCCTAAATGGAGAAAATGATACTTGCTTTACCTCATGGGATTACTATAGAAGGATATAAAATTCTCTGTGTTATGCAACATTCTATGCATTTATTATACCAGACCTTGCTATGGATAGTACAGCAAAACAAGGAAAAATTTGGCATATTCAATTTCTTTACCATATAAATATAACCACCAAAGAAGAAACCAAAGATAAGTGACAAATTAAATACAGTATTAATGCCAAAAGGTGTGATAATTTTATTGCTGTTTTATTCTTTAAAGTTTTCAGTTTTTGTTTTTTTGCCAGTCCTGGGGTTTGAACTCAGGGCCTGAGCACTGTCCCTGACTTCTTTTTGCTCAAGGATAGCACTCTACCACTTGAGCCAGAGCTCCACTTCTGGCTTTTTCTATAAATGTGGTACTGAGGAAGCGAACCCAGGAATTCATGTATATGAGGCAAGCACTCTACCACTAGGCCATATTCCCAGTCCTCTCTTTAAAGTTTTTATTTTCTTTGCTTTCTACAAGGAAGTCAAAATTAACGCAATGATGTCTACAACTTATTTTAGAAAAGTTTCTCCTTCCCAAAGAATGAGAAAATGGATTAAGCAAGCATGGTGTAAGATATGGCTATTTTGATTGATGTTGTTTTTGTTTTCTAAGAAATATTGAAAATAGAACCCAGGTTCTCAAGTATGGTAGGAAAATACTTTCCCAGTGAGCTATGTTTAGTTGAAGTCCAACTGGGAGCCAAGCCAAATTAAAAATAAAATTCTTAGAATTTCCATGAAGAAAAGAGAGAATTCTCCAGGAGAATCTCTCAAAAATGATACAAACCTGAAATGCAAACAAACTAGATTTTTGGAAACATTACTATCTTAATGGAATGGGAAATTTTGCCTGCAAAACCATTTTGCAGAGATTCCTTCTGTAGTTTTGTGAATAAATTTGTTTTGTGTCCATGTGGATTTTCCTGGAAAGCCTTTCCTTAGAGCAAAGTACACATGCAACTTACTTTCCTGCTAGATTAGCAGATGGTACACAAATGCTTGCTTTAAGGTTTCCTTTCCACTCAGATTTATTCCAGTTCCATTGGCACCTCTGAAGTTTGAGCCTTGGGGTACACACAGAACTATTGCCTATAACTTGTTTTCCTGACTTTCTCTTTCATCACTTTGTTGCTCTAAGCAAATGATCTTTATTTTAAAGGAAAGATGAAGTCATTAGATCCTTGAGTAAGGGTGACTATATAAAGCTGTTGCATTCTGTCTAACAACATGGAGGTGGCCATCGTGAAAAGTGACAGTGACCTTGACTGCATGAGGCAATCGAAGAAAGCACAGGACCATGGGTAAAGGCCAGCATCCTTGTCCCTATTCAGTGTGTGTTAGCTATGCATCTTCTTAGAACCTCCACTTCCTCACCTAGATGATGTGTACCGTAGTTTGAATCTCCCCTGTGATGAAGCATGAATCAGTTATCATTCAAATTGAGCTTTTGAATTTTTATTTGAAACTTCCTAGGAGCAATATACTAACTATATCTCTAATTAGCTTTTGGTTATTTTTCAGATAGAGTTTTGTACTTTTGCCTAGGCCAGCATCAAGCCATGATCTTCCTTCCTACACCTCCAGCATAGTTGGGATTGCATGCATGTCACACCAAACACCGTTTGTTATTTTGTTTTGTTTGTGATACTGAGAATTGAACCAGAGCCTTGTATATGCTTGGCAAGCACTCTATCACTAAACTACATCTCTAGTCATCTGCCTTATTTGCTAAAAGAGGGTCTCTTTAGCTTTTTTGCCAATGCTGGCTTTGAACTGCTGTCATCCCAATCTCTGCCTCCTGAACCACCGATTACAAGCATGAATCACTGAGGTTAGCCCTCTTGATAGCTTTTTGATCAGTGTTAACATACATAAGCCTTTCAAATATGTTTTACTTTTTTTGTTGTTGTGGGTTGTAGGGCTTGAACTTGGAGCATGAGCACTGTCCCTGAGCTCTTCAGCTCAAGGCTAGTGTGCTACCACCTGAGCCACGGCGCCATTTCCGGTTTTCTAGAGGTTAATTGTAGTCAAGAATCTCATGGACTTTCCTTCTCGGGCTGCCTTTAAACCCCAGTCCTCAGATCTCAGCCTCCTGAGTAGCTAGGATTACAGGTTTACAGGCATGGCGACCAGCGCTTGCCTTTATGTTTTAATTTTTTTTTTATATAAAGTAGTACACAGTAGTAAGGTAGTATGGTAACTTTGGGATGACATAGAAACACACAGTGGAAGTGTATTGCTATTTCCAGCTTACCTGTGAGGTTCATGGGAACTCTCCTCCATAATGGTACTGGAAAAATATGTGGCAGGTGGGATAATCCACATGCTACAGATGAGGAAGCGGTCTCACCAGACTCAGAACCTTTCCTACTATAATTAATCAGTTTTACCCAAGACTGACCTGATTAAAGTAAAAAGTCCTGCTCCTTTGTAATTATACTGAATATTGGCCATTATTAGTAAATTACCATTTTGCATAGTAAGCTGATCTTCTGGTTTTAAGTTCTGTGGATTGCTTAACCTTACAACATATGTGGCACTTAAGAATACTTGGTGGGAAACAAATGTTCGAAAGCTTGCAGGTCTCAGAGGAATTTACTCCAAGTTAAAAACAATACTTAAATAGGCTCCTGGGGAAATCAAATGTGCTCCTTTCAGATCTTAATGATGAACAAGACAGTCTTGGATTATCTGAGTAAGTGCAAAGTAAAAACAAAGCAGCTTTGAGCTGTTATTTAAAACATAATATCCAGGCACATGAACAATCCCTTCTGCCAGGCCTATTATTTGCCATGTTTAAGGCCAAATTCATAAAGCAGTGACAATGAAAATGAATTCAGATCCTGGGAGACAGTCTAAGAACTGTTCGTATATGTGGTTATTTGTGTTCTTTTAATTACAAGAGAGAGAATATCTTATTAAACCATATCCACCATCTCCTAAAGCAGAAGGAAATGAAATATAAGCCAATAGAGCAGAAATGATTCCCAAAGGTGACTGCAAGTGATGTAAATGAGTGTGGAATGTCCATTACTCTTTCATGTCCCTCAGAGGCTTAGGTTTAATTCTGTTTTCCTGGCACTAGAAAAGTCAAATGCTCCCTTAATTCCATCCTTACAAAAGAATAGATGCCCCACGTTTTTGCCAACTACTTGAAGCAATAATATCTAACCTTCCCCATCTGTCTCTCCTTCCCTCATTCTTATCTCTCTTTAGGAAGGAAGAGGGGATACCAAACTACCTTCTTAAATCCAACATATGTGTACATACACATACATGAGATGTACCCAAAATTAAATCGTTCCTTCAAGATCCTTATTCTTACTCATCAGGTTCCATTCTGACTGATAATCCATATTTACAGAAAAATCTCACCTAATTCTTTCTGTCAAATGCTTCTACAATGCATGAGAGAAAACTGAACTGAAACTTTCAATTTTAAAAATTACTCTCTAGTAGAGTCAAAACGTAGCTTGAAAATTTGTTGGATATAGATAGATAGATGATAGATAGATAGATAGATAGATAGATAGATAGATAGATAGATAGGATATACTATGTAAGAAGACCACTAGGATCATTATGGTTTTAATGCCTTAATATCTTTGATTTTTTCCAGAGCATGGATTTGGGGATATACTTCCTTTTTTGTCCCTTTCAATGTAGGCAAAATCTTTTTGCAAGGGGGATTGTACAATTGCATATTTGTGGTATCTTACCATTCTAGTGGATAGAGCTGTGCCTTTTTATTCATGAGCCAAAATTGTTCAAATACATTTAAAAGCAACGAGTATCGGGCCAGGATGGAACCAGGTTTTCCCATGGAACTTGCTATATCATAAAAGTCACGAATCACAGATTGAGTCCCTAGAGTGGCAGGTGGGAAGAGCTGAGAGGAAATTTCAAACACAAAATGTTATCAGAGATGTGGAAAAGTAAATTTAAATGCAGACCAATGGGCAAATTTAGTTAGGTATTTTTAAAGATCAGTGATATATTCAAAATCCATTGGCTAGTGCCATACACTAGTTTTCTGTGCAGTTGTAAAGGTAAATGCCACTAATTTTTCTGGCAATCATATTTTCAAATCAGTTTTATTTCCATTCATTGATTGAAAATAGATTTTTCCTTCCTGAAATGGTTATCTAAAAACAGTTAGGTAACAGGGACACAGGCAGCTTAAAATATGGGGTGAAACCTTATGTTATGTGTGATTAATGTCAGAATGAGAAATATTACATCTCACAAAAAAGATAATCCATAGATATCTAGTTCTATTCTGAGAATAAAGAAAACAGGGTTTGCCATTGTGCCTGCAAAATAATTACTTAGTGTCTTTAATCCCAAAAGATAATCTTGATGTTCACAGTATCTTAAACAATAAATTCCTGAAAGATGAGTCTCTTTGACTATTTTTCTATAATATTGGCCAAATTACACAAATGCACCATTTTTATTCATGAATTACTTACAAAGATAAATATATTGATTAAATTATCTGTAGAGTAATAAACTTATTCCAAACCCTCTAAAATACTAGACTAAATTATAAAATTCAATGCCAAACATTTCTTAATTAGCTTAGTAAGCTGGTTGTAGTGAAATAAGCATAGATTTGAAAAAATAAGCAAAACAAGTGCTTGAATCAAACATCAGATCTCCAAGTAGTATTTATTAATAAATCTAAAATACTACTTTAAAATGGCATTTTATAAAAACAAACATTAGAGGAAAAGTGAAAAAAAATCTTCATATTCTCTCCAGGGGCATAATTGAAAACACTGCATATGGACATTCACATGCAATAAATTACCCCTTGGTGCTGACCAATAAGTCAACAGGACACCAGGAAATATATAAAAGAAAAAACATACACTTTAAAAGGCCTCATCCAGTAAAAGTTTCTTATAGTTACTTACATTATTCCTTGCTTTGATATCTGCTTCAGAGTTACAATCAATTAAGACTTAAGACAGTTTTCTAAAATCCTGTTACATTCTATTATGTTTTGTTTTACTCAACTCAAAAGAGTTAAGCAGTAGAAAATATTGGTTTCATGAAAATGTATCAAAGATAAAATCAAACTTCTTTAGAAAAAAATGACATTTTCTCACTTGAAAACTATCCAATCCTGGCCATTATAAGAACTCCACATTCTTTCACCTTCTTTGTCATATCATTGAAAAACTCTTAAAGAAAATAGGTCTTGCTCATTTTATTATTTTTATCTCTGAAAGGAAGAATAAAGTAGCCATAAGGCTTCTACTTTGTAAAGAAATATATTTGTCAGTTTGAAGTCAAAAGCAGATAGTCAATGGCTGATCTACTAAAATCTCACTAATCAAAAGGAATAAAATATCATTCTGGTTTTACCAGTTGGAATTGTCCCAGACTTCCAAGTTCCTTCACAAAAGTCATAATTGAATTAATTTCCTCAAACGATAAACATTGTTTTAATTCCTTTTGATAGTTTTCACCCTGTGTTGGGGAGAAAAAAATAATTGTTTAAAATATCAAGTCATCTTTATCCAGTGTCTTTCCACTTCCCAAGCCATTTTATTTTTGAACTCTATAAAGAGCTAAGCCAATTAATTTTACATGAAGCATAGAATTTTTTACTTGTCATAGCTCTATACGAGTATAAGAAAACACCATCATTTGCAAAGCACACCTGGATGAAATAGCTCAATGATGCTTTGGTAGAAAGGGTGGGGAAAGGAGCACAGGAGAGAAGAATGTTCGAGAATACAGGATGGTTTTCCTCTGGCTTGTGGGGATATGGAGGTGGGAGAGCTCTCAATGAGTGTACCCATAGGAACCCATGTGGGGGTGTTACTGCTATGGAGCTTCATAGACTACAGCAAGCAGATCCTGCCAATCCAGGTTTTCCTACATTCATTTCTTTTCCAGTTCATCACTGAGAGGACTGATGCTCTATAGGGAGAAAGTTGTGATTGATGTAAAAGCATCAATCCCGTGATATGATATCTTGAAAATTGTACTCCTTCAAACTCTGAAAATACGGGTTTTGGAAAAGAAAAGTATGTAAGGAACAATGTGCTGGTAACCTATAGAATTGCCTCTGGCGTGTGTGTGTGTGTGTGTGTGTGTGTGTGTGTGTGTGTGTGTGCATGTCTGTGTGTCTGTGTATCCCTGATCTTCTTTTGTTCAAAGCTAGTTCTGGCTTTTTTTCCCTGGTAGTTAATTTGAGAAAAGTTTTGTAGACTTTCCTCCCAGGGCTGGCCTCTAACCACCATCCTCAAAGCTCAGCCTCCTGAGTAGCTAGGATTACAAGTGTGAGTGAGCCACCAGCACCTGGCTTTAGAATTTTTTTTTTTTTTGGCCAGTCCTGGGCCTTGGACTCAGGGCCTGAGCACTGTCCCTGGCTTCTTTTTACTCAAGACTAGCACTCTACCTCTTGAGCCACAGCGCCACTTCCAGCCTTTTCTGTTTATGTGGAGCCATGGAATCAAACCCAGGGCTTCATGCATGCTAGGCAAGCACTCTACCGCTAAGCCACATTCCCAGCCCTGAAATATGTTTTACCCTACCCAGAAGATTGTTCTTCAAAAACTCCACACCTGAAATATCAGCATCTAACCAAACATGTAAACTGTTATGAGTGATTTAAACCAACCTGTTGTTAATCTTGAGCACTCTCAATTATTCTACACTACCTCCAAAATCTTCTAACATGTCTCTTAAAGCATTTAATATATAATATATGTTCAACATGATATCAAAAACATTCCTTCAGAATTATGAACTGTTTCACTTCATTTTAAGTTCGTAATTTTTATGACAGCCATTGTCTTGTACAACTTCAAAATAATGTTGGTCCTCAAGTCAGAGAAAAATAACAGGTATGATATAACAAGTAATAATTTCAAATACATGATCAAATTGTTTGAACCGTAAAAATAACATTCCATATAATGACTTGAAGGGGTATTTCTCAATACAAAAGTACACACTTACCTTAAATACACCTGATCTATACAGTCTTTGAAATATCTCAGAGAATGCGGGAGGTGAAGAATCTTTGGAGAAGAGAAAATTGAAAGTATCTTTTAAAAGTAATTCTTCTATATATTGGTCCTCAAAATCCATATTATCACCATCTTGAAAATGTAAATATTCATGCACCTTTGAGAGAATAAAAAAGCATAGCAAACATGTTCAATTGGTATCAAACAATTACTTCTGAGACATGGTGTATTTCCTGTTGGATTGTAGATCAGAACTGACATCTAGTGGTCTCTTTGGAGGTCAACAGTTTTATAAATGTGAGTAATATTCCTTGAAAGATACAATTGTTTAATGCATAAAATTAATACAGAGTCACATTAGTTTATCATGGCAACATTTACAATAGAATAATTTGGTTCTTGAATAATAGCAAACATATAGGTCAAAATATCCATTACGTGTGCAAAAATAATGAATAAGTGACCACTAAAATGGTCACATCATAAATTTGAAATTTTATAGATAAACACTAAAGCTATTGAACTAAATTTCTGTAACTGCTTTCTCTGTATTCTAGTCTGAAGACTCATGCTGTGTGAAGCTGAATTCTGGCTACTCATAGCATCGTGATTTCTCTCTACTTTTCTTCCTACTCAGTAACCCACATAAAGCTTGTTGTATACTAACCTAATATTTCCTTCTTGTCATTGCCCTGGAAAGTTATCACAGGAGAAAAAATCCTGTGAGAGGTGATCTAAAACATCTTATTTAATTCAAGGAAGAAAGAGAATCTAAGGGTATAGAAATGTCTTCAATTTACATTAGGAAATCATTTAAAATAAACATATATTTGTTTGGTTTGGTTGGTCAGTATGGGCCCTGTCCCTGAGCCTCTTTGTGCTCAAGGCTAGTGCTCTACCACTTGAGCCACAGTGCCTTTTCTGGTTTTTGAGTGGTTAATCGGAGATAGGAGCCTCGAGGGAACTTTTCTTCCTGGGCTGGCTTTGAACCATGATCCTCAGATCTCAGCCTCCTGAGTAGGTAGGATTACAGTGTGAACCACCCTGGCACCCAACTATTTTCTTTTGTAACCTTAAAGCATAAACTAATTCAAAACGAAATGTGTCCAATGTAAAGAAAGCAAAGTTACCTTTCTCAGAAGACTATTTGAGTACCCTGGTTAATCTACAATTTATTAACTCTATATATTGTGTTTCTCCATTACTATCTACTTTGCTTCATAACACATTTACTGCATACAAAATGATAAAACAATAGACAATTCCTGTTGATTGTATGGTACATTACATTAAGGGTAGTAACCCAGAGATTCCTCATATAAGTTACTTCCCTGCAGAATGATGTAGAGAAGACTTAATAGTGTTAATGAAAGTTGTAAATAGCGCCTCTCTCTCTCCCCTCTCCACCCCCACTCCTCCTGCTTTCACCCCACCCCCACATTACTAAGGAAGCCCCTGGTACACTCACCTGAAGCACAGTAGGGTACTTTAAACTGCTGTAACCAATATCAAAAGTTAAGAGCTGAAAACATAATCTACATCTGCAATGAAAAACACAAGGGAATATGAAAATACATTCATTTGCTACACGTACTCTATCATATGATGTTATATTGTTGATAACTGCTATAGTTCAATTTCAATGTCTGAACTGATTAAAAGGAGTGGTGCAATGGATAATTGAAAATTACACATAATCGGTTCATAAATTAGGAATCGGTTTCCTTTGTCACAGAAAACACAAATTTATCTAAGCTATTTCTATTGAACTATCAATGAAGTTAGTCTATGAAAATGTAATGGTAGAGAAGAAAACTTGTACTGCTACCTGCTAGGGCCCTGTTGACATGTAAAGTATAATAATGAGTGTGATAAATTAAGGCACTTCTTTCTTTGAGAGAGTAGATGGAACATTTCCTTAGAACAAAGGCAATAAATTATATAAAATAATCTGAGATAAGAGGTTAGAAGCTATTGAATGTGTTTAAGAAAGACTTATGTTTCCTTCAGTGCATTTTGAAATCATCAATATGTTTTAAAACAAAATTTATTATGTGTAGGTAAAATTATGCATAGTAAAAACAGTACACATGACCAAATCAGCTGAACATGAAAGGAAATTTAAATTTAAAAATTAACTTGGAAAACTTTTTCATTGCTGGTCATCATTATTTGGACACTAAAAGTGTTACCTGCTCCAGTCTTAGGATTTAACTGCCTATGTGTTTAGAAGATCATATTTGTGTACAGACAAAATTTTCCAAGAGCCGGTGGTTATTGAGATATTTTTAATATGTGTTAGTAAATAGAGTATTTTTAAGTAAAAATGATTCTTACCTTTGGAAGGTCTTTGGTCCCAAGGTAGACGGTTCACTGACTACCTCAGCTGCCACCAGCAGTTTGCTAATTATTTCCTTCATATTATCAAAGGCCTGCAGAGGTGAACTGGCCCTTAGGAATGTCTCAAAAAATGTTTGCAGCTGAGGGAAAAAATGAATATGGTTCACATGGTGAAGTAATGGTCTTTGTCTCTCCACAATTGCCAACCTAGCTAACTGTGAAAGAAGGGGTCTTTTAGGATATCTCCCATCATTCACACTAAAAACAAAAAACAAAAACAAAACCTCCTTACACAGGGAAAGTTAGAAAACTTAAGGCTTGTGGATTTTTAGAATTTAAACGACAAGCTGGAAAAGACAGGTTTCAATATGCTGTGATAAAAATTATTTTGTCATTAGTGCTTGGTCTGCTTTATTTTTCTCATTTCACACAGCTAATCAAGGCCAGGGCAGTGGAACTTACAAGGATGTGGTCATAACACAAAACACTATTAAGGAGAGCCACCCACTTCTCTGAATCTTTGTGTCCTCTTTTATTTCTTTTTCATTATCAATTTTCTGCATGTACCAGAATAAAAAATAGCTTTGGAAAATTGTTTCTTCTTCGTATTTTCTCTGAGGGAATCTGTTCAACTAGACAAGAATCTAAGAGCATCAAGTGTGTTTCTCATGTTTAAATTTAAAACTGCTCATGGATGGAGAGGAAGAAGCAGTTAAGGATATGAAGCTCGGGTCTACATTTTCTTACCAACACTGTTAAAAGTATCACAAATAGCTATTTATATTTGCTTAGATGTTAAAACTCTCACAAAACAGAAGAACCTTTTAAGGATCTATAACTTCAAGTGCAAGTCAATGTTTTTAAAAAGCATAAGGACAAATCTCATTTATTCATAGAATTTCTTGAGATAAACCTACTCTTAAAGATGAAGAACAAAAAATATTTATTGAGAAAACATACAGCAGGTGTTCTATTAATTTTTTTTGGAAGAACAGACTAAATCTTATCAGACTTGCATAAGATGACAGAGTGAAAAACTTTCCTTGCTATGATAACGAAGGGTAAATATTGGCACAAGTTGTCTAAGGAAAATGGTAATTGTATCTTTAAAATGTGCAAGCAAAAATTCCCCCAAGATAAACAAACACTGACTTCATAAATGTCCCAGCTGAAACAGAAAGCTAATGAGACTACACATTAGAACTCTAGAACATATCATCAGAACTTGGCATTCTGGATGTTTTTCCATTTTACTAAGGAAAATGCATACAGTAATTGCATAATTAAAAAAAAACAAATGAATGCTAACACTACAAAAGTTAACACCCTTGAGTCAAAATAGAACAACATAAGTGTAACTCATCATACTTTACTCTGCTTTATGTATGATTTTTAATAAGGTTACCAGAGATATAATTTTATTTTCCCATTTCATGTTACCTGCATATCAGAGTTTAACAGAATTACAGGGTTGAAATTGTCTGTGCAATATTTAGACATAGTCGATTGGGTGTCTGATTACATCCATGGAAGAGAGTAGCAAATTAATTCCTTATGTTACTCTTTGAATGAGGAAATTGTTGTTTTCTGTTTTCAAACTTTCTGACAGAAACAGCAAGCCTCCATAAATGTGCTACTCAGTTCATTCTTTCTATTCAGCTTTCAGTGACAATTCTGCCCCGGGGAAAACGCTGTGTTTTGCGCCTTGGAGTCTTAGATGCAGAGCACACTGCTAGCTCAGACACTCTGGAGGCAAAAAACCCAGGTTCAAATTTTGTTCTTCAAAATTTTGTGGGATCAGTACTTATCCTGTAAAGTTATTTACTGAGTCTAGTGGAAAGCAAACCTGATATGCTAGAATAATACAGAGGTAGGTATATATAATTTTTCTTAAATATACATTATGTATTTAAGTATATCATATATGTTAAATATCTTGCCTAAATATGTGTTGTATATTTCTAAAATATTAATTATATGTTTCTTAAATATACACGTATTATACATATATATTTTTTTCCATATATATTTTAAGTGGTTCTATAAAGGGGTTTCTGTTCCACAAGTCAGATATGAGTATGACATATCACTGTCACCTCTTCCGTTATTCTCCCCCATCATTCCTCATCCCATCTAAAACCTCAAGTTACATAGTTCAATTTCTATGCACGGTTAATTGAATATGAAGACTGTATGCTCATCCTTCCTCCCTCCATTCGTGTAGCTCCTCTCTTTTCCCCTCTTTTCCCCCTCCCTTACCCTCCAACAAAACAAAGAAACTGTTAGCTTTCAGGTACTCATTTTGATTTTAAATGGTTCATTAGTTGTTCAAAGGAGTTACACCATTAGGAAATACTCTGTTTCTGTATATTACTCATACAACCCTGTATATGAGTTTATGCATGTTTGTATTTTAAATTTAACTCCCACACTGAAGAGAAAACATGTGCCATTTTCTCCTGTTGAACCTGATTAACTTCACTTAATATACTATTTTCTAGGTCCATCAAGTTACCTGAAAATAACATTATAGTTATCTCTGATAGATGAGTAAAATTCTAATATAATATATATGTGTGTGTGTACATATGTATGTATATGTACCCCTTCTACATATTTATATTGAATCATAAATTTCCAATACGCCTACCAAATACATCATACATAGCTATACTTCTTGTAACTACTTCACTTTCACTAAGTAGGAGATTTATTTGTGTCTGGTTATATTCAACAATACTGTCCTAATCATGTTCTCTTGGTCAGTGCTGATGTAGTCTGTACATTTCAGTTTCTTCTAGAGCATGGTCATTTTTGGCTTGGTGATCTCATCAGATAATTTTAAATGGAGAATGTATTCCACTCACAGTCAGCAACACCTGAAAAGCATATTTCACTTAAGAGTTTTCCCAACGCAAGCACAAATCCCTGACAGAGCACATTCAGTTTGGTTGTTGATTTAAAATAATCACTCCACAGATTCACATATGCAGTAGCCATCTTTTTCCCTGTAGAGTCACTTCCAATCAGTGTCTCAGTTAAGGAAATGAGAGAGGATAAGTTCCTTAGGAAAGCAGGGCCTTGACAGAGAGATTGAGAACAAACAAAATCCACAATTTTTAATCTGACATTAAGCTATTTTATAGACTATAAGTTCTCCCACTTCACTGTAACAATGAAATACAAATACAATGCAAAGTACATTGCATAGAAAATGACCTTCTAAGATTCTACTTGTCAAATCAGGCTGCTAAATATTAATGTTTGTACTTGCATAAAATTCAGACAATGCCAGAGAGATATTTGCACCTTTATGGCATTGATCAATTTGAGCTACTTATTGACATATAAGTTGATGGCCCAAAATTACCAATTAAATGCAAAAGGATATGAGAACTGAGGATAAACTTCAAGGCATTTGTAGGAAGGCTATATCTATGAATCTGATACCTTAAGTAGCCCCAAGTCCCCCTTTTTTTTTCTCCTTGCCAGTCTTGGGCTTGGACTCAGGGCCTGAGCACTGTCCCTGGCTTCTTTTTGCTCAAGGCTAGCACTCTGTCACTTGAGCCACAGAGCCACTTCTGGCCGTTTTCTATGTATGTGGTGCTGGGGAATCGAACCCAGGGCTTCATGTATACAAGGCAAGCACTCTTGCCACTAGGCCATATTCCCAGCCCTCCCAAAGTCCCTTAAGTATTCATTCTTGACTACTATTTCCCTCCTGAGTCCCACTTCACAGTTTCTCTCTATGCTCCCATAAGCGACTAGACAAATCACTCCCATTGTCAACACATGCCACTCATTCTGTATCAAACCTGATGACAGTCGTGTCTGCTTCTTTTAGATCTTTTAGGCCAGGAAATGACACATTTATCTTTGGGTTTCCAGTGCTGAGGTAACACAGGGGAAGTAGTTAGTGAATGTAGGTGAATAAATAATCCTACCTATGAAAACACAGAAAGTCAGAAGCCTTGGTGAAAGAAATTATCATTGCTTCTGCAGGCCATAAGTTTTATTTTTTTATGTTTTTGGATGGCATAATTTTAAAACCTCATATTGGGCTGATGATGTAGCTTGCAGCAGAGCACAAGACACAGAATTCGGCCTAGGAATATGGCCTAGTGGCAAGAGTGCTTGCCTTGTATACATGAAGCCCTGGGTTCGATTCCCCAGCACCACATACATAGAAAACGGCCAGAAGTGGCGCTGTGGCTCAAGTGGCAGAGTGCTAGCCTTGAGCAAAAAGAAGCTAGGGACAGTGCTCAGGCCCTGAGTCCAAGGCCCATAACTGACAAAACAACAACAACAACAACAACAACAAAAAAGACACAGAATTCTCAGTATTCCTCCCCATACACACATGAATCCAGGCAGGCACAAACTCAACCATATTTCCTTCTTGCTTCCATCTCATGAGAGAAAAAATGAAATACATTTTCCAAATGGGTTGTAATGATGTATTTTTAGCTTTTGGAGGGGATTTTTCAGTTAAAAATTTAATACAAGAGTTAGAGAAAAAGATGAAAAATTTGGACTTTGATAATTGGGCAAAGCGGTACATGCCTGTAATTCCAGCACTCAAGAAGGAGAAGCAAGAAGGAAGGAAGGAAGGAAGGAAGGAAGGAAGGAAGGAAGGAATTGTAGGTAGTCACTATAGTTGGCTACAATATTCTAAATCTTAGTGGCTTCCAAAGGTTTATTGTAACCATAAAATAAATGGCATTTATAAAAACTATCAATCAATTGCATTTAATAAAACAAAAGCAGTGAAGCTTACAGAATATTTTAGTAAAATTTCCACCATAAACAATCTTTCTGTCCTTTAATGCTTGAAGGATAAAGCTTCAGACCTTTGGGGAAATAATTGCAAATTCACACCCTTAATGCTCATATCATGTCAGATAACTGAATGATTATTCTACCTAGAAAATCCACAAATTGTCAAATATTCTTTGAAGTCATTCTAGTGGGTGAATAGAGATGTCACTTTGGGAGATTCTTGACTGACACAAGAGAGACAGTACACCATAGCAGTTAAGCATGAGGGTTCTGGAGCCAGACAGTCTAGGGTCATTCTCTGCTCTGCCAATTACTGATCTCTTCTTTGGTGACCTTATACTAAGCAATGGCTTAGATGACTTTCTTAATTGCTCTGTACCTCAGATTCTTCTTTTCTAAAATGTAGTTAACAAGTATCACCTGCCTCAGAGATCGGCTGAAAAAATTAAAGGAGATATGTCAGATAAATAATATTGCATTGCCCAGGATACAGTAAACATTCAATTAATGCGAGCAATATTACCAGTACACAGCATTTGTCAATATTAAATAACCTCCCAATCCTTAGTTCTCTTTACATTGTACATGACAACACACACACACACACACACACACACACACACACACACACACACACACACCCCACAGAGAGAAGCCATGTGTCTATAGTGGTAATTTCGCCTGTCCTGCAAATTATGTTATAAATACCCACATAGTCTTTGATAAGAAAAAGGTTCCCCATCTCTTTCCTGGTACATATTGCCACTGATGTTTTTTAAGTAATGTAATTAAAACAATTTCATGATTCCCCATTGTGTAGTAACCAATTGTGCTTATTTCTTGTCTGGAAATTTAACATAGTTAAGTCATCTCACCAGTTTGTAACTTTCTCTTACATTTAATGTTAATTTTAAGTTAGTATTATCACCCCCTATTTACAGACAAGGAAACAGGCTCATTAAGAAAACATTGCCCAGTAGAAGAGTTTTACAAGATTTACATCTGACTTAAGATCCTTTAATAAAGCTTAAAGTTACAGAAACTTAAAAAAAAAAAAAAAAAGAAGGAGAAGCAAGAGGAGCACAAGTTCAATGATAGAGTTGGCTACAAAATAAGATCCTGCCTCTAAAAGCCTCCCCCCTCCAAGAAAAATAGTCTACTGTATTTCATGAAAGTCCAAAAGAGCATTGCTTTTCTTCACTAGTTATAAATGTTCACAAAAGAGGGAAAAAGTAATCATAACTTTTCCCTTGCTCCATTTCTCAGCTCTTGCAATATTCCCAATGTTCTCTCTGTCCAGGCTGTCTCATCTTCTTCTCTATATTACCTGGGAACATAGATTGCCCTGACTTTGTGTTTATTTACTTACAACGTGAAATAGCACACAGAATGCTTGAAAGCTGACCATTCTGACAAAGAGGGGAGAGCAGTTGAGGCTGGAACACAAACCTACCCAATGAGCATCTCTGGTTACTGTCAATGCTCCAAAGGAAATATCCTGTAAGACTCAATTTTGCCCATTGTTAGAGCACCCAACTACATAAACTCCAGTTTTCTATGCATTTTGTTCATATTAAAGGGGAATAAGGGAGCATTCAAACCTCCTCAGTTTTAATGTAGCTGGAATTTAAGTTAATTGTTCTTACTGGGTATTATTTCTTACTTCTTTGGATTCAACAGTATCTATTTGTCTGCTTTAACTAATCTGTTCCTAGCTTTTTGAAAAAAAAAAAAACTGTGTGTGTGTGTGTGTGTGTGTTTGTGCACGCCATGCCCTGATCCTGGGGTTTGAACTCGAGGCTTGGACCCTATCCTTGAGTTTCATTTTGCTAAAGGCTAGTGCTCTAACACGTGAGCCTCAGCTTCAGTTCTGTGTGATTTTTTTCTAGTAGTTTCTTGGAGAGAATAGTCTCATGGACTCTCCTGTCTTCAAACCTCAGACCTCAGCCTCCAGAGCAGCTAGCAGCGTGTGCCACAGGCCCTCTGCCTGGGCCCCCCAAAAAGTTTCTTAAAGCATGTCTAAAATAATCCAAATACCTCAGAATTTATATCACTCTACTTTGCATAAAAAAGCCTTTTTTCCTCTTAAAATATGAAAACTTTCATTTCACCAAACGGTTCTGTTTGCTTTCACTGCCTTCCTGTGAGGACCAGGCTTACACTTCCCTGCGTCTCATTGATGAAGAAGCTGGGAGTGGACAGTGTTCCACACCCAGGGCTCCACAGTGGGATGAGGCTGGGGATGTTGAAGCTTGCAGCCTGGGTTGCAGAGCCTCGCCTGCCCTCTGTCCTGAGACCGCTGACTGCCCCACACTTAGCAACGTGGACAGACTCTAAACAAAGAACAATGAATCATCCATGTTTTTACTTCCATGGAAAATAAATTTGGAACTGTCCTAAAACTTAAGCACATGCCTTTACAACCACACATCTAAAATATCAGCTCAAGGGCTTGAGAATTGCTGGAGCCTTAATTACCTTTTGGAAATACTAAGATGTTTTGGTAACTGAAATTGCCTGGATCAGGAAAAGAAATTTCTAGTTAAATCAAATGATTTAAGAATACAAATACTCTCATCATTTGTTTTACCCCATTGAAAATTGGCTTGCTGTAGGGTACACCACAGAAAAACTGAACTAGCTGAACTTAAATTAGGATTTGTTTTACTCATTCCTTGGCATTAGATCAAAAATTCAATACTGAAATAAGTTTTTCATGCTTCCAGTGACATGAATAATTTTATTCGTTCATACTTCTTAATAATCTTATGCTTTAAACTATGTATATTAAACTTGGAAATTAAGGTTCTATGTGACTTAAGCAGTTTCTCAGAGGAAAATTGTGAA
Organism: Perognathus longimembris pacificus; assembly: GCF_023159225.1. NCBI lineage: Eukaryota > Metazoa > Chordata > Mammalia > Rodentia > Heteromyidae > Perognathus > Perognathus longimembris. The sequence continues at coordinate 129,875,118 of NC_063162.1, read as the reverse complement.
TTCTACTACAAGAATATGAGAGAACTGATCAGAAGCAGGATACAGAACTATAAAAGGCTGTGAGTAGAATAAAGAATTAACTATTTGCTTTGAATGGCAAAGCCTGGATTGCGTTATATTAAACCTTTTCAGAGAACCAGCGGGTTTTCTTTTTACCCCTTCTGGAATCTCTCAAGGATGTATAAAGTAGCCAATGGCATTAACACAAAAGAGCAAAAGCTGAAATTGAAAAGATTTTACTATTGAACTCTATGTATATGCCTACTCATTTTCTTTATGTCAATGCCTACTCATTTTCTTTATGTGAATGTGGAGCAGGTCACAACTTTTCCATTAAAGTTAAAATACAAGCCTTTTTTAAGGCTTCAATAAAAGAATATTTGAAAGCTTTGCAGATTATTAATTGTCATGACTAGAAAATGACATTGAGGCTGGGGATATGGCCTAGTGGCAAGAGTACTTGCCTCATATACATGAGGCCCTGGGTTCGATTCCCCAGCACCACATATACAGAAAATGGCCAGAAGTGGTGCTGTGGCTCAAGCGGCAGAGTGCTAGCCTTGAGTAAAAAGAAGCCAGGGACAGTGCTCAGGCCCTGAGTCCAAGCCCCAGGACTGGCCAAAAAGAAAAGAAAAAGAAAAAAGAAAATGACATTGGAATTGGTAATATTTGTGACAGGCAGTACAAATATTCGCAGATATTCTGTATTTGACTCTGAAAGATCCCTGGTTCGCTTATCTACAAATACTCTCAGCAAAATAAGAGAGGGAAAGTGCAAAAGATTTCTGGGTATTGTATGCAGGTTATCTACCTTCGGTTTTGTTAAGTCCATGTTCAAACCAAAGCAGGGGAAATGCATACATGATAAGAAATAATGGGTTCTCGTTGTAAAATATACAGAAAGTGATGGGACAATTAGCTTAATCTATGAGCTCTTCTAATGGATCAACAGGACATTTATTAAATTCCCCTGCTGTTTTCTGATAATTCTTTTATATCTATTATACTACTAAACTAACTTTGTTGTTTTATATGATATATGAAATGAGCATGTAGGTATTATACTTTTAAAGCTCACAAATGAGGATGCAGTCAAACAGAATGCTAGTCCCCGCTACCTCAAATCAGTGCCTACCTGTGCACTGGGGGCTCCCAGTTCTCTGAAACTGACCATTTTCTTTCCCATTGTTTCAGAAGCATCTTTACACAATTCATTTGAGTTATGTGGTAACCCTGTTCATAGAGAACAGAAATCCCAGAACTCACAGACAAGGTAGTATTGACAAAACAAAACAAAAAACAGTTCTTTCACCTTTTGATTACAAACTACATTGCTTTCTGTAAGGACTCAACAAGTCTCAATAAACAAAGTTGTTCAAGTAAATAAGGCCTAAATGATTATTCCTACACTAGTCTTATGTAATATACCCGGAGCCTTTTAATTTGCATATGGGAAATCCAAAGGGAATTCAAGACATCTAACTTATAGAGACTACTCTCATCATGCACTGGTTTAACTGAATTAGAGCCAAAATATGAAGACATTGTTGCAAAGAAACCTCAGGGAAGAATGCTTCTAGGTTTTACAATTGCCCCACAAACGCTGGAAAATGGTTAAACCAACACCTATTTATATCAGACTTGTTTTCAAGCATTTTTTTTCCAATTGATTTGGTAAGCATGTGATTTAATTCGGTGAGGAGCAAAGTGGAATGTGGCATGCCAAGCTCAGCCACTGAGCTCTGGGTCATCACTCAGCATGAGGAAATGCTCGTGGTTGCCGGCATGGCAAATTGTCCAGGAGGAATAGGACAGATTCGAGTCCTGATCCTTTCTGGATTTCATGAGCACTGACACCTGTGCTAAATCCTCGCTCTCCATTTCCTCACCTCGAATGGGTAGGAATTCATCACCCTATCTCAGGCTCCTTAAAAGTTTCAAATGGGAACATACCTAAGAATATGTTCAGAAGCATAAAATGAAAATCGTTTTATATTTTATATCCCATAAAGTTCAAGCAGGCTCTGAATCTTAAGAGATCATCTCGGTTTTCAGGCACTTCACATATCCTCACATTTTCCTCCCTCTATTATCCCTCCTGTTCTAGATAGCTTCCCATTGCTGAAACCAAATGCGTGAGAAAATCAACTTAGAGGAGTTTCTTGATTCCCTTAGCTTGTCTATGGCAGAACACTAGGCATAAACAACACAAGGGGAGGAAAGATCGACTGTGTCTCACAATCTTGGAGGTTTCTGTCTGTGGTCAATTGGCTCTGTTATCTGGGGGCTGTGGCAAGGCAGAATACTATGGCAGAAGCATGTTACCAGTGGCACAACGCTGTCCTCCTCAAGGAAGTTGAGAAGGAAGGGGAAGGGGATGGATGGAGGAAAGGAAGGAAGCAAGGAAGGAGGAAGGTGAATAGTGAGGAAGAGAAGCTAGGGCTACTATTCAGTCCTCATGGGGATGCCTTCCCACCCCTCTTGACCTACTCTGTTCCACCTCCATCCTCTTTCCATAGTAGACCCATAGTCCATCCAGCCATTAATTCATCAGTGAATCAATCCATTGATAAGATTACGGGCCCCACCACCCAACCATCCCAGATCCCTGCTTCGCTGAGGCCAAGCCTTCAACACAAGAGTCTTTGAACATTTCAGATTCAAATGGTAGCACTCCCCCATGCATCCTTCCTCATGCCCCTCTAAGATTCTCCCAGCTTCCATCCACGTATAAATTCTAGCTGAATGAAGAAGCCCATAGTGCTGAGACTGTAAGGTATGTTTCTGCTCGACCTCACTTTCCACATCAAAAACACTTCTCTCCTGCTCTTTACTATCCTAGCAACTCAGACGAGCCTACTGAATTCCACCCTATATTTTTATTTACAAATGTGTATGTCCCACATGGAAAGTTCCATAAAAAGTAAAAAAAACAAAAAAAACAAAAAAAAACGCTACTATTTCTCTTTTGATTTTTTCTGTACATTGCCAGGCACATACTATGTATCACATAAATAGTTTTGGAGTACAACTGAGCTGAATTAATTTTGAATGGTCACTGAAATACTCAGTATTGCTTTCCCTTGGATTCTTTTTGACTCTGAGATCAAATTTAAAAACTAACAAAACCTTATATTCATGGCAGACAATATAGGTAAAATGCATTTATTTTTTACCAGCTTAATGTGAGGAAATTGTATTGTCTCTATACCTTCACTAGTGAAGGACATGCCGCCGTTTAAAAAAAAATCCTTCTCTTCTAGGAGAAAAACCATCAGGCAAGACACCATTTCCTTCTAATTTAAATATTTCTTGTTCTGATATTGAAGACCTTCCCTGTCGTGAAAATCTTGTTTATTAGTATAGCCGTTTGAAAAGAGCAAGCAAACACAAATCTTTCCCAGCCTCCTCTACACCCATCTCCTTGGTACCAAACATCTGTTCCCAAGCATCTCAGGGTGGTACCTTGAGGTTTTTCTTTTGGTCCTGAATATCTAATACTATAAGAGCTCACATCAGTGATATATTTTTCTCTCCTTAGAGTACAAATTTAATGGAATATATGCTTATTGCTCAGTCTGAAAGGAGTCATCATTGTCCTATTCATATTTTAAATCACATTTCTTTTTACTTTAACAGTAACCCCTTGAAAGCATGAAGCTGTAGTATATTTCCTTAGCATAATGTCTTCTTCTGTGCCTCCTGTGTAGAGCTAATGATTTGACTCTGAGACTTGAGTATTTATTCTTTGTGTAGATGAACCAGCAATCAAGCACACAGTTACATTCTCATGCTTTTCAAATATACCTGGAAAGAAATCTAGTAGAAATTGTTCTACTAGAGTTTTATACTTAAGCGTCAGTTTGAAATAGCCTTTCTTTTCAATGGAGCTGGGGAGGCTTGAACTATTGAAATTTAGGGAAGCAGCTCCCAGGCATAGGGAAGTTGACGTTAAGGGGGAGATATATTGTGGGCAGATATACAAACCGTAGAATTTCCTTTTTCTGTTTTCAGTTCCTTTCTGAAGAATGTAAAGGCTTACTTTATGGAGCTTGAAAAACTGGCTGCATAGGCTTGGGAATAGAGAGCCAGAGGACAATTGTAAGAGGCCAAGGATGGAGTGAGAGTCAGGGAGGAGTTCAGAGGATGGTCACTTCCTGCAGGAAAAACTCATAGGCAGATGCTGCAGAGGTATAACTAACCAAGTAGTGAAATACGGCTTTCTGGTGAGGTAGATGCAGAGCATTGTGTTCATGCAGAATTTGGGAAAGGGCCTATTTCTGTCTGCCTAGGCAGCACTCAGAGAAATGAGAGCTCTTTATTTTCATTCCACAATGTTAGAATATTTATATGATTCACAGAAATTGACATTAACAATAGGTCTGAGATTCAGAATGAAATCAAAAGAAGCAATACAAATGGTACAGGGATAAAAGTAATATCATCATATATCATGAATCTAAAATGTCATTACTAGCTTTATAATAATTTAAAAACCTTTGTGTGCTGGAATGTTTTCTTATATGGAGAAAGAACATCCAACCATCAACAAAGGCTTCAATAATCCCAAATAATTTTACAGCCTCAGCAAGTGAAATTGCACTGAAAAAAAAATTATCATCCAAAATAATCTACTTAGCAGTCTAATCTTCTTTCAACAATTATAAATGATCAAATAATTCCTTAAAAATATACTACAATGAAAACAGAATATTACGGTGCTGCTGTTTAATCATTTGTGTCTTTTTCCGTGTGTGTGTGTGTGTGTGTGTGTGTGTGTGTGTGTGTGTGTGTGTGTTTTCTTTGGCCAGCTAAGGCTCTTCATGTAATACTAAGAATAACCACTTGAGGGCAATACAGTAACTTTTTTGCTTCATGTACTGATGTTGGTTTCCTTGGTGACAGAAAATTGCTGTTTACTCCAAATTTGAAGTCATATTTTAATATATGGGAGGGGAAAAGACTGTATTTCATTTTAAACCTACAATACATAAATCACATAAGACAAATGCAAGTCAAATTTTCTCCTGAAGGGAACAAGTCTGTCTTTTAGGCAGACAAATCAGTTTTACCTCGCTGGCACATTGGGGGACATTTTATATTTAGAATTTGTCACAGCCTTTTAAGACAGACAAATAAAAGAAAATTACTAGTAGAATTGTTAAAAAATACAAACAAGGAATAGTGAAAACTAAATTTGTTTCTCTACCCTAAGTAAGAAAGTAAATATCATTTGTCTTCCCCAAGGGGTGTGTTTTCTGTAATAAAATGCATTGGTGGACATTCATTTCACTTTTTTTACCGTTATTAAATTTTATTCACAAATCACCTGGTAATGGAGTTATTATTTATTATACTCTTCAACCACTTGTTGACTGGAGTCCCAAATCATGTTTCTCCCCTCCCTCTGTCTAGGCAATAAAGACTTGTTTCCTAGTTAAATAAACAGCAAACATCCTCTCTTATTTCAAGGATTTCAAAACGTTTAGGCAAGTCAGCTCTTCCTATTTTGTGACATTTAACATTACCACAGATGATGATAATGTCAAAATCTAGGGATAAACTTTTTTTTTTTAGTTAAAAAGGTGCCTGAGTAGAGAAACTTGCACGAAGTTTTGCCTTAATTCACAAGTCCGTTAAGCCAAGAAAGATCCTTCTTTATTATATGACGGGTACTTAAAAAAGGATTATAACTGCTGTGTCTGGTCATCTTTCTGACCCAGATAGCTCACTGATCAAAGAAATATTGGCTGGGATGAAGAAAGGTTGGCAAATGCATGCTCACTTACTTGAGTTGGATAAGAGCAAGACGTTCTGGTGCTCTTTGGTGCACCGTTGTGGCTATGATACCAAGCAACCACCAGACATTTCAAAAAGCTTGATGAAAAGATGTGGAATGGGTTCACCCTCCAAAAATGATAATAGGCACACCTGTAACCCCAGCTACTCAGTACGCAAAGATAGGAGGATCACAGTCGGAGGCCTTCCGTGGCAAAACTTGAGAACGTATCCCCCAAATAAACTAAAAGCAAAAGAAATTGCTGGCATAGCCCAAGTGGTAGCAGACCCTGAGTTCAATTATCAATGCTACCATAAATAAACAGATAAAAGATAAACACGAGTTTGAGGAGCAGAATTGCTCATCCTGGCTTAAACACTACACAACACATGGGCAGAACAGAATAGCACATGGTACCATGTGTATGCATATGTGTGTATACATATATGTAATTTTTGGCTTTGGTATCAGTTAAAAATAAATTCATAGCAGTGGTATGCACTTTATGTTTAACATGAACTATACAATTTGTGGGTGAGGCTAGGAGGAAAGAATGGAGAGACTGAGGGAAGAGGTGACATTGTCCAAAAAGAAATGTAGTCTTTACCTGACTTATGTAACTGTAACCTCTTTGTACATCATCTTTGCAATAACAATAAACATTTTAAATTTATAAACTAAAATAATGACATTTTTCAAAAGTTTTTCTCTCTGGATATACACATATATACATATAGCACACGGTATACTATAAATGAATGTGTTTACGTAGATCACACATATCTGCTCTGATTTCATTGTGGTCTGTCTTCTCTCAAACATGTGTTGCAGTCTAAGTCCCATTCTCTTCTTCTTCTTCTTCTTCTTCTTCTTCTTCTTCTTCTTCTTCTTCTTCTTCTTCTTCTTCTTCTTCTTCTTCTTCCTCCTCCTTCTCCTTCTCCTTCTCCTTCTTCTTCTTCCAGTCCCAGGGGGGCTTGGACTCAGGCCATGAGCACTGTCCCTGGCTTCTTTTTGCTCAAGGCTAGCACTCTACCTCTTGAGCCCCAGAACCACTTCCAGCTTTTTCTGTATATGTGGTACTGAGGAATCGAATCCAGGTCTTCATGGATGCTAGGCAAGTACTCTAGCACTAACCTACATTCCTAGTCCAAGAAGAAAGTTCTTGAAACCTCATTTCAATGAATAGTGGTATGTTGCCATTGTCCTAGCTATGTGGGATGTATATAGAAAGATCACAGTCGAGAGTTGCCTGGGAAAAATAATGGGAGAACATATTCCAAGACTAACTAAAGCAAAAAGGGCCAGAAAACAGAGCTTAAGCAGTAAACCATGTGCCTAACAATTACAAAGCCTTAAATCCAAATCCAAATACCCCAAGTACCCCCCCAATGAATTAAAACTGAGGCAAAATAAACTTATCTTCTTTGTAATTTTCCAATTCTGTGATATTGTGATATTATTAACAGAAAACAGACAAAGATAAAATCAGCTCATTATTTGTGCATATAGCTCTCAGTCCGTTATATTAGTTTTGAAGATATTAAATGTTCAAATGAGAGAAATGATAAATGTAAATTCATCATAATATTCTGTTGCAGAATATATTCTTTAATGATATTTCCTAAATTTTACTGTTAATAATAAACCCTTAATTAAAATTCTGATGACAGATATTGCTCATTGATAAACGTTTTAAGCACTTGTGAGGATTTTATGAGGTACTCAGACCCTTGGCCTACTGCACTGAAATTTAAGGTCATGTGCATGCTAAAATCTTCAATTCTGACAAAAGAAACCTGACCAAGATTAATAAATATGATTCTTCCTATTTAGAATAATTCAAGAATTAATCATGAATGCACATACAAAATAATATGATGAGTTTTTATGGAACTAAGTTGGAGATGAATGAATGAATAAAAAGCTTTTTTAAGATGGAATTATCATCAACAGCAACAATTTAGTACAAGCAAAATTATTTTAAAGTGATGTTCTTTAATAATATGTGCAACTATAAGCTGATTATTCTTTTTTCTAGAGAATCTATGTATTTAAAATAATTATTAACACTAGGGTAGGCAGACAAAGTAAGTTACAGTTTTCAGTTCTTATTTAAGTTTTTGCTTTTAATCTATGTCTGTATCTGTCTTTGATTTATGAATTTATATGCTGGTTATCTACTATTTATACCTAGAGAAACCCAGGTTTTAAACGAGGACCCTGACACGAGTTTTTAATTTAATCCCAGCAAGAGTAGGTTAAGTAATACATCAACTCTTTTTTTTTTTTCCTTGGGAGAAGACTTTTATTCACATTCTTTCTACTCGGGACATAAATCTCCCAGGCCTACCGGCTGACCAGCCAGAGGCTCAGTGTGGAAGTCTTTTACAAGGCCTGTTCCACAGCCTGCAGTTTCAGACATAAAATGAAGATGAGGACACTCCTTATGCTGAGAAACCATACTGTAACTTTATAACTGCTTCCAAAGACATTACTCATTTTTATCCTGGGAATATATGAGTGATCTCACCTGACATTATCAAAGGCATTGCATAAATAGTGGCGACAAATGAGGCTAACTTCATCCCTACCACTGTGTCATGCTTCCCAATGAATAAGGGATACGTGATCAATGCATCTTTTAAAAGAGGTGTGTTGTAAATAATCACATTCACCCCTCTGCCGCATCCTCCCTCTCTTCTGAGCATGTGAGCTGTAGCATTCATAACAAGAGGGAAGTCCTAGCACAAGAGATGGAAGAAAGGAAGAAGGGTTCTTCTCCCTCTCTCCTCCTTTATCTCCCCCCGCCCCACTTCTTCACCCACTATTGCCAGGTAGGGAGCAAGGGTTTTAGAGCTGCCCAAGTGTCTGTGACTTGCTTCAACTTGGCTTTGCACTGAAAATTATTCTCAAAGATACTGACTTGAGGAATATTTATATCACTATGTTTTTGCTCTTTTTGATCAAAGTTACCCTTCCCAGGAGTCTAAATTATATCATCTGTCTACTGCATGTATTGGAAACCAAATTATCATTCACACACTATTCAGCCATGTAATTTATATATCACTGCAAACTAGAGTGTCTGGCTTTGAAATGTTAGGTATAAAGTAAACTCAAACAATTTCTTTAAACAACTAAAATGTTTCTGATTCAATTCAATGAAGATAAATATATCTGAATGTTTATTTATGCCAAATCATCTTCACTTATATCTGATATTAGATATTAATGACTGCACTAATAATGACTTCATAGAAATTCTCTTTCAGCTACATAAAACAAGGCTTTATTAAATAAAGGCTTTTTACTGCCAAACTTACAAATAACTTCAACATATTTGAATTAAATAAAATGTAAAGAAATTTCAGACCTCATTTAAAAAGTTATAGATATTAGAGTTTCCTCTTATTGGATAAATTCTTGTTCTGTTTTACAGTGAAAAAAGAAAATGTGATACATATACACAATGGAATTCTATGCCTCTATCAGAAAGAATGACATTGCTCTATTCGTAATGAAGTGGAAGGACTTTCAAAAAAATCATACTAAGTAAAGTGAGCTAGATCCAAGAAACATGGACTCTATGGTTTCCCTTATTGGGAATAATTAGTACATGTCTAGGATAGTCCTAGCAGAAAAGCACAATAGCTCAATAGCTATGCCCATATGAGCACATAAGATGATGCTAAGTGAACTGAACTCCAAGTTATGGAAACAAGTGGTATATCATTGTTGTTATTATTTTCAACATGTCAGGTGAAGCCATGCCTTTTTTTCCCATATTTCTTTCCCGTGGTTTTACCCCTGATATCACTGTAACTGATTTTAGTTCCCTGGATATTGTATATACATGGATTGGAACTAGGGAAGGGAAAGGGTATACCAAAATTGAGAGACAAAAGATAAAAAGACAAACCAATGCAACAGCAATACTTGCAAAACTATATGGTGTGAACCAACTCAGGAGGAGAGGTAAATGGGGAGGGGGGAGGCAGGGGAAAAATGATGGAAGAGGTAACAAGTTGGATAAGAAATGTATTCACTGCCTTACACATGAAAATATAACCCCTCTGTACTTCACTTTGACAATAAAGAAATTTTAAAAAGATAATTTGTGACTTTTTCCTCTAAGAACCAAATTTAAATTGATGACATTTCTTGCAGTTAATCTATATGATCTGTGTATAAAGACAAATGTGGATACATTTGACCAAGAGTTACAGTTAGAATGCATTGTGAAAGCCTTCCGCTCTTAACAGATATAACCAGATTTTTAAAAAAATCTGTGACTATATCCTCTCTATACATTGGAAGGAGTAGATATTTTTGAATAAAATATGGCTTAATATGGGGCTTATAATGATGATCAAGAAAGCAATATTACCTTCACTACAGCAAATATGGCTGTTTTAAATTCAGATTAAAATGATGAAGCATAAGTACATGTGCTAGTGGCTCACACTTATGATAATCTGATCTATGCGGGAAGCTGAGGTGGGAGAGACCACGGTTCAAGGCCAGACTTCTTCAACAGAAGAGGCTGACATAGTGCCATCTGCTATCATCCCAGCTACAGCAGGAAAGATAAGACCTTTGGGAGACCTTTCTTTCACTTCTAGCACTGTAGTGCCCTCTGTTGGCAGTGCAGGTGGTTAAAAGTGAGATTCCACCTCAAAATAACCTAGGCAAAAATGACTGGAGTCATGGCTCAGTGTCAGAGCACCCACCTAGCAAAAATAAGGTCCTGGGTTCAAAGACTACAACTACCAAAGAGGAAAAAAGATACAGTAGCACTCAAACAGCATATTTTCTATTAATTTTCTTTAAGGTTTTGTATCGAGCTCTACCCAAACAAGCTTGGGAAAAACCTAACACTTAGATTTTTAAGATCTTAATTCTAAGTTGATCTTTTAAAAATCCTGATTATAAAAGATTCATTACTTCTCAAATTTGCAATTTTCATCACTTTCCTAAGCTTTATCAGATAAAGTGTCTCTGCAGCAGACCTAGTTGAAAACAAATGAGTTCAGAGTTATATTTGTTATTGCTTTCATACCTCTTTTAGCTGCCAGAATGTTCTATAAACGGTCACTGATAACCAGTTTAGGGGGATTGCCTCATTAAACAGTGCATAAATCACCACTGATTGAGCTAAGCAATTTCACCTCTGAATTCAAGATAGTGTAGATACACATACGCATAAACAAATTACATTCTGTGGAATTTAAGAACGGAGTTTGATAGCATGCTGATATAACAAGGTTACTCTTTGAAGTGGGTTTTGGTTTAATTTCCATATTAGCATTGCGATGTTTCCGAGTATTTTTCATATCTAAAAAACGCCATAAGAAGCCATATTTTATAGATAGTCAAGTGATTGAGCAGGTGAGAATGGTCTATTTGTATTAGCTTTAATACTTCAGTTGAAGGGTGAGTAAATGCATTCTTGCTTTTGTATCATCAAGCATAACTTTGACCTAGTAAAGAAAAATTGTCTCCTTGCCCTTTCACCCAGGAACTAGTTCTGCCTCACCTTGAGAACAAGTAACAGTGACAGCAAAGAATAATCAAGCTAGATCTTGGAAAAATAAATCACAACAACAGGACGAAAGTGACTACCTCATGTTTTCCTGTACCACAACTACTGCATGTATCTGCTGCAGACATGGCAATAAAATAAGGAATAAACAACAAATTAGTAAATGAGATAAAAGCATGAAAAAATCATATCACAAAAGCTCTCTCTTTTTTCGTGATTTGTGTTCAAGAAATGCATCACTAAAAATGCTCTCACCAAAAGCTTATCATTCCTACTGGTGTGGTAATTTCTCTCATGGAAGGAAGAGTGACCTTCAATAAGCAACAACAAAAACAGTCATATTTTTTATGACTATTCAGAATAAGAGCTTGAATTCTGAATACTAGTTCACAGGAGAAATGAGACTGAGGCATGAACTTGATAAGAAAAAGGAAATTGGTATGGAGGAATTCTGAATGTTATTCTGGCCGCTTCAGAGTACAGATATATAGGACTCTGGAGGCTGCTGGAAGGAATGGCTGGAGGCTGGAGAACAAACGAGAGGAAAGAAATCAATTTTTCCTACTACCTCTGCCCTGTGTTATCTAGGACAAAACAGGGGATACTAGACCTAGGCCCAAAATTCAAGTTGTTGAATTTCTTGAGGATAATGCCCTGCTCAGGTAATGAGGTGACGTGTGACACAGCCAGTTGTCTATTCACTTCTCTTCAAGCCTCATGTTCATTAATTACAATGGAAGAATGTTCTTCCTCCTGGAGCTTTTCTTCCCAAGAGTCTAGCAGATGAAATTCTAGCCAGAGAAGTTACTTGGCATGAGAGCCGCTAATGAAAGTAGCCCAGAGCAGTTCTACAATGCCTGAAACTCCTACTCTGTCTTTACCAAATTCTGTACCAGCTGGAATACACAACATCCACAGGAGAGCTTAAGCTCAAACAACAAAATAGGGGACACAGGGCAAGGACAGCTATCTCAAGAGAACAGAGACAAATTGAGCAAAGCATATCACACTACTAAAATGGATAGAGTAGGAAGTTAGGATAAGCATGATTAATATACTGCCAGTAACAATGAAAGATAGTAGCAAAATGAAATATGAAAAGAAATTACTAACAAAAAACAAAGATGAAATGTAGTACAAAATTAATAGATTTAAGGAAAATACAGGTAGTTCTTAATTTAAGAGGCATTGAAATATTCTTCACACATACCATAAAACAGATGACTAGAATAAAGCAAACAACAGATCCGATAGATAACAGGAAAGATACAGTGTAAGAACTTCACCATTTGGAAGATAAGATCAGAGAACATTCCCAGAAAATAAATGCTTCCAGAATGCTGAACAAGGGATAGAAAACCTAGGAGAAAAACCAAATAATAAGAATAGAAGTAGGAAGCTCAAATTCTGGGCCAAAGAAAAAGAGAAAAAAAAGAGTAAAAACAATAGTTTCAACATTTCAAAAGTTAAAATAAATTCAGTTATTCGTGATGTATGTCTGTAAACACTCAGAATTGAAAATTTATAGCCATCCTGGGTTACACAGCAAGACATTGTCTCAAAAAAGCAATAAATTAATTGACTAATTAATAAAAATTTTTGAAGTCGGAGATTAAAGTCCTTAAGTACAAATTGAAACACACCAAAAGCAAGTAGAAGAGGATGTTGTAGGATGATTAACTTCTTGCTAAAGATTTTTAGTGGGAAAAAAGGACCAAAAGAGAAAAACAATTATCTTAACTAAAATAAAAAGTTTAAATTGTGAAAATGAGGCATGAGAAGTAGACTAGACAAAAGAAACCCTACAGTAGAGCAGAGAAAAGACAAATGACTTCAAAGAGTTTAAGATCAAAAAGAAAGAGAGCAGGGTTTGGTGGTATTCTCCTTTAATCTCAGCAATCAGGAGGCTCAGGCAAGAGCATCAGACTGGGCTACACAGACCAGCCTGGGCTATATAGGAATAATCTGTTCACCCCAAAAAAGAAAGAAACACACACACACACACACACACACACACACACACACACACACACAATCATGAATGCATGTCAAACTAATGGTGAACACTGTATGTTATATACTGTAAATGTGTATTTGAGCTGTACAGTGGAAAAAAAAGAAAAAGATTTTTAAGCATATTAAAGCAAAAAATATAGGAAGGAGTTTGCTTGTATCTTTCACTTGATGTGGGATACTATGCCTGCCCTTTTAAATTGGATCTCTGGTTGTCTCTTCTCTAATGCCGTTGACCCTTGACAGAATTACACCATCAACTTTCATGGTTCTCTGTCTTACAGATGGCCAATCATGGAGACATTCAACCTCTAGAACCTCATAAGTGAATCGTCTTATCAGTAAAGGCTCCTTGTGTACATAAAACAATATCTCTCTATATATGTATAATATATACAGTATACTGATTCTATTTCTCCAGAAACCCAGATTAATATACTATTCTAATATCTTTATGAAAAAATAAGCATTTATAAACTATCCTAATCTTGTATTAAACAGTAGAGAAGCAGAGCTTACATTGCCAAGTATTAAGACACAATGGATAATTGATAACTTGAACAGAAAGCAGAACTAAAGGCAGCTTCACTTACATATAGGAACTTACATTTATCACATAATAAAAGTAATATCATATTCATGATGAGGTTTTAGCCAGGCTGTTGAGAGCATTGGTTGACTGCATAGTCAAAGAATAGGTCAAAGGTGAGCACTTTTTGAGTTTTAAGTGTGAGAGAAGGCAAAGGAGAAGTTTATCTACATGATTTACAGATTAAGAATGGATTTTGGAAACTAATCCCAAAAGCACAGCCCAGAAAGAACAATTACTTTAATTAACTAATTGAAGAATTTTGACCAACAAAGGGCACTGTAGATCAAATCAACAGATAGACAAGTTGAGTTATTTGTAAGTATGCTATGGCTTTCATTGCTACCTTGAAAAGAGAATGGAGGTCATATAGAAGGTCAAGGTTGGTCCAATGTGGAGCTATGGAAACTAATGGGAGAATGATTGCTGCAGGCATTCTGGAAAGCAAGCTATTATCATTTAATTCTATCATATTTTATGACCCAGCAATTCGATTGCAGGCTCTATATTCTCTAGAAAAAAATTATATAGTTCATAAATGGTCATATACAATGATTTTTATATTTGAAGAATTGCCTTAGCCAAAAATTAGAACATTCAGGCTATAATTCAGAGTGATAGTAAAACTCTCACTGGAGAATATATTACAAAATGCTGTAAACCAGTAAACGATAACAAAGAAGATGCTCAAATAACAGCACATTTGTTCATTGCTAAAAATATAAAACACTGCACATAAAATATTTAAAAAGAAGAGATTTCCAATAAAATTTACAAAAACTAAAAATGTGTAAACAGCCAGGTGCTAGTGGCTCATACCTTCTAATCCTAGCTACTCTGGATGCTAAGATCTGAGGATCACAGTTCAAAGCCAATCCAGGCTAAAAATTCCCCTTTAGACTGGTACCTTCAATTAACGACTCAAAAACCAGAAGTGGAGCTGTGGCTCAAAGTAGTAGAGTAATAGCTTTGAGCAAAAAAGTTCCGGGAGTGCTCAGGCTTTGAGTTTAAACCCCAACTTGGGCAATAGCAGACAAACAACTCCAAAGAAAATTCATCTCTTTCGAAAATATGAACTGTATACACATACAAACCAACATTATAATGGTGGATTTTGAGGACAAGAAGAATTAAATTCAGGATACAAATAAAATGAGTTAAAGAAGTGGAGAACACAGGGAACGGAATCTGGCACAGAAAGACATATAATTTATAAGACTAGAGATTTTGATTTGCACTCAATTATTGGTTGATGTTCATACTGTTCATCTCCTTGTACCTGAGTTCTAATTATTAGATTGAACTATATTGTCTGCCAACCGACCAAATATCAGCATTTTCTTATCATTTAGCCTAATAGAAAGCAAAAAGTGGGATTACTGTTCTAGAGGAAAAGGGAAAGTCTACTCTAAACACTTGTTGGAGATAATATAAAAGATCCCAGATTGGATTCCATTTTTCAAGATTAATGGAAAACTTCAGGTGTTCACACAAATGAGCTAGATGATTGTTTTTAAGATTATAAAAAATCTTTAAGAATTTAGGTCATCAATACAATTTCCTTAAGATATGATCTGTCTACTTTATTAGGTTATAAAACACCTACATCCATGATCCTGCCAAGAGTCTTTTAGCTGACAATGCTTAAATGAGTCATCCACTTTTATTTTTTTTTTATTAATGGAATTGTTTCCAGAGTCCAAAATGCAATTCATGTAAAAATTCAAAGAATTCAAATTCAGATATCTTTAAATCTCTTAAAACCATGCAGGCCACTGTACATTGTGTTTCTTACCATTTTTCTCGGTGCCTGTTAAATGATTTCTCTAAAATCAAAACTTCCTAAATTCGGCCCTATGTGTTGTCATGAGAATTTAATCCTCACCTAAGTTAACCTGAGTTTACAACTAAACTTTTCTGAGCTATTATTAAGCTGTTCCCTGAAAACTTCATCATTTTCCTTTATGCCAGACCATGATATAAGAGGCACACTCCAGAGCTTTATTTTTCACTCAGCAAATATTCCATATTGACTGGTGTAATGAAATAGGCATTATGCTTTCTAAGGATGAAGCAAAAAGCATAAGGGAGAATTATGTTTTCATTTGTTTCATTGATTATATTTTTCTTATATAAATGGAAAATCAGAAGGAGAAAAAAAAACATAGTACAGCCAGGAACTCTCTAATAGGTCAAAGGATTGAACTAAAATGATGGGGGAGGGGGGATCCAGTCTTTGTGATCCAGAGTGTACCAAGCTATTTCCATTTCATTTTTGAACCTGCACTTATTAAATGAAAATTTCTGCTTGCTGCAATAAAAAGATGTAATCTTTGTTCAAAGGGATTTGATAAGCAGAAAGGTCAGAAAATGGCAGCCCTAATCACTTTGCTTATCTCGGGCGTACTTTATGTGAAAGAATGGGGTCTTTACCTTGACAGTGAAGCGCTTTTTCTTTGGTGGACTCCACACGGTGCCAGTTGAATGAATAAAAGCACGCAAAGGGGTTAAGGACGTTACTAATACATAGGCTTTGAGAATCACAGATAGTTCCTCAGCTCTAAAGATTATTTCCTTTGGAGCAAGCTTTCTTGTTTGGTTGCTAAAAGAAAAAAAACAGCATAGTTAGTCTTCCATAATTTGGGACGGATACACCCTGTATAAACTACCTAAAAGCTTTGTAAATCCCTTTTATCCTTTATTGGATGGACCCCAGCCCTCAGTGTGTGGATTTCCTTGAACAATTTCTACAAATTATTAGTGCCACCACTAGGGGGTGGACAGGGACAAGAGGAAGAGATCAGAAGTATTGTGGAAGGAAAAAGAAGGAAAGTAGTATGCAGAATGAGGTTTAGCCATTTTTAAAAGTCAAATACTCACACTATTCATAAACTTTGATGGATGGTTCTGTTGCAACAGAAGTGATATAAATTACAGTTTGGGAACAGTGAAATTATTTCTGAAATTTCCTCTTCCCTACATGCCTAACTCTGCACAGTATTTTCCTCTCCAGAAAAGATGTTAAGATTTATATTAGTGCCCAGGCTTCCAAGAATATGCAAAAATACCCCTTCCAATTGTTCAAGGCTATAGAATGTCCCTCACTCATGTAAATAAAATGAAATCTTAAAATAATTTACTCTGGGAAAGACAGATAATTGTAGTGAATTGTATTGTAGTGAATTGTATTGTAGTGAAACAAAATAGACCTTCATCATACATGATTCCAAAACCGACACAGAGTTGTTTTTCTATGGCATGTTTCTATGTGCAAATTATATATACAATCAAAATATAATAAAAACACATTTATGTCAATACATAATATTTATGTCAAAAAATATAACAACTCCAACCAAAGTAATTTGATTAATGGCAAAGATTGCTGTATTTTAACTTTTGAAGTCTACATAAGCACAAACTGAATCTGACTTTTCACATACTATTAACTTCTGAAATACTAGTTAATAACTATAAAATCAGGCGAAGAAAATTCATTTGTCTTAGATATGAACATTAAAAGCTCTAATTTTGCCCTATATTTTATCTACATCAAAAATCACTTTCCTGGTGGTATATTGGATAGCTTCGGGCTTTGAAGATTCATTCTTAGATGCTGGGAGCAATAAAACAAAATTAATAGTTAGAAAAAAATTACATTCATCCACATTCATAGACTAAGGCAATGCCAGGTGAGGATAAAGTAGAAGTTAAAACTTTATAGTCTTACATTGTCAAGCTTTTAGATTCGATTTATGTTAATGTAACTTACTAGATAAGAGTCTAATTTACCCAAATGTTTATTCTATAGCAGAAGAAATTGAAATTAGTCTAGAATAAAGGGAGTGATAATATTCTTTATTAAGGAGGAATACTGAAATTTTAAGTAGCTAAGTTCAAGCGTGTACCCCCACCACAATCTCCCAGATCTGCTTTGTACTTTTTTTTCTAGTCTCCTGAAATGCATATCAGATAGAATGATACCAGCGAGATAGAACAGTTCTAAATGAACGGCTTACAGCTGCTCACGCTGCCAGTCCCATGGTGTCCAAATGTGTGGCTTCAGTGATTTCAATACGTGACGGGAAGTATTTGGCTGTAATTGCACTCGAGGATTTGCACACACAGAGGGATTCAAAAGAAGTCTCAGTTCTTTAAAAAAAAAAAAAAAGAAGAAGAAGAAAGTGAGTTTAGTTATGTGGGAAATTGACTGCAATTTTCCCCTCCAGGTTGGATTTAAGCATGGATTCATGTTCAGAGGAGCTTTGTCTTGTAGTGTGTTCTTTACCACAATCTAGGAAAACAATTGTGGTAACTGATTGTCAATGTTCTTGCTCAGAAGGAGGGGTAGATTTGATGCTGATATCCATCCATTGCCAACTTGACCTATCATTCACACAATTAAGGAGATACACTATCAATTAAAGGGAAAGTGGCCAGGATACTAACTCTTGTTTATGACTTAAATACTACATGAAAAATTAGACTGATGTCCTGACAATTGTTTGTTGTGCCTCATTACCTTGGTACCTTATCATAAGTCGTTATCAACTTAAGAACAGTTACACTGATAGATTAAAAAGCAAAAGTATGGCAAATACTTGTTTAGAAATGTTTTATAAAAGTCCATGTAAAAGGGGCTGGGAATATGGCTTAGCACATGAAGCTCTCAGTTCGATTCCCCAGCACCACATATATGGAAAACGGCCAGAAGGGGCGCTGTGGCTCAGGTGGCAAAGTGCTAGCCTTGAGCGGGAAGAAGCCAGGGACAGTGCTCAGGCCCTGAGTCCAAGGCCCAGGACTGGCCAAAAAAAAAAAAAGTCCAAGTAAAAAGAAAAAAAACTTCTTATTCACTACTACCTAGTAACACACCCTACAAAAAACCAAAAGTTATGTAATCAACGTTTAAAATGCAACTCATCTCGGGCTGGGGATATAGCCTAGTGGCAAGAGTGCCTGCCTCTGATACACGAGGCCCTAGGTTCGATTCCCCAGCACCACATATACAGAAAACGGCCAGAAGCGGCGCTGTGGCTCAAGTGGCAGAGTGCTAGCCTTGAGCAAAAAGAAGCCAGGGACAGTGCTCAGGCCCTGAGTCCAAGGCCCAGGACTGGCAAAAAAAAAAAAAAAATAATAATAATAATAATAAAATGCAACTCATCTCAATACATCAGATACATCTGCTTTTAAAAATACATAAATTGACATAATTGACATAAATTCTTATGTATTCACACAAACCTTGGTGTTTCTGTTTTTAAGATTATCCAAAAGAGACATCATAATCACATTTGTTTGACTTATTTTCCTTCTAATCCATCCAAGAGTTCTCTCACACTACTGAATATAGAACTAGCACATACACACTTTGAAGACATTTACTTTACTCTCTTTTGTTATGTATCTAGATTCTTTTTGTAAGATTTCTTTTCCAGGGGCTGGGAATATGGCTTAGTGGTAGAGTGCTCACCTTGCATGCATGAAGCCCTGGGTTCGATTCCTCAGTACCACATAAACAGAAAAGGCCAGAAGTAGAGCTGTGGCTCAAGTGGTAGAGTGCTAGCCTTGAGCAAAAAAGAAGCCAGGTACAGTGCTCAGGCCCTGAGTCCAAGCCCAAGGACTGGCAAAACAAATAATAATTAAAAAAAGGCTTTTCTTTCCCAACTTCAGAGACACTGTAATGAACACTCTTACAAGTCTATTTTGACGTTCTTCATTACAAATTTATCTTCTCAACATGTATAATTTATCGATGAGGTTGATCATTGTAAATGTGTTAGTCATTATCAAACTGCCTTCTAAAATGATTGCTCTGAATTCTACTCTCTCCAAGAGAATATAAGAGTTGTTATTTTTTTTTATTTCCAGGTAATAGTGGCTTATTTTTAAATCAATTTATCTAACTCACTAAATGGAGTGAAGTCTTTAAATTATTTCTCCTCTTATGTACATTTCATCAATACTAACATTATCTGGGCTGAGAATATGGCCTAGTGGCAAGAGTGCTTGCCTCCTACACATGAAGCTCTCAGTTCGATTCCCCAGCACCACATATATGGAAAACGGCCAGAAGGGGTGCTGTGGCTCAGGTGGCAGAGTGCTAGCCTTGAGCAAAAAGAAGCCAGGGACAGTGCTCAGGCCCTGAGTCCAAGGCCCAGAACTGGCCAAAAAAAAAAAAAAAAAAGAAAATCGAGAGATAAAGGATAAAAAGGACAAAACCATTTAGTGTAAACCAACTGAACAACTCATGGGGGGAGAGGAAAGGGGGAGGGGGGGAATGAGGGAGGAGGTAACAAATAGTACAAGAAATGTACCCACTGCCTTATGTATGAAACTGTAACCCCTCTGTACATCACTCTGACAATAAATAATTATTTAAAAAATACTAACATTATCTAATTTTATTTTTTTTAATTTTTATTGTCAAACTGATGTACAGAGAGGTTACAGTTTCATACATTAGGCATTGGATACATTTCTTGTACTGTTTGTTACCTCCTCCCTCATTCCCCCCCCCCCCCGTTCCCTTTCCCCCCATGAGTTGTTCAGTTCATTTACACCAAACAGTTTTGCAAGTATTGCTTTTGTAGTCATTTGTCTTTTTTATCCTGTGTCTCTCGATTTTGGTATTCCCTATCAGTAACATTATCTAATTTTAAACACTTCACCCTTTTAAGTAAAAGTTATCAGAAGTCTAGCTGTTTGATGCACTCCCGTCTCATTATTTAGCCGAATGTGATCTTGCTCAAAACTCAATAATCTATTTGTAAGACTTATCTGTTAATAAAGATCTAATGCATCATATTAAAGGAAATATTCAAATTGCTTTGTGTTTTGGAGATGGCAAATGAAGAGATATTACAGTATGTTTTTTTTTTCTCCATGAAAATCAGAACTATTAGAAAGTTAAAATGGTGAGCAAGAGTATAGCTCAGTGGTAGAGAAATGCTTAACATGATTAAAACCTGGGCTTTTATCCTTATCATCAAAGGTAAAATGGTGAGATGTCACTAAAATTCCTCAAAGCTACAGAAAGAAAATATAAATGTTCTTAATTTAAAAGAAGACTTATTTTTAGATATTTTATTAGGAAAATTTGTGTTTTATCAAAGAGCTTAGTTGTAGCTTTCTTTGGAAAAACATGAGAACTGTATAATTTACTCTAATATTCCTTTCATCTTGCCACCAGGAAGCACAGAATCAACTTGAAGCCCAAGTAAAGCTGATTTTAAAGCAGATGGACAAAACTGTGTTCACTATGCTAGTGTCTCAAAGCTGGTAAGAGAGTAGCCAAAAATAAATATCAAAGGGATAAACAATTTTACATCATGTTTGTCTGGTTAAGCTCAAGTGGAGAAGCGTGTTGCATAAATTTGAAAGAGTCTAGTGAAGAAAATGTCAAGATTTCTACCTCAATCCCTGCAACTGATTGAACCACAGGAATAAGTATTGCTTAAGTAAACTTTCTCCTTACTTATTTACACATTACCATTACACATTAGAGTTTATTGATAAACTCTAGGCTTCCTATTGTATTATTTGAAGCTGGAGGAGGCTGGATGATAATTATTTTTGTGATGCTTAGAACAATAAGTAACAAAAAATTAGAAACACTTTTTCACTAGTTATTTTGTGACATCTAAAACAATCCCCATTTCTCTGCATTAGAAATAAGCACTCTTTATGTCTAGCAAAGCTGTAGCTACCTTTTATGAATCATATATAATTAATTGTAGAAACCACTAATGTCCTCGTTCCATTTCACAGGGCTAAAGTTTTGTTTAGAGACATCTTATTCTTACATCTTTCATTTGGCATATGAATCTATCTAAGACTTGCTAAATAGACCAGTCAAGGCCATTTGTTTTATATGCCATTCTTCTTTCCTCAACTCCTTTTAGCATACTCAAAAAAGGCTAGAGATCTACAAATTGTGCTGAATGCAGCTTCTGGGTTTGGAAGGAATTTTGGAGGTGAGACTTTATGACACATAGCATTCCAAACAGACATTGACACATCATTGTTCAAGTGTGCAGAAAGCAATGAAGTATTACCCCACAATATGTAGACTGGGTGTAAAATAGATTCAGAAGTGAAATACCATATAGTGGATAGTGTTGTACTTTTATTTACTGACTTCTTTTGGAGAGGCTGAAACTTCTTTTGGAGAGCCTGGTTGTCTAGGGTGAAAATGAACTATTTGTTGGAGATGCATGGAAACCTCTTTTCTCATGGGTTGTACTATCTGGTTGACTGTACTGAGTGACTGATGACTGGGATGAAGTTATGTGAAGAGAAAGACTGAATCAAAACTAAAACATCTAGCATTCATTTTTATTCTTTCTAGTAAACACCTACTCTGCTTGTGACATTTGTTATGGAATCTTCTAGATTCCAGAGTGTGATTCCCATGAATCTTCTGAACTTTCCCCCTTAATAAACACAATCCTGACACAGTAGGTTTTCAGAAAACGTTTGTTCTAGCAGGGGACCAGTCAATCTGTGGTTAGAGACCAAAATATTATTCTAATGAATTAAAAATACTTTCTTTTGTTATTTATTATTCCTGTTTTATGTGGCATGTAATTGTATATACCACAGGCAAAGACTAAGCACAGGCAAACACTTGTACTAGCAAAGATTAGCTGTCAAATTTATATTGTATTTGATTTAATGTTTTGCCCCACAGCTAATAATTAATATGGAAGTAATAGCGCAAGTCTAATTATGTTTCAGAAATGCCTTAATATTGTCTTGCATTTCATATTAAGAAACTAAACTTAGCAAGTATTTTCTTATTTTAAAATTTCTAGTGAGGATAAAAGGCTGTAATTAACAATTAACAATTTTACTTTTGAGATTAGAAGTGTAAATATGCTGTTTATAAGAATATTAATTGTTATTCCTGCCTGAGGATGTTTACTAGTCATAATAATTAGCCTGAAGACTGAAGCTATACAAACATAACCTCAGAATTTACATGCATAGAAAATGTCCCTTAGCATACATATGTACAAACTGAAGTCATAGCCAGAATTAACTGTCCTAGAATTGGAAGAGACCACTAAACAGAAACTATGCTATAGGTAGAGGAACATAGGTTCTTCCATCAAGGAAGGACTCAGGGAAGAAATACCCCACTGTTTCCTCCTCCTGAGACTGCTTTCATAACACAGTCAGACGATCAGGAAATGATGCAGATGCAGCCTGTGGAAGACAGCTTCTTAGAGAAGGATCTAGAGTGAATTCAGGGGGGAGAAATACCACATTGCAGTGGTTCAAAAAAACCAATCCTGTCCATATCACACCCATTTCCCACATTTGAGATGTAGGTTTACACTGTACAACTCTGGTAAAACTTTCAACATGGGGCTTGTTCATTTTTTACATTTTTATTGCTTTTGTTGTTGTTGTTCTCTATGATCAATGCCTGTATCAGTGATTATTTTGGTAGGAACAAATTGAAGTTTAAAGTATAGCTAAAATGTTCTTCCTTTTTCATGTATTCAGCATGAAGTTGTCATCACAATTCACTATCTGATCAAAGAGAATCTACTAAATCTTTATGTGATGCTTGAACATCTAGTATTGGAAATGAGTCTCTAAGAACAAAACAGGAACCACGTATGATAAGAAAAAAAATGTAGACTAAATGTAAGGCTGTATTTTCACTTACAAGTAAACTGCAAAGACATGCATTCTGTTTTTAGTGACTTTCTTCTGATTTAGTATTGCAGTTCCAAGAAACCTGTTCACTTTCAGTTTGTTTTCATTTATGTAAAGAAATTCTATATTAGAGTCTAATTCTGTCTTGTGTTATGGCTGGAGTATGTCTGAGGTTAACCGAGTTAGTGAAATACTTGAATCTTATCCTCTATTTTTGTTCCATAAAAAAGACAATTTTGGAAACTACATGAGTTATAATAGAATTCACTGTTGATCAACAGATTTAAAATACACAGACAAAACTTCCTAGTTTGGTTCTATATTTGAGCTTAAAAATACCATTTGTGAAATCTGTATATATCAATGTTTTAAGACATTTTTTGCTTGTACTTGAGAAAAACAGCATTGTCCAGGCTATCTTTGATAAAATGCATAGATCAGTCACATAAAGATATATACACTAGCAAACAATTCCAGCATAATTGAGGGAGCTAGTAATCTCTCAAGATCTGAAATTAATTGACACTTGGATGTAATGTACTAATGTATACTATCTGTCAATAAAACTATGCAGAGAGTACAACTTTATCCTTATGGTTCCAGAATACTTTTCATGTACTATTATCACATAGAAGATGCATTAATGGGCTGGGGATATGGCCTAGTGGCAAGAGTGCTTGCCTCATATACATGAGGCCCTGGGTTCGATTCCCCAGCACCACATATACAGAAAATGGCCAGAAGTGGCGCTGTGGCTCAAGTGGCAGAGTGCTAGCCTTGAGCAAAATTGAAGCCAGGGACAGTGCTCAGGCCCTGAGTTCACGGCCTGGGGCTGGCCAAAAAAAAAAAAAAAAAAAAGAAGAAGATGCATTAAACCACACATACAAATAGCATAGTACTTAAATCTTGTAATCATTCTGAGGAAAAACAATAATATGAATTTTATTCTAGGAAATGGGAGGCAGACTACATCCTGATATAAATGGAGACATAATTTGACCTACAGAAACGACCAGATCAAAAACATAGTGATATGTTCTAAAGGGAAAGTCATTGTATAAAATTTACACCAATGAGCCAACCCATCCATCGCATGCTTACTGAGAGCTCAGTAAATGTAAGCCATAATGCTCTCCTTTCTCGTCTTTTTCAGTGGAAGTGTTAAAGCCATACAATTCTATGAAAACAACTTTCCCCATAGACTGCTCTGTTTTGACGACAAAAACATGAGAATCTTAAATTCTGCTCATTTTCCTAATAAAAACTATGACTAGACAAGTATTTCAACTTTCTTACTGTGTGATTTCACAGTGATGACCAAACAGCATGAAAGATTGTTTTATTGCTTTTTGGAATTTTAATTTTCCTTTGATATTATTCTTCACAAATTTCCCATAGGAAAAGAAATTTTTAAAAAGAAATAATGTTGACTACTTCAGAGAGGCCCAGGATGACTAATTTGATACAAATTAATGAGCAGCATTAATCACAATTTGAAACCCAACTTCCAAGAAATATTAATACATAGAATGCAATAAATATGACAATAACATAGCTGCCTAAGCCAACCCACTGTGAAGATAAGTTAATCACATTATTTATACTAAACTTTTTTCTCTCATGAACAAATTTTGGAATAAACCATGAAAAATTGATATAATTTAGATCAGAATAATGAATGACTTTTTAAAATTCCTAACAATGATTCTAAATTCTAAGTATATTGTAGTGAATCCTAATATAAACATAAGACAGGAACACTGAAGGTGCTATTTAAATGAAGTCATGCATTAATATATTTTTCTTTAGCCAAGCACCAGTGGCTCATACTGTTGCATTAGCTACTGAGGAGATTGAGATCTGAGGATTAAAGTTTGAAGCACTCCATGCAGAAAAAACTAGGGGACTCCACTTCCAAAATAAACAGCAAAGAAGTAGAGCAAGAAGTGTGGCTCAAGTGGTACAGAACCAGCCCTATGTAAGTAGACTAAACAAATGCAAGACCTTGAATTCAAATCCCAGCACTGACAAAACAAACCAAACAAGCAAATATATCTCTTCTTTAGTAGCAACTTTGTAGAGCATTCCAACCTATAATTTTTACACCCTATGTTGGGATAGTAGAATGCATACCATGTTCCTGTCAGTTTCTTCTCTACTTCTACATTATTTACAGGTAAATGTACTATATTTAAACGATATATTTATTTAAAACATCAGGATCTTCCTCATGTGCCTAGGGTCAGATAAGCATACATGTGATCTAGAGACTATAGCTAGTTGCCAAAATAAAGTCTAATGAGAGGCAGAGGCTTCAGTACCAAAAATAGACCAGGAACATGGAACTATGTCAGGAAAGATTTTTGATTGGGACATTGAGCAAACGTAAGTCTGAGAAGCATGGTGGCTCAAGGGTCCACATCTGACAAGTTATAAGGACACCAAGATATGAGTCACAAGTCAGGCTCCCCCTGACAACAACTTCACAAACTGAGCCTCACTCTGCAACCTTAGCTAGTTAAACACATCATTAGCCAAGGACATCTGACCTCTTTTATGTCTTGTGAATGCCTAAAGAATTAACTGAGTTAATTGAAGCAAAAGAGGAGGGAGGTTGTATCTAAAGGGCTAAATAATTGCTGTCCCTAAAAATGTTAATTAAGTAATTAAATTTTGAATTATTTCTTCCTATCCTTGTCTGTAGTTCAACCTCTAAAGTTAACCTGTTTCATTTCTGGATGGATTTTAGCCAGGACATGAAACTCAAATGCCTATTTCTTGTAATGATATTCTTCTAATGTTACTAGACATCTCTCATCTCTATTAGTTTTACCAGGTTGCTTTCAACCTACATACGCCAAATGTGTGTATATAGATACATAGAAATTTATTTATTGTTTCCCAGAGATGTTACCCAGGCTTTTGCAATCAGCACATCCTCTCAATGAATCTGACTTGTTCCTGTATAGCAATTTTAGACAAGCTGCTACTTACATTCCTTGAAATAGGTGGATGATGGGATGATGGATGAAGTCATTCATATCCTGTCATTTACTGGGGTCAAATATGGTAGATATCTTGGGGAAAATCTTGGGGCACCTAATAACATCTCAGTCATTTTAATAAGTTGGTACTATGTAGCCATTGCTTTAAAGGTGTGGTGAACTCCAGAATTACTCAGGTTCCAAGTCATGAGTAATGATTCAAACTCTTATTTTTGCTGTGTAGACTTATCAAATAGATACAGGATTTATAAGCTTGATTTATTAGGAGTGCTAGTAACAATTTAAAAAAAACTGAACAACAGCTTTTACTTTCTCACTCCTCTGCTTAAGAAAGAAGGGTACACATATATTTGGAAACCAAAGCTTCATTGTGTGTAGGGTAGTAATAAAAAATAATAATAGCTTGAATAATCTAAGTGAGTTGGAGAGAAAAGAATGGACAAATAGTCCAATGAAGAGTGGGATGGGAAAGGTAGTACTGGAGCTTAGAAAAGGACATTTATAGAAAGTAGAATTTCACCTGTAATCCTAGCCACGTAGGAGGCTGAGATCTGAGGATCATGGTTCAAAGCCAGCCTGAGCAGGAAAGTCCATGAGACTCATATCTCCAGTTAACCACCAGAAAACTGGAACTGGATTTGTGGCTCAAAGTGTCAAGCACTAGTCTAGAACAAAAGAGCTTAGGGAAAATGCCCATACCCTAGAATTACAGGTATGAGCTACCAGCACCTGGCAAACCAGCTTTCTTAAAGTATTATTTTGGCCTGGCTTTCCTGCCATGGCTAGCTCAGCCTCTATAACTGAAGTCAGGTTCCATGGCTTGAGTAGATTCCAGAACTCTGGCAATCCTGGAACTCTGGTCTGTAAAGAAAAGGAAAGCGAGGTGGGGTGACAGGTAGCTTAGCAATTCTATTTAGTGAAACAGTACAGCCAGTTTCTATTAGGACTGAAGTTGAACTTCCAAGTGTTCATTCAATTTCATGGGTCTGGAATGAAAAGTGACTCAAGTTCATGGCCACCATTTTCCACCAGATGATTTGCAATTCACAATTTTCAGCACTCTGCTTCAAAACTACCGCTCTCTACTCAACTTGCAGCTCCTGCTGATGGCACACAGAAATTGTTCTTTATGGAGTATTGCTTCTCTCCCTTCAATCTACCTTTCCTTCCCTGAATCACTTTTAAAATCCACAGTATCCATTAGTCCTAGGGTTAACTAAAAGTTTCCAAAATTCACTTCAATCTCTTTGTTTTTCCCCTCCTTCTAGTTTTGCTTTTCACAGCAGGTGCCACATTCTATATGATTAAGGGCTTTTCCCCACCAGCAGCTTAAAATGTTGTTTTAATAGCTTAAAAACAGCAAAACACCTTATTAAAATGTATCCAACAAGTTAAGCTTCCTTTAATTATAAACTCAGACTGCACCTGGCACATTTCTTGTTTTCCTTTTGGTGGGGCACACGTGGAGATTTACGAATAAATTATGTAACTGGAAAAATGTAAATACCTCTTTGTAGGTAGAATCTTGCATTTTATAGCCATTATAAGTGGAGTTGAAAGCCTTTTCCTTTAAATAACACCAAACTTGTCTAAAATTGACTGCTGACTGACCCATACAGGACTGCAAGGATAAATACAGAAACAAAAACATTACAAAATCCTGCACCAAAGAAGATAAATTGGGTAGAAACAGTTTACTTAAGCACATCATCTTTCTCCCTCTTTTCAACTCTGTATTTAGATTCAAAGTAAATGTCCCCACTTCTGCAATATTTGGAGCTGTAGGATATAAACAGACATGGCTTTCAATTTGAAGGGTAAATACATACCGGTAACTGAACTCTGCTTAAGGGAAATATCCCAGGTCCAGTTGTGACATAATTAGAACTTAGTGGTATTAAGCACATCATCACAACTCCTCAAAGTAGGGAGAAAGCACCAATTTTTACCCCTTTTAAGATATGTGGTCCATTACAGACAGGAAGATAAAATCTGGTTTTTATTTCCTGATGGTAGGATGTGAAGCTAATCTGGGTCTGACCTTGATGAAACTAGTAAGTGGGGTCTAGTAGCAAGGAATCTGTCTATATCTAATGGAGATAGAAGGCAAGAGAAACGCAAGGTAACAGGATGCCCTGGAACAAGAGAGAAGCTTCTAGAACATTTTATAGTCCCTAGACTCAACTTTTCTTCAGAATTAAACAATATGGAAATAGTCAATCTAAATTTTCCAAATTAATATTGGTTGTTGAACGTTTCGTACAAGATGAAAATTTGCAAAATAAACGTGTATAGAAAAAAACAATATACTTTTGATTATTCAGGGGCCTTGGAGAATACATAAGGGCAGTAAGGTCACAGGCAGAGATGGATGTAATGGATGGAGGCACCAAGACCAGAAGAGAAGTGAGAGGGGAAGAAGTAGTGCCTGGATGTTAATATCCCTGCCATTGGACATGGCACCTCAGACATGCATAGACACAGACACAGTCCTGGCTACGGAGGCTCCAGGGACAGGACCACTAGTACTGTGACACAAGCAGATGAACACAGGGTCTTGGAGTAGAAGTAGAGAAAATAGTGAATGGTAGCACCAAGTATGAGAGAACTACGTATGAGAAAGGACGATACACCTTCCAAGACAAAGAGGCTCTCTAGGCATGTCATAGCAATCAGACATGCCACTGAAATTCAACAGACTAGAGCCATATACATTTATTCAATTCATGCCTTGTATAGGAAAAGTCTGGGCTTTATTTGGGATGCAGTGAGAAGGTAGAATGCCTGCATTCTCTTTAAATAGCTAGGTGTCTATTCTTATTGACTGATGTACTTCCTGTAATGGCTGTTACTCTGCTAAATATCACTCTGCAAAACAGTGAATTGTCCCTAGACCACATGGGTTTTTCCCCCTTTCTTCTAGTACTGAGACTTGAACGTAGGCATTTTGCGTCCTTGTGCTCCTGAACCAGTGCTCTACCACTTGAGCCAGGATGGAGTCAATGGCCTTTGCTGGGTATTTTGGAAATGGAGTCTCATGAAATTCTGCATCCAAGCTGGCTTCAGTCATGATTCTGCAGATCTCAGCCTTGTCAGTAGCTGGGGCTAGAGGTGTAAACTACTTGCACACAATTTTCCATGCTAATTTTGAGTGTGTCATGTGATATAAGATGATAGACTCAAGGATAATCATTTTCAACTGCTTTTCTCAACTTTGCATGTATAAACTCATTTTTTCTCATTTTAATATGCACTGATTTTTTCAGGAATTAAAATTCCAGGACCATTTTATATTTACCATTTCTTTGTTTCTTCCTTCCTTCTTTCCTTCCTTCTGTCTTTCATTGTGACTTTCTCAAGAATTTTTCATCATTTTCAGAAAGCTCATCATCAAAAGCAATGTGACTTACGTTACCTTAGTTTCCCTTACAATGTAGCCATAAAATTCCAAATTTATGGCTGCCACAGTCATTGTGATTCCAAATATGAGTGAAAATATTTGAGAATTTCACTACACCATATGGTATCAAATGCTAAATATCTGCATTGAAATTCTTATTGTTATAAATTACTTTTCTCTTATTTGTCCCTTATAGTTTTGTCCTTTATATTTGTCCTTTGTATTATTTATGTCCTTTAGCTATGTTATTTTACTAGTCTGTTGTAACAGATGTATACATGATTTATAGGTATGTCATTCCATTCCAATAATGAGGATTAAATATATTTGCTACCCAAAGGCAGTGGGAGGTAATGTAGGGAAGAGGCTTTAAGAGAACTCAAGTGTGGTTTGTAGCAGGATCTCCAGGTGAAGCAGAATGAACCCAGCAAGTATAGCTAGAGACAAAGAGCTAGTTTTGTGAGCATTTTCATATCCAAGAGATTATTTCCATTTAGTCTTGAAAACCATGGTCTCACCAAAATAATTATCAAGCAATACTTACGGAGATATTTACTAAACAAACAATCAAAATTATTTAACATGATGAAGTGCTCACCCTGCTTCATTCCAAGCATTTTGTCATAACTTTGTCTAACCTTTTAACAACTCTATGGGACATAATCATGATCATCACTAAACTACAGACGGAAAGCTGTACCACAGGGAAAGTGAGCAACTTGCCCAAAGACACTGGAGTATTAAGTGGCCAAAATGGAACTAACACAGACGGACATGTCTCTATCTACATCTGCCACTATACTCTAGTAGCTTCATGACCAGGTCAGAGAAATTACTAGCGTAAAAAACATTTCCAAAATCCCTTAATTACTCCCAAATTGTACATTTCTTTTCAATCATAATATAGCTTTGCAAATAATTATTAATCTACATTTTCATATGGGTGCTTTGGAAATTATCTTGGCAGCTCTCTCTGTAACAATAACACTGCCCACTGATCTAAGAAGGGGATTACTATTGTTCTGAAGCCCAAACCTGAATCTGTTGGCTACTCACATCTGCTTCACTACTAACCTTCAGCATATGACCCCCAGTTTAAAGTTTTTCTATGCTGCCTGAAAGGTTGTAGTTGATTTGGGGACTTGAGTCTGGAATAAGTATATCAGACAGGGGATCGCAGAAGAAGGGCTGGGAATAACCGCCAAAGGAGAGCGTGTCTTGATAAATTGGCATGGGGTTTCCTAGAGCTAGCAATTCTCATCTACTGTTGAGTTCTCTAGCTAAACAAAGCAACGCAACAAAACCATCTGTTGTCTGTTGCAAATGCACATCACCCTGTTTGTGTATAAATGCTGTAATGCATTAAAAATTAAAAGGATTGGGCTAGTTGATGAAATAATAACAATAGAAAGGATACATAAAATCAAGTCTCAATAGTTTTCATTAAGCAGCTCCTTTCTTATTTTCCTGTATATAATACTGACTTCGAATATTGAACAGCAGATCAAGTTTATCCTACATGCTTTACATGTGATCTGGTTGGTACTTTTTAGTGGTACAAGCTAGAGTTTCTCCCTTACTAACCAAAGAAAGGCATAGGTAAATCTATTCCTTGAAAGGTTACAGAAGGTTAAAAGAATGAAATGTACAAAGTGCTTGATTTGGAGTGTAACGATAAATTTTCAAAAGTAATGTTTCCTCTTGCCATTATTTTAGGATAATCTATAAAATAATTGTGAGTCATAAAACCTAAAGTCTACTGTAATTATCTGTAAAACAAGCCCCAAACCAGCACCAATTTTGTTTAGTGATTGCATTTAATCTCTAAGTCCTTCTTACTTGCTTATTTTTTTCAGTCAGAAAGTCTGTAAAAAGAAATGTAGATGCTCAGATAGATTACAAGACAGATGATAGGTAGAGATAGATAGATAGACAGACAGATAGACAGACAGATAGATGGATGGATAGATAAATGTGGAAAACTGAAAGCCTCATTTAGGTTTCCTTTGCAAGTCAGTTCATGGGTATTTTCAATAATATGGAAATAAAACCTTATATATGGCTTATATAGTTTTATAATGCATATACTCCTATAAAGCATTTGCGTGAAAAAAGAATCATCAGCAGAATTGTTCTCATTGTACAAGCTGGAAAGCAGGCACAATAGGCTAAGCATCTTCCCTAAAATCACATAGTTCTATCCAGTAGCTGTGAAACTAGAATTTGGTTTTTCCCACCTGAACATTAAGACTCCTGACTATTTTCACTGTGAAAGAGTCTTTGAGTTAGAAATTACTATGTGCATTCTGACTGCTGTTCAGAAAACATTGAAACAACATGGGCCGTGAAGGGGCCTTGGTAGTTATTGTGGAAGAATTGTGTACTTTAGTCCTTTGGGGGAGATGCTGACTCCTTGCAATGCCACACATTTGCTGGTAAAATGACTGTGAACACTGGGGTTGCAGAACTGCCTCGATTTTATGGCATTAGTTAAAATGACTCAACGAAAGTTTTCCATTTCACCATTAGATGGTGCTAGAAGAAGTCTCATGAAAATGGTCACAGAAGTTATTGATAGAACAAATTACAGGGCTAAACAGGGGTTCACCATATAACAGTCTGTGCTTCTTTCACCCACCCCATCATTAACGAGTAAGTCTCTTCCAAAGCTACTCCATTATTCCGTTAATTATACATTTTCCAGTAAAGGTATCCTTTGGATTCACAATTTCAACTGTGAAGGAAGGATTTTATGTAAGGACAGAGAGATATTTCACTTTGTCTATACTACAGCTATACTTTTGGCTTATTGTCAATACATTTGCTGCAGGACATGTCAAATTAGAAACTACAAAATACCTATTACAATGTATTGGTCCCAATAAATTGTATTATTAATGGCATGGCTACAATGAGAAGTTCAAGGGACTAGTCATAACAAATATCCTTCCACAAATAATGCATTGCACACATACAATTTATGAAGTTGTATGCATTTTAGCTAATGTATTATTAGTGACTTTTACTTTTGAATATTGATGATATGTTGCAAATGAAATGTTGGTATACTGTCTTAAATGCCCATAAAAAAATGAAGAAAGCCTTGAACATTGCAGCTTTACTTGGATTGGTTTTTTAAATTATTTTTATTATTCTTTTATAACAAATATTTGTAATTTTTTCTTGTTGTCAGTATTTCCCTCTACCAGCATGAGGCAGAGAGAGTGATTGACTTGGAGTTCAATACTCTATAGCTCCACAAACTAAACTATAAGATTGTGTGTGTGTGTGTGTGTGTGTGTGCTCATGCATGTACACACACACGTGTACAAGTAAGGCTAAATGAATAGATTTTAAAATGCACAAAACAGAGGAATCAAAGCCATAATGCAGTGGAGTCCTCTTTCACCTAAATTGGGTTTACTTACAAAGCAGGTAGGTCTCAGAAGGAATTCTGCCACCCACCAGCAAAATCCTAGAACCTGATTTATTCTGAATCTTTCTTAACCCAGTTCTGTAATCTCCAAAGGGAGTCCAGAGTAGCTTAAAAAAAAAAGAAGCTTGGCCACTGCTGGAAGATTGTTATCATCTATTTTGAAGCAAACAACATTTTTCAGATATCATATCAAGATTTCAGATTAGCTCCTCTTCTATCACTTGCACAGTGACTCAGGGTGAATTTATGTTGGGTAGAAAATAAAACAGTTGCTGTGTGCATGTGTCATGTGGGGAGAAGATTTATTGGTTTCCCACTAACAGGCTACAGAACAGTGGATATTTCTTTCTAATTTTCAATGAAAAAATAAAAAAGCAAGGCTATACTATCACTATCTCAAAACTCTTTATTTCCTGTTGCTGTGATGAGTTCATTTAGACACTTATGATTTCCTGCCAGAGCTGTGAGCTTTATGAGTAGGTCCGTCTATGTGGGTGGCCAGGGCACTGAACAACTCAACAGTTCCTCTGAGTTCTTTGCTGGCATGCAGTTGTGTCTGAAATTCTCACCAATGGATTATGTGTTTGGGGTGCAACTGCTTCCTCTCGAGATAAAGTTTATATCTAGGAGAAGACAGAATAGTAGTACTAATCACTTTATTGGTGTATCTAGGTGTAGGAGAGCATGTGAGGATGGAGATTTAACGTAACAAATAACCTAGCACAACACAGGAAGATAGATCTTCAGATAACCCAGCAGAAGGCATGTGGGTAGCCAGCGGCCAACATCACAGATCTTGGTGCTACCAACAAAAATAATGTCACTATTCCCATACTTTAAAAGTATTTGAGGGATAAAGGTAGTTCTATCTAGAATCACATACTCAGTAAATATTTGTTAATCATGTAATGCCATGTCTGCTGTTTTTTATCTGTCAAATAACATTTTCTTTCTCGAGGATCTTTCTTCTTATGAGGTTTTAGTGAAACTCCCAATCACATTACCTCTAACAACTCTCCCCATTTGGGGCTGTAGGTAACTGAAAAATGCCTCGCCCCTCCCCCCCAATTGATATGGTAAAGTTCTAATAGTACCTGGGAATATGACTATTTCTGGAAATAAGGCATTAAATGAAGTCACTAGTGTGGGCCCTAATCAAATAGGAATAATGACATAGAAGAAGGTCTGATGACAAGAAGAGGGGAGAACACAGACATAAAGGCTATATAAGCTCATAGCAAAAAGGGAAATACCTGCAAGTGAAGAAGTGAGGCCTCAGGGGCAAACACACCAGTTGACATCCTCATCTTGTACTTTTTGTCTCAGGAGACACACTAAAGTGGGGCTATTTAAGCACCCCCTCCCCAGCCTGTGGTTACTGCATTAAAACAGTATGTGTAAACTATTATACCAGATGTGAGACTATTCTCAGCCCAGGCCCTTCAAGCAATCCTTCTGATAGTAGTATTGACTAGTGTGGACTAGTGGCCTGAGATGGTCTCTCATTTTGCAGATGGAGGAGAAATGGTTGGGAAATACTTGATTGTCTTTCTTGCATTATGGAGAAAACTTCTGTGAAGAAAGAAGAAAGAATAATGAAAGAGAGAGAGAGTGTGAGAGAGAAAGAGGGAGAGAGGGGGAGGGAGGAAGGGGGAAGGAAAAATGGAAGGAAGGAAGGAAGGAAGGAAGGAAGGAAGGAAGGAAGGGAGGGAGGGAGGGAGGGAGGGAGGGAGGGAGGGAGGGAGGGAGGGAGGGAGGGAAGGAAGGAAGGAAGGAAGGAAGGAAGGAAGGAAGGAAGGAAGGAAGGAAGGAAGGAAGGAAGGAAGGAAGGGAGAGAGAGAGCGAAAAAAGAAAGAAAGGAGGACAACATACAGGGAGAAGTTACGTGGAGAGATAAGTGGGTAGAGACAGTGTCACATACAGAAAGAGATACTGAGAGACTTTTGAGTTTGTTCCCCCCCGCCCCGCATCAGTTAAACTTGAAGATAGCTTTACTAGTTAACCACAAATTCCTGTTTGTTCATGTTCAATTGCATTGGGTTTCACACTTACAAATGACAATATTCTAGACATGTAAGTTGCATATATTTTAACTGAGGTATAGGCCTGTAGGATATGAAGAAAAGGCTGAACAGAGAATTACAGTCTAGATGGAAATAAAAAAGCATTACATGAAATACTAGAGATGTGATTATATATTAAATTCCACATGATAAATAAGTGTTGGTGAAAATAGCATGTGGATAATGCAGAGGAAAGAAATCACATTTTGTTGTCATGATCTACAAATAAATTTGGTTAAGTAAAAAGAGAAGGTATAGGGGCTAACAGGAGGCAGGAAAGAAAGGAAAAAGAGAAGAATGAAGGGAAACAATTAGATTTCTTTCTATATGAAACTCCTGTGGGGGGGGGGGATTGTGTGTATGTCTGTGTGTGTCTGTGTGTGTGCCTGTGTCTGTGTCTGTGTCTGTGCATGCATGCACGCATGCCAAGGGTGATTTGGAATTTGTATATTTGTAAGATCACTTACAGTCCATACAAAATTGCCAATACAGGTATACTGCCACACACAGCCAACAAGAAGTATACTTGTCTTTCTCTCCATGTACCAAATGATTTTTCAGGCCTCATACACCCACAGGCTCACCACTGCCTACTCCTGATAGAGCTTGAGAAAAAATATATCCACCAATATCCACTGCAATCTAGATCGATGTTCATTCTTTCTGATTTCGATTTGCAAGCTGTATCTCACACATCCTCACTTTCTTTCACAGGATCCATAAAAGAAGCTGAAAACTCAATACTCATCAGAAAGTGGTAGATTTGTGTCCTCTGGCCTCAATACAGAACCATTTGGATGAAGAAACTGCCCGGAGAGCAAATCTATAAGTACTGCAACATCACTGGATAAGTAAAGAGAGCGACCTCTCCCCTTTGTCTTTCTGTTCCTTCCTCTGGCAGTCTACACTTAGCTTTTCTCTTCAAAAGAAATGATGAAGAAATATTGGAAGATGTTTGGGTTGAAATATGAGCCTGCCTGAGAGAATTACTCCTACATTTCCAGTCAGAATGCATGAGGACCAAGCTGCAAGATGAGAACAGTCTCAGTCTACTCTTTTCCTTAACAATGAGGCAATCAGTCTTGTGAGGACAAGAATTCATCTAGGAGTTGGTATTCTATCATGAAATTTATTGATATCCTTTTCCCTTGCTTGTAGGTAATATTAATAACAGCTCTGGCTCTTCCATAGATATAAATGACTTCTTGTTATAAACAGGGACTCTAATGTGGAAGACTGAGGCAGCTCACTGCTCCTCTTGCTTCAGTGCTCTGGTCCATATCATCAACTCAACACTGAGTTCACAGCAGATGAGTAGAGTAAATTAATCTGAACCTTCACAAGACCTTCTCCTGACCAGCAGGGATACCCTTTTAGAACTCTGACCACCTTCATTCGACCTTTTCTATTTTAAAATGGTTTTCTATTTTAAAATAATTAATTTTAAAATATTAGAGTGACTGTTACATACCAGTGACTTGATGGTGCGTTGACTTGACCAGTGAAAAAAATAAGGTTATATCTTCAGGGAAGCTAAATCATTGCAGGGAAACAAACAACATACAGAGGCTTACATAAGGTAAAATTGTAGCATAAAGGAGAGAGAGTTTAAGTATAAGTCCTCAAATTAGGTAAGCCTCATTCCTAAGACAGTCTTGAAACAATGCCTAAAGAACCAACAGTTTGATTTTTGATATGAAAAATGTGCACAACATAGTCCCTAGTAATTTTCTCTAGGTCAATGAATTTGAGACATTTCTTTTTCTTTTTTATTCTTTTTTTTAATTTTAAAATGAAAATGTCTTGACATTTGGCTTCTCTCAAATCTATGACTGAAAGAGAAATTAATGCTGCATTTCCTGGTGCTTACTTTGTCTAGTCCAACTGATGAGTGGATAAAACTCTAGGGAGCCCATTTAAACTATCAGCACACATTTTTAGCTTTTCTTTTGAAATATATCCTGACCACAGAGGAGTGAATCTTCTTTACTTGTACTAAACTCAAGCATCAAGAACTACAATTTAGGGCTGGGGATATAGCCTAGTGGCAAGAGTGCCTGCCTCGGATACAGGAGGCCCTAGGTTCGATTCCCCAGTACCACATATACAGAAAACGGCCAGAAGCGGCGCTGTGGCTCAAGTGGCAGAGTGCTAGCCTTGAGCGGGAAGAAGCCAGGGACAGTGCTCAGGCCCTGAGTCCAAGGCCCAGGACTGGCCAAAAAAAAAAAAAAAAAAGAACTACAATTTATCTCCATCTGCCTTCAAATGCATGGACATTTTTCATAGATTCCTATACATCTGGGTCATTTAAAAAAACTGATAATTGTTTTCATAAGTATCGTAGAGTGTAATTGGGATAGGCTGCTTCAGGGGTTGCTAGCCAGTTTTTCTGACAATGGTATTGGTTGGATTGACAATGTTATAAGTAGTGTGATGTTTTCCCACTTTAGCGATCTGAGCAAGACATTCCAGGAACACAGAAGAGCACATTTGTGTGGCTTACTCCCATGTTCATGCATAGAAACTGAGAAGTCATAGCATAAGAGGTTTCTAGGTTTCATGGCTTAAGTGTTAAAAAAAAAAATACAAAGGTCAAAGGCAACAATAAGGAAGTATTTCAGGTGGCAGACTAAGTGATCTACATTTGGTAGAATAAAAAGCTGTGATATGAAAGTGAGTGATGAAGTTGGAAACGTTTGCAGAATTAAAAGTACTAGAAGTGTGACCTAAGCTTCCAGACTCAGTGGTGTGGTGGTGTTCGAGAAATAGAGAAGCCTAAGAGGCTGACTGCAAAGTGGTATATTAGCTAGAGCTTTCAGTGAAAGAGAGGGGGAGGAGGGAGAGACAGCGCGATCCTGTGTGTTCCGGGTGATTGAACTTCCCTAAGGAAGGCTATATAAGTAGAAAACTCAAGTGAGAGTGAAACAAAAGTCACAGATATGATGAAGTCACAGATCTAGGAGGCTGGGATGATGCAAGGGTCGTCTGTGTGAACATCAAAATTCATAGGACTAGCCAGGTGCTGGTGGCTTATGCTTGTAATTCTAGCTACTCAAGATCTGCCACATCTGAGGATCATGCAGGAAAGTCCATGTGTCATCTCCAATTAACCACCAGAAAACTATAAGTAGAGCTATTGCTCAAATTAGAAGAACAGTAGCCTTGAGCAGAAAAGCCCCACAACCTGCCCCACCACCCCACAAAAAAAGCACAGGAATCACAGGAAATTTGGAATGAAAGAAGTTAACTCATGAGGTAATTTCCTTATTGAATATGACGATTCCAACATTGTAAATGGCAATAAGAAAAGTCAACAAAGAAATGTTGAAAATCTCTCCTAACTCTACAATTCCAGTATTAGTAGAAAACCTAGCTTTTTCTTTGTCCTCTGGGTTTAGCAAAGTTCTGTTTTGTGTGGAAAAGGGAACTGACAGGGACTTAGAGAAGTGTGAAAATGTGAAGAGAAATATGGAGACAGAAAACAGGGAAAGGATTGGCCACTAAAGGAGATTAGAGAGTAACTGAATTTTATAGTATTGGGAAGCATGAGGGAAGTTCCTTTAGGTTTCTGACACTGCAACTATTAGAACTATGCTGACGGCTGTCTTAGTGTGGCTGCTTGGTATGACCTTATCTTTTCTTCTATATTCAACTTTAACATCTTAGAACCCAAATAAATATTTTGCCCAAGACAAAGACATCTGTTCTAAATAAACTCTGTCCTGGATCATGTCAGAACATCAATTAGAGAGCTGCTTGCCTGAGCCTCATGGTTTCAGACATTACATAAACACTACACAGCACATTTAATGGATTTGATTTACTTATTTTGGAAATGACAGGCATATGCAAAGCATCTTAGCACCCAATTACAATCCCACTTACTTGGGATTACATAGGCAAGAGGATCATATATTTGTGACCAAGCCAGGCAAGGTTGACAAAACCCTATGTCACAAAAAAAAAAAAAAAAAAAAAAAATCAAAGGCCTGGACATGTGACCCAAGTGGTAAAATCCTCACAAGTACAAGATCTTTGTTTCAACAAATAGAGAAAACAATTAATGTAGACATAGGTTCCTTTTGGCTACAGTGAGAATAGTGGACTTGATTATGTAAAAAGAAGAAACTAAGTGGGAAGACTGTGAGAGCATACTCTTAGACTAGTCTGCGCAGTATAGAGAGGGAGAAAAGTGGGTAGGTTAGTAAGCGTTGGGAATGGGTGCTTTGCTGTAGAACTGAAAGAAAATTTGAATGTACTTCCAGAAATTCTACCGATTAGAAATTCATTGGGTTTGCAAACTTATTTTCTAAAATGCAAATACATCTAAGAGGCTTAGGACTACAGTAAAGGTGTAATTTAGTCTGCATTAGTTCCGTCAGCTTACTTCTTGCTCACCTTGTTGAAGTCAGTCATACTAAAGAGCCAAAAGCTTTACATGAGGGGAGGCAGGGTGGGGAATCCATTAGGAATAGAATTGTGTGTGGCACAGAAGGTAAGAGTTTGGGGAATTAGAGAAACACTAAGAAGCGCTCCCCTCCCCCCTCCAAAAAATATGAAGGGTGATCAGAATTAGAACAAGGAACAAACAAGCTTTGTTCTTCTTTACTTGTACTATTAGACATGAAATTTTAAAATCAACCAGGACTAACACCACAGATATGTTAATTATTTTGGGTCAGTGTTTAAAAATAATATCCATGATGTTATTTTAACAATACACTTTGTATTTGCTAATAAAGATCTAGAAAGTTGTAAAGTTCCATCTTTAGATTCAATAAAATGTGTTAAATTTCATGCTGTATTTCTTTTTCCTCTGTAAAATTACATTATTACTTTAAAAATGAAGACATAGATCTGATAATGTTCACTGTGTTATCTTTAAGTACAAATCTTAGTACATTTCAAACTTCACATGAAAGCTGGTGCTCAGAACTATGGTAAAACTACTGGAAAGAATGAGTTATGACCAAAAATTTGGCACACTCCTAACCAAGATTTCTTGGATGGAGTCATTGCACTAAAAAGAACAAAAACAACAGTTTCCTACCCAAGTAAAACAGTTCCCTTATGTTTTGTTTTGTACATGTAGTTCAAATATGGGAAAGAAATTTTTATTGAAAAATAAAACCCCTCAGAAACAACAACAAAAAACCATGAATGCCAAGTTTGAGCCAGCTACATATGATGAAACAATCTTTTCTCCCAAAAGACAAAGCACTAAATGGAAAGATAAAAATAAATCTTTATACTAGCCAGAAAATTTTCCATGGATGTGTGCCTTCCCTGTGACTCACAAGTCTAAGGTCAGGTACACACTGTTTGGCCATGGGAGGAACAGACTGTGTTAGCATTACGTATATTCAATTACTCTTCTATTTTCGGTCAGAATTGTCCCACATCATTTGCATGGGTCACAACCAAATTCACAGTATGATCTTAGTATCCTTGTTTCTGCTGTGAAAATAAAGCTGCGGACAGCAAATCTCTAAGGGGGAAAGGAACATTGTAATTAGGAACTCAGCATTATGCCTGAATGTTGCCAGTACTTTTATAGACTAGAAAACTGAAGAACTACTGCGTTGGAAATCTTGATAATGCTTCTGAGCTACAATGGGCCGGACACTCTCTGAACTTGCTGGGGACACTCCCTATGTATCATTCTTATTTCTGCACATTTTGTAGTGGCACAACTAGCTTTTGTTTTGAAACATCTTTCCAAAGATATTGATGTAATAGATAGTCTTGAAGACAGAGATGATTTCTCAGTCCAGAACTGAAGGATACTTTCTTTGTTTC
The DNA here is from genome assembly GCF_023159225.1 of Perognathus longimembris pacificus. Taxonomy (NCBI): domain Eukaryota; kingdom Metazoa; phylum Chordata; class Mammalia; order Rodentia; family Heteromyidae; genus Perognathus; species Perognathus longimembris. Next base: position 129,833,826 of record NC_063162.1, on the reverse strand, counting down.
TTATCCTGAATAGCAACAGAAACAATATTACTTTGGAACAAAGGTAGGTATGTTTACTACCCTGGATAAAAGATTCAAATTCTCCCATATGGAGTTTCTCTCTTAATATTCAGTTTATTGAGTGCTAAGTGTTACCTAGCCAGAACTAGAAAACCAGGATCTGTGACCCTGCACAAAGGCTGTTTGCCTAGTGCTACTGCTGTAGATGAAACATTTGTCTCTGACTTCGGCATCTTGTGTCTCTGACAAGAACCATAAAACTGGTAGATGACTTGTGATCTAGGAGTAGGATAAACTCTCAGACGTTTTGCAGTTTTTTTTTTGAGAGAAACACATATAATGGGAGAAAATATTGAGTATTACAAGGCCTGCTATTTGATTTTTCAGTTCTAGGATGATTTGATTCAATTTTTGAGTGTTATGTATTAACATAATATGAATAGATATGCTTTAATCTTTGAGTTAAATTATATATACACAAATATACATGCAAACAGAATCTATTAGATGTGCAAAAATTAAACCAATGATATTGGTATTATTATCTCTATCGATTGAAAACAAAATCAAGAAAACAAATCCCTTGAAGTTAAGTCAGATGGTTAGGAGGTGACAGAGCTAGAACTCTGCATTTTATAATCAGTTGATCAACCTCTAAATAAAACAAAGCTTTGAAATTGTTTAGCTGTTAAGTACAATGTCTCCAGCGTGCATAGTATTATGTTTAGTTTTATTATCTACTTTTTGTTTATATAGCTGTCTGTTGTTTTCGTGGTTTGGTATTTTTGAGAAAGGATCTCATCCAGACCGGTCTTAAGAGTCATGAAGCTCCAGCCACATACTCCCACACCAAAACTGTCTTATTTTACCTTTGGACAATACAGTGTTCTAAGGTACTGGTATGTTATTACCTAATCTGCATTCAGTATTAACTCCTCAGGATTTTCATCAGTAAATCTTTTATTTGTGAACTATACCTTGCATATTTATTGCAATAACAATCTGCTGCAAAAACTACCTTTGATAAAATTCACCAAAAAAAATAATGCAGTAGACACATTATTTAAAAACTACACACCCTAGAAAATTATCTTCAGCTAGAGAAAGATAACATGATAGGAGAAATGTTTCACTTAAAAGGCTGCATATTCCACAAAGCCATCTCATTAGTCACAAAGATAAATGAAGAATTAATACACAAGACAGAGTAGAAATTTATAAACGTTCTTGAGAATAAAGAAAATAAGGGAAAAGAAGGCAAAGATTACCTCTTAATTTTATGGAAGGAAATCTAAAATATAAGCTTATATAAAACTTGCTGGAGGAATTTTCTTAATTGGTAATCATTCTGAACCATAAATAAGCTTTAATTCTATGATTCTATTCTTCTAGCTACAATGCTAGTAAAAACTTTTAAAAATTCTCCTTTATTTATATTTCTTTGCAGTACATGAGTTTGAACTCAGTGGTTCCCATATGCCAGGTTGATACTTTACCACTTGACTTGTGACTTTAACTGCAGCCTTGGTTTTGTAGGTGTGTGTGGCGGGTGGGGGGGGGGGGAGTGTTGAAGTAAGGTCTCTTGAACCATCCTAAATCCCTATCTCAGCCTTCCAAGTACTTACATTTACTGACAGGCATAATCACTAGCACCCATCTCAATCACTCTTAAATGTAAATAACCCCAAAGAAAGCGTATTTTAAAGATACACAAATTCTCTCAAAACATTTTTTGAATTCTCTTAAGGATCCTTTTTGTTAATATCATATGTATGTATTATGTATGTGTGTATGTATGCATTATGTATGTATGCATGTGTAGGGCTTGAACTCAAGGCCTGGGTGCTGTCCTTGAGCTTTTGTGATCAAAGCTAGAGCTCTACTACTTGAGCCACAGCTCTATTTCCAGGTATTTTTGTGTGTTTAATTGGAGATAAGAGTCTCATAGACTCCAGCCTGGACTGGCTTCAAACCATGATCCTGAAAGCTCAGTCTCTTGAATAGTTAGGATTATAGGTGTTAGCCACTTGCAGCTGGCTATAATTCTGTATTAATATAACTATTTTACTTTGCATAAAAGTATTATTTTCTATTAAATAAAAATATCTAGAGGCTACAGAAATATTGGATTATGTAATTAGCTATATTTTTGTTATATAATATTATAAAAACAGGGCTGGGGATATAGCCTAGTGGCAAGAGTGCCTGCCTCGGATACACAAGGCCCTAGGTTCGATTCCCCAGCACCACATACACAGAAAACGGCCAGAAGCGGCGCTGTGGCTCAAGTGGCAGAGTGCTAGCCTTGAGCGGGAAGAAGCCAGGGACGGTGCTCGGGCCCTGAGTCCAAGGCCCAGGACTGGCCAAAAAAAAAAAAAAAAAAAAAAAAAAAAATTATAAAAACAATGTATATACTATGTAGCTTACAAGCGGATCTGAAGTCAAAATTAGAATTTCTAACCCATTTACTTTTTCATTTCTGGTCAGTGATGAAGAAAAACTGCAATAGTTAGCCTAGCTCATGGCAATAAGGTTCATGTTTTGTTCGGAGTCAAAAACTCCACAGAAAAGCTATTGTGTTAAAATATCAACTTTTCTGATTCTGTTAGGACAACTATTAGCTTAAGGAAAAACAGAAATTAAGGGTAAAGAGATCTAAAGTTTTGTTATGTAGTAAAATACTTTCTGGGGGAATAAACTATTAATTAGTAAATGAGTTTAAAACAAGAAATTTGAGAAATTTTCCACTAACGAGTTTTAAAGTTGACTGTAATTACATCTAAGAGGTTTTACTTTATCTCTGCAGGCACAAATATCCTCTGACAGGTTTTTCTACTATGAGAAGTTATGCAGAACCTAGAGATAATAATTTTCATCCCAAACTGCTAATGTAGCCAAGGCAGAGAATTTATTCATTCAATATCCTGTGTTAAGCCTATCAACAAATAGAGAAGATTTCTGAAAACTTTAACACATTCTAGGATCACAATCAATTTAATCATTAATCATTATAAACATTCTTTTAATTTCAAGTTTTATATAACTAAGAACTGTTAAAATAATTACTTAAAATAAGACAGTATTTCAAAAGACAAACAAAAAACAAAATGCAATTTAGCAAAACAGAGGGCAAAAAAATACATATATGTATACATATTTCTGGTTTAGGCTTTTACTACTTATTAATAAGAAATTCCCATTGGTAAAACCTGAATCTATGAAAGATTTATGCTAACACATCTGGTCAATCAGGGAGCTATTCTGAGACATTATTAGCTAGTGTCTTTTAAGGAAATTCATGTACGGCCTATACTTATATAGGGAAACAAACTAAAGATTACCTGGAAATCTTCTGATTAGTTGACATAGACCTTCCTTTCTGCAAAGCTGATGTTGTATTTCTGGCAAAATGTTTATCTGAAAATAAAAAATGAGAAAAAATTTCTAGTGAGTTAGACATTCACAAATGGTGAAGCAAAGCAAACAAAAAAACTCCTAGTAAAAGTGAGGCACTGTCTACACAATCTAAACACAGCCTTCATGGCTCTACCAGTGTACACTCAAGTTCACCACAATAAAGTGGTTTACTGAACAACAAAGTAAAATTTGCCCTTAAGACTCTTCAAAATACTTGGGAATGTTTTTGAAATCTTTTCTATTTATTAGATATGAAATACATATAAAATACCAAATATGGATACTAAATCCATATTTACTAGCTAAAAAAGGAAAAACTTGTGGCAACTAAAGTAACACAAATAACTTCAGAATTGCAAGACTGTGTTACCAAAAAGAAAAAAAATAGCACTACAGAGACCTTGAAGCCTACTAAACCTCAAAGTTCCAAAAGTCTTTGGTTATCTCCATTAGACAGCTCTTCAGTGGTAATTCAGTGGCAAAATATATCAAAATTTTATATTTATTCTTCATAACAAAAGGAATTTACTTCCAAGTTTAAAAGCCAGTTATAAAAAACTTTTTTCCAGATTTTTTCTTAGAAAAATTTAGAATTGCAATAAAGTCAAATGCATATTTTTAAAGTAGAAAAAAGATACAAACAAATCTAATTCTCTTGCTCATGTGAATTTATAGTACTGATAAATTAGTATTATCACTGAAATCCTCATCTGAAGCCAAATATGATAGACTCCCAGTAAACCCCACAAAAGGGACCTTCTTAAGTTAGCTTGAAAATCAGATTCATTTTTGAGACATTACTGGTTACTTTCTAGCTAACTCACTCTATCATAATAAAGTAATGTAGCTTCTCCATGGGGCCCTGTTGGCCTGACTGGATATAAGGAACTGAGCTATATTGTTGGGTTGGGTAGGGGAGAGATAACCAGATATATGGTTGAAGTCCCTGTTCTATACTAGGGCCAGACCTTTTTTCTCTAAGTTCTTCATTTCAAAAACAAAGATACAGGACCTTTAGTTTCTCTCTTACAGTTTTGCTCTAGGGCTTTATCAGTTCTTTAATTGGTTGTACCTTTAAAGAAAAAAAAAGGTTCAGTTGAAGTACTTTGAAATAGTGTATTGATTAAATCTTCTCCAACATTTGCAGTTGTATTAAACTTACTCAGCAAACTTTCAGCTTCCCAAGAATAGCTAGAGGAAGATGCATTGTAGCCCAGATCTTACAGGCAAGACCACATTTGAACTTTTATGAACAAGCACCACTACCGAACAACTACTATGTTTTGTTGAGTGTGTAAGAATGCCAGAGCCTAAATCACTGGTGTTCTCTGTCTGCACTGAGAAATGATAGAAGACTATTAGTGTAGTAGGACACTTTCAGTCTGAGGGTTGTTCATATCTGTCAAGTTCTAAATGAAAAAGTTCAGAGAGTAAATGAAGAAAAATAAGAGCTTCCATATAAAGTCCTGACTCTTCAATTTAGAATTCTTCCGAAAGCCTGGAGAGACAGGTAGCGCACTGAGGAAGTACAGAGAACCCACAGGAGAGGTGATTTTCATTTTCTTAAGTTAATACACAGGCAATTTTTTTCAAATTAGATTGGGAAAAACTCCAAAAGCCAATAAAATTGAGTTATTTTCTCCACAGGAAACAAAAATCACCGAGTTGCTTAGTGGGGGAAAAATGAGGGAGGATGTAACAAGTTGAACAAGAAATGTACTCACTGCCTTACATATGAATCTGTAATCTCTCTGTACTACAATTTGATAATAAAGAAAAAAGTTAAAAAAAAAAAGAAAAAAAGAAGTGTAGGCTACTGAGTCATGTCACAGAAATGACTTTTCATGTGAGGTGTGGTTCATGAACTGACTCAAGATCCATTTTTATAAGCTTGAAAAAAAAAAATCAGAGCCAAGCCAATGGAAACATATCTAACTTCTGGCTTCTATTTTCCTGACTGCCACCAAAAGATATTTTTTCTCTCTTTTTTATGTATTCTGTGACTTTAGAAGTCACAAAATTGAAGATGAGGTATCTAATGGTGGTGTGTCATACCAGAAAGATTACCTCCATTCAGGTGTGAACTGACCACCAATCTGAGCAGTCAAAATGAGCAGCGGAGCACAGAGGTGAAATATTTAAGTGTCATAAGTCATACAGCTGTTGTGAATCACTGTATCACACATTTTGTTAGACCGATAGTTACTCTATTGTAGTGCCTTTAGTTTTATGCATACCACAAAATATATTTGTATCATTATCAAGTGAAATATAATCACAGGAGTATAAATTAGATTGGCTGATGTTTATGTGATGTTTATTTCTACTGTAACATTTTATCTTAATTGTATGTATGTATGTATTATTGTTCATTGACAGTCCAGGGATTTGAATTCTGGGCCTGAGAGGTGTCCTTGAGATTTTTTTGCTTAATACTAGCACTCTACCACCTGAGCTGCAGCTTTATTTCCAGCTTGACTGTCTTTATTTTGTTAAGAGCAGAGTAAGGTTAACAGCAAAATTGAGAAGAAGGTATTCAGACAGCATAGTTACCTCATGTCTCCTCACAGTGATGACCTTTTATAGCATCGACATTGCTCAGTGGAATGGTATATTGGCTACACTTGATGAACTTATTTTCATAGGTCATCTGTCAAATAATCATTTTAATAAATATCAATCTTGTATTAGGTTTGAATGCTTTCTATAAAAACACATATATATGCGTTTATATCTAGACTACTTTTTAGAAAGGATTAAAAATCAAGTGTAAGAGGATCATGACATTCACCCCTTAGCATATGTCTTCGAGATACAATCTGGAGGAGATTGAATGTGTTAAAGGATTTGGATTCCACCCAACTTTCTACAAACTTAATATGTGATCATCTGCACATAACTTGTTCTATTAAAAATGTATCAAAAGCTACAGTAAAGGTCTACTCTTCTTTGAGACATGCTTCATTAGTAAAAACAAAAATTTGTTCTTCATATAAATTTGTTAAGTGTTTATAAATAAAAAAGCTGAAATCATAGTCACATTATTAACTTGTTAATAATGAATTAGAATTACTTTATGCAGTATAACCAGTTGCCCAGGGATAATTTTTTCTGGTCTTTCAAAGATTGAGTGTGACCCCTGCCTCGCATTCCTCATTCTTTCCTTTACTGTGTCTGTGGAGATTTTTCATGCCTTTTATTTCATCAAATATCAGACCTTCTCCCAAAGCTCTTCAATGTCATCAGAAAGGAAAAGAATGTCAAGAAACCAGGAGGGCCAGCTACCCAAAGATGTCTTTTCTCCCCTCTTTTATATACAATTATCACTCTAACAAAAATCACCTAAAAATACCCTGCCATGCTTTAAATAAGTCATTTCATTAGTTCTCAGTGCTCTAAGTACTAAAAGCAGAGACTGCTAATCCCACAAATATTTAAAGCTAGAAATGAATCTCTCTACATCTGAAACACTAGTACCTAGCTTAGATGAGATAGAATTACTAAACTTAATGCCACCTCAAATAGTGGACTTTACTTCGCTCTCAGCAGCATACAGACAAAATTAGTTTTAAATACATGTCCTTATCCTCCTGAATAGAGACTCCTGGTCACTCATTTTCTATTACATATCTTATAATCACTTTAACTCAGCATTAAAATCACAAGGCTCTAAACCGATTAGTAATGCTAATGTGAACAGTTACTCTTTCCTTGTTCATTTCAAAGTCATTGACAATTTTGCAATAATCTCAAAAAAGTCAAAGAAAATTCTGTTTTGAATGTATATGCTATATACATAAATGAGTCATGGCTCATAAAGCTCCAAATTATTCACTCTTCCAAAATGATAGTTATCTACATGTCTCACTGAGAATTTCTGTGTTCTTTAAGAATATTCATTAGGTTAGGCTCTAAGTTCAGTGCCTAACTAATTATTTTGAATGATTCTACTGACATGATTGAGAAAATAGAAATTTGAGGTCACACTGCCTTAGTATGAGTTCTGGCTGTCTTACTTCTTAGCTGTGAGACCTTAAATAATATTGTAACTTCTCTGTGTTCTTATCTGTGCTTTAGTTCACATAACTTTAATCTACTTTAAGCTCATTAAGAGTAGGGGCATTTGTCTGCATTGTCTGTATTCTCAGTGCCTAAAGCAATGTAAGACAATATAATACTTATAAAATATGTATTTAGATTTATTATAGAAATAACCAAAGTTTACATGAGTAAATAAATGTCCAGATAAATGAATGATTGAGTTGGTCCTCTAGTAATAAAATTACTGAAATACTCAGAAGGGAATATATCTCAGGGTTTCTGTGGCCTTTATCCAGATAAATGGTATTAGACTAAACTTATAAAAGTAATCCCCAAGGCAATCAGTCTCTCAAGTGAAGCTTCATTTTTAAATGAAAGAAACTCAGACTTGCCAAGCTGATAAAAAAAATACCTCTTCCCTAACAGAATAAGTTCAATTACTAATTGTAGAAGGAAAAAGGGAAATCATCATTAGAAGTACAGAATAATTACTCTGGGCAAGATCCATTCTTAGGTATCCAAATAAGTGGGGGAAAAGTTTGTAGAGAAGCAGAATATCTTCGTAATCTTGAAAATAACTATGACTATTCACATAATGTCAGCTCCCAAAATACCTATTAGTCCCAAATGGGAAAAATCATATCACAATGTAGAAATGCAGTAGCCACCATCTCTGCCAATCAATGGAGGTGAACATTACTAGCAAAGTGATAGACATTCTGTCCTTCCTGATATTTTAAACTGAGAGAAGCATAAGACTTTAATGGTACTCTTTCCATAATACCATGAGAAAACATCAGCTATATCCAAATTGCCAGATATTTTACAAAATGCCTAACCAATATTCTCCCAAGATACCAGAGTCATAAAAGGCAAAGAAGAACTGAGGAATCATCAGCAATTGGACACACAAAGAAATTATACTACATGTAATAAGGGATAGACTGGACCCATGAACAAAAAATGCATAATATTTTTAAAATATGAAACCCAAAGAATGTCTGTAATTTAGTAAATAGTTTGCATCAACACTTATTTCTTATCTTTGATAAACATACCATGGTTTATAAGATACTGAACCTAGAGTATACTCATTATTATATCTGTAATTTTTCCTGCAATGTCTTAGAGACTGTCCATAAGCTAGTGCCTTGTTGTTGTTGTTGTTGTTGTTTTAGAAGAAAACACTACAGGCTACAATGACTAAACATGACCAAAATCCTTCAAGTGATCAGTATTGCACATGAGTTTACTATGAATGTCCCAGAGACAAAAGGATACAAAAGTTAAAGGAGATATTTTTCATGTATGACTTTGGGATGCTCAAATTGTAAACCATTTGTTTGGGGTTTAAGGAAACAAAAAGCCAATTTGGGTAAGACATATTCTCCTTGCTTACATCTGCATACAGTTCAGATAGAACTGAGGAGTGGCAAGCACTTTGAGGATCTTGGAGACTCAGCAGCTGTAAATGGCACCCTGGACATAGAACATAACTACCACCAGAGCATCAGGATAGGTATGGAGCATTCTCAGGTGCCATTGCTACACTGGCTGAGACTGTGAGTCTGGCACAAGACATGGAAAATACTATCCCTAACAGTATGGTAGATACCTCTGGGGAAATAGAAAAGTTTCTGAGGGAGATCTGAATTACCTAATAAATTATCTAATAAATAAATTTAAGGTCAATGTGACCTCATTTTACCTCACTGGCTGGCTAAATCTGGTTTGCTTCTGAAGGTGTCAAAATAAAGGATAAATACTATAATGCATCTAAAATTTAAGATTAGTATAAGGAATAGTGGGAGTATCTAGGATGAAAAAGGCCTGGGAGCCCCAAAAGATGTAAGCACTCATTTAGGGCCAACAGAGTACAAGCAGGAATTCTCAATTTTGATACTATTGCCATGTTGGGTCTCATAATTCCTTATTGTGAGCGACAAATTATGTTTAGAAACATCCATGCTTTGGACACAAAGATACCAATACCATATTTATCCTCCTGGTCATAACAAAACCAAAAATGGCTCTGTTACTACCAAATATTAACAGAGGAGACAAAATCCCTTTTGTGAAAAATACTCAGGTGGATATTTAAGAATGGCCATTTCAGGCTGTCAAAACAATAATACTTAAGGTATGAGAGCAAAAACAACAAGATATTTATCCCTTTAAAATCCCTTGTAGCACTCCACCCAAGCAGAAGGAGCTAAGAGAAGGGTACTATATGGAGCCATCCACAGAGAACTTTCAATAGCTAACTCTGCTAAATATCTCCAAACACCTCCTCCCTCTTCTGTCCTCAGGAAGCTAATTTTCAGGATGGTATCACATTATCTCTTCCCCTTTGACTAACAGTAATCGTGGGCGAATGGGAGGCAGAAGGAGGAAGGGAAGTCTGGGTACTTATCTCCAAGGTTCCTACTCTGTAGTCCTGCAACTTGGCAAAGTTCTCTTGAATTTACAACTTCTTTCCATCTGTATTTTTTTTTCTCCAGATCTTCTTAGATTCTGGCCATTTCATTCCTTCTATTTAGCTTTTTTAAGACCCAGAGTGGGGAAAAATGAGAATGTTGTTGGTCTTTGGCTGCCACATATAGACCATTTCATTTCTTTAAACCATAGTACAGTTTTGACATTTGAGTATGTAATCTACTTTTTGCTGGAATGCATACGCATTGCCTATCCTATGGACTATACAGTGAAGGAGGAGCTATTTGGGGATTTTAAGCATAAGAATAACAAGATGATCTCAGTATTCTGTATTTGTCTTTTGATAACTGAAATGCAAGGATAAATGTACTTCATGGTAAAAATATCTGTTTCAGAAAAAAACAATGAGGAAGACTGAACAAAACTCCAGGTAATAATGCTGATTATCTAATCATAATAAACATAGTAAATATATGAAATAAGTAAATGTTTTTAGAAGTATTTTGGTGTTAAATGTCTTCTATTGGCTGGTGATTGAATGTCGATCACAAAGGAAAGAAAAGGCTTGAAATTAAAGGCAGATTTTTGACCTTAGGAAATGACAGAGGTGGATTGTGATTGTGACCGGCAGAAGAGAAGCTCAGGAGAACCTCTAATGCACAAGAAGGAACTTTACTAAGGAAAACAGTGACTTAATGTGTTAGCTGAGCTTAATGTATCTATGGGACATTCAAGAAAAGGTATTCATGCTTATATAATCCTGAAGCCTAAGAAACTGCAAAGACATTTAGATGTAGATTTGGAAATTCTCAACTACAAATGTTGATTAAAATTTTTCAGTATTGTGTTAGGAAATATGGATATTTAAGAAATGGGCAAAGATAACTATGATACTGTAGTAGAACAGCTGTCTAGCATACAAGATATTCTGGGTTTTCTCTTCAGTGCCCAATAAATAAGTATTGACAAGGAATGGCCAAAGATGTACAGAAACCCAAATACATGCACTTAGACAAAAGCCAAGGGAATCTAATTAGAACTAGAACTCTTTATCTAATTTGCTGTGAAAATATTGAATATTCAAGGTAGGATACTCCAGCTCCAACTATAAACTTGAAAAGATATTTGACTTTGGTACTTTTCTCACAGACTTAATATAAGTATCAAGACTACATAAATTGTCTATCCTCAGTGACTAGAATTTTAGTCTTTGGGCAATTTTTCAGGTTAACTTTTTTAAAAGCACTTACAGAAGCTCACATAATATAGACATACATAAATACTGAAGGCCAATTTTAAAGTTAATAGGTTTGGAAAAAGTCAGAATAATGATGTAGAAAATAAAAAGGCTTAGTACTTTGAATGAATAGGAGGCTCCTGATAAGCCACTCTGCATAGGCTATAGAACCATAATAAATAATTGGAGGCATGAAGTAAAACTACAGTAATGACAGCAGATGAAGCTGGGAAGTCTTATCAAACAAACAAACAAAAATGTTCATCCTCTTTGGGTAAAGTATATATAGTGTGGTGCTATGGTTTTGACTCTTCAATGTTCCCCGTAAGTTTCATTTGCTACAGGCTTGATCTCCAGTCTGCAGCACTACCGGGAAGTGGTGGAATATTTAGGAGGCATAGCCTAGAAGGAGGAAGTTTGAGCACTGGACGTGTTCACTTAAGACGGTTGTCATACCTTCTCTGAAGTAATGTTCTGTTTCGTTGCAGGCCCAAAGGCCACAATGTGATCATAATCTGAAATCTCTGAAACTATGAGTCAAAGCATTTCCTGCTTACAAGTTGGATTTTCCCAGGTATTTTGTTACAATGACAAAGAACAGATAAAGACTCATGAGTAGTTGGAACTTTTCAAAGATACAATTGTTGAAGGTTTTTATAAGAGAATATGGACCCAAAATGACCATAGTTAACATCCATATGGTTAATAAATCTGCACATGTTTGGGGAGAACTTACCTTCTGATGTGGAGCCAACTGACACAGGTCCTGCTTGGATATGCAGGCTTTTGCATCAGTTGTCCTAGAAGGCAGGCAAATGAGCACGTCCCAGGAGCCCAAATCACCTAACAGCAAAGAGTAATGAGAAACGTTTTCATCAAATACTTTAAAGACACCATTTAATACTTTAGAATAAAAATTGTAACTGGCAAAAAATAATCTCAGTAGACTATATTCTTGCATGGTATCTAAACATTGTCAAATTAACATTTGTGTGTATTGATAGGCTTATTTACTCTTATTCACTTAGATGTATTTAAGTGTAGTTACCGAAAAGTCTGTTTACACATAACTGATGCTTTAAAGATATTAGATGAATGAATGATGAATCTCTGATAAGGAATGGATTCATTCCCTTATAGAGAAAAAATATACTCCAATTTTTAATTTTACAAATGACATAAAACTAATGGCCTCAAAACTAATGAACATAGTAAAAGAATTAACATTGTTTAGAAAAATTTCCCCATTTAATATGGTGATTCAATCACAAAACAATTGCTGTGTAAATTGCCTCTATTGATCAACGGAGTTAAATGCTCCTTCAAGTAACTGAGTTAAACATTCTTTCAAGTAACTCTGCTGGATTTCATTGTTCATCTCGTACAATTGCTACAGTGGCTTCTAAAAAGCTTAGGAAATAATTATCTTCTCCAATCCCTCTCTTTTCAATTTTTTCAGAAGTTTCCTACTGAAGAGGTAAAATACTCTCTATGAATAAACTGATAAGGAGGAGAAATCTAGAACAGGACTAAAGTTTACTCTCCATCAATCAAATAATTTTCAATTAGACAAGCCCTGTGATGTTTGACCTATGAGTTCTTCTGTATTTAACTGTATTGCTATTAGAAGTGAAAACTTTCAGACAAAGGGATCCAGGACAATTGAATTCTAGGTCTTTCCTTAGGACTTTTCTGCTTGTTGAGTCCCAAAATTCTGGGAGACAGCTCAACAGTTCCCAAGGGCAAGAAAAGCGAGAACAAATGATTTGGGAAGAGTAAAATCTCCTTTATATAAAATCAATCCAGCTTTATCCTAAGAAGATGGAGCGTACTCCAAATCTCCCTAACTGAAGAAAACTTCCAACCAACTCCTATAGCTAAAAGCAAATTCAGTATGGTGATTCCAATCTTTTATTTGCAATATGCAGCTGGCTTTGTCAGCCCAAAGATTTTGATTTAGATCCAAATGAAAACACAAAGACTATTGTTATTCTATATGATTTCAAGCTCAGAAAATACTAAAATCCTAAGAGAAACTTCCTGTCATAAGATTCCCACCTAAACACTTTAAGTAGATAAGGAAATGTAAAGTGAGAAGGATTTTCAAATTAAGGACTGCATTGTTTTGGTCTTAAAAACAGCATATTTATATTCCTCTAAGGCATACCTCTCTCACTGTGAAAGGCACACAGTTTCTAGAGTTGACAGTAAGAAATGTATATTAAGTAATAAATATTTAAAACCTAAAGACTTATTTCAATAATTCAAAGCATTCGATTTATTAAGAAACTGTAGTGAGCAGAACACTGAATCAGAAATATGAAAGAAAGCTGAAAGAAAAGAAAGAGAAGAGATAATGACTACCATCAGCAATCCAAGGAGTATAACATATTACAGTGAATTTAGGGAAATTTACAAAGCATCCCACAGTTTCTTAGCACTCCTAAGGGTGACCCTTCATCTGTCAAAAAAAATCCATATTTTAAGATGGAGATTAATAATTCAAACATATTCTGCAACCCACAAATTTCATCTTGAAGCAAAGTATAACTGAAATTTCAAGAGATCTCTTGAAATTCTTCCCTAATTGTTGAAATTCTTCCCTAATTGTTGTTATTCTAATCCAAATAAGCTCCCATTTTCCCTCAAAACGTCAGTGAATTCTACCTCCACAGCACATCTCTATTTACTAGATAAACACTTAGTAATTTTTTTTCACTTTCTGCATTTCTATCTTGGAAGTCAACTCCCTCCATCAGTTCCTGTGCTTTTTGTCTTAAAGAAAAGTTTTGTATTTTGACAAGTATTATGTTCTCAAAAATCGGTTAAGGAAACTAAAAGGCTATTTTGCTAAGTAGAAAGAAGGGAGAGAATAGACCACATCCACTGGCTTAGTAAATCACTTCTAGATTCAAGCCCTGGAGCACTTGAAGTGCAAATTTAAACCTCAACAAACTGCTAAACTTATATACAATGGTGGAGGCAGGGGCTCATTTCACAACCTAGGCAAGTACTTAGGCTCTGCAGCAAAGATACATACAGGCAAGTCCAGCCCTCAGGTAAACTGAATCTGGTTTGCACAGTGTTTGTTTTGTTTTTGCTTTAATTCTAAGTATTTTTCACAATGCAAATGTCAGCAAAATTCACCTACAATCCAGATTTTCATTTCATGTGGAAGCTCATGGAAGCAAAGTCTGCATTCTGCAATGCAGCAAACATCTAGAGCCAGACCTGAATGTGGCCTCCTCCCGGTCTAAGGCCATCTCAGCTTTGCCTGTGCCAGCAGCAAGGAGCCTCAAGACAGGGTGCAAAATACTGGTCAATTTAGTTCATTTCAGCCCAGGTACATATTGATGACTATAAAATTTGGCAAGAACTGAAATGTGGTCTGTATAGTCTGTCTTCCTGCTTGAACTCAGTACCTGGGTCCATCCCTGAGTTTTCTTTGCTCAATGCTAGCATCTTACCACTTTGAGCTCCACTTCCATTTTTCTGGTGGTTAATTGAGTATAAGAGTCTCATGGACTTTCCTGCCCAGGCTGGATTTGAACCGCAATCCTCAGATCTCAGTCTGCTGAGTAGCTAGGATTACAGGCATGATGCTTCTGTGTTGGCCTTGACCTCTTTCTTTTATCTCTTTCTTCTCCATAATCTCAGCTTTGATTTAGGTCCTGCCTCAGGACCTAAAGGTCAACATTCAAGATACAGTGAGAAACATTATTTTCCAGTTTCTTTCTCAGTATCTTTCTTCTGCCTCTGGAAAATGAACACTGAGTTGATAAAAGCTGAGAAGTCTAATTTGTGTTTGGGAACAAACAGGCACAGGGAGATCAGTTGGCCAATTTGGGTGGTAGCCCCTCAAGTTATCCTAGCTTGTAAAAAGGGAAAATGCTATGTGATTTAGTCTTACTTTGTCAAACACTGGATTAGGGAACTAAAGCCACTACAAATAAAGAATTAGTAGTAAGAAGAATATCAAGAGCTAGTAATTCTTGAGTACATCAACAGTACCATCCATTATTCAAAGTATTTGAATTAAGTCATATGTTGCACACAGTACTATACTGAATATGCTCTGTTTGTAGAGGCTTCAGAAAAAATGAATAATTTGGCCTCTGTCATCCAGTCAGTCATCCATCTAGTTAATGGCGGGAAAGAATTTCAGTACTAGGTTTAGTGGTCATGTTCTTGACATCATTATCCCCTCAAAAAAACAGTGAGGCAACAGAGAAATGTAGTGATTGAGACCTTATAGCGGCTGATTGATGAAATACTTCCAACAACTCTGTTGGCTAGAAATGATTCTATGTACAAGCTGAGGAAACTGGGAGAGAATTTATCTAACTTTCATCTACAGGAAGGATGGAATGAGCATAGCAGGTAAAAAGTGTGTAATCTTACACCCTCACACAGCAACAATGCCTCATTACATTACCAGGAGTAGTGTGAGTCACTGAAGTAACTTAAATCTTCGTATGTAATAGGAGCTATACTCAACTGTACATGCACTCAGAAATTATATCTAACTTGGTTTCCACGTCTATTTGAAAAAATAATCCCTAAAACATTAGATATTTTTAAGATAATTAATGTTATTTCTTTTCCCATCACAAAGAAACTAAAGCTCCATGATTAGACTAGTCAAGGTCTTAAATGAAAAGGTTATCATAGGGCATACCTCTAGGAAATAGGTTGTGTTCCATTCTCCATTTCAAAATTACAAAAATATGTACCTTCTCCAGGATCCTCATCAAACATTACAAAATAAAACTCTTGATTCTAACAATCACTGTTAAAAGCATTCTCATACTGCTTTTGTGCTGGGAAAAACAAATATTTCAAAATTTTTGAAGAGTCAAGGGTCCAGTTTTATTTATTCCTTCAGTTACAATGCGACACTGACTAGAGTTATATCCTCAAAGTGTTCTCAGAAACTAGCTAAGATTTTAGTGTAAAAAGTAAGAAATGTTGTCGGTATTTATTTATTTGTTTGTTTATTTAAATAACTGCCTTAAGGAGTGAAGCTGCCTTTAAAATATGTGTCTTCCACGGGCAAGTGGCCAAGTAAAGCAAACAATTTTTCCTGGCTTATAAAGGACCTTTATCATTGATAAGGTCTGCAGGACCAATAATTTAATTCAGAGGAAGCAGACAACTCTGAAACCTGGCAGTCAAACTAGCATCACTCATAGAAATGCTGTTTATGCTCAAAGAAATTTGATGAAGTATATGAAAATTAAACCATGTCTATTCTGATTCATTTCTTTAGACAGACTGTACTATCATCTGAGAGAATATGAATTATCTAATTGTTTAGTATCTCTTCGCATTTTCATGGCAGCTCCCAGAGAATCTTTTCATTTATTGTTAGTGTTAGTATCCAGGATAATGCTTGGAATTAAGAATACTGGCTACATTATTTGTTAAATGTATAATTGAGCAAAAAACTGAATGTAACAGACAAATAATTAATCTCCTTGGTTCAACCTGTATCCGCTACATCCATGTGCACGTGCACCTGTGTGCACACACAACACACACACACACGTAATGTAATTATTAATCAGTCTATATTAAAAATGGAAGAATGCTGGGAAACACTAGTGTTTGAAGTAGTATATTAGAATACATTTTGGGTCTAGTAAGCAAAGATAAAAGAAAAGGAAACGTAGAAAAAAATAAACAGGACCCTTCATTGTGTTAAAATAAATTATAACTAAAAATGCTAATGTTAACTGATTTACATAGAAGAAACCCTCTTATGAACTCTTACATTTTTGGTTAAAGCAGGACAGATTTATAATATATAGTTTGGAAACTAAACTTATCCAAGTGTTTCTTAATTATGTACCAAGGTCAAATCTCATTTATTTATTCACAGTAGTGCACTACCAATATTCCATAATGATGTAACTAGAATATCTTCTATTTTTTTCAAAGTGAAGTCTATATGATGCTTAATTTGCTTCTCTTGGTAGACCAATTATTTTTAATATGCTGAGGATTGAATTCTGTGAGTTGTGAACACCAGGCAAGTGCTTACCATTGTATGACATTCCTAGACCCAGGATGTTTAATTTCAAATACTTCATATAACTCCTTTATAATATATAAGGTATTTCATATGTTCACTGTCCTATCTGTATTACCCTTCTTTTCACAACCAAACTATAAATTTTTTGCTACGTAGAAAAAAATCTTACTTTTTCTGTATCCATTCTTTACCATAGTATTGCCATCTTAAGCACATTTTTAACTTACTGGTTATAAACTATCGACTATGCTAGATTCCACCACAAAATAGCTTAGGTATAAATGAGCTATTGTTAATAATCTCTCAGGCTGCATGGAACAGTGCCTTATTCTGTATTCTTAATGTGGTTGATCTACAGAATAATAACATAGTACCCACAACTAATTTTATTTATGGCTGGTCATTTTAGACAGGAAACATTTACTTTATTGTATGTAACAGACTGTAGTCAATATTTAGTAGGTCTATAATTTCAACTTTCAGAATTTACTTTAGGAGAGTCCTAGGTGCAGAACCTTGAGATCCTCAATGAAATACACCCTATTACTACCGAATCTAGTTAAATCCTATTGTTCCCATTTCTAATTACTTTTCATTCTCTAATCACTCTACCTTCCTACTGCCAGAAGTATCCTCCTAAATACAGATATTATCATTATCAGAATTACAGACCTGAATACTGCCCCAACCTTGTTTTCTAGACATAGACTACAATACCCTTTCTTTCTTACATAGTCTTTCTTCTGCTTCGACATCTACTTCTTGTTGGTCCCTAAAACTACTAAGTCTATGAGATTCTTTTTTTTTTATTTTTTCTCAAATTTTTATTATCAAACTGACGTACAGAGAGGTTACAGTATCATACGTTTGGCATTGGATACATTTCTTGTACTGTTTGTTGCCTTGTCCCTCATGCCCCCCTCCCTCCCCCCCTTTCCCTCCCCCCCCCCAGGTGTTCAGTTCACTTACACCAAACAGTTTTGCAAGTATTGCTTTTGTAGTTATTTCTCTTTTTTTACCCTGTGTCTCTCGAATTTGGTATTCCCTTTGAATTTCCTACTTCCAATACCAGTAAACACGGTTTCCAATATACTCAGATAAGATTACAGAGATAGTGTAGGTACAAACATAGGAAGGTGATACAAAACATTATCAATAATAGAAACTACACATACACATAGGACGTTGAAAGTAGTTACAACTGTGATATATCACTTGTCTCCATAACATGGAGTTCATTTCAATTAGCATCATCTTATGTGTTTCTAAGGGTATAGCTATTGGGCCTTGTGATGCTCTGCTATGGCTTGCCTAAACCTGTACTAATTATGTCTATGAGATTCTTGTGCCTCTTTTATGTGGCTGATTCTGCCAAATGCACTTTTTTCCTGGTAATTTCTTAAGAAAATATTTTTCCACATAAATTCAATTTCCTAAATCCCCAATTTCAGAATTAGCCACTTCCTTTTCTATTCTTTTGGAATATTTTATTTCTCCTCTTGAGATTTTTTACATTGTAACTGAGTTTACATGGGCGTCTTACAAGACTGGTACATGGACTCACATATTCATGTGAAAGCTCAGTAGAAATATGTAGGTTTAGGAACAAACATGTACCTCGAAATCAGAATTTATCAAAGCTCTTCAGATGGCTTGTATGCTATAAAAATTATACAAACAATACCAAACAATTCTTCCCAAAAGTTAGTTGAAAGTTCTCACACATTTGGTAAAGGTCCATCTTTACACAAAGCATAGGTCTAACATGGAGCTCTTATTAGATAACTAAATTAAATAGGACTTGAGTGTTTCGTGTCAATTATACCAGGCTTGAATACGTGGCTATAGTAATGCCATCCTCCTAATCCTTGCTATGACATTGATGTTTTAAATTGGATTCTTTTAATACTTAGGTATTTGACATGATTTCTGATAGACAGTAGATGAACTAAATTCCACAGAATAGAAAAGTAGGACTTAGTGTGTAATTAACACTGACACTTCATTTAACCAAACATTATTCCTTCTTCTTCTAAAAAAAGTTATTTTGGGGCTGGGGATATGGCCTAGTGGCAAGAGCGCTTGCCTCATATACTTGAAGCCCTGGGTTCGATTCCCCAGCACCTCATATATAGAAAATGGCCAGAAGTGGTGCTATGACTCAAGTGGCAGAGTGCTAGCCTTGAGCAAAAAGAAGCCAGGGACAGTGCTCAGGCCCTGAGTCCAAGGCCCAGGACTGGAAAAAAAAAAAGTTATTTTGCATGAATTCATGGAAATACAATGAATAAAACTTAGTTAGATCTGGCTTAACATAGTATAATAATTCACTGGGGACTGTGAGCGATCTGAGAAAGAGGGAGGAGTCATTGATTTCTAACTGGTTCCAGGAATAATTCCATACTAAATCAGATCAGATAGGAAGCAAGGCTGAAGAAAATATAATTCACTAACATAAGAAAAAGAATAGAATGTTTCTTCATAGGTTATTACTTAATCACATGAGCATTTCAGGATTACTAACATCTTCTATGCATGCACATTATTTTCAATCATCTTTGCAGATTTATTTAACCAATCATAATATTCCTGTGAGATATTTATGAGAAAAGTTCTATTTTCTATTTTCAAATCAAGCAATCAACAATCTCAGGGTTTGCTCAAGGTCATTCTGCAAAATACATGTGAATCATATAACTCAGTAATAAAGATAACAATATTTTGGAAAATGTTTGTTTGAGATTGTGTGTGTGTTTGTGTGTGTGTGTGTGTGTGTGTGTGTGAGAGAGAGAGAGAGAGAGAGAGAGTCATGGGGCTTGAACATCGGACCTGAGCACTGTACCTGGGAAGTTTTGCTCGAGACGAATGCCCTACCACTTTGAACCACTTTCAGTTTTCTAGTGCTTAATTGGAGATACGAGTCTCACAGACTTTCCTGCTTGGGCTGGCTTTGAACTGATCCTCAGATCTCAGCCTCCGGATTATAGGCATGAGCCACCAGGAAACAGTTGGGAAAACATTTTTTATTTTAATATCGGTAAAGTATGTAGAATCACATCCTAATAGTTGTAAACCTAAAATATGCATTTGTTAAATGAATAAATAATAGGTGTATAGATAAAATTTTAGATTTAAGTGATGAAGATTGAAGAAACAGCATATGATATCTTGTACATTTTTTGCTGGCCTATTTTTTTAAGGTTTCTCAACAGAGAAATTAAAGGTCAGTCTAAAAACTCTTTCTTCTACCTTTCTTCAAATGATCTTCCTCCCATGGGATGGGGTTTTAATTCAATATCCAGTCAGCTGTAAGGAATGGAGAATGTGTTTACAACACCTACAACTAATCCCAACCATTTTCTTTTATAGGCACAATGTTTGATTGCATGGCATATTGGATGGAGGATTGTATATTTTCAACCTGGCCACTTGGGAGGCTAATGTCAGTGTTTTAGGCAAGGTAGGAGATGGGTAAGTGCTAGACAGGGCTACCACCTAACATAAATTTTAGCCACTTCACCATTCTTCTGAGTTTAGCTCTATTCCCAGAATCTGGAAATATATCATCTCCAGAGGCTTATAAGTCTGTCATCCAGGAGATAAAGCATATTTTGGCCAACACAAAACTATGCCAAGTACTATTGGAGTAGATTGTTTCTATGCATCTAAAAAGTATATTTTATCCCACATATATTAACAGGACTTTTCTTAATCATAGTTGTCCTGGTTTCATAACACTAATTTTCTACTTTCCCAGAGATGTTTTGAAACACAGCATGTTTGTTTTCTCTCTAATTATTTACTACTAAAAGTTTATATAGTAATCTACTTCTCTTGTCATTATTTAAAATTATTTCTCTATTAAATCAGCAGTGTTAATGTAGAAGTGTATATATTGGCATTAAGATGAGTTGATATTGGTTTCCCAAGAATAAAAGACTGTTGGCTTCAAAAAGTTCAAGTATTTTAAGTTTCATAGATTTTCCAGATTGCTTTCTCAAAAAGAGGATATATTTCACATTTCCAGAAGCAATATATGAGAATTTCTCTTTTCAGAATTCCTATCAGCAATGAGAAAAATGGTCAGTTTGGATTTTGCCTCTGCCATGAATATAAAGTGATATGCTACACTGTAAATTGTCTTTTCCTTTTTGTGAATTTTAATAATTTCCCTCCTTTGTCTTGCTATTTTTCTATGAATTGATCATATGCTTACTATAAAAGTCTCACTAATAAATTCTTAGTTTTGTAAATAGTATTTATTATGATGAACTATTTCAATTGATATGAAGGCATATACACATATCTGTGTGCACAGGTGTGTGAGCCTGTGTGTGTTACACTTAGATGCCCAGAAATATGCACAATATCATAACCATGTCACTTTTCAGTGGCGGAATTTTCACTTTCATCTTTGTATTTGACAAAATTTGCCTGAGTATTCTGCTATAAACAAGTGACATCATCATAAACTGGAAAGTAATGTTTCTAAATATGCAGTTTGAATGTCAATCCAGGTAAAGAAAATTCAGAAAAGTAGATATATTCTCAATGTGTTTATTTTAAAACATTAATTTATCTTATCAATAAAATATTATGAACATATAAGTATTTTAAAGGTTTTGATTACGATCAATTTTAAAATACCTCTGATGTAAGAGAGAGTACTTTAACAGCACTCTATGTGGTAAGTAAGGTCAGAGGATTTCTTTCCCTGAGACATGCTATTATTATTCTGTGTACAGGTACAAGTTAAGAGATTTTAAGCACCACACCAAGTAAGACCTTGCTGATAAAGTTTAATAGGTGGTTTCTCCAAAAGATAGGCAAGAAATGACTAAGCATCTTAGGGCAAACACACTAATGGGAGTGTAAACACCATTCTTGAGGCCTTGGCTCTGATGTGATTTTTGGGTAGTGGTGGAAAGTGGCTGCCATCTTGGCATTTCTATCATTCTTATTATGAAGCAAGAGTCATCAGCTTTTTTTTTGAGAATATTCATGTGTTACATACTACTGCTGTGAATTTGGATTTTTTAATATCCTACGTCTATTGAGCAAATGTTCTTATTCTTAAACAGCTTCATTTACTCAGATGAGAATTTTGATACTGATGAAGTTTAGTGAGATGGGAAATATCTGTGCTACTGATGAAAAATACTATTTAACTTTTCCAGGGAAATTTTTGATAACATCAATGAAGAGCTTTAGAACTGATTTTTTTTCATCTTTCCCAGTCACTTTAATTTTAGAAATCTATGCAAAAGAAATAATTCAGAATGTGAATAAACTTAATAGACAAAACAAGGTTACCAGTACCTTATTTACAAAAGCCAAATTTTGGAAATACGGTGAATACCTCAGGATGTTGCAGAGATTAAGTAAATTAAATTGAATAATAAAAATCAATATAGCTAGGTATGGAGGTAAATACCTGAAATCACATCTACTCTGGTGGCTGAGTCAGGGAAAATTGCACATTCAAGACTAGATTTTACTAGAGTCCTTGTCTCAAGATAAGGAAAGAAAGAAGAAAAGAGAAAGAGAGAGAGAGGGAGAGCGAGAAAGAAAGGAAAAAAGTAAGGAGAGAGAGAAAGAAGGAAAGAATGAGAGCAAGAAAGAAAGGCTCAAATATCAATATAACTTTATATAACCATTGAAATAATATTTATAAAATTCCATAGTATGTGTTTTGAATATAATATTAAGCAAAAATTATTTGAATTGTACTAAATTCATAAAGAAATATACTCCAAATTATCTTTAATGCAGGTAAAAGCAAATACAAATAATTTTCCTTATTATTTTTATGCCTTTTCTGAACTCTCCAACTAGAATAGATGTTAAAGGTTACTTAGTCCAAAACTTCCTATTTTTGTGTGTGAGTTAGTAAACACAGAGAAATAAAGTTCTTTAATCATTAATTCACATGAACAGTGCAACCAAGGCTCATGTTCTTCTTTTCCATAATAAGATAATCATTATTTGGGATAAAACATTTGTCATTTTTGATTAATGCTACTTACTACCTTTCAGTAAATCCACGGTATCCCAAAGTAGTTCAAATTTGATGGCTTCTTGCTATTAGTTTCAAATGAGATCCTTGGTTTGACTGTATAGAATTAAACTAACCCTTACCAAACTTTTGCAAATCAACTTATGTAATGAGGTCTTTTTAGCAGTGTATATGGCTGATTCGGAGTTCTGGTGATGCATATGTGTTTTTGCTCATTAACTATTTAAACTAACAAATAGCTTACATCACTCCTTCTGGAAAAGAATCTGAGTATCCATAATAACATATTACCTAGAGAGTGATTCTCAACACATAATCCTAGAAGCAGACATAATCATTATGCAGAAACTTGTTAGATATCCAAATTCTAAACTTACTTCTCATCTTCCTGAGTCAAATCTACTCTGAAAAAGGTGCAGCTTTCTGTGACTTAACAAGCCCCCCAGACAATCCGGACCTGGGCCAACTCTGAGAATCATGATCTCAGCTAAAGCAGAAAGTACTGTGGTGGAACTTTGCCAAAACCATGTTCTTTAGCAAATATTCAGTCAGGGATTCCCTCTGCCTTCTGAAAACTGCAACATACTCAAGTAAAAATTAGAGATACAAGCACTCTTTTCCAGAGACCTCTATGTTGATCATACCCCTTAATTATTTGTTTGGTCACTCTGATAAGGAGGTGGAATGTTAAACAAGATTTTTAAAATTCCACAAGTACTCTGCTCTAAAAGAAACATTTTGTTACATAAATGATGAGAATCCCATATGCCTTTCCTATTTTTTAGTTAGGGAAAGAACTCAAAAGAGTTATTATTATTTAAAGGCTATTAACCTGTCTGTAGATTTGCTTTGGGAGAACAGATGCTAGACTGAATCTGAATTAGGCTTACAGAGAGACTTCCTTCCCCAGGGAAGTAATTCTGATCTTAGAATGGGACTCTGTTCTTCACTTGGTTGCTCTGTCATACAGCTACTTCCTATCACTCTCATTTTCTTTTTACTGCCTAAGCTTCAAAAGAGAAAGTGGGACTTGAATGTCTAAACGAATGATTCAACTGTTTTATTAGTGTATTTATGGGTTTGTTTTTTAAGTCATTTATATAATCAGTTAGGTATCTACTGGGTATAAGGAAGGAACCGTTTTGTCCAAATGAGAATGTAAGTACATAAATAAAACAAAATAAAATATTCCTTGCTTTATTGTTTATAACATAAAAGGAGAGCTAAAATGGTCACACAAAAATAACTGAAAATATAGCACAGAGCAAAGTAGGCCTCAGAGATGTGTGAGTAATGTGTGATGAGGCCTCAGGTAATTTGTATTTGTAATTTGAGGAAAAGCCTTCTGGCTAAATTCATATATTTACTAGGACTTAGGGAATGGCAGATATAGTTTAGATATGGCTTGGGTATCCTTCACATTTTGTATATTGAAATCAATGAGGTAGAGGGAGATGGTATGGAATATGAATGAGGTCAGGTCTGGTAGGTTAATTCGTGGCATGCCTACTAGAGTACTTGGGGACCCCATTGTCTCTCTGCTTTCCTGTTCTGAGATGTGATCTTTCCTCTTGTGAGCAAGGGACCTATAGAAAAGAAAACCTTAGAGAAGAAACATACAAACATCCATGCATAGCGGAAAGCTCTGAAATGCTATACGACAGACTCCCATAATTCTCCAACCTGACTAGAAGCTCTTTCTTTTCTTTCTTTTTTTTTTTGGCCAGTCCTGGGCCTTGGACTCAGGGCCTGAGCTCTGTCCCTGGCTTCTTCCCGCTCAAGGCTAGCACTCTGCCACCTGAGCCACAGCACCCCTTCTGGCCGTTTTCCATATATGTGGTGCTGGGGAATCGAACCGAGAGCTTCATGTGTAGGAGGCAAGCACTCTTGCCACTAGGCCATATTCCCAGCCCCGCTCTTTCTTTTCTTAATGTAATGATGCCAAGAGCCATCTCTTTCCCCTAAATTCAGATTTATTTCCTAAGTTAAAGTTAGACATTAACTCTTTCTTTTTTAAACATCTTCATTGTTCAAGTATGTGAACAGGCATAGGAACCTGTAGCAAGGAAACGAAAGCTGCTGACACCAAACTAAGAACTATGTGTTTTATTAAGTAGGAAATGAGAGAGAATGTTTAAGCAGTATGTGCCAGCACATGACAGGGACAAAAGCAAGTGCAAAGCAACTGGAGCTTGGGCAGAACACAAGCACACTTTGCACTGCTTGGTGACAGACATATGTTTCAGTCAAAGAGTAGAGTGGATCCAAAAATGAGCTTTAGAGCTGGAGAAGTAGAGAAAATACAGAACTAGTGACAAGACTGTGTCCTAAGAGAATGACAGAAATGGCTAGGTCAGGAAGATCAGTTCTGTGTCATGCATATTTCTACACAAACATCTGTAAGATACCAGGAAAAACACACTCACAATGCTCCTCCTAACAGATAGGTAAGGATTCAACATACTTTGGGATATATCCCCTGAGAATATTATTGAATTTGTAGAACAGAAAATAATGTATTAGTTGAGTATCAAGATGAGGAAAACTATGACTGAGATAAATAGATTAAGATTATCCATATTGAGGAAGTAGAGGTCAAGATAGGAGAAGTAAATTAAGGCAGTATTATGAAGCTAAGAGGAAGCCGGGCACCAGTGGCTCATACCTGTTATATACTATCTACTCAGGAGACTGTGATCTCAGGATCGTGGTTCAAAGCCAGCCCAGGCAGGAAAGTCCCTGTGAGAGTTTTATTTTCAATTAAGTACCGGGGTATGGGAAGAAGTGCTGTGGCTCAAAGTGGTAGGGTGCTAGCCTTGAGCAAAATAGCTCAGGGACTTCACCCAGGTCTCAAGACCAAGACCTTAAGACCAAAAGGAGGAGGGGGAGGATGAGTAGAGAAGGAGGGGATGGGGGAGTGGGAGGAAAAGGAGGGGAAGGAGGAGGAGCAGAAGGGGAAGAGGAGGAGAAGGGGGAGGAGGAAGAGAAGGGGGAGGAGTGGGAGGGGAGGAGGAGGGGGAGAAGGAGGAAGAAAGCAACTTAGGAGGGACAGGATTCATAAGAAAATTCCCAACCCATAGTTCTTATGCCAGTGGTTTTATTTATTTATTTATTTATTTGTTTATTTATTTATTTATTTATTTATTTATTTATTTGCCAGTCCTGAGGCTTGAACTCAGGGCCTGAGCACTGTCCCTGGCTTCTGTTAGCATTTCCCCAGCCTCAGGTCCTAAGCTCCTCCCATTAGTCCCCAGATCCACCCATACCTAATGAGCCACTCTTACTCACTATTAAGACCTACCTACTTCCCCATTACCCCCAGACAGAAGCTGCCATCTGGATAAGGTACAGGCGCCATGTAGTTCCCTCTCGCATGGGAGCTGTGGCCCCACTAATAAACCTTCTCCTGTCTGTGATTATCTTGGCATGATCCCTTGCAATGGCTGGGACATATCCTTTCAGCTTCTTTTTGCTCAAGGCTAGCACTCTACCAACTTGAGCCACAGTGCCCACTTCTGGCTTTTTCTGTGTATGTGGTACTGAGGAATCGAACCTAGGGATTCATGTATAGGAGGCAAGCACTCTTGCCAATAGGCCATAATCCTAGCCCCAACCCTTGGTTAATTTTTTAAAGGGAAACTTAGAAATTTCTAAGGAAATAAATGTGGACTTTTCCTCAAGTTTCTGATTCCCAAACTGTAGACTGGATATCCACAAGAAGACATTGTTGGGAGGAGGCAACTTTTAACAAAGGAAGATGAAATTCATAAGGATCTCTATCCCAGTAAAGTAGGGTCTGAAAAGGGAGTGAGTTGGAAAGTCTCAGTAGTTTAAGAGTAGCCTTTAAGGGCTGGGGATATAGCCTAGTGGCAAGAGTGCCTGCCTCGGATACACGAGGCCCTAGGTTCGATTCCCCAGCACCACATATACAGAAAACGGCCAGAAGCGGCGCTGTGGCTCAAATGGCAGAGTGCTAGCCTTGAGCAAAAGGAAGCCAGGGACAGTGCTCAGGCCCTGAGTCCAAGGCCCAGGACTGGCCAAAAAAAAAAAAAAAGAGTAGTCTTTAAGTTAGATGCTGTTGGCAGAGATCCTTCCAAACTCCTTCCAGATTGTGGGGAAAGATCAAAATATTGGAGGGAGCTAAATCAGTGCCTCACTACCATAATGACTGCCTGTGTCTCCAGTCCTAATACTCCTTCCGCTAGTTCACAAGCACTGTATCTTGAAAGTTCTCATATAAAGGAGTTTGTTTTTCTTTCCTGGAGTCTTTTCTCTAAGTATTGTACAACTCTTATTTATTTTGCAAATTACTTCTGCCACTCAGAGTGTGGTTTAGTCTGAAGCAAAATCAAACAAAAATATCTAATTTGTATAAAATTAAGGGTTTTTTTCTATTTTAAAATATGCATGAAGAAAATATTGACTTGCAATTAATTATTAAAATTTTAATGCTGCACCTTGTTTTAAGAATTATAAGTGGAGGAAAGTACTTTTAATAAAAAGGTTCAGAGACAGTATCTTCAAAGTGATATTAAATATTTCCCAGCTTTGCAAAATCCCCAATCTGGTTTCTATAAAACTTAAAAAGATCAATCAAACAATTACAAAGAAGCTTGAAGTAGAAATGCTACAGATTTCAGTAAACATCTGGTTGCCATTTTCAACTTTAAGAACCAACCCACTTAAGGAAGCAGTTTAGTTTCTTTGGAGTAAAACAAAAAAGGAGACACTGCCTTTTTGTTCTCTGCCTAGTGGAGGGGTCACTCCAAGATCAACTTTTATAAATAAGAGAGCTTTTTTTTTTCTTTCAAATTTAAAGTAAATTGAACTCAACTCCTTGTAGTATAAACAGCTCAACTGAGTTAAGGTTAAATAAACATCCCCTGAGCTCCAGTGTGCCAATTAAAGAACAAATTCTGTTTGGCTATAAATATATCAGTAATTCCATGCACTGGAAGGAAAAAAAACAATAAACTTGAACACACAATTACTGAGTGTCATAATATAATAAGATAGAATGGTATAGCACTATAAGTTTTTTTATTCAATTTCTTTCTTTTTTTAAACCTCAGTTTGATTAACTAAAAGTACAGACGCTCCTCGGATATTACCCAAAGTCTATTATTTGTACAATAAAATATGTTTGTGAGATGTGTTCTGGGAGAAGCAACAAGGCAAATTCACTGTGCTTTTAAATGTGACCTTTACTCTTTTTGTCTTCCTGTTAACTGATTACATAGAAAATTAAAGCCAGGGAAAGCAGCAGGGTGCTGGTTGGGGAACTAGAGCAGGAAAGACTAGATTCGTTTTCAAATGCCAGTAGAAACATCTGCAGTAAATATGTACAAATAGCCAAAGGCGCCACCTCCGAGTTGGCCTTAGGCTGATGTCTCAACAACAGAGTAATAGCTAAAACTAAAGAAAAAAAGCAACAATGCCAACAAGTATCTTCATTTTCATCTTGCTTTCTAGTGGTGGATTTATAAGAGTTAGACTGCATCATGAACTGGAGAGTTGAAGACTTTGATGGTCTTGAGTCATTCTTCTCTGTTCTATAGCACCTTTCTTGTCTTCATCACAGATTTGCTTCTGTCCCAGTTAGACTTTTGAGTTGAGGGAAGAACTTTTTCACAGAGGACTAATCCTGATTGATTTCAAGATGATCATCCTTCACTTGATCCTAGTTATGCCTTTTAGAGTGATTAGAAATAAATCATAGGCTTAAAGAACTCATTCAGCAATGAGAATACCAAAACATTGATCCAGCAACTTTTACGGTCTTCCAGAAACATTATTGGAAATTGAAATAATCTATGTACTCTTTTCTTTTTCTTGCTACAGTACCAGTTTCTGGTGCTGCTGCAGAAATACACCTTCAAGGATCCGTAAATAATTCTGATTCAACAATAAAATATATTGTGTGTCAGACTGTGGAACTACATATTACTTAGACCCTACCCTGGGAGAAGGTCTAAAAACCTTTGGAAAATACCTATTCTCTTTCAGGCTACCATAACCACTCTATGAACTAAAACATTGATTTACCTACTAGTATCTGTGTGATATGAAAGTGAGTAATTTGATGGTGTCTGTATATTTGGCTTTAGGGAAGCATACATCATAAAAATCATAGCTTATAAGATATATTTTGTTTAAAAAAAGGAAAAAAG
The DNA here is from genome assembly GCF_023159225.1 of Perognathus longimembris pacificus. Classification (NCBI taxonomy): domain Eukaryota; kingdom Metazoa; phylum Chordata; class Mammalia; order Rodentia; family Heteromyidae; genus Perognathus; species Perognathus longimembris. The sequence continues at coordinate 129,804,478 of NC_063162.1, read as the reverse complement.
TTCCCATAAATTGACCACTTCACATTGTGTTAAGAAAAGAACTACAGAGAGTAATACAGAGGGCAGGAATGAAGTTCTTGACTATTTTCCTTTATTACTTCGATGATCACAAATCTCAAAAGCTAATTGCTTACTTTCATGCATTCTTTATTGAAGAACATTATATGTCACATTGCTTTATGAAACATTAACCCTTCAAAGAATTCACTGTTACCTCTAAGAAGCTGGCCCACAAATCTGTATATTCTTGCCTGTCTTCTTTGTTCGAGTTTCTGTTTTAAGTTTTCCTATGTACAACTCACAGCACCTACAAGTAAATAGGTTTAGAACGAACTATCTGCCCCACCCTCCCCCCAAAAAACAAGTCAGGTCACAGAGCAAATATGATAAGGGAGGCACAGAAGAAGAAAAAAATATGTGTGATTCTAAGAAATAGCCACAGGATGTGTAAGTCCCTACAGTCTAGAATCAGATAATGTTTAAAGTACCAGCGTGGTATGCTACTATACTTATAGTTACATTTGTATTATTTTAAGAGAAGATTTGCACATGAGTTCAATATCATTTTAAAGCTATATATTAATAAAAGGTTTATGCACTACTTTTTAGTAGAAATATCTTGAAGTATTCACCATTTCAGAGGCCTACATTTTGATATACTATTGCACTTCCATTTATTTGTGCATTGAATAAATATTCACCCCCATTCTCCTCTGTGAAGGGGAGTTTTAAATGATAGATAGACATGATCCCTGGCCTTGCAGATTGTTTTTGACCTGATATTTTTCTAATGCAATGATCCTGGAATATGTTTGTCATTATTTAAGGAGTGTTCACAGGCCAAACCACTTTGTGAGAACTTGTACATTGAAAGAGACCAATTTACCAGGTTTATTGAACCAACAGCAATATTCAGCACAGCACTCTTATGCTACTTCCTCTTTTAATTGTATGTCCAAAAAGTTAGGCTTGGAGAGGTTAAGTAACTTGCCCACAGTTCAGCAACCATTAACAGTTTTTAAAAGCCAACAGTAGATACTCCAACCTAGCTTTTGCTTTGATGGTTTATAATTTTCTATTACTTCAGTTTACTACTTCCCCTAGAAATTCATTATGGTGGTTGAATTTGTCCTGCTTATGGGTAATTTAAATCTCAACTTCCTTGAACATTATAAAATAGAGAGAAAATATGTTTTTCATTACAAAAGTTAAGATTAATCTGTAATGGATGTTTCCTTCTGTACAAATATCAGAAACAGCTTTGCCAGTAGCCACTATAAATAAATCTGCAAAATTATACTAAATTTCAAGTGATAAAGAGATAGGTTGGACAGTTTAAGGGGGAAAGTGAATGTAAATATAGGAGGACTGAAATTCATTAATCAGGGAAGGAAATAGTTTTTTCCTTTTAATAACATTAAGTGGTGATCTGTATCTTTCAGTCAATTAACGATAACTTGTAATAGTGTTCTCCAAGAGCACATTTGGGTAAATTACAGGGTCATTACTAGAGGGAAAAAGCTGTGACAGAGCATTATTTATAATGCCATTCTCCAGTATACAATATGTCAAGTCTAATATCAATAGAAACACTGATAAATACTATTTACCATAGTATTAACTGGTGTTAACTAGAAATCTCCTCACTATTTCATGCTGTAATGGTATGTCCCAGCTTGGGTTGGAGTCATTTGCAATGTAAATATTGCCCTGGCTCTTGATCTACTGCATTACTTAATTCTGTCCACTTAAAACTCCTTATGTAGAGGTTGTTAAAAATCTACTACTTAGGTTTCCATAACATGGAGTTCATTTCATTTAGCATCATCTTATGTGTTCATAAGGGCATAGCTATTGGGCTATTGTGATCTTCTGCTATGACTAGCCTAAACTGAACTCCACATTATAGAAACAAGTGTTATATCATTGTTTTAATTATTTTCAACATGCGATGTAAAACCAGACTTTTTGTTTGTTTCTTTGTTTCTCTCATATTCCCTTCCTGTGGTTGTACCACCCGCTATCACTGAATCTCATCTGAGTACCCTGGATACTGTATATACGTGTATTAGAACTAGGGAAGGGAAAGGTAATATCAAAATCAAGAGACAAAGGATAAAAATACAAATGATACCAAAAGCAATACTTATAAAACCATTTAGTGTAAACCAACTTTACAACACATGGGGGAGAGAAGAAAAAGGAGAATGGGGAGGCAGGGGGGAAAAGAGTGAGGAGATAACAAATGGAACAAGAAATGTACTCGCTGCCTTACATATGAAACTGTAACCCCTCTGTACTTCACTTTGACAAGAAAGAGAAAAAAACCTACTACTTAGACATTTGGGAAGTTGAAGGGAGGAGCTGTAACTCTGCCTTCTTCCTGAGAGGAAATGTCTATAGTTTTTTCTGTTGTTGCCCTAAGGTGCTTCAATGTCAAAACTAAGCCTAAATTATGGTAACAAAGAGGAAGATCTCGCCAGTAGGGTCTTAATTTTATGCCTCCGTCTTAGTAATTTTTCTATTACATTTATTGCAAGCCATCAAATTCTTTTTTTCTTGGTATTCTATAAATTTACTACACATTTTACTCATTTTTATTTCTATTTAAGATCAAATTTTGGGGCTGGGGATATAGCCTAGTGGCAAGAGTGCCTGCCTCGGATACACGAGGCCCTAGGTTCGATTCCCCAGCACCACATATACAGAAAACAGCCAGAAGTGGCACTGTGGCTCAAATGGCAGAGTGCTAGCCTTGAGCGGGAAGAAGCCAGGGACAGTGCTCAGGCCCTGAGTCCAAGGCCCAGGACTGGCCAAAAAAAAAAAAAAAGATCAAATTTTGAATTGCAAATTTCATTCATGTTTTTTTCTGAATAATTATTTATTTATTGTCAAAGTCATATACAGAGTGGTTACAGTTTCATACATAAGGACTATACAAGAAATGTACCCATCAAAATTTTTTGAATGAGGTTTAAGATATGTATAAAAGTTAAACATCTCAAATCCATGATACAGATAAGTTAATATACAGTTAGTCTACCTATCAGAAACAGAAGCCATTTTTGTAACAGGCCCAGTAGAACAAATATTTATGGTCTATGTTGCAATTCATCAAATTGGTTGTAGAGCAAAATCAGCCAAATATAATATGAAAATTAATAAATATAGCTATGCTACCAAAAAGAAAACTTTATAAAAAACAAGTAGTGAGCTAATTTTGGCCAGGGGATTACAATTTGCCAACTCGGGCAAGAAAAACTGTAAGATTTTCACTTTTTTGTCTTTCTTCAAAATATGTAAATCCTTGAAGTCATGGAAATAAAAGTAATTTGAAACCATTATTGTAACTCCAACTCTGCAGCTTTGCTTGCAGGTTTGTATTTTGTTGCTCGCATGGATTATAATATTCAGAATCTATAAATTCAAGAAGTATTTGGAAGGTGAAAACTTTTGTTCAACATGTTCTTCTCTTCAATTATACAGACACAATTCTAATCCAATGATAAAATCAATCCTGGGTCAACATTCCTTGGACCACTTAGCACATGGATTTCACTCTGGATATTCGTTTTAGCTTTGAGTTTTAGATGCTTTTGCAAAGTATCTATTCTTTCTTAGGCCACAATACACTGCAATACCAACTTAATAAACAGCACATACATAGTAGGAAACAGAATAATTTGATGGTGAATTAAAGATTCACAAATGGAAGGACATAAGATGTATTTTCCCAAATCAGGGGATTGGACAGCCATAAAAGCATGTTTTTATTCCATGGCATTATGCGGCCTCAATTTTGAAAGGACAATTGTCTTGATAGCTGTTCTCAAAATCAACTTAAAGATGCTATAGTGATTTTAAACACCTGCATGGTAAAACATTACGTTGTGTAATGCATGACAGCAAGCAGGCTCTTGAATAATTTTGTTTATAGAATTAATCCTCATAATCATGACTCCTTACCAATATTATTTCCCTTACAATAGCGGTTCCCAAACTATATGTGTAAGAGCCACCTGGGTCGTTTTTCACATATAAAATTCCAGGCCCTATTCCCAGACTACTAAACAAGAGAAAATGTTGGCTTGACTTTGCTTTTTTGCCTCCAGAACTTTGATTCGGTTGGAGAAAGTAGTTAAATCCACACCATGAACTACTCTGAGGGACAAGGTAACAAAGAGTACAAGAAATGTATCCAATGCCTAACGTATGAAACTGTAACCTCTCTGTACATCAGTTTGATAATAAAAATTTGAAAAATAAATAAATAAATAAATAATTCAAAGACTGGGGGATGGGATGGGTAGGGGTAAGATGGGTGGGAATGTTGAAAGGGGTGACACTCATCAGGTGCACTGTATTCATAAACTGCTTTATTAAATAGAAACTCCTTTAAACAACTACTTCAGGATAATAATCAATAAATACAATTAGTTTTTCTTTTTTTAGAAAAAAAAGATGCATTGCATTCACAACCTGACTTCTGGAATTGAAACTTCTTTGTACAACTTCATAAAAATAAATACTTCAATAAAGCATTAAAATGAAAATATCACTATTGCTTTTAACAGAGAAGTAAGGCTCAGAGAACTAAAATCACTTATGATCATATATTCACAGTCCCAAACCCTGTCCCAATAGACATCAGTATTACAACCACAGGATAGAATTATACAGAGGGATATACTTAATATCATGTTCTCATTTAGAAACTGAGATGTAGCCTGGGTTTTACTAAAATGTAGTAGAAAACCTAATAAAAATACAAAATTGCAAAGCTACTCTATCAGTAAATATTATATTTAATAGTAAAATGTCTGTCTGACTTGTGGACCTCTTCATTTTCTCTAATATTTATTCTTTTCTGTCCTAAAAATGTTGTTTTTACAATGTCTTCAAGCTGGGAAAATGCTATGAATACACTAAAGGATGGTGCAAAGCTGTCAGTTGAAGTGATTGGGGTCAAGTTGTGAGTAGAGAGGAAAACAAGGAATGGGTGAGTACACAAAGGAAAGTATACTTTTTGTTTATATTGCTGTGACCGTGAAAGCATTTTATGAACAGATCAACCCTGTACCTGCTTCCTCGGTAGCATAAGTGGGAGTATCTACTTGACTTTTAATGTTATTTTGCCAAAGTACAGGTTAGCAAACAGCAAAATCTGCAATCATAAAAATGAAAGGTATGTGGAATAGGTTGCCAGATTATTCTGAATTGTGTCTGCTCTCAGGACTGCTCTCCTGGGTAGATTAAGTTTAGGTGTGCCCATAGAATTATTACACTGTTGTTGTACACACAGTATGATAACCAGGAGTACATTTGTGATAATAAAACAAAACAAATTCTCTAAGATCCATGTTGCCTGAAAGATTTTTTTTCTTTTTGTATTATGTGCCTCAATACAAACATAATTTGTGGATGAAATTGGTGACCATGGAAAAACAAGCTGTAATTTTCTTTATCACAAATAATCAAATTTCAGGTTAGAATCACAGAAGTGTTTGAATTTGATATTAGGCCTTGGCTGTACATAGTGACAATGACAAAGTCAGTTTCCATACTTATGAATTAGTGAAATGGCTACCCATTCTTGAAGTCTACCTAGGAACAGTAATTTATAAAACAGCACAAAGAAAGCCAAGAAAGAGTTAAGGAGAAGATGTGGGAATGTAGGAAAAGGGCACCACATCAGTGTTTACACTGACAGATGTTGGTGACACCTTGTAGTTATCTTGCCATCCGCCCAGCAACTCCTTGGCTGCCATGTTCTATTGCCTTCTGGCTGTCTTTGCACTTCTTGATATTTGGAAGTTGCAAAGTAATCCTCCATGCTCTTCTTTCTTTCTTTCTTTCTTTCTTTCTTCCTTTCTTTCTTTCTTTCTTTTTTTTAAACTGACCCAAAGATTTCAAGGGAGAAAGAAGATGTAATCCATCTGTTTTACAGCTGGAGAAAATTGAAAATGGAAACTGAATTGATGTTGAAATGCAGAGACAACTCATATTTTATCTACACCAACTCAGGGGCAGCAGGGAGAAGGCCAGAGACAGCAGAATGTTAGACATAGTAGCATGTCATTGAGGCCACTTGATCGTGTGAAACCCCCTCACATGATAGCAAACAGCAGTAAGACAATCCATCACCCCACTCAATTTTAGGTTGACCTCCTAATATGAAACCAGTTGACACAAAGATATAAGGTTTGCAAAGTTTGTTTTCAACTCTCATTAATATTCCAGAGCCGAGGGGGCTGGGAATATGGCCTAGTGGCAAGAGTGCTTGTCTCGTATACATGAAGCCCTGGGTTCAATTCCTCAGCACCACATATATAGAAAGCAGGCAGAAGTGGTGCTGTGGCTCAAGTGGCAGAGTTCTAGCCTTGAGCAAAAAGAAGCCAGGGACAGTGCTCAAGCCCTGAGTCCAAGGCCCAGGACTGGCAAAAAAAAAAAAAAAATCCAGAGCCGACATCTTCCTTTCTATGTTTCTCACTTGATTCTAGAATACCAGTGCTTTAGATATTCATTCTATTCCTGAAGGGATGGGCCCAGTATAGTATTCAAAAGCCTGTGTGTGCAGGAGACCCATACTCTGTGCAAATTAAGACATTCTTCCTTCTCATCCAAGTAGATCTTTGGAGTTCCAGTCCTTCAGAACTTCAATAGAAAAGCAGCTTTCTGATTATGCAGATCACCCTTCTCCAGACCTTCTCAGAAACACTTTTCCAAATCTTTCACCAGCATAAGCCAGCAGGAGTCACCCAATAGAAAAATCAGCATTAAAATTATGACAACGTTGTAACAAGAAAATAATTTGCCACTAGGGCTTGACTACTCTCTCCCAAAGGAAGCTTTTAAAGATCAGCAGTTCATTCAAAATATGTTCCCTTCCCTATTAACAAATAAATAAATAAATAAATAAATAGGCACACTGCCCTTTATATGCACAGCTTCTACATCCATAAGTTCAACCAATCACAAGTGGAAAATATTTTTCAAATATTGCACCTGTATTGACTTTTTTTCTTGTCATTTATTTCATAAATCATGCAACTTAGCACAATCATATAGTATTTGCATTAAATTAGGTATTATAAACAACTTACTTAAAATATTTTGGAAATGTAGGAAGCTATGCTATTTTATACATGAGAAGGGTACCTGTGGGTTACAGTATGTACTTACAGGGTTTCCTGGACCAAATCCCTAAAGATACTGAGGAGAAGTCCTCTGTACATCATTGTAACTTTTCATGATGACAGTTCTATGCAGGATAACAGGGCAAAGGACAAGGACTCCAAGGGGATAAAGAGGAAGAACTCAAACTGGGACATAAGTCTTCTTCTCTATCATACCCTCAGACCCAGCATCAGATACATAATAGATGACTTCAGCTTTTATAGCTTCAATTTCTTCTTCTGAAATCTGAGTGGGATTGGTAGTTCTAAATCATAGTCAGTGGGCCAGAATGAGTGCCATATAAAGTCATGGGTACAGGTTTCAGTATGGCATCTATCCCATGGCTAGTCTTAAGAAACATTTGCTTGCCATTATTTTGGCCCCATTATCTCTGGCCATCTATGCAATTTTAATTTCAAATAACTTGTTTTAAAAAAAGCTTGTTTCTTATTTTTTCTCTTCAAATGATGAAAATAAAAGTACTCAAGGAGTGATGGCATGAATAATAAATATCCTTACTTCTTTCATAGTTAGAGCCATCTGTGAATCACATTTAAGCCTGCTTCTCAATTTCCAGCACATTCTACCAGCAGTCAAATGAAGTAGCAATTTTCTTAAAATATGAAGCAGTTTGGTGTTAGGCAGAATATGTATTCAGGCTCATAAACATAAACATTTTTAATGTAGCACTTAAATATGAACTGTGCAACTCAAAATGCTACAAAAATATAAACAGAAAATAATTTCAGGAATAAATAGGTCTGGCTAAAGAAAAGTTGTGGGAAAGAAATTTAAAGCTCTATTTTTCTATGATATGAGAAAGTTGATCATGTATAAAAAATATTTTTTGTGAAATTGTTTTAGAAGGAGAGAGCAGCTCATGCTTGAAATCATTTACATAGGGTTTCAAGTGACTTTGATAATTGCTTCTTATTATTCTGACCTTGTTCTAGCAGTCGCAGTCCTGGGTCAGCGCTGAGCTTTTCTTCAGTGATGACAACTGTGTAGCCATGATGAGCAAGAACTTCCTGGTACTGCTTCAGCGCCATTTTTCTGTAAGAAGGAGGTTTATAGAGTATGGCTTTTCTGCCATGATGGCCAAAGTGTGCCTCAATTGATTTTTCAATCTAAAAAAAGAAAGAAGACATAAAAATTCAGTATGAAAAATGTCATGCATATTCTTTTATAGTTGTTTTTTTTCCAGAGCTTAGGACAGAATTCGGGGCCTTACACTCCCCCGACAGGCCCACTTCCGCTGAGCTAAATCCCTAGCCCCATCATACATATTCTTGAAGGACATCATAAATGAAAATCAAGAGCCATGCATAGAAGTTATTCTTTACTTTTTTTTCTAGAAATGAAAGACAAATTCACTGCAAGAACGAAAAAGACAAAGATAATCTCATATGTAAGAATGGAATTGTGCATACTGTTATTGAAAGATAAAAAAATTATAGACCATTGGGGCTGGGAATATGGCCTAGTGGTAGAGTGCTCGCCTTGTATCCAGGAGGCCCTAGGTTCGATTCCTCAGCACCACATATATGGAAAAGGCCAAAAGTGGTGCTGTGGCTCAGGTTGGCAGAGTGCTAGCCTTGAGCAAAAAGAAGCCAGGGACAGTGCTCAGGCCCTGAGTTCAAGCCCCAGTACTGGCCAAAAAAAAAAAAAAAATAGACCATTAAGTACAGAGTTCCTTAAGGAAAAACTACATCACAGAAATACAGAGTTCAACTCTAACTGAAAACATAAATTAATAGCAGTGACTGTCATTAATATTGTGCTTTGATAAAAAGAATTCCAGATGCATCGTCTTTAATAGCTATTTTAGATATAAGAGGTAGAGGATACAACTCAGAGAGGATAGTTTTCATGTTGAAACAACATGATCAAGAATAGATAGAGCCGGGCTGGGGATATGGCCTAGTGGCAAGAGTGCCTGCCTCGGATACACGAGGCCCTAGGTTCGATTCCCCAGCACCACATATACAGAAAACGGCCAGAAGCGGCGCTGTGGCTCAAGTGGCAGAGTGCTAGCCTTGAGCGGGAAGAAGCCAGGGACAGTGCTCAGGCCCTGAGTCCAAGGCCCAGGACTGGCCAAAAAAAAAAAAAAAAAAAGAATAGATAGAGCCAAGTGTGGTGACTTGTAATCCTGGCTAATTGGGAGGCATAGAGTGAGAAGACTGCAGATAAACTTCTACCCGAGCCAGCCTAGAATTTTAGACACTATTTAAAATATAATAAAAGCCAACTGGCTCAAGTGATAAGTCACCTGTACATATACCTCAAAAGCAAGTATGAGGCCTTGAGTTCAAATATTCCTCCTACTAAAATATGTCAGGGGAGAATGCTAAGAGACAGTCTAGGAGCTCTTTGAAGATGTACAATAATGTTCCTTATGTTAATTACTGTACAGTAAAACTCAAATGCATGTGTCTTCAAGTGTGAGAAAAGAACTACTGAAGTGTAATAATTCTAGATTCTTCCCACAATAGCTTATGGCTATTGTTCAACTCTAGTTCCTTCCAAAATATTCCAATGTTATCTCTTTTAACAGATTTTTTTCTGAAGTATGTATTTCTATTAGCATTTATGAAGGATATTGCATTTCTTTTTCAGGCAGCTCCTTAAATCACAGACTTGCACTGCTGATATATCTGCCATGTCTGTCCCAGTGCACAATATGCAACATACACTTAACAAAGGAATAATGTATTTACTAAATTAACGCATGGTAGGGTTCTATCAGAATCTTTTTAGGTATGTATAGAAATAAGGTGAAACAGATTTGGAGAGCAACCCTTTGAGGGAAGCAACTATATCTTTGTTGAATATGAACAATTTGCAATTTGAAAGCACAGAGTTTAGCCTAGTGAGGACAGGAGGATGCAAAACGTGAGGCCCAGAATTTGAGTTGTTGCTCATCACCAGCAATATTTATGTCCTCCTTGGTAATATCTTCCTACTGAGAGTTATTTAGACTAGAGAGTCAATATTTGAAAAGTGCTTGAAACACACAGCAAGTGCCATGTATGTGTGGGTTTTTTTATATGTAATAATATATTATAAAGAGGAATGAGTTAAAGAAAGTTTCTAAGTTGAACCCTTCTTGGCACATGCTAATATAAGTACTTACTTTGTGTATGAAAGGATGGCACACTTGCTAATCAAACTGTCTGTATATGGTACTTAGGAAAGCATGCTTGATTAGCTATTTTCCCTTGTTAATGAATATTACAGTGCATTGAGTATGAAGCCATTTAAATTTAAGATTTTACCTGCTAGTTGGGACTTGATTCTCTACCAGTGTCACTTATTGTAATGATAAATTTATAAGGAGTGTTTAACAGGGAGCATAAGTTGACCCTCTGAGAACCAAGCAGTCCTTACAGGCCAAAACAAACAGACAGGCGTCTAGGTGAAAGGGAAAGACAGTGCTTCCAAATATATCAGTGTTACTCAAGCAAAACACACAGCACCCTCACTTCCCTTCTCACATTATGTTCTTGCATAATCACAGGATGATCTTCTCTGTTACTACTGAAATTTCACAGGGGAGGACTGCATTTTAAAACTTAATTTTAATTTTAATTTAGGAAGATACTACCACTCCTTGTCCCCAAGCAGGATCAACTTTTGTGAGATTACTATGACGTCTACTAGTTTATCTTCTATTGACCAAATTCTAAATAAAGTATACTTCCTGGCAGTTTTTTGTAAATAACCTTTGTAATTCAATCTGAAATTATGGGTCACATCTTCAGATTATAGAGAATTAATAGGAAATGTTGTTGTCAGTATAAAATATGTTGTATTAACCTCTAATTCAAACTGTTCTTGTCCTCGTAATATTTATGACATACTGTATCAGCAGAATGGCTCAATACCAAAGGGCAAGAACAGTTTTAGCTGGTCTGATGACAGGTGCACACTGTTTAAGTGCAACAAAAACTATGTGAACGGTTATGTCAACCACACTAGCAAGTGCAGGATTAAAAATGTGAATAGCTGGGGGCTGGGGATATAGCCTAGTGGCAAGAGTGCCTGCCTCGGATACACGAGGCCCTAGGTTCGATTCCCCAGCACCACATATACAGAAAACGGCCAGAAGCGGCGCTGTGGCTCAAGTGGCGGAGTGCTAGCCTTGAGCGGGAAGAAGCCAGGGACAGTGCTCAGGCCCTGAGTCCAAGGCCTGCTAGCCTTGAGCGGGAAGAAGCCAGGGACAGTGCTCAGGCCCTGAGTCCAAGGCCCAGGACTGGCCAAAAAAAAAAAAAAAAATGTGAATAGCTGTGCTTTGGGAAAAAAGAGCTTATGACTTGGTCCTGCAGTTTTGAAGACATGCGTTAGTAGAAGAATGAATTTACCCACTGACCATCACTGCACCTTGACGTGAGATGTGCAACCCAGATGACCAGAATTCAGAAAATAAGCAAGGCTCCTGAACATTCACACTATGATCTCCCAAGTCTCTTCTTGAGAGATTTACAAAATACTTTCACAGAAACCACTTTGCTAGACTTTATGAAAGGTGTTTTGTAACTGCACACTTACTTGTACTGAGAGAACTTCAAACTGTATTTTGTAAACTGTAAAGTAGAGGACAGAATATTATAAATAAACTACTGAGAGGGTTAGATGTAGCAATGTAGGATGGAACTAGAGAAGGATTGGGAATTCTAAATCTGGACTTGATTTCTGTCTCTGTCACTTCATGCTTCATCTACAGGGGAAAGTTTCCTGTTGTGTGTAGAGGAAGGTACAAATCTTAGTTCATAAGGTTGCATTGGATTATGAAAATATCCAGCATAGTGCTGTAATAATAACTGATGCTAAATGTGGGAGTCAAGTTGCATAATAATATTAGATTGTAGTTCTCTATATTAGAAATTCTACGAGCCATTCAACTATCATGGTTTAGTGTCTGTCATAAAAAATGGTTTTTGCAATAAATCACGTATTTCCATATAACCAAATATGTTTCCCACTATAAGCACCATCATATTTTAATGCAGAAATATTTATGTTTGTTTATTATGTATACTATGTTTATTGCCTGAGTCCCTACATTTGGAAATATATATATAGTCTGTTGTGCTCACTTTTTTTCTACCCAAGAACAGCAATGACATTAGAAAGAAAAAGTATTTTTGAATAAATGAAATAAACCATTTTATTCATCAAAGCATAGAATTTTTGTTATGATACTCACAGGAAGTGGTTAAAGCTTTAATCAAGAAATTTGTTTCTATATACTTATAAACTCCAGCAAGTATGATATCATAGAGTTAAATATTCTAACAAAATAATTAACATGCAGTAAAATACTGAATAAAATTAACATTATTAAGATTCTATATTCTTAATTACCTGTAGCATTAAAAAGTCTCAATACAGCAACCACAAAACCAAGAAATAAAATTCTTTTAAGTATTTTAGGGATGAAAAGTAAAATGTACTTTTTTCCACACAACAGAAAGGATTTTGGAGGATTTATTGAGGTAGCTGTGTATTTATGACAGCTATTGATGCTCAAATACAAATCACCAAGTGGACTTCAGCTGTGTGTCATAGATGACTAAAAGGTAATTTGCCTTCTTGGTCCAGACTTTTGGCATTTAAAAAATATTACAGGATCTATCATGGTGAGTTATGTTTTAATTTTTCCACTATAAGAATAAAATACAGATTCTTTTTCCCATTGGTGAAATGTACACTCATTTTAGTGAATGTAGGAACTAAAATGAGACGAGTTTTTCTAGGATTCATGACATATATTAAGTTAATATTTGTCTTATAATTGCATGGCACTTTTGGACCTACACATTTCTGGATATGCAACAGAGCCTTTTAAAAGGATCCTTACCTAAATGAAGCATCAGTGAGCCCTGGTTTGTATCTTAAGTTGATTCTGGCCAATTTCAAGCCCATTGTAGGCTAGCCAAACATTTCCCTGAACTACTCTTTGTTACAAAGCACCTTCAGACTGTGGCACTCTTAAACTATATAAGGTAGATATCTAAACCTTCAAAATCCAACATTAGACACATTCGCTCGTCTGTGAAGTAATAGAGGAGGAAAGCAGTGACGATTCAGTGCTTTATTTGCTTTTCACTGCTGTAACAAAATATGTAAGGGAAATAAGAGGAAAGGTTTATTTTGATTCATGGTTTTAGAAGAGTTGATCTAATATAATTTGTCCCTTTTGCTTTTAGAACTGAGTTAAGGAAGAATCTCATGGTGGAGTCAACATGTCATACAGCAAATTAGCTCACCTCATGATGACAAGGAGTCAGAGAGAGAGAGAGTAGGTAGTGAGGAGGAGCATCTCAGACAGGCTGGGACTAGATATAGCCCTAATGGACCTATTCTCTCCAATAAAATCCTACTTCCTAAATTTCTGTCACCTCCTAATAACTCATCAATGAGTTACGCAATTGATGAGGTCGAATCTATCATTATCCAAACACCTTCCCAAAGTCACTTGCTGAATGCTGCTACATCCAAGACTAAATAATACATGAACCTTTGTCAGACTTTCTATATGCAGACCATAAAAAGACCAAAACTATCCCTAACAGAACTGTGACAAAGCCAACATTGCTGATCTCTCAACCTTCACAATAGCTAATTATATATTATTTGTTAAAAGTCTTTGTCTCCTGATGTTTGGTTCCAAGAGGGTCTAGACATGTCTGCTCCAGCCATGTACATGTAGGTACTGCCAAGATCTAAAGAAGAGGATATTGATGCATGAAGAATAATTGAATAGGTTCACTCATGCAAAATATGAATTCACTATCTATAACATATTCATGTTCTTAATTATTTTACCTAGTATTGGATGAAAAAAAATCCCCTAGAAAAATCTCAATGGAGGCATTATATCTGCATTTCAGTTCACAAAAACATCATGATTTCTCATCAACAAAAACTGTCTCCTCTAATGCATTTCAACTGCTTATTCCAGTAACAACAACTTGGACTTTGTGATTGTCCGTACAGCCCTTCCTCTAAAGTTATGCAATGATATCATCTGTAACCTGATCACACTCATTAGTTTCTATCTTATCTCATTTATGCCACTAATCATGCCCCCTAATCCTCAGTGTTTACTGGACTCCTATTCCTGCAGCCCAGTTTCTGTGATCCAACACTGGTCTCACCCTTCCTGATCCAATGCAGCAATGTTCACTGCATTTACATCACCTTCTGAAAGCAAAATAGCAGACATGGAGGAGCTGGAAACCCCCAGGAGACAAGTCAAACGGACCTCTGCCCTCAACAGAGCAAATCATTCACCACGAAAAGAATGTATGAGCAACTAATTATAATAAGTATGCAAAAACAGGGATATTTGGAGCTAGAGGATGCTGCAGAAACACTGATTTGGGAGACCCAAGGAAGACTGTCCAACATGTGGGCTAGGGATGCAGAGAGTTGCTGGCCACATAACCTGTTGGAAGAAGTCCAGATTAATTCCGCCTCAGCTTCCAGACTCTCACACTCTATGCTTCTTTGTTCAGTTCTCTCACGTGCTCTCTATAGTAACAAAACTGCAGCAACCTTCCAGTTTCTCCATATAACCCTGCCTCTCCAATTACAGAAGACACCAACAAACTAGACAGAAACGCACAGACTTACTCTGTCTCTTCCTTAGATGACTTGTCAGCTGTCCCCAACACAACTAATGCTTCTACTTTTCATTTCCATGAGGGGAAAAAAATCCGAATCCAGTCCTCCTCTTAATAATAGCTAATCCCACTACTTCTTGTTCCACACTGTCCCTACTCCCAGTTACTCAGGTGCCTTTCACCCCAAGTATGTCCTTGCCTCTCAATCCCTAATAGCAATTCCTTTTAGCACCTCCTCCCATATTCCTAATCTCTCTTTCTCTCTCCCTCCATCTTCTAACTCCCATCACTCATTTATTCATTAATTTACCTCTGCTATATTCGACTCATCCAGTAGGGGGAATATGATGCTGGATGATTTTATCCAAGGTCTAATCCTCCCTGAATTTGGTGCTCAGCAGGAGAAGCAATAAACAATCGATATGATGGTAGTGATTATGGTTTGTTTAAAGATGGGAGGAGATCTTTTGGATGACATGGTGCTGTGGCTTGTCTATACTGTTAATGTTGTATATGGAAAGAGAAAGATGGGAATAGAAATTAAATCATGTGGTCCTGGAAAGTCAGCACCATGAGCATTTTTTTTTTATTGTGAGTGACAAATATAGCTGAGTAGACAAGAAATAACTTGCAATGATTTTTTGTTTTTTTGGTCAGTCATGAGGCTCTTGAACTCAGGGCCTGGGCATGGTCCCTGAGATTTTTCCACTCAAAGCTAGTGCTCTAACACATGGAGCTACTTCCAGTTTACTGGTGGTTAAGTGGAGACAAGAATCTCAAGGACTTTCCTGCATTGGCTGGCTTCAAACTGTTCTACTCAGATCTCAGCTTCCTGAGAGACAAGAGCCACTGGCACTTGGCATGATGTTTTATTATTTTTTAAGCAATGCAACATATTACCTTGTAGCTAGTAAAAACATAAGGTTAGTGAATAATCAAGAATATAAAAATTGAGTAAGTTTCTGGTGGTCTTTACAGGTAGGCCCAACTTTGATTCCTTTTATTAAAAATCATAGCATAGCAGGGAAGAAAGAGATGAGCAAACCTTGCTAACCCCAGCAAATGTAGTTGTGTTTCCAGGAACTTCATGTCTGTGAGCTGCTCATGTAGAAAGATGAGAAGCAGCATAGATCTTAAAGACTAAGAGGAATTAAGAAAACAACAACAAAATGAGGAAGCAGAACAGCAATTTTTCCTGGAGTTCCTAACTGGGCCTTTCCATGTCCTGCTGAGGCTGGTGGCTTCCCCATCCTCTTTCTCATTTAGATGCAACCCCCCCACCACACACCACCAATATGGAAGGACTTGGCCTCTCTCTCTTGTTTGTTTCTCCCCAATTGCCCTTGTCTCTCTCTCGTTTTCTTTTTTAGCTATGTTTAAAATCATATAAAGCATGTTTTTCAACCTCTTCTCCAGGATTTCCCTCCCACTAACTCAAGACTTCTTGCCTTGGGATACCACCCACGATGCACAGCTGTGGACCATCGGTTTACTATTTACTGTAATTTTCCAGACATAACAAAACCCCAGCTGAGATGGTAAAAACACAAGAATAGCTGGGAGATGGTTTCCCCGATAGCTTCGTTCAAGATACATATTTTTTTAAGGATTTGATAGAACCTGAAATGTGGAAACCAGAACAGAATACTTAGGTTTTGTTTGTTTGTTTGTTTGTGTGTCTTCTTCACTTTTGAAGCTACTCTATTTTGGAACAAATGAAAACCATTCCTGAGTGTGACTCTCTAGTTTCTCCTTCCTTCTGCCTTGTTCTTTCTCTACAACACTCTTGTCCCTTCCCTGGCCCTCTTCTACCTCAGACACTCACATAGAGCTTACTAGGAGGAGGCAGTTACTGTCTTAGCCACCCACCCAAAGCCCTGGTCACATTTAGAGACCTGCTTCTCCAGCTGAGACTCCTCCTTGCCTTTCCTGCCTACCCAGTGTCAGTCCTAGTTACAGAACATCCTCCATCATGAAAGAAATATGGGACTGACAATGCCCTCTTATGAAATAACAAGCGGAGCACAAGGAGAGACCTTGTTCCTTTGAATCATATAAAAATAATAGCAAGTTTCTGCCCACTGATGGCCTAAACAATAAGTCAATTCAGCAACTCAGCCTTAAAATAGTAAGTCTATACAAAGAGAATGTAATAGAAAAGAGCATCAGAGCCATTACCACACTAATCTCAGTACCTAAGCAGGCACGTAATGGGCCAAACATTTTCATAGATGCCAGACATTTTCAATGTGAGTTGGAGGCATTTCCAGCAACACCCCAAGGCTATCAGAGTTGCAAGTCTCCCTCTCTTTGCTTTTCTCCATTCATTATTGAGTGACATGCCGTAAGAACTAAGTGATGTATTGCACTTTCTTCATCTGCACAGGAACACTATCACCTCTCATTTACTCCATCAGACTAATGCAAGAACCAAAGAGAGAGAGAGAGAGAGAGAGAGAGAGAGGGAGAGACTCAAATCATTTATATAAAAGCCTCTAAGAATATATAGTCCCTTAAAAGATAAGTCTTATTAAGAGGTTACAAGATTTTAAAAAGTCAAATTATGTTTTAAACCTTAAAATGATTAAACATGTTTCCTGTTTATGACTTAGAATGTGTGGTCACCATTGTCTAGTCTTGGCACTTTCCCACAGTATTCGCCTCTTCAATTCCTGAGTTTCTCACTGAATATTCTTTCTCTTCCCTCCATATTCTCACTACAAAGCTTGCTACTCAATTTCTCATCGCCCTTCCTGCTTCTGACCCCAACTGTCCTTCCAGTACTACTGTCCTCTCTCTTGTCATCTCTGCATGGGTCATGAAGGGAGACTATGTGGCAGCCAGCCTGGAATCTCTTTCTGGCATCAGAGTACAAATGTTCTACTCTGGGCAGAGTCCAGCCTAAGGAAACACCTGCCGGATATAAGGTAGAAGTCGGGCCTGAGTTGGGGATTAAGAGATTCACTATCTATCCAGTCACCACTTTTATATCCCCCAGAGAGAAGGATAGGTTTCTCAGCTCACTTTACATGTTTAGTGTTTAGTGTAATCAAGTTCCATGTGGATTACATCTTTCCCTTCTGTCTTTCCCACCACTTGGCATTCAAATCTATATACAGTCCAACTGGATTTTCCCCCAAAATCCAGGTGGTTAGAGATGAATGGTAAACATACCCTCAAGCAGATGCCCCTACAGCTCAAGGCAACTGAGGTCAATTCCCAGTTCTTGTTGAATGCTAAGTTACAGGACACTGGCAACATTGCAAACCCAGTGAAACGATCTTGCCTTTCCTATTCAGGAATCGAAGTGTTCAGTGTAATGGAAGAAAGTGTTAAATATTCCAATCACCACACTCCATTTGAGAGGAATAAGCCAAGTTTTCTAGAGCACCCAGAAAACTCATTCTGTGTTCTTGGTTATTCTGAAGATACACATGGCTGTTCACCATACTGCTTCCTTATCTAGTCATTTTAGTTTGTTAGCCACTACTAGTACACAACTTTAGTTCTCCTTAGGGATGACCTTGGGTAATGCTTTTCCCAGCTTGGCTGAGTCCAATGAACCCTTCTTCTGCTTCCCCTCTGGAAGTCCCACCCAGCCTCGCCTGTTCCTGCTTTCACTGCCAGAAGCTGCCCTATCACACTGACAAAATTCCTCTCAAGACCAGATCTAGAGTTCCCCAAATCACGCACTCATTCTCAAATGTTTAAGTATTATGGCCAACTTCATGTTCCTAAATCAAAACTTGACAGGTGGTGTCAATATGCAGTAATACCAGAACAAAACACTAGTTATCTAATGGTGATATCAGATTTTAAAATGCCTAAACTCATAATCTTTTCTTTAAAGGAGAGACTGTATTGCATCATAGCTTTTGGCTTTCTTCTGTAACCCGCTGCGGGGGTTGGGGAGGGGGAGTTAATTCTTAGAGCATAACAAAAACCACCTAATCTAGATTACTTTAGTCTTATCAATACAGAAGGAGGAGAGGCCATCACTTAAATGGTGGAAGACTTAGATGGTGAGGTTAAATTCTGGATTTCTTATTGCAATCACAAAGGAATTCAAGTGTTGCTGACCACCACTGGGAATTCTATATTGAGCTCACTACTTGAACATATTCTAGATCCCATTCATCCATTCTTTTGACATGGTTTGTGCTAGGAATCATGTAATCTTCATTTCTGCCCTGATCCACTTGTCAGTTATTTATGGGAATGTTTGGTTTTAACTTCTCTTCACCTTACTTCAGAGTGCAGTTGTCTTATTACAAATGCTTTGAGGCTTTGCTAAGAGTGGTTCTGAAAATCATGTGCACAGAATCATGTGCACATCTTTGGGACATGGGCATATTCACATTTTTATTTCAGAAAAGAAATTTCTTATTAAATGGTATTTGTTTCTACTATAATGGGAGATCATTCTAGCTGCTTGAGGTTTATGCATGTGAAAGAACATGTACACTTTATATCTCTCCAACAAGTAAAGTTCATTCAAAGCAAAGGAAGTATTCTTTTAACATTCCTTTGCAAGAAACATAGGAAGCATTCCTCCTTTGCCTTCATCTTTATGCACTCTTCCACAAGCCACAGGATATTTATTCCAAATATATCTGCTTTAAATAGTCAAGGTAGTTGAAAACAAAAAGTTTGAAAAAGGTTTACTCTGTACAGTGAGGAGTTTCCGATGCATTATAAAATAGTTCTTGAAGTATTAATAAGTGAAAGAACGAAGGGAAACCCACTAGAAATCATTTCTGCCCCCAAATATGTCCAATAGGAAACACACTGCTCCATAGGAAAGCCATCTTTCTCACTGATGCTTTGTGAAGGTCAATAAGTTTCTTTACAGCTGCAGAAAAGTTAATTTCCTGTTCCATTTTTTTTTTCTGGAACATTTGTGCACTTTGGCTAAATTAATGTTAGATTTTCCACTAGGGAAGAAGCAGACTTAAGGCTGAAACTATTGGAATGTTATTATACTTCCTATTGCTTGTTAAAGAAACAGTGAAACATCCAAATGAAACTCAATTATGACAGCACAATTTTACACTTCTACTAGTATTTTGAAATATAACTTTATAACCTGACATCTGTATGGCATAATACACCATCATTTTTAATGGAAAAAAAAGAGGATATTTCTTGTAACTACATTTATGGTGCACATTATGCATTCTTTTCCCTAGAGAGGCCAATTGCATGCGAATATTTTCATGATGCTTTCCTTTGGAATACAATCATTTAGTTCCCCAACCTTTATTATCTCAATACTTTTCAAAGTACTCTCAGCTAGAGTGTATAATTTGATCCCATTGCAACAGATATTTCCATCTCTAAGACATAGGAAACTCAAATCACTTGTCCACGACAGCTCATCACCAGTATGGAGATCAGTCTCCCCATTTCGGTGCCTAATAACATTCTTTCACTTTCACTTTCAGGGATTAAAGGGGTCAAAGCAGGATCTGTTTCAGATACAGGTCGTTTGGGGATATTTTTCAAGATATCTATGTGACTTCCCCCAAAACCACACATCTTTTCCTATACCCAAACAAATATGACACACCAGAAATAGTACTGTTTAAGTAACTCTAATTTTCTTCTTATAGACCATTCACTATCACAGTTTTCCCATCCATGACTCTCCTTTCATGTATTGGCGACTTAATCCCAGTTTTCTGTCTCAGACATATTCTCAAGGTTCTTACAACACCAGACGGTAGTTTCAGTCTGTCAATATCAGCAGTGGCCCGGTTACATTAGATTGTCCAGGAAAACATCTGAAATAACCTATTTGGCGAATAATTTGTATCCATGTCAAGCTCTATGGTTTTATAAATCAAGAAAGATATGCTTCATTCCTCCTATTAAACATACTTTCTTTTTTTTTTTTTTTTT
The DNA here is from genome assembly GCF_023159225.1 of Perognathus longimembris pacificus. NCBI lineage: Eukaryota > Metazoa > Chordata > Mammalia > Rodentia > Heteromyidae > Perognathus > Perognathus longimembris. The sequence continues at coordinate 129,783,773 of NC_063162.1, read as the reverse complement.
TTATTATCAATTGAACATAAATTTTTTTTTTTTTTACAAGGTGCTGTGCAAAGAGGGTGCAGTTACATAGTAGGGCATTGTGTACATTTCTTGTGATATCTTACAACCTGTTTTCCCATCCCTTGTCTAGGTCAGGTAGACCCATATGCAGTATACAATGTATCAAGCACATATACAGTGTTCACAGACTTGGTCTCTACTGTCTCTCCATCTCCCTTTGTTAACAGTCATATATCAGGGAGATCATGCCCCTTTGTTTTCTGTGTTCTAGGCTTGTCTCACTCAACATTATTTGTTCGAGTTCTGACCATTTCCCTGCAAATAACAATATTTCACCATTCCTAATCGCTATGTAGTATTCCATTGTGTATAAGTACCATATTTTTTGGATCCATTCATCTGTGGAGGGGCATCTGGGTTGTTTCCAAATTTTGGCTATTGTGAATTGTGCTGCGATAAACATGGAAGTACAAATGTCCTTTTGATATCTTGGGTTTTGCTGTTTAGGATAGATGCCTAGGAGTGGTATGGCTGGGTCATAGGGTAGGTCTATATTGAGCTTTTTGAGAAACCTCCATACTGTTCTCCAAAGTGGCTGTACTAATTTGCACTCCCACCAACAATGGAGAAGGGTTCCTCTTTCCCCACAGCCCCTCCAGCATTTGTTGTTTCCTGAGTTCAGAGTATAGGCCATTCTAACTGGGGTGAGGTGGTATCTCAGGGTTGTTTTTATTTGCATTTCCTTTACTAGCAGGGATGTTGAGCATTTCCTCATGTGTTTCTTTGCCATTTTTATATCTTCTCTTGTGAAGTCTCTCTTTAGCTCTTTTGCCCATTTCCTAATAGGTTTATTGGGCTTGGAGGGGCTTAGTTTTTTGAGTTCTCTGTAGATGACAGATATCAGGCCTTTGTCTGTTGCTGTGCTGGTAAATATCCTTTCCCATATCGTTGGCTGTCTTTCTATTTTGGTGGCTATGACCTTAGCTGTGCAGAAACTTTTTAATTTGTAGTAGTCCCATTTGTTGAGTCTTTCCCCTATTTGTTGTGCGCCTGGGACTCTATTCAGGAAGTTCCTTCCTGTGCCTATAAGTTCTAGTGTCTTTCCTACTCTGTCCTTCAGTAGTTTCAAGGATTCAGGTCTGATGTTGAGGTCCTTGATCCATTTTGAGTTGATCTTGGTGCATGGTGATAGGCTTGGGTCTACTTTGAGTTTTCTGCATATGGCTGCCCAGTTCTCCCAGCACCAGTAGTTGAAGAGGCTATGTTTATTCCATTGTATGTCTTTAGCTCCTTTGTCGAATATCAGTTGGCTGTAAGAGTGCGGTTTTATTTCTGGGTCTTCAATTCTAATCCACTGGTCTTCCGATCTGTTTTTATACCAATACCATGCTGTTTTTGTTATGATGGCCTTGTAGTAGAGCTTGAAGTCTGGTATGGTGATACCTCCTGCACTATGTTTTTTGCCTAGAATTGCTTTGGCTATTCTAGGTTTTTTGCTGTTCCATATGAACTTATGGATTGGTTTCTCTATTTCAGTGAAGAATGTGGCTGGGATTTTGATAGGTATTGCATTGAATTTGTATAACAATTTGGGCAGTATGGCCATTTTCACTATATTGATTCTGCCTACCCATGAGCATGGGAGGTCTTTCCATCTCCTTGTGTCTTCTTTGATTTCCCTTATTAGATTTTTGTAGTTTTCATTGAATAGGTCCGTCACGTCCTTGGTTAAGTTGATCCCTAGGTACTTTATTCTTTTTTTGGCTACTGTAAATGGAATCGTTTCCATAATTTCCTTTTCTGTTTGTCTATTGCTGGTGTACAGAAAAGCTGCTGACTTTTGTGGATTGATTTTGTATCCTGCTACTTTGCCAAATTGGTTTATTAGATGTAGGAGTTTGGGTACTGAGTTTTTTGGGTCCTTGAGATATAAGATCATGTCGTCTGCGAATAGGGATAACTTGATTTCTTCCTTGCCGATGTGGATCCCTTTGATGTCCTCCTCTTGCCTTATTGCTATGGCTAGGGATTCCAGTACTATGTTGAACAGAAGTGGGGAGAGTGGGCATCCTTGTCTTGTTCCTGTGTTTAGGGGGAATGATTTAAGTTTCTCTCCATTTAATATGATATTAGCAGTTGGTCTGTTGTATATGGCTTTTATTGTTTTGAGGAATGTTCCATCTATTCCTGTTCTCTCCAAAGCTTTTAATAGGTATGGATGTTGTATTTTGTCAAAGGCTTTTTGGGCATCGACTGAGATAACAATGTGATTCTTGATTTTAGTTCTGTTTATGTGGTGAATTACATTGATTGATTTACGGATGTTGAACCATCCTTGTGACTGAGGGATGAAGCCTACTTGGTCATGATGTATGATATTCTTGATCACTTTCTGGATCCTGTTAGCTAATATTTTATTGAGGAGCTTTGCATCTGTGTTCATTAGTGATATTGGTCTGTAGTTCTCTTTTTTTGTTGGATCTTTGCCTGGTTTGGGGATGAGTATGATATTAGCTTCGTAGAATGAGTTCGGGATTTTTCCCTCCGTTTCTATTTCGCGGAAGAGTTTGAGGAGTATTGGAATTAGCTCCTCACTAAAGGTTTTGTAGAATTCATTGGTGAATCCATCTGGGCCTGGGCTTTTCTTAGTAGGGAGGTTCTTGATTACCTCCTGTATCTCACCGTAAGTTATTGGTTTATTTAGTTGATTTATTTCTTCTTGGTTCAGTTTGGGCAGTTTGTACTTCTCTAAGAATTGATCCATTTCTGTAAAATTATTGTTTTTTGTTGAGTAGAGGTTTTGGAAATAGCTCCTTATGATTGTTTGAATATCGTGTGTATTTGTTGTAATTTTTCCTGTGGAGTCCCTGATTTTACGTATATGAGTCTCTTCTCTTCTTTTTTTTGTGAGTCTTGCAAGGGGTCTGTCAATTTTGTTTATTTTCTCAAAGAACCAGCTTTTAGTCTTATTTATTTGTTGAATGGTCTTTCTATTTTCAATCAGATTTATCTCTTCTTTAATCTTTGTAATCTCTCCCCTCCTAGTCGTTTTAGATTCTGTCATTTCTTGTTTCTCCAGTTGTTTTAGTTTCATCGTGAGGGTATTCACCTGCTCTGCTTCCATTCTTTTAATGTGGGTACTGAGTGCAATGATCTTGCCCCTCAGTACTGCCTTAGCTGTGTCCCATAGGTTTCTTTGTGATGTGTTTTCTTTGTCATTGTGGCTTATGAATTCGTTGATTTCATCTTTAATTTGATCTGTGGCCCAAGTGTTGGATAGCAGCGTGGGGTTTAGCCTCCAAGAGTGTGTATAGGCTCTGTGGTATCCTTTGTTGTTGAGGGTTACCTTTAATCCACTGTGATCAGATATAATACATGGGATGATGTCAATTCTTTTGTATTTGCTGAGGTTCTTTGTGTGGGCTATGACGTGGTCTATTTTGGAATATGATCCATGGGCTGCTGAAAAGAAGGTGTATTGGGTCTCTGTAGGGTGGAAGGTTCTATATAGGTCTGTTAGATCCATTTGGGCAATGGTGTTATTTAGGTCCTCAGCTCCCTTACTAATCCTCTGGGTGTTGGATCTGTCTCTTGGAGAGAGAGGAGTATTAAAGTCACCCACTATGATTGTGTTTGCATCTATCTTGCTCTGTAATTCTGTGAGAATTTGCTTGACATATGTCGGGCCTCTTTTGTTCGGTGAGTATACATTTATCACCGTGATGTCTTGATTCTGGATTTTTCCTTGTATCAATATGTAGTGTCCTTCTTTGTCTTTTTGAGTGGACTTTAAAGAGAAATCCAGCTTGTCTGAGATCAGGATGGCTACACCTGCCGTTTTGGTGGGTGCATTTGCTTGGTAGATCTTGCTCCATCCTTTCATTCGAAGCCTGTTTTTGTCCCTTGCTGTAAGGTGGGTCTCTTGTAGACAACAGATGTCAACTTTTTGCTTGCGGATCCATTCTGCCAGTCTGCTCCTCTTGATCGGGGAGTTTAAGCCATTTATATTTAAAGAGATCAAGGATAAGGGTGTTTTTTCTCCTTCCATTTTCTTGTTGGGCTGTTTTTTCCTGTTGTTTTTTTTTTTTTCTTCTTGTCTTTAGTGAGCTTGTGTTTCTGCTGGACTTTGGCTATTGAAGTTTCTTTCTGAATCTGTCTGTGTGTCTTTTACGATCTCTGTTGGGTGGGCTTCCCCTCTTAATATTCGCTGTAGGGCTGGTTTTTTATTCACATACTCCTTTAGCTCCTCTTTGGTGTGGAAAGATCTGGTTCTCCCTTCGAATGTGAACTCCAGTTTCGCTGGATATTTGATCCGAGGTTGTAAATTGTTATTCTGAAGTACTTGGATGGTGTTCTTCCACTCACTTCGAGCTTGGTAAGTTTGTGTGGATAAGTCGGATGTTATTCGAATCCTCTTCCCATTGAAAAAAGTTTCCTTCTTCGCTTTGGCTGAATTCAGAATTTGCTCTTTAATCTTGAGGTCTGTAGTCTTGAATATTATGTGCCTTGGGGTGGTTTTCCTGGGGTCTGGCCTGCCAGGTGTCCTATAGGCTTCGGTTACCTGGATGGGGTCCCCTGTGAGATTGGGGAAGTTTTCTGCAATAACTTTATTGAGAACATGATTAAGCCCTCTGCTCTGATATTCGGCTCCTTCTTCTATTCCAATTATACGCAGATTATATCTCTTGTCTTTGTCCATTAGTTCCTGGAGTAATCTTCCCTGAAGCTTCACCTTTTCTTGGAGTGTGGTCATTTTCTGGTTGTTGTCAGCTGCTTCATCGTCCAGGCGAGAGATTCTGGATTCCATATGGTCCACTCTTTGTGTTATGGTTTCAATTGCGGAGTTTATGGATGTCAGAGAGCTATTCATGGTTGTCATATCAGCTCTGATCGTGGAAATTTCTTCCTTTAAAGAGTTGTATTTTAAATCTATTTTTTCATGCATTTCAATTCTCAGGGTGTGGAGATTTTCTTTAAAGGCGGCTTGCATTGTATCCATTTTTGCTTCCATTTCTTTAAACGAGGCTTGCATTGTATCCAGTTTTGCTTCCATTTCTTTCTTGGCTTCCTGGGTGTCCTTCCAGATTTCCGCTCTAAACTCCTGGAATTGTTTTCTGATTTCATTTCTGACGGTTTCGATCATTCCTGTTAACATGTCCTCATTTGCTTTTTTATTCTCCATCTCCTCTCCAGTCGTGCTGCTTTTTGGAGCTGGCGAGTTGGCTTGTCCTTTGATGAACTGAGTTATGTTTCTTTGTGATTTGCGCATCTGGAAGTCTGTGTAGTTCTTCCCTCCCTTCTGTGTAGGCGTGTCTGCGTCAGCAGGTGCTGTCGCTGTGGCCCCGCCCACCAGTGCAGGGCACGCCTATCAGAGCGGGCGCTTTCGCCGGGGCCCCGCCCTCCTGTGCACTGTGAGTCCCCTACAACAGGCACTTAAGTGGGGTCTGCCTCCCAGAGCGAGCCCTGGGTTGTTGGGTTGTGCTTGCGCCCTCCCGCGAGTCCGTTGGGGGGGGGAAGCAGTATGTGTGGGGCCCAGTGGGATCGACTGTCCGGGTGTGGCTTGGCACCCTCAGACCTCGCCTCCGCTTCGAGGAGGGGGAACGAGATCAGGCTCAGGTGACCCTGCTGGGCTGGTATTGCCCACCAGCGCCTGTGATTTTAGTTGTAAGAGTCCGCAAGGTCTAGGCGCCTCGGGTGGGGCTTGCCCTGCCGGCCGTCCCTGGCCCCTGTTGGGAAGGGGACGGGGCCGGTTCTGCCAGTTCAGGAACCTTTGGGGGCTTGGGGCTGTTCCGCCCTTCCCCTGCTAGACTGGCTTCCCAGTGCCTGCTGGGAGCTTCCCGCCTGATTTGGGGAATCTTTGTTCCCACGGGAGTGGGGAGGGGGAGGGAGGGAGATATATCGTCTTTGTCGGGCTTGGGTCTCCCGTTGGGGGAAGGGATTATGGGGGACTCACTTTTGCTGCTTTGTGTGCGTGTCCCGCACCGCCGTTGGCCCTTCAGGGGTTGGCGAAGTGTCGTGGTGGCTCCCCCGTTCCCTCTTTCTGCCGCGCTGGGTTCCCTTGTCCGAATCCGGTGTGGACCCGAACTTCTCGTCGCTGCTGGGTGTGTCTTGGTCCGCACCCTGCTTTGTGTCCGTGGGGTCTCCCGCTATATGGATTCTGCGCTCCTGGCAACCTGTCTGCCGATCGCCGGGTTTCCCTTTCCCAGCCTGACCCTGTTTGGGCCAGGGCCGGCTGGTGGGGGGAGGGTGCCCCGATTAATCTCCGGCTCCGTGTAGGTTTTCGGTTCTTCTTTTTTGCTCCTTTTTGTTTTCCTGCGTTTCTCCACTGCTTCTGGATGCTGGTTTTGCTGGGTTCTTGGTGGAGTGTTGGGTGTTGGAGTTCCCAGCTCGCTATTCAGTTGGTGCGAGTCGGGGTGCCTCCCTATTGTCTCGGCGCCATCTTTCTCCTCTCCTTAAACATACTTTCTTAAGCAGAATAGACGCACAGTCTAGAAAATCAGTGGAATGCTCTTACACTTATGTGTGTATAGCTGTCACAGTGAAAAGGTGACAGACTGTTACTGTAGGACAAGGAGCTTTAAGCTTGTGCCTGTGCAAACTTTAAGGAAGAAGGGACAGAGGTAAAGAATAAAAATATTGTGTGTATATATTCCTATTAAAAATATACAAAGTACTTTCAGTGAGGTCAAAGTTTACACGGAGCTTCTTAAGGGCAAAGAAGACTCAAGTGTTTGCCCAATGCCAACTCTAGCCCATCACCATGCTTGACATTTCAAATATAATGAGTTGATTCAGGTTTTACAAGTAAAGCTTACAGAGCTTCATTTTTTTTTGATAAGAAGACTTGGGAATTGTACCTTTTTAAAGAAGTAGAAAGACTTGAAAAAAATTATGTTCAGTGAAGTAAGTAAGGCCCAGAGAGATAAAGGATCCATCTTTCCCCTTATATGTAGAAGCTAGATTTAACTTACAAACTCATTGAGTAAATACATTGAGTGCTATACAAGCATATACAAATATATTAACTGAAATAAAGTAGATTCAAGGATGATCTCAAACAGTATTAGTCATTTTTAAGGACTAACAAAGTAAAGTAAGGAAAAGAAAAGTAAAACTCCAGAAAAGGGTACTCAAAAGGGATGGGGTAGGGTCAAGGAGAAAAGAGGGAGAGAATGCAGAATGCAGTTAAGAATTCAGTATATATCTAAAAAAAACTAAAGAGTAAAGGGAGAGGTGGGTTAGAGGAGGGAGAGGTGAGAATATTGAAAAGGGTGACATTGAGCAAGATTTATTGCATGCATAAACTACTCTGTAATGAAAACTCCTTTATACATCTACTTAATTTAAAAAAAGAAAAAATTTAAATTTTAAAACAAAACTTGGGGTTAATAGAAATAGGTAAAGTTTTCCTGTGGTTCTCTAGCCAGCAAAGGACATAGAATTTGAAACCATGTGTTCAACAGCATATTAATATGCATACCAAGCTCGATTTTAGAAGCTTTTCTGAAGGTAGTTGGGTCAATCCACATGCAAAGCTGTTCTGATAGGGCTGAATACTAAGTAAACCGGTGATTTTTTTTTTTTTTTTTTTTTTTTTTTTTTGCCAGTCCTGGGCCTTGTACTCAGGGCCTGAGCACTGTCCCTGGCTTCTTTTTACTCAAGGCTAGCACTCTGCCACTTGAGCCACAGCACCACTTCTGGCCATTTTCTATATATGTGGTGCTGGGGAAACGAACCCAGGGCTTCTTGTATATGAGGGAAGCACTCTTGCCACTAGGCCATATTCCCAGCCCTAAACTGGTGATTTCTATTAAGAGCATCTAGTTAGGAAAAGAGATATCAGAGTGTTATTGTTCAGGGAACATGATGAGGACCACTCTGCTGTTATAAATCCATTTTCTCTTGTAATTATTGCAAGTCATCTATATTTTGGACATAAGCAACTCAAGTCTGTGATCATCAATTTTATTAAAAGTAAAATAGTGTTGTTTTTTTTAATATAAGGGCTAGGATTGTAGGCTAGTGGTAGAGGGCTTGACTGGCATGTGTGAGGCCCTGAGTTTGATCCCCACTACAGAAAGAGGAACAGAAAGAAGGAAGGAAGGGAGGGAAGGAGGGAGGGAGTCTCAGAGAGAGAAGGAAAAAGAGGGAGGAGAGAGAGAAAGAGAGGAATGAAAACCACATAATATTTAAGTGTTGCTGAGTGTCATGGCATACCCCTAAGATGGAGGATCTTGTATCTGAGACCAGCCTGGGCTACATAATAAGACCCTGTCACATAAACCCAGAAAAGTTCTTAGGCATATGGAATTCATTCATCATTATATTCCCCTTTTAAGCTCCATAATGATAAGTCAAAATGCTGTTTTACTTTTGAACAAGTCTCCAAAAAGTACAAAATATGTCAAAGTTTCATGTACCTTGTACATTTCTAACTTTGGTGAGTGTCTGGGAACATACAATTCTTCTTTGGTATGAGCTCATCCTTTTAGTAAAAACAGCTCCACCAAAAAAAAAAAGTCCAAAGAAAGCCAATGGGAAATGTGAAACCAGAACATTCTTTTCACCCCACAAGGCCACAGACTCAAAGTCGATAATAGAAAGCTTTTTTAAAAAAAAAAATTATAATATCAGTGTGTCTAGTGGCTTCCATTTTGGTGGGGTTGTTTCACATGACTTTCCAATTCTAATAGAATTGCTTAGAGAGAGAAAGAGAAGCTTTTGTCATTTCTCTAAAAAAAAAAATAAGAAGCAATGGCACCTAGAAAATTATTAACTCCTTGATATGTAGAAAATTCAACATACCTCAATCAATTATGAGCTTCATCAAGCCCTCATTAAAATTAGTCTAAGATAAGCAAGTGTGAATTGGTTTAAAATTCTCCCTGAATGAGCAAATTTTCACCATATGCATATTTCATTATAAAAAATTTAACACAGCTCTAATCAACTCTCTCAGAGAAATCCACAGGCCTTAAATGTTCATCAAGGGACCCAACTAATCCAAGAGAATCCCACCCTGCTCACGAAGCTGATAACACCACCTGAGAGCTTCCTGCACTCTCACCCCTGAATTTAATGACTATCAGCGTGATTTTTAAATCCATGCCTTCAAATCCAGTTAAAATCTGTTTTAATATATAAAAGGGAAAGCTCAATTTTTCAATAAAAATCAATCTTTTCCAATTAATGGAAATTCTTTAATAGAGGATGGTGACAAAGAGGACAAGAAAGTTGGGAAGCCAATGGAAAGGTACACTGGTTGGGAAAAGATATTATTTAAAAATATATACAGCAGATACTTGGGGATGTTTGTTTGTAGTTTTAGGATCCCATTTAGACAAAGGAACTGAAGGTAACAGAAGAGATGGGTGATAATTAATGAAACAATTCACACAGCTAAGTGGCTTTCATTAAACAGAAATCAAAGAAATAGTGCAGGAAAGAGAAACTTGGATTTCAGCCAAGAAAACAAAAGGAGTTCCTCCCATTTCCTGACCCCTGCTCTGTTCTGACCCTCAAATTCATTCATTAATTCATGCTTTAGCAAGATATGTATGTAGCACACACCTCATGTTAGATACTTTTGTAGCACTTGACATACAGAAGCAAACAAATTAAATAGGCTTTGCTCTTAAAGAGCTTAAGTGGAGAAAGACAGACAATAAACAAACCAATAGAGGAATGTGTATATTCCCTCAGGGTCCAATCTCTTAACCTCTTTCCTCCATGCCCCACCTAACTCTCCTCTCCACATCTGCTCTAACAAGCTCTTCATCTCAGCATCTCAGCCTCACAAAAAATTAGGCAACATGTAAGACTTGGACTACAAATAAGAAAGCCTAACTTTGAGTGACATATCAGCCTTCCCACATTTTGTTGATTCTAAAAGTTTATTTGGCTGTGTAAAGGTAATAGTTTAAAGAGTTTCACCGCAGTCATTCTTTTCCCAACAACGCAGGTTCATTGCAACAACTATTTATTGCTGACCTGCTTTGTGAAGGGCAGATGATAGGATCTATACCGGCTGCAGAGATACCTAAGTCTTCGAGGAAATTAAATAATAATTTTCCCAATAGTTAATTGAGTCTTCCATTTCTGCCAGACATTTTAAGTGCTTTACATGATTAATCTCATTGAAGCTTCCTGCTAGCCTTGGGAAGTAGGTAATAATATATTCATTTTCAGGTAAGGGAACTAAATCCTACAGCAGTCAAGAAATGTGCCCAAACTACCAAGTTAACAAATGGTGTTCGTTTGGGAGGGAAACTTTCATCCTTCACTATTCGGCCTCTTCAGTGTTATTAGTTTCTGAAGGCTAATGTTACAAAGTACCACAAAATGGGTAGATTAAAACCGAAGTTATTTATTGTGTCACAGTTCTAGAGGCAAGAAGCCTGAAATCAATGTACTGAAAGTACCTTGATGTCTTGAAACAGGCAATGTAATCTTCCTTGCCTCTTCCTTATTCCTGATGCTTTGCTGGAAATCCTTGGTACAGTCTGGTGTGCAGGTACAGTCTGGTGTGCAGCTACACAGTGGTTCCTTCACCATTTCAGCACCTCTTTCCTTGGTGTCTGTCTTTATATTGATGGCTTATAGGAACAGTAATATTGGATGAGAGGCCCAAGCCACTCCAGTGTGGCCTCATTTTAACTAATTGAATTGCTAACAACTCTGCTTCCCAGTGAAATTATATTCTTAGGTCATGAGAATTAGGTCTTCAACTTATCCTTTTGGTGTACAGGGAAGGCAAGGACCCAATTCAACCCATAACATAATGAATGGAAATAATATATAAGGATTGAATTGAAATAGAAATAAAACACATTTCAAGTCAGTCCTGAATAATAAATCAAAGTGTTTTGTTATGGATATTTGAGTGTACGTCTACAGATGGAAGTAAGGGCTCTGATGAAGGTGAAATTGACTACATTCAAGATTGTTTAATAATCATCAAGAAGATTTCTAGAGAAGTTTACTGGATTTGACTTCCTCAAGGGGACAAGGCAGAAGAGAGATGCTAGAGTTTGGAGAATGGAATGTTGGGCTAGCTTGTAGTTCTGTGACAAAGAGGCAAAGTTATAGACAATAGGGGAAAGTTTTGCAAAATTATGCTGGAGTGAGAAATGCGAAGTGGATTCTGCTCAAATTAATTGATCAACATTAAAACTAGTAAAATCTTTTTATCAGGGATATTAGGAAGGCTGTGGATAGATGACAGGGAGTATACAGACAGATGGAGGACTAATTCGTCTAGATTATTGGTGATGGTGACACAGCATTGAAATGATAAATGTAGTCTATAAGGTTTGGGAATCCAGTTACAATCTGGATCCCTTTCAGCCCTGAACAATTCCACTTTATCCAAACCACAAAGGCATGTGCTAAAGTGACAGTTAGTAAATATGTTGAATACAATAAAGAGCTAAATGTGCCTCATGGTCTCAGAAAGAAATCACATGTTAGAGCTAATAAAAAGAACATCCTGTTTAAGGTCAGTGCATAAGCTATGAAGAGGAAATCAAAGGATGGGTCACACACCAAGGAAGCTGGAGATAGATGGGAGAAACACAATATAAATAGGGTAATATTACCCTATTGTAAGAGCCAATGTAAATATGGTAATATTACTGAGTAATAGATAATATAAATATGGTAATATTATTGAAAGGTATACTTGAAGGATTAAGAAAATAAATTTTATAACATAAATGAATTTTATCACTATTAAATCTCTAAAATATTTTTTTAAGAAAGAAAGAATATTGTGACCTTTTTAATTAGGCATCCATCATGTGGACCAGTGCAGGCCTTGGGTTTGCTAGAGAGCCAGGCCGATGGATTTGGTGATGAGGAAAGGGTAGGGAAGAAGCAAAAAATATCAAGAGTAACATTATGTTTTAAAAACACATGCAACCTGGAGAGTAGAAGAGGAAGTCAGGTCCTCATTGTGAAAATAAAAGTCATTGATTTTGACATACAGTGATGTTTTTAGGGAAAATCATTTAAATTTTTATAGTTTTTCTAATTCTAGAAAATATAACAGGAAATTAGAACTTGAGGTGATGAGTGATTTGTCCTCAATGCATGAATGAATGAAACATTATGTATTCATCATGAGAAGGATGAAACAAGACACTTAAAGGTCCAACTAAATTGATGTTTATTGTCAGAAGGAAAGAATGAACTTTGAAAGGAGAAAGTGAGTTATCCAGAAGAGATCACAAGATGGTTTTGTCACAGAATTCAAACAAGATTTCTAAGAATTGTTGCCCAGTAGTGTAAGATGCCTCAAAAAAGAAGGATGTAGGGTGAAAACAGAGCGTTTCTGGTCATCAAGGATTACCTTGAGAGAGGTTTGGCTAGAGAATACCAAAAGCATAGATAGTGATTGTAAAAAAAAAAGAAAAGAAAAGGCACAGCATTGTTTAGTAACAAGGCAGCAAGTACATTCAGTAAGTTGCCAGTTACCAGGAAAGCTTATTATTGTGTTGTCAGTTGCAAGTATAATTGCTAGTAGAGGGAATGACCCAACTGACAGGTTCAAAGCTGCCAGTATTAGAAGTAATAGGCTAACTGTGAAACTGCATCTGGAAAAGGGTACACAGGGAATGTTTAAGAGCACATGGGAAAGAGAGGATTTGGTAAAAGAGACATGAAACAGCCTTCTCATTGGTCTTCTGACCTTGACACTTCTGTCCATCCTGCAGCAGAAAATGTTTTCCGGAATGTACGTTCTAAAGCATCAATCTATTCAGGCCAAATTTTGCTTAAAATTCCTCAGAGATCCTCTGTTGCTTTCAGAATCCATGCTCATTATCAAGTGAATATTTACAACATCTAGGCCATGCTGGCCTTTCTACATTATGTACAAGCCTTCCTGCTTCCTTCAATCACGCAGGGGTGCATGGGCCTGTGTTTGTGCATTCACACACACACACACACACACACACACATCCCACTACCACTACTACCACCACCACACATCCAACTATACCATAATGAATATTCTGTGTTATGTATCAGGCTAAATGATTTCTTCTTCTTCTGTCTGTACTTTGTTTTTCCTTTCTTTCATCTTCTCTAGCTCCTGTGTTTCCCCCTTTCTAGCTCCTTTCCAAAAGTAGTCTTTTTTTTTTCTTTCCTTTTTGTTTTGGTACTAGGTATTGAACTTAGTGCTTGCTAGCGCAAGCACTCAACTACTTGAACCATGCCACTAGTTCTTTTGTTCTTAGTCTCTTTTCAAGTTAGTCTTGTGTTTTCTTCTCAGGGTAACCTTGGATTATGATTTTCCTTCCTTTGCCTTCCTCGTAGTGGCTGGGATTACAAATGTGGTTCATTACACCCAGCTTGTTTTTAGAAAGAGTCTCACTAAACTTTGACTTGGCTGGCCTTGAGCTGTAACATCATCTCTGCCTCCCAAGTAGCTGAGATTGCAGGCATGCACCATCATATTTGGCCCCCAATGTAGTCTTATAATTATCCGTTTCCTAGTGCTATATTTCTTTTTATTTGTCTCATTGTGACTTTTATTTCTATATACCCAGTATCTCCTAAAGAGCCTGACACCTACAAATTGCCCAATAAATATTTATTAAGTAACTGAAAAAAAGAAAGAATAAAATGGATCAAGAGGGGAAAGGACAAAGAAGTAAGGTGTTTTTTTTCCCCCACTTTTTTAGCTGAACTTTGGGGTTTTTGGTGAGATAATTACAATTTTTTATTTAAAGAATACTCTTGAGCCATTTCTCAAGAGTAAGAACACATGTAGACTTATAAAAAATAAACTTATTATCAGTGGTTACTGGATCACTTGGCTTTGCTCATTAACTCCTTCATTCACAACCCCTGTCACCCACGCTTGAGCAATTCTCACATCATTATTGTGGTCCCAAAGCTACAGCCTAAGCTTTCACCACCTCTGCAGTATTGCTTGACTAGGATGATCCACTTCTCCTTTTCACTGGAAAAAAACAGACCAAGGACTTGGACTCTCCACTGGCTACCTGAGACCCAGGCTACTACCTATAAGAACAGTGGAACGGACTCTACACAATGAAAGACATAAGGGGAAAAAGCACGATAAATGCTAGTCTCTGCTTCCCCTTTACCTCTGAGGCCTATTCTGAGATGCAGTAATTAAGGACAGCTTCTTTGGCAGTTACTCCCAATGCTAACCTATTCCTGTTTGCTGCCCCCTCCTGCACCTTAATCATCCCTATTCTGGTGTCCCTGGGCTTGCATTTTCCAATAAAGTATACAGTGTGAGCATTTGACAGACATTTCTATTCCAAGAAAACTTGACAAAATGAGTTAGTGTTGAAGAACTTTCCAAATGTTAAATGTATCACTTATGATAAGACATGTAAACAAAATTAATCAGAATATTTATCCTGAGAACACTGGCTTACTTACATTGGGCTAGGGCAGGATTTGGGGAGGCAAAGAGTCAAGGTTTTATAGAACAGTTAGTGAATAGAATGGAGATGCAGAAAGGCATGGAAAATAAACAGTCAAGCAAGAGTCAAAGAAATAGTGTTTCTCGTTGTGAAGCCTCAACAGGAGATAATCAGAAACACATGGCTCTCAGAAGTACAGATGTGTTCCTCAAATAGCAGTTCCATTAGAGGAGCTTGTACTGAGGAGCTTTTCTCCCATGTGTCTGTTTGTAATTTAACGTGTTCTCTGTATTATGCCATGCTAAGGTGTTAGATACCAGGAGAGTAGGAGGATGGAGTGGTAACGGACTTCCGTGAAGACAACATAAACTATGTTTGTATATTAAACTGGAATCATTCTACAGCTCGGTAATAGTCAAACATTCAATGTTGAGGGAACATCTAGAAGAAATGACAGTCGTACCTATGCTTAGAAAGGCGCTTTGGAACACTCCCATGGAAAATGAATTAAAACTTGGCCATAAAAAGAAAGAGAGTACTTGCTTACTATGGAACACTGGCAGATACTATACCATGACCTCAATTTATACTGAAAACAGCTTTAAACCGTGACTCAAATCCCAGTGGTAAAGTTGTGGAGAGCAATGTTACTCAGCTTCAAATATTTGCTACTATAAAACACTGTTACTAGGCTGATAGAGTGCAAAAGTATATTTCTTAGATGCAATTGTTACCAAAAAGACTGGAAAACTGATTCAAGATATATGATGCACTCTGGCTTCTGAACATTTAGTTCTGCACACTTTACTGCATTCACATATAGACACATACACACATGGTGTATGTCCATATGTCTTTAATTAAAACTTATTTTTCATTTTAGGTTTATCCACATGCAATATACATGCCTAAAATGGCAGTCAGTTGAACCTTTCAATAGAATGGTTATTAAGCATTTCAAGAAGATTTTAGTTTTTAAATTCTGAATATTGGGCCAAAATAAGTTATTTTTCCTAGAGATCTTCATATGCATATTCATAGAATTGTTGCATAAAATTCCTGAAATTTATGTCTGTCTTATATATTCAAATACATTTTGAATCTGTGAGCTATAGGCTCAAATCAGTTGTTTTAAGTAAACTTCTCGAAAGTATTTAAAATAAAGATAAGTTAATTCAACTAAGAGGCTATTCTAGCAATATTGTTGCTTGCCAATAAAAGTAACAACAAATTTCAAACCATGCAGATTGGAAGCAATGCTATTTCCAAAAATACCAAAGGGTAGTTCTAAATCTTAAGGAACATTATATACTGTGTCTTTCATTTATTTATTAATGAATTGTATAAACAGGTATCTTGGGAAAGATAGATAGTGATCCAAATACCGTAATATTTGTATATGTTTCTCCACTTTAGATATATGAAAGTGTATTTAATTATTCAAATGGGTTATTTCTTTTTTGAAAGGATATCTATTGCAAGTATTTTGACCTAACTCAAATAAAACTAGCTCTGAACCAATGGCTGGCACAGGGTTAAAAATGTAAGTACCTAAAAAATGATTGTAAATGTTGTTTCCATAACCTCTGGGTTTCTGAACTATAATTTTGCATCTACAGTCTTGCTTATGTTTAAATATTTCAAACTGTGAATCACTTGAAAACCCAAGTCATCACGTGTTTGGCATTTTTAGTAAAGAAAATTCTAAAGTAAATGTTTTATACCAGCAGCCAATACATTTCAGATGGCTGTAACAGGCAATCCAAAGAAGAAATAGAATTTTCTATGGCAGTGTATAGTAACAGTTAACATATGCCTAAATGGCAAACAAAGGCAGGAATCACAGAAAGTCCAGCAGGGGACTAAGAAAGGGTATAAATTAAGGAATCAAATCTTTTAATCTACAATTCTTAGAGAATGCTTTAAGTGCTTAAATATAAACGATTTCCACTAAAAGAAATTATACTTACAATGGTTAGAAACTAACAAAACTTTAAAAGTCAATTATAACGATCATCAGTTGGGTATGTCCAAGAAATTTTTAAAAAATCAAATATAAATGAATAAAAAATCCACATTCTTCAATTTTTTACACCATAGAGAAACTGATTTGCATATTCAATTCAAGTTTCCTGTAAAGGAGTTTCTACTTACATTATCTGCTATTATTTCCATATTTGTTGGCTGACGACACTCTTGACTTTATTGCTCATAAACTAAAGACACTCACTTAAAAGTATTCAATTTTCTTATTATCACCTAATGTTATTTTGCTATAGTATTTTTTGTTCTTGTAAGTTCTTGTAGTTATAATTTCCTAAATTATTAGAAGAGCTTGAGTTGAGCATTCTGGTCCCTCAGGATTCTTAGTTCTTTTCCTCTTGGGATGCTCCCACCACCTGGTCTGCTGACACATCTTTCAGAGTCAATCATTGTATCTATCAATTAATGGTGATTATACCTCTTGCGTGTGTGTGTGTGTGTGTGTACCCCCCATTTTCCTTTTCTTTTTGTTCCAAATGTCATCACTTTACTGATTGCCATGAACAGAATGGTCTGTGTGTTTTCTGTTTCTATTTTATCTTACAATTGACATGTTTATTAATATTCACCTGCATAGTTCCCTAATTCTACAGATAATAAAACAAGACATTGATTATTTTAAAGAAACCTGTAACACTAGTCTTTTAAATGCTTCAGACATAAATATACTGCCTTAGAAACATATGCACAATTAAGATCAGAATGTAGGTGAAAACAAAACTGAAGCTTGAAGTACCTGAGTCTGGCATGGTCCAGACACTCAATACTTATCAAAGTTTAAAGCTTTAATCTACATCTCTTGTCTGTACATCCTCCATGCATCTCTTGTATTCCTAATATCTTAGAAAGGAGTCAACTCCACACAGACATTCTCAAAACTCTGTATTTTATTCCACTAAAATGAAATAAAAATCTGAGGAGTGATCAAATAAAGGCCAGAACTTTCTGGAAGTAAATTTAACAAGTGGAAGCTTATGTAACTGTGCTGGCCTGTCATCAGGCCACTCTCTGGGCTGTTTATACTCCTGGATCCCTGTCCAACCTTTTGGAAGTTAATTTTAGTTCTACTGAGAGAGCAGAATGCAAATCTTTGCAGAACCTGGGTTAAGCTCCGAGACTTACCTTCTTGATTTCCTGTGCATTGCCGGAGAGAAGGAAGCAGGGTTCGTCCTTTGGGTATCCTTGCTTGCATCTGCCTGGCTGACTGTCGGTGGGGGTGTGGGGGGCAGCCCCAGGGACAGGGGCTGTGATCTTCCTCGCCCCTCTAAGTGTCAGGGTCTGGTAGAAGAGACAGAGTGCCACCACCAAGCCCACCAAGAAGGGCCGGGGGCAAAATCGCCGACGACAAAGGAACCCTGGGCGACAAACCATGACCAATTCAGCTTCACTTGGCCACTTTCCACGTTGTCGGAAAAGTCATAGCAGCGATTTGTCGTCAGCATGAAGTACCACGAGTCTGTCTTCTTTATCCACAACTCCGATCACGTCTGCTCCATCTCTGCTTAAGAACTTCCCGAAAGGGTCATGCCTGGGGGTCATAGGTCCCCAAAGTCAGAGGTGGTTAATGAGAGCCTTTCCATGGAGGACTGTTTAAAAGAAAAAAGATCTTGTAACTACTAATGGGAGTGCGTCTCAGGCTGCCAAACTGTTATTTCCTGCAATGCTTTATTTCCATTAAACTCACAGTCAAGGAGTTCAGCTCTGTCTCAGCATTACAGGAGAAAGAAAGGGAACACCACCAAAACAAATCTGGAGTCAGAACGCAATAGGTTAAACCCCAAATGCCTGTGGCACAGCTGGGTGCGGGCCAGGTTACCCTAGGAGTTTTTCATTTTCCTCCCTGCTCCCAGCCCTTTTAAGTTTCTTAACTGCTTCCCTCCATTCAGTTTGTAAATTGCCACTTCACCATAAGCATTCCCAAAAGCTTTTTAAAAAAGAAAAGAAACCATAAAATGGGAATCATGGTTGGCAAGGACAGAGTTACTGTCAGGATTTTTGCTTGTATTGGTTTCAGTCCCACTCAAGTTCAAAGTTCTGTGTACTTACTCAGTTTTCATCCTTCTAGCCAGAAAAGAAGAGGGGGAAAGTTTCCATGATCCTCTAAAGGACTGTGAAGCAAAACCTCTCCGAGAAAACACCCAGATGAATGACTCCAATAATTCATCTCACACCCAGGGACACTCACTCCCACGCAGTCACACGGACCCGCCCGTGTGCGCCTGCGGCACCCTTGGCCCGGAGCTGGAGGACAGGACGTGGGGCATCTCGCAGTCACCCCTGGCCCGGGGGGAAGCGGGGCGGAGCTAAGGCCCGGCGCCTCTGGCTCTCTGCGGGCAGCTGGAGCCACGCTGTCAGCTCCAGATCTGAAACCCTGGGCTTTCCTGGACTGCAACTTGGAGCACTTGGAATGTGCCTGCCTGCCCCGAGCTACAGAATTTACGCACGCGTTGGACGTCTGCTTTTTCCTAACACAACACTGGGCGGGGGAGGGAAGGGAGAAAACCAACAAACAAATAACTCCCAATTTGATGCCAAAGGTCAAAGATGAGACTAAAGCCGTCTCTGTATTAATGGGGAGGCGCATCTCTCCAAGGGATTGTGGTTACACTTACAAAGAGAAGAGGCTCACGAGTGCTGTCTGGACCGCAGAAGGAAACTGGAATGGACCACAGTACCCTCGACTGAGACTGCCAATGCTCTTGTCCTGGACGGGTCTTTGAAAGGCAAATTGCTTGACACTACTTTTTTTTTTTTTTAATGAGTTGATTCAAATTGGTGTCGGGACTATCCTTTTATTTTACTGAGCACGCATTTGTCCCAAATTCAAATTCAATGTAATTCTCTACAAACCTTCACATGATGAACAGCTAGAAGTGCAATTCTGGTAATTCTACGCCGTGTAGGTGGGGCAGCTGCGGACCATCCTAGAGGCCTGGTTTAGGTTCCCAGCATACACTCCCCCAAAACTCTGAATCTAAAAAGTTGAGTAACCTGGTTCTAACCCCAATCCTTCTTGAGGGCTAAAGTTATCTAGCAAATTCACCCTTTAGAATGAGACCAGCCCCTAGGCAGGCTTCTATTTCATGAGAGGGAGCGCCCCCTAGAGGTGCCCAGCTAGTATAGATTCAGAGGAAAATATTGAACACCTCTGGTTCCTTGCTTTTAAGAAATTATTTTAACACCTTATAAAACTAGATTAAGTCGACACAATTAAAATAGATTTACTACAAGGCCTTTCGTGTGTCCCCTCTCCCTGGCTTCATATTATTGGGTAGGTAGATGCAAACTTCTTGATCCCAGGACAAATGAAGGAGCGGAGAAAAGTGAGGTGCTACTTGACATTTAGAAGCTAAGAAAGCTTTCAGAGGAAATAGCTTTAAAAAAAAATACCTTTGAATGCCATGCAGTTGTAGTGGGTGTGATAGGATTTGAAGGATAAAAGGGATTGTGATCAATACACTGGATGGACACTGATGAAATCCAGGATGTGGCAAAGCTTTTTACTGGGGGATATAAGGTGAGTAGGTAGATCTATTTATTGAAGCCAGAAGCCTGAACACCCAAAGGCTTCAGACATGTGAAAGGTCATGCATCATTACATTATTGTATGCAGACTACATGAGTAAGATTTAGCTGGGCACTAAAATAAAATTGTCTTTGCAATGGGGGAAGTGAAGGACAATAGCATGGGAAAATATAAGCAGACACTATAGCCAAACTTCCAATGCTATGAAACAAAAGGAAGGTAAATGGCGTTCCAGAAATTATACTGGTCAATTGAAGAACCCCATTTCTCATTTCTCTGAGAGGGGGAGTGGTAGAAGACAGATGTTATCAAGAAAGGGGTTTGTTGGAATGAGGAGGTGCAAAGAGCTAGGGGGACAAGGGCAGCATGTCACCAGACTAGAGAGACCTACAGGCCTCTTCCGAGTTTGGAGAGAAACCCATCTGAATATAAATCAAAGCATTACTGCTTACCTGCTGTTCTTCATCTAGTACTTTTGGTCTCAGCCCTCCTCCTTTGTACCATAAGGTAACTCCTTCAAGGTGCTGTTGGCACACTTAGGTATAATAGCATATAGAAAGACTTACTCATTCTGGAAACATCTGATGGGGGAGCAGATGCTGAATTCACTGAGGATATTCTCTTCTAGTATTTTGAAATATATACTGCATAGTCTGTAGTTATCACATTGTGCCATAGAACTTCTTGTTCTTCTTGTTTCTATAACTTCATACACATTGATCGGCCTTTCCCCATCCCTCCGCCACATCTCCCCTTCCCAGCCTCTGGTAATCACTATCCTATTCTCAATTTCCATTTTTATTTCACATATAACTGAGTTTATGATACTTGCTTTTCTATGCCTGGCTTTTGTTACTTGGCATAATGATCTCCAGTTCTATGTTGTCTCATATGACTATTTCATTCTTTTTTATGGCTAAATAGCATTCAACTGTGTATGTGAACAATGTTTTCTTTATTCATGCATCAGTTGACAGACACTTTGGCGTTGTTTCCATTTCTTGGCTTTTATTAGTGTTGTAATGAACATGGGAATGCAGAAGTCTCTTATACTGGTTTTATTTCCTTCGAATATTTATTCAGGAGTGGGGTTGCTAGATCATACTGTGGTTCTGTAATTTTTCACAGTACTGGGGTTTGAATTTGGTGTTTCATCCATGTTAGGCAAGTACTGTACTGCTGAGCCACACCTACAACCATTCTGCGCACTAGTTATTTCTTTTTTCTTTTTCTTTTTCATTTTTGCAAGGCCTGGGGCTTGGAATCAGGGCCTGAGCACTGTCCCTGGCTTCTTTTTGCCCAAGACTAGCACTCTACCACTTGAGCCACAGCACCACTTCTGGCCTTTTCTGCTTATGTGGTGCTGAGGAATTGAACCCAGGGCTTCATGCATGCAAGGCAAGCACTATACCACTAAGCCATATTCCCAGCCCTGAGCACTCATTATTTCTAAGATAGGGTCCTGCTTCCTGCTTTGACAGGTGCCTGCCTCTAAAATAGGTATTTGGAATCACAGGCAAACAAACCACACCCTACTTCTTTCTGTTGAGATGGGCTTTCATAAACTTTTCTTCCCAGGCTGCCTAGAAACACAGTCCTGCCCATATCAGCCTCTCATATAGCGAGGATTACAGTTGAGCACCCACCATGTCCAGTTACAGATTAAAAATTATGTCATGAACTTTTGTACCAGGCTGGCCTCAAACGGTAATCCTTATCATCTCAGCCTCCCAGGTAGTTAGCATTACATGTATGAACCACTGATTTTGTATGTGCATATGTGGGTGTACATGTGTGTAAGGTATGTGAGGCAACATCTCACTTTGACTTTGGATTTGCATTTCCCCTCTAATTAGAGATGCTGACCTTTTTTTTTCATGTATCTCTGAGGCAATTATGTCTGCTCAGGTCTATTGTTCATAAGTAATTTCAGTATTCAAGGACATGAATTTACGCAGCATCAAGACAATAGATTGACGAACTTATTATTTCAAGGTTCCACAGAGTTAATATTCCTCCCAAATCTCATATTGGATTTTGGTATGGAGTGGCAATGGGAGAAAGTTTATACTCATGGGTTTTGTTTCTGCATGACACAATAGTTAAATATTCCACTAAGCTACAAATTTTCAGTCCTATTTTTTTTTATAAACAATCTCACAATATATATAGCCCAGGTCTGAACCCTTGGTCCCCTATAGTCTCCTGCTTCTAAGTGCTGATATTATAAAGAAGATACTTTATTCTTACTTTTTAAAACAAGGGAATAAAAGTACGTGAAATGGTGAAAACAAAGAAGATACTTTAAAATACTTTTTACTTAATTTTTAAAGTAGAGGAATAAATGTATAATGGAGAAGATTCTAGTGTTAGATCAGAAACTGGAACAGAAGGCAGATGTTATACTTAGGTAATACATATCTAATAAAATGAGTAAACCTTATTTTATATCAGATTTAGGACCATTCAGTTTACCTTCACTTATATTGAAGAGCTTTCCTTTGTTACTCATGCTCTACAATCAAGCTCACATATACTCTGTGATATTCTGGAGATGAATCAACAAACTCAGTTTTGTATTTTTCTACATTTTTTTAATGTACTCAACATCAAAACTTGCATAATTTCCTTCCAATTTAATTTACTTCTCTTAGAATCACTTAAGTGGAGGAACCTGCTACTCAAGCTATGGGTTTCAATTTAAAGTCCTTCAATATTTTATGTAGTTTCATTTATTAGTACTAAAAATAAAATTTTCCAGTCATTCTACAACTGGAATGCTGGTGCCATAGCAAGATAGGGCCAAAGTGGTAGAATCGTGTCAGAAGGTCCAAGACCTGCTTCACAGTGTCTGTTCAATTTACAGATGTAAGCAAAATACCAAGCTGATAATTGTCTTAGTTCTTGTTTTGTTTAAATACATACTCTAAAATCCTTGCATTCCTAAATGAACGAATAATAAGTCTCCAAATCAAACATTTTAATTTTAGGTTGTCCTTTAGGTCCGTGCTTCTACAGCAAACCTTTGAGGAAACCCACATGCCAACACTTGGTGCTGCCTTTATTCATGGGACATCTATTCTTAGCTCTCCACAGCTCTCCACTGGTCACTATATTTGTTTTCCCTACTATTTATACACGTATTTTGGATTTTCGTGTACAAGTACTAAAATTACTTTTATCATATATGTATCCTGTTCATTGGCTATGCATTTATGTCTCATTATAGTAGAATGGTGAATGGTGAGAGCTACTTTTCCTATCTCTGTGCCCTAGTAGTTTTAAGGAATACCTTCATACCCTCTTATTAGCCATCATTAAAAAAGTTAATTGTAGAAGGCTACCTGATTCAAATACTTTCCATTATTATTTCCATTGTTCTTCCTTGAGATTTCACATCCTGGTAATTTTTTATCCAGTAGATGCATTTTTATCTTCTAGAGAGACATCTGGTCATTTCCCATGGCACAAAATGCCCCAAGTGCTTTGGCCAGGAAACTCAAAGTTACCAAAAAAGATAGGTGACTACCTCAGAAGCTTGTGGCAATGGCATAATTTGCTTCCTTGGGGATTTTAATTACTTTCTGGATGCATTTATAATCTGGGGAGCATAAGTACAGTTCTTAAAAAAATATATACCTTTGAGAATGATTTCTTTTAAACTCTAATTTTTCATCCTGTCTGTCTGAATGTATTTGTTTGTATGTATACACATACATACATACATAAAGAATGTATAGGTGCACATATACATGCATAAACATACTCAGACAGGCAGACAGAATGCTACCTAAGTCAACTGAAATGTACTGTTTGGTTTACTTTCTTCAGGGCAGTTTACACCTTGACATAGGGCTATTTTTTTTTAATTACTTAAATGATATATCTATCAAACTAGCAAGTTTAGCTTTTGTTACATGACAGTATCAAATTCCATTCTCAATTAGAAACCCATTCCTTGGAAACCCTAATGGTTCCTTGGAAAAGATAAAATATATTTTAAGTATCTTAAGAAAACCACATAATTTGGCTCCTCCCTGCTTCCCTCATTCAGAATATGTTCTGTTTTTACTCTGAGGAATGCTGGCATTTACTTAGCTAAGTAATCTGGGTGGGTAAGAGACAACATTCTTTAACTGAATGTGTGTCTCTAGTCACGTGCCCACTACATAAAGTCAAGAGGTTACATCTAATCTAAGCCATAGGATCAATAGACAGCTATAGCTGACTTTCTCGTTTTCAACAACCTTATCTCAATTGCTCTTAGCAGTTGAACTAAAACATTTGTGAATTACAGCCACTAGTAATATCTATGTACCTTTGACACTCTTGGGAAATCCAAGAAAAAGTTTCCTAACAAATCAGTTCCTCCAACTACACAATTTATAATACTTTATGATTATTTGTCACATTACAGATAAGAACAAAGGCACGAATATAAATCTTGACCAATTCAGGGCTGGGAATGTGGCTTAGCGGCAGGGTGCTTGCTTGCCTAGCATGCATGAAGCCCTGGGTTTTTTTGGCCAGTCCTGGGCCTTGGACTCAGGGCCTGAGCACTGTCCTGGCTTCTTCCCCCTCAAGACTAGCTTCTGCCACCTGAGCCACAGCGCCCCTTCTGGCCGTTTTCCATATATGTGGTGCTGGGAAATTGAACCAAGAGCTTCATGTGTAGAAGGCAAGCACTCTTGCCACTAGGCCATATTCCCAGCCCAAACTCTGGGTTTAATTCCTCAGCATCACATAAACAGAAAAGGCCAGAAGTGGCGCTGTGTCTCAAGAGGTAGAGTGCTAGCCTTGAGCAAAATAAAGAGGCCAGGGACAGTGCTCAGGCTCCGAATCCCAAGCCACAGGACTGGCAAAATAAATAAACAAAATTCTGACCAATTCTAACGGAACATCCTGGAAAAGCCATAATAAAACCTAACCAGTTATTAGTAAAACGTTGCTCATCAAATGCCTGTTTCTGTTTCTGTTTCATTTTTATGGAAATATTTCTGGTTGGCTCTTTGTATGACATTTGACATATGCAACTTTGAAGGTCACCTGGTCATTCTTACAACTGTTGTTATTTTAATGTGGAAAGCCCCTTTTCTTGGAAGATTTAATAATGTAAAAGAATTAAAATGTGATCATTAGGTTTTTTTTCCTGCTACTGCATTCAACTTGTTAATATTTTAAAGCTTTAAAGAGTAGCAACTATACATCTCCCTAAGTGGTGATGTTCTTTTTTCTTTTTTTAGGGCCAAGAAGGATACACGTTTAATATATCTGCAGCTATATTTCTGAACAGGATAGGATAATTAATAGAAGCCAGGTTTCTTGGCTTTTGTGTCTCAAATCCATGAAGATCCGCCAATAAAAAAAAAAATCACAATACTTTGCACTTTGAATTGTTCTGGAAAGTGACGTTGACATGCTGCAGATTGGAATCCACAGTCTTCAAGTATCACCAAGTGATACAAAGGAGAGGTCAGTAAGCATAAATCTGGTGTTGTTCTTGTCTGTTAACCTATCAAGTAGATGTGGCAGCCAAAGCAGCACACTCATTCCTCCCTCATCCTCCATATCCCAAGTCTAACTCCCATCAATCTTAAATTTGTAATCAACAGCACAACAATGAATGGTTATAATGTTCTCACCTACTGTTTCCTTTGTTGGCAAGGAAGAAAGTTTAAGCATCAGTACTAGGTTAACTAAAAAATGAATGTAAAAAATTATTAAACTACTTTTGAGGAAGTATTTTTATTGTTTATACTTCTAACAATGCATTAGTTAAAATATTGACAACACATATATGACTACTTTTAAATCAGAAATAGCCAGAAGGTGATATATATCCCTTTGTCAAACTTTTTAAAAACTAAATAAGGAGTTTATCTTTGAATCACTTTAAACTTACTCTCCACCAGAATCACAAACTGTTTCAGTAATTTAGATTTTTATCATCTAAGTGAAATTCAAAGATAGTTAAAAGTAGATCACCCCCAAGAATAACATTTAGCACTATGTGACAGATGAATTTTAGACCATCTCTAGATTTATTATTTTGGATGTTATAATTAAACTATTAATATAACCACGGTTAACCAACAATACAGAAATGTTGCTACCATTACAAAAGAATTCCATGGCAGTGTAAAATGTGATGCATGAACACACTCTCCTCAGTATGTGAAATCTTCTTCCTTCTCAATCTACCTCCCAAAGGAGCAACTATTCCAAACTCCCTGACAAGAATTACATGGGGCTGAAGTTGTCTTGAAAACTTTCCTACTTCCGTCCTCAGAACTGAGTTCAAATGATTCCTTCTTTGTCAAGTCTTCTTGCCATTAACTTCCCGTTCCCACAGTGCTTTCTGCATCTACCATGGCATAAAGTAAACCATTAAACTGGCTGTTACCACGTTGGATCCCACAGGCTCCTCTTCTCTTCCTATCACATTCACCTCAGCCTCCAGGTCTTAATGGGGATCTTTGGAGGGTATTTTCTCTTAAAACCCACTTGTAGCTAAGAGACCTCTTTTTTAAAAATTTGTTGTCTGCAAAAGCCATTCAGAACTCACTTATGATACACTAATCTGTCCAAGGATAGAACGCACTAAAGCTGCACCAACACAGGATGGCTGAAAATCTAACCTACATGGAGTTTGCTCTTAAAAAGTAAAGAGCCACAAAGTTAACTGCCCTTCAAAAGAATGGATATGTTTATCAAACACTCAGCTTCATTTAGGCATTTAATTAAGCCATTTATTGCTTCAAATGTGTCACCATGAACATTTAGATAAACACTCTACAGCAGTAAGGCCTTAATTTTCACCACCTATAAATTGTGAACCACATTTGAACTTTATATACGACCAACTGTTACATGAATATTGTACAACAAAATTTTTGAATGCCCTTGGTGTAAAGATCAACAGAGAATACTAGTAACTGGCCACTTTTTTAAAAATGAGGTAGTTTTATGTTTGGCCCATTATATATTTATCTATATAATTTATTAACAGTTTCTACTCATTACTAAATACTTGCACATAGTCATGGTTTTGTTCGTTATATACAATTCGTAACGTATTCCGTTTCAGTTCAGAACTTGTCAAAGTATTTCTGAATGATGTTATAAGAAGTAGAATTAGAAAACAAAGGGGTTGTAGTAGCTAGAAACAAATGATCCTGACTCAGCCAAAGACCTTCCTCTGAAAATAAGGCTATGCATAAGGCTTTTCCCTTTTATTTCAACCAGTTTCAGAAAACTCAAATTATAAAATGAGAAGATGTAACCTATTCACATGAGCAACTCCAGGCAACATACTAATAAGCTAACTGAACATAATACTAAGAGAGTACTTCTTAAAGGCTTATAATAGTACCATGAAAATACTATCATGAAATCATAATACCCATGCTACTACAAAATCATGAGTATCCAAATTGAAATCTAACTTTTGGAGGAGGCTGAAAGTTATAAGACCACAGTAGTTCAGCCTCACAGATCTCAAAGCTGGAAGAGACCTTTGACATCTCCTATCTCATCCTCTGGGTAGCATTGCATAGATTTTACACTGTCACTTGGGTAAGTTCTTTGAATTAAAGCACAAATCTGATGGACTCAAACAGTTTCAACATAAAGGAAATATGATAGAATAACTACCCTTGAAGTTGTAAGGACTTTTCTATATACCAGACTTAGTATATTTTACATAAAACCTTTGCTATGTAAAATCTATATAAATAGCACCTCTAGAATAAAACCTTAGGAGTGCTTTAAGGACATCCTACAGCCGGTATCACCCTGGTTTCATAAGGCCCAGTGATTAAAGATGGAATTAATTGTCACACCACTATGCTGTGGAATTAATAATAGAGCTGAATTTTAAGCTCCAGTCTAGAGGGTCTCTCTCTTTATTCATAATGGCCTAAGTGCCTCCAGTGAAAACATCTATCAGTACTATCTCTCCTACTTTATCTGCTGTAATTAGGTTTCTTTTATGTCCCTTAGACTGAAGGAAAAACCAGAGAAATGGTCTAAAAAATACATTGGCACTTTACATTTACATTAAAAATGTCTTTCTCATATTCATAACACAATCTCCAAGCATTATTAAGTAGAAATCACAGAGTACACAGCATTGTGTCCCGATTCTCTGTGCTTTTCAGATTATGAAATCTGGAAATTAACTAGAATTAAGACATTTTCATTATTGTGTAAAGTATAAATACAGGTAATTTTTTAAAAACTTTATTTTAACACCTAATACAATTCCAATTTTAAGGATTACTTGCACAAAAAAATAAACACATTTGGTATAAAAATGACTTTAACACCCTCTCCTGTTCAGCCCCACCCCCACCCCATGAACTGCACTCTATCTGGATGCAGAAACATATAAAGACTAATGGCACAAATTAGCTTTTACTTACAGGAGTTTCTGTTTATGTACCCAGGTACTCTAGAGGACGCCAGCCCACTTTAACACATGAACTATATTTCCTTCAGCCTGCTGAATTAGTTTCACAAAGAAACAAAGCTTATTATAAAGGCATTTTAAAAACCATTATCTTAAACTCTTTTTTGAACGACTAACTTTTTTGTTTTGCAGTCATTTATATACAGTGTTACATAACAGCTCTGGAGTACAGTACATGCAGCAGAATATACCTGTTGAATATAAAATACTTTTCTTAAAATCGTCATTGCTGGAATTCTTCGAAGTCTAAATTATAGAATGCCCATTACTTTGAGGAAATGCTTGAGGAGTATAAATGTCTGCATATGTTGGCCACAGAAAGAATCCAAGGCTAACTGGAATAATATTCATAGTACACCAGGAGTGCATAAATAATTTACTTACATAATTAAAATACAACCCATAAAATTTTAAGCTCAAGATCTTGTAGGATTGTCTATGTAAATCTTTTAAGTAGTTGCCTGAAAATGAGTTGTTTCTTCTTTCTCTTTCTTCTTTTTCAGTGTCCTATAAAAATGCTGAGCTAAAGTTGTTTTCTTCTTTAAATGAAATGTTGCCCTTATTTATGTCTACTGCCTCTCCTCTTCATCGCAGCAGTGCACTGGGGGCAGTACCACTTCCCTTTCGGTGCTTCTGTCAATCCAACACATCCGTAGTGGAACCACTCTATTGGGCACTAGAAAGGAAAATTTACAAAGAAGAGTTTGGTACTTCTAAAGAACCAATAATATATTAAAATGTCCAGAGACTGAATAGTCCATTTAATAAAAAAGAGATGTGTGAAATAAGTTTTTCTTAGATATAGGATTATTTAGAAACAACTTAAGTCTAACGGGTATACTTCGTATATAAGAAAATGGAGGCACATAAAAATTATGCTTCTTTGATAATGGAGACTCCAGGAATGCATTCCCAGAGCACTATATATAAACTAAAACTCATTCTCATTAACTTGGACTGCCAAGTGTAATACTACCTTTCAATGACAAAAAGAAGCCAGGTGAAATTTTTATCAAGAAAATAAATGTACTTTATATTTTAAAGGTTAAAAAAATTATCACCTTATTTGCTCCCTTATGAAGCAGAATAAACTAGTTTTAATTAAAGGCACAAAGGAAGCTGGTCATTAGCACTAATGAAGCTAAGGAAGGAAGAGCCTCAATTTGAAGACAGCCTGGGTTACATAGCAAGATCCTAGTTTAAATACACAGACACATAGACAGACACAGATACAGACAAACTGATGGTAACATTCCTGTCTGAAACCGACAAAACAGTTTTACAATTTCACAGAAAGTCTTCACACTCAGGAGCATAACAGGTACAAGAGGGATGCTAGAAGTTATGGTCCTGGTATTCACAGAAATCCCATTAATCATTTTCACCTAACTGCATGAAGAGAGCGCTTAGGGTGGTATTCTTTATGTGGTGAGGCAAAACTTCAAGTAGTCACCAACAGCCCAAAGGTGGGGGAAAGAGCATCTGTCCCTACCCTGTCAAGGCAGGGCAAGGCATAAATGCTATTGGACCAAGACAATCGCGTTCATTCTTTAGACTATTGTTAACTGTAGGATTCTGACACGACTGATCAATACTGCCACAATATTCAAAATGAAAGACAAACAAAAGGTTAAGCCGTAAGACTGTAAGAAAGGAATCAAATTATAAGATAAACATATTCTCCACATTTAATATGTATCCAACTAAATTAAGCTTCCTAAAATAGAAATTCCTTCCTTTCAGTCTTTTTTTATATCAGAAGTAGCTGTAAGCTGATGCCTGTAGCATACATTCAGAAATACTACCTACACTACTGAGAGGGAAATAACTTCCTATCTGTCCTCCAATTATGCCTTACCATTTTGCTTCCTAGAAGAATGCATGATTTTAAAGTTGTATGTTCAATGTGATACATGAACAAGACTCTAGGTAAACCCAGTATCTTTAGCAAAGAGAGAAGATACTTAATAGTTTTCATATAAAATGAATATATCACTGTTAAAAAATATAATCTGCACAGCACATCATGTAATTTAGTTTTAAAAATGTAAATAGGGAACCCATTAAGAATACTACTACTATATTGTGTAGTCTTGTATTAGTATAATGTAACTAATATAAATGCACACTTGGTTTATAGATTGGAGATGTAAAAATATTTAAGTAACAACAGTCCATGAGTCTTTTCATCTCTATAGAAAAACTGAATACTTACATCTTGGTTATCACAGCCCACCATTTCTCCATATGATACCTAATTAAAAAATATTAAATATTTTCATTAAGACTAGGTAACAGGTATTGAAATCCAAATTGGCTGTTTATAATATTAGAATCTATAGAGAAATTCACTGACTACACAGTTATGTTACATATTAAGTATACTGAAATAGGGTATAATATTTGTAAAAATGAACTACTCTGCATGCAACTACAGACCACATATCAAAAGAAAGCATTAAGGATATATTATACAGATGTTTTGATTTTTTTTAACCAGGAAGAAGATTCTCATTTTACTACATAGGAATGCAATTTTATAATAAAAACAAAAGCAAGCAAAATATCTCTAATGAACAAGACCAAAATACAGAAGTAAGTTTAACATAAAAGAATAAAAAGGGGAGTGGGAATATGGCCTAGTGGCAAGAGTGCTTGCCTCGTATACATGAAGGACTGGGTTTGATTCCTCAGCACCACATACACAGAAAATGGCCAGAAGTGGCACTGTGGCTCAAGTGGTAGAGTGCTAGCCTTGAGCAAAAAGAAGCCAGGGACAGTGCTCAGGCCCCGAGTTCAAGGTTCAGGACTGGCAAAAAAAAAGAATAAAAATGGCAAAAAAAAAAACAAGAAACCAATGTTAATACTAAACTGAAATAATCATGAGATAGAAAACTGTCAAATTAGTACATATTTGAAAAGAGAAAATAATACTTAGTGTTGGAGAGGGTTTAGAAAATGAGCATGCTCACCCAGTTTCAGTAATCAATTTCTAGCAATATTATGGTGGTCTATAACAAATATAGTTAAATTTTAATTCTAAAACATCATCATAAAAATTAGATTTATGAGTTATAAAATAACTTATAATATCATTAATACTCGAAAACATGTAAAGTCACTAAAGTAAACCATGGCAAGGTATTTATAGTATGTTAACTAGAAATTTAAAAAATATTTTTAGAAGGTAAAAAAGATGACCTTTAAAAGCTGTACTAATTGTATATGATTGAGTGAAGAAAAAAAACTAACTACAAAAAATACATACCTTATGATCACTGCTGTCAGATACATACACATATAGATAACCAAATTTGTTAGAAAATGAATGTATGTATCCCTCCAAAATCCACAGGTTAAAGCCCAACTCCTCTATATCTGAAGACAAAACCTTGGTAGGACCTTAATTTGACAGAGCAAGTACCTTAAAGGTAAAACCAGAGCCCCCTCATGTTTGTGTATCACTGATCCCTCTGTCTCCCTGTTCTTTCTGCTCTTGTCTACAGGTTGAAAAGTAGCCTCATCAGAAACTGAATCAGCTAGCAGACTCTTCAGTCTCAAGATAGCACTGAAAGACAAATTTCTGTTGACTGCTAATATGTATGTTGTGAGCACAGTACTGTGGTACATTCACATTCAAGGGCCAAGACTATGGATAACTTCCATCCTTATACTTTTTGCATCTATAGCAAACATAACAAACATGTCAGTTTTAGAAGGAAATGAGGAAAGTATGTAGGCCAGAGTATTCTAACTGGAGGAAAAAAAAAAAAAAAACACTTAAAAATGAAACAGCACCAAACACTGGTGGCTTAAGCCTGTCATCCTAGCTACTCATGAAGCTGAGCTCTAAGGATCATGGTTCGAAGCCAGCTCAGACAAAAAAGTTCATGATGACTCTCATCTCCAACAAACTATTCAGAAAAGGCTGGACATGGCACTTTGGCTCAAGTGGTTGAAAGCCAGCTTGAGCAAAATATCAGCTCAGGGGCAACACCCAGGCCCTGAGTTCAAGCCCCAAGACAGCTCCCCCCCCCCCAAAAAAAAAGAATATAAAATAGCTCTCTTCCTTCTACTTGTTCACAAAGGCAAAGACCAGACATTCACCTGATTACAGATGCAGTATCGAGGCTCATTTGGATCGTAAGTCCAGTCAACCTGATTGTTTGAATC
The DNA here is from genome assembly GCF_023159225.1 of Perognathus longimembris pacificus. NCBI lineage: Eukaryota > Metazoa > Chordata > Mammalia > Rodentia > Heteromyidae > Perognathus > Perognathus longimembris. The sequence goes on along the minus strand of NC_063162.1, from coordinate 129,751,159 downwards.
AGATTCTGGCACTACTGTTGTTTGTTGGGAGATTTCTGGTACAACAGTTGAAGATGAAGAACACGATGATAAGGAAGAGGAGGAGGAAGATGATGATGACTGTTGGCTTGAAGACTTGTTATTGTTTCTGGGAAAAAAAGATAATAGTTATAGTAATTCATCATTGTAAATTACCCAAGAATAACTCCTACATAATGATATGAAGTGTCAATAAATGTACAAATGAATTTCTAACACTAAGCTAAAGTAGTTAGATTTAAAAATACACTACAGTTAGTGCAAGAAAAAGTTACAGTAGCTTACTTATATTTGAAACCTTTTGTTTTCTGGAAAATAAGAGCATCGAACAGAAAAATCCCTTAAAAATGTTTTCATGGTTCCATCAGGCACAGCATTTTAGGATTGTAAAACTCACTGCTTAAGAGGCAGAGACTAAGAGGATCACAGTTCAAGGCCAGAACAGGCAAAAAGAGACTTCATCTCATTTGGGTACGGTAATGCACATGTCACCTAAGCTAAGTAGGAAGATCATGATTAGGCCACTTTAAAATGTTTTTAAAGTAAAAATTTAAATGAAAGTTGTTACCTACCATTGCAATATTTTAAGAATTAGTACTAGTTGTGGCTACCTTACATTCTTCGACTTTTTATTAATTATTCTTCATCAAAATCTAAATTACACAAAAGCACTTGATGAGAATAATTATGACAACCAGTTGACATGAGAACAGCCACCATGTCCAAGACAGGAAACCCAGGGTATTAAAATTAGTAAGTTCTCTAATTAGCTCAATGTTGATTACAAATGTTAAAATATAGGACTTCAACATCAGATGACATTCTAAATTAAAAAATTTTAATACATCCATACTACCAGCAGGTACATTAAATCTGAGTCATTACAACTGACTTTTTAAACAGATTAACAGGGCTGGGAATGTAGCCTAGTGGTAGAGTGCTTGCCTTGCATACATGAAGCTCTGTGTTTGAACCCTTAGTACCACATCTATGAAAAAGCCAGAGTGGTGGCTCAAGAGGTAGAGTGCTAGCTTTGAGCAAAAAGAAGGCAGGGACAGTGCTCAGGCCCTGAGTCCTAGCCCCAGGACTGGCAGAAAAAAAAAAAAAAGTTTAGCAAAGTTTAACAGTTCCATAGGGGTTTTTATATCCTTGAGTATTCACAAAAAAAAAAATTTAAATGTACATTTGTGACACAATTATTAGGCAACTAATTCTTTGGACTTAGCATTTAAACTTTAATTGTTTATAAATATCCAACTTTCAAATTCAGTTATGAGTCAGGGATGGATAGTGCCAATTGCTGCTAAATTTTCCTATTTACAACTCATCCAAAAAGACTTACATAGAAAACTCAGGCACATTTTCATTACTCAATTTTTGGGATATATATATATAGATAGATAGATATAGATATAGATATAGATATATATACCAAATTGGGGGACCCTGTTATTAACCAAAATGAAAAACTCTTAAAGAAATTCCCATGATATAACTTATATTTTTCTATTAACTTACCTTGAACTAACAAAATAAGAGCTGAAAAGCAGTTCGATAAAATTTCTTACTATAATCGATAGTCATGAAACCAACAGTAGTCATTTATTAAAAAACTCAATTTATTCTAGAAAAATTAAAAAACAATTCTAACCTAACTCTTCAAAAACTACTTCTTCAAAGAAAGGCACTACAAAGGAACATGTCTTCCAACCTGTGTTATACCACATCTCTTGTTAACATAGCTGGGACACCAGGTAGGTACACTGGCTACTTTGCATAGAGATGTAGTACATACAGTACAACAAACTTACTTGCTCTTTCGGCCACTGCGGGAGTCGGCTGTTGATGAGCTGGCATTCTGCGTTAATGTTGTCATGAGCGCTGAAGATGATGAATAGCCAGCTGTCTCTCTGGGCATGGAAAATTCTTTTCCCAGCTGAAAGTCGTTATTCTTAAATGCTTCATAACTGGCTTTTAAACTTGATGTTCTCCGTCCTTCTTTCATCTTAAGTAGACATTCATTGACAGCATTAATATATATAGATATTCTTTTTCAAGTTTTACAAGTTACAGCTAAGATCTCTGGTTCATCTAATATTTGTCTGTTTTGTTTAAACTGCTATTTTCATTGAAATCATTTCATGTAAAGATGTATACTAAATTTTGCTAAGAAGGAAAACTATAGAAATAAGCAAACGGAAGCGAACAAAAGGTCCAAGAGCAAGTAGTGGCAGAGAACACAGAATTGTCCCAGCTCTGCTGTGGAACATAGGCAATAATCTCAAGAAGAGTCTGAACAAGATCTGTATATTCAGCAGGTTTTTCACTCTTCATTTTTAGTCAGATAACTCCTATTTATTTCATGAAATAAATGTTTTAAAAATAGAATGATTCAAAGTCAGAAGACTATTTGCTTTCATCGAATTGTTTCTATTAAAATTTGTTAATGATGTGGACAAGAGTCAATACTTTTGTTTTTTACCTGTGCTGTAGCTTGAACTGCTTGGGCTGCTGCCATGGTAATAGCTCCTGCACCAGTTCCTGAAGATAATGAGCCAATGTTATAGGATGCGAGAGGTTGGGAAGAATTCACATTGTAAGCGTTGCTGGAAGAGGTTGTAGAATTATTATTTCGACATCCTGTATAGAATAATAAAAATGGTTACAAAGAACATAATGTTACAGTGTTTAAGATACATTACTTGCCAGTATATAGTCATTAAATTAAAATTCTTCATGTACTGTAGAGTCAATGCAATAGTGGAATACACTTGCCTTTTTTCCTACTGTCACAATTCATTAACTTTGAATGCTTTCATTTCCCTTTATTCTAATACAAACAAACAAAACAAACAAAAACATTGAAATTAAATTTACCCAGTGTATTTTCCTTAGCTGCATCTGATGTAAGGGTAGACAGAAGAGCTTCAGATTTAAACTTCTTTTCAGGAATATGATCTGTTGTCGTATGGTGAGAAGTAGGATTATATTTCCTTTCTGAATATAAATAAAAAATTCATCTGTTTTTAAACTTTAGAGAACTATGGACAAGTCCATTTATAAACCAGTGTAGTCAAGACTGGGGCTCTTCATGACACATAGGACATTATTCACTCAGAAAAAAGAACAAGCTCAACTCTCTGCTTGATATATTATATTTGCAGAGTACACATTTTAGTTATTTCAGGAGCAAAATACTAAAGATCACCAGCAATGGACTATAGTTTCACATATAACATAAGGGGAGATCTGTTTTCAAACTCATTATCCCATTCAGAATAGTTTCCAATTAATCCTTCTTTCCTATTAAATTTATTCATAAAAAAATAATAAATATAGCCTGGCACCAGTGGCTCATGCCTGTAACCCTAACTACTCAGGAGGTTGAGATCTAAGGACTGCAGTTTGAAGCCACCCTGGGCAGAAAAGTCCATGGGAGACTCTTTATCTCCAATGAACTACTCAAAAACCAGAAGTGATACTACAGCTCAAGTGGTTGATCCCTAGCCTTGAGCAGAGGCTCAGGGACAGCGCCCAAGCACCAAGTTTAAGCCACACAACCAAAAAAATAAAATTACATACACACACACACGTCAGTAGTCATCAAGGTGATCATTAAAAATGATAGCAATCTAAAAACTGCTTTACTCACAAACCCACCAACCATGTAAGACTTCATTATATGCCCAACATTACACCAAGAACTAGAGAAGCAAGGATGAAAAAGACAAAGAGCTCACTATGAAATAGTCTATTATTTGGCTCAGTTATAACATTCCTGGAGAGAACCAGACATCTGTAGCTATAAATTATACACTGCTATTACTTCAAATATATATTCTCTATATTAATTTCACAGAAAACAGACTACTCTATTCCCAAATAAATTAGGCATTTCCCAAATGAAAAAGTCTGTAATTAAAATGAAAAAAATAACCTTATAAAAATCTTTTCAACTGCTTAAGTAGAACTGCTTATGTAGGCAATATTAGCAAGATTTTAATTACATTTAGAACTTAGCTGCACCAAACCAAACTTACTTTCCACTGGAGTGTGTGAGTGAGCATGGTGATTATTCACTGGCTGTGTAGGAGTATCTAATTCCAAAGATCCTTAAAAAAAAAAAGAGAGATACACAGAGATAAAAACCATTATTAAATATCACCATAATCATGTCAACCACTACAAGACACACCTTTCCTCCCCAGCAGAGGATTATCAAGCTCTGATACACCTGCCTGTGTCACCTGTAAGCCAGACAGTCCAGAGCTACCACTACCAATTCCACGTCAATTGTTCTGTGTCTCAGAAGATTGCGACTTCTCAACTTTTGCCTTACGTACAAAATGGCTCAAGGTATGCTAATGTCTCACTAGGGAATTCACCAGAGTGGTGGTCTCATTAGTGGATGAACCAATAGTATAAGCCTAATAAGTAGTGTGGTCTAGAAAATCCCATTTACAGTGGAGATGAAGAACCTTTACTAAAATTCTTGTCAGTGGAGACATGACTATATGAAAGGTAATTCTAGACACAAGAAAATGGCATATAATAGTAAAGACTTCCTAAAGGAAGCTACAGATTTTGCAAAAGGGTGAGAATAGAATCTCTAACACCAAGCTTTAAGATACTCCTAAAGAAATTCTCTGGATAAGTTTTTGGTCCCTTGAGATCAAATTATGGCAAGGTTCAGGATAAAGCAGTTTTTATAGCTTATCCAATTCAGTTTCATTTCTGTGTTCCTAGAGGATGCTTTATCAACCTTCCTGCAGTACTGAATAGGCATGGATGGCCACTACTCTTAGCTATTATCAGCACTTAAAACAAAAATCAAAACAGCTCTATACTATTTTTATCTTGTCCAGAAAGTTATTGTGCTTGGACAGGGTTCCTCCAGAATCAGAGTATCACAAATAAATTAGATGGTTATCAAAAACATGGATCTACTTTCAAAGTCAAAATATAACTATGAATAATAAAATGTATTTGTGTCTGTCTTCTCTAGCTTGCTCACACGAGCATATAAACAGAGCTATCCATTGCCTAGAACTGTCAAGAAACCTTTCATCTGTGAGGAGAAAAAGGAACATACTTGTCCTACTGAAATGCACCAAGGGAATAAAAATACATTTGAACACTTTAATTAAATCAGAGTAGAAATCAGTCACTAATTGGTTCTATTAACATTTACTAAGCGCCTCCTGGGCCTAGCACCACACTGTCTGCCTTTATATAACTGACACATTTAGTTTGGAAGACATTTACATTAGTGAGAAAAACAGGCCCTACTGCCATTTTAAGGTATTTTCTGAGTTTTTAACTTCAGGGGCATTTATGAGTAAATTGAGATTAAGTTAATCCCTGCAAGCAATTGATGAAGTTGAGCCTTGCAAGAAAATAGTAATATTGGCTTGTTGCTGATAAGAAAAAGTTTAGGAAAGATGTCTTTAAGTGGAGGAAGTATGGAACCAGTGAGATCCTTCTCAGTACATATAGTTGAGGAAAACCCTTATGGAGTGTTTTAGAAAAAAAAAAAACAACTAACATTCTTCCTTAAAACCTAAGTTTACAGAAATGAATATATTGATGACAGTGGCTAATTTGTTTCTTGATGATTATGTTTCTAACTAGCCTATGTGGATATTTAAAAATGGAATGACTTGCCCAGCATGGTGGCACCTGTTTGCTATCCTGGTATTTGGGAGACTAATGCAGGAGTATAGAGTCTGAGGCTAGACTGGGCTACAGCAAGTTCTAGGCTGCCAAGGCTACATATTAAGATCCCATCCCAAAAAACAAGCAATATAAATAAACAATAAAAAGGAATGACTTATCTTCATAAAGAGTGGAATGATATTCTACATATTGCTCTCAGTATCCATGACCCAAGCAGTTGCAATTTCTGGGCTCCAACTTACATGACCTGGACAACACCACCCACAAAGGGCAGGTCTAAAAGGTTTCTTGTAGGACAAGTGGCTCTTCAGTAATGTGCACCTGTACCACCCAATATCGAGGGAAAACTAAAGTTTACTTACGCCTCTCTAATATTTCTGTAATTCCAGCATTATCAGCTTCCAGCTCCATTTTAAACTTAGCCAGTTCCTGATCCAGTTTTCTCAAGTGTCGATCTACCTGTTTCAAAGAAAATCAAAGATAACAGCCAAAATTTGGGATATTGTTAAAGTGTCAGCTTAATAAAGAAATCTAAATCTTTGGTTCTTTTAGCAAATCTGCTTAAGTATCCTTGAGCAGGTCAATTAACCTATGCCTCAGAGGTTTTGAATCTACTAAGGGTGCTAATCTCCCAAATTTCATTCTTAAGAAATCTGAATATCAATTTGTTAGAAAATATTCTAATGTTCAACTTTGAGAATTTAAATATGTAAACAAAAGAAAACTTTAGGGATTAGAGTATGCAAGGAAGAGCTACAAGGCTGATTTATTTTTCAAAATACTTCATTATTACTTCCATCTTAACTGCCTCTACATATAATAAAACCATCCATAGTACTACACCATAACTATTACCTAGATGATAACAAAGACAAGAGGCTCCTCTATTTTCTACATACATTGCTCTAAGGCAGAAAAAGCAGGTCCATTATAGTTGTAAACATTTATGTAAATGACTCAAACAAAAGATTTGGGACAGAAAACTTCATTTCCCAAAAAGTCTGATTAAAATGATCTTATTTAAATACTACTGTTCTGGTGAAGATGAAAAGAATTTACTTCTTCACTTACTTAAAAGACCTTCTGATGAATTTCACAGAATTATGACACTTCAAACTAGCAGCTATGTCTTGTTATAAATGTTAAATAGCTTTTCAATTAATTTCAAACTTGCTACTTTGAAGTGAAACAAAATACAATCCAAATTATTTCAAAGTATTTACACTGCTTTATTAACAACTTTTTCAAACACTAGAATTACTAGATCCCTGCTATAATTAGGGATAACTTTATTATAAACACTAAGCAAAGAGTAAAAATTTACATAAGAAATTCAAGTAAGTAATCGGTATTTGAGATGAAGGAAAAACAGCAAACAACAAAGTATATTTATGTTAGATGTTGATGTAGAGATCATGTAATGCATACTATTTGATGCATTCAATATAACTCTTCTGGTTCTTGATCTCTTGAGGTGAGTTATTACTATTTCCATTTATAAGAGAAAAATCCAAGGTTCATGTGGGTTAATATATTAAGAAATGAAATGTAACTCTGATCTTACTGTGAGAAATTATACTTCATCATTTACACGCCCTCTGAACTTTTGCATAGGGAAACGAACAATTTCTTTTTTAACGAAGCATAAAATAACTGACGTTGGAAAATCCATTATACTGATCCATTAGTTGTAGTTTATATTATTTAGGATCAACTATATTTGTGATTTTTCAGTGATTTAAGTACAGTTTCCTTCTAGCTTCCCATATGTTTCCTTTTAGAAATTGGCAGATGAGGTAATTATTGTTCTATTTGAAACCTTAAAAACTGCATGATATGGACACTTGTTCCTCTTCAAAGAACATGCAGGTAATTTTTTTTTTTTTTTTTGGCCAGTCCTGGGCCTTGGACTCAGGGCCTGAGCACTGTCCCTGGCTTCTTCCTGCTCAAGGCTAGCACTCTGCCACTTGAGCCACAGCGCCGCCTCTGGCCGTTTTCTGTATATGTGGTGCTGGGGAATCGAACCTAGGGCCTCGTGTATCCGAGGCAGGCACTCTTGCCACTAGGCTATATCCCCAGCCCCATGCAGGTAATTTTTGAGCATACTTTCATAGAATCTCCATTTCAATGAGAAAGTATGAACAAAGACCTCCAATATTTAAGAGTGTATCTTCTGATTGTCAGAATTTAATCTCAAGGGAAAAGAGAATAGTCAAATATTGAAATTCTTAAACAATACAATGGAAACACTCCATAATTTCCTTAGCTAGAGTTATACTATGAATATATACTGAACTCCTGTTATGTAGTTAGCACTGCATTAAATGGAGGATAAATGACAATGAGAATCCTTTGCTCTAACAGGAATTTGAACTTGGCCAGCAATAAAGGTTTAACAAATATTTTTATCATAACAAAGATTAATTAAGGTCTAGATCAGTAACAGTTCAATAAACAATCAGAAATAGCTAATAAAGAGAAAATATAACAAAATGTACCATTGGGCTGTGGTAGACTAAAGGAGGTAGAGGGCTGTAATGAAATAGTGGAAAGGAGTAGTAACAATAATATATATTATACGTAATGATATGATATATACTACATGTTATACTATTATACTATATAGTGACTTAAAGACAAACAGTATACCCAGAGAACAAAGAAAGAATGAAATAATTTAAATGCCAAAAAGGGCAAGTTCTGTTGAAGGATGATATTAGGGTGATATGAAGAACTTTTTAATACACATATACTATTTGAAATTTGTGCATTTTAGGTTTCCCATTTTAATAAACACATTACTGATGAAGTTTATTATACATGAAAGCATAGAAAATTGTGAGTATTTTAATACTACATAGTTCATAAAAGATAACAAAACTCAAAGAATTTATAACTTTCAAAACCAAATTCCCAATTAGAAAAGCCTTAGCTACTTGATGTGGTCAGCTTTGTAGGATTATTCTGTTATACTTACATCTTGGTCATGCCAAAAAAATTGAACAGATTAATAACATAAGCAATTATTAGGCAATGAAAATTATTTTATCTGTATCAATGCTTTATTAAATCAAATTAGAAGTCAGAGTTGATCACAAGATTTAACCTAAGATATAAAATACCAGAATACTTTAATAAGTATAAAATGGCCATAATAAAAGCTAAACTGAATTTAATTGAAATCTGTTACAGGCCTTCCCTCTACCAAGTGATTTCCTCTATCTACATGAATCCTTCTACCTATATGAATGGGTAAAGCACCTACTCCATTCACCAGAATGGCTGCCTAAGTACCAGGAAAAGCAAGGACCTAGTCTATACCACCTTTCATATATCCCTGACTCAGAAAGACTGACTTAAAGTAGTAAAGAGGACAGGGTCTACGTGAGAGATTTTCCATCAGCCATTGAGTCCCAACATTTGGCTGCAAAGTCTAATTATTGATTTATTTCCAATGTAATGCCAACAAATGCTATTCAGAAAAGCTTTCTTTTCCTAGAACATGAAATTATATTCTACAATCCCAAATTTTAATGCCCCAACTTAAACAACTGTTCTTTTTGTAAACTCTTCGGAAAAAAAGGAAATATTTATCATGTTCTTGTTCCTAAAATATTTAAGTTGTACTTAGCATTTCTACACAAACACCAACAACTAGAGAAACATCCTCTAATAGTTTTGCATAGTTATCATTCATTCCTTTTTCTTTTGAATCTCTCACTTTTCAAAAATTAAATATTTAAATGTGTCATTGAGAGACCCAAATTAAAAGTAGACACAGCTTTTTAAAGTTTCTACAGGGTCTGTCACTTCCAAGACAATAAATTTTAAAAAAGAAAAGGTATCTAGGCTGACCTTTTAGAACAAGCAAAAAGTTTATGAGGTTAGGTTCTAAGTTGAAATCCACAGCAATAAGAGATAAAAATTTTATCCATGTGACAATTTTGTCATAGTGAATAGAAGGGTAAATTGGGGAAGGAAAGGAACTATAATGGCAAAGTATTTCTCTAGTAAGTCATAAAAATGGTTCTTCACATCTCTAAATTATATTTAAAGTAGATGAAATTGTGACCTATCTTACGCTGCTCCAAATACTTAAGGCCTTAGCATATAAACTACCATCTAATCACCTTGCTAAAAGGACAAGGGAAAAATCAAATAAGGACAAGAGACAAATCAAAAGGTCAAACTTACATATTTCCTTAATTAGAGTTATCAGATAAAGAACCCTCAAATTTATAGGTAAAATGTGGGTCTGAAATACAATCATCTCAGGAACAGAAAAGGATATAAAAGAGAAGCATGTTCAAGGGTATCGAGCAGTGCAAGAGAGTACTAAAACCACTCACGCATTAACTTAACTCTCAAATTTTATCAGAGCACAGATAAATCAACTTTATTTTATATTGCCATTTAGCTCATCCTTACAGTAGTGACAGGTGACTAAGTATTTAATAACTATCAGTATCAGGATTCTACAAGGAAATTATTTTAACAGGGTAAGATTTTTGTTATCACCACAAATTCTTCATTTGCTAATATTATGTAGTATGGGTTCATTCCATATTAAATGAGGTACTCAGCACAGTAAGTAAATAGTTAAATGAAGGAATCAGTATAATACGCAAGCCTAAGTCAGTTTACTATTGATGCTAAAAAGTAAATAAAATATTTTACTTTAAAAATGCAATGAAGCCGGGCACTGGTGGCTCATGCCTGTAATCTTAGCTACTCAGGAGGCTAAAATCTGACGACCAAAGTTCAAAGTCAGCTTGGGCAAGAAAGTTCGTGAGACTCTTATCTTCAATTCATCACCAGAAAAACCAAAAGTGGTGCTGTAGCTCAAAAGTAGTAGAGTGCTAGCCTTGAGCAAAAGAGCTCCGGGATAGCACCCAGGTCCAGAGTTCAAGCCACACAACTGACAAAAAAAATGTAAGAAAGTATCGTGTTATGTAAAACCTCATTGAGGTATGAGTGTCGGTAATTGGAAAGGTATTGGGTCAGATGTGCTTCTAAGTTCAGGTTTTCCAATTTTGAAATACATGCATATACATAATGAGATACCTTGGAGACAGAAACCAACTCTAAACACAAACTTGTTTTATATATGCCTTACACAAATAGCCTAAAGGCATAAGGCATTTTACTGCACCAGCATTTTGATTGAGACTTGTAACATGAGTCAGATGTAAATATTTTACACTATGGCATCATGTCAATGCTCAAAAGATTTTTATATTAGGAAATATTTTATATTTTGAGTTTTCAAATTGGAAGTGTTCAACTAGTAAAGTCTATGTAACTATTCCAGAGTCTAAATTAAAATCTGAAATAATGCTGCTGTAAAACATTTTAGACAGAAACATAAAAGCTGTATTTATAGACTTTCACTTAAGATGTTTTCTGTTGATATTTCAGAGAAATGAGCTAATTTGACAAGGTATCTTCTATTTTATAGTCAAACCTAAGACACTAGAATATGTATTATAAAACATAAGCATAAGATATACAATTATCTTTACATTTTAATAATTATCCATAACTGATAGTTTTTCATTCACATCTGTAAGCACCAAATTGATAAGTTTTCCTCTTAAATATGTCTCACTAAAAGTCAATTCGTATATCAAGATGAGACAAATGATATAATTATATAATAGAAGGTATGAGAAAGGGCTGAAATAATAAGAGTGTATACTGGGGGACTGAAGCAGGAATGTACAGAGAGGACTCTTGTCTCAAAAGAAGAAGCAAATTGCCAGGCACCACTTGCTAGTTCTGACCAGCAGATTCCAGGGAGACAGATGAAGAGAGGCCTCTGCAGTGATTAATCCTTTATTTTACCTACAGGGTTAGGAATGGGTTATCTGACCAGCATATTAAACCTAGGCTGTCTCTCCCGACTCAGATGGCCCCAGATCTAGCTTAAGAGAATTATAGGAAAATAAATAAAAGGGCACATTCTAAGAGGCAGATAACAAGCAGGAAATAAAAGTTAACACACTCAGAATACCAGGAAGTACTGGAATAAGTACATGCAAGGATTTTCTTATCTTTTCACAGGATTACTACAGGAGGTCAGACACCCATAATCTGTGTCTTAGGAATAGGATAAGTGACCAAACAACCAGGGTTGCCCACTGGTATCAAAGAAACACTAGTCAAATCTACAGCCAATCAGAGCCCCCACAAGATTCTGGGGTTCCTATACCCAATGGCTGATGCTTGTAATCCTAGCTACTCAGAAAGCTGAGATTATGGATCAAAGTTTGAGGTCAGCCTGAGTAGAAAAGTTCATGAAATTCTATCTTCAAAATAATCAGCAAAAAGAAGGACTGGAGGTATGGATCAAGTGATGGGGCACCAGCTGAGCAAGCACAAGAACCTGAGTTCAAATTCTAGCAGTGGGAAAAAAAAAACAGTAAGAGAAGGATGTAAATGGAGAAACACCACCTTTTAAAGGGTAAGAAAGTAAAATAATAGAAAAAATGATAACCTGTAAATTACATGACCCTAAGGTACTTCAGGAAGTTCTCATCAAAAACCTCATACTATTTTTTTTTTGTTTTTTTGTTTTTTTTTGCCAGTCCTGGGCCTTGGACTCAGGGCCTGAGCACTGTCCTGGCTTCTTCCCGCTCAAGGCTAGCACTCTGCCACTTGAGCCACAGCGCCGCTTCTGGCCGTTTTCTGTATATGTGGTGCTGGGGAATCGAACCTAGGGCCTCGTGTATCCGAGGCAGGCACTCTTGCCACTAGGCTATATCCCCAGCCCTAAAAACCTCATACTATTGACAGTGCAAGATTTTTTTTTAATTGCATGATTGAGGGGATTATTACTGCCACATATGGCATAACTGTGGAATATCCCTCCACCACTGAAAGACAGTCTCAAGCAAAAAGATGGATTTACTGGGGAAGCAAAAAGCATAAAAGAAAAGGGCTCAATAATAATAAAAACCATGAAATGGGCAGTCACAACAATCTTATGACTGCATGTCTAGTTGTGCAGTTGCCTGTGACATCTTAGGGCAAGTAATGGAAAAAGGTGGAAGACACTGGAAAATATGGAGAAGAGTTCAAGAACTCAACTGGTGTAGTACTTGGATAAAAAGAGTAACAAACAAGAAAGAAATACACAGAAAGTATGAATGACCACGTTCAGTATGTGGCAACTGAAATGAGACCAGAATGTATAAGGTCAAAAAATAGATGACTATGGTCCAGGAGTATGTGCTTGTCGAGCAAGCACAAAGCCCTGGGTTTGATTCCTCGGTACCACATACACAGAAAAGCTGGAAACGGCACTGTGGCTCAAGTGTTAGATTACTAGCCTTGAGCAAAAAGAGCTCAAGGACAGTGCTCTGAGTTCAAGCTCCAGGACTGGGGGGAAAAAAAAGAAAAAAAATATTTATTTCTCATGGCAAAGCAATACCTAAAAGATTTCTTTCCATTAGGTCTCTTAAAATCCATTCCATAGGGTAAAACTGTGAGGAGCCACATGTAATCTGCATATGCAGATTTTTAATTTCATTCCATCTATGCTATTACCTCTGAATAAAATAATTTCTCCTCAAAACACTATGTAATCTAGCCCTGGACACTCCAAAACTCACGTCACTTCCTATAAGAAATCAACAAATAAATGGGTATAACAGTTCAATTAAAAACTTGAATGAGGGGGCTGGGAGTATGGCCTAGTGGCAAGAGTGCTTGCCTAGTATACATGAAGCCCTGGGTTCGATTCCCCAGTACCACATATATAGAAAATGGCCAGAAGTGGCGCTGTGGCTCAAGTGGCAGAGTGCTAGCCTCGAGTAAAAAGAAGCCACGGACAGTGCTCAGGCCCTGAGTCCAAGGCCCAGGACTGACCAAAAAAAAAAAAAAAAAAACCAACAAAAACTTGAATGATCCCTTAGTACTGAGCCCTACTGATATTTACTTGTTACATCCTTCTGTTTGAGTTTACCACTTGAACTCCTGAATGTGTTTTCCAGCCAATTATCAAAGCCATAAGGGCAGATTCACTATTCATTTTGACTTTCTTTTGTTGGTCCTGTGCTTTGAACTCAGGGGCACTAACTCTGCTTGCTTTTGTGGCTGGCACTCTACCACTCTAGCCAAGCCCCTAGTCATTCATGTTTTTGCTGATTGTTTTGGACATGGAATCTTATTGGAATTTTTCTGCCGTCAATGGTCAACACTTTTTAGTTTTCCATTATACCCAGTAAAATTCCATTACAGTACATGGAGAAATAGTGTAGTCAGTAAGACCAAATGAACACATACACATGTTTAAAAAGCAAAGAGAAATGTTTTATAAACTTTTATCTAAATTCATGGAGTGCCTCTAGTAAAGGAATAAAAAGTAGAACAAAAAAACCCAGTAAATATAACTTGCTTATAAGAATTAAAGTTACACTGGTATACGATTTAAAAGCAGGTAGTCTCTAAAGTTTGATAGTCATTAAATATTAGGATGAATGTTATACACTATTTATATATTAAAATATATAAACCCCCCAAAAGACTGCAAAAATAAATGTGAATTCTACATGCTAAAGTAATCCTAAAGTAAGAACTTGTTTTCTACTTTATTCTGAGGCACAAAAAAAAAAAGAGTATCTTTTCATTGAAATCTATTATGTCACCATAAAGGCATCAATTTGAGAAATAATTATGCATTGTATCTGATTTCTAGGTGTATTCAATCTTTCTGAAGCAGTGCTACAAGAAATAACCTTTTTATAAGTTTTATATAAAACATGTTTGCCCCCTGAAAACAAGTAATATCCTTTAGATAAACACTGACTTAAACACTCTTTCTCATTTTTATTTATGTTTTTGTGCCTGTCCTGAGGCTTGGACTCAGGGCCATTTTTAATTCTAGTGCTCTATCACTTGAGACACAGCTCTACTTCCAGCTTTTTGCTGGAAGATATTCTTATTGGAGATAAGAATTTCATGAACTTTCCTGCCCAAACTGGCTTCAAATAGTGATCCTCAGATCTCAACTTCCTGAGTAGCTAAGATTATAGCCGCAAGCCACTGATGCCTGGTCTCGTCCTTGTTTTAAGCAGACTGCTAAGAACTCTTGCCAACACAGCACTTACATGACTGAACCACACACAACTTTAGCAGCAATCTATGGTGATATGAAGGGTCTTGATCCACTAAACACAAGGGATTCTCTATCACAAAAAATGAACACACTTATGATCAAGAGAACAGTATTGCAGTTTTACTCTGTTCTTACTATATTTAAGCTAATGAAAATTAAACTGTAATCCATAGTTCTAGTATTTATAGCACAGTACTCACTCACATGCACTCACTTTACTTACCAAGTCATATATCTGGTTTGCCAACTGAACCTTCTCATCTGCATCTTCCAAGGCCTTATAATAGTCCTAAATGGAAACATTTTCATTTCAAGAATAAATTAACAATTTTAAAATATACTATGTATAATATAAACTGCATATTCATTAGCACTGTTGTCAGCCTATCTTAGTAATAAAAATTCTCTTACTGGAAAGATGAGATTAAGGAAGAATTAGAAATTATGGACAATGACCAGGAATTAAAGAAAGATGTACAGAATTCCTATAAGAGATATAAGGAAATATTGTTGCATGTCTACCCTCTATAGGACAAAAAGCTATGTGATCTACTAAATAGTATTAAAAAGAAAAAATTATTAAGATTTATCTAACATGTAAAACATGGTTATACTCCATTTAAAAATGAAAGTATAGGCTGGGAATATGGCCTAGTGGCAAGAGTGCTTGCCTTGTATACATGAAGCCCTGGGTTCGATTCCCCAGCACCACATATATAGAAAATGGCCAGAAGTGGCATTGTGGCTCAAGTGGTAGAGTGTTAGCCTTGAGCAAAAAGAAGCCAGGGACAGAGCTCAAGCCCTGAGTCCAAGCCCCAGAACTGGCAAAAAAAACAACAAAAATAAATAAAAATGGAAGTAGAGCTGCTTATCCATCGTTTACAGTCCTAGACACTCAAGAGGCTAAGATTTGAAGAGCCAACGTGGGCAGAAAAATACAAGACACCCTTATCTGCAATTAGCCAGAACATAGCTGGATATAAAGGTGTGTGGCTTATGTGGTAGAACACTAGCCCTGACTTAAAAAGTCAAGCAGGACTGTGAAGTCTGAGTTCATACCCCAATGCTAGCACAAAAAAAAAAGAAAAATTTTAAAAAGACAATGAAAGACTAGCTATAGAATGGATTCTGATCTGTATCTCTCTGTTATCCAATTGTTTTATAACTCTCATTGCAAATTAGGTAAAAATTTTCATACATTTCTACATTTTTGATTTTTCCATAGTATAAAGAAAATTACCCTTTAAAAAAAAGAAAACAGGATGTATGAGTTTCCTTGAGTTGTCAACAATTTGGGAGTATATTCCAGTTGTGCTACCTCAAATGTTTAATAAATCTATAAAGAATAGTGGCTGTAATCCTAGATACTCAGAAGGCTGAGACTAGAAGGATTGTGATCTGAAGCCAGACTGGACAGAAAAGTCCCTGAAACTCACTCTATACAGCAAAAACTAGGGCTAAAAGTATGGCTCAAGTAGTACAGCACCAAGCCAAGAGCAAGTGTAACACCCTATATCCAATTCCCCCCCCCCCCCCAATGAGGAAAAGAGGGAAGAAAAAAAAAAAAAAGATCCAAGGGTGATCAATGACTTTGGAATGCATATATGTAGTGTTTATACTCACAACCCCTAGGCCACCAGGTATCTTCCAGGCCAGGATCACTTCTCTTACAGATGTTTTTTTGTTCCTCCTAACAGAATAGTCTTTCCCCACATGATAGAATAAACAACACAACTACTATCCTATCTAAACCAATTTCATACTGCTCCTTGAGCAATTCAATGAAGACTGGGTATAAAGAGGCATTACCACTGAGTGATATTAAAAGACTTAACCAGCACCACACATCTAAATTGCAGCCATGACTAAATCATCTTTTCAGTTATTTTTCGAATACATGCTTTAATAACTAGATCATACCCTGAAACAAACCTTGGGATGGGAACTTCTGTCCATTCTAATCCGGAAGAGAGCTCAAAAATGCCCCATAAAACCGATACATTTTTCTTAAATTGTATTTCTAGATCCCATTTGTGTAAAATTTTAGAGTTTTAAAGTGAAATATCCTTTTTAGGAATCTTTAGATTCTTTTCTGTGCCCATCAACTTACATACCCAGCAACATATAAAATATGTTCAAAATCTAGTTTTAGGGGCTGGGGATATGGCCTAGTGGCGAGAGAGCTTGCCTCGTATACATGAGGCCCTGGGTTCGATTTCCCAGCACCACATATACAGAAAATGGCCAGAAGTGGCGCTGTGGCTCAAGTGGCAGAGTGCTAGCCTTGAGCAAAAAGGAAGCCAGGGACAGTGCTCAGGCCCTGAGTCCAAGGCCCAGGACTGGCCAAAAAAAAAAAAAAAATCTAGTTTCAATCCATTTGTGGACAAACTGGAGAACAATATTACATTTCCACAAGACAAATTAATTAACTATATAAAGAGAAAAAAAATTTAATGGGTCAGGCACCAGTGGCTTCTGCCTATAATCCTAGTAACTTAGGAGGCTGAGGTCCAGAGGCTCACTGGAAAAGACTAACCAGAAAAAATAAACAAACAAAACTGACTCAAGTGGTAGAGTGCCAGGAAACAATCAAGCAGAGCATGTATGATCTACTACTGAGTTGCAACTTGGTACTGACACCCTCACCCCCCCAAAAAAAAGAGCACGTTAAAATTTAGTTCTGTAATTCTCCACTGGGTAACAATTATATAAACAATGTAAAAAGTTATAATGATTTCATGATTAAAAATCCCTGTACATAAAGCTATGACCCACAATAAACCACCTAACCAGCTATACAATATCTGTAGCAAAGGTCCCAGTATCTACTGACAAGTTATCCGCATCATCTGCTTACTTTTTTGATGGATGCCATTTGTTCTTCTCTCCATTCAGGTTTATTTTTCTTTGCATTCATAAAGAAGTCACTGACTCTTTGCTCTAGTTGATCCATTGCATCTGGCATCATAAAAACATCTCATATTTAGATAGTCAAATTCATAGACCAAGTGGAAATACATGTATTTGGAGAAAGAAAACTCACCTAACAAAATATACTGCTTTACTTGGCTGTCACCTTAAATGCTATGATTACATATCATACAATGCCTTCATTACCTTACTTTTAAAAAATGAATATTTTTCCTACTGACAATTTTTTGTTGTTTCAAAACTTTTCCAAATAATAAGACCAACAACATAAGTAAGATCTATACCATAGCTTTTTTTAGGACAGTCCTGGAATTAATTGTATTACCTCAACTAAATATGGCAAAATACAACTGCTTTTTCAAAGTACTAGATAATCGTCACATTTTTTTAAGACAAAATGATAAAAATATGCTGCAGTGTAGCTCAATGGCAGAGTGCTTGCCTGGTAAAAGCAAGGCTCTGGGTTCAATTCCCAGCACTGAAAACCAAAACAAAATGAAAAAAAAGAAAATACTGTAAGCATTTTTCATATGTCACTAAGCATTCCATCACCTCAGATCACATCTGAAAGCAGTAGCAATAATCACTTATTTACCTAATACATTATTCACTTAACATACTATTCTTTAAGTTTTTTCGAGAGTATATGCCAAGAGTAAGAATCTTACTGTATGTTGCCTAAAAATAAAATGAAAAAATAAAACTTTGCTGTTACATAAATGGCTCAAAATAGTTTCACTACATTCATCTTTTAAAGATAGTTTATTGCATAGTAGCTTTTCAAAGATTCTGAAAAACTCTTTAAGAGTTAATCTTTTAAAAGTATTTCCCTTCAAATAAGCATGTGCTAAAAGTTGACATGCTGGTATCTTTTGTTGACCTGTGACACCAATTATCTTCAGAAAATTCTAATCGTTGCCAAAAAAATACTGTTGAACAAACCCATAGTCTAAGCTAAACCCAAAATATTAGAAAATTAAAATTCACAAAACGTTTTAAAATAGAAACCATTTATTTAATGTCTGCTGTGTATCCAGTGTTACACATTTTCATTTATCTATATTATTTAAATCTTCAGATCACTTTTTTATCACAATGAAAACCCATCCGATGTGGCAATACAAAGTCAGTAAGTAAATGAACAACGTCCTGATGTGACAGCAGAGTCTGTGCAGTTCTCCATTCTGCAGAGAACACTAATGCAGTGAGCCTTTAACATTTTAAGGACATTAAAGTAAACAGACTGGGATGTAGCTGGAAAACAATTCAAACTTCCACAATATAATATGCCCAACAGAAGAAAGTGACCGCTGAAAAAAGTTCATTCATGAGCGGGGGGGGGGGGGGGCGCAGAAGTGCATGCAGAGTTGTGGGAACAAAAGGACAAGTTCAAATGCATGAGGACTCGAAGCTGTCTATCTCCAGCTCTCCCCGTACGGGAAGCTCTCAGTCAAATCCTATTTTTTTCCTCACTTACTCTGAGCAAATGATTTTGCGACTGACAATTGTGTTGACTTGTCAAAATTCTCCATGCCAAGTTCACCAGGCTCTCTAACGACTCCTTCCTTTTTTCCTACTCTCGAGGAAATTCTCAATGGAACGCACTTCAACACACTAGGAAGGCTGAAGTCTAAGTTCCAAACATCTTCAAATGAAAAAACCTTCTCAATATTTATGTTGATTGCTACTAAAACACTGATGGCAGCGAAGCAGTTTTTATTGCACACAGCAACTTTTGAAGGGGAGCAAAACAACAAAAAAAGGAATGTATAATCCTTGATGACTTTCCCTTGCCAAAAAGCAAAAACAAAACAAACACGCAAAAAGCCAACAAAGTAGATGTGGAGCAAAAGCAACGCTGGATCTGTGACAAGGGTCACAGGCCGAGTGGCCTAGACGGCGCAGGTGTCGATTTGAGCCCAAGGAAACGCGCACACTTACTCTGCACCTGCAGATCCATCTCGCGCATCTCTGTGAAGCGGTCCCGCAGGTCCATGGGAAGCTGCTCAATCACTGTCCAAGAGAGAGTCCATCAGGGAGGGGGCGGAGCCAACGGCGAGAGCAGGACGCGCTGGCGTCATTGCGTGCGTGCGTGCGTCGGTGGGGGCAGGGTATGGAGGGAGCCGGCAGCCCACAACGAGGCTGCCAGTTACCGTGAGAAAGAAACATCCCCCGCTCCCCCCCCCTCCCTCCCGCCATCCCGCCCGCCCGTCCACTCGCGCCTTGGCCCGTCCGCCCGCCGGCCCCACCGGCAGCCACCGCCGGAGCCGCGCACTCACTTTCTAAATAGTCTTCTAGGTACAACATCGCGGCCCTTAGAGCTGGGGAAACGAAGGGGTCCAGGGGTTTATTTGTGTCACTCGCTGTCGCCGGAGTTTTGTCCCTTCCAATATGGCGCCTCCGCTAGCAGCGCCCGCTCGACTCCGGAAAAAAAAAAAATTGAAAAAAAAAAAAAAAAAACCACTTTGGCGCCTGACGGCGCTTGCCTCACCGCCGCCCGGAACAGCTATTGGCTGACAGGGGCGGTGACGTCACCGAGCCGCCGCTCGGACACGCCCCTTTGTGGGAAATGTAGTTTTTCATTCCTTCCGGGCAGAGACGGAGGAGTCGGCGTCTCTCGGTAGAAAAACTACGAAAACCAGGCGCCAGTGCACACGGGGCCCCGCGGAATGCAAAATGCGGTGCCTGTGTTCATTTGTTGACTTTTTTTTTCTTTGCACGGGGGCATGACGGGAGTTGTAGGCGCCGGGCGTGATAACTTGGAACAACTTTTCCCTTGCCCTGGCCGGCGATCGTTCCAGGCCCTGACGTGAGTGAGTCATGGATTTCTGGGCAAATAATAAAAGATTCCAAACGTCGGAATAATCAGACCTGGTCCGGCCATTCGGATCCTTTAAAACGGAATGCGGCTGGAATGCATCCTCCGTGGTCACTCCTAAAATTCACCAGTGGGACAGCTGGATGGTTTAACCGTGACTTTAAGATAGTTTATCCTGAGACTTGGGGGGCAGAGGAGGCGGGAGGAAGGAATACTATATACTTGTCCGAGAGCACAAAATGCCTTCGTAGTCATCCGTGGTCATTTATTAAGAATATCCTCCTTTAGGCTGTGCGGGTCGGTTGCCGTGGTAACGCGAGGGCTGGCTTGCACTCCCTTGCACCGGGCCACGGGGATGGAAGAAAGTTAATTCCTCACGAGTGGCGTGTTCCAGCAATAACTGTCGTTTATGTGGAGTGAATAGGCTTTGTTGGGTGTCTCCTTAGATTAGGGAAAATGAGGCATGGTGAACAGCAGCCAGAAGTTCAGAAACACACACTGTTTTTAGAGACATAGACACACGGTCCTTTTTGCTTTAACCCTTACACTCCTTCATAAACTGCAGTATTAATACAAGGGGGGGGGGGAAAAAGAGCAGTGTTTTTCTATATGGCCTTACCTTACTAGCCCAAAGTAATTAGTGTGCCCGGAAACCTGAGCAAGGACAGTACAACAAAAAAAGGCATATATCTTGGAAAAGCAAATACTTGGGAAAATTACTCCTCCAGGTACAAAGTATTTATCTCAAGGATGGTAGCTGTCTTGAGGGTGGCCGGGGGGGGATGGCAAAATGTATCCTTTCTTTGAAAGGAAGCCTAAACCTGCTTAATGAGTCTTGGAGGCTCTGACTCCAAATAATAACAGTGTTACACCATGAGTGATTAAATGTGCCAGGTGTGAGGACAAAGAAAACCATCCAAAAGTAACGTTTTGTGTCAAACCCTGCCTTTATATACCTAGCTGATGGCAAAGAGCACCAACACACTCTGCCTGCGCCTCTGCCTTTCTGCTTGCCTTCTTTACTCAATAAAGCTCTGCCACGTTGTCTTTTGTTTGTTTTTTTACCATTGTGACCTGTTCTAGGATGGAAGTCAAGGACCTGGGGCTAAAACACTTAAGTGGAGGGAAATTTAACAAATATCAACCTGGAAATGGCAATAGGCAGACATAGGCAATTGTCTTTCCTCTAGATTTTGACAATCTGTGTTATATTTGGTATTTCACTCCTTTTTTCTTTCCAGAAATACTATTTTCTTGAAAACTGCATGAAATAGAGGTCAAGTATTGTCATTTTTACTCTATTTTTCAGGTAAAACTACCTTTTACCACATATTTGTTTTTTAAGACTTTGTGAGTTTTGTCTTGCATATCTCTGAGTCTATCTTTAAGTTTTTCATCTCAAAAATGTCAAATGCTTCTTAGAAGTTATGTTTTGTTTTCTTTTCACGACATTTTCCTTGTTCTTACACATAGTAGACATTTATTCCACATTCTGTCTCTATTCAACTGTATACTGAATTTTTTATTTTTGTCTTTTTTTTTTGGAAATGCATTTAGCACATGGTTTCTACTTCCTAGAGATGTGACTTCCAATTCTAAAGATTATTTTGAGTCTATAGTCAAAACTGAGTTTTATTCGAGGGAATTAGAATTTCTTCCTACAAGTTGCCTAGGGAAACCTTGTCCTCTGGGACCAGGTTAAATTCTCCAGTTGAGGTTTTAATGTCTTGTCATACATTCTTGGTGGGATTTTTTTTTCTTCCTTTTCTTGACTCTGAGTCCAAGACAGAATTGTTTCACTTTATTAGACTTTGTATTTTAAACTACCCTTTGGCTTATTATCTTCTGATCTAGCATGCTGCATAGCTATCAAAGTGTCCAAAATTTGACCAGTAATCTCTGAATAAAAGATCACCTTGGCCCTCATTTTCTCAGGCTATATTCACTTCCTTCTTCCCCTACCCTTTTTATATCTACTCTGAGAATTTACTTCCAAGGTTATCAATGTATTTATTTTAGTTTTTTTTTGTTTTTAACACAAATCCTTTACAAGAATGTTTACAAGGTGATTCTTTCAGGGTACTTATTATGGCACACTGCCACATATAGAAATCTATCACATCACTGTAAACTGAACTGCTTCAGGAAGTGTTTTATATTACAGAGAATGAAATAATAAATGATTACCAATTCTCTCTATATGCACCCTCTAGAGAAAGCAAAAATAAAATGTACACTATAGTTTACTTAATGATCGTAACTCTTCTTGTTGGAACAGCTCTCAGCTTCAGAAAACTGTGTTCTTTCATGTTATAGTTTGTTACATTAGATCATGCAATCACTACATGACTGCCTACTTAGAACCAGCACTGCATGTCTAGACAGTTCTTGTATTTCTCTGCTCCCTGATCATAACTTACTAATTTATCAAAGAGAGACCAGTGCTGTACCTATTATGTACACACTCTTGAGATCTGAAATTGGGAATGCAGAGACAGGCTGGTTTCATTGCAGCAAGGTTGCATTATTTAAGCATCACAATAAATACATGGTCCAGGAACTCCTGGTGCTAAGATTACCCCAACAGAGCTCTAGATTTTTCTGTGTACCTTTTTTTGTAATCCCCACTTCCTCTCACTTTTTCTAATAAGGGTTATGTGACCTTGGGGTTTATTTTAACACTTGATGCCTGTTTCCAGATCTGCCAGTGGGAAGTGGCATAGTTAATTCATGTGTGTATTTGATTGACACTATGTCATTTATTTGAAGCATTTCAAAACATAGTAACTTTTATTATTTCACCAATAGATGTGGTAATAACACTGTCACAGTAAATTCAAAGGAGAAATGGTGCAGGGAAGTCAGTAAAAGAACTTCAGGAAAAGCCATTCCTCTTATGTGGAAGAATTTTGAATTTAGAGAAAATATGTCTATTATCCAGAACTGAAGAGATTGGAAACTTCATATAACATATCTCAAGGAAATCCTTGATGTCTCTTATAAGGACCTTGCACTTCCAAGTCTTACAAAAAGAAAAAAAATCTTGAAACCAGTAGTAGAACTTTGGTATTAAGATCTCTGAACCAGGCAGCATATCCTCATGACACATCTTTGTATTAAGCCAGCAGAATAAAATATTGTTTTTAGGGCCTGGGAATATGGATTAGTGGTGGAGTGCTTGCCTAGCATGCATGATGCCCTGGTTTGATTCATCAGCACCACATAAGCAGAAAAGACCATAAGTGGCACTGTGATTCAAGTGGTAGAGTGCTAGCCTTGAGCAAAAAGATGCCAGGGATGGTGCTCAGGCCCTGAGTGCAAGCCCTAGGATGGGCAAAAAAAAAAAAAAAAAAAAACCCAAACCTTTTTTTTATCTATAAACAATCCATCAGCATTCCCTGGATCAGTTATAAGAAATCAACAGGATGAATGTCTTCCCTTTACAAATCTGTGAATATGTGAGACCTTTCTCCCTCCTATATCCAATAAAGGGACTACTGTCAGGAAGGCTCCCTTGTCTTGACCCAGTTCCTGGGTGCTGAAGAATGTAGAGAAACAGAAAGGAAGAAGACAAGTTACTGATGAGAAGAAAGTTAAGGAGGGGAAGTGAGTATTGTGGTTGTTTTGCTTTAAGATAAGGTTTTACTGTGTTTCCAGGCTTGCCTTCAGCCTATGGGCTCATGTAGTCCTCCTACTTTAGTCTCCAAAGTAACTTGGAATACAAGTGCACAATACTATGCCTGGCTTGTTTTTGTTTCTTCAATGTTAGGACGCAGCCCAGGGCTAACATCTGTCACATATGCTCAGTGCACACTTTGCCACTCCACTCCACCCCCAGAATCATGGTATTGGTTTTCTGATTGTGTTCACTAAAACATTGTGTGGAGTGAAAAATAATGCAAGCCTCAGATTTACTAGCAGAAAGCTAATGGTGGCCATCTTGCAATAAATTAGCAAACACAAAAGGCTTATTTTTACATGAAATTGTCTAGGAAAACAATGGAAAGCTTGTCACTCATCATGGGAGACCACAATGGAAAAGCAATCAGATCTCTGATCTACATCTGAAATCCAAATTTAAACCAACACAAATGGCATAGCCTTTTTACCAAAGCTAAAAAACATAATAATTGTGCTGGACCAATGAATTAGTTAACTACAATGAAATTGTACTACTACAGTGAAATGCTTGAAGCAAAGAACTTTACAAAGAGAAAAGTCTTATCTCAGTTTGCAGGGTCAAGATTGAATATTGGGGAAGAATTTGTTTAATTTCTGTTAAAAGTAGCAGATAACATAGCCTCATAACCTGTGTCCAAACAAGCCAGATCGTATACATACAGAAGTTTCTGCTGTGGTCTTCTGGGCAGAGCCCACATATTTTGTTCAGCTCACCAGTCAGTGATGGCTAGGTTTGCAACTCTGTAGCAAACAACACCTGCCAAGTATTGTAGTTCAGGGCATGCAATGCCTTTCAGTATTTTATAACTCTGGACAGACAATGTCTGCTAGTGGGCGGCTCAGAGGAAGACCAGGCCAGCTGGTGTTGCAGTTCAGGTCAGACAACACCTGCCAGTGTTGCAGGTCAGGGCAGGCCCAATCAGCTCCCCTGTGCAAAACATCTCCCTAGGACTGCTGGTAGCTTAATGAAACTAGAAGGAGTAGCAGAGGCAAGATATTTTGAAACAATATTTCTTTGGCCTCTGTCTGGTTTCAGGCTTTCCTGAAGTAGGCCAATATGTTGTTTGGGGCCCTGGGTTTGCAAAGGTGGGGGAAGGAAAATGGGAGGATGTGGGGGAGGGAAAAAGGAAGAGGGAGGCTAAGAGAGGGGAAAAGGAAGAAGCATCTTTTTTGCAGGGCACACCCCTAATCCTCTGAAGACATTTCACTAGGCCCCATCTTTTAAATGTTCACAGCACCTACAAATATTGTAGCACTCTGAGAACAGAGCCTTTAGTACAATATCCCCATGGGGGGCATTCAGATTACAGTACTTGGTGACACATTAAGGAACCCACATAACCTCAAATATAATGCCCATTAAGGTCTCTCCTCATTCTAGGGCACAAAGAACTTCTATGGAAAGTGAGTTCACATTTCCATTTTACCAATCACCAATGAAGACTCTTTGTGAGTAAAATAAACAAGGAAATTTGTAAGTACTAGAAGTCATGACAGATGAACTCAAAAGTTTAACAATGAGAAAACAACTGAAAATTGTCACTCTTTTGGTACCCTGGATATTGTGTATACATTTATCTGAATTAGAGAAGGGAAGGGGAGCAACAAAATGGTGAGACAAAGGACAAAGGGCAAACTAATACAACAGTAATACTGACAAGACAATATTTTGAAAATTAACTCTACAACTTGGGGGGTTGGGAAATGGGAGAAAAATTAGGGAAAGGGTAAAAAGTTTGACAAATATACTCATTGCCTTATGTATGTAACTGTAGCACCTCTGTACATCACCTTGACAATAAATTTTTTAATGAAGAAATAAGTTACTAATGTTGGAGAATCAATCTGAAAGTTCTATCTGATTCACAGGCATTCCAGAAAGAAAAAAAAAACAGCAGAAAAGAAAAAAAGGATATAGTGGAAGTAGACCAGGAAGAGAAAAGGAAGTAGAAGAAAGAGGATGTAGGAGGAAGAGGAAGAAGGATGTGGGAGAAAGAGGAGGAAATAGAGAAGAAAAGAAGGAAGGAGGCAGAAGTAGGAGAAAGAGTGATATGTGGAAGAATACACTATAACAGATGAGTGAAACTCTGATGACAGAAATAGGAGAAAGGCTGCCTCTGGGGAAAGTGAGGGCATTGGGTAATCTTGGAGCTCTTTGCCAACAGATTGCTTCTTATGAATTGCTCTCCTCCTAAACTAACAGACTGTGTGGGAGCATATTAGTTGCATTAATAACTAGAAGCAGTATTGGATGACTGTAGGCTTCTTAATCTGACAAACTTCCCGAAATCTCCATGTTGTTCTATAATCCATCAGTGAGGAGGATTACATCTCTATGGCATTGTAACAGCCCTAAAGGGTTATAATGTCCAAACACTCATACTCAGTGGCTGGCGAAAAAGGAAATTATGAACTCACTATTTGTAGAACTGGCAGTATCAAGAAGTAACAAGTCGGGGCTGGGGATATGGCCTAGTGGCAAGAGTGCCTGCCTCATATACATGAGGCCCTAGGTTCGATTTCCCAGCACCACATATACAGAAAATAGCCAGAAGTGGCGCTGTGGCTCAAGTGGCAGAGTGCTAGCCTTGAGCAAGAAGAAGCCAGGGACAGTGCTCAGGCCCTGAGTCCAAGCCCGAGGACTGGCCAAAAAAAAAAGAAGTAACAAGTCTAGCAAGTAACCTACATAAGTTTGCAATGGAAGCAGCTACCCAGGGTAAGAGGATGCATTGTCTGCAGAGGGTGTAAAAATAATCAGTTCACAGCCTGTTTTTTATTACTGCCATGTGCCAGAAATTCTAAACAATGCCAGTAACAAATATTTCTCCATGGAAAAATTATGTTGTTGGTATAAGATGTAGACAATCATTTCAGTTTTGGTTAAATTTTTAACAACTATGGGATGACATATTCCTGTTAACTAGTGAACTAGAATACAGTAAAAAACATGGACATAATGACAAAACATTGAAGTTGAGTGAGTTGAATTATCTTCATTCTACATGACCACGTGGAGTATTTTTTTATGTTTTAAATTTCAAAAGGGAACGTGTGAGCTACTGTGTGTAATAATTTTATTACACAGAAATTTATTGTAGACCTGAAACATGTCAATAAATTTGAATATCTTGGAAATTGAAGTATTTTATTATTCTTAAAATATTTCTTCTTTTGTTCTATTGTGCCTTCCCTCCTTTCTCTTTCTTTCTTCCCCTTTTCCTTCCTCCCTCTTTATTCATTTCTCCCTCCTCCTTATTACCTTCCTTTCTTCATCCTTTCTTTTCCTTCCTTCTTCCTTCTTCCTTCCTTCCTTCCTTCCTTTCCTTCCTTCCTTCCTTCCTTCCTTCCTTCCTTCCTTCCTTCCTTCCTTCCTTCCTTCCTTCCTTCCTCTCTGTCTCTCTTTATAAGTCCCTCACTTCCTTTTCTCTCCATCCTTTCCTCCCTCCTTTTCTCTCCTCCCTACTTTTGCTCCCCCCTACCTCCATTCTTTCTTCCTTCCTGGAAGTCCGGTGATTTATTAAATGTAGGAACCTGAGCTTGCTAAACATGTAAGACAGGTGCTCTACCACTTGAGCCCAGTTCCAGCTCTTTTCATTGTTTTTGAATAGAGCCTAATAGTTTTCGTCTGAGACCACCCCTGACTGTAAGACTCCTACCTACATCTCCCTGAGCTAGGATTACAGATGTTTGCCACCATATCAGGCTTGTTTGTTGGCCTTGAAACATGAATCCTCCTAAGAAGTTGAAATTATCATCATGGACCACCATCGTTGGCCTAAATTTTTTATTCTTGTTTGTAACTTAACTGCTATAAAATTTGACTATAGTTATCTACTGGTAAAAGAGACCAGTATTTTTTTTCTCTAAAAGTAAAAGCTAACTGGGAGAAAGTGAGGGAAGGGGTAATATTGTCTAAAAAGAAGTGTACTCCTTGAGGGACTTATGTAACTTAACCTCTGTGTACACCACCTTTATAATAACAATAAAAGGATCAAGCTAAAAAAGTAAAAGCTTATATTTTATGTAAGCTATTTTTATTCATCTTAAAGAATAGTGCAGTAGTGGTTATTATGTGGAGGAGGAATATAGAAAAATAACAAAGAATAGTTAACATGAGAAATAAGTTCTATTCTTCTAGAGCACAGTAGGGTATCTATAATATATAAACATGTATTATATATTTGAAAACAATCACACAAGAGTGGACAATGGATCCTATCACAAAGAAATGTTAATTATCTTGTTTTGATAATGTTTACACATTCTATATTAAATTATCTCACTGTATTCTGTACATATGTACAATATTAGAGTCAATTAACATAATTATCAAAGATGTTAATAATGTAAAAGTCATTTCTACCATTTTTCTTAATGGCTAATTAATTACTTATATGCTTGATTATGTCATGAAATTTAGAAAAAGAATGTTTACATTGTGTAATTTTTTTTGTCCATTGCCACAATTGATTTAATTTCATGACATCTCTTGGTTTGGTTTCAGTTTTGGTGCTGGAGATTGAACCTTGGGCTTTGTACATACTAAGCACTCATGGTGCAACTTAAGCTATATACTTTCAGCCCATAATCTCTCTCTCTCTCTCTCTCTCTCTCTCTCTCTCTCTCTCTTTCTCTCTCTTTCTCTCTTTCTCTCTCTCTCTCACTGTCTCTCACTCTCTCTCTTTGCCTCTCCCTCTCCCTTTCTCTCTCCCTCTCCCCCTCTCTCAGTCCTAAAGCTTGAACTCTGGGCTTGGTCACACTATCCCTGAGCTTGTCAACTCAAGGCTAGCACTCTACCACTTGAGCCACAGTGCTGCTTCCGGTTTTCTGGTGGTTAGTTGGAGATAAGAGTATCATATACTTTCCTACACAGGATAGCTTTGAACCATTATCCTCTGATCTCAGCCTCCTGAGTAGCGAGGATTACAGGTATGAGCCACTGGCACCTGGCAAAAATAATTCTCTTTTACAGACTGAGGCTTAAGATTATTAATTATTCCGGGTATCAGATACTTTAGGTAAACTTATTTAAATGCTTCCTTTATAAGGCAGGTATAAATTTCTTTATATACAATAATTGTGCATGAATAATTGTGTATATTTGTAACTATTTTTCTGGGTGTGATAGCTTTGGGACTCTCTCTTACATTCATTTTCATGAGACTGATAATATAAAGTACCAAGAATTTTCTCTTTGTTATGCAATATGAAAAGATTTGAGCTCAGAATTTTAAACACTGCTGGAAATCCTCCAAATCTGCTTTTCTTTTCTTTTCAGTTATTATGTACAGGTGATAAGATATTAATCTGAAGTGATGCTTGGGAAATTCAAGTTGTTTGTAATTTTTATTGTTGCCTTGTTTCTAATTAATCTAAACTTTAGGAATCCTTATTTTGCTAGTAGGTACAGAAATACTTTTCTAAAGCTGTTTACAACATTATCACTAAGGAAATGGAGTGGGAAAGTGCAATGAAAAAGTATTTTCACCATAAATATCTAATGAGACTTACTACATTGTAGTAGAGGACCTGCTTTCCCAACTAATTTGGAATATCTCAAGGGCAAAGACCATGTTTTATTCATCTGTTGATTCACAGACCTGGAAGGTAATACAACTTCAATAAAAATGTGATGAATTATTGAATGAATGAATGCATGCACATTAAACACAAGTTCATAAGTTTTCAAGTTCAAACCAGAGAGGGCAACATGAAACTGTCAGGCTTGTTAACTACTAGGCTCTGTGAACAAAATAAAAATTCAAGTAGACATCCAAGTAAATGGACAAAAATACTGAGAAGAACTTTCTAAATAGGAGCATGGAAGAATCTTAAATACAGGAGCAGGTCAAATCCCTTCATAGGGCTTTTTAATTAGCTTGCCTAAAAATGTAGGCAGGAAAAACAAAAGCACTACTATAATTCATTCTGCTCTTATATTTTTAAAAATCCTTTGAAATTTTAAAACTAGAATAATAAGACTTCTACAGGAAACAATAAAGAATATGTGACAGTTTACTTCAATAAATATTTATTGAAAGCAAACAGTGCTAATACAATATTTCATCCAGACTCACTTCTTGCAGGATGGATCCCTTTTTAAGAGAAGCAGAAGGTTATAGAAATAATTTAAGTGCAATGAAATAGGTAACATATTACAGTCAGACTTTCAAGACCATGACCAGATGATTCAAGAAGAATTTGCATAAAGTCTATTGAGATGTGGTGGTTTCTTTGGTGAATAATGAATGCATCAACAAAAGGATAAGGTGATGGACATCAGGATGAGAATGTAGATAAAATATCCATAGGTGTGAATCCTTTGCAGTCTTTAAATATCAGTTTTTTTTTATTACTGTCAAAAATCGTGCACTGATTAGCAAGGATCTCTTCTGAGAAGTGCATCATTATATGATTTCCTCTTTACATGAATATCATAGCATGTACTTCTACATAGATAGTTGATATATCCTAGGGTATAAGGTATGTGTGTGTGTGTGTGTGTGTGGCATGTTATATATACATATATCAGTGTATATATACATACATACATATCTATACATATACACACATATATACCAATGTATAGATGCTCATAGACAATAAATCTATAAGCCTGTATACATAGTACTATGCCAAATACATAGGCAATTACCATACAATAGTCATGACTTGTGTATCTAAACTTGGAAAGGACACAGTAAATACAAGAAGAAAAGAAAATTTCACTTCCATTATAATCATATGGGGCTTCCTTTCTAGTCCCTACTCAACTAAAATGTTACATTGTGCATGACTCTAAGTATATATTAAAATGTGATACATATAAGAGTCATTTACCAAATGATTCACACTAATGCAACCTAATTGATTGTGATAAAAATATCAAGCTACTCTGACCAAGCTAAATGGCTTTTCACGCTGACTGCCCCAGACCTTTCTACCTGACTTTATATAGGTAAACTACCATAGAGTTAGCACTTAGCCTTCCAAAACCGTTTCAGTGAGCCTAGCCTCTGCTATATGGCTTGTTATTTTAAACACTACGCCTGGATGCATTATGGAAATAAAAGGTTATAAAACAGTATGTTATATGATAGCAAGTTTGTAAAAAGTATGTGTCTAGCCATGTACATACACATAGGTTCACATTTCAATGGACATCTACATTGAAAAAGTCAACAATAGTTATGTTTAAATGATGGTAGTATTGTTAATGAATAGGTTTTAATATATATCTCTCAAATTTTAGAATTATTTTAATCAGAAATATATTTTGTATACATACACATATGCACAATAAAAGCAGCAAGATTGGCAACCTAAAGCAGTATGTTCTATCTGTGCTCCCAAATTTTTCAGGTTTCTAAAATGCTGGGAAAATATATCAGTGATTTTCTTTTCCAAGTCAAATTTATTCTTCAAAGACTTTCATGTTGGGTTAATATTTCTATCAGGGGGCCAGATGGCATCCAAGTTTCAAAATATTCAGCCAAGTCATTAAGCAAAGAAGGCATGCATTAGTGTGTCCCATTACCGTTTATGGATAAGACACATAAAGATCTGAATCTTGGGGAAACACACACACAATTAGGAAATGAGGTCAAGTACTTATGGAGGAACAGAATTACTTGTAAGTCAAATCCTGGAGCACAGAACAACATTCAAAATGCTGAATGAAGATCATCCCAAGTAGCAGGAGCAAAATTCAAATTTGAAAGTAATTAAAAAGAGGCAAGAATCTGCCTTTGACTCAGGTTAGGCTCTTCACCTACACATACTGTATTGTGATGCTTATATGAACATAGCTGGAAAGGATGATACCAAAAGAAACAGAACTCTCAGTGACACTCATGGTGTATCACTTGAGTTATTTGGAAATCTAAGTCACTGTGTGAGAATGTGTTTTCAGAATTAAACTGATAGAGTGAAAAGCACTTCTATATATCACCAAGGGACAGGTTATAGAAGATTCATCTGGTATTGAGGATCAATACCTACAGCTTTCATGAACAATGAGAGCATAGTATAGATATGGTTGTTAAATAGCAAACTAGTAGGTCTCAACAAACATTTTGTTGGCATGACTTGGTGAACTACTACTGATAGGTATTGAAGAGAGATCAAGGCTGCTTATAGATACTCTACAATATACAGTATAGTCACTTGAATAGTCATCAGGTCTAGAATGTGAATAATAGCAATGGTGGGAAATGCTACTATAAACAGATGTTGCAGTTAAATGGTCCCTGATATTCTTGAGCCAATGTTTCATGTCTATCATTTCCTTAACTAGTTCCTTCTCTCAGTTTTATTCGTTTTTCTATTTCTCTAATTACTACAATAATCATGATAGTAAGAAAATAATTAAATGAAACAATTTCAGTCTTTTTTGGGGTGGGGCTGGTCCTGAGGTTTGAACTCTGGGTCTGGGCACTGTCCCTGAGCTCCTTTTGCCAAAGGCTAGCATTCTACCACTTGAGCTTTTGATATTTTCTGTGATTTAATTAGAGAAGAGTCTCACAGACTTTTCTTCCTGGGCTGACTTTGAATGGCAGTCCTCAGATCTCAGCCTCCTGAGTAGCAGGGATTACAGGTGTGAGCTACCAGCACCCTGCTGAGAACAACTGCAGTCTTAATTCAATACAATAAAGATTTCAGAATAGAACTTCATAGATTCAGGAATTACTCCCTGGCTCTGTCATCTACAACTCTTTACCTACTCTTTTTTTTTTTGCCTTTTTCCTTTTATATTTTTTTATTGTTATTATAAAAGTAATGTACAGAGAGAGGGGTTACAGGTACATAAGTCATGTAAAGAGTACATTTCTTTCTAGTGATGTCACCCCTTCCCCTGCTTTCTCACATTTTTTCCTTCCCAAGCCCACCCACAAGTTGTATAGTTCATTTTCAACGTAACTTACTCAGGCAAAATATGCCAGGTAATGGCATCCCATGCTTGTAATCCTAGCCACCTAAGAGGCTGAGATCTCAGGACTGTTTGAGGCTAGCTGGGGCAGGGGACTCTGTGAGACTCATCTCTGATTAACCACCAAAAAAACTGGAGGTGGAGACATGGCTGACGTGGTAGAAGCACTAGCCTTCAGCCCAGGCCCTAAGTTCAAGCCCTAGAATGGGCACACACACACACACACAAAATATTAACAGTAGCATTTAAATATTGTGAGCATGAAACATATCATCTAATACTAGCCTATAATTGATTATACGTAAGTTAGTAGCTTATTCTAATATACAGTAACTCATTTGGGGGAACTGCTGCACTCAACCCTGTTTACTTTGAGTGTATTGATGGAAAATAAACTGGCACACTCATCCTCCCCTCTGACAGCAATATCTTAGAAGTGTCTTTGCAGTTTACCCTGTTGAATCCTCTGACCCCCCTGAAATAACGCACTCGGCCATCTTGGAAGACAGCCAGAGTCCAATGCCACACCTGAAGCTGACACCTCTGGTGGCCACAGATGCTATTGAAATGTTGAAATTCCTCAGTCAAAATAACATTGCCTTCCCACCCTGCCTCCATCTTACCCTGCTTCCATCTGTCCCACCTGACTTCACCTTTTCTCCCTAATATTTAAAGGGACCCTAGTTGTAAGGTGAGTGCACTTGTGCTCCTTCAGCCAGGCTGCAGGAGACTTGGTTGACCTTCCCAGATTTTCCTCCCAAAAGAACCTGTGGGTCGGTTGAATTCACCTTTCTGCTGTTTCTCTTAATATGCGTGTGTGTACATACATATATACATATATATGTGTACGTGTGTTCTTTTGCAGTTGATTTTAAATTATCACAAAGAATGTATTCTTTTATATTGGCGCTCTTTGCACTCAACTTTGACACTATCTCCTTAGTCTTCTTTTTAAATTAAGTAGCCTTCAAAATAATCAAAAAAGTCAGAGTTTGAGATAGGCCACTTTTAATATTCAGTTCAAATACTTGTCCCTTGGTAAAAATTATTTTTGTTGTTATTATTGCATCCATGGGCAAGTGAAAATCATTATAAAATAACAATATCTGAAATGAGTATTTTCTAAATGCCCATTCAGCTGCCCCCAAATCTTATGACTAGAAGTGGTACATACCAGATATGATGACTTTAAAAAAATATTGTGTGCATATGGTAATAATAGAAAGAGCTTATAGTAAAATACAACAGACTTTTGCCTTATTCATTGATACCTCCTTTCAGTTCTGTGAACAAAGTTACACTTTATGTTTCTATTTCTTCCAGTGATTGCCTTTACAAATAAAAATCATAGGTTTATGAATTTTATGAGTTATTAATTTTGGATAAGATGTATTATAAGTGATGAGAACATAGATAATTAGAATGTTCTGCTTATTTTTAGGATTTGAACATGTAATTGTTTTGTTATGTTGGTTAACTGTTTAAATGTTAATTTTATATTTAAGTACATAGCTGAATCACTATCCCTAAGTAAGGTAAATATAAACTTTAACACTAATCCTAACTCTATTAAGTTGAGCTAACTTCTCTTGACTTCTTCCTAGGAAGATGACAAGAGTGCCTGGCCTTTTTTTTTTTCTTCTTTCTATTGAAGCTTCTCTGCTTCAGTTACCCTTCATCTGCAGCTATACCTTTACAGTCAGATTGGTTGACTTTATGTTCTATCTGTTCCGTAAGGTTTCTTGTGTTAGCAATTGGTTAACTCTAAAAGGTAAAAACAAAACAAGCCACTTTTAAACTACTATGATCATTCCAAGTATTTTTTAATACTTAGGCAAAGAACCTTTCCTTAGGTGTCTAATACTGTAACTCTAGGAATAACTAAAGAAAAGCTGTCAACATTGCTTTATAACACCCTATCACGTGCTCATAATCATGCCAGTTCTTTGTTTTATATTAGGACCATTAACTACTGTCCTTTTTTCCCCTCTCTTTTTGTGGTTTCTAATTTCTTTTCTACTTTTTTTCATACTATAGACTCAATTACCTTGTAACTTTCAATCATGCCATCTCCTCTATCATCTCTTCCTCACTATCTCATTTCCACAGCTCTTTATATGCATGAGATTCTACTTTTGTCAGTACTGATTGCTGCCTCTGTTGTAAGGCTGTCATCCTTTATTCATGGAGGTGCATGAAGCATAATTAATTTGAAAATTATAGGGATTGACTTTCATCCTTATATTTTGCTAAATTTACTAAGTTTCAGTAGATTTTTCTTTCTGGTAAATTCCTTATGATATTGTAATATAGTCATGTCATGCATGAGCAAGGCAATGTTGTAGGGTGAATTGTGTCTCTCCCCCAAATATACATGTGGATCTAACCCTTAGTACCTCTGGAGGTGACTGCATTGAAAAACAGGATCTTTACAAAAGAGATCAATTTACATGAGGTTGTTAGTTTGGGCATCAATCCAAAATGTCTATTGACTTTAAAAGAAAAGGAAATTTGGGCACAAACATGAACAAAAGGAAGAAGACAGAGGAAAATAAGAAGGACAACTTTAAGAAGAAATAAGTCCTGCTACATATTGATCTCAGGCCTTTTGGTTCAAGAACTATGCGAAAATAAATTCCAATTGGGTAAGCCACTCAGTCTCAGGTGCTTTGTTACTGGAACTTTAGCAAGTGAATAGGAAACATTTAGTTTCTTTATTTTGTAGTCAATTACATTTTTCATAGACTTATATGTGGAAATAAGAAAACTGTCTCTGCTTTATTTCTAAGTTTGTGAAAAATGTCCAATATTTCATCATTGGTTGTAAGAGCTCTGAAGCTACATTTATCCAATTAAGGAAGATTCTTTGTATTCATGGCTTGTTGAAAGGTTTTTCTCAAAATAATGAGCTGGTGTTGGATTTTGTCAATACTTGTTGAAGTCTTGTGATATGGTATGTTTTTCTTTGTTTATTCTAATAGGATGGAGATTTTTGGTTTTAACTGATTTCATTTTTAGTGGGTAAACCAACTTTTCTTGAGTGTTTTTATCAAATTATCTTTCATAGTGGACCCAGTTCTACTCTGAATTCAGTCTATAATAATATTTATGTAAATATATATCAAGCAACTAGGAGAGTCTCTATTTTGGAACAATGATAAGAAAGGCAAGTAAAAATGACCTTATCTAACCTACAGGTACCACAAAAACTATCTAGTTCCAAACAGATACTAGATTTCTGGAATATTTGAGAGATTGATGCCACCATTATAAATTGAAAGATGTATGGCTGGTCTCCACTGGAAAAATCTGCACTCATCTCTGTATTGTGGTAAGGCTGTTCTAACTGCCCGCGTCCTCCCCTGCTATCTCCATCTCTTCCTCTCTGAGGTGAATTCTCTACAGAAAGGACAGAATTCTGTCTTTAAAAATTTAAGTCACAAGATCTTTCTCCTTTGATTAGAACTCACTTTTGCTTAGATTCTCATTCACTCACAAGAAAAGCCAATGTCCATACACAGGTCCGCAAGATCTCCAATTATGTATCCTTCTGGCATCTTTCTGGTTTTACCACACTGAGTTCACTATAGCCATGATGGCCAACTCACCTCACTGTTCCTTGACACATGGTACTGGTGTCTGTGTGAAATCTTTCTTTCCTTACTTTTTTTTTTTTTGCTAGTACTTCGGCTTGAACTCAGGACCTGGGCATTGTCTCTTAGCTTTGCTCAAGGCTAGCATTCTACCACTTGAGCCACAGTGCCAATTCCAGCTTTTTCTTTTATGTGGGGCTGAGGAATTGAACCCAGGGCTTCATGCATGCTAGGCAAGCACTCTACCACTAAGCCACATTCCCAGCCCTGCGTGAGGTCTTTTTGTAAATTTTTTTTTTCTTTCAGGTATCTACCTGCAGAATCTACTATCTCAAGTTAAATTCTGGATAATAGTTACATCTTTCTCAATCAGATTTGTCTCTAGCTACCCTATTTAAGATTTCAACAGACCCAACCTCTTCCCAATCAGCTCCTCCTTCATTTTATTTCTTCTTGTCCTTATTATCATCCTCATCCCCACCCTCATTCCAGCCTCTGCCTCCACCCGATCTCTCTTTTTCTCCTCTCCCCATATATGCAATTTCAAATAAGCTATAGGCTGTATTTCCTGAGGAACCTAGGCTAAGACATATGGTACCAGTGGTAATCCAAAAGAGAATGTCTTAAAGGGAGAATTTTAGAGTTTATTAAATGACCAGAAGGTGATGAGTGAGGTGTGGTAATGTCTGTGCCTGGAATACTATCATGATTACAAAGCCAGAAATCAGATGGCAGGGAAGGCATTAGTACAGACTGTGACTGTGGAAACTGAATAGGATTCAAGAAAATCTAATTAGAAGAATGTAGGAGAGAGTCACATGAGGTAAAAAACTAGTTTGTAGATGTGGTTAGTGATGTGACAAAATGATCTGGGACTTGGAAAACTAATGCTGGATAATAGCTAACTAGTGCCTTGGGGAAAATGTGATGTGACAGATTCCATGTGTGAGGATATTTTGTTTCATAAACATTCACAAAAGGACATCCACAACAAGCTAGGCTTTCAATAAACAACTGAGCAAGAGGCTCAACTCAGATGTCAGTGGGTTTCTTTTCCTATTCAAGCTGGAGTATTTCCCAGTGGGAGTATAGCGAGGAGAGAGATTTCACTTGGGTTCAACAGAAGCACTTTTCATCACTCTAGTTGACTTGACATCACTGTATTATCTGCCAAATTTTATAGTCTACGAAATCCAGACAGCTTGAGGATGAATATGGAACATTCTAAGTTAGAAAGGGCAATGGAATTTCCCTTGTGGAATAAACACAGTTTAATTGACTTTCCCTGTCACCCTGTACTGCTGACACCACCATCTATGAATTGACTAAATATCTAATTATATCCTTAAATCTGATTCAATAATTCATTTCAAAATGAAGTAAATCAAGCAATAAAACAATGTTTCTGTAACTCACAAATCTTATCATATAATAATCTCTCCCTGCACCCCACCCCGCATACGTCCTGTTGGCCAGTAGAATCATCAGTTGAAGAACCAATTCACTTGAAATGTACTTGGTAAGGTTAGTGTACTGTGTTCTAGGATTCACTATATAAACTAAGACCTCTGTACAACACAATTGTCACCAGAATACAGGAGAACAAAAAACAGTTTCAAATCATGTACGTCCATTTTCCAAATATCTAACCTATAGCCCAGTGATTTTTACTGGTTTTGCTATAATAATTTGTAAGATTTTCAATCATCCTCTTTTGTCTAAAGGGTGAACTTGCTTCCCTTGAATGAAGAATAGTGGCATTAAGTTGCCTTAAGTTGTTTTTATCAATAATATTTAAAATAAACATTTAGTTGTCTGGGAGAAGTATGAACTGTGGGTAGCTAATCCAGTGAAATGTGGTGGATATTTTTGAGTAGTCACCAAATATCCTAACTTTGGGGAGTTCTTGAGCTTGTGGAAGTAAAATCCAGATGGGTGTTTTTTTTTTTTTTCTCAGATTTTCTTCCTATAACAAAATGCTTCATACTGGTTAATATGTAAACTATAGTCATTTATTTCTTGTGGTTCTGGATGCTGTGAAGTCCAAGATCAAGCTGCCAGCAGATTTGGTGTCTGATGAGGACGTGTTATCTGCTTCACAGATGACAGTGCTCAAGACACTATCACCTTCAGAAACTCCCACTTTTTATAGCTATTGGGGTCAACTTTCACAGTCACACACGAGCCACCAGGTATATTACTTTACTTCTGCTAATCAATGAATCAGTAGTAGACTGGGTCACATATGAATGGTAAGGCTGACACTATGAGGAATTCATCCTAAGAGCTGTGGTGCTTGCACATAATGCATAACTACCCTTATTCAATCAGCATTAGTGACTATGTGCGATTCAGTGCTGTACTTTTTACATTGTTCTTGATTATGTAGTGCTATATCTGTGAGTCTTTCTAGACAGTTGATGAGCTTCATGATAATGTCTGATTTGTCACTAACTGCTTAACTTTATCAGATATGGAATGATTTCATTTAGCCCAAAAGCAACTTTCTGGAAAGAAATCTTCCCTTTTTTATGTTATTTGAATTGTAGAGGATAGTGAATTCAGTATTTGCCTGGAAGTTCTACTATATTTTTTCACTTGAGATCTTGATTTTTTTCTTATTTTTCTATGTTTTTAATCTAGCATATGTTAAGCTACATATTACTATTTTCTATTATATTGCATTTTTATACAGTTTTGACTGTTTTTGAAGCTGTTATTTGATTCTTAAGGATTCCTGAGAGATCTTCATTTTTCTTTTTTTGTCAGTTGTGGGGCTTGAACTCAGGGCCTAGGCACTGTTCCTGAGCTTCTGTGTACTCAAGGCAAGTGCTCTACCACTTGAGCCACAGAACCACTTCTGAGAGATATTTCTTGTAGATGTAGCCTTTATCACTTTTAAGTTGCCATTTTTAAAAATTCTTTTTGCACTTATTCTTTACTTCATAGTTGCCTGGTATAATTTACAGACAATATAAAAAATCCTGCTTTTCCCATCATTAGAATTTCTTTGCCCTTTTACTTTCACCTTCTCTAGAGTCATTTTAGTTAAAAAATGTCTCTTCTATCTGGTTGGTTATTATTTGCAGCCAATATAATAGAAAAATGTATTTTGCTTATACGTTATTTTGAAATTTAGTTCTAATTTTGTTTCATTTTTTGTTTTTTAGTGTTTTCTGTTTTTATCACTTCCCTAGTAAAGTATATTTAGTGCAGAATTTAAAGAAGCATAAAATACTTTAAAATTATTTTCCCTTTTTTTAATGATCATTAGTTGCAACAATTATTCTTTAACTGAACCTATCTTGGGCTTTACTGTCTAAACTAAGGAGAAGATTCAGCATAATTTTTTTTCTTGTCAAATTCCCACAGTCATTTATAGTCTTTCCAGATTTTTTACTTGAGTTTTTATTTAGTATTTGGATAAATTTGTGAGAACTTTCATATATCATGTAAATTAGTTCTCTTGTGAGGGATCCCAGTGAACTTTATGTGTGGGAGTAATTTCTTTCTTTCACATAAAATACATTAAAGCTCCATAGTAGTATCTATGTATCTATGTTGTGTGTCCACAGCATTTTAAGTTACTTCTAGGCAGATTTTTGTTTGTTTGCTTTGCTGTTTTTTTTATTGTTTATTAGACAAGGTTTCACTATGTAGAGCAAGCTGGTCTGACACTACATAGTTCAGGTTGGTCTTGAACTCACAATCTTCCCACTTCAGCTTTGACCTCAGTGCTGGAATTACAGATGTCTTCACATAAAGGTGTCTATACACTTCTCTTTCCAATTTTTTATGAAAAATTCTTTGTTTAAATGAACACTCCCTCTTATTTCTTTAGAACTCAGAACTGCAAAATTATTTTGGGTCACTGAACTGTTTCATAAAGTCTTGTAGCTCCTCTTAAGACTGAACCACTTACATAAACCTTCTATTGGAGCCATGCCTCTGGTTTCTCTTGCTATTTTTCCAATCAATACTGGAACACAGAGTCACACACACAATTTGGCTTAGGATTTTGTCATCACACATTTATATCTCAAAAGCAGTGCTGCAGTGCTCTCTGTCTTTATGTAAGGTCTTCTAAATAGCTCAGTCCACAAATGAAATTTGATGATAACCATTGATTAAAGTGCTTTACCATAAACATGTCAGTCTTATGGAAAATTTTACTTTAACATTTATGCAGTTTCCATAGAAAAAGCCAATAATTGGGTGGTAACATATATTTCTTGCTTCATCAACAGGAAAATGGAATTTCTGTATGTCTTCAATCTTGACTTTTAGCCCAGCTTTAGAGAAAAATACATCACCCCTTTAATTTCATTTGCAGCTGAATTAGTCATAATTTTTTTTCCTCTTCTAATCTGAAAACAGACTGCTCTTATTAGCACAAAGTGATTAACCATTAAACAAGAACGTTTTAA
The DNA here is from genome assembly GCF_023159225.1 of Perognathus longimembris pacificus. Taxonomy (NCBI): domain Eukaryota; kingdom Metazoa; phylum Chordata; class Mammalia; order Rodentia; family Heteromyidae; genus Perognathus; species Perognathus longimembris. Next base: position 129,709,968 of record NC_063162.1, on the reverse strand, counting down.
AGACCAGATTTCATTTAACATTGTATTAGTGGTACAGTAAAATCAGTACCAATTTTAAAGGCCTATTTTGCAATTGTCTTATTGAATTAATATACAATGTGATTTTTGCATGTTACTTTTTTATTTATTAATTGAACGCAAATTTTTTGACAAGGTGTTGTGCAAAAAGGGTACAGTTACATAGTAGGGCAGTGTGTACATTTCTTGTGATATCTTATGCCCTGTTTTTCTATCTCTTCTCTAGGTCAGGTAGACATATATACAATATACAATGTATCAAGAACATATACAGTAGCCACGTTTGAATCATTAAAATATTGGTTTAAACTAAAAACCCTAACGATTAACTCCTATACACAAAATTTTTTGATCATATGATGTGCTGGTTTTTAATGTTATGAAAATATAAGAAATAAGTTTGGCTTGTTCCTAAATGTTTTTATATTGCCATACCTTCAAAGTATTGTAATTTTTGTTATTTTAGACTATTGTCACATGTCTTTATGAAGTGAGCTGTCTAGGTCAAATTCCATCTTGAAAACTCACTGACTGTTACTCATTTCCTCATTTTTTAGATTTATAAATAAGATTTATAAATAGATTTATAAATAAGATAAATTAATAGTAGTTCCTGTTTCATGGGATCTTGTGAAGAATTGAAAGAGTAGTTATCTGAAGTTCTTAGAGGAGGGCCTGATTTTCAGAAGCAATAATGTAGTGTAGAGCAGTTAGCGGCATAGACACTGATATTAGCCAGGGCAGGGTACCAACTCTAATTTCTTCTGCATGCTGTTGGCACTGGCAAGTAATTCGTTCTCTCTGTCAACCAAGCACGTGTGGCTTGATCTCAGGGCCTTATGCTCTCATTTGCCTGTTTTTGATAAAGGATTAAGCTCTACCACTTTGCCACATTGCCTCTTCCTAAAATATTTTTTGACAGAACCAGAGTCAGGTTTAATATTAAGGTGAAGAGAAGTAAGAAAGAGGCAAAAAGCAGAGTAATTTGTAGATGTCTTTCTAAGTCCATGGTCCATTTAATTCAAATATCCTCATAATGCGTATAATAAATTCTGCACTTGTTCTTTTATCCGGGCTGGGTTCTTGCAAGGCTGCTGAATGTCTGTGTGGGAAGTCTGTCTTCCCAAAGTAGCTCTGGCAATGTCAATTTCTTGACAGTTACCAGAAACCATTGTATCTGTTGGATTCGTTTATTTTGTATCTTCCTACTGCTAATTGGGTGTAGGATATTATAAAGTTTTAATGAGGGTCCAAAAAAAGAGGACTTTAAATCTCCAACTGATTTTCAGGTGCTGTGAAGCTTCAATAGAAACAAATTTTGCTAAGTATTAAATGTAATTTTCTTAAAATTTGAAATATAGGAAAAAGATTTTCAGAAAAATAAAAGACTGGGAAGCAGGTATTCAAAAGGATTGGGGCAAAAGGAAAAGGATAGACAAAGGAAGAGAAAAAGAGGAGAAGAATGCAAACAAGAACCCACTGTAAATCCTACAAAATTAAGAAGAGTGACGGAAGGGGTGTAGAGGGGAAGGAAGGGTGAGAATATTGGAAGGGGTGGCATTGATCAAAGGTCTATTATGTTCATAAACTGCTTGGTTAAATAGCAACTCCTATGTACAACTACTTAAAGATAATTAAAAAATAAAAATACAGTTTTTGTGTATACTTAGATTCTGAAAACACAGTGGGCATAAGAAGACTTGAAAGCATGTTGAAAAGTATTGTACATTTTTTTCCAGTCCTGGGGCTTGAACTCAGGGCCTGAGCACTGTCCCTGGCTTCTTTTTACTCAAGATTAGCACTCTGCCACTTGAGCCACAGTGCCACTTCTTACCTTTTCTATATATGTGGTGCTGAGGAATCAAACCCAGGGCTTCATGTATGTGAAGCAAGCACTCTACCACAAGGCCATATTCTCAGCCCTGTACATTTTTTAAAATAATCTGTAGATCAAGGAATCACAATTTAAAACATTCTCTAGTTCCCCCAAGGGTAAAAATAAGATTTTGGAGGAAAAAAGATGTTAAAATTCAAGATTAGAGTTTAGTACAAATAGGAAGATGTCTCATAAAAATCACATTACATAGAATTTCCTCCAAAAAATAAAAAGAGCCAAGAGTAGTGGTTCAAATTCAAATTTATACTCTATGTGTAATAGGAAGTTCTCATGGACCTGACCAATTCAGAGCCTTCAGTTTCTTCTTCCTCTTGGATTTGGGACTGGACAATCTCAAATATATTCTAATTCCCCTCCGAGTACATTAGTAAGAATACAATTTGCTCTACATGGTATATTTATGTGTGTCTTTGTCAAAGCTTTTGCTGCTTGATTCAGTCTATGTGCCTCAAATCTGTCAATGTCAGAGTCCAATGCACTTTTTGTATCTTCAGTTCCTGATTTATTGATATTTTTTTGACTCTACTATCTGCATAATTGTGGTACTAAGTATATGTTGCATCACCCCAAATTATAACTGAATCATTAATTTCAAGCTTAGTAGCCTTACACTAGTCAGTATTATCTGTTTTGTAATCATTGGTAATTTATATTGGATGAAATACTCAAAGAAATAGAACAAAGAGTTTTAACTTCACTGAAATGCATAAGATCTGATTGGCTGTAGAGGGGGAACTTTTGTACTTGTGTACTGTTTTACTTTTTGAGAATTATTATTTATTGGGTAGCTCTTTCACTAGGTGAATGCTAGCAAACAAGTCATACACAAAGGAGATTACTATTAGTTTTTGTTGAAAATAGCAGTTTTTCCAGGCACTTTCATTGATTTAGGTGTGCATTTCCCTTGATAAGAAGCAATTTTACCTAACAGTGGAATGATTACTGGCATGTCATTCTAGAATCCAATGTATTTACAGAGCAAGTAGTGAGATTCTCTAACTGATTTGATCATAATCAGAGGAAATTTTCTTTATGTAAAGAATATAGTCACACATGTTTGGAAAATAACAAATAGGTTTATTTATTTAATTGTTTGGTTATATGGGGCATTGCAACTTGCTAGGCAATTACTGTACTACACAAGCCACGGTCCTACCCCACTTTTGCTTTAGTTATTTTTAGATAGGGTCTTGAGTTTGTTTTTGGCCTGGGCTGGCCTTACTTGCAATCCTCTTACTTACACATTTTTCATAACTATGATTATAACCACATACTGTAAGATTATTAAAGTAGGTAGCACATAAAGGAGAATACAACTCAGTATTCAGGCAGGAGAGAAAAGTTAATTCCTGAACTGCTGGCCTGTGGCAGAGATGATGCATGGCCAGAGAGAAGGGGCCACCCACCGCCCATGCCTTATCTAGGGCAGGGGGTTGGGAGGTGTGGCCAGGCAGGGGAGGTGGCTCCCTGTAGGTATACTAGTTACCTAGGTAACACAGGTACTGGGCGAGACCTTAGACAGTTGGAGGCACCTGCATGGAGCCCTCCCAGGGGTAGGCCTTACCCATATCACCATACCCAGCTTGTACCACTCAAGTACCTGGGATTATAAGTGTGGGCCACTATAGTCATGCCTGTAGATTTTTAAAAAATAAAACAATAAAAACAATAACAATAAAATTATATAAATGAACTATGTTATTTCTGGACTTACAATATTGAATGAGTATTAAAATTTAAAACTTGAGTAAAATGTAATGAGTGACTTTAAATTCTTCCAAATGTGTATTTTAGAATAAATGTAAAATAGCCAATGTAAATTAATTGTTTCTCTTAATTTTACTTACTGTTATTTTCACTAAAATTTTTGAATCCATAGCAAAGTTTAGCAAAACTTATCTATTTAAGAAATAGTTTCCTGATATAACTTGGAATCCTTAGAAGATATTATTAAACTATATATCAGTGAGTGAGTGAAATTCACAGGAGAGAGCATTTCCCATTAAAAATTCCTGAAACAGCTCATTGGGCAAGTCATATAAACTTCTAGCCATTTCTAATAAACTACTCTGGAAGCTCATTGAATTAAAAATTGAAAACATAGAGGGAAAGAAGCTGAAATTGTTTCCCTTTCTCTTCTTCTAGTCCTTAGTTTTTCCATCTGTTTCCTTCTAGACTTATGTCTACCTGCCTTCAAGAGTTATAGAAAGAAAAAAATAAAAGAATTAAGGAAAGATAAGCAACGAAACACTAAGAAAGGGGTGGGAGATAAGGGACAGTAGAGGCAAATAGGTAAGGGGTTCACTGGAAGCAATTAGAATGTGGTCAGAAGTTGAAGGGCAAAATTCCATTGTTCAGCCCTCCTGCCACATTTCTATCTTCTGTCTCTCAAAATGAAGTTTAGCATAATGTGGATTAACCTTTTTTTATCTACAACATGACTGAAAATGATGGAAGTTTATTGAAAGCAAACATGAAGAAGTAAGGAAACAAAACTGCATTCATGAGAGATACCATGTCTGGAAAAAAAATTCCTGAAGCATGATCTCATAGAAAGAGAATAGCTTAGCTATTTACTATTCACTAATTCAACTAAAATTTTGAACTCAGACTGATGAATCATTTAGGTCCTCGTTAGGTACAAAACAAAGGTCTTGCCCTTGTGTGGAATATTTTTGTAGTGGAAGAAAAAAGAAACACAGACGTTAATAATGTATGTAGCCAAGCTAACGTGGAACAAGAATGGTATGATGAGTAGAGATTACTTATGTATTTTTTTTTTAGTCATAAGGCTTGAACTCAGGGCCTTGGCACTGTTTCTGTCTTTTGTGCAATTCTATAATTTCAGTGGCAAGAGTAGACATCACAGAGAATATGCCAATGAATAGAAATGGAAAGGAGTTGAACATGTGGATCAGGCCAGTCCTCAGGGAAGAATGAAGGGTAGAAAATCCTAAGGTAGGAGTGTGTCTGCTCTATTATAGGAACGGGTAGCCTAATAGGAACAGGAAGGCATGTAAAAGAGAAAGAAATCAGTCAGTGAACAAATCAATAAACCATATTAATCACATTGGAACCACAGCTAACTGAACAGGTTATAGATTATAGAACTATTACTTAGTAACAATATGGTAACACCTTGGGGGCAGGAAATATAGATACGGTCATAGAAACTGCCCATATGATTCCAGGACAGTTTTCCTAGAGACAAATGATTATACCCTTTTATGAAGATTGTTTTTGTTTTTGTCTTTAACAATAACTTGTCTTTCCAACACTTAATGTCTCCCCTTTTCCAAAAAAAATCCATTTCTGTAATGATCCATATTCCATAGACAGATATGTAGATAGGAGCTTAGAGAAAAGATCAAGTCCTTGCATTTTTACTTTCTTTGGGCAAACATTCTGTGGCCACTAAGAAAACACTGTCAGCACTAACTTAAATAACTCCATTGGTTATCAGCCTGTTGGTATCAACAGTTTGCTTTATGACTTGAAGTACTTACAGAAACTACCCTGGCTCCTTTTTGGATATAAATTATACATGTACGAAGTCTAAGAAACTAAACTATGGTTCAACAGTCACATTGAACTTTTATATCCTGTTCTCTCTTTCTTGCATTCTTGTAAATGGCAAACTTCAACTATAAAATTTGAGTTTGTCACTTCATTTTCCAAGACATCTGATGAAGACATGAAAAGAGAGTCAGAACCTGAGAACAGCTGGGGTGACACTAGCTGAAGATGAGGCTGAAAGCTGAAATCTTCTGTCTTAATTTTCTCTTTTCTCCAGGGTAATTGAAGCTTTTCTCATTTGAGATATGTTTGCCAGCTTTGTTACTTTAGCAAATATATAAACTAGAACTTAGTGTCTATCCTCTGGGAGACTGTTTATCCACACTCTGGGGTCTTTTTGACTCCAAATAGTTCTTTAATTTCCTGTGGGCCCATCTAGGCATTCCCACAGTTGAGTGGTATCTTGATACTACCAAGGGGTAGCATCAGACCTACAGGTCCAAAGAATATACTTCATGACATTCCCCTTGCATCAAATACCAGACCTGGGACCCTAGACTGCATGGACTTGGTTTGACTTGGTGTTAACTTTGGGAGATACCAAACTCCTCTGCTAGGATCAATGCATAATTCCTAGAACAACTTAGAGAACTCAGCATAACACTTACATTTACCAGTTTCCTATCATGAATCTAGTTCACGATGATTCAAATGAAATGTTATACAGGAAAGTAGGTTGCACAGAAGTTTCATGAATCCTTTCAGGTCTGACCAGCATGTTGTGTTCTCAAACATGGGAGCTCTCCAAATTCCTTTTTTAGTTTATTTTTAAAAATTGTAATTTCACTTTATATTCATGATTGATTAAAGCATCAGCCACGAATTATTGAACTTAGTCTTCAGCCCATTCACTCTGTACTAGAAGGTTGGGGCCCAGGGCAGATACTAAAAGTGCCATCACCATGGATAAATGTAGGAGCTGCCAAGCCACTGCATAAACATAAGCTCGGGTATGGCATGGCTGCAAGGGGCTCATTGTAAGTATGAAAACCTGTTCTTATCAACCAGGTAATTCCAGTGGTTTAGGAGGTTTGTGCTATCAACCAAAGTCAAAGGTCATCATTCTATATCTATCCATCTCAAGTATTCTCAGGTGTCTTTAGGATCTATCACTAGCCACAACTGGGTCACATGTGAGAGAAGCAAACACTTTTGAAGTGGACAGCCCACTACTGTATATTGAAAGAATGATATCGAAACCTGAAACTAGAGTCTTATGTCTCATCATGTACAGTAATCAATTCAGCATGGATCAGAGATCTTAATGTAAGACTTGAAACTTTGAAATGCATTCAGGAAAACAGAAAAAAAAATTTTGAAGACATAGACATAGCAATTGTGTTTTCTGAATGGGATTCCTGTCACCTAGGAAATAATAGCAAAGATTGACTAATGGGACTACATCAAATTAAAACCTTTCTGGGACTGGGAATGTGCTTAGTGGTAGAGTGCTTCTCTAGCATGCATAAGCCCTGGGTTTAATTCTTCAGTACCACATAAACAAAAAGCCAGAAGTGGCACTGTGTAGGTAGAGTGCTAGTCTTGAGCAAAAAGAAGCCCGGGACAGTGCTGAGGCCCTGAGTTCAAGCCCCAGAACTGGCAACAAACAAACAAACAAAAACAACAAAACTTTTCTATACATCACAGGGAATGAGTACCAGAATCAAGAGAGAAATCACAGAATGGGAGAAAAAAAATTGCCAGATTATCCATCAGCAAAAAGGCTTACACTTAGAATATAGGAAAACCTCAGTAAAAGAAAAATAAAACGCTACTTCAATAAATGGGAGAATGAATTGGGCAAAAGTATCACAAGAAATGAGATATTTGTATAGTATCACAGTGTCTCCCCAAACCAACTAAAAGAAAATAGTATGCAGTTTTACAATGGACATAGCTGGGCTCATCATCGTAAACACAAGTGATTGCTATTATGTCTGCAAATGATGTGCACCAGTGTCCTGAAACTAAAACGGTTGGGCAGAAGGAATGTAAGTCAGAACACAAACAGAAGCATGTGTGCACCTATGTTTATTGTAGTATTGTTCACAATAGCCAAGTTGTGCTTATAGTTCAAATGCTCTACAACAGATAAATGGATCAAGAATAAAAAATACACTCTCATACTATATATGCATATGTATGTATATTTGTGTAAATGTGCACACATAAGAGTATAGAGTGTTATAAAGCCATAAAGAAGAGTGAAATTATCCTTTGAAGATAAAAATAAATGAATCAATAAATAAAATGTTTACTTGAGATTTTTCTACGTTCTGCATCAATTTCTTGGGGTGGGAATAAAAATCACCTTTTATAAGCTAATACCACAGATACTATATTATTTGTGTGCATTGAAACATAAAATACACCATCTTTTTTACCTAACCCATAATACTTGGAAAGGTCAGTTAAGATTTGTGACTGATTTTTTTTGGCTACTTCTTCTTTTTTTTTTCCCTGCTTGAAACCAGATCTTCATCTTAACTTTGATCCTATTCCCAATATTTTGTCTTCTTTACTTCTACCCAGACACCCAGACAATATCTGCTTCTTTTGGTTTACTAACTTTGGCCTTTTTATTGTTTTCATTGTGTCTTAAGAAAGTCTGTGGTCATAATTAGCCCATGCAATCCTACAGCTATCCCAACATGACTCAGTAGACAGCTTAGAAGTTACTGAGACAGTCCTTTTTGTTTTCAGATCAAGCTTCAATCCAGGCCATAATCCAATGTTTTTGGCCAGTTTTTCTGAAATATGTGACATCAAGTCTGACAACATCCATGCAGAAACAAGTTTTGGCTATTACACGTAGCACTAAATAGCCAGTTTGAAGGGTTAATTGAACACTGAGCTATGGACATACATATGCATTAAATATTTATATCAGCGAATCTAGAATTAAGGCGATTACCACAGGCATATCTAGGGAATATACATTGTTAAATTAGTGCACTAAAGGAAAGAGTAACTCAAAATTGGCTAGATTGGAAAGCAGAGAAATCTATAATATTGGCTTCCGGTTCCTAACACAGCTAAGGGTTTAAAGAACAGTGGCAGACTATGGCCTGTTGCATATTTGTTAGATCCCATCTGTCATAATTACAGTATCTGATTCATAATGTATTTCATCACCATCAATGGGAGACATACTTGATTTCAAATGACTAGATAATATCAACCGCATCAAGATCCTGGCTTGAAGCCAGTCTTGTGGTATTTCACTGATCCTTGGTGCAATCTAACACCACTGTGAACAGGATGTGGAAGCAGCTGTTGCTGGGAACTGAAAGGAGGCACTTGCAACCAGTGGACAGAAGAAACATGGCCAAGTGCACGGATCAATCCCAAGTAATAATGCCTGAGGCAAAACATGTTTCTCGCAAAAGACTTCTTATAAACTAAGCCGAACAGCTTCTAAGATGCACTATTAGAAGAAATGTGAACCCAAAGAGAACAATTTGTGTACTAGCGCAACTTCAAAACTAAAACCTGCACCCAAATATTTGGAGGGATTCTGGAAGAAGTGGCAGGGAAGTCACTCTATGAGAAAGAATTTGTGAGAGAGTGAAGGATTTCAAGTGCTGTGGCAGAAATGCTTAAAATTTGCAGACTTTCAGAAACACATATGAAGACCTTTGGCATTGTGTTCTGGTTTCAATGCCAATCTGAGCCTGGACTTCATGAACTGAGATTCTATAAACATTACATGAACTTTGTGCTTAATCCTCAACTTGATCCAACAGCTGTTCATGCATCTTGTTGAGTCTGCAGTGCCGAAGGGGTGCTTCAAGAGTGACTTCGGTGATAAGTAAAATAACAATTATACAAAACAAGTAATGGCTTGCTTTTATTAACCTTCATTCACCTTTTTCTCACTGATAATTACAGTTTCTTTTCTTTATTGTGGACATAAAAGTATAAAAGCTGTAATTGGTTAATTTTTTTTTGTCAATTGTAGGGCTGAACTCAGGGCCCAAGTGCTGTCCCTGAGCTCTTTTACTCAAAGCTAGTGCTCTACCAATTGAAGCCACAGCACCACTTCTGGTTTTCTGGTGATTAATTGGAGATAAAAGTCTCATGGACTTTTCTGCCCAGGCTGGCTTTGAACCATGATTCTCAGATCTCAGACTCCTGAGTAGCTAGGATTATAGGCATGAGCCACCAGGGCCTAGCTTAATTGTTTAATTTCTAATTTCAGTTACTATTTTTTCTATTTTTTCAGGTATAAATTACCCTGTCAAGAGGCTTCCAAAGATATGACCTCCATGGTCAAGTATCTACTAATATAGTTTAAATTTTTATTTTTCATAAATGTATATTGCTCACATCAAGCATGGTTTCCTACTGCCTTTCATAGATTTGTTTCAGATGCACAAATGTCAACAATTAAGTAGGCAATACACAGCCATGCACACGTAGTTGTCCATCTCAATCACTCTCTGATCTATCACTCTCACTCACATATGCATACACACCTTATATACTGGCACAGCTAAAAAGATTGCAATAAAAATAATTACATATGGACATCCTTTGGCAGGAGACTAATTCTTATTTACAGTATATAGTTTTAGCTTTTATGCAAATAATCTTCTAGTTAAAAAGATCCAGGTTCCGTGGCACAATGCAATCTCCATATTCCTTTGTTTAATCTGAGTATGTTTGGTAAGATACCAACCACAATCTCAAAGCTCTATCTTCCCATGGCAATGTACGGCTAGATCACAAATACAGAAGGACTTTTTATGCTATAACGTTCTGTAGGAAAACACAGCATTGAATCAGCAGTATTTGAGCTCTGCTGAAGATGAACTATTTTGGGTGTGGAGCTGATTACCTCCACTACAAGGTTATTCAAAGTTCAGTTCCAGAACAGCAACATCTGGTAGAATGACCTTAACAGGGTGGTCTTGTAAGAGGAAGTATAAATAGCACAAGTTACCAGTATCTATGTTCTATGACCCATATTTGTAGTATAAAGATTAAACAGAAAGGTCAACTCTAGAGTTTGACCTTTCTACTTGTCCCAAACCTAAAGTGAATCTCCATCAAATTTTCTTTGGGCTTGATGTTTGAGATAGAAATTCTCCCTTTAATGTATTTGGTACTTGGGGAAAATTGTTTTACCTTTCAGTTTTCTTATGCAATTGAAATTCCTGAAGGGGATGATCATGATCCTTTTTTTTTTTACACTACAAAAACTTCTAATGATGCAAGTAGCTCAAGTCTTGCCTATTTCAGCAGTCAACCAAAATGAATTCTTTACTCTCTGACTTCACTTTTAAATCTCCAATACACTCTGAGAAACATTTATCAGAAAGTTTCCCAGATCTGTGTTTAGTTCAGTTTGATTTTATTTATTGATTTACCCACAAAAATGCAATTATTTGTCTTTGCTCTGGTTGTAATTAAAAATCTCTTTTAGGAGGAAGATTTCCCATTTTCAAGGTTAAGAATTAGTGATGGGATTTTAGTTTATTTTCCCTCATTCTTGGGCCAAGTCAGGGAGTTGGCCTGGCCCTTGTCCTTTGGTTAAGGGGCTACTCTAAACATGGCAGCCCAACTTGGCACCGTTCATGAGGGGAAGACCCGGTGTTATAAATCTCTTCTTCTTCGCTCTTGAGGCTGCACAGTTCAAAGTCCCAGTAGTAGTCATCAAACATGGGCTACCCCTTCTCTAGCTGCAGTAGCCACATAAACTCTCCTTCTCTGGTCACTTGTAGAGAAAGTGTGTCTGCCTGGCCCTGGTCCTCAATGTACTTTGGACTTGTCATCGGCCTTACCTCATGTTGTTTCATTTTTACACTTATTTTAAAATGACATACAAAACAAATCTATTTTTCTGATAAACACAGAAAGGACATTAACTTTGAAACCACCACTGATGCTATAATTATGTATTTTCATGATTGATAATGAGTTGTGTATTTTCACGTTTGTAGTGCTGGTTGTATGTTATTTATTTGTTTAGAATTAATTTTGTTTTGTTTTTTTTCTAAAGAACACTCGCAACTCATGGGTCCTAAAGGAACCTCTGTGGTGCACTTACAGTACAAAAAAATTCATAGCATGCAGTTCAAAGAAAGTGTGCCAATTAAACTAAGAACATTTTCCAGTTTCAAGGAAGCTTCTGCATTTGGAGCGTGGTCAATGGATCAGTGAAGATAGTAGTTCAAAGGGACTCGTCAGTTTAATAAAATAAGTACCTTGGTTACCCTTTAAATTTGCCTTTGTAAATAAAGTCCAGCTCGTTTCCCTTTGATCTACGGAAGATAGTTCAGCTTGCTAAACATAGCACAGAGATGAAAGCAGATGAAGCTACTGAACGTGAAATATGCCAGCGAGTGATATAAAGCTTCCAAATTCTTCTGAGCAGAAGCAAAAGTAATCTATGTAATGTTCTTGCTTTGTAATAGTTTCATAGGGCATTTGTTATTAATTTCAGGTCATTATTATTAGTATCATAAATAGTGGGTGCTGTAGAGAGAGAGGCACACCCAAGATCAATGATTGACAGATAATAATTGGCACATAGCTATTTTTATTTCTTTAAAAGTATAGTTAGGTTTCATATTCTTTCATCAAGAACACCTTGTCAATCTTTTCTCTGACCAGAACATTATATTTTTTAACTCAGTAAAAAAAAAAAAAAAGGCCTGTAGTCTACACACTTATTTTTCTCTAGCTGGTTGTTATGACTAGTATGTCTTTTGGTAGAAAATGACATGCTAAAAAGTAGAACATAATGGATGCTTAGATTATTATGTTTTTTTATTTCAAAGACCCACTACTGGCTTCTTGTACTTTCTTCTTTTGTTCCCTTCTCAAATGAACAAATTTGATCCTAGTTTTTACTGAATCAGAGGCAAGTTGTTTGTTCATATGTAGCTTGTGATGTGAGAATCGTTATTTTAATAGGGAGGATTTAAATGCAAAAGCATGATTCCCTTTTGTAAGAATTTTCCACACAGATAATAGATGGTTACAAAAAGAGAACTGAATTTGTGTGCAGCCCCAGATCCCATTGCCTTTCATTTATTCACTTTGGAAAGTTAATTTTATTGATAAATATACATTATATGTACAATTTGCATTTTTACTTTCATATCTTAAGAAGCTTGTTGGAAAAACTATTTTATGGGGGCTGGGATTGATGAAAGAGAGTGATAAAAGGAGAGACATTGATCAAGATACATTCCCCTTAGAAACTGATATTTGAATTGAAATCCCTATGCACAACTACCTACATATAATAAAATATTAGGTTAAAAATACTTACAAAACCTAAAAAAATCTATAAAGTCTGAATTTCTAGCACTTCTATTGCTTCCTTTTAACAATATATAATTGTAGCCATCTTTCAACTAATCATAATTCTGAAAAGTGTTCTATACTTTTTTCATAGAATTTAACCTGAATAAATTATGTCCCAACTTAAAAATATTTTTCCTGGATTTTGAAATAAGATTTTATGTATTTAAAATTATAAAAATATTTATGGACAAATGCATATGGAATGTTACTATATTTCTAAGCCAAATGTAGCAGGAGGAATAATGAATAGCCATTATCCCTACTTTCATCTTTGAACTTATCTTACATGAATAAGGGAATGTTGAAAATGTGATTGCTTTTCTGGAATTTGAGAAGGGGAGATTTTCATGGATTACCCAGGTAGTTCCAGCGTAATCAACTGAGTCCTTCAAGAATCTTTCTAGGTGAGAGAATTTGAGGGAAGAATGTCAGAAAGATACAGGAAGGGAGCCATGAAAAATAAATATGGATAGCTCTCACTAGCTGAAAATGACAAAGAACTAAATCATCCTGTAGAGTCTCAAGAAAAAAAAAATCAGCTTTTCTGAATTCTTGATTACAAATCACCGAGCCCTGTGTTAGATTTCTGCTTTCCAGAATTCTAAGATAATATATTTATGTTGTTTTAAGCCATTAGTTGTCTTATTTCTTTATAGGGTAATAGAAAATGGATACAGATTTGCCAGCAGTAGTGAGGTTTGTATCCGTATAACACATTATATTTCTTCCCTCTTCCTTTCCCTTTCTCACTCTTTTCTTTCCTTCCTTCCTGGTGCTGTACGTTTTAGAGAAGTGAAGACAGTCTCATACATGCTAAGCAAGCATTCTGCTACTAACTTAAACTCTCCACCCCATTTCAATAATGTGAAAAAAGTAAACGTATAGCAGTACAATTCAATAACAACACATTTTAAAGTAAATTACATATACAAGTTCAGTAAACTATAGCCAACATTTTAACCATTTGAAATTTCACCATCTTGAGAGTCTCCGTTAATATTTTGATGATTTGATGAAAATATTCTATGCTCATATTCAAAAGAAATTTCAGTTGTTTAGTCTATCAATTATTAGAATAGTAACAATTTTTCATCAAGATTTTTATAACATTTGCTATTTTGAGTATTACCAGAGAAAATATAGGATATCCAATTCAATGTGAATTTTGGATACATAGTGAATATTTTTTCAGGATGTCTGAAATATTGTCTGAAATACTCATATTTAAAAAAACATGTCATTGTTTATCTACCATTCAAATTGAATTGGAATTCCTGCACTTTCATTAGCTATCACTGGCTATCATTTTTAGAAGGTAGGATGGAAGACTAAACTTACATTTGGAAGCTCTGAGCATAATAGAGGGTTGCTGATGGTAGGTTCTGTATAGTGTAAGGACATGGATTAGCTTCTGCGAAATCTGGCATGACAGTAGCTCTTTGTCTGAATTGATTCTTCAGAGAAGGCTCTCTTACCTTCAAGACAGTCGTCATTCTTAGTAACCTAGTGATGTAAGTTTGTTGAAAAGAGAGGTGGAACATGTATACCTGAAACTTAGATGCAGTATGGCCTTTAGTTGTCCTGTTTTTGGTAGAGGACTCATTTTTGCCTACTATGCTTCTCCATTGAAGAGTCGTCAGCCAAAATGTCAGAGAAGTAGTATTCTAATAGGGCTATATTCTAAAAATGATAAGGATAGAGGAAGGAATAAGAGGTTGAATCAAAGTTATGACAGCCCATATGGCTGTTATTCATTAATGATTATTTCAGATTTTAGTTCATTTTACCTCCAGAGAAAGAGGTATATGGCGGTGCTAAATTCTTTAATTTAAGAACTCTGCAATTTCTTTTTTTTTTTTTTCAAATTTTTATTATCAAACTGATGTACAGAGAGGTTACAGTTTCATACGTTAGGCATTGGATACATTTCTTGTACTGTTTGTAACCTTGTCTCTCATACCCCCCTCCCCCCTCCCCCTTACCCTTTCCCCCCCTGAGGTGTTCAGTTCACTTACACCAACAGTTTTGCAAGTATTGCTCTTGTAGTTGTCTTTTTTTTTACCCTGTGTCTCTCAATTTTGGTATTCACTTTCAATTTCCTAGTTCCAATACCAGTATACACGGCTTCCAATATATTCAGATAAGATTACAGAGATAGTGTAGGTACAACCACAGGAAGGTAATACAAGAACATCATCAATAATAGAAGCTACAGATACACATGGGACGTTGAAAGTAGTCACAACTGTGATATAACAATTGTCTCCATAACATGGAGTTCATTTCACTTAGCATCTTCTTAGGTGTTCATAAGGGTATACCGATTGGGCCTTGTGATGTTCTTCTATTGCCTAAACCTGTACTAATTATTCCCAATAAGGGAGACCATAGAGTCCATGTTTCTTTGGGTCTGGCTCATTTCACTTAGTATAATTTTTCCCAAGTCCTTCCATTTCCTTACAAATGGGACAATGTCATTCTTTCTGATAGAGGCATAAAATTCCATTGTGTCTATGTACCACATTTTCCTGATCCATTCGTCTACTGAGTGGCATCTGGGTTGGTTCCAGATTCTCGCTATGACAAATTGTGCTGCGATGAACATTGTTGTGCTGGTGGCATTACTGTGATTTTGTTTGTGGTCTTTTGGATAGATACCCAAAAGTGGGGCTGCTGGGTCATAGGGGAGTTCTATATTTAGCCTTCTGAGGAATCTCCATACTGCTTGCCAGAGTGGCTGAACCAGATTACATTCCCACCAACAGTGAAGTAGGGTTCCCTTTTGGCCACATCCCCTCCAACAATTGTTATTGTTAGTTTTCTTGATATATGACATTCTTACTGGGGTGAGATGGAATCTCAATGTTGTTTTGATTTGCATTTCTTTTATGGCCAGTGATGTAGAGCATTTTTTCATATGTCTCCTGGCCATTCTCATTTCCTCATCAGAGAAGTCTCTTTGTAAGTCTTTAGCCCACTTGATAAGGGGGCTATTGGTTCTTTGTGGTTTTGTTTTGGAAGAGGGTAATTTTTTTAGTTCTGCATATATTTTAGATATGAGGCCTTTGTCCGTTGAATGGCCGGTAAAGATCTCCTCCCAGTCTGTGGGCTTTCTGTTAGAACTCTGCAATTTCAACTGAGATGATCTTAGCTTTAATTATTGCTGGATCTTAGCTTTAATTATTGCTATTATTATCAGTTTTACTAAATTAATTCCTACTAATTCATTTGTATTCTTAATTTTTTCTAATGTACATTTATTTAGTCTTTCCATTGTTGTATATTTAAGCTTTTAAAAAAATCTGTTTTACTTAGTTTTGACAAACGGGGAGCAAGTTAGCAAAGTACCTATGCCCTCAGATCTTAAATTAGAATCCAATGGTCTTTTAAAATATTGACTTTTATTCAGTGCCTATTAAAAACAGGACAGAGAAAATTGTTAGGTTTGCCTATCTACTTTTAGACATATGTAGGAAAGCTCCAGCTATTTTCCTGTAGGAAAATCAAGTACTGACTTTTGAAACTTACCCAATAAATTACATCCAGATGCATACAAGGTGGGAATAGGATTCACAGTAATTATGTAAATTGTTTGAACTATAGGGGTTTTTTTTTGGTGCTTTTTTGCTATTTTCACTTTTTGAATTTTCTGTCATTTTTATGTTTGTAGATGAAAAAAGCATATGAGGGAAAAATACTTCTGTAAAATTTAAACTATTCTATTGACATTTTTATAGTGTCTTCTGAGAAACATAAAGATTCCGTATGACGTATATTTGGGAAATAACATTTGGGAAATACCTTTACAAGGATTTTATTTTGCTCATTTGTGCACTCCTAAATCAAAAGATACAGTGCCTGGTGAAGAGTAAGTGGTTAGTATGCATTACATTTTATAAATCTAAGACACATGTTTATTATATTTTAATATCATTAGATTAAAATCTATGGCATCTTCTAATGTTGGTAGGGCAGCAGCTGGGTGTTACCTTTCATTACCAACACAAGCCTGCTATTCCTAATGGCATTAGTGTCAGCTCAGCTCCATAAAAATATCAGCCAACAAACCATTCAAGGACAATTTACAGGATGGAATAGGATTCCCTGTTGCTTTCTGAAAACATGGCTTTGACATGTTTTAGTAGGATACAGAATGTGACATTGTCAAAAGTTGGAGGAAAGATGTTAGTTAGTTCGAGGAAAGTACTAGATCATTCCTTAGAAATATATCAACCTCAATGCTGGTGATGACAAAAGTTTGTGATTTGTGGAATAACATCAACACCAATGACTATGTCAAAATGTGGCCAACTGCAGTTATAATTTGAGTGTAAAAATACAAACAGAAATATTTTATGTGTTTTATTTTTCTTTGACTCTAGGTAGGAGAAAGGTAGATGGTTGAAATGTCTAAATAAACCTATTAGGAGTTTTTAGTAAGCATGAAATAAAATGATTTAATGCCTCATCTTTATGAATGGCATAACCCCACAGCATCATATTTTAATTAGCAGCATTTTTATTTAATATCTTCTATTTTAAATTATTTGCTGTTTATTTTCTACTTATTAATTGGAAATTAGACTGTTACTAATTAATTGGAAATTAGACTAAAATAAGTATAGTATATATGAATGGCATATGAAAGGTGCTAAGTCCTATAAAAATGTTCACTTGTTTAGTTATGATTTCCCCAGACTTATTATCATGGAATTGTGTCTTACATAATATATTTTAACTTTTGGAAGTGGTATTCAGCAGAATTCCATTTGGGAGACACAATGTCAAACATGCTTACTATTGTTGTTACAATACTAAGATCTCATAATAGGTCAACTGTCTACTGGGAATTGGTGTTGAATAGGAGTAGGAATACAGAGCCTCTTCTCTCTTCATCTCCACATTTGCTTGTTTCTTTTATGTAGAAATTGCTTAAATTCTGTGAGCTGGTGTGTTTCCTGGTGAAAAAGTGTTTTTCACATCTGAAAAGGCTCATTATATTAAATGTCTGTATTGTAAAAGTGATTTTTACATGTTAAAATAAGAGGTCAAACCTTTAACACCATTCAAAAACACTGTCCAAAAATTTCTAATTGAAAACTAAATTGAAATCCCACACCTAAACAGAATATAACTAGGCTTTCTACTTGCGATTTGAACATTTAAATCAACTTAAGGGAAACCATTTTGGAAGTTTGATTTGAAATTCAATAAGCACTGCTTAATACTCAAGATATTTTTATTAGATAACATATGTTATATAAAAATTTGAGCATATTGTAAGTACTAATGCAGTTAAAATATTAACAGAGATTTAATTAATGTTTTAAAAATTGGGTCGAGATGATAATTAATGGCTTGCTTCAAAGTGAGTGAAAAAGTCCTGATTTTACAAATGGAGTAAAGTGAACCAAAACTAAAAACAAAACCTAGCACTTTTAATTATAGCTTTAATAAATTGAACTTAAAAACGAACAATCTATTAATTTTTTCTACATAAAATTCATTCTGGAGGAACCAAAACTCTCATTAAATAAGAATTAATTTTACTGTGAAAGAAATCAAGTTTCTGGTATCAAAAACTTGTGGCCAGTATATAGATCAAGCATTGGGAATTCATTAACACAATACTAACCTGGAATGGCTTGAGAGATAGGCAATACACCTAGAACATGCTATTTTCTGAAGACATTAGGGACACTTCCCTTTTTGCAACTGTTTTATTGCTTGTTTGCTTTTTTACAGTAAGTTATTTCCTTCAATAATTGAATATTTACAAAAACATAGTCTATCACTGAGATCAAAACATATTCTTTGAGTGATAACCATATGTTTCATGGCTTTTAAGGAAATAAGCTTTGGAAATAATAAAGTCAAGTTTGTAACTTTAATGAAATTATTCATGCTACTTGTTAATAGCTTTTCATGACTGCACTTGAGCCATTTACTCCTACTCTGCTTCCTACTGTGTTGAAGGAATAGGTCATTAGCCACTGACAGGCAAGAGGGTTGGAATCTAGGCGGACCTTGTTTTTCATTCCAAGTCAGCATTATGTGTTTAGAGAATTTTGGCATGATATTTAATATCTTGCTTTTTTGTTTTATTTTTTAATATCTTACTTTTAACTTGAGTGATAATATATTATAGAGTTGTTGGAAAGCTTAGAAATATTGTATGTAAAGATTTCTTGTCTCATAGCTGGCTTTCAATAAATGATAGGGATGATTTGTTTTTCCCTTAGTGGGAAGAGACATTTCTGGTGGTTTATATTTTTTTTTCGAATTTTTATTATCAAACTGATGTTTCATATCTTAGGCATTAGATACATTTCTTGTACTGTTTGTTAACTTGTCCCTCAAACCCCCTTCCCTCCTCCGCCGTTCCCTTCCCCCCTCTCCCCCCACCCAGGTGTTCAGTTCACTTACACCAAACAGTTTTGCAAGTATTGCTTTTGTAGTTGTTTGTCTTTTTTTTTTACCCTGTGTCTCTCAATTTTGGTATTCCCTTTCAATTTCCTACTTCTAATACCTTAGGCATCAATACCTAATACCTTAGGCAGCCCTGAGCTACATCCAAAACCCAAATGTGATTCTGTGGCTAGTGTAGAAACAAGGATAAGCATGTTGTTAGACAAAAAAGGGTTAATTTTTCAATGTTCAGTGTGTGTGTGTGTGTGTGTGTGTGTGTGTGTGTGTGTGTGTGTGTGACCAGCTGCTTTGACAACATGCTACTGCAGTGAATCATGGTTGTCAGCCAAACAGAGACTCCAAAGATCCTTCTACAACTGCAACATTAGGCGCTGATCTGCACAGGGTAAATGATACCCTGCTGGAACTCTGACTTCAGACTTTACGGAGTTGGAGTCTCAGGCAATCTCCCAGAGAGCATGTCCTGCCAGACTCCACCAGAAGAAAATTCTGTAACTCAATTGTCCATATGGATTGGGGGCTGCTTATTCATTTCTTGGGGTCTTTTTCCTTCACTAATCATGTACCCAAACGTTACTTTTGTAAATAGAGACAAGGGATGTTTGTCTCTCTCTTATCCTCTTCATGGTTATTTGAGACAAAGAATATGATGTGACTACCTTTTGTGGAAAATATTAAAAGACATGTTATTTTTTTACATATTGTGGTCGAATTGATTCTGATAGTGGAATATCATATCAAGCCCCAACTCAAAAACAATGTTCAGAGTTGAACTGGATGACTTGGAATTCAGAAGGATGTTTTAGGAGTGGACTGAAGATGACAATGACATGATGTTGCAGAAAACTCATGACAATATGTTGGAAATAAGCTTTACAACTTGGGGAAGGAGGAAAAGTGGGAGAAAAATGAGGGAGGGGATAACAATGTTTGACAAAAAATGTACTCTCTACCTTACATATGCAACTGTAACCCCTCTGTGCATCACCTTGACAATAAAATTAAATTTAAAAAACCCACATTTTTTGGAACAGTTACAGAAAAAGGGAAAAGGCTTCAACATGGCAGCCTTATTGACATTCATTATTTTCCAATGAAGTTATTGTACATACAAAGAGATCTGTAATGTAGAATAATAGAAGACAGGTGCCAGCTGGCAGCTGCCTGGTGCCTGGCTACTCAGGAGGCTGAGATCTGAGCATCATGGTTACCAGCCTGGACAACAAAGTCCATGTGACTCTTAATCCAAATAAGCACCCCCCAACAAATGGGGCCATGGCTAAAGGTAGAGCACAGCCCTGAGCACAGAAGCTTGGAGACAACACTCAGGTTCTCCATTCAAGCTCTAAGATTCTCTCTCTCTCTCTCTCTCTCTCTCTCTCTCTCTCTCTCTCTCTCTCTCTCTCTCTCTCTCTCTCTCTCTCTCACACACACACACACACACACACACACAATAACTGAGGTGGAATCTAATTAATACCAAAAGAAAACTGACACTGATTCCTCCAAATGACAGTTTGGAGGAATGAAATCTTAATACTTGACTGTCGCCCTAAATATGCCTTGTCGGAAATCTTCTACGTGGTGTGTCAGAGTCGAAAATTTTCAATTCATTGAGTTTTTCCCAATCTTGCTTAGAAAGAACTGAAATTTCTTGGCATTAAATATAAATGGACTGATTAACTTTTAGTTATCTTTCAAGGTTAACTATTGTATCTCATGATGTAGATTTTGATTTTAAAAACAGAAAATTATGGAAAATATAAATGACTCATAACTTTTCCACTTTCCTATTCCCCCACATAAGCTCTTACATTTGGGTATTTAAAAATAACTGTGTGTGGGGCTGGGGATATAGCCTAGTGGCAAGAGTGCCTGCCTCGGATACACGAGGCCCTAGGTTCGATTCCCCAGCACCACATATACAGAAAACGGCCAGAAGCGGCGCTGTGGCTCAAGTGGCAGAGTGCTAGCCTTGAGCGGGAAGAAGCCAGGGACAGTGCTCAGGCCCTGAGTCCAAGGCCCAGGACTGGCAAAAAAAAAAAACAAAAAAAAAAAACTGTGTGTGTACATATATGTGTGTACATATATGTGTGTATCTATGTGTTTCCATTTGCTGGTCCATTTGGGAGACCAGAAAAATATTCATCTGTCCTCTATTTCTACCAATATTGAGATTGCAGATTTGTGACACAGATTAGTATAAAAAAAAATCTTAAAAGCATTCAGACCCATTTTCCAGTTACATGAAATGGGGAAATTGTTCTGATCTTAGTTCGCCTTGTTTCATTTTCAGTTCATTGTTCAGATTCAGCTTTGGCTCAGGTGTTTTGAACTTTTTTCAATGAAAATTTTAGCTTAGTCACTTAAAATCATGCAAATTCCCTTCAGTCAAATTGATTTACCATTAAGAAACTCAGGGCTTTTGGGGGGAGAAGGTCAGATGGGGAAATACTATTCACTCTACCTGGTAGTTGGGAGAATGAGAGGAGGCTACTCATTCTGTGTTAATTGAGATGGTTTACTAGCACAAACTGAGTATGAACTGAGGTAAAAATTAACTGAGGAGTAGGGGAATGGGACCTTTTTAATTTAGGATCTGGAAACATGATGTCTTAGAGGACACTCCCAAGTTTTTAAAGGAGAAGCAGTCATTTGAAGGAAGGGTAGAAGACAAGAGTATTGTTGGCGAAAGGCCCAAGAAGTTCAAAGATCCATGGCAAGGGGAAGTTGAAGTGTTTGAGAAATTAAGCGTACACCAGTGATGCTCTAGTATAGAGATGGACAGGAAGAAGTTGGAAATACATGAAGCAATAAACCCAAGCAAGACTTAATAACCATAGTGGGAAGAGTTTATATTTCAATTTCAGTGTGATAGACAGACATGTCAGTGTTTAATTCTATGAACCCTTCATTTTTGTGTTTTGTGACTACTACTTTAATTTTTTTTATAAAGAATGGATTAAAGAGAGAAAACACAAATGTGGCAAAGGCTATGGAAGAAATCTAATGGAAAGATGGCAATTTTTTTGGACAGTGTGGTATCAGTGGACTGAGGCCTATTTTGCACTGGAATTGATAAGACTTGCCATTAGAGTGAACACTTGATAGAAATAAACATAAGGAGAAGCAGCAACAGGAATACTTACAAAACAATATGTTACATACCAACTGTACATCTGAGGGGGAGGGAATTGGGGAAGGGGGAAGGGGAGAAAAATGAGGGAGCAGGTAACAAGTTTAGTAAGAAATGATACATGCTGCCTTACATATGCAACTGTAACCCCTCTGTATATCACTTTGACAAAAAGTAAAGCAATTTTTTAAAAAAGAAGGAGAAGCAAGGACAATACCTGAGTGTGTAATGGAAAAATGGTTTAAATAATTGTTAGTATTTCTTTAGAAGTAATGTGACTCTCCAACCACAAGAGTTCCAGTTTTTGCACATTAAACTTGGACTATAGCAGCTTAGTACTAGGGTGTGGAGCTGTGGGCGAGGGATGTATGTTTATAAGTCATTTGAGCCGAAATGTAATGTAAAGTTTGAGAACTAATGTGGATTATATAAAAGAAGGAAAAGATTGGGGACAGAAAAGCAAAGAAAATAACTGGGGAGGGACAAACTGGCTCACAAAATGCAGCTGCTTTCTATCCTCTCATCTCACAGTGCCCTGTAGGGAGGTGCTCTGGAAATTAATCCTGGGTTAATTTGGCGGGGAAGGGAGGGGACAGTGGAGACATATATGAAAGCCTTAAATAGAAGCAGCTGCAGTCTCTTCTGGGTAGTAACTTGATGACTATTTGTTTAGCTTCAGTGGAATAATTTTGTTGAGTGGATAAAACAGTTTAAAAATATTCTGATGCTGAATTGTGTAACTTTCACATTTTACTAATTTAAAAAAATGTAGCTGCCTGCATAGACTCACAGAGGGCATTTTCAAGGAAAATTAGGAGTGTTTGGGGGTATAGAAAAATTGCTTCCATTTGAGTTATTCTAATGAGAACATACTAGTTTTAAAGTGCAAATGCGCTATGCATCTGTTAATGAAGAATGATTGTTCTATGTGTTTTATGCATTGTTATCCAAGATAGTTAGAATTATATGGATAGTTTAGGCGTATTATGTCCTTGGTGTTTTAGTGGGGTTTTTTTTTTTTTTTTTGGTTGGTATTTACTGAAAAGCAATAATTTAATGAGCCAGTAAGGGCTTTAAGATGATTATTTTATGAAGGAAGAAACTTAATTCTCCTTATTTAGCCACTGAGCCTGGAGACCTTTTGTTTGGGTTTGGTTTCTTTCATTCCTTTCTTCTAAGGCATAAAAGAGATGAAAATCTAAAGCATCCCTATTAGGGTCTGTACTGAAGTTACTAAGTTAGAAAACAAGTTTGGCAAGTTTTAAAGAAAAGACCTGTTAAGTAAAAGACAAATATTTTCTTTAGTCCTGGGTGGAAAAGGGAAAGTTTCATGTGACACATCAGTGTTCCATCACTTCTGACCTGAAGTCCCTTCCTTTCAGAGAATGGGGAGACAAGAAAGGAAGAAATTTCAAATAAGAATTTGTATCAGCAAAGTATACAGGCAATTATGTTACTTCATCCAGCACCCCAACATGTTTGCGTATACAATATAAACTCCAACAAGTTTTGAACATATCTTTGTCTAGGATGGAACAGTGAAAGATAATAGCATGAACAGGTTAAATTAGGTAAAGCAGAAAGTACATTGCTATTGAGGGCCTCGAGTGTATATAGCAGAGCAGCAATTGACTTTCTATCTTCTCAACAAAAACCTCACACATAGGTGGTGCCTGGAAGTCTTTATTTGCCTCCTGGTGTCACATTGGACACATTGGACTTAAGCAAGTCTTTGAGGATGAATGCTAGAGCACAGAAGGGTTCAAGAGTGATTCTTGTGCCAGGGAACTCAGTTTGAAAAGGGAGAGTAAAAATATTCAATAAGAGAGCTCCCAAAATACCTGTTAACTAGGAGGGATGATTGTACTTATTGTACCTTAAAGCCAGCTCCACAAAATTTGCTCCCAAGGAACTGAGAGAAGAATAGTTTATCAAAGTTTCAGTGGAATACACTGGGATAGAATAGATTGGGATCCAATGTTTTAAGGTCATAAACTTACTAAAACAATTGCTATATATTGGCTCAAGAAAGAGCATCAATCATCTCAGCCCCCCACGCCCCACTTTTTTAGGAAAGAATGTTAGGTCCTCTCCCTGAGGGCTCCATGTAGATGCCCCCACCTCATTAAGTCTCCACCCAGTTACCTGGGTAACCTGCAGACCTGGAGGCAGTTACCTCCCCTTTCCCTGAAGTCACATCCTAATCCACCTGGCCACACCCCTTGCCCCTGCCCTAGATATAAGGCAGGGCTGGGTGGGGGTCGCTCTCTCTCTCCCTTCTCTTGGGCCATGGATCATCTTGGCCACAGGCCAGCAGTTTGGTAATAAACTTTCTCTCCTGCCTGAATACCGCGTGGCGTTCTCCTTTACCGGCTACCTACTTTAAAAACCTAACAAAGAGAAGTGGAAAAGAACAAGGGAAGAAAGAAGGCATATTGACATGATTTTACAACATTGAGAGAAAAAGGTCTGGGAATGAAGTCAATACTGGAAATGGAAGTGGGATTGGAATCTAATACCTGTGTTTGGGTAAAAAGGCTTCACTGATACTTGGAGTCAGGGTGAGATGAAATAAACCTTGCTGGAGGAAAGAAGGATATAAAAACTTGCAGTATAGAAAACAGAAAAAAAAATTAGTCCTATTTGCCCCTGCTAACATAGTCTGCCATATTGATGGAAGTCACAACACATCTACCATTAAGGGCTTATATTATAATTATTTAATACTATTATGGTTTTGGCACCAACAAATTGGAATGGATATTCCAAAGCCTTAGAACAGATCCTGGAGGATATGTGTTGCTCCAATAGAAAACTCTTCTTTTTTAGTTAGTGCAAAGGTTTTGGTATGGTGGTTAGTGTTCACAGCGTCAAGGAGCTTGGCTCAGCAACTTCCAACCATGTAGTTCAGAAGAAGTGAATAAGTAAAATGAGGATAGATATATCAAAACTTGTCAGGTAAGTATGAGATATGAGAAATTCATATAATTCCCATTATTTTCTCTTTCTTGAATGTGTTCATCAATGGCCTGGTACACACACACATACACACACACACACACACACAGAGACAAATAAATGTTTGTGTGTGTTGTTCCTTGGTTTCTGTGTATGATTTGACCTCAGGGCCTGGGCACTCTCCCTCAGCTTTTGTGCTCAAGGCTAGTGGTCTATCACTTGGGACACAGCTCCACTTCTGGCCTTTTGGTGGTTAATTGGAGATAAAAATCATGTGTACTTTTTTGCCCAGATTGGCTTTGAACTGAGATTCTCAGATATCAGCCTTCTGAGTAGGCAGGATTACAGGCTTGAGCAAATGGTGTCCAGCAACAACTTTTATGTCTAAGTTCAGACAATGCATCTCAGCACACATTCTTCATCATTAACCATGCATTTATTTTAGTAAACATTAATTTTGATAGTAGAAAACATTTCAGAACTACTCATTTGGACCTTTTTCTATACCTCAGATTTATAATAAAAATTGAATTATTATAAAATGGCTTTTATTGACTTGAATCAAGATCCTATTTATGCACTGAAACAAAATTTTAACATACACATTTGTCTGGCATCCTTGGGACCATTAGACATGAGTATTGGGAGGATGATCATTTAGCTCATTCTTTACAAGCATGTTTTTCAAAAAGCAATCAAAATGGCAAATAGTCTTTGCAGACCATGAATTGCAAAAATGAGTAAAAGAAAGTGTGTGTTTTTTCTTTTGCCAATTTTGCAAAAGAAAAAATCAATTTTCGAGAATTCAAGTAGTATTCCTTGGCTCTTCAACTGACCTTATTTGTGGTTCTGGACTGCATGTCTCAGTGGGATAGATACCT
This sequence comes from Perognathus longimembris pacificus, assembly GCF_023159225.1. Classification (NCBI taxonomy): domain Eukaryota; kingdom Metazoa; phylum Chordata; class Mammalia; order Rodentia; family Heteromyidae; genus Perognathus; species Perognathus longimembris. Next base: position 129,683,756 of record NC_063162.1, on the reverse strand, counting down.
ACTCCCTACCAACCCAAACAGAGCATGCATATTAAAATTTCTTTCAAGCATCAAAATGAAATTTGCTCTTACCCCTTTATAACCCTTTGATAATCTTTGGTGATCAAGCACCACATTTTCAAGCAGGGAGATCCCAGTAATAGATTTAGTCCAATGGGATAGCGTAATGGTTCCTTGGTTATAGAAGAAAATAAACTATATGGTAATTTGGAGAATCTTCTTTCTTGGAACATTATAGGAGGAATTTAGCTCATCTGATTTTCCCAAGAGCTAGAAGGAAGATTGAAAACTAAACACAAGAATGATTAGCCAAGGAATCACAATTTACCAATTTGCATTGTCAGACAGGTGATGAGTAAGCTAATTAGATAACTTTTTTTTTTTAAATCTTGGGGCTCGAACTCAGGGCCTGGGCACTATCCTTGAGCTCTTTCATTCATAGCTAGCAATCTACCACTTTGAACCACAAGGCTACTTTTGGTTTTCTGGTAGTTAATTGGAGATTCGAGTATCATAGGCTTTCCAGCCCAGGCTGGCTTCACACTGCAGTCCTCACATCTCAGCCTTCTGAGTAGCTAGGATTACAGATATGAACAACCAAGCCTTGAACCGTTATTGAATGATCTGACCTCAAAACAACCTCTGTTGCTGGTCCTCAGCCTTCCTGACATCTCATCTACTCTTCCTTTCTGAATCTTTCTTCTTTCTTTACTTCAATTCCCTCTCCTCCCCTCTTGAGCCTTACCTTCTCAGTATCTTTTCCTCTCCTCTCTTTACTCCCCCAACTACCTTTCTGCCTGTCATACTTTGCTTCATGCTTCCTTTCTCCTACTTCCAATGCTTCAGTACAATGTTGAACATTTGGGAGAGTTTTTGTGGAGATAGAATATCAGCATGCCTAAGGAAGGCTTTATGATGTAGGCACTGTAAATGACTGAATATGTTAAAATATTCAGCTTTTCTATAATTAAGATTCCTAGAAAAACATACCAAAGGGTAAGGATTAAGCTAAATGAACTTCAGTTTTGCTCACTAATTAAACTCAGTGAATACTCTTAATTTGTTTTATCATTTTTACATTAAGAAAACTCAAAAGGAGGATAATTACAGTAGAAACCTAATTAGATGCTAACAGACCATCCTTTTTCTGTCCTGATGCATTAATGATTTCTTTTGTGTTATAATTGTCGTATTCATCAGGGCATGTTAAGTGTTTCTTTTACAATAAGCATTGGAGAAGGAGGCATAGTGAAAATTGGGAAATGTAGCACTTTAAGATGAGCCAGCTATGTGCAATGAATTTGATATAACTAATTGAATTCATTGAAATTTTGCTATCTACATTACAAAAATTTCTAAAACATTTGGAACTACTGTTAGTTTTACCAGGAAACATGCCTTTTGAAATTCAAACATTTCCCTCAGTCTGTTGAATTGAGAATCTCATGAGCACTTACATTAAGTTATTGCTGGTTACTAATGCACTAATTATTTTGTGATTACTGTCAAGTCATAAAAATGAAATGATAATATTGTCACTTTGCCCAGTAAATGAAAGAATGTCAGGTGAAATTCATAATTACATATAGAATTGACTCTGACTTAACAAAGGAAACTTCATAAAGTCAAAGTATACCATGAAGAAATGCTAAATGTATAAAAATATTATAGGCTCACATATAAATATGAATGCTTTATACAATTGTATATTCTAATTACAGACATCTTCAAACTTGGAAAGGGAAAGAAGAAAGAGAAAAAAATTTAACACTGAAATTTCCTAGATACATCCATAGAAAACACAAATATTTGGTTTATGTTACACAGAGATCATTTCTAACTTCCTCTCAGAAAAAGGAAGTTGGCTTTGAACAATTTTTAACTAAAAAAAGAAATACATATTAGTGTTATATATGTTTTTGAAATCCTTACAAATTGAGAGGTGATCTGACTTTCTAAAATATTAAACTATTACTATGAGTAGACTTAAAGGACACTCCTCAGATTAGACCAGCAGTTAGTATTTAGATTTTAGAAAATGATGTCAAAACATGAATATTATTCCTCTAAAATTACTGACTCAAACATTATTTTAAAAATATGTTTGCAAACTATCAAGGATAGAATTTTAAATATTTGGGATAATATCTGAACATTGTAGCTAAAATATTACAATTGATGAAGTAATCAAAGGGACGAGAAAAGCCTTTTCTTATCATATAACCTCAGGATGTAGTGCTGTTATACAATTGTAGGTTTCCTGGCTTAAAACAAAGGCAGATTCAAATCTGAGTTTTTTCTTTCCAGCTCACAAGCTATTTCCCTCTCTATACAGATTTGAAGTGTTTCAAATCCAAAAAAGCTGAAAATAGAATTCCCTTCAAATGCTTTTTAAGAGATTTTCCCCAAAATATTAGGTCACTAATAGTGTTATTTCCAGAGGCTGCTAATTGTAGAACTATGCAGACCATAGATGAGTAAACACACACAAATTTTATAGTAAATCTGCATGTAAATATACATATATATTACAATATTTTGCTAAAGTACAGAGTTTTCTAGATTTGCATTATAGGGTACTTCCTATGAAGTAGTGCTCCATTCTATTGTTTTGGTTCTCTAGATCTTATGCCTAAAGTAGATTTGAAGATCTGTTCCTTTGTAAGAAAGAGAGCAATAGTTAGGGAGGTAGAGAGCTGTAGTTTGTAGCAAATACATTATGATAGACAAAAATAGCAAACCAGCAAAAGAAAGCAGCCTGAGCATGAGAACACAGAAAAATAGGTTATAAATGCCCTTAGTAAAAAGGCTGACAACTTGTTTACCTTCATATCAACATTACACAAATTATTCTGTTTACATCCACTCTTAAAAACTGAAGCACATTTATGTACAAACAAACAAACACAAAGGAGCCAAACTAATATCCATGAGTTTACACAGGCAACAGCAGAGTGAGTACTACAGCTCTAAGTCTAACAATACATGTCTCTATGGGTTAGACTGGCTTAGACTTGCATCTTACAGGTTTCAGTATCCAAGGAGGTTCAACACTGTGTGTGCATGTTGGAATGTGTGTGTGTGTGTGTGTGTGTGTGTGTGTGTGTGTTGGAATGTGTGTTGCAATGTGTAGTTGAAGAGTGATCATAGAGAGAACTGATGATTCAGCTGACACATTAAACAAGTTGTAACATGATAACAGTTTGAGAATTTAGTCTCAACAGGTCCTTGGGAAGTAAGAAGTGCAAGCTGTAACATAGGGAGCAATATCCTCTAGCTTGGGAATAGTGATCTTAAGAGTAGTATTGAGGCTCAGCCAAGAAGATGGGATCTGAGGAAGGGTTTCCGATTTAATTCAGGATTCTAAATGGCACTATCAGGTTGGAAAAGCAGAAGCAGAAGCTAACAAATATTGTTTATTCAATACTGGAGGGCTGATAGGGATAGGTTACAATTTGTATGTCAGGAGTATTCTAGAGAGCCCTGGTGGCAAGTAGGTGTGTTCTTCCTGTTATATCATCTGTACCATGAGGGTTGTGTCAGGACTAGCACACAAAAGAAGGACTTCAGAAACCTAGCAAGTGACTGCTAAGGAGGACAAGGACACATCTTTATCTCTGATAAGACAGACATGAGAAATCCATCCATCCCTACCTCTCTCCTTCACCCCTTTCTGCCTCCCTCCCACTTTTCCTCCTTCCTTTCTTTCTTTTTCCTTCTCCCTCCCTCCTTCCCTCCCTCCCTTCCTCCTTCTCTTTTGTCTTTCATGTTTCTTCCCTTTCTTCCCTCTCTCTTTCTTCATATTGCCATTTCTAGCCATTTTCTTAACTTTCTATAGGTTTCAAGCCATTCACATGACTATGGACATGAGAAGCAGGCCAATATTCAGGGTCAAGTTCAATTTCTTTTTTCCTCATGCATCTCTATATCTTTGTTGTTTACAGCTGCTTAGCTGCCTCGTCCTTTTGAAATGACTCTCATAGCCTGTCCAGTGGAATATTAGGTCTATTCCAGATTAGGAAGTATTTCTCCTTTGATTTCTCAATATGAGTGTACACACAAACATATACTACTTGGGCAAATATATTTAGGAAGTTCCTGCTTATTTATACAGAGTAAAAGTAATTTCTTTTATACAGGAGTTCTTAGAACCTTTAGTAGGTTGAAGCGTTTGCTTACGTTCTGGGAAGCAAATACAGTAGTATTTGTTTTTAGAGGCAGTTTCCCTTAGAATGTTTAAAGTGTTAGTGATCAGTAGAAGTTTCTTGGTTAAATATGTCTAAATAATTGTATTCCCACTGGCCTGCTGTTCTCTGCTACATCCGCCCTACAGCCATGAGAATATTTCCTAACAGTGACACAGCCATGCATTTCCTGGAACTTTGCTAGAGCCATAGAACCTTGCAATGCATTTTCACCCTGAGATTTACTAACTACATGACTTGTCTTTTGCCTCTTGCAGAAGACAGATTTTTGAGGACTAACTTATTACTATTTTTATAGTGCTTAAAATAGTTTACAGCATATAGTAAGCATGGTTACAGCATTTGCTAATTTTTTTTAAGTGCCAGAATGCCTCTTAAGGGAAAGGATTGTATGAAAGCTGAAACCTCTAGGGTCTACGCTGAAAGTAGACTATAGCATGAAAAAGATAGCTATGTTGTCTGCATGAGAAGTTTCCAGGAATTTGGTGTAAGTAGTGAGTGAGATCAGTTAAGGAGGGGCAGGTAACATGGCAGCTATGGAAGGCAACTGAAAAGGAATAAGTGGGACGACAGAAAACACAGAGTTTTGATATTTGTTTTCAGTTTTAAGTGGTGCTGCTGTATAAATTCTTTCAGATGTTTTGCAGTACTAGTTAAAGAACAACTATGTTCATGGAGTAGTGCTAGCTATATTTGGGGGAAAAATCTTTTCCTAAAGCATGTCACCCTTCAGAAAGAAGGTTAGCATACCAAGATTGGCTAGAAATTATCTAGAAATGGACTCAGTAATCCAGACGTATTTTGTCCATTATTCTCCAATCTATAGTCCATAGAAGAAATACAAGCAGAAAACATTTTTACCCACTGCTTTCAGGAAATAGGCTCAGCCTATTCTATTTAAGTCTCAAAGGGCAGTGTGACCCATGCTAAATTTAAGCCACTCACACAGAAAACTCACAGCCACTTTAGACACAGGTATACAGATAAGAAAACTGAGGCCGAGGGAGGGAAGGCAGCGAGCTCTTGACCACACCACTGAAGTAGCAAGTAAAAGAAGTGAACATTCAAATTCAAACTTCTACTGGTGTTGCTTGGATTCTTCCCTTTGTTCATATAAAAATGCTTCAAAGTGGTTGTCATTAGCTCTAGCTAAAAGACAAAGATTTTCTTCTTTTCTAATTTGAAATCAAATACTCCTAAAATTAGAGTGTACAGAGATTTCTCCAGGACTCTATTTCTTGTTTTTGAGTCTTTCTTTTTCTTTTTTGTTTTAAGAACAAGAATTCACCTTCCTGAGTCAGCCTCACTACCTGAGCCTGGACAGAGAAGGCTCAAATCATCCCAGCATTCAGGGTAGTCCTTGCTGTATCAAATTTTTCACTTTATTTTTGCTGTCCAAATCCATTACCACTGAGCTCTGTCTGTCTGCCAGGGCACCTGCCTACTACCATTTGCTGGGCCTCTTTGACACTGCCATCTGTCTTCCTGCCGAGATTTCCACCTAGGGCTTGCCAATGCATTCCCCTCATACTTGGTTCCGCTTGGCTGCCTGAATTTACATTGCCTTTTGATGAGTGTTTGCTCAAGTTCCAGTCACACTCTAATTGATTGGTCTAGTTTGTAGGTTCTGGCTATCCATGCCTGCTCCCATAACTGACTGAGGCAAGTTTGAGAAAGCTTGCTTGTGTTACAAATGTGGACAATTCATGATGGATGGTTGGGAATTGAAATAATGGTGGTAGAGAGGGACAAAAGGAAAAAAAATATTTTATAAATAAATTTGTAAGTATATATACATACATATATGCATTTAGAAAGGAAAGAGAAAAAGGATAAGCTGAAAGAATCCAAGTTTTTGACTATTACAGTCTCAGTTTTTATGTCTGATCTGGGGAATAGCTGTTACGATGCCAGATATTAAGTTGACATGTGGTCAACTTTTCAGCCCTGGGCTGCCTGTTGTGACTTTAATTTTCAGGTTACCTTTCCTCCAAGTCAGAATCAGTTCATCCTCACAATTGTCACACTTTGAGGGATACTTCTCTGTGACCCAGTGCTAAGGTAATGTGGACTCATAAAACATAACCAACTGAAAACTCACACCAAAAATACATAACTTAATTCCTGCTAGTCATTTTAGAACACACACACACACACACACACACACACACACACACACACACACAGGATGCACATTTTCTAAGTCAACTCACTAACAATCTTCTTTTCTAGTCAGTTATTGTAGGTAATATTAATGATAAAGCTACAAAATGAGTTCAAATAATGGAAATAATTATGAGTTATAAAAACTATATGAATTATCTGTGGACAGTTTTTTATCTCCAACATATCACTTTTTTATTACTATGAAAAGAACTCATTTAATGTTACTTTCTAAGACAGAAAACTGTTCATACAAAGATAAAACATACTGGTAATTATTAGTAATGACATTTTCTTTTCCATATAAAAAAGTACAGCATCAAAGCTAAAGGAGATCAAGGATATTAGTTCTTTTCTTATTCATCAGCCAATCTCATGCATCCATATTATGGCCTATGAAATGGAAATCCTCTACCTTTCAAATTCACCATATGTAGTTATGGCCAATGCACACCCACACAATGTAGAAATAAAAAACTTGCACATACATGCAAAAATATGAATAGAATGTTCTCTCTCTCTCTGTCTCTCACACACACACACACTTGGAAATAGAAAAGTTAAGTTTCAATGACAAAACTCTTGTAAAAGCTAATCCCCAAATTATAACTGATGTTATTTCATAAAACGGATTAGTTTTCACATGGTAGGATGAAGTTTATTTCTGCGTTCGGCTATGCTACTGGAAAACATTTTAAAAATTAAACTTTTTACCTAGTGTAAATAGATAAAGCAATATTTTACTTAGTACAGTTTCATAATGATCTGAAAGTTTTAAAACACGGCAAGGGTATTAAAGAGACAGGAAATAAAAATATATGTCTAATTTCATAGTCACTTTTTGTTTATCTTTCTTTAGCAATATTGTGGCAAGAGAAACTATGGTATAATGGAATATTTCCTATGGATTCTTTCTAAAGGTAGGACTTGGTAGCTGTTTGTAAATAGATCTATATACTTTCTCTTCCTTTCTTTTATATTTCAATTCAAAAAATTGTAACAAGTCTTTCTACAGAAGAAAAGATTTCTTAAATTTTCTATGTTTTGATTTCTGAAGACAGTGTCCTTAATGAAGCTATAGATGATTTGAGAGTCAAAATCATTCTTTCACTTTTGGTTCTCTTTGGGGACAGTTATGAGTTTTCAGGAACAATTCAAAAGGTCTTTAATTGAATAGAACTGGATAGTTTGTACCCCTCCCTCTGGTATAACGAGTCCAAATTTCTGAACTTGAGAGAAGTGTTGCCCAGTTGCAAAGAATTTATCTTGATTGATTTAAAACCATTCATGGTACAACCACACGTCTTGCATACAAAAATAATTGACACATATAAGGGTATGTGAAAGTGTTCTACCACATGAATCCAATGAGTTAATCTGTTGTAAAACTCCTGGGAGAGGTTTTCTTGATCTTAAAAGATACTCATGGGAGGCAACCATTTCTTCTTCTTCCAGAATGGTGTTGATTGAATGAAGTGAGTGGCTGAATTTGTCAGTCATTTGTGACTATAAGAAGAGGTAGGAAAGGACACTGTGATTACATATGTATATTAGATATTAGATATTAGAGAAAGGAGAGAAAATAACTGACCAACATTATTACTGAGTGGGTGAATTGCTACTTCTATACTTACAATTATTTACTATTTTTTATGTAGAATATTATATTCACTTAGGGTTGTGGCACTTTGAGGAGAATTTTCTAGGTTACCCAGTTTGTCCAACTTTAGCAAATAATAATGTAGGATATGCAAGTAACTTCTAAATAGATATGGTATAATTTATTTTTTAGTATTTGTGTTTCCAATGTGATGTTTTCTCCATGCAGTATTGAAGACATGCTGTATCTAAAAATAACTATTTCTTTAGAATTTAAAATTAATTGGACATTTTCCATTTTATCTGGCAGTGCTAAACTTGCAATAGAGTGAAGTCTATTTAATTCAGCAGTGGAAGAATTTTCTGAAGTTTTATTGGACATACTCTTTCAGTTGTGAAAAGTGAAGCATTCTTGCCAGTCACAGCTTCAGTAAGTTCATTTGTGATCATTTTTGGCACTCAAGGAGAAATAAATAATGTCTAGAATGTCTTTCTCCTTCAAACCTGTCACTAAATCCCTATCACATTTCAATTTTTGTTATAATGTACATCAACAATGGAAGAGTAAATCACATCCCAGTTAGAAACTATGATTGTAGAAACTTCACTTACTATGTATGTGCTCAAGGTAATCTCAGCTGTACCTCACCAGATTATACTTCAAGTAGTTACTCCATTAGATACAAATATTTTGTTAAAGAACCTCTTAGTTCTCTTCCTATAATTAAAAGAAATGCTTTCCTTTAAGGGTATTTATAAGGTTCTTATGCTAAGAAGCAACAGAAAGTCATTGCTGAATCCAGACATCTATGCTGCTCCTTCTGTCTCCATCTTGAGCAGTCAGTGGAAAAAGACAACGCACAAATAAATGACTTTCAGAGTGAAGAACTTGGATTATCTTGGTGCATAGCTGAGCTTACTCTGCAATTGCCACCAGAGATGGCTTGTAAATGTATATCCTATTACTTGACATGTTACTTTCATTAAATAAACCAAAGTATTTTTTCTTTTTCTTGGTAGACAGGGTGGTTGAGTATGAAAATCTGAAACATATTCTCAAATAACAGATTCTCCATTTGTTTGTTTGTTTGTTCATTATCTGCTCCAACCTAGAACATTGTGGCTACCAGACAAGCAATCTACCACTGACCTCCAATTTAGTTCTCAACTGATACTTAGTGAAGCACACATTGCCTTACAAGGAGCTCCTGCCTTAAGGGTGATTAAAAAGCTCTAGTCTTTCTAATATGCTTTTTCACATTCAAATAGTTATGTCCAAAATTTTGCCTTTTGTGCGCACACAAAAAAGTAGCTCATACCAAGAAAAATAGAAAGTCTACAGAATGACAGCTGTGAGGTCAAGTCATATGATCCTGGAGAAGTATTGGAAAGGGGGGGGAGGGGAAATTGGGAGAGGGCCAGATGCCCTCAAGTATCCCAAAAGTATCTCTTGGGAGAAAGGCTTGCTCAGGCTGTGGAGAAGTGCAAGTTATGGGAAAGTATAGTCAACTTGAAACCATCAAAACTGCCTGATACTGAAAATGCTTACTCTACTGAAATACTGATTCAAAGACTCTCATGGCCATTTATGAGGAATATTAGCAATACTTAACAGATTTTTTTTTTCCTTCTTCTTCTCTGGTAAAGTAGGGACAGTAACCCCAGTTTATCAACTGATAGATGAGGTATTTGATCCGATCAAACCTGAAGAGACTGTTTTGCTTTGTTTCAGGGATCTATAAAGCCATCACTGCAGTAGATTTTCAACTTCGTGGCACCCTAGAATTCCCTTGGGAGCTTTAAGACATCATTATGCTGAAGCCACAACTTGTGGATATTCTGATTTAAGTGCCAGGAGAGTAGCACTTAAGTAGCAGAGCATTAGGCATTTCTGGAAGCTTGTGAGAAGTGGTTCGAACACAAAGTAATTTTGCAAACCAATGAAGGGGTGCCTTGACGAAAACGTAATCAACTGTCTTCTAGAGATGGAAGAAGGTCTCTGTTTTGAGACATGGAAATGCTTAATGCTTGTTTTTCCATTTTGATGGGAGTCAGGCTTCCCACCCTGAAGGGATTTTGTATCTCTCAGTGGTATGGCACTAACTGCATACAGACCGAAGTTGTGTCAATAGTTTACTTAAAATATGCATACACACTAACAAATTGAGCACAAACTGATAAGGGATAAAGAACATTCTTTCTCTTCTCCACAATGTCAGAAGCTTCTTTGTTAGAAAACTTGTGGCTCTCTGATGGAAGACTGGACATTTTCCTTGGAATTACGTATGAATGCCTATATCTTTTGTGCTCTGCTGGGCTTGTTATTTTATATACTGCCTACAGATTTGCTTACCAAGAATGTCCCTAGTCTAGATGTATAGAAAAGGAATGGGCACAACTGTAAACCTAGCCAAGAAATAAAGAGGATTATTGTGGTTCAAGGACAGCCCAAGCAAAAAAGTTTGCAGGATCTATCTCAACAAATAAGCCATGTGTGCAGTGCGTGCGTGCGTGCGTGTGTGTGTGTGTATCTCTGTGTGTATGTTGTGGTGAAGTTCTGTAATTCTAGCTATGTAGGAGTATAAAGTAGGAAGATCATGATCACAAATGGCTCTGGACAAAATTCTTCCTGAGATCTTATGTGAAAACCAACTAAAACAAAAAGGACCAAAAGCATGGCTCAAGTGGAACATGTCAAGTTCAAGGCCTTCGATTCAAAACCAAGTACCAGGAAAAACAGAAAACAAAAACAGTCTAACTCTAGATACCCAGACATCCATGTTGTCTCCTGGTCTTGACTTTAGTTCAACTTAGATGATACTGCTAATCCTGCAGAAGCTGACTCTAGACAGAAGTAAAATATTCTTTTTTTCCCTTAAGAAAATGTTAGGCATGGGGCTGGGGATATAGCCTAGTGGCAAGAGCGCTTGCCTCGTTTACATGAAGCCCTGGGTTCGATTCCCCAGCACCACATATACAGAAGTGGCGCTGTGACTCAAGTGGCAGAGTGCTAGCCTTGAGCAAAAAGAAGCCAGGGACAGGGCTCAGGCCCTGAGTCCAAGGCCCAGGACTGGCAAAAAAAAAATAAAATAAAAAAAAACAAAAAAAAAAAGAAAGAAAAAAAGAAAATGTTAGGCATTCAATGATTAGTTTTATTCCTCAAATATAAATTTCAGGTAACTCATTCTGTTGGTAATATCTTATTTACCATCCAATATGCACAAAATGAACCATAGAAATGTACAGCAGTATGAAGCATAAAGCATCAAAATATTGTGTACGACAGAGGATTCGGTGATTTTTATTCTTATGTATAAAATTTCTTCTTAAAAGATAAATATGTTTGAAAGGACCATTCTCTTGTAGCTGGTGGGGATGCCTTATGAATTTTTAGTTTCATAAAAATGTGACTTTCCAAAATACTCGCTACTATGTAGACATGTCAAGATAAACCACCAGTTAAAGCTCAAAAATAATCCTTTTTGGGAAATTCTGGAAACTTTGGATGACTTGTGAGAGTTAAAGATATGCTCTGTGTTCTTATTCGGAGTGCTAGCTTAGACAGTTCACACAGATAGCATTGATGGACAATGGGAAGGGGGGGTCAAGGAACAGGACAGATTTTTTTTTCCCCTCCCTTTTTGAATCAAGAAAGGAAACAAATCAGCAAGAAGGACCATAGGCCACCCTGTTAATGACAAATCACAGGAGGTGGCTCTGTAAAGGTTGTGAAAACCAGTTTCTCAATGCAGGAATTGGGTTGGGCCTCTCCTTCACCCCTCCCTTCTCAAACACAAATATTTTCATATCATAAAAGCCTGTTTCCCCATGCTTATAACTCAGTCTCCATTTCTCTGGGACACCACCATTTTCAAGGGGCTGGCTGCGGGGGGAATCTCAGGAGTGGATACGTTTTCTCTCCTTTGGAGAGTCGTTTGGAGAGGTGAGGACAGGGAGGGTCCCTCTGGGGGCTCCCTAGGGGTGAGCTGGACAAGAAACACCCACTAGGACCCAACCCAGGCAGCCAGCGGCTGAGCATGCGCTGAGAGCTTGTGCAGCTGGCTCTGACCGCCGCCAGCGGCTGCCTTGTCCGGACTTGGCGAGGACTTGGGAGGGACAGCGGTGCTGGGAGGTGGCTTAGCTGAGACTTTCCAGCAACTGCTGCCCAGGACTCCCCCCCCCCCCTTCTTCTTTTTTCCCCAGGGGGCAGCGACGGCGGCGGCGTGGGGAGAGGAAGAGAAGGAAGCGTCTGCTGCTGGAGCCAATGCCTTGTTTCGTCCCTCCGGGGGGAGGAAGGGCTCTGCCCGGATGAGTCTCCGCCGTGCGTCCCCAAGTGTCGCCTGGCGAGAGTGGCGCACGGAGCCCGGCGCAGACGGTGAGTGGCCGCTCGTCTCCGCGTCTTCCCTCCACTCTGTCCCGTGCGTCTGCGGGCGGCTGGCCGGGGCGCTGGGTGCCAGGCAACTTCAACTCCCGCGCCATGCCGGGGGGCGGGTGGGGGGGGGGGCGCAGACCTGGCCCTGGACGGTGGCGGGGCGGGTGACCGCCCGGGCTTTGTGCTCCGCGGGCGGCTGGGGCGCCGGGGGAGGAGGGATGAGTGACGAACCCTGCGTCTGCACAGCTGCTCGGGTCCCGGTGCCCGACGCCCCCTCCCCGCCCCCGGGTAATCCATTATTCTGGGACGGAAAACGCCGTTTCTCACGTTCTCCCTTGGAAACCCTAGTCGCGGGGCGGCATCCAGCTCCGAGCTGAGCCTGTGCGGGTCGCGCGCGTGCACTCCCCGAGGCTGCGGGACGGGGACGGGGCTGACTTTGGAAAGGGGTCTGGGGGGAGGGTGGGTAGTGCCAGGAACTGTCCCGTGGAGAAGGGCCCGCGGGTGGCACGGGCGGGGTCTCTGGGGGCGCAGAGTGGTTCCTGTCCTTTAGGACAGTTGCCAGCGGGGCTGGCCCCGAGGAGGGGCGTGCGTGAAGGGAGGTTTGCAGAGGGTCCCCTGGAGAACCACAGTGGAGGTGCGTCCTCGCCCATCCCGTGAGGCAGTCCTTTCTCTTCCCAGCAGGTGTTATCCGAAGCCAGTGTGGTACTTAGGGGAGTTCAGTTGCGATTGTGACTTTGAACAAAATGACTTTTGATCGAGCGATGGCTCCAATGAACTAGGCTGGGGGACGACTGTCTGTCTTCTACTATTCTTTGCCCTCCCCCCCCGCCCCAGGTGGGGGCTGGAGGAGGAGGCGGTGGCGCCTGCAATGCTAAGTATGGTTTTTCCTGCACCTCTCCCCACCACCCCCCTGCAGATCCAGGCTGCTTTGCCCCTGGGATTAGGATGTGCTGAAAGGATGGGGCTTCACCCTCCTGAGGCTCACAATGGCCAGAGAAGATTCCGTGAAGTGCCTGCGCTGCTTGCTCTATGCCCTCAATCTGCTCTTTTGGGTAAGTCGAAAAGTTCTGCCGCCTCAACAGGTGGGAACAGCTGGACCGGGGGTTTCTTGTGGCCACTAGATAATGTTCCAGAGTGAACGGCTCAGCATTAATTACTTACATGGGATCTCACCCTCTATTTTTTTTTCTTCCAGAGGAGTAATGTCTGACCGTCTTAAAATGCCTTTGATATAGCTCAAATTCCATTGGTAATTAGAAAAAAAATTCCTCTCCTGGATACTAACTAGCTAGTCAGTAAAATTAGACATGAAGTTAATCTGGGGATATAAATAAGTGCACGTGCTTGTGCTGGTAGATAAGAAAATTATGACATGCTACTAAGGGCACCGCTTGTTTGCAGGGATTTTAGATAACTCTGCAAGCCAAGCATTTTTTTTTCTTTAGGTCATCCTAGCCTATAAAAACTTGGTTGTAGCATGCTTAATGTGCTTCTGCAGGAATTCATACCTAGATATCGTATCGAAAGATTGGGTAAATTTTTCTAGGGGATTCCATACAGTCTGAAAGGTGGTTTTCATGTAACTGTTTCCAAGTTGGCAAAGTTTAAGGAATTTTCTGTATGCTTTTGGAACTATCCCATAACCATTTAAGGAAATAAAATACATGAAATTTAACAAGTTCATGGAAATCTTTATGCCCTACGAGTTAGTGGCTTTTATGCCTGGTATCCGTGCATGAATTTTCATAAAGTGTTGTTAATGAGTGCATTATTAGTTATGAAAATTATGGAAATATAAAATGAAAACTTTGTTACTTGAGGTAGCTGTCATGTTTAAGCACTTTTTTAGTTGCCATTTCTTGGTGTGTTTTATCAATAATTTCTATTCAGATTTTCCTGCCAGAAATTCTAACATGCAGATTGTTTATTTGGCCAGTAGTCTGACATGGAGTTGCCTTTTTCCAGGGGCTGTTACTCTAGGACTCTATGTAAGGGCATTGAAATGGGGATACATTCAATCTCACTTTAGTAAGTGGCTAGAACAATATCAGGAATAGCAACTTGCATGCCTCAGCATGAAAATGAAACCTTAAAGTAGTTAGATTTACCATTTGGATGTGTAGAATCACTAATTGATATTACTGGGTTTTTTTTTTGTTGCTTTTACATAAAAAACATACACTTTCAAGTGGCTTCTTAACTTGAGTACTTGCAATAAGGAACTAAGATTCCAAATTCTGTTTCCCCTAAAAATATGGTTATTGCTCTTATTTCCTAATAGCTTTTACTTTTTCACATTGTGCTTTTTAATTATAGAATCAGCACATTCTGTCTCAAAAAAGAGCTCTAGAGATGGCCTGGCTGAACTTCCTTTCTTTGTAAGCAAGGAAATTAAGAGCAAGTTAAATGATATGTCAAAGGTCAGATATTGTGGTGGTGTTGGTGCTGGTGCCAGGAGCAGAATTCAGCTTTCTTTCTCTTAGGTGGAGGCTGTAACTTGTAGCCTTACTTGTTTTTGAAACTTGCCATTACTGAGATATTTTTGTTGTACAATAAAAACTAAAGATTTGGAAAATTTCTTAATAATCTGTAATATGTGAGAGGAAAAACATTATTTAACAAAAGTATTGTTCTTCTGAGAAATGAAAATTTCCTAAAAACACGTCCCTCTTAAACTCTAACAGGGCTCTGGCTTGCCAGAAAACATATGGTGGTATTTCCTTGTGGTTATCTTATTCTTGACTTTTCTTATGTTCTACCTTTCTAATTGGTTTTGTTTCTGTCCTTCCCCAGTCCTTCTTTTCTCTCAGTTTTCATATCCTCTCCAAGAATTCAGGTTACTCTCCTGGTATGCGCCCTCAGTGTCCCAACTTGTTTTATGCAGATACAGAGTTAGTGCTGTCCAAATATACTCACCCATATTCATATATATTCATATTTTTTCATTTTGTTGGCTGTTTTTCTCTTTTAGGCTAGTCATAGAAATGAGATTGCCATCTCAACGATATAAAGCAAAAGTAACCAACATACATAACTAGCAAATGAAGTAGCTAATATGTAGTTATAACTATGTTTGCTAGGCATATTTAGTGTCTCAGTTTCCTGGTCTTTAACCAGCTGCTGTGAGAATTAGCATTCATACATAAGGATTTAGAACATTGGTATGCAGGAACTGTGGCTGTCATAGGAATGTGGGAGTTGTGATTACTGTAGTATGGTAGTACTCAAGTTGATCCTCAGAAGGTAAACTGCTATGTTGTAGGGTAAGAATAATTGTGATCACTGGTGTTATGGTTCTTCTGTGACCACTGTCAGCACTATCATTCCTTTGATCCATTCCTTTGTCCAGGGAATAGATGAATATATACTAGGAAATAAAAAACATCAGTATACATATATATAATATATACATCAGTATATTAAAAACATTATATAGCATATAAGTAAAAACAGAATACCCCATTATATATATGTAATATATATGCATATATACGTATATATGTATATATATGCAATGGGGTATACTGATGTTTATATATATAAATGTATTGTATACATATATACTATATTATATATTATACACACACACACTTACACACTTTATTTACTTTTTTTTTCTCTTTGGTCAGTTGTGGGGCTTGAACTCTGGGCCTGGGCACTGTCCCTGAGCTCTTCAGCTCAAGGTTAGTGCTCTACCACTTTGAGCCACAGCACCACTTTTGGGTTTTTTTTTTTGTGGTTAATTGGAGATAACAGCTTCACAGATTTTCCTGCCCAGTTAGCCCCCTGAGTAGCTAGGATTACAGGTGTGAGCCACCAGAGCCAGGCTTATATGTATACTTTATTTAGGTCATTTTATATTTTATTTTCACTAAGCAATTCTTACTTACCACTTAATTTTCTTGTTTTCATTTATTCTATGTGCTTCTCTGTAATAATTAAAGACTTTTAAAAATCTCTTTTTAATATAAGTTTTCTGTAGAATTGTATACATTTTTGTATGGTCTTTTTATAGTTCCTACATTTCTTGTCTTGGTTAAAATTCCTTCATATAGACTTTAAGTTAATTTTTTTTCTAGTCCAAGTAAAATGTATACTGAGATTTTGTTAAAATTCTGTGAAATATTTATGATAATTTTGGGAATACTGGCAATAACTTATAATGTTAAAGTTATGTTTGCTGATTTCATTTTATTTCCAAATAAGATGTTTGCAGACTTGTGCTGGGCCTACTTTCACGCCTGCTTATCATACTCTGTCCTCTCAGCTCCTTAACAGTCCCGTATAATGGTTTTCTTTCTTATTGCTTCTTTGTTGGCTAAAGAAACTGGTACTTACTGAAGTTCAGTACCTTGCTAGTAAGTAAGCAACAGCAGAAGAATCCAAAGTACAGTTGTATTTTTCTATCCAAGTCTGTTAGAAGTTGTACTTTTGGAAATAGTGATGGATTTATTTGCAGTAGAGAATCCAAGTAAACATTCTCAGTAGGAAGGGATTAGCTGTCCACCGGCTCATTCCAAGTTCTCCAGAACAGGGCTTCTCAGTCCACAGTGCACATGGAAACACCTGAGCATCTTGCTAAAATGCAGGTTCAGCTTCAGTGTGTTGAAGTCCTATTGTAGAGTTAGATTTTATTAATTTGTTTTGGTGTTGGTGATCAAACACCAAGACCTCGTGCGTGCTAGAAAAATGCTGTACCACTGGGCTACGTCATCAGTTTTCAGCATCTTTCACCTGCTACATTGAGCCTCTAAAAGCAAAATTTTGCTATGAGATCCTAAACCTCCCTGGATTATAAACAGAAAAAATCCATATATATGCACTTCACCGGTTTTTGGTGGTATTGGGGATTAAACTCCGTGCCTTACGTTTGCAAAGCAGGAGCTCTACCACTTGAGCCACATTTCCAGCCTTTTATACTTTTGTTATCTTTAGAGTAGTATCTTCTGTTTATTCTTGGCCAGCCTTAATGTTTGACCCTCTTATGTATGGCTCCTGCTTAGTTGGTTTGGCAGACTGACACCACTCTGCCTGGCTTGTTTTGTTGAGATCAGGTCTTACTAACATTTTGCTAAGGCTGACCTCCTACCACTGTCCTCATGAACCTTCCTTCCTGACTAACTAGGATTATAGACATGAGCCACTGTGGTTGGCCAGTACTTGTAGTGTTAGGGCAAAGCTGATTTTCATAAGGCATTTTGCCACTGGGCAAAGACATGAGCCACTGTGTGCTGATAGGAATGGTTTTGAGGAGAAGAATATGGAACTTTCTCTAGAGCCCACCCTGTTCCTCCTGGAGCAATAGATTCCTTACTCATCTCAGTTCATGATGGGATTCCTAGCTCAGACATTGAGGAATGGAGTTGACAGCATAGAAATTGGTCTAGAAGGAGACATCTTGTCCTTTTACCTGCAGTCCAATACATTATCATTAAAATCAGGGCCATTTTGAGAATGAAATGAAGAGTCTGACACAGCCCCTCCCCCTCCCCATGTGCTATTAGGATTTGACTTCAGGGCTTCGTTCTTGCTTGGCAGATACTCTACCTTTTGAACCATGCCTTCAGCCCTTTCCTTTGGATTTTTGAGACAAGGTCTCTCCATGTTGGTTTCTTCTTTGAAGGTTTCTTCAAACTCAAGAGCATCATACCTAAGCTTGTACCACCACACCTGTAATGAAGGAGACTGTTTTTCTCTACTAATTATGCCAGAACATCAGAAACTTAAAGTGAGCCTCTTTTGATGAGAGCAGGAAGAATAGTTGCTTTACATACAGGGGAGAGGGGATGAGTTATGAAAACTACCATTAGAACAGCTCTGAGTAGCTAACTGATTAAGTCAGCTTAACTGACATATGTTCATTCTTAAATGGTACTCATAGGGAGGTTCCTTCCTTATTTCAGCTATCATTAACATAGCCTATTCTTTATCAGCAGTGGCGACAGTTACCTTGCTTGCTCTCTTTGCCTCTGCCATCCCTTGGTAGAAGGAAAGCCAGGATGATGAAAACAGATCATAAAACAACAACAACAACCAGAAGGAAGCAGGTGGAAGAAAAAGAACAGTTGTTACAAAGGACTCAAATTGTGCTTCAGCTTCTAGTCATCAAGCATCTATTTTACACATGTCTCTATAAATAACAAACAAATTTTAAAGAAGGAAAGCTGCTACTCCTGTTTGTGCATTCTCAGGATGAGCAAACAAAGGTTCTAAAATTTTTAATTCTTGTTCTAAGTGCTTCCTTTTTTTCTTTTGTAGAGAGAGAAAGTAGATCCAGATCACTGACATTCTATTTCTTGCTAACATATTTGGCATAAAAGAAAGTTCATGTTGGGGGTTTTAGACATACTTGAAGAGAAATGAGGTGTGTCATTGTCATTTTATGTGGCTATGTGATATGTATAGACAGTTGAAAAATTTGAAAGCTTTTTTGTTATGTGACCACTAAGTCACAACATTGTCTGTTGACTATTTTGTGGAAATTATAGGGATACATTTTGTAAGATTTAGCTAATGTAGAAAGACATACATTTCTTATTTAGAAAACAACTTGCCTCACATTTGTTTTTGCAAAATAATATTCAAGCACAACCAGACCACATCCCTAATATAGCAAATCTTCTGTTTCTAAATATTCATTGAGAGCTAGTATTTTCTATGCATTTTGTTGAGTCTGAATGTGGCAAATATACTATTTAGAAAAATATTAAGAATTTTCCATTAAGTATTTGTATTATTTTCTAAATATTTTCTTAAGCTTCAAATGCTATAAGCCTGCATTGCATATTGTAGGAGCTAAAGGCCTAGTTACTTATAGTAACTACACTGTGCCTAATAGTTTGGAGATTGATTTCCCTGAGTTGATCAGTACACATTGCACACATGTTTGAATTATCCCGCGAATGTATACAATTACTGCATTGGTTCAAAAGATAAAATAGAATAATAATAATACAAATACAATAATAATCATAGTCATAATGTTAAACAGCTATCCAGAAAATACCATTATTAGTTAGGTGTCTGCATCATATAATATAAGCCACACTTGTAGTTTTAATGATGTTAGGATCATTGAGGTTCCTCAATTTCATTTTGCACTGGTTTCTTGCAACAGGCAGTAGTAATCACTACCCTTTTCTCAACCCCAGTGAATAAAATCACAGTTTGAGGATGAAGCTGTTTTCAGACATTCAGAGAGACTGGGGTTAATGTCTAAAGAAAGAGCTGTTTATTCTCAGGGTTGCCTGTTTACCTTAGGATAAGCCTATGTGTTGATATTATTTACTTTAACTAATGTTTTACTGACACAGCTGCAGTGTTTGTGGACACTCTTGTGGAGGAGAGGAAGTTAGATGGAGTAGAATGCAAAGTCTGTAGTTTAACGAACTTCTGAGAAGACCTAAGCCAGTTTCTAACCTTAGCGGTGAATCTTTTGTCATTTGGCAAGCATCTTTTGACTGGAAAACTTGCAGTGATAGATAGGAAGCTTAGTTCTTTATAAAGCATCTCCTGGTTTTGTTAATGACCTCTATTACTCTGTCTCACAACTAGAAACAATCTCTCTTTAAAAAAATACTGTCAAGGTGGTGTTCAGAGGGGCTACAGTTACATACATAAGACAGTGAATACATTTCCTGTCAAACTTGTTACCTTCTCCCTCATTTTCTCCCACCTTCCCTCCTCCCCAATTCCCTCCCTCTTCCCAGTTGTACAGTTGGAACTGTCTCCCTTTTATTTAATTATTTTACTGTCCATTCACCTAATCTGTGTTATACTTCACAATCTAGTGCTTTCCTCTGTGATGGGGAGCTGAGTTAGGTGTGATTGATGGATAAAGATAGAAAAGAACAGGAAGACTGCTCTACTAAGACTGTAGAGAGAAGTTGAGGAGGAGGAGAGATCTGGGAGACCATCTTTCCTCTCTGACTGCTGTTTCTCTTTCCTCAAGAGAAGTAGAAGTTCTTCAGCTAAAGGGGATAGGTTGGCCAGCGTGGCTTTCCAGACAGAAGGAATATGTGAGTGATGACACTGAAGCATTGGGAGATGTGTATGTTGCCATTTGCAAGTGGTTTTTGTCATTGTCCAAGTGTGGGAAGGAGCTGGCAGGAAACAGCGTTGAAGATATAGGGGAAAGGGTGTCAGAGAAGGCCTTATGTAACCTGGTGAAGACTTTAAGCTTTCTGCTTCAGGAAGGAGGGGGAGAAGAGGAAATAAGGGGAGGCAGCCATACAGGATAGCTATGAGCTGAAGTGCTTGATCTTTGTGCTGTCAAGGGGGAGTTTGCCATGGAATCTGTGAACTGGAGAGATATATTGTTTAGGTGATTGTAATGGCTGGCAAGAGAGGACAAGGGCCTGATCTAGTGTGAAGCGGTAGGAAAGGGGGAGGAATTTAAGAGATGCCTCTCAGGAATCAGCTGAAGGACTCAGAGCTAATTAGACATTGGACTGAGGAAGAGGAAGAGTTCAAGCTGTCTGCCAAGTTGCCAGTTCATGTGATTAGGGATTGATTGTATCATTTACTGAGCTAGGCAGTGCAGGGAGAAGGACACATAAGCTTTGAGATGATTGGAGCTGAGTATGGTTTTGACATGCTGAAATTGAAGATGGTAGCGGTAGTCTAGTAGCTTGATAAAAGGATTTCCTCCCATGTTCATTCTGTAGACCTTCAAATATCTGAAGGTTCCACTTTGGAACAGATTGAGGAGTAGTCTGGTTTCTTAAACTGATTGAGAAAGATTAGAAGAAAGCTCTTAGGTCAAAGTTGACTCGTGATAATAGCCGATGATATTTAAAGTGTCCTTTTTCATCACATGAACCTTCCAAAATGCACAGTTTACTTTTTATAACATTTTATTGGTGAAAACAACAGAGGCTAAAATAAGATTAAATACAAATACAGTGTGACATACCTGAAAAGGGATGGGGCTAGAATCCAGTCTCCTGGTTTCCCTTTGTCATTCCTATTGTGGTCAAGACCATAGCCCTTCTAGAAGCTTCTAAGGTTGTGATTTGACTCCACCTGCTTGTGCATTATCACCATATGCCATTTCCTCTTCCTTTAAAATATTAACAGCCTGAGACGTTTGGTATTCTTTCTGACAGTAATCTTCTCTTCATCCCCTCTTTTCTTAACTAATTTGACAATATTCTTCAGATTCTAGGTCTCTTACAGAAGTTCCGGGTGGCTGTGTCAAATAGGCCAGACACTCTACAAGAGGTCAGCTTGTACGGTATGCAGTGCCGTCTCTGATGAACTGATTAATTTTTATCCTTGTCTCTTAGTTAATTGCAGGGTAGAGATTGCCTTTGTTTCTTCTCATCAGTGTGTCTCTAGCATCTAATACAGTACTAGACAAAGAGCAGGTTGTAAAGTGAGTTCATTTATTTATTTATTTATTGGGCAAGAGAGAGAACTTTATTTTCAGAACTGGAAACGCATGGCCGAAGGGCTGGGCTGCTGCGTGTCTAGGGCAGGGGTAGGAGAAGGTGTGGCCAGGTAGGGGGTGGTGACCATGCCCCATGGGGGGATTTGACCTCAGAGACTGGGGAGGTGGCTGCCTCCAGGTATGCCAGTTACCTAGTTAACGCAGGTACTGGGCCATGACCTAGACTGGAGCTGGGAAGCATCTGCAAAAGGGCCTTCCCTTCCTGGACAGACCTAAGACACACCCCCACTACAGCCAGCTCTCCAGGTCACCTGAGTCTGCTTTTGTTATGGCAGTGGAGTTGCTGTGGACACTAAACCATGAAGAGACTTGGGGACCCCAAACTTTCCACACAGCTTTCATAAAGACCTCTGCTTTCAAGCCTCATCATTTTCTCCCCTTAACCGGGCTGGGAATGTGGCTTAGTGGTAGAGTGCATGCCTAGCATGCATGAAGCCCTGGGTTCTATTCCTAAGTACCACATAAACAGAAAATGCCTGAAGTGGCACTGTGGCTCAAGTGGCAGAGTGCTAGCCTTGAGCAAAAGAAGCTCAGGGACAGTGCCCAGTACTGGCAAAAAAAAAAAAAAAAAAAAAAAAAAATCCATGATGGTGATGCTAGGGGTGGGGAAGCTGAAAGCACAGACTCATATCAGTGAAGGGGTGGAGTTGGATTTCTGGCTCTTGAATCCCCTGACCAGAGGCCTGTGCTGAGTTGGCTTTCAAGGAGGGGCCAGGTAACACACAAGACCTCTGAGATGGAGATGAAGGCCCTGGTCGATGGCTTCATTGCAGCCCCACCAGCTTCCACTCACTCCCAGGCACAATCACCCACAGCTGGTTGTGGTTCTGTACTCCAGGCTGTGAACAACCAGCCTTCTGGAGACCGGGTGCAGAAGCCTTCACCAACCAGCTCTGAGGTGACCTGGGGGAAGGGCAGCTGGGCTTTCTACTGTCCCATCGGTGAGACACCTGAAGAGTTTTTGAATGAAAGAATGACTTCAAAGTCAAGGCTTTAATAACTCTACCAAACAAGAAATGGCTTAGATTGTCTGAATCAAAATAAATGAACTATTTTTTAATTTTTTTTTGGTTTTAAGTACAAGAACTGTATGACAAGTGCTAATAGAGTATAGACCACTGATGACTCAGGTAATTAATTGACACCTGACTCAGGTCTATGGTGTTGAATATTGACTGAAAAATTGCAGGCTGGAGAAAAGAAAAACACAGTAATGGCTTCGAAGAAAAGATACACAATATAATACAGAAAAGATAGAAAATGATATCTACTTAGGGCTGAAAAAATAATTTAATACAGTAAAATAAAATAGCATATCAGCAAACATTTCTGAGACACTTAAAACGTACTTAAAGATCCACACAGCCACGTAGAAGAAGACCATGTAATCTTAGATTGAGCCAAGGAAGCCAATGTTCTTTTGCTCCAACTTCTGTTACTAATTAAACCCAGCAGATCCATGGATGACATGATTTGAAATGGTAAGTTAGTACTTACAGATCTTAAATCATTCATGTCACTCTGGGACCAATGAAGAAAGCACTATATTGACCACAGGCAACTGATGGAAAGATAGAATGGTAAGAGAGGCAGGAGCTAGTATTATGGTGGTTTTTGTGAGAAGGAATGGGGAGGTAGAGTAGGTAGTTTTAGGAGTGTCCAGTTTGATTGATTGGCCCTAGGGTGTTTAGGGAAGGGGCATAGTGGTTCTTATTATAAGAGCTGGAAGGTCCATCCCTTAGATGGGATGGTTTTCACTGAAAAGCCTTGAGAAGGAGGACTCCTTCCAATCAGAGAGTGGATGACAGGGGAGCAAGTAGGTCTAGGCAAGGTGATTCAGGCATGTTCTCTAAAACCAGGTGTTATTTAGCATCTACATACAGAACCAATTTCAAATTGTCATTTACATAAGCTAGAAACATGGCTAGCGTATTGCGGTAAGCCCAGTTCTAATTTTTAAATAGATTTGCTTTCTTTTTTTCATTCTTAACAGAAATGAGAACAAGAATTGGCCTAATTTTCCTCTGAACTGTGGTCATATGGACCCATGAAACATCTGTGGTACCTTCAGAGTTTTATGGTGCTCAAACCCCTTTCCAAAATGGGTGGATCCAGGATGGGCCTGTGCAACTTAGATGATTCTTGTATACAGACAGGGTTGTAAAGCTTAAGGACTTGATAACTTGGGTAGGCATGGAAGAACTTTTTCTTAAGTCTCATCATTTCAGGGGCTGGGAATATGCTCTAGTGGCAAGTGTGCTTGCCTCGTAAAGTCTCATCATTTCAGAAGAGCATTGTTAAATTTTAGTACTACAGTATAAATTTTGCAGAAATTCTTCCCTAAAATCTTTTGCTTAATCTTTGCTTCTCCCTTTGTTTTATATAGGAAAAGTAAGTTAAAATGGTAGATTCTTACCCATTTTCTGAATAATGAGTTGAGAGTCCAATATTCTACCATTGAATTTTGCTTAAGGATTTTAAACATTAAAATTTAAAATTATTTTTAAGTTGTACAAAGGAGATGCCATTTAACAAAGAAGTTTATGAATATAACACATCTTGATCAGTGTCACCCTTTCACAGTTCTGACCCCCATTCAGCATACTCCTTCCCTACTTTTCTTAATTTTGTGGTATATTCCATAAGTTCTTAACTTCATTCTTCTCTTGTCCCCTTGGATTTTAGAATGTTTGCTATGATTCAAAGCATTGCATTTATTTATTTATTTATTTATTTTTGTGGCCAGTCCTGGGGCTTGGACTCAGGGCCTGAGCACTGTCCCTGGCTTCTTCTTGCTCAAGGCTAGCACTCTGCCACTTGAGCCACAGCGCCACTTCTGGCCATTTTCTGTATATGTGGTGCTGGGGAATCGAACCCAGGGCCTCATGTATACGAGGCAAGCACTCTTGCCACTAGGCCATATCCCCAGCCCTCGTTTATTTTTGTTAGTGCTATCTTTTTAATGCTCATGTTGTTTTCATTTTAGCCAAGGAAAGTCACTTTAAGTTAACTAATGTGGATTTTGACAATATTTAATTGCTTAGTAGTTATATTTTGTTGTTTTGTATGGCAATGTGCTTTAATTCCTCTTACAAGTTTGATGAATTAGCTGTTCTGTAGGCTCCTTCTCTGAGGTGGTTTCCATCCTAAACCTGAAATCAACCTTTGAATAGTTTATTCTCTATGAATTGTTTTGTGGCATTCTATTTTATTGGCTACTACTGAAGGGAATGGCAGATATCCAAAAAAGTTATTGATTTCAATATTTAGCAAATAGCAATTAGGAAAATGTGCAGAGAGTGTCTCACAAAAGTCCTTAAATTTTAAGTCATTAATGCTATAGTGATGAGTAAATTCTCAGTAACTGGTTGGCATTTTTTCCCCTACAGTTAATGTCCATCAGCGTGCTGGCAGTTTCCGCTTGGATGAGGGACTACCTGAATAATGTTCTGACTTTAACCGCAGAAACGAGGTTTGTTTTACAGTTACTGATTGAATTGTCCCATCCAGTTTCCTCAGATACTGATTTTCAAATACTTTTGCCTCAGCTGTTTGTAGGGTAATGTTCTTATGAGATCCTGTTGAAGTTTGTTTTCTGTAGTATTGCTGCACATACTAGCATTTCTAGCATTCTCATCAAGTGCTTGAGTAGATCAGGCGGAGTTTATGTTTAGATGGACATTTCTGGATATGGTCACACCAGTTGCCTGCCAACTGTGTGTCAGTCCCATCATATTTATGTGTGAATAACAGATTAGCTACTTTCCCTTAAGAGAACTCTTACCAAATTCTCACTTCATGTTCTCAGGCTAATGCAAATGAAACCTTTCTTCTCAAATGTCAAGGGTTGATCTGCTTACATCAGTTGGGACAAATTACTTGTCCTTCCTGAATGCAGATGGTAATATATACTGCTCAGAATTGTGGTAAGGATTGAGATATCTTTCTGTAAAGTCCTTCCAGCAGTAGAGCTGGAAAACACTTAATAATGGTTATGTGTTGTTACCATTGTTATTGCTGGCTCTGGCTAATGAGTTTGTCAAAGGGTTCTAGCAAAAGTCACCTCTTTACTTCCTTCTTTCTGTGAATGTAGATTAGTTTCCTTTGGATTGTAGCCCTTTGCCATTTGGGAGATTAGTTGTCAGGAACAAAGAAAGTGAGTCCAAGATTTTAGGTAATAAAGATGATTCTTCCGAGGTGGGAAATAGCCACATCTCTTGTGTGATTGACCCAAGCAATGACTCCAGAACTTATGTTTTGAGTAAATCGGAGTAAGAGTGCTACCACTTGAATAAAGTAAAAAAAAAAAAAAAGTGAAAACAAAGCTAAAATAAATAAGCAAATAAACACAAAATGTAATACAATGGTTAAAAAGTAGCAGTAGGATTGCCAGCTTTGAGGAATAATATGTAAAGAACCACAATTCACAATTGTGTCTTTGTACTTTAATTGTACTTTATTTATAATACAATATTATTTTTCTTCCCTCAGGGTGGAGGAGGCTGTCATCTTGACTTACTTCCCTGTGGTTCACCCAGTCATGATTGCTGTTTGCTGTTTCCTTATCATTGTGGGGATGTTGGGCTACTGTGGAACAGTGAAAAGAAATCTATTGCTTCTTGCATGGGTATGGTATTTATATCTTCTCTTTATTATAGTTAAAAAGATGAAATAGTAATGTATTTTTTTCACTCCACAATATCTTGCAGGGGTCCCTTAGGGAACCGTGAAAGCAGTAACTCTAATCCATGGTAATTGTTTAGCACTCTGTGACAAGAAGAACCTTTCTTTCTGTGATAGGTAATTTCAATGCAACTATTTGCTGTACTGAAACGATGAGGTAGGGGAATCTGGATGCTGTTTAATTATTTCACTCCAGCTATGTGTTGACATTTTCATTTGAGAGCATACGTTCTTTTTAGTGTCAGATCTTATTACTACTCAGAAAGGCCCCTGTGGACTAGAATTGAGATAGCATAATGGAGCTGTTTTTCTTTCTCTTCTTTTTAAAACAACCCATCCTGTTAACTCATGTGGAGATTCAGGTGGTGAGGTAACGGATACAGATTGTGATCCTGGCACTGCCTTTACATAGTTTTGTGGATAGGAGATGCATAGGGAGTGATGAGCATACCCTGTTATTGTCATTCCACCCCCCAGCCCCCCATTTTGCTGGTTGGATGTTTTCTGGCCATGAAACAGTCTTTTGTACATTGCAATTCCCTATGTCCATAGCTGTCATACACATCTTTGTTTCCCTTTTCAGTGACTGTGTTTGGCAATTCATTCTCTATTCTTATTTCATTGCTTCTCTTTTCATGACAAGAATTTAGACATTTCCCTCTTTAGATGTGGTTCAGCTCCTCCCTCTCTGAAAAATATAGTCTCAACTCCCAGTTATCTACCAGTGGTAATCAATCTATATTTCTTGCCGATAATCTAGCTGCTAAGGAGGATATGGCCTGTAGAATCATGGTTTCAAGCCAGCTCAGGCAGAAAAATAAGACTCCATCTCCAATTAATTAGCAAAATGCTGGCTAGAGGCATAGTACAAGTGGTAGAGTGCCAGCCATGTGCAAGAAAAGCTGAGCTAGAGTAGAGGAAGCTTTGTCTTTACAATTCCAAAGGTATCGTTTTACTTCCAGATATATAAATGAGGAAATGAGGAATCTAGAGGATAGTGACTTGTTTAATAGAGGTTCTCCTATTCAGATTGCAGTAGTACAGTTCCAATAACATAGGTGCAAAAATTTTACTACTGTACTCTTTCATTGCTGACCTCAAATTCTTACAAATCTTGTAGTATATAAAGCATTTTAGATTTGTCACCTTTTCAAGGTGATAACAATCTTCTGTGATAGGTCAGAGCTCTTTTTTTTTTTTTTTTTTTTTTGGCCAGTCCTGGGCCTTGGACTCAGGGCCTGAGCACTGTCCCTGGCTTCCTTTTTGCTCAAGGCTAGCACTCTGCCACTTGAGCCACAGCGCCACTTCTGGCCATTTTCTGTATATGTGGTGCTGGGGAATCGAACCCAGGCCCTCATGTATACGAGGCAAGCGCTCTTGCCACTAGGCCATATCCCCAGCCCCCAGGTCAGAGCTCTTTAAACCCCAATTTGATATGTACCTTTCCCAATGTCCAAAGTCACTGAGAAATAAGCAGTGGAACTATAATTCAGATCTCAGACCATGACTGCCAAAGTCAGTTCTTATTGGGACTGTACTTATGTCTCTAAAGGATTCTTCTCCTTCTTTGAAATCCACTATTGAGCCTTTATTATAGATATCCTTTAAAAAAATGATTGGTACAAGCTACCATACAGCAAAAAGCATGGTAATAGAAGCCATCTACCTTGCCCATTGCTTTAACAAATTGAATAATAGATAGGAAATCAGAGCAGGGAGAGTAAAGAGTAAGGAGACCAGTATTATCAGGGCCAGCTGTGCCTGGGAGACAGCGAGGGTATAATGAAGTAGCCTGGCTGTTAGAAAGGCTTGCAAGAATGATTTAGCAGGGGATAAATTAATGAGGAATATGACATGATGTTAGGTGTTTAACAAGTATTTGCAAGGAAACTCTAATGTTTTTTTCTTAGTCTTTTAGCCAAATTTTAAAAACTTCAGTTCCATACTTTTATTTCTTAAGCACATATTTAATCATGCAGAATTATTTATCTAATATGTACATGTCCCGGTATTCAGTCTTTCGCTCATTAAGATTTGTAAGCGAGGCTAATAGGAGAAAGGTTTTTTTTGTTTGTTTGCTTGTTTAATTTTGAAAAAGACAATAAGTGTCTGTGAGAGCTAGGTGACCTCCTAAAGGACCATGAAATAGGATCCTGGGATGGGCTGTGGTATTGTTGAAGCAATCTAGTTTTTTTAAAAAATGAGAAACCTCTCTCCAAAATAAATCTTTAACCAGGTGTTGGTGGCTCAAGCCAGCAATCCCAGTTACTCAGGAAGCTGACCTCTGGAGGATCATGGTTTAAGACCAGCCTCACCAGGACGTCCAGGGGGATATATGTCTGTCTGTCTGTCTGTCTATCTATCTATCTATCTATCTATCTATCTATCTATCTATCTATCTATCTATCTGGTTCAAGTGAAAGTATAAAGCTCTAAGTTCAAAGCCTAATACTTCCAAATAAATAAGAAACAGAAAAACAAAACAAAACAAAACAGAAAACCCTCTCAAATCTCTGTAACCAGTCTGTCTTTACCTGACTCATCCCTCTCACACCAAAATAGTAGCAATAAGATTCCTCTGCAAATTAAGAGGCCACCTTTTGGAAATTTTTTTTGGTGAATGATTATGGATTTGACTTGTCTGTTGAATTATAGATTTTATAGTTACAAGTTGTTAAAACACTGTAACTTAAGATTCCCAACAGGATACAGAATTTGCCACTAAATTTAACTTCACATAAACAATACATGTTTTAGTATGAGTATATCCTGGGTCGGTTTGTAGGATACACACTTACAGAAATATTTATTTGTTGTTCACTTGCAATTCAGTGTTAAGTATACATCCTGTATTTGTGTTGAACTTTGCTACCATCCAACAATTCTTGTTATAATGGAACATAGACCAGACATAAGTGGGCAAAGAAACTCAAATATGCAATGACTTTCAAAGTAATTTCCGTAGCAGAAATTCCTTCTCTCTTTTAAAGAGAAATTGAAGCTAAATGGAAATTGGTTTTAAGCTTTTGATGGGTACTTCCCAAGGCTTTAGCAGTAGACTAAATGAAGCTCATCTGTTATTGCAGTTCTGCCTTGCTATTAAGGCAGGCATTAGGAAGAGGTGCCTGCTCAGGGAGAATGTAAACAGACTGAATAGATAAGCTTACAATGTTCACATCAGCTGAATGTCACCATCAGGAGATAATCATTTATCAGAATGTGATGCTAAAATATCCTTACCTGCAGCACACCGCAAAAGTTAGACGTACTTTACATGTTTAATACCTGTAGATTGGTTTGAAAGGCAAGATTATTTCTTTCAACTTAAGTGACTTGCAAGTAATTTGCATATAATGACTGATTTTTGTGGAAGGACTTTTAAAGCTTTCTAAACATATAGAATAATTGGAGCAGATCTGCATAATTTCCATTTTGGAAATGAAGTAAATATTTTAACAATGTTGAAGACAGTTCCTCTGTTCTGCAGTTTTGTTGTTTTAAAGCATAATGTGAATCCAACATATTTTTAAGTAGTAATTAATTTTCTACAGATTCTCTATTTAAGGATATCTGTCATGCACTTATAAATTCTATAATTACACAGCCAGTCACAAGCGATTAATTTGGAATTAAACTCAAGCTAAATGTCTTTCTTATTTTGCTCCATAGTTTTGGTTTAGAGCCTAATAGCTTTACTTCTAAATCAAGCTCAGCGTTCAGCCAGGTTTTTAACCTTTGTTTTCTCAGAAAATATTCATGGTAACTAGATGTCATTAGACTTATTTTATAAAGGAGCAAAGAGAGGATGTGTAAGGATACTCTGCTGGTAACTGTTATTAGCATTCAAATGTGGTCTGTGTTCAAAGCCATGCGTATTTCACTACACACCACTGTTATAATACAGTTAATTAGCTACTGGCATTGTTTCTGTGAGATTTAGCTACACTTCACTTATTATTCTGAGGCATTCAGTAGACATTTAAATTTTAGAATATAATCTTTTATCGTCTTTATTATGTAAAGAACTATAAAGCATCGATTATAGTTATTCTATCTAATGTTGTTAAAGAATCAAGGAGTTCTCTTTCTCTTCCTCCCTTCTTCCTTCCCACTATCTTTTTCTTGTCCTTGTATTGAGTAACCATCCAGTGTTAGACCCTTGAGAGACTAATATGAAAGAGGAAAATAGAAAGAAAAGAGCAAAGGAAAACATGAGGTATTTATAAATAAATTACTGTGGAAACTCATAATCAAGAGTGATGAAGACTTCCAAACCATTTTCACAGGACAGTCATATTTGAACTGAATATTGAAAATGCATTAGGAATTGCTGGAGGAGATGGGAGGGAAGAAGACTAAAAGACAAAAAGAATGTGTGCAGATAAGGAGGAGTGAAGGGTTATGTGAATTTAGACCAAGTACAAGGATCTGGGTGGCCGGCTAGAAGCAGGCATATAGTGAGAATAAGGTAATATTAGCCCCATTATGAAGATTTTTGTGTGTGTGAGTGAGCCTGATGCGATTGCTTAAGCTATGGAAAGCTATTGGGTGTTTCCAATCTGGAATGAAATAATTCATATTTTGAGTGAGAGGAAATAGAATTGCAACTACCTTCTTAATAGCACACTGTAGATTTTGAAAGTCTAACAACCTATGGCCAAATTCCTTGACCACTTCAGTTTAAGTGATGCTGGCGTGACTCTGTAATTTGCCCTTGCATCGTGTAGAAGCACATCATTTTACCAAGCCAATGTATAAGAGATTGAGGCCTAGGACAATCATATGAGACTCAAAGCCTTAGTATTTTTTTTGTTTTTGCTTTTAATTTTTATTGTAAAGGTGATATACAAAGGGGCTACAATAACATAAATCAGGTACTAAGTACATTTCCTTTTGAAGAGTGTCACTTATTCCCTTAGTATTTGTGTTTATGACAGAATTTGTTGTGTTCATTGGGCCTTTTTCTTACTTCAGATTTGATGTATGAATAGCTCCAGTTTTTATATTTCTGATCTTTATGTTGATTTGTGCATTTTATCCCTTTCTATTTATGGTTTCTTAGATATGTTTGGGGTATGATTAAAAATCAGCTATATGCATTGATTGGTGACTGCCTTTAGTTTATGAAAAAGGACTGCTGCTGTGTCAGCATATGCTGTTGACTAAATCTTTCTACCTGTGAATGATGGTCATTGGTTCAGCCAGTGCTACTGGGAGGCGAATTCACCCTGTGCAATGCTATGCTTAATCAGTTGCATACATGTTGTCTCTTTACTGGGTTTCTTTGGCAAACATGAAATGGTAGACTTTCATTGAAGAATCACATGACTGTCTAGAAGACTTGGTAAGTCACTACCTCTAAATGTAGGTGAGGTAAAATGAGAACAAACATGTGTAAAACATGAGAGATAATGGTATCACTTAAGTCAGTGAGAAAAATAACTTCCAGAAAAACTGTGGAAAAATCCTGTTTAAATTTTATGTGCAATGTCTAATGCAACTGATGATTAAGTTATAAGATAAATCTAATAAGCTTCTTTTCATGAAATAACATAAATTTTAGAAATTTTGTTTTAAAAACGCATGACCTATACATCTTTCCCCTTGTCAGATAATTGATTACTCTTGTATTTTCTTTAGATTGTCATTATGTCTTTTCACAAACTGTAAAGTTTGGAAGCTAAAAACATTTTCCCTAAAAGGCTATAATTGTGAAGAAGGTTTGGAAACATGGTCTTTAAAATGGTATGACATTTTATTAGATACTTGCCAATTTAAGAAACATTTTTTTTTTTTTTTTTTTTGGCCAGTCCTGGGCCTTGGAATCAGGGCCTGAGCACTGTCCCTGGCTTCTTCCCGCTCAAGGCTAGCACTCTGCCACTTGAGCCACAGCGCCGCTTCTGGCCGTTTTCTGTATATGTGGTGCTGGGGAATCGAACCTAGGGCCTCGTGTATCCGAGGCAGGCACTCTTGCCACTAGGCTATATCCCCAGCCCTAAGAAACATTTTTAATTAAATAAAAATACGAATTGTTTAAGTCTTTAGCTCTTGAAATACATTAAAACTTCAACTTCTGTGCAGGGGTTACACCTCTACCACTGCGTGGAAGATAGAGACTGGTAACTTTCATTAAGACAATTAGAAACTTGCCTTTTATTGTTATATATTTTTATTACAGAATTTCTCTTATTAAATGTACTGTGGCAGAACTTTAAGGAACAACAGTCTTGTACTATTGAGAGCATTTAGTAAAAAGTGATAAATAAGGAATTGTTTGAACAAAGATTTCGTGGAAAGAGAATTGTTTTCTGAATGCTGAACAGGTTGGTTAATGGCTTTCAGTGGCCCTTGCTAGGAGCAGGGTACATTTGAGGAAGCCAAGGCTAGTGGAGGGAGCAATCGTAATCACATGGAGAAGCTCATGGTGGACTTGGAGAAGGGCTCTGTATGCCAGAGGAGAAAGGGTCTGTATGCCAGAGTGTATATCAGGTATAGGCTGAGAGATCTGGGGCCCAGTTCTGGACACATGGTTTTGAATGCCATGTGTGTTTTTGTAGTTCAAGTTTTGAGAGCAGAGTGTGATGTGAGTTCACCTCCCTTCTGTTCACATCCCTGGTAACAGTGTTTGTTTTTACTTGCTTCAGACCTTCTGCTCAATTGCTATACTTGATTATACTACTAAGGGGCTAAGGGGGCTTCACGTGTAGAGACCATTTGTAGTGATAGAAGAGAAAATGTGAGACATTTATTCTCACAATATGCCTTTATAAATGAAGGCATCCATTGTAAATAAAAATATGAATCTGGGTGTCTTTAATTCAGATCTAATTGCAAAACTATAACCAGCAAGCTATATTAGGCACCTAAAAATTAGGTGCTAGGTTAACGTGCCTTTCAGGAGTCAAGCCAGCGCCAGGGACTTCATTTGGAGGGGTGTAATGGTAGTTTTTAAGAAAACTTCAACAATACTTCAGCATCAGAGGAGCACAGAAGTTCTCCAAACAGCAGGATTTGGTGGTGCGTGCTTGTAACCCTAGGTACTCAGGAGGCTGAGGCTGGGACATCACCAGTTGGAGGCCAGCCTGGAATACAAAAAGACTCTACCCTCTACTGAGAAAGAGTTCTATTAACAGTTCATTAGTGTTAGGGGTTGATGGGCGAAAACTTCAACAGCTTGTTTGAGAACAAGTCAGTGCAGAGTAGAAGCACTGAGAACCATGATAATTGTTATCTAACTCCTTTTCCAATTTTTTTCTCAGATAATCTTTGTTTAGTTATAAAAGACATATCTTCAAGATTTTACTTTCAATATTGATCTATTCAAAGATTCAAATATTTGTTGTAACTAAAGTGCCAGCCTGCCCTCCCTCCCTCCCTCCCTCCTTTCCTTCTTCCCTCCTTCTCTCCCTCACTTTCTTGCTCTTTCTTTGCAGAGCTGATGAACGAATTCAGGCCCCTTCTCTAAATCCCGAACTCCCACCTTTCTTTTGAAATTGTTTTCTTATTCACGCCGTTCAGTTCATACTGTTCTGTCTGTTAGTCTGATAGAGTGTGTTTTGGCAATTAGATGATACAGTGACTTGGTCATTATTCACACATTGTTTTTCCTTCTTTATACATTGAACAGAAAAGGGAATCATGTTGGAACAAACCCAGAGGCTTTTCTTAACTACTTTTTTCTCTTAACAATAAATTCTTTTTTTAGAAACCACCCTTTTTTAAATTCTTTTTTTATTGTCAAAGTGATGTACAGAGAGGTTAGTTACAGTTTCATATGTTAGGCCATGGGTACATTTCTTGTACTATTTGTTACCTCCTCCCTCCCTCCCCCCTCCCCCTTCCCTCTCCCCCCCGTGAGTTGTTCAGTTGGTTTACACCAAATGGTTTTGCAAGTATTGCTTTTGGAGTCGTTTGTCTTTTAATCCTTTGTCTCTAATTGAATCAACTTATTATATAAAAAACAAACAAGCCTTTCGATGTGTAATAGATAATTGTATATGTTAATTTACAGAATTAGTAGAGACTTAGTTCCTTTAATGTTAACAAATAAGGGTTTAACAAGGGTTTCAATGGAAAATATATAAATGTAAGTTAAAGTGCATATATTTTCTGGAAGTAAAAGTAACATAATGAAAAGAATATGATTAAAAAGATATATCCATAGAGTTCTGGATAGGTGTAGAAGTTATTTGTAAATGTTAAAGTATGATTTTTTTCTGCTTAATCAAAAAACATATTTTAAAAGGTCTACTTTCCTACTTTGGTGTCTTCTAGAAAGTGTTATCATAATAATTCCTGCCATAATGAACCCCCGAAAGAGTTAGACTTGAGTTTAGATGGAGTGAGACATGTTGTGTGCCTCAGAAGTGAGTCTGCCATTATTTTGGCTGGGGCTTAGGTTGTTTCTCAGGTTGCTTCCTAGTTGCATTTTCATGTGCAGGTTCTGATCATGGGGACCTCTGTCTCACACGCTGAGGAATGGCCTCATAATCTGTAGTGATAGCCTCTTCAGAAACCAGTAACAGCCTGTAAATCTTTAGAGATTGGGTTGAGCCTGCAGATTTAGCTGACTTAGCTTACAAGGCAACAGAAGCCCTGTACAGGGTGACCTCTCTTGCATGTCCAGCTGTTTTATTGCCTTGCCCTTAATGCATTACCTCTCATGATAGAGGTCACTGACCCCAGGAACTTGAAGCACTCAACCAGACCTTCAGGTCCTGGCATAATGTGTTTCTCTGTCTAGTGGTTGAAATGGTATGTGATACAAATGCTAACTTGAATTTCATTAACACTTTTGATAAAGAAATGAGCTTGGCAACTGTTTAGTGTAGAAAAAAATTGAAAAAGGAGTTAGTTAAGATACAATGTTAGAAATAGTCTTCTATGTTCTTTCAAGAATTAAACAGGAACACAGGACCACATCAGACCCAAACTTAACTGAGCTTAAATCTGACTGTGTCTTCAAAAACTATCATGCAGATCTATTTTTTTCTTAAATTTTATGATTCTTAAAAGAAAGGATATGGGTGCTGCCTTTTCTTTGAAAACTTTGTAAAGACATTAGACCTGGTGGATGATGGGCCTTCATATAGTACCAAGTGTGTAACACTATTTTGAGAATTGGTTAAACAGAGGCTATGTGTGTATATGTATTTTAATCAGCAAGCATTCTTGTTAGTATTTTAGTCCCTGTAAATTCTTAACAGAAGGGCGGCTGTTCCATTATCTTGTACAAATATTTGGCACTGCAATTCCTTTATTTACTAACTATAAGTAATATAATATTTTTAAACCTCCAATCACCAAGAAAGGAAAAATAAACAACTGCCAAAAAGATACTTAGCACTGAAAGCTTGCAGAGTTTAGTATTTGACAGGTTGGAGACTGGAGTTTATCGTTTATCATTTAGTGTGCATAGACCTTTAATCAGACTTTTTGTGTATTAAAAGTGGTGGTTATATAACATGCAAAAGAGGTCAAAAGGGTCTGTGTTTTTAAAATATTAAAATGTCTAGTATATTATTTTTGAAATAATTGTTATGTGGAAAGGAGGTATAGCACAGGTTGCATTAATTTCCCAAGATCAGCAATTCTAACTTTGGTGGTTTAAACAAACCCTTGAGTTTTTAGCTATAAGTTAGAAGAGTAGCAGGACAAAATAGCTTTTATGTTGTGTATAGTTTTTTTTTACTTTTCTGTCAGCAGAACCTATCCTTAACAACAAGGCTCTATAATACTTAATTATTGACTTGCTTACAAAAATACAAACAGGAATATACTCAAGGAAAGCACCACAGTTTTGTCTTATTGTAAAAATCTTATTTCAGGTGTCATTTTATAGGAAAACAGATTATGTAGACAATGTTTATGTAGCACAACAACTGCCTTGTCTATTGGTGATGACTTGATATAAGGTTTCTTTGATCAGTTTAGATTATATACATCCCAGAGGCCTCTGCTAATGAAATGGAATGGAACAGTGTTTTTAAAAGGTAGAATATACTTCCTTTCAGAGTGCCATTTGTCATTAAAATGTTCTTTTCCTCTGCTTCTCTACTGTTGAACAGATTTTATATACTCATTAAATTGACTAGCTTTGTTAGAAAAGATTGCTCTTTTGTTTTCATCAGATTGGCCAAAAATAGGAATAAAAATTGAGAAACAAACAGATGTCCTCAAATAGGAAAATTACTTTAATATTGTAAACAAAAGCAACTGTCAACAAGAAAAGATATAGAAAGAGAAATTTTATTTATTAGTGCTTTTATCTATATTCAGTTTAATGAATGCTGAAGGCTCATTATTTACCTAGTTTCTACTTTATTATATATTTTTAAAGCAAGAACAAAATTAATTTTACTGTTGAAAAGAAATTAATTTGAGTCATATAATCAAAATAAATTGGACTTTTTGTGTGATAAAATTTGCCAAGGATTTTGACATAGTAACTAAAAGCATTACTCACTCATTTCATCAGCCACAGTTGGTGGTAGGGGAACAAAAAAGGATGTTTTGCTATCTTCCGAATTTTGATGTATTTTTTTTAATTAATCTCGAAATAGAAAAGGTCAAGCATTGGTACAGAGGATCTTTTAGGACATTCTTCCCCACTGTAAAGCCTAGAAGGTTTTTGCATTCTCATTTAAAGACATGTTACTTATGCACATGTGTACTGAAAATTCAGTGTCTGAGGATATTGGATCATGAAGTATTGCTTAACAGCACCCAAACTACTAACATTATTCCAAGTATAACCTGTGCTGTGTGCTAGCTACTGTTTTCATGTGCTTTTCATATACAGAATCATCAAATTCTTACAACTAAAGTATGAAGCTGGTACCATGTTATTTCTTTTTTATGGATGCCGTGGAGACACAGAGAGGTTACGTGATTTTCCTAACTAAATGGTAGAACTGGGATCTGAACTCAGCATCTCTAGCTCTAGATCCAGTGCCGCAAACTTAGTAATCTATTGCCTCTCAATGATGGATTAGTTGTGTCTAGCTCCATTTTCTCTTTTTTTGTAAAAAATGGAAATAATTATACCTTCATTATTGGGGAGGGAGTAAGCTATATTAATATATACGAATCTCTTACATAATAAATGACTTACATATGCATGTCCATGTTTATGTACATCTTTGTATGCACAGCTGCATAAACATACACACATATTTATTGTATATTGAATATACTCTTGACTTTTGCCTTTACTAATAGAGTGAATTGCCATTAACACACGAATCGATGCTTTTATTGTGTGATTGAAATGAACTGAAATGACTGCAGTGAATTGGAAAATAATCCAACTCATTTATATTTAGGTAGAATGTATGTATGATTTTAAGGAATAATATGGCAGGAGAGACCCAAATTTCCACTTAGGATCAATCTATAAATCAAATTTAAATAGACATTTTTGTGTTTTGTTCTAGCACTAGTTCCTACTTTGAATTAATGAAAGTATATTTAGCAAAAAGAATATAGCACTTGATCATTTACAAAATTTTCAGTTGCAACTCATCGACTTTAATTTCAGTAACCCTGAGGTCTATTTGGGTTGCTTTTGATTTTCAGCCTTTAGAATTATATTTTCTTTGTTAAAGTTATTAAAAAACATTTAGTTAATCTTTTCTCCTGGGTGTTAAGGCTGACGGGGAGCTCTATGGTGTGCTTTCATTGCTGTTTGTGTTCCTATAAGAGTGTTTCCTGCATGTAATTGAAGAGTTAATTTAGTGCTAAATGCCTTATTATGAAATATAGCAGTCCTTTACCCTGCCATTTACTATTCCCAAAGGCAACTGCTATCAGTTGTCTGATTAAATTTCTTTGTAATTTATTTCCATGTCTCTAAGTAACATATTTATGTAACTCTTCTCATTCTTTCAGTTTTAGTTGAATCTCCCTCTCTTCACTTCTGTGAAAGATGAAGGCATGGCTCCTTTTCCTCTCTCTCTCTGACCCCATATTTCTTATCCCACCTCAATTTAGAAACATCATAACTTTGTTTTAGATCAGTATGTATCCAGTGATGACTATTAAAAAATCTGTTTATAGCGGGGTCAGATAAAATTCTGGGCTTAAGTTTCCTTTCTGGAAGAATTGGTTGATTTTCTTGGAATCAATTTCTTTGTTTAGTTTCTTTTTTTAATTTAATTTATTGTTTTAGGGGTGGCATAGAGTGGTGTTACTTTTACATATATCAGGTAATAAGTACATTTCTTTTCACATGGTCTCATCTGTTCCTTCATTCTCTCTCATTCCTTCCCTCCCATCTCCACCCACGAGTTGCATTGTTCATTTTCATCAATGTCTAGTGGAGCAGGTGGGCTCCATGCTGCATTTTTCCATCCTTTTCCCTTTGATTCTGTGCCCTCCCTTCACCTTCCCGCAGACATGCACATGGACACACAACGTATAAGGTAAGGAATACAGAGTCATCAGAAAAATGTAAAAAAAAAAAAAAAAACAAATGAAGAAAAAAGTTCTGTTATAACCCCTGGTACTTTTTTTTCAAGTACATTTTCAATCCCATTGATTTTCTTTTTTCAGCTCACTCACATGCTAGACTCGCTACAATTTAGGGTTGTTTAAACTGTAGCCATTGTGGGATGGTCTTTTACTGTTCTGGCATTTCCTCTGTCTCCTTTTATTCTTGATAGTTTTTCCTGGGTTTACATCATTGGTTTTCTGTTTATTATTTCATTTTCCAGTAGTTTCCTAAAAAAAAATGCACATATGAAATGTCCTAAATCTTATATGTCTGAAACTGCTTTATAATCCTTCCTATATTAATTTGGATGATGACAGATTTATGTTAGACGTTGGATGTCACTCTACTGGGAGACATACATACACACAAGTCACCAAGGGCTTAAAGGGGAATGGGGTGCCAGGGCCTCCCCTTCCTTTTCAGATACTTGCAGTGGATAAAAGCTGGTCACCACAACCATGCTTAGGCTTTGGTGGCCAATCCTAATTTAAAATGCCAAGCACATTGATTTCAGTCTTTATTTTTTAAAGGAAGTTATTAGCTCCCTTACCCTTCACACACCCATCCTGCTTTAGTTTTCTAATACAGACATTTTGATAAATACCAGCTACATTCTCACTGCTCAGAGATTTTACCAAATAGTTTTTGGAATTAGATGCTCTTTTTTAAAATTTTTATTTATTTATTTTATTTTATTTTATTTTTTTTTTTTTTGGCCAGTCCTGGGGCTTGGACTCAGGGCCTGAGCACTGTCCCTGGCTTCTTTTTGCTCAAGGCTAGCACTCTGCCACTTGAGCCACAGCGCCCCTTCTGGCCATTTTCTGCATATGTGGTGCTGGGGAACCGAACCCAGGGCCTCATGTATACAAGGCAAGCACTCTTGCCACTAGGCCATATCCCCAGCCCCTATATGCTCTTTAGTGAGGGTGCCACTGAGGGTCTCAGGGGGAGGAAAAATTTTAGACTTCTTGTTCTGTACTCATATAATTATATCTGTTCAAAATGTAACTTAAGCAGTTATGTGCAAAGATGTATGTGAGGTACTTGAGAGGTAATCATCTTGGTGGAATATATTGTATAATATAATTAGTAATGGCTACTAGTTATGGAGTGGCTTAAATACCATGACTTTGGGTCTTGTTCAATCCTAAGCACAGCAGTACAAAATAGTTTGGTATTCTCATTTTATAAAATAAGAAAACTTAGGCTTTCACTTTCCCCAAGATCATCTAGTTAGTAGGTAAAGTAGCCAGAATGTTTCATGTCAAGGTCCGTATTCTTCCACTCATATAGCTTCTAAAACAAGTCACCAAAGTAACTTGAAATATATTATTTTATCTAAGTTTTTATTCTCCAACCCATTAGGGCACTTATTTTTTAAAGACATTCATTCTCAGCTTGAGAGACCTAAAGAAGACTCTATAATTAATTGCATCATTATAAGGCTGTGTAGTATTTTCACATTTTCTTATGACATACACATACGCGCACACATACACACACTCATCTATACATGCTTTGGGGCTAAACTGCTTCGTAAACTACAAACTGTAGTTTAGTTATGGTAGAGGGCCTTAGCTATTTAAAAGAACCTTGTATGGAACAATTTTGTACAGCAAATAAAATGGTAATGCAAATAATTACATTCTAATTCTTTTGTATAAACAGACATTTTCTCATTCTCAGTTTGTTTAAAATGCTTAGTGGTGAGGTTCTGGGAAGATGGAAAGTGTGTAGATATTGCTCCTTTTCTTCAATTGTGTAAATTCTCTCAAATGTTTCAAGACACATTGGATTATGAGATGACAGCCTACAAAAGCAGACACATAAAGCAGAGAGGCACGATTTGAAACAGAAATGTGTAAGCAGAAATCAAGAGGAGTCAAATGTTAACAAGTAACTCAAGGTTCAAATTAGGCAGTGAAATCCAAGGAAATGTTGAAATTGGCCTTTTCAGTTTGGTAAACTGATCATTATTTCCATTGACATTTATTGAATAGCTGCTGTGTGACAGGCCTTGAGAATAAAATGATGTTTAAGAGCAAGACCTTGCCAGCCTGAGCCCATGTGCTGGCAGCTGAACCAGGACTGCGATTCGTGCGGAAGGCAGTCATGGGTTTAAAGTCAAAGGCACTGAGGGCTGAAATACAGCAGATCAGGAAAGCTTGATTCTCTGAGGGAGAGAGACGAGGAAAATGGTTCCTAACAACAAGTGCTGCCCTGAAAGAAAAAGTGGCACATTGCAGGGAATTAAGGTTTTGTACCGGAAGAGAAGAAAATCAATACGGGATTGTGTTTCCCAACTAGTACAAGAGAACATACATACATTTCGTTTTCTGAAGCACTTTCACAAGTAACAAATCAACTCTGACAACTGAAGAGAAAGCTTTTTTATTCTTCATTACATAGATGAGCAAATGGGTGCCAGGGCAGTTAAATGATTTGTGAAAAATCATGCAGTTC
Source organism: Perognathus longimembris pacificus (assembly GCF_023159225.1). Taxonomy (NCBI): domain Eukaryota; kingdom Metazoa; phylum Chordata; class Mammalia; order Rodentia; family Heteromyidae; genus Perognathus; species Perognathus longimembris. Next base: position 129,642,327 of record NC_063162.1, on the reverse strand, counting down.
ATTTTAGAGCTGGTTTTAATCTTAACTATGAATTCAGACTTCTATTCCCAACTGTAGAGGGGATGTACAGCAAAAGAAACAAACTAGACTGGGCCAGGCTATCTCATCAGATATCATGCATTGGGAAAGTAAGGCATGCTGACTGGTATCACTCTATAGAGTCTATGAGTTCATCTTTCAAATAATGCTGAGGACAGCAGATAGCTGTGTATTGAAATATGTGGCACTATCCACTTCACACAATAGCAAAGTTCCATAGAGCTGTTGTTTTATTTCTTAGTTTCAATCTATTGAAAACTGTCTACTAAGATCATGTTTAAAATGCTTTAGATATAATCCTTAAACAGTGACTGATGGTTCTATATACAGTGAACAGTATTAGAATGACCTCATTAATGACTCTCCTTCAAAAGGAAAATTTAGAAGTGAATGTAGTTGATATGGTTCGTGGTATTAAGGATGGGTTTGATATTTAAAGTGTTCCTGGAGATTGAAGATTGGATATTTCAGGCTAAGTCAATAACTGAAAAGCAAATTTCAGGCTAAGTCAATTTAAAAAAAAGCCAGTAATCTTTGATTGAACTGTATGACATTTGAACTGCTGATTGAATGAAGCTATAACATCATTAGTAAAATAATTTTATTTTAATTAAGTTAAAGACTAAGTTTGCTTCAAGAAAGTTTTAGCATGTAAACAAAACTTGTAGTTTTAAACTTAAGCTCAAGCAAATCACTATGCTTAAGTGTTCTTGGTATAAAGACAGAATTATTATTTTGTATGGACAAATTTGCGTCAAATGAAGCCATTGGAGACATTAGATATAATTATTTTGGAATTTTCTCAGAGTTAAAGGAGATGCTGCAAATCAAGGAATTCATCCCCTTTCTCCCATGATTGATGATCTCTGTTTTGTGTTTAGAATGAAAGATTGTTTTGGATATATATGTTTTACTTTTATACACCTCTTTCTGTGAATGATTAAGATATTGTATTGGGAGCTTATTGTAATTTAACACTCATTTTGAGAAGTTAAAGGTGACAAATATACCTATTGTTATTGTATGCCTGTTGTTTGGATCCCCAGGGCTGGCAATTACTTAAGTATTACACTTATTACTTGAATCTGGGTAATTCCTCTCAGGTCTATGTTGGGACCTTTCCTTTAATGTAGACAGAACATTCACAGCACACCAGTGATTCCAAGGGGCAGGAAATAAAGAGTGATGACTAAAGTGGAATTTCTAAGGATGTAAAATCAGTCCAGAAAACCACATAGTTATCCCTAAGGCAAAGTCAGGTTATTTCCTGTCCTCATTTAGCATACATAATTATCATCTATGACCATGTTTTATCCTTAGAGAGATCTTACTTTTTTTCCCCTTGTTAAGCAGACATCAGTTTCGAAAAGAATTTAGGTTAGAGGTCTGAGAGACCAAAGGTATCTCACAGTGTAATTTTCCTTAAGGGTTTAACTATATCCTAGAATCTTTTCTTATCAAAGGTAAAAAAGTTGACCAAGTGCATAACTATTAAACACTTGGTTTCTTTGGAACAGAAACGAATATAGTATTTTTCATGTCTAAAAATCTCTTGAAGTATCAAAGAAGCTTTAAGAGTGTATCAGAGAAACACTGGCTTGGAGTACTTCTAATTAGCATTTCATGAATTAAATTTTTGGAAAAAAAAGTAGAAGTGTCTGAAAATTAATAGGAGTATTGTACCTGACCATCAATTCTAAAAATGTTGAAATAAAGTAACTTGTAAAATAGGATCCTCTTAGCAAAATGTGACTTTATATTTTGAACCAATTGTTTTTTTTTTCAATGTAGGTCTTGAAAATCATGCGATTAGGAATTCTTTATTTCTCAAATGAAAAATGAATGAAGTAAATGAAGACAGTACTGACGGACTTATATTTGTAAATAAAGACTATGTCGTGGGAGTAATAGATTAGTACTTCAATTTTTCGATACCTTTGATTACTTATTGTTTTTAGGGGGCAATTCTGAGTAAACAAACTCAGAATGTAAACTCTGAGGGCTCATAGCCTTATATCCATCTGCATTTCCCCCGTTTCTGCTACTTTCCAAGTCCTGTATCTTTGATGTAAATCACCCTCATGGTACTCTTGCTTGCTTGTTTTCCGCAGAAGTGCCGGAATTGTTTGTGTAATATATTATCATGTTGCCTGCTAATTGATTCCCCTGACACTAAGAACAACATACCATGTCCTTTCCTTGGCCCACAGTGGTGTAACTGTGGCCTCATCTTGCACTCATTCTACTCATCCCACGCACTTCAATACTCCAGTCTGAACTGAGTTTGAAGTACTTTGCTTACCTTGTAAGATGGCCTTGAGTTCCATGCTTTCTGTTCCTGGATTGCTTGTTCTATCACTGACTCCGCCTACTGATGGCCATTATAGAAGCCTTTCTGAATCACTGTCCAAAGGAACTCCTTCCTGCTACAGTGATCCAGCTTTCAAAATTGAATATGCATGTTCTTAAGATAGATTCTGACTTTTTTGAATTGATTTTATTTGTAAAATGGGATTATCTTATCGATTTTATAAGTCCTATCATTTAACTATTTGTTTCTACATGTAGTGGTAATTTCTTGGTACCTGTCTCCAAATCAACATTTCCAATAGTTTCATATCCATTTCTGTGATGCTCAAATAAAGTGAACATTTTCATTTTCCCCTGGAGCTAATTATCCCTCCCCGTTTCTCTACTTTATAGAGATGCATCTTTTCTCATTAGTGTCTAAGTCCAATCATTGTTTTTTTTTTTTTTTTGTTATATCACTGGACACTTACCTACAAATCCACCCTCTAAATTCAGTACTTTACCTTATCCCTCCTTTCTGCTCTCATCTAAAGGGGTTTCAACCCATTCCCTCAAGCCTTTCCCTCCCAAACCAGGTAGAGTCCTGCTATTATTTATCTGTGTATCATTACTTTCCATTTTCAGAAACTTTAATGAGATATAGGCTTGTTCCCCCCCCATGATAGATTTAAAATCGATTGCCATGTTATTTATAGTTTACCATAGTTGAGCTTCATCTGCCTATCAAAGGTGGCTTATCATTCCTCATTTGCTACATTGATCTGTTTTCTGTTCCTAGAGACTTTTCTGTACTTTTCAGCTGCTTTTTCATATATATTTGTGGTTTTTATTTTCTCCAGAATTTCTTTTTCTTTTGGTTCTACTTTCCCTTGCTGTTTATGATGTTGTATGATTTTCAGTCTGTTTATTAGAATCCTGATTTTCATCTTCACTTCTGTTTTTGATATTACATTCACCTTCATGTTATCTAATTGTTCCATGCATACCTGATATTCTTAAATAGATCCCAAGTACTTTGCTTCAATAGGAATTTAATGGTGCAGTTTAAACTGTCATCAGTAATTGAGATTTTGTTCTCCATTGCTCTCTGTAAAAACACAAGGACCGCCTCTCCTCCTGCCTGGAAGAATGAGTTAAAATTTGATAACAGGTAGAGCATTGAATTAGTTGATCTCATTTTATTTAATTTGAAAGAGCCTAGGTCCAATTTCTCAGAAAACTTGATGTAGTTTATCAGACTCTAAAATGTAAATTCTTATGTAGCCTAATAAAAGCATTGGCATTCATAAAAGATTTGTCCCAGAACTTAACAAGCTTAGCTTAAGTTGACTGCATTTAGGTCAATTCCATATAGGTGTTTCTAACTTGAAATCTGGCCTGTTTTCTTGTTCATAAGGTAAATAGAGCACTGAAAAATATTTAATTGTAAATGATAACCATACTTAATTTTGATTGTATAATAATGGCATTTAAATTTTTTTTTCTACAGTACTTTGGAAGTTTACTTGTCATTTTCTGTGTAGAGCTGGCTTGTGGTGTTTGGACATACGAACAGGAGCTTATGGTGAGTTCAAAGTGGGATATAATCAAAACCCCAAAACAATGTCCAGTGTAACATTTTAAATTCAATACTTTAAGGATGTGATTATTAATTTTAACATTCATGCTCCATAACCACCCTGAGTATCCTGCTAATTTGGAGAAAGTAATATTTTATTTTCTTCATCGAATATACATTTTCAAGTCATAATGGATAGGTAGTGTTTTATTGGGTATATTATCATAGGTGTGTTTAATTCCATAGATTATGTTCTAAAATGATCTTAAGAACTCTTCATTAAGTATTGGAAAGATTTGCATGTGCAACATGATTTGTTTGAGAATGTTTGAACATTTCCTTGGAGTCCAACAAGATGACCACTGGAGATGCTTGTGACTAGGAGTCCAGCATTGCCTGTGTGCCACGCAAGGAACTGTATTCCACTTTTACAAGTGTGTTTAAAGGGGTTGCTGTGTGTTGCACTCCAGATAACCTCACAATTTTCAACTCAGTTGCTTGAGAACAACTCTGTAGCAACTTTCCTCTTTCCTTTCAGTCGCAGAATCCACTGTTACACCTTCAGTAGCTGTGGTAAAATGGAAGAGAGGAGTTTCAGTCTTAAGACCTTACCTCACAATTGTTGTTCACATTAGGTGCTATTTACATAGTTTGCTCACACCAGCAGTTCAAACTAGAGCATTTGTTCTCAAACATGGAATGTCTTTCCATGTCTGGGACTGATGCTATAGGTAGGGCAAAGTTTTCCACTAGAAACCTGGTAGAATAATTCTGTTTCAATAAAATGATACATTTTAACACATCATTGTTGGGCCATCTGCAGTTGAACTCAAGCAATGCAAGTTTTAAGTGTACTTTTTAAAAAAGCATCTATTATTTTTGCAAAAAGGTTTCAATGTGACATTTCCACACACACATATAATGCACATTTATCATATTCATTCCCTTTATTACTCTTTGACATTATATACATGTATGAAAATAGAATAATGAAACCACATTAAAATGATGTTCTTAACAATGTGTGTTCCTGGATTCCTGCCCAGATTTGCTGAATCAGAATGGAAGAGTGAGAGAAGGCCAAGACTGGTGTTTTGTCTTTATGATAAATGTCCCAGTGAGATTTTTGTTGTTTTCTGTCTTGTTTGCTTTTCTTGTAGCACTGGGCTTGAATATTCTCACTTCTTGGTCAAACATCCTACTCCCTGAGTCATGCCCCTGGCCCTTTTAGTTATTTCTAGTTTTTGGCTAGGGTTTCACGTATTTTTCCAGAGTAAGTCTCAGACCACAGTCCTCCTACCTATACCTGACACTTAGTGGCGAGAACCAGTGTGAACCACCATGCCAAGTTTGTGATTGAGATGGGGGTAGTGCTATTTTTTCCCCCCTGGGTTGTCTCAAAATGCTTACCTCTAAATCTCTGTCTCCTGAGAATGAATCATTGAGCTTGGTCATCCCCAGTGAGTTTTAAGCATTTGAATGTTCAGGATCTCTTAAGAAGAGAAAGAAGGTGATTATTTTGTTTGCTTCAGAGACAAGAGACACATTAGCCATGACATGCGAGCAACAAAAGAGTAAACATAATTTTTGATTTTGTTGCATCAGCTTTTTTCTTCTGTTTAGTAATTAAGAGATTATCCACCGCCCCCCTCCCCCCGCAATGAATTTGTTTCTTACAGATTTAAAAAATGGTTTGCATATATCCTGGGGATAGATGGCAAATCTCCCCAATGGTGGCTGGATTAAAACAAACAAATTCACAGCATTTGAAAGGAAATGTTGTGATTGGAATATAATTCTAAGAAACCAGGAACTGGAAGGAGCTTATACTCATTTAGATAGTTTATTCCAGGAAGGCATAGTCAGCAGTGGCTTTTGAGTCCCGGGGTACTCAGTAGGCACACTGTCATTTCACTGGAGCCAAGATCACTGTTTTCCTTGTGCAAATCTTTCCCATTACATCATAAAGCAAGGACTGTTTAAAAGTAAGACATGGAAAGCAGTCTTTTTTACTTTTTAGTTGCTCACATTTTTATAGCTTCTGCACTAATAACAGTGAGAATGAAAAGTGCCATTAAAGTTTATTATCTGCCAAACTTTGCACAAGCCAGTTTTCACATAGAATGGGCTTTGTGCTATTTGGCTAGTTCATGCAAGGATCCAATCAGTGTGTTGCTTTATGGGCCAGAGCCCAGTAGTTGGGTCAGAATCTCAATGGTCTCTTGTGTTTTCTTGCCACATTTGGTCTCAGATTGATTGCGGTCAGAGTAAAGAAACAACCTATATTTATCTTGGAAAGTCAGATTTTAAAAGTTTTTCTAGTATCTAAATCAAGAGGCTTGACATCAGTCTGTTTCCTAGTGATTTTCATTGTCATGTTCAACTCTTGCCTGCTATGTCTTCTCTGGATAAAAACCTATCAGTAATATGAATTGTTTCAGATTATACATTTCCTGAGAATTTATTTCATTTTAATTTCTATTCCAAAGGAAGCGAGACAATAATAATTTAGAATGAGTTACTTGAGCTTACCTTAGTTCCCTGAACTGTATTGAACCCATATGAACACAGTGTATCCACAGTTAACTCATTATTTGGGGGACAACATTCTTTACCCAAGTGTTTGGGTATTTTCTTTTCTGTTATATATTTCCAAGTATAGTAGTAGTACTGCTACTAGTTGTTGTTGTCTTAATCATCATCATCATCATCATCATCATCAACTATCAAAGAAAAGAAATTGAGGAATTTCTGGGTGCATCAAATTTTAAACAACTGCTGGTTTATCCTTTTTAATAATAAGATTTCAAAATCATCCCAATCTTTTACTTATCTCTCCCTTTCTCTTTTCTGGGTTTTGATCTTTATGTCATTGTTTGAATGTCAAGCAAATTATAAATTTACAACGGTATCTGTCAATTATAGTGTATCACCTACATTTGTGATCAGTAGTGAATGTTATAAGTGGAGTGTATCTCTCTGAATGCATGTCTCTGTGTTGATATTTTGCTTTTTATCTCTAGGTTCCAGTACAGTGGTCAGATATGGTTACCCTGAAAGCCAGAATGACCAATTATGGCTTACCTAGATATCGGTGGCTTACTCATGCTTGGAATTTTTTTCAGAGAGAGGTAAGTGCTATCTGTGTGTCTCAGGTGGAGGTTTTCAGAGTTTTGCTTTGAGTAACTTTTTGTGTTGCAAATGATAGCCTATGACTCCATTAGCACTGCTACAAACTTTTTAGGTGAGGAATCTCTAAGTCACTGCATAATTTGCCTTTCTCCTTATGTCTGCCTACCACTTCCCCTTCACTTCACCTGGCTACACACATTTCTTTAAAAGTCACTTTACTAAACCAATATGAAGTTTATTTTGCATGACCATTCTTTAATCAATATCTATTTTATTTGAGTAGAAATTTTTTCTTAGAACTCTTAAGTATATTTTTAAGTTAAGCATTAATTTTTTCAAGACTTTTCTCATTTGGGAATTTTGAGTCAGTACATATGTTACTAAGGCCATGATGACTTCCTTCCTTCCTTCCTTCCTTCCTTCCTTCCTTCCTTCCTTCCTTCCTTCCTTCCTTCCTCCCTCCCTCCCTCCCTCCCTTCCTTCCTTCCTCCCTCCCTCCCGCATTCCTTCCTTCCTTCTTTCCTTCCTTCCTTCCTTCCTTCTTTCCTTCCTTCCTTCCTTCCTTCCTTCCTTCCTTCCTTCCTTCCTTCCTTCCTCCCTCCCTCCCTCCCTCCCTTCCCTCCTTCATTCCTTCCTTCCTTCCTTCTCTCTCTCCCTCCCTCCCTCCCTCCCTCCCTCCTCCTCTTTTCTTCTTTCCCCTTCTTCTTTCTCTTTTTGATACTGGCACTAAGGTTTGAACTCGTGGTTTTGTGCTTTTATTTTTCCTTTTCACTCAAGGCTGACTCTTTACTTAAACCACACCTACAGTTACAGCTTTTTGGGGGTTAATTGAAGGTAAGAACTTCTTCTGACTTGTCTGCCTGTGCTGGCTTCAAACCATGATCCTCAGAACTCAGCCTCCTGATTAGATAGGCTTACCAGTATGAGCCATCACTGCCAGGACTGGCAGGACCTTTCTAGTCAGTAAGACCTAGGTTTAAATACAAGCTTGAGTGCTTACTGTTCAGTTAAGTTTCTGTAATTTACTTAACTCTCTTAAATCTCATTCTCCTCATCTATAAATTTGGGACACTAACAGGGTTTACCTTCTTAGAGTGTTGATAAGATTGAGTAAATTCTTATAAATAAACTATAAGATTGAATAAATGATCTCATTTAGCTTGTGGTTACTAACAACAAACCCGTGGCTTTTCATCCCTACCTGTTCTATTGTATTGCACTCAACGGTATCAAATGGAGACTGTTTTTAGTGGTTTAAAATCTGATGATTTGAAGTTGACCACCAATTTTTATTTCTAACCAAGCTCATCTCTCAAGTAATTTCCTTGTGCCTTGAGTCACATCCTCAAATGATCAAGTATCTCAATTTCCTTAGATTTGTCTTGGCTCTGGGCCATAAAGCCTTTCAGAATGAGAATGTTCTCCAGCAGCTCAGCTCCCTGCTCAGTTACTTGTCCTGAGTGGATCTGGGCAGAGGTTCACATCCAGGACAATCCCCAAATCTCACTCTTTGTGTTATAATTATTGAGATGGTGAAATGATCATTGTAACACAGATTTCCTGTTTACACCAATGTTTCCTGTCTTTGTTTGTTTACTGTACAATTGTACTATAGACAATCCAAAGGGAAAGCAGTGAAGAATTAGGGAATTTATAGTAAGATGTATTCAGCTACTGTCCTGTGTTGGAGCCAACCGAGCTTTTTATTTTCTGAAATTTATGGGGTCGATTGTGATTACTGAGTTAAAAACTAATGTGAAGTTTATGTTTTTTTTTCTCTTGATGAGGCCTTCTCTAGATGAACAATACACAAGCACTGCAAATGATAACATACTACTTTTTGACTTGTCATATGGCAAGTTCTTTGCTTCTCATAAGACAGTTTTACACAAAATGGTTCGTAAGGATGTTTGAACACCCTAGAAAAGTTTTTCAAAGCAACTCATGTTAGTCTCATAGAATTGTCATAGAAAAGTACAAATTTTCTTCTTTGTGTTTAAATCTCTTTTTATGAGGATGTCATTTCTACTAGATTGAGGCTCATCCTAATGACCTTATTTAATTACTCCTATAAAGAGTATCTTCAAATACAATTACACTCTGAGACACAGAGGACCACAATTTCAGCATATGTATTTGTATATGGGTGGAGGCGGAAGAGTACACAGTTCAGCCTATGGCATCCTTTTCCAAAAAAAAAAAAAAATCATAGAGCAGAAAGTCACTTTGTCAAGTTTTAACTTTGCCTCATCCCTCATTCATTGCTTTTTCTGTGCATATATCTTTGCTTAATGGACTCTTGCTTACTACCTACTGACATTTGTTTAATACCTGTTTTGGTTGGAAATAGGTTTGGGGATCAATATGCTCTGCCACAGACTGGCCCTTGGCCTTAGAAAATTGATTGGCCCATCAAGGGCCTCATTTTTTTTTTCTCTCATACAAAATGATGATTGTATGGCAGTTTCTAGAGCTTGACACACTGTGTCAACAAGAGTAGAGTTATCTTACAATACAGTATTAAAGGAGACAGGAACATGGTAAGGATTTAGATAGTTCTGTATAATATTGAATTTAGCCTAAAGGAGGTTTCAGCAACAGATTTAATAAAAAAAAGCACCACTGCTTGTTGAAGAAGGAAGATAACTATATAAAAGAAAATGATTTCAGAGACATATTGAACTACAAAAAATTGGCACTGAACATGATATGTTTAAGTTATTTGGGAAAGTCATTACTATGGAACAACTCATTTCCTGACAAAGCCAGATAAATGGGCTGTTTCACTGTCGATGGAGTCAAAGTATTCCAAGAGCTGACCTTCTGTCATCAAGCAGAAAGGACACCGGTCATTAAGATTTCAAAAGAGTGACATGGAAGTGAAGTCATTTATGAGTTTTAGGAAGAGAAGTCATTTAACCACATATGTGGTTTTAAGGGTACTGAGTGATGAATTACGTATATTAAGTATAATATGTGATGTCAAATAGCATTTGACTTAAAGTATAATGTTTATGTTCTGCTTGTGACTCTCAGGACTTAGTTTATGATGTCTTTGGTACATCTGTGGCTTTTAGAAAAAGTTCATAAAAGAGAAATGCTAGAATATTTTTATAGCTTTTCAATTGTAGTATCACTCATAGCTTTCACTAATTATGATTGATAGTACTCTTAAGATGATATTTTTTAAATATAAGATATTTACATAAGTGAAAAAAAGAAAATATATTTTAGTATTTCACTTGTGTTTGCTTTTGCATGAGAAGTTCTTAATTCTTTAAAGTTGATTTTACTTGATCTCTGAAATGGTAGTGTATTGTGTGATTTCATGTTAACCTTGTACAGATTGATCTCTTGAGTTACATAATTTGCATAACAAGTCACACTTGGAAAGCTCTTCTTGGTGACTACCCACAATCCTCTTTTGACTATATGGAGAGTACTTCTCTTATATAGAAGGGCAAAAGTTTGTTTATGAGAGTTCATTTTTCTCAATTTGACCTGCTAATATCTATGCAATGTTTTAATCAAAGAAGGTTTTTTGCTACTCTGTGGTGCTGTTGGACAAAATTGAAAGTACAGTTGTTTAAAACACAGTTTAAGGGCTGGGGATATAGCCTAGTGGCAAGAGTGCCTGCCTCGGACACACGAGGCCCTAGGTTCGATTCCCCAGCACCACGTATACAGAAAACAGCCAGAAGTGGCGCTGTGGCTCAAGTGGCAGAGTGCTAGCCTTGAGCGGGAAGAAGCCAGGGACAGTACTCAGGCCCTGAGTCCAAGCCCCAGGACTGGCCAAAAAAAACACACAAAAAAAACAAAAAAACACAGTTTAAGAAGGAATAGACCTTTTCTTATTTTTGCTAGTCCTGGGGCTTGAACTCTAGGCCTGGGCGCTAATCCCTAAGCTTCTTTTGCTCAAGGCTAGTGATCTGCCATTTGTGCCATAGGACCACTTCTGACTTTTTTTCTGAGAAGTTTTATTAGAGATTAGAGTCTCACAGACTTTCTTGCCTGGTCTAACTTTGAATTCGGTGCTCAGATCTCAGCCTCCTCAGGAGCTAGGATTACAGGTATGAACCACCAGCACCCTGGTAATATATCTTTTCTTAAATCAAGCTTTATTCAGGCTAGAGGCCTATCTTTTTATTTTCTCTCTCTCTCTCTGAGATTGAGATGACAGAATATGACAACTGACTTCAAGAATCTCACTCTACTGAATGAGATATAGTTGGTCAAACCTATGCTTATTTCTCAAAGTTTTTTTTTGAAACTTAACTGGTTAAGGAATCCAAGTCAAGTTAACTTTGATCAAATAGATTTTCTCCAGGAATTATACAAACTTTCTGTGAGCAATCATACTGGTTGGCATAACTGGTTGGTATAACTAGTTGGTATAAAATTTGAGTAACTGCTCTCTAGTAGTTTGAAGTTAATGGTAGATAAAATTTCAAAAAATTTGTTAGTATATGTGTGAAATGTGTAACTATATGGTTACTAGTAGAGGACCTTGGAGTTAGAGAGATAGAGTCAGTCATGCCTGATTGATTTGTGATATGTTCCATTATGGAGTGGCTACCCATGGTTTCTTCTTATGACATTTCTATCAACAACACAGAATATCCACATATCATGAAACGATGATAGAAATGAGTTTAGCTTTCAGTACCAAAATTTAAGAAATTTATCTCCTATGAATAATTTTTTTTGTAGTTCCTGAGTGTTTCCAATAATTCTTTTACAGTTTAAGTGTTGTGGAGTGGTTTATTTCACTGATTGGCTGGAAATGACAGAGATGGACTGGCCTCCAGATTCCTGCTGTCTCAGAGAATTCCCAGGATGTTCCAAACAGGCCCACCAGGAAGATCTCAGTGACCTTTATCAAGAGGTAAGGCCATATGTCACTAACCGATCATGGACTAAACTTTCTTAAAATAAAATTGAAGGATCAGCACTATGTCAGTGAAATTTCCCTTTACTGTGTAAATCTGAAAGGCTTTCAAGTTTCTGTCTCCTAGATGGAGAAACGAGTAAGCTAAAAACCTGAACCCAGATCACATTTCTACAAAAGACAGTGAAGACTGAATTTTATAATTATCTGAAATTTGAACTGGGATGTTTATAGCAAAACTCTGCTGCCTCCCTCTAGGAATGCTTTGAAAGCAATAACATGTAGATTTTATGGCTAACTGGGTATTTGAAGATCACAGGTATTGGAGTTTCTGGGCTGAATACACGTTTTAGGGCCACCACAGTTGTGGAAGAAAAATGCTCCTGAGAAAGTATTACATGTTGCTCCACTGCTCCCCCTGCTGGCCGATGACTAGGGATGTCAGTTTGAGCTTCTGAAAAGTTTTTACACTCACTGAATTTTAAATAAGCCAGCATGTGCCAGGGGAAATTTACATGCTGTGTGCTCTCAGAGAACTTATCCAACTGGCCAGTAACTCCTTATTAGCAGATTTTTTTATCCCTTCATCTTCAGAGCGAATTTTTAACACTGTTAGCAGTGGAATCTCGTTTTCAAATTAAAATTTAGAAGTTCACTATCCAGTTCAATAGCTAATAGCTCCATGTGATTATATCTATTAAATTAACATTTCAGTTCCTTAGTCTCACCAATTGCATTTGCAGTACTGGTGAGTCACTTTTCACTAGTCACTTGAACGAGTGGCTTATGTTTTGGATGTGCAGATATGGGACATCACCATCATTATACAAAGTTTTATTGTGTAATCTAGGTCAATTGTAACAATGGAGGCAATTTGGGCTGCAGGACTGAGATCCCTCCTCAGGTACATTGTCACTCAAGTACCTGCATGTCACAAAACAACATTCTCAGTATAATGTGAAAATACCCTGCATATTACACACATATATATATACACATATATGGAGAATGATTATAATAATGAAACATAACAATCTGTAAGATTGGCAGCTTCATATATTTTAAGATCATTAAATTAGGAGAATAGTTTTCCCCTAGGAAATATTATTTTTCCAAACATCTATTAGACAGCCTACCAAAGTCACTTCTAAAGATCCACAGTTTATATTGTAAATTGATGAATCTCAAAGCTGTGATTCATTATTTAAAAGAATGTTTTTGTCCCTGCAGACATGTTCTACTTTGCTCACATCTTAGAGATGAGTAGTATTTGGCTGTTAAAAAAATTACCTCAGAGGACAAGAATATGCCACACTTAAGGATATTCAAACATCTTTTTTAAGGCTTTAACAATTACATTTGTTGTTAGCTTGTGAGGGCTGTTATAACAAAGCCCTGCAAGCTAAGTAGCTTTGACATCAGGAATGACTTTTATTGCAGTTCTAGGGAAGGAAGCTCAGGGTCCCTATGTGTGTAAGGTCCTGCAGAGGACTTTGAGGGAGATTGTTACACACACAATTCTCCAACAGTTTCTAGTGATTTGTTTACTACTTTCACATTTCTTGTCTTATGGAAACTTGACCTTGGCCTGACCCTTTACCGTAAGATGCATTCTGTGTGTATGCTTGTATGCGCGCGCACACACACCCCTCCAAATTCTCCTCCTTTATAAGGACAGAAATCATATTTGAGCCCACCTTTCTCCGGTGTGATTTCATCTTCACTTCATTCCATCTGTCACCACCATATTTCCAATAAGATCCATTCTGGGCTATGCAAATTACAAATTAATCATGCATAATTGGGAGGGTATATTCCACTTCATGACAAGAATTATTGAGACAGCTAAGTAACATAGCTTGTTTATATTAAAAGATGAGCAAAATGCCTTTTTGTCATCCCACACAATACTGAAAAAGCACTAAAAACATTACAATTTAGAATATATTATATTTAGTAACTGGTTAACTGAACAAAACACTGTTGAATCAATGTTTGCAGATTCTCTTGGTGATTAGCCCATACTTTTTGTTGTAGAAATAAGCTGACTGCTATATTTACTCATGTGTACAGAAGGATGGTCAATTGATAAATCTCATGCAGTCACATTTATTTCAGTAGTTAATATTTCTGCAGTAATATTAAATGCACACACATTTGTAGATATTCGGATGCATTGTAACTTACTATTAGCCATTAGCACAATATAATCATGCATAGACATATGACTTGAAACCTATCAATTTTGCTAGTGTGAATTTAACTCTTGTTAGTTGGTTTTTAGAAGTAGCAAATCATTTTTGAAAAGTATTGGGTAACAACAATATAGGAAATTTTTCTGCTTTAGAGATTAATAATGATAATCTGATAATAACCATTACTAAGGTCATAGGGAAAGCATGAATGAGTATACAAGCTCTTCTTACAAAGTCTGATTGAAGTATTCAAGTTAACATTTAATATATTTTTCCTATTGTATTTTTAAAAGCATTCAGCTGAATATTTAATATAATTGTATTGTAACAAATGCAATTTATTTTCTTTATTTTTAGTTTTCCTTAGATTATTTTTAACTTGAAGTTTTGCGTTCTTTGTTTTTTGTTTTTGTCAGTCCTGGGGCTTGGATTCAGGGCCTGAGCACTGTCCCTGGCTTCTTTTTGCTCAAGGCTAGCACTCTACACTTGAGCCACAGTACCACCTGTGGTTTTTTCTGTTTAAGTGGTGCTGAGGAATCTAACACAGGGCTTCATGCTTGTGAGGCAAGTATTCTACTGCTAAGCCATATCCCCAGCCATATTTTTTATTAATAGTGCCTTGTAATTGGATAATTTGCTTTCAACGTATCAACCATTGAAAAAGAAACCCTAATGTTAGCATGTGCAAGTTTTTTTGTTTTTTTGTTTGTTTGTTTTCTTTTTGCCAGTCATGAGCCTTGGACTCAGGGCCTGAGCTGCTTTTTGCTCAAGGCTAGCACTCTGCCACTTGAGCCACAGCGCCATCTCTGGCCTTTTCTATATATGTGGTGCTGGGGAATCAAACCCAGGGCTTCATGTATACAAGGCAAGCACTTTTGCCACTAGGCCATATTCCCAGCCCCAGCATGTGCAAGTTGATATCTCAGTTCACTTTGAATATTTTCATACTTTTTCAAAAGACGCTTCAGTGGCTAACTGGTTTAATCAGTTCTAATACATTCTGTCAATATAGACTTTCATTTGAGTAGGTGGTTTATTAAACTGTTTTTGTACTTTATAATTAATAACGGATGCTGATATGGTAATGATAAAGTTCATAATTATATGCATAATTGACTTACAAAAGTGGATCACTCAGTAGCTTTATGGGTCAAGAACAATTAACATATAATTAGAAATACAATTTAATTCTATTTTACCCTAGAGAGCATGTGTCTCCTTAATGGTAGTATGTCTGAAGATCATTCAGTAGAAAGAGAAAGGTCTAAAAGGACAAAGAAGTACATTACAAACAGCTGGAAGTATTTGTGATGTCTCATCTGAAGTTGAGAACACTAAGGGGAGATACTTTAGATGTCTTCAACTATCTCCAAGTTTGTAATTCAGAAGAGGAACTAGACTCATATGTTATAGATCTGAGGGCCAGAAGTTACAGGAAAGAAATTTTGAATCAATAGAAGGAAGACCTTGCTCATCAAAATAGGTCTGATTGTGAGACAGGTTATCTTATAAAACAGTGAGTGTCTCATCACTAAAAATATTAAAGGAAAGGTCAGATAACCATGTCATCGGTGATATAGAATGGATTTTTAAATTAAGAATGAATCTGGGCTGGGTGAACTTCAAGGGCTCTTTTATCTTTCATATTCTGTAAACAGAGATAAGGACTGACTTTCTTCCTACAGTCTTCCTGTAGGAGTCTGAAATCAAGGAAATAAATCATTCTCAACCATCTGGTGGTCTGCCTGGTCCCTGACCCAATAATATTTTATGACACATTTTGAAACCTGTGAAAAATGATAGAGCAGAAATACAGCAGGTATTGCACATTTTGGAAATATTCCCATTAGAGATATTGTGATGCTTGACATACGTCTCCTTGAGTATCTGTAATAAGCTACACATTTGTATAAAAGTATAGGCTTCAGAATTACATGAGGAAACTATTCCTGACCCTCAGTTTGGGTTCGGCATGTTCATTCAGGAAAATGCTTTGTGATTTTCTCTGGAGTTCTGCTTATTATTTTTTAATGCCTGGAATATAGTGGAAAATGTTGCAGACCAAAAATGAAAACAAAAGTCTCTTCTCTTTAATCTTGTATTCTCATTAGGGATACAGACACTTAATAAGGAAAACAAAAGAAGTAATAGAAGACAATTGCAGGTGTTAGGAAGCTCTGTAAAGTCTCTGAACAGAAGAATGGGTAGGGGCTGGGGATCTGGCTCAGCGGAAGAGCACCTACCTGGCGCGCAAGGCCCTCAGCTCTGGAAACAACAACAACTATAAAAGAATAATGGGTAAAGATCTATTGCTAAAGTGGATAAGATCATGCCTTCTTGGGAGGCAGTATTTGAATGAAGACAAATTGATGAGAAAGAGCCCGCCATGAGTCTGCAGAAAAGTTTTTTTTGGTCTAGAGATACAAGTACAGAGTTTCAGATCTGTTGGGCCTTAATAATTTCTCAATGTATACTCACCCCATTGGGGGCATTATCTGTGCTCTCTAAATGCTAAGTGTCAGACTTGGATTCAAATTTTAGACTCAGAGTTGAAGCTGGTAAAATGCAGGTTTAAGATTCATGTATTCTTTGCTGAAGTTTTCTTCCACACTACGACTGTGTCTTGCTTTGATCTCAAGAAGCAGAAAAGAAAAATTGAAAGTGAGCAGGCAGGGACCACACAAGTTTTCGTGTAGAAAGCATTCCCAACCTTTTGCTTGTGGACTTAGGACATTCTTGGATGGACTTTGATAGAAACATTGCTACTGTTAGAATTCGTTTTCTGTATTTTATAGACACTTTCATCAGTGAGGAAGAGAAATAGTTTTCATCAATATTTCTTCAGACTCAGGGTTGGAGAAGAGCTGTAGTTTTTTCTTTTAAATCTTAGACAGCAAACAAAGTATGAAGAGCCCCTGAAGGGACTGAAATCCCATGCAGTTCATCTGTGTGCTACCTGAGAAATAAACATGGAAGTTAACAGACTCATAACAGCCCTATTTCAAATGGACCCACTCAGAATATAAAGCAAAGAGGGACACAAAGTCAAGCAAAATGTCTCTTCAAAGGCATGTTGTTTTGCTTTGGCTTAAGAAGAAAGACTACAGCTAAAATATATTGACTACTTCAGAAAAGTAGTGTTTGCAGAGTTTATGTAAGGGTGAGACAAAAAGCAACATTCTCATCAGGGCTAGGAGATGATTCTGGGATGCCTTGCCTTGTGCACACTCTAAAACTTCCTATATTCCAGGTTCAGTGTGAATTTCAAACCTCACAGTAATTGTCTTTGTGACAAGTAATATGGCCCTAAATGATATCTTACTTTTTTATATGGTAGTTTATTTTTTTCTTCTGATGCTGGGAAACATCTAAAATAAAGGCAGTAGAAAAGGGCAGGAGGCTTCGAAGTGAAGCCTGGTGTACTTTTTCTGTATGATGACAAGTTATTTATAGATTTCTTGGACTAATAGAACATAACCAAACATATAAGGTGCTTCTCTCATAGGGTTAAAGAAAAAACTATTTGATGATCCTTGTTAGGCAAAAAGACAATTTTCTTTATAATATTTTCAACAATTGCAAAAGACATAGGTCTTGTTATGGGGTCTTGTAGTCAGGAAAAGGGTTGCAGTCAGATCTGAATATTGCATGGACTATGTGTGCCCTAATATGATTAAGGAGCAGGTTGAACATAAATGGATGAAAAATTTCTGAGATGTAACATTAGAAATAAGAGGAAATTCTGGCTAATGGGGCCCAACAGGATTCCTGTTGAAGGCATGCCAGTGTGATCAGGCATCACAATAAGTAGATAACTTTCAGGAAGAGTGGGCAATTGTAAATAAACTCAGCAGAATCCTTCCCCACGTTGGACATTCCAGAGATGGTAGAGAGCTCAGGAGAGCCTGCGTATAGAGTGTTTTTCAGTTCTCTTTAATGAATTTGTTTTCTCAGTTGAGTATTATGTGATAAATGAGCTGAGAACCTTAAAGTTTTGTTTTCAACCATACGCCAGAGGGTGCCATTCTGGTCTTGCACCTGTGCACACTGTTGTTTTAGGTGAGCAGCATTTATTTTATAAGCATTACACATTCTGTTTTTCTAGGAAGTATCTTAGTCCTCAGTGCTTTTACTTCCTTTTTTTTTTTTTTTTAGAAAAAAAACATTTCATTCCTTTGATTGATTTAAAAGGCTAACCAATATTCTTGTATATTTGTTTTGACTAATAAAAACCATTTTTATTTTCTTATTGTTACATAAAATGTTCAAAACTTCATAGCCAGAAGTGGAGACATGGTGAGGGATTCTGGGTTAAAAGGCTGCAATTGGGAGTGAGATTTGACTTCTTTTTTCTTTTTTAATAAACTCCAACAAGTTATAGAGTCTATTTATTTTCACTCAGTTCCTCCTTGGATGCTACTGAAATTCTCCTAAGGATCAAAAAAATTGCCATCTGATACAGAGAAACAAACAAAAATCAGAACAAAACAAATAAAACTAGGGACAAGAATTAAAAGGGAAATCCAAATAAGGAATGGAGAAATAATAACTCAAGCCTGCACCCAAGTACCCCCTAGATACACTAATGTAAGATAGGCCAAATCTGAAGAAAATGTGTTCTCACGTGAGCAGCAGAAATATCAGGTGGGAATTAGGCAATCTTAAAGTAGGACACAGAAAAGACCTGGCATAGAGGCATGGACTGTGGGAAATCCTTAAATAACTTAAAAAAACACACAAGAAAACAAAGCACTGAGATGGGCATGGAGGGATGGAGAAACTTAGTGGTGAGTGTTAGGGAAAAGGATAGATTTGAAAAGGCGAGATGAATGAAAGTAGATGCAAATACTGACTTCAGCAGACACAGATATTGACTTCAGCAGACTAAACCAACTTTAATGGAATGTTGAAGAGGTTTACCATGGTAATCTGAGGGATTCAGGAGAAATAAAGCATGATGAGGGCAGGGGAAGAGGAACTTTAAGAAGGGACATAGGTGGGGGTAATGGCACAGGTCACTGGAGAGTTCGAGCAGTTTTAGGAGAGTGCCTTAAGAATTTGTAATGTCCTGAAATGGCTTGGTTCCAGGAACCTATTGTGCAGGTTAGTGGTGCAGTCAGGTGTGGCCAGCACCATGTATATAGAAAATGGCCAGAAGTGGTGCTGTGGCTCAAGTGGCGGAGTGCTAGCCTTGAGCAAAAAGAAGCCAGGGACAGTGCTCAGGCCTTTAGTTCAAGGCCCAGGACTGGCAAAAAAAAAAAAAAAAAAAAAAAAAAAAAGGTGTTAGCTAAATGCAGAAAAAATATTTGAAGTCACGGGGCTGAAAAGATATTGTAGCCAAGAAACCATGATCAGAGTTAGAGCTGAAAGTAGGTGAGCACAGTGGGAGCACTGGGGTGGCCGATGTCACATCACCACGATGCGCAGGGCTGGGCTGACATGAGGAGTCATATAGATCTGCCAGTACAAGGATTGTATACTGAATCTTTCACTTGTTGCCTGATGAAAAGGCAGGTGTCTTTACCAATTTAAGGCATTATTATAAAAGAAAGGCTTAGGACAGAGTTTTCATCAGATTCTGATTTATTAATAAGGCCACTCTGCTCTCAGATAAACACATTATGCCTGCTGCCCAGATAGCAAACAGTAGGCAGTTTTTCAGGCTCAGTGGTTATTTAGATGGAATATCCCCAAGAAGTTTTATTCTCAGGGTTCTTTTATATAAAGTCAAAGCTACTCCCTCCTGCCTCTCTGTCGACTTCATTATCTCCTTCTACACTGCCAGCAGGATCAGGTTGACTTTGGCTTGAGGTGTTGTCTGTTTTATCATTCAAAGCCCTGCAGGGCCAGTTTGGGCTTGGCAGGGGACTGGGGAGAACCCTTTTATCATCTGACTTTGCTTGATCTAATCAGGCCTGGAACAGTTCTGCCAGTTTTGTTTCTGGTGTACAAATGCATTCTTTTCTCTTAACATAGTTCAATTGTGATTTTCCTATGCCCTATTCACTGTTCAAACAACTTCTATTCTTGTGCTTTATTAGTAGAGTGCAATTTCTACTCTCACACTGCACTAGTCTGAAAGCCTTTGTAATTTTTGACCTGAGAAAGTACCTCACACAGTAATAATTTTAGGTTTGTGCTTTAAATTGATGATGTAGTGCTGGGCGCTAGTGGCTCATGCCTGTAATCCTAGCTACTTAGGAGGCTGAGTTCTGAGGATAGTAGTTCAAAGCCAGCCTAGGCAGCAAAGTCTGTTAGATTTTCCAATTAATCACCAGAATACGGGAAGTGGAGCTGTGGCTCAAGTGGTAGAGGGCTAGCCATTAGCTGAAGAGCTCAGAGACAGTGCCTATGCCCAGAGTTCAAGCCTCATGGCCGACAAAAATTTATAAAAAAGAAAGAAAGAAAGAAAGGAAGGAAGGAAGAAAGAAAGAAAGAAAAGAAAAATTAAAAGTGATGATGTGGCATTATAGACAGTGAAATGGGTGGGTTGGCAGATTAAGATGACAGATTGTGGAAATTAGGTAGGAGACTGTAGTGGGTTATGCTTGTGATGAGAAGAGCTGGGACTTTGGTTAAAGAATTAATTGATGGGTAGAAGAGAATAAATGAAAGATATTTAAAAGTTAGAACTGACAGGATTAGGTGACCCAGTAGCTGATAGGAGGGGAATGATGGACAAGGAACTTACATGCATACCTGGCTTTAATTTGGACCCTGAAAGATAAGCCACTTATTGAGGGGAAAGGCTGGATTCTATTCGCTCCATCTTGGAAATGCTGAATTTAAAGGTTTGGTCAGGCAATCCATATGTGAAACCCAGTAGGCAATAGGGGGTCAAGAAAGAGAACTCAGCTAGAGACACAGATGTTTTTCGAGTGCCAATGGAAAGGATTAATGCAATGGTTTAGATGAGGTGGGGGCTGGGGGGTTTCAGTCATTGACCAGTCATCTCATCCAGGGTGACAGTCATTTCTGCAGTGCAAGTTCATCCATGGGCCAACACAGTATGATGACTTTGTGTTTTATAAATACCTGCCTTGCAGACTTGGTTCTTCTTTACTCCAATGGGAAAGAGTATACCCATTGCTTGAAAATCTATACACATCACCTAAGTTCATGTTCCATTGACAGGGACCACCATGACATCACTTAGTTTTCGAAGGGCAAGAAAATATGGTGCAGTGAAGCACTTATGCTTCCAAATACTTTACTTACTTTGGAAGAAGTGGAGAAGGGCCTGGGTGGGTGGTGTGGCTCACAGTCTGTGTGTCCCTGGTATGTATGAAGTAATGAAAGCATGGAAGAGACAAAACCACATCGAGATGATGTAACATATACTTCTCTCTAGGAACTCAGATGGAAGGTACAGAGAAGTCACATTTTGAGAGGTCAAATCGGAACTCATTATTGGAAAGCTGGCGACTGCAGGTGGACTCTTGTCACAAAGACCTGCAGCCCTTTAAACATACTTAACACTGTTCAGAAATGAAGACCCCAAGACCTAGGGACAACTGTGTCTTTGTGCTACATCTGAGGAAAGAAGTATGTAGTTGAACAAGAAAGGATGCGATTTAGTGATGATTGATTGGGGAGGAGGGACTCTAGTAAGGCCAGTTGCAGATTTATTCTATGATGTTATCCCCTCTATAAATCTCCAGCTGTGGACATCACACCTGTCATATGTGGATGTTCAGGGGGAACAGGAGGAGGCCAGAAACTTTCATTCCTAGGTTTTGTGGCTTACTTTAGAGAAGACCAGTTCCATATTCTATAACCTACTTAGGGGATCAAGGAGACTTGAGAAAGGAGGATGGGAGTAGGTCAGGGAGACCACACTTCAGTAGTGCTCCCAGTTTTCTTTTGCGCCAAAATACACAGCATGTCAAGGTACCATATTTTGGGAAATTATGTCTAATGACCAATGTGTACAATGGAATGTTCAAATAGGACACTTATTTGTATAGTTCCGTTGGTGAGGATACAAAGTATATTACCATGTTAAAAACCTAAAATAGTTCTTTGAAGAAAGTCAAGTATTATTACTAGCACTTTATAGGTGAGGAAAATGCAATCCATTGGAAAGCTGCTCAGAATGGGCTTGGATCTTTTTTATTCCAAAGTCTAGTGTTGTAGATACTAAAATGTTCATAAGTTGAATAGATAGAGGGTCAGGAGCTGACAGGGTTTATTGAAATTTTTATCAGTTTCCTTATCTGATGGATTTCAACAGTGTGTACTACATTGTAATGGTACAAAGATAAACCTGAGAAACCTTTAGCACACCACTTGATGCATACTAAGCATACTTTCAGTGCACAGTACTAGCTAGTGTTTATAATGACAATCATTTATTGATGTACTTGTTAAAGTAGTAGAGCCAGGCACAAGTAGATCACACTTGTTAACTAGCTACTCAGAAGACTGAGATATGAGGAGTGTGATTCAAAGCCAGCCCAGGCAGTAAAGTCCATGATACTCATCTGCAGTTAATCAACAAAAAACTAGAAATGGTGCTGAGGCTCAAAGTGATAGAGCACTAGCCTTGAGCAAAAGAGCTCATCTCTGTGGAGGCCCAAAACTCAAGCCCCAGGACCAACCACAAATAAACAAAAGTAGAAAAATTGGATATCTACAAGAAGATTCTTAACTTGCTAAATTATTCCCTGGTTTTGCCCATCATAATAGAAACGTGACTCCCTCCCCACCCCCCACCAAGTGTATTTTTGCTTCCTAAAGGTAGGTTTGCAAATAGTTTTGCAAACTTGGTGGTTTGTCCTTTCTCTTTTAACTTTTTATAGATGAAAAATTGGGGAGGAAAATTTGCCTGAGCAGTCTATGGATAAACTTTTTGCCAGGCAAGAGATGCCTCCTGTTAACAGCATGGTCCTCACTAGTGAGACTGAAGCGTTTTTTTGACTAATCTTTTTATGACCCCATTTTTTGGTAAAATTGAAAAATATCCAGAGAATTTAGCTTCCAGTGATTCCGCCTATCAGGTTGTGAAGATTAAATGAGGTCAAAGAGCCGGGAATCACTGTTGTTCAGGAAGTAGAGAGAGGATGATGGGGTCAAAAGTTCTTGGATTCCAAGGCAATATGAGCAAAAATAATAGTTTGTGAGACCTTCTCTTAAAGCGACACTGAGGTCTCAGGCTACTCCAAGCAAATTTCCAGTCCCTATCTAAAACGTAGAGTCAAAATGTCTAGGAGTGAAGCCCAAGTGGTAGAGTACTTGTCTAGTATGTGTGAGACCCTGAATTCAAACTTCAATACCTCAAACAAAAGAGAAAAAAAAAAGAGAGAAAGAAGGAGGTGGCACAGAAGGCGCACATAATGAGGTAAGACTCTGTTATATATTAAAAATAATAAAATTACTTTTTCTACTATGTTTCCTACATACAGGTTAATTTTACACTTTTGAGAAGAAAATGTGCTGTTAGAGTTTTTATTATGTGATTAAATTTTATTTTGAAGTTAGCACTTCTTCCCTGCAGAGCTTATATTATCTGTGGAGAATTCTTGATCCAGCCTGTTTAACACCTATGTACTCATGAACTCATGAGCTGACATCATTGAGTCCTTGAATTATAGAGAAATAAAGAAAAGATTATACAACTGTACTTGATAATTAAGTCACGTCAAATTTAACAGTCATGTTTATTACTAAAAATCAATTACAGAAATATCAATATAGACCCACATGTATTTGTACCTAGAGTTTATTTATAGTTTCTCTTCATAAAGCTTAAAAGACTGCCTGACTCTTTGATGTGGCCTGTGAATATCGAGTACTGAAAAGCCATGGTGTTCTTCCAAATTTAGAAACTCATTTTGGAGATAGATCAGAGAATAATTTCAAGTGTATAATTTCCTCAAGTGAAATGAGGCATCCTGACGTGCCTTCAAATAGACTCCAGGAAATGTAGAGTCCATGCCTTTTCTCTGATAAAGGGAGTGTCATTATTTGCAGTTAACAGTTGGCCAGAACTTCAATGATGCAGCAAGTAAAGTTGGTTTGTCAACAACTTCTATTCATACCTTTGAATTATCTGAGATTATTAGAACAGGCCTAGCTCTATTGGGAAGAAAATACTTTCAAGCAAAATCAGAATACTTCAATTTGACAAAGCAAGTAAGGGCAATTCATTCTTTCTAAATGCTGAGCAAAATACCTTTTGTGAAAAGAAGTGCGCGTTTGGTCCTTAACATTTCTATTTCCTCTTTTGGCTCACTCAACAGAAGTTTGTTTTGTGCAACTAAATATCTGTGAATAGGGTAGCAGATTATATAAAAACATATTTATTTTTCTCTAGACTTACTACTTGCTTTTCAACCAAAGCATCTGTGTTTACACTGAAAAAAACCCACCCATATACATAATCATTTGAACTGGCTCAAAATAACCTAAGGGTTATTTTTGTTTTGAATTATTGCAATAGAGACGTTGTGGTGCTGACTCTAAATACTGGAGTTATTTCTTTGAAGAATAGGAGTATTCCTTTGAAAAGTTAATTTGCAACATTAAGTACTCTGCTAAATGATATTGAAATCTAGCATGTTGCTGGTTAGTTACAGTGCAATTTTTATAATGCTTCTGAGTTATCAAAGCAATATTAAATTGAATGCACTGAGGAGGAATTGGTGATAGCTGAATGCTAACGCCCTGTATATCTGTTACCAAATAAAGGGCTTAATACAGCCTGTAAGGCCTCATACAAATGAATGAATAATAATGAAATAGAACTAGAATGAAAGAGTCCAGGCTAAGGGGAAAAGGAAGCATGCATGGTTGCTAGGAAGGAACACGAGTCTCTGTAGTTGGGTTTCCTGTTGACCTTTGAGCTCTTCAACAGCCTACCTGAAGAGGAGGCTGACTCATCTGCATTATTCAAATATCAGAAGAGAGCAAAGCACAAACAGAAAAGGAACGAGCAAAGTACTTTATAGTGAATTTGTGTATCTGCTGCTCTTCAGTAATCTGGCAAAATATCCTCAATTTTATTTTTCACCAAATAAGCAGTTTTGTAGTGTTCTTCAGTACATATCATTAAAGTACACTTCAGTGGAGAATAACACATAAGAGTCTAGGTTCATATCTTGTACATTAGCAAATTTTGGTGGCCTGAGTATAAAGTGCCTTTTAGATGATAATATGTCGTCTTGTTTTTAGATTTTTAAAATTTTATTGTAAAGGTGATGTACAGAGGGGTTACAGTTATATAGTCAGGTAATGAGTAACTTTTCCTTTGGATGTGTCACCCCTCTCTCATTCTTTTCTGGTTTTCCCCTTCCTGGTTTCTCTTCCCCCTATTTGTGGATTGCCATTGTGTCATTTGAAGGGTTGTCTTTGTGCTTTACAAACAAAACAAGGGAGTGATAAGAAGATCATCTTCAGGGTCCAATAATCTGGAAGGAAGCCAAGTCCTAACAAAGTTGTAAAACAACACAATCAATCCCATGACTGGCTTTTTGGGAACCTCGTTTATTGGCTTAAAATTTTATTGCTTATTCAAGCTGTTCCGAAGTTAAAGATCTATGACATTTTACAGGAAATATTGACAAAATCAGTACAGTTCTGGAATAGCTCATCAGAATGGTGAATACAGATTTGAAATATTGATATAACTTGAAAGAGTTAGGCGGCAGAAGAGACTGGTCTAAGGGAAGGTTCTGGCTTCTCAGTTATGAGTTCACTCTATGGAAACCGGGAGGACAAGGAGCAGAACAGGAAGCAGTGCATCCTGTTAGGGAGACAGGTTCTAACAGGAAATGACTGTCAAGCATCTGATTGTTCCAGTGTGTGGAACGGAATGCTGAGTAAGGCAAAGATGTCCTTCAGTTATAAGTCAATTTCATGATTGCAGTTTTGGACAACTCTGGAAATCAGATTTTCCCCTTTCCCTCACCTGAATTTTGCTGGAGTTGCTTAATTGTGAGTTGAATAACTTTTCTAAACTAGTTCTATAAAGTCTCTGTTCTTGCAAGTCGCTTCTTAAATTGTTTAGTGATCAGGTAATGAATGAATAGATATTTCCTTAGATGCTTGGGGACATGCAAGTCTCCCAGCTGAAACTTCACTAAGGTTTCACAGACCTGAAGGGCATCCTGAAGTGAGATAGTAAGCCCTTCCCAGGTCTTCATGGAGCATGTGCAGAATCCTGGGATACATATAAACTCCTAGGTCCTCTCACAAACATGTTAGAAAGCTTTGGCAATTCTACCATGGCCTTATTCCCAGATTCTTTTTAAGCTTTTTGGTTAGTGCTACAGTGTGCAATTGTAATTTAATTCCTGGACTAGCATCAGTGATCAACAGTTGCTTCTAATTGTCTTTGGTAAACACTTGCAGGGGAGAAGGCTGCTCCACTGGTTTGGCTTCAACTCAGGTCACACAAAGACAGCCTTGTAAGTGGGGTCTTCCAGGGGTCCCCCAGACTTGACAAATGATGTTAATTCTCACTGGGAATGGGGCTTTGAAGGAGCTCTAACCCCATTCTATTTGGCATGGCCAGTTTTCAGCATGATTTGCAGGCTGCTGTTTTTCATGATTCCTGCAGAGCTGAGGAAGGGAAAGGGAACAGGGCACATTCAAATGTAACAAAGCTTACTATTTTCCCCACAGATCCAGGTGCTTTTCTTGAAATAAAAGCTTCTCAGATTGCTGCAAATACTGGCTTATTTCCAGAGTTGTGAAAAAGTTGAGTGTGGCCATTTTCTTTTTTTCTGTTTTTGACTATCGCTTGCTTTGTTTATACATAAGAGAAACTGTTCAGATTGCTGTATTTCTTTTGTTGATGTCACTGTAGAAGTGCTGTAAAACCTTGCTTTTCAAAGAGAATGCACTGGTTTCAATTGTCCGTTTTCACTCCAGAGCACTTAGTGTTAACTAATGTATATAATTCACAAACCATTTTGTGGTATGTAATTACCATATCTTAAAAAAAATCAAATGTGATTATTTAAAAAGTATTGATTTTCCACAATGCCAAAATATAAGGCCCAACAAATTATACTAAATTATTAATTTCTACTTTACTCACAGTTTTTTTGTTTTGTCATTTGTGGGGCTTGAACTATGGGCTTGGATGCTGTCCCAGAGCTCCTCAGCTCAAGAGTAGCATTCTACCACTTGAGCCATAGCACTACTTCTGGTTTTCTGGTGGTTAATTGGAGATAAGAGTCTCATGGACTTTCCTGTCGGGGCTGGGTTTGAACCATGATCCTTAGATCTCAGCTTTCTGAGTAGTGAAGATTACAGGCATGAGCCATTGGGCAGCACAGGTGTTTTGTTTTAAATATTACCTCTTCTGCACAATTTCTTAGCTTTAAATTAATTAGTCAAAAAACGTGGGAGATTTTATACTTTTTTGTTTAAAGAGCTATATGGTAAAATTTAAGAAGCAGAGACTGTTGTAAAGGTACAATTGAAATGATACTGGACGGGATGCATGTCATAGTGTATAACTCTAAAAGCCGTTTGCAGATACATTTCCTACATTGTTGACCTTTTCTATACTGCCCATTATAAACCACTAGGGTTCTCTAAACATGGACTTCCTTTCGTATAATCCAATCTGCTGGATTTGTAGACTTTAAATGTCCCTCTTCCTCTTGTTGTGGGAACCTGAGGAACTGACACGTTCTCTGCCACTGTCATTGTTATGAGTAAAGGCAGCATCCATTCTTCCCCCAGTGTGTATTGAATTGTGGCAGGCTAATTTGTTAGCTTCTAAGTAGAGCATAATTTCAGACTTGAAAGTTCTTGAAATTTATTATGTTAGGTTTTCACCTTTATTTACAGTTAGATTCCCAATAGAAGAGCAAATTATATCTCTCTGTCTGTCTATCTATCTGTCATCTATCTATTTATCTCCATGTATCTACCTACCTACCCATCTGTCTTCCCAGAAACAAACCACTAGTATTGGTTACACGAGATTCTGGTTACTGCAGTCTGCTCAAGACAATAATTTACTTTGAAAAAAGTTGGAGGAGTCTAGATCAGAGGCCAGCAATCTCTGGCCTATGCCTACATTGTACTAGTGCCTTTTGCTGTCCAATAAGTTCCTTTGGGTCATCCCTTCCTCAATCCATTTACATATTATTCATGACTGCTTTCTTATTACAATGGCAAGGACAGTTACAGAGAGGATCATGGACTATAAAGCCTAAAATATTTACTATCTTACCTATATACATACATAAAAATATTTCCCAGCCCCTTCTTCTAGATGCTAGGTTGTATCCATGAATTTCAGTTTCTGGATGGAAAACAGGGGACAAGCTGGTCATGATTAAACAAAGAGAGTTTCAGTTTTCCAATATCTTTTCCTATTGATAGTCATTGTCTTAAGCTTTATAGTTTTTAATTAACTAAGTCTAGCTGTTTTCACTATTTTTGACCTATCGAACATGATATTGATTATGTTATTTCTTTTACAGGGTTGTGGGAAGAAAATGTATTCTTTTTTGAGAGGAACCAAACAGTTACAAGTACTAAGATTTCTGGGGATCTCCATTGGAGTGACACAAATCCTTGCCATGATTCTCACAATAACTCTGCTCTGGGCTCTGTATTATGACAGAAGGGAGCCTGGTACAGACCAAATGATGTCCCTGAAGACGGACACTTCTCAACACCTGTCATGCCACTCAGTAGAACTGTTGAAACCAAGCCTTTCGAGGATCTTTGAACACACATCAATGGCAAACAGCTTTAATACACACTTTGAGATGGAAGAATTGTGAAGGAAAGAAATCACAAACTTTTGTTATTGGACTTGAGTTTTTTAGTGTAGTTATGTGTTTCAGAAATTTGTGGACATAAAAATATTTCCATAAAAGAAGGGAAATTTTATACATGACCACTGGACAATACTTGGTGCCTTTTATAGTGCTAAGGACACTTCAAATACTCCTGATACACTTCCTTCCGAACCTCTGTAAGATTTTCTGAGAACAGTGATGGATTGATCAGCATTTTTACATCCATGTGAATGATGAGTTTGGAACTACCATAAAGGTTTATTTATCTTCACCTGTTAGTATGTAAACTATCGACTAACTGCTAACACAGAAATTTAGACATTACTAATGACTTTTTATTACTTGGTAATATATTATTTTGAAGGTGACTAGATAATCCAAGATATGGAAGGAAACTTTCAAGATTAGTGACTACCTAACATGATTTTGTTGGTAACAAACATATTCCTACAATTTAAAATAGCAAACTAACACATTGCCTTAAACTGATCAGGGATATGGATGTATATAACTCTGTGATAAGTCTGTATAATTCAGTAGATTTCAATTGTTATAATGTTAGGAATAAGAATTGTGAAAAGGATAAATTTGTTCTGTGTAGCACCATTTTTTTAGCCTTTCCTGGTAATAGAGTTTTAAAATTCTGTCTTGGGTGTATGTTATATTCATAGCTGTTAATTTAAACTTAACCACTAATTTTGAAAATTACTAGTGTGATACATGGGAATCATTGTTATTCTGAATGTAGTCTTCTCACTAGGAAGTATTAGCAAGAACATTTACATATAACTTAGTTGTTCAGCAGACATTTGGATGCTATTTTTCTCCTAAGTGAGGACACTTTTATGACAATATGTGCTTTTAAAAATACTCATATTTGCTTTTTTTAAAAAGGGGAAACAATCTCCAAGATGATATTATTTTACAGAGAATCATTTTCTTTTTCTCTAGAAAAATGCTAGTGAGAACTATTCAACTAAGTGATAATTAAACTAGAGATTATCTTTGCTTTATTTCACTGATTACTATACTGTGGCAAATTACACAGATTAGTACATTTTTTACAAAAGTAAAATATATTTATTTGAAATGGGGAAAGTGCATTTTACTGTATTTTGTGTATTATGTTTATTTCTCAGATTATAGAAAGAAAATCTTAAAACAAGTGTCAATAAATGTTTTATAGAGAGTTAATACTGTCTGCACCTATTTTTTACACATTAAAAATACCTTCACTACTGAAAAGATTAGTAGAAGGGGGAGATGAGAAAGAATGATTTCGAAAGGATTAATTTCTGAACTCTGGAACTAATCTGTATAAGTATGTTAGCTTCACTGAGCACAACAACAACAAAGCTTGTTTATTTTTCAATCTTGCTTTTACTTTAAGCTAGAAATAATTTGATATAATATAAAAAGGTGCCAGGTGAGTGCTGGTGGTTCACACCTGTAAGTCTTCTACTCAAGGCACTGAAATCCAGAGGATCATGATTTAAAGCCAACCAGTACAGAAAATTCTGTGATACTCCATCTCTGAAATAACCAACAAAACTTGTAATACCAGGGCTGGAAGCATGGCTCAAAGGGTAAACTACTAGCTAAGCAAGCAAACCAAGCCAAGTATGAGACCTTAAGTTAAAATCCCAATACTGCCTAAAGGGAAAAAATGGCTATCTATGCTAATTTATCTTCTTAAGGTTTTTATTCCTTAGTTTTTTTCAATTATTATTAATTTTTAAATGACTCTAGTTGGATATGATAGTATATATTTGTACTCCCAGCTAGTCAGGAAGCTGAGGCTGCAGAATCACTTGGAATATAGCAAGAGTCCTTGCTATGGAATTGAAAGAGAGAGAGAGAGACAAGAGAAAGAGAAAGAGAAGAGAAGAGAATGAAGTAGAGAAGGAGGTGAAGAAAGAGGAGGAAAGGAGGGAGTGAGTGAGGGAGGGAGTGAAAGAGAATGAATGTAAGGAATATAACATTTGGAATTAACTGCCAAATTTAATATCTTTCATGGATTCAAATTTTAATAAACCAAGCAATTACTTTATCAATTAGAGCCACAATAACCCCCCCTCTATAATTTTCTTCATGGTCTAGCTTCCCACGGTATCATGTTTTATTAAAGCAGCCGAGATAGCTATGTTTCGTCTGACGTGCTAGGACAGTGTTGAAATCTTGTTTTAACATATCTCATAGTTATTAACTGACCAAGCTTATATTGAGTTTAGAAAAAAAGTCCTAAAATTATAAAAAGCTGATTTCCACATTTTTAGACTACATATTTTTGATGACTTACAACTCTCAAGATAAGTCTCCATAAATTTAGACAGTCAGCTTACATATAACAAATACCTTTGCTTAATGGGAACAAATGACATTTATAGCAGTAGTCCACAAAGACCTCTTCTAGTAGCAGTGCACCTGGGATAATAAAACTGCAAGGAACCTTAAGAAGTATATTTAATGCCCTAAAGCTGAGGGAGTTGTCTGTTTGGGTACTATGCAAACAAGATCGTTAACAACTTCTTTGGGATTTTTAAAAAATGTTCTTTGTTAAAAAAATCTTGATTTTTAAAGTCAATTTTTTAGAAAAATATTATTTTTAGACTGGTTTGAAGGTAATTCAAACTGCCTTGGAGACACAGAGATGGCAATTAGACATGATGTCTGTTCATAAACCTTGTAAAATCTGAGAGATGCCTGTGTTAACTACAAGGTAAAGAAACAAAGGACTATGAGTGAGTGGGGACTCTGCTCAGAAGAAGAGAGTGAGGGAAGTGAGAATAAATAGTTACCCCAAGGAAATTCAGAGTCAGGAGGGAGGAGTGGAGATGGATTTATGGAGAATATTCTGTGAGGCCATGACCCATTGCCCTGAACTTAAAACAGTATGCATTATTATTTAGGGACCATGGTCTACGGCTCAGTGTAGTTAGACAGAATGCAGAAAATTTAGAACAAACACCATGGGATAGGACAGAGGTAACATTTGAGATAGAGACATCATTGTGTGGGTTACAAGAAGAGCCCTTGAAATGTCTTTGGACTATAATAAGCCATATGTCAGAAACTTCATGGTATTAGTCAAGTGAGAAATGGAACAGAGAGACAGGTGCAGACACAGCTCAAAATTCTCTGGGGTCAAGTCATTTACCCCCACCTAGGTAAATGGAGCATACTGGAGCCATACAATTATGCAAACTCGGGGGGGGTGGTTTGGGGGAGAGGCTCAGGAGCGCTTCTTCTATGCATTTAGAGAAGAATGAAGATCTGCACTGGATAATGAAAGTCAAGAAACCAAGTGTGTAAAACAGATTACTCTATAGCAATCCTATCCCTAAACTGACAGCAGATTGATCTTGGTGAGTATGAAAAATGTAAAAGAACTGCAATTTCTACATTGTGATACCTTGTAAACCATCAATGGTATTAACCCAGAGAACAGGCTGGAAGAGACTGAGTGTGTGGGAGGGAAATTGATTTGGTCTGGGACACATGGAGTTGGAGAAGCCTGCAGGACATGCAGATGGAGGTGTCCACAGGCAGCTGTAAATTCCAGTCTGGCGTGCAGGAGAATTCACTGTAGAGCTTGAGAAGTTTTATTCATTGCTTTCCCATCTCACAAAGCCTGACAGAAAATGGGATGAGAACCAAATCTCATATGAAGAGAATCTTAAGCAGGATGCTACAAGAGCTTCTTTTTGTCTGAGCTCCCTTTCCTACTGATGAGTCAAAGTAGGTGAAGAAATAAGAAATGAAAATCTATTAAATTTTCTGTGGTGGTATGAATATATTGTTTTTTAAATGTACTTCCAACTGCCATGTTGTTCACCTTAAATTTTCCCCAACCCCATCTTCATCCCATGTTTGAAAGTACACTTGCCTCTCCTAGGAATTGAACTATTATTTCCTCACATCCATGTGTATCTCAGATACACATATGGAAAAACACGTGATATCATCTTGAAATCTCACTTATTTCTATTTTAATATGCTGATGGCAATTGGTTTTTCCTGCAGTCACAGAGACTACTAGGAGTCAGGCATCTAAGCAAGTTGTGTGTAAGTTGCTTGGTGGGTATCTTCTTAGCTCATCATTGCTCCTTCAAATGTGCAGGTACCAGCAGTACCATTTTAAAGCAGAGGAGTGATGTAGAGGCTGTTTAGTGAGTAGATTCCAGTGCTCTTCCTCCCCTCCCTCTCCACACTTTGGAGCATGGAATCATCACCAGCCTGCCGATGTGGCTTCGCTGATTCTTTACACCAGAAGGCAAGGTATTTTTTATTAATGTCAATCAATATCTCCAGGCACATTATCATCTTCTTATCTTCCCAGAACAGGTCCAAATTACCCAAAGCTTTCATCGAAACCATAGATCTCTCTCTCTCTCTTCTAACTTCCTCTGGTTCTTGACACTGATCTATCTATGCACATGCACAGAGCCAAATTAATTTCTGTAGTCAGCCTTATGAGACAATATTTGTGCATAATATATCAATTGTATGTATACAGGCAATATGTGTGTGTGTGTGTGTGTGTGTGTGTGTGTGTGTGTGTGTGTGTGTGTGTGTGTATCTATACATGCTCATTTGACCATGACCACATTCAAGATAGAAGACAAACCTCAGAAATGTCCTGTGGCCATCTTTATTCATAGCCTCTGTAAGCACAGATATGCTAAATACCATTCAAATGAGCTCATGCAAAATACAATTCTTGTCCTGTCACTTCCTTACTCAAGCATTTACAAGGGCTCTCTGTTTTATGCAACACATACCTTTCCAGCTCATTCGGTTGTATGTCATTTTTACAGCACTTTGGACTAAGTGGAGTTCAGAGGACAAACCTTGCTAGGCCATAATCAGGCAGTAGCTCCACATGTAGAATTCAGCTGCTGTGTTCAAACCTTCAACATCCAATAGAATAAGTAAAATAGAACCAACTTTATATTTCTTTTTTTTTTTGGCCAGTCCTGGGCCTTGGACTCAGGGCCTGAGCACTGTCCCTGGCTTCCTTTTGCTCAAGGCTAGCACTCTGCCACTTGAGCCACAGCGCCACTTCTGGCCGTTTTCTGTATATGTGGTGCTGGGGAATCGAACCCAGGGCCTCATGTATATGAGGCAAGCTCTCTTGCCACTAGGCCATATCCCCAGCCCCAACTTTATATTTCTTAAAACACATATGTTAGTAGCCTGGAGTTTGGTACCCTGAAGCATTCACTGCTTTTCTCCTGCTCTTCTGCTCTTGTGCTGGGTTGTTTCTCAGTTCACATCTCCACATCTGCCTTTCAGGTAGCAGGCTAGATAAAGAGACAAGTCAAAGAGAAAGAGGCAGGCTTCTACCCTTGAAGGATATATCCAGAAGGGGACATCACTAGCACTCTAGTCATATGTCTAAAAGGAAGCCACCACATTATTTCTTCTGGTTATCTACTCATGTAACAAAACTATGACATAGTATGACCGTAGACTGAGAAAATATATATTGCCATAAATTAGCAAATCTCCTCCTCACTTATGAGTAACTGTGGAATAGCATCTTCCTTGGGAGCACATTTTCCCAAACAAATCCCCCAATACCACCTAGGTATCTGGTCAACCATGGTCCAGTCATTGCTTCTAAAATCCCATAAATCCTTTGCCTTATTGATTTGGCTCCTCTTGGCCTGTCCTGGAATAAACTCACTTCTAAAATTAAATTTGTTCTTGACTTTCAAGTCCCAGCTCAGCAGACACTTTTAACTAGAAGCTTCTTCCCCTGTCCATAGCCGCTCATAGCATTCCTTTCTCTTCTTAGCTCAGCATTTATTGTTTGCGAGAATATCTAGTTTGGCCCTAGTATTGTTCCATCATATAATGCTACTTTTCATTTATATTGTTTTGCTTTGCTTTGTTTTTGCTGGGGTGCCTGATTCCTCTTGAGAATAAATAGTTTGTATTGGTATTTCTTCCACTCAGCATTTTGCATAAGCCTCAGCAATATTCATTATGTATGAGTTGCCTATTTATTCCTGTGTATATTAATTAATATATGCATGAACATGAGTCATTTAAATGAATCAAAAACTATTGTCCAAAATTATTCCAATAAGGAGAAATAACTATAAAGGAAGCCATCTATTTTCCTTGGTTGTTCAAAGCACACTAGGTTATCATGGGCTAAGTACTCATTTAGTTGTAAATGGATGAAGATTGGATCTGCACAATGCCTTTAGAACTCAGTCCAGTCTTATAAATGTCTGAATGAACTATAAAATTGTATTTGTGGTTTAATAATATAACAATGTCTTAAATTTATAAATTGCTTTTACAGCTAATCTCATAACCCTGAGCTTTCAATATACATTGGTCTGACTGGTAATGTGCATCCAGAGTGCCTATCTCCCAGAAAATCCCTAGAAGATGCAAGATGGGAGATCATTACTGTTCATTTCTATGCAATTCTAGAAAGCAACTCAGAAATAAATGTACCAAATAGTGTCTCACCTGTCCTTTGACTAATCCCAATGAGTTCAGTATTATAAAGAAAGATGAAAGTGGAGATATTAAACTAAATAGACAGTTTTTTTATATGGTTTAAGTTGTTAATTGGTATTCTTTAGGTATTTCTTGTATATATTCAAGTTATTTTCATGTTTTAGATGTACAAATACATTCATCATCGATACATGTATATATTCTACCAAGAATAAGCTAGATTCTTATAAATATATGTATTTTATTTAATTCTAAGAGTTGGGAAGAGATACAGCCTGACTTTAATTCTATAGGGTAAATGATGTCTTATGTTAAGAATGGCAAAATGAAACTGTCTTCCAGACATTATAAAATGACAGGGACCAGATTTATCCTCCTGAGTGAAATGGACAAGCAAACTATTCCACATCAAAGTATTGAAACAGGACTTTGAAGAAGGTAACAAAATACATTGATCTGTGTGGTTCTACAATTTACTTCCTTGAGAGACATTCCAAGTTGGGGTGAAGAGAGAGAAAACCTAAGTAGAGCTTAGAGAACTCCATGAATTAGTGAAATGCAGCTGAAAGTACTGGGAGACTAACACAGATAGAGGAATGGAGAGGGGATGCAGGGATATGTCGAGCTTTCCAATTGAGTTCTCAGCAGAGTTCCAATCAACACATCCAAAAGGGTCAGGAGGACATTTCTTGGTGCCTATAAAAGGTGGGAATAGGTCCTGTTCTCACCAGTCAGACTGGAAAATCTCACAATTCACAAGGCATTGAGTAGAGTCCTCAGAAAAGTCTCATCTTAGAAATTGGATACAGATGACATATGTATATGGCAGTACTGACGCCTAACCATGTTAAAAACCTTACCATGGAGTATCACATTCTGTGTACATAATTAAACTTATCAAGAAAGAAGCTTAATATTTATAGAGACACCTCTATATTCAGCTCACAACAAAAAAGCATTCATGGTGTTAGATGTCCAAGGATTAATATACATGCTTATACATGACCATAATGAGAAGAACATATCAACTAAACTAGAACAAGAACTGACAAAGCTGTTAAAATAATCAGACAGGAACATTAACTTGAATAATTGTAGAGATTAATTATATGTACAAAAACTTAAGAAAAGATGACAATATATTTCAAAGATTCAAATTAAACTTTTAGGTATCAAAGCTACAAGGGAGAATACAAAAACATTTTGGGTAGAATGAAGAACAGATTTTTTTCCCCTTGTAGAGAAAACAACTAATATATCTCAAGACATAACAATCATATGAATAGTGGAAGAAGACAACAGTGAAAGAGCAGCCTCTCCAAGCTGTGATGACCTTTAGTTATCATGGGGAGAAGGGTAGAACAAATATTTGGATTGATTTTAGAAAATCTAAATTTGAATTTTAAAGCATCAAGTACATTCAAGAAATATAATTGAACCTAGGGAAAAGTTAATCAGTTTGCTCAAAAACAATGATAGGAAAATATTTTACTATTCATTGTAGAGTGGCGGTTTACTGTGTGATATTGCCATGCATTTGAGAAATGGATTCTGATCAAGTTCACCATTTCCATTGCTTCTCTTTGCTGTATTTACCCCTTTTAAAGTAATTTAATGGGTTTCATCATTCTGTTCTTGTACATGTGTATAGAGTGTTTTGGTTATAATCCTCCAACTCTTGCCTCATAGCCCTTCTCTGTTGTTGGTTATCTCTCTCCCTCTCTCTCTCTCTCCTCTTTATGATATATGATGCGTATGAGAGAGAACATAGAATATTTGTCTTTCTTAAACCAGCTGCTTTGGCTTAACATGATTACCACCAGTTTCATTTATTTCCTTGTAAATGACATAATTTTATTGCTCTTTGTTGGTGAATAAAGAGCTCCACTGTGCACATATATCATATATTCCTTGCCATTTATTAGTGCATGGGCACATAGTTTGATACTATAGTTTAGATATTGTGAATAGTGCTGCTATAAACATGGGCCTTGAATGCAATGCTGTCTTACATTCTGTCAGGTGTATGTCCAGGAGTGCTACAGTAGAATCAAATTTAAAATCTTCTACACAGTATAGGAAACAATCGCCAGAGTCAAGAAACAAGCTACAGGATGAGAGATCATTCATAGTTACTCCTCAGATAAAGGAAATGTTGAATGAATATACAGTTTTCAAAAGAAGTAAAATCATTCAATAAATACATGAGGTATTCAATATCTTTGGCCATAAAGGAAATATATTAAAACATCTTTAAAGCAGCAACAAATCATCTCACTATATACAGAGTAACAGAAACAATACATGTACCATAATATCTCCTACGGAAAGAGAAAGAATTGTCTACCTTGAGCTCTCTATCCAGCAAAAATACATTTCCAGTAAGGGTAGACAAGACAAAACAAATCTTTTCAGACATACAGAAGAGGGAAAAAAAAACCAATCATCACCTTCAAACCACATTGCAAGAGCTATTAACAGGAATCCTTCTGACACACAGAAAATGGTGTTAGAGGAAAACATATACCTACGAAAAGTAATGAAAAGCACTGGCAATGATAACTACCTGGGCAAATATATGGGACTCTTTTCTTATTGCACAAAGTAATAAAAGGATTTTAAAGGCAACTAAAGTGTCTGTTTTCTCAGACAACATGATTGTTGTTGCAGAAAACCCAGTGGACTCTATCAGCATCTTCCATAACTAATAAAAGAATGTTAGCAAGCGTAAAACTGCAAAGCTAATAAGAAAAGTTTAACTGTTTTTCTGTACACTGATAATGATCAGAAATGAAAATTAGAAAACTAGTGTTTCTTGTAATATCAATATGACTAAATATTAAGGGATATTCTTGGGGCAATGGGGAGTAAGACTTGGTATGTTTAAAACTATAAAGCCCTGCTGAGAGAAATTAAGGAATACATGTAAATGGAAATGTATGGAATTTTAACAACACCCAAGGGTTAATCTTGCTGAGTTGACAAGTTGTTCTAAATTTGTACCTTTACCTTCCAGGCAATCCCAGTCAAAATCTAGTGCAAGTTTTTGTAGACATTGCCACAGCATACTGGGATCAGTGGCCTAAACCTGGGATGCCAGCTTGATGCCGATACCAGCTAGATGGGAGGAGTAGGTAGGAGGATCACTGTTTGAGGCTGTCTCAGGTAAAAACACAAGACACTATCTGAAAATAAAGAAAAGAAAAAGAAAGAATGAAAGGGGTGATTCAAATGGTAAAGACCCTGCCTCATAATCGTGCACCCTGAATTCAAACCTCAGCATTGCTAAAAAGAAGGTTGATAATAGATAGAAAGAAAACAAATCACAAAGCTAATTGTAATATTCAAGTGAAATTATAAGGACAGAAAATAGTAATGAATAAGTGAATAAACTGAAAAGTAAAACAAAGGTGGAGAAAAATGTAAAACTGAGACATTCTAAAAAATTTTGATTTGGAATATATAAAGTATTCTGAACTCAATTTAAAACTCCTCCATCTAAAAATGAGTAAAAAGTATAAGCACAGTCCTCACAAAGAAGATTCACTAATTGAAGAGGAGTCACATGACAAAGTGTTCCTCATTCTTCATCAGGATAAGTTAAGTTAAAACCACAGCACCATTGCTGATGGAGGCCTGGAGGAGCTAGAACTCTCCTGAAGTTGAAGGGAATGTAAAGTAGTCCTATCATTTGGGAAAGAAGCTGAAAGTTATTTTAAAGTTATTGAACATATTTTCAACAATGGCTAAACCATTCTAGTCCTATTTTTCCAGGTCAAAACTACCCATATTTCTGTAGCAAGCCTTGAAAGTGAATACTTATAGCCATTTTAATGTGGAACATAACTCAGTACTAAAATGAGATGGACTATTGATACATGAATAAATATCAAATAATTATGCTTCATGAGAAAAGTTCAGCAACAGAAAAGAATGACCTATTGGTATGCAAAACAACTAGATAAAAGTAAAAACAATTTTGCTGAGTCAAGTCAAATAATAAATAAGAATACTGCATGATTCTATTCATATCTCATGAAAATTCAAATTAATCTATAGGTATGACAGCAGCTCAGTGACTATCTTGATGAAGAATAAGATGAAAGGCTTAAAAATGTGCATAAGGAGCTGGGTATAGTTTCTCAAGCCTGGTATCTTAGCTACTTGGGAGGTTGAGATTGATAGATGGAGGTTTGAGGCTAGCCTGGGCTTAACAGTTCCTAAGAATCCATCTATCTCTATCAATCACTGTGTGCAATAGTGTGAACATGTTATCCCATCAATAAGAAAAGTTTAATGTGTGAGATGAGCATATTAGTCATTAAGTTTGGAATAGATGAATTTATGCATGTCAAATGCTACCACATGAAATCAGTAGTACTTTGCAAATTAAAGCCAATGAAACTGATATGCTTTGTGAATTTATGGTTATTCAATAAGTTTTGATATTGACGAAAAACATGAGCATGCTCATCTATGTTTTTGGGTCTAAGTCTCTCTCCTGCAAGATCTGATGCTAACACCAGGTAGATAACAGTGGAATTGCATTCTGTCATACGAAAGCCAGTCAGTTCCTACTGTGAATCGCTTGTTTGTATTCAGCAGAAATCTTTCAAAAAAGTGAGAGTTCAAAATATCTCTTAATTTTCTTCAGTTCACAGGATATCTGCACTTCAAACACATGATTGTTTCTCTTCAGATTTGTATGTCCCTGAACACTTAAATCCTTTTATATTGTACCAGAAACATCCCTATAAGAGACATGTCTGAAATAAAGCAAAGCACTAACATTTGGTGGATATTAGTGGTGTGAACACAAATGTTTATCATTTTACTTCTCTATATTTTCAAAATATTTCATATTAAGGCATTTTGGTACCTTAAACAATTGGCTGAAACTAACAGCTGTAGCTAAATATGTTGGTAATACAAGTAACACTGCAAAAAATTGCTGAAGAATGAAACAGTGATTTTCAAAATTAAAAAAAATTAAGAAAGAATTTAAGTAAAAAATTTACTAGTAGCTTAAAATTATTTCCAGGCTAGGAATGCAGCTTAGTAGATCATGAAGAATTGCAAACTGTGTGTTTCCTTCGACCACTTCCGAGGATAGATCTGTGATAGTTTTATCCATCCTGTCTTGAAGACCTTCAGTGTGCTGTAGTCATTCTTTCTTCCCTTCTCATAGTAAATGGAGGAGAAGAGGGGAATAAAACCTACAAAATGAAGAACCTCTCTGCTTCATAGCTATTTCAATAACTACGAAAGGTTTCTGAGAGTATGGGTTTTATCTGAGAAAGTTACCTTTCATTTCATCCTCTGTCTTTATTTGGCTATTAGTATTAGAAATGAGAGTAGACAGCGAGGCTGAAAATGTTAGCTGTTCTGTTTCAAGTTGGATTATTTCCTGGAATTTTCTATGTCTTCAGTTTTAATAGAGGAGCTCCTATAAAGAATCATTACAGGGGAGAAAGAACAAACTCTCAGAGAAGTAAAATGTAAGGCTAACTGAATTTGGTTACATGAAGACCCCTAGGTAGAAATATGTACTTTGGAGTCTGACATGCTAAACTTACACAGTACCACAGTTAGTTGAAAAAGCATCATCAGAGTCAAATGAGAAAATGTTTTTTATCCTTCATTTACCCCTTTGGGTTTTATTTGCTTTCCCTGTTCATACGCCATGGATGGAACGAGTAGATGGAATGGCCTGTATGATTGGCCTGGAAGATTAAAGAGGCTTTCACATACTTCATACTGACATACTTCAGGCTGACAAAACTTCCCCTAGAGAAGTTTGCACAGAGACTTAAAAGAGTAGATAGATGTCTACAGCCTCACAGCCCAGCCTGCGGAGGGTCAATTTGTGTTGCTTTTCCTTTATACCTCATAGCCTCTCCATGTCTTATTCTGTCTGTGTTCCCTCAGCCAGTCTTGATCTTACAATCTCAGGGAAATTGGAGAAGTTTTACAGTGATCTTCTCTGGGATTTCTTTAGTAAGCTCATAATACATTGGAATTGATCACTAGGTAAACTATTAACTATAAATTCTCCTCAAAAGGCAGTCTTTGTCCAGAATAAAGATGGAAGATGCTGCTAACCACATCTGGATCCATGCAATGAAATTTCATATTTTTGCATGGAGAAAGAAATGAAAGAAAATGATACCAATACCAGCCCCTCCAAATATACTTACCAACCTTGATTTATCTTCTCATAGCAAGGAAACAGTAAGCACACTCGGGGAACACTTTCTATACATACTTATATAAGGAGCATTTTCTGTTTCATTATGCTAGTAGATTCACCATCTATTACATCTAACGTATCATCTTCAAACTGAGCAGCACAAAAATCACACAACTTTTATTACCTCAAAGCTTCTGAGAGTCACTTGGTTGGATGGTTCTAGTTCAGAGTCTCTAAGGCAGATGAAGGAAAGATGTTGAGGTTCAACTTGGCCTGAAAGGTGCACTACTGCCAGGAAGCTCAGTTGCATGCTGAGCACACTGATTCTGGTTGTTGGTCAGAGCTCTCAGTTCTCCACTTGGGCAACCTCTACACAGCAGCCAGTTCACCCCAGAGCACATGACCCCAGAGG
The DNA here is from genome assembly GCF_023159225.1 of Perognathus longimembris pacificus. NCBI lineage: Eukaryota > Metazoa > Chordata > Mammalia > Rodentia > Heteromyidae > Perognathus > Perognathus longimembris. Next base: position 129,600,355 of record NC_063162.1, on the reverse strand, counting down.
GAGAAAGAGCAGGAGAGTATACTTGAGATGGAAGCTGCAGTCTTTGCACAATTTAATCTTGAAGATATTCTGTACAAATGCCAGATTCGATCACTAGAAAAAAATGAATCATTAAGCTTAACTCACACACAGGGAAGGGAATTAAGCTCTGTTTCTTGGATGGATGTATATCAAAGAATTTGTGAACAGAGCTTCACAACTTTACCTCATTCCAATTCTCAGCTCTTGCAGGAAGAGAAAGCACATAAAGTAGATTTATTCCTTTTCAGCCGGTTCACACACTAGTAAAACTGATAAAAACAGATAAAAGCTCTCTTGCTATTTCTTTCTGGTTTTTCATTGATAGCTCCATCTAGTTTTGTTGCTCCCTTCCTCCCCTGTATGCCTTTGAAGAAGGCTAGAGGCTCCCATCTGCTCAGAGTCTCTTTATGTATAAGCTTACCTTACAACTTCATCCCTATTCTCATAATTCTTGTATTTCTGTCTTCAGCCCTGACCTCGCCTTTCAATTTTACTTTTATATATCCTGCTGTTTCTTGACATCTCCACACACAACACATCAATTCAAAAAGTGCCATGGCTAAAAGAAATACTCTTGATTCCCTGTGCCTTTCCCTCAGCCTTTTCATTTTCAGTAAATCTCCCTACTTGCTTATTTTCTGCCTTATATTGAATCCCTGGACAAGTCTTGTTGGCCCTTCTTTCAGTATTTTACCCAAATCTGTCAAATTTTCTTCATGTCCATGGCACCATTCTGGCCCAAATTACCTTTATTTCTCACTTCACCAGTACAAGAACATCCAGATAGCCAGCCTTCCTTCTTTCCTTCTTTCCTTCTTTCCTTCCTTCCTTCCTTCCTTCCTTCCTTCCTTCCTTCCTTCCTTCCTTCCTTCCTTCCTTCCTTCCTTCCTTCCTTCCTTCCTTCCTTCCTTCCTTCCCCCCAAAACATTATCTATTCATTTGAGCATGAAGCCAAGCTCATGTCACTATTTCTCCATTTAGACTTATGTACAGCTTCCTATTTCACTTAAGAAATAAATGGATACTTTCGGGCCTTATTTAAAAGATTTCTTAAGTCTCTTGTTTTTTGCCAGCACTCATCTAGCCAGCCAACACTAGCCTTCACCATTATCACAGATTGTGTGTGTACATATACCTGTGTTTGGTGTGTGTGTGTGTGTGTGTGTGTGTGTGTGTGTGTGTGTGTGCTTTGTAGGTGGATGTGTGTCTCGGAATATACCAGAGTGTGAGTCTTGAGTTTATGTGTGCTCCTGGACCAGAGTGAGTGTATCTGGTAAGCTTCTGTATAAACAAGGCTTTCCTGATTGATAGGCTGGGTAGACAGAAGAGGCAGAAGTGAAGATGCTCTTGAGAATATTCAGGACTACAGACATTGTTTCTCAGTATTTATGTTTCTCTAGAGAGTCATTAAGTTTGAGTGGTCTCATGTCAATCGCAAATATCCTGGGAGCTGCACAGTCGCTGTATCTTCCTGTGAGTTATTATAATTAGACTGTATTCCTTCCAGTCTTGCTGACAACCTGAGAAAAGAGTAAGTGATGATTTTAGAAAAGGAGACCGAGGGATCCTCAGGTTGTTGGTGGGGGCTTTGCTACCTGTAGTAGCGTGTCTTGGAGTATTTCCCCAGATCACAGTGATTGCTCCTCAGTTAAGGACCCGGTAACCCAGAGGAATGAAGAAATCTGCTGTTCTCAAGTTTTGCTGAGAGTCTTAGGGATTAGCATGATTCTATGCTTCATTGTTTCCCTGCTTTTCAGATTTGAGGTAATTTCTCCTTTTATTCTGAACAGTGAAAATGTGAATGTTTTCCCAGAGACACAGCCACTCATGAGTGGATTCAAGCAGAAGGTAACAAGAAAGTACGTTCAGTGACCATTTCATGCTCTGTCACGTGTGGCCACCTCAGCAAGGTGCCCACCTGTGCCTCCTCGGGAGCTGGGTTTCCTTTCCTCCTGTCTGCTTTCCTTTTCTGTTATTTCACATCCTCCCTTTCTCAGATTCTACTCTTTCCAGTTTTCCTCTTTTGGCTGCAACATCACTCTTTCTTTCCTGGATTGTAATTTTTTAAACCAATTATTTGATCATGCTATTTTAGATCTCATTAGGTTGAGAAAATAAGCACACACTATTTTACATTAATGTTCCTTTTTAGAAATCTCGCAATCTCTGAGCTACACTCAAACCTGAGGATCTATAATCGTTTCTGTATTTCCGACTCCAGTCTCATTTCAATTTCATGTCATGTACTCCGGCCCAGGGGAAAGATGACCACCAGAGGTGAAATTTCCAAGTACTTACAGATCATCTCCTGTGAGGCTTTTGAGCCAGCTGATTTTCCTCTTCTAGAAATTCCTAAACATTCTCCTGATTTCTTTCTCTCCCTCTGCTACCAGTCAACTATTTTACAGCCCACCCAGATTCACTCTAAGGATCTTTTTCTTTTATGTTAAATTTAATTTCATTGTCAAGGTGATCTACAGAGGGGTTGCAGTTACATACGTAATGTTCTACATTTCTTGTCAAACTTGTTACCTCCTTCCTCATTTTCTCCCTCCTCCTCTGCTCCCCAATTCCTCTTCCCCACAAGTTGTACAGTTAGCTTACAACATAGTATCGTGTAAGTATCACTATTTCATTGGTTCTTCTTATTATTCCATCCTTATTTCTCTTGACTTCAATTCAATATTCATGCTCCCAGCTTCCAGATGATGAGCTGCTAAATCTTTTGGCCTTGTATTCCTATGTCTTAACTGGTTAAAGAGAAGAAGAGAAATCTATAGAGGTTTTATACTTTTAGACTTCGAAGTCAGAGTCAGAAGTCTGGGATTCATTCTTATCTTGTGGCAGTTATTTGCTGTGTGACTCTATGCAAGATATGTGACATTTCTATTCTTCTGCTTCTTTATCTATAAACATATATACTTCATACATATTTCTAGTGCTTAATGAATACCTACATAGAAAGTCCTTAGAAATTATGCCTGGCATACAGTAAACATTTAATAATAATGTACTTATTCTTATCTTATTATTACTAATATTTGCCCCATTTTGGAAGACTCACAGACACTTCTAAAGCAGAACTGTCTTAGAAAATGACTGTTCCCTCCACCCAGCTGCTAAAATAATGAAACTGACAGCTTCACTAGATATCTCTCACACAGATACCAATCATTACTCAATTTCTCTGACTTTAACTCCAAATGTTCCTTGCATCACACAGTCCTCTTTGGTCCTCTGAAAATCCACTATTCTTCACCTCTCACTTGAGTTACTGTAATGGTTTCCAAATTGGTCTCCCTGTTTCCTTCTCTGCCCTTTTCTTCCAGTCATTCTTTGTCACACAGAAACCAGAGTGACATTTTAAAGTATAAATTGAATCATGTCATTCCTTTGCTCAGAATTCTTCATGGTTTCCCTTTGGACCAAAGACAAGTTCCAATCCTATCTGGAAGTGGAAAGGTCTATGAATTCATCATGCTCTGTCCCCTCTCTGCTTTCTAATTGGCAGTCACCTTCATTCACTGAGGCTGAACTACTTGGAGCTTTTCTTCCCTCCTTTTAAACAGAATTTTAAATGTTATAAGAACTTTTCTAGTTTGGGATTTATATTACCTCTAGAGTATCCATGACATGTTTTTCCCATTATAAAAATAAATTCTGTTCCTTTTGGTGCCCAATGAGTATTATATTGGAAAGAGTTTTTCTGAACTTTGAATCTTCACTATCCTTGGTTATCTTTTTTTGTAGCTCTCCATGATTTTCAATTATGACACTCATCACCATTTACAATTATACATTTTCTCTGTATTCATTAGTATATGATAGCTTTCTAAATGCTAATAAAACAATGATAGATACCAGATCTGCCTTGTTAATTGTTTCATTTCAAGTGTCAAACAAACTTTCTTACATGTTTAAAGACCCAATCAATATTTGTTGAACTAATATAGTGAAAAAATGAACTGTAGCTGATATAAATACAGTCATAACAGTCCTAAAATACAACTTTGGTAATTTAATTATGAGTAGTTACAAGATGTTCCTAGATATTTTGCCTCTCAGTAATTAAATCTAGAATTGTGTGCTGTGATCAGCTTCAATATTCATTAATTTTATTATTAATACAATACAAGCTTAAATGACTGGACTCACCAGTGAGACCCATGTTTGATCCTCTTCATTATTTATCAGTTCAAGGGTCTCAGACAACTTGCTTTACTTCTCTGGACTTCCCTGGAAAATTGTTGACCTAACATGAGTTTGTGTGGTTTTGCAGAGTATTGAAACAGAGGGCAAGATTCATATTGGCTGATTACAATGATTTTAGGTTAAAATCGTAAACAATTCTGACATAACTGGTGATAGAAAGGAAAGAATTAAAACATGAATATTACTGGAATCAGTAGGTTGGTCTTTTATCTTGCAGGGTAAATACATATGTGTTTCCCAGACTCGGAAGAGAGAAGGGCAGTTTGTGTAGCTGGCTTCCTTTGTCAGGTCTCATCTGCCTTTCCCTAGGGGCTGTTCCTTCCCAATGCTGAGCCATGGTTTTGTTACTGCTGTTATTATAGTATTGTTATGTTATTGCTGATTTGAACACTCAATGTGCCATTTTACAGGATGTATTTTACTTTAGGGTTAAATTATTTAATTATATCTGTTTAATTTGGGTCCAAATCACAGGTGGCCTACATATATTACTGGAGGAAGGATTGTGTTATCAGTCTACCCTTAGCAGCTGATAGAGTATCTGGAATGTATACTTTGTTCACAGAGAAAGTGAGTGAACATGATTGCTATACCTGGGTATATTATGCACAATTGCTGTTTAATTTTAGCCATGACTATACTGTCATACAATAGTCACTTAAATTAATATCATTTTGTGAGCATTATAGTGTCTATTAAGGAAGTTTTCTCAATTATTTGTGTTGAGCTTTTCATTCAAGGCTAGTGCTCTACCACTTGAACCATACTCCCAGTTCTTGCTTTCTTACTGGCTACTTGGAGAGCAGAATCTCATGGATGATTTGTCAGGCTAGCTTTGAACTGCAGTGCTCATATTTCAACCTCTCAAATAGCTAGGATTATAGCATCTGTCTCATAAATACATTTTGTAGTCAAGAATTTGATTTTTTTTCTAGGTCCTTTAATTTCATGATGGTAACATATTAAATAGTTTCTTATTCATAATACTATGAAGAGATTTTTTTTTTTTGGCCAGTCCTGGGCCTTGGACTCAGGGTCTGAGCACTGTCCCTGGCTTCTTCCCGCTCGAGGCTAGCACTCTGCCACCTGAGCCACAGCGCCCCTTCTGGCCGTTTTCCATATATGTGGTGCTGGGGAATTGAACTGAGAGCTTCATGGGTAGGAGGCAAGTGCTCTTGCCACTAGGCCATATTCCCAGCCCTTGAAGAGATATTTTTACCTTAACGTTTAAAATAAGTAACCTAAGAAATTGACTAAATGTTAAGAATACATATATATTGTTTTATTTAAAAGTTAACCTGAGGAGCACAGATTTTCAATAGATTTTCAAATTGATAAACAATTAGTTTCTCTTTTTCATATGTACAACTCAGACTTGTTTCTATTCTATTTCTCTTTTATACTAGATAATGCTGTGAGGTCTTCAACAGAATTCAAGCACTAGGGAATAAAGATGATGCTGTGTGATAATAGCAAGAATGCTGCTTTAGATGGCTTTATAATGGAAGATTTATTTAAAAGCCTAGATATTGCTACATTATAATTCTCTATAATTGACAAAGAAAAAGCACTGAGAAGAGATAATGGTTACGGGAAAGAAAAAACTTTAAAGAGGAAGCATTAAAACTTTGTTTTCATTAGGCAGTGAAATGAATAGAAATGCATATTCTCCTTGTCTTCATTTTTGTAGTTTGTTGTTTGTACTTTCATAATATGGCGTGATGTTTTGTGTATGTAGGTGTGTATGAACATGCATATGTGGGTCTTAAACTTAGCTTCACTCTTTGTTTTGTTTTGTTTTTGCCAGTCCTGGGGCTTGGACTTGGGCCTGAGCACTGTTCCCGGCTTCTTGTTGCTTAGGGCTAGCACTCTATCACTTGAGCCACAGAGCCACTTCTGGCCTTTTCTGTTTACATGGTGCTGAGGAATCGAACCTAAGGTTTCATATATGTTAGGTGAGCACTTGACCGCTAAGCCACATTCCCAGTCCAACTTCACTCTTGGTTTTCTGAATTTTGCTTGAGACATGAAAGAGATTTCATAACAATATGTCTACATACATTATATGGCAAAATTTGATTAAAAATAGAAATGTACATACAAAACAGTTCCTAGGAACATATATGTTTATTTTATTACTTAATGTGTTTCTATTATAAGGAATATCTATTATGGATGTCTGATGTTCTTTTAGGTTGTAAGAATATTTATTATACATTTTTGAATTGAATATATTTTTTCTTAGTTATAAGAAAAATTAAAAAGTGCAACAATTAGAAATAAATAACAGGTCTTCTGAAGTCCAATTGAATTTACATTTTGAATAGAATTAAAGTTTTTTATAAAAACCACTGTCAGACTAGGTTGCATAAACTGAGGCTAATCTTACTTTTTTTTGGCCAGTCCTGGGCCTTGGACTCAGGGCCTGAGCACTGTCCCTGGCTTCTTCCCGCTCAAGGCTAGCACTCTGCCACTTGAGCCACAGTGCCGCTTCTGGCCGTTTTCTGTATATGTGGTGCTGGGGAATCGAACCTAGGGCCTCGTGTATTCGAGGCAGGCACTCTTGCCACTAGGCTATATCCCCAGCCTAAGCTTACTTTTTGACATATGACCTTAATCTTATCTTCTAAATTGAGTTTGTTGAACTTATTGTCATAGTTAGTATAGATTAAATTTGAAGTTATATGTAATAGGGAAATGCTTCAATTAATTTCATATGTCCTACAAAGATATGTCTGTAAGTACTAGTACATAATTTCATTAGAAACTTAATAAAATTCCCAGAATCTTTGCCTATGAACTGAATTCTATGTCAGGGATATTCTTTTTTTTTTTTTTTTTTTTTTGGCCAGTCCTGGGCCTTGGACTCAGGGCCTGAGCACCATCCCTGGCTTCTTCCCGCTCAAGGCTAGCACTCTGCCACTTGAGCCACAGCGCCCCTTCTGGCCGTTTTTCATATATGTAGTGCTGGGGAATCGAACCCAGAGCTTCATGTGTAGGAGGCAAGCACTCTTGTCACTAGGCCATATTCCCAGCCCCTGGGATATTCTTGAATTCTACTAGTCAGAAAAAGCAACATGAGACTGACTTTTTCCAGTCTTCTCAAACTGGTTTTTCCCAAATGATATGTGGATTTTAGTATGTTCAGTAACTGATGGCTTCTTTTCTCTCACTAGATTGCACATGCATATTTGGGTGAACAGAGGCATTCCATTTCGGACAGTAGTGTGAGATTCTATATTTGGTTTGTTTAAGTTTATCTGCTGTGTTTTCCTAGTTTGGAAAAAATAGAAATGAGAGTTTTTAATCTTTCTGAGTGACAGTTTGGAGATGTGACATTACTTTATCACAAATTTAAAGTAAGTTTATGAAGTTATAATTTGTCATATAATAAAATGGTAATAATTTTAAACAACTTATGATCAAAGTTTGGCACCAAAAAGTGGTAAGTTATATATAATGTTGATTCTCTCATGAATATATTTAATTATAGTTTTATAAGGGCAAATTTAATAATAGTACACTGAACTTTGGGTATTAGTTCAGGATTTTAGTATTATACACTGATTTCTTTGTATTATATATACACATATATACATTTAGAGTCTATATGCATATGTAGTTGTGTGTATATATGTGTGCGCATACATATATGTGTGTCTACCAACAGATATTTCTGTAAAAGAAGTTTGGGACATAACAATAATACAGTCAATAATACATTTACATTAGTAGGGAGTGCAGAAGTACAGGGTAAAGAGATATTATTAAGAGACCAGTGTTATTTTGCAGCATAAAACAAGCAAACGATGAAACCCTAAGAAGAAGTTTTATTGCAAGTAGTTATGTCCAAAGCACCATTTTAAAAGGTACATTAAATTTTCTACAGTTCCTTTTAAATCAAATGTCTGTGTTTATACCTTTATTGGAGTTATTATTTTTTATTTTTCGGCCAAAAATATCAATGACTGATAGAAAACTTTGGGGAGTTTTGGTAGGATAAAAACCCAGGAATGTTTGAAATGACATCCTATTAATTTGGGATACTATGGAGTATTTGCGTCAATCTGAATCTCCCATACCAGATTTTGCATAAGACACTGACAATGGAAATTTTGTTGTCATTTTTCGAAATGTTTGCCTACAGCAATTCAGGAAGGTGAAAAAATAATGAAGGGTGAGAAGTTGTGGCTATTGACATCAATTCTGAAGCATTTCTATTTCTTTATCATTATCAAAGTGGATATACTACATAGCTGCAAGTACAGCCCTGAAAAAGAAACTGAAACATTTGGCATGCACAGCCTTGTTAATAAGAGGGGGTGGGGTGGAACACGTGGTATGTGCTTTAACACAAAGTTCTGTCTATCACTGTAAAATTAATTCGATGTGTTTGCTGTACTTATATTGAATTGTTGGAAACTCTTTGCCAATTAGAACAGGGCTGTATTTCCCAAGGGTCTGAATTTCACTTAAATTTATCAATAATCAACCAGGAAGCAGTTATTAGTAGTATAGTTTTCAAAGTAAAAGAAACTTTTGGATTAAAGAAAATCAGGAAAAAATTATTGCCATTAATAATGATACTGTAATCTGTAAACAAGGAAGCTATAACCAAACATTCCACTGTTTTTTTTTTATTTTTGTTTTAGTCTAAAAGAAGAAATACCACCAATGTTTCTATGCAATAGAAACCCTGTCACAGGAAAACATGATTTAATTTAAAATGTTACATTATCTAAATTAGGAAAATCTAGACCCATTGTTTTTCTGTGTTTTCTTCATAGAAAAGTGGAAATTCTCTATAGAAAATGTGTTTAATGCAGCTACCTAATGGATTGGTACATAGAAAGTGATTATCATGTGGTCTAACAATCAAAATATTACTATTTTTATCTTTTTGTTGTTATAATTATTAGTGCTACAAATTCATTACAGACTATCTATTTAAAAAGGATATTTTAGGATTTTAATTTCATGATTGTGCACTGTTTTCTCTGGATAAAATCAGTTTTAAGTGTATATTGAGACAATGCTATTTTTATTTTACATGTTTTTCTATATGATGATATAAAACCTCCTGCCTTTTCAAGAAGTGTCACTGGATGGTAATCTATTAAACAGATAAATCTGTAAAATTAATAAATCTGATAAAATTTACAGATTTACCTATCCAATTCAATACCCATTCAATCTTGACTCTCAACTTCAGTTTGCATTTCATAGTAGTTCCTTATTTTCCTGTTTGATTGCTCATTTATAAATTGGATTATTTGTTGCTTTCGTATTTTTTTGAGCTCTGTGTATGTGCTATAGGATTCTCTCAGACATGTCATAAAGAAAAATTAAGTGATGTCATTTGCAGGAAATGAATGGAACTAAAGATCATCACCATAAGCAAGACAGAGCTTAGAAAATACCTCATGTTTTAGATCTAGAACGTCTATCTATCTATCTATCTATCTATCTATCTATCTATCTATCTATCTGTCAGCTATCTATCTAATGATAGTTAAGAGAGAAACTTTTATGGGAGGAACCAGAAAGTAGGTTGTAGAAGAAAGAAGAGGATAACATTACTGAATATTATAAAAATTACACAATTATCTTGGAATGGAATGAAGTCTATGAAGATATGGAGCCACAGTCAACCACATTGTCCTGTTCAGGCATGCACATGTTTTATTTAAGTATTCTCCAAAGGTCTATTTTCCAGCATAATGCACATATTATGCTATCCTTTGAAATAAGATACATGAATTTCAAACAAAATTGTCAAAAAAACAATGACCTTAGTTACTCCATATAACACACGGAAATAATTACATTTCACTTACAATACAGGTGCACCTAACACGGTCTTCAATAGTCATTCACCACCAACACAGTACAGATTTTAATCACCTAAAACATCAAACTTTTTTTTTCTTTTTCAAAGTCTAAAGAAATTAATAATTTTGGATAGATGATAAACCAGAACATGAAGCAGAATTGTCAAATAAAATGACCTAACTGTATTTTCTTTTTATACAATATTAAAAGCATGAAAATAGAATTTCTTGTTGGGAATTAAAAGACATTAAATATTTATTCCTGATGGTAGTTCCTTAGTCTACTTTTAAAAAGGTTTTCAATAAATGCCATCAAAGAAGTCTGACTATAGATTTTTCTCTAGAAGCATAAAGTGAGAAGAAGCAGATGTTAATATAATTGTTAATACATTGCTGAAAGATTAGTAACTAGAAATAGAGCCAGTTCTTCTGAAGAGACAGCTGAGATTTTCTTATTTTCACTCAGCAATTGCTTAGTAGGATTTACTCTACTGTTCTAGAAACTATTCTGGAAATGGGAAGCAAGACTTTCTGATTTTACTTGAAAATGGTTGGGTTAATTCTTCTTTATGATAAGTTATGACAAGCATTTAAAAATCTATAATAGAGGGAAAATTATCAACTCTTTCCATGTATAGAAACTATGCTTTATTCCTTATAGTGGTGGTTTGGAATGAACAAAACATTTCATTTTACATAGAACTTTTTTTTAAAACACGGTCACATGCAGACATGTCTGCTGATACAGCTTAAGGATGAAAAGGTAGCATGTCTTTTCACATCAATGTACACAGAGGTCAACTTTACATCATTAAACTCTGATCCTGCCAAGTTCGCAGAGAACATGCGCCTTGCAATACACAGAAACGTGTCTGAGATAAACTGGTACGCCTTCCTGAAAGGCATTGAGAGCGTGCTTTTGCCAAATATTGCTACATAAAGCACTCCCAGTGTATTTCTGCACTTCAGTTCACATTAGTGATTCTCAAAATGTATTCAAGATCTAAAGAAAAATAAATAATACATCAAATAGGATTCTGAGATCAATGATCCTGTGATTTTTAGTCCCAGTCAGCTCTTTTCATGAAATACATACTGATATATTCCAGGGTCTGGGCTTTTCCATAAATACCACAGACCTTAGATATAATTCATAGCTGTCAACTCCTTCTCTCTCTCTCTCCCCTCACTCTCTTTTGACAAGGGGATTGATAACAATCTATACAGAAAATAACTTGCCAGGGAATACAAATAGGGAAGTCACTTGAACTACAGTAAACGCTAGCCTTGTTGGTGATGATAAACCCAATAGAAAGGTGCTATCCAAGTACAGGAACAAAGAATGCACAGGTTCACAGAAATACAGTGGACCAAGAGTACTACTGAAAACACTCATGACACAGTAGTTTGGAGTTAAAAACCTAGCCACACCACAAAATTGTCTATAAATGTGGCTCTTACTGTAACTATGAAGATTTGAAAAGTCCAATCACAAAGTAAAAAATGCTGCTGATAAGAACAGGTGTACAAGGAGTTATTGCAGTTGTAACAGTAACTAGGTGCAAGGTGAGACCATAATTAATATTGAACTATCTGAACACCTTAAATTTACTAATAAGTATCCCCATGAAAATTGCTGCGGTTCTAAAAAGAGTTTATTTGCACAGCCCACCATGGAACATGAATAATCAACTTTGTTGTAAGTGCACAGAAATTTCTCCTTTCTACAATTAGAGTTATCATGCCTAATCTGAAGACAACATAAGGAAACTGAGATCACTGTTCCAAAGAATTCTAGCATGCATTAAGGTGGTTTCCTCAGTCAATACAAATGAGTTGTATGAGGTGTTTTTTTTAAATTTTCCATATGTAATAATCTTCATCTTAGCCAATGTTCGTGGTTTTAACAGGAAAAAATTTTTATCAAAATGTTTTCCATATTTTTTGTTTTGCATTCAACTAGAACATTGTGTTCAAAGATTTATTTTATTTGTTTTATTACAAAAGAGTTCTGATCATAAGAAGCTTTAATAGGTGGCATTTCATTGTGCTCATTCACAAAGTCAAAGGGCCACAGATTACTCCTCTGAATAACAGGTCAAACTCTGCCTACAAATGCCATTTGGTGGTTTTATTCACATCCTGTAGCTTGGAAGCTTTACTTTTGATTCACTATCCACCTTCAGGCTTTGCTTTCTTAGTCTGCAAAAAAAAAAGGGCTTAGTGTCTGGTATTTCTTCTACATTGAGATTCTTTCCATTGCCAAGGCTCAAAGGCTCTTAAATCTATTCCAATTGTCTTACAAAGCTGACACTCTGACAATATTTCCTCCCGAGTACTCAGGAGACTCTGGCCTGTCATCGCCTTCCGGTGTGGTTACTGGAGGTGTTGGGATGCTGATTATTGCTGTAGTCACATAAGGTTGTTCACAGTTTAGTTTAACACACTCTTCCATTTTGGCATTTAAGCTGGATCGGCTGATGAGAGAAAAAAAAAGTTTTAAAAAAGGAAGTGGTAAACTTACTGTTTTTTTTTTTTTAATATAACTGAAGGAATTACATTTTAATGCTCATAAACTACACTTTAAATGTTTAAGGAAAATTACCATATTAAAAAACCCAAAACTTAATATATGTTAGTTTGAACAAGACTCAGTTGATTCATGTTAATTTGGCTCAATAATTGCTTCTCAAATAAAGTATGTTTTGCACAAATGCAGCAGAGAAAGAAGCTTGGGTAATACCAGTATGAGTAGTACAATTAAAAAGCTTTTCTTTAAGATGGGAATTTTGAGTGGGTTGAGATATCATTATGAAAGTCATTCGTTTATATTTCTCAATCCTTTTGATGACAGGCTATTAAAATCAGTTATTTTTAAAATAAATAATGCTTGTGGCTGGGGATATGGCCTAGTGGCGAGAGAGCTTGCCTCGTATACATGAGGCCCTGGGTTCGATTCCCCAGCACCACATATACAGAAAATGGCCAGAAGTGGCGCTGTGGCTCAAGTGGTAGAGTGCTAGCCTTGAGCAAAAAGGAAGCCAGGGACAGTGCTCAGGCCCTGAGTGCAAGGCCCAGGACTGGCCAAAAAAAAAACCAAAAAAACAAAAAAAAAAAAAAAAAAATAATGCTTATTGAGACCTTTACTAGGTGATGGCCGTATGCAGAAGCCTCCAAGAGTAAGACATTCCTATTTAAAACTTGAATGCTTTCCTAAGTGACATTCTTGTGCTACTGCATCTTGAACTCAAAGGTTCCATGCTTGTAAGATAGACATACTACAGCTTAAGCCACACATGCAACTTCATTTTCAGATAGAAAATTGCATTTTCCCCAGGCTAACCTTAAACCATAATCCATCCATTTCTGTCTAACCAGCAGCTGAGCAGTGAGTTGCTGGGATTACAGATGCACAACACCAAACCCAGCCACCTACTGACTTTTTCTTTCTTTCTTCTTGGTAGTACTGAGGTTTGAACTCTGGAACTTGTACTTGTCACTCCACCACTTGGATCACACTACCATTCCTATTTTCTTTAGTTATTTTTTTGAATAAGTTCTTCATTTTTTGCCCAGGCTATCCTGATCCATAATTTTATTTACACCCCTTCTTTATCTAGCATGTGCCACCACTTACAGAATTTTACTCATTGTAATGTATTCTCTCAAACTTTTTGCTTGGGTTGGTGTTGAACCATGATCCTATCTTCCTTAGGCTCTGAGTTTATCCCCATTACTGGCAAAGGTAAAATATCTTAAAAGTAGAAAATATTCATTGCTCTAAATTTTAGCATGCTGGTCCCAGGCACACCTAATTTTTGTAATTAACATGGCCTGAATTCAGAATCTACTCCAGGTTTTTTTTTTTTTTTCTTAACAAAGATGGTTGAGTGCCTGCACAGAATTTGGAGAGAATTTATAGCCCATCAGTCTGAGAATGGATAATATTCAAATTGAAGAATAAAGTAAAAAGTGTGGTAAAGTTTAGTCTATAAACTGAAGTGCAAAGTTGAAAAATAAAACATATAAGGAAATAAAAAATATTATTGGTATTCAAATTTCACATAAAATTTCTACAAAAAAAATGAAGTAAAGAGTTTTAATATTTTTTTGTGTATGTGTGTTTGATATAGCCCCAAATACTATGTCATCAAAAATCACTGATTGATCAAGGGGATTTGTGTAGTCATTGTTTCACGTATCACAATTACATTGAATGTGTTGATGTAATTTCAGGTGCTGAATGACTAATTTTCAATCATATGATGTAAATTTCACTAGTGTCTTTAGTGACATGGAACATCCTTTTGGTCTATTCCAGATTACACAGAGACTTCTGAGCAAAATGGCTCTCGCTGAAGTAAGATGATTGTGATGTTGAAGATGGAAAACAAATTTGTGTGTGCCTAATTCTCTATTTCACTTTCAATGCCCAGGACTGATGCCAATGGTCTGTTTTCCTACTGTTTCCTTGTTAGCTTTGTTTCTTTTTCCACCCTAGGAGATAGATGCCAGACAGGAAGTATCATGGCTGCAGGGGATCTGGCCCATTAGTCAGTACAGGTGACACAGATCAATCCCAGTTACCTATTCGATAGAGGTGTTCTCTCCACACATCTGATCTGAATGGTACTGAGTTCCTGCACACTGCCTCGATGACTTCCTGAAACGTTGGCATTTGGGATGCGGAAAGTTTTTTTGTGTCGTCGGGAGCAGCAAGTGCTGGTGACTCCTTGTTGCGAAGAGAGTGAGGGGCTGTGACTTGAAGGACGATTCACAGTAGCAACTTCCATGCAACTTTCTTCAAAGACTTGCTCATCTACAAACTCGTGATTCTGTGTTAGAGTTGAAAGAACACATGAAGAAAGGAAATAAATAGCTTTATCTTTAAAACTGGACTATACTCCTTCTTGTTTACTTAGATATGATGCAAAAGGTAAGTAAAAGTATTTTTTATAAAGATCAAACACCAAAATCACTTATTCTGGCATTTGTGTGGAAATAAAATTTTTTTAGCTACAACTAAAGATTGACATGCACAAGATGATTCAGTGTGAATTTACAAACTATTTTTTTCTTAAGAAATCATTTGTTGATTAAATATACAATGAGAAGTTACAAACTAAAGAAAGATATCCCAAGACATACAAATGAGTATATAAATATATTCTCATTCATATATGCTATATATTTCACTATATGCACAGTATTTACATATATTATATGTTATATTCAGATATATAAATATATTATTTTATATATACCATATTCATTTCAACAGAGTTTATAAATCCACATTGAATTTATTTTTTAAGCAAATCAAATTTATGAAGATATTATTTTAATGGAATGTTTCAAGTTAGGTAATATCTTCAAATGGGATTGAAACAGTCTTTTAATTGGCAGATACTTCTGACACTTTTGACTTCTTTATGTGCTTCCCTAAAATTCCTAATATGCAGAAAAAAACATAGTTAATAATGTGTACATTAAATTAAGTAAAATCTGCAGATTAATCTGTAAATATGCTAGCATGTCTGATTCAGAACTCATTAGCAGTGCCTTTGGTGGTCTTCCTAGGTATCTTTGTGACACACCTCTAGCTGAGCTCAGGAGTTCCAGCTTATTGAAGGCTCTCTCCTCTCTCTTTTCCTAACTTTAGGTACAGCATCAAACAGTAATGGGTACTATTTAACACACCATATTTTATACTTGCACAGTATACATTTTACTTTTCAAATGTTTAAGAAAGGATACCTCCTAAAATTCTTCCTATGCAGGAATTTTACCTCAAAAATCGAAGGAACATAGGTTTAGCCTGAATTACTAAAGAGAGTTACTTCAATTACTGCTTTATTTCTGTGAATGTAGAAATAATTTTGCAATGGAAAGCCTTGAACACATTGAATTTCACTAACCATCTCTCATCCTAAAACATTAGCAAAACAATTGAAGCAATTCACTGTCTAATAGGAAATAAATTGTTTTAGTTACTCATTTTGTCATTTCTCTGCTGAGAGAAGCATTTCCAAATACACAAAATGTAACATTCTGCAGCTTAGAGTCCAGAGATTGTGATCAGATAAGACAGAATTTTATGTTAAATATTAAATTTTTGCACCAAGGATTCATAATCTTTATAATCTTTTTTTCTCTTATCATGCAACTTTATACACACAATACAAGTGATAATACATAATGTCATTTATCTAATTAGTAATTGGAATGGTAGAAATCATTCTGTTATTGATGGCCATATATCTTTGTAGGTAGCACAAATCAAACTATATTTGTTGATATTAAATCAATTTTGTTATTGAAAAATTCCTTCTAAAATAAAATAATGAAAAAAGGAAAATAAATAGAAATAAAAACACAATAAATAGAGATAATAGGGACAATAAAAAGGCAGAAATCATTTTACTATTAATCTGTCTTTTAATTTTCAATGTTTTTGATTTGTCTTTTTACTTAAAATGCAAATATAATCATGCAACCACCCTACTGAGAACTTTTCCATTTATTACTAGGTAAGGATACAAAATTTTCTTGTATCTGGAAAGCCCAGCATCATCTGATAATTTCCCTCTGTGTACTTAATGCCATATTAGACATTTTCCTTTTGAGCACCCTCAAATTCCTGCTTTTTTCAGGTTGTTCACCTTTTCTTTTAGTTCTTCTTCCTTATTTTTTTTTTCTGGTCAATCGTGAGGCTTGAACTCTGGGCCTGGGTGCTGTCCCTGAGTTCTTCAGCTCAAGGCTAGCACCCTGCCACTTGAGCCACAGTGCCACTTCCAGGTTATTCAGCCTTTAATGGCTTCATTTCTTTGTCTTACTGACTTTATCATCTTGGTGGTCTCCACTTCAGCCAGGAAGCCAATCCTGACTGGCCCTCTTGGCTCCATCCTCTTTGCCCCATTCCATGGTGGACCTGTCCTTACCTCGACTGCTCTCTGCCTTCTCTAGTAAATCCACACATTCTGTTTTGTCCCACAAGTAGAGGTATGATGGAGACAGTTCATACTGATTTGATGATGTATCCTGGATATGTATGCTGAATAGCTATATAGCAAATACCTTGACAGGAAGTATATTGGAATTGACAATTCATATAATATAATGACTGTGTGTGAGTGATCTGGTGTTACTCAGATAAAGGGCTGGGTCTGTTCTGTGGTGGGTCATAGGCTGTGACTCCTATTAATACCTTTGCTAAGGGATGTTCCCACTGACAGTGTACCTGAGAGAAATGTAAAATCACTCCTCCACATCCAGCACCATACTAGTGATTAAATGGGCTATTTTTATATTAAAGCCATAGATTTTTACTATCTACCCCTATCCATTACACCTGTGAAAGAAATGCTTGAATTCTGTTATCCTCTCTCTCCCTCTCTTTGATTGTTATTCTTGCTATTATCTTAAGTTGCTCACAGAAGCACATGAATTTCATTGTTTTTCTTCTTCTTTTAATAACCACTTTACAAGCAGGGAAGAAATGATATTTGATTGTATTAACAATTTGAAAACAACTCTTTCTCTGCATCTAACTGGCATCTTAGATTATAGGTAAGATAACCATGAAATCTAAAAGCATCTTAAGGAATCTCTATAATAATTATTTGCTAGTAGAAATGTTACTGTTGACTTCCAAGGTAATTTCAAATATTGTGAGTTTTCTGTTTGGATTTCAGCATATCTTTCTAATGCAGAATGAGAGTGTGTTTGGATTTCCCAAGAGCACACAGGTATACAGGTAGACAGTGTCCAGGTGTCCTTACCGTGGTTTTCTCCAGGCAGTGAAGTAGGTGGTGGTGCTGGGTTTCAAAGCTGGAGCCAGACTTGCTAACAAAGGCCTGCTCATCCTCTGAGGACTGATAACACAGACAAGACAGAAGAGCTTTCTATTTTATTCGCAAACAATGAGAACCTCAGATACACATTTACAAAGAGACATGGCCTATTTTGGATACTGACTGAAACTTTACTTTTTTTAACTAAAAAGAGGTAAAGACATAGTTGCTTTGGAGTTTTAAGTGAACAATGAGCATACATATTTCCATTAAATTAAATGTGGTTTGTGACACTTAGTCTTGAATTCGGCCTTGTGCTTGCTCAGTTTGTTTGCATTACTGGAGCTCTACTATGCGAACCATGCCTCCAGCCTAGCTTTCTGCTGGCTACTTTTAGAGAAGGAATGTCTGGGACTTTTCTTCTTAGGCTGTCTTCCAACGTCCATCCCCTGGATCTCATCAACCTGAATGGCTAGAATTTCAGGTGTGATCCACCAGGACCTGGTTTGAGGTCTGGTCACTTACACAGTGTTTCCTTGAACTGAAAATCTACCTCTCCTTTACTCATTCAGCACACTATCTTTGTAAACATGGGTATCTTTGCCTTTGAATTTAATATTGTTCTCAGATCATCCTGAAATCATTATTATGATTGGAGGTCATTAAGATGATTGCCATCCTAAATTTTAAAGAAAAGTTTTGAGGGACAAATAACTCAGTTTTTTTTTTTTTTTTGCCAGTCTCAGGGTTTGGACTCAGGGCCTGAACACTGTTCCTGGCTTCCTTTTGCTCAATGCTAGCACTCTGCCACTTGAGCCACAGCGCCACTTCTGGCCATTTTCTATATATGTGGTGCTGGGGAATTGAACCCAGGGCCTCATGTATATGAGGCAAGCACTCTTGCCACTAGGCCATATCCCCAGCCCTCAATTTGTATTGGGATCATGTGACATTCCTTGTGCTGATGGAATCATGCTCCCTCTCCAGTAGAAAGTAAAATGAGATATCTTGTCATTCCCCTAGACCCTCATTCAAGTAACTTTAAGGGGAATAAGTAATTTCAAAATATAAATCAGTAGGCATTTTATTGATTAAGCATTATTTTGTACTGGTATTGATCTCAAGGCCTCATGCTTTCAATTGGCTCTTTCACTCAGGGCTGCTGCTCTATCATCTGAACCACATCTCCACTACAGCTTTTTGGTGGTTAATTGGAAAAGAAAGGCTCATGGACTTTTTATGCTTTGGTTGGCTTTGAACCACAATCCTCAGATCACAGCCTCCTCAGTAACTAGGATTAAAGCACTGAGCTACCTGGGCCTGACTTACTTGAACATTTTAAAACTCTTAGGTGTTCACCTGAGAGTGCAGATACTGCCCAAGGGGGAAAAGCAATCAGCCTTCACTGGCAATGTTTCATAACACAGTGTCTAAGCTGCTTAAGCCAACTACAATGTATAGGTGGGCAAGTTATAAAAATGACACTTTTGTTATTTCAGTAGCCATTTTCACAATTAAACACAATAAAATTAGATGGTTAAGTAGAACTAAATTAATATTACACTGACAAATTGATCATTAAGCACAATGGGGCACTTTACTGTACCTGTAGCTGGTTGCTGAGTAAACCATTCCGTTTGCTCTGCATGTAAGCATTTGCACTCCCGCTCTTGGCTGCTCGAATCCTGGCCAGTCTAGCTTTCTACAGAAGGAAAAAGAAGGTGCTGTTAATAATTATGCATCATTTTTATAAAACCGTGAGTGCACTTTTGCATAACCCTGGTAACATCATATTTTTTCTTTTCTGTATTTGATGTTTGACCTCTAGGGGACTCCTGCTTGCTAGAGCTAGAGAATACAGCATGTTTATTGTGCAACGTTCTAATCCTACTCCACACATTCTATAACTTGAGCCAGCAGCTTTTGCTTTTGATATTTTTCCAATAAGGTCTTCTTTTTGCCCTGCTGGTCTGGACTATGACCCTGTCAATCTCAGCTTCCTGGGTTGCTAGGATTATAGGCATGAGCTGTCATGCCAAGCTCAGCATACTTATTTTTAAAAGCAAGGAAGATGTATATCTATATACATATCTATGTATATATATATATCTTGATATTTATTCTCTTACCTCTTCCAATTATTTTATTTTGGTTAACATTTATTGGTAAAAATCAATTAACTACTTTGGCACTGAGATATGCATTATGCATTTAAAAATTGTAATTAGTCTTTACAGTAAAAGCAAGTTATTTTTATATTTCTGTCCATAAGAAAAAATAACAATATTACTGACTTACATTTTTACTTAGCCCACTTTGAGTAAACTAGTGAAATGCAAACCCAGTAGTCCAACTAAGCAGCTGCAAACTCCTTTTCCTTTAAACTAATGTCCTTGCTAAATTCTAGGAACCAAATGCCTTTTTATTTTCCTCCCCTCTCCTTCCCTTTCCCTTCTCTTCTCTTTCCTTTCCCATCCCTTCCCTTCCCTGCCCTCCTTTCCTCTTCCATTCTCTCTCTTTCCCCATCCCTCCCTCTCCCCTCTTCCCTCCCTCACTCCCTTCTGTCATTCTTTTCCTTTCTTTCTTTGGTATCTATTTAGGAAAATCTTATCTGTATCACAGTTACTAGTCTCACATCTGATATTTTCCAAGCATTTACCATTAGTATTGGGAAATACTGCTTCTTTTTATGGAGACTCATGCATGAACCAAACCTACTGCCCAGTAAGAATGACATATTTGTCATTTTGGAATGGAAAATCTACGTATACAGTAGTAGCAATTACTACTATTGAAGGGGCTCAAATCTAATAGAAAAGAAGTTGCTTTTGAGACAGGAGAGCCATTTTTAACAAAGTCATGAGCTATATTAAGAAAAAACTCATTTCACTTTCAATCATAACTTTTCTTTTGCCTGGCTGGAATGATGTGTGAGTTAATTGGTCCGATTTGTCTTGTGGAGCTGACTACCACCTACCTGTGTGATGTTAGCCTTTGTGATCTGTGATTACATGTTTGGTTTCAGCACGTATTGAGGAAAATTATTTTACAAAGATATTTTAGAAAATCACTTTACTCATGACCTACTCAGTGTGACAATCTTGGCAACTCTGCCCATGAAATTGAAAGGTTAAATGAGAACAATTGTCCAATTTTCCACTCCCATTCTTGAAAGATAGAAAACCTCCTTGGCATAGAAAAATGCCAGCAAGGCAAATGGAAATTTGGGTAAGATCTTTTGTAAAATACTTATTCTAGTCGGTATGGAAAGCAGAAGACTTTCAAAATTTTAATTAAAAATAGGGCTAATATGATCAACTTTAAAGTCTTTGTAGGTATTTTGGATTATGTATGCACTTTAAAAATTACGAATAGCGAGTCAAGTGTGGTGGCTCATATCTGTAATTCCATCTACTCTTTGAAGTCTATCTGGAAGATTGTGGTTCAAGATCAGCCCAGTCCCCTTAGACTAACTCCCATTTTCAGAAATAAGCTAGGCATAGTGGTGTTTTTCTGTAATTCAAGCTGCCTAGGAGGCACACATAGGAGAGTTGCTGACTGTGAGCAGCCCCAGGTGCAAGTGGAAGAAGACAGTGTCAGAAAAAAAAAAGAAAACAAAAAGAAATTAGGGACTACAGCAAGTCCTCAGTGCAGAGTTCCAATCCCAGTCCATAAAAACAATAACAACAATAAAAAATCAACAAAAAACAAAATTCAAATCTAATTATAATGTTGTATATGGAAAAAATGATCTCCTAAACACATTTGTCATGTTTATTCAATTTTCCATAACTTCAGTTTTTGCCTAATTATCTTATCTAAACAGGGTTTCCTCAAAGTTAGCTGTATAATGCATACAATCCAGACCAACCAGTATGGCAAGGAGTTGGCTCAGAGTTGAAGCCTGAACTGTGAAACATGTTTCTTCACTTTGGATTCTGCAGCGTGCATCTCAGGAAAGGAGAGGAGATCGTATACTAATAAAATACTAAGTTGACATGTAACTCTTTAACTGAGGAGCATTCAGAAATGAAAAACTTTATTTTTAAAAAGAAAAACCTTGCTTTTCAAATCCCACAAAGTGACATTATATAACTTTCTCTGGTATTAATCTCTGTAAAAGATACTGGGAGCCAACCAGCATTTAATCACCATGGCCACAGTGATTTCTGTATATGACAGGTGTTTTCTAAATGAGGAATGTGGTAGATGGCAGAAATTTTAAGATTATTGGACTATCTTGTAAACAATAATTTTGTAAGATAAATGTATCCTAGGTAGCCTGCTGACTGGAGTCCAGAACGTTTCTCTCTTTGATAATCAGACAATTTCTTATTTGGCAAAGATTGCCCTATATGCTCCTTGGACCGTGTGCTATAGAAATTTCACTTCCAGTTATTTCTTTCATTTTAATGTGCAGTAAAATGCCTCATGTGGATTTAGCATATTAAGCCTAATCAGCTTTTAAAAATTTAAAGAGCTTATTGAAATCTTTCTACTTCTACAGAAACAAAACAAGTTAGTGTGAAACAATAAGAAGAAAAAAAGAGTGGCTGGTAGCCCATGTATGACAGTGCATTATCCCAGGTCCAGAGCTTGGTTAATATGAGGACCCTCTGCTTGTCACAGACAGAGCTGAGGTTCAAGACAATGAAACAAGGAAGCAGGAGCACGAATTCTCCAAGTAGGGAAAGATAAAAAATGGAAAATATGGAGGTGAGTATCAGCCAACATCATGTTTCCTAGTATGCATACATCCATAGTTGTTAGTGCTGAAGCTTAATCCAGGCCCTTATGAATTCTCTTTTAAATTTATGGGGAAAAGTCTTCTCTATTCTAATAATATTCTAATATGAATATCAGTCTTATTCACATGCATATTCTTTACTGAAGTAAACAAATAATAAGACAGAATATTTTATTCCAGGCATTGCACTCTGTCCATAAACAGAGCACAGTGACAGGCAGAATAGCACATGATGAAATATTGTATTCATTTGGGCTCTGGTGGCTCACGCCTGTAATCCTAGCTGCTCAGGAGGTTGAGGTCTGAGGACTGCTGTTTAAAACCAGCCTGAGCATTAAAGTCCATGATACTCTGAGAAGTAAATCACCAGAAAACTGAAAGTAGAAGCTATGGCTTAAAGTGGTAGAGCACTAGAACTTTGAGTAATAAAGCCAGGGACAGCACCCAGGCATTGAGTTCAAGCCCCAGGAACAATTTACAAAAAGATTCTACTTGATATTGTGGGAGAAATGAATGATGTCCACAATACCCAGAAAAATCTTCATGGAAGGGATGAAATTTGAACTTTCTCTTCAACCTTGAACAAGTACATTTGCCAAGTGACAAGTTGCTACATTAGGTAGTATGGGGATGGATTAGAGATCTAAGGGTAGAGGTGATTCAGTAGTGCTGATGTACTTAGTGAAATGTACTTAGAGTTCATTCCAGGTATATAAGCTAAAGATACAAACATGGGTTATAACAAGTAGTTATCAGAGACAACTTTAAAAAGGGTTGTTCACAGATGCTTAGGGGAGGGATTGGTTGTTCTGTTTTCTTTAATAGTGGATATTTAAAAGAGATCATTTTCAGGCTTCAGCAAGAAGTTATCTCTTGCTTTATCATTAATCAAGAATTAAGTTAAAAAGTCCTTTGATTTGGGCATTGCTGAATGTAATAGGCTATGCTCATGTGGTACGTAGACCAATGTTTGTAGCATCATCTGAGAGGTTGTTAGAACTGTAAATCTTTCTGGGCATGTTGGAGAACATCTACAGTCTCCAGGAGGCCAAGGTACGTAAATCAGTGGTCCATGTTTGGCCTTACCCCAATGCAGACTTTAGTTTCTAGGAAAAACTGAGTACTTTGACCTGTCCAGAAATCTAAGACCCAATCTGGAAAACAATCTGAAGGACATGATAAAAGAAATTGAGTAGGAAAAACAGAACACTTGTGAGACAGAACGAGCCTAACAGAAAGAAATTATCCCTGATAGTGGTGATAATGAGAATTTTCTCAAGTGCAATTTATATATAATCCATGCTTGGCTTGAGTTTAGAGTTGGTAATGGGACTAAACAACTAAAGCATTCTGACATAGAAAAATAATTTCATAATATCACTTTAATTGTCAATTTTGGGGATTTTTAAAAATGAGTTTTTACTAAATACATTTCTTGATTGGCTGAATATGTTGGTTGTTTTTGCATAATTTGGATATTAATAAATTACTCAGGCCCAGATAAATGTAAACCATCTTGGCTTAATGGATGGTTAGTCTCATATTTTTTCTCCTACAAGGGAAAATAGGAAATATCTTTTGGTTACTTGTTTTGTTTCTTAAGTATGATCTTTCTTAGAGGATTATGCTCTGTTTATTGGTCACAGACTATTTGCTGGGCATACTATATTAGGATATTATACTTGGCCTTATTAAGCCATTTTCAGTAGTCACATGAAAAATTCATTGCGTTATTGACACAATTTAGAAATTAGACAATATTGTAAAAAGACCAAGAAAGTCATTGTGGTACATGCCTGTAATCCCATCACTCAGGAGATTGAGGCAGGCTGAACTGGAGTTAGAGACCAGGCTGGGCTATATAGAGGAAGACTCTGTGTTGGAAACCAAAAAGCTCAACAGAACAAACTTTTTAACTGGTGTAGGGAGGGTGCCTTCCCTGGGGCTTGAACTCAGGGCCTGGTTACTGTCTCTGAGCTTGTTTGCTCAAGGCCAATGCTGTACCAGTTGGGCTACAGCTCTGCTACTGAATTTTTGATAGTTATTTCGAGATAAGTCTCACACTTTCCTGCCAGGGCTGGCTTTGAATTGTGATCCTAGATCTCAATCTCCTGAGTAGATAGGATTATAGGCATGTGAGGTGCATGGCATAACTAGGGTACTATCATATTAATTTACTTTTGCTTTGTATAAATATTTAGAACAAAGGGCTTTTAACCTATTTTAAGATTTTCCTTAGTTTTTCTCAGGACAAACTGCCAAAAGTACATTAAAAGTTAGATTTGTATTTCCTAGAGTTTTCATAGAATAGTTCTTAGGTAAAGTAGGGCTTTCTAGATGAGGATGGGTGGATGGTAGGAGCCAAGTTTGTTTTAGAGGCTATCTGTCATTTTGGATGATGTAGAAGGATTGCACTGTGCAGACAGCATCACAGGGGCAGTGCACATGGGTCTCTGGTGGAAGGCCTGAGTCCTTTCAGCTCTGTTTGCAACGATATGTCCTACATATTACAATTAGCCAGAGTGGTTTGTTAATACTCATTGTCAATTGGATCATCCATTCTCTACATAATGCTTCCTGTAATATTTAATATTCCTAGCTGTAATAGTTAAGAGCTAACTATTTGTCCAAAGATGGTCGACAATAAAGCAAGAGTGAAAGGGTGAGATTTTGTGAGAGAAAGAGGTTTCTTCACTGACAATTGATAACAAATTAATTCTCTGCAAAACATGCAATGTGAGCATATCATCAACTTGAATGTTCCCAAGCATTACTTTGTGAGATTTTATGCTTGACTAAAGATACTAATATTCCTCAGAAGCATATTTAAAATCCACTCTGGCAATAACTACAAAGCCACTAATGAAATGAAACCAAATCTCCCAAGGTATTTGATAGTTACAATATATTGTCCAAGTGAGACATTCACTTAATGCATAGTAATGAAAGTTTTTTGGATAGTTTCAAAAAATCTCTAAAAGATAAACTTATGACTATAAAGAATACTGAAGAAAAGAAACTGCAGAAGAAATTTCCTGTTATTATTATTACTATTATTATTGCCAATACTAGGGTTT
Source organism: Perognathus longimembris pacificus (assembly GCF_023159225.1). Classification (NCBI taxonomy): domain Eukaryota; kingdom Metazoa; phylum Chordata; class Mammalia; order Rodentia; family Heteromyidae; genus Perognathus; species Perognathus longimembris. Next base: position 129,574,674 of record NC_063162.1, on the reverse strand, counting down.
GAATTCTAGGTCTCCTACTTGCGAGCTATGCCTCCAGTCCTGCTTTGTGCTTATTATTTTGATGGACTTTCATGAACTTTTCTGCCAAGGTTGGCTTCAAATCAAGCCTCTGGATCTTAGTTTCCTGAGTAGTTAGGATTATAGGCAGGAACCACCAGTGTCCAGCTTTCAAGACTGTTTCTAAGCACAAAGGGCCCTGTCTCAGAAGATAACTGTTTTGACAAAGAATGAGGAAAGAAAGTGAATGAATGTTTAGTCTATTTTCCTGAGAGACAGTCAAATGTAATGTTTCATTGTGTGATTAATGTTCAATTTCTAGGTCTAATTCACCTAGACTCTCCCCTGGGGGTCAAACAGTTCCAACAGGAAAGGGTGTTATTAGAGGATGCCAAAACGTGTCTCAGGTAGTTTGATTAATTTACACAGAAAGTTTGAGATGTTTATAGCTCATTTAAAGCATGGTTCCACTGCCCTGGCCTGGATGTGGGCTTTCCAACTTGTTAGATATGTGACTTGAGAATGGATTAAATACTAGGTCCTTTAGGGTTCGGTTCTGTCTAATGGGAAGAATAATGATATCTAATTCCAAGAGTTGTTTTGAGGAATATATGGCTTACTTTTTGAAAAAAAGAACACAGTGCACTAATACCTGGCATACAGTGAGACAGTTGGAAACATCGAATATGTTACTATAATTGTTTATACATTTACATATACTTGAATACAATCTTAAACCTTACTGTTTTCCTCATTTTACAGATGAATGTTCACTGTGTTTGTTCTTAGAGTGATAAATTAATTGGCAACAACTTCAGAGAAACAGGAAACTGCTGAGTAAAGAAAACAAAAGTCAGCTGCAAAAGATCAGATATTTCTTCCTTCCTGTGTCAACCAAGGAAAATGTCTGAGATCCATTCATTGGAGCTCTCTTTTACTGAAACCAGTTTGCTCCTATGATGAACAGAGACTAAGTGAATGAGATGGAAAAGTGTGATATTTACAATATTTGCCAAATATTTGTTTTTGAACTAACTGCTGTAGTGTTCTTCACTAATTACTCTTCTTTCTTGTCTATGGCCTTGTTGTAATCTCCTTCCCCATCCCCCACTACACATAGAAAGTAGGCATGGCTACATGACTTGCTTAGGGTTATGCAACAGTGATGGAAGTGGCAAGTCCACATCCAGGGTGATACTACTCGGAGGAAGCTGTGTCCTTTGGTCCTGTTGAAGTCTACTGTGTAGCTGATGTTTTCATTGCTGGATCTGTCACGCTCCTGTGAGATGTTTGAGAAAGAGCTTTGTGTTTTAAGTCAGTGAAGTGTTCACTTTTCTTTTGGTGTAGGGCAATCTCACATTGAACAACCAGAAGGGAAATTCAAATCTCAGTGTAAGAAGCAGGACATAGGAAATCACAGTTTTCACAGAGCTGAACATGTACCTTTTGAGCCCTTCGTTTATCCGCTCGTTGATTTTGGTGGTAGATGCGACTGAAATTGGACACGATCACTGGAACAGGGAGAGCAATGACCAACACACCACTCAGTGAGCAGATGGAACCGAATATCTTCCCTGCTATGGTTTTTGGCACCATGTCACCATACCTGTGTTAGAGAAAAACAACATAATGTTTGCAGTCACAAAAAGACTCCTACCTGTTATAAATAAATAGTATTTTGTTTCAGATCAAATGGTATGCACACATATGGTACACATATTTATTATGTAAATATATATTTATATTTCTTCTTTATGGGTAGAAATAACATGCATGACTACAGACTTTGGAAGACTAGACTTTAGAAGACCAGAAGTCACAAATATCTGGATATGAAAAATTGTCTTTTAACTTTGTAGAAAATGATCATGACACATAAAAATTAGAAAATATTTTAAGCCAGATGATGTAATGATAGCTTTTCAATTTGTCTTTTATATAATGTAGTACAGTTCTTTACATTTATTTCATAGTCAATATTTCTACATTGAAATTTATAGTCTAGATAACACATTTTCCCACTTAATTATTCTCAACACTGGATTGGTGATGAAATGTAAGTACAAAAGTAGGACATCACATTCCTTCCATCTGATATAATCACTTAAAAATAAGTCTTTCAAGGTCCCCATTAACCTTCACATTTGAAGTCTGATGGCCATTTCCTCATGATAACCTTACTCAGTGTCTCATTTGTGCTTGATTAGTTAGTTGACTAGTCTGTCCTTGAAATCCTTTTTGTTCTTGGCTTCGGAACTAGAGTTTGATTTTAATCATCCTCCTACCTCATTGGCTGCCATTTCTCCTTCCTTTTTTTTGGTCTCTTTTTATCTTTATCTAACTTCTAAATCTTGGTGTAATTTAGGTTTTACCCTTGGGTCCCCTTGTCTTTTCCACATAAGTCTTTCTGATTCCATTGCGTCCCAACTGTTTCAATAGCTTATCTCCTAAATTATATTGCTGACCTTGGTATCTATCTCCTTCCTGAAAGTCAGACTCTCCAGGATTCTGGTATGATTATTTCTAAACCTGGATGCTTGAGACCTGACTAAACTTTAAGTTGTCCACCATCTCTTATTCCTTGGCTTCATTGCCCCTCTCAAATTTGTTTTTCCACAGTTGGCTAAAATGATTCCTCAAGTTGTTTATGCCAAATTTGAAGTCATCCTCATATTTTTCTAGAGCTAGGGATATAGAATGAGTTAAAATGAAATACCCACATTTCCCACTCTACAACTCCTGCCAACATGGAAGCAGAGTTAGGATCGAATAACTGGAAATTAGATAGTTTCAACTTTGTTTATCCTTTCCTAAATACATTCAGACTGGTAACTTTTGCTCCCAAAGGATAACATAATTGAATTCTTGTTTCTGCCTCATACCACCCTCCTTCAAGCCTCTTGTTCTGTGGTCATGCTAACTTCCAGGGCTTCTGCTGTGCACAAACTCCCCCAGACATCAGGTACCATTTAAATGTCTTCATCTCAGAACTTGTCTTCTAGCTACCTTTTTTCAGAGTCATCTTTTAAAAATTTTTTTTCATTGTAAAGGTGATATACAGAGGGGTTGCAGGTATGTAAATTGGGTAATGAGTACATTTCTTTTTCTTTTTCTTTTTTTTTTTTTTTGGCCAGTCCTGGGGCTTGGACTCAGGGCCTGAGCACTGTCCCTGGCTTCTTTTTGCTCAAGGCTAGCACTCTGCCACTTGAGCCACAGCGCCACTTCTGGCCATTTTCTGTATATGTGGTGCTGGGGAATTGAACCCAGGGCCTCATGTATACGAGGCAAGCACTCTTGCCACTAGGCCATATCCCCAGCCCTACATTTCTTTTTGAACAGTGTCCCTCCCTCCCTCATTTTCTCCCAGTTTTTCCCCTTCTGACTTCCTTCTCTCCCAATTGTATAGTTCATTTCCAACATAGTGTCTAGTGAGTATCACTGCTGTTTTAGTTCACTGTTTTACCCACCATTTCTGTGCTTCCCTTTCCCCTCTCCATATCAAGTAAACTTACATACATGAAAAAAGTTACAGAAATCAAACGAGGAAAATTAGGAAAAAAAAAAACCAACAGAAAAGAACTCCCAAAACAGTAATCTTATTTTGTTCCCTAATCATAGTCTATCATAAATTACCATTTGATTATCTTTATGGTTCTTAATCTATACATGGCATTTCTGATCAATTAATCTTTTCAGTCATCATTCACCTGCCTGAAAATAATGTGATAAAAGAGGAGCTATTCTATTGTGTTCATCATTAGCCTAAAGCCGGCACTCAACGCCTTTTAACTATGTTAGCGAATTTTTCTCTTCCTTACAGATACAGAGTTAAGAGTTCACTTCCTGATAAAGGGAACATGAGGGAAGGTTTGCATTACATTTTGCTGGTGGTCTAGAAACTGATCACTTTAATATGATTCTTGTGAAAGTACATTGTCAACACAGAGATGGGAGTCGTAGAGGAATTGCTGAAGGAAATGCTGGTGAGAATAACAAGATGTGACATCGAGCAGACATGCATTTGATATCCCCATCAGTTGCTCTGGTCCTCTGCTTTCAATGACCAGTTATTAGTGTTAGTGGGTGGTAGCAGTTAAGGTAACTCACAGTAAGTAAAATCTCCACAAGGTTTTTTCAGTACTGCATTAATTTATAGACAAAAATAAATAATATCAGAACTGAAATATTATACCATATAAAACTAGATCTTATTTTGTAGTCCAACTGGGAAGCTGTTTCATAATCTAAAGACTATGATAATGGAAAAACAAAGCTAAAACAAATAAATGTTAGAAGGTGAGCAAAAGAGGTTTGTGGATATACTTAGTACAGAGATATGTCAGTGGGCTTATCTAAATCAGCTGCCTTTTCTACAGTGCTCTGCACTATGAGCCAATTCCTATACTAGCCATAATTCACACTGAGTTCCTGGCTGGATTCTGTAAGCACCTTCTTTCCTTTTCTTTGTGCTAGAAGCCCTGGTAAAGATTAACATATATATGTGTGTATGTACACACAAACATACACACACACAGCTAGAATAAATGGGATTTGATTTTAATGCTTACTAATGAAAATTTAAGAAGTGTTTCTTGAAAGAGAAAGTAAATATATAAAAAACTCAATTGCTGTAATGGACAGAAAAGAAAAGCAAGGAGATATGTAATTATAGAAAGCCTTTAAAATATAAACACATAAAGTACTTAAATGAATCATTACCTAGTCTCTCTGTCCAAGAGATTAAAAAACTTATCTTTAAGTTGTTGTACAACTCAACATATTAATTTATGAATAAAATGCATTTTGACCAATGTCACCACTTCCAGTATTCTCCCCTATCTCTCCTAACCCTACCTTTCCCCTCAAGTTACCTAGATCCATTTTTATATATTTACATTGAATATTATAACTATATTTGCCCACCTTTCTGCTCTAAGAGATGTAAAAAAGTAATTTTTAAGAGTTTTGGATTTTTTGGTATAGTATGTTATAAAACAGGCAAGTACAACACACTTGAAGTATTACAGTAGATTAAGAAAAGTCAGGAAATGGACCAAGTTGCTATTCTAGAATAATCCATGAGAGCAAAATCACAACAAATATTTTGGGGAGTGTCTAATGTCCCAAACTATGCTAATATTCAAGAAATGAAATGATACTTATTTTCTTCTATCATATTTGTTTTGCAATCCATCATTCATAATCCAGAAACTATAGGTAAAGCACTGGAGATGTACTGAAATTTGAAATGTACCAAACTGTACTAACATGACCAGGGTGGAAGAGGAAGAAGACAAAAAAGCTTGTCGCTCATCTATATTTTTCTATTGGATACAGAGAAAGCTTTCCCATGTTATAGCCAATTACAATGATCCCCAAAGCTCTGCTGTTGTGAGTGATGGCAGCAGGAGATGGTAACAGAGCTCAAGGAAAGGGACCACACAGGAGCAAAGTGACCCAGGTTGTCTAGTGATGCAAGGATAACCTGAGCCATTAAGCTGATTCCCTGGGAGCATCACTGCCTCCTTCTACATGCCCCTGAGTAGTGAGTACATGGCCCTTTCTGCTCGTCTTGGCTCCTTTGACTTTTTGAGATTGGACGACTGCTGATGTCTGTAATGTTTTCAGCATGATTTGCTCCTTTGAATTGGAAGATGATAAAAAAAATACACAGTGCAATTCATTCTGTGCATTATCCATTTTGTGTCTTTTCTGCTTTAGGAATAACTTGGAAAGGTAGAAATTTAGTAATTTTTCTGTACAAACTATTAATTGGATACAGAACCTACCGGGGAAGGGAAACAACTTTCTAGCAAAAACAGCTACTTTCCTTTGGTCTGGAAAGGATCTTTTAACTAGCATTCAAACTCACAGCAAGAAACAAAACAGCATTATGCATCTCAGGAAGTATATCCTCTGACACTGGAAGAGAGGCTTAGGCAAGAGAGTTTTATAATGAAAGCATTTTGTGGCTAAATGACCAATTAAATTTTAAAAAGTGTCTAAAACACCACCATATTTATTAATGATTTCTAGCCTTGCTGACTGAAGATACCTGTTGATATTTTATTCTTTGTATTCCATAAAATACCATTCATTTCCCCAAATCTTCTTTCTTAAATTTATGTTAAGTCCACTAGTAACATATATACCATTATTTTTGCTTGTTGTCAGGATTTAATATGATATGTACAGTTTTTAAAAAATGCAGCATACCACACTGGAAAAGAAACAAACAATCAAACACAGATCTCAAATAGTTAAATGATGCACCTCAAGCTTCTAGATTAAAGCCTAAATTGGGAGATGGGAAGAAAGAATAATTTAAAGTATCTATTTCCAAAAGGAAAAGTTATAGTCACAGTTTATATGGTGTTCATTTTTATGCAAAAAAAGAAAGAATATAAAGTACTTATAAGATCAAAGAAGATAAATATACAATTCTAAAAAGTAGAAGAAAACAACCAGAGAATAACATATAAGAATAGTTTTTTGGCAGTTTTACATAAGAAAGCAACTTGAGGGCTTGGAGTATGGCTTAGGGGTAGAGTGCTTGCCTAGCATGTATGAAGCCTTGGGTTTGATTCCTCAGCCAGAAGGGGGACTGTGGCTCAAATTGTAGAGTACTAGCCTTGAGGAAAAAGGAGATCAGGGACAGTGCCCAGGCGAGGAGGAGGAGGGGGAGGAGAGGAGGAGGGGGAGGAGGGGGAGGGGGAGGAGGGGGAGGAGGGGGAGGAGGGGGAGGAGGGGGAGGAGGGGGAGGGGGAGGAGGAGGAGGGGGAGGAGGAGGAGGGGGAGGGGGAGGGGGAGGAGGGGGAGGAGGGGGAGGAGGGGGAGGGGGGGAGGAGGAGGGGGAGGACGGGAGGAGGGGGAGGGGGAGGAGGAGGAGGGGGAGGAGGGGGAGGGGGAGGAGGAGGAGGGCAACTTGAACTTTGCTAACTGTAGAAAAGTTTCTCACAAGTATTTTGATTTCATACCACTTCTATATTTTGACGCATCTTCCTACATTTACCAGGTTAAGAGAGCCACAGCAGGTTATTTCTTATCATTTCTATCATATATACCTGCTAGCTAGTTGTTTCTTTCCAGGCTTACATTAGTTAAGGCACAATATACTAGTATCATTCACAAAGGATGTTAATTCTAAATTTTCACATGGCTCAAATATATATATATATATATATATATATATATATATAATCTATCTATCTATCTATCTTTCACCTATCCACATTTTCACATTATCATATAGAATTGCGTAGACAAGAAATATGTTTCATTTTTAAACATAATACATTGCATATCAAATTTTATTAATGTCTACTTAGTTTCCTATTTGACATTTCTTCAGAAATAGCATAGCCAGAATGTGGCTGTCTTCAGCTCTCAAGCAGAGAATTGTTTCCTTGAGTGTGAACTCAATAATTTTAGATTCCTAGTTCTTTTCAAATAGTTTTTATGTTTTTTCTCTTTTATTTGAAGAATATACGTGTTGATTCTTCTGAAAGATGTTGTGTAAGGTAAACTTTCCCAACATAGAGCATCACTCTCCATGTGGGAAACTACTTTTTATGGAGATCAGGAGGAACAAAAATCAAGGATTTTATAAACACCATGAAGGCAGAAGAGCTCTTCATACAGTAAGAATAAAATATTCAAGTTCAAATAAGTCTGATGAATAGGAAAACTCAATTTCTCCTTTTCATTTTCTATAATGAAACACTAAATATTTCCACACATAAGAAATAGAATTATTGGATGCTGTGCTGGCATAAAAAAGTTCAGGTACATCCTGTATGTTATGTGAGTCTGGTGGTGGGTCTATTAATGTTTTATCTCTATTACTGTGGTAGTCAAAACAAAAGCAAGTTGATGTAGGACCCAAGTCAGTATTTGGAGATTTTGTTTTGAAAAAAGGGAAATTAAAAATGTTAGATGGACCACAAGAGCCCAATAGCTATACACTTATGAACCCAAAAAATGATGCTAAGTGAAATGAACTCCATGTTATGGAAACGACTGCTAGATCACTGTTGTAATTACTTTCAACATGCGATGTGAAGCCATAGCTTGCTTCTATTGTTGATGATCCTCTTGTATCCCCTTTCTGTGGTTGTACCTGCACTATATCTGTATCTTATCTGAGTACACTGGAAACCGTGTATAAAGGTATTACAACTAAGAATCTGAAAGGGAATACCAAAATGGAGAAATACAGGGTAAAAAAGACAAACAATTACAAAAGCAATACTTGCAAAACTGTTAAGTATAAATCTACTGAACAACTCATGGGGGGAAAGGGAAAGGGGGAGGGGGAGGGGGGAATGAGGGACAAAAGCAATACTTGCAAAACTGTTTGGTGTAAATGAACTGAACAATTCATGGGGGGGGGGAAGGGAGGGGAGAGGGGGAAGAGGGAATGAGGGCGGAGGTAACAAACAGTACAAGAAATGTATCCAATGCCTAACATATGAAACTGTAACCGCTCTGTATATCAGTCTGATAATAAAAATTTAAAAAAATGTTAAATGGTGTTAGAAGTTGGGTATGGTGGCTCACTCCTGCAACACACTTCTTAAGAGTCTTGAAAACAAAATGAAGACAACGAACACAAAAAGTTAGATAAAATTAAGCAATATGTTTAACATGTAATATCACTAGTAGAAGTTTTAACTGATTATTTGTGTATTTATGTACTTTATTGATTTTCTCTTTGCATTTTTTGACCTTAGTGCTAGGTCACGGAATCTATGAAATAATTTCTTCTGACCTGGGAGCTGGATCACTCCTTAACTAATAATGTTTTGTCCTTAGGGTCTCAATAGCTGTGTAATTCATGGATTTTCTGCCATCAGCTTGGTATTCCAGAAGGATCATAGGTTGATGGATAATTTTCATAGTAACTGCAATGTTTGCAAATAGCAAATGACTTTTTAAAAGTGTTGCTGTGTAACACCTGCTTGCTGTACATGTTTGCCAGAGGGGCCCTGTATTACTTCTACATTGCAATGATTTCTCTTTGACATTTAAAAATCAATGTTTGCCTAAAATGCTACCCTGATTTTCTCTCCCTTTCTCTTGCCACAGAATCAGTCCTAATACCATCCTAGTCCTGTTGAACAGCTTGAGAATTTTTCAGCCAAATTATGAGTTATCATTTCCTTAAAAGTGTAATAAAACCAGCTTTTTCTACTGTTGACAATATTGATAATTGGTAACAATTGATAATTGATACATTAAAAGAAAAGCCAGAGGTTTTCCTTCCCTAATTAGAAGTTTTAGCTGGAAGTCAGTGGATGCCTAAGTAATCCCTCAATAAAATCCAGTTTAGTCATGTAATTCTATATGATAGTACATACACATATATATTGCCAGTCCTGGGGCTTGAACTCAGGGCCTGAGCACTGTCCCTCCCTTCTTTTTGCTCAAGGCTAGCACTCTACCACTTGAGCCACAGTGCCACTCTGGCTTTTAGCTGTTTATGTGGTACTGAGGACTCGAACCCAGGGCTTCATGCATGCTAAGCAAGCACTCTACCTCCACGCTACATTCCCAGCCATGATAGTATATATATATATATATATATATATATATATATATATATATATATATATATATATATAATGTGCTATTTTGAAAGGAAATTTTTTTTCTTTTTCTGGATTGGTTGTGGGGCTTGAACTCTGGTCCTGGGCACTGTCCTTGGGCTCTTCAGTTCAAGCCTAGTGCTCGACCACTTGAGCAACAGAGATACTTCTGGTTTTCTTTCTTTTTTTCTGAGGTAAGAGTCTCAACGACTTCCCTGCCAAGTCTGGCTTTTAATGGCAATCCTCAGATCTTAGCCTCTGGAATAGCTAGGATTATAGGCATGAGCCACTGGTGCCTGGCTTTTTAAAATTCTTTTATTCTGTATTGCTTCAAAATGTATTTAGGGCCTCACATTTGGAAATACTCTTACCACTGAGTTATAACCCTAGTCCTGAAGATACTTTAAAAATTAAATTATTCATTATAATGTCCTTACTAATTTAATCAAAGATTTTGTGTCTCTTTTCCAAATAATATTTGGAACACAATTAAAAGAGTTAATTTCACAGAGAAAGCAGTCAGCTCAAAGTGCACAAAGGAAAAGCCTGTGAAAGTATTATTTTCAACTGCACAATGATCAACTAACCACTAGGGGGCATAAAATCCTAAATAAAAGTTTGGAAACAAACCAGGTCTTTGCTCTTTTTCCACAAACTGAGAATGAGAAGCACTATTTCTAATAAAATGCCTGTACAAATTCCTTATCTATGCCAACACACATTCAACATTTAGGATATATTTTGGACATCTTATTCCTCTAGAAATAGTTCACCAATACCACATTCCACCAGTTTTGTAGATTGCCTAATTTCAAGGCATTTCGAGAAGGATTCAAAAATAATTCTGACAGCATTTTGTGTTTCTGTCTCAAAGATAAGTGATTTTCTGTAATGTGAGGTATCACTAACACAGAGTGCTTAACTGGGACCGCCGTGTGAAAATTAGGGGCAAATGGTTGGGAGTGTGCATAGAAAACAGGAAATCAAGGAAAACACTAAGGTATTTTGTATGCATTCACTCAGCAACCCTCCACGTTCCATTCCACTCTGCTAGATTGTTTCTTTGACTCGTGCATTTTAAATAAGCAAATTCCATGCCATCTTATATTTCCTCACTTGCTTTTCCATCCATAAATGGAGGCTTTAATATCCTAATAAAATGCTAATCATCTAAATGAATGTCATCAGCAAATGAGGTTATTTGAAGAATACTTGAAAAATGCTACCTTATTTTTTAAAGTATCTTTTCATTTTTAAAAATTGACTGTTGTGGGGCACACATTAAAACAATGAGCCAAAAAAAAACTGTACTAGGAACTGGTTTTTCTCAGCTGTGCAATGCTGAAAATATTTTCATTTGCTGTGAATTTCTAGTCTTTGTTGCCTGGAACTCTCCTTTCAATGTCACAGTCACATATCTCTGAGTCAGATCATGCCATTCTCCTGCACAAAACCTCTTCTGGGTCTCCATCTCCTGTAAGATAAAGCTCCGGCTTTTTCTACGATAAACACAGTGTTTCATGACACCCGACTCGCCCTCTATTGCTTACCTAGAACTGTCCTACACTCTAATTGGAACACAGACCCTTCTATTACTGGAACCCTCTATGCTCTCCCTTTCTCTATGCTTTTGTCATGCTGTTTATTTTTGTTGTTGTTTTCTGTTTTTGCTTTCGTCCTAAAATAACCTTCTTTGAACTTCTACTACATAAATCCTTTGAGGAAGCACCGATTTATACTGCTAGAGCTCAAACACCAGTTCTCTTTTTGAAGAAATTTTTGCTCATCTTCTAAATATCCAGTAAGAGTATCCATTCCTTGTTTTCTGCGACTCCATTACTGCTTGAAACTAGTCAAGAAAGTATAATTAGTTTTTTTTATGGGTCTATCTACTATCCCTAATCCATGATGCCTGCCAGGTCAAGGATCATGTCATCATTATAAACTCAGGTTTAGTACAGACCTTGTCCTGTGCTGAGCAAATAGTTGGAACTCAATAAATGTTTATTGCTTAAATAAATCCTTCAAGGAAGGTCTGCTGGTGGACAATAAATATGGAAAGACTGGAAAGGAGATAACTTGTCTATTGCTCTTCTTCTTCTAGCCAAATTTCCTATGTTTTCTCTTGGCGCAGGACCATCTCTTCCCTTCTAATTTTCTCATTTCCTCTCTGGATACACAGGTGAAAATCCAACACAACCTGGTTCAACATTATTAGTGCATGTTGGTTTTTATACTCTGGGAAATCATTTTTAACTCAGATTGTTTTATACCCAGACAGAAGTGAAAAGCTCTTGACACTTTTCCGGTTAAAATTTGTTTTCCATTGTCATACACTCAACAAACATGAACATAGGCAGCATTTTTGAAATATAGAATACTCCTGGTTATTCGATAGATTTCCATAGCATTCTTATAAATGCCTTCCTTTTTCTTTTTCCCCTATCCTTCTCCCCAGTGCTGCTTGTCTCAGGTAGGAAACACAGCCCTCTGCAGATTCCACTGCGTAGTCTTCATTCGATCTGAGTCCTCTCTGGTTTTACTCTAGGAGAATGTTGAAGGAGGGATGCTTGTGGTTTACCAAAAGAAAACCAACAAGTAAATCAAGAGTCCAGCAAATGCTGGAGGCTTTGTGCTAACTGCCTCAGCTTCCAGATGATGCATAGTTTGGTTTCATCTCCAACACTGCCAAGGCTGTTATCCCACCAAGTTACCTGCCAGGATTGCTTCCTTGTCTTCTTTTCCTTTGAAAGGTAACTGTTGGATAACACCTGCCTGTGTATTCCACTCACTGCTGCTTCCCTGTAGGCTGTCTCCCAAGGAGCCCAGTCCTGGTGCTATTTGAACAGTCTTGCTCATAACTCTGATAATTCCCTCCTCTCTTCTCCAGGGCTCATGTCACTCAAACTGTGTCCAAAGATTCCTCAGCACCATTGCCTTAGAAGAAAGAAAAGTGGGTCCCCAAATCTTAGAGTGTAATACTGGCCTTGGAGGAGTAAATTAGACAGATTAAACATAAGAAGAGCAACTGCTTATTGTGAAGGTGTTCACTTTCTCTCACTCGAATTTGCGCAGTGTAAAGTCTATTAACCACTATAGGCCTCGTGACACTTTCAAATTGGCATTAAGTATCTGCCTATTTTGTTTTCAACTGTACTTTTTAAATTACTTATGGATTATCCAGTAATGACCTAACACATCTCTTATTTCTAATTCTGCCCACCAAGGCCTGATAATTTTGCTTCCCATTGTCTGCTTCTTAAGTCTTACAGAAAAGAATGCTCAAAATTCTTTGCCTGAGAGACTTAGCTTTCTTTTGGGGTAGAGAATTAAAGGCCTTTCTGGCAGCAGTAGTGTCTGACAGAGATAGTGTACTGCAAATACAAGTTCTCTATGTTTGGCAGATCTGAACAGAGCTCACTCTGCCAATGTTTCTCACCACCCCAGCCAGCTCTGGGCTCCTCTTGTTCTGCCTGGACTTGGAGGTGATCACCACTGAGCAGGTTCTCATAAATCACACACTCAGGTCAGAGCCCAGTTTTTCTCCCTCCTCATCTGAATATCATTGTCTCTTCGTCAATGACCAGGGATTCCTCTCTGCTAAACAATTTCAAAATTCTCACAGGATAAATAATGTAATAAGAGGATGTTTCGTGTAAATACTCACAGCTCTTTAAATACCAAAGGAAAAAAGAGCAGAGAAGCTGTGATTTAACTTCTCAAAAGCAGTCAGACATTTCCATTAAAATTCCATCCTTCAATTTAACCTGAAAAGGTTCTATATCCTTAAACAAACCTTGTTTTTGATGAGAATCCAATGGCCCGATATTTACATTAGAGATATTTTAGAGAACAGTTGTTTTCTGATCAATGTCAAACAAAGTTATCTCCTAAGATTAAATAAGGACACTGGGTACATTTAGTGTTCAGATTATTTTGCATCATCCTGAAAAGTTAAAATATTAATTGAAACCAAGCACTGGTGGCTCATGTTTGTAGTCCTAGCTACTCAGAAGGAGGAGCTCTGAGGATTGTGGTGTGAAGCCAGCCTAGGCAGGAAAATCCATGATTCTATCTCCAATTAATCACCAAAAAGATGCAAATGGAGTTGTGGCTCACATGGTAGATAGCCAGCCTTTAAAAAAAAGCAAAGAGACAGTACCCAGTCTCTGAGTTTAAGCCTCAGTACTTGTGTAAAAACGAGGGCATGCATGCATGCGCACCCACACAGACACAGGAAAGTTGATTGAATGGTAATCTGTTCTATTAATTATGAAAAATATACATGAAGATCCTCTTCAGTAACTCATAGTCTACCTGTATAGTTCTACGAAGTCAGATTTCTCCATGAAAAATCTCACATTGTTGCCTTCTGGGTGAATCTACTTTAAAGAATAACACAAGGTCAAAACCAAAAGGCAAAAGTTAAACAAGAAAGTACACCTAAACAGAAACAAAAACTCTTTTATCGAGATAATTTCCCTCACATTCATTTTAATGAGAAAGATTAAATTAAGTTAAATTTAAAGTAGTTTTTTTTAAAAATTGAGAATATATTCCACATTCATGTGTATTCAAAACTTATGTTCTTACATCTTATTGTATCTTCCTATCTACTTATAATTTTCAGGAAATTATTTTAGGTAACAAGCATAAAATCAGAATTAATATTAAATTAATATTGCTTGTATTCTTGGTTTAAGCAAAAATGAGAGTATTTACAGTTCAAGTAGTTACAAGGGAATTAATTCAATGAGGAGTCTTCCTCTCCTAGTGAAGGAATTACAGAGCTGGCTGGAGGGAAATGAGAGAAGAAAGGTTTTGAGTTAAAGAGGAGAGACTTGAGGAAGCAGATTCCTATCAAGCCTTTATTTACTATGGAAGGAACCAAACAAAGGAAAGTTAGCATACTCATAGAAGATGGAGAGGAAGAAGGGACATACACTCTCTCCATCCTCTTCTCAGAGCCTGCCAATGCTTTCCTCTAGCAGAACTGGCAGGAAATTAGATGACAAGTTAGCCTGGGAAATTGCAGCCTGCTGGCATCTGAGCAGCTGGTAAGAGGCACAGGGAAATTGGAAGCAAGAGTGTTTCCCCAAAGCTGTGCTCTGCCCTGACTCAGAGCCCTCCCTCCACATACTGGCTCAGGTCTATTCTGGCTCCAAGATGTTAGGGCTCAGATGCAAAGCTGATTTATTTTGTTGACTTTCTCCAGCCTTCCTGCTAAAGGCAGAAAATTCTATTTTACAAGAATTGTAACGAGAGTTCTGTGTCACAGGCTCAATTCTGGGGGTTCCAATGTGTCAGGCTCAGCTACTCACCCCAATATGCCAATTAAATAGATAAGTAATGGTGCAGGCCAGAGGAAGGAGATTTATTAATGCATTGACTGTGTAAAGGAAGAGAACAAAAACACATTTCAACCCCAATTCAGGACCTAGATATGAGATTTGGGTTGAAATAGAGGAAGAATTGAAGCAGGGAATAAGAGGTCTACATAAGTAAACAGAACTGGTCAAAGGGGTGAAGGCCAAAAGTCTGATTTGGTTTCCCCAACTCAGAAACCACCACCCCATACATCTACTAGAGAGTAAGCATTGCTTGCTGGGTAGTTTCTATTTTGTCATAAAACATTTATCTATCATTGCTGTACTTCCCCAAACCCAAGGTGAGTGCAAGGTATCTGCAGGAGAAAATGGCTCAGAGCAAAGACAAATGGAAAATAAAGACAGAGGTAGTGAGTTGTTTTTTTTAAATCTTTTTAGTTACTCTTTGGATATTTAAAGGCCTAAGTTAGTGCTTTGGCAAAAGCCATTTCTAAGTAGCTGTTACTGAATTTGAATCCTAGCAGAGAGCCTGAGATGACTTCTCTGGACATCAGCGCCACCTGCCCTATCTTATAAATGAAAGGAAGGCTAGATTTTCTTTATAGAGGGCTCAAGGCTTTGCCTGTTTTGTCCAAAATGTCCATATCAATGAGTTATTCGCTAAAAATAATTTTTAAAAATCTGTTTTAAGGGCGGGCACCAGTGGCTCATGCTTGTAATCCTAGCTACTCAAGAGGCTGAGATCTGAGGATGACGGTTCAAAGCCAACTTGGGCAGAAAAGTCCGTGAGACTCTTATCTCCAATAAACCACTCAGAAAACTGGAACTGGTGCTGTAGCTCAACTGGTAGAGTGCTAGCCTTGAACTGAAGAGCTCTGGGACAGAGCCCAGGCCCAAAGTTCAATCCCCATGGCAGACAAAAAAAAAAAAAAAAATCTGTTTTGACAGAGGGGAGAGGGTAACAAAAACCCAGACAGGAAACATATTAGAAAGATGTAAATTAGATTTGATGATTGTAAAATGTTCTTCTTGTATGAACTGGGCACGATGTGTATTGAAAGCTGGTCCCTAGGGCCTCCAAGTATGGTGGGGATTCAGTGCTGGCACTCGTATCTTAATTAGAACAAATTATTTCAGAGCTGAATCTGTCCACAGAATACCAAGAGTGCCAACAGTAATAAATTAAAGCCATATTTTAAGGGCAGGTGAATGCATGTAAAGCCACTTACATTAAAAATGCACACAGTACTACAGTTATTCCAGTTGTTCATGAGTGTTTCTGTTACAGAAGATTTTTTGTTTCTGTTGTTACTTTTGTTATTGGGTTTTTATTACAGTAATGAAACTATGGCAAGAGACTGGCTGTTAGTTATAAATTTAAATAATGAAAAAAAGTTTCTGTTTTGAAAGGAGAATATAAGATTGCTGATGAGGGTTTGGGCAGTAAAATGGAAATATACAATGTGTGCTTTAAATTAAAAACAAGAAAGAGCATAGTGATTCCATTATAAGTGTCATTAACATGAATAGTTAGAATATCCTTAAAATTTATTTGGCAACTTGATGTTTCTACCACTAATGAGGGCTTATGATAATGGTTTATGTGCAGTTGTAGGAGAAAAGCCTATTGGCTTTTCATTACTTCACTATCCTATAAGTGCAGTTGCTATGTGATCAATTGAGTTGATTTTCGTTATGAGAAGAGGAGGCTACAACTTGAAGCAGTAGTGCATTCCCTGTGCCTTTGTAAATAAAAATAAAATTAGTTAGCTTGTTTAAGGACAGTTAATTTAGTGAACTTCATCATGCAAAAAAGACAAAATACTAGTATCTATTTTTCCCTTCTATCTTCTTCTTCTTTTTTTTTTTTTTTGGCCAGTCCTGGGCCTTGGACTCAGGGCCTGAGCACCATCCCTGGCTTCTTCCCGCTCAAGGCTAGCACTCTGCCACCTGAGCCACAGCGCCCCTTCTGGCCGTTTTCCATATATGTGGTCCTGGGGAATCGAACCGAGAGCTTCATGTGTAGGAGGCAAGCACTCCTGCCACTAGGCCATATTCCCAGCCCCCCTTCTATCTTCTTGATGGCTAAAGTTACCATTTGCATGCCCTGCTCTATTCAATTTAACCTCCATAAGAAACAATTGTTAATTATCCTATTTGTACCTATGTTATTCGCCCTCAAGAGGGAAGTTCCATAAGACTTATTTGAGTCTAAGTGAATCACTTTTTCCTCATTCCCCATTTTGTTTTGGTTGATTTTTAAGAAGAGATATAAACGATAGCATTGGATTGTCTTTATTGTATCTAATGTATTCACTTAGGGTAGTCCTTTGGGCAAAGCAGGAAGGTATATACTTAGGATGGATTTACTGGACATTGTCTCTGTCACAAGTACTGAACTTCATTATAGTGCAAAAAAGACTCTATAAATGTACTGGTTGACTAAAATGCAGTAATACTTTATGGACACTGAAATGTGAATTTCTTATTCAATTTTACATATCAAAATGCTATTCCTGTGATTTTTTTCTAACCATGTAACCATGTAAAAACTCATCTAAGTTTACAAGCAGTACATAAAATCAGGAGGTGGATTGCATTTCATCTGTGGCTCACAGTTTGCTAAAATCTGACTTATAAGGAACATTCTTTGTATAATCAACTCACATTGGAAAATTAAGTGCCAGTTCTCCTAAGAAGTTTTGAAACCTTTCAATAAAACATTACTTCAATACAGTTCAATACATATTGTTTTAAAAATTTCCTGCTTCTCATCTTTAGGAAACACTCCTTCTGGGTAAAGAAGAAAGAAGCTAATTTCATCTAATATATTTTTTCCAAGTCTTTCCATTTCCTTATGAATAGTACAATATCATTCTTTTTAATAGACAAATAACATCCCATTGTATATATATTTGTCCATTTAAGGGCATCTGGGCCAATTCCATACCTTGGCTATATTCAATAGTGTTACAATGAATATGGTTGTGCTGATGGCTTTACTGTAACTTTGATAGTATTCTATTGGATAAATGCCCAGGAATGGGATTGCTGTAAGCCAGACCCAAAGAAACAAAGACTGTGTGCGTTCTCTCATTTGTGGTAAATAGAACATACCTATGGATTTACAAGAAAATACTTTGGATAATATGCAAATGTGGTTACAAATGAATTAAGTGAAATATAATAGACTCTAGGGAGAGCTAAAATAGTATGATCTTTTAGAAAGACTATAACAAAGCCAAATGAAATGGGGCCAAGGGGAGAAGGATAGACAAATGAAAGGGTGAAGGAGAGAAGAATGCAGTCAAGGATTCGTTGAGTAGACCACAAAATTAAGAAAACTAAAGGAAAGTGTTGAAAGGGGAGTGAGAATGTTGAAGAGGTGGAACTGATCCAGATGCATTGCATTCATGAACTGCTTTGTTATCTACCTGTGTACAACTTGATGATAACAAAAGCTGAAGAAAGAAGAAAGTAAAACAAAGGGGAACTTCTATTTTCTGAGACTATCTGTTTTATCCCATGATCTGGCTGCTATGCTTGTTGACTCCCATTTATTCAATTTTTATAGGAGGTTGAGGGAGGTTCTAATATGTCTCAAAACTTGCAAAGTCTAGCAAGGCCAAAATTAACAGTGAACTCCTTCTTGCTCTTATTGACCTTTAAGTAGGGAGAGAAGAAACCCAGGAAATGACAAGTGAAATAAGTATAATGATTGCTTTTAAGAAATGACGGTGGAGACTCTAGGAGTTTTCATGAACTTGAGAAATACTTCTACGAGTAGCAAAATTAGAATTGAATCTAGAAACATGAAAATGAATTAATCAACCAATAAACTGGAGGGCTATGTTGTCCAGGGGCTTCCAGGCAACTCTGAACAGCAGGAGCATCTTATGGTCTAAGTTCTTCTGTTATGATACTGAGATACTGAGATGGCTTCCATTCAAATCCATGTCCCCAATACCTTCACGGGCTACTAACACTTCAATTATAGCCTGTTTCAGAATTTGTGTCTTTGATAAAATACAATTATTCTTCAGAGTAGTAGCACATTAAGTCTTTGAATTCACACATACATCTCTTGGGGACTGGGTTTATATATCAAATTGTTTCCCAAAGGCATGACTGAATGGGAAGTAGTTGGAGAAGTTCTATGCAAAGAAGGCACAAAGGCCCCCAAGTAAAGGCTAGGGCATTGCAATCCAAATTTGGCTTATTCAAAAGTTTCAGCCTGGGGCTGGTTGTGCCTAGAAAAAGCTTTATTCCGTGGGCTGACTTTTAAAAAGGCATTTGTTTGTCTGGCAAGAGCACAAGAAGCCAGACAGGATGCCTTAGAGACCCTGTATTGATCTTAGCAGACAAACCACTAAATAGGACTTGACTGCTACACAATGGAGGATTAATTCTCCCTTCCGCATAAGTCTACCGTGGACATGTCAATATGCATTTATGAAACATCTCTGTGTGGAGAAGAAATTGGGAGCCTAATAAACAAATTAATGTAGGGAAGTGAAAAAAGAGAAAATGTCTTTAATAATATTTTTGGACTTTCTTAAATTGAATTTTATCAAATGAAATCAGAGAATAGCAATTTCTGGCATAATATCCAAACTTTATTCATGATTACTATGCATATGCTCGAGCTAATTATTTTATATTTTAGAAGGAATAAAATATGAAAAGAGTGTTTCTCTTCATGCTAGTGAAGCTTATTTATTGAAATGTCCCAAAAGATTATGGGAGATTTGAAAGAAGAGCAAAGCTAAGTAATTAGGGGCTCTTGCTAGCACTGAAACTCGATCATCTTGAGTGGAATTTTGGTTAAGCTTGGTTACTTACTAAAGCTGGGAAAAAATAAGACAGTTCCTCTCATCAGCTCATTATTTTAGTAATCCGTATTTCCTGTGAGTGTGTGTTTTTAAGATGAAGTGGTTTTTGTTAACTTGATCGATTAGGGATTGGTACTTGTCTACTTAAATTTTTTGTAATTATTAACGCAAGTCCAACAAATCTTCAAATACTTTTCAGGAAAACAGTCAAGTGAGGATCACATACAGAAAGTTACATGTCAGCCTTAACACCAAGTGGCGAAATATCCAGCTCCTCGGAGGCACTGTCATTCTGTTCCTAAGATGGAGCCTCCAATGACAGGATGCAGACTACAGTGGGATGAATTCATTTTAAGTTCTGTGATTTTTCTCATGATACGTGACATGTTATTTTAAATTTCTCTCAATTTTCCTACTCCAAAGAGAAAAAAAAAAAACCACGAAAAAAAAAAACCCCACCAAACCAAAACAAAAGCATGAAAGTAATTTTGCAGTGACTATCAGTCTAGGGTGTGATATAGAAAGTGACTTTGAGAACAAAGGCAGGGGATTTGTTATCTGTTTTTGCCTTTGCAAACGGAACACCCACCTTTCGGGGGGGGGGGGTAGTGTCTGCTGGAAGTAGGATCACCTCATTTTCTAAAAGTATCAGGTTCAGAAAAGAGCACCCAGCAGAGAAAAGTTATTAACTGGAAGTCAAGGGGTATGTGTAGCAATATTTCCTATTTCTTCATAAGATGGCTATTTAAACACTAAGAGGTTTTATATGGGCAGGGCCACCCTGATTAATTTCTTATACTATCTGGTTATACAATGAACATTTTCCTTCTTTTTTTTTTGTCTCGAAAGGAATCTTAATATATCTTGGGGATCCCACAGACTTCCGTACTTTGAGTACTGTGCCAAACCTTCTCCCACATGCAAGCAGAGAATGTGAGCCATCCACAGTAGCATCTTCCTCATCAGCAAGGAGTCTCTTTAATCAATGGCCAATTAGGCTGTGTTCTCCTTAATGCTCCTGGTCAGTGCCAAGCAAAGGTCCAGATGAGTGAGAAGTAAATCTGATTATTTGTCTTGTACTATCTTTCAACTATAGATTCTTAATTCCCAATCAATAATTTTAATGTCTCAATTCATTGGAGAACTGTAGGATTGCTTAATATTTCTCACAATATTTTCTCATGCTATTAGGGTTTGAACTCAGAGCCTCTCTTTTTCAAGGCAGGTGTCTAACACTGAATCACACCTCCCATTCTTTTGGCACTGCTTGTTTTTGATATACGGTCCCATTTCCTAACAGTGAATGTTCCTTGCACAGTCATGTACATCTGCCTATTTTAGGCTTCCTATCCTAGCTGGGATGACAGATGTATACCATCACGTCTAGCTCTTCATGAAGTCTCGTGGACTTTTCTGTACACTGGTCTGAAACCAATATTCCCCCAACCTGAACCTCCCACAAAAGTTACTATGACAGGCACACACTGCTGGGCCCAGCTATCGACTGAGAAGAGGGTCTCATAAACTATTTTGCCTGGGTTAGCCTCAAAACTTGATCCTTCTCCCAAGTAGCTGGATTGAAGGTATGAGTCATTGTTGTCTTGAAAGGTTTTATTGGTGACTTAGAATTGTATTCAATATCTTCAAAATTCTGTTCTCTCATTAAAATGTATGTGTATGTTGCAAACAGGAAACAAAATACGGAAGATGTCTCAATTTTCAGAGTCTAGGGGTGGCTGCTATATTAAGATTTACCCTTTTCTTATGCTGTTTCATTACATCATCATTCTCCATGCAAAAGGCAAATACCATAAATATTATGATTCAGAAAATATGATACAGAAGGGAACAATAAAATGTAGCCGAGTATTGATAACTTCTTAGGATTATAGAATAATAAATAATGCTGAGAACAAGAGTTCAAACATTAGTTGTTTCTGTGGATAGATATTTGTAAGCATAGCCTTAACTCATCCTGCATTGTAGTACAAGCTAATCTATGAATTACAGCCGGACACTTTTATGTGTTAATTGCATGTGGTCTATAATCAACACATTTTTTACTTACACCATCAGATAAAAACAGCAATTTACTTTCTTTGCAAAATTTCTTCATCATTCAAAGGATGCTTAATCTGATCAACTTCGGCTGCTATATTAAAATTCTCAATGGTTATACTATTCTCAAAGGATGCATATACAAAGGGATTTTTTTTAAGAAAATAAGTGAGCTTATTTATAGACAAATTGAAGGACTGTGGGGCTCAGAATTATTCAGCAAGGGTTCCATTTTCTTGTATTAATTGTATATCTACTAGCATTAAATTTTAGGTAATACTTAAGCACTCTAAAATATTTACTATACAGATATGAGCAAAACTTCTGTTAATAGTTCTTCAAAAATTAATTATTAGAAAGAGGGAAAGGCTTCTCATCACACTGATATTATTATTGAGCTTATTTATATTTGCCATGTCTGCTTATATTAAGCCAGACCAAAAAATAATGTTATCGCAATCCAAATTTTCTTAAATTCTGGCCTTCTCAATTACAACTGTGCCTTTCACATAACTCACACTTACAAGAAAACCTGCTAAACAATGATGGTCTATTAGGCCTAGTTGCCATTTTTATTCTATTGGAAGAAAAATTTGGTGCAGCTAAATTTTAAATTATCAAGAGGCTGGTGGATTATTTGAATGTGTGCATGGACACACTTTCACTGTGCATAGCTGTCTTGCAGGCCACATCTGCCCAGATTTGTAACCTGCATGGATCTTGCTGAAAGAAAACAAACCCAAATCCCAGTGCTCATTGTTACAGATTGGATCTTGATAGTTGATAACATTTTATTTAAAGCAATGTGTGAATTAACTTTATTGCACTATATATACTATTTTTATTTGGGAAAACTCAAAGACCTAAAATACAGCTTAGCTCTTCCCCCTACTAGTTACATGGAATTGTACTTAATAATCTAACTTCTCTGGGATTGTTTCCTCCTCTTTCAAATATGAGGATGAGCATGTTCCCTATTCATCCCCTGTTTGTGATGGAGGCTATTCCTTTTAGTTATCTTATTTTGGAGGAGGCTTCTGGTGGAGGCTGTGTTGGCACATGAAGGCTCAGATTGCCAATGATATTCTTCTTTTAAAGGGTTGGGGTTCAGTTCACCTTGCTAAACAGTAGGTAAAATTTCCTTAGAACTATGTGAAGAAATGTTTATGGGAAAATCATTTATAATAAGTTCATAACCTCACAGGAAGGTAGTATTATTACCTTTATATAGGTAGGGGAAATTAAGTTCAGAGAAAGTAAATTGTTTTGAAGATAATCACAAGAAAGGAGAGAAGCCAGGTGGCTCCTAATGTTGAGCAATTGGTAAGAACGTGACCTCATGTTCTTAAAGGGACTCACAAGTGGGCTTGTGACTCTATTCACAAATGATGCTGTGAATATAAATGTGATGCATGCTTCTTGGTGATAGAGCAGAAATCTGAACCTATGTATTTTAGAGCCTGCAGATGACACAAAATTTTTTCAAGAAGCAAACTGGTATAGATTCCAAGTCTGATCAGGAAACATAAGCTACCTATCACTTCAGGGACCTATAACTAGTTTCTCAACTTCCAATTTCAGATTACTATTTCTCTTAGTACCCTCTATTTTAAAATCCAATATGATTTATTTTCTTAGGTGGATGTGTTTTATACTTTTCATTATAGACTTTTGTTTGCTCTTCTTATCTAATATTCTTTTATTCATTTGTATGCTTCTTAGACTGCAAGCCTAAGTCAAAATGTCTTTTACAAGTCTTAAATTGAAAGAGGACATTTGTAAAGAACTAAAAAGTTTCCTCAGGGACAAGCACCAACTTAACTCATGACGTCAGAAGAACTGCCCTCCTCTCAGTTTTTTGGGGTCCATGTTGGCAAAGATTAGAGCAAGTACCTCAGATGGGCCTTGTGTTGATTTCTTTTACCTTTCACAATGAATTATCAGCTATCCAGGGGAGGACAAATACTTGATTATCTTTTCTTAAAATGAATTAGACTTTGCTGTAAAATATGCTTTTACTGTCTACTCTTATTCACCTATTGATTTGCCTGATTTTTGTTTGTCATCTAAACCAACTAAGTTATGTTTCTAATGATAAGTACAGTTGTGAGAATATGTTCATATTCAAATAAACAACAATGAGAATGACACCCCAAAGTTACAAATTAATTGTGAATTGCTTTTGTCCAGACACTAAAATCTGAAAACTATAGAATCAGAGTATTGTCTGGCTTAAATGGAACATTCTGTATAAAGAATGAGAAATGTCTAGTCTTTTACTTTTCCAAAAGAAACACTTCATGTCTAGCTCCTGGTTATAAGAAAGGCTATTAATTTCCCCACAGGATTTGACATATGAAACACAGTGGGTCCTTTTCTCTGGGTTGACTCTGTCTATGACCTATTTGTTTCTCCTAGTTGACAAAGAGAATATGATTTCTTTAGATGGCTTGGATGCATAGACCTTCACAGCAATCAACCATTGAATAGTCTCAAGCATCTTGATAAAGGCAATGCAGCTCATTAGCAATAAAATATTTCATGCACAGACATTCATTTTTATTGAATAAATAAAAATGATGCACATGATGTGGGATATAAATTCAGTGATCTAAATATTCACAGCTACTCTAACAACAAAAGTGTAACTCTTTTAAAATGCTATTGGTAAATTTTTAAGAAGGGTGTTAATATTTCAACCTATGCATGGGAGAAACTGAGCTTTTCTTTAGTATTGATGTGTTATATGCCTACCTGTCATTACAGTTTCAGGAGTCTGTACTTTTAAGTTTAGTAAAGAGCTACACGAATTTTAAAAAGAAACATATTAGTGCCTTTGAATCTGTGATCAGCTGATAAACTTGGAGTCTTTCATATGAGGATATATCTCTCAGACAATTCACATATACATTTTCATTTTTATTTGAATAACTTCTAATTTTAATACACTGGAAATAGATGGTATCCATATTGAAAATATAGCATCTAGATTTTGTATTTTTATGACATGCATAGAATACAATCCTAAGTACAGTGTAGGTTAAGGAACACATTTTTGTATTTCAAATCTGCAAATAAATGATGGCAGCTGAGTGGAAAGTGTTTGAGAAACCATAAAGAGAAGCCTAAAACTGTGGACTTTAGTGCATAAAATTTAAGAGATAATTGTCTAATTTAAATTAAAGATAGAGTAAATTGTCTAATTGAAGTTAAAGAAAATCAAACAATGGTTTTAATTTGGCAAAAGCCTAAAAATCTTGCAAGTATTAGAAAAATTCATATCTCTACCAGTCTTGGGTACAGATCCTAGTGATACATTTTACAGGTGGTGTGAGTTACTAGAACATAATTAGACTGCTTTCTTAATCATCAAACAGACCCCAAGTTCTGTTTAATTTTCTTGATAAAACATAACTACAAATCTTCTACTCCTAACCTCAACATAGTTCCAAGCTACTGTGTGTAATAAGACAAATTTCCTTTGGCATGGCTGCTAGAATGCAAGCAATTTGAACTGGGATTGTTTTATGAAAAAGGAGAGGTAAAAGGAAAAATTAACCAGGAACTAAAGCAATGTGAAGATAACTGATAACTGATCTTATTTATGATTGCTCTTCTCTTCAAAAGTGGCTGAGAGGCCAATGTCTTCGTGCTTAAAATATTTGCAATTGCATTTTTGTATAATTCAACTTTTGTGCAATTTTAGTAATGAGATGGGGGAGAAAAGAGAGCAGCACTAAATTACCTGCTCCCTGCTCAGACTTGAATGTTTAATAGCTTAGTCAATGGCAAAGCAATTATAAATGTCTGCAAATAAAAATAATTCCTCATTCCTAGTGTGCCAACATATGCTTGTCTCTGTTACCAGTGAAAATGGAAATTTGAAAGATACTTGGGAGCCATTTGTTATCTTTCATTGTCCTGACAGTGTGCTGGAATCAGGTGTCCTTATCTTAGTAAAATATGATTCATTACTGTGGGAGTTTAGACATAGTGTTATTAGGTTCAAGACAAGAATAAGCAGCAGATTAATAGAATACACATGGCTGGTTTCATGGAAGTGTGGTTTGTGTTACACAGGGCCAGAAGCTGATAAACACCCCATGCTTGCTCCAATGCTCTATTTTTATTACCATACAATTCTCCATAGGTTTTATCTTTGATCTTATGGAACAGTGGGACATGAGTAAGAGTAGACTGCTCATTGTGGTTCCACTTGTACTCATGAAGTTCTGTGAAAAAAAGAATTTCCAGTGGACCCATGACAGGAAAGAGTTTAGTAAGCTCTACATGCAGGAGACTGAAACTCTGCACCAATCTTTCACCTTGTATAAAAATCAACTCCAAGTGGATCAAAGAATTTAATTTAATATCTGAAACTCTGAATGTACTACAGGAAAACATAGGGGAACTCTGGAAGATATAGGCATAGATAATTATTTTTCTGAATAGAAACTCAGTTTTGCAGAAAATAAAGGATCACATCTAATTGCAAAGTTTCTACACAGCAAAAAAAGATTATTACCAGAATCAAGAGATGATCCACACTATGGAAAAGCACGTGCATTAGTTATTCAACAGATATTCTCTCTGGTCTCTGTATATCCACAGTACAAAGAACCCTCATACAATGTTGGTGTTGATGTAACTGAGGGATTGTTTAGGAGAATGAGCAGAAGTATAGAAAGGGAAAGAGAATGATGAGTAATGTTGAATTGCACTGAGTCTCTATATAAAGACTGTGCAAGGAAAAAACCCACTGAAAGCTGTAAAACAGTAGGCTGAGTAGAGTCAGGAAATAGAGCAAATGAAAGCGTTAATCTGACTAAAATATGTGCACACATGAAACACTTTAGTAAATCAGCTTTGTTTTGTGCTGGTCCTAGAATTTTGCACTTTGTTAACTCAGCATACCAATTAAATACTCACACTTGCATTTAAAACTGATAGTAAGCAACATAAAGATGAATGACAACATTCATGGTAATAACTTTAAATTTTTCTTTATTTTGAATAATATTGTACACTGATAAAAATATAGCCAGAAAAACTGGATGAAGAGGAAAACTTTTACATTTTAATATTTTTAATGCCACTCTTCCCTGCTTTAGCCAAGAACTCATGTTTTCATTTTTTATTTGATCTGCAGATTAATTGACCTGCCCTATCATGGCCGAAGTTGTAGTGGCTGTTTCTAATGTTTTAGAATACATCAAAGTATGACTTGAATCGTGATTTGTCACTTAGTTATGGCCTTTGTTAACTTTCTAAGCCTGAAATATTTCATATTTTGTTTATTTAACTAATCTATACTTATTGAACTTTGGGGTATGCAGTATGGAACAAAACCGATTCTCTCTACTTTAAAACAGATTCTATGTTAGAGGGAAAGACAAACATTAATTCAGTAAAGAAAACTAAATATACAATACATATTGTGTTATCTATAAAGACCAAGGTGTTTTGATATATTTGGGGAGAATGTTGAGATTAAATTAATTTGGGATAGAGAAATCTTTGATACACAATAGATAGTGAGAAATAACCAGAAAAGGAACAGTGAAAGAAAAAAAATGAAACCTTTGTCTCACAAGGTTATGATTCTGTGATGCATTTGATAATCAGTATTAAAGTCCTAGTAAAAAAAGATTAGTGAATATATTATAACTTTTACCATGATTGATTATTATCATCAGTCTGATTTTTAGTTTAACTCTCATCATTCATTTATATTAGGCAATGTGTGTAAGTATTTTTCTAGGAGGCTTATTATCAACAAGCCACTCTATAATAGTATTTAGAGCTGACCTAGAGTATATAGTAAGGGTTCATTATATTAATTCTTCCTCCTTAGATAACCTTGCATCATATATACGTGTCAGTTTCTAATGAAATAACCTAGGTCTTTGATTCCTGGGTGTATGTCTCTAGACTGCTGGTCCTTGGTCAGAGTAGCATTTCCATTAAAGAAAACTAGTGAAAGTATTTCTTTCCTGTCTTTCACTTTCTTCTGCTTGTCACTAATTTTAACAAGTGTTATAAACACGAGGAAAAAAGTCTATCTTTCTTTTGAGTTGTCATTTTCATGTCTGCCTTTCTGTTAGTCTCAGAATTAACTTGATAACTCTAGTGTACCTTTTATCTGAAGCTTCACCTCACTTGTTGGAGTCCCAGTTCTGAGTAGTCTTGCTGAAGCAGAGGCATCTAGGGGTGGCTAGCAAATGTAGAATGATCAGTACATTAACTATTGGAACAGGCACAGCAGGCTGTGGCAGTTGCTTATCTTACCTTATCAGTAACTCTCATAGCTCTTAGTTCTCAACTCCAAGAGACCTCAGACAGACATATCAGGGTCCATGCCCTGCTTCAGTCTGGATGATCTTTCTTTAGAAGTATCCTGAATAATCAACTTATCACAGTCTGTCTTTATTTCCACCAGAGACAGATTTATGGCAAAGTTAACAAAACATATGATTCAAGGCTTTGAGGACCGTCTTGAAATAGTGGCTCTTCAAGTTCAAAGATACTGGAATCATTGGAGGCTTATATTACTGTCTTTCTACTTCAGCTCTCCCTTGTTATTTTCACTATGGACAGAGATGTTTGAAGCACTTAAGATTGGGCTAAAGGATTAAATTGAACATACATTTAGCTTTAGTTTAGCAGCCTGTGCTTATGTGTCTCAAAGTCAATTCTATGTACAGTTATGATGATGATGAAAAAGAAGATGATGATTGTCATGGTATAGGATTTATTCATCACCTATGGTTCCAGTTTCTCTGTACTTTACCTGAGGTTCTCAAAATTCTGTAACCTTCAGAACCTAGAAAAGTTGTATTCATCCCTGAATCTAGCTCTCTTCCACTTATCATTGAACACTACTATTAAGTTTTGAATAAGCATTTTATATGACCCTCTGTATCAGATTTATGTTGGGATGCTTCTAACATTCCTGCTTCAAACCTCTCTTTTATTTGAGTGTTGAGTAGTTCTCTGTTTCTGTCAACCAGAAAAGTCCTTCCAAATCATCATTCTTAATAAATTTGTATTTTATTGGACCACTCTGGAAAACAATAGCCACAATTAATTAAATGTCAGTTGAATTGTTGAATACTTGTGTTACCTTGAATATTCCCAAAAGGTAACTATTACAGACATTTTATAAGTGAGGAAATGGCCTTAGAGAAGGTAACCTGTTAAAGATCAAATACTTGGAAAATGAGGCTGGATTGGAATTTATTGTCTGACTCTATGCTGTGTGTTCTCTTTATTTACCTTGCTTCCTGGCCATGTCTAAAGCCAAAGCAATTAACTTCTGCTGGTGGAATTCAATATGTGATGTTAAAGACATGGCTGTTTAAAGTTAAGAAAAGAACCCATGAAGACTTATCTAATTCGATTGCTCAATTTGATATTAAACTCAATGAAGTCATAGCTGGACATGGTGGCCCACTGCTGTAAGCCCAAATATATGACAGGGAGAGATGGGAGGAAAGTAATTTGAGGCTATCCCAGGTTACAGTTACTGAGACTATCACTCAAAAGGTAAGGAAGGCAGTGTAATTATCACTATAATCCCTGATATGGCAAAAGTAGGAAAATTATGGTCTGCAAGAACCTTTCTGAAAAATAAACTAAGTAACAACAGGCTTGGAAGTATGGCTTAAGTGGTAGAGGAAGGAGGAAGGAAGGAAGGATTCCAGCAAGCAAGAGAGATCATTCAGATCTTAAGAATATATAGTTAAAGTTTCCAGAATACTTGCTTGTTAAGAACATGGGTCTCCTGACTTCCTTTTATTAATTTTCAACTATCCTGATGTTGCAAGAGAATCCCATCTGCAGCCTAAAGTTCTGCTGGATAGAGATAATAATGCTCCTGTTAATTTACATCTAGTCATGCATATTCTTTATTTTCAAAGCAGAACCATAGGTACTGCTGAAGCAATTAAGACACACTTCTTTAGATAGATATTTAGATTTTCTTCCACAGTTTCACTCACTATATGTGATTCACTCGATCAGGAAAAATGTGATACATATACAAAATAGAATTTTATGCCTCTATCAGAAAGAACGACATTGCCCCATTCGTAAGGAAATGGAAGGACTTGGAAAAAATTATACTAAGTGAAGTGAGCCAGACCCAAAGAAACATGGATTCTATGGTCTCCCTCATAGGGAATAATTAGCACAGGTTTAGGCAAGTCACAGCAGAGGATCACAAGAGCCCAATAGCTATACCCTTATAAACACATAAGATGATGCTAAGTGAAATGAACTCCATGTTATGGAAACAATTGATATATCACTGTTGTAACTACTTTCAACGTGCAATGTGAAACTGTAGCTTCTATTATTGATGATCTTCTTGTATTCCTTTCCTGTGGTTATACCTGCACTATCTCTGTATCTTATCTGAGTACATTGGAAACCATGTATACTGGTATTACAACTAGGAAACTGAAATGGAATACTAAAATCAAGAGACACAGGGTAAAAAAGACAAACGACTACAAAAGCAAGACTTGCAAAACTGTTTTGTGTAAATGAACTGAACAACTCATGGGGGGGTAAAAGGGAGGGGGGAGGGGGAATGAGGGAGGAGGTAACAAATAGTACAAGAAATGTATCCAATGCCTGACATATGAAACTGTAACCTCTCTGTACATCAGGTTGACAATAAAAAATTAAAAATAAATAAATAAATAATATATTTTAAAGCTGTAAAGAAATTACAAGAATACTTATCATTTTTCAGATACTTGTGGATTTTATCAAAAAGTACTTTCTACCCTTACTCACTTTACTTTGGAATTTGTAGGGATTATGAAACCTTGATAAATTAAGTATTCAATGCAATCGTACACAAATCATGAAGGGTAAAGTGATATGTATATCCCAGACCATGCTGACTATGACTCATGCATATTTTATGAAGTCTAATGAAGTTCAATATACATAAGATTGATCATTCATAAGGTCAACATTTAGACCTGGCTTACATCATGGTCTTGTTATTTTGAGCTTCTTACTGTGAAATGATTATAGCTTCCATTGAAATCAGCATGCTGCCTGATAGCTTTTAAATATTCTGTGAACAGAAACGTTAGTACATAAAGACTTCAAGGCTATGGCTTTTATCATTGAGCCAGAATAGCCTTTGAAGAAAAGATTACTAGAAGAAAAATAACCCAGCTAGTCAGTTCTAAGTTTAGGAATCATTTCTGTGTTTTAAATGGAAAGTTCAAGGATTTAAAAGATGTACTTAAGTCTCTGGTGAAAAATGTCCTGAAAAGTTCTACTGTTCAAAATTATTAAAAAAAAAACCCACAAGTTTTTAAATAAAATACTGATCTTTTATGAAATGTGTCATTCTGAAATTGTTCCTGGCTATTCTGAGGTTGATTACACAGATATTGATTTTTAGTTTTTCTTGAATAAACAGAGGTTATGAAAGGTACTATTCTTTATAGAGATCTTTTCACTCATAATTCTATTAGAAGGCAAGTAGTCAAAACTGGATAGTGTCTGACTAATGGCCATTTTTATGGCTATTGATAGAGAAAATGAACGTGAAGTCTACACAGAGCCAGGCATATAGTAAAAGCTCAGTAAGTCTTAGTGAGGTCTAGCTATTTTTATAATTGGCCATACAAAGAGGTCAAGAAAACTCTCAGAAGTGTGATGTGTCCCTAATGATGACCACATTTTGTCTAATGTTCTATGACATATACCAGCACTGAAGACCAGTGGTGAGGGAAAGCCACTGAAACAAGCTATAGATAGTTCTGCTGGCTTTGTGCCAGCCCTGGCCGAGCCCTCATTGATTCGTGAATTTTCGATTTGACCTGTTGATGTGACATTGCTGACAACACACTTTAGTCAAGCCACCTGCAATGTATCAGCACGTTTCCACCTGCGAATGCCACATACTCCTAATTAAGATCCAATTTCACACTTGCATGCAGGTGCACGTCTTCTCTTCTTGAACTTAGGGCCCCAATTCAGGTTTCAGTGCTGTGTAAGACCCATTCTCCTGAGCTTTACAGCTGGTGAGCAAACTCCAGTCATCGTTTTCACTTGTTATTTACATGGAGAAATTGGCCAGCCAAAGAACCGCTAACATAGTTGCATCATTCCTAATTATTTTTACTCTAAAGGGTAAAACAAAATCACTTCAATATCCTGGTAATTATTTCAGTGAGCGCTCACGACCTTTGCAAGGCGGTTTGCCAAGGCCTCCACACATCACCATCTGGAGGATGATGGCTAAACGCTTACTCCTGTCAGGAGCAGAAAAATGGCTGAGAACTGACCTTGGGCAATTCCCAAAGGGAGCTGCTGCTGAAGGCTATGCCTAACTAAGATTTTGTTGTGCATTTGCCTATAAGTTAGTTGTGAAGAATCCAGCTCAGGTGCCAGTGAAAATGAATGTGTCTGAAAACGTGAGTCATGGTTCAGATTTTTTTTTCTTTGTGACGTCAGCTATGAAGTAATTCTAAGTTTATACCTCATGATGGCTGCACTGGTTGATATGTGTACATCCCACATTCCATGTTCAACCTGTTTTATATTCTTTCCTTGCTTACATTGAACTTGTATATATAGATCTAAGACAATCAACAATTATTAAGGTAATAATTACTTAGCAATTACTTAGTAATTCAACTTCTTAGATACCTGTTTTAGGAAGGTATTTCACCTGAGGATGATTAATTAATTTTAATTTTCACCATAAATTCAACTAATATCCACTTCTTAACCCATTCTTCTTCATTAGGTAAGAGAGAGTGTTAGGGTTCATAGCTCTGGAAATGGAACCATATGAAGGAAAGAGCTACTTCATTCCCAATGTATCTAATACATGTTTTTGTGAGTAACAGAAAATGCTGATATTCTTCATGGTGTTGTAGCCATTTAGCTACAGATTAGTTCAGTGAGCTAAAACTGTGACAATGGGAGGAAACAGTAGAAAGCAATTTTGAGATGTCATATTTATAAAAAGGATCATCTGTATTCTGGATTCATTAATTTCATTCAAATTTTCATTTGCTAGACTCAGATCATCTCCACTCTCAAGTAGACTTAGGTTTATATGACATAAGTTCCCACTACTGTGAAAAGCTATTGTAAAAACACATGCACAAATAAATGTGTACAATTCTTTTACAATAGTGTTTTTATATTTTCCTAACTTTTGAACCCCAAAACTACATTTTTTCTTTATGATAATGGAGATTATGTGTTAGAGTCTAGTATCAAATTCTTTCCATAGGGTAATAGGGATTGAAGAGTGGTCTACGTTTTGGGTCTGACAGAATTCACTCTTCAGTCTACTTAGGTAATGATACACCTGTGCTCCAGAGGTACTTATTAACTAATTATTTCTTACTGAGTTCCTATGTGTACTCCTTACAGCTCAGTAATCAGAAATAGCTGATTCCTGAGCAAATCATAAAGAATGAAAGCAAAATGTGTATCAGGCACTGTTTCTTATTTTCATGCTTCTTAGTTTTATCTTAGAAAGTCATCTTCATGGTTCTGTAAGGTAGTTATTGGTATTGGTATTTCTGATTAACAAATTGGGAAAGTAAAGCGCAGGGAGTTGCAGAAAACTGCCTAAGATCTCATCATTAGGAAGCAGGAGAAAGGAAAGTTAAGTTCCTCAGAGTGACTCCAACATGCTTACTCTTATGTAATTTATGATAGCTGCCTTGTGATCAAAGGTGCTCCCAATGTTTTGTGCAAGAGTAAATTTATACACTCAAATACACATCCTCCAAATCAGAGAGTTAGAAGTAACTAATGAATTATCCCTTGACATTTGTTCAAAAATAAATGTAGTGACATTTAGAAATTTATGATCACAATTAGCTGAATAATAAATATAATTCTATTGTTTTCTAAAATGTACAGTAATTTTGATAATAGAGGATGTTAAAAATATTTCTTGCACTTCAGGCTCTTCTGACTATATTATATCATTGAATGGCAGGCCACCTCCACTTTAGCCACATGTCATAGCCATGTTAATTGGTCTTACTTTTATCCTGTCATTAACCCTCAGCTTCTATTTGCTCAGTCCCACTGGTGCAGATTGCTGCTTTTTTATGCTTTTGCATTTTACATGCTGTCATGATTTTTTCTGCAACCTCTCTAAAGGATAATCTGTACATTGCCACATACATGACTATCATATTAAAGCACACAGCAAAAATTGATATTATGCAAAAGCTGTTAAATCCTGTTCAGCATATCAGACCAGGGACTCTTTATTATGAGTAATTTATTTTTTAAAATATCTTCAAGCTCTACTTCAGCTTCTAAAACAAATAATTAAAATAAAAAAACTCTTCATATACCCAGATGAATGCAAAAGGGAACTCTTGTGCCCATCTAAGGAGAAAAAAATTAACTTTTTAAGAGGTTGGCATTCAAGAAATCAACATTGGAAAAATGCTTAGTTAAGTAATGCAGAAATTATCGGTTGCTGTATAGAAAGTTATCCTCTGATTACTTTACTGCATAGTAATCACATTCGGAAGGAGAAGACACATAAACTATTTCTGTAATTAGAATGCAAGCTCACTCATTTATCAGTGCTTAGGGAAGACTGATCCTCTCGACACTTTTCTTGGTGAAAAATGAGAACATATTTACTGATTCAGTGGTACAAAAGCTGTGTAAAATAGAATGTGCTTAGGATTTGAAAGGATAGTAGCATTTTTTTTTTTTGCAAATAAATATAACTCTGTTTTTTCTTTCTTTCTTTCTTTCTTTTTTTTTTTTTTTTTTTTTTTGGCCAGTCCTGGGCCTTGGACTCAGGGCCTGAGCACTGTCCCTGGCTTCTTCCCGCTCAAGGCTAGCACTCTGCCACCTGAGCCACAGCGCCCCTTCTGGCCGTTTTCTGTATATGTGGTGCTGGGGAATTGAACCCAGAGCTTCATGTGTAGGAGGCAAGCACTCATGCCACTAGGCCATATTCTCAGCCCATAACTCTGTTTTTAAAACATGAATATAATCACACTTACCTTCCAATCTAATAATTTGGGGGTTCTAACAACAATTTGGGAGTTTAGTTTCTGTCCATACAGTTTTGTAACAAGGCCACTTTTCAAGTGGAAAAAATGATCCAAGAGACCGCACTAGTTTCCATTGAAGAAATATGTCTTTGAAGGCTACTTCTAACTAGTAATGGGGACCCCCATATTAAACTTTATCTGCTAATCTTATTATAATTTAGTTTTCAGAATATCCAGTTGTTTTCCATTGAGAAAAAGGTATTATTTTAGTAGAGTAAAATGGCTTCTTATTACCTATTTACTACTAACAAAAACCTTAACCTACATAGCAAATAATATCGTGCTGGATTGTCTAGAAGAAATAAAGCTAGCTTTTTAAAATAATAAGCTATGGCTGGACCTAAGTAGCTATATGGAATAGAAATGTTGTTGGGATAATGACATTTCTGGCTGGTTGCCTTACATGATGCTCCCAGAAATGGTTTCCATTGAGACTATTAAATTTAAAAATATTGATGTGATCTGGAACTTGAGTCAGTCGTGCCCCATGTATGAGGATTAGTTAGATCTCTGATTTATTTTGGCATTTCATTTTACACCTCTTTTTGAAATCAGCTCATGGAAGCATGGTCAATCAACTTCCATCCACAAACCACTCAGTGTCCTTTGACTTTGAGATACTTTGTATGTATTCTGATTAGGCTTATGTCATCACAAACTGTACTAGTAGTAAATGAAGTCAAGATTCTTGCATGCAGAACTATGTGAGGAAATAGGAGAAAATGAAATTTCTATTTTCACCATCATCAAATTATCAGTATAAACACACAAACATTAAATTCACATATTTATTTGTCAATCTCATTAGTATTAGTATAGTCTTACTTGAAGTAGCATAAATTTGAAAATTATTGAGACAAGCAAATTTGAATTTGGTCTAATTCCTTTTATTCTCAAAAAACATTAGCTAGTACAGTACATTGCCCAATTTATGACAACGCTTGAGAACTTGAGAACTTGAGAAATTCCATAGTCTCATCAACAGAGAAAATATATTAAGCAGAGAAAACATTAAGTTCAGCATATGTTCCACTGCCAAACATTATTTTTTCTTTTATAATTAAGGAGAACCACACATTTTCAGTGTATAGTTGTATTAAGTTTAAAAGAAAGTGGAACAATAAGTAGAAAACTTCTAAGATATAATTTGAAGTGATCCAGTTTTTCCTGCTTTGATTGTTATAAAACAATTTCATATGTCATTATATGTAAGCACTCCAAAGTATTCAATCACAGGATAAGAACTGAATCATAGAGAAACTCAAAATCATTTGGGGGAAGTAAGGATCTAGTCACCAATCTAGTTAATACTAAGTACTGAAATGTGTGTGTGTAGTGTGTGTATTGTGTGTGTGTGTGTGTGTGTGTGTGTGTTGAGGGAGTGAGAGCAACTTGCCCTTGTAATTCCATGATATGAAATCAGATTTAAACTGGGCCTTGATTGTTAGGTAATGTTTGAGAGAGATGACATAGATACAAGCCTGGAAGAAAAAATTAAGCAAATTTAGAGAGAGACTAGAAAAGAACTTAGTTGTTCTGAGTCCATATGAAAGTGATGGGTTGGAAAAGAGTGACAATCTAGGTCGTATAGGAAAGCCTTGTGCCTTTTTCATTTGGACAGTGCCAGTGGTTGACTTCACAGGAATTGACGTACCAGAACATGACAAAGCCAAATAACTCAGAGCAGGATATGTATTATTGTGGTTTGTGATGCCATTACACAATAGCATTGTAATAGTCCTTATATTTCTTTTTAAACATAGTTTTTTCATAACAGGCTATGGAAGATTATTTTGAATTTGACATTAGACAAACCCTCCTAACTGTTTCTATATGTTGGCATTTCCAAGTCTTAATTATTTATTTATGGGTTGAACTAGACTTTGTAGTCTATAAAAACATGGGAATACTTCATGAAGACTGCTCATACCTAGGTTAGCTGTGGAAGATGATGGGCTGTTTCTTAAAAGATGAAGCTGGGATGTATCAGATGTGTTTAGGTAGGAAACTGGGAGAATGTTTTCAAAGTTTGGAGAGATATGGATTATTACTCTAACAAGCTGGAGGTACAACTGTGCTTGGGAAAAGAGTCATCAGAATGGGCTGCCAACAGTTGCTTCAGTCCTATTACTGCCACAGGAGGGATATGCGCTGCCTTTTTTCTTTTTTCTGAATAATTACTTATTTATTGTCAAAGTGATGTACAGAGGGGTTGTTTTGGCTTTGCTTTCTACCACAGGGTTCGTATTTACTCATGTAGTATCCTGTTGATCCAGCATGGTAGAAAGCAGAGACAGATGCTCTAGAAACTTAGAACTAAGATCTACTACTACTGGCCAGTTGTATAGCTACAATCTCAGTGAATCTGCTTTTTCTTCTGTAATAGGAATAAGGTTTTTTCTTCTTGGGTTGTTGTTTGATTAGTTGGTTTGTGTTTTTGGTGAGGGTTAATTGAAGCAGCAGATATGATATAGCTGCTACATTGTTTCTTTCTTTTCATCTATCTCTTTCTATTATTCCCCTTTCCTCAGATTCTTTATGTCTTACTTATTTAGAAACACGTAATCTCTTCTAATTTTCTGTGTGCCATATTTGGGATTAAGGATGATCTCCATCTCATCAGTTTACCATTCAAGAAGAAAGGTAAGCATCAAAGAAAATGGAGTAAAATCATAACTATTAAGCATACAGCAGAAGCTACTATAAGTTGACTAATAGAAGGATGAATTCATTTCCTATTAGTATAAACAGAAACAAACTATGCTGGAGTAGGTCTTGGAAAATTAATAGAAAATGTAAATGTTTAGATGTCTATGGATTGACTCTGAAAATAAATGAATCTGACTATTAGGTTTTGAGATTCCTGGAACAATGGAGTAAGAGATACTATATTATGTTTCCATAGACATAATTTTTGTCTCTTGTTCACTCTGTGTGTGTGTGTGTGTGTGTGTGTGTGTATGAGTGTGTGTGGGTAATTAGTAGACTCAGGTTTACTCCTTCTTTGATTAACTAGTGAGGATTCCTTTGTTCCTCTGAGGGGGAAATGTACTTGGTGTTCAAAGCAGTGGGTTGCCCAGGAAGTCTAGTTAAATCACATTATAACCACTCAATAGAAAACAAAACTTCTTTCCTCATAGGAGTTTCATAGTAATGAATGGAGCTGAGGCTACTTCACAGCATGGGCCACCCTGTAGGGGCTGAAGCTTCTCCCAGGCCCCAAGGTTTGGAGAGAATAGAGAACTCCAAGTTCCCATCTACATGAGAAGGGCTCTCCAGGAAGTGCCAGAAGTCAGCAGTCTCAAGCAGCAAGATACTCTTATTGGATAATAATTCTTTTCTTGTTAATCCTAGAAGGGATGGATTCTTTGCAGGAAGCCGTGGGGTATGGAATGAGATTACTCCATGTTAAATGACCTTGCCTGGAAACCTCCTTTTCATACTCACCTTGTCTGCCCAAGGCTAGGGAATTTTGAGTGCTGTCTGCATATTTATGTCATATACTCATAACCTTGTGTATTATTTTACTTCATTATAGTGAGTTGCTTTTTGACAGATGAACTTCTGGGAGGAATAAAAGATTTGCCAAAATCTGCAGTAGAAAATTGAGAGTTCAAGGATCTGCCAAGCACTGGAGTCAAAGACCATCATTTTGGAATTGCCTCCAGGGCAGATTATTCAATTATGATGATCTTTGTTGTGGGAGGAGACCTGTGTGTCTTTCAGGGCACCTCACACATGCTGTGCCTACTCTTAGGTTCCAGGAACAGACAAGCAAACATTTATTCATCTCAAGGCTGTACTCGCACTATCACTGTATCCCATCTGAGTACACTGGATACTGTATATACTGGTATTAGAATTAGGGAAGTGAAAGGGAATATCAAAATCGAGAGACAAAGGATAAAAAGACAAACGACTCCAAAAGCAATACTTGCAAAACCATTTGGTGTAAACCAACTCCACAACTCATGGGGGAGAGAAGGAAAGGGGAGAGGGGGAGGGGGAATGAGGGAGGAGTTAACAAATAGTACAAGAAATGTACCCGAGGCCTAATGTATGAAACTGTAACCTCTCTGTACATCACGTTGACAATAAATAAGAAAAAAAAGATTTCACTTCCTGTAATATTTTTAGGGTATCTGCATTTTCTTAGAGGTATTTAATCCATGTGGAGTTGATTCTGGTGTAGGGTGATATATAAGTATCTAACTTCAGTTTTTCATATGTGTATAGCCAATTCTGCCAGCACCATTTGTTGAATAGGCTGCCTTTCTT
Organism: Perognathus longimembris pacificus; assembly: GCF_023159225.1. Lineage (NCBI taxonomy): Eukaryota > Metazoa > Chordata > Mammalia > Rodentia > Heteromyidae > Perognathus > Perognathus longimembris. The sequence goes on along the minus strand of NC_063162.1, from coordinate 129,535,513 downwards.
CCATCTGGTGATTTTGGCTCCCTTATCAAAGATTAGGTGCCCAGAGGACAGTAGGATCATTTTTGAGTCTTCAGTTCTATTCAATTGGTCCTCAAGCCTGTTCATGTGCCACTATTAAGCTGTTTTTGTAACTACAGATTTAAAATAGAATTTGCGGTTTGGTATTGATATTCCTCTACGATTGTTATCCATGCTAAGAATTGCTTTTGCTATGTGGGGTCTTTTATTATTCCATATGAAGTTTTGGATTGCTTCTTCTATTTCACTAAAGACAGGTGTTAGGATATTGATGGTTTTGCTTGAATTTGTAGATAGCTTTTGTCAGTATTGCCATTTTCATGATAATCTTCCCACTCCAGAAGCATGAGAAGTTTTTCTACTTCCTCAAATCTGCTTTAATAAATGGAAAAACTTGGAAAAAATCATATTAAGTGAAGCAAGACAGACCCAAAGAGACACAGGCTCCATGGTTTCCCTCATTTGTAATAATTAGTATATGTCTAGGGTAGTCCTAGCAGAGGATCACAGTAGCTCAATAGCTACATACATATGACCACATAAGATGATGCTAATAGAAATGAAGTCCCGGAAATGGAAACAAGAGGTTTTTATTTTTTAATGTATTATATGCAGCTATTTCTTTTTTCTTTCCTTTGGCTTATCCCCTATTGTCACTAGTTTTGGTTTTGGTACCCTGTGTCTTTTATGTACATTTATCTGATTTGAGTAAGGGAAGGGCAATAACAAGATGGTGAGACAAAGGAGAATGGGTGAACTAGTGCAAGACTGTTGGAAATGAACTCTACAACTTGGGGGGAAGAGAGGGACTTGAAGGAGAGGGAAAGTGTGAGAAAATGAGTGAGAGGATAACACTGTTCAACAAGAAATGTACACATTACCTTGCTTATTTAACTGTAACCCATCTGTACATCACCTTTATAATAAAATAAAATATAAAAATTTCCTACAAATCTATAATTTGTGACTTTGCCAAGGAATCACTGAACAGCATACACTTAGGATTCATAAGCGTTCTCTTACCTAGATATTGAACCTAAATAACCAGTGATTCTCTCCCCACCTAGAAGGTTGACCAAGGACAATTTTGAGTTTGAGGCTAGCCTGGGCTACGCAGCAATATCTTGGACAAAAGTAAAATAAAATAGAATAAACCCAACAGTGACATAAGGGTTCCATAAAACTTTAACTGGGAGTACCAAGGATTTATTCTACTCAAAAATTACATAAGGATTTTCAAAAGATTCTTATCTTACAACGCTCTAGCTATGAACCCTAAGTATACGCTGCTCAGTGATTCCTTGGCAAAGTCACAAATTATAGATTTTTAGGAAAGCTCTTTAGTCAGACATCTTGAAAGTGTAAATAGTAGGGGCTTCTCCCTATTTTTGATCATCCAATGAGAATGAATTTGGGAAATTTAACAGGTATACTTTGCATATAACTTTTAAGACTTTAAAACACTTAAAGAACAATTTTTTCTTTTTTAAAAATAATAATTGCTCATTTATTGTCAAAGTGATGTACAGAAGGGTTACAGTTTCATATGGTAGGCCATGGGTACATTTCTTGTACTATTTGTTACCTCCTCTCTCCTTCCCCCCTCCCTTCTCCCCTTTCCCTCTCCCCACCATGAGTTGTTCAGTAGGTTTACACCAAATGGTTTTGCAAGTATTGCTTTTGGAGTCGTTTGTCTTTTTATCCTTTGTCTCTCGATTTTGATATTCCTTTCCACTTCCCTAGTTCTAATTCCAGTATTTACAGTATCCAGGGTACTCAGATGGGATCCAGGGATAGCGCCGGGACAACCACAGGAAGGGGATACAAGAGGATCATCAACAAAAGAAGCTATGGTTTCACATGGCATGTTGAAAGTAATTACAACAGTGATATAACACTCATTTCCATAACATGGAGTTCATTTCACTTAGCATCATCTTATGTGTATATAAGGGTATAGCTATTGGGCTCTTGTGATCCTCTGCTTTGACTAGCCTAAACCTGTGCTGATTATTCCCTATGAGGGAAACCATAGAGTCCGTGTTTCTTTGGTTCTGGCTTACTTCACTTAGTATATTTTTTTCCATGTTCTTCCATTTCCTTATGAATGGGACAATGTCATTCTTCCTGATAGAGGCATAAAATTCCAAACAATAAAAATTTGTAAAAAGATAAAAATAAAAGATTCCACTTCTTGAACAATGTCTTTATTTTTTTTTTCAGTTGCTTACAGTTCTCGTCTTTCAAAGGATTACCAGCCTTTGTTCATCCACATTTATCTTCCACATTCTGGTTTTTTTTTAATTATTTACTTATTGTCAAAGTGATGTACAGAGGGGTTACAGTTTCATATGTAAGGCAGTGGGTACATTTCTTGTATAACTTGTTACCTCCTCCCTCATTTCCTCCTCCCCTTCCTCTATTCCCTCTCCCGCCATGAGTTGTTCAGTTGGTTCACACCAAATGGTTTTATAAGTATTGCTTTTGGAGTCATTTGTCTTTTTATCCTTTGTCTTGATTTTGATATTCCTTTTCCCTTCCCTAGTGATAATACAAGTATATACAGTATCCAGTGTACTCAGATGAGATACAGTGACAGCGTGGGCACAACCACAGGAAGGGAATACAAGAGGAACAACAACAATAAAAAGCTACGGTTTCACATGGCATGTTGAAAATGATTATAACAGTGATATAACACTTGTTTCCATAACATGGAGTTCATTTAAATTTCTTTCCCATCATTTCACCAAAAAAAAAAAAGTGAGGGAAGGGTGGGGGTCAACATGTTCCTTGGAAGCATTTGACCACATTGACTGTAAATTCCTCCTGGCAACTTTCTTCCCTTAGCTTTGGAACGTGGAGTTCTCCTTGGGTTCCTCCTCCCTCCCAGCCTCTGCTTTCCAAATGCCTGATAGCTGAGTCCCTTCATACTTCTGGGACTCAGCTGCAGGGCTGTTCCAATGCCAATCATTCAATGTCACTTGGAAACAAACACCTACTGTCAAGCACTATCCAGGAATATCTTTGCAGATTTTCTTCCTTTATGAAAGGAATTACATGAAAACATAATAGAACTATGTTTGTCTACTTGCATGGTTTCATTTTTACGAAAAATCACGAATTGAAAATCCATTCTAAAGAAGGTTATCTTCTGTATCCCTTGTGCTTGCATCCCACAGGTACTTTTCACGGACAAGTACTATGGCATATTATTTTGTTGCTAAATGCTTATTACTGATGAAAAATAACATTGTCACTATTTTTGCTTTTGTGAATATTTTTGTTATCTTTAAACAGTTGTGAAAAGGAGTTGCCTGTCAACCAGTTTATGAATACAGTGCCTTTTGATCAGTATCACACCTCATTCTCACCCATCCCTCTCACTCAATCCCTCCCCTCACTTTTCTTACTTTTTAGGTTATGTTTTGAATTTATTTTTGCCATTGAACAAAAACATTTATGTATCTATTGCATCCTGATATGTGTCATCCCTCACCATCTTCCCTTTCCTTTGATCTATCCCTTTCCTTATTTTTCTCAGTTCTGTGGTATATACAATGCATTATTGCCTACTTTCTACTCCCTTCCCCCCTTCATTTTTCTACTCCTCTCACCCTGGCACCTCCATCCCCTTTGCAAACACTTGTTTTTTTAACACTTATTTTGTTGGGCTTTGACTTAATCTTTCTAAATGATTACACTATTATGCTAATTCTATTATACTTCAGTTAATTCATTTCTTTTTTTTTTTTTTTTTTGGCCAGTCCTGGGCCTTGGACTCAGGGCCTAAGCACTGTCCCTGGCTTCTTCCCGCTCAAGGCTAGCACTCTGCCACTTGAGCCATAGCGCCGCTTCTGGCCGTTTTCTGTATATGTGGTGCTGGGGAATCGAACCTAGGGCCTCGTGTATCGGAGGCAGGCACTCTTGCCACTAGGCTATATCCCCAGCCCCGAGTTAATTCATTTCTAACCCCTTGCATTTCTCATAAAAAAGAAGGCATTTTCAAAAACCAGAAAGATGTGTGCTGTGCCTTACAAGGTGCCAAGGAGAACATTAGGAATGGCACAGAAGCATTGTTGATTTGACCAGAAGCTTTCATCTGACATCTGTGGAGGGAGAAGAGAAAAGAAACATCCCCAGAAAAGATCTGGGGATGTTCTCTAAGCTCTTCTACCTCCACATAGCGGACCTAGAAGCCTGTTGCTTTTCCAAGGGATGCTCTGTGAAGCTACTTCCAGAAAATATTCCCAAGATAAAAAATTACTTAGTCTCTTACTCTTGTTTTATTTGCTTCTTCAGTAAGTAATGCAACCTCTCTTTAGAGAGCGAAGGAAAAAAATAGGGCTACAAATAATAACCAAAAACAAAAACAAACTTGACTCATCCATATTCCTTGGGATAAAGAGGCACATTATTGTAAGTTCAAGTATATTATAGGTAGGCTTAGAGAGAAGGATAGTGATGATTTATAGCTACAATTCCATATAAATCATAATTACTGAACCAGAATATTGATTTAGAAATAAAATGAGGGGCAACTTGCATCATAAATTTTATGCCTTGTGAATCATTGTATATATTTCATGTAAATACTAGCTCTGCATTATATACTTGCTGATTTTAGATTCTCTTTTTGTAGTAGAATATGCCTACCTGTGAAGTCAGATTATGCAGATGAAAACATTTTAGCATAGAGAAAAAAATAAACAAAACATAAACATATTTCAACATGTGTATCTAAGGCATAAGCAACTTAAAGAAAGAAAATAAAATCTTTACTATAGTATAATTCACTGTGATCCAAGAGTGGTGACAAGCAAAAAGGAAACATAGTATTATTTCTTCATATTTTGTACTAAACCTGCTGGCCATTTAAATTTTCTGTCCTATAATTGCATTTTCCTTGTTCAGAAGGTGAAAGAGCAATGTTGTACTTCAGTAAATACCTGAGCTAGGCCCACTGCTGTTCATTTTCCTCTTCATAGACCTGTTTCTCATAAGACCACAATACAAAGGTGCACTCTATGTGTATTATAACCATGCTGAGGTTCTCTAAAGTACTGGAAGAATCATAAAGCACATAGGGCACCATTTGGACGAGCGGATTGAGTACTTAGAGTGTGCTTTTTATTCCATTACTGAGTTACCCCATCTGCATTACTATTTAATTTTTTTTTATTTTGGCAAGAGCACTTATGATGTCCACTCTCATTTTTTAAAATGTACAATATAGTATTGTTTACTACAGGCATGATGTCACATCCAACGTTTTCTCCCCATTTTCAGTGTCTCATTCTGGTATATAAGGAGGAAATACTTTCTTTCCCTCTGTGTAATCTTGTGAAAGATCTTTCTGGAGACTCTTAACATCAAGAAAGAAAGACAAAAGTACATTTTCTGAGAGGTGAAGGCATGTCTATATTTGTGTTTCTAAATTGTCTTACGTCGTGTTCTTAAGAATATATTTTGGGGCTGGGAATATGGCCTAGTGGCAAGAGTGCTTGCCTCCTACATATGAAGCCCTGAGGTCGATTCCCCAGCACCACATATATAGAAAATGGCCAGAAGGGGCGCTGTGGCTCAAGTGGCAGAGTGCTAGCCTTGAGCAAAAAGAAGCCAGGGACAGTGCTCAGGCCCTGAGTCCAAGGCCAGGAATGGCAAAAAAAAAAAAAAAGAAAAAAAAGAAAAAAAATATTTTCTTGCAGGATTATGTTATGAAATTGCAATGGGGTCTGGAAACAAAGAATATATAAAACGACATGGTAAGTGTTTTCTCCTGAGTCAAGCAGGCTTTACTGTGGGTCCCAAACAACCAGTCAAAGGGGTTTTATGTACTCTTCATTTTCTTGATGTTAGATCTCCAAGGTCCAGGAAGACATCAATATAGTAAATTGTAGTAAACGTTAGTAAATTGGGTTTAACGTTTTTACACAACTTGAAAAGTAAAAATTAGGCATACACCCTAAATGGATAACATAGGAAGACAGAATAAAATTAAAATTTTAGTGTCTGTAAATAATGGTGTCTTAAGACTAAAAAAACATTTATTTGTCTATTTTCAGATTGCCTGTTTGGTATCACAGCAAAGCCAAAGTGTGTTGACAGTGACCATATGGCCTGAAAAACTGAATATACTTACTATCTGATGCTTTCAATGAAAAAAATCATGAAACCTTGGTCTAGAGTACCATTACCATAACGTTTCTCAAAATTGACACCTGATTCCTTTGAGTATTCTACATTAGATATAAACTCAGTGATAAATGTACCACCAAAGACTCTAGCTTTCGTCTGCAGTCTAGTCTCTACTGAAGTTAAATTTATTCATGTGCTTGAGTGAACCTGAGACTTAGGAATGAATTTCAATTGGAGATCAACATCATCGAATCCAGACATTCACCTCTTCCCTTGTTTTCCACACATGTGATAGTGATGTCTCTACTCTCATTTTACCACCTAAAGTGTGATTAACTAGATAAATGTAATGTGTAATTAAATAGCTGAGACATACTTTTGTGAAGAGCATCTTTTCTTTTAAAAGTGTGCTGAAGTTTATATTCCCTAGGAATAAAGATGACTTTTTATGTGACCTTATTCTTCAGAAAACCCTTGATTAGAACATTACTCATAACTGTTTAAAATTTAGTTTTTTTTATTGTGACAAGAACACTTAACTTTTGACCCACTCTCAGTTTTTAAGTATCATTAACTAGTATCATTAATTAGTATCCTTAACGGAAGGCATTACCTTATATAGCAGCTCACTAACATTCATTTAGCACAACTGAAAACACACACACACACGCACACACAGAACAATTACCCATGCGCCTTGTTGTCCCCTGAGAACTGCTTTTCTACTCCTAGAATTCTATTCAGTATTTCATGTAAGTAGAGTCATTTAGTGCTTCTTCAGTGCTTGGATTAGTTCTCTCAGTCTAATACCCTTCAAGTCCATCCATGTTGCTGTTGACACAGATTTTTTGCTTTTAAAAAGTTGGGGGCTGGGAATGTGGCTTAGTGGTGGGGTGCTTGCCTAGTATGGATGAAGCCCTGAGTTTGATTCCAAAGCAGCACATAAACAGAAAAAGCTGTAAGTGGCGTTGTTGCACAAGAGGTAGAGTGCTAGCCTTGAGTAAAAAAGAAGCCAGAGACAGTGCTTAGGCCCAGAGTCCCAAGCCCCAGAACTGGCAAAATAAATAAAGTTGAATAATATTTCATTGAAAGAAGTTCTGTATATGAAATGGCATACCTACTGTGGAAAATATTTAAAAAGTCTTTAAAAAATACAATAGAAACAATTCATAATCTAATATTTTCATTACCGGTCATATAGCCAAAAATTGTAATTGGAATCTCTAAGAGATATCTCACTTGTTTGTTGCAACCTTATTTGTAATAGACAAGATAGGAAAATAAGCTAAACATATATTCGATTGGCCAAAGATGTTAAGTTAGAATCCAAATTTTCTTAGGTAGAGTTGACCCCCCCCACAAAAAAAAGTTCAAGAGGATATATTTCTATAGGTTGTACCCACTCAGGACTAACACCCAACTTTCCCAGCAAGAATAACTACATCATGCTTAGTGTAGTTGTATTTGGAAGTGGGCAGCTGGTAAATATTTACAATCTCTTGGGTGTACTTTTGAGAACTACAAAGACTTATTTTTCTTTCTTCTAAGGGACTGAGACAAAAGGCAGAGAAGGATTTCAAAGGAAAATCCGCCCACCAGTGGTTGCAAGGAATGTTTGCTCTATTCCTTGTATCTGCTGTATCCCTTGTATAAGACTTCTTTCTATCCTTATTAGGAGAGAATTCTTTTCAAAATATGTTGTTCAGTCTGTTTCTGTAGAACAGCTTTTTGAAAGGGCCTCCTCCTTTCTACAGAAGAAAACATAAGACCAGCTTCACGTAAGTCTGTAGAGTAAATTCAATGCTTTGTTGACAGCGGACATGGAGTCAACTTATCATTCTGATCGAAACCAGACTCAAGGGTGACAAGTTGCTCACAAAGTAGTTACTGGTCATGCTTAAATTTGAATATTGCTGTCATTAGTTGTATGCTCTGGTACTTAGTCTCAAACAAACAAGAAATTTGATTCCTGATATCAGATCATCCAGTGGCATCTTATGAACCTGCTGGGCCTACAGGGCTCTGCTGAAAGAGCTGGGCATCACTGTGTATTTCCCCCAAGAAGAGGTTTTGTGAGGCCTTGGGAAAACTCATGCACTGGTGTGCACATTAGACCTTGAGGGGTCCATTGACTGAGCAATCCTCAGGGCCTGTATGATCCCAGGGCTCAGGTAACTGTTCAATTAATAACAAGCATATCTATAAGAAGAGAGGGAAGCTTTCTCGTCTAATACTGGTTTGTGAATAGAGAGTCTTCAACTTTATCAGCATGAGCTTTTGTGTTTTTTCTTGGGGCCTTCTGGTAAATTATTTCTGAACCTTAAGTAACACCCTACATTCTACTACAGATCACCAAAAAGACCTATCGATAGAGAGCTAAGGTCCACCCTGCGATTGTTAACACTTACAGCCTGCATTGCAAAATTCTGTGACTTTTTTTTTTTTGTCAGTCCTGGGGTTTGAACTCAGGGACTGAGCACTGCCCCTGGCTTCTTTTTGCTCAAGGCTAGCACTCTGTCTCTTGAGCCACAGTGCCACTTCTGGCTTTTTCTGTCTATTTGGTGCTGAGGAATCGCACCGAGGGCTTCGTGCATGCAAGGCAAGCACTGTACAGCTAAGAACATATTCCTAGCTCCCCTCAGATTTCTTAAAATGAGAACTGGGTGGAACTGAATATTGAGAGATACTTGCTAATTTGCTATAGTTATTCCACTAGGAAGAAAAAAGCATACCATGTTATAATAGTCTGTCAGTATAGTTTAAAATTTTTATTTGATTCATCTTTACCTCTTCAAAAATGACTTATAGGTACTGGTTCAAAGTCAGATGGTCTGAGGTACTAAAATGCAGCATGCTAACTTGAATATAATGAAATACATTTTCTCCAAAGATGAACTTGTCCTATTTGAAAGTCCCAGGAAGAAGGTTACTCCAGGCTAATGTGCACACAGAGCTCAGTCCTTTGTGCAGAATGCAGCTCTGTTAGGACAGAAAGTTTCCAGGTTATCAGAAAGCATCCTTTTTCCTTTCAGGTGATGATGAAACACCCCATTTTCTTATTACAACTCTTTTACTAAATAAAGGCTGTATGTGGAGATGGCTCCTATTATCCCAGTGGCTCAAGCTGGAAACCAGAGAATCACAAGAAAGGAAAGAACCAAAGCTGTTCTAGGAGCCGCAATGGAGCCGCCTATACATGTCCCGCTCTCCCCACTATTACTGTATCTGCAGTTAATACGTGACTTGCTTTTTACTGAAGCTTTGACATGCTATTTCAACTTTGGACTGCCTTTTTGTCACAAAGGAACTGGCTTTTTTTGATTATTCAGAGTGCATAGGTGATTCTCTTCTACTATTTCACTAAGGTTTCAATTTTATAGCTTGTTTTGTCATAACTTGGTAATCTGATTTACTCATTGCTTGCAGTTAATCCTTAAATTTTCTTGCTTCTTAGTAATTTTTGCCTTTCCAAGTGCAGAATGTCTGAATCATGCTATTCTAATTGTATCTGCATTAAGAAATAGTTATATCACTTATATGCTATAAATATTTCTTTAACTGAGACGCTTCACTTTTTCACATTTGTTTGAGAGTCTGTTTCTAGGAATGACTATGGAAATATAACCAGCACTTCCAGGTTAGTACTCTTATTGTGTCTTTTGTATATATCTCTATCTGAATGCACCTATCTCTCTGTATCTCTATCTCTCTCGCTCTATCTTCATCTCTGTTTCTATCTCACCTTTCTCTGATATATCTGTCTCTACCTCTTCTTCAGATCACTATAAATATCTCTGTGTTTGTCTTACAGAAGAAAAATAGGCATCCTAAGACATTTCACATTCATTTTCAATCCCCAGTCCTGGTTTTTTAATTTATCTTTAGTTTTATCAATTAGCAAACGAGATTCTTATTAAAAACGTACCAGGAAGACTACTGATTTTTCTGTTCATATTATCTCCTTTCTCTGTACATATATGTGGAAATAATAGATGCAATAAAATAATATATACTTAGAGAAAGCATATAGAAGTTCTGCAAAGGTATATTTGTTTTGTAGCTAACATAAAAGGAAAAAAGATGATTACTATTATGCTGATGAGAGAATAGCTTCAACATATGAAAACTTATGTAATAGGCAAGTTTCAGGTGATATTTTTGAAAATATGACAACTACAATTAAGCTAATTTATATTTATTACATAATGTAGGATTTTAACATGTACTACTAAACAGTTTCTTTTTTATGGCACTATTATCTTCTTAAAGTTTAACTGCATTTTTGAGAATCCACTTAATTATCTCTAAGTTAGTATTAGCTGCTTAGCTAGTTGAAGTATACTATTATAAAATGGAAATAAAGGCTTTCATATGACAGTTGGCCAAAGGTTATTTCCTCCCATAACATTACCCAAAGACCCTCAATTTCTGATTTAAAACCAGAACTCACATATCCTATATACTTTTTCATAGAAATTCATTTGATAAGCAGGCTTCTTCATATCTAACAATGAAAATGTGAGTATTTATGATGCAAGGTTGGTACAAAATCATGAAGCTCCAAACTAATTTTTATGTATTAAAAATTAAAAAATTAAAAATGTATTAAAATTAGTAGTTTAGCAACTTTCTACTTAAGTCATAATACTTCTTCATTTTATGGAGGTAGATACAGAAGTTACTTATTTTAATTTTAAATATTTAACATTTCCTTCCTTCCTTACCTATCCTGGGGTTTGTACTCAGGGCTTGGGCATTGTCCCTGATCTTCTGTGATCAAGAGCTACTACTCTACTATTTGAGCCACAGATATACTTCTGTCTTTTGGTGGTTAATCAGAGATAAAATTCAAAGTGACTTTCCTGCCCTGGGTAGCTTTAAACTGCAATCCTCAGATCCTCGGAGCTCTGCTTCCTGAGTAGCTAGAGCAACAAGTATGAGCCACCAGTGTCTAGCTAATATTACATTTTCATTCATAACAAATGTCACTGGATGTTAACACAGCAGATGATCTTTGTTGGTGGTTCTAGTCTCCAATGAAATTAAATTTATTCATGTATACAGAGCAACTTGTACTTTGAGCATGACCATCCTTCTTTTCCTCTCTCACTTCCATTTTGCTATTAAAACCTTCATACTGAGTAAAACAGAATTTGGAAGCATGATGACTTCCATCAAGGAGAACAGATAATGAGAAATACAAGGGCTCCCAGTCATATAGGAGCAGTCAAGTGTTTGCAATCCTAACTTCCATCCAGTTTTCAGAATGAATATTTCTGGGCAGGGCCAACCCTCCAGGGACTAAGAACCCCATCCAAATGTCAGTCTGAAACAAGTCTTTTTGGAGAACTATGTTGTTGTTTAAATTGCTTGAGATGTGCTATACATGAGTGGATTGTTCAAAAGGTACAAATACTCTCATTCATTGGATGTGAACTTTAGCATTTCATGACAACATTAACATAGAACTATTGATAACACAACCCTTACACTAACATGCTCTGCCACTGTAGTACATTACACAAAAGACTTAAGAGCACAGGTTATTTATTTAAAATTCATTTAAAACCCAATGTTTAGGTATTAGTTCAATATTTGAATCCCTTAAATGCAAACAATCTGACATTAAACTGTCAGGCTCTATTATAAAATGAGGGTATTTTCATAGCAGTGGATTAAAAATAGTCATATTCTTTCATTCCTCTAAAGGATTCATATTAAATATACCATTATTCACATTAAATATACTACTACTACTATTCATTTTAAAATTATTAATGTTTGGTGTAATAAGGGAGTAGTAAGAACTTAGTAAATAAAGTCAAATGGATAGTTAGAGGGTGGGCTAAGGACGAAGACTAGTAAGGTTCTAAGGTGCTAGTGTTTTCTCTCTAAGATGCCATCCATGTGACATTTTTCATGTGATTTTTTTGCATGATAGCTTTTTACAATTTATGACTAAACATTCGTTTTGTGCCCTCTGTTGTAAGGCCAGTTCCCTTAATGAATCTGTCAGACAGTGGTATCCTCGTGGGGTTCACAGTCTAGTATCTGAAATATAACCTGTGTGGAGTAAATAAACAAAACAAGAAAGTTGGTGGTTAGGGTAGAAATGCAAGGCTAAGGAGAGAAAAAGGAAGAAGGCTTTTTTTTTTTTCTGACCTACTGTCTGGATAGCCAAATATGATGGAAGTGAGAATCACATATTTTCCTTCTTTGAGTTAAAATTGTTAGCCCTGCATTTCCCCTGTGTCTACCTCTTCAGCTGTGGAAGTTAATGGTAAATGATGTCTACTTTTTTTTTTTTCCCTCTCTGTTGGTGATTGTTCCCCTTTAAATTGTCCTGGAGAACAGACAACTCCTCTTATGCAAATTACTCATGTCTAAAATGAAATGCAATTTCCCTTTTTAATTTTCTTATCTACCTGTACCTGAGCCTAAACTGTTTGCGACTTCCTTCTCCTATCAGGAGCTACATTACCATGAGGTGACTGTGCCCCGCTATCACTGTGTACAGGGATTAGGGACACATCACTAATGTATGTTTAAGTGAGCAAATGGCTAAATGAAAAGACCCCTTTCCTGGTACTGAATTTCCATTACTTAATTCACTTATGAAACCGACTTTTCATGACTAATGGGAAGAGAGTGATGGAGAGAATTCTGAGTTTAAAAGAAGCTTTCACAAAAGAGCTGTGATTTGGATGCCATGGTAACTTTCTTTGTTAGCAAAGAACTTCCAAGTCTAGTGCTGGTGAGGAAGACATTTTTTTTAAAGCAGGTAAAAATTTAAAAAGCAATTAAATGAACTAAAATAATTATGCACATAAAGTATTCTGCCTCTGTATTTAAATACATGTGGAACTGTCTTCTTTTTGTGACTGCTTTCAAACCCCAAGTGTCTCATTTTAAAAGAAAACATTTCAGTTCCTCTTTCAGACCAAAGATTAAGCCATTTTAATTTTCTAAGGAAGAAGCCCCAAAGCCACATAGAAGTTTTTTTTTAATCCTATCCTACTAGAAGCTGAATGCTCAAAAATGCCTGCCTCTGAGGTAAACCGAACCCATTAAAAAGTAGTTATTAATCTCTGTGAACAGAAAACAATATTAGCAGTCTAAAAATGATAGTGCTGGGGCAATAGCAATGGAAGTCATTGGTGGTAGAGTAGTAGAAGCCACAAAGAAAGGAAATAGATCCTTTGGTATAAAGAGAAGATTATGATGAAAAATATAACTAATTTGAATTTTCATTGTTTCTTTTAGTAAAAGTATCTCAAGGAAATTTGTGGGACCAGCCAGGTAATGAAATGAAGCCTCATGTAGATAACTAGTTGGCATCACACGTACACAATGAGCATACACAATGATAGGAACTTTCCTTTTTTACATGTGCCATGCAGCTGCCTAATCACGTTTTATGTTTTTAGTGCTTTGCAAAGGTTTAAGTCATATTAATATTTTGGAAAGTCATAAAGTATAACTCTAAGGTCAAGTACAATTTTGAGTCAAATTTCAATTTTTATGGCATAAAACAAACACACACAAACTCCCCTAAAAACAGATCTTTATTTTACAACCAGCCCTTATTGAGGGGGGAGTGTGCATGTGTGTATGTATAATGTATATATGTGTGCATGTGTAAATATAAATGCCTTTGTGTTCTATGTGTGTGCGTAGTTTAATGCTATATCCTTTATATACACATATACATACACTCATTCTAAGCATAAAAAGCTTTATATATTTGTGTAGTAATAAGCCAACCATTACTGAACACATCCAGACAATTGGAAGTCTATGATCCTAATTCAAATGCTAGTATAAATGTAAGTGATGTTCTTGCTAAGGTCAGATCCCCTAACAACCTCAGAGTCAATATTCAAGTATCATAATGAAACTCAAATGTACTACAGTGCATATGTTCTGTTCTGATAAGGTTTATTATTTTCAATAAATGCACGGAAGGATAAGCCTTGGTCTCAATTCATAAAAGTCATTTATTTCACTGACAGTTAAACAGAAATGGCCCACAAATTAATGATTATGTTTCAATAAAGAGTATAGATGGAGCACAGATTAAACTATATGGACTACTGATTAGTTTCATGAGCCTAAAATAACACTTGGTATACATATTCCTACCAACCTAGACATGAGCTGGAATCTCTTTATAAGGCATAACCTGGCATTAGGAAATGTTGGAATTAAAAAAAAAACGACAACAAAACTCATTCATATTTCAAGCTTCTTCTACAGCAGCCCTTTTTAAGCATTTAGGAAGCAAACATAACAACACAAACACCACATTACAACTATTGGAGGTGATGTCTCAGAGATTGACGGACCTCATACAAGTTACATTATTCATGACTCTGGGAGCTGTGGGAATCCTGTGTTCCATAAGAGTTCTACAAATTTAATGTGATTTTTAGATTAGCAATGGATATTCTGTATATACTTGAGTTCTGACCATCAAATACAGGCATACAACAGCAGTCCCTCCATGACCCTCAATTTTGCAATGACTAGCTGTGTATGGAGCCTCTATGACTATGTGCTCCATTCCTTACTTAAAGCAATCACTCTCCTGGTTCTCACTGGTTTCTTGGCTTTTTGGCTTGCTCTTGCCTGGAACTGATTCATACCAAGCATCCTAACTAGTCCCTAACCACCATTCTGGGCAGAGACCTGCGAAGGAAGTTGGTTATGTTGGAGTCTCTTTGGAGTTCATTCTGTCACCTATCCCACAGACTTTGTGATAGGTTTCATGTACACATACCCTTGTCACCAACAAACAACAGAAACTGGATCATTAGTTAGAAACAGAAGAACTTGCCAGACTGAAATCATATGTGTAAACAGAGTTGAAAAATTTGTATTTACGCTGAGTAACTAAATGGAAAAGTTGAGTAGTGATCTGATGAAAATTTGTTTAGAAATGATAGGAAAAGAAACTGATTTTTTATTTCTTAGGATGTTAATGAGTATATTAGATACTTTTGAATCAATGTACTCAAATACCTTACAGAAAGAATTTAATGGAGAAGGATTTCTGTTGGATTACAGTTTCAGAGATTTTAATCCATCAAGTTAGGGAGAGAGGGGCAGAACAGAGTGGCTCACCTCATGGTGGCCAAGAAACAAAGAGAGAGCCATACAGGAAAGGGACAAAACAAGAAATTATTCACAGGGAAACATACCTCTGACCTACTTTTTCAAGACAGACTTCACCTTCCACAAGTATGTCACTTACCAAACTTGATTCATATTTTAAATCAATCAATTGATTAAACTGTCCCTTAAGTCAGAGCCTTCATGGTCTAATGTTTTCTAGAAACAACTTTATAAACATACAGACAGGGAATTTAAAAAATTTCGATTCAAACTAAAGACATATAGTTTTAATATAGTAATTATAAAAATCAAGTGAAAATTAAAGTAATATAACAAAGATGTATTTATTTTGAAATCAATTTGTTAAAAAGGCCCACATTACAACTGCATTCCTTTTAAAAAATGTTAAGCTCACTCATATTCACACAGACTCTTGGGAGCATGAGAAAAATACACTACTATTAAGTGTGAGGTCCTTGGACTTATTGGCACATATGACATAAATGCTTGGGTTTTAAACTCTATGATTATTCATAAAGTTTCTACAGCTTTTCAGTTGTAAATGCATATATGTATTTGGCCAGGGAGCTAGAAGACATACATTAAACTGTAGAATTAGGACGATATGCCAGAAAATTATCTTTATGATGTGGCTATATACTTTTAATAAGAATGATAAAAATTTAATAACTGGAAGGATTGGGGTGTTTATCTAAAAATATTTAATATGAAACTTCTCAGACTGAACATACCTATTATGTCTGCTAATGGCATATCCTCTTCCTCAGGCAATTCTATATACAAGCTAACACATCTAAACCTATGCTCATATATTTGTTCATTTTACATCAATTTATATTTTCTGAACTCATGGCAGACCCTCAGGACATAAAGACAGGATTTTAAAGACTTTATACTTAGTGCCTTGGAAGAACAGGTAAAAAAATCGACTAAAATATTCATATGATGAGGTAATAACATACATACAATTCTTTTCTTGATATTAGAGATTCATTGCCTTGATTGTTTAGACCCAGTTGGTTTATGGTTCTAAGCCAGGTTCCCCATAAGTGTTAACCTTATACATATATTAACTATTGAAGGTCCAATTATAGTTGGGAAAATAAGATGGGAAGACTGTATAAAAGAATGCATAAAAGATTATTAAACATTCAAAGCCTAGACACTGTTCGATATATATATATATATATATATATATATATATATATACACATATATATAATGAATTGGGAAAGATTGATGATGTTTAATGCTATCATTAAGTCCTAGAAGACATTTGATGCCAGAATGCAGATTTCCAATTGATTTTGTAGGAGAATAGTAACCACTGAAAATTTTATAGCAAGGAATGATATAATTAAATATACATTTGGTAGACAAAAGTATATCTGGCTGCATTGTAAGAGATAAAGGAAGATTAACATGAGTCACCAATAAGAAGTTTGTGAAATATTACAATGGTAACTAATGACATGGAGAAGAATAATGGATTGCATTTGTAGAAAAAATTCCATTTGGTAAACAAGTAGAAAAAGTGATTTAAAATTGAGGACTTTCAGATTTCTACTTTGGACACCTGTTAAGTAGAAGATACTACTTAGCATTATGAGATTTAAGCAAGAAAAACAAATTTTAAGGGAAATAAGATGAATTGAAATTTAAACCCACCAGTGTTAGGGAAGCCTATTTTGTGATCATTATTATGTTGATACACTGATAGTTCTGGAGCTGAGGAGAAGGATCTTTAGTGTTAGTTTGTACCACCATAAAAAGATACATAATCCACAGATGTACAATGGAGTTGTGACCCAATAAATACATCATTATTTGAAAATATCTTAAGTCAGAAGTGCATTAGACATAATGGTTTAGCACACAAAATGATATATGATGTTGTTTGTTTCCCCTACCTAACCTCCACTGATTGAAAATTGTGGCTAATGATTACTGTCATGAATGGATTAAGAATATCTTACTACATACTACTAACATGAAAAATGATTGAAATCTAAAGTTGTTTCTATTGCATGTACATTAGCACACCAGATGAAAAAATCTTAATTCTATGTATCACAGTCCAGAATGCTCTCTCACAGACTGGATGACCTACTCAAGAGAAATCTACTTCTCATATCCTAGAGTCTAGAAATGCAAGGTCCAGTTGTGTTTCTTATGAGTCTTTTCTTTCTGGTGTGCCAAGGGCTATTCTCTTGCTGGATCTAGCTATAATCTTTGCTGTGCACATATATATGCTTAGTCTGTGTTTTTCTTTGCACCTAGGTTAATAGTCAGATTGAGTCAGGGCTTACTTTAATGGCTTCATTTGATCTTAATCACCTCTTTAATTGCTCAGGGTCTAAATACAGTCCTATTTTGAACATCTGAGAGTTAGTACTTCGTATGATGGGTTTTAGGGAGCACAAAAGCCTATGACAGATTTGATTAGCATATAAAATATGACTCCCTGACCATAGATGGAATCATAATAATAATAAGTGTCATTCAAGGAAAATATAAAGGAAGGAATGTGGCAGGGAGTGAACCACTAAAATGTTACTACAGACATACAGAGAGGAGTTAAAAGAGCCATATACTTCAAGGAGGCAGATCAGTAGGAGACTTAGGAAATGATTATGTTGTAAAAGTCACAGAGATACTTCAATAAATAGTAACAGTCAACACCTTTAGTTACTGTCACTGTCATGTTTGAAATGAATCAATTGGGTATTTAACAAGGTCTGTCCTCATCAATCTAGTAGATGTGGTTTCTGGAATAGAATTTGTGATTTTGAGTAGATGAGTCGTGGGAGCGTTTATGATGCAGCTAAGTAGTGGAGCGTTTGCCTCACACGTCCAAGGTCCTGGGTTTGATCTCCAACACCAGGAAAAACAAAAACAAAACAACAACAACTTCTGAGATGAATAAAAGAAAGGGGTATCAAATCAAAAGGAAGATTCTCTGAATGAATATAGGAACCCAGTATGATGAATGGACCATCGGAAAGAAATATAATGGGTACTCAATGAAGTGAGGTTACTGAGAGCCTAGAAGAGTTGCAAACCAGAGGCCACTGGATTAGCAGTAAAGCAGATCTGGGATTGTTCTTTGAAGATTTGAGGACTAAAAGTGAGTTTAGATACACATGGATCGGCTGATGAGAAGGGGCAGCAGTTGAAGAGTTTCAGTAAACAGAGTTTGGGCTGGGCAATGAAAAAAAAATCAATTACATCATCCTTTCTTCACTGTAGATTTTCCCTCTCTTCATATATAGTGACAAGAGAAGAAGCCATGCTGGAATGGTCTAGGAGGAAGCTGAGTTGTAAGTGAGCTAGGTCTTTAAAGAGTAGGAAATTCTAGTAAGACAGCAGTGGAAAGGGTACACTATTGAGTATAAACTGAGGCATAAACATGAAGATTTGGAGAAAATAATAATTTTAGGTTAAGGTGTGAGATGCAAGGCACTAGAGTCAGCAAGGAATTCAGCAAGGATGGGAATGGTGTAACTAGAAGAAAAGTATTTATGTGGAAAATAGATACATTGAAGATGACAAGGGATACATTTTAAATGATAATTTCAAATTTAGGTACATCATAGCTGGTGTCAGAGAAGCTGAAGACATTGAGATCCAGAAAGTCAACAATTTTTAAATATTGAATGGGACTGAGTTATAGATGCTATAATCATCTGGAATAATGGCAAGACTTGGTTTATAGAAGTTTCCTTTGTGTGAATCCATGGTAAAGAGAGGAGACTTGAGATAGAGACTTGGTAGAAGTTCAATTTGCAACTTACTGTTACTAGACAATACACACCCTGGTGTCTTACATTTTCCATTTACCAATTACATAGGAAATGCTGAACCAACTGCTTTGGGAAGGACTTAATATCTGTTTTACAGTGAGTTGGCTTGCTTCTTTAATACAAGAGTAATTATTGATCTGCTCTATGCCTGATCTCTATTAGTTCAGCTTGAGCAACCATAGGGAATTTCGTGTCCAACATACTTGGCTAACAAATTCAAAAGGAAACTATCCCTATCTCGTGAATTATGAGCACATTTATAGTCACAAACATATAAGAAAGTAGTAATGAAGAAATTCATGTAGTTGGAGGATGGATGAAAGTTTAAGTAAATATAATTTTAGGGTAGCTTATAGGTGGGCAGTGACCAAACCAATGTGATACACTCATTCCTTTTAGAAAACAAGACCATAAGGAAGTTGAAGGGAATCTGGGCATAGTTTTGCAGCACATTTCTGATTTTATTCAGTGAAAAACTCAGACTCTTGGGGAGGCTGGTAGTAGATTTCTAACAGTGATTTACTTGGCAATAAACCCCTGAATCTATGACAAGCTAAAAAACATATGTCCATCATATTTGGAAAGTGGGCAATGTACATTTAATATTATCCAAAGACTGATAAATAAAACTTCTTTTAATTGGCAGAAAATATGAATGATAAAGATTAGCACATACCTCACATTCTTTAACTTTCTGGAATGAATTAAAATACTAAGTTCAAGAAACTATATGATAATGAAAATGACAGATTAGTCTCGATGAAAGAATAAATTGGGGAAAATTTTAAGTCAAAATGCAATTTTTTTAGTAACTGCAAGTTCAAGAGGACTATGGTCCTATCTATCTTTGTGGGCAATGGAATTATCTTTTAGAGAAAGTTCTACTAGAAGTGGATACAGCATTTTCCCTTGTCTTTTATTATTGTAGCTAATAGTAGCTATATGTTAGTGCATGTGAGTCCAATGCTGAAAAATGTACCAGATTGTAGCCATGGCAAAGCATGACTCAGAGGAAATTTGCCTGTATTAAGATCTGAGCATTTCCACCCAGGCTCTTATCATTGCCACAGACTTTACAACTCATGCAAGCCAGCGAGATAACTTTGCCTCTGGCAGTTGCTATTTCTATATTTTCCACTTCCAGAAGCTCTGAGTGAAGAAAAGTCATTAAACTTTCTTCTTCTTTTCAACTTGGAGACAACAGTAGTAGATAGACTTCCAGTGAGGTATCTCTATTTTCTTTTGTATGCCCGCTAATGTATCTAAATTCCCTTGGTCATCATATTTTAGTTGTTAAAATTATAAGATGGTTTAAATTTCAACATTACTAGGGTCCTTTAGAAGCTGAGTAAATGCATATATAAATATATACATATATTTGTGTGATAATTGGGTAGCCATGAGAAGGATATTTATGAAACTCAAGTATTTATTTGTATGCCACATGGAATTCGCCTTTGAATAATGCATTGTGGTTTACTCTTTAGTTTTAAAAATGTAGGATGATGAGGCTAAATCAACATACTTCGCTTCTCCTTTAGGAAAAATGAAAGCTTGGATGTTGTTTAGTACATTCTATTTTCTTTTTTTCCCAAATTTTTGTTATCAAACTGATGTACAGAGAGGTTACAGTTTCATATGTTAGGCATTGGATACATTTCTTGTACTGTTTGTTATCTCATCCCTCATACCCCCCTCCCTCCTCCCCCTATCCCTTTCCCCCCATGAGGTGTTCAGTTCACTTACACCAGTTTTGCAAGTATTGCTTTAGTACATCCTATTTTCTTGGTTCTGCTTAGCTCCATTTTGCATGTCTTAAATATTTTACAATTATTTCTTTTAAGAAATGAAAGCTTTACCAATCCATTTA
Organism: Perognathus longimembris pacificus; assembly: GCF_023159225.1. NCBI lineage: Eukaryota > Metazoa > Chordata > Mammalia > Rodentia > Heteromyidae > Perognathus > Perognathus longimembris. Next base: position 129,514,549 of record NC_063162.1, on the reverse strand, counting down.
TATACCGAAGTAGAAATAATAGACTGAAGTTCTACCTTGAGAACAGCTTTTGTTGAAACAGGGTCAGCTGTAAAACACTTTTAAAAGGAACTGATCAAATTTTGCAGCTGACTCAAGATAACAAAGAAAAAATGCCAATGAAGTGAGAGATAAAAATGAAATGATTTGGTAGCTCTATCATCATAAATATCAATGCGCACTGTAATTTTAATGGTGCTGAAATTGGCACTAGGGTATTATTGATCTTCTGTATCACCTAATGGTTTCCTACAAATATCTCTCACAAAAATGCATTATATGTCTCCTTAATAATCTTTTCTTGAGTCGTATACCATCAAATCCTGCAGGGTCCTATTCAATCTGCAGTAAGTTAAAGTCATTAAACACATTTCTATTAAAATTTTATTAGACTTGAATTAATATCTTCAAACTGATACAATGTAATTTTACAACTTAACCAACTACCTTGATTGTCTTATGATAGGAACAATTTTTTAAAATAAAAAAAATTCTGAATAGGCTATTGGAATTTATGGGAATTTTATCTTCAGCATTTTTAATCTAGGGATAATTATTTTAAATGCCTGTTGTTACAATGACTTTCATTTTCCAGGGAGTCCTTACTTTCACCCCAGATATTTTCACTTACTTGGGCAAAGAAAGTAACTCTCATCTTATGACCTATGTGGGATGTGTATTAATTTTGTTCAATTCCCAGCTGCTTTACATCTTGACACAGAAGAATTACAACACCACACAGTGTGAGAAGGATAGAAGATAGAGGATAATTACTGAACTTTATGTTACTATTGATGTGTGAAATTTCTCAGGGAAGAAAATCTATTCATTTTAATAATATAAGCACGCCAGTTAAAGGCATAACCTTGTTCCATGAAAAATTTATTCTTAACCGATTTTTCCCCCTCTCCTAAGCCATTACTGGAGAGTGCTCCAATGAGTTTTGATTTTATTTTGGGGTTACAGGGTGCACATATTTTAATGTATGTATGGTTATCCTGGTTCCAAAGGAATAGCAATAAATATCTAGTTAATGTGATGTTGAATGTTCTCTTTTTGCTTCTATTTCAGGCTGTTAAGTCTACAATAAATTGATTTTTGTTATTATAAGTCATCTTACCTCCTGATGTCTGAGAAGATTTGTACTTTTTGTTAGAAAAAGAGGTTGGTATTGGAGGCTAGTGACATGCCAGGCTGTGCTGCCTTTCCACTTTTATCTCCATTTTCTTCCTTTGAAAAATTTAAATAGGGTGTCACGTTTAGGCATATTCATGACTTTTGTGTAAAGACAGAAACTGGATTACTAGGTAAAGGTTAGCTTCATTTGTTTGAAATATTGTAATATTTTCACGTAAGAAGAGAATGGAGAGATTTCTCATGTTCTCCAGTATGTTTCAAGATCAGCGTTAGAGACTAAAATGTAAGGCTGAAAGCTCATTGCTCTCAGCCATTGTAGTGCTTTTTTATATTCTTAGAATTTAGAGTAATCCATTGGATTCAGCAGGCTCCCTCCTAGGGATTTTATTTTCTTTTGGGTGTACTTTGGTTAAACTCGGGCATCATGCTTACTCGGTAGGTGCTCCATTACTTGAGTCATGTCTCAATCCCCCATCCCTTTATTGCTTTAGTTATCTTTCAGGTAAGGTCTTGCATTTTTGCCTGGGACTGGCAAAAACTCAGACTGAGATTTTCCTACCTATGGTATACCGCATGGTTGGTATTACAGGTATAGACTACCTCAGACTCAAATCTTCCCGATCTCTGCCTCTTGAGTAGCTAGGATTACAGGTGTAAGGCACTAGTCCCAGCCATGCTTTAATATGCATGCAATATGAAGTTGATATTGTTCTTTCTCATTACCATAAGGAATTAGAGAACAAGAGAAAGCAATAATCCAAGCGTAGACCATGAATGACTGAAAACATTCTTAGGACCTTTTGAAGTTGTCTACAAAATGCTAAACATGTGCACTTTGCAGAGTCTCTCAGTCTCTCTCTCTCTCTCTCTCTCTCTCCACCCCCCTCTCTCCCCCCCCCCCACTCTCACTCTCCCTCTCTCTCTCTGGAACAAATTAGATAATTGAGACTTACTGAATTACTTCGGCTGTAAATTTTCTTTACTCTCAGTTTCCCAACTATTGAAAGTTTTGGTTTACTTTATTCATTTGATTTGTTTTTCCTGTGAATTACTTAGAGAAGAATATTGGAAGGTCAAGTTAAGATTAGCACACTGAAGCCAGGTCTGGTGGCTCCTGAGAAGGCTGGGATTGGGAGGGTTGCTGTTCAAGGTCACCCTGGGCAGAAAAGCCTGGGAAATTCCTTCTCCCCAGAGCACTGGGTGTAGTGTCTCATGGATTTACCCTGCTGCAGTGGGAAGCCACAGATTAGCACATCACTGTCTGTGTATACATGTGGGCAGGCAGTGAGGCTCTATCTCAGAAATATCCAGTGCAAAAGCAAAGTAGGACTGTAGGTGTGGCTCAGCAAAGGACCCAACAAACAGGTGGCTGTAAGCTTAAGCAATGAAACAAGACTAAAGAAGGGCAGATTGAAACCTGTCTGCTTTCTGATGGAATTGGTTAGGCTACAGGTGTGAAGGGTGTTCGTGCACAACATTATGAATGTCTCAAAATCATAATGAGAATATTCTCAGTTGTATGAATGTTGATTTGTACATTCTTTAAAAAATAACTGTATTTTTTTTTACATTAACCCTTTCAGAAATTAGCTTAGCACTGGAAACATTGTAGATATTCAAAGCTGAACCCACTAAGGTGGGTTCATTTTTTCTTCTGCCTCATAATGTCCTTTCTGTTTATTCTTGATTTTTAACATCAGAAATCAAATTGTTCTTCAGATTTGAATCATTCTTCATATGATGTATTTATAATAATGCTTAATTTGCCATATTGAGGCAAAACAAGAATATGTCATGATTGCTTGGATGAGAATGATATACCCTTATATAAATAATTATTTAACCTGATTGACTTTGAAAAAATAAGTTCCTTTAGTTTTCCTAACAGCATTAACACAATAGTAATTTCCTTAATAATTTTGTCTTCACCCCTATTATTATTTTCTGGTTGGTTAAAAATTTTATTTGCCTAATCAAGAACTTAATATTTGGTATATGAAGCTATTTGCAAAAATATGGGCCACATTTGAAATATTATCTGTAATTACTAATGAAACAACTACATTTATACTTGATTGGATGTTTTTGGATGATTTCCCCATTTGTTATTTGAATAATTGTGCTTGTAATAAGCAGACATAACCACAGAAAGATCCAATCTAGTTTGATCATTGTAGAACTATTTGGAGAAAAAGACATGGGTTCTGTGAGTCAATTATCGTAAAGAGAATGGAAAGTAAATGACTCCAGCAATTTCTTTTAGATTAGTAAAAGCAGCACAGAAAGCCTCCCAATTCCCTTTCTTCCTCCTTAACTAATTTTATGTTGGTTTTATTGTCGGCAAATCCACAGGCATACACAACACCTTTCCTTCCTACCCTGAAGGAATAAAAGCTGTTGAAAATACTTGGAAGTACATAAAGGACTGTAATCTGATTTTTTTTTTTTTTGCATTGAACAGGCAGGCAACTGAGTAATAATAAAGCCAGCTAATGAGAAATTAACTTGACTTGAGGAACTGAAAATTACATGGCTGTATCCAGTAAAAGTGGTATGTGTAAGATGAATTAAGCCTGGATATTGCTTAGAAGAGGTAATAAATACATCACATTCAACTTTATTCCTTGATGTATTTTGGAATATAGGATTACAGAAGACATAGTTGTCAACTCATCAAGCAACCGGCTCATAAACAAGAACCAGATGATTTTTGCAGTTACCCCACAGTTTATTTTGTTATGCTGACAAGCAAAGGAATTGTCTTCCAGTCTTATTCTATCATCTCCTTTGCACTGTAAACTAAGCAGCAAGAAGTAACCAGCATGCCACAGCCTTACTAAACAAACTCAACTTCTCTGGAAAGATTATCAATAGTATAAGTCCCAAAGATTTACAATTTCTTTATCTAAACCAATGTTACAGATCTTATAAAAAAGTATAAACTGGAAAAAATGGTTACTAAATATGATATTAGATACATCTGAAAATAAAGATTGGTACTAAAGTCCAAGTGGTAAAGCACTTGCCTAGCAAGCTCAAAACACTGGATTCAATCTCTAGTACTCAAAAAAGTCAGGGAATATGTCTTCTATCTTACATTTCATAGGATGTGGTCTGGAATTTTAAGATGTTCACTTGGTAAATACTTGCCTACTCTTTGTTTTTGCACATTATAGCACCATTTTCCTGTCTCCAAAAATCTCTCCTATAGATTCCTCTGGCTTAGAATAATTAGTGAATCATTTACGTCATGACCCAGGCATTTGGAAAGCAAGAGATTAAACATAGAATTTAAACTTTAAGACTGGAAGAAAACCAAAAATTTATGAATTCTGTTTTCTTGCCAACATAACTGTCCTTGGCAAATGTCCTTTTAATTGTACTTGTGTTTGGAAATCTATCCTACTACCTTAAAATATGAACAGCTGTATTCTTGACTATTGCTAATTAGGTGATTATTGTCACATATTATCCTTTAAGTGTTGATAATAAAAATGCACTTCTTTTGGTTTATAACTTCTATTTATCTTCCCTTCCCTTCCCTTCCCTTCCCTTCCCTTCCCTTCCCTTCCCTTCTTCCCTTCCCTTCCCTTCCCTTCCCTTCCCTTCCCTTCCCTTCCCTTCCCTTCCCTTCCCTTCCCTTCCCTTCCCTTCCCTTCCTTCTTCTTTCTTTCTTTCTTTCTTTCTTTCTTTCTTTCTTTCTTTCTTTCTTTCTTTCTTTCTTTCTTTCTTTCTTTCTTTCTTTCTTTCTTTCTTTTCCTTTCCTGGTATTAAATAACTCATGATAAGTTTACTATGAGCATAGCAGTAAATTGCATTCAAAATATAAATATACAAACTTTGGTCACTTTCATGAAGATTTAAGGCATATGTATTACAACTGCAATTAAATATTTTGCTGGTTTAAAAGTATTTTGTTCAGGAAAGGAAAATAAGATATGTGCCAAGTAAGTAAAGTTAGTAGTTAAAAAAATGGAAATCATGCTGAAACCACCCACACCAAAAGAACTAAAACATTGACACAGCAGTAGAAATTGCTTAATGATAACCACTTAGGGCCCCAAAGTCTGTGACATGCTTGCACATAAGGGTGCTGATACAAAGAGGATTGGTATTGGAAGGAAGGCCACAATAGTTTATTAAATATAAGGAAAACATTAACTCACAACTTCTGATTTTTTTTGCATGCAAATTTTCTATTACTGTTTTTGGATTTATATACAATGGGAAGGACACTAATTGTGCATAAAAACCTGGGAAGAAGGTTTACCCCAAGATGAAACACGGTAAAATGTGTTTCACTACCAACCCCTTTACAGCACAGTAACCTGGAATTTAGCTATGAGAAACACATATCATGTTACAGAAACACCAGGTCCTGTAACTCTATAGATAGAGGATGTTTGTATAGAATCAATATTAGAAGTAGAGTTGATTCTATCTTTACTTTCTAGATTTAATTCTCTTTCTGTGGTTCTTTTGTTTTGGTGCATGACACACATTTTATTTTGCTAATAATTAGAAGTAGGGAAGGTGAAGTGAATTTGAAGTATAATTCATCTTTATTTAAGACAATAATCACAAGAAAAACCAAAATGTAAACTCAGTTTTATTCCCCTGACATATAAATAACACATAAATATTTTTTCTTTAGAAACTATAGCTATTAGAGGGCAAATAAGTAAAAACATCCACTGTGAAGAATTGTGTCATAGACAGTGAAAAGTAATCATAGCATTTTAGTGATACTTGGAAGGATATCTTTGCAAGCAGAGATAGCTTAGTTGTCCAGAATTTTCTTATTTTAAAATAAGATGATAACATAATAGATAAGATCATGATATAACATAAGACTATGATGACTTATTTACCAGATTAAAAGCAACAGTATTCTAAATGCTTAGGGGAATATAGTTGAAGATTCAAATGCTTAATTAATTATATTAAAAAATGTAATATCTACTATCTTCTCTATACAACCATAGTAACAGAAGGATGTATACTGTAGGGGAGGTAAAGCTTTCTTCTACTCTCAGAGGTTTTCAGTTGGTCTCAAGAATTAACACTGATACAGACGAACAAGAGCAAAGCGTATAACCATATTTAATGTAAGTTTTATATGAAATAGGAACTCTCATAAGGAAATGAAGATGCAAAAATGTGGTAAACAGTATTGGATAAGAAAAGGCTACTGTGCAAATATAATTAAACTATTTTATCAGGGTTGTTTTTGTAGAAATCTATTGGTCTCTATAATCCACCCTGTTGATAAGAATGTTATTTGTTTCTTATATCAGGAAAACACTGGTTTTATTGCCTGCTTTCCAGAAAAAAAAAAAGAGGAGCACCATGATCACTTTTTCTACTTGGTGTTGTTTTAAGTTCATTGGTTCAAAATAATCTTTATACCAAGGAGGCAGAGCCATTTGTCAAAATTCTGTAGGCAGTGTCCTAGCAATAGGCAAAAATGTAAAGTCTAGGGCTGGGGATATAGCCTAGTGGCAAGAGTGCCTGCCTCGGATACACGAGGCCCTAGGTTCGATTCCCCAGCACCACATACACAGAAAACGGCCAGAAGCGGCGCTGTGGCTCAAGTGGCAGAGTGCTAGCCTTGAGCGGGAAGAAGCCAGGGACAGTGCTTAGGCCCTGAGTCCAAGGCCCAGGACTGGCTAAAAAAAAAAAAAAAAAAAAAAAAAAGTAAAGTCTAGTTACAGTTTATATGGTCCCTGGCAGATCTTTCCTCATATTATTTAATTTTCATACGTATCTGTTTATGTGGATGTGCCATTAATGAGAGTAAATTGAGTTTGGGATTATCTCACAGTCTTGCTCCCCTTTTCTGTTTTGATTGGTGTGCATTTATTCTTCTATTAGGAGCCCATGCCCCTAGCATGACTAGGAACAGTACTTTAGTACATATGTTTTTAAATAAATACTATAAAAGTTCTTTTTGCAAAGTATTTGAGGAATAGAGGCTTTTGTTTCAATCTCTAGGAAAAATGCAATGCTGCATTTGTGGAATTAGGAGACTCCACTTTATGCTGAAGTATTCCCCCTCCTCGCCCCCCCCACCCCCGCCAATATTTAGTTAGGTAGTTCATGCCCTATATTTATAAACTATATTGAGGTCACAAAAATACTCCTCTTAAGTGTCATATGAGGTACTTTCTAATAGAAGATAACTTTTTAAGCATTGATATTTAAGGTTGTTCTTCTTATTTTCTATTGAATGGTTCCTTTTTAAATGCTGAAGGCAAAAGCTATACAATAGGAATGCATTTTTCAAAAATAAATCATTAAATCAAGTCCATGTGCATTGTATCCCTTGATTAAAACTATAGAGCATATCAAAACATATTCTTCTTGAGACTTTCTAATGATTTCCTACTAATGCCATTGATATTACGGTAGACAAGCAAGCTTAATTCATGAAATGATCTGTGCTTGCCCATTTGCATATAATGGGCTTTCAAGGCTATCTGGGCAACCCTGTCCTAATCAATAATAATGGCACTGTTTATGTTTTTATAGCAAATTAAGGCTAAACAAACTTAGCATAAAAGTTATTTCTATTGAAATCTAACCAACTGGAAAGAAATAGGAGGTCATGATATAGGAAAATAAATGGTCCATTCTTAATTGCAGATTCCTTTTCACATTTCCTTTTGTTTCATTTAGATAAAAGTTTAAGTTAAGAACGTTCTTTGCATGATTCTTGTTTTTCTCTTTTGAAAACTAAAAATGAAAGGATGCATGCATCAGATGACTACAGTGGTTCACTGTTTTCATTTGCAAGAATAACTAGAACTGATGATGAGTTGAAACTTGCTTCTCTCTTGGACATTAGTTACCCTGCTTAAAAACAAAACAGTAGGTTCTGGGTAATAAATTTAAAAGTAGGAGTATATCATGCCCATGTACCTATACCAAGTTATTTTGTTCCCTGTATATTTTATTGACATCAAACCTATAGAATCTCTAAGGAAAATAACTCTTCTTACTCGCCTCAGAAACAATTAGGAAGTCCAAAAGTATATTTAGTTCTTATATTTGCCTTGTAGACATTTACTATTCAAATGATTCATCAGATTGACATACAAAGAGGACAGTGTGAGTTTACTTAGTATTTTTTCCTCATGGTATGCAATCAACACTATAACCTAACATTTTAATCAAAGAAAACTTCCCCAATTGCAATGTAAATGTATGAGGCAACCATGCATTTGCCAGTCATTTTCTTCTACTGTACAGCCAGAATCTTAATATGTGACAATTCCACACACACAAATACTTCTTCCCAGGTGGTGCTTTTGATAGAGTCCTGTTTGTTGGATTAAGGTCTTTGATTGGGGAGCATGTGATTGTCATCTGTGACAGCATTTGTGACTCAGAGTCATGTTTAATAAAGTATTTGGAAGAAGGAAATCTCATCATAACTCTAAGGGCCATATAGAATCCCAGACCCATTTATCGGAGCTACTCAGCCCAAAGACTTGCCATGTATAGATTTATGAAAAAATGGAGACATGAAAAGGACATAGAAAATGTGAAGTCTCTCAAATTTGAATGATGTCTTCTCTATTCCCATTTTCTCCACCGTTGAACTACTCCTTTTTCCTTTATTTTATTCTTCACTCCTGAATTACAGATCTCTGAGATATTTCCTATTACTGAAAGCTTCAACTCTAGGAGAATTGCACATTTAGTCATAGACTGAGATTTTTTACACAAAGCATTAGGACGTTTTCAAGCCCAGGATGCATATACTTAGCTCGTTTTTTTGGTGATTAAGTTTGAAAGTTTTCTCCTCTTTGTATTTTTCAATTATCCATGCAGTCTTGCTTGGTAGATCCTGTCCCATGATGTCTTGATATGTGCCTTGTAGCTTTTGAATGAATGTGTAAACATGTAAGGAACATCTTTCAAACTTAAAGGTACTAGTGATTTGTAACAGTACTTTAGTGCAAGGCAGCAAGATGGTTATATTAATTATTAAGGTTAGAAATGATCAGTGAAATACTAGAACTTAGCAGTTTAGGGCTGGGGCCTAATGGTGATAACTAGGTGGTAATAAAAATGGGAATTTTGTTGGTTTTGAGGCTTGAACTCAGGGACTGGGTGTTGTTTTCGAGCTTTTTTTCCTCAAGGTTAGGGCTTTTCCCCATGAGGCCACAGCATCATTTCCATGGATTGGTTAATTGCAGATAAAAATATCATGGGGACCTTTTCTGCCTGGGCTGGACTCAAACCACAATCCTCAGATCTCAGGCTCCTGAGTAACTAGGATTACAGGTGTGAGCTATTAGTGCCCAGCTGTTATTTGTTTCAAGGCCTGAAGTGAGAATGTAGTGTGTGATGGAACTGCTGATGTAAATGATGACTTTATTTTCCTGTATTTTCATGTATATTATGGAAAACAGTTGTGGTGGAAGCTAAAGCCCTCAAACTGAGTCAAAACAGGTCAACCTAACTTTAGCAAAAAGCTTGATTACTTAAAATAATTCTCATTTCAACTGTGTACATGAATTGCTAAACATTCAATCCTAAAACTGTAGATATTTTAGGCATTGTATTTGCTGGATTAAATTTCTTTCAGTAAAACAATTGAGCATACATCTATGATTATATCTCGTGGTTTCTTCTGTATGGTTGTCTGCACCAAATCCTCTACAATAGGAATTTCTCTGGATATTGGAGACATGATAGGAACAAGACAGGCTCACTTGCTCACCATTTTGGAGCTTATGGTTGTCACTTCTGACAGCTCTTCCTCTTGGAAAATTGTTACCTCTTGTTTGAAATTTCAAGAATCTACGTTGAGTTTGGTTCACGAGAGTGCTATTAACTATATTGATTAAATGCTATTGGAAAAGTTGGTCAGGTATATTAATCAGAATCCAGACCAGTTGATTTCTCTCAGTTTCATAGCAAGCTGAAATTATAACCCCAGAAAAGTCCTTCTGAATGTGTTTCATTGTTCTAGAACAACCCCAGGTAATATAAGCGTGCACAACTCTATAGCCTACTGAAAACCAGCCAAAAGGCAAAATCACATGCCTAACTGATATAAATTAAGTGGAAAATGTCCACCAGCTACACCCAAAATAAGAGCTCAAATGATTAGGAGAAAATTTCTTCATCAGTGCCTGTTTTCTCACCTATGAGGAACAAAGACCACCTGCCTGTAACAGAGACTCAAATCATTCTTTACTATTCGGACTGAGTTTTACAAAACAGCTCCTGTGTATTCGAGATGAATAATCATCCCAAACATAGCAGTGAGAATGCCAGAAATTGAGTATCATCTGTATGCATTTCAGATCCAGTAACAACGTCTCTCTGCTCCATGGCTACAACAACATGAAAATCTCCTCCCTTCCGTCCTCCCATCCCCCCACCCCCCATCACAGCCAAAAAAAACCAAAAAAAAAAACAAACCCACAACCCTGAATGATTTCTTTATTTTTTCCCCCTCTGAGTGAGCTCTGGTAGAAAGCTATTTCCTTCTGCTGTTTTGGCAGAAAGAAGTTTTCTTGGGATGTGAGCTTGCCGCATTTGCATGTGTGGCCCAGAGGCCTCCTCCAGTCTCAGCTGGATAGGTTCCTTGGATAGGAAGTTGCTAACATATCACCTTTTATGATGAAGCCGCCAGGCTGTTGCTTCCCTTTATCTGCCTCCTAGTTGTTCTGCACGAGGGCTCCCTAGGGTGAAGGGAGAGATAAATGAGGTGCTGAGAGGAATAATAATTCTGTGCAAGGTGAAGGGATAAAGGAAAAGTGAGACACATCCCTACTTGGCCACAGGATAAGTCATATTAATTAGCCCTTGTATGACACAAGTCTACAAGTGGAAATGAAATTGATGAAAAGAGAGCCATAAAACAGATACACCTCGCAGATAAATATCACTCGAATGCTACACTTCACAGCTTTCCCACATTGTATAAAAATTACTTCATTTTCACGACCTTATTAAAATACATTATAGAGATATACTTGGATGTGAATGCTAAATACTTAAACTCTGTATGCGCTGTGTATTTAAAAATATAATGAAAGATCTATTTCTGCCATTTCGGGTTTAGACATTTGCTTTACAGTGACAGATTATGAAAGGAAATAGTCTTCCATGGATCATTTGGTAAAATGCCCATGAGTTGTGGAGACTGAGGTAACATAAAGAAGTAGTATTTTATTTAATCTAAAAAGCAGGAGTACCCACTTGCCTCCCCCCTCTCTCTGTATATATATGCATATATAAGTATGTATACATATACATATATATGCATATATATACATACATATATACACACACATAAGGAGAGACAGACTATATGCATTTCTTTGTGTTCAGTGTCACAATTTGTTTAGCTTAGGATATATTGTAAAATATCTTATTTATAAATATACAGCAGTTAAAGGCCAAAAAAGCCTGCATAGTTTTGAAAATGGATATATGATAGAATCAAATTCATTTTAGTACTAAATGCAAAGCTATAGCTAGCTAATCTATAAGTGGATAGTCAATTGCATGTTAAAAATGTCCACAGTTGGTTAAAATCTTTCTACAGCAGCATGGACTGACTGAATACAATTTTAAAAATATTTTATTGTTATGATAATAGTGATGTACAGAGAATTATAGTTACATAAATCAGGTAAAGAATACATTGCTTCTTGGGCAATGTCAGCCCTTCCTTTATTGTCTCCCAGTTTTTCCCTCCTATACCACCCATTTTCATTTTCAACATAGTGTTCAGTGAGTACCATTGCTGCATTTATTCGCCCTTGGTCCCTCTATAAACAAATTGAACAAAAAGGAAAGAAAACAAAAAACCACAAAAAAGAAAAGAAGAAACTCTTGTTTCCATTTCCTGGAGTTCATTTCAATAAATATTGCTTTGTATGATCAGATGCACATAAGCCTGTGCTTTTCTGAACACAAATTTAAACAAATGAAAACATAGGAAATTTTATAGTTGGAATATATTCAATCCAGATATAGCTTTTGTTCTTTCATTTTGCTTTATAGGATTAGAATGATTAGCTATATAAATATAAATGGATAATCTAAATTTTGACCAAAGGCAAGTAATAGTACTTGTGTTTTAGAGTATTTACAAATACAATATAGATAAGTGCAGAAATTAAATAGACAAACTTCTTACCTTATATGTTTCTAATGAAACCTCCATTAGAATTTATGAATGGTATGCATGTATGTATGCATGAATACATTATATTAAGCAATTTATATTCTTGGGTTTTTTTTTTTTTTTTTGGTTGTTGTTGTTGGTCATGGGGCTTGAACTCTGGCCCTGGGCACAGTCCCTGAGCTCTTCAGCACAAGGCTAGTAAGTGTTCTACTACACTGAAACATAGCGCCACTTCCAACAATTTTTATATTCTTAAACATACAATTTATGTATGCAGGTCAATAATTTTACTTCGGTTGTCAATTTACTTTGTAATTTTTATTTAACATTATTTTAACTGATACATAAAATCACAAACATTATATATAATAATGGGATATCATTTGAGTTTATTATACTATTAGTGTTTAAATTCAGAGGTTTTATTTGCTAGACTAGTGCTACCTACAGTTTCAGGCATTTCGCCATCCCTTTTTGCTTTTAGGTTACTTGTTAAATAGGGTCCTGTGTGATGGGGTCTTACTAAGTGTTGCCCAGGCTGATTTTAAACCTGGATCCTGGTTTTCAACCAGGATTTCCTTGATCTATCTTCAACATATCTTAGGTTACAGGCATAAGCCACTGTTTCTGGCCACTAGGTGATGTTTTGACACATGCATTCATAATGTAATCAGGCTTAACCTATGTCCTTGAACATTTATTACACCTTTATGGCTAAAACATTAAAATGGTTTTCCTGTGTTTGTGTGTGTGTTGGAGAATATATAATTGCTACTTATAGTTTCCCTACACTGAAGAATCTTAGTACAATTAGTCCTTTCCCACCCCTTTTTCTCTCTATGGTCTTCCCTAACCTCTTACAGTCTTTTACAACCCATCATTCTACTCTCAAATACTATGAATGGTTTTAGGTTCCACATATGAAGGATACCATGAAGTACTTGCCTTCCAGTCTTGTTTAATTTATATGTAATAACATTTGGGTGTGCTCATGCTATTGTAAATGACAATTTCAGGCTTTTTAATGACTAATTGGTGTGTGTGTGTGTGTGTGTGTGTGTGTGTGTGTATCAATCTAAATGATAATTTAGATTGTTTCTGTTCTTGGCTTTTGTGAACAGTGTCACAATGAACGTTGGAAAGGAGATATGTTCTCAACATATTGATTTCACTTCATTTGCCTTTAAACCCTGGAGTGGGATTGCTAGATAATATGATAGTTCCACTTTTAATTTTGGAGAAACATCCATACTGTTTTCCATAATGGCTCACATTTTTATCAAGAGTGTGAAAGGGTTTCATTTTCTGTACATCCTCAGTAGCACTGTTTAGCTCTAGTCATTTAGATGATAGCCATCCAGGTGATTATTGTTGTAGTTTTGATTTGCAGGTTTCTGATAATTAGTGAAGGTGCATATTTTGACACATTCTTGTTGGTCCTTTGTATATTTCTTTAGATAGTTTCCTGTATAGATTTATTGCTATTCTTATAGATAGGGTTGTATTTTTGATATTCATCTCATTGGTTTTTAAAGGAATTTTCACAAATGTCTGAAAATGGTAGCAGATTATGAACAATCTTGGGTCAACTTTTGAACTGGTTTTGCTTGTGTTTTCCTAGCAATAACTGAGCACAAAGGTTTCCCTGAAAGTGCAGTGTTCCTTTAAGACATTCATCTATGCTATTAATATAGTCCCCTAAAGTATACTATATGAACAAGTTATCAACAAACTAGAGTTATAATTCTTCAAGATATGCCTATTTCAGCATTGTTTATCTTGTGTGATGAAGTAGTAATCACTACAGAATAATAATTACCATTTTTTTTTCTAAAGGAATAATTAGGAATGCCACTCTGTGTAAGTAATGTACTGTAAATTACTGCAGGCATCTTGAGGATTCTAAAGCTCACATATTCTTATTTTCAAAAGTTTTTTCTTTGATTACCATGCCTCATTTATGCCATCAAATATTCATTCTCTATCTCTCTCTCCCTCCCTCTCTTTATATATCTATATCTTTATCTACATCTATATCTATATCTGTCTATCTACTATCTGTATCTACATATCATGCTTTTTATTGTAAAGGTGGTGTACAGAGGGGTTATAGTTACATAAATAAGAAAATGAGTAGAATTCTTATGGAACAGCATTACTCCTGCCCTTGTTTTCTCCCTCTTCCCCTTCCTGGACTCCTCTCCCCCCCAAGTTGTAGAGTTCATTTCTAACTTGGTGTCTTGTGAGTATCACTGTTGAATAAATACACCCATTGTCCTTTGTCTCACCATTTCTCTAATTCCCTTTCCCTTGCCCAAATCAGATAAACCTGTATACAGGACAAAAGGTACCAAAATCAAAAACAGTGACAACAGGAGGTAAACCAAATAGGAGGAAGATGAAAGAAAAAATAAATAACTGCGTACAATACTCTAAAACAAAACAAAAACAAAAAAGCCTCAAACACATCTTGTTTCTATATCTTTTTTTTTTTTTTTTTTTGCCAGTCCTGGGGTTTTGACTCAGGGCCAGAGCACTGTCCCTGGCTTCTTTATGGTCAAGGCTAGCACTCTGCCACTTGAGCCACAGTGCCACTTCTGGCTGTTTTCTATATACGTGGTGCTGGGGAATCGAACCCAGGGCTTCATGTAAACGAGGTGAGCACTCTTGCCACTAGGCTATATTCCCAGCCTTTGTTTCTATATCTTGTAGTTAATTTTAATTAGCATCATTTTATAAGGTCATATGTTTTTTGAAACATATTATAATATTATTTACATTAAGGTAATTGCAGTTTACTCAGTGAGGGAGAAAACAATGTAAAGAATTAAAATAACTATCCATGGAGAAAATTTCTAACTTTTCTCTACAAATATATGAAAATGGATTAATACATGCCAGCATTGTGAATTCACAGGATAATCTTTACTTCAAACATTATTACAATATAGTTTAGGGAAAAATCTGTTTTAGGTATTTTATTAATTCATTTGAAGCAATTTTGCATTAAGCTTGCAATATTATATCTATAATATCATGTTCAACAAACAAGTATATATGCTTATAAGTGAATAGTTGTATTTCTTCTTTGTCAATAGTACAGTGACCACTTCTTGTGTATTCTTTTAGGGGTGATTTATTCACATTCAAGACAGTGAACACCTGTATAAATATCTATAGCCATAGCTTCAATTCTGGGTTTCCCCTTCGGCTTTCCAGCACCCTTGACCATCCCATAAATGATTCACTGACTATTCTAAGTCAGAAATATCTGTAGGAGGGATCTTTGGAGGTAGAGAAATGATACTATGATGTGCAAAAGCAAAGACTGGACAAGTATTTGCCAACTTAATATCTTAGAATCCCAGATCACATCGTATGAAGCATAAAATATAACACAATTGTCACAGATTATTTTTATTAGTACTAGCGATTGAACCCAGTGCCTAAAGCTTGCTAGGAAAGTGCTTTACCATTTAATCTTCATTGCCAATCTGTATTTTCTGACATTTATTAATCATTTGTTCTAGCTAATAGTTTTTATCTTATAAGGTCCATAAGTCCATCATTTAGTTACTTTTTTCAATCCCTGGGGGATTAGATTGCTGATAATCTTTCCAGAAAAACTCTATAAAGTTCTTTTCCCCAAATTTTCTTTCCTTTTCATTTTTATTCATCTCTCTGTTTCTTTCTTTTAGTATCTCTTTTTCCCCCCTAAAATTATTTACTTGAAGCCAGCATCCTTGGACCATTCTGTTGTTTATTCTTGGACTATTACTTTCTTAGGACAAATACTTCTTCACTAGAATGATCACATTATATTTGTATTATACAAATTTTATAGGAGTATAACAACCTTACCACTGCTAATGTTTGAATAATGATGCATTCTTAGACCAAAATGGAATAAGAATTACAAGACTAAATATCTTGGATATAGTGTTTATATTTAGATGTTGTCCCTAATTCTGCAAGAAATTTATCATGTGTTCCTAGGCTAGTATTTCCATCATTGTAAGCTCAACTTCTTTAACTTTTAATGGAAAGGTAGAATCAGTCTGTCTTTAATATCGTTTCCTGTGTCAATTTGTCTATGCATTTACTTGTTTTTATAAGACACATTCAATTAGCTTTACAAAACCTCATTAATGTAGTCAGATGGCTTGTTAGTTCATACTTATAGTTATATCAATTTTCTACAAAATTGTTTTAGAAATTAAGATGCAATCATAGCCATTTGGTAATAAATGTAGTTATTTTTTATTTTTCCAGTCCTGGGCTTGAACTCTGAGCCTGGGCACTGTCTCTGAACCTCTTTGTGCTCAAGGCTAGTGCTCTGCAACTTACTTGAGCCACAGCATCACTTGGACCTTTCTCCGAGTAGTTTATTGAAATAAGAGTCTCATGGACATTCTTGCCCTGGCTGGCTTTGGGTGGTGTCCCTAAGAGCTCAGCCTCCTGAATACCAAGGATTGCAGACATAAGCTACTGGTGCCTGGCTAGAAATGTATTTACTTTTTAAGAGTGATAGCAACCACTTATTAGGAATGATATTTAGTTAGAAAACATGGATGTGTTATCTTTTTGGCTTCCTATAGTAGGCTGTACTCATAGTGTACCTGCAAGGTGTGGGAAACATTAGGGAAATTATGGAAACCTTTTCATTCATTCTAACTTTCCAGCTGACTGGTTGCATGTTATAGGTTATCAGACATATCAGTTGGTTCCATATTGAATGTTGTAGCAAAGTTGTTGAATTCATTTGTTTATTTTCCACATCCTTGGATCTTTCATTAACTGTCTCAATTACCTATTCAGACACCAGCACATCCAGTTGTATAGGAAGCTTTTGTCCATTTAGAATGAGAAAATGCAGTGTGGTATTTCTTGTTTAATTTTTATTATGTTTAAGGAGTTGTAAAAAGGATATGCCTCATAACAAAGCAGTTTATTAATACCATGCAATTTGATCAGGGTCATCCTCTACAACATTTTCACCTGCCTTTGAACTACTCCTTTCCTTACTTTTCTTAATTTTGTAGTACATACAATGGATTCTTTTGTCTAGACAGCTCCTCTTGGCCTGACTCATTTTTTAGATGTATCCATTTCCTGGTCTTGATTTTGTTGTGCATTGGTCTATTCTTTTTTAAAAGACTACATTATTTTAGCTCTCCACAGAGGTTACAGCTCACTTAATCATTTGTAACCACCTGCATACCACATAATGTATAGATGTATATGTGTGCACATATATACGTATATATACATATATACGTGTATATATATATATATATATATATATATATACTGTCTTCCACAAATGAAGGAAACCATGCAACCTTTGTTTCTCTGGGTCTTACTTACTTGACTTAATATAACTTTTTCCAAGTCTTTCCAATTATTTATGAATGATTTAATATTATCTTTTCTAATATTCTAATAAATGAGTAAAATTCCATTATATATACCTATATATGCCACATTTTCTTGTTCCATCTGGGCTGATTGCATGTCTTGGCTATGGTGAAGAGTACCGTTGTGATGGTGGCTTTACTGTAATCTTGGTTGTATTCTATTGGATAAATGCCAATTGACATGTTCTGTTGGATAAATTCTACTAGAGTGGTATTGCTGGTCATAGGGTAGTGATTTTTACTTTCCAAAGCCTTAATTTAGCTTCAGATGACTTTTTTGAAAGGAAGTAGCTGAGAAGTTGGTTGGGGCTCTGGAGTTTGATTTTTCAGCTCTGAGAGGCATATAATAACATCCATCATGGATCCTACATCGCACAGCCACATGTTATCATTGAGTTCCCTGACAGAAGTTCCCTTCATTTCCACAAACTGCTTGACTTCATCTTGCAGTTTGTAAAACCTCAAGAGCAAGTTTCTGTGACTCAGACATCATGCTTCAAAGTGAAAAACAAGGTCCCTGTGCTCAGAATCAAAATCATTACCTTAGCTCATTACACCATTAAACTTTCTGCTTTTGACAAACTTTATGCAGCACACTAGTGTTGACATCATGTTCTTGAGACACACAGAGACTTTCTCTGTGTATGATTCAGTTGCATATAATTAAATTACATGGATCAAGACTCAGATGATAGAGTTTGTTCTTGACAAATGCAATTAACTTTTTGTGAGCCCTCCACTCCTGCAGTCCCATCTGCAATAAGGCCACATATCTTTTCAAATGTTAACTCAAGTCTTTTCATTAATAAAATAAGTCTCTCAAAGAAGACCTTGCCTGGGTACTGTGTCTTTATCCAGTGAGAGCAGTTCCTTTTACATGTCAAACTTGCCCATTATCCTCGTAATGAAAATAGCTTGCTGGACAGGATTCGTTGTGTCTATCATCTCATCTCAAGCCAGACAGAGAAATTGGAAATCTTTTGTAGAATCCTTCAATTTTTTCCCAATATCTTCAATTAATCAGACACAATGACTTCCAATATGATGGTTTCTGCGGCAAACAGATATTCTGAAACATTTTTATTTGTGCTAACAACTCTGCAGCAATCACCATGAACCTATTCACAAACCCTCCCTCTTACATGAGCCTGAGATTTCTTCCAAATTATCTCACTCACTACATAACTCATCTGAATAATGTTGTCTTTGTCACAAAGAGGCCTGATGAAAGCAGCTTGTGATTCTGAACTCTCCTGAAGAGCACTGATTTTAGCCAGATGCATTTGTTCTCCTAATTCATGGAGCCTATCCTGGATTGAGGTATACTGCTGAGTCAGATTGACTATTTTCATTATTGTTCATGTATTACCATAAACTAGGTGCACTGGTTTGCTTCTGACTTCAAAAACCGCAGCAACTGGGGCTGGGGACATGGCCTAGTGGCAAGAGTGCTTGCCTCATATACATGAGGCCCTGGGTTCAGTTCCCCAGCACCACATATACAGAAAATGGCCAGAAGTGGCGCTGTGGCTCAGTGGCAGAGTGCTAGCCTTGAACAAAAAGAAGCCAGGGACAGTGCTCAGGCCCTGATCTCAAGCCCCAGTACATCAGAAGGAGAAGGAGGAGGAAGAGGGGGAGGGGGAAGGGGAGGGGGAAGAGGAGGGGGGAAGGGGAGGAGGAGGAGGGGGGGGGAGGGGGAGGAGGAGGGGGGAGGGGGGAGGAGGAGGGGGGAGGGGGAGGAGGAGGGGGGAGGGGGAGGAGGAGGGGAGGGGGAGGAGGGGGGAGGAGGAGGAGGGGGAGGAAGAGGGGGAGGAAGAGGGGGAGGGGGAGGAGGAGGGGGAGGGGGAGGAGGAGGGGGAGGAGGAGGGGAGGGGGAGGAGGAGGAGGAGGGGGAGGAGGAGGAGGAGGGGGAGGAGGAGGAGGAACAGCAGCAACAATAAAAAATATCATTGTTTCTCTTGAATAGATGCTATACAATGGCGTTTCTTTGTACTTGTCATTTATAGGATGTCACACAACTTGTTTTAATAATTATCCAGTGTGTATATCATTAGTGATGTGATTACTTAGCTTTTTGCTATTATTTTTTTTTTTCATTTTAAGTTGATTTGTCTCAGGGATTTTGTTGCAGTGTAATTGAACATGAGAGTAAACTTAGTGTGTGTTCGGATATGTCTTAACAACCAGCTCTCTAAGCAGCCAGTTCTGTAATAGGGTAACTGATTTCTAGAAATTTCTATATAGTCCACTGAAGTTAAACACAGCTTTGTATAAAATTATCTTTAGGTAGTTGTACAAAAGGTTTGCCATTAACAAAGAAGTTTATGAATACAATATATCTCAATTGCTATTCTAATCCTGCAACATGGACTTGGAACATACCCTTTGTCATCGATTTTTGAGATATTTTCTGTGTATTATTAATTTATTTAATCTTCATCTGAGATTCACTTATTCTGAAGATTATTGCTCATAGTTGTGCAGACAAAGGTTGGATTTTAGTTATCCTATGTGCCAACAAAGAAGTTTAAAACATCACCATCAGTCATTGAAGGCAATGCCATCATAGGTGGAGGAATCAACACATTGAGCTTCCTTTCATTTGTCACCAAATGACTGCATTTCATCACAATGTATTAACACTGTCATAATGTGTACAATCCAAGTCTGCCTAGCACTGAATGAATGTGCTCTGAGTCACTGCCATCCAGGCAGATGAGCCATGAGCAGTTGAATAGAGATGTATTACCTGTTCTATCATGTACTCATATGTGTTCTGTTTATCCCATAATGAATTTTCCTTGCCTGTCCTTTACATTACTGTTAAGATTCACTAAGTATAAATTTATGTTGGCACAGAAAAAGACTTGGCATTTTATTTCATGTTCTTTCTTCAGTAGCCCCAGCAGGGGCACACCAGATGATTCCATGGGCCTTATAGAGAATAGAAGATCTTTCAAAATACTTCAAGAAAGGTTCAAGACCCAGTAAATGGTGATGTTATTATCATAATAAATAACACAATCAATTATCATTATCATTGAGTTCCTTATTATTTGTGATGTTAAATAATAATCAGAGAAACAGTTCAAAAATTTTAAGAAGAAAAGAAAGTTTTCTTTCCATATGTTCACACATATCTGAATAAATAAAATCAAGGCAAGGCTTAAGGAAGCCAAGTGCATCTTGTATTTTGATTAGCAGAAAATGCAATTTAAAAATTGTTGTCTCACTAAAGGAATACAATTTGCACTAATGTAGTATTGAACTTCTATGCTGAGTTGAAAACCACAGTTATTTCATTCTTTTCCCCACTGGTAAGTGATCTGTAAATTATCTTACATTTGACTTTAAATAGCTTCTTCATTTAGAAACTGATCTTTACACTTCATTTTCTTCTGATTTTTCTCAGTAAAATTGAAGTGATGTGGTCATTCATATAAACTTAAGTGTATGAAAGGCGTTTTACTCCATGTTGCCATGGGGGTGGGGTGGGGATAAAAGAGAGATCTGAATACATCCAGAATAAACAGAAACATGAGAAATGAGATCAGAAAGAAATCATGATAAAGAAAATTGGAAGATAACTTACTTTAGGTACAACACAATCTCAAAATAGAGGCATTGATGTTGTCTTGGCTATGATTACATTTCAAGATGGATAGAAATCTATGCCATGAGGCAAAGATAAAAGAAGGAGTTCTCAGTAAGGAGAGCAAGAACCAGGAAGGTGTTGGGCCATGCAAAATTATGCTTTCCAGCATAGGGGGTTTTGGGGGTGAATGCTTTTCTAATTTCTACTCATTGCTCATTCACAAACAATCACTTATTGGGCTGTGCTAAATGGAGCTTCCCATAGCACATACGGCTGTGGGAAGAAAAGCTTGGGCCAGATTGTCATTGTGCAATGTCTGGATCATAGAATAATTTCAGCATACTTCTGCTCAGTTTCTTGAGGGCACAGTTTTTTTTTTTTGTCGTTCTGAAGGGAATTGATTTCATGGTCCAGGTCTACACAAAAGATAGCAGAGGCACATTCTGGTGGCAGATGCTTACATAAGGCATCTTTTCTCACCTTGATAAATGTGAGATCTTCCAATGCTTCTGAAAAGAAGGGAAAAATGGAATTTGCTAAGAGTCCACTGACTTCATGGTTATTAAATTTTTTGATATCTTTCCATTGGACATGTAACAGTATCTTAGCCTGCCATTTATCATGTGGCCAGATGATAGGCAGGTTTTTATAGAATAGGGCCCAGGGCTACAGTTCGGTTCAAACTCTTCATTTTGTTTTGAAGACTGGAACTACTTCTGAGCTTATATCTATTTTACTAAACCAATTTCCTGAGTCATTTAACAAAGAATAACAAATGGCCTCTGAATGCAGGTCATTGCAGTAGGCATAGAGAAACATTAAAGTCCAATATAGGACATGTAAAACATTTAAGAGAGACAGAACAGAAAAACATGGTATCAGAAGCTAGCAACACATGAAATAGAATAACTGCATTTAATAAATATTCATTGACTTTCATTGTTTGGATGAGATGAACAACTACGGATCAAAATGTAACTAAGAGAGGATGTACCTTTCTAGTAGCAGGATTATTAGGAGGGATACATTTTAGATTCACAAATGACTCTGGAGTAGGCCTGTATCTTAAATTAAAAATATTCTAAGTGCAAGTTTGGGGGTAAATGATTATAATCCCATTTAAGCAGGAGGCAGAGATAGATAGTTGTGGGGGCCTTAATAAAAGGGTGAGAATATAGATAAAAAAATAAACTAAACATTTAAATGTTTAATAAACTAAAAAGAGTGAGGTTGTAATTTAAGTGGCACAAGGCATGACAAACAAGATTAAGCGTGTAGTTCAATCTCTCTACTGCCAAAATAAATTAATTAACAGGTTAATCTAAATTAATATAAAAATAAGTTCTGGCTTCTTATAATAATGCATATTATCCAGTAAACAAAACTTAAAGTCATGTATAAATTCTTAATAGTTTTTGAGATATGTACATCTCTATCTTTGTGGGAATGACAAACTTTTGCTTACAAAGAACATTTAATCTAGTTGAGACACAGCTAATGTATATACAAAATCTTTGCTAATGATTTATTTTGCTATATTTTATGATGGCCTGATTTAGTATTGTAGAAATCAAACATGACTGTTTCCTGGTAGTTTGTTCTCTTCTAAGGGTTTGAGAATCAGTTTTTAAATAATTTCTTTTAAAAGTTTTCTTGGTAAAGTGGACAGGTCTAGTATATAGCATTACCTTTGTAGAGTCATCAGATTTTATTTGGTAGTGTACTTGAGCTGGAACCTGTGCGCCTCTCAAATGGAACTGCATTCCAGTATGTGACTAAGACATTTCCAGTAGAGTGGAAGAAAGGAAGGAGTATAAAATGCATGTCTGTCCTGAATATAATTATGTGACAATCTTTTCAAACTACTTTTCAAAGGAAAAAGTCTTGTTCTAGACTCTAATGTTGCTGAAACTCTCAGACACAGTAAAAAATGTCCTGGTAGAAATTTATTTATTCTTAAGAACTAAGATATGATTTTGCTGAGCTTTAAATATATTTCACTTTATATAAGCGCGCACACACACTATATATGTGTGTATATATATATATATATATATATATATATATACTTTCTTCATGCTGATATAGTTTGTGATGTTAGGTTTCATTAGGAAAGCCATTTATATTGTTTTTGTTTTTCCTAATAATATATATCTAGCTAGTAACACTAACATATACACATATGTTAATAATATATATTATGATACGATATTATGATATGATATATATTATGATAACATATATTAATAATATATATTATGATATTAGAATTATTTTTCAGTGGTTTATGTATACTGCATAAAATATATTTAAAATATGAGGCAAGCACTTTACCACTAGGCCATATTAGAACTAGGGAAGGGAAAGGAAAAAGCAAAATGGAGAGACAAAGGATAAAAAAAAAGACCCCAAAAGCAATAGTTATTAAACCATTTGGTGTGAACCAACTGAACAACTCATGGGGGGGGAGGGGAAGGAGGAGGGGAGAAGCGGGGAAATGAAGGGAGGAGGTAACAAATTGGGTACAAGTGGGTACAAGAAATGTACCCACTGCCTTATGTATGAAAGTGTAACCCTCTGTACATCACTTTGACAATAAATAAGTAATTATTCCGAAAAAATAAATAAAAATAAAGTTTTTGGGATTCTGTCTGCTTTCCAAGCAATGACTGGCCTTAAGAGACTTTGGTTATTAATGTGTTGAAACGGTTTCACCAACATCTGAAATAGTATTCCACTTATTTTCCTAAAATTTCTCATGGATATTCAAAATGAAACACTATATAGTTTAAGTTATAAAAACCACTAAGATCAGATTGTACAGAGTTCAACAGAGCTAGCTTTTGTGATTGAAAATTAAGTATTTTAATTAATTGTTTTGAAATATGTATGCATGTTTTTGATACTATGCAATGTAATTAACTTTACAAATTAGAATACTCAGATATAGACTAGTGGATGATGTTAGGAAACAGCATCTTATTCTGAAAAGGATTCCAGTCACATAGTTTTTTTTTTCAATCTTGTGTCTTACTTAAATCAAATATTTTAAAATTATTATGTGAAAAGTACAGTATGTTTGCACCTGGTAGATTTCTATAACAAATCCTATGCTATAGAAGCTTCAGAAGAACAAAAAGTTGATCTTGTATAGTTGAAATATTTTATAGAAATTCAGATATATTCTATGGGAAAATGTATAGGATTTTTGAGATCAAACATTCTCACTAAAGCCCTAATTGTTTTTCCTCTCTAAAGATTGAATAGTGGTAAATATCTTAACTTGTTTGAGATCCAATTTTACAATTTGAAATTTTGCTTCATGGAGAGATGAGATTTAAATGAGGTGCTGCTGAAAATACTTTGTAACCTTCACATGGACATCTGTTGTTATAAAGCTTGGTCCCTCTCTTAAAGAGTTGAATCACTAAACCAAAGAAAAAGAAAAGGAAATCCTGAAACTAAAGTGAGATGTCTTTCTCTTTAAATTATTCAATCATATCCACATAGGATATTTTACATAATAAAAATAAAATTAGACTACATGGTCAAAAATTGCTAAAAACTAATGGATCTGCATGTAGACTTCTTTTTGAAGACAAGATTCATACTTTTTATATTCATGATACAAATAGAAAAGAGTAGAAAGAACAAGTAGCTGTCCTAAGGATACAGAGAGAAAAGAGTATAATAAAGAGGTTCTCAGAGCAAAGACCCAGAAATACTTTACTTCAATTTTTTCACTCAACCAAGTATTTTTGGTGTATGAACTCCAAATTCCCAGTCACCATGAGAACTAGAAAGCCATGAGAGCTCTAATCTAACGAGCGAATGGTTTGACAAAGGCTGCCTTTTCAGACTTTGTGTTCGTTCGTAGGATGGCTATGACAGTGTTGTGCTTTTATTTCTCTCTCTTCTCTCTCTCTCTGTCTCTCTCTCTCTCATACTATCTCTCTCTCTCATACTATCTATTATGCTTCATGACATGGATCACTGGTTATTCTTTCCAGGAAATTTTTGTAATTGGATTTTTAAGCATCGAATGTGCTAACAAATTAAAGTACTTTGGGAAGTTTTAATAGGTTTCTCAACTTTAAGAGGAATATTCAATGCTTAAAAACTCATTTACTGATGTAATAATGTTATTAATAGAGCCTAGGCTTTATTTCGTGTCACATGGACATTTCGCAGTGACTCTTTAAAGTTTATCCAACAGCTAGGAGGTATTTCTCCTTGGAGATGCTTCTCCAAGCCTGTGGGAGAAGTCAAATTAAAGTCAGTAGGGGCTAGATACCCAGAGGGAACAAAAGGCTAGGACCTGGAGATCATGTCCATTGTCAGTGTGATATATACAATGTCATAGAACCATTTGGACTATAAAAGCATGTCCATGGGGTTAAAACGCTTGACTGGAAATCTCGCCTGCCTGTCTCCAGGGATCTGGAGGAGAAGGGTTTTAGAATAGCAATTCTAGAAAGATCATCGTGTTTCATTTTCTCCATATGTTCTCCTTGGGTTCAATGTTACAGGATTAGCTGAAGGCTGCCAAAATGACAACCCCTGAAGGAGCTGATGCCAGATCTACACCAATTCTAAGTAATTGGATCTTTTGGGTTAACCAAGCAGCTGGCTTGCACAAAGCCCTGAGGATTTTAATGTATTTTACTTCTTCAGATAATTAGAAGCCTAGATTAGCTGTAGAAATAACATTCCTCAGCTATCTCTCTCAGTTTCCATTGTGTAATCTCCTTATGAGAAATGAGAAGTCTGTTTCATGAAGCCAGACCTCCAGATCATACATCAGCAAAGCCCTCATCTAGATTGCTCCATTGCTAGACAGTATCTTGTAGAACAAAGAAAGAAAGAAACAAACAATAACCAAAGGCCTTTGCCATGAGTTAATCTCATCTACAGAGCAACAAACAGAAAGTTAACCCTTTTCTCAGAAATTTTTGAAGAATTTGTGTTAGAACATTCGCCATGCCAGTTCTCTCCGGGAATAGCCATTTATGCAAATATAAATCATTTAAATATATTGAACTCTGTGTGTTGATATGCAAGATTTATAATACCTCTTATGTTTATGATGTATTTTCATGCAATACAACCATTTAATGAAAGGGTTCAAGAAGCCTATTGACATTTTCTTTGCTTTGTACCATATATTTATTAAACCCGAATATAACATTCACATTAACATCAAACACACGTAAAATAATGAAATTGCTAGAGAGGAATGATGACATATTTTAGTACTGTGATGGTGGTGCCAACTTTTCATTTAGGATATTTATATGTGTCATCTAAAAAGGACAATAAATTTCACTGAAGGCTCAATATATTACAAGACTTTTCATCAACACACTCCACGGGGTATGCAAAAACCACAGAGGGAAGGAAGAAATACTGCTGAATAATCAATCTTTGAAAGCATTCAATGTTATTAAAAAAGCTACATTTAAACTATCCATAAGCCTAAAAAATGAGGGTGTCGGAAGTGGTGTGATGCATATGTGTAGAGTGAGAGTGATACAGAACACTTTACGTCTCCTATTTTTTCACTATTAGGGAAGCAAAAACATAAAAAAGTACAGCTGTGACATGAAGGTGGAAAAGCTCTTTGTTTATAGTTCTCATTGGCTTCAAAACACTGCTCTTATGAACTAGCATAATCTTTCCCACACTTCTAACATACAGTAAAATAAAGCAGACAAACTTCAGTATTCACGAAACACAACCCAGATTAACCTAATGCATAACTCTTGTATGCTTCTGAAGACTGCAATAAGGTTTGCTTAGGCTTTTCCTATCGTTATATTTGAACCGACTTCATGTATGTTTTCTAGTGTTTCATCATAACGAATAAGTATCCATGTGGATTTTTTTTTTTTAAAGAATTCCTCTCAGCACAAGCTAGGTTAAGCACTATTGTTTTTTTTTTTTTTTTTTGCCAGTCCTGGGCCTTGAACTCAGGGCCTGAGCACTGTCCCTGACTTCTTTTTGCTCAAGGCTAGCACTCTGCCACTTGAGCCACAACACCACTTTTGGCCGTTTTTTATGTATGTGGTGCTGGGGAATTGAACCCAGGCCTTCATGTATATGAGGCAAGCACTCTTGCCACTAGGCCATATTCCCAGCCCAGAAGCTAGGTTAAATGAGTAACAGTGATAGGAAAGGAGGAGGCAAATGCCAATTTATTTTTCTTTAAATGATGGAGTTATATTGTTCCCTGGTAGGACTGGGATGCCCTTATTCCACATTGAAGAGACAGAAATTAATGGTGGTACATATTAAAAGGGATTATTTTATTCACTATGAAAGAAAAACTTTCCAGTTTTTAAATTTTGTGTTCTGGTACCTTAAAATGTGTCTTAATGAAAGGAGACATTTTTAAAGATGCAACATAAAAGAACAGCTTCTGAATGTATTCTGTGGATAATGTTAGGAAAAAATTCATAGAATTTTCTTTCTTTAACATACCCAATCAATGCCATGAATGCAGGTGTAGAATCTCTTTCTCTAGGCTTTGTTCAGTAATGCCAAGGTGTGTGCGTGTGCTAGCATTTGAAGTTCTCTCTAGTATACGTTAGGCTCTGGCATGAAAGGAAACTATTCAATAAAACTCATTTGGGGAAAGTGGGCTTTAAAACACTCAGCACTTCACTAAAGAGAAACTTTCCAACCTGGCAAATCGTATCTTTTTGTTTCTTACTCTTCTAAGTTTTCTTTCTCTCTGTCCCTGTCTCTCTCTTTCTTACCCACATTGCTTGTACCAGATGACTTTTTTCTCAATGATAAGATTTCAGTTAATGCCTATAGCTTTGAAACTTTTATTGGTAAACCTTGGAAATGTGCATGTGGATTATCTTGTATTTATCTGGCTTGTGGTTCAGTGTGTTGTACACATAACAAATCTCTGTAAAATTAGATATAGAGCTAGCCACAAATTGCTTACCTTGAAGATACTTAGAATATGCTTCCCCCACACTTTTTTTCCTGAGTTTCATATAGAAATAATGCAGGAAAGATACAAGTGGCACATGGCTGGGAAAATGCACTTGGCCAGCACTTGTCTAAGAAAATCTGAAGAACCTGAAATTTGTCTTTCAACTTTTATGCTCTGGCCTCAATATTGCAGTCACTTTAATTGGCTTGTACTATTCATACCAAGTAGAATCGAAGGAATTCATTCTAACAAATTACTTTCTGCATTGTCTTCATTCTTTCATACATCTCTGTGTATGTGTTGTTGCAGAATGTTTATTTTCCATTGCTGGCTTCTGTATGCTATTTTTTAAGGTAGAAAGCAATAATCTCTTTTTATTACATAATTTTAATAGAAGTTACTCTATTTTATTTTCTTATGAATCATTTTCAGTGCCTCTCTTATCCAAATTTCATAAAGGAATCATATACTTAGAGATCATTTTTAAAATTTATTTACTAAATATCCCATCAGTTTGAACTTAAATAAATAACTGGTTTGTTTTTTCTTTTCTTCTTCTTCTTTACTTTCAAAGTGAAGTACAGAGGGGTTACAGTTTCATATGTAAAGTAAGTACATTTCTTATCCAATTTGTTAACTCTTCCCTCATTCAACCCCCACCCCCATCTCCCCTCCCCCTCCCCCATGAAATGGACAGTTGGTTTACACCACTTGGTTTTGTAAGTGTCGCTATTGCAATGGTTTGTCTTTTTATCCTTTGTCTTTCAATTTTGGTATTCCCTTTCCCTTCCCTAGTTCCAATACATGTTCTGTATGCTATGTTTTAACGTTCCTTAGGCATTTCCCTAGATCTTCCTCAGACTCTCAGCAAAAGCCACACAGTAGCTAGTCTCTTGTAAAGAGGTCTGGGAAAACTATGATGGTTATTTTACTTGCCAGACTATTGATAACGATAAAGGTACTTCAAATTCTTGAATAATTTTAGTCAATTTCAAGACCATATTTCCAAATCTTCAAGAGAATCACTGTGAATGAATATCTCTCTCATCTAAAAACATGATTAAATCAACTAAATCTATGTATGCACATTCAAAACCAATTAGTACTGGAATGACTAGAGAAATTGTGGCCTTAGGTTTTTGCTGATATCAATAATGGACAGAGATGGAATGCTTTCTGTGCTTGCATTGTATTAGTATTGTTGTAATCAATGAAAAAATACTTGGGACTTGTTTCTGGCTACCTCAATGTCTGAAAAGTGAATAGTTATGATTACTATTATTTTGTGCCTATCCCAGGGCTGGATCTTAGGGTCTTGGCACTGTTCCTGAGTTTCTGAGTGTTTTTGTTCAAAGTAGTGCTATACTACTTGAGCCACAGCTTCACTTCTTGCTTTCTGATGGTTAATTGGAGATAAGAGTTTCATGGACTTTCCTGCCCAGGCTGGCTTCACATTTTGATCCTCAGATTTCAGTCTTCTGAGTAGCAAGAATTACATATGTGAGCCACTGGTACAAAGCTTTAAAAGTAATTTTTTATATAAATTTTTAGTAAAAATAAAGATTTTTTTTCAGTCCATCATCAGTTTTAAGTCTAGTTGCAACCTTACCCATTGGTACAGAGATGACTGTGACCGTGTATTTTAGGCTCAAAGAAGTTGTGGACTTACCAACAAGGGAAGAAGCAAAGGTGGAAGTTGATTCTTTAGCCATGAATGCTTATACAATTTCAATTATCACCACCATTAAGAAAAGTGTGCTCTTTTTTTTAGCAATTTATAAAAAAACAAAAATAAAAAGTCAGTGTTCAGATTACAGAGATTGGTTAGAGAACTCCCCAGACTCATGTAGTTTTAGCTTTCAAATTGTTGCATTATTATATGTTTTCAAATGTGATCTAACTACTCATGAAATCCAGTTCATTTCTTCATTGAAATATATGTTCCTTAAGGGAACACACACTTATTCACAACTTCTTGGCTCACAGAGTAGAAGAAAGATTTGCCATAGAGCAAGAATACAGGATATGTTTGTAGAATAAAATCACCCATGGTCCTTGAATCAGGATAAAATATTTCTCTCTCCAGTTTGTCTACATAATGCCAGAATAAATTTAGGATTTATAATGTCAAGTTTCCCTGCTTATAATTGTGCAAGTCCCTAACGTTATAGCACCCGATTGTAAATTTATCAGAGGATTTGTAAGTGGAGTATACAATAGTCAGAGAACTATAATGCTACCTAATATATTGTTAGTGAGTAAACCACCAGTTAGGGTATTCTGAAAAATTCTTTTCCCTTGATTTTTTTTTTTTGCTGTTGTTAACTTAAACGATTTCTTAGAAGTTTACTTGATAGCTCTTCAAAAACAGCTCTACAGTACACACTTTAATGTTTTCAAGAGATTATTTGCTAAGACTGATCAAGTTACATTATTCCATGGGCAATGTGAGCTCAGTCTCTTCCTAGTGAAAAAAGTGCCACTGCATTTGCTAATAAGGCAGATATTGGCAAGCACAGCAAAAAAATGTCTAGTTAATCACAAATTTTAACCACTATGTGGTTGACATGTGCCTGCTGTGCTAATTGCTTCATTACTTAATTATGCAAAAAATAATAGCATCCACAGCAAACACAGCCCATGAAGCATTATTAAAATATAGAGAAACATGAACCATACTCTTTAGTATAAATATAAATATTTCATAATGAGGAAGAACTCTTTTTATATTATAGTAATGAGCATTCTAAAGCTAGCTGAAATTCTTTCTTTCAATTAGATCTTTATAACAAACATGCAGCATGGGTCTTTTCTTTTTGTGGTCATTATCTTAGATCTTGCCCTAATATCCACCCAACTTCTTTTATTTCAGCATTATTATGCATCCCTCTCTAACTGCTGATCTCTGTGCATTTGTTAAGTGAAACAATCAGTGAATGAGAAATAAGTAAACCTATCAATCCAGATCATAGTTTGTAGATTCTGGACCAGGAAGACTACAGCTGTGACCATAGGCCGTTTTACCTATGGAGCAGGTCCTAATTTCTACGTAAACATACCTAGTCCTAAGCACATGTTGTCACCTGAAGTCTTCATATTCTATTGCCTTCAATGTTTTAAAATCTTTCAAAATTGTTCATGGCAAGCCAGGTGTGGTAACTCAGGCCTGTAATCCCAGCACTGAGAAGGCTGCAGCATCTCAAATTTTTGACTACATACAAAAACCTTGTCTTGAACAATTGACAAACATGAAATGAATTGTTCTTGGAGGATTTAAAAATCAGCCACGAATTTGAATTTCATTATTTTGTTCTTTTTTTTGAAAATAAAAACAAAGTACTTTTGACCCTGCAAGGATATTCCTCATATTTAGTTCTTCAGTTTGGATGGTTTGTAAGCAAATACATGAAGACATTGTAAGGAAAATTTTTATGACATGGAGTATAATGTGGAATAAAAGATTTCAAATATCTTCCTCCAATGGAATTTTTTTTTTCTGGACTAACCCTATGCGTTCAATGGCATTCATTCACCATGCCCAATTCCTCATCTATGAAGTGGTAAATGATACACTCTAATGGTCTGAGGGGTCGGTGGTTAAATTTAAAGAATAAACCATGGCTATTATTAAAACTGTCCTTTCTTATCTGCCGTTGCAACTATATCTAGTCAACTACTGTATGTAGATATTAATATTTCTCTTAATGATTTTAAGAGGGATACCACCTTGATGCAACTTTTATTGCAGTATAATGGTTCTTGTCTATTATCTGATATATTGTTAATCTCTCACTGTGCCTAAAGTATAAGTTAAATCTGTATAGAAAGGAACATAGTGTATATACAGACCAGTTCAACCCATGATTTAGGCATTCATTAGGTTTTAGGAACATATTCCTCGCAGATAAAGAGGGACTATTGTATTTAGTAAAAATCAAATAACATAAATCACATAGGATATAGGAGTTTTGGGCCATGTATACCTCCTTATTCATCATTTTGTGTGTGTAAAAAAGTAAAATCACTGCATATCAGTAGCAAACACATTCAGAATGCTTCTTTCACTCTCCAAGTAATCACAGAGATATTTTTTCTTATTCTGTACATTGTATACTTTACCTCTCTAAAGAAAGTCATAACTGTAATGTACAGGCTGTTGTGTCTGGTTTTCAATATTCAATTTCTTTAACTACTTTCAGTTCCTTAGATTCAAGGTGTATATAAACACAAGGCAAATTCTTTATTTTCTGGAAGTAAGTCTTTGTTTTCTCCTGCTTGGTATGTGTGTACATATATTGCTGAAATTACATCCTAATGAAAGCAAATTGAAGAATTATGAGATAGTCTGTGCCATCTCTTTTTTTAAGCAATAGAGAATTGAGAGACTTTAATAGCAGATGTTGCAGTATGAACACAATTTACCAGAATTGCTCTTCTATAATCATATAGAAACCATGTTATGTCCTGGGGAGGTTATAGCAATATACAGAAATCCATTTATTCTCCAAGGAAATTGAAGTCTTAGTTAGAATAATGACAAATACTTGAAATCAAAATCCAGTTGGGAACTCTGACATCAGGAATTGAGACAGTATCATAATAATTGCATTTTGTGGAGTCACAGCTTCCTAAGTATCTGGAATAACATATGGAAAATAGTTATTACAACAGAGTATCTATCATTTTGATCTTCCTCTGGTATTTCTTAAAATTTTTCAAAGTTTGTCCATTTATACAATGAAAATTCTACAATATCAAATTGTAGATTAAGTTGAGAACAATGACCTTGGTGCTTTGATTATGGGTTGATTATATTTATATAATTATTTTTTGGCCAGTACTGGGGCATGGACTCAGGGCCTGAGCATTGTACCTAACCGATTTTTACCCAGGGCTAGCACTCTATCTTTTGAGCCACAGCACCACTTCTGGCTTTTCTGTTTATGTGGTGCTGGGGAATCGAACCCAGGGCTTCATATATGTTAGGCAAGCACTCTACCACTAAGCCATATTCCAAGCCCATATAATTTTATGTCTCCACAATTCCTATCTTTAGATATAAAGGTCAACCTCTGTAGTAAAAGGTATAGTTGAAACAATAGTCTTTTATTTTTGATATCATCCAGAATGATAATTTCATAAAAGTTAAATATATACTGTTTAAGAAATCATTGCATCAAGAAAAATATGCTGTTTTATTTCTTGCCAGTGGAAAATGCTAATGTAGATTTTTCTATGTATCCTCCTAAAAAGTGAAAAATGCTCATATAAAACCTTGAATTTTTAATATGGTCTTTCACATTTGCATTATTTTAAGTCTATGCAAACTAATGAGTTTCAATAACTTTAGACTCTAGTTTAGCTTATAAAAATCACCGGGACTCAAGATGTGATTCAGTATCTAAATGTTGGACTACCTTATATAATATATTCATGTTCCTGGATAAATATAATGGCACGTCTCAGAAAGAAATTTGGTTGGATAATGACTGCAGATAAAGACTGTAAGAATATTATGTAAACTTGCGAAGCAGCATTTTATGAGACACTACATTTGATTCAATGCCACCTTAGTGAATAAAGATTAAAATATTACCTTGATTCTATTTCCTGACATTTCTCATGATAATAGGTGTTCATTTGGAAGCAGTTGTTAGAACTACGTTTAATCTCTTTTAAACTGCAGCTCCTAAAGCTGATGTGATCACTAAACCAAAGATTTTCAAATTTACAGATTTAGTTTGCAGAAGCAGTTAGCGTCATTCTTAAAACATTAACTGGCATGTATTCCTAATTTCAATTCCTTCTTTAGATTGTCACAGAATGCTTTCAGCAAGAATAATCTTAATATTATCACAACAAATGAAAATGTAAAAAATTTAACATAGATACTTAAAAACCCCAAGGAAACCATATTGAAATATAGTTGGCCAAATATCCTTTAATACAAACCAGAAACCGCAGTTCTCTCATTCTTCCAAAACATTGAGAGGTTCCTAAGTGGTATAGAGAGTAAGAAAAACTTTGTTGATATTATGTGAATATTTTATTAGCTATGTATTGCATTAGTTTCTTTATGGAAACATTAATGACAAGCTGTTACAAGACAAAATGATCTGAGGTTTTGAGTGATTTTTTTCTACCATTCATTGGTTAAAAAATGGAAATAGTGTTGAATCAAAACTAGATATTTCTGTTATTAAAGAATGGACAGTGACATCTAAAATGTGGAGTAGTTTGGGAGCAAGGAAGGAGACTCTTCACCATTAGAGTAATAAAATGGCAAATCTCTGTGTATACATAATGATTCTGTCTAGTATTTCTTTCTGTAGACTACTACAGTATTTTGGGCAACTGCAAAACATTCATGATTTTGTACTTTCCAATGAGTAATTGTCCATGTATTTTGATTCATGTATTTGTTCTGACTACATAATCAGGATAGTGAATCATTAATTACTGATCTATATGTTCATGATCCAGTGCTGCATATTAAAGATGACTGGTTTACTGACTTTTGACACCGTATCCCTTCATAAGTGAAGTGTGCTCATGTTCATCTCATTTAGTTTGCAAAAATGTCAGTCGTGGGACATTTCTTTTTGGTATACTCAATCATTTGATCTTTAATGAAGTTTCTGCTAATGATCCCCAAATTTAACACTTAAGCTTCAATTTCTTCCCTGAACTCCAGACCCTTATATCTACCTGCCTACTTATACCATCTCCTCTTAGATCTTGTAATGACATGTGTTGATATTTATGTCTTCAAAACCAAGGTCTTCCTTACTGTCTGTTTAAAGATAGTCCCATTATTTCAATTGCCCGAGACTAAAAACTTCAGAATAACCCCTTCACTCCTTACTCTACAATGGTCAAGTCAACAGTATCCAGACTCTAGTTGGGCCTACTCACTCCAACCTACATTCCTGGCACTCCAAGTGTCTGCTGATAAGAGCTCTGGATTGCACTAATGTAGTAGCTCTGAAAGTAAGTTTTTTTTTTTCTTCAAATTTTTATTATCAAACTGATGTACAGAGAGGTTACAGTTTCATACATTAGGCATTGGATACATTTCTTGTACTGTTTGTTACCTTGTCCCTCATGCCCCTCTCCCTCCCCCCTTTTTCCTCCCCCCCCAGGTGTTCAGTTCACTTACACCAAACAGTTTTGCAAGTATTGCTTTTGTAGTTATTTCTCCTTTTTTACCCTGTGTCTCTCAAATTTGGTATTCCCTTTGAATTTCCTACTTCCAATACCAGTAAACACGGTTTCCAATATACTCAGATAAGATTACAGAGATAGTGTAGGTACAACCATAGGAAGGTGATACAAGAACATCATCTATAATAGAAACTACACATACACATAGGACGTTGAAAGTAGTTACAACTGTGATATAACAATTGTTTCCATAACATGGAGTTCATTTCACTTAGCATCATCTTATGTGTTCATAAGGGTATAGCTATTGGGCCTTGTGATGCTCTGCTATGGCTTGCCTAAACCTGTACTAATTATTCCCAATAAGGGAGACCATAGAGTCCATGTTTCTTTGGGTCTGGCTCACTTCACTTAGTATAACTTTTTCCAAGTCCTTCCATTTCCTTACAAATGGAACAATGTCATTCTTTCTGATAGAGGCATAAAATTCCATTGTGTATATGTACCACATTTTCCTGATCCATTCATCTATGGAGGGGCATCTGGGTTGGTTCCAGATTCTCGCTATGACAAATTGTGCTGCGATGAACATTGTTGTGCTGGTGGCATTACTGTGATTTGGTTTGTGGGCTTTTGGATAGATACCCAACAGTGGGGCTGCTGGGTCAAAGGGGAGTTCTATATTGAGCCTTCTGAGGAATCTCCATACTGCTTGCCAGAGTGGCTGAACCAGTTTACATTCCCACCAACAATGAAGTAGGGTTCCCTTTTGGCCACATCCCCTCCAACAATTGTTAGAATATCAAAGTAAGTTTTGATCAGCCTTCACCTCTTACATGCTCTTCATCAGTTAATAGTCAGAGTAACTAATTGAAAATACATGATTGGTTAAATTCTACTTCACTCAAAGAAAAATGAAAAGTTTCTTTACAGGGCTTGCACAGTCTACATTTTTTTTGTGTGCCTTCTCTCTCAGCCTCAGTTTTTCCTTTTTGCTTTGCTTTCCCTGGCCCAAAACTTGAGTTTTCTTTCTCATACTCATTTAGGTCAAATGATTTTTTTGCCTCAGGATCTTTTTCAAATTGCTTCCTTTGTTTTGAAAATTCTTCCAGCAATTTGCATGTGGTTCTTTCTTTTAATTTCTTGTTTTTTGGGCATATGTTAATTGTACAAATGGGGTGATTCTGTGATGTTTATATACATGCATATCATGTACTTTGATAAAATTCTCCCCATTTGTCTTTCCTATATCTTCCCCATTTTCTTTTACAAGAGACTACTTCAATAAGCCCCTGTGTCCTTTGTACCTTTAGCCAATTTTCCTAAATCACATTCATCCTATCACTCATTATTTATTTATATTGCAAGTGATGACTTTTGTGCCTTTTTTTTTTTTTTTTT
This sequence comes from Perognathus longimembris pacificus, assembly GCF_023159225.1. Taxonomy (NCBI): domain Eukaryota; kingdom Metazoa; phylum Chordata; class Mammalia; order Rodentia; family Heteromyidae; genus Perognathus; species Perognathus longimembris. The sequence continues at coordinate 129,477,716 of NC_063162.1, read as the reverse complement.
GCCAGTCATGAGGCTTGAACTTAGGGCCTGAGCACTGCCCCTGAGCCTCTTTGTGCTCAAGGTTAATGCTCTACCACTTGAGCCACAGTGTCACTCTCAGGCTTTTTTGAGTAGTTTAATGGAGTAGTTTAATAAGAGTCTCTCTGGGACTTTTCATCCCTGGCTAACTTAGAACTGTGATCCTCAGATTTCAGCCTCCTGAGTAGCTAGGATTACAGATATGAGGCACCAGTGCCCAGAATTTTGTGCCTTTTTTGATTTTTATTTTCTTGAGGTACTATTGGCACAAAAGAATAGTGCCTGATACGATTTAGTAACACAGTACAAATTTATTGAATTAATTTGGAAAAGCAGCATGAAGAGATGCTGTGAAGCACATGGTAAATATAGATTTAATTGTAGAAGTCTCCTGGAGTAGAACACATAAATGTGTACATTTATGAGAGGGCTGGAAGTGGACACTTCCACTTAAAGAATATGTGCTTTCTATGGCCTGCAGAATTTCTCGGCAAACTTAGGAAAGCCTCCATCCCTGGCAACTCTCAAAAGAATATGGCTACATATGATTTCATTAAAAAATTATGACAAATATGTGCTAAAGGAAATAGCATTCTTCATTCATTTAGTTACAACTTGCCTTGCATCTTCTGTAGTCGGTGCTCTAGAGAGCATGTGGACTCCAAACCAAAGCTAATTTGATTGCCCTGAAAATAGTATGAACTTGATTTATAAGACTGCTTGATTTTTATACCATGAGTTTTCTGCTTATTGTCTTCATTTCATAATAGGAGACTGGTTCAAAAATGAGACTGTTATAATAATTAGTCTTTTAAAATTTCTTTATAATGCATCAGGGGCTTATAATTTTGTTTTTCCACTTTTCTCTTACTGCCACAAATGCTTCTTAGGTTAAAAAAATGGTTTTATTTCCTCAAACTCTTGTAGCCAGCATGGCTATTTTAAATTTCATCTGACCTAAAGGAGTTGTTTTCCCCCCCTTCTTCTTTTATATTACTCAAAGTGCAAGTCATTCTAGATTAATTGGTGTCTTAACCTTGGATTCTCTAAGGCAAAAATAAATGGCAAGAGTAATTATTATGTGCCCGTGAATAGATGCTTTTCTTGTCTATTCATAATAAATTAATAAATAGCTCTAATACCACAAGTCTATTTTAAATACATTGAATTTATATATTGTTCAATGATATAATTTAGTAACATTCCACAGTAAATGACATACACAACTCTATAGTCATTGAATTCTTCTTTTAAAAAATACTGTAAAAATGATATGCAGAGGGGTTAGTTACCTGAGATAGGTAATGAAAGGTACATCTCCTTTTGAACAATGCCTCTCCCTTCCTCATTCTCTTCTAGTTTTTCCCTTCCTTTCTCCCCTCGCCCTTAACTTGTAGCATTCATTTCTAACAGTGGCTAGTGGGTTTCACTGCTCAATTGCTTCACCCTATGTCCCACCTTTTCTGTGCTTCCTCTTTGCCCCCCATCAGATAAACTTATATATAAGACAAAGGGTACAAAAATAAAAAGAACAGCAACAAAAGGAAATATACAAAAGGAAAAAAAAAAGAAAAAGGAAAGAAGGAACCACAAACAGCATAATAAAGAACTTCTTCCATTCTTTGGAGTTCATTTCCATAAGCATCATTTTATATGACCTTATGCACATATCTATTGGTTAAACATTTTGGGTCATTGCTATAATCTTCCCATCTTAAAGTCTACTCTAGATCAAACATCACGTTAATGCAATAGAAACAGTTCATCAGGAACCTTATACATTTGACTGCTAGAAAGATATTGGCAAGCGAATTAAATAAGGAATGATTTTTTTGAATAAAATATAGCTGGCACCATTTAATGGGAACTTAATATTTGAAAACAGCGTTTACTTAAAAAGACGTATAAATCAAAAATTGGGATTGTACCAAATTATTGATTGTGACTACTTTTTATGAAACAGATGCTAACCCTTACAGTCAAATATTTCTGTTGAAATGAATAAACATGCCTCATTTGCTTATCTTTAAGATAATAACAGAGTGCCTTTCTGTTCACCTAGAGGAAAAGCTCTAGAAGAGCAGGTTGTATTTTTCTTTCCTGTGTTCCCATGACAAGTACAAGGCTGCACACATGAGAGATGTTTAAGGCTTCGTGGAAATGGTGAATTCAATTTCCAGTTTCATCTAGTCTTGTGCTGTACAATGTACTTATTTGAAGTTATATTGCAATATAATAGCCTTGAGTGTTTGATGAAATTTGTTCTGTGTGTAAATGGAAGTAGATGTTGATCAACTCTAGATAAAATACTAGACAAATTCAAAGAGACTGAGATTGTGCAGTGCACAGCATGGCCCTGAATGGAGTTCAAAGACCATGAGGAAACAGGCATGTGGTTTTCTTTAGCAATAGCTCTGTGGGGATGTATATTTTTGCTTTTTTGTTTGTTTTAGCACAGCATACCTTTCAGAGAATATTTACTGGAAGCTTCATTTAAACTCCTAACTAACATTATGAGCTATAATCTTTTTTTTTAAAAGCAGGAAGAAAATTTTATAAAAAAGAAAAGCATTGATTTGCCCAAGGAAACACTGTGAATTAGATGTCAATCTTGAATATAATTGCATGTCAGTGTGCAGTGAGGAATATAGTACCTTTGCTAGAAGAATATTCATTGCCAGAAGAAATGTGTACAAGGAATTAGAAAGTAAATATATGAGGTACTATTTGTTACCATTGTTGGAATTAAATGAGGTTGACTGATGCCACTTACAATGTGACTTACGCATTCATGTCCTTGTTGCAAAATTCATTAATCTAAAATATCATCTTGGTTAGCACTCTGTATCACCAGTTTTACAATCCACTTTTCATTAGACATACTACACATAACAATATAGAAAATTCTAAAGGATGGTAAGATCTTTGAGTGAAGGGACCAGGCTTCTCTTTTATGTGTTTCCTGTGATAAATTTTAAAGACAAAGTAATATTTTCACAGATATTTTGATTATATATTCAGAACATTTACTTCCACTTCTTACAGGCCAGTGATGGATGCAGAAACAAAAATGGACTAAGCAAATTCATAATCTACTCAGTTGTAAAACAATAAAACAGAAAATGCAAGAAATGTATGCTATTAAATATTAATACATCCAGTACATTGTTAGTAATAATCTTGAATTTCAGAAAAAAACAATAAGAAGTACAAAAAACCGTCAAAATTATTAAATTTAAGTTATTGTTTTAGATATTAGGACAGCCATTATCTTTTCAAATATCCTTACCTACATATTTTTTTTTCAAATTTTTATTATCAAACTGATGTACAGAGAGGTTACAGTTCATACGTTAGGCATTGGATACATTTCTTGTACTGTTTGTTACCTTGTCCCTCATGCCTACATATTTAAAGTTACATTTTCCTGTGCAATTTTATTTTGCTTTTTAAGTTTTTTAATCATTAAGTAGTTTTACAAAGGTTTCAATTCCACATGATCATTAATGAGTATAATGTATCTTTATCAATATCACTCCTTCCATCATTTACCCACCTCTCCCAACCTCACGAGCCATGCCCTCAATTTTCCTAATTTTTGAAAGTCATTTAAAATTTTCAACTTTCAATTTGGAAACTTAAGATAAATTATTTAAGATTTTTCCCAATTGAGATTGTAAAGTATAAAAACTTGTATCACGATAGACTCCAAAGATGTGCATGTTTTATACCGGTGTTCTTGCTTCTGTTGGACATATCCATAATTCCCTTAATTTTCTTTTTTTTTTTGGGGGGGGGGGCAGTCCTGGGCCTTGGACTCAGGGCCTGAGCACTGTCCCTGGCTTCTTCCCGCTCAAGGCTAGCACTCCGCCACTTGAGCCACAGCGCTGCTTCTGGCCGTTTTTCTGTATATGTGGTGCTGGGGAATTGAACCTAGGGCCTCGTGTATCCGAGGCAGGCACTCTTGCCTCTAGGCTATCTCCCCAGCCCCAACCCCTTAATTTTCTTAAAACCTATTCTCATGAATTTTTCCAATTAGAATTAACAGTTCAGAAAGCAAAAAATATATTTCTGAAAGGCCTTCTTTTTAATTTCTCTGTAATATCCATTAAGTTTCCCATAAGTGGAATAAATTTTCCCCTGAATCTGAAGTATGAATTACTGAACACTGACTTTCATACTTTTCTATTTAAGTGAATTACTATATCTATGATTAGAAAAGAAGGGGCCAGAAATAAATTGAGTCAATTGATAATGTGTGTGGAACACTGTAACATAAATATAAAACCTATACTGTTCTAAATATTCTTACATTGTATTTCACTTAGAGCCAAAATTATGCTAGTAGACAATATTGTGGCAAAGCTTGGAGAGAAGGGTGAGACTTAGAAATTAGACAGGAGCCTGCATACAGAGTCTGTAATGAGATCATTATATTTTTGTTAATGGCAATTGCCCTGCTTTGCAGTTTCACTATTCTTTTATTTTTTCTGCCAATTACTTAATCTGCTTCATTGGTTCTAAGTGATGCAATGCAGTAAATCATCTGATCTTATACATCACTTATGAAGGTTAGTTTTAAGTTAGCTATAAATAATACTTAAATGTTAATACCAATAGTAAGGGCCAAGTCTCCTTTGCTTTTTGCCCAACCCTAGGGCTAAATCACATAATGCAAAAATTGCAATTAAGATTTTGAGATATACAATAGTAAGTGATCTTCTCAGCTGTAAATTTCATAAACTTATAATTGAAATTTGTATCAATTGTTTCACAATATATCAAAATTGCATCCCAAACTTTACAGGTTTTACCTTAATCATTAAAGCCATTATTGTAAAATATTCTATTCTATTTGAACATTGTATTTGCTATAGAATATAAGTACTTGACTTATTTTTTATACACCCAACTAGGGGTTATTAATAATTGAATATGTTCAGTGTTTAATTACAGTTTTATTAGAATTTTAATGGCAATAAAAATATGTGCTAATATGAGTATATCAATAGAATGCTGTAAGTTCTGGAGATCTGATAGCCTGGAAATGCATAAATTCAGGAAAAACTGGGTCATATTAATATGGTTTATTTAAAGAAGGCTCCCTGAACAAACTCATGTGTTTTCTTTTTGTTTCCTGGTTTTTTTTTTTTTTTGTCAGTTGTATGGCTTCCAAAGTGATTTTTCTGGTTAGTTAGACATAAGAGACTGACATTTCCTGTCTAGTTTGGCTTTGAAACACAATTCTTAGATCTCAGGATTACAGGTATGAGACACCTGAGCCCAGTGTGTGTTTTTAACCTAAACCAAATCTTATATTTAAAGCATACTGAACATTCCTTGTAGTGTGCTGTATCTACAATTTGATTGAAATTCTCCTCTAAATCTAGGATTTTTCCCCCTTCTTCGACCACTCATATTTTTATAATTCCTTAGGACAAGGGTAAATTTATACCACAAAATGCCCTCCTCTAGTCATGAGCATTGTTATTTGTTTTAGAAAGGTTGTTCCTAGATTCAGAGACTGGAGTCACAGATCAGAGGCAGGATATTTGCCTCTTATATTCAAAGAGTCTAGTACTACCATTAAAAATAATAAATGCAATTCGTGGCCTCTGGTATATCTATATGTTTATATCTTTATTCTAAAATTAGACATTTGACACTTCTTGTTTCCTGTATTCATGATGACCTCAGTGTATAGTTATTAGTATTTCTCCTTTAACATTCAAGAAAAATAGAGCACAAGGGGGTAAATAGTTGCCAACTAGTGTCTAAGTTGGAATTTAAATCCATGTCTGTTTTATTCTTACCTAACCTCATCATTTGTATTACTATTTATATATAAAATTTTTCTTTCAATTGTGACGTTTCTCCCAAACACGATTGCAAAGACTTAATAGTTTTTCAGGTCTATGCTTAGAGACAGTAAATATATTTTTAAATAGTACCAGAGAACTAACCATAATATAAAGAAGAATATTTTTAAAAAATAGTGAGATAGGGTATGTACTTTAAGGCAGGGTTTGATGACAAATAAACTGAAAGCAATGAGGCTTAAAGTGCACACATATGTGAGTGCCTGTAAAGAAGTAGAAATGTGATTCTAATGCCTAGGTATGGCTATGATATTAACGCTTAAATTCCATTAATTTTCTATCAACCTTAACTCTGGTGGGGCAGTTAGGATATAATTTATTCATTTAATTTATTTGTTTACTTACAGAAATTATGAGACTTTATATGAAATTTCCATGCTTATTTAAATTAACTAATAATAACAAGGTAAAATATCTTTAGCTAATAAAACATTATTTCTTCTGTCATATCTATATGTTGAAGAAGCATTAGGCTCCCTCTCACTTAAATGAGAATATTATGAATACAAGTATATTAGTCTTCATGCATCTTTGAACTTCAGAGTTGATGTCTTACTAATTAAGCCATTCTTTTTTTTTTTGGCCAGTCCTGGGCCTTGGACTCAGGGCCTGAGCACTGTCCCTGGCTTCTTCCCGCTCAAGGCTAGCACTCCGCCACTTGAGCCACAGCGCCGCTTCTGGCCGTTTTCTGTATATGTGGTGCTGGGGAATCGAACCTAGGGCCTCGTGTATCCGAGGCAGGCACTCTTGCCACTAGGCTATATCCCCAGCCCCTAATTAAGCCATTCTTGTATGGATGTGTAACATATGTTGATTCTTTTAAAGCAAATTCAGACATAAGATTGTTTTAATCCTCATCAAACCTGGTTAATAAACCACTCATGCAAGTAAAGAATTATGTCAACTGAGATATTTTCCTGTTTCTTGTAATTCTGTCCATTTTTTGACTGACATGTTTTCCTTTTTCTCTTAATCCTGTATAATCTATATAATGTTTTGTAACTCAATCATAACAGTGAGGTCATAATGAATTAATGATAAAAGAAAAAAGACTGAGAGGCGAAGACAGTTCCATTAAAATGAAAAGACACTCTTTCATGTTTTTTGATATAGTTGAATGCCATTCTTCACAGAAGTATTGAGGCTAGCTGGATTCTTTCAAAAGGATGAATAAGAAGGAGCCCCATTCAGAGCACTCCTGGGCTCTCTGCCTTCATCAGTCAATGGCAGTTGTAAATGGAGACACTGAAATTTGTTCCTTTAATCTTGTTTTCTTCTTGCACTTACAAAGTTTTCTATTTCCTTCTTTATACTCAGGCTCACAGTGTGTTTTTCTATTACTAACTGTCTACAAGTTTGAATTATTTGTAGTTGGTGACAGCAAACTTACCAACTTTATTTAATATCATGATTATTTTACTGTAAACTTTTTGTTAAAATAAGTGCATCTATGAAATAAAATAATGGCAAGTTTGCTTTATTGTCACTTTTATTTAAATCCCTCATTACTTAAATATTCACCACAGGCTTCCTAATGTACTGTCTTGTATTTTGGAGGTCTCTGGTGAAACATTAGAGGCTTAAACAACACCCCAAGTGTACTGAAAATCTTGTCTGCTCAGCTTTCAATGTTTATTTTGAATTCAGATTAGACAGTATAGATTATAAATAAATGAAAATGACTGAGTGCCCTCAATGGTAAGAATTCTATTTTGATATTTAGGAGTTAAAATCCTACTGCTATTCTACAACAGATCTAAAAGCAGCATTTTATTTCATTTCATTTCTTTATTGTTAAAGTGATGTATAGAAGGGTTACAGTTTCATACATATGGCAGTGAGTACATTTCTTATCCAGCCTCATTTTCCCCTACTTCCCCCTCATCATTTCCCTCCCCCCCATGAGTTGTAAAATTGGTTTACACCATACAGTTTTGTAAATATTGCTGTTGCATTGGTTTGTCTGTATATCCTTTGTCTCTCCATTTTGGTATTCCCTTTCCCTTCCCTAGTTTCAGTACATGTTTATACAATACCAGGGTACTAAAATCAGTTACAGTGATATCAAGGGTAAAACCACAGTAAAGAAAGACAAAAGAAAAAGGGCATAATTCCACATGGTATGCTGAAAATAACAACAACAATGATAAACCACTTGTTTTCATAACTTGGAGTTCATTTCACTTATCATCTTATATGTTCATATGGACACAAATATTGAGCTATTGTAATCCTCAAAGAGCAGCATTTTAAAGTAAAAATTCAGGATGCCAAATTTTAAATATTATTCAGTTGAGATTATTTTCTCTTCATAAGTTTGGTTATTATAAACTTATTCTCAAGAAACTCACTATGTCTAGGTGGACAAATACTGTGATATCACCCAATATGTATAGATGAAAATGGAATTTAACCATTCGTGTGGATTGGAGATTGGTGGGGTTGGGAGATATGGGGAAGAATGACAGAAGGAGTGACATTGATTAAGATGCCTGGTACTCATAAATTGACACATTGAACTGAAATCTCTTGATGCAACTCCATTAAGATAATAAAATTATATAAAAAAACAGAAAATGGAAGAAGGGCCAGAAAATGGAAGAAGGGTGAGGAAATGTAGTCATTGTACTAAATATACATGGTAGGCTGGGAATATGGCCTAGTGGCAAGAGTGCTCGCCTCCTATACTTGAAGCCCTGGGTTCGATTCCTCAGCACCACATATATAGAAAAAAAGCCGGAAGTGGTGCTGTGGCTCAAGAAGTAGAGAGCTAGCCTTGAGCAAAAAGAAGCCAGGGACAGTGCTCAGGCCCTGAGTCCAAACCCAGGACTGGCAAAAACAAACAAACAATAAATATACACGGTGTAAAGAAAGGATGAACTGTGGAATTTTGGGTCAGGGATAGGAGGGGGAAAATGGGGAAAAGCAAATGAAGGAGTGCCATTGCCAAGAAGCATTGTATCTGACTTAAGAAACTGTAACCCCTTTGTACAACTCCTTACAAATACAACAAAAACATTTCTTTAAGAACTTAACCAAACCAAAACAAGTAAGAATTAGTTTGAAATAGCATAAACCTTGTTTATGTTACTGCACAAAATTGAATTCATTCCTAGGATACTCACATTGCCTAAAGGAGCCAGACCCAAAGAAACATGGACTCTATGGTCTCCCTCATAGGGAATAATTAGCACAGGTAGCTATGCCCCTACTAACGCATAAGATGATGCTAAGTGAATTGAACTCCATATTATGGAAACGACTGTTATATCACTGTTGTAATTACTTTCAACATGCCATGTGAAAATATAGTTTCTATTGTTGGTGATCCTCTTGTTTCCTCTTCCTGTGGTTGTACCCACACTATCACTGTATCTCATTTGAGTACACTGGATACTGTATATACTGGTATTAGAACTAGGGAAGTGAAAGGGAATATCAAAATTGAGAGACAAAGGATAAAATGACAAACAACTCCAAAAGCAATACTAGCAGAACCATTTGGTGTAAACCAACTGAACAACTCACGGGAGGAGAGGGAAAGGGGGAGGGGGAGGGGAGAGTGAGGGAGGAGGTAATAAACAGTACAAGAAATATACCCAAGGCCTAATGTATGAAACTGTAACCTCTTTGTACATCACTTTGACAATAAATAAAAAAATTGGGGAAGGAACAATATCAATTACAATAAAAAGATGAGATTTGTGAATAAGGCAACAACTTAAGTATCTTATTTGTTAAAGAAATAATTTTCAGTCTCTTTCCCACAGTCCTGAGTAGAGCCAATATTAAGTTTGCTTTTGTATTTTTATTTCACAAGTTCATAATCTCATGTTCACTTTTCAAAAGAGTATAAGACAAGAACAGTAATGACAATAAGAAAATAAAATCAACACTTCCTGGCTGCTGAGCTAATGCTCTTCAAGAAACTACATCATGTGACTATATTCTGGTTATTTAGCTTTTGTTGCCATTGTTACAAATTCAATTTCATGTCTGTAAATTGTATTTTCTAAATTTCATGCACAAAATACCATTTATTAGACCAATGGTTCATACTCTTGTATCTGACATCTTGCAGAAAGAGTTAGCTGTTGCATTTTAGGTATTGCAAAGTTTGTACAAAGTTAATACCTTAAAGGGTACTTATTTAACATGTGTACCTTTTGTAACTATACATATATCGTAGTCACTAGTTTAGGCACTCTTAAAGCATGTAGTTATCTTTCCATTTTCTACAATTAACCATTTATTCTTCATTGAATTATTCAATAAATACTTTAAAACAAGACTGCCCACAAGATATAGACTTATCAAACATTCCTTAGCAGAATAAGGATTTTTCATATCTTTACATTTTTCTGGAAAGTATTCTTAAAATGTTTAAATTTGAGTATATAGGAAACAAAGAAGAAATATTTTGTCTGTGTGCTTAATTCACATTTGTTCTGAAATACAATAAAGTAAACTTAGTAAAGTTTGTTTACCCTGAACTAAATTACATCTGAAAAAGCCTTCTTTATTTTAGTGTAAATTAAATCACCAATGTGGTAATTAGAGGAAATACACTCTACAAAAATAACAAAAAGAGCTTGAACTTTTCATAAAGTAATTCTGTTTTTCCTTGTGAAAAATCTGACAATCTTAAAACAAATTAGGTAAATGGAAACAAGAGGTTTCTTTCTTTGTTGTTGCTTTTCTTTTCTTTCTCTTGTTTGATCACTTATTTGTCTTTGGGAGGAAAAAGCAGGGCACAGAAAAGGTGGGATAAGGGTTGAACAAATATGACAATAGTATTTACTAGACACTATGTTGAAAATATGCAAACTGTGGGTAGAGGTTGGAGGGAGTAATTCGGAGAGAGTGGGGGAAAGGTTGACATTATCCAAAAAGAAATGTCCTCATTATCTGACTTGCCAAACATTAACCCCTTTGTTCATCACCTTTATAATAACAATAAAAATTGAAAAAATAAACTAAGTAGTAGATTAACAATTAAAACAACTTCTATAATACATAAAATGTTAACATTGAGGGGTCATAAACTGTAATTCAGTCCAGAGATTCAATAAGGAACAATCTCTAAAGACATTATTTTAGGATCAAACAATTAAATCATTAGGGTAGATAGTTTAGGTAGTATCCTCATCTTCTACAGATTTTTAAGTTTTTGTGCATACAGACTTTCTGACATAATTCTTTTTTTTTTTTTTTGGCCAGTCCTGGGGCTTGGAATCAGGGCCTGAGCACTGTCCCTGGCTTCTTTTTTGCTCAAGGCTAGCACTCTGCCACTGGAGCCACAGCGCCACTTCTGGTTGCTTTCTGTATATGTGGTGCTGGGGAATTGAACCCAGGGCCTCCTGTACACGAGGCAAGCACTCTTGCCACTAGGCCGTATCCCCAGCCCACTTTCTGACATAATTAAAGACAAAATATTTCATATCTAGGTACCTTTTGTAGAAAAGTCATTTGACTCACTTGACTTGTGTGTTGATTCTGATTCAAGTTAAGATGTTAGAAAAACTGGCTTCAAGTGGCTTCATAAAAATATAGAAAAATCTAGAATCTATATTCACTATAATTTCCTTTAAGTCATCATGGAGTAATACAAGTTTGGCAAAGAACTAGTATCTGAGATGGCATCCAAAATTACAGAATTACTATGAGTATCTTCCTTTTCCTATATCATATGAATTGGAGGCACACATTTTGTGTTCTAAGCATAGCCTTTGAGTTGTTAGTGGAACTAATATACAATGATTAGGATAATCACCTGGTTTGAGTAAATCTATTTGTTATGAACATGAACTTTGTGATCAGTTGTATGTGCAAATGTGGCTATTGTGCTCAGTGATTGAGAAAGTGAACAAATAACGTGAAAGTAAAAATACAAAGAAAGGACCAAGAATCAAGAAAACTGCATGACCCACAAGGTTAAAATGATTTAATTTTTAGAGAATGAAGGCTGCTCAAGTATGACCTACCTTGCTAAAAGCAAAATGATCAATACTCTAACATGCAGACAAGCACACCCACATTCATGCACTAACAGGTCATAAAAGTTTACCTCTATTTTTTTCTGGTTAAATGAGGTACAAATAGAATCTATTTTCATTCTATTCACTTAGTTAAAAATATTATTAGTTACCCCAGAAAGAAGATTTAAATTAACTAATAATAGTGGATTTTGATCTGAAGTTGGGAAAAATGATTATTAATATCAAAGAATTAGTCTCAATAAATATGGAAATAAATACAGACATTTTAGTTTGGTTTATGTTGTATCCCAATTTTCTACTTGAGAAAATTAATGCTAATGGGACAAATTAACTTTTTCTTAATTCAGCTAGGTAGTAAACAAAACATCAACACAAGGAGTTTGATTGAAAAGCTATTATTAAGACTACAAAATGGAGTAATCTAATTTCATTCCCTTATTCTTTCTTCTAACAAGAATATTTCTTCATGACCATCTCTGTGCCATATGTCAAAATATACTGCAGAGCCTAGTGAAGAAGACATAAGAGTCAACGCCGAGGGACATTTTAAAACCTCTCTAATCCGCAGTAAAACAATATCAGATTCATATTGACCATGCAACTCAGGTAATTCCATGCTTAAAGCAAACATCTTTTGTAACTTTCATGATAGAACAGAAAACCAAGTTATATTTGGTAGTGGCAAAATCTTTAAACTTGAAATCTGCCCCACAGTATTCAGCCAGTACACTGAACATCAGTTTCCTGAAAGCCCGTTACTCTGGGAACGGGAGATTCTGGAAGGTTTCCAGTCTATGTGCATCACATTCAATGACAGCACAGTAATTCTCGCATTGCTAGATGTGAAAACGAAATGAATTGCTCTTTGTTTCAAGCTTCACAGAAATCTGCAGTCATGAGTAATATTTTGACTTTTTTTTAATGGTTCAGGTGAGAAAGGGCTGGAACTCATTACTACCAAATCACTTTAGTAAAGTTAAAACTTCTGTACACCTGAGTGTAACTCAGTAAATTCACATCATGTCTGTGAACTTTGTTTTCTATCTTAAGTTTATGTGTCTTGGGAGGGTAAGGGGAAGTACAGAGGGTGGGACTAGGGCTGAACAAATCCAGCAGTGAGAGTCACTAGACACTGCTGAAAATGAACACAACTTTTGGGGACCGGGGGCTGGGAAGGGAAAACCTCGGAGAAAACAAAAAGAAATGTGCTCATTACCTGACTTATGTAACTCTAACACTTCTATATATCACCTTCAAAAGAAAATTAATTTAAAAATAATGATATTAATAGAGAGAACTCTTTGCATAGAATCGATACAGCCTAAATCCTGATTTCATAATACATGCTTACTTTCCTTTTTCCATTTCCCATGATTTGGTAAATAGAGCTTTCATTGCTGAAGATAGTGATTAACATTAGTTTTTATTAGTAGTGATATGTGGGACATAGGTGAAGAATATAATGGTAATTGATTCAAGTTAGTGTTACCGTCTGAAAGTTTGGTGTGGTTTAGAACTATTGATATATTAAAAATGTCAAATTATTATGGAGAAATACCAAGTTAATATGGGATTAAACTAATTTCAAATATATTATAAAATAAATCTTTTGGAATCACTTTAAAGCCAGTTATGAGTTACAAAGAAAACTATGTTTCTTTACTTTCTCATCCGTATATACCCTTTATTTAATATTGAGTTCCATTTTATTCTGCATATATGACTTGTTGAAAATGTCTTCATGTTTAAAGAAAAGTTGTCACCACTTAAAAACTACCGTATTCTTTCTGAAAACAACTCCAATGGAAAATCTTAGAAAAACTTATGACAAAGCCAGCATTTCTGTAAAAAAAAATATGCAGCCTATTCCTAAAGGGATTACTTTGAAGGTAAAGCATTTACTTTGATTTATTAAACTATGATATTGTTTATAAAATTGCTGCTATGGCACAACTGCAGAATAAAGCATATGACAAAATGCAGAAAATAAAAAAGGAAAACCTTATTATCCAGAGAGATGTATTCTGAATATTGCTATAATATTATTCCCTTTAACATAGTTGATGTGCATTTACAAAGAGTTTCTACATTTGCTGGGGGTCCCCAGGGTCACTTATGTCATCACACCGAGGAGGAGGGAGAAGGATTTTGCAAAAGCATGAATGAGATACAACCACCTCAAAGACTAAAATGATACCTCTTGGCTTCTTGTTGATGATTGATTTCCTGTTCTGAAGATGTTTCCAGATATACCAATATGAACAAAATATATTCTTAAACTTGTCCTCATTCTTTTACACAAGTCTACCTGGTGGCTGAAGCCAGGAATTTGGGATTACTCTAATGGCCTAACTGTACCACCAAACAAATGACAATGTATTTACAAGCCATACTCTTAAAGAACTTGCTTTCAAGTCTGTTTCTATAATTCTGCTTCAGATCTTTATATTGCTTAGTTCCTAAGCTCTTCTTTCCTTTTTTAAATTAAATTTTATTGACAAGGTGTTGTGCAAAGAGGGTACAGTAACATAATAAGGCAGTGAGTACATTTCTTGTGATATCTTACATCCTCTTTTTCATTCCCTAAGCTCTTTTTTTCTATCTTCCTTCCCCCAGAATTCCTTCATACAGCAGTACAGAGAAACATCTTTCTTAAAGAAAAGTCTAGAACTACTTATTTCTCAATATTCTTTCAAATGCAATCTGTGTAACTGAATAAAACCCAATGCTTGTCATTTCTTCTAAGACCTTAAGTGATTCACCTTGTCTTCTGCCTTATCTCATCCTCCACTGGTCCTCTCTTAGTTGTTGACCAAGCAAAGTGTTTTTCTTCTCTCTCTGCACTGGTTGTATTGAGATTTTCACACTGCGTATTCATTGGTGTATCAATTTCTTAGAAAACTCACTGTTCATTTCACTATTTGAAAGTAAGTTTCCCTAGCACAGTCTCTATCATGTTTATTTTCTTCTTGGTATCACTAGATTTTCTTTTGTCATCTGTTCTTCCACACTAGGAAGTAAATTTCATTAAGTCAAGAGTCACTATCAGGAAGAGCACCTGCCTAACATTTGTTAGGCCCTGGGTTTAATTCCCTTCACCACTAAAAATGTCATCGTTGGGTCTATTTTATATGGTAGCTAAGTGAAACATTGAATTGGGAAATATTAGAGATTAAAACATTTTCTGTTTGAGGGACATGATTTCTTATGTAGATTATGTAGGGTCTAAATGTACTATTATTCCTCTCTGGTTGTTGCTCTCCATTTTTTCTTCATTTTTACATTGCATTAAGAGTGTATTACATTTTGTTTAATCATCACTGTTTCCTTTACCTATAGAATAAAGTCAAAGTTCAGTATTGAAAATTATCTCTATTACATTATAATTTATAGTAAATAAATATGCAAATATGAACAGTATTATACAGTATACTAACATTATAGACATTTATTAACCTTACAGCATATCTGGTTGATACCGGATCAACCTCCATGAAGTAAAAGTCTCTGAACTTTTCAAGTTAAAGTACATACAATCATTTTACCATGCCGTTATACAAGGTGTATTAGCTTCAAGGCAAAGGTTTAATTCTAAGGGTGCAAAATTACTCCTTGAGAGAAGCCTATGTATTCTGACCCAGTTTCAAATCATACCATAAAAATACATTATTAGGAAATGCAAGCCCTAGAGAAGCAATTATTTGCTACATTTTACTCTTTCTTATTTTCTTATACAATGGCATGGAAGTAAAAGCAGTGATTTATGGAGAACTGAATTCTGGTAATCAAATGTAGGATTTATAGAGGTAATGATGAGGGAAACAGTGATAAACAACACAGAAACAGCCTTGGCTTTGGGGAGAAATCAGCAGTACTTCAGACTACTCTAATCTGTCACTCAGAGCTGGACTAGCCCCTTATCGTCTAAGAGCAACACTAAGCAAGCTAGAATTGGTGTCAGCCTCAGCCTCCAGGAAAAAAAAAAAAAAAACGGCATTTTGTCTGGAAAAGGGAAATCTTCACTCTCTCTCTCTCTCTCTCTCTCTCTATTTCTCACTCTTTATCTCTTTTTTTCTCTTTCTCTTTCTTTCTAGAGCAATATAGTTAACCTTTTCATGTTATACTTCTGGGATAAACTAAGTGAATACTTTATAAATTTTTATTAGATTTGAAATGAAGACACAACATCAAGGGGTTTACAAAGTATCAACAACCCAAGTGATGTTCTTGAAGGATTGTGGACCCAGGACCCAGTGGAATTCTATCAACAGAAAGACTGTGTTCTTTCCCTGATGTTTCTGGCAGTTCTCTATTTTCTTTATAGATTTCTGGAGCAAATAGAAAACAAATACTTCCATGAACTATTTCAGGGTAGCTGAAGAAGGGTAATTTTCTTCCATGTTATGTAAGTGGTACTATAATATTGGTTGTGGTATTGTTAATTCATTTATCTAATTGTGCAATCTTGATTAAAAAGTACCAGTAGAATTTTCATTTCTCATCTGTAGAAGTAGGCTTGTTTGGGTGAACATTCTTAATAATTATTTTAGTCTATATAATAAAACAGCTGTGTGTTTTTCTTGAAACAAAACTCTCCTAGGACAACACATTAAGCCTAAAATCTATCAAACTTTTCCACCATGATTTTCCTGAAAACAAATAAGTACATAAATCTTCCTAGAAAACTCTTTTTAATATTCCTATTTTGTCTTAAAATTTTTGCAAATATTACATTTTACTTCATAATAAATCCTTCATCATTTTAATACCAAGTTTTAACAACTTAATTTTAGAAAAAATTCAATATGGAAACTTTGTAGACACTTATTCTGTGAGGTTGAGTATCTCTGGTGCTTATCAGGTTAGTAAATGATGTTTCAATTCAATGCCTATTGCATTTTAATTGGGGGACATAGACATTTAAGTGGAGAAGGAATGTGATGGTTAGGAAAGAGTGTTGGAAGATGAAAATTAGAAGATGGTTGACAGAGAAATTGAATGAAACTTCTGAATTCTACAACTGCAAAAAATTACATAAAGTGAATTTTTAGCTCTATAGACCTTATTATATCTGAAGTGGGGCTCAGGTTAAACCCAGAAAAATCTTATAATGATCTTCAGTGAAGCTCTTTGTGCCAGGTATAAGGCAGTGAATTTCAAGTCTAATCTTTCAAAACTATCCTAATGAAGGTTAAAAAACTATTAAAAATCTATCCATGAAATGTCATTTAATGTCTTCAGACTGCACAACAATAGGAAAATATATTTGTTTACGTCAAATAATTTTAGTGCTTTGATAAGAATAGTTAATATGTAAATGCACTCAGATATAAAATGTAGAATTTACTTTATTTAGTGACACTGTAAGAATGTAAGGGATAGTATTTAGGAACTCTAAAGAACCTACAAAATAAACAGAAGAATGTAATTATTTTCCAGAAAATGACAAAGGACCCCATAAGAAAGATACGAAACATATTTTCAATCAGATTTTTCCCAACATGAAGAATGCAATATGGAATACTAAAAGATGACAGATAATACAAGGAATAGGACTTCAATTATTCTGGAGAGTGAAAACTAATGCTGAATGCTAATTGCATTTAGGTGTGCAAATCGTACACACTCAATTTTTCTTGTTGTTTTGTTATCTAGTTATCTGCAGACAAGGAATTAGCCATCTGACCTCCTGAGTTTCTATAGATGTTATTTTTTAAGTGGAATTCTATTTAAATAGCTGGTAGCATCCCTTAAATGCAGTTTTTGTCAGAAAGTGAAAATTAAGAAAAATATTCAGTATTCTACTACGTAATCTATATTTACCTCTCTCAAATTCTCTGGCTGTCTTTGTACCATTCTTTTTTTCTTTTTTTTTTTGGCCAGTCCTGGGCCTTGGACTCGGCCTGAGCACCATCCCTGGCTTCTTCCCTCTCAAAGCTAGCACTCTGCCACCTGAGCCACAGAGCCCCTTCTGGCCATTTTCCATATATGTGGTGCTGGGGAATCGAACGGAGAGCTTCATGTGTAGGAGGCAAGCACTCTTGCCACTAGGCCATATTCCCGGCCCTTTGTACCATTCTTGAACTCATAGCCATTGTAGTTTACAATGAACAGTTCCTTGGTATTTTTTCTTATTTTACAGTCTGCATTTATTTCATGATTAATGAAATAAGGTCTAGGAACAAATGCAATATCTTTCTCATTAATCAACAGAAGCTCAATTATTTTACCATCTTTCTTAAAATGCTTTAAAATAATCTGGATGAGATCCATATAATTAAGATACTTATGAATTTATCAATTTTCTTGGTAGAATAGAATTATAAGGGCTTATAAGAAATTGTTAAATATCACAATAAGAGGTGTCTTTTTTAAGACACTAAACTTCATGATTGAAATACATTGCTTAAAAAATAGAGTATGATAATGAATTGTGGATACCTAGGTCATATTGTGTGTACAGAATAAATAGTCTGAGAATTCAATGCAGTATTATAAAAGTAGAAAATAATATGAAAATAGTTGTAAAAGAAATAAGCATAGCTCAAATGAAATGAAGCAAAATAACATAGCTTGTTCATCTGTCACAATATCCCTTCATCATTTATTTAGTACCTTAGCAGCATACCTTATACGTTATTCCTTCACTGCTGAATGCTTCTTAATTACTTTGTTTAATGGGATACACTACTCTACATAAAATGAAAGTGTTGTGGAGAGAGGCACTCTGTAACCAAAGTACAACATTAACTCTTTATTTCATGAGCTACAAGCTTAAGTGAGTGGCATAGGGAATTTGCAAGATGAGTTACTTCTGTTTTATTTCAAGCATAGTTGCTTATTCAAATTCAAACTCAGTTGTTTACCAGCCCTTTAAATACAAACTCAGGGACAAATTAGCAATGATGTAATGACTCTCTCTGTGTTCATTAGTAGTAAGTAATGCATGAAAAAATATATCCTGGGTAGAGTGCTATTGGGTAAGTGCTCTACTGGGTGAATTTGGAAAGTATAAGAAATACTTCTCTGCATTCATTTTGGAAGATGGACATTTAGGAATTTGTAGAACCAGAATGATTCTGCTGAACTGCACTTCTTCAGAGAATAGAAAATTTAATACAGCTGTTACTTCAGAAATCTACTTATGGTTCAAACATGACAAAATTTTCTTCCTTTAAGTATATATCTCTCTATATAGATATATACATATATACACATGTACATAATATTCCTAATATTCCTATATGTATTTATCTTCAAACACTTTTGCTCTTCTCAGAGAAATATAGTCAGGAGCCTTGTGACAATTCAGGGTTTAGTAACTTTGGTTTGTATTTTAAATATCAGGAGAGGAAGTCTTAAAGGTCACTTTGTTAAGAGAATGACCCTGGAATGAAGTCCATTTTTCACTTTATTGTGAAGAATAAAAAATGAAATCTTTTCATATTGGTATCACTGAGATTTTAGTGTCTGTGTGAGCTCTGAACAACCAAGATTGTCTGGACACAGTCTAGAGTTTTAAGAGCAATCTCTTCCACCTCTGTTTTGATACGCTTCATTTCAACTGTAACCAACAAAAATCATCAGTCCATTCACATCTAGACAGCCATAGTTCATCTCTGTGCTAATCTACACCACCTGAAAACAGAGAGCATCATCTTAAAAATCATGTGCAGATGGTCCAGACAAATTCAACTATGGCAAATGGCCTTGGGAAAGTGATGTCCCATCACCAGACCTTTCATTGAGGCTGTTTCCAAATTTAAATGTTTGAATTAAAAAAAATATTTGTATCTTCACATTTCAAAAAAGTACAAAAATGATTCAGGGGAGTACAGAGTATGTAGTGGGTAAACGATCCTTCCAAATGACTTGGAATTTATTAAATACTAAAACAGGGAGGAAGCTAGATATTAGTCATCGTGATAGTTTTGCCTCTCTCTAACTTTCAGGAAGTAGCACAGCTCAGTCTTTCCAGAGGGCTGCTGAAAACATAGGACAATGGTTGCAGTGAACAATTATCTTCCTTTCACAATGCAAGTAAAATTTAGATCATGTGTGATTTCTTTGGGATGACAAGATGTGTGTTTTCGGAACTGAGGTGAGAAATGGCTTTTGGTGGATGCAAAGCTGCTGTAGTTCTAAGAACAACAGCTGAATGTGGGGTGAGAACTAAAGGGCAGGCTGCATTTGGAATCCTGAAAATACACATTTATCTACATAACCAGGCAATAAAAACAAGGTGAGCAGATGAGCAACACCCTCTTAATGTTTCCCTTCTGGGTGAAGACATGCATTTTTAAAAAGAGAAAATGTAGCTTCTTTAAGAATGAAATAACCATGGAATAAACAAAGCTCTTTGAGTAATTAGTTTCTACAGGAGTGATGATTGTGTAGTATATCTATTCTGTGTTTATCTTGAAGCAGGTAATTGATTTGTTTCTTCTTGGGCCTTGTCTCTCAAGCACACTCAGCAGACCAGCAATATAGGAAATCATAGGAAAGCTCAGAAATCCAGGTTTCTCCCTCAGTGAGTTCTGAATCATGTTTCTAATCCCCAGATGGGTCACGAGCATAATAGAACACTAGTCCAGGAGATTCTCTATTGCATCTTCATTTTGTAATGTGGGTGGATAAATTCCACTCCCACATGAAAATACTTGGTTCTAGTACAGTGAAAGTTTCAGTTATGGAGTGATTTCTGATTTCTTATTCTATATTTAAACAGAGCTCCCATAATCTCTCACCTTGAGAGACCAACAATAATCTAATATTCTAAGAGCAGTGTCTCCATTTCCTTGCCATCTTCTATGAGAGCCAACGTTTAGAAGTCCCCACAACTTCTGTATGACCATACTGGGGTTTCCAGCATGGGTCACTCTGGGGGACTCATTCACACTATATGCAATTGAGAGCACAAATCAATCTACAACAAATAAATCTGAATCAGGGGGTAAGTAGGGAGCTAGTCCTTATTTCTTCATTTATTACAGTTTGTTTAATTCATGAATTTTTCATCCTTTTTATTGATTTTATCTTCTGTGGTTTTATATCTGATCTTAGTATGAGCTTAATTAATTTCTCAAGTATTTTTGCTCCTATATAGGTTAATTTTTCTATGGTGTAGGCCTCTTTATGTAATTTTCTGTGACTCTTTACTCTTACAACAAAAAAAACATGTCATACCTTAGTCTGGAACTGAATATATATCTTTACAAAATAAATATGTTTCTAAGGCTAGCTGCTTCAGACTTACCTGATACTAGTCTCACATGCTCTAAGCTAAATCAGAAGCGACTTTCAGCTCTGGTTTGGATCCAGAAAACCTTCAGTGATTCATATGTTGGTCTAAGGTATGTGGTTACTATTTTCTACCTGTAAGAGGTAGAAAGAAGTTAGCTCATTGGAGGTGTGTCTTTGAAGAGGATATAAGGACCCTGGACCTTCCCTTTGTCTTTTTATATTTTTGTCTTCCCAACTGTCAGGAGGTGAGGGCCTCTGCTACATCACATAGTCCCTGCTATGATGTTCTGCTCCTCCTCTGAATCTGGGAGCCCAAATCAACCTTCTGTCCTTTTCAGTGATACTTTGTCATGGTGATGGGAAGCTAGCACATCTCCTTATCCTGCTCATTCTCTTTTCCTTTCCAGTGTTCGTTCAGTGTTCAAACCATTATGCCTTCTGATTTTCTTTCTTGAAATGCCTTTTTTCCAACTTACATATTCCAGTCTTCCTTATGCTGTATCTAGTGCATAGACTGTAATTTGTTTGTAGCCTTTCATGATAAAAGCACATACCAAACTCATATGAGAAGATAATACCTCAATATTAGGAACCTGTGCAAATCTACAGTAACACTGTTTTTTTTTTTTTTAATTGTGAAATACTGAAAGTTTTCCACTGAGGTCAAGAAAAAGACAAAGATTCACCAATTCTATTCTGTAGAATACTGGAGTTTCTATGTAAGGTAATTAGACAAGATAAATCAATAGAACTACTTCTATTGGAAAGGAAATAAAACACTGGCTTTATTGACAAATGACATGACCTGTATGTAGAAAACACCCAAAGAACACACACAGGTACACATGTATGCATATTCAGTGGCATCCACGTGCACATTCACACAGAACTATAAAAGACAGTAAATAAAATCATCACGATTGTAGGAAGCAAGATTATTATGTAAAATTAGTTGTATCTTCATACATAAGGTATAAGTAACCTGAAAATGAAATTAGAAAAAGTTTTTTAATACTTCAGAAGATGAAATACTTAGAAATAAATTAAGGTATCAAAAGAACTGATTAATTGCAAACTACAAGTCATCCCTAAAAACATGAAAGGCTAAGGTGAAAGCATTGGGAAGAATAAAGAAGTGAGAAGTAATCACATTTATAGTCAGTTGAGTTGATGACCTTACCAAGAGACTATTCATTTGGGAAAGAAAAGATTTTTCAGTAAGCAGTGGACATTTGGGTCTGCAAAACAGAATGGAATTGAACATTTTGCTACATACTGTATATAAAAATTAATTCAATATAGATCAAATATCTATTTCAGAATTTAAACTATAAAATTTATAGAAGAAACTATAGGTGTAACTCCTTCTAGGTGCAGAGTTAAAAATGGTGTCTTAGCCAGAATACAAAATAAGAAAAAATTTTCAACTTATTAAAATAAAAAATATAGAATTTCAAAGGACAACAGTGAAAAAGTGAGCCCATGGAATAGGAGGAAATATTTACAAATCATATATATAAATATATAGGTTTGTACCTAAGGTATATAGACACATCTGAAAGTACTACAACACAAACACAAATACTTTAACCTAAAGTGGGAAAAAATACTTTAGAGCATTCTCCCAGAAGATATACAAATGACCTATAAACACATTAAGACTTCTCAAGAGCAGTAATCGCAAGGAAAATGTAAAACTATGTGATATCACTTTACACATACTAGGATGACTATAATAAAAAAAATAACAACTATTCCTTGGGACAGGTGGAATTTCAACACTGTGATAACAGAAATGTAAACTGTTGTAATAAGTTTGAAAAACAACGTGGAAGTCACATTAATCTTTGAGTTACCATGTGGTCCATCAGTTTCATTCCTCAATCCTGTATACTTTGGAAACACAATAACACAAAGGCACATGGATGTTAATAAA
The DNA here is from genome assembly GCF_023159225.1 of Perognathus longimembris pacificus. NCBI lineage: Eukaryota > Metazoa > Chordata > Mammalia > Rodentia > Heteromyidae > Perognathus > Perognathus longimembris. Next base: position 129,454,641 of record NC_063162.1, on the reverse strand, counting down.
AGAGTATATAATAACATCTAAAAGAATGAAAACAATCAAAGTATCTCCATGTCTTTATTGACTAATAGATCAAGAAAGTGTGGTATACTCATATAAAATATAACATTTAATACTGTACTAATTATATAGCAGGAATAAAGCTTATTATTATTAGGTGTAAGATAGTCGATATGCAAGTCACATATGGTGTGACTCCCCTTAAATGGAATTCCCAGAACAGGCAAATTCACAGCAATTCAAAGTAAAGAAGGGTTTGCCTGAAGTTTGTGGGATGCGTGAGTTGAGAATTAGTAGTATTCCGGGTGGGAATTCTTTTCAGGGGCTTCGAGAGATTCTATATTTAAATAGTGTTTGAGAGTGTGTAACTATCTTTAGACATAGACACATGTAGCATGTGGGACAAATAAATGTCTGAGATTTATTACTGTAAAATATATATATGATGATGGGAAAATATCTTGGGGATGTATTAGTAATAACAAGTTGAAAAGATGTGGAATAATAAAAATTAACTTTTTAAATTTCAGCATTTACTTGCAACTGGGCATGGTGGTACCTGCTTATAACATAAGCTATTCAGAAGGCAGAAATAGGCACGATGGTGTTCTCAAGCTAGCCAGGGCCCAAAGTTATGAGGTCATCATATTTCAAAACAAGCATTATCTGTAGTTTCAGCTATGTGGGGGGCCAAAGTGAGGGAGGTTATGGTCTGAGGTTGATTCTGGGCACAGAATGAGACCCTATCTGAAAAAAAAATTAACTGAATAAAGAACTAAAAAGGTATAGTAAAACACCTGTCTATCAAGTGTTAGACTCTGAGTTCAAACAAAAGTACTACTAAAAGCAACTACTTAAGCTAGGAGCCAATGGCTCAAGACTGTAATACTAGCTACCCAGGAGGCTGAGATTTCAGGACTACATTTAGAATCCAGCCCAGGAAGGAATGTCCGTGAGATTCTTTTCTCCAATTATCCACCGAAAAGTAAGAAGTGGAGCTATAGCTCAGGTGGGAACGTGCTAGTCTTGAGCAAACCAAGCACACAGCCAGCTGGCAAACCCTGAGTTCAACCTCTAGGAACAGCACACACACACACACACACACACACACACACACACACACACACACAGAGTCAAAAAAACCCAATTACCCAATTACTGTATTTCAAGGATTAAAAAAACTACAATTAAACAGGGCAGGAGTAATTTGCAATGTATTTTTTTTTTACCTACATCAAAGCTACACTAGAATGTCAAAGAGGTTACATTTATGAATGTTTTTCTCCTTAAAGTTCTCAGAGGAAGGATGTTATACCATTAAAATGTGGGTTCTTCTTTTGTTTTGAAAAATGTTCTGGCAGCTTTGCGCAATGATTAAAGCATAATTATATAAATAAAAAATAAATTAAACTTGTGCATATGCAAGACATGAGAATACAAAGCACACCTGTTCCCATTTTAATTGCAAGAGAGAGTATTGAATCTAAATAGGATTCTCTAAATGAAGAGACACCACCTTACTTTGAAATTACCAAATTGCACAAGAAATGTACCCACTGCCTTATGTATGAAACTGTAACCCCTCTGTACATCACTTTGACAATAAATAAGTAATTATTCAGAAAAAAACTTGAAAAAAAGAGAGGTAAGACTCCCTTCATTTGGCTCACAAAGTAATTGTAATCACTTGCATTTTATAATTCATTAAATGTGTCAAGTCTTGTACTACATGTTTAAATTACATTTATTTTCTATATGATCTTACTAGCTATGGCTCAGGGGGTGACTCCAATTTTATAGCTAAAGAAATGAAATTTTAGTAAGTTGAAGGACATGTAGGACGTGGATGGGGAGATTTTGTCCTGAATCTGAATCTATTTACTTATAAATCTCATATATTACACTAACTTCTTACTTAAAATTTTGTTCAAACAATAAAAACTAGTGTGGCAACATTTGGATGATAGTTCTCATTACATAGGGATGAATTTCCAATGTCAATATTACCACAATAGATAGAAGTTGCTCTAGTAAGCAGGTTGCAAATGTGTTTCTTTGTCGGGGCCTCTGGGGACCCCTTCTCACTTCTCCGGAGGAGATGCCCAAATGTTGGGGTCTCTAGGACCCCTTCCCCACCCCCCATCTCCCGGGGGAATGCCTGAACCTCAAGTCTATGGAAGAAGCTCCGCCCTACCCCTCATACTGGCAGAAGGAGTAAGGCGTGTCCTTACCGGACTGCTCTAAGCTGAAGTGGGATGCCAAAATCCCTTCCTCGGCCCCCCATAATGTGTCAGGAGCCACAGGACAAAGATATCGGGGAGATGGTTCGATGGTTGAATGGGTCTCCGCTGCCCAGAGGGCAGGGAGAAGGATTTATTACGGTGACAAAGGCGGAAGGGGAGGGACTTGGGGTGATTAACTGATTGGATGAGCTGGGCTGCCCATCAGGTGATGTCATGTAACTTCCTCTGTGGGCGGGTATCACAATTCCCCAAGGGCCGACGTGTGCTCGCCCCAGGGGCTGGGGCTTCTCTTCCTGTTAAAGGCTAAAGCCAGCTGTGGCCTCTTAAAGGCACAGCTGTCCCCAACATTTCTTGATGATAATGACCACTGGAGGTTGAGATTGATTTAGAAGAGGTCAGTATATAAGGTTTGTCTCTATACAAAACATCAGAATGGTGGTCACAGCTGGACATTCTTCACAAGTGTGGAGCAAATTGACCCACTTGCCTCTTGCATTGCTGACCTCCTATTCTTTCTATGGCATCACTGAGATGTTTCTCACAAGACTGTAAAACAGATAATCCAAATCCAACACAAGGTTGCCACCATCCCTAGAGTCTATGCACATGGGATGTGTGTCTGTAAAATGCAGGGTCATTTCTAATTAGCTCTCTGAAAACTAAACTGAATGCCTGGATCTGGAATGTGGTACCTCCCAGGTGCTTCCCACTATGGAAATTTGAAAAGTCATCTTTAAAAGAGACAGTCTTTGCAGAATTTTTCCGAGATAAAGAGCTGTAAAAGGTGTCTTCATGTGTATTATTGTATTTGACTTTATAGCAATCTGTGAAATACCACTTGGGCTCTTTTGTGGTTTAATTATATCATTGAAGAAATGATGAATCAGAAATTTTAAGTAACATGTCACACAAGTAAGAGAAGAAACATTTTTGTTTCTATATTTGGTGTTTTTTTCTACTGTACTAGGCTCCATATGTAGACTATGGAAGACTTTTCCAATAACTTTTGTGCCACATTAAAGTATTTCTGTCTAGTTTCCTAATAATTGAATCCCTCACACAATTTGTACTGAATTCTTTCTTATCTTTGTCCCAGAAGAAGAAAGGGACATTTCAATAGAATTCTAAGAGCAGTATTTACTCTCACAAATGCCTTCTGTGTCAGTATTTATTCCTATCTTTTCTACCTTATTTCAAGAATTTGTTTAAAATGTTTCCATAGAAACAACTGGAGGAAAAGTGCATCATTTACAATAGAATGTCTTTCTCAAGTTTGGACATTCTCTCCTCAAGAGATGGGTGTGGTTGTTTCTGAAGCAGAACACATTTCTAATGGGAAGTCTTCATATCTCTCTTTAATATTTTATATGACAAATTTAAACCTTATAATTTTAAGGAAAAATTCTGAAGACCATAAAACATCCCAGTGTAATTATTGTCTTGGGAAGGGGAACTGTGTCCTCATCTATGTTGCCTGCATTTACTCAGTTACTCCATAACTTACTTTACAGTGCTGAGGCTGGGTCAGGGAATTCTTGGTCATCATTTATCTCTGACCAGGCATATTGAATAGGTGTTTGCCGGAAGCTCATGTAGCTGGAGCGGGATGACAAAGAGGAAAACGATCAGGAAAATGTGTACCCTAAAGCTCAGCGGTGTATTTCTGGAGAAAAAAGTAATAACAAATGAATCCTAACACCAGGAATTTTATCACACTTAGATGATCATTGAGACCCACCATTTTTCATAATAGCCCATTAAGCACCCCATGGATTCTCTAAAATGAAGAAACCTGGTAAATATAGGGGATACTGAAATCTTCCCTTATTGCTATTTACATCACTTTATTATTTACATGGGTACCACAAAGGATGGAAATGGAGTCAATCATTCTGCCAGTGGTCCTGGAGCTGTGAAGCTTTAGTTCAGCGCATAGGGAAGAGCTATAACTAATGTTGTCTGCTGCTGCAGGTCTTCAATTATTTGCTCTTATCTTCACTAGACAGTTTTATATTTCAAGATTTCCCTTATCCAACTCTACAAGCTGATCAAATTACAAACATCACTGAATGGAATTCCATGGTGGTCTTACACGTGACCAGGAAGACCTATAAATTAGCTAAATAAGAAGTGGTTATATATTCTAAAAGACATTAACTCAGTGTTGGTGAGGAGCTTTAATGCCTTTAGTGGATAACTGCAGGGATCTCTCTCTCTCTCTCTCTCTCTCTCTCTCTCTCTCTCTCTCTATCTATCTCATAACTTAAAATATACAGATGAAGATAGAACAGTTTGCTGTAGGTGATTATGCAGTATAAAAGAACTATGGCAACGTGTAGCTCTTGGATCATATACTGTTATTTTACTATGCGGTATAGTATTTAATATCACCTAGAATTAGACATTTTTAGCTGCCACTGCCTTGTGCACAGATTAGCTGCTATTTAGCAATGACTGGTCTCTAAAAATACTGTCCCATGTCATAGAGATATCTGTGCATTGAAAACTACTTTAAGTAGCAAATAAATTAATGAACAATTAAACAAAAACACAAACCTTTACTATTGCCTTTGTATTTTCAATATGATAGATTGTATCTTGCATCCTTCTATCCCCCTTTGCTCTCTTCCTTTTCATTCCTTCCTTTTTCCCTCCTTCCTCCCTTCCTCTCACCCTCCCTTCCTCTTTTTCCCTCCTCTTCTCTTCTATTAGCTTCTCCCCTCCTCTCTTACTAACTCTCTTTCTCTTGCTTGAATCGGTTAAACAAACTTTATTCTCACCTCCATTAGAATTCTACAATTGAAGCATCAGGCAGGTTATTTTATGCTATGTAGCAAGCATTGGTTTAATACAATAGCCATAACCACAAGAAAGAACAATGTGGTACCAACTTGGAAAGAATTTTTAATGTTATAACTTTTTGTTCACTCATGAGTACAACATGTGTATTATAAAGTGATACACACTATATTATCTTTTACTATTAGCCCTCAACTCTGTACAAGAAAACAAAATGAAAAGTAAGTGCTTAGTGTTTGAAACATACTAACTTATTAGAAAGCAAGCAAACCTTGCTGAAAACACCAATGCAAAATCTTAAATAAAGTAGGACAAAATTTGTATAATATATATATATATATATATATATATATATATATATTTTTTTTTTTTTTTTTTTTTGGCCAGTCCTGGGCCTTGGACTCAGGGCCTGAGCACTGTCCCTGGCTTCCTTTTGCTCAAGGCTAGCACTCTGCCACTTGAGCCACAGCGCCACTTCTGGCCGTTTTCTGTATATGTCGTGCTGGGGAATCGAACCCAGGGCCTCATGTATACGAGGCAAGCTCTCTTGCCACTAGGCCATATCCCCAGCCCCATATTTTTTTTACATTTTTATTTTAACCTAGGGAAAGAACCTGTTCAGAAACCTAGAGTTAGTGTCATAACAAACTTTGTAATCTTCTGGATAAATGCTCAGTGGTGAAATTGCTGTATCATAGGGTAGTCAAATGCTTAATTTTTTTTTTAAAGAACCTCCAAATTGCTTCTTTACAGAGGTCAAACAAGTTTACTTTCCCATCAAAAGAGTACTAGGGTTTCCTTTTGGTCACATCCTTGTCAAAATCCATTATGGTTTGTTTATGTGACAGTAGCTATTCTACCTGGTAAGGTGGAATCTTCCCATGAAAGGTAAATTCTGGAAAAATGATAAATATTTTATCATTTGGATTATTGTGATTTTACTATTGGACATTCACATTCCAGATAAGTGATGCTTAATTCATACCTCAAAACATACTCAAAAATTAACTCAAAACAGATCAGGGACCTACATATCTATGGTGAACCTAAAAATCCTGTACAACAAAACAAAAGAAATAAAACTGAATAGTGAAAGATTTCTGAAAGTGGATACTGAATTTGAGCAGAATAAATAAAACAGAATACAAACTCTGTGCTGATTAGTGCTTATAATGATTATGAAGTTCCTGCTCAAGAATAAAAGAATGAAAAAGGTGAGAAAAGGCAAGCTGCAAATGGGAGAAAAGTATTTTCAAGTGAATATTCAACAAAGGGATTTTATTCAGAACATAAAAAGTACTCCTAATTCACAAAATCAAGAAAACAATCCAGTTTGTGAAAGAGCTAAACAACTATTTGGAAAACCTGGCAAATGAAACAAATGAAACAAACAAAAGAACTGCCCCCATGCCATACCTGACAATACTGAATGGTGACAAAGGAAGCTTGCAACTGAGAACATAATCTGTGGTTTGGCAAGATGCAAAGCACAGAGCTGTACTTGGCAGTTTGCTAACTTAATATCCATCAAATGACTCATTTATCCATGTAAAAGAATTACATAAGCTATGTTCCTTCTCCATAGGAAACTAATTTTGGGGGTACATATATGAAGTGCCACTTAAGTACATCAAGTTTATTGAACAGTGAGATAATTCCATTATGTAATAGCAATGGGAACTATCTTTTAGGGCAAGTGTTAATATTGTCATCAATCAATGTTCCTGATTTCTTACACACACACACACACACATACACACACACACACACACACACACACACTAAACTTTTAGTAATAATGGATAGTTTCCAAGCAAACCATTTAGTTGTTCTTCAGTGGTACAATTAAATGTTCTTGTTTTCTGATCATCATAATTGTCCTTCACTATTAGTGAATAAAAGAAAGTGAAAGTGAAATAACAAATAAAAAAGGATTTTCCCTATACAGCTGGCAGTAACAGTGTGGTGGTTTCTGGTCGATTAGATCTCCCTGGAGGAAAACTATGAGACTAAGTGCCTTGCTGGAGGCAGTTTGCCAGATTTCCAAGAGCCAGTCTGTATACTAGGTGTATATGTATAGTGGTATTCCACTATATACCACTATATAATAGAGTGGTATTCAAAGATGGTGCCCTTGGTCAGTAATTTAAGTCAAGACTATACAGCCTGAGACTCCACAGATGGTCTAGTCAGCTTCTGTCATGTGAACATACAAGTAGTTGGAAATTTCTGGCTCAGAATGGACCTGTACCAGAACTTTACTCTGGTATCCTGAAACCAGATTTCCAGTCTGCAGAAAAATGAGAAATAAGTGTTTGTGATTTAAGCCACTAAGTAATTTTTTTATAGCATAACAAACAACAGATACCAGTTTTGTGTTGTTTGCCTAGGAATCAATCCAATGGCTATTTGCTATGTTAGGAAGTCTTCACTGAGTGACACATAGTCCAAATATGCATTTTCTAAGATTTCATCATTGAGTGAGATTTACATTTCACTGGTTGTAGTCTTTATTTTCCAAAGGTTTTAGCATATGATTCTGATGCACACACATACACACCCATCCCCCCACATATATACATGATCCTGCATAAATGATCCTGACATATACATATTTGTATGTGCATATACATATAAACAGACAATACATAAATATGTATGTAATAGGGAATATTATTATGATGGAAATAAACTTTCAAGAAATTGAATAGGGTCATCACACTCAGATCCTTACATTCTACAATGCTTGGAAATCCCTAGGATCATACCTTTATATATTAGCGTTCCCAATGCTTTGTGCTTAGACTTCTCTAGGTAAGAGAGACAAATTTCCTTGTGTGTCACAAAGGAGAGTGCCAAAGTAAACACTCTGGCAAAGGCTGATACTGGTGTGGATAGGTGACCATAGTGGTGGGCAATGGAACATTTCAGTAAACATTTCAGTAAAAAGCAATCATTCCTTTGACAGTATAGGACACATTGTCCCAACTTTCAGTGACAAATAACTGTATAAAAGGGCCAGATTGCAGGCTTATGCCTGATATTTTTCTGGGCAAGGAATTGAAGACATTAGTATGGGAGAGATTGTGTCTCTGTGTTGGATTTTTAAGACGGCTAACATTTCTTTATTTATATCTACCTATCTGTCTATGTATGCATATGCACATACATCCATTTTTAAAATGCATTGAATCTATTGCTATAGTGAGTAAGTAGTGAGCAGATCTCTAGCTTTAAAACTATTTTGAATTAGTTGTATCTTTTCCTAAAAAAAAAAAAAATCTTTTGGTATAGAAGTATTGTTCCTAATGTAAGCAATTACTTAGTTTGGCCATAATAACAATAGAAGTAACCAAAAGTTCGTATTTGTAAAAATCCTGTTACATTCTTCTCAAAGGTGATACAGGAGCAGTGCCTATAGGCTTCATCTGGTAGGGGAATTTAATTAGCTCCTTGAACTGCTCATCTTGAAGTCAATTCTGCTTGGTAAATCAATCAAGAGGTTGTTCTACCCTAAATCAAGGACTTTTTAGGAACAATGAAGAGATCAATTAGCACGTGATTGGTTTAGCTGTTACATAATGCATCTTGTTTGAGTTACAATATGGGCTCTGGGATGCATGTTTGACAGATAGGGATTTTGTTCATTTTCTTTTTCTACTCAGCTAAACAAAATAGGATTTTCACAAAGGCCTTTTGAAACAATTTCATATTTATTTTTATGTAGTCAAACTACCTTGCTACTGTTTGAATTGGCCATTTTCTATGAACATTTTTAACAAAACTGTTTGCTTATAGTATTTGATATTTCTTAGTGTGTTTTGACAACAGTTATCTCTCTATCCTTCCAGAAAATATGAGCATAAAGAATGTTTACCAGGATTATGTAGTAATCCCACCAGCCATTTTCTTCTTTCTTTACAAATGTTAAATATCTCCTCAGGACACATTTATAACACAACAAATGCCGTGAAGAAAGTTCCAGGAGTACTGAAAGCACTCCAAAATGAGCCTATTAATTTACTGCAGATCAAAATGAACTTATTTTTGTTAGCAAAGGTTTAATAACACTTAGCTGGCTTTACAGAGACTGGATGCATGCTTCCAACGAGATATACAAAGTGAACTAAGGAGTGGTAAGTAAGCTTGTGGCTTGTATAGAGAAGCATGAGGATCTTCCAAAACTTTGTGTATTTAATAACAGCTATGCTAGATTCACAGAGCATTGCTTTACACACAGAGAAACCAATTTTGTCAGACTTGTATATGGATTCATTAGGGTCTTGGTGACCTCTGAAAGAAAAATCATGGTAGCAATTGTCTCATTTAAAATTCCATGTGTACACAGCTGTTATGATAGGCAAAAATCACTGCATAAAATTTTAAAGTAATTTTTATTAGATTTTTAATCAATGGCTAGAATCTCACTAATTGTTGCAAAATCTTGTCCACCACCAGTTGCTATTGTGCAAAACCACTCACATACAATGTATGTATTTTAGCTTAATGAAATGAACTTTCCTTTTGTAATGCCTATTACCTTTAAGGACAAGGCAGAGGAATTAATCTTAACATTCATGGCCCAGACTTATTGCTTGGAGGGTTTTACTGGAATTATCTCATTTATTCCTCTCAACAACCCTTTGAGAAGACTAAGGTATAGGCAGGTTCAAAAAGCTGCCAAGATCATAAAACTAATAGGTGGTGAAAGGAGACAAAATAAAGACTGAATGCATTTGTTTTGCTTGAGAGCCCTTTAACCACAGGTTCAAAGTGTACAGTTAACTGTGGTTATGATTGTATTTTAAGCAAGGCAGTTGAGCAAGTGTACTCCAAGCTGCAGGTTGTATCCATATTTAGTACTACTATAATGCTTTTCATAGCATTTTCCATGATATCATTTTATTTTTCCTAACACAGGCAAAGTAGTATTATTGTCAGAATAAAACTGTGTCGAACACAGAAAAGCCAGTCTTTTGATTCCATGAGTTAGACCAAAATTAGTGTTCTAACACTGTGAGTGGAGAATTAATGGACTCACATTGCCTTTCTGTAGGCCAGTCTGTGTAGGCAGTCTGTGAGCCAAGCATCAGAATAAAGTAAGGTATGATTAAGTATATTTTAATATCTTGTATGCTATTTTGATCTACAATAGCCAATGAAAAACATTCATTAAAATTCTTAATTTTTCCACATAAAATCCATGAAGAATATAGATGAGGAAATATCTCAGGAAAAAAGTAATTAATCCAAAATAAATTAAACATGGGTAGTCTGTATACACATTCCAGTTCAGATTTTCTAGCTGTCCCAGAATAATGAACTCCTATTTACTTATTTTCATGATGAGTGTGATACATCAGTTGCTGAACTTTTCTTGAAACTGAAACATCAGTAAGATTCCTTTTATCAAATCCTTATAACCAATGACTATAATTCTCCACCATGATCTCCAGGTGAAACAAGATGGCGATACTATAGCCTTAATACTAACTCAGTTAAAATTATGAAAGGCTAGATTTGTATAGTGCATTTATATGATTTTTCTGAAAGCATGGATGACTAGAGTAAAATAAATATATAAAGATGATCTCACAAAAATATGATTTGGCGGCTACATAATCATTTGAGATTCTGATGGGAACTTCTTCCTTTAAAAATACAGACATAGATTATAATGAAGTATATTTAATGAAAAAAAAGTATGTCAGATTGAAAATCTAGTAACATTTTATACTCAAATATACATTCCTCATCTCCAGTACCCTTTCAATAAGTGAATAGCTGTTTTTTTAAACTAGTTCTAGCGTTTGGACTCAGGACACTGTCCCTGGCTTCTTTTTACTCAAAGTTATCACTCTACCTCTTGAGCCACAGCACCACTTCTGGCTTTTTCTACATATGTAGTGCTGAGGAATCAAACCCAGGGTTTCATGCATGCTAGGCAAGCACTCTACCACTAAGCCACATTCTCAGCCCCTGAATGGGTATTTTTAATGCATCATTAATATGATCAGGCATTTGGCTAGGACTCAGAGCAGGGAACTGAAGGGTTAAATCTTTGGTATAAAACTGTCCCTTGTGACTGATACAAGTGAGAGGCAATGCACTGTAAGGAGTAAACACAAGCATGTGGACTTTACACTTTCAGTCTACTATATATAAAATGCCATAGCATTAACAACATTTATTGGGCACTCACATGCTCCTCCTATTCATATTGCCACTCAACATTTTGAAATACTAAGGCCATTCTCCTCAGTTGCCATGGGAGTAAACTGAATTACAGTGAAGTTAAGATTGGCTCCTGGTCTTAGGTAAGAACTGATGAGTTAATTAAAATAATTACCTAACAGGACTTCAGTGGTACACTCTTAAGCCATGTGCCATTTATGTTTACTATAGAAGAAATCATGTAAATATAAAGTGAGGTCACAAAAGATAAATTTAAGTATGTTAAAAAGAACATAAAATTAAAAAGTGAACAATTATTAATTTATTTTACCACCTACTGGTTTGTAATAGCATTTAATGATTTGGGTCTCAAATCTACAGCAGGTATCTTTTCTGTATCCTTGATAATGTGGTGCTTTTGGTAAATGGGCTGGCAAATGTTGCTCAATCAAAGCTACAAAAATCTATGTGTTCCCTGGAAAAATAGTCTCCTAAAGACTTCAATATATTGATAAATGCTACATTGTTTATTAAATGAAAAATGTTTGAAAGAAATGTACTCATCACCTTACATGTGTAACTACAACCCCTCTGTATATCACCTTGACAATAAAATTAAATTAAAAAAAGAAAATTCGAAACTGCAAGCCTTAAATTTCTATTTCTTTTTGTGCTTTGCATGCTCATTCACCTCCCATGTTTGATTTAGATTGTACATTGATCAGAGTAAACATTTATTCAAGATCTAGTAAACATTTATTCAAGCACACATTTATAATTCAATTTGAATACCTGTTGTTTAAATGTTAACTTAGAGTCTAACTTTAGGAAGTAAAAGATTTCATGTTGTCTGACTATATTGGATCAGTCTTATAAAATCATAACTTTAAGAGAGACACATGTGTTGTCTCTTAATTTTAGGGTGAATGACATTTGTTAGCTTTCACTAGTGTTTTTAGAAAAGTAACTCTAGGCTGGATAAGAGTAGGTATTTTCTGATTAATGTGTTACTACCTTGCATTATGACAAGACACATCCCTATGGTAAGAAATAATTTTGGTATTTTCAAACAGTTCAATAGATGAATCCCCACAATATTGTTATATGAGTCATTTATTGTATAAAATGTTGTTGGGAAGGTGAAAATTATATCCTGTACCTAAAAAAATGGAGACAAATTTAAGTGGATATATAAGAAGTGGTAAGAGATGAATCCAATCCTCTTCCTGATCGTATCTATTTTGTCCTTCCTTCCTCCACCCCCTTTTAACATTCTCATTGTAATTGGGGACTGAACGTAATTTCTTTACAAGCTCCTGTTTCTTCAGCTGGCAGATGTGTGGAGGATGTGGGAGTGAACACAGCTGTGAAACACATCAGTTCTGTCCTCCCCTGTAAGTGCTGGGATGAACATGGTTCTCTGTTTTCAGCCAGCAGCTTTCTGTCAGATGTAGTTTCAAGATTATGGTGTCAAAGAGGTGGTTTCTAGAGGTCTGAGCCTAAATTTTACTCTGAGTAATTCACTCAGCTAATGTATGTACATTGTGTCTTGCATAAGAGCCCTGGGCACACATGTTTGAGCTGCCTGTAACTATTCTATAACTATTCTTGGGGGAGGGGGAGTTTTGATCTCAGCCATAGAATCCAGTCTCTGCACATGCCAGATTACGTTTATCTGTATCACCCAGTTTTAACATAGTTGGTAGAGATCAGGAATTGTGTAATTCTTTTCCTATATTATTATTTCTAACTCCAATAAAAAATAGTGATTACTGTATATGCATGATGAAGAGAAATAAATCTTCTGAATCTGGTAATTAGAATTGCAAAATACAAGATACAATGGTATAGGATCATTTAAACTGCTAGGATATGGTGAAACAATGGGGAAAGAACTTAAAGTCAGGAATGTCACTAATTACTCATGTTATGGGGGTAAAGTCTAATTAACTATGTTGTGAATTTTCATTACATAAGGATTATAGAAACATTTCAAAGTTCAAGGCGTAACTGTTTAAACTGAAGAGGAAAGATTTGTTAAAGTGTAAATACATAGCTTTTTGTTTATTGGGTAAAAGAATCTCTTTGGCTGGATTACTAGTTTTTATGAATGACAATGTAAAAAACTGCCTAATGAACCATATACGGAAATAATCTTGGCTTCTAGGTATGGGTCTCAGACTTTACTCTTTAATAGGTGTTTGTATACTGAATGGACTTTGTGAGTGCAACTACATTATTCTTCCTATTATTTAAGTTACAAAAATTCAAGTGGCAAGAATAAATGTAGTAGCACACTGTAGAAGTTGTGACAAGCACTGCTTGTATACCATGTGCATTATGATAAAGGCAGTCTAATGCTTTCTAAAAATGGACCACTGTAGAGATACAAGCATTTGTCAAGTAGAAAGTGGTATGTTTTCTTCATTAAGTTGAGATCACTCAGTGACTGATGTTATAAAAAGACTGCTGGAAGATAAATGTCATCTTATTTCTCATACACTTGATTTTTCCCTTGAAAGACATTTCTCTTAGAAAATCTATTCATGTGGGAAGAAAACCCTCTAAGTTATTAGGAGATGCATTCTCTAGTCACATAAAGAAACATCAATAAGCTGATCATGAAACAGATCCAGAAATATGGTATGTTGTTGACATAGAGCTATTATTTTTTTAATTCTAGAGAAATTAGTATTCTTGATGTTTATGTTCACAGTGGAATTTGTAAAAAGTTTCTAGTTCTAGTTTTCCTTTCTAAATTTCTGACTCATTATATTACTCTATGGATCTGGTGATAGTCAATCCATATTTTTTAACTGAATCAAAGGTTCTGGGTTTGGGAAAAAACAACATTCATGCATTTAAAAATTGTTTTCTAAGACTGTAGCACAAATATCATCCTTTTTGTCTCTGTGGAAAATATTTACGTAATTCAGGACTCAAATGGTTTGATTTATAAATCTTGAGTACTGAATGTCCTAAAATCTATAGTCACTGTCTCTTTCCCTTTAAAATATAACTACAAATCTTTTTGTGGATTTCAAATGGATATTTAAAATTAATTTAATAATATGGAATAATATTAGATCTTTGTGTCCCTCCTCCTAATCAAAGAAATCTCCTATATGTAGTGCCTCAAGGAGCTTTGTAGGAAGTTGGGCTTCTCACTCTTTCATGAAAACAAAGGGTTATTTCACCATGATAAAGATCTTGAAGAAACTTGAAAAGCAGGGGTACTCCTAGTCTAAATGAAACCATTCAAGCAAGGCTATGAATGTGCCTTTGGCAGAGATTTATAACGCCTGCTTAAAATGCTATGCTGGTAGGAAATGAGTAGAAGAAGAAGACAAAAAATACTCTCTGAAAGAAAAGTCAGGAAACCATTGAGAAAACAGTCAAAATCTAAACAATAAAATGCTATAAATCACTAATAATATATCTTTGACTATTTCACAGTCTACAAAATACACAATGGTTATACAGAGTGATTCAATAAAAGAAAGGGGAATCAACTGCTTAAAAGTGACAGACCATGCTTTATTTGTGCCTAAGTTCTTGACACAGAGTCAATTATGGCACACAGAATCTATTTGTAGTAAGTTGGATAATAATACCTTATTTTATAAATGTAATTATGAACAAAGATGAATAGTATCTTATATGTAAAGTGATGCTTGCTATTTGTCCTTTGACAACTGCAACAATCAAAAAATTATAAAAATTTCAGTTTTTAAATGGAGGAAATGACAATGGAAAAGCAGTGTAAAAATATTAAAACCAAACATCTTCTACAATGTTTAATTTTATGATTAATACGAGAATATAATGTCATTATTTTGTAAATAATTGGCCATTTTTCATGTGTATATGTGCATGTGTGTGAAATTTTATAGCTATCATATGTGTTCTATTGTATGATGTCTAAAATCTTTAGGAAAGTAATCACACAATCCCTTCATAGGGGAAAATTTCTCATATAGAAATCAAGTAGTGTAGCCTTTGGCTTTCTTCTGGAGAAAAGATTATGAGATTGAACTGAGAATTTATGGATTGAGCTGGACTGAGCCACAAGACTGTTAAAGGATCAATCTTATAAGGCTGCCAATTCTCCACGGTGAAACCTGAGGAATTCTTATTAATGTGGACTAAATGAATAGCCCGTAATGGCTCATAGACATCAGGGACCATCATTTTCTTTCTTAGAGATGAACATTTAAAGAATTCAGATTCATTAGTATTACTTCTAAATATTGCTTTTGGTGGATGCCCATGGTTCACGTAGCTGGGAAGTGAGATATGTCAATGGCCATGATTATTCTTTGGCCCAGATTCTTGATTCCCTGGCCAGCTTCCTGGAATTCATTCTTAACCTACTTACATCAGTAGCACCTGCCTTCCATTTGTTTCATACTGTCCTTTCTGGCTTACTTAATATATGGTCAAATCGGTCTTTTTCCTCTAAGTTTCAGACCCTGGTATTTTGAAACAAACTCCTAGCACAGTATGTTTGTCTCTCACATGTTTGCTGTGCTATTTGTGATGTCTTCCCAAGTCATAGCCAACAAGTGTGACCATGTATAGTCTCCTTCCTTTTCAAGCATTTTTTTTTTTTTTTGGACAGTCCTGGGCCTTGGACTCAGGGCCTGAGCATTGTCCCTGGCTTCCTTTTTTGCTCAAGGCTAGCTCTCTGCCACTTGAGCCACAGCACCACTTCTGGCCGTTTTCTATATATGTGGTGCTTGGGAATCAAATCCAGGGCTACATATATATGAGGCAAGCACTCTTGCCACTAGGCCATATTCCCAGCCCTTTTCTCAAGCATTTTAAGAATTTCAGTTGCTCACATCAAAGCCCCTTGTTAACTTAGTTCCCAAACATTACCATCATTGTGCCTTCTCTATTTTTCTAGGTCTTTCCTCCATATTTCTTCATGAATCATCCAAGGGACAAGTAGTTCTTCATCAAGGTGAACTTTATACCATTATCTTTCCCAACACTTTTACATTTCCATGTCCCCATATTCCTCATGGGCACAAGCAAGCAAGTATTAGTGATGCTGCTAATTTCCAACAAAGGAGGCATCTGAAAAACATTGAAGTATATCTTAAAATCTCCTGAACTTTGAGGTACATGTACTATTTCACCCTATGAAACTCCAATATTCTCAAACCGCATCAAAAGTAGATATCTCCACTCAAGTGAAAACAAAACAGAACAAAACAAAACACAGATCTATTGATATAAATATGAAAAAAATTAATCCTGTCTCCATGTAGTTATCTTTTACTACCATCATATGAGATAATCATTTCAATGTCATTCATACCAATTAATCAGGTATTCTTTAACAAACAAAATGCAATTGTATTGTTAGCTTTTTGTTTGTTTTCAGGAATACTTCATTTTACCCCAAAGGTGTGTGTGTGTGTGTGTGTGTGTGTGTGTGTGTGTGTGTGTGTATGTTTGTTGTGTTCATGCATGAGAAACAGATATGCCATAACCAGTGGATGTGTGACAAAGTGGGTCCATGTACCTAAAGTCCCCACTAAGGATTAGAATGGTAAACAGTTACATTAGATTTTTGTGAGAAATTAAGATTTTTAGAATAAAAAGGAGTGAGACTAGCTGACAAAAAGACTGTTTCCCAGACAGCTAATTCCTAAATGGGTTCTTTATATTCTTTCCAATGAGACTGATTCAAATGCTAAATCATTCCACTTTTTCCACTGATTGTTGAGAATGGCATTAAAATCCATCTTAGCTGTGTGAATGCTTTTCCTCTTACTGTTAAGGGAGCCCGGTTGGAAAATTACAACATGAGTCACCTAAGAAATAACAGCAGGAATACAAGCAAGGCAACTTTAAAATGTGCCCAGAGAGCCACCTGAACATGAGACTACAAATGATCATTACAGACCATGAGTGAATATAATCAATAAGTGACCTCGGCTGAGGGACAGTGCTGGGGAATGGACCTGCATGGAATGCTGCACTATTTTTCACAAGAGCTGCATATGTACTATGAGGTAATTCAATGGAAAAGAGGTTAGGTAGCTTATTTATATTAGTAACACGTGAGGTCTATATGTCTTTGCGAATTGTGAATTCCAGAAATTTACCTCATGAGAACTTCATTCATGAGAACTTCCCAAGAGGATAAAAACTGTTGTGATTAATTGTCTTTGCAATTTTACTAAATCTATTAGCTACTTCTGTTTCAAAGCTGAGGTCCCCATGTTGAATCATGACCTTTAATATCCTGTATACCCATGCCTTCCTAGCTGACCTTTTCACACATAAAGTTGGAAGGCTAACTGAATTTTGGTCAGTTTCTTTTTAGTGTGTCTTCTTTCTTCTGTGTGCATGCAGTTAATTATTTATTTTTTATTTCAATTTATTTCTTGGAAGATGTATCCATGTAGGTAGAATTATACCTCCCGCAATTGATATACTTAAGTCCCAACACCCAGGATCTCAGAATGTGACTGTTAGGAGGTACTGGAAGATCGCTACTGAAGTAATGATATAAAAATGGATCATCACCATGGTCCAAACACATTAGGACTGGTGTCCTTGTCACAAGAAGAAAGGTTGGCACTGAGGAGGAGAGAGGGATCCAAGTGAGACACAGGAAGAAGGTAGCCATCTAGTCAGAGAGAGAGGCCTTAGCAGAAATCAGTTCTATTGCTAGCTTTATCTTGGACTTTTTTGCACCTTTTTATTATTTTTTATCTTGTTCTTTCAATTTTCTTTAAAACTGTGAGCATACACCTTTGTGATGTTTGAACTACCCATAGTAATAGCAATAGCAAGACAACCCAGTCAATTTAATATAACATACACACACACATACACACACACACAATTTGACTTTAACATTGGAATACAATGCAAATAGTCATCAGAAACAATTAGAGAAAAGGGTGATGAATATGGAGTGACCTTACAGTGTCAAAGACATTAGTCAAAGTAGGAAGACACAGTAATGGTGAGAAATTGATACTCTAGTCCTTATCCATGCCATGAACTGTGACACAGAACTTGTTAATGATGAGAATGAAATTTTGATAGGAGTGGATGTTATACTACAATATACACAAAGTATTATGTGCCCACTAGGAGCTTACAGTGAATGAGTGTGAGAAGGTAATTACACATAAAGGCATACAAACAACCGAAGTGATAAAAACCAGATAGGAAGGAAGACTGGACTTATTATAAACAAAGGAAATAGATGAAAGCCACTTAAGAAATAAATCTTTAGGTTATAGAACATCTAAAAGTAAAGGTGGAAAAGAAGAACAAGAATAAAGAATAAAATTCTTTATTTTATTTTTATTAATTTTATATTTTAAATTATTTTTAAAAGTTTGCTGATTGTAGTCACTGGAAGTACCAAGGAGTAGGGTAAGTCTCAGGGAAGATACAGGAGTGTTCTTCATAGGAAATGCAGGTGCAAAATAGAAGATGCAAGAAAGCAAATACATGTTAAATGAGCAGTTGATCATGTGTGTCAGTAAAGCTATATCATATACACGAATAGCAGAAGTTTAAGTTCAGTAACAACTGAAACAGAAATAAAAAGCAAACAAAATACCCTTCAACTAATACAACATCTGAACTTCAGATTTGCTAGCAAGAAGAAAAACTAAAGAAGAACTAGTGAGAGAAAGAAGTTACACGAGAAGGTTTTGTTGTTGTTGTTTTATTTCTTTCAATCAGGATGCTAACATCTAGATCCCAGAGGGCTGTGAAAAAGAAAGAATTTTCATTGCTGTGGAACCTTGGACCCAGCAAGCCATGGGTTCAGAAATATCTCATGAGAAGAGGTAAAGAGCAATTATACTTTATTTTCTAGATAAAGAATGATACAGAATATCCTGAAATATTATGAAGATCAAGAGCTTTCTTTCTTTTTTATTTTGCACTTTGATAAATTGTTAGGATCTGCCAATTTTGGGTTCAAAGCAAATAGCTTACTGCTTGTTCATCTTCTCTAATCTTCATTTGAGCAGAATACTAAAGCACTAAACCACATTATTCTTTGGCAAGGGGAAAACATTATGTTGAGAGTTGCTTCTCTCCAGAGATAAAGTCCTTCTCATCACAAACACACACACACACACACACACACACACACACACACACACATACACACACACACAACTTTTATAATCTGAGGTTACATCAAGATTTGTATTTCACTTTTCAGTGAAATATAAGATATTTATTAGTAGGAAATATAAGATATTCATTAATAGATTATACAATCATATTTCATATGAATTCTTGGTTCTGAATTTAGGAATACATGTTCAATTTTTCCTAACACAAAAGTCATTAAGGTATTTCCTTCCATGATTTAAGAGATAGAGAATGTATGATTGACCATTGTACCCTGAAGTTGTAATAATATTTTTCAGTTTCTGTCTGAATATTATGTAACACAGAGTATGAAATATTAGTGTCTCAGACATAAAAAAGTTTCTTGTAATAAAAAATGAAAACGCTATTTTGCTAATAAACACAAGTTCTAAGAGAAGTTGAAATTGTCAATGTGTTCAAGAATACAAAGAGAACATTAGACATTTGGAACAAGGCAAGTGTTTGTAAACAAAGTGGGTCTCTCTGAATCATTATCACTTAGCTGAGGCAGTGCCCTCATTCTGATTAGTGAGTTCTGAACATTTTCAGGTTAGCATTCCTGACTGGGCAACAGAAAGAGGTTGCAGAGCCAAGAAAGAGGAGGAAAAGTGAAAACAAAAAGACTGATCACCTACTTGCCGAATAAAAACTTTGTAAGTCCAAAAAGGAAAAGAATACATATGATTGCATAAGATGATAAGTGAAATGCATACCAAATTATGGAAATAAGTGGTTTATCATTGTTGTCATTATTTTCAACGTACTATGTGAAGTTATGCCTTTTTCTCTTGTCTTTTTTCACTAATGTTTTACCCCTGTTGTCATTGTCTTTGAGTTTGGTACCCTGGGTATTGTATATGTGTTTATCTGAACTTGGGAAGGGAGGGAAACATCAAAATGGTGAGACAAAGGGTAAAAGGCAAACCAATGCAACAGCAATATTTACAAGACAATATGCTATAAAGCAACTGTACAATTCGAGGTGGGGTTGGGGAGGAGAACAGGTGGGAGAAACATGAGGGAGGAGGTAACAAGTTTGACAAGAAATGTACTCACTGCCTTATATGTGTAACTGTAACCCCTCTGTACATCACCTTGGCAATAGAATAAAATAAAATTAAAAAGAAGAAAAAAAGCCTTCTAATAATAATGTTACTGTCGTTTTATGTCTTCTGATATTTGTCATGTAGATGTGTTAAATATGTAATTAAAGATAGGTATGACCATACATTTCTGTAATACTTTCACTGAAAGCAGAGGCAGGAAGAACAAGAGCTAGTGGTCAACATGAGCTACATCATGTGTTTAAGGACAACCTGGGCTATATAACCAAACTCTGTCTCAATCAATATAATGAAATATAAATATTTTCACCTACAATACATCATTGTTAATTTTTAAGTCATTATTACGTTTTATAGATCTTGATAAGGATCTTAGAAACAATATTATTTTTCGAACTAATAAGCTATTATGTAATAAGCACATCATTCTTGATCAGACCCTTATCATTTGTAGATTATTTTTACCTTCTGCTATTTATCTAGGAAAGGAGGATACTATGTTGTGGAAGAATGAATAAAAACAGATTTAGAAGTAAGTCCTATTTCACTAATGCAACTGAAAAACAATGGTCAATTTTTATGGGAGCTTAAATTTTTTGAAAAACACTTTGAAAATACAAATACTGAGCCTCAAATATATTTGATCTTACATAGAATGTAGTGGAAGAAAATAATTAGAGGCAATATTAGAAACTTACAGTTGTCCTTCCTGATATTATTTATGAAACCAATATGTTAGAAGCCAACGAAATGTAACAATATGATAATATTTAAGTGAATTTGTAAGAGCGAAGACTGCACAGTAATTGCAGTAGATTTAACTTGTATGATATTGAAAACAACTTTGTTATCATAGAAAGGAAGGGTAGCAGGTGGTCCATATATATTCATATTTATTCTTCTGTTCATTTACTTTTCCAAGTTTGCTAATAAGACCATTATTATTTTAATATGTAACTATATCTACCTGACCATTATTATAATATATAACTTTAAACCTATATATGCATTCATGTATGTAAAGTTTAGTTACGTCTATGAAAAATGATTAGAAAAGAACATGTGAAAATAGTAGGTCCTTTTTCTCCAAATCATATTGTAGCTATTTGTATTTCAGACCTTGCAAAAACCATTGTAAGTAAGGGAGTGGTGAGGGAAAAGATTTTAGAAGAGGGGCTTTCAGCTTGAGGCAGAGGACACAGACCTGAGAAGCTATGAAAGTGCCAGCACCAAGGCCTGAATGCACTTGACTAGAAACAATCTATGAACATGTGCTATTTTGTATCCTTTCTGCTCTTCAGATCATCTTGAAATTAAGTTTGAGAATGAGTAACATATTTTATTCTTTGATATTTTATACATTACTATAATAGCCTCTTATTAATACTGAGGACTTCCCTTTCTTCTTAGTGAATGGGTCCCCTTATCAGATATAGTTAATGAAAGAGAAGATTTTCAAAAAGAAGAGAAAGGGAGAAGAGAAGGCAATTAGTGGGCATATTTACAGGCACTTTTACTCTCCTTTGTTCCATTTCATGGATTGACATTACTATTTTAAATCACTGTTTTACATACAGTCTGTGAAGGTTGGCTCTTGACAAGTATTTCTATATTTGTGTGGTCAAAGAAATTACTTGACAATGATTGTGTTCAAGCTATCATAGTCAACATATAATTCAAATTAACACATCCTATATTGATTAAAAGAGAGTCCTTCACTTTTTAAATAGAATACATTTAACTGAATTGTAAGGAACCATCAACAATTTCACTTAAGCATACAAATATTTTAGACCTATTGGTACTGTGGAAAAATCAAAATAATATTCCTTGCTTAATTGTAGTTGGATAAGAAATGTACTCATTACCTTATGTATGAAACTGGAACCCCTTTGTACATCACATTGACAATGAAGAAATGAAAACAAAAGAATATGAAAATATCAAATGTCTTAAAATTCAACTTCACTCTGAGATTCATTTGTTGTATTTGATCCTCATTCTAAGTAGATCTTTAATGCAAGCTTTGTTTTTAAGGGCTTAATAGTAGCACAGAACTGAACATCCAGAAATTTCAGTGTTAAATGACATACAACTGTTTTCACTCTCCAATCTAACACCATTACCTAACTATCTAGCTTTACTGCTTTTGTATTACTTTAGGTAAACATTACTGAGCAGATGGCCTTTACACATTGTTTAAATAACCAATGGACTGTATTTTCATTTACTTGAAAAAAAAGAACTTACTGTTCTGATGGGAAAAGTCAAGCATTAGATCCATTCTGGGCGACTGCCTACACTTGTACAGTAAGAAGAAGGAAATCATTCATTTCACTTGAGCAGCTGAAATGTGGGTAAAAGTGAATCAGACAAACAGCAGTAAGAAATTGTCAGGAAGACAGAATTGGAAATATTCCAAGTAGGAAACTAGGAATTTCTGTTTATTTTGATTGCTATTTTTGTCAGTATTCTTTTTTTTAAGACCTTAACAAGATTTTTGAGGCCAGAGAGAAAGAGTGAAATAACAGAAAAGCCAAAAAAAAAAAAAAAAAAAAAGAAAAGAAAAGAAAAAGACAAGAAATACCAAGTAAATTCACACAATTATATTTGGAGTACAAGCACCTGCCTTTCATGGAGACTAAACTAGTGGATCATATTGTTGCCATATATTGTTTTACTTTTAACAGTGTAATTAGTTTTACTTTGCCAGATGTTTAGGTGATGTATATTGTCGAAAATGGTTCATTGAAAAAGAGTTATGTAGCTTAGATAGAGAAGACAGATGTTCAACATGCAAAGGGGCCCTGAGGAAGAGTTTCTTGCCATGATGTTTTATGTACAATGAAAGCTTAAACCTATGTTTTCCTAGAGGGGAAGAGGGGAGAGAGAGAGGGAGAGAGAGAGAGAGAGAGAGAGAGAGAGAGAGAGAGAGAGAGAGAGAGAGAGAGAGAGAGAGAGAGAGAGAGAGAGAATAATATAACTTTAACCACTGACTGGTTTTAGGAAAAACCTAGCTTCTTCATTCTCCTTTTGCTCTCTCTCCTTCCCTTCCTTCCACAAACTCATTGAATAACTATTTTATACATGGTACAAAGCATTAAAATATGCAATGCCAATATTCCATCCAATAAGAATGTTTCTGAGATTTTAGGTCATTTATTAGACTTATTAATGCTTAATATACTTAAAAAAATCTCTGATTCACATTTCCACCTTTTTCTTTGAAGTTTTAATTCCTGCTTTATTAGCTGTAAGTGAAGGCTAAGTATTAGGAAACGTTTAGCTAGGAAAGATGTTTGAGGGGAGCATAGTCCATATAGTAGACAAGTCAAAAATTCCAGGATGTGAGTCGCAATGAAAAGTAAGGTATAAGTCTTTTCCAGTAAGGCTGTTAGGTGGGTGTCATGAATGGCACTGGTGGAAGAGGAAGTGGTTACAGCCCCAGAAAAGTACAGCTCTGAATCCTGGGAGGAGAATACAAGTAGCCTACAAGTCTTGTGGGCTGTGGCTCTCATAGCGGCACTCTTATTTTTCATTCATTCTAAACATAATGAGTATAAGACATAGCTAAAGATTACCAAGTGCTATCTCCCTTTTAAGACTCTCTTGAGCAATGGAGGCCACACTTGGTGTTAAAAGCAGGGTTGATATTATAGTTGTGAGAGAAACTTGCTACTGTTCGAAATAGAATGTTAAGAAATCTGAAGAGGATGGTACCCTCTAATAAACCTAAGAGTATAAAAACTAAATGAAAGGCCAAATATTTAAATAGAAAGCAGTCATAATTAGAAATGTTATTTATACATGAATATAGAAAAAGGTAGCATGAGATTTCAGTAAAAAATGAAGTGCTACTGAGAGGAAAAGCAAAGAAAAAATGCATGCACCATATAAAAATTATTTGAAATAGAAAAAGTACAGGAAGGCAGGAAACTAAAAATTACCAGGGTTCAAGGTCTATGGCCAAAATCATGATTTCTTTTTTTTTTTTTTTTTTGGCCAGTCCTGGGGTTTGGACTCTGGGCCTGAGCACTGTCCCTGGCTTCTTTTTGCTCAAGGCTAGCACTCTGCCACTTGAGCCACAGAGCCACTTCTGGCCATTTTCTGTATATGTGGTGCTGGGGAATCGAACCCAGGGCCTCATGTATATGAGACAGGCACTCTTGCCACTAGGCCATATCCCCAGCCCCTAAAATTATGATTTATATATGTCATAAAGATATTTTGAAATCATATTTTAAAGAATATAAGCTATTTACAAAATGTTAACAAGAAAGAGGAATATTAATTAAAACAAATATTTACACAAAGAAGAACACTGACATTTCTCTGTCTTTAATGTACTACCTAACATACACAGAGTGTGGAGTGTTTAAGTATTATTTTTTCAAACACCATTAGCATTTGTCAAGTAAAAATCAATCCTCATCCCAAAAGTCCCCTGTCTCTGTTACAGCTCAATCAACCTGTCACTCTTGTGGCCCTGGGCAAGGGTCTGTTCAATTACAAATCAACCTCAACACTCCTTAAGTTAGAATCTCAACTGATGAACCAAGTTTACAAAATTATCTCCACAGAAATAGTAAATCATGTTTGGTTAGAAGATAATTTAAGACACACACACACACACACACACACACACACACACACACACATTTTTTTTCCTCTTCTCCAACCCAGATTTTTTTTCGTAATACCATTAGGTGTGTAGTTAGAAACCATAAGGAAGTTCTCTCTTATGGCAGTTACTTTGTATTTATTGGTCCAGAGCCAGTTTTGTCTTCCAGCTGTTGATTGTATGGAAGTCCCGATTATCCTTGTAAGATACATTCCAAGTCACCTAGGGGACACCTAAAACCGCAGACACTTTCCACCCTTGTAGAGGCTGTGCCTTTCCCTACCTGTGCATAAGTGTGATAAAGAGCAATGCAGCAATCAGGTGCACTAAAATGTTCATAATGACTAATAATAAGATAGAAGAATTATAACAATATGCAGCCGGCAGAGATACTTGAATATACTCTTCTGTTCTCCTTTCTAAAACATCTTATTATAGAGAACTGCGCCCCCTACTTCTTAAATGATGTGAGATTATCGAGGACCTAGTAGAGAGAATACAAGGCCTCCTGACAGAGCATTTGGCTGCTATGTCGGAGTTAGTTGCGAGTAAGCATTGCCAGACAAGGGGTGACTTACTCTGAGGAGCATGAGATTTAAAACTTAGGAATTGTTTATTTCCAGAATTTTCCCTTTAGTACTTTTGTGCCACAGTTGACTGGGGAAATTGAAATTAGAGAAGTGCAACCTCACAGAAGAGGGGATCCACACTGTGTCATTTTATTATTGTGTCTGTGCAGAAGTGAGTGGGTGCCTGTGTATTCTGGGGTGGCTGACAGGCTTGCAAAAAAAAGGCAGAAGGCTAAAAAGTTCTTTGCTTCTGGGTTGTAATTTTGACTTTCATCCATAAGACAAAAATGCTTTAAAGTGAGGCAATAATGCCAGATATTCAGTTTCATTTCTGAATAAGAAGATATAATCAGGAAATCATTAGATAAGCAATTTTCAGAGGCAACAATTAACAGAACTCAGATTGTTAAGAATACAACACCAGGGAATGTTTTGCTTCTGCTGTAATTAATCGAGGATGTCTGGAGCTAGACTATTTAGTCATTTGTAAAGAATCTTTAGTAATACTGTTTTGAGGAAACAAGTAGAAAACCCAATTTAATCACCTCAGGAATATCTTTATATAGAAGGAAGAGACAGAAGACAGATATACTTGTAATTGCAAACTTCTTCCTGGATTAGCTGGAAAACCAGAGCTATGTCCTGAGGTTAATATTTTATTTTTTCCTCTAATGTTGTTTTCTTACCCTTTGAACTAATGGTGCTAGCTAGAGATAAAGTGACGGAATGAATAACTTATTGGGTCAGAGGTATTGAGTGCTGAATGTAGGACCTGCCGCAGAAAAACAACAGGCTGACAGGAACCTGCCCTCATGATTAAATTAGAAAACAATTCCCTAAAGCTAATCATTAGTAATGATTCTCATCACCTTCATCATAGTAAAAACTCAGGTAACATTTACTTCCTAAATTAACTACTTTTATCCTCATAAGAAACCAAGGGAGCCCTACCTCCACTTTACAGATAACAAACAGGCTTAGCAGTTTGCTACAGATAACAAATATCAAGGAGAGTTAGAACAGGTTGCTTGGCCCAGAGTCTACCTCACAGCAGAACTCCAGGGGTTCTAATCCTAACTGTTAATTGTACTTCAAAGCAATGCCTCTGTGATTGGAACATTTGCTACTTAACTTAATAATTCTTTTGCAGGTCTTGGGTTTTATAATTATAATAAATAAAATAAATAGCAATCAAAAATGATAATAAGTCTTTGTCCTAAAGAAAGATACAAATGTACTTTAGAAGAGAAATGTAATCCCTTAATTTCCATTCCTTTCTAGTTACTAGAATTATTTGAAATTGAAGACTTTTATTACACGATTAGTCTTTTATGCTACTAATGAAAATGCACGTGCTGCAAAAATAACTAGGAATTTGGCCAGTAGTTATGGAGCCCAGTGATGTTTAATTCATCACCAAATACTTATGGAGATTTAGGCCTAGGATTTTGATTTAATACAGGACAGCCTCATGCAAGACTACAGAATTTTCAAAATTAATCTTTGGGTTTAAATAAGGTTTTATTTGCTGCCTGTTCAAAGTCATTAAACTTAGATTCTGTTCTTAGGTTGAGAAAAGGCTTATATAAACATTTGTGGTTAATTCTAAAATGCTTAAAGTTAGAAACTGGCTTGTGTCAACCATTTTACTGTAGCTCTATCACCGCAGACATACGTAGGAAAGTGCTAAATTAATCCTTCTTGTACATACTGGTTAATTCTAGACTTCTATGTGCAGCATTGCTGCATAGTATGCATAACTAGAGAGAAGATGAAAAAAAAATCCTGTGATAACATGGTTGGATAAAGAGTGTGATCTTATCCTCCCAAAAGAAAGATGGAAGACTGCTTAGCTTAGATACCTTATTTAAAAATGTTCACATACATACACAGAATTGTACAGGGTTTTGTTACTTCCTCATCATGGTAGTTGAAATCTGATAATGTTCTACAGTATCCTTTGTAATACAAACCTGTACCTCAAGCTTTATGCTTACCTCCATGAAAAATACAATTCTGGAGTCCAAGTGGTAACAAATTTATATTCTTTTCAGATCAAAGGCTATTTTTTAGATGACAGATGTATGGATTTCAAAACAAGGAGTACCCCTAAGCTAATTATTTTTATCAAGTAGAGGGAGATATTGTCAGCATATAAATGGATCACTACTTGAATTGTGATTTGGGGTTATGAGGAATTGCTATTAAATATATATAATTACATATGGCTGTCCACAGACTGGGAGTAGGCATGGTAATATCTATTATAGATTTTTGTATAAAGAAGAACATATATTTCCATGCAAAGCACAGCAATCATTTCAGTGGCTGAAAGGAAAATAAAAGGGTTAGTTCCAGTAATCATTGAATACGGATACAGGCAACCAGGGCCAGTGAAAGAGATTCTTCCATAACAATTTCTTTCATTCATTCAAGTAAATAAGTTTGAAAATAGATGTTTTGATTAAATAGAATTTCCAACTTTTAATACTGTGAGACAGACTCATATACATAGTGTTTGCTGTTTTCTATTTCACTCTTTGGTAAAATATAACCACGGATGTCACATATAAGGCAGAAATGTAGTCTATTACCAGAGGTTTAGGTATGAATACAAATATATGAAAATTCAATTGTATAAACCTCTCTATAAAATCATGTGCAAAGAAAAATGAATAATATAAACATTAAGAGAAGGCCATGTCTTAAAAAAAACCCAAAATATGGAAATGAGACTGGAAAGCATTATAAAAATAAAGTAGTAACATATGTACTGTTGCACACAGTAAGCTCTCCAAATCATGAGTTCAAATAAGTGTGGACTAAAGTATTGAAAATATTTCAGAAGGTTACAAAAATGAAAAGTTTGGAGGAGTTGAATTTGGCGTCTATTGAGCACTACAGAGTTCACATAAATGAAGGAGCATGTAGGGAAATCCTGCTGTAGCTGCTGCCATAGCCTACTTCCTCAATCCCTCACCAGGTCCCGTGTCAGTTCAGTTCTCATGTCTTCTGTGACTTGTGTAGTTAAACCTCTTATTACTGAGCCTGAATTAAACGTATAGAAATTTTCCTTCTTTACTCTGTAAACCACATAGTGTAGCAACTGTTTACAAAGCATTTCCATTGTGCTAGGATTTCTAACTGAGACTTCCATACATGAGCTTAAAATACATGAGCGCTCATACAAGCTATAGAGAGATACAAAGGTGTATGTATATACAGGGACCTGCACCTCTGTGCATTTCAGTATCTATGGGAGTACTGGACATCTTCAGTCCCCGTGAATGAAGAAGATTCTGTTCTCCCATATCAGAAGTTGAATTTATTTAACTTCTTGGAGCCTCAGTGACTCCTTCAAAATTAGTAATAGAAATTCTTGCTAAAACAATGACTTATTGCTTTAAAAGATGTACTAATACTTGGGCTATTTTACTTGAAATAACTTAGAGTGAGGCAGAACACAGTATGTTTTTGCTCAGTGAATTTGTCCTTTTATCCAGTCTATGTACAACTGTACTATTTCATTGTGAAGAACTACTCCTGTCAAAAAAATGCTCCTGCCATGCACTTGACAGTAACAAAACAAACAAACAAAATCTACAAGCCCCCTGGGCTAGTATATCTCCTATTAGTAGATGATACTTGCATGGGCCCTTTCTGTGCAGAGAACCATCAGCTACCCCTTGTGATTCTTTTTTTTATTTTTTATTTTTTGGCCAGTCCTGGGCCATGGACTCAGGGCCTGAGCATTGTCCCTGGGTTCTTTTTTTGCTCAAGGCTAGCTCTCTGCCACTTGAGCCACAGCACCACTTCTGGCCGTTTTCTATATATGTGGTGCCTGGGAATCAAACTCAGGACTTCATGTATAGGAGGCAAGCACTCTTGCCACTAGGCCATATTCCCAGCCCCCCTTGTGATGTTGTGGTCTCAGCCCCACAGCATTTAAGCTCTAATATTTTGTTTGACAACTAAGATGGCTTTTAGACTGAATTAGAGAACAGCTGTGTAATACTTCGTTAGATCACTGAAAATTGATGAATGATTCTGACTTTGTTGAGGTTTCTCAAAGATAAGATATTCATCAGCAATTTGTAATTTGCTTTTTTACATCTAGAATAACATCAGAATCCTTCATAAGTATTCAGCAGTCTTATAATATTATGATATATTGTTTTTGGCCAGTTGGAGAAGGAATACTGTAGAAAATGCCTTCTATGGGCCTTTCTTTTCTGACTTATTAGACTTGGATTTCACTTAAAAATCATGGAATGTCAATGTCCACATTATAGACATAACTGTACCTCTACACTGAATAATTCTCACAGAACAAATTCCTAAATCAACTATGTTCATAATGAATGGAGCCTAATGAGAATTTGCACAGAAATACGTTCAATATACCTACATCACAAGCTAATATGTTTATCTTTTAGACAAAGCTATTAGACCAAAAAGGCCTTGCTTTCTTTGTCTTTATTGAAAGATCTATCCTGGGGAGTTATTACTGTTCTAGATTGTTTTTACTAATAGTCTAATGCCCTTCGTTTGTTGATCATAGACGGCCACCAGTAATACCAGCTATATAATACTGGGATAATTTTGAAAATTTCCCAATCAGGTTGCACAGATAATGTTATTCAGGTCATCGTCATTAGGTACCTTGTCCCAGGTCACAGAAGCAAAGCAGGATCAGGCTTCTCGTGGCCATATTAGATTGCTCCACTCCATTTTAAAATATAATGCCAGCTATCAGGGAACAGTTTCGTGAAGATGATATTGTAATTTTCTATCATGTAAGTACCTATTTATACTTTGTAGAATTGTTAGAGAAATACATTCCTTGAATTTAAAATGAATATAAGTGAATATATGTTTTGAAAATAAGAGCCCTCCTTCCCTTTATTACAAGTACTTATAAATACATTCAGCCATATATTAGAGAGTATTTAAAAATACATTGCCATGTAAGAAAGTAAACAAAGATGGACACATTCTGTAGATTCTAAAAGATGAGCTGATTGAAAGCTACATCAGATCTTTTGAGGCTCTCATTAAAATGTAAATTCCCTTGCCTTGAATGACAATACTGAATCAGGATTTCTGTCAGTGGGGATATGAACTATAGAACTTATAAATCCTAGGTACTTTATGAGACACAAAGAAGTTGGAAATAGGATATTTAAGGCTTATATACGTCTACCTCAAGATTGATATAGATAATTCCTGCTATTTCTCAATTTTATTAAAGAAACATTTGTTCCTTTGATTTTTATGTATTTATTAGTACAGTATTTTAAAAATTCCTATGCTAAAATGTTGCAGAGACCTCGAAACAGTTAAATAAATCCCAAAGTGTGTGAAGTTACAGCTTATTCTATTTCACTTTATCTTTTAAGAATTTAATTGGAAAGCATTATGTATTTATATCCCAACTGAATTACATCTTTATTAATCAAACAGTTTTTAGTAATCAGTCATTAAGTCAGGGATACTATAGTTTTTTTTTTTTTCCTAAGAATATTCTCTGGCTAGTAAACTGCTAAATGGGCACAGGAATATCTACCGCTGCAACATGGAATGAAGAACATTATGCTAACATCACAAGCTGCTTGTAAAAACAACTGTATTCATGATATCACATTCACAAGGAATTATTACCACCACAATGAAAAGTATGTCGTGCATTGTAAATTCACATTATTGTTATCAATGATTTCTATCTTTATTATCTCTGTTATCTTTTCGACAATTCTGTTCTAAGGATGTGAAAACAGAGGTTTGCTGAAAGTAAGATATCCATTCACATTTATTGGCACATTGCATGCAGAATGGACTTTTTCATTTATTTTTTTTCTGCTGGATACACCAAAAAATAAACAAGTCACATTTTATGTTTATAAGTAGTCTACAGTAGAAAGACCGGTAGGTCAGGGAGGATTTCAGCATAGTTTTAGAACCCTTCTGATGGGATAATCAGATGTTGAAGGGAGATCACAAGGAGAGATACCTAATTAACTTGTATTCTATGTGGATTTTCAGAGGTGAAGATGTCTGTGTGGGCAAAGAAAAGGCTAGGAGATGGAGCTAACTAGGTAAATAAGGCAGAAAAGTAGAGATAGGGAATTTCATGTAGAAGGAGCAATTTCTGCAAAAGCTGGATATATGACGAATTCTGGAGTAGTTATAACATTTGGATAGTCCTGATTAACTGAATGTAGGGATTGGAGAAAACATGCATTGGAATATTCAGGATGTTGATATCATGCTGAGGATTTTTAACTTCAGTCCCTTGATCCCAAGACACTGCAAATATTACATGTGCATCTTAGAACAATCAATGTGTGAATGGATTTGGAGAATGAATTGGGAAAGTTGAATGGAAAGGAGTCTGACCAGTTGATAGGCTTTAAAAATGGATACCTTAAGTCTATATTAAAGATGATAGGTTATAATGCACAAATGGGGTGGAATTCAAGGACTTAATTTATATGGGTGAAGGGAAAATGGAGGGTACAGAATGGTACCTCCTATGTTGGGCAACTGAGAAACACTGTTGCAGTCTGAGATAGAACACACACTAGGACAGATTTTATATTAAAGAAAAACCCAGCCACAACAAATCCTTTACAAAAGTATTTTTTCTAAATTATTCTTGAGCTTATTGATTCCATGTCCTCCTTAATAGTGGAGGGGGATATTTAGTTATATTTCTAAATATGATCTGGCTCAGAAAATCATAGTAATTTCTAACTAGCTCCTGACTGAGCTCGTAGAATTAAACATACACTCCTAGAGTTCTTTCTTTGTTGCAACTACTTAGAGATCATTGAAAACATTAAAAATGTCCATGTGAATATCCAGAAATTTCTTTTTCTTTGCCCGATGCTGGGTATTTTCCCACTTTGCCAAAAGAGAGCCCTTGACAAAAGCAGCTACCTTACCCCCAATTATCAATCTCCTCAAATTCACACTTCAACATAGCACAGAATGCCTTCACTCTGTCCCTGAAATGACCTAATCATTGTGTATGCCAGTCAGCTAACTCAATTAGTCTTGATCTACCCTGACAGCTCAGAAACCATCACTGCTGAACATCCTTTCATTCTTGAGCTTTTCTTCATTTGGCTATTTGTCCATTTTTTTCTTGTCTATTTCCTCCAATGATTGTACTTCAGGGAGTCTCATTTCTTACCAAACATAATTTCTTAGCAAAGTTGTTCAATTTCTAACTGCTACCTCTATACTCATAACTTCCAGTCTGGACAAATATTGTTTCCTTAACACATTATAGTATCCTTGAATTTTTCCAAAGAAACTGGCCATTCTTTTGCCTTCCTAAATTGATTTATTCTCCTTAGCATCCAGTATGTTTTAGAAACCCAGTCACATGCAACCTGATGGCAAGGATATGTTCTGAGAAGTAGAATTTTCTCCTGTTTTTCTTATACAAATTAAGATAGCTATGACTTCATCAGGCAATATGATCTTCAATATGATTGTGGGATATACTGTCCATCCATCACTGACTGAAAATGTCGTTAGGCAGTGTGTAATGGTACTCTGCAGGCATGCAGCCAATAAAAGTTCTCTACAAAATCTAGCTAGATCAACGTGTAAAGATGGGCACACTAAACCTGAAGTTCTATGGTTCATATCCAAGACCAGTGTGCAATACCTTTAAAAGTTTTTCACATTTCTGAGTCTATGTTTCTCATTTGTAAAACAAAGATTACAATAGATATACCACGTAAGGTTGATATATGGATTCATTTTTATAAATATCTAGAACAATGTCTCACAGTATGTGCACATTAATATTGATAATATTCATCCTACTTATCTCCTCTTCCACATATTAAATCTAATCAATGTATCAGTGTTGTTAATTTTGTTTCCTATTCATCTGGTTTATATGTCTGTCTTTGCTTCTATTGCAGTCCATGAGAAAAAGGACATACTCTCTCACCTCCTTTTTTAATACCTAATTTATTTACCACTGTAAAGTAGTTAAAATTAATCTATTAATATTATATAATCTAGTTTTGAAAAGAGGATTTCCAAAACACTTTGGGAAACAAAATATATATATATTCTCTTTAGGTAACCTTTTCCCACCAAGGTTGAACATACAGAAACAAATGCATTGGTGTATTTTTCAATTCATTCTTACTATTTGTAAACCTGCTGTGGTTTGTGTGAATGGCTGGCTTATCAACTAACACTCATTATAAAACAACTCATATTTTGGTATCTATTATTTTTGTAACACCGGCAAGTCACATGCCACTTCTAGATTCTTTTCTTCTTTGAAATGAATACCATGGACTACAAATTTCTCAGTGGTGACTACGATTTCCATATACTTCAAAAAAACTTAACATATGACACATAGATAGGAATATATCATGAAGAACATTTCAGGCAGAGGATATTAAACTGATAACCTTGGTTTCCCAGCATGAGAGTTCAGTGAGGCAGGTTGTTAGACAGGATTTTATAGAAGGCAGCTCTTTAAATGTAATTCTGAAACATTTCCCCTATTTTAGCATGCATTTGCATGTATGTCAAACAACAAATCCTTTTCTCCACAAAGTAGAAAAAAATTTAACTTAAGCTGGTTATTACATTAATGTTTTGACCTTGAGCATAAGAAGGACTTCCTTCTTAGGAAATTGACTCCCTATCATTTAACATGATAGTGGCTTTTAAAAATGACAAGTTCCAACATTTTATTGTCACTTTTCTCCTGATTATTTGATGGGGATTTTTTAAAGGTAAAATATTTCAAATCAAATTTGATTCATGGTTCCACTTAAAGTAGCAAGTCTTTTAAATGTAGCATTTTAAACCTCCTGAATACATAAAGTTCCTTCTGATTAATATCTGGGAAGCTTTTGTGTAAGAAAATCAACTTCAGAAATGATTTCTGGGGCTTGGGAAAAAGATTTCTTATGAAAGTTGCAGTGTTTATATCAATGTTGAATTATTTATGAGTCAGCCACATTAATGCCAAATCTTAACTGAGAATGACCCAACAATTTTGGGTCACATGGCTTGTTTGCTTAATATTATTTTTTTTATGAAAGAGTCAGATTATGATTTCATCAGTGAAGTAGGAAAGCCATTCCAGTTCTATCATAGACTTAGAAAGTTGTGCTTTTTAGTGCAACATTAAACAATCTGTTTTGAATTAACATTGTCCTTCATCCCAGAACTTTCTCCTGCAAAGGGCTATGTGCATTTTATTATATGTCTTTTGGAGAAGTGACTATTTTTTTAAGGACGTGCTTAGTTATCTGAGGGTTATAAATAGCAAATACAACCCCAAATTCACATTTTGATCCAGAAGGTTAATTTATCAAATTTCAAAGATCATGGGAAATTAAAACCAAGTCCCAGTGGGTTTGACAAATTTCTATGCCATAGACAGGATTCTGGCATGCACAAAAACGTAAGTTCTAATATTCCCAAATATTTTAGTTTTCTTTTCACAAGACTTGGTAGAGTCTGTATGGACTAAGAGAGTAGATGTTTCAGGGAAAAAAAATCTGGGGGA
Source organism: Perognathus longimembris pacificus (assembly GCF_023159225.1). Taxonomy (NCBI): domain Eukaryota; kingdom Metazoa; phylum Chordata; class Mammalia; order Rodentia; family Heteromyidae; genus Perognathus; species Perognathus longimembris. Next base: position 129,419,470 of record NC_063162.1, on the reverse strand, counting down.
AAAAAAAAAGAAATTGAAAGCCCAAATTATCTTGACTTTAAGGACAAATTCATCAGCTCATCACATGAAAAGCACAATGAACAGCTGACTCAATCTGTTTCACCATAGGACACAGACCATTATTTTCAATGAAAGAATCATTAAAGTGTAGCTATTATAAGAAACAACGTGGTTAATTAATTGTTCACATATATCCTACAGATCTCATTTAGTTTGTTCTCCAATCCCAAGTTATATACTAATAGATAAAATTAATTTAAATGTGAGCTGAAAATAAGGTGCTTAACACCCCCATCCAATTCTAGGGTGAACAGTTAGGGTGAAGATGTATTCGTGTGTAGGAGGAAAAGGTTCTCCTAGCTTTTAATGTCACCAAGAATGCTATAATTTGTGGGTGTGATGGTTGTCCCTCTCTGTCTTATCATAGTACCTACGATTGCAACGCCTCCCCTTCTGTGATTCATCAGGACCATTTCTATATCCTCTTTTGTGGAGTTTTCCAGTTACTTTTAGCTAAGTATGAACTAAAACTTTACTTTAAAAGAATCATATCATAAGTAGCTAAAGGTGTACCCTCTTTGCGGAGTTCTAAACTATATAAAAGCATAGTTAGCAAACCATGAATATTTCCATGGCAATTACCTAAGGATCTTAAAGGAAGGTAAAGGACCACAAAATATACTACTAAAAAGACATTTTACTAGTAAAAATTTAACAGGTCTATGTGGTGAGACAGGTTGTTGGAAGCTAGCCAATAAGGACAAAAGCAAATTTTCAAATCAAATATTTCTTCAGAAGTTTGGTGTTTAAATACTACAATTCAAAAGACTTCTTTTTTTTAATTGTTAATTATTTCTTAGGCAGTGTCTACAGCTGCCCAACAAATTAAGATGAGACTAGGTGTTAACATCTTAAATTTAGAGGAATGTCTTTTATTGAGCACTTACTAAGTGTGATCATTTTGCTAGTTGGAATTCAGGAATAATGGAAAATGAAGTTCTGAGCCTCTCGAGCAGTTGTGGATACATGTAGAGAGTTGTACAATCAAATTTCCTTTTAAATTATATAATTTTATGCTATTACAAAAAGTATGCTATTTTTCATAAAAATAAGAATAATGTATGATGGTAAGTTATAAAGTACTTCTCTGGAAAAGGTTCATCTTGGTTTTTACAAGAACAGGGAAATGAAGAAGGATACTTCAAGTGGGGCTAATTGAGGAAAAGAAAAACTAATATAAGCATACTATTATTTTTTGATGTTTGAGTATATGTGCTGTTTTAAAGCAACACACAGCATATTCTGCAAAGTATTTTCCATTCATTGGTACAGGTGACATACTAGTATACATATGCAAATCTGCCAGTAACAGTTAGCTCACAGGCTTCAGAGATAAAATCCTAACTTACAGACCTTAATAGCTAGAAATTTCTTAGTTATTGCTTTGGCTGATTTCACAATATGTACATTTAAGGCATTACAAAAGTTGAGTAAATAAAAATGCAAAATTTCCAATTTGAATAAAGAGAGTGGAGTTAGAGATCTATTCAAGATAATTCTGCTTTATGTAATGTTAATATGCCACACAAATTCCTTAGAGTGATTTATATTTCATGTCTATTATACAGGTAAATCTGTTTTATTAATATTGTAAGTCTAGGTCATTTACTGGCACATTTATTTCAGGTAATACTGTTTCTGTGTGCATATGTGCAATAAATCTCTTCAAAAATATGTGGGTTAGTAGCAAAGCCTTATTCTTGCATCCCAATAAAGCAAAATGTCATGTTGAATCAAGCACTATAGCCACAAATCTGCTGATATCCTAAAAGAACCTGCCAGAGAAAGACTTTGGAACAGTGATAAAAGGGAAACACGTTTGTGGCTGGTGATCTGTTTCATCTAAGGTAAGATCCTGGAGTTTTGAAATCAGGCACACATGAGCAGCTTTCCTGTGCTCCCTGAGCTGACTTGTCATATGTCCCAGAGGGACTCATGGGGGTTTCTTCCCTTTTACAATTTCATATATGGAATAGCTGGGGAATTTTCATCTGGGTGAGGTCAGAGTCTGTATACTCTATAACATCAGGTTTCAATATGAAGGCTATTACAAAGAAGTTTCTTCTCTATCCAATTAGTGTTGTCTTTTTACTTCACTGGGGAAAGATGGAAGATACTGAGACATGGAAGGACAATAATTAGTGAGGGTGGTATAGGTGTCCCAATACCCCTGTACCTGCAATCTCCTTGACTCATTCACAAGATGGTGATCTAGTAGAGATGGCGTAAGTAACCAATAACTCTACTGTAATTTTCATGTTTCTACACATTGGATTTGTCTTTGATTCAAGAACTGCTGGAGTTCCAGTTGTGTCTAATATATATTTTCATGTTCAATTTCCACATTCTAAGGTAAAAATTATGATTCAGAAATGAAAGCAGTATGGCCTATATAAAGAATTTTATATTACCTTCTTTAAAGTTACCTTGGGCCCTAAGGAAAACAATGTGTAAATTTTGTTTATTGTCATACCGATTTAATAACTATATACTGTACTAAAGCCAGCAAATTTTCTGGAAGATATGTTCATATTCAGGAATACTGAGAAGCTCAATTGGAAACTTAATCTGGCTTAAATGTTCCCTGAAATAACTATCATTATCTTCACATTGATTTACATTGCATTGTTATTTAAATATACCTTTAAATTGTAGTTTCAGGAACTGTACGTAGCCTCCTTTTACACCCAGATTTTAATCTGCACAGTTATAGGAAAGTGAATCCTAAGCAAATAGTTAGGATTTACAGAGGCTCTCACTGTACTGAATTTGTATGACACCTACCTACCAGGTTTGATTTTCTTGAAGTAGAAGGCTTTGTGATCAATTGTTATTTTTCTTTTAAGAAGGTACAAAGAAGGACCGATAATAAATATGCTAGCTGGTTTCTAAAATGGAACTGAATGGTCAATATTATGAATTATTTATTATAACTATCACCTTGAGCCATAATCCTCTCCTGATTTAGTTTTTGTAAATGTCAACATGGGAGAAGCAGAAAGCCAAGTCAGCCACTAGGGGTCAGCAGACACCAGAAATGTTGGGCACCATTGTTCCAGTGAGAGAGTCAGAAGGTAAAGGACCTGGGAGGTGTACAACAATATTCTTCCTTAACATTTCCCTAAATTTGCATGTGCATAAGGGGAAGAGCACAGTATAGCTACATGTGAGAGAGAATAGGACTTCAAAGATCCTCAAAATTCAGAATGGAAATGGAGAAGGGGATTAAGAGAGGAGAAATCACAAGCTACTTCTACAAAAGAAAATGGCGGGGGAGAGTGGCGACTGCCATGTGGAAAGTGGCAAATATCTTAACTTCATTCTGAAACTGCCCCCATAAATCCACGAGGTCTTTTTCTAATTCAGAGCCCTATCATCAATATGTAGTCTTCAGACTGGAGCCATCAGCATGTGCTGGGAATCTGTCAGCAATAGAAATCCTGGGCACATTCCAGAACTCTCAAATCAGAAGCTCTGGTGCAAGGATCTGGATGCCAAGGATCCAAGTTGACTAGGCCCTTCAGGAGTCTGCAGAGAGTTCATGGTTAAGAATCCATACTATAACCTATCGTTGAGACATTGGGAATTTGACCAGGAACAGCAAGTTTTCGACCTCATTGGAAATCTTTTGAAAATACCCTTTCTACTGACTTAATTTTATTTACTTTGTTGAGTGTCTGCCTCTTGGGCTTTAAGCTACATTCTTCTTATTATTTTTGTATACTTATGGCTACGACTGAGCATACAGCTCAGCAGAAAAGTAGGCTAAACCTATTGGGATTAACAACAAAGTACCAGTAATTCCCACGTGCAGAATACTTAATGGCTTTGGCCCTTGAGGACATGATTTGCTAACCAAGGTCAAGAAGTCACAGGAGGATATGATTCTAGAACACAGCCAATCCCTGTGGAAGAAATCTTCACAAGTAAACATTTTGTTAAAGGAAGGAAAGAAAATGAGCAATGCTTAGGATGAGAACTAAGCTCCCGCTAGACTCTGCACCATATGATGGGGGTGTGAGAACGTGCTGTAAATCTCCTTATATCATGTACATAATTCTAGCCCATCTTTTTAAAAAAATCTCACTTCATCCAACAAATACTTTGAGAATCATGTTCATTTGCTGAGTGATCTAATCTCCGTGCTCACAGGATGGCCTAAAATCATCCCTAACAGATGTGAGCCATCTCGCTATTTAGAAATGGATCAGGACAAGAATTTATCAGCCACATAAGCAGCTGTAGAAGCAGAAACTTCATACTGAGCACTCAGTATGCAGGATGTATGCAGGGAGGGAGCCTCAAAGTACAGGGCCCTATAACTTAGTTCTAAAAACAAAGTGTTCAAACTTATTTAAACATTGCTCAGAGTTGCCAAGGTTAAAAAATAAAAAGATCCATTTAAAGGGTGAATATTTAATCAAACGGTGTTCCCAAGCTATATGTATTTATACTTACAGGTGTAGAGATAATGGAATCTTTTGTAGTTTTATATAAAAGCCCTGATGATAGTACACATTTTTATAATACATTAAATGGGACGTAGAAAGACACATATTGTATGGTCCTACTTACTTATGGAACATATTAACATCAAACTGATAGACAGAGAGATTAGGGGGAAAACAGAGATGGGAGGATTTTTAGCCAAAGGCTATGCATTTCAGTCGTTCTGGTGCACTAACATTTAGTATTGAAATTGATGATTAATGATAATATGCTAAGTATCTGAAATTCACTCAGTCAGTTTAAGTGTTCTTACACAAAATTTAACCTTGTGAGAAGATGGATAACCTTAGTAGTCTAATTAGAGAAATCAGTTCACTAAATAAACTATACATAGTATGTGTGTAGTATATATACACTATATACTATATTATATAGAATATATATAATATGTATATAAGCATATACAACATATATTGTGTTATATACTATATGGACTAATATATAATATGTATGTAATATAACCTATATACACTATAGCGCATATACTATATACATATTATATAGTATATATAGTATATTTGGCCAAGCATTTCCTTGTATATCTTAAATATACTGATTTGTCAATACATAATATTGAATAAGGGGAAGACAAAAAAGAGTTATAAATGTAAAGAAAAAAGTTAGAAGTGTTTAAAAGAGGATTATGTCGTTTGGAGCATGCTACTTTAAAATATGATATCTTAACATAGTGCGTGCATCAAGCTAAAGAGTTTAGCAAGTGCAAAAAAGGACTCCCTACTCTGACCCTGAATATGACATATCTCTCATATGACAGCTACCTTCTCTAAGTCCAGAGAAAAAGAGCATGTTTATTTGCCTCTATACACAGGAGAGATCAAAACTTCATTTTGTAAATTATTCTGTATTTTTGAAATAGGCTTTCACTATGTAATAAAGACAAGCCTCTTACCCCTGATCTTTGTGCCTCTGCCTCCTAAGTGCTGGAATTGCATGTATGAATCACTATGCTTAGCTTTCATACACTCAGATCACACTGTAATTTACATATACTACTATTATATAGGATTATATATTATATAGGATTATAAAAAAGTATTCCAGATGAAGATATGCTTATTCGTATGAGCAATTTTACATCTTGTAGAGTAGAAATTTATTCAAGTCTCCCTTCCTAAAGGTACCATTGTGCTTCCCTTTTGATTTCTTGTGTTTTATGTCAAACTGCATTGCCACAATGCGTGCAGAAGTATTGTTACGAGTTTCTGTTCCTTGGTTATCTGCTCACCTTTACAAAGGGATGTTTTCCCAAGGCTACTTGAGAGTGACGATTATTTTCTTATTCATATTCATTTCTCCTTAGCAGAGTTTGTCTGACACATAATGAATAGTCAATGAATATGAGGTAAATAAATGTCTGGATACACAGATTTTAGAATGATACTGTCATACATTGCTATTATTATTTTACAGTAGGCAAAGATTGACAGGAAGAAAGATGAGAAAGTGTTAAAATATCCAAATCATTCATGGTCTAGTGCAGGAGAAATCATGGGGCTACCGGGATAGTATCCTTCAATGTTGTTTTTTGTTTGTTTGTTTAGTTTTATAGTGTGAGGGTTAACTTATATTGCACATAATAGTCTATCTTGTTGCATATGAAAAAATAAAGAGTTCCATCCCATAAAAATTACTAACTCACAAATACAATGTTATCACCCTACAGAAATTCAATTTCCAATTTCGTGTACTCGGATTATACAATTCAAGCTTATATTTGCAAACCTTAGAACAGAGACTGACATGTGGAAGGGGCACTGAAACTCTTGGGCAACAGCTGAGTAAATATAAGTGAGAAACTCAAGGAAACCTGGAGATGTTTAGTCTCGTGGTGGTGAACTTTCCACTACTATGGACTCCTGGGACCTGCTTTCATTAGATGGTTAATTAGTGTCTGACCATTTCATAAAACATTTACCTACTTACTGATGGTAAAACCATTTAATATTGTTTAAATATGTCCAAGTACCCTATTCTATTTCACTTCTTGCCAAGACTCTCTCTCTTCAAAATGGCATCAAGCAGATTGTAAGTCAGGAAAGGTTCCTAAAGAAAAACAAAACAAAACAGAAAAGAAATCCATGAGGTTTATTGTGCTTTAATGTTCACTGGCATTTTGTAGTCTATTTCTCTCAAATGAAGGCAAATTGTCCTCACTTTTAATTCTTCTTTCATTGTGAACATTAACACAGTCTTCCCTTCAGAGCTAAGCCACTGCAGATCAAACACTCCCATTTAGTCCTCTTCAATAGTCTTAACATTACAGATTTATTCTTTTAAGGTTGCTCCACCAGCTTCTCCTATAAGTTTATTTGATGGGGAAATCCACAGGAAATGAATTACCACCTTGACTTTTTCCTCAGAGTTTGTACTCTCTCAAGCAGACAGGAAGATTCCACAAGCATAAAGGCAAATTGCTCTTCCTTTAGAGGCAGGGAGTTACGAAGGCATGCTTTATCCTGAAATGACTCCCTGAAGCCCTTGAAGAGCTTGTATGAATCCAAACAGCCAGGGTCTCCTGTGGTTGACTACAAAGTGCATGGTTGTGAACCATTTCTTGTTTCTTAACGTAAAATGGAATGGAGGAAAGTCAAGCACCATTTAGAAAATCGACAGATATATGAGCCCACAATGAGATGTGGTCAACTGAACTTTGCTCATTCTGTATCTTTCCTCTGGCCACTTCTTATGGCTTTCCCTGTTTAAAGCCAAGGAAGAAATGAAGTGATAGAACATTTCATCATTTTCTGCATGAAGCAAGCAAGTGCTCTACAACTTCAGCCCTGTCCCTCAGACTTTTTGTGCATAACTTGAGAAATAGGATCTTGATAACTTTGCTTGGCTGGCTTTAAATTCACCATCCTTCCTCCATCTCCTCAGTAATTTGTACTACAGGTGTTAGTTACCATGCTCAGTTTTGGTGACTGACAGTTCTAACCATCTTACTCTAATATTCTGACTTCTGCTCTGAGAGATTAAGAGATAGCAATCAACTACTGGATTTCTTTCCTTTTCCTCCTTTTCTTTCCCTCTCTTCCTTTTCTATTTCATTTTCCTTTGCTTCTCTTTCATTTGACCTCTTCTTTTTGTGCTTATATCAGGGTTTGAACTCAGAACTTCTCTCAGTGTCTCACTCAGCTTTTTTGAGCATGCCTGGTGCTCTACCACTAAAGCCACACCCACAGTCCAACTTTTTCACTGGTTTATGGGAGATAGAATTCTGTGTACTCTTCTGCATGGGCTGGTTGATGAGAGATAGAGTCCTGTGTGCTTTTCTGCATAGTCTAGTTTGGAATTACCATTCTTGAGGGCTCAGTCTCCTGAGTAGCTCAAATCACAAGCATGATCTAGTTCTTGGCATGCCATTGAACTGTGTGCTTTTCTTTTCATTTGTAAAATGGGAATAACAATTTTACTTATGCAGCCTCAGTAAAATAAACTGTCTTGATAAGACATTTGTATTAGGTCTTTCCAGGAAAAATGGCCCTTTCCCCTTTGTTTTCCCTTGAACACATGGCCCTCTCTAGAAGTCCCTGCCCAGTGCCTGTAACCCGGGTAACTGGTGCACCTGGGAGCAGTGGGAACTTCTCCCAGGTTCTGAGGTCATTTCTGCATCTACTGCAGTCATAATCCCTCCCTGCCTTCTCCCTATATATCCTCACTCCAACCAGTAAGTCCCTCTCTGCACACCTACATCTGGTCCGGGCTGGCAATTTGCTTTTGTCTCTTCCATAAACTCTGTTTTTCCTGAACCATGTGGTTCTCTCCTCTTGGAAACCCTTATATCTGTTGCCCAAAACCAGAGAGGGATAGTGTCAGGAGTCACTGGAACCCCTCTACTTCGCTTTCCAATTGGTCTCCTCACTGCCCCACCTCTAACCCAAAATGCTGAAAGCCAAAGGAACCCCAGCTTGGGCTTCTTGCTGGTCATTACACCATCTACTGTTTCCTGTCTATGTCTGGTGAGTGACTCCCACCTGCACATCCCTCTGTTCATCCATCTTACACCCTCACCATGGCAGAGGAACTCTCTATGCCTTTTGGCTTCCTTTGTACATCCCTCCTCACTACATCCTTACCAGACTCCCCGTAAAGGACTCCATAAAGCCAAAATGCCTCATTATTATAGCAACAAGTTCTGCCAATGCAGTGGTAAATGGTCAGAGGATATGTTCAAGCTTTCTTTGACGTCTTCATTTTTCCTTCTCTATCTGCCTCCCTCCTGTCTCCTGTCAACCTTCACCTCTGTGCCTGCCAGGTCTGTGTGGCTGACATAAGATGTGGGTAGGCATAAGCTTTGCAATTATCTTCTCTATAAAGGTAAGTTTCCTTGTCTTGTCACGGCCCACTCGGACATGGGACATGTCATCAGTCAACTGAGACATGCCATCCCAGCAACAAGCAAAATATGTCCAGTGGGATATTATCCCAGCAAGAAGAGACCTCCTAGATACCAAGCTTGTCATGGTGACGAAGGTCAATCCAAGAGGCAGTTGGATAAAAAAACTGAGCAGATAAGAAGGGATGGTATCAGATCCTAAATGGAGTCACTTTGTGCTTGCCTTTTGAAAATTAACTGGAGCTGGTCAAAAGAAAATAGTTAATAAGCATGCCTATCTAATGTCCATACCTGTCTTTCTTCTAACTAGACAGGAAATTCTTGCCTTTGTCACCTGCTATTTCTATTCATAGTGAGTCTATGACTGAGGATAGTTTGCCTTGACACCTTCCTGGGTCTCTCATCCATAACTTATAGTCCAGATATCTATAATTCAGGAAATGTTCAAGGACTCCCACTGGGCACTTAACCACTACAATCCAGCCACAGCTCTGACTGGCTATTCTTAACCATGATGCTCTCCACTATCCAGTTGCCAGATATTAATCAGTCAGAAGTAGTCAGGGACATAATCCCCCAACTACAAGACCACTGAATAACTGGATAGCTGCCCTTCCCTCTACCATTTGTAGTTCTTCTAATGGTTTTTTCTTTTCTTATTTTTCAGCCCTACCATATTTTTTCAGACTTCATACAAGGACAGAAGTATGTGTTCACTACCCAGGAACTGTTACTGCTGCCTTCTCCCAGACCAGATGAAAACTCCACTTTCTACCCCTAAGATTGGTGCCTCTTGTCAGCACAAGTAGCCAGAGAGAGAGTCAGTGCCTTTTATAAATCAAAATGTGTAATATTAGAGTTTCCCATGAGAAGAGCCCTATTTCCTCCCCTCTTCATAAAGAAGAGCACATGTAGTAGCCTTACCACACATCTTTTGTTCCAAACCAGTAACTGCGAATCACCTGACTGTATGTCAGCAAAGGACCACAGGCTCTGAAGTCACTGCCTCATCCTCTGAGCTCACTTCCTCAACTTTCCCTGCCTTTGTTCTTTTAGGCAATGAGAGGTTCCCCAGGCTCTGAGATTACTTTTGCATCCACTGTGGCCATTCTCTGCACACTTACATTTGATGTGGGCTGGCAGTTTCTTTTTCTTCCCCAATAAACTCTCTTCTGCTTGAATCACATGGTGGTCCTCTCTCAGCAACCCTTACAAGTTGCTTTTTAGTGAATTGCTTTTATTAAAAGTGAGCTTTTAATGTTAAATCCCATTAGAATTTCATCAACATAAACAGACCCAGCATTAAGCAAATATAGAGGTAAAATTTTGTCAAAGTTAGAGATCAGATTGGCAGTTTGGAACTAATATAAAGAGCCACAACATTGTTAAAATGCCTACATTTTCAGTGGTTTTATGAATTTTGTTTAGATCAGTGTGTTTATTCTCTTCCATTTTCTCTGTCTGGCAATTTTAGTCACCTACGTGTAGTTAGTTATCTTTGTGTGTAGCCCTGATCAGGACTCAGTAGGAATATTATCAGTTTATTTACTTCATTCAATTTGCTGAATGTAAAAATATTGAAATACAAAGATTACTATGTTTAGCATTACTTTATTGTATTTAGGTGCCATATGCTATTTTTATCCTGAGTTTTCTAAAATAAAAAGTGGAGCATAATCCCTAAAAAAAAGTGAAATTTAATTTTAGTTTTAAGTAAAGAAAAGAAGACAGTAGAGTATTTGGGAGAGGTAGAAGATGGGTGTTAAGTAAACCTGAAGTATCTCTCCTAAGAAAGTTTCTAATAATAGCTATGTGTGAGATTTTTGCTCTACATTTGGAGATTGCTCAATTACCTGTGTTTCAGGTATTCATTTAACTTTCATCTTTATGCCCTTGATATGATAATCATTTTTGATACTGTTTTTTTTCCTTTCATTTTATTAATACTATTTAAAAACCCTAAGATCACTATAAATAATATGACACATAATAGCTAAGGCTAAAGGAAGAATTTTCTTTGAAATAAAGCACCCTTATTCCCCCCAGAAATGCATCCTACGAAGATGATATTTTCAGTACTTCATGGAGCATTGGCTCAGGCAACTCCCATTAATGTTAATGGGAGCTAATCTGTGAGAGAGTAAACACCTTCTAACATATTACATTTAAAACTCAGCATGATCTGAAAAACAGCTATTTTGCTCAGTTAGCAGGATGGATGCTTTTGGAGTGAAGGGAAAACCTGCTGTTGAGTTCACAATTCCTCCAGGTATAAAGGCAAGAAATTATTTTAAATGTTATTTGTATCCATAACCCACTACTGTGCTTTAGCTATAATTTGCAACAACATGTCAGTTAAGTAATAACAGATGAAACTGTAACAGTGTTAATCAACACACAAACACCATAGGCAAAGACTGAAGATCCTGCATGCCTGTGCTATTAGGACTAGAGAAAAGGATTCTCTTTCTCTCTCTGCTTCCTCTTCCTCTCACCTTGCATTTAACTTTTCCATGTATCTCATCTGTCCTTAGTGGTATATGGTCAATTCAAAAAAATCATCCTGTCTGATCTATGGAGCAGACAGGGATATTCTATTAAATCTGATCATAGCATGGAGGTCCCCTTTAAAATGGCACAGTTGCTAATTTCCACCGTTGCTCAATTATAACATGGTTTAAATATGCCTTTCCCTGAATCACTCTTTCTAAAGTTGATGTGATGCTTTTGCTTCTGGTTCAAAAGGGTCAGCCCTTATTTCGCTGGTTTCTGACATCTTAATGGATGTGGGGTCAGTTTTCATTCAGATACCAATCTTGTTAAAATTCAATTCCAACAATAGAGTGCTTCTTTTGAATCTAAAGTTGAGTTAAAAAAAAAAAGAATTTGTATCTAAGCCACCACTAAACAGAAATCACCATTGGAACAAAATACTAACACAGGTTGCTGAGCTACAGCTCCCTGTGGTCAGCTTTCCAAGTATGTCTCTCTCATTTCTTTCTATGTTGTGCTGAGGCATCTGCCTCATTTACCTCTCTGGCAAATGATTTCTTTATGGATTCTGGGCTGGCCAGAAGGGGCCAAGCCTATGAGAAGGGAAGCCCTTTTGGAGGATGGAGAGCATTTAGATTCTTCTAACTTATTCCAGGTAGAAACTGACATTGTCAACTAAGCTAAGAAAGAAACCTTCTCTATTCCCTAGTCATAGAAGAAGGAAAAACACAGATGGGGTTAAACCATGATTTTTATTAGTCCACCTATTTGGAAATGGGATTATCTATCTCTCATCCTCTTTCACACTACATCTATGTAGGCCAGTTTCCTTCTGACACAAAATAAGACAAACTGCAAAGTTCTAGGAAACTGAGAAAGATGGACTGTTATGAATGAGGCTGCAGATTCCTCTCATGATTCCTGAACTGGGTCTTGATTGCCCTTGAAACACAGGCTCTTTGGGAATTTCTGTCATTCACTCCCTTCAGGCAACACTATGGGGCACTTAGTTACTGCCTAGGGAATTTCTTTTATTTTGTAAAAAAAAAAATTTCAGGTCATCTAGCCAGAGAAAGTCCTTTGATATCAGCATGTGGAGACTGAGTCCCCAGAGTACAGATGTCTCAGTGACTGGCATACATCCTGCCAGTGACCCAGTCTAAGGCTAGAGCTGTCTCTAATTCTACTGCTTCTCTTCCATCCTGGAAAAGGTGATATCTAGAGATCCCAAGGGTATATAAAGGTGAATAAAGCTCACTGCCTCCCATTTTAATAGATAGCTCAGGTCTCAAGTGGTGTTAGCATCACAGCAACCACATGATGGCTTTCTATACCACTACACCATCCAGGAAGCATCTGTTAACTTTTAATGCACTAAACATTAACTGTACTACATCATATATAATTCTTACTTGCCTAGTGTTATTTTAAGTAAAGGCACTTTTTTTTGATAGACAGGTGAATAATTTATCCAGTCCGCTGGCTGAGTGTGAAATCCTTTATCGGACTCTTTAATGGTAACAACAGAGTTTCTGTAACTTCTATGAAATTATGACAAACATATCCCTGAGCTTGTCATTTTTTTAGAGCAAGAGGGGGATGAGGAGATTCTTGTATAGTAAGTACCCTTCCTCCCCCTCTCCAAAGAGAAAAAAGAAGTAAAAGAAAAACAAACAGACAACAACCTAACCCCTAAATTCGCTCTTACACAGAAGGGTATATTGGATAATGAATTTCTATAGAAAACACTAAAGCAGAAGGACGAACTCTTCAGTCACTGAGCACTTATTGGCATTCATGATACAAGCCCCAGAGATTTTGGTTAAGTGCCTTTAAAGATGTCTCTCTATCTTTGACCTTTTAAGACCATCTTAATATAAAAGAGACTTAAATATAAATATCGTGGATAGATTACTTGTTACTTCACTTAAATTTCATACCTCATTTAAAATTTATTGTTTTGATATTAGTGCAATATTTATGATTTATATTTCAAAAAACTGGTTACAAGATAGTCCACCAACTCTTATCATTTCTGGTTTTGGTAACAAAATCTAGATGTCATGGCAACACACACACACACACACACACAAACATATGTACTTTTATTGGATTGACTGAGGATTGTCAATAAGAGGAGGCAAGTAATTTTGAAATACATGATATTTTTAAGATTACATTATAGATAACACATCTATTTTTGATAGATGCTTATATACAGAAGTGACTGTGCATATTACAAGGTTACATCTGCTCTGTAACTTAATCCAAGCAAGAACCATTCATAAAAATTAATTTTAAAAGTAAATCTCCAGTTGTAGTTATCCTTTCCTACTTTCTTTTGCTCATGTCCTATTATAGTTTGCCTTGCTGTATATGATATTGACTTTTTATTGACTGATTTTTGGTGGCTTAAGGGTTTGATTTCAGGGCCTTCTGACTGGCATTATATCACTTCAGCCAGGCATGCTTTTGTTGTGTGTGTGTGTGTGTGTGTGTGTGTGTGTGTGCGCGCGTGCGTGTGCTGAGATGGAATCTAGCAGACTTTTCTATCCAGACTGTCTTGAATTTAGGTCCTCCAATTCTCAAACTCCTGAATACTATGATTATATGTGTGAGCCACAGGTACTCACAGTTATTGGCCCTTTTACAGAATTTGTCTCTTGCTTTAAACACAATTTCTCTTTTATTCTTGTTGCTTGGTTTAGTAAAAAATAACAGTTCCATTTCAATTCTAATATTTTAACTTGTCAAAAAACATAATTCAAACTTTTGAGACAGTAATTACCATTATTGGTTCTCTGCAAAATCAAGTGGTTATCACCTCCATGTTTTTTTCTCTGTCATTTTTTCAGATTAATGGGTTGAAGTAGTTGTCTATCCCAATTATTCACATAATCAAAGGCTCATAGAAGGTGACTCTTTCTAATTGACTAAATGCATCTTATCAGAGATGGATGAAAGTCAGTTGTATGCAATCATATCTATTATTCATAAGGGAGAAAGACTAAAGAAAAACTGATATATAGAGAATACGATAGAAATGAACTGTACAACTTGGGGGGGGGAGCAGTTGGTAAGGAAAATACTGGGAGAAAACCAGGGAAGAGATGACACTGTTCAAAAGGAAATATACTCAAATAAATGTACTGACTTATGTAACTGTAATCCTTCTGTGCATCACCTTTACAATAAAATTTAAAAAAGAATTTAGCTGACCAATGCAAACATGCCTAAAATGAAAATTAAGGAGGGACAGACATATTTTGATTCCCCAAATCTCCAGTACATCAAAAATGGTTCCCTCCGGTAATCATGACTTCTCTTTGCCATTCAGAGCTCTGTTATGCACATAATCACTTTCTAAAACAATACACTGATACATAGTAGAAAAATACAATTCTTGTTAAAATTTTAATTATGTGAGCAATAATTTATTTCACTTGTCAGAAGAGTTTTATCTCGTGTTTCTCATGTCTGAAAGGCAAATGTGAACAGAAAATTCTAAACTGTTAAAATCTTATCCTTTCCTTCTCCATTGTCCTAGATAGAAAAGTGAAGCTAGTTTATTGTTGATTTGAAAAAGTGTCATAAGAGGACAACAGGAGAAGATGTTGTTAAGTATAGGCTAATTCTAATTCTATACAGAGTAAGTCATTTGGTTGCTTAGGGATTATTAATCTGTAGGGGTTTAAAGATCATAAAATATTTCTTTAGATAACTTTCAAGTTGGAATAAAAAAATTCCTAAATAAGAATATATTGTTCTGCTTGAGAAAAATGGAGAAACTCTCAAGGGTAAGAAATGAGTCAAAGAAAAGACAAGAGAGGTGACCAGAAAGGGAGTGGATAGAAAAGGGCAAAGCAAGAAAGTGATTTGGGCAGATTATAGAAAAAGTTTGAAAAGTAACACTGCTTAGATTTTTTTTAATTTGAAGTTTACAAGTAGCCTTGGCTTTATTCTTGGCTTAGGCTTTAAAGAATTTCTGTGATATATGCATTGGAAATTAACAATAGCCTTAATAACAGTTCAAAATATTTTTCAGTACTGTACAGGAGGAGTGATATCCTCCTCCTCCTTGTGTGTATGTGTGTGTGTGTGTGCGCGCGCGCACGCACACACGTGTGCTTGTTTGCTCTGCCAAGAGCAAATGGGGGCAGCTAACCTAGTTAACAGAGATAATGCTTACCTTACTGGACTGCTATAAAAGCACTATTTATTATACTGCCTGACACACAGCAAGTGAGCAATAAATAGTAGGTCTTTACTGCATCCTAATGCAAGAAGTGGTTATAACGATTATTATTTCAATATTAGCGATGTCTCCCAAACATGTGAGCTGGCATCTGAATTGGACCAGATGCTACCAAAAGAACACTTGGAAATACATAAAGTTTACATCAATTACCATTTAGGTATAAAAGTATTCCACTAGTTCTCTGAGATGTCAAAAATGGACCAGACCTGTTTCATAGTAACAAATGAAAGATGCTGAGGTTAACTGAAGAAAATGTGAGTGAGTAGTGTTTTCATTTCAGTGAAAACAACATGAGCATTAGGTCTTACTGAATGTTACTCTTTGCTTGAAATTAAGAGACTGAAATTCAGAGTAATTTTATTATTTTATTCACAGTTCTGCAAGAATAATACATTAGAATTATTTTGCTACTAGGATAGGAGTAAAGTGGATGCAACTTGAAAATTAGCCAAGTAAATATAGTTGTGGCTGTTTCCCGCCAAATTTGTTATAAATGGATTTTAAAACACATATGTGGTGTTTACCATTTGAAAATAAAGTAAAAAAACCAAAATGTACAGTGGGTGCATACTGAGATGAATTTGAGTAATATTATATAGTACATAATATTTTTGAATTTGAGTAATATCATGTCATATAAAACATATACTTTGTTCCGAGGATCTGAAATTTCAGATGTTATTTCTAGCTCCATTAATTCACAATTTCCATAAAGAAAATCCTTGACCCATGTTTTTGACATTAACACATTTTTTTTTAGTATTTAATGGAGCAGGCTGCAGACATGTTACATTAAACCAATAAATGACTATAAACAGTGTATGTGTTTTGGGTACACACGGAAAACATTCTATGGATTTACAGATTCACCATAAAGCAAGATGCTGAATAAAAGGCACTATATGATAAAGTTTATAAAATATTGTCAGAGATAAATGAAGAAAAGGAGTGAGGGAGAGAAGTAAAAAAAATTCAACCAATATCCTACAAAATTAAGGAAAGTGAGTAAAGGAGTAGGTTGGGAGTGATTGATGAGAATGCTAAAAGAAGGGACATTTCTCAATGCACGTTGTATTCATAAATTACTTTGTTGAGTGGCAACCCCTTTGTACAACTACTTCAACATAATAAAAATATTTTTAAAATAAATAAAGAAGTAAAATGCTGTCAAGGGAATCTCCTTGGATGCCTCTAATTTTCTTATCAGACACGCACATTTACTATAAATACAATGGGATGATAAATAAGCAAAATAAGTCTAGTTCTATGCCCTCCAACCAGAAGAATGATCAAACTCTGCTTATGCAGTCAACTGAGGCCAAGATCTGTTTCTTGCTCACAGATC
Source organism: Perognathus longimembris pacificus (assembly GCF_023159225.1). Taxonomy (NCBI): domain Eukaryota; kingdom Metazoa; phylum Chordata; class Mammalia; order Rodentia; family Heteromyidae; genus Perognathus; species Perognathus longimembris. The sequence continues at coordinate 129,402,448 of NC_063162.1, read as the reverse complement.
ACGGGGTACTTCCAGGCATGTGGCCAAAGGCAGATAGAAATTAAGTTGACCATAGCTTAAGAGGCAGCCAGCTGAAAGAACTTATGTGCTTAGGTGGAGCACATGAAATGAGCACAGAAAACCATCATTGCTATTGCTATGGAATATTCTAGAATTGGGATAAGTAAACCCTCTGGGGTTTCGATTTTATGTGTCATATTTCAGGTGCTTCTGATGTAGCCCTTGCTGATAGGTACTATACTCCTCCCTATAGCCTATGGGGGAAATATTTCCACCTCTCCCACCCTTTGAACAGACTTTCTTGTTTACAAAGCATGACAAGTCCTGTTCTGATATTGGTTGGGTTAGGATTTATTCTATAGCAGTGGTACTCAATGGAGCTAGAGTTCTCTCTCTTCTCACACTGGGCTTACATTTTGAGCATTATATTTATGATATTTCACAATTACACTTTTTTCTAATTTTCACTATATTTTCTGAAATAATTAAGAAAAACTATTGTTGATGATCCTCTTGTATCCCCTTCCTGTGGTTGTGCCCGCACTATTACTGTATCTTATTTGAGTACATTGGAAACTGTATATACTGGCATTAGAACCAGGGAAGTGAAAGGGAATATCAAAATCTAGAGACAAAGGATAAAAAGACAAACGACTACAAAAGCAATACTTGCAAAACCATTTGGTGTAAACCAACTGAACAACTCATGGGGGGAGAGGGAAAAGGGGAGGAGGGAGAGGGGAATGAGGGAGGAGGTAACAAACAGTACAAGAAATGTACCCAAGGCCTAACATATGAAACTGTAAACTCTCTGTACATCACTTTGACAATAACTAAGAAAAAAATTTAAAAAATAGAGAATTACTTGAGGTACAAATGGATGAATGCACAAAATTATTCTAATCCTTTGAGTGATTTTATTAAATGAATCAGATAATGTCCAATAAATTCAAGAACAGCTGAAAAGGAATATTTGGCTTATTTTGAAACTATCTGATCAGGAAGTTTACAATTTGCTGCATTTATGAGATAGTTTTTAGTTACCTAAGCAAGGTTAAACCTGGAGAATGTTGAAATCAGTTACAATTGTCATTTCAGTCAGAGACCTTATCTCTGATATAAATCTAGCCTGAGATCTGCAAATTGTTCTCTGATACCAACCTGGGCAGTAAAGTCTCTAGATAACACCTTCATAACACCAGCATAAGTCATGGCTACAGGTATGATTCAACTGATAGAGCACCAGCCAAACAAGTTAAGGCAAAAGCCCTAGCACTGCTGGCAAAATCAATATCATTTTGCATTAGTGATTCAGTCCTAATGAAGGGAATCAACATTTTATTTTGATTAATTTGATTGTGTGCATAGTGCCATTCTATCTGGAGGTGACTTCCTTTAGTGCAGCTTCTCTTGTAGTGACCTTCTTTAGAACTGTGGGAAACTTGAGTATTGTTCCAATTATGCATATTTACTTAAGCCTTTTGTATTATACAAGTATATAAGACGCTAATTAAGAAATACAGTCAAAGCTAGTATTTCAGCAAAGTATAATAAAAACTTGCTATTAGATTTGCTATTAGATGCAATCATAGACCAGCCAGTTAGTATGTATCTATAGTAGGGTACAAAATACTAGGTTCACATAAAAATAGCATGAAAATTTATATATGCATCAATGTCTATATATGTACATTGTTAGGGTAATGAATAGAGAAAGCCATAAGGATATTTTAATTTTGTCTCATAATAAAAATGTAATTGGCATTTGGTTGTATAACCTCTTCTGCTAAAAATGTTACATTTTACTTCAACTGATTCCCTAATTATTTCGTTTTGCTAACTCCCATCCAACCAAGTTTATCATAATGAAGACTTGTTTATCCTATAGAAGAAACTTTTCACTAATTGAGAATTAAGCCCCAGCTTTTCAAACCTTCAACCCTTCTCCTTATCTAGGCCATGGTATTCACCACTAAGCTCCAACAGTAGGATCCCCAAATTAATCCGCGTGTCTAGCTGCTGTAGATGCTATAGGAAACCAATACTGAACAGAGAAAACAAAAGTAGCAGATACATAGATGAACAAGCCTAGAGGTCTAATGTGAGACAGACAGAACATGGTTAACATTGTATTCTTTTTAATTTTGCTAATCCCAAGGTTTGAAATCAGGGCTTGGGCACTGACCCTGAGCTTCTTTTGCTCAAGGCTAGCACTCTACCACTTGAGCCACAGCACCACTTCTGGCTTTTTCTGTTTATGTGGTACTGAAGAATCGAACCCAGGGCTTCATGAATGCTAGATAAGCACTCTACCATGAAGACAAATTCCCAGTTAACATTATATTCTTACCAATTTTTGATGTTAACAGTGTGGAATTTAGGTATACTTGCTAGAAAGTGACGGGCAACTGAGATAATGAATATGCTAATTGGCTTGACTAAAATAACAATTTCACTGTGTAAACATATCAAAATATTATTTTGGACACATATCCAACCATACTTTTGATTGAGTTGAAGACTCTGTGTCATCATTAATGGGTTTTCATTTTGGATGATGATGAGTCAGTCATATCTTCAGGTTTTAAAATGGGGAGTCATCTTGGAGCCTGGTTTTCCAATATTCTTTTCATGACCTTCTGTCCTGTTCTCCCAGTTCATAGGCATGCTCAGAATGAGTTCCATTTTTCTATCATAGGCATTCAAACATTTTTATCTCAAGAAACCAATCAGCTTATTGTTAACCCCAAAGTTATTTTCAGAGGTGATTTTGGTTCTACATGTTTGAAGGTTTTTTGGTAACTAAATCCAGATGGCTGTCAGATATGTCTCTGAATTCCCAAGGTGAATAGGCAGTATCAGAGAATCAGACAGTGATACAAGTAAAATAAGTACATTAGTCAGCTTTGCATCTCTACAATTAAACACTTGATACAGGCTACTTATAAAGAAAAAGGTTATCTAAGTAGGGGGATGGTAGCTTAAAATTTGGTCAGGGGTAGAACCTGTGGTAGAGGGGAATCGGTTTGGCTTCTTGTGAGAGTAGAAATTGGTGGTAAACCATGGTAGATGTGTAGATACGATTGAGTTATTGCAACTCATGGGAAGAGTGGATAGAGGACAGGATTCTTTGTTCTTGTATAACCACATCCTCAGGAGAGCCACCAAGGGTAGCCAGAAATATACTTTCCAATAGTAGGTCCCTGATGACTCCATCAAGCCTCCTCTTCTAAAAGTCCACAGCACCTGCCAGTCAGTATTGGCTAAGACCAAGCTTCCAATAAATGATGAATGAGGGTCATTTAAATTATATACAAACCACCACCACAGTATTCCTTAATCTGAATTGTGAACTCTATCAGATTGGATTGGATTTTGGAATACTTCCTTGCAAATATTAGGCATGGCACCCAAGTTTAAATAAGAAATTCATTTGCATTTCATAAAAGACTATTGATATTCCCTTGAGGTAATTTTAATTAATGATTTTAGTACATGTATGTTTTAACCATAACCCTTTGGCTGAGAATGTATGTGAAATTTCCATTGTGGCACAATGTCAAAGATCAAAATATTTCAGATTTTAGAGTATTTCAGATTTTGGCTTTTTGGATTAGAGACGCTCACCCTTTACTAGGATTTAACTGCTCGTGAGAAGGTTTAAATATTTATATGTATGCATATATAACATCTAACAACAATTTACTTAACATGCTTATCAGCCTATTACACATTATCCTTGTGCATTTATTGATATAAAACATAAAACTTATTCAATATCTTATTAAAATTACTGCATACTTGAGTTATGATTAAAATATTATATGCAATTACTCTTTGTTCTAAAGATGTTATAAATGGATGATTAGCTTAAATAGAAATCTTTTACTTGGGAAATTCTAACAGAAAAAATGAATAAAAGACAAAAATAGCTGGGTGTCTGTGGCTCATACCTGTCATCTTAGATACGCAGGAAAATGATTTCTGAGGATGAGGTTCAAGGCAAGACTGAACAGAAACATCTGAGATATTCTGATCTCCAATTTATCAGCAAAACACTGGGAGTGGAAGTGTGGCTCAGATGGAAGAGCCCCAACCTTGTGTGGTAAAGGCAAGCAAGAGCCACAAGGCCCTGAATTCCAGTCCAAGTACCAATCTGTGTGCAAACACACACACACACACACACACACACACACACACACACACAAATAGTGGCCTTTATTTTCTTGTTAATTCTGTTGCCACTGTGCCAGGTGTGCATGCATGTGAACTTTGGTCCCATCCTGCCCTCCACACCAAAGCAATTCAGCATCACAGTCCAGGCTATCATGATCCATTTCCAGATGGGTCCCTTCATTCTCTATGGGTAGCATGTTTATTTATTTCCTATTCTCAGCTACAAATGACACAATTGTAGGATGATTGTCCCATTTGTCAAAATATCAACACAGTGCTATTGGAAATCAGAAGACAGAAATTTAAGTAGCTTTCAAAAATCCCAAGTATTTCTAAAATAATGGCGGCAAATGTCACTTTGTGAGAAGTTTATTAGACCAAGCAGTTGAATTAGGTTTCCAGTATCTAGTCTGCTTTCAGGCGCATACCTTCTGGTGAGTGACTTGCCCTCTATGACTCAGTTTCTTCACAAAATGAAGAATTTGTGGTAGGTGAAATCTGCTACATTATAGCTCTTGCGAAAATGAAATGGCATGTCTTTATCTAAATATTTCACAAAGTACTTAATCAAATTAGGGTCTGTGAAATGGTCTATCAGTTTTGATTTCTTTAAGAAATCAGACTGTCTATTTCAATAGACAGAAAAATATCAAAGCATTTGTGACTAAAATTGTGCCAATCAGTGGAAATATGTTTACAACTTTGAACTGCATATGTCAGATGAGAAAAACACATAGAATGTGTGTGTATTGCTATTTGTGAGAGAGGAAATAATGGCCAAAGTAAGTCATGCTTTATCCACAGCAGAATGGAGACATCCAATAGATGTAGAATAGCCCATAATTCTTCAGATGATTACTGTAATAGTAAAGCTTTATTGAGATTTGTTCACTTTCCCTTTTATTTATTGTGGCATCATTTCAACTGCTTTTGTAGCAGTGACAACTCTTTAAAACCAAAATCTATACATAAAAAAAAATCTTGCAAGAGTTATAGCAAGATTTTCCAGACTACATTTGTCTTTAACCAGCACGTTTTTCATTTAAAATAGTATTTATAAAAGATTTTAAATTTTTATTTTTTCAGATTGATGTGATATGTAAAATATTTCTTGTAGACATTAAAAATATTTTATAGAAGAGGGTAAAATATTTTTTAACTTAAAAAACTTTCATTTTAGGGGAGATTGAGATTTGGAGTAAATTGAAAATGCAACATTATAGACTCTATGGAGAGCTCAAATAGTATAATCTTTTAGAAAGACTAGGTCACAGCCCAACAAAATCAGCACCAGGAAATGGGTGGGGGAGAATGCAGTCAAGAATTCATTGTATATATCACAAAATTAAGAAAAGTAATGGAAGGAGGGGCTGAGCAGGGTTGAAGGTGATGGGATTGTACAAGATGTATTGTATTCATTTCTTGACATTCATTTTGATAAGCAACACCTTATGTGATCATATGCATATAGCTATTGAGCTCTTGAGATCCATCATTCAGATTCAGTGCCATTGCCTCCACTAAGCCTATGTAGGACATGTAGTCATCCTGTATCTGTAGGCTCCTCTACATAAGGGTAGAGTCTCAGAATTTCCTTGTTTACATAATCTTTTCAGTCTTTTACTTGAGATCCACCTTTTGCTTTCCTTGCAGTTAGAGTGAGGCTAGGGTTAGGTTACAAAGAAAGTTCATAACGTCCAAGTTACATTCTCATCACATCTTAGAATGGTTCAGGGTATCAGTATGCATTGTTGATTACATGTCTGACTGGTGCTTTGCATGTGTCTCCAATCTAAAGTTTCATTCTCTAGCCTTGGAATTGCAATCAAGCACATCATACTCTCCAGAGATGAGAATGAAAGTTTATCTGTTTGTGTGAGGAGAACCTGCAAAGTCTTTCCTTACAGGTGTTGGTTATGTAGGAGATTTGTCCCAGGGACATTTATAATATCCACTTTCTAGGTTTCACGGAATTTTGTCAAATAAAATTGTTTGGTTTATGGCTTTTTGCAAATCTCTGACTTGTGTATGGCATCGTTCATCATGGAGCTGAAGGACTTTCGCTTGGCCTAGAGCTTCTCTGAGTAGGATGACTTTCAATTGTCCACTCTCAAAAGGAGATGATTACTTATTATATCCTAGCTACTATTTATCATAAATTTTCTGATGCTATGTGTATCTAAGCTACTATTTTCTTTAATGGTGACTGAACAATAAATTTGTGAATACATGAGTATGCCATGGTGGGGAGACCAGGGCTAGATACAAAAGTAAGGTTGTTCCATTAATCCATGTGAGCTATTTAATTTACCATAACATCAACATATTTCATAGTAAAATGATACTATTCTTTCATCTGTCTTCAATTAATAGAAATTATGTCAGAATATTAGTAATGCACATATTTTCTATACAATTCATTATTATTAAGGGCAATACCAGTGAACTTCAAGAACCTTTGCATGAGAGCAAAATGTTCCAAGCTAGATTTATTGTGGTTCTTCAATCATATCCCTAGCTATGTGCATCTGATCATATAAAATAATATTTATCTAAATGAACTCCAGAAAATGCAAGCAAGTATTTGTAAATTCTCTGTTGTTGTTTTGTTTTTCTTTTGTGTTGCTTGTTCATTTATCTGTTTGGGGGAGGATAGGGGAAACACAAAAGTGGCAGAACAAATGCAGCAGCTAAACTCACTAGACACTATGTTGCAAATAAACTATACAACTTGTAGATGGGATATAAGAGGGAAAAACTAGGAAAGAGCAAAGAAGGTCTGACATTGTTAAAAAAGAAACATATTCATGACCTGATTTATGTAACTGTAACCCTTCTGTGTATTATATTTAAACTAACAATAAAAAGTGTAAAAACTCCTTTAGTCCAGAAAATGCTCTGGGATCCTATGCGAAAATTGTAACATCTCCAAAGGTTTAGGTGATCTCAGAAACCACATGAAGGAAGGAAAATATGACCTAAATTGTGAAGGTATTCTGAGGATGACTAAAGATAATGTACACAGAGTCTAGAATGAGAAGGTGAGCTTCTTTCACTAGACAGTTTTTCACACAAGACAGAAGTAAGAAAAGTGATTGGAAAATTGGTAGGTGGGCAGGGTTTGGAAGTCACCAATTTCCATATGAAAATAAATTGTAAATGATTTATAATTTAAGATTTCAAAGACAGGCAATGATTTACTTAAATAATGAATTGGTATTAACCACTGTTCATGTTAAAATTAAGAGTACTATTGATAAGAAAATACAGAAAAGTCAAAAGAAAAGAAGAAAGCATTTCTCCACTCTCTACTGAATAACTACTATAAGCATTTACTTGTTATCCTCCTTGGATGTATGTGTGTTAAACATGTATTAATTCTTTTTTGTGTTTTTCCACTTTGACTATACAATACCTTACACTAAATCATTGTTTTATATTGCCAAGAGCATTTCATTCTTTCATGGCTAACAATTATCATGGTTCATATTTATTTAATTATCATATTGCTCATATAAGATGAATATTTTAAAAATTACTCTTTCCATTTAAAATTATTTTTGTAATGGATTTATTCCATTTCATCATATTTTCCTAATTATATGCTATTCTTCTGAACTATACTCCCACTAAATTGTAATCAATAACTTTGATTTTTCAGTGATTTGTAAGGAATGTATAATCTTTGGATTTCTATTTGGCATTTCCATTATTTTTGTTGTACCAACAGCATCATATTTTGCACAAATTACGTATATTAAAATATACTGTGACATATGAGTTTTTATCTAGAAATTCAGGATTTTAACCAGATTGGTAATTCCTTCGTGAAATCCTCACTAGTTCTGCAGAAGAGAAGGGGAGGATTACAAATTCAAAATCAAGCCTGGGCAAAAACAGTGAAACCTTATCTCAATCAGTAAGTCAGATCAGTTGATACAAGCCTGTGATCCCAGGTGCATGGAAAGTCTTAGAAGGATCGAGGTAAGAGACAGGTCCTAGGCAAAAGCGAGGGACTCTATCTGAAAAATAATTTACACAAAAAAGGGCTGGGGATGTTGCTTCATAGGTAGAACATTTGCCTCATAAGCACAAGGCCCTGAATTCAAACATAAGTATCACCAAACATTTAAAAAAATAAACAAAAGAAGAATCAGTATTTTAGAATTCAGCTCTGTTGTCTGAATTGAATAGTATGAGCAATGTCCTTGGTTTGATCCCCAGGACCAGACATGCGCGCACATGTGTGCACATGCATATGCACGTGCACACACACAACTTTGCAGGATTTTAGATAGATGATATTATAACAAGTTTAATATTATATCATCAACTTTCTGAGGATTGTAATTGTAAGTCTAGGTTTAATTCTTAAAATACGTACATAGTAATATACTGTAGATCTGACTAATCTTAAGGTTCATTTTGATTGCTGTACAAACAGGTTGAAACATACCAGTTTGAAGACACTGTAGCTTGACCTATATCACCCCTTTGAACTAAAGATTGTATTTGCTAGGCAGGTGCTGTACTTCCTGAGCAATGTCTCAAACTACTTTTGCTGTGGATATTTTTGAGAAATTATCTTACTTCTTTTCCCGAGGTCAACCCAGACTTGAATGCTTCTAAGTGATTTTCCCACAATAGTTGATATGGCAAGTATATACCACTACACCAAGCTATTAGTTGAGATGGATTCTTATGTAGTCTTTGCGTGAGTTGACCTCAATATCACAAATCTCCAGATCTGAACCTCCCCTCCCCAAGTAGCTGACATTATAGGTGTGCAATGAAACTCAAGGAGAATATAGAATTTGAGGCCACAATAGTAATTAATTATACAGTAACACTTAGCATATATGAGATCACTTAAATAATGAATGTAAGTTAAAAACAAGAAGTCCTGGGTCAGATCACTGCAGATCAATATTATGTATGTCTTGTGACAAAAATGAGAAACTTATGCTAAAGAAATTTATAGACAAATAGAACAAATATCATAAAAGTGTCGTAACACTGCCAGGTGCTGATTCTTCATGCCTGTAATTCTAGCTACTCAGGAGGCTGAGATCTGAGAATGCAGTTTAAAGCCAGCTTGAATAGGCAAGTCCATGAGACTTTTATCTTAATTAACCACCAGAAAACCAGAAATGGGGAAAGGGAATTTCAAAATCGAGAGACAAAGGATAAAAATACAAACAACTCCAAAAGCAATACTTACAAAACCATTTTGTGTAAAACAACTGAACAACTCATGGGAGGAGGAGAAAGGGAAAGGAGAAGGGGGAAGGAGAGAGAAAAATGAGGGAGGACATAACAAATTATACAAGAAATGTACCCACTGACTTACGTATGAAACTGTAACCCCTCTGTACATCACTTTGACAATAAATAAGTAATTATTCAGAAAGCAAAAAATGGTTAGTAAAAATCTTTTTTAAAAAGAAAAAAGAAAACCAGAAATGGTGCAGTGGCATGAGTGATAGAGCTCTAGCTTTGAGCTGAAGAGCTCAGAGATATCCCTCATGCCCAGAGTTCAAGCACCTCGACATACCCTCTCCCCCCAAAAAAAGAAGAAGAAAAGGGAAAAAAAATGTGGTGGTACTGAGAATTGATGCCTGGCATAAAAGCACTGCTGGCACTGGTGGCCCAGAAAAGGAGATGCTGAAGAGAGTGGATTTGAAAGACCCATTGCAAAAATATGAAGACAGGTGGAATGTCCTGCTAAAGATGACAGCTGGAGACAGTTATTTAACAACAGAAATGTCTGATTCTAAGATGGCATGTCATAGAAAGTTTGTGTGTATGGGGGCTGGGGATATGGCCTAGTGGCAAGAGTGCTTGCCTCATATACACGAGGCCCTGGGTTCGATTCCCCAGCACCACATATACAGAAAATAGCCAGAAGTGGCGCTGTGGCTCAAGTGGCAGAGTGCTAGCCTTGAGCAAGAAGAAGCCAGGGACAGTGTTCAGGCCCTGAGTCCAAGCCCCAGGACTGGCAAAAAAAAAAAAAAAAAAAAAGAAAATTTGTGTGTAGAGTTTGCAGGAGGAAGGTGGAAATCATTACAGGGCCAATTTGTGGGCATAACTAGATAGGATGCTGTTGAAGTTAGTTGCCAAATTTCAGTACCATCAAAGATAGTTTCCCTACCAAAATAGGAGCAAAGAAAAATATGTGAGCAAAGGTTCAAGCAGGTTGATGGATTTGGGTCTTGGGAAAATCATAAATTTATTAAATAGATATGGTAAAGAGAATAACAAAGAGGTAAAAACATTTGAGTTTGGAAGAGAAAAGGGAAAGTATCAAGCAATATTTTCAGAGTATAGGATTATATGACTAAAGAAATGTAGTAAGATTTATAGGTAGTCTGACCCATCAATCTGTGGCCATAAATTGAACATCCATCAGTACAGCTGTTGGTTTTTTCCAACATCTTTCAGCTGCTCAGATGTAGGCTGGCAGTAGGAGGAGAGAAGTATTTAACCAAAGCTGCAATTTGACAGGTAAGCTTGATAAGACAAAAACAGCCAGGAACATGAGGGAGTATGCTAGTGAACAATTATTGAAATGACAAACTATGTAACCTAAGTGATGTAAAAGGGCAGCAAGTGAAGTGAAAGGAAGTAAGTGATGGTAAAGAAAATAAATTTGTAGAGTTATCAAATTGCAGATATTGTAATAATGGTTGACTTGCTGAATTGGATATTGTGGGATTGAGTCATGGTTGGGTTTATGCCAGTTTTGATTGAATCAGTGTCTAATAGAGGAAGTGGGCTGGAAAGATATTGAAAGGTAGTTAGACAGTGGAATATTTGAAAAGAAAAGTTTTGGAGATGTTGCTGAGAGTGATAAGTATTGACCAGGCCTTGAGAATTGTACATAAAGAAGAATAGAAAACAGGGACTTTAGAAAAAATGACCAATGGCCTAATACTACTTGAATACCTCTGTGAACACACAAAGAATTGGGAAATAGTAGATTTCTGCAGTGAACAATTTCATTGAGAGTGAAGGCAATTGAGAAAACAACTACAAAGAAAGTCAGTGGCTGTAATGATCAGAAAGCCTGGGGGTTTGAAATAGGTATCTAAACTCTTTAGAGAACTTGAAGAAAGAAAGAATGAATGTTATACTGGACTTAGTTCTAATCACTTCTTAGGGGTACATAGGCTCCTGTCTTGGGACTGGTGGCTGATATTCTACAGTAGTAGATAGGCTGTGCATGGTTTTACTCATGCACAAAAAAGTATGCTCCTGAAATGCTTCTGTGATCTGTTCTCCATCCAAGGAGACAAGCACCTAGTTTAAATTGAGTTTCAACTTGACTTAACAATAGAAAGTCAATGTACGAGAGAATGACTGTATTTATTAAAACTGACTATGAAATAATCCCGATGGCAGAATGTCTCTTCTTGTATTTGGAGATCAGCAGTCTGTTTACTTAGGAAAGGCACTTTTGCTGCTAGCTTGATTTGCTCTTTGGGATTTTTACTGACATAGTTGAAATTTAGCCAAGGTAATAGAGCATTTCAAATTCAACTGGAAGTAAAGCAGCTGGAGTGCTGCCATGGAAAGCTTTCTAGAAGAGAAGAACAGGGTGAAGGTGAAATGGCCCAAGTACGTCTGAAATCCTGGCATCTTTTACCTTGCAATAATTCAGAATACTCAGTTCCACTGCTGAATAAGCAAGTTATTAGGAAAATATCTTTCTCACTTAGGATCAAACGTAGAAACTGTCTACTCTCAACTTTTATTACAACTGAGTTTGTAGGAAGCTAAGAGAAGTAGGCAACAAAAGAGAAGCTTGTCTTAGAAAGCCTGTGCTAGAACTTTGCAAGTGTAATAAGATAATAATAATAAGATAAACATCCTTTTCCCAGCATTGGTATTATACCTGCACTGAAATTTCTCATTTATTGAGCAATTGACCAGAAGCAGAGATGAAAAATACCTGGAAGAGTCTTGTGCAAATATTTTACCTTGAGAATGTAGGTTCATAGTATCTAACCTTCCAGCTATAAGCCATATAGTAACTGCTAGTGGTAAAACATTTGTTGGAAGTAATCCGTTGTAGAAGTAAATAAACATCTTTGTCAATTTAGAAAGTCCCTCAAGTTCTTTAACTTGATTCTTTCATGTGCTTTATATATTAGTACATTAAAGCTGAGGGAGTGAAGCTGAGAAAGTGTCCAAATTGGGACAGTTAACATTAAATATTCTTAGAAAAGGGCTTGAATGAATTACTAATTTGAATTATTTTGATTCCATAACCATGCCTTAAAAGGAGATTTTTGTCTTATCATATGTTTAATTTACTTGTGTTATCACTGGGGTGTTTGTTAATTCCTGTCCATGTTACAAATGTTGCTGGTTAATCAGAGTATCTTGAGTATGGGTTCAAAAAATAAAGACTAATTTCTATGGCAATTGTGCTTACTTTTAAATAACATGATGTCATATACAACCAACCCAGCTCAACTGCTAACATTTGCAGTTTTAGCTACTTAGAAGGCTACTCAGGAAGGTCATGTTGCTAGGCCAGTATTCCTTTCTAGCTATGACTCAAAAATAAAATATTATATGGCCAAAAAATCATTGTGTCCTACTGTATATATGATTGGGTTGATTTAATAACTCAAAACCAGAAAGCTAATTTTGCTATGTTTACCTTCTAAAATATGCTATGTACATTTTTTAAATAAATTACTTTTAAAACTTCTTTTAAATAGAAAACAAGTTAGTCTCTTTCCTGATCTAACCCTTAAAATCATTCTCCACCAGCAGAAAAAAAAACTTCAAATGTAATGACATATTACAACCGAGAGTCTAAATTCTATGCCTGTTGTCATTTCCACAGAAACTTCCTGATCCCATTTGAAGAGCAGTGTTTATAGAAACAACTGAGAAAATGACTCTTCCTTCCCGGAGGGCTTGAGAGCCTGGAACAAGGTTTTTTCCTCAGAATAGAAAAGTCCTAAAATCACAGAGAAAAAGTAATTGTATCTGAATTGTTTTAAGCGTTTTGTGTAGTGTGATAGTAAAATTACCACTATACTTTAAAAAATATATTTGGCTTTAATACTTTTCCACAATTATATCATGGGAGCTACTTGTGATCAACAAGAGTAGATAAATATCTGTGCTCTATACAGGTCTGCTGCTTAAGAATCTGTGACAAGATCTGTACCATTCATCCCTTTAATTCCTTTAATAACTATGTTCTCATGATTTGTATATTTACTTTATACTTTACTCATCCTTCCTATTTTAAGTATATGTCCTTGTCCTTAAAGCACTTCCATTGTTAATATGAAGATGAATTGACCATTAACCATGAGTTCAATGTAGAAGAAAGATACCAGAGTCACCATTACAAAACAATTCTTAGTATAATTAATGGTGGCATAGAGGTTTAAGCAGTGAATTACGGGAGTACAAGGAGGGAGGAACACTGATGAAGGGGAAGTCTAAAAAAGTTTCAGTTATCAGATGTCTTCCTAAACAGAGCCCTAAACTTTTCATAAATACCTTGCTAGTTTGTATAGCTTATATGATTGCAAAGGTAAAACAGGTACTGATCCAAGATGGCAGATAAATTTTTTTCCCTTTCAAAATCAACTCTATTGGAATTGCTAGAAGACATGTAAAATGAATCTCTATATGGACTGTTATGTTGTATTTTCATGGGATTATCCAATGACTTCCAAATTTCTACCAAGGTGAGGAAAACATGATTAACAAAGTGGAATTAGAAAGGGTTACTGGGAAACACTTACATTGGCAGGGGCCGATGGTGACAATTCCATCAGTGATAAGCAATACACAGTTCTACCTAAAGGAAAGACATGACTCAGAACATAATTGAGGTCCTTTAAAGAAAGCTAAAAACTAGAGCTTGGAGGAAAGGTGATTGACATGGAACAAAGAGGAAACAACAATGGACTTTTCTCTCAATTATTAATTGGAATAGATTTAAATGCTGACCTAGGCAAATACCAAGGCAAACTAATCATACACGACACTCATACAAATACATCACATTGAAAAGTAAACTGAAAATAATAATCCATAAGCATATGAAGAAATTCAGAAAACCATGCATAATCATGGGGCTGTCTTTAAATAACTAATCCTTTGGTTAAATAATTAAGTCACAGTATACTCTAGGCAATAGTGGAAAAATATATACATAATAATGAGGGAGGAAGTAACAAGTTTGATGAGAAATGTACTCATTGCCTTACATTTGAAACTGTAACCCCTTTGTACATCAATTTGAAAATAATTAAATCAGTTACAAAAATATTTTTAAAAAGAGACATGTATAATTCCAGATATTGAATCAGGAGATGCATGTATGGTGACATTACAAAACTATATATTTTACCAATGCCTGGTTATACAGACTTCTTTCGACAAGAACATACTAAAATGTGAAGAGTAGATAATTGTAAATCGTTATGAAGTTGAAATGTGATGAGGGAAAGGGGACAGAGGAGAAAGACTATACCTACATTTCTGACTTTGTTTAATATGTGCATGGGCTTATCCATTTTATACATAGTTATCCAGTTTATGCATAGTTACTTTTAACACTTAAATATATGTGAATATATTTATAAGCAATTGGAAGTATTCATATTTCCTCAATCATAAATGAGCAGTAGGATATAGATGATTAAAAATGGATAAAGGGCATTTCTGGTTCAGGAAACTTTGGGTTGAGGGACTGTCAAAAGTAGAAACTTCCTATGTGTATTTCCAATCAATGAGGTGTTAAATTCACTGTTACTTGCTGTGAAGCTTTCTGAGGTCCAGTTCCTTATAGAAAGCTAATGCATATTTAGCAACCTCATTAGAGATACAGTGTCTCTAAACTCAGGAGTCCTCGGGTACTTGGCAGTTTTAAGGATGCCCTTGAGCAAAGTCCAAGTAACATGGAAGACAAAGTTATAAAAATATGACCCTTGAAATGTTTTATTGATTTCCAGGAATGAGTCCCCTAATGACTGCTATACTTTGCTTGCAACATGTTTTATGGATGTTTTTATTAAAGTTGATTTAATTTCCCTCAGCTCACGTGTTCTTGCTAATTCAATCATTTCCTTCAGTTCCCAGAAACCCATAAAATAGAGAATTTATTATATAGTGCGTAACAATATACATTAGGGTAAATATATCAATGTGACTCCTTAGCCAGCACATTGTGCAGATCTGATAAAGTGCCACCATAATTACTAAATGAATCTGATGTACTTCATTATTTCACTGGCCCTGTTGGTTACAAAATTTAAAATGATCTATTGGTGCTATTGTTGAATTAAATTCCAATATTTTGGGGGCTTTTTAGCTATAGGAAAGGTACACTACCTTCTTATTAAAATTGATTATGTTTGAGTATTTGAAAGTTCAGCTACAGTCCTTTCTGTTAAGGAAAAAGTCATTGAAACTAAAGAAACAAAAATATTATCAAAGTTCTTTATATTTTTAAAAATAAAAATCTACTGCATGAATATAACACATAATAGAATGGTTGAATTTTGATAAATATTTTTATAATTGATAAGTATCAAAATTAGGTATTCAATGATGACATTAAAATCTGTCACCTTACACTCAGTTTCATTTCTGAGTACTTTCATTTATTTATTGAGAACATTTTTAACAAAACAAACATGTTTCTTCTCATATTTCTCATGTTTCTTCAAACTAATTCAAATTGTTTCTTTCAGTGTGCCTGAGGTACTGCACATTACCTATTTGGAAATTGTTTATTCTGCACAGTCAGAAGCAAAGATGATTATGGCACATAATTAAAAAATTTACAATAAGAGTTAAGTGTTGATGGCTTACAAAGTTAATCCTAGTCACCCAGCAGTCTGGGTGAGATCTAAGGAGAACAGTTCAAAGCCAGCCTGGGCCAAAAAATCCAGGAAAATCTTATATCTGATTAACCAGTGAAAAGCATAAACTGGAGGTGTGCCTGAAGTAGTAGAGTGCCAGTCTGGAATGAAAAAGATAAGCAAGAATGTCAAGCCCCAAGTTCAAGACTACCAAGAAACACATACATAAAACTTATTATAAGATAAAATTTCCTTGCTTACATTTTTTTAACCTTGAAGTATAACTTGACTACAATTTTTAAGGAGACTACTTCAGGAGAATTTAATGGAATTTTTTTTCCTGAAAGCCACCCACATAAATTTCATATTTGGGACAGCGCTCAGGCCCCGAGTCTAAGCCACAGGACTGGCATAAACAAAAAAAACAAAAACAAATAAATTTCATATTTGGGAATCATCCCAAACCCTTTGATTTAGTATCCATTTCTTCTTCTGGACTCTGAAATGCATAATGAATATTGATTAGTTCAATTCTGATTTGATTCAGAATCAGAAAATAATATCTGTTGAATTGTACATAAAATTCATGAAAGAGAATGCATAGATCACAGGCCTATGTCAGGATACTAAGAAACATGGCCTGGAGATAGTACCTTGGGTCAAGATGAAAGGCAGCAGGTTCTCTTCCCCTGTGGGGAAAAGCTTTGAGAAATAGAAAATCTTATGCTTATTTATGGGGGAGCTATTACCATTTGTTAAGCTAGAAGCAGAGAGAGGACAGCAAGGGAACATGTCTGGACAGAATGTAGAGTATTGGTAATAAACACAGTTGCTATGGAGTTATAAATGTGGGGACATTGAAAATCTTTTTACAAGAGATTTCTACAGGGTTATGTGCAGATAAAAAAAAATCACAAGCTTTCACACGACCTCATTGAGTTGGTATAGGTCAACTTGGCATTTATAATATGTTTTTCAATTTTACTCATTCGTTTAGCAAAGGATTATTGAGTGAACAAATGGCTTTACAACAAGCATATGATATTTATACTTTAGTGAACAAAAGTCTGTATAATGTTAATACTAGAGAATTATAGGAAAGATACTGAGAGATATACCTTGCAAAAATATTGATTTACTAAGTGTGTAACCATATGAACAAAGATGGAAGATTTCCTGTCACACACATAATCATGTCCTCAGAATTGTAAGCAAGAAGTTTATGTTTGTTTCACATGTACCTGCTTACATTATGCTGATATAACACTACACAAATATAGCATTCTGAATACAAACTGTGCCCTGAAATAAAGTGTTTTCTCAAAAAAAGGCTAAAAATTAAGAAACAAATTAAAATTGCTGAGGCTTAATGGGGGTATGTTTAATGATCAGATACATTTCCAGACTCAGGATCAGAACCATTTCCATCTCCAAACTTGAAAAATTCTTCCCCAAACAATTTAATAAATTCAGGTTTTCAAGTGTCTCCAAACTTGAATTGGACTAGAGTCATAATAGTAAGCAAATACTTGGAGAAATGTACAGAAAACAGCACAGTCTTTCAGGATTATTTCATCTGATCTATAATACTATAATAAATATCTACACAAACCAACATATGTTATAAATTGCTTAAGTTAAACACAGTCCATGTTAAGTTGTATTAATACTTCAAATTTTTGAACTTATTAAAATTCCAAATAACATTTAAATAAAGATATTTTATTGGTAAGTGTACAGAGGATTGAACTCAGGGTCTACTGCTACAATACTACTGTCTCCATGAGTTTAAGTACCCTTATGAACACATAAGATGATGCTAAGTGAAATGAACTCCATGTTATGGAAACAATTGTTATATCACAGTTGTAACTACTTTCAACGTCCTATGTGTGTCTGTAGCTTCTATTATTGATGATGTTCTTGTATCACATTCCTGTGGTTGTACTTACACTATCTTTGTAATCTTATCTGAGTATATTGGAAACCGTGTTTATTGGTATTGGAAGTAGGAAATTCAAAGGGAATACCAAATTTGAGAGACACAGGGTAAAAAAGAGAAACAACTACAAAAGCAATACTTGCAAAACTGTTTGGTGTAAGTGAACTGAACACCTGGGGGGGGGGGGAGGGAGGGGGGGTATGAGGGACAAGGTAACAAACAGTACAAGAAATGCATCCAATGCCTAACGTATGAAACTGTAACCTCTCTGTACATCAGTTTGATAATAAAAATTTGGAAAAAAAATAAATTAAAAAAAAAGTATGTAAAAAGAAATGTGAGTCAGGCGCCGGTGGTTCATGCCTGTAATCCTAGCTACACAGGAGGCTGAGATCTGAGGATCATAGTACAAAGCCAGCCGAGGCAGGAAAGTTGGTGAGACTTTTTTCCAATTAACCACCAAAAAACCCGAAGTGGCACTGTGACTCAAGTGGTAGAGTGCTAGCTAGTCTTGAGCCGAAGAACTCCGGGACAATGCCCACGCTCGAATCAGAGTTCACGCCCCACAACCAACAAAAATAAATAAATAAATAAATAAATAAATAAATAAATAAATAAATAAATAAATGAATGTGAATTCTATTAGATCTTGAGTTTGAAATATTCAGAGGTAGATACTGAAGGATCACATGCCTGTCCAAGGCAGTCCCAGTCCAGGCTCGGCCAAGGACAACACCCTTGGTCTCCTCACCCCACGTGGAGCATTCCACTGTGAGGCTGGTTTAAGATATCACCCTGGGACCATAACCCATTTTCTGTTTTCTCTTTCCTTGTTAAGTTCTATATAAGCTCACCCCCAAACCCAGTCAGCAGCACAACCTACAAACCCACAGGAAAGTCTGTGCCCCTTGCTGTTCCTCAGTAAACAGTCCTTGCCTGTTGGGGATCGAGTCCGGCCTATTCCTTTTCCATTCTCCATTTTCCCACCAGATAATATACCAAATAATTTCCAGTTTCAGCTTTTTGCTGGTTAATTACAGATAGGATCCGCTTACCTGGATTAGCTCCAGACAATGATCCTCAGACTTCAGCACACTGAGTGGCTATGATTATAGGCATGAGTTCCCAGTGCCAAGCTTAAAATAGTGTTACTGTCCCAAGGTTAAAAACATTCCCAATAGAGCAACCTTTATTACTTATTCTTCAGGATAATTTGAAATCCCAAGATAGCTAACCCAAGTAATTTCTTGTCAAGACATTGTCTCTTGTGAGTATTTTAGCTTTCATAGAGTATGCATTAGGGTACTGACGAGTTCTAGTGTTATCAGAATAATTAGAAATTGTCAAAACAAATGATGAAAGTACATCCTGAGATGAAATAACCATGGCTTTATTATGTTTGTTCACATAGCAATGTTCAGGTTTCAGCAATTGTCTCTGTGTCATTAGTGTGAATTAACAAGGCTCCACCATAATAGCAGTTACAATGGTAATTATGGGAAATGTAATTATATTTCTAAACAAATAAAGGCTAAGTCCATATTTAGTACTGTCTGTCTGAAGAAAGTAAAAAAAATAGCATTAAAAGCATGTATTTTAAAGGTCAGCATAAAATATAGTAAAAAAAGAACATTAAGTAACACAATCGTTGCATAATTGGTTTGCTGTCAAGCTCCATTCCTATTTCTCAACTCCTGTAATTTATTTTATTTTTAAAATTTCATGCTAGTCCTAGGGCATGAATTCATGGCTTACTGCTGTCCCTGAGCTTTGAAATTCAAGGTTAGTGCTTTACCACTTGAGTCACAGCTCTGATTCCAGCTTTTTGGTGAAATTTAGTGCCTGGGCTAGTTTTGAACTTCAATCCTCAGATACCTGCCTCCTAGTCGCCTATTATTTTATTCTATATATTATTTTAATTTTGCTGACATGAGCCTTTTTTGAGACACTAATTTACTTTTTTAATTTAAAAATTATTTAAATTTTTCTTTTGAACTTTTTATCCTATTTCATATTTAACAATTTTGATTCAGAGTTTTATTATGACAAACAAAAATCTTCTTGTCATTGACAGTTTCCAAATGTTGAACTACTATAATACAGATTATAGTTACCTTTATGTAAAAATCATGAAAACTTAAAAACTCTAGGTAAAGTTTATTACATAAAAAGCACTGACCACTCAATTTTCAAAATGTTAAGTATTTTAAAATTTAATTATTTTAATAATATATGATGAATTTCTTGTGCAATGTCTTTCAAAATGAAAATGTACAGAAGATTTTACACTGTGGATATCTGGGCAGTAGTCTTACATGACAGGATATGGGCCCTAGTTAGAACAGAACATCAATCTTAAGGCATGTAGTGTGCAGGAACTAAAGTCAGTCCCTCCAAGCAATAGGTAGAAACACCACTCTCATAGCATGTGTCAGCCTGAGTGGGCCAGACTAGATTGAAAGGCCCATTGGTGATTGTCATCGACTAGTTCCTTCCTTATCTTTCAATAAATGGTTCCATAATATTGTGAGTCAAGATACAAAGATTATGCACTGGTCATTTTCCAATTGAAGCCGAATTGAGAATGATATATTTTATTTAATTCCAGCATACAGGCCAGCAAGTAATAATCAGCCCTAGTTCAGATTGCAATACATTTTTAAATAATTCTTTTAATGAATATCACAGTCTACTATATCCCTACAATAAGCCAAGAACTCTGTCTATGATAGGAAAACAAAGACTTAGAAACTACAAAGAGTCTTGTCATCTTAGCAGAGGAGTAAACATATAAGTACAGAAAAGATTATCACAATATATTAAGAACCATGGTTGAAAGGGCAATTTTACTTTCTTGCATCTGAAGCTGAAGAAGGTATTTTGAAATGGCATCATTTTATCTGCACTGCATTCAGAGGCTTAGAAAAAGAAGTTCATCCACCTATGTAGGCACTGTTGGTAATTATACATGGCTCTATCCAGGTGTAGAAAAAGGTCCACAGAAGCAGAATGAGACTTACATACCAAGCAAAGAACAAATCACCAAAGAGTCCCACTTCCTACAGACCTGATACCTTAATTTGCCTAGAAAATAACATTTTATAGTCATGATTACAAGAGTATTCAAAAACAATATCTCATTAAAGGCTTCTTCTGAATCTATTAAGATGGTCATGTGGTTCTTGTCCTTGCTTTAGTTGATGTGTTGAACTAACTACATTCATGGACATATATATATATTTGTATCCTGGAATGAATCTCATTTGATCATAGTGTATGATTTGGGGGGTGGAATAGTTGTTCAAATCCATTGCCCAGAATTGACAGGTTTTGCATTGGTGTTCATCAAAGAGATGGGTCTAAAGTTTTCTTTCTTTGATGATTCCCTATCTGGCTTTGGGATGACTGTTACGATGGCCTTACAGAATAAGTTTGGTAGTGATCTTCCCATTTCCATTTCATTGAAGAGTGTGAGGAGTGTTGGAGTGAGTTCTCCCTCAAAAGCTTTACAGAATTTGTCTGTAAAACCATTGGGTTCTGGAATTTTCTTGGATGAAAGGTATTTCATTTTCATTTCCATTTCGTTACGTATTATGGGGCTATTTAACTGGCTTAAATCTTCTCGATTCCGTTTGGGTATATCCAAGTTCTCTTTGAATGTTTCCATTTCTCTCAGAGTCTCCAAATTATTGGCATAAAACTTTGCAACATATTCCCTTATAATATTCTGAATTTTGTTTATTTCTGTTGTGATATTCCCATTTTCATCATTAATTTTACTTGAGTGCAGTCTCTTTTTAGTCAGGTTTACTAAGGTTCTGTAAATTATATATATATAAAAACCTCTGATTTATTGATTCTATGTTTTCTGTAGTCTCTAATTTGTTTATTTATGAGTTAGTTATTATTGTTGTTATTATTATTGTCTACTGGTTTGGGATCTGGCTTGTTCCTGTTTTGCAAGAAGCTTGAGGTGCTTAAAGTGTTGACTTGAGATTTCTCCAGTTACTCAAAACACTAAACATAGACCTTCCCTAAGACCCAGCAATTCCACCCCTGGACAATTATCCAATAGAACACAAACAAGTCCCCACTCAAGTACCAGAACAATTATGTCACATTGCAGCATTATTTACCATAGACAAGATATGGAATCAATCCAGATGTCCCTCAGAGGATGAAAGGATCAAGAAAAAATGGTATGTATACATAATGGAATTCGATGCTTCCACCAGAAAGAATAATACTGTACTACTCATAAGGAAATGGAAAGACTTGGAAAACATTATAATGTGATGTAATCCAGACCCAAAGAAATATACATTGCATGTTTTCACTCATTTGTTTTAATTAGAATGTGCCTATAAAACTATAAATAAACAAAATGGATGGTAAAAGACAAAAAAATTACACTTGGACATGATATACAAGATTCTAAACATTCACACAGTGAGACCAAAGAATGACATTCTTTTTTTTTTTTTTTTTTGCCAGTCCTGGGCCTTGTACTCAGGGCCTGAGCACTGTCCCTGGCTTCTTCCTGCTCAAGGCTAGCACTCTGCCACTTGAGCCACAGCGCCACTTCTGGCCGTTTTCTGTATATGTGGTGCTGGGGAATCGAACCTAGGGCCTCGTGTATCCGAGGCAGACACTCTTGCCGCTAGGCTATATCCCCAGCCCCAAAGAGTGACATTCTTAAGAGAAGATCACAAAGGCTCAATAGCTATGTGCATATGACCCTATAAAATATTTATCGAAATGAACTCCAGGAAATGTAAATAAGAGGTTTTCCTTTCTTTGTTGCTATTTTTCTTTTCTTTTCTTTTTCTCTAGTTTATCTGTCTTTGGGGGGTGGGTAAGGAGAGGCACAAAAATAGTGAGACAAAGGATGAATACTAGTTATACTCACTGATACTATATTGATTATGTGGGGGGATGGGAGAGAACCACTGGGACAAAGTGAGGGAAGGAGTGACATTGTTTA
Organism: Perognathus longimembris pacificus; assembly: GCF_023159225.1. Classification (NCBI taxonomy): domain Eukaryota; kingdom Metazoa; phylum Chordata; class Mammalia; order Rodentia; family Heteromyidae; genus Perognathus; species Perognathus longimembris. Next base: position 129,379,503 of record NC_063162.1, on the reverse strand, counting down.
CAAAGAAATGTACTCTTTAACTGATTTACATAACTCTAACCTCTGTGTACATCACCTTTATAATAATAATAATAAAGTGCATGAAATAAAAAGTAATTCATAACAGTATCTCCTCTTACTAAAAATTGCAAGTGAAACGCTACATTCCTTCATAATAAAGATTAGGTTGTTATATGAAGTAGGAAACAATACAGAAACACAAATGAATAAATGCTAGTTTTGAACTTTTTAAACTTCATGAACTCAAGGAAAGTGATGAGATACACGCAACAATTTATGAGGTGATATACAGTAGATTACTTATCAGAAATATATGGCATATCCAAGCAAATTATGTCTGATTATCCCTTATGAAAGGCTTTAGTCAATATTTGATATTTGAGAAGGCCTTGAAAGAGAACTAACCCTCAGACCTACTTTCTCTTTGAATTCTCTGGGTAAAATTTCATTAAAGGGACAACTGACTAATCTTCTTAACACTTACACATTTTAAATAAATTTATAATGTTAGCACAAAATATTTTTTATTTTAAATCATTAATAAGATGAGAACAACGGTTTGATGGAACTTGTAAATGATACTTTTCTGTTGTGGAGTTTACACATAGTATACCTGATTAGAAAATAGCATTTAAAACCTGACTACACTACTCTTTGTGAAGCGAGAAAAATGTACTTCTCAGGCAAGGGACATAAATTAGCCTAATTTGTTAGGCTTATATTCACACCATCATAAAAGTTGAAGAGGGGAGTACTACTTAGTAGCAAATTAAACTGTGTATCTCTTGGAAGATGTGTGAGTATTCCAGCATCACATAGGCAATCAGGAATCATTCTCGTACTTTGAACTGTCCCTAACACCAAATTTTTTCATACTATTGTTTGATATATATTGTAGTTTGTGAAAAGTTCAGGTTTGTCTGGTGGTCAGATGTACCCTGATTATCAGCCTTTCCATTTACAGCAGGAACTACTACAGGAATGAGCTGTTGGAATCTTTTGTGTGTGATACAATGCCATATTATTATGATTTGACTTTGAAAAGAGTAAAAGGTTTCGATTGAACAACTTGAGGGAAATATTGAATATACTGCTTCCCTTTAGGCAAAGAAATAGCTAATGACACAGATGGAGGTGAGGAAAGCTTTTCACTTACAAAAAAATTATGCATATCCTCAGAGAAAACTAGGTGTCTGTTGAAAATGTGTTCTTTTCCTAATAAAATTTCCTATCATTTTCACAAAAAATCGAGCTTTTTATTGATATCACATAGCAGATTATCCTATTACCATAGGATTACCATAGTACACTTTAGATTTACATATATGTATCTGCTTGTGTGTATGTGTGTAAATACATATATACATATATATGCACATCCAATCTACTTACATATACAAGTAACGTAATATATATATGATAATTCCAAAGAGAGTTGTGTGTTTATAAAACATTTTTCATATTCTAACAACTTTCCTCTTTAAGACAAGAGGGACATCAATTGTTATGATCAATTTAGAGTCTGGGAATGAATGTCTTCATATGCTAACTGAATACATTTAAAAATTCAATTTTATCTTTATCTTGCTGACTGTTACTCCATATCTAGATGCAAATATATTCAATATGTAATCAGAAATATTGTATAACATTTTATGAAGGCTTAAAGAGATACAACAATTTAACACTAGATGATCATGCTCATAAAATAAACCTGACACAGGTACACTATATGTGCTTAAGTGATTTCGTGAGCATTCCCCCATGATTTTGTAATTCAGAGACTATAACTGAAACTAAAAGCAAACATGAACCTAGAAATTAAAGGTTTGAAACTGGCCTTCCTATATTGTGATATGAAGGCAAAATTACCAAGCACCATGGTTTGTAGAAACTACAAATTACATTTAGAGCCAGTTTAAAGAAAAATACATTCTTTTTTTTTCTTTCACTACATTTATATCATTCATGTTTTACAGGGATAACGCTCTAGGCTTCACTTTTGTTATTTCAATTTTGAAATAACAAAATTTGTCATCTGAAAGGGGTTTCATTGTGGTATTTCCACACAAATTCATGGTGCACCTAAAAAAATTACCCTCTACTTAGTGTTCCCTTTCCTCCCTTCCATTCTTTTCAAACCTCAAGAAGTGTTTGGTAGCTTTCACTATTATGCTGTATTTAATGAAATGCATGTGATTTCCTCTGAGGATCTCAACATGAAATCCTTTTGCTCTTTCTTTACCATTACCATCATCATCTTCATTCTTTTTATTAGTGTAGGTCCATACTTCACAAATGTGTAAGAGGCAGACCTATTTGGCTTTTTGAGCTTAGGATATCTGAAAATGAAATAATTTCTTTCTTTTTTTTAATTTATGCTTAAAGTTTTTCTAAGTAAAAGCCTTCCATTTGTGTCATCAGCTATTTCATTACCTATAGGCCACCATGTATGCTTAATGTTTTCTGTCAGGTTGTGCCATCCAAAGCTATTACTTTATGAAAAGTCAAATCATACTAAAATGGAATTATATCTCACACAGATAGTCCCAACAGCTCATTCTTGGAGTAGTCCCTTCTGTAAATGGAAAGGGTGATGATCAAGGTACATTTAACCACCAGATAAACCTGAACGCATCACAAACTACAGTACTAGACAGGAACATGAAAAGAATTGGAATGTATACAGTGATTCATTCCAGTGATTCTGCTATAGAAGATTTCAGAAGTCTACTGTGAAATGCTGTCATGTTGAAACAAACTCCTGCTTTAAGTCCTTCAATGTTCATTTCTGTAGCTCAGATTCCACAAATAAAATTAAATTTAGATTCATTATGGCATTTTTCTAGCACAGATGATCCAGTTGTTTCTATAGATTGAATGGATATACTGTATGCAATTTTGTTCTTGAACTTCATCATAACAGATGTTTCAGTGTGCTGATCACATTTACAGAAGATCTACTGACTGAAAATTTGTAACTATTTGTTTATTGATTTAACTAACATACTTTTCATGGTATCCTAGCTATTTTCTCCTTTTTCCAGGCTTCCTGATTTTAAGTAGTGAATACCTGCCTTATTATTTTAAGAAATTTATAAGCTCTTTTCCAAATGAAAATGACTGTGACTTGACCTGTAGAATCGAATTCTTGTCACTAGGAGAACTTGTTTGAATGGAAAGAATCGTGTTGATTTGACTTATAAAAACTCATGGTAGAATAATAAACATTGGTCATGAAATAAAACACATAAAGTGTACAGAATGATTGTACATAAGTCTGATTTCCTGTTCATGTTTAAATTATCTGATGACCATTTTTGTTGGAGAAAGTTAGTCATACATTCCTGTCTGACAAACTGGTTAGGTACAGTAGATTACTTACTCCAAAGGCATATGAAATTCACATAATATAATACTTAGAAATGAATATAGAAAATGTGTCATTTAAGTATATTGATGCTTAAATGTTCTAAGAACATACATACACTTACAAGATTTAAAGTAGCATAATACTTGATCAGCACATTGACATTTCAAGTAAGGACTATGGTTTAAGGTTGAGAACTGGCTATGGATTTATAAAGGAATTTTAAGTAAGTACACTCCTATAATGAAAATAGAAAGTTATTTGTGTAAAACTATGTAATGAAGACAGATTAAAAACAAATTGTTGTACTTGACAGAAGCGGTGAATTCATAATAGTTTATCTTTCTTATGAATGATATGCTAAGCACTTCGCCTACTAAATTTTCTTTAATCTGAATAACACCTTGAAAGTCGGATATCCACATTCTTATGTTGTAAGTTGAAAAGTTTAGATTAATTAAATCATTTTTTAAGGCCATGTAGTTTGTGAGTGAAGATTCTATCTCAACCCAAATCCTGTGCTTTTTTTTTTTTTGGCTGTTAGTGTGCAATATTTTTTTAAGAATCAGATACTCAATAATGACTTTGCTGATGCTTCACAGCTTACTGATATTAATTATAACTTGAACTACAGCAACGAATTGGTATTTGTGAAGCACAGTTACAGAAATAATTACAGAAAATGAGTTTCTGACTCAACAACTCTACATAGAATAACATCTTCCTTAGTTTCTCTGAAAAAGGGGCTTGAGTGTATCATTAACAATGTCGAAGTTTCATCATGATAATACAAATTAATTCACAAAAATATCATTAACTACAAAATTGTAGGTAAATCCAATTTTGACAAATGGAATTGCTTTTTAAACATAAAATGAGGTTGCTTTAATAAAAGAAATTGTGTAATCAATAATTTGTGAAATGAATAATCAATTCCTAGTTTACTATTGCTGTGTTGATTAGAACCTGTCATGCTATCCAAAAAATTTTCCTGGAACAAATGATTTCCTGAGGAGAAAATGAAATCTTGACAACTTTAACATTGATTCCATCTTCCAGAACAAATTCAGGTATTCAAAAATGTTATGAAGAATTTTGCACAGCAGTTCCATAGGACTGTTAGAAATTACTTGTTATAGAAAGACCCCATTACAAAATATTTTTTCCATTAGAAAGTTGTCCTGAAGCTCCTAAGTAGGAGGGCCCTTCTGTTTGTGTCTCTCTGTGTGTTTTCATGTATGTGAACATTCATTCATGGGTCAAAATGGAGTTACCATCATCTTCCAGATTAAATTCAGGCCATTGGTGTTAATATCCATCAGCCAATTCATTTCCATACATTCAACTTAAAGCAATTGGAGAGTCACATGTGACATATAGACATATGCCAGTAAATTATTTCTGTATATGAGTAACATTAAAGCCTTCATTTTTGGAACTTTCTCTTCTCTAAACGCTCTGGTCTTCACAGGCTCTTCCACTGGCTAGCTTAGCTATATAATACCATTGGGTCTCTATCTGATTCTCCTGTTACTTTCCATTTGTAGTAAAGGGAAACAGGAATAAGATTGGATCGAGAAACCATATATATTCTTTTGAGAACCTAAACAATATTTGCATAATTATACAGAATGACTAAGTGACTAAATTAAAGAAAAGAACATCATCTTGAGTAGTTGTTTGGATACATGTATTATAATAAGCATACTCAATAAAATCCTAAGGAAGTTATTTGAAGCATCAAATAAGAGAAAAGTTAATTTCCCAATGATCTTCTCTTATAACATTCACTACTTATAATTGAAAAGTAAAAGTCTTTGATTTCAGGGAACTCACATATTCATTTATTCAAAAATATTAATTGGAACTGTGAAGATCACAGTATAACTTATATCTTGATATTATTCTCAAGGATCTTAGAAATTGATAGGAGATAGGATAATGAACACTGTGTTAGGAGGATGAAAGAGCTAAGTATCTGAAAAGAGGTATAATTAAAATGTGAAGGTGCTGGTTTTCAGGTTATTATCTCTTTGTGTCAAATTGAACCTTTCATTCTCTGTTTTGCGATGCTGGGGCTGGCTTCCCCTTTGCCAGCTGGCTCCCTGTTATTTTTATCCAATCAAGAGATGGCTGGAACAAGGGAAGAGACATGCAATTTTACTCCTTGGGTTCCTACTCCTATTGTCTCCACCTGAGAGCTGGCTATTCATTTCTATGGTCTCAGGCACCTTCATATTTCATTTCCCACTCAGTCTTGGAGGTAGATGTAAATATCAGCCAACTTGGATGCCTTGGTTTTAGAGTTTTAAGGCTCATTTCTCTGAGATCTTTCAGTACTTAAGACATTAGCAAGGCAGAAATAGTGGGTCTTATCTCAAATAAAATGTAGGGACCTTTTATTTAGCATCTATAATTGAATTATCCAAACTATTTTCCACTGTTATCCTGGCTTTAAAGATGATATTACCTATTTGCAATGACTATAGGTTCCTAAATTTCTTTGTTTTCATTCTGTAACACCTATTTCAACAATTTCTTCTGTAAATTTTGTCTGTAAACAACTGGTATGGATTCTGCTTTTTTGATTTGGATAATAACTCAGTACCAAAAAATTACAAGGGACAAGAATATTACTCTCAAGATGGAGAAATCAAGAAGTGCTTTCCAATTCAAAGGTATATAAAGTAAAATTGTTTATAGTCCTTGGCACTGTTCCTGAGCTGAGCTTTCTTTCTCAAGGCTCATGCTCTATCCCCTTGAGGCACCTTCAGTTTCTGGTAGTTCACTGGAGATAAAAGTCTCATGGACATTCCTGCTCCCTCTTCAAACCCTGATCCTCTGATCTCAGACTCCAGAGTAGCTAGGATTTTAGGCTTGAGCTACCAGTGCCTTGCAGGATTTTTTCTTCATGTTTTTGACAAGTACAAAGCATTCTAGCCCTCCAAATATTAGATGCAGACGGGTATGGAGATTGGCAGGTCATTATGGTTCAAAGTACACTGTATGTGATGGAAAATAAACTGGAAGCATCACCTCTTACCCTGGTATCTGAAAACTGTCCTTGCTGCAAACCCTGCTGAATCATCTGCCCTTCCCTTCCCTCTGAATGAACATATCCTGTGGTGTTGGAGGGGAGCCTGAGAAAAGGCCACTTCTGATGCTAATGCCCCTGGTGGACACAGATGCTGCTGAGACCTGGAAATTCCTCAGTCAAAATAACCTTGCTCTCCCACCACTGCTCCATATCACAAGTCTTCCATCTGCCTGGCCTGAGTTCACTTTTTCTTTCTAACATTTAAAGTGAACCTAGGTTTAAGGGAAGGTAGGTGGGAGAAAAATGAGGGAGGAGGAAACAAGTTTGGTAAGAAATGTACTCACTGCCTTATGTATGAAACTGTAACCCCTCTGTACATCATTTTGAAAATAAATAAATAAACATAAATAAATAAATAAGTAATCCTGACCTATGTATTTTAAATCACTTTGTTGTTTTATTAAATAACATTTTCACAGTAACTCTAAATTACATCTTAATGATGAAGTTATCTCTACTGACAAGCACAAATCCCAAAGAACTGTTATTTAGCTGTACCCAAGTGCTACAGTAATTTTAAAGAGAATGAGCCTTCTCTATATCTTTGTGCTTGTCTACTCATGTTGTATCTACCAAAGACAAAACAGCTCTTCAGTTCAGTTAATTTAGTGAAACTGAGAGTCATCTCTGTGAAACCAGTGTGTCCAATTATTTGCTTTTAATAAGTAGGAATCTGAGTGTATAAAAGTACATTTTCAAAGCTGAGATGTGTACTACCTAAATCTGTCTTACAAGTAGGAAACAGAATAAAAAAAATTTAAATGTAAGAAAAATTTAAAGTACATAATTGTCTTTGTGAGTACAGAAGGAGTCCAGCAATGCCATCTCTACTAGTTGGTGTGTCAAAATGTTGAAAGTGTAAGTACTTCCAAATGTGTATTTCTCAGAACATGCTTCAAAATATGTGTCTTGCCAATAAAAAATTAGCAAAATGCTCCAATGAACATATAAAGATATTAAGACTGTGGGGGATTGTTAAGAGGCTTTTCCAATCTTTATTCATTTTGCCTATGAAGAAATCTCTAAGACATTCATAAGCCATTATCCTTAGTTACTACTGACAGACTCTCCTTATGAAGAAAGGAGGGAAAAGTTACTAATTCGTTATAATTGATCCTAACACATATCATCTACAAATAACCTCATCAACATTCAGAAAGGATTACCTGCCTGAACCCGTCTACATATTGTTCCTTATAATGAGCCTCCACAAGACTAATCACTTATTAGTGCCATGGGCAAGGAATGATTAATTAGTTGATTCTAAAGCTAAGAGTTAATAGGATAATTACTACTTTTTCCTAATTTCTGAAGGTTGGAAGAAGTTAATGTGATGTTAATATAGCTTAGTAGATTCAGTGAAATGTTTTTGCTAACATTTGGTTAAGAATACTTTGAAATCTGATCATGGTATAAATATTCATATTGATATGTATATGTGTACATACAGACACACTGAAATGTTTCACATAGAATTTTTTGACAAAAACCCAACCACATCTGTGTTGACAGATATTTCAAAAAATTCTATCAGTTCTTACTTTTATGTATATTTTCTACTAATGTCACTACCACCTTTCAATGTAGATAAAAATTTAGCACATGTATGATGTCTATTGAAATAACATCAATTCTCCAGTATTCCTTGAATGTTTGTGAGGTTTTTTTTTGTGGTTTTTTTTTGGCTCTTAAAAGTGAATTGAAGCATGGGCTTGTGAATCTTCCTAAACACAATCAACTCTCAATTATTCATTGTCAATGAAGAGAGGTATTGCCATGAATAAATAATAATAGTTGGTAATGCGTACATCTGGGCTAGGGCAAAGGCAATTTATCTCAAGTTGTTCCAATCATCTGAATGAAAAGGAAGCCTAAAAAGAAATTCCATTTGTGAAGCATTTAGATGGTGGTGGTGAGGTGAGTCTGCTATTATACAATACAAATGGGATGCCATCTCAGTCCCTGAGGGATATAAATGATGATGAGCTGTTCTATCTTACCCCAGCATTCCATAAGAAGTCTAAGATCTATTTTCTATATCTATTTTTAATAATATCTATTAAATAATGATATGTATTTTAACTAGCTTAATTTAACATCATTTAAGTATTTTCCCCTACTAATAATAAACAATATATATGTTTTATCCACATATTAGAGCCAAAGAAACAATATCAAAATGTACACATTGAAATTCCAGAATAGTCCAACTGCTAAAAGGAGAAACAAACTTGAATATAGATATCTTTCTGCTGTATCAAAAATCAGGCAGCAATGACTATTGTATTAAAATGGTGCAGAATTTATTCTTTAAATGTATTAATCATGAGAGAAGAAAAGAATCCTATTAAGTGTATCATTGAATGTACTGCACAAAATACACACTTTTGACATTCATTCATTATTGTATCTACTTCAATGTACACATTTATTAATTGATATGGAGATATGAAACCATTAAACACTTTTATCTAAGATTGGGCTCAAATTTATCTCTTATACTTTACCCAACAGTTCTCTCCTCCATATTTCCCTCTATACATAGGGAAGCATGTGACAAGAATTTGGATCTAATCTACTTGGGTTTAACCTTGAACTCCATACTTAATTGCTGGAGCTCTGGGGAGTGAGTAAATTAGAATTTCCATAGTTTTATTTTTCTCTACAATTAAGAGAGGAATAATTCAACCTCAAGAAGTCTGTTAAATATGAGCTTCAATATATGCTCAATGCTTGGAATAATAGTATTGTGCCACTCAAAGTTCAATATTTTGCATTTAGGATGCTGTAGTCAAACTATTTCACTGACAAGAGAGTCTTGGAGGTTAGAAAAGATTCAAGATTTCTTAGTCAGAGTTTTAGTTTTCACAGCTATTGTTCTAGCAGATTTGTATCAGGTAGGAATGCAGAAATATTAAACTATAAGTACTGAAGCACAAGACATGATAGCCAAAGAGACTGGTTTTCTTTAGGGTTTAGTGACTAGTTGGTCCATGTAGGACAGAGTAATTTTGCTATAATTGTTACCATTCCCCCAAGAACAATCTAAACCCTCCAGCATCACTTATGCTTGCAGCTGTCTTATAGGTAACTAGAATGGGAAGAAAAGGCTTGTCAACTTTGTCTTCTTCCTTGATGCCTTAACACTTGGGTCAAATTCTATGCAGCCATGCATATGGATATGCTGATTGTCTATTGGAGCTGTCCTTCTATCCACATGATTTTTTCTAGAAGCTGCAGCACCTGAAATCCCTCGGTCTCTACATTTCCCTCATGCATTTAAGGGGCTGGAAATCCTTCAGGCAATATGAAGACCTCCCATTAGTCCATCTCGGCAAATCCATGAAAGATTGCCTGTCTGCTTGAACAGCATTTCTTTCTCTTGAGTCATTGCTGCCTTCCTTCTTGTGAGCTAAACTCCCATTAAAGCTTTACCTGTAAATCTCTGCACTTAGCTTGGTCTCATCCTATTGCTTTTCCTTCAAAAGATTTCAAGTATCTGCTAATGATATCTACCCACAACTCCTGTTATTTGTCAATGCTTTGGGTAAAAGAGAGAACTAAAGACTATCATAGGTGGTATCCAAACATAGATTATAACTAAATATGTATTATATAACTCATTTAAAGGGGTTTGGTAATTATTCCTGTGAAAGAGCACAATGTGTGCTAAGTACACGAATATAATTTGACAAGTAATTTTGCAACCAATGTTTTTATTTTGTACTAAGATAAACAGCATACAATTAGTCATTGTAGTACCTTGTTAATCTGTTAGAACACACTTCTATTGCATTCACAATTTTAACAAGTGCCAATAATCAACAATAAAATTAAGTTGTCTCTTGACTCTTAAAAAGCCATACATTCCTCTGTAATGTATTCTCAAATGTAGTCAAGTGAGTTCTTTTTGAATGCAGTAATTTGAGGGGCAGTTCCATTCTTGGAAAATATACTGTTTTTAATACACCTATTGTTTGGAGAGTGTAATACTTTAAAGGGTTATTTTAGAGGTGTATTTCATTCTCTTTTACTCCATTGATAGTTTCCTGCATTGACTTCTTACATTAGTATTGGTACATATCTTATTGCTTATAAATCAATGTTAATACACTATCATTTACTGAAGTTCCCACTTGGTTCAGATTTCTTTAATTTTCACTAAATAATTTATACATTCCTTATTATGGCTGGCAAATTTCTTACCTGAAGAACTTTTCCCTATTTTTTCAGTTAATATGATATATACTGTCACAGGCAGGTGTTCCTTCTGATATTTTATTCTGGATCAATCTCTGAAATTGGAGACATGGAGCACATAAAAATGTCTCTTCATCTTTTTGTTTTGTTTTTGTTTTTGTTTTTGTTGCCAGTTCTGGGGCTTGAACTCAGGGCCTGAGCACTGTCCCTGGCTTCTTTTTGCTCAAGGCTAGCACTCTGCCTCTTGAGACACAGGGCCACTTCTGGCTTTTTCTATATATGTGGTGCTGAGGAATCGAACCCAGGGCTTCATGTATACGAGGCGAGGACTTTACCACTAGGCCACATTCCCAGCCCTATTCATCTTTTTAATTTAATTTTTATTGTCAAGGTGATGTACAGAGGGGTTACAGTTACATAATAAGATAGTGAGTACATTTCTTGTCAAACTTGTTACTTCGTCCTTCATTTTTCTCCCACCTTCCATCCTTCCGAATCCTCACACCCAAGTTGTATAGTTTACAATGTATTGTCTTGTAAATATTGCTGTTGCATAGGTTTGCTTTTTACCCTTTGTCTTACCATTTTGATGTTCCCTTTCCCTTCCTTAATTCAGATAAATGCATATACAATTCCCAGGGTACCAAAATCAAATACAGTGACAAGAGGGGCTAAACCATAGGGGAGAAAAAAGAAATAATTTCACACAGTACATTAAAAATAACAACAGTGAAAAACCATTTGTTTCCATATCTTGGAGTTCATTTTACTTAGCATCATCTTACATGATCATATGTACATAGTCATTGTGCTTTTGTGATCATCTGCTAGGACTATCCTAGTTATCTACTAATTATTACAATGAAGGAAAATATAGTGTCTGTTTCTTTGGTCTGGCTTACTTCACTTAGTATGATTTTTTCAAAGTCTTTCCATTTCTTTATGAATGGGGCAATATCACTCTTTCTGATAGAAGCACAGAATTCCATTGTGTATATGTACCACATTTTCTTGATCCATTCATTTACTGAGAGGCATGTGGATTGGTTCCATATTTTAGCTATGGTAAATAATGCTGTAATGAACATAATGGTATGGGTAGCTTTAGTATGCCTTGTTTGTGTTCCTCTGCTTAAATGCCCAATTGGGGTTACTGGATATTAGGGGAGCTCTCTATGTTTAGCTTTTTGAGGAACCAATCATTATCAGGAAGAACAGTGCCGGAAAAATAACAATACCAAACTTCAAACTTGTATTACAAAGCAATAGTAATAAAAACAGCATGGGACTGTCACAAGAACAGGCCCAAAGACCAATGGAATAGAACTGAAGACCCAGAAATGAACCCTGCAGACGTATGGTCACTTAATCTTTGATAAGGGAGTAAAAAAAAAAATGGATGGAAGAAAAACATCCTCTTCAACAAATGGTGCTGGCATAGTTGTTTCTTTTTTTAGTTATTATTATTATTATTTTTAGTTGGTTCTTTTGTGTTTCTTCCCCATGGTTTTACCCCTGATGTCACTGTAGCTGATTTTGGTACCCTGGGTATTGTATATATGTTTGTCAGAAGAGAAAGGAAGGGGAACATCAATATGGGGAGACAAAGGGTAAAAGGAGAACCAATGCAACAACAGTACTTACAAATCTATATGCTGTAAACCAGCTGGGGAGACAGGGAGAGAATTGAGGAGGGGGAATGTGGGAGAACAAATAAGGGAAAAGGTAACAAGTTTGATAAGAACTGTACTCACTGGCTTATGTATGAAGTTGTAACCCCTCTGTACATCACTTTGACAATAAATAAATCAATTAAAAAATTAGATCCTTATATATCACTGTGCACCAGAATCAGTTCCAAATGGATGAAAGACCTCGAGGTAAAGGCAGATACCCTGAAAACAAACATTGCAGGAAATAATAGGAGAAACCCTTGGGCTCCTTGGCATAAGTTGAAACTTTCTTAATAAAGACCCAGAAACACAACGAATCAAAGAAAGGTTGGACAAAAAGGATTGCATGAAACTGCAGAGTTTTTGCTGGGCAAAGGACATAGTTTACAAGATAAATAGAAACCCTAGAGACTGGAAGAAGATCTACACTAGCCATACAACAGAAATAGGCCTCATATCTAAAATATATTTAGAACTAAAAAAAATGAGTTCCCCTCAAATTATCAGAGAAGCAACTGCCCCATTAATAAAAAGGCTAAAGACAACGAGAAAATGAGATTGTCCAATAGACACATGAAGAAGTACTCAACATCTGTGGCCTAAAAGAAATGCAAATAAATGGTCTATTCATTTTTTTAAATATATACAGTTTATAAGTTTCAATCTGAGCTTGTGTATTTGGAGGAAAATTAGAGTAGATTAATCTATTTTGCTTTGGTGACTATGTTGGTAGAGATTATAGTGTTTGCTACAAATGCCTAATTTCATGACAGAATAGGATTTGAATAATTTATAACAATTATTCTACCTATTACTGGCAACAGCTATTAAATCAATTTCCATAATCCAGACTAAATTAAAATAAAGATTTTTTTCATTGCTGCATTATTTACCATAGCTAAGATAGAGAATCAACCCAGATGCCCCTCAGTAGATGAGTGGATCAGAAAGAATGACACAGCCCTATTTGTAAGGAAATGGAAAGACTTAGAAAAAAACCATATTAAGTGAAGTAAGCCAGAACCAAAGAAACATAGACTTCATGGTTTCCCTCATTTGTTATAATTAGTATATGCTTAGGATAGCCCTAGCTCTGTACATATGGCCATATAAAATGATGCTAAGTGAAATGAACTCCACAGCAGAGGATCACAGGTGCCCAATAGCTATACCCTTATGAACACATAAGATAATGCTACATGAAATGAACTCCACGTTATGGAAACGATTGTTATATCACAGTTGTTAATACTTTCAACGTGCCATATGTAACTGTAGCCTCTATTATTGATGATATTCCTGTATCACCTTCCTGTGGTTGTACATACACTATCTGTATCATATCTGAGTATATTGGAAACCGTGTATACAGGTATTAGAACCAGGAAATTGGAAGGGAATACCAAAATCGAGAGACACACGGTTAAACAAAGACAAACAACTACAAAAGCAATACTTACAAACTGTTTGGTGAAAATGAACTGAACAACTGAACAACTCATGGGGGGGAGGGGGAAGAGAAAGACGGAGGGGGGAGGGGGAATGAGGGACGAGGTAACAAACAGTACAAGAAATGTATCCAGTGCCTAATGTATAAAACCGTAACCTTTCTGTAATTCAGTTTGACAATAAAAAAATTAAAAAAACAGAAAAAAAACAATGTGTGTGTGTGTGTGTGTGTGTGTGTGTGTGTGTACCGTTTGCAATTTTTCTTTTTTAAAAATCATCTCTGGTTTATTCCCCAGGGTCACTATTTTTTTATTTCATTATATTGTCTGTTGTGTATAAATTTATATGATTTGGGGAAGGGAAGGAGACTCATAGAAATGGTAGGACAAAGGGTGAACTAATGCAACAGCTATACAAGACATGATTTTGGAAATAAACTTTACAACTTGTGGGGCAGGGGACAGTGGATGAAAGCAGGAGATAACAAAGTAAGGGGTAATACTGTTCAAAAAGAAATATATTCATAACCTTACTTATGTGACTGTAACCCTTCTGTACATCATTTTTACAATAAACAAAATGTAAGTATAAGAATAAAAAATAATATACATATTTATCTTAACAACTAGTGAGTTGTAACAAAAAAGTAGAATGAATGAGAGAATTATGTCTATAGCACTGCCTTTGAAAACATCTTTTATAGCTTCTTTGCTAATGGAATCTTCAGAGATTATCAATTCATTGGGCATGCTATCAAAAATAATAGATTTCTATCGGGGGATTCAGAAAATATCACATATCCATTTCGGAGTGGAAATTGCATCTCCTATAAAATTGAAATCAGATTGTCATTCCCATCAACACAGAAGAAGAATTGAATTGGATGTGTTCCCACCCACCACAATGAAATGCCTTACAGATTGCCCAATCAAGACTACTGTCCACTTTTTTTTTTTTTTTTTGCCAGTCCTGGGCTTGGACTCAGGGCACGAGCACTGTCTCTGGCTTCTTCTTCTTCTTCTTTTTTATTGTCAAAGTGATGTACAGAGAGGTTACAGTTTCATATGTTAGGCATTGGGTACATTTCTTGTACTGTATGTTACCTCCTCCCTCATTCCCCTCCCCCCACCCCTTTTTCATCTCCCCCCCTTGAGTTGTTCAGTTGGTTTACACGAAACAGTTTTGCAAGTATTGTTTTTTTTTTTGGCCAGTCCTGGGGCTTGGACTCAGGGCCTGAGTGCTGTCCCTGGCTTCTTTTTGCTCAGGGCTAGCACTCTGCCACTTGAGCCACAGCGTCCCTTCTGGCAGTTTTCTGTATATGTGGTGCTGGGGAATTGAACCCAGGGCCTCATGTATATGAGGCAGGAACTCTTGCCACTAGGCCATACCCCCAGCCCGCAAGTATTGCTTTTGTAGTCGTTTGTCTTTTTATCCTGTGTCTCTCGATTTTATTTTTTATTTTTTATTTTTTTTTTTTTTGGCCAGTCCTGGGCCTTGGACTCAAGGCCTGAGCACTGTCCCTGGCTTCTTCCCACTCAAGGCTAGCACTCTGCCTCTTGAGCCACAGCGCCGCTTCTGGCCGTTTTCTGTATATGTGGTGCTGGGGAATCGAACCTAGGGCCTCGTGTATCCGAGGCAGGCACTCTTGCCACTAGGCTATATCCCCAGCCCGTGTGTGTCTCTCGATTTTGATATTCCTTTTCACTTTCCTAGTTCTAATTCCAGTATATACAGTTTCCAATGTACTCAGATAAGATACAGTGATAGTGCAGGTACAACCACAGGAAGGGGATACAAGAGGATCATCAACAATAGAAGCTACGGTTTCACATGGGATGTTGAAAGTAATTACAACAGGGATATAACAGTTGTTTTCATAACATGGAGTTCATTTCACTTAGCATTATCTTATGCATTCATAAGGGCATAGCTATTAGGCTCTTGTGATCCTCTGCTGTGACTAGCCTAAACCTGTGCTAATTATTCCCTATGAGGGAGACCATAGAGTCCATGTTTATTTGGGTCTGGCTCACTTCACTTAGTATAATTTTTTCCAAGTCCTTCTATTTCCTTACGAATGGGGCAATGCCATCTTTCTGATAGAGGCATAAAATTCCATTGTGTATGTGTACCACATTTTCCTGATCCATTTGTCTACTGAGGGGCATTTTTGCTGTGATGAAAATTGTGCTTGTGGCTTTAGTGTGTTCTTGTTTGTGGTCTTTTGGGTAGACGCCCAAAAGTGGGACCGCTGGGGCATAGGGGAGCTCTATGTTTAGCTTTCTGAGGAATCTCCGTACCACTTGCAATAACAATAATCAATGTTGGAGGGGATGTGTCTCTGGCTTCTTTTTGCTCAAGACTAGCACTCTACCTCTTGAGCCACAGTGCCACTTCCGGCTTTTTCTGTTTATGTGGTGCTGAGGAATCCAACCCAGGGATTCATGCATACTAGGTGAGCATTCTACCACTAAGCCACATGCCCAGCCCCTGTCCACTTTTTCTCGGCCAATTATTCATGACTTGGCAACCCTAATTGCAAGAAAGGCTGAAAGACAAGGTCTTTGTCCAAAGGCTCACATGCTCACCCATCATCAGAGCTATATTACTAATAAAGAAGGGATGGGCAGACCTTCAGCCATAAGCAGAAGCATCTGCCACATAAGCGGATATACATAAACTAAAGCACAAAAATCAAGACTGTCTCCATTTCCAGAAATCTGGTAACAGTTATAAATATTAGATATAAATGTTTCATATTCAAGGTTCACTATTCTATGCTTTTGAAGTCCTTACAATTTTCCTAAATGCTTACCATCTTGATTAAAAGATGAAGAGTATGTTTCATGATCCTGTGTGTTTTTCAAGAATAATGTCGAATAAATATTTTGAACAAATGATTAACTGGGCCAGTTAAGTCAATTTGTAAATGTGTCATAAATGATGTGCATATAATAAGCATATATAGGGAAATATATGCATAGGTTGTGAAATTTAGTCAAAAATTCATTCTTAGTTCTGTTTGTGACCTTCCTTCAGATAAATAAAATGATGATAATTATGTTACTGACACCAATTAAATACATAAACAAATACTGTTAAATAGTAATTAAATAAGGAGGTAATAAGAGAGGTCTTGAGAAAATTCTAGTGTAAAATTTCTATGTACAGGTAATTCAGTCTCAACTTGAAAATTTATTTCTACATATATACATTACATGTGTAGAGTTCTATTTGTTATTAACTCTACATTCCATATTTAAGATCAATACCTAATGCACTAATTGGGGAATTTCCAAATATCTTTATTTAAATCATCTTACAATTTTACTTATTTCCCAGATTAACAAGTAATCAGCACATGTCAATTTTAGTATGATTTTTAGTCTAAAATACATGTTAGAACAATAAGGACAATCAATCTTTTGAAATACAGCCTCAAAAATCATTGGTATTTTCTTTCTCTTATTCTGTATATCTTTACTACTATATGGTATTTTAAATTCTTTCTGGTTCGAGTACAAATACACAAACTAATGGATGGTTCTAATCTGTATGCAATCCATGGCCATAGAACAAAGACAAGCTAACTGGACCATGAGAAGGATCTTAACATCATTTGGTAAGGTGTTTTAATCTAATTAATGATCCACTCTCCTTTGTCTATATGCTGCCCATGTATCTATTTTTATGTACTCAGTATCTAGCACATTTACTGGCACTTTGATGGAGTTCAATATTTATCAAATTAAGCTTTAATACTGCCTTAATCATTTTTTTAAAAAAAGTATCTAGTCTCTATTTCCATTGCCCAATTTTTAGAGGAAAAAAATGAATAAAAATAATATCTTGACTTTTTCCTGGTTATTGAAACAGAAAGCAAGAATATACTAGGGGTATAACAATTTGTTTGAATTATTGCATGCAAATACAATATATCATCTATCTTTATAATTGTTTATTAACAATGAGTTATAAAAGCATTAAAATATATCATAGTGTCAAATGTGCTTTATTTAAAAGCATATGTCTTCTGTGTAATGCTGAGGTTAAATTTTTTAAAAAATGACTGATTTCCTTTGCTGTTCCTCTGCCAGTGACAGCTTTACCTCCTGACTACATGTTGTTTCTCTTTCTTGTCTTATTTGTTTTCTGTAAACTGCTCTGAGTTTTGCTTTGAAATATCCAAATATAACTGCTAAAGGGAAGAAGGAGAGGGTGAACACATCCTATATTTCAAAGGCTACAGGATGCTACTATCTTTGTCCATCCAATGATAGTCTTTATCTGACACATAAGTACTAAATTTCAATAAGAAAATACTAAAAACCAAAGAGTGATTAATGATGTTATTCAATGGGAGCGATCCAGCATTTTTTTTTGTATTTCATAAAATGAATTTATTTTCTTTCTTGCTTTCCTTCTCTCCTTCCTCCCGTCCTTTCTCTTCTCTTCCCTCCCTTCCCTTCCTTCCTTTTCTCTTTCTTCCCCTCTCCCCTCCCTCTCCCCTCCCTCCCTCCCTCCCTCCCTCCCTCCCTCCCTCCCTCCCTCCCTCCCTCCCTCCTTCCCTTCCTTCCTTCCTTCCTTCCTTCCTTCCTTCCTTCCTTCCTTCCTTCCTTCCTTCCTTCCTTCCTTCCTTCCTTCCTTCCTTCTCTTTCTCTCTCTGTCTCTCTCTTTCTCTCTCTCCTTTCTTTTTTTTTTTGGTCCAAGACCAGCATTCAAACTTTGTACCTGACACTATTGTTGAATGTCTAACATTCTACTGATAGAGCCATGCCTTCAACCCCCAAGTATGAATTTCTGACTTTAACTACTCTCTGAATATTTTTAGTAATTTTGGCCCCCTTATTTTAAAGGGCTAAAGTGCTCTCAATATTGTGTTATGAAGGAGTGTTTCTTCATCTCTTATCCAACATCCAGATGCTAGCAACATTTACCCACCTACTCACCTGC
Source organism: Perognathus longimembris pacificus (assembly GCF_023159225.1). NCBI lineage: Eukaryota > Metazoa > Chordata > Mammalia > Rodentia > Heteromyidae > Perognathus > Perognathus longimembris. The sequence goes on along the minus strand of NC_063162.1, from coordinate 129,360,761 downwards.
TAAAAAAGTGTATATCAATATTCATGAGTGATTTGAGTTTTACCAGCATAATCAGCATTCACTGAAGTCTTATCACAGGTACACAACCGACATCTGTGTTTTGTGGTAATATTTAGAAATCAGGCCTTTGGTTGAACTCAAATCCTAGTAATATGCAGTGCATTCCATAATTTGTAGAATCAAGACTTAGTCCTGAATTCAAACATGTATACTAATATTTTTTCTAATTTTAATGACAATTGTACCACATGGTCTTTAGCGTGGCAGACTGCCTGGAAACTGTTTGAGCAAATTACACACCAAGTTGATCTACTCTTTGGATTGTCTCCAGAACAAAGAAGATGACGCATAATTAAAACTAACTAACAATTAACTGCATCAAATATAACATGAGGGACAAGCATTGTAAATTTAGTTATTTACAAGAAGAAACAAGCAGACAGCATTTTTCAATGAATGATAAAAATATACTCATATCCTTGATGTTATAATTTTAAAGTTTATATAATGATGATGATACCCAAAAATGAACATGTTGTGTATTTTATTGTATTTAACTAATTTTGTTAGTATAATAAGCAGCTATGAACTAAAAAATCACTCTATCATATAATTTGCACTAAAGACTTATTTTAGGAGACATAGTAATATTACTTTGACATCTTATTAGTTATATAAGTGTGAGGGCTTTGAATGAGCCAGAATTACATTTTCACACATTATATTTGTGCTTACTAAAAAAGAGTTAGTTACTTAATTACTGTGATGTGGCTCTTATATTTAACACCCACTTAAGAATCTGATCCTGAAGATCTGAACTAATGTGTTTCTTTCATTATTTATTCTTATATAATCTAGGGGAAATGCATAGGAAAGCAGCTATCTAATTATGACTGTTTCAGTGGGATAGAAGAAAGGAGCAAAGATTGTTCAGAGCTTTTTATATAGCAAAGTAGAGGAGGATGTGGTTTGACACTAACGAAGCTTCACAGACCTTTGCTGGCAAGAGTCTTTCCATGGACCTTAACATTATTGCATACTTACTATTTCATATTCTCATAAATGCAGATAATAGTCTACAACCATATTCACTGTCATCCACTGAACTTTCATTTTTCCATTCTTGCTGTTAGTCATCTCTCCCAACAACTGTCTTTCACTTTCCCATCATTCATTTTCCCTCCCTCCCTCCCTCCCTCCCTCCCTCCCTCCCTCCCTCCCTTTTGTCCATGTATAGTTTCACAATGGTATTTCAAGTGTGCAACTTAATCATAAAAATATGTTCTCATTCTTTCCCCATCCTTGAGCCCACCAGTTTTAATTGAGAGTTTAGGCTATCTTAATGCATAGTTGCACATTATCCAGTGTCCATCGTTCTTCCTCCCTTGTTGTCCTTCTTAAAAGTCCTGTAGTTAGAATCATGTGTGCATGTATGTGTACTTAGGTATACATCCCTGAATATGTGTGTTCTTTAGGTCTACTTTCAGCAGATGAGCAAAAACACCAAATATCTGGGTGTTTGTTTTTTTGTTTGTTTGTTTTTTGTTTGGGTTTAGTTGTGTTTTTACAGCTTGCACTATCTTACTTAGCATGAACCTTTCAGGTTCCATCCATTTTCTTGCAAATAATATGATTTCTTTTCTTTAATGCTGTGTAATATTCCACACTCTACATGTACCAGAGTTTCTTTATTCCTTTGTGGTTGGGTACCTTAGTTGATCCCAATGTTTAGCTATTGTGGACAATTAAGCATAGTTTTTAAGTATTTTTTATATTGATGAACTCATTCACATATCTGCCCAATAGTAGTATCATAAGACCATAAGGAATGTGTAGTTTTAATTTCTAAGGAATTCCCAAGCCGATTTTCATAATAGTTTCACTAGTTTTAATTTCCATCTATTCCTTGAATTGTCACTAGCATTTTCTACTGTTTGTATTCCTGATAATGGCCATTCCAAGTTGGGTGAAATGACATAGTGTAGTGTTGATTTACATTTTCCTATGTGGGTATAAATGCTTCACATTTCTCTTCATTGATCTAGAAGCTATCTTTACTTTCTCTGAGAACTATCTTTCTGTTCAACTCACTTGCACATTTACTAAATGGATTGTTTGTGCTTTTGTTAAGCTCTTTGTTATTCTGGATATTAATCCATTTTGTATTGAATATCTGTTGCAGATTTTTTTCCCATTCCATGTGTTGGTTGTTTTGTTATCCTAGTATGTTTTTGATACATATATGTTTTAATTTGTTGTGGTATCATTAATCAATCCTTTTTTGGGGGGTGGGGAAGGAGGTAATGTATGTCCTATACAGCTATTGTTTTTACTTGTGCCTACAATTCTCATGGCTTCCCTAGTTTTTCTATAGTAGATTTAAGTTTTCTAGTCATATGTTGAGTTCTTTTTTTAATCAATTTGGAGCTGATTTGAGAGATAAGTGTCAGGTTGCAGTCTCTGCATGCAGAAAAGTAATTTTGCCAACATCATTTGTTGAAAAACTGTCTTTTTTCCAATGTATATTTTTGAGTTCTTTGTCAAAAATTGGATTGCCATATCTGTGTGATTTATTTCTGGTCCTTCTGTTCAATTGCTCTTCCAGTCTGTTATTGTGCCAGTACCATGCTGTTTTTGTTATTATAGATTGGTAGTATAATTTGAAGTCTAGTATTGCAATACATTCAGCATTGCTCTTTTTTTCCTTAGATTTCTTTTACTGCTTGGGAGTTTTTTTATACTTCCATACAAATTGGATTTTCCTATTCTGTGAAGAATGGCATTGGGACTTTAACGGCTATGCAGTTTACCTGTAGATTATGCCATTGTGACCATTTTTGGGATATTAATTCTGTCAATCTGAACATGGGAAATCTTTCCATCTTCTGGTGTCTTCTTTGATTTTTTTTAAAGGTTCAATACTTTTCCACTGTAGATGTTTTACACCTTCAAACTTATGCTTATACCTAGATATTTAACTCTTAGGTATTACTTATTTTGTATCATTTCTTAAAGAAAAATCTTTTGAATCTTATAAGCTGCAAGCTTCATGTAACAGGGACTCACTCTTATAAGTTTGAACATCTAGAAATTTTCCTTCCTTCTTTCCTTCCCTCCTTTCTTTTTTGTGTGTAAGTACACTTCAGTACTGACAGAAGTACTTGAACTCTAGGCCTTACACTCTAACTTGGTTTTCTCCCACAGTGGTGTTCTACTACTTTTATCACACATCCACTTCTTGCTTTTTGCTGGTTACTTAAGGAATCCCTTTGAATTTTCTGTCTGGGCTGGCTTCAAACTATGATTCTCAGATCTTAGTAGCTAGGATTATGGACATGAGACATCATTGCCTGACTATCTTTTTCTTTTGTAGAGCTGAGGCCTTGAGAAAGAACCAAATAAAGAAAACACAGTTCTGAGGAATTACAAATAAATTTCACCATCCTCACCAATGAAAAGTGGAAGAGAAACACTGAATATGATGCAAAATTGTGAAGCAAGTGTGATTAGAGAAATGGAAGAGAATATGAGGCCATGAAATAAAAGATGAGGGCAGAAAGTTAAAAGAAAACCACTCATCTTGAAAAGAATTCAGTGGTTACAAAGTGACTACTTTCTAGTCCCAGCTTCCAACTCATCTGTAAACAAATTGGCTTTAAATACTAACAATGAAATATTACCCAGGCTTTATTTACTATATCCTGTATAAGATATTAATGCTAAATTTAAGTTGGAACTTGACTTTTATTCTGTAAATAAAGTGGACCTCCTCTTCTTTCATTCTCTTTTTTCTTTTTGAATTTGATCCGCATTCCAATGTTCATGAAAGAACTGCTAAGTGACTAAAGTTTTGCAGATTATACTCACTGAATTAAGATGTAAAATCAGATGTTTTAGCCTTCACTCTGCGGTAACAGATAATAGCAAAGAGCTCATATCCTTTTATGTTTTCAAAATAAATATATAAACAATGAACCTATGTCCTGTCTGTGCTATTTCAAGCAAATGCCACCTTTATGGAAGTCTGTAGGGGGCAAAACACAGGAGCTGCTCTGTGACTCAGCTTGCATTCTCATCACTTGTTCAAGACAAAAATTCTAAAGACCTCTGTCAGATACTCTGCCCACTAAAGTTGGAGTCCAACTTGTGAGTTGCTGATTGATGTAGAAGTGGGAAGCTTTCCTCCAGGCCCTGGGAAATTCAGGTGACAATGCCAGCAAAGTGCCTGGTGAGGAAGTGTAAAATCTGTTGGTCTCAGGAAGTCTATACCATCTTATATGACTGGTGAGAACTCTGCACTTCCTTTCTACTATCTTTTAGATCAGTCCTGGGAGACTGAAGATCTTATTTTCTCAGGTGTTGGAAGGAGAGGAAGGCAATACCCTGGGTTCCTTGAGACAGTCTTTAGTTGGCTCTACCTTGGCAAGGAAAGTAATTGGCTATTAGAGTTTGCTGTACAGAACCTGGTAACAGGACAGAATGGATTTGCTATATGAATAGAAAGTGGCCCTATGCCTCCAGCTAGATAAAGGTTCCTACATTTTAAAAGGTAGTAGTTACATACCCAAAAGACACTTTCTGTGGAATTCCTATTGTCCAGCTCATCCACAGGACTTTTTTTTTGTTTTTGTTTTTTTTGTTTTTTGGCCAGTCCTGGGGCTTGGACTCAGGGCCTGAGCACTGTCCCTGGCTTCCTTCTGCTCAAGGCTAGCACTCTGCCACCTACCTCTGGCCGATTTCTGTATATGTGGTGCTGGGGAATCGAACCCAGGGCCTCATATATACGAGGCAGGCTCTCTTGCCACTAGGCCATATCCCCAGCCCCATCATCCACAGGACTTTTACCAACTCTTCATACATAAATCATAAGTTGCTTTTCTGTGAAGATGCTTTGATTATTTGAATAAAGAAAACAGTTTCAAAATATAACATTAACTTCGTCAAAATATATTTCTTGTAGTTACTAGAGTATATATTTGATGGAAAATTATTTTTAAGGTAAAAATTTAAAACTATATATAAAACACCTAGAGAAACACAAAGCAATCATAGACATGTAAGATTTTTATAAGCATGAGTTGGAATTCCAAAGGCAAATTGTCAGATTAGGTTAAGTAAGGTTCTTGTGGTTGTGGTTCTGGGTATAGCTGCAATTCCCAGAATAGAAACCGATCAAAGCTAAATCATTCAAGTAGGTTTTGCTTTTAGGTACAGACCTTACCTTTTCAAATAATTTCAGATTTTATTTTTTAATGGAAAGTATTTTCTTGTGAGAGTGATGCTCTGAGAGGGCAGAGGGCATTTATTTGAAGGCTTCTTGTTGCAGTGTGTTGGTTAATGTTCGGTTTTAGACTGGGCAGAGAAGAAATATGATAATTAAGTGCACTGCTCAGGAAGCCAAGCCCCAGCTCATTCTTTTCTGTATGCAGTTATTCTCTCCTACAATGTACAAAACCTTATGGGACCTGTCATATAAATATTTCTAAAGATCAGTCAATACCTGAAGCATTGCCATTCATCATTGCTGAACAAGTTCTGTTTTACACAGTAATCACATAAATCGAGTTACAAGAGATTATAATTCTTAAAGACACACCTCTTGGTCCTTGGCAAGGTCATTACTGTACTGAGTTTGTTCCTCAAGACTTCATATGTCAAAGTATAAGGCAGGTGTTACCAGGAAACAACCAATAAGGATTAACAGATTCTAGAGGCAGCAGTTTTCCTTTCAAAAAAGATCACAAACTAGAGTTTTAGAGTTTAAGCAAACATTGTGGGTTTTAAAGTATAAGCTAACATTGTGGGTTCTTATGAAGTCTACTGAACTTAGAATTTTATCAAAAATGTTAATAAAATGAAGTGAAATATCAAATTGCATATCTGCATTTCTTTTGGAAGTATATGTAACTTAAACCCAATTTCTGTTTTAGGTTTCTGCTTTGCTTTTGACTTTTAAATGCCTTATTTGTTTGTTTGTTTCTATTTGGGGGTTAAGCACTGTAGATATTTATAGTGTTTAAACAAGCCCAGATTGTCTTCTGAAAATATTGCAAAGTAAGACTGAGAATTTCCAATAATGGTTATTGGGATGATGTTCAAATAGGTTACAAGAATGTTCCCAAAGTAAGGGTAGAACAAGAAGTTATATTACTAGAGAACATATGATACTTTATTACTATATGATAAGAAAATTAGAGACACTATTAACCTAGTCATGAAAACTGCAAAGTACTGTGGACAAGAACGTCCATATATGTTAAACATGACTGGTGAAGATGATGCATAAAAATAGATTGTACCTACCACTACCTTGTCTTACCCTGAAATTTGGTAAGTTGGTGAATGATTAATCACTTCAATTCATGGACTGTGCTCTTAATACAAATAAACCCTTCTTGATTCATATAAAAAATTACCAAACATGAAGGATAGAGACAATTTTTCATCTCTGTGATCTGTTTATACTTTAAAAAGAATTATATGAGAGCACTCACAGCAAACCAAGTCTTTGTGACTAAAAAGTTCTCAAGTAAAATGTAATTCTTTAAAAATGCAAATATGATCTAGTATTGATTTAAGTGTCTTCTTTGCATGGATAACTATTGGATTTCATTTTTTTGAGCTTTAACTGTAGTTACATAGCTCTGTTAGGCAGAGGCACTATAGGTCCAAAAATAATGGAATTTTGTTCTAGAAATATAAAACATTATGGCAAAAAAATGTGCTCTATGTTATATCAGATATGGAGGGCAAAGAGATAACATGGTTTTCAGGAGATAACAGAATAAAAATAGTTTGATGATAACACACAAAATGCACATTGAAAGTTAAATTGTATTTCTTTTAAGAAAAGGGTGTGAAGCTGGGCATAGGTGGCTCCCACATGTGATCTTAGCTACTCAGGAGGCTGAGATCTGGTGTCTTGTGATTCAAAGCCAGCCATACAAGAAAAGTCCATGAGATGTTTATCTCCTGTTAACCAACAAAAAGCCAGAAGTAGAAGTATGGTTCAAGTGGTAGAGTACAGTCTTTGAATAAAAAGACTAAAGGCCAATGCCTAGGCTCTGAGTTCAAACTCCAATACCAGAGAGAGAGAGAGAGAGAGAGAGAGAGAGAGAGAGAGAGAGAGGAGTGTGGATATCAGAGAGGCAAGGGGCAAAGAGAATTGGTACAAACAGCAAAGGTAAAGTATTTAAAAAAAAACCAGAATATGAGCAAAGCTCTACATTACTTGTAAGAATTCCTATCAATTATTACTTGAAGATAATTTTAAGATTTAAGAAATCAGGCTAAATCTTTTTATTTCTTTTATTGTTTTTGGTAACTGATTATTTTTGACATAGAGTTTTACTTCCTGCCTGAGCAAGTTCTTGCATTATAAACTCTCTTTTTCAGACTACTCATTATACTTAATATTACATGCGTATGCCCCCAAACCCAGTGTCTTGCACTGAGATGAGTTTCAAGAACTCTTTTGTCTGAGCTGGCGATGGAACTCATGATGTAGAGAGCTAGGATGACAGGTACATGCACCCTGAAGGTGTCTTGTGAAACTTTATTGCCTAGGCTGGCCTCAAATCTGGAATGCCTCCTGTTTTCAGCCACCCATGTAGCCAGAATTATAGGTGTGAGCCTCTGGACTCTGACTTGTATCTGGCTTGATGTAATCCATTCAGATCCCAAGGAAATCATTAAACATAACCAAATAGAAATGAAATATCAATTTAGAGTTGATAAGGAAAATAGTTTGTCCTTTATTTTGGAAGTTAATAATAATATTAATTATATAAATAATTTTGTTTTTAATTGATGTATAATATATGTACAATAAAATGCACTGATGTGTTTTTTTTCTAATGTTCATTAGTTTTTGTAGTCAAGGAAAGCTGGCTTTGTAAAATTCCTCTCGTCAGAGAATTCATTTGAATATGCCTCAGTATATAATGAAGTTTCCTTCCCTTTGCTTCCTGTAGATATGTGGCCACGTGGACACTTGACAAGTTAGGCAATCAGAATCTAGTTTATGATACAAAACTCATGTCAATGAACTCCTTTTTGCCCATATTTTTGGATGCAAGTCAAGTCACATATTTTTCTTATTCTAGTCCAGAAGATTTTCCTGTTAATTGAATGGTATAATGTATTAATAATTTTACTATATCTGGAAGTCACCTTGTTGAAATTGGTATCTAGTGCATATAACTCATTTAAAAATGAATAACAAAACACAAAATTTTCATGCACTGGTTAGCCTAAAACTGCTGGGACCACTGATTTTGAGTGGGAGAATGCTAAAAGGCACAGACTTACACTGGGCCTTCTCCTGTATTGCTATCATCTGGTTTATTAAATGTTCCTTTGAAAGCCCTGGAAGGTAGTGTGCCTCCACACTATGACTATTTCAAAGTACCTAATACATAATGCTTCAAAAATTTGGCAAATGCTAGGTGCTGGCGGTTCATGCCTGTGATGCTAGCTACTCAGGGGGCTGAGATCTGAGGATTGCGGTTTGAAGCCAGCCCCGGTAGAAAAAATACCCATGAGGTTCTTATCACCAATTAACACTCAAAAAACAGGAAGTGGGGCCGTGGCTCAAGTGGTAGAGAGCTAGCTTTGAGTACAAAGAGGCTCAGAGACAGTGTCCAGGCTATGAATTCAAGCCCCACAGCTGAAAGTAATAATTAAAAGTTGTCAAATGGATACCTACCTGACGTGTTGTTAACAAAATTAATGTGACACATTATAAATATGATTATGATGGTGCTGCTTCCATTCTTGCTTTATTTGTATATTTATTTAAATAACCTCATGCTTACTTTGCATTATTGTATGGTACAAACTGCCAGGTGTCCCTTCTCAAATATATCTTCCTCTTCTTCCTCAATAGTTAATCAAAATACCTGAGTTTTATCTGAGTACATATGTTGCATCTGAAGGAAAATTACTCTCTCATCTGTTTAACGTGATGTGTGACCATTTGATTAATTTAGGTCAATAAAGTGCCCTTAGACATGTTCTGAGCAAGCTTCTGAGGCTGTTCCTTAAAGCAGTGGTATACTAGAAGGTTTGACACACTTACTTTGACACATAGTCATTTACCCTATTCTGTGTAAAGACCTTGACTGTACAGCTGGAGTTCCATTTATTATGTTGAAATGAGGGAATGGCCAGGTGGATAGTTAGAAGGTGCCTGGAGCTATAGACACTTTGCAGAGTATAGCTAGTCTTACCTACCAACATCAGGAAAACATGAACATAGTTTAATGTTTATTAACATAATCTTAAACAAATACAATTAATATTATGAAATACAACTTGTTAACTCTTCTCTAGTGTTCTAAGGCCTCATCTATTTCAGAAAGTGTTTCAGGACTAAGCAATTCCATGCACACCTACATGCTCCCATGAATATTTCATTTTCCAATTGTGACCATATTGACTCAAACAAAGCACTTTTTAAAGGACAACTTGATCTCTTAAAATTTAGGTCAGATTAAAGGGACATTGGACACTTACAGACTACTAACAATAATGCAGTTAAAAAGCTCACGATAGAATTGCCTTTCTTGTGTACTGACTCATTTTATCTTTAAATGTTAGCTGTATGCTTTATTTTTACATTACATCAGTCTGGTTAACAAAGAGAATGATTAATTAGTATTTTTACATGCTACACATAACAGTAGAGAAAGGATGTTATTATAGTCTCAGATATATGACAGGTTTTTTTTTTGCTAATTATCTTTATCTTAAAAAGAATCTAGACAAATTCAAATGCCATCATCATCATTAAGCCAGATTCAAATCTCTTCATGAGGTTAGGTAATGAATTGTATTTAGCTCAGCAAACCATTTTACTAAGTAGTACAAGGCGTGTATACAAATTACCCTTAATTCTAACTCTTGGGAAGGTTAGCAACTTGTAGTGAATGTAAGGCACAATAATTATAACATAAATCAGGTAATATACTCACTATGAAGTACAAGAGTGATCTGAAGGAGAGAGGAGTTACAGTTAATACACAGAGACTAGGCAAAAATTCTAGAAGGTGGCAGTAGCATAACGGTATAACTTGGATTCAGCTTAGAATAAGTAGTCTTCTCATGGGACACTAACTGTGGCTTCACTTGGACCAGGGAATGACACAGGAGATTAGAGAGAGAGGTTAGAATCCACCAGATGCTCTGGCTAGATTTTAAGCCTGTTATCTAGAATCAACTCATCCAGCCTCGGAATGTATTAATGTTGCCTCCTCAGAAAGAGTGCTTGCAGGATAACAGAACAGACTTTACTCAAAGGGGTGACATTGATCAAGATATATTGTGTCCATAAACTGCTTTGTTAAATGGCATTTCCTTCGTACAACCACGTAAAGATTAACAACAACAACAACAAAAATCCAACTCAGAGTGGGTGCTTTTTAACTCCTCACTGAACTACTGCTGTAAGCAACCATTGCTCTTGCCCATTGGCTTTCTACAAATGGTGTTAATATTTATATACTGATGTCTTATTTTTTCTACTTTTTTAAACCTACTTTTTTGTGTAATAGTGCAACACTCTCATAATACTTGTGTGGATAAGTGACACATTTGCAACCTGTACCATGTTTGTTTTGACAGAATATAACTCATTGATTCCTTCATTCTAGCATATTTTTACCTCCTTATTCTCTTAAGGAGACAATTTTAAGATTTGAAATCATACTTTTATATAACTCTGGTAGATACTCATATAATTAGAGGAACATGGAATAAGTGGAATATTTTGAATTTTTCTGTTTATCTTCACAGATAAAACTATAACTTTCCTCTTTTTGTTTTCTTCTTTACGATGGAGAAATGTTAATGGCATTAAAATGCATCAAGGTGATCAGCCATTATGCTAATGCACAACCTGGATAGTTCTGGGTCAATAACATTACAGCCCTAACTTTCTTGATTGAAAAGGGACATGGTGACCTGGGAAAATTGATTTGACAGTTTTGTTTCTTATCTTACAGTGATAAAGGAGATCTCATTGGGGTGCTTGATCTTATTGAATCAGGGTAAAAATGTGCTTCTATTCTCTTTTACAGGAGGGAAGAATGGACTGCTAATTCCTTTTTCTTAAAGGAATGTTTGATTTCATTAATTTTTAAAACAATGCAGTGCTTAAAAACAAGCTTGAATGATCTCATGCTTGTAGAATAGACTAAAATATTAATTTTTGTAGAAAGTAAACATGATAATTTGCAGGTTAGCATAGCTCAGAAGAAAGAGACAAAGACCTAACACTTCGAAGATGGGATTCTATTTCTGAGGCATGTACTTATTTCACAGCTTTATTACTACTAATGTACACCATTTCAGGGGAGGAGACAATCTGAATTTAAATAACTACTTGTGGAAACACAGCACCAATTATACACTCCATGGCTATTTATGTCCTTTGCTGATCAAGGAGCAGTGGGAAGTAAAATTGACAACACACTGGTGCAATCACATGGGTCAAACTTCAACAAGCCTATCTAAATGGTTCCATTAGGTCCTACTTGATATACTGATTTACATATATTTTGACTATTTTCAGACATGTTATCCACTTTAAAATGCTGTGATATAATCATTTCCCATAAAGATGCATTAGACTAGAAGATTGCTGAATAAAATAGTGTGCTATGCACACAAATTTCTGCAGAATTTGAGCTGCATTAGAATACATCTACAAATGTATTTAACTGATTAAAATATCATTTGTATTCCACAGCAGGGATATTTAATAGAGAATATAGATATCTTTTAAATTGTTTGAATAGGCTTATCTCTGGAGCATTAGAGCATTTGTGAGACAAACAAAAACTGTGTATATGTGACAAGAGATATATTCCTATATTGATCCAGCCTTATTTGTTACTATATAATACGTTAGTCTGACCTAAATATAGCTTTGCCAGGTAATCTTTTTTCCTCCACTAAACTGCTGCAATTTTGTAAAACTTTCCAAATACTGAGTTTTTTCTCTTTTGAGATAGATCTTGCTTTGCAGCCAAGGCTGCCCTCAGATTCACAGTCCTCCTGCCTCAGCCTCTTCCTGAGTGCTAATATATGAATTGTGCAAAGAACTCCCAGGTCCAAATGCTTCTGGTTTAAACATGCTTTATGCAAACGAAATAAATGTTTATACCCACTCCCTATTTAAACTTGCAGAGAAAACATGCAATCCATGCTAACTAAATATAAGGCATGGAGATTCATTGCACATCAAAAATTTACCAGTTCCCTTATAGCTAGACATCACTGCCATTCAGACATCCCAGCTGTCCTTTGTGGATCCAGTCTTTTGTCTGCCCAACAGAGGGAATACAGTATTGTAATCTTTTCATTTATCCTTTTATTGCTTTAAAATAAAATTTTTACTCCACATATACTTTTTCTTAAATAATATGATGTTTGGCTTTACCAATTTTTAAGCTTGTTAAAATAGTATTAACCTTATACATAGTCAAAGAGTCCTATTTCTTTTTTTATGGGTCTTCTATTTTATTAGATTCATTCATGTTGAGCATAATTAGCTGTTTAGTAACTTTTTTATTTTTTTTACTTCCTTGAAATGTTATTGGATTAATGTGATTTATTTAGCAATCTAGTGCTATTCCTTATAGAATCATTTATTTTTAAATTTAATTTTATTGTCAAGGTGATGTGCAGAGAGATTACAGCTACATTCTTGTCAAACTTGTTACCTCCTCCTTCATTTTTCTCCCATATTCCCTCCTCTCCAATCCCCTTGCCCCAAGTTGTACAGTTAGTTTACAACATATTGTCTTGTAAGTACTTCTGTTGCACAGGTTTGCCTTTTGTCTTCCCATTTTGATGTTTCCCTTTCCTTCCCTAATTCAGATAAACATAAGAAAACATTTCTAAACACATATCTTTATTAAAAATACTGCCATCCTTATTTCTGCATAATTTGCAAAATTATTCTGAAAGAAGAATGTAGCACAAGTCAGCAAGGAGAGCAAATTTAGGATAGAGTAAAAACAAACCAACCTGTCACAACAGGGCCTTTACATCCTTTTAATACAATTTTTTTTTTTGCCAGTCCTAGGCCGTGAACTCAGGGCCTGAGCACTGTCCCTGGCTTCTTTTTTGCTCAAGTCTAGCACTCTGCCACTTGAGCCACAGCGCCACTTCTGGCCATTTTCTGTATACGTGGTGCTGAGGAATCGAACCCAGGGCCTCATGTATACGAGGCAAGCACTCTTGCCACTAGGCCATATTCCCAGCCCCAATACAAATATTTTTTATGCTATTGATTATTCCAATGTTTAAACTATTCATGGTTTTCAATGAGCTGAAATAAAGAACTGTACCTACATATAAGAGAACAAAGTTTGAGCCCTCAGAATACTCCCAGAAACCATTGTCTTGATACCGACTAGGCTAGGACCCTGAACAGAGCATCAGTATGGACAGGTGGAGTTCTCAAAGGTTCAGAGTTCAGTGGATCAGGAGAACTCCAGGTGCAGGACTCAACGAACTTTCTTGACAGTTTTTTTGGGGGGCTTTACTGGTACAATTCAATAAAGCAATGCTCATATTCATTCTATTCTTCTGCATCTCTGGATAGAATTTAATAACACCATAATGGAGTGGCTTCCACACATAGTATCATAGTATTTCTCCACATAATTGCTAAATGATTCATGATCTAATTATTCAAAAACATTCCTCTTTTATCTAGGTGTTCAGTGGATCTATAAATTTTTTTCTTGAGGCTTATCATACTAATGGTAATGGAACTTCTTTGAATTCCAATGGCTGAGATCAGAAACTAGGAAGAGATTACTAGCATCCTCTAAATACTGAAGTGTTCTGAATTACTGCTTTCACTGAGTCACTCAGAGTCATATTCCCCATATTTTCATTAGAATCTATTAGTTATACAAGTCCACCAGAACTTGTGTTTTCTTTTCTCTTTTAGGGAATAGTCATTTTAACTGGTAGCCAATTTTATTTATTTATTTATTTATTTATTTATTTATTTATTTATTTATTTATTTATTTATTTATTTATTGGCATAAGTCCACCAGAATTTGTGTTTTCTTTTCTCTTGTAGGGAATAGTCATTTTAACTGGTAGCCATTTTATTTTATTTTATTTATTTTATTTATTTACTTATTTATTGCCAGTCCTGGGCCTTGGACTCAGGGCCTGAGCACTGTCCTTGGCTTCTTTTTGCTCAAGGCTAGCACTCTGCCAACTTGAGCCACAGTGCCACTTCTGGCCTTTTCTATATATGTGGTGCTGAGGAATTGAACCTAGGGCTTCATGTATACGAGGCAAGCACTCTTGCCACTAGGCCATATCCCCAGCCCCCGCATTTGCATTTCTTGATAAATAATGATACTGTACGTTTTTTCCATACTCAAATTCTTAATTAAAAATTTTAATGTTGCCATGTTCAACTACACAGATTTAATTTATTTTTTCTTATTTCTACTGACATTAAGCATTCTTCTGTAATTTTTTAGTACCTTTTGGGATTTTTCTTTTGTCAAAAATGTCAATTACTTGTTTATGACTCTTGCAAACTTATGCAAATCCTCAGAGATAGGAATTGAAATGACTACAATCTGAGGAAATAAATTGTATCTTTCTTGACTGATGGCCAGCAACTACTGTGGTTGGACAAATGCTGATGTCTTGCATAATCTTGTGCAAGGCACCAAGGTGGCTTTTTTCCTCTTCATTTGAAATGATGGAATTGAAACACAGTGTTTGTATGGCACCTTTAATGAAAACCTTGATTAGAAAAGAATTAAATACTCCCAGTTTAAAATTAAAAATGTTATTGTAATATGAAGTTTCTCAACATTCTGAGTATTTTATTAAAACATAACAAACTATAATTACTAAATTGAAATTATTTACATTAATTATAAAATTGCATTAATCACATAAATATGTAGTAGCTCTTGCAAAAGTTCCCTAATTGCATCAAGAATTCCAAAAATAAAAGCTACAAATTAAGACTAAAATAAAAATGAAGAGATAGAATATTCTGAGAGTTCATTTTCTAAAATGAGCTAATATGTTTACAGCATTTAACCCACACAATGTTTTGTTAAGGTTTAATATTATTACTAAATAAGTGACAATATTTCTTGAAAATCTCTATACAAAATATGCTACATTATATACCACAAATAGAGATTGGTTTCTCCATATGTGTGGAGTAAGCTTTTTGTTCCCTTTTAAACTAGTTCCTATTTAAAATAATGGGCTGAGGGCTGGGAATATGGCCTAGTGGCAAGAGTGCTTGTCTCGTAAAATAATACTTACTACGAAGACTAGAATGCCACATATCATATGCTCAAGAACAGAAATCCTTTGAGCTAGCAGTGGAAAAAGAATTTTTTATCAGGGCCAAGAATATGGCCTAGTGCTAGAGTGTTTGCCTCATATACATGAAGTCCTAGGTTTGATTTCTCAGTACCACAAACATAAAAAAAGCCAAAAGTGGTGCTGTGGCTCAAGAGATAGAGTGCTAGCCTTGAGCAAAAGAAAGCCAGAGACAGTGCTCAGGTCCTGAGTTCAAGCCCCAGGACTGGCAAAAAAATTCTTTATCACATTGGAAAGCCTGTAATCACACCTGCATCATTACTGTAAGAAAAGCACATCGGTAATTAGTCAATAATATGTAACATTACTAATTGATAAACATATTTGTGAAATACAGTTGTCTTACTTCATTTTATCCTGCTGTAGGGAGTACCTTGGCCTGAAACATTTATCAAGAAATAAAATCTGTTTCTTTGAGTCTTGCTTTGTAAAGTTGAAAAGCATGACCCTCGCATTCAACAAGCGCATCCATGCAATGTCATGACATGTTGTGAGAAGAAGGTGAGAGAGGCAGAGCATAAAGCAAGTCCAGTCCCATGAGAACTATCCCACTCCTATGACAGTGGCCTTAATCCACATAGGGCAAAGCTCTCAGACTGAATTACCTCTTAAATCTCCTATGTTTTTGTACTGTTAAAATGGCAATTAAAGTTCAACATGAATTTGGAGAAAACATTCACACTACAGCAAAATTCTTTTGATCTGTGTAATATAGTCAATCCAGTGAAAATATACTAGGTATGTGGTATGTGTGTGTCTGTGTGTTTGTGTGTGTGTGTGTGTCCTCATGTTTCTTAAAAGTTATTCAGATTGTGAAACAACTATCTGATGAGAAGTCTATTTTGAGGATGTGGAGTTATTTTATTTTTTCCCCTCTGCGTGTGTGTGTGTGCGTGCGTGTACGCACGTGCACACATGTGCGTGCACGCATGGGGGTGAGAGAGAGAGAGAGAGAGAGAGAGAGAGAGAGAGAGAGAGAGAGAGAGAGAGAGAGAGAGAAAACCCTGTATACCAGAGCTTCCCTTCATGGTCTCATCATGGTAAAAACATCGAGGGACTGGGAATGTGGGTTAGCAGTAGAGTGCTTGCCTAGCATGCATGAAGCCCTGGGTTCAATTCCTTAGTACCACATAAGCAGAAAAAGCCAGACATGGCCCTGTAGCTCAATTGGTAGAGTGCTAGCCTTGAGCAAAAGGAGGGACAGTGCTCGGTCCCTGAATTCAAGGCCCCTGGACTGGCAACAAAACAAAACAAAACAAAAAACAACCAAAAACATCAACAACAAAAAGCCAACATGGAAGCAGTTCTCTGTGAACTTGTTCCTTCATACTCAGCAAGCATTCACTAAGCATCTCCTTTTGGTTACTGGCTCACAAGTACAATCAGTCTCTGCACTTCGGTGTAACATCAGCAATGAGATGACAGATTTACTTGATTTAACAGGAGTTTTGTACCAGGTGCTAGTTATGAAAGCTCAATAGGGATAGAGATATTATTTTATGAGCTATCCATATGTGTTTTATGTAAATAATTCTTCTCATCAGTCACTCTGAATCCACTCCTGGATTTTAGCACTTTTGCTGACTCTCTAGGGAGTGTTTCAGGCACAGACTAAAACCATGTGCATGGGGCTCAAACGTCACTCCGCTGTCAGCTTAATGTGACTCGATGCTGCTATTAACTCGGGGTCTGTTTTCTGAGTATCTTGATTTATATATGATATTTTCCTTTTTCATATTTTGGTTGGTGAAATCTGTGAATACATTTTCTAAACACAGTTCAAAATACATAGGGTACCAGAACAAACGAGTAATCTATAGTAAAACTGCAAATAATGAAGAATTAAAATAATGACATATCCCTTCGTTAAAGGCTGCATATTAAGCTTTTGGATTGGGTTTACTATGTAGTAATGTATTCAGTGACGATTCATGGTATTTGCTGCTACTAGAACATGGTACAACACATATTAGCAGAGTACGGTAATACCTCTGTGTTTCTTGTCTGCATTTGTGTTATCAGGGAGATTTGGGGCAAAGATTTTAGTTTCTTCGCAAATTCTAGGATACTACAGGATAGCTGGAATTCCCAATTCTTTTTTTTTTTGTTGTTGTTGTTGTTTTGCTTTTGTCCTGTTTAAGGTGTTTGTTTTCTTATTTATTGTCAAAGTGAAGTACAGAGAGGTTACAGTTTCATACGTTAGGCCTTGGGTACATTTCTTGTACTGTTTGTTACCTCATCTCTCATTCCCCCCCTCCTCTTCCCCTTTTCCCTCTCTCCCCCATGAGTTGCTCAGTTGGTTTACACCAAATGGTTTTGCAAGTATTGCTTTTGTAGTCGTTTGTCTTTTTATCCTTTGTCTCTTGATTTTGATATTCCCTTTCACTTCCCTAGTTCTAATACCAGTATATACAGTTTCCAATGTACTCAGAGAGATAGAGTGATAGTGTGGGTACAACCACAGGAAGGGGATACATGAGGATCATAAACAATAGCAGCTATGGTTTCACATGGCATCTTGTTGCATGTCCCAGGCCAGATTCTGACCCAGGTTGGCTGTAGGGCAAAAGCCATTCCAAATACTGTTCCCATGAATGAGACTTGCCAGTCATCTGACAAAGTTTTGAGCTATGTTTAATAAGGTTTTTAGAGTGATACAATGGACTTTTGTATTCTCTTTTTATTTCCCCTATGTAATAATTGTTAACTTTTAGGATTAGATGCTAGCTCATTTACAAAATGTTTAAGAAATACTCTATATTTAAATTAAAATTACTGAAATGCACCCATAATAGAAATATAGATAGATATCTTCATTAGTTTCTTAAATATGCAAATCTCACAGTGGTATTGCTTCAAACTTTCTATGATATTTTGCAGTGGAGCATAAAGTATAATTTTCTTTAGCTACTTAAAATATAGCCTCAAAATTAGTATATATGTATATACATGTGTATATATACACAAATGCAACCCTGTGTGCAAGAGTAATTGAAATGAAAATATTGCGTCTCTATAAAATCACTGTAAACGTAACTCAGAAAAATAACTTCCCAGAATATGACTATGTCAGCAACTTGTGCAACCCACAAAGGGCAGAGGGACAAGGAATTCTGTGAATGCTATTTGTTTGCAGCACATTATGATGACTGATTTCATTAGAAGGTTTATGGTTTACCTTTCAACTTATATCAATTGGATGAATGCCTACATTTTTTTTTTTTTTTGGCCAGTCCTGGGCCTTGGACTCAGGGCCTGAGCACTGTCCCTGGCTTCTTCCCGCTCAAGGCTAGCCACTCTGTCACTTGAGCCACAGCGCCGCTTCTGGCCGTTTTCTGTATATGTGGTGCTGGGGAATCGAACCTAGGGCCTCATGTATCCGAGGCAGGCACTCTTGCCACTAGGCTATATCCCCAGCCCCGAATGCCTACATTTTAAAAGAAAGAAATCACTAATCAAATCATAGAACTCATTTTGTATGACAGTTCTTAATCTTCAAGTCAAATACTTTATATACTTAATACATTAATAACCCTTCATATATATGTATATGTATTAATAGAAGATAACAGTCCTGTTGAGTTACACTAGGAAACCAATCTGTAGACAAATAGGCCATTTGTGTTATTTATGAATTAATTCCTATTTATTCTACATATTTTGGATATGATATATTAAGTGACATAATGTAAACTTTTCAAATTGGGAATATAGAATTATTTTGGTTTGTATTTAATATACAGAATATTAATACATATGTAAAAGATGAATTTATCTCAAGTAGAGTGGTAATTTTAATCAGTATACTTGTTAACATTTAGATGTAATTGCTGATTTATTCTAATGATCTAACATTCTATAATCTCAAATGGAAGGGTGAAATTGGACAGCTTACTTAGGGGAATTTCCTGAATATGTGCTTATTTTTTAAAATTCCAGAAAGTATGCTTTAAGCATAATTAGCATGTAAGATGTTCAAATCAAGATGAAGTCGATTGTTATTTTTAATGTACATTTTTCCTATTTAAAATACTGATGTTTTTTATTTGATTTTTCCAAGATAAAAGGATCTAAGACAACTCATAAAAGGGGATACATAATTAGTAAGTAAGCGTAAGTTAAATAAAAAGAATGTGGTAACTATTTTTCCAAAATAATAACCAATGCTATTTTATATGTATTTTGCTTTTTAAATAATAGACTCCCTAGCAATCACTTAAACAATAAAGTATATTCTTAATTTTTCTGTGAAAAAAAAACACTGTTATTTTTCCCTGGCCTTTCTGCTTATTGTCATTTAAATTGGTGATTTAAAAATGAGTAAGAAACTATTAATTTGGTTTTGATATGGTGTGAAGGATACTTAGATCTTTCCATATCACTTAACACAAAGTCTTTGCTGAGACAACATCTAGGCAGCAAGATGAGGTGTGATTTCAATATTTTACTGTCTTTTCAAGCATATCAGGCACAGCTATGGTGATGTCCTTATACAGAGATAGTCCTCCCACACAATCCACCATCTGGCATAAAAGGTCATAATACACAAATAATGGCTCTGGAACTACAAATATGGTCTTTAGATTTGGGCTACCTGTGTAGAAGGTAGAGAGACAAACCCTAAGGGAGCTCACCCATGCTAATGACACTAGGAATCTTGATAGAAGGAAGGTACAAGGAGCCCAGAGGTACTTGAAATTTGTGACATCACAGCTAATAAGATCATATTTGTTAGTCCACTGTCTCCTTTTCCCTCTCCCTCTCTTTTTCCATCTCCCTTTTCCACTTCCTCCAACCTCTCCCTCCTCACCTCAACTAATCTCTTCTACTTCTATCATTTTAGTAATATTCTACTTTATCTTTTATTAAATCTGTTTTGATTATCTTTATACAGTTTCCATTTAAACTCAACTGCAATTAACACAGGAGTTTCGCCACTTTAAAAATTGTTGTTCATTTTCTCCCCTCTTGTTCTTTGGTGCCCAATCATTTGGTTCAGTTTCTGATATTTAAGCTAAATTGGTGCTTGCCCCAATGAATGTCTTTTATCTCTAGCAAGAACCATAAGCCTATTTGCTGAGAAAGGCAAATCTGTTGCCATTTTACAAAATGTGGATGCCTGAAAGGACCACTGGCGTTCTCCAGTTCTCTTGTGTTGAGCTTTTGACATTGGCTTCCAGCAGCTTAGCATATTGATCTTACAATTTATGGCTTTCAAAGCCATTTACAGCTCTGATCTTTCCTATAGTTCCAATTTGCTTATGTCAGTTGGGAACAATGAAATTGTTCCACGACTGTATGTTTCCTCTTTAGCTCTGATTTTTAAAAAAAAATAGTAGTTCAGATCACTTAAATTAGGATTGAAAGCTTGCATTGACTTTTTGCATTTTAATGTCTAATATTCTTCAAGTTCTTGTCATATATTTGGAACCTATTGCATGTGTTTACAAGGAAAACTTGGATAGATAGGTCCTTTATACAAACTTTGCAAATTTCCTTAGTGTTATTTCAATTACTATAACTGATTCAGATAATGTGGTAAACTATGCCAACAAAAAATGACAACAATATCACAAGAAATGTATTCACTGATATTATATAATTGTACACCCTTTTGCACACCTTGTAAATAAACTTTAATTTAAGAAAATGACAACGAGTAAGTGAGCAATGAAGAGAAAGACGATTTAGAATATCATCCTTTCCTTTGAAAACTACTTGGGCCTAGAGCCCAAGAATCTATAAACTGAATTCTGATTTCTTTCTTTTTCTTTTTTTAAAAAAATGAAGTATTCTATCTTTCTTTTTCATTCTTAAAGTTATCTTCAAGAAATTGTACAAAAGAGTTGCCGTTTAGCAAAGCAGTTCATGAATAAAATATATCTTGATTGATATCACCCTTTTCAACATTCTCACCCACCCCTCCCCTGCTCATCCCTTCCCTTAACTCTTGTAGAATGTACATTGGATTCTCAACTGCATTCTCTTCCTCTCCTCCCCTTCATTTGTTTAACTTTCCCCCTGTGCCTCATCTCATCCTTTCAGGTGCTTGCTTTCTGGTGTTGTATTTTGTTGAACTTTGATTTTGCTTTTCTAAAGAATTACGCATTTTATTTCCTCCTTGACTGTACTGTATTTCAGTCTGCCTTCTTGGGTCAACATTTGTGAAATGTAAACATTGGGTCCTCTTCCCACTCCCCTGGCTGGCTGCTTTCCCTTTGAATTTTCAATCAGGTCTCCTAACTATAACTTTCCATTTTGGGAGGAATTTGATGCCTGCAATTTCTGAGTTGTGCTAACATTCTGTGGCATTAATCCCTTTATAGTGAATCTTCTTAATCCCATTATTTGTATGTGCAGATTTGTACTCCGCTAAATCAACCCCTGCTTATCTGCTGGCTTTTCAGTGTCCAGAGCCTCGGTATTTTTAGTCATTAGTTCTCTTCCCATTTTCCTTGACTCTCATAGTTTGAGGCCTTCCATTATTTAATTTGTAGTAACTTTTGTAGGTCTTCCTGGTGAAGCAAAGTTAAACACATGTTTTCACTTATACCAATAACTTACAGTGAAAAAGGTAGAAGATTCGCGTTTCTCAATGTCTTATAAATAGTATCCAAATACACTCTTCAATTGACAGCTTGACACAACTATAATGCTAGCTATTAGCTATATATGTATAGGTATTAAAAGTTAATACAGTTAAACATTAACTTTTGAGTGAATGAATTCTAAATAGTTCAGACCTGTTCATCCATATTCATTGGCACTTTTTATATACTAGTTTTGGATGTTCAGAAGTTAACAATACAGATGGTTCCCTTTCCTTCAGGTTTTTGGCTGTCTACAAAGGAAAAGTTGAAAATGGTACACATGCAATGTTGAAGACTATGGAAAGAGTAAGACTTACTGTAAAGGGTCTGGAAGTTGATATTGTATATACTTGTATTGGAAATGGGAAAGGGAACACCAAAATCAAGAGAAAAAGGATAAAAAGACAACCAATGCAACAGCAATACTTACAAAACTATATGGTGTAAACCAACAGTAGAATTCATGGAGGAGGGGACAATGGGTAGAGGGCAGGCAGGAGAAAATGAGGGAGGAGGTAACAAGTTGGATAAGAAATATACGCATTGCCTTATGTATGAAACTATATACATCACTTTAAGAATAAAGAAATGAAAAAAAAGAAAAGGACTCAGAAAAAGGCTCAAATAACATGTTAGTTGCTATGCATGCTTTCTTTTATATTTCTATCTTGACAAATATATTTTCTAATGTCTATATACAAAAACTGTATGTCTTGATGTTCACTGAACACAGTAGGGGCAGGTCTTCTGCCAAACAATTTAAGGTTGTCTTTGGTGTGAACAAGCTAAGTACTATTCTTCCCTTAATTGCATTGTAAACAATGACAACCTATCAATATCTTGGTACCTACAGTAGTAGAAGAAACATATTCATGGAAGCAACACATTTCTGGAAATATTTTAAAGGACAATTGTAATTTATGTATCCCAGGATAATTAACTCCATGTGTATTAAAAATTCATATTTGAGGGCTGGGGATATGGCCTAGTGGCAAGAGCACTTGCCTCGTATACATGAGGCCCTGGGTTCAATTCCCCCGCACCACGTATACAGAAAACGGCCAGAAGTGGCGCTGTGGCTCAAGTGGCAGAGTGCTAGCCTTGAGCAAAAAGAAGCCAGGGACAGTGCTCAGGCCCTGAGTCCAAGGCCCAGGACTGGCCAAAAAAAAAAAAAAAAAATCATATTTGATTTAGAGTTTTGTAAGTTGTAATAAATAATATCTAGAATACATAGCTAGTATTTTCATAACTAACATGAATATACACATTACTATAGTAAGAGTACAATGGTGCAAATATTACTTAAGAGTATTTTCTAGTTTATTTCAAAATAACACCAAAAGTATCAACTTTGAAAATTTTAAGTATTGATTAAAATACAAAATGCATTTAAAATACAAAAGTCTTAAATTAACTTATTTTTAAATGAATAAATTCTCTATATTTTTAACTTTCATTTCCCTTTCACAAGAAATGTGTAAGTGTGCCTCTTTCTGTCTGTTTTTCTTTCTGTATTATATAATGTATGTTGAACTTGATCTCAGTGCAAGTGTCAGTGTATGTAATTTATTTTGAGGAAAAAGTCTTGAACTTCTCAATTTTGATGGCTATTTCTTCACACTAATATCTTGGCAAGTTTTATAAAAAAAATGAGAGACCATAGGCATGGTCAAACCTTTCTTAGTTGGAGTTTCTATAAAAAGGTACTTTAGATTCTATACATTATTTTTAATTAATTTATTTATTTATTGTCAAAGTGGTATACAGAGGGGTTACAGTTTTATGCGTAAGGCAGAGTACATTTCTTATAAAACTTATTACCACCTCCCTCAATTTTCTCCCACTCTTCCTCCCTCCCCAAATCCCCCCACCCCGAGTTGTACAGTTGATTTACAGCATATTGTCTTGTAAGTATTGCTGTTGCATTGGTTCACCTTTTACCCTTTGTCTTTCCATTTTGATGTTCCCCTTTCCTTCCCAAGTTCAGATAACTGTATATACAATATCCAAGGTACCAAATCAGTTACAGTGACATCAGCGGTAATGAGATCCCTTAGAAGGCAAAAAGTAAAACAAGCACATTTTACTTTGAAAATGACTCTGAAGTACTTGAAAATATTTGTTAAAAGGCATTCTGCATCAGATATTAATTTATTTTGGAAAATGGGTATTTCTCCTTCTATGTTATAGGATTTAGTCGATATCTCCATAAAGAAAATAGGTGCAAAGCCTTTATAAAATCATGGAAAAGAATCTCCGTAAAGAAGACAGATGTAAAGCCTCTATAAGATTATAGAAAACACCTCCACAGATGTTGGTTCCAAGAGGACAAAACACACCGTTTTACCCGTCCTGACATATTAGGATATCTTTAAATCCTTTCTGAATCCAGAAGTAGAAATTAAGGATTAGATGATAATAACTACTTAAATGGAAATAGATCCATAACAGGCCCATCACTGTGTCCTTTCCCCTACACGACTGCCCCTTCTTTCCTATCTCCATGGCAGCACTGCCTTCTCAGTTCTGATGATAGCCACTCCAGCTCTTACTGAGGCCTTCCTCTCTTGCATTTTTTAGGATTTGCTCCTCATGAGCATTAATGACTTCTCATTTATCTTCACAGCCTTTCTCCTGTTCATCTGTTTTTCTTCTCCTCATATATTACACAATCAAATTTCCCTATGGAAACAAAAACAATGACCAAAACAATGACAACAAATTTTCTCTAGATGCCTCTTTCCAGTTTGATACATACCTGCTCAAACCTGCTGTTTTCTTTGTCATACTTTCAGAGGTAATATTATACCATTGTGTGTCCAAATCTTCATCTCAGATTTATTCACTCACCCAATAAAATCAGTCTTGTTTCACTAGTTGGCTGACCTTGCTTTCATCTTAGAAGTACTCTTTTGTACATCTGAATTCTTACCCTACTGGATGTCTCTGTAGCATTTTTTAGAAGGGTTTTCTTTCTCTGTTATTTGGTGGCTTTTACGCTAAATGTTACTGATTTTCTCCCTTTCATTTGAATGAACTAGATTATTGAACCTCTGCTGAATTCTTTATTATCATCTTCTTTTAGGTGCAGGTATTTCAAGAATTCTTCATCAGTATTATTTTTAGTTTCCTATTTCTCTTTCCAGGCAATCGCAGATGCAGACTGTTTTACCTATCACTTCTATTCAGATAACTCACAGATGTACCTACCTAGCTTTGACCTTTATAAAACTGAAGGATCGAGATTCACATGCCAATTGCCTGAGCTCTGCCTCCTTCTTGTCATTCTGATAGCTCAAGTTTAACAAACTCTAAATCACAATGTTCATTCTCTTGTGTCCCTTTCAGCAAATTTTGGTTCTAAAAAGCAATGAACCATGGAACACCTAGTATAAAATACCCTATTCTGGAAGCCTCAGATAGTCAGTAAAACGTGGCTTATTCATGTTTTCTACAAGTTCAATACTTAATACATGAAAAATTTTACTATTCAAAAATCCTGACAACATGGTGGTTAAAAACCTAACTTTACAAGTTATGCCCCTGAATTTGAATCTCAGAAATAGTGAAAACTTTATGAACTTTCTAAAGTCACTAGAACTGGCCAAGCTTTAATTTGCAATTTTAGCATGAAAAACATAGCAGAGGTTATGAGTAATAAAGGTGATAAGTAAGAATTATACATAGTTGGTCAAAAGCAAAAGAGCCCTGATTTCAAAACATAGGACAAAAGTTCTAGGAAATATTACTGTCATTAAAGTAGAATTTGTGGCACAAAATGTAGAACCCAAAATGGTGCTTTGGGTTGGAGATATGGCAACAACTTTTACAGAGTACTACTGGCCTTTAAAAGGGCTTTCCAAAGGCCATCCTTTTTCCTCTCACGATATAATGGCAAGAGAATCTGTAAAATGTGCTTTTGCATGAAGCACTGCCAATTCAAGAATGGAATAAACAGATTTCAGATTAGTCAACATTAGTCAACATTTTCTTATCACACTTCACAGTATCAGCTGGTATCAGATGTGTAGCTCCAAAAATATTTAATCTCTCTTCTTATTACCACCAGGACAAAACAGTATAGAGATGAATTAATATATGTAAAATATGATGGGATTCTGATTTTAAGACTACCTATACTCATAGTTGTAGTTAACAAATGTAATCTGTGAACTGAAAACTTTACACAATATATGAAAGGGGAAATGACATGCCAACATGAAAAAGTCAATTTAGCGTTGAAATATAAAACAAAAGTAGTTTTGCCTGCGTATTTCTAAGAATTGCCGACTTTATTATAAAGCATCTATAAAATGTCACAAACACTAATTGAATGAGAAGATAGAACTGCAGATATATTTTCCTCAAATTAATCTAAAATTATGAATGTTATAAATTATCACAGATAATTAAGTCTGATATCAAATATGGCAAGTAATTGAATATTACTAATTTATGAATGTTAATAGTCACCTTCACAGATCTTTTAAAAAACA
The DNA here is from genome assembly GCF_023159225.1 of Perognathus longimembris pacificus. Lineage (NCBI taxonomy): Eukaryota > Metazoa > Chordata > Mammalia > Rodentia > Heteromyidae > Perognathus > Perognathus longimembris. The sequence continues at coordinate 129,334,287 of NC_063162.1, read as the reverse complement.
CCTATCGTAAAACTAAACATACACATTTTGAGAACAATATTAAACCAAATTCTAAATAAATCATAAAGTAGACTCAACCATTATTCATTATTATGTTTTCTTTTTTCTTTATTCTGCCTGCAATTTTTCTCATAGATACCTATCTATCTATCTATCTATCTATCTATCTATCTATCTATCTATCTTATTTTATTAAAAGTCCTCCATCATATCATTTTACCAAAAGATATGTGTCCTTAAAAGTACTATTCAGTGCTGGAGCCAATGGCTCATACCTCATACCTAGCTACTCTAGAAGCTGAAATTTGAGGATTGTGGTTCAAAGCTGGCCTAGGCAAGAGAGTCTGTGAATCTCTTATCTCCAATAAACCACCCAAATGCCACAAGTAAAGGTATAGCTCAAATGGTAACAGGCTAGCCTTGAGCAAAAAAGCTTAAGGCTAGGGTCTAACTGCGAGTTTAAGCCCTAGTGGTGGCACACACACACACACACACACACACACACACACACACACACACACACACCTACTCAACAATAGATTGACAAACACCTTATATCCTAAAGGTCTGGCAATATATGTCTAAATTGCCAAATAAAGGCACTGCATTAATAAATACCTTCTAGTCTCTATTATGAAGTTTTTGCTATATTGAAATCATCTGAAATAAGGTCTCAGTATTAAAAATATGTGTAATTTGGAGAAGGAATAACACTACAGTATACATGTAGACCTAATCTTAGCCAATATTAGGTTCACTCATCTATTCACAAAGTGAGAGCTGATTCCTATGCCAAAAAACGACCTACTGTGAAAATTCATGATAATTTCAAAGACTAAAACTTTTTTTTAATCACTTTCTTTGATACTCAAAAATAGAAATTCATGTTTGGGCAGGAATCATCAGCTTCATTGCTCAATTACTGATAACATAGTGGATTGTCTTTACTTCTGAATTTGAATCTTCTGATTCTTTTTTTTTGTGTGTGTGTTTCTGGGATTTTTTTTATTTTTAAATTTTTTTTCTCAAATTTTTATTATCAAACTGACGTACAGAGAGGTTACAGTATCATACATTGGGCATTGGATACATGAATCTTCTGATTCTTTCTCATTTGATAGAAGTATTTGTGAAAATTCACATAGAAATATATGGAATCCAATCAGAATGAACATGTTAGCATTCTCTACAAAAATATTACATTAATTTTAAAAATAATTCTTGAAATTTAACTACTGAAAAAAAACCAGTTGAAAATAATATGCATTTTGGGAAATTAGGTTCATTTACAAATTTTTTATTGTCAAGTGATTTACAGAGTGGTTACAGTGACATATGTAAGGTAGTGAGTACATTTCTTGTCAAATGTGTTACCGCCTCCCTCACTTTTCTCCAATGTTCCCTCTTCCCCAGTCCCCCCTGAGTTGTACAATTAGTTTACAACATATTTTCTTGTAATTATTCCTGTTGCATTGGTTCACCTTTTACCCTGTCTCACCGTTTTATGTTCCTCTTCCCTTTCCTATTTCAGACAAACATATATACAATACTGAGGGTACTAAAATCAAATACACTGACAACAGAGGCTAAACAATACAGAAGATAAACAAAAGAAAAAAATAATTTCATATAGTACATTAAAAAACAACTATAAACCTCTTGTTTCCAAATCTTGGAGGTCATTTTGCTTAGCATCGTCTTATGTTCATCATCTTATGTTCACAGCTACTGAGCTATTGTGATCATATGCTAGGACCATCCTAGACATATGCCAATTATTACTGATGAGGGAAACCATAGAGTCTATGTTTCTTTGCATCTGGCTTACTTCACTTAGTATGATTGTTTCCAAGTCTTTCCATTTCCTTATGAATAAGAATCAACATTTCTTTCTAGGCAAATACATTTTTCCTAGTTCCTTTTCAATTCATAGGTGTGTATGTACTGCTTTCTATTCAGTTTACAAACTCATTTAAATTATAAAGTATTTAAAAATCAAATTCTACTAAAATGTTTTATTATGTGAATTAATAGGAAGTCAGAAAATTGCAATTTTCTTCATTTATCCACTATGCATACCATCATACATATACACAGATGCATAAGATGAGTATTAATAAATTATGTTTCTTGGTGAAATTTGTATAGAGATAAAATCATCTCCTAGATCTATAATTAAAAGAGGACTATTACTATTTTTTTGCCAGTCCTGGGGCTTGAACTCAGGGCCTGAGCACTATCTGTGGCTTCTTTTTGCTCAAGGCTAGCACCCTACCACTTGAGCCACAGCATCGCTTCTGACTTTTTCTATGTATGTGGTGCTGAGGAATTGAACCAAGGGCTTCAAGTATGCGAGGGAAGCAATCTACCACTAGGCCATATTTCCAGCTCTAGTATTATTACTTTTTAAACACTAAGAGCATGGTCTATTTATGAATCTTTAGCATATATTTGTATTTTTCTGAATAAACAAACATAGCTCTGTATTAAAAGGTTGCACTTTAAGTGTCTTAGAGAATTCATAAGGTTTGGTTTTTCTTTGTTTCTAATTGATGGTACTGCACGCAGGAAGACTCCCAACACCTCTGCAACAAGACAACCTTGAATTTTAAGTTGATATTGCCTGTAGTCAAGTGTGAGTCATGAATTTCAATACATTTGTTTCAATTGTTCCCTACAGCAGAGAAGCAGAAAATACTTATTTCCCAGGTTAGCATCAAATTCAAATGAATTTATCATAATGTTAACCAAGAAAAGCACTCTAAGGTGCTATCTTTCCTACTAAATCACATAATGGAGAAGAAAATATTAATGGTTTAATACATTATTAACTAGGTATGGATCAAATCTTTTATTATATTTGTCTATAATTACAAAATCTTTGTGCTTGTTTTTCTGGCTTGTACAAGTAAGAGACAAAAGATCCTGTCTCTGCATTCTGAAAGAAAACATTATAGCCAGAGGCTTATACAAGAAACTCTTGTAAAGTCAGGGATATGAATTGTTTGCAGATCTTTTATAAAACTCATTTTTTTCTTCTAACTATAATTACATTATTCAAAAATATTTATGCAAATCTTAATTGGTGTGATAGAGATTTAAATTTTTTAAAAATTATTTCTCATACTATTCCAGCAAAAGCAGTAATTTTGCATGATTCAATATTTAAGTTGATAAATTTCTTTTCACATGTTCTATAGGCACCTGGCATAAAGGAAACATGACAATAGTGACACTTGGTTTCTGCGAGATCTTAACACAGTGGCAGTGCTATTCATTGACATGTATTTTTAGCAAAAAGTGGTAGAATTTAGTATTGATAACAGTGGCATAGTTAGTATGACTAAGTGATAATTTATGGGCAATGTAAGAACAGTTTAATGTATGACATAAGTGAAAATTTATGGGTGATGAAGGAAAATTTAAAAGTGTAACATACCATATGAGAATACCATATATTTTTATGTCTATAGTACATAATACTAGTGAAAATGTTTTAGGAAGTATTTCTGACTTGGGCTAGATTTTGAAACACCTTAAAAGCTAGCATAAAAATTAGATGGACATGAAATTGATTTATAAAATTTATTTCTTCTATAAGTTCTAAATTATTGTTAATATATAATTCATGGTGAGACAGTGAGTAGAATACTAGCATTATTGTCATTAGTATTATATTTTTGATTTTCATATAAAATGGAACAGTATGCTTTGTGAACTTTTTAAGGTGTTAGTAATGAAAAATAAATTGAGATGTTTGTGAGCTGAATTTAGTAATAGAACACATCTCTTACCAGCTTTGACACTACTTCTGGTGTCATCTAATAATTCAAACACTACGTTCAGATAGGGAATATGCTACAAAATGTGGCTGAATTATTCAGCTAGTTTTATGTTACTCTATCTCAATTTCAGATAACTGCAGTCTTATTTGTTGAGCATATCTGACTACAGATCATTTACCCAGATGAACTGGCTTTAAAAATAGGAAGTTCTGAGGAATTCTCTCTACTTATACTTTATGGCTAGTTGTTCTTTATTATGTAAATTTTCTGAACCTCCATAGCAAAAAAAGGAAGAGAAAAAGAATAGCTATAGCTGGGTAAAGGTATCACAAACTCCTAGCTACAGCAATAGCAATATTGCTATAGCGATATAACAGTATATCGCTATAGCAATACCAATCACAAACTCCTAGCTATAACAATCCTAGCTATTCATGAGCCTAAACTTTGGGGGATCATTTTAAAGTGCTAGCCTGGACAGAAACCTGCATAGGACTCTATGTCCCATTAACCAACCACAAGGTGGGCTAGAGTTGTAACTCAAGTGGTAGAGGATCAGCCATGAGCAAATAAGGCAAGCACGAAGTTCAAGCTCCAGAACTAGCAAAATTAAATTTTACAAGGAATAGAGAATGGTGGATTTCCCCTTATATTTCTACAATAAATTCTATAAATACATTCAGATTTTTTTGCTTTCATCAAATGAGTGAATTGTTTTTACAGAACAGTTTAGATTCACAGCAAAATTCAACAGAAAGTTCAAGGATTCCCTATTTACCTTCAGTCTCCAAGCACCACCACTCACTTCTACAGTGGTACCTCTGTTACCACTGATGAACTTATGTTATCCACTAAAGTACACAGATTATATTATGGTTCAGTTGATATTGATTCCCTGTTTCTTAAACTTAAAGCATAGTGCTCAGAATGCCCTTTAAACTTACTGATACACACACAGTTAGCATGTAGTAATTTGTCAGCAAACAGCAAGGTAGGTGTATATAGTAAGAACAATCTAATCCAATAGCAGCTCTTGCATCCCTACCTCTCATCCATCTCTACCTTCACATTGGTACATTCATTGATGTTCGGGGGTCTGAGGTGATGGCTGCCTATCTTACCACTTCAGCCATAAAAGGAGGCCAGGCCTGCAGATTCTCCCTCGGAAAGTTTAAAAGCATTTAAAAACTTACGATTGTCACTCTGATATACAAACACTGTGGCTAAGCCTTTGGTTCAGAGCTTTCTTTCTTTCCTTTGCTTTTTATTGGTTGTAATTTACTACTTCTATTTTATTAGGTTGTATTCTCCCCTATTTTAAATCAGTACAAACCTCTTTGAAAAGATATATTATAATGGATATTTTAAAAGTAGGAGTAGAAATAAAATTAGAAAGTCTATGTAGAAAAGCAATATTTCATAATGACATATACTCTCCTATTCCTCCATTGAGCATAACAGGAATTTGATGGAATTTAAGAGTAGGTCAAGTACATGCATTAATTTACTTCAAGGGATATGTTGTGTGTGCGTGCACACTTGTGCGCGTGCGCGCGTGTGTGTGTGTCTGTCTGTCTGTCTGCCAACTTTATATTACCAGCCTTGCTTATTTGTTTAAATAACTATTTAATTAACTGACATTTATTTTAAAGGGATCTTCTAAGACAACATTATTAGAGATTCAGGAAGTATAATAATGACCAAAGACAATAAATATGTTTCCAGTAGTTTATATGCTAGTAACAACTAAAAATCACTCAGGTTTTCTCTTCCACACTTTAAGTTTATGTGCTTTAAGCTGTCTATACAGAAGAAAGAAATGGAAGAATTGAAAGATTAAGAGATATGACTGTGCTCCATCAGCTAGGAAATGTTGGGACTGAGTTCAATTTTCTTTAGGTCCTAATTCTTAAATTCCTACATTTCTATGAGACCTCATAGAAACTTGAAAGACAAATACTTGTAAAGTAATTCCTTGTTAAATGTAGGTACATTCTTCCCTAAAAAATTAATGGAATTTTTTAAGGTTAGCATTCAGTCTTTCCATCCATAACCATTATTCTGGAAATAGGGGTACAACATATTTTGTCTTGCTTACAATTGTGCTATCTGAGAATGATGATTAAATATAAGGAATTATAGAAGAGCAAAAATATATCTTTCCATGCCTTATAATCACGGGTCCATTGTGTTTTGCCATTTTACACTGGAATCATTTGCTTAAGCTTTGTGAATTTGATCTTTTAAAATAGAGCTACCAATGGTTTTGTCCCACACAAATAAGAATTGCATGAGGATCTGATATGGCAAATGAAATACAAGTGCCTTGACATTTTCAAAACATATTCAAGTATTATACTACAAATAACTTAAAACATATAAGGCATCTAGCCTGTTAAACGTAAAGCAGCTGTCATGATCATTGTAAGCATTCATATTTAAGGGAAGTCAAAGTGAAATGATAAAAAGAAGAACTAGATGAATAGCACTCACTCAACAAATTTTAATTAACATTTTTCTTAATATGTATACACTAGAGTATATCGCTGTGTATCTATGCATAACTCGAATAAATGAAGTTTGGAAATTATAATAATCAACTCATTTCTCAAGGGGTAATATTTATAAAAGATTAGTGTTTTTATTTCCCCTCTCCTTTTGCCATTCTAACCATAAGACTTCTATAAACAGAGTATATAAAAAGGCTTAGGATTTCTTGCAGCAATAATTCACAGAAAGTAAATGTTGAATGCTCAGTTCTGGTATCTAAAGCCAGGTCTTTAGTGATTAAAACTAAAAGCATTGAAGTTAGCAAATGATGAAAGTCATGCTTTGCACAAACTAGAACAGGAATGTACAGATGAACAAATGACCTTACACTCTGTCCTTCCTTTCCTCAGAAAAACTTAATAAAGGTAACAGGTTCTGAGGTTAGAAGATGTTAGCTGGACAAGAGAATCGCAAAGTGCATAATATGTTCCTGCTTCTACTTCTGTAACACTTCTCAAAGAAGCCCCCTCAAATGACTGTATGTGCACATGACATCACACTTTCCATGAACTTGACGGAGCAGTAATTGCACAACAGGAGACCTGAGCTAACATGTAGTACCTAAACCCATAGGTGTGGCTGGGAATCTACCAGAGGTGGATACCACTGGAAAGGGTCAGAGTTGTTGGCTTTTTGTTAAGGATGCATTCTTCCTAAGCTGAGGCTGAAAAGGAGCATCGCACCAAAAGGGGGCCACAGGGAATTGACAGTTTAGATTACTAGAAGGTCACAACACTCAGTATAGGACTGTAGATTTCCATCATCATGAATGACACAAAGACAAAATAGAAACTCACTGGATAAAGAACGAGACTTCATGGCCCAAGCAGCTAAACGTTTCCCCCAGATCTTCTGCATTTCTTCTTTCTTTATCTGGTCACAAGCCTCCTCTCTCTTCCAGTTTAGGGTGGCATATCTAAGATATGGAGTGTTTTATCCATGCCTACATAGTATTACAATGTTCAAATTGGTTTAGGTTATGCAAAAAGAGTATGCAAAAAGCTGCTCTGGTTAGCTATAGGCATAGATTATATGGCCTGAGTTGTTGTTCAAAAGGAATTTGCAGCCCTGATAGAAGAGTAACTGGGGGCAGAGGAAAATATAGCATTGGATGGAGTGAACAGAGGATTTCCTCTTTTCTTGAGATGACACCTGCTTCAAATGTCATTAGATTAAAAATTTGGCTAAATGACCATGAAGGAAAGTCTTTCAGGAAGTATAATATCCCTGAGCCAGGAAATCTGATCTGGAGTCCCCTCTGTATTTGTGCTTTGTGTGGCTGGCTGTCACCAGACACATTGTTAGTTGTGAGTGACCTAGGTCAAATCTTTTAATGAACGATACTCTCATATAGGTTTGTATTACATTCTAGTTATAAACCACCAACACAATGATGAACTCCACACTCATCTCTCACATGCACAGAACACTGTTTTCACCATCTAGGGTTCATGAATCTGATCTTTGTCATGGCTCCCATGCCTGAAGCTGGGCTACAAGTGCTGGATTTCCAATCATTCTTGCCATTGTGGATCCTATGGAATCTTAACATTTCAAGTCATGTTCATGAGGTCAAATTTCTTGGTTACAAACTCTCATCTTCTTTAGGCTTCTTCCTTAAACTCAGAAAAAAAAAGCTCAGCCAACTATATAACCAATAGTGTGTAAGTAGCATACTTCGAGTTTTTCAGTAATATTATTGTAAAAACTTATCTTTACAAGAAGTTGGGACTTGATAAATTAAACTGGCCCTGATCAGAAACGGAGGACAAGTATTTACTACAGAGGAATGTTATGCTAAACGCAGTGTACTTTCCACTATGGCACAAAGACTTTAACTCCAGAAACTTATCTGAATATATTTCTCAGTATGCTATTCACATTTTTTCGAGTTGAAATTGTTGCAGAAGTTTTTATTTTGCAAAGTCTTTCTCTATCATTCATTAGTAGCACTATACCCTTAAAACAATCATTTTTTTCTGATTCAGATTTCTAAATGGGTGGCTAAAACTTGACAATAATACTTATGGGAAGATAATACTTCACATAACAAATGTCTGTTTTTATAAGACAGTTGCCATTGGACAATTGTTCTTAGAGAATTTGTCATTTATTATTTTATCACTCTTCTAAAGATCTAATATTCCTTTTCCTATGTTATGCATCTACCAAATTGCAGGTTGCCCTAACATGTTACAGACCACAATAAAAAGAAAAAAATAAAACAAAAAAAATTCTGCAAAAGTATTTGACAATTCTAGTATTTAATAATTGAGGGCAAAATTCAATATCATGTTCTATTTTGCCATTGAGAATAGAATTCAGTATTCTGAGTAACAGAGTTATTCTTCACACAAATAATGTTGTCTTGTCATCATCAGTCTCCTCCTGACATAGACCTGGAAGACAGTAGAGATGAGGTGAGAGTAAATTAAAGACTTAGATTAGATGGTTTGACTGTGAGTGAAACAGAGAGATAGCATCAGTGAAAAAGCTCAAATTTCTATGCATCCATTACTCCAATGCTACCTAAGTATTAAAAAAAAAGAAAACAACAAACTAGTATTACTTGTCTTCTAGTACTGAATGCATGTGATTCTAAGGTGCCAATAGTTCATGCATGTGCATTTTTTGGAGATTTTTAAAAGATATTTTTAAATAATTACACAATGTGGTAAAATCTCACTCATATTCCAGACAAATTAACTGTTAGTTGCTGTTTGGACATCTGCCACATTGAATTTATCTTTATTTTCAGGATTTTACTTATTAGTATAGATGAGCTATATGAGAGGGTATTTACTGTGACATTTTCATAAATGTCTATAATAGATTTAAATCACCCACTTCACCCTCACTTACCCCAGTCTTTCTTCATAAAAACAATTTCAATACAGTTACAATGACTGAAATGGATTTTAGTACCCTGGATATTGTATATACGTGTTCTGGAACAAAGGGAAAGGGAATACCAAGATCGAAAAACAAAGGATAAAAAGACAAACCAATGCAACAGCAATAGTAACAAAACTATATAGTGTAAACCAACTGTTCAACTCACGGGGGGAGACAGAGAAACGAGGAGGGGGAAGGAGGGAAATGAGGTAGGAAGTAACAGGTTGGATAAAAAATGTACTTGCCTTACATATGAAACTGTAACCCCTCTGTACTTCATTTTGACAATAAAGAAATAAAGGAAAAAAACCAATTTCAACAGGTTTGTTATTTTTAGGTTTGACATCTTTTATGAAAAATTTTATGAAAATTTTAAAATGAAAAATTTATTAAAAAGTTAACAGTGTTTTCACCTCAAAAACAAATGGACAACAAAAATAATAACAAGTTTCTAGATGTTCCTTAAGTGCTAACAAGAAAGAGTAAGTATGTTCTTTCCCAGGTCATTAAAACACTTCCTTATTTACGTGTTTTGTAACAGTTAAGTTCTTCTCTCTTACAGATTTTGATAACAATTCCTTACATGACATTCCTATCAGCCTATTAACTAACTCCAGTATCCTAGGTGTTTATTAATTGTTCTCTTAAAATATCTAATGGCTTTAATATTACACACTCAGCAAATAGTGGATATTTTCTGATTTACATTAGTGATTCTGATTTAAATTAGTGTTTATGAGGAACTACTAAGCTTAAACAATGACTTAAGCATGAGACATTACCAATACTGTAAGTACAATCTACAGACCATTAGTGGGATATATTTTCATTATGGACTTTAAAGACAATGCCACTAAATATGACATACATACTTCAAATACAATGCCAAATGATATGATATGAATGACTATAAAAATGTTCTGACTTACCCTGAAATCCATCCTCCTTTCTTCTATTTTGTCTACGGTTATATTTTGTGTATGTTTATATTTTATATTCTCTGCTTTTTCTAGCCCAGTTATTCTTTCTCATAGAATCTTAAACACTCTAAGCACTGGAAAGGAAGTTCAAGGTCATTTAGCTCCTTCTTCATTTCTATTTAGAATTTTTCTGAAGGCAAAAAAATAAACTACAAAACAAAGTTTTAACTAAAAATCTTTAAGGAAATTGATGAGTTGTGGAGAGGGTACAATATCAGTTTGAGTTGTTATATCTGAAAATGTTAATTATTGCACCTTATATAGAATATAAAATACCTAATTTACATAGAAAAGAGGTGGCACTGGCTCCCTAGGAAAAAGCAGACACCCTTCTATTGTGCATGACAATAGTGTGCAAAATTCACTCTGTAGAAATAAATGTCCTGGATTTACAAACATTGCCAGTTGACAAATATTTAATCCTGTAAATTCATTGGACACTCATATAAACTTCATTTTTTGTTTTGAATCATTGTAACTGATAATGGCAAACGGCTCCATAAAGTTAGAAACTTATTTGGTACTGCACACATCATAGAAAGAATTACAATCTGATTAAGGTTAAAAGAACAATTTCAGATGTCATGTCATTCTATGAGTCTGTAGTCAACACTAAAAAATAAAAGGATGGAATGAAGCATTACCATTCTTTACCATATCACAGATAATTTAAAGTCTCAGGGTAATATTCTCAATCTGTATAATGAAATGGCATGTCAATGTGAGGTTTTAGTGTTAGTAGGATACATTTCAGACTTTTAGCTTTTGTCATGAAACAAAAGACAGGCATTTTGTCCCTTATTTGAGTACTGCTGAAACTAGTTTCATTCAGTTCATTGAGCAGGTTTTGGTTTAGCCTACTTATTTTAGATTTATAATTATTTCAATGACAAAAAAGGTTCACAAGTGGTCCAAATGAGATGGGAGAAATCTGGGCTGAACTATTTCATCCCAGATCCTGGCCAAAGTCTGAGGCTGTTAATTTAGATTTTGACTCTGTCATATTCCACTGGAGCTTTCTGGGGAAATTTCCTATGCATCTGGCAGATAGAAACAGACAAAAAAGGAGCTGGGACTTGAGTTCCCAATCCTCTCCTGAAACAGAGCATTGACTAATGATGATTTCTCTAACAACATCAGCACTGTTAGACTCTCCCATAGCCTCCTGTTGAATTTTGATGGCACTGGAGAACTAAGAATGAACTCATAGGGCATATTTAATACTAAAAAGCTGTGCATCCACTAAAAACATTTAAATTCCCCAAATGAAATTATATGTAGCACTTCACTGTGAACAGAATTTAAATATGCCACTCATGGACAAAATCATGAATTCCATTTGACTTTCAAATACACATCTTTATGAAATTATATTCAGCTAATAACTGAACCTCTTCCATTATGGAGGTATGACAAAGATGAAGTGCTGAGCTTCACAAATGAGAGGATCCAATTCATCTATGTGTTGTGAATTACTCATGCTTGACATTTGAGGGTTTCATACCAATAAAATACATAATGGATCAAAAGTGAGTAAATTTCCAGTTTATTTTCAGATATAAGGATGCAGAGTCAAAGAGCAGTACTGTCAGGATGAGAGGAAGTGATGTGTGTGTGTGTGTGTGTGTGTGTGTGTGTGTGTGTGATAAATTACTTCTCAGATGTTATTACATTTTTAGGGTTCTTTTCTCCTAAGTGAATTGTTGTATAGAAACAAGAGGATTTCATGATCAGCCACATCCCTGCTTGCAGTCAGGATCAATGAAGAATAAGCCTGAAGCTGGGCCTGTATTCCTCAACAGTCTCATTATGACAAGTTTTTAGGAAATCAATCTGTCTTCTATGTATTGTATATTTCTCAGATAGATCACATTGAAATTCAGTCCTTCACATCTTAAACTCCAGTTCCATAGAAAACAGCAACAGTGGAACCAATTTGATGTTAAAATACACATAACTATGTAAATAAAATCTTTGTAGCTAGATAGGCTTGTTGTTGCTATGGATTTTTAAATACTCACAAAAGGATATGATTTTCTGGAAAAAATTCTTTTATAGAAAATAAGTTTCTAAGTAGATTTCACTTGATCATTTTCCAACACAATGTTGCAGGTGTAAAATCTGGAGTTTTATACAAATTATCAGCAGAAATAATAATTACTTCAAACAAGTCTGGGAAGTGCTAAAGGTCTATATCATGGATAACACGACAGTAAGAAATATATCTTGATGATGGTTCCCAGACCAAGGCTTTCTCATTTCCCAGGATGCTTTAGAGAAAAATTATATCAGAGTACCTTCATTTGCTATTTACTTTACAGATGTAAATCAATTAGTTGTTTTCTTTATCTTAGTTACTTTGCTTTGAAACAAAATTGTAAGAATTGGGCTGGGAATATGGCCTAGTGGGAAAGAGTGCTTGCCTCCTATACATGAAGCCCTGGGTTCAATTCCCCAGCACCACATATACAGAAAATGGCCAGAAGTGGCGCTGTGGCTCAAGTGGCAGAGTGCAAGCCTTGAGCAAAAAGAAGCCAGGGACTGTGCTCAGGCCTTAAGTCCAAGGCCCAGGACTGGCAAAAAAAAAAAAAAAAAAAAAAAAGAGCAAAATTGTAAGAATTAAGTACTATGTTAATATCTGTGAGAGTCATAATAGGAAAAGAAAAGAGTCTAAAGAGACAAACTTGGTTTCTTATACATATATGCAATTGTATTTTCACATTCTGATCATTACACCAGCTGCAGGCATTCTCCCAGAGACCAATTAGTTTACAATACACTTTTCCTTGAACGGAGCTTCAGAATTTCCAGAGCCCACCTTGATGAATGTAAGTTTGTATATATGCATAATTGTCATTTATCAACACTAATGTTAACAGTGAACTTTGTAAGTGCCCATTAGAAATTCTCAGTGAGGTCTGATTTTTCATTGCAAAAATACTACAGAAGTACCTTTATGGATTTATATTCCAGATGGTCGTACCATCTGGGAGCTAACGTTCATTGTCTAATGGCTTCTTGCTACATTTTACATGTATTAGGCATCAACATCCACTTCTAGTTACAATCCTTTTCTCTTCCTGTGCTTAGTAGAAGTGTGTGTTGTGTATATATTTTGCAACTGATCACAGGTGAAAAAAAGGAATAGATTATTTTCAAGTTTCCTATGGCTAATAATAGAATGCACAAGGATAGAGCAACCTCCTTTGACCCCTTTCAGATGAGAAATTAGTAGCATTTGTGCCTAACAGTATTGCATGGAATGTATCTACTGAACAGGTTGTGCCTGCCATTCAGTTCCCTTGTTAATGGAGGCTTGCCAGATGTTTCAGTTGAAACTTTTCTTTCTTGAGAGGTTGCATTTAAGGAACACCTGATGGCCTCCAAATGTCCTAGAAATTAAACTGCTAAATTTTCTAGTAGATTGATGAAAATGGGAATAAAATAGAGTGAGCATCAACTACCATAGCATATTCTTTCTTTTAAGGATACTGGCCCTAGTGCTGTGAAGTATAGAGAATTAAGGCTTTGATGACAGTCTAATCACTTTTTTTAAATCACAAATATCATAATCAAAGGTTGATTTTGTTCAAGAAAGCCACCTGCCAAATGTAATTCTTCCACTTCAATCCTACATATCTACCATTAATATTAACATTATAGTCCTTGAATATAAAGTGATATGGGTTGTGATGGCCTCCAAAGATGTCCCTACACTAATCTCTTGAACAGGTGAGTATATTACCTTACACGATTAAAGAGACTTTGTAATGTGAAAAAAATTAAGGTTCTTCATATGGGAAGGGTATTCTGTATTAGCATTGTGGACCCTGTGGATCCATTAAGTTTCTTTCTAGCATAGAAATAAGAAAGTTCAAGTCATCAGAAGAAGGTAAGATGATGGGAGAAGGAGAAATGATGCACTTTGAAGATGGGTATGGGCTTATGAGCCTAAGAATGTAGGAAACCATTAGGACATGAAATGGATTTTCTCTCTCTTTTTTTTTTTTTTTTTGCCAGTCCTGGGCCTTGGACTCAGGGCCTGAGCACTGTCCCTGGCTTCCTTTTTGCTCAAGGCTAGCACTCTGCCACTTGAGCCACAGCGCCACTTCTGGCTGTTTTCTGTATATGTGGTGCTGGGGAATCGAACCCAGGGCCTCATATATACAAGGCAAGCTCTCTCGCCACTAGGCCATATCCCCAGCCCATGGATTTTCTCTTAAAGCCTGCAGAGGGGATGTAAGACTTTCAGTTGCCTCAAATTTAGCCTCATAAAACAAATGTCAGATTTCAACCTCTAGGCTCAAAGAGTATAAATTTGTATGTACTGTTTTAAGCATTAAATAGACATTGATTTGTTACAGTGACAGTAGAAAACAAACATACATTCCAATCTATTTTACCTATAATCTTAGACTATTTTATATAAGAAAAATCCATGAAGAACGGTAGTTTCTTAATGAAGGTGAGTAAAGTTCAGGGCTAGAGGAATGATCTTCAGCAAGTGAGAAAGGCTTCACATAGAATGGATTCACATAGGATTCACATAGAATGATTGGTCCTCAGACACATGATGATAGGATTCCTTTCTCCATCATGAGTCATAAACAAGATCATTGGCTGTGCTTTAAAATGATTTTTCTTTCATTCATACATATAAGTAGTGTTATACTTATGTATTGTTTTCCACTTTTAATTGTCCAATTCTAAAATTTTCATGAGTAGACCGTTTTTCTCTACTAGGTATCTCGATATTATATCTCACTTTTACCCTCTTGCAATTGAAACTGTCTTTATAGAGGATAGAAGGAACAGCGTCTAGAGCAGTTTGAAACCAGTTATGATTCCCTTCCCATTGACGACATAGTGCAATAGTTTGCACTAATTCTGATTGTCTCAACTTACATAGCATTATTGTCATCTAGTGGGTAGACATTAGAGATGACTGTAAACTGTAAACTGTGAGTATGGTTTAGTACAACACTAGAGAACAGAATTTTCTTAGGTTTGCCATTTATTAGGATTTATGGATATGTGCATATATACATCAGTTACATATGCATGGTTGTGGGTGCATTTCCCTCATTTTTTTCCCATCTTCTCTCTCCCCAATTGCCCCCCCTCCCAAGTTGCACAGTGTTATAGCATATTGTTTCTAAGTCTTGCTGGTTGGTTCACCTTTTACCCTGTCTATATTTTCTACTCTCTTTACATCTCATTACTCATTTATAGCAATCTACTTTGTTCTCCTATGGCCTTATGCTGTCCTTTAAGAGAACAAGCAAATCTTTCAAATCCATGGTTTTGAACACTACCAATTAATTACAAGTGACACTCATACCACCTATTTATATTTAATTTCTTCTGTAATTAACCAGTTCTGACTCTGAAGCATTTTAGGCAAGTAGTTCTAACTTATGGTTATGCATCTCTATTTCTTTGTATTAACCATTTCAGATTTTATGTACACAAATATTTCATTTATTATTTTACTCCTAAAACTTGTCCTTCTTGAATGTGCCATTTCTCCTTAACTAAATTCCTCATGTCTTTGATCTTCTATCATTCCCCTTAATTGTTCATTCATTTTCTTTCATCTACTTACTTGACTGTATTGTCTAAACCCCAGTTCAAATTTCTTCATGGAAACCTCTCTTGACATTGCTAACTGATGAGGGTTGAATGACATGACTTACCTCTATGTTTGTTCTCTTTGTTCTTATGGCCTCTGTTGCTATATCAATTACACAACTTGCCATGTGGTATCAGCTACATATTGATGAAATGAAATTACATAGCATCTCTTATAAGAACCCAAGATGCAGGCATTTGCCTGTGTAGATACAAGCACTAGACTTTTCATGACCCATTCTCATTATTCCTTTCCTACAAAATAGTGAAGTTCAACTTCTCCTCTAAGAGAAGCTTTCTTGACTAAAGAAAGCGTACAGGATCCTAGAATGACGTCTATGACTTTTTCGCTTGTTATTACACAAATATGTATGTTAGTTTACCTTGAAAAAGTTCTTCAAATAAGGACATTATCTAGGTGGACCTTACCTAATAACAAGAGCTTGTTAAAAGCAGACTTTCCTCTGAGTGCCAATAGGTGAAGGCAGAGACATTTGAACTTGAGGGTTCTAAAGACCATTGTTAGGTTTTAAAGGGAAGTAAGCCATGTGGGGGAAAAAGGCAGCTGGCTTCTATGAATAGAGAATGGCCTCCTAGCTATCAACCAGCAAAGAAATAGGGACTTCAGACTGGCATTTACAAAGCCCTGGATTATGCTGACAGCCTGCATAAGACTGGAAGTAATTTTTCCCCAGAGCTTCTCCATGAAAGCTCAGCTCAGTCAATCAACAGCTTGATTTCCTCCTTGATCTGAGATCTAGAATCCCAGCCAAACTGGCTTAGACTTCTCACCTGGAGTACTTTGAGATAGGAAATGGCTATTGTTCTAAGCGACTCATTTATGTTAATTTTTTAGACAGAAATGAAAGGATAATACACTCCAACTCAGCCAGCCACAGCTCTTCTTCCCTCATGATGAATTGCTTCGAGTCTGTACCTTAGTTTAGGCAGCTGCTCTGATTTTGAACATATCCTGTCCCCATCCCCTGGCTATTAATTTGTTGAGGATTGACATTGCATATTAGTCACATAATATTCAAAGGATACATAGAAAATGAGAATCAAATTATTCCTTTGATAGTCATACTATGGGTTTGGCTCTATGGAAATGAAATTTTGGAACTCTAATGATCAACTGTTTAAGTAATGTTAGGAATGGACTCATAGGCAGAGCCTTGACTGCCCAACATGACAGAAAAGTAAGTCTGATAAATGAGGAAAACAAAGCAGTTCTGTGACATATTATGAGATGGAGTGAGGCATATTCTTCCTAAAGCAAAAGTTCATACTGCAGAGAAGAAAACAAAGGACTTTTCCCACATCCAGATGTCCGGACATGGTATTTTTCTACAATATAAGAACACCAATGCAGCATTTCAAGAATGTTCTTGAGTAGCTTTCTGTATTCAAAGATTTTACATACAAATTTAAAGTTCAACCCAGAAATTATCAGTCCTATTCTAGGATTAAAATAATGTTCCACATTACTGTTAACTTCAATAAACCAGAAATATAAGTGGGAAAAATGGGAAAATCAAAACATTTTCCTTTGTGTCTTTGTGCAAATCAAGTACTGTGGCTGTTGGTAATATTCACACTACATATTTCACCCCAAGAGCCTGGAGAGAAGACTGACAGTCCAATGATTTTGGTTAAACTATACATACTTACTATTTATAAAATAAAATAAAAATAAAAACGTCTTGTATTATACTGAGCATCAACCTGTGAATGAACCACAGAATTTCACCCACAGCCATAGAATCCTGCATAACACATACTGGTTACTCTTTACAATCAAATGAGAAAAGTATAAGGTTTACATATATCCCCATGTTTCGGACTTTTGCGATCGGTATGTAAAAATAAAAATTATTAAAGCAACAATAAAGGAGAAGAGTACCAGCTGCATTTATGTTAAGAACTTTAACTATATTCTTTCATGTCATCAAAATAGAAGAGGAAGGATATAATTCCTCTCTCTTGAAAGAGATCTGTTTCTAGGTTTAAAATTATTAATTCATTATCTCCATCTCTATGGGAAGGAAATTTTTAAGTGAATACTTGAACAAACTAGCATTTGCAGATTAACCTCACTAATCTCCATTGGACTTCTCGAGGAATGAATGAGCTGACGCTATGATAAAATGTGAGAATTTTGTGACTCGTGATTGCAACATGCTCTCTCTCTTTGCTGGACAGATAGATGGTAGAAAAGTTAGTCTAAGGGAATAGATGCTTGGAAACCAGGATTAAAGCAGAGGAAAATACAAGTGAGAGCAGCATTGTTCATCATAAGCAGTATTTGCACTTAACACTGAGAATATGAAAGCCATTGTAGTGGTTAGTTTATCTCCTAATTCTTATTCAAACATTTTATTTTTCATCTCTTGCATCTTTATTGTAGCAATATTCTTTTATTTCTCTGCATAGAAAAAAGCTGTACTTTCTATGATAAAATAGGAATAGTTATTTCTTAATATGGGATAGTACGAAGGTAAATTTCAGCCAAAAGAAAGCACAGGGAAAAGAGTATATATTATTTTATTTTCTGTAAGAGCCAATTTTCAAAATCATTTTAGGGGTTTAGAGACTCATAATATTATTCTATAAAAGAAACATTACTAGAAATGCTCATATTTTTTCCTGCCCAGAGACTAATGGTGGTTATGGTTTTCTCTATCTGTGATTTAAAAAATGCTGTTAGCTATAATTTTTTCCTCAACAAGGTGAAGATGAATGAATCTCCAATTCTACAATTTCTGCAAATGGTAGAATAGTAAATATTCATGTTGGTCTTTTCTCTTTGAGAAGGTTAATGTTTCTTTGGTAAGAATTTTTTCAAGTTTATTATTTATTTATTTATTTTATTTTATTTTATTTTATTTTATTTTATTTTATTTTTTTGCCAGTCCTGGGGCTTGGACTCAGGTTCTGAGCACTGTCCCTGGCTTCTTTTTGCTCAAGGCTAGCACTTTGCCACTTGAGCCACAGTGCCACTTCTGGCCCTTTTCTATATATGTGGTGCTGGGGAATTGAACCCAGGGCTTCATGTATATGAAGCAAGCATTCTTGCCACTAGGAAATATTTCCAGCCCCAATTTTCTCAAGTTTAATAACTTTTCATAGAGAAATTCATTTTAGATGTGGAATTCCAAATATAGGTTGAAAGCCTTAACTATTTGAACAATTACATATCAGAAAAAGGTGCAGTTTATTTTCTTAGGATATTTTGGACAACACATTTTGAATTTTAAATAGAAACAACACTAGTAGAATTATTTGTACTAAAAATCTAAGGGTGGGTATGTAACACAGGGTTAAGTTGCAGGTTTGATCTCCAGTATCACTAGGGAGATGGAGGGGGACACAAAAATCTATTAGCCCTTCTTACCCATCTCACTATATTGTAAGAATAACTTAATCTTATAATTCTAGAGATCTCTTACATTCTTCAGTCACTATATTCGGACTGGTGGAAATAAAATTGGGTGGGGGATATGTTTTAAAAGGGATGCACACACGTGCCCCTTTCCTAGTATATTTTAATTTTTCTTACATTTACTAAGCTTACTCACTGTTTTTTTAGATCTGCAATGGAAAACTACAAGTACAGGAGTGGGAAGATTATGATTTTAGAAAGGTGACAAAAACAGAATTAAATGGGAGCCGAAATCTGTTTTTTTAAACAAAAATAGCATTCTATACTTCAAAAAATAACACAATTTCCATTAATCTACATACATATTTATAGTCTTCTTTGAAAAATCATCCTGAACCTCTTGGAAATCCTTGGTGTTTAGAAGTCTCTGTCAATGGGATTACTTCAAATAGCATCTTAAGTATTAGCAGCTTCCCTAAACGTCTAAGATTATATAGATAGTGAAGAAAAGAACATGAATGAAAAGGAAATTCAAAGAGAGATGAGAAATGTGGCCAGATGAGAGCTGGATGAGGGCAAATACCTGAAATATCAGTTTCAGCTGCTTGAATATGGAGAGGCAAAGGAGGAAACGTTTTATCTGAGAAAGAACGTGATTATAATTTTCCCTGTAAAATATATTTTCCACAAAGTGGCAGAATAATTTTGGTTGAAGGAGACAAGCCACCAAGGCTAATTATCTGTGATTTTTGTCAATAGGTACAAATCATCAGAGGTACTATTGGATAGGGCTGAAACTTCTTCCAGCCAGTATGCTAAACCAACAATCAAAGAAGCCTTTAGGCAACACATGGCCTCATGGGAAATTGGCAAGTGACTAACACAATGGTTTAGTGATGAAGCATGAAGTAAACAAGGAACACACATTTTTCTCCTTTTTTTTTGTCTTACAGGTAATATATCAAATTAACAAAAGCCAGTTTTCTTAACTATCCAGTGGGTGCTAATGTTTTTTTTTCCTGTTGTTTTGTTTTTACTTAATGATCAATAAGCAAAAGAACTCTTTTGTCTTGCTTAAATTTTTAGACTTCCAAACCTTCTAAATCCTTTTGTCTTCTCTGTGTTTCTCTTTGTTTAGATAGAAAGAAAATGGTCAGGGGCAGACAGAACCCTCAAATTATGCATTCTCTTTTATTAATTACAAAAACCCCCACAAGTTTTAGTGTTAAATACACAGGATATTTCTTTTTTCTTTTTGTAATGCACCTTCAAAATGGATAATTGTTTTGGTGGCTTATATTCTAGGCTAATTTCAAACAGTTAAAGAATGTCTTGACAGTGAAATGAATTTTCTTATTCTTTTTAGTAACTGAAAGATGCCCTTAGGGGCTGAGAATAAAACAGGAATGACAAAAAGGCTGTATGCATGAAGAGATATTTTCAAACAGGATGCACAAGAGTGGAAGAAAAAAAGAGCCATTTTTTGAATCAGGCTGACATAAGTTTGGACATAACCTCTAGGGCTAGATGGATGACCTTGGCCACATTGCCTATTTCTGCCCAACTTCAGTTTTATAAACCATAATGTGAAAATAAGAATTTAGTGTTCCAATACTGTTGTTAGAATTAAACTGTATTACAGCTTGGAAGCCCCTCAAGAGTCCCTCTTTTAAGTTCCACATCGAATAAAATTCCAAGGAAAGCACTACAACTCCACACAGATAATAGGACTTGCTTATTTATGACAGAAGCTGGTAGCTCAGGATATGCTGAAAATAAAGGTCCCTCTTTTTCCAAATTTGAACAAGGAAAATATTTTCTTCTGAATAGTACCATTATGTTTCTGCCTAGATTACTTTTAATATGAGAAAGAAGCAGAAGAAAAGAGAAATTGAAAATGGAATAAGCAGGAGACGCAGTGTCCACATATTGGGTGTGAATTTCCTTGTTCTTTTCTCTCTGATGTTGGTGAACAAGGAAAGTCCCTTGATGCTAGCATTTATTTAGGGAAAAAGAAGGATTCCTGGGCTGAAAGTTCACAGGGGTGAGGATAAAAATATGATGTTCAAAAATGAGATACTAAAATTACTAAGAAAATAAACCCTGAGGTACATGGCTAAAAGTAGAGCAGAAAAGGAAACCTCCATGTGATTTTTACCCTTCAATTGAGGTCAGTTGATAGCACAGGCAGACATTTAGTATTTAATAATTCATTTGAAAAATATTTATGAGCACACCTATAATTCAGAAATTTTCCTTTTGGGGCACAGTAGATATAGCTCTAACCAGATAGAGAGATAAAGATACCTAATCTATTCAAGTGGAGGGTAGAAATACAGTATATCAGTAGTATATAGTGCTACAAACAATTAAGCAAGTATTATAAGAATGTTAGAAAATAATAACCGTGATGGAAAATATAAAACAAGGAGGTGAAATGGCAAGTGTTATGCTAATGATAGGGCAGTCATTTAAAATTTAAATAGTGTGTTCACTGATGAAGTACAACTGAGTTGAAACTAAAGGAGGTGAAGGAACTTGCTATGTGTAGAACTGGGCATTTAAGGCCAGAAGGAACTGGTAAGCATGAATTAAAAACAAACACTCAAGGAAGGGGAGGGCACAGCTTTCAACACTGGAAATATAGCAAGGAGACGTGAAGGAGGGGTACTACTTAGAGTCAGCAAGAAAGTGGTAAGAGTATTTGTTGTAAAGGTAGCTCAGGACATATTTTTAGGATATTTTATGGCTACAAAAGTATTTAAGTTCTTTTATCTAAGATTTTGAAAAACACTGGAATATTGTGAGAAACAAGCTTCCATTCCTATACTTCATTCTGGCTAGTTAATTATGTAGACAGTAGATGAATTATGAAATAGTAGTGATAAAGATAAAATAAATTTTCTGGGTAAAGACTGAAGGAATTGTTAGTCAGCACTCTAAAGTTTGTATGCTGATATCAGGTGAAAGAATAGTTAAAGATGGCTCTAAAAGGTTTCCAGGGTCCATTCTTAGTAATCAGATAATTCTCAATTAACTATGGCATAAAGTTTCATATTTTGAATTTTAAATTTCCTTCAATATTCCCATGTTTCTTTATCCTATACAATTCAATTTTTTTAAATACTTATTTATTGTCAAAGTGATGTACAGAGGGGTTACAGTTTCACACGTAAGGTAGTGGGTACATTTCTGGTACAATTTGTTACCTTCTCCCTCATTTTCCCCTTCTTTCCCTCTCCCCCTTCCCTCTCCCACCATGAGTTGTTCAGTTGGTTTACACCAAATGATTTTGTAAGTATTGCTTTTGGAGTCATTTATTTGATTACTGATACCATTAAAATTTATTCTTTTAAAAATATGCTATGGCCTTATTCATTTTCATTTTCCTCAGAGATGGTAAAAGAACTGAACACTGGAGAATTATCAACTTCCTGTATAGCAGTGGGAACTCTCTCATCTGTTGAGTCTTAGTTCATAACAGACTGTCTGCTTTATAGAGGATAACATATGGTAAATATGGGCTTCCTCAGTCTCCTTGGGACTTGGACACAGAGCTGTGGTCTGAAGTTGAACTTGCAAAGGCTTCTGCAATGAACATAGCCAGTAGAGCCAGAATTTGAGACACACTTTGCGTTTGTTTCTCTTTCTTCTTCAGATAATTTCTGAGACATAGTTTGATGTCAAACTGAGATTTGGAAGCCACAGGATTACAGGAGTGAGTTACCAGTGCCTGGATGCTAATCCCAAATTGACAGTGTATACCCATTACTTTGAAATGCAGTAGAAGGAAGGAACTGGCAATCTTTCAAATTCCTAGCTGCTATTTGCAAAATATTAAGGAGCATATTCAGGTGAAAGAACAGAAATCAAATGGGATTTGGGGAGGATTAATGGAGACTATTTCTGATTTTTAGTTCATTGAGAATTTGAGATGATGGTAAACAGTTTAGATCATCTTCATACAAAATTTTTGTAACCCAAATCACAGATGTTTTTCATCTAATTTTAATGAGATCAAATGCTTTGGCATACCTTGTCTTTAATAACTGTTTGTGTGCTTTTAAATAACACATTCTGGAAGGTGAAATATTTGCCTAAATCCATTCTTACTTTGCTGGCTTTCACATGTAATCAAAAGAACTATGGTTCCAGATTTGTAGCTAATATAATAATCATTTACAAAGTAATGAAATTGTACTTAATGTGATATTCCCAAAGAGAAAATACTCCAAGAATGAAAAAATACATAGAGGGAACTAAGTATTAATATTGCTAGAAAGCTATTAACACTGTAAAAATTTAAAGAGATGTGCAAAAGAATTAAAGTGTGAACATCACATCAATGATGAATTATTAATTTAACTTAAGAACAGATTTTTAGGGCTATAAGTTTTATGGGAAAATTAGATAAGCTAAGGTCATTACTTTGCAGAAATGTGTTTAGACTAGTAAAGAAGTTAGGGAGTGTATCATGTAACTCTTCTATTAATTATTTCCACAGAAATATTTCTTTTTGATTTTGTCATTGTTAGGGAGAAAACACAAAAGATAAAGCTTCCTATATTTTACAAGTTTTGAAAAAAACTTAGTTGAAAGTTGAAATTCCATTGTTGTTCTTTCTTTCTCTCTCTCTCTCTCTCTCTTTTTTTTTTTTTTGCCAGTCCTGGGGCTTGGACTCAGGGCCTGAGCACTGTCCCTGGCTTCTTTTTACTCAAGGCTAGCACTCTGTCACTTGAGCCACAGCCCCACTTTTGCACATTTTCTCTATATGTGGTACTGGGGAATTGAACCCAGGGCTACATGTGTACTAGGCAAGCACTCTTGCCACTAGGCCATATCCCCAGCCCCCCCCCCCCATTTTTTTTCTTATACTGATATTTCGCTACTGTGATGACCGATGAATTTTCCTATCATCTTTCATTTTTCCATCCACAATGTCCTTTCTATTCTCTCTCTTCCTTCATACGAATCCCCACCTCATACGGACCTCCATTTACAATTACAGAGGAGCATACTTTAATTAGATCAATCATCTAAAAGTAGAAAGTATATTATTCTGTGTTCAGATGAAATTTATAGTCAAACCTGTGCATACTTATTAGGTAAAAGCAGAGCTGACTTAGGGGACTGTTAGCCTTCTGTATAAAAAGCTTAATTTGAAGGATTTTTTTTTTACTCTACCACTTCTTTCTTTTGGTATTAATAGACAACTGTAAATAATAATTAATTGTATGTGTGCAGATGCTACTATGCTAGGGGATTCCAGACACCTTATTTCAGTCAATATTTCTATCATATATTCAACAGACAAGGACAACAGGACTGGGAAGCTTGGATAACCTGCATTTCGAGAGTCAGAATGTGCACTAAGAACTATTAAACATAAGTTTCTGCTTTACAACTGTATATTTTGAAGCTCTTCCAGTCTAAAAATGAAGTCAGTAAAGCTTATGACACCTTATGTTTTGGTCTATCCTGCATGCAAACAATTTTGTCTTTTATAGTTTCTGAGATGAACTCCTCAATAGATCAAGCTTAGAATTCAAATAAAAATTACTTCATGAGTACAAATATTTTATTGATTTTTCTAGCAGCTTGAATAAGCACAGACTTAGAAAGGAACCAAATATTTCACACACAGGAATAGAACAAAAGATGGCTCTCATCATTCATCAGAACAGGGTAGCTTACTTAGGCTGTGACTTGATATTTGGAGAATACTTGTAGGCTAAGATTTCTAGAATTTTCTTTGACATCTAAGTACAATACATCAAGAATTTAGCTCAAACTGAGGTCATTCTAGCACTTGGATAGTGAATAGATTCCATAGGTTTAGGCCAATGCAGACTGGTTGGCAGTGATTGTACTGTAATCAATTAGCAAAGGCTGAAGTATACTTCATAGAAGTAGCAAAGAAAGTAGGTGGGGCTAAAAATGCCTTGCCTGTGGAACAGGCAAGAAAGAAAGAAAAAAGATGAGGAGAGTAAGAAAAAGAGTGAGAGATGTGGTGTATTATATTATTATTATTATTATTTACTTCCAGTCAAATCACTTCCTTCTCCTCTTAACCAGGCACCTGTGACTCAACTGTAATCCTAGCTATTCACAAGGCTGATAGGAAGACTGTGGTTGGAAGCCAGTACAGCAAAAACGTCCATGAGATTCTTATCTCCAATTAACCATCTAACAACCAGAAATAGAGATGTGGATCAAGAGGTAGAGTGCTAAACTTGAGTGAACATCATAAGCAGTGCATGAGAAGTCCCATTTATTTTGGAAAATATGAGATGAAGGAAATGAACTGTGGCCTGAATGAGACTCAAAATTCACTGTCTTGGTTGTATCGTTATCTGGGTCCAATCTTATTTGCTTTGCCATCTTCTAATATCTCTAAATCTGATCCTGTGACATGTACTTGTACACTTCAGCTGGGGCTGGCAGTGTAGCGCAGTAATTTGGTGCTTATCTGGCATTTGTGAGGCCTGGGACTCAGTCCCTAGTACTGCAATACAAAAACAAAAACAGATAAAAATAATGCACACTGAGGTGGAGTAGAGATCTATTTGTGCCATGAACTTCTGCTTTGTATCTTTCTGTACCTATCTATGAAGGACTTTTCTCCACTGCCAATGAGGTCTTAAGTCTCTGCCACTGCAAATTTTCTCTTAAATGTTTCATCTCTATCTCCTCTGCCATTCCACAATGCATTTCAAACAGCTAATTTAGGGGGAAAACTAGGGCTTCCATTAACAAGTCTTTTGCATCTTATTTTATTTAAATTTTTTGCCAGTGTAAAAAATTAAAGACTCAGATGGCAGTTCTTCCAATATCATTGGGTAAAACTAGGGTACATGTGCATATTTATGCCTTTAAAAAACAAAGAAAAATGAGTATTTTGTAGATATTAAAGGGAGTATATAGTTACTTTCTCTGATTGCAGAGACAGCTGATGGTATTTACCAGCACTATGACATTGCAAACTGTGGACCTAGGATTTAAGGTGAAATTTCCTAAGACCAAGTCCTGGATCATAATTTCTAACCTATGTTCTGTTTAATACTTATTTAACATTATATAGAAATTTCAGTATCTTTGTTTATAAAAAGGTGGATACAATATTTTCTCCATCAGCTCCTGTCAGCTATCTTTAGTATAATATACTTGGCTACAATTTTTTTTTGGTATGGAGCCATTTATTTATTTATTTATTTATTTAAAATTTTTTATTGTCAAACTGATATACAGAGCGGTTACAGTTTCATACATTAGGCATTGGATACATTTCTTGTACTGTTTGTTACCTCCTCCCTCATTTCCCCCTCCCTGCTCTCCCTTTCCCTTTCCCCCCATGAGTTGTTCAGTAGATTTACACTAAACAGTTTTGCAAGTATTGCTTTTGTAATCATTTGCCTTTTTTACCCTTTGTCTCTCGATTTTGGTATTCCCTTTCAGTTTCCTAATTCTAATGCCGGTATACACGGTTTCCAATGTACTCAGATAAGATACAGAGATAGTGCAGGTAAAACCACAGGAAGGGGATACAAGAAGATCATCAATAATAGAAGCTACGGTTTCACATCGCATGTTGAAAGTAATTACTACAGTGATATTACAGTTGTTTCCTTAATATGGAGTTCATTTCACTTAGCATCATCTTTTGTGTTCATAAGGGCATAGCTATTGGGCTCTTGTGATCCTCTGCTGTGACTAGCCTAAACCTGTGCTAATTATTCCCTATGAGGGAGACCATAGAGTGCATGTTTCTTTGGGTCTGGCTCACTTCACTTAGTATAATTTTTTCCAAGTCCTTCCATTTCCTTACAAATGGGGAAATGTCATTCTTTCTGATAGAGGCATAAAATTCCATTGTGAAAATGTGGTACATATACACATTGGCTACAATTTCTATAGTTAAACTTTAGGCTTTTATACTGTTTTCACATAAAAATGTTGAGTCTCTTTGAGAATTGCTCTAAAGAATTTAAAATAGGCAAATAAAAAGGTTTGTAAGTTACAAAATGCCATGTTAGAGTAAAATTGTACCAATTGTCTCTTAATATTTTGCATAATTAATAACTGACAATCATGGCAAACTTCAATGTATTTCCTCTAGCGTCTTCCTTCACTTACAGTAGTAAAAATTGAGTAAAAGTCCAACTGACTTAATCTCAAGTTAATTTATGAGCATAAAGAAAATACGTACTCATTTCATGTCCCTAAATTAGAAGCTGGAGTCCTGCCCCAGTTTCCAACCCATGGTCATCATTTGTATATGTATAAAGTATGCAATATGATAAACCCCTTTTCCTTTAATATTGAAACAATTGCAGTCCAGCATTGAAGGAAAAAAGTGAATAATTGGAGCAGAATTAAATGGAGAGACAATTTGACTAGTAAGAAGAAATACTGGTGTGAGTGTTGATTTTTTGACTAATTAATATTATTTCAGGAGGCCAAATGGCAAGATTCTGTACAAGAAATGTCAAATCCATTTCTGCCTCTCAGGTGTATGTGGGCCAGTTGGATATGCATATATATAATCATGTAGAGCTAAACTCTCCTCACTGAATGAGGATGAGCTTAGTTTGAGACCAGCATGTGGTAAAGTTCCAAGTGTTCTGCACATAAAGAAAGCAGAGCAAGGGACCTGATAAGAATGGGAAGTTTCCTTGGCTTGATAGATATGTGCAGTAATTAAGTGACATACTTGTTTGGAGAAGGTCAATGTATTAAAAAAATATGTCCTCAGTGCCTACTAGTGCCAAATACATTTCAGGGATAAGAATGAAGAATCATATAAAAATCCTGGCCTTGTACAATTTGTTTAAATAGATGCTTTAGGTTCACAGGGAAAAGAAGAGAGATAAAAATCCTTTATGCATATTACCAACTCAGTGCCACTCTTGACTTACTGATATTTACAACTGAATTCTTCTAAAACAATTATGAAACATACATGTTACTGTGATATTATTTGGCTGACATACACTAAGAGAGAATACTAATGACAAATAGAGCTTAAAATAATAATGATGATGTGAAAATCAGTGATTTATCCTTTTTTTGCAATGGAATATATGTCATTTGCATAATATTGAATGCAGCAGGATACTCACTAGAGACTATGTTGAAAATGAACTATACAACTTGTTGGCAGGGAGACTAGGAGGGAAAAACTGGGAGAAGAGGAGGGAGGGGGTTACACTGTTTGAAAAGAAATGGACTTATTACCTGACATAATTGTAACCTCTTTGAACATCATCATCACAATAAAATTTTCTTTCCTTTAATATTTATTTTTATTTACCTTATGCAAAACACTCTTAAAAGTGCTTTACATTCATTCATTTATTTTAATTTCGCAATGGTCCTTTAAAGGACCAATTCCAGGACTTTAATTGGTAAAGGCAAATGGCCATGTTATCGATGTGACTCAGTAGATGTGGGAATAATAACCAGTGGAGTCATTCTGTAGAGTCTGATTTCAGACACTGTCCTTTTAACCATTGCTGTTTAGGAAAATTAAAAATAAAGAGAAAATCAAGTTTCTATATTCTGTCTTGACATTCCAGCAGGACACAAGGTATTGGTTTTTTTCAAAACTGGCTCTTTTGTTTTAATAGAATTTAATCTTAAATGTTCAAATTTCCACAAAGAAATGTTTAAAGTCTACCATGGATTGCTTTCAAATTCTGGTTTTCCAAGGAAAAAGTATGTATTAAAGAACATGACACATTTTGCCTGTATTTGGTTATATCCAGGGTAACAGAATCAATTTTCCTGTAAGTACAATGTGTGAAGGGGATGTTCAACATCAATGCTCCAGTCATCCAGCCTGACATTTCTTTGTGAAGTGGGCAGAAAATTAAATTGCCTCAAATTAGAGGAGAAAATCAGACACTGTGAAAAGTAACATGTTTGGTGACAGTGGAGGTCATGCTTCCACTGAGGCAAGTGTGAATTTTACCCTGTGAGTCCCCCTGATGTTAATAGGAATTGTGCAAATGCCCTTTTTCATGTACTCCAACTCATTACCCCATAACAACCTCAAAATATCAGACTTATCATTATAGGATAGTTTTATAGGATGGCATTGTTCTAATACATTTGTTCAAAAAATTGAAGTTAAATTCATTAAATGTGCATAGTTTTAATATGTTGAGGTGTTTTGACCTATCCATTAACCCTCAAATTTGTTTCTTTTTAAAATAATTTTTCCTTTGTGTGTGTTTGTGTGTGTGTGTGTGCACACGCATGTGTATGTGTGTGCATGTGCACGCTTATAAGCTGTTCCTCAGCTCTTTGGTCAGGGCTAGTGTGTTCTACCACTAGAGTCACAGCTCCACTTCCAACAACTATTATGTTTTATTGAAGTTTAGAGACTTACAGACTAGTCTTTCCTGCTCATGTGGCTTTGAGTTGAAATCCTCAGATCTCAGCCTCTTAACCAGCTACGAGTACAGACGTGAGTCATTGCAGCACCTGAGGTCCAGGTCTTTAAACAAGTATATAATATTGGAATATGTTAGTCATTTTCTAAAAATCAACATTTTAAAGACAATTTTGAATTGATGCCTATTTGTAATACCAGAGCTATCTGTTGGGGTCCTTAGGCAAGAGGATAAATAAGATTCAGGTGTTGACAGCAAGTAGTTATTTACATAGATGGGAAAAGAATTTGCAAGTCTGGGGAACAAATAATTCCTGTATTGCTAAACAAAAGTAGTAAAAAAAAAAAAAAAACCCTTTGTAGTTCAGGTAGAAAAAAAAACTCTTCAAGGATGAACATCTAGTAACATTAGAAAATTTCCATTTTGTAGCTAGCTTTCCTTCCAGTGGGAGGAAGACCACCCTCCATGACTGGATAGAAGGAAGTACCGTTCTTGCAAAGCAGGTAAGTATTAGACAATTCACCATGAGTCAGGAAGTACAAGGCAAAGCCGGAAACAATACCCATCAAGAACCTAACAGTTCTGGCAGGTTGATAGTCACTCATTTACTTAGAGATTTAGAGAGAAAGCTAAAGCTCTTTGAGATAGAGAATAATATAGATTTATTAAGGCACTATGGCAAAGAATCTGAAGACCCGAGAGTGAAATTTTAGTCTAAGGACAGAGCATGAAGGGAGAAAAAGGACAAGAAAACAAGTGAGGCTCACCGCCAATTCTGAAAGGGAACTAAAGCACATTGACCAGAGATTTAGAAGTGAGTGTGGCATTTTTGGTAATCATATTAAAAAGTGCTACTGGTGTTTCCTGCACTGAAAATAATTCTGTGAGCGCCACATAAGGAACTATTTCATTGCAAACCAAGAACACTACACTTTAAAAGAAAAAAATAACTGAACTGAAACTAGAGTGTAAGACCTATGAGAATTATCAGTGAACAAGAAGCAGACTCCAAATCACAGGTGACATGAAGTGTAGTGCATTTAAGTAGGTAGTGTGTTTTTACCCTAGGCAAAGAATGTCACTGACACTTTTGAGAAAGATCTGCCATTGAAAGTGTTGAGAGTAAGGAATGACTGCATTTGAGAAGACTGCCATTGGTTGGTGAGGAGGTTGAAGGAGGAGAGGGAAAATTGAGAAGTATTCAGTAAAAGGAGGAAAATGATGAATATATCAAATTCTCCACAGAGAGGAGACTGAGGCTTTTTGAATCTTATTCATAATCTTACCTACTGTATGACTGCTGATTTTCCTCTTGGGAATCACAAGCAATGACATTTTCCATTTTTTTCCTGAAGACTTGGGAACTGAGAAGGGCAGGAAACCCCTATATAAGCTTTCAAATACAGAATCCCTTTTATCCCACATTAACACTGACTTTAAGGGACAGAACAAGGAAGCAACTACCTGAAATACAATTTTGACAGCATACTTCACCCTTATTAGCTATAAAGAGCTGCTGCTCTGGTGGCATAACTGACACTGTCCATCTAAATGGACATTACTTCAGTTGTGTAGTTCTTCTTGACTAAGATCAGTGGCTACTGAGCCCCAAAAGGCTTGAAAATGACAGAGTGAATGGCACAGACACCACAGGCACAGACAGACAGACACACACACACACACACACACAGGCACACACCTCCATGCTCACTTTTTTATTTTAGATATTTAATTTTTTATTGTAAAAGTGATGTACAGAGGTGTTACAGTAATATAAGTCAAGCGATGGGTACATTTCCTTTTGCATAGTGTCACCCTTCCTCTCATTCTCTTTAAGTTTTCCTGCTCCCGACTTCCTTCTCCTCCAAGTTGTAGAGTTCATTTCCAATATAATGTCTAATGGGTTTCACTGCTGAATTGGTTCACCCTTGGTCCCACCGTTCTTCCCCTTCCTCTTCCCAAATCAGATAAACTTACATATAAAACAAAAAGTGCAGAAATAAACAGAGAGAAAGTAATAAACCAAAGAAAAAAGGAAGGAAGGAAGGAAGGAATTAAGTAAGGAAGGAAGGAAGGAAAGAAGAAAAGAGCCCCAAGCATTTCAATAATGTAAACTCTTCCATTTCTTAGAGTTCATTTTGATAAGAATCACATTATATGGTCATATGCACATAGCTATTAAACCTTTGCAGTCCTCTCCTAAAAATATTCTCCTTCATTCTCACTGTGTGGATGTTTAGACTGTTGTTTAATCTTGTCCAGGTGTAATTATTTGTCTTTTACTATCCATGGAGTTTGCTCCGTTTTGAACATGGTAACCTATAATAAAATAAAGCCAAGCAGCAAATTACTGATTCTGAGAGCATTTATAGACTTTAAATATCTTCTTTATATTTAATTTTCTTTCTGAACAGTTTGTAGCCAATTGTTCTTTTTTCTGTTTGCTTTAAATCAAAGGTTTAGAATGATGGATACCATGGTCCAAACACATTGCCTAGATTTGTATAAACGGGCTGAGGGCTCACAAAGCCATTTGTGCTCTTGAAAATGTTCTGTGTGACTTCTCAGGTGGTATCTGTAAGAGTCTTGTATTACAACCAGCAATTAATTGCTCTCCAACTATGTAAATCATGATGTTCAATAGGTCAATTATGTGTTACTTCAAAGAGGATTTGCTATTTTCTTTATTCACTCCATTGAATTTTCGGTTTCCACTTATTTTGCATGACATTCTGTATTTTATGAATTTCTATAAAACCTCTATTTATTATTTTCCTGTCAAATAAAGAAAGGAGTTGCAAATTCAGATCCACACATTTAAGGTAATAGGCGGCAGAGGAGAAAATGATAAACTAGGCAGAGCATACCTCACTACATTCAACTTTTTTTACCCATTATCCCAGCACTACACACATGTGCCCACACCCACTCACACACATTGTAGCTGCATTCAACCTACAGACATCTACCTTCAGATCCTTCAGACCACAAATGAACCCTCCTTAATTTATGTCATTGTTAACAGGGCAGAATTGGAAAAGTTCTATTGTTGGTTGAAAGATGAGGATCATCTCCTCATGTTGAACTTCTGACTCCCTGCACTTACCATGCTAAAGTGGTGATGTACATACTGCTTCAGTAAGAAAGAGCATACACTAGTGTTTATGGTACTTGATGGTGTGTCTGTGCATGAGTGTGTGTGTGTGTGTGTGTGTGTGTGTGTGTGTGTGTGTGTGTGTGTGTGTGTTTATAGGTGATTGTCAGTACTGGGGCTTAAACTAGGGGCCTAGTCTATATCTTTAAAAGATTTCACTCAAAGATAGTGCTGTATTTTCTTAAGCCACAGCACCACTTCTGGCTTTTTGCTGGTTAATTGGAGGTGAGTCTCATGGACTTGTCTGTCCAGGCCAGCTTCAAATTGTCATCCTCACATCTCAGCTTCCTGAGTAGTTATGATGACAGGCATGGGTCACCAGTATCTGGCTGTGCTTTTTAACTTTTACCAGTAACTGAAACTTGTTCTCATTCCTATGGGCCAATCTGACTGTGAAATGGGTAACAGAATGGTAATAACAATGAAAGGAATCTGGGAAGAATTTTCTCTTCCGGATTGCTAACTTTGCAGCAGTTTACTTAGGCCCACAATAGCTAAGGTGTTAAAAGGAAATTTAAAGGTGTGGACAGAATACAGGATAACCATAAGTCTTGGACCCACACATTAATTTCTGATAAGCTTATTCCTTGAAGCACAATAGTGTTTCCCTTAATTAACTTTATTTCGATGTCTGTCCATTTGTTAAATTCACTGGAAAATTAGTTGTTGTCTAATTAAGTATAGAAATTTTTCTACAGGTTAATCACATGTTATATTAAGGACAATTTTCTATGTCCTATTTCTTCTGAGTTACTGGTTAGATACACATTTATTTTTACAAGGCATTTATTATTTTACAGACTACTATAAAGCTTATGTAATAAAATTTCAAAGAAACAACTCTTTGTCACTCATTCTCAGGCTTAAAAATCTGACTTAATAAAATGAGTATCACAATCAAAGTTATTTCCTGAAAAGAAAAAATACACACACACACATACACACACACACACACACGTCTGTTTCTTTCTCTTTCTCTCTCTCTCTCAATAACTTGCAATATTCCATACTTCTATAGCAGAGTCCAAATGCAAACTCCTCTGTTTCTATATCATGCTTTTGTTAATTTCAAAATACCTATACAATTATCTAGTCCCTCCTGAACTAGCCTGCCATTTTGAGGTTAGGGAATTGGCTTGCTTTATTTTGACTTTCATGGAATTTCTAGGTATACTAACTACATGTTTCTCTTGCACTGTTGTTATCATGTGGCCAGAGATATTGTTCCTGCAAGATGAATAAAGAGCAAGAAGCTTTCCAACTACCATTCAGACAGGTGTGCAGTCATTACAAATGACAACAAAAAATACATGCTGGAATTTCAAGCACTACTGGTTACTTCTTTATTGAAATATAGCCCTTTATATTAAATAGCTTATTTTCAATACTAGAGTAGCCAGATCTATCTTTAGAGAAGCTCTGAAAATATATAAATTAAAAAAACATGAAAGCTCATCAGTGTTACATTATCCATGGAATTCAGAAAGTAATTATGGGTGTAATTCAGATAGAGGTTGGGGACAGGTTAATTGGACGAGCCCTGTCAATTCCTCTGTAAGGGGTATATGCAGGAAAGTGCTGGAGATAGAGGAGTTCTAAGTGCATGTTTTGGCATGTGATGCTCCTTTTTAAAATGACTTGCTAGTACCTCATTACTTGCATTTATTCCCTTAGCCAATGTCTTTATAATAAAGTAGATTCAATAATAGAAACATTTAAAGAAACCATCATTTCAACCTAGAATTCATTTGCAATGAATTCTTGTGTTTCTGAACACTGTTAATTTGCCTTTATCTGAAATGGTAGCCATCTGTTTTAATTTAGGAAACTGTCTCATCTCAAAGTTGAAGTTGAATTTCCTACCTCTTATTCTTCCTTCCCAGAAAGAGGAATGTACAATATAAAATTAGTTTTTAAGATTTCTTTAAAGAGGACTAATCAAAATCAATTCAAGGATCATAGAATTTTTCTTGGAGCTCATTTAGATAAACATTTTATATGATCTTATGAACACAGCCATCTAGCCCTCGTGATCCTTTCCTAAGGATATCCTCCTTGGGTCTCACTGTGTGGATGTTTGCAGTCCTGTTTAATTCATTGTTTCCATGTATAATTTTTTTTGTCTTTTACCATCCATTTGGTTTACTTATAGATTTATAAGCACCAGTCTATTGAAAGTAAACTATACAATTTGGGGGAAAAGAGGTTTGAGAGGGGAAAAATTGGGAGAAAATGAAGGAAGAAGTGACACTATTCAAAAAGAAATGTGCTGATTACCTGACTTATATAACTGTAACCTTTACATTAACTTTACAATAAAAATAAATTTAAAAAGGATCATAGAACTGAGATAAGATTTGGTTTGACATATTTTACATCAAATGGAACTCCTTGTTATCTAACACTCTGCACATCTGTAAGACGGTGGAATGCATCATAATGATTAAGGTATTGGTGTAAAATCATCAGTACCTTCTGAATCTTTCATGACTGAAGGTTATCAAAATAATCAGAATTAAAGAGTCTATTTATGGACTCTGGCTCCTGGTTTGAGAAGAGATTACAATAGGCAAGCCAAAAAAAAAAATGAATCACCATGAATACAAGAACATAGGGACAGACAGACAGACCGACAGACACACACACACACACACACACACACATTCCACTTTGACAAGGAAGCATGCAAGCAAGAGAATGGAGGAATTACTTAAGAATGAAATACAGTTAGATTGTAATGCCTAGTTTGTACTTCATCTAAATGAATCTACAGTATAACAAGTATCCATTGAATGAGTAATGCAAGAAGATTGTATGGAAGAATTTTGTGAGAGAGGTTATAAGGAACTTGGAAAAAACATAAAACACAAATATTAATTCAGAGAAACAGGGACTTTCAGTTTACTTTGTTGCTCACTATATATAGGCCCAGGAACCATTAATAACAAGAATGAAGATTAAATATTTAGTGATTATTTATAATAAAATTCAAGAATTACTGGTAGTTTCTGATTATTGCATCTACTTTTCTACAGTCAAGAGCCCTCAGTATTTTGAAATAAATTATTTCTCAAATACTAGTATTGTGAAAAAAATTCCAAGTAAAACAGAACACTAATGAAGATCTTCTAAAGCAAAACATAATTAAATCCCAGTCTGATAGACTGTAGATCTAAAAAAACATTCTATTTCAATTATTTCCTTAAATTCAGCATCTGCAATATATATATTTCAAACACACTAATTTACCCTAAAGGGAAAATCAAAATGTCTGGATTCCTAATAAATGTAGGCTTCATTTTTCAGCCCACTGTTTCATATACAGGTAAAGGAAGCACTAGCCTGGCTATTTTGCTACTAACCCTTTTTTTGTTTGTTTTTTCTTTATTGTCAAAGTGAAGTACAGAGGATTACAGTTTCAAATGTAAAGCAAGTACATTACTTATCCAACTTGTTACCTCCTCCCTCATTTTTCCTCCATCTCCCCCATCCCAAGTTCCCTCCTTCCCATGAGTTATACTGTTAGTTTACACCAATTGATTTTGTAAGTATCGGTTTTTCAATGGTTTGTATTTTAACCTTCTTGAACCTTCAAATACAAGACACACCAAACATGATTTGGGCTCCTAGAAGATAGTTCTGACATGAATGAGGTTAACAAATATTTTCAAATTGAGAAACTCGTGAATAGTATGGGAAAAATCTGTTTATAACAATGCAATGTACTTTATATTTTCTTAATTCTGTATACTTGAACTGAAAATGTTCAGTAACAAGTGATGAGTAAAACTGAATGAGTACAATAGTTCAGAATTTTCGTGCCACAAAAATCAAGTCTGAGAAGGAGATGTCCTTATAGACCATTTCTTTCTCCTTCTCCCAATATATGTTTTAATGTTTAATCATTTTGGATTTAATTATCATGCAGGAATTCTAGTAATGTAGGCCATATGGTTTTATTACTTTTATGATCATGAAGTGGCCATAATAAAACAGTGGACTTAATGCCTACCAGGTTACTTCCAGAATATATAAATACCTATATCTGAATCTATCCCTTCATCTCTCCATCTGTTTTCCTAAGTACTTATCTTCCTTATTGTCTTCATCGTTGGCAAAATTATTCTAGTTGACTTATTTGAAATGTCACTTGTTTCAATAAAGTAAACATATTATTAAGTAGGTATATCAAAAAATATTTTCAATATGTAGAGGGTGTTCCAGGAGAACATTATGAAATTCTTCCAACACTATGACCAATTCCTGATAATATCTAGATTAAGTTTTTCTCAGTGATTACTGTTTTTTAGTCTGGGGACTAAATTAAGCCCTCAATTACTTGCTGATTTGAAATCATTTCCTGGAGAATGTGATGAATCTGCCTGTGAACCACTTCTCATTGAGGTTGGTGGGCTTCCACAAAACCATTTCAGTTTCATAGTGACTTGGAGAACCTGACAACTGCTGGTCTGACTTTTAAAGCACATGCCTAAAGTTCCTGACCAAAGTGACATGCAGACTTTCTACACTTCCACCATGTAGCCAAACATAAAATGTCTTCTCTTTAGCTTCTGTTCCTTGAAAAAAATACAAAAAACTGATTTTGAAAGAGTGTTATCTATAAAGCATATACTCCCAAAAGCTTTCCAGCATTTGCTTCAGGATAAACTTGGATCACATTTATTTAATCGCTCAGAATTTGTCTACACCAGTCTACATTTTAATGTGATACCATAAAAAAGACAGCTACAATCTGAGAACATTTTTGCTATATCATTTAGCATCCACTATAAAATATGTGAAATATCCTTATATTTTTCAATGCTATATGGTTAATCAATTTATATAATTACTTACACATTATATCTAGAGAATTAGTACAGTGTCTTTATATTTCCTTTGACTTCATGTCTCTTCCTCTTATTTGAATAGCAGTTAGAATGCTCTATACATTTGTTGAGTAACATTAGAATCTGAGTAAAAATAAGATTTAACTATTGCATTTTTGGTTTCAAATCCAAAATGATCATGAGAGAGGCACAAGGAGTAAACAAATTGTTCTCCATTTTCTGCTCTATCTCCAAGGCAAATGTCTATAGGCTCGAAAGGAAGAAAATAAGAAATAAAAATGAAAAGTTTAGATAGTGTGATTTCACTGAGGATGAGGGTGTCTGCTTTGCTGAATCCCACAGAATAATGCGCCTTGCTGGAGGAGAATGACAAACACCTCAAATGAATTGGAACTCTTGAAAAGAAAACTTGGGGCATTTGGATTGGGAACAGCTCACATTTTTCCTTAGCCTAGAACAGGTCAGAGAAGCACAAATTCATCCAGTGGGAAACATACAGAGCAAATGAGGGGCCTACTGTGTCCTTGGAATCCAATCAAGAGAACTTTAGTGGTTACAAGTATGGACCAGTACCACAGCCCAGATTGGAGGAAGTCTTGGTGGGGGCCATCAGGACTAGCTGAAGTTATGAATGGGAAATGGCTCCCTATGTGGAATTTGGTAGCAGTGGTCATAGAAGACAGTCAGAGAGGGCCAAAGGAGATTGAGAATCTGCCTCAGGATAGCATTTGGGTCCCAAATTCAAATTAAATCTAGAAAAAGAAAAATATACAGAAAAACTTATTTCCTGCATACTTAAACACCTAATTTCATACATTGAGATTTTTTTCTGTTACACATCTATGAATAATATATGAAAAAAATGGTATTAATTGTGCTTCTATTGTATATCTCAATATTTTCTGCTCCTTATATACAAACCATTTACATTGCCAGATCACAATTGTTTTGTTAATAAATTGCTTTTCATTTCTTTACCAAAGTGTAGATTCAAATTTATTATGAGTATTTTTCTACCTCACCCCTATGTTTTCTTTCTGTTCACATAATTCTCTAAATCTACGAAATAATACAGTTTCTTAATCTCAAAAGTCAAATAACGTCTTATAATCTTTCCTTTACTTACTGTATATATGTCTTTGTTTTCAAGAAATATTGTTCTCAGTATTTAGTCTTATTTAATTCTGTTCAGCATTTCAACTTTCACATTATATGCTTAGACCAATTTCTATCATTTTCAGCAAATCAGGCCATGTTTCAAGTGACTACGGATTCTAAGTTTAAGCTATTCTTTTCCTTAATACAGTGAGCAATGTAGTCCAGTAAGCTCTACTAAGGAAGCCAGTGAAACATATCCATCTCCTGATAATGCCATGAACTATTCACACTGGAAAGGCAGTGGCAGCAAAGGTAGGAAGGACTGTCTACAGTGAGGCTGGCAATGATGTGTCCAATGTTTATACAAGTCAGAAGAAATTATAGTTCTGCATAATGCATAAGATCCCCATTTTCAGTTTTTAAAACTATTATTCAGGTCAAATCTGAGTTTGAATGGCTCTGAATTATATCAATGCACAATTAATTTTGGAATAGGTTTATTCATTCTTAACAGCCATCATTATGTTATGTCTGATCATATTTCCTGTAAAGTTGAGATGATGTTCTTATTCTATGCATGGCTTTTTAAGGAAAACTTTTAAGAATTCCTAGTTCTTTCTAAAACATAATGTAAAAAAATGTAGGGTATCTAGTATCTATTTTATGTTTTTCTACTCTACTGGCTAACTTAAAAATTCACAAGATAAATTATCTATATTGTTTCCTTACAGATCACTTCTTTACTATGCAACTGTATCACATTCCTTTCCTGAAAAAAAAAAATCTGCTAGTCCTGTGAGCTTTGGATAGAAGACAATGTGTCCTCTGACATCTAGAATGGACAATGATCACAGACTGGTGCAGGTGGGAAATGCTATTTCAGGGTAATAGCTCACACCTGGAAAGGTCTATTTTTTTCCTCTAGGATCTTTTTACACAGCGGTGAAAATAAACTAATTAGGTCAAAGCATCACATTGGGACCCATGAGCTATGACGGTCTTTCTCTCTCTGGTGTCCTCACAAGAGGCCACTGTCCAAAGGCAAACAAGCAATAAACTCCAACCACAATAGGATACATTTAACAATTTCTCTTTTCAGTGTGTCATTGTGTTTCACTGCAAGAAAATTAACAGAGGGTTCATAGGGGAAAAATATGTTATAGAATGGAAAAAAGCAAAAAAGGAAAGAGAAATAAGAAAGAACTCTTTTCATTTTTCTATTGTGGTGCCAGTCCTGGGTTTGAATTCAGGACCTGGGCATTGTTTCTGAGCTATTTTGCTTAAGGCTAATGCTCTTCCACTTGGGCCATATTTCTACTTTCGGAGGCTGGAGGCTCAACTGGAGATGAGAGTCTTAAGACTTTGCTACCTGAGCTGTATCCTCACATCTCAATCTCCTGAATAGCTAGGATTACTGGCATGAGTCACTAACACTTGGCTACAAATCAAAAAAAATTTTTTTTTTTTTTTTTGGCCAGTCCTGGGCCTTGGACTCAGGGCCTGAGTACTGTCCCTGGCTTCTTTCCGCTCAAGGCTAGCACTCTGCCACTTGAGCCACAGCGCCGCTTCTGGCCGTTTTCTGTATATGTGGTGCTGGGGAATCGAACCTAGGGCCTCGTGTATCCGAGGCAGGCACTCTTGCCACTAGGCTATATCCCCAGCCCCAAATCAAAAATTTTAATGCTAGCCTTAGCAGTAGGCCTTAGAATCTAACAGGGGTTAAAATCTGGATTCTTGGGCTGGGGATATAGCCTAGTGGCAAGAGTGCCTGCCTCGGATACACGAGGCCCTAGGTTCGATTCCCCAGCACCACATATACAGAAAACAGCCAGAAGCGGCGCTGTGGCTCAAGTGGCGGAGTGCTAGCCTTGAGCGGGAAGAAGCCAGGGACAGTGCTCAGGCCCGGAGTCCAAGGCCCAGGACTGGCCAAAAAAAAAAAAAAAAAAAAAAAAAAAATCTGGATTCTTCAGCTGCCCCAAACATCTATGGAAGCTACATTGCCAATAATAGTCAAAGAAATTGGGATTTCAAGCATTGCCAGGCTTATTTTATTCATGTGATAATTATACTCACAGCACAAAAGGAAAAATAAAGAAATAAAACTCAAGTCAAAAACAAAGCTAAAAAGAGTTTTCTATTTTTCTTTTTCACAGATCCCTCTCCTGATAGTTAAACTATCCTAGGACATTACAGGACACATGATAGGACAACAAAGGGATTATAAAAATATAAACATTTAAGATCTGTTGTAGGGCTGGGGATATAGCCTAGTGGCAAGAGTGCCTGCCTCGGATACACGAGGCCCTAGGTTCGATTCCCCAGCACCACATATACAGAAAACGGCCAGAAGCGGCGCTGTGGCTCAAGTGGCAGAGTGCTAGCCTTGAGCGGGAAGAAGCCAGGGACAGTGCTCAGGCCCTGAGTCCAAGGCCCAGGACTGGCCAAAAAAAAAAAAAAAAAAAAAAAAAAAAAAAAAAAAAGATCTGTTGTACTTGTTTCCCCATTACGATTTTTTTTTCCAGTCCTGGGGCTTGAACTCAGGGCCTGGGCACTGTCCCTGAGTTCCTTTTTTCTCAAGGCCAGGGCTCAGTCACTTAAACCATAACACTACTTCCAGCTAAGTAGTTTTTCCTGAGTAGTTTATTGGAGATAACACTCTCATCCACTTTCATGCCCTGGCTGGCTTCAAATGTATCCTCGGATTTCAGCCTCCTGGGTAGCTATGATTTACTGTCCTGAGTCACCAAGGTCTAAGCTTATTTTAAATGACTAGAACATACCATCAATCTACTACTATTTAATATTAGGCTTGATGTTTTAGTACAGTATGCCATAATTCCATTCCATAGTTATTGAGAGTACATTCACTACCTGCTAGATAACAGTGTTCATGATAGAGATAACAAATAGTTTCTTCACTCATGGAGTAAGACACACTTATTAAAATGGGATTAAAATGAAATATGATATTTATTTACAGATTCACTAATAGATAGTCCTTATTACAAGGTGTTTTTTAGGGGGCAAAAAATGGACAGGTAATAGCCATCTGGAATAGTTCAATCAGTTCCAGTGAAGCACAGAGCATGATGAAAGAATTTCACGGATGGGCAGGATTGCTGCTGTTTGGATTTTGTGAAGTACACAAGTAGAGAGAGCATTGTGGTTCCTTCTTCCTTTGGTGGTCTGCAAGTATTGACAAAGGTATTAACTGAAACATGTAGATTCAACCGAGAACTCAGTGTTATTCCTTGGAAAAACAAAGTCAATGTTCAACAACATAAACATCAGGAAGTGGGTACTTGAAAGAGGTGGGATGGAATTAATGCTAAAGTGGTAGAGGAAGGAAGAGGTGAAGAATTCTTGACTAAGAATTCAATGTGTATCCTACAAAACTAAGAAAAGTAAGGGAAGGGGTAGGGCAGGAGAGAGATGGCTGAGACTGTTGACCGAGTTGATATTGATCAAGATGCATAGTATTTTACATAGTATTTAGAAACTGCCTTATTAAATGGTAACTCCATACAACTGCTTAAAGATGTTACAAAACATCAAAAATAAACAAAAGAACAACTAGAGAACATGGCACTCTCTCAGTAGGTATTAATAATGACTCATTAGTTTAATCATTGTCAAGAGGAGTCAAAATCCCTAGAGGGCTCATGAAGTCTCTGAAGTGAGGGAAAGGGATGTGGACAATATGAAGAATTCTGAAATGTGATTGTTCTCTATTCACCCGCATCACACCTTCTTACTGTAGCTGAAAGCTTGCTAACACATCTGCTCAGCCCATTCATCCCATATATGGAGCCCTGGATGAAAAATCAGCAAGATCCATGGATATTAGGTTAGGAGTTGAGATTTGGCCTTGAAACCTATGGGGAACCAAGCAGAGTTCTGAAATAACACAGTGAATTGATTTGATCAGAACTAAGAACCGGTGTATATGAATGTTATAGGGATAAAACTGAACAGGAAGAGACTAAGATGGGCAGATGAATTCTCCAATGAGGATTCAACATTGTCAAAGATGAAACAACTGTTGATATGTTTATTTTGTTAAAAAATCATTTTAACAGTAATTATCAGACATAGTATTTAACACAATGTTATGACTTCATTTTTAATTAAAATTTTATTGTAAAGGTAATGTACAGAGGGGTTACAGTTACATGATTGAGGTAGTGAGTACATTTCATTTTGAACAGTGTCACTCTCTCCCTCATTTTCTCCTAGTTTTTCCCTTCACTACTTCCTTCCCACAGAAGTTCATAGATCATTTCCTACACAGTGTCTAATGTGTTTCACTGCTGAATTGATTCACCCTTTGTCTAACCATTTCTATGCTTCCTCTTC
This sequence comes from Perognathus longimembris pacificus, assembly GCF_023159225.1. NCBI lineage: Eukaryota > Metazoa > Chordata > Mammalia > Rodentia > Heteromyidae > Perognathus > Perognathus longimembris. Next base: position 129,291,212 of record NC_063162.1, on the reverse strand, counting down.
CCTTCCCCAAATCAGATAAACTTATAAATAAGACAAAGGGTACAGAAATTTAAAAAAAACAGAGATAGAAGGGAATTAAAGAAAATAAGAAAAGAAAACCACAAACAGTATAATAATAATAATAATAATAATAATAATAATAATAATAAACCTCTTGGAGTTTACTTGGAGTTCATTTTGATAAGCATCATTTTATAGGATCTTGCGCACATAGCCATTGAGCCACTGAAATTCTCTCCTAAGAATATCCTCCTTTGTTCTCACTGAGTGAATGTTTAGAGTGGCATTGAGGATCAGGTGGTTGAGTGCTAGCCTTGAGCACAAAGAGGCTAGGGACAGTTCCCGGGCCCTGAGTTCAAGCCTAAGGTCAGGCTAAAAAAAAGTCAGCATTCATTTCATTTAAGAATTTTCCAGTTACTTTCTAAAGACAATATGCATATGCACACAAAGACTCACATGTGATTATTCCACTTTACAAAATGCTCCAAAAATAATATTTAGTCATGCTGTTCTAAAGAAGTGAATGTACTATTGGCTTTAGTGTGGTCTTGCTTGTAGTCTTTTGGGTAGATGACCAAAAGTGAGGCTCCTGGGACATAGGGGAGCTCTATGTTTAGCCTTCAGAGGATCCTCCACACTGCCTTCCAGAGGGGTTGAACAAGTTTGCATTCCCACCAACAATGTAGTAGAGCTCCCTTTTGGCCACATCCTCTCCAGTACTTGTTATTATTAGGTTTCCTGATAATAGACATTCTTGCTGGGGTGAGGTGGTCTCTCAATGTTGTTTTGATTTGCATTTCTTTTATGGCCAGTGATGTAGAGCACTTTTTCATGTGACTCTTGGCCATTCTCATTTCCTCTTCAGAGAAGTCTCTTTTTAGGTCTTTAAGCAAGATCACACTAAAGCCACCAGCACAACTATGTTCATCGCAGCACAACTATGTTCATCGCAGCACAACTTGCCATCACTAAAACATGGAACCAACCTAGATGTCCCTCAGTAGACCAGTGGATCAGGAAAATGTGGTATATATACACAATGGAATTCTATGCCTCCATCAGAAGGAATGACACTGCCCCGTTCGTAAGAAAATGGAAGCACTTGGAAAAAATCATACTAAGTGAAGTGTCCCAGACCCAAAGAAACATAAACCCTATGGTGTCCCTCATAGGGAATAGCTAGTACTGGAATAGGCTAGTCATAGTAAAAGACCAAAATATCCCAATAACTATACCCATATGACCACATAAGAAGATGACAAGTGAAATGAAATCCACATTACATAAACAAGAGTCATACCACTGTTGTAAGTATTCTCAACATAGTATATGAACTTGTACTACTTTTTTCTCCTTTTCCTTGTCTGTTTGTTTGACTGAGTGGTTTGTCTAATTTTGTTTTTCTTGTAGTCCTTTCCTGTGGCTGTACCCTTGCTACCACTGTACTATATCCGAGTACCCTGGATATTGTCTGATACAGGTAACAGAACTGGGGAAGGAAGAGGGAATAACAAAATCGAGAGACAAAGACAAACCATTCAAAAAGCAACACTTAGAAACCATTTTGTGTAAACCAACTGCAAACCTCTTGGGGGGAGAGGGGAATGGGAGGGGGAAGGGGGGAATGAGGGAGGAGGTAATAAGTAGAATGAGAAATGTACTCACTGCCTTTCATATGAACCTGTATCGCACTTTGACAATAAAGAAAAAAAAGAAGTAGATGTACAATGTTTGATTATTTGAAAGTTATTAGAACCATTGTACTGTCTATAAGAAGAACAATGCCTCTAATGTACATACACTCTTGCAAACACACCTGAAACAACACTATATAATCCAAAGGCAACCTTCATCAGAGATATTAATATGCCAAGATATGTCCTGAGGGGAAGTACTGAGAGGATTGAAGTAATGAAAATCTTGTCACCTGAGAATTGCATGAAAAAAATTGGCAATATTTATATTAATAGACAAAAGTCAAGAAACACATAAAAACTGACTTCAAATATTTGAAATTCTGTAAAGTGAACATACTCCTATTTTACTCCAAGACACATACTCCAAGAACATACTCCAAGACAAACCTAAGCTAAATAAGCATACATTTATTAGAGTCAAATGTAAATACATCCCACAGCTTGTATGGTTTAGAAATCAAAACTGTTGAGCAGTGACTTTTGCTTGACATAGTATCACAGGAAGATACCCATGATGATTTGCTAGAGCTACTGAACTACTCTTCCTTCTTCAAATCTATATCTTTATAAAGTTGTCTTCTTACCGAGGCTGAAATCAGGAGAGCAACTCCTTTTGCAATAGCCCCCCAAAACATAAAATATCTAGGAATAACCTTAACCAAAGAAGTGAAAGACCTCTTTGATGAGAACTTTAAAAGCTTGAAAAATGAAATTAAGTCAGAAATAAGGAAATGGAAAAACCTCCCATGCTCCTGGATTGGGAGGATTAATATAATCAAAATGGCAATATTGCCAAAGGCTATCTACAAATTCAATGCAATACCCATTAATATCCTAACACCATTTTTTAATGAAATAGAGGAAGCAATCCAGAAATTCATATGGAACAATGAAAGACCTAGAATAGCAAAAACAATCATAAGCAGAAAGAACAGTGCTGAAGGAATTACAATACCCAACTTCAAGCTGTATTATAAAACTATAGTAATAAAAAAAAGCTTGGTATTGGCACTGGAACAGGCCTGAAGACCAATGGAACAGAATTGAAGACCCAGAAATGAACCCACAGAACTATGCCTACTTAATCTTTGATAAAGGAGCAAAAACAATAGTATGGAAGAAAGATAGCCTCTTTAACCAATGGTGCTGGCAAAACTGGCTCAACACATGCAACAAACTAAAACTAGATCCTTATATATCACCCTGCACCCAAATCAATTCCAAATGGATTAAAGACCTCGAAATCAAAACTGACACCCTGAAAACGCTGAAGGAAGGAGTAGGAGAAACACTTGGGCTCCTTGGCGCAGGACGGAACTTCCTGAACAAAGACCCAGAAAGGCTACAAATCAAAGAAAGGTTGGACAAATGGGACTGCATCAAACTGCAGAGCTTCTTCACGGCAAAGGACATAGGTCGCATGATAAACAGAAAGCCCACAGACTGGGAGAAGATCTTTACTGGCCATTCAATGGACAAAGGCCTCATATCTAAAATATATGCAGAACTAAAAAAATTACCTTCTTCCAAAACAAAACTGCAAAGAACCAATAGCCCGCTCAACAAGTGGGCTAAAGACTTACAAAGAGACTTCTCTGATGAGGAAATGAGAATGGCCAAGAGACATATGAAAAAGTGCTCTACAACACTGGCCATAAAAGAAATGCAAATCAAAACAACATTGAGATTCCATCTCACCTCAGTAAGAATGTCATATATCAAGAAAACTAACAATAACAATTGTTGGAGGGGATGTGGCCAAAAGGGAACCCTACTTCATTGGTGGTGGGAATGTAAACTGGTTCAGCCACTCTGGCAAGCAGTATGGAGATTCCTCAGAAGGCTAAATATAGAACTCCCCTATGACCCAGCAGCCCCACTTTTGGGTATGTATCCAAAAGACCACAAAGAAAATCACAGTAATGCCACCAGCACAACAATGTTCATCACAGCACAATTTGTCATAGTGAGAATCTGGAACCAACCTAGATGCCCCTCCGTAGACAAATGGATCAGGAAAATGTGGTACATATACACAATGGAATTTATGTCCCATTTGTAAGGAAATGGAAGGACTTGGAAAAAATTATACTAAGTGAAGTGAGCCAGACCCAAAGAAACATGGACTCTATGGTCTCCCTTATTGGGAATAATTAGTACAGGTTTAGGCAAGTCATAGCAGAGCATCACAAGGCCCAATAGCTATAACATTATGAACACATAAGATGATGCTAAGTGAAATGAACTCCATGTTATGGAAATGATTGTTATATCACAGTTGTAACTACTTTCAACGTCCCATGTGTATCTGTAGCTTCTATTATTGATGATGTTCTTGTATCACCTTCCTGTGGTTGTACCTACGCTATCTCTGTAATCTTATCTGAGTATATTGGCAACCGTGTATACTGGTATTAGAACTAGGAAGTTGAAAGGGAATACCAAATTTGAGAGACAGGGTAAAAAAGACAAACAACTACAAAAGCAATACTTGCAAAAGTGGTGTAAGTGAACTGAACACCTCAGGGGGGGGAAAGGAAAGGGGGAAAAGGGAGGGGGGTATGAGGGAGAAGGTAACAAACAGTACAAGAAATGTATCCAATGCCTAACGTATGAAACTGTAACCTCTATGTACATCAGTTTGATAATAAAAATTTGAAAAAAAAATAAAGTTGTCTTCTTTACTCACATCACTGACAAGAACACATCATAAAAAATTCAGCGCAGAAGCAGTTTGAAGTACATAGCTGTCATTTATTAAGCCACACATTACTACATATATTCCATTGCTACATATATTCAAGGTCTGAGAATATAGTTGTGTATAGACACATGTGTGTCTATAGGGCTGTAGAGAGGACACACACACACACACACAGAGAGAGAGAGAGAGAGAGAGAGAGAGAGAGAGAGAGAGAGAGAGAGAGAAAGACAAAGAGAGGGAACAAACCGGAAAGGCCATGTAAGTCAGAGATTCTTGATATTGATGATGTTTATTAATATACCATTATTATGAATCTTAGAGTTATGTAAACAAAACAATTAATATCAAGCTTCATAAATACAGAAGCTTTTCTTCTGTATTCTGCTGGGCAATTCTTCTCCAGCAGTAAGGGCTAAAGTTGATCTACTCCTGAAATCTGAAAAGGCAGACACTACAGAGGATAGTTTCTAGCCTAACTGAATTTATTGTCAAAGTGATGTACAGAGAGGTTACAGTTTCATACGTTAGGCCTTGGTACATTTCTTGTACTGTTGTTACCTCCTCCCTCATTTCCCATTCCCCTTCCCTTTTCCCCCTCCCCCCATGAGTTGTTCAGTTGGTTTACACCAAATGGTTTTGCAAGTATTGCTTTTGTAGTCATTCGTCTTTTTATCCTTTGTCTCTTGATTTTGATATTCCCTTTCACTTTCCTAGTTCTAATACCAGTATATACAGTTTCCAATGTACTCAGATAAGACACAGTGATAGTGCTGGTACAACCACAGGAAGGGGATATAAGAGGATCATCAACAATAGAAGCTACGGTTTCACATGACATGTTGAAAGTAATTACAACAGTGATATAACAGTCGTTTCCATAACATGGAGTTCATTTCACTTAGCATTATCTTATGCATTCATAAGGGCATAGCTATTTGGCTCTTGTGATCCTCTGCTGTGACTAGGCTAAACCTGTGCTAATTATTCCCTATGAGGGAGACCATAGAGTCCATGTTTCTTTAGGTCTGGCTCACTTAAAATTTTATGCCTCTATCAGAAAGAATGACATTGCCCCATTCGTAAAGAAGTGGAAGGACTTGAGCTTGATTTTGACGAGCCACCTTCAGTATTCAACATCAAGCTGACATTTTACAGCTTCAGATATCTAGCACTTTAGTGTTGGTAACATTTTATATACTTAGTGGGCCCTGAAGAGCTTTTGTTTATGTGTGATGCAATCATTGATATTCACATTGTTAAATATTAACACACAAATGCACTGACTCATTCATTAAAAAGAACAATAAAAAATCCATCACATTAAACAAGCAGCATGTTTTCTTTTATGACAAATCATTATTCTATCTTTGAAAACAAAAATAATTAGCAGAATAGTGGCCTTGTAAATTTTGGCAGATTTTATTAGTGTGTAACTTAATAAATGACAGCTATGTACTTCAAACTGCTTCTGCACTGAAATTTTTTATGATGTGTTCTTGTCAGTGATGTTAGTGAAGAAAAGATCTTTATAAAGATACAGAGTTGGAATGAGGAAGAGTAGTTCAATAGCTTTAGCAAGTCATCATGAGTATTCTTCTTTAATACTATGCCAAAAATTTGGCATGAGACTGGTGCTAAACATTGATTGCCAATGTGGAATTTGAGGTCAAATTGTAGTAAAGTATATTATATTCCTTCCCACCTATCCACACCCACCATGCTTGTATACACACATAAAACTCTTACGATGAAACTCTAATCCTCACTGTTTAAAATATAGCTTTTAAATTGGTAATACAATTAATAAAGTTATAATAATTGGACTGTAGTTTAACAAGACATATGTCCTTATAAAAATAGAGAGAAAAAGCAGAGATTTATATGCAAAAGAGAGACCAAGTAACGACCCAAAGCAGCCAGGCACCAGTGGCTCATACTTATAATCCTAGCTACTGAATGAGGGACGAGGTAACAAACAGTACAAGAAATGTATCCAATGCCTAATGTATGAAACTATAACCTCTCTGTAATTCAGTTTGATATATATATATATATATATCCTAGCTACTCAGGAGGCTAAGATTTTAAGATCGCAGTTCAAAACGAGCCCGTGCAGGAAAATCCATGAGACTCTTATCTCCAATTAATGAGCAGAAAACTGGAAGTGGCACTGTGGCTCAAGTGGTAGAGCACTAGCCTTGAGCTGAAAAGCTCAGAGCAGTGCTCAGGCCCAGAGTTCAAGCCCTATTACCACCACCACCACCAACAAAAAAGACACAAAGCAAGGAGAGAGGCCTGAGGAGAAATTAAAGTTGTCAGCACCTGCTCCCTAAATTCTATCCTACAGAATTATGAGAAAATATATTTCTGTTGTTCAAATTACCCAGTTTGTGGCTGGTCCAACTGTTAAACAGAGCCTAAAATAAAATAAAAAAGAGGATTTTAAAATTTTATTCATTTAATTGTGAAGGTGATATACAGGGTTACAGTTACATAAGTAAGGAAATGAGTATATCTACTTGTTTTAAACTTGCACTTTGAATAGACATTTTATCTTTTTATCTAAATGTGGTCATGCAGAGCTTATGTGGAAGATATTAATCCACTGAATTTTGTAGACCTTCCAATTTTTATCCCACCTCAGTTTGCTAAATTGGAAAAACCATTTAAAATGTGTTTCAGTAAAGAAACTGCTTTATAAATGACAAGGTTATACTGGTATATGTTAGGTTTATAACTTCCTGATTTTTACTGAAAATTCAAATTTTGTCAAAGGCAAAATGCCATGCTGTCAAACATTTTTGTGTAAAGTGAGGGGATCATTGCATTTAAAAGCAATTTGGGTGCAAAATGCTCAAGTCTAACTAACAATGATTGATTTCCCAGTTTTTCTGTTTGATAATAATGATGATCTATCATAAAACAACTACAACTAAGACCTATATAAAAACTCCAATTAAAATAATCGTATGAATATCTTTTCTTTCATTCACTTGGGGACTGTCAATGTAGCAAAAATGACATCTGAATGCTGTAAGGTGCAGCCGCTTGCAAGGCTCCATGCTGATGCTCCTGTTTAAGTCTGCACCCAGGACCTGTGTTACCTAGGTAATTGACACACCTGGAGGCAATTACCTCCCCCTTCTCTGAGGTCACATCCAATCCACCTGGCCATGTCTCCTGCCTTTCCCTATATAATCCACCTCAACACGAATCCCCAAGTTCTTTCCTTTTCTCTCTTACACTCTCTTTCTTTTTCTCTTCTTCCATCTCCTGTCTCCCCAGGCCTCCATCTTGTGCAGGCTGGCAGTTTGCTGTCTCCTCAATAAACTCCTTTCACCTGAACCAGCCTTCTCTATGGTCATATTGATTATTAAAATATAGATACTATGTCATAAAATTTATATTATTCTTTTTTATCAACAACATTATTAAGCTAACTGGTCCTTCCCCCTTCTCTCTCTCTTTCTCTCTCTCTCTCTTGCTCACTTTCTTCTTCTTTATTTCAATTCCCATCTCTCTTTATTTCTTTTTTTCAAGTAAAGAAGACAATGACTGTTGTGATTTCTGTTCACCTGTTGACTTTCACTCCTCTTGTACCATAGATAAAAACATCAGTCACTAGGAAAATGAAAGTAAGAACTTAGTAATGCTATATAGTAAGGTCTAATTTGGTGATATCTTGAATTTCTAATCTGACCTTACTTAACTCTACAGTCTTTATCACGTGCCACCAACATAATGATAAAGCCAGATAAATTATCAGTCTTTTGAATAGTATCTTTTTCTCCAAGCCACGTAACACCCATAGCTTATCCCCTTTGAGTGCAGCATTCCTTTGTTCTAATACTCATCTCCTAATCCTGCCCCTCATTTGTTGTGATTTAGGTAATACATTTTTACCTTCTCATCCTGCCTCTGTATTACCTAACTCTCTGTTATTACACCATTCTTCCATACCATACAAGAATTCATTACTCCCCTGCATTTTTGGCCTGAGTGAAGCCTGAAGCAATAGAAGATCAATAATATTAATGGTTATCACATCAGTGACTAAGGTAATTATCTGTTGAAATAGTTTTATAGTATATTAATATTAGGGTATAATTTTACAGAATGAGTTGATAGGCATCATATGAAACCTCCAGTAGAATACAGTAAATGCACATTGTTTTATTTTTTAATTTAATTTAATTTTGATGTAAAGGTGACGTACAGAGGCGTTAGAGTTACATAAGTAAGGTAATAAGTACATTTCTTGTCAAATACTGTTACCTCCTTCCTCCTTTCCTATTTTTCCTTCCCCGATCCCCTCCCTAAGTTGTAAAATTCATTTACAACATAGTGTCTTGTGGGTATCGCTGTTACATTTTATGTTAAAGTATTTAAACTATTCAAATTGAAAACACTGTGACTTGGAGAATTTGATAGAAGCTGTGTGGTATGTATATATTTTCCATCCCTAAAAGCTTCATATAAGCTGTAAACCTACTAAATTATCTAGCTTTGCTTTATCATAGAGCTCTGCATATGCTACGGTGACAGTGACAATTTTATGATGATACAGAATGGTATTGTTGCTAAAAACATGTTGTACTACAATATTTCAGAAGCATTGAGGGCCACAAGAAGAAAGAATAATCTTCATTGAAATATTGTTGTTTTCCTAATTCCTTAACATCAAGTATCTTTTTATGCTTTTATACCTAATATAACATGAAAAAACCATTATGTAGATACTTTTATGTTCTCCAAACCTTATTTTTCATGTGAAAAATACATATTGATATTAAGCTTTTAGTAATTCACTCCTCTATCAATATACTTGATATTAGAAGTTTGGTGCTGTTATACAAACAGGTTGAGTAGTGAAATGGACATGCCCAGGTGAAAACTTCCCACTTCTGAATACTAATGGTATAAGGAGTGTTTTCATATGAAAAAAAAAAAAAACACAAAGCAAAACAATTACTCTAAGGGTCATATAAAATTTCTTCAAGATGTACTGGTTAGCTGAGCAGTCAGAATTATATAGAATGGTACAGAGCTCCACAGAGATTGACTTTTAAATTTTTACTTACAAAAGAGCATATTTGAGCATTGAAGGGGAGATACAAAAAAGGGAAAAGAAGTCAACTATGCATTAGGAATTGTGAAGGTGTTAAGGGATGTAAATTTCCTCTAAATATTGGAAGGTGCTGGTTTATGCTGAAATAAAAAATAGCCTTGACGTATGTCTTCTCTAGAATTGTGAGAAGGATGCTTGGAACACGATGGGGGTGGGATTTGTTTGGAACCCATGGCCTATATTGGAGCATTGCTGAGGAAAGCATGGTCCGCTATATTTACCCAAGGCTTTTAGCAAGAAAAATCATTTCCCTTGGAGATTCTTCCATTGACTAGAATAATATTTCAAATATGGAGTAAACTTGTAAATGTTTTGCAAAAAGTGTAGTATGTTATAGTATGGCAAGAAAAACTATGGCAAATAAAATTTGAATTAAACTTTGTAATTAAAGTTTTAAGACTCAAATCTCAAATGAAATAGGTCATCAGCATCTTGGAAACACAAAATTGTAAATCTCTTTAAAAAGCAAAATGAACTCCAAGATATGGAAACAAGAGGTTTTTCTTTGTTGCTGTTGCTATGTGAAATTATTTATTTTTTTCTTTTGTCCCCCGCGCCCCACCCCCCTGCCTTGGTCTATCTCCTGTTATCACTGTATTTGATGTAGATACTGTGAGTATTGTATATACATTTATCTGAATTAGGGAAGGAAAGGGGAACAACAAACTGGTGAGACAAAAGACAAAGGATGAGCCAATGCAACAACAATACTTACAAGGCAGTGTTTTGGAAATGAGCTGTGTAACTTGGCGGGGGGTGGGGGGTGGGGGGGGGAGAAGGAGTTGGGGGTAAAGGAAAGTGGGAGAAAAATGAGGAAAGGGATAATAAATTTGACAAGAAATGTACTTGCTGCCTTAAATATGTAACTGTAACCCCTCTGTACATCACCTTGACAATAAAATTAAATAATTAAGTAAATGAATAAATAAATGAAAGTCTAAAAATATTATTTAAGCCTTTAGAATACAAAGAAATCTAAATTCATGGTTACATGTATTAAGCAGAAATGCTTATCTTTCAGACCAAAGACAATTTTATATGAGTGAATGTTTTAAGTCTTCATGAGGTTAACTTTTAAATATTACATCTTTGAGAAAATATATTCTGAATCACAAGTGTTCATTTTTTAAAACTTTTTTCCTTCCTATTTATCAAAACATTGTAAATGCAAACAACCTTAATTGGGTGCCCTTCCCACTTCAGATCTGAGAGATCATTTTTCTTATTTATTTCTGAAAATACAGTCAATTATTGGTAGCCTATGATTTCTTTTCTAATATAAACAGTAATGTTAACAGGAGGTTTCTTTAGGACAATTGTTTCCTTCTAAAAGTAAAATGAGCAAATTCTAACAAATTCGGTGAGCACAAACGTGAGGAAAGAAGACAAGGTAGAGAGGAGACTAGAAGACTTAATGAATCACAAATCAAATAAACACATGAAAGAAAGATGAAGTATTGAAATGATAGAGAAGGGCATACCACACATTCCTACAAGCCAGGAACCAATGTGCTCCTGCAGGACAGATGCCAGGGTTAATGTCCTAGTAGCACACCTGCAAAGAATGATAGCACTTGTGTGAAGGTGCAGTCTAGAGAAAAATGTTGAAGCATTGCTGTGCTAAGTGAGAATGGGAGAATTTGAGTAGAACTGAGCGACTGAGGCAGTCCCGCAACAGAGCTTCAGATGGAATACTCTTATACTAAAGGAGCAGATAGAATGCTCAGCCAGGGTAGCTACAAATCTAACATGTGATTAGGGCACTTGTGTCACCATGAAGGCAGATTATTTCAACTGGCTCATGACTATATATCACATTTCTTAGCATATTGAAAACTCAACTACTTGTTAATGGAATGTTGAAAACATTATCTTAGACAAACTTGACCTACCTGTGTCCTTGACTATATAAATTATGATATACCCACGTGTGTGTGTATATATTTGCAATTTTTTTGTACATTGCATTCTGTACATTCATGCTGAAGCACCTTATTTGGCTAGCAACGTGTTCTGTATAATGAGAGTGGGTTGGGCAACCTGTATTTCTAGTAACCTTGATGGAGGGAGTGAGCCAAGAAATTACTGTTTATTACTGTTATTTTCCACTATTCTACACTCAGTTTGCACCTGCTATATAAATATAAACATAGCAGAGAAGAACATAAGGAAGAAGGACAAGAATGTACAAATATGTAATGCTGAGGAAGCTAATTACACAAAGCTTTGAAAAAGAACAGGGACATAAAATGATTCTGAAGTTTCCCCATAAAAATAAAAAAAACATTTGTTCCCCCTTTTAGGAAACTCTGCCTTGAAATATTTTTCAGATGAGACCTATGATAGCTGATTTATTAACTGTGGAAATAAACTAGCAAAATGTAAACCACTAAAGTACAAATGTAATTAGCTCAAGTCAAACTGTGAAGAAAACAAGTCCTTAAATAATTTGCCTTTAGATTAAGGGAGAGATTAAACTTGACTTCACATCTACTGTCAAATAAGCTGCAAATTTATTTGTAACTTCATTTATTTTTATACCTCCTATTATTTTCAGTGGTAGCTCGGTTCAAATTTCTTACAAAGGCTGATTTGTGAACCCTCCCTATGAAGTGGAATAAGGGTCATATCCATGTGTAGGAAGGCCTTGTTTATGAAGCAGGAGATCTATTTCATAAGACATTGCTCCAGATCAAATACATTTTTCTTTCTATGAAGGCTGTTTTTGGCTCTCAGAGCTTGGCTTGTGACCATTAATAGAAGTCAATGTGAACAAAGTATCCTCACCACTTTAATTTGTTGTGATTGATTTACATGGTAATGCAGATAACACCCTCTTAATTAGTTGCTACAAATTGTGTTTGACAGTCAGATAACATATTTTCTCTGTCCATAAGAGGTCCTAGGCTGATGGAGTTTTTTATGTGCTTCATCTTGTGTAGCCTTTCTTTATTCAGTTCTGCCAAGTAGTAAATATTATCTGCAATTTAGAGATGATGACTGTAAAGCATTATTAACATGCTCAACATCACAGGCTCAATAGTGGTAGTATTGGGATTCATCTGAATGAATTCAAAGCTGCTTTACTTAGAAATGGATCACATATGATAGTACCACTAGGTTACAATAATTATAAAATTTTCACCAATATTAGCATAATTTACAGCAGTTTGTAATGAACCATTTGGTAAATGACTTATAATATATCCTACAATTTTCATCTTTTTAGAAATAAAAAAGTTAAAGATAGTTGTTGGTGTGCAACAAATGTTTAGGTATCAATGTTTTAAGGAGTTATATATATATATATATATATATATATATATATATATATATATATATATATATATATATATATAATTCTCGGCCCCCCCCCCCCCACCAAGCTGAGGACCAAACTCAGAGTATTTAACTTGCTGGGCAAGTGCTCTGCTGCTGAGCTAAATCCCCAACTCCAGGAGTTATACATTTCAAATTCGTATATTTTATTTTATTCAAGTTGGGTTAAAAAATTCCCATTGAAAATACAGAGTAGCCAATTGCATTTTATGAAAACACAAATGTGAAAATTCCAGTAATATGTGCCAGAGTAACAAGGGTCAGTAAACAATGCTGTGAAATGTATCATTTGTGTTATTAGAGCCAGTAATGAGATAGAACCGGATTGAGCTGGAAAGAGAAATATACCTCCTGCATGCCAGTGAAGGTAAAGTCAAATAAAGAAATTAGTTCCATTTTAACTATGTACCATTTGAAATGCATTCCGGTATTCAGACCACTCTCTCTCTCTGTGTCTCTCTCTCTCTGTCTCTCTGTCTCTGTCTGTCTGTCTGTCTGTCTCTCTCTCTCTCTCTCACACACACACACACACACACACACACACACACACACACCTGCCTAGATATCAACTTATGTGTAACCTTATGGGACTGACCTTTAAGAAGAAGATAAGCTCTTATTTGGAGATGATCTAAAGTTCTCATCTAAAAATTATACAACCCACACCTCCAAGAAAAGCTTTCCCTAGATTCATGCATCGAATCTAATATAAAACTTTAAAAAATGTACATCATTAAACTGATGAAAAATAATATTTTCCTGCATTGTTTTGGTGTTCAACCCTAAATTGGAGAGAAAAAATGTTACTTTGGGAAGAGACAATAAATTGTGGAAATGTCATAATGTAGGATGGTGAAGTGATATTTTCTAGTTAAGGGAAAATAGTTTGGTCACAGAGGAAGGGATGCCAGAAATCAGATACCAAGGTCTTGATTTGTGGACTTAACTATAGGTCAGAAAAGCTGATCTAGTAAGTTGGATGGTCCCACTTTAGGTGATAGATGTCTTTCTTCTTAAAGTGTGAGCAACAATGCACAAAGCAGGAGGCTGGAGGGGAGAGGTGCCTAAGCCTCAGATTTTGCTCTGTCACATCTGTGAAAGAAGTAGAGTTCAGAGAACCAGGATGGAATGAAGATGATTCTCTTCTGATCAGTAGGAGCTGGTAACTTGGAATACAGTAGAACTAAATGGGATTGAAAGGCTCAGTAGGTACCCCTGCCATATGCCAATGATGCTGTCTAGGGTTTGGGTTCCTTTTCTCTGTTTAGAGCATGAAAGGGCAGAGGGTGTGTTTAAAGCAGACAGAGATTTCTTTGAAATAGGAAAATAATATCCAAAGAAGCAGTGAAAGAAGCTGTGAAACATCATCTCATGATGCTAAGTGAAATGAGCTCCATGTTATGGAAACGATTGTTATATCACTGTTGTAACTACTTTCAACATGCCATGTGAAACCGTAGCTTCTATTATTGATGATCTTGTATCCCCTCCCTGTGGTGTACCTGCACTATCTCTGTATCTTATCTGAGTACATTGGAAACCGTGTATACTGGTATTAGAACTAGGAAACTGAAAGGGAATACCAAAATCGAGAGACACAGGGTAAAAAAGACAAACCATTACAAAAGCAATACTTGCAAAAGTGTTTGGTGTAAATGAACTGAACAACTCATGGGGGGGGGGAAGGGAAAGGGGGAGGGAGGAGGAAGGATGAGGGAGGAGGTAACAAACAGTACAAGAAATGTATCCAATGCCTAACGTATGAAACTGTAACCTCTCTGTACATCAGTTTGACAATAAAAATTTTAAAAAAAAGCTGTGAAAAACAGCAAAATGAACTCTTGTGCAAGGAGGGTTCCTGGAACTGGATGTCTGCAGGATCTCTTGCTTCTTCCCAATTAGGTTGTTTTCCCAGTCCTCTTGATACTGGGTAGACATGTATTGTAAAGAATGTCTTCATTGATTCCCCATCTCCATGCATGATTAACCACAAAAGGGACAAGTGTCTTGCTGACTCATTCTCTTCTCTTGCCATGTGAGAGCCACCATCTTTTACCTATCTGGGTGGGCCTACCTTCCCCTAAGCCACAGTCAAGATGAGATACAGCAGGATCAGATGGAGGTGGGACTAACCTGAACCCAGAAGACAGCTTGTGTCCATACACTTTCTTTCACCATTAAATTGTACTGAAGGCTAGATAGGAAAATATAAAGAGAAGTATGAGACATAAGTCAGATTTTGAGGATTTCATGGCATGGCATTGTCATCAGTTTATCTCTGGAGAGGATCCCTTGATGAGTATGAGAAAGGTTGTTGCTCATGCAGAAGGAAGAGTTCAGCTGTCAAGAGAACTGAGGAGGTGAGGCCAATCTTGTTCTTCTGTTTAACAACTCACTGTTCGGGGAACAACAGGTCCCAAAAGAACTACATGAATCCATCCTGAATCCAGAGGTCTCAGAGACCTATTAGTAGGCTTTGCCTGGCCACATTGGGAACCAAACTTTCCACAGCAAACCATATCTAAACCGTGGCACATTCTACTCAAGGAGAAACTTTCTCCAGCCCTACAAGGAAACCTGAATTAATGAAAGGGGCAGAAAAGAAAATAAAAGCACAAATGGGATTTAAAGCTTGAATTGATTTCATATTTTATTGAGATTTGAAGTGTTTTCAAGAGTGACAAATGGTTCTAAATAAAAATATGTATGGAAATCTTACCTCATTTTTCTACCTCCTGGGATAGTATAAGACTTGTGAAGAACAGAAAGAGAATATAGCTTTTGGCATATCTGCATTAATGTGTGTACAATTTCAACCCTGCTACATATGCCAGGCCCAGATGAGAAGATCCGCCCCTTCATTCCCCCCCCCCCATATGTAACATTTCATAAACTTCAAAATTTTCCTAAAGGCCATGAAAGGAAGATATACTAAACAGCCTCCTGGCCTTCTGCCATGCTGCTGGATCTCTATACAGAATTTCCGAGAGCTCTGCTCTGGCATTTGATCTTCATCATATTTAACTCCCCAAGAAATGACCACTAGCCAACAGCTATCATTGTGTCCTATTAGGGAGCAGCTGGGTTCAGTTAGTGTATATCCTGGGATAGGGAGAGAAGGATTCTATCTTGGTATGTGAAGGCAGAAGAGCCTAGCAATTTAAGCTTGAGTTGGAGCCACAAAGTGGGAAAATCCTGAAATAATTATTTGCATTCATACTGTCACAACTAAAAATAGGAGTGATGTAAAAAAACAAAATCGAGGGGCTATCAGCCCTTGGGTGTTTCCTGCTAACTTCTCTTCAAATAAGGGTTCCCAAAGGCAGGTGACAATTAACAATGACTCATGACCATTTAGAAAAACGCAGATTCTTAGGTGCCATCAGAGGATGATACACAGCATGATAAATTCTAAAAAGCACTTTCACATTGCTTTTCTCATTATGATTTCAAAATAGTGCTATGATGGATGAGTTCCTATGTTTGCTATGCAGATTGGAAATCTGGGTTTCAGAGAGGTGGTTACAGGTGCAGAACACTTGCTAGGAAATGCAGATGTATCCTGGCCTTTGTTCTGTATATTCATCTCCAGGAAATTGCCTAACCTTTCTAAGCCATAGTCTCATGCCTAGAAGAGAAATAATTATCTACCATGGAATTGCTACAGCAATAGTAATAACAACATTCAATGCACATAGACATTAGCACTGCTGATGAGAGTTGAACATCACTTCTGTCATATCCGACATTAAATAGTGGCAGGTACTTAAATTTGCAAATGCTGAGATTAAGCAATAATATCAAGACTTACTCTTTTAAATGTGTTTTCCTGTCCTAATCATTATTTGCTGATTTATATTACTGATTTATTTATTATACTTATTTATTTTAGTAGGATTAACTAGAGATACCTGTCATGTTAATCATCACAATCATAATTGTTACTGGTATAATTTTATTATTATTATAATAAAAACACCACTCATTACTCCAACATGATCCCTTACAATAGTGGACAATGAGTTTATGATTTTACATGTCCCAAATAATATGTGAATGCTTGATTCCTACAGTAATTTTATTCAGAAGCATGTTTTAATAATAATCTTGAAGATTATGTTCCCTTCCTTAGGTCTTTGTATAATATTTTTCAACCTCAATTCATTTTTTTTGTCTTTTACTTATTTATTAACTGAACTCAGATGATGAAAACTTATCACCTCCTTAGTTATGAGACAAGACTTAATCGCCTTGGATTCTGCCTTACTGTCTCCTCACAAGTTGATCAGATGCTTTTCTTACACATCTTCCTCCATACCTCTCTCCTCCCCAATCCAGTTGGACATGCAGCTTCCTCTAAAGCTCTCCTCATATTGTATATATCCAGAGCCTTCTTTTTAGACTGAGACATGATTGTGTCTTAAGTGTTTATTTGCACTTGAACTCATGCAATATGAGAAAGAGAGAGAGAAAAAGAGGGCAGTTCTTGCAGAGGAACCATCAGCACCTTTTTTTAGTCTTTCTCCTCCTAATAAGACTTAGTTAAATTAAATTAGTTCTGCCAATAACCATAATCATGTCTATACTACCAGACTGTTCTATTGAGTCCATCTGTAGGAGGTAGTGGGTATCTCTCTCTCTCTCTCTCTCTCTCTCTCTCTCTCTCTCTCTCTCTCTCTCTCTCTATTTTTGTTTTTTTGGCAGTCCTGGGGCTTGGACTCAGGGCCTGAGCACTGTCCCTGGCTTCTTTTTGCTCAAGGCTAGCACTCTGCCACTTGAGCCACAGCGCCACTTCTGGCCATTTTCTGTATATGTGGTGTTGGGGAATTGAACCCAGGGATTCATGTATATGAGGCAAACACTCTTGCCACTAAGCCATATCCCAAACCCCTCTTTATCATTTTTAAATTAGCTCCTCTCTATTGTCTGCTCTTTTAAATCAGTAAATGTACAAAAACTATGGGTAAATTGTCAGCTTAAAAAATTTCTTTCTTGCAGTTTAATATCAAAATTATAGTGTTCATATGCTGGTAGCTCATGCCTGTAATCCTACTCTTTGGGAGGTTAAAATATACAGGATCATGGTTAACGGCTGGCTTGGGCAGGAAAGTCCAGCTAGGATGGAGGCATAGCTCCAATGACAGAATGATAATCCTGAATAATCAAGCTGAGCAAGTGCAAGGTCCTATGTTCAAACTCCAGAACTACAATAATAATAATAATAACAATATCAACAACAGCCATAATAAATGGAGATCTAATTTAGGACATTCCTTCAAGTTAACTTATTAAGGAATGGCAAAGCCACAAATATATACCTAGCGCAGTCCTTTGCTGCCACTGCCCAACATCATTGTAAGCATCATGCTGCATATTGCTAATCTGCGTGAAGATGAAAATTTAGAAGCAGTGTCTACTCTGTGCACATTGCTTTTGTACCATCATAAAATCAAAATATTAAGTCCAACCACAGTAATTTGGGGACCATCTATATTAACAGAGTTTTATTATGTTAATAAATAAATGCAAATATTATATGTGTCATACACGTTTGTGTTTACATATATGAAATGTTTGCATTTTCTTGTGCAACAATTTGGGTGGGTCTCAGAGGAAGCCTCGTATTAGACTCTCCTACCTAGCTTAGTCAATTGGATCAAAGTGATATCCCATGCTATGCAACAATCTCTATGACACAATACTAAAACACCTGCTACCTGATGATATGCTAAACAAACCTACACAGGACACTTACAGAAGTATTTTTTGACCACTTTCATTTCCTAAAACAGACAAAAACAATGGGAAATTTATCAGTAGCTACCTTTAACAATGCAAATATAGCATGTAGAAATTGAAGTTTTAGAGAGACAGAGAGTAACGGTGCCCCTCCCTCTTGTAGACCTTTTATTTCAAGAAAAACAGAGTTCCAGGTTAAATATGATGGTGGGTGGTACGCACACGCGCGTGCGCGCGCACACACACACACAGTATGTTCTAATTTTACAACAGGAACAGTGATTATTTGAAGAAAATATAAATACAAAAATTTTGCTCATATACAATTATACATTTTTCAAGAAGTCAGGGATCCCATTCATAATATGTTATTTTTTTTTACCCATACAGAATTTAAGTACAGAATAAACAATTCAATATTTGGTGAAACCTAAGTAAGTGTTCAATTAGTCAAGCAAGTGCTTTTAACTTGTTGTTTTTTTCCCCCCAGAGAGTTTCCTGCTTGGTTGAAGAGCTAACATCATATTTTAGCAATGCTTAGAATATGAAAGAAATGGCTATGTCTGGCAGGAAACTTTAATGAATTAAAGGTAATCACAACTGGCCCATGAGGAGGTATGGATAAGGTGTTGTGTGTTTTCAGAGCTCAGTTGGTTAACAGATGTTGCTCCTCATTTGAATGGTGCATTATGGTCAAGCAAACATTGATTGTCCAGCTAGGCTGAATACAAACATCCCTTGGAACCAGTTTAAAAAAAATCCTACCAGCTGGTCACCAGTGGCTTATATTTATAATCCTAGCTGTATAGGAAGGTGGAAAGTGGTTCAAAGCCATCATAGACATTAAAGTTTTCTGGGACACTTATTTCCAATTAAGCACCAAAATATCTGGAAATGGAACTGTGGCTCAGGAGGTAAAGCACTAGCCTTGATCAAAATAAAGCTCTAGGCCAGCACCAAGACCTGAGTTCAAGCTCTAGGACCAACACACACACATAGAAATACTCATGCCAATCCCCACTTTATGCCTATTTGACCATGATCTCTATGGGGGAAGTATCTGAAGAATGTACATATCTGTAAGTCATTATTTGCCCAGGATTATTCTAACAAATATCTTAGTTTGAGGGCTGGAATAGTATTTAATTATAAAATGCAGTCAAGTAAGCTCAAGTAGCTTACTTTAGCTATGCTTTCATTTTTCTTTCTTTTTTTTCTCTGTTTTAATTTAAATTTTATTGTAAAGGCAATGTAAAGAGGGCTTACACTTACATAAGTACGGTAATGAGTAATTTCTTTTTTTTTAAACAGTATTACCTCTTTCCTCATTTTTTCCTACTTTATTCCATTATTATAAAACAACTTCTTAAGTGTTTTTGTGTGTCAAGGTGGGAGATATTAAAGTGCTTGTAAAATACTATTTTGTGATAGCATGGTAGTTAATATATGAGTACCATTCATGATGACAATGAGAACATATAACCTTCTGAAAAACAAATATACTTGTTTATATCTAGATAAATGCTTTGTGAGATTCTGGCATTAACATGATAGCGTTAAGCATCATCTACTCTTCTCTTAATAGGATTTAGAAAGAAATAGAGAGATTAATATCCCAATGGAGGTAGAAAGTAGACTTGACCTTTTGTATTACATGAAGGACTATCTAAAGACATTCTATTTTAGAACAGCTAAAACACTTGATGACCCAACAACAACAAAAGAAACCTTTCTTGGATCAGTTTTTTATCAAGTGGCTACTTAGTAGTTTCTTTTAAGTGAGTATTTTTATCATGTATCTTTAGCTCAGAAAGGGACATTAAAAGAATTCTGGAATGCCCATCATTAAATCTACACAGCAGGATCTGAGCTCCTGGTTCAAAGAAATTAAGTTTATATCAGCCATCAGACAGATTTTTTTTTTCTCTTTGAATTCTCGATTCTGTGTTTCGCTGTTCCCACTGACACTGTAAATTAAAGGATAAAGTGGCGAGTTCCTTCTCTGCTTTCCCATAATGATGGATTCTTACTGGAGCTTAGGTGAGAAATTTGAATGTTTCAGAAAACCAGATTGCTTTCTTTCCTGCCTCAGGGACCAAACTGGCACAACAAAGGATCGTACATCATTCCAAAAAATTTATACTTGCTTACAGTATTAGATTTTGTTTCAGCCTTTTATTTCTTCTCAACATATTTTTCACAGCCACAATACTGGAGGCTGTTTCTGAAAACTGCTAATTTTTAAAAATAGACCAGTCAACCAAATTAGCAGGATGACTGAGAGAGAACTTTATTATGGAGTTACAGCCGTAAGGTTTCAATAAATCTTTTTCAGTCATCTGAAAAAAAATGAAAAGCCAGGAAGGAGGAGGGAAACTTGGCATGATTAGTTCAAATGTATTCTAACAACCAAGAAAAAGCAAATGTATGATTTTTTTGTATGAGTTCTTTTGAAATTTTATTTCCAAAGACTAAACTTTAAAAAATTTTACCCAAGGGATACAATCATTTTCTGTGACTCGGGCATGATGCATTCTTTCTATTCATGCAATATTTATTTAAAAATATCCAGTCTGCCCCAAACTTTTTGTCATCAGCAAATATTCTAAGGGAGTGTTTCAATTGTAGCACATCATGTGAGGATCATATTTAGTGTATTCACTTTTTAAATTAAATTTATTAATTTGATTATTTTAAAACAGTTGCCCTATGGAGTTTCAATTCAATTAGTTGCTTTATGAGTACAATGCATTTTGACTAATGTCAACCCTTCCACCATCTTCCCCTCTATCTCCACCCCACTACTCCCAAGTTTCTTAGTTCTACTGTCACATTCCTACATTGAGTATTCTATCTTCATTCTCCCATCATTTACCTCTCCATTCATCAGTGCCCCTGCCTTAAATCCTGCTCATGTTTCACGTACCTATTTTCTTTGTAAATCTGTGATTTCCTCTACTGCAAGGCTTATTTATGTCTTTCCTTTGTGCCTTGCACAAAAATGCAGATAAAGAGATATTCAACTGAAATAGACATAATAGATTTTTAATGTAATTTTGCTTATTTTTTTTTAAAACCTGTGATCTTTCTAATAGGTTATAAGGGCAATAAATTGGCTCTGACCTATACAAAGGACTGCAAACACGTGTTGAATGGAACTGATATTCCTCATGGGACTCTGTTATTAGTTCAAAACATATTTAGTATCAAACCAGTATTTATGGAAAACTTTTAAAAGCATATTGTGGGGGTCAATTACAGAAGACTCCTTATATGGGCACTATCAAGAAACAGCTTCGTGATTAAATGGTATTTGAACCATGACCATTCATATTAGTAGGCCAGGGTGATGGCAATGGAGACACATAAGGGCTGCATTTCAAGAAGAGCCAAGAGATTAAGTGAAGGTCCTGTGGTAAATAGAAGGTTGGCCCATTAAAGAAAAATAAGCATATCAAAGCCAGAAGTTATAAAGCAGAGAGTGAGGCAGAATAGTTTGAAATAGCACATGATGAATAAATAATTGGCCTTTCAAAATTCTTTGGCTGTTATACTAGAGAGAGAGAGAGAGCCCTTAGAGAAGATGTGCAGAGACCAGACAGGAAACTATTGACCCTCTTGAAGTAGCTTAGGTGAGAGAGTATAGACCATGATAAGCTGGTAGAAATGTGTCATGATGCTAGATATGTAGATAAATAAAAGTTATTTAAACGTATCTGTGGTAATATCAAGGAGGCACACTAATGGTCTGGATAATGTGGAGAAGCAATCAAAGCCCTTAAGAATAATTCTTAAGGTCTCTGGGATTTTATGTGGATGACGGTTTTCTCTTTCTACAAAGAATGAAAAATGAGAGCCACTGACTCATCTGTCTGGAGTAGACAACAGAATGGAGATGGAATGAAGCTCATTCTTCTATTTAACAGAGTAGCAGAAGTAAACAAACAAGCAAAGACCATGGAGAAGGTGGCACAGAGAGGAAAGTGTTGGACAAAAATCTATTGTAAAAAGGAAGACATGTTCAAGTGAGTTCAAGATGTAATCTTGGAGTGGATTTAATGTTGTGTGAAGAAATGGACAGTGTCCAGACAGGCAGAGGCATGACAGTAAGATTGTATAAAGTAATAGTTCAATAGCAACCTAATAAGTGATTCCTTCTCTATTAAATAAAAGCCTATCCAGCTTTTTATCTCCTCAAATGTGCTCACTGTATCCCCTGTGAACATCATTCTGACAATGAAGAAATGAAAAACAAGCCTTTCAGAAGCAGGAGGGTTCTTCTCAGTCATAGTTAAGAACAAGCCATCTTCAGAAAGTGAAGGAAGAAATGGGGGAGGGGGGTACTTGAGTCTTGATAGAAAAGAAGAGAAAGCTTGAAATAATCTTTTTAGAGTGTCAGAGACTAAAAGTGGTAAGTTTGCATGACAATGTTGACAGTTCAGACAAGGGTAATGAACACCCAGTCACTACAGCAATTCTAGTTGGATATCAAATATTGTTTTCTCCAGCTGAGCCCATCTGTACAGATGCAGCCCAGATAATTCACAGGTGGTTTCTTTGGAGTTGGTTGATTTTCTTGATGGAAGATCAAAGCCAGTAGAATACGGGGATTTTTTTTGCATTATCATAAACTTAATAATCACAATTGATTATTAAGCACCAATCTATACTGCCTTAAAAGAAAAATAAAGACTGGAGAAGCTAAAGAACAAGGAAACCGCTGAAAGAGTATGAAGACTCTAGCTATCTTCAGATACAAAAGTGACTATACATAGCCTAGAGTCACAATAAGGAATGAGAGCAGGTAAGAATAAGAGCATCAAGGAGACAGGTAAAGGAGATGGTGAAATGGCCACAAGGGTAGAGATGTCTCATCAAGCAAAGTTCTGCTTCCAGAGTATACTACTTTCTCTAGTCATTAGTGAAAATAGCACTGTTTGGGTGAATAAGTATATTTCAAGGCTATATGAGTGACTAAAGTACAGTACAGTAGTTTTGTTTTTAATAATTATTTATTGTCAAAGTGATGTACAGAGGGGTTACGCTTCATACGTAAGGCCATGGGTACATTTCTTGTACTCTTTGTTTCCTCCTCCCTTATTCCCTCCCTCCCCCCTTTTCTCTCCCACCATGAGTTATTCAGTTGGTTTACACCAAATGGTTTTGAAAGCATTGCTTTTGGAGTTGTTTGTCTTATTCTTTGTCTCCTGATTTTGATACTCCCTTTCACTTCCCTGTTCTAGTAACAGTATATGCAGTATACAGGGTACTCAGATGAGATACAGTGATAGTGTGGGGACAACCACAGGAAGGGGATACAAGAGGATCATCAACAAAAGAGGCTACTGTTTCACGCTGAAAATAATTACAACAGTGATATAACACTCGTTTCCATAACATAGACTTCACTTCACTTAGCATCATCTCATGTGTTCATAAGGGCAAATCTATTGAGCTCTTGTGATTCTCTGCTGTGATTAGGCTAAACCTGTGCTAATTATTCCCTGTGAGGGAAACCATAGAGTCTATGTTTCTTTGGGTCTGGCTCACTTCACTTAGTATAATTTTTTTCCAAGTTCTTCCATTTCTTTACGAATGGGGCAATGTCATTCTTTCTGCTAGAAGCATAAAATTCCATTTTGCATATGTTTCCTGATCCATTTCGTCTACTGAGGGGCATCTGGGTTGGTTCCATATTTTAGCTGTGACAAATTGTGATGCAATGAACATTGTTGTGCTGGGGGCTTTAGTGTGTTCTTGTTTGTAATCTTTTGGGTAGATGCCCAAAAGTGGGGCTGCTGGGTCATAGGGGAGCTCTATGTTAAGCCTTCTGAGGAATCTCCATACAACTTTCCAGAGTGGCTGATCAAGTTCACATTCCCACCAACAATGAAGTAGGGTTCCCTTTTTTCTACATCCCCTCCAACATTTGTTATTGTTAGTTTTCCTAATAATAGATATTCTTACTGGGGTGAGGTGGGATCTCAATGTTGTTTTGGTTTGCATTTCTTTTATGGCCAGTGATGTAGAGCACTTTTCATGTGTCTCTTGGCCTTTCCCATTTCCTCTTCAGAGAAGTCTCTTTTTTTTTTTTTTTTTTTTTTTGCCAGTCCTGGGCCTTGGACTCAGGGCCTGAGCACTGTCCCTGGCTTCTTCCCGCTCAAGGCTAGCACTCTGCCACTTGAGCCACAGCGCCGCTTCTGGCCGTTTTCTGTATATGTGGTGCTGGGGAATCGAACCTAGGGCCTCGTGTATCCGAGGCAGGCACTCTTGCCACTAGGCTATATCCCCAGCCCCAGAGAAGTCTCTTTTTAAGTCTTTAACCCACTTGTTGAGGGGGCTGTTGGTTCTTTGAGGTTTTGTTTTGGAGGAATGTAATTGTTTTAGTTCTGCATATATTTTAGATATGAGGTCTTTGTCTGTTGTATGGCTGGTAAAGATCTTTTCCCAATCTGTGGGCTTTCTGTTTATCTTGCAAGCCATGTCCTCTGCCCTGCAGAATCCATCACCCATTTATGATAAAAGCTTTGGAGAAACTAGGATTCCAGGGAACATAGCTGAATGGAATTAAGGCTGTCTATGACAAACCCACAGCAAACATTACTCTTAATGGGGAAAAGCTAAAGCTATTTCCTCTAAAATCAGGAGCAAGACAAGGTTGTCTGCTCTCCCCTCTTCTCTTCAACATAGTACTAGAATTCCTAGCCAGTACAGTAGTTTATGGGATATAAAGTAAAAAACAAAAAACAAACAAAAAAAACACAAAATCAACCCAAAAATAAAATAGTAAAAACAGTTCCAGCCAGGTACCCATGGCTCACATCTTTACTACTAGTTACTCAGGAGGATGAAATTTGATTACCTCATTTTGAAGCTGAAACCAGCCCAGCCAGGAAAGTCTATGAAATGCTTATCTCCAATAAACCACTAAAACCAAAGCCAAAAGTGGTGCTGTGGCTCAAGTGGTAGAGCAGTGATCTTGAATGCAAAAGCCTAGGCCCTGAGTTTAAACCCCAGGACTGGTACAAAACAAAATAAAATAAAGCAAAAAATAAACCAACATAGTTCCAAAATTAGGGTACCATAAAGGAATATTAAAATGACTGTGAACAAACAATCACAATAGGAATCAAGAGGCATAAGTAAACTGAAATAAGTTAAATTCAATAGACACTAATTTTTTTAAATAGCCATATACAGATAATGGTAAAAATTTTCTTACTATTGGAAGCTTTTTCGTACAATCTTAACTAGCTTTTGATTTAAGTGAAATTTAAACCATTTGTAGTACCTTAATTTTTCTGCTTCAAAATATTTGTTTTTTTTGTATAAATTACTTATTGGGCTAATTATCTGTTGGGGTAATCCTATTGCTATTGTAGTTTTTAAAAAAATGTACAATTATGCTGTTCTCATCATGAACTGAAAATTATCAATAATGATAAAGGGGAAACAGGTTTTCCACAAATGCAGAATTTATTGTGCATTTTCTGGTTCTTTTCCTAGCAGAAGAATTATAACCTCATCAGTAGATTTTGCACAAGAGAAAAAAGTTGAGCCTCATTCTAATATATTGACTTACTGTACATGCCCTGAACAACAAAAAAGGAAATTGCCTTAGGAAATATCTAAAACATAATAAATCAGTTTAAGGAATAAAACAGAGCCATATATTCTAATGCCAAAAAACATCCTGGAAACTGACTCATCTGCCTTTTTTCTACTAAAGGAAGAAAACCCCACAACTAACCCATGTTAATCACCTAATAGAACATTCCTTTCACTTATTCAGAAAGGAAGTACTAACAAGCAGCCAGATTTCTCTTTTCTACTCAACTTGAAGAATGGTTCTTGTATTTTATTATAAGCCAAAATGTAATGTTGTTCCAGAATAATTTGCATGAAAGGGGATACATTACTACAAAACAGAGCATATATGTTCTGGTTATTTGGATGTGTTATATACCAAAGTTTGATATTATTCTTTCTTTAGACATATGTATTTGTGACTGTGCTGGGAACATATATATATATATATGTATATATGTACATATATATATATATACATACTTAACTGGGATGACTACACAGATATTCACATTATAAATCAAATAAATTTCACATATCCATCATGAAATTTTTCTGTGATAATTTGTATATTTAGGGATACCTAAAAGTATTAACTTTAAAACTGTGATATGTTTATTATCTAACACACTCAGCTATTATGGTTTCCCAGCTAAATAATATGTTTGAATAAAAGATTAACGTTCATCACTATTACACATTTTGGCTATGATCTCTATTTCCAAACTGATTATTCAATGGAATTTTATTAATTGCTCATTATCAATCACATAAATGTTGTGAACTTTGAATCTTCAATTAAATATCCTACTTCTTAAATATATATTTTTCATAATAAGAATACTGAGAAGATCTGGCCAGTAGTGGCATTTATTCTTCCCCTTCCATAAAAGTTCTACAATAGAACATTTTCCTGAGAATTTTAGTTGGTTAAGATTTCAGCAGAGGGCCTGGGAATATGGCCTAGTGGCAAGAGTGCTTGTCTCCTACACATGAAGCTCTGGGTTTGATTCCCCAGCACCACATATATGGAAAACGGCCAGAAGGGGCGCTGTGGCTCAGGTGGCAGAGTGCTAGCCTTGAGCGGGAAGAAGCCAGGGATGGTGCTCAGGTCCTGAGTCCAAGGCCCAGGACTGGCCAAAAAAAAAAAGATTTCAGCAGAACCAAAAATGGGTTTTGTTTCAGCTTGAGGACACAGTAAAAGTGGTCTGTTGGATAGCAGCACTGCCATTACTTTGTAGAAGCTTTGCTTTTGTGTGGCCTGAAAGTTCTCAAATGGAAGTGCTAGAGGTTCAGATGGCATTCTATGAGGAAGAAATCTGATATTTTCTTAAAGAAGTAACATCTCCCAAACACCATGGAGAAAGAATTCAGAAACACACTTCTAATATTACAGCTTCAGCAAAGGCATAGGCTTAGTAAAGTTGGCAACACTACAAGCACCATGAGCAAGGGAGGCTGAGAAACTAGGGATGAAGTACAGATAGTTATTTTCAAGCTTACAGTGGGGGAAAAAAGGCAGTCAAAGAGAGGTGACTGGATGAAAAAATAAATGGAGGAAAAATACAGTAAGAAAAGTCCCTTTAAAGGAAGTGGGGACGAAAGTGGAAATGTGAAGTGTGTCTGAGAGAAGGGGAAGATGGAATGGGGGAGGAGTGAGAGAAGAGGAGACTAAGAAGCAATAGAAGCACACATAAGCATGTTAACCTTTAACCCCTTTATACAGTCATTTAAATTTTTTAAAATAAAAATTAAACAAAGTCACTAGAAAATGAATCTTTACTGGATGATCAAGGGATATTATAAGCCATATATTTTATGTTCATATTTTTCAAAGAGAGGAGGGTATAGGATAAGGAAGTTCATTCCAAATAAAAATAAATAAATCTCAATACTAGATTAACTACACATGTAACAAAGTATGATGGGATTCATAAGTTCTCTTTGTGAAACATACACACAGAAAATGGCAATCTAAGGTTTCTGTGGTTTTTTTGCAGTGCAAATGTAGGATGGAAGATGATGTAACTATGGAAAACCCACTCAGATTTGTGAGAGGGAGGGAATTAAAACTAAACTTAAGTCACTTTAGTAATTATTAGTTGGATTTTTATTTGGTTGGTTTGATTTAAATATGTTACTTCTGACTGACTCAATTATAAGATTTAGCCACATGGGAATTAAACTATTATAAAACATTTCTTTTTGTTTATCTTATAATTCAGCAATCCTTGTGAAGTATTCTTATTAAGATCTAATTTTGAATTAGATGGTATAAAAGTAAATACTGTAGCACAATATTGTTTGAACCAGCTTAACAGACATACACAATAATGTGGGCCTATACTCGTTGAAATTCAATTATTTATAAGAGGTTGTAAAAACCATACATGTATAACTCAAGAAAAAAATTGTACAATCAAAATTATGTTAAGTGAGGTAAGCCAGGTCCACAGAGACGAAGGATCCATGTTTTCCTTATATGGAGAAGCTAGATTTAGCTTATTAACTTATAAGTAAATACATCAGGTGGGATGCAAGTCTATACAAATGAATTAACTGATCTATAGTAGGTAAGGGAGATACCAAATAGTGCAATTCTGTAGAAATCCAAAATCAAAGTTCAACAAAATAAAATACCAGGAAGCAGGTACTTGAAAGGGGTGTGTGGAAAATACAGAGAAGAATCCAATGTATATTCTACCAAATTAAGAAGAGTTTGTGAAGGTGTGGGTAGAGGCAGGAGAGGTGAGAATGTTGAAAGGGATGGCACTGATCAATATACAAGGTATTGTATTCATAAACTGCTTTGTTACATGGCAACTCCTTTGTTAAATGGCAACTCCTTTGTGCAATTACTTAAAATAATACTAACTGGGAAAAGAAAAAAATGTACAAAGAAATAAAGAGCCACACCAAGAATGTTGATTCATGCTTGCAATGCAGGCTACAAGAGTTACAAGCAGGAAGATCTTGGTTTGAGGACAGCCCCAAGGAAAAAAATATGGGAGAAATAAATAATTAGTGTAAAAAAACAGACCAGCAAATGTAGCTCAAATAGTCAAGTACCTACCTAGCCAGCTTGAGGCCCCAAATTCAAACTGAAATCCACCATAAGAAAATTAGAGACAAGGAACTCATTTACTACTAACAAAATACTTGGTACTTACTACTTCCATAATATTAAAAGCCCATTGTATTTCCTATTCACAATTTCCTTTTCCATACAAATAAAAATAATGTAGCCTGAACATTACTTGGTGCTCAAGAATATATGCAAGGTAACAAACAGTACAAGAAATGTATCCAATGCCTAACGTATGAAACTGTAACCTCTCTGTACATCAGTTTGATAATAAAAATTTGAAAAAAAATATTTTGAAGACAAACACAATAGTTAGGTGTTATGTTCCTGCTGGAGTTTGTATGTTGAAACAGGATTTATGTGTACTTCATGTCTCCACCACAGCCATCTTAGCAGTTATTACCTGAACCATTAATTCTGGTATTGATAATACACTGCTTTGTGACAGATTTCTATTGCTGACAAGGAAACTTAAATTTAGCACTCTTGTGTTTTGGTTTCCAAAGAAGTCTTTACCTTAACTTTTCTCCCCATTGATCCAGGGTACTGAAGACAGAGACACCCTGTAAATTGCTGCTCTGTTGTTGCTTCTTCTCAACCCACATATTCAATCCCTGAAAGAGCATTTGAAACAATGGAGATCTTACAACTTTTGCACTGCACCCAGTAGGTGGATTGTGAGATTACTAAAAGAAAATCATGTGTATTTTAAAGCATTGGTGAATTTTATTTGAAGTAATTATTCATTTAAGAGAATTGTGAGAACGGCTGCATTTAAGAAGCAAAGGTAAACTGCACCCACTATTATTAACTATTGATGCACCACGGGTACTTCAGTAGACATCACTGTGCCTCTCGGGTTTCACTGTGAAAATTAAATTATATTAAAATACCTTGTCTTAGATTAGAATTGAATTCTAAAGTAGTTCCTTTACAAGACAAATATATTTTTCTGAAAAGCACACAACAAAAAAATGAAAGCTACAAACAAATGAATTGCCCCCTTTTTTTCATCATAAGCTAATGCCTACCATGCCATCACAGAAACCAATGAACACTCCACATAATTTATAGCCTCACTAGCATATGGACTTTCCCCAGGAGCTTTTTAAATGTTTAAACCACTCCCAAGAAATATATGCAATACTCTTACCTTGATTCTGCATTTAACATCTGTCATGAGTCTGTCTTTAGAAAGACAAATGATGACAAGTAGTAGTTCAGTAACTACCTGACAGATCAGATGGTATTGTCGTGTAGAAAATCTGTTCTTTTAATCGGGATGTTGAGGTGACATCTATTGCTATGCATTGGGTAGAAATAACCTTGAAATTGTGCATATGTGAATGACATCACTTAGTTCTTATTTACTCATATATTTACATAAATATACATAGACTTGACAATTTTTTTGCTCTGATCTCACACAAATATCACACTGTAGTTTGGATGAAACATTAGAAAACAATTCTTTGATATGTTTTCCTACAGTCTTCCTTGATTTTAAATGTTAGTTGCACCAGCATCATATTGCAGCATATGGTACACCTGGGCACTTAACTATTAGTCATTCCTGAGAAAATGTCAAGAGGAGACATTATACTCACCTGGGACTCACCACTTTAGATATGAACAGTGACAAGTTTTGCAAAGTTGTCCCAAAGTGGCATGTGGGAAGGGTTCACTATAAAATTCATTGAATGTAATGAACAGTGGACTGCACTGACTAACACAATCTTTTTTTTTTTTTTTTTTGGCCAGTCCTGGGCCTTGGACTAAGGGCCTGAGCACTGTCCCTGGCTTCTTTTTGCTCAAGGCTAGCACTCTGCCACTTGAGCCACAGCGCCACTTCTGGCCATTAACCCAGGGCTTCAGGTATACAAGGCAAGTACTCTTGCCACTAGGCCATATCCCCAGCCCTAACACAATCTTTTTTACTCACATTCTTCTCTAACATAGAGAAGATTGGGGGATATTTTTGCTTCTGTTTTTTTTTGAAAAACATGCATCATATATGTATCAAGATAATATTACTACAGGACCGTATCACAAATCTGTGTTTTTTCTTCACTCTCCTGTTAATAAGCAGCATTCAGATTGTTAAGGACATTGCTATAGCTTTTATTTCTTTTTTTCAAAACCTAATATGAATTGGGGTGAAGGAATCACTGGTATATTATAGTAGAGAAATGGGCTGAGTGCTTTAATCTGCAGTGCCCATCACTGTGTCTGACATTAGTTATTTTGTTTTCAGCAGAAGCAGAAAAAAGGAAAGAAAGGAGGCAGAAGCTACAAAAAACAACCATGAAAAAAATCAATACTAACATAAAAAGAATCCTAGCATTCTTATCCTCTATCATCCATGTAAAAAATGAATGTAAGACCAGTTGAGGGTAACACAGGTTATTTCTGGCAGATCTAGGACTACAGCCTTAGCCTGGGTAGGATGTGGCCTCTGCAGGATATTAGAAATGCCAGAATGCAAGGGTTTCTTCTGGGTTAATTTATTAACGGGTCTCTCCCCTCCTCCTCTTTCTCCCCCCTCCTTTTCTTCCTCCTCTTCTTCTTTCTTACAAAAATCTATGACTTTTTAAAATATCTTTCTTGATTTCCTAATCTTTAAAATAACCTAGAAACTCTGGCAAACTATAAAGAAATTTGCAAAAAATAAAGGTATGTGATATTAAGAGATGTCATATTGCTGAGATGCTTAGTACGTATGTGCAGTTTTGCACAAGGACTGCAGAAGGTAGAAAGGCAGCACATACTAATAAAACTCATGGCTCTGGAGAGAGCCTTTGGTGCCACAGAACATCTTAGATCTATCTCAGGGTTCATTACTACGCCATGTTGATCATGTCATTTTCAGTAAATCCAGGACTGACTCATTGCTGGCTGACAGGTAAGTACAGATACTGCGAAGTTACCTCTGAAACTGACAGTGAACTTGTCAGAAAATAAAACAGAACATTCTTATTAGGAAAACAAAAAAAAATCCAAACTTTCTTGATCTTTTCTTTTTGGCTTAATATACTGAAATTTCATGTATGCTCCCTGTTGGAACTATGAATTTGCAAGTAATCTAAGAAAATATGTTTTACGGAAAATGTATCTCTGTATTTTGACACAATGATGATAAATGTTAATACTGGAGATAGTCTTTTTCTTTAAATATAGTTTCAATGTTGTAGAAATAAATTCCTTAGAAAACCTTTGACACAATGATGGGTTTTATCTTATATTGTCAGAGGAAAAAATAAATTTCTATTCTACTGTATATGCACTAACTGATTTTGAAAGGGCCTCTTGGGTAAATAAAATTTGAAATTTTGGTGTCCCTATGTAATTAGAGAAATGTGCTTTCTTCTCCCAAATGACATATTCTTATTTTAAGTTGCTCTCATCCAATTAAAATTCTTGTATGTATAATTGTTTCTAATCATAGGTTATACAGCTGAAACATAGCAGCTTTCATTATAAGATGGTGAAAGGTGCTTTAGCAAAGGTTCTGGAATATTCTCTGGCTGTCATCTCTCACAGCATCTTTTTCCATTGGCAACAAGAGAAGTTGTTTTCCATGTAGTTACAATTCTGCCAATGATGGCAAAGGGAAATTAAGAGCTATAGTTCAGTTTGGGTTATCTCCACAAGGGGAACTCTTAGAAACCTTTGGGGAAACCTTCAGTCATATTGCAACAGGGGGTTATCGCACAAGAACAAGACCATCTGTAGGCTGCGAGAACCGAGGAACTGTAGAAGAGGCATTGATGAAGGTTGATGAAGCTTGTGGAGGGCCTGGAGTAGAAGGTTATTAGCATTCAGTGAACTGAGATAGGAGGTAATTTCATGCCTACCCACATATAAAGTATTCATATAAAATAAGAGAAATTAGATCTACACAATTCCCTTTTAAAAGGGGAAATAGAGAACCGATAAAACAGTCTGGACGTGTTTTACTCACTCTTATCTCTGCATTGGGTCTCAGCAGGGTATCTTTAAATGTCCAAAGCCTCTAAGTGATAGACACTCACAGACCAACACTGGTAATTCAACCATGCTGTTTGATTCTCCACGAAACACCCAACTTCTTGTATACTTGCCTCCAATACTCACTCTCTATTGCTTCTCAAAATAATGACTACATCCTTAAGTGGCTTGAAAATAACATAAAATTCACCTTCTTTTCTAAAGAGCACAAGTCTGCAAATGAGTCACAATAAGTTGTATTCACTTCTGAGGCTCTAGAAACAGAACTCTTCTTCACAGGCTTTCTAACTTGTAGAGTGCCCACATTTCTTGCCCTTAATGCTCTTTCCTTATCAAAAGAACAGGTGAGACTTTCTCAACATGCCATCTCCCTGGAAACCCCACCCCTACCTGCCCTACACACCTTTTCTTCTGTGTGTCACAAATTGGTATCCCACAAAGTCCTATACTGATATCGCATCTCTGATGTGATAGTAGTCGGAGATGGGACCTCTGGAAGGTAATCAGCTTGTAAGGATAGATCCTTCATGAATGGACCAGTGTCTTTAACAAAAGGGGTGGTATAAAACAGTGCTCTGTCTAGTATGAGAAGCTACAGTGAGCAGTATGTGTGGCTGCTGCATACCTGTAAGCAGGCTGTCAACCTGACTGCAGGTGTCTTGATCTCCAACATCCTAGATCCCAGGATTATGAGAAATGAATGTTTGTTGTTTGAGACATTGACATTGTGGAATTTGTTATAGTACCCTGAACTTAATAATATATGACATGAGTCCTCATAGCTACACTGGCCCCTGTGAGATCATTTGTGTCCTTTCCTTCTCTGAAAGTCAGTGTCTTGCCTTGTTAACATAGGCACACGTCCTGCAGATTGGGATGTCTACATTCCAGGGTGAAGTTGTATAATTTTGTTTACCGCAATCATTAAAAGACGACCACTTTACAAATAACTAAGAATAGTTTTATTAGTCACAGGCTTGAGTTATGGCATCTAGAAGGGAATATTTATTTACATTAAGCATCTGAAAGAAAACAATAACCTTAATATTTAGAAGACTTTCATAAATGTTTGGAAGATTCATCTCTGAATATGGCTATGCCTTTTGGAATATTCATAAAACAAATGAAAGTGTAATATAAAAACAAAAGAATTACAGGAGATCATTGCTGTAAGAAATATCCATGACTTATTGTTATTATAAGATGAAATGTGACTTCTGTCTTGCTATGCCCTCCAAACCTTCCCTACACTTCACTTCCTCACATTTAAGAATGCAATTCTCAATCATAACTCCTTCAAAAGGTAAAAATACTCCTCCTTCCTACACTGGGAACAAAATCAAAGCAACTGCTACAGGAGAGGGGGTGGACACTGACAGTTGTAGCTGATCCTGTACTGGTAATGGGAAAATCAAAGATACTGATGAAGCTAGATCACTGGTATCAACAATAAATTTTGAGTTTTCAACAGAATGAAATATTTGGAGCCTTTGCTATTCATATTAATGGTAGAATTTAAAGGGAAAGGCTATTGACAACCATTGAAATGCTTTACACAATGTTTTAGGAGAAATGTAAAAGTCACATAAAATTAGGTTGACATTTGCATCATTTTCTAGGAAATCAAAAAGTATGCATCCTGTCTCTTGCATACAAGAAATTTGATATGAGCTTACAACAGTACTGATACGTATGCTACTGTCCTTGAATCAATAGCAAGCTCTTTTCCTCATCCTCCTCTTCCCTCTCTCTCTGCTTCTCCCCCTTTCTCCATTCTCATCATACTCCCCCTTCTTCTTCTTCCTCTTATGCTCTCTTTCCTTTATTCCTTTGCGTTGGTACTTGGCTTTGAACTCAGGGCCCTGCACTTGTTAGGCAGGGGCTCTCTCACTGCAGTCACGCATTCAGAGGTTTTTGCTTTAGGTTAGTCTTCAAACTGGCTCTTGTATTTTTGCATCGAGCTGGCGTCAGAATTTCGTCCTCCCACTTATCTGCTGGTTCTCTTAATTATGCCTCCTGTGAAACTGGGATCAAACCTGTGATTTACCATACTCAGTTTATTACCAGAGATGGCAGAGGGGGATGTGTACACCAACTTTTACCTGAACTGGATTCAAACTGCAATCCTACTGATCTCTGTCTCCTGAGGAGCTGGAACTACAGACAGGAAAAACTACACTGAAGTAATGATTTAAAAAAAAAACAGAATCAAATAACTACAGTGAATTTACGAAGGATAAGTATATGCATATGATCATATAAAATGATGCTTATCAAAGAAATAGAAGCAAGTGGTTTTTATTGTACTGGTTTGCTTTGTCTTGTGTATAAGTTTAACTGATTTGGAGAGGGGAAGGGAAAGCACAGAAATGGTGGGACAAAGGGTGAACGCTGTGTTGGAAATGACCTATACAACTTGGAGGAGGAGGCTAGATGGGAGGGGAAAACTGGGAGAGAATGGGGGAGTGACACTGTTCAACAGCAAATGTACTCATTACTTGGCTTATGTAAATGTAACCCCTCCATACATCATCTTTACCATAATTTTTTTTTTTTTTTTTTTTTTGCCAGTCCTGGGCCTTGGACTCAGGGCCTGAGCACTGTCCCTGGCTTCTCTTTGCTCAAGGCTAGCACTCTGCCACTTGAGCCACAGCGCCACTTCTGGCCATTTTCTATATAGGTGGTGCTGGGGAATCGAACCCAGGGCTTCATGTATACGAGTCAGGCACTCTTGCCACTAGGTCATATTCCCAGCCCTTTACCATAATTTTTTTAAAATGTGATAAAACACTCCTCAAGAATATTATTTAGGGGCTGGGAATATATATATATATATATATATATATATATGTTATTTAGGGCCTGGGAATATGGCTTATTGGTAGAGTGCTTGCCTTGCATGCATGATGCTCTGGGTTTGATTCTTCAGCACCACATAAACAGAAAATGCCAGAAGTGGAGCTGAGGCTCAAGTGGTAGAGTGCTAGTCTTGAACAAAAAGAAGCCAGGGACAGTGATCATGCCCTGAGTTCAAGCCTCAGGACTGGCAAAAAAAGTGTGTGTGTGTTTGTGTGTGTGTGTATATATGTGTGTGCATTTATATTTATATATACATATATAATTTAAACTTTCAGCTCTTAAAGAGATTTCCTTTGCCTAGAAGAACAGAATTATTGTAGAAAAATAATATCAAAAGCAAACAAACAAATATTCTCTGGGGCACAAACATATCCTGAATATAAATAATGATTTAAAGCTACAGAACAATGATGCATACTATATATAGCTGTTGCCTGAGTTGTATTTAAAAGTTAAGGTGTGAGAGATGGGCGTGATTAAAAAATCAATGCTCTATAATTTAGAAATCCTTAACCTGACAGTCCATGAATATTTTCATATCCAAAGTAGATGGGTGGTCTTAGTAGTCAACCTTGGTTTTCGTTACTTTTTTTTATGAGTTC
Organism: Perognathus longimembris pacificus; assembly: GCF_023159225.1. Taxonomy (NCBI): domain Eukaryota; kingdom Metazoa; phylum Chordata; class Mammalia; order Rodentia; family Heteromyidae; genus Perognathus; species Perognathus longimembris. The sequence goes on along the minus strand of NC_063162.1, from coordinate 129,254,485 downwards.
TAATACCTTCAAATACAATAACAAGATTAAATTCTATAGATTTCTGATACAAACATTTAATACTTGATATTTATTGTTATCTAAATGAAGCATATTTATATTTTACATTATGATCCCTAGTTTCATATGTACCATTAAACACTCTTGACCCTCCTTCTCAAACAGTGAATTCTTTTCTCAGATCTCAACAGTAATACTATGGAGTGCTTACCAGGTATTTTAAAGAGATTATAACCCTTTCTACTCCAAACTCATTTGGTCTAATAATTTATTAACACCATATTTTCTTTATTCATTCATCTGTCAGCAGAGTCTTAGATTGGTCCTATTTCCTGGCTACAGTAAAAAAAAAAAAATGCTGCTGTAAACATTTGATTTCAAGTCTCTCTTTGACATCCTGATTTCATTCCTTTGGATATATACCCAGAAGTGAGGCTGCTGAATCATATGTCAGTTCTATTTCTAGTTTTTCAATAATAATCTATTTAAAAGATGTAGATTACATAAGTAGTCTATATAAAAATCTATATTAAATATACAAAAGTTACAGGTATATTTAAGTCCATTGGAACATTAAAAGCACACTATAGTTTTTTCTCAAAGTTTCTCTTTTAAGCTCAAAATGAATCATCTTTGGAGAGTAATGAAAAATTTCAATCTCAGGTACAACTGCATGTGACTAATAACTTTAAAATAGAAATAAGCTTTGCAATAACCAAAGAAAGAACTCCTATGGTGTTAATCCACATACTGTATGTGACTGATAATGCCCCCTCTATTCTATCTCACACATTAAGATGAAGTCTACTATCCCTTGCTTCAATGGAGAAAAATATTTATTACAAATAATTCCCAGTACATAAAAAATAGGCCTCTATGGTTCTCAAAAGCTGGACTGCAATAAGTTACAAGAATAAGCATGCTGTATTCACTGGACCTTGATTTCTGAGTTTACTCAGCATCCATTTTGGAGGAAGGGACACACCTGGGAAGCTCCTTTAATTTATTTCCTTTCATCTGAAAATTTCAAAAGCTTTGCTGATGGCTATTATTTACAGCTGCTGAGTACGCGGGAGCAGTGAGCCAAAGAGAAGCTGCAACTATCCTATAAATGAATTGCAAAGAAGTAGGATCTTGTTTAAATGTCTACCTGTACAATGTCCTAGCCATCCTGTCTATTCTGAGCCCATGTTCCATTTTGTGTTTTTGTTAAGCTTTCCTTTGTTTGCCACCTTTTAAATAAGATTAGTGATGACCTTGGACAGTCATTTAGACCAAATTATGTTCATTATATCCTAATTTTTTAAAGAAATGTAGGCCAGCTAATGTACTATCTGTGTGGGCATGCCTGATAAAGGAGTGCATGATTTTATGACTTGCAATTTGAATATGCACAGGACAAAAGGAGACAAAGTAAGTCATTAGACTCAAAATGGATGATGGCAAAAGGAACAGAGGAAATTACTACTCTGGCTAGAAGTTTAGATATTTATGAAAGCAAATATCCATGAAATAATTTTAGAAAGAAGGCTATGAAGAGACTAGATAAGAAGAGGAGTTGTGTGCAAGAGGCAGAGATGTGTGGCTGAGAAAGATGGAAAGATGGGAGGTGATCTCTTATCAATACAATAAAATATTCATTAATAAAAAGTCTAAGAAGGATTTTTAGATATAGCTTTCACACCTGGCTAATCACCTCAATCATCTCAAGAGATCATAAGCATCAGATACCAAGTATTTGTCCCTGGAGACATATGACATGGCTTCATCTCTAAGAATATATACAGGACCTTTAAAAGATTCTAGAAAATGTAAACATCTTAGCAGATCAAGCCTTCTACATTGGCCAGCACCTAAAAATTGTTTGTAGTTCTGGGAACAGCACATACTTTGTTAGGTGTCATACACCAACATGAAAGAAAGCACCTAACATTGGAAACTGAGGAAGGATGGAGTGAGAAGTTTCACTAAAATTGTTTCTTGGAGTCAATAAGTTTGCCTGGGGGATGTTATCCTGTTCTAATATTTCACATACCAATTTTCTCCTTTTTTTGAACCATTGATGAATGACTCTGCATATAACCAAATTAGAATAAACATCATTGCTTGTATGCATAGGATATCCTGAGATCCTGCCATATTGAAAATTTTTGTTATAATATACTTTTAACTCAGAGTGATTTCACAAGTCTGTTATGCACAATCAGACAAGATAGAGCTAAGGCTTTGACGAGTGTGTTCTCCCTGAGCAATTAACCCTCTCTCACTCTGATCCAATTGATTCATAGTCAATGAACAACTAATGGCCATGTGAATTTTATGAAGATTGTCTGAATCCAGAAGCTTTTATGATTATTTTTCTTTTCCACCAATACCAAGGTTCGAGCTCAGTTTCTCATCCTTGCTCAGCTTGCTGGCTCAGCTGTTGCTCTGTTTTGAGTGATAACTTCAGTCCAGTTTTTTGCTGGTTATTTTGGAGATGGAATCTCATGAACTTTGAGGTTGTTTTTGGCTTGGGCTTGCTTCATACTGTGGTCCTCCAGGTCTCAGCCTTCTAGGGAGCTATAGTTACCAGAGTGGGTCCCTTACATCTGGTTCATAAGGCTTCATTCAACCCATTATCAGCAGTTTTAAAGAATAATCTTTGATCCCAAGTCAGAAACATTGATATCCTTGTAAAATGCACATCCCTAGACTATAAAATCTACTGAATTAGAATCTGTGTGCTGGAGTAAGGGATCTAGAGCTTAAACTTAAATATTGCAGGTAAATTTTAAATTCCAAGTAACTATAAAAAACAGTGGTACACTAGTTAACCAAGTAACGGTTTTCTTTTTTTTTTTCTGTGTTAAGTGATTCACAATATCTTATTGCATTCTCTGTGTAAGTTATTTGATCATTTCTGGGAGTATAAGAATTAAAAAGGTGTAATATTACATTCCAGTGGGGAAAACAGACCAATGGCGGATTGTAAGAATATTACAGGTGCTCTCAAACATAAGCCCCAGGCCAATGGAAGATTGAAAGAATATTACAGGTGCTCTCAAACATAAGCCCAAGGTCCTGTGAATACATGGAAGGAAGGACTGCCTCCTCAGTCATGGTGAATCTGGGAAACTGTTAAACATAATCATGCTTTATTGGAGTGCCATTAGTTTGCAGTTTATGTGATAAAAAGTAATAAAATACTTCTTTTCAATTTGTCAAGTGAGCATATATTATGCTTCCTTATTGCATTGCACTTTTGTATTTAGGCATTTAACAACAGGGCTTGATATACCAACCCAGCAGGCAGATGAATTCCAAAAATTGTCACTGTCACAATAAAAGAGTCAGTTCAAAACAGCCAAAAATGCTTTGGCTACTGTTTCTGCTTCTGCTCAATTGAGGCATCATAAAATTGCACCAGTGTCTTTTTGGTGTTTCACAGACACACAACTTTATTCAAACTTTAATTTAGACAATTTACTAAGGGTAGATGACCTATTGATAAATCAATATATTGAATATATTTAAAGAGTATGATTACTTTAAAAACTCTGCACCACCTGTATATATTGTGTGTTAAATTTGCCCAGATAATTTACTTAAGAGTTTTGTAACTGTGCAAAATTTTAAATTCAATTGTTTCAATACTGTACAGACTTATAAGGGTTTAAAGCTTTGCATGAAATTATGAGAATGACTAGATAAGTTTTACTTTTTATTTATTTTCAAATTTTAATACCAACAAAATAAAATAAAGCAAAACAAAAATTGTATCACTTGAGTAAGTAAAAGATGCACTGACTACTGAATGATAAGAAGGCAATTCTTTTAGAAAAATGTATACTCATGCCTACCAATGGCTATAATAAAACTCTTGGGAAAATTATATGCTATATTAAAATGGGCATTTTATAGTGTCTAATATACAATCTATCCCAATGCAGGGTTATCACTATTTATTCCACAAAGACTTAAATGTGTTTATAGATAGAAGGACTTCATTGTTAGGAACATGCATAGAATCTCTAAAAAAGAAATCAGATAAGCAATTCAGGAACAACTCAAAGAGATTAATTTAAAGAGAACTGAGTAATTAAATGTGGATAACTTCCTAAAGCCTTTGGGGAAATGCCAAAACTGATCAAATGAGATAGTAGTCATTTAAACAAGATTTAAGATGTTCAATAAAGTAACAGTAGATCACATTGGTATCTGTATCATTAAACAGCATGTCTACAAGGTTCTGTGGTATACAAGGGAATTACTTTTGCCACATCCCCATCCCTAACAAATAGATCACAAATTTTAAATATACAAAAACAATTAACTATTATATTTACACATACATAGACTCTAAAGCTGAGGGGTACTCCATTTAATTTTAATTGAATTAGCCATAAATCACATTTTTTCTGATGGTGATGTGAGGTCAAAAATATTCATCAGTCTACACAATTAAATATAGAGGCCTGGTGAAACATTAAGATGCTATCAGTTTTCTAAGAATCTACCAAAAAAGAACAAGTAAGTGTCACTGTTCATATGTGACTGTTTTAACTTATCCAAAGGAAACTCTCTTCAGCTGGTTTCAGGCTAAGTCAAGTGGATACTTTGGACATTTAACATAAAATATGGTACTTAATAACAAAAATATTATTCAGTAAACTATTAGCTATGGCACACTTGTTGATTTTGTGAAGCTCTATGGAGAATCTCAATAATATCAATAATCTGTAATAACTAAGAGGGAAGTCAATTGGTTTCATAATTAAGTAGAGTCAACAGAAGATAATAATCTTAATCTTGGTTTGAAATTGACCCGTAAAGCTACCTCAATGGATGACATTAAACAAGTAGTTGTCTACATGCAGCCAGATCATATCATGGTCTTAACACTATTACTCTGACTTCTTATGGAAGTGTAGCTATTCAATTTGTATAAGATATTTACCTCAAAATATGGCTATTCTTTGAGCATTTGTTCTGTTGGAAGCTCTAAGGGCACATAAAAGTTAGCCATAGGTAAAATGGGCTGTTGACTTATATGAGAGAACAAAATTGGAGTGCCGATAGGGAAGAAGTAAAAACTGCAAGTCTTGTGTTGTACAAAACTTTAGTAATCCAAGCCAAAGTTAATCTTTATACCATGAAAATGAATTAGGAAGGTATTTAATTAACATGTAGTTACACTGAGTTAGATTAAGTTGGAAATTTAGATTAGTGTTAAAAACTATCCCAAATGTGTAAAATTGTAAGAAAAGAAATATGCAATAGCTCTTTAGAGTTTGTTAGGCACAGAAGATTCAATAAAGATTGGAAACAGAGCCATTTTATCACAGATGCAATGTTACTTCTAATCATTTTCAAAACTAGAACTTTTTCAGAAAAAGTTACTCCCTAGATAAACATCTAACATCTAAAGTGTTAAAGAGTTATAATAGCCTTAGTGACAGGAATCTACACTTGGTAACATTAATTTGGATGTTATCAAGGGGCATTTTTCTGACAGCCAAAGAAGCAGAAAAGAATCTATCACTCTAAAAAGTGCAGGAAAGAGAAATGTCTTCCAGCTAAAGGGGAAAGAGAATTTTTAGTAATCTGACGATGTATATGGTAAGTGCTTATGTGACAATAGGAATGTATAACAGATAGTCAGTTGTTAGGAGAATATTTGGGGTAGTTAGAAGACCATTGTGATAAAATCTTATAACTACTACTTTCATGAAACACAAAATAAATTGTCACTATTTTCCCTTTATCATGCTTTCTCTTATGATCTCATTTTTTTAGTTTAAAAAATGACTTTATATTCAGAATGTTTTTCTATTTTGAAGATTTTTGGTGACTAAAGAATTTTATCTTTCAATGGCTAGACACAACAGAATTGCAACACATTTTCTTAGAATGAGTTTTGAATGTTAAAAAGAGCAAGTGATGAGTCTTTCTCATGTGTTACCTGATGGTATTATCTGCACACGTTTCAGTAAGAAAATCATTCTGTGAAACAGTTCATAAGTAGCCTAGATACTGAGACAAAGTGATCATCATAAAAGTTTTAAATCTTAAGTCTGCATACGTTTTTCACAATCAGCACAGGAAGAATGGTGCTCAAATCAGCTGAAGCTTCTCAGAGAGGTAAGAAGCTACATACCATCTTTCAAACATCGTATAAAACATTTGAACAGTTCAACTGAATTTAATCTACAAAAAAAAACCAAAAAGAAAAGAAAAGAACTGCATTCCAGAAACATTACCATAAGAAAATGGAAGCTCAGATTGAGTTGAAGGTAAATTGTTCTTAAGTGATTGGATCAAAAAGAACTAATGACAATATTATTTACTAAGAGTCAAGTGTTATGCTAGGAAATTACATATTAGTATAATGTTTGTTTGACTCAGTAAATATGACTGTCATATACATGTACTTACAATTAAAAAATATAAATAAGGCTCACAGCAATGAAACATCTCTTTAGGATCAATCAGTAAATAGCGTTGATGAGAACATGTTATTAATCCAAAAGCCTACATATGTTGGAGAGTTGAAGAAATAAGACAAGTTGAAACTATAAAAATAAAAATTTTATGTTTTATATGATAGCACATATTTCCATTACATTTTTGGAGAAAAAAGCAAAAGCCACATTGTGAAATAGCTGCATGTCACCATATATTTGTCTCAGTGTGGTCAGAATTATTAAAGTGTTTCTAAATTTTAAGACATCGATTGTAACCTTCTAAATATACTGATTATGTTATACAAAAACACTCATTTTTATGCTAAGCACTAACTGTAATACAATCTGTCAGGAGGAAGAAGGTTGACCATGTCATTTATAGAGGAATGGTTTTGGAATATTAAAAGACCTACTTCTTTAACAAGGAAAACATTTTGGAATCATTTACAAAGGCTTTGCTGAAATTCATTATGTTTTTATACAAAACATTTTGGAGAACAAGATCATAAATATAAGGACAAAGTAACTCAATATGCAAACATCAAAAGTACTAGCAAGCCTGCCATGAAAATACAAACAACTTTATTATTTTATGTAGAGAATACGTTCATAAAGACTATGTCTAAAACTCTTGTTTGCCATAGTGAAATCTTTGGTAGAGTATAACTGGAGACATTGGAATACATAAGAATTTTTTTTACTTCAATCACATATACATTTTAGATTTGCATTATCAAAGGTTGACAAGTGACATAGGGATGCATTTCTATTTTTCAACAAGGAAATATATTATGATAGAAAATTACACTTATTTGCTGATAAAAACAGTTAAAAGCTAAAAATTCGAATTATAACTTGGGACTATATTGTCCAGTATTGTGTATCTTAAACATCCAAACAATATAACATTTTGAAAGGACATATATATGTATATATATCCATATATACATATATGTCCTGGATATTAAATTTAATTTCATTCTGCATACAGTAGAAATGTGCGACCTTGGCTTCATAATTTGAAATTTCCAAGACTATTTACCTATCGGATAATAATGATATCTCTCTCATTGGGCTACTGTGAAAATCAAGTTAGTTAAAATTATAAAAAGGGCTGTCTCTAATACTGTCAATATTAAATTCTACATTAATGGTGGAGAGCACCATAGCAACACCATCATCATCATCTTCATTATCATCAAAATTATCACCCAATTCCTCTTTCATGTGAATGAAAGTCTATGGGTGTCCACTTGTGCAGGTTGTATATCTTGTGTCTAGCTCATCTGGACTGCTTTGTGTTATAGAACTTAACTGGGGTGTTATTCTTTCTCATAGCCTGCTTCTTCAGATTTAATTTTATCTGTCTTTTAAAAAAAATAATTGCTTATCTATTGTCAAAGTGATATTCAGAGGGGTTACAGTTTCATACATAAGGCCATAGGTACATGTCTTGTACTACTTTTTACCTCCTCCTTGATTCCCCCCTCCCCCCTTCCCATTTCCCTCTCCCCCCGTGAGGTGTTCAGTTGGTTTACACCAAATGGTTTTGCAAGTATTACTTTTGGAGTCGTTTGTCTTTTTATCCTTTGTCTCTCGATTTTGATATTCCCTTTCACTTCCCTAGTTGTAATACCAGTATATACAGTTTTTTACTTCCATGTTACTTTTAGTTCTCCTGTGCTTCCTCTGAAATCCATTAACAGATTCTCAATAAGTTTCATCTATAGTCTTTATCCAATCCAGAGTCAGAGTGCTATGTCCATGGCTTGCTGAGAAAGGTGACTAATGTACACATTTATTCACTCAGCATCCAGTTAAAGGGCATCTACTTTATACAAGAGTCCATGTTGCCTTTTGGAGATAATCTGGGGCCAGAATGTCACCTACTAAATTCTCATTTGTATCAACAGGAAATATTCACTGATGACAGTGAACTCTACATAGTTCCATTTTAAAACTGGTTAAATTATATCTGTATATGTATGTGTATACACACACACACACACACACACACACACACATATATTTTCTGGAGAGAAAAAGTTAACTTTTAGTAACCATAATGTTTCACATTGCCATTAACTTAAATACATATGTTTGATGCTTTGACATTTTACTTTTTTCCCAGAAAGAACAAGTTCTATTCTGTTTAGAATAGAACAACTCAGTAGAACAATGAAATATATGAGACCTTTAAAATTGACCTTCTCTGAAGAAATGATGGGATGCTAATTACGTTCAAAAATTTTTTTGTAAAAGCAATGAAACAAATTTACTTTTTCTAAGTAAACTAAGGTTGATCTTTGCCCTGCTTTCTAGTGATCAAACTTTCTTTATCTGTCATTTACAGAAAGGTGTATTTCAGAAATCATTCTAATTTATAAAATAGAGATTTGATTTCATGCTGTTTTTATAATAACTTCTGTAATGAGAAGGCACGAGGTTATAGCTATAAGAAATACTCAGAGATTTACTGTGAAAATCGCTATTTAATTTATAAGATGATGTGGGAGAAAAATAGTTATTCACATGTAAAAATGATTGAAAATACCTTTATTAACTTATTTATTTGAAAAGAATGCAATTATAAACTTTGCCATTCCAAGCTTTATTTAGAAGCAATAATATCTTCTTTCTTTAATGGGTAAAATAGTTACTAAACTTTGATTCATGCCAAAATATTATGACAGTAATTTAGAAAATATCAAATATAATGTGACATGCTATATTGCCACCTTATGTATAGTCATTCATTTACTCATATAATTTTTTATTTAGAATCTGCTATATTATGGATACTGTTGTGGCTGATGGGAGCTTGCATTTGAGAAAGACAGATGAAAAACAAAATAACCAATTTTACAGTATGTTAGATATTAATAAATATCCTGAAACAAAATAAAGCAAGTGACCATATTTGTAGTGATTCATTAGAGTTAGTTAAAGAAATAACACTGAAATAATTACATTAAATAAAGAAATGAGGCAAGGAAAAACAGAAACCTCTTTGATCTTCATTGTTTATATGTCTTTAAAGAAGGTTAAACAAAATACAATTCCTCAATATTTGTTGCTCCATTTTTTGTAGGAAATTTCTGACAAATAGTTTTAATATAAAAAGCTGCATTCAAAAGGACTAAAAATGATCAAATGTTTCCTCTGTGAAGTTTGCAGAATTGACTGTCTCTTAGGAGAGTACAAATACAAATGGTGTTTGTCAAAGATCCAAATACAAAGCAATGATAAGGAGATAGAATCAGTAAGGATACAGGTATGATTTCTACATAGATTAAAATAGTACACATGTACATATAAACATGTGTATAAATGCACATGTATAATTATTATGTGTTAACCAAAAATCTCTTACAATTTGAGGAGATGGAAATGTCCATTATTCTGCTTCGATCATAATATACTGTATTCATCTGCAAAATTATCACATAACACCTAATATATTTTATAATTAAACAAGTGATATATCAATGAGGTAATTACAAATATAACCATCTTCTAATATTCCTGAATTCCCAAATATAGGAGAATTTATGGACATTTTAAGAAATACTTTTAAGAGATGACCCAAAAGCTATTTAGAATAGTATTTCTTCTTTGTGTTTGGATTTGTTAAGACACTGCCCGTGGGCTGGGAATATGGCCTAGTGGCAAAAATGCTTGCCTCGTATTCTCGTATTGCCTCGATTGACTCAAGTGGCAGAGTGCTAGCCTTGAGCAAAAAGAAGCCAAGGACAGTGCTCAGGCCCTGAGTCCAAAGCCCAGGACTGGCCAAAAAAAAAAAAAAAAAAAAGACACTGCCTGTAGTTCTCAGTCGAATAAGAACTTTTGTTGACTTATAGACACTCTTAGTTCTTAAGAGACATTCTTTGGTGGGGAGAGGCAACAAGAGGGTGAACAGTGAGGGGAGGAACACAGTGGCAAAGAGAAACCCATACAACTGAGGTGAGCTGGGTGAGAGTGACTTATGCCCATTATCCTGGCTATTCAGGAGGAAGAGATCTAATGATTGTGGTTCAAAGCCAGCCCATGCAGGAATGTCCATGAGACACTTGATTCCAATTAACTACCAAATAGAAAAGCCAGAAGTGTGTTGGGGACTCAGTTTTGGCCTTGGTGGGGGAAGGGCGCCAAGAGCCAGACACTGCCCTTTCCCCAGCCCTGGGACAGTGTAACAGCGAGTCCCTCCCACCTTCCGGTCTCAACCGGAAGAGAACACCCCGCCCCTGGAGGAGGCAGACACGTGTGTGCCATGATGATAGGGATTGTCCAGCCCACAAAGGAAGTTTCATGACATCACCTGATGGGCAGCCCGGCTTAGCCAATGGCCAGTGCCCCTCCTTTCCCGCCATTACCGCTATGTAAATCCCCCTCCCAATTAAATCCTTGGAGACCCATTCAACCATCCAACTGTCTCCCCGATATCTTTGTCCTGCGGCTCCTGACACATTATGGGGGACCAAGGAAGGAATTTCGGCATCCCACTTCAGCTTAGAGCAGTCCAGTAATGACACGCCTTACTCCTTCTGCCAGTATGAGGGGTAGGGCGGAGTTTCTTTCATAATTGAGGTTCAGGCATTCCCTTGGGAGATAGGTGGGGGAAGGGGTCCTCAGAGGCCCGGACAAAAATGGAGCTGTGGTTCAAGGGGTAGAGCCCTTAGCTTTAAGCACAAAAGCTAAAGGATAGCACTCAGTTTTCAATCCCTCCATCCCCTCAACAAAAGCCCAGAGGTGAGTTAACCATACAAGATCACATAAAAGGGGCCATTTTAAGTGAGTTTCAAAACTGAGGTGGGATACACATAAGTGTGAGAGTGATTTTTTTTTTTTATCCTTGAGTGGTTATTATACTTGGCAATATTCTAGAGTTTTCTATCAAGTTGAGATCTGAGTACAATGACTCCTGAGGTTACCAAGGTACCAATGCTATTGACTGAGTCCAACCAGCAAAGCTACATTTCAGTTGTGCTATCTTCCTTACAAACCCCTGAGGCTAGACAGAAAATGTGAGTCTTGCACAGAATTCTTAGGATCAATACCATAGAGTTTCAAGCCACAAATAATGTGTGCTCAATCTTGGAATACAAAGAAGGCTAGAGGGAGCCAGCACCATAAGATGACCACTGTGCTCATATCCAGGTTGAGGCTGAAAATAACTATAAAGCTGGAAGAAAAAATAGTTCACAGCAACTGGTGCACAAGTCAACTGATCTGCAATGGTAAAGCAAAGAAGAATCCCATGAAAATACTGGTAGATCGTGGGTAAAACAGTGCATATCAAAAACTGTTTCCTTTCTTGAAAATCTTTAATATCAATTAGAACTAGGGGTGCTTTCTAGTTCAACTATCTCTAGATCACTGAAGAATCTACAAATAGCAACATGGTGTCCTTTGAAACTTTTTATTTATTCTGTTTCAAAGTGAAATGTTGCCTATATGTGCCAGTAAGTCTTTTTTAAACTTTAACATCATCATTCATTGCATCTATATTCCAACTCTACTAAAAATAAACAATATTAACTCATTTGAGAGGAAAGCACATTGTAATCACCCTGAAATGAAGAGATTACTTTCCTGTGATGTCTCTGTTCTAGGAAATTCACCACATTCTTGTCAAAACATGGAATGTTTAAGGCAATGAGAAGTTTGTGTGGTGGGAAGAGAAGATAATTACATGTACATACATTTAGATTATAAAATCTCATACTTTTATGAATGAAGATGAGAAGGGAAAGTAGCACTTAGTTTTTTCTTGGTTGGAAGATACTGAATAGTCATCTACTGTTTTTACAAACCCCTCAAAGAAAAGTAAAAATGTGTTCATCATGGTCAACATTATTGCATCCTAGATAGAACTATGAAATAACCATAAATTCAACTAAATAATGTACATGGAAGCACTGAATATGGTAATTAGTTTTCCCGTAAGAAAAAAATGATGGAATGTGGATTTTGAGTTTTATCATTTTGAATGGCCTACTGATAAATGATAAGGTATTAGTTTTTCTTTTGTTTTCTTGCAATTTGGTGACATAAGACATAATTAAATATAAATTCCTTTTTACATGTTTAAACATTTTCACATAAAATAATGTCTAAGTCTAATTAGACTTTCAGTCAAATCAAAGTATACAGTTATATATTATACAAAACATTTTCTGATAATTTTGTAAAGACTTTGTTTCTTCATAAATTTTGCCTACTATTTTAGCTAATATTAGGGTTTGTCTCTGACTTGAGGCTTTCACTATAATTGAAATTAGAAATGCTATTTCTACATATTTATGTACCCTCATTGGATTATTCTTATTTGTCCAAGTAGCACCAAAAATTTTTTCACTAATTTTGACCTATATCAAATTAAAAAGCTAATTAAGCCTTTAGCAGAATATAGCCACAAAATATTTAATGTCTTATTTTTATAGTCTTTCATATTGTATCAGTAAAATTTTAACTTATATCCTGTGAGTAAAAATATAATTACTATATATAACTATTTTCTAAACTTAAAATAGTTTATTTTCTGGATGCCAGTGGCTCATACCTGTAACCTTAGCTACTCAGGAGGCTAAAATGTGAGGAATGCATTGATTTTGGAAGCCAGCATAGGCAGGAAAGTCCATGAAAATTTTATGTCCAAACAATGACCAAAAATCTGGAAATGGAGTTGAGGATTAGTGGTAGAGCACTCATCATATAATGTATGCATGTTGCACTAGGTTTCAGGAAGATTTACATAGGTGAAACATATCCAAACTAACATTCACTAAGAAACAAGATCAAACCTCAAAAATAAAGAGCAAAACTGAACACTGGAAATGTTGCTCAGTGGTAAGAACATATATCTTATCAGCACAGGACAAGAGTTCAAATCCCAAGACAATCAAGAAAAAAACCTTCAAGGTCATTTATGTGCGTGGCACCAAGATGCCAAACAGCACAAAAAAAAGGCTATATCACATACAGAATGGAGTGAAATGTATTAAACAGTCCATGATGAATTAGATTTGAAAAGTTATTTTGTGGCTTTTCCAGTTTTCATATATAATTTTTAAAACAGTTTTCCAAAGTTTATACTGAATCAAAAACAACTACAGGTCCCACATTGGTAGGCGCCAACTCTTTACTCCCACTGTCCCTAACTTAGAGACACTACTTGCTTCAAAACAAACACAGTTCTTGTATAAATGGAGGACACAAAGTATAAATGAATGGACATAGGCAGTGGCAACACACAAATGCTGTCTACACTGTTTCTATTTATAGGATTTTTAATTATTATTTCAATATTCAATTTTGGAAAATTGTTTTTAAAAATAATATTCTCATATAAAATATCTGTGGTTATCACTGTCCCTTTGGGAAATGGGTAATTCTGAAAGTTATCTAAAATTCAAACTAGGCTTATGCCAACTTCTGTAAATGTATTTCCTTATAGATACATACATTTTCACATATTATGTGTATTTCTTCAATATACTTCGTTGGAAAAAGGATTTTTTTCCTTCAGAAAAAAAACCACAACAATAAAACCAAATATGAGAGGATAGTTTATGCTCTTAGCAAGAATAGGGTAAGGTTATGTAATAAGCCAAGACCGAAAGGTCAATGTCATATCATGAATATTATCATTATAATAAATGATAAATTTAAATCTAATTGATATAATGTTTGGGACTACAAACTTCCAGGACAGCAACTTTATATATAAGGAGTAAGTAATTCAAGCCACCTTGTTTCTCTGTAATTCCCATGTAAATACATGTCATTCTAAGAGAGATGGACTTTTACCTCAAAGCACATTGCCTGTTCTTGCCTATATATCATATGTATTCCGTAATCACATTAGGCAGAACATTACATAGAATGGTTAATGTGGGTAAAATAATTCAGCAGTGATATATACTAGACACTATAATAAAAATTAACTATACTACTTGTGGGGGAAAAGGGTTGGGAGGGAGAAAACAAGGGAAGAAATGACATTGTTAAAAAAAATGTACCAATTACCTGACCTATGCAACTGTGATCCCTCTGCATATCATCTTTACAATAAAAATAAAGAAAATACCAAAACGAAGAAGAAGAAAAAATGGCAATCAAATCCCCTAATAGTTTGCCTGGCCAAAGTGGGGAGAATTTAAAGAATGGTTGAAAAAAGCCAAATTTGAACAATGTTTGTATGTATTTCATGACATTGAAACCCATAACATTTAACTTTCTATTTATCTAAGCAATGGAACCAAATGACAAGAAATCTAATATCATGAAACTTAAATCGACCTTAACCATGATACATTATCTAACCTTTCATCCCATACCATCAATCTCACTCCAGGAATAGCAATAATTCAGAAACCATTGCTTTTCTTTTCTTTTTTTTGGCCAGTCCTGGGCCTTGGACTCAGGGCCTGAGCACTGTCCCTGGCTTCTTCCCGCTCAAGGCTAGCACTCTGCCACTTGAGCCACAGTGCCGCTTCTGGCGGTTTTCTGTATATGTGGTGCTAGGGAATCGAACCTAGGGCCTCGTGTATCCGAGGCAGGCACTCTTGCCACTAGGCTATATCCCCAGCCCCCATTGCTTTTCTTTAGTACACATTATTATGTATTGATGGATGAAGGACTTTTCCTAAAACTCTATGTCAATAACCAAAACATAATCACTTGTATTTTCAAATTCATATCAATGGCATCATCAAGTTTAGAATTTCCATGGTATTTAGAAAAGCACTATCTCACTTTCTTGGACTACGCTCCATGTCAGAATCACTTGATTTCATTCTAAAGAGAAAGTTGAGTGTGACAAAAAAAATCACAGCAAGCATTTTACCTAAAAAGTTTATGAGTAGAAATCTGCCTCTAGGGCTGAGGATATGGCCTAGTGGCAAGAGTGCTTGCCTCGTATAAATGAAGCCCTGGGTTCAATTCCCCAGCACCACATATACAGAAAATGGCCAGAAGTGGCGCTGTGGCTCAAGTGGCAGAGTGCTAGCCTTGAGCAAAAAGAAGCCAGGGACAGTGCTCAGGCCCTGGGTCCAAGCCCCAGGACGGCCAAAAAAAAAAAAAAAAAAAAAAAAGAAATCTGCCTCTATTAAAATTTTCTAACTGATTTTAGTTTTACTGTATTTTTACTTACAACTCTGTTCTTCTCTAAAAGAGACATATATTTCAAGTACACATTAAAGCAAAAAACATGAGCCATTTGCTGCCAAGAAAATATTACAACTGAGATTGTATCACCTTCTTAGTCCTTTGAATCATTCTAAAACATGATTTTCTCTCTATACATAAAGAAAAGAATTTTAAACAAAACAGAAACTTATTCTTAAGTATTTATGATGCTGGCATTTAAAAAGCTCTGCCTTAACAATTAATTTAAAAATTTATACTGAGGTCAGAAATTGTACCTATAGGTTTCTTTTTTTAAAAAAAAATTATTGTCAAACTGATGTACAGTTTTATACGATAGGCATTGGATACATTTCTTGTACTGTTTGTTACCTTCTCCCTCTTTCCCCTCTCCCCCTCTTTCCTTTCCCCTCCATGAGTTGTTCAGTTCGTTTATACCAACCACTTTTGCAAGAATTGCTTTTGTAGTAGTTTGTCTTTTTTACCCTGTCTATCTCTATTTTGGTATTCCCTTTCAGTTTCCTAGTTCTAATACCAGTATACACGTTTTCCAATACACTCAGATAAGATACAGAGATAGTGCAGGTACAACCACAGGAAGGGGATACAAGAAGATCATCAATAATAGAAGCTACGGTTTCACATAGCACGCTGAAAGTAGTTACAACAGTGATATAACAGTTGTTCTCGTAACATGGAATTCATTTCACTTAGCATCATCTTATGTGTTCATAAGGGTATCGCTATTGGGCTCTTGTGATCCTCTGCTGTTTCAACAGCTAGGTAATTTGTTAAGGAATCACCCTTATGTGAACGTACTTTACATTATCTTGTATTGTAATAAGAATATCCACTGTAGCAAATGTGGTTTACAAGAGAGTTTCTACTCTTATTACTTTCAGTTAGGCATTCACTTAAAATCCTACATGTTCATTTAACTAGGGAGACATGGCCCTTTAGGACAAATTTGGTATCTGATTTCTAATTGCCACAAAACCTTCTATGGGAATAGATTTTCACTTCAGTTGGTATGAGTTTAATCAGGAAAGAGCTGAAAAATTTGTGATTCCTGGCTTTAACTTTGCATTCCAAATACCTCCATCAATATTTCTTCTTATACAAAGAAAGTAATATAACATTTGATTATTTTGATCAATTTTCCTATTTTAGTACCAGCTTTATATTCTTCAAAATGTTAATCAGGACATGTGATAATTAAAGTATTCCATGTAAATGATGATAATACAAACTTTAAAATTAAAAATTATATATGAGTGCAGTTTTATTTCTGGATCTAAAAACCAAACAATTACTCAACATATAATGGTCAAAAATTGACCTCTCAGGGGAATACAATAGCTCAAAAGCTATGTATGTACATTCATATAAGACTACTGTTGACATATTGTCTAATATCGACATTGCATTTAAAGCCCTAGGCGAACTTTCTTGGGCGTGACCACGTGGCTACTGTATATGTTCTTGATACATTGTATATTGTATATATGTCTACCTGACCTAGAGAAGGGTTAGAAAAACAGGGCGTAAGATATCACAAGAAATGTACACACTGCCCTACTATATAACTGTACCCTTTTTGCACAATACCTTGTCAAAAAAAATTGTGTTCAGGGCTGGGGATATGGCCTAGTGGCAAGAGTGCTTGCCTCATATACATGAGGCCCTGGGTTCAATTCCCCAGCACCACATATATGGAAAATGGCCAGAAGTGGCGCTGTGGCTCAAGTGGTAGAGTGCTAGCCTTGAGCAAAAAAAAAAAAAAAATTGTGTTCAATTAATAAATAAATTAAAATTTTTAAAAAGAAAAAAATTATATATGAGAATATGAGACATATTTGTAAGCTTGTGAATTTATATATACATATATATGTATGAATTAAATCAGGAACCAATTCTTTGGTTTGCTCTCAACATTAGGCTTCAGTATTTCATGTGTTGAATTAGGACACATTATTGTTCTTCAGTAGCAGGAAATGAATAGGGCTCCTAAATATGTACACATGTATGCACTATTTTGTATGTGAACTTCCCTTTGCTCTAAAACATATACTATAGTTTGAACAAGAACAACCAATTATGAGACATTCATTCAATTTAAGGGGACTCACATTACATATGGCCAGGGACACCCAGGCTGGATGACTATGAGTGGGAATATATCACTTAGCACATTGTATTTTCTCAGAGCAAGTTCTGAATGTGATTGAAATTTTCGAGGTGAAGACATTGGGTAAGATTCTAAGGATCAGAAAGGATGGTATGAGCAATGCTATTGAAATACAGTAGGACAGTGAAGTTTCCTACAAGAGATGCATTTAAAAGAAGAGCAAAATTACAGTCTGGCTTTCCAAATGAGTTTAAATAGTTTAAGTGTCTGTTCATCAGGTTTAAATATGCTTTTCTGATTCTACACTGGCTTTTTTTATTTGTCTTGAGGTGAGGTAAATAAGAAATCACAATTATATAAAAAATGAGTGCATTAAATTTTCTGCATTAACTGGAAAACATTTTAGTGACATATTACTCTGATTACATTTTTGTTTTGTTTTGTGTATTCGAAAACTGGTCAGCAGGGAAGGAATCAAATTTTAATAATCCTGCTTTAAGCTCTTACTGGGTATGAAACATTGAATCCACCACACTTCCTTGTTCAACTTCTCTGGATAAATTACATAGAACAATTTACTTTATTCTGAGATAAATACTTTGGCAGCACATAATAATTTTCTTTTAAACTTAAATGTAAAAGAATTTAAAATTGAAACTATATATTCTATTTTCCTGTTCCTTTTATGAAGGATCAAAAAGTTGAGTCAATATTATCTCTTTCAGCTTTATTTATTTTTCTGAATAAGTATTTATTTATTGTCAAAGTGATGTACAGAGAGGTTACAGTTTCAAACGCAAGGCAGTGGGTACATTTCTTGGACAATTTGTTGCCTCCTCCCTCAACAAATATCTATCTATCTGAAATTGGAAATGTCTTACAGGAGCTGTTGAACATGTAGAAACTTGATAAAACCTTCACAAGTGATTTTTTGGTATTGATACTTTAGCATCTTATTGAGATAAAATTGATTGAACCTAAACCTGTCACAATTCCTGAAAAGTAGAATTAGCTAATAAATTGAAATAAAAGGAGGCAATAGGCATCAACTAAAACTAAGTATTACTATTCATGTCTTGCTTCAGAGTGAGGGAATACAAGCCTAGGAATTTGAAGATAAGGCAAATGTGTTTTTATACTTCATATTTATACCTAAATATACTTGTATTTATAATCTTATAAAATGTAATATATCCATATTCTACTATCTTATATTTATGCAGATAAATGTTTAATTTTATATAGAAGTCAATAGAATTTGTAAAAACACAGCACTGAGATATCACTTTTCAGTAAGTGAACATATTTGAGGTTTTCCAATAATTATTCCCTTTGTAAAGCAAAGAAAACCTGAAATTGGTTCATAAAAAAGTTGTTAAAAGATTCCTACAGGGGCTGGGGATATAGCCTAGTGGCAAGAGTGCCTGCCTCAGATACACGAGGCCCTAGGTTCGATTCCCCAGCACCACATATACAGAAAACGGCCAGAAGTGGCGCTGTGGCTCAAGTGGCAGAGTGCTAGCCTTGAGCGGGAAGAAGCCAGGGACAGTGCTCAGGCCCTGAGTCCAAGGCCCAGGACTGGCCAAAAAAAAAAAAAAAAGATTCCTACAAGAATTGCTAACTTCTAAATATGTTCTTGGCTCACAATATTAGTGGGACTCATCCTTGAACACAGCCTTGCTAGTGTTCACTGCAATCATTAAACAATCAACGGAATGCAATACAGCCATTAGGAATCTTTAAAAAACTATGGATCATTCTTTGTTTCTTGACTGAGAGACAAAAATTGCAATTAGACATGAATTTACACCAAGGGTTGGTAGTATCTGTGCTGGGGTAGGAGGACAAAAACAAACTTGATTGAAGACAAGTATTCAACTCTAATTTTAATAAGAAATGTTTGCTAGGACAACTAATGTTCCTTTCATGGATAAATTTTTTTTCTCTCAAGCCATACATTTCTAATTTTGATTAAATGAATATGATTTGTTTTGGATAGGTCTTGCTGTCCTTAATTGGGGGCAGGAAGGGTATGTTTTAGAACATTAAAGAATAATTTCACAATCATTACAGCACCCACACAAACAGACTTAATTCATTTATAAACTTGAGCTTCGTCAGGAAAATGCTCTGTTAACTGGCTTTTCAAATGCTAGAGAATGGTTCATTAGCTTTAACTGTAATATTATGATGACAATTCATGTAATAGAATGGAGACCCATATCTTTTTATCTACATAAAAATAATGCAGTCTCTGATGAATTTAGAATTTCTGACAGTTTAGTTATCAAGCCTTGAAATAAATTCATGCAGCATATTGAAAAGGAATATTTCCACTGCTATGGTACATTTAAACTGACAAGAAGTAAGACTGAACAATGATTCTTTGATCTAAAAGACCTTGTATGATATGTAATAAGCTTTATGCTGCCTGGCATTTATGTATAGATGACTGGAGTGAATCCAAATTTCCAAGTGTACTGTGTGTAGTAGTAGCATCAGTTAATAGCTTTTTAGTAAACTGCTACCTAAATACTGTTTCCTAATAGAGAGGCAGATATTAGACTGATGTCTTCAAATATATATGTATGCAAGGGAGTACTACTGACATAAACCATAAAGTTGAGCTCTAACAGATTCAGGGATTTAAATTTAGTAGAATACACATTGCTGAACAAAAGACAACAGGCAGAATTTTGTCTTGAATGTGTTCAGATTCTGAAGAGAGAGATGACTACTTGTAGACACTGGCCTTGTGCATTTTCCAGGAAGGGCCTGGGTTCTATAAACATGGAAGCAGGCTAAGCAGGCTAATGATTTGGCCTCAAGAGATAAGGACAGATGAAGTTGAACAGAAAAGTATCAGAGATACATTTCAAATGATTATTAAAATTTTTCAGGGCCCTTTAGGGCAAAGGAAAGGTTGAATATGCAGGCTAGAAAGATAACAGTTAAGGGTACAAAAATGCCAAAGGAAAAGTGTGCTTTGGCAAAGAAAATATTTCAATAATTTAGAACCTGAGGCTAAACGGCGAGCATGTAAGAAAGGGTATGAGTTGCTATTTTAAAATTCTAAATTTTATCTGAAAATCAATGGGAAATCATTAAAGAAAGTCTCTTAATTAAGATCAAACTATATATTAAGATGCTTTACTTGTTGGCAGTTTGGGAGGTGAAACTAACTTATGGGAAGGATGGGAGCGGGGAAGAGAGACAGAGACAGGCAGTGACAGACAGGGACAGCAACAGAGACAGACAGACCAACAGACAGACACACAGAGGCAGAAACAGAAAGAGACCTACACAGGAGAACTTGCAATAACTAAGTTCAGAAATATATTAACATAGCCAGAGAAAATACAATTGGTTATCTGAACGCGATCTCAAGCCACCATTTTGCAGGTGCACCAAATTAAATTACAAAAAGTAGTAAGCCAGCTGGGAATGTGGCTTAGTGGTAGTGTGAAGCCCTGGGTTTGATTCCTCAGAATCACATAACAGACAAAGCCAGAAGCGGCACTGTGGCTCAAGTGGTAAAGCACTAACCTTGAGCAAAAGAAGCTCTGGGACTGTGCCCAGGCTCCAAGTTCAAGCCCCAACACTAGCCAACAGCAACCAAAAAAAAGAAAAAAGCCAATTATGAAGCTTTCTAAAATGCTCACTTAAAGTACAAAATATTTGTTTGATTGAATAGATGCAAATTTACATTTCTTCATTGTAAAATTTTATTTCAACATTTGTTACTTGAATATCTACTACAGGATAACTTTGGAGTAAACACCAGAAATTTTTAAGTTTAAAATTATGACTCTATGCACAAGTACCAAAAACTACATCTAAACAAAATATAGTGGGATTTCGAGGCAAAGTAAGAAAACTTTTCTTTGAGAGTAACCTCGAAATGCTTTTGATATTTTAGGCAATAATTGGGAATGCTTTCAATTTGCGATTTCAAACAAAAATTGATGCTAACTACAAAATTGAGTTAAAAAATTAAATCATTGATATCATTAACTACCTTAGTTATTTATATTCTTAGGTTTATTAAATCACTTATTAAATGCAAAAATATGAAAAATACATAATTACTCTCTATACATGATATATAATTTCAAGCATATTTTTCAAAAAATTCGTAAGAGAGATAAAAAATTCAATATTTTAGTTTGATCAGAATTACTTCAATTTTCCAATAAAGGAGAGAAAAGATTGTCAGCTAATTTCTCATGCTATTTTTCTGAGATCAAATTGATATTTATACCAAATAAAAACCATAAATTTCTTAAAGGAGAAGTCAGATAAATTTTGTTAACATATTCACATTTTGATTTTATCTATGTGTACTCTGCAGTCAATCCGTGAATCCATGTGTGCTCAAATTATGAAAATATTAGAAGCTTTGAGATTTCAGGGTTTATGCTAAGACATTCTTCTGTGGGAAAGAAACTCTTGGACATTTCCTAAAACCACAGAAGGCCCCTCCTTCCAGTTGTAATGATACGCCAGAACAATTAACTGCAAAAATAAAGAGCAATTTAAAGCTAAGTCCATTCTAAGGAGGAGGGAAAGGGGTTTTCAGATTTGCATATGAATCACTTCTTATAAAAGAGTTTCCTGCTTTTGACTGTGAGATGATGAATGTACCCTGGTTATTCTGGAGCATCATGAGCCAATAAGTACAAACTAGATTCTATTCTGCAACCAACAAAAAGAGTATGTTGTTGTATTCATCGTTCTTCATAAAAATAAAAGGAAGTAAGTTAATATTATATTCAGAAATCTATCCTACAACAGAGGAAAGCAAGACAAGATGTAAAAATGGCAGAAGAGAAATAATCACTACAAAAAATTTTAAAAAATTCTGTCCTGAATTTAATAATGAATATAATTCCAAAGAATGTCTTAAAGAGCTGGCCGCAAAAAGGATAATTCTCAGAGGACTCAGCACAAGTCACTGTACTGGATCATCTTCCAGAGAATATTCTAGTAAAGATAAAGGATCCCTGAGGGGAAAATGAAACTAAGGGCAAAATTTGAAGTAA
This sequence comes from Perognathus longimembris pacificus, assembly GCF_023159225.1. Taxonomy (NCBI): domain Eukaryota; kingdom Metazoa; phylum Chordata; class Mammalia; order Rodentia; family Heteromyidae; genus Perognathus; species Perognathus longimembris. The sequence goes on along the minus strand of NC_063162.1, from coordinate 129,231,722 downwards.
AACTTTTTATAAAGAGAATTCATTTCACAGACTTCTACTTCTAGAAGTCCAGTTTCATAAAGACTTGTGGTTGAAAGGCTGGTGGCAGCTTTTCCATTTTGGGGACTTAGCAAAGAGCTTTGATCCTGGAGTATTTGGCAGTGCTATATTTAACAGTCCTATTCCTCTATGGAGAAAGAAAGTGCTCAGATAAGAAAAGAGTGCACTACAAAACAAAAAGACAAATGTCTAGACACCATTTTTATTATCTGTGCAAAAATTTTAGAATTATAATGTCAAAAAGGGAAATTATTATCAGAGAAATCTATAAATTTTGTTTGAACCCAAAAGGAAATCATCTCACATTTTATTTTTATTTTCTACATTTAAAATGGATACATTCTTTTCTTTTTTGTGTGTATGGTATGGTATTATATTTTGTGGTACTGTAGTTGGAATATGAGGTCTTAGGCATGCAAGCACCATACAATTTGCACTACGTCTCAAGCCCCTTGTGGGTGTCATCTCATAAGAACAAATCAACACAAAAACTTTACTTCCTGGGCTGGGGATATGGCCTAGTGGCAAGAGTGCTTGCCTCGTATACATGAGGCCCTGGGTTCAATTCCCCAGCACCACATATACAGAAAATGGCCAGAAGTGGCGCTGAGGCTCAAGTGGCAGAGTGCTAGCCTTGAGCAAAAAAAGCCAGGGACAGTGCTCAGGCCCTGAGTCCAAGGCCCAGGACTGGCAAAATAAAAACAACAACAAAAACAACAACAACAAAAACAACTTTACTTCCTAAATTTATTCAAGTAAGATCATTCTCTTTTGCACAAAGAGTATAATGATTGGAGAGTAAAAGAAAAAGCAAACTACTCTGTGCCTTGCCCAATGGGATAAGATCAGTGACGACACATTTTGAATGCAACTGACTATGAGAGAAGTCTGTGTTTTTACCTTTTCAGATCAAATTGATTTATAGCAATTTTAAATCTATAACAGAACTGGCGAGGTGAGAGCATGGGTAAAAGAGGATTTAGACTGGATGACTTAGAGAAATGAGAGTCCTGAGCAAAGCCAGCATTTCAAGAAATGGAGTAAGTTGACCTGTTTATGTGTGCTATATTGTTATCCTAACTCACAAGAAAATCTGTGCAACACAACTCACACATTTTATATAAAACAATAAAATATACCCAGCAATCCCATTACTGGATACATGGTCAAAATAAATGAAAAAAAAAACAGGAAAAAAGACAGTTGGACCTTTATGTTTATTTCAGCATTAGGCACCGTAGACAAGATATAGTCAACCCAAGTGTCTCAAATAAACTTACAAGGAATATATGACACACAACTCTTTAGTGGAATACAATTCAGCTACAAACATGGATGAACTTGTAGGATTGTCATCTTCAGTGAAATAAAATACCTAACTAAAAATATTGTATGACTTTATTCATGTGATCTGGAAATTTTGAAGCTATTGAAGGACATAGGAGAATGGTAGTTAGTAGAGGGTATGGGCTGAGGGGGAAGATCATATTTAAAAGATACAAATTTCACTTAGAAGGAGTACACACTATTGTGCAACATAACAAAAGGTAATTGTTATATAGTATGTGGTAATATAGAGTATACCTATAATCATGAGAACTAGGGAAAAAGAGGCAGTAACATCATGAACTGAGGACTAGCCTGGATAAAGTTAGCAAGACCTTATCTTCAGATATAGAATATAACAATATCCTAACTCCCTTCTTTCCTATACAGCCAAAATTGAGATAACCTACAAGAATCACGGTATGTTCTTTTATCTTTTTTTCAGAAGAACTGAAGCATATTGTATTTTATACTTAATTTACTTAGAAAAATCAAGAATTCCTCTCCCACTTCTCCCCAAAGTCTAATTCAGAAAAACTGCTAATCAAATGACTCCCTGAGGGATCTCTGCTTAGACACTGGCGTAGAGAAACTAAGAAATCTCTTAGGAGAAGCATGTCTTAGCTAGGTTTTGTTTTATGGTTTCTTTCTTTATATTTCTTTCCACTTGTACAAAACACCAGCAGATGAGCAGCTGCACTGTAAATAAGCATGATTAAAGTGAAGGCCTTGCAATGTGGTAGATTCTAATCTATTCATTGACTATTCGATTTCCTTCTATGGGCTTGTCAGTGTGGCATGGGCATAGTATTACTCTGTCCAACCCAGGCATCCCCAGGTGATTTATTTTGGGCAATACAGAAGTCAAAGGCAAATTCTGCCCATCAGACAGAAGATTTAAGAGGCTGCCTATGGTTAGATGCATCCCCTTTCCTATCAATTATGACACAGGCTTGACCCAGATAAGAACAGTTCTGTCAGCCAGAGCCCTAGCATGAAGATAGGAGGAAATGAAGTTGCAGTGGGTGCCTGAGAGTTTTGTAACACCTGGGAGAAATAAACCTTTGGTGAGAGACTTTTGTTTCCACTGCTGGAGATGATCTTTCGCAAGTAATACAATCACTCCCCTTTGGTGCTGTCAAGTCTTCTCAGCTGTTATCTTTTCCTTGTAAAGAAGCAGATGATGATTCCTTCTACTATAATAAGTTTTTCTTTTGTTTTACCTTTTGCTATTTTGGCTTTGGTATAATCTTTGTTTCAATATGTGAATAAGGCCAATCATGAGCACACACACTCATAATGCCTACACTGAAACCCAAATCTGTTCTTCTCAGCTGCATCTTGGGCAAAGACCTAATTTTCTTTGCTTCACATGTCTCTATACTAAAATAATATGGGAATAATAATAGCTGAATGTTCTGGAAGGAACTGAATCAGAACTTGTAAGACAGTTATCTGGTACATGTTAATGTGAGGAATGATATCACTTATCACTAATATCATTACTAATATTTGCTATGAATATTGCTTGTGAAAATGTCTATAGATTTCACAGGTAATACCTTTAATTTATTTTGTGTTTCTGAACTCCATTCTAAACAACTGATCGGTCTTAGATTGAGAATCTTCGGACACATAAATAGACATTATTTAATTATAAACCACTTGTAAAATCATTTGAAGTTTAGGAAATAATTTGTTTATGCTTTATATTTTTAATTTATGTTTAATTGTTATTGTAGAATAGATATACAGAGGGGATACAGTTACATGAGTCAGGTAATGACCAATGAGTACAATTCTTGAACCTGTCTCCTTTCCACTCCTTCTCTCCCAGTCTTTCCCTCCTGTCCCCACCCATAAGGTATGCAGGTAATTTTCCACATTGTGTCTAGTAAGTATCACTGTTGTATTTGTTCACTTTTGTTGCACATTTTATGTGCCCTTCCTTGCCCTCCCAAATACAAACAAAAAAGAGAAAAGGAAAAGAAAATGAAAACAGCAAAAATAGCAACTAAAGAATGTCTATTGTTTTCTTTTCTTAGAGTTCATTTCAAAGGATATTATTTTACATGACCATCTGTTCTTTGCTATTGAGCCTTTTTCCACCACTCCTATGCATAACCTCCTGTGGCCTCTACCTCTTCTACCCATAGCCTCCTTTGGCATTTGTAAGTTATTGACTAGTACCATTTGTAAGGAAATGGAAAGATTTGGGAAAAATTATATTGAGCAAAGTAAGCTAGAGGCAAAGAAACATAGGCTGCATGGTTTTCCTCCTCAGTGGTAATTAGAATGGGCCTACAAATCTACAAGTAAATATACGTAGTTACTAAAATAAACAAATAACACTGGGAGATAATTTGTTTTAAAATGCTGTTGAATATATAGGGTAAATCAGACTATATCATTTCCATTCTCAACACTTTGAAGTAGTTACTTCTTATCTCAAGGTAAACCAAGTCATCACAATAGCCAATTGTGTGCTCCATTGCTGTCCTCAGGCCATTCCCTGCCAGTCCAACTCTAATTCCACCACTGCCTCATAACTGTCTCTGTCAACATCTTAGTAAGCCAAACAGGGACCATAATTTTTAACTTTGTTTTTAAATGGAAACTCTCTCATAAGCTCCCACACACTTAATTATAGTTATGGTGTGACAACCCTTACCTACATCCATATTTTTTACTTCTTTTTCTCACAGCATGTATCACTTTCCAATCTACTATGCATTGTACTTGATACATGTTTACCACATTGTCTTGTATCAGTCACAAAATGAAAGCCTTAGGAGAAGAGGCTCTCCTGTTCATTGATTTTTCAGCAATTAGAGGAGCATCTGGTACATGATGAGTGGGAAATGAGGGTTGTTGGCTGAGTTAACAACTTGTGAATGTTTCTCTTTGATAGCAAAAACTTTTGTTTAGCAGTTAACTATGCCATCATGGAAAGTTCGCTTCTGAGAATCTGTGCCTAATTTTTTTTTAAAGCTACAAAGTGCTAAAGGTAATTGAAGCCCAAATGATGAGTTGTAGAGACAAAAATGAAATATGTTCTATTCATGTAGATTCTACATTTGGATCGAGGAAGGTCAGCTATTTTAAGCTAATAAGGAATCCATGCCCTCGGAAGGCCTGAGCCTGTAGAACTGTTTAGATCTCTACTTTAATATTTAATTTCATAGATTTCCTGAAGGAAACTGATTAATAATTGCAGCCAGTAAAGCATCTACTTTAAAAGACTGACCTCTGCAAGCTGTTGTTTTTTGAAGATTAAAATAGTACTTATTTTCTTTCCCCCTTATACAACAAGCCACGGGTGGGACATCTTTTTAACTTCATAGAGCTGTAAATAAACTAAGGCAAAATATGAAAGACAACTAATTAACCACATGCTTTGCATTTTTGAGGACAAACAAACTGGTACACATTGACACTTTGAAATGTTACTAATGAAATATTAATTTCAAATCATCATGTTCTTCAAAATTCTTTTCATTATAATAATTTTACCTGAACACCCACCCCCAAATTGTCAACTCTCATACTTGAGCTCACAAATACTTATTTTTAAAAAAGATATATACAAAGGGAAAACTAAAGACCATGTCTACCACACAAATCCATCAACACACTGAAGTGGTCCAAACAGCAGCTCCGTATTACTTTGGGAAATGAACACTAGAAGAGTATCCACAGAAAGCATTATCTTTTATGACAACAAATAACAGATAACTCAGGAGGGAAAATACTTGAAATAAAACATAATGATTTAATTTCTCACATTGCTTTGTTCAAATTAATTCTGTCATTTATCTTCCATGAAAGTGTCTGGTGTCATTATCAAAGTATCCTTCCTCTTTTCAACCTCTTCCTTTTTGTAATGGATGCCAATAATGATTTCCAAAAGAAAATGGCTTATAGTCAGATTTCCTACAAACATTTTCACATTATTGATCAACTTAAAAATGATGGAGAATTAATAAAAATTCTTATGAAATTCTAAATGAAACCTATAAGGAGCTTATAGTTTTAGAGCAAACAAAAATTTTATGCTCTATTATAAGTTCTGTATTTTTACTTATCATGTGTTAAATATTAAATGCTCTAGTATTTTAAGCTTACATTTATACTGACTGTTACTTTTAGACTAAACGCAGGATGGTCATTTCCAAGTTTACAGAGGATTACTTTAAATTTATGAAGTTTCCAAGTTTACGAAGTAGCACTCAAAGCTGACTTCATAAAATGTTTACAAAGGCTAATTATGAAAACAATTCTTTCCATAAGATGAAATAAACCTGACTCTCTACTCTGAAAATTTCTCTTGTTGAAGTCAATGAGAGGTAAAAACTGAGGCTGAAATGCTGGGAACAAACAGAGCTTGATGCAGTCCTATAATCTGAGACCAATCCTGGAGGGAAGATGGGCAATGTGTCCAGACATTTAGATGTGACACTTCTGGTTATGGCTTGCCTCACTGAATTACTATCAAATCAAACAACTATGCCAGACCTTTTTACACACTATCAACAAAGATCCCAAAGGAACCTAAGCCTTTAAAGCAGGTATTTGTCAGGATAGATGCAGTCTTCCTTGGTCACCTTGATAGGGCAATGGAAGAGAAAGATTTAGCTATTAACAACTGTGACCTCATTACTACTGGTTACTTTGGAAAATGATCATAAAATTAATCGGTTGCTGTTTTCTGAAATTAATTGACTCTATGTGCTAGTCTTCTGTCTTCTGAGAAACAACCACTAGTTCTTTATTGGTTAGAATGAAATTTTATGATTTTTTTCAAGAAAAAAAACTTTTCTTTTTTGTCAATGAACAAAACGAACATTTAAGCATAAAGATGACCTTATTGGGAGGCATGGTTGCTTAAATCATCTGTGTGCTTTTAAAACGATCCATTTTCTCACATGAGCATTCAGTCATCAACATCTTGATTATTAAAACTTAAGATTCTAATGATGTGATCCTAAAATAATGCAAACAGCGTTAGGGCAAATGAACCTCATTCCATAATGAGCTCCAGTTCTACTGTCTGTCTGTCTTTCTGATTAAAGGAAATAGAAGAGCATATCATTACATTCACTCAAAACAGCAGAATGGGAAAACATCCTTTGCTTATATCTCTTTGGTTTACCACATGACTGTTTCCCTTTAGGCCTCAGGAAACAGACAGGCCTGGATTTGATTCCTGCTATTTATGTTTTGACTGAAGTCCCATTATTCCCAAGAATTCCAAGTATCTGTCCTCTCTAGGAGGGATATGGTTAACTATTGCATAAGTTTACCAAATCTCTAAGGAAAATGTATTATAAATACATAGCACTCTGTTTGGTGCATAATATGGTACACAATATGCCAACTATAAACTAGCATTCTTATAGACACTGGAGTAATGGTTGTAATTATGTACCACATTAAAAAATTTAATTCTTTCATGTTTACTACCTCACTGGATTCTAGAAACAAAGGAGGGATGGATTAAGGAAAGTAAGGGTAGATCTTATTCCACAAATCTTATTCCACTTAACAGTCCATAGGATCGAGCTGATCAGGAAAAGATCATTGAGAGGAATATAGTTCTAGGCCATTCAGGCCCCCTGGGTCAGGAAAAAAAAATAGTGAGACCTCTGTTTCAACATTAAGCCAGGTACAGTGGTATTTGGGAGGTGTAAGTAGGAGGATTGTGATCTTGTGTCTGCCACTTCCAGAGAGATTAGTCTAAGTACAAAATCAATACTTTATCTCAAAAATAATTAAAGCCAAATGGATTGGGAATATAGCCCAACTGATAGAATACTTAACCAGGCCCTAGGTTTGAACCCTAGTACCACCAACGAAAAACAACCAAGCAAAAATAACCTACTTAGTAGATGTACAAAAAAGTAGTAATCCAACCAACGTCAAATAGTAATATCAGAGGTTCAGAATTCGGCACTAGTTTGATTGAATCTGTGCTATTTATTTAAGAAATGCATAGATAGAGGTTCAAAGAACTTCAAGGGAGTGCTAGAAGCAAGCAGATGTGCTGTTTTCTAGGTTAGTTGTCTTCTAAGCATACCCACTGTTTTTCTACTCATTGGGTTCCAGCAGGGAGCACAAAGCATCCAGAAGACCTATTCCACAGAGAATTAGGAGGAAATTGTCTGCATGTTTCTGACATAATAAGAAGCTTCTCTAAAAATCCCAAACCCTCATTACCTTCTATACCCACATTGAGGTTTCCAGTAGAGGCCTAAAGAATAATGCACCTCTTTTGTGAAGAGACCCAACACACATTCCTTTTCATAATTCAATGTAACAAAATGGTATGAAACCATAAAACCAAGCTCAGATGACCAAAACAGCTATACTTTTATAACTCTTTTTTTTTTTTTTTTTTTTTTTTTTTTTTGGCCAGTCCTGGGCCTTGGACTCAGGGCCTGAGCACTGTCCCTGGCTTCTTCCCGCTCAAGGCTAGCACTCTGCCACTTGAGCCACAGCGCCGCTTCTGGCCGTTTTCTGTATATGTGGTGCTGGGGAATCGAACCTAGGGCCTCGTGTATCCGAGGCAGGCACTCTTGCCACTAGCAGCCCCTTTATAACTCTTTAACATTTATGTTGACACATAACTTTTCATCTTCACTTTGGATGTGACTGAATTACAAACCCAGTTGGCCCAATCAAAAATTCAGCATTGCCCACACATCTGTCCTCAGACTATCTCACCACACACAAGGGACTTGAGACTACTCCTTTTCCTAACTCATTTTTTTCTTTAAACTCACTACTCTTTTCATTTATACATCCTGTCTCTCTTGCTACAGAGCAGTTCCAATTCTAGGGCTGTGTTCATACTGTAGGGCTCATTGCCTTATTGAAAGAGGATGTTGGGTTTTCTTGAGCTTGTAGTCCTAGATACTTGGGAGAAGGAGATCAAACTCTCAAGGATAAGACCAGGCTGGGTATTAAAGTTTTCTAAATTTCATCTCAATCAATGATTGGGTGTCACCACAGGCTTGTTATGCCATATACAAGCAAGGGATGCACAATGTCTAGGACCTATGGCATGCACCTGTAATTCCCATTGACATAGGGAGGCCCAAGTAGAAAGATCATAGCCCAGGCTGACTAAAGTATAAAAGTGAGATCTTTCCTTGCACATGTATGTGTCTGATATGGAGGTAATGGCTCAAGTGGAAGTGTGTAACCTACCAGCCTAGAGCCTGGAATGCCACCCTCAGATCTCACCCCCTCAAAAAATGTAACATTAAAGATAATTATCAGGGGTGCATTGAAATACTGTGCCTTACTGTAGTGATGGCCAGTGTCTTAGTAGCAAATTTGAACTTAAAGTCAGAAAGTGACCATGGTAATTTACGAAGTTTAAATTCAGTACAGAAAGATGACATGAGAAAAGAATTTAAAAGTTAGCTATATGGCAGATGGACTTAATATGTTTGTCAGCTCCTATTTTTCCCCTCAAAAACTATAGTGCAATCTTTTCAAAATTTTCTCCAATTTTTGACTCAATGCTTCTTGTGAATATTTTTCTGCTAGTTTTCAGAAATCACAAGACACTGAGTTCTCATCGACCATGATGACAGTTCCTTTTCCATGAAATAACCACTGAGGCTGCTTGCTACCTGGAACAAACATTTCTTTAATTCATTCACAGGTACGAGGCAACCTTGTCTGCACCCACCCCCCCAAAAGCTTTCTGCAAATTCAACATTTTAAACAACTGTTGGGTAATAATTCTAAAGTTCGACTAACATTTTTATATTGTTCCTGTTTAAATTGCTACAAAGTTCCAACAGTGCATTTTTTCAGATACATTATTTTGAATCTTTACTGAAACATCCATTTTTTTATACTTATAGAAATTTACATTTATACTAACCACAGTGCTTCTATTTAGAACTTGGGCATCCTGTTTGAAAATTCCCATTTATCTTTTCTTGTAGGTGCATTTTCTATTTGCTTCTTTTCTGTAATCTTAACCATGCATGTCAAAAAATATTAAGGAATTTCACAAAAGACACCCTTGTATTTTTCTCATTTCTGCCTTCATTTCCCACAGGCCCAATTCAGCACCAATGCCCTTACATTAATCAGAACCCGGTGGGATTATTCAGGACACTGACCAAACCACTGGCTGCAATGATTCAAATACATGTCTGCCCCAGCGTCAGGATTATAAAGAAGAGGAAAAACTTAGCTATTATACTCACAAGTATGTAATCTATGAAAGAAGGGCCTTTTCGTCTTTCCCGTCCCTCATGTCCTGTTGGAAACCTGTGGAATCATGCTGTATTCTTACATAATCATTGGTCTTAACTTCCCTGTTTACCCTTACACTCTTACTACCCATACCAAAAACCCTTCCCTCCTTCCTTCTTTCTTTCCTTTATCCCTCTCTCCTTTCCTTTCCTTTCCTTCCCTTCCCTTCCCTTCCCTTCCCTTCTTCCCTTCCCTTCTCCTCTTTCCTTCCCTTCCTCATAATATCACTGTTTTTTTTTGTTTGTTTTGTTTTTGTTGCCATTCCTGGGGCGTAGATTCAGGGCCTGAGCACTGTCCCTGTCTTCTTTTTGCTCAAGGCTAGGACTCTACCTGTTGAGCCACAGCACCACTTCTGACTTTTTTCTGTATGTGTGGTGCTGAGGAATTGAACCCAGGGCTTCATGTATACGAGGCGAGCACTAGGCCATATTCCCAGCCCTAATATCACTGTTTTGTGTCTTTAAATGCCTCTCTTATACAACAGTTTACAATTTCATTTTTATATTTAACATCTTTGTTTAGTTTATAATTTTTCTTTTCTTCATTTGACAATTTTCCATGTCAGATTGGCTTTTCCTTCCATAAAACACATCTTCTAGTTCTTTGAAGGTGGTGTTTGCCCCCTCCCCACATCACTGCTTTGCTTTGTAATAGGTGACGTCAAACTCCTGCAGTCACGAAACCAGCCTTTCTTCTAGAGAACACTGAATACAGTGGGGTGATGGACCATGTGACAATGCTGTTTTTCCCAAAGGAGAATATGGGGAAATGACATAGAAAGTAATCTGAGGATAAAGTTTATAAACTAAGACACACTGTGATGAGACCAGAATCTGTGGGATTAAGACAGCCCTGCTGTTGAAATTACAGACTAGGTTGAGGCTTTCACCAAAGAGTTACTGAGCATTTCTTACAGACCAGAAACTATTTTAGGTGGTTCGATAGGTTGGTGAACAAAACAGATGAAAGTGATGGATAGGATGGAAGACTAATGCAGAAAGTTAAAGGGTGAGATTACCTTTGCCAAATGATTATCTTGAAAGAAATATTGCATGCACAAACATGCAAGGACCATGGCCCTCTTGGACTCCAAGAACAATGAAATGGAAAGAAACTGGTGAGGCTGGGCCATTGTGGGCAGAAACGGCATTTGGGAAGATATTGCAGAGGGAATGAAACATAATATGGAAATTCTAGGTAAGAAAACCAGGACAGGAGATGAGGTAAAAGCATACTGACTACTGTGAAGACTTTGGCTTCTCTCTGTGCAAATCTGAAAGTTTTTTTATGGATCCAAGTACAAAAATAACATACCTGATTAAACTTAGGCTATGACAGAATCACTCTGATGTTGAATTAAGGCAAAGATCCAGTAGGTACTCAGGTGAGATGGCTGCTACAACAATGGGGGTAGCAGATGGCAAAAGCAAGAAGTGCCTGGCATTGTGTATAGTATTTTAAGTATAGTATTTTAAGTATAAAGCCATTGATTAAGTGTAGGGTAGGATTTTGTTTCGGACTTCAAGCATTTCTCCTAGAACCTGGGAGGGTTTTTTTTATCAACTGTGTTAGCTAAGATGCCATTGGAAGAGGCTTTAGAAAAAAATTGGAAGTTTAGTTATAAGCATATGGAGTTTGAGAACCTTCTTTGATGTGAGAATTTCCAAGAGTCAACCTTTAAGTAAAATCTGTCTTTTCTCTTCATTCACCTCTCCATTCCCAGTGGTTCCTCTTTCTCTCCATTCCAGTTAGTGCCTTGATAAAGAAAGCACCCTGCTTAGACCTTTCTGTTTCCACTCATGTATGGTTCAACTTACAGTGATGTTCAGAAAAAACAAATGCTCTTGTTTTCAAAGGTAAAACCCTCTTTACTTGAAACTTTGATAGGAAGCCATAGTATGTAGCTGATGTCATAGAATTCTACACTTCTAGGAACCTTGGGCAGACTCTCCAGCAAGCTCTTATTTTATCCTAGAGGAAGATGAAGCTCAGGAAGGATAAATGACTTTCAAAGGTCAGTTATCTAGTTATTACAGAGCTGCAATAAGAACCCCTGGATCCAGCAAGCTATTAGGGCAAACAGCCACTTAGTTGAGTTCCTAGATTTTTGGTTTTTTGGTTTTTTTTTTGCTATAATTCATATGCTGCAACAGTCATACGTTATTTACATAGTTTTATTGGGAAATATAATTAAATGCCAGACTTGCAGCAGAAAGTCACTATTTTCCTGGCTTTGAAAACAAAACTTTGTATTTTCCTTCCTCTCTAATTAGATGTGTTTAGAGACCTTCAGTTAACCTCAACATGAAGAGGACTAGGGATTGTTAAAGCCTCAAGCAGGGAACTGATTTACACCAGTAAGATAGTATAGGATTTAAAATAGAGGAAACATAACTTTCAAAGACATGTAAATGAGAAGAGTCAGATTACAGGAAAACAATGACATTATAAAAGCTCCAAAAATTATTTATGGAGAGGGTGCTGGACTATCACAGTTTTCTTTAAGCTGAAGATTTCTGCAGCAGTATCTTCCTTCAGCCATAGCTTCATTTGAATTTTGTAGTGATAGGATTAGGATCATGTGAAAACAAATTCTAGATTTAAAACCATCAGGATAGGGAATATTGAATAGTGTTAATTATAACCTTCCGTAGTTGTAGACAGGCTGGTGGTTGCATTTAAAAATTTTTTTAGGTCTACTTTCTTCATCTTGATGAAACTATGATACTTACTGGATCTACAAATAAGGCAACAGCTTCATACTGAGCTGAAAATCCTTCTATTCACTTCTAACAGTACAGAAATAACCTAGACTTCTTAAGGTAATTAAATAGTGAGCTGCACTATAATCTTTAAATAGAATTAGAACTTAGTTTGAAAGGTACTTTCAACTGGCTTCGCTCATTACATTAATGAGCCAAATAAGGATTAATGGTGATTAGAGCAAATCAGTTTGTGAGATTGTTGAAGTTGTGTTTTTAAGCACTTCATCTTTTGGCTGTCTGCTTTTTCAACTTCTTTTCCTGGCCTTCTCCTTTTCTGGCAACATGTTTAACATGCAACTCAGTCACCATGTGGTACCGTTGCTTATTCTTATCAGCCTGCCTGGAGATCTTCAAGTCCCACAGCTCCATCTTACAACCAATAGCTTTTACAAATTATCATTCTAAACATAGGAAGGTGATTCCTTGAAAATTTAACTTAGTCAGTTGAGCTACTGAGAAATTAACTTGTGCTTTACTTCTAAGCCTATTTCATTTGGGAAAAAAAGAAAAGTCCTTAACACTGAACTCTGCTTATAATAAAGAGAAACAAACTTTCATTTTTCAAAACTAAAAACAAACAAACAAACAAACAATAAGCTACAGTAGGTTCATAGAAATTCTCTAACCAAGCCTTAGTTTCAAGGTTTAGATCAGGCATGGTATACTTAATTTCCAAAATAGGAGGAATGCACTAACTGACAGGCTACAGGCATAAAGCTACTAGAATAGCCAAAACAAAGGGACTGCTTAAGATGTATAAACATCACTATGGTAGTGTAAGGCCACACAAATGGACATAGGTTTTTTGCCATGATGAATGATTAAACATCTTTACCGTATGTAACCATACTGAAAGCTTTGGTTCAGCTCAAAAGTTGAACTTAATTTGATTATGAGTTTTTGTTTTTGTTTTTAAAGCCACTGCATAGCACAGTGTTTGATTTGTTGTTGTTGCCATTGTTCATTTTTGGTGGTGTGGAGAACTCAGATTCAGACTTGTGACATGAGCTCTCTACCAACTGAACTACCACCTGGCCCTTTTTGCTTTAGTTTAACTTTTCAGATAGGGTCTCATTTTTTCCTGAAGCCCGCTGCTGGTCATAACCATCCCATTTCCAACTCCAGCATATCTGGAATGAAAGGCATACACCACCATGCTCAGCTCTGAACTAGCATTTAAAATCAATTTCTCACATGCTTCAGCTTTATAGACTCACAACCATGTTAAAGGAAAAGCAAAAGCAAAAATGATCATAATTTTAAGTCTTTGATTTAGTAGAATCAGAAAAAATCCATTTCCATTCTTTAAATGCTATGTCTTTCTTTAAGTGTTCCATTGATAGTTTTATTGTATCCCAAAGCTTAGCATTGATGTGTTTAAATTCAGTCATTTATAAGTACCAAAGTTTACTATTATGTACTAGTCACATTTCCTGTAATGAGAGGTTTTAGAAACCTAAAATAACCTAAAATAAAAAAGGTAATTGACAGAGGATTAAAAAGAAAAAGGCAAAGCAAAATTCTGCTGTTTTCCAGATCAGTTGAACCTTAATTAAAAATTTATTTAGAACACTGTGTTGACTTTTAAAGTGAATGTTATCAAACCAGATAATATCGACACAGAGACATACTATGTAGACAGATACTAGAAGTATTTTGTTAATTTTGCAACTTTCTAAACTGTTTTATCCAAGCTTTGAGATCCAATTCTGAATTATAACATGAGGTACTCAGACCATACCCATTAAAAGACAGGCTTTGATGGGCCATAGTAATAAGAAGTTATTGGAAAATTTAAGTCAGAAAGATCCTTAAAAAATTCCTCTATATGAAGACATACTCTATGCCCTTTCACTGAAAAATCTGTTAGAGTTTTGGTACATACTAAAGGTCAGGAAGAATATATCATATTATACAGAAGAGAAAATGAGTTGATGATAGCAATTACCAGCCTCCTTCCCAGTGGCCTGACCAGAATGTTTCATGAAAACTTTCACTGCTCCCTCTTCTCAACAAAAGTGCATCCACTACTCACATGCTTATCATGAAAAACTCTCAGGTTACAAGTTTAAAAATACCAAAGTTTGCTCCCATATTAAGAAATTTCATTATTAAAGTTTTTAAAATTTATATTTTTAATTAGTTTTTTCATTTCTTTTATTAAAAGAGCAGTGAGAACAAAAATTTACTTTATAGAGGACATTTTTTATTTTAAAAAACATGTATACACACTAAACATTGTGAAGAGAGTTAAGCTCTTGAAACAATCATGTTGTCTCAATGTAGTTGAAATATTTAGCAATGTCTTTCCTTGCCCTGGTCTTGGGACTGGAACTCTCTGCTCTACCACTTGAGCCACAGCACCACAACCAGCTTTTTTGAGTAGTTTATTGGAGATAAGAATCTCATGGAGTTAACTAACTACCCTTGCTGACTTTGAACCTCGATCTTCAGATCTCAGCCTCCTGAGTAGCTAGGATTACAGATGTGAGCCATTGGCGCCTGGCTATAAATGTCATTTATTTTGTAGCCCATAATGAGGGTGACCGAAGATACAGTACATTGAAAAGGCCAAAAGTCACCTGAAAGTCAAAACCAAAACCATTTATTTCTTCCTGCATATCATCTTAAAGAATTGTAATATGCAGAATATATGCTGTTATGGAAAGGGGTATGTACCTTCCTTGACAGAAGATTTTTACACAAATATATGCACAGGGTAAAAATTACCACTAATAAGATAAGCTTCAAACTGAAATCAATCTCTCCTCACTAAGAGAAATACAGAAGTCCATAACTTGACATCCTCTAGTCTGTAACACTCTACTACTACCATCAGGTCCTCAAATGCACAATGAAAAAGATTAAGCTCTGAAGACCAGTGTGATATGTGGCTTCCAAAGGGGTTCTTTCTTTTTTTTCCTCTCTCATTTAAATATGTAAACCATGCAACAGCTTTTACTAGTGTTGACAATGGAAATTTACATTATGCTGTATATACGCTCTATACAGATAATATATGCACAATGCCAAGGTTCAATAGGCTAAACAGGACTGGCAGAAGCACACAAAACCTTTGCTTTTAGCTGTGAGGACAAAATTTATTTGCATCAAATATCTATAGATCTATATAAGACAGTCTATATCAAATGCTTTCTATGAAACTAGACCCTCATTAGTAGAAATTCATTGGTTACACACTAGAGGCAAGGAGGACTTGTATAGCAGTGGAACTTGAAAGTCATCTTTAGCCTTGGTTTAATAAAGAGGAGTGAGAGGGCCTGGTAGATAAGATTTATTCATGAGCAAATTCATGAAGTTGTACTTAGGCTCAGTGTCTGTACATTAGGAATACTGCTGATATCTAGCTGGTAGAAGCAACATTCATGCTGAGAGAAAGGAAGAAGAAGCTTAGGCAGAAAAATGAAACCTTATACTGAAATCATTTTAAAGCAGCAAAAACAAAAAAGAAAGAAAAGAACAATTGGAACTCAGGAAAAGACAAAATGGGTATTAGTTATTCTACCTACTCCTAGCAGGTCATTTATGATTCACTTAGGTATTCAGATTAAAAGCACAGCATTCGTGGAGCTTTGGTATGAGTAAAGAAGAAAGGAGATAAAACATTTCTAACTCCAAGCAGAATCTGAATGTCACTTTTGAGAGGATTTTCTAAGCCATCACTATCTGTACTAATATACATCTATCTTGCTAATTCCTACATAATCATGTTCTCCTTATGACCAATTTCCATCATAATATTCTATTCTATGTGATAATTTATTTCTATTTAAACCTGTCCATCAAGCTCTAACATATATTACTTTTTATCCACCATATATCAGAATCACTTCCATCTACTCAAGTCTTAATTCACAATTTTATAATCATTCAGGGTATATTTTAAATTTTCTGAAAATAATGCTGACATTTGCTGCAGATTATGAATTAAGCCATGTCCACTCAAATTCAATTGTGGAGGATCTAACCACCCATGGTACTATATTTACAGAAAGGGTCTACTATGAGATAATTATGATCAAGTGAGATCCTATGTGTGGGACCCTAGCCCAGTAGTTTGTATACTTTCAAGTATATAGAAATAATAGATATCTGTCTACAAGACAAAGAAGGATACCTTAGGAGACATTAAAACTCTTTCTTGCTATGCAGAGCTTGAGTTTACAGTCTATGGATCTGTGAAATACATTTTTTTAAGTCAACCAATTGTCGACTTTGGTAACACAGTCTTATCATAATAACACACTGCTAGTATTTACCTAGTACTTGTGTTCTTTCTCTTGCTGATTCTCTGAAAGGCAGGAAACAAAATATATGTTTTAACAAAATTTCTTACCATGTAAAGGATATTTTATTTGCTGGAATAATGTTACTTGATTATATGTGTGTATTCATGCATGATGTCTTTCAAAGAGGAAAGCATGTTCTTTAGAAAAATATGAAATACTGCCCAAATAGGAGAGTGAAAACACTTTTTCCATTATGAAGCAAAAACTAGTTTTGATTTGATTACATATTTTGAGTCTGAATCATGATGATTTCAATTAGTAACTAGATGTTGGGTATCAATTTCCTCATTTGTTAAATGGTACAATAACAGCACTTGGCTTTTAATAGTAGAAAGAAATTTAATTGTTAATACCATTTCTAATTGCTAGTGACATTTGCCTAATAAACAATAGTGACTTTGATATTTTCAGCAGTTTAAAGAGAAAAAAGAATAAGTTAGCAAAAACCCTCCTAGATTTAAAAAATACAGGAAAAATAAGATATTTGAGAGAAGCTGATGAAACAAAGAATAGAAAAACGAAGACATTAAAAGCCAAATTTAAAAAAAATGTGCAAGAGCACAGTATTGAGCAAGAACATTTTAATGGCATCTACCACATGGCCCTGTGCATGTACTTTCTTGTTTATTTTGCCTTCCAAAATGGTATTTTTCTTAGACATATTAGGAAAGATAATGAGTAGATAGATGTACATAGAGCCTGGGACTTGCTTGCAGGCTTATATCCAAAGGAAACAAAGTAAATAGGGAACATGTTAATGCTAGAGATGATTTCTCTGCTTCTTTCTGGCTAAGGTGAGGCAAGACAATGTTCATAGGAAGGGAGGACCAGGTAAAGAAAATCGTGATTATTTTCCTTTTTCCATTTTACATGTTTTTTTTTTTAACTTAACCAGTTCTGTGGCTTCCCCAAAATTCCATATGAATACACAACAGACTTGGTAGTTCTGAGCAACATATTTTTAATTAAGTCATGGCAATAGACTTGATGGATCATGACTTAAATGAGTATAGACTTGATATATTGCTATAGGACTGAGGCCATTTGAAATATTAGTCTATGATTTAAAATTGACATTATTATGTTTTTATGTTTATGTTTATGTGAAAGAGTGTAATAAAGCAGCTATATCTCAGCAGTGAAATCATAGTTTGTACTATTGTTAAAGGTATACCTAAGAAAGCATATATTATTTCATGACTTTGTAGGAAATATTGCAAGTATATAATCACTAGGGATGGCATTCCTTCTGCTCAGGGACTATATTAAGATCTCAGTAGTTTCCATTATAGCATTACTCATAGGGGATTGGTGTGAAGAATTAAGTGCCCTCTCTCAATTCAAGGTTAACAAGCAAGAATTACAGAATTCATACTTCCATTGAGACTAGTTTGTCCTTTCAAGTGACTTTCCTCATCCGGGTGAGTTCTTTGATATCCTAGAGCTCTTGCTTTTTTTTTTTTTTTTTCATTTCTTCATTGTCAAACTGAAGTACAGAGCGGTTTCAGTTTTATATGTAAGGCAGTGAGTACATTTCTTATCCAACTTGTTACCTCCGTCATTTTCCCTCCTGCCTCCCCCATCCACTCCCATAAGTTGTACAGTTGGTTTACGCCATATAGTTTTGTAAGTATTGCAGTTGTATTGGCTTATGTTTTTGTCCTTTGTCTCTCGATTTTGGTATTCTTTTTCCCTTCCCTAGTTCCAATGCATGTATATACAATATCCAAGGTACTAAAATCAGTTATAGTGATATCAGCAGTAAAAACACTGGAAAGAAATAAAAAAGAGAAAGGGCATAATTTCACATGGCATCTTGAAAATAACAGCAATGATAAACCACTTGTTTCCATGTCTTGGAGTTAGTTTTGCTTAGCATCACTTATGTGTTCATATGGACATAGCTATTGAGCTATTGTGATCTTCTGCTAGGACTATCCTAGATGTGTACTAATAATTCTCAATTAGGGAAACCTTATAGTCTATGCTTCTAAAATATAACATTTTAATATCCTTTATTGTAACCATGAAGTAAAAGACAATAAAAGCATCTGATATTATCTATGAAATAATTAGGAATAAATTAAATTAATCATGTATGCTGAGGGAATGGATCACTGTAATTTATAAGAAATCTA
Organism: Perognathus longimembris pacificus; assembly: GCF_023159225.1. NCBI lineage: Eukaryota > Metazoa > Chordata > Mammalia > Rodentia > Heteromyidae > Perognathus > Perognathus longimembris. The sequence goes on along the minus strand of NC_063162.1, from coordinate 129,212,867 downwards.
CATGAATGATTTAAAAATTACAGCAAATAAAGTTTGAAAAAGAGTACTAAAATTTTAAGTTTGCTCCAAAATAGATTCTCTATAGAAGGTACTTTCATGTTAGATAGCTAATTAAAACAACAAGAAGAAGCAAAGAAAGGAGGGTATGGTCATTTCTTAGTTTTCTTCATTGATACGATTTAAGAAGAATGATTAAGTTGGTCAGCACACTAATTTAATTATTTCCTTGTATCTTCCAAGAATTTTTTTTAATCTTATTTATTTGGACATATTTTGGTAGAATTGTGGGCAATACAATGTGTTTCACATATGTCTGTTTTCCTGAGGGAATTTCTTGTTAAGGTTTCTTTAGCAAAATTATTCATTAATTATAATTATATTTATATATATGCAATACATCTGGTCTTTAGGCAAATCTTAATTATTCAAAAATTAAGATATTTATGTAATGTTTTAAAGTGCTACACATTGTCCAGTTTGCAATACTCCACCAGTATGCTAAATAAACATTACTTATTATCATATAAAATTATTCACTAATTACTTAAACATACTAACCTATGCCAAGTAATATCATACTTAAGCATGTGACTCTGATTGTGTACTTTCATTTATCAAAAGGAATTCTTATAACACATCCCATATTTTAATATTAATGTTGTAAGTGGTGAGTAACTGGGCATTATTATTCCCTTATAATTAAAGCCGAGAGCACTTCCAAATCTAGTTACAATCTGTTTGTATGTAGATATATTTTTTATTAATTTATGAAGAACAACAACATATGCCACTTCTGTTCACACATATAACAACTTTGTCCTTAAAATAATTACACTTTCTGAAAATATTAGAATAGCATTGTTTTGCAATTTCATAAATCATTTTAATAACTGGCTTAATAGAAGAGAGCTCACTTCTCATATTTGCTTCTGTATTAGTAAATATATATGGAGAAAATTCTGCCTCACACAGACATATAGTTAGGAAAGTGGAGTGAATTTTGATACCATTTGCAGATATTTTTCCTAGACAGAATATCAACTCTCAATAAGTACCAAGTTCTAAAAGTGTAGGTATAGGGTATAATTTGAAACTAATTTGTATAAAATTTTCATACACTTTTACATTAAACATATTTGTCTATCTTATATTTCACATGAATCTTATACATTTACAGCATCATAAATTTGATATTTGTAAAATATTTGTCCCTTGAGTTATAAACATATTTCATTATGTAACATTTATATGAAAAACACATTTTTTCTTCACTGATGTCAGAAAGTCTTGAAGGATTCAGTAGATTCCAGAGCTGTAGAATTCATAGTAGAGTTGTGACTGGTCAATTATACTTTTTTTAAGAATATCTTATACTTGAATAATGATATTGTACATGCTAGTTATTATTTTAAGGGGGAAATAGTACTACATTAAAAAGCAGCTACAGTAAATTCCTGATAGAACAAAGGTGAAACTGAGAGTTTCTTGAGATTGCGTATTTTCCTTTTAAATAGATACGTTCTATGTCCTTACCTATTAGTTCATCACATAAAATATTAAAAACACCTTATAGGTTGGCATTTAGTAAAATTAATAACTTTTTCTGCTTTGTCATTATTTAATGAAATGAGTTTCTGATTCTCCAACTGAATACCTTGAAATGAAGAGTATGACAGTTCAGTGTCACCACTTTCAATTTTGCAAGGCACCCTTCCTTTTCCCTTTGTAATAGATAATGTGTTAGATTTAGGGCTATTTAAAGGGTCTGAATTTGTGCAGTCTGTAAAATTACCCCAAGTAAGCTACAATGGCTTGTAAGCACAGACAAATGTCCTTCACTTGCTCAAAACCCTTACGTGAGTTGTTGACATGTTTAATGATAGACCAGAAATGCTGTAAGTGCAACACTCTTCATAAATTTTTGGTCACATTTCCTCTCTTTGCCAAGATGTTCTTAAACTTATTGTCTCAGACACTATCAGTACTCACATCACTGATGTCAGAAACCTGAAAGTTCACTGAGTTTTCTTTCTCCCAAACCCATCATTTCCAGGCACTAAGTGATAACTCTTGCATTTGTTGATTTCTAACATGATCAATATTGATTCCTAAGTTTTTAGCATAAACAAAACTTGCCTGCTAGCTAGCTTTTGGCTCCCAATCTCTTTCTGCTCATATTCATCCATCACACTCCGATTCCAGGTGACATTTGAGAAAACATCTTGATGATGCAGTGGTGACAAACATGGGCTTTGTGTCCCACAGTCATGGTTACAATTCCTTCCTTTATCATTTCCCAGATGAGCAATGGTGGAAAGTTATTCAGGCTGTGTTTTATGCTATTTGCTACTCTAAAAAATAATTACAACAGCAATTATCACATATGGCTATCAAATAAGAATGGGATGATTCCTATATATTTTTTCTAGATGAATTTAGTATGAATTGACATCTAAAGTCATTAATAATTATAACAAATAATATTTTTTTAAATTCACTCCTGAAGCATTAGTTGATGTTTAATGATTAATGCAAACATTTTTCTGAAATGTATATAAATATAGGACTAATATCCGTATTTGTTTTCTTTCAAGAATATATAGGCAACAATATATAATGACATAATAATTTATATAAGCTAAATTTTTATAAGCTAAATTGCAATTTATGTTTATTCTGACAACATATTTTTGCAGGTTTGCAAAATTCTAAGTCTAAGTTCTTTTAAATATCCATTAATGCAAGATTATTCACATATCATGGGCTTGAGGAAGAACTGGAATGGTCTATAGACATAATTCCATTACAAAATTATATTACAAAATTATAATATATGCAATGTTTAGTAAATTGCATATGTACATTTTAAGGGGAAAACCTTACTTCAGAATCTCAAAGGGAGTTATGATCCACACAAAGTTCATAACCATTGGGTGGAAAATGACAGGATGAAGAGTTGGCAGGGTTGATGTGGAACTGTAGGAAATGCATTTTTCACCATGAAAATTTGGAATATGTGAAATCTAACACTGAAGGAAACTGACTACCAGGTCTACATTTACTAAACCTTTTGAAAGGGTTGTTTTATTCCATAGCAGTAGATAAGATAAAACTTTATATCTATGGATTTATTTAACACAAAAAAAACAAATTACTTCAACCTAGATGTCAAACTTTTAGAATAAGTTATCAAATGTGCTTTTCCATACTGTAATAACTTTAAGTGAACCAAAGGGATTTTCCCATTTTTAGAATTATTTTGTTGCCTTTTAGTCTTTTTCATTTTTCCTATTTTACAAATAAATGTTTTGAACTACAATCATAAATAAACTGTGTCTCCAGCTGTAAAAACTTAATTCTGTGGAGCATCAGGTAAACAGACTTTTATGGTAGAGCGGGAGAGACAATGGCAGAGGTGAATGGGGATAAAGAATAAAAAGTAATGTATCAATTCTGATGGTGTGTTATGAATAAAAAAAGAAAGTAAATTGTATAAATCCAAACATTGTGAACCCCAAACACATGATCCCTGAAGAAGAGCCAACAATTAAAATTTTTACATTATGATTATGATGCCAAGTTTACACAAACTGCCTTGTGCTTGTTGTTGGAACTACCGGGATCTTAGAATCTATTACCATAACCATGGATTGGTTTCATGGTATGTAGGTACACATGTATTTTATTGAATAAAATTTTAATGATAACAAACCCACATTGTAGGTAATATATAGCATACATGGATTGTATACTACACAACATAATGCAGTAGTTACTGATTATCAGTGATAATTTTCAACATAAATAAAATTATATGATATGTAAAAATGCTTTATAAAATTTTAAAGATTTCTTGAAAGTTCATATTTATGGTAGATAATAATTTTATAATTTCTTCATAGGAAATACAAGTTGTATAAAGCCATTGCTTTTAAATAGTAACAATTTTGGAATTTTTATAAGAAATATTTGATAGGGATATGTGAGTTTACTGTGGCTTTTCTTTTCTTTCTTTTTTTGTCAGTCATGGGGCTTGAACTCTGGACCTGGGTGTAATCTCTGGCCTCTTTGGGCTCAAGGTTAGCACTCTAGCACCTGATCCAGTGTGTCACTTCCAGTTTTTTCTGTGATTATTGGAGATAAGAGTCTTATCAAGTTTTCTGACTGTGCTGACTTTGAACAATGATCCTTAGATTTTAGGCTCCTGAGTAGCCCGGATTATATGTCCAAGCCACCAGTGTCAGGCTTTATTGTGGCTTTTTCTTTGGGTTCAAGTTGGTGCTGTGTAGTTGATAAGGAACTTCATGTTTAATTTTATCTAGTGGACCTGGGGGTAGTTGCTAACATTTGTTAAAATTTGTACCCAGTTCAGAACTTGGGAATTGATTTTACAGGTGTATGATTCAGTCTATCATGGGGTAGAAATTGTCCTTAGATTGAAACTGACTAAGGAGTGGAGACAGAAATAACATGAATGTGTTATATTCATAAACATTTTGAAATCAAATACACTGATTAAAAATTCACAAGGTTGCCTCTAAATTTGCAAGTGAAATAATCATCATACCGAAATAATCATTACCAGATTTTCCATCTTTATTATCTGTTTCTGTCTACTCCATAAAAAAATTAGAAATTAAATGCAAAAATTTTTCCATTAGTGTACTGTTAAGGCTGTAAATTTAAAAACAAATCAGAGAATATGAAAGTTAAGATCCTCTTATTAACATTAACTTGTCCAATACTGATTATATATAATTCCTGGATTGGCTGGTTAGTGCTCCAAATGTACACTTTATTATAAAGCATAAGAAATGTAGGAAATTAATGCTGCTATGAAAACCCTAACTTTTCACATGCATGAGTTATGAAGGTTAATAGTAGCAATCTTAAACATCATATTAGCATAGGAATATGCAATTTAATAAAATGAACTAGTTGAGAAAATGAACTATACTCCTTCAATAAAAATGATGCCTGTTTTCTTTAAGGAAGCACTTAGAACATCTGAATTTAGAGATACAAAATGAAAATTCTAATGATGTGGTCATTTTTACAAACACAAATAGTTTTATCTTCAAAAGTTGTTATTGTATATACACCTTCAATATTATCAGTAATACCTTATTTTTGTTGTACAGTAACCAATATCTTTATTCATTAAATAGATAAATTTGTTTACTATGTAGTATATACATCAATACCATTTTTTCTATTACTATTCACTAGATTAAATGAACTGAAAATATACTGGGTATAATGAGTGAACATGAGCAGATATTCACCAAATTTCACTATCATATAATATCTATAATAAACAACATAATCAAATGTGTAACAGACGGCCAAAGAACACCATAATCAGTAATGAAATTTAAGTTCCTGGGGTTTAGTATCCTGCTACATATTTCTTGATGATGCATACATCTATGTACAATATCTATGTATATAAAGGTAAGTCTGGTTTAATTAGTGGCTGAAAAGATACCTAGGAATGAATTTAATTGCATTATCTCTATGATACCACAAGCAATTACTAACTCTCCTTTTGGTAAGAATGAAGTACACTTGGAAAGCCTCTCAGCAGGAGAGTGATCCTGAGGAACAGGCCTAGAAGTGACTAATTTTAGGAGGGAAATAAGCAAAGTTGAAGGTGGTCTGCCAAGAAAATGTATTTGAGGATATTATTAGGTATCCTTAAAATGGCACTTCAAGACATTTTACTCTTTATTTAACACAGCAGTCTGAAAGAATCAAACACAGGTGCATTAATTCCACAGAGACACTGTTAAAACACAACAGTGCATAGGAAAGCATCTTGTGAATGCCTGTGTGTGCATGAATGCATGTGTTAGCTTGCTGTAGCAGTGTTAGTCTAAAGTTTCTCTCCCTGTGTTAGGTGTCTATATAATTAGTTGCAGAGAAGCATTAGGAAAGCAGAGAATATCCTAAGTTCCTTAAGTGGACACAGTAGGATTGAACAGAGACTACTGTTACTTGTATAGTTCATCCCTAAATGTGATACATCATAAGATATTAATGGAACATAATAACACCTCTTCTGCTTCGGGCAATCTCAAGCATTTGTGGTAACATGTATTAAAGATAATATGTGTATGTGCATGTGTGCTTACTCACATACTCAAAATTTGGGTAATATTTGCTATATTATTGAAGGCTACTCTAATGCTGCTAATAGGCTCTTAAGTAAGGCTTCTTTGGAAGGGCACTATAATGAAATAAATAATAAACAATAAAATAAACTTATAAAAGCACAACCTTAAATTTCTGAAGGAAAAGTTACAAATCATTCACATATATGTGTGTATTTAAAAATGGCTAAATCAGCCAATCTTTAGATACAGTAGAGTAGAGGGCTGAGTGATGATAGCTTTCTTTGTGGTCACTGGCATTATTTGTTAGATAGGATGATTGATTCAGGAGCACATATTGGCTTAAATTAAGGACATGAGTGTGTTTCAATAGGGTCTCATTGCAGACTTCCTCTATTTCAGTTCCAGTAAGAGACACTATTATTTAGCTCTCATGAAAAACTAGAGTAGTTAGTACTTCTCCCTCAGACACAAAGACCTAGCTTTTGTAGAAGTATGTATTAACTTTGAGAAAACACATGTGCCTATTTATTTGTGATTCTAAATCAACATCCTCTTCAATCTTTTAATATTATTTGGACAACAAGTGATTAAAAGTTTTAATAATGTAATCAGGAATTCCATTAAAGTTCTATTAATGAAAAGCATTCAAGGGAAGTTGGAATTCCCCAAACCAGACCTCTTACTGGCTCTGTTTTGGAGAAAAACAGTGAAAAAAAAGACTCAAGTGTAACAATTTCATTCTGTTAAGGGTGGTCTGTGAAATCCCGACAAACTTCCACTATATTGGAAATCAAATAGACCGCATTGTAGTGAATTTATAAGAATTCTTTAAGAATCTATAAGAATTCTGTTTATATCTGCAATGGATTTAAACATAACTACCCCACTTATTATACTGAATTCCTAATTGCCATGAGATGACAGTAGGTGATGTAGTCTTTGAGAGGAAACAATGTCATGAGACTGGCCATTCATGAATGGGATTAGTTGCCTTATGAAAGTGACTTGCCCAGCAAGCTTTCCCTTTCTTTCTAACATGTGTTCATATAATGGAATTCAACAATGAGCAGTTAAGAGCAGGTTCCTCAACAACAAGCTTGACCATTATGGTACACTGTTTTGCACCTTGAGTCTCTGGCATTCTAAGAAATTTTGCTAATAAGCAACCCAGATGATATCCTTTGTTGCAGTAGCCTTCATGGATTCAGATAATCTACCTCTAGAAAAGCTATCTTTTTCCTGTCAAGCATGAGCGCTGCCTTCTTTTTTTTCAAATTTTTATTATCAAACTGATGTACAGAGAGGTTACAGTTTCACACGTTAGGCACTGGATACATTTCTTGTACTGTTTGTTACCTCGTCGCTCATTCCCCCCTCCCTCCTCCCACTTTCCCTTTCCCCCCATGAGGTGTTCAGTTCACTTACACCAAACAGTTTTGCAAGTATTGCTTTTGTAGTTGTTTGTCGTTTTTTACCCTGTGTCTCTCAATTTTGGTATTCCCTTTCAATTTCCTAGTTCTAATACCAGTATACACGGTTTCCAATATACTCAGATAAGATTACAGAGATAGTGTAGGTACAACCACAGGAAGGTGATACAAGAACATCATCAATAATAGAAGCTACAGATACAGATGGGACGTTGAAAGTAGTTACAACTGTGATATAACAATCGTTTCCATAACATGGAGTTCATTTCACTTAGCATCATCTTATGTGATCACAAGGGTATAGCTATTGGGCTCTTGTGATGCTCTGCTATGACTTTCCTAAACCTGTACTGATTATTCCCAATAAGGGAGACCATAGAGTCCATGTTTCTTTGGGTCTGGCTCACTTCACTTAGTATAATTTTTTCCAAGTTCTTCCATTTCCTTACAAATGGGGCAATGTCCTTCTTTCTGATAGAGGCATAAAATTCCATTGTGTGTATGTACCACATTTTCCTGATCCATTCGTCTACTGAGGGGCATCTAGGTTGGTTCCAGATTCTAGCTATGACAAATTGTGCTGCGATGAACATTGTTGTGCTCGTGGCTTTATTGTGATTTTGTTTGTGGTCTTTTGGATAGATACCCAAAAGTGGGGCTAGTGGGTCATAGGGGAGTTCTATATTTAGCCTTCTGAGGAATCTCCATACTGCTTTCCAGAGTGGCTGAACAAGTTTACATTCCCACCAACAATGAAGTAGGGTTCCCTTTTGGCCACATCCCCTCCAACAATTGTTATTGTTAGTTTTCTTGATATAGGACATTCTTACTGGGGTGAGATGGAATCTCAATGTTGTTTTGATTCGCATTTCTTTTATGGCCAGTGATGTAGAGAGCTGCCTTCTTGATGTTACTCAACTCCTTAATGTTATCAAGGCAGCACATGCTGGAAGGCAGAGGATGCAGATGCAAAGTAAGTGCCGTTAGTGATTTTAAATGCACATAAATAGGCCAAATTCTATTCTGAGTAGTAAAGTACCTACAGCTTAGCCATCCTGACTACAATTATGGTAACTAGTTATTGGAAGACTAAAAATGAAAAGAAAGAAAAGGAAAATAATCAAAGCAACAGCTCAACAAGATAGATCATACAAGCAAATTAAAAGTTTGGGTCACTTATCCCAGTTTAGTAAAAGTTAAAATTTTGCAGTTCAACTATGGCATGAGGCTTCATCCCCTCTCTGGGATTATGGATTTATAGGCTATAATTCCAACATTTTCAACGTGACAATTAAGAACTAATATTTTAAACAAAAAATTCCCAGACATGTACAAATTATTCCCAGTGAGGGAAACCATAAAGTCTGTTTCTTTGGTTCTGGTTCACTTCACTTCGTATGATTTTTTCCAAGTCCTTCCACTTCCTTACAAATGGAGCAATGTCATTCTTTCTGATAGAGGCATAGAATTCCATTGTGTATGTTTATCACATTTTCTTGATCCAATCATCTACTGAGGGGCATTTGTGTTGGTTCCATATTTAAGTGATGGCAAATTATGATGCAATGAACATTGTTGTGCTGATGGCTTTAGTGTGGTCTTGCGTATAATAGCTCAATAGCTATGTACATATGAACACATAAGGTGATGCTAAGCGAAATGAAATCCAAGTTATGAAAACAAGTGGTATATCATTGTTGTTATTTTCAATATACCGTGTGAAATTATGCCCTTTTTCTTTGGTCTTTCTTTCCTGTGGATTTACTCCTGATATCACTGTAACCGATTTTAGTATCCTGGATATTATATAAATCTATATTGGAACTAGGGATGGGGAAGGGAATACCAAAATCGAGATACAAAGCATAAACGTATTGCAACAGCAATACTTGCAAAATTATATGGTATAAAACAACTGTACAACTCATAGTGGGGAGGGGAAAATGGGGAGGATGAGGGGGATGTGAAGGAGGAGGTAACAAGTTGGATAAGAAATGTACTCACTGCCTTACATATGAAACTGTAACCTGTAACAACAAATGTAACTGTAACAATAAATGAAACTGTAACAATAAATGGGGGGGGGGGGGGCTGGGAATATGGCCTAGTGGCAAGACTGCTTGCCTCCTATACAGGAAGCCCTGGGCTCAATTCCCCAGCACCATATATACAGAAAACGGCCAGAAGTGGTGCTCTGGCTCAAGTGGTAGATTGCTAGCCTTGAGCAAAAAGAAGCCAGGGACAGTGCTCTGGCTCTGAGTCCAAGGCCCAGGACTGGCAAAATAAAACAATAAATGGGGGAAAAAACCACAAAAAGACACAGAAATTTCACAAATAATTTAGCAACTCATGTTCTAATTTTCTTCCAGAATAAAATTTTGTTCATCTGTATTATGAGTCTCAATTATTAGATTTTCCTTCAAGTGATTCAAAAAAAAAATTCTGAAGAGGTATACTGAAATGGGTGGAAGGAAAAACTAAGTAATGGAATAAAATACCTGCAAATCAAGTATCTGATAGAGAATTGATATCTAGATTATATGAAGAAGTCTCAAAACTTCACAATGAAAAAAATAACTATAAAAATTAACTCAATTTAAGATGGCTTTGAATAGATATTTCTCAAAAGACATACCAGTGACTAAAAAGTATATGAGAGGTTTCTAAGCACTACTAATTTTCACAGAAATGAAAGACCCATTTCAGTGAGCTATGACATCACACTCACAGGGGGCTACTATTGGAAGAACAAAGTAAGTAGGGGTACAATATAAGTACTGAAGAGGGTAGGGGGAAAAAAAGCCTCAAATTGTTGGTAGGAACATTTAAAAAAAAATGATGTGATCACCATGGAAACTGAGTGACAGTTCCTTAAAAATTTGAAAATAGACACCATATGATACAGCAATTCTACTTCTAGGCACAAACAGAATTGCTGAAAGTTGAAGCAACGTTTTCACATCCATGTTCTTTCCAGCATTTTTCATCATACTTTGAAGAAAGAATCAGTGCAGTCTCAATGTATAAATGAGTGGACAAACTATAATTCAGTCTAAAAAGGAAGGAAATCCATACAATATTAATGATCTTAGAGAACACACATTTGTGATTACATCTTGAGCCACACTTCCAGTTTCCACTTTTTGCTGGTAAGAATAAGGTGAGGATAAGACTCTCTTTCTTTCTTGGGCTGATCTTGAACCTCAGTCTTTTGATTTGACATTCTGAGTAGGTGGGATTATAGGTTTGAGCCACTGCTGTCCCAGCACAAGACCAGGTCCTCCCCTCTGGCCCTGGTGCTTGAACTCATGAGTACTCTCCCTGAGTTCCTTTTGCTCAAGTCTATTATTTTGCCACTTGGGCCACAGTGCCACTTCCGGCTTTTCCTGGTGGCAAATTGAGATAAGAGTCTCATGGATGTTCGTGCCCTGCCTGGCTTCCAGCCATGATTCTCAACTATCTATCAGCCTCCTGAGTAGCTAGGATTACAGTTGTGAGCTATAGGCACCTAGCAACACAAGACTTTTGAAACAAACCATATTTCTACATATTTACTACATTCATCAATTTTATGCTATGTGTATTTTATAAACTTAAAAATAAATCGGGCTGGGGATATAGCCTAGTGGCAAGAGTGCCTGCCTCGGATACACGAGGCCCTAGGTTCGATTCCCCAGCACCACATATACAGAAAACGGCCAGAAGCGGCGCTGTGGCTCAAGTGGCAGAGTGCTAGCCTTGAGCGGGAAGAAGCCAGGGACAGTGCTCAGGCCCTGAGTCCAAGGCCCAGGACTGGCCAAAATAAATAAATAAATAAATAAATAAATAAATTGAAATTAAAATGCAGACTTGTTTTTTTGGGCAGACGTATCTTTTTGTATATATGGTGGACATATATACAGTGATTTGAACACAATATAATGAATTAGGTTTCAACAGGACTGAAGGAAGCAAATTATTTCTCTTTTATGAGATGTAGTTCCTTTTTATTTACCAAAAAATTCTTTTAATTTTAAGTATCTAGATTATTTTGTTTTGTATTTTAAAAAAAATTCTTCCCCAAATATTTAAAATAAAATTACTCATTCTGTATTTGTTCTTCAAATTTATAGTAAAGGAAATTTTTTATTTTTCTTTTAGTCCTTGAAATATGTATACTTTAAGACTAACTTGACATTTCTTTCTCTACAAAATTCTCTCTTTGTTGACCACACTTACATTTGGACTACATTTTTAAAAAATATGACTTACTATTGTTAATGTTGTGAGACTTTAAAGTTACCTATGCTTCTTCTTCATCCATGTGTTCGAAGAAGCCAGAAGAGAGGCAAAAAACATAAAACAAACAAACAAAAACACTACAGAACTTTGTTATTTACAAAATGAGTAAGTTGAATTAATGTCTTGTAAATCTGAATTATTGAAGAACTCTATGCCAGTGCCAAAGTCTAATTCATATGATCCTAGCCACTCAAGAGGTCTGAGAATCACAGTTGGAAGCCAGCCTCGGCAGGAAAGTCTATGAGACTCTTATCTCCAACTAACCAGGAATAAACTGGAAATGGAGTTGTGGCTTAAGTGGCAGAACTTTAGCCTTGAGCAAAATAAAGCTCAGCATCAGTGCTCTAAGTTTAAGCTGGAGGATCAGAACACATCCCCCAGACCCTGCTCAAAAAAACAAACAAACAAACAAAAAACAAAAGAATTGTAAAACAAATCCCATCAAAAAGATCAAAATGAAAATAAAATACTCTATAGACGTCTTTCTATCAAATGATATGAAATACACTTTCATTCATTCATTTATTATTTTAGGACAAAGAGGCCAGCTGAACAAAGTTTGTCTTAAATAAAAAATTACCCCTTCTGTGAGTAATCTACCATGAGTAATCTGGTATAATTCCACCACTGGCCCATCCTATTTTATCCTTGTGTTTGTGCTGTACTGGAACATCATCTTGTTACAAAGGCCCTCAAGTCTATTTTGGAAGGAAGTGAGATGTGATTAAAATATGTAAATATGCAATATGAGGCTAAATCTGAAGGCGCTACTTTAAAGCTGTTCTCTTAGCGTTTTTGCTTTGTTCCAGGAATACTGTTTGCCACATTTCAGTAGATCCAAAGCAGCTGTGCTCTCATTACTGCAGTATCTGTTCTGATACACTTCATCTCCTCTGCTTCAGTTCTGAGTGGGTGGTATAGTCTGTTCTCCATAATTTGTTTCCTAATGTATGTCCTCTTGTGTGTCAAATTAGATATTCTCTTTTCTAACTGTAGCTAAAATAAGCTGTTTTCTACGATAATAAGACAATCTAGTCAATACCTTTTCTGTGGAAGACATCCACACTTTTGGTGATATAATTAAGACAACAGGAAATAGTTCCTTCTTAACTATGTAGAAACTCAGAATTTATGGGGCATATATAGAGGTTTAGATTTAGAATGAACTAATTCTTTGGAAAAAGGGAACATTTGATGTCTTTGATTTTATTGCCTCAACAGTTCTTCCCCACTATTAAGAACTCATGGATCGATATGTTGGTGATATACTGAATGATGGTTGTGGTGCTAAATGCTTGCCTGGTAATAAGCATAAATACTAATCTGTTTGTACTTATGTATATGTTTATGCATGACTTTCTATAAAAAGATGCCACCTGAATATCAGGTTTAAATAGTACTCATTGAGCTTAAAATAAAATGTAAAAAATCCTACTACAGAACTCAGCTTTATATGCATTTGCTGATAAACTTCTCAATGCATATGCATTCGATATATAGCTTTTAATTAAATATATCAACAAAGTTATTTTTCTTATGGCTTGAAATAACAGGACTAGTTATAGTTTCCAGATAAACACACCATTTCTCATTCTAGTATACAACCAAGGCCTGAATGTAGTGCACTTTATCATTTTTGTCTGTATATGAAGATTTCCTATGCATCACTATTTAAAACCTACTTCCAATTCAGAGTGAAATCATCACTGGAAGTCACATTTATTCTTATTTGAACAAGACTCGTGTGTGTATGTGTGCTTGTTAGAGAACAGTCTCATGGACTTTCCTGCCTGGGCTGCATTGAAGTACGATCCATAGATCTGACTCTTCTGAGCAGCTAAGATTAAAGGTGTGGTCTACCATTACATGGCACAAAACTGGAAATAAACCTCGTTTCATATATCTTTCAATGACTACTTTGATGGCTCACCAGGCAAAGCATTACAGATATCTAGTACACTACACATAACATATCACTCATATTCATGAATTTTATTATATATAAAAATTGTTCTAAATGTTTAATTTTCCCTACATGACAATAATTATATACTTATGTGTTTGTAAAAGAGGAATAAAATATTAAAATCTACTTTTGTATTTTATATTATAGAACAGAGAGAGAACAAGCAGCTTTTCTTCTGATTGCTGATATCTTTTATGTTTTAATAAGTGATATAAAGCCGTAAGTTGATAAAGAAAATTTCTAAGTTTCCACAAACACATTTTTCTATTTCATGACATAACACACAGTTGGTGGATGAATGAATTAATGAATCATTTATCAGTGGTGATAAAAATAGGAAGTGTTTATCACTCAAGTCTATCTTCGTTACAGTACCCTCTAAGTACAGTTAATATATGAATTTCTACTTTCAGGATGTACACTAAGTTTAATTGAATGCTCATTCATTACCAAGTGCTTTGCACACATCATTTTATAAAACAATTCATAACAATTTGGAGGGGCATTTTTACTCCTTTTTAGAGACTTAATATTCAAATTCTCTAAAATATCTCTCGTATTTTCTGGCACACATTTGAAGTATATTTGATCAGTACACAAATCCAACGGTTACCACTTTTTAATGAGTTCCTAGGATATTAATAGACATAAAAGTGTTTTTAAAAGTCAAGACGAATTTTCTGTTCTCAAAGTGATTGCACCACTGATGTCCTCTTCCACATTTGTAAGGGTTTATAAACCCTTGTCCCTGCTCCCTCCCCATAAATCTTAGTTTAATATTTCTGTCCTCAGATTATATTGCTAATTGTGTTCACTGTCACAGTCATCAAAAAACCTTGCCATGAAAATTTCTCAATTATTTTAGCATTTGATAAACTACTACTCATCAAAGTTCCTTCTTTAGTTATTGAAAAATTTCAATATATATACACATATATGCATATATATGTGTATATATATTGAAATTTTGAAATTTTGAAATATATGCATATATATGTATGCTCCTTTTTAAAATCTGGCCTCTTAATTCCTTGACCTACTTTCCTCTAAACATCTTGACTTTCACCTAATCACCTAATCAACTGCAAACCAATTATTTCTAGACCTACTAATTACCAGTCATGCTCATACTTTCATAAATCTATTTTATTCACCAAAGTTTTAAATCATCATCTTCTGTCTTTGTAGCCCATTTGTTCTAGTGTCTTAACTGTAACAACCACTTGATCCCACCAGTACCTTCAATCAATGGATCCTGTATACTTTGCAATTTCTCAAACCTCATTTTCTCAGCAAACTTAATGTTAGGCTTAAATCTTTCTACTTTTCATCAACTGTACTTAAGCAATGAAAAGTACACAAAAATGCACACAACTCTGAACAATCTCAATTTAAATTCAATTTATTAAACTGTATGAAGACTGTTAATGATGTTTCCAACATACTATATTTCAGTTGCCCAAATATTCCCATCATCCTGGGTGATTGTTTCATACTTTCTTTCATCAAATTCCAGTCTTCTATCCTAATAATGACACACAATCAACAACTTTGCTTTGTGTTTTTTATTCCAATGACAAAATTGAAACCATCATGTGGAAATTCCATATATATGGAGAGATGCTCAATAAAATATGGTAATGCTGATAAAATTCATGGAGTGCTCTCCTGAACTCACATAACTCTAAAAGAAGTTGAAATTTTCCTCAATAATTGTAATGTTGTGTAATACAACTAAAGGATAATTAGTAATTCTTCATACAGGGTAATAAGTTCTCACAATTGTACAGAATCTTAAAGGTCATGCAATCTAATTATGCATGTAGTCTTTATATTTCTCATATATCTTAATACTAAGTTTCTATTCTGTGCTTGAGTGCTGCATAACGGTAGAGATCTGACATGGTCTACAGTGAGAAAAGTGTAAGTTGAAGGTATTTAATTTTGTCTAAAACAACATAGTGATGAAAAAAATAGTGATGATAAAATCAGAAGCCAGGGGCTGGGGATATGGCCTAGTGGCAAGAGAGCTTGCCTCATATACATGAAGCCCTGGTTTCAATTCCCCAGCACCACATATACAGAAAATAGTCAGAAGTGGCACTGTGGCTCAAGTGGCAGAGTGCTAGCCTTGAGCAAAGAGAAGCCAGGGACAGTGCTCAGGCCCTGAGTCCAAGGCCCAGGACTGGCCAAAAAAAAACCAAAAAACCCAAAAACTATTAAAAAAAATAAATAAGTAAATAAAATCAGAAGCCAGGTCTCTCCCTATTACACTAGAAATCCATACTCAATTCTACACATAATTTAACTATATTTAGATACATCTACTGAGTAAGCCATATGACTATATTAATCACCAACAATTTAACAGTAGTTATAATACTAAATCAATTTTAAAACATTACAAAAAATGTGTGCATGTAAAATAAAACTATATGAAATAGTTGAAATAACTTTTACCATTATAAGGTTATGAGATTGATAAAAATCCTACTACCTATGATATTATCTATAACATGCAGAAAGTGAGGATTAACAAAATAAAGAGGTAGAACACTCTAATGACATTATAAATCATGGTTGTATGGTGCTCTAGAAAAATTATATTTTTGCCAGAAAGCTGAAGGTAGAAATGAAAGCACAAATATAATTCAGATAAAATGAAACCCTTAGAACATTTCCTCTTCAAAATAATCTGTGAATATTGGATATATAATGGATATATAATGGTAAAAAGTCTGTACTTAAAACTACTTGAAAGAAGGTACTGAACCCAAACAAAACCCAAGCATTACATCTGGATTTAAAAAGGGTTTTCATACTCCACAATTTTCATCGAAAGGTGACAAAATTAGAAGAAACAATAAAATACTTATTAGAATGGCAAAGGAGAGCACAGGAATTGTGAATAAAAAACTTTCAGTATTCAGTGATATCATTAAACTACTCAAATATCTAAAGATCTTCATATCAGGACTCCCCTGTGTAAAAAAAAATAGTTATCGTTAATAGATAAAAGGACAAGTTTTATTACTGTGAAACTCTGAAATGTAAAACAGCTTGATATTTTTGATTTTGGAATGTCAGTATGTCATGTTCAAAGAGACTATTGTCTGTGGCTTAATAAAAATATTTAAAAACTTCAGAAGAACACAGTGTCTTAGATACATTGCTTAGAAGGGGCAAATTCTTGACATAATATCAGAAAAATATAAAAAAGTTTCTTTTTGAAACAATAACCACTTTTCATTAAAACTTTTGCAAAATGATCATTTTATACCTGTGCTCTGAGTTACAATATACATACTTTGCATATGTGTGTACTTACATATAATTTAAATTCATATACACCTACCCATTTCTTGGCTCTACTAAGCTGGAGTTACCAGATAACACTTAAGAATGGAAAGAAAATATTTGGAAATCTACCACAAATTCCTAGTTTTTCTGAAAAGAAGCAGAAAGGAAAGGTATTTTAAAATATATTGATCATCTATCCTAAGGGCTCCAGACCCTCATAGCAATATAGTTTTTGGTTCCCCATTGTCCTCTATATTTTGAGGTTACAGGGCCTCTTTAGAGTATTGATGAGACCTTGCATGGGAATTCTTTCACAATATCTTTCCTATTTCAAAGTATTCATTTGTAAAAGTCAAATAAATGAAAGCACCTGCATTTGGCTTGCCATGGGTAAAAGTACAATTGCTTTTCTTCCAAAAACAAATAAATAATATACTACTTAAAATATGCCTACCATGAGTCACAATCCTGTTGTGTTGTAGGAAGGAGGGAATCTACTTTTGTCCCCTTTGACTTACCATGCAAATTTACTAGTAAGATGATAAATGGACAATACCAAACATCAATAGATTTGTCATTCAAGTCTCACATTTTCTCACTGTGGGAATACAGATGATTACATTATAAAGAAAACCTTCATAAAAGAAAATAATTTTTAGACTTAAAAAATTGAGTGAGTTCATGCTCATGAACTACTGATACTTAGAGATAGTTCCCAACACTGCTCTCTGTTCCTTCTTCAGTTCAATACTCTCCCTTTCCCCCATTTATCTGCGCAGACCAGCAGGCTCCCTACTACTTCATCTTGATGCACTCCACAAATCCCTTTCCTCATCCTTTCATCCTGCAACCATTGGTACAATCAAATGTTTGAGAACTGGAATAGAACTAATTCCACAGGGAGAACTTATTGACTGAATTTCAGCTTAGAAACAAAACCATTGTTTGATTATTTATCCAGTTATAAACTGAATATTACAGCCATGAAATGTATCTCTATACTACTGTACCACAGGAAAATATATGTCAAACAAGCATGGATATAGAGAAGTTTGTTCCCTATGTAGAGATGTGTCTTCTCCAGGTAGAGAGGTTTCTACTCTATCCATAGAGAAGAAACATCCTCCATTCACAATGTAGACTATGACAAGCATCCTGAACAAAGCCAGCATATGTCTATATAAATTCATATTTACGATACATGAGGAAATGTCATGTATCACGCAAGCACATGATTCTATAGCATATATGACATACATAATATAATGTAGAAGAATAAATATGGATAGGAAAAAAGAAATTTTGGTATTTTCATCTTGGGTGGAAATGTAGACAATCCAGAGACAATTTCCACTTCATCTTGTGGGATTAGGAAATTATGGTGTTTATCAACTGAGCCAAAGATGATCAGATTTAGAAATGTCTACAGAAATTTTTGGGGTCTAGAGATGTATTACAGTAGTAGCTCAATTGACTATCATGTTCAGATTTCCAGATTCAATTCTCAACCCCTCCTAATTCTCTATAGTTATTTTTCAATATGCCTATGTCTCTTGTCTTTAAATAAATTGTACAGTGGTCTTGAGCAAGCTTTAAATGGATTTTCCTGAATAAGTACTGTGATAAGTGGTAAAATGGCTTATTTGTGTGTGTGTGTGTGTGTGTGTGTGTGTGTGTGTGTGTGTGTAGGTCCTGTGGCTGTAACTCAGTGCCTCAGTTCTGTTTCTGAGCTGTTTTGATCAATAGTAGCATTTTTAATTAAATAATTTATTGTCAAAGTGATGTTCAGAGGGGTTACATATTCATATGTAAGGCAGCTAGTATATTTCTTATCAAACTTATTACCTCCTCCCTCATTTTCTCCCACTTTCCCCCTTCCCCAATTTCCTCTCCTTCACCACCAAGTTGTACAGTTGGTTTACAGCATATTGTCTCATAAGTATTGCCGTTGCCTTGGTTAGCCTTTTACCCTTTGTTTCTCCACTTTAATGTTCCCCTTTCCTTTCCTAGTTCTGATAATCATATATACAATACTCAGGGTACCAAAATCAGTCACAGTTACATCAGAGGTAAAACCACAGGGAAGAAAAATAAGAGAAAAAGGCATAATTTCACATAGTATGTTGAAAATAGCAACAATGATAAAACATTTGTTTCCATAACTTGGAGTTCATTTCTCTTACCATCATCTTATGTGTTCGTATGTACTAGCTATTGAGCTATTGTGTTCTTATTCTAGGACTATCCTAGACATGTACTAATTATTACCAGTGATGGAAACCGTAGTGTCTATGTTACTTTGAGCCTGGTTCACTTCACTTACTATGATTTTTTCCAAGTCTTTCCATTTCCTTATGAATGGGGAAATGCCATTTTTTTTTCTGATGGAAGCATAGAATTTTATTGTGCAAATGCACCACATTTTCTTGATCCATTCATCTACTGAGGGGCATCTGTGTAGGTTCCATCTTTTAGTGATGGTAAATTGTGCTGCGATGATCATAGTTGTGCTGGTAGCTTTGATGTGGTCTTGCTAATGATAGTTTTTTTTGACACTTGAACCACCTTTTCACTTGCTGATTTTGCTGATTCTGTTGATCAGAGTTTCATGGACCTTACTGCCTAAGCTGGCTTAGAAATGTTATCCTCTGATCTCACCCTTCTGAATAGATATGATTACAAGATTGAGCGACGAGTGCCTGTTTGATAAGGTAGATTTGTAAATAACTTAGTGGGTAAGCCAAAAAAAAAAATAGGGATGTATGATTTTGATAAGAAGTAAAAATATATCTTCCTATTTGAAAGGAAGACGAAAACCAGTGATTAAAAGTAATCTTTTAGTTAATATGTGTATCTAACATAGTAGCTTTGAAATACTTTCATTAACAGCTTCCACATTATTGGTGACAGAGAAGTAAAAAAAATTAAAAAATTAAAATAAAATAAAATCTACAGATAAACTGTGTCCTATGATAATTTTCCTGAAAACATTTCCTCCTTCTCAGATTCACTGTGTCCTCCAGAGGAGCAATAGTTAGCTTAACCTGCCCCTGGGAATTAGCACAATCAGCTGATTCTTAAAGGAATTAGCTCTGTGTGTGGTTCTCATCCACCTCCATATTGGAGAATGGATTCCTTCACAAAGACAATATCCTACTTTGGGAGAAAGAGTTTGGGAGAGAGATGGGAAAAGCCAAAATTTCCTCTTTGCAGTAGATATTAAAATCTTAGCATTATATTGCTTAAATAGGAGACTCTTGATATTTTCCAGTGGTGGGATCTAAGGATGAAACAAATAAACTTCTTGAGTGCTGCTGAGCACTTTGCTAGCTAGAGTTCTGGAGCTATGATAAGAAAGATACAGTCTGGACCTTGTCAGAGAGCAACTGATGACAATGGAATATCTATACATTTAGACATATTATTTATGCTGCCTCTATTTTTAAAGACCAACTCTAAAAAATGAAAATTGTAGTTTTGCTGTGTCAGTGAGTATTTTGTTGTTAGCCTCTCAGTAGGTAATTTCTATGCTTGACCTTGAATGAAACCAGTGTCCTTCAAGACAGAAACAGTTAGCTTTTTTCTATTAAGGTCATGTACATCCTTTGAGAAACACAGGGGACCTATCCCAAATAAGGGAGTTTCATAAGAAAAAAAGCAATGATTTCTATGGTTTTACCATTGAAATTATGATAGCATCCATTTTTTTTGCTGATGGGTCATTATTGTCTCTGAAACTACCTCCAAGTTGTCTTTATGTTTAGCTTTCAGAATGAATCCAATAAAAATATTCAAAGGCAAAAAAAAATCTTGATTTACTTAATTAATTAGTTATTTTTCAGTTCTAAGTTTGAACTCAGAGCTTTGTGCTAGCTCAGCTGTTACTGTGCTACTAGAGTACTATAGCCCCCAAATCTCCTTTGAATTTTCATGTGGCATTGATTTAAATACCCTGGAAAATTCTTCTAAGTGCATTCAAGCTCTCTTATAAGGTATCCATTAAGCCAGAAATTCATAATACAACTAGCTTAAAAATCATAAGCAATGTGATACTTTAAAAATCTAGTTTCTTTAAACAAATACAATATAACAAAATGTTTATTCTAATTCATCACACAAAATGGTTTTATATTTAAATGCTACTTAAAAATAATTCCAATAAACACACTAATATTTTTTTAGAACATTTTGGGAAATGTTTTGAAAGACATCTCTCAAAGATCATCCAAATGTATGCAGTAGTTTAGAGTTTTTCCAATTATATTTATTTTGATGAATGGTAATAGTTAACTACATTGAATGTAGGACTAAATGTTGATGTGAATGGACATGAGATGTTAAATGTGTTCTGATGTATGTAAAATGATAGTTGCAATACAACCCATTGAAATTTCAAACAAAAATTAGTGCAATCAGTGGGTTTTATTTTACAAAGTTCATATTAAATGTCCACAAAATGTTGTTGAATTTTTCCCTTTCAAATTGTGATAGTATAGCCAAATCCTAAGATGCGTTTATGGAATCTGAGATTTGGAGTAATTTTCAACAAATGTAATTGTATTCCTAAGAATGAATATTTGTTGTATCTTCTATTTGTCTTGGTGGTTGGCCAAAACCATCTGCACTACAGTTAATCTGAACACAAACATGTTCTGGAATGAAGACAAGTAGTGAAAATGTGAACATAATTATATCAATTCATCTATAGTTATGAATAACTCCTGATTATTTTAAGCCCAACACATCAGAATAACCTAAGTGTCTAAAAAGAATCAATAGGAGACCATGGTTCTGCAGTACCACATCCTATTATCAAATTGAAGAACAGCATGAAGATAAAATCTACATGATAATCAATACTCTTATTACTATTTAAACAAATCTGGGTGAGTGCATTGATTAATGTAATTCCAAATAGTATGTGAAGAGAAATGATTTTGATCATGTCAAATAATTTTATCTTGATTAAAATCTTGTTAAAATTAAAAATACCTGTCTAGATCTTTTTTAATATATTCTTACATTATTTTATGTAAATATTTAGATAGATTTTCAACAGTTGTCCACAATTTATAATTTAGGATCTATAAGCAAAAGGTGGTCAGTGATTGATGTCTCTCCCTCCCTCCCTTCCTTCTTTCCTTCTATTTAACATCAGTCAGAACAGTTATCATAAAGAAAACAAACAGCAACAAATAGAAATGCTGGCAAGGGTATTGGAAGAAAGTATTATATAGTGTTGATGAGAATAAATTAGTGGAGTCACTATGAAATCAGTATGAACATTCTTCAAGAAACTGAAAATCAATCTACTATAAGATCCTTGTATACCACATTTGTACATACATTCAAAGAATATGTCATGATACAATTGAGAAACCTTATAGCTTTGAAGCTCTATACACAATAACCAAGTAATGAAATCAGCTTAGGTACTGAGAGACAGATGAATGCATAAAGAAACTGAATTTGATACATACAATGCAGTATTATTCTACTATGTCATTTGTAGGAAAAAAAATGGGTAGAGATCCTCCTGCTAAGAAAAGCAGTCACACTCAGAAAAACACTACATGTTTTCTCTCATATGCAGACTTAGATCTGAAGGAAATAGAAAGGCGTGAATATAAATGGTTTGCTGTATGGTAACTTGTAAGAGGAAGAAGATAAAGGAAGGAAAGAAAACAATGTTTGTATAAAAGTCAGCATGAAACTAATCTAGAATTCATATGCACGTAGGAAAGGGTAGAGAGAAGGGATAGACTATAAGAAAGAGTGGTAGATGAGGTGAATATGATCAAAATACATTGCATACCTCTTTGGAAATATAAGAATAAAAGTGCTCTATTTAATTATTCATATGCTAAGGGAATAAATTAACTATGAAATTATTAAACACTTTTGCCAATAAAGTAGACATATGATGAAAATATCAATCTGGAAAAAAAATTTAAATGTTTCATGCTGTTATGACTGTCAAATTCTACTAACATAAGTTGAAACAGAAGGAAATATTGCTTTGAAACATTACAAAATGATTTCAAAAGAAAAATGTTCACAAACAATTTTCTACAAAAGATTTATTTTTACCTTAATTTTCATATTATTTTCTCTTCAAATGAATTAGAAACGTTTGTCATTCATTATTGCTACTAGGGCTAAGTGTATAGATGAATTTTACATAGCATCATCCATGGTTTGTGAACTATTTCAAAAAATAGTTTTTGAGCCAGGCACTGGTGGCTCATGCCTGTAATCTTAACTACTGAGAGGCTGAGGATCACATTTCAAAGCCAGCCCAGGCAAGAAAGTCAGTGAGACTCTTATCTCCAATAAACTAGGACAAAGAGGCTCAGGGTCAGAGCCCTGACCCTGAGTTGAAGAATCACGACCAGCAAAAACAAAGACAAAAACAACTTGCTGAGGTTCTGAAAGCATCATTCTTAATTTTAACACTATCCTAAAAAGTAATGATATAGCCAAATATCTACATGTATTAATTATTCTGCATCTGCATGATTATTTTAACTTACCCCACTGAAATTGTCTTTATCCTTCTCTTCTGATGTAGAAATGAATAACTGCTTCCTATAGTGCTTTTTTCCTTGGCAGCTTTTTATTTGAGTTTGATGTAAAAGCATATACTGAGAATAGTAATGTTAGCTAAAGCTTACTGATTTTTTATGTGCCAGACACTTTTCTAAGTATTCAAAATGAATTGATTTTAGATGAACTCATTTTCCCCACAACATCCGTCTATACTAAGTATTTTTTATGATCATCACTTGAAAGAGAAAGAAAGTGACACATGAAAGGTTTAAGTAAGTTGCCTAAGGTTTATGCAGTCAGTGATTGTGGAGAGAGCTTTGGCATCATTCTCGACGGTGGATCCCTTGATAGATCTTGTTTTATTGGTAGGAAAATGAAGCAAGCAAAAGAATAAATACTTCTCAGGGACCAAAATCCTACAACAATGCCTTTCTATTATTGTGCTGCAAATGCAAACCAAATGGAATATATGCTACGTTTTTAGCCATGAATAATTATACACTGTGAATATTATACAAATTTACAGCATAATCCACAAGCTTTTTCCATATTTGTCTAAATTCAAAAATTCAGTGTAAAGAAGTCTGAAATATGTGGATAGCAGTCTATACTGAATCAATTACTGCTTTCTCTGCTTCTCCTGAATCAATTACTTGGCACCTAGAAAGGCTGGTATAAAGATAGTTTGAGCGATTTTTATTGAATCACTGCAAATTTTGGAGATCTCAGAATAGTTCACTCATTGTCAAAATGACTTGAAAGAGCAGAAGTGTCAGTTCAGAAGAGACAAAATGCCCAGGAAAATGACATATCAGTAGCACATTATTAGACCAAACCTTCCATTTTCTACCAGGAAAAACAACAACTTCTTTTAAGAATTATTTAATTTCTCATTTTCCTGAAAACAGCATCAGAGTAAACTTTTGGTAGATTTAACTTGATTTTCAAACGGCACTGAAAATTTCTATTAAGGTTCTAAATTACAAAATTTGTGTGGAATAATACATACTAAGTTGGTTATATTTTCATTATCTTTCAGTTTCATCTTACCACATGATGTTGTTTGATTTTCATGTCCGTTGATTGCAGTAGTTGCCCATTAGCTAGACTATGGGGATTCCTAACTGCCTTAACATAGGGAAAATAAGTAACCAAGTGAACCATTTATAGCAGGATATTTTTATGGTATTTCCCAGATGACTTTAGTAAGATAAAATCATGATATGTTAAAAAGTGCAGAAACTAGAATTTCACAATTACTAAATATAAGCTTATTTAAATATTATCTTTAACACATATAATTAAAGGATAAAGAAAACAATGTGAAGGCAATTTTAATGTATATTGGGATTTTGAGACTGCATGGAAACTTAAACCTTCCCCATGCTTATGGTTCTCTTTTATAATTGGCTTATATCAGTTATACTGGAGGTAGATATTTCATTGCTGCCTCTTCATCTAGCATAAGTTTTCATTTCAATCAATTTCACCTGTTATTCCATGCACTTTTCCCTCTAAGAAAAGAAATACCAAATAGGCTCTACGAATATGCTCCTTATTCTTATCCTCAGATTATCTTTTTCTTATTTTGAAACTGTGACCATAATTAAAATTGGAGACAAGTAATCCATGGATTGGATTTTCACTACCATTTCTTTGATGTTGAGACATGTTTTAGCTCTTGACAGCCTAGGTCCTTAGTAAAGAAATGTATTCATCACAGAATACTCTTTCTTAAACATACTTATAAATGGACAAATCTGTTATCTACTAGCCAAAGGGTGGCTGGTAAAGTACTTTGTAACTACCAGGAATTGCATCTATGAAGTAACTATGTATCTATCCCCAAAGTGATGTTCTAAAAATTAAATGAGATAGTGTATAAAGCTTAGTGAAAAGTTAACATTCAATAAAAACCATTAAGTATGGAATGAAAATTAATAATGAATTTGAACTGCCTAAAATGTGGTAACATTTTAAAATCTATTTTTGCTGTTACTATAAAAGTTATGTTCAAATGGGTTACAGTTACATAAATCAGGTAATAAGTATATTTCTCCTTGAACTGTGTCACTTCCTCCCTCATTTTCTCCAAGTTTTCCCTCCTTACCCTGTTTCCCCCAAAGTTCTATAGTTCATTTTCAATGGTGTCTAGTGATCATCACTGGTGTATCTTTTTACCCTTTGTCCTACCATTATGGTGCTCCCATTATCCTCCCCTCCAAAAAAATAAACTTACATATAAGAAAAAAGGTACAGAAAATAAAAACAGTGACCAAGGAGAAAACAAATAAGCAAAAACAAAAAGTAAAATAAAAAAAGCAACAACTCTTGTTTCCATTTCTTGGAGTTCATTTCAGTAAACATCATTTGGTATGGTCATAGTCACATAGCTATAGAGCATTTGTAATCCTCTCCTAAAAATATCCACAAACAATACCACAGGAAATCTACCAACACAAACATGCTTATTGTTTACCATAGTCAAGATATGGGATCATCCCAGATACGCTTAAGTGGACAAATGGATCAAGAAATTGTAGTATATATGAAAAATGGAATTCTATGCTTCCAACAGAAATGATATTGGCCCAATAAAAATGAAATGGAAAGACTTGGAAAAAATATATTAAGCAAAGTAAGTCACACCCAAAGAAACATAACTTGAATGGTTTCCTTCATTTATGGTAACTAGAATGTGCCTATAAATCTACAAGTAAACACACTGGATGGTAAAAGACAAAATAAAACAAAACCACTTGGACATGATAAAGCAAGCAGGACTCTAAATATCCACACAGTGAAACCAATGGTGTATATTTTTATTTTATTTTATTTTTATTTTATTGTCAAATGGATGTACAGAGAGGTTACAGTTTCATACGTTAGTCCTTGGCTACATTTCTTGTACTGTTTGTTACCTCCTCCCTCATTCCCCCCTCCCCCCTCCCTTTTTCCCTCTCCCCCCATGAGTTGTTCAGTTGGTTCACACCAAATGGTTTTGCAAGTATTGCTTTTGTTGTCGTTTGTCCTTTTATCCTTTGTCTCTCAATTTTGATATTCCCTTTCACTTCCCTAGTTCTAATACCAGTTTATACAGTATCCAGTGTATTCAGATGAGATACAGTGATAGCGCAAGTATAACCACAGGAAGGGATACAAGAGGATCATCAACAAAAGAAGCTATAGTTTCACAGGGCGTATCGAAAGTAATTACAATAGTGATATAACACTTGTTTCCATAATGTGGAGTTCATTTCACTTAGCATCATCTTATGCATTCATAGGGGCATAGCTGTTAGACTCTAGTGATCTTCTGCTGTGACTAGGCTAAACCTGTGCTAATTATTCCCTATGAGGGAAATCATAGAGTCCATGTTTCTTTGGGTCTGGCTCATTTCACTTAGTATAATTTTTTCCAAGTCCTTCCATTTCCTTACAAATGGGGCAAGGCCATTCTTTCTGATAGAGGCATAAAATTCCATTGTGTATATGTACCACATTGTCCTGATCCATTCGTCTACTGAGGGGCATCTGGGTTGGTCCCATATTTTGGCTATGACAAATTGTGCTGTGATGAACATTGTTGTGCTGGTTGTTCTTGTTTGTGGTCTTTTGGGTAGATGCTCAAAAGTGGGGCTGCTGAGTCATAGGGGAGCTCTATGTTTAGCCTTCTGAGGAATCTCCATACTGCTTCCCAGAGTGGCTGAACCAGTTTACATTCCCACCAACAATGAAGTATGGTTCCCTTTTGTCTACATCCCCTCCAACATTTGTTATTGTTCGTTTTCTTGATAAAAGACATTCTTACTGGGGTGAGGTGGAATCTCAATGTTGTTTTGATTTGCATTTCTTTTAATGGCTTGAGCATGGATGGGCCAGTGGTGGATATTTTTAGGAATGGCAACTCTTTTTAAAATAACAAAACCCCTTAATGAATTTATTACTCAGGATATTGTAATACATGTATTGGAAATAGGAACGGAAAGCAAATACAAAAATTGAGAGGAAAAAGGCTAAAATGACAAACCAATGCAACAGGAATATTTACAAAACTGTATGGTGTAAACCAACTATACAACGTGTGTGTGTGTGTGTGTGTGTGTGTGTGTGTGTGTGTGTAGGAAATGAGGAGGGAGGAGGCGGGGGGAAATGAGGGAGGAAGTAACAAGTTGGATAAGAAAATGTACTCAATGCCTTACATATGAAACTGTAACCCTCTGTTCATCACTTTGACATATATGTATGTGTATATATATATATATATATATATATATTTTTTTTTTTTTTAAAGAACCATGTAGTAGACTAAGCAATGAAAGTCTATCAAAAATTCCATTACTAAAAGATCCTTCTGGATTTCAGTTGGGATGCCAGGATATTACATCATGATCTTGAAATGAAATACAGAGCTGTGCCAGGCAGAATAATGACAGTAAGTAACTGAGAAAACTAAGATAAAGCTCTTGGTAAGTGCATGTGTTTTAGATCTTGTTGTTAAGAGCTCAGTCAGATCAGAGCAATAATGCATATGCCGATTTAGTTTCTATGTCAAACCCAAACTAGCAAGAAAAAATTCAGGGGGCCATGAATCAATTTCTAGGGCAGATATTTTCACAGTTTTATATATACTCCAAAATTTTTAATTCGAAAATAATTAAGAAAAGATTACGTCTAAGCTTTCGAAAATAAAAGTACCTTCTGTTATGATAACGGTCTTTTCTGTAATGTAGTTTACTTAAAAGAATATGAGTTTACATATATTTATGCTTTTCTCAGGAAACAAATAAATACAGAAAGAATATAATGGTGTCAAATAGCATGTGATGTATTCATACTAGAATTTATTCCTATAATTTTATTAATTTATAATTTCTTTAACTGTTGCAATCTCATTGATTCTAGTCCAGTTTTATATGTAGTCTTGAAAGTATAATCTTTCCATTTTCAGTTTTGGGAGCATAATTTGATACAGATGAAGAAGATGAAATATGAACTGTTTACCTCATTTATGTAATGAATAACTAGGATATATTTTGAGATAGTAAGTTGAAAAATACTGAATTTTGTGATCAGTGTCTAGTGGAAAATCATATTTGTACAATTACACTGGAATGGTTCAGTGTACCTCCTATCTGCAAGGGAAGACCTTTTTCATATTTATTGATTTTATTTTATTAATTAATTTAATTAATCTAGTGCTTGAACTCAGGGACTGGGCCCTGTCCCTGAGCTTTGTTTGCTCAAGGCTAGTGATCTACAAGTTGAGACACAGCGCCATTTCCAGCTTGTGTGTGGTTAATTATATATGAGTCTCACAAAGTTGTCTGTGCTGACTGGTTCAAACCCCTTGTCTTCAGATCACAGTTTTCTGAGTTAGCTAGGATTACAGTCATAAGCAACCAGCACTCAGCAAGAAAAACCCTTCCAAGATAATAGGTCACTAAGGGTAGCCGTATTCAAACTCACATTCCAATTTATACTCTTAATTCCAGAAAGGTTTAGACTCCATTTTTCTTTACCCTTTGTCTTGTTGTACTTTTATGGTAACATACAATTGTACTGAGGTAATTTTGTTGTGATAATTCCACACATGTACACAGTACCCTTTGAACAAACACGCCCCTCCTCCCCGTCCACATCCCCATTCATCGTTTCCCTCTTCCCTAATTTTCAAAGGGTTTTATTTTGTGGCTTTCACTATAATTTATTATATATGTTTGTGTATGTGTGTCTGTATGTCTGTGTTGAGAGCGTGTGTATGTGTGTGCATGCACGTGTACTTGTGTAATGTCCTTCAATTTTCTTCCCCTTAGTATCCACTCCTTTTCCTGTGCACCTCTTGCTAGGTCGTCAGTCTCTTTTCACTTTTTGATTTACAATTTACTTTAGTGAACCTTGCAAATTGCCTACTTCATCACAATGAAAAACGATGT
This sequence comes from Perognathus longimembris pacificus, assembly GCF_023159225.1. Lineage (NCBI taxonomy): Eukaryota > Metazoa > Chordata > Mammalia > Rodentia > Heteromyidae > Perognathus > Perognathus longimembris. The sequence continues at coordinate 129,183,289 of NC_063162.1, read as the reverse complement.
ATGTTGGGGTACAGCTTTATGGACTTGATGGGGGACTTGACGCCTTTCCCCCCAGCCCTAGGGGAATGCAGAAGCAGGCTACGGTTCTCTGGGTTCAGAACCAGAAGAACCTGCTTTGCACCCAGCCCCCAACTCTCTCGCCAGCCCAGGCGCTTCCCTGTCTCTCCCTGGCATGGCGCTTTCGAGTGACAATTAGCTCAAGAGGGGATCATGTGATAGTGCTCAGCCTATCGGCGTCCTGGCTGATGGCCTTCTCTCGGCTATCATTTCCCTTTACCCCTGCCTTAATAAATCAGATTGCTCTTGAAGCTTCTCCAAGACTCGCGTATGCCTGGCTTTCTTTACTGGTAAGGAGGTGGGTAAGCGTTCTCGTTAGGCCACGCGCACGTGAGGTCAGTACTGACTCCTCTGCCCCATCCTGGCTACCTGCCGGCCGGGTGACCAGGAGAGAGGGTGCCGGCCGGGTGACCAGGAGAGAGGGTGAGAAAAGGGGGTGGTGAGAAACCTAGCTGAGCCTTGATCCCCATGCCAGGGAATGCAACCCGAGCCCGACAGATGTATTCGCAACAAAGATTAAAATCTAAATAAAAATATTTCTTCTTCACGTTAACAATTCCAGTGGAATAGATGATAGATAGATAGATAGATAGATAGATAGATAGATAGATAGATAGATATAGAGATTCCTTCTTCACAAAATATGAAGTAGGCAAGACACACTTCTGGCCCTGAGTCCAAGGCCCAGGACTGGCCAAAAAAAAAAAAAAAAAAAGTTAAAGAAATATACTCAAATGATATTATACACACATATGTGCACACGCACACACACACACACACACACACACAATTGGGTTTCCTTTTGAACTTCAAAAGCTCTTTAGTCAGAAATTTCTGTTTCTTTGCTTTTAGTTTTTGACCAAGTATCAATGACAAAAGCATACAAGAAGAGCTCTACTTCTAGTTCATTCTCATAAAGTAATGAGACATTTAACAATGAACATTTTAGAAGGCTATACTGAAGAATCTTTTCAGGAAGTCCAAAGGCAACATCTGTGTGTGTATGTCCTCCGGGTTTTTCCATTCACTTCCCAATCACGTAAGGGCATATTTGGTGAATAAATAAAACATCATACATTTTCCAATATAAATATTTTAATGTATATATAAATAATATTTTAATAATATATTAACTGGAAAAAAACAAAAGGACCCCAGAGGTGTTTTCAATTATAAGTTTTTTTTAATGTGAGTGCAAATACATGTCATTTATCAAACTTGTTTCCTTAAAAAAATCAATTTGTGCAATTAAGGAAGACTTTGAAAGCATGGTAGCTAATTTAACTAGTAATTGAACTATTATTCTCTTGTTTTCCCATTGATATCAGTTTCCTTCTCCTGATGTAAGAACTGAGCCACTTTGTGACCCATGGTCTCCCTCTACATCCATTACTTGTCAATGGCTCTGCAGTAATGATAATCTCCAATGATCATACCTGACAGATAACAGATTCTGCTTTTAAATACTATCAGTTTTCCTTCAGCTCTTAATATTAATCTATTAATTAAAGCCATTGTACAAACAATAAACTTGTGTTAGAATTGGCTTTGTTGTTGTTACAAATCAGAAGATTAAACTTAGAGTAAAGGGTTAGTTTGAGTAATATCTAGAATTCAGTTTAAAATTCTCAGTTCAGTAGATAAAATGTCAAGAATTCATTGATCTAACACTCAAAAGTCATTTATCCCATGACTGTTATCAAAAGAAAAAAATAACTATTGTGCATCACGAGAGTACTACTTAGTTTAACTCAAGACAAAAAGCATTAACAAGTAACTAGATATAAAAGAAAGGGATAATGTCATTGATTCATATAATTATCTAAAACAGCAAGATAAAGAGTTTTTTTAAATGTTAGATAATGCCAATGGCAAACTAAAAACAAAATAAACATATTTCTTTCTACAAATGGTTAGATTAAGTATGCAAAAAAAATCTTAAAAAAAATGCAAGGACTATAGAATCCCCAAACAAGCAAGTGGTATTAGAAATAAGTGGAAGTAACTTGTCTTCTTTATGGGATGGTTTTCTTTTGGATACTTTAGTATTCACAAAAGGAAGGTCTATGTGTTAATGCTATGTAGCTGAAAGAGCAATGAAACTAAAGAAGAGAATTAGAATTTTCGCTGAATATAATTATCTCTAATGGAATGAACTATCATATGTGAGCACTTAGAATCTTTGGGTGTCAGTTTCCTCACCAAAAGATAAAAGATTAACATCTAGTTGTAAAATTGTTTTATATTTCTAAAACATAACAAGACATAACCATAGCTCTATCCTTAATATCCAGGCACCTGACTTCTCAAGTAAGTCAGGCCCAGAGAAACCAAGTTGTATGTTTCCTTTCCTATGTAGAAGCTGCAATTGCTTTACAAATGTATAAGTAAATACCTTGGCTAGTATCCAAGTATTAATTGAAATATAGTAGATGTAAGGGAGAAACCAGTTTAATTCCTTAGACAGGAAAAATCACAGTTCAACAAAATAAACATTGGGAAAAGCTATTTGGAAGGGATGGGGTAAAAGGGAGGAGGATAAAGAAAGACATGGTGGAGAATGCAGTCAAAAATTCAATGTATATTCTACAAAATTAAGAAAAGAGAAGGAATAGGAGGGTTGGGAGAAATGGGTGAGGATGTTGAAAGAGGTGTCATTGATTAAGAAGAATTGCATTAATAAATTCTTCTGTATAATTACTTAAATGTAATAAAATACTAAAAATAAATGACACAAAATCATCGCTCTATCTTAGGAAAGAGACAATTAAAAACATAATGAACACACAACTTTATATAGCTGACATTACCATTTTTACTTTATTTATTTATTTATTTATTTATTTTTCCAGTCCTGGGCTTGGACTCAGGGCCTGAGCACTGTCCCTGGCTTCTTTTTGCTCAAGGCTAGCACTCTGCCACTTGAGCCACAGGGCCACCTCTGGCTGTTTTCTATATATGTGGTGCTGGGGAAATCGAATGCAGGCCTTCCTGTATGCAAGGCAAGCACTCTTGCCACTAGGCCATATTCCCTGCCCATCATTTTAAAAAAAAATTTTTTTTACTAAATACTAAGATCTATTTCACCTAAACTTTAGTTCCCCATATTTCAGAACCCAACTTGACGTTGATCATTGGCTTTTCCTTTGCTTTCAGAATTATGCTTTAAATTACTTTATACCATGGGATCCTATCCTTTGTATTTATCTCCAGCCAGAATTGTTAAAATTCATCCTTTAAATTCACATAAAGTGTTCACTTTAAAGTATTTCTTACATAGGTAGACAATAAAAGTTGTTGTTGGTTTTCAAAGAAGTGAGAGTTCTTGTATTTTTGCTAAATTACATGTTGAAAAATTTAAGAATGACAAAATGTGTAATCTAAGAGCAATTAACCTCAGGTGTCACCATCATCATCTGCTTCCTTCTCCCTTTATGAACTTCCTTTCTAATTGAACATTTAAGATGAATTCATCCTTAATCACTACTTTGAACATATGCAATACTCTATTATTGTTTTCATTTGTTGAGCTCTGGGGTCGAACTCCAAAACTAGCACAGGCTAAGCAACACTCTGTCACTAAGCTGCATCCTATTTCTCCACATCATTTATGTAGATCTCTATTTGATACTTTGTAGGAAGAATACTGTAGATTAGGCCTCACCTATCCAAAAACAGTTGATGATGTATGTAGATTACACACTTCTGTCTGCTTAACTTTGTTATGCTATGCAAATTGCTTTCTCTCAATTTCTTGATTTTTTTATTCCATATTTTTGCATTTCTTCAGTTCAAAAATATTCTTTAGACAGATTTTTGTTACTTATTCAAATGTTACTTGTTTTGAAATTTGAAATATGTGTATATTTCACTAAAGCATATGTAATATTTGCCTAAGTGAAAGCATAAATCTCTATAATTTTTATGTTGCCAGAAAAATACTATAGATTTGCTAAAATTTGTATTAATTTCAGGTATTTCTAGATTAGTAAACAGTGTGTGCATTATTTTTATTTCCTCCAAACTTCAATTTCTTCTTACAAAAATTTAATCATAAAAGAGGTTGCTGAAACTAACTAGAACGTTAGAACATTAGAAAGTAAATATAAAGGAAAAGAACAGAAAGTTAAAAACTATTTAAAAATGCTAATTGTGCATATATTTTATAGTAGGTATGATGCAATGTATTTCATATATGAAAGATCTATTTGTTACTAAGAATATTTTAAAATTATAAGTAAAAATATCATTGTAAAATTTTAAAAAATAATATTTGAATGTAAGAAATGCATAATAAAAATATAAATGAAGCCTACTACTAATAACAAAAATAACAAATCTTTGAAAAAACTTGTTTAAACACATGGACTTTCTAACAAGTAAATATCCTAACGATGTCATGGATGCTAATGAAGTTACATAATAGTTATTTAAGTGTTTATCCTCTGTAATAATTAAATGAATGCAATTAAACAATAAACTGCTACTAGAGAGACCATCACTTGTCATGCAGTATTATTAGTTTACTTCTTGGTTTTCCCCTAGTAAATTAAACTAATGGAGGCTTGGTAGTGTATTCTTTATTGATGCACTTATAGTGCCAACATGGCACAACCCTACAAAAATTTATGAATGAGCACTTAATGAGTACAAGAATGAAAATGATAGCACTTAATGCTAGAAGCTAGTATGGATTGGATATTTTTAACACATATACTCTCAACCTGGATTCTAAGGTTGGCCACATGTGCCAAATGAAAGATGTTTTGCTTATTCATATACTATTTTCTTGAAAGACCCATTCATCTGCACACACCTTTTAATATAATATGCCCTAACTATGAGCTTATTTTCTCTAGCACACATGCTTTTTTCAGATTTTAATCTTGTTTTAATACCTGTACTTTTGATTCTACCGAGCAGGTTAGACATAGACATCACCTTTCTCTCTCTAACTCCCATTTATTTCAGTTAGTCACTCCAGCCTTTGATTTTACTTTCTTAATCTGTCAGCCTCTTTCACTACAACTTCACTGTCATTTTCTCCCTTTTAAGCCATTACAATGAACTTTTAATTGGTTTTCTGCTTTCAATGTCAACCAATTCCATCAATTTTTCCATAGTGCAACCACATTGTTGCTTCATGATTGGAAATTCCTTAGTACCTCCCTGTCTTTGACAGGCTACAGGAAAAAACATTTTGCAGAGTGGTATAGTTCATTGTCTAATTACTTGTCTTCATCTCTTCACTCTGGCAACACTAGATGCATCACACAAATAGAACTACTTGCCCTTCCATAGGCATACCAATTCTCAACTCTTGTAGCTTTTGCCTCTGTCAGTCCCTGGGTTTCCTTTCCGTTCTTGAGCAGCTCATGTTCTCTTTACCCAGCCATAGTAAAGTGACATTTTCTGTGTGAATCTTTGTTCAATATCTCTCTGCACAAAGGACACGGTTTGTTCTGCAACAATCGGGGAATTCTCTGTCATTATGTTCCTGTATCCCATGTCTATCTTCCCCACTTGACATCCAGATATTTGGCATATCCAGTTCAAATTTTGTCAGTGTTTCTTATTGTGAATGTATACCAACTATCTGGACCTTAGGTTTCACAGTCATTCAGTCAGATTGATTTGATTATATTTTCTATTTCCTACCACAATTTTAAAAAAAGCACATACCTTAATAGTCAATGCTGAACAACTAAAAGCTGCACTAAGAAACCTTTTCACAAACGTAAAAGTTGCCTGGGCACTGGTGGCTCATGCTTTTAATCCTAACTACTCAGGAATCTGACCTCTTAGGATCAAAAGACTAAGTTAGCCCTGGCAGGAAAAAGTCCATGACACCTGTATCTCCAGTTATCCACCAGAAAATTGGAATTAAAGCTGTGGCACAAAGTGGTAGGGTGTGAGTCTTGAGTGAAAAAGCTCAGGGGCAATGTCCAGGCCATGAGTTCCAGCTCCATGGTGACCTAAGCTCCAAGGTGACCTCCCCCAAAAGTTTCTATGCTTCTAATGAAAACATATAGAGAGAAATACATAGTTTAATATCATTTAAATGAATGCATTCTGACTTAAGTACAAGACAAAATGTTTATACAATAAGATGTACTGAAGTGGGGGATGTTTTTGTAATGACTTGGAAATTACTACATTGTTCTATTGCCCTAAGTCAAGATGCAAAGAAAATATACAATGGAGACAATTTAACAATTATTTTTTTGCCTGCCTTTAGGAATAGTAAAATATTTGTTTTGGGTTCAGTCTTCAATAATTATTCTACTTCAGAGCCATTACTGGACATGATCCCTTACCTTATAAGGAAATATACAAAATCAGAGACACTATTCATGATTGTCAGAGGATGGGATGAGCTTAGGTACTCTTCAAAAACAAGTAAGACAAATATAATAATTACTTATAATATTATGAAACTATCAATCCAGCAAGCTATTGTCATTATGAGTGACCTTAATTAATAAAGAATTATATTCAGTTTTCATATGGAATCAGTGAAAATGCTCGAAACCACTTCTTTTAAAGACGAGGATTATGATTGAGATGCATGGGAAAACTGAATTTTCTGTTTAATCATTCCTTGACTTTACTTCTGATGACACTGCTGTGTAATTTGTACAGTTTACACTTGACTATCTTTAGTCAACTCAACACCTACTCTGAGCTCTAAGGTTCACTCATTTTAATTTTGTTTTCTCTTGTGAGATCTAATTCTAGTACTGACTCTAATTTTAGATGTGGGAATTTAAGTCACTTCCATTTTCTATGTCTTAAAATTAAAGCAGAAAATTGGACCAAGATTTTCTCTAAATATCTTTCTAAATCCAATATTCAGTAGTCTAGCATTTCTCATTTCAGCCTTCACACATTAAAGCGGAGTGGCAAGTGCACAGCAGTTACTTAATGAATTCTTGTTTAATTAATATGGCGTAGCTTTTTACTACTTTTTCCATGTAGGATGTCTGCAGGGAAACTGTGTCTCTTAAAAGTATCTCACAAAACGAATAGTTAGAACATCATAGAACTCTCTCCAACTGATTGATTTGAAATCACTGGCTTTATACTTTTCCCATAAAACTAGGGGATATTTTTACAGCTTTATGGACAATAATGGACACACATAATTACACATGCACAGTAGCAATAATCTCTAAAGACAACTTAATTTCTGAAGTGATGTACTGTAATCTCAGCTGAATCTCAGAATCACACACATCATCATGTACAGATGAAATTTAAGGAGGAAGGACAATTTGCTTTCCTTTGGAGCACTCTAATCAAGTATTGAAATATTTGGTAACTTGTAACTCATAACTCATGTTAGAAGAAAATATTATGAACGGCATGTTACTGGTAACAGAAGTATAGTTCAACACATGTACTGCTGGAATTTGAGGATAATAAAGTCCTTTATTTTGAAGAATGTGATTACATTTAAAAACAAAACCTGTTTGGTATGACAGATATATGTCATAATCAAAGTTTTGTAAAGTTAATTAAACATTCATACAGAATTATTTAAATTATGTTTTCTGTCAGAAAATTTAATTATTTTTATTTAACAATTGTTATCATCTCCTTCATCATTCTCACCTATCCTTCTCAACCCACTCCCTCACTCACTTTTCTTTTTTTTATTTATTAAAATTTATTGATAAGGTGATGTACAGAGAGGGTATATTTACATAAAAGGTAGTGAGTAGATTTCTTGTCATATTTGTTACACTCTCCTTCATTTTTCTTTCCCTTCCCCAGTTCTGATAAGCATATACACAGTATCCAGTGTACCAAAATCATATACAATGACCACAGGGGATACGTCAAAGGAAATTCACCTAGTACATTAAACATAATGACAACAGTAAAATCCTCCTGTTTCCATCTCTTGGAGTTCATTTTGCTTAGCCTCATCTTATTTAATCATATGTATGTAGATGTTGAACTATTGTGCTCCTGGCAGGTCTATCCTAGACCTTTTTATGTTTATTTAGTAATTGTTTGGTTTCAGAGACATGATGTAAAGTTGCTGACGAAAACATGTAGAAATACCATTTGAAAAGAAGTTTGTTATTTTACAGACATGATCTCTACTGTTCTCCCCTCCTCCTCCAACAACCACATATCAGGGAGACCATGAGCCTTTGTCCTCTGTGCTCTAGGCTTGTCTCGCTCAATATTATTCATTCAAGATCTGACCATTTATTTCCCTGTGAATGCCATTATTTTATCATTTCTTATTTTTGCCATTAAGATTACCTTTATTTTAAGTACACATTAAACAAGAGATTATCTAAAATCAAATGTAACACTTTTGAAAGAGACATATTCTAAAATAACTGATTTCAATGACAAATTAAAAATTTACTGAATAGTCTGATTTCTAAGTTTATCTTGCTGTTAATTTCATTAAACATATTGATTATTTTTTCAGTAGGCAACTATGTTCACTTTTCTTAATTTTGTAAAATCTGCATTGATTTTTTTAAACTTCCTTTTCCCCTCTTTCTTCTACCTCCCTCTCCCTGGCACCAGCCTACCCATTTCAAGTTCCCCTGTCCCAATGTTTACTTTTTTGAATTATGATTCTACGTTTCTAAGGAATCACACAGCTTTAGTTCTCTGAATCTGTCATTTAATTAATACATTTATGTACCCTTGCATAAAATCCGGGGTATTGACTTATATATTTATGAACCAATGGTATCCACATGTGAGTGCAACCTTTCTCTCTCTTGGCCTGAAATACTTCCCTTAGAATATTTTTTCCAAGTCCTTCCATTGTTTCACAAATGATACAATATCATTTTTTCTAGCTGATAACTAAAATTGCATTGTGTACATATGCCTCATTTTCTTGATCCATTTTATTCATTGAGGGGCCCATACGCTAATTCCATACTTTGTCTATAATGAGTAAGGCTACAATGAGCATGATTGTGCTGATGACTTCAATGTATCCTCCTGGGCATTTATGCTCCTGAAAAGTTAATTCCCTTTCTTTGATTTATGTGGAAATATTTGCAATTCATCATAAGAACACATCAAATATTCCTGATTTTGCAGAAGTTTAAGATATAAAACTACTGGATATATAAAATTGTTTTCAAGTTGAATATCAATTTATAATTTTTAAAAAACAAATGGATTGCGTAATATATCAGTAAAATGTTTTTGATATATATATATACATATACATACTTACCTATATATGTATATATATGTACATATTTCTGCTAAGTGAAACTTTTACCCACAGCAGTTTCTGAAAACTTGGTTTGGTTAGCTTGTTTTTACAGTAATTTAAATAAGTGTCCAACATTTCAACATAATGTGAAAATATTCTGGTAAGATGTAAACCTAAGGGGCTGGGAATATGGCCTAGTGGCAAGAGTGCTTGCCTCGTATACATGAAGCCCTGGGTTCGATTCCCCAGTACCACATATATAGGAAATAGCCAGAAGTGGCGCTGTGGCTCAAGTGGCAGAGTGCTAGCCTTGAGCAAAAAGAAGCCAGAGACAGTGCTCAGACCCTGTGTCCAAGTCCAGAACCGGAAAAATAAAAAGATGTAAACCTAAAAATTACCTTAGTGACTTTTACCTAGTACTTAATAAATTCACTGAAATAAAAATTCTTTATACTAAATTTCACCCTTAAAAATAGCAACTCCATATCAGTATATTGCTGATAACTTCAGAAGTCTAGGAGGAATGAGCTATTTCAAAAACAAGTTTTGATTTAAATGTAAACTGGAGGTTGTTAGGAAAAACATTAGGGGAAATTGGAAAGACCTTGTTAAAATAATTGAGCTTAAGGAAGAAGTGATAAGAATGTAAATCTGAAAACTGCCTCTACATCACAAAGAATGCTAAACAATTCTAGAAGTGGAATCATTCTTTTTCCTTTCTTCAGAACAAAATTGGAATTTAATAGGTACAAAGTAAAGTTGCATGGAAACCAAAGCACCTGGATTTACATCTATGAAATCTTGTAATACAGATTTTACCTGTTAAAGCTGGACATAAATGTTGTTTTTTTACTTCATTTAATAAAGTATTGTGATCTATGAATATATCTAATTTGGTGGTTAACAATATTTCTAATATTTTCTTCTTTAAATACTTAAAGAAAAATTTTAAAATATTTGTCTGCATTTATAATTTTGTAAGCTTTTTTTGTTTTTCTTTTATATGAAGTCCTAAAATGTTGATACATCCTTAAAATTCTGCCTTAGCAATATGACTTAATGAGTTAATAATCTTCAGTTTCATCAGTTTTCAATGTAAATGTTTTTCCATGTCACCGAGGGATAAAAATCTCAATCCTAAACATGTACATGCACACACACACACACACTCACACACACACACACACACACTCATTTCATGGGGAAAAAATGCAACATGACACAGGCACTGTTGGCTCATACTTACAATCCTAGCCACTGAAGAGGCTGAGATCAGAAATGGTTCAAAACCAGCTCTGGCAGAAAAGTCAATGAGACTCAGCTCCAACTAACTAGCAGAAAACAGGAAATGGGGATGCTGTTCAATTAGTAAAGCACCACCAGTCTTGAGCAAAAATGGCAAGTAAGGGCATGAGGCCCTGAGTTCATTCAAGGATTAGCACAAAAATAAGCAAATTAAAGAAAACAAATAAATACAAGCATGAGATAATTGAAATCTCTTTGCTTGACATTCCATCTATTTACCAAGACATAATTTATGACCATGAACTTTGCAATATGCTGATACAGAGAACTTCCTGGGAGTGTAAGAATGTACCATAGTTCTGCCATAGATCTACACCAGATTTGCCAAATATTTCATAGGCACTATGTGTATAATTGTCAATGTCAAGAAAGGAATTAATATCAAAATGCACTGAAGAAGTAGACATTTGAGATATCATTCGGCTTCTGAGTCTTCCACCCTGCTTTGGAAAATTGAAGGTTTACATTCTTTCTGTTTCTACCCTGTCACCCCCAAATATCCTGCATTAGTTCACTCCCCTGTGGCCTGTGAGAAATATCCCATGCTCTGTATAAAAGTTTTTTTCTTCAGACTGACACATGATGAACATGAAGACACAGTGTTTACTGTGAATAAAAAGTATGACCACAGGAAATTCTTCTTTTCTTTGCCAGTAATGGGGCTTGAACTCAGGGCCTGAACACTGTCCCTGATCTTCTGATTTTGCTCAAGGCTAACAATCTACCACTTGAGACACAGCAAGACTCCTGTTTTTCTCTGTTTATGTGGTACTGAAGAATTGAACCCAGGGTGCCATTCATGCTTAGGCAAGCACACTACCACTAAACTACATCCCAGCCCCAGGAAATTCTTAAATCTGCTAACGTCCCCCAGTATATGTGCAAGCCAATGTGGATGTGGGGAAGGCAGAAGGGAAGACAAGAAGCCTTAATGAAGTGCTGAGCAAGGTTTAATTCTTTCAAGCTTGCATAGATCTTAAATAAATCATAAAATATATCTGCCTTTCCCTGCTTTACAGAAAAACTGACCTAATATTTAATCAATTGGCAAATTGATAACTTACTTCAATATATCCTTCAATAATTGTATTACTGTTCTGCTGATGGTGTGTGTACATGTGTGTGCCTGCTTGCCTCTTATTAAAAGCCTCAGTGAGTCTTCAATTCAATACCAAGCTGTTTTTATTACTATAGCTTTATAATACAGCTTGAAGTTGGGTATTGTAATTCCTCCAGCACTGTTCTTTCTGCTTAGGATTGTTTTTGCTATTCTGGGTCTAAATTGTTCCATATGACTTTCTGGATTGCTTCATCCACTTCATTAAAAAATGGTGTTGGGATATTAATGGGTATTGCATTGAATTTGTAGATAGCCTTTGGTAATATTGCATTTTGATTATATTAATCCTCCCAATCCAGGAGCATGGGAGGTTTTTCCATTTCCTTAGTTCTGCCTTAATTTCATTTTCATGTTTTTAAAGTTCTCATCATAGAGGTCTTTCACTTCTTTGGTTTAGGTTATTCCTAGGTATTTTATGTTTTTTGAGGCTATTGCAAAAGGAGTTGCTTTCCTGCTTTCAGCCTCAGTGTTCGGGTAATTAGCATATAGAAATGCCATTGATTTTTGAGGGTTTATTTTATATCCTGCAACTTTGCCAAAGTTTTGGATCAGCTCTAGTAGCTTGGGAGTAGAGTCAATAGGGTTCTTTAGGTATAGGATCATGTCATCTGTGAAGAGAGAAGGTTTAACTTCATCTTTTCCTATTTGGATCCCCTTTATATTTTCTTCTTGTCTATTTGCTCTGGCTAGGAATTCTAATACTACGTTGAAGAGAAGGGGAGAGAGCGAACATCCCTGTCTTGCTCCTGATTGTAAAAGGAATAGCTTTAGTTTTTCACCATTTAGAATTATACTTGCTGTTGGTTTGTCACAGACTACCTTTATTATATTCAGGAATGTTCCCTGGAATCCCAGTTTTTCCAGGGCTTTTAGCATGAATGGGTGCTGGATTTTATCGAAAGCTTTTTCCGCATCCAGAGATATAACCATGTGGTTCTTTATCTTGCTCTGGTTGATGTGGTGGATTACATTAACTGACTTGCATATATTGAACCAATTTTGCATTCCTGGGATGAATCCAGTTTGATCATGGTGTATGATTTTGTTTTGATGACCTGTTGAATTCGATTGGCCAGATTTTTGTTGAGTATTTTTGCATCTATGTTCATCAGGGAAATCGGTCTATAGTTCTCCATCCATGATGAGTCCTTGCCTCATTTTGGGATGAGGGTTATATTGGGTTCATGCAGCCCCACTTTTGGGTATCTACCCAAAAGACCACAAACAAGAAAACACTAAAGCCACCACTACAACTATGTTCATCGCAGCACAATTTGTCATAGCTAAAATTTGGAACCAACCCAGATGCTCCTCAGTAGACAAATGGATCAGGACAATGTGGTATATATACACAATGGAATTTTATGCCTCTATCAGAAAGAATAACATTGCCCCATTCGTAAAGAAATGAAAGGACTTGGAAAAAATTATACTAAGTGAAGTAAGCCAGACCCAAAGAAACATGGAATGTATGGTCTCCCTAATAGGGAATATTTAGCACAGGTTTAGGCTAGTCACAGCAGAGGATCACAACAGCCCAATAGCCCTTATGAACATATAAGATGATGCTAAGTGAAATGAACTCCATGTTATGGAAACTACTGTCATATCAATGTTGTAATTACTTTCAACATGAAATGTGAAACCATAACTTCTATTACTGATCCTTTTGTATCCCCTTCCTGTGGTTGTACCTGCACTATCTGTGTATCTTATCTGAGTACATTGTAAACCGTGTATACTGGTATTAGAACTAGGAAATAGAAAGGGAATACCAAAATTCAGAGACACAGGTTGAAAAAGACAAATGACTACAAAAGCAATACTTGCAAAACTGTTTGGTATAAATGAACTGAACAACTCCTGGTGGGGGGGGGATGGAAAGCAGGAGGGAGGAGGAGGGAGTAAGGGAGGAGGTAACAAACAGTACAAGAAATGCATCCAATGCCTAATGTATGAAAGTGTAACCTCTCTGTACCTCAGCTTGACAATAAAAATTTAACAACAACAACAACAAAAAGCCTCAGTGAGGGTAATGTAGGCATTGCTTTAGCAAAATAGGGGACTTACATTTCTAAAATAACGAACAGAAGATGTAATGTACAAGGATATGTCCTTGTATCTGAAATATATCAAACTCTTTAAATAGTTTTGTAATCAATTTTTTTTTTAATTTTTAGTGTGGATTTCTTACCTCTATATAGATTTTATGCATTTCAAAACATATAGTCTACATCTTGATAAAGGACTATAATTATACACTGCTTTATAATGTAATATTGTATTACATAAATAACAAATTCATACTTACTTAGCCATCCTTTAGGCTGTTTATAAGTCCACAACTTACGCCATTACTAACACGTGCCAGCTGTATGAATGACTAGTCAAGCTTTGAAAGTCTGTTTGTCTATGCATAATAAAGGATTTATGAATTCTTCTTTTGCTTACTATGGTGTAGTTAGTATAAAACATATGAAATGTCAAAGAATTACCAAGCAATCATTTAATTCTATATTATTTATTCTTCAGTCTTGTTCACAAATTAACCATTTTTTTATTGGTCTTTTAAACTATAAGTTAAAGAAAAAGGCACATCTATATTGTATTTTCTCTTAGCTTGAATCAAATCACAGCAACAAAACTGCATTTGAGAAAGTTAAAAAATACAGTCCATATTCTGCTTTCATAGAATAAATATAGATAATAATTATGAATAATTCTCTTTTCTCCAGCAGTTTTGCTTTGGCATAGAAATATTTTATAGTGACTTGAAGCTTGTATTTATTCCTTCCTTCCTTCCTTCCTTCCTTCCTTCCTTCCTTCCTTCCTTCCTTCCTTCCTTCCTTCTTTCCTCCCTCCCTTCCTCCCTTCCCTCCCTCCCCACCTCCCTCCCTCTCTCCTTCCTTCCTTCCTTTGGTATTTATATACAGAAAATGCACTAGCAAAGACAATATAGATTTGAAATTCCAAGGATGACTTACTATTCATCATTCTGGACAGGGAAGTGTAAAACTCTTAGCTTATATGTTTTAGAAGGCTATCACAAGATCTAAACGTGTTGCATGTTCTGAAAAGGGCACTTTATCTTTATATTTACAGGAAAAAGAAATCCTTGGAGACATCTTGAACAGTGTTTTCTAAGGAACAACAAAGCTTATGTACTCTACTAGCAGTGACAAACCTAGAAGCAACTTGGAAACCAGCAACAAAGTAACCTATGGCACTTAGCAAAGCCCCAGTGCTACAACTTCAAGACAGCTTCCTGTCCTTGTCATGCAGGTCATGTAGTTACCACTGAAAGAAAGAAAGGATAGAAAATGTGTTTTCAGTTAAACACAAATACATCTACACTTCCTATATTTAATATAATTTCAAAACACTTTAATGCTTTTAATTACTTTTTCTAGATCAGAACAGTTTAACAACAAATATTTGTTTTCAACCCAAAGCCTTTAATAATGGAACAAGCTGCCTTCTATGCAATTTTCATACACAAATTTATACACAAAGCAAGCAGTAATATTTTATCTACCATGAAAAGAGGGCAAGCAAAATTTTTTTCTTGATAATTTTGTTGATAATAATAAGTTAAATTATATTAAATTCCTTCCTTCCTTCCTTCCTTCCTTCCTTCCTTCCTTCCTTCCTTCCTTCCTTCCTTTCTTTCTCTTTCTTTCTTCCTTCCTTTCTTTCTTTCTTTCTTTCTTTCTTTCTTTCTTTCTTTCTTTCTTTCTTTCTTTTTCTTTCTTTCTTTCTTTCTTTCTTTCTTTCTTTCTTTCTTTCTTTTGCCATTTCTGGGGCTTGAACTCAGAGCCTGAGCATTTACCTGGCTTCTTTTTGTGCAAGGCTAGCTCTCTGCCAATTTAGTGACAGTGCCACTTTGGCTTTTTCTATATATGTGGTGCTGAGGAATCGAACCCAGGGCTTCATGTGTAGGAGGCAAGCACTCTACCACTAGGCCATATTCCCAGCCCCAAACTATAATAAATTTCTACCTATGAGTAAAGCCATGGAAAGAAAATTCCATGTGAAATTTTCATGTGATGGCATACAAAAATGATAAATGTACAATTAGTTGATGACCTGAAGGTTTGCTTAATACGGTTCTAACTATATCAACAAACTACAATTAGTACATGTAGCTGTCTAAGATTTCTACAATGGAAAATCCTTCAATAGTATTTTTCACTGATCTATAATGTCAGAGACGCTTTTAAAGGAGGTAAGTCTGCCTCTACTGTAAACTTGTGATTTGTTTTAAAAAACAAACAAACAAACAAACAAACAACACATAAAGGATGAGAAAGTTTTCATCAATACTTTTAAAGGATTCTTAAACATCTACTTAATATAGTTGCTAGAATGTTAGGTCAACTAATAATTCACTCATGTTACCATTCAAATACAACTTCATCTTGTGGATGTGAATGATACTTCACACTATCTTGAGAGTTCATTTTCATAGTTCCACTGCTTAGCCACTGATGGCTAAACTACAACTAACCTATGCCTCTTATTGAAAGCATGAGAAAAGATACATTATTAGGGTAAATGAAGAAGTAATTCTTTCAGTCTAGATGTACAAGTTTTTGCTGACATGGCCAAAATACAGTCTTTTAAGTATCCAAATCTGAATCTAATCTCTCTCTAAAACATCTATATCCTCTTCCAAGTAACCTTCAAAATAAGCTGAATGTAGAGCTGTTGTTCAAGTGATAGAGTGTGAGCTGTTAGCAAAAATTCAGGAACAGCATCCAGGCTCTGAGTTCAAGCTCCAAGATTGGGACACATGCATGTGTATGCACACACACACACACACACACACGCACACAAAAATCATGTCTGCTGTATAATATTCTATGAACATAAGGAGAAAGTCTATTTATAATATATAGTGTAGTATTGTAAATGTCTCAATGAATATTCATTTTTGTTGCTACTAAAAGAGGGCAATTTAAAACACTGAGACTCATTCTGAAGTTTTCCTCAAATTAATGTTATTTTTCAATGTCATATTCTAAACCACTTGACTTTATAAATAACTAAAATCCTTACTATTATTGTAATGGAAAATGTAGAAAAATGTTTAAAATGCTCATATTCGTTTCTATAAAAAAGGCTATTTGAATCATTATCTACAAAGTCATGTGAAAGATCTATCGGTTATGTGTTCTCCTCAAAATGCTACTAGATTTGTTAAGACTTTTGCTAGCAAAAATCTTCATAAAAGCTCAATTTTGGTATGATTTGTAGTGTATGCCTATAAGTCATTTATCAAAAGCCCCAATAGAGAAGAAACAATTGTAAATGCTGTGAAAATGAGAATATATGAAGTCTGATATACTAACCAGCCAAATAAAATCTAATTTATAATATGGCACAGACCCTTCTTGCATGAATGTTGGTAAATATTAGTTGACTGTTAGCAACCGTCTGAAAGGAAGAAGTAGCTTTCAAAGAAAAACATGAAAAATAAGTCAAATCGAAATATTACTTTTACTTAGAAATATGAAAGCATGCATGTTCTGCTACAATTAGAAATTCTGTGACATATTTTATTGATATCCTATATATCAAGTTTTAAATAATGTACTGTATATTGTGTCTAGTGGTGATCATTTACTCTATTTGTTGGTTACAAAGCCGCTCTTCATACTAAAATTAGCATTTTATACCTTTTTCTTTGTATGTATGTGTATGTGTGCGTGTGCATGTGCTTGCACACATGCACACACATGGGTTGGTGCTGTGGCTTAACTGTAGGGCCTGTATGCTTTCCTTTAGTTATTTTATACTCTACTAAAGAAACCAGAGTTGTTCTATATACTTGTGAGTGGTAACTTGGGGTTGAAAGTCTGAAGGACTTTCCTGCCCAGTCTGGTTTTGAACAATCGTCCTCAGATATCAATCTGTTGAGTAGGTAGAATAATAGGCATAAGCCACTGATTCCTGGCTTTAATAGCATACTTTTAATGTTATTCTTCCAGTGTCTTCACTTTGACTTTCTTTTTAGGTCCTCTTAGGTTTTCAGTCTCAATATCTAACCCACATTCCCTCCTTTCCTGTTTTTCTTCCTCTCTCCCTCCTGTCTTAATGCCTTGCTTCCCTCGTCGCAACCCCTTCCTTTTCTCTCTCTCTTTATCTTCTTGATCTTAGGAGTACAGGGATAATGTAATCACATTTGTCACAGGGAGATGTTTTACTTTTACTGAAAACATGAGATTATAGTACTCAGTGGTTTCTGTTGGAAAAGTAAGAAAAATAACTACAGAAGTAACCATTGACATTTGAAGAAATCCTACAAGTCTGACAAATACACAGATGTTAATCAAAGCCAAAAGAACAGTATAAGTAAATTTAAAGTAATATAAAATTATTTTCTATGTCAAGAAATTCTGATTACTACTATATAGACAAAAAAGGCCTTGTTTGACAAAATAAAAGTGTTTATTTCCATTAAATATAAAGAGTTGTCATCAGCCAGTTTTAAACTAATAATCAGTTTAAACTACTTATCTGGAAGTTAGTGACTAACTAGAAATGCTACCTCAACCCTATTGGAAATGAGAGGTTAACATTTTTGAAGCTCTTAAAACAGAAGGGAAACAAAAGGACCTGTATCAGATAGAAGATAATAGGCAAGACAGAAAGGCAGATAGACAGATAATAAGTAATGCATTTCAGTTACATTTTATCTAGTTCTAATGGAAATTCTCTTATATACATTACTTTTATTTTCTTTTAGAGATATATCGAGCTACATAGCTGTTAACACTTATTTTTCTATGATGTGTCAATTCTGCCTTTGGCTGTATCAAGCTCTTCCTTCTGCTACTCTTAAGAGTATGTTCTAATAAACATAGGATGTGACTGAGATCTGGAGGTCTAATTATCCTGACAAACACCTGTAACTCACTCCCTATTCAGATATTCAAAAATAACAAATGGTCCCTGCTTTGTGAACCTTTCTGGTCTTCTCAAGCAAACAGTGGCCTGTTCTGTTTTGGTATTCCTGTTAAATATATTTAAGTCTTATTTAATCTATTAAATTATTTAATATATTTTATATAGCTTCCATCTCATCTCTGAAAATTTCATGCTAAATATTTAGAATAAGATTTTATGCTATTCATTTTCAGTCATCCCTTATTACTTCTATGTTCCCTGTAGTCTTATACATTTAAGTATTTGCATTTAGTTTAATGAAGTTTCAGAAAGGGGTGAAGACAGTGTTCGTGTTGATTTCTTGAACCACCATCCTTCATTTGCTTATTTCTTGTCAGAAAGATGAGTCCTAGAGAATCAACTTGCCATTTACATACATGATTGGTATTGAACAAAATAAGTTTTAACTAAGCCTGCTGCAATGTCCTGCTTTCCTCTCTCACATTTCTTTGAACAGTACAAATCTGAGTTCTTGATGAGAAAAACAAAATGCTCAAATACTGAATATTAGTGCCCATTAGTGAGCAACTGAAAACAAATCCTGAACCAACAAACTATATAGACCAATATAATTTACTGTAATAGAAAAAAACACACACCATGTTTTTGCCCCTAGAAACCTTCGTTCTGTAATTTTATCTCTACTTGAGTTTTTCTTCACTTACTGTTAAAACATAATTGTAAAACCCTGCTAAGCCATCAAAAGACAAACCGAAAGAGCTCTCGTGCTGATAGCAGTAAGAAGGGTAATGTATCATCTCGGCATGGCATTGCTTGGAACTATTTCAGTAAACAGGATAAAGATATGTTAGACTAGAAGAGCCTGTGCCCTCCTCTCACCTTTATAGAAATCACACGGTGATTATGAGAAGCGTGGACATAAAACCAGCTTTATAATGATAAAAGGTTTTGCGTCATTTGAAGCTGGATTCAGGGTAAGGAAGAGAATTTTTTCCTCCTCTTTCCCTTTAGTAAAGTCCTTCAGCAAATGGTATTGTGGGAAGTAGTACAAGAAGATTTTTTGAGTTTAAGATAGTCTCATTTCAGCAACTGCAATGTTAACTTGATAATTGTCCCTATAAACAACTCAAACATTTCTGTTTATTTTACATATTCTCATGGGGGGAAAAGGCTTGCATCATAAAATTCTAAAACCCACAAATTTTAGCTCTTCTGTCACATCTCACTGCATTTAATATCCTTCTGCTGTATTATTTACGACTTCACAAAGAAAGTAGTTATTTCCTATTATCTGTTCAATAAATATGTGGAGAAATGCAAGCTGCAGAGATACAATTTGTTAATGAAATAGCTCAGAGTATCTTCACGGTGTTTAGTTTCAAAAGCTTGCGCAGCATCTATTAAAACTTGCTTCAGTTCTGAAGAGTAGCTCCAATTTTTATGCATTGATATATTCCAGTCAGGTGTCTAAGACATTCCTTCTGAGTAGATTAGGCAGCATGGGTAATACACACATATATGTTCACGTAGGCATGGTAAACACTTTTCTCTACTTGTTCAACAGTTTTTTCATAACTAGAAAGACTTCCTCATTGTAGAAATGAGATGGATACGAAAATTCTGGCCCTTGTATTGTTAACTGCTGTAGATCTTAACTGCATATCATAATTTTATAAATGCCCTTTGTTAGACATTTTAATAAATGTCACAAGAAATGCATAAACTAAATCCAAGAAGTTACTAACATCATAATACCTAAATATGTACAGGTGCTAACCAACTTTTAAAACCACAACCAAAAGAGTCTCACTATTATCTTTACAAAACTGTGCACTGAATATGGATTATCCTCCTCATTTAAACAAAATTATTTTTTAAAAAACTTAGTTATAACATTATTTCGTATCTATATTTGCTGTGAAGGTTTTCTTTTTCCTGTAATAAAGAAGTTATGCAAAGGCAAATCGAAATATGCCTATTAGGCTCACAATGCAATCAGATCTGGGGAAAAATAAGGTTCTAGAGAACATATATCAAACACTAATACTTCCAATCTTAAGCATAGCATTGACTTTAAAAGCAAACCTATGATTAAGTGTGACTTTAGTCAAAAGCCAAGAGAGATCAAATCCTTCCTGAGTTTAAATATTCTTCCTTTTTCACTAGTAGTTGAAATGTGATTTAATTTCCCTTGTGAATAAATATCTTATCTTTTGCTAGTTCCTCAGATTTATAATTTGAATGACAAATAGTAGTGCAATACTGTATTGTTCTGTACATACACACTTCTCTAACTTGAATTCTAAATATTATCATAATACAGAGCAGTCCTTTAGGTTTAATAAAATACATTCAAGTGTAATAGTTTGTAGTTAATGTTCAAGCCACTAAAATATTTTCAGTTATATAAGAAGTGTTACAACATTAATATTATTGCAATAGTAGTAGTTGTAGTAGCTGTAGTAGCATTTGGCACACAGGAAATTGTAAAATAAACTTTTCCTTTGAGTATGTAGAACACACAAAGATTTTGTAATTGAGACTTTCATCAAATGTGATAATTAGTGAGCCTGTATTTTCTCCTAAAAAAATTACTAGCATTTTATACAGCTTATTTTAAAGCTAGTATTTACAAAAGAATTCTTATAGAAAGTTTTATATATTACAATGCTTTATTCCAGTTTTTCAAAAGTTTAAACTATTACATCAAAAGTTAAACATAACTAACTTTTGTTAATTCTTGGCTGGAGGTGTGTGTCAGGTGATAGAGCACCTTGCCTTTCAAATATAAGGCTCCAATATAATCCTTAGAGCACTGTACGCCAACCTTCCAAATTCCTGAAAAATTGTTGCAATGATTGTTTCGTTCTCTCTCTGTACTCCATGTAAGGCAGAAGTGACATTGCTATACACAGTAAAGCAGCACAGGATTTCTCACATTAAGAATACAGACATAATTCTTGGTAAAGGAATCATTAGGAGAATGTCATGAATATAGGAAATGAATATAGTTAACATTTACTCTGGGTATCCTAAATGAAAGCCATTTCACCTGTCATCTAAACAAATGCTTAGACAGCTCTACCATCAAATCATATGTATCCACACTTGAAGGCCAGTACCATTTTGGATGTCAAAGATCTTGACAAAGGAAAAGGCCAGGTAAGATCATGGAGTTTCACAACTAGACTGCGCTCTTAAAGAGCCCTCAATCAACATGTCAAATCTAGTAGGCAATATGGAAGTTTATTACTACGAATTTATACATGTTGTAATTTTACAGAATGCCTCTGGGGAAAATGTGTAAGGCCTTATTTCGATTTGCAAAGCAAGAAGATTCAATCAGAGAAGTCAGGAGAGGAAATACTTTGGACAATTGAAGAGACAGGAAAACACAGGATCTGAAAACGCCTCAGGATTCTAAAAAGGAAATACTAATGCAACTGGCCTTGAAAACTAAAGAAAGACACTGAAGTGCAAAATAAACCACAGGTTAGGTTTTAGAGAGCCTGAATTAGGATTAAACAAAACCCTTTATCGCCACTGAGTCGACGTAGGTCACTATATAATTTCAAATTGGCCTTTAAAAAAATATCATTGTATATCTAGCCATTTTCTCATAAAGCCTTTAGGTGAAACAAAATATCCTTGCAGCACAGTAAAAAAAAAAAAAAAAAAGAAAGAACATAAATTCCTATCTGGCTTAACTTGGACACATTTTCAACCTAATAGTTTAAACCTGCAGCCTCATAATTTTCACGCTCTTGAAAAAGACACTCATAAAATTATTTTCTTGCTGTTTTGTAAAGCTCTGGTTCAGAAAATTACTATCCTTTTGATGTGAAGGCAGATGTAACTAATTATAGCTAAGAAGACACAATTCCTCCTTTAATAATAAAGAAATAGCAATCTTTCACCTAGAATAGAACAGTGTCTGAATTTGAAGCATGAAAGATTAAATCAGTAAGCTTTGAAATTCTATTATATTCAGAGAGACAGTGTCTCCAAGGACGATAATATTGACAATAGAAGGTTTCTTCAAGAGCTTTTCAACCTCATAGCCGACCAAGGTGCAGTGGAAAATTGCTGGACTAAACACTGTATTATTGCCTAGGCAGGATTTCTTGGTAATGAGTTGAGTACTTTGGTCAAATTACTAACTACTGTGGTTTAACAATAATGCAATAATTTCAACAACCAATTCACTGGAGGAAAAAGGAGGTACAAAAGTGGGGGTGGGGGTGGCAAATGGAGAGTGATAGAGAAAAAAAGAAGAGAAAGAACAAGATAAAAGGAAAGCTAAGGAAGATGAGAGGAGGAGGAGGAACAGAAGGAGTGAGAAAAGGAGAATAGAGCTGTCAATGTATTCACACTTTTCATCCTTAACTAGCATCAAAATAAGAGGAACAGGAATGCTTGTCAACTCAAAGATCAATAAGCCCAACCTCCAGAGATTTTTAGCATTACTAAATAGTCATTAGGTTTGTTAGCCTTCTGTTTCCTGTAAGAGATACCTCAGAATGTTAGGAAAAGAGCAGGTTTATTTAGGCTTGCTACTATTTGGGGGGATTTTAGACTGTAGTCACTTGGACTTTTGCTTCAGGGCAGAACTTCTTGGTGGGAAAACTTGGAACAAATGGTTGCTAGGAAGTGAAGGCAAAGGGAATGGATTATGAGCCAATGTCTTTCTCCAGGGTAGGGTAGTGGCAGTTACCTCACTTCTCACCCTAAGCATAATCTCATAAAGTTTTATCACCTCCTAATCACACCAGGGTAAGGAGAAAGCTTTCAACACACAGTAATTTGTGGAATGTGCTAAATCCAAACTGTTGTAACTTGTGATGGTAATGCTGGTGGACTGGATACCATATAGTACTCTGATCTAGGTCCACATTTACAGAGACTCATATATACTATATATATATAAAGGCCAATGCATTTCTAGGAGCTATATTCATTTCTTTCAAAAGGCTAAACTTATCCTACCTACACATTTGTTTAGATTCACTGGTCTTCTATTCGTGCTATAGCTAAATTGATGTGCTTTATATTTTCCCATATCTGAAAGTTGGATAGAAAGCAACAAACCCATGGCAATAGTCCATATTTATGCAATTGGGGTAGATTGGCCTGGGAGATCATGTGACAGATGGATATTCTCATGCATTTTCAGAGCAAGAATCCTTTGGTCTCAATGTTTGAGAATATCTTTGGAAACCATGTGTCAAAGCTTTATTTGACTGTCATATTTTACCATATTTAACCTTTCCAACAACCCCAAAGAAAGCAAAAAAAAAAAAATTCCCATTTTGCTTCTTACTGCTTTCGTATCAGTTTTACTGTTAGTAACTTCTATAGTCCTTACTTTAAAATAGACAATGAAATACAGAGGACAGGCAATCATATACTCATTCAGAAAAAGCATATTTTCTCTTTCACACAATCCAAAAATGCTTAGTAAAATGGGGTCTAAATGTAATTTCTGCTATAATGGATTAATGTCCCTGAAAATAGATCTAAATCTTGAAATATGAAAAGCTAAAGAGGAAAAAGGAATTTCCTCTAATCATGCCTAAAATTAAAATTTTTATCCTGAGCAGAACATTGAAAAGTACTTATAAAACTCGATATTTGTATATCACTTTGATAATAAAATTTATTAAACTCAATTTTTAAATTTTTCCTCAGAGAAAAATGTAATGTTAAATATATACTATCTACATATATATCACATGTATATACCTATATATATGTAATATATGTGTATATCATTTGTATATACCACATGATACATATTATATGGTGTTCATTTTTCCGAGTTTGCAAGGGCAAGTATTTAATGACTTTTGCCTTTAACATTTTAGAACTAGTTTTTCTAAAAAACAATCCAATAGCTCTATTTGGTAAAACACAGTTCTGTACTTCCATGGTACAATACCAGTTTGTTGTTTCATGATATATGGAGGTAAGGCTTCCTTTGTCTTTGCAATTATAGGTGCCTGATCATATATCTCTAAGAATAAATCTCACAATCTATTTTTCCTCAAATATTGCAGTACTTCCCTTCATGAAGTAATTGTCTCATCGCTCCTTGATGTAATCTGTGGAAATGTTATTGCCAAAAGACAGTTTTTCTAGTCACTTTGACTTGTAATATCCATTTCCTACCTTTCCTTTATAACAACTGTCTGCCACACAAAGTAAAATTTATTAGCCATGAAACTTGGAATTGTATACATGCATCATAGGGAAGGGAATGCAATGAGTGCAATACAAGGGATGAGATCGAGGTTACAATGCAATGTTTTTAGTTCCATTTTGGCTTCTAAACAGCTTGTAGAGACCTTGTAGAGATCACTTCACATTTATAAATCTCATTTTCCTCATACATAAAAGGAGATCATTAGATTATGCGATCTCCAGGGTATACAGAAGCTCTCCCAATCATGATTTGTTCTGATGCACTGACTCTAGGCCTGAGGTATCCGTAGGTTAGAATTTAGAACAGAGAGAATTAATGAAAATGTTCCTAGTTTACGTACAATGCTTTTAAATAGAGCTTAGGCATGAGTCCTACCAAGAAGAACCTTATATCATCTTGTAGACATGAAAGTAATGAGCAGTTAGTTTATTGCTGTTTTAGATTAAAACATTTCAACCATACATAACCAGTTTTGAATACCAGTTTCACACCTGCATTTAATATCATGATTACTAATATTTAAGTATATAATTGTTTCAACAATTCATTAATTCTGTGAAAGTCACAATGTTTCTAAATCAGTGGTTTCTGAACTGTTTTGACCTTTAAGTCTTTGCTAGTGATATCATTATGGGTAAATTAGACAGGCAAAATGCTCTTCGAACTACATATGTTATATAGAAAACATATGAGCGGTGATGAGTAGGAGGCTTTGTAGAATGGTTCATTTCTTTACTAACAGGATAATGCCAGGGACAGCAGCACCATTTCCATACTGGTCAGAAAAGCCTAATATCTGCTGAACAATTTCTCCATGGTCTTGCCTAAAAGTTAAAGAATGTCATAGACTATAAAAATGGGAATTTTAGTAATTATAACACAGACTTCAGCACTTGTTCTAGACACATATATATAATTTATGTACAAATATTTAAACATTTTTTGTGAACATTACAGACATTCCCGTGACTGTTTGCTATGTACTATGGTTTGGTTCTTATGTGGAATTCATCATTATAAATGGAGGTATTTTTCAGGTATGGGTGTAGATATCCAGGAGTAGGCCTAAGGATTTTTTCCTCTGTAGATTCTTTTTTTCCCTTAAAATAATCAAAGGTGATATTTCATAACAGGATTGAATAAATACAAAATTGTACTTTTATTCCAACTGAGTTCTTGCATTCCTATATTAAAAGTAAGTAAACTGTTTTTATGGGTCCAAGGTTACTCTGTCTACTATACTTAGTGGGTAAGTTGGACTTTGAATGTCAGTCTTTGTGAACTTGGAATATATGAAAGAGAATGGGTGATAAATTTCTAGATGATAATGATGAGTTTTTCTGTATCTGTAATTAATGGTTTGTAAATTGGTGAGAACATGTTTGCAATTCATCAATTACCATAAAGACGACCTTTATGAAAAAGAAAACATAATTAGAGCATAGAATCAATATTCAGTGCTTTTCTTCTAAATTCTACCCATATCATCATATACTTTAAAGGCAAATAATAGCCTTCAGATAATTTTGAAATAAAACAACATATACCATTATTCTTAAATAGCAATCCAATTTATTCTCTAAGTCATTCTGCCAAGTCAGCCATCAAAATGCAAATCCATTCCTTGGCTTGCATATGAATGTATGATTCATTCTATTGGATATGTCTTCCAGTTCTTTCATGTATTTGTTCCAAAGAGCTCATCTTAAGCTTTGAGCATTCCTTTCCTCTTCTCCCTTATTCTCTGGCTGTAACACAATAGATTTTAAAAAATTATTCACCTAACAAGATGAATTAATCCATTCTAAACTAGTAAATCCAGGGAAGTGATTCTTTTCTAAAATATGCTTAAAAATTATCCCTTGTCAGGTCTCATTTTCTCATGAACCACAACCAAAATATTTTTCATTGTTCTTTTTCTTAATACCAACTTGGCTACAGCTTGCAATACAAAACCTTTGTAAGTTCTGTACTTTTATGATATATTCTCCTGCCTGTATGTCTCATAAATAGTTCCAATATGTGCCCCAAATAGTCTATTTCTACAAGAAGGCAGGTCATCATTCTAGTTCAACTCTGATGTTCAAAAGGAAACCTCACTATTATTAGGATCTAAATGTTTCATTCTTTCTGTCAGAAAGTCCTAGATCAGCAACCTTGCAGGTAGGCATGGTGATATTCAGTCTTAAAAATAGTAATTCTGAGTGACAACTGCCATGAAATACCTTGGAAGAGAGTAGCAATAGGACTCTGCTGCCTTTTCATTCTTTTTTTTTCACCTTATTCTCTGGAGTACAGATATAACATTTTGAGTTTTATTAGCCAGGCTAGTCATAAGATGGGATCATGCACTAAATTTGGCAGAGATAAATTCTAGATAAAGAATCATATGAGTCTGTCTAATAAAGAAAATTCCAGAGCAGCCTGAAACTGCCAGAGCAGCCAGAACTGCATAACATATAAATGTTATAACACACACACACACACACACACACACACACACACACACACACACACGGTTGAAAATGAACTCACTATGCAGTCTTAGAACCTTAAAAAATGTATAAGGTTCTTATCTCCTTAATTGTAAACCATTTTATGTCTGTGAATGGCATTTGTCTGTCTATTCTACTTTCTTTTTACTAGAGTTTATGAAATGCAAAAGACAGGACACCAAACAGAACACAAAAAGAAGAAATGACAATAACCATCTAATTCATCCTTAAGACTTTGGCAGTGGGGACTCAGAGAGAACCAATGATGCTTTCTAACAATTGTACTGCATTAATATCAATGTGTACAAGCAGAAGAAAACTGGATTTTAATTTTCTCTGTAGTTTTTGCTATAATTAAATGTTGAAAAGAATAGTTCTTTGCTTCAACGTCTACTGTTTTGACGTTAATCAAAAAGAAACTAAAAGAAAGGAAGGAAATGGCATCCTATTCGAGAAAGCTTTTTAGGATTGGTTCTTAATGTTTATTTTTAGACATTATTAGTGGGAACACCATACGTGGTGAGGAAGGGCTCCCAAATCACATCCATCATCCAGATCACACTGAATATTCAACTTGAAATTATGAATCCATCAATCATTGCTTTTCAGCTAGACTGAGAAGAATTAAGTTTCTAGAAAACTTTCTTCAGTGGCACTTGGTAATTTTCATATTTCTAGTTGTTCTCAATGTGAAGGCATTTTTGTTTCAATATAGTCACATAGCTACACAATTGAGATGATAGTCAAGTTCCCTTTGAAATCATTGTTTCAATGTTACTGTGAAATTGCCACGCGAGACAATACCAATATGCCATGTACAATCTGGAATCTTTACAACCTGGGATCTTTGTGTAGATACCTCTTTCCTAATGCTTACATTAGTGCCTTGATTATATATTTTTAGAAAGACACAATTTCATTAACTACATTTTAAAATAGGGCCTATACAGTTCATCCATACCTGTAATCTCAGCAAATGAAAAAGCATTCAGGGTAGCGTGAGGGGCAGATGTTAGATAGATTCTACTGGCACACAACAAGCTGGCATGGTGGTTGAAGCTGTTGACATAAGCTACATTAGATGCATACATAGGAGGAGCACAATATACAGCTAGTCTGGCTACATTTTGAGAAATTATCTGAAAAATAATACAGAGTAAAAATGGCTGAAAGCATGGGTCAAATAATAGAGCCCAACCATCACAAGTCTCTGAATCCAGACTAGTAAAACCAGAATAAAAAAGTAATTGGAAACATTCTATCAAACATGTGTTACTACTTTAAGGTAACTAATTTTAAATAATTTTCAAAATTCAATCCATCAATCACTCCAGCTATACTGTCAGTTAACATGGCTAGTCACATGGCTAGTGGCCACTGAATTGAACAGAACAAATATAAATTTCTATCCTCACAGACTTCTACGTGTATTGGAACTAGGGAAGGGAAAGGGAATACCAAAATTGAGAGACAAAGGATAAAAAGACAAACCAATGCAACAGCAATACTTACAAAATTATATGGTGTAAACCATCTGTACAACTCACGGCAGAGGGGAGGGAAATGGGGAAGGGGAAGGCAGGGGGAAAATGAGGAAGGTGGTAACAAGTTGGATAAGGAATATACTCGCTGCCTTACTTATGAAACTATAGCCCCTCTGTACAACACTTTAACAATTAAGAAATGAGGGGAAAAAGGACAGTGATTACCTAGATTTTTCACAATAGCAACACACTTTCAAATAGTATTAAAGATATAAAGTTAATATTATTTATAATGATTGCCATAATCCTTACTCAATTGACCAAACACTGCATAAAAAAGGCACTAAAGTGTTTTAGTGAGAGCAAAGGTTGCTTGAAAATCCACAAGAAATAATAATATGTTTACAAAACATATGAGAAGAAATGTGTACATCATTCGAGTTTCTGAAAAATAGTTGTTTTAGGGAAAATACTTCTAATGATCTGAATTAAAAGAGGCATCATGAAAGCATTGGGTCAAATGTATTAACTGACAAGAAAGAACCATATAATTATGTCTCCTTTACACCTCAGAATGATAATTCTTATAAACCAGTAGTTTAAAATAATCGTAGAAAATAACTGCTGGTTACCAGTGGCTCATGCCTGTAATCTTAGCTAATCAAAACACTGAGATCTAAGAGTGGAGGTTCAAAGCCAGCCTGGAGCAGAAAAAGACTCAGACTCTTATCTCCAATTAACTACCAAAAAAAGCTGGAAATGGAGTTAGAGCTCAAGTAACAGAGCTCTAACCATGAGCACAAAAGCTTATGATCAGGACCCTGGCACAGAGTTGAAGACCCAGGACTGGTGAAAGGAAGGAAGGAAAGAAGGAAGGAAGGGAGGAAGGGAGGAAAGGAGAGGGAGAGAGGAAGAGAAGAAGGAAGGAAGGAAGGAAGGAAGGAAGGAAGGAAGGAAGGAAGGAAGGAAGGAAGGAAGGAAAGAAGGGAGAAAGGAAGGAAGAGAAGGAGGCAGGCAAAAGAAAATAATTAGTAAGTGAATAAGGACTCTGGGTCAGACATTCTAATTAGTTATTCTTGACATTTAAAAATTGCTAAGTCAGCTGCTGTTGGCTCATGCCTGCAAACTTAGCTACTCAGGAGGCTGAAATCTGAGGATGACAGTTTGAAGTCAGCCAGGGCAGAAAAGTTTGTGAGACTCTTGTCTCCAATAAACTACTCAGAAAAATCCAGAAGTGGTACTGAGGGTCAAGTGATAGAGCATTAGCATTGAGAACAAAATGGTTCAAGAACAGCATCCAGTCCTTGAATTCAAGCCCCAGAACTGGAAAAAACAAAGTTTCTGTCTCATTTCCAGGTCTGACTCTGCTTGGTTCCACTCTAGCCAATGATCTAAAAACTATATTACTGTCTATTCCTTATTTCTCTGAGTGTGAGAAAACTATTTCCTTTAGCTTCTATGTACACAATATCACATGCATAGTATTTGTCCCAATTTATTTGATGTGTACCACCTACATAATTAGGATGAATATTGAAAATTCATTCTCATATGATTTTAGTAGAGATGAAATAGGCTTTCTCAAATCAACAATTACTATTCCCATCTGAGCATACCTTTTTCTCATACTGAGTTCTGTTTTCTTAAAGTGAGTGATAAAGTAAAACCAATTATTAGCACTTAGTTGTTCTCAAGGGAATTAGTTGAAATGGGAAATTAATTTGGGAGAAATTAAATTGAATAGAAATTTCCCTCTCTGCTTGGTCCTAGGGATTAAACTTAATAACTTAATGAGGTCCAGGACTGAGAATTTTGTGATATGACCTTAAACATTTCAGTTACAAAAACACAATGTGAAAAACACAACTTTCCTAAGTTGAAAGAAATTTCACCCTTAAATGCAATATTCTAGTTTCTTTTATATTGTATATGAATGCAAGTCTTAACCCACTAGTAGATGACTGAAAATATGTGCACATATCCATCTATGTCTATCTATAGATAGATATAAAACATCTTTCAATGTGTAAAGAATATAATCAAAATTTTAGTACTATGCATTACAAAAGTCTACAAACAATTGTAGGTTACACTTCAGTATTTTATCTTCATGGAAAAAATGCCATAACAGCTGGGGATATGGCCTAGTGGTAAGAGTGCTTGCCTCGTATACATGAGGCCCTGGGTTCAATTCCCCAGCACCACATATACAGAAAATGGCCAGAAGTAGCACTGTGGCTCAAGTGGTAGAGTGCTAGCCTTGAGCAAAAAGAAGCCAGGAACAGTGCTCAGGCCCTGAGTCCAAGCCCAGGACTAGCCAAAATATATACACATATATATATATATATATATATATATATATATATATATATATATATATATATAAATGCCCATGACTTATCGCGATAGGACTCCAGTTCAGTGGATGCTTGGGGAATGGTTTATAACCACTCAGAATTGTTGGGATTTCCTGACTCAAAATGGAAGGGCTGTATGGGGATGTTTAGCAGAAGGAATTCTCGATCAGACTGCTCTTATTAGAATCCCAGCTCCTTATACCTTTGTGCTGTGAGTTTGAATTTCTTCATCTGCCAAAGCATAAAAACTGCACTCACTTTGTAAAACTACTATTAGGCATAGACTATAGAATCCATGCATTTTTTAAAACAACTTCTTACAGTTACTAGTAGACATTGCACATGTAATACCTAATATTGGGAGGGGGTTGTGCTATAAATTCCTATATTCTTTATTTTTGCTATTATCTCCATTGGAAATGTTCTTCCCAGTATCCACCTCATTCTCCTTCATACCTCATGTTAATCTCTAAATAATTCTTTCAACTCATTATAAGCAAGGCTTCAGTAAGACCTCCACCTAGATTAGGTATGCTTTCTCAAGCTCCCATAATTCCCCAATAAAAATTTAATTCAGTACTTTTTGCACTGCAGTATTGTGTGTGTGTGTGTGTGTGTGTGTGAGAGAGAGAGAGAGAGAGATGCTTTCCTTCAAAGAAGAATATATGCCTCATTAATCTTTAAGACTTACTAAATATGTGGTTCTGAATACTTATCAAATATTTGCTGAATAAAGGAAAGAATAGAATCTTGATATTTTCTATTAGCTACTGAAACAGAATATTTTAATAGTCTGGCAGCCAAATCTGAACCAAACTGATGTTTTATTGAGTTTGCTTTTTTGGAGTCAGTATGAAATCTTATTGCTACATATTGAAAATCATTATCTCCAAGTCAAGATAATTCCCCTTTACAAGTAGAATACCGCATGCTTTCATCAAAAACATATAAAAATCAGAGAACATGTATTCAAAACTCAGAATATTGAAACAAACCAAGTTAGATACATGTCCTGATGCCCCCAAATTTATACTGTAAGAGTATACAATATAAATAGACATAACCATATTAAATATGTATGTTTATATCATGTATATATGTGTATATCAGAAATATAAAGAAGATAAATATAAAACATTTCTAAGGTATTTATCTATCAAGTGTAATTTTCTTGTAAAGCATTACCACATTAATGATTTATAATTATTTTGCTTTTGTAAACAGGTTTTAATAAAGTCCTAATTTATGTTCAACAAACTATGAATCCATTATGAGATGCCTACTATAACTTCCATGAAAGCTCTAAATTTTCAGTTAGATGAAAATACCTTTATGCATATGTATTTTGTAATCATAGCATTTTCTTTTACATATTGCTAACTGTAATCAAGTGTAATGATATACAACATGAGAAATAATATAATAAATTTAATTCCAGGAGGTAAAAAGATTATGAGTTAAATATTCCTGTTCATTTAGCAGGGGTAAGCTGATATCCCTTCAAACTTAGTAGATATCTGTTAATGCTGACATGATCAATAAACAGAGTATTCAAATAACTTCTTGTGTTTAATATAAACTCTATTTCTAACACAGTAACACATTCAGTCCTCTCTCCCATGATGATGACTATATGGTTAATCCATCCATGCATTATTTCATTAGTGCTTAGAAGATATGAAAAAAATTTAAGAACTGTTTATATGTGCTAGAAGATAAAGTAAAAATGGCTGCATAATCTACCTGTCTTTCCATGAAAATTTTGTAGAAGGCCTGTATTAGGAATTTCCTTTCTTCTGTATGATGCAAGCTAGGGATTTTCAACTATGTAAATCACAAACCTAGTGAGGAAAATATACATATCACTTGTATAGCGTCAATCCATCCATCACAAGAGAACATATTCTTATATACTCAAGGAAAACACTTCAAGAGCAGAAAATTTAGTTCTGTTATTCCTAGTTTTGCTTTGATCAAAGACTTTAGGCTAACAGCTTATGGTAATACTACTAATTATATGAAATTTATAAATAATATCCAAGCCTAT
This sequence comes from Perognathus longimembris pacificus, assembly GCF_023159225.1. Classification (NCBI taxonomy): domain Eukaryota; kingdom Metazoa; phylum Chordata; class Mammalia; order Rodentia; family Heteromyidae; genus Perognathus; species Perognathus longimembris. The sequence goes on along the minus strand of NC_063162.1, from coordinate 129,150,108 downwards.
GCATCCCTGCTAATAATGCAGCTTCTATGTTTTGTTGAATGAACAGATGCCAATCATCTCTGAGTCACATTTGTTTCTCTGTGAAATAAACATAATGCCTATGCTGTAGATTTACATGAATAAAATACTACATATAAAAATTCAGCTGACTATGATAATTTTTTAAAACCATGGTTTATTAACAGAGAGCATAAAAGACGGTGATGATAATTATGATAATAATAACTATGATGCTGATGCTGATGATGAAAGAAGATAACTTTGGCCATTTCATTTTTTAATGAAATTTATCAAATAAGTAGAATGTCTATTTGGTCATGTCCTTCTATCCATCCTCTTCTTAAGGCCCATTATTGATAAGTATCTTAGAAAGTGAAGAGCAATATCATCAGACACCTGAACAAAGCTCAGATTCTGGTCCATTAAAACTGGAATATCCTATGGTGCTGGATGCCTGGGTGAACTAGGTAGATACTTTGAGCACCACAGTCTGGATAAACCATTATACTGATGAGGAGATTCTTTCATCATATCTATAGAGGAAACATTGACTATTGTGTGCTTTGTTTCAGTTTTAAAATAAAAATAGACTAATGGACACATTTGAGGCATGTAAATAAATAGCCCTAAAACAACATGTTTACTAGTTCACAGATTGAATGCAATAAGATTTTTGAAAACTACAGTAGAATTAATTCCTGAATAGGATACAGTAACAGTCAAAGAGAAGAATGAACACATATTATCATATTTCAAGAAAAAATAGAAAACCAGTTACTTGATCAGGAGATTGATGAAAGTCAGGACACTTGGGGTCTTTTCAGAGACATACCGAGGTCATGGTAGGTTACAATCCCAGTGTACTCTCTTCTGGTAAAACCAACCTCAAAGGATTAAAATCAAGTCAGTGAGGGACTCAAAAATCATTTCACACAGCAAAGTTTGAATGATTTCCTGGAGGTTAGGCCCAACAACGACAAGTTTGAGAAGCAAAATAGATAATCTTAATTACCACACTGGAAAGGGTGTGAAAACAAAAACATACTCAGTTTATCCTCATAAAAACTAATTTGGATAAGTGGATCAGAGAAGAATGTTACATTTCAGGTTACATTGCATCTCAATTGATGCTTGACTTGACCTTTTCAACTCAAGCAGAAAATTGGTCATTTCAGAGTATTGAAGTATTTGTTACAAATTTTATTTCATGCAAACACAAATATATTTTAATCAGCATCCAGGCTCTGAAGTGTCAACCACTGAGAAGAGCTGGGTTTTAAGGTCATAGATCACTAGTGTAAATCCTATGTGTGCACACAATTTAATTCTCTGTGCTTATATCTTCCTTCAGAGTGCCAAGTACATTATCTGAGTCATAAGGAGGAGTCAATGCATCAAATTAACTAAAATCTGAACTTTGTGTGTACTTGTTATGATGTTTATACAACTATGTATTTCTTTTTCTGTGCTTCTGGGTATTTTATTTGTTCCTGCTAATCAGTGGTGTTCAGGTTTGTTCAGTTTTGTGCATCAGCTAATATATAGACACTAATGGATAATTATCTTACAAGAATGGTGAGAAATGGTTAAATGGCTATAATTAAGAGTTCTATAGTGAGATAAATAGCATCATGTCATACAGTATGGGATTCTTTGGGAGGCTCAAGTTCTAAGACTATTAAATGAACATCAAAAGTCCTTTTGTAAAATCTGAATCCTGCTGTAAAAAGCATATTTCCCTATTTTTATAAATGAATCAAATGTTTGTACATTAGCAGAATGTATATGTATATACATAATTATACACAGAGAATGTGTACATCTTATTGTTTTCATTTATTTCATAAATAATAATTGACCTCTTCAAATAGAAAACCACTCCCAGATGTGAAAATAAAACCCAGTAAACAAATATAATTTATAAATAAGTGTTAATTTGGGGTTACTGTAATTTCTTTTGAATCCATTCATAAAAGAACACATTAAAATTTTGGGACAACTAACTCCAAAGTTGGTTCAATTGATATCCCAAAACAAATGAACAAAAAATAAATCTACACATAATGTCCAGAATATGCCCAGTCTTTTTTTGACATTGAGATTGTTGCTTACAGCAGATGAGGAAATTTTTGTCTATCTGACTCTCACCTATGATTAACAGAAATTGTTGATCATGGCATCCATCAATGATGATGACAATGTCTTTCAATGGTCACAGATAATGAATATGAAAGAATTTAGAAAATAGTTTTAAGAAGAATCAATTAAACTGTAACCCCTCTGTACATCACTTTGACAATAAATAAATAAATAAAATTTAAAAAATAAACAAGAAAGTAAGAGAACAGAAACAAAAGAAGGATCAATTAGCATTTTGAAGAAATGTTAAAATTTTAGTTTATCTCGTGTGAAAATTGTGATGTAGGTTGACCTCAACACTGCTTCTGTGGAAAGTTTATTTCTGATTGCAGAGTTTGAGTATCAGAAGACATGTGCTGCATGAAAGCTAGATAGAAAATACTAGGAGAAAAAGGCATTCCTAAAATTACATAGACCTTTTGCTCCTCAGCCAAAGAAAAAGAAAATCTTTATTCAGCATCTATGACCCAAAAAGTAATGTTTTAGGTATTGTTCTAAAACCTGTGGGTCTGAAGTCTAGGGTGCTTTGTAGAGAAAATATTTTGTTGGCTGGCACCTGAGATATAACATGGTTCCAGGTAGAGTATTATAGAGCCTTGGATTTCTTTTCTTATTTAGTTCCTAAGGATTCTACATATAAATGGGAACACAATGTCAGCTAAGAAATAACTGACTAAAAATACACTGTATGTGTAGCTCAACAATTAGACAGATTCCTACAAATTAAGTACAAGAAAAGTGAACAAGACTCCTGGAGCTGACTAAAACAGATATTGAGTAAAAGGTGGAAGCTGTACCGTTTTCAATATTTTCAGTTTGGACAGTGGGGCAGAACCTTTGTATGTGGCTGATACTTGTATCTGGCCTTTGGTACAGGGAAAAGGCAGCTGCCCTTCTAAAAGGACTTCTTTTTTCTGTGGCTCAAATCTCCGACTGGAGCAAGAAGTTCTACTGGGACACCTGATTAGGGACACGAGATCAAGCACATAAATTTTGTTGTTGCTAAATCTGCTCTTGCATTATGCTCCCCCACCCAGAAAAAAAAAAACACTTCATATATTAAAACTCAGACTTGCTTTTCAGAACATGTTCTATTGATCTATTTTCTTTTAATGAAAAGAGTGTGCTTGATTTTTTTCCTTCCTTTCCAGTTATCCTTGGTGTTTGAATTCAAACCATTTTTCAATGACTAGTCCTTGTCTGGGTTCATCTGTTCTACTTTATTGCAGAACCACTTGCAGCAAATCAAGGGAGTCAATCAATGCACAAAATGAAAAAGAACACAGCTTTTGCCCATGGGTAGGGTCTGCAATAGAGCACAGACAAAATAGATATATCTTCTTTCCCTTGCCTAATTAAAAGGTGACTCTTGGGCTGGGAATATGGCCTAGTGGCAAGAGTGCTTGCCTCGTATACATGAAGCACAGGGTTCGATTCCCCAACACCACATATATAGAAAACGGCCAGAAGTGGCGCTGTGGCTCAAGTGGCAGAGTGCTAGCCTTGAGCAAAAAGAAGCCAGAGACAGTGCTCAGGCCCTGAGTCCAAGGCCCAGGACTGGGAAAAAAAAAAAAAAAAGGTGACTCTTGCTCTTAATCTCAGCTACTCAGAAGGTGGAGTTTGGAAGGATCCTTATTTGAGGTCAGCCCAGACCCTCCCAATAACAGTAAATAAAAAAGGAAAAAGAAAACTAAGCCAAACAAAAAATAGTGAGACCTGTGTATAAATAAACAAGACAGACACAGTAGTAGGAGAGGACCATAATGTGATGCTGGCCCAGACAAAATGGAGACTATACTAAATTGAAGAGTGGAGGAATATGACTCAGCTGGTAAATTCAAGGCCTTGAATTCAGAACCTGTTCCTAGTACCAGCAAAAAATGTTAGATTATATTCTTTCACTTCTCTCTCTCTCTCCTCTCATTCTTTGTTTCCTTGTCTTTCTGTCCCCCTCCCTTTTTATTTCCCTCCCTACCTCTCTCCTTCAGTTTCCCCCTCTCTCCCTCTGCCCCACTTCTCTCCTTTCCCCCTTCTCTCCACTCACATATATTCTATTCAGGAAGAGAGGTAATAGATAATAACTTATACATACAAATCTGTCTTATCTGATTAAAAGTGCTTCCTATCAACATTTCAAGCTATCTCATCAGATCTCATTACTTATTACTATTGTAGATGTTGCTTATTACTACATAACATCTAGGTTTGCATGAGGTTATGTTTCCTAAACTTCTGTGGTTACATCAAATTTGACTATACGTTTGCCTACTTTTTTTTGAACAAGGATGTCCAAAAATATTGTAGCCACAGCTACAGAATACTAAAGAATGGCTTAGATGGCATTGTTTGAGTTGAGAGGATGATTTTTATTTTTGGTCATACTGATATTTAAACAATGCATTTTACGTTCAGTTCTCTTTGCATGGGGACAACTACTGCATCCTCCCTATGCCTATAAGGAAGAACTCAAAATCACTTAGGATAGACATGAGAAGCCAATAATACAGCTCAATCTAAAACCAGTCATTCAGTAGGTTTTTTCAAAATCCTTCTGTATATCCAATTATAACTGAAGAATCCATCAGTAATTTTTTTCTTACCTTTAGTTCCTGCAGAGTTGAAACCACTTACATATGACTAAAAGTGATTTTTGGAAAGACAATACTTTGAAACAAACTTTTTGTCATAAAAGGATAAAAAATAAACAAAAGTATGCAAATATTGTGATGTTTAGGCTGCCTTCATATTTTCTGCATTTTAATTTCTTGCAAGCACCTCTATTCCTTGGATGTTACAATCTAACTCCATGTTCCTCAGTTTTATTAGGCTCAATTGATCCATTATCTTTATCTTTTCCTAAGGAAATCTCAGTCTTCCTTCTATCACAGTGTTAGGAAAGCAATAACTTTAAAAGCCCATAGTCCCAACTCCCTAGAACAAAGCAGCTATATTTTCTTATTTAATTGTTCTTCTGAACACTAGAACTTGTGGTTTTTCTCCAGGCAGTATAATTTCTATTATTCTATGTATTTAATAGGTTTTCCCATGAATAATTAGAGTATTTTTTAGAAGCAGTAACTTTACATAACATCTACTGAAGACCTTTTATAGAAAATAGGAACAAACTTTTCTTTTCTTCAGGTATATCTTTTTAATTTATTACAAAGTTATCAGTAGCTTGTTTGGGAATTTCACAGACAAAATGTGAAGAGTGGTATATATAAACATATCCACAGGCAAAAAATACTCATTCACTTGTCTGTGTGCTTTGTACTTCTGTGTATGCTTGCTTTTCCTAAATGTACATCAATATTCACATGTTTCTGTAATATTTATAGTAACATTTATATCTCTAGAAATTGGGCACTGAAAAGTGTGAGAAATAATGAAGAAACAGAAGTTTAAAAAACTGAGAAGCCTGTCAAGTGATTTGTTAATTTACTCTATTTGACTTAAAACATTTTAAGAACAACTTGTGAGGATTTGCTACCTGACTAGTAAACAATGCCTGCCTTTATTATTTTTATAAGATAATCCTGCACTTCAATAAGGTGACTATGAATGTATTTGGACAATTTTCAAGAAAATGGTACTTTTTTGTAAAATCAATAGACATTAGTTATCACTACCCTGGGACCATGCCAACCCTGATTTAAATTTTCTGTTTTTGTAAAGAGTTGATAGCCACTTTCTAAATTGCATTCTTATTTAATTAGAGTGCAACAGTGTGTAATCTTCTGACATATTGCATCAAATTCATGTAATTTTGACACAAAAGCAGGTATGTTACATTTAAAAAAGAAAGACAACAGATTAACATGCATAAAATCTGAATTCACAATGCTTTTGGAAACAAATGCCTTTATTGAAAAATAAAATTGTGAGGCTATCTATGAAGGATTAGAAATAACATTCCTTTTGGTTTCTATATCTAAGAATTTTCTGAAATAGAAGCAATCCTCTTTGAAATTTGGTCTTTTATCCTTCTACAGAGTAATGTTTCCCTTTTGGAATTCTGTATATAACTTCTAGGCAGGATGCAGTATTACATGAAGAGAAGCTGTTTTCATGGAAACAGTAAGCCAAAGTGAGATGCCATACTCAATTCCCTTACTTTCAAGTATATAAGTGTATTTGTGTGTGAGACTATCCAGAGAGTATCCTTTCATATATAGGCGTAATAAAAGGTAATGCTGCTATATACGTGAGATTACTTCAATTATTATCTTCTAAATGCAAGTCTGTTCAATTATCCATTCATGATTGTGTTTAAATTTCCAACATGGTGTTTCTTAATCAAAATCTCTTTTAAAACTGCACAAGTTTTCCTTATACATTTGCTATAAACATATTCCCAACTGATTTGTACTGAAAGACACAAATATATGGCAGTATTCACAGATTGCAAGACAGGTACGCCATTTTCTCCTTCAAATTCATAACACCTGGAAAGGATATGCGCCTACTGCAAAGTGAGGTAAAAAAAAGGGGAAATGAAAAGACTTTAAATAGATTCAGAAATGAATGTGATATTCTCAAGCACTAATATTAGAATTGACAGCAGCTAATCTTGAAACCTATATTCAAAATTTTAACACGATCCTGTCATTTCCCTTGCAATTCCATATCTATTGAACACTACCCATTTTCTGTTCAGTTAAAATCTTCGCTTTTTCATTTCAACTAGCTTTAATGAGATAGAAACAAGTTAATTATATACTATTATAAACATTTCATTTTTAGGCAATCTTATAGATATCAGTTTTTTTCCTTTTTCTCTTTTTTAAAATATAATTTTATTGTCAAGGTGATGTACAGAGGGGATACAGTTACATATATAAGGTGGTGAGTATATTTCTTGTTAAACTTGTTACCCTTTCCTCATTTTTCTCCCACTCTCCTTCCCCCCAACACTCCCCCCCCCGTAAAGGTTAAAAATGGCAAATCTGTAAGAGTGAAAATTTGTCAAAAAAAAAAAAGAAGTTTGTTTTAAATTTGTCAGTTAAATTTTTGAAAGATATTTCGGGGTTTGTGTTCATTTTAAAACTACAGTGGTATCCTATCATGCTAATGTCACTCTATTGTCTCCCTTTTCCATCTCTTTTTTTAAATCTAAATTTGTGTAAACTCTTCAATTATTGTCACTTTTTTTCTTTGTGCCTATATTGGAACTTGAATTTAGGGTATCATAACTCTTTCTTAGTTTTTTAGCTCAAATCAGATACTTTACCTCTTGTATCACATTCCACTTCAGACTTTTTACTGATTAATCTGAATCTCAGATCTGCTTGCATGGGCTGACTGAACTATGATCTTCAGGTTTCAGCCTCCTAAGCAGCTAGGATTAGAGGCATAAGCCTCTAATGCTGGGTATTTTTATTGCTAACACTGAGTGCAAGGCCTCATGGCTAAGAAGCATTCCTTGGTATTCAGGATCATCTCAATCTAAGATTGCCAACAATTTACATTTCAGTAATGAACTGGGTAGCACCTTCACGAAAGTTTGCACTCAAGCCTGCGAATCATATCTACTATAAAAGCAACTGGTAAACACAGATGCCTTCTTTGTGGTCTATAAATCATCTCTTCCCAAACACCCTGAGGATCCCATTGGGTCCTCAGCCCTTTTTACACACTTGTTTCAAGTATTGAGATCTCTTACCTTAAGATCATTGTAAATGTTAACTATCCTAATTTTTAAACCCAAAATGTTCCCCGATCTATAATTTTTGAGTGCCAACATGATAGCACAAGTAAAAAATTCTGCCTATTGCCTTAATTAACAGGTCACAGTAAGATAACAAATGCAGTAAATTCTATTATATGAAACATAAATGAAATTTCATATCTACATTTGGTTTTCTTGACTTAGATATCTCATTACACATGTGTATAACTCCAAAAATCTGAAAAAACTAGTTAAAATTCCTCTGATGCCAACCATTTCAGATATGGAATATATGTAGTACATACTTCTTTTCCATTCTGCTGTAATGCTTTTTCACTTATTTTTAAAGCGAAGTACAGAGGGCTTACAGCTTCATATGTAAGGCAGTGAGTACATTTCTTGTTCAACTTGTTACCTTATCCCTCATTTTTCCCCTGCCTTCCCCCTCCCCGTTTCCTTATCCCCATGAGTTGTACAATTGGTTTACACCAAATGGTTTTGCAAGTATTGCTTTTGGAATGATTGTCTTTTCATCCTTTGTCTCTCAATTTTGGTATTCCCTTTTTCTTCCCTAGTTCTAATACACATATATACAGTATCCAGGGTACTAAGATTAGATATAGTGAGAGTGGGGGTAAAACCACAGGAAGGGAATTCAAAAGAAAAAAAAAGGAAAAAAATAACTCAGTATGGTTCCACATGGCATGTTGAAAATAATTATAACAATGATATAACAATTGTTTCTATAACATGCTTTTTGTCAGATAGTCTCAGACTTGTTTCATCTCCTGCATTAGCTATCAGCTCATATGTCATCCTCTTGGGAACACGGACTTCTGTCGCAGATTTATTTCTTTCACAGCACTTACCACAGAATGCTATTCTATTATACATTCATTTAATTTTCTGTAGATTTCACAGTTGTAGTTATGCATGCTTCTTTATGTTAAGAGGTTGACTTTATGTTCACTGCTGTAGTTAATGACAGATAATAAGTAATCAACAGTGGTCTGTCAAGTTGAACTGAAATTGTACAACACATTTTTTATTTCTGAGAGAACATACTACTGATATTACTTTGGATTTCCAAAAGCACTATTACTGGAACTCTTAAAAGTGAAGAAAATGTGGGAGATGGGTGAATTCAGTCCACATATCAGAAAAAAAGCAAGACCTTCTGCTTTCAGAACAAAACCTTCTCATTCTACTTGACATTATTTTAACTACCATCCTACTCTCTTAATGTTATTTTTCTCACTATTAACTTGTGATAATTCATTCAGCACTCCCCCAACAATTTCTGTTATTCAGATTTATTTTATGTAAGACTTGTCAAAATTCCCAAGGCAAACTAGATTGCAGTATGCTAGAGTATGCATCTACATTCACATTTATACTTTATAATTTACCATTTAATTCTTTACAATGTGGACTTTTTCCCAACAATAATAACATTTATATGACTCTGATAATTGTTTCCACTACTTTTATGCATACGTTGGATAAAGCAAAACTTGCTATGTGTGCTACAGATAAGGGACAGACCATTTTTGTAGCAATAAAGTGTCATCAAGGTAATTCTTAATCCAAGGTCTCCTGGAGCTTCTCATATTTAAATGAATTGAGCTTAAAGGCAGTCTATTGCTTTGCTAGTTGACCTATTATATGAAGTCTCTTCTGCTTCCCAGAGGTATTTACAATATAGCCTGTCTTCATGATAAAATAAACAGTTTAAGAAAATATCTATGGCAAGTACTCATTCTGGACTTTGCGAAAGAACTAATTATGTTTGAAAATTTGGAATATTCATGAAGTCCTTCCTAGTCCAAATAGAAAAAAATAAGGTAGGATAACTGTACCTTAGAAGGAAAATCTTCAAAGAAAAAGCTTAAATACTTTGGGTATTGAGCAAAGATAGTGTTTGGTGAAAATGAATAGATTATTGCTAATCTTGAGTGCTCAGGTCCATGGCTGAGCTCTCTCCTTGATATATAGGATCATTTTACTAGGTGAGCACTAGCACATAAACACAAAGTCATTTTGCACATTGAAGCTATTGCTAGGTATCAGGTCACAAAAGAGATATACATATACTTAATCTCAAAAGCAGGTCAATCCAGTTAGGAAGTTATGAAGTAAAACTATCACCTATATATAAAATGGCTTTTACTAGTGTCAAAGAGATAATTCCAATAGACATGATGTAGTCTTGAGAGATTGAGTAGGCTTCATGGAGAAGGTCAATGTAAAGGGTAGTTCTCAGAGTAAAGAACTAAAGGGCAAAATATTTAAATGGAGTCTATTACAGCAAAGAGATGTGCAATGTGAACAGAAACAAAGTGGTGGTCTTTCACCAATGGGTTTCTTAGCAACACCAGACTATATATCCTACATTCCCAAATCTAGCTGCTAAAGCTAATGTACATATATACATATATGCATTGTTCTCCCATTAACATATACAGAGAGATATAGATAGGCATACTCAGAGAACAATGGAAGACATATGGAGGGTGGTGGGTAGGAAACAATGAATGTGTAATTATAGCTCTGAAAGGGAAAAATAATTCTTCTTTTCCAGTGAATTTTTTTCACCATTTGTCTTCTTCCAATGAAAGAGTAGTCAAGTTGTACACTTTCTGCTACTCATAGGCAAGTTCTGATTTACTTTCATTTCTATCAGGCTACATGTCACTAAATACTTTCCCATCAAATGGCCTAAAATTTCACACCAGGTTCTATGAAGGTGATTGAATAGCTTTAGAGTGAAGCCCAATTTTACCACGTGAAATAAATATAGACCTAGCGGGGATATTAAGGAAGGTGAAATGTAAGTCACAGAGTATAGACTTAGGAGAAAAATGCACAGTATTAAATAAAACAAATACTCAATGTATTCCATCTCCTATCTCTCTAAAATCCAAAGCAACCTTAGATCATTGCACACATTAAAAGAGAATGAAGACCTTCAGAAAAAATAAGCATACAAGTGAAATTTAAAAAAAAATAACCATTTTCAGTCACCTAACTATGGGTCAGATACGAAATTTTGCCTACATAAAATGATAAAAAAAATTTAAATAATAGCTCAGGTTTTGCATAGTCAGGGAGTTAGAAATTTGCACTTCAGTAACCATGTTTAAAGAGGAACATCATGGGGAGGGGAGTTCAGAGCTAAATGATTTGACTGCCAAAATAAAATAAGTTCAAGCCAATTGGTAGTATAATAGGAAAGAAGAGAAGAGAAAATTGGCATAGTAGAATTGGCTGTCTGATAATAAAGAAACTTTCCCTCTTTCTAGGGTACATTCTACTCTGTCCAGAGAAACATATTTTTCCTTTCTGACATCCTCCTGTCTGGCAATTAAATGAATGCTAAGTTTTAGGATTTATATGTTAGGAAGCTATACATATTGTTTTAGAATGCCTAATCAAATATTGTTTCTAATTCAAATATATATCTAGATATATCTATATATCTATATCACATTTATCTACATTTCTTTTGAAGTATTTTCAGTTTCTATTAAACAACATTGTCAGGGCACTGGTGTCATCCCAGCTACAAGGGTGGCAAGATCCCATCCAACAGAATAAGATGCTGAACAACATAGTGCATGCCTATCATTTCAGCTTTAGGAAGAAGCCTAAAATTGGAAAATTGTAGTACCAGCCAGATCTCTCTCAAAAAGAGAGATCTTAATTAAAATTTAACCTGAGCAATAAGGGCTAGAAGTATAACTCAAGCACTAAAGCACTTTCCTATGAAGCACAAAGTTATGAGCTCAAACCACTGCACTATGAGAATACATTCTTCACCAACAATTGAATGGAAATACATTACAGGATGACTCTTCACCAAAAAGATAAATTGTAGTATAACTCAACTTTTAAAGATTGTTAGATTAACACATCAACAATATCCCCATTCAATTTAAATAATAGCAAGGCCTATTAAAAGTCTATACATAATGGTTTTGTCAGGTGTACTCCTAACAGTCCACAAATAGTGACAAATGACAGGAAGATAGAATTTTAAAAAAAATCATTATTCTTTTTGTTTGCTTGTTGTGCTAGTCCTGGGGCTTGAACTCAGGGCCTGAGTGCTGTCTCTGAGCCTTTTTGTGCTCAAGGCTTGTGTTCTATCACTACAGCCACAGCGCCACTTTCGGCTTTTTCTGAGTAACTTATTGGAGATAAAGAGTCTCATGGACATTCCTGCCCAAGCTGGCTTCAAACAAGGAATAAACTCTGGCTGGATGTGTGGTTCACGATGTAGAGTACAAGCAGACCAAGTCTAAGGCCCGGAGTTGAAACACCCTGGGACCAAAAAAATAAATGAATTAATGAATGAATAAATAACATAATAGGAAAACTAATATACATATACACATATATATCACTCTAAACACTATATTTCTATATTCTACAGTGTTAATTTTGCTGAAAGATTAAACTTATATTTGATGTTTCAGATAGCGAACAATTGTTACTTAGATACATCATAGATGTAAGATACAGTAATGTGTTCTTCACATTAAAATGCCAAATGGATTGTGCCTAAAATGACCGAAGAATTATCAGGTGATTCTGTTAAATCTGAATTACAAAATTGGGCTCTCCATGTAAATAATGTTTATATAAGCTGAAAGTCTGATAACAATTGTTTGAAATCGCCTCTTTACATCGAATGCCATCAACTAATAAACTGTAGCATTGCTAATAATAAGAGCCACATCAAAACTGAAATAGTGGAAAATTCTCGATCATCCCTCATGCACAATTTGACATTAGCTAAAACTGTTGAATATGTTCACAAAGTTTATAACTCACACCACATCCCCTAAAGCTGCAGCAACTTCTGAAATCTGGAACTTTCAGAATTTCATCATCACTTATTGTAATAATACCTAAACTCAATCTTAAAGACTTAAAATAATATTAAAAGTTTCACTGATGAGATGATGAAAATCACAGCTACTCACACTTCTGTATTGTCCTTTAATCTTGATTTCAATTGACACAACAGCAATGCCAAAAAAAATAAGCAAAATCTAATAAAGACTTTGCACCTCACTGCTAATGCTGTCTAAATCATCTTCATGATCATCACAAAGTTACCAATAGTATCAAGGGAAATATCAACACTAAGTTGTGCATTTGACCAATTCACTTTTCAAAAGTCCATCAATAGTTCTTCAAAACTACATAAGACTATATCAGCATCAGAAACACTGTATTTTATTCTACCAAAATTTCTTAATTATCTAAAAATTCCTCAGATAACAATATTCCAGTATCTGGCCATCTGACAACATAAGAATCCCATTCAATACAATTTGCTTAATAAAATTAAACTGACTTTAACCACAATGTCATTTTACAAAAATCAATTAAGTTATCCAGAAACACAAGAGATAAACTGCAACCTTGGGCATAAAACTTTTCTTATAATTATTATGAAATTCTTAGTGAGCTGATTGCCTTTGCCAGAAAAGTAGCATGGAGCTGAAGAAAGGGCATCCAAGCCTCTGTTTGGCTTTTCTAAGAGCTTTCAAAAGGCTCACACCATTTTTATTTTATTAGATTTTCTAATATGTAAAATGCTTTGAGTTTTCTTAAGTTTCATTAACGTTCTTAAACAACTGCCACCTTTCTTCATGCTCTCAGTAAGAGTTCATTCTGAATACTAAATGGATTCAAAAATATACTCCTTTGCTTCACAAGACTTTATACAACCAAATGAAAGGATACAGGAAAGAAGTCTCTCAGGAAATCAAGATCAAAGTTCTAAAACACAACCAAGCTTTGGTGAACATTGGTATCAGCTACTCTTCCATCTTCCAGTGTGCTAGATTTGGACCCATTGCCTGATGAGATTTGTAGCTTATAATCAAATTGCAGATGGCAGCTATGTGCTTCTTTTTCTTTGTAACTGTGAATCTAGACTTCCAAATATCATTCCACAATATTTTGCAGAGCCAATCAATTTCAGCACTAATATTCTAACACATAACCTACAAGCCATAATTAAAATGCATATATGTGATTATGTGCTGAGATATAAAAGTTTTAGATACCAATATCTATTTATATGCATATATATAACACTATATTTATTTGTGCAATGTTGTAAAGTAAGAATAAAGGTTCTTAGAAGAAAAAAAATTCATGCCATAAGTATCTATTAATATGAAAATACTGCACTATCCATAGGAAACTCAGTTGGAATTTATCCAAGCACTTTGTACACATTTCACTATGAGGTGAACAAAGGTGTATACTTATTAGAAAATAAATTTTGCTTTACTTTGACATTGTAGTTTTATGTGCTTCTATTCCCTATATTCAGGAATTCTAAAAATTGCTTTGTGTACTTGTCAGTTTCAGTCATCATTAATCAATATTTGCCAGCAATCCCCTAGGACCTCAATCTCTGGGCCACACCCATTTCAGAGGTCAAATTATCTTCCAAATCATTTAGACACTACTTCCCTAAATCCATTAAAGGAAAAACTTAATTTCTCCAAAAATTCACGGGACCTCAGTGAAGATCACAGGCCACCCATCCGTACCCAACCTCCACCCCACCTTAATGGCACCTACCCTAGTGTTGTCATGGTGACGATGGTGTACCAAAAGGCTGCAGGAATGCTGGTGAACTTACTGGCCGAAGACCCCTTCTCTGCATAGAACATCACGGTGGCGAAAATGATGATAGCCATGGTGAGTGAAAAGAGCAAGAAGCCCAATTCTGAGGCACAGCTCTTCAGTGTGTACCCCAAGATGCGCAGGCCTTGAGAATGGCGGGAAAACTTAAAGATCCTGAAGACTCGAAAGACTCGGAGTGTGACAAAGGCCCCACTCACATCCTCATTGTCTGTCATCACCAGCCCAATGTAATATGGCAGGATGGCCACCACGTCGATGATGCTCATGACACTGCGCACGAAGCGGTAACGACTAGGTGCCGCAGCCAGGCGCAGCAAGTACTCAACGGTGAAGATCATGACACAGGCTGTATCCAAGCAGAAGAAGGCCACCGCATACCGCTCCCCACAAGGGAGTTCTTTAATGTGGCCTGGGCTGGAGCCACATGGCACTGTTTCTACCACGTTGGCGATGACTGAGACGGCAATGAAGAACCCCGTAACGTAGTAGAACACCAGAGCCATGGTGCTGGTGTGGGGGTTCTCAAAGGCCCGCCAAACCCTCTGGCGAGCTGTCATGGTGGGCAGGGCACTCTCTCCCGTGTTGTCTGTGTCAGCATCATCCTGCAGGCGCTCTGCGTTCTCACGCCTGCGATCCTTGTACTCCTCATAACAGCAGTCACCAATAATCTCTGGGATGAGGCCAAAGAAGGCCAGTTCTTCATCATAGGCAGAGATGCATTCATGGCGGGGATAGTGGAGCTTCCCCGTACGGTAGAAATTCAGGATATGGCGGAAGATGTCAGGATCACGGTCAAAAAAATATTGTTGAGTCTCTGGATGGTAGAAAAAGTCTCTCTCAGAACTGCCCAGCAGTGTGTCTGGATACCGTTCCAGGGTGTCCTGCCATGTTTGGAAACGGGTGCCACTCACATTCAGCACAATTAGAGCATCCTGAGTCCTTTTCCTCTCCTGCCTCGGGGGAGCTGGCATGGGCCCCGAGGCCACCGGCATCCACCCAATGGCCGCTGCCCTCGCAAAGGGCAGCCACGCTGCCACACCGGCCGCCATGCTGCCTGGACGTAAAGGCCGCTAGGATGATACAGTTACCAGTGGTCAATCCCAGTAGCAACCCACTCCCTCACGTCAGAGACAAGACTGGGGTTTGTAGCTCTCAATCGTTTTCCCAGGGAGGGCTCCTGGCCAAGTCTCAGTTCTCAGAACAAGTTTCCTTCCCAGACAGGTATTTGGACTAACAACAACAAGCAAACAGATGAAAAGGTCCTAACAATTTCTCTCAATAGAATCTAACCCCAACTCTGCAAGCACTTGAATTAGGCCACCTCCTGGCCCAAATAAGCACACAGGTGACTTCAGGCCAGCGGTTTCTTCAAACAGGTGTCTCTGACTGCTTCACCACACAGTCGGGGGGTAGGGGAGGTATATGGAGTCAGTTTGGAGAGTACAAGAGAAAAAAAGCCAACCAGGGTCACCCAGCGGAATGCTTTTACCTTCCCATTTAGCTCTTTCAAACCTTCTCTATTCCACGTCGTCCTTCCCGCCAAAGGAGTCTCCAAAGGGGAAGGAGGAGGGGTGAATGGGGGGGGGGGGAGAACCTGTTGTAGCTTCACAGATGTTTTCGCAGCCAGCTGCCCAGGAGTCTGCTTGCTGTCACTACTCCTCTGGTCTTTGCAGGGATGAAGGTTGAGGCTCCCTGGGCACGGTGGAGAGGCTTTAACACAGATCCTCCTCCTGCCCCTCTTGCTACACCATCTGTGTCTGCCCCAAAGCCCTCTCCTCGTCGCCGCTTGACTCTCTACTCAAGTTCAGCTCAGGTGCAGCGCGAGGGTTACAGAGCCCCGCAGCTGGACGCCCGGGCCGCCGCCGCCTGGGCGACGAGAGCATCTGTGTGGGCGCCCCACGCGCCTCGCCCGCGGTACATACCTGGCAAAGTGCGCGCCGGGGCTGAGTTGCATAGAGACTTTCTCCTCGCCGTGCTCCCGGAAAAGGAAAAGGAAAAGAAGAGCGAGGAAAGCGGGAGGGGGAAAAAGCGAGCGAGAGAAAAAGCGATTGCAGCTCCGGAGCCGCCAGATCCGATGGGGCCGAGGGTGCATAAATAAAGCTCAAGCGAGCTCTTCTTCCCCTTCCCCCATGCCTCCGCGTCCCCCTCCGCGTCTTCACCGCCCCAAAGCCAAGGCGCCGGGGAGCCCAGAGCAACAGCAACAAGTTCAAAAGGTGCGGGGGAGGCGAGAACCGAGGACACACGCTCGCTCCTCGCCAACTTACTGCGCGGCCGCTGTGCCCACGGCCGGGGCGGTGCGACGTGAGGCTGCGGGGCGGCGGGGTTGCGGGGCGGCCGGGCTGGAGGCGATGGCGCGGCGGCGGCGGCGGGGCCCGGACCGGGGTCGACACCGGTTCTCGTAGGAGCGCGGAGGCTGGAGGCGCTGGGCGGCAGCGCGGGGGCGCGTGAGGGCTGCTGGCTGCTTCCCCGCCAGTGGGTGGTCCTGCATCTCCCCCACCCCGCGAGCTCCCCGTGCTGCTCAGCTCGTGCGATCAATAAATAACGAGAAAATAAATAAATAAGCCCGCGTGGTCCGCCCCGCCACGCAGGTTAGGAAAGGCGTCTCCTTGCCTTTCCCTCGGCTTGACCTTTCTCCGCCCCCGCCCCCTTGGGCTCCACTCGCTCCACCCTAGCCACCCACCAGCCCTGGCGCCAAATGTCACCGAGGGAGCGCATCCAGGTGCTTCTGCCGGGGGAGGACAGCCCGCCTCGGATGAACAAAGAGAAGATTCACGCGCTCGGCTGCGGTGGTTCGGTGAAGGAGTGGAGGAAGGGGACCCGGTACCTTCCTTCTGCTCCCCCACCCCAAGTCCGGGGTTCAAGGAGAGCGTGGGAAAAAAAGGAGAGGGGGCAACATCCATAAATGTACACCATAAACAGGAGAGTTGGGAGAAGATGGGCACGGGAGGGTGAGCAGAGGGGAACACGCACGAGTTGTTGGATGTCTTTTGGGGGCGTCTGGGTCCGCAAGACCTGCAAAGATCCGCGGTGGAATTAGGATGATCATGTTTCAGTGCGTTCTTTTCTTTTCTCATTTATATTTTGGGCAAAGCCCATGTGAAGGTTGTCGGGGTTATTAGGTCATCTATTCAACTTGCTGAAAAGTCTGGCAGTCTCCTCGTCCGTGTATGTCTTCTCACAACTGCCCCCTTCCCAGCCTCAGAACCCCGTCCTTTGCAAATGACAGAATTGCGAATCTTCCTCTCCTCCCCCCCTCCCCCAAATGACAGCATCCAGGGACGAGAGTCCCTCGGTCCCGCGGACATCTCTGCGCATCTGGAAAAACGGTTAATAAGAGCTTTAGGGGTAGTGCGAAGGACGAGGGGGGTGGAAAGACAGGAAATTTGAATTGGACAAGCTTTTTTGTTGTTCCCCCCCCACCCCCCACTTTGGACCCCAGCTTCCCCCTTCCCCCTAAGTCATTTTAAAAAAAATCTTTCTGCAAGCCAAACCTATAACATTTATAGCCACTAGATGGCATAAATGACGAGACATTAAATCCACACACCTAAGGTTCGGACGCTTTGGAAAGGTGAAGGTTCAAAAAATTAACTGATAGGAGGAAGAAGGGAATCATAGAAACGGCTTCAATTTCCCGCTATATATTTTTTTAAAAAAGTATTTTATAGCAATTGTGTCATTCATGTTTGAATAGTACAAATGCGGCCCTTGTTCACTTGGTGCATGTGGAATGAGATGTTGTTCGCATTAAAAATGCCTTTGATGAGTAAATCAAGTGTACCAAACCGTGGTCATTATATCTTCATCACTGAGATCTCTGTCGGGGATGGGGTGGGAAGAGGATTGATTTTCTTTTTTCATTTAGACGACGATCCTGATTTGTACATGAAACTTACTCTTCAAGGGTAAGTTTAACTCCTAGTGGCCTTTAAATAACTGGATTGTGATGAGCTGTAAGGAAATGGGCTTTAGAGCCCCAGAGGTCATTAGGCATGATGTGTCAGCCTTAAAACTCTAAATGGGACACTTTGGAGGAAACACATGAGGTCAAGACCATATAGAAAATCACCACAGAAGGAGAAAAAAACAAAACCTGATGATATTCTGGGCTGTGTGTAGAGATGGAAAGATGTTTCTATTTACTTGCTAACAGATGTAAAGGTTTAGTAAGTCCTGTGTTAGTAGTTAATGAAGCTGGAGCTACTGTGCCATGTAAGGTTGAGGACCCAGAACTGAAGAGCCTTGCTGTTTACCTTGTATTCCTCAAGCGAAATACACTCGTTAACAAAGCAAAAGAGCTTGCATACCTGAAAACAAACTCATGGAAGTGTTGACAAGAACATTTTTAAGAAGGAAGGAGATTGTCTACTTGTTAGTAGTAAAATTTTAAACTACTTGGAAAAGCTGGCTTCCTAGTAATGGATGGGTTTGTCACTCATAGAACAGAGAGAGATGAATATTCATATGATTTGCTATCCTATGAGGATCTGCCAGGGACGTAAACAGAGGTAATCAAACATTTATAAGTATAAAAGGAGAAGGTTAACTTAAAAAAAGCCTCACAACAACAAGAATACAATAGCTCTCATAGGGTCTAAGTTCCTCGTCCTAATCCAGGACAAATTTCTCGTTATAACAGAATGACTGTAAGTTTAGGGCTTACATTCATTTTATCTTGCCTGCATATGTAATTCACTCAGATTTTTTTTTATAGATTTCCCTTGCCCCTGAATTCTTTAAATCCCTTTGTCATGACATATACATTACTGATATTTTAATCTTCATTTTTACATTGAAAGGTTATGTGAATATTAGACATTCAAAAACTAGCGGAGCACTTGGGTATCTCTTCATTGCCTCTTGCTCTTTCCTCTTGTCTTCTTGTCTTACATACTCTGCCTGGTCGATTAACTAGAAATCAGGTGCAGTAAAAGCAAAACTGAATTTCTCACTCTTCTCCAATGTCTTATTTCTCTTGTTTTACTATCTGATTAGTGAAATACAAGAATAAATGAGTGGTGACTTTCTTGTCTGCTTGCTCCCTAGTAAACACATGTACATACTCACCCAATGACCCTGCAAGTCTGTACATTGCAGCTCTACTACCAATGTGTATCCTTCTAGGAGTAAATTTTCTAAAACCTAAGTAATTACAGATTCACCTAGATTCTGAGAAATGGCAGAGATTACACATACCCATCACCTAGATTCCCAGACATAATTGTATCCTTCATAACATAATAAACCACCATTACTAAAAGCCATTACATTTCCTTTGAGTTTTGGAGGACACAACATTTAAACCAGGGCAGACACAATCCACTGACTTTATCAGGTTTTATCAGTTTCACAAGCACATATTGTGTTTTTATATTTTATTGCGACATGTACATCTTATACTAGTATCACAATAATCATAAATAATATTCTTATCAGAACAATCTGTTTGTAGCTGCAATTTAAAGGATCCTTGTTTTGTTAAGCTCATCCTGGAACTCCTGTCATTCACTAATCTGTTCTTCATACCTATAATTTATCAATTCAGGAATGTTACCTGTGATAAATCATGCAGCATATAACCTTTAAAAGTATCTCTGTGAAAACTAAAAGCATCTGAAAGTTTTTGTTTCCATCAACATTGAACTTAGGCATATTGTCTCTCATCCTCTCTGAGTATAGGGCCTGACTCCCGTAATACTAGAAATAAATCTGTAAGGATTCATATTAACCAACCTCCTTTCCTGCCTTTTGTAATTTTTTACTGCCCTGACACTGCCTAGTCTTGGTTTACTCCCCCCACATTCTTTTATTCTCCATTAAAAATACCCAATAACATCTGTACACATGGAATTTTGACATCAGTTCATGCTGGATGCTTCCCCCTATTGCAGTATTGCATTGTAGATAGAGTAAAATCGGACCTTACCACCCTTGACCAGGGCCTGTCCTCTTTTAACTTTGACAGTGGCATTATTTCATTATCACTTTATTTTGCATTTCTCTAATAGCTAATTTTATTGAACACATTTTGATTTGCATATTTGCCATCTGTACATATTCTTCAATAAAATATGTGGCCCTTGTCCTCTGCCCATTTTTAATTGAGTTGTTTGTTTTGTAGCATTGGCTTTTGAAAGCTTTTTATATATTCTAAATAATTGTCCGGTTTCAGATATGCTGTTTGTAAATATTTTCTCTTTGCCTCTAGCTTCTTTGTTTCCACTGAGTTTTGTGCAAAGCAAAAATTTTGAATTCTGATTGGCTCCAATTTCTTGATATTTCCTTTTATGGATTATGCTTTTGATATCAGATCCAAACACTCATCCTTAATCCTAATGTTTTCTTCATATGTAACAAATGTTTGAAGCTAATCTTTATGTAAGTTTTAGTTCACAATTCACTTTTTCCCCCCAATGGGTATTCCGTTGCTTTAGCACCATTTTTAGAAAGGGATGGCCTTTATATTTGAATTGCTTTTATGCCATTTTCAGAAATCAGTTGGACATATTTTTGTGGCTCCATTTCTAGTTTTCTACTTTGTTTCCCATTAATGTCACATTTGATTTATTGCCACAGTTGTTTAATAACTACTTTGTAATACGTTTTTCAAAATTCTTGGCTGTTGTAAAGCCTCACCTTTCCATGTAAATGCTAGAATAAACATGTCTATATGCCCACAAAGCCATCCTATGATTTCAGCAGGGATCAAATGATGCCTGTAAATCAATTTGTGAAAAAGAACATGTTTACTAAGGAGTCTTTTGTCACATATTTAGGTCTTTTTCCATTATTGTGGGATTATTTTCAAGATAGATTGTTATATGTTGTGTTGTTAGATTTACATCTAGATATTCTATTACATTTGGAACAGTTGTAAAAGATATTCTAAGGTTTTTTTCTTTCTAATTTTCACTTTCCTCGTGGTCCTTCTTGACAGGAATGGAAATGTTGTTTGTGTGTGACACTATACTCTGAAGTCTTGTTAAATTAAGTAATTAAAAGCTCTTGAATATTATATATATCCAACCATGTCACCTGAAAATAATGTCAATTTTATTTCTTTATAATTCTTATACTGTTTTTTTTTCAAGGAACTTGAAAAATCATTCAGTTCTTTAAGTATCTTCCATATTTGCAGAGATTAGTCCTTGAAAACGAGTATCAAATCATTCAGGAGGTTATGTATGTTCTTCCATTTCAAAGACCCTCCACTGAAGCTTTTGAGAGAGTACACTGATTGCTTCCTTCTCTCCATATGCTCCATCTGTGTCATCATACTAAACCCATACTATTTTGTATGATCATATGCATATAGCTATTGAGCCTTTGTCAACTATTCCTATGCATATTCTCCTTTGGCCTCAGTATGCCAATGTCTAGAGTCCTATATTATATATTATATCCCCATGTATGTGTGTGTTTGTTTATGTGTGTATGTACATATATATGTGTATGTATGTATGTTTATATGTGTATATCTACATACATACATAATCAAAAGAAACATGAGCTGTTTGTTGCTACTTTTGTAGTTTTATTTTTATTTTTTGGTCTTTTTTGTTTGTACATGGGAGGGTAAGAGGGGACAGTACAGGTGGAACAAAGAGTGAACAAACACAGCAGTGGTACTCTAGACACTATGTGGAAAATCAACGGTATATCTTGTGGGTGGCAACAGGAGGAAAAAAAACTGGGAGAGAGCTAGGGAAGGGGAGACCTGTTTCAAAAAATAATATTACTCATTACCTGATTTATGTAACTGTAACCCCTCTGTATATCAAATCTACAATAACAATAAATTAAAAAGAAAAAAATACAGTGATTGGTTGTGAGTGAGTCAATGAATGCTCTGGTTATAGAGCTACTGTCTGGATTTTATTTTATTTTTTTTCAGGTATAGATGATTATTTTAGCTCTCCAAAAGTTTCATTGAGAATCCAGGTGGTTTATTCTCAAAGTGGTTTATTCCACAAGAGAAATGGTCCACATTTTTATGACTATAAACATTCTTTCTCTATATATTTTCTAAAGCTGAATATCAAAAATACTGTGTGGTTTGTGTACTATTCCTATGTTTATTTTATCCAAAACTAAACAAAGATCAGGAGAGTCAAATGCTTTTCCAGTATTACAGTGCACAACTAAGTGGAATAACTGGCCCCTTTCCAGGCCTTTTCAGCTTTGATCCCATGCTCTTCTACTCCAGAAGCACAGTCATCTCCTTGCTCCCAATTTTCTTATTGCACGGATAGGTGCATGGTATCTGACCGATCACCATGAAACACCTCTGTGAGGTCTCTGTTTCAGGGAAGGGAAACAGGCAGTCATGGAGAAAAGGAGCACTATTTGGCCTACCTTCCAGTGCTAACTGCCTAGGGAGCTGTGTTAAATACCCAGATGATTTACTTAAAATAAGACCAATTTGCTTCAAATAGGACTAACTGCATTCTTGGAACTTCTCTGGCAATTCTTGATAATATTGATTGATTGATTGATTGATTGTGTTGACAAAGGTATAATTAGAGCTCAGGGCTTTGCATATGCTGAAGGGGGTACTCTACAAGTTGTCCCAGTCCCTTCACTCCAGCTGCTTTTTTATTTAAGTTAATTTTCTGCTGGGGTGTTGCGTTTGCACTCAGGGTCCAGTTTTAGACCATGATCTGTCTTGTGCCTCAACTATATGGATTAGAGACTTAAGCAATCAGACTCAGCTTATTGATGGATATGGGGTCTCAACTCACTTGTGACCTAGACTGGCCTCTATTTACAATCCTCCTGATTTCTGCCTCCCATGTAAGTAGGATCATATGCATGGAGCCACCTTACTAGTCCACTTTTGGGGTCTTAGAGATTAAGCTCAGGAGGTCATGCATATCAGGGCACTCCACTACTGTGAACTCCTACACCAAACGATCTTCATTTAAACATTAGTACTGAATGAAGAAATAGGAAATGAGTAAAACTTGCTCCATTAAATGAAAGTAATTTAGTAATTTTCTTAATCAACATCAGACCAACACACTTCCTTCCTCAATATTCTAACTAATATTTGTTATTTTTTGTCTTTTTGATAATAGGCACTCTAATTGGAGTGTGATGAAATTGTGCATTTACTTGTTGATGAGTATGATAGGTCTTTGACACTTGGTTATTGTGTATCTTCTAGGAGAAAAGTCTATTTTTACCTGCTTTTAATTCAGATTATTCGTTTTTTGCTGTTATTTGCATTTTTAGTCTAATACCTTATTGAATTAAAGTTCACAAAGATTTTCTTCCAGTGGTTTACTACCAATGCTGTTCTTTCCTCCTTTTGTGGTAAAATATCAAATCACTAAAGTTTGGTTGAGGTCTGGTAACTACCAATTTTTCTGTATCAATTATTTTTAGTTAAAACATGTTTGGTGCTCCTAAATAATATTATAAAAAAAATTTAACTGAGAATTGTTTACAAACAAACCACAATTTTTTCTAAATTCTAATTTTAATATAATTCTAGGTTGTATGTCATTTTGAGTTTCACAGAAATGATTCATTCATTAAAAACTATGTATAGCTGGCTTTTCATTCTCTTTTGTGTTTTTACTTTTTTTGCCTTTATTTTGACAGCAATAAAAATTTGACTTACTGATATAAACAGGGTGGACTATGAAAGTCATAGCACAGCTATTGTGAGTGAAATGCTCAAAACCTACTTGAGATTTCAACATCCCACAGTATTTCTGAATTATGATTGCCAGGAAATGGCTATGGCTAAATGTGTCTTTTTGGACAACTATTAAAATGATAAATTGATTATCTGAACTCAATTTTGTTTTTATCTTTACTAACAATATCCATATCCTCTTTGGGTCTTAGGTTTTAAACAATTCTTATTAAAAATCATCTGTTTTGTGGAAATTTATTTTTCATGTATAGCAAATCCTAGCAGCATTTCCTATAATTAAGTGGATTCATCTCTCAAAGTTCCTACAATGCTACCTTGAGAACTGATCACATTCTACGTGATTAAAATGCTATTAGGGCTGGGCACCGGTGGCTCATGCCTGTAATCCTAGCTACTCTGGAATCTGAGATCTGAGGATAGTGGTTCAAAGCCAACCCAGGGAAGGAAAGTCCGTGAGACATTTATCTCCAGTTAACCATGAGAAAACTCGAAATGGCTCAGTGGCTCAAGTGGTAGAGCTCAAGCCTTGAGTTGAAGAGCTCAGAGACAGTGCCAAGGCCCAGAGTTCAAGCCCCATGACCAATACACACAGACACACACACACACACACACACACACACACACACACACAATACTATTAGGCTAACACATTCCATAAATGAATATACAGGTTCTATCATATTACAAATTCATTTCTGCCTCATGGATTGCTGCGATTGTGGAAAATCTCAGTGCTGTTTCATAAATGGTTGCTTATCTCCAACCTCATTAAATAGTGCACAGTAAATATGCACAAATCTTTATATACAAATACAAGATAAATCTTCTAAAAAATTTTATTATGAAAACATCCTTAGTCTCATGAATGGTGGTTCCTTGTTCTTGTTTCCTAGGAAACCATGGGGTAAATGAGAAAGGAAAAATCAGTTGTTACCACAGTGTTATTATTGATCATTATAAAATGTGCAAGGCAGCAATTTGGTCATGAGCAATCCAACTATTCTAGTTACTCAAGATCCAGCTATTGTAAATGAGCTTGACATTCATGATAAAAGGAGGGAGAGAGTGGAGAAGGAGGAGGAGGAGGAAGAGGAGGAGGAGGAGGAGGAGGAGGAGGAGGAGGAGGAGGAGGAGGAAGAAGAAGAAGAAGAAGAAGAAGAAGAAGAAGAAGAAGAAGAAGAAGAAGAAGAAGAGAGAATATCCTCATTTAACCCTTCTTATGGGTTTTATTTCATAGTGTCTATCTGAATACCTGAAGTGTTTTACTCTCTGAGAAACTGTTGCAGATGGGAAAAGAGTGAAGGAGATAAAGAACATGTAAAATTGTCTCTTGGGTTCATCATTATCATATTTAGAACTTTGGGATTCACCACCATGAAGTAATCCAGTGCCATTCACTGAGAAATGTGACTATAAATAACAGGAAGCAGCAAAATTTCAGCGGAAATATGGTCTTCTTTTTCAAAGCTGGAGAAGAACAGATTTGTCCATATGAATCTAAAAGTAGCAAAGAAGACAAATTACCCCTAATTAGTTTATGGACCTTAAAAACCTTGAAAAAGGTAGAGCCAGGTTATCATCATTTTAGAAGCTCCGAATTAACAACTTTTTCACCTCATCTGTGCAATACTTAAAGGGGCAAAGGAGAAAAATGACTTATATGCACTATAAAGATATACAAAGTCTTTATAGACATACTTGTATGTGCTTTAAGTACATAGTTTATATTGATACATATAATTAAATACTTTTATGTACATACATAATGTAGAAAGAATATAAAAATCTTTACTTAATTTTCAACAAACCTTAAAAAATGCTTTCTAATTTCTGAGGCTTTCAGGAGTAATTGGTGAAAGAATGCTCCATATATTGAAAAGAGTACTTCCAGTGAGAATTTAAGTAAGGGACATTGTATGTTAGCGGCTGACTCCTCATCTACCAGAGCTTAAATCATTATTGGATTATTTCTCGTGCTTAAAGTTAATTTAGCATCCCTGACCTGGTATCTTTAGAACTGTGCTAGAAAGATGGGCCCTTGGTTAGCCTGTGGAAACTTTATTTTTATCTGTAGGTACACTGTTGGTGAAGGTAGTCTCTGCATCTAGATTATTCAAATTATATGGCTTGAAAACAACTCTTTTTTTTTCTTGTATCTGACTGTTAGTACTCTCTGTTCTTGAAATAAGAATGCCTATATGCCAAGGCCCCACCTAGTTCTCTATATGCTTTTCTGGGTGAAAGCATGTTGCATGTAGTCCTGCATTTCATTACTGGGGGATAGATTCTTTGTGTGGTATGTCATGGAAAGGAGAGAACCTAAGAAACCAGAAATTGTGCTCCTCTAGACACTGTTCCTCATTCAAGTATAATCCACCTGTGTGTCCATACTTGTTGCTACTTGGTGAGTACACTGACACACTGAGTCCCATGAGTATTTTGTTGTGTGTTGTGTTGTTAGCAACACAACAAATTCTTGCTTTGTAGTCCAGACTGGCTTTGCATTCGCAGTCCTTCCATTTCAGCCTTCTGAGTGTTGAAATTATAGGCATGCGCCTCTTTTCCAGCATCTGTGACCCCTTCTTTTAAATCTCTGAATGTGGAGGTGGTTGTCAGGACACATAGCACACTTTTAAAATGAGTTTTCAAAGTAGAGTTGAAAATGACATTTGGAACAAAAGTCAATACAGAAATGAGCAAAAGACCCAGCCAAAGAAAAAGCAAGAATGTTAGAATACATTTGATATTGGGGGGTGGGGGGCATGGCAGAATCTACAAATAATTTGCTGTTTCAGAGTCATAGAGTCTTAGGAATATGGTTTCAAAAAACATAAGCAAAAAATCATCTCTATTGTTCTTACATTTAGACTTTTTAAAATATTAGGAAGTATTTAAGATGAAGATTAATTAAAATTGAGTAATTAAAAGGATGTTTATAACAATGAAGGAATAATAGATCCATGTTATTATTCACACTTTGGAGCAAAATTAATAATTTATTATGTTATTATCAAAATATTAATTGTGTTAAAGTCACTAGCTCTTTTACAATATAACTGATGTTCTGTATTTTCAAAGGTAGAATCTTATGACAGTTTCCCTCAACTGGATAGCTCTTTGGAATGGACAATAGTAGTTTTTACCTTACACATAAAGATAAAATGCAGGCAGAAATCGTTATTCTGTGCCATCAGTATTTTGTTTTACAAGTTGCAGAGTATTTAAGAACCACATTCTACCTACCAAAATATAATAACAGCTACAAGACAAAATACATCATATATGCTTTGTATGCACAATGAAAACTGTGCCAATAATTTATAATGTCAGTACAGAGAAAGCTGTTAAACGTTTGTCTTTGAAATGTCTTTTTATCTTCATTCCCTGCTCAGACACCTTGGGAAATGATGTCAGGAAGCAATAGATTACAATTTAATCCATACAGGGAGACTTTTGTTTTTGAACTTCTATAGCTTCCCACAGAAGATTATTTCAAGATAGAAATTACTACCTGAAAATATTTTAATAAGATGTATATCATCTCATATATACTTATTTTTGCCTACAATGTATCCCTTCAAGGGTAATATTTTTTACTAACTTCATGTTTTAAAATATCAAACTAGGGCTGGGGATATGGCCTAGTGGCAAGAGAGCTTGCCTCGTATACATGAGGCCCTGGGTTCGATTCCCCAGCACCACATATACAGAAAATGGCCAGAAGTGGTGCTGTGGCTCAAGTGGTAGAGTACTAGCCTTGAGCAAAAGGAAGCCAGGGACGGTGCTCAGGCCCTGAGTCCAAGGCCCAGGTCTGGCCAAAAAAAAAAAAAAAAAAAATCAAACCAAGGAATTCCTTGGAATTCGTTGAGACCAATGATTTTTACCTATATTAAAAATTGCCTAGTTGCTGTTTTACTAGAAAATGTATAATAGTTTTGTGGAGGGTTTCCAAGATTCATCACAGATAAACTTACATTGCAGAGATATCAAACAACCTATAAGAATAAAATACCCAGTGATGCTTTACTTAATAACGTTCCTATTCTGATTTTATGCTTATCTGTGTATTTTGATAATATGTCTACTTGTCTATCATACCTGTAATGAAGAATGTATCACAATACAGAATAAATAATAAAATTATTTTTTCAATTCTAAAATTTCCCCCCCCCCCAATCTTATGACTTGCTTGGAACAGATGAACTTTATTTAAATCAATGCAATAGTAAAATTATTTGCTTGAAACTGAATCTATGGCTGATAATATCCTCAGTAACTTTTTCATCTAGGGAGAGATATTAGGAAACACACAAACAACATTGAAATGTACTTTATGAATGAGGAAATTAAGCATATATTTGCTTTGGAATGACTTGCTGCTTGAATAAAAATTGAATAAACACTGCATGATATTAATAAAAGAGCTTCAGGTATTTGTTAAAATATTTGAATCAACTATGATATACATTTGACACATGTTACTGTAGGTAGTAAGTTCATACATTGACTAATATTGATCTAAGCACTGAGAATACAAAAATGAAGCAAAAGGGGCGAACTTACCTCTCGGCGATATAGATCACTTTCTCATGAAAAGAAATACTCACAATACAAGATGCATTTACTCTGTGAGCTTTTGTTGTATTTAGTTGTACTTAGATTATCATTACATCTCAACAAAGCACTTTAAAACTATGTGGCCTAAAACATGGGGTCACTTTGTTTTGATCCTTTACCTACAATGTGGACAGGCAGGTAAGGATCAACTCACAGTGGTTGGTCGTTGTTGTTAAATGAAAATTCAGGTAGCACATGAGCCTGTGGCCTCAATTCCTTCCATATTGATCCTTTCATGTGGCAGGGCCTAACTTGGAGCATGATGGCTGAATTCCAGGGCAAACATCCTGAGCAAGAGCAGGACAGAAGCTATATGGCTTTGATGACTAATCTTGACTGACACACACTGTCATATCCAATTTATTCTTGCTATCATAGTCCAAGGAGAGAAGACTTAGACTCCACCCTTTAATGGCAGAGTGACAAGATTGTAGAAAATCCTGTGGGACTCTCTTCTTGCAGTCATTGTTAAAATGTGCAATCTATCGCAACTGTAGCACATAGGAAAATATCCCCATGTTTCTGAGGCATAAAGTTTTAAATGTTTAAGAAATAATGAATGGAAAATGCTAAAATTTTAAATTGGGGAAAAGTCTCCTATCAATACAGCTTTGATAATCAAAGAGCACTTACAGTAAAAAATTAGAAGTTATTCCTTAAATAATATGCTGTGAGAAAATAAAATATAAATTTCCTTTCCACAGTTGTGTTTTAGTCATTGAAAAGCTGTTGTTGTGAAGCATACTAGAACTCTATATGACTAATGTTTACAATTGGTAGAAATGACAACTTGAATAATTCAGTCTGAACGATAGACACGATAAGACCCTTCACACTCAAGAATTCTAGAGGAATAAATATATAAGATTGTTCATGAATGCTTTTGGTAGTAAAAGGTAACTCTCAAATGGATGGGTGGGATTTAAAGTTAGATTTACCTCTCATATTTAGATATGAGTAAAAATAAATAAGTCTGTGAAAGTCATAGGCCCAGGGATACCTGAACACTGCCATACATTTGAAATTTTGTCACTTGAAGATAATATTATATTCTATGTGCTAAAGTGATTGTTTTCTTTTTAAATCAGAGATTCTTCTTTGTTGAGGCAATGGAGTGTTTACTGGTTACCTTTGCTAATAAAAGCTAAGTTTTGTATTACAAGATATGAATTTATTCTCCAATCTTTTTTATTTCCCGCCATTGATATACCTTCTAGAAACTTCTTCTAGATGGTCTGTGACCCTAGCTTCCAAACACTTGCCTTTCTGTCACAATTCTTTTTCTATCCAGGAAAGAACTATAACATTCAGGAAAATGTTAGAAATAAATATATTACTAAATAGATCCCCATTACTAAGAACATAGCATTTCCTTACTCTCTGATCTGATTTCACTTATTTCTGCAATGGAGGCCTTTTGTTCTCCTCCCTACAATCCCCTAACCACCACTACCACATGCATGCTAGAAAATAACCATAGCAAAAATCAGTGCATTTCGGTTATTTTGCCTATTTGCTTTGTACATATTTGGGCTGTATCCTCTGATTTAAATGTCATTTCTCTTCTTATTTTTTCTTCCTATTTTTTAATCCCAAATATATTCTACACTACATTTTTTCCATTTAATGTCCTAAGTTGTAAAACTCAGTATAGGTGAAATGGTGTTCATGTTGTCTTGGCATCTCATATGACAAACACAAAGGAGGAGCTATCTTCTGAAAGCTTGAAAGATAATGTTTTGTACTATTTCCTGCCACATCTCCCCTTGAGAAAATGAAAATATGAGAAGCATTGATCCAGTGGCTAAACATAATTCAAAACAAGCTAAGTTTCGTAAAGGTAATAAAGCACCATCTTAAAAGAACGTTAACTCTATTCCTCACTTTAAAGACATGTTTATAGCCATAGATATTAATGAGAGATTACAGAATTGATTGAGGAAGCTAAATAGCACTATAAAAATAGTTTACTAGGATAAGTTTAAGGCAAACATTGCTTGTATATGGATTTGTGCTAATTAGGCTCTTAGAATTGGTATAAAGGATCATAAATGGTAATGCCATATATTTCTAATTTCAATTAATTGTTATACACTTCTTTAACACTTTGGTGCATTACTGTATTCTTCTCTATTAATAGAAGGGATTAACACATAGGTAAAACATTCATTTCAGAATAGGAAATATTATTCGACTTTATGTCATAAGCTACAATATATCTAGATGCTAAATAGAATTCATTTGCTTATCTATTTCAGTGTATAAAACATGCTCACTGTTGAATTTTTATGTCTAGACAGACATATATAATCTTTAGAAGGATTACGGTAAGCTGTTGAGCTCCTTCATGTGTGTGTCAAGGGATATGTTTCAGCGACATGTGATGTTAGACTTATCTGAAGAAAAATAAACTAAAATATCCACAGATGACCCCCCCCACCACAACATCTAAAGCTGTAATGCATGAAAATGTGAAAAATAAGTACTAATATATAAATTTAAATCTATAGTAAGATAATATTGATTAATAACCTTTAATGATTTTGTAGTATTGAGGATTGGACTCATGGTCTCACAATTTTGGATTGGTGGTCTATCACTCAATCTCTATCTCCAGCACTTCCTTCTGCTGGTTAGTATGGAAATGGAGTCTAGCCAGCCTTTCTATCTGGGCTGGATTTGGACTCTAATACTCCAGATTTCAACTTTTTGAGTCAAGTTGGCTACAGGCATGAACCACCAGCACCCACCCCACATCTTAATTGGTTGTACAAATAAACACAGCAGATTTTAAGACATCCAATCCCACATCGTGATTTTACTGTATAATTTAGCTATGCAACTCAGATAGTTTGGTGAACACAGTCAAAGGTAATGGTCTCCAGTCCCATGTAACAAATTATTTTAACATTTATCAACTAAGAAAAGAATCCATTCTGATTTAGTTACTAAATTATCCTTGGATGGAGTATCAATAAATCAGACTTCAGTTTTGACTGTTAAAACAGTTTGCAAATATTTCTTGAAAAAGAAAACATGCAACTTAACAATAATGGTGTCTTTAACTTGATGAAAATAAAAATTAATGTTTTATATGGGAAATTGATTAATAATTTCATGAATTTTCTAGTCTAGACTGTATTATTATAGTTACTGACTCATGATTAATTCAACGCTCCTAAATCCAGAAAAGGAGGTAATTTCTGGGAATATTGGGAGAAAGAGGATAAATTTCAATGTAACTGAAATTTTGGCATATATCTGATAGAGTTTCTCTATAAATCTTTATAAATGTCCATAAAATAAATTTCAGTTTGGACAGAATGTAATCATAGGTCATTTACTCCATTTTTAGAACATATACACTTCTTTTAATATTGAGATAGGCAGCCCTAATTTACTGTGTAGTAGAATGGATAATTGTTCCATAGAAAATCTCTTCTAAATACTTACTTTAATAACCAAAAAATTACGTTCTGGATCTGAAATGATATACCATTGAGTTCCTTTAAGATAATTACCGAAAATATCTCCCATAACTTTACTAAAAAGAATTGCCTTTTATTTGCCTTTTACAAACTATCAACCACAAACAAACTCCAAACTAATAGAATAACTTTATATCCTTTGCCTTCTCACCATCAACTAACTCCATTTGGTCAAATTCAGAAAATTTTCTTTTTGTCAATTTCATAATTTAAATTAGATTTCTCTTTCCTAGGGCTTTATATAAAAACAGTCATAGCTTGCCTTTTTTGGTATCCCAATAGTACACTTTACCGTTTTTGTGAGATTTGTATTTTTATTCCTCCTGAGTAAATGCCTATAATAGAAATTATTATGTCTTAGTGTATGTGTATTTAATTGTTTGAAAATGTCTACAAGCTTATTGGTAAGCAATTACAGAATTTTATGTCCCTTACAATAAGAAATAAGAGTTCTAACTGGTCAGAAACCTTATTAACAGCTGGCACTGTCACTATTTTTATTATAATCATTTTGATAACTATTTACTCATCTGTAATAGTACATTTAATTTATATCTCCCTGATAACAAGTAATGTTAAAATTGTCATATACATTATATTTGTTTACCTATATTATTGTGATATATTCACTAGACCATGCTTACTTTGTATTGGATTTCACTATTCTTGACTTATAACTAGTTTTTTTTTAATATATACCACACAATTCATATATATTATTCTGTGACTTACCTCTTCATTTTCATCAGAGACTTGTTTGAAATATCTCAGTCGTTATTCTTCAACTATATGTTAAATTTCATTTTAATTCTAGCTTTTATTTTTGGGTTTTGACTTTTTTGTATGTCTGACTTGAAATAAAGGTGAAATATTTCTTCAAGATATTTTATTTAAAAAGTCTCTTCTACACTGAGTACTTTGTTAATTTAGTTAAAATAATTTACTGTATATCTAAGAGTCTATATCTGGATTCTCTACTATAGGTTATTCATCTATAGCTGGAAACTTACATATGTAGCATTTTTATGATTACAGTAGAACCCTTTTTCTTTTAAAATTATTAGTGTTTTTGGTATTATAAAGATGATGTACAAAGGGATTACAATTACTTGAGTCAAGTAGGGCATCATTTTTCTTCTACAGTGTCTTCTGTTCCCTCACTCTCTCCCAGTCTTTCCCTCCTGTCTCCACCTGTGAGTTACATAGTTCATTTTCATCAGTGTCCAGTGAGCTCCACTGCTGCACTTAAATATATATTTATTTATTTATTGTCACAGTAATGTACAGAGGAGCTACAGTTTCATACATAAATCAGTGAGTACATTTTTTTAAAATCAAACTTGTTACTACCTCCTTTGTTTTTCTCCCACCTTCCTTTCTCCCCAGTTTGTGCCCCCACCCTCTCCCCAAGGTGTACAGTTGGTTTACAGCATATTGTCTTGTAAGTATTATTGTTGCATTGGTTCCATCTTTTACCCTTTGTCTCTCCATTTTAGTGTTCCCCTTCCCTAGTTCCAATAAATGTACAAGCAATACCCAGTGTACCAAACTCAGTTACAGTGACATCAGGGGTGAAAACATGGGGAAGAAGTACAAAAGAAAAAGACATAATTTCATAGGGTACTTTGAAAATAACAGCAACAAAAACAAACCACTTATTTTAAGTCTTGAGGCTCATTTCACTCAGCGTCATCGTATGTGATCATATGTACATTGCTACTGAGCTATTGTGCTCTTCCTGGTAGGAATATCCTAGACAAGTACTAATTGTTTCTAGTGAGTGAAACCATAAAGTATATGTTTCTTTGGGTCTGGCTCACTTCACTTACTATGATGTTTTCCAAGCCTTTCCAATTCCTCACCAATGCAGCCCTTTCTCTCCCCCCTTTTCCCTCGACTTCTGTATTCACCCCTCATCTTCCTGAATATACACACGCGAATGCAACATTCATAAAGAAAAGACAGGATCATCAAAAAATAAACTTTTTTTTAAGGAAAGATAACTTGTTTCCATATCTTGGAGTTTGTTTCAATATTCCCATTATTTTCTTTCTTTTCCTCGTTATTGTTGGGGTTTGGACCCAGGGCCTTTTTAATTTAGGGTTGGTGTTTGAAGCCAAGGCCACATGCTTGACTCACAGGTGATCTGCTAATTGAGCCATGCTTCCAGCCCAAAATTATATAGTAGGTAGTAAATCTGACAATCAATTGCTCTTAGCCCTCCAACTGTGTTTATAAAAATGTTGGTCTGTGGTATTATTTTCCTCCAATAACTTTGCATCTTTTTACTATTAGTGTAATGTTAACCACATAAAGTAAGTTTGAAGTTCATTAAACTTACTTGTCTTCAGCAAGCATTCTAAGAGTTTCTTACTATTTCTTCCTTGAATATTGGATAATTTTTTGCCAGTGAGAATCATTTTATGGACTAAAGTGAATAAATTCTATGAATTTTTAACAGACCATGATTCTTTAAATATTCTCGTGACAGATTCATTTATGTTATTTATCCTCTCACATATTTACTGAATAAAGTCTGTGACTCCTTAGAAGTCATAGTTACTGTGATGGAAAAATTAATAGTGTATGATGAATTAATGTAAGTGTTAAGAGTAGTGATAAATACTCAGAAAGGAAAGGTGAAGAAGGAAAACAAAGAGAAAAAGAGATAAGAATACATCAAATGGAAGCAAAGGGCAAAGAGAAGAGATGAGAATATGTCATGTGCCAATCAAACAGGAAGTTTCCAGAAGCTAGAGGAAAGTAAAAGATTGGGCATGTGAACTTGGAAATAGAGCATTTCAGATCAAGAAAAGAATAACAGAGAAGGCTAGGATAGAAAAACTGATCAGCACTTTTGTACTTTTGATGAATCTGCTTAAAGTAAACTTGTTCAATCATTCTGGAAAGCAGTATGGATGTTCCTCAAAAGACAAAACATAGAGCTCTCCTATCACCCAGCAATCCTACTTCTGGGCATTTACCTAAATGACCACAGACTAGGCCACTCTAAAGCCACCAGCTCTGCCATGTTCATTGCAGCATTGTTTGCCACAGCTCAGATATGAAATCAATACAGATGTCCCTCAGTGGACAAATAGATCAAGAAAATGTTGTATGTATACACAATGGAATTCTATGCTTCCATCGGAAAGTATAACATTGCCCTGTTTATAAGGAAATGGAAAGACCTGGAAAAGATTATACTAAGCAAAGTAGGCCAGGCACAAAGCAACATAGGCTGCATGGTTTGCCTCAACTGTAATAATCAGTATGTACCTATAAATCTACAGGTAAACCAAATGTATAATAAAAGGCAAATAATGACTCCGGTATGATTAATTAAACAGCACTCTAAACATTCACACAGTGAGATCAAAGGAAGATATTGTTAGGAGAGGGTCACAAGGGCTCAACAACTATGTGCATATGACCATATAAAATTATGTTTATTTAAATGAACCCCAAGAAATGGAAACAAGAGGTTTTTTCTTTTTTATTGTGCTACCTATGGTTCATTCTCTCTTTTTTTCTTTTCTTTTTCTTTTGGTTTATTATCTTTTGTCACTGTATTTTACTTCTATATCCTCTCTCTTGTATACAAGTCTACCTGTTTGGGAAAGGGGATGGGGAAGCACAAGAAAGGTGCAACAAAGGGTGAACCAATTCAGCAGTGAACTCTACAGCTTAGGAAGGAGGGGAGATGAGGGGGAAACTGGGAGAGAAGAAGTCAGTAGGTTACACTGTTCAAAAAGAAGTGTACTCATTACTTGATTTATGTAACTCTAATCCCTCTGTATATAACCTTTTCAATAAAATAAAAGAATAAGAAGAAAGAAAATGTAAGAATAAGAGGAGAGGTTTCAGGTCAATTTAAGGTTGTAGCCATTTCAAGCACTTAGCATTTACCCTGAGTAGGTTGGGGAAATATTGGTTAGCAAAAGAATGGCTTACATGATAAACTTACATGTTTAATTTTTAGTTCTTTCTGTGTATGGGTGTAATATATATGTACATATATACAGTTTTATATATAATTTCCAGGCATACTGATATATACATAGATGTATGTGATATATTCATGTACAACAATGACTGTATGAAAGTTATTACTAGAATTCTCATCAACCCCTCATCTATTGGTGAAAAAAATAGATGGATTATGTAACTTTTTTAAGATGAGAAGCTCCTAAATAAGTGAAGAAGGAATATGATATAACCAGGCATTGTAGCATCAGAACGTACCTTCTGAGTCTTGTTATATGTAAGAATTAACGACAGAATTCCAGGTAAGTATAGAGAAGAAAAATTTGACTTCGATGATGACCTTAGAAACAAAGTCCAAATCTTTCCTGATACGATTAAACAGAAATAGAAGCCAAGGAATTTTATCCATGTGTCATTTCACTGACATATATAATTTAGAAGCTTAGTAAGAAAAGCAGTCATTATATAGGACAAGAAATTATTTTAGGTTAAGAACATAGAACACATAAATGTGATTCTCAAAAGGTCACATGTTTAATTAAAAAGAAAACTGGGAATAGAACTTGAGTTTTTCATTTCTGCTTTGGACCTCTTTATTCAAAAACCTCTACTTTGCATATCTGTTGGACATATTGTTCTTTTTGTCCTATTTGCATAATTCTTAGTCTTCACCAAAAGGGCTATTCATCATTCTAAGGACAGAGACTATAGCATATTAAATGCAGTTTTGAGTGTAAAGATAAATGTTACCTACTAAATGATCAGGAACATTATATATATTTTTAATTTTGATTTCTTTTGTCTAAGGAATAAGCATATAGGTTGCATTCATTTCTATTAATGAAATGTAATTTAATTTTATCTGTAATGTTTTAAGTATGCAGTATGAGCTGAAAAGTATCCCATAAATACAATAGTGAATTATTGAAAAACAATTAAATGCACAGATTATGGAACATATTTTCAGGTCCTGATACTTGATACCAGTGATTAGAATGACATCTTCCAGAGTATATTAATTTCCAGCACTTCTTCCCCTGAAAAATATTCCTTAACCTCAGACCTTGGCTGTATAGCATTTAGAATCACACCCTTTCAATTCCTAATTTTGACCTTCTTTTGCATATTATATTGCAATCTGTTCATGGGATCCTGCCATTCCTATTTGATTTGAAATGTAAGAAGTCACATTCAAAATTTTGTTATAAATTTGGTAATTGAAAACTTCTGGGAAGATGGTGGAGGAGCACCAGAGCCCTAGCTGAGCTCCCTACGACATTGCAGTTTTCTTACCCCATAGAAACTTTTACTCCTAGAAAGACAGCCAGAGTAAGTTCTAACAGTACAGGGGTCAGGCCAGGAAGGAAAAATCGACTTTGCTTGTCTGAAAACACAGATTTGAGCTCCAGGTGGCGTTCCACTGCCGCACCAGTGCCAGCACTGGCACAGTGCCCAGCAGAGTGACCCGCACTCCACGCAGCTAAAGCACACAGTATAGACCAGGGAGAAATCCTCCAGATGGTGGCTGAGCACTGCGGGCTGAAATCACAGAGAAAGTGTGAGTGCCCCATGAAAGATATTCTCACTCGGGCCCACAGAGTAGCTTCTGGAAGGTAGCCCTTCCCCCACTGCGAGAGCAAAGTGCCATCTTTGACACTGGTGTAGGGTCAGACACTGGACCTAAGCAGGACTGGGGAAAGCAAGGACAAAGGAGCCATCTTTGAAAAGGGCAAGAGGGACCAACCAGTGAGAGCCAGCTCCGCCCAGGAGAACGCCCCCTGCCCAGGCAGGAGGCTTGTCCTGTGCCACAGCTTAGCCAGAGGTGCCCGTGCTGACCGCCGGAATTTCTAAATACAATGGGAAAGCGGCAAGCAGCTACCAGCGGCAAGGAAACCAGACGGGGGTAAAAGCAGTTCCTGAGACAGATAAACAGTCCCATCACAGAGGAAGCTCAATTCCCAGCTCGAAACAGAGCTGAATTCCATAGCCAGCTCTGCCAGGCGGCCTCCCCGCCCAGGAGGGAGGAACCTCCCCCAGGCAAGCAACTCTCAGCCTAGTAAAACAGGCCAGAGGTGCCCCGCCCTGCTGAGTGCACAGCCAAACCAAAGCCAGGCGTTAAAGGCTGTGGCCCCACAGTACACAGAGGAGCCACGGTTCCCGAGACTGCTCACGTCCCCATCTACAGAGGATGCCCAAGGCCTACCTATAAGCTGTGCAAACCACAGAGACCCAGGATTGCACCAACAGGGGAGAAGGGTCAGAACAGATCTACCCCCTGCAAACTGAAAACAAGGCAAACCAACCAATCAGGAAAAAGACTGCAGACCATCACAAGGAAACCAGAGATTGGGGAAAGACCACCCAAACAAGGAGGACTCCATTTTTTTTTTCAAACATTTTTTTAAACTTAAAAAAAATTTTTTTTTTAATTTTTCACTTCTGAAATGTCATTGTTTTTTTTTTTTTTCCATTTTCACCTGTTTGTTTTATCAGGTTTCTTTTTTTTTGGTTGTTCATTTTTCTGTTTTTTTTTTTCCTTTTTATTTTTTATTTTATTTTATTTTATTATTATTATTATTATTTTTTTTTGGGCAGTCCTGGGCCTTGGACTCAGGGCCTGAGCACTGTCCCTGGCTTCTTCCCGCTCAAGGCTAGCACTCTGCCACTTGAGCCACAGCGCTGCTTCTGGCCGTTTTCTGTATATGTGGTGCTGGGGAATCGAACCTAGGGCCTCGTGTATCCGAGGCAGGCACTCTTGCCACTAGGCTATATCCCCAGCCCTTTATTTTATTTTTACTTAAATAATCTTTCTCTGTTTTGTGCATCTGTCTTCCAGTATTTTTCTTTATTTCTCTCTTTGCGTTCTCTTTCTTTAAAAATTACTTTCCTATGAATAATACCTCCACTCTTTTCTGCTAAATCTCCATTGTCTATCATTTTAACCTTGTTCTTTCTACTAATTCTACTGTTGTCCATATTTCCACAACACTGAAACTAAACCAAAATCATCACATACACCCCCCCCCCCCATACATTTTACTCTATTCCCTTTACTACCTCTAACTTATCCTCCTGACTTACTGCCAGGACCTCCAGGTTCCATTGACCCCTGGTTATTGGATAGAGGCTATCCCTGCTTAATCTGAGTGAATCAAAGGTGTTCATAGAGAAAGC
Source organism: Perognathus longimembris pacificus (assembly GCF_023159225.1). Classification (NCBI taxonomy): domain Eukaryota; kingdom Metazoa; phylum Chordata; class Mammalia; order Rodentia; family Heteromyidae; genus Perognathus; species Perognathus longimembris. The sequence goes on along the minus strand of NC_063162.1, from coordinate 129,110,699 downwards.
CGGTCCTAAAAGAATTTAATATAAGAACAAGAATTGCTCATAGGGTTGTAACAATAAATAAGTAACTACTGAATACAGAACACAGGATCGGTTGTTATAATGAAATTGTATTCTTTATGAATACCAAATCTAATTTTATAGACAGGTATACAAGGTATCTGTATGTAATTGTGAACTTCTAAGATTTACACAAGAGTGCTTGGTAAGGTCTGCTTTGGGACTTAAACAGTGCTCACAGGTGCTTGTAGATTAGCATTCCCAATCTAAATGGGAAGAAGAAACACAAGAAAGATGGCAAATAATGGAGTCTTTTCTCCCACTCATAACAAGCAGGAAACAGAGCATTCAATCAAAGACATAGAAGAGAACCCTCAAAATGCTTTACAAAGTCTACTGATAAACATGTTAAATAAAAAGTTTGAATCAATACAGCAATCCTTCCATAAAGTAATAGATGATTTGATGGCCTCAACAAAAAGAAAGATAAATGAAATTCAAGAGTCAAATGAAAAGATAGCTACCCAGGTAAAAGATTTGAGAGACAGCACACAAAACCAAATTAATGAAGTAAAGAAGTCCATGCAAGACCTAAGAGATGACATGAAAATCATCAGGAAAGACCAGTCAGAAGGAAAAGAGATTCAAAATCAAGTAGCTAGCCTATAGTCTTGATTAACTGAAGCAGAGGATCAAATCTCAGGAGCTGAAGATTCCCTAGAATCTATGGAGAAAGATAAAAAATCAATACAAATCCAGTCCAATCAACAAAACAGATCACTACAGGAGATTCAAGACATGATTAGGAAGCCCAATTTAAGGATAATAGGTATTGAGGAAAACTTGGAGAAAGAAGTTAATGGGATAGGCAACCTATTTAACAGAATATTAGCTGAGAACTTCCCAAATATCCAGAAGGATAGGCCTATACAGACACAAGAAGCATTTAGCACCCCAAACTGACCAGACCCGAATAGGACATCCCACCGACACATTGTGATAAAAACTGGATCAGTAGAGTACAAGGAAAGAATCCTTAAAGCTGTTAGGGAGAAGAAAACAATCACATATCAAAGAAAAGCAATCAGAATTACCCCAGACTTATCAGCAGAGACCATGAAAGCAAGGAGAGCCTGGAATGAGGTATACAAAACACTAAATAAAAATAACTACCAACCAAGAATACTGTACACAGCCAAACTCTCATTCATAGCCGAAGGTCAAATAAAAGTCTTCCACAGTAAGGAAAAAACTGAATCAATATATCACTACCAAACCAGCTTTACAGAAAATCCTCAAAGATGTACTATACATGGAAAATAATCAAGATCCCAATACAGACAGAGAAATGAAACCTAAATAGTAAACATCAGAGCAAGAAATGGGAAGACACAGCTTTTAACAAGATAGTGATAATGTAAGGAACAAAAGATCATCTCTCAATGCTAACTCTCAAAATTAATGAACTTAATTAACTCACGAAGCTAACGACATAGGCTCATAAGTTGGATCAAAAATCAAGATCCAGGGGCTGGGGATATAGCCTAGTGGCAAGAGTGCCTGCCTCGGATACACGAGGCCCTAGGTTCGATTCCCCAGCACCATATATACAGAAAACGGCCAGAAGCGGCGCTGTGGCTCAAGTGGCAGAGTGCTAGCCTTGAGCGGGAAGAAGCCAGGGACAGTGCTCAGGCCCTGAGTCCAAGGCCCAGGACTGGCCAAAAAAAAAAAAAAAAAAAAAATCAAGATCCATCTTTCTGCTGCCTCCAAGAGACACACCTATTCAGCAGAAGTAAACATCTTCAAAAAGTGAAAGGCTGGAATCAAATCTATCAAGCAAATGGCCCCATTAGCAGGCTGAAGTTGCAATCCTACTATCAGGAAAAATTGACTTCAAATTTAAAAAGGGAAGAAGAGACAAAGAACGTTACTACATACTAGTAAAGGAAACTCTCCTAAAGGAATATAACCATTCTAAATATCTACACACCAAATGCAGGAGCACCCAACTTCATCAAACAAACACTACTGACCCTAAAAACACTCATAGACCCAAACGCATTGATAGTTGGGGAGTTTAACACTCCACTATCACCTCTGGACAGATCAACACGCCAAAAACTGAACAAAGAAACCACAGAACTAAATAATTGCATAGACCAACTAAACTTAACCGACATCTACAGAATATTCCACCCAGCAACAACAGAATACACATTCTTCTCCGCAGCACATGGAACATTCTCCATAATAGATCACATCTTAGGGGACAAAGAAAATCTGTACAAACTCAATAGTATCAAAACCATTCCCTGCATTCTCTCAGACCACAATGGAATAAAATTAGAGCTAAACTCAAACAGCCACCACAGAAAATCCTACAATTCATGGAGACTAAAAAACACACTGCTGAACCATCAGTGGGAGATTGAAGAAATTAAAACGGAAATTCAAATGTTTATGAAACCAAGATGAGAACACAAAGTACCAGCTCCTTTGGGACACAGCAAAGGCAGTACTCAGAGGAAAATTTATATCTCTGAGTGCATACACCAACAAACTGGAGAAACAGCAACTCAATAATTTAAGGAAGTACCTTAATTTCCTTGAAAGAGAACAAGCCAAACCCCAAGTCAACAGACGGAAGCAAATATTTAAAATCAAATAAAAATTAAATCAATTAGAGATGAAAAAACCATCAAAAGAATCAACAAAACAAAGAGTTGGTTCTTGGAAAAAATTAACAACATAGACAGACCCCTAGCAAACCTGACCAAAAAACGAAGGCAGCACAATCAAATAAACAAGATAAGAGATGAAACAGGTAATATCCTCAGAAATAACTGAAATTCAGAAAATAATAAGGGACTATTTTGCAAACCTTTATGCCAACAAATTCGAGAACTTGGAAGAATGGATGATTTCCTAGAAAAAAATTCATATCCCTAAACTCAACCATGAAGATTTAAACCTTCTAAACAGACCCATATCCAGTATTAAAATAGAAAAGGCAATAAATGATCTCCCATCCAGAAAAGCCCAGGTCCAGATGGATTCTCTGCAGAATTCTACAAGGACTTCAAAACTGAACTCACACCAATATTTCTCAAACTCTTCAATGAAATTGAAAGAAAACGTTCACTACCAGACACCTTCTATGAAGCCAGTACAACCCTCATCACAAAACCAGGCAGGGACTCATCACTGAAAGAGGACAATAGACCGATTTCCCTGATGAACATAGACGCAACAATTCTCAATAAAATTCTAGCCAATCGACTTCAACAGGTCATCAAAAAAATCATAAACCACGATTAAACTGTTTTCATCCCAAGGATGCAAAGTTGGTTTAATATACGCAAGTCAATTAATGTAATCCACCACATCAACCGGAGCAAGGTAAAGAACCACATGGTTTTATCTCTGGATGCGGAAAAAGCTTTCGATAAAATCCAGCACCCATTTATGCTAAAAGCCCAGGAAAGATGGGAATCCAGGGAACATTCCTGAGTATAATAAAGGCAGTTTATGACAAACTAACAGCAGCATACTCTAAATGGTTAAAAACTAAAGCCATTCCCTTTAAAATCAGGAACAAGGCAGGGATGTCCACTTTCTCCCCTGCTCTTCAACATAGTTGTAGAATTCCTAGCCAGAGCAATTAGGCAAGAAGAAAATATAAAGGGGATCCAAATAGGAAAAGATGAAGTCAAACTTTCTTTCTTCTCAGATGACATGATCCTATACTTAAAGAACCCCATAGACTCTATCCCCAAGCTACTAGAGCTGATCCAAAACTTTGGCAAAGTTGCAGGATATAAAACAAACCCTCAAAAATCAATGGCCTTTCTACATGCTAATGACCCGAAGACCAAGGCTGAAATCAGGAAAGCAACTCCTTTTGCAATAGCCCCCCAAACATAAAATATCTAGGAATAACCTTAAGCAAAGAAGTGAAAGACCTCTTTGGTGAGAACTTTAAAAGCTTGAAAAATGAAATTAAGGAAATGGAAAAACCTCCCATGCTCCTGGATTGGAAGGATTAATATAATCAAAATGGCAATATTGCCAAAGGTTATCTACAAATTCAATGCAATTCCTATTAATATCCCAACACCATTTTTTAATGAAATAGAGGAAGTAATTCAGAAATTCATATGGAGCAATAAAAGACCTAGAATAGCAAAAACAATCCTAAGCAGAAAGAACAGTGCTGGAGGAATTACAATACCCAACTTCAAGCTGTATTATAAAGCTATAGTAATTAAAAACAGCTTGGTATTGGCACCAGAACAGGCATGAAGACCAATGGAACAGAATTGAAGACCTAGAAATGAACCCACAGAACTACGCCTACTTCATCTTTGTTAAAGGAGCTAAAACAGTAGTTTGGAAGAAACATAGCCTCTTTATCAAATGGTGCTGGCAAAACTGGCTCAACACATGCAACAAACTAAAACTAGATCCTTATACATCACCCTGCACCAAAATTAATTCCAAATGGATTAAAGACCTCAAAATCAAAACAGACACCCTGAAAACACTAAAGGAAGGAGTAGGAGAAACACTTGGGCTCCTTGGCCAGGACGGAACTTCTGTAACAAAGACCCAGAAAGGCGACAAATCAAAGAAAGGTTGGACAAATGGGACTGCATCAAACTGCAGAGCTTCTGCAGGGCAAAGGACATAGCTTGCAAGATAAACAGAAAGCCCACAGACTTGGAGAAGATCTTTACCGGCCATTCAATGGACAAAGGCCTCATTTCTAAAATATATGCAGAGCTAAAAAAATTACCTTCCTCCTAAACAAAATGGCAAAGAACCAATAGCCCCCTCAACAAGTGGGCTAAAGACTTACAAAGAGACCCCTTTGATGAGGAAATGAGAATGGCCAAGAGACATATGAAAAAGTGCTCTACATCACTGGCCATAAAAGAAATGCAAATGAAAGCAACATTGAGATTCCATCTCATCCCAGTAAGAATGTCATATATCAAGAAAACTAACAATAACAATTGTTGGAGGGGATGTGGCCAAAAGGGAACCCTACTTCATTGTTTGTGGGAATGTAACCTGGTTCATCCACTCTGGCAAGCAGTATGGAGACTCCTCAGAAGGCTAAATATGGAACTCCCCTATGACCCAGCAACCCCACTTTTGGGTATCTATCCAAAAAGCCACAAACAAAATCACACTAAAGCCACCAGCACAACAATGTTCATCTCAGCGCAATTTGTCATCGCTAGAATCTGGAAGTTGAATGGATCAGGAAAATGTGGTACATATACACAATGGAATTTTATGCCCCTATAAGAAAGAATGGCATTGCCCCATTCATAAGGCAATGGAAGGACTTGGAAAAAATATACTAAGTGAAGTGAGCCAGGCCAAAAGAAACATGGACTCTATGGTCTCCCTTATTGGGAATAATTAGCACAGGTTTAGGCAAGTCACAGCAGAGGATCATAAGGGACCAATAGCTATACCCTTATGAATGCATAAGATGATGCTAAGTGAAATGAACTCCATGTTATAGAAACAATTGTTATATCACAGTTGTAACTACTTTTAACGTCCCATGTGTATCTGTAGCTTCTAGTATTGATGATGTTCTTGTATCACCTTCTTGTGGTTGTATCTACACTATCTCTGTAATCTTATCTGAGTAGATTGTTAACTGTCTATACTGGTATTAGAATTAGGAAATTGAAAGGGAATACCAAAATCAAGAGACACAGGGGAAAAAAAGACAAACAACTACAAAAGCAATACTTGCAAAACTGTTTGCTGTAAGTGAACTGAACACCTCATGGGGGAACTGGGATAGTGGGAGGAGTGAGGGGGGAATGAGGGACGAGGTAACAAACAGTACAAGAAATGTATCCAATGCCTAATGTATGAAACTGTAACCTCTCTGTACATCAGTTTGATAATAAAAATTTGAAAAAAAATTGGTAATTGAATCACAACCAAACCCAAAAACAACAATAGACACATAGTACTTAATGTACTAATATGTTAAAGTTATTAATCAACATTGGAAATGTATAAAAAATAGACACATCACTTCATTTGAGACAAAGAATTTCCCAAAGCCCATTTGAGTAAGTACATGATATAACACTAGCACACTCACTACTTATTTATTAGATTTTTTGCTTCTTTGCCTCAAAGAAACAAGTAACTATGATAATCATTTAGAGTAAATTAATGTAAGTAAATTTTACGTTATATGGAAGCATTCCCAACATTAATTTCTAAATCACTGTGTATACAAAATCTGTCCTTAGGGCACTATAATACAAACTTATTGAACTGAGTTGATATTTACTGAGATGGCATTTCAATGAAATGTTCATATGACTGGCAGATGACATGAATTAAATAATGAAGGCAAAAGGAAGCTCTCCAAAATAAGTTTCTTCAAAAATGATGGAGACATAAAGGGAAAGAAAAAGACTATTATTTGTCTTTCTGTCTATCTATGTATTATGTATTTGTGCATCTATCATGTATGTATCTCTCTATGTATTCAGGAACCTATCTATATCTATCTCTCTATCTATCTATCGGTCTATCAATCTATGTATCTATGTATCTATCTATCTTCCTACCATCTAGCTACCTAGTTATCATCCACTTACCTACCAAGTATTGAGCAGAGATGAGCTTATTTATAGATACGATTATTTTGTAATGCTTTTTAATCATTTACATACATCTATTTTTGCTTTATCTGCAAAACCTACAAGAACAAAATTTGTTTCATAAAAAAGAAATAATTTCACAAGGTTAGAAGAAAGAGAAAGTAGACCCAAGTAGCACATTTTTTTAACTTGAAATGCAGAAAGACAAGTATTACATTGCTTAGCATTTGTTTTGCTTTGTGTGTTTTGTTCTATTTTGCTTGAGGTAGGTTGTCTAAGCTGGCCTTGAGCTCACCATCTATATCTCTCAGCCTTACTCATGTATGGATAGCAGAAACAAGACTTAAAAGCATTGCCCTGGTTCCAATATCCTTATTGAAAGTACAGTTTAAACCATCAATGAAGGGTACCAAACAATAATCAAATTTATGTCACTTATTTCCTCAAAATCTTAAGAATTGTCCAAAAGGAAGAGGGCTTAAGACAGAAGCATTTCTCCATGTCTGGTCCACAGGCACTCAGAAGATTCTGTCTCTCAGTTTATGAAGCTAAATGCCATTCTCTACCCAGGCAAAAAGAGAAGAACTGATAAACTTGATGTGTCCTTGGAAGAGGAGCAATGGGGCCACAAGATGAGTATTGAACACTATACACAAGAGAGCTATTTATGGGGAGTGCATGCACAACAAACTACAATTGCTCTCTTTTAGCTTATTTTTCATAGTAAGGTGTCAATAGATAATAAATGTTGTAGGATGAATGTTATCTTGTCAAACACATGATCATCCAACATGTGGTGGGTTTGGATCTAGGGAAAATAAAGAGGTAAAGGAAAATGAAGCTACTTGTGTGGCTATTTCACAGTGGGAATGATTTTTTTACAAGAAGAAGTGTTGAGGGTGTGTATAATATACTAATTGGGTGAGCACAAAGGGAAGGCCACTGTCTGCAAAGGAGAGCAAAGCCTCAGAGAAAAGCAAACCATCTTTGGCCTTTAAATTGATTCTTACTCTCAGAACCAGGAGAATAAATATCTGTTGTTTTTAGATCTCAGTCTAGTAAAAGAATAAAATACCTTTAAATGAACAATCAAGAAGTTAGAATACAGTAATGCTATGTCAGGTTAGAAAGATAAAGTAAATTTTAGTTCAAGATGATTGATTTGAAGAGGAATAATTGAGAACTGGAGGTGGGAATGATTCGTTTTTCATACCTAAATTTATATAACTGACTTATTAGATAGGAACATGCATAATTTTGACAGCAATTGAAACTTAAAATGTAAAAATATCGACATTTCCCCCACCAGTTAAAAAGATTTAAAATATAAACCAAACTTCTTTTTTTTTAATTTTTAGTCTTGAATATCTAAGAGGCTTTGATTTGATGGATCCCAGGAGGTGGAGGTTATTCCTTTTTGGATATTTTGATCCATTTTATTAGATAAAAACATCGTAAAAACGTAACACGAAATCTTTTTGTATTTATTTTTTTAATTTTAATTAAATTTTGTTGACAAGGTGTTGTGCAAAAGGAGTACAGTTACATAATAAGGCACTAAATACATTTCTTGAAACACGAAATCTTTAAAATAAAAAAGAGATTAGCCAAAGCCCTAGCCTTTCATGAACTATTATCAGCAACAGTTGTTGAAATTATTATTTGTGTTTAAGCTGAAGGAAAATCTCATAGATCCTGGGGAATGTTAGTTTTTGTCCTGCCTTTGAGGTCATATACATGTTCCGTCTCCTCTTTTAGCTTTCTAAAGCTTAAATTTGTATTTTCTACCAATAATCATCCATACCTTTTAGATTCATACCTTTTAGGAAAAGGCAGCCATAGCAGGAAGTCAGAGTAGGGAAAGCTATGTGAAGAGGGTATTTGACTTGACTGATCCAGTTAGGATGCCTTGGATTGACTGTATGGGTGAAACTGAAATGTTCCTCCTAAATTACTGTTTTTACAGAACTCTTTCATTCTAGACTCTGCTAAATCATCTACTTACCTTAATATCCAGCTTGCCACTAACTCCAAAGTATTCCACTGTTCTTGGTCCTTTTCTCTTTAAAAAATAACCCCTTTCATTCTTTGAAATGTCCTGTTTTCAGTCTATGAAAGTATATCTGTTGGGATTCTAAGTGATGTGGTACACAATATGACTATGGGCTGCAATATGCCAATATGTTAGACACTAAACAACCATTTCTTTGATCATTGACTTGATGGCTCATTTTAATACAGGTAGTAATTTCAAAGCTATTTTGAAATTTAATGTGGTTATTCAGATACAAACAGTATTTATTAGCATGTCAAGATTGTGTCAACTAATACAAAAGAACAAAAAATAACTATTAGCTGCTTGTAAATGGTGATATGAAACAGGAAATGGCCAGGCACTTTGATGGAAATACTAAAATGTATAATTGCATAAGAAATGCACATTATCACCATGCATCATGCTCATTTTAAATTTTATTTATGCCCATTTTTCTAAGACTATGGAATGTTGCCATGTCTTTAGCATAATCATCTTGCTTACATAGAATAGGAGGATAAAAACTAAAGTGGTTTTCTAGGTAATAAATAGCCTGATTTATGCCCTTATTTATTTCTCATTATGAATAATGTTGGATTTTATTTTTTTGTTAATTGAAAAAGATGTGAAAATATTCATCTTTATTATAAGACTGCAAACTGTTTTTCTAAAACTTATTACAGTCAAAATGGTGGAAATTTGTTGGAAAACTGGAACATTGATATTTTAATTAAGATCATTTTTAAATGAAATGTTCATATGGCATTGTCTGTTGTATGATTATATGAATTTATTTCATCTCTGCTCCAGTGGGAATATAATGGAGCTTACTTTTCTAAGTTCTCAGAATAGAGGAATCTAAATTTACCTTCAATGAATAAAGAAAATAAATGAGTATGTGCCTGAGAAAGTTGGACAGAAGAAGAGAAGGGGGAATAAATGAAGAATAAAGAGAGAAATACTGGTTTTCAATTAATAAGCAATAGTTTGTAGATTGAATTTTAGTATATATATCATAATGTAATATATATGTATATTATCATGTAATACATAATATGAATATATTATATTACACTTACTATTTATAATATATGAAACCTATAGATGATATAGATCTTCTATTAAAATTACCTCATCAAAATTACCTTCAGCTTTGATATTTGTTCATTCATCTTTTCTTTTCTTCCCTTTCCAGGTGAGACACAGATTCTGAATATCCTGTAGATCAAATATGGCTCTGGAGGAATAGATCTGTGTTTTAAAATCAGTATAAAATTCTGTTACCTTTGTGGAAGCAAACATGTAGACATAGTTGAAGGTCATAATCAACAGACTAGGGAGTCTTTCAGTTTACAGGTCCTTTAATAAAACCTTTTCTGAAATCTACTTGTTACCAAAAAGGGAGATTTGTGTTTATTTATAACATTATGTGTGTTTATAATGATGATTATAAAAGTAAAGGAAATAAACTCGTGATTCTATTCATTTTACTTTGTTTTTCTTTTTGAAAATGATGATACATTTACTTGCATTAGAAATAATGGAGTATTTTTACATTGTAGGCACTTATTTGTACCTTACATGTGTAACTGTAACCTCTCTGTATAACAACTTGACAATAAAATTAAATAAAAAAATAAGGGCACATATTTTAGGGATTTCCATAGCAATTAAAAATTTTCAGTTAGAGTTTGTCGCTAATACTGGGAATAGGCAAATAATGAACAGAAGAAAGCTAAGAGAGTATGATGGTTAGTTACTTAATAGAGGGTAGAATTGAGAAGGAGGGATGTTTGAGTTTGGAGGAACCACATCAGAACATAGATAAGAATTTCTCTAACATTTGAAATAAATGTATATACTTCTGTGTTTGGGATATAGTTTCATTTACTCCATTTTTTGTTTTGTTTTCCTTCCTGTAAGGAAATTATGCTTTATGGAAAACAACATTGCGGCATTCATTTTATTGTTTTCATTTTATTTTACTCAGATACTAAAGGAAACAGACCTAGAAATGACATTTCTGAAAATTCTACTGAAACATTTTAAATCAGGTAACATCCTAATGTTGGTAATATTGATCACCTTCCTAACAACTACTTACTTCTTCTGAAGGGCAACTTAGCTTTGCTGAACAACACAGCAGTGTAGATTGTTGTGTAAGTAGTCTTACTGTATCCTGATTTGTAGTGTTTTGGATAAATGCCCATCAGTGAGTGGTATTTCTGGATCGTAGGATAGTTCTATGTTTGGTTTTATGAGGATTCTCTAATCTTCTTTCCAGAGTGATTGATCAAGTTGACCTTCCTATTAACAGTATACTAAGGGTTCCTTTTACCCTGCATCCATATCAGCACCTCTTGTTTGTCTTTTTGATAATGGCCATTCTAACTGGGGTGAGATGGAATCTCAATGTTTCCTTTTTTGAATTCTCGTTTCCTTTATGGGCAGAGATGTCGAGCATTTGCTCGTACATCCACTGGCCACTTTTACTTATTTTTTTTTTCTGAGAAGTCTCTAGCTTGTTCACCCATTTATTAATTGGTTGTTGATTTTTTGAGGCTTTGGTTCTTGAGTTCTTCGTATATTCTTGATTTTAGGGTGTTATTAGATATGTAGATGGCAAAGATCTCCCATTCTACTAGCTTCCTTTTTAGCTTATTCACTATATCCTTTGCTATGCAGAAATGTCTGATGCAATCTCATTTTCAATACTCTTTCATGTGCTGAACCCCAGAAACTTCAATCAGTTTCTGATTGTGTGTAGAAATTCTAATGTTTCTACTTCTTGTAATTACACACGCTTCTTGCAAATATTTCCACGTGACCTCTGTTATTGGAGGAGACAGGATCTTTGCAATCCTTTCCTTTAACATGAGTATGAAGTATCCACTACAATTAACTGTGTTGTACATGGGACAGAGCCACATTGATGGCAATGTGCCTTTCAATAAGGTATTTTGTAACATTTTGTTAAATGGGTGCCCTTTTTTTTCCTTCTGAAAAACACAGGTAAAGAGGAGACTTTTCAGTCTTATATTAATGTATTGGTACCCACTTTACAGATCTATTTCTCCAATCCTTCTGATCCTTTCTTCATTTTTGTCACAAGAATTTCTATGAAACTTGGTGTGAGCCACAATTTCTCCATGTTTTCATACTGCATATTACTATTATTTCCTAAGATCCTTATGAAATGTTGGCTCAGTTATGACAGGAAAACTTACCTGTAACAATATGTCCAGGTTCATGTTCCAGTCTTCTCCATCCACCATATTTAGAATCATATGAATCTTCTGTTACATGATCCTGGATTCCTACAGCTTCCTTGATATGTAGCTCATCACCTACCTTGGCATGCCCAAGATTTCCTGGAAGAGTTGCGGTTTGATTCTACTTAATTCTTGTTTGCCCTGAGATGGGCATGGATTAATTCTAGTTAATACTCATGTTGTCTTGAAAATCAGAGGCTTGGTCTATAGTGGCAATCATTAATCCTCCTCTCTTATCCATTAGTAAGAAGAGGGCTGCTTGTACAGACAGAGTGGGGTTAGAGAATTCTGTTGTTTTAAAGAACTGGAGTGCTACATAACAAAACATCTCCATGTCAAGTCTTAGTATCCCATCACACTCTTTCACAAGTAGTGTTTTGAATAGCAACTTTGGTGCAGGTAGAGGAGGCTAAGAATAAATCTTTCCTGCACTTTGACACATATAAATAAAGTCCCAATGCTAGTCATTATTCTTCTCTGCCCTTTCTTCCTTGAAACTCTGCTTTTCTCCATAATTACCTCTGGATCTTCTTCCTTAGATGTCTCTACTCTGTGACTACAGGAGATAAATCTCTTTTTATTTTATTAAGAAAAACTGCATTTCAAACTTAATTTCATCTGGTAATTAATCACCTTCTACTTTTAATTGGTTTCCTTCTATATGTAAATGATATCCAACAAGATTTAATAGGATACTATTCTTATAGTTTTTACTTTCAATGAAATTTTCAAGACTAAAAATATCATACATGCTACTCCCTCTCTCCCTCCCTCCTTTCTTCCCTCTCTTTTACTCTCTCTGCATGCACATTCACTATAGGTAAACCTATTGTAACACTGAAAGAGGTGGTAACTAAGAGTACTGTTTTATTATCAGTTCGTCCACTTTCAAAATACAATTTTCAAATGTGGTACCAGAACTTTTCTTGTGGTGGGCTTGGAAAACACATTATGAGGTAGAAATTTGCATGCTGAAAATACATTAGCAATGACTTGCAGACTTAATGTTTGTGGAGGAATAAAAGAAGTCATATTGGACAGAGTAGTTGGACTATGCTGTAAATTTAGTGAAGATTTCACTCAGTTCATCCAATGGGGGCTCTAGTGATAAGACAATAATTCAGAATTGCTTCAACTTGAGGCAACAGTACCAAATGTTTGTATTCCTACATCAGTGAGACATTGGCTGCATCATGCTGTTTTCTGGGAGGATGATTTGACCTTGTACAAAGATGTTCTTTCAACTGTGCTTATTTTCCTGAAAAGAAATCATGTAAGCCATGGCAGACAATATTTCCAGAAGATGGAAATGAAGACTGCCTTAATCTGAGGAAAATCTGTGCATCAGATCCCATTACTTCAGTAAATACAGACATATTTTATTAGATTAGTATAACATAAATAAAAAACTGTTTTAGATGCCCCATCCAATATTTCCACAATAAATCCTCATATATACAGTAATACTTAATTTTACTATATAAGCCAGACATATAAATATGTAAATACCTGTTTATAATTTTAGTTACTATCATAATAAAAGTGAATGGGGAAGTTAGAAAGAAGAAAAACTAAAAAAGAACTAAACAAAATATGCTATGATATTTGTAGATTTTACTACAAGAAACAAAAAGGCAGGGATAACTCATGGTAGTCAAAAGGTCTGGATAGAATAGAATTTTACAAATATTTAAGAGAAAAGGGAGTGCCTAATGGAAAGAAGTAATATTAATAAATAAAAACTAGTAAGTTGATGAGTTTGAATTGTCTAAACAACTGAGTTCATTTAAAAATGTATAGTGGAAAGAAACAGAGAAAGGAAAAGTTTTGTGTACTTAGTAATTATCATAGAAATCTTAGAAAATCACTTATATAATGTGTAAATTTTTAACAAAAATATATACTCCTCTGGGTTAGAGATTAAAACATTTCTCCTCAAATGACTTCTTTAGCCTGCTAGGCAGCTTAGCAGTTGGCTCATTCATTATAAAAATCAGATATCTTTTTCTCAGAAGACTTCTGTTTGTCCAACCCAAAGGCTGGCTTCAGGCAACAGTTTCAGGATAAGATAACACTAAGCTCTCTAGAAATAAGAAATGATATATGTGTAAACAAAATAATTCAGATGTAGTAATTTTCTTTCCAGTAATTGAATTGCTTTGTAAGAGACCTACATTTTACATGGTAAACACTATTATTATGTGTACTTTCTGAACTGAATTTAGAATTAAAGTGACCAAAATCATGACTATATAAAACTAAGTCTTAGTCTCCCCATAATACATATGTAATATATATGAAAATGAATATATATTACTCATAATATGTTTCTTTCTTTATCCCTTCCTCTCCTATTAAATGATCACTTTATTTTAAAATATTACAAGTACCAATGTTTAGTCACAATGAGTTGTTTTTCTATAGGACCACTACTGGGGGTGGGATCATGTGATATTTCTTTTCTTGTTTTTTTAATTTAACTTTTTTCTTTATTGCCAAAGTGTGGTACAGAGGGGTTACAGATTCATATGTAACAGATTCATATGTTACAGGTTCATATGAGTACATTTCTTGCTCAACTTGTTACCTCCTTTTTAAAACATGACAAAAATCAATTTGATTTCATTGTTATTTAGGTTAGCTTCCCATCACTTTCCCAACACATACTCCATAGAATATTCTTTTACTGATGGCCTTCTGGGCCATGTTTATACAAACCAGAATAAAGAGTAACAGGCAAGTTTTGTGATGCCTGTAAGACCAACAAATCTCTCCTGGAAAGAGCAAAACAGTGCATGATGAATGTTTGCTACAGGAACAATAAAGGTAGTATGAACTGAGTTGTGTTACACAAAATTTGAGTACCAAAATTCTAAACATTATACCTAATTATAATCATAAGAATATAATCATATTTGGAGGTAGGGTCTCTGAGAAAATTAAATGAAAATGAGGAGACTATATAAGAGATTAAGAGGCAGACACAAGCAAAAGACAGTTGGAAGATACAGAAGGAGAAAGCGAATCTACAAGCCAAGGAAATAGGTTTCAGAGGAAATCAAACTTACTGGTACCTTGAGCTCAAACTTCCAGCCTCCAGTGTTACCAGAGTAACTTTGCATTGCTTATGCCAATCACTCTTTGGCACTATGCTATGGTAGTTTCAACAAACGAATACACACACACACACACACACACACACACACACACACACACACACACACACGTGTTCTAAGGGTACCTTGAGGGACTTACAAAGAAGAACTGGAAATCCCCAAAAAGTTGTTCTGTGAATTCAATTTCAAAATACAGAATTGAATAATGAAGACTGTAAAGCAGGCAGACATGTAGAAAATATCTCATCACTACAATTTTTTTCTTTTTAGTGCAGTCCTATGAAAAAGTTCCTCAATCAAGCCAATATAACAATTGAGTGCATTGTAGATATTATCCGATAGTTTCTCTGTGGAGATTCAAGATATGGAAGCATTTGGAGGTTGCAGTTGTCTCTGTTACCTTGCCAATATCTAGTTCTGTTGGATTATACACCTCCCATTTTCAGTTTGCCTGCTAACACTAGCACTATAGGTCTGAGGATGCATACTAGGGAATGGAAATCACTTTGTTTCAGGGAGGATGAATCCTGTAGACATTCCTGGGCTAGAACTCCCTGTGGGATGAGACAGAGGTGAGATTTGATCTATATCTCTGGTGGACCATTTCAAGGTGCTTTCCCTCCAGTTTATGTCCTCCTGTGCACACTTCATCTGAGAATGTAAACATAAAGATCACTAATATAAGGATCCCATCCAGGTGGCAATAGTTTAAGAGAAAATGACACAAGGCCTTGTAAAGAGGACAACACTAATGTGACTTGGTGCCATTATGAGTAAATATGTGATGATAAATAATAGCAACAAGAAGAAATTCAAAAGCCTTCAGATGTGCAATTGTATATTTACCATATTGCAGACAAATGATAGAAAAGAAAATATTTGACAAAATATTTTTAGGAATTTATTATATTTCAAAGATAATTAACTACTCCTTAAAGCATAAATCTGAACAATTTTCGATCACTTATACTGCATGCCATATAAGTTCCATATGTTTTTCCATGTCAGGGATATTTTGTTGTCAAATAACAGAGACTCAACTTTAAATTATTTTACACTGAAAGGAAATTCATTGGATTTTAATGTTTGAAATAAAGAATAAAGTTGTTGTTTTTTTCCAGACAAAGTTAACCCTAAGACCTCAGGTACCTAGTTTGACTTTGCCTTGATTTAGTTTGTATTCACTCTACATGGTTGTCATATATAGATACCAGTATAAAAGTAACTTTACTCAGGGGGCCAAGAAATAAGGATTATGGTTCAAATCCAGCCCAGGCATAACAAACTGTGTGACTCTTATCTCTAAAAAATTACCCCTCAAAAAGGTGGAGGTAGAGCTCTGTTTCAGGTGGAAGAGAGCTAGACTTGAGCAAAAGAAGCCCAGGGGCAGTAACCAGGCCTGATTTCTAGATACAGGAAGAGTACACACATGCACACACACACACACACACACACACACACACACACACACACACACACGGGGAGAGAGAGAGAGAAAGAGAAAGAAAACAAAATTAAAACCAATTTTTGTGTCCAAGGTATGTGGTACAACCATTTGGCCATTTGGATAGTGAGAGTGCCAATGTAAAGGGACGGTCCATAATATGATTTTGATAGGAAAATATTGGTGAGGAGGAAGAGAGATTTTTCTAGTAATGTCATGAAAAGATACATGTGATACATTTTAGGCAGAAAGCAACTCCTCGTGATAGTCTCTTCATGAAAATATTTAATCTACCATGAAAAAAATGAGTGAGGTTCATTATGACTGGACAATGACTGCTTTATCAAGTTAGGATACAGGAATTTGAAATCCATTAAAATGTTAATTGAAACTGAATTTTTAGGAAAGTTATATCCTTATGTTCTTTTCATCAACTTCTTCAAATTTGAGAATTGTTGCTCATGAGAGATTTTTATCTAATCCAAATGGTTTTGGATTTGTGATCAGATGTTTACATTAATTCTGTTGTGAATTACTTTTGATCATAAATTCCCTTGGTCTCAGTTTCTTTAGCTTCAAAACTTGAGTAGTTAAATATTCTTAATCCTATTATCTATAGTAAAGAAAATGTATTAATGACAGCTGGCTCTTCAAAATAGTCTATGCTAGAACCAAGAGTTTTTGATTTGAAGACCCTCAGATACCCCTCAGAATGCTAACTTATTTTCAGAATATGAGATGAAAATGTTTTCTTTAGCAAGCTGATAAAAGATGGTACAGAATTGGGAAAAATAATTTATGACCCAGGTGTAGTTTAGACGGGATCTACACTGACCAGAAAATGTTGCCAGAGAAATGAAGGACATTTGAGAGGTTACTGTAATAAATTGTAAAGGAATAGGTACCTCACTCAAGGGAACATAAGGAATAATGTACAAACATTACAGAAAAATATCACTAAACTTGTTAGAAAGTTTGGAATGATCAATTTTAGCAGTTTACAATGGGTATTTTATTTAATACATTTTTTTTACTTTTATGTGGTAGTGAGGAATTGAACCCAGGGCCTCATGTATGCTAGGCAAGTAATCTACCACTGATCCATATTCCCTGCCCTTGAATATTTTATTTTTAATAGTACATTTAATTATATTTTATTTTAATAGTACATTTAATTGAATAATGATGAGTCTTAAAATTTTGCCAAATGTCTTTTTCCCCTGAGGTCAATTAAAGAAAATACTATGATATCCAATAAAAATTCAGAAGTTTAATCATCAGTGAAATCCTCTCTGACATATAATTATTCACTTTGTTCAAAGTTCTAAGTTTTGCTAATTATATTGTATGTGTTAGTCACTTCAGGTGAACTTAGATAAAATGACATATTCAGTGATGACTATAATTGAGAAATAATTTATAAATGCTTTGTTCTCAGTCTGTTTTAACTTAGCAGAATAGTCATACAAAAGGTGAAAACTTCTTACAACCAAAAATATAGACCTAACTTAATCAGATAAAAACATGCATTTCTAGAGATAAAGATACAAATCAAGAAAAAAAACTACATTCGATGATTGAAAATATGCACATATTTAATATCCTTTATAGAGATAAAATTTTCTCCATATATGAACTGTTAAGTATAATTGAAGTAAATAACGAAAATTATCCTAATTATTAATGGACTCATGACATATAATAGAAATTAAATATATATATAAATATATATATTTATTTATATATATATTTATATATATATTTGCCTTCCAAGACATTTTTCTTTAATTGATATACAGAGTGGTTACAGTTTCAGACTTTAGGCATTAGATACATGTCTTGTACTGTTTGTTACCTCCTCCCTCATTCCCCCCCCCTTTCCCTTTCCCTGTGGAGCACACTGGGAAGTCAACTAACTGGCCCCGCCTGTTTCTCAGTCTTGGGGCCACATGTAGATAAGATGGCAGCACCTAACAACAATGTGCAGCTGCTACAAGTGTCTTTGGTTATAACCTGGAGGCTGTTCTCTGGGCTGTGACATCCCAGCTCTTCCGCCCTTGATGAACAGCTCATCCCTCCCCTTCCTGCTGGTCTTAGACCTAATTGGCTCATGTGCCTTATATTAGTGGCACCTACTTCCCCAATAAATGAGATCTTCTGCCGACATGACTCCCAGGCCCTTTGATTGTCCTCCGGTGAGGGAGTGCTGGGTGTGGGCGGCCTGACAACCCTTTCATCTCTTGGCTCATCTGGTCAGGGTGTGCCTTTCCCCATCTCTCCCGTGGGTCAGGGGAGCGCAGGGGGCTAGAGACCCCGACAATTGGCGCCCAATGTGCGGCACGAGGAAGTGTAGGTTTAAGCTTTAGATGACCCGAGGTAAGGGTATCCCCGAAAAGATGGGGCAATCTCACACTACGCTTTAGATGACAGGAAAATGAACAAAGACTGTTTAAGGAAGAAAACAAGAGAGGAGAACGACCCAGCCTGAGGAGAGGAGAGTAGTGGAGAGGGGACTCAATGGAGGCAACTGACTCTCGGCCACCACCTCTGTAGTCACACCCAGCAATGCCGGCCAAGCCCCCGAGCCCGGACGCTGCCGAAAAGCAGAGCCATCTGGAGCTGCTGCGCGTCCTGAGCACCACCAACAAGAAGATGCGGGAGGAGGACCAAGAGGAGGCTGCCAAGAGGAGAAGCAGCAGCCAGAAGGGCAAGAGGAAATGGGGCTGGCCAGGCTAGGGAGCAAGCGCAAGGGAGTTCGCGCCTCAAGGGCCTCCGCCCCTGGAACAAGAGCGGCCTGCTGTGGGACGTGGCCTCCCATGTGCTGGCGGAAGGTGAGCGGCGAGCGGTGAGTGGTGGCACCACTGGGGCCAGCGCGCCCACGAGAGTGTGCGTAGCACGGAACGACGCTGTGGGCACTGGTGGGCAAAAATGCACAGCTGCTCATCAACCTGCTGTGGAGCCCTGGCAGGAGCATGTGGCGCAGAAATGGCGGCCCCTAAAACGGCAAGGATGTGACCTGCTGCTGGGCGCTGAGGAGCTCCATTGAGGACAGCTGCTCCACGCAGTAACAGGACTTCCTCTTGAGTGTCAATCTCCCCCCTCCCTCCCCCGTAAAACAAAAATGGGGAGATGTGGGGCACACCTGGAAGTCAACTAGCTGGCCCTGCCTGTTTAAGATAGCGGTGCCTAACAACAATGCACAGCTGCTACAAGTGTCTGGTTATAACCTGGAGGCAGTTCTTTGGGCTGTGATGCCTCAGCTCTTCCGCCATTGATGGGCAGCTCATCCATCCCCTTCCTACCCATCTTAGACCTGATTGGCTCCTGTGCCTTATATTAGTGGCATGTACTTCCCCAATAAACGAGATCTTGTGCCAACTTGACTCCCAGGATATCTGATTGTCCTCTGGTGAGGGAGGGCTGTGCGCGGGGGCGGCCGGCCAACCCTTTCCTTTCTTGGCTCATCCGGTCAGGGCATGCCTTTCCCCATCTCTCCCGGGGGTTGGGGGAGCGTGGGAGGCCAGAAATCCCAACATTTCCCCCATGAGTTGTTCAGTAGATTTACACTAAATAGTTTTGCAAGTATTGCTTTTGTAATCGCTTGTCCTTTTTTAACCCGTGTCTCTTGATTTTGGTATTTCCTTACAGTTTCCTAGTTCTAATTCCTGTATACAAGGTTTCCAATATACTCAGATAACATACAGAAATAGTGAAGGTACAACCTCAGGAAGGGCATACAAGAGGATCATCAATAATAGAAGCTACAGTTTCACATGGCATATTGAGAGTAATCACAACAGTGATATAACAGTTGTTTCCATAACATGGAGTTCATTCCACTTAGCATCATCTTATGTATTCATAAGGGTATAGCTATTTGTCCCTTGTGATCCTCTACTGTGATTAGCTTAAACCTGTGCTAATCATTCCCTATGAGGGAGACAACAGAGTCCATGTTTCTTTGGGTCTGGATCAATTCACTCAGTATAATTTTTTCCAAGTCCTTCCATTTCCTTAAAAATTGGGCAATATCATTCTTTCTGATAGAGGCATAAAATTCCATTGTGCATATGTACCACATTTTCCTGATCCATTCTTCTACTGAGGGGCTTTTGGGTTGGTTTCAAATTCTAGCTATGACAAATTGTGCTGCGATGAACATTGTTCTGCTGGTGGCTTTAGTGTGTTCTTGTTTGTGGTCTTTTGGGTAGATGCCCAAAAGTGGGTCTGCTGGGTCATAGGGGAGCTCTATGCTTAGCCTTCTGAGGAATCTCCATACTGCTTGCCAGAGTGGATGAACCATTTTACATTCCCACCAACAATGAAGTAGGGTTCCCTTTTGGCCACAACCCCTCCAACATTTGTTGTTGTTAGTTTTCTTGATATAGGACATTCTTACTGGGGTGAGATGGAATCTCAATGTTGTTTTAATTTGCATTTCTTTTATGGCCAGTGATGTAGAACACTTTTTCATATGTCTCTTGGACATTCTCACTTCCTCATCAGAGAAGTCTCTTTTCAGGTCTTTAGTCCACTTGATGAGGGGGCTATTGGTTCTTTACAGTTTTGTTTTGGAGGAATGTAATTTTTTAGTTCAGCATATATTTTAGATATGAAGCCTTTGTCCGTTGTATGGCTGGTAACGATCTTTTTCCCAATCTGTGGGCATTCTGTTTATGTTGTGTGCTATGTCCTTTGCCCTGCAGAAGCTCTGCAGTTTGATGCAGTCCCATTTGTCCATCCTTTCCTTGATTTGCCACATTTCTGTGTCTTTGTTAAGGAAGTTCAGTTCTGTGCCAAGGAGCCCAAGTGTTTCTCCTACTCCTTCTTGTAGTGTTTTCAGGATATCTGTTTTAATTTCAAGGTCTTTGATCCATTTGGAATTGATTTTGGTGCAGGGTGATATATAAGGATCTAGTTTTAGTTTCTCACATGTGTTGAACCAGTTTTGCCAGCATCATTTGTTAAAGAGGCTGTCTTTCTTCCATCCTATTTTTTTAGCTCCTTTTTCAAAGATGAAGTAGGCGTCGTTCTGTGGGTTCATTTCTGGGTCTTATTCTGTTCCATTGGTCTTCAGGCCTGTTCCAGTGTCAATACCAAGCTGTTTTTTTGTTGCTATTGCTTTATAATATAGCTTGAAGTTGGGTATTGTAATTCCTCCAGCACTGTTCATTGTGCTTAGGATTGTTTCTGTAATTCTGGGTCTTTATTGTTCCATATAAATTTCTGGATTGCTTCCCCTATTTCATTAAAAAAAATTGTGTTGTGATATTAATGGGTATTGCATTGAATTTGTAGATAACCTTTGGCAATATTGCCAAAGTTTTGGATCAGCTCTACTAGCTTGGGGGTAGAGTCTATGGGGTTCTTTAGGTATAGGATCATGTCATCTGAGAAGAGAGAAAGTTTAACTTCATCTTTTCCTATTTGGATCCCCTTTATGTTTTCTTCTTGCCTAATTGCTCTGGCTAGGAATTCTAGTACTATGTTGAAGAGCAGGGGAGAGAGTGGACATCCCTGCCTTGTTCCTGATTTTAAAGGGAATGGCTTTAGTTTTTCACCATTTAGAGTTATACTTGCTGTTTGTTTGTTATAGACTGCCTTTATTATATTTAGGAGTGTTCCCTGGAATCCCAGTTTTCCTGGGCTTTTAGCATAAATGGGTGCTGGATTTTATTTAATGCCTTTTCTGCATCCAGAGATATAACCATGTGGTTCTTTACCTTGCTCTGGTTGATGTGGTGGATTACATTATTTGACTTGCATATATTGAACCAACTTTGCATCCCTGGGATGAATCCAGTTTGATCATGGTGTATGATTTTTTTGATGACCTGTTGAAGTCGATTGGCCAGAATTTTGTTGAGAATTTTTCCATCTATGTACATCAGGGAAATTGGTCCATAGTTCTCTTTCCATGATGAGTCCCTGCCTGGTTTTGGGATAAGGGTTATACTGGCTTCAGAGAATGTGTCTGGAAATCACTCATTTCTTCCAGGTTCTTGAAATTTTTGGCATAAAGGTTTGCAAAATAGTCCCTTTTGGGGCAAGAGGGACCGACCAAGGAGAGTCATCTCCACCCAGGAGCAAGCCCCCTGCACAGGCGGGAGGCTCATCCTGGGCCTCAGCTTAACCAGAGGTGTCCCGCCTGCCCGCTGGAAATTCTAAATTTAGTGCGAAAGTGGCGAGCAGCTACTGGTGGCATGGAAACACCAGTTGGGGGAACAACGAGCTCTTGAGACAGATAAATGGTCCCGTCACAGAGGAAGCCCAATTCCCATCCCGAAACAGAGCTGAATTCCATAGCCAGCTCTGCCAGGCGGCTCCCCTTCCCAGAGGGAGGAACCTCTGCCAGGCAAGCAACTCTCAGGTGGGTAAACCAGGGCAGAGGCGCCCCACACTGCTGGGTACACAGTCTATTCAAAGCCAGGCATTAAAGGCCACGGCCCCACAACCGACAGAGGAGCCATGATCCCGAGACTGCTCACGTCCCCATCTACAGAGGATGCCCAAGGCCTACCGTAAAGCTGTGCGAACCACAGAGACCCAGGATTGCACCAACAGGGGAGA
This sequence comes from Perognathus longimembris pacificus, assembly GCF_023159225.1. Taxonomy (NCBI): domain Eukaryota; kingdom Metazoa; phylum Chordata; class Mammalia; order Rodentia; family Heteromyidae; genus Perognathus; species Perognathus longimembris. The sequence goes on along the minus strand of NC_063162.1, from coordinate 129,087,618 downwards.
AGGGTCAGAACAGTTCCACCCCCTGCAAACTGAAAGCAAGGAAAACCAGCCAATCAGGAAAATAGACTGCAGACCATCGCAAGGAAACCAAGACTGGGGAAAGACCACCCAAACAAGCCTCTTTTTTTTTTTCTTTTCAAACATTTTTTAAACTTTAAAAAAAAAATTTTTTCACTTCTGAAACATTTTTTTTTTGCTTTCCATTTTTACCTTTTTTTTTTTTTTGGTTGGTCGTTTTTCTGTTTTTTTTAATTTTTATTTAAATAATTTTTCTCTGTTTTGAGCATCCAGTATTTTTCTTTATTTCTCTCTTTGCATTCTCTTTCTTTAAAAATTACTTTCCTATGAATAACACCACCACTCTTTTCTGCTTACTCTCCATTGTCTATCATTTTAACCTTGTTCTTTCTATTGATTATACTGTTGTCCACATTTCCACGTCAATGAAACTAAACCCAAATACCCCCCCCCCATACATTTTACTCTATTCTCTTTACTACCTCTAATTTTCCCTCCTGACTTACTGCCAGGTCCTCCAGGTTCCAAGACCCCTGGTTATTGGATAGAGGGTATCCCTGCTTAATCTGAGTGAATCAAAGGGGTTCATAGAGAAAGCCAGTCCTAAAAGAACTTAATATAAGAACAAGAATTGCTCATAGGGTTGTAACAGTAAATAAGTAACTACTGAATACAGGGCCCAGGATTGGTTGTTATAATGAAATTGTATTCTTTAGGAACACCAAATCTAATTTTATAGACAGGTATACAAGGTATCTGTATATAATTGTGAACTTCTAAAATTTACACAAGAATGCTTGGTAAGGCCTGCTTTGGGACTTAAATGGTGCTAACAGGTGCTTGTAGATTGGCATTCCCAATCCAAATGGGCAGAAGAAACACAAGAAAGATGGTAAACAATGGAGTCTTTTCTCCCACTCAAAACAAGCAGGAAACAGGGCAGTCAATCAAAGACATAGAAGAGAACTCTCAAAATGCTCTAGAAAGACTACTGATAAATATGTTAAATAAAAAGTTTGAATCAATACAGCAATCCTTCCAGAAAGTAATAGATGATTTGATGACCTCAACATAAAGAAAGATAAATGAAATTCAAGAGTCAAATGAAAAGATAGCTACCCAGGTAAAAGATTTGATCAACAGCACTCAAAACTAAATTAATGAAGTAAAGAAGTCCATGCAAGACCTAAGACATGACATGAAAATCATCAGGAAAGTCCAGTCAGAAGGAAAAGAGATTTGAAATCAAGTAGCTAGCCTACGGTCCCGACTAACTGAAGCAGAGGATCGAATCTCAGGAGCTGAAGATTCCCTAGAATCTATGGAGAAAGATAAAAAAATCAATACAAATCCAGTCCAATCAACAAAACAGATCGCTACAGGAGATTCAAGACACGATTAGGAAGCCCAATTTAAGGATAATAGGTATTGAGGAAAACTTGGAGAAAGAAGTTAATGGGATAGGCAACCAAATATCCAGAAGGATAGACTTATACAGATACAAGAAGCATTCAGAACCCCAAACTGACCAGACCCGAATAGGACATCCCACCGACAAATTGTGATAAAAACTCGATCAGTAGAGTACCAGGAAAGAATCCTTAAAGCTGTTAGGGAGAAGAAAACAATCACATATGAAGGAAAAGCAATCAGAATTACCCCAGACTTCTCAGCAGAGACCATGAAAGCTAGCACAGTCAAACGTCAATATTATCCTTCAAAATGTTTTCACCTTAGACTCACATGTTTTCTTACGTAAATTTTTTACACTAAGTTACTTACCATAGAATCTCCTCAACAGTATTTTCAGAAAAAGAAACAAGATGTTTAATACATTGGCCAATACAAAAAATCTATTTTTTTTAAGTTGATATATATATGTATACACATATACATATATATTTGCAATTTATACCCAATATATATCCAATTTAAACAACTAATAGGAATGGGATTGCTCTTATTGAAGGAAGGTGGAGGACATGATGTTCTTACTTCCTTTAATTCTTCTCTTATCCCTTAAGAAGCCTTGAATTTCCTTCCCAGAAACCCATATCAGCACAGGATTTTGAATAAAAGGCAGTATTTTATACAAATATGGGTTTGCATATTTTCCATCAAACATTTATCACTAATTTTCCTATGTTCATTTACTCAGCAGAAACATCTAGGTATTTCCTGTGCCTTACCTCACAAGACAATGCCTAGTACCTAACTTTTAATGTTGATGTATTAGCTAAGTCAATTGCCACAAGCTATGAAATACTATAATGGATTCATACTTGAGATCTTTTCCCCACCTTTTTAGGAAAATTTCCAGGCTACTAGGTCCTTTCTAAAGTGATCCAGTACATTTTTTGTCCACATGCTCAATGATTTTTAACAGTCTCCCCCTCTTTTAAGTAATTATGTTTGCTTCTGAGGATGAATGAGTTAGTGACAGCCTCAATATGTACACAATACCAGATATTCTATAAATTTTGACATTATATAGCTTATTCCAGATGTGCTAGCTGTTACTTAACTTCCCCTGGATTCTTAGAAAAGTGAAGGGATGAGTATAAGCAGAGAGAAAGTAAGACAAGTAGCTGATTGGATCACATCCTGAAGACTGGTGCAATCTAAATGTGAGAAGCAAAGAGAGTCTCCCTCAGGGACTGTGGGATGTTTCTCTGGGGATGACACAGGGAAGTGCTAGAGGGAAATGGATGCAAAGGAGACAAAAGCTCACTCCTGATCAACTTCACGTTAGTGTGGTTATAAAGCATGAAATGAATGACAGATAAAAACTGCCTACACTGAGGCATGCATTTTCACTCCATTTTGGATGCCGGTGTTCTGACAATGTATTCTAAGCTCGGCATCCACTTTCTTAAAAATCCCTATTGATTTGTTTGAAAGCTACACTTCTCAAGACTGAAGCTTTCCTGTCTGTTTAGATTTGAAACCACAACAGCCCTAGCACATGTGGTTAGGATAGTCCCTTTTTAAAGGTGTGTTGTATACCTGTTAATACAAAGATCACAGTGTAGACGTTTGCACCTAGAATCTACATGAAAATGTGGGACTGCTCCTTGCAGATCTTGGCTCCATCAGCAAATAAAATAAACTGGAGGCCTGAAATAGAAATAATTTTCCTTCCAAGTGTTTTACTTAGAGAGTGCCATCCTGTTTTCTTCAGAATATCATGGGTAATTCTGCATATGAATGTATTTGAGAACAGAAAAGGCCTTCTAAATGAAATCCATAAAATAACTTATAGAATTTCAGGCTTCAGTAATAAACATAAATGATTATTCTTTTCTGCTCAGAGTTTGTAGAGAAAAGGGAAATTTGAAACTAAGTTTCATGAAATTTTTGAGCTTATCACAATTTGTGACAGCACAGGGCAAGATATGTAAGGGACTGAAATACGTCTTCACAGAAATATATGTAAGGGACTGATATATGTCTTCAGGACAATATAGTATTTATCTTACAAAGAAAATTTTGACATTGTTAGGCGATTAATTACAGAAGTCAAACCAACTTTCCAACAATAGTCAGAATGAAAAGTTTATTTCAAGATACCAGGTCCCTTTGATGAGGTTCTCTACTATAAGTAGAGGAGCTGTAACTGATGTCCAATGATGCTGTTGTTGTTGTTGCAGAATCTTAGTTGATAATGAAATCTGTTATTAAAGTTGGGTAGATAGATAGATAGATGGATGGATAGATAGATACACAAAGAGAGATAGTAACAAATATACAATACACAGAGTTCAATAGTCAATGACACAATACTTCAAACTGAACAGTAAAATTTCAGTTTGTACTTTTAAAATGAGTATGTCTTCCATAATTTTATCACAAAAATACTCTTGCAAAAATCTTGGTGACTGGGTACCTTATGCTGGATTTTGCTACTATTTTTTGTTTTAGATGAATCAGGAGCTTATTTGAATGCCCATCTGAAGTAAAGACCAGGAAGGGTCTCATACATTTTTTATTGAATAGAATAAGAGAATATATTCAGACTAGACATCATTTTAGAAAACAGTGTGAAAACTCTGTCAATTGGATTTTTAAAATTTATTTTTTTATTTTAAAGGCTATGTACAGAGAGGTTATGGTTACATAAGTCAAGTAGTGAGTACATTTCTTTTTGAACAATTAGCTCTATTCTAGATTTCCCTCCTGTTTCTCCACAAGTTGTAGAATTCATTTTTGACAGTGTTCACTGAGTACCACAGCTGTATTTGTTCACGTGTTGTCCCACTATTTCTGTGCTCCCCTTTACCCAGCCCAAATGACAAGACAAAAGATACCGAAATAAAAAACAATGACAAAGTAGGGAAAAAAATAACAAAAGCCTCTTATTTCAGTTTTTTGGAGTTCATTTTAATAACATCATTTTATATGATCTTGTGCACATAGATTTTGAGCCTTTGTGATCCTTTCTTAGGCATATCTTCCTTTGGTCTCACCTTGTGAATGTTTAGAATCCTTTTTAATTTATCCTGTCCATATTTTTTTTTTTTTTTTTTTTTTTTTTGCCAGTCCTGGGGCTTGGATTCAGGGCCTGAGCACTGTCCCTGGCATATTGTTTATAATAATTTTACATCTAACATGTTGAATTCAATAATATGAAAGTGGCTCCAGGATTATTGCTTCTCAATGTTTTTTGTTTGTTTGTCCCTTCCTTCCATTTCTTGACCCTAGTTGAGTTGTGTTTTCTAGCCCTTTCAGTTTGAGGTGGAACCATGTGATTTGTTCTCACAAATGAACTCAGTATGAGATGTGTCTTACCTGCTGTGATGCAGTTTACAGCTTCTCCTCAGGCTACTTTTTACTTGTGCTGATTGTATGCTATCATTGTGAACTGGGAGCCATGTACTACAGATGGCTAAAGTTTCCATTATACTGGGACTCTGAATGACAACACGGAGTTTCATTTTTTCTTCCTATTCTGGGCACCATGTAGTTTTTTGATACAGATGGGCAACCAACATTTATACTGTTAACCCTCTAATGTTTGAAGGCTGTTTATCACATAGCAAACATTATTCATTGTAACTAACACTCCAAACACATAGTGAAATACTATCACTGGTGATATGGCTCAAAACTTGGATATATAAAAGAAATAAAGGTAGATGAAGAGAGGAAATAGTTTACATTGGGACTAGTTTATAACATTTTAAGCAACTGATGATATCAATTAGTTGTGGTAGATTGCATTGGACTACAAAGTTAATCAGCATTGGTCATCACAGTGATCAGTTGGTCAAAATTGCATGTTAAGATCAAAATGGTTTCTTAGCAAAATGTCTTAAAGAAAAGGAATTAATAAAAATAGCACAAGTCCTAAATTCTAAGAGACTTTTCTAAATTGCCATAAAATACTAGTGAAGGATGGGCAGACTTTTAATGGTACTGTCACATAGGTTAGTATATCATAACTTTAGGACAATTGGTTTTGTAGTATGGGTAAAATGACATTTTAAATAAAGAGGATTTATCTTGGAGTTCAAATTGGGTTTCAAAAGTAAAAATGATATGAAGGATTAAATAAAACTTCTAACTCATTCATTTTAATAAATATTATTGAGCACTTGCTAGTGTTCAGTCTGTTATCTGTATTTGTGATAGGAAATTAGTATTTGAATTTTATTAAATTCAACATACTAGCAAAAAGTCTAAGCCTTATGGTAGTCTCTCTTATTTGAATCTACAGTGACTAATAATCATAAAACTAAATCTGGAGGAAAAAGTAAAACATAGATGAATTAGTCATATTCTGTAATCTTGGATAGTTTGATTTACTAATTTTTATTTAAAAATTTTAAATCAAATTTTACTGTTAAGGTGATGTACAGAAGTGTTACAGTTCCATATATCATTTATTCTTATAATTTAAAAAAAATCTGGCAACTCATCCTGGTTAGGAGAAAACAGAAAGACATGCCTAGCACAAGGGAATCTTAAAAATCACCTGTGTTTTGGGTAGAACTCACCCATCTTACACACATGGAGTATCTGTCTAAAGATTAGAACTTGCTTGACCATGTGGATAGACCTAGCACAGAAAGTATTAAACCCAAAAATTATAACTGTCATTTGGGTTTATATCTCTCATTTCCCACAAGAGGAACAGAAATGTTCATCCGTTTCCATTTATCTCTACCTTAACTCTATTAAGATAAAATAAAATTTAAAACTATTGAGGGTGGTCTGCAATGAGATACAAAGAAAGCTTCTGCACTTGAACATCTAGCTCATGAATGACTGTGAATGAAGTGATCTATGATGCTTGCAATTATCAGTAAACACTACTCCTCTTCCTACTCTTTATTGTCATTTCTTATTTATTTATTTACTTATTCTTATTTATTGTAAAAGTCATGTACAGAGAGGTAACAGTTTCTTTTTTTAAAAGTTTTATTGTCAAACAGATAAACAGAGAGGTTACAGTTTCATATGTTAGGCATTGGATACATTTCTTGTACTGTTTGTTACCTCCTCCCTCATTCTCCCCCTCCCTCCTCCCCTTTTTCCTTTCCCCCCATGGGGTGTTCAGTTCACTTACACCAAACAGTTTTGCAAGTATTGCTTTTGTAGTTGTTTGTGTTTTTACCCTGTGTCTCTCGATTTTGGTATTCCCTTTCAATTTCCTAGTTCTAATACCAGTATACATGGTTTCCAATGTACTCAGATAAGATACAGTAATAGTGCAGGTACAACCACAGGAAGGAAATACAAGAGGATCATCAATACTAGAAACTAGAGTTTCACATCACATATTGAAAGTAATTACAAAAGTGATATTACAGTCATTTCCATAACATAAAGTTCATTTCACTTAGCATCATCTTATGCGTTCATAAGGGTATAGATATTGGGCTCTTGTGATCCTCTGCAGTGACTAGCTTAAACCTGTGCTAATTATTCCCTATGAGGGAAACCATAGAATCCATGTTTCTTTGGGTCTGGCTCACTTCACTTAGTATAATTTTTTTCCAAGTCCTTCCATTTCCTTATGAATGGGCCAATGTCATTCTTTCTGATAGAGGCATAAAATTCCATTGTGTATATGTACCACATTTTCCTGATCTATTCGTCTACTGAGGGCATCTGGGTTGGTTCCATATTTTAGCTATGACAAATTGTGCTGCGATAAACATTGTTGTGCTGGTGGCATTAGTGTGTTCTTGTTTGTGGTCTTTTGGGTAGATGCCCAAAAGTGGGTCTGCTGGGTCATAGGGGAGCTCTATGTTTAGCCTTCTGATAGCTATAATGAAAGGAACAAACAATCATCTCTCGATCCTAACTCTCAACATTAATGGACTTAATTCTCCAATCAAACGGCATAGGCTCATAAGTTGGATCAAAAATCAAGATCCATATCTCTGCTACTTCCAAGAGACACATCTATCCAGAAAAAGTAAACATCTTCTAAAAGTGAAAGGCTGGAATTAAATCTATCAAGCAAATGGACCCATAAGCAGGCTGGCATTGCAATCCTAGTATCAGATAAAATTGACTTCAAATTAAAAATGGTAAGAAGAGACAAAGAAAGTCACTACATTCTAATAAAGGGATCTTTCCTACAGGAGGATATAACCATCCTAAATATCTACACACCAAATACAGAAGCACCCATCTTCATCAAATAAACATGACTGACTCTAAAAATACTAATAGAACCAAACACATTGATAGTTGGGGACTTTAACACTCCACTGTCTCCTCTGGGCAGATCAACACACCAAAAACTGATCAAAGAAACCACAGAACTAAACAATTGCATAGACCAAGTAGACTTAACCAAAATCTACAGAATATTCCATCTAGCAACAACTGAATACACATTCTTTTCGGCTGCACATGGAACATTCTCCAAAATACATCACATCTTAGGGAGCAAAGAAAATCTGTACAAATTCAAAAGTATCGAAACCATTCCCTGCATTCACTCAGACCACAACAGAATAAAATTAGAGCTCAATTCAAACAGCCACCACAGAAAATTCTACAATACATGGAGACTAAACAACACACTGCTGAACCATTGAAGAAATTAGAACAGAAATTCAAATGTTTATGGAATTCAACCAAGATGAGTACACAAAGTTCCGGCTCCTTTGGGACACAGCAAAGGCAGTATTCAGAGGGAAATTTATATCTCAGTGACTACATCAACAAACTGGAGAAACAGCAACTCAACAACTGAAGGAAGCACATTAATCTCCTCAAAAGAGAACAACAAGCCAAACCCCAAGTCAATAGACGGAAGCAAATAATTAAAATCAAATCAGAATTAAATGAATTAGAGTAAAAAAAAAAACCCACCGAAAGAATCAACAAAAGAAAGAGTTGGTTCTTGGAAATAATTAACAACATAGACAGACCCCTAGCAAACCTGACCAATAAACGAAAGCAGCAAACCCAGTTAAACAAGATCAGAGATGAAATAGGTAACATCACCACAGAAACAACCAAAATTCATAACACAAAAGGGACTATTTTGCCAACCTGTATGCCAACAAATTCTAGAACCTGGAAGAACTGGATGATTTCCTAGAAAAAACTGATATCCCCAAACTCAACCATGAAGATTTAAACCTTCTGAACTGACCCATATCTGGCATTGAAATAGAAACAGTAATAAGTGATCTCCCATCCAAAAAAAGCCCAGGTCCAGACAGATTCACAGCAGAATTCTACAAGGCCTTCAAAAGTGACTTCACACCAATATTTCTCAAACTCTTCAATGAAATTGAAAGAAAAAGTTTACTACCAGACACATTCTCTGAAGCCAGTATAACCCTCATCCCAAAACCAGGCAGGGACTCATCAAGGAAAGAGAACTATAGACCGATTTCCCTGATGAACATAGATGCAAAAGTTCTCAACAAAATTCTGGCCAATTGACTTCAACAGGTCATTAAAAAAATCATACACCACGATCAAACTGGATTCATCCCAGGAATGCAATGTTGGTTCAATATATGCAAGTCAATTAATGTAATCCACCACATCAACCAGAGCAAGGTAAAGAACCACATGGTTATATCTTTGGAAGCAGAAAAGGCATTCAATAAAATCCAGCACCCATTCATGCTAAAAACCCTGGAAAGATTGGGATTCCAGGGAACACTCCTAAATATAATAAAGGCAGTCTATGACAAACCAACAGCAAGTATAATTCTAAAAGTTGAAAAACTAAAGCCATTTCCTTTAAAATCACGAGCAAGACAGGGATGTCCGCTCTCTCCCCTTCTCTTCAACATAGTACTAGAATTCCTGGCCAGAGCAATTAGGCAAGAAGAAAATATAAAGGGGATCCAAATAGGAAAAGATGAAGGTAAACTTTCTCTCTTCGCAGATGATATGATCCTATACCTAAAGAACCCCATTGACTCTACTCCCAAGCTAGTAGAGCTGATCTAAAACTTTGGCAAAGTTGCAAGATATAAAATAAACCCTCAAAAATCAATGGCATTTCTATATGCTAATGACCCGAATGCCGAGGCTGAAATCAGGAAACAACTCCTTTTGCAATAGCCTCAAAAAACATAAAATACCTAGGAATAGCCTTAACCAAAGAAGTGAAAGACCTCTATGATGAGAACTTTAAAAACATGAAAAATGAAATTAAGGCAGAACTAAGGAAACGTAAAAACCTCCCATGCTCCTAGATTTTCATACGTTAGGCTTTGGATACATTTCTGGTAATCTTTTCCTCCTTTCCCCCCTTTTAAATGTCTCTCTCAAGCTTTCTTTTGAGTTTTTCTATGTGTTTATTTATCTCCACTGCCAACACTGTAGGATTTACTGGAGATTTTTTCTCATCTTAAAATTATATTAGATATTTATAATTATTGTTTATATAGAGTCAGAAATGCAAAGTAGGCATTTTACTAGAAAGAAAATTGCTCTATGATATGGGAAAGACTACTTCAATAGACATTCATACATAATCCTCTAGATTAATGTTGTAATTTAAATTCTTCCTTATGAATAGATTTCAATTAAATCAAGCTTCTAGAGTTGTGTTAATGAAATGTAAAATATTCAAGAGGGAAAGATTATTATATTAAAATTCTGGTCTAATATTGTTTCAATATTAATATATCCTGCTATCCATATGTAAAAGTATAGAGAGAGGATATCACCTTTCTATATATTGAAATGAAATACATATGTTTTGTTAGGAGAGGAAACAGAACTTTTATTACTATTTAATTTCAATGCATCACATATATTTTACATAAGAGATATGCTTATGCAATTCTTTTACCCATTTACTACAGTGAACTATATGAATACTGAAAAATAATCCAGAAAACTATGAAAGTATTCAAAAAAACATTGTTGAGGTATGAAGGTGGGAACAGGAATCTAATTTTTAAAAGGTAGCACAAATTATGTTTATCACTTCCTGAAAAATCATTCTAAAATGCTGTTTGTTTTAATAGCTTTTGTCAAGAGCTGCTTAATAACAATATTCTCACAAAACCAACCTTTTGGTTAGCATTGACAATATGAGTGTTTTTAAACTTAATGTTATTTTTTTGCAATAACCTTGTGAATTAGAACCTTGTTTTCTATCAAAATTTTTTTTTTGTTTATGGTCACATAGCTTGTTGAAAGTCACATAGTCAGTAAAGGTATGGTTGGAATTTGATCCCAGTCTGACCCTAACACTATTTCAATGCCTTACTGAGCAGGATTGAAGCAAGTGCATGGCCTAGATACTGACTGGTCGGTAATTCTTCTGGTTTTTCACAGGAAATAATTGAAATAAAACAATCAGAAAGCTGCATTTGCTCCTTGGAATTGTCACCATCCTGCAACCTAAGGATCTGTCTTAGAAAAACCTGTTGAATAAGCCAAAATCATGCCTAAGTTATATATTTATTCAGGTAATTTGATGAAGGAATTAATTTTCATGTCATAGATTGAGAAGATAATTTTGTCTTTGAATTTTTAAGTGTAGTTATTAGACATTAAAATGTTTAATTGAAATATACATTTATTAAGCACATAATTTAGGGCTGTCATAAAATATTGGCTATATATTGGCTACCCATACTCCCAGAACACTGAGAATTGACCTTTTTTAAAAAAATTATTTATCATAATCCTTTTCAAAACTACAGTCCAAGGCCAAGTCGTTGAGTTCAAGTCCCAGGACCAACTCACATGGGCACGCATGTGGGAGCACACACACACACACACACACACACACATACACACTCTTACATACACATACTTTCCCATATGGATCTAATGCTTTGTGACTTCCATCTCATTCATTTACATCAGTTCGCACAGGGATCACCTATTCGTAATGCAAAGAACTCATCCTCTGGAATAGTTAAATACCTTCACACTTTTCCTCTTGTATTTTCATCCTGTAAGCTGAGGTGAAGAATATCCCATGTTTTACATGATGTCAGGTTTTACAAATAGGAATACTACTGTCTACTCCTTGGCCATATTTTCATGTAGTATTTTTCCAAGTTCTATTAGTCTTTACTAATATGACCATGGGAGATGAAGTGCAATTTTGTTTTATAAAATGATGTAAAATAAAATATCAGTCTTCCTTTTCTTTTTTCTGAAAACTTACTTTTTTGTCAATGTGATGTACAGAGGGGTTACAGTTTCATACGTAAGTCAGTGTGTACATTTCTTGTACTATTTGTTAACTCCTCCCTTATTTTCTCCCCTCCCACGTCCCCCTTTCCCTCTCCAGTCTTCCTTTTCCATAGGACCACCAGTTGCAATTCATATGCCTATTATCCTGGACTCCTTTTATATATGATAAATGTAACTTTTACTTATTCAAAAGAAGTCAAAATAGCTAATCCGCACATGAAGAAGTACTTAACATCTCTAGTAAAAAAGGAAAGCCAATCTAAACCACACTGAGATATCATCTCAGGAGAAGCCATTATCAACAACACAAACAATTGATGCCAGAAGGATGTGGGGAAGAGGAACCCTTCAAACACTCTGGAAAGCAGTTTGAAGATTTCTCAAGAAACGAGGCATGGAACAATCCTATGGCCCAGCGATACTACTCTTGGGCACTTACCAAAATTTACAAATCAAGATACAGTAAGGCCACTTGCACAATCATGTTTCCTGATGCACTATTCATCATAGCAAAATATTGAATCAGTTCACATCCCTTCAATGGGTGAATGGATCAAGAAGATGTGATGAATAAACACAGTGGGATTTCGCTCATCCATTAGGAACAATAATATTACATTTTCATAGAACAAAATAGACCTTGAAGAAATTGTACTAATTAAGTCAGGCCCAGAGAGACAAAGGATACAAGTTTACTCACATAATGAATGAGTTTCAATTTGTAAATGTATATAGGACTGTATGAAAGTATACACAAAATGTATTAGTGTATAGAGGGTCCACAATTAATGTACACAAATGTGTCTTTAGCCTTCTCAGAAGAAGTGAAAATTGCAAATATACATATAGTTCATGTTCAAAGGAAATAAAAATCAAAACAATGAGATTCCCCTTCACTCCAGTTAGACTGGCCATTATCAAGAATACTAACAATAACAGATGTTGGCAAGGATGTGGCCAAAAAGGGAACTGTACTACAGCTTTGATTTGAATATAAACTTGTTTAACCACTCTGGAAAGCAGTATGGAGTTTCGCCAAAAGACTAAACATAGATCTTTCTTATGACCTAGCAATTCCACACAAGGGCATATATCCAATAGACCACAGATAAGGCCACATTAAAGCTACCAGCACAGCTGTGTTCATTGCGTTATGTTTACCACAGCCAAGACATTTTATCAACCTAGATGGGCCCACAGTGGACCATGGATCAAGAATATTAGATATATGCAATGGGATTCTTCTCTTCCATCAGAAAGAATGATATTGTACTATACGTAAGGAAATGGAAAGACTTGGAAAAACACTATATTAAGTGAAGTAGCCAGATCCAAAGAAACACAGGTTGTACATTTTCCCTCATTTGTGGTAACTAGAATCTGCCTATAAATTTACAAATAAACTCACTGGATGGTAAAAAAAATAATACACTGGGACATGATAAATTATAGAGGTCACTAGAAATTCATACAGTGAGAAGGAAGGTAATCATAGGAGTGGATCATAAAGGCTCAATAGCTATGTGCACATGATTATATTAAATAGTATTTCATGAAAGGAACTCGAAGAAACAAATTTTTGTTGTTGTTGCTGTTTTTGCCATGTTTTCCTTTTAACTCATTTGTTAGTATGTGCATTTGTGTTTGGGAGCGTAAGATGGGGCACACAAAAGTGGGGCAAAGGGTGAAAAAATAGAGCAGTGGTACTGATGAGAAACTATGTGGAAAATAAGCTATACAACGTGTGGCTAGGGATGGGAGAAAAGAAATGGAAGAGAGCAAGGGAAATGGTGACATGGCTTGATCTCATTACCTGATTTATATGAATGTAACTCCTTTATTTAATAGTAGGCCAGAATAAATACTGTAACTCAGTTTTATGTTGTTATAAAATTTGATATTTGTATCAGCAGTAATCAACAAATCATGAGAACTATATATTCTTAATAGCTCATTAACTATAATAAAGTTTTGCTTCAGAACTATTTATTTAACTCAAAGTTTCTATGAAGATTCAACATTTAAAAATTAAAAATCCAGTTCTAGGGTATTAAGAAAACTAAACCATTGCTAAATTTTTAGCACAATTGTCAGTTTATACAACTGAAATGAGAGTTACAAAGTAATATCAGTACAAAAAGTGGTTTCTATCCATATCTTATTTTATAATATTGGAATTGTCTCAGTTCTCTCTTACCTTACTGCTGTATAGTCTCAGTACCCATAAATGCTAGATGTTTTCTCTCCTGAACTCTTCAGACACATCATGTGAACAGTAGAGTTTAAGAAGCAAACCAAACTGTGTGTACAGATGTACTTAGAAAGAGAGTCATTGCATAGCTCTCTCCATCAGAAGTGTCTAGAACTTAGCAAGCTTGCAAACATAGGAAGAATGGAAGTACAATGTAGAGGAAACAGATCACTAGGCTCTTTTGTAAAATTTCAGCTAACAAATGAGAAGCCATGTGGTCAGGCCCAAGGACACTATTTCATGCATGACAAAAGAGTAAGCATCCATTATATTTGAAATTTACGTCTTTATTTAATTGCTTGATAAACAAGGCAAAATAATAATTCAACTCAGAATCATAGGATTTGCTAGGGGAACTAGGTGGATGTGTCATCCTTTTCTTTCCCCCTAAGTATTCCAGAGACTAGAAATGGATCCAGTAGTAAATCTAAAAGGAATGGTTTTATAGATTGTGAAATTGAGGTCCAACAGTGTCAAGACAGAAGGTCATATAACCAATCAATGGATCAGAAAGGACAGGAACTTGGAAATTTCTCTTACTCTCTCTATTGCTCAATGAAAATGTGTTGAAAAATGATGTTAAATGCTGACAGTTGTCTAGTGAGTTAAAGCTGTGCAGATGGCAAATATAAACTTTGGGGCTCTCCTTGCTAGTCTTCTTTAATTTTTTTAATACTTTATGATTGTATATCCATATTCAGTTATTATTTGAACACTTTCTACTTTCCTCACCTTCCAAACTATCAACAGAATAAAAGGCAATAGAAGGAAAGAGAATTATTTGTAATTAATATATTTTGTAAGGGAATATTATGTGGAATATGCAGAACTCTTTTTTCTCTTTCTTCATTTCTTTATCGTTAAAGTGATGTACAGAGGGGTCACAGTTTCATATGCAAGGCAGTGAGTACCTCTTAAAACTAAGAAACAGGCAAAGAACACAAATAGACATTTCCCTGAAGAAAATAATAAATGTAGTAAACAAAACATGAAAATCATTAGGGCAGTACAAGTAAAAGTATCATAAGATAACAACACTTTACATATCTTAGCATGGGGAAATGAATTGATGAGGAACAAAACTGACAATCAAATGTTCTAAAAAGTTTCAAATTGCCATAGCACTTTAGAAATACATTGCCAGTCTGATAAAAAATGTTTTGCGTTACTATGATATGATAAATTATATAGGACTCTAGATACTAATACACAGTGAGACCAAGATAAGATACTGTTAGGACAGAAACACAAGGGTACAATGCATAAGTACTTCTTTATGTTTACATAAAATAATATACATATTGCAATGAACTTCAAGATAAGGAAACAAAAGATTTTGTTTTACTTTTTGAGGATGTTGTCTTCTTAACCTTATAAATGGTGTATTCATGAGTACATCTTTGGAAGTGTTGGGAGGAGGGTACAGAACTCAGGGCAAAAGGGTGAACAAGTACAACAGTGGAGCTCACTGGACACTGATTAAAGTGAACTATACAACTCACAGTGGCGATGAGAGGGAGGGACAGGGAGAGAATGAGGGAAAGAAGACACTCTATGTAACAAATGTACACATTACCAGATTCAGGGAATTATAATCCCTCTGTACATCACCTCTATAATAACAAGAATGTAAATTAATAAGAAATGTTTTGCATTAAAATGGGATGCAAATTACAGAGAATAGCAATAAAAGACAGAACACAAAAAGAACAGATGAATTTTATTTAATACCAAATGTTGTCCAGAAGTTGTTCAGGAAAGAATGTTCCACTTATTTGCAAAGATTTTAAAGGAATACATTGTGTAATAAATGACTATCAAAGCAAGAAAAATAGATAATAAAATCCAGCTCTCTCAGAATATTTGACAATATTATATTTACTCTTCTACGCTGATGTGGAAGTAAGAAGTAGATTGGTGTTCCTGAATGAGATACTGTGTGGAATATTGGGTGAAGTAAAAGCATAGAACAAAAAAATTCGGCCTGTGCAGTTGGGAACTTTTGAGTAGTGCAAGACATTTCTCTTACTGGCAATGAAAATCTGTGAAATTTCATTGAAGTAGTGGAGTTATATTTTGTTTGTGCTACTTACTCATATCCCTGAAAATATATATATTTTATTTGGGAAGGTACTGGAATTCATGTCTTCTATATCCTTCTATAGATTCCCTATGGCCTCCACTAGTGGAACCAACCCAGTGAACACGAATGGAGAATGATATCAATTATTAGCAAAATTCATCTTGGTGAAAGAATACAATATGGTTGGTTATGTTTTTTGTTTGTTTTCCTTTTTTGTGGTACTCAGTATTGAGCTTCAGAACTCAAACATGCTAGTTAAGAACTCTAGGACTTGAGCCAAAATCCCAGCTCTTGTTTTGTAATTTGTTTCTGTAACTGGATCTTGCAAACTTTGTTTAGACTGTCTTCACAGTCAGGGGTCTTCTGCTTCCACTTCTCAAGTAGTTTATATTACAGGCATGTATCAGCTTCCATGGCCTGGAATAGGATATTTAAGGAAGAAAAATAAAATATAGTGGGTTTCTTATAATTCTGTTTGGTAAGATGCTGGAAAATATGTCAAGGATGCCACATAAAGTGTAGGTGGAGCCTGAGAGAAGAGATTTCCAGAGGTAAATCATGAAAGCCATTTCAGTACCCACATTCAAAATTAGGGAAGAAGTCAATGCCCAACGTATGATACTGTAACCTCTCTGTACGTCAGTTTGATAATAAAAATTTGAGAAAAAAAAAGAACATCAAAAAAAATTAGGCAAGAAGATGAACCATGTAGAGATAATCTCTTTCTCTTTTATTCTAGTTGTTATTATAATGGTGATGAACACAGAGAGGGGTTACAGTTACATGTCAGGTAAAGAGGATATTGTTTTAGATGATGTCACCCCTCTCTCCTACTCTCCTAATTTTTCTCTTCCATCCCCACCCACAAGTTTTATAGTTGATTTTGGACATAGTGTCTAGTGAGTGCCACTGCTGCATTTTTTTTTTTTTACCCTTAGTCACTCCATTTCAGAGCCCTACTATCTTACATGGAGAGGTAATTTCAAGGGAGGAAAAATAAACACCCTGAAGTTTTCGGAACAATTGGCTTTTGGAATAATTGTAATTTCTTAGCCATGATGAAATATCAAGAAAAAAAAACACTAAAAGCAACAACAAAGAGGTGTAGATAACTGAAATTAAAATATGTATATGTGTATATATGTATATGTCTATATCTATCTCTCTATACATATATCTATATTTCCAGAGAAAAAAGTTTTGCAATGATGTTAGTCAAATCTTTGTGTATTGAGGTAATAGAATTTCAATTTTTGACAGCCAGATAGAGATGAGAGTTTTGAGATAAAGAATGGAATAGAAGATTCCAAAGTTGTAAGTAATTCACAACAGTATAAGAGTAAATAACTTCTGAGACTTATAAATGTAAAAAATATAAAAGCATATTGTTTAGAGATGTAGCATTAATGACAGCAGCACTAATAAAATATCACAAGCTTCTAAGTGTAAGAAGTGAGATGGGTTATAATGTTATTTGTGACATGTATCTTTTCACAACAGTCAGTGATTAAAATATGTGCTTATTTCTATAAGACAATAATTTTAAATAAATTGATACTTTATGTACTTTTAGTGCACATTATTTCATATAGTTTTCTTATAGCTTCCATTAAAATCTCTTACTATAACAATCATTAGTCTATGAATGTAATGTGGGTATGTGATTATCAGGGTTTCTCCCACAGAAATTCTGAGAGGAATAGGTTGCCTATGGCCACATTTTCTTCTATAGTACAAGTAGGAGTAAGAACCCAAAGCGCTCTCTCTCTCTCTGTCTGTCTGTCTCTGTGTGTGTGTGTGTGTGTGTGTGTGTGTGCTTTATTTATGTGCATTGCGAATATTAAAAAACCTTGGTTGGTAGTTTAGTATGCTTTCAACAAAAGGATTTATTTTTACTGTAAATGTCTGCATACAAGGCTTTATTTGCACTGCGGATATTCTTGTATCCGATATACCCCAACACATTGAAACATCTTATACACTTATTAACCCTTATTTACATTGTCAAAAACACTAGGAATCTTGAGTGAATCTAATCAAGTGCAGGGAAATTATATGTACATTTTATATCAGCATTCCACTGTTGAGAACTTAGTATTTTGTTGTTTTTTGTTAATAGTGGTGCATTTTTGTGGTGATTTATGAAACAGAAAAACATGAGCTGTAACTGTGGAGATCTGCAGTGAATACAAGGAAAGATTTCCCTTTTCCTGCAGGGTGAACATCAAGCATGCTCTGGGCACCGGTGAGACATGATCTCAAGCATGTTTAATGGCCTTTAGGACTTAGCTCCAAGGATTCAGAGGAGCTGTGGGAACAAGTGGCCTTAGCAAAAAATAATTTACA
This sequence comes from Perognathus longimembris pacificus, assembly GCF_023159225.1. Classification (NCBI taxonomy): domain Eukaryota; kingdom Metazoa; phylum Chordata; class Mammalia; order Rodentia; family Heteromyidae; genus Perognathus; species Perognathus longimembris. The sequence goes on along the minus strand of NC_063162.1, from coordinate 129,069,274 downwards.
TTCATGGATCCTACATCCATTATTTCATAGTTTTTATCGAAGCTTGATGAAAAACAATTGATTACAGGGTGCAGAGCTGATTGGCACTGCACATATTCAATACATGAATGAAGAAAAATATTTAATTTCTTTTTTACAGACCAACAGGACTAAAGGGATAAAAAAAAACATAAGGAGTAGATTTAGCTGATATCTTTCCCCTGTTTTGAAGTTGTGAGTTTTATTTCTTTTCACCTAGTGAAAAAACAGTATTATCGACTGGAGAAAGATGTGTGGTAAAGCACACACAATAGAATACTTCAAAACAAATATAAAAGACATAAAAACATGACTGTAACTACTGCTTGCAGGATTAATTACCAAGCATGAAGGACATATGGAATGTCTTTTTTCTTGATCCTCTCTAGAGTATCTTTTCCTTTATTCTGGAAATTTGATAGTTCTTTTCCTAACAAAGCAGCTCCAACTCAGGTCACATTGTTCCAGTCTTGGGTGGGAATAATATTATAACTGAAATATTGGTTGAATTTTTTTAAGTCGATATGTTGTTATGGGGATGTTTTATCAATATGGATTCGAATAGCTTTAGTTTCCAGTTTTTATTGTAATGTGGACTTAGGAGCTGCTGGAGGCATGGCCCCTATCCTATGGGTAAACATTTCTGGCAGTAACTTCTCTTTGCACTGTGATGGGACAAAAACAGTAGCTTTTCTCAAATCATATATTCCATTCTTATTTTGTCTCCTGCTTTGCTAGGTGTCTTTTCAAGTGGCAGTCACAGGGAGTAAAAATGATGGGACTTTGAGAGTTTAGTCGTTTTAGTTCATGTATGTGTTTTATGCATTGATAAAAGGGAATGTCGGTGGCAAAATCTGGCATTTGCTTTGATGATTTTGCCAAAGTTTTTATCAAGGTTTTTCTACTAGTCAGTATTCCATATGAATATCTGATAGTTGCAGTGATGGATTCTGACATTCTTTCAGAGGATCATTTCTATAGGAAGTATTTATACTTAGGCTTGGATTATGTGGGGGTTGACCAGGTTGTTAACTACGACAATAGATAATTATCAAACTCTGTTCTGATGAGTAACTGTAATAATTATTGCAAGCAAATACCAAATCCTAAAAGTTCCTCTAAATATATAATAAAAGGTTAATTCTGGTATCATTGTAACTCATCTGTTTTGTTTATTTCTTAAAGCTTTTAGGGAAGGAGGTTTCTTATAAAATGCCACAATATCAATATTGTAAAACTGTAAAAAAGTTATTCTCTCATGCTTCTGGCAGCTAGAAGATAGCAGATCTATGCATGTCCTAAATAATAAACTTTCTTAATCTTCTCAGCTGCTGCTGGTATAATCGGACACTTCTTGGCATTCTTTGGCTTATGGCCTCATTACTCTAATTTACTCACTCCTCTGTTTTCACAGGGATTTGTACACTCTGTGTGTCTTGATCACATGACCTTCTTGGAAGAGAAACAGCTACAATCTAAAATATACAGAGTCAATCATATCTCACTGTGGCCTAATTTAAACTAAATAGAGCTTCCAAGCACCAAGTAATCCCACATTCTTTTATTTTCATTGTTATTGCAAGGGTAATGTACAGAGTAATTACAGTTACGTAAGTCAGGTAATGAGTACATTTTTTTCAAGCAGTGTCACCGTTTCCCTCATTTTCTCCCACTTTTTCACTCCCAAGACCCCCTCACCCCCACCTTGCCCATTGCATAGTTCATATTAAACATAGGGTCCAGTGAGTTTCATTGCTGCATTTGTTCACCCTTTGTCCCACCATTTCTCTGCTCTCCCTTATCAAAACAGATAAACTTATATGCAAGACAAAAGATATCAAAATTGAAAACTTTGCCAAAGAAGAAAAAAATCAAAATAAAAAAGTCTTATTTCCATTTCTTGGAGTTCATTTTGATTAACATCATATTTTTATGATCATATGCTTGTATCTATTGAGCCTTTGCGATAATCTCCAAAGAATGTCTTCCTTTGGTCTCAGTGTGTGAATGTTTAGAATTCCATATAATTTATCATGCCCAAGTGTATTTATTTCCATCTACTGTGTTTATTTGTGGATTTTTAGTCAAATTATAGCTACAATAATGAGGGAAATCATGCAACCTGTTTTTCTCTGGATCTGACTTAATTTGCTCAACATAATTTTTTTCAAGTCTTTCCATTTCCTTATGAATAGTATAGCATCATTCTTTTTGGTGGAAGTGTACAATTCCCTTGTACATACAAACCACATTTTCTTGACCCATTCTGCTGCTGAGAGGCATCTGGGTTGATTCCATATCTTGGCTATTGGAAACAATGCTGCAATGAACACGATTGTGCCCATAAGTTTCATGTGGCCTTATCTGTGTTCTCTTGGATAAATGCCCAGGAGTGGGATTGCTGGATCATAGGGAAGCTCTATGTTTAGTCATTTAGGGAACCTTTATACTGCTTTCCAGAGTGACTGAACAAGATTACATTCCCACCAACAGTGAGATAATGTTCTGTTTTGACCATATTGCGTATCAGAATCTGTTATTGTTATTTTTCTTGATAATGGCCTTACTGTCTAGGATGAGGTAGAATCTCAATATTGTTTGGATTTCTACATCATTTTATGGTCTGATATGTTGAACAATCTTGTCTATTGGCCATTCTATTTCTTCTTTGGAGAAGTCTCTCTTTTCATCTTTAGCCCGTTTATTAATTTGGTTGTTGTTTCTTTGAGGGCTTATTTTTGGGAAGTTTAATTTTTGGAGCTCTAACTATATTTTGGATATGATGCATAGCTAGTAAAAATGTTCTATTTTGTGAGTTTCCTACTTATTTTCATAACTATGTCTTTGCCACGCAGAAACTCTTCAGTTTGAGGCAATCCCATTTATCCAGTCTTTCTTTTAATAATCTCACATTCTAATGAAATTTTTGTGTTACAATCTTCACTCAATTGGAAGTTTATTCATGCCTAAACATAATTTAAAAATTTTATTTGTAAAAGAATACAAAAAGGGTGTTGTATTTTTGTAGAAAGTTATTTCTTAGAAAACAGAATGAATTTTGGAATAGATAGGCTTGTATTCAATGTCCTCTTTCCTATTTGGTCTTGGGACATTCACTGACACTTTTCTCTCTGTGAAATTCGTATAATAGCTATGTCTGATGATTTCAGGTCATGGGATAATCTAAACCCAAGAATTTACTTCCAGATGTCATCTCCTTCATTTCTACATCTGTAGAGGAAGGAGGTAGAATCAAATATACCAATAGATAGAGAAATGATTTTGATCAGTTGGGGAAGGTATACAATGTTGCAACTTTATTTGGACTAGCTCTATGGATGATAACAACCGATGTAAGTTGAGACAAGTAATATATAAGGAAGTCCCTGATTTATACGTGGAAGAAGAATTGCTATACCCATTAGGCTTATTCTCTAAACATTGGCTGGAAAAGAAGTTGTCAGAGTCTGCTAAAACCCATCTTGCTGAGACCTTGAATTTATATTTTGGAGATGATGAAGCATCGATAATGTAGAAGTTTCTCATTCTTCATTTGTTTGCAATGAAGATTTGGTATTATCTGGACAAAGACTTTCAGGGACACTGCAAATAATGACTCATTTGGTGTAGGTCTCCTTGGAGAAATGTCCTATCTCACTAAACCAGTTCCTCAGATTTGTTTCTGAATATGTCCTGCCGCACATTTCTTTGTCAACATTTTCAGTTTCCATGATTCCCACACTAATGTGTCTGCCTCTGATCTTCATCAACATGAACATACCTAGTCTAGCTCTCTGATATCACATGATTTGGATGATTTAACCTTGGAGCTGACTGTGTCTTTTCTCACTATTTCTGGTAATGTAGTATCAAGACTACAAGGAACTCCTGGTTTCTTCATTATATTTTTAGAAATTTCAAGAGAATTATATAGTTGAAGTTTCTAAAATTTTATACATTTGCTTATTTCTCTATGCTGTTTTTAAAATAATGGATTATGTGACTTATTAGAAAAATATTCTTCAACGTTACTGCACTTGCTTGATAAAATTCTTTAAATTTCACTTTATCATTGAGCATTGTTTCCACAACTCTGCTGAGAGGTACACACCTTTCTGGGCACTTAGGGCAATATAATGTTAAAATAGAGAGTCAGGATGTATGAGCTGTCCTTTTTAATTTCCCTGAGGTAAAGGTAATACATTATGCATTGCTATTTTCAAAATATTAAGTGCATTTTACTAAGCACTGTTCTTTTAGCAAAAGTTTGTATACGTGAAAGATAAAGTATCAACAAATAAACTTTATCGACCAAGATGTAGAGAGTCAAATGACGATTGACACAAAATTGCACTTGTGGGGTGTTGAGACCTCAATTTTCATAATATTGATGTTTTCTATTTAAAAGGGAGATCTTCAGTGTTACACTTTCATTGTAAGTTTTTTTTTTTTTTTGTAGACTTAAGTTAGGCCTTTCAGTATACTTAAGCTGATTAAGTGCTCTTCAAAAAGATGTCCCCAGGAAAGTTAAATGAATAGCATTTCTACTAGGAATTTCTCAGTAATAAAATCACTGCACAACATCTAAACAAGTACTTTTGTATGCTCTTCCACAACTGATTTAGGTGGAATGAAATTCTTCTATATGAATAAGGAATAATGAAATCACTATATTATCAGCAGCTAAAATTTGTTCAATAAAAGGGAAGAAAATAAATTTATGTACTCCTGAAACATATTTCAATAGCCAAAAGGACATTTGTGAGATGATAAAATAAATAGATCCAGGTGCCATGCCTATAATACTAGCTACTAAGAAGGCTGAGATCCAGGAATTTGGACTGGGTATGATGCCAGCCAAAGAAAAGACTATTGGAAATGACTAATCCAAAATAACTAGCAAATAGTCATGTCAGAGGCATGGCTCAAACAGTTGAGCACAACCCCAGTAGGCCATTTGAGCCCAAGGTCCTTAGTTCAAACTCCAGTACCAACAAATGGGAAGAAACAAATAATACAAATAATCATATGAAGTCTATCAAGTTTAGGGTTAAGAAGTGATGGGTATTCTCCTTAGGTAGCTCTAAATGTTAATGTGCATAAAGATTTGTCAATTTTCACAGATAGCTTTTGCACTCATTTCCACATAATTTATGTTTTAATTAACTTTAATAGTTGTGTGAAGGGGCTTTAATTTAGAATTAGTTTGTGACTACTATGAAGCTTGATCACTGTCATCCCTTTGTCATTCTTCCCCATATTTCTGAATCCTATTTCTTCCCTCAATTTACCTAGTTTGATTTTCAACTATGTATATTAAACATTATGAGTGTTTTTTCCTATCTCTTCTAACTCAATTCATTCACTCCTACCTTCTTTTTTATTATTCTAGTGACTACATTTCTGGTCAAACTTTTTACTTTCTCCCTCGATTTTCTCCCACTTTACCTCCCCTGTAATCACCCCCTGCGCCATCAAGTTGTACAGTTAATTTCCAACATATTGTCTTGTTTGTATCACTGTTGCATTTGTTCATTCTTGGTCGTTTGTCTTACCATTTTGATGTTCCCCTTCCCTTCCCTAATTCAGATAAACATATATACAATACTAAAGGTACCGAAATCAAATAAATGACAACAGGGGATAAACCATAGGAAAGACAAAGAAAAGAAAAAGGAAATGATTTCACATTGAACATTAAAAATACCAACAAAAATGAAAACCTCTTGTTTCCATATCTTGGAGTTCATTCATTTCATTTAGCATCATCTTATATGATCATATATACATAGCTATTGATTATATGTCTAAGATAGTCCTAGCAGAGGATCACAATAGCACAATACCAGTCTCTTCTTAATCATCTCTTACAATCAACAACACATGTTCGAGCTTCCTGGAAATCATTCGGTTAAACTTAATTAGTTTTTTAAAGAAGTTATACCTTGGGAATACTTCCCTGTATATAACTGAATTTAGCTCCAATTTTCACATACAAGAGAAAATGTAACATAATTTTTCTAGGGCCATTCATCCACTTCTCCCAGATAGATGAGTAAAATTTTATTGTAATTATATGTAATATATTTATATTATACATAATTCATTGTGTATGTAATATCTATTATATATAATTATATACTTATGTATGATACACATATACTTATGTATATATTATATGCTATGTATTATAATATTTTAATTTGTAGAATAATGTCATAGTATTTATAATACATATAATATATATTACATAAATTCATAGTACTTTTTATCAGTGGAAAAAGTTTTAATGTCATAGTGCAAAAAATAGACTAAGAATAAGGCCTAAGTTACCTAAATTCAATTATCATTCAAGTGTGAATCAACATAGAAATCTTCATATTCTCAAAACGGCCCAGCACTTTCATTTCTATCAAGTTTTGAGTTTTTTCAGAAATATCCTTCAAACAAGCTACCGATCAGATACATGCCTTATCAATATCTTCCCCAAAATGTATTTGTTCATTCATCTTCTTATTTGCTTAGAGTGATATTCTTATTTGTGGTAAATACAAGTTTTATTCAGCAACTATTTCTGAAATGGGTTGCTTTTTGTATCCTCTCTAAAACATTTTAGACACCTCAAAACTGAAGATGGGTGCATTGTCCTCCAAATATTATTTATCGGATTTAGATATTTTATACTGTTCAAATTCTTTTTGGAATTATATTTGAAGTTTATTATTATCCTTTCATCCATTTCAGCAGTACCTGCTGAAAAGACTTTCCCATTGCTTTGTCTTGTCAAAAATCAATTCACCATAAAAGTATGAATCTATTTTTGTTTATTCTTCCTTTCATTGATCTATTTGTATTTACTCTGTTACTCCACTGTTTTGATTTCATATATCTTGAAATCAAGCAGTATAAATCCTTAAGGTTTCATCTTTCCCCATTGTTCCTTGTATTCTATGTCCTTTGAATTTTTTCCTGCATTTTAGAAGCTTCATTGTACCATAAAAATTACCAAGTTTTCACTGAGATTATGAAATCAAAATAAATATATCATTAAGTATCTTAAAATAAGGCAAACAGCTAAAAGGATTTTTTTCATGAAACAGCTTTGTGAATGAACAATAAACTGATGAAATGACCTCAGCACCAATAGGCATTTGGAAAATGTCAAAGGTACAATTATAATGAAATACTACTTTACATCCAAAGGAATTACTAAAATCAAAATGATGGATAAGATACCTATTGTCATGTGCATGAAGAAAGTTGAATTCCCTCTGTTGCAGGTTCTATAAAGCTAAATATTCCTCCTTACTATGGCTCTATTTTACCATTTGTCAGGAGAAATGAAAGCTTGTTTTTCTAAAGATATGTATAAGGGTGTTCTCTATAGCTAGCTTCACATTTATCTAAGGTAGAAAAACTCAAATGATATTAACATAGCTGTGGATGTATGATTTGTATTTTACACATTGAATACTGCTCATTGCAAAAAGAATATAAAAAGAACCCTCAAAACTCATACATAATTGAAAGTTAGCAGAGAATAAGTTGAGAAAAGAAGCTGGACTCCACAGACGGAATCCTTTGATTTACTTTTGTGAAGCTCCACAAAAGGAAAAACTAGCCAACGGTGATAGAAATCTGAACACTGCCCACTTTTGGAGTGGTAGCTTGACTGAAATTCACATGAAGGAATTACCTGGACCGAAGAGAATGTCTTGTTCGGCTGGTAGATATAACATTGTATAGATTTGTCAGAACTGTTAATCTAACATATCCTGTTGATAATCTCCATAGTAATGATGTTGATAAAACAAAACAAAGCATATTTATACCTGCAGAAAGTGAAGACTTCTATTGTGAGCTGTTGGTCTCACTTAACTTTACTTCATGGCATGGCAGAATAGAAGGAACCCAGAGGACTTTCTCATTCCCCAATTTTAGAAACCACATTTCATTTTCCCATAACAAGACAGCAAAATTTCTCTTGGATAATTAGGATTATCCATCAAGCCACATTATAATAATCACATCCGAAAACCTGGCTCATTTTTAAGATATAGAGAATAAGCTATGGTAGTTTTAACCTTTTTCTCATAGAAAACTATGTGTGCAATTGTCAAAGTACTCTACCCTACATACAAAGTACAAATCAGACTCACTCAGCATCATAGAAACACACAGGAAAAATTTAATGTGAGGACGTCAAAGTTACACATGATAAATGTAACTAGTATTTCCACACATTTTTTGTAAGGATCCAAGAAATTTATTTAAGAGATTTGTCATCATCATGTACTTAAGAGATTGTCATCACAAATGAATACTACACATTTTCGGACACTGTCCCAGTAAAACAAGACATAATTTCTGTTGACTGTTACTTCTACATAATCATGTACATGGCAAAACACCAGGACATCTGAAAGAATTAACGGTCTCACTTTATATAACCCTGGGTTTGATTCCACAGCACCACATATATAGAAAACATCCAGAAGCGGCGCTGTGGCTCAAGTGGCAGAGTGCTGGCCTTGAGCAAAAAGAAGCCAGGGACAGTGCTCAGGCCCTGAGTCCAAGGCCCAGGACTGGCAAATAAATAAATAAATAAATAAAAATTATCTGTTAAAATGTATGCCATTGATTAAAATAAAGTTAACTTTTAGAGTTGGGGGTGTCCACTAGATGGATTGCTGGTTGCTCAAAGTATGATGCTATATTCAAACCCCAGAGTTGGTTACTAATGAGAACACATTAGATGTTTCATAGTAGGGGCTCCAAGATCAGACAGTTTAAAGTATGAATGATAACTTTGTCACTATGGCTATAATTTTCAGGCTCAGCGATGATCAAAGTCTTTCTGAAAAACATAGCCAAGTAAATGATGAGATGGATGTTAGTATGACAATTGTCATAGATTTTATTTTGCCCTATATTTGAATAAGGCCAAATTATTACATTACTAAAAATGGAATGTTTTGCAGGTATTTTCAGAGGCTGCTTTCAAACAAAACCTTTCAAGTTGTTCCTCAATAATATAGACTTTAAATTAGGCAATTCTATCAGACTGTGGGTGTACATTGTGAAATCTGTGGATTTATAGCAAGAATATATGTACATAGAAAGGGTAACTCTATGTCCTTATAGCTTGAATTTCTTTTTAGTAGGTCATGAAGGGCTAGAATCCAGTCTTATCATTACTTCTTCTGTTTAATGGAAAATAATGTAGAATATTCTTGACATTATATCCTGGTAGATCATAGCATATCCAGTTTGTTTTGAGAAGTTCAATTCACAGAGATTTAAGCCTATGGGGATGAAAGTTAATGGCTATCATCTAGCTAGTTACTTGGCTAAAGGTAATAATAATGCATAGTGTTACTTGATTAAAGAAATAAAAAGCCAGGTGCCAGTGGCTCACACCTGTAAACCTATCTACTCAGGAGGCTGGGATCTGATGATTCGAGTTCAAAGGCAGCAGGGGCAGGAAAGTTTGTGAGATTCTTATCTCCAATGAACCAACAGAAGAATGGAAATGGCGCGGTGGCTCAAAGAGGTAGAGCTCTAATGTTGTGCTCAGGGACAGAGCTCTGGCCCACAGTTCAAGCCCCATGACAGATTAAGTACATAAGTAAAAGATATGTTCCAAGTCCATATATATATATATATATATATACACTTATATATACTATAGCATATATAAGTGTATATATATATATATATGCTTACCTGAACTAGGGAAGGGAAAGAAAAATGAGAGAGGATATAATAAATATGACAAGAAATGTACTCACTACCTTATTATGTAAATGTACCCCCTCTGTACATCACCTTGTCAATAAAATTTAATTTAAAAATTATGGTGTGAATATAAAAATATCTCACCAGGTTTTATATACATTTTCTCAGACAGTTGAAATAATCCACCAACTTATATCCCTTTCTTAACAGTAGATAGTTCAGATTTTAGTAGTTCAGATTTTAGTAGTGGTTTCCAGTGGGGTGTGTCCTTTTTGTTTTATTTTGTTTTTGTTTTGATACTCCCTACAAGATTAGATCTCCTAGAAAATCTAGAGAACTAGCAAAAGTATATATAATATGTAATTATTTCCCACCATTGACACCCACATTCTTTACCAAGGCATTTGAGTATCTGCTGTGTCTTTTATAAAAACCCACCAGCCATAATTTGTCAACACAATTTTAACTTTGGAGATTGCTGTTATGATTAAGATGTTTGAACATTAATACATGGTAAACAGTTGTTTATATAAATCTCAGATATGAATCTGCTTGATAAACCCTGGTGCTTCTAGCTGTTTTTCTTTTGTATTTTCTCTTTAATGGGAAATAAATGCCTGGAGTTGTGCAAGACGGGATTGAGGCACTAAATAATTTTTTCCAAACAAAATATCACAGTTATATCAATAGTGCTCTTCAATATGAGCTGAACAGTCAAATTATATCATTGTTATCTAGCTATCCTTTACCGTATGATAAACAAGACAAAAATATGGTAGCTTAAAAGAACAACAGTATATACCCCGAGCACAAATAGACAAATTTTGCAAGATTTTTGTAGACTTGATGTCAGCTGGAGTGATTTGGAATTATCTGACACTTTGTTTAATCATTTGTCTGGTGCTTGATTCTGCTTATCAGCTGAAACCTGAACACAGGCTGTGCCTGGACCAACTCTATCTGTTCTGCCCATGTGGCTGCTTGGCACGCTGCTGGCCTGGTTCCAATGGCTAGTATCTCAGGAGGATTAAGTTGCAAGCTGTTAATTCTCACATAGTCATGGCTGTCTGGATTTCAAGGAGAGTTTTCTGAACATTCTAGATGAAGGAATGTCAAAATAATTGTATAAGAAGGATATGTGAGGTAAAAACAACTTGATTTTGACATATTTAGAAAGGATCCTTTATATACCAAGAAACTTAGAATTTCATCCGGTCATGAATGAGTCTATCTGTTACTCAATTAATTAAGGCCAAAATTATGTCACATTTTAACTAATGGCCATCCCATTTGCCCGACTTGCTTTGTCATGTGGTATGATTTCATTTGAGCCACATATTTCACTCTACTTTTTGCTGGTTTTATTGATAACGGAGTATCACAGACTTTTTACTCTTCTCTTGAAGCTAGCTTCAAACCAGGACTGTCCAGATCTCCGGCTCCTGAGGAGCTAAGATTCCTAGCAGAAGCCACTGATAATTGGCTTTATTAAAGCTCACATGAATGAATGAACTTAGTCTTCGGGTTTATTTTAGAATCCATTCTCATGCTCAGGGTTGTACCCAGTATAAGCTATCAAAATTTCGAGATGTGCATTTCTACTTTTTTGGTTTAAATTTCCATAGTTTCTTTGGTGTAAATTTGGTTCAGACTTTGTAAGTCTTGAATGTATTTGGGAGTGACAAAATAATTTGCTTCCTTTTGTCAATATGAGCACAATAGTGACCCTTACCCCCAGATCTCCAAGAGAAGTCTGAAGAGTCTCCTAAGTTAGGGGAAGAAAATTTATCTCCTGCTTCTAAGAGAGGACCTGATTTTGCTCTTATGTCTTCCTTTACCTTCCTATCCTCATTGTTTTTCTTAAATAGGAATCTGATCAGAGCTGTAAATTAAAATAATGTCATTTGCAAATAGTAGATGAAACGCTCTGATTGCAACTGATTCTTTAGTTAAAGCACGAGAAATTATTCTACTGGCTTAGAGTTAGTGTAAAGATCTGAATATTGTTGGATGTTGCTGACTCACACCTGTAATCTTAGCTACTCTGGAAACTGACATCTGAGGATCACAGTTCAAAGCCAGGTCAGGAAGGAAAAGTTTGTGAGACTCTTAGTTCCAATTAACCAAAAAGTAGTTGGAAATGGAGTTGTGGCTCAAGTGTTAGAGCACCAACCCCCTAAACTTGTGCACAAAAGTGCAGAGACCCTACCCAGGCCTTGAGTTCAAGACCCTGGATCAGCACATGTACACACACACACACACACACACACACACACACACACACAAACACGTACATACACACAAATGTGAATATTATTCTTTATTATTTATCCTGAGCTTAGGTCAACAAAAAGGTATTAACAAGTAGAAATAATACAGCTTTTTAGGTTTTGGCATCGTAGCCTACAGAATAACCCATAGGACTTTATGTTGCTTAATTCAGGAAGACTTAAAGCTTTTACCTTTGTTCTGCCCTGGACTATATATACAATTTCAGAAGTCAGAGTACAAAGCATTGAAAAATATATAAAATAAGCATCATCTAAATTATGGTATTTTCTCAGTAGCAATGAATGACAAATACATCTTGAAAGTTTCATGAGCCATAACAATGTGATGTCTCAGAAAGTAGAAGAGAAACAGTTCTGAGACAGGGTTAGGGCACAAGGATGATAATTTAGGTTGAATATCTTCAAGATACATTGCATACATTGTGAAAATATCATGAAGAAACACATTATTTCATACATGTAGTATATGCTTTGAATAATAAAAGTTTACAAGGTAAACTGCTTCCTTAAACTAAAGCTAACATTGCTGAAGAAGCAAATATATGGCATATATAAACCAGATGAAAGAAAAAGCATGTGGAGATGGTGAAGAGGAATGCTGAGAAGAGATGAGTCACAAAAGTAGAGAAACTTACTTTCTAACACCCCTAACTTAGATGAGTTTTTGTACAGTTTTTTACGAAAGTCTATTGTTTGATCCAAGATGGCTAAACTAGTATCCTTCTGCTTCCGATTCACTTCTCTTTTCTGAAAAGTTATTAATCTTTCCTCATTCTTAATCTTAGAGAATGGTAATCCATGGATGATATATTGTTGTTCTTTATTCTTTATCTTTGTTCATGATGAGCTTACTTCAATCAATCATTATGTGTATGCTATGGATTCTACTTCTTTGTCTGTTGCCATTACAACTACCTTAATTATCTGAATTACTACAATGTCATTTCAATGTGTGTCATTCCATCTGTCTCCTACCATACTTGGTACCATGTTTGCATAATTTATTATAGGATTTTACACAAAAGATAAAAATGGGAATTCATATATTTGGCTCTCAAAGTAGATGTAAAGCACTGAGACAGTAGGTGCCATGTCACCTGTACTATAATAAACAAAATTAGTTTCCATCTGTATGATAGACATTTGCAGAGTTATCTTATGTTTACGTCAGTTCAGAGAATGACATAATACCTCATGGTTTATTTGTAAACGTGAACATTTACAGAGATATATTATATTTTGGAAACTTTTGAATCCTAGCTCTAATATGTTCACTTACACAGTGATTCCACTTATATTTATTTTAAGGACAAATCCATTTTGGAATTAAGCAGGATATAAATAAATAGTATAAACTAATTTAACCAAGAGACCTGGGCTGGCAGACAACTTGCCGTGTCCTTGGGAACATCGACTTTCCTGTAAATTACATTGGAGAACACTTTAATTTTGTGCAGAGCATGTCTGTGAGGATCTATGTCTTTTTATACCTGTGCCCTCAGTAACATAACATGCATTACGCAAACTACTCTGAATACTAAGGCATCCATACCTTTGTCCACAGAAAGCTATCTTATTTCATGCTTCACATGCTGTATGGTTTTGACCTTTTAAGGAGTATTAATGAATGTCAAAACTATTTTGACCTCATCATCTTTAAGAGACACTTCTAAAATCACTGCTGAGAGGCATAATATTAAAGTCAATAATTAGAAAACCTACTGCATATCAACTTACAGAATGAAGAAAAAAAGTTTGAGTAGTAGGTTACCATTGTGTTCATGAGACTTTTGGTTTATTTTTTCTGGAGATATTTCTGGGGTGACTGTGATGGAACACAGATCAGAAGATAGGCTCAATGGGTAGTCGGCCTTCTTGGTGTTTGTGTATCAGCTGTGGCACTCCATGGTTAGGAAGTATGGAAAAGAGGTAAAACAATATTTTTTAATTCAATATATTCTCTAAATATGTGTTTTCAAATCTGTGTGATTGTTAGAAGAATTTTCAATTATTCGGGTAATTCTCTTACCTTGTTTCTCACCAGAGGCTTTATATACAAAAAATTAACTCAGTGGCTAAAACATTTTACTCTTTCAACTCACTCTGAAAGATATTTTTGAACTTTTGGTGATGTTTTAGTTCATCTTCAAATAGTAATCTATATTTTATTAGAATTAATAGCTCTATTAAAAATCTTGAGAGTAGGGATGGGAGGAATTAAGTAGGGGATAACGAAGAAAGTATAACATTGACCAAGAAGCATTGTATTCATAACCTGACTTACAGAATTGTAACCTCTTTGTTAGACTACTTAATAATAACAATAACAAAAATAATTAGTCACTACCTGAAGAGGATAGAATTTCCCTTTATCATTCTTTACACAAATTGGATTATTGCAGTTTCACCACATTTGCAGATGGAGAATAGAAATTCATTAGGCTAAGACAAAGGTAAAGACGGAAAATATCATGTGCATAGGCATTTATAAACATAAGACTGAACATTTTTAACACTTCAGTCTAATTCAATCTTCATTACAGATCAAACTGGAACTGGAGTAGTATAAATTACATCTTAAGTACTTCTGATTCACGTAATCAAAGTGATTTCATGAAGCAATGTCTCCGTATATAGTGTGCTACAGAGCAGTTGTTACCAAACAGCTGGCAGAATACTTAAAGAGGCTTTTTCTCATTAACAAGATTTTTAAAACCTACATATTCACACAATTAGGTGCACTTAATCTGAATCTGCATGATCACTACTACTCTGTTGTCTATTTTAGAAGATAAAAATGCAAGAACCAATGTTTCCTAGATGAACCAGAACATTTCCAGAATGATGAAACATATTCCAGCCCACTGAGTACAAAATTAGATTGCTGAATGACTCTGGCTGGCTCACATTCTGAGGTCATGATGACTCTTCCTTATGCTAAGCAGATGAAATGTCAGAATAAAATCATAGCCTGGCTTTAGTTATGAATCTTAAATTAGGTGAGATAAAAAACCTTTTGACGTGTCATGTAGTATGATTTAAGTTCATATCTCTTTATTCTTATCCAGGGTACCGGAAATCTTATTATATACCATGAAGACAATTTGCTAGCTAAGCTGACTTTAAATGAGGCTGTATTCACCCTCAGGGACAAATGAAGCATCTTCTTGATGCTATGAGTTTACTGTCATAAACACACTATTTGATTCTTATCTTGTGTTGTATTTACGGTTAATGTTATAATTGATAGGCAGCAAATTACACAAAGATCAATATATCAAGGTGTAGATAACTACATTTATTTTTTCTTAGCTAACTCGCCCTAGGGAAGAGCTCACTGAATATGGGAGAGGATATATCAAAGATCAATGAGAAAAGAATTCAAATTGGATTATTGTTTGGGAAATTAAAAAAAAAGATTTTTAATGGATTTTAATTTGAAGAGGAAAGGGAAAGAGTATTGTATATTTTCATACACATCACTGAATGTTTTTCATATACATGAATCTATACATATATACACACATACATTGCTATATCATTTCCTTATAAACATACACACTCCAGTCACAAAATACTGTTATTACTTTTTAGCACTGGGATTTGAACTCAGGCTATTAGATTTGATAACTGTGTGTTCTTATTATCATTGACCCATGCTCCTCAAATGTAATCTTCATATTTTAGATCCTGATTGTGTTGTATCCCATTTTCTAATTTGGCGGAGGCTGGTTAGGATGTGGTTTGAAGAATTAACATAAATACATTTTTCTTTATGTTTGAGGCATTTCTTATAAAACAAAGGTTCCTAAATTTAGACTCTAAAAAATTATAACTTGCTAGGAGTTATCATAACTTGTAGCCCAGTAATATCATGTTGCCTATGCTTCTGAAATATAAAATATTGGTACTTTTAGTAGCAGGAAACTTTGATTTAAAGTGATCCCTTTTTCATGTCATAGTTTTAGGGTAGATATTCTCTGCAAAACTAAGAATTTCAGAGTTCAAAGCAAACATAGAAGCATCCTTCATCTTTCAGTCTCTTCAATTACTTTGAAGAAAATAAAAACCAGGCTGATGCACTTACTTGATAACTTTCTTTCACTTTGCTTTTGCTTTCTTTTTACCTCTCATAATCTTTGATTTCTATAATCCTGTGGAGAAAATGTATACACTGACATACACACATAAGCACATATATATTCCCATATTGTTCATGATAAAAACACATGCTATACTAAAACATACAGTCCAACAACTCTCAGTCCAGATGCAGTGAATTTATTTTACCAGCTATTCTAAGGTTCTATTTATATGTTTAATTTTATATTACATGGAGATAGGTCAAGTCTATTCTTGTCAGTGAATAATTTTGATATTAATAGAAAATTAAAGATGATATTCATCTTCATATCTAATTTCCAATCCACTAATTATATCTTCCTAATTAATTTTAAATACATTCTTCTATAGATCTTTTAACATGTTATGAATATTCCTTTCCTGTCCACTATTTGAGTGCTTTTCTTCTATCATTTAAAGAAATTTAATTTATGCACCTATGTATCATCTTTTAAAGTTCTTTCTGTAACTTTAACAATTAACTTATTCCCAGTGAAATGTGAACCAACATCCCATCTTAGGTTTAAAACATATTGTTGCTAACAAAATTTGGAATATAGAATTTTGGAGATCCTAGAGTAGAATGGAGACTGTGAAAAAAATATAAGTACATTTCATGTGAATGAAATAATTTATGAAAGAAGGACAGGGGGAAGAGATGCTGACCTATGTCTCTTTGGAAATGCAGAGAGCAAGATAAAAGGAAATACATATACATCAATACTTCTCATTAATATAGTTGTTCCTTGCAAGAAGGAGTGCTAGCAATTGTGAAATCATTAACTATGTGTACCAGAGTTGACAAATGGATGGAATAATTTTGACTTATCAATATTTATATATCAATAGATAATGATTATAAATAATAAAGTATATCTGAATTATTTAGTTATATGAATGTATAGTTGTGTATGATATGTAGATTATATGACTACACGTATATGTGCCTTACATAACATATTGTATAACTTTATTGCATATAGCAGATTTAATCCTGGTTCATAAACTGAGAGGGCATAGAAAGCCATCCCAGTAACAATGAGGTATGTGGACACATTAGCCTGATCTTATTTTCTAACACTATTCCTCAACAAAGGAAAACAAGTTTCTATTCAAAACAGCTGATTCGAAGTTGGGAACATGAAAGAATACATGGAAATCTTCATGTATTTTATTGTGTCTGAAAGTAAATAATTGTTCAAATTTTTCAATTAGTTTTCAAAGGAAAACTGTGTTTAAATATAAAAGGCCTTATTAACCAAAGTCAGAAAAGTGAGTCAAATGACAAAGTAGTGTTGGAGAAAAACCAAGAGTAAAATAGGTAGAATGTATATGTTGTGATATCCATATCACTTGCAAAATTCCAATAAATTTATAAAGATACTACTCTAAAAGAGCTGATGTACAGTTCTCTACTCTTTAAACATGCTCTACCCTTTCCAAATATAAGTACAAAGTATGAAAGGAAGGAAAGACATTGCCTTCACTTTCGGAAAGATTGTATTCTGCAAAATACCTGCCCAATATCCCTCACTACTATCAACAGCAAAAACTATAAATGTTTTAGAACAGAGTCCCTGCCACAGGCAATATCAGGTTGAGCTAGATCATCTAAGTAAGTATGATATTGTTTAAGGAGACCCCAAGCAGGTACAAGTATACACATTATAACCATGTACTACTACTATGAATAATTATGATAAATGCATGATACTAAATAAAAATGTTAAAGAAGTATAGGAAATTGGGGTGAGAATATAGTTTCTTTACATATATTCTAAATCTAATTATATGCTAAGTTTAATTTAAAATGAATCAAATATATTCATAATTATACAATCATTCACTTAAGTCATATTCAACTTCATTTTTTATTAACAAATATTTTAATTATTTAGACATGCATAGTCATTTTAATGTTTTGTGTAACTTAAATCAAGATTTTTCTTGGTTTGAGACTTACAGGTTTTGAAACTCTAATCACTCACACATTTATATGGTTTCATAAAAATGGTATTTAAATTTGAATATAATAATTTTGAAAGGAACTAACAATTTGTCATTTAATCTAAGGATTTAAAAATTATGCTTTAACATTCTTTTAGAAACAACAAAGCTGAAAATAGATTACACTAAGAATCTCTGGACTCAGTTCTGTTTTCTTTTCCTCTTCAGAACATTGCAAATTTTCCATTTTTATGGAAAATCTGGTTTCTGTTATTCTAGCCTTCAGAATAAATAATGGTAATCCCCCAGTGCTGTCTGAAAACCACTGGCATACACAAGCATTTCATTTTCTTTGAACTATTCTTTTTTCTTAGTAACTCATAAAAAATGTGGATTTTAGTTTATTTTCTGTAAATATTATAAGCCATTTTATCCATGACATGGCCCACACAGAGCACCTGTACTGACCTAATAGACAGTAATGGCTCATTTTCAAGTTTTATAATGTTATGGTTTAATATTTTGCTGCAGAGGCTCTAATAGGCTTTGGCATGAGAAAAATAATGGAGCTCTCAGATGGCTTTTACAGATTATTAAATAAATAGTGCTAATTTAAAATAATATACATTTTAGTACCACCATGATATGTAAATGTTAGAGACTTCCTTTTATTAACAAACTGCTTGAATTTCTAGCATATTTATCATTTTCTCTCACAGTTCTGGTATATATGCAATTTATCTTTGCGTACTTCTATAGTTGTTGCTTAAGACAAAGAATATTGAGGCCATTAAATCTCTATTTCCTCACTTCCATCTCCAATTTTTTCAAATTAAATTCATTATTATGCCAAACATTTCATATAAAATATGCAATGATTAATATTTTTAAAATATACATTTAAAACCAAGCAATGTTGGTGCATACCTGTTATTCTAGCCAGTTAGCAAGAAAAGATTGGGAAGATTATAATTCCAGGTCAATTTGGGAAAAAAAATCTGGGATACTCCATCTAAATTGAGGGAAATTAGACATGACAGTATGTTCTTATGAGCTCAGCAATGAAGAGAAGGCTACAATAAGATGCCCATTGCTGTTTGCCAAAGTATGATCCTATATTCAGTTCTTAGAGTTGGTCATTAATGAGAACAATTTCATTATTGGGGGATCTATTTCCAAAATCTTTTTAGCTTAGATGAAATAAAACAAGTACTTGAAATCTAGAAGCTCTTAAAACTCACACAAATAATCCACTTGTTTTGACAAAATGTCAATTAATGAACTGATTCGATAATTAATAATAAAATCAAGTATAGATATTAGTAAAAAGAAAAAGTACAGGTAAACATTTTTCAAGAATATAGATACAGGGGCTGGGAATATGGCCTAGTGGCAAGAGTGCTTGCCTCCTATACATGAGGCCCTGGGTTTGATTCCTCAGCAGCACATATACAGAAAATGGCCAGAAGTGGCGCTGTGGCTCAAGTGGCAGAGTGCTAGCCTTGAGCAAAAAAGAAGCCAGGGACAGTGCTCAGGCCCTGAGTTCACGGCCTAGGACTGGCCAAAAAAAAAAAAAAAAAAAAAAAAAAAAGAATATAGATACAAATGTTCTCAGTATAACACTAGCAAACATAATTCATCAAAGTATAAAAATATAATGCTCTAGCTCAGTGGGTATTATAATAGACATCAAGACAGAAAAAATATTTGAAATCAATTCATCCAATGCACCACATCACTTGGGTAAGTCAAATCCTAGCATCATGTCAGCTGGTAAGGCAAATTAATCTGGCAAAAATTAATTGGCCCACTCATGATAGGACACTTTGTAAATCTGAAAATTGAAGTCTATCTTACCAAAATGCTAGAGAATGGCTATTAAAGTTTTTATAATGGACACTACATTAAATGGTGAGGAACTGCAAGTTTTATCTTACAATTGGGTGGAATTACACGTTCCATCTCTAATATATGGTATACAACAACCTCAAAGTAGATAATGAGGATAACAATTTTGAGAATGAATGTATCTTGTAAGTCTAGTTTCAGAAGAAAAGTGCCCTAACAACAGCAATCTGATTGAGAAAGCAATTTCTCATATGGGATAAATGTGCTGGTCTTGCTGTGCTGTGTACACGGCAGTTAAACAAGTAGACCAATGGATGGTTCATGATGAGAGCTGGAGATATTTTCTTAAACCTTTTTCTTTGGAAATAAATAAGAGACAAAATCTGGAGTGACCCATGTGATAATGGATTCAAGTGGGAGGCAAAAATACATAATGATTTACTTAATACAAGATAAGGTTATGTGTAGGAATATATATATATATATACATACATATCTGTCTATATCTATATCTATATCTATCTATCTATCTATCTATCTATCTATCTATCTATCTATCTATATTCTGTTACTCTACATGAATACTTTTACCATATCAGAAGAGATTTTAGATGCAATTATTCCTAGATCCAATAATTAAGATTAGTTCCCAAATTTTAATTTTTCTTTTTAAATTTTTAACATGAATCTTTCTTTTATTTTTACTGTTATTATAAAGGTGATATACACAAGGGTTACAGTTACATAAGTTAAGGAATGGGTTCATTTCTTTTTGAACGGTGTCACCTCTTCCTTTGCTTTTTCCGTTTTTTTTTTTTTAACAGGAAGAACCAGTTTTTTGAAGAACCAGATTCTCCTTGAAGAAATAGCATATCCCAGACTGTAACAAGAAAGATACGAGAGGATCTAAGAACACTTGTAGTGGCAGAAAGTACAGAAGGACTAGGAAACGTAAAGAAAAGAAAACAGTATCGTTATTGCTGGTAGTAAAAGGGAAGAGGAGGCAGTTTAAAATAGGTCAAAGGTTGCTAAAGTTGAAACTGAAAAACAATGAAAATAGATTACATTTTAATTATAACTCAAAGTGAAAATTAATGTCTATGAATTCAAAGTTATATAGAAATTATTAAATAAATACATTAGACACAAAGTCAATTCTGTAGAAAAGTTCTAAGTATTTCATTTGGTAATTGTCAGATAATGAGAACATACATCCACACACTTTAATGGTAGGCTACACATGATAACTTCTTCCCAAAAAGTACAGCATAGAAAATTGGTTTAAAAAAAACACCTTAGCAACTTTACATTTGTATTAAATCTATTCCACTTAATTCTAAGTAAAGTATTGATGTTCTACATGGTTTCTCCCTAGGTAAATGCAAGCCATATCTTAAGAGATCTTCCTCTAGTTTATATTTTATCAGAAACAGTATGTCTTTGAACTACCTTTGAACTATTTGTTCTTTCCCTATTTCAATGTTAGCAGATTTAAATAAATTTCACATTATTGTGTAGCTCTGGGTTTAAATGGGCCATTTTTGTTCTTTTTATTTTATTCTCTATAAACATTCAGAAAATATTGCTGGAATTATTTCTGAGCATAGCATTGTGATTTCCTGGACTCATTTACCTTTTGAACTTGCTTTCCTTGAAAACATTCCTATTTATTATCATTAGTAAAAATCAATTTCTTGAAGCTCATTTCTTTGATAAAGAACTTTGGTTTTTCTTCTCTGTTTATATTTAAGAAGTCCTTACTCAAAGGTTTCTCTTTCCCACCTTGAAAAATATCTGTATATCATTATTAGTACTTTATTATATACAAAACTTTTACATTGAAGATTTTTTTTTATCTTTGTCTGATTCAGGGGGTATGCTAATGCAACCAGTTTCTTAATAAATTTGGCATAACTTAACTAAAAAGCAAATACTGAATAAAGATGTTGGCTGAGAAGAAAGGAAAGAATTTCTTCTATTTGACCAATCAGTTCTCTTTTCCCATTGATAAAGGTTTTTCCTATAGGCAAAGCTGCAAATTTAAAATCCAGTGTGAAACCAGGATATGGACCATGAAAAGAAACTGATAAAATAGACTTCATTAATGTTAATAAAAACTTCTTCTCTACTGAAGAAATATGAAGAGAATGAGAAGACAAGTTATATTGTTTTAGAAAGATACTTCTATCTAAGATACACAGAGTTCTTCAAACAAAATTTAACATAAAAGAAAACAATCAAATTTTAAAAAATTTGATTACCTTAACAGCCATTTCACAGAAAATATAACAAGCAAACACTCCCTATTAACAACAGTAACAAAAATTGGAAGCAAATTAGCCCAATGAAGTGGAAATATAAAAAAATCATCAGGAAAAAGCAAGATAAAACACTAAAATACATCCGAGAATTCATGAGAATATCTCAAATCTAGAACAATAATAGCTTTTTTCACGAATACAGATGAGGATGAGGTACAAAAAGAATTTCCATAGGTTCTGGAAGGAATATAAAATGGTTTAGTCACTTTAGAAGACAATTGAGTGGTTTCTTACAAAAAAAAAACTACATATTCTTACCAAGAAATCCAGCAAGCGTTTTTGGCAATTACTCAAAGATGTTGAAGCCTTGAACTCATGCACAATAATAAATCTGCACGTGGATGCTCATAGTAGCCTAATTAATAATTGCCAAAACTTGGAAGCAAACAGATGTTCCTTAGTAAGTAAATAGACGGATTATGTAGCATCCAGACAATGGAGAGTCATAGATCATTAAATATAGAATAAACTATCAAGTCATGAAGAGATCTAGAAGATGTTACTAAGTGATAAAACGTTGCAACTAAAGAGGACATTTATTCCAAAAAATTAGATTGTATGACATTGTACAAAAAGAAAAACTTGAAAACAGGGTTGAGTGAAGGGACAAGAGGAGCAGATAGCGTGCAAACTGATTTTTAGGGCAGTGTACAGTGTGCATCCTCAAGATGCACAGAATCAAGAATAAACCCTAATGTGAACTGTAAACTTTGCATATGCATAATGTGTAAATGTAGTTTCATCCATTGTACTAAATCAATCATCATTAGGGAGTGTTGATGATGTGAGTGGAAGGACATGCCTGGGAACAGGAAGAGGGGAAATTGCCCAACTTTTCCTTTGATTTTTTGCTGAGAAGCTAAAACTTCTCTAAAAATTGCAATGTAGGTATTTTCATATAGATCTTTTCATTACCAGAGTCCTTGCTATGTTTCATATTCCACCTTCTCCATATGTTTTCCACAAAATAAGTAACTTATTTTTAAGGGTACTGGGGTTTGAACTTAGGACTTTGTATTTTCTAGGCAAGCACTGCACTGATGATTGGAATTGTGCACCATAAACTTTTTTCTGCTTCAGTTACTTTATGTTCCCATTACAGTCTTGCATAGAATAAATAGCATAAACTACCATGACTAATGAAACAATAAACAAACACAAGACAACATAATCAATGCATAGGTACCTATATATTGATGCACTAATATGAATCTACCTCTGCTTTGTTGTCTCTTGCTGCCATGTCTTCCTTCAAATTATTTTGTGAAACTTTCTGTGGAAGAATTACTGTAGGCTCATTGTTATGTATCTCTTGCATGATCTCCTACTCTTATAAAATGTAGTTCGTCTGTATCAGTCGTCTTGAAACAAAACTATACTTGGGAGAAAGAGACTGAAAGATGGGAAATAATTCAGTGTGTGACAATGTAACCAGGCTAAACCTGGGTGCAAAGAATAGAGATAAAGTAGTTCAAAAGTTAGAAGAATTAAACTTTACTGGAAAGAATATTCAGTTTTCATTTTAAATATTGTACTAAGGTATTACAATATTTGAACATGGATAAGCTATCTGTCACCAGTATGTTTTCAAACTATGTGGCAGGGCCAGAGTTGTGCTTAGGGAAAATTAATTTATCAATAAAGTATTCCATTAATCCAAGAAAAAATATGGAAACAAAAAGAGAGAATGTTATAGCAATTGTTCATAAAATAATTAATAGTGGATCTAAAATTAAGAAATGAGCTAGTGTAAGAGTGTTTCTATAAATATGTAGTTGAGTGATGACAGAGTATGTCAAGGTTTTGTGTTGAAAGGAAAGAAATTAGTGTATTTTTTGATATAAGCAAGAAGTTTAGAGAAAATATGCTGTTTATTTTTAAGTGACATTAAATTCTGAACAGGGAAGTTATAAAGGAATTTGATTCCAATTTAAGGATAATTCTTCACTATTGTTCATGCATCAAATATTTTAAATAATTATGATTATTATACCAACAATGTGCAGGTTAGCATTGCAGCATTATGGCAGAGATAGTCCTATGTTTTCTACAAGCCTAGATTTATTTTAGGCTTCCTGGGTATATATGAAGTCTGTGTTTATTCAGCTACTTTGGCAGTTAGTCCAGGTTATTTTTATTCTGTCCTGGCCTAGCTACAAATCTTTCTCCATGATCACGTATGTTCCTTCTGTATGCTGTCCTTGGAGGACCCATGCTTGTGATGGAAGCTCTACAATGTGGGGGGAAACTGACCCTTTGTGTGTACCCCTGTGTCAGTGCCTGGAAGGGAACCAGAGAAGGTCTCACCTCATGCTGGTTACATGATGATGGGGACCTTAGAACGTGCATTGCATTGACAAGTGGGAATTGGTCATAACATATAACTTAAAAGAAGTGGCTAACAAAATAAAGAAAAACAAAACGTGACATTCAACTAGCAGTTATTTGGCTGGAAATGGAATCATTAATTTTAAATATTTAAAAACTTTCTGTGTACACAGTGGCAAAAGGTTGAACAAAAATCGTGTGGTTGAGTCAGCCTGAGGACTGAGGTTAGAAAATACAAGGTGGCATATGAAACCTACTTAAAAGATGCTGCTTCTGTGGAGTGATGTAGAAAGTGGAATTGTGTGGGACAAGTTAATATGCGCACATAAACCAGTAAACCAGTATGTTGGCAGATAAAGTGATAGTCATCTGAATTGAAAAATCTTTGCCTCTAAATCTAATAATGGAACATGAATATCTAAGTTCTGGTAAATGCTTTAGTTAAATAAGATGTGTGTGTGTGTGTGTGTGTGTGTGTGTGTGGTGTGAGAAACAGAAAGAGAGAGTGAGAGGAGGGGAAGGATGAGGACAGAAAATAGGAGAACAAAGTCATAAGACTAAATTGGGAATTTCATGGGAATAGTACCAGAAAAGTAGCAGAACAATGCAAAGCTGAGAAGTACAATACAAACTTTTTTTTCCATGTGGTTTGTTTAAGTGCTATAACTAGAAACATGGAGAAAATGATGCCAACTAAATTTGTGAAGGAAATTTCTTACAAAGGAAACTATTAGTTAGAGATAGATTAACCGGAAACTTTCAGGATCATTAGTTACTTAGTCTTCTTTAAGTATCATCATTCAAGTGCAGAATCCATCACAAGCAAGGTTTGATCTTAAGTATTCACATCTGATATGGCCGAGAAGAATAAAGAATAAGGCAGAGTTTACAAGAGTGTAGGATCTTGTTTCTGGTAAATAATAGTCAGGAGAATTCCTCACAGTGAAAATTCTAATGTTCATTTTCATTGTTGCTACTCATTATATAACTTTTGTTTAAAAAAATTAAAACTTGAATTTTAGTTATCAGACATGAATTTATTCTACTATTTTCAGAAAAGAAAAATTAACACTAAGCATTATAATTCTTAATTTTGGTTTATACTTTAACAGAGATTCATTTTTTGTATGAACAAACCATATATTCATTTTCAAGGTAATACAAATATACTGAAATATAAATATACACACAAAAGTGTATATTCACAGAAATACCTACACATTCATGTAAGACTTATGCTGCATATAAACATGGTAAGAATTGTAACATATACGTACAAATGATTATTCTTGTATATTTTGCATGAAAGAAAAAAGATTATTTTTTGATTTTTCTATCATAAGTATATTTGATTAATAAAAAATTCTACTAGTAAATAGTACTTCTGGAAATAATGGTGATTATAGCAGAGGTCGAGATAAGACATTTCCAGTAGAGAGCAAATATTTATTGAGTACAAAACATACATTATATACTCGTCTTTGTGTTAAATAACTGTCTTCACGATAATGACATGAATTAATGATGCAATTCATATTTAAATGATTGATGGGAATACTATGAATTTGCATTGCTTTGCACAACTAAGTGAGAGATTTTAACTGATACTGTATAATCGAAAGACATAGTAAGTGGACCCAACAGAAAAATGACTCAAGAACCAAACCATCTAGAGGAAAACCAGGCCACTCACATCAGAATTTATCTCACAGATCTATTTTATAAGAGAGCTAAATTTATTGTGCTATATTTTGTTTTCCTTATTGCCAACTTCCTATGACCTAAAATTTAGATCAGAATAATGCTTATTAGTTTTTAACACAATTTTTTTTAGTGAATTAATCTTTTTAAGCATTGTGGAAAGTGTGATTTACTGTATAGTATTCCATTTTATTTGGAAAGATGCTGAGGTATATGATGAGTTGTAGAAGCATTTAAAACCTAGCAATTGCTAATATGCAATATGAAAGAAAATTATTGAAAGGATCCTTTTACAGATGATCCCTGGTTTTATAAATGATCTTATAATTCATTGTCCTACATTCCTTTGGACATTGACTGCTAAAGTTAATAAAGTGTGAGACTCTCATGAAAACATTAAAGTATATGCAGTTTAAAGACCAGGTTTTAGAAGAAATTATTTTAAAAAGTGGACTCAACCATAATTTTAAGCCTGTAATGTAATATGACACACAAAGAACAGCACATAGTCTGTACAAGAAGGCGCTCTGATTTTTTTTTTACAGAGGTATAGTAAATCTCTTCTCTGACAACATATACATTCCTCATTTTTAAAATAAGTTTGAAACACTTTCACTTTAACCAATAACTGTAAAGGTAATATTGTCAAGGAATACAAAGTAAAACTATTATGTACTTCCTTTCTTTCTTTTTTATATTAAATTGCCAGTATGCAACTGGCAACATTTTACTAAAATTATCTGACATTTTAGAAAATGTAACTTGGGAAAATTCCCTATACTATGTGATGTACCCATAGTATTTCTGTATGTTTTGTTTACTATTCCTCTCAGTTTTCCTTGTGCATCGTTTTTTTTTGCACTTATTTATTTTATATTTTACAGGTTATTTCGCAATGATTTTCTTAAATCAAGCTTTTACATTTGAGATTTCTTGGAACTTTGGAGTATTAATTAAAGTTCTGCATTAAATTACTTAAAATTTTAAAACCACAACTAGAAAGTACAGGACTTGTTAATAAATATTGAATATCAACTTAATTTATATATAAATTTAATATGAATTTTAGAGTTAAACAAGAAACATTTTTGTCCTTCTTGTAAATACTCTTGTTTAAATTGTATTCACTATAAAAATTCTTTGCAGTGACTTTTGTATGAGTATTGTTAGAGCATTATGTGATTTAAAAATGACCAAAATGAAATAAAAAAATAAAGACTCTCATGATACCATAAAGAAAATTAGTGAATACTTTTCTGTATAATTTGTCAGAGTTTAGTGTGATACTGCTTCATAATAAATGAACTATTGGATCACTGCTCAAACTGAACTGGTTGCAGAAATTTGGCAATTGCTATACATGTGTGCATTTCAGGATGCTTTTCTACCATCCTATATTGTGATGTGCTGAGGTTGTCTTTGATAACTTCAGCTTGTATTCATCTTCAGCCAAATGTTGGGATTGAGTGTTTTCATATGTCTCATTATTCTGAAATTCATACTGGAGTTGTACCTATTATCTGTTTTTCATGAAGGAGAGAAGAAATCTAGAGAGAGAAACAAAAATAA
Organism: Perognathus longimembris pacificus; assembly: GCF_023159225.1. Taxonomy (NCBI): domain Eukaryota; kingdom Metazoa; phylum Chordata; class Mammalia; order Rodentia; family Heteromyidae; genus Perognathus; species Perognathus longimembris. The sequence continues at coordinate 129,041,391 of NC_063162.1, read as the reverse complement.
GCAATGCCTTTTAAGACGTCTGCAGGTAACAGTGGATAACTAATATCCACAGAAAAATATCAAATATGAAGTGACAAGCATGTGTATGACATGTACAGTAGTTTTTCTTCTCTAAGTCCAGAGGGCTGTAAGGAGGAATAGAGTTATAGGCACTAATATGAAGCAAGAAGATGAACTTTTGGGGAAAGATACCTAAAATGTGCTTACAGTTAATATAAATAAATGCTCTGTGTAAATATTTATGTATTTAAGTACCAATCAAAAATCATTATAAGGTGTAATGAATTAAGTATAATATCTAATGCATGCATTGTTGACTTCAAATTTTTGTTTTCTCTGTATTTCAGAGAGACGACAAAGTGCACAGTGCTAATTCTTATGCAGGTGCAATATTAAGTATTTCGCAGAGCAAATGTCACCAACTGATGACTGGCTCGTGTCTCCTTAGTGTAGGACTGACCCACCTAAGTAAAAAAGAGGTAAAACGGGCCCCAGAAAAGGAATGTATTCTTGCCAATTAACATAAACAATGAGCTAGCTATTCCTGAGACTCAATTCTTCAATGACCTGGAGTCCTGTGAGTAACATGGGGAAAGCAACCCTAGTATTGTCTTAAGAGGACAAGGTGACTCTAGAGTTTATCTGTTCCATACTGTGCATCGTTGAGGCTGCTCTTGGCATAGCATTGCCCCTGATCATGGAGACAGGCTCTATTATTACAAGGGAGACCTAAAGCACCAGAAGAAAGAAAGAAACAGAACTTTGAAGGAGGAAGTGTGCATAGCTACACATAAACTTACTTAGTCCAAAGCAATTATGTTGATTCATTGGTATCGTCTGCCAGACTTCAAGTTCACATTCTATATTTCCTTGCTCATACAATATTAATGGAGTACCTTATATTAAGAATTTGGTCCAAAATGCATAGAAGACAGGGAAAAAGCAAAATCCTCTAATGGAAATTTTTAGCTCAGTTGGACAGATAGACCTTAAAAATAAGAACTAATGATCAGATAATATGTGACATACAGAATAATTTTGTTCACAACCTTCACCTCCTACTTCCAAAGCAGATTTTAGTTCTATACAAATAAGAATTTTTACACTGTAAATTCTTGCTAGCAATAAAATGGCATATTTCTTGGATTAAAAATTGGACTCTGATGTGTCAAGAAAAAAATGTAGTGTGAGTAATGGATAAGTGGATTTTTTTTGAATAAATGGCTTTTAAAATATCTTCTGAAAGTGAGAAGGAATGATACTTTACTTACACCAGCGTTTGAACTCAGAACCTTGTGCACTAACTAGGCTGACTTCCTTAACTGACACTATACACTCTATCATTTTAAATACCTAACTGCTGGTTATTCTGGCATTGAAGTCTCACAGATTTTTGTGTTCAGACTGGCTTTGAACCATCATCCTTCAGGTCTTAGCCTACAGAGTTGTAAGGATTACAATTATGAGCCATCAGTGTCTGATACAGTTAAAATTTTACTTATTTTGTATCTTGATTTAACTAGTGGAAATTTTTGTCATGACTCCGAATTAAGAAAAATATTTGAAATTTTCTATGCCACTTGTATATACACTTATTATTTCAGGACATCTAAGAGTCTATATATGCAGCACATACTTTTCCTGTTGAATACCCTGCCCCAATCAGCATTCTAATATGTAACATGCACTAAACAAATCGTATGGTATAAATAATGCAAAATGTTACATTATCTGTGCAAAGTGTGTATTTATGAGTTTACCCTAGGATTAATTTAAATGTTGTGAAATTATGATTATATGAGATATTTAACACCTATGTTTGTTTCCAAGCAATCTCAGCATGGCTTTTCTCTCATATGCATTTAACTTTGAAAATACATTTGGTGTAGACTTCAAAGAGACACAGATAAAAGGAGCTTCAATTATCCTAAAATTTAATTGAGAATTTTCTACAACCAACTCTGTTTAAGTAAAGCTTTGAATACAATAACATTTAATATCTATTGCAGTTAGCATTCCTAAGGGGTAGGTGTGCCTAATGGCATTCCAAAATTTTCTATGGTACATCTGTTTAGTTTTTGTACTTTAGTACCAGAGAATTTAAGAAAATACTTTTCATGCATGTGTGAGTTAAAGAACTTCTTGTCTCTTTTGAGTTTTCCCCTGAATTGTCTTGATGGTGAAATACTGTGTACCACAAAATCGCTTCATAGAAGACAAATGTTATATGAATAAAACAGGACTTAAGTTTAGACTAACGTTTTAAAGCACTCTTATACATGTACTCTAATCGCACCAATGAATCTTCAGGTACCCCCAAGGGAATTTAGCAAAGCCAGTGTCCTGTGTGATGCTCTTAGCAGTGTAGAAATTTTAGTGTTAGCCTTTTGAAGCCTTGAGACCCAGACTGAATTGCCCTTGTGCTGTTGATTTGAACTAGCTATGAGTTGAGGAAAGAGAATGAGATCACACCAAATGCTTTCTCCCATCAGAACCTCCCATATACTTTCTGTTCTTCTTTGTTTTCCATCTTAGGAGATTGAAACACTGCCAAGACCAGAATGTAGCCATAGAACTAGAAAGGTAGGGAAGCCAGACAAGCTGATGTCATGTTCCTGCACTTCTGTACTGTAAAGGAGAGACTTTTTTTTTTTTTTGACCCAGCTTCAATGCTGTGATTTAGTGAATGCGTGGCTGCTCACAGCTCCCCTAGAGCATCTCCTGAAAAGCCATGCTGCATTCACTCTGCATCCCAGAAGTCTAGGTACAACATACTTCCTGCCCGCTGCAGCTCCCAGCTCTGTGGCACTGACTCCCTTATTCTTCCGTTTCTCTTTGAAGTTTTTTTTTTTTTTTGTTTAAACCGAGGCTGCTTCTTTTAATGGCCCTCTTTGAATTTTCAAAATGATGAAAAGATGCACAAAAGTCAATTATTTTCAGAAGAATAAGATTTAAAAACCATAATAGGAGCTGAGAAGTTAGGTGAGAAATATCTTTTTGACCTACCTAAAATAGGTTAAACATTGCAATTTCTTGATGTCATTGCTCAAAAGATTTGAATAATGTGTAGTCTTCTAGTTTACATGTGTATAGAATTTGTTTAAAGTGGTTTCATTATACTGGGGAAAATTTTTAAAACTCAGAAATAGTCTGTATATGTCTATATTGTTATTTGCAAGCAAATACTGGCTTCTTCCTAATGAGTCATTATGAATTAATTATTATCACAAAAGCATGAATATGTATCAAATACTTAAAAATATTTCTTCTTGGTGATCAAGTTCTATGAACATATATAGGGATAATACTTGGCATATTTGATTGTCATATGAAAGAAAATAAGAAAATCAGAGTTTGAGAAGCCATCAGACACCTCCATTTTACGCAATATAATTCCTATTTCTGTGAAGATAACTAGTACTAGAATAATAGAAAAACCCACTGGGCTCCATCACCCATTTTAGTTGATTTTGTATTTTCTATTTATTTGATGAAAATATACAGCAAAAATAATGGAACTCTAGTGTCACTAGGGACAGGGATTGATAATTACAGTCACTGACTCAAAAGGAGTATACTCTTGAAAATCATGTCAGACACAGAGTTATTAAACAAGGGAGAACTAGAGGCTCTAGTGAAGGATTTGGCCAGTCCTTGTGGAAACTGTCATCAGTTATAGCATAGTCAGAGCCCCAAGGAATAGAATGGAAGGTTTTCCATTTCTTCAAATTTCTGAAAATAGACAATGTCTTCCCAAAACAAGAAAAACAAAATACATTCTCTCTCTACTCAACATATATATTCACACCATTTACCAAAGTAGCAGCTTTCTTCCTTTTTCCCTTCCCTTCCCTTCCCTTCCCTTCCCTTCCCTTCCCTTCTTCCTACCCTCCTTCCCTCCCTCCCTTCCTTCCATTTCCATCCCCTCCCTCCCTCTCTCTCCCTCCCTCCCTCCCTCCCTCCTTTCCTCCCTCCCTCCCTCCCTTCCTTCCTTCCTTCCTTCCTTCCTTCCTTCCTTCCTTCCTTCCTTCCTTCCTTCCTTCCTTCCTTCCTTCCTTCCTTCCTTCCTTCTTTCCTTCCTTCCTTCCTTCCTTCCTTCCTTCCTTCCTTCTTTCCTGCCTGCCTTCCTGTCTTTTCTTATTTTTTTCTTCCTTTATTAGTAGTTCAGTTCCCATTTATTCCATTTGGGGGCTTATGTGAGCATATAGGCTTGTTTCACAGAAAAATATGCAATTAGGCACAGTGACTCTATGAAAAGTTAATGGAAGTTTGTGCAGTTGTATGCTATAGGTTAGTGGCTCATGTATTGTTTCTGTAAAAGAAAAGAACTTCAAAATTCTTTAAATACTACAGTACAAAAGTCTCATTATTGAATAAAAGAAAGCCCTTTAACTTCAGCAAAATCATATTAGACAAATAAAACTTGAACAAGAGAGCAGAAATAATTTACCCATTCTGTGCACATCAAACATAAGCTTTGCTACTTCTCTTTCCCTTTAATGATTAAAATCTTAAAATCTTCTATTTTTTGCATGAAAACTATGTAAAATTGTCAGTAATGGAGGTTAAAAACTGTAAGAATACCGTTTTAATGAGATAATTAAGAGAACTCTTAATGAGAAAGCGCAGTTCAGTAGACCTGGCTATTAATGGTGTGGGAATACCAATAAAATGTGTTCATGAAAAGAGCAGAAAAACGTATGAAGAAAAGAATCAAATGATTTCAAATTATATATACATATATACACATAGTGTTCTATATGTAAGAATATACACACAATAAAATATTCTATAAAATTGAGTTACAACAGCTTTGATTTTTTTTATCAATAGAACTTGAGTCTAACCAAATGATTTCATTTTAGAATATTTCAAATGCACAATCCAGTAATGTTGACAGAGTGAAGAAAAACAAATGAAAATATTCAAAACTATATTTCAGGGGCTGGGGATATGGCCTAGTGGCAAGAGAGCCTGCCTCGTATACATGAGGCCCTGGGTTCGATTCCCCAGCACCACATATACAGAAAACAGCCAGAAGTGGCGCTGTGGCTCAAGTGGCAGAGTGCTAGCCTTGAGCAAAAAAAAAGAAGCCAGGGACAGTGCTCAGGCCCTGAGTCCAAGGCCCAGGACTGGCCAAAAAAAATAAAAAATAAAAAAAAAACAACTATATTTCAAAATATAATGGGAATCTATTTTATAACTAATACATATTATGAAATTCTACTTCTTGGGATTGATTTGAGCAAATGAAATAATAAAAAGGTAGCTTAATAATAAAAAAGTTTAGGCTGGGGATATGGTCTAGTTGCAAGAGCGCATGCCTCGTATACGTGAAGCCCTGGGTTCGATTCCCCAGCACCACATATACAGAAAATGGCCAGAAGTGGCGCTGTGACTCAAGTGGCAGAGTGCTAGCCTTGAGCAAAGAGAAGCCAGGGACAGTGTTCAGGCCCTGAGTCCAAGGCCCAGGACTGGCAAAAAATAAAAATAAAAAAAAATAATAAAAAAGTTTATAAAATATTGATGGAGCTATTTATTTTTAAATAAGCTTATTTCTAAATAGCTGCAATATTAGTCTCCATTTACAGAAATTAATTCATTTAATATGGCAAACTATCCTTTCGTGTGTATTAGTTTTATATTAATGCCATGAAAAATTACATCAAATTTAGTGGCTTGGGCTGGGAATGAGGCTTAGAGGTAGAGTGCTTGCCAAGCATGCACGAAGCCCTGGGTTCGATTCCTCAGCACCACATAAACAGAAACAGAGGTGGTACTGTGGCTCAAGAGGTAGAGTGCTAGCTTTGAGCAAAAAGAAGCCAGAGACAGTGCTCAGGCCCTGAGTCCAAGCCCCAGGACTGTCAACAAAAACAAACAAAAAACAAATGTAGTGGCTTAAATCAACATAAACGTATTATTTCAAAATCTGTGGGTGATGGGTTCAACAGACTTTTTTTTAGTATTTATTGTCAAGTTAATATACAGAGAGGTTACACTTTCATACATTAGGTCCTGGGTACATTTCTTGTACTGTTTGTTACCTCCTCCTTCATTCTCCCCTCCCCCCTTCTCTCTTCCCCCATGAGTTGTTCAGTTGTTTTACAACAAATGGTTTTGCAAGTATTGCTTTTGGAGTCATTTTGTCTTTTTAACCTTTGTCTCTTGATTTTGATATTCCCTTTCACTTCCCTAGTTCTAATACTACTTTTTGTCAGTCCCAAATCAAGGTTGTTTTTCAACTCTGTTATGTTCTCTGCTGGAGACTGTGGTTGGTGCAAATCCACAGATCAAGTCACTGTCACTGGTGAAATTCACTTCCTCTTTGTTGCTGGATAGAAAGCTCCTTTTTCTCACCAGCTGCCAGGAAGCATCATCCTTAGCTTGCAACATTCCTTGGTTGTTTCCTGTTTTCTCTATTCTCAAAGGCGCTCATCATGAACCATATTCTGGTTATACACACAATTGGAATATTTTCTACTTGGTTCTCCAACATTGTCCCTTGCTAATTTTTCTGCCTTCTCCTGCTTAATGGGAAACAAGACAAAATACCATCCCGTCCTGGATAATCCAAGGCAACCCTCCATTGTGATGTCAGCTGACAAGAAGACAATTCCTCTGCAAAATCCTTTCACAGCAGTATTTATGTTAGCCTTTGGCTGAAGAACCTGAGGACAATAAGCTCATATGTGAGTGGAGGTGAGGTGGGGAGGTTTGTCTTCATAGCTTTGTCTGCCACAATTTTATTTTATTTTATTTTATTTTTTTTGCCAGTCCTGAGGCTTAAACTCAGGGCCTGAGCATTGTCCTTGGCTTCTTTTTGCTCAAGGCTAGCACTCTGTCACTTGAGCCACAGTGCCACTTCTGGCCATTTTCTATATATGTGGTGTTGAGGAATCGAACCCAGGGCTTCATGAATATGAGGCAAGCACTCTTGCCACTAGGCCATATTCCCATCCCCCACATTTTTAAAAAATTTTCCTGCACTGGAATTTGAATTTAGGACGTTGCACTTGCTAGACAGAAGCTATACCACTTGAGTAATGCTTCAACACTTTTTCTCTAGGTGAAATTTAATATTAACTTCTAATGGTTTGATTATTTTAACCCCTAAAATGAGATGTAATGGCATGCATAATATTTTTGTTTTATAACTGAAGGTATTCTGGTTTCTTATGAAGCATTCACAAGAGAAAAAATAGCAATGCTTAATCCATAAACCATTTAAGGGAAGTGGTGGATAAAAATGTGGATGTCTTATTGCATTCTTATAATTTTGGTACATTTAGTCAGATATTTGACATGATTTAAATGCACATCATATTATAATAGGAAAAGACAAGTGCTTGAAACAACTCTAAGAAAACATTGCACATTAAAAAAACTAAATAAAAATAAATAGAAGAATATATCAGAAATCTGTAATATTATGTGGATTTTAGTATGCATACACCTTTAATTTTAGAAATTTAAATTAAAAGTGGTTTCTCCAACATTTTATATTTTTTACTATGCAAATAATCTGAGTGGATTTAAGGAATTAAGAGCCCAAACCAAACTTTATAATGTAAATTATAAGGAAACATTAATCACATCGTCATGATAGGGAAGACATTGGAATGAATTTCCAAAGTACCAAAAGCCAATAGAAATTTAATAGTGAAGCTTGTTATATCTTACGTTAAAACAGATAGTCAAGAAAAAAAAATGAGTCTGCTATAAAATATGCATGTCTGAACTCTTGTGACATGTGTACCCAGTTTTATCTTCCAGAGTTTAATTTTTCTTTTTCTCTACTTGTGTATTTTCTACTCAAGAATTTTGTTCTAGGAACATTTTTCCTCTGTTATCTAAATTGGCAACATGGCTTTTTATCTCTCTCTTTTGGATCATTTTTATGAACTTAAAGAAGTATGTGGTGCTTTCCCCAATTTAAATGAAAAACAAAAACATAAAGTTTCCCCTGACCTTGCTTTCCCGGACTGCTATTTTGGCATTGTTTGCTTCTCTGTTGTGGCAACCATCCTTGAGTGGCTTTGCTATCCTCATCTGCACTCCTCCAGTTTTTTTTTTTCAATTCAATTAGGTTTTTACCTAACCCACATTTAGACCCTTCCTGATTTCTATAGCACCAGATCTTTCACTCCTTTCTGGACATTCCTGTCTCTCACTGTGGGAGTGGCCCACAGTTCAGAGTTTGATCCTCTCTTCTTGTGTTCCCCTCCAGGTTTCCTTCAGTTCCAGCACATTAAGTACAGAGATTTTGTAATTAAAGCTAAAGTTTGGATATGTAGTTCAGATTTTTCAACAAAGCCAGACTTGGTTATATGATTGTCACTTTGTTTTAAAGACTGTCTAATCAACTATACTTTCAGTCATACATACCCACCAGCATCCCTGCTAAATCTCATCTTATCCTGATTTCTATGTCTTCTGCTTTTACTCTGGCTCCTTAAAGTCTGTTTACAAAGGAGTAGCCAGTATAGAGAGTAACATTTTAAAGCTCTACTACATCAGGTGATTGTTCTCAAAAACATCTAATTGTTAGTTCTTATTCATGATTTTATGTGCTTCAACCTGGCAGACGTGCAGCATTTTGAGTGACGCCAGTAGACTTCCACTGTCTCTCAACACTGTGTTTCCTCAACTCCTTTCCCACCGTTTGTGTCTTTCTTCACCAGACCAGTCAATATCCTGAGAGACTCTGTTCCAAATGGTAAAATATATGGTGAATGTGTAATTGAAGTTTTATTCCACTGAAAGTGTTCACTACATTTTATACACAATTGATTATAAACTAAATGATTGCCCTCAAGCAGAATACAACATCCCAGACAAGGTCTGTAGATGCAGACTGAAATATCAGTGATAAGGCACATGGGCAGAGGTGGAATGATAATTAGTATGATTCTTACAGTTTTCTTGGATGATTTTTACCTTTGATTTCAGGAGTGTTAAATTATTACTAATATCCCTTAAGTGATTACCATCGGACATATATTAAAGTTTAAAAACAAATCTATGCCTGCAAAATTTTTCATACATGCATTAATCATGCTATTTGAGATTCATTCATTTATCTAATTAATTATTAATTTTAAAATAAGCAGAAATATAATAGCAGTGATGCAAAATAGCATTTTGAAGAATATTGCATGATATGAAAGAAAATGCAGAAAATATGTGTTCATGCATTTGTTTCTGTTCTTATGTTTTTATACATATATACATGCACAAAGAAATACAGCTAAATCCTTATTATTATTGCCTCCAAGTAATGGTATTCATTGTTATCTTAACGTGTAATCTTTATCATTCACAGGATTTATAAATTTAAAAATAAATATTAGTAATATATTAACCTTAAAATTAAAATTCTATGAATTTACTTGCATTATTTTATTTTGAAATTGTTTACAAACTAAGACATTGATATTTCTGGATTTGGATTAAAACCTAAAAAAAAGCTGGCATGATGATTAATGCCTCAAATCTAAGCGACACTGTGGACAGAGATGGGAGCATAAGTTAGTGAGACCATGTCTCAAAGAATAAGCTGGATAGACAATTCAGGCCTATATACCCGTATATGGAGATAGTGGATATGATGATCATAGTCCAAGAATTATCCAAAAAATATCAGAAAAGAAACTAAAGCAAAAATGAGAATGTGGTATAAGTGGGAGTCTGCTTGCCTACAAAGCACATGTTTAAAACTAGTGCAGACAAAAAGACAAACGAGACAAATTAGATTAATGAATATTGGACTCATCAAAATCAGTAGATTGGCTTTTTATTCAAACTTAGGTAGTTGTGATGAGTTTTAGAATAATAGCACCTTTATTTTAATATTTATGATCTATGATACATTGTTAAAATTAACATTATTGCCTATATTCCCCAAAGCATGCAATAATTGATTAATGTAGATGTCATGTGAGCCATGACATTCATGTAGATGCAACATTTTCCCACTAAGCGTCCTATGTTTTGGGAACAGAGCAGAGGAAATGACAGCTTTCAAGTGTGTCATCAACTTCCACACTGACAGATTCTGCATTCTGCAAGATTTCTCCTGCTTCTTCTACATAACCATGTTTGGGGGGGGAAAATAACTTAAAGTTTTATTTTCCTTTTGTTTTGTTTTTTATCTTCTTATAAATAATAGGTCTAAATCTCCACTGAATTAAAAAATTGCAGAATATATATGTGTTGTAAATAGTTCAACAAATAATTTGTCTTGATGAAATAGTTCTTATCTTTAAGGTTTTTAGTGGCCACTAGCCTAAAGTGTACCTAGAAAGTTGCCAAACAAATCTATCCTTTGTATTTGGTAGTAGGAAACCATTTCCAGACCATCACCTTCCACATTAAGTTTCATCTCAGCATTGATTTTAATGAAATAATAATAAGCTTGGCACCAGAATATCATATGCTATCCAAAGATCTACAAGGATGTAACAAACATTAATTAAGTGACACAATAGCTCTGTAAGAGAAAACATCATTATCACAATCCTGGAATTGAATAGATTATTGAACAGGAAAAATAACGATGGAGAACTCATTTTGAAATAATCAGACGGGAATAGCTTGCCAACTTGAATACTTTCAGTTCATTACCTTACTCAAAGGCCTAGAAAAAAGGCTGAGTTTGGTGGGTAGTAGTTTGATGAGAAAAAGAAATCCAATTCCCCAAATTAGAATGTCATATTTACCTTATTACTTACTTTAGTATATAAACAGCCTTTCACAAAGTCCTTTACCCAATGTTTTGTAAATAGTTTATGGAAACAAAGATACTATATCAAATTAGTTTTTTTTCATTTTTATTTTTTATTATTATCATAAAGGTGATGTGCATAGGGGTTACAGTTACATAAGTCAGGTAAAGGGTACATTTCTTTTTGGACACTGTTACGCCTTCCATCTTTCCTCTGTCCTCTCTCTCTCTCTCTCTCTCTCTCTCTCTCTCTCTCTCTCTCTCTCTCTCTCTCTCTCTCACTCTCTTTCTTTTCTCTCCCATCACCACCCATAAGTGGTAAAGTTAATTTTCAGCATAGTGTCTACTAAGTACCATTGCTGCATTTGTTTATCGTTTGTCTCTCCATTTCTGTGCACCACTTATCTTTCCAAACACAGAGAAACAATCAAATGAGACAAAAACAACAGCAAAGAAAAACTATTTTTTCCATTTTCGGGAGTACATTTTATCTAATATAATGTTATATGATCAGAGAGACATAGGCATTGTGCTTTTGTGTTCCCCCTCTATGAATATTCTCCTTGGATCTCACTGTGTGTGAATGTATAGAGTCTTGCATAATTTATAATGTCTTGCTGTATTTTGGATGTAGCTTCCACATATAAGAGAAAGCTTGTGTGGTTTGTCTCTCTGGGATTGGCTTACCCCATTTAATGCAGTTTGTTCTATGTTCATTGACATTTAAATTTTTTTTAAGTTTAAAATTTCAAATATCATCCAGAAAACAGTCATAGAGGGAACTATTTGAAATACAGACACATGCAAAGCAATGACTAAAAATTCACAGAAATAACTCAAAATTCCCTATTTCCTGGGTAAATTGTAAGATATTTGGTTATGAAATAAAATAAGTTTAAAATATGATATGAGGAGAAATGTTCATATGTTATAGTATTTTAATCAGATTGCTCTCTTTGCTTACTCTCATTTTCCCTATCCCCTAATACTCCACTACTTAACAGTTTGCAGTCCGTTCATTATCTCCATTCACAGATGTAACGTATTTTGGCATTATTTTGCTCTCAAAAGTTATTTTCCTCCTGTCATCCAAGTTGTACACAGTTACAATCACTCTCTTGCTCTCTCATCTATCTATCTATTATATCTACCATGTATCTATCAACTCTACATATATATGTGTTCTGTGTATGTTTAAATACATGTTTATCTTTTATTTGCAGCATCTACACATGAGGGGAAACATAGGCCTTTTGTTTTTAATTATTGACCAAGGAAAACACTTTCATCATTTTCTATTTGATTCTTCAGTATCCCACGGTCAAATAATGATCTTTACGTATGGCGGAAAATTAAAAAAAAATCCCACTGTAAACAATACAATTTATGCCCCATGCCCAATAAATGGATTTAGAAAAAAAAAAGTGCATCTTCTCTGGTTTATCTTATAATTCTGTTGCAATTAATTTTATCTAATCTTAATTTTGTGTCCTTTTCAATATAAAAAGACTTTGCCCTTTTATTATTTTTCACTTGCAATACATTTTAAAGGTAACATGGAAGTAAGGGACTTAGCTCTAGCTCAGCTAGCACATTGCATTTGCATTTTTTATAGCTCTCTGAACTAGGAGAGATATATTGTGTTTGCATTAAAAATATTTTTACAATTACTTCAATCTTTTTAAGCACAAGTAGGTGAAAATGCCGAATGAAGATGAGATTGGTCATTAAGCCAAGGGATATGCAGAGGATGTTCTAACGCTTTTCTGTGTTGGGTTATATCATCCATAAAAATAGTTTCTCAGTTAATTTCATTGCCTTTCCAAAAATGCTTGACAGCTGCCTGCTATGTTAATATGAGATCTTGGGAATGTGCATATTTACACAGTTATGTTGTAATAAAGTTAGGATCATCTTATTAAGTACTAATTTAAATAGTGCACTGGGAATTCTAAACTGGTTAAGATGAATACTTATTCTCCTATAAGAGAGCAGTTGATAGGGTAAAGTATTACACTTAAAGATATAAGCAAATTTATTTTTGCTTAGAAATTAAGGTACCCAAAAGGAGCAAGCTGTTCTTCCTCTCTGAAAGCTTTTATCTGAAAAAATTCCTAAGCAATATTGATCATCATTCATCATCCTTCCTTATTTAAGATATTACATATATAGAGCTATTATTTTGAGATCATTCCTTAGGACTCAGGTATATGATTTTGTGGAAATAATGCTAGTTAAGCCTAGCAAATGTATTTTGCTTCTTTCAAACATGGCTAATAATGATCAGACATGTAATTTGTATATACTTGCTCACTTAATCTTCAGTGAATTCTGCAAAGTAGACATTGTGCTACATTTAATGTCATTATAAATATATATATGAAAATATATAATGAACTTTAAAATCATAGTTGCCCAACAGTCTTAATAAGTAGGTGGCAAATTTATTCTTTAAACCTCATATTGGCTATGTCTTGCTAAGTAAATGGAATCTGTGAACACTCCATTAATGTGAACAGTGGTATTAGCATGGTTGTGGATAGAGTCCTGCATTTGATGAAGCTAAAACTGTGGTAATATGAATTTAGATGTCAGTACTCAATAAGAAACACTTAGGGTATGACATTAAGACATAAACAAGAGTACTTTCATCTGAAAGGGGCTGACAAATTTGAAAAAAAAACACTGGAAATTGTTTTGACAATTCTATTTTCTAATATAATTCAGGCACTTTGTTATGTATCTCTCATTTTTCCTATATTTCCAGTATATAACATTGTTTGCTGCTATGTTTGGAATAAGAAAACCTTTCTCTTCCCCCCCCCTCTCTCTCTCTCCCCCCCTCACTGCCTCTTTGCCAGTGTCACCCATTCATTAGCACATCTTTCTCATAAATGTTTTTGGATGTTGTAATCTTTATGGCATTATTATATTATGAGCTATAAAAGTTCTAGGCTACTTATGCGAAGTTTATATTTATGTTCTCTAATGCTCAGGTTATAATTGCAAGAGAAGACTTCATGAAATACTTATGAGTCTTCAGTGAAAACTCTGAAATAGTATTAAAAATTTGAACAGAACAGAATACCGCTGTGACGTTGTGAAAACAAGCAATATTGTGGCAATGGGGTCCAATGACAATATAAAAGCGTATCTTAAAGCAAAGCTTCTCTGCTATGGTTGGTGCCTGAATCGATGCAGCAACATCTTTCAACACCTGCATATATCATCCCTTATATATTTATTATCACAATATACCTTTCTTGTGTTACACTCAAGTTTTTCCCTTGTAAACAGTCAAATAGAGGATGTCAGATATCGAACAGATAAGAGTAGCATAAGAGTAGTGGTCATTTTAAAGATCAAGCACTAAATACAAGAGTACAATCCCTACATGGGGAGTTAATTTCCTTTAGACTTGTCCATGGGATCAAGAGTTTTGGGAATATGAAGAATAATTTGCTATTATTAACTTCAAAATTGAGAGAATGGTATGAGTGTACCAAAAAAGGAGAAAAATCCAAAATATCATGTGGTACAATATTTCAGGAATTGCAGAAAAGACAAATATGGAATGAGAATTTTTCAAAATGTGAGTGGATTCTTGAAAATTAATGCAGGGCTAGATTTTCTGAGAAATAAATATATTATATGTGGTCAATTAGAAATGTTTGTGTTTCTTTCACATTTCCAAAGGATTAAGGAAGTTTAAGAAGCAGGATATGAAGAATGTAATCATTGTGAATGCACAAAAAAAAATCCTCTTGCCTGATCCTACTCTGGTTTAGGGTCTCTTTATTTCCTGTAGAATTCTGTTGCTCCTATTCTTTGGTCACTTATACTTGCAAAGGGAGAAATTCTCTGGGCCATGGCTGGCCTCTGTGCAGCTCAAGTACTAGTATACTTTCTGCTGTAATATCTTGCTGTCTCCCATCTCTACCACCTTTTCTTCAGCCAAACCTCTGTGGAACTATACATAGTAGAGTTGATTAATCAAGAAGAATTCAATAAACAAAATGAATTCCAGATAACTCCAATATCTTTTGTTGAGGTGGAGGTACAGGTTGATTAAGATGGAGGGAACAGGAATGAAAGGAGGAAGGATGAGCAAATATAGACATTATATTCACTATTCATCCTGTAAAAAAATTGACTATGTCATTTCCAGCTATGGATGTGATAAGGAAATGTGGGCAAAACATAGAAAGATGACATTGATAAGGAAACCCTGGGAGAAACATAGAACGATGACATTGGTGAAGATACATTCTACTTACAATCCCCTGTAGAATTGAACCACCTTTTAACAACTTCTTTAAAATTAATTAATTGGTTAATTAAAAGTAAAATAATGAAATTTGCCCCCAATTTGAAATCAAACCAGTACTCTGAAAAAGAGAGAGATGACAGAGCTAAAATCATTCTCTTTCACTTTATATAGTTTTCAAAACAGTGAAAACTTACCATGTTTTATAGAAACTATTAAAATACTTAGGATTCTTTAGCATGAAAAAAGAATATTTACATATTAAAGTAGTCTTACATATTATCTCATATGGCAAAAACATCAGTTATTCATCAAAATCATTTCCCTTTATGTTTTACCTACACACAAAGCTAGGCCATCATCCTAGCTTTAATTTCAATTTCAATATGGTCACAAAATTAAGTCATGATTAATGCAATGGAGTGATACATGATTTTGCTCAGACTGGATTTTAAAATGATCTAGGTGACCCCCTCAGCACCCTTTCTCTCTTATTGTCTCCACTGGCAATGGCTGGCTTGAGTTTGCAAGCCATTGTTGTATATGTGAAAGTGATCAGTAGTAGGCTTTGAGCTAGAACACATGACTCTCAACATGTGAACACTTTTATCATCGGGTCTTCAGTGCTTACCCTGGGCTCTTTATTAAGGGGAAAATATTTTACTTTAAGCCTTTTACATTTTGTTGCATTATTTCATGCACATATATGTTTTTCCTTCTTAGTTTATCTTAACTGGTATAGAATATCATAATTTTCATTCTGTTTTATAGAACATACAGATTATAGGCAAGCACAACTTGGTTCCATGTCAATATGGTGCTCTTCATCAATTAAACTGCTTTAACAAGATCAAACATTAGCTCACTGTTCATTGATTTTACTTTATGGGTAATAACATTCTTACATATGTACAAATGAAGCATAAAAGCATTATTAAGATCATTTTTAAACCATGGAACAAAATGGCTTATTTTAACAGGGAGATGTTGGGGGCTCTCGTGACCAGCTTCCCCCTGTCTCCCAGGGGGATGCCTGAATCCCAAACTATGAAAGAACACTCGGCTTTATTCCCTCTTGCCCGCAGAAGGAACAAAGCATGTTCTTATGGACTGCGCTGAGCTGAGAAGAAGGTTGCCGAGACCTCCCTCCCTGGTCCTCTCATGTGTCAGGAATGGCGGCGGAGAGAGGCATCGGGGAGACGATTCAATGGTCCATGAGTCTCACCCGTCCAGAAGGAGGGCAGAAGAATTTATTACGGTGATGAAGGCGGGAAGGAGAAGGACTTGGGGTGACTAGCTGATTGGCTGAGCTGGGTTGCCCATCAGGTGATGTCATGAAACTTCCTCTGTGGGGCGGGGAACCACAATTCCCCAAGGGCCAGGCCTCCGCCATTAGACACGTGGCTGAGCCGAGAGGCGGGGACCGCTTGCTTTTCTTCCCGTTGAGGCCTGAAGGTGGGAGGGGCTCCCTCCCACACTGCCCCAGGGCTGGGGGAAGGGCAGCGTGAATCCCCAACAGGGAGATTTATTTCAGACATCACTTTTGGGTTAAAAAAATTGTTTTAACTTTTAAAATAATGATTCAAATCAAGAGACACAGTGAAAAAAGACAAATGAGTACAAAAGCAATACTTGCAAAACTGTTTGGTATAAATGAACTGAACAACTTATGGGGGGAAGGGAAAGGGGGAGAGGCGAAGGGGGAATGAGGGAGGAGGTAACAAACAGTACAAGAAATATATCAAAAAAAAAAAAAAAAAAAAGAAATGTATCCAATGCCTAACACGGGCCTGCAAATTTCTCTTTTCTACTTCAACATATTTTATGTAATAGAATAGGACTTTAGTGCTTTCTTCTGGAACACAGTTATCAAAGTTTTTCACATAAAATTTTAAACATTACAAATGAAAAACCTATTAATAAGGCACTGTACTGTATATTTTAAAAATCTCTTTTCACCTAATTAAAATTATTGATACCAATCATGATTCTGAAGTTGCAAAACTTTTTTTGAGTGATTCTGAGAAGCTCTGATTTATTAGTGGTATATATTGTGCCATGCACACGCAAGCATAAGGTCCCAGGGAATCTTTACCCTAGAAATTGTCCTGTGGGGTTTCTCAGTGTAAGCTATGGGACATTCACTTCTTTTATCTTCCCATTTGTATACATAAGCACAGCAGAAAAAAAAAAGAAGGCTTAGAAAAATTCCTCAGCTAGCCATAGTCAAGATTCTAGCAAAACTCCAGCCATCTACTTTGTTTGTTTTTTTTTTTGTTTTTGTTTTTTTTTTTGGCCAGTCCTGGGGCTTGGACTCAGGGCCTGAGCACTGTCCCTGGCTTCCTTTTGCTCAAGGCTAGCACTCTGCCACTTGAGCCACAGCGCCACTTCTGGCCGTTTTCTGTATATGTGGTGCTGGGGAATCGAACCCAGGGCCTCATGTATACGAGGCAGGCACTGTTGCCATTAGGCCATATCCCCAGCCCCCAGCCATCTACTTTGACATAGACTTTAATTAAGCCTTATTTTCCTGCAGAAAGAACTTGTAAATCATTTAGTTTGAAATAAAATTTAAAAATAAGGAATAAGTTACTGCGTAAAGGAAATGCTATTGTTTTATTCAAATTAGTGGTTACATCTTGGTTTAGTGTAATTTATAACTCATTAGTGCCAACATTGTAGCATCTTAACTAAGTTAGCAATTTCTTCCTCTCATTCTTGAATTTGCTGAAGATTGAAAGTGTCAAGTATCTTGGTACTAATGGATATTGCTCAGAATCTGAAAGATATTTTTATTCAGAAGTGATAGCCACACAGTCCTTAGAAGAGAAGGGAAGGGATTTGAGAACTACTTTTAAATTCTTTTTTTTTTTTTTTTTTTTTTTTTGGCCAGTCCTGGGCCTTGGACTCAGGGCCTGAGCACTGTCCCTGGCTTCTTCCCACTCAAGGCTAGCACTCTGCCACTTGAGCCACAGCGCTGCTTCTGGCCGTTTTCTGTATATGTGGTGCTGGGGAATCGAACCTAGGGCCTCGTGTATATGAGGCAGGCACTCTTGCCACCAGGCTATATCCCCAGCCCTTGAGAACTACTTTTATAGGAAGTCTACCAACCATTACCAAGGCCATGAAAATAATTAAGTAAAATATGATCACATTTTTGTACTACTACCTGAATCCTAACACATATATGCTTAGATGCACATCATACATAACCACATACAGAAAATAAAGAGTTCTCCAAGTTAAAATTCAAAATATTAGCTGCTATTATTGATCAAATAATTTAACTTTTAACTCTGGCTCTCTTGTGTGAAACATGAACAATAATGAGAAATATTTTGAAAAGACTACTAATAAATGAATGAGATATAATTTATAATCTACCTGTTATTACTCGCCAGATCATTGTACATAAGTGAATTAATTATGGATCTTGTAAGCTGAAGGAAATGTCTGATTTCAGGTGTTAAAATCAGACTAGATTTTGCCGCTCTCACTAGTAGATAAGATACATGCATTTATTTCTTCATTTCACTGAATTACCAGAAAAGAAACAATTTAAAGTTTATAATAGATAAAAGAAGAAAAAGAAAAGTAACACAAACTAATATTAGTAAAAATATTGAAAAGTATTTATTTAACATTTAATTAATTAAATTTTATTGGGCAAAAGAAAAAAAAGAGAAGGTAACACAAACTAATAAAATGAAGACTTCCTAATGGATAAAAATCTGATGATTTCACATTAAAAATAATTAATGAAATGTCAAACTAAAAGGTCACAACATAGGATGGCTGGGGAGATGAGAGCAAATTTTGTCAAAGAAACTTTGTAATTCATTATTAACATAGGGATTTGGAGTGAACTATGGAAAATCTATACTAGGACTTCATAGAATTGCCACTTGAGTAGGAGATCCACCACACACAAATTACCATAGAGATAAAAGAGACTAATGTGAATCTGAATTTTCACAATAAATAAGAAAAGAGAAGTTGGTTGTATTTAAAAAAGAAAAAAAATTGCAATGCTTTCAAAGCAAGCACCTCTATATCTGATCATTATATTGCTCCCCCTGATTCCTTAGTTTCACAATATGAAGAAAAACGAATGATTCTTCAAAACAATACATTTCAAGGAAATCTAGCACTAAAACAAAATGGGACAACCATATTGAGTGAACATTCATATTTCTTTGCAACTGCCCTGAAAATGTATTTATATGTGTGCATGGGGGTAGAGACAAATGGATATTGATTTTAATTTTTCAAATGGGAAAAACAGGAGCAGCACAAATGTTTGTCAAGAGAATGCCAATAAACAAAATGAAATATAGCCAAGAAAACTCATATGTTGTCATTAAGTCATGTTTCATGGAGATGTAAATCAGAACAGTGAACATAGCCTAAGTCTGTATCTTGATTGAATATTTAGTTGCATGGGAATTACATTTGTCAAAGGTCTAATTGTGAAGTCTATGTACATTTCACTATGTGTATTTATGCCTCAATAAAGATAAAATATAAGAAAACAGTAACTACAGTTATTAAATATTATTTACCAAGGACAAAATTCAGTAGCTGGAGAAGGTACATATCTTTCATATATGTTTTGTGCTATAGCTGTAGAGCTATTCCATCCAATAGCTCATTCTCATCCATGGTGATATCTTTGACAATAAATTGTTACATGTTATAGTGACCATAACAAAAGTAATAACTCCAAGAAGGTATCCTGATTCATACTCACTTTTTCAGGAGTACAAACTATAAATCACACTTGACCATTGACATTTGAAAGTGGGGGCACTTGATTGAAGTGAGCCCTAAGCCTGTGGGATATATTATCCTCAGGTAAACAATGTCAGAACTGGATTGAATTACAGGGCATAGGTTATTGCACCATTGCTTGCTTCCTGTGTAGGTATATCCTCCCAAGTTCTGTCAGAAACATTCTATCCTCTCTTTAGTGAGAGTACATAAGGAAAATGTACTTTGGCTTATACATCTCAATCTAGATACACACAAATACGTATGTATAAACTCATATGACTGCATGTGGAGGAGAGACAATTATAAGAGCACACATAGAGAGCTACCTGTTTATTACTATGACTATATTTTCACTTCATTCTAAATTGACATCATGTTCACATATTTAGTGTATATATGCATATATTCCCAATGTATATCCACATAAAATATATGTGTATGCCTCTGTTTTTTTTAGGAATTAAAACATATTCACACACATATACAAACATATGCCTTTCTATTTTTATAGATATTAAAAGTTTGGAGGACATTAATTCACTTTATTAAGATTAAACTTCTCACAATCATTCATTTAAGAAGTTTCATTTTTTGAAATTGACAGAAAATGATCACAAGAACAGCTATCTATGAGAAAAAAATATTGAAAAGTGTGTAAATGGGAACTCTCTTCACCATCTCATGAGTGGAAACTTATATACATATTGGAAGAATATATCTCTAAAGGAACATTCCAAATTAGAATGAGTTGGCCTTTGAATCAAGAATAAATACACTGATTATTTTACAGCAATTACAGCATAAGTGAGGCACAAATGCTTATTTTTATTTCATCCTGGTGGATATTTCTAATCACCAGATGAGTGCTAGGAAATAACCAGCCCTGGCAGATAAGCTTGTGCATGCACATGCTATAGAACTTGAACCTTAAAATTGTTACCAGAAAATCACAGTGACACAAAAGAAGGTGCATAAAAATAAATTCTACGTATATATTCATATATGCATGTATGTTTGAGAGTGTGTGTAAGTGGGTGTACTGGGTCTTGAATCCCAGGCCCTGTGCTCTTGTTTGCATTTTTGACTTGGGGCTTGACACTGCCATGACCTTACGCCTTACTTTTTGCTACTTTATTGGATATATGATTTGGAAAGGTCCGACTTTCAGTTTTCAGATCTCAGCCTCCCGAGTAACTAGTATTATCAGCATGAGCCACTGATATACCACTTACCTAATTATTTAATAATTCACTTTGTGACTGGCCAAATTTATAGTTTTATGCATGATCTTTCCAGTGTTGTAATATGGACATCATTTTGAATCCCAGCAGTTCACTGAGTAAGTATTATACAATACCTCCAACATTTAAAGCTAACATAGCAGTCATTACAAGTTTTCTTTAGCACACAGAAATCAGATCTATGAATCAAAACATTGTATACATTAAGATATTAACAACAAAATGTATTTCGACAAATAGTGTAATTCCTTAGAAAGGCAAAATTCAACAGAATAAAACACTAGAAAGTTGATATTAGAAAGAGGTAGGGGGGCTGGGGATATAGCCTAGTGGCAAGAGTGCCTGCCTCGGATACACGAGGCCCTAAGTTCGATTCCCCAGCACCACATATACAGAAAACGGCCAGAAGGGGCGCTGTGGCTCAAGTGGCAGAGTGCTAGCCTTGAGCGGGAAGAAGCCAGGGACAGTGCTCAGGCCCTGAGTCCAAGGCCCAGGACTGGCCAAAAAAAAAAAAAAAAAAAGAAAGAGGTAGGGTGGGCTGAAGGGAAAAAGCATAGAAAAATAAAGGGGGAGAATGTAGTCAAGAATCCAATGTTTATACTAAACAATTAAGAAGAGTGAAGGAAGGGATAACTAGAGCAATGATGGGTGAGAATGTTAAAAAGGATGACATTGATCAAGATGTATTCATATACTGCTTTGTTAAATGACAACTACTTGGTACAAGTACATAAAGGTGATTTTAAAAGCTGTTAGAATAAAAACATTAAAATATTCTATATACTTAAACTTTAGCAGGAAAGCAGAAGCATAATTGTCAAGTTTGAAGGAATATTATTAAGGAAAAAGAGCACATATAGAGATGTATACATAAGTGAAAGATAGATAGGTAAGTAGATAGATAATTTGTGTACATGAGAGTGTGTATATATGTTTGCATGCAGGATTTGGCCAGGGATGAGCCAACAAACTAAGATTTAGTCTACCCAAGTAAACCAGGTAACAGGACTATTTTAGTGGAAATCCTTGAGAGTGCTTGGTTGATCATTGCTTCTCAAACTTGGCTACTCATTGAAATCATTTGTCAGTTTAAAGACAAAGAAGAAAATCTAGTGGTAACTTTGCCATATTTCTACAGAACATATAATAACTGTTGTTACCCACATTAGGTAAGCCAGGAGTGTTAATGTCTCCCAGTTGCTAGCAATATGAAACAGGTTCCAAGGACACATAATTCAGATATGTAGTATGAAACTCACAGTACCAAAGATTGCTTTAGAAAGTGTCAGTGCATTCCAGATTCCTGAGGATATGCCCCTGACATAAATAAATAATTTGACATTCAAATTGTTCATTGGGAAATGTTAGGCAACAACTTTTCATGCTGCTTAACCAAATGATACAAGACTTCTAAAACACTATAAACTTTAAGATGAATGAAGGTCATTACTCTCAATCAATGGATTATTTCATGCTGTCTTGGTCTCTGTTGTAGTGTCTTCTCTGCACAAAGACATGAAGTGAATGAGAGAATGTGGATTTTAGGCATCTGTATCTAGATACATAACAGCCTTGTTCTTCTATTATGAAGAATGTCTCTGAGCACCTCTCAGTACATGACTCCTGAGAGACTCACACTCATGCTAACCTCCATACATGAAGTACTCTGGATACCATTGGAGAGTTCTATCTCTTAGGCCTATTAAGACACAGACCTCCAACTGCTAGGATCTCAGGCTCAGTAAGGAAATGTGCAGACAAGCATGTCTAATGACCAAGCATGTTATGTATTTTCTCACAAGGATAGAACCGAATTCCTATCACAGACTTAGAAAGAGACTTCACCTTCCTGCTTTCCAGCCTAAATCATCGTGTGCCCAATTTTAAGGACTGATATCCATGATGCAAGGCCCAAACTCACAGGGCGATAGATAATCTCACCATGCCAAAGCAAAAGGCCAATAAGCTGATTACCACGGAGGGTTTAAAGCATGAGAAACTGGAAAACATCTCTTATTATCAGCAACTGTGCACAACACACAGTGGTAATCATCAATCTCAACACGCAGATAAACAGAACAGAGAAAAATATGCATGCCCCCAAATTCTGAATCTTGGTGTCTAACTGAATTTAGCACTGAGTATCAGCGTGAATTCAAATATATGTGAATCACAATAATCATGTGAATCACACATTTCATGATTTATCCAAGCTACCAAAAACACTGTACTTAGTGTGCTACAATTTCTATTAAGCTTTTCAGGGTCAAACTTCTAAAGAGTTAGGTGGCACACACACACATACACTCACAATTACTCCTTTCCAACAAACTACTATGTTGTAGCAGCATATAGAAATAATTACATATATATATATATCGGGGGCTGTATATATATATATGTATATATATATGTATATGCCTGTGTATCCAATCATATAACTGAACACTTAGTATTTATTAAGCCATCAATGATCAAAACCACAGGAAATTAACTAAACCAGAGACTAAATAAGTAGTTTATTATGTAGAAGGCACTGAATGTAGCCGTCAGTCAGTGACAGCGGCAGCACATGCAAATTAGAGGGCTTCAGACAAGGCTCCATGGAGTATATGGTCAGGGAATGCATAATGGAAGATGACAGGTTTGGATAGATGAGAGAGACGCCCTCAGAATTTGGAACAACATGCACAAAACGTGAAAATACTGTATTTGACATGGAGATAAGGTTTCTAAGGGAAAGATACAGATTATTCAATTTGACATTGAAGTAAAATGTAGCAAAGCTCTCTGTCAAAGGACTTTTGTGAATTAGAAGCTCATTTTGGAGAGCTAACCTTAGGTTTTAGAGTCAAACAAGAGACCAGAGGATGCTGGAGGGACTTGTGTGGAAATCTATTCGAGAAACAGTGCCAGTCAGAGTCTACCAGCTGGCTGATTCCCTTACTGTGAATGTGATCTCTGCCTCCTTATGTTTTCACTTTTTTTTTTTCCAGCTGAGCACAGTGACAAGGTTTGTTCTTTCTTTCTAGAACTGTGTGATTATTTCTATGTGAAAGGACTCTAGCTTATCCTCTGAACTGCCCTAAAAGATGTGTATGTAACAGCACCTAAGTCCATTTTTTTTTAATGTAAGGAGTTTGTTCATTGTTGACAGAAAAACCCAACTTCTTCATTGTGTGATTGTGTTCTTAGAAAGACTCTTTTTTTTCTAGTTTGTAAGTCATTGTAAATAAAAAGATATTGTGATGACAGTGAGGGTGAGGAACTGCTGATGTTGGTTATGCTGATGCTGATGCTGATGATGTTAAGCTGCCAAGAATGAATATCTTGGTATGGTATGGAATTAAAAACAGACTGAAAGGTTGGATATGAGCAAACACTAATACAGGCATTTGTTTTCGATAGCCCCCCAGATTGATATTTTGCTTAGTATCATTATTTACTATTAGTGACTCACATCTAGTGAAAAAGGAATTCAAATATACTTAAGGCTTTAAGTGCTAAATTTAAGAACCTTTATTAGCATTTGCTGTCTTTCTCTCTCTAAAGTTCCATTACTTATCAACTTATGTTAACCTCATTGTCATTTTGACTTAATTTTACATGAATGAAATTTAGATTAGGTTTCATTTTTATTTCTATGGAGATTCAATTTTCCCACCATCATCTGATGAAAAGTCTATTTTTCTTTCATTGATTTGACTTTGGTTTTTGCCCAAGAGAAGTTGGACATGTATATGTTCACTGATTTTTGTGTCTCTCCTGGGGAAATTTCATATTGTTTGATTACTGTAGATGAGCAGTCAACTCACAACACTTAGAATCTTTACACCATTTTCATTACCTTAAACAAAAGAATTTGGGTTTTTGTACAGGCTATGCTTTTAATAGAAATTTTGAACAGGTTCATCTACATCTACAAAAATCTTGCTGAGCTTTCTACCTATTATATTTATCAATTTGGAGAATTTTAAAGTATTTTCTATATTTAATCTTCTAATATATGAATAATGTATTTCTCTCCATCCATTTATGCCTTCTTTTGACTCTTTTCATTAAGTGAAGAAAGCCAATTACAAAAGGTGATATACTGAGTGATTTCATTTTTATAGTATTAATGAAGTGAAAATTTAGAAATGGAGAAGCAATTGTGTATACAAGTATTAGGTGAAGAGCAGATTTGGATTTTGGGAAATAGAGAGTTGGGTAGAGTTAGAAAAGGAGACTGAGGAAAACTGATGATTTCTGGGTTTTATATTTACCCATGTTAAAATTCAGAGAACTAAATACACACATGTAAAGAGTAAAATTAAATCTGCATAGGCATGGACAAAAATCAGTGCATCATATCATAGTTAAGGTTATATTTTAATATTGTGCTATAATATAAAAGAAGATTCTATAGGAAGAAGTTGGGTAAAGGGTACGTAGGCTCTCTGTATTATTTCACAATACAGCAACAAAACCTTAAACTTAACAAACTTAACAAACTAAACTTAACAAAATAAAAAATAAAAATAAATGAATAAATTCTGATAATTAATATGATAAATGGAAACAGTTTTTTTTCTTTTTTAACTTATCTTTAAGTCATTTTACAAAAAGAATTGCCTGTTAACAAAGCAGTTTATGAATCTTGATCAATGTCACACCTTAGAACATTCTCACTTATCCCTTCCCTGTCTACCTCTTCTACATTCTTCTTCATTTTGTAGGATATACATTGAATTTTTTTTTCTGTACTTCTCCCCCTCTTCTCTACTTCATTTGTCTAACATTTTCCCCTTGCCTTCATCCTATCTATTTCATGTACCTGGTTTCCACTGTGCCATTTTAGAAAATTAAACTATTTGAGCTCTCCCTTGCATCTACCATAATCATTTAAGACAATTGAATACACTTACACACCACCCAATCAATGCATTTACTTATAAGTTTGTAAGCTAAATCTAGCTTCCATGGAAGGGAAAATATGCATCCTTTGTCTCTCTGGGCCTGACTAACTTCTTAGCATACTTTTCCTCCAGGCCTTCCCATTTCTTTGCAAATGTTACAATATTATTCTTTCTAATGCATGTGTAAAATTCCATTGTTTGTATACCATTATTTTCATTGTTAATTAGTCCATTGAGGGACATCTGGGCTGATTCCATGGCTTACCTATGGTGACTAGTGCTAAATTCAACTTCCTTGTGCTATGCTTTTACTGTATCCTGTTTTGTAATCTTTTGGATAAATGCCCAGTAGTGGAATCACTGAATTGAAAGCACATAATATACCAGCAGGCCAAGGAGATAGTAATAGAAATTAGCCAATTAGAAAGAAGTTAAAAACAACCCAGGCATAACGATCAATTTTGGCAACAGGGAAGTTACCACTTACAAGTATTTTAGTAAATTAGATTGTTCTCCAGGCAATAAAAATAGAGATTATATTGGAAGGGGACTTGGTGGTTATATCTCTAAGGAACACTTGATGACATTGATGTTTATAGAACCAAACTTCAAAGCAATCTGAAGGAATATCAGTCCTATATTTTGTAAATTTAAAGTGATATTAGAGAACTTTGGTGAATAACATTTGTAGGATTAAAATTAGAGGCATTTGCACCACAGTTTTAAAATCCAGGTGAGTTCAGTATGGAATTCCTATTGCTAAATAGGTATTCTCTAAATATTTGTTACATGTAAGAAAATCAGAAAGGGGCATACAGACTTGGATATTCACTGGATGTTGAGTGTCTGGCAGACAAAGCAATCAAGGAACTTCTAGATGTCCTGGGAAAATTCAGGGAGATATTAGTGTTATAGGCAAAGACCTTTCTTAAATGTATGATTGCAGTATTTGTTTCTAAGAAAATACACAAGTAACCTTAGTTCCTTTCTCTTCTTCTTTCTGCTCTATTGAAATACCAATGAGCTTCCTGCTCTGGGAGAATTGAGTGGACAGCAAAGATAATTAGGGAACAAAAGAAACTATTCCTCTTCCTTTTGTGTATAGTGACTCAAGCCATGCTAAGTCCATTAAAAATAGTAAGGTTGTATTATATATTACCTTTCATTTCACTTTAGGGAATTGTATACACTGTTTTTTCTAAGATTGAAATAGTATGTACACTCTGGAAATTAAAAAACACACACATTACATTCATCAAACTATATAACAGTGACTCTAAGTGATAAGCAATGTGTTTGAAGCAGCCAATAGGTGGCAAAAATCACTAGTTTTAACTTCAAGATAACAAATTGAATTTCTTTTATAATATCCCTGCAGTGGTGAAAATAGAAATTATCGACTCTGGGAGCCTAGCCTGCAGTGCTGTTAATCACTGTATTGCTATTAATGGATTTCTTTATGTGTGAGTCGGGAGATTCTAGACACCACTTATTATACCTCTCTTTCTCTCTTTAAAGTACTGGTTTTGATACTTCTTAGAGAGTCAAATATATATATATATATATATATATAATTTATATATATGTGTGTATATTCTATAAGTATTTGTATTCATTAAGTTAAATACAAATAAAATATTTATATATAAATTATATATACATATATACAGAGAGAGAATGAGAGAAAGCGAGTGAGAGGGGGAGAGAGAGAATGTATGTGTAGAACAAATAAAAGCCAGTGAATTTAAACATTTCAGTGGTAGATTCGATTTTGGCATGAAAAACTCATATTTTTCTTTTAATTTCTTGTTTCCAGTTACCTAAATATAACTTTAAATGTGCTTTCAGTTATTGAGTTCATCCAGCTTGCATAAGTGTGCAGAAATTTTGGGCCTTTTCATTATCATGAAATTTGTATCTTGTTCAAAACATCTCTAGAAATTATTCTATTTTGTCAAAAAGATATTTCAAAAGAAGAAAAATGAATAGTGGCATATTCAAAATAATACCTATACTAATATATTTATGGATGCATTTAACCAGTGAGCATGTGCCCGATCAGAAAAAATTGGGAAACTATTATGCAACACATAAGAAAGCTTGATGGATTGATCATGTTGCCCTTTTTCTTAATAGACTATTACAGTAGTAGAGAAAAGAAGAAATAAAGTGCCCTGCTAATCGATCTGTATCATATTGAAAAGGTCAAACTAGAATTGTACATTACTATGTTAGAAACATATAATACATTAACATTTCTGTACCATATTCTCATCAGAAATTATAGCGGATCTGGAAAAAGACAGAATATTCATCTGTTCCCATCTTGCAAATAATCATTAAGTTGGAATTCGAATAGTATAAATCTTACCTCAAGAAAGGTGGTGGATTGAACGAAAACACTGCAGGTTCATTTCTTTTATAAAGTTTCAGCCTCTCAATTCATACAGTAGGAAGCATTAAATGTGACATATGTGTACTCATGAATTAAAAAATTACATTTCTTTTAGAAATAGACCATGGAATAAAGGATAACTAAATCATTACATGCACTGCTTTACATACATAAGTATTGCATGCATTACAATCATACATTAGTAAATATATATGAATTATAATTTGGATATTGTTAAATTAAGGCTAATGGAAAACAAAAGAATTATGTATAAAAAGAAATATTCTGAAATAGCTTTATTTTATTATGGTAGAATAATTAAAATAGCTCTTAGTAGAATATTTAAAATAGCTGATAGCTATGCTATGTTCCTCAGAAAGAACAGTAAAAAAATATAGTGTTTCTCATTAAACTGTGCATTCATACACAGGCACTTTTATTGTATTATGGGGGACTTAAAAGCATAATGTGAGTACAACTTCTGCATGTATGTATTCACATCCACCAAGCTGAATTGAATTATTTATTTGATATGATAGCAGGGCATAGTCAGTTGTTTAACACTGCATTAAAAAGAAGAATTCTAAAAAATCACTGAACATTTAATGACTTTCTTAGCTTTGAAGGAACTTGTATTCTTTTCTGTCTCTTGGTGTTTCAGCTTAAGTTGAAATTTATGTGGCAAGCCTCTTATTATCATTCCTACTCAGAAGAAACTCCATAATGATACATGCATTGAAGATTTCACTGTTATTTTAAAATACTTTACTTTGGGGAAAGAAAGAAACACATTATATACTCAACTCAGAATAATTACTGAAGACACAGTATATTTATGGAATGAAAACTTCCAGGTAAGTTTTATGTGGGAAAAGAAGATTATATAGTAAAACTGATATTTTTAAAAAAAATCAAATGTAAATCAGTAAAAAATGTAATGCTTATTAACCAGGCCAGTTTAGCATGAAACAGGGAGATAATAAATAATATGGAAAGCTCCAAATAAGTGCATAATCTTGTATAGATATAATAAAAGGTTGAATTTCATAGTACTTCAGGAGATATATTTATAAAGGTATTGATGAACAATAGAGGAAAAGATAATTTTATTAAAATTATCTGAAAAAGTCTTTATGGAGGAGGTAGTAGACAAAGGTAAAATTTCACATGAAACCAATATCTTTCAATAAACAAAGTTTTAAAAATTGCAAGTCAAATAAAGTTTATCTTACAAAAATTATTGGGATTTGTAAAACATTATTACACAGTTTACTGCTCATGCTTTCTGTGATATCTGTCAGTCAAGAAAAATTAATTAGAATATTATGACTAAATATATCAAGATACAGTCCCATCCTGTGCCAAGGAGCCCAAGTGTTTCTCCTACTCCTTCCTTTACTGCAGAGCTTCTGCACGGCAAAGGACATAGCTCGCAAGATAAACATAAAGGCCACAGACTGGGAGAAGATCTTTACCGGCCATTCAACGGATAAAGGCCTCATATCTAAAATATATGCAGAACTAAAAAAATTACCCTCTTCCAAAACAAAACCGCAAAGAACCAATAGCCCACTCATCAAGTGGGCTAAAGACTTACAAAGAGACTTCTCTGATGAGGAAATGAGAATGGCCAGGAGACATATGAAAAAATGATCGACATCACTGGCCATAAAAGAAATGCAAACCAAACAACATTGAGATTCCATCTCACCCCAGTAAGAATGTCCTATATCAATAACAATAACAATTGTTGGAAGGGATGTGGCCAAAAGGGAACCCTACTTCATTGTTGGTGGGAATGTAAACTGGTTCAGCCACTCTGGCAAGCAGTATGGAGATTCCTCAGAAGGCTAAATATAGAACTCCCCTATGACCCAGCAGCCCCACTTTTGGGTATCTATCCAAAAGACCACAAACAAAATCACAGTAATGCCACCAGCACAACCCAGATGCCCCTCAGTAGACGAATGGATCAGGAAAATGTGGTACGTATACACAATGGAATTTTATGCCTCTATCAGAAAGAATGACATTGTCCCATTTGTAAGGAAATGGAAGGACTTGGAAAAAATTATACTCAGTGAAGTGAGCCAGACCCAAAGAAACATGTACTCTATGGTCTCCCTTATTGGGAATAATTAGTACAGGTTTAGGCAAGTCATAGCACAGCATCACAAGGCCCAATAGCTATACCCTTATGAACACCTAAGACGGTGCTAAGTGAAATGAACTCCATGTTATGGAGACAATTGTTATATCACAGTTGTAACTACTTTCAACGTCCCATGTGTATCTGTAGCTTCTACTATTGATGATGTTCTTGTATCACCTTCCTGTGGTTGTACCTACACTATCTCTGTAATCTTATCTGAGTATATTGGAAGCCATGTATACTGGTATTGGAACTAGGAAATTGAAAGAGAATACCAATATTGAGAGAAACAGGGTAAAAAAAGACAAACAACTACAATAGCAATACTTGCAAAACTGTTTGTTGTAAGGGAACTGAACACCTCAGGGGGGGAAAGGGTAAGAGGGAGGGGGAGGGGGGCATGAGGGACAAGGTAACAAACAGTACAAGAAATGTATCCAATGCCTAACGTATGAAACTGTAACCTCTCTGTACATCAGTTTGATAATAAAAATTTGAAAAAAAATCAAGATAATAACATTAACAAAGGCATACATTTCTTTAGCTTACATTTAATGATATAAGGGCATAATATAAAACACTAACCTGCTTTTTTTAGAATTTTTGTTGAAAATTAATATTAAGGACTATTTTTTATATCAAAGGTGTGAATTTCTGTTAAGGGCATTTTTATCTCATATATGCCAAAATTATATCACATAATTAATTTTCTCGGTGAGTGGATATGATTATCAAACATTCCTGCTTTAGGAAACAGTATAGTGAATCTTATTAATGCATACCACTTATATTAATAAAAAGAAAAAGGAAATTTTCTTATAACTAGTTAGTGACTTTATAGTATAAAAGTTACATTTATAAACAGTGAGCTAGTGTTGCAAGAAATTTCATTTATTTCCAAAATGGTTTACCCACTTACTATTTTCTGTTCTCTATTTCCACAAAGTCTTATAATTATCATACTTGATGGCCTTTTCATTCATCTTCCGCTTTGATCTTTTGAAGCAATAGGCAAAGCAGACGAGTTCTTTGGATAGTTCCCTTAGCTACTGAATTATACATCAATTCTTTAAACACACACAAATATTATACACACGCTCATTTTTATATATTTTTCTATAAACAATAGCTTGTCTATAATTGTGTATTGAGCTCACTTCTCATTCTGTGCTTTCCTTCAGTTACCTCATTCATTTTCACCCATTACTACTAAATACATTGTCAAAATACTATTTAATAGATTAAGTTTTACATATTTATTAAAATTCTACCTGCATTTCCATAACTGTGTAAATCAAGGGTATTGTTGCTCAAAATTCAATTGTGAACCCCACCTATAAACCGATTTTCTATGTGATGTGCTCTATTTCAGTTGATGACAACTCCATTTGTTTAACACTCCAGAACTGTCTTCTTTACTCTTGGGTACTTTATTTCATTTCTGTATTATCTACAGATAGCAGTAAGTATACCAGTAGCTATGGATTTCAAACTCTGTATTCTTCACAAAAATTTGCTGCAGTTAACACTTCCTTACTATGTAAAAAATAAAACACTACTATGGCAAATATACAGATTCTTACCTACTAGGACATATTTTCTACATTTCAAAAGGAAAAAATTACACTTCTTAGCAATTATGTCATAAGTTTTCAAACTTTCCTGTTTTTTTATGGTTTATGTTTAGGGAAAAAGTTGTAAGCATTTCTTAATTATCACTCAAAGTTATACTCCTTTGCCTTGCACAGTGGGTTGAAAACATTTCAAGTTTACTATGATTTTAATATTCATTAGTTAGTTTTTATACAAATAAAGTGGTTGCTTTGAATGGTCATTTTTACTTAATTTTAATGTTTTATGTATACATTTATTCATGAAAAGTGCAAATAGTTTTCAATGTAAAGGATATAGTGATTCTCCCTAATGTTTACAAATTAGCAGTAATATCTCAATGGATATGTAAATATATCTTCTTATGGAGATATACCAGATATACTCCAGAGGAATACTTGAGAAACTTGTATATCATGGAAGGATGGATATTTACCAGTCAATTAGGTTACCCATTCTCTCCTGGTCTATTTGGTAGCTAAAACCATACTGCTTTAGCAATATTTTCAGAGTCTATTTTCTTTACATACTTGTCACTTCTCAGTATTGTCTTTTTTTTTCTTTCTTGATCGTCCCACTGATGAATTATATTAGCCTATCAAAAATTTAGATCTAGAGACTAAATCTGGTTAGGTGCCTTTCTTGCTTATCACAATGCAGTAGTATTGTGGGACTACTATGATTAAAAATAAAGGACAGAACAAAATAAAACAAGATAATAAATAGTTTTCCTCTGTGACTCCAATGTCCTTCTCATTTTAAAACACAAGGTTTTGTAACCACAAAACAGAGTCTTCCCTCAATCAGGTCACAGCCTTGACATTTATGTCCTCATTTTGTACTTTTATCTCTTCACAAGACTTTGTAGTAAGATTAGAGAAAGCACTATCTGGAAAATCTTTAATCACTAAGTTTTACAATATATTGACAGGTCCTCTGTAATTACATTTAATGGCTGTTCTTTGATTTTTTTTGTCAAGCTTTTTTGCCAAGTTCTTTACGACTCTTCCAGATTCTATAGCCTCTTAATCTTTGTCACTATTAACATTTTGAATATAATTCTAATACTGGAATCATCATGAATTTTGCAACATATGTGAACATTTTTGTCTTTACCATAATTTTTGAACATCTAATTTTTCTGTTTTTAGCAATATATGGCAATTACTGTGCTCACAGTTTTGTAAATGTCTAGCTGATAGTTAAATTAATGAAATGACACATATTTTTGTTCTGCCAAAACATATAGAAAATAGGGCCTTTATAAGAACAAGTACTTATGTAAATGCTTCTCTTTGACTTGAAGACGATTGAAGTAAAAATACTTTTCCTCTCATCAGAGTGCTTAAAAATGATCATCTCCTTCCTCGTCTCTTTAGAAAAGTGCTGTAATCCCTCTAGCCAGACTGTCCCTGAATAACTGATTTTTCCCACATGTGACTAAACTGACAGTCACCAACTTTTGTTGTCAATAGGCATTTAGAGACAATAGTAGTCTTATTTGACTTCACCAGAAATTGCTTGCTTATCCAGACTCTTCTTGAGTCACAATTTTCATGATGGCTATTATAAGATAGAATCCAGGCTCAATAATGCCAAACCAAATCATTAAGCACAAGAAGCACTCAATTCAAGATTGGATTAAATATCCTGGATTTTGATATATGCAAATTAGTAGCTGGAAACAAGAGTCAGCCACAAGAAAGCAAAAATCATGAACACAGTCATGTTTTTAAAAGAGAATAACCAAATTCATTCTCACTGTGATAGTTTCTATTACATGTTTTAGAATGTTCCAGTCAGAAAGCCTTGGAAAATCTGGGATTCCAGGGAACATTCTTGAATATAATAAAGGTGGTCTATGACAAACCCACAGCAAGCATAATACTAAACGGTGAAAAGTTAAAGCCATTCCCTTTAAAATCAGGAGCAAGACAAGGATGTCTGCTCTCTCCTCTCTTCTTCAACATAGTACTAGAATTCCTAGCCAGAGCAATAGCCAAGAAGAAGAAAACATAAAGGGAATCCAAATAGGAAAAGGTGAAGTTAAACTTTCTTTTTGCAGACGACATGATCCTATATCTAAAGAACCCCATAGACTCTACATCTAAGCCACTAGAGCTGATCTAAAATTTTGGCAAAGTAGCAGAATATAAAATAAATCCTCAAGAATCAATGGCTTTTATATATGCCAACAACCCAAAGAGCAAGGCTGAAATCAGAAAAGCAAAACCTTTTGCAATAGCCTCAAAATGCATTAAATACCTAAGAATAACCTTAACAAAAGAAATGAAAGATCTCTATGATGAGAACTTTAAAAACATGAAAAAAGAAATAAAAGCAGAACTTAAGAAATGGAAAAACCTCCCATGCTCCGGGATTGGGAGGATTAACATTGTGAAAATGGCAATAATTACCAAAAGTATCTACAAATTCAATGCAATAGCCATAAATATCCCAACACTATTCTTCAGTGAAATAGAGGAAGCAATCCAGAAATTCATATGGGACAATAGAAGACTCAAATTGCAAAAACAATCCTAAGTAGAAAGAACAGTGCAGGGGGAATATTAATACCAAACTTTAAGCTGTACTACAAAGCTATAGTAATAAAAAAACAGCTTGGTACTGGCACAAGAACAAGCATGAGGACCAGTGGAACAAAACTGAAGACCCATAAACTAACCCACAGACTTACAGTTACCTAATCTTTGACAAAGGAACTAATAATGTAGGTTGGAAAAAAGGCAGCCACTTCAACAAATGCTGCTGGCAAAATTGGGCCAATACCTGTAACAAACTAAAACTAGATCCCTCTTTATCACCCTCTTTATCAATTCCAAAGAGATCAAAGACCTGGAAATAAAATCAGATACACTGGAAAAACTGCAAGAAGGAAGAGGAGAAACTCTAGGATTCCTTGGCACCTGAAGAAACTTCCTCAACAAAGGTCCAGAAATGCAACCAATCAAAGAAAGTCTGGACAAGTGGGACTGTATCAAAGTGCAGAGCTTCTGCAGGGCAAAGGATATAGCTTGTGAGATAGACAGAAAGCCCACAGATTGGGAGAAGATCTTTATCAGCCATACAATGGACAAAGGACTGATATTCAAAATATACACAGAGCTCACAAAGTTAAATTCCTCCAAAACAAGCAATTAAAGAATCAACATCCCCCTCAACAAATGGGCTAAAGACCTAAAAAGAGACTTCTCTGAAGAGGAAGTGAGAATGGCCAAGAGACACATGAAGAAGTGCCTTACATCACTGGCCTTAAAAGAAATGCAAATCAAAACAACACTGAGATTCCACCTCATCCCAGTAAGAATGTGCACTATCAGAAGATCTAATAATAACAAATGCTGGAGGGAATGTGGCCAAAAGGGAACCCTACTACATTGTTGGCGGGAGTGCAAACTTGTTCAACCCCTCTGGAAAGTAGTGTGGAGGTTCCTCAGAAGGCTAAATATAGAACTGCCCTAGGACCCAGAAGCCCCACTTTTGGGCATCTACCCAAAATATTACAAGTAAGAACACACTAAAATCCACTAGCACAACTATGCTCATTGCAGCCCAATTTGTCATAGCTAAAATATGGAACCAACCCAGATGTCCCTCAGTAGATGAGTGGAGCAAGAAAATGTGGTACATATATACAAGGAAATTTTATGCCTCAACCAGAAAGAATTACCTCATTCGTAAGAAAATGGAAGGACTTGGGAAAAAATCTTACTAAGTGAAGTGACCCAGACCCAAAGAAACATAAGCCCTATGGTGTCTCTCATAGGAAATAGCTAGTACATGATTAGGCTAGTCAAAGCAGAAGGTCAAAATAGCCCAATAACTACACTCATATGAACCCATAAAATGATGCTAAGTTAAATGATCTCCACATTATGGAAACAATTGTTACAACATTGTTGTAGCTATTTTCAACATGCTCTGTGAAACTGTACTTTTTTTTTCTTTTTTCTTTCTTGTCCATTTGTTTGATTTTTGTTTTGTTTCTCTGGTATTCCCTTCCTGTGGTTGTACCCTCACTATCACTGTATCGCATCAGCATCCTGGAAAATGTATATACGGGTATTAGAACTAGGGAAGGGAAAGGGAATAGAAAAATTGAGAGACAAAGGATAAAAATACAAACTATTCCAAAAGCAACACTCACAAAACCATTTTGTGTAAATCAACTGTATAACTCATGGCGAAGAGGGAAAAGGGGAGGGGACGATGGAGAAAATGAGGGAGGAGGTAACAAGTTGAACAAGAAATGTACTCACTGCCTTACATATGAATCTGTGACCCCTCTGTACATCACAATAAAAAAAAAAATGTTCCAGTCAGGTACCTAAGTAGTATTGAACTATGGTGTAAAACTTCTTTGCTGGACTTATACTCTATTACTAAATAAGAATTTCCCAGAAGTCAACCTTGAAATGACAGGATCCACTTGTTGAAGACCAATGGTGGAAAAGGTCTATAGAGACTGAAGATTTAAGTGACGTGAAACAAAGTACAAGTTTCAGATTCACTGGCTGAAATAAATTAGAAGTAAAGATTGCAGCAAATTGGAATCAAAGAAGCAAATGAATGACAAAAATATCTGCTGTCTTAGAGCCAAACACAAGTTTTCACATCCATTTCTTTTTTCCCCCTTTTTTCCCCTTTATTGTCAAAGTGAAGAACAGAGGGGTTACAGTTTCATATGTAAGGCAGTGAGTACATTTATTATCCAACTTGTTACCTCCTTCCTCATTTTCCCCCCACCTTCCCACTCTTCTTTTCCCTCTCCCCTCCATGAGTTGTACAGTTGGTTTACACCCAATGGTTTTATAAGTATTGCTTTTGGAATAGTTTGTCTTTTTATCCTTTGTTTCTCAATTTTGGTACTCCCTTTCCCTCCCCTAGTTCTAATGCACATATATACAGTGTCCAGGGTACTAAGATCAGATACAGTGATAGCAGGGGTAAAACCACAGGAAAGGAATATGAAAGAAAAAATGGGTGGGGTTCATAAGGGATCTTAAAAATAATCCATTTCTATGCTAGACATCCTTGATCTTATTTTGCTTAATTGGTCATTCTTTGAACAACTTAACTTAGACTTTTGAATATCTAAAAAGATACAGATTAAGGACTCAAAATTTTATTTACTCTATTTTACTCATAAGAGTTATATGTGCAAAAGTGCAATTTTGCCTTATATACTCTATTCCTTGTCTTTTTGCCATTAGGAGAACTAAACAGTAATGCAAAGCCAAATTTGAGAAGCTCTTTGCTGAAACTAATAGTGTTTGGATACATTGAAATAAGAATAC
Source organism: Perognathus longimembris pacificus (assembly GCF_023159225.1). Classification (NCBI taxonomy): domain Eukaryota; kingdom Metazoa; phylum Chordata; class Mammalia; order Rodentia; family Heteromyidae; genus Perognathus; species Perognathus longimembris. The sequence continues at coordinate 129,004,013 of NC_063162.1, read as the reverse complement.
GTAATGAATAATGGTTTTGGACCAAGTTATATTTTGATGAAACATAGTAAGAATGGTTCCATTGTATGTATAGAGACTTACTATGCACTGTCTGTTCTTTATTAAAACTAAATCCAAAAGATTAAAAAGGAGAATACAGCAAGGATATTTGCTAAATTTAAGGTCCTGTGGCTGAGGATGTGACTCCAGTGGTAGAGTGCTTCCCTGAGCAATCGAATCATCCTGAGTTCAAATCACAGGCCTTCTAAGAAATTAGGTTTCTATATGGGACCATTGACAATATCAATGCATATACTTAAATGGCACTGAAAATCTAGGTCTGGTTAAGGAGCTAAGACTCTTTATATGATGTTAACATCTAGAAATGTACTCTGTAGTTGAAATCACTTTGTTTTCTAAGTAACTGTAACCCATTAAAAAGATATGAGACGGGGCTGGGAATATGGCCTAGTGGCAAGAGTGCTCGCCTTGTGTACATGAAGCCCTGGGTTCGGTTCCTCAGCACCACATATATAGAAAACAGCCAGAAGTGGCGCTGTGGCTCAAGTGGCAGAGTGCTAGCCTTGAGCAAAAAGAAGCCAGGGACAGTGCTCAGGCCCTGAGTCCAAGGCCCAGGACTGGCCAAAAAAAAAAAAAAAAAAAGATATGAGACAGTTTTATAATTTTTCAGCCTTGTATCTGAGGAAATGAAGTAATTTTTGGAAACCAGTATCATATTTATTCTCTAAGATATTTTTAAAAGCTCTCAGATTACTACAATACTTTTATATTTTATTTAATGTCATTTGTATGTATTTTAAACAAGCTACCTTGGCATTACAGTATTTTTGAGATTCTCTCACTTTAGTGAAAAGATATAGTAAGTAACCAAGAGAGAAAAGATGCTTTGTGAAGGCTGTTAAATATAGGTGGAATAATGAAGTTTAATGGTTTAAACTGGTGAAGAAGATAACAATTCCTGCTTCTACGGAAACAAAATCCTGCTAAATTAGGAAGATTATCAAGGAGTACAACTACAAAATCTGTCTTCAATGATTCAGATAAATCTGCAAATTTTACCCACAGCAATTGAACATGGAAGCACACAAATACTTAGCCAAGAGGAAGAAATAACTACTACATGTGTTCAAGTTGAGATGACTGAAGATGTGAAAGTACAATGCCAAATCTGAGAGAAGCTTTGGAGAGCTCCAAAGGAAAAACCACTTTTGGTAATGCAAGTTTGTCAGGTGGTTGTATAAGAATAGGAAAAAATGAAATTTAATGGCAAGTTAATTACAAATAAGGAGGGCATCTACATTAGGCTCAGAGGATTTATACCTAATTTTAGTACACAATGAGAAAGAGTAGTCTATGTACCAGACACCATTGGAGCAGAAACATCTAAAGGAATGCTGCTTTTCTGAAAATAGGACCAATTATTCCTTGTTTGCACTTCAAAATAATAGAACTATCTTGTCTTTTGGCTACAAAGATTCACAATAGTAGCCTGATTTATGCCACCTGTGTAGGAGACCTTATTGTCCTCCAATAAATTTGGAGTCTAAAACATCCAATCAAACTGTCTCCTTTGTATACATAAAAGAGCTTCCCACAATTGAGGATCAATAGTATGCATAAAAAATTAAGATAGCCATAAAATGAAAGATACATAATTAGCATCTTCAGAGATATTGCAGAAGCCAATCCATCTGCTTAATAAACTTAAAATTCAGCAAAAATGATGTCTTAAAATTTTAAACTATAATAAATGTACAGTAAAATAATTAAGGAAAAGTCACATCTCATATCTCAAAGAATAAAATAGATGATGCATAGTAGGAGAAAATGAAAAAGAAAATCAGAGAAATTAAACAACTCTAAAAATCTGGCTAGTAGGATTTCAACAAAAAGGGAAGAATGAAAATAGAGGTGCAAAAATTTGGAAAGCCATCATTCAGGAAGAAAAGACCATCTCAGTAGTAAGGAAACAAGTTTTCATGGTCAAGTATCACAAAAAAATTAAAAAGTTAACTCACTAAAATACATTATCTTGGAATAATTTCAGCACACAGAACTTACACATAAGTTTCTACTGTGGTTTGGAATTTGTTTGTACCGTAAAGTTTCATGAATTGGAAACTGACTTCGCAGAGCAAGGATGTTGCGAGTTAATGGGCCCTTTAAGAGGTGAGGTCTAAAGAGAGGTCAGCGGGCCCCAGGAGCTTAGATCTAGGGAAACAGTGATTGTGGCATTCTGAGTTAATTTTTCAGAAGGAGGTTCTTATAAAAAAGCAAACCTCAAAACTCTCTTCTTGTGATTTTCTTTTCTTGGGAAGCAGTCTCCCCCTTGACTGTGTACTCCTAGCCATTCACCACACAGTCCTCATCAAAGACAATCTTGGACATCTGGAGCTGTAAATTAGAAAACAACAAAACCCTTATCTTTAAAAAGCATCAAACTTGAGATATTTCATTATAGGAATAGAAATCAAACTAATAAATTTCCTAATCGGAATATGAGTACTAATAACAGTTTCAAAATAAAATATGAGTTTGAAAATAATATAATTCCCTACCTTGATTATCTGGTAAAATTAGAAGTACCTCCAATGACATACTTTAAGTGTTCCCCATCACTGCTCTGTCACAGTGTTCCTAAGGTAATGGAAAAATTCATAATTTCTTCATTATTTGAACAATACACTGTTCGTCATCACCCTCTTCTTCCTCCTTCCCTCCCCCTCATTCACCTCATCTCCTTATTATCTTCTTCCTCCTTCTATTTTCTTGTTATGGTATCTATCTCTTCTTTTGAGACAGGGTCCCAACAAGTAGCCTAGACTAGCCTAGAACTTTCAATTCTTTTTTGCCAGTTTCTCCAGTGCTGTAATGGCAGGTGGGCACACCCATGTTTGCCAAAGTTCTATCCTTCTTATATTCTACTACCTGCCTTGCATAGCTCCTGGCTGTTCTCTCTGGTCTGAAATGTATCCTTCACTTTACAGGAGGCCTTGCACTGTCTTGAATGTTATATGTGACAAATAAAATGTCGTGGTTGTCATCTGTCCCTTATGTCAGCTCTTGTGTAATCATCATCTCCAACAACTTGGGTTGGAAAATCTTCCTGCACTAAAGAGGTCAATAAAATTAATTAAAAGAATAAATTCATTAATTCCAAAGGAGAATAAATAATAATAATGCTTTATTAAGTGCAACAATACAAGAAAAAACATTGAGTTAATATTTTTAAAATTCAAAGGAACAGCATAGTTGCAATCTAAAATTGACTATTCATTTGGACTAATTAACATACATTAGAGTAGTGTACTTTTAGATTTTAGTCTATAGAGAATTTGACTACCTGTACATTTTTAAAAGAAACAATTTGAGAAGATTTGTGTCAAAACAAGGAAGTTTGTTTTTAATGTGCTGAGTGAAGTTCTTCTTTCTTTCCTCTTTTTGCCCCCTTCAGTGTATGACCTGTTGTCACTGCTTTTGATTTTGATACCCTGCATCTTGTATACACATTTATCTGAATTAGGGAAGGAAAGAGGAATGGCAAAATGGTGAGACAACGTTCAAAGCATGAACCAACAGTGATATTCCCAAGACAATATGTTGGAAGTGAACTTTACAACTTGTGGGGAGAGGGGAGTTGGGGGTAGGAAAAGTGGGAGAAAAAGAAGGGAAGGGATAACAATGTTTGATAAGAAATGTACTTAATTTCCTTATGCATGAAACTTTAATCCCTCTGTATACCACCTTGGCATTTTTTTTAAGGGAAGTAAATCATAAAAGAACTGGGGCAGAGAGTGGAACACCCAACACAGAAAACCAAGAAAAATTCCTCAGTTAACAGTGAAAAGGAAGCATCTGTATTAGAATGCATGGGAGTTCAATTTAAGCAGAAGGTCAGGTTGCTTTAGTAGACATGTGAGCTGAAAAATAAAATAAAATATGCTTTGAAATAAGATGACTTCTTTGGCATATGGACAAATTTATAATGAGGCATTTACAGCACTCCTGGAACATGTGTGGTAATTTATTTATATGTTCACAGAACCCAAATCAAATTGGGGAGGGGCAGTAATTTTTAACTTCAGTTAAAAAAAGTTATAGAGGAAGGAAATGTAATCAGAGCACATTACTGAGCTCAGCAGTAAACAATATTCGAAAAGTCCACATGGAAAAAACTGTTTCTAAGCAGAAATCGAGGCATAATTACATCGAGAGGAAATAAAGACCATAAATTAGTCAAATAATATGAAAACCTTATAAGATCAAGTTTAAGCTAATACTTAAGTTGATAAAATGAGATATAACACTGCATTTATATTGTGTAGGATATAGAGATGATTACCGAAAAAAATATTTTAACATTAGTGTGTCACTTGGAGGTTCAAGACACACCATAAAAGCATAAAGACTTAATCTTTAAATATATATTTCAGAAATAGTTGAATTTTATTTTATCATCATTATTACATTTAGTTGTATAAAGAATTTACTATTTATCAAAGCTTTATCTAATGTATGTTTTAAAAATAATGTTAATTTTAGAAGTGATATGGCTTACATTTATTTCCAATTCTTGGTAATACATCACAGAGTAGCATTAAGGAAACACTTGTTGCTTTTCACTGTTGTTTTTCACTGTTTTCATAAGTGTAATTGCTTTGACTATGACAAGTTTTGAAATAATTCAATTTTTAAAAACTTTGCTTTGTTTTAGTGCTCTGTTTCCCTGTAGTACACACAATTAATTAATCTGAATTACCTTAGGAATCATTATGTTGCCTTCATTAAGATTACCCTTTTGAGGGCTGGGGATATGGCCTAGTGGCAAGAGTGCCTGCCTCATATACATGAGGCCCTGGGTTTGATTCCCCAGCACCACATATACAGAAAATGGCCAGAAGTAGCGCTGTGGCTCAAGTGGCAGAGTGCTAGCCTTGAGCAAAAAGAAGCCAGGGACAGTGCTCAGGCCCTGAGTCCAAGCCCCAGGACTGGCCAAAAAAAAAAAAAAAAAAAAAAGATTACCCTTTTGAGATCAAATTAAGTTGAAAATAAAATGATTTTTGGTTCTGAGTTATCTCCAGGGGCCTAATTTATCTAAATCTCTAGATGATGGGTAGTGGAGGGTTTCTAATCATTCTTTAGAATATTGTATTTGCTGAGACTTTAGTTATTAGTAGAGGTATATAAACCAAGTTGGTGATTCATTAAAAAATCTATTATAACATTGAGTCTTTTTAGAAAAACCTACTCTTGTAGAAAGTATTTCAAGTTTTTAATAAGTTGCTTTAGGTCTAAATGAAATGATAGACTGGAAAGGTCATCAATGAGCTTAATTTTTGGAAACAAAACATTAATTTGCATAAAAATCTGATATTTAGATCACTTTTAATTTGGCAGTACTGATAGTGTTTCATAGATTCTTTTCCCATGGCTGGTCTCTAATCATGATCCTCACATCTGAACTCTGTTCAGACTTTTTCGTGCTGAAGTTCTCTGAATCTTTTATTTCACTGAGAATGTAGGATAATAGTCATGAGCCACTGGTAATTGGCTCTCTACATTCTTGCTTGGGGCAATAAGGTGGCTTTAGAAAGTGTACAGAGACATCACATATGAACAACTATGACCAACAGATTATTTGTCCTTTCCATGGGAGGAAGAAGAAATATCAAACCACAAAGTAGATTTCACTACTTGCTTCTAAACTGTGTAATTAACTCAATTCTATCTAAGGCTTCTACTCACCTGGTTGTCATCTCCCTTTAGGAAGGTGCCAGTTCTGCTGTCTTAAATAGACAAATACAGCACCTCACTTGATCCTTTTGCAGCATCAATTCATATCATTCATGAGTCAGTAAATATGCAAATGACACATTATCATAGCAAGCTGACATCCACTGATGTCATTGTACTCTGCCTCCATATTGTTTCCATACATATTTAAACATTAATTTTCTGTACAGGGGAAGTTGACTGTAAAATAAAAATATCTTGAGTCATCTTTCCATGAATTGGTATGAAATGCACTTTTACTTTCAACGGATGTACTTTCTAGAATTTCTGGAAATTGAATAAGCAGAGAATTATTAATAAGAAATCTGATCGTATTATACTACCCAGAGTTCTCTCATTTGTTTAAGACAAAGAGCCCATAAGAGTGGATCCTTGGGGGGCTGGGGATATAGCCTAGTGGCAAGAGTGCCTGCCTCGGATACACGAGGCCCTAGGTTCGATTCCCCAGCACCACATATACAGAAAACGGCCGGAAGCGGCGCTGTGGCTCAAGTGGCGGAGTGCTAGCCTTGAGCGGGAAGAAGCCAGGGACAGTGCTCAGGCCCTGAGTCCAAGGCCCAGGACTGGCCAAAAAAAAAAAAAAAAAAAAAAAAAAAAAAAAAAAAAAAAAAAAGAGTGGATCCTTGGAACAGGACCTTGATGACAAAAAAACCTGACTTTCACCAGATTGACAAATTTCTGAGTGTAATTGATTATCCTCCTAGAGATGAGATGAGATTATTATGTGCTGCAATCTTCATCAGAAAACAAACTGTCACACTGCACAGAGGAACATCGATGATTCTGAAAGGAGGAGGGAAAAAACTTGGATCAGTTAATACAGGTGAGAAAAAAACCTACTAAAACATACTTGTTCCACAATTACCTTAAAGGAAATCATTTTATACTATGTACTTGAAACATGTGTTAATATTCATTTGTTTCAAGTACAGTAAAAATAGTATTGTACAATTAATAAAAATTACATAACTTAGAACAGTGATATACTCAGGGTTTTCAATTTAATAAACTCTTCTAGAACTAAATACTATCATGGTAGCAGATTATACTGTACAACTAAACCTGGGAGATTCATCTCATTATTCAAATGAACGTGACCTTTCAAATCTCCAAAGGAAATTTAAATGTATTGTAATGAAATTCCTACTTTATCAAGTAAGGCAATTATAAGGCATGTGTGTGGCAGACATGCTCTATCACTGTCACAAAAGGAATCATTAATACCTGTCCTCTAAGTCTTGCCCACTACTCTGCTCTTTCCTGTCTATTCCATCCTAGTGTGAAGCTCAGTGCATATTTAATCTGATGAAAATGTGGTAATATTGGAAATGAAAATTATACCATAGAGAAGAGAAACCTATGTAAAATTTTGCATGGCTACCTAATATTTTAAGCTTTACCAAGCTGCACAGAAACCAGTTCCTTAACAAATGTGATGTTTCTAGTTTCCATCCTCTGATCTTGCTCACATGAAACACTTGGGTGAAGAAGATAAAAGGGCCACCATTTCAAAACAGTACAGTAGGGAATTTTGGTGATAAATAGCTTTCCAAAGTTATGATGACAGATGCCATTAAAAGGCACAAGCTGTTAAATCTAGAGTCTCATATGTGCTTTGTTCTTGATTTCTAAATTTATACCAGGTTGTTTTCAGAACTTAAAGCACAGTCATGGGAGGGTGGTGATTAGAGCAACTATTTGAAGTTCACAATTAGAACAGCTGGGCCAGAGATGACAGGAGATGATGCTGAGTGTTAAGAAGTAACGCAAAGTACTGATTGGGGAATGTTATGGCACATAATAAGAGAACCCGTTAGAGACTTATTGCAGGTGTCAAGTAGCATACTTTTTTTTTAAGAGTCAATGTATCAATTATCCCACTTCTAAGGCCAAGTAAAATTCTCAAGCTATGTCTTTATAAAGAGATATAGAATGGAATACGATTTCGTCAAGCAAACAAGCAAAAGATAACAAGTCAGTAACTGTTGAAAGGACAGGCCAGAGTTCTAAAACACTTTCACACTCTTTTCTGGGGCCCAAATTTTAATATCGTCTCAATAAAAAATTAGGAATCACTGATTTTTTTTGACTCAGATTGTATCATCCTTCTACCCACTCTTCAATTCCAGTGTGTCTACTCACAAACATATAAGTAGACTACGCCCTGCCGAGGAAATAAATCTGTTACAAATTTAGAACACCGTAGTCACAAGATTTAGCCTGTAAATCTTGATTTTTGGTGGCTGTGACCTATTAATATGTGTCTGTTTTTAATATCTTCTCTAGGACTATTTACATTCTTGTCACTCTACTTAAAAGTTACATACATTTCCCAAAGTTTATTGTGGAACATAACATAATTATTTCACTTAAGTCTCAAACATCATCAGAGGCAAAATAAATACCCTACTAAGTCTTTTTTCCCCATTATTTGGATGAAAGCTCCAGTTTTTTTTCTCCTCAAAGTGTACTCTTATCAGCCTTGTGCTTAGATTTAGGTAAGCTCTCTACCTCTTTCTAACATACACAGAGTGCTTCTGGTTTTGATCACACCCCTTGTTATATCTAGAAACAGTGTTTCATTCATGCAGGTTTCTGATCATCTGGGATTCAACCCAATTACCAAGCAATCACATGGTTATTGACATAATGCTCTATTTTTTTAGAATGAAAAAAATTCAATTAAATATTATGATCAAGCCTGTCTGTGAAAATCTACCTCAAATTTATTATATATTATTAGCAACATAACTGTGAAATCTCAACTGGTGAAGCCTACCAAATGCTTCTTCTCTGAAAAGAAAATGGGCTCCAAACATTCTGATTCAAAATTAGTTCTCAGATATACAGGGGAGGCAGCAAATCTAAGGCATGTGAAATAGATGACTATGTCTGTGTGGTGAGATCTTGGTTGAAAGTTTATATTACTGTAATCATATGGAGTTGGTTGAAAACTTCCTTCTTAGATTGAATGTCATGCTTAAATTTCCTGAGCCATCTATGAGTATGTCTATTTAAAGACAAGACTCTTAGAAGGGCCACAAGAGTGACAAGGATTGCCCAAGTTTGACCTCTCATTCACAGTAATTCATATTCTTAACTTTTTCTAACTAAGAAGTTGGTATATCTCAGATGACAAATAACTAGCTGAACCTTAGAGTCCAGAGACTTGATGCTAAGCAGTGCCTCTCATGTTCCCATCTCTTTCTGATTGTCTGAAGTAGGCATGCTTTCATTGTCTCTCCAGATACTCTTTCATTCTCCTTTACCTGCCCAATGGCTGGAGATGTTAACTTCTATGCGTTTGACAGAGTGCATTTTCATTCCAGTTAGCACTGTATAGAAGAGAGGAATGGCCGAAGAACCAAATAAGAGAGGAAATAAGGTAATTCCTCTGCTTGGATTTCAACAATATCTCTGTTCATCACTTGCACCTTGAGTTTTTGACTGATGTTAGTAGTAGATGATTGCCTACATCTATGTCTTTCTTATTTGACTGTCCACCCAAAATTTTAAAATGTAATATATTTATTAATTATGTTGCAATTTTTCAACTTGAATGTCATGTTGGAAACTTAAAGGGCATATTGTACAAGTTCAGAGAATTAGAACAAATCTTTTCCTGTGCATAGCTTTAAATTACCAATCAGAGTTTTCCACAGGAATTCACATTGATTCAGAACTAGGAATAATTTCCATACATGTAACCTATATAAGGATTCACATATGAATAACAAAGAAGTATGAATACTGTTTGGTGAGATAGGTAATCAGACTAGTATAAAGTGATTTTCAATCACATTTGGACATCCTTTTGCTCTACTAATATAGGAAACTTTGGGAAAGTGACCTTTAAAAAAGAAACCTTAAGTCACATAAATCCTTTTTCTGTTTGGAATATCAAATATAAAAGAATTTTTTATATGAGCTATAGTAAATAATATTCATCTGGATCACTCAGGATACATGGTTATTTAGAAATTGTAAAATTCCTTGTTTTTGTTTTTTTAATTCTTTGGATCAAACAGTCTGCATTTATAGAGCTATGACAGTTTCAAAATTTTATTCAGAGATGATAAATTACCACTCTTATGTAGGAGGAATTATATAAGGGTACTTTTGTTATTTAAAATAGGATTGAGAGACTTGGAATATGGCTTAATGTTAGAGTGCTTGCCTCGTATATATGAAGCCCTGGGTTCAATCCCTCAGCACCATATATGTAAAAAAAGCCAAAAGTGGCACTGTGGCTCAAATGGTAGAGTGCCATCCTTGAGCAAAAAGAAGCTAGGGGCAGTGCTCAGGGTCTGAGTTCAAGCCCCAGAACTGGCCACACACACACACACACACACACACACACACACACACACACGATTAGTTGCAGTTTTTTTTCCTTAGTGTTAGAGCATCCATGCTTGAAAAGATGAACTATTAGATGAGAGCTTCTCAGATTGCATCTCTCTTTTTCTACTGGGTTTAAAAATTGAACACTAAGACAAAATAGTCAAGAAATGGGAGAAATGTACATTATTAATTGTAACCTATATTAAAAAACTTGGTGTACTTTAAAGCCAGTAACTATCCTGCTAGGAACTTCTGAACCATACATAATAGAATAAAATTAAGCTAGAGTACATCTTACTGTGAAGTCATTCAAGTCACTTTCCTATCGGCCTAAATGAAGATTGAATATCAAATTCACATGGTGAAAAATAAAATAGCACATTTATTTAGCATATTAAAGTAATAAGGTTTTAGAAATCCAAATATGATGATTTAAAAAACAGGGTAACAGTTAAAAATCAATCTTATTTCATGTTCTATATCTATTTGTTATTATCAGATTATTTTTTCTTTTTTTTACATAATTTCTTTCCAGTAGAGTTATAAACTCAGTATCTTGTAACTATTTAGCCTGCTTGGCTATTTCTCTACCAATTGAGTCATGTCTGCAGCCCAACTTTTTGCTGGTTAGTTGCAGTAAAAAGGACCCTGTACTTTTTTGCCTGGCCTAAATTCAAACCATGATCTTAGTCTCTTCTCAGAAGTTAGGATTACAGGTGTGAGACAGAAATATGCTTTTAAAAGTAAATAAAAAATTTAAACTAACATGAAATCATAATAAGGTTTTAGCATAAAAGCTAAAAAAATAGTGATTTTCCAAGTCAAGTATAAAACCTCACTCTCTGTAACATGGTTGATATACAAAGCTCTAGATTTCTCTTGTGTATATTCATATGTTCACTTCATATGTAGTCACTTTTAAATTGATCTATCACCATTTCCATACAGGCATGAGATATGGAATACTGTTTTTTTCCGTATAAATTAGGTGAAACATGTATATTGCTATACAATTTAACATGAATTAAATTTTGTTGATTTATTTTTATAGTACTATGATTTGAACAGAGAACCTTCCATCTCTAAGAGCATTCAAATGGAAGAATACAAAAGTAAGAGCAGCTTTAACAACAGTTGCCATTTTTATCTTCAGGACAGTTTGAAAAACTCTTGTGAAGATGTATAAAGTATCAGCTAGTTTTAGAGACATAAAATATATTTTGTATTCCAATGAATGAAAATATATATATTTCTTTAGATCGAGTGTGTATATTTCACAGTGAATATTTAAGAGTAATAACTTACTTTACTTCATATTAAAGTTCTTGCTTTTCAAACTGTTCAAATTATGTTATTTGTATTGCCATTGCATAGAACTATGAAATTTGTAAAAATATGTTATACTTGTAATGATTCTATGCACTCAAGTCTATCGTTTTCCCTTTAAATGCTTTCCAATCTCATACAATTCTTTTAATCTGTTCTACTTACTGATGTTTAAGTTAATCTACAAACTTTATTGCTATATCTTAATTTAGATCTCTGGTGTTGGAAGGATAATTTTCAGTGATATGGATGATTTAATAAATGATGTGTAACTGTAGAAATATATCCTTAATAGAAAATTTAGTATTCACTTGCAAATGTCTAGAGTATGACATATCAAAAAAATAATGTGTTAGAAATGACACCTCTCTAGGGCACTTCTTAACAATATACTGTAAAGTTCACCCCCTTCATTACAGCAATTACCATAATAATTGTGTCTTTAACTGTGTCTTCACTTGTAAAACTCTGGGCAATTAGCTTTAATAATGCCAACATATTTTCACCTATTAAACATTTCCATATTTTTCTATACTATTATAAAATTCAATTGCCTCAGCATGAGAAAATATATTACACATCAATCTAGGAATGAAAGATAGCAATTAGATAGCAATATCCATATCCTGTAAGACAAGAGGAAGAAGTTGTCAAAAAGAATTATTTTACTTTAAATTAATTTAATATTTGTTTATTGAAATTCACAATTATTCTCTGATATTTCATGATATCAATAAAATTTGTATTTAGTGTGCTATAAATGTGAATCAAAGAAAAAATTTTGTCCTGAAAACAAAGACATAGAACAACAGGTAAATCCCAAACTAGATCTCTTTATATGTTAGTCTCTAAACTAATTTAATACCTCATAACAAAAAAAATGGTAATTCAAAATTGCAATCAAATAAGTTAGTGATGATTATACCCAACGAATTTTGAGACTATGCTATACATTAACCTAAGAGAAAATATATAAGTTAGGAAATGTTATTAATTAAGACAAACATCCTCTAACTAATCATCTTCGGAAACATCCCTTTCTTCCTCCATTAATGTAGAGTAGATATTCATCTAAGGAAAGTGAAAGGCATAGTTGTGGATTGGTTGCTATGTAACTGCAATGGAAAAAATGATGCAAATCCACTTCAGCTTGTGCTGTAGAAAAAAAAAAAATTAGGAAGCCCAAAGGGAAATTAATCACAACTTAAGGAAAATAACACAAATACTTTATCATGACAGTTGATATAGAGATGATAGGGTTAGTTGGTGATTCAATTTTATGTCTATGTACCTTATTTGACTTGTATAGGCACAGTTTTGAAGACTGAATTTCAGTTTTATTGCTCTTTTATGATTGATTTCGGCATAGAAAATATACACTGTGATTTCTATATAAACTATGTACACTGTGCTCTTCTAATTAGCCATTGTTGCATAGTCATATAAAACTTGGTTCATTTTTCCCCCACTAGTGAAAAGGTCAGTAATGAAAAATGGCATCTGCCCAGAACTTGTTGATGTTACTTCTGACAACTACACATAAATTAATGCATAAAGCATAAGAAAAGAAAGAAAATTTAATAATCTATCAAAATTGAAGACTGACAGGCAACCAGCTATAAAAATTTGGAACAATTTCCACCGGTTATGACTTTGATGGACAGGGCTTCTGTAGTCTTGATGTTCCAATTATGAAAATGTGAAAGAATTGAAAGATCAGTGGTTAAGAATAGAGTTTTATTTCAGATTGAGGTTTCCTGTGATCTTTTAATTTCATTTCCTGCCCTCATGATATCAATCTTCTGATTTTCTGTTTACCATTGCTACTGAGTGTTGACTGCTGGAGAACAGACTTATAGGATATATTTATTCTTTCATTTCTGTTTTTTGTCCACTTGTGTTTGACATTTATTTGTGCTGATTCATGAGTTAGCTGTATTTTCCTATAGTAGATGATGAGTATGCTACTATAATGTTTGATTTCCCATTATTGATAATTGCTTCCTTGAATTCTTTTTCAGTTATTAGTTCTTGGGAATAAAACTACTGTATATTTATGTGCACATCTTTGAATAGTCATGCTTTTATTTTTATTGGTTACTTATACGTTAAACCACTAGAATTTTTTAGTGTATGTATTTGTTAAAAACTAAAACTACAATGCAACAGCGATACTCACAAGACAATATGTTAGAATGAACTTTTCAAACTTGATGAGGGTGGTTTTGGAGGGAGGGAAAGTAGGAGAAAAATGAGGGATGGGGTAACAATGTTTGACAAGAAATACTCGTTATCTTACATATGTAATGGTAACACCCATGTACATCAACCAGACAATACAATTAAATTAAACAAATAAAATAAAACTGATTTATTTTCTAAAGGCATTAAATATTGTATATTTTCAAAGACATTGTGTGATTTTTCTATTAACTTGGCATAATTGCCTATCTTGACGTTTTTGCAGTTTTTAAAAGTTATATTAAACATTTAAATGATGTATCAATTTGTCTTTCTATGGCTATTACTCTATATTCCTCCTCAAAATGTATTTCCAGCACGTTTACTTATGTTCTTTTGTACATTTAATATGTTTTCGTACTTTCCAATGTCTGAACTGGTTTGTTTTTGGTTTTCATTTCTTTATTGTCAAAATGATGTACAGAGGGATAACAATTTCAAACTTAGTGCAGTGCAGTACATTTCTTTTCAAACTTGTTACCTCCTCCCTCGTTCTCTCCCTTCCCCCTTCCCCACTGCTCGCCCCCACCATGAGTTGTGCAGGTGGTTTACACCATATGGTTTTGTAAGTATTGCTGTTGCATTGGTTTGTCTTTTTATCCTTTGTCCCTCAAATTTGATATTCCCCTTCCCTTCCCTAATGTACAATATCCAGAGTACCAAAATCAGTTCCAGTGACATTAGGGTAAAAACACGGGAAAGAAAGACAAAAGAAAAGGGGCATAATTTCACATGGTATGTTGAAAATAACAACAGCGATAAACCACTTCTTTCCATAACTTGGGAGTTCATTTTACTTAGCACCATCTTATGTGTTCATAAATATGAGCTATTGTGATCTTCTGCTAGGATTATCCTGGACATGTGCAAATTATTCTCGAGGGAAACCATAAAGTCTGTTTCTTTGCGTCTGGCTCACTTCACTTAGTATGATATTTTTCCAAGTACTTCCATTTCCTTATGAACGGGGCAATGTCATTCTTTCTGATGGAGATGTAGAATTCCATTGTGTATATGTACCACATTTTCTTGATCCACTCACTCATCAGTTGAGGGGCATCTGGGTTGGTTCCATATTTTAGCAATGACAAATTGTACTGCGATGTACATAATTGTGCTGGTAGCCTATTAGGTTTGTTATATTGTTATCCATGAATTTAGTGGATATTTCTATAGTTTGAATAAAAACTTTTAATTAGGTGTTTCCTTAAAATATTCTTTATTTGAGACTACCGCTTGTATTTATATTTAATTACGCATATTCTGAAGGGCAGGATTTTTTGCATGGTGGAATTTAATTCATTACTTTTTGAAGTAATTTTATGACTTTAAATATTTGGCCATATCAAGTAAATCTTCAATCAAATGAATTACACACTCTCTCCAAGTATTTTCTCTAATAATTTATTAGTTTATGATCTCAAAATCTGTGAAAATTTATGATTTATTTTGTTCATGCCAAGTATAAGACTAAGTCACTTATTTATTTCATTTGAGCTTCAAATCTTAGTGAGATTACTGTTTTCTCATTACATAGAGCTAACATTATTTATCCCTCAGACCCTACTTACTGCTTTGAGAATACTTTATAGTTATATGTTTTATTCTTACCTATTTCAGAATGCTAAACTTTTGTCCCATAATCTATAAAAGTAGCAATAATTTGTGTATTCCATCTCTCATCAGTTTGTGGTTTCCTTGTGATCTCATTTCACTGAAATGAATTTATAGGTTTTATTTATTTCAAATTGTTCAGGTGGGAACAATATTGCCTTATGCTGTCTTCCAAACCGAAGTCAAAAAATGAATTTGGAAACTTTATAATCAGTATGTCTTCAAGTATTGTTTTATACATACCTTTCCTCATGGGAACGCAATGACTGGCATGCTTTTTTATTTGATATTGTCCAGTAGGACTGAGTTCCGGCACATTTTTCAAATCATTTACTCTACTTGCTTCAGTTTGAATATTTTTTTCATTACTAATGCCTTCAACTTCAGTCATTTCTGAGAAGAAATCTCTGTGGTTTCTAATACACTGCTTTATCTAATTCAATATATAATTAGACTATAGTGCTTTTTAGGTCTAAAATATTACTGATCCTTTTTTTTTTGGTCAGTCCTGGGGTTTGAAATCAGGGCCTGAGCACCGTTCCTGGCTTCTTCTTGCTCAAGACTACCACTCTACCACTTGAGCCACAGCACCACTTGTGGCTTTTTCTATATATGTGGTGTTGAGGATTCAAACCCAGGGCTTCATGTATGGAGGCAAGCACTTTACCACTAGGCCATATTCTCAGCCCCCAGACTCATTTTTATTTTTCCTTATTAAATTTCTCTGCTTTATCTGAAATCTTTAAATTTACTTTATATTTTTAAGTCTATGTGTCCCTAAGTCTAATATTTCTGTCATTTTGGTGTCTGCATGTATTGACTAAAAGGATCAAAATTTCTTTAGTCATGAATAATTAAAATTAAATTGAAAATTTTAAATATGTAATTTAAAAATTAAAATATATTTATAGCAACAATTAAAATAATGATCTATAGTAAATTATGAATTATAAATTATCTAAATATCTCAATATAAAGATGTAGTTTTTATTTTTCTCTCTTTTGTCTCCCTCTATATATGTCTATTGATCAAAATAGGAGATTTTCACTACTTGTAGAGTTAACTTCCTAAAAAGCTGCAATGCTTAAAATTATAAAAATAAAAGATTAAAGCTTATACCTTTATCTTACCCTTGTTACTGCTGGCAAATTCTAGAAAGTCAGTTATTTACAGTGCTTCCCAGTAGACGAACTCTATGTTCTTCAATATCAAACTTAGCCATGTGACTCACACAGGATACTAAAATATGAGAGAACATAGTGGTATGACAATCCAAATTTGCTACATGCACCATTGCATGCATCTTCTAATTCTCTGTAATTGAGGTTTCAACGTCAAATTACATAATGAATTGGGAAAATAATTTATATTAGAAAGTTAATAACTGTCCAATTATATGGCAGGTAATTTTGTCAAAGATATTTGTTTATCCTTTCACTCAATCAAAATTAACAATGGGCCAGGAATTTGGCGGGAATTGAGGACACAGTGTGAACACTTAACATCCTTACAGAAACCAAAGCAGAGTTCAGGTTTTCTAACAAGATTGCACACTGTGTCTCCAGAGCTACCTCCTTTACTTGTGAGGCTCTTTTAGTCTGCAGTACATGGCTAGCAGAGAAAATAATGTGCTTAATAATAAAATAGAGGAAACAAATAATCAAGTCATGGTGAGAACAAGGTCCTGGTGTTTGCTTTGCTTGCTGACATGCCTAAACCATAGAAAGTTAGCTATACAAATTGGTGACTGCAAATTAAAGGTAGAATCACTTTACAACCAACTGAATGAAAGTGACATTGAAGTAACTTTTCTACAAATGATTTGAAGACTGAAGTTATTAAAATAATACATTTACCTTAAGAAATAAAGTACATAATGAATAAATGAAAAGAAAACAAATGGGATGGAAATATAAGTTTGTAGAACTAAGTAATCTGAGCAGCAATCAAAATAGCTCTTAAGAAAACAGAGAAATAAATTAAAACCAGCAAGGAATGTAGATAAAATGCAAAGTAAATAAAATAATAATAACAAACACATAGTAATATAGCTGTGTAGATTTTTTGTCCTTATTCTAGCATATAGAGATAATATAAAAATTTAAATCTGAGAAATTGTTTCATAACAAAATAATTTTTAAAAGTTGTCAATCAATGGAGCTTAAAATTCTCTTTGTAGATACATATATCTCATTACATATATCTCATACTATGACATGATACTCAATAAATACGCATAATTTCATTTATTTCAATGCACAAAAATTATATTTTTGAATAGAATGAAAATGTAGAATTTTTTTAAGCAGTTTCTCTAAGATCTTTTCTTTCATAGATAGGATTTTACTATGTAAGACCTGGAATTTGTGATCTTCTTGCCTGAGTCTCCCAGAGTTGAGATTATTGGTGCAGACCACCATAATCGATGTCCTAGCACTATTATCTGCTGATAAACACAGCAATGATAAACTCAGCTATGATGCTAAACTCACAAGCAGTGTCAACAATGAAAGAAATTAGGTACAACACATATGGGGACTTTTGGTGAATCTGTTTTAAGCCAAAAGTCCAATGGTAACCCTTTGAACATCTACTTTAAGATAATAAAATTATTAATGAAAAGTCAGTGTAGTATAAAAAGCAAAGGAAAAACAAAAGGAAATCAGCACTAGACAACTAAAACAAAAATAGTTCTAATATTCATTTAACACCAATGATGTATACATAGCTAACAGAAAATGTTGAAAAGTGTTACAATATTATAATAACAATGAAATTAATAATTTTAAGTTAAGAACATTTAGATATATAAAAAAGCTTATGACTTAGTCAAATGATTTCTAAAAGTAAAACTAAGATAAAAATTACTTAAGATTCTGGCAACATGTTCTAAATTGCCTTTCTTGTTCTCTCTCTCTTTCTTTCTTCTCTGTTTGTACATATTTATATATATGTACACGTGTGTATGTGTGTGTGTGTGTTCTTGCAAGAATTGGACCTGGGGCCTCAAGCTCTCATATAGCTTTCTTCTATAGTTTGCTGCCATGCTTCCAGTATGTCACTTGGCTGGTTGCATAGAAATGGAGTTTCAAAGATTTTTCTCCTCAGATTGACTTCACACTTGATCCCATTTCTCAGCCCTCAGAGTAGCTAAAATTATAAGCTTTAAACATCAATATAACACTGATTTAAATATTAATATAATATTGTGTTTCTGGGCTGGGGATATGGCCTAGTGGCAAGAGTGCTTGCCTCGTATACATGAGGACCTGGGTTCAATTCCCCAGGACCACATATACAGAAAATGGCCAGAAGTGGCGCTGTGGCTCAAGTGACAGAGTGCTAGCCTTGAGCAAAAAGAAGCCAGGGACAGTGCTCAGGCCCTGAGTCCAAGCCCCAGGACTAGCCAGAAAAAAAAAAAAAAAAAAAAGATTGTGTTTCTTATTCTTAGACTATTTTATATTATCTTCTCTAGCGAAATACTTTAATTGAATACATGCAAAATGCTTTATTTTTAATACTTTTCAATGCTACACTAAGGTTAATTAGCTTCTTCAAAATAGTGTAGAGGTTTTGAACTAAGTAGTTATCAACATAGTAACATTTTAATCAAATATATCAGGCAGTATGATATGTACAACATCCTGGGTTTGATCCCCTGGACCAAATATTGTTAAAAAGGAAAGAAAAAAAATCACGTATTAAAATTAAATCATAGGACCTTTCTTCGAAGACGGCGGAGGAGTGGCTGAGCCCTTGCAGCGCTCCCTTCGATATCATAGCTTTATCACCTCATAGAAACTCTTTCTCCGAGAAAGACAGCCAAAGTAATTTCTAACAGTACAGGGATTCTGAACAGGAAGGAAAAATCGACTTTGCTGGTCTGAAAGCACATAATTCAGCTCCGAGCGGCGTCCCGCCGCCGCGCCGCGCCAGCGCCGGCTCCGGCACAGTGCCGGGCACAGCCTCCCCCGCCCCCGCACTCCGCACAGCTAAAGTGTTAAATACTCCAGACGGCAGCCGAGCACGGAGGACCTCACATCGCAGAGACAGCGTGAGTACCCCCAAAATTTATCATCACTTGTGCCCACAGTCCAGCTTCTGGAAGGCATCCCTGTCCCCACCGCCAGAGCAAAGCGCCATCTTTGACACTGGCATAGGGTCAGACCAGACTGGAACTGAAGCGGGCCTGGGGAAAGTGAGGTCAAAAAAGCCATCTTTGAAAAGGGCAGGAGGGGCGGAATCAGTGAGAACCAGCCCAGCCCAGAAGAACGCCCCCTGCCCCCCTGCCCTGGCGGGAGGCGAGTCCGGGGCTTAGCCAGAGATGCCCCGCCCTGCCCGCCGGAACTTCTAAACTTAAAGCAAAAGCTGCGAGCAGCTACCAGGGGCACGGAAACAACGGACGGAGGAACAAACAGTTCCAGGGACAGCTAAACGGTCCCATCACAGAGGAAGCTAATTCCCAGCCCAAAACGGAGCTGTATTCCATAGCTACATATGCCACAGAGGCCGCCTCCCTCAGGCAAGCAACGCTCAGCGGAGCAAAACAGCCCAGAGGCGCCCCACCCTGCTGTGGTCACAGCGTAGTCAAGACCAGGCATCAAAGGCAGCGGCCCCACAACAGACAGAGGAGCCACAGTTCCTGAGACTGCTCACGTCCCCATCGACAGAGGACGCCCAAGGCCTGCCTGCAAGCTGTGGGAATCTCAGAGACCCACGATTGCACCAACAGGGGAGAAGGTCAGAACAGAACCACCCCTTGCCAACTGAAATCAAGTCAAACCAGCCAATCAGGAAAATAGACTGCAGTCCATTGCAGGGAAATCAGAGACTGGTTTCTTTTTCTTTTCAAACATTTTTTTTTTATAAACTTTTCTTTTAAATTTTCTTTTTAATTTTTTCACACCTGAAACATCATTGGCTGGTTATTTTATTTATTTTATTTTTTATTTTTTGGTTTGTTTGTTTTTTGTTTGTTTTCCATTTTTATTGGTTTGTTTTATCAAGTTTTTTTTGTGTTTGTTTATTTGTTAGGGTTGTTCTTTTTCTGTTATTTTCCTTTTTATCTACTTATGCTTCCTTTTTAAATAATTTTTCTCTGTTTTGTGTTTCTGTCTTCCAGTATTTTTACTTCATTTCTCTCGATGCGTCCTCTTCCTTTAAAAATTACTTTCCTATAAATAACACCTACACCCTTTTCTGCTAACTCTCCAGTGTCTGTCATTTTATCAATGTTCTTTCTACTGATTCTACTCTTCTCCACATTTCCACGTCACTGAAACTAAACCAAAATCACCCCCCCCAATACACTTTACTCTATTCTCTTTACTACCTCCAACTTACCCGCCTGACTTACTGCCTGGACCTCCAGGTTCCATTGACTCCTGGTTATTGGATAGAGGGTATCCCAGCTTAATACGAGTGAATCAAAGGGGTTCATAGAGAAAACCAGTCCTAAAAGAACTTAATATAAAAACAAGAATTGCATATAGGGTTGTAACAGTAAATAAGTAACTACTGAATACAGGGCCCAGGATCGGATGTTATATTGAAATTGTATTCTTTAGGAACACCAAATCTAACTTTATAGACAGGTATACAAGGTATCTGTATATAATTGTGAAATTGTAAGATTTACACAACAGTGCTTTGTAAGGGCTGCTTTGGGTCTTAAACAGTGCTCACAGGTGCTGGTAGACTGGCATTCCCAATTCAAATGGGCAGAAGAAACACAAGAAAGATGGCAAATAATGAAGTCTTATCCCCCACTCAAAACAAGCAGGAAGCAGAACAGTCAATCAAAAACATAGAAGAAAACCCCCAAAATGCTCTACAAAGTTTACTGATAAACATGATAAATGAAAAGTTTGAATCTCTTCAGTCAATTATGTTAGAGCGTGAGGAGGCAAAGCAAAAATTAATGGAGAATTTCATGGCATCCACAAATAGAAAGATAAGTGAGCTTCAAGAGTCAAATGAAAAGATAGCTACCCAACTTAAAGATTTGAGAGACAACACTCAAAACCAAAGTAATGAAGTTAATGAAGTAAAGAAGTCCATACAGGACCTAAGAAATGACATGGAAATCATCAGGAAAGACCAGTCAGAAGGAAAAGAGATTCGAAATCAAGTTACTAGCCTACAGTCCCGACTAACTGAAGCAGAGGATCGAATCTCAGGAGCTGAAGATTCCTTAGACTCTATGGAGAAAGATCAAAAATCAATACAAATCCAGTCCAAGCAACAAAACAGATCACTACAGGAGATTCAAGACACAATCAGGAAGCCCAATTTAAGGATAATAGGTATTGAGGAAAACTTGGAGAAAGAGGTTAATGGGATAGGCAACCTATTTAACAGAATACTAGCTGAGAACTTCCCAAACATCCAGAAGGAAAGGCCTATACAGGTACAAGAAGCATTTAGAACCCCAAATCGACCTGACCAGAATAGGACTTCCCACCGACACATTGTGATCAAAACAGCTTCAGCAGAGTGCAAGGAAAAAATACTCAAAGCTGTTAGGGCAAAGAAAACAATCACATATAAAGGAAAAGCAATCAGAATTACCCCAGACTTCTCAGCAGAGACCATGAAAGCAAGGAGAGCCTGGAATGAAGTATACCAAACTCTAAATAAAAATAACTACCAACCAAGAATTCTGTACCCCGCCAAACTCTCCTTCATAGCCGAAGGTCAAATAAAAGTCTTCCACAATAAGGAAAAACTGAAACAATATATCTCCACCAAACCAGCTTTACACAAAATCCTTAAAGATGTACTCTACAGAGAAAATAATCAAGATCCCAACACAGACAGAGAAATGAACCCTAATTAGTAAACACTAGATCAAGAGATGGGAAGACACACCTTTAAACAAGATAGTGATAATGAAAAGAACAAACGATCACCTCTCAATCCTAACTGTCAACATTAATGGACTTAATTCTCCAATCAAACGACATAGGCTCATAACTTGGATCAAAAATCAAGATCCATCTTTCTGCTGCCTCCAAGAGACACATCTATCCAGCAAAAGTAAACATCTTCTAAAAGTGAAAGGCTGGAAACAAATCTATCAAGCAAATGGCCCCCATAAGCAGGCTGGAGTTGCAATCCTAGTATCAGACAAAATTGACTTCAAATTAAAAAAGGTAAGAAGAGACAAAGAAGGTTACTACATACTAGTAAAAGGATCTCTCCAACAGGAAGAAATAACCATCCTAAATATCTACACACCAAATGCAGGAGCACCCAACTTCATCAAACAAACACTATTGGCTCTAAAAACATTCATAGACCCAAACACAATGATAGTGGGGGACTTTAACACTCCACTATCACCACTGGACAGATCAACACGCCAAAAACTGAACAAAGAAACCACAGAACTAAACAATTGCATAGACCAACTAGACTTAATCGACATCTACAGAATATTCCACCCAGCAAGGACAGAATACACATTCTTTTCGGCAGCACACGGAACATTCTCCAAAATAGATCACATCTTAGGGCACAAAGAAAATCTGTACAAATTCAGAAGTATCAAAATCATTCCCTGCATTCTTTCAGACCACAATGGAATAAAATTAGAGCTCAACTCACTCAGCCACCACAGAAAATCCCACAATTCATGGAGACTAAAGAACACACTGCTGAACCATCAGTGGATCATTGAAGAAATTAAAACAGAAATTCAAATGTTTATGGACTTCAACCAAGTTGAGGACACAAAGTACCAGCTCCTTTGGGACACAGCAAAGGCAGTACTCAGAGGAAAATTTATATCTCTGAGTACATACATCAACAAACTGGAGAAACAGCAACTCAGTAATTTAAGAAAGCACCTTAATTTTCTGGAGAGAGAACAGCAAGCCAAACCCCAAGTCAATAGACGGAAGCAAATAATTAGAATCAAATCAGAATTAAATCAATTAGAGACTAAAAAAACCATCGAAAGAATCAACAAAACAAAGAGTTGGTTCTTTGAAAAAATCAACAAGATAGACAGACCCCTGGCAAACCTGACCAAAGAACGAAGGCAGCACACTCAAATAAACAAGATAAGAGATGAAACAGGTAGCATCACCACAGAAATAACCGAAATTCAGAAAATAATAAGGGACTATTTTGCAAACCTTTATGCCAACAAATTCGAGAACTTGGAAGAAATGGATGATTTCCTAGAAAAAATTGATACCCCCAAACTCAACTATGAAGACTTAAACCTTCTAAACAGACCCATATCCAGTATTGAAATAGAAACAGCAATAAATGATCTCCCATCCAAGAAAAGCCCAGGTCCAGACGGATTCACCGCAGAATTCTACAAGGCCTTCAAAACAGAACTCACTCCAATATTTCTCAAACTCTTCAATGAAATTGAAAGAGAACGTTCACTACCAGACTCATTTTATGAAGCCAGTATAACCCTCATCCCAAAACCAGGCAGAGACTCATCACGGAAAGAGGACTACAGACCAATCTCCCTAATGAACATAGATGCAAAAATTCTCAACAAAATTCTGGCCAATCGACTTCAACAGGTCATCAAAAAAATCATACACCACGATCAAACTGGATTCATCCCAGGGATGCAAAGCTGGTTTAATATACGCAAGTCAATTAATATAATCCACCACATCAACCGGAGCAAGGTAAAGAACCACATGGTTTTATCGCTGGATGCGGAAAAAGCGTTCGATAAAATCCAGCACCCATTTATGCTAAAAGCCCTGGAAAAACTGGGATTCCAGGGAACATTCCTGAATATAATCAAGGCAGTTTATGACAAACCAACAGCAAGCATAACTCTAAATGGTGAAAAACTAAAGCCATTCCCTTTAAAATCAGGAACAAGGCAGGGATGTCCACTCTCTCCCCTGCTCTTCAACATAGTACTAGAATTCCTAGCCAGAGCAATTAGGCAAGAAGAGAATATAAAGGGGATTCAAATAGGAAAAGATGAAGTTAAACTTTCTCTCTTCGCAGATGACATGATCCTATACCTAAAGAATCCCATAGACTCTACCCCCAAGCTACTAGAGCTGATCCAAAACTTTGGCAAAGTTGCAGGTTATAAAATAAACCTTCAAAAATCAACAGCCTTTCTCTATGCTAACAACCCGAAGACCGAGGCTGAAATCAGGAAAGCAACTCCTTTTGCAATAGCCCCCAAAAACATAAAATACCTAGGAATAAACTTAACCAAAGAAGTGAAAGACCTCTTTGAGGAGAACTTTAAAACCTTGAAAAACGAAATTAAGTCAGAACTAAGGAAATGGAAAAACCTCCCATGGTCCTGGATTGGGAGGATTAATATAATCAAAATGGCAATATTGCCAAAGGCTATCTACAAATTCAATGCAATACCCATTAATATCCCAACACCATTCTTTAATGAAATAGAGGAAGCAATCCAGAAATTCATATGGAACAATAAAAGACCTAGAATAGCAAAAACACTCCTAAGCAGAAAGAACAGTGCTGGAGGAATTACAATACCCAACTTCAAGCTGTATTATAAAGCTATAGTAATAAAAACAGCTTGGTATTGGCACCGGAACAGGCCTGAAGACCAATGGAACAGAATTGAAGACCCAGAATTAAACCCACAGAACTACGCCTACTTAATCTTTGATAAAGGAGCTAAAACAATAGTATGGAAGAAAGATAGCCTCTTTAACAAGTGGTGCTGGCAAAACTGGCTCAACACATGCAACAAACTAAAACTAGATCCTTATATATCACCCTGCACCAAAATAAACTCCAAATGGATTAAAGACCTTGAAATCAAAACAGGCACCCTGAAAACACTAAAGGAAGGAGTAGGAGAAACACTCGGGCTCCTTGGCACAGGACAGAACTTCCTTAACAAAGACCCTGAAAGGCTACAAATCAAAGAAAAGTTGGACAAATGGGACTGCATTAAACTGCAGAGCTTCTGCATGGCAAAGGACATAGCTCTCAAGATAAACAGAAAGCCCACAGACTGGGAGAAGATCTTTACCGGACATTCAACAGACAAAGGCCTCATCTCTAAAATATATGCAGAACTAAAAAAATTACCTTCTTCCAAAACAAAACCGCAAAGAACCAATAGCCCTCTCAACAAGTGGGCTAAAGACTTACAAAGAAACTTCTCTGATGAGGAAATGAGAATGGCCAATAGACATATGAAAAAATGCTCTACATCACTGGCCATAAAGGAAATGCAAATCAAAACAACATTGAGATTCCATCTCACCCCAGCAAGAATGTCATATATCAAGAAAACTAATAATAACAATTGTTGGAGGGGATGTGGCCAAAAGGGAACCCTACTTCATTGTTGGTGGGAATGTAAACTGGTTCAGCCACTCTGGCAAGCAGTATGGAGATTCCTCAGAAGGCTCAATATAGAACTCCCCTATGACCCAGCAGCCCCACTGTTGGGTATCTATCCAAAAGCCCACAAACAAAATCACAGTAATGCCACCAGCACAACAATGTTCATCGCAGCACAATTTGTCATAGCGAGAATCTGGAACCAACCCAGATGCCCCTCCATAGATGAATGGATCAGGAAAATGTGGTACATATACACAATGGAATTTTATGCCTCTATCAGAAAGAATGACATTGTTCCATTTGTAAGGAAATGGAAGGACTTGGAAAAAGTTATACTAAGTGAAGTGAGCCAGACCCAAAGAAACATGGACTCTATGGCCTCCCTTATTGGGAATAATTAGTACAGGTTTAGGCAAGCCATAGCAGAGGTTCACAAGGCCCAATAGCTATACCCTTAGGAACACATAAGATGATGCTAAGTGAAATGAACTCCATGTTATGGAAACAATTGATATATCACAGTTGTAACTACTTTCAACGTCCTAGGTGTATGTGTAGTTTCTATTATTGATGATGCTCTTGTATCACCTTCCTATGGTTGTACCTACACTATCTCTGTAATCTTATCTGAGTATATTGGAAACCGTGTTTACTGGTATTGGAAGTAGGAAATTGAAAGGGAATACCAAATTTGAGAGACACAGGGTAAAAAAAGAGAAATAACGACAAAAGCAATACTTGCAAAACTGTCTGGTGTAAGTGAACTGAACACTGGGGGGGGGGAAAGGGGGGAGGGAGGGGGGCATGAGGGACAAGGTAACAAACAGTACAAGAAATGTATCCAATGCCCAACGTATGATACTGTAACCTCTCTGTACATCAGTTTGACAATAAAAATTTGAGAAAAAAAAAAATTAAATCATAGAATATTAACAAATTAACCCAAACATTTGATTTTTTATAACAATGTTGTAGGAAATTGAATGTAGAAAGTGTATACCATATTATAATGAGAATCCATTAACAAGGATGAGGAGCACCAGAAATACTAAGTGCAGCTGGATATAAATTTTGCCTACTTAAAACAATACTAATAAGTACTAAATAGTAACACAAATAACAGAGCGAATTGTAAATAGAAGCTAATTGAGTATTTTAACCCTTTAACTTGTGTGAAATGTATAAGGTTTGGTTATTTAATGATATACATTTCAAATTCAGGATAAAATGCTAAAGAAAAAAGCAATCGCACACCACAATATACACAATGAATTTTATGCCTCTATCAGAAAGAATGACATTGACCCATTTGTAAGGCAATGGAAGGACTTGGAAAAAATTATACTAAGTGAAGTGAGCCAGACCCAAAGAAACATGGACTCTATGGTCTCCCTCATAGGGAATAATTAGCACAGGTTTAGGCTAGTCACAGCAGAGGATCACAAGAGCCTAATAGCTATGTCCTTATGAATGCAAAAGATGATGCTAAGTGAAGTGAACTCCATGTTATGGAGATGACTGTTATATCACTGTTGTAATTAATTCCAACATACCATGTGAAACCATAGCTTCTATTGTTGATGATCATCTTGTATCCCCTTCCTGTGGTTGTACCCACACTATCACTGTGTCTTATCTGAGTACATTGGAAAACTGTATATACTGGTATTAGAGCTAGGGAAGTGAAAGGGAATATCAAAATCGAGAGACAAAGGATAAAAAGGCAAATGACTCCAAAAGCAATACGTGCAAAACTGTTT
This sequence comes from Perognathus longimembris pacificus, assembly GCF_023159225.1. Taxonomy (NCBI): domain Eukaryota; kingdom Metazoa; phylum Chordata; class Mammalia; order Rodentia; family Heteromyidae; genus Perognathus; species Perognathus longimembris. The sequence goes on along the minus strand of NC_063162.1, from coordinate 128,976,602 downwards.
GGTGTAAACTAAATGAACAATTCATGGGGGGGAGAGGGAAAGGGGGATGGGGAGGGGGAATGAGGGAGGAGGTAACAAACAGTACAAGAAATGTACCCAAGGCCTAACTTATGAAACTGTAAATTTTGACAATAAATAAAAGGGGGAAAAAAAGAACACAACACTAGGGTTTGAAAGGTATAAAATCCCTCAAATTCAAAGGAAAGAAGAATAAAATGTAAAAGGAATAGTCATATACAGGAAATGCAGTATAAAGAAAATATACATGTAGGTAAAAATGTAAAAAGATGGGAAAGGAATATATGATTTACAAGAAATCTGGAATGACTGTGGTAACGTCATACACGGTGGGTTTCAGATATTAGAAAATGGGAGGTTGTTTCATCAGGAAAGGAACAGGCCTATTCCATAATCAAAAAACAAAAAGCTCCTGGAAGTTTCGGTGGTAGTGAGAAGTGGTTACATAAAGAGTGTACATTTTGAAGATATACTCCTTAGTATTTCCTGATAATCTAAGAACACCTACCACTGAAGGATCATTCCACTATTTATATCTAAAAAGGAGAATAATTCCCTCATTAAGTGAGTTGGACAATATTCCATTAGATCTGGGGATGTTAATATCACGTCTTATTTTTATGTAAGTTAAGTAGACTTCCAAGTGAAAATATCCTTGTCCATCAAATAGTAAATTTGTAAATCTAAAATTCTAGGTAGTTTTATATGAAAACAAAATCAGTCAGTGGGAAAGTAAAAATCTTAAAACATAAATTATATTCTCCATATAAAATGAAACCAATTTCCAGAAAGAAAAATATATGTGAACAGGATGTGGACACAAAGAAAAAATAATAACAAAGGAATTTCCACAATCCATTTCAGGTGGAGTATGACACTGTGTTTAAGTAATACAATATATATTAAACCAGATAAAAGTCCTTTAACTCTTTTCCTATTCAGCATCTTCAGAATCATCACTTTTACAATCTGTTGCCTTAAGCTGCATCAGTAAATGCCAGATAAGTTCTAGAATAGGTTCATCAAATTACTGGCAATGAAAAAATCCTGAAATTTACATCAACATGAAAAAATATTTATTTCAGATATAAATTTAAGAGATATTATATAGGAAGTATCTGTAAGCATTCATACAAGATGAATCTTATGAAGAATGCAGGGAAGGGACTGAGTAAATGAAAAGAAATGTAAAACAAGATGTTATGATTCCCAAATCTAGCAAAAAAAAAAAAACATGCTAGTATTGTTACAATAAATAGCTACTAATGTCGTAGTAATAATAACACTAATTTAATAGTAATAATTTAAATTATTCACAAAAAACACTGAAATAAAATCAAGTGTGATACAGCCATACTCCCCAAAGAGTTACACTATGAATGAAAGACAACTGTACATTTTGTAAGAATCTTTAGCAACTTTAATTCATGTGCTGCAGTGGTTAGAAATGTAAATCATTACAAATTCTTTGGAGTTTTTTTTGTTTTGTTTTTTTTTTTTGCCAGTCCTGGGGCTTGGACTCAGGGCCTGAGCACTGTCCCTGGCTTCTTTTTGCTCAAGGCTAGCACTCTGCCACTTGAGCCACAGCACCACTTCTGGCCATTTTCTGTATATGTGGTGCTGGGGAATCGAACCCAGGGCATCATGTATATGAGGCAGGCACTCTTGCCACTAGGCCATATCCCCAGCCCTGGAGTTTTTTTAAGTACTAGCTTCAAAGGAGTTTATACAGTCTATATTTCAACAATTCCATCCCTAACTTCAAATCCAACAGAAACACACACAAATATTTGTAAAACAATCACAGCATAGTTTCAATAGTCCCAAATTGGAAAAGGCTCAACCCCTGCGATATAGTTGGATAATTAAAATCCTTTGATAAATGTGGAAGACAAAGTAGTAATGAAAATGAATTTGCTAAAATTAAATAAGAGACCACAACTAAATCTTACAAGCATAAGTTTGGAGGCAGGAAGCTAGACATTAAGTACTAGCCATAAAATTGCACTCTGATACAATTCAATAAAAGGTGAAATTTATATACCAAACTGAAGTCAGAATAACAGTTAAGGGCAGGAGTACTTCTTGGAAAAATTATAAGTAACACTTATGGGTGCTGGTAATATCTGTTGTGATTGTTGGTATATTCATTTTGCACACATAAATTTAGACATGGACACCTAGTTTATTTCTCTGTATGCAAAATATCTTTAAAGTAAAATAAATATAATTGTTAACAGAAATAGGAGATGATAATTTAAGAAAGATTTTTTTTCAGTCTCAACTTTATTTGGAAAAAATGAAAAGTGAAATAAATCTGAATATATTAAAAACTGTACTATTTTATTTGATGTAAATTATAAGGTCATAGTCTTCTGCTCTGATGGTAGAATATATTTTTTTTTCTATATTCCCCATCTAAGGCACACAGAAGTACCCAATGAATTATTCTTTACAGTAGATTATTGAATGTTGGATAGAAGAAAGCTGATCACAGGAAATCAGAATCTGTAGAATAATATGGTAGTAAGGTCATTTTTTTTCTTTTTTCTTTTGTCACATGTATTCAGCCATTTCCCTGATAGAGCAAATGTTAAATTTTCAGATGAAATTTATGTGTTTGTTTCTTAAAAGCAGGAAGAAAAATGTGCCCCTGACAAATGTCTGCTCTCTAGTCATTGGGCCAGAAAAGGAATGATGCAACAGGATAGAAAACTTTTAGAAAGTAACCTCTCTACTCTAGCCAGCCATTTCTGGTAAACCCAGAGCTACCTTGGCCAAAAATATCACAGGCATATCTTTGAAGCTAGAATGAAGAGAAGGGCTTTCATTTTGGTAGGAGATAAAGTGTCAGTAGGAAACAGTCAGGAAGATTGTGACTTTACGTCTGTTGAGCAAAGACCTTCCTTACTTCACACTGGTGTGACATGACAGAACAAAGCCTTGTAAAAAAGTAGACCTCCATCACCATCGAGCCTATGATGTAACTTATCTCTCATTGCCCTCAAGAGCACAAGACGAATGCTTTCACAATGGAGGTCCAATGGGTAATCTGAAGTTTTATCTCAATAACCATGTAGAGATTCCATTTTTTTCCTCCTTACTTTTGTGGTGACCAAATAAACCAGCTGAAACAAGATATCAAAATAAGATCAAGTGTCTCACAGTTTACTAAACAAAATATAGATATTGTGAAAAGCACTCATCAAGAACCAGGGAAACTTCAGTTGCCTTTTGAATGTTAACACAGATAATCATTATGTATACTTTGAATCAAAAATGAGGTTCAATTTCATATCGAGGGATAAAAATTGATTATTACTGTCAAAATTGCACAGACTCCACTTGCTGTTAGTCTAAATGCTAAAAGTAAACTGCTCCAAACCAATTCATTGAAGAAACAATCAGTTTAATGTTTTCACTGAACAACAATCCATCATAAAGCAAGCATATCTTTTTCCTAACTCATTAAAGAACAAAAGTTATCCACTCAATATTAAAATCCGGCTTCTTTGAAATTTTTGAAGAGACAAATTTTCATGAATGTATCCAAAATAGTTAGCATGTTTCCAGGAATTTAATTTTTTGTTCTTAGAATTATATGAGTCAAATGCATTAAAATGGGGCTATTTTTGTTTGTACATATACATTATATATATTATGTATGTGTGTGTGATGTACAGAGGGATTACAGTTACATAAGTCAGGTAGTGAGAATATTTCTTTTTGAATAGTGTCACCCCTTCTCCTGTTCTTTCCCAGTTTTTCCCTTCCATCCAGCCCATACGTTGTATTGGTAACTTTTAATATAGTATCTGGTGACTATCACTGTTGTATTTGTTCACCCTTTGTCCCACACTTTCTGTGCCTCTTTATCCTCCTCCAAACCAATAAGTGGTTTTCAATTTATTTTTCATCCATTTAAAAATCTTTGATATTTTCTCATTCTTGTAAATGCTTTTTTGCTAGGAGAACAAGTTTGGCTAGGGAGAATCAGGAATTCATAGAATTTAGATAACAATTGTCAAAAAGAATCTTAAAAAATCACAACTTCAACAAGATAATGTGTTTTCACATTTCATAAACTCTTCCAGAAATGTGGACAAATCTTACCTGCCCAAACACCTCAACTCATCTATAGCTTATGTGCGACTATATTGTCACCTGTATACAGGCCAACTCTCCTTTTTTATTCTTTATTCCCCTCCCAAGTTTTTGTTTAATTTTCCTTCCTGTCTAATAAGTGAACCAGAGCCCTTTGCCAGTTCAAAACTTTATCAAGTTGCATTATTACTTCCTTTATGTACTATTTTAAATTATAACAATGCTGTATATTCTGTTATAGTGAGTATTACCATTGGGGGTAAAAATTTAGAATTTATGCTTTTAAAACCTTTAAAAGAGGGCTGGGGATATGGCCTAGTGGCAAGAGAGCTTGCCTCATATACATGAGGCCCTGGGTTCGATTCCCCAGCACCACATATACAGAAAATGGCCAGAAGTGGCGCTGTGGCTCAAGTGGCAGAGTGCTAGCCTTGAGCAAAAAGGAAGCCAGGGACAGTGCTCAGGCCCTGAGTTCTGGGCCAAAAAACAAAACAAAAAAAAAAACCTTTAAAAGAGAAAAAAAAGACTCTGTGGAATAATTAACTCAAAATTTATTTGATCAATATTGCTTGCTAGAAATTCTGTTAAGATGATAGAAGCTTGCTGAAAATCAATCCCAGTGCATCAACTTTTTCTCTTTGACAAAATGTTTGAAAAAATGAAAACCTTTATGCTGGCACACGTAGACATAGAATAAGTTTGTTTTCCTATAGAATAAGTTTTGTTCATCCATAAACAAAAATAAGAAAATAAAGTTACAAATACCAATGAAACTATATTGACATCAGAATATGTTCATCTAATTAACTTATTGTGAATGCAAAGGAAAACACAGGAAAGGAAAAAATTAAAGTGAAATTTTATCACCTATGTGGTTATAAGCAAATACAAGAGGTAGACATATGTCCAAACCTCACACATATTGCAAGAACTTTAGAAAAAGCAAAAACATAATATTAATGTTGATTTTAATTGCAAGTGAGAAGTAATTGGAAAAAGTTCTGAGAACCGAGTAATGTCTAACTGGGTTTCAAATTATTCATACTACACTCCACAGAACATGCTGAATTTAAGGCCAATTTATGGGAAAACGTTGAGAAGAACAAAAATTAGTCTAAGAAAACTAAGGTGAACAATGAGGTGGTAAGATGGTTAAAATTCTACTCTAAGTACCCTGGCTACTACATTCTGTGTGTGTGTGTGTGTGTGTGTGTGTGTGTGTGTGTGTTTGTATGCTTGTGTGCATGTGCATGAATATAATATGAATACAATACTGGATTTGGTTACAAATTGGTTACTAAGACAAAAATATCTTACTTAATGCTAGAACAACCTATATGTTAAGATTGTTGAAAGTATCTGTTAAATACACGTGTCAGAAATTTCATGTTTGAGTTCAGAACTAAAATACCTTTTGCAATATTGTCATTTCAATCTGTGTTCTTTAAAGTGTAGTGACTCTCCTGTAAGCAGCATCATAGCTAGGTCTTGTTATGTTCTTTCCATATGATCAATCAATGTCTTCTATTTGAAGAATGTAATCAATTTGATCTCAAGGATATTATTGGTAGTTAAGAAGGTACTACTCCTATTTTGCTTATTCTTTTCTGGTTGTGTGTGGGGCACACCTGCCAGTCAACTAGCTGGCCCTGCCTGTTTCTCAGTCTTGGGGTCACTTGTTGCTAAGATGGTGACGCCTACCAACGCGGAGTTGCTACAAGTGTCTTTGGTTATAACCCAGAGGCGGTTCTGTGGGCTGTGATGCCCTGGCTCTTGCACCCTTGATAGACAGCTCATCCCTCCCCTTCCTGCCAATCTTAGACCTGATTGGCTCCTGTGCCTTATATTAGTGGCAGGTACTTCCCCAATAAAGGAGATCTTGCACTGACTTGACTCCCAGGCCGTCTGATTGTCCTCTGGTGAGGGAGGGCTGGGTGTGGGCGGCCTGCCGACCCTTTCCTTTCTTGGCTCCTCTGGTCCGGGCGTGCCTTCCCCCATTTCTCCCGTGGATCGGGGGGAGTCGGGGGGAGCCGGGGTGGGGGGGGGGCGTGTTTTGGTCCTTTGGTCCTTTCTTCTTTTCTTGTGGTCTTACATTGTGATTGAATGACTTCCTCTAGTTGCATGCATTATCATTCTTTAATTATTTTTGTGTGTGTATGCATCTGCTATATGTTTTACTTTTGTCCCTATAATAAAGCTAACATAAAACATCTTACACTTGTAAGTTTAAGCCAGCACAATATAAATACCAATGTAAGTGTAAAATATTAATGTTAACATAAAATAGCTGTTTCTTCTACCATACCAACATTTAAAAAATTGATATCATGTATCTCATTTTCTGTGTTATTTCCTTAAATAAACTGTAGCTCCTTTGTGTCACAGCTTTCCTTCCTGAACTCTTATAATTTGAAATGTTCATTCCTTCCCAACATACAGGTAAGGTCACATCCACGTGGTCATTATGTCCCTCTGTCAGGTCAGCCATTCCCCACCGTTGACAAAGATTGCAAAGTTCCTTAGAAATCAACACTGTGGATGTTCACATGTTTAATTGATGGTTGCTTGAGTCTATTAGTGGCAATAGATGTCTCTGCTCTTGGAATCTCTTTTTCTCACATTAGAGAATTTTGCCCTAAGAGGATTCTGTGGTATAAAACTGGGCTTGGGCATTGCTTATACTGGTGAGAGCACCAGTGTTTAAAGAGTGAAACCTATGTAAAGGATAAGTAAAGTCCAGAGGCACAGTGCACATTGAGGAATCACTGCTCTGCAAAGCAGAAAAGAAAAAGATGACTGAGACCACTGATGACTAAGAACTAGACATCCCTGTTGTATATTTGACAATGTATCTAAGTGTTGATGCAGTGAAATAACCCACAAATTGGAGAGCAAGTGTGGTAGAACTGGAGTGTCGCTGAAGTCAGTACCAGGATTTCTTACTGCAGCAGCTGCAGCTAGGCTGGTACCGAGTGAAAGTGAAACACAGGCTTCTCCAAGCAAAAGCTTGAATCTGACCTCCTTTGTTGAAAGTAAATCACTATGTTGCTAGTTCAGTGCTGGAAATGTAGCCATTTCCTGGGTGAAAATGCCAGACCTATAAGCTCCAGCTACAGAGCTTATTCAGTGTGACTATGACTGTGGTGTCACAGCAAGTTCATAGTTGGGAAATATGTTGTCTCTTTGCTAACATGATTCCACAACAGGTGCTTCTTGTGGTCAGGAGAAGGATGGTCAGCCATATGAACATCACTAGGGTTTTCTGATTGGAGTGCTAGTTTTCTACTTCAGCAGGATATAAATGATACGCGTGCTCTTTTTGTGTCATAGTTGAAAAGGAAAAGCCACCAACTTTTTACTTTTCAAAAATAAAACTTTAAAGATAATAAAATATTAAAGATAGAAGACAGGAGAGGGCTAGGACGTAGCTCAGTGGCAAGGTGCTTGCCTAGCAAATGCAACGTCCTAGGTTCGATCCCCAGTACCAAAAAAGAAAAGTCAAAAAAAAAAAAAGTACAGTTAAAAGACAGGAGAACAATAGCATATATGACTTACTTCTGATTCTTATCTCAGGCCAGCTTAATTTTAAGTCCTGAAATGTATGGATCAGCAGTGTGATTTTATTTTCACACTGATTTAATAAACTATGAAATAAAACTTAGGTTGAAATGAGTATGGGATTAAAATTCCATAATTCAGTATATCCTCCATATCTGACTAGCCAAAGAACTAAAGAATAGGTTATTCTTGTTGCCAGAAGCATCTCAACAATTAGGGAAAAGAAAACGCTGCTACTGTTTAACATTTTGTTAAGAAGTATTTCTCCCTTATTTTCTCACTAGAAAAATTCTGTCACTCAAGTATTTATTCTATGTTTTTATGATGTTGTCAGTCAGTTGTGAGCAAGGTTTGCATATTTTCTGAGTGAAACTGAAAACAATAAAAAGCAACCAGTAACTCAGATTTTCTAATTCTTTTTGAACCCAGTGTGTATTAACCATCAAGAATATCTTGTTATATTTTAAGGCAAAGTATTAGGCCAGCACCAGAATCTCAATTTTATTCCTCCATCAGGAATGCCTTTGGCATTGAAGACTGTGGTTTGGCATTTTGTTTGTTTGTTGTTGTTTTTTTGTAAACTATGAATGATCTCATTAAAGTGCTGTAATTGATACACAGGAAGTTCCTCCCACTGCACAGATATAAAAATTGATGGGGAAAGATGAAGCTAATGATAAGTACCTATGATTTAAAAGAAAGCATAACCATCTCAAAGACAAGATGTAAAATCTTTATGAAGACAAACTACTGTAAAACTGAGGATTTTGTTGAATACTAAAATGACTTAATTGAATACATGCCACTAATAATAAAAAAATCTGTCCAAAGATTTTCAAAAGAAAAATTATTACTAATGAAGTATTCTAAGAATGGTTTCTAATTTCTCAAATATTCATACTTGAGTAATAATTTTCTGTTAAAAGTCTATTTGATTATTGAATGTATGATATTTGCTGGGTTTTATTACTCTTCAATGGAAGTAGGCTTGAGCAAATTTCCTGTATTGTTATTCTGTTTCCTTAGTATCTAACTAGATATTAATTGTGATTGTGGAAATCCATGGGATCAGGTAATAGAAAGTATTGACTTCATTTAACAATATACAATTTTATAGATACTAAATTTCTGCTTTTCTGTTTAGTTTTTTGGTAGTAGAGTTTGTACTATTCAACTGTAATCGGAAATGGTGAAAGATATTCACTAGGGAAATTCAAACATTTTGTTTCTTTACCCCAAAAACAAACTTCTTTGCATGAAGATTTATTCACAATGCTATTTAGCTTTTGTCTGGATCAGTGTTCTTAGAAAAACATTAGCAAATAAAAATTGTCCCACAGGGCAGGAATTCTGCCCGTCAACCTGAATACTCTTGAGTTTTGCTGACCCTACTCATGTTGTGAAAGAGGAGCTTCACTACATCCGCAGGACCAGGAAGGCTTTGGTTCCACTTTGAAGAAGTAAAGCATTTTCCAAAAGTGGCCATCAGGTGAATTGACAATGAAATAGATTTTCATGAAAGAGATTAATGAAGTTGAAAATGAACTAGTGGGTTTAGTTCTGTACAATTTGTATAATTCTGTAGTTTTTTTTCTATTTCCAAAGACAAAAGTGGTCAGTTCCCTCTTGTCATCTTTTCCCCTCTAAACTACATGTAATGGGCACTTCGTTAAGTGAGCTAATCTTGTTGCCATCCTTCATTTTCCAGGTCTTTAATTCCCAATACAGCCTGGAACAGGGCAATCCCAAGGGAAGGTCAGTTCTTCAATCCTAATTACTAATCCCTAATACCTGTAAATTCTCTAAGATTATTAAAATGCTATTATAAAAAAGTGGCGACATTTTTTCTTTTCCCAATCCAGTTCAAATGTTGTGCATACACCCTTTAGATTTATTTTACAGAAAGAGATTATTGTTCTTTTGCTTACTGATTAATTCCAATCACATAGTGTCATTCCCAGAACACAGTAGCCCTCAATATACATGTCAAGTAAGTGGTAATAAATCTTACACTTGGAAAACACAGATATGTGACAAGTATTTCACACTGTGAAATATTTTCACTTATGTTTAAGATGCTATTGATAACAGATTCATGATGTTAGCAAGTTCTAATTCGTAGAATACCATTGTATAATACATAGAACACACCAAAATAAAAATAAATCCAAAGAATAAAAATGAGAAGTCTCAAATGAATGAAAATTAACAACAAGAATAGAGGCATTGTTTCAAAACCTGTTGCTTCATGCGCTGGAAATGTATACCTATGTTAGTGCTTTATCCAAGTTTAAAACATGCAATTGTTTTCAAACACAAATTTCTTATTTTTTTATGATGTGACTTGTGGTTATGTGATTTCTTGGAATATTTCTAGGTGCAAAAATAAAAAGTCATATTTGACCTAAACCAGATCTATTATTTAAACCTCCTCTTCCTCTTGCCCATTGTACAAAAAATGAAATGTGTAAATACAAATGGAAACATAATTAATTTATATAACATGATTAGCTGATTTGTGTAGTCTGCTTATTTGACCTATATTACTCAATCATTTATTTCTACAATGAAAAGTATGGTACCACATTGACCATTTTTCTTATTCTTAGATAAAAGAGAATCTACAGCAGCTTCATTATTAAGAAAACTAATGGAGTTTAAGCACTGATGATGACCCAATTAATGATCAAAGCACTTCTCAAAATCCAAATGCATAGTATGAAGCTATCTTGCAAGTAATTCACCAAGAATCAATTCAGGAAAGTAGGATATGACCTATTGTCTTTATCTCTTTAGAAATTATAAATGAAAAGCAAGTACTCATCCCTCAGTGGTCAGTAATCAATGTCACTAAAAGTGATCGAACTGATGTAAGTTAATGGCAGTCCCATGACCTTATTCTAGCATTAAAAGGAGAAAGCTTTCTACCTTCCCAAGTGGCATGCATCCTTATTCAAATATTTCTCAGAAGTCCCTGACTTTCAGAATTCTTATTAGTTAGTAAATATACTACTTAACTATATGATAATTTTCTGAGTAATTCATGTCATAGTTATTAAAGTTTAACTGCTAACAGATTTTTCTTTTCTCTCTCCACCATACAACCCTGACCCCAAATATGCACTTTCAAAATTTAATGCATATTTCCTTGCTATTATATCTTTTATATAATATGCTTGAATATCTTTCTTTGTCAATATTTTTAGATTTCTCATATCCCATGCAACTGAATCCAAATATCCCACTGGAAAAATATATCATAACTTGATGTCCTGAGAGGGAGGGGTACTATTTGTTGTTCAGGCTCTCGAAAGTAAAACTGGAACTAACGTTATTGGTTTATAGCACTCCTGGGTGTGTCAAAGTTGGCATACAATAGACACCTGTTGAACTATGTTTATTGTGACCCAGTTCACAATGGCCAGGTGTGGGCTCAGATTGGTGCCTGACAATGTATGGTATACAAACATAATATTAGCTAACTCAGCCAAAAGGAGAATCACATGACACTGCTGTTTGAGCGACAAAAGGAGAGAGGTAAAAAAAAAAATAAAGAAAGTATGGTTGGGGTTCATATGATAAAAGAAGTGCAATATACAAATATGAAAATGAAAAAGAAACCCACTGTTTTTTTAAAAAATTTTTATTGTCAAACTGATGTACAGAGAGGTTATAATTTCATATGTTAGGCATTGGATACATTTCTTGTACTGTTTGTTACCTCCTCCCTCATGCCCCCCTCCCCCTCCCCTTTTTCTCTCCCCCCATGAGTTGTCAGTTAACAAATGCTGAAAGTTATTCTTAAGTGCTGATGCACTTATATAGTAATAATTTCCAATTGTGTCCAAAGTGTATTTTTCTTGAATTTTTAATATTATTTAGTCATTTCCCCTCTCTTACTCCATAAAGAATTTCCTTTCTTATGTTTAAGATTATTATGATTTTAGTGTACTGTTAATTTTAAATACTTTAGGTTTTAAAAGAGTTGCCTTTACATTTGATAAATGAAATATTGGGTGTATTTCAACATAGCATTTTAGCATGTAGAGTTCAGGAAAACTCGCAACATTATATTGTGTGCACCCTTGGAATTTGCTCTGTTGTGTGTAGTTATTTTTTTACTTGACATTTCATTAGCATATTACTTGTATAAAAAGTTCATTGTGGTATTTTCATAGGTGCAAACAAGATATTTTGATCGAGTTCACAGACCTCCATTACTTTTCTTATGGCCCCTTTCCTTTCCTTAAAAATAAGGTTAACAGTTTTCATTATTCTATTTCCATGTATTTGTGTAGAACACTTCTGCTAGGTAGAAGTGCTTCATCTTCTTTTTCTTTTCCACTCATATTCATTTTAAAAAACCTGTTCTAGTGCTCGCTTTGGCAGCAAAAATACTAAAATTGGAACGATACAGAGAAGATTAGCATGGCCCCTGCGCAAGGGTGACACACAAATTCGTGAAGTGTTCCATATTTTAAAAAAGAAAAACAAACCTGTTCTATATTTTATTCTTTCCCTCCCCACGAATTAGTTGCAAAAGCCACAAATTAGTTGTAAAGAGTACATTTTATATGTCCATATGTGCACAAATGTTCCTTTATCAGACTCATTTCTCTGATAGTCTTCTTATTCTCACTCTTCCTCAAGATAATTTTAATAAGCTTCTTTTCTTGTTTTACAGGTATATCACCAAACACACTAAACACTTTGACTATGTTCCCTAAATAACTCACATCAAACTTTCCTATTTGTGCAAATGTCTGAGAAAAATTCATATTCTTAAAGAAGTAAAGGCTGTGAAACTATTCTTCAGGAAGGTAATTGCTCTACCTTTTTGCTCTGGAAACTAAATTTTGCTGAGGAAACTAAATTAATCACCCTTTTATCCATTCTACTAGCAAGGCCATTGTTCAGTTTTCTGCATCTCTGCTAAAGTTAATCAATCCAATAATCATTACTATTCCTCCACTTGATATAACAAATAGAGGAAATGGACTGAGTTTCAATCACTTGTATCACCAACTCACCTTATAGCACCTAAAAGTACCAACGGTTGATGCAAGGCATTGCTTTAGTTTAGAAATCATATCCTTCCCTTTGTAAACTGCTCCTTATTTCACATTCTATGTTCTAGAATTGCCTTCACAATAGTAATCTATCTCTTCATGAATTAGCATAAAGTTAAGGTTTACAGTGCTAATTTCCCACATGATAATATGTATTGGACATATGGATTGTGTATGTGTGTTTATTCTGAAAGTCACAACCTGAATTCAGCCCTAAAATATGAGAAACAGCAGTAGTTTACTGTTTCTTGATTAGAAATGACACATCTAAAAAAATCAGATAATTTCAGTTATTACTATACGTTTTCAACATTCAAACATATGTTACCTTACACTCCTACTTTTTCACTCTTTCTTTCCTGATTTCCTCTTATCCAAAAGATAGTTTAATTCCTTTGGTTGCTTATTATGTTTGTAGTGGGAACAAGAACAGTAACATCTCTAATTTTTTCGCTTCTATTCGCTTCTATTTATCTATGGCTATATATATATATATATATATATATATATATATTACATCAATTCTTTTGACACATGAAAAGACAGTAGTGACAATAATGATCTAGGATCTCTCCACCAGTTACTGTTCTATTTTTTTAGTTATAACCATGGAACCCGTGTTCTTTTCTGAAAGTAAGCTCTCAACCTACAAATGTTGGCAAGACACCAAAATAATTTCCTATTGACGTTGTTGTGGGTAAGGGATAGTCTACCTGTTGAGCTAAAGATTAATTGTTTTAATTTACAGAAGAGAATATTTAAACAGAAGGAATATATAGATAGATAGATAGATGCTTGAAGTACAGTACTCAGTAAATAATTACTACAGTAACAATTTCATCAAAAATAAAAATGAGCTCCTTTAATTGAATTACTTCTAATTGCTAATCAATTAAAAACACTTCCAGAAAGGTTATGGCATTCTTAGATTTCAAATTAGATGACTCTCAGGGGACAGACAACTCATTAACAGTTCTGTATTTAAAAATAAAGATCTATTATTGTAGAGATTTATGCAATTTTAAAGCATTTTAAAATAAATTATTAAGAAAAACAGAAGATTCCCTACCCTCTTTCCTATAAATAGAATGATCATCATAGTACAGCAGGTAGACTATACTTTATTTCTGAATAGCACAGTTAGGAAATATAATTCCTAACTAAATTGTCTCTTAAATTTTATTTTTTGAAAATTATATATCCTATCAATAACATAAAACTGGCAACAGTTCAAGTTTTTTGAGCCATATGCACACACTTGTGTATAACCTTGGCAAATTAATTGAACACTCTGTTTCAGTTTTCTGATCCATGACATGAGGTTAGTCATAGTAACTCCTTCTTAGTTATGCTGAGAGCTGGATACTAGACTCTATACAAAGTCCTGCAAACAGCAATTGAAATTAACAGTATACAATAAATGTTAGTGGCTGCTCTTACTGAAAGAAAAATAAGAAGAAACAACTCTTGATACCATTAGTATTCACCTTGCTCTCTGCCCACTTGGACGTTTCACTTTAGGGTTTACATATACAGGATAATTTATCATCCAAATCTACAAGCACAATCCATAATTTCCTGCCCGTACTTACCTAGCACTTCTTTTGGAAGAGACAGAATTCTCTTGAGAACCTTCTATTGATTACCTATAGCTCAGAAGGGAGAAAAAGTTTTTAAACAAGCATGAATCCTTATTGGATTATGTGTGTTTGTTTTTCTCTTTGCTGATACTTTCCAGAACTTAATTTTGAGGGAGTGTACATTCTACAACATAAAATGACATGACTAGAAGCTTCCCCCTACACACACACACACACACACACACTTCATTTGCCCTCTTGTCTCTTGAAGCATTTCTCAAGGAAACTTATCAATAAACAGCCAAACAGGCTTAGCTGCTTGATTTCCAAGTCATTAAAGATGGTTATTTTGAATCAGCAGTTCAGATTTAAGAAAATTTAAAACTACTTACTATTTCCCAGGTATAATGAGACTAAAAGCTACAGAGACAGAGAGACAGAGACAGAGACAGAGAGAGGGGAGGGGAGGGAGAGAGAGAGAAACACAGAAATATGGAGAAAGAATCTGAGAGGAGAAATAGAAACAACTTACCATGTTATGAAAATTCTTCTGAAGTGCTTCACAGGATTAAATTGCTCACCCTTGAATTTTGTGTGTCTGTTTCAGGTGAAATTTTCTACATTCATTTATGTCAAGCAAGAAAGCTTGGCATAGAAATCTCATCTTGTTAATCAATCTATATTATATAATCAGATTTTTCCTAGTTTGACAGCATGTCTCAAAGGGCCAATTGTGTGCCATTAGGAATATTTTAATAAGCAAAGGCAGAAGGTCTGCACCACAGATTAATAATTAAACAAAAATAATCTAAATTTATTTTCAAAATAAGCAAACATCTATTGTTGTGCTGTCATTAAGGTCATTTAGAGTTGAAAAGGATATACTGTTTAAAAAGAAAATATAATTTAAAGAGAATATGTTAAAGTAGCTACATGCACACCCTGTGTTTTCTGAAATCTCAAACTGTGTGTGTGTTACATATGCTACAAAAACTTGATTTAGCTGATGTATTTACCTTAGACAAGAAAATTTTAGTATAAATCTGAAACATGGGAGGTAGAGATAGGATGAGTGTAGTGCTAGTTCAGCCTAGGAAACAATTATTGAAACCCTATCACAAAAAAAATAAATAATATCAGTTGAGGGTATGATGAGTCAAGCTTGTAATTCCAGCTATCCCTGAGATAGAGATTATGTTCTGAGTAGTTTTGGGCAAAAGTACAAGACCCTATCTAAATATGAATAAATAAACACACAAAAACAAATACCAAATCAAATGCAGTAGCTCAAGCCTGTAATTGTACATCCATAAACCAATGGCTGGGCAAGACGATATGAGCCATAGTGACAGTACACCTGCCATCCCACACCCAGCACAAAGCAAGATGCTAACTCAACATCAACCAGTTGTGAAAAGGGACTGCAGATGTGGCTCCACTGGTAGATTAAACTCATGACTGAATTCAATCTATTTCTCTCCAGAAAGCTCTAATGAAAAAAAAAAAAAGTCTGGAGACCTGGATAAAATGGTAGATTAGTCAATTAGCAAGCCTGACACACTGAGTTTAAATGAGTACCAGTAAATAAATACGAACTGAGAGGATGTTACATATAAAATATGTTGAACAAATATATGATGAGGTGATGCTTGGTAGGTTTATCTCAAGATCAAGAGTAATTTCTTCTTTTTTCTCTTTCTGTGTTTTCTAACCAATTACACTCTCAACAGCCAAATATATAAATAATGTATTAAATATTTCTCAAATGGAATGTAGACCTGTGCTTGTGTTTATACATTGTACTTTCCTCCCTAAATGATTGTCCTTTGTATACTGACTGATAACATACAAAATGTATTTAAACATATGGTATAATATAAGTGAAATCATAACAATGAAAAGCAGACTCAGAAAAACATTGGCATGTGTCTGTGTAATGTCTACAATTTTAGATTGGGTCAATTTATAAATGCATTACTTTCCTATAAAAGTTAAGTTTTTGAAAAGCAATAATGGAGAAACATTTTCCTATCCACTATAATCATCATTAATTTTCTTTTATGAGAATATGATCGATTATGAGCATTTTAAAAGTGAAAAAATATATTATTCCAATTTCCATTTTGGCCTCACACTCAGTTTTCCCTATTTCTCATGTACTATTATGTAGATTTATTACAGCTAATGTAAAAATAGTGATGTAGTTTGATAAACTCTAAGGTTTCTCACTTTCCTCAGTTATTACTGATTTCTTATTCTGTTCCACCTAGAATACACAGTGCATTTATCTGCCATGTCGCTCTAAAATCATCCTCCTGGTATAATTTCATAGATTTTCTTTATTTTTATCCTGATAATAGCCATAATGCCATGAACATGTTCAATCATCTCATTTTGATGATTTTCCCAATTCTGAGAATTACTGGTTAAATATTGTATAGAATGTTCTTGAGTTCGGATATGTTTTGTGTTTTTTTCTTATGATTTTGCTAGGATTATGCTTAAGGAAAGGGAGATCATAACGTGAAGTGCCATCTCATACTGTGCTAAAGTCAGGAAACAACAATAATGACTATATTGAGGTCATATTTGTTAGAATTTTTTCCATTGGTAACTTACTCTTTCTCATTTTCAAGCATTAGTCATTGAAAGAAAATCATCTTAGGTTGTCCAGATTTAAAAGAGTCGGGAGTGATGCTCTAAGTTCAGGGAGGCAGTATTTGGACACATATGTTTTGAATTTGCAATACAATTTTTCTGTACAAATTACATTAAATAATTTACCAAATAGAGTATATACTCAGAGATGTTTTATTCATTATATGATTCTCTATAAATTGATGCAATAATATTTTTCCTTATTAATATTGTGGATTATAATATTTCATTATTTCAAACGTTGAGCCAATATAACATACTTTAAGCAAACCTCATTTGACCATGATATATCAAACTTACCAAGCATTTTTGGGCTAATTTGTTAATATTTTGTGTTTATTATATATAATAACATAATAAATATGTAAATCAAGTCAATGAATGTAATTATTATTTTTGGACACTTGTTTTCCTTTTATGATATCTCTCTTCTTGACTTATTGTTTTGCTGTTCTCCTTTTTACTAATTTCTTTTCCCAGTATTCCTTATCCTTACTTGTGCTGAATTTAATTTCCCTTGAGTATTTTGTAATGTTTTTCTTGAATATCCTGGTGATTCTTTTATTTGTTTTCTTCCATGTTTCATTACTTTTTTCATACTTGTTTTCCTGTTTCTTATTCATCTATTTATTGTGTAGAATAATGGTTCTGAAGTGATTCTTAATGTCATTCAGTGCTTAAAGATAGTTTTGTAAAGGTGTGGTGCTTTCTCCCACTCCTGAAAAATTAAAGGGAAATTTTACATTTCTGTAATGCTTTATCATGTTCTACTTGCTTCCAATAGCATTTTTTATATTATCTATTTTTATCTCTTAGATGAAAAAGTATATTGTTTTCAGTAATGAGTACATTATGGTGGAAAAACAGAAAAATTAGGACAGCTTTTTAGGTATTATAAAATCAATATTGTGGTCTCCTGGTAGTACATGTAATCTAATTTGTTTAATGGCTAGCATGTTTTTAGGTGAGGAAGACTATAATGGTTTCTTTTTCTGAGAAGCTCTTTAGGTTTTTATCATTCTTAAAATGACTTCTTTCTTTTTCTTTATCTTAAAAAAACATTGGATGCTGACATCTTTCCTCTAAAAGCCTCTCTCTCTCTCTCTCTCCCCACCCCCCAACGAATGTTTCATTCTCCAGACTTTTCAGTGTTTCTTGATACTTTATCATTTAGAATAGAAAGTCTTTTTAACAAATTTTTATTATCAAACTGATGTACAGAGAGGTTACAGTTTCATATGTTAGGCATTGGATACATTTCTTGTACTGTTCGTTACCTCGTCCCTCATTTCCCCCTCTCCCTCCACTTTTCCTTTTCCCCCTATGAATTGTTCAGTTCATTTACACCAAACAGTTTTGCAAGTGTTGCTTTTGTAGTTGTTTGTCTTTTTTTACCCTGTGTCTCTTGATTTTGGTATTCCCTTTCAATTTCCTAGTTCTAATACCAGTATACACGGTTTCCAATATACTCAGGTAAGATACAGAGATAGTGTAGGTGCAAACACAGGAAGGGGATTCAAGAAGATCATAATAGAAGCTACAGTTACACATAGCATGTTGAAAGTAGTTACAACAGTGATATAACAATCGTTTCCATAACATGGAGTTCATTTCACTTAGCATCATCTTATGTGTTCATAAGGGCTTAGCTATTGGGCTCTTGTGATCCTCTGCTGTGACTTGCCTAAACCTGTGCTAATTATTCCCTATGAAGGAGACCATAGAGTCCATGTTTCTTTGGGTCTGGCTCACTTCACTTAGTATAATTTTTTCCAAGTCCTTCCATTTTCTTATGAATGGGGCAATGCCATTTTTTCTGATAGAGGCATAAAATTCCATTGTGTTTATGTACCACATTTTCCTGATCCATTCATCTACTGAGGGGCATCTGGGTTGGTTCCAGATTCTAGCTATGACAAATTGTGCTGCGATGAACATTGTTGTGCTGCAATGAAAATTGTTGTGCTGGTGGCTTTAGTGTGATTTTGTTTGTGGTCTTTTGGATAGATACCCAAAAGTGTGGCTGCTGGATCATAGGGGAGCTCTATATTTAGCCTTCTGAGGAATCTCCATACCACTTGCCAGAGTGGCTGAACCAGTTTACATTCCCACCAACAATGAAGTAGGGTTCCCTTTTGGCCTCATCCCCTCCAACAATTGTTATTGTTCATTTTCTTGATATAGGACATTTTTACTGGGGTGAGATGGAATCTCAAATGTTGTTTTGATTTGCATTTCTTTTATGGCCAGTGATGTAGAGCACTTTTTCATATGTCTCTTGGCCATTCTCATTTCCTCATCAGAGAAGTCTCTTTGTAAGTCTTTTCCCACTTGTTGAGGGGGCTGTTTTCAGGTTTTTTAGTTCTGCATATATTTTAGATATAAGTGCTTTGTCCATTGTATGGCCAGTAAAGAACTTTTCCCAGTCTGTGGGCTTTCTTTTTATCTTGTGAGCTATGTCCTTTGCCCTGCAGAAGCTCTGCAGTTTGATGCAGTCCCATTTGTCCAACCTTTCTTTGATTTGTAGCCTTTCTGGGTCTTTGTTAAGAAAGTTCCATCCTGTGCCAAGAAGCCCAAGTGTTTCTCCTACTCCTTCCTTCATTGTTTTCAGGGTGTCTGTTTTGATTTCGAGGTCTTTGATTCATTTGGAATTGATTTTGGTGCAGGGTGATATATAAGGATCTAGTTTTAGTTTGTTGCATGTGTTGAACCAGTTTTGTCAGCACCATTTGTTAAAGAGGCTATCTTTTTTTCTAGACTATTTTTTTTTTTTAGCTCCTTTATCAAAGATTAAGTAGGCGTAGTTCTGTGGGTTCATTTCTGGGTCTTCAATTCTGTGTCTTTTCATAGAAGTGATTTTTATTTGTTGGAACACTCGATCCCCATTGAACTCTCTGTTCCACACTGTTTATTAACAGGTTAATTGATGTATTGAATTTCAACTGCTTTCTGATTTGGATATTGCTTTTGGCTAGTGATTTTGAAGATGACATTTGGAAATAATGCTAGCTTCAAACTGTGATTCTCTCTTCAGCATTCTATCATGAATACAGTCATAAGTTACCAGTGCTCAGCTCAGAGGCCAATTCTTTAATCAGTCAGTTCACTGTCCTTATTCATTATTCTTTGATTACAGTTTATATTAGCTTCCATTACTGACATAGACATTTTCATGAATTTAGCAGTTTGGTATCAATTGATACCTCAATTTGGTAGGGTCCCGATTGAATGAACTGGTTTTCTAAGTCTTGGTTTCTCACATTGAGTGGGTGGGCCATTATTAGGAGTAGGTTTCCAAACCAATTTAGGTTGTGTGGAACCTCTCATTCACTTGCTCACTATCAGTTGAGGAATATATTTTATTTTTTGAGCCATCCTTGGGCTTTTAAACTTGAGACATGCTTCTCAGAGTATAAATAATACAATCTTTCTTAAGTTCAAACTTTTCAACTTCTGCAGCTGCACCTCCATTTTGCTTTAATTGAAAAATGTCCTCTTATTACTGCATTTGGTACATTTGGATAATTAAAATATTCTCCATAGCTTATAGTCTGAAACCTTACATATATCTGGAAATATTCTTTACTTTCAACGTAACTTCATATGTTCCAATTGCCATAATTAGGGGGTCATTTTGCCTATGCCATAACTAATTTCAAACTGTCTGTTTAGATAAACATCCCCCTTGTTGAATTCCTTCAATTTTATTTGTGGAAACACATGCAGTTTGGGAGTAGTTATTATTGCTTAGGCCTAGATTGTCACCAAACTAGAATTAAATAATCCCACAAGGGTCATCCAATAAAAATATACTTTCACACAGTTTTAAAGTTCATTTACTTTATTTCCATTTTCTTTTTAACAAATATATTGAAAAATTAGCTT
Source organism: Perognathus longimembris pacificus (assembly GCF_023159225.1). Lineage (NCBI taxonomy): Eukaryota > Metazoa > Chordata > Mammalia > Rodentia > Heteromyidae > Perognathus > Perognathus longimembris. The sequence continues at coordinate 128,955,730 of NC_063162.1, read as the reverse complement.
CAATAATAATATAACTAATCATTTCTCTTATGCTTCAAATGTGTTGCTTCAGTGATTGTAGAATTGCATATGAATCATCCACATATCACCTACCATATTCAAGTTTGCACCTAATCACCTCTAATAACACTCTATATTTGTATATTGCTTTCAGTTCACAAGTGCTTAAAATATACAACCTAATTCTATCCTTATGATGTAAATAATTGTTCCATCTTCAAGTAAATACCAGCGTTTCAGAGAATTTAATTCTTATCCAAAAAAACCACATGGCTTTTAAAATGATAGAGGAAGTGTAAACCTATATCCTGTTATAGCAACTTGTGTTATAGTTGTATCAATCCATGCTTACCAGAAATATTTGCTCTCTTAACTCAGATGAGTCTGCATTTTCACATATTTTTATGTCCTCTATTTATGAAAAAAAGTTAGAATTGAGTGATTTTCAACTTGGCTGTGTGTCTTACTTTAATTCATATTTTATAAGCAACTTTAGATATGATTTAACAATTCAATTGACAGGCAGTAAATAGAGATTTGCAGTTAGTTTCTACTTTGGTTAGATTTAACTATATCATCTAATTTAATTTTATTATTCTTTATTCTACTTTATTTTGCCTTTCCTACCTATATTGAATTTTACTGTGTTTTTTTGTGAATTTTAAGATTTTGTTTGATGCAATGGATAATATGTCACATTTATCAGTTGAATAATTCATAAGTGAAAATTTGAGATGCTTGAAATTCTCATTGTAGATGCTCTACAATTTTGTATTTTTATTATTATTCTGCATTTTATTTCTTCACTTCGTTGTACATTTTTTCCACTACAAAACACCTCAATTTGTTCTCAATTGTATTAATATTATTTCTTTTTTCCAAACTACCATTTTTAAACATTTTTCTTCTTTTCCACAGTTTGTACTGTTTCTTTTTTTACCCATTGCATTACCATTTTAGTATACTAAAATACAAACAAGAAAATTCAGTGCTGCTGGTGCAGAATATAAAAATGCATGAATGCACCAACATATAACCTTAAACAATGGCATAACTCATTTGAGCAAATAATATGATTTTTTTCTTTAAAAAGCTGAAGAATTATGAAATTTATTCCATAAATCACCATATATAAGAAATAAAATGAATATGCTAATAAGAAAATCATTTATAAAATAACATCACTACTACAATATGCTAAGAGAAAACTATGCCATTACTCTTCATCTTCCTCTGTAAAAAAACAACAACAAACTTACTCTTCATAATAAACGGTATGCAAGCCTTTTCCCTGGAAATCAATGAACTCTTAGATGTCCCTAGAGTTTGAGCTACCTCCCAGCAGCCACTGCTCTGTCTGGCCTAGTCACCCTTCCTGACATCCATTTAAAAAAAAAAAAAAAGGCCAGGGAGAATGTCACCCAGTTGCCATGTCCCAAAATATATGCAAGAAGTCAGGAGCCTGCTGCTCCAGGCAGTGGCTTCCAGGTCTTTTTTTTCCTTTTAATTGTTGTACATGTCCTGCATTTGAACTCAGGAATTGAGTGCTATACCTGAGCTCTTTTGTTAAAAGTTAGCTCCCCATTTCTTGAGTGACAGCTCCACTTCCATATTTTAGATGAATTGGAGATAAGAGTCTCATGGACTTACCTGGGCTAGCTTTTATTTTCCTTATTGTCAAAGTGTAATACAGAGGGGTTATGGATTCATATGTAAGTCAGTGAGTACATTTCTTTTTTTTATTGTCAAAGTGATGTACAGAGAGGTTACAGTTTCATACGTTAGGCATTGGATACATTTACATTTCTTGTTCAACTTGTTACCTGCTCCCTCATTCCCCCCTGCCCTCCCTCTTTTCCTCTCCCCCATGAGTTGTACAGTTGATTTACACCAAATGGTTTTGTAAGTATTGTTTTTGGAATGGTTTGTCTTTTTATCCCTTATCTCTTGAATTTGATATTCCCTTTCCCTTCCCTAGTTCTAATACCCATATAAACAGTATCCAGGGTACTCAGAGAGTATACAGTAATAGCGGAGGTACAACCACAGGGAGGGAATGCAGGAGAAACAAAACAATCAATCAAACAGACAAGAAAAAGAAAACAAAGGGTACAGTTTCATTAAAACGGTTTTACTGCAATGTTGTAAGGCAGTGTTTTACAGACAGGTGTTGTGGGTACATGCCTGTAATCCTAGGTATTTGGGAGGTTGAGAAAAGGATAGCAAGCAGTCTTTGCTCTTCTGAGTATACATAATTGTAGGACCACAGTCAGCACCTCAAGGATTGGGATAGGATACTAGTCTTCCTGTTTTTCTCAGTGTTGATTAAACTAAAATAAATTCCCTTTAGGCTTCATTACCACTTGTTTCTCAACTGTTGTGATTTTTTAATTGGCTTTGCTGAAGCATTTTAATTTTATTTATTTATTTTTAATTTTATTTCATTTCCATTTATTTTTTTTCCAAGTCTGTAGATAGTAATTGTCCTAAACTCATCATTTGCATCAGTCTTGTGGAGGTAAGTGGGGAAAGGCTTATCCTTGCAGGCTACCAGCTCTTTGTTGTGCTGAATATGGGGAGTCAGTGGGACTATCTGCTTTGTAATAGGGTTTTCCAGGTACCCAGGTACCCCAGCCTCTCCATGAGCAGGGTTCACATTGTCTTTAAGTTGAACCTTTTCAAAATCTTGCTGCCTCTCCGTAATTTCCATCTTTGTGGGGCTGGCAAGGTCTGAGGGACCTGGGAGGCTGGCAGCATCTAATCCTGGCACTCTTGTGCCTTCACCTGCAAGGAGCAACGGCCACTCCTGCATCTCCTTATCCCTCTTCTCTTGGACAGCAGGCTGACACTCTGGTCTTTCTTCTGTTACAGCTCATGGAAGACTTCCATCTGTTCTTTACAGAAAACCATGGACTCTTCAATGGTGCTGGTGTGTTCTGACAGCAGATTACATCCATGTTGAAGTTCATCCATTTGACTCTGGAAATCCACCATGTCAGGCAGGTTGTCTGTGATATATTCAGCTTCTTCTTGGGCCCGTGTCTTGATTCATCTTTCTAAATACTTGAGTGATCCAGCTCTTGGAGATGAGAGCCTGGTGCTCCACTTTTTTTTGGCACTAGCCTGTTGGTTTCCTCAGGCACCCACTGGGAGCCTGCTGTTCCTGCAGCTGCCAGATGAGCTTCCCTTCCTTTGATTCAGCAAAAGATAGTGCTTTGAGATAAAAATCCCACATGGTTTTCTTGTTGTTTACAGTGAAAGCAAGGCAAGTTGCTTCCTCCTCTTATTCTTCTTGCTTACCACTTCATCTTCCCTAGGGAAAGACAGGAAGTTCAGCTAGGCCTATACGTGCTTGTCCCAAGCCTTGTGGCTTCTAGGCACTTCACTGTGTCCTGTAACTTTTGAGGCACCGTCTGGTCCCCCAACTTGCTCTGCACCTGCTCCTGCTCCAGTATCAGGGTCTGCCTCAGCAGGGGCTGTTGGGCCTCCTTCTCTGAGTTCAGCTGTTGATTGGAGGCCATGTGCTGTTCACAGGTGGCTTTGATTTCCTGCATCTGGGCTAGATATTGTTGATGCTGCTCCTGCAGATTCTGAGCCACCTGTCTCTTAACCTTAGCCTTCTTTTTCCATTCTTCTAACTCTGCTTCTGAAGCCCAGTATTCTGGAGACCAAGGCTCTGGATTTCCTGTACCTGGATGTGAAGTTGTTCTTCCAAGTTCTTGAATTCCTTCTACAACTTGAAAGCCTAAGCCTGTAGCTGCTGCCTGAGATAGCTCCGGAGCTGTTTCCTCAGTTCCATCAAGTTGATCTCTGGGTCCAATACCTGCCTCACCCCTTGCCCTTTCTCCTTTATCAGTTAGATCATTGCTCCAAGAGCTACTGGACCTTGTCCCTTCACATGGACTCTCTACCCTCACATCCTGTACAAAGGTGTCTCTCTCCAACTTTAATTATATCACCAACTCATCCATGTTGTATAGTGGCCTTTCCAATTCCACCTGCTCCATTAGTGCTTGTCTAAACATGAATTTTCTTCTTCATGTTGGCCTTCTGTGTCAGGAGCACTTTCAGTCTCTCCTGCATATTGGGTGTTCTCTTCCTCCAGGTCATCATAGCTTCTGGTCTTTTCTTGGAGCTGCAGTTTCACGTCCTTCAGGGCTTTAGTAAGCTCTAGGTTCTTCTTGTTGGTCTTATTCTGGATGGTGGTAACTGAAGGCAATGACACCTTTAGCTCTGTGATGCACTGTTGTGAAGCCTTCAGGAGGCTGGAAAGACCTTTGAATTCCAGTTCTCTTTTATTGTCCACTTGCTACATGTGGGTCAGAGTAGAATGTAAATTGAATTTTTCTGAAACCAACATCTGTACAAATAGATTGTGGAGCTCCAGCTCTCCTTTTAGTGCTTCCAGCACATGGGCCATCTTCTCATTATCTTTCCCCAGTTGCTCTGCAGATCTTTCTTTTCACACTTCAGTTGTTCAATTTCACTGCAGAGCTTCTGGTTTTGTATTCTGCCAGAATCCAGGGCAAGCATCAGGAGTTGGTAACTATTCAGATATGTGACACTTTTGACTCTGGCAGCTCTGACCGTGCCCAAAGTTGGGCCGAGGGTCTGCGTAGTCTTTGACCATACCCTAAGTTGAATTACAGTTGGGAGTGGTGTTTGTCTTAGGGTTACCTCTCTTTTTAATGTTATTTTCATTGGATTCTGCAGATCCTCCAGTCTCATGCCACTGTAGTAGTTTATTTCTGCAGCTATTTTTTGTCTTGTTTGCTCAGACATCCTAACACTGGGTTAGTGAAGGTAGGGTAGAGAACAGTCCCAGGCTATCTGAAATTCTCACAATCAGCTAACCAACTGCATCCAAATTATGTCCAGAATCCAAATTCTGAGATGTCTCTTTACCATTCTAGAGCCCTTGGACATTTGCTCCAGCACTGGAGTGATCAATTGTCCTCCAGTAATTGGTTGGAGTGATTGATGAGTCATATTTTATATTTAATTAAATAATAATTGTCATGGCTGGTAAATGATAGCTGATAATGAGGAAGAAGTCAAGCAATTCTTGCAGAAATTGCAGAAACTGGTGAATCTCTTCTGTTCATTTTAAGATGCTATTTTAAGACACATAGAATGGAGAATTCTGGGAGAAATGCACATGCTGTTCATGACCTGGAGAAGACAGTGGAGCAGATTAAAGTGGGGTCTGTCTAGGGCAAGGTGCATATTTCCATGCCAATTGGGAAGGTACTAAGTATGATTCCTGACTCCTGCCTAAGGAAGAAGAGCTTCTGTCAAGGTTGAGACACTGGAGCCTGCAGTGTTGGGAGCATGAAGGCCATTTTCTCTTTAATTCTGGCCAAACCCCAAAGAGCCTGTATGTACAGAGAAGTTGCCAGAACAGCTTCCAGCAATCTTGACCTCATACTGGGGATGTGATGGCAAGGCCCAGGCATTTTTGCTGCATCACCATTTGCCAGCTACACCCATCCAGCTTTATTTTGTTTTGTAAGTTCCATTTTGTTTCCTTGTTTCCTTAGTTACACATTGTCTTCTACTATTTTTAGTTTCTCTGGAGCTAACAATAAGCCTCACTATCTTCTCAGAGTCTATTTTTTATTATCTCTTTAAACTTTACACTTCATATCTGACATTTCACCCTTCTCAAACTATGCTATTTCTTACATTCAGTTCCCATTTCCTGCTATTCATCTACCATTTCATAAATTCAACATCTTTAACGTTGTAATTTTACTTTTATGTTCCATGTCCTTGTCTGATTGTTGTATATTCTACATTTCATATATACTTTACATAGTTAACTAAATTGTTTGTGCTGTAAGTAGTTGATTTAAGAGGACAACTTCAGAAAATTGTCTTTTTACAGACACATTTCCTACTGTAATATTGTATCATTTGTATCTGATGTTTGGATCATGTGGTTTTCTATCAATTTTAGGACAATATTTGAAAAATGAAATAATTTCAAGATTATACTATTTGAATGTTAGTTTACACATTCAATATTCCAAGATGTTTTACCTTGATAAAAAATATTGGATTGTACATCTGGCTTCTTTTATTCACCTTTGATAATTAATGTCTTCTTACTTTTGACTTTCTATTGACATTTTCTGCCTTTGGGAAATGCATTAGAAATTTAATTACTAATATTTTACCTTTTGGTTGTAAGGTGCAGATTATGGGAGCAAACATAAGACCTTATTGGAAAAATAACAAAACCAAACCATATTAGGAACATCTCTCTAGTGGTAAAGTGCCTGCCTAACAACATGAGTCCTCAAGTTCTAATTTTCATAAAGCCAAAAAAAATGGACTTCTGCCTATTTTAACATATACTAATGAGGATATGCTTTTAATATGTACTATTATATCTTTCTGATAATTATGCCATCATCTAATTGGCCTTGATTTCATTGTCACCTGCCTGGTTTGTATTTCTTGACTATATGTCATGGTTTTACATTTCTTTTTAGACATTTACTTTTTGAAGGACCAAAGAACAGTTTAGATAATACATTATTAAAAGTTCTGAATGTTCCCCCTTTTTTGTAAATCATTTCAACTGTAGGTACAGTAGGTAAATATAGGATTATTGGTTTGAACTTGTGAAGTTTCATTCTTCTATTTTGTTTCCCAAGCTTTTCTACATTTGTTGGACTCTACATTCTGGGGCATTTTGTTAGAGGTTTGTTTAAGGCCATGTTAAGGAAGAACTCTATTATATGACACTGACATTCTCTGCTCAGTGAGAAAATGGTGCATGTCTGTATTCCATCTTTCTGTGTAACAATTTGGAAATTGTTGACAGTCATAGAATGTGAATTGTGGGACTCATATTATTAAGGTCTATTCTTCCATGGATGGCAGTCCTATGCTACTTCATTTGCATTTCTTGATACTTTGTGGTGCAGCATGAAAGCTTCCACTAGATACTTCAGCTTCGTGGTTAAAGCACAATTCTTGTTCATCATTCATACCAATCTTTTGGGCTATGTAATTACTATTTATTTGAAGTATTGGACTTGAAAATTTCTTGTGCACAGTAGGCTTTACCAACAAGCATAAATCCAGCCCATTTCTAATTTATTTATTCAACTGTGGACATATTTAAAATAATCACATTGACTATTTTTTATTTTTATGACTTTTTAATTTTTTTCTTCTTTATTGTCAAAGTGAAAACAGAGGGGTTACAGTTTCATATGTAAGGCAAGTACATTTCTTATCCAACTTGTTACCTCTCCCTCCCCATTTCCATCTCCCCTCCCATTTCCCTCTCCCCCACCTTGAGTTGTACAGTTGGTGTACACCAATTAGTTTTATAAGTGTTGCTATTGCAATGGTTTGTTTTTTTTATCCTTTGTCTCTCGACTTTGGTATTCCCTTTCCCTTCTCTAGTTCCAAAACATGTTTATACAGTACCCAGGGTTCTAAGATCAAGTACAATGATAGCAGGTTTAAAACCACGGGAAGGGAATACAAGGGGAAAAAAAAGTACTGCTTCACATGGCATGTTGAAAATAATTACACAATGATATATCACTTGTTTCTATAACATGGAGTTCATTTCAGTTAGCATCATCTTATGTGTTCATACAGGCATAGCTATTGGGCTATTGTGATCTCCTGCTATGACTAACCTAAACATGTACTAATTATTCCCTATGATGGAAACCTTAGAGCCCATGTTTCTTTGCGTCTGGCTCACTTCACTTAGTATGTTTTTTTTCCATGTTCTTCCATTACCTTACGAATGGGGCACTGTTGTTCTTTCTGGTAAAGGCATAAAATTCCATTGTGTATAGGTACCACGTTTTCCTAATCCACTTGTCTACTGTGAAAACTGCAATATTGCCAAAGGCTATCTACCAACTCAATGCAATACTAATCAATATCCTAAAACCATTCTTTAATGAAATAGAGGAAGCAATCCAGAAATTCATATGGAACAATAAAAGACCCCAAATACCAAAAACAATCCTAAATAGAATAGTGCTGGAGGAATTACAATAGCAAACTTCAAGCTGTATTACAAAGCTATAGTAATAAAAACAGCTTGTAATTGGAACAAGAACGGGCCTGATGATGAATAGAACAGAACTGAAGACCCAGAAACTGACCCACAGAACTATGCCTACTTAATCATTGATAAAAGAGCTAAAAATAGGATGGAAGAAAGACAGCCCTTTCAACAAATGGTGCTGGCAAAACTGGTTCAACACCTGTAACAAACTAAAACTAGATCCTTATATATTACCCTGAACCAAAATCAATTCGAAATGGGTCAAAGACCTCGAAGTAAAATCAGACACCCTGAAAACACTAAAGGAAGGAGTAGGAGAAACACTTGGGCTCCTTGGCACAGGATGAAACTTCCTTAATAAAGGCCCCAAAATGCAACAAATCAAAGAAAGGCTGGACAGTTGGGACTGTATCAAACTGCAGAGCTTCTGCAGGGCAAAGGACATAGCTTGCAAGATAAACAGAAAGCCCACAGACTAAGAGAAGATCTTTACGGCCATACAATGAACAAAGGCCTCATATCTAAAATATATGTAGAATTCAAAAAAGTAAATTCCTCCAAAACAAATTCTCAAAGAATCCACTGAACCCTCAACAAGTGGGCTAACAAACTACAAAGAGACTTCTCTGAAGAGGAAATGAGAATGTTCAAGAGACACATGAAGAAATGCCCTACATCACTGGCCATAAAAGAATTGCAAATCAAAACAACACTGAGATTCCACCTCACCCCAATAAGAATTCCAATTAACAGGAAAACTAATAATAACAAATACTGGAGGGAAAACTAATAATAACAAATACTGGAGGGGATCTGGCCAAAAGGGAGCCCTACTACATTGTTGGAGGGAATGCAAACTTGTTCAGCCACTCTGGAAAGCCTTACGGAGGTTCCTCAGAAGGCTCAACATAGAGCTCCCCTACAACCCAGCAGCCCCACTTTTGGCCATCTACCAAAAAGATTACAAGCCACCAGCACAACTATGTTCATCACGGCACAATTTGTCATTGCTAAAACATTGACTACTTTTTAATAAAAATAATGCAATTTCATACACGTGGTGAATCATAACAAAATAGAAAATCATTTTCAGAATTCTAATAAAGGTCAAGCTTACTTTAAACTGGTGAATGAAAATTTAGCCCTTTTTTCTTACTATTTAAAACTACCCCATATATTAGAGTGGTGATTGCTAATTGATTAAATGGAAATTAACTGGTAATTTCTGCACTATGAAGTATATCAGTAAATAATTACTCAATATTCCTGGAAATGTTCTGTATTCATTAGCAACATAAGCCTGAAGGATGTTATTGTAGTCAGTTAGCATAATTCATGCATTGCTCATCCTCATAATTTATGGGATCCGAATTCTCAATCTTTGCTTCTCACGAAATATTTATCACACCCACTAAAGCTCAAATGTATTGCAGGACTCATTTTGCTTCTTTTGAATGAATCTTGGTAATGAGAGTTAGCATTGACAAGTGTAAATTGGTTGTATAAAAAAATCCAATCATGAATTTATTCAATCTTTGCAGGTATAATTTTGGTGCCCTTACCAAATTCACTAAGGAAAAATATGCCTCAGACATATTCCTCTGGAAACAAGTGTCTCTCTTCATATTTTCCTATCTTCTCTCAGTTCACTGGCTTGTCTAATATCTAAAAATTGTTAACTTATATTTTAAAATTGAATAAGACAGAAGGATAAATGTGCTTCTAATTATACTCTCGTTTCCAGATATGGAAGCCAATTTTGCTTATTTATTAGATTTTTTTTTTAATCTCAAGGCACAGGGTCACATTCTGCTGACCAAACCCAGGGAATTGTGCATAATTGAAAAGTGTTCTACACTGAACTGTATCCTGAGTCCTAATTTTCAGATTTCAATAAAATATTACACTTCATTGGTCTCTATGTGTACTGGAAATTTGAGTCTTATTTGTTGGAGAATCTAATCTACCTCCAGCTTTTAGAATTTTAGATTCATTCTGTGTTGCTGCTGATATTAAAACTAAAACAATGTGGCATTACGCAAACAGTCTGGAAAAAATATGAAGCAAAATAAATTAGAGGTGGTCTCTATTGGTTGCTACATTATATTTGTTCTTTGTTGTAATTCCATCTGCTTCCTGAGCGTATAGCTCTAGAGCAAGTGTTTGAAAAATGCAGTGTTAGTCAGTGTTAATTGTTCTTCACTGAGTTTGACAATTATTACAACAAAAGAGAAGATCCCTAGAAAAATAAATGTCAAGGTTATAAGTAGAAATGAAAAAATGCATATAATAAACAATTAAAAAGTAAACACTAATTTGACTGCTTTTAGTTCCCAAATGGATAGAAATAATACTGAAAATATATCAGTGCAACCAACACCAATTAACCCTACTGAATTAAGCCAAGCCATCTGACATAGAGACAAATATAAAAATATTAATGTGACATTCTTGTCAAATTTACTGCTTCAGATTGTGGAAGGAGAAGCAAGTTTTGAATGAATAAAATGATTGTGAATTAACAAAAAGGAAGTTAATTATTAGAAAATATAAACTGGAACTTATTTCATTAACGCAGAAAACTTGATACGCTCCAAAAATCATTCTCATGAGAAAGGTGTAAATTAAGTTAGGTAAGAAAAAAAATGAAAAAAAATACTTGTGGTTTGGAATTGTCTATGACATTTGTAGGTAAAAGCTGAAGAGTTTCAATAATTTATCTAGTTAAATATAAATATTAGCTCACCTAGCTTGAATTATCTTAGAACGCAAAATTCTCCATATTAATTATGCAAACCAAGTTAAAGAAATGATTGATAAAGCAAAGTAGTTAAAAATTATGAATGTAGTTATCCTCCTGTTATCAATGGAATTTATATAATTGTAATACAGCTACATGTTTGAACCTGAACTCATGTTAAGAGTGTCATTTAGCTTTGGCTATATAATGCATTGAAAAATTTACTGAAATTTCTTCATAGCATGTTTTTGGAAGTTGAGAATTTAGATATCCATCAGCATGAATCCACATTAAATTATACAAAAAACTATGGGAATATATTTGACTTTTAGTAAATATGTGGCTTAGTAAAAAAGCAGAAAAAAACTGACGTACTTGATGTACAAATCTTAATTTTCAAACTCATGTGTGGTTATAGCATGAGTTATGGCGAGAATTACCTCATTTATTTTAAGCTAAAATGCATTGTTGATTTAGTAATCAAAGATTTTTAAATGCTAATTTATTCAAAGAGAAATTAATCTATTTTAGAATAATTTTAAGGACTTTTATTTGAATGGATCATTTTGTAATTTATTTAATTGCCCATGGGTTGTCTATATCAGAGATTTCCCCAGGTAAATTCCTTATCAGGAGGTATAGACTGGGCTACAACTATATTATACATATTAAATTAAGAAATCCCTATCATTTTGGTTTGGCCTATGAATTATAAATAAAAGTGATAATGATGGTGCTGTGTATGTTTAGAACATGTTAGAACTATGGGGTTCTTCATGACTGTGCATATGCTCAATTTTCATGAACTCCTAGAGCCAGACACATGAAATGTGGACCACATGTTAATGCTGGAGATAAAACTGTGATAACCCTCTCTATTATACACACACATACACACACACACACACACATACACACACACATTCAGTAGGCAGACATTCCATATTTAAATTTCTTCATTCAGATTGTCAAATTTTACTAGTGCAATCAGTGTTAGCTATTGATGATAATTTTATTACTGTTAAATTCACTTAATTCGTAACTTTAATTATTACAAAAACTATAGTTGATCTATGTTTTGCAGGTCTTGTAAGCATAACTATAAGTTTCAAACTTCTTTATGGAAAACTTGTTTTTATTTTACCACTTGGAACCTTGGCACTGAGATTTCTGCAGCAACATAGCCAAACACAGTGTAATGGTAAGAATGATGATTCTGATTATGACTAGTGCACTACATTGAATTGCGAGCATACTGAACCTTTGATTCTATATTAAAAGAAATTTAAGCTTATAAAAATTGAAAATTTAAAAGAATTATGCAACTCCAAGAATATGATATGCAATAATTTCATCTTTGATAAAACTTCACACATTTTAAAACAAGGATAAGTAGAGTAGAAAGGGTTCAATACCTAATGGAAAACTAGATAGTTCTATTTTTATCAACCTAGAACATGAATCATCTGAAGATTTTTTTTTTCTATAGAGAAGGACCAACAAAAAGTTAACCATACAGAGGACAAAAGCAATCACTTAAAGTTTAGTCACAAAACTTGCCCAAAGTACTGAATCTTGATTGCATACATTCATGGATGCAAAGATAAATTTGAAGATATATGAAGAAAAGGTGTATGAAGAATTTTGTACTCTCTAAGGATTGATTTAATATTTTAATGCACACAACAAGTCCTGTTTCTATATATTATGAATACTAAGGTAGACATAATACTTTTTTGAAAAAATATATATGGTTTTATACTACCAACATGTATTATATATGTACATAAATATCATCACTGGAAAGAACATCAGAAGTTTTAGAACCTTGACTGTACTTATGATTTTAGAAGCTATAGTGCAGTTTTGCAAATGATTTGATGAACAGAATGAAAGATCTGAACTAGATATGCAGCACAGCACTGGTTTTGTTGATCTGATGACAAGCACTTTCTAGCCCACGAGGTTCCATTTCCAGATATGGTTACACCTGCATGATCTGGCCACTCAGTTCCTACCAAATGGAGTATGTGACAAAGGCCATGTTCAAAAAGTGCCAATTACCAAATACAGTTTATTCTCCCAACTTGCTTCCTTAGACAATTGTGTGAAGCAAAGTATAATTATGGTCAGTCATTTCAGAGATAAATTATGATGGGCCACTTTTGGCCTATGCAATAAATTGCATATTACAGACTCTCCGGAGCCATTTTTCTTTCTTTGTAGCACAGTGAACAACAACATATGGCTTCCTGTTTTCTCAATCTGTCTGGGCATATAAAAGAGTGGTGTAAGCCCTCATGTAGTGCTATGTTAGACATGAAAATTAACAAGTATAACATTCATATTAAGGATGTATTTGTTAGCATGATGCAATTTAGTCTGCCTTGACAGAGAGAATTCTTTTATTTGGTGTGAATATTCTTTTACTTTTTCCCCTAAATCCCATGCCCAGATACAATATTGTGACCTTGTAGTCTACACATTTCTTGTACACAATATAAGAAAGTCATAAGAAAACCTCATGTTATCTGCATTTAGCTAATTTATGTGGTAACAATGCAATTCTGCATATGTAAGACAATGTACACAATTCAAGTCATTTGATGATTAAGTTCATGTCAGAAGGATCTTAAGAGGGAAAGGAGTGAACACTGACAGAGCTTATATAAAATAATATTGATTACATTGTAGAACACATATAAAAATAGAATACCAAAACATCCCATAAACTTTCTTCTGGAGGCACGGGCAATAATTTAAATAGAGAAGACTACAGTTAATGGCTATTTGAGAAATTAGCCTGATGAATTACAAATCCATGAAGTCTGTCATTGCAATTCTACTGGCTGGTCTGAAGATCAAAATAGACACTTTTGTAAACTACCCCCATTTGAAATCCTACTCTTTATACCACCATTGTCACTCATTTGTCACAAAATAGTATTCTCTTTTGTAAGCTTTTATATAGTCCACAGATTCTATGTATAACACAATTGGACATTTATTTTCCTTATCTATTTTCTTTTTTTTTTTTTTTGGCCAGTCCTGGGCCTTGGACTCAGGGCCTGAGCACTGTCCCTGGCTTCTTCCCGCTCAAGGCTAGCACTCTGCCACTTGAGCCACAGCGCCGCTTCTGGCCGTTTTCTGTATATGTGGTGCTGGGGAATCGAACCTAGGGCCTCGTGTATCCGAGGCAGGCACTCTTGCCACTAGGCTATATCCCCAGCCCGTTATCTATTTTCTTAAATAGATTTTTTATAAGTAGATCTTCTATCAGTTATATTACCAAATAGTGCTTCCTTGTGTAATATAGACTGAAGAAATATAGTAGAAGCAATTCAGATTAGAGAATCTGTATTTTTCAACATTTAAATGCTAGCTCCACTATTTGTTTCTCATAACATGCAGTTCTAAAGTCATGCTAACAGTTGTCATAAAAACGTATCCAAGAAGGAACAGTGTTAAATTGAAATTGTGTATTTTATCTTAATTATTTGTTGATATTTTGCATTATCATTAGTTATTATAACCACATGACAATTATGATTTGTTTCTGCATTGACTCAGATATACTTGGGAAAGTCACCTAAGTTTGGAAATGAATATTTTAAGGATATACCATATCATATGCATATGTTCCTCGGAATGAAGAGATAAATATTATTTCTTTATTGTCAAAATAAAGGACAAAATCAATAAATGAAGAATATTATATTTGGCTATAAATTATTAACTCTACCTAGATAATTGACCTTGAATAATGAACCTAAGAAAACAAATTAAACACACTTAATAAGTCCACAGAACTTATAAAAATTGTACTTTTGGTACTAGATAAAACAAGCCTCAAATTATTTAAAAATATGAATAAATTCAAAATTGTGACTATAAACAACCAAACTGAAATAAAAGATTCTTATCCACACTATTGAAACTGCTTCCTGAAATTAATAAGCAAAATTGTCCAAAAATATAAATACATATACACATAGAAAATGGGTAAGATACTTGGCCACACTTGATAAAAGAAGAATGTTCTATGCATTGATAATCAGAACATTTCAATATCACTGTATATCATCAAAACTTAAGAAGTAAAAAAAGACAGAACAATGTGTTAACTGCCAAAAGCAACAACAGGAGCTGAGTTATAAAAGGGTAATCATGTAGATAGTTTGATCATTTTGTGAAAAGTTGTGACATTTGTTTAACTTAACATTGTTTACTTGAAACATGTATAATTGTCACATGAGTAAAATACTGTTTTACCTAGTATCCCCAAATGTGAGCTAGTTTGATAATACTTTCACTTTACTTTTCAAAAATAAAAAAGTGTTGTTGATAAGAAATGTGACAATCTGTTTATTTAAAACTTGTTCTTGATTATGTTGTTCTTGAGAAAATTTTAAAGTGGGAAACATGTTTTTACCTGGTAAATGTGTGAGGTAAACAAAATGTTGCTTTCGGCTTGGAAAGGCAGTATTAAGGACCTAGATTTATCTCCATCAACCCTGTAGCCATTAGTATATATTCTACGATGAGAGCCTGCCCACAGTGCCATGAACTTTGAGTACCAATTCTCAATATACTTTTTATGGATAATCAGATATTCTAGTGACAGTACATGCAAAGTATGAAGCTAAGACACTAAAAAGTGGCGTAATTCCGACATTCTTTTCAAACCAGAAAAAGAATATCATTCTAGAAGGACACACACCTACTGGAATTGAAAGATGGCTGCGTCACACAGAAGCTAACTTTGTCTAACTAGTAGGTCCCTAATTTTCATCACACTTCTTATTTTACTTACTGAGATTTTTGAATGAAAATAAATATGAATGCCACTCTGAAAAAAATGTGCTTGTCATCTGTAACTTCTCCTTATACTACAGTTCTTTTGATGTCTTTAAATTTAGAAACCCACTCATTAAAATGTATTCATAATATCAAATCTGTCTTCCTAATATTGATGCATCTTTTTCACTTGGGATAAAGTATAATGATGATTTGAATTCCCTAACTGAAAGTATTTATGCCAATGATCCCTAAACTAGTAAAATCCAAATAATCAAACATAATTGTGAAAGTCCTGATACAAAAACAAAAGATAGTGAGTTGGAACCAAGACCCAGATTATAACAACAAAAAATACAATTTGAAATATCAGTAAAATATCAGTGTTTTCTAGCATTTACAGATGAAATCCATCTACTCCTCAAATTAGGAAGCATATAACCAGTAGTTGCTAGCGTCTCAGATGTGTCATTATCTGACAACAATTGCCTCAAAATGCAATCACAATTGTACTACTCTTTGGAAGAGTAACAACCAGGAAATGGAATACTGGAGAACATTTTTGAGACAATCATAAAGGATATATAAAGCATCTATTTATGAGTGTGTAATAGAAATGGAAGTAGTCAGATAAAAAGGAAATAAATTCTACCTCACTCCAGTAAGAATAGCCATTATCAAGAAAACTAATAACAACAGATGCTGCCAGGGATGTGGCCAAAAGAGAACACTTCTACACTGTTGGTGGGAGTGTAAACTTGTTCTACCACTCTGGAAAGCAGTGTGGAGATTCCTCAAAAGGCTAAAAATAAAGCTTTAGTCATACTAAGTGAAGTGAGCCAGAACCAAAGAAACATAGGCTCTATGGTTTCCCTCATTGGTAATAATTAATATATGTCTGGGATAGTCCTGGAAGGTGATCAAAGAAGCTCATTAGCTATGTACATATGATTACACAAGATGATGCTAAGTAAAATGAACTCCAAGTTATGGAAACAAGTGGTTTAATCATTGTTGTTGTTATTTTCAACATACTATATTTTTCTTTTGTTTACCTTGCCTATGGTTTTTCCCTGATGCCACTGTATTTGATTTTGGTACCCTGAGTATTGTATATATATATATATTTACTTGATCTAGAGAAGAGATAGTGAACATCAAAATGATGAGACAAAGGGTAAAAAGTGAACCAATGCAACAGCAATACTTACAAGACAGCATGCTGTAAACAAACTGTACAGCTTGGGGTAGAGGAGGGAAATGGGGAGGAGGGAAGGTGAGAAAAAAATGAGGTAGGAGGTAACAACTTTGACAAGCAATGGACTCACTGCCTTACATATGTAACTGTAACTCCTCTGTACTTCACCTTGACAATAAAAATAAAAATGAAATAAATAAAATTTAGCAGAACCCACTAAGTAGATAAAACTACTGTAAATTTGAGATATCTAACATCAGAAAAAGTGTAAATACTCATCAAGTTCATATCTGTAGAGCTTAGCAGCTATGCATGCTAAAAATCAACAAGCTGGAGAAGATGAAGGATTGAAAAATCTAGGTCATTGTGGGCTGTAATTCTAATATCAGAGGAAGATATAAGAAATAAAAATATAATGCTATATTTTATATTTGCCCATAAATGAGAATCATGTTCACTTTGCTTTTATACACTAGATTAACCTAAGAGTATGTAAGTATCCTAGTAGTAGCTAATAATCTATGTTGACAGATATTAGAATATTTAAGGACTACCATAGAGTATTTTATTGATATTATCATGATAAAGAAGGAAATAAAGTAGAAAACTAGAAAAAAAAGAAACAATTGCCAGCCTACAAAGTAGAGGGCAAACTATAATATATGTAGGTAAAATTGGTCCACAACATAATTATATCCTTAAATACTGAGCCCTGGGAGATTGATTTAAGATTAAAAACAGCAGAGAGTGAGGCAACTCGGGGGACTTACTTAACTAAAAGGTACCTGTCTGTATTTTCAAGGAAATTGAGGGCAGGGGCTAGAAGACATGACAGGGGTCTTAGAAATTTGATGTGCTAGGGTTTAACTTGCCCTTGAAAGATACATTTAGTTAACTGGATTAGTATGAGAAGATAAGCTTTTCTAAAAAATAAGTTTTTGTCAGGGAGTGAATGTATTTTCTTACTCCTTTTGGTTTGGGATGAAAATCTCCTTCTCTTGTATCTAAAGGGAGACAACTTATTTACCTGTGGTTAGTGACTAGGATATAAAATTAATATGTGTTATGTTTATCGCAGCACAATTTGTCATAGCTAAAATATGGAACCTCCCAGATGCTCCTCAGTAGACTAATGGATCTGGAAAATGTGGTACATATAAACAATGGAATTTTATGCCTCTATCAGAAAGAATGACATTGCACCATTCATAAGGAAATGGAAGGACTTGGAAAAAATTATACTAAGTGAAGTGAGCCAGACCCAAAGAAACATGGACTCTATGGTCTCCCTCATAGGGAATAATTCGCACAGGTTTAGGCTAGTCACAGCAGAGGATCACAAGAGCCTAATAACTATGCCCTTATGAATGCATAAGATAATGCTAAGTGAAATGATCTCCATGTTATGGAAACAACTGTTATATCACTGTTGTAATTACTTTCAACATGCCATGTGAAACCATAGCTTCTGTTGTTGATGATCCTCTTGTATCCGCTTCCTGTGGTTGTACCCGCACTATCACTCTATCTTATCTGAGTACATTGGAAACTGTATATACTGGTATTCGAACTAGGAAAGTGAAAGGGAATACCAAAATCGAGAGACACAACTGTAATCTCTCTGTAATTCAGTTTGATAATTAAAAAAAATTAAAAAAGTAAAACAATAAAAAAAGACAAACGATTCCAAAAACAATACTTGCAAAACTGTTTGGTATAAACCAACTGAACAACTCATGGGGAGCGATGGAAAGGGGGAGAGGGGAGGGAAGAATGAGGGAGGAGGTAACAAACAGTACAAGAAATGTATCCAATGCCTAACATATGAAACCATAACCTCTCTGTACATCACTTTGACAATAAATAAGAAAAAAATATGTGTTAATAAATTGAGGTTGATTGTGTAAGCTTCAGGAATAAATTACATAGTAATTATTTGCTCTTCAGTTGAATAAATATAGTGTGCATTATTTATATATGTACATTTAGAGTGAAAATAATAAAGATTCATGTTAAAAATAATCAGAGATATGTACCAAATTTAGATGAGGAAATCGCTAAACATAATTCACATATCTTGAGGGTTAAGGATATAGTGCCTAAAATATAATAATCATTCAGATAATATCAGAAAATTTATAATTTGAAGATCAATGTTTAATGAAACTGATGTCTGTGATCACTGAAATGCATTCAGGTATGTATTTCAAAAATAAAGCGATTCAGAATCGGACGAGCAGAAACAATGTGTGGAATACATACCTCCGTGCCATCCCCAAGCAAAGAATGGAGAAGTGGATTAGGTTGCTAAAATGTCACCATTACCATAAAATTCACTTTCTCTTCTATTTATCTTAAGACCATAATTTGTTTTTTAAATACTACAGTTATTGAAATAGTGACTATTATTAGGCAGAGCACTTCAACAGAAATAGGTAAGGTATGGAGGAATTTGTGGGATGATCAACGTGTTGTTCTATGGAAATCTGAGAATTGTATGGTACCTGAGGATGTATATTTGTAATTGGGTGTTGTCTGGATGTACAAGTTGGAAAGTTGACTGCCCTTGACATCAACAGTGTAAAAGTTATTTAAATGATTTGATAAATAATTATAAAACCTATGTTTGGTGGTGAGATTGAGCATCAAGAAGTGGAAGAGTACCCACTTCAGGGATAGGGAGGTTAAGAAAGGGCAATACTTATTGTTTTGTACCAGTAAATTAATTATCTTTTTGCTATTTCCATTGACAATTACTGAATATAGTGATGTTTTCTCTTAATGATACACATTACTTCCTACTTTTAAAATTAATTAAATTTATCAAAATAAGCAAGTCAAGGAAACTTTGAGTAACTATTACAGAGAAAATTTGAACCAATTATAAAACCTGTTTTAATGTCTAGTTATTATTCGATTAACTATTTTTTTTTGCCCTACAATTTCCACTAAGGAAATTGCTAAATAATTGTAAGATTAAAATGTTTATTAAAATCCTTGGCACAGAGTAAACATCCAAGAATACTTGTTACTATATTTGTAGCTAAATATGGTGATTATTATATGTAGTGAAAATATTAATAGAGATAATCTCTAACAAATCTAATATGAAAAGAAACACAAAAGAGATAGGAAAAATCTATTTTGGAAAATAAGGACATTTGGCTTCATACAGGAATTAATACAATTTATATTTTGAGGGATATGCATTTGAATTTCTTTTTCAATAATATGAGTATTAATTGATAACCTCTCATCACTTTTAATTCCATAGCAAGGACATTTGCATATGGTTTCCTTTATAGTCAATGAAGTTACTTTTATTCTTTAAGACAAAGCAGACAAGAAATCAGGCACTCAAAAGTGACTATTTTCTAAGTTATTCATGGTTAAAATATCGTTTATTTTCCCAGTGAAAAGTATAACATTGTCATCACTAATTGCTGAGTTTGAATTGACCTTAGAGCTTAGGATGTAGCTTGTGGAAATTCTTTCTACTCTCTGTCCCTGACCAGAGTATTCTTATAGGACCTTTTCTTCTCATAGACTACTGTACACTCCACTAGGAATTCAAAAATAGGACTATAATATAAGTAATTTCTATCACTCTCTCTTTTTAAGCACAAATAAAAAGATTAAACAATATATCACAATATACCACTTACTTTGATCATGTTATTTTTATGAAATCATGTTCAAAATAGGTTACTTAGTAATACCTTTTAAATTTTCCTCAATTTTCAATAATATTTGATTTTTCTATATACAACTCTCCCCCTACCAGATCATTTGGATGAAGAAAAACATAAAATAATTCTAAGAATCTAACTTCATTTTCTAATCAAAACTCACTTTTTCATTACCTTCTGAATTTCAGAGTGTATTCAGTGGGAAGCTTATATTTAGTGTTGCCTTCAGCTTTGATGGACTTGCTCGGTGCTGTATAAAGGGAATGAACACCAATTATTTACTACTGGTCACTGCTTAGATTTGAGCTCTTTCAAGTTTTATAACAAATAACAGCCTTTTGTGAATTATTTTTTGTACAATCAACTTTCCACTGCAAGGATACCTATCTTGGGCTGATGAAAATAACTACTGAAAGGAAGGAGAAAATAAAAACCAAACCACCTAGCAAACAAACATCTAAAATAATAAACGTTAATAACTGTTAATACATGTATCAATGTACTTTATAACAGTAGATGGCAACAATCTGCTGGGAATTATTTCCATATATAGAAAATTTATATTATGCATGTATATTTATATATACAGAATTTGCATATATACATTTATCTATCTATCTGTCTGTCTGTCTGTCTATCCATCCATCTATTCAGAAATGGTGGTTCCAGGAACTGACATCCCATGTGTGTGATCAAACAGGGAAAATGTTTGATAAAGCACATAAGTCACTTTTTGTTGTGTTTTTACTCCATTTCTTCCTTCATTTTCTCTTTATTTTACAAAAGTTTTTCTGCAGTTGAAACTCATGAGCTAATAGTATGTTCATATCAGCTTCATGTTCTGATTCCATCCCTAGAATTTTCGGAAGGACGGAAAATAAATCAAGTAATAGAAAAATGAACAATAATAATGTATTAGTTTCCAAGACTATCAAAATGGTTTAGACAACTGCCCCACAAAATATGATATTAACAGAATACATATGAAGATGTATGCACTAATTTAGCAGATGAGGCAAAATCATTTGACAAATCTCAAATCAGTTTATTAAATTTTCAGAAAGCTAAGTACAGAAGAAAATGTACACAAAACAACTAAGAACCCTCTGTCTTTTACATAATTTTATTTTTTTAATTAAAAAATTCTTCTGTTTAAAATTACAAAATCTTTCAAGCAGCTCTGCAGTTTTTATAATAGATAGAATTGACTAGTGTTCTGATCTTGAAATCCCAACCAACTGATGCTTAAAAGCATGTGATATATTTAACTTGTGTGACTGCTAATTTCTATTTCCTTTCCTAAAGTAACTATTAAGGAATTTTGCCGGACTAAAATATAACTGATTTCTTTTAGAATGAGTTAATTTTTCAAACAGTTAAAAAATATGACTACAGTTATATACCAACATGTAAGCAATTAGGAGATTTATGAATCTACTGACAATTCCTGAGAATCAACTCATTTATATGTTGATGAAGCTTGCTAATGTTTTGGAGCTATCAAAGTGACAGTTCTATTACTTAAAGGAAACTACATGCTTATTACTATACAGGCAGTCTAGTATCATTAATTCTTAATCTCAAGGAGTGAGGAATAAATATTTTTAGTCACTGAAATATTCCATTATTTTAGGTAGAACATAGAACTATCTCACTCTGGATTACTTTCTGAAACACTGCCATCTTGTGGTGTTCTTTACAGTAAAATCACTCAGGGACGTGGAGTACAAACAAAACCTATCTTCTAAGGAGATAAACACGTAGACCAAAATGAATACCATGGAAACCTATAGACTGAGAACGATACTGAGGTTAACGATTAGGCAAAATGTTGACACCTAAAAGAAGAGATCTAATGACACATTAGAAGCAGAAGAAATAAACTATCTTATTTGCCTTCATATATCTTAATGTAAGTCAGGGAGAAATTCAATCAAAATTAGCTAATATTCTCTCAGGAAGAAAAATTCCTCTAATTCATTTACATCCAGTAACTTTTTACTGAATATTTTAATGTGATAGTAATAATTTCTATGAGAACTAAATCATTCAACATATGGCTTAACAAATTTCTGTCAAAACAAAAACAAAGGGCAGTGGCTAGTCTTTGATTTTCTTTGGTGCTTGATTTAGCCAGATCTTATTTACATCCAGATTTGAACTATTGATTTCAGGGATAGGCTCTTAGTTTGACATAGTTGAGTTCTTTCACAACCAAAGATCATCAAAATTATGCTCTCCATCCAAGGATACAGGTGAACAAATGATAAACATATTTTCGCTTAACATCTGCACTATCATTGATACGATTATTGCTTACTAATTCATCATTTTGCAACTAGAGAAAAATTCTGTAATCACCAAATAGAGATAGTAAAGTATATTTGATATGAATCAAAGACTATATCAAGGGTTTTACAGAAACTACTGGCCAAAACCACAGTCTGTAATTAGATCTATAAGTTTTGGCATATTAGTTGAGATGATGAATTATGTAACTTCATGGCTTATGGTGTAAGAGTCCATTTATTACTCAAACATTATATAAAAATAATGAAAATATTATGAAAGTTTAGCCTGGTGAAAGAATAATTTCATTGTCTTTTGCCCTAAGAGGTTGCCTGGATCTATAATGAGGCATCAAGAGCCCTTGATAGATTGTGAACATCAGAAGAATGTCTGTAAATACTTTTAAGGTCTGTTTAGGCCTCCTCTGGTAACTGAAGCAGAAGGGAGCATTTCAAAGCAATGCGGGAGTAAAATGCCCTTAAGCTTTGAGTATTGAAGCAGTTTTCACAAAATAAAAGAAAATCTCCTTATGAGGCAACTTTTCCCTTGCTCTCAAGACACTCCTTTATTTTCTGCAGTGGAAATTAATGTGAGCTCTACCAGTGAACTCAACCTTGTAATAATCGCTGCTTATATCTTTGCAGAATGTTCTGTATTTCTGTGTCCCAGGCCAAAAAAGCAAGTGTTTTAATTTTTCCTCAGCTAGAGAGGAAAACTTATTGTGCTTCCAGCTTGAGTTTCTTCACCCTAGAACATCATGGACAACATTATTGCCCTTCATGGCTTCAAATGTTTAATGTCTAGGTAGGTGATCAATTTTAATAGGAGGAAACGTAATAGTGTTTAATAACAAATAGTGTGGTGGCAAGACAGACTATTTTCATAAGAATGATATAGCCCCCATAAATGTTTACTGTTTTCTTACTTTAATCAGAATATCATTGGAATATTATCTATCATGTAAAAACCAGTGTTTATAGAAAATTCAAGCATGGGTGTTAATTAAAGACTATTGGTGGGTATGCTACATGTACTCATGTAATTATTTTTAAGTAGATATTAAAACCTGTACACACTATTAAAACATAATTTTAAACATGACATTAAATATGTATACAATAAGGTGCTTGCATTTTATCAACATGTAATAGAAAGACACATATACCTGAAAAAGTGAAGCTGTCTATATTGATTACATTGATATGATACCGTTGCATATTGAATAAAGAAAAACACATTCCCATAATTCATCCCAACTTAAAAATTTTGTATTTCTTCACTGTAAATCTTTAAAAAATATATGTCTATATTGTAGGATGGAGGTCAGATCTGGCCAAAGCCATCATTGGCCACACAGTGAGTTGTACTATCTGGCATCTTCTTGATGGGCGTGCCTGAATTCCTAGAGGAAAGGAAGTTCCACTCCCAGCTTATGGGTGTTTCCAAATCCCTGGAGCCAGTGGTGGGCTCTTGGCCTATAGATTGAACCAAACAGTCAAGTGCCTGGGACTGGGAGCTCCCTGTGACCCTGCTGCACCTTGACCTGACCCTATTTAGGGTGCAGCCAGTGCAGGCACCATCACTCCATGCCATATGTCTCCCTATTCGTGTCCTGTGTCCTTTCTCCTGGCTCTTCTCCAGTCATCATGGCATCCCAAGTCATCTCTCCATTGGAGCTGAACTGGTTCATTGCTATTTTTTTTGTTCTGTATTTCCTCTCTACCCTGTTTCCAGAAGTGTTCGGGGTACTTGCAGGCTTCCAGTCTTTGTAATAACTGGCTGCCTGCAGAATGCTAATGCTGTAATAAAGAGTCCAAGAATAGCTCCTTCAAAATGTGGCTTCTCAGGTAATTTACCATATAACAATATTCACTTATGCATGTGTGTAGGAATTTAAAGACATGTTGCCTTAATGCCTTAAAAAATACTTATATACAAACACTTTATAGAAGTGGTTGTGATAGGAATACAGCTTACAAATATACGCATTTGCTGAGTACTGATGGCTTATGGTTGTAATACTACCTACTGAGAATGCTGAGATAGGAGAACGTTGGTTGAAGAAAACCTAGGCAGACAAATCCTAGAGACTCAATTGTAGTTAATCAGACAGATGACAGATGTGGAATGTGGCTCAAGCTGAAGAGTGCTACTATCTTTGAGTGCAACGGCTAAATAAGGGTACAAGGCCCTGAGTTCAAGCCCTGGTACTATCAAGCAAACACACACACACACATATATATATATATATATATATATGTATATATATATATATATATATACACACACAAATAACTAACTTTATAGTTAGTTAGCTCAATGTAAACATATATGTGCTGTCTGTCGATATAAATTACTCATTCTCAAGCAATGTTGATTTCTACTAATTTAGAAATTAATAATTAACAATATGTGGAATAGTAACAATATCAAGAACATATACCCTTCCTTTAATGTTTACTTCTCTTAAAGGTGTTGTGGCATTATGGAAGAAGGGAGCGTTCAGAAAATAGTAAAGGCCACTTATAAAAATGTATCTTTTGGGATGTTTCCAATACTGAGTGAGTCATTCTCTTTAGACTGATTTATAAACACTAATGCTTAGAAATTTAGATTCTACAATTTTATTTTATTGTTTTTATTTTTACTTCTCCAAGACAACATTTTTCCCCCATCTGATTGGTTGATTGATAGATTATTCATTGATTGATTGTGCCAGTAGTGGAGCTTGAACTCAGTTCCTCATGCTCTTTCTTGGCTTTCTTATTTATACTAGCATTTTATAACTGGAGCCATGTCTCCACATCCCTGGAATTTTCTGATTAATTGGAGGTAGACTCTGACAGACTTTCCTGGTTGGAGTGTCTTTGAACAATAGTCCTCCAGGTTTGAACATCTAAGTAACTAGGAAGATGACATGGGCCATTGGAACCTGTCAGCATATATTCAAGTATTTCATTTACTGCCAATTTATGTTTTCACTTTTGTCTTTTGCATATGAAAAATGTTTTTTTTCAATTCATCAAGTATATTATTTGACATGCACAATTAATATAGAATTTATTTAACATCATTAAAGACTACTTCCAATTTTTAATGGTTTTATATAAAAGTAAAGAAAAAGAGGTTTCATAAGTTCTGAAAATTACATAATTAAAATTGCTGAGGGGCATGAGACTGGCTCCATCTCAGATTAGTAAGAGAGAGCAAAAGCTGACCCCATCTTCAGTAAGATCTCTCCTGCCCCTGACCTTCAGAGTTGAGGGCCATGCCCTGACTGTGATAAGATTGTGTAAACTGCTTGACCAGCTGAGTTGTGGAACAGTTCAAGGTTAAACCTTTGCCCTTCCATCAAGGAGCAGCCTTACCCCTGCCGCCAAGAGTAAGCATATCCACCTGCATTGTGGGCCTGACAAATCTGTACGCCAATTCTAACTAAAATGATAGGTTGGTTCAAACAGATACTATGTGGCAGACTGTAATTTCATTGCCCACCTGCGTGTGACCTGACATGCTCTGTAAGTGTTGTAACCTCACTGGCCAACTGAGTGTGGCAGGCTTGACAATGTGGTATTTGCCTTTATAACCTGACCCTGAGCTCCGCCCAGTGCTCTCGGTCCCAGCACCGGAGTCTGGGCTTCGCCCTGGATGGCCAGTCTGATTTTTACCATCAAGGTTTCAGCTCCTGAGTCTGGGCCCTGTCGTGTCCCTGGCCAGTCAGTTCGCTTTTTGCTTCCCCCCAAAATCCATCTTTTTTCATCGTTTTGTTTGAGACTGTCTTTGAGTGGTGGATTCTTGGATGGATGGGGAACCCCATAACAAAAATAACTATGGATTTCAATATTAATATGATGCAAAATTTTAATAAAATTTAATACCATTCAATAAAACCCCATCCTTCTTTTAGATAATGAAAACCTTAAAAGTCAATATCATTAAGAACTATACCCTAGTTCATGTGGCTATATAAATCTTTTTTCATTTAATTACACTTAAGAGAATTGCAGATAATCCTGTTTTGAACAAAGCACTAGTTCAGTTGTTTTATACCATTTCTAATCATATCACTTACAATGTTACTCTGCCATGTGTTTGTAAATCAATTTATATTTAACTGTTTCTATGCATAGTTAATTTTGAATCCATAAATATTGGATAAAGTTAACTTTGGTATTAGTTATAGATTTATAAACATTTATAAGTAAATTCTTTGGAGAAGTAGTTACTTTGCAATTGAAAATAAAATCAAATGTAGTAAAATAAAATATTCTCTTTGTGCTAAAACCATTCATGCCCTTTCTGTCCTAATGTTAAGGAAGAGTTATGTCTTAAGAATTCTTGCCTTCATTGGATAAGTCTGAGCTTGTTTTCTATGTTCTATCTCAAATGTCCTCAAATAGTAGATGATAATCTATAAATCTTGACCTCCTCCTTAGGATGTTTTTGAATCAGTTTGCAAGATAGACTTCTTTCATCCCAGGTGTACATTAACAGATTTCCCAGTTGACAACAGTAATCTGGACTTTCCTTCTTAAACAACATGATATCCAAAACAATCAAATAAAATAAGATCTTCAGAGTGCATGATATGCAAAGACTTTTGTTGAGGTTGTTAGCCATTTTATTGAAACTATTAACCACTATTGTACATTAAATATGTACACAATAATCTCTATGTGTATGAATACCTGTATATATGTATGTAAGCACTCATAATGCAAAAACCAACTTTACATTCTTTATGTTTTTCCAGACAGGGAATCCAAAACAAGTTGTTTAAATTCTTTGCCATTCTCACCCTGGTATTTTAACCACTTCTTACTTAACCAAATTCCCAGGGGTTAGAAGGCTGCCAAAAGTACAGTATTTCTGGCTCATAGTCCAAGGACAATTCCCGAAACATAGAACGTATTGCAAGTAGTTTATTATGAACCTGAGGTACTGAAACTCTATTCACTGTAAAACAAATTGAAATCTAGTGTTTTTGAAGGTAAGCATTTCAGTTTCAGCTGGAGCAAAGAGAGAGTTGGATTGGGCACAGTTTTAATAATCAGATCACAAGAGCTGATTTTAGCTATTTTCTATTGTCAATAGCAGCAATTCAGCAGAGCTTTCAGTTTTAGAGGTTGTTATCATTTGAATGTGTTGGATTTTCAAATAGGCCCACCGTTGTCATAATTATCATATGAATACACTGCCCTCAGAGAGTTTAATCCATGTAATAGGAGATAAAAAGAAATCTTTGTGACTTTTGCAAGGAGATAATATGTATTGTAACTTACTATTGTATACTGTGCTTGTACACATATAAGCACGTCTATATTATATACAGTTGTTTATAGTTATTAAAGTGATGCATAAGAGCAGAGGTAACTGTATTTGAGGAAGATTATTGACATGTTCCTTAAAGGTCTCAGTGACTCAAAAGATTAATCATTATCAAAGCAAGTACATTTACATGCAAAAATTATTTTTCTATGGGTTTTTCTATGGGTTTAATTATTTGTTACATCTCCCGAGTTGCTAGAGGCAGAACATCCCATTCACACCAGCTAAATCAATCAAAATTCATTATCTTGCTTATGCAAGAATGCTAGAAATATTTGTATTTCAATCAAGGCAATACTGTGTTCCTACAAAACTGGGGCTCAGTTTTCTTGGTATACTGATATTTGTGTTCAATTGAATTTAATATCAGACTCTATACAGCCTCAAATTTTATATCCTTTAAGACAGTATGAAAGTGGAGGTGTAGCTTAAGTAGTAGAGCCCTAACTTTGAGCAGAAGAGGCCAAGAAAGACTGTGAGGTCCTGAGTTCACACACATACACCACCACCACCACCACCACCACCATCACCACCATCACTAACCACCAATACCACACCATACCAAACCATGCTAAAAATAAAGGCAGAGAAAAAAAGCAGAAATTTTATTTTCAGGAGCTTCTGACAAATAGCTTTAGATTTATTTTGATTGCAATATGTTATATCATATATCCTTGTGATGGTTCATTAAAAATCATCTTTCTAGCAACTTTCCTGAAAACCATATTGGCTGAAATTAGACAAAAATGAGATCTATATCATCAAATGAAAATTGCATACTTTCATCATAAGGCTGGGCTATGATTATTAACTTGAAGAAATACATGAAAAATTATACCAAGGAAAACCATTTCAACTTACAACCCTAACATATTTTACTTTTCACTACAATTTGAATTCTAGAAGCAAGTATAATTGGCTCATCTAGTCACAATAAATTATTCCAGATTGAAGGAGAGTTAGGTAAGATGTAAGGAATTTACATCTGACAATATATAGTTGAATCATATATTTATTAAGCAATAAAAGTCATACACAAGGATAAGAGGAAACATGATATTCAATTTAGGAGATGGGATGATAAACATCACATTATTGTTCTTAATTCATAGCATATGAATCCTATAATATAGAAACTATAGTAATCCCCTATGTTGGCAGAAACATCAAAGCTTATGTGGCAATTCAGTGCTAAGGATTTGGATAGTATTTGTTAGCCACCATTAGAAAACACAGCCTCTTTATACTCATGTCAAAAATATGTTTATATCTCATCAACAACTTTTGCTATTATTTAAATCTTGTTAGTATACAATTCATAGTTTCCTTTTGAATCAATAACTTCTTTTGAGCTTTTGTCGCTTGGGAAATTAAAAATGTGTGATAGAGTGTGAACAGACAAAGGCTACATCTTTCTTTTTTTTTTTTTTTACAGTTACCATGGGTACATTTCTTGTACTGTTTGTTACCTCCTCCCTCATTCCCACTCCCCTTTTCCCCCTCCCCCATGAGTTGTTCAGTTGGTTTACACCAAATGGTTTTGCAAGGATTGCTTTTGGAGTCATTTGTCTTTTTATCCTTTGTCTTTCAATTTTGATATTCCCTTTCACTCCCCTAGTTCTAATACCAGTATATACAGTATCCAGAAATACAGTATATACAGTATCCAGGGTACTCAGATGAGAGACAGTGATAGCACAGGATAATCACAAGAAGGGGATTCAAGAAGATCATCAAGAAAAGAAGCTAAGGTTTCACATGGCATTTTGAAAGTAATTACAACAGTGATATAACACTCATTTCCATAACATGGAGTTCATTTCACTTAGTGCATTTCACTTATGCATTCATAAGGATATAGCTATTAGGCTCTTGTGATCTTCTGCTGTGACTAGCTTAAACCTGTGCTAATTATTCTCTATGAGGGAAACCACAGAGTTCATGTTTCTTTGGGTGTGGCTCACTTCACTTAGTATAATATTTTCCAAGTTCTTCCATTTCTGTATGAATGGGGCAATGCCATTCTTTCTGATAGAGGCATAAAATTCCATTGTGTTTATCTACCACATTTTCCTGATCCATTTGTCTACTGAGGGGCATCTGGCTTGGTTCCATATTTTAGCTATGATAAATTGTGCTGCGATGAACATTGTTGTGCTGGTGGCTTTAGTGTGTTCTTGTTTGTGGTCTTTTGGGTAGGTGCCCAAAAGTGGGGCTGTGGAATATGGTCTAGTGGCAAGAGTGCTTGACTCATATACATCTTTCTTATGAAGTTAAGCAGAGAATTTGTGACAAGTGCCAAACTTAATGACCCTAGGTTAACCTAGCTTTTCATGTTAGAATGACTTTTAATGACATTTGTTTGATTCCCAAAATTGATCTTCAATGAAACATTTTGCATGTTAGTTGAATTAAAATAATTGTGGATTATATGATACAAGAAAAAAAGATCTATTCATATTTTCTTTCTACTTTTAGCAGGATTATTATCTGAGGTCTTAAACTGGATTAAATAAAACTTGAAGTAGGAATTAAACTGAGTTTGTTATACTATGAACACAAGTCTCACATTGCAAACAAACTAACAAAAACAAGCAACGTGAAGGAAGACACAGGGCTTTTCCATCACATCCTTCTGTGTACTAAATTCTATTTTTCATATGTTTGAGAAACAAAAATATTTCTAGGTTAATGTTGATGATGAAGATTTTTTTACATTATAATGTTTTCACATTTAATTTTTACCTTTTTGCTTAATTTTTACATGTACAGTTATTTTATTTAAATTACCATTGTTTCTAGTATATCATTCCTTAAGGCTGTATTCAACACACTGATTTATTATGATAGTTATATTTAGAAGTATAATTCACTTTCAGATGGGGAGGAAATGGATGTTAAATTATAAAACTAAGATGTGAAGTCTAGAGGATGGGTCAGAGTGGTCACTTGCTTCCTTCTTTTCTGTTATTTAGATGCTTCTCTTTTTTTCTTGTCTACTGACTTGCAATACTTCCTGTTTCTGATTCTCCTTCTTATTGTAGTGAGGGAACTTGCACAGACTTGTGGTTGTTTTCTCTCATATTTTCAAATTAAACAATTTATTTAAGACCACCATTATGTTTGGTAATGTTTACTGGCAATCTCCTGGTTTTTTTTAAATTTTTATTTTCTTTTTTTAGCAAGGCCTTCATTATTATCTTTCTATATTGTTTCAGATGGTTTCAAGCATTGAAATAATTTTTATTATATATGATGCTTTTTTGATCAGTGAAACAATGGATGGAGAGAAGCTGAAATTGTTAAGACTTATGTAGAGGTTTCCTACTAGGTTACAAAAATCTATTAACACTTGGAAATTCATTAAAATCTAAATCTATATATTCAGCTAGGTGAAAATACATATGAAGATATTTTATGGTATGATGTTAAACCTATAAATGATACATACACACACACACACAAACACTTCACACATCATGTCTGATTTGTGTCTCTTCTTACATTAAGTTTTTCAACAATATTTAATGAGTATATTCCATATATAGTTTTATTTATTTGACTTTTGAAAATATCTAGGAAAAAAACTTCAGTAACCAGAGCAATGTTTTTTATTATCTATATTTTAATGATTAGTGATGACACTCAACTGTTTGCTCTGATGTTTGGTTTAATCACTTGTAAACTATTCTTCTTTGGATAGATTTCCAAAAGCAATAGGACTTTCTAAAACTGGTATTGTAAGAGATGACAGGCAAATGAAGTTGGCTTCATTCACATGCAGGCATTTGTGATTATTCAAAGATGGATGACTTTCAGAATCACTTCCTAGTGTTTTCTCAGTAGTAGATCCCAAGCATAGTTTGGCTAATGCTTTCAAAGCATTTAGCACTACAGAGTCTGTGTCTGATGTGCCTGATCCATAGGACAATTTATCTAGAAGTATAACCTATTTCAAGCCACACAGGTCTTTGAGATTACTGGCTAGGAATGAAAGAAAAAAAGAAAAAATGTGAGGAGGATATAAAGCACAGAAGTGCAGTAATTTAAGTGATGGAAAGGAATATGTTCATAGACTCACTGAAATATATTTTGAGATTTTTGAAAGGACAGTTTGGCTGAGGGTTTGAAAGAATATTAAGCTAAGCACAGTAATTATTTATGAGATCCTGGATAGCTTGTAATGGTTCATTTACAAAGCCCAGCAATCTGAAGCACCAACTCTAATCCCAGATGTTGTAATAGCAAGGCATTTGAAGAGGGCAAGAGAAATATCTGGCAACTAATTTACAGGAATTAATGCCAACTGTATAAAAATCATTATCAGTTATTAAAACGATCAATCAGAAGATTCACATAACTATCATCCAGGCAGCCCTTTCTGTATTGCAAGAGACCTAAGGAGAAAGAATTGGTTTTATGTCTAACAGAACCCATTTTTTGTTTGTTTGTTTCTTGGCTCAAGGATGACATGATTAGTGCATTGATATATTTCTATAGAAATGCTGAGAGAATTTCCAAACCAATTTGTGGATACATTAAATGCCGCAGATTTGTAAAATTTCTTATTTTAGAGGACTTATGACAAGCTCATATTTTTGGTCACTTTGTGACAATAAAACTATTTTTTTTCTTTCAGTGTTTCTAAGAACAGCCTTGAGAACTCTGAGGTGACATGTATAAGGGATACACCACAAGAAAATCTTTTGAGTTCACAGAAGATGCCTTACAAATGAGAAAAGATGCCTTGAAACACTCCTCAGGCTGCAACAACACGAGAAGAGGGGAAACCTAGTGAAGATTATATAATTTACATCGAAAAATCAGCTAGATTCAAATAAAACAAAGAAAAAGCTAAACAAGAGCTAAGCTTAGCAAGAGCTAAGCAGAAAAAAATGTTCATTTTGTGTTTATTCAAAACTTGATCTTGTGGTTATGGCACATGTAAATGTTGTGAGACCTTGAACTTGACCAGTTGGGGCACATCTTTCAGTTAAATAAAAAATGAAAACAATAGAAAATGGAAAAAAATGATACATGGTAAAGGAATTTTATAGGCCTTCAAAAGGTTGACGGGGGGGGGGGGGGTGCTGCGGATATGGCTTAGTGGCAAGAGTGCTTGCCTGGTATACTTGAAGCCCTGGGTTCAATTCCCCAGCACCACATATACAGAAAATGGCCAGAAGTAGTGTTGTGATTCAAGTGGCAGAGTGCTAGCCTTGAGCAAAAAGAAGCCAGGGACAGTGCTCAGGCCCTGAGTCCAAGGCCCAGGACCGGCAAAAAAAAAAAAAAAAAAAAAAAAAAAGAAAAAAAAAAGGTTGACAGGTAAAACAAACAGAAAAAATTAAGAAAATCTTTATATTAATTATCATATATTCTAATATTTTTTATATTTATGTTTATTTTCAAACACAAAAAGATTAAGAAAACCTGTATTTTCATTATTATATGCTCTAATATTATTCTATAATTTTAATTATTATGTAACTTTTTTAATTTCTGTAATCATTCTATAATTTTAATTTTTGCCTTTAGGTATAAGTAAGTGTAACATTATTTTATAGAGAGACAATAGAAGACCTGTTCTGCTTTCTTTCTTTTGATTATTCAAAAGTTGCATCTTACCAATTTTTAAAAATTCTTATTTATTCTGATCATTATGGAATAATGAATTTATTGCCATTTTTACATAACTAAAGATGAAGTGAGAATAAAACAATGGTTTGTGTGGTCTGGGAAACAGGTAGAAAACTAAACTTTGAGAGAGGGCCGGAAGGACTACCATGTATTACAGCATTCTCAGCGTGGTGCTGGCGAGAAGGGGAAGCCACAGAAATGTGGTGTGGATTGTGGAAGCCACTCAATATTTAGAGAAACTAAGGTTGAGTATTGAAGGGAATAAGTCCTTACAGAGAACTCTATGTCTTCTGCTGGACTGCACAATGTATGATTGTGGAAAAAATCACCTAAGCCCAATACAAACACTTCTGCACACAGCAGGCAAAAACTCGCATAGCCTGAAAGAGTTTGACATCTCCAGAGTGGAAAAATTGTACCAATAAACTACAAATCACTTAAAGTACACAGAAGCCTTTTACTTTACTAGTAGAGCCAACTTATACCTGTTCTCATGGCTATATTTGTTGGTGGTATTTTAAGTATAGTGAAGGTTAAAAATACATTTTGTTTGCCAGCAACTTAATAACACAACATAAAAATGCTAATATAGTAAAAAAAAAAAAATCCTTCACTATACTCAACAATCTACCTACGTATACTCAACCTGTATGCTATTCAATCTCTAAATAAGCAGAAAAGTAGGCATATCAATTTTAACTAGGAGGTGAATCTGAATATAATTGTAGATCTAGACACAATGCAAAGAGTAAGATCATTGGACAAGGCAATTACAGCAGCAATTAAAAATATGTCAGAACCAGGCACCCATAGCTAGCTCATGTAGCTAGCTCATGTCTATGAGTGTAGCTACTCAGCAGCCTGAGAGCTGAGGATCCTGATTGAAAGGGAGCCCTGGAAGAAAAGCCCTTGAGTCTCTTATTGACTGCAGAAATAAAATCAAACAGGGTGTAGAATTGTGACTCAGTAAGTACAGTCTAGCCTTGAACACAGAAGCTCTAGGACACCAGAATACTTTTTTTTTTTGCCAGTCCTGGGGCTTGGACTCAGGGCCTGAGCACTGTCCCTGGCTTCTTCCCGCTCAAGGCTAGCACTCTGCCACTTGAGCCACAGCGCCGCTTCCACCAGAATACTTTTTATCCCCACTGAAACCCCGAGGAAGGAAGGAAGGAAGGAAGGAAGGAAGGAAGGAAGGAAGGAAGGAAGGAAGGAAGGAAGGAAGGAAGGAAGGAAGGAAGGAAGGAAGGAAGGAAGGAAGGAAGGAAGGAAGGAAGGAAGGAAGGAAGGAAGGAAGGAAGGAAGGAAGGAAGGAAGGAAGGAAGGAAGGAAGGAAGGAAGGAAGGAAGGAAGGAAGGAAGGAAGGAAGGAAGGAAGGAAGGAAGGAAGGAAGGAAGGAAGGAAGGAAGGAAGGAAGGAAGGAAGGAAGGAAGGAAGGGAAAGAAAAACTATATCAGAGTTAAATAAAGTGGAGAACCAGTACCATCAGTAAACAGACAGAAAGATGTAAATGACATTGAAATTGGATAAAAACAGTGGTCACAAATAAAATACAATGATATTAATATCTATATAGATATTACATATAAAATACAAACTTTCAAAAGCAAAACAAAGAGGCCAGAGAAAACTAACCTGTGTTCCATCACTGACTGAAGGTTACTATTAAATACCTTTATATTTGTGCAATTAGAGTTCAAGACAGGGAAATTCACAGGACAAAGGCTGCAAAAGACTATGTTCAATGACTGTCTAAAATTTCCAACATTGCATCCAAGCCCTAAACCCGTAGATTTCCAAATTTATAAAAAAAAAATGAAGAAATTAGAATAAAATTAAACACCAAATAAAAAAAATAAAAAAATGATAAGTATAATCAAAGCAGCTAGAGAAAAAGAAAATGAGAGAATTCTGAATTCTTGTTTGAAATTAATGTTGGAAAGTGATGTCTTTATGATTTTAAGGGGATACTGAAACCCTAGATTTTATTTCACAACAGAATATATTTCCCCAATGCCTAACGTATGAAACTGTAACCTCTCTGTACATCAGTTTGATAATAAAAATTTGAAAACAAAAGAAAAAGAATATATTTCCAGCATACAAAAGCTGAGTCATTCTCTGCTTACTGGCATTCTAAGAAAGATGGGAGGAATTTGTTCAGGTAGAATAGTTATAGTATATAGAACTTTGCATTCACACAAAAAGGAATAGTACTGACAGTATATATTTGCATAAATTTAAAAAATATTTTGTTATTAAAGAACTTTTAGAAGGACATCCCAAAGCTTATTTTTAAAAAGCATTTTCAGGATCATAGAACATGTGGAAATAAATCTTGAGATAATATCCAAAAATACCAGATAAGGAGAGATAGCTTATATACCTATACATGGGAAGGGATCAAATGAGGTCTTTAAAATGTTCACTAAAAACCATATGACAAAATGAAACCCATGAATTAAAAAGCCAATAACAGGCACACTAAGATAAATACCAAATTAATAAAAAAAGAAAGAAAATAATATAAAAAAGTTTTAACAACAACCAAAGGGTAACAAAAAGTACTAAGTAATGTATGGTGGTCAAAATGGCCCCCCAAATAAAAATAATAAAAATACAAAAGCTGTGTGAATAATCCATATGAATCATCAAAATTATTAAAAAAAAACTCTAATTGTATTTAAACACTAAAGAACAACAAAACTTATTCCCATATACTGCTGAAAGAAAACATTTTTTTCTACAGAGAAACAACTAGAGCAACTAGGTTATAAGTTAGGCAAGGATTAAGAAACTCATATTTTGAAATACTCCCCCCACCAAAAAAAAATAATGGGATGAGATCCTTCTGCAACTGAGATGGTTGCAATTAATATGGCTGAAGTTGAATAACATATCTTAATTCTAACGTTCTCAACAAGAAAAACTATCCTATATTTTTTGTGTGAGAATAATGACACTTTGAAAATTATTGGTCACTCTCTAATAAAATGAAACAGTTATATAACCTATAAGCTAGAAATGTCACTCTAAGTGGTACATGCAAAAAAATTCCAAAATAAAGTTGTGGAATCTAGTAAACACCAAAACCTTCCTGGCAAAACTACTACTTCTTCTTGTTCTTCTTGAGTTGTTGTTGTTGTTGTTGTTGTTGTTGTTCTTTCTTCTTCTTCTTCTTCTTCTTCTTCTTCTTCTTCTTCTTCTTCTTCTTCTTCTTCTTCTTCTTCTTCTTCTTCTTCTTCTTCTTCTTCTTCTTCTATTTTTATTTTATTTTTCCCTTATCCTGGGGCTTGGACTCAGGACCTGAGCACTGTTCCTCAGCTTCTTTTTCTTCAACACTAGTACTCTACCACTTGAGCCACAGTTCTGCTTCCCACTTTTGATATTTATATGGTACTGAGGAATCGAACCCAGGGTTTCATGCATGCTAGGAAAGCACTCTACCACTGAGCCACATTCCTAGCCCCTTATGTAAATATTTACAAAAAAATCAAGAATATGATGCAAAATTGAGCTTTTTCAGATGCACATGATAGAATGATATGTAATAAATTAAATGAAAAAAATCACTGTACATATTAGCAGAGCTGAATCTTGTAAACACTGGGTTGAGTGAAAGAATCCAGATGTAACATATTCATCAAAATTCTATTTAATGAAATCCAAATGAAGCTAAACAAATCTGCATGGTTATTTATCAGGAAAATGGTTTACTTTTGGGATGGTAGCTAAGAAATTCCATTTCTTCAATGAAAGTAATGCTCTGTTTCATAATGCATGGGATGATTACATGATGCACTCTGCAGTAAAATTTCATCTCTTTCTACTCTTCTTCAACCTCGAGTGTTCTTTTCTTCTATTAGAAATTAATATAACATTCTGTGCTGATATAAGAGAAAGGAATTTCTATTTCTTGAAGAACAATTTTGTCTCTGGCACATTATCTATAGGTTGATTAGTTGGGATTTAGTGCATCTTTTTGCCCATCCCCTGGTATATTCACTGTGATTGTCTTCTGATTCAATACAGTTTCTTCTTACAGGCCCTGCTTTGATTAGTGGCTGGACATGCACAGGTGGATATTTGAAGAAGAGCCACTTTAAATCTCTCAGTTAAAATTATCAGCAGTATTCAGCTCCCTATGATGAAGCTTTTTGTTAAATTCTCTCTGACTGGTAGCACAGGAAATGTAGTTACATCATAAACCAGTCAAATTTTAACTGAATACATATGCACATTAAAGATTGCATTTAGGTATGCAGCCACTTACTGGTTTGACAGTTACTTTACGTCATTGTATTTAAAAATTACTAAGCTTTTGAACAAAGTATTATCCTACTTAATTAAAAACTATACAAATCTAGATAAAGATGATCAATATTCTGTGATCTATATTATATTCTCTTTCATGCTGGGTTTGCAATGATATACACATTTCAGTATCATCCGTTATTGCTCTCCGAAGAGCTCATAGAAATTGATTCATTTTGGGGAATCCAATAAATTTAATAAATAAAAATAATGAGCAAAATACTGCTGTGGTCAGGAAATTTCCTATCTATATACCCATTAATGTGAGTTATGGAGTAATGGACTTCAGTTGAGTTCAAAGGCAAATCAAAGTCACACAGAATGGTGTAGTAAAATTGTGCCCCATAAAGCTTTTTTTGACTATCAGCCAAATCATGGAATCTTTGGCAGAATTCCTAGAGTTTTCTTGTGGAGTGGAAGTTCTGAGTTTCTCAATGTGGTCATAATCACATTAAATAAACGTTGCCAGTAAGCTAGGGACCTGTAACAATGTTTCATTATTCATACATTCAGAAGCCAGTTGGTATATACTTCAATAATTCAAATTTAAAGAGATTGAAAAAGTTGAATGTCCTAGGAATCTAAGTTAAACATTAAGATAATGCACCTATATCAGTATTTGAATGTCTAGATAGTCAGTAACTGAATCTATGGCAAGGAGAAGTGGTCTGTAGAGTTATTATTGGGAGAAATTGTCCAAATGATTTTGCAGGACAGGGACACTGGAAACTAGATCAGATTATTTTATTTTAGAAATTTCAGTGGAACATTTGGGTTACCCATGGTAAAGAATAGCCTGAAACTAAAGAAGGTTGACAAGTAAACATTGAATGTGTGGGTTGAAGCTAATCTAAGTGTGGATTGAAGTGAAGATTGGTGCATTTGAGGTAGATGTTTAGGGCTTGAATCCAACTTTCAAGATTATATGAAAATGTGAGATGTACACAAATGAAAGATGCTCAAGCAGCTCATAAATAAGAGACTTGAAGTAAAATATCAGAATATTATGGGGAAGGAAGGCAGGACTTCCACATATCAATACCTGACTTTACACCACTTATAATTATTTAATAAAGAATGGGAAGTTAATGGCACAAACATGGCATTTCTTACTATCATGCTTAACAAATCATCTTTCTTTTCTGTAAATAACAAGTTTGGGACAAGATATCTCAGAAACTATTTCCTCTTGAAAGAAAGTTATGCTTTCTAACATAGGACCCAAATGTAATTCTACTGATTCTGCCATCCCCTTGATATATATTCATAACAAAACAATGTGCATTTAAACTTTAAATATGGTGGTACTATAAAAATACTTTAAACAGTATATGATTATAACAATTGGATTTGTAATTACTTTCAACATGCCATTTGAAACAGTAGCTTCTATTGTTGGTGATCCTCTTCTATCCCCTTCTTGTGGTTGTACCAGCACTATCATTCTATCTAATCTGAGTACATTGGAAACTGTGTATACTGGTATTAAAACTAGGAAAGTGAAAGGGAATACCAAAATTGAGAGACATGGGATAAAAAGACAAATGGCTACCAAAGCAATACTTGCAAAACTGTTTGGTGTAAACCAACTCATGGGGGGAAAGGGAAAGGGGGAGGGGGAGGGAGGAATGAGGGAGGAGGTAACAAACAGTACAAGAAATGTATCCAATGCCTAATGTATGAAACTGTAACCTCTCTCTACATCACTTTGACAATAAATGAGAAAAAAAAAGAAAGGAAAAAAAAAAAAAAGAAAAGAAAAGAAACCTGACAGTCCTGAGGTTAAGTTGTTGCTGGGAAGAGGGAGGTACATGAAATTTTCCTTTTAGTAGATTCTTAAAGGCTCAAATGTGAAGGCTTCAAGCTCCACAATTTACATGATCTATCCTCATTGTATATAGCAGGGATGCTCCATTAGAGTGCACTTAAAGTAGACAGGAGCAAAATAAATTTTACATCAAGCTCGAGTCTGGTCATCTGAGTGTTCTGGAAGACTTTAAGCTTTAAATCTCATTTAAGGTGGTCTGGGCTTGTGCAATCAGAATTACTGAAAGTAGCCATTTGTTTTCCTTCTTGAGTACTCTTCTCGATTTTTGCATCATGCTCATCTCCTTGATAACTTTTCTAAAACAGGTACTTCACTGAATGTTTCTCAGTTTGAGTTTCTCTTCAGTTAGTGATTCTATTCAGAATATCTTTGCCAGGAATATCACATGAGTAATGCTTTTTGTCACTGCATCAAAGTGAAACACAAGACTTTTCCTTGTCATCACTCATGAAGATGGGACTTTAAAATTATTTGATTAGGGGATTGGACTTTTGTCAGGCTTCTCTTAAGTAATTAGGGTCTGTTTTCCATAATTGAAAGGATTTAAATTCCTCAAACAACTTCAAACAACTTTCAATGTATTTAGTTAGCTGTATTTAACTATGCTCTCATAGTTTTACATGTTATTTGAATGTAGTGATGCATTTTTGTCATTATTTTATATGATGATCAAGTCATCCCTGGTCTTTCAAATAGGAGTCCCTTCCCCCCGCCTTTTTCTTTTGGCCTGTCTTAGTTCTTGGATTCAGGATCTGAGCACTGTCCCTGGCTTTGTTTTGGTCAAGGCTAACACTCTACCACTTGAGCCACAGAGCCATGTCCAGCTTTTTCTGTTTAGGTGGTGCTGAGGAATTGAAGCCAGGGTTTCTTGTATGCTAGGTAAGCCCTCTACTGCTAAGCCACATTCCCACCCCAGGAGTCCCTTTTAGTAGGTCTCTAAATCATGTCTCCTTAAGTTGGCCTCTAGAATCATGTCATGCAATATGATGCTGAATGTTGGTTGGTTCATCAATTTATTTCCTAACTCAACTACCTGTTGCCCAGGGTAATTTCAGGCTCTAGAACCAACCAAATTTCCAGAGAAGTTATTCCCTCTTAGAGGACAATGTCCTTAGACAATTTTATCTTAATGATCCATGGCCCCATTTTTATGGGGTTATAAGTGAATAATGAATATGAACAAGAATGTATATGCACAATGCACATTCATTTACATTTCTCTCAATAGGGGTTAAATCTATCTATAGATAGACATGGTTGGCTATATCTATATGTACCAAAATATGAGTTTATATTGATGTCTTTAAGTCCAATAACAAAACACATAGACTCATTGTATTTTTCTTTCATTTTGTATAATCAAATACTGAATAATTTTCAACATTCATACTAGCAACTGATTAAAGCAAGAATTACTAATACCCTAAGTACAATGGAAGAAATTATACATAGAATATAGAAATTTCATTTTCATTTTTTATTCTCACAAGAATCACTTTAATTACAAATGTTCAAAACTAACTTTATACTAGAGAAAGCTAGACCATACTTTGTGATCAAAGAGGTCAGAGTTAACTACTATCTATGAAAGGAAAACATCAGTGTGCTATTGACCCTGGTATATTGCAATGTGGACACAACATTTGTGTCATTTATTCCTGAAATTCTTAACATTAATCCTCATTGGAGAGCTACAACACACAACCCAGTAGGAGGAATATAATTCCAAATACTCTCCACAGACTCTTCAGATATGAAAATGAAACGAAGAGAAATAAATTGTAGTGTCAGATAAGAGACTTGATATCAATATCTAGCATGTGGTGTTAGATAACAGTTTAAGTTCTAGTTTTTAAATATCTGTGTGTACATAGACACATACATATTACTATATCAGTTACTGAAACAAAAGGTAACATTTTATTATAGCTATATATAAGTGACCTAATAGTTTTTATCGATAAAATACATTTTATCAGACTTAATTTCTGATTTTTGATAATTGTTCTCTGCAAAATAAAATACCATTGCTTTTAGGAAACATAAACAAGTATTTTGTTTAAATTTAAATACAAAGATTGGGTACTGTATTTTTTAAATTTTTTTTTTTTTTTGCCAATTCTGGGTTTGAACTCACAGTCTGAGTACTGTCCCTGATTTCTTTTTGCTCAAGGCTAGCACTCTTCCACTTGGGCCACAAAGCCATTCTGGCTTTTTCTATAAATGTGGTGCTGAGGAATTGAACCGAGGGCTTCATGTATGTGAGGCAAACACTCTATCACCAAGCCAAATTCCCAGCCCACTAGATATTGAATTAAATATGTTAGATATTAATTACTTCCATATTATAAATATGTATATAAACAATACTAAAGACTGTACTCATTGATTTACATTTACCAAATACGTGCTCTAATATGACTTCTTCACTTAGTCTATTTGTATGAGTATTTTTGTTTGTCTATCTTTATCAGCAAATCGACAAAGATATATAGTGATGCCAGGTGAGATATGAGTATTGTGGTTCAAAGCCAGTTTGTTCAGGAAGTGAGACTATTAGCTTCCAATTAACCATCAGAAAACTGGAAGTATCCCTGTAGCTCAAAGTGTAAGAGTGCTAGCTTTGAATATAAAAGCTCAGGGGAAACACTCATTCCCCTAGTTCAAGTCCTATGACTGACAAAAAAAAGATAAATAGTGAGTTATAAATGAGGGAAAACAATGAACAACTGAAAATCCTTATAGGAAATATGAATGTTAGTTCATTAACATACTACTTTTACTTAATTGGAAGTTATTTTTACTTACTAATAAATCATCAAAGTGTTTCCAGATTAAATATTTGAGGCAAAGCACTATTTTTCATAACTATACAACTTTATGTTTATAACTATGATTTTAGAATTCAAAAATTTTGAATGTACTTCAGAAAAGGCATTATATATTGATCATTTTAATTTAGTAGATTAACTTAAATGAAGTTTGGTATGTTAACCACTTCCATTAATCATTATGTATCATTAAATTTCATTTATATTAATTGAGTTTAACATTAAAAGAAATACATAGATATTTCTGATAGGTGTGTGTGTCAATATTTCTGATACGTGTGTGTGTCTGCAAGTATGTTTTCTAAAAAGTAGCAAAATAAAGCACTTGTAGCATTTATGCACAAAAGTTTTTGTAAGGTGCTGGGGATATGACCTAGTGGCAACAGTGCTTGCCTTGAATACATGAAGCCCTGGGTTCAATTCCCCAGCACCACATATACAGAAAATGGCCAGAAGTTGTGCTGTGGCTCAAGTGGCAGAGTGCTAGCCTTGAGCAAAAAGAAGCCAGGGGCAGTGCTCAGGCCCTGAGTCCAAGGCCCAGGACTGGGAAAAAAAAAAAAAAAGTTTTTGTAAACACTAATCTCAAAAGTTACAGCATTTTTCTGTATGTATTTGTTTTTCTAGTCTAACATATACACACATATATATCATAAATAAGAATATAATTTTGTTTTCCTGTATATGTTATACTACATTAGTACTTTTCCCAAGTAAATTCATTTTTTATGATGAGTCTATGTGATCCCAGTGTATTTTTTTTGCGTGTACTTTATACTTGGCTTTCTTAAAACAGCTCAGGAGAAAGCCAATAAAATAAAGTCATAAATGTCAGTGACAATGAAAAATTTTAGACTTAGAATGGGCATCCATACTATTGTGTACTCAAAGGTAATTTTTAAGTAGCAACCCAATTTATCTCTTTACAAAAAAAATTAGCTAAGTTAAATTGGCAAACACAAAAGGTGTCGAGAAGTATCAATGATATTTTAGGCTAAGGGCATTCTGATACAACATATTTTAGTGAAAATGGTAACTTTTCCCAACATCTGCATGAATGCATATAGGTATGTATCTATGGGACATGCAGTCATGGTATGATAATGAAAAGAACATGATAACACCCATATTGAAGGAACTTCTGAATAAGATTTGTTCTAGGCAAGTACATTACTTATCCAAGTTGTTACCTCCTCCCTCATTTTTCCCCATCTCCACCGTCCCCAGTTCCCCAACCCCAAAGAGTTGTAGGGTTGGGGTTGGATTACACCAATTGGTTTTTTTAAGTATCACTGTTGCATTGGTTTGTCTTTACTCCTGAGGGCTGTCTTCCTTATCAGAAAGCGGTTCTCTTTCTGGTCCACAGAGGGCAGCAGCAAGCCTGGTGCTTTTACCTCACAGAGGACTCAAGAACTGAGAGGACTTGCATAAGAACTAAATCCTGTCACAATAGAAGGAAAGAGCTTTAAGGATTATGATTTGACTAACAGCAACATTGGTGTCAGAATACAATTGGAACTTAATTTAATCATTTTGAGCTAAGTTTTCTTTGTGGTTGTCCTATGATTCTATTTAGCAACTGTTTCTGATATGGAGGAAACAATCTTTTGGATTAGGAGATCTTCTATACCACAAGATTTGTCAGTCATCCAGCTCCATGTCTCTTTTACTGTCTCACAATTACTAGTCCTGCCTGGATATCAGTTGCTTGATTTCTTGCTTAACACTGTCAACAAAATGTTTCTTTGGTTTACAGCAAGAATCCAAACATATATGTAAGGGTTCACTCGGCTCCTGTTCCAATTAACCATACCCATGATCTTTTGCATTATTTTCATTGGGAGTTGTGGTTTCCTTTTCATTCAAATCCATGCATCGCTTTCTAAAAAAATTAAAAGTACTTTTTTAAAAAGGGATTTCAGTTTTTGATTTGGCGCACATGAAGTGGTCAGAGCTCTGTGTGATACTCAGCCAGCAAGTGTGGCTTCAGTTCATAGATCTAAAAATATATGTCCTATTGCATTACAGTCTAGTCTTTTCTGATACTGACCATCTCATTAGTCTCAAAAAATTCTATAGATTTTCCTTTATAGAGCTGAAACTTGTCTTTTCTAACACTCACTGTGAGATATCTATACTACTCATTTTTAAAGGTTCATTTTTGTGACATTTTTGCCTGTTCTTAACATGCTTGCTCC
This sequence comes from Perognathus longimembris pacificus, assembly GCF_023159225.1. Classification (NCBI taxonomy): domain Eukaryota; kingdom Metazoa; phylum Chordata; class Mammalia; order Rodentia; family Heteromyidae; genus Perognathus; species Perognathus longimembris. Next base: position 128,910,840 of record NC_063162.1, on the reverse strand, counting down.
TCTACATACACATGTCCCACTTTGAACATAATTCCCAATGATATTCTGAGATAACAGTAATTCTATAGGACCTTTGAAATTATACTAAAAGTAACAAACATTATTGTTCGAGTTAAATAATTCTAATTAAGTTTTAGGAAATGTGTTTTTTACAAATAGTGAAATGCATCTAGTTCCATGAAGATTCTTGATTTGGGTTTTGTTGTGTTTTTAATCATGACAAAATATCTATGCATTAGTAGTCATAGCTGCCACTGAATAATTGCATCTAAATTGTTTTGGGAATGGGGAAAATATGTTTTGTTCATTTCTTTTCCAGTTGGAATTCTGTATTTCCATGTTTGTTCATCTGCAGCATTCCAGAACAGCTTTCATATCTGCTTTTGTGCTCCCACAGCAGGTGGGAGTTCAACCTACTCATAGGCTACATTTGTGTAGCATCTAAAGCTCAGCTGCTATAATTCACAGTGTTCAGCAGAGTGCTTTCTCTCTTTATGTGCATCATTTAAGCATGCTTGCCAGAGAATTACTAATCATATGAATTTTAAAAGCATGAAGAGCAAACAATACCACTTCCAGCAATTATACAATTAACACACACTGACTAGTTCACTTCTGGCAAATCATTACAAACCTATAAATAAATAAACATAGAATATATTGTGCTATTTTAATTCAAATAGGAGAAAATTTAACAACCATAATTTTTTGCATTATTGACCTTGTATGTATGATCACAACCAAAATATATAATTACAAAATGATTTTAGATTAAGGCCATTAAAATCTTGATAAATTATTGACCTTTCATTTTCTAAAACTGGTAGTTAATTCCAAATGAACATATTTGTAAAGTATTTTTGGAACCCCCACACGGAAAATAATTAGAAAATTAATTAACTTTATTGTGTGGTCAGATAAAATACTTCTCAAACAGACAAATGCTCAGGGTTTATTTGCATGGCTAATTTACTCATTACAACAGGTATAAATTCATGTAAAGTTTATTGTCTCATCAATTATTCAATCACTACTGCATGACTGTCTAAAAGATAAGTCGGCAAGCAGTTCCACAATATATTTACTGTGGAATAGATATATTGTTCTGCTAGAAATGACATGGAAAATTTAAAAAAACTAAAAAAGAAATTAAATGAATACAAGTTTAAAAAAATGACATGTGGCAGTTATAAATGACTCTTTTCTTCTAAAACATTTCCTATTGTTCTACTTAAGAGATAATGTCTGTTAATAAAAATGGGCTTTATTGGAATCATTTTTTAAGGGTTATAAGTGCCAAATGCTCATTTGTCCTGTAGAAACCACTAGAGTTGAATGAAGTTGAACAATCCCTGTGCAATGATGACTTAAGTACTAGAATAAAAGTGTTGAGAAGTACAATAACTATGTACTATCTAGCTAAGTATCAAATTAAATGAACTTATTTTTGGTAATGTGTCCAGTAAAGTTTGTCTTTGCTATGATATAGGCGATATGGACAATCTTATCATTACTATTTAGACTATATATCAGAAAACAACTGGTTAATCTATTTTTTAATTTTCTTATTGAGATGTACAAGTGGTTAAAGAAAACAATATTAGCATATTAGTTTGAAATATACTATTTTCTTTTTGCGGCACTAGAGAATGAACCAATGTCTGTGCATACTCTATAGCATCTGAATATGGAGTTACATGTCCAGCCTCAAAACATAAACTTTTTGAACAGGAAAATTAAGTGAAGGAAAGGGGCAAGGAAATTAAAAACTCCTAATGGGATAAAGGATACTGATCCATGGAAAAAAGTACTGGTAAAATATTACATAAGAATAGATAATTCTTTTTTTCTTGGCAAAACTATTTGAAGACCAATAAAAATGGTGAAGACTGTAAGTCCTTCTGTGTATTTACTAATTTAATTAAAATATCATTTTCATAGAAATCACTAACTATACAGTTACTCAAGAATTATTTCATGAATGAAGACCAAGAAAAGGAAAGATCTATCTATATCTCTTCAGGATAATTCTATTACTTTTGTTGAAAATATTTATTTCAATCTAAAATTGATAGATTCTCCACTAAAACACATCTCTTTACTTTTGGCTAATAAAAGACAGATAATTGCAGCTGATTTGACTATGAAGTGGAAATCTTTGCAGCCTTATAGAAATGGTTGTCAACACTTCAGAGTGAGCACCTTCCAGTAAACCATCTGCTTATAATTTACTTGAAGTTTATTACCAGCTATTTGTACCAAATCTATAGAACAAGTTAATTTATATCAGCTGGCTGCTGACATCTTGTACCTAATATTTCCTAAGCAATTCATCTAGTAATAGTTGCACACCTTACTTTGATTGATATAGTTGTCTTTAAATCCAGAAAATAAATAGCACTACAATACTATATGAGTTGTCTAATTATATAAAACCACGCACTCTTTTCTTTTTACTGTGTGGAGTCCCTAAGTTTGTTTAAACTTTGTCACCTGGGCCATTCTGAACCAAGATGGTAATTGCCAATACCCATCCAAAAAAAGTAATAAATAATTCTCCTCTAGGTTTTGCAATATTCAGATGTAAAGAATCATTGCATAATGACCTAACATTTGGTACTGCATTTTGAAAGCAGATAGAAGCTGTGCTTTTAGTCAGTGACTGCAGTGAAAATTGGGTTCCTTTCTCTTCTTAGGGCAGTTATTCCACTGTATCATTATGCTCAGTACCACAGGTATTGAGGGCACAATGCAGTGATGGTAACTGTGTACCTGACCTAAAGTTGGCTTTACTTATTATGATTCAGAGTGGATTATTAAGGATAGATTTAGAAATATTGTTGTTCAGGATGGAATGAGAAGTGTAGATAAGGAAGTCATAAATCGATGAAGGTTCTGCACTTTAATACTTGCTGGTTGGGGTTTACATAGACATTCATGCTTGTACAGAATAAAAGAACAGAAATAATATTTTATGCAATACATAGGTATCTTCTAACAAGTATCTCCTTTGTATGTGTATAATTAAAATATGCAGAGAAAACTTTATTTATTTGATTTTAATTTTGTCAATTTTTAAAAATAGGGTCTTAAGGATTTTGGTTCATTTTTCCAGGGTTCTGGATGTATCTTTATATTCTCTTTCCAAACTTCTGGGGCTCAAATGTAGGTTTGGTATATTTAGGAAGCTCAGGAAAACTTGCAATACTGATAAATGATGAGCATAATATTAATTAAATTTAAAATCCTTCAAGAAAAAAAAAAGAATTAGATATTTTTGTCATTCCAAAAGTTGCAAACCACCTATAAAGTTTCTGTCCAAATCATTTTTGGAATTCCTATAATAATGTTTCAAATCTACAAACATAACTATTGCTCCTCCCCTTAAATTCCTTCCAGTGTCCACAGTTTCACAGTAAACCTTTCCCCCTGTATGATCTGTATGATCTGAGCTTGTCGCTGTAAAACACCATCCTTAATATTCTATAATATTGCCATCTCATGTAATTATTTTCTTTTTTTATCAAGCTTATTATCAAGTTGCTTAGAGAATATTTTATTCACAATCAAATTTAATGTTAGTGCAGTTTGATTACTTAAAATAACATATATTGCTATGCACTTGAAATTGGCTGAGAAAATAAGAAACCGAAATACTTTTAAGGAATGATCAAATAGTTATAGTTTATTTTAAATGTTCTCTAAAATTTGAAAGAATAAATCTTGTCTTACAGTTTCAAAAATATTTGAAAATTTGTTTGTTAATTTGTATTACAAGTCTAGAAGGTTTGCTAAACACTTAAGCAGGTGTTCATCTGTTAGATGCTTTACCAATTCTCATTGCATTTATTGGAATTTTTGTCTTTATTTACTATAAACTGGCTCTGAATTATTTTTAATTGGAACTCTATGAAAAAACAGCATGTATTCTATTAAGATGAATCAAAATTTTATTTGCATAATTTTAATGTGCAAAGAAATAAGTATGACTCAAATTATGACTAAATTGTATATACTGAGTGAAATCTGAGAGTTTTATATTACATCATTCTACATAGCAATATATTATGTTAAAGTAATATAATTTTAATTAAGGCAAGATTAACAGTATCTCTTCAAGAATTTTTAGCACTTAATCTATTTGTAAGAGTTATTCTATGAAAAATAATTTTTTTCTTAAACAGTAATGCACAGTATTCTTTAATTCAAATAGAATCTTTCCCCCATAGAAACAACACATTCATTTCCCCAGGGCAATAAAATATAAAAACATTGAGGATGCCATTATACATACATTTTCAGTAATACAGAACTGAGCTGTCATTATCTAAAAGAATTTTAGTCACCGTATGTACTTGACTATGACAAAATTTTAAAACTTTGGTAAATGTTTGAGGATCTGATGCAAAATCATTATATACTAAAATATTGGAAAGTAATAAGCTTAGGGGAAAGACTGTTGTGAATATTTACTCATGAAAATGGAAAGGTATGTTGCTGAACTGCCCTGAAATAGTTCATAATGCTTCATTTTGCATGTTTCCTGGTTCTCATCATGGTTTATCTTGATTTTTACAAAGCATTATGGTATTTGACAGATTCATTGAAAATGGTCACTTCTGATGTTTTTGTAACACACTTGAAACCTAGGTTCACTAATGATGCAAAAAAAGCAGAATTGTCAAAAATAATAACATGAAAAAAGAAAGTATAAACTTCTGGTGGAATGCAGACCTAAATAAAATCAACTTGAATGTGTCTCTAATTACTCTTGGTATGAATCTAACCCCAATACATGATATCTTTTCAGAGATCAGCAAATATGAGTGCAATTTGTTCATTTTCTAGAAAGGATTCTCATTCTTACTCATGCTATTTTATATGTTTCCTGGGTGCCAATAATATTAATCCTGCACCTGAATCACTGGAAGAAGAATGTCTGCCATTGTTCCCATTTGTTATCATTAATTTCCCAGGAAATAGATCACCCTTAGGATGGGTCATGAATCGTACCTATTTGCTATTGTGCCAAGTTTAAAAGAATGCACCAAGCAAAAATAATTTAGCAAGTGACAACCAGAACTTAAATTTTCTGTCTGTAATGGGTTCAACTCTATTCACTTTCCTGTGTCTCTGTGCTATAAATTCATAGTAATTTTCCTTACACATACAGCATTTTGTAGGACAACATTTATACCAGGTGTTTCAATATGAGATTATTAATTAAAAATGATTCATTTTGTTTCCCATTTTCACAAATGTAAAGAAGAATGGAATATAAAGTAATTTTAACTATTCAAGGATCTTCAGGCTGTGTGAAAAGTGCTGATTTTAGAGACAATATCCCACATTCAGATCTGGCAGAGGAAAGCAAGGCTATTTTTTAATGAGGTCTTCAGGGTTTGAGAGGGCCTGCTCTCTGTGATGGCAGTTGTGAACTCTGGAGCTTCAATACAAATCTGGGGGTGAATTCAAAATGAAAGTGAATTTTATGAAATAAGAATTCATACAAGGGATAACCTCTATCTGACAACCAGGGGTCAATGGAGTCTGGAGGTCCTGGAAGTAAATTTAGGAGGGTAAGTTAGAGGTAGTGAAGAGAATAGCGTAAAATGAATGGGGGATGATGATTTTGGTTTAGTTTCAGTGAAGTGGAAAGGTAAGAAGAGTAGAATTGGTAGAAAGAACGAGGTTAAAATGATAGAGAATGGAGAGTCAACAGAAAAGAATAAAGGTGTTAGTCAAAGGAAAGTAATTTTAAAGAAAGAAAATGTGAAAAGAGAAAAAATTAAAAATACAGGAAGACAAACACACTAAAAAAATAATTAGAGAATAATTAGCACAGGTTTAGGCTAGTCACAGCAGAGGATCACAAGAGCCCAATAGCTATGCCCTTATGAACACATAAGTGAAATGAACTCCATGTTATGGAAACGAGTGTTATATCACTGTTGTAATTACTTTCAACATGCCATGTGAAACCGCAGCTTCTTTTCTTTATGATCCTCTTTTATCCTGGTTGTCCCTGCCCTATCACTGTATCTCATCGGAGTACCCTGGATACTGTGTATATTGGTATTAGAACTAGGGAAGTGAAAGGGAATATCAAAATCGAGAGACAAAGGATAAAAAGACAAACAACTCCAAAAGCAATCCTTGCAAAACCATTTGGTGTAAACCAACTGAACAACTCATGGGGGGAGAGGAAAAGGGGGAGGGCGGGGTGCGGGGGGGGGGTTGGAATGAAGGAGGAGGTAACAAATAGTACAAGAAATGTACCCATGGCCTAATGTATGAAAGAATAACCCCTCTGTACATCACTTTGATAATAAATAAGTAATTATTATCTTAAAAAAATTCATAAAAGAAGTATAGATGAATCATTTGGGCTAATAAAAGCTTTATGAAAATCTAATCTTTTGACTTTACTCCTTCATCTAAGGTTATCAAATTTGGGAGAAACATTTTGGTTTAGGCTTGAATTGTGCTTTTTTGTCTCTAACTGACACAAGAGAAAAGAAAGCATACTTTGACAGCAAAGAAAGAGAAGAGAAAACATTTCTTCTTGAGATGCAGCTAGGTCATGGAGTACATTTGCTTTCTCGTTCTCTTATTCCCATGAATCTCTAATTCATTTCCCATGCATTCCTTAATCATCCACTATTTGAGTCGGAACCAGAGAGAAACACAAAAACAGAATGAGATATAGTGCCATTTACTCTCTGTTACCCATCAGTCTTAACTGCTACAATAGTGCAATGCTGAAATGAGAAAGTTTGAAAGTAGATGGAAATGGCAAACTAGGGAAATTGATTCACGTCTGTCATAAGAGAGGTTCTTTTGTTCAGCTATAACTGCATTGTTTTATAGCTGTTTGTGTGTCTAGAAAACATGGTATGCACATCTGGTCCACTACATCCATTATGTATTATATTTAAGAACATGTCTATGCTGACCTTTTATTGAAAAGAGTCATGGACATATGCAGTAAGAGACTTCTCCTGGATAGAAAGAAGGTAGTCAGTTTTTTTCATGAATCTCTCCAATGAATTCGATTATTAGCATAATCTGTTCTGCTTATAGTTGCAAACAATACCATAACATTTTAGGAGTATAAATTTGAAGTTATCTTTTACTAACCCTTAGTTTACTTTCATTTAATGAAATGACTCATAAATTCAAATGACTATTTTCCAACCTAAATTACCTATGTGAGTCAGTGTAGTATGCATTTTAATTCTATGAATTAATTTCTTTTATAGATGTGAAAGTAAACAACCTCACTAACAATAAGTGACACATTATCTACGTTCCCTAATCTCTGTAACAGAACATAATATTCTATTTCTTAGATAAAGGGGTATTCACACTAGTTGAATCCTCAGAGTTTACCCAGTGAAACTAGCTCCAGGTTTGCCTGGATTCCCACAGTAAATGCTACCCTTCCAGTTTCCAGTGATCCTTTTAACTTTCAACGTGTTCCAGTTTGGACAATGATTAATGTGAACACACTTATAATGTGCCTAAGTACCAGATGTCCTATTGGCCCAATTGCTTAAAATTTACCTATTGTAGGCCAAACTTTTTATTTCAGTTACACTTAATGTATCAATTATGTACTTTAATTAAAAACTAATGAATTCGATGAACAGAGAAATAACAATAAAATCTTCAAATGTACACTGGAAAGAATAATTGATAAAGGTTAATGTTAATTTTATGTTGACACTATCCATAGAAGTATGATTGGAAAATGTAAAATGGATGTTTAATTTTAAAAATAAATAATTATACTCATGTTAGATAGGGGTTTCTTAGCTTTGCACTTTATATACAAAATATATAAAGACTACTGAAAATACCTTGTAAGTTATGTAACCAACTTCCAGATACCATATCACCAAATGTATATTCTACATGCAATTATTATTAACATATTTTAAAACTATTAAAGATACCTCTTCTTTAAATTGATTATTCAAGTAGCAAGGGAAAGCATGCTCTTTCTGAGAATTTCAATTAACATCCTTTAGTTCTGATTTCTTCTCCTTCTTGCCTTTTTAAAATGTTTTTCCATAGAAAATAAATCTTAACACCTGCTTCTGTATAAGTCCAGAAGTATTGAAAATCTCTGGGGCCATTGCACACTCGCTGCTAAAGTTTTATTTGGGAGTCTTTTGATGGCATAGAATTTTTATTCTGTTCGAATGCACTCAGCTCTCACGAAATATCCAGTCTCAATTTCTCAGCATGGAAGAAAAATTGGCTCTACTTCCACACATCTTGGCTTACAGAGGAAGAGAAAATATATTGCCAGCCACACAGCGTTCACACCTCCTGTCATTTTTCAATAAGTGTTTTTCTCAAAGAGGAAAAAAATCTTGTCCCCAATAAATATATAAAATTGGACTTCATTTAATTTATTTATGAAATAGTTCCTACAACTGAACAACACGTTTCTGACAGATATAATTTCTAATAAATTTGCAATGTGAAACTTCCATTTCTTTTTTGAAATTTAGCATATCTTAAAAATTTAAAAATGCTCTTTCTAACAAAATAATTATTGAGTTTTTCTTCATTTATATAGTATAGTATTATTAAGAAGAAAAATAATTATAGTTTTCTGCAATTATACTATAAATCATCATGATTATTCTCAGCTGTAAATAATGAAAACATTAGCCTTGATATCTTAGACAAATTGGATTTTACTAATGGCTCATGCTTACTATCCTAGCTATTCAGTAGGCTGAACTCTGATTATTATGGTTCAAACTGGCCCAAACTAGAAAGCCCTTAAGATTCTTATCTTCAATTGACCACAAAACACAGAAGTTGAAACTGTGGTTCAAGTGGTATAGTGCTAGCTTTGAGCACAAAAACTCAAAGACAGTGCTCAGGCCCTGACTGTAAATCCTACAATTGACCAAAAAAAAAACAAACAAACAAAAAAAAAACAACCCATAAAAACAAAAACAGACTGCATATTTACAGAAATTTTAGGTCATAGAAATAATTTACAAGTTGATACAGCAAACATTTCCAGTTTTTATTAGATTCCATATGTGGCCTCATATCCTTAATACTCCCCGCCCCACTTGGAATTTCACCTATGTCATGGAATCTAGGGATCTGAACAAGTATCCAAACCTGCTTATTTAATCCTTTCTCCCCTAACTGTTTGCAAGCATTGATCATATTAATGTGTCTATAATTTTGCCTTTTCCAGATTATCGTGCAGTTAAAATCATGTGTGAAACCTTTTCATAGTATCTTTTGCAGAATGGAATTTTTCTTTTTCTTTTTTTTTTTTTTTTTTTTTTTGCCAGTCCTGGGGCTAGGACTCAGGGCCTGAGCACTGTCCATGGCTTCTTTTTGCTCAAGGCTAGCACTCTGCCACTTGAGCCACAGCGCCACTTCTGGCGGGTTTCTATATATGTGGTGCTGGGGAATCGAACCCTGGGCTTCATGTATACGAGGCAAGCAATCTTGCCACTAGGCCATATTCCCAGCCCAGAATTTTTAACTTTAATTTATCAATCCTTTGTTACTCTGGATATAAATTTAGTGTTGGATCAAAATGCCAGTTCCAATGGAAGGTCATTTAGTGTTTCACCTATGTTATTTTATGGGAGCTTACAGTTTTGAATTTAGGCTTATAACCCATTTTTATATGCACACATAGCTTTTCCAGCATCATTTGTTAAAACCATTTTTGGTCTATTTTATTGTCTTTATTCTTGTCATAGATGAGTTGATTATATTTAAAGGCCTACTTCTGGGGTCCCTATCTTGTTAACTGTTATATTTGTATATTTTTCAAGCTCTATACTTCATTACTATTGCTTCATAATAGGTTTTGAAATTGTTATGTCAGCACTCCAGATATTTTTACCTTCAATATTGTATAAATTATTCTGGTACTTTTTCAATTACAATAAATTTGTTGATTTCTATACAATAACATCTTATTGTTTCTTCAGGATTCCATAGAATCTGTATATCTAACTAGGAAGAACTGACATCATGGTATTATATTCCCTTGTATGGCAAGAAAATTGACAGTATGTATCTACCTTGATATTGGAAAATATAATTTCCTCAGGATATATCAGAAAATACTCTATATCCCATCACTAAATACTCTGACACATTTACATACTATGATATGCAAGGTAACCTGACAATTATGTATTTAACTTTCTTCCAGCTTCCAAGTAGGAAGAATGTGGCAGAAAATATTTTAAATTAGTGTTATTGAACTCAATCAGCTTGCTATACCACAGAACTATACAATGGTTTGATACCCCTAATCAGGAGGAGAAAGAAGTTATTTTCCCTTACACCTTAAGCAAAGTCAATCTTGCCTCAGTGGCATGCTTTAACAGCCTTTACATCCATGAAAGGAAAAGGTTCATGTAAATGAACCTGGATGTCATTATACCCAGTGAAATAAAAAAAAGAGCAGAAAGGCCAATAGTGTATGACTTTTTTTAATGTGGAAACTGAAAAAAATGGTATAACAGAAGTTATAAGGGCTGGAGGGTTTCAATGAAAGGTTGGAGGGAAGTTGGTGCAAAGATATAAATTTGCAGCTAGATAGGAATAATTAACTCCAGAAACCTGTAGAGCAAGATAAAAATTAGTAATGATGATATGGTTGGGTTGTTTTTCTTGTTGTTTTTGTTGTTTGCCAGTCCTGGGGCTTGGGACTCAGGGCTTGAGCACTGTCCCTGACTTCTTTTTGCTCAAGGCTAGCACTCTGCCTCTTGAACCACAGTGCCAATTCTGGCTTTTTTCTGTTTATATGGTATTGAGGAATCAACACCTAGGGGTCATGCATGTTAGGCAAACACTCTACCACTAAGCCATATTCCCAGACCTCTGATGATATGTTTTGATGTTCAGTTGTGGTGGTCAGTATTCTCAGCACACACACACACACACACACACACACACACACACACACACACACACATACACACACACACACACACCAAATAAACCTGTGAGATTATCCATTTGTTATTGAGATGATTCAACCATTTCATAGAACATGTACACTTTGGATTGTCATATTACATACCAAAGTAATAAGTTTTCTGTCAATTAAAAGTGAATTTGAAAATAGTCTTCATACAACCCAAGGATGAGGCTATAGAATTAGTGGTATCTATTGTGTGCCAGGTCCAAGATTATATTCCCAGCAACACACACACACACACACACACACACACACACACACACACATCATTAAATAGTACCAGGAAGCTTCTATAGTTCCTTCAGGAAATAATTGTTTGCATTATTCTGTTTCTTTATATTACCAATAGCGCAGACTTGGCACATTGTAGGGATGAAAAACTCTTATGAAAATATAAATACTCCAATAAGAACATGTTGTAGGATGTATCTTGGAATGATTACAGATGTTCTTTAAGAAGGGTAAAAAAAGAAAAACAACTACAAAAGCAATACTTGCAAAACTGTTTGGTGTAAGTGAACTGAACACCTCATGGGGGGAAAGGGAAAGTGGGAGGAGGGAGGGGGGAATGAGGGACTAGGTAACAAACAGTACAAGAAATGTATCCAATGCCTAACGTGTGAAACTGTAACCTCTCTGTACATCAGTTTGATAATAAAAATTTGGAAAAAAAAGAAGGGTACTTTCTTCAATGTAGATTTGCCTATTAATTAATTTGAGAAAAATTCATCAACTAATATGAAAGCTGCTTTATGAAATTAAATAACTAATCTGTTTTCTATTTCAGAGGCATGACATTTTGAACCAAATTAAAAATGAAAGGACTTATGCAATTTCTATACTTAGTTAAAATTATCGAAAGCACTCAAAATTAAAAATTATATACACACTAATAACTGTTCTCTTAGGGAGAAAGAAAATGAAGAAATGGGAGTTTGAAATGAGATATTACTCATGATATGGTGTGAGAAAATCATTCATGGAAATAGTAACACCCCCAAAACACTTCAGATCAGTTAATATAAGTGAACATTGTTATCTTCTATGATCAAGAAAAATTGGCAACTCCAATAATTCTTGCCAGTAGGTACACTGGATGTGATTTTATATTGCTGTAAGTTCCAAAGATATAAAGGAAGACTATGGGAATCAGAATTTATGGTGTGAGATTGTAGAGAGCAAGGCTGTGTATGTTCACTTAAATGAATTGTCTCTCTCAAAAGAACTTACACTGCTGGCAATTTTAACAACGAAAGAATAAACATAATTCACGGCCATTAAAATCAAAAGCCATATGTAGTAATAATGGATTACTAATTAGAACATGAGAGATAAGATGTGAGACTTACTACGTGTGATAACATTATCAAAACGTTGAAAGCTGTGTCAGGAGACAATTTTCCTCAGATTCAGCATTAGCACTCTCAATAGAGTGAGGCAGAATAAGCACTTTCACTCTTCCTGTATGAAAATAGTTGAAATCTGGAGCAAATTATCTCTTCTATGAGCAATATTTCAGGTTTTTTTAATGTAAAAATTGGTCCTTATGTCCTGCATCATGAAAGCATGATTTATAATTATAGTAATCCTAATGTGTTGCATGTACATCATATTTGTGTGAATCAAATATTTTGTCCATTGATTTACAAACTCCTTGAGTTCCAAAGCCTGTGATTCTATTACAGTATTTCCTAAGGTGTTTCATCTTTATTGCATACTGAAGTCGGATTTTCCTGACATTCTGTCTCCCTTTTATTCATTAACTAATTATTTATTTAGCAACTATTATTGGCCGGAGATGGTTCAAAAGCACTGTCTTCACAAGGTTTTGTTACTCATGGTGGTGGTTTTCTTCCTTTTTTTTTTTTTTTAGTTTGTCCATTTTATTGACCATAGATGGATATTTAGGATCATATCATAAAAGCACACGGGAAGGGCAGTAAAATGGTAACTGGTGAATATCGAAATTAAGAGGGCACAGAGAGGATTAAGCAGTAATATGAAGGCAGGGCGATGAGCCACACAGTAGAGAAACAAAAGAGCCTTCTCTATGTGATGAGATATAACTTGTCATATTAATCCAGTTTATTGATGTATTTTCCTACTCCCTTTCTATTCTACTATTCTAAGAAGTTTTCTGTTCCCTCTCCTATATTATAGGAGGAATGAACAAGTATTTAAAGAAGCCATTTCCTTTTCAAATTTAATGTCAGTGATGTATACATGACATTCTCATCTAGAAAAAGCCAAACCATTTACAGTGGTTTTGTATATGCAAGAAAACCTAGAATTTAAAAGAGTCAAATCAATTTCAAAAAGCCATTTGACCTAGATGAACTGTAATGTCCCACGGAGTTGTAACTAATCAAAACTTCTGCAGCTGTATATATGAAATTATCTCCTGCAAATAACTTCAGACATAAGAAGAGATGATTCTTATCTGAATGCTTGAATAGTATATCAGACACATACATAGTAGAATAGTAAATACTAAACACAATTTATAATTCACCCTCAAACTTCTTAGATATGTAAATTTAACATTTGAATTTATGTATAAGGTAAGTTTCTCCTTTTTTGGATAATTACATTACAAAGGTTTCATAACATGAAATATTTTCCAGTAAGTATTTTAAAAGTATTTTCACCATCATCATTACAGGGAGAACATTTAGACAATGTTAAACTATTCCCTTCACATATTTCATACAACTGTAACCTCTAATTCAACAGGTTTTCTATTGCCAACTGGCTCCATGGGAGCATTAACAGGATAACATGACCTCATGTTAGTGTCTGGCACACTGCAGTGACCAGGAAAGACAGCAAAAGCTAACATTTCTCCACTTAAGCCACCACTTAAAACTAGAAACATCTCTCCCATTATTTAAATTCAAGATAATTTATTTCTCAACATACGATGTACATATTTAATTTCATTAAGAATTAGAGGTCAGTATTTGATTTTGACTTTGGTATTCTGTATATAGTATATATTTTTATATGAATTAAGGAAGGGAAGGAGAACATCAAAATGTTGAGACAAAGGCTAAAGACTGAACCAATGCAACAGCAATACTCACAAGATAATTATGTTGGAAATTAAGGTACAACTTTGGGGAGGAGGAGGGGACACTGAAGGGAGGGAAGGTGGGAGAAAAATGAAGGAGGGGTTAACAAGTATGACACTACCTAATGTATTTAACTGTAACCCCTCTGTGCATCATCTTGACAATAAAATTAAATAAAAAATAATTAGATGTCAGGCCTATACTTATGAAGAACTACAAAAGAGAGGTCATTAAATGTTGTCATCTCTCAAGTTTGAACACTTGGTAAAGTAAAAATTCTTCAAGCATCATTATAAACTCACTGAACTGAAGATGGCACAGTAAAACCATTAGGTAAAATAGCTTTAATAGTTTTCCAGAAGTAGCTAAGCTTCAAAGCAGAAACCTATTGTCCTCAAAAAACAAATGAATTGGCATTATGGGATTAAAGGAAACAGTATTAATATACTCATATTCATTGGAAGAAAGTAGCTGGTACATTTCAAGCTCTCAGAAATACACAAAGGAAGCCAGTCATGATAGTGTCTGATGGTAATCATAGCCCTTGGGAGCCTGAGGCAGAATTGGATGTTGAAGGTCATCCTAGTCTATATACATATGTTTTATAATACATAAAAATAAAGCAAGTCTAAAACAACAACAAACAGAAAACACATAAAGAGTTATGTAGGTGTTGACAGCTCAACAGGAAAAGCAGAGAGGCAGCAGATGGCCACTGTGGGATATTTAGGCGAGCCTGCTTTCAGCTTGTCTAATCGGACGCCTCTGTTTTCTTTTACCTTTGTAATAGAGCATGACAGTTTCTGCTCTGAATAAATATTTGTTGAATGGACTGGTATTGCAATTGAAGCAGGAAGAAATAATTTCAATCCACTAAAGGTGTGACTATAATAGGCAGGGTCTATTGCAGAAAGTAGAAGCCACAGTAGGATTTTGGTGGAGAGAATTTTAAAAATGCAAACATGACAAATGAGATTCAAGGATGACACAGAAGCACTTAGGCCCACAGGACCAAAGGAACAGCGCAAACGAGGAGATCTCCAGCAGAATCCAGAATGAAGAAAGTCTTAAAAAGTTTTGAAATAATAACCTGCCTAAATGTGCTGACTATAGGGACAAAAGATAGACTCATCTATTAAATATATTTGAAGTACACATAAGTTTCTCCCATGTTCTCCTCTTAGTGTCTGCTTCTTATTTTTATTATTATACCAGTATTATTATCATAAAAAGAAACAAGACCAATGTGTGGAACCAATTTTTTATTGTAAAGGTAATGTGCAGAGGGTTACAGTTACATAAGTAAGGCAATGAGTACATTTCATTTTGAACAGTGTTATCTCCCTTTCATTTTCTCTTGCTCCCTCTGCTCCCCTCCCCCTGAAGCTGTAAAGTTCATTTCCAACATAATGTATAGTGAATATCACTGTTGCATTGGTTCACACTTTGCTCTTTCTGTGATCCCCCTTCCCTTCTGCAAATCAGATAAGGACAAAGGGTACAGAAGGCATAAACCAAAGGAAAAAAGAGAAATGACTGCAAATAATACATTATAAAAAAAACCCTCTTGTTTCCATGTCATTTTAGCATTAATCTTTCTACTTTGCAGGATATGTTTGAATCTGGTCATCTGGAAGATATGACACTAGATTGAACCTGTGGTGAATGCAAATAGGCCTTTGGCTCTTCTTTGCTCCTCCTTGTATTCACTGGTGCATGCTGTGTTTCTGTTTTTACAGGGACAATCAATCTTAGGCTTTTCAGTGTGTCTATTTCCCACATTACAGACTTGGGTAGTAGTAAACTCACACTTTATATCGATATAAAATTCACTTACACTGTAAACAAGGGGCTGTTGAGAAGAAAATCATACAAACAGGTATATGTCTTCTTAGTACAGATGGCGTTTTCATTTCATTGAGCCAGCTCTTGTCAGTACTATGACATGTGCATTTTTAGTTATGGTTGAAGATAAACCTGCTCCCTTCATTAGAGTAGAATGTTATTTTTTGCTGTTATTTAATGAAATGATTAGCAATGCACTGTTATAGACTGTTATAAAATAAAACTCAGGATATATTTTTCCCATGGATAAGCAATATGTAGAAATACAACATCTTGTTATTAGTATCACATGCATGCCAAAATTTAGGTTGATATTTTTTGAGCAATTATAACTACATTTCAAATTCTAGTCCTTTGTGTCTAACACAATTAACAGACTATTTTCTGTATATTAAATTTATCTATCTGTCTATCTATCTATCTACCTACCACCTATCTACTGATAATATTTTAGGACAAGAGGGTGCTTTTGTGTGGTTTAATAGGACCTAAATTTTAGGAAATTTCATTTTTCCAAGTAATGTATATGTACATCTTATTTTTTAGATAATTTAAATAAGTATGAAAATTAATGAAATAAAATAACTTAATTTTTAAATATTTAATTCTCAAAGTAATTCTGTGATAATTTGTCAATAGTAGATTTATGTTTAAGTAGTACTACAACTCTCTATTTGCTTAATGATTCTGCAACAGTTTTTACATAAAGGCACTAAAATTCCACTCATGCCTACTGCTTTCAACAGGAAAGAATAGTGTGAACAACGTCAAAGTAGAAATAATTTATCTATGCAAAAAAGAGGCAGAAAATAATGCTCTCTCATCTTCCTCTGTGAGGAGTATGAGGTATATCATTCTTACAGCTTCAAACTGCACAGGCATGCATGGGGTGTCCTTGTCTTGAAGAACCCACTTGAGTCTTGGAGGCAAAAAATCAGCCATGGTGTAATAACCAAGCCATGTACAAGTGCATTTCCTCTGCCTTCAAATCTTACTTTAAAGATGGCAAGGTGATTCATGCTAAGATGATTCATGGTAAGGTGTTCCACTGTTTCTATTATTGAAAAAGGCATCATAGCTGGGACATTGCAGTGCTTTGTTTTCAGGGTCTTCAGTGTGTAAGAGAGGCCACTACGATGGCAAAAGTAATGAGCAGGAATGAGCTAATTAATACAGATCTGCTTTGTTAGCTTTTCCCTCTCAAATGCAGATTGTGATTCAATGACTTACTTACGATTACACCACCAGTGAATAATACAGTTTTCTTCTAAAACCAAATAAACTTGGTGTAAGCTCATAGTATTATTAACCTATCAGAACTTTCTTTCATTTATCAAATTGAAAAAAACATGTCCAAAAGCTATTCAGAGTTTCTGTAACTTTCTCAAGGAAGCTGGAAATTGAAAATATATGCATTTTCTCATTTTATTGAGAAAAAATTGTCAGAGAACAGAACGTACACATTTTCCAAAGACTATTACTGCCTAATAATGAATTTGCTAGTGAACATTCTACCTTAAGTATGCAAGCAAAATGCTATCTGATGTTCTAGGTCAGTCAGTCTTTTGCTTAGGCTCTTTGTTCATATTTCTGGGCTTTTAAATATCACATGTTCTTGCTCAACTTCATATCCAGAAGCCCTAATTTGTGGGTCACAACTTCAAAAAGTCACAAGTGGAAATGAGAGCATGAAGGTGTCCTTGCCCAATGTACTGAGTATACTTATCAGAATAGAAAATGGGACACATGGACAGACATCAGGATGCATAAGCATTGAATACAAGGGGAGGATCTCGCCATATGTCAGTCAGAGACAAAAAAAAAAAAAAGCACCTTGAATTTAACCTGCTGCCAACAGAATTATTAGGAAAAAGTTTTAGTGCACTCAGTTCATGATATTTTGTTGGAATTGCGTAGTCAAATGGCGTGGCTATAAATTCTAACTCTCAAAACTATCATCGCCTCCTTCTTCTCATTAGAAGGAATACTAAGTTAATGATATTGATCAGCTTTATCCAAGCAAAATAATTTATGTATCTTTGTTCTTATGCATTGTAGAAACATGAAAAATGAGCTACATATAAGTATTATCTCCATTATCCCTTATTTTGACATGCAATTTGTATTCTGTAATAAAATATTCAATAAAGTAAAAAACGGAAATGGCTGACTGACCTAAGCATGAAGCTTTTTTTAAAAAAGCTCTTGTTAGAAAAACATACTCACAGAGATAAATACTATTGACTATAAATATTTTAAGAGACTTAAGAAAGTGTATTTTTAGTACCTTTTTAAACCTAATTTTATGATGCTACCAAAATATTTTCTTTATCTATGCCTCTTTTCCCCTTTGTACATTATGTTACTGTATAAGCCAGTTGCTTTTATGGTGTTTTGTACTTTGGTTAAATGGTAAAGTTACATGTCATTAATTTGTACGTTTGGAAATTGCTGTAAATTTCATTATAGAACCTATTTAATGATTCCATTATCAATCAAAGCTTAATATTAACTAAACAGCAAGTGACTTAATGAGTTTCTTAGTGTTTAAAATTGAGATCTTCTTTGTTGCTATACGTTAGTAATTGATGGAATTTAAAAATAAAACATAGCACTTTCTCAGTGTAGAAACAAGTCTACAAAGTGGACAAAATAATCAGTCTTTCACATGTCATCGAAATATGTCTCAGAGGTGTCTGAACATCTGACTACTACTTGATTTCTTCAATTGCCTTGCTCCTTTCTTTGTTGCAGGTATTGTTCTGTTGGGATTATTCTGTTCATATTTCTAAGTATGAAGTTATTTCAACAAATCAAATCTTATAGTATGTTGAAAACATAAAAGAGGAAAAAGAACTTGAAAAATAAAAAAGATCAAACTTTTCTTAGTGACACATAATAAACGAGCTAAAACAACATGATGTGAGAGATATAAATATAATAAGAAAACAATTACTTTAAAAATAAGGTACAAAAATTGGCACAGATTTATTTTATAAGGTAGATAATCATCTTTTACTGTGCTTTCTCTCCTGAAAAAGTACCACAGGCTGGAGGGTGGGAGTATAAATAAAAGGAATGTATTGGCTTTCAGTTCTAGAGGTCAGGAATCTGGGAAGGAGGTCCTGGCAGATGCCTTCCTCCTGGATGCAGTGTGGGCAGGATCTGCTGCAGGACTTACCCACTTCACTTTTTAAAAATTCATTTATTTATTGTCAAAGTGATGCACAGAGGGGTTATAGATAGTTTGATATGTAAGGAAATGAGTACATTTCTTATCAAACTTGTTACCTCCTCCCTTATTTTTCTCCCAATCTCCCCCTTCTTATTCCCTCCCCCCAGGTTGTACAGTTGGTTAACGCATACAGTTTCTGATTGCTCTTCTTCTACCTTTGCCTTTGCCTATCCTGTTGTTTCCTGTTCACATCTGGGTCCACATTATACCATCATACAACAATTACTTCAAATAATTTTGGCTTGCTCTCCTCCAGAAAAAAAATATATATATGCAATTATAGACCAATTCTGATACAGTGAAAATAAAATCTTCAGCACATAAATGGTGCCATAGTTCAGCTAAGGATGTTAACTCTGATTCATTTTAACTTTGAAATATGTTTTATGTGAAATGAAAAGGACCCCTTTCTGAGTCTTTCCATTTTCTTGCAAATGGGTAAATGTCATTATTTCTAATAGAAACATAGAATTCCATTGTGTATACTACAATATACATGTGTATACATTCATCTACTGAAGGGAATCTGAGTTGGTTACATATTTTAGCTATGGTAAATAATGCTGCTATGAACATGGTTGTGCTGGTAGCTTTAGTGTGTTCTTATTTGTGATCCTTTGGGTAAATACCCAGAAATGGGATTGCTGGGTTATATGGGAGCTCTATGTTTAGTCTTTTGCGGACCCTCCACAGTGCTTTCCAGACTGGTTGAACATGTTTACACTCCCACCAACAGTGTACTAGTGTTTCCTTTTGGCCACATTCCATCCAGCAACTATTTTTATTACTTTTCTTGATGATGGCCATTCTTACTGGGGTAAAGTGGAATCTCAGTGTTGTTTTGATTTGCATTTCTTTAATGACCAGGGATGTTGAGCATTTCTTCATGTGTCCTTAGGACATTCTCATTTCTTCTTCAGAGAAGTATCTCCTTAAGTCTTTAGCCCACTTATTGTTTCTTTGAGGATTTGTCTTGGGGGAACTTAATTTTTACAGTTCTTTCTAAGTATATTTTAGATATGAGGTCTTTGCCTGTTGTATGTCCATTGATGATCTTCTCTCAGTCTGTGGGCTTTCTATTTAATTTGCAAGCCGTCTTCTTTGCCATGCAGAAGCTCTACAGTTTGATGCAATCCCTTAATCATACTAAGTGAAATGAGCCAGACCCAAAGAAACATAAACTCTATGGTCTCCATTATTGGTAATAATTAGTATAGGTCAAGGATAGTCTTATCAGATGATCCCAATAGCTCAATAGCTATGTACATATGATCATGGAAGATGACATTAAGAAATGAAATCCAAAGTATAGAAACTACTGGTTTATTATTGAGATTATTATTTTAAACATACTGTGTGAAATTATTTATTTTTCTTCTGTCCATCTTCCCTATGATTTAGACCCCATTGTCACTGTATTTGATTCTGGTACCCAGGCTATTTTATATATGTCTGTCTGAATTAGGGAAGGGAAGGAAACATTAAAATGGTGAGACAAAGGGTAAAATGCAAACCATTGCAACGGCAATACATACAAGACATGTAGTAAACTAAATGTATAACTCTGGGTGGAGTTGGGGGGGTGGAGGGAAGGTAAGAGAAAAATAAGAGAAGGGGTAACAAGTCTATCAAGAAATATACTCAGTACCTAGCCTAACCTACGTAACTGTAACCCCTCTGTCTTTCATCTTGACAACAAAAAGAATTAAAAAAAAAACAACTTTAAAAAAGCACCCATTTCTGGATTCAAATTAAAAAGTGAGAATTTGTTTTTTGATAAGGCTGTAAGCTAGGACATATAAATATGTACTGAGAAATGAGAAATATGCACTAATTCAGAGTTTGTAACATGCATTAGAAATCCAAGCCCTCTATAGCAGTTAAATATACTGTACAAAGATAGTTACATTTTAAACTTTTTTAAAGTAGTAGTGCTTTGTGCTTATCATTTGAGCTATTTCCAGACTTTTTCTTTCAGAGGTCCTCCTGTTGACTTACCCTAGATGGCCTTGACCTCGTGATACCTTACAAATAGTTGGGATTACAGGTATGTGCTTTTAAATTCAACCAAAAATTGCACTTGAAAACCTCTCCTCTGCACATGGTAATCCCACTGAAAAATAAGAATGTGTAAAGCCAATTGTACCTGCTATGCAACTCTTAATGTTCTTTGTATATTTCTGTATGTTTTAATTTCCATATGCTATGCTATCTTTATTATTTATATCATCTCATTGATTACAAATCATTTCATTTGAAGTTTCATATATCCATACATTCCCTACTTTGCCATTTATTTACTTATAAAAGCATTCATGATATATCGAATAATTACTAGATTCTCTAAGTTACAATTCTTTCATTATAGAGCCAATAAATCATCTAGCACTCCCTATTCTTATTAACCATAAATTTATTAGATGAGAAAATAATGTAGACTAATGATGACAGTATAATATTTACGAAGGATAGGTTCAGAGAATGGAAACAACACTTGCTTGAAACCTTTAAGACAGTTTTCACTTAAACTACCTATCAATGGTTTTGGCTAATGATACAAAAGTATGTGTGGGTTCCAGATGGAGCAGTAACACTTAGTTATAGGGAGGTCATACAGAGAAATTGAAGAAAATACCAGTCAGAGACAAAAGTAGCAATTATAATTACCTGCTATGGCCAAGAAATAAAAGATTTTGGTGGGGGAAGAAATACATTAGGATTTTGAGGTAGGAGTTGTGACCCTTGAGTTCTGTAGCTGCAAGTCTTAGCTGAACCCTATGTCTACTCAACATAGATATGGATAGCACAATGATTCCAGATCAAAGTTTTTTTTAGTAGCCTTAGTCATTATATAATTAAGAGAGAGCAATAAATAGAAAGAGAGAGCCAAAGATAAAAGAGAGAGAAATTAAAGGGTTTGGGCCATGACTTACTGATAGAATGCTACCTATCATATATGACATTTCAGTTTAGTCTCTTGGAAACCTCTCTCTTCCAAAAAGGATAAAAAGTAAAAATTAATTTTGATCAGGGCTCTTAATCTCCAGTTCTTAATCCAGTTTTTAATCTCTAGCTCTCAAACTGGGAATTTATTTAATGTACTAATGCAGAACCATAGTCAAACAATCACCATAACCACACTATAACATGTTTAAGTTGGCCAAATGTAAAAAAACAACAATGCTATGATCATATATTTCACATTAATACAAACAGTACCTACTAGTATGAGGTTTTCTAAATCTAATTACAGATAGGCACTCTGGAATCCTTTCCACATTGAATACATGAATACTCCTTTCAATTATAGTAGTTTCTCAGTGGCAAAAGTGCTTTATATGCACACACATATATACATGCATATATACAAACATGTTCATATACACACATAGACATGCACAGACACAAACACACACACAGACACATATTAGAATGAAAATGTGCTTCACACTCTGTTAGCAGTATGAAATGACATTAAGGTCAGAGAAGCCATTCCAGTAGAGTAAAAAGTTGTCCTATACATAGAACCATTGTTCTCTATCCTGTTGCCCAAAGCATGTCTCATTATAGTATGTGATTTATTGTATTTTAATTATCATTGTTATATCTATATCTTACTTTATATCATTTGACATATTTTTGTACCATAGATATTCTTAATAGATACAGAATATATGTTTTCCTATGAAACAAAATTTAAAATTACTTTAAGTATTTTCTTTTGGACTAAAGCCTTTTTTTTTCACATGGATATAAACAATAAAATGTTTTTTGTTTAATATGACACCAATTTAAATAATAATATCTAGACAGAGGGTAAGCCTCTTTTGTGTTTCAAATTAGTGTGAGTTTTCTACATATCAATATGAGTGTAAAAAGGTTTCTCTCAATGGCAGATGTGCATAACTGATGCAGTTCTGTAGCTACTTATGTTCTCTCAAAGGGTCTATTTGTCAATATAGGTAAAACTCTCATATTATTGTATAGTTCTTTCAAATAAATTGCCCTAGATTAATTGAACAAGCAACACAGATAAACTGGAAGTAAATTAGCTGGATTGATTTTGCAGATAAGGCAACAAGGGTATGATCTGGATAAATGATGTATTGTAAAATAGGACTGCAATGAATGTCAGTAGATGAACAAGCAGTGTCCTTTCTGTTAGGCCACAGTCATCTAACTGAAAAGATATAGAAAGATGACTGTGCTCACGAGTGGAGAGGTCACGTTAGTCTTTGCAGCACAGGACGTGTCCCTTGGCAATACCAGGAACATGCTGATTCCTTACAGGGACAGATGGATTTGATGACAGCAATACGGCACAAAGGCTTTTATTAATAGCCTGTATTTTTAGCCCAGCATATGCTATTCTTGTCTTAATGTTTAATCGTTTTGGAAACTTATGAAATATTTTATTTCTTATAATATCTTGTTGGAAAAGAGCTTAGATCAATTATATATCGATCTAAGAAAAAAGTCACAATGTTATAGTAACCTGAGAGTGTCCCAGATGAAAGAAATCCAGCTGTATGCAATTCATAGTTTTTCAATTGTGATGAAGAGATTCTTGTGTATAAAAGAAGATAAAGCAGTATAAGGAACTTAATTTGTAGATATAGTCATGGGAACGGTCCTAAGATTAGATTACAAGTACCAAATGTAAATGTAATAAAATGTACCTTTAATACATCATTCTGCCATAAGACTTTAACTCATCTAACCTTAAAAGGTGTCTTTTATATTCTTCATGCATGATGAAAACATGATGCGTTTTTTGTTTTTTTGTTTTTTTTTTTTTTTGCCAGTCCTGGGGCTTGGACTCAGGGCCTGAGCACTGTCCCTGGCTTCTTTTTGCTCAAGGCTAGCACTCTGCCACTTGATCCACAGCGCCACTTCTGGCCATTTTCTGTATATGTGGTGCTGGGGAATTGAACCTAGGGCCTCATGTATATGAGGCAAGCACTCTTGCCACTAGGCCATATCCCCAGCCCCAACATGATGCATTTTCAATTCATAATTGCCCACAATATTTAATGGCAGCTCACACTGTAAAAATTTTCATTTCTTAGGGGATGTAATAATTATAAAAAAACATTAACTTGAGATTTCCATAATTTCATTTAGTCATTCAGACTTTGCATCTTGTTGAAGCTTTTATTTATCTCCTCTGAATGCCTCTTTGATTGTTTTCCCCAAGCGAGTTCAATTGCAGATGCCCCAGTTATTATTTTAAACACATCAAAGGAGAATATTATTCAGTGAGCTAGTTTCTAACTCTAGTTCTTCCTCTAATTAACTACTATGTTTTACAAGTCCCATTTGCTCTATTGTATAATTGCAAAGTTGAGACAGTTGACTCCAGTTTTCCATCTGTAATTATCCTACAAATAAATTACTCTAAATATAACTATCTTCATTAGTTTGTAGAAAAATCACGTTTCAAAATAATTAACAATGCTATTGGTTTGACGTCAAAATTCATGCAAGCCAAATCCTTCATTGGATATATTACAGATTGCCACAACATTTTTTTGAAATTTACTCAAAAAAGTACTATTTATATACATTGCTAAATATTTAGGACACTGTAAAAATGTAACTGACCAAAAAAGAACTGAGATAAAGAAAGAAAACATTACCACTTATTGTGATAAAATGTAAACATTTATCCCAAAATAAATTTTCTCTAAACACATTTTTATATGTGGAAAGAAGTAATAATGTCACTTCTTTTTTAAATACTATATTAACAAAGAACAATCTTAACAAGTCAAATATGTTTCAGTATAGCATTTAGATGTCTAAAATTTGTAATAATTTGATGTACAGAATTATTTTACTTGATGACAGGGGCATGTATTTTGTATTTTAAAATTTACATCATCTCACATAAAATGAGCAAATAAGAAATACACAAAATAAACAAAAGGGAAGAGAGGAAGAAGTAGTAATTGCAATATAGTTATGAGGATTGTGTAGAAACATACTTAATATAACCTTAAAATATTCAGAATTCCTAAATGTAAGGGAATTCTAATTATATAATACCTCATCAAGTCTATCTATAAAGAGATTATGTATTTGGACAGGGACCATTATAAGTCTCATATTGTCAGTGAACAAAACTTCAAATTAAAGGAATTAAATGCGCTCATCTTTCAAGCTTACAGGACATGAGCAGGAAAGAAACCAAAGAACGGAGCATAAACAGTAGTCCATTAACTTTCCAAGAATATATGTTAATTCCTGAAGGATGTTTAATACAATTAATAATATTACAAGCTCATAGTATAGGCCATTACAGTATTTTTATCCTTTTGTGTTTTTTTATTAATATTATGTGCTTATTGATAATAACAATTCAGTCACTCAATTAAAAATACCTAAATAAAATAGTGCTTATATCCTATGTGTTATTGTTATAAACAGTTAAATATTTTTTAAATCCAACTCCATTTTGCTATTTTCCAACATTATCAAAATATAGACCAACTCTTTAATGCAAACTCCATCTTTACAAAAAGATTTTCTCAATGTACTTCAAGAGAATTTGTAATTATCAGTATGTTAACAGAATGAATACTTCTTGGTATTCATTTATATGTTTGTGACCAAGAAGAGGGGGTAGACAAGGGAGAGAAGAAGGGTGGGCAAATGCAATCATGATATTCATTGTATTTGTGTGAAAATGGAGCTAGGTAAATTGAAGGGATGAGTGGAATTGGAGAGATGAAGAGAACGATGAAAGGGTGACATTGATCTAGACACAATGTACTCACAAGCTGACATGATGGATTGAAATAATGTTGTAAAACTATTGTGTAAAATAGCTTTTCTTGGACCTGTTCTGAGTTTTTATACTACATAAATGTAATAAATTAAAATCAAGTAAGTAAAAATTGAATTACTCTAGTAATTTGTCTATGTAAGAGATACTCAATACTTATGAAAGAACAAAATAAGACTATGAAATTTGTTTTTACTTTAAGGAAGTTAGCTTATTTTTGTTGTTTTTTGTTATATGTTGATATATAATTGCGAATTTGGTACACACTTCTTCCAAAAATTATTTCTTTCTACCTTTAAGATTGTCCTCTTTCTGAATTATCCTTACACAACATTTTAAATTGTTTTACAATGGCAGACATCCGGGAAGACAGTGAAGGAGCAACAGAGCCCTAGCTAAGCTCCCTCCAACATCCCAGTTTTACCACTCCAGAGAAACTTTTACTCCTAGAAAGACAGACAAAGTAAGTTGAAACAGTGCAGGCATTCTGGCTAGAAAGGAAAAATCAACTTTGCTGGCCTGAAAACACAGATTTGAGCCCTGGGCTGCATCCCGCCGCCACACTGGTGCCACAGTGCACTCAGCACTCAGTGCACTTAAAGCACACAGTGGTGACCAAGAAGAAATCCTCCAGACAGCAGCAGACAGACACGGATCACAGGCTGAGCATGGATGGGCTGAAATCGCAGAGAAAGTGTGAGTATCCCACGAAAGACATTCTCACTCATGCCTACAGAGCAGCATCTGTAAGGTAGCCCTTCCCCCTCTGCCAGAGCGAAGTGCTGTCTTTGACTCTGGCACGAACTCTGTCAGAGCAGACTGGAACTAAATTAGGCCAGGGGAAAGCGAGGACAAAGGGGCCATCTTTGAAAAGGGCAAGAGTGACTGAATGTTGAGAGCCAGCTCTGCCCAGGAGAACATCCGCCCACCCCCCTCCTGCCACCATGAGAGGATCTCTCGCTGGACTGAGACTCAAAGGCCCAGGTAAACTCAGCCAGAGGTGCCCCGCCCTGCCCCTCCAATGCTGTGGCTGCCAACTCTCCAACAGCTAGAAATTCTAAAATAAACCAAAAGTGGCCAGAAGCTAATGGTGGCACAGAACAATCAGACAGAAGAGTAAACAGTTCCCGAGACAGACAAATGACCTCTTTACAGATGACGCCCAATTCCCAACACCCACCAGCAAACAGAGGTGTGTTCCACAGCCAGCTCTGCCCAGGAGATGGTCACCCTGCCCAGGAAGGAAGAACCTCTGGCAAGCAGCCCTCAGCCAGGTAAACTAGGCCCAAGGTGCCCTGCTATGCTGAGTCCACAGCCTACTCAGAGCCAGGCATTAAAGGCAGCAGCCCCACAGCAGACAAGGGAGCCACAGTTCCCGAGACTCTTCTACCTCCCCCATCTGCAGAGGACACCCAAGTCCTAACTGCAAGCTGTGCAAACCACAGAGCCCCAGGATTTAACTAACAGGGGAGGAGGGTCAGAGCAGATCCACCACCTGCAAGCTGAAAGCAAATCAAACCAGCCAAGCAGCAGGAAAATAGACTGTAGACCATCGCAAGAAAACCAGAGACTGGAAAGGAAGACTCCATTTTTTTTTCAAATTTTTATTATCAAACTGATGTACAGAAAAGTTACAGTTTCATACGTTAGGACTCCATTTTTTTAAACATTTTTTAAACTTTTTTATTTTATATTTTTCATTTTGGAGTTGTTTGTTTTTTGTTTTCTGTTTTTCATTTGTTTTGTTTTATTGGGATTTTTGGATAATATTTATTTTGTTTAGTGTGTTTGTATTACCGTATTTTTTCTTTGTTTCTCTTTTCACATTTTCTTTCTTTAAAATTACTTTGCTTTGACTAGCACATTTATTCTTTTTTGTTGACTCTCCATTGTCTATCATTTTAACCTCAGTCTTTCTACCAATTCTACTCTTCTCCACCTTTCCACTTCACTGAAACTAAAACAAAATCATCATCCCCCATTAATTTTACTCTATTCTCTTCACTACCCCTAACTTACCCTCCTAAATTTACTTCCAGAACCTCCAGACTCCATTGACCCCTGGTTATCGGATAGAGGGTATCATTGTTCAGTCTGAGTGAGTCAAAGGGGTTCATAGAGAAACCCCACCAGTCCAAAAAGATCTAAATATAAGGACAAAAATTGCTCTTAGGGTTATAATGGTAAATAAGTAACTACCGAATGGAGGGCTCAGGGTTGGTAATTATATTAAAATTGTATTCTTTGGGGACATCAAATTTGGTTTTATATACAAAAAAGAGAGAGAAAGTATCTGTATATAATTGTGAACTTTTAAGATTTATACAACAGTGCTTGGTAAGATCGGCTTTGGGTATTAAACTGTGTTTTTAGGTGCTTGTAGACTGGCATTTCCAATCCAAATGGGCAAGCAAAGCACAAGAAAGATGGATGACAAACAAGGGAATCTCATATCCCACTCAAAACAAGCAGGAAGCAGAGCCATCAATCAAAGACCTAGAAGAGAACCCTCAAAATGCTCTACAAACTCTACTGATAAAAATGTTAAATGAAAAGTTTGAAGCTCTTCAGACAACTATTCTAGAGCGTGAGGAGGTGAACCAAAAATTAATAGAGTATTTAATGGCCTCCACAAATAGAAAGATAAATGAACTTCAAGAGGCCAATGAAAAGTCCAATGAAAAGACAGCTACCCAGCTAAAAGATTTGAGAGACAGCACTCAGAACCAAATTAATGAAGTAAAGAAGTCCGTGCAGGACCTAAGAGAAAATTACAGCAAAGACATGGAAATCATCAGGAAAGACCAGTCAGAAGGAAAAGAGATTTGAAATCAAGTAGCTAGCCTACAGAACATACTAGATGAAGCAGAGGATCAAATCTTAGGAACTGAAGATTCCCTAGAATCTAGGGAGAAAGAACAAAAACAATACAAAACCAATTCAATCGGCAAAACAGACCACTACAGGAGCTCCAAGATACAATCAGGAAGCCTAATTTAAAGCTAATAGGTATCGAGGAAAACCTAGGAAAGAAGTCAATGGAATAGGCAACTTATTTAACAGAATATTAGCTGAGAACTTCCCAAATAATCCAGAAGGATAGGCTTATTCAGATACAATACACATTCAGAACCCCAAACTGACGAGACCAGAACAGGACAATCACCGACACATTGTGATCAAAACAGGATCAATAGAGTCCAAGGAAAGAAAGAAGACAGTAATCACATATAAAGGAAAACCAAACAGAATTACCCCAGACTTAGCAACAGAGACCATGAAAGCAAGGAGGGCCTGGAATGAGGTATGCCACACCCTAAATAAAAATAACTATCAACCAAGAATACTGTACCCAGCTAAACGCTCATTCATAGCCGAAGGTCAAATAAAAGTCTTCCACAGTAAGAAAAAACTGAAACAATATATCTCCACCAAAGCAGCTTTACAGAAAATCCTCAAGGATGTACTACACATGGAAAATAATCAAGATCACAATAAAGACAGAGTAATAAATCCTAAATAGAAAACCAGAATATTAGGTCAAGAATTGGGAAGCCACAGCTCTTAACAAGATAGCTATAATGAAAGGAACAAACGATTGTCTCTCAGTCCTAACTCTCAACATTTATGGACTTAATTATCCAATTAAATGACATAGGCTCATAAGTTGGATCAAAAATCAAGATCCATCTTTCTGCTGCCTCCCAGAGACACATCTATTGAGCAGAAGCAAGCATCTTTTAAAAGTGAAAGGCTGGAATAAAATCTATCAAGCGAACAGCGCCCATAAGCAGGCTAGAGTTGCAATACTAGTATCAGATAAAATTGACTTCAAATTGAAAAAGGTAAGAAGAGACAAAGAAGGTTTTAGCATGCTAATAAAGGGATCTCTCCTACAGGAGGATATAACCATCCTAAATATCTACACACCAAATACAGGAGCACCCAACTTCATCAAACAAACACTACTGACTCTAAAAACACTCATAGACCCAAACACATTGATAGTTGGGGACTTTAACACTACACTATCACCTCTGGACAGATGTACATGCCAAAAACTGAGCAAAGAAATCTCAGAACTAAGCAACTGCATAGACCAACTAGACTTAACTGACATCTACAAAGTATTCCATCCAACAACACCAGAATACACATTCTTTCAGCACCACATGGAACACTCTCCAAAATAGATCACATCTTAGGGCAGAAAGAAAATCTGTATAAATTCACAAGTATAGAAATCATTCCCTGCATTCTCTCAGACCACAATGGAATGAAATTAGAGCTCAACTCAAACAGCCACCACAGAAAATCCTACAATACATGGAGACTAAACAACACATTGCTGAACCATCAGTGGGTCATACGAGAAATTAGAACAGAAATTCAAATGTTTATGGGATTAAACCAAGATGAGCACACAAAATACCAAATACTTTGGGACACAGCAAAGGCAGTAGTCAGAGGGAAATTTATATCTCTGAGTGCCTACATCCACAAACTGGAGAAACAGCAATTCAACAACTTAAAGAAGGACCTTAATCTCCTTGAAAGAGAAGAACAAGCCAAACCCCAAGGCAACAGATGGAAGCAAATAATTAAAATCAAATCAGAATTAAATGACTTAGAGTCAAACAAAACCATCTAAAGAATCAACAAAACAAAGTTGGTTCTTTGAAAAATTAACAAGATAGACAGACCCCAGCAAATCTGACCAAAAAACCAAGGCCGCACACCCAAATAAACAAGATCAGAGATGAAACAGGTAACATCACCACAGAAACAACCAGAATTCAGAACACAATAAGGGACTATTTTGCAAAACTTTATGCCAACAAATTCGAGAACCTGGAAGAAATGGACAATTTCCTAGCAAAAATTGATATCCCCAAACTCAACCATGAAGATTTAAACCTTCGAACAGACCCATATCCAGCATTGAAATAGAACTGCAATAAGAGATCTCACAACTAAGAAAAGCCCAGGTCCAGACAGATTCACAGCAGAATGCTACAAGGCCTTCAAAACAGAACTCACACCAATATTTTTCAAATTCTTCAATGAAATTGAAAGAGAAAGTTAGCTACCAAACACATTCTAGGATGCCAGTATAGCTCTCATCACAAAACCAGACAGGGACTCATCAAAGAAAGAGAACTATAGACCGATCTCCTTGATGAACATAGATGCAAAAATTCTCAACAAAATTCTGGCCAATTGACTTCAACAGGTCATCAAAAACATCATGCATCGTGATCAAACTGGATTCATTCAAGGGATGCAAAGTTGGTTCATTATACGCAAGTCAATTAATGTAATCCATCACATCAACCTGAGCAAGGTAAAGAATCACATGGCTATACCCCTAGATGCAGACGCATTTGATGAAATCCAACATTCATTTATGATAAAAAGCCCTGGAAAAACTGGGATTCTAGGGAACATTCCAGAATATAATAAAGCCAGCCTATGACAAACCAACAGAAAGCATAATTCTAAATGGAGAAAAGGGAAACCCGTTCCCTGTAAAATCAGGAGCAAGACAGGGATGTCCACTCTCTCCTCTCCTCCTGCACATTGTACTAGAATTCCTAGCCAGAGCAATTAGGCAAGAATAAAACATAAAGGGGATCCAAATAGGAAAAGATGAAGTTAAACTTTCTCTCTTCTCAGATGACATGATGTTATAGCTAAAGAACCCCACAGACTATACTCTCAAGCTACTAGAGCTGATCCAAAACTTTGGCAAAGTTGCAGGATATAAAATAAACCCTCAAAAATCAGTGGCTTTTCTATATGCCAATGACCTGAAGACCAAGGTAGAAATCAGGAAGGCAACTCCTTTTGCAATAGCCTAGGAATAACCTTAACCAAGAAGGGAAAGACCTCTATGATGAGAACTTCAAAAACATGAAAAACGAAATTAAGGCAGAACTATGGAAATGGAAAAACCTCCCATGCTCCTGGATTGGGAGGATTAATATCGTCAAAGTGGCAATATTGCCAAAGGTTATCTGCAAATTCAATGCAATACCCACTAATATCCCAACAACATTTTTTTAAAGCCTTGTCTTTTTTTTCTTATTTATTGTCAAAGTGATGTACAGAGAGATTACAGTTTCATACGTTAGACTTTGGGTACATTTCTTATGGTGTTTGTTACCCGCCCCCCTCATTCCTCCCTCCCCACACCCCCTCTCCCTTTCCACCCACGAGTTGTTCAGTTGGTTTACACCAAATGGTTTTGCAAGGATTGCTTTTGGAGTTGTTTGTCTGTTTATCAGTTGTCTCTCAATTTTGATATTCCCTTTCACTTCCCTAGTTCTAATACAAGTATATACAGTATCCAGTGTACTCAGATGAGATACAGTGATAGTGCCAATACAACCACAGGAAGGGGATACAAGAGGATCATCAACAATAGAGGTTATGGTATCACATGGCAGTAGAAAGTAATTACAACAGAGATATAACAGCCATTTCCATAACATGGAGTTTATTTCACTTAGCATCATCTTATGCCTTCCTAGGGGCATAGCTATTAGGCTCTTGTGATCGTCTACTGAGACTAGCCTAAACCTGTGCTAATTATTTCCTATTAGGGAGACCATAGAGTCCATGTTTCTTTGGGTCTGGCTCACTTCACTTAGTATAATTTTTTCCAAGTCCTTCCATTCGCTTATGAATGGGGCAATTACATTCTTTCTGAAAGAGGCATAAAATTCCACTGTGTATATGTACCACATTTTTCTAATCCATTCATCTACTGAGAGGCATCTGGGTTGGTTCCATATTTTAGCTATGACAAATTGTGCTGCAATGAACATTGTTGTGCTGGTTGCTTTAGTGTCAACACCATTTTTTAATGAAATAGAGGAAGCAATCCAGAAATTCATATGGAACAATGAAAGACTGCAAATAGAAAAAACAATCCTAAGCAGAAAGAACAGTGCTGGAGGAATTACAATACCAAACTTCAAGCTGTGCTACGGAGCTATAGTAATAAAAACAGCTTGGTATTGGCACAGGTACAGGCCTGAAAACCCATGGAACTGAATTGAAGACCCAGAAATGAACCTTCAGAACTATGCCTACTAAATCTTGGATAAAGGAGCCAAAAAAAATAGGGTGGAAGAAAGATAGTCTCTTTAATAAATGGTGCTGGCAAAACTGGTTCAACATCTGCAACAAACTAAAACAAGATCCTGACATATCATCCTGCACCAAAATCAATTCCAAATAGATCAAAGACCTCGAAAAAAAAACAAACAAACAGATACCCTGAAAACACTACAAGAAGGAGTAGGAAAAACACTTGGGCTCCTTGGCAAAAGACCAAACTTCCTTAATAAAGACCCAGAAATGCTACAAGTCAAAAAAGGTTGGACAAATGGGACTGCCTCAAACTGCAGAGCTTCTGCAGGGCAAAGGACATAGCTTGCAAGATAAACAGAAAGCCCACAGACTGGGAAAAAAAATCTTTACTGGCCATACAATGGACAAAGCACTTATATCGAAAATGAATGCAGAACTAAAAAAATTAAATTTCTCCAAAACAAAACCTGAAACAACCAACAGCCCCCTCAACAAGTGGGTAAAGACTTAGAAAGAGACTTCTCTGATGAGGAAATGAGAATGGCCAAGAGACATATGAAAACGTGCTCTACATCACTGGCCATAAAAGAAATGCAAATCAAACAACACTGAGATTCCATCTCATCCCAGTAAGAATGTCCATTATCAAATAAAATAAGAATAACAAATGTTGGAGGGGATGTGGCCAGAAGGGAACCCTACTTCATTGTTGGTGGGAATGTAAACTTGTTCAGCCACGCTGGAATGAGGTATGGAGATTCCTCAGAAGGCTAAACATAGAGCTCCCCTATGACCAAGCAGCCCCACTTTAGGCATCTACCCAAGAGACCACAAACAAGAACACGTTAAAGCCACCAACACAAAAATGTTCATCGCAGAACAATTTGTCATTGCTAAAATAGGGAATCAACCCAGATGCCCCTCAGTAGATGAATGGATCAGGAAAATGTGGTACATACAAACAATGGAACTTTATGCCTCTATCAGAAAGAATGACATTGCCCCATTCATAAGGGAATGGAAGGTTGGAAAAAATTATACTAAGTGAAGTGAGCCAGACCCCAAAAAACATGGACTTTATGGTTTCCCTCACAGGGAATAATTAGCACAGGTTTAGGCTAGTCACAGCAGAGGATCACAAGAGCCCAATAGCTATGCCCTTATGAACTCCATGTTAAGGAAACGAGTTTTATATCACTGTTGTAATTGCTTTCAACATGCCATGTGAAAATTTAGCTTCTTTTCTTGATGATCCTCTTGTATCTCCTTCATGTGGTTGTACCCACACTATCACTGTATCTTATCTGAGTACATTGGAAACTGTATATACTGGTATTAGAACTAGGAAAGGGTAAGGGAATATCAAAATCTAGAGACAAAGGATAAAAAGACAAACAACTCCATAAGCAATCCTTGCAAAACCATTTGGTATAAACCAACTGAACAACACATGGGGGGAGAGGGAAATAGGGAAGGGTGAGGGTGATTGAAGGAAGACGTAACAAATAGTACAAGAAATGTACCCAATGCCTAACGTATGAAACTGTAACCTCTCTGTACATCACTTTGACAATAAAGAAATAATTTTTATTAAGAATTGTTTTAAAGTTTAAAAATATGAACAATTCATAAGTTTATGAATTTTCTCTTTAAATAAGATGTTTACTGAGAATAATAGCATATATTTTGAGTTTCTTTTTTAATTTTCAGTTAATTATAGAAACATGAGTTGGATATCTGGTATTTCTTGCTCCAAATTATGCTAATAATGGCATTTCGGGGCAGATGTCAGCTAACAAAATAGAGTATAATTTTATAAAATCAAATATATAATAATGCAAATGTTCAACATATAAATCTTTTGAATGAATGCATTTACTTATATCTGGGAAATCTCCACTTAAATGACTGCTTTGTTATGTATCTTCTTGTTCTAATTAGACTTATAAGGTAGGTTCCAAAAATGTACATCCTTTGGTTGACTTGCCTGATTATTTATTAAACTGTCTTATGTATTAATGGAGAATACACACTTGAAATTATAACAGGAGATACTTGGCTTCCTAGAACTATAACAGAGCTAGAAATGTGATAGCCTTATTAATGCTCACAGAAATTCATGAGGGTAGAAGTAGCATTAATATTATATTTTTATATTAATGGTAAGTGCAAAATTTATTTCTCTATTGAACTAATGGAATTATTTGGGTCTATCTATAATTCAGAATAACAAATACAATGAAAGCTAGACTATTTCAGCAGATATTGTGCATAATATATCTAGAAAAATCATAGGCTCACATATGAATTTTAATGAGTTACTGATGCTAAATAAAATACGAAAACAATTACTCACCAAAGTGTACATATTTTAAAATAGGAGACAACTAAATAGGGAAATGATACAAAAGCAACAAAGCAAAATGAACAACAATAATAAGGTTTTCATATTTTTGAGGAAGAAATATTTCTTGCAATTAGTCATAATATTTTTATAAAATGGACTAAGTGACTTAGAAACAGTCTTTTAATCAACAGTTCACTAGTGGGAATTGTTTTGTCAAAAGAAGTAATGTTTGAGAGGATAATTTTGGGTAAGACTGCATAAATATATTGACACATTACATGTCAGGTCATTACCAGGTACACTTTTTACCTTTTTATTATATTAGTTATAACATAAACTTAATTTTAAACAGGAATTTTTGACCATAATATACCCATAAGTCTATATTTCATTGTATTAGTATTTGTGACTTTTTAGTTCATGAATATTCAGTTTAGTTGTAAAACTATTTCATGTGAAGAAATTTTTTGTGCTGTAGATTTTTAAGTGTTTTATATAATTTGTCAGATGTTGTGACATGATATATCCAACATTAACATTTAAAGAAGATCGGGGTTGAAATTTTGGATCCAATGCATATTACCTGAATATCATAAGAAAATTTACTAGGTTTCCAAAGTGATAGTTTTGTTATTTAGATGTGAGTATAATAATATAAACAACATTACATTGTTCCTCTCATTTCTGGAGTTTGGGAAGTCCAAGTTCAATTCACTGGCAGATTGTATGTGATGAGGGCCCAATATCGTTTCACCCACACGATCTCTCTGCTCTAACCTCACATGTCCAGGAAGGCAACGGATGTCTGCCATCATTTCATTCACAAAGACTGTGCCCAGGCTTTAAATAAGTGTCTAAAATTTACACTCCCTAACAACATTACATGGAGATCCAATTTCATTACATTAATTTTGTGTGAGACTGCTTAATTTTGTGACAATTATTTCAGCTATATTCCTTACTCATTAATACAAGAAATTCTTCAAGAAACCACTTCTTGGTTTATTAAAATCTCTGTAAGATATATTCACTATTTTTTTTACATTCATTAATGTGTGTGTGTGTGTGTGTGTGTGTGTCTAGAATTTCTAGCATTTTCAGAAATTTTCAGTTTCTCTCTTGCATTTTACGATTTCTGACAAATGTAGTATTACAAATGTAATACTAGCACAAATGTAATACTACATTTGTTCTTCTCACTATATTTGTCACCATTTAACATATCATTTATTTTGCCTAACTTTATGTTTATGCTTTTCTTCCTAAATGTAAGATCGTGTGTATTAGGAATTTCTGCTTGATTTTTTTCCACTATTTTTACCAGCATGCATAACAGTGAACAATACAAAGTAGATATCAATAAGTTTATAGTGAATTAATGGAAAATAATATGTTCTTCATATATCAACTATGAAAATTTTTTTATTCAGAATGTATTCTGCAACAAAGCTAATTTTTGTTGAAAACATATAATTCTTAATTACTTGAATAAAATTTTCATATATAAATTTATTTATATATTTATAATGTATAAGACGATGAGTTTTCTGGGAGTTGATACTCTTTCCCCAAACAATTTTAAAATATGTAGAATTATGGTTTACATAGCACTGGATATCTAGAAAACCTGCAGTGTGAAAACTGAGAAACAGAAAATAAATGAAACTGTTCAATTGCCATAGCTAACACCTCTATTACAGGTAGAGAATAATCAGTCAGAGACAGCTTGACTTCGAGTGGCAAGAATGAGAACCCAGGACCATAAAGGGAGTTCAGAAGTCAGGGAGGAGCTCAGAACAGGGCATAGAAACCCAGTGGATAACAGCATTCAGTGAAAAACCTATCAGCACCAGAATGCAAAACCAACGAGGGGAAATGAAATGTATATATTTTCATGAAGTAAACACTGTTAGAACTGCAAAAGGAAATTGGCAACCTCAAAAGTATGCCAGGAGATTTCAAAATCTATCTCAATAGATGATGTAAGAGGTAAGATAAATATCAGGCAAGAAATCATAAAGTACTCAATTTCTGCTAACCTATATTAAAAAAAACACTCCTAAAACAATATGGTGAATTTTTTTCAACAAAATTTAACTTGTAGTTATATTTATCAGAAAGAAATG
The DNA here is from genome assembly GCF_023159225.1 of Perognathus longimembris pacificus. Lineage (NCBI taxonomy): Eukaryota > Metazoa > Chordata > Mammalia > Rodentia > Heteromyidae > Perognathus > Perognathus longimembris. The sequence goes on along the minus strand of NC_063162.1, from coordinate 128,873,344 downwards.
TATGACAGTCGTGGTATAAATGTTCGGATGTGAGTAATCATATTTTTGTGAAATCTGTACACAGTGGTATCATTTCACATGAAGAAGAATTTAAATTAAAGGTGTGTACTATAATTACTTAAGTAGCCAAGGAGAAAGAAGGAATATGTGGTTGTGATGATTTTCTTGATTATAATGAAAAGTTCAAAGTGTAGGAATATCTCAGAATGGATCAGATTATATAATCATATGCGTTTATTTTATTATACTTCAAGAAACATTTAATGTGTCACATAGGTTTAGAAATTTGACCAACCTATTTATATATTTTTAATATTTAAGAATACATAAGGTTTTTCTTGATAACCAGAAATACTTCTACTTTTTGGTCTCTGAATGAATTGTTAGTCCTAAAGACATGTCAACTGAGTAGATTATAGATATTTTTGCTTCAAATAGAAAAAAAAAGGAAGTAGACTTATTCCTTTAGACTCATACTGTGAATAAGTTTGCAATTTACAAACTTTAGATACTTACCTTTAATAAAATGGAAGAAAATTGTTTAACTTTCCTGTTCTTTTGAAAGACAAATATTTGGAAACTCAAATTGCATTTTATGAAATAAGATTACAGCTTCAGAGGATATTTGATTTCCTCATTTATTCAAAGGGAATTTGTGAGCTACCACATAATTAAGACACAGTTATATTAATATACATGTGCATGTATGTTTATATACACACATGGTTTTTAAAAAAATCTTCAGATATATAAGCATGTACATATTAAAAATATAAATATATAAATAAGTGAAAAGGAAATTATGGACTGTGGTTTGAAATTCTTGCTCTCCTACACTTAATCCCTCAATCCCTCAGAATCAAGTTTTACAAAAAAAAACTTCCTCAAATTAACATTTAAAATTTCTGAAACAGGACATCATTCTTTTTTCCTTCCTTCCTTCCTTCCTTCCTTCCTTCCTTCCTTCCTTCCTTCCTTCCTTCCTTCCTTCTTTCCTTCCTTCCTTCCTCCCTCCCTCCCTCCCTCCCTCCCTCCCTCCCTCCCTCCCTCCCTCCCTCCCTCCCTCCCTCCCTCCCTCCCTTTCTTTCTTTCTTTTTTTTTTTTTTTCCCTGTTCTTGGGATTTGAAGTCTTGGCCTGGGCTATGTCCCTGAGCTTCTTTTGCTCAAGGCAAGCGCTCTACCATATAAGCCACAACACCACTTCAAGCTTTTTCTGTGTTTAATTGGAAATAAGAATCTCACAAACTTTCCTTTTAATTGAAGATAAGAATCTCACAAACTTTCCTTTCCTGATTGCCTTTGAACCACAATCCTCAGATCTCAGCATCCAGAATAGCTACAATTTCAGGTGTAAGCCACAGGTGCCTGGGTGGTCATCATTCTATACAATTTATTGTTATTATAGTGTTGCCATACAAAAGATTATGAATCAGGTAATGAATACAATAATTTTAGCCATGTCTCTCCTTTCTTCACTCTCCCCAGGTTTTTCCCCCATCCCCACCCACAAGACATACTTCATTTTCCACATAGTGCCTAGTGACTATCACTGCTGTGTTTGTTCATCCTTGTTCCACCTTTTATGTTTCCTCCTTTACCCTACCAAATATCAACAAACAAACAAGGCCAAAGGAAAAGAACATAAAAAATAGCAATAATGACAACTAAAAAATGTCTCTTGTTTACTTTCTTCGGAGTTCATTTCATACATTGCTATTTTATATGATCATATGCACATAGCTATGGAGTCTTTGTCATCCATTCATATATATATATATATATATATATATATATGAGTACACTCATATATATACACTCATATGTACACTCATATATATATATATATATTCCTTTGGCCTCAATATATTAATGTCTAGGCCATCGTTCTCAATGAAAGCCACAAATAGTAAGAGTTAGCTTGTGAAGATCCAATCTTTTGTTTCTTTATAACACTAATTTTTTATAGATTTTTTTTGTTTCCCCTAAAGAAGCCCTTTTGAGTTATAGCCTTTGTAGTTTTATATGAAAAACCTCCTGATAATCCCCTATATTGTGTGGCTATAAGGTGAGCTGATTGTTTATGATCTGTCAAAATCCTACAATCTCCTCTGATGGTTTCAAAGGGTGGGACCGTGAAACCTGATTTTACACATTAAGAGGTCAAGTTTTTATTTTAAATTTATTTATTGTCAAAGTGATGTACAGAGGGGTTACAGTTTCATATGTATATAAGGCGGTGCATTTATTTTTGTCCAACTTGTTACCTCCTCCCTCACCCCCACAGACCCCCCATTTCGCTCTCCTCCATGAGTGGTACAGTTGGTTTACAGCATACAGTTTTTTTTTTTTCATTTCTTTATTGTCAGAGTAATGTACACAGGAGTTACAGTTTCATACATAGAACTCCAAGTTATGGGAAAAAAGTGGTTTTTCACTGTTGTTGTTATTTTCAACATACCATATGAAATTATGCTTTTTCTTTTGTCTTTATTTCCCGTGGTTTAACCCCAGATGTTACTGTAACTGATTTTGGTACCCTGGATATTGTATATACATGTATTGGAACAAGGGAAGGGAAAAGGAATATCAAAATCGAGAGACAAAGGATAAAAAGACAAACCAAGCCAACAGAAATAATTACAAAACTATATAGTATAAAGCAACTGCAGAACTCAAGGACGGGAGGGAAATAGTGGGGAGGAAGTTGGGGAAAAATGAAGGAGGAGGTAATAAATTGGATGAGGTCAATTTTTAAAAAGTCTAAATTCACACACTGTCAAAAAAGCTGGAATTCAAACCCAGAGCAGTCAAATGTTATAATCTGCTTGAAATAATTGTTAAACATTAGAAATAAACTCAAAGTCATATAACATTTTCTGCTGTTGGATGCTAGTTTTGAATATGCTTACCCTAACTTTTACAAAAAGTGAATGCATTCTATATAGAGCATCATTTTATTTTTGGTTTGTTTGTCTGCTTGCTTCTTCTGCCCCACCCCCTCCAACAACAGATGTTTCATCTTCCTGCTATTCAGTTCTTTTAATTGTCCAATAATTGTTCAGAGGTGTTATACTATGGAAACTCACAGCTGTATATATCATATTTTAGTTAGTTTTATCATTTTATATATGGCATTGCATATGTTTTTATGTATATGTAAAGTTTAGAACTAATTTCCATCTATAAGAGAAATTTTTAAAAAAAAACTTTGTTTCTCTGAACCTAAATTACTTCACTCAATATTATTTTTCTCATTACCTTGCAAATGACAGAATGAACTATTTTGCAGGAGAGAGAGAGAGAGAAAGAGAGAGAGAAGAGAGAGAACTGTATTTATAGGTATATCTACATGTCCATTTGTTACTTCCAGGGTATCTGGGCTGCTTCTTTAAGTTGAGAATTGAGATTAGTGCTGCAGTGAACATGGATGTACAGAAGGTTTACTGTGTTCTGATTCACAGTCTTTTGGATAAATGTCCAAGAGGAATATCTGTGGATGATAGCGTAGCTCTATTTTAGTACATCAAGCAATTTCCCCATTGACTTCCACCTTATGAATTGGAGTTAACTTCATAGTTTGAAGTAAAACAGCCATCAGAAACATTGCTTTTGTACAAGTGTAGGTACTTAACATGGAGACAAATGGAAAGAGGACAAGCACAAAGGGATAGGGGCTGGCAATTGGCATTTTTTGTCTCGATTTGTTAATGTAAATGATGTAAATATAACAATTTATCTATATGCGGGAATTCATGAGATAGAGATAACATGAACAGAAATGTTTGAGTAATGCTTGCAATTTGCCACTAATCATTCATGGATTGAGGAAGAAGCAAAGCTACAAAAATGACTTTTATACTGAAGATTTTAAGATAAATCACTTTCAAAATGTATTTTAAAGATCTTAATTAGTTATAAACTATATACCTACAATATGCATTTCCAAATTATTAGGTTGAATTTTAGATTACAGCTTTTTCATATTTTTAGTATTGTTGAAGATTAATATTTCATTAAATCTTCTTTGTGTTTACTCAAATTTATCTATGCAGCAAACTTTGAATTGCAAAAAAGTATAGGAAATATACAGAATATTTGATGAGGTAGCATTCAATCACTTTCTCTTAATTGTTGCAAAAGATAATTCTAATGTGGGTCAATGGTTTGAAAAACTGTCCTCATCCAACAGCCAGAAGTATTGTAGGCTTTGTAAATTCTTCATGGAGTTACAGTCTATCCTCAGAGTAATCAAGCTAATTGGTTCCTTTAAAATATTTGTGAGTTATTTGTCACTTCTTACGTTTATATGACAGATTTATTTTCTTAATGGTCCCAGTTGAAAAACAATTAGGATGCATACATAAAAATTAGAAGAGCACCTTTCAATAATGCCAAGGAGGTAACAGACATCAGACAATGGCAGGGTTCATCATGAAGCTCTTTGAGTGATGGAAGTAATATGTTCTTAATGATACCCATGGCATGGGGAAAGAAATTAGCTAGATTTAGCCACAGCAGCTGATTGATAGTCATGAATTAATAGACGTGAATAATTTGTTTGATACCCATGAGGTCTAGTGGCTGTCATTAGATAGGTGATTGACTTGTTATCAGTCTCAAGCATTAATGCTTATCAAAATGTGTGAAAGGTCAGAAAGCACCATTTAAGTTGATTCATTTTATTAATCTAACCTTTTTGTGTTTTATCATTTCAGTTTTCCTGTGATATTTGATATAAATATTATACATATTCTGGAGCAAGGTTACTGGGTGTGAACTCGGGGGCTGGGCTCTGTCCCTAAGCTTTTTTTGCTCAAGGCTGGTATTCTACCACTGGAGACTGGCTTCAAACTATGATCCTCAGATCTCAAACTCAGATTACATTCATGAGGCAGTGGCATGGTATATTATACATATTAATATCAGGAGTTTCTTAAGCACACATTCCTTTACAATTTTTGGCCCTTCTGCATATTTTATGCTTATTTATTAGTAAATAAGCAGGTTTGTGTTACCATCTTTACCTTGTCGCTAAGACTTATGTAATTGAAAAAGAAAGCAGGTTATCAGGTAATATTTCAGTGATTCATTTAAACAAAATACCTGATTTGAGAAGAGATTCCTCTTTCCTTTAATAGTTAGAATATTTTCAAATACAGATGAAATGGTGCAATTTATTTTTTAAAGATACTCTTTCAGAATTAAAGAGTTGTTAATTTGGTACCCATTTTATTCTAGAAAACCTTGAAATCAAGCAGTTTACAGTTTTTTTGGAACTAGGGTGAAAGGTTTGAACAAAGTTTGATCAATATTCTTTTTGTAGTTATGAGCTTTCTGACTACTTACAGAGTATTTTGAGCAAAGGCTTGCTTGGTAAGCTTGTTAGAAATAAATATGATCCCTTTGGAAAAGTTATGGGCTTCATAAACAGTTTCTCATTGAGTGAGCAATTATTGTAAAAATAATAAAGTTTCTTCCAGAATGAAGAATTTATCTAGCTCTTTAACATTATGATACTTTGAACCTTATGTGAAACATACTTTAGAAAATCATTTCTGTCTAGTTTCTGAATTTAGTATCAAGGTAGAAGACTGTATCAAATTAACCCTCCAGCAGATTATAACTTCAAATGCTGAGAAAAATAAATATAAATCCCTAGAAAGGATCCCAAATATAATTTGAGTATACATAATTAGAACCATGTTTGTGTGGTAATATACTATTTTGTTTGGCTTTTTAAAAAAGCAGTTACTGCAGCTTTTGTGCCATGAAATGGCTAAAACTTGAAGAAAAAAAATTCCATATGGTACTTAAGGGGGAAATTCATATTTTCAGAAAGATGTTAATTGGAAAAGTTGATTCAGTAGTGAAGAAAGCACAAGAGGAAGCCCAGAAGTGTCTTTCTCTCCACTCTCTCTATATAATATACAGAGTCTCTCTCTCTCTATATATACATATATGTGTTTGTATTTATATATGCGTGTGCATATATATGTGTATACACACACACACACACACACACACACACCAATCCTATTGAACTAATTGTAACAGGTGGATTCCCAGGAACCACAAGAGTGCAGAAGTAGAAATTGATTACATTTGTCTTCCTAAAACATTGGAGATGGTTCATTTTAATTTGGTTAGATTCTAAAGTTCCTAGGACATTAGCAGTGCACAACCCTGTGGTAAATCTGAAAATAATTTCAGAGAGATAGCTATGTAAATAAGCCACCATACTCAGTGTGGGGATCACAACCTTATCAACTGGGGGGCCATGATGGAATACAAGGGAACAGGAAGTCCTCAAAAGCCACAGTCTGTCTGTTTCTTGTCTGCCACCAATGAGTAATCTAAAGCACATGCTTCTACACTGACAATTTTCTTTCTCACCAGAGGTCCAGAAACAACAAAACAAAAGCATGTGGACTTACTGCTTTGTAAGGATGCCAATAGAAAGACTTCTTCCGTTAAATAATTAATATAAAGTATTAATTCTTGCTAGACGGTTCTTATTGCTCTGGTCTGATTTTTAAGTAGGTCCTCACTTTTTGTGTGGAAAAGCCTGTTCATTATCCCACATCTTTGTAGCTGAGATAAGAGTCACATCTTACACTCAGCAGTTTTCTTTTGAGATGGGAACTTGGAAAATTCTGTGCTTACACTGGCTTCAAACTGTCCTCCTTCCCCAATCACTTTCTAGTAAACAGGAATATGGGTGTGAGCCACCAAAACCTGGCTCCAAATCATATGTTTGAATTCCATTGTATTTTACTTAAAGCTTCAACACAAAGTTTGAACGGGACACACATATTCAAACAAAACACTGAAAATTTCTCTGTTGAGTGTGCTAATCGCATACTTGTTTCCATTTCCTTTATTTCCCAATTTGGGTCTCAAGTGAGTCAGTAATCTGGTTATGAGTTCTTGCTCTTCAGAACTAGATCAACCCTTCTGTAAACTATTTCTAGTATTGATACTAAAATTTAAGGATGGGGTTACCTTATTATTTTTTCCAATAAAAAAATAAACAATGGAAATAACACGAATACTTATTTCCATTTATTTTCTTTCATATATTGGAAAAATAAAAGGGTTGTTGCTTATTAATACTATATGCCAAACATATCAGACTGAATATCTATTTAAAAATGTATTAGATTCAATTGTTTGCTAGTTAAAGAAGCTTTGTTGGGTAACGTAATTAAAAATTTTAGGCAATTGTAGTTAAAGATTTCCCCCTCAAATTATTAGCTTCTTGAGGGAGGCTGAATTTCTGATCTTATTTCCCACTTTCCTACCAATTTGGATACAATGGTAGGTATGCATTTAAAAATATATAGTTTGTCATTTGACCTGTATACAATTTTTAATGTATTCCTCGAAATCAATAAATATTGAAGCAATTTGTTTCAGGATTTTATTTAAAACTATTGATACTATTTCAAACTAACTACTTTGAAAATACTTGTTCAATAATGAAGTGTTTGTTTTCTTTAAAAGCAAATTATGCAATCCTTCATGAAAAATCAGAGAATAAACAACTGTTTGCTTTAATTCTTTATTGAGAGGCATATTTTGGTGAGCTGATGGTACAGAAACATCAGTTCATTTTTCAAATATTGTTTTTTGTTGGTTTTCTCAAGTGACTGGGCGGAATACTGTGTCCATGCTAGTCATATGAGCTATTTCTGTAAGATCAGGAGCTATAAAATATTGGGCTATAATTTTTCCTCCACATTTTTTTTTGCCAGTCCTAGGGCTTGAACTCAGGGCCTGAGCACTGTCCCTGGCTTCTTTTGCTCAAGGCTGGCACTCTACTACTTGAGCCACAGTGCCATTTCTTTTTTTTTTTTTTTCTATATAGGTGGTGCTGAGGAATTGAAATGAAAGCTTCATGTAAGTGAGGTAAGCACTTAAACACTAGACCACATTCCCAGCCCCTCCTCCACATTTTATAGGAGACTTGGGTATACGATATTTGAGATTGTGCACCATAATCCCAAATCTTTCTATCTCATTTTGTTTTCTATTTTATTTTAATTAAGCTCTTCCATGGCAAAATAGGCTAAGGAAAAATTGCTTTTAGTCTATTCTTCATACAAAGAATTCATACATAAACAGACAAAACTTTTTCCTTGCCCTTCCTTCAACATAATATCTGTTTAAAAGATGTCAGTAGCTTTTCTGAATATCCATTTAACAATTAAATGGTTATAATTCTAAAATCCAGCTAAAAACCATTTAGAAGACTTCTTTGATAGATCTTACATTTAACTGTGAAAAAAACAAACTAGTTGCCCTGTACTTTGTATTCTTCTCGATAACTGCAGATTGTGAGTTTACACTTCAAATAAAAAACAAGCAGACTGAAACGTGTAACTGTGCCTTTTCAGTTTGCTTCCAATGTGTGGTGAATACTAACATTTCACTCCCTTCAAGCACCGTGAAATATTGGCCATTGAAAACACTGAGTATGATGGTGGTGTACTGGTAGGTCCAATGCTTCATTCATCCTTACTTTTCTTTAAATTGAATTTCAACTCAGAGAGGGAATAAAAATGGGAAAAGGAGAAAGGGAATCAGTGAAAGCAATAAAAGTATATAGAACATACATATAAATCTGTCTCCTTACATAGAACCACAAAATAACAGAAATCAGCTTGATTATTTTTCCTTGCAGTTAAGCATTTGTGGAGAAGTTCAAACATTATTTGTTGGTTGGTTGTTTTGAATTTTATAAAGTTTCTCCTTGGTTGAAAAAAATGTATATTATATAAAAATATATGTATAAATATAAATATAAAACATAAATTATATATATATGATTTTTCTTCCTTTCCCAAAAGTATACTGAGATTTGAGAAATGAAATGTAATTCATTTGTCACATTTGAAAATGCTGAGAAAACAAAAATATCCCTAGGTCAATACTTTAAAATAGTTTTCTTTTCTTCACATGTATGAATGTATGATCTTTAGTGTATGATTACTTTTTTAATCATTAAACTTAATTTTTAAAGACTTTTCCATTTAACACAAAATCTAGCATGGCATTGGTACTATAAACATATTATTCCATTACCTTTTAACTTTCTTTATTTCAACTGTAAAGAATGCATACAGCTCCCCATTTCCTAAACTATATTTAATCTTCCATATTTTCCTTTTTCTACATTCCTTTGATCATGTCTGGGTATCATTGTGGGTCATCACCTATCAGTTGATGTCCTCTTTTTATTAAAAAAAAAAAAACAACAACAACAACTATTCTGCCGTATAGCTGAATACCTTACTGGCAGTGATGTCCTCTTTTTATTAAAAACAAAAACAAAAACAAAAACTATTCTGCCGTATAGCTGAATACCTTACTGGCAGGACAATGTATAGAAATAGAAGTCATCATATTAAGCTAAATAAGCCAGTGAGAGTTAGACAAATATGACATGGTATCACTTACATATGGAAGCTAGACTTATAAAACAAATTAATATTACTGAAATGAAACCAAAATACCAATGAGTGATATGGGTATAAAATCAGGAGACCATCCAACTGTGGTAACCCACAGGAAAAGGAAAGGTGAAAAAAGAGGGCAAAGTGAGCTCAATACAACCAAAGTCCTTTATATCCATGTAGGAAACTAGAATGAGGATACCAATTCAATTCTTTTGAAAGAATAGCATAAACAAAGAACAACAGAGCGACTGACAACCAAGCATATTATATAAATGCTTGGAATGTGACAATGAAAGACAGCCTAAAATAGTTTAAAGTTAATCCAACCCAAAACTTGTTTCCCTTTCTGCCATAGTTCCACACTTCTATTACATATAGCATTATTGGTAATTTCTTTTGATTCAATTTTTGCATCAAAAATCCTGTATTTACATTTGATCAACTTTTAAGTGCACCATTGAGCTGTTAATATAAAAAAATCATGTTTGTCAGGTATAAAGACTTTATTTTTATAGATTTTAATAACAAAGTGAAATTCTCATCCTGTCATCTGTCATATGTGTGTGTATGTCTTTATTATTTTCAATATTATCTGCAGCATTAAATATATCATGAATCCTTGTATGGTTTATTCTATGTGTTAAAATAATTACTTCTGAATCCACTAACTGTACCATCCATAGCAATCATAATATTGTGTGATTTCTTATTCGACAAGGATTATAAATTTCGTTGTTTGAAAATTTCCAGCTGCATGCTGGTATTGTGTGCAGAAAATTATGAGTTCCCAATGGTGTTGTCCCTTCGGAACAATGTCCCTTCATTCCATTTTGATGGAAGTAGAATGAATGACTGATCTTATCCATATAGCCTGAGATTCAGGGATAGCCTGGGGAAAAAAAATAATCCACAGTATTTGTAACTCTGTTTCAATGGTTATAATCTTTTCTTTCTTTTTTTCTTTTTTTTTTTTTTCGGTAGCTCTATCTTATTTTGGTCCAATTGTATCAGAGAACAAATAAAAATTAGTTCCTTACAGAGACTCTAATTTACATTCTTGATTCTTTGGTTCACTTTGAGCTTTTTTTTTGTAATTTATTTTTTAATTAAACACAAATTTTTTGACAAGGTGTTGTGCAAAAAGGGTACAGTTACATAGTAGGGCAGTGTGTACATTTCTTGTGATATCTTACACCCTGTTTTTCTTTCCCTTCCCTAGATCAGGTAGACATATATACAACACAGAATGTACCAAGAACATATACAGTAGCCATGTGGCCTACGCCCAAGAAAATTCACGTAGGGCTTTAAATGTAATGTCGATATTAGACAATATGTCGACAGTAGTCTTATATGAACATACATACATAGCTTTTGAGCTATTGTATTCCACTGAGAGGTCAATTTTTGACCTTTATATGTTGAGTAGTTGATGGTTTTAGTTACATAATGTTGGGTCGCTGCCTCAATCCTGTGGGAAATACCATTTGACAAACAATTTTTGGTTTCACAGACCTGGTCTCTACTGTCTCTCCGTCACCCCTTCTTAACAGTCATATATCAGGGAGATCATGCCCCTTTGTTTTCTGTGTTCTAGGCTTGTCTTGCTCAACATTATTTGTTCAAGTTCTGGCCATTTCCCTGCAAATAACAATATTTCACCATTCCTAATCACTATGTAGTATTCCATTGTGTATAGGTACCATATTTTTTGGATCCATTCATCTGTGGAGGGGCATCTGGGTTGTTTCCATATTTTGGCTATTGTGAATTGCGCCGTGATAAACATGGAAGTACAAATGTCTTTTTGATATCTTGGGACCTGTTGTTGAGGATAGATGCCTAGGAGTGGTATGGCTGGGTCATAGGGTAAGTCTATATTGAGCTTTTTGAGAAACCTCCATACTATTCTCCAAAGTGGTTGTAGTAATTTGCACTCCCATCAACAATGGAAAAGGGTTCCTCTTTCCCCGCAGCCCCTCCAGCATTTGTTGTTGCCTGAGTTCAGAGTATAGGCCATTCTAACTGGAGTGAGGTGGTATCTCAGGGTTGTTTTTATTTGCATTTCCTTCACTACCAGTGATGTTGAACATTTCCTCATATATTTCTTTGCCATTTTTATTTCTTCTCTTGTAAAGTCTCTCTTTAGCTCCTTTGCCCATTTCCTAATTGGTTTATTGGGCTTGGAGGGGTTTAGTTTTTTGAGTTCTCTGTAGATGACAGATATTAGGCCTTTGTCTGTTGCTGTGCTGGTAAATATCCTTTCCCATATGGTTGGCTGTCTTTCTGTTTTGGTGGCTATGTCCTTAGCTGTGCAGAAACTTTTTAATTTGTAATAGTCCCATTTGTCGAGTCTCTCCCCTATTTGTTGTGCCCCTGAGACTATATTCAGGAATTTCCTTCCTGTGCGTATAAGTTCTAGTGTCTTTCCTACTCTGTCCTTCAGTAGTTTCAAGGATTCGGGTCTATTATTGAGGTCATGGTCCATTTTGAGTTGATCTTGGTGCATGGTGATAGGCTTGGGTCTACTTTGAGTTTTCTGCATATGGCTGCCCAGTTCTCCCAGCACCAGTAGTTGAAGAGGCTATGTTTATTCCATTGTATGTCTTTAGCTCCTTTGTTGAATATTAGCTGACTGTAAGAGTGCGGTTTTATTTCTGGGTCTTCAATTCTAATCCATTGGTCTTCCGGTCTGTTTTTATACCAATACCAGGCTGTTTTTGTTATGATGGCCCTATAGTAGAGCTTGAAGTCTGGTATTGTGATACCTCCTGTACTACTTTTTTTGCCTAGAATTGCTTTGGCTATTCTAGGTCTTTTGCTGTTCCATATGAATTTATAGATTGCTTTCTCTAGTTCAGTGAAGAATGTAACTGGTATTTTGATAAGGATTGCATTGAATTTGTATAACAATTTGGGCAATATGGCCATTTTCACTATATTGATCCTGCCTACCCATGAGCATGGAAGGTCTTTCCATCTCCTTGTGTCTTCTTTGATTTCCCTTATTAGATTTTTATAGTTCTTATTAAATAGGGCTGTCACGTCCTTGGTAGGTTGATCCCTAGGCACTTTATTCTTTTTTTGGCTAGTGTAAATGGAATTGTTTCCATAATTTCCTTTTCTGTTTGTACATTGCTGGTGTACAGAAAAGCTGCTGACTTTTGTGGATTGATTTTGTATCCTGCTACTTGGTTAAAATGGTTTATTAGGTGTAGGAGTTTGAGGACTGAGTTTTTTGGATCCTTCAGATATAAGATCATGTCATCTGCGAATAGGGATAACTTGATTTCTTCCTTGCCGATGTGGATCCCTTTGATGTCCTCCTCTTGCGTTATTGCTATGGCTAGGGATTCCACCACTATGTTGAAAAGAAGTGGGAAGAGGGGGCATCCTTGTCTTGTTCCTGAGTTTAGGGGGAATTATTTAAGTTTCTCTCCATTTAATATGATGTTAGCAGTTGGTCTGTTGTATATGGCTTTTATTGTTTTGAGGAATGTTCTGTCTATTCCTGTTCTCTCCAGAGTTTTTAATAAGTATGGATGTTGTATTTTGTCAAAGGCTTTTTGGGCTTCGACTGAGATAACAATGTGATTCTTGATTTTAGTTCTGTTTATGTGGTGATTTACATTGATTGATTTACGGATGTTGAGCCATCCTTGTGACTGTGGGATGAAGCCTACTTGGTCATGATGTATAATTTTCTTGATTAGTTTCTGGATCCAGTTAGCTAATATTTTATTGAGGAGCTTTGCATCTGTGTTCATTAGTGATATTGGTCTGTAGTTCTCTTTTTTTGTTGGCTCTTTGCCTGGTTTGGGATGAGTATAATATTAGCTTCATAGAATGAATTTGGGATTTCTCCCTCTGTTTCTATTTCGCGGAAGAGTTTGAGGAGTATTGGTATTAGCTCCTCACTAAAGGTTTTATAGAATTCATTGGTGAATCCATCCGGGCCTGGGCTTTTCTTTGTTGGGAGGCTCTTGATTACCCCCTGTATCTTACTGTAAGTTATTGGTTTATTTTGTTGATTTATTTCTTCTTGATTCAGTTTGGGCAGTTTATACTTCTCTAAGAATTGATCCATTTCTGTAAAATTATTGTTTTTTGCTGAGTAGAGGTTCTGGAAATAGTTCCTTATGATTGTTTGAATATCGTGTGTACTTGTAAGTTTTCCGGTGGAGTCCCTGATTTTACGTATATGAGTCTCTTCTCTTCTTTTTTTTGTAATTCTTGGAGGGGTCTGCCAATTTTATTTATTTTCTCAAAGAACCAGCTTTTATTTTTATTTATTTGTTGAATGGTCTTTCTATTTTCAATCAGATTTATCTCTTCTTTAATCTTTGTGATCTCTCTCCTCCTAGTCATTTTAGATTGATCATTTCTTGTTTCTCCAGTTGTTTTAGTTTCATTGTGAGGTTATTCGCCTGCTCTGCTTCCATTCTTTTAATGTGAGTGCTGAGGGCAATGATCTTGCCCCTTAGTACTGCGTTAGCTGTGTCCCATAGGTTTCTTTGTGATGTATTTTCATTTTCATTGTGGCTTATGAATTCGTTGATTTCATCTTTAATTTGGTCTGTGGCCCAAGTGCTGGATAAGAGTGTGGGGTTTAGCCTCCAAGAATATGTATAGCTTCTGTGGTAACCGTTGTTATTGCTGGTTACCTTTAATCCACTGTGTTTAGATATAATACATGGGATGACATCAATACTTTTGTATTTGCTGAGGTTCTTTGTGTGGGCTATGACATGGTCTATTTTGGAGTATGATCCATGGGCTGCTGAGAAGAAGGTGTATTGGGTCTCTGTAGGGTAGAAGATTCTGTATAGTTCTGTCAGATCCATTTGCGATATGTTGTTACTTAGGTCCTTAGCTCCCTTGCTGATCCTCTGGGTGTTGGATCAGTCTCTTGGAGAGAGTGGAGTATTAAAGTCTCCCACTATGATTGTGTTTGGGTCTATCTTGTTCTGTAGTTCTGTGAGAATTTGCTTGACATAAGTAGGGCCTCTTTTGTTCGGTGAGTATACATTTATCACCGTGATGTCTTGATTCTGGATTTTTCCTTGTATTAAAATGTAGTGACCTTCTTTGTCTTTTTGAGTTGATTTTAATGAAAAGTCCAGCTTGTCTGAGATCAGGATGGCTACACCTGCCATTTTGGTAGGTGCGTTTGCTTGGAAGATCTTGCTCCATCCTTTCATTCAGAGCCTGTTTTTGTCCCTTGCTGTAAGGTGGGTCTCTTGTAGACAACAGACGGCAACTTTTTGTTTGGGGATCCATTCTGCCAGTTTGCTCCTCTTTATCGGAGAATTTATACCATTTATATTCAAAGAGATCAAGGATAAGAGTGTTTTTTCTCCTTCCATTTTCTTGTTGGGCTGTTTTTCCTCTTGTTTTTTTTCTTGTCTTTAGTCAGTTGCTCTTTCTGTTGGGCTCTGGCTATTGTAGTTTCTTTCTGTTTCTGTCTGTGTGTCCTGTATGATTTCTGTTGGGTGGGATTCCCCACTTAGAATTCGCTATATTGCTGGTTTTTTATTCACATACTCCTTTAGATCCTCTTTGCTATGGAAAGATCTGGTTTTCCCCTTGACTATGAATTCCAACTTAGCTGGATATTTTATTCTAGGTTGGCAGTTGTTGGCCTGTAGAACTTGGATGGTGTTCTTCCACTCTCTTCATGCGTGGTAGGTTTCTGTAGAGAGGTCTGCTGTTATTCGGATCTTCTTCTCATTGTAGTAAATTTCTTTCTTCGCTTTGGCTGCATTCAAAATTTGCTCTTTATTCTTGAGATCTGAAGTCTTGAATATTATGTGCCTTGGCGTGTCTTTTCTGGGGTCTGGCCTGCCAGGTGTCCTATAGGCTTTGGTTACCTTGATGGGGGACCCTTGTGAGATTGGGGAAATTTTCTGCAATAACTTTATTGTAAATATGTTGAGTGCTGGGAATATGGCCTAGTGGCAAGAGTGCTTACCTCCTACACATTAAGCTCTCAGTTTGATTCCCCAGGACCACATATATGGAAAACGGCCAGAAGGGGCGCTGTGGCTCAGGTGGCAGAGTGCTAGCCTTGAGCGGGAAGAAGCCAGGGAAGGTGCTCAGGCCCTGAGTCCAAGGCCCAGGACTGGCCAAAAAAACCAGAAAATATGTTGAAGCCCTCTGCTCTGGTATTCGGCTCCCTCTTCTATTCCAATTATGCGCAGATTATATCTCTTGTCTTTGTCCACTAGCTCCTGGATTAGTCTGCCCTGAAGCTTCACCGTTTCTTGGAGTGTGGTAATTTTCTGATTCTTATCAGCTGCATCATCATCCAAGAGAGAGATTCTGGATTCCATATGGTCAATTCTTTGTGCTGTGGATTCAATTGCGGACTCTATGGATGTCAGAGAGCTATTTATGGTTGCCAGATCAGCTCTGATCGTGGAAATTTCTTCCTTTAAAGAGTTGTATTTTAAATCTATTTTTTCATGCATTTCACTTCTCAGTATGTTAAGGTCTTCTTTAATGGAGGTTTGCACTGTATCCATTTTTGCTTCCATTTCTTTCTTGGCTTCCTGGATGTCCTTCAAGACTTCCACTCTAAACTCCTGGAATTGTTTTCTGATTTTGTTTCTGAAGCTTTCCATCATTTCTGCTAACAGGGCCTCAGTTGATTTTTTATTCTCCATCTCCTCTTCAGTGCTTTTTGGAGCTGGCGAGTTGGCTTGCCCTTTGATGAACTGTGTTATACTTCTTTGTGATTTGTGCATCTGGAGATCTGTGGGTGGCTTCGCTGGTTTGGCTTTGTGCTGGTTCCCGCTGGTCTGTCAGAGGGAGCCTTGAGCCCTGGTCTCCTGACTCTGGGTTTGGGTTTGGCTGTTGAACCTTGCTGCCCAATGGGTGAGTGTGACCTTCTCGGTTGTTGCTGAGGTGGTCACCCTCACTGCACTTGGGGGTCAGTAGGTTCTTTGTCTTTCTCTGCGGGACAGTGTCCTGCCGCTGTGTTGTGCTGACCCTAGCATGCCTCTGGTGGGGGTTTGCTGGTCACTGATTCAGCGTGGCGTGGAGGCTTTTCTCTTCTTTGGTTCTTTTTTTCACTCTGTATCTTGGTCAGAGGAGCTCACCTCTCAAGCGGTGCGCCTTCCTGTGTGGACTGCTCCGGGGCCGGTGTTGTTGAGTGGCGGCCCACCCACTTGTGTAGAATGCACCAAACTGAGTGGGCACGGGCAGCTGGAGAGCTCTGCCTTCCTGTGCAGGCGCACCTACCAGAGCTGTCACTGGAGGCTCCGCCCACCTGTGCGACGTGCACCCTCTACAGTGGGAGCTGCCGCTGTGGCCCTGTCCACCTGTGCGAGGTATGCCTACCAGAGTGAGCCCCAGGTTGTTGGGGTGTGCTTGTGCCCTACCCTGAGTCCACTGTGGGGGGCGGTATGTGTGGGCCCCAGTGGGATCAAGTGTCCGGGCGCGGTTTAGTGCCCTCAGACTGCGCCTCCGCTGTGTGGAGGGCATGTGATCAGGCCCAGGTGTCCCTGCTGGGCTGGTATTGCCCACCAGCACCTGTGACTTTAGTTGAAAAAGTCCGCGAGGCCCAGGTGCCTCATGTGGAGCTTGCAATGCCTGCCATCCCCGGGCCCCTGTTGGGAAGGGGGCAGGACCGGTGTGGCCGGTTCAGGCTCCTCTGTTGCCTTGGCGCTGCTCCTCCCTTCTGTTAGCTCCTGTGTCTTCCCAGAGCCTGATGGGAGCTTGCCACCTGATTTGTTTGTTTCTTTGTTCCCTCAGGGTGGAGAGGGGGAGGGAGTGAGTTCTAGCTTCTTTGTAGGGTTTGGGTCTCTGATAGTTGGTCTCCCATTAGGGGAGGGGGCAATGGGGAACTCACTGGTTCTGGATTGTGTGTGTGTGTGTCCTGTGCTGCCGTTGGCCCTTCGGGGGTGGAGTGCTGGGGTGTGGCGAAAGGTCGTGGTGGAGGCCCCAGCTGTCCCCTTCTGCACCGCCCGGTTTCCCCGCCGTTCACATCCGATCCTGGCCGTGTGCGTTTCTGAACTTCCCATCGCCACCGTCTGTCTTGGTCTGCACTCTCCCTGGGGTCCGTGGAGTCCTGCTGTCTGGACTCTGTGCTCCCGGTGTGGGTTTTTGGCAGTAGGTCTGCCGTTCACCGTGTCCCCTTTCCCAGCCTGGCCCTGTTCAGGCCAAGGTTGGCTGGTGGGGTGAGGGTACCCTGGAGATTCTCTGGCTCCATGGAGGTTATAGGCTCTTCTTTTTTTGCTCCTTTTTGTTTCCTGCATTTCTCCACTGCTTCTGGCTGCTGGTTTTGCTGGGTTCTTGACAGGGTGTTGGGTGCTGGAGTTCCCAGCTCGCTATTCAGTTGGAGCGAGTTGGGGTGCCTCCCTACTGTGGTGGTGCCATCTTCCTCTCTCTTCTTAATTTAATACACTTTGAGCTTTTGCACCCTAGTGCTATCCTTTTTATTTTTATTTTTCATGCATTTTATAAAGGTGATGTGCAAAGGCTTTAGAGTTACATAACTCAGATAAAGAGTGCATATCTTTTTGAACAGTCACCCCTTTTCTTGCTCTCTTCCAGTTGTCCTTTCGATCCCTACCCACAAGTTGTATAGTTCATGTTCAACAGTGTCTAGTGAGTACCACTGTTGGATTTGTTTACAGTTTGTCCCAATATTTCTGTACCACCTTTACCATACCAAAGAGAGAAAAACCGAAAAAGGAAAACAATAACAAAACCCTCTTGTTTCCATTTCCTGAGATTTATTTGAATAAGTATTATTTTATATGATCAGATGCATATAAGCACTGTGTCTTTGTGCTCCTCTCCTTTGATCTCATTGTGTGTGGATGCCTAGAAACTACTATAATTTATCAAGTCCCAGTATGGTCTTACATGATTTTCTACTTCATCTAGAAATATTGTAAGAAATTCAGTTTTCACTTGTGACATATTATCGTCTAGCCCTTTTACTCTTTAGCTTATACTAAATAGTAATACCGTTATTAATTGTGCATTGGTGACTTTTCTAGATTAAAAATTTTTACTCTAGTCCCACTTAACCTCTTAGAAATTAGATGATTCTTCTTGTTCTAACAATGGCTCACTTTTTCCACTAAAACCAGACTTTAAACCTAAATCCAGAAACTTGAGACTACAATAGGAAAATAAAAAAGGCTGCTGGTTATTCACCTTACCTTTGAAAATTGTGTATGTTTTGTGGGGGGTGGGTTGAGGGGGTGTTTTCATGCTGGTACTGGAGTTTGAACTCAGGGCTTTATACACTCACATTATTGTTGCTGTTTTTCATAGCTGCGACTCTACCACTTTCAGTTTGGCATTTTGCTGTTTAATTAGAGTTACAGTCTCCTGGGCTTTTTTGCCAGGGCTGATTTCAAATTCAGATCTCAGCCTTCTGAGGAGCAAGGATTTAAGGAATGAACCATAGGTGCAAGGCTGAAGTTGTGGTATTTGTGGTATTTTATTCAGTACAGCCCTGATTGTTCCCAGTGCCTTCCTGATGCTTTGAAATATAGCTTTTTAATATTAGATTTTTCCCCTAATAATGTGTTATTACCTTTGGAGATACCTATCTGTCTGTCTATCTATCTCTATCTACCTATCTATATCTCAACCTATTCTGAATCAAACTTTTCTCCTTTGTATTATGAATTAGACCTAATTCAGACCTACAGCTCATAGCATATTCCAGTGCCATGTGAAGGTATTGAAACAAAATCAATATTTATTAGAGACTGATAGATTATCATAAGCAGCAAAAAAGCAAAATGTGTTGTAGCCTTCTTCAAACTTGTATTCAAAGAACTCAATTTGCAGAAAATAATTTTTTGCTTGCATTGGAAGTTACTATCTATATTTTTAAACCACATAAATTCAATTTACTTTAAGTATAATTTCTCTGGTTTAACTTTTTAGCCACAAAAGTTGAAATTCATTAAATAATTTATATTCATGAAATAATTGCAACACTTATGTATATCACCCAGCTCAGTGTGCTTCGTGGCAATCTAGACTCATCTCACAGCTGACTTTATTATATTCTACCTTCAGGATAGAGATATTTTCTGGAAATCATTTATAATGTTTACTTTTTAAAGAGTGATATGTAACAACCAAAAAAACTGTACAAAGTTATAAGGGTGTAATTTTAGGAAATAAAAGACTTATACATCACACTGACAGAAAATAAAATTGGATGGATGTTGCCCAAACAAAATTGTTCCATCAAATAACTCTCTGCTTGCCATGGGAAAGAGTGTGTATTGGTTTTATCTGATTTTAATTCCATGTCCACTTATCAAAGCTCAATTATAAATTGAGAGGAGCACGATAGTCAGACAAGTAGTCTTTCTGAAAATGGTTGATATATAGATATATAGAAAAGTTTTGTTTTCCTGTGGACTGTTCTCAAGTAATGTTAACCTTAGTTTAAGAGATGTGAATGTAACAAGAAATGTTGATAATATAAACCACCTAAGGGGTGCAAAAATGTATTTGATCATAACCAGTGAAGGTAGCAATTATTTGTAATATTTCTTTTCTTTCTTTGAGTTTTATTTATATGTGTTATATTTTTGTAAACTTCCTTAATCATGTAAGGTGTTGTATTGACTTTCCACAAATGGTATTTACATATCGTTTTCTTTCCATTATGCTTTGCTCTAGACTCAGCTTGTTTGCAAAATTTATTTAGAACAAAAGACATTGATAACTTCAAATATAATTTTGTTAAAATGTGACAATATAGATTGGGATTATAGTTTATCTAAAGGAGTAATAATTAAGAAAAAGTAATGAGTGCTTCAGGTTTAGACAATCCTCTAACAAGGAAAATTATTCAAGACCAAGGAGAATAAGCAAGACTATCAGAGAATAGAATAGAATCAAAGTGTAGAAAACAAAATGCTGTGATTATTGAAATAGCAAGTTTTAAATTGTGGCATTCAAACTGACAAAGCTGGGTGCTGATGGCTCATAACTATAATCCTATCTACTCAGGAGATTGAGATTTGAGGATTGCAGTTTGAAGCCAACATGGATAATGAAGTCCATGTGTTTCTTATATCCAACGAACCATCTAAAAAGTGGAAATGGAGCAGTGCTCAATCCTTGAGTGAACAAGCTCACGTCCTGAGTTTAAGTCCCATGACATAAATAAATGGCAATTAATAATGGCTAATTATTTATGAAAACAAGAAAAATCCATTTCTGAAATTTAGGCTTGTACTGTTTAGGATATTCTCATAGTAATGAAGAAATAGGCTATGCACCTTTTGAATTCTGTTTGGTGACTGTCTTAAAAGTGAAATCACTCTTAGTAATGCAAAATTTGATATATAAGATTAGGTAGAATTTTTGATACATGCCTAATATGCCATTCATAAACTAAACAGTGTTGCATAATAGTAACTACTGCTGTAGAGCTTTTGTGTGACACTGGCATACAATAAGACAAATAAATTAGACTTAGAAAACAGGCCTAAATTAACTCAGATATGTATACGTATTTATTACTAGACATAGGGTAAATTCCAAAACCCAGGGTAAAGATGGATTTTTAAAATAAATACTTTTGTGACATCTAATAATCATTAAACCAGTAAACCATCTGACAAATGCATAACAATAAATTCCAAAAGAATTCAGAATCTTAAAACAGTAAGATGAGGTTACATAAAACTAAAAGTAAATCTAAGTGAATATTCTTCAAATGTAAAGATGCCAAAGTCGTTGTAATGTTAAGTCAGAATCCACTGACAATTTAAGATTCACATTGGTTGTACAAATACTTAAAACATTTAAATAATAGAACATCAGGTAGTGAAATGTTAACTAATGAACTCAAAGTATTTAAAGTATATGAGTAAAGAACTATTGTTTCTAATATATAAAAACACTCAAAACCTTTAAGGACAAAGGAAGGAAGATTCAGAAATAAGATACATATAGTCTGCTTTGGTATCTGTTGTTTCCACATCTGTGATTCAACCAATTAGACATTGAAATATTTGAAAAAAAATTAACATCTGCACGAGGTATATACAGATGTTTTGCTTCTCAACGATGCTAACAACTCAGTGTAGCACCTAGTGATATAATAAATTCACACAACTTTTATTTCTAAGAATAATCTGTGATGATTTGATAGGGGAGATTTTATTATTAGGAATAATCTGTGATTATTTGAAGTATATAGGGAGAAGGTGTAACACTATAGGAAATGCTACACGATCTTTTATAAAATCTTTGTGTTTTTAAATTTTGGGAATGAATTCTGCATGTGTCCTGTAACCAGTTCCCTAAAGCAAGCTGATGAAGTAATGCATTTTTAACCTTCTTACACTTTGTAAGCTAACTTAGGGTCATTTTTACCATGAAAAATGAGACTGCTGTTTAAAATTTAGGCACACAAAATTATATTTTAATTTTAAATCAAAGTTAGAAATGAACTTATTCTTACTGATAAATAGACACACCATTATAACAATTCTATTTACAATTTATATTCATTTAAAGAAATCAGAGGTGCTTTAAAGAAAAAAAAGACAATGGCAAATTGAGAAAATTGGAGAGTGAATGTAACATAGGTAAGAGTATATTTTAGATGTATACTTCTGGTCGCTTTCATAAGTATACATTATATATAACTTTTAACAGAGAATTCTATCAATTATAAATTTAATGATCCAGGAGATTCAGTTTAAGTATATGAACCAACAAATTTTTAAGCATATTTAAATGCAATATAACTTTAATAGCATTAATATTTCTTGTTCCTACCTTTTTGGTCTAAGTGTGTTTCCTACTCTTTAAGGTTTACTTCACACACACTAATATTCACCTCACTGATTATGGCTTAGAGTGCTATGTGAAGGGCATTTGCATTTAGCAAGGTTCTTAAAGTGTGAATGTCATGGGTCAGATTTCTGAAAGACAGTATAGAGGCTACCAGACCTGTCCAGAATTCTTGAAATCTTATTATGCTCTATTGTTACCCTGAGTAAAGCTGCCCTGTGCACATTAAGTTTAACCTAAAGCAGACTTGTACATACCAATTTCTTTATCTTTCAACATCCTAGAAGATTGAGCAGTTCATAAGTTGCATCATCTTCCCTCTAACCACTTTGGTTCTGATTTTATTCAAAAATTTCGATCTTCCTTATTGACTATAGCCATTTACTTAAACTAAATACTATCCATATATGTCTATTACTAATCAATATGGAAGAGACATAGTGTCATAAAACCTTTCAAAATCTATGTGAAATAAATTTAGTTCTTTAACTTCAACTCTGCCTATTTGTTGGCTCATATCTTGACCCTGTAAATTGTCACAGTCACTACCTGTTCTTTTTCTGCTGTGAAGGACAGAATCTGGGAAGTCACACCATAATTATGATATTGTAAGGCAATACTGCTTTTGTAAATACCATAAGAAATGTTACTATTTCTCTTCTTTAGCATATACATTTTTGGTTACTGAAATTGTATAGAACTGACAAGTATATAAAAGTAACTATACAGTCGTCTAGTTTTACAAAATATCTCTAAATTACTAATACTAAGAAAAATGACTATATATACCATCAACAGAAAACATTTGTTCATGTTTTTTTCCTTCAAAATTTGTGTTTACTTAATGAATTATCCTCATGAAAATAACAGAAATTAACCGAAGAGAGCATTCACTTACAATTATTTTCTGTTAAGAACATGCTTAGATTTTATATTAGAATATATAGCATAAGAAATCTTTGGAGTGGTGGCTTAGTAGTAAATTGCATGCTTTGTGTATATGAATCCCTTAATTCAATCAGTTCTATAGCAATAAATGATTGAGTGAGCAAATAAGTAAAAAATACTAAAGAAAATTATATTCAATGTTAACTCTGTAACTAGTTTGAATTTTCAGATGTTTGTTTCACAAACAAAATAGCCATATATGATAACTTCATTCAAACTGGGCAAAATGGTGATTTCACTATTGATAGTGAAAATTAAGGAAAGTAATGAGTATTCAGGTCTCAGGTTTCTTGTCTATTCAACTCCTGTTAATATCATGCTGACTTTACCTTCTCCAGAGTCTGGAAAGATTTACTCTGCAAAATATATTTAAAGATGAAAAAATAAAATGCTTGAGACTCCCTCATATTCTTAGAGACATAAAACAATGAACATTCACATGCTATTTTCACAAAATTTTTTCAAAAAATTTTAGTGACCGCAATTTACTATTGTCATATGTTGAGTACATATTCATGTCATCATTGCCATGCATTTTCCAGTATTATGTTTTTAACTATTAGGCAGAGCTAATTGGAAAGGTCTATAATAATCCTGAAGCAAATTATTAAGTAGAAATTGGATCATCCATTAAGAAACTGGAAATAGGTAGAGAATAAGACTCCAGTAGTGGAGTCCAGAGTCCAGTAGTGGAGTACCAGAGTCCAAGTCAAAGGAATACCAGTGGTTCCATCTAGCATGGGATTTAGTTGTAGAAGCTAGGATTTAGAGAAAGTGTGTATGATATATACGTATGTGTATATGTATATATATACACACATATATATTTAATAATGTATATATGGAGTTTTCTGTGACTCAGGACAGTAACCATATCTACTTGAGAGGCTGAGATTTAGGATATTACAATTTGAAGCCAGCAGGGGCTGGGAATA
Organism: Perognathus longimembris pacificus; assembly: GCF_023159225.1. NCBI lineage: Eukaryota > Metazoa > Chordata > Mammalia > Rodentia > Heteromyidae > Perognathus > Perognathus longimembris. The sequence continues at coordinate 128,849,211 of NC_063162.1, read as the reverse complement.
TGGCCTAGTGGTAAAGTGGTCACCTCATATACATGAAGCCCTGGGTTCAATTCCTTAGCACCACATATAGATATAGATATAGATAAAAGCCAGAAGTGGCGCTGTGGCTCAAGTAGAGTGCTATCCTTGAGCAAAAAGAAGCCAGGGACAGTGCCCGGTCCCTGAGTCCACACCCCAGGACTGGCAACAAAAACAAAACAAATAAAGAATGTGAAGCCTGCCCAAGCAGAAAAGTCCATTGGACTCCATCTCCAAAACAAATAGCAAATGTAGGGCTGGAGGCGTGGCTTAAATATTGTAGTCTGGTAAGCAAGCGCAGCAGCCCTGAGACTCTGAGTTAAAGTCCCAATAATAACCAAAAAGAATAGTGAAACATAATATGTGAAGTGGCATAATAAAATGTTAACAGAGGCTGCATTAGCATAAACGGTAGTCCTGGGTTGTTTCTGGTAGCTTTTCACTTGTTCACCCAGGCTTTCTCTAGACTGATGCTTCATGTTAGAGTGATGTGTAAGTATGTTTGTTACGAGTATACATACTGAGCTGGGTGGTGTATTTATGGATATAGCTGATTTTCCTGTGTTTGTGTCCCTTTTGTTTTTGGACAGGACACTCAGGTGTTGGCTAGAGCTTCTAAGCAAATTAGAATAAGGCACAGTAGCCTCCTATCAGCTTGTTTTTCAAAGAGATTGGGAGAATTTTTTTTAAACATACACACTAGACTTGGCAGTGGGTTTAGGGATTTGGGGGGGGGGCGGGTGGTAATCTGCTGGCTTGCTTGTTCTTGGGATTGATTCTTGCCTTGGGCAAAGAGTCAATGTGACCATCTGCTCAGGGTAAGGTTTGCCAGCCTACCAATAGGTGGCTCTTGTGACAGATACACGGGATGGTGAGCACAGGATATGAGTCTATCAGATCAGGTCCTGCTTCCTCAAGGGCCACTCTGGGTTCCACCTGAGCAGTTTTCTGTTATTTTGTGTATCTAAAGTGCATTTTAAAATTTTCTGTAGCTACTGACTATCGATTTATTTCACTCGTGCTCTCTTCAACTTTACTATCATGTCTACCTTCCCTTAATACTCCACAACTGTGTGTTTATTTCTGGCTTGTAATAGAAGCAGAAATATAGTTGAGGATTGCCATTCACTATCTTGAGACCTCCCTCATCACACTATTTATTTTTGGTAAGTTCTTATAAAAAGTTGGGGTCATATTGAAAAAAACATTTCAATAACTATGAAATATCACTGTTATTTATCTAGGTGGTACCATTTATATCATTACCTATTTACCACTTTACCCAATTTAACAGTAAACTTTTCAACATTCATTGTCATCATTTTAATACAAATTTATATGCATCAAATGACTCTCTTTAGAGTTCAAAATTTAAACAGATACATATGACCTTGATTTAGTGAACTTATTTTACTTTTGTGTTAAATATTAACAAGATAAACATTACCATGTAAAGATATGTGTAAAGAAGGAAAATATACAGGAAGTATGCTTAAAAACAAATCAGTTAAAGAAAAAGAGTAGAGAAATGGTAGCGAGGCAGTACACAAATCACAAAGCAGTAACACAGTAACGTAGATTAGGCTTTAAAACAGCTAATGATCAAGAACTTTCAATGTATAGAACATTGAAAGAATGTCGTAGAAAATTATATATAATAGTGATCTAGTCTCATTACTTTAAATACATCATGATCAATGGCACAAAAGCATACTGTTAATATGTTGTACAGAATCTTTTAATATCGTATAACTAGTAAGAAGCATAGGAATGCTTTGTGTTTGACATTGAATGATGCTTGACATATCTAGGTGGCTACAGAGTAAATTAATGTCTTCTACCTTCTGGTGATTATTTATGTTCCTAAAAAGTAGATAATATGGTCTTTAATTAGTTTTACCCAAACTCAAAAGAATACTTTGGTCACAGAGGATGATTAAATGCTGTGCCATTTATTTGCTTTTAGAGAAATGCTCATCATATCTCGAATGAAAAATATGTTATTGTTGGATACATAGGGAATTTCTAAAGAAGGAACACTGATATAAATCATAAAGATAGAAGTTTGCTGTACTTATTTTTGATGGGCACTGGTCTCTGAGGAATGAGGAAAACTGCAAAAAGCATCTCCCAGTGCAGTTTTCCTCAAGATGCTTTTAGAAGACACTTCTTATAAGCTATTGTGGTCAAAATTGCATGATTAAATCAAGGTATTTTCCTCAAAGAACTATGCACAAAAGAATTTGTTGATTTCTCTAATAAGTGAGGATACTATTCTATTAGTATATAGTGTGTTGAAGTTTTGGCTGTTGAAAATGAAGAATAAAAGATTACAAACAAGAACACACTAAAGCCACCAGCACAACAATATTAATCACAGCACAATTTGTCATTGCTAAAATATGGAACCAACCCAGATGCCCCTCAGTAGATGAACGGATCAGGAAAATGTGGTACATATACACAATGGAATTTTATGCCTCTATCAGAAAGAATATCACTGCCCAATTCCTAAGGAAATGGAAGGACTTGGAAACCCAAAGAAACATGGACTCTATGGTTTCCCTCATAGGGAATAATTAGTACAGGTTTAGGCTAGTCATAGCAGAGGATCACAAGAGCCCAATAGCTATGCCCTTATGAACACAAGATGATGCTAAGTGAAATGAACTCCATGTTATGGAAATGAGTGTTATATCACTGTTGTAACTACTTTCAAGATGCCGTGTGGAACCGTAGTTTTTTGTTGTTGATGATGATCCTCTTTTATCGCCTTTCTCTGGTTGTCCCTGCACTATCACTACATTTCATCTGAGTACTCTGGATACTATATATACTGGTATTAGAACTAGGGAAGGGAAAGGGAATATCAAAATTGAGAGACAAAGGATAAAAAGACAAATGACTCCAAAAGCAATACTTACAAAACCATTTGGTGTAAACCAACTGAACAACTCTTGGTGCTAGAGGGAAAGGGGGGGTGGAGGGGGGAGAGGGGGAGGAGGCAACAAATTGTATAAGAAATGTATCCAAGGCCTAATGTATGAAACTGTAACCCCTCTGTACATCACTTTGGCAATAAATAAATAATTATTAAGAAAAATTAAAACAAACACCAAGCTCCTCAAATATGAGAACAAAACTTCTATTCACAGAAAATTCAGAAGCATTTGGCAGAAATATCTCTTGTAGAGTAACAATAAACATTATGTGGACAGCTAGACTTTTCTAAAGTGTACCTAGGAATTTCAAAGTATAATCTTAACTTTCTTCCAACCAAACATCATAATTTGAATCATTATGTTTGTTTTGTTTTGTAAAGGGGATATACTAGGAGACAAATAATATTTTTATCTGAAATATGTTAATGACAGCAATAAATATAATTTATTAGTATATGTATACTATATAGTATAGATATACTATAATACTAAATACTGTATACTAAATAGTATATAGTATACTATATAGTATAGATATACTAATAAATTACTTATCCATACCTGTAGACAGCCATCTAGTTACTACTGTCAGATAGTTGTCAAAAGTGGCAAAAATGTTAGAGTAAAAATTATAAGGACGTTGAAGAAAACTACCTTCTTTAAAAAAATAACTGGGAATAAGAATTTGGAAAGTATCTCTTTTTTAATATAAAATAAGTACAGCTACACTCATCACATTTGGAAGAATCCCCTCTGATTCATAAATAAGGGTTTCAATAAGTAACTTCTTTCACAATTCCCTATTAACAACACTACACAAACCATCTGACCTAAATATTTATATGTTCTTTTTTTTCTTTCCTATACTGTGTTACTAGTCTATAAAATAGATGTACCATGCAATTTGTGAAACCCTACTCTAAAGAGTATATTTGCATGCACAGGCAGACTTCAGTGATATTATAACTTTGGTTCCAGAGTGTGGCTGCAAAGCATATAAAGCAGTAAATCAATTCATATTTTTTTATCATTGCATACAAACATTATTTTTCACTACACTGTAGACTACTATATGTGCAGTGACACTGCATCTAAAGGACAAGGCTGATAATTTTATGCTGGTTAAAGGACAAGATTTTGTGCCAATGATTGCTTAACTGATGAAAGTTTTGATAAAGTTTGGAGTGACAGTGGAAATGTTTTTTGATATAAGTCAGTCAAGTTAGCTAAGTCAATTGACTCCTTTTCTAAAAACTTCCAATGTGGCATGTGATTGTTGATAGCATTCTGTCTACAGTATCACTAAAAAGAAAGGAGTTAATTCCCTTATATCCGACTGTCATAAAACATTGGTTGTCTTTTGACAATCCCCATAGCATTTTTGCCAAGAGTATGTTCCTTCTTAAAGGTAACCAAAAAAAAATAACAAAACAAAACAAACAAACAAACAAAAAAACACTCTTTGCTCATCCTTAAGAAGAAACTCCTATTTGTCTTTTGAAGTTTTATCATCAGATTGCAGCCATTCAGTCACATTTTCAGACTCATTTCGAATCGACTTTATTTCTACCATAACTGGAGTTAATTATTTTACTTGAATTTTCAACCATTCAATGCTATCCATGAGCTGAGTGCTGGTGACTTTTATGTATAATCCTAGTTACTTGAGAGACTGAATTTGGGAGGATCAACATCAGGGAGCAGTCACAACAAAAGTGTTCACAAGACACTTTCTCAACTAATAGCTGGATAGGGGGCTGCATGCCTGCAATTCTAGTTTTGGGGGGAGTATTAATAAGTGCATAATTGTCACATACATACCTGGATAGAAGGAAGCAAGACTTTATTTAAATAAGAGCCAGTGTTTAAAAATGACTGAAGGTGTGGCTCAAGAGTAGATGACTCTCTGGTAAGCAAGAGACACTGAGTTCAAACCCACGTAAGGCAAAAACAAGCAAAAAGACACAAATGAAAGTCACATCAGGATCAGTAACAATTTCTTTCAAACTCCTAACAGTGATGATATTCTGACAACACCCCTGAATCATGAGTGTTTTTAACAGTATGAAAATATAAATTCTAGGGATTTTCAGTGTTTGCTGTTGTCCAGATACATTCAAGGAATAACAGTCTATGAAAGCTATAAACTTACAAATTAGGTATCAAAATTAACAAGACTTGGAAAAAAATACTTTTTTATATTACTGGCAACACGGTCGATTTGTTTAGGCAAGTGTCCAGACTAATATATAAAGATTCCTTGCACAATGATGTTAGGACAGCTAAAACATCAGTAGACAATATGGAGTATTTAGCTCTATTATGATATTATGGTACCACATTTGTACATCAGTGCATCATTATTTATAATAACACCATTATAGTGTATATCACTGTTATTGTATCTGATTTTGTTCTAGTTTCTCACTTCTATTCCATTGATCTAATCTGTATATTCTTTTGATATAAATATTCATAATTGAATGTTTATTATATTGAGTCACTATTGTTACCATGCTATCTTAATTACTAAATTATATAACTTTGTACTCTTTTTTTCTGAATGTTTTTGCCATTACATTGTATTTTCATTTCCATAAATGTTTTAGAATTACTATCTACTATATTCTTTCCAGATATTTATAAGGAAGGCATTGAATTTATGCATCAAATTAGGATTATGTGACAGACTAGCAGTATTGATTTCCATAATCAAAGAAGAAAGATTATTTGTCCATCTGTATAGAGCTATGATTTTTGTATAAATGGTGATTTTCTAAATATAGATCCCATATGACTTTCATTTGATTTATTTCTGTGTGTTTTAGTTTTGAACATCATTATATGTGGTCTTTCTTTTTAATTTAATGTTATTTATTTTTGATGTAAGGGTTGAGAAGTAATTGTACATTTTGATGTTGATAAATTTACTATTACAGAAGTATTTTATTTTTATATTTTTGTAGAACTACTACAAATTTTTAGAAAATGACAGTTTTGTTGTTCCATTTTTACATATGAATGATTTCTGTTATTTTTCACTAATTAGAACATTAAGAAAATTGTCTTAAAAGAGTGATAAGTGAGTATATTCTCTCTTTTATCCTGGAACTTGGGTGTGTGATCATCGATTTTATATGTAAAGATGTAGAGACATTATACCAATTATTAATAAGATATTTTGTGAAGCTGTTGTGTGTTAGCAAGGTCTACAATATTTTGACTTTAAATAAAGTAGATTATTCTTAATAACCTAGGTCGATCTTTTATAGTCATTGGAAAGACTTTCTGAGCTGAAGTAAGGCTTTCTGGAGGAGGAGAGTTCTTCCTTGTAACCCACAGTATCAACTTCTGTGATAAGATCCAACCTATTTTCCCCCACAAACTCCTTAATCAAATCTAGATGTTTCTTGTCCTCTGACTGTCATAATCCAATTAATATCATAATATATTCCTGTCAGTCAATCTGAATTTCAATCTGTCCATCCATCTATTCTAATGGTTCTTTCATTCTGGTGTGAGTCTGATTGATACTAGGGTAACATTTCATTGTTATATTAGATACTAATTTTGGTCTGTTAGGTCATTTCACAATTTACTAAATCCTATTATAATCACATTATGTTTCATTGTTCAAATACACTATTATAGCCATAAATGATTAGCCAAGTTATTAAAAAGAACACTCAAAGAAAAATGTTGAATCACGAGTGACTAAGTCAAACTTGCCAAATGGCCAGCTCCCAGGTAGAAGCTAAAAAAGCTAATGAGAGCTGTGTCTGAAATAGTTTTCACTGAGGTGGTAACAATAGAGGCCTGGGCACAAAAGATGAGTCTTTTTAATAGTTAATAATCAAAGCAAATAAGGCATTACTAATTAGAAGAAATTATTATGACCAATTATGGCAACTTTTTAAAAATTTCCACCCATTCGCTAAATATTTAAATACAATTATACATAGTGCTTTGCAAAAGGTCTTAACACCTATGGGTTTAAAATAACTATATATCCATCAAAATACTCACTTTTAAACAATTTATTTTATAGTATTACAATTTGAATGTAGGTTGTAAGCTTCATAGGTAGGTACTCTACTACTTGAGCCATCTTCCATAACTTATTTACCTTTAAAATATTTAGTTAGTTTTTAGAGAGCGTTCCTCATTTATGCACAGGGTCAATGTCAGATAAACATTCTTCTATCTATGTTTCCCACATAACTGGGATTTCAAATGTAATACCTCCCTACCTAGCCATTGACTAAAATAAGTTCTCATTCACCATTAACCATTAATGTAGGCATATCTCGAACCATAGTCTTCTGGATCTCTGCTTACTGGAGTAGCTGGATTACAATCACATACCACCAAGCCCAACCTCACTTAAATTTTTAAAAATTAAGTTTGTGTTTTATTTTTACCTATTCTATAGTGGATTAAACAAACTGCATAATTTTCATCTCTTGGAATAAATATGTTCTCTGAAAGACAGTATTTTGGATTTGACAAATACATTACTTTTTGCTTACTTTCTCGGCAAGTATATTTTGGATACAGTGTGTTCATTTAAATTTGGCAAACATCCTCATTCTTAATTGGTATGCCCCACTGTTTGTATACAGTTTCATTTCTTCTCAAATTAACCAGAAGTTAATTCTTACACTCATGAAACTTAGATTTCCTCACAGATTTGCCCATGTGACTTCTAAATTATACATCCAGATCTCAAAGATGTAATTCCTGCTTCACTTCATATTCCTACTCCCCCCATGATACTAGGCTCAAATAAAGTTTCATTTCATTTCATGTATAGAAAGAAGTATTTCAACCTTTATTTACTGAAGTACTTTATAACTCTGTGTGATACTACCATTTTATTATAACCTTAACCTTATATGTAATGTGGGTAATAAATAATAACAGATAATGGTGGTAAATGACTGTATATTTATTTATTCTACTTTTGTCCATTATTGGAGATTATAATACTACACAAAAGTAAAGTTTCTTTAAATCTATGCTTAACTTTAAATCCACAGCAAACTCCTGCCTCTCTTCCTCGAATAATTCTCTCCTGATTTATTCCTGTGATGTCTAATCCATCCAGAAACATACAAAATCTACTACTTATGTTGTCATAAAGAGTTCACATTGCGTAATTGATCTGGAAATGAAATTAAAAGTGGTGAAGGACTAATGATGCTGTAAATAATGGTTGTCACTTACCAGTCAGACATGCCCCATTCCATTTTCTTTCTGATTTTCATGAAAAAGAGAAAAAATGCCATGAGTATTATAAGATGTGCTTTGTTGAAACAATAAGACTAAAAATAAATTCAAGAGGAGAATATTCAGGATATAGAGTAATTTCTAATGACCTGGATTGAAAAACCAGGCAAAGAAGTGTGTCCCTCTCAGCATGAGGATAAGGAAAGACAAAGGGAGAAGGAATAGAGCTACTATTTATTCTATACTGTGAAAATGCTTATGTGGTATGTGAGTACAGATGAGAAGGTCAATGAAAAATTTTGGAAACTCTAATAAGCTGATGGTGGAGGAGTATTAGCTTCAACAAATCTTTAAGGTAGATAAAACATTCCTACTCTAGAAATGAGTACCTAAATAGACTATGAACTATTTTTTTAAAAAGCCAAACTTAATTCTAGGTCTGATGTCTTCTAGTGATAAGATAGTGGTATTACTTGAGCACATGGTTAGATGATATTGAAAATATTTGTAATCTGGCAGACTGATCACTCAAGAGTCTTCAAGTATACCCATAAGCCACAAAGTGCTAAGACCCAGAAGTTATAAGAAGTCACAGATTTGATCTCCTCACCCAAGATATCCCCTGGGTTAGCTCTACAAACAAAATGAAAAGTGCTGTATAGAGAGCTCAAGATCTTGTTAGTCTAAACTTTTATAAATACACACTACGATGTGGACACAAAGTAAATTTCTTAATTAGACATTTGTCAAACAAGTCTGCTTAATTCAGTGGCACATGATTTCATCGTCAAATGGTTTTTGTCCAAAGTAGAAACACTATTCACTGAGAAATAAATATTTTTCAGGGAATGAAACAATTGGCCATACACAACACTTAAATAGTTCATTGGTCTAAACTTGAAATGCAAAGTCATCAAACTTTCAGAAATAAACATAAAGGAATAGATGCATGGTTCTAGAAAGGGGATGAGGTTATAAACAAATCCATGACACTATCTATGAAAGAAAATGTATACTATTAAAACAAAACCAGATTAGTACTGGCAGCTTATGCTTGTGATCTGGGAAAGGGGGAGCAGGAAGACTGTTGTTTGGAATCAGACTTCACAACATCTTCCAAAGATGTCTTTTCAACCCAGAGCTGTGCAAGGTGACATGCATCTGACATCCTAGCTTCACAGAAGGGCTGAGATCAGGAAGACTGGAAACCCAGGAAAGACCTGGGGAGAAAAGTTCATAAAAATCCATCCTAAGTGAAAAATCTGCTGATGAGTGGTACATTTTTTACATTTCAGTTATGACAGATAGTCTAATATAGGAAGATCACATTCCAGACAAATGTTGGAGCAGAAAATGAGACCCTATCACCAAAAAACAAAAAACAAAAAAAACCCCAACCCTCCCCCCCAAAAAAAGCAAAGGAAAAGGCTACAAACCATACCTCAGCAGTAAAATTCTGACCTAGTAAGCACTAGTGTCTGAGTTGGAAACAGCAATTTCAAAGAAAAACAACAACACTTTTTTGTTTCTGTATGGGCATTGATAATATAAAGAAAAGAGGAAAACAAATGTGTGTAGTTTATGTTTCTCAACATAGCTATACAAGAGGTAGAGAATTGGAGATTTCAATTCGGATCTAACTCAAGGTAGAAAGGTCTGCTACCACCCATCTCCAATTAACTAGCCAAATGCTAGACTAGACACAGGGTTCAAATGGTACATCAACAATTCTGAGTAAAATAAATGAGCAAACCTTGAGGTACTAAGGTCAAGCATTGATACAAGCACACACAAAAAAGCAACTTCAAACTTGGATAAGATACTTTCAATCAGGGGCTGGGGATATGGCCTAGTGGCAAGATACTTTCAATTAGTATGCATCATAAAGATCCTAAAACATCCAAAAAAATTAAAACTCAATAATAAAAGTATCAGCACCATATAGTTAAAAGTTGAACAACTCATTAAAAACAATCATACCAATATTACCCAAGAACATGAAAAGGTAGCCACAGCATGATTTGTTGCCCAGGGAAATGCAAATTGAAACCACTGTTTCAGGTTACTATACTAGCATTGGAACAGAAACTAGGCAAACAACAACCTCAAGAAACTGATAGTTATTGAGAACATGGACTAACAGGAATCTACATTTATGTGTTGTAGAAATGGAAATGGAACAGCCACACTAAAAGGTTGTTTCTTATTTTTGTGCACACACACACGGATCATATGCTAGTTCTATTTTTAATATATTTCAAGAACCTGTATACTGATTTCCATAACGAACAGATTAATTTACAATACCACCATGCTTTAGAAGGGTTGCTATTTCTCTACATTCTTACCAACATTTGTTGTTCTTAAATGTAAGTAGAATAAGCTACTCTGAAATGCTACCGGCTGTGTGATTCCATTTATACAGAACTCTGTAAAGCTAAAGCTATAGGTATATCTGTGTTTTTCCAGGCCCAGTAATGAGAGAGTTGTTGACTAGGAGAATTTTAGAGCATAGGAATTCACTTCTGTGGTTTTTTTGTTTAGTAGTGAATGTGCAATTCTATTTGTTTTAGCACTCCTAGAAACCTTCAGCACCACGAATAACATTTGTGCATTCACTTCAAACTAGATAATATTTGACTTAGATTACCACATGAAAGGCTAATACATTACAAATATCACAAATGTAGAGCTTAACCTCCTATAAAGAGGAGGATACTGTCCTCTGATAATGGGCTGGGAATGTGGCTTAGTTGTAGAGTGCTTGCCTGGCATGCATGAAGCTCTGGGTTCAACTCCTCGGCACCAAATATACAGAAAAAAACCGGAAGCAGCACTGTGACTCAAGAGGTAGAGAGTTAGCCTTGAACAAAGAAGTCAGCGGACAGAGCTCAGGCCTTGTGTCCAAGCCCCAGGACTGGCAGAAAAGAAGTAAAAAGGAGGAGGGTATAGTAGTACATTGCTAAGTTACTTTGGAAAACTTTCTTTCTAAGTGAAATCTAAAATTTTGTATATAGGATATCATTGCTTATAGCTTTATCATATGTGAATTTACCTTTTTCTACCATCCCATCCATTCTACAGCAGCAGTCCCATGGGTGTTCTAAATTCTCTGTTTTTACAGATTGTGGAATCATTTGCTGCCAAACTCTACCCTCTAGTTCTACAGTAATATTTCTTATTAGGACTCCATTTTCCTGATATTTTCCAGTTCTCATGGATTATGTAATTTATTATTCTTCTCCCCTCCTTAAAAAATGAGCTGATCTCTAGGACATATGTTATACTTTTCCTATGAAAAATATGGATAGAGCTTCCTTTTTCATAATTACATTGTCTTCCTATGATTGGTAATTTCCTGTCCTTTCACCACCATAACGTTCTGATGTTTAAATTCTTCAGGGGCCACTTTTAAATATCAACCCATATTTTTAACATTTTACTTGTTGTTACAAAACAGCTTATGCAATTATATTTATTTTAGATATTTAAATGTCTTTTTGAATGTTAGATAAGAATTGACTATTTAAATGACATTTTCTCTGGGTACGACTTCAGTTTCAGAGCATTCAAAGTATCTCCTTTTTGAGAAATCATTATTAGCAATACTTTATAGTATCCTATTTTTAAATAAACAGTAAAGGATAATTTTTGCAATACAATTAAGAATGAAAGATCATTTTCCTGCTAGAAATTATAATGAATTGAGTATTTGAGTTCATAACGTGTTGTAGGAAATAAACCAATCTAAGCAGCAGTATATTTAGTTTTCAAAACTCAAAGCCAGTTAAGTAGACTGTTTTTCCTACAAAACTAAATAAATAACAATTAAGTCATGTAGTTAGCGGAATAGTGGAGCAGCTACATGCTAAAGTAAAATAGGAACTTCTCTTTAACACTATCACTTTTAATAAACAATTCTAGATTTCAGAGAAATTGTGAAGATAATTCAAAGAACTCCTTGTTTCAGAAAACCCTGCTACAAGTTTCCTCTGTTATTAATACCTGAATAAATAAGGCAAATTTATTACAATTAATGAACTGACATTGACTTATTACTATTACAAATAATGTTCATGTTTTATTTAGATTTCTTTTTATGTTTCAGGATCCTATCAAGGATACGTCATAACATTTACATCTCATGTCTTCTTAGATTATCTTAATGTTGTCAGTGTCTCAATTTTTCCTTGTTTTCAATGACCTTCACAGTTCTCAAATTACTTGTAAAAGTATTTTAAATAATATATTTCAGTAGGATTTTTCTTAATGTATATATGTTTTCCATGATTGGATTGGGGTTATTGGCTTTGGGGAGGAAATGGCACTTTATGTTATCATTTCCAGGATACACATCATCAACATTAAATATCATGTTTGATGTTGGATTTCTTTGTCCAGCTACTTCATTGTGAAATTGTTCTTCTATCCCTTTTCCACAGTTCTCCCAAAGTGTGTCTCCCACAAGTAGCTCCCACCTATGAAGAACAGCTTTGTTAGGCCTCCTGGCCACAGGAGTTGCTGTCTAAATGTCTTCAGAATTCTACAAGGGCAATTTGTCTCTTTTTCCTTATCTTATTTAATTTCTGAATTCTGTACTAAAATCAGTATAAGTGAACAGATTTTACAGTATGAACTATACTTCAACATAGTACTTTATTGTTCAAATATTTCTGGATATGGTTATTTTGAGTTCTTTGGTTGATACCTCAGTTCTTTTGATACCGTGTTCATTTTGTGTGTATGAGAGAGAGAGTGTGTGTGGTGTGTGTGAGAGAAATGTATGTGTAAAATTAAAAAGAAGTGTTAAGCACTTTAAAAAATTATACTACAAAAGTCATCAGTGTTTTGTATCTTTACTTTCTCAGTGCTAATATCAATTCATTCTTCCAGAAATCATATTGCCTTTCATTGGTAAACAGTAACAGAAGTGCAGACTTTAGTGTTAGGGTTACTTACACTGCTTTGAGTGTTTGCTGTTATATCCTCTCAGCTGATAGAATGGGAACTATGTCTAGGTGCATGTAAATATATGTATACTTTCTTTTTTTCTGTTTTAATGTCAAAGTGAAGTACAGAGGGGTTACAGTTTCATATGTAAAGCAAGTACATTTCTCATCTAACTTGTTACCTCCTCCCTCATTTTTCCCCTACCTCCCCTCTCCCCACTTCCCTCCCTGCAATGAGTTGTGCAGTTGGTTTACACCAATTGGTTTTGTATCACAATTGCAATGGTTTGTCTTTTTATTCTTTGTCTCTCAATTTTGTTATTCCCTTTCCTTCCCTAGTTCCAATACATGTATATACAGTATCCAGTGTACTAAAATCAGTTACAGTGATAGCAGGGGTAAAACCATGGAAAGGGAGTATGAGAGAGAAAAAAAGTTAAAAATAGGTTACAGTTTAACATAGTATGTTGAGAATAACTACAACAATGATATAGTACTTATATTTATAACTTGGAGTTTGTTTTACTTAGCATCATCTTATGTGTTCGTATGGGCATAGCTATGGCACTATTGCGATCTTCTGCTATGACTATCCTAGACATGTACTAGTTATTCCCTATGAGGGAAACCATAGAGTACATGTGTCTTTCAGTCTGGCTCACTCGTATGTAACTCTTTGTGTCTCTTTTACACTGAATATAACTCAATATAGATTTTGATTTTGCTTGAATCAGTTTTGGTAGATTGTATGTTTCTAAGTATCTCTACAAGATATTTAACTCACCAGAGTAGTTCTTAATGATGTTTTGTTCAGACTAGATTCACTTTGCTCATTTTTATCTCTCTGAGATATTATCATAGTAATCATTAACTACTTATTTATTGTTGTTGTTGTTGTTGTTAGTGGTGGTGGTGGTAGTTTTGGGGTATTAGAGATTTCACTCAGTGCTCTTTACTTCCTAGGTAAACAATCTACCACTTAAGTCAGGCACCCAGAACTTTTGCTGTAAGATTGTTTCTCAGATAGTGTTTTGCACTGTTTTCTTAAGCTTTAGACTCCATCTTTTGCTAGGAATATAGGTGTGTACTACTTTACTAATTTATTGACATAGTTTATTAAAAATGTTGTGCTGGGAATATGGCCTAGTGGTAGAGTGCTTAAGGGTCATACAAACAAAATTAATCTTTATTTTAAAATATGTCTTGTGTCCAACTGTGTCTAATCACTTCCATTGTTGAAATGCCTCAACATTTATCATTGTACTGTATAAAAAACCTTCATTCTTTACCACTATACTATTTACAGAAAATCAATGACATTTTAGTAATCCACTTTCATTTACACTTAATCTCCATAGAACTTCTCTCTATACAAAATTCCAGCTTGTGTGCCTTTATTATGTATACAAGGCCCTAGGTTTGATCCTCATTCATATTGAATAATATGAATCAAGATGGCAATGAGAGGTTATTTGGGATATGCTTTTTATAAAATAATGAAGGTATATAAGAGCTGCCTTTACTGTAGATTAATATTCTTTATTTGTGAAGTAAATTTTAACTGGACTCAGGAAGAAATGTGAGAATAAATAGCATTCATTTAATTGAAGATGGGAAACACAGGGTGATAGAATCTTGAAATGAGCTAGTTGAGTTTAAAATGTACTTATTTATTGAAATAAAGTACTACACATATCAATAGTTATTCATGAGGAGAATTATATCTTGCTTGAAAACACATAAGTATCTACTGGTATTTTCAGTGCTAAAGTCTTTCTGTCACCTACATTATATTTGATTTTTATGTCTTCAGCATGCAGATCAAAGCACGCATTGAGAAACTCAGTGACATTCTTCTTGTGAATAACTGGTAATTATTGGAAACACAAATGTTCACATACATAATTTAAACTAGTTTGCTATGTCTTTTGGAAACTGAGTGAGAAGAAGAAAAATCGATTTATCAATACTAACATTTGTGCAAAAGACAAATTAATGAATAGTGGCATAACTTTTAAAGAGTGGATGCAGTTGTACTTTAGAAAGCCAGAAATTTTGCCTTATGTCCAATAAGTATTGACAAGAAACTATTCAGGAAATAGACTTCATGCAAACTACCCTTACATTCCAAAATTAAAACCATTATCATTTTATGTAGATTCCATATTTATGTAGACTCCCTAAGAATATGTTAACAAAAAGCAATGATTTCACTCTATTTCTTCTTCTTTCTTGATGTACTAGTTTCGTATTGGTGCTATAATATACCCCACAAATTTAGCAACAGCAGTTTATTTGCTCACTGTTTGTAGGACATAATAAAGACCATGATCTGGGAGTCCTGTTTCTCTGCTGAGGGTCCCACAAGCAGAGATCAGGGTGACTCAGAGAGTATTTTACCTGAAATGAAGAACTTCTTTTAATCACATTCAAGACGTGTTAGAATTCAGTTTCACTACTGTGTTTCTCAAAGGACACATAGTTTCCCCTAGGTCTTCAAAGAAATATCCTCACATTATTGAATTACAAACATGCTGCGAATCAATGACGTTTGCAGTTTCTGACCAGTAGACTCAGATTTAAAGCACTTCCCCAATTCAATCAAGACTGAAGGGATAACATCTTTCTTAATGGCAATCGTTTCATATAGTTTTAAAATAAAATTAATCAAATTCTTCATTCCTGGCATTATGGATGTTGACAGTGGAGCCCATCTTAGGATTTTTCTAAAATTTGAGCAGTGCAACCTGCTCAAAACACTTAGCCTATTTCTTCTCTTAAAAATAATGTGCTGTGGAGGACAAAGTGAGAGGGTTGTAAATTTTAGGCAAGACTTGGCTATGCAGTGAATCCTATCTTAAAAATAAACAAAAATGTTTATAAATGGATTCTAGCTTCTACATATGGTAAAAACATGAATTCTTTGTCTCTTTGGACTGCTTACTTTATTTTAACATGATTTTTCTTCCCATTTCTTTGCAAATAATGCAATAGTCTTTCTACTGGACGAGTAAAACTACATTGTGTGTGCATGTGTGTATGTTGTGTGCGTATCTGATTTTTTTTTTTTTTTTTTTTTTTTTTTTGGCCAGTCCTGGGCCTTGGACTCAGGGCCTGAGCACTGTCCCTGGCTTCTTCCCGCTCAAGGCTAGCACTCCGCCACTTGAGCCACAGCGCCGCTTCTGGCCGTTTTCTGTATATGTGGTGCTGGGGAATCGAACCTAGGGCCTCGTGTATCCGAGGCAGGCACTCTTGCCACTAGGCTATATCCCCAGCCCTGATTTTCTTAATTCATTTGTCACTTTGAGTATTAAGTATACACAAATGTATTAATCAAAATTTGGTATATTCAGGGGATAAGTCAAATGCTACATTTCCTTAGAAAGGCTAACTCATAGTTCATCAAAATAAACACTATGAAGTGACTACTCCAAAGGTGAGTGGTGAAGTCACAGAGTGGGAATAGGGAAATAAAGAAAAGAAAGGGAGTAAGAATGAAGTCATAAAAATCTAATGTATATCCTAGAAAATTTAGAAAATTTAAGGGAGAAGTAGGTTTAGAAGAGATGGGGAAGAATGCTTTGTATTCATAAAATGCTTTTTAATTCCTATTTCCACTTAACAATTATCTGTTTGAACAACTTTAATAGTCTTTTCAAGCAGATTTGGTATTTCCCCAAAATATTACAAGCACAAACTAACATAAATGGGGTTAAATAATTCTCTAAGTTATTTCAAACCTTTTTATTTTACACTACATTTCATGTGAGATTTACCCCAGTTTACTAGTCAAAATTGCTCTATATTATTTCTTTAAAACATGTATATGTTTCTGTTGTGCATTATTTGTGGTAAGTTTGTTTTCTGTGCATTATATTTTGAAAACAACCTTCTTATTTTTTGTTATTATAGTTAATGATGCTATCAAGTTTGAAAATATAAATAAAAAGATATGAGATGTTACCCAAATTAAACTTGTGTGTGTATAAATACACATATCCTTTATATATATGTTTATATATAGGTTTATATGTATATATATATACAGTGTATGTGTACACATGTGTGTAAAGATTACTTGTGGATTAAAGAGAGAAAGGCTTTATTTTCCTTAGAAAATCTTGTTTCTGTTCTCCATGTTCCATGTCTTCATGGAGTGAAGAGATGGGAACGTATGGACTCCATATATACAAACTACATTTTGAGGTAGGGAAAGGACTGAATTGAATGTTTAAGTAAGGGATTTGACATGCCTACTTCTTCAGTCATGGAAATAAATTGTTTACTCAGGAATAAAAATAAATAGCTGAGTGAACAAAAGGTCAAGGATTATAACCTTGAAATGTAAACAAATGGATCCAGAAAGAGCAGTCTATAAATCGCTCACTTTAACTTCCAAGTGTTATCCTTCAATCATTCTTTAACATGGGTTGTCAGAAATCTTTCACAAGTAAGCATTTCATGTGAAGAAACATGAACAATACTAGGAGAGCACTGTTTCCTGATGCCTCAATTAACTTTATTTGCACTTTCAGAATAAGTTTTCTATCTATACAGAAATATAGATTGATCATTGAACCATCCATTTATTTCTAAAAGCTGTTTCTTGGGAGGGGGGTATGAGGGACAAGGTAACAAACAGTACAAGAAATGTATCCAATGCCTAACGTATGAAACTGTAACCTCTCTGTACATCAGTTTGATAATATAAATTTTTTTTAAAAAGCTGTTTCTTAAGAAGTTAACTCTAGAATCTTGCATATATCAAAGTTCTTTTAGTGTAGTGTTAATGAATGAGAAAATGTAAAAGATTTTAAAATATGCTTGGACCATAAGACTTCTTATACAGAAATACAATATGCATTAATTATCATCATATAACTTTTATTGTTTTAGCTTATCATCACAAATTATTTATTTTCAATAGTTGTCGGAACGTTAAGGACCACACATTTCCCTTATGTTGTATAGATATATTTTTATAGTTTGAAATATGTTACTACATTATAAAAGCACTTTAGGTAAATTGAAGCATGTTACTATTTTTAGTTATATATATATATATATAAATGAATATATATATATTCACAAAGACTGTGAAAATATATGTAAATGCTGTGGATTAAACAAAGAGCAATACATAGCCAATTTTAGTATATAACAATAATCTTATTACTTGGGAGGCAAACATCAAAAGGATTAAATTTGAGGCCAACGTGAGTAAACATTTAATAAGACCACATGCCAGCAAAAAAAAAAAATGGTCTAGGCACATCATTTTTGTTTAATTCACTACAATGCAGGCTTACAAAAGAACAAACAAACTACAGTTAGGATGAATGCCAAAGATATTAACCATACAGAGATCATTTCTGCAGAAAACTGACTGCACAAAAGTTTACAAGTAACGCAGCCATATATTCTACCTTATACTAGTCTTTTCTAGGAGGTAATGAAATGAAAGAGAGATGAGAAACTTAATTATCCAGTGGAAGAAATTAGAAAGATTCTCAAAATAACAATTAAATAATCAGAAGCAAATAGATATCCTGGAAGTGAATATATCGCACATAATATACTCATACATTTAATTCAAAACAAAATGCTTCTAGTAAAATCCTGAGTTTTAGTTGGATCAAAAATCAAGATCCATCTTTCTGCTGCATCCAAGAAAAACATCTATCCAGCAAAAGTAAACATCATCTAAAAGTGAAAGGCTGGAATAAAATCTATCAAACAAATGGCCCCCATAAGCAGGCTGGCACTGCAACCCTAGTATCAGATAAAATTGACTTCAAATTAAAAATGGTAAGAAGAGACAAAGAAGGTTACTACATTCTAATAAAGAAATCTCTTGTTCAGGAGGATATAACCATCCTAAATATCTACACACCAAATGCAGAAGCACCCAACTTCATCAAACAAACACTACTGACTCTAAAAACACTCATAGACCCAAACACATTGAAAGATGGGGACTGTAACACTCTACTATCACCTCTGGACAGATCAACACGCCAAAAATTGAATAAAGAAACCACAGAACTAAACAACTGCATAGACCAACTAGACTTAACCAACATCTACAGAATATTCCATCCAGCAACATCTGAATACACATTCTTTTCGGCAGCACATGGAACATTCTCCAAAATAGATCACATCTTAGGGCACAAAGAAAACCTGTACAAATTCAGAAGTATCAAAACCATTCCCTGCATTCTCTCAAACCACAATGGAATAAAATTAGAGCTCAACTCAAACAGCCACCACAGAAAATCCTACAATACATGGAGACTAAACAAGACACTGCTGAACCATCAGTGGGTCATTGAAGAAATTACAATCGAAATTCAAATGTTAATGGAATTCAACCAAGATGAGTGCACAAAGTACCAGCTCCTTTCTGGCCAATCGACTTCAACAGGTCATCAAAAAAATCATACACCATGATCAAATTCGATTCATCCCAGGGATGCAAAGTTGGTTCAATATATGCAAGTCAATTAATATAATCCACCGCATCAACCGGAGCAAGGTAAAGAACCACATGGTTATATCTTTGGAAGCGGAAAAGGCGTTCGATAAAATCCAGCACCCATTCATGCTAAAAGCCCTTAAAAACTGGGATTCCAGGGAAGACTCCTGAATATAATAAAGGTGGTCTATGACAAACCAACAACAAGCATAATCCTAAATGGTGAAAAACTAAAGCCATTTCCTTTAAAATCAGAAGCAAGACAGGGATGTCTGCTCTCTCCCCTTCTCTTCAACATAGTACTAGAATTCCTAACCAGAGCAATTAGGCAAGAAGAAAATATAAAGGGGATCCAAATAGGAAAAGATGAAGCTAAATTTCTCTCTTCGCAGATGACATGATCCTATACCTAAAGAACCCCATAGATTCTACTCCCAAGCTACTACAGCTGATCCAAAACTTTGGCAAAGTTGCAGGATATAAAATAAACCCTCAAAAATCAATGGCATTTCTATGTGCTAATGACCTGAATGCCGAGGCTGAAATCAGGAAAGCAACTCCTTTTGCAATAGCCTCAAAAAACATAAAATACCTTGGGAGAACCTTAACCAAAGAAGTGAAAGACCTCTATGATGAGAACTTTAAAAACATGAAAATCAAAGCTAAGGCAGAACTAAGGAAATGGAAAAACCTCCCATGCTCCTGGATTGGGAGGATTAATGTAATCAAAATGTCAATATTGCCAAAGGCTATCTACAAATTCAATGCAATACCCATTAATATCCCAACAGCATTTTTTAATGAAATAGAGGAAGCAATCCAGAAATTTTTATGGAACAATAAAAGACCCAGAATAGTAAAAATAATCCAAAGCAGAAAGAACAGTGGTGGAGGAATTACAATACCCAACTTCAGGCTGTATTATAAAGCTATAGTAATAAAAACAGCTTGGTGTTGGTACCGGAACAAGCCTGAAGACCAATGGAACAAAATTGAAGACCCAGAAATGAACCCACAGAACAAGCCCTACTTAATCTTTGATAAAGAGGCTAAAAAAATAGAATGGAAGAAAGACAGCCTCTTTAACAAATGGTGCTGGCAAAACTGGTTCAACACGTTCAACACATGCAACAAACAAAAACTGGATCTTTATATATCACCTGCACCAAAATCAATTCCAAATGGATCAAAGACCTCAAAATTAAAACAGATACCCTGAAAACACTAAAGGAAGGAGTAGGAGAAACACTTGGGCTCCTTGGCACAGGACGGAACTTCCTTAACAAAGACCCAGAAATGTGACAAATCAAAGAAAGGATGGACAAATGGGACTGCATCAAACTGCAGAACTTCTGCAGGGCAAAGGACATAGCTTGCAAGATAAACAGAAATCCCACAGACTGGGAAAATATATTTACCGGCCATACAATGGACAAAGGTGTCATACCTAAAATATATGCAGAACAAAAAAATTACTTTCCTCCAAAACAAAACCGCAAAGAACCAATAGCCCCCTCAATAAGTGGGCTAAAGACTTGAAAAGAGACTTCTCTGATGAAGAAATGAGAATGGCCAAGAGACATATGAAAAAGTGCTCTACATCACTGGCCATAAAAAGAAATGGAAATCAAAACAACATTGAGATTCTATCTCACCCCAGTAAGAATATCCTATATCAAGAAAACTAACAATGACAAATGTTGGAGGGGATGTGGCCAAAAGGGAACCCTACTTCATTGTTGGTGGGAATGTAAACTAGTTCAGCCACTCTGGAAAGCGGTATGGAGATTCCTCAGAAGGCTAAACATAGAGCTCCCCTATGACCAAGCAACCCCACTATTGGGCATCTACCCAAAAGTCCACAAACATGAACACACTAAAGCTACCAGTACAACAATGTTCATCGCAGCACAATTTGTCATAGCTAGAATTTGGAACCAACCCAGATGCTCCTCAGTAGATGAATGGATCAGGAAAATGTGGTACATAAACACAATGGAATTTTATGCCTCTATCAGAAAGAATGACATTGCCCCATTTTTAAGGAAATGGAAGGTCTTGGAAAAAATTATACTAAGTGAAGTGAGCCAGACAGAAAAATATATGGACTTTATGGTTTCCCTCACAGGCAATAATTAGCACAGGTTTAGGCTAGTCACAGCAGAGGATCACAAGAGCCCAATAGGTATACCCTTATGAACACCAAAGATTATGCTAAGTGAAATGAACTACATGTTATGGAAATGACTGTTATATCACTGTTGTAATTACTTTCAATATGTGATGTGAAACCATAGCTTCTATTATTATTATTATTATTATTTTTGGCCAGTCCTGGGCCTTGGACTCAGGGCCTGAGCACTGTCCTTGGCTTCTTCCTGCTCAAGGCTAGCCCTCTTCCACTTGAGCCACAGCACCGCTTCTGGGCATTTTCTGTATATGTGGTGCTGGGGAATCGAACCTAGGGCCTCGTGTATCCGAGGCAGGCACTCTTGCCACTAGGCTATATCCCCAGCCCCAATAGCTTCTATTATTGATGATCGTTTTGTATGCCCTTCCTGTGGCCGTACCTTCACTATCTCTGTATCTTATATGGGTACATTGGAAACCATGTATAAAGGTATTAGAACTAGGAAACTGTAAGGGAATACCAAAATTGAGAGACACAGAGTAAAAAAGACAAACGATTACAAAAGCAATACTTGCAAAACTCTTTAGTGTAATTCTACTGAACAACTCATGGGGGGAAAGGGAAAAGGGGGAGGGGAAAATGAGGGAGGAGGTAACAAACAGTACAAGAAAAATATCCAATGCCTAAAGTATGAAACTGTAACTGCTCTGTATATCAGTTTGACAATAAAAAAATAAAAATAAAATCCTGAGTTTTAAAAGTCTTAAAATTGTCATACTCACCATACTTGAGTAGATATTAAGTATTGTACTGTAGATAATTTTATATTTTTGATTTTCATTTTCTTCCATTTGTCCTTTTATTCTAGTGATCTAGAAGCTCCAGATATAATTATTCTCATTTTACTGCTAAAAATAATAAAGCATTAGAGCTTAAGACTATTACTTAGTGCTATTCATCTATTAAACCCTAATGCAGGAACTAGTAATATTTTGTACTTTGCCAAAACAGGAAAAAGTTGCATTAAGTGTTCTACAGCATGGGCCATGGTGATATCTATTTAACTTTCAAGAGATAGTCCATATTTTTCTGAATAGAGTTAATATTTTCTTCTCCAAATCTCATACCATCATATCTACCATTATACACGATCACAATCTTCGCGTGGAAAAGTGGATAAGGATGTGTTTCAATAGTCAATAGTAAATATTTGGGAAAATGTTAAATATTTTACATATTCATTGAGCATGATTTGTGGGTTCCTACCTTTAAACACTGCAGGGTTTTTTGGTTGTTTTTTTTTGTTTTGTTTTGTTTTGTTTTTGCCAATCCTGGTGCTTGGACTCATGGCCTGAGCACTGTCCCTGACTTCTTTTTGCCCAAGGCTAGCACCCTACCACTTGAGCCACCGTGCCACTTTTGGCTTTTTCTATATAGGTGGTGTTGAGGAATTGAACCCAGGTCTTCATGTATGTAGGCAAGCACTCTACCACTTTGCCATATTCCCAGTCCCATGGCAGCTTTTTGTGAATATATTCTTATCTAGATGGAGTCAGATCCGTCAGACATGGAGTATTATGCCATTCAGCTTTAAATATCCATTCCTTAGAGACTAGATGTTTATTCATATATTACTATTAGAGGAAAGGTATAACTTGTTCCTAGAGTACTATTAAATGAAATCAATGTTTTGTGTTTTATTGAGTCATTAGCAAATATGGAGAAACTTCCCTCTGCAAGTTCTTGTGTGTAATTGAACAGTGAATAATAATTGGACAGATCATAGTCAATATTGATGATGATGATATCACATCTTTGTTTTTAAAGTATAAGACCTTGTAGGTAGTATGTAAAAATCGTATCTCTATTGAGTAATTTAAGTTCCAAAAACTCCTACAAGACTAGTGATGATGTTTTATATCTATAATCCTAGTTATTTATCAGGGTAAAATCTATGGATTGAGATTCAAAGCCAGTAGAGGCAGAAAATTTGAGGCTCTACTTATTAGCAAAAATTGGAACTAGATGCTTGGCATAAATATTAGAACACTGGTTGTGAATGACCAGGATGAATGAAAGTATGAGGTCCTAAATTCAAGCCCTAGTACCAATATGTGTACATCAAAATTAAAGGGCTAAAAATATTCCACAAAAATTTTATGTTGTATGTGTCACATGACCTATTCTTTCTTATAGCTAAGATTGAACATTTATCTATATGAAATTAGACCCCACACTCTTAAGAGTTACAAACTACCTGTATAACCAGAGCCACTAATCATGATCTAGATCTATTTCCCAACAAACCAAATACAACTTCTAAGTTAATTTAACACCACGTTTTATAATCTCTTTATTCTTTTCTCAACAGTGTTAGTTAAGTACCCTACAAATAAAAATATCACTACCTCTCAAATTTATGATTTTCTTCATGTTGCCCAAAGTGAAATAATCCTTTAGTTCATGCTGTCATTTAATTTCAGTAAATATCAACGGATGGGAGAATTCTGGGCATTATCCTTTGGTAGAAAAATGCTTCAGAAACTAAGTATCATATTAAGGAATCTTCTCTGAAGAGGTAATAAGAATATCCAATAGACACATGCAGAAATGCTCAACATCTCTGACCATAACAAAAATGTAAATCCAAACAACACTGAGATCTCACCCCAGTTAGAATGGCTATTATCAAGAAAACTAATAACAACAGATGATGGTGGGAATGTGGCCAAAATGGGATGCTACTACATTGTTGGTGAGAGTGTAAACTTGTTCAATCACTCTGGAAAGCAGTATCTAGGTTCCTCAAAAGACTAAACATAGAGCTCCCCTATGACCCAGCAAGCCCACTTCAGGGCCTTTATCCAAAGAATCACAAAGAATGCCATATTAATGTTATGAGCACAACCATGTTCACTGCAGCAGTATTTATGATAGCTAAAAAATATGGAACCAACCCAGATGCCCCTCAGTAGATGAATGGATCAAGAAAATGTGGTATATGTGCGTAATGGAAGTCTATGCTTCCATCAGAAAGAATGACATTGCCACTTTGATAAGGAAATGAAAAACTTGGAAAAAAAAAGTGAAGTAAGACAGACCCAAAGAAAAATATATTCCATGGTTTTGCTCATTGGTAATAATCAATACATGTGTGGCATAGTTCAACAGAGGATCACAATAGCTCAATAGCCATGAACATATGATTGCATAAGATGATGCTAAGCAAAATGAACTCCACAATATGGAAACAAGATGTTTTTCATTGTTATTGTCATTTTTAATGTACTATGTGAAAGTATTTCTCTTTTCTTTCATTTTTCTTTCCTATGCTTTAGCTCCTGTTGTCACAGTATTTGATTTTGGTACCCTGGGTTTTGTATATACATTTATTTGAATTAGGGGAAGAAAAGAGAACATCAAAATGGTGAGACAAAGGATGAAGAATAAAACAAAGCAACAGTTATACAAGAAAATATATTGGAAATTAAATGTAAATCTTGGGGAGGGGGATGGGAGGGAAGATGGGAGAAAAATGAGGGAGTAACAAGTTTGATAAGAAATGTATCCATAATTTGGATCTCTGTCATCTACAGAGAACTCAAAAAACTAAGCCCCTCCAAGCCCAATAAACCTATTAGGAAATGGGCAAAAGAGCTAAAGAGAGACTTCACAAGAGAAGATATAAAAATGGCAAAGAAACACATGAGGAAATGCTCAACATCCCTGCTAGTAAAGGAAATGCAAATAAAAACAACCCTGAGATACCACCTCACCCCAGTTAGAATGGCCTATACTCTGAACTCAGGAAACAACAAATGCTGGAGGGGCTGTGGGGAAAGAGGAACCCTTCTCCATTGTTGGTGGGAGTGCAAATTAGTACAACCACTTTGGAGAACAGTATGGAGGTTTCTCAAAAAGCTCAATATAGACCTACCCTATGACCCAGCCATACCACTCCTAGGCATCTATCCTAAACAGCAAAACCCAAGATATCAAAAGGACATTTGTACTTCCATGTTTATCGCGGCACAATTCACAATAGCCAAAATCTGGAAACAACCCAGATGCCCCTCCACAGATGAATGGATCCAAAAAATATGGTACTTATACACAATGGAATACTACATAGCGATTAGGAATGGTGAAATATTGTTATTCGCAGGGAAATGGTCAGAACTCGAACAAATAATGTTGAGTGAGACAAGCCTAGAACACAGAAAACAAAGGGGCATGATCTCCCTGATATATGACTGTTAACAAAGGGAGATGGAGAGACAGTAGAGACCAAGTCTGTGAACACTGTATATGTGCTTGATACATTGTATATTGCATATGGGTCTACCTGACCTAGACAAGGGATGGAAAAACAGGTTGTAAGATATCACAAGAAATGTACACACTGCCCTACTATGTAACTGCACCCTCTTTGCACAACACCTTGTAAAAAAAAATTTATGTTCAATTAATAATAAAAAAAAATTAAAAAAAAACTCTGCTTCCTTAAGACATAGAGAGTTAATGAGCATCTCAAGCTTTTTCTTTTCCTTTTTAATGATGCCTGCACTATTCTAGTATTCTCTCTTTGGCATATAATCATGCACAACCTTTTTATTTCTTTGAGGTGGGAGTATATTTTTATTTCCTAAATGCCATACTATAAAGATCAAATTAAGTGTGTTTGTGCAGCTCAAAAATAAAAGATATATTAAGGGAGGGGGAAACACTGGTCTAGGTGCAAGGCACACTTGAAGCAAGTTTTATGTTTGGTTGTATTTTCTTTGTATATTATAAACATTTATTTAAACTTGTTGCAGTTTGAAGTAAATTTCCAAAATGTATGCTCAACAATAATCATTAAAATGTTTGCAGCGTACAAAAAAAAAAAAGAAATGTAATCACTACCATACACATATAACAGTAACCCCTCTGTACATCACCTTGACAATAAAATTAAGTTAAATAAGAATCAAATATAAAGTTTTGAATAGCTCAGGATACAAATAGCAAATTTTAAAACAAGTCCTACAATGGATTGTAAACTTCCTATAAAATTAAGCTTGTTGTCATAAAACCAAAGAATCAAAAATCGGTCCCTAGAGTATTAAACTAAGAACATTAAAATCTAATATTTAACAAAATAACCCAAATGTAGACCAGAAATATGCAAGTCAAGTGACTGTTCTGGCACCTGAGAGGTAAGTTCCCCAAACCTGGAAGTGTAAATGAATGAATTTATCCCTGGAAACTCCATATACTGAATTCGTTTTTGTTAAACTCCACCAAACAGAATTTTCAGTTTTGGATAGAAAGAGACACTAACAGATGGAAGATAGATAACCTCTCTAGTGACTAGAGCAAATCAGGGCTTGTATATGTACTTGGGAATGGGATGAGTGAACTGTGTTTTCTCCTAGTTTTGCAAATGTTTTAAGACATTCACCTGAGTGTCTTCAGTTGTATAGAGCTGTCAGCCTGGATAATAACTCAAGTGTATTGTTCTGGATGAAAAGAATCATTTAGGGCTCCTCTTTGTGGCCCCTCTCTTGAGTCTTCCTCCTTTCTGAACTTTCTCTTTCAAATAAACTTGCTCTATTCCATTTAAACCCTAATAAAGAAAGTAAGTTATTCTTTCAAGCCTATCTTAGAAATATTTTACGCCTGTAGTTACTAATATTCTAAAAGAAAGATTTTAAAAGTCTTCCGTTTCCAAATATCTGTTTTGAAACATTTCCTAGGGAAAATTTATCTCATTTATTTTGAATGAGGGAAGTGTTTGCTAAAATATTCTTTCTTGCATTAAAATGATAAGAAATAGTAGGTTTTTAACTGAATATTTTAAAAGACAGATGCATTCCTGCTAATCTCAGAACACCTTGAAAGATTGGTAGGGGTCAGCCTATTGCTTCAGGCCATCTGGGAACTCCTGTGATGTGTTGTGAAC
Source organism: Perognathus longimembris pacificus (assembly GCF_023159225.1). Lineage (NCBI taxonomy): Eukaryota > Metazoa > Chordata > Mammalia > Rodentia > Heteromyidae > Perognathus > Perognathus longimembris. The sequence continues at coordinate 128,821,520 of NC_063162.1, read as the reverse complement.
AGTAAATTACATTCGTATTGACACTGATACACCTTCTTGAAGTCAGTACTGTTCTGTTATTGCACTGAAATTAATTTCAGAGTGTGAGTCACTATTTGTGAAAACATATCCTCTTAAACAGATTGAAACTCCTGTAGTTTCTGGTTCTCATATTGCAACAGAATCTTATTTTTAACTTTCAGGCACAGACTATCTTAGTGAATTCATTAACTCTGAACCTGATTTTTTTCAGTGTTAGTATTTATTTTCCTTTCTTAGAAAATGGTGGTTTATATTAAAACATTAATTTAAAGCATTACAAGTTGGAATCCAGGTGCTGGTATCTCATTCCTGTATACCTAATTCTCAAGGTGGCTGAGACTGCAGTTCCTAGTCAGTCTAGGCATGCAAATTCATGAGACTATTATTGCTGTTAATCTAACAACCCCCCCCCCCAAAAAAAAAAAGCTGGAAGAAGAACACTGCCTTAAATGGTAAAACATTAGCATTGAGCAAAGAAGCTCAGAGACACTGCCCAGGTCATGAGTTGAAACCCCAGGGCTGGCACTAAACATAAAATAAAATACCAAACAAAACATTCAAAAAATACTGCAAGCTAGATATTTAAATGTAATCATGTCAATTACAATTACAATTATTTTAGGGCAATTTTATATTTATTGATCTTCAAAATGTCAGAATATTCTACCCTTAAATAATTTTGTACAAATCACAAGTTTACTATAAAAACATTTATTGTACAAAATGTACATTTCCACAATGGCTATATTTTATGATTATTGAAAGTATAAGTGAACAATTCTTAGTAAATGTATAATGACTTAATATTGTTGGAATATTTTGAAGTCATTTTTAGTATTTGAATGATTCTGAAGAAAATATTTATTATAATCCAAGGAGTGCTAAAAAATTCAGATAATCACTTCTGGAAAATATTCATTCCCTAAGGCTATATAATTCTTACTGATATTTCTTGAAATTTTACTGTTCTCTAAGGAGTTTGCTTTATGATTGGTTTCTCCTGCAGTGAAATTTCTGAGGTAATTTATTATTTAAAAAAATAAATCATTGTATAAATGCTAGACATTTTTCTACATTGCTAGCAAGAACATTCCTGAAGACTTGGGATTTGTAGAGCTACCGAAATATTTACTGAGTATATTGCTTCTATAAGAAAAAATAACAAGGACAATCTGTCTTTAAGCCCAATAAGAGGAGGAAGATGCATCAGACTTTGATGGACAACAGATCCCCAAAGAGAAGAGGGGCAAAAACATCACTGAAGCATGAACTAGTCTCACCTGCAATAAAGAGCACACAAGTGTAAAAACAGGATATTTACACAAGTTCTTTTTCTACATCAACTGGGGTCAGGTTTTTCCTTGGTAGTTCTGAAAATAGGCAACTGTTCCCCTTAACTTTTCCACAACTACATTGTTTGCTAAACTTCTGCCCTGACACTAGCTTCAGTAGGGTTGAAAAGAAAAGGACAAACAAAACAATAATATTTTGGAAGCTATTGAATATTTCTGCTTGCTATGAGGACATTTTAAATTTGAAATACAACCAGTGCAGACAGCCACCTTTTCCATTATCACTGAAGGTAATTATGATTGTATAGAGTATAATTTTATGCAAAATTATTAAAATTTTCTTTCCAAGATTAATGAATAATGAACATGGCAGAACATAAAATTATAAAAGACTATTTGCCATGGAAGATGATAAACATAAGATTGTATTCCAATAACTTTTTACTAAGTGATTCCCAGAAAAACCTGTGGTCTCATACTATTGTATTGGTTGTGTTCAGCCACATGTATCTCCAGTAAATGAGGACAGCTATCTCTGCTAATAAACCTTTTGCAAAAGTCTTTGTCTTGGGATTTCACTTCATTCACTAGGATTGCAGTATTTCTTGTAGTAAATATCATATTTGGCTTCAGATTTTAAGATTTCAGTTTTAGAATCAATCTCCAATTCTAGAGTCTCCCTTACCAAAGAATATCTAAGATTGACAACAAAGGCTAGACCATACGGAAAAAAATGCAAGAAAAAAGAAATAATTTCAAATAGTACATTAAAAATAACAAAAATGAAAACCACTTGTTTTCATATCTTGAATTTCATTTTCCTTAGCATCATCTTACATGATCATATGTACATAGTCTTTGAGCTACTGTGAACCTCTGCTAGGACAATCCTAGATATATACTAATTAGACATTTTGGTAACCTGGGTATTGTATATACATCTGAATTAGGGAAATGAAGGGGAATTTCAAAATGGTGAGACAAAGGATGAAAAACGAACCACTGCAACAGTGATACTTACTAGAAAATGTATTGTAAACTAACTATACAACTGGTGGAGTTGGGGAGGAGGGAAGGTAGGAGAAAAATGAGAGGGGGTAACAAGTTTGACAAGAAATGTAACTACTACCTTACATATGTAATTGTAACCCCTCTGTATATCAACTTGACAATAAAATTAAAATTTTAAAAAGGAATAGGTAAAATTGATTTTTTCACCTAACTTCTGTTGACATTTTTCCATTTATTTGGTTTTTCACATAGTCACATTCGTAAACTAAAGCCAAATTATACTAATCAAATTTGAAATATGCTACACTTGGAATGCTACTACCTATATTTTCAAATCTTTTCTTTTCATTCTATTCTGACCAATCTTCAAAAATTTTGACCTATAGTAAAGTTCAATCAACAAAGCCATTTATTCAAGATTCATCATTTTAAATGGCTTTGCTTTCTTCACTTGACTTTATACAGTTTATTTTCATGCATTCACACATTAGTACTTAGTCCATGTCACAAATCTCCTATTTGGCAGGTTTTATTTGTCACTTAATAATATCTTCACTCTGTCTCTCTGAGTCTAACAAAACCTAAATTTATTAAGCATGCTTTTGGGTTATTCATTTACTTCAAATAGCAAAGTTGTTCAGTTACTTTGGGTGTAAGACAGTCACCCTTTTAGTTTTAGCTAGAATGGTATCTATTAAACGATGTTCATTAATACAAGCAGTAATTTATATTCTCGAAACAAATTTGTCAGTAAAAAAGTGCTTATTTTCCAACACCAAAAATGTTACTTGTCACTGTGTTATGGCTTGGAGACTCCATGTAGGCAGACAGCCCAGGCCTTCATGTGATCACATCATTCATTTCCCCTCTCTGATGGATAGCATCTCTGCACCTCTTTCTGTTCAGTGTCTGAAAATCGTTGCTTACATTTCTTCCCGTGGTCAACTTGACTAAATGTCATTGGTCAATGTTACTTCAAAAAGACTGAATGTAGACTTTAAAATGTAGCTATTTCTAATGCAGAAAAATGTTTTTTTTATGTTTCTAATTTTAACTTTATTTATTGTGAAAGTAAGAGTCTGTCTCTTTACTTTTCACATGTGTCTGTGAACTCTTCCCAGGTTGTAATCAATACTGAGTGAGTTTGCTCTCACTCTGTATATTATCCCGGCAAAAGAGAGAGGCAGGAAAAGGAACAAGGAATTCAAATGGTAAATGATCATATAATCTTAATATAAATTGGGGGGACGTCAAACTCTGCTTCAATTTATTATTAATTTCAGTGGAAAATTTAGAATCTCTATGATTAACCCATTACATTTCCTGCAGATGATCTGACCAAGCCTCTGTCCAGTTTCAAATAATATACTAAATTTTTACACTTTACAGACCTTTGACATAGTGAATGGGAAATGCACATTGAGCCTCTTATATTTACTTTGTTTTGTACTGAAAACAATATCAATATTCCAAAACAGAAGCAATTCATTACTGTACAAAAATAATACAAATAAATTTTTGTTCTGCTTGTACAAATGAATTTAATTCTTTTTCCATGCATGTATATTATGAGCCTTGGTCTATTACCAATGTTTTATTTACCCACCCTATTATCTTATTTCTTTTCTTACTACTTCTCTTTTATTTTGTAATTTTAATGGGCTTTCTTATGTTATTTTCACACTTATATTTATTTTCTGTCTGCCAGAGAAAATGTAGTATTTCTATATCTGAACTCAGCTTATTTTCCTTAATGTGATGATTTCCAGTTCCATTATTGTCCTCCAAATGACATAATACAAGTGTCTTTTTTTCTTAGTCCATTTCCCTCTACACTTTAAAAACACTTGCACAATTTCTTGTTCCTCTAGTCAAATTGAATGAGTCTTAATGCATCAGTGCTCTATATTTCCTCTGAAGATAAGTGACAGACATCGACTGTCTCTCCTTTTAAGTAACTGTCAGAGAGTACACAAAGATGCTCTGGTAAGCCATTTCTAATGATGCCAATAGGTTTAAATATCAAACTAATGAGGAAGTACTGTCCTAGTAAAAAACTTATTTTAGAATCATCATCAGCATTATTGTAATATGTGTATGTTTATGATTTCATAATGAGATATTATTTGGATTTCTTTATAAGTGTTAATATGAAGTGTATTGTCCTATAAACCAAATACGTGATTTACATTAAATCATCTATCAGCTTACAGGAATATGATTTACAAGTTAAATTAGTTTTCTCAACCTTAGGAAACAACCAAGTTTAACATCAAGTAGTAGATATTTTATAGGCTTTTCCTATGTGTTTTGTGTGTTTGAAGAATAATTACTTTTTACTTCATTTTATCATTTTATTGTATGTTTATGTTTGAGTTTCTCAATTAATTCATGTGTACTTAATTTGTTAAAATATAAACCACATAATTAAAATAACTTCTTTTAATAGAAGTATTTATATACGATATTAAAATCTATAATTACTTGAAACTATCACATCATGAAATCAGTTTTTAATAATTATTGACAAGCACTAACTCAATAGTGCAAACACAGATTATATTAAAAGAGAGACTAACTTATGGAAATACAAATGCTTCTATTGTTGCCAGGAAAGAAAGAATAAATAAGGGTCTCAGGTACCAGATGCTCATATATCAAATATTCTACAATTTTCTTGGAGAAGAAATTTATAATCTAACACTCAGGATGAGACTGTTGCAACTAAACACAAGTTCTACAATTGTCTTGGAGAATAAATTTATAATCTAACACTCAGGATGAGACTGTTACAACTAAACACCAGTCATGGAACAGTAAGAATAATGTGAAATAATTCGAATATGGAAAGTTCTCAGACCTTGTATAGAACCAAACTTTTCTCTTACATCATTACGGAACTTAAAATGTAAAATAATTTTAATCATTCCTGTAAATTTCATTGAAGCCATCACATAGAGATTGTTACATTTCAAAAGAAGAATCAACAGCCAGGTAGGTGTAACTCATCATATAATCCTTAACAATAAAGTGGCTGAGATCTGAGGCTCACAGAAGCCATCCTAGGTAGGAAAGTAAGAATGTCATATATCAAGAAAACTAACAAAAACCATTGTTGGAGGGGATGTGGCCAAAAAGGAACCGCACTTCATTGTTGGTGGGAATGCAAACTAGTTCAGTCACTCAAGCAAGCAGTATGGAGATTCCTCAGAAGGCTAAATATAGAACTCCCCTATGACCCAGCAGCCCCACTTTTGGGTATCTATCCAAAAGACCACAAACAAAATCACAGTAAAGCCACCAGCACAACAATGTTCATCACAGCACAATTTGTCATATCTAGAATCTGGAACCAACCCAAATGCCCCTCACTAGACGAATGGATCAGGAAAATGTGGTACATATACACAATTTTATGCCTCTATCAGAAAGAATGACATAGCCCCATTTGTAAGGAAATGGAAGGACTTGGAAAAAATTATACTAAGTGAAGTGAGCCAGACCCAAAGAAACATGGACTCTATGGTCTCCCTTATTGGGAATAATTAGTACAGGTAGGTAAGTCATAGCAGAGGATCACAAGAGCCCAATAGCTATACCCTTATTAACACATACGATGATGCTAAGTGAAATAAACTCCATGTTATGGGAACAATTGTTATATCACAGTTGTAACTACTTTCAATGTCCCATGTGTATCTGTAGCTTCTATTATTGATGATGTTCTCTGAAACTCTTATCTCGAATTAGCTACCAAAATAGCTCGAAGTGGGGCTGTTTTTAAAATAGTAGATTGCTATACTTGCACAAAACTCAAGGACAGTGCCTAAGCCCTGAATTCAAGAGACACAAAATAGGAAGGAAAGAAGGAAGGAAGGGAGGGAGGAAGGAAAGAAGGAAGGAAGGAAGGAAGAAAGGAAGGAAGGAAGGAAGGAAGGAAGGAAGGAAGGAAGGAAGGAAGGAAGGAAAGAAAGAAAGAAGGGGTTACCCAGAAGTCACAAACTAGGCCAGATCTACAAAGGACAAAAAAAAATATAATTAATAAATATTAAGTATAATAGACAAATGTGTCATGAAAAAGTAAAATAAACTGAAAATGAAAATAAATATAACATATATACAATGCTTTATTACATATAAAATTAAATAATATATGCTTTCCTATATACTTGACATTGAGCTGTGAATCAATGCCCCACTGATAAACTCTTGAAACAAGAATTCACAAATAATTCCTTAACTGTAGGAAATGTTACTTAAAATATGAATCTATGTTTCTTTGGGTCTATTTCAATTCATTTAGTGTGATTTCCCCCCCCCCTCAGTTTTTCCATTTCTTTATGAATGGAGCAATGTCATTCTTTCTGATAAGAGCATAGAATTCCATTGTGTGTGTGTGTATATATATATATATATATATATATATATATATATATATATATATATATATATATACCACATTTTCTTGATTCATTCATCTATTCAGGAGTATCTGAGTTGGTTCCATATTTTAGCTATAGCAAATAGTGCTATAATGAACATGGTTGTGCTGGTAACATTAGTATGGCCTTCTTTGTGATCCTTTGGGTAAATGCCCTGAAGTGGGGTTCATAGAGAACTCTATGTTTAGTCTTTTGAGGAACCTTCATACTGCTTCCCAGAGAAATTAAACAAGTTTACACTCCTGTTAACAGTGTAGCAGGGTTCCCTTTGGCCATATCTCCACCAACATCTGCTGTTATTCCTTTCCTTGACAATAGCCATTCTTACTGGCATGAGGTGGAACCTCAGCATTGTTTTGATTCGCATTTCTTTTATGGCCAGAGACATTGAGCATTTTTTCATGTGTTTATTTGTCATTTTCATTTCCATTTCAGAGAAATATTTCTTTAAGTCTTTATCCCATTTATTAATGGAGCAGTCTCATTGGTAATAATTAGTATATATCTAGGATCATCTTCTCAGAGGATCACAATAGCTCAATGACTTTGCACATATGATCATATATGATGATGATAAGCAAAATGAACTCCAAGATATGCTAACAGTGCTTTTTCATTGTTGTTATTATTTTTAATGTATTATGTGAAATTATTTCTTTTGTCTTGCATTTTTATCCCCTATGGTTTAGCCCCTGATGTCACTATATTTGATTTTTGTAGCCTGGGTATTATATATATATTTATCTGAATTAGGGAAGGAAGGGGAACATCAAAATGGTGAAACACAGGACAAAGGGTGAACCAATGCAACAGCAATATTTACAAGACAAAATGTTGTAAACTAACTATACAAATTTGGGGGGGTTGGTAAGAGGGAAGTTGGGAGAAAGATGAGGGAGGAGGTAACAGGTTTGACAAGAAATGTACTTACTCCTCATATATGTAACTGAAACCCTTGAGTACATCCCCTTGACAATAAAATTAAATTAAATTAAGAAAAAAAGACTAAAGAAAAATTGAGAAACATAAAGTATGAATTTATAAGTATATATTTTATATAACACTAGGCAATATTTCTACCATTCATTTTTTCACAGACAATTTTAATATAACATTTATATCATCCTAAGGATAATATGAGGGTCAAATAAATTCATACACCTGAAACAATTAATCCACTGATGGCAGATGGTGGGAATATATATTTTGTCACATTGTTATTATTATTGTTATTTGAGAGTCATTGTGATTCCCAAGTTACTGTTTAGAAGATCGAAAGCACCACAGAATACAAATTGAAGGCACAGCCTGTCTTACAAAGAGTAAGCCATCAATTTCCCTGCTGAGTGTTTTACATTGGTGTGACCTTGTGTGCAACTAAACTGCTGAAATATAACACAGAGGTCCATGAGATGTGATGTGTCTTCAGATTATGTGCATTGAGAAAGTCTAGAAGAATGTTGCTCAAAATGGCTCAGAACTGATACAAAGATGTAAATAAGGCTTCTGTTGTATCAGGACTGATATAAAATCCTACATATTCATTCTAGTTAAGACAACATGTTACTATTAACTGAAGAAGGGTATTATTAGCATTATACTCATTTGACAATTGTTTCCTAAAATAAGTAGCACATAATTAAATTTAACTAAATATTTAGCATTCTGCTAAGGCCAGATGCTACATAATGTCAGACAATGTGACAAAGTTGCCATTTGCATGCATGTTTAGAGACATTACAAATTCTTCTACTTTTTTGGGTGTCTGGTACATTTTTGGCACATCTGTTTTGCCTTGGTGGTGTTACAACTTTTAATCTTTGAATAATTATGTTTTTGTATGTGTATTTCTGATATCAGTTCATCAATCATATAAATTTTATGGCAATGTTTAATCTGTAAATGTTTGATAACATTAGTTCAATGTGACTTGACTTCCAGTAGGAAATGTTGCCATGTTTTAAAGTCACATTATAAAGGAATATTATATCCACAACTGGGACATTTTTCAAGTAGCAAAGGACTACTTTAGGAAAAATGTACACATAGTTTTCTCTAGATAGTTATTATAAACAAAATTACAGGCTCCCTTTAGTTTTATACTATCCTTTTTTGAAAAGAACTCAAGCATTTCAAATTCCTTCCAGTGTACATATCTTTTAAAACATTATTTTAGAGCAGAGTTATGTTCATTGTATTTTAGAGTTACTATTGATGATAATAATAATTATGTTCACTCAGTTTATTGACAGCACAGAATTTGTAGACTGAATTGAAATGAAAAAACAATATTCACTTTGTAACTACTTTGTAAGTCTACTATATGATAAAAATATGACTAAAAATAAACAAAATACTATGAGCAACCTCAGAAAATAAACATTACAAGCTAAAAATAAGCTGATTTGTTTTCTCTAACAACAAAATATGGATGTCAGAAAAAGTTATATTATATATTCATTTATTCTTCAAGTGTTATGATGTGTGTTAAAATATTTTAACTCATTTATTTTCTTTAAAAATGAAGTAAATACTGCCTTGTAATTTTGTGTACTGTTTTGTCCTTTGGGGAATTAAAACCATTGATTCACAAGCCCCAGAAAACTGCACTTGCTATAAAATGCTGGCACAAAGTCTGCTATAATTAAACTTTAGATGATAGCAACAACAGAGTCAGATAACAGGTTATTTGTGCATCAGGAGTTTAAAAGAATTTGGAACTTTCACTGCTAAAAGATGAACTCTTCTATCATTCTCAGTTATTTAAATTCATAGGCAATTTTGCAGCAATCACATTATAATGCACAGAAAAATAACTTTAGATTTCTGTCTACATATCACAAGCCTTAAATTTCACACCCAATAATCATATTCAGCTAATAAGTCATAATATTAATAATGCCCATTTGTACTGTCTTAAAAAGCTCTATTTTCTTTGTGGAGGAGCCATTATTGTTATGTTTCTGTGACAATTGAAAACATCACAAGTTTGATAAGAAATGTGCTAACTGCCTTATGTATGAAACTAACCCCTCTGTACATCACTTTGACAATAAATAAATTTTAAAAATATAGCAATGAATGTTCAACAATAAATCATTTTCCTGAGGGAAAAATAGAGGAGTAGAAAATTAGAACAGTTGGTTCATAGGTTTAATTTTCTTTCTTTTTTTTTGGGGGGGGGGGCACCAGATACATTTTCAAGCATTTATTTGCAGTGTAGTGGGTATCTAAATAAATGCTCAGTTCTCTGCTTAGTTTGTATTTGGAAGAAAAATTGGGGGGGGGCACTAAATAAGCACACAAATTAAAATCCAGTAACAGCTGTTACTTACAAGCATCGGTGCCAGGGACAAGAGATCTACTTCACTTGGGGGACTGGAATTCTAGGCTTTTTGCCCAAGGGAAGTGAGAGAGATGTTTTGGGATTACAGATTCTGCAACTATGTTAATTCTGTGACAATTCATTTGCAATGGGATAAAATCATAACAAAACCAAGAATAGAGAATTTCAAAAACATAGCAGTATTTTATTAGATACAACTTTTCACCAATTATAAGCATATTTATTTTTTATTTCATTTGCCTATTTTATTAGAAGATATTACATATTGTATGTGTAAGTATTATTGTGGCTGACTTGTCATTGTCAAAACCAACAGCTATCACCAACTGTTGACTAAATGGGAGGTAGTCTAGCAGTTGCTAAATGTTGGTTGCTGTCTGTTTGTGCACTTGAGAACAAAAATTAATTTTTGCAGTCTACAAGACCTTTTTTATTCGGTCTTATTTAATTCTACCCAGTTTATTGTCTCAAATTTTAATTAATGTCTTTATTTCTTGTCATTACAGTTATTATCTTAAATATACTGGTAATCCACATATGAATTTGTTTCATTGGATTCAAAACTATGTTGGGATCAGTGGTAGAGTGCTTGCCTAGCATGCATGAAGCCTTGGATTCAGTTCTTCAGTACCATATAAACAGAAAAAGGCAGAAGTGGCTCTAGTGGTAGAGTGCGAGTCTTGAGCCATAGAAACTCAGGGACAGTGCACACAGGACCTGAGTTCAATCTCTAGTACTAGCATTGTAAAAAAAATAGATTGGTTAATTTTTAGAATGGCAACTGATACTTTCATTGCTATGTTTCACACATTACACAGATATGAAATTATTTTTGAAATTTACAATTCTTCTTTGGCTTATTAGTCCATCAAATTGCAAATAACTCAAATTTCTGGTACAAAGGATAGAAATAATAGTGAAAAATGCATCATTACATTAGAAAATCAAACATTCCTTTCTCAATTATTGACTATCAATAAGAAAATCTTAGTTCATTTCTGAGAAATACATCAATCATATTTAACTACATGAGATTCAAAAATTTTTATACCATGTTTTCAAATAGTATGACAATAGTACATACAAAAGTTTAATAAAATAAAAATTAAATCACAGCAAATCAAACTTTTTGAGATTTTTTTTTTTTTTTTTTTTTTTTTTGGCCAGTCCTGGGCCTTGGACTCAGGGCCTGAGCACTGTCCCTGGCTTCTTCCTGCTCAAGGCTAGCACTCTGCCACTTGAGCCACAGCGCCGCTTCTGGCCGTTTTCTGTATATGTGGTGCTGGGGAATCGAACCTAGGGCCTTGTGTATCCGAGGCAGGCACTCTTGCCACTAGGCTATATCCCTAGCCCACTTTTTGAGATGTTTACAAATGATGATTAGAAGAAATACCTTTTATCAGTAAATGGAAAAGGATGAACAAATTAATTTTAACCAAATATAAAGAAATATATGAAAAACAAGATCACAACTGATATTTTAAGAGAAAAGCAGAGTGACCAATAAATGTAAACAGATGGAAATCTAAGAGCAAAAATCGTGAAGAACTAAACATATTTAGCAAGAGAGAAGATGCAAATTTGCAAATGAGAAATAAAAAGGGAAATATTATCAGATCCTTTATGTATAAAAGTGATAGCAAGTGATCATTATAGGCAATTTCATGCTAATACACTTGTCAATGCGGATGGGATCTGCAAACTACTAAACACACGCCTCCCAAATATACCACTCAGAATATAAAAAAAGATGTCATAAATAGACCTGTATCTGATGAAGATTCTGAATGCTTAAAAATCATGGCACACAGAAAAGTAAAAGATCAGATTTCTTTCTGACAAAATTATGCTGAACATTTATGAATTAATTATAGCGATTCTACATAGGCTATTTGGGACAATAAATAGAGACTGCAGCCCATCCACAGTCTCTTAACGAGACAAATATGACTTGGTACCAAAATAAAAGACAGAAAATTTACAAGAAAAGGAAAAAAAATGAAAGAATGAGGAAGGGGCAAAGAAAAGAAAAAAAAAACACAACAAAGAAAATTACCAAATGACCGGTCTCATAAATAGTGTACAAAATTATTTTAGATAGTATTTTCAATATTTTATGAAACATTGAAGTCAGAAACATAACAATCATGCCACATCACCACTAAGTGGGTGTTATATTAGCAAAGTTGCTGTTAATTCAATAATTCACTGTAATTTTCCATATTATCAAATTTACAAAGTAAAGACATATGATTGAGGAGGGGTCAGAAGTTTTTCTGTGAAGAGAGTATAGTCTTCTATTCCACACACAATTCTGTTGAGTATTTTGGTTGCAATTTCCCCCTTTACTTTTTTCTGCTTCTCTTCCTTCCCTTCTTCCTTGCTCTTTTCTCTCTCACAAGGGAATCTCAATGGTCTTGATCAGGGCGAGGACATTTCCAATATATCATTTGTTTGATATCATTAGTAAATTTGAGTCATAGTCATGGTGTGGTTCCAGATGTCATTTTCAGAATTGAATCAAGAAAACAAATAGTATTCTACAAAATAACTCAGACTGTTTCAGTGGCCATCCTTCAACCTTCACCAGTAATTATTAAAAACCTTCACTCTATGTTTTTCCTCATCCTTTGATCTTTGTTCTATTTTCTTAATTTATTCAGTCTTTGAAATTCTCTTTGTAGAAAAAAAACCTTGAAGACAAAGGGAGTTTAATTTACAAGGCAATATTTTTCCAGGCAAATGAAAAGTCTTTAAATTAGTATATTATTTGTGAGTACCAAGGATTATATAGAATGTAGTGCTTAAATTTTATTTTAAAATGCTGGTCACTGCAGTAACATAATATTTGTTGTCACAATATCTTAAACAAAAGGAAAGTTATTTCCATATTTTTACATACATTAGAATAGTCCTGTGCCTTGATATCTTTAATTCCAGAAATGCTCTCATGTTCTCAGCACTGAAAATATGAATAACCACTTCAATTTGTCCTCAGTTGTGGTGTTTCTCCTTAATAATGTAAACAAAGAATCAATCTTTCCTTTAATTACACAATGTTGATTTTTTCTTCTTTGACCATATTCATTGCAGTTTTCTTTTATTACTGAGCACAATAATATCAAGAACATACTTTGATTTAGGCTTTAATATACATACATTATATTAAATAATTTACTCATACTCATTTGAGGTGTGCATAAAAATTGCTCTATCTCAAATTTGATCAAACTGAAAGGAAATATTCTGAAAACTGTCAAAAGTTGAATGTCGCAGACCAAGGTGTCATATCAAACATTGGGAATTTATAAAACGTGATTCTCTTAAGCAATGCATTGTAATGCATCCCCCCTTCGTAACTGATACTGTGCCTTTTATATTAAACATCAATTGAGAATGAATGGAAGCCTTTCTAATTAATGACTTCATCTAAGCTTTTAAGAAAAAAGGAGTGAATTCCAACTGATATTTAAATACTCCTCTTTACATCAAGGATAACTCAATCTTTTCTCTGTTGGAATTGAAAACTTCTTTGATACCTCATCAAATCTGAAATTTAAAATACTTTAAAAGTTAGATGATCTCTCTTTTGGAAATTTTGTTTTATTAAAAAGAATATCTATCACTTTGTGGTTCCATAACATCCAGTTTCTTGTATGGTGTATCATTTTATAATATTTCAATGCCAACAGTTTACTGAATTAAATATGTCCATTCTTTCAAATTAGTGTACTAAACAACCAAGTTGATAATATTCTGTGCTGGTACCAATGTCTTAAGTCTGTTTTCCTAGCTACTCAAGAAACTGAGACCTGAGGATCTTGGTTTGAAGTCAGCTTGGGCAGAAAAGTCTAAGGGACTCTTCTCTCTACTAAATTACAAAAAAAGAAAAAAAAAAGTCAGAAGTGGAGCTGTGGCACAAGACTCACGTTAGAGAATGTAGTTCCAGATTAAAGAAGCTCAGGGACAGATCCCAGGCCCTTAAATCATACCCTAGTACCCCTCTCCCCCCAAAAAAACACTCTGTATTTTTGTATAGATTTAAAAATTTTTTTCATTGCACAGGTAATTTCCAGAGAGGTTACAGTTGCATAAGTTAGGTATTGAGTACATTTCTTTTTGAACAATGTCAAATCTTCTCTAGTATTCTCTCAGTTTTTTCCCCCAACCCCCCCCCACAAGTTGTATAGTTCAGTTACAACACAGAATCTATTATCACTGCTGCATTAATTTACCTTTTATCACACCATTTCTGTGCTTCCGATTCCCTTGCCAAATCAGAACTAAAAAACAGCTATGTATGATCCATCTGTCTACTGAGGGGCATCTGGGTTGGTTCCATATTTTACCTATGACAAATTGGGCTGGGAAGAACATTGTGCTCTTGGCTTTAGTGTGTTCTTGTTTGTGGTCTTTTGGGGAGATGCCCAAAAGTGGGGCTGCTGGGTCATAGGGGAGTTCTATGTTTAGCCTTCTTTGGAATCTCCATACCGCTTTCCAGAGTGGCAGAACCAGTTTACATTCCCACCATCAATGAAGTAGGGTTCCCTTTTGGCCACATCCCCTCCAACATTTATTATTGTTAGTTTTCTTGCTAAAGGACATTCTTCCTGGGGTGAGGTGAAATCTCAATGTTGTTTTGATTTGCATTTCTTTTATGGCCAGTGATGTAGAGCATTTTTCCATGTGTCTCTTGGCCACTCTCAATGTGGTACATATACACAATGGAATTTTATGCCTCTATCAGAAAGAATGACATTGCACCATTTGTAAGGAAATGGAAGGACTTGGAAAAAATTATATTAAGTGAAGTGAGCCAGACAGAAAGAAACATGGACTCCATGGTCTCCCTCATATGGAATAATTAGCACACGTTTAGGCTAGTCACAGCAGAGGATCACAAGAGCCTAACAGCTATGCCCTTATGAAAACATAAGATGATGCTAAATGAAATGAACTCCATGTTATGGAAACGACTGTTATATCACTGTTGTAATTACTTGCAACATGCCATGTGAAACCGTAGCTTCTATTGTTGATGATCCTCTTATATCCCCTTCTTGTGGTTGTACCCGCACTATCGCTGTATCTCATCTGAGTACACTGGATACTGTATATACTGGTATTAGAACTAGAGAAGTGAAAGGGAATATCAAAAATGAGAGACAAAGGATACAATAACTCCAAAAGCAATCCTTGCAAAGCCATTTGGTGTAACCAACTGAACAACTCATGGGGGGAAAGGGAAAAGGGGAGGGGTGAGGGAGGAATGAGGGAGGAGGTAACAAACAGTACAAAAAATGTTAGGGGCTGGGGATATAGCCTAGTGGCAAGAGTGCCTGCCTCAGATACAAGAGGCCCTAGGTTCGATTCCCCAGCACCACATATACAGAAAACGGCCAGAAGCCGGCGCTGTGGCTCAAGTGGTAGAGTGCTAGCCTTGAGCGGGAAGAAGCCAGGGACAGTGCTCAGGCCCTGAGTCCAAGGCCCAGGACTGGCCAAAAAAAAAAAAAAAAAAATGTACCCAAGGCCTAACAAATGAAACTGTAACCTTTCTGTACATCATTTTGACAATAAATAAGAAAAAAAAAGCTATGCACTGCCTTACGTATGAAACTTTAACCCCTCTGTACATCACATTGACAATAAAGAAATGGAAAAAAATTAAAAATTAAAAATAAACAGCGACAAAGGAGGAAAACAAGAAAAAAAGACCCACAAAAAATAAAAGAATAACCCTCTTGTTTCCATTTCTTGGAGTTCATTTTGATAAGTATCATTTAATATGATCATATTCACATTGCTATTGAGCCCTTGAGACCCTCTCCTATGTTTAGAAAGTCCTGTATAATTTATCATTTCCAAGTGTAATTTTTTGTCTTTCCTATCCACTGGGCTTACTTTTAGATTTATAGGCACATTCTAGTTATTACAAATGAGGGGAAACCGTGCAACCTATGTTTCCTTGGGTCTGGCTTACTCTGCTGAATATAGTTTATTCCAAGTATTTTCATTTCCTTCTGAATGGAACTATTTGATTCTGATGGAAGCACAGAATTCCATTTTTTTGGCCAGTCCTGGGCCTTGGACTCAGGGCCCGAGCACCGTCCCTGGCTTCTTCCCGCTCAAGGCTAGCACTCTGCCACTTGAGCCACAGCGCCGCTTCTGGCCGTTTTCTGTATATGTGGTGCTGGGGAATCGAACCTAGGGCCTCGTGTATCCGAGGCAGGCACTCTTTCCACTAGGCTATATCCCCAGCCCAGAATTCCATTTTTTTAAATCTATTTTTCCACTGAAGGGCATCTGGGTTGATTCTGTATTTTGGATAAAAAAGCTGCATTGAACATTGTGCTGGTGGCTTTAGGGTGGCCTGATTTGTGGTCAATTGGATAAATGCCCAGGAGTAGGATTGATGGGAAAGTTGAAAGAAAATAGATCTTAAATCCATATGATGAATTGGGTGCTCCTGTATTTGGTGTGGAGACTTTTAGGGTCATTATATTCTCCTATAGGAAAGATCCCTTTATTAGTATGTAGTAACTTTCTTTATCTCTTCTTACTTTTTTTAATTTGAAGTCAATTTTATCTGATAGTAGGATTGCCACTCCAGTGTGCTTAAGGGGGCCGTCTGCTTTATAGATTTTGTTCTACCCTTTCATTTTCGCTTTTGCTGGCTAGATGTGTCCCTTGGAGGCAGCAGAAAGATGGATCTTGATTTTTGATCCAATTTATGAGTTTATGTTGTTTAATTGGAGAGTTAAATCCATTAATATTGAGAGGATTGAGAGATGATTGTTCCTGTCATTATGTTTATCTTTTTAAGGGGCTGTGTCTTCCCAATTCTTGCTCTAATAACCTGGTTTTCTATTTAGGGTTCATTTTTCTTTCTATATTGTTGTAGTTATTTTCAACATGCCATGTGCACCGTACCCCTTTATTTTTTCTCTTGTATTCCCTTTCTATGGTTTTACCCCTGCTATCACTGTAACTGATCTTAGTACCCCGGATTCTGTATATGCATGTATTGTAATTAGGGAAAGGAAAGGGAATACCAAAATCAAGAGACAAAGGATAAAATGACAAACCATTGCAATAGGGATATTTACAAAACCAACTGGTATAAACCAACTGTATAACTCTTGGTGGGGGGAGGGAGAAAGGGAAGAGGATTGAGGAAGGAGGTAACAAGTAGGATAAGAAATGTACTTGCTTTACTTATGAAACTGTAATCCCTCTGTACTGCACTTTGACAATAAAGAAGAAAAAATCCTTATGAAAAGAACCACAATGTAATCTACAAACTAAAATAAACCCACAACAATTTTTTAAATAAAACTGTCTATGATTAGGTTTCATAGGAATGAGACCATTAAGACATCTAAAAATTATTTTTTCTGAGAAGGCCACACTTAAATGTGTGCCAAAGTCTTATTACAGGACCCTACTATGCTTATTGTGATCTTTGGTTTCATTCTGAGACTTTTTTCCACACTGAATATAAGAAATACTGTTTTTCTTTTTCAAGTCCAGCACTTGAGGGGCCTTTCATATTATCTGTAATATTTACTTGCAAAGTGAAAAGTTCTTTACTCTTCTCAGTGTTCCTCAACCAAGAAATATTTTCTACTTAGATGGCATTTCTCATGGTGTAGAGATGATAGTTATGAGATGACAATGGGAAAAGGGACAATGGGCATTTAGTCATTATAGACTAGCAGTCCTAATATGTATAAATAGACTAAACCCCCACAAGACATAGCTATCTTTTCTACATTAAGTGCTGACATCCAGAATTCGTAACGATAACTTGTTTTTTCTCCCAGTATCTTAACATAGACAGCAGAAAGAATCCAATTGTCATTTCAACATTCTTCCAAGGAATTAACTCACAATTTTCACAGATTCATTAAATGAATATTCTAGTTTCCAGCACTGTAATTTCCATACTTCATTGTCTTGCTGCTTTGTGTTGTAATTGCCACATTTCAAACCCACCTTACTGGTTCCTTTATAGCTTTTCTACTTCTGTCCATATGTTTGCCTTTTCCTATGGTATCACTCCATTTTTAGACACCTGTATTAACAAATAAGAAATTTAACCCCTCTACATGAGTCACTCAAAGACCTATTCTTTATGTAGCCAATAAATGAATTCAGTTTAGTTTGTAATCCCAGATACCTTTGTAATCTCACCTGGTCCACTCATGTGCTTAGAGATACTTATGACTTTAGTTTGCCCTCTTTTGGTAGTTGGCTTTCTGTAGCTGGAGTAATTTGGATGATTAGATTATATATCTGTAATTATCTAGAATGCTAATCCACACTGCTTCATTCAACAAAGGATCTGAATTACCAATACAAGCTTAGATATGTAAATGAACATACTTGCTGTTGTGTCATTGCTGAAAAAAAAATCACAAGACCAGCAGATAGGAGAACTGGAGAAAGAATAAAAATCATTTGAAAAGCCTGAGGATAAACTTGAAAGAATATTGTAACCATTTTGCATTTAGCCACACTGTTATCTAGGACTTTATTTTAGCCATACATATGTTAAAGAAGTATCTCACACATTTCCCAGCAAAATGTATATGTGGTGATCAAATGAATCATAGTTATGGTAACAATAAATTGAAATGATTGTTCACTTTTAAGGAAGTATTAGATAAAACATTTGGTACACAATTCATGAAGAGATGAATATCATGTATTTTGCCTGGAAGTAATAGATGATATATATGTATATATATATATATTATATATATTATATATATATATACACACACACACACAACAATATCAATGGGTTTTTTAAATGCCAATGCTAAGTGAAAAAAAAGGAGGAAATATGTATCATGACACCAATGTCATAACTAATGAATAGACACATATTGGATAAGAATATCATGAACAAATAATAAATATTACACATGGGTATATTTGCCATGGTTGACAAGAAGTGGGAAATAATTACTGAGAGAGGAAAACAGGTTCACAGGTGCTCATTTGTAAAGCTCTACTGAAATGCATGGTTTGGACCTCTCCTGGCCCTTTAAATCATTTCACATGCATTTGTTCTCTGAACTTCCATTTGAACAACATTCATTTTCAGAAATGCCAAGTAGTTTATTCACCAAGGGCGTATCATCCGATGCTTTCTCTGTATTGAAAGCTTTCTACCTCTTCGGTTATCTAAGCCTTCAGATTTTGACACAAAAACTGCTTCCTCTGTGAGGCGTGTCTAACCCTTCAAATAAGGCCACATTCCCACTTGTAGATACTCAAAATAATCATGCTGTTTCCTAGAGCACTTCTCAGTGTTATTTTATACTTAATAAATGCATCTCCAGTGAAATTATATTTTATTTGGACAGAATTATTTGTTAACATTTGACTTTTATCTTATTGTATACTGGTACTATGTAGGGATTTGAAGAAATTATTTGGTAAATTTAGGAATTAGTTGAGAAATGCAAAGTAATCAACCCTGGATAAAGACAAATACATACATACATTTATATGTATATGAATACACACACATCACAGACACACACACACACACACACACACACACACACACGATAGGTATTTACCAAAGTGGTTCTAGCTGAGGTTTCTTTTATAGACCTCTATCTCTTTTTGCCCAAACTGTTGTATTCCTTCCCTTGATTCTCAGACCAAATTTCATTCTCTCAAACAATTGTAAGATCTTCAAGTAACAAAATGCAAGTTATGTTTTTCTTTTGTATTCTACATTAGAATTATCCTTATATGTCTTGATTCCATGTATAAAATAGTTCATTTACTATAAGTATGAATAATATGTATACATATAAAATCATATATGATACCCACATATATATTCCAACACAGAATATTGCCCTGCTATTTGGAAAGCTTCTGACATTTGAATATTTGGTCATTCATTCATAAATTCCAAAACCTGGGTAAAGAAATCATTTCAAGCCTTACATTGATTTTTGGGAGCTCACAATCATATGATATTTGGTGAGGTGAGACAGTACTCGCTGTCTTCTGAGGAAATCAAGAGAATCACTTTAAATTTAAATATCTGCACATACAGATTGATTTTAAAAGTGTTCTTTTGTATCATTATTATACTCTATTTTCACTTTGCCTGAGATATGCAAGAAAGAGAATGATTTTCCCAGAGGGATATTGAGAAAAAATTGCTTTTATAATGATGAGGTTATTTGAGAAATGTACTGCACTCTGTTTATTCTTTGATCTAGGGCATGGCTTTTATTCTAGCCCGATTTGGGGCCATTAAGAAAAAAGATTATGTGAAAAAGGGAAGCAAATGCCAGGGAAAGTTACTCATGAGAGTCTTTAAGGGATACTAGGATGTTTTCTTGTCCATCACCCTTAGGAGCTTCAATTGGAGCAAAGCAATAACTAGAACAAGTAGGGTGAATGGTATTGCCTATGAAGAATGCTCTGTGTGCTTCAGTAGGATTTGTGCTTAGCACCCATAGTCACCAGGAAATACAGTTGTTGAACCCACAAATGCAGATTACATAATTTATGAATATTGGGAAAGGAAATAAACATAACTTAAATAATAGGCAGTTTCGAGAGGGTGAAAGCCCAGATACTTATCTGTTTAATTTTCCATTGATTCCTATCTGGCAATTCTGTCTCCAGGTGGCATCTAAGCAATGCCAGAGCCTCCTGTGAACAGTGACTTCAGCGGATATGACATATCACAACAAATATGGAGATTCTTGGATTCTTAGCTGTAAGTCTGAAATGAGTAGCATAAAGTACAGAACTCTTGAATGAGGAAAATGAATCGTTACTAACCCTAGTAAACAAAATTATAATCTGTAGGCATGTAGGTAAATATTGGACACGAACAAAAGGAATACTGACTTCACACTGTTTGACCTTGGACAAGAGTGTATTTTGTGAAAATAATTTGGGGTAACCAGGTCCCAGTGTGTAAAACCAGACTATGAATGGTGTTTGCTATTTTAGGACCACAGGGTTGTTGCTATGAAGTAGTTTCATAAGTTAGGCCTTGGGTACATTTCTTGTACTGTCTTGCTGTACACATACTACATGAGAGCTGGGACAGACACACGAAATCTTTTCATGTTTGGATGTATATTAGAAAATGACATCACAGAATATTTATTTTCATAATTGTCTACCTGGGTCGTAAACTTCTTTAAAACGTTATTCTCAATTTAAGCTTCTAACATTTTTATTCAACCTGACAGTAATTTTCTTCTAAAATTGAAGGAAATCTATTTTAAAGCTAAGTGAATGTGAAAATCATCTATGTATCTATATATGTATATTTATATCATCATGGGAAAGGCAATCTATTTTAATGACTTTCTTAGAGAAACATGAAAAGGTCTCTTCTGAAAAATGCAATCCAGACACAAGTTATATCTTAAAAGCTAATATTTGGGAAAAATGAACAGTAAATTGTTCTAAACGCATTTGTTGGCATAGAGTTAACATATAACATACATATTTAAAGTGAATAAATTTGTTTCTACTTTACATTAACATTTATTTGTTGAAAAAGAAGTATCATTGTGATATTTTCATACATGCATACAATATACCCTAATCAAATTCCCTCTCTGTGTCACTCGCTCTCACCTTCCTCTTCCTAAAATAATTTGATATTTCATTTTTCTATTTTCATTTGTCATCAAAGCCCCCTTTGTACTTTTGTTAAACGCAGATTTATTTTTTGGCACCATATCCTTAACGTTTTCAGGATTAAATGTAAATAAAACGATGACTATATAAAAATAATTTCTGGATTCTTTTTGATAAGCATTTATCTATTCTATATATTCAAAAACATTTTCAAATATATTCCCTTTTGTATGCATGTATATATATGTATATGTATACATATATGTTTGTTTGTCTAGGGCACATATTCAGTAAAAGGACAGTAGCATAGGCAAATGTTTTAAATTTTAATAAACTTGACACAGATGTTAAAGTGCCTTACATACTTACCACCTTAAAACAAAACTGTGGAAATAAGTGAATCTATATAAGTGAATCTCTATTAAGAGAATTGTTTCTATATCTCTTTGGAAAAAAAATAGCATTATGTCTCTTAGAGACACTATTTGTTATTTCTATCCTCAAAAAGGCAAATCCCAAGGCAAATGTTAAAACAGGGGTTTAAGTAAGGGTGAGCCTCGGAAAGTCAAAAGAAAAATCCTTGGAGAGAGGACTGGAGGTTAGTGGGAATTAAAGAAAGACAACAGAAAAAAAACACACAAAAAAAAACACCAAAAAAAAACCTTAATGCTAGCCAGTACCACCCCGGCTGTTCATCATATAAGCCTCAAGGAGCTACCATCAGTACTCACTTGGGAGTTTCCAAGGAAGAACAATACCCTGGACAGCCCCGAGGATTGTATTGTCTTCAAGGTTCATTTTCACTTTCCATCCATACTTTCCACTTCACTATGTGCTCATATTCACACTGCCATGAAGTAGTTTCTAATAACTGGGTTTGTGAAATCTGCTTCCTTGTGACCCCTCTGGAAGTCACATCAAAGGCCTTCCCTGAGTTTGAAAGATGAGCTGCATAGATAAATTCAGGCAAAGTTTGCTGTGTTTGTTATCACAGAAGTGGGAAGGCAGCAATATTCCTCTCTGTTCTCTCAATAGCCACTGCTTGTGCAGAAAGCAAGAATAAAGAAATGAAGAGAAAGTGATAAGGTAATTAATGTATGCCTAAAACATCATTCACTGGGAATATAAGGGCAACTTGACATTGACTGATAGGGAGTGCAGGCATCTTTTCATATTGTGTGTATATTTTTACTTGCAGTCTTTTTCTTTTCACTTGGAATGTATTTATCCTCATTTATCGGTTGCTTTACATATATTTTGATGATAAATTTACCTTCTCTATATTGAACTATTTGCATTCAGGTTGTATCTGCCTACTAGCTTACTTTAACTTCTCTTTGTGACATCTTTAAAATTATACAATTTGCAATTGTTAATACAGGAAAAGGAACCATCAATTTTGCTGATATATTTGCTGCTGAAAATTTATTAAATGCTATTCAGTATAAAATGTTGCTATATTTTCTTTGTTCTCTATTCATTTTTTTTTTGCTTCATGACACTAAATAATGTAGATGACATCTTTGGGGGCAGTAGTGGGTTTGAACTAAGCACCTTGAGCTTACTAGGTTTTCTGACACTTGACCCAAGTCTGTAGTCTGGTTGTTTTTACAGGTGAGTGTTAAGACAGACTCTCATTTCTGGCTTGGGAACATGCTTAACCTGGGATGCATCTACCACCAGGTGTAGTTCACTCTACCATCTCAGAGTCTTTTCTGCCCAGGCTAGCCTCAAACTGTAAGCCTCCAAACCTTAGCCTACTTGTTGCTTTTAGACTTTCCTCATTGTTATACCATTTAAATGACTGTGTTTATTAAATTTCCTTTTATATGGCCCAATGACTATTGGTGCTTCTTTTCTCTCTCTTCTCTTCTTTCTTTTCTCAGTACTTTTTTTTTGTTTGTTTGTTTGTTTGTTTTCCAATTCTGGGCCTTGGACTCAGGGCCTGATCACTGTCCCTGGCTTCTTTTTGCTCAAGGCTAGCACTCTACCACTTGAGCCACAGCACCACTTCTGGCCATTTTCTGTGTATGTGGTGCTGAGGAATTGAACCCAGGGCTTCATGTATACAAGGCAAGCATTCTTGCCACTAGGCCATATCCCCAGCCCTTCTCAGTACGTTTTAAAAGTATATAATTTATATAATTTATATATTTATATAAAAGTATATAATTAAAAGTATATAATTATTTACCCATGTATGTGGATTTTAGGTTCAGTTTGTCAAAGTTCTTCAAAACAGGTTGAGATTTTTAAAAATCAGATCTTTATATACAATTAAATTGTATATCAATTTCCTCTTAAATTTTAATACACAAGAAAACAAAAGAAGAGACATATTACTTGAAAGGCCAGAAAATATAAATAATACACGAAAAACTTGTGGAACATCACTCATAATCCTTTTGAAAATTACTTTGGGGAAGGAAATAGAAACGTACATTATCTTCTGATCCTTGGTATCTGAAACTTATGGATTGAGAACAAGGAATAAAATGTTTAGGAAAATAACACCACAGAATGGAGATGAGTCAGTCATTAGGAGTCTGGTTGGACTTTGGTAATATGAAATCAGCCATTTTCTAGGTGATTCTCAAGGACCCTCTCCCAGTTAAAATTTTAAGCTCCGATGTCTGTATTTCAATAAGAACATGCACATAACTCATGAACATGGCAGTTTTGTCTTTACAAATAATCTCATTTCATAAACACTAGTTTAGAGGACATTATTTCTGAAGGTTACTAAAGTATGATTAAGTTTACTCTAACTATGTATTACAAATCACCTTCCAAGCTCTATGAAAGTCATACTACATGGAATTCAGAGTTTCATGATTAACTTCACTTGATTCTCTTTGACAGGTTGTCAAGCAAAACTGTAAGATTCTCGGAGGATGAAAGAAAGATAGTAAAATATTACAGAACTGTAAGAATACTTAGAAATTATTAACAAATAGGCAAATTTTGACCTTAATTTTGATACTGAGGTTCTTTTTTTGCAGGAGGTAAAATGTAAGTGAAAAATATAGAGTTGAGGGTTTTGTTTGATTTCTTTAACTTAAACTTCAGTGTTGATCTTGGTCTTAAATCTTCAACATCTCTCCCAGGAAGAAAAAAGAGAAAGTTCATTTTGTACATTAATTAATTAAATCAGAAATGATGAAGATGTTGTATATTAAAATTTTAAGCTAACACAATTTTATGATATTATAAGCAGTAGCTTATCCAAAATTTTTATGGCACTATAACTTTAAGAATGCTTATTTATGCTTTAGGTGGACAATCTGCTGAAAGCATAAGTAATATACTTCAGTTGTACAAAGCTCTAGTTTCCAATATGTTTAAAGGATATACATTTACAAATATTCAATAAAAAAGCTTTACCTTAATATTCTCAGTCATGGTATTTTTAAAATATATTTTATTGTTATTGTAGACATGATATACAGAAGGTTACTGTTATACAAGTCAGGTAATAAAAATATTTGTTTGTGAACTTTGTAATATCTTCCCTGATTCTCTCAGTTTTAATCTCTAGTTCCATCTTCAGGTTGCATAATTCATTTTCCACAAAATGTCTAGGAGTACTACTGCTCTATTTGTTCAATGTTTGTCCCACCTTTTCTGTGCCCCATATTACCCTTCCAAAGACAAATAAAATAATAAACAAGACAAAAGGAAAATACAGCAAAACATCAATGAATACAACATTATTTTATATGATCATATGCACATACCTATGGTTCCTTTGTGATCTGCTCCATTAATATTCTCCTTTGATCTCACTGAGTGAATGTCAAAGACCATGTGCCAGTATATTTTATTTATTTCTTATATTTAACCATGTCCCAGTATATTTTATTTATTTCTTTTATTTAACCATCCATTGTGTTTACTTGTAGATTTATAGGCAAGTTCTTATTAGAACAAATGAGAGAATGCAACCTATGTTTCTTTAGGTCTGACTTGTTTCACTTAATGTAATTACATCCAGGTCTTTCAACTTTATCATGAATGATACAATATAATAATTTCTGATCGAAATATAGAATTATGTTGTGTGTATATAGCAGATGTCTTTGATCCATTCATCTGTGGAAGGACATCTTGGTTGATCCCATATCTTGGATATGGTAAACAATGCAGCAACAAACATTATGGTGCTGGTAGCGTTACTGTGGCCATGTTTGTAGTCTATTGTATAAATGCCCAGAAGTGGAATTGCCTGATCATAGGGGAGCTCTACTTTTAGTGTTTTGGGGAATCTCCATACCACTTTCCACCATGGTTTAAGTATACATTCCCACCAACAGTTTAGTAGCATTACCTTTTAGACGCACCCTTGCCAGCATTTGTTATTATTAGATATTTGATGGTGGCCATTTTAACTGGGGTGAGATGGAATCTCAGTGTTATTTGGATTTGCATTTATTTTATGTCCAGAGATGTTGCAAATATCTTCAGGTGTCTATTAGACATTCTCACTTTTCAGAGAAGTCTTTCTTTAAGTCTTTAGCCCATTTATTAATTGGGTTGTTGTGTCTTGGAGGGTTTATTTTGGGGGTGTTTCAATTTTTTGAGCTCTAACTATATTTAAGATATGAGGTCCTTATTAAATACTAACTTAATTTATCTCTTATCAGTGATAATATTTCTATACTTTCAAGGCCATGTTTTTCTAAGTTCAGTGTAAAGAAAATACAAAACTACAATGTTGTGATGAGGGCTTGAATGTACAGATGACCTGTAATAAGCTTACAGCACCCCAGACCTAAAAAGCTTGCAGATTGGGGATCACTAACGTAAGTTATTTTCCTTCCTCTTGCTGTCTCCTCAACTTTTGTTGTTCTCCTTCTACCTAATTGTCGATAAATTGTCTTTGGCTAAGCTTCAAAATATCTAGAATCATGGGCATTTTTGTCAAAATAATTTTAATAAACATTTATGAAGCTCTCTATTCAAAGCATAAAATATGTATAGTACATCCACAAAATCACACCTGGAAAGTATTTCACAAAGGTCATTTGGCAACATCTGTTTTCTAAAGGAACCATAAGAAATAAAGTATTATAAATGTTTACCAGTAATGTTTGAAATCAAAATCATCCATCAAAACAAAGCTTTCCCTCAAGATTTGTTTGGGCTAGCCATAGAAGAGGTATGTCCCTGATATTTGAATGCTGAGAAGTTGGTTTCTGAGCAAAAATACTAACCTAAACCGTGAAAAAAAATGATCACTTTAAGATTGTCTGAGTTTGTAATTATCAATGTTTTTTCTAATTTTAAGACAAAGCTGTATAAACATCTATTGTCATCAATGTCTAATATGGACACTAGTAATTTGAGATCTTGTAAGTGTATAAGATATTTGGATGCAAATATAATTTTATTGGGGAAATATTCACAAAATTAATCCTGAAATGTTTAAAATTGGCAATTTATACAAAACAGGTACATGTAAATTATTATACTGACAAAGGGAAAATTATTAAGTTAGTTTTGAGTAATTTTTAATGATTAATCTAAAATTTAAAGCTGGATGTAGTGGTGCATACGTGGAATGCCCCAGCACTCAAGAGGCAGTGGCAGGAGGCTAATGAGGTTGAGGGCAATTTGTACTCATTGAATCATCTTGTATTAAAACAATAAGATCTAGGAAGGAGTTCAGTTGCAGTGCATTTGTCTGTAGGGAGCCAACAACAAAGTTCATCCTAACCTCTGGCTATGTTATCTCAAGGGCGTGCTTAGGGAACCAACAACAAAGTTCATCCTATCTCAAGAGCATGCAAGGTCATGGCTTAGGGAACCAAAAACAAAGTTCATCCTGACCTCTGGCTATGTTGTTATCTCAAGGACATTCAAGGACATGGCTTACTTGAAGAACAGCACTAATCTGGAGATGTTTTATTATGTCCACAAGAGTCTGTTTTATGTAAACCATTCAACTTTATCTTGTTTTGTTATTTACCATCTTCAGGGCCTTCTTGTTTTCTTAAACTTTAAGTTAATCCTATGCCATTCCCTGGTTCCTAAACTGTATATAAACTGGAAGTTAAGAATAAATGGGGCTGCAGGCTTGAGCTGCAGTCTTGAGCTGCAGACCTCCCCAACCATATCCTTTCTTTTTTTTCTTTAGTCTCTTGCCTTGTATCTTTCTTTTTCTTTAATCCTGGCCCCCTCAATCAGGATTCCCTTTCATTGGCTGGCTGGCTCTGGCAAGCTATGCAGAAGGCCCTAAATTTAATCTGGAAGACCTCAAGAATAAAATTGACTTTAGACATGAATAAATTGTGGAAAATAATTATGATGCAAACACCATATTAAATATTATGAAAATAAACATATCTATGATTGTATACAACTTAACAAAAAAAGATGCTAGTGTTGAGGAGTCAGGTATTTAATCAAATCTTAATTGTTACAGATATTTTCACAAAGCACAAATGGGTTATAAATGCAGACTCTAGTTCAGCAATATGCATACAGTAGTACAAATAATGCAATCAATGATTGAGGAAGTTGGAAATATTCACAAAGTTGTGTATTGGAGAATCTCTGAAAGTCACTATAGCAGATAATAGTAAAAGGAGCATTCACAATTTTAGCCCAAGGAAGAAAGTGCATAGCAACACCAATGGAGGTAATTTTACCCTGCTTAGAGTTGAAAAGAAATAAAGATACATTTGTAAAATGAAAAAAAGTGAATGGTAGAATGATAGCTTCTGTCAGAAAGGCAAAAAACAGTGGAGATTGTAAATATCATTGTGAAGTTCTTCAGTAGTTCCCCAGAAAGCCAGGGGATGTCAGAATTTGCATGGTGATATGGGAAGACAGCTACTTCCAGATTAGAACACACAGAGGGGCTGGTAGAGAGTATGTAAAATGCTACCACATCTGGAAAACTGCTGGCTATGGCTACTGTTTGTAACAGGCAGACAGGAAGTAGTTTTCACAAGAACAAGAAGCTACATAGCATTTCTATGTCCGTAGCTCAACATGAGCAATCATGATGAGCTTCATTGCCTGTTTCCTCACTGCTGGCTACTCTTTTGTTTATTATTTCTAACTTTGCTTAAAATGATTCACTAATTCTAAAGAGAACTGTATAGTGAACAGAGATTCCAGGAAATACAGTTCCATCCAGGCAAATGACAGAATTATAAAGCATCACCCCCGTGTTTGGCCCTAGAGCACACAGTGAAGAGTGGAGAGCCATTACAGATGCTCAGAATGAAAAGGACATGAGGGACAAGATCAAGTGACTTTATTGGAAGCATAGACAATATGAATATTTTTGAAATGCAATTCTAGTCAGAGTGTATAGATTACAATTTAAGTGATAACCTGGAAGCAGGGAACATTTGCAGACTTAAGTCTTTCAAGCAAAGCGTAGGACAATGCTGAATTAAAAGAAAAAGGATAGGCATGGGCCAGGGAAGATATCTCAGACTTTCAAGAATCTGAATAGACATGTGTTGAGTGGCTCTATGAGATAAAGGAACAGTCAGAGAAAATCTGTCTAGCATGGAGCTTGAGTGTTAGAAAATGTAACAAGTGTCAGCAAATATTAGGAGTGTCAAATAAAACTGCACAAGACACATTAGACAGGTAAGGATAATGTAATTATTGAAGAAAAAAGAGACTGAAACTCTCAACAATAAGTATTATTGTGCTGTGGTTAGCTACTGGAATATAGAAAACTTCAAAGGCGAGGTTGGTTAAGATGACTGGTCAGCTTGTATTGGCCAATTGTCATTTAATTAGATGCCTTTTCTCCTGAAGAGCCTAGGAGAGAGAGGCACTATTTCTTGTCATTGTTTGCTCACTTGTTTTGGGGCAGGAATTTGAATACAGGGTCTTCATATACAAAGCAAATGCTTTTCTACTTAGCTGCATATATCATAGTCTATGTATTTCTTGATAGTTACATTTCAATAGGATGACTCCAATATTCTTGAAAAAAATCCTTATAACTCAAAGATGAATATATATATATATATACAGAAATTCATTAATAAATGTTCTAAATAAAGAATACCATGGCACCTGTATTCAAAAAGAAACTCAGCTGAAATTTGTGCTAGAACATTAAGTTCATTCTGACCAGGACTCATCAATGGCCACAAGCACAGTGAGCTTTCATTTTCTAAAGATTGTAAGCTTAAAATTTGACAGTGACATCTAATACCCCACCATACAGAATTGAATGATAGAATGGAATTGAATGTTGCCTCCTTCTCTTAGTTCACCGATATCAGGCAATTGTACGGCTGAATATGCACTACCTAGGAATGTGCCCTTTCTTGGTTGAAAGGCCTGCATAGAGGCAAATAAGGATATGTGGATAAGGTCAACCTGGTTTATCTTGTTTATCTAAGTCTGGTGACATGTATTCTTGAAAGACACATACAGAGGAAAACTTACAAAAAGAAGAGATGCCCTATGAGGTCAAAGTGATATCGGTACAAACATAGAAATAATCATGACAACTACAAAAAGAGTGACCCAGAGGTAGAAGTTCCTCTAGAACCTCGGGGGAAAAAGTGATTATACTACCATTTTGCTCTGAAGCTTCTAAATACTGACACTATTAGAAAATAACTTTTTGTTTTTCAGTATAATGCTGACAAATCAATACATTAACAAAAACAGGGTATTTTTTAATTTATTTGACTAAGATTTGGTCTTAATTTCTTTTTTTGTTTTTATTTATTTTTGTAAGGATTTTGTCCATGTTTAGCAAAATTTACCTATTTCATAGGAGAAAATTATATTCAATAGGTAGTAATCAGACATTATTCAGGTATGAATTGTTGTGAGGTCAACACATAATGATTATTAGCAAATATCTTGAGAAATATGTAGTAAAAAGGTGTATGACTAGAATTCATTTTATTGATATATTTTGATTTGTTTACCATTTTTATTTCAAAGATAAATTCATGCATTAAAATATAAGGACTTCTGTGATTACATGTTGGCCTACTGAATAAACCAAGACAATCTTGCCTTTACAAGGCCCTTAACCAGCTCTGCAAATTTCCCTTTTCTCATGGAAGATCACATATTCATGGGACACAAACATCTTAGGTACTTATTAATGCTTACCATATTAAGTATTTCAAATATCTAAATGAAATATACATTAAGTCTTTAAGGAATATATATGCCAAATTCTTTCCAAAGAAATATATTTCATGAGAAAATGGGCTAAAGTAATGCATTGAATGCAATGTGCTAGCTTACACATGTCTATAATAAGGAAAAGAATAGAAATGTTACATTTAATAGCCTACTTATACTTTAGGTGAAAAAATGCTGAAATAGCTACATATGAAGGAGGGAACCAGTTGCTGGCCTGTCTATTTTGTCATCTTTGGTTCTATTATGTCTCACCTTGTCTCTCTCTCTCTCTTTTTTTAGTTACCTTGGATTCCAGGAATAACAAGGCACATAGATATACATCTTTATGACAAGAAACAGAAACTATTTACAAGCAAAAGCAAGCCGGGATGGATAGATCACCCTTCAAATAAGAGTAATTACCTATAATGATGGGACTGTACCTTGGATCAGAAGTGATCATCTCTAGGGGACCATATTGTTTCCCTCAAGTGATGACTGTTATACAATGTTTCCAGAATCTCTTTTAGAACCAGAACTAAAATAGTGATTGATCATACTACCATCCTTCCAACAATATCTGCTCTGGCAGCTGTGCATATCTCAAACCTTTCTTTGTCTCTCTTTTCTTTGATATCTCAAAGTTCTTACAAGTTCTTGGTAGTGGACTTAGGGGCCATCTGATGTCTTTGTTCTTCTAAACATGACCTTATTTAATAAAATCTCCTATCTGTATCCTTTTTCCTAGTCTTCTGTTTAATTCACATGTAGAGAACAGTAGCTCAGTCTTGTCAGTTGCAGAGCTGGATGGGGCTTTCCCCCTATAACTCTGGTCACATCATGTTTGAAGGTTGTAGCATAAAGCTTAATTTTAACTGTGAAGATTGGAAGTGTATGACACTTGTGTGCTAAGAGCCTTTGAAGTAAGGAACTGCAGAGGATAATTATACTTTAAATTGACTAGAATTATTCTTTAAAAGGCCTAAGCTAGGATTTGAAAACAGAAATATAAACATATTTGATTAAGATGTAATTGTTTTTGCTTTGAAAGCCTATTCTTTTCTAGCCAATATCCACAATCTCATTAAAACATGCTTGAATAAGCTTTACTAATTCAAATGATTCCAGTATTTTCTAATATACCTCATTGAGAATAAACAAAGGATCCTAACAAAGACAAACTCTATTGTAAAAGTGAAATATTTTAGTATGAAACATCACTGGGTGTTTATCACATTATTCTGTCTCTTGTGAACAGCCAGTGCTTGCTTTGGCAAATTACTTTTGTTTAAAGAAGGTTAATTCTCACAAGCCCAAGATCACAAATCCCATCTAGGGGTTATTAGGCAAATGTTTCTGTACAAGAGTTAGCCATGCTGTGACTCTAAAATTTTGTTCTCTAATTTTTCAGTGGTCAAGAGAAAGAACTGTTCATTTGGCATGGAGCCTGTGATGGCTTGCTTCATTTGGTCTTATGTCTATGACAATATCATGCTTAACACATTTCAAAGAATTTCTGTGACTGAAAGTCAAATGATTTTATTTGAAAAAATCATTTAAATAATGTTACTCATTTTATAACTTATGGCAAATATTTCCTTTTTGATAAGAGATGAATACACACTTCTGTATAGAAACATGAAGTCCAAATTAGAATGGACCACTGTGGATAACTATTTGGGATATTATCCATATTTTGACACTTACATTGCTTCATCAAAAATATTCTAACAGTAATTAAATGTGTTTATGCAAGTGGTGGGAGATTAGTTAATGGAAGGTTCACAGAAATTGTTTAGGTTGAAATACATTTGTGTGTGTGTGTGTGTGTGTGTGTGTGCACATGAAACACACATGAGTTCTTCCTAAACTATTTTGCTGATATAAAAATAACTTCATTTATAGCACTTAGACTTATTTTTATACAAACTCTCAGTAGGCAGAGGCCATTTAGGGTATAACCTACTGCCCAAATGTACTGCATTTTGCAAACGTAGAGGCATAAAATATCTTTAGTATACCTTCCTTAAGTAACAGCAAGCAGCATTTCAAACTAATATTATTTATGCTTTTATCGGTATTACACTGTATTGTTTAGAGATGAAAGTCGAGGACAATTTATATGTTCTTGATAGGAACAGGGGAAGGTCATGGAAATAATAAGAAAAAAACAAGCCTGTACGTATGTGTTCTCCCAAGCAATCCAGACACAGGGAGTTTATGTAATGATGAATAAATCAGCTCTCAGTTTCCTTTTGAATAGATCGATAATTTGTAATGTATGAAAATAAAAACAATAGGTAGATTGGTAATTTGAATAAATTTGTATATTTATAATTCTCTTGTTATCATTAGAAAATAGTTTGAGTTTAGCTAATAATATTTAGATCTTTTTAATTAATAGAGTAAATCACAGTTAACCTTTCTCTTGTCAATAGAGCCAAAGACAAATTAATCTCCGTAACATTGACATAAGTGGCAAATGCAATATGTGTTGTTAACTTATTGTATTTTGTTTTAACATTTACTTTGCTGTGGCATTTCAGTTCTAAAGTGAGTAATGACAACAGTAGTTTATTAATGTATTTTATCTTTATGTGATAATGCAACACTTAAAATTCTGTTCTGGATTTCTATATAATGTCAAGAGTATAAATCGTTGCTATTTAGCACAGTAAAAGTAGCTACTGACTCAAGAGGAAGGATGAGTGTTTAGACACTTAATAAATAAAGCCAGTACTTATTATATTGAAATGGCTCTAGTGCCTAAGATTCAACTGAGAATTATATTAGACAAGAGAATTGTTAGGACCATTACGAACATTGCCAAAGAAATTCATAATTCATGCTGTTTCTCTATGTAAGATTATATATATATATGACTTTTCAAATTATTTAAATGTATACTTAGACTTATTTTCTAATTTTCCTCTTACTAGGGCTTAATTAACATCAGGACCTCTTGGTTTTATTGATTACTGAAAATTTGAAAAGAGAGAAAAATCTAACCACATTTAAAACTCATCATGCTTCATATTTTGTTGTAGAGTCTTTGTGTTTATATTCATACAAGAGAACCATCAGAGATTTACACAATATAGTTGATTTTTAAAGAAAATCATTTTAAGTGACCTTATGATATAGCTTTTTGGTGTGCTAATTAAGAATGTTATGAATATGGTTGCTTACACAGAAAATAAAATAATTCTTATTAATTTCATTTCATAGTACCAGTTTTTATAGGGTCTTGATCTTCAGTTGCACAGCAACACTAAATTAAGTTACTGGCTTTAATCTTTTTTTTTTTTTTGCCAGTCCTGGGCCTTGGATTCAGGACCTGAGCACTGTCCCCAGCTTCTTTTTGCTCAAGGCTAGCACTCTGCCATTTGAGCCACAGCGCCACTTCTGGCCATTTTCTATATATGTGGTGCTGGGGAATCGAACCTAGGGCTTCATGTATAGGTGGCAAGCACTCTTGCCACTAGGCCATATTCCCAGCCCCTGGCTTTAAACTTAATTACACCAAAGACAATAAATAAAAATGAACACAGACATTTACCCTGTAATTTTTCTGAAAGGAATAATATTGTCTTATGCCAAGCTGATATTTTGATAACTTGTCTGCTTGTGTATTAGATATGTTCATAATGAGTAATTTCATACAAAATTGACACCCAGAGAATATGAGTAGGATATTAGTGTTCACCTGAGCCTAAACTGTATTGTCATTTAAATTCCTTCCCCCAAATACACAGTAAATAAATTTTGAATAGATGAAAATTTTCTATATGTGGTTATAGTGCAGCTCTCCACAGAAAAGGGCTCCTTCTTAAAACAGGGAAAAGTGATATTTTTCAAAAGCACCTATTGATGCACAAATAAGGACTGTGAAGTTAAGCTACTAGAAAGGGAAGAGCAGCATCTTCAATAGCCCTCTAGGCTTTTCAAATTCTTGATATGAAAACATCTAGAATGCCCAGGTTAAGGTACTGTTAACAATCAAAATGCAGAGAAGCCATCATCTTCGTTCTGTACATTGCATAGAAGGTGTCCCATCTGCAAGCTGTCCTGAAATTTAATCCTCATTATGAGACATTAGAGGTATAACCAGATGGGCCTTTTAAGAGATGATTAAGGCTAAGCTTTCCAGAGTGCACTAATATGATTTATGAGTTAGTAGGTTATCTCCAGTAGGTCTGTTGTATATGCCAGTCTTCCTCTCTCTCTCTGTCTCTCTGTCTCTATCTGTCTGTCTCTCTCCTCCCCTTCTCTGTCTTTCTCTGTCTCTCTTTCACTGGACATGGATACCAAAAAGGCTTTCAGTATATGTGATACTTTGACTTGACTAAAAACTGTCAACCAAAGTAAACATTTTTTCCCATTTTAACCTCCCCAGATTATGTTGTTAGCCATATAAAATATATTTTGAAACCTGGAAATATATCAGAACTTAATAGAAAAGTTAAGAAGCTTTACCTTAGTGTCAAAAGAAAAACGATGCCTAAGTCATAAACATATTTGCAACCAAACCTTAGTTTGCTCAGATTCTAATTAAGCTTTTCTGTACTATTTCCATTGTGTCTGTTTTCTAAAGACCTGAGGCAGCCCTTTCTGGAGGATGAGTGTATCATCTGTAGCTGATATATTTTTAGGCATGAAACCTATAAACAATGTAAAATCACTGAATAGTCATTAAATGATTACTAAGATTACAGAAGATATCAGTAAAATATCTATATATTCCTTAATTATTGGATTTCTCAGAAATGATTTTACATGTTCATGAATATCTTTTTTTAGAAAATTGAAGCATATATAGTAAAAGTCAGAAATTCAAAGGTTCCAATTTGGGAAAAGTAATATGAAAAGAATTAGCAGTGTAGGACTTTGAACTTGTACTTGCTATGCAAAAACAGTATCACTTATGCTACACCATTCCTATTTTGCTTTATTTTTTATAAGATCTTATATTTTTATTCAGATTGATCTTCAGCAAGTTTTCTCCTACCTATACTTCCAACGTAACTAGGATTATAGGTCACAACATCCAACTTATTTGGTGAGAGGTAGTCTCACTAATTTTGCATCCGTTGTACTTGAACCTCTACCCATGATGTCAGCCACTGCACCAAGTACAGAGAGGATTATTAATACAGTAAGGGACAAAGACAGACAGACAGGAAGTTAATCAAGTGAATAGATTAGCCAAGCATCTGAAGAGGCAAGACAGAGCATAATCATGGAGAGCCAAAAAAATGAAAACTAGAAAAGGAGGCTTATGAAATGCACCAACTAGAGTCCCAAAAGCACATTAAAAAGAGGAGAGAGAGAAATTAGACCATATAAGAGTTGGGTTCTGGTGGCTCATGCTAGTAATCCTATCTAATCAGGAGGCTGAGATATGAGGATTGAGGTTGGAAAGAAGTCCAAACAGAAAAGTCCATGAGACCCTTATCTCCAATAAACTACAAAAAAAAAAAAAAAAAAAAAAGCTGAAGTAGAACTTCTGCGACTCAAGTGCAAGTGTAGAACAGTAGGCGTGAGCAAAAGAAGCTCAGGAACAGTAACCAGGCCTTGAGTTCAGGCCCTGGACCAGAACAAATTGCATATTATGAATTTTCTAATAAATATGACTCTCAGGCTCAAGTTAGTGTATTCAGTAAATCTGGCTTTCAACCATTGCAAATTGTCCTAAGTTTTCAAATTATTCTAAGATAGTATTTCTTTCTTTTTTATCTTTTTCTTTTATTGTTAGTGTTGGAAAACAGGAAACGAAACTGAAATAAGTCATTAAAGTCTTCTGCTACATGTCATTTATGTATCACAATATTTTTCTTCACCAATAAATTATATTGAAGTGCCAAGATGCTTGAATGTGTTTTCTCTTTAACAATAGTTCCTAAATCAGACATTGAATTACAATCTTTTAGAGTTTGGATAAAATTATCTGCCTTTGTATTTTGATGAAATCGTTGTGTGCCATATGTGATTATTAATTAAATTAAATCAGCCCATATCCCCAAATATGGTAACCTGGTCCCAAGTTACAAATAAAGAAAAGGAATATCTAGATTATTCATATTCATTTAGAACCCAAGAATTTGTAGGAAATACAATAAAGATAACATTTTTCAAATGCCTTCTATACCTTATATCTTTAAGGACAATAAATTAGTATAAATAATCATTAAAAACATTAAAATACTTAACTAAAAAATGACGCCCCAGTTGAAAATGAAAATAGTGGGCTGGGAATGTGGTTTAGTGGTAGAGTGCTGGCCTAGCATGCATGAAGCCCTAGGTTCAATTTCTAAGTACCACATAAAACAGAAAAAGGTCAAAGTGGAGTTCTAGCTCAAGTGGTAGAATGCTAGCCTTCAGCAAAACGAAGCTCAAGAGCAGTGTCCAGACCCTAAGTTCAAGCCCAAGAACTGGCAAAAAAAAAAGAGAGAAAGAAAATGAAAATTGTCTATTCTTCACTTGTACATAATCATATCTGATTGTTAGAATTAACTACTCATTTCTTTTCAGTTCCCACGCCCATTCTCTCTTGGAGAACTATTCTTTATTTATGAGCACATTGACAATTGCTTTGCCATAGGTGAAGAAAGAAAACCATATAGGAGATAGGTAAAATAGGATGTCACATAAAGCCTCAAATGCTCTATTTCCTTCTGTGACATCCCCTCTGAGGCTCTTCGTTTAGCTGCTACAGAGATAAATGAGTCCACTACTTATGGTAATTATTTTATCCATTATTACTTTTTAAATCATTTTTAATCACACATATGCTAATATATGTCTCACAGAAGTGAGCCTAAGGCTTTAAAATTTTAACTTCTTTTGAGTTCTAGGGTTGTGAAAGAGCTAATTAATTTTGCAGGGAGGTGACAGAGGTTTTGTGGTTTCTTCCTGTGCAGATTAATAGGCCATGTCTAATAAATTCCTAAAAGCCCAATTTTCAAACAGAGAAAACAACACAAATGTAATTTAAATTTCCTAGGAACCCCCAATGATATTACTACTACTATTGTATTTATGTCCCTGTGAAAAATGCTAGCATTTTGCTTTTGTCTTCACATTTGCCAACTCATTATTCTTTGCCTTTAGGAATGAAAATTAAGATATTATAGTTTCTGTTTATTTAAGTCATCACTCCCTTCTCCGAAAAGGACACATATGTAATATTATCAACAGCTTAAAGGTTATTCTTAATAAAATCATTTTATAAAACAGAAGTATTCCACAGCTCAGAATTTACTTAGAAATTTGGGTTTTCAATACTCACAAGAGGTTTCTATTTAAACAGTGTCTTGATTTAACACAGACTCATTTTTCTTTTCTCTTAAATATGGAGAATGGTCCGGACAGAGTAGCTGTCATTCCTGCAGCCTGAACTCTGTCTGGAGAGTTGCTGCTATTTGGCTTATGATATCTTGTAGATACATAGACAAACTTACCTTGACACATATGGGAAAAGTAGCATTGAGATAAATAGTTCATCTTTTCCAACAAGCAAAGTAGCAGCAGAGAATAATCCAAAATCCTTGTTTTAGCCAGGTGCTTACAGCTCAGGTCTGTAATCCTAGCTAGTCAGGGAGCTGAGATTTGAGGTTCACTATATGAAGCTAGCCCAAGTAGAACAGTTTTTGTGAGACTCATATCTCCAATAATCCACCAAAAAACCACAAATGGAGCTTTGGCTGCAGTGGTTGAGTGTTACCTTCAAGAATAGAAACAAAGAAACAAACAAAACTCTGGGACAGTACTCAGGTCCTGAGTTCAAGCCCCAGGATTGGCACACACACAAAAAGAACTTTAGTTTTATGTTTGATTCCTATGTCATCTTATTATACTCTTGCTCTTAGTTCAACATCTCAGAGTACGTTATATGTGTGATTAAGCAGTTATCATTTCATTTAATGTCTTACAAATTCAGCCAGTCCTATGGCTGCCTATTATTGGTCTTATTTTGGTGGTAGGAGGACACACACCTGAGTTTACACAGCTAGAAAGTCACAGCCTAGGATCTGTCTGGGGACTTTGCCCATGCCCTTTGCTTTTTCCCTAGATCATATGGTTGGGTGGCTTATCTGACTCTAAGGAAGCTGAGGAATAAACAATTAACAGGGCCCTTGGGAACCATCTTTTTTTTTTCACTCTAATTATTTCAATAGGTCCTAGGGGAAAGGGGATTTTAATCACTGAATTTGAGTGTAGAGTGAAGTTAACATCTGTGTTAAGAGTAAGCAGGAATATGCTGGGGGCCAAAAAATGCTGCTCCTTAACTCAGTTGTATTTTTACTGTGGTCTCTTTCCTCCTGACAAACTCACTGTAGAACTATTGAATATTTGAAATTTAAAGCAAGGATGCAGAAAAGGAGAAGTCTTCTATCTGGTTAATAGCTTCAACTTAATTACTTCTTAATATATACCCACATGGGATGGGTGGTGATCAATATTGACCTATTGATTCAGTCACAGTCCACGGAATGCTTTCCGAACATATCACACCCAACAGCACTTTATATTTTAAAATGCTCTATAAAAAAGAAAGGAGCTAACCCTTCTCTCCCCATATTCCTGAAATACAAACGTTTTCAGAATGCAGCAATGTATACAGAATTTATCCAGAGAACAATACTGATACGTAGCACATGACTTTTCTAAATGTGATTATCACTCATTTCACTTAGTTTCATATATCACATTTTTAGGCATAACAGAAGTCTTCTAGAACTATATTACTTTTATTAGTACGTCTTATAAACAGCTCTTCATTTTAAAATAAATTTACTTAGTGATATAAAAATATACACACTACTCTCTGTTAGGGATGTGATAACAAAATACTATAAGTTTGGTAGCTTGTAAATGACAGACACGTTATTTGTCACAGATCTGAGACTATGACATTCCAGATCAGTGTACAGAAGATTTGATATTTCAAAAGGAGTATTACTTGATTCATAGATAGTAACATCTGTAGGTGTCCTCACATTGAAGGAAGTGTTAAGGGTCACCAGTAGGCCTCATATGAGAGGACTAATCCTACTCATTCTGTCTCCATCCTCATTATTATCTACATTTAGTAGAACATTTCTAGTACAGAGAGAAAAATAAACACCTCCTATCCAGTTAACTCTGTTTTTGCAAGAGTAGAACATTTTCTTGACAAGTAGACTCAGAAAAGGAGCAACAAAATATAACATAACCTGATTGTACTTTAACATGGGTCTTTAATGATGTACCTAAATTTAACTACATTTAAATTTTTTATTCTTAAATTTAAATTATTTTAGCTTGGGAAGTTTTTGGATTTAGAACTCACAGTATTGCACTGCACTTGCTAGGCAAATGCACTTGAGCCATGCCTCCAATCCTTTTGAGTTGTAGTTTGTTTTTCAGATAAGATCTTGCGTTTTGCCAAGGTCTGCTTAGGGCTTGTTAATATCTCCATCATGGCTGGCTTGTGTTGTGAGATGGCTTGTGTTGTGAGATGGGGTCTCAATATTTACTTCAGAGCCCTACCTTAAACATTGATTCCCCCAATCTCTGTCTGCTGTGTCCCTGGGACTGTGCATGTGATTCATTATACCCAACCTAAACACTAAGTTCTTAAGTGTAACTTGTGAATTAACTGGGTTCTGTTATATTTAAATTTGAAAAGCAAGAGTAAGAGGCCCTGATTTCAAATCTCAAGACTGGAACACAATAAAAGGAGAATTTTGGTTGTTAAATAAAAGTCATAATGATTTTCATTACATCTAAAATATTCTTTTGACCTGCCTTCAAGATATTCATTTATGTATTGGTGGGTCTTATTTATTTTCAGCATTAAAGACTATGTATTTTAGGTCACTGACTTTTCCTAAAATAATGCATTCGAAACAAAATTGTTAAAAAAAAAAAACCCTCTATGATAAAATGTGTATCCCACATAGTTGTCTCCCATTAACATTTTCCCATATGGTTATATTTTTCTTCTTTAATAAAATCCAGAATTTCTGCATCTGGAAGGCACTCATTCCCGGGCCTGCATTTCACAGCAAGGCAAATTAAGGTGCTAATTGCTGAGATGTAATTTCAGGGAATACAGTTATCACCGTATATTTAGAATGCAAACATCACCAGATACCATTTACAAATGAAAACTTTCTGAACTCATTCTTGTTTCTTTTTACTTCCTCAAGAAAACTCTAAAACAGAACTGTCATGCTTCCAACTCATGGTGTGGACCACAGGAAAGGATATGAACATGAGTGCAAGGAAAATGGAGAGCCCTGTGCTATCCCATTACTAAAATGGGTACAACCCTGTCTGTCCCATGGCTTTGTCCAGAGGTAACATGCTTCACCGGGTTATACTTTTCTACTGTTAATAGAGATTGAACTCAGGAGGCCCTCATCCTTGCTAGGTAAACATTCTATCACTTGAACTATGCCCCCCTCCTTAGTTCAGGTTTACTTTTTAGATAGCGACTTCCACTAACTTTCTTCAGATTGGGCCTGGACTGTGGTTTGAACTCAAGATCTAGGGCTTGCCAGGAAGGTCCTCTGCCACTAGAGCCACACCCTCAGTCCTTTTAATGCAACTTCTTAGTGATGCAAAACTTATCTTAGGGCCCAGCTGCCACTGTGTAGTCACAACTATTCTAACACACATGCTCCTAGATAGCACCTCATCTGTGCCCTAGGCCCTCCCACTGAAGACATAGCATCTATAAAGTGGCAAAATGTTTCATTTCACTCTGTGATTAGTTTTGAGAATATAATTTATCCTAAAACTCTTTTCCCTCCTCTCTTCACTCTCCCACTCTCACTTCATAACCATGTCTTTCTCTTCCTGTCTTCCTCTTCCTTATCTCTGCTACCTAGCTGCCATGTTCTCCTATTGTCTTGTTGGTGTGTGATGCTACAGGCCCACAACAATGTATCCAACCCTCTGATGCAGTGAAACAAATGCACCTATAAAAATTATAAAACCATGGAGATTATATTATGGCTAACGGATATAGGTAAAACATAGTACTCAGTTCAGCCCTCTTCAGTTAAACTAAGTAACAGATGCCTAAATTGAGTCTAATTCCTTTTTTGATAGTCATTCTAGCTCATTTATAAATAGAAAGCATTAGATTG
Organism: Perognathus longimembris pacificus; assembly: GCF_023159225.1. Classification (NCBI taxonomy): domain Eukaryota; kingdom Metazoa; phylum Chordata; class Mammalia; order Rodentia; family Heteromyidae; genus Perognathus; species Perognathus longimembris. The sequence goes on along the minus strand of NC_063162.1, from coordinate 128,779,507 downwards.
ATTGAAATCATGTAAAACAATTTTGACAGGTTTTGATGACGTTTTTGTCAGCTTTTATTTCAAGACATTTGATGACAGAATATTAATAGAAGTATAATATTTAATAAAAATCATGAGTGATGTGAATACCAACCTGAAGACTTTGATCGAATCAAATTCATATCTACATGGCCCCATTTCAGCTTTGAGTAAAAAATCATTGAAAATCAGGCTAATACAGTCAGTAAATGATCATTATCTTAAAAACAAGCATGCTATTTAAACAGGTTTTGTCCTTGCAAATACAAATTTACTTGCAACAAAAACTTGAGCATGTGTATTCTTAAAACTCATATATTGAAAAAAAACTCATATATTGAAATCCTGTTGTAAAATATGATGGCATTCGGAGGTGGATCGTTAGTGCATAATTAGGTCATGAATGTGTTTGCTTTAGTGCCTGTCAAAAAATTGCCTGATTCTGGGTACAGTGGTACATACCTGTAATCCTATATATTGGAAAGTAGAGATCAACAGAACTGTAGATCAAGGCCAACCTGGACAAAGAAAAAAATTTCAAGACCTTTCCTTGTATCTACCAATAATAAGATGGGTATGGTGGTGTGACTGTCATTCTAGTGGAAAGCATAGATAGGATAGCAATCCAGCTGAACATAATCTACTCAATAAAAGAACAAAAGCAAAAACAACTGAGGGAAATGGCACAGAGAGTAGTGTATTTAACAAGGACTCGTCACTGAAGTCAGAACACCAGGACTGATAAAGCAGTAACAAATAAAAAACAGTTCTGACACCTATCTAGATCTCTTTCTGTCAGATGAGAACATAATGAAAGACAACCACAATGGGATGTGAACTAAAACCTGTGACCTAGGTCTTCAAGCCCAAGTTTCTGGAACCCTGAGAAATAGATTTTCCCAGCGAGTAGCCTGTGAATGATCCTTTTGGTACAGAAGCTTGTAATGTCATGAGGTGATTTTTGTTATTGTTCTTAAAATATACATCAGTATCTTTAGATTCAGTGGAATGATAAAAGAAACTAAGGCACCCACTAAAGAGCATGAAATAACTGCCATAAGTACTTGAAAGGTTAAGGACAAGTCTCTATGCAAAACTATTTGGTTAATAAAAAAATGACTAATTCCTAAATTTTTCTCCTTCCATGTGGAAATTAGCTATAATTAGCTATAATAACAACAACAATAATAATAAGGAAAGTGATTTCAACAGAGGTTACAGATAAACAAAATCCAAAGACCCAAATTCAGTTAAAATGCTTGATGTTTACAGAGAGAGAGAGAGAGAGAGAGAGAAAGAGATAGATAGAGGTAGATAGAAGGAAAGAGAAATAGCTATGGAGCTAGAAAAGGTAAACAAATTATATATCTCAGATATTAAAATAGGCAAGGTAACTCTACAGATAACAGGCTTCATTAAGTGAGAAATCTTTCTTGGGGCACAATATTAGAAATATGGTTGCTAGAAGAATATATAATCTAGAGGTGACAGATGAAGGACATGGCTTGATTCAACTTGATGTGTGCCAAGATTGGACGTCTAAAAATACAAGGACTTTGTTCCTCTAGGAGGGAATATCAGCAGTAATCAATATTTAGGCCGCTTAGAACGTGACATCACCATAAGAGAAAATCAACTCCTTGAATAAAATTTGGTCTCTAAAACTATTTTGGGATGAGGATGACAAATAAAAACATATTTCTACTTCAAATACCTGATGCAATTGAAGTCAACAGGCACAATATGGGAAAAAGGAGGAAGCATAAGGTGAGAAGACAGGAATGAGGTGCCAACTTGAAGGTGACGTACTAGAAGGTAATTTTAGTATCTTGGTGTTTTGTGCTACTCAGGAGATTCCTTTATACCAACTGTTTCTGCCTAAAGGATGCCATTTTTATAAATTAGAATATAGGACACAGATCTTTCTACTTTCTCTTAGTTTTAATCAGTATTTATTTCTTTAGGCTATCTATGAAAACACATTTATCATTTTATGGCTAATTTTAATCAAATAAATGCATACTATTTGTTAGGATATTTTATTCAGCAAATTAATAAGCTGTATTTTCTCTATTTACCTGAATTATTTTGAAGGAATAAGGGCTATGCCCTGAATTTGAAAATGCTACCTCCCCAGGGCCATATGGCTAATCAGATGTCAGCTTTTCACTTTTTTGTGTCAGAAAATTTATTGTCCTGGTAGAAAGGATGTGCATATTGCTAGCAAACCTTCTGAGATAAGATTAGCAAACCCTTTTCAGAGTCCTTGTAATAATGCTCTTGATCTTCATTTTCTCCCATCAATTTTGTGTTTCCTTTTCATTTAGAGAAGTTGAAGGTGAGTCAATGACTTGGAAAAAAGTATTTCACTCTGACTATAATGGAAAGGAAATTAAAATATTTAAAATACATAGAGTAGAGGAAATATGAAAATTAATCCTGGGTATGAATATAGGCTCAGCTACTTATAAAAATCATGACATTGAAAGTAATTTCCTCTCCTTTTCTTTCACTTTAGTTTTCACATGTGTAAATCATATCAATCTTATGAGAAGTTGTAAGATAATGTATTCGAATCTCCTAACGCAGTCTGAAGTTATCCTCAGAGGCTTCCTTTCCTGCCCCAGCTCAGCCTGAAAATTCAACAAGGAGTTTATTCTTTATTCTCATTTCTGGCTCTTGCTTGCATAGTACCTATACTGGGAGATCCATAAATATTTGTGCAATGAATAAATGAATAATTCTACCAGCCAAATTAAAATTATAGCATAGAAAACATTTAAATTCATTTCTCTGAGTTAAATTCTGAAAGGAGCCACTTGGTAACAATGATTGTGGATTCTCTCTTTTCACCTTCCCCCAAATACAAATAAGAATGAAAATTACATTGCACCCTTTACTTCTAAATATTATTTACATTGTTTGCTTTTAGTTTTGGGGGACAGCATACACAGATAATACTATATTTGGGCAATAAATAATTCACTCATTCAAATTCAGTCCTCAACTTAGAAGCTTATATTTTAAGGACTGTGATGTAAATTAAAACTCTATCTGGTTTAATTCACATGCTATTTAGTTTGGATATTCCAGAAACTTAAATGAGATGTAGTATTTCTGTTACCTTTTTGTTTATTTCTAAAATCTTCTCGTAAATAATATCTGGGGCATGTAAAGTAAAGCATAATTTACTCCTGCTATAAACTTTGAATATTCTTATTAGTAGAAGGGACATGGATAAATCTGTCATTTTTTGATTGTTGCATTTTAGTTAGAATGGCATGAACACGTTATATATATATATTGCATCTAAAAGGAAAGAAAATCCAACTAGAAATAAGCATGCAAGTTGTAAATCTTAAAATATTAAACGTGTATTGATTTATTGATTGTATCCTGTAAGAACAGGAGAAGGGACAAAATAGGTATGTGAATATATAATTTTTGATACAATTCCAGATTCATTGAAGAAAATAAACCCATCATAAAATTATCTTCAATAAACTACAAACAAAAAATCATAAAAGAAAAGCCCAACGAAATATATTCAAACAAAATATTCATGAGAGGCCATGGACAAAAGACCTTAAGAGTAGCTTGGAAAAAATGATACCATTGTATGTGGGGATCAAACGAATAGGACATCCATATGAGAAATTTAAAAAATGATTATTTTAGGGGCTGGGGATATGGCCTAGTGGCAAGAGTGCTTGCCTCGTATACATGAGGCCCTGGGTTCGATTCCTCAGCACCACATATACAGAAAATGGCCAGAAGTGGCACTGTGGCTCAAGTGGCAGAGTGCTAGCCTTGAGCAAAAAAGAAGCCAGGGACAATGCTCAGGCCCTGAGTTCACGGCCTAGGACTGGCAAAAAAAAAAAAAAAGAAAAGATTATTTTAGTGCCTAGGCATGAAAATTTCTGTCGCTCTGTAGACATATAGTTATTTTGTTATTCTATTAATTTTAGCTATGGTCCATAAGAAATTCTGGAATTCATAAAATATTTGCTTGAACTGGTTGAAATTTATGTCTTTGAATCATAGTAGTTAATCCCAACATCTGATTTGGTTTTTATTGTTCTTCCTCATTTGAGTTTTGACTTCTCTGATTCTTGGTTTAAGTAGTGTTTTTTTTCTACTGTATCCTGGTTATTTCAGTATTGTATTATTGAACTTTCTTTTCTAAAATAAAAAAAAAAGTCCCTTTCAGTGATGCAGTGTGATATCTTGGGGAAATGTAAGCACTTAGTTTTTCACCATGACCCACTCCTGATCTACGAGTTAATAAAATATTAATTCATTGTATAGGTATTATCTCTAAAGCAATATTAATGGAACTTCACATCTTTCAATCAACTAGGGATGTCTTGTTTTCTTTCTCCAGTGACTAAACAGTAGCCTTTCATTTTCTTTAAGTGAATTTTATAAACTCCTTGAGCTCCAATTGTGCAACCAATGCCAAAAGAGTGGAGGCACTTTGATATCTTTCTTTGAAACCTAAGGTGAGTTTTTACTCAGGCTTCTTAATGTACTAAAAAACACATTACTTTTGAGTTTAGGAAAAATAAAACATGATAGTTTTATCAGCATAATATGTAACATTCAGTTCTCATGATTTTCCTTCCCTAGTTCCAGTTCACATCTATACAGTATTCAGGGTACTAAGATCAGATACAATGATAGAAGGGGGAAAAACCACGGGAAGGGAATATGAGAGAAAAAAAAGGGGGGCTATGTTTTCACATGGCATGTTAAAAATAATTATAACAATTTTATTCCGCTTGTTTCCATACTTGGAGTTCATTTCACTTAGCATCGTCTTATGTGTTCTTATGGGCATAGCTATTGGGCTATTGTGATCTTCTGCTAGGACTACCCTAGACATGTACTAATTATTCCCTGTGAAGTAAACCATAGAGTCCATGTTTTTTGGGGTCTGGCTCACTTCACTTAGAATAATTTGTTTCATGTCCTTCCATTTCCTTACGAATGGGGCAGTGGCATTCTTTCTAATAGAGGCATAGAATTCCATTGTGTATATGTACCACATTTTCCTGATCCACTCATCTACTGAGGGGCATCTAGGATGGGTCCATATTTTAGCAATGACAAATTGTGCTGAGATGAACATAGTTGGGCATTTTTCAGTTTTCTGACAAAAGTTAGGTTGATAATTGTTGCTGTTCTTCAAACAATGCAAAAGGTAGTTATTCTCTCTGTCTTGCCATAAGTCTTCCATTTAGGCCAGATTACACACAGTAAACATGTATTGTTTATAAAGACAGCATATTCTTTTATTTTAGAAATTCTAAAAGTAAGTTGAAATAATAATTGACTCATTTTCACTAATTTAACATAGATGTATTTTTTATATTTATGATGATTTAGTTTCATTTGCAACAATAGTGAGGGTAGCAAACAAACCAGTTAAAAGAAAGAGATACATTCTCTATAATATTCATTCATTTAAATAGCCTGTTCCAGTACTGGGGCTTGATTCAGGGCCTCACATTCTTGCTCTGCTTTTTCATTTATGACTGGCTCTTTACTATGTGAGTCTCTGTGTATGTTGTTGTCTGTTTGTTTTTCTGGGAAATTAGAGATAGAGTAACATGGACATTTCTACTATGCTGGCTTTGAACCATGATCCTCAGATCTCAAGTCTTGAGTATCTAGGATTGCAGGCATGAACCACCAGCACTTGTCTATTTCTTCTTTCATCTTGCAAAAATTCACCTGAAGCCATGGATGGCAAACTGGACGTGATCAAGGAGAATATTCAGTACAAAAAACTGAGAAAGCCTGAAGAAGAGCCTTGAGAAGGAAAAGAAAGTAGGAGGACAACTGAAATGTGGTGGAATAAAAGTAGGAAAGTTTGTAGGGATTCTCTTGTAGGGATGAAAAGTCAAAAGCTCCCCCAGAAGGTAACCCAGGTAGGTTTAACTTTGGGACAAACATACCCTATCCCTAAGTACCTCACCCTTGCAGGCATTTGTCTTCATACACTGATAAAAATTGTCACCATTGTATAGGACAGCCTTACATCCCTCATCATGAAAAGCTACACTGAGGTGCCATTTGGGGGTGGGGGGAGGGACTCCTATTTGAGAATTATGTACTCGGTTTTCAGATCCCACTATGATAGTGCAAGCAAACTGCAGCCAGACAAGTCTCCAAAATGAGACCCCACAGTGGGCTTAGAAACAAAGAAATAACTAATCTGATGCCATCTCTGCCAGCCAGCCAGTGTCCAGATAGTCACAGCCACCAAAGGAGGCTAGAGAGAGAAGTTACATCCCATCCCAGTGAAAACAATTTCCTCTCAAAGGCTCTTTCAGAGAACAAAGCATCTAACCCTTCATGGTAGACAGAAAAGAATGCAGAGAGATCTGAAATAAACCATTGATTATAAATCTATGCCAAAGTTTAGAGAATTCCAGGTGATCCATCCATTATTATTTTGGTGCAAGACTGTGGATCATATTTAATTGGAATAAAAAACTACATTTAGTCAAATAGTGGACATCACTCTGTTTGCCACCACATTTCTGAAAGATTATTCAACATTTAACTTGGTATTTACTTGCAGTTCTAAACTAAATATGACCATATTGACCTACATTTATATCACTGGTAATAATAGAAGTAAATATTTTTCTCCCACCTTCCCTCCTCTCCAACCCCTCCCAGAGTTGTACAGTTGATTTACTACTTACTGTCTCGTGAGTATTGGTTCACCTTTTACCCTTTGTGAAATGCATTCACTACCTTACATATGTAACTGTAACTAACCCCTTTGTACATCACCTTGACAATAAATTTTTTTAAAGATGCAGTGTATTCATAAACTTCTTTTTTGAATGTCAACTCCATTGTACATCTACTTAAATAATAAAGAAATCAAGATGAAAATTTCACAAAAGAGTAAATATATTCATTATATGTATATCATACCTATGCATATGCTAGATCTTTTACATAATGGTATATAGTAAAGATGCTCTAATATTACTTCTAAATACATATACTAATTTAATATTAATGTTCTAGATTGTTAGTATATGTTCAGAAGTGATGTATATTATTAGCATTTATTATTTAGATTTTAATTTTTAGGCATCTGTATACAAAACATTTACTATACCAGCAAATCATTGCGATTTTCAATATGCTTTATTTTATAACAGATGTAAAATACACAGTTACACTTTGCTTTCTGAAAATTCCATCTATCCTTTCCCAAAATACAGTCTTTGAAATGGTAAAATTATTCATAAGATATATTTCATCTTTGAGCAAAAGAATTATAGTGAAGGCCTTTTAATAAATACAATTTATTTTACATAAAAGATGGATTGTTGCTGCTGAGAAAATACAAATCAGAATTTTATAGTAATCAGAGGAAATATATAACTTAGATCATATTCTATGATTTTGTTATTCATTACAATGTTTATTAAATTGTCATTAATTACAAGACTGTGAACCACCTTAAGAAGCTGACAGAATATATAGAAAGAAGCAATGTTGGAATAAATCATAGCAGCTAGTATTTTTACTAATGTTAACGTTTTATTAACATAAAAAGAAAACACTTTTGGGAGCCTCTCAGCAATGACATATGAAAATTAAAATATGAGTCCAAACTAAATTAAGTCAAAAGCTGTTATCTGAGAATGCTTTCTCACTACATTTTGTATTTGAAAACCAGTGGCTCATAAAAGAAGAAACTGCACTCCATTCTACACAGTACCTGTGAAAGGCCCTGACAACTATAAGACTCCCGACAGAAGGAAACAGAGCTGAGTTCATGGAGGCACTCACCTCAATTATTGAAAGGATTATTTTCAGTAAAAGCCTATTTTGACAAAATTTCATTGTTTAAACAGCCAGGTCTGAGATAGCTTGGAGACAGCAATAATAGCTTCTGAGTAAAGCTATAGAAAAGAGGAGCAATTACAAGCCAGCTATTAGAACTATTAGCAGCTCTCTCCAGCTTCTAAGGACTGTGGGAACTGCATAAAATGTAGCTGAGTTAGGAGAACAAAAATGTGAATGCCCCTCTCATTCCCCACAAACAATTTTAGAAAGATAGAAAAGCATGGTATTTGATCAGAGAAATGTAATTGGTGAAATGAAGAAGGACGACCTACATTATATCACACCAACCCCATGATCTGAGATAAAATTACAGCTTATAATAATGACTACTTAAAAATACATAAAATATAAAAGATGAATATCTCTACTTAATGAGTTGCTGATATTCTCCTAAGTACATAATGTCCATTGTGTTATCTATACCACATAGTAATCATAAAGTAATCATTTTATCTCCATTTTATGAATTAAAATGATTTTCTGTAACATTAAATTTAACCTCAAATTACTTACAGGTAAATTTGACCTCAACAGTTTTTCTAGTTCCTCTTTTAGAAACCCTTACTCTATGAAAGATTTAAAAGGGAAATATTTATCTGTACTTGAAATAAATGTGTGAATGAGACATTGCAGGTGAGACTTGAAAATTTATTATAAGCCCTAGATTTAATTTAATATTTCCTCTCATTGTTTGGAATCTTTGCAAAATGCATATTATTTTCTTTTCCCAAGTGTCAGATTGAAATATAGAAAAAGAGCCCAAGAAATTCAATAACAAGACTAGAGCTGGGACATTGTTCAGTGGTTGTATACATGTTTAGTACATGTAAGATCTAGGTTTGATTCCCAGAACCACAAAACAGAACCACAGAGAACAATAAAATATATTGTAAATAAAGGTAAAAATATTCATGTGAACATATAGTATTGCATATTTTCAAGTAGATTACAAAGTTTCTGAACATAGGAATATTACTTTTTTTGTTTGGAGGTGTCATAATTCCTATTTCAGTATCATGGAATCAGACATAATAATTCTTCTTGTCTTTTTTCTATTTTAGTAATCTTAAAGAATTTAGTTGATTTGATTTTTACCCGTGCTGTTTTGAGGCCAAGAACATATTAACTCATTTTCTGCTCTCTGCTAAAATATTTTCTAGACGATAGCATATGACAGTGGGTAAGCATATTGTTCTATATCTGATTGTCTTTGATAGAATTCTAGCTCTAGTCTTCCTATATGTTTATAGTTATATTAGATTCTAATTCTCTTGGTTGACATATATGTAAAATGAAGAAAATTACAGAAATCTATACATGTAGAATTGATGCAACTTAAGTTCTGCATAAAGTTTGTTAGATGCTGGTTAGAAGATGGTAATAATTCAACCATGGCTCATAATTATGTTATACTCATCACTAAACTACTCTATATTTTTTAACTTTATGCACCATATTTCTCTATTGCTTCCCTAAAATTTTTGCAAATGTCTATTTTTATTGTGACATAAATTTGTCTTATAGATGTGAGGGTCAGTGATATAAAATAGGCATCACTAGTTGACATCAAGTTGTTGACAGAGATACATTTTGTCCTGAGAAAGACATGCTATCTGTATTTATTGGTCCATGGATTCTTCTTCCAGTTTCAAAATTTATCATAGCTTCTTAAACTATCTCAGATTCTACTCTCTTGCAGTTATCTTTCATTTACCAAGGGTCCTTAGGCTTATTCTGTTTACTTGGATAACCCAAACTGATGGTGCTACTCAAAAATTACTAAATCTGTCTCCCTTTCTTCTCTCTCTCTCTCTCTCTCTCTCTCTCTCTCTCTGTCTCTCTCTCTCTCTCTCTCTCTCTCTCTCTCTCTCTCTCTCTCTCTGTTGGTCTCCACCTCTGTGTTTCTTTCTCTTTTTTTCCTCTCTCTGTCCTTTTCTTACTCTTCCTCTCCTTCCCCTCCTCTTTCTTTCTCTCTCCTTCTCTACCTTTTGATGGTACTGGGATTTTAACTCATTATTTTCCACAAATGTTCTCTACCTCATGAGACATCTTCAGCTTTTTTTTTGGTGGGGGGGGAGGGAGTCTTGGGACTTGAACTCAGGAGCTGATCTTTTTGCTCAAGACTAACACTATCACTTGAACCACAGCGCCACCTCTGTCTTTTTTTTAAGTGTGAAGGAATTTCACAACGTTGGAGGTCAAAGTTTAGATTAAGCACTCTTATTACTAGATGGTGGACACAGTTATATCATGGCAGAAGTGCAAGAAGAACAAGCATTTCCAACTTGAACCAGAGTCCAAAAGAAATACTATGGTTCCACAATTCTTTTCAAGGATGAACCCCAGGTTATCCAAGGTCCTCCCATCTCTTAAACCTTCTTCCCTTCCAAAAGTGCCACCTTGGGACCAAGTTCTCATTGTATTGTGTGTGTGTGTGTGTGTGTGTGTGTGTGTGTGTGTGTGTGTGTTTCACTTAAGTTAAAATTATCTCAGTCTTTTAAAACAGCAAACAAAAAACCCCCAAAAACTACTCCACAAACTTTTTTATGAACATACATGATATATAAATTTTTCTTTCTTGAATTCCTTTAGTTTTATGAATTCCCTCTAGTTCTTTAGGTAAAAACCATATATAGTCAGGAGAAACTATTCCAACTCCCTTTTAGTTGTGAAGTGTCTTATTGAATAGACTTGTTATAGCTGCACCATTATGTTTCAGTTTTGAGAGTTAAACACTGACAATATCCCTGTTATCTTAAAATCAATTTTATGTCATGGAAGAATGTATTCAAAACCAGTCTTAAAAAAATCACCTTAATTTGAAAAACAGATGAAAGTCAATCTTTCCTACAACTGCAGTTTGTCTTTATCAAATCTCAATCCTCTCCAATTGGGCTTCCAATTGATAGGAGTTCATTTACCACATTGTGAAAAGTTGTGGTATTAATTATTTGAGACAAGATTTCACTTACATATGTGGTGCTGAGGAATAGAACCCAGAGCTTCATGTATACAAGGCAAGCACTCTACCACTAGGTTATATTCCCATCCCCAATGGGCATTTTTCTTTAGTTATTTGCCTTGTACATTTTCCTGGACAGAACTAGGCCACAGTCTTCTATTGAAGATTCTTGTGTGGTTGGAGTGACAACCATTTACAACCAACCACATATGAGTTCTACCTCCTGGGTAGCTGAGATTATAGGCAGAGACCATTTTCCTGGTATTCAAGGTACAATGGATTTAAAACTGGATATTGTAAGGGACTGGGATAAATAGATATGACTATTCAAGTTTGGTGTCCCTCATATAATCAGTATTGGCCTTTAGTCCCTCCAAAAAACTCATCATGGTAGAAAAAAATAGGTGATAAATACATGCATATTGATTTTTTTTACCGATCTAATCATGATATTTACTTTTGTTTATTTTTTTTTAACTACCAAAACTTGTTCAGGAGAGTTTGCTTAAGTTAAAAGAATTGCTGTTATAACATATAAACCATGATGACATTTTATGTTTATACTTTCCCTAAAGCAACAAAAATGCTTAAGGTAGGCAAAGATTAAGTGCACAAGCTAAAACTGTACATGACATCTTATTGATATCTACATAATTAATCTTGTGTTCAAGCAATATCTCAGTAAGTACTACCTCATTATTCAATAAGGTAAGGTACTTTGTGAATGCTATTCAAATCAATTGCTGTTTGTCCATGTTGAGGTCCAATGAGGTAGAGAATTAAGCCACAAATAATTTCCAAAGTTATTTATGAGATGATGGTTAAATCATTTATACTACAGGTACCTGATCCTTTAAGAAGACAAAAATCACATTGGCTTGTTGTCACAGCATTTAAGACTAATTGCTTATTTTCAGCATCCCAATCCTTCTGGGGACTAGGTATTTATATTTTAATTTTATTATTAAGTCCTGAGAGTTAGTTACAAATTTTTATTCTGTAAAGAAATTTTAATTCTTCCAAATGTATACCTAACACATTAAAGTTAAACATTAATGTTGAAATCTGAGTCCAGTAAATTAAATTAAGTGTATTTGATAAGCTTGAGTTACTCAGGTTTTCTTTTTGTTTTGGGGTTTATTTGATTTCTTTAAATAATAAATTGTAGAAAAGGAATAAATTGTCTAAAATATATTTTATAATGTCCATTTTTCATAGACGTCTTCATTAGTCTACAATTCTGTATCATGCCAAAGTTTTCATTTTAAATTAATTAAAAATAAGGAGAAATTAATACTTTCTGAGACCAGAAAAAGTGGAAGAAATATGTCACCTGTGTGTTTTCCTCGCAAAACAGAAATTTTAAAAAAACTTTATTGTATAGAAATACAAGCAATATAAAGAAATGAAGCATGTTAAAAAGAACAGAATAAAGAAAAACAAAACATTTTGTTTGTCTTAGTCTTGCTTTATTTATTTACACTATCACCATAAAATTTCTGTTTCATCTCCAACCCAATGACCACAAGCTTTGCTTTCTACATTCTTGTTAGGCTCCTGGCCTGTTGGGAGCCCCTAAGAATCAACCATTATGGTGTGCTAATAAAATTCTAGGGCTCCTCTAGCCCACATCTACAAACTCTTTCAAATTCCCCCCCCCCCCCCAGCCTGTTTCAAATGATTTTTAACTCCATGGTCACATAGTTAAAGGATTGCCCTATTTCTCAGGTACTAACTTCATATGATAATTGTGTCTCTGTGAAAAATTTCTGAGAAACACAATTTAAAGGAAGGAATTATTTGTGTAACAGTTTCAGTCCATCAGGTGGGGAAGGTATGACAGAAAAGACGAGTTAATGCCGCAGTCTCTAACAAGTAGATAGGAGGCATGTGCTCTCCACTTCTTCCTTTCTCCTCTTCTGTTCCATAAGGCACCAAGCATCAGGAATAATACTGCATCATGTCAGTTAATCCTGTCAGGAAATGTCTTTACAGTCACACCCAGACATATGCTTTACTAGTGTCATAGGTATTCCTCATGACAATTATGTTTAAATCAACATTAGCCACCACATTTCTTCCTCCTTAAAATAATAGTCCAATAACATTTATACAAATATAAAAATATACAGAAACAAAGAAGTTTTAGTTAAGATGCATTTCTTTCACTTAATATAGAAACGTCCTGTCTGAATTGGTCCATTTTCTGCTGTATTCAGTCAAGATTGTGCTTATTTGGTTCTCAACATTTATTCCATTGCAGGCTGCTACATCAGTACCTTTCTTTTTATCTTACTTGAGATTGCCTAAAGCCACCAGCACAACAATGTTCATCTCAGCACAATTTGTCATAGCTAAAATATGGAACCAACTCAGATGTCCCTCAGTAGACAAATGGATCAGGAAAATGTGGTACATATACACAATGGAATTGTATGCCTCTACCAGAAAGAATGACTGCCCCATTCATAAGGAAATGGTAGGTCTTGGAAAAAATTATACTAAGTAAGTGAGCCAGACCCAAAGAAACATAGTCACAGCAAAGGATCACAAGAGCCTAATAGCTATGCCTTTATGAACACATAAGATAATGCTAAGGGAAATGAACTCCATGTTATGGAAATGAGTGTTATATCACTGTTGTAATTACTTGCCACATGCCATGTGAAACGTAGCTTCTATTGTTGATGATCCTCTTGTATCCCCTTCCTGTATTTGTACCCGCACTATCACTGTATCTTATCTGAGTACATCAGAAATTGTATATACTGGTATTAGAACTAGGAAAGTGAAAGGGAATATCAAAATCAAGGACAAAGGATAAAAAGACAAATGACTCCAAAAGCAATACTTGCAAAACCGTTTGGTGTAAACCAACTGAACAACTCATGAGGGGAGAGGGAAAAGGGGAGGGGGGAATGAGGGAGGAGGTAACAAACAGTACAAAAAATGTACCCAAGGCCTAATGTATAAAACTGTAGCCTCTCTGTACATCACTTTGACAATAAATAAGAAAAAAAAGGAGGAAAAAAAAGCATCCAACATGAAATTTATGCAATTTTATTCAAATTAACATATTAAATGCAATTTCTTTAAATATTTATCTTTCTTGTTCTCTTTCTTAATTCTCAAAGTGTAATTACACCTAGGGGTACATTTTTTTCAATATGATCTCATGTATTCATAGGCTTTATTTATAATTTCTATTATTTTCCCCTCTATTTGAAATTGAACTTATTGACCATAATTGAATTCATGGGCCTTCTAATTAAGTATCTACATCTTCCTATTTTATCTGCCTATGTAAACAGGTTTAGAATAAGATATTTGTCATTTGTTTTTGGAACATTTCAGTTGATTTTTTAAATCAATTTTCCTGAAGTGGTTTAGAAAAATCTTTTCTCTGTTTCACATATATTTCCTTTGCCTTCTTTAGCAACTTTATGCAAGACATTGTATGTTTTACATTTAATTATACTTAATTGCTTAGCTATATTTTTCTCATGTACACTTAAGATTCCATGAGGTGAATATGATGATCACTGTCTGTTCCATAGAAAAATACTGAACTTGGTAAGTATTGAAAAACTAAAGTAAACTGTTAAGTCAGGTGAGACTGTTCCTTAGCCTTGATACACATATGTTTGTTAAACTTTATTCTGGTCAGCACTTTTCTATGTAATTTGTTTTGCAAACATCATGAAAAACTGGGCTATCATTAGAGATGGCCATACTCAAATTGCAGAAAACTAAGCATAATCAATTATGCATGCAAGTTTCTGTGACACTATACAAGTCTCTTTGCTGTAGTTTTAATTTGTGAATTTAAGGTTTAAACCTCCTACTTGCTACTTAATTACTTCAAGAAATCATCTCATAGGGACACAAAGTATAAATATATTGGCAATGGAATATTAAAGGGAGCTAAAGTGTTATTCACTAGAGGGTGAAAAACTACATCATATTATTTTGGACTCCTAGTGTGTGAGAAAATGGACTTTGAAGCCAGTAGGTGTATTTGAAAATAAATGTATTCTTCATTTAGTTGACATAAAAAGACAAGCTGCAATTTGTTAGAATGTCTTGCTAAAATTTAGGACATTTCATTTTCTCTATATAAGACAATATTTCTGCTCCCTAATAGGGCAATACATATTTCTCTACATAAAATTGTTCATTAAATAAAAATAGGTTAGAATCAAAATTACTGAAGGATGCCTGGTAGTTTAGGATTAAAGAAGGAGAACATTTAGCAGGGAGATCATTATCCAATATTTCTGAGACATCTTCCTGGGCATTGTTCATTGCAGAGGCTCCCAAATTGATCCACGTCAACAAGAAAAAGAAAGATAAACCAATGGAAGCAAAATTGAAAGAAAATTGGTACCAGGTCAGAAGGTAAAGAAAAATGAGACACTTGTTGGAATTTAATCAGACAACTCTTGCAACACATGAATGACCAAATGAGATTTTAAATATTTACATTTTCAAAATATTTACATTTTTTTCAAAATACTAATGATGCATTTTTATATGGAATCACCAGATGCAAGTTTTCTAAAACCATACATGAAATTTTTAATTAGTGAGTACAAGGTTCCTTTTGTTTATTATCGAAAGATTGCTGTTGACATTCATCATGTTATTAATAAGAATAGAACTCCTTTATTGAAGTGTTTGCCTTCAAATGTATGTTTTGGGTGACTTTGTAGAAGAGTATTGGCTGGATGTATTTAGAACTTATCCTAGTTTCTGCATTCTGTACTATTGCTTTATGTCCATTTTTGTGCTAATACAATATTTGGGATTAGTATAGCCTTGAAATATACTTTGAAGTGTGAATTAGTTCAGCCATAAATTAGTAATAGGAATTTCTCAAAAAATGTAAATAGAACTAATACATGAATTAGTTGCACTATTTTTAAGAATATAGCTGCAGAAATTTAAATCAGAGTACAACAGTGAAACCTGAATATCTCTGTTTACTGCAGCATTATTTGTAATAGTCAAACAATCTATGTACTTACTGACAGATGAATAAATACAAAGAAGGTAGTATGTAAGTATACAATAGCATTTATTTAACACATGCAGGATTAAATTATATTGTTTGCAGGAAAAGCAATGTAATAGGAGATCATGTTAAGCCACATCAGCCACACCCAGAAAATAAATATGACAGTTTTCATTATATGCAAATTGTAGACTTGTGGTAAATGAAAGACATGAGTATACAAAGGACACTATTAGAGGTGTAACCAGAGAGAATTAAGGAGGACAGTAGAGGGTACTTGGAGGAGAACATGATAAAAGTACGTTGTATGCACATATGCAAACATGATTAAAATAATTTAGGAAGATTTGCATGAGTATTGAAGAGGGTGGATTTGGGGCAAGTGAAGAGAAAATAATAGAAGTAGTAAATATTATCAAACTATAACATACACATGATTAAAATATCAAAATGACATATTTTCCATTTATTTATTTATTTATTTATTTATTTATTTATTTATTTATTTATTTATTTATTTATTTATTTTGGCCAGTCCTGGGGCTTTGGACTCAGGGCCTGAGCACTGTCCCTGGCTTCTTCTTGCTCAAGGCTAGCACTCTGCCACTTGAGCCACAGCACCACTTCTGGCCATTTTCTGCATATGAGGTGCTGGGGAATGGAACCCAGGGCCTCATGTATACGAGGCAAGCACTCTTGCCACTAGGCCATATCCTCAGCCCCCAAATGACATATTTTACATAATTGGTATTATATTAATAAAATATTTAAAAGTAGTAGTGCAAAAAAGTCAACATTTTGCCCTTATATGCCTAACAAATCTATATCCATGCATTGTCATGAGAAATCGTTATCATTTAAAAACCAAGCTTATTAAATTTCTGCCGAGCATATCTAATTCCCTCCACTAGATATAAATATAACCACTGAGAGTCATCAAAAAAATAAAAGAAATGATGAGAGTAACCTGCTAATATCAGCACATATCACATGCAGAAGGTTAATTGAATTGCCCCCATGATTAATTCAGAAAACAAATATGCAATACCAGTATCAAAACATTAGACCTGAGTCAAAGTTCTTTTTCTTTATAGCTTAGCTCAATTAGTGTGGTTACAGTAGTTACAATGGTTTTAGCTTTATTAAAGATGAACATTTAAAAGATTAATTTATTTAAAAAATTAAATGTTCTTTGACCTCTTTGAGAAGCATGTTATATTCGTGACATTGCACAGGGCATTGCCATATACTTTCAATCATTTAATGTCATTAAAGAGAAATGTTTCTTCAATGGTAGAACAATTTGTTGATCTACTTCATAGGTAACGGTCAATAAAATTTCATCTCCAGGAAACTCTCTTAGGAAAGCATGAGGAATCTATTTTGAAATAATGTGGAAGAAAGTCATAAAATTAGCTGATTTTAGTCTCCAAATGATGTTAGAACAAACAGGTGAAAAAAGAGAAGTCCTAGTCACAGATAGCAATTCTGTAGCCAGTTGTGAGATGTAATTCCATTTTTTAGACCTAGTGGCTGTTCTCTCCATGTTATTTTCTCTATATTCAATTCTTATAATTTTAATTAGGTCTACTAATAGAATGACCTTGTGGAATTCTCACCCTTATTGGGAGATTTGAAATAGGTACCCAATTTTAGCACATGAATCTTTTTCAAATTGAACTCTTCCTAGACTACTTAGTCATCTTGATTTACATTTCCAATGTTCATCATGATGATCAAAGCCAGAAATTTTTTTCAATAAAAATATTTATGTATTGATAAATATAATCAAATACATATTTTAAAACAGTTTTTAGGAGTTTCAGAAACTCCATTTTGTTCTGTTTCACCAAATTGGTACATGCTCCACCTAATTTTTCATGTTTTGTCTCATTCCTTTCAATTTTTCTATTTCTTATATCTATTACATGAAAAATATATGTCAACCCTACCACATATTTTCATGTTTTTAAATATACACTCTTAGTCAGACCTATAGTACTACACTTAAAAGTAGTAATAGTAGTAGCAGTAAATGATAATAATATTTCTTGATTCCAGAAATGAAGCACATGTTAAGTAATTTTTTGCTGCTATTTTGCTTTTCTCCATGTACATCTTTGCACAATGGTAGAAACTACAATCAGTCTCAGTTAAATTTTTCTCCCTCTTTTTCCCCCTCTTGCAATACATAGCTCATATGTAGCTTCTCTTATCAATTTGAGATTGAGGAGGGATGTTTTCTCCTTACTACAGCCTTCACATTCTTGAGCTACTTGCTCCATTCTAATTGTTCCTGACAATTGTGAACATTTATTAATACACATATTAGTAGCTTATTTAGTATAGTTTTAATTATATTTTCACAATAGCCTACTTTGAGTTGTAAGGATAAAACTCTCTTCTCCTGGATAACAGGTCTCCATCAGATTTATCCAGAAGGTAATCATCTTCTATAATAAACATTCCATATGATAGAGATCTGTTTCTATGATGGAGCTCACATCTTACCATAATCAATAGAGTGCTCTGTCCAGAGGGCAGGGATAGTAGAGTTTGCCAGCAGTCCTTCCATGAAGTCGAGATTTTTTTAATACCAGAGTTCCTGTAGCATACACAATTGGTACAAGTAACATCTGAGTATATTTTAGATATGAGGCCCTTTTGTGATGTATAGCTAATAAAGATCTTCTCTCATGTTTGGGCTTCCTATGTATCTTGGTAGGTATGTACATTGCCATGCAGAAACCCTTCAGTTTGAATCAGTCCCATGTATCCAGTCTTTCTTTGATTGGTTGTTAGCATTATGTTTCCTATGAAGCTTATAGAGGCATGTTGTAAATTGTAATTTTTAAAATTTAACACTGCATAAATTTGAATATAAAAATCATTCAAATTAATTTCAAATAAATAAGATATTAGAGCTAGATTAGTAAGCATAGAAATAAAACTGTGACTAAAAGCATCTTTGCGTTAGAGGGCAAAGGATATTGTTACCCACGAATACATTTAATTGTGTCTGTATAGACTGTGTCGTCTGTATATGGGGTATTGTACCCAATATATGTAGTTCTGAAGAAAGTTTATTTTAAACACTGTCTAGCTAGTATGATTAAAAATGAACTGAGATTAGAGGTTAATGTATGATTTCATTTGTGTGTCTTTCATTTCTCTGGACTAGACTATTTTTGTTTAATTGATTTTCACAGCTTTTTAGTCATGTTCAACTTCTAAACATCACCTTTAGTTTTTCAATAATTATTTACACTTGAATGGTCTATGCTACCACCTGAAGTATAGTTTATATTATAGTGTTAATTGTAATTTCCATGTGTAAAAATTCTAATTTTATTTCAATTTTCTTAACATATTAACACATTTTTTTCTTTTTTTTTTAGATCAAGTCTGCTTTCCTGTTCATGATTGCTTTATATCAACTAGAGCTCTGAAAATTTTGTAGATGTTTGTGGTGTCTCAAAATAAAAATCATACAAGAACTTACTCCCTGATTCAAGTGTCTCATGCCTAAAATCCTAGCAATTATGGAGGCTGAAATCTGAGGAATGAGGTTCAAAGTCAGTTCAGGCAGCAAAATCGATGACACTCTTATCTCAAATTAAAGATGCGAAAGTTGGAAGTAGAACTGTGGCTCTAGGGATAGAATGCAAGCCTTAAGGAATAAAAGTTCAGTGACAATGCCCAGGCTTAGAGTTCAAATATTAATACTGGCACACACACACACACACACACACACACACACACACACAACCTCAAAAGAAAATTAATTTACTTTTTTTTAAGTTCATAAGTAGAAAATACTACACTTAAAGTGGAAACATTCGCCTCCCTGTTCATACAGATGATGACAAGAATTCAATTATTTTATAATAAACTTCTAATTAAATAAATGAAAATATACCATACTGTTTTTCATAAAAGTATCCTTGCATTTTAGGTAAAAGCTTTTCAATATTTTATTTTTTATGAATAATTATTTATCTATTGTCAAAGCAATGTACAAAGGGGTTACAGTTTCATAGGTAAGGCAGTGGGTACATTTCTTGTACAATTTGTTACCTCCTCCCACACCCTCCTCCCCCTCCCCTTTTCCATCTCCCCCTCCCCATGATTTGTTCAGATGATTTACACCAAATGGTTTTGTAAGTATTGCTTTTGGAGTCGTTTGTCTTTTTATCCTTTGTCTTTCAATTTTGATATTCCCTTTCACTTCCCTAGTTCTAATACAAGTATATACAGTATCCAGGGTACTCAGATGAAATACAGTGATAGTTGGGGCACAACCACAGGAAAGGGATACAAGAGGATCATTAACAAAAAAAGCTACGGTTTCACATGGCACGTTGAAAATAATTACAACAATGATATAACACTCATTTCTATAACATGGAGTTCATTTCACTTAGCTTCATCATTCTGTTCATAATGGCATAGCTATTGGACTATTGTGATCTTCTGCTATGACTCGCCTAAATCTGTACTAATTATTCCCTATAAGGAAAAACATAGAGTCCATGTTTCTTTGGGACTGGATCACTTCACTTAGTATAATTTTTTCCAAGTTCTTCCATTTCCTTACGAATGGGGCAATGTCATTCTTTCTGATAGAGGCATAAAATTCCATTGTGTATATATACCATGTTTTCTTGATCAACTTGTCTACTGAGGGGCATCTGGTTTAGTTCCATATTTTAGCAATGACAAATTGTGCTGTGATGAACATTGTTGTTCTGGTGGCTTTAGTGTGTTCTTGATTGTAATCTTTTGGGTAGATGCCCAAGAGTGGGGCTGCTGGGTCATAGGGGGGCTCTATGTTTAAACTTCTGAAGAACCTCCATACCGCTTTCCAGGGTGGGAACCCTACTTACTACATTGTTGGTGGGAATGTTAACTTGTTCAACCACTCTGGAAAGCTATATGGAGGTTCTTCAGTATTTTATGTAGTAGTTCAGAATTACAAAAAAAAAAAAAAAGATAATGTAGTTTTAATGACAGCAATATTGTCTTTAAAATTTAGTGAAATTTGGTTTATAAATACCAAATTCTACTGTTTGGAATTATTGATTGAACATTATGCTATAAAATTAAGTAACACAAACAAATTGTGCATATTAAAATATGTACTAAGAGACATAGTGGATAGCTTTACATTCCTTGCATAAATTGAAGATACTTAGGCGAAGAAAAAGTACAACCTAGTTTGCATATCTATAATTAATAGTTACTGTTCAGTGAATAAAGAAAAATATTTCTTCACAAGCTAATTGGTAAGTATATTCAAGTTCATTTATAGAGATGAGCTCAATAACCAATTCACTTTTGGCAAGAGATACATACTAAGCTAGATAAAAATTTTTCTAAATTATGTGCAAATTGAAGGATTTGGCTTTAGAAAGATCTCTCATTAAAAGCATTAAATGAGAAATGTTTATTCCTTAAATTGATGAATATTCCCTAGCATAATGAGCCAGGAAGTTTCCATGCCTTTGGCCTTGGAGTAGAACTTGCTCATTGGTCCAACATTGTTCTGAGCTTTCCAGATTTTTAGCTTGAGCAATAATTGGGGTCTATAAAGGAAGAAAAAAAATAGAATAGTTATAAAGATACACCATTATAAAAGCTGATTTGCTACATTGACTTTAAATTATTAGATTCCAACAGTAATAATTTATATACTGGATAGCATCAGATAACAGAAATATAGACAAAGTCTCAAAGATGATAAAGACAGGAATCATCTTATTCCTGGCATCATGTACCTTTCAATTCTATCCTAACTGATTTACCTGAGAAGTTTCTAGTCATCCTCTTAGGACTAATAATACTCTCTTTTTCTGAATGCTTCTCTTGGACCTTTTCAGAATAAGAATTTCTGCTAGTCACCCACAACAGAAATATTTCTATTACTATATTACTAGCCTGTAGAGCAATCATGGGACTCTAAGGTATTACACACAACAGATACTAAATAATTATTGAATGAATAAATGAATGAATGAATAAAATAAACCTTGACTATCATGTTAATATTTTAATAGAACAAAGTTCAGTGTTAAGACTGGTGATTCTTGGCATGTTAAAGGATGTGCACATTTCCTGGCTCTGGCTAACTTTCTGTGATTAAAACCATAAATTAAAGAAGCAACTTGCTGACACGTTGTCAGCATTCAATCAACTTCCCCCAGTGATTATCTAATTTCTTTGGAAATAAATTTTGTCCTTCAACACTCCCTCAGGCAATAGATTGAGTAAACAGATGAACCTTGAACTGAATTCTGTAGGTCATGTAGGCTAATTCAAAGTAGAAAGATAATTTCAGGGTTTAAACAGTCACATTCTTACTACATTTCTACTTACACTTTATGTGAATAAAGTAACTTGACTGCCTAAAATTTCTCATTAATAGATTAAACATTGGTTATAACATTACATATCAACCATTTATTTTCATGTAGACAGGAGATGGTCTTTGGGTATATTTTTCATTTCTAATAAATATTTTGTGGATGGATGCCACCAAATGACTTTTTAAGGTCAGGAATAAATTTCACGTTAGCATGTTGACATTCTCATATCTGCCATATTTAACAACCTTATAGTGAACTTATTTAGAAAACGATTGCATTAGTGTTAACTAATAACTTCTTTTATGCGGAAAATTATAGTTCTTTATGACCACAAGCAAATGAGTCTTAGATATAATATAAAAGCTACACATGTCTTATTTAAATCTGACATAAGTATGACCATTTGTAGAAACTTAAATAGTAGATTGCACTGAAATAGATACTTCTGTATTAAAATTTGATAATAGTTTTTCCTCTAGAAAATAAAATAATGCTGACTTGACACAAATGGTTTTATTAGAGTTGTTGAAAGGCACATTAAAATAGTATTTGAGCCAGAAGCTTGTGGCTCACACCTATAATGCTAGCTACTCAGAGGAGGATCATGGTTTAAAAACAGCTGGGGCAGGAAAATCAGTGAGACTTATGTTTTATTAAGCATCAGAATACACAGAAGAGGCTCAAGTGGCAAGTCACTAGTCTTGAGCAGAAAAGTTCAGGGACAGTTCCCAGGCCCTAAGTTGAAGCCCTAGGCCACACATACAAAGTATTTGATACATTCTCTTTTACAGGTGTGTGTGTGCATACACATATATTCATTAGTGAAAATATGACAAAGTACACTCTGAAATAAAATTTAGAGTTCAAATATCCAGGTAAAGCACCTCATGCTATCTTTAATAGATATTAAATAAGAAGTAGTTGATGAAGTTCACTGTCTGAATTGTGTCCCTTTATTTTTTATTTATTTATTTATTTTTTGGCCAGTCCTGGGCCCTGGACTCAGGGCCTGAGCACTGTCCCTGGCTTCTTCCCGCTCAAGGCTAGCACTCTGCCACTTGAGCCACAGCGCCGCTTCTGGCCGTTTTCTGTATATGTGGTGCTGGGGAATCCAACCTAGGGCCTCGTGTATCCGAGGCAGGCACTCTTGCCACTAGGCTATATCCCCAGCCCCTGTGTCCCTTTATTGATACTCTAGGCCACCGTACATGATAATAAGACCTTATATACAAATAGGACCATTAAAGATTCCATTTATTAAGATGAGGTCATATAGATGAGTCCTTATGTCATTATGGCTGATGCACTTATTTAGAAGAAAAATGCCTTGTGAAGACAAGAGATCCTTAATGTGAAGGTATAAGAAAACTTCTGTGTACATGCTAGAAACAAGGAAGATTGATAGGAAACTACAAAGTTAAGAAAGACATATGAACTACATTTTACCTTACAGCCTTGTGGATTCGTTGGTCATCAGTTTCCAGCCTGTAGAACAACCAAACATTGAAATTCTATTGTTTAAGCTACTAGACATCCAGCAAAGTATTTTTACCACAGTCCAAACAGACTAATATGCTGAATAAATACCAATGCTTAATTTTATCTGTGCTGAAAATGACTGATATATTTTTCCTATGGAAAACTGGCTTCAAATTAATAGAAATTTGAGTAATTTGTGTTTTGGGCTCTATATTTCTTCATACTCCAAGCATTCCCCTTATGATTATTTGTTCAGATATTTGCCTTCCTCTAAAACTAACATCAAAGACAAATAAACCATATAGTAGGTAAGTCTGATCAGAAACATGCATCAAGCTAGTGGTTGGTTCTTACTGGATGCAAGTTCTAAGCCCTGACTGATCCATGGAATGAATGAATCTCTGGAGGTGATAGCTACTATTCCAATATAAATATTTACATTATTCTCTGTAGGTCCAGAGGAAACTTATAGAACTTCTACAAACTCATTATAATTGTATATATGTTCTACATTTTAAAAATTACTGCTAAATAAAGATCAAGTTAGTGTTTGTATTTCCATAGAGAAAATAGAGAATTTAATCTCAAAGACAAGTTGTTGCCTTGGAGGTAGAATATGAGTTTTAATAAGCCAAGAGTAGAAAAAGAGTCAGAAATGCAATCTTGTACACTATTTCCAAGATAAATCATGTTATCCTTTCAGACATATTCTTCCTACTGTTCACAGAGGGAAGAGGGACAAGTAATTCCCAGCATTACATCCCTCTCTACTGGCTGTCTCTGAACCAAAGACACTGGACTGCAGATCCTCACTGCTGAGGGAAAAAATTAAACTCCTTCTATTCTAAACACAGTATGAAGCCAAGAAAATGCTCTTCCTCATTTTGATACCTCAGGCTATGTTCAGAGGAATCTGGAAAAACAGCATTTAGACTGCAGGAAATCACCTTTTCTGAGGTGGCTGCCAAGCTGAGTTTTCAAGAAAACTCATTGCTCCGTGGACGAGAGTGGAAGTTCATCCCTATGTCAGGAAATGGTGAATGTGCTTTTTGAGTCTGAAAGTTATAGCATCACATTTTGCTTTTTGGGGGAGTTGGAATGGGGAGTTCATGTAAAAATATTGACAATTCACTCTAAGCATTTGTCCTCTTTCCATCACATCTAGTTATGTGAAGACATTCTAAGTGGTATGGATATGTTTAAACCCCAAATATAATTAGTTTTAGATACTAAAATCATAAAAAATTACATTTCGTTGCTTAAATGATTATGATAAATTCATTGTTTAAAACATTAAATAATGCATGGCTTACATTATATTTTAAAATACATAAAAATATTTGGATTTGTATAATTGGCTTTTATTAGATTTTAAAGCATAAATCAGGTAGCAGCTGGTTCTCAGAATATATATATATATATGTGATATATATATATATATGGGGGTATATATGCACATATGTTTTAAATAAAATAAAAATCTTGTCAGGCAATATATTAATATCACATAATAAACTTACAATGCATTTCTTTTTCCTACCCTTGTGTCAGAAAGCATATATAATAAATTGGTTGGAGATGGTACTAACATCTCTGAAAGTGAAACAAACTCTTTATAGGGTTGAGGACTCCTTTTTTTGCCAAGTAGATATTTATATCACTCAAGAGGCATACAAAAATGAACACAACAAGTAGAAGAGATGTGTGCAACCAATAAGGCATGTTTAGTCACATACCAAATGATTTCAATTGTCTAACAGCTTAATATGAGATGTTCCCCCACACCAACAGGTTTGAAAGTACAAGAGCATGTTACTTTTCTCACAACCATGCTCCATAAGTTTCCTTTGGTAAACATGAGCATATCATTTAAAAAAAAACACAAAACTATAGCTACTCTATTTTTAAATCAGCTATTTGTGCCACAGAACTTGTTTTTGTTTTGTTTCATTTTCGATTTTGTGTTCTTGAATAATACATTCAAGTTCTACTTTACTACTGGAAAAATAACTTTGTGGAGCATGAATATTAGGAAGAGTGAATTTAATTTACCATAACCAGCAGCTTGCCATTAGGGGAATATGATAAGCTTAACAAAGTATTAGTATTTTTCCCATTTTTCTTTTGATTATAATGAGCAGATAGTTTTAAATATTTTTGTTACAAAGAAACAATACTTACTTGTATTAAAATAACCTTTTTGTTCGTTTATATATTTGAAGTGCTGGAGATCTAGCTCAGAGCTCTCCACATGCTAGCTGAATATTCTACCACTGGGTTGTTTCCTTAAACTAAAATCATATTTTTCTAACTGTTGTATAGTGAAAAAGCACATGCATGATGGAATGAATAGGAACAAATGTGCCAGGTGAAAAAACAGGCAAAATTTTTGCTATTGGTTTGGAAAATAAAAGATCATTGCCAGCTAATGGAATCAGAGGTGTTTAGTTGACATTCCCTATATTCACCCAATTCAGTTTCTTTCATCCAAATACACTTCTTTGACATTAAGATGTCAATGAAAGAATTTGTTTGTATAAATTGTTTGAAATTTAAACTCTTTTCATTTGTTTTAACCTTCCAGCTGTAATAAAATCATTAACCAATGGGGGCTATATTAACATTTTTGATTGCTTCTAAAATGATGATTCAGTCAGCCAGGTGGAGATTTTACAATAATTGCATTGGGATGTCTCCCACCTGATGGGATGTTTTCACTGTGACTGATTCTATTAGAAAATATTTTACTTTCCAGCTAGCTCACCAGCTCTGAAAAAATCTTGAGTTGCCTTATGTTAAGAAACATGATCAGTTTAGATATTATTCTGTTGAAGAGAATAATGTACAAATAACTTACTTCAGGTTGGGAAGGTGAGTGAAATTGTGTGTGAAAATAGTAATCTCAAAGCCCAAAACTAGATCCATCAGGCTCATATTTGGTGCCAAAGTTATCAGTAGTATTTTATTATTTTATTTAGATGCAACTGATTCAGTTAATTTATTTATTTTTGCTTTGTTTGTTTTTTGCCAGTCCTGGGGCCTAAGCTCTGTTCCTGGCTTCTTTTTTGCTCAAGGCTAGCACTCTACCACTTGAGCCACAGTGCTACTTCCCAGTCAATTTATTTTTATTGTCAAAATGAAGTACAGTGGGATTACAGTTTCATACATTAGGTAGTGAGTACATTTCTTTGGTTTTTGCTTGTATTTTTTTTCCAGTCCTGGGGCTTGAACTCAGGGCCTGAGCAATGTCCCTGTCTTCTTATTACTCAAAGCTATCACTCTACCTCTTGAACCACAGTGCCACTTTAGGCTTTTTCTGTTTATGTGGTACTAGAGAATTGAATCCAGGGTGTTATGCATGCAAGGCAAACACTACTATTAAGCCATATTCCCAGCACCAGTACATTTCTTGTCCAACTTGTTATACCCCCTAATTTTTCTCCCACCTTCCCTCCATCCCAATCCCCTCTCCTGAGTTGTACAGTTAGTTTTCAACATATTGACTTGTATAACTGTTGCATTGGTTTGTCTTTTATCCTTTGTCTCACCATTTTAGTGTTACTACAATAAAGAGTATTCCATGAAAAGAAACAAAAGTAGAAACTTGTCAAATATACTACATTTAGTTACTTTATCAGTGATACTTTGATTCCTATGTGTGCTCATATTTTCTCCATTGTGCAGGTATTTAACAAAATTTAGAGATTTCCAAACTACCTAAATCTGCAGGACTTTCCCCTTCTTTTTCGTAGATAGTAAACATCATTTCTACCAATTACTCAAGTCAATTAACTGAAAACCAGAATTATCCCACAATTATTCTTTGAATAAGTATAACTTGGCTTTCTTAATTGTGTAAATATTAGTCACTAATATTTGTTAATTCTTAGTTTTTAAAATAATGGCATGTATGGTTTAAGGCTAAGATCCATATTTGGTGAGATGATAGAATTTTAGTGTTTAAACTAAATTGGTTATACATACATATAGACAAATGCTTTGATTAAATTTTTGGCAGGCTTGATTACACAATAGAATAGTTTATTTAAAACAGAGTAATTTTAATGAGATTTCAATATTTTTCTATAATATTGTCCTTCAGTCTCTACTGGAGAGTGACAGTTTTACCTCTACTCTGAGAGTATACAATGATAGATGATTATGATGTGTATACTGCTCTAGTACTGAGCCATGCCGCCACTTCTTCTTATGTTGATTATTTTTGAGACAGGATCTAGCTTCCTGACAAGTTTACTCCTGGACTGGACTCCTGGACCTTTTGGTTTCCCTTGTAGCTTGGACATTAGCCACCAAACTCAACCTTCTTCCATTGAGGTGTAGTCTTCTGGACTTATCTTCCTTTATTTTTCTTTATCTTTATCTTTTTCTTTATCTTCCTTTATCTTCTTTATGCAGACAATGTGATCTCTATGTGTTTACCTGTGAACACTTGGCAAGGAATTTATGTGGGCTGGAAATTGCCCTTGGGACACTTGTCTGTTCTCAATCTATTCCAGTATCAGTCCTACGAAGATGGCTGCTCTCTAAGAGAGTCTTGACCAGGAATAGAGCTGGGTTCGAGGAACCCTAAGGCCAGCAGCACAACAAAATAAGTATAATGAAAGAAACCCTTTGTTATTCACAGATCCAGGAAGAAAAGAAATGCCAGGACAGCCAATGAAAAGTCTGGAAACAGTAGGATGCTCAATTAGCAAATGAGAATTGAGATTGAAAGAGGCTCTCCAAAACTGTCTTTACTAAGGACTGTGGATATTACTCTTTAGACCCAATCTTTCAGATTGTGGATTGGCTTTTAAATGAAAGTATTCCCAAAGGGAAATTTATTTAAATGGCTCTAGCACTGATGAATAAGCTTTTTTTCTTGTGCTTAGTAGTTGTGAGGATGTTTTGTTGAGTGGGTACAACTAAAAACAAGTAGATACTCATTACCTTAATTATTTAACTGTAACTCCTCTGTAAATTACCTTTACAATTAAGAAAAAAGTAGGATATACTGCAAACATAAACAGGGGAATTCTTAACTAGGTCAAAAGTGACTAGACAACAACTAGATTTCAAACAATTTATACCAGGCAGATAAATAAGAAGAAAGCAACTAGATTAAGATAAATTTACAACATATCTATTTATAAAATAATTTATCAGAAGGATTTGAGGATAAACATTTTGGTGGAAAACACAATGAGGACTGAGGTTTAGTGAAGGGGAGATGAGATGCTCTATGGAGGCTGGAACTAGACACAGAACTGTGGAGGATGATCAATGCAAAGCCTTGCTAAAGAGAGTAAGAAGGTGATCACAGAATGACACAGATGCAGTGGGAATTTCCAAAACTACTCTGGACAACCTTTTCTATTACCTCACAGACTCTTTCCCATTTCCAGGTGTGATCAATGACAGACAGTTACATAAATATCACTGATACCTGATTTGCATGATCCTTTGTTCTGAGGGAGAAAAGAGTACACACATGCTCAGAATTAACTTCATTTTTTCTTAATAATTACTTATTTATTGTCAAAGTGATGTACAGAGGGGTTACAGTTTCATATGTAAGGCCATGGGTACATTTCTTGTACTATTTGTTACCTCCTCCTTCATTCCCCTTCCTCCCTCCCCCTTCCCCTCTACCCCCATGAGTTATTCAGTTGGTTTACACCAAATGGTTTTGCAAGTATTGCTTTTGCAGTCGTTTGTCTTTTAATCCATTGTCTCTCAAATTAACTTCTTTATGCCTAAATCAGAAGCAATAATAGCAACTAAGTAAGCCAAAAAGAACAAAGATGTTATGATTCTCTATTAAATTTTATGAGATTAGCCTGATGCTTTTTGCATTCTATTCAACCCTTTTTTTTTTTTGCATTCAATTCAACCCCCTTTTTGAATCTACTCAATCAGTTGTTGATGTTAAATATCAAAACAACTTTAACTGGAAATTTACATTCAAATTTCATTTTGATATAATTATTCTAATTCACCAAGTTAATATTCTGATATCAATAGAAGAATAATATCTTGCTATAGTGTACATCATGAATTTGTAGAACATTGTAGATATTCTAAAATGATTTCTGTTTTCTTTATTAACATGTGTATTTCAAATGCTGATGTCTACCTGGTATAAGTTCTTATTGTGATGTGCATAATACATACAGTGCCTGACACTGTTTATTGAATGCTCTACATTGACAACATTATATCTTACCATTATTATTTAAAAATTTTAAAATGATTTTTGGTTGATTACCAAAAGAGGAAAAGTTAGTCATGGGTGAGAATAAAGGGGAAGTGAGATCAGAAAATGGGAAAACAAAGAAGTCCATGTCTAAACTGGTCCGAACATTTTTTTTTGAGGCAAAGGTAGCTTAATATTGAATCATTTGAGTACAAAGCTCAAATTCTCATTTACAAAAAATGTGGTTATCTTGAAGGTATGAATAGGAAGAAAGTCTCTAAAATGTTTTTTAAGACTGCAATTTAGGAATAACTCTGTCAACAAATGCTGTTATATAGATATTCTTTGAATATGGTAGTATTTTAGGTATGGGAAACATGAATAAAATAAAAGAAAGGACTCTATGGTCTAATAACAAGAGATGTTGTATATGTTTGAAAACATAAACTCAATCATTACATGATCAATACTATGTAAAATGAAATATCTGGAATTAATGTTCAAATCCTATATCTATTATGGCTATGGAATTAGCCATTATGTTTTTTTTAATAAATAGCCTTGCATATATACATATATAGGCATATATGTATATATAGGTATATATAGGTATATATGTATATATGTATATATATATATATATATATATATCCCATATACAGACACAAACATACACACATCCATCTTTGGCAAATGAATTAAAATTATTGTTTAGCAAAAGCTAATGTACTCTTCCAAAAAATACTTTTCTAATAATATGCTTGCCGCTGATATATTTTCCTAACCAATTATCTTTTGCCTTTTTACTCAAGACGTAATTTATATATAAAAGAATGATAAATGCCTACATTATAGATATCATTTCCAAAAAGATAATTTCTTACATGATTTTTTTCTTGTTAGTATTTGTCTAACTGCAACTTATATAAAATGTCTTCCAAAATTAAAGTAAAACACAAGTAATGTTTCTTTTAAATATGAAAGCACTTAGCTATACCATTGGTTTTAAACAATTTGTTTTAGAGTCACACACAAAAGCATAAGCTACAGTGATTTCTAAACTGTTTTAAGAAAAATGCTCTTTGAAGTATTTTAGAAAAAGTATTTTTCCTGAGAAATTCTCAGAGTTTAAAGTAGATATACCCAAGTGTCAATAAGATTATTAGTTTTATTCCATTGGAAGAAAAGTACATTTTTATTTTTCTAATGAACTGTAGTTCTCTGTTTTAAGAATTAATAAATATTCTAAATGTTCTACAAAATATCCTGTGAATGCCTATTTATATACATGTGATGGAAGAGAAGGCAAACTATAAAATTAAAAAGAATAAATACTTCCTGTATCCTACTGGGATAAATATCAATTTTCAGCTTTTTCTTTAACTTCTGTGAGCAATCTAATTAAATAGAATTGATTCCCAGGACTTTAAACAAAAGAAAATTTAATTGGAGCAATAGTAGTGTTTCGTGGTAAAATGATACCTTGAGTTACTCATTGTAGTTATCAGGTAAAAGGCTATTTCAATTTAAAATAACTTGATTTCGATAAGACTTAGATATGCAGTAGTTCTACCTATATTACAAGTGTTCAACAACTATTGTAGGTCTATGCATATATATGTATGTATATACATATATACATACAGATAATGATGTCAAAATGACAGAATTAAGGAATGTCTAGAAAATTAATTAAGAATATTAATATCTATATGTCTGTGAGGATATTCCCAGAGAAACATGGAACATAGGCCAGCAAATTGAATACCCTTGACATTCAGAATGTAGGCACCACCATAAGTCATAAAGGGCTGAAAACTTGCATGGAGCTAAAACTCAGAAGAGATAAGCTAGGTCCTATGTGTAGAGCCCTTCATAAGTGGATGCCTTTTACTATTGTGGTTGGCTGATTCTTTATTACCCTTTGCATGTGTACTCGCCATCAGAGCTCTACAGGAGACACTCAGGAGACTTTAGTTTGGGAATGGGCATGCATCTGTATTTTGTTTTGAGATTTCTGAATTGTTTGTCTGAACAGCCAACTCACAGATAGCCAGGATTACTCACCTCTGATCATATGATGATCATTTCGATCATCTAAGTGCTCCTTAGAAGTACACCCATTCCACTAGTTATGTTTCTATGGAGAAACCTGACTAATGTAATGCTTTTTTGGGGATGCTGGCACTAAGGGCAACTCAATTATTTTCATTCCTGCAACAGTAGAAAGTGCACAATGTTCTGGGCCTTCTAGGTAGAATTGTTTCCTTTTGCTTTCAGGTGATAAGGCATCTTCCATGCCATGAATATGGCTGCGTTTGACCTCAAACACTTTTGTGGTTTAAGGAAAGGCACAGGTGAAGGAGGTAGGTGGCTTCCAGGCATATTGCTGTTATTGCTCCCTAGCAGTTCTTATAATTTTCTCCATGAGATATCTTATTAGGAGTCTATAGGGGAGTCTAGAGTTACTTTTTCAAAATTTCAGGCACTTAGGAATACATTCTGATGTTTCCACACACACATATATCCACAACATGGAATGGTGGCTATTTAACATATCAATAACCTGGATTATGTATATTACTTCTTGTAACTTTGATTTAGGTCTGACATTTTCTCAGACTGTATCCTGACTCAGATTTGAGCAATTCATTAAACACTTAGCTAAATTATTCTTACCAGTCTGCATGGTACCTTAGTCTGTTTCATGTAACAAGAGCTTTAAATCACATGACTTAGGTGAATACATTGTAAACCTTTAATTTTAGAACACCATTTAGAATCATATAATAAAATATTGTGCTCATCCTAGTTTTGTTTCTTATAATCTCTCTGAAATATTTTTTTTTCTGCTTTTATAAAGATATTCTTGGGTATGGCATGCATTCATTACCAAGTTTACCTAGGTTGGGGAGACAAAAGACATTAATATGGAACAAATTATTACTTACAGATAGATAGCAATGGTCAATAATAGCCTATCAGTCTTTGTGAGCAAGATTTGGTGTTGTATAGGGTAGACACAGTTTCCACTATGAGATTACTTGCATCACAGGAAAGAAACATTGAAAGATTGTCTACTCTGGATTATATCATCTGGGCCACAGCCACAGCCACTCCCTAGCCAGTGCTAGGGAGGAACTAAAACAAATCTTTTCCATTAAGCTGTCCCAGCATATTCTACAAGGCCTTGAGGACTACAAGCAACAAAGGTTTTGAAGGGACATGGTCTAGTCAAAGCCTACCCAAAGTGCGGTTTTGTGAATATGTTAGGGATTACATGTGATACACACACACACACACACACACACACACACACACACACACACACACACACACACCATTATTATCTGGCCTTGTTTTCCCAGAGGATAGTTTAATAAGTACAGGACAACCTTCCATTGAGTTTGTGTTTGGTTTTTCTCACAGTTCACTCTTCACAAAGGAAAATCCATGCTGTTTTCTATAGTTTCTTGCAATATTTTGTCATGTTTCTGTATTCAGTTCACATTCATATTCTTTGGCTGGAATAATGGACTCAAATTTGTTTTGTTTTTCTTGTGTGTGTGGTTTGGTTGCAGTTGTTAAGGGTGACACATGTAAATAATATTAACTTGTGTACAAGTGTAAATAATGAATTAAGAATGATATAGCTATGAGTGACTAGAAATTATATTTTCTTTTATTAAATGTTCAAACAAAACCATGGAAGTTTTTCCTGAATTAATTGTTCTACTGTGAAGTTGTCACTTATGGCTTTTGATTAGCACTGGAGGACAAGGAAAGGACAAATCTAGAACCAAATGAACTTTTTTTTTTTTTTTTTTTGGCCAGTCCTGGGCCTTGGACTCAGGGCCTGAGCACTGTCCCTGGCTTCTTCCCGCTCAAGGCTAGCACTCTGCCACTTGAGCCACAGCGCCGCTTCTGGCCGTTTTCTGTATATGTGGTGCTGGGGAATCGAACCTAGGGCCTCGTGTATCTGAGGCAGGCACTCTTGCCACTAGGCTATATCCCCAGCCCCCAAATGAACTATTTTGATGGTATTTCAAATTCTAGATTTTTCCCATGATGGTCAGGTTCTGATATTGTTTCTCAGAGTTCCCAAGTAGCTAGTCTATATTCAGTACTGGATGTAGAGTTAAGTTCAATGGCAGATAAAAGGAGAAATTTATTTTGTATTTACCTGGAACTCTAAATAAAGATTTATAGAATTATATTGAGATCATGAATACATCTTATTTAGAAATTATTGCAATGAGTAAAGGAATCACACACTGTTATGTTGGGGAGATAGTATTCTCTATGGAATCTAGTACCAGGTTAAACTCCTATTTTGTTAAACTTTTATGTAATCAAAGGATATTCTTGAATCCTTGACTGTTTATATACTTCCTTTTATGTTCTAGACATAGCAGGTCAAGTCAACTGACCTGTAATCCATTACTGCGTCTACCAAAAGAGTAGCCTTGGGAAATAAGTTAGGAAGCCAAAGGACCTACTCTAATCTTCCTGTCAAGTGTACTTACAAGGGAGATTAGTGATACCTGCTAAGAGCAAAATACTCATTTCTGAAATGCTTTTATGATACTCTACCTGGGCACAACATGATACCCAAAACCTAAGACTCATGAACCATCATTCTATAAGGCATAGCTCCTGAAGATTGTCACTTGAGATGTGCAAGTCCAGAACATAAAATGGAGATGTTCTGCAATGTAATTGTTCACTTTTGTGTTCAAAACTCCATAAACCTCTTTAGAAGCTTGACTACATATACTCTGCTCTAAAAGTTCACATCTAATTTACAAACGTACTATGTAGCATGTAGCATTATTCAGTAGTCTATCATCTACCTCAACAGAATCTCTTGATTATCCTTTTATTAATATTAAGTAAAGGTTGATACCAGTTAAAACTCTATTCATGTGATTCTTTTTTTTAATGTGATTTATTTCTACAGCTTATACATTTTTAATTTTTTTTGGGGGGGGGCAGTCCTGGTCCTTGAACTCAGGGCCTGAGCACCATCCCTGGCTTCTTCCCGCTCAAGGCTAGCACTCTGCCACCTGAGCCACAGCGCCCCTTCTGGCCGTTTTCCATATATGTGGTGCTGGGGAATCGAACCAAGAGCTTCATGTGTAGGAGGCAAGCACTCTTGCCACTAGGCCATATTCCCAGCCCTCATGTGATTCTTAATTGATAATCAGACCTTGTATAATCATGCATATTGAAACTTATATGTTTTCTCCTGTTATTCTTCCTCTCTCCCTCCCTCCCTCCCTCCCTCCCTCCCTCCCTCCCTCCCTCCCTCCCTCCCTCCCTTCCTTCCTTCCTTCCTTCCTTCCTGTCTTCCTGTCTTTCTGTCTTTCTTTCATTTTTGTCCATCAAGGGGCTAATTCTAGGCCTGGGCACTGTTCCTGAGCTCTTTAGCTCAGTGTCACTTCCTTTTTGCTGGTGGTTAATTGTTGGGGTTTTTAGCGTCCCACGCTCTCCTGTTCTATGGGAGAGATGGGAAAACATGCCCCACCCGGACGAGCCAAGAAGAGGAAAAGAGGGCCTACAGACTGCCACCCCAGCCCCCCTTTCCACGGAGGACAAACAGACAGCCCAAGAGCCAGTCAATGCTAAGACTCCTTTAATGGCGGAAATGAACTTCTCTTTTAAAGGGCTAAAGGGGTCAGAGAGCGGCGGAAGGGGAGGGGTAGAACCTCCTCTTAATAATGCAAAGCACCTGGGGCGGGAGTGCCCCATATCTCCCTCTTCTGATTTTTAATAATAGAGGAGGGGTACCAGGCTGGGAGTATGGGCAAACTGGAACTACTTCCTGCTGAAAAGGGGCGAAGTAGTCAGGGGTCCCTGATTCATCATTTGGCCTGGTACTGTCCAGTTTGGTTGGTAAAAGTCCTCATCATTTCCATGAGAATGGTTATCAGGGCCAATGGGTGTCATGGTCTCCTCTGGCTACCTCCTGCAGTTTGGGCACATCAAGGAGTCCCTGGGGCTGGGGTCTTTAGGTTCCAGATCTTCACTGGGCACAGCAGTATAGTAAGAGGATGGCCTTGAATGCAAGTTCCCAGGTGGCGACCTTGATGAGGGATGTTATCCTGTTAAAAGAGGCTTTTGAAAAGGTCAGGAAAAAGGCTGACAAGTTCACAGGACCAGTTAACTTGAACAATATGGGAGAACACACCATTGGCATTAGCCAGAAAAGTTCCATTTGGAACATAAACCCAATTGTGGCCCATTACAAGGAAGGAGGAATAACTGGACTAGGGGGAGGAAGGAAGTGTTTAGGGATAGTGGACTGGTTGGGAGTAACTAGTCAGAGGCTAAAAAATACATATACAAATAGCAAGAATGCAAGTTTCTGTCCAGATGGAAAATGGACAGGTATGGACATTAGGTGGGTAAACAACTATTCCTCTTGATCTCTCGGCTCTGATTAATTTTGAAAGGGCGAGACAAAGTGACTCCATTTAGGATGTGACATCATTCTCCTCTTACTCCTCTCTATGATCCTTGTTCCCTGAACTGGCTGAGTCTCAGGGGTCTAGGTGCTTGTTGCTGGGATGGCTTGCCCCATTGGCATTCACGGGGTTTGAACTCAGGGCCTGGGCACTGTCCCTGAGCACTTCTGCTCGAGGCTAGCACTCTACCACTTGAGGCATGGTGGTTCTCTTGAGCCAAGCTTCCAGTCTGGCTCTTTGCTGTTAAGTTGGGAGATGGAGTTTTAGAGGGAGTTTTTTTTTTGTTGTTTTTTTTTGTTTTTGTTTTTGTTTTTTCTGCCCGGGCTGGCTTTGAACTGCAATCTAGAAAAATCTAGAATTTGAAATACCATCAAAATAGTTCATTTGGTTATAGATTTGTCCTTTCCCTGTCCTCCAGTGCTAACCAAAAGCCATAAGTGACAACTTCACAGTAGAACAATTAATTCAGGAAAAACTTTCATGGCTTTGTTTGAACATTTAATAAAAGAAAATATAATTTCTAGTCACTCATAGCTATATCATTCTTAATTCATTATTTACACTTGTACACAAGTTAATTGCGTTTTAACCATAAAAGCCCATTTTATTTACAATTAAAGCAACAAGGAGAACAATAGGAATAGAGATTACCTGTAACTTGTTGAGAATTGACCAACAAATACTTGCCAGAGTTCTGCTGTAACACTTAGTGAACAGCAGACTGAATGAGATCCATGTGCCATCAAATCATATCATTTAACCTTACTGGAAGGTGGGAGCGAACACAAATGAATAACAATCAAGAGGGCAAAGGGTCAGGACAATGTAAAAGTCTCCACTTCAGCAGATCCGAAGTGGCTGTGTCTTCCATCCTGAATCAGCAGGCTTCATTAGTCATGTGTGATGGAGGCAGGCAGGAGAGATGGGTTGGATCTGTGCAAGGCTGTAGTGGCATCCAGAGTCCCCTGGATAGATTGTCACACCTCCTGCTGGGTTGCCTGCAAAATTCTACACAGACTGGTTAAAGACATTTGAAATCTCCCAGTATTTCCTGGTTGCTTACTCTGAGTACTCTGGCTTTTGTAGGCTGGTGCCTTACTGGTTTAAGCAGGATGACAATTTTAAACAGATTTTAGAAGGCTTGGGCCTTTAACCATCTTCCTAGTCACAAAATCCACACAGACCAAAGGCCAACCAAGTCTGCTCTCTGCAGCAGCCACAACAGTTCCTGAGACATGGAGGGGGAAGACCAATGCTACCCCAAGGCAACCCTGTGGCTACCAAACATAACTTGGATGTTTTTAACCTTGGAGTGATAAGACTGTTATGAACCCACCTCTAATCTTGGGAGGGGGTGGGGCAGAACCAGAGCAAGAGCACTCTGGGCCTGTCAAAATCTTCACAGGACTCCTAGATTCTCTGAGCAGTTTTCCATGAATGAGAGAGAGAATAAGGAATCAGCGAAACCAGGTGGTTTGGGAGCAGACTGTGGAGGCAGCTTCATGAACCGCCACAGTCCACACAGCTACCACACATGTTGACCTGTGTCTTATGAAGCAAAATATTAATCCTGGGTCAGGAAAATCTAGGTTAGCAGCCACATTTGTATAAAATGACTCTGGTCCCTTGATCTTAAAGAATTTATGAGAGCACAGGACAGAAAAATGGAGAAGCAAAATCTTAGTCTATACCAAAGAATTGCCAGGATGTACATTTGACTTTTAGCATAGATATACATAAAAATTAACACACTGATTTTACATCATTGTATACCACATGCTGCATATTTGAACCTTTTGGAGTTTTTGTTAGACACATTTGCTTGCACCAAACATGATCAGTTTCGGTTTAAAACCTGGATTTGTTTGTTTACTTTGGCTTGGAGTCTGGTGATAAGTCAGGATGACTCCAGGCTGTTTCCTGTGACTCCACCTACAGGCTGCAAGGATCCGTTTAACATAAAACTTAAGCAAGTTAAAATAGTTAAAATGGCAAGTGATTTTTAAACCATGATGCTAGTTTTTACATGTTTTACAGACAGACAGACAGTTGTGCACAAGCTTTGTGCGCGCTTAGAAAAAATTTTCTTTTTCTGAATTGGCCATGTAGGCCTCCTGGAATTCCAGTGGCAAAATGATATCATTTTGCCCATATTTTAGAACCATGCATGTGCTCAGTTAGAATACAAAACTTTTCCTAGGAAACAAAAATGTTCACAGATTATCTGGCAAGGAAATGAAGAAGACACATTTTGAAAAAACAGTTCAGCTCCAATTTGGAGCTGAAGTGGGATGCTATGACCAGAGAAGGTCCAGGAGGTGGGAGACAAGACGAGAACAGAACAGACACGTGGCACGGCTTAATGGCGTCGGAGCTGGTCAGAGCCTTAGCAGGATCACAGCAAGACACCTTCATTG
Organism: Perognathus longimembris pacificus; assembly: GCF_023159225.1. Classification (NCBI taxonomy): domain Eukaryota; kingdom Metazoa; phylum Chordata; class Mammalia; order Rodentia; family Heteromyidae; genus Perognathus; species Perognathus longimembris. The sequence goes on along the minus strand of NC_063162.1, from coordinate 128,740,708 downwards.
CAAGGCCACAGTTAGAGAGTTTAAGGTGGGGGGCAGGGTTATCAGGAGCCTCCAAGTCCCTGCCCAGCCTTGAGGAATTTGGCACGCCCATCACCTGGGGAATGGATGGGCTCCACCTCCAACCAATTCTATTGTCCACCATGTGCTCAATGCTAGAGAAAATTTAGAATTTAGCCAAAAAAAAACAGAATTTAACCAAATCTCCAACTTAGCAAACCTCAACAAGAACCGAGAAAGCCTTTTTTTGTCTCTTTCAAAGCAGATTTAGCCCACAACAGATGTTAAGTAAATAAGCCCTTTTCTTCCTGGGCAGCCAGGGGGCTGTCTCCCCTTCACCCAAGACATTTCTTAGCAATGCTTCCCAGGCCTCAGAAGCGGGAGGAGTGAGAGTAAAAGGGCCTTTACTGTCCCCAAGGCCGGTCTGCAAAAGATGGTGGGAAATCTCCGGTGGAGGAGGGGTGAGAGGGCGGCCTCCCCCACCTCGTTTGTCCACCGAGTGTCCCGGGCAGAGGCGCCTCTGCCCCGGATCTGGGGCATCAGGCCAAGGCTGGTCTAAGGGCCCATCGGAGTGAGGCTTTGAGCCCCTCTCCTCCTGGGCAGCGAGAGGGCTGGCCTTCTCCCAAGCAACCAGGCTGAAAAGGCCGCCGGCCGCCAGCCGCCAGCCAGAGCAAGGCATGCTTCAACGCTTCCCAGACCCTCCTGGCCTGGGAGTCTCAGACCTCCAAACCTACGTTTTGTAGCATGAAGCTCAGCGCTTTGAGCACTTGATCATCATGCTGAGTTTGTGCCTGCCCCATCTTTTCGGGGGTACCCTCACCTCGGAATCTGATTGGCCTAGCCCGCCAACAGTTTCACCTCGTACATCTTTCCAGCCCCACATTGAACGTCAGAATGTTGGGGTTTTTGGCCTCCTGTGCTCTCCTGTCCTGCGGGAGAGACGGGAAAACACACCCCAACCGGAGAAGCCAAGAAGAGGAAAAGAGGGCTGAAGACTCCACCCCAGCCCCTGTTTCCACAGAGGACAAGCAGACAGTCTAGGAGCTGGTCAATGCTAAGACTCGTTTAATGGCGGAAATGAGCTGCTCTTTTAAAGAGGTCAGAGGGCAGAAGAAGGGGAGGGGTAGAACCACCTCTTAATGATGCAAAGCACCTGGGGTGAGAGTGCCCCACAGTTAATTAGAGATAAAAGTCTCATGGACTTTCCTGCCAGGGCTGGCTTTGAACCTCAATCCTCAGAACTAAGCCTTCTGAGTAGCTAGGATTACAGGTGAGAGTAACTGGTGCCTGGTCATTATACTTTCTTTAATGCCTCCATATTTCCTCTTTCAGATTTCCTTCTAATGATGCTATAGTTCTTCCTTTAGTGATTAATTTTGCCCTCATAAGGGAGATGATTTTAAAAAGTAGAACTTTTTTTTTTCATTCTTGCTGTAGTCCTGGTATTCATTTGGATAAGGATGCATAAATTTTTAAATGTGTTTTTCTTGCTTTAAGTGATTTTACAGAAGCTGGGTGATAAGCAATTGTGTATATTTATCTAAATTTGAAAATGCAATTATTTAGTGACAAATGGAACAACTTATTATAAATGTAAGATGCTAACAATAATGTAATTTATTTTGAAGATTTTAGTACAAACACACAGTTTAGTTTACATATATATGTATACCGATATACATATATATGTATACTCGCATATGTTTTCTTTAAAAAATATTTAGGCTAAAATAAGCATCAATATTTAATGTCTCGTAGGAGAATACCAGAAAAAAATACTTTTTTTTTTTTTGCTAGTCCTGGGGCTTGGACTCAGGGCCTCAGCACTGTCCCTGAGCTTCTTTTGCTCAAGGCTAGCACTCTACTACTTGAGCCACAGCACCACTTCCAGCTTTTTCTGTTTATGTTGTGCTGAGGAATCGAATCCAGGGCTTCATTCATGCTAGGCAAGCACTCTACTGCTAAGCCACATTCTCAGCCTCCAGAAAAAAAAAATCTTATAACAAATAATCTTACATATTCAGAGAAATACAGAATTGGAAAACACAATTTATAAAAAATAGTCTTTTAAGGTTTGCAAAAAATTCAGCATGTTTTTTCTTACCCTTAGTATACAAGTTATTATGTTTTTTGAATAATTCTTTGGTGCTAAAGTTAACTTTAAAAATTGTTCATGCAAGTGAATGAATTATTATCTCATTAGTATTTTCTTTTTTTTAATTTTATTTTATTTACTAATTGAACACAAATATTTTTTGACAAGGTGTTGTGCAAAAAGGGTACAGTTACATAGTAGGGCAGTGTGTACATTTCTTGTGGTATCTTACCATTAGTATTTTCAATCATAGTTCAAACCCACTTGAGGTTGTGAAGTAACAAAAAAAATTGAAGGACAAAAATATCATCAAAATCTTGAATCAGATAATTTTACAAATATTTGTATTTTATAATCTCAATATTTTATACATTTAATTAAACAGATACACATGACTAATACTAGTTAATTGAGATTTTATAAATCTGACAAATGTGTATCCTTACAAACCTAGGTGACATGAAGAACTTCTGTTAATTTATTCTTGATACTGCTTCCTTATTTTATAACTACTCTGATGCTTTTATTTATATTCAAAATAAAGATAAAATTTTATGCCAAGTAGACCCTTAAGCAAATATGTAAATTTTCAGATGAATTAAACTCTAACAGTCATATACCAGATAAGAAATATAACTATATTCTTAATTAGCAGAATATTTATCTTTAACAAATTCTACAAATATATAGTATACTTTGGCATAATTTCAAAGATATAACCAAGATGTTTCCTTTTTAATTCAATTTATATTGAATGATTGGTTTATATTCAAATGGCTGGGATTCATATGCTTGAACTCTGAGTATTGGTTCCCTCAAGATTTATGATTTTAGAACAAGTTTTGGGAAAATTCGTCTGTCTTACACCTATTCATGCTGTACTCACAGTCATAATACGAATTCAGATAGGGCCATCTAACTAAATTGTCTTTGTAATATAGTTTTGTTTCAATAACAGTAAATTGACTCACTTTCTCCCTTTACTTTTTTTCTTGCTTCGCAATTTTTTATTGTTATTGTAGAGTTGGTATACAGAGCTGTAACAGTTAAATATTTCAGGCAATGAATGACTACCATTCATTTTGAGACATCTCTCCCCTTCAGTTACTCTCTTCCAGTCTTTCCCACCCAGGCTCACACATAAAATAACCAGTTCATTTTCTACCTAGTGTCTACTGAGTATCACTGTTGTATTTGTTCATCCTGGTTCTACCTCTTGTGTGCCCTCCCTGGCCCTCTGAAATACAAACACATTAATTAACAAGACAAAAGAATAGAAAACAAAAACAGCAACAATGAATGTCTCTTGCTTCTTTTTCTTGGAGTTCATTTCATAGACTATTTGATATGATCATCTAAGTCATTGTCCACCACTCCTATGCTTAGCTTCTGTTGGTTTCTGTATGTAATGACTATGGTCCTATATACTTTGTCCTGTCTCAGTGTGTGTGTGTGTGTGTGTGTGTGTGTGTGTGTGTGTGTGTATGTGTGTATACACATATATGTATATATATACATACATATGTAGACTTGTTAGTCATTTGGTGTGTTTACTTGTACAATTATAGGTACATTCTAGTTGCCACACATGAGGGAAACCATGCAGCCTATGTTTCTTTGGCCCTGATTTACTATGATTAATATAATTTTTTTAACCAGTCTTCTCATTTCCTTACAAATGGAGCAATATCATGCTTTCTGATGGATGAATAGAATTACGTTGCATACATGTACCACATTTTCTTGATCCATTCATCTGCTGAGGAACATCTCTGTTGATTCCATATCTTGGTTAGGATAAACAATGCTACCATAGTTGTGCTGTTGGCTTTAGTGTAGCTTGGTTTGTGGTCCATTGCATAAATGCCCATGAGTTTGCTGGGCCGAAATGCTGGGTCATAGGGAAGCTCTATGTTTAATCTTTTAAGGAACCTCTATACTGCTTTAAAGAGTGGCTGAACAAGTTTAGATTCCCACCAACAGTGTAGTAGTGATTTCTGTGGGCCACATCCCCACCAACATTTGCTATTGTTGGTTTTCCTTATAATGGCCATTCTAACTGTAGTGAAGTCATATCTCAGTGTTGTTTTGATTTGTATTTCTTTAAGGCCAGAGATGTCAAACATTTCTTCATGTAGCTATTGGCCATTCATTTTTCTTCTTCTGAGAAGTCTTTCTTTATTGATGAGGTTGTTGAATTTAAATAGAGAAATCAATCCAAAAATTCATATTGAATAATAAAAGACCCAGGATAGCTAAAACAATCCTTATCAGGAAGAATAGTGCTGAAGGAATAGCAATACCAAACTACAAGCTTTATTACAATGCTATAGTAGTAAAAACTGCTTGGTACAGGCACAAGTCTGAGGACCAATGGAACAGCGTAGAAGACCCAGAAATAAGCCCACAAACAAATAGCAACCTCATAATAATAAGGGAACCATAAACAGAAGTTGAAAGAAAGGCTGCCTCTTCAAATGGTGCTAGCAAAACTATCTACATGCAAAAACAAAAACAAAAACATGTATCACCTTGTGCCAGAATCGACTTTAAATGGATCAAAGACTTCAATATAAGGCTAGACAATGTGAAATTATTACAGGAATGAGTAGGGGAAACCCTAAGCCTCCTAGGAACAGGGAAAAACTTCCTAAACAAAGTTCCAGAATCACCACAAATCAAAGAAAGGCTAAATGGAATTGTATCAAACTGAAAAGCTCCTGCATAACAAAGGACATAGCCAGCAAGATAAATAGCACAGAGAATGGGAGATCTTCACTACCTATATATCAGACAAGGGCCTCATATCTAAAATATACTTAGAACTAAAATATTAAGCCTTCTCCTCAAAAAATAAACTCTTTTTTTTCTATAGAGGCTAATTATTCAAGTTTCTGACTTATCTCATTTTCAGCTATGTGTAACAAAAAAAAAAAAATTACTGAGCAGTAAATCTGATTCCTAGCATTGCATCTGGTGATGAAGCCTTAGGATGCATAATCTTACATTGCTTTCCTCTGTCTCTCTTTGGTGGCCTGGTATTTAATTTGTGTGTGAGTTGAGAAACATTAACTTGCTTTCTTAGAATTTTTGAAATATAATTCTTAATACCTAAGTTAATATGCTATGAAAAGGTAACACAAACATTCCTTCTCACATCCAGCTGTAGTTTTGACCATGTATACCATATCTCTCCATTCCTGATGATACAATGCACTCTCCACTCCTACAAATTCCAGGACTTGGCTTCTTCATATAAGTGCTATCATGCAATATGTACCTTTCTTTTTTTGCCTTTTTTCACTTAGGAAAATACTTTCTTTACTTGCTTTGATTTCTTGTGTCAACATCTGTTTTAAGAGGCATTCTCAGCTGATGTCATTCCTGAGGTCATTGACCACCATTTTTTTCTCCAGCAAGGCTGAGAGATGGATGCCCTTCTCAGATTTGGAATCAAAACCTGTTTGCCTGTATGTTTGTCTTTCTAATGGTTTCCTTACTTATACAACCTATACATAAAATATTTCCTTTCATACAGTCTATTCAGGATATCCTATATTCAGTGACTAGTTGGGAAACAGATACAGTAGCTTAAGAATTCTGGCGAACAAAGGAGAGAGTTTGCTGGACAAGATTTACCCAATTATCCCATTGAATTAGTGGATGACTGTTGGAATTCTACCATAGGTCAACTTCTCGACCCATTTCTTCTATTTCTCTTCCTTTTATTTAACTCTAATTTTATTCTTTTCTTAATTTTTAAGGAAGTTGTGCAAAGGAGTTGCTTTTTAACAAAGCAGACTATGAATACAAAATACCTTTTAAATGTTCACCCATTCTTCCTGACCCACCATTTCCCTCACTTTCCTCCCTCAATTCATGGAATTCTTGGCTTCATTTTCCCACACTTATTCTCTTTATTTGAATACTCTTTTCCTGGCTGTGTTCATATTTCTAATTCAGTTGCCTTCTTTTAAGAATTTCCCCACATTTCTTGCCAGCTGATGATTCTTTTAGTTTCTATCAATTGTACGGTTTTATTTTTCTTATAATATATAATAAATTTATTTTATATTTGAATAACACAGGGAGGGGCAAGTATTGTCTCTTTGAAGTAGAATTGGTTTTCTGAAATTATGTACATTTTACACTAATCACATTAATCTTCTTATTCTATAGACTGTGAATAAAAAGATAATACCGTGTCCTCCTAAGTGAATTATATAAATGTAAAAATTCAGTGAAACAACTTTGGTTTTAAATGTAATTTGACTGGAAAAAACATTTCCATTTTTTAAGTACAATGAGAAGATGTGTCTTTGTGGCTTTTCTTACAGTGTTTGATTTAAATTTGTAGACTATCCTTTTTGAGAAAAGCCTTTCCTTCTCCAGTGAAAGTCTAAATCCAATTTAATTAATTTCCTGTATTTCAGTTTAGACTTCAAGACATTGATCAGGATTGTTCAATGCTAATTGTGCTTAACATCAACATTAGAATGAGTATAAAAAGAGGTCCAAATCCACATTTTGTTTGTTAGGCAACATTGCACGCAATGGCTTTGAAAATACATGGAATTATAATATATTAACAATAAACATTGCCCCCTTGGAAATTCTGTTCTTAGAAAGGTCTAGTCACAAACAATTTACAAACACTGATTTACAAAACCCTATAAAATCAAATTCTATGTTCAGTAAAACTGAGTGTCTCCTTGGTGCATTTTAAAGCACATTTCCCTGTGTGTTTATCTTCACTAAAAGCTGTTCAGCTGAGGTCGTTAAACACATCATCACATTAGCACTAGGGTCATATTCTTGTGCTTCAGGGCTCTGTGGGTTCATTACCGAGCAACTGCAATACCTATAAGATGGATTTATTTTGACAGTGTACTATCCTCTGTAAATACTCATATGGGAGCCCTGAACTTAACCATTATATTAGAGCATTTTCATTACCTTTTTTGGTTAACTAGTACTTTCTTAAATTAATATCTGTTGGCAATCTGAATGACAGTTCAGGTATAAAGACAGTATTAGAAAGAGATTAAAGTCCTAATATGTTATAATCAGCAAAAGTATTAATGACCTTCTCCACCTTACACATATTTGCTATAATAGCTAACAGCAAAATCTTTCAAGTTAGTTCTGATATGAAGGCACCTAATTCAATTAATTTAACCAAGATTTTTAGAGAACTCAGTCTATTGTCTTACACAGGTAGCATTTAGCTTTGGTGCCAATTCTGATGTAAAAGGAAATTTGTTATTTTCTGAAGCATAGATCATTATTGATTGCCTTAAAATTTATTATGTGAAAATTATCCATTCAGCTGGGAATATGGTCTAGTGGCAAGAGTGCTTGCCTCCTATACATGAAGCCCTGGGTTGAATTCTCCAGCACCACATATACAGAAAACAGTCAGAAGTAGCACTGTGGAACAAAAAGAAGCCAGGGACAGTGTTCAGGCCCTGAGTCCAAGCCCCAGGACTGGCAAAAAAAAAAAAAAAAAAAAAAAAAAAAGAAAGGAAAAGGAAAATTATCCATTTATGTAAGTGTGATATTGGACACATTTTAGATTTTTTTCAACAAATATTTTTCAGACACATATTTCCACAATTACACTGTATCATTTTATTTTAAAGCTGAATATCCATCGTCACTACTATGATAAATAAATAAGTTTCTATCCATCCATCAGTAGGCTTTGGAAAATGGAACTGTCCATTGCAATTTAGAGATCAGAAGTAAAACCAGAGTTCAATTTCTTTCAGCAGTAGTTTTCATCAAGTACATAGAATAATTAGTTGTTCCAAAGATAGAGTAAAAAGTTCATAAAGCTGATCCAAAGGTCAAAGAAGACCTGAGCCAAAGTGTTAGGAAGGAGCTTAGAACCTAAAAATAAGTGGTGAGAGTGTCACAGTGAGTGATAAGTGTAGTGTCTCCTTTTCACTTCCTGTGGAGAGCATTCCATCTGCAATGCTGGAATTCCATCCCCAGTGCTGCTGTCCCCCCCCCCCCCCCGCCACCCCCCCCCCACCAACCTGGCCATCTCCCTGAATTGCAGAGCTACAGAAAATCTAATAAAATGAAAGCTCTCCTTTCTCCCCAGAGAACATAGTGACCTGATGCTAGGCATTAAGTTTATATTATTATTTAATTGACACCACAAGTGAATGGAGAAAAAAAGCTTCAGCTTTATACACATTATTAGGGAGGAAACATTGCATAAGGAAAGCTTTCTTTGTAATTTTCTTGCCTTTAACTTTGAACTAGCACATTATAAGAGCAGTAAACATGTATCTGAGTTAGGATAATGGGAGAAATTTCATACTGAACTTTTCTTTTGCTTTTAATTTACACACATCTTTAACTTTTCTCATCACATCTAATTACCTTCTTTGAATATCCAAAAATGAAAGCCAGGATCTTTCTTTTTGATGACCATTAACACATAATTAGTGATACCTTCAAACCATAGACTTCTTTTCAGTAATAAAAAATTAATTGTCAAGTCACAAAATTATGACTTAATCCAAGTTGTATAGTGATAAATTGAAAATTCAGAGAGCTATTTCAAAGAACTAAAACTATTGTTATCTGAGTAATTTTCTGAAACAGGTACAAAATTTTTCTGTATGGAAATATTTTTGTATGACAGGTTAATGATGGGTACTGTACACTATGTACTGGTCAAAGTCCACAATTTATGGCACAAAGAATTGAATTATAATTGATGCAATTAAAGTATCACAAGATAAATGTCCTCAAACACAACACAGTGACAAAAGAATGCAAATGTAATAGAAAGTCTGAGAAACTCAGAAACACTCTCTAGATACCAAAGGAAACATAATACCTTGGCTGAAACCTTGTAACAAAAAATGAGATATTAGAAATGGGTGAGACATTTCACCACCGTAAACCCAGAAATTAAGAGGTACAGGTGGGAAGGTTTTGAGTTCTAGGAAAGCTGGAACCACATACAAAGACCTGAAAAAGATTTATTAAGAGAAGAAAGGAAGAAAGAAAGGAAGACAGGAAGAAAGGAAGAAAGAAAGAAAGAAAGAAAGAAGGAGAGAAAGAAGGAAGGAAAGAAAGAAAGAAAGAAAGAAAGAAAGGAAGGAAGGAAGGAAGGAAGGAAGGAAGGAAGGAAGGAAGGTGAAAAGGAAGGAATAAATAAAAATGAAAAAAGGAGAGGAAGGAGGAAGATAAAATATAAAGAAATCTGAATTGTGTATTATATAATATAGCATTCAAATGGTGTATTATGAAATATAGTACATATAGTATATATAGTATATGATATATATACAATATGATATATAAATATAGTATACAAATATATAATATATAAATATGTATACAAATGTGAAGCTTACTAGAAAGCTCTATATACAATCTGTTCAATTATTCTATAAATCTAAACAAAAGATGTATTTAAGTATGTAAGATTTCAATAACCTATATAAAGTTCTTAAGAGGAAGATTTGAATTTGAACCAAAGTCTTCCCTAACTTTTCACACTTACATTCTATAAATTTGACTTCAAACTTGACTTTGGTTTTCAGTTGCTTGACTTTTCCTGAGTGGAGAAACCCTCTGATGTCTGAGAATTTCCTTTGAATAAATGAGATTATGTTCACCAGAGGTTGTAATGAGGCTCAGACAGTCACACATCCATCCCCTAAAGCCAGGGTGAAGTTTTTATGTTTCCTTATCAACTCACAAATCAGAATTTGTCATGAGTATCATTGGGAATCCTATCTTAGAATAAGACTTAAAAAATAAATGTAGTTTTAGGCTATTGTATTTGAATTTTATATTACAAAGGAAAAGTAAGGTATGATTCAAATATGTCTTAATATTTCAAATTGCAAGGGGATTTTATAAGTTCTATGGCATAATTATTGAAGGAAATCGTACTTGTGTCATGCATTTACAAATACAACATTTTTTTGTTGTTTTAATATTTAGGTAGCTGACTGGCAACTATCAAGATTTAGTTGTCAGTGAAAGGATTGGAGAATGTATCCTCTACATTTTGAGGATAAATTTTCGCTAAGAATATTGCCCCACTGTCTTATCTGTTTAACTTACATTACAGGAGTGGCAAGAATACTTGACCAATTGATAGTGGAAATGCTCAGGCATGGATGACACATTTCTCACTAGCTAATTTTCTTGCTGAGAGTCTGATATACAAAGGATGGATATACTAACCACAAGCATGATAGAGACCCACACCTCTAGTGTCCCCTTATTTTTCAGAGAAGTCAATGGGTGCACAGAAACAGTTCTTGAAGCTGAAGACTCAGCATTAGGATACTGAACATTTAAATGTTATTCTCCACTATTAGAAGTTTTAGTGATTGTTTAGTGTGGATTCAAAGTCCTTTGTCAGTATCAAGTCACGTTGAAGATCAGTAGGGTGATAGTGTTGATATTGTGACTTCCTCAAGCCAGGAAGGAAAACAACAGTGGTTTAATCAAGAACTGTGTTTTATCTCTTGATCCAGCCCAGCTTTTTGCTAGTTATTTTGTAGAGTCTTGCAAATGTTTCTGCCACACATGGCTTTGAGCTGAAATAATAAAATCTCAGCTTCTTGAGTAGCCCAGATTGTAGGCTTGAGTCACCTGCCCCCCACCCCGCATGCTTTGCTACTTACCTTTTTATGTGCTTACCATTTTATGTACTTCGCTTGCTTTTTAGAAATACCATCAATGTTGAGTGAATTCTGTTGTCTTTTGTGATAGTTTGATCCAACAGAAGACAGTGATAGATGGCTGATGAACTCAACTACACAATGGAACTGCCTTCTTAGATTCCAGAAAGATAATTCCACTAGAGTTCATGCCACATCCCACACACCAAGCCAAGAAAGCATGAAGAACAAACAAACAAACAAAAAAAACTACATTCAATATGTTGAGTTTTTTCTCTGCTCCACTCTACTTGGAGACAAGGAACACTGAGGCTAATTTACCTTTGAGGACACAGTTTAACTGATGATTTGTTTCTGTCTGTATCCTGAGGCTGACACAGTGGCTCACATTTTTGTGGATGCTTGGAAGGGAGGCAAATCCCTTACTTGTCACCCTTGGTAGCTCCCAGCAAACAGAAACCTCCCTCATGCTCTCCATTCCTGGCACATGACAGACAGAAGTTGCTTGTCTTGTGAGGTGAATTTGAGTTGAAATTAACAAGAAGATAAGGTTATTTTAGTGTCTCTCTTCAAATAATCATTTCCGTACCCTCTCTTTGCTTTATATGCTTGGAAAAACAAATCAAAGAAAATCTTCTGTGGGTGACCTGATGATAAACTAGGTCCCACAGTTTTCAATAGAATTTTCAGGTAGAAGGATGTGGAGGTGACATTGGAAACTACTTGGAGTGCAAATTCACACCAAGATCAATTTTGCTTTTTTCCATCTTTGTCAAGAAATTATGAAAAGACGATTATGATTCTGTTATATGGGTGATTATTTGCCTGAGTGTCTCCATTTTATCCCCAGTTTAACTAATTCTTATCTGCTAATGGCTTTAAGCATGTTTGTATGAATGATAAATTAATTGCTAGCTTAAATATACAGATTTCTTAACAATGGTTTCTTAATTAACATTTAGGAAGAAATAATTATAGTGGTGGATATTAATTTTTTTATAATCAACATTTCACTAAAGCATCCTGAATGTGTTTCTATTTAATGAATTACAGGGAAGCAAAGTTATGTTTTCACCAAAAATTAGTGTATGACTCATTTTTTGGATTTAACATATTTAATAAAATATATTTAAATTCACATTTTCCACACAGTCATTGTAGCTTCTATGAACTCTTTAGTTTAAACAGGCATCCCAAAGTTGAGGTGACTTTACAGATTCAATTTTAATTGTTTTGATTCCTAACAAGTCATTGCTTGCAGCCTGCATATATCTTTGTTTCTTTCCCAGTATACCTTAGAAACATATTTTACCATTATCTTCATTTCTCACATTTTCAATTGTAGATAAGAAAGCTTAAGGAGTTTTTCCAAAGACACACATCTTGTGAGTGACAGAATCTAAATTCAAGCTGCCTTTTGTCTTCCTCTGGGGTGATGTTACATTGGAATATTGTTTTATATAAGCTTACTTTGCTCCATCTGTCCTTTCATCTCTCCTCTCTCCCTCTCTCCCTCCCTCCTGCTTCTCACTCTGACTCCCTCCCACTTTCCTTGGTCCTTCTTTCCTTCTTTGCTTCCTCCCTCTCTCCCTCCATCCTTTCTTTCCCTCCCTCTCTCCCTCCATCCTTCTCTTTCCTTCTCTCTCTCCCTCCCTCTCATTCTACCTCCGTTCCTCCCTCCCAATCTCCCTCCCTCCCATCCTCCCTCCATCCTTCCCATCCTACGACCCTCGCTCCCTCCTACCATCTTTCTTCCCTCCCTCCTTCCCTTCCTCCCTTCCTTTCTTCCTCCCTTCCTTCCTTTCTTCCTCCTTCCTTGTATACTCAAGCACTTGAAGCCCACCTTTCCTACTTAGTACATAAATAATAGCAAACTTTTCTTCAGAGATTCTTAATAAATTTTATAGAAATAAATATCATAAATCATTAAAATATTCCTCTAATACTACATATGATACATCAAAGCCATAAACAACAAAGGTATTCATAATCTGTAATTGAGCCTAATCTATTATGATACTAACTAATGATATGGTTTTACATAAGTCCAGAGAAAGGTTTTATTCATCTCCCTGAAACTGACTATATATATATATGCATGTATATATAATATAGCATATTGTATGTGTATGTATATAATACACAATGTATACATGTGTCTAGGTATATATGTGAATATGTATATATGTATATAGATATATGCATATACATATATATTGTCTTTGGCTTAATTTGATTCCTTATAATATTTGTTAATCCCCTCACTTCCCACACTCTTTTATTTTCTCTTTTCATCTCCCTACTTTTCCTATGACTTATTTTCATGATCTTGGTTGAATGAGAGTAAACAAGCAATATCAGTTTTGTAGAACTAATTCTTCTTAATTTTATGATATCTCTGTCTATCCATTTTACACTGAAGTATATAATTTCATTCTTCTTAATGATTAGTACGATTGGAGATATAGTCCACATCTCTTATCCATTTATCTGTTTATGTTTACATGGGCTGATTCCATAACTTGATTATTATGAGTAAACATGTGTTTACTACAATAACCTTACATTGATTCTTTAGCTTATATATACCCAGAAAAACATGGCTGGATCATATAGTAGTTCTGTTTTGTTAGTAGTCCATATTTATTTTCAGAGTCGCTAGACTGATGTACCTCTACTCCTTGCCAATGCTTAGCCATTTTTGTATGTATTGGTGCATTATGCATAAGTGACTTGCCACATCTGTCACAATACACAGTACTATTGTCTGTTTTAGTGACATTGGGCTGTGGAAATGTCCTGTTAAGCTTTGTACTTGAACGTGTGCTTGAATAGTCAGAAAGTACATGCAGCGCTTCCTCAATCTCCATTCTTGGTTTCCTAAATAGATGAATATTCTCAATGTCACTATAGCCCAACATTTTCTGCTAATTCACATGCAATAATTCAGCGCTTCTTGACACCTCTTGTTACTTGTATTTCCATCATTTCCAGTTCTCAGTAAGGCACTTTTTCAAAGGCTTGTCCTCTTTATTATTATCAAGACAATCAGAGTAATTGTTCACTGTAAAAATATAGTCATCTGTAACTATGGGAATAACATGTAGTAATAAAACAGGTTTTGTTTATGGCTGGACAGACACATCAATAAGTGTTTGGTATTTCATGAACACAAAAAAATGAACACACCCTGATCTTACTCTTCTGTATATTTTGTTCAAAGGTTTATGGCTCTTATGACAACTATAATGACAACTTCATAGTTGTCATAGAGCCATAAAGCTCTTTCTACCAGAAATAAAGCTCATACTCAATCATTACTCTTATTACTAGTATCATTGCAAATGACTACCACAAATTTAGCAGTTTCATACACCATTCACTTATTAGCGTCTCCATTTCTGTAGATTGGAAGTCCAGATCAATGTAGCTGGGTTCTGTGTCCCAGGTCTAATGGAGCTGAAATCAAGACTGCAATGGGGACCTCAGTTCTCCTTTGGGTCTATGGCTCCTATTCCACCATCACTGAAATTCCATTTTCCACATTCAAGACCATTCTATTTTTATGTTCAAAACTAAATCTTCCTGGTAGAACATCTTGCTCGTTTTATGGATATTCTTTTTTTCCATTAAGGGCTCAGGTAATTAATGAGTGAAACAATCTCCTGATTTAAGGTCATATGGTTGCCTTATGTAAAAATTGGGTTTCTTTTGCTGTGTAATACAACCATAGAATTGCTGCTACAGATTGAGTTCACCACATCAACATATTAATATCATCTCTAATAGTAAAACAAAAATATACAAAGTTAGAATGGTTTGCATTACTTTATAAGTTGAATATATATAGGAAATCAAATCTGATTGCAAAGTAATGTAAGAAAAGAAATTGGACATCTACCCAAAAGATTACATACAAGACCACACTAAAGCCACCAAAATAGCTATGTTCATTGCAGAACAATTTGTCACTGCTAAAAAATGGAACCAACCCAGATGCTTCTCAGTAGATGAGTGGATCAAGAAAAGGTGGTACATATGAACAGTGGAATTCTATGCATCTATTAGAAAGAATGACATTGACCCATTCATAAGGAAATGGAAGGACTTGGAACAAATCATGCTAAGTAAGCTAGACCGAAAGAAACATGGACTGTATGGTTTCCCTCATAGGGAATATTTAGTACATGTCTAAGATAGTCCTAGCACAAGATTACAATAGCTCAAGAACTATACCTGTATGAGCACATAAGATGATGCTAAGCAAAATGAACTCCACTTTATAGAAACAAGTGGTATATCATTGTTGTAGTTATTTTCAACATGCCATGTGAAACTGTAGCCTTTTTTCCTTCTTTTTCTTTTCTCTTGTATTCGCTTCCCGTGGTTTTACACTTGCTATCCACTAACTGATCTTAGTACCCTGGATACTGTATATACATGTGTTGGAACTAGGAAGGGAAAGGGAATACCAAAAATCGAGAGACAAAGGATAAAAACACAAACCATTGCAATAGTGATACTTACAAAAACAATTGGTGTAAACCAACTGTACAACTCAAGGTGGGGGGAGAAGAAAATGGGGTAAAGGAGAGGGGGAAGTGAGGGATGAGGTTACAAGATGGATAAGAAATGTACTTGCCTTACATATGAAACTGTAAACCCTCTGTACTTCACTTTGACAATAAAGAAGGAACAAAAAGAAAGAACAGAGAAATCTTTTAATGATTCGACCTGTAAATCTATCAGAGAGCCTATTTATTTCATATACATATTTTTCTATTCTCTTAAATAATAGCCAGATATTTATTGCTACATTCCATATTGTTCACTAAAATCCTCTTGCTTAAAATAATACCATTACTCTGAGCTCTGTGACTTGGCACTCTGTTCCCTCTGAGACCTCATCTCTTGTACAATCTTGACATTTGTTATTTTTTTTCCATTATTTTATGTTTTATATTACAATGATCAAAAATCACTCATATCATTTATAAACTCAGTGACTATAGTAAATCAGTCAATCTATTAGACCTGAGAAGTCTTTTACTGTGTTCACCTTCTTGTATTGATTTTTTGTTCTCACTATTATACAATGTATTTTGTTTTTGTTTTTATTTTGTTGTGTTATTTTTCCTACTAGCTAATGAAGACTCACTTCCAAGGTGAAAAAGTTACATTTCTTATTTACCAAAACATGATAGCTATAAGTACAGTATTTTTTTCCAGGTATAATTTAGAGAAATCACATTGACCTTTGTGGTTGGTGTTATACAGAAATTTTTTAATTCAAAGGTTAAATCCAAATACAGACTGCTACAAAAAATCAAAACTTTTGTGGTTTTGAGTATTATAACTAGAGTTATAGCAGAATGATTCTTATTTGCTGATGTAAGGACCTAGCCATTATTAGTTTCAGGCTAATATCCCTAAATACATTAGATGCAGAAAATAAATTTCTCCTTCATTTAAATTTAAGAGAGAAGACAAAAAATAAGATAAAATATATGCCTATATTTCAAAGAAGATATTTTTTTCATTATTAATTGGTTGCTCTCTTGTGCACTGACTTTGGAGAACAAGGTGCATGGCCTGGAACAATAGATAGTACCTCTTTACTGTCCTGGTCAATAGTAGGTTTAAAGAATGTGGAAGCCGTCATGAGTAACAGAGAGCTATCACATGGTCCAAATCACTAAATGCACTTTTATACCCTTATCTATTTTTAAATAATTCTTTTCTACTACATTATTTGTTTATGTTGCCCCCCAAAAATGAAGGAAGAGCTAAAACATTCTGGAAATAGGTCAGTTGGGTTGCGAACTCAGAAGCTGAGTGAAAGATAAGGCTGTAGGGTAAGAGTCAGAAGAGATGATCAAGCCTAGTAAGAGCTGTTTCCATGGTGATAGTGAGTAAACAATTGAACAAGAAAAAGAAAACTGAAAATAGAAATTATTCCCATGTTTCATGTATTAAACTGACAGCAGGGGAGATTTCTATTGTGAGGTGAGAGTCAGAACTTGACCTTAGGAGATCCATTGCTATATTTTCAACAAGTCCAGAGGTACCACATATTCAAAGAAACAGAAATAGTTGTAAGATAATTAAACTTTCATAAGGCAAATATCACTTTCCCCCAATTATGTATCACTGAATAAATATCTCCTACTGTGGGGAGCACAATCACAAGTACTTTGCTATTCTAATGCAAAACAAAGTTCACCTTGTTACAAGAGGAACATCTTTTGAAAGTCTGGAAGGTCATTTTATGTAAAGACTTGGAGTATTTTAGGATAAAGACAAGTACCCTTTAGTAAACTATTGGCTTTATAGATAAACACATATGGGTAGACACTATTTATTCAAGACATAAGGGTTGATTTTGTTTTGAATGCAAGTGAAGAGGAAAAGACTCAAAGCCTTCCGTGGGAATTTTAATCTTGCAGGTACTTTTGCTTCAATAAAAATATTTCTACAAGCCTGATGTTAAAATGATGCAGAACAAATGTATGGTGGTTAGGAGTGCACAGTCTATTGTTTCTGAAGGACCATCTGCCACAGCAATCCCAACTGCAGCAAGAGCTTAATGACCAGCCTGAGTGATGGTTGTAATGGATGTAACTCTAGTATTCTTGCAAGATCTATGTGTAATTCTAACCAGTCCAATGACATTCACAAATCTTAATGTAGTGTTCAGTTGTTTTCAATTCCTAAGGATTTTTGAGGAAAGTAAAATTTAGCAAAAGGAGACAGGCTGGTTACCAATGCTAGAACATAGCACCATACCTTTCAACATATTTAAAAGAAGACACATTAAATACATGACATATAAAGACACATTATTGATAGCCATTTTTTTTCTGAGCAGCATTGCTATGTGACTTCTTTACAATAGCCTAATGGGAATAAGTTATTTATTAGTGTTTCATGCGAAGATGCTAAGACTTATTTGGAGTTGCTCAAATAATATTTGTCACGAATTTTGTGTGTGAACAAAGGTATCAGTAATGTGAAACAAACAAACAAAACCTAGTAAGTAATGGATGAACCATGAGATGAATTAAAGCACAAATATATAAAGAGGATTTTGGCATCATAAAATTATAAAGACTAATTATTGCCTTAAGACATATTACTCACTTCTATAATTCCAGTGTAGATTCCTCAGAGGAGTACAAAAAATTATACATGGTTCTTGGATGCAAAAGACTCCTAAGGAAAACCCCAAATATTCTGTATCCTTCCCTGGACATAAAAATGTATTAGATCATAAAAGGGCAATCAAGCTTAAGCTATGTAAACCTGATTTATCAAAATTTGCCTTGGCTAGTAATGGAAAAGAAAAGAAACCACCTGCTTCATTAACCATCAGTGCCCTAACAAGGATGCATTTAAATATTATCCAGAAAAACTTACCAGTTTTGAAAAATAAATGTGATGTTTATATTTGTAGACAGTATCATTCATTCTCCACGTTATCTCTCAAAACTGATCTTCTATATGACACACATATACTAAAACAAGAAGATATTTTAAAAATGTGGCTTTTGCCTCACTTTACCCTGGATAAGGACTTAAACAATCCAATGTTTCTCAGTGATATAGCATCAATGGATGCATGGATTCGCTGTCCTCTCTGGATGCATGCCAGTGCCACCCACTCTGCAGCATTGCCAAGCCACTGGCCAGCATGCACAAAGCACTGACCAAGGCAGGGACACTGCCAGAAAAGGTGGGTAGTCCCTCAGTGGGTACACTCCACTTTGACCTAAGTGGTTCTATATCAGAAACACTAGAAGACTCTTTCCTATGTGGGATCCTGAAATTGCCTGAACTTGCAGAAGATAAAAGTCCAGGCACACAGATGTCTTTGGTGCCACTATTAAACTTCAAGCAATATCAATCAGTAAAAACAATTTGATTAGTATGGGTGACCATGTTTTGAATGTACTGAATACTAAGTGGCACCACTTGCTAGAGTCTGTGACTTTGGAAATAGGGCTGGTTGTGAATTTCCCAGTACCATCTTTGATATTTCAGGTTCCACACATTATCTGGTAATATCTTAAAACCTGATGTCTGGTTTTATTCATGAATTTAGTACTGACAGCAATGGAATGCAGCATCTATATTAGAAGCATGGTTCATTATGATAAACTGTGATTGGATAAGATATTAGAGGATATTTGAGGCAGAATAACATTGTTAGAAGTCTCACATTACATTGTATGAAAAGTAGGTATCTTTCTACAGAAATTTTAAGGCATTTTAGCAAAAGAAATGGAGTAGTGCAGATTAAAGTATAATTATATGGTAATTATGGTCATAAATAGCCAAAATTCAAAATTTATACTTTGAAAATGATCTTTTGAAAAATGATTTTATATTTGTACATATGCACATTGTTTTCATTTTTTATTCTTTCTATTTTTAGAATATGGGTTTATAAAAATATGCTTATACATGTGAATTCTTGAATGAATCTGCATGATAAATTAATAATTTTACTGCATTATAACATTCATTGAAATATAATATCTTTAAACTTGATTCATTACAAGTTTGGACAACATTATACTTTCTTATAATGTCATTTCATCAATGTGAAAATATTGTTGATCTACTAGAGAAATATGTCAAAATATGTACATACTTTTATTTACTTAAGTGATATATTATGAATATTGTGTATGAAGATGACATATCTGAGATCCCATTATTTTCTTCTATTTCTTTAATTCAGACCAAGATTATCTGAACTACAGCAATAAACTCTAACCTCAAATTGATAATAAACAATTCTCCAAACTAATTAATTCTAGCTTTCTAGGTACTAAAATGAAAGATCATTATCAAAAACTAAGATACACACATATGTACATATATGTATGTATGTACATATATATACATACACACACACACACACACACACACACACACACACACACACACCACACATATTCTCCAGCCAGTTTCTGAAGGCTCATGCCTGCAGTCTTAACTACTCAGGAGACTGAGATCTGAGAATCACATCTTAAAGCCAGCCCAGGCAGAAAAGTCCAGGAGACCCTTATCTCCAGTAAATTATTTAGAAAAAAGACAGGTGGCACTGTAGCTCAAGTGGAGTGAGTGCTGGAGTGCTAGAGTTGAGCACAAAAGCCAAAGGATAAAACCCAGGCCCTGAGTTCAAGCCGCAGGACCCACACAAAAATAAACAAATAAATATAAATAAATAAGACATAGTATACATGTACATACATGCATACATATATACATAATAAATATATAAATACATGCATATATAGATAAATAATGAAATCATCAAATATTAGCTATAAATAAAAGCAGACACAGAGAAACAACCTGTAATAGCTATGCATTTCATACATTTCATAATCGTTTTTAACTTTTCCAGTTCTGTCTTTTTCTATATAAGTGGTGCTGAGGAATCGAACCTAGGGCTTCATGTACACCAGGCAAGCACTCTACCACTAGGCCACATTCCCAGCCCCACACACATTTCTTGAAGAAACAAATTTTCTGAAGGACAAGCATGATGAGTCCTTGGCAAGGTACAGCACTAAGGAACATTACCTTAGTAGCTAACTTCCTCCATCTAGGCCCCAACTGTTCTTTTCATCAACTTACAATTATGATATCATATTATGAATACATCAGTGGTTTAATATATTCCTTGGATCAGAGCCTTCAAGATCTATCTGACAGAATTAACCATCACAATAAGATATAAGCTCCTTTTGCTCCAACTATATCCCATTAAACTTGATTTCCTTTTAGTCTCTCTCTCAATTATGCCCAAGTCTCATCTTCCAAGTGCACACTTTTAAAATTATTATTAAACATCTTTTTTATTTTTAAAATATGTTTTTATTAACAGACTGGTTGTATAACAAGTATTTTATTGTGCCATTTCCATACATCTTTGTAAAGCACCACATCAATTGCAGTCTATCATTTTCCCTTATGCTCATCCTCTTTTCTAAAATAGTTTCTACAAATTTGATTTTGGATAAGATTATTTTATTTTTTGATATTTATTTATTGATTGTGATTTTTTTTAAGGAAAGGCATACCTCAAAATTTCTTCATGTGTTGTTCCCTCTGCTTAGAATACGCTATCTTAAAATTGACTGATTGGCCTCCCTTACAGGTCCATTATAACCTGCAGACTCTTTTTCAGGACCTTCATCTCTTTCTCCCATAAGGCTTTCTGCCTATTTGAGTTGTGATTTCAAAATTCATATATACATCTTCATGAGAGGAAGAAAGGTCTTTAAGTTGCCAATTGTAACTTTAGTTTTAGCTTACTATTTGTTTTAGCATTGAGAGCCATTTTCATTATTCATTGGATTTGGACTCCAATAGGAAATAAGATTATTCATGGAGTATATCACTTAATGAATGCTCATGCATGAAAAATGCACTGGTCAACTAAACTGTAAGAGGGCTTCATAAACAAAGTGAAGAATAAAACTCTTAATCTCTTGATACTAACTTTAGAAAATAATGATATCTAGCAGATTACCTTTTCATTAGAGCTTATAAAACTGTACCTTCCAACATGAATACTGGGCAGGAGTTTGGATATAAAATACCCAACGGCTTTAGGTTTCACAACTACTCCTCCTCTGTTAAAATGTATTGACCAGATAAAAGGTTTTTGCTGTGGTGTTTCCATGCATGCATTTAACATATTTTGATAAAAGTAAATTTCTTTTCCACTTCCCCTTTTACAGACAATTTTAACATATTTCCATAACTTATTATCTTATACATACATAAAGTAATTTGACCATGTTTGCTCCTAATGTTCTTCAGTTGCCATCCTTCCTTCCCCTTTCCTATACTCAGTCTACAAGTCAAGATTTCACATGTGAAGAAAATATGTGTTGTGTCTTTCAGTTACAATGACCTCCAGCTTTACCCATTTTCCTACAAACAGCATAATTTCTTTCTTCATTAGAGCATAAAGCTTTATAAAGCATATATATATTTATATAATGTTGATATAAGTGTATATATAAATTCATGTATATATAATTTATTGGTTTGTACTTTATTAATTTATTGGTTTTACAGTTTGATAACTTCTGTATCTCAGCTATAGCAGTGCTGTTATAAATAAGAGTACACAGTATCTCAGTTGTGTGCTGATTGACTTATATTTTGTTAGGAAGTATTATGGTAGTTCTGTTTTCAATTTCCTTCTTAGAAATCTCCATAACAATTTTCCTAGTAACTGCACAAATCTACATTTCCACCAACAGTGTATGAAGGTCAATTTCTCCCTGCATCACAGAAGAAGTTATACAAACACTAATGATTCTCCAACAGAATCCTCAAATTCTGATTGCTTTATTAGTTATGAGAAACAGATGTTTCCATAATCTTTAAATAAAATTGCTTTATAGTATTTGTTTTCCACTGCTTCTCACTTAGAAATAATTTGTGGACTTCTCAGCTAAAATAAAAAGTAAAAAAGAAAAACACTTTTGTTCAGACATGAGACTGAACTATGAATTTGGAGCTCTCAAACTCAGATACTTAGAAATGGGCCACTGACTAGTAGCCTTTCATGCAATGATTTTCCATCTCAATCTGCAGAATATTTGAGTCATACTTTTCTTTCAGAACTGATATTAAACTTTCTTTTAGTTGTTAACAGTAGATTTTCAAAGATCTTCATTACATCTCTGGTGGCTTGTTCATTATATTTTTTCTGTACTTTACTCAATATGATCTCAATAAAGAGGGTTAAAATATAAATAAATGTGTAAATGTCCAACATTTTTAGTTTTGCATCTAATATTCTGTCCAATGATAACATTTAGAATTTCTCTAGAAAGAGGAGTGACCACACAGTTCAATGCTACAACAGTGTAACAAATGATTATGGGTTTTTGCATTTTTAAATGTCATTTTCTCCTAAATATTAGCTTAGTCTTCATTCTTTCTAATTACTGAATTAAGTAAAATTTTCTTTTAGAGAAAAATTTGTATATATTTAAGAATTTCAAAGTAGCATATATTAAGCTAAAGCATTATTTGGTTGCTCTTGATGGCCTTGAACCATAATACTCCTATTCTCAGCCTCACAAATTAAAAAAAATTAAAGTGTGAATTACCAGTAATTGTTTCTGTTTTATCCTCTTATGAGGATTATATTAACCACTTGAATGATTTTCATGTAGCACTGTTCACAAATTACCCAAAATAAAAATTTCTATTTCTAAGTTAAGCTGAAATGTAAGCATAATGTATTTTGACTCTATCTCTATTATAAAAAGATATTCTGTATGAATGGCTTTTAATTTTCTTAGGAAGTGACTGATGCCTATACTGATCAAACAGTTAACTATTCTGATAGATTGGCTTTGATTGGATGTCATTATTGATTTTACCTCACAACATTTTATTATTAGACCAATGCTTCAATCAATTAGCCCAAAGGCATGAAGATAATAGAGAAAAAAATTTATTAAGCTGGTATAGCTGGTGGGGAAGGTGACAAATTCTAAAGATTCAAAGAGCTTTAGTACTAAATAACTGTCTTATATAACAAAAAGACCATTCATTTAGCCAACATCTAGAAAGGAAGAACTTATGTGAGAGATTTAAGGAAGTATATTTTTAGCACAGACAAATGAGTAATCACTAATCCTGCAATGGTCCACTTCTTCATACATTCTGATATTATTTGATGGTTTCAGAAGCCCTTGCTTTTATAAATCTAAAGAAAAATTTCAAATTAGCAGGTCTTATGACTAATGATTGTCTTTCTTTTCCTTTTTTTGTAGAATATCTGACTCTTCAAATTAACATTGTTGTTGTTATTTAAGTGTGACTTTTCTTGAGAAGTTAGAACACCAGGCAAAGGAAAACAGCAAGTTTTTAAAGAACAATTTGAGGACAAGTTAACCCCTTAGGCTGATTTAACACTACTATTTGCCCATTTACTTATTGAAGCTGCAAAAAGAATCCATCTAAGTAAAGCATTCTAGAGCATCATTTGAAATGCATTTGATTCTCAATGGAGTTATTATATTTACAGAATTACCTTTTTCTTATTTTGTTCCCCACTATTATTATTTCCTTGAGAATCTGAAATGTTTATGACATTTCAGCAGATGCATCTTGAGATGTCATTTTCCAGCATCTGTCATATGGATAGTTGTTGAATGCCCTGAACCATGGTTTCAAAGATATAAATGTCTTGACGCTAACAGTTATAAACTGCTATTTGAATTTCTCTATCTTGTACAGTTTATTTGCTAGCAGTGAAGTCTTGATGCAACAAATGGACCCAGTTCTAGCCCACAACTGAGTAATGCTTGAAATTCAATGTTTGTAGAGGAAAGCTGTCAAGGTAAATGGAAGAGAGACATTTGAATTTGTCATCAATTACTCTTTTCAAGTTCAACTGATTTTCAACCTACTGAAGAAAACACCAAGATATGGTAAGGCGAAAACCTATTTTTTCTGCCACATTCAAATTTAGTGAACTC
The DNA here is from genome assembly GCF_023159225.1 of Perognathus longimembris pacificus. Classification (NCBI taxonomy): domain Eukaryota; kingdom Metazoa; phylum Chordata; class Mammalia; order Rodentia; family Heteromyidae; genus Perognathus; species Perognathus longimembris. The sequence continues at coordinate 128,716,427 of NC_063162.1, read as the reverse complement.
GCAACAATATTCACACTAACAGAAGAACATGTATCTATTTGGGCTTTTAAATTTCTATATTTTTACTTTGAAAATCACTGGGTTAATGCTTTTTTATCTTTACATTCAAACTCAAGCTTGTAGTTTCAGTAGCAGAACAGCATTTCCAAAATGTTGTAGTCAGCTGCTGGCCTCTGTGAGCCTAATTTAATTGCTTGGCCAGGATCCCTTGTCTTTGCTACACTGGTCTTTCTTGCATGCAAAAGTTTAGCTTTTGCAGTACTAGCAACAAAAGTGAGCTGCCTTATTCAACTAGCCTTTGTACATTGTGTTGTGTGGATAGTAAAAGTCATTATTTAAGATATCAATTTTTATTCTTTTCCCCATTTTATTTAGTTTGTAGTAGCAGAACGAAGAGGTTTTATTGTGATTTTTCATATAGTCTACAATGTAGTCCAATAAATATTACCTCTCAGTCATTCACTGTTAACCTCCCTGTTAACCACCTGTTTAAATAATGTCAACTACAATTTATAAGAAGAGAGAATATGGTATTTGTCTTTGTGACTCCGACTTCTTTGCATCAGACAGTAATCTCTATCCATCATTTTATTGAAAGCGCACAATTTCATTTTGCTTGATGCTTCAATTACACTTACTTTGGTATACAAACCACATTTTCTATGTGCATTAATTACTTGATGGATATCCATTCTGATTCCATATTTTGACTATTGTGACTAGTGCTTCTATAAACATAGGTGTTCAGGGATCTCAAATGCATATTGTCTTACTCCCCTTTGAATATATCCAGGGGTATCATAGCAGAATCATTATGGTAGATCTAACTTTAATTTTGTAAGGAACCTCCATGCTCATTTCTTTAGTATAGCTGCATTAATTTATATTCCAAAATGTGTTGATAAGTCCTTTTATTTTTATTGTTGCCATGTTTTTTGTTGTTGTTGTTTGCTTGTTTTGGTTTCTTGCTGATAGCTATACTGAGTGGCATGGAATGGAATGTCAGTGATGTTTTGATTAATATTTCCTCTATGACTAATAACGATGACAATTTCTCCCTGTATTTCTTCCTTTTTACTTCATTTCCTGGTTCTCCAGAAATTTTCTGAAAGGCATAAGTTTACTAATATTAAATGGTATCTTTATAGAATTATTGATAAATGATTTATCAACATGGTTTTTCAAAAAAATTTACTGTTAACGTGATGAACAGAAATATTACAGTTATGTAAGTCATCTAATGAGTACATACATATCCTTTGGACAGTGTCACCTCCTCCCTTATTCTTTCCCAGGTTTTCCCATCTAGTCTCCCCTTCTCCCTAAGTTGTGTAGTTTATTTTCAACATAGTCTACTGAGTATCACTTTGTCTCACAATTTCTATGATTCCCTTTTCCCAAATTAGAGAGACTCATATATAAGACAAAGGGTACAGAAATCAAATATAATGACTAAAGAGAATAAACCAAAGGAAAAAGAAAAGGAAAAATCCCCAAAAACAGTACAATTTTTTTTTTAAAAAAAAGAAAACCTCTTGCTTCAATTTCTTGGCGTTCATTTCAATAAGTATCATTTTATATGGTCATATGCACATAGTTACTGAGTTACTGATCATTTCCTCACCATATCCTCCTTTGTTTTCAGTGTGTGAATGTATAGAGTACTGTTTAATTAATCATGTCCAATAGTAATTATTTGTCTTTTACTATCCATTTTGCTTACTTGTAGATTTATAGGCAGATTTATTATTACAAATGAGGAAAACCAAACGGCCTATGTTTCTTTGGGTCTGGTTTACTTCGCTTAGTATAATTAAGTCCAAGTTTTTCCATTTCCGTATGAATGAGTCAATGTCATTCTTTCTGAGGGCTGCAAAGCTGGTTCAATATACACATCAGTAAATGCAATTCAGAACATCAACAGGAACAAGGACAAAAACAACATGGTCATCTCAATAAATGCAAAAAAATGGATTTGATATACTTTTTTAATGTTACTCCTAGGAAAATAAGTGAATTTTTTCTCTTTTATTGTCAAAGTCAAGTACAGAGGGGTTACAGTTTCATATGTAAGGCAAATATATTTCTTATTCAACTTGCTACTTCCTCCCTCATTTCCTCCCCCCTCTTCTCCCTAATTATCCCCCCACCCATGAGTTGTACAGTTGGTTTACACCAATTGTTTTTGTAAGTATTGCTACTGCAATGGTTTGTGTTTTTATTCTTTGTCTCTTGATTTTGGTATTCCCATTCCCTTTCCTAGTTCCAATACATGTATATACAGTATCCAGGTCACTAAGATCTGTTATAGTAATAGCAGGGATAAAACCACAGGAAAGGAATATGAGAGAACAAAAAGATATGGTTTTGCATGCCATGTTGAAAATAGCTACAACAATGATATACCAATTATTTCCATAACATGGAGTTCATTTTGCTTAGCATTATCTTATGTGTTCATACGGGCATAGCTATTGAGCTATTGTGATCTTCTGCTATGATTATCCTAGAGATGTACTAATTATTCCCTATGAGGGAAACCATAGAGTTCATGTTTCTTTGGCTCTGGATCACTTCACTTAGTATGATTTATGTTTATCACAGCACAATTTGTCATTGCTAAAATATAGAACCAACCCAGATGTCCCTCAGTAGATGAGTTGATCAAGAAAATGTGGTACATATACACAATGGAATTCTATGCCTCTATCAAAAAGAATGATACTGCCCCATTGGTAAGAAATTCTTTCTTTTTTAAAAATATGATGTTATCTCATAATTCCATCTGCACTTTTGCAAACAACTTATTTATACATTGGTCTTACTAGCAATGTTAAAATGTATGTTCAAATCAGCCTGTGTAGTCATGGATTTGTCATTCTTACAGAACAGGTAACAGAGCGAAGAAACATAAAACTTATTTCAATACTGTCAAACCAACTAAAGTGTCTTTTGAAAGGTAAAGTTACAGCAATGAACTTTCTGGAAATAAATTTGTATTTCATAGCACAGGGCTCTAGGGATCGTTTCGTTGTCTGATTTAGAATGCTAGCCTAAGCAATGTGGAAATTAAAGGTTGTAGAAGCTTGGTTATCTGTGACATTTTACAGTGGTGCTACTGCTGTGGATATATAATAGATTACTAAAATATTTGTTTCCCCAGTGGGATTTTCATTCCTAGTGTTTTGATTTTGATAAGACCAGTAATCTTTTCACTTTCCCTTTGGGTTTAATAAAATTCTTCCCAGTAAATGAGACTCAATCATAGAGTTTTGTATGAGATGGACCACCTTCAGCCACTGAAACCAGGGGTGGCAGCTGACATTTGCATTTCTTCCTTTCCCTTGTTGATTAATTTTTATTTTTCACCCATTTTATGGTACTGTAGAGTTTTATTATGATGGGAACAAATTCTTTTGGTGAAGGTTTGCACTCTACCCTATGAGTAAAACAGTTTTCTTGCATTTTGGTGAGGGAAATATGGTACATATTCCCTGTTAATAGTCCTTAAGGTTTAATTTAATATTACAGGTACTTGAAAATTTTGTCTACTTTTCTTAAAAATTATAATTTTTCTTTATTCATACTTCAGCAACACAGTACACAGACCTCTTTTGAACACATTTTTTTCCCACATACCTATCTACCTGACCTAAAACAGAAACTGGCTTTGTAGTTCCAGGTACTCAGCTTTATAACTCCAGTTTCTGAAATTTCCTCTAACTATCTTTCATTATTTCCTAACCAATTTACTTTGCTATTTCTCCCCTGAGAGATTTTTTTGTTGCATAAGTCTCCTTCCTATATCTATTTACCAGTTCTCAAGGACAGAAAGTAATAATTATTCATGGGTTTTATAGTCCCAGTATATACCTCAATCATATGCCCATGCTGTCTAACAAAAGTGAGAATACCTCCTTCAGCCAAGGTGAAAGAGCATAGTTCCTGAAGATGGAACAGCTCTGAGCCTTCTATAGCAGCATTCCTAGCCACAAAGAAATGTGGACAATAGGACTGAAGGAGGTGCTTTATGAGTTGCCCAGTATGAAGGGTTTTAGAGTCTATATTTTCATTACTAACCATTAATCCTTTCAGCTATGCGTATAAAAGTATAGGTAGAGCACACAGACTACATTTAGAGAGTGCATTGTTCTTATAAGACTTCAAAGAGCAACTGTTTTCCAGCTCCAACTCCAAGCAACCAAGTTCTTAGACATAATCAGTGTTTGTTTTAATTAATTTTTGCAATAGTTCAAGTGTAGTCTTTTTGGAAATAACAAATTGAAAGGCTACCTAATTGGTGTAACCATCTCATATTTAATAACTATAGAATCAGCAGTGAGAATAAATTAGTTACCTATCTACTCTCAACAACTATCATATTGCATTGTTTCATATGAAATTATCTAACAATCAGTTTCTAACATCGTGATTAGTATTAATCTACAAACTAAGTACTAATAGATTACACTTGTATTCTTAGGTATGTAGGAAGCTGAGACTTGGATGACTGCAGTTCAAAGTCAGTCTGGGCAAAAATGTTCATGAACTTCTTCTCCAATTAACCAACAAAATTCTGTGCTGGAGAAGTGATTCAAATGTTAGAGTACCACCTCTGAGCAAGCAACTGAGGGAGCATAATGCTCTGAGCTCAAGCTCAGTACAGAAAATAAAAGTCTACAAGATTAAAACAATAAAAGTATACACCTGTTTTATATTATTCAGTGCATTATTTTGTTGTATTTAATTTAAAAAGGCTGACCCTTATAATGGAGAATAAAGCTATTTTTTTAACTAGATGATAATTTTGTTCTAACTTTGGTAAAATTCACAACCAGTTGTGCTTCATTAAATAAGAGTTTAGTACGTTCCAAAGGGAAACCTCTGCTAGACTGAATGAATAACAATGATGAGTTGTGAAATACTTGTGACCGAAATCCAACTACTCTCTATGATATTGACCTACAAACCTGAACTAGAAATTTGTAATGAACATTTTGAATATAAGAAAAAGTAATCATTAATTTCAGATGACTTCTTTTTGAAAAGTGAGTATTGTAAGGATTTATCTTTTAAGACAGTAACACATTTTGATACACATCATTACAAAAATTGAAGATTACAACACGCTTGCTTCCAGAAAAATCCTTAAGCTAAAGTTTAGAAAGTACAAAATATGTCTTCATCTACCTAAACAGAAAAGTCTGTACAGACACTGGAAACCTTATTATCATTTTTCTTTTTTCCATCTTTCTAATAATATAAAATAGGAGAAGAGTGGGAGTTACAGATTGTCCAGGATCTGGGATTCTGCAGTACTACTAGGCACATGCCACATTTCAAATATTTCCTTTGCCCTGGTCTCATGTCTGTATTAGGTTAATGTTAGGATGATTGAATGTTCTTGACATATGGAGAAGATAAACATTTAAGTTAGATTTTAAACTTGATATAACTTTGAATAAGCTATAAAACACTCCTATTGGATGTGTTACCTTACTAAAGTAGAAAATTATTCTATTTTAAAAATATGGTTATATTTTTTGTTGTTCACAACTGTGTTCAGCCAGCTATGGGAAGAAGATAAGAGACCTGATTTTTATTCCATACACTCAAACTTATTTTATTTTATCTACTGATGAAGCCTGGTAAAAAGAAGCGTTTTGGTTTTCAAGAAAACTGATTACAGTTTCAATGACTCTTTTTTTTTTTTTTTTTTTGCCAGTCTTGGGGCTTGGACTCAGGGCCTGAGCACTGTCCCTGACTTCTTTTTACTCAAGGCTAGCACTCTGCCACTTGAGCCACAGCGCCACTTCTGGCCATTTTCTAGATATGTGGTGCTGAGGAATCGAACCCAGGGCCTCATGTATATGAGGCAAGCACTCTACCACTAGGCAATATCCCCAGCTCCCAGTTTCAATAACTCTTAACCGGCATCTAGTGTGGACCCTGTCAGGAATATTTCTGTTGAGAGGTTGACAGTAATAGAGAGACTGCCCAAACTGCTGCTCAGATAAGATCTCTTCTGGGTGTTTGAAGGTAATAACATGGCTTGTACTCAATCTTGAATTCATCTTCATCTGTGCTAAATTCAGGATTTCAGATTCATGCATTCATTCTACAGGTATTGGGTTCATTCTTCAATTATCCAATGGATAAATTAGAAAGTGAACTAACTTGTAATTTACAAGCACAGAATGATATATGTGATTTAATACTCTTGCAGCTAAATAGGTACATGGAGGAATCTGAAGTGAAAGACCTCTGAGTATGATTTTTCAAAAATATAAAACAGCTAATTGTTCATAAAGGAGTCATGAATTGTCTCTTTTTAACCAGGAATACTTGTGTGGAGATAGCTGACATTTCTACCACCAGATATATATATTTTTGGACCATTTCATCAGTGTTCTGTGCCAAGGAACAACCATTACTTAAGACTAATGATTTTAATTAATTTTTAAATATTAAAAATACTTCTATGGAGAATACTCTGGGAGAGCCATTGAGAACTCTTGGTTTTTGAGTCCTCTCCATGGGTTTGTGGAGAAATCCAATGTCAGCCTCTATAGGCGTCTTTTCTATTTCAGCTTTGCAAGCCAAATTTACTTCCATAACACATTTTTAGCATACACATTGATGAGATAATAGACAAATATACAAATGTTGGACTTTTTAAAATTACTCTCTAGATAAACTCTACCTACACACAATCAGAAAAAAACAAAATTCCTGTTTCTCTATGATTACTTTAAAGTGTATTATTTCAGATTTAGATTGGTAAGGAATACTTACAAGGTATATTTTAATAGCATTTCTCTAAATATAAAGCAGTATTACATGAAACTAATACTTTCTTTTTCTCCATTCTCCCCACTTTCTTCCTTCTCCTTCTTTTATTCATCAGAATCTTTTTCATAAATTTCTGTATAGTATAGAACATTACTTAGAGCATATCTATAATATTTGGGGTGCCAAAGCAACAAATTAATAAAAAGATGATACAAATTTTAGTTATTTTAACTTATACATATTAGTTGTAAAAAGAAGTTCATTGCGGTATTTTAGACTATGAATACAATGTATATGATCATTTTCTTTCATTTTCATTCATTTTCCTGCTCTCTTTCTTAAAATGACTTCAGTAAGTTTCATTTTTTTAATGTCATACATGTATATAAAGTTTTTCTTCTGTGCTCATTTCATGCATTCCCTCTGTCTTCATCTTCTTCCTCTCACTAGTACTCACCCCCAAACAGAAACTATTTTACATTTTTTTCATTCACTGTAAAGTCCTGCATTGTATATATGACAATGCCTATACAATGTTTGAAATTCTAAGTCTGATTTAATTTGCTTATCTTGATAACTCTAAATTCCATCCAATTGCCCACAAATAGCTGGGTAGAACACCATTCTGTGTGTATATATATATATATATATATATATATATGTCACATTTTCTTCAGTTGTCAGTTGATGGGTATATAAGCTGATTCTATATTTTGGACATTGTGAATAATGCTGCTGTAATATTTGTGCATATATGTTTCGCAGTGCTAACTATATAGTTATATACTTAAGATAGTATTGCAGTTTTAGAGTATCTGTTCAGAAAAAAAACTATTTCCTCTGGTCTGGTCTTATCACATAAAAACCACCCTAGTTATATATAATGAAGAAACACTATGCAGAAAACAAAACCCACTACAAATATAATATATATTAGATCGTTGTTTTGCTTATTTTGGTAATTTCAAACTTGTTTTAATAGTTCATCCCACCACATATCGTATATAGAGAAATATATGTGTATATATATTTTATTCTTTTCTGTTTCATCTAAGTAGACAAACATGTTGATAATAAAGGTCATGTCCATAGTTTTTATATATCTACCTCTCTGAGAACACCTATGGAATATGACTCTTGAATATGCTTTTCTCTTATTAAGGCAGTTAGTTTAAGTGTATATAAACTTTACTGATAAAATAATAAAGAAGTTTTAAGTATAAGTATAGGTTTAAATATAGTAAATTGCTTTCTACAGTCTCAAGAGGCTTAATTAGATTCTAACATTTTAAGTAATCAAGTTAGAATAAGTAATAAATTAAAAAGGAAATTCAAGGCCCTAAAGGATTTAATTTATTCAGTCTTATAACTTAAATAGGAATGTTCATAAACAGAGTATGTGAATGTTTGCCAGATATGATCTTTGCAAGACAGATATATACACTCTTTCCTTTGACATACAGAATGGTACAATGTATAAAAAATGTGCTTATTAGACTTTCAAGGTTATACTTTTTCTAAAGGACTAAGTTATAGACAACAATATAGCACTTGTATGTTGTTTATTGCAGTATTGTAATAATGTATAGTGCCTTGTCTGAGAACATAAGCTGGAAATTGAACCATGCACCTAAGCAATCATTCTTTGTTTAAATTTGTACTTACCTCAACAATTGACTAGTCATTAGTGAGACTGCTAATTCCTTAAATTAAAAGCATGTCTGAATCCACTTCCCTTCAGTAAATAGATTTATATTTCCAAGACAATTCTGGGAAGTTTTACAAAAGGTTTAATGTTGCATGAATGTGCTCATTTGAAGACACATTAAAATAATGCTTCTTTTTCCTTCAGTAGAATTACTTAGTTTAACATGATATTTATTTTTAGAAGTTAGCCAACCTTACAAAAAGGTTACCTGAGAAAAGAGTAGAGAATGGCTTATTTTGTTCAAAGCATCAAGGAGAGAGAAAATTATTTTGTCACAAAAAGTTGAAAATAAATTTAATATGGACATCTACTTAATTATTTAATTTTCTGCTTTCCGATTTTAATAAATGCCTGTTTTGTGTTACTAATGCATTTTTCATCACATTGTGGTGATAGTTTCACGGTGCTATGTGCATTTTTAAATATGTAAACTTTACTGGACATATTTAGTAAAGATGTGTCAATGAACTTTGCAATAGTCATTTAATTATTTTATTTCATTTTAGAGTAGCAAAATTCAATTTTCTAAAACGTTTTATATTACCCATGATGTATAAATAGATCTTTGTGTAAATTGGATGAGCAGAATCTGGCTTGCTTATAAGAACTTCCCTATGCTCCCTGAGACATCTCCACTACTCTGAGTCCCTTCTAGTGCACTTAGATATATTATTTTCTTCACCAGGGATATAAATAACATTTTCCTGGAAATATTTCCAGTAATATCTCAAGACTTTTGAGTGTTCAAGGTTCCACTTTCAGCCATTGCCATTTATCACTAACATGATTCTTAACATTTTATATGGATGGTTAATAAATTTCATAAAAATCTTGTTAAAGAATTATTGTTTTCACATTTGCTAGAATTTAAAAAAGGTTATGAAACATGGCAAGTTATATAGATACCAAGTATAGGAAAAAATTGCTTCACTTTCACCAATTTCTTACACATTCTTTTATGTATTGGGTACATACTAAAATGTCGATCTTTGTAAAGACATAGACTCAGGATCTTAAAGTACAATGAAATATTGAAGCTAATGATCGTTAGTCTCTTACAAAATAAAATGAACATAGGTAAGTTATGTCTTATAAGGGCATGCATACAATGACCAAGCCACCTTGAGTTCTGAACTTTTTTTTAAACTGTATTTGTGTGTGTGTGTGTGTGTGTGTGTGTGTGTGTGTGTGTGTGTGTGTGTGTTTTCTTTTTTGGTACTGAGGATGGAACCCAGGACGTTGCACTTGCTAGGGAAGCGCTTTGCCACTGAGCCACATCCCAGCCCTGAGTTCTGAACTTTTAATCTGCCAGTCATTCTGGGAAAATTGTTTCTGCCATGAAACATTGAGCACCAATAGACAAATAATGAGCAGTGTTTAAAATGGAAGCTCTTTGGTTAAGATTCTTCATTGTGTCGACATCCTCAGTAGAGTTAATTTCCTACAACAAGAAGATTAGCCTGGATAGTTTCCATATTCTTTCTATTTTTCATTTTTCTTCGTCTACATTATCCGTTTCCTGCATTGCTGTTGCAAAATTAAAAATCATTTTTTTTAAAAAACTGCATTTGCAGGCTGGGAATATGGCCTAGTTGCAAGAGTGCTTGCCTTGTAGACATGAAGCCTTACGTTTGATTCCTCAGCACCACCAACAGAAAAGGCCAGAAGTGATGCTGTGGCTCAAGTTGGCAGAGTGCTTAGCCTTGAGCAAAAAGAATCCAGGGACAGTGCTCAGGCCGAGTTCAAGCCCCAGGACTGGCCAAAACAACAAACAAACAAAAAAAGCCCTGCATTTGCATGTCAGTACTTACATAACAAGTGTAAACCATGCATCATATAGGCTCATTTGACTGTTATACTTTAGATATTCCACGTGTCTCAAAAGACTGATGGTTGCTAGAAATATTCTGAGCTGGGGCTTTGGGGAAATGATAGATTCATGAATTCTGACTTCTTCAGGAGGCGTTCAAATAGGCCTGATCAACTGACTTTATGAATTGATTTTATTAGTGGGAGTTCCTTGATGGGTTCCAATATGCTGGTGCTTTGTGGAGGTGCTAGGAACAGAAAGACAGATGTTGGACCTATTTGGAGGAAATAAGTTTCTGGGAGGGGGGGCATTCCCAGAAAGTCTCTCTCTCTTCTCTCTCTGTCTCCCCCCCCCAACCACCACCACCATCCCGTCCCTTCCCCTTTCCTTTCCCCATTTCTCTCCCCCCTACCCCCTCTCTTTTGTAGTTTTGCTGGACCAAGTGTTCTCCACTTTTCTCAGTTTTGCTTCAGACCCACAGCATTGGAACTAGGCTACATTGAATGCAACTTTGAAAACGTGAATGAAAAGAAATCTTTCACCTGTCGCTAGTGGCTCAAGCCTGTAATCCCAGCAGCTCAGGAGGCTGAGATCTGAGGATTATGCTTCAAAGAAAGCCAGGGCTGGAAAGTCCCTGAGACTCATCTCCAATTAACCACCAGAAAACCACAAGTGGTGCTGTGACTAGAAGTGGTACAGTGCTTGCCTTGAGCAAAAGAGCTCAGGAACTCATGCCCAGAGGTTCAAGTCCCAAGTCTGGGAACCAAAAGAAAAAGAACGAGAAATCAGTGTTCTTTCTCTCATATATTTTGTCAGAATACCAATGAAGGTGACTAACACACTTTTCCAGTATGATAGCTTTCCTTATAATTGTTTAAACTTTCTGATAGAATGAGATAGGAGAAAAGGAATATATTTACACAAAACTTATACCAACTTTCACACACAAGTATTCTTCCCCCACAAAGATAATTGTCAATATTACTTCCATTAGTGTTTTAAGCTATCATTGCACACCAAGTTTTCGACAATGATAATTCTACCAAAATGAATACACTGTCACAGTAAAAAACAAAAGAACTATTTAGTATATGTTCCTATGTATAGTATCCAAAGCTAAAATGATTTTTTCCATCTAGATCCACGAATAGCAAAATGCAGCTTTCAAGCAAAGGTATAGAGCACAAATAACCAAGCTAACCAAGGGGAGTTTTTGCAGAGCACATGCTGGTGAAGCATCAGAAAATATCGATCTCAAAAAGGCAAATGGAACAACATATTGATCGGTAAAAGAGGAAAAAGCAGGTGTAAGCCAGTCGAGAGAGAGAGAGAGAGAGAGAGAGAGAGAGAGAGAGAGAGAGAGAGAGAGAGAGAGAGATCTTGATCAGTCTTCACAAAAACGTAGCCCACATCTTGCAGCGATGTGAAGCAAGACTGTGAAGATGAAAGTTCAGAGAGATTTTCAGGTGAAACTGAGGGAATTTGATCTAATGATACAATAGAGAGTCCTATATAGAGAATGCAATTTTAAGAAAATCCCCAGAAGTGAGAAAAGTACTAAACAAGACAAAGTTTAGCTTAGGCTTGTCTCTAAACTAGGAAACCTTGAAAAAAATCACCTGCTACTCCAACTCTCAGGTTTTTCTATATGTGCATTTCAGGCCAAAAACTATACTAAAGTGACTTTTAAAAATAACCAGAAGTTCAATGTGGCCCACATCCTGGGCCCATTATTTTGATGATTAACACCTGGGTCTCCACTCACTAGTTAGGCAAGTCTGAGCCTGCCAATCATCGCAATCTCCTCCCTTTGCTCACCTTCTGTGCCCCTAGAAAGCTATACATCATGATTGACCTCTTACAGATAATTTTACTATTTCTTCTCCAGATCTCTCTAGCTCACAGTCCCCAAACTAATGTTAAATTCATACACTCAACTCATGATTTCTTTCCTGGACTAGTGTAATAATCCTCTTTCCTACCTGGCTTTCGATCTTGAAATCCATTTGTACTCTGAGTTACTAAAACACATCTTTTGAAAAGTCAAAGTAACCTTACAACCACTATTCTACAACATCCTTCTCACCACTTCCCTTCCTTAGAAGCACAGTGTTATGTGTAACAAATCACACATGGCTACTGAGCGTGCTAAGTGTAATTGATGCTAATTAAGCTGACCAATAATGTAAAATTAAATCCATATTTCATTGATATAATAGTAATAAAAGGTAAAATATTGCTAGGTTTATGGTTTGTGTCTATAATCCCAGCACTCAAAGGGAGGACAGGATAATTAGAGGTTCAAGGTCAGCGTGTGCTATACAGCAAGTTCTAGGCCATACATTAAGAAAGATATGCATAATATGTTTTTGCTCATATCTTGTAATCCAGGGGAAAAATAAACCATTACAATGAAAGGACTACTAGGGAAAGGAAAGGGGCAGAAGGAGGGAATTTAAGTGCAAGCAATGGATTAAATGCTATCAAATACATTATATGCTTGGATAAGAATAGTATATGTAAATTTATTATTTTTTAAAGTAAAATATACCATCAATATTTTTCACTCAATTATGAATTGATTTTTCTAGTATTTTGGATGTAGTGTTGATGTATCTTCATCAGTTTTAATTTTACCATCATTTTACCTATTTTATATGTGACTACAGTTCAAATTCACATATTGGCTTGCATATTAGGTCTAACTACCAGTGTATATCTCTAAAACAACCAATAGAATTTGAAGATCAAATAAAAATAGATGAGTTCTCATTATTCAAAATGTTTGTGCAATGAGGTGAAGGGTATGAGGTACTTCCTTTATCAACCAGAACTTATGCTTTTTCTTTGCTCTTTAGAAACAGCCTTTCTTTGGCCTGTGGATGTCTTGTGTTAGGTGCTCTCATGAAACAAGGATAGAGGTGAATGCTCACATAAGTCACCTCCACTAATTTTCAGTGGCTGGGTAGCCCTCTTTACCTATCTGCTGCACATCAAAACTGGTTAAATCTTCTCAACCATCATTTCTCAAACTATGTGCTTCATTAATGTACTATATAAGTCCATGACAAATATTCAAGCAAACAAAATAAGCCCAATAAGCAAGTAGTTAATATTAAATATTTTATTGGTTATTGATATATAGATGTTACTTTACACCTTCTTTGTTTTACGTGGGGGGATTGTGTAATAAAAATTTGCTGTTCTGAATTGTGCGCAAAAATGTTTTAAAATGTCCAAAGCATATATCTTTATCAACCTGAGTCCACATGGGGTTTTAAACAAAAATACTTAAGATTCAGATTTATTTTCATTTCCTGAAAAATATCTTCCCTATATCAGTCTATATAATACTAAATTGGTTGATTTTTTTCCTTCAATAACTCTACTCAACTGGAAGAGGTTTACTTGATTTCTACTAAGTTAAAATTCCATTTCTATTTGAGCCTTGCCAGACTCCCTTCTCCCTCCCCAGAGGCACTCCAATCCTTTCTCTGTCATTGCTGTTTTGACACAGTCTTTTAGTAGATCTGTAATATTGGAGGTAGCTGACAGCAAGACAGTCACATAACTTGAAAGGTTCTAGGAGACAAGTGACCTCTTCAAATTCTGTGACACAGAAATTTATCAGCAAGTGGAAACTAAATCCTCAGACAACCTATTCTATGGACTTCTGGAATCTTGGCTTTAGGTGTTTTCAAAGTACTTTGCATGGAAGACTAAGGCAAGTGTGACTATATTCTCAGAAGCATATTTTGGAATTCAAAATTTTGGGACAAAGCTTTTTGTAGTCAAGTCTATACATTGATATTTGAGTATATCAGATATACGTTGGGCAACCAGATTCATACTTCCATGAATCTTGGGGGATAAGGATGTTAAGTTTGAAATATTTTATCCCTCCACTATATATTAAGTAGAATTAAGTTCTCCAAAGAGAGTTATTATTTTCTACAATTAGCTGGAAAACCATTTATTTTACCAATGAAATTATGTTCTGATGAACCAAAGTACAATGAAACAATTGCAGTTACAAATACCAAAGTCTCTCTTGCTTAAATACTGGTGAGGTTAGCCGGGTTCCTAGCATGGTACCCAACAAAATCTTGAAAAGTAGTCTATGTCACTGGGACATATGACAGTAAGTGCTTGATTTAGAAGTGTGAAAATAAGCTAAACAAAGAACTGGTGACTTTAATAAAAGGCAAGCAATGGGAAGAATATTTTGCATTATCATCATTGTACTTTAAAATTTCAAGACTGTGAGCACAAATGTTTATGGCTCCAGTATCACAGAACAGAAAGCATCAGTTTTTCTTGGAAAATTTGTATCCTCTGTTAGATCTAAAACTAAGTTCAACTGTGTATGATAATGAAGTATTCCTTTCATTTTTATTTTTTCATTAACATACAAATAAGATGATACTTCAGTACATATGATGGTGCAGTATAATTTTTTACACAATGTTCATAAGGTTTGCCTTTGAACAGGTTATAAATCTGCAGAAACATTTAAAATTGCTTTGGACTTTAAAAAAGCAGTTGTCCCAACTGTGTAATAAATAAACCTAAAAATATCTCTGTGAATACATTTTAAATTCTCAAAGTTTTGGCTCATGAATTTATTTAATAACTAACACCAATGTAGTAATTCTCAGTGTACTTATTTTCTGCCTAAAATAAGAAAACTTAACAGTAGCTTTCTATTATACTATATTGTCTATACATGCATATATGCAAATACGTGTATATGTGTGTGAAATAAAGCCTTACTCGAGGTAAGTGATTGAACAAAATTTTTCTTTATATTCTCCTGACATTTCATTTAATGTATCATAGTTACAAAAAGATAAATTAGATGTGAGCTATTTGTTTTGAGAAAATATTTGTATTTAAAGAATGGCTGCTAAAGTTTGAAATCTCTGATAGTGATGTTAAATTTTTTTTCACATATCTGTTACTTGTTTATATATCTCCTTTTGAAAATGTCTATGTATTTTTCCCATTTTAAATTACATTATTTAGGGCTGGGGATATAGCCTAGCGGCAAGAGTGCCTGCCTCGGATACACGAGGCCCTAGGTTCAATTCCCCAGCACCACATATACAGAAAACGGCCAGAAGCGGCGCTGTGGCTCAAGTGGCAGAGTGCTAGCCTTGAGCGGGAAGAAGCCAGGGACAGTGCTCAGGCCCTGAGTCCAAGGCCCAGGACTGGCAAAAAAAAAAAAATTACATTATTTAGTTTGGCTTCTTTTTCTTCCTTTCTTCTTCCTTGTCCTCCTCTTCATACTTCTTCTCCTCTTTCTTTTCCTCCTCTATTTCTTCTCCTACTCTTCTCCACTAAGTTGTCATTCACCTTTTTCAAATTTTATGTTTAAATTGTGATAGAGATCGAACCTGAGGCCTCAAGCCTGCTAGGCCAGTGTTCTATCACTGTCTGGTTTCTCTTCCTAATTCAGCATTCCATTTATGCCTGTTAAACAACATGCTTCAATTAGATTTTAAGAAGCCCATTTACTCTTTAAACAGTAAATGATTTCATCCTAAAAAGTTTTATTTTATTTTTAAACTTTCGTCAAAAATTATTCTCTATATTGATTACATAGCATTAAAACATCTTTCTGCTCTCAACCATTTCCTTGGGCAAATAAGTCTCATGGATTTATAAATGTTGGGCAGCAAAAACTACAACAGTTAAGTAAACTTAAATGGGTTCTTAAAGGTCTTCAGTTTTTTACATTAACAAGAATCTTTAAAAGAACTTTTATCTTACGCTACATTCAGAATGTTATCTAGAAGTCCTTGATTAGTTTCAATCTCTACCAATAGCTGAATCTGATGGTAGAAATGAAATGGTAATAAGTCTTGGTACTGCTTTATAGGCAATTTTAGGAATTATACATTGCACTGAAAATGTAAAATGAACCTAGATGTAAGTCTTACTTGTTCAAAACTGATTCTGATATTCATTCATCATCTAATCCTGGTAAATCAGTGTACTGTCTGGATAAAAACATTCTTGGATAAAGCTGATAAATCTAAGTAACAATCTTAGATGTCTTACATACTTTACGTACTCTCTAATACAGCTTGTCTTTCTCGGAGGTCTAATATGTCTTCCAGATATTGTGCCATACAAGAAAGTTTTCAGGGTTTATTGTTTATAGCAAGGAAAATCACTACCCTGTCAACATCCTTACTGAGGGAAAAGTGTGGAAGATGAATGTTTCTCCTTGTATTCACCAAAAGGATGCTAGAATTTTCCTTCACCCTTCAAAGATGCTTTATGTTCTATAGATACTAGCCAGTATTTTGGTTGAGAATATGAGAGACCTCTGTTTCTATTAGTCTTTAATTTTTCCTCAGGCAGAAATAGCCTAGAATGACAGAGGTTTCTATGTATCCACATAGTTTTTTTCACTTAATTTTTTCACTTCACTCTGCTTAATGGCATCCAATATCTCCATTCTTACTCTATACTCATACAAACTTGGTACTGTATCCACCTAGGTGTGTGTGTTTGTGTGTGTGTTGTTGTTGTTGTTGTTGTTGTTGATTTGTCTTGTGTGTGTGCCAGTGCATGAGGTCTGAATTTGGGGCCTGGCTGAGGTCCTTTAGCTTTTTCACTAAAGAATATTACTCTACCATTTGAACAGTTCCACGTCTGGCTTTTTGGTTGTTAATTGGAGATCAGAGGACTTTCTTGAACCGGCTGGCTTCAAACTATTGTCCTTGGATCTTTTCTTCCTTAGTAGCTGGGATTACAAGAGTGAGACACCTGTGCTTAGCTTGTTAGTTTATTTTTTAATACACTTTCATCCTTTTTGGCTTTTCCCAGAGACTAGTATTTATGTTTTGTCACTACTCTATTTCTTCTAATCACTACACTTTGTTCCTGTAATCTCCTACAGTACTGGTGGTCCTTTGTTGGAAATATTACATTGGTAACTTCTATCTTTTTAAAAAAATTATGTTACCCACTAAGAGTATTAAAATGCTCTTACTGAGAAAATTGGTCAGGAGAAATGCTGATAAACAAGGAATCCATGCTTTCTTTTTTAGTCTCAGGTATAAAAAAAAAACTAGATTGCATCATAAATCAGTAAGAATTTCATATACAACATAACAGAATGTAACATTTCATTTCAGCAAAACATCATTTTGTGGGGATGATGGATTTTGAGATGGGATAGCCAAGATTAAGAACAATTAAAGAAGTTGAAAGGAGTATTGACAGATACTATAAAGTGATAGGATACCATGTTTATACTTATTTTAAATAGCATTTCTGTTTGCATTATACTTTAAAAACTTATTAGTCTTAAATCGTTTCACTTGCACGGAGCTTGCTTAAATAGTATACAATTTGCTTGCAACTTCTGCAGGTCTTTTCTACCAACAACCTTTTATATAGCAAGAGTGCAATTGTCTAAAAAGTTAAAATTAGTATTTACTTAATACAGTATGATAATCCTATATGATTGGGACGATACTATCAACTAAATAGTAGTGCTGGATATATTTTTTTAAATCATATTAACATTCTTTTCCCATTTTCTTTTTTCCTCCCTGCCTTTTCTCCATCCTTCCTTCCTTAGTTGCTTCTCTCTTGCCCTTCTTTCTTGTTTCTCTCACTCCTTTCTTTTTTTTGTTCTTTCCTTCTTTTCTGTCTATCTATACAGTTCTATGTAATTTTATCACAATTACAGACTCATGTAAACATCAGCCCAAAGGGAGTGAGTACAGACTAACTCAGTAAGCCAGAGCAAACCTCTTTGTTATCTGTTTAGCTCACAGGTTCTTTTCAATCTTTTCCCTAGCTACCAAGCATCTGATCCCTGTGGATAAATTTTACCTTTTTGAGAATGTTACATAATTGGAATCATGTAGTTGGTAAACTTTTGAAACAGGCTTTTATACTTTTGAGATTTAAACACATTGCTATGTTCAGAGTTTCTTCTTTTTTGTTTGTTTGTAAGTAATTCTTTAGATGTGATTTTTTTTCTTTTTTTGTTATAAAATTTTGTTGACAAGGTGTTGTGCAAAAAGGTTACAGTTACATAATAGGGCAGTGAGTATATTTCTTGTGATATCTTACACCCTCATTTTTGTTTCCCTTCCCTAGATCAGGTAGGCATATATATAATACCCAGTATTTTTATACTAGTAAATATTTTTATATTAGTAAATATTTTTATATTAGTAAATATTGATATTTTTGTCATCAGTTCTAAAGCTTGAACTCAGGGACTTGTACTTGCTTGCTTGGCTAGTTTTTTGTTTTTTTTTTTTTATCACTTGAGCTATGCTTCCAGCCCAGCTTTTTCCTCCACTTATCTTGGAAATGGAGTCACATACACTTTTCTGCTTCAAAACACAGTCCTCACTCTCCTCCCAAATACCTAGAACTATAGATATGAGTCACGAGCTTTTTTATATACTCATTTTAGAGAAACTCATTTTTATTCATTATGAATCTAAAGTATTTCAATGGTTAGTGTAAATCATGAGTAAGATATATGTAGCTTATGTAAGTACATATATATAACATTTATTAGGCCTTAAAATATATGAACTATTAAATAGCAATTGGATTGTTGAGATCCCCTGTTAAGAATATCATAAACATATTCTAGTTATTATAAATGAGGAAAACCATACAACCTATTTTTCTCTGGTTTTACTTTACTGCACATAATATAATTTTGCTAGGTCTTTCCATTTCCTTATGAAGGGGACAAGGTCATTCTTTCTGATGGAAGCATAGAATTCGTGTGTGTGTGTGTGTGTGTGTGTGTGTGTGTGTGTATCTTACATCTTCTTGATCCATTCATCTACTGAGAAGTATCTGGGTTGGTTCAATATTTTAGGTATGCGAAATAATGCTGCAATGAACAAGGTTATGCTGGTAGCATTAGTATGGAATTGTTTGTGGACATTTGGGTAAATGCCCAGAAATGGGATTTCTGGATCATAGGGGAGCCTCTATGTTTAGTCTTTGAGGAACCTGCACAGTTCTTTCCAGAGTGGTTGTACAAGTTTGCATTCCCACTGACAATGTAGTAGTGTTCCCCTTTAGCCAATCCCTACCAGCATCTATTGTTAATAGACTTCTTGATAGTGGCCATTCTAATTGGTATGAGGTAGAATCTCAATGTTGTTTTGATTTGCGTTTCTTTTGTGGCCAAAGATGTTAAGTGTTTCTTCATGTTCCTCTTGGCTACTTGTATTTCCTCTACAGAGAAATCTCTAAGTCTTCAGACCACTTGTTAATGGGTTGGTTGTTTATTTGGAGTTTGGTTTTTTTGGGTTATTTAATTTATTTTATTTTATTGTCAAATTGATGTACAGAGAGATTTCAGTTTCATACATTAGGCCTTGGGTACATTTCTTGTAATGTTTGTTAATTTCTTGAGCTGTAGGTATACTTTACATATGAAGCCCATGATTGTTGTACAGCTATTGAAGATCTTCTCCCAATCTGTGAACTTTCTATGTATCTTGCTAGGTAAGTCCTTTGCGGTTCAGAGCTCTGAAGTTTAATGCAATCCCATTTGTCCAACCCTTTTCTTTCTCTTCCTTCTTTCCTTCCTTCCTTCTTTCCTTCCTTCCTTCCTTCCTTCCTTCCTTCCTTCCTTCCTTCCTTCCTTCCTTCCTTCCTTCCTTCCTTCCTTCCCTCCCTCCCTCCCTCTCTTCCTCCCTCCCTCCCTCCCTCCCTCCCTCCCTCTCTTCCTTCCTTCCTTTTTTTCTTTCTCTCTTTTTTTATTTGTTGTGTTTCTTAGTCCTTACTGAGAAAGGTTCAATTTGCGCCAAGGAGCCCTAGTGTTTCGCCTCTTCCTTCCTGTAATATTTCCAGGGTATCTACTTTTATCATGAGGTCCTTGAGCCATTTGGAATTGAGTCTGGGGCAAAGTGATATATAAGGATCTAACTTTAGTTTTCTACATATGTTTAGCCAATTCTACAAGGACCATTTGTTGAAGAGGCTATACTTATTCCATGCTATTTGTTTGTGATTTTTTTTCTTTCTTTTTGGTTTTCTTGTCAAAGATTAGGTGGTCATAGGTCTGCAGGTTCATTTCTGGGTCTTTGATTCTATTCTTTTGGTCCTCAAGCCTTTTCTTGTGCCAGTACCAAGTCATTTTTTGTTTATTTTTTTTTTGTTTTGTTTTTTACTTTCATTTCGTAAGAGAGTGTGAAGTTTGGCATTGATATTTCTCCAACATTGTTTTTCCTAGGAATTTTTTGCTATTCAGGTTCTATGAATTTTTGGATTGTTTCTTCTATTGCTATAAAGAAAGCAGTTGGGATCTTGATGAGTATCACATTGAATTTGTACATAGCCTTTGGAAGTATTGCCTTGTTCATGATGTTGATCCTTCCCATCCAGGATTATGGAAGATTTTTCTACTTCCTTAGATCTGCTTTAATTTCCTTCTTCAGAATTTTGAAGTTTTCATTGTACAGGTCCTTCACCTCTTTGGTTAAGTTTGATTCCTAGGTATTTTTGGAGGCTATTGTAAAACAAGTTGCTTTCTTAATTTCAGCCTCTCCCTTCTCATGGTTGGCATAGAGAAAGGCCACTGATTTTTTGTGGATTAGTTGTGTACCCTGCTACTTTGCCAAAGTTTTGGATCAGCTCAAGGATCTTGGGAGTGGAGCTTATGGGATTCTTTAAATACAGGACCATGTTATCTGCAAAGAGGGAAGTATTTCTTCTTTTGTCCCTATTTGGATTCCCTTTATGTTTGCCCCTCACTTTATGTTTGCCCCATGCCTTACTGTTTTAGACATGAGAAATTCTAGTACTATATAGAAGAAAAGACATCTTATCTCATTCCTGATTTAGAGGAAATGTCTTAACTTTTGCCATTAAGTATAATACTGGCGGTAGGTTTGTCATGTACTACTGTACATATTGTAGAAAGTTGCATGGATTCCTAATTTCTCCAGAGCTTTCATCATAAAAGGGTGTTGTATCTAGTCAATTGCTTAATACATAGAACCATATATAATGAAATGTAGCAACATGAACTCCAATATATGGAAATGAGTTTCTTATTATGTGCTGTACTTAGATTTTTATTTTATTTGTTTTTCATTTATCTTTCTTAATTTTCTGTACCTTGTGTCTTATCTATAAGATTTGAGCAGGGGAAAGGAGAGGAAATCACAGAAACAGCAGGTTAAAGAACAAGCTAATACAAAAATGATACTCACTTAACAATAGGTTAGATATAAAATTTACAACTTGAGGGGGGGTTGGAGAGTGGGTAGGGGTAGGTAGGAGAAAATGAGAGATAGGGTAACGTTGTTGCAAAACTGTTTGGTGTAAGTGAACTGAACACCTCAGGGGGGGACAGGGGGAGGGGGGAGGGGGGTATGAGGGACAAGGTAACAAACAGTACAAGAAATGTATCCAATGCCTAACGTGTGAAACTGTAACCTCTCTGTACATCACTTTTATAATAAAAACTTTAAAAAAAGAAATAAAAATTTCAGTGATAAATTAAAAAAAAAACAAATGTAATCATTACCTTACTTATGTAACTATGACTCCCATGCTCATCGCCTTTTCAATAAAGATAAAGATTTTAAAAAATAAAAAAATTTCAGTCATAAATTTGCTTTATAATCAGAATTTGTGATGTGATGAGAATGGAGTCATTCAGCATATTGATGTTTTTCTATTTTAATGAAGCTTTAAAGCTTGTCAGAAGAAAGGAGCCTCCATCTCTTAGTTTCTGAGAAATAGTTAGGGTTTCTTTCCTTACTCTAAGTAAGCATCCATTTGCTTATCCACTTAAAATAATAGATTATAGTTTACTTACCTATTTTAATTAAGTGAATATCTATCAATATATAGTTCTGTAGTTCCATGAAAAGTGACACATTGTCTAATACTTTCTATTGTTAGAAAGCATTATGATTATAACTACTCAATAGTACTCAGTAGCATATCTTTTTTGCCAGTCTTGGGGCTCAAGGCTAGCACTCACACTTGAGCCACATGCCACTCCTGGCTTTTTTAATATATGTGGTACTGAGGAATCAAAACCAAGGCTTCATGTATATGAGGCAAGCTCTCTCCCACTAGACCACATTCTCAGCCCCTATATAGCATAATTTTCCCATGTGACTTTAAGGGATCTATTTTTTTCCAAATTCAGGTAATTGAGCTAGAGTGTTTTCTTGTTGTTTTTAGTAACATTCTTTACTGTTACAGTACTGTGAATTGTAACTTAATTATGGGGTTAGTTGGGCTATATTTCCAAGAATTTGGAACACAATGGTATAAGATATATTTATAAAAATATTTAATGAGGTGGGGATGGGAATGTGGCTTAGCAGTAGAGTGCCTGCCTAGCATGTATGAAACCCTGGGTTTTATTCCTCGGCACCACATAAAGAGGAGTAATAAGAAGTGGCACTGTGGCTCAAGAGGTAGAGTGTTAGCCTGGAGGTAAAAGAAGCCAGGGATAGTGCTCAGGCCCTGAGTCCAAGCCCCAGGACTGGCAAAAAAAAAATAAGTAAATAAGAAAAAGGAAATAATGAGTTAAAATATAATATAAATATAAAGTATTAAATATAAAGTATTAAATGTATTAATATAAAGTATTAAATATAATATAAAGTATTAAATGTAGCATTGGCTTGGGCATTTAATACTCTTGAAATGTTCCTTCATCTACTCCTTAGCTTAAAAAAAATCCTGTTTTTCGGGGCTGGGGATATAGCCTAGTGGCAAGAGTGCCTGCCTCGGATACACGAGGCCCTAGGTTGGATTCCCCAGCACCACATATACAGAAAACGGCCAGAAGCGGCGCTGTGGCTCAAGTGGCAGAGTGCTAGCCTTGAGCGGGAAGAAGCCAGGGACAGTGCTCAGGCCCGGAGTCCAAGGCCCAGGACTGGCAAAAAAAAAAAAAATCCTGTTTTTCTTTCCCTACCACTCCATTATTATAATGTTTGGGGCATCTCTAAATCTGTTAAAGTATAAAACAGTATTTTTTGGAAACAGTTACACCATGAAAAGCAAAGGTTACTAAGATAAAAAATATATGATGATGGAGAAGCAATATTGTACTTCTGGGACAAAAATTTTGTGAAAATTGGTCCTCCTGAAGAAAACGCAAAGTGGAATACAAAGAAGCAGCCAGATTGTTAGCTATGAGGACCCCAGAAAAGGAAAGAAAGGCAAGATCATTTTTATTTGCTCTAGGCAAAGTCCCTGTGATGGGTGAAGACATTCAGGGAGAATAGTTGCATTTGACGGTATGCTAACTAAGGATCACATACGCCTCAATATGGCAATCCTCTGAATCTATGCTTGTGTTGCCTTGACTAGACAAAGGAACTTGGTTGGCTCACGGGATGAAAGTACAGATCTAAGGAAGATAGTATCCAGTATGGTCCACATTCCTTTGCTGGAGTAAGAGCACAGAGAGATGGAGGGAGTCAGACAAGGAGCTGTTATAAAAAGAGGCAGAGACCAAATTGCCCTGCAGAATCACAGGACAAGTAATGCAAACATCAGTAGCTGAGTAAGGCAAGGAAATGAATGCTTTCCTGAGTCTTGAAGGGAAACACAGCTCATTTTAGACATTTTCAGAATTATTATATAGGAATTTGTTATTATAAGCCCCAAAGCTAGTGATAACAAGTGCAGATAACAACCAGAGATGAATGTAGAGAGCATTATTGTCTTAGGAAAACTGTGTAAATACAAAGACTTGATGTAGAGCCACTTCAGAGAATGAAGGGAAACATATCATTTGGAGCACAGTTTAGTAGAAAAGGTTCTGAGGTAAAAGTAACTTAAGAGCAGGCAAAGGATTTTATGTGCATTTTAAAGCTATTTCCATTGTTGAAAATAATTCTGGCACTAATGAACTGGAAACATTGAAATTCGAAGACCAAAGATTTCTATGTTCTTTATAATCTTACTGCAATCCAACTATATTTCTCTTTACAACTGCTTAAATTAAATGAGTACAAGGAGATAGGTTTAGTTAACTCTAATAATATTCCTACCATGCTTTTTGTCCTTGGCTTATAAAGATTTCTCATTTCCTCTTCTTTCATACAGAAATGAGTGTAAGAAATCATTATAATAAGAGAAGCAGTGTACTGTAATTTCTCCTAGGGAGCTTGCCATATGGTACCTGTCTCTTTCTTATTTAATTTAACTTGATCTGTTAAATATTAGGATTTGTAAGGGCTCATATGCCATACTCATTAAAATGTCACATTCTTAAAAAAATCTAATCCCATAGAGACATCATGTTTTTGAGACGATGAGAAACATTATATGAAATACAACTGAGAAGTAAAAATTCAACAAATGCTTAAAGAAATTAAAGACATTTAAAAATAATATTGTGGCTAATATTTGCATACTCAATCTTTGTTTCAATAACCCATGTGCAAAAATGAATGCAATTAACTGTTTAATGTTCCTACCCATAACAATAGACAGTACAAAAAGAATTTCAGAAATAGTATAGGAAAACATATAGATATTTGCTTCAAGAATGATTGCTAAAGGACACAATTTTTTTAGAACAAAAGTTACGACAAAATGTTATGACAAGAGTTATGACTCTTCTTGTCTATACTGATATAATAATTAGTAGGCATAATACACACTTTATATGTTTCTAAACATTTAACAAAACAACAAAAGCATAGTCACTAAGATATTATTTAATGCATATATTACATAAAATTTAATCAAAAAAGAGATAATCTAGTTTAGTGACATTAATGTTTAGTCATAATGTATGACCATTATAATCTATTATAAACTTCATTCACTATAAAGAAATATAGAAAAATCCAAATGTTTAGAAAATTTCAGAAAAATGTAAATACTATAAAACACTTCTTTGTCTACATGAGTATTAATTAATATGCCTAAGTAAAGTGAAGTCAGGTTAGTAGAATTCATTTTGCTGTCTTTTGAAGTTTGGGGAAAATATGTTAAACTCAACTTTTATTAATTTGATATAATAAAACATGATGTGAATACAAATCCAAACAGTAATGACATGCCATCTTGTGCCAGTTAAAATGGGTATTATCACAATAATCAAAGGAAAAGTAAGGAATATGCAGTTATATAAAATTAAAAACTCATACATTGTTAGTGGGAATGTAAATTATTAATTGATGTATCAATAAAAACCCAAGTTGTGACTTAAGAACTGTCATTTGTAAAGCTAAATATATTCATTGTAACGCAAAATTTTATTTTTGATTATCAAAAGACATTTTGATTGATTTTGGAGTAGCTACACTAAAATAATATTTGCAAAACTTTTTTGGTAAATTAAATAACTAGTCTTTCTTTGTGGAACAACTTTCTCATGATAATATAGCCTCATTTGTTCCAATCTAGTGAGGACTCATCCTTATTCCCATTAATCTTGTGGAGTTGTACCTCCACTTGCCTTTCTAAATCTTGCCTTCAACTCTTTTTTTTTTTTTTCTAGTCTTGGGGCTTGAATTCAGGGCCTGAGCACTATCCCTGGCTTCATTTTTTATCAAAGCTAGCACTCTACCACTTGAGCCACAGTGCCACTTGTGCCATATGTGGTACTGAGGAATCGAACCCAGGGCTTCATGTATGTGAGGCAAGCATTCTACCACTAGGCCATATTCCCAGCCCTGCTTTCAACCCTTAAGAGATATATAGTTACATTAAGAATTTATATTTTTTAACTTTTCTTAACTATTTAGTTTCTGCTTATTCTAATAAGGTAATTATGTACTCAGCAGGATATTTTCATTTCTAATTTTAGTTTTAATTAACAAATTATAATTGTATATATACACACAGACAAAACACTGATGTTTTGATATATTTAATAATTTTGAAATAATTTTGTCAGGTTTAATAATATATCACTTCAGAGGTTTATGTTTATATCGAAAATATTTATTATATACTTTTTTAGTACTTGTGAAATATAAAGTATATTTATTAATTGTGGTCACCTGGCTGCCTGATAGATCTGAAGATTTATTCCTCCTCTAACTGAAACTTGATAATCTTTGACCAACAGCTTCTCCTTCCCTCCTCTTATTCCATCCTTAATAACCAGGCTTCTCTATCAAAATACCTACATGTAAGTGAGATATCTACACACATGTGAGATAACATTTCTTAACTATTCTGGATTGTGAGTTTGTATGGATTGTGAGTTTGTATTCCTTATGAATCTATGTGGACTGTTTCTCAAAATTTGTGACATGGATTTTGTGTATGTGTGTTTACATTTGTGCATGTATCTTTAAACTACAGCATTCTATACCTCATAGTTATCTCAAGTAAGTGAAAACAACTTCCCTATTATTTCTTCTGTGAGCCTCTCAGTTAGCAATGATATTGTTAGTAATACTGGATTCCATTTTTTGCTGGAAAAATGAGGAATATGATTATCACTGTAATGGACAAAAGAGGCTCACTGTGTGTGGAAGTGTGGTTTATAATTACCTACTTCTTTCAAGAGTCTAGAATTGTGAGAGGTTCCAGGCAAAGGGCACATATGTGATCAACCCATCACAATAACTCTGGGCCTAAAGTCTCTAATAAGCATCCTTGGGGAACTACATTTCACTTTTGTTGTCAAAAGTTGTTTCTGAGGGAATTAGGTATTGCTTATGATTTCCTTGTGAGAGGATTCTTGCAAACCTTTAAACTAAAGTTTCCTTGGTGCTTTCACCCTTTGCTCTTTTCTATTGATGCCTTTCCTCCCATTGTCTCAGCATAATAAATCATAGTCTTAATTATGGCTAAAGGTTAAATCCTGTGATTCATACAGGAAATCAAACCAAAGTTTCGTGTTTGGAACTTTAGACACAAAATACTATCTTATATTCATTGATTTCCTAATATTTGGAACATATTTCTAGGATAAATATCACCTGAATGTGTAGTACATTCTCATTACGTTGTGTTCTGTTTGCTAATATTTTAGCACTTTAAAATCAATACTATTAAATGTTAATATTGTCAATGCCATTCAAGATTGCATTTAGGGCTGGGGATATGGCCTAGTGGCAAGAGCGCTTGCCTCGTATACATGAAGCCCTGGGTTCGATTCCCCAGCAGCACATATACAGAAAATGGCCAGAAGTGGCGCTGCAGCTCAAGTGGCAGAGTGCTAGCCTTGAGCAAAAAAGAAGCCAGGGACAGTGCTCAGGCCCCGAGTCCAAGGCCCAGGACTGGCAAAAAAAAAGAAAAAAAAAGATTGCATTTAGATGTATATACATACATATATATATAATACATATATATAATTTCATTTCTCAGGTTTTTATAAGTTTTACATGCAAAAGTAATATATTATTAACATTGCATAATGTAATAATTTTTGGTATCCTTGTAATTTTTATTTTATAAGCTGGAAAAGGCTTAGAAAAATATTGATATTGTCTACATTTTGAAAATTTGATAAAATTCTCTTTTGAAATCATCTGAGCCTCATGATTGATTTTAAGTTCCCTGATAAATTTCTCTACTGCTTGCACAGAAAAATGTGGCTTGTTTGCACTTCTGATTTATATATAGTATGGTCAATTTTTTCAAATCACATTTCCCAAAGAAATTACACTTTCATCTTTGAAGTATACTACAGAGAGATATGGGTATTTTAAAACACTTTAAAACATTATTTCTGCGATACTTCCCATTTATATATACTTATATTTTTATTATGTATAAGTAGTTATTCAAGGGGTTTTAAATTCAACATTTCAATTTATATAATCAATGCAACTTAATCAGTTTCACCCATTTCATCATTCTCCTAGACATTCTTTTCTTTTTTTTTCCCAGTCCTGGGGCGTGGACTTAGGGCCTGCACACTGTCCATGTCTTCTTTTTGCTCAAGACTAGCACTCTACCACTTGAGCCACAATGCCACTTCTGTTTTTTTTTTGTTGTTGTTGTTTATGGGGTGCTGAGGAATCAAACCCAGTATACCATGAACACTCTACTGCTAAGCCATATTACCAGCCCTCTCCTACGCATTCTTATTTTTACTATTTTCATTTTCTTTTCCCTTGGTTAAGTTAGTAAATGGTCTCTTTTGAGTTTTCATAAAAAACATTTTTATTTAAAAGGCATATATTTGCTACTAACCAATATCTCCATACAATAGTTGATTTTGGTTTTACTTTAATGCTGTTATTTCTTGTGCTTTCACCAAACTTTGTTTTCTTCTTTTTATGGTTTGAATTTCATTCACCAACAAATGTAGTTTTTAATGATTAAAGAGTTTAGGGCAATAAAATTTCTTATAGCTACTTTCCTAATAGTCTTCTTTTCTTGACTTACTATACTTCCACTTTTAGAATAATTAATTTTGGGTAGTATTTTATGATTCAGCCAACAGTTTGATAGAAAAGAAAATATATGTGTGGGGAAAGTGTTTGCAGATAATTATTATATACCACAAATGCCAAATGATTCAAATATAAATTTTTAGGTTAATCATAAACATTTCTAAGAGTTATGTCATCAAAATCTCTAAATAGCTTCCTTCACTTTCCTTAGAGTTCCAGAAAAGGAATATGAAGCAACTGAAATGTATAGGAAATCCACATACTGTATTAGAAATAGAGTTTGTAGCTTTCTTATTTCTACCTGGTAGTGGCCAGAGAACCTCTGTAGTTCACAGGTTATGCTGGGACAAATTAGGAAAGAAACATAAAATAGAAATATTTGTGTATAGCACATTGCCCAAAGTGGTGACAAATTGGTCTTTCTAAAAATGAAATGGTTCAGTGGAGACAAGGGCTTGTTAGCAATTCCTACAGGTCTCAGGACATTCAAAGAGTTCAGAAAACAAACAGAACCCAAGTCCCTTGAGTATATTTTCACAAAATCCAAAAGTTTTTGCCAAACTCTTTTAAGAAGTCTTCAGGGAAAAACCACACTTTGTTGCTGTTTGGGGGTGTAACTTGCTAGGTTTTCAGAATAAACTCTGAAAACATGTTGCTTTGTTTTCATGTAAAATCAATTCTGGCAGCATTGAAGGGAGCCAGTTCATTCTGACATCTGAATACAACAAAGGAGTCATGCTTTTCTGATGAGTGGTCTGGCAATTGTTATTGTGGTAGATGGTTTTCTGAAGTATTACCAACTCTGAAATCCATTCTGTCTTTGACTGTACATGATAGCAAAATTAAGCATGGCATCTTTTGTGGTTTTTTTTAAAATTATCTTTGTTGATTCCCATTTCTATACCCATTATATTTCTGTTTTTCATTACTCTGGCTTTTAAATTTGCTTCTTCAGCATGTACTTACTCCATTAGGCCATTCCTGAGCTTTGCCAGTGTCTACTGATTGAGTCTTCACGTTTCCCCTAAGCTTTGTTTGGTTAAGAAGTTTTATTGGTCAGCACAGCACAATTATATCATTAGAATTATTGTGTTCGTCCTGTAATTAGCAATTCTGCTTTCTT
The DNA here is from genome assembly GCF_023159225.1 of Perognathus longimembris pacificus. NCBI lineage: Eukaryota > Metazoa > Chordata > Mammalia > Rodentia > Heteromyidae > Perognathus > Perognathus longimembris. The sequence goes on along the minus strand of NC_063162.1, from coordinate 128,686,647 downwards.
TCATTGTCCTTATACAGCCTTTTTTTTTGGGGGGGGGGCAGGGGTTGGTCATGGGGCTTGAACTCTGGGCGTGGGCACTGTCCCTGAGCTCTACAGCTTAAGGCTAGCACTCTACCACTTGAGCCACATCACCACTTCCTACAGCCTCTTCTTAACATGACAGCTGAAAGGATAGATAGGTAGTTAATAGGTTGATGATAGATTGTTACAAAGACACACAGGCATACACACGCAGACACACACACACACACACACACACACACACACACAGTCCCTCCCCTGTTGACTGCTTGCACTCCAGTGACAGTGGCTACTATTATCTCTAAAAGACACTGCTTTAAAAAGTCATTAGTGTCTATGTCCTCTATCTTTCTTATATCTCTCTAACTTCATCTCTACAAGTTTTCTCCCATTATAGACTTTTGTATCCCTGGGTGTATTGCCATACATATTATATTGAATTCACATCTTTTCTATTCCTTTTATGAAAGAAATAAAGAAGGGGTTTCTGAGATGTCTAAAAGAAAATTTCTAAATGAATTAACCAATACCATACTGCATTTAATTACTATTAATGGATTACTTTTAATTAATAAATATTTAAATGTACTGGTCAGATATTGTCTAAAGAATAGAAATCCTAATTTATGAAAATGAGTAGAGATTATTTATAGTAAAACTTTATTCTTGAAACTTTAACCTTTGCATTTTAACTTTTAAAATCTGACAAGGTTTTTTATTTTAGAACACTAAAGTATACTTTATAAAATATTATCTTTGTTTAAGCTTTATTGTCCTATAATTAACAAATAATAATGTGTGCATTTGACATAAGCAATACAATGTGGTTTTGTTTTGTTTTGTTTTGTTTTGTTTTGCCAGTCCTGGGCCTTGAACTTAGGGCCTGAGCACTGTCCCTGGCTTCTTTTTGCTCAAGGTTAGCACTCTGCCACTTCAGCCACAGCGCCACTTCTGGCTTTTCCTGTGTATGTGGTGCTAAGGAATTGAACCCAGGGCTTCATGTATACGAGGCAAGCACTCTTGCCACTAAGCCATATTCTCAGCCCACAATATGAGGTTTTTGATCTACAAATATTGACCCTAATCGTATTTAGTGTACATTTTCCTAAGTAAAGTAATTGAAAACAAACTAGGCTACAAATGAATTTTGGACGTGTTATATATACTCCATATTTTCAGCCTGTTTTTCATTCAAAATATATTTAGGCATTGACAATAATTTATAATTCCATGCTATTTTAAGATAGTTACTGTAAGTTGCATTGCCTTGTAATAGCTATTTATTCATGATATAATGACTATAGAAAATTTTACATAACTACAAGGTCAAAATTTTAATTTTAACCTAAATACTGTTTGTGTTCATAAAAATAGCAAAGAATTTCAATGTATGCTTTATGCTATATAAACAGTTTAATTTCGCTGCTTTTAAATGAAAAAATGAAAGGTATGAATTAAATTATTATTACTTTTGATATTACATTTGCTTGTGCTTGTTGTAGAGCTTGAACTCAGGGCCTGGATACTGTCCCTGATCTTTTCTTCTTTTGCTCAGAGCTGTCACTTTTGACCTACACTTCTGCTTCTTGAATTTTGGTGGTCATAAGTGTTTCACAGACTTTCCTGCCTTGGCTGGCTTCCAGTGGCCATCTTCAGATCTCAACCTCCTGCACAGCAAGGATTATAGACATAAGCCAGCAGTGCCTGGCAAGTTTTAAAAGGCATTTTTGATTCTATTGAATTTTTATTTCCATGTTATTAAATTAATTCTTTTTTTATGTACATGTTTTTTAAGTTGCTGTTTTGTTTTGCTAGTAGTTGAGCTTGAACTCTGGGCCTGGTTGATGTCCCAGAGCTTCTTTTGCTCAAGGTGAGCACTCTACCACTTGACCCAGAGGGCACTTCTTGCTTTTTCTGAGTTGTTTATTGGAGATAACTGTCTCACAGAGTTTCATACCCAGACTGACTTCAACCTTGATCCTCAGATCTTAGCCTTCTGATTAGCTAGGAATCGTATTATAGGCATGAGCCACCTGAACCCAGCCTAATACTGTTTGTGAATAAAAAAAAACATTTAATTTTGCAACTACTAACAAAATTCTACCATTCTAGAAAATATTACACTAGATTTCATTCTTTTTCAATCTTTGTTCTTATGCTGAACTCTTGACAATCCTAAACCTTGTTTGATCAGTTTTCTTCCTATACATTTTTCTTTTCAAGAATTTCATACAATTAGAATCATGATGTACATGATATTAAAAATATGGGCTATTCTCTTTGTGTAATATATTAGAAATTTATCCTTGATGTTGCATGAATCAAATATGTTCTCATTGCTGAATCATTATTTTATTGATAATGTTTAATTGATTGGATGTTCTTATGATTTGAATTTGAAATTCCCTGCTCAGACACATTTATTGAATATTTAAACCTCAGCTGTGATACTGTTTGGGGTGTTGGAGGAAATTTTACAAAGGGGGGCTAAATGAAGGATGTAGCTTGCTAGGAGAACATACCATCTTCTCTAACATAAGGTCAGTAGAAACCACCAAGTTCTGCCATGATATAGACCCAGAATCAAAGAAGCTAAGACTATGGACTAAAATCTGTGAGTCAAAATAAAGATTTTCTAAGTTACTCATGACACATAGTCTGTCATAAGAATGAAAATACAAACATAGATATATCACTCTTCATTTTCCTAGAGTCGAGTAATACTGAATAAGGCCAATCTAAACTTTACGAAGAGTGAACAATGAAACAGTGATGCTCACTGGACATTATGATGAAAATGAACTATACAACTTGATGGAGAAGGGAGGGGAAACCAAGGAGAAAGCAAGGGATGAGATGACATTATTCAAAAGAAATGTACTCAGTACCTAATGTATGTAACTGTAACCCCTCTGCACATCACCTTTACAACTTAAATAAATTAATAAAAGCATCAACAAAAACAAACTTTTGCTCTGCACAAAATTTCATTTTTCATTAGCAAATACTTGAAAATATGATTTCTGGAAATTATAATAATTTCACAGTTAACATCATGAGAAACTGCTTAAATATTTTCCAAAGTGAATGTACCATAAATATAATTTGTGACTTTTTGTTAAGTAACATATATTTTTAATGTTAATAATGCATTTTAATCTTTTAGGAAGACATAAAATCTAGAAAAATTTGTTACTAGAAATATGGTCCATATTTGTAAAGCTGATTTCAAAGTGTTCTGATTCATCTTAATTATGAAGGCTTAGAGTTAATAATGAATAACAACTTAGTAGTATGCTAAATTATTTTAAACAGAATGTGTTGAGAGTTTCCTCAAATAAATGATTAAAATGCACTCTAAAATTTTAAATTAACCATGCAATTAAATAATAAATGAAATGTAAATATTTTAAGCAAATTAAATACATTAAAATTAGAATTGATAAAACTTTAAGAATAATTTTCCTTGAAATATTGTTATTGTGTGAAACTGACTATAAAGATGAAATATAGTACCATTAATTTGATATCTTCCTTTCAAACTTACATTTTGCTCTCATTTGCTCTTTCTAATGTCATTTTGATATTTAGGACAAATGATTTTTCTACTAGAAAACTTGAAAATATGAACTTTTGGAATATACAATAGAAACCGTAAGTCTGTAGCCTAAATTGACACAGGTACTTCAAGCCTATCTCATGTCTTCTTTTTGCTCTGGTTCAGTGGTCCTTCTCATCTTCACCAAGGAGTGGGAAATTTTTCCATTTGCTTCCTCTCGTGTTGAGAACATTGGTAGCAGAATTCATGCATGAATGAGAGAGAAAAGTTGCTGTTACTACAAATTCTTTCCATTACTACTAGCCTGGGGTCAAAAGTAAAGGAAGAAATGAAGAATACAGCAACTATGCAAGTGCTTATGAAAAAAATAGAAAGAAGAGAAAATGTACTTTGTGTTTCCTAGAAGCTTGTGAAGAAAAAGCAGTAAGATATACTTGGATCCTGGCATGAAGAAAAATAATAGAGGAAAGAGTGTGATAGAAAACCAAGATCTGGCTTAATTATGGCTTTCATTTCTTAACAAGGTATATCCATTTCATTTAAAACAATACTTGTGTTAATTAATCATAGAAAAACAAACTGAGAAATAGTATCTTATAGAAGATGTGTACTCGATATGTACTTTTTTAATTTAAAATAATATCTCAAAACTATGGAAACAGCAAAAATGTCAGTGTTTTCCGTGGACTGGATCTGGGTAGAATGAATAAATAGATAGAGCTCAGAAGATTTTGTAGTCACTAACACTATTCTGAGTGAGGCAGTAATTTTAAGCACATGCCATCATGTATTGCCCAAAACCCACAGAATATACAGAAGCTAGAATGAATCTTGATGCAAAGCATTGGCTTTGGGAAACAGTGTTTTATCAGTTCTTGTGATCAAGAAACAAATATATAGCTCTCTTGAGGGCAGGTGTGTTTTGATGAGGAGGAGCTAATAAATGTGTGAGACAGGGGTTAGCCAACAATCGCTGTATTTTTCTTTCAGGTTTCCGGAGAAACTAAAATTGAAAAAAAAAATCCGTTACAAAAGAAAATTCCACTGTGAAGAGCAATGCTATTTACGGACCAGATGTAGAGAAGCATCAAAAGCTGTACTGACTACAAATGTATAAGATTCAACATTAGGAAGACTTTAGACACTGAAGCATAAAAGCTTCCTGGCAGGCCTTCTTGATTCTTCCAAAGAAAGCACAGGAAGCGTGATGAGGGACTGAGAGTTACATGACCCATTTATCAACAGCATCAGTAACAATGAGAAACTTCTGCCTTTGTGTTTTTATTGAATAAAACCATCACAACATGTCACTGGAGTTTAAAGACAAGACTGAGAAACTAAAATTTACATCATTACTGAAATGTGATGAATATTAATTCAGGAATGAATAATTTCTACTGTTGATGATATAATTTAGACTAAGGAGAAAAGTTTAATTTATCTTCCAAGGAACAAAATAAATTGCTAGTGTATTGATCTAATATATTAAAAAAAAAACTAAGTCAGAAGAGTTCTGGATTGCCTCTTCTTCTTAATTCACTTTCTGCGGCTGCAATGAAGAAAATCACCCTATTTAATCAAGATTTCACAGCATCAGGGAAGTTTGGAGACAAATATTAACACACTCCTGTCTACTTCAGGAAAACACTGCACTTGGCATATTGGAGAATGTTCTTGTCATTGAGACCTTAGACTCTTAAATGTGTCAGATTATTTTACACAACTGGAGGACAGGAATAAATATCAAGTGTGACAATTATGATATGTTCTTTCCTCCAAAAATTTCTCATTTTCCACACCCAAGTTAACAGAAAGTCCTAGAAGTGCCTCCAGTATATGTGAGATGTTCACATTTTTGCCTAAACAGTAATAGAGGAGACCTTTAAAAAAAGAAATGTTGAAGGATTGGAACGTTTGATAATTGGGAATATCAGGTATTAGTCATCTCTTAGCCAGGATCTATGAAGCTAACAAAATCCAACAGTAGGATCTATGTGTGTGCATATATATATATATATATATATATATATATATATATTTATATATGTGGCTATCTGGTTGTGTTTGGGTGTGTGTTTGTAGGTGTGTATACATGTGCGTGCCCAATCTTGTGCATTTTAGTAGTACAAGGATTGAAGGAAATGGAAATCAAATAGAAAAAAAAAAGAGAAAAAAGAAATGCTGGGTTTTGAGCTCCCATAGAGGCTTGGTTCTTCATGTTTCCAGGCTTATTTGCTGAAAGTCTGAAAATAGAGGGTTGACGTATCTAGATGAAGGAATAAGGAAAACCAGGGTTTTGTTAGATCATTTTTATATATGCATGATCACCCCACCTAGTTTGCCTTTTTTCATTTCTTATTATTTTATTTTATTGTAAAGGTGACATACAGAGGGGTTACAGTTATGTAAGTAAAGTAGCGATCACATTTCTTGTCAATCCTTGTTACCCCTTCCCTAGTTTTCCCCAGCTTTCCTTGATTCCCTGGACTTCCCTATCCCCCAAGTTATAAAGTTCCTTTCCAACATAGTGTTTTGTGAGTATCACTGTTGCATTGGTTCACCCTTTGTCCTTTTTTTCACCTTTTTGTGATTTCCCTTCACTTCCTCAAATCAGATAAACAAATATACATATACACAAGACACAGGGTACTAAAAGAAAAAAAAAACGGTGACAATAGGGGATAAGCCAAAGGGGGGAAAAGGAAAGAAAAAAGAAATAGCATAGTACATTAAAAAAAAACTCTTGTTTCCATATCATTATTTCATTTCAATTCCCATCATTTTATATGGTCATATGTATGTAATTCAACATCTCTGGCATAAAAGAAGTACAGATCAAAACAATATTGAGATTACACCTCATCTCAATTAGAATGGCCATTATTAAGAAAATTAATAATATCAGATGCTCGCAGGGATGTGGCCAAAACTGAACTTTACTCCACTGTTGGTGGGAATGCAAACAGGTTCATACTCTGGAAAGCAATATGGAGGCTCCTCAAAAGACTAAACATAGAACTCCCCTATGACCTAGACATAGGGGATTGGGCATTTCCCAAATGACCACAAACAAGGCCACAGTAAAGCTACCAGCCCAACTATGTGCATTGTAGCATTATTTTCAAAGTTAAGATATGGAATCAGCCAAAATGCCTCTCAGTAGAAAATGGATCAAGAAAATGTCATATAAATACACAATGGAATTCTATGCTTAACTCCAAATAAATGGCAGTGCCCCATTTGTAAGGAAATGGAATGACTTGGTAAAAAATCATATTAAGTGAAGTAATCCAGACCCAAAGAAACCTAGGCTCCATGGTTTCCTTCATTTGTAATATTAGTATATGTCTTTTTTCTCACTTTACTTTTTTGACTGATAGTACACAACACTAAATACTGTGGGTTTCAGGTAGTTCATTTTAGCTATTTTCAGTTCATTTTCCTCCAATCCAAGATGATTTCCTCTGAATATTTTTGCCCAACAATTAAAATATAATGTACACTTCCACTAAGAAATATGCAAATATATATTACACTAATTTTCAAAAAGTTAGATGTTGAAGATGGTGGAAATTAATTATACCTACTCCAAATGAACTTTTCAGATAACACTTCTTAAAATTTTCAGAGTATGTGGCAGGTTCTTTCATGGTTTTAATTCATTTTGTTAAAAGGGCCTGATCCTAGCTATCCACCCTAAGATTACCTTCTCTGCAGTATCACTGTGGAAATAACTACTTGTTACCTAACTGTTAATAACAGGAATTAAGACATACTTCCTTTAAAATGTCTCATCTTTCATTCTTCAAAGTAGTAGCCTCTGGCCCCACTGACCCTTCTGAGTTAAGGTGTGCTCTAACAAAATTTTGTTTCTGCACAGTAGGCTCCAAAGATTCATTATAATTATCATTTTCTTAATAAAATGTCATATTCATTACATATGATTTTTGACATACTGGCATGACCTAATAAGAGTCTTACTTGAAATATATAATTTTTGGCCATTTTGTGGTATTATAGTTAAATACATTCAGAAGAAATCTATGGTAAAGCTTTCTGCTTTATTTAATTTCTGCCACTAACATAGATAAATATATGTTCAGTTCAACAGGATGTTGAACACATTACTATGTTTATTTGATTTTATGAGGTTGGTTTTGTATTTGTGCCTATGTTTTGAAGTAGACTGCCTATACCATGTTACTGAAAAATCAGAGAAACTATAAGAAAAAAATGGCTTCACAAATATTGCACTGAGTACAACCATTACTAAGGGCAGTACAAATAATACATAATGCATTTGTTTCAGGAATTATTGTTTTGGTGGTTCTTGTGCCTCTAAAAACCTCCTAGTAAGCTAAACACAAATCATGCGAGAAATTGACTACAGAAAATTTTCCATTCAGTGGTATGGATGCTGTCTTTGATGAAAACCATGTTTGGACTTTGTAGTTGTAGAAATTCCCTCGGCGATTCACTCCAGTGGCTAACAATTCTACTACCTTGAAGAATATAAAAGTGATACAACAACAGCATAAAACAGATCTATCTTTTATTTTTATTTTTGCCACATTAAGCCTACCTACGAAATAAACTTTAAAATTTGTATATGTTATTATTGTGAATGTATCAATTAATGATCCTCATATTAGTAAATTATGTATCATTGGGGGGGTGCTGTAGTGTATACAATGAATTATTGACTGTGTCATCTTCCCCTCCTCCCTTTCTTTTATCTATCCCTTCCCCCTGCACCACCCTCTTGTAGGTAACTGTTTCTGGGCCTTATTTTGTTGGGCTTTGATTTTGTCTTTCTAAGGAATTATACTATTTGATATCTACACATAATGGTCTAGCATGATTTGGTTAATACATTTGCAACCATTTGCATTCTACCCAACCTGTTTAATCATACACTATAGGCACATCCTATTTTTTTTTTTTTTTTGCCAGTCCTGAGCCTTGGACTCAGGGCCCAAGCACTGTCCTTGGCTTCTTTTTGCTCAAGGCTAGCACTCTGCCACTTGAGCCACAGCTATAGGCACATTCTAGCTACCACAATTGAGGGAAAATATGTAACCTTTGTTTTTCTGTGTCTGACTTACTTCACTTAATTGCTTCCAAGTCTTTTCATGTCCTTAGTAATGGTACACTGTCATTTTTTCTGATGCATAAGAAAAATTCTATCGTGTATGTAAAGAGATCATGGATGTTGAATTTTTTAAAAGAGAATATCTTAAGAAAAGAAATAGGGAAGGCCCAAAATTATAGAAAACTCTTTCAAATAAACATGGACTGAACTAATACAAACTGGGAGTCTTTCATTCAAAATACCAAGGGGTGCAGTTGTAGTAATTACACAAGTAGTGTGCCACAAGTGTAATATCTCAGAGAAGGTTTTAGGACTGATGATACATTGTAATGAATGAAATACTGATAATGTAAAGTTGAGCTATCTAAGTGCTTGTGTCTCTTAATTTTATGGGTATCATAATTGGAATTGGTAGAACAAAGGGTGAACAAATGCAGCAATGATACTCATGAGACACTGTGATGAAAATGATCTATAAAACCTGTGTGTGGGAGGAGGTCAGGGTGGAAAAACTGGGAGAAAATGAGGGAAGAGATGATACTTTCAGAAAAAAAATACTGACTTATATAACTGTAACCCCTCTGCACATCACCTTTATAATACCAATAACAGATTAAAAATGATTGACATTACAGGAAAAGAAACTCTTTAGTTTCAAGAACTATTTTCTGTACAACATTGGTCCTTTTGTTTAACTTCTTGAAATAATAAAATTGTATCTGTGGTTCATAACATATAAAGTCCTTATGTAAATAAGTCAAAATGTGTTCAGCTGTAAATTCTTAATTTTAAGATACATTTAATTTAAAAACTATTTTGTAACAATAGTTAATAATTTACATTAAAATTATCAACCAATCTAGCAGAAAATCATTGGCATTTTCTTAGGAACAGAATATTCTGTAAAAGTTTAGTAAATTTGTTTTAGAATGTCCAGGAAAGTTATTAGGCAACAGTACCTAAGATTTGTGAATTTTAAGTCTGCTGAGAAAATTATTTTTTTCTACTCAGACTTGTAATACTTAGAAAACACAACACAACAACAATAATTTCTACATCTAGCATCAAACATATGTATAATTTCTCACAAAGGTAAAAGATCAACAAAGTAACAATATGTTAAAAATAATTTTGCTGGGCTGGGGATATAGCCTAGTGGCAAGAGTGCCTGCCTCGGATACACAAGGCCCTAGGTTCGATTCCCCAGCACCACATATACAGAAAACGGCCAGAAGCGGCGCTGTGGCTTAAGTGGCAGAGTGCTAGCCTTGAGCGGGAAGAAGCCAGGGACAGTGCTCAGGCCCTGAGTCCAAGGCCCAGGACTGGCCAAAAATAAAAAATAAAAAAATTTGCTATGTCTTACTGATAGGTGTATCAAAATCTCATTATCTTATAAACAATATTAGCACTAAACATGTGTACATGGCCTGATATTATAGAAAAATCTTCTTGATGTATCATGGCTTATACAGAGAAAATTAAGATACAGTATTAATAAGGAGCCTCAAATCTAGTGAATAAATATAACCAGTTGAATGTCAACAAAATATTGTAAATACTATCTTTAAAAATTACTTCATCAGATTCCAACAGACTCATTTAGAATAACCTTTGAACATCACATAATAAAAACATTAGTATAGTTAAACTGTTAGAAAAAGGTGATCATACAGGTTAACAATGAAAATATAACTAAATCAATAAAGTGGAAGAATAATGTGACATTATTCCTGGGCAAGTGAATTACCAAGCTGAAATCTAATGGCTGATTTTGTTTGCTCTAAAATTTTAATTTCAATACGAAAATAAATTTTACTCCTCCAGAGACAAACATATGACTAAAATGAATTGAGTCAAGAGAAGTATATATAAAGTAATTATTTTGAACAAAATATTTTTCCAATTGAAGATCAGGTCTTTGAAAGTTTTCATTTGTACTAAGACATTATTACTCTCAAGTGGAGATTTCAAAGTCTGGGTAACCATGAGAGATATAACAGATGAAGTTTGCTTTATAATCCCAATTCAATGATGAGATCTCAATGATCTCCAACAAATCAAAATACTTGGTCTCAAACTCAGATTTATTTTCAGTTAAAACTGGCACTTATACACTATCTCCATGACCTTCACCTGCAAAAGCAAACTATGAAATCTTCATGTACAATTCATCAACAATTAAGGAATATAAGACTGGAACATGAAGTTATCACTGGGAATCTTCAAGTTTTCAATCAAAAACAAGGAATTAGCTAACGTATTGAATATTTCCATGACAAATATACTGTTACATCCTTAGACAAGTGAAATATACACATCATCTGGGAACATATGGGCTCAGACATCAGGTGACAAGCTTTACACACCTATTGACAACAAACCATGGTGAGAATATTTTAGAAAGCAACAAGACTTTGTTGTTGCCAAAATTATTTGTGACAGGATGATCTTGCATTTAGGATTCCAAAACTGTGGATACTACATATTTTACAAAATGCAGCTATGGAATGTTCTCGAATCAATAAAGTTTTGAATAACCTCAAGACATTAGTGAACATCAAAGCCTATAAACAATAAAACTATCTGAATATTAATCCATGCATTTTAACATTAATCATAATTATATGCATCATATAAACCTATAGTAAAACTAATATCCAGTATGATTTTCAGAACCATGTCACATTCACTATGATAATATTTTATATAAGAACAATGTATGTTTAAAATATATTGATATAAATGGCACTTAATTATCTGAAAATTAAATTCAGGGCACACTTCCATTTACAATATTAACAAAAAATTTCCTTTAACAAAGGTTGAGAAAAAGTGCTGAGAAAATACTTAGAAAAAATTTTAAAATTTAAACATACATCTATATTCATGGACTCTGGGATTCAAAGATGTAATACATGTTGACACATAGATGAATCTCAAAAACCCCATGCTATGTGAATGAAGCCAGACTCAAAGACCATATATTGTGTGATTCCATTTATATGGTAATATTCAGAAAAGACAAATCTACTAAGAGAAAAAGATGGGAATCGGGAGTGACTGCACATAGGCCCAAGATATATGGTGATTTATGTGTCCTCAAATTGAATTGTAGCATTGAGCTGAACACTTAAAATGTGTGAAATTTATAGCATTAACTTACACTTAAATACGGCTGATATATAACCACCACCTCCCTTCCACACACATATGTCTTATGTGAATACAACATCTATCAAGTTCACTTTCAGATTTTGCCAGGGGAAAATTTTTCTAGGTAAGACTTAAAATCTAAAAATCACAAAAAATAATTAAACATTTTTAAAGCTTAAAACAACAGCAACACAATCCAAAGTAAATTCTTGTAAATATAAAAGAAGCTATAAGCTAATTCTAAATAAAATAAAATGAAACTGAAACCTCTCTGTACACCAATTTGACAATAAAATAAAAATTAAAAATTCTGAGTGTGTATGTATATGTATGTATACATATCTGTGTATGTATACAAATAAAGCCCAATGAAAGAGAATTATTAACTTTAATTTTACAAATATAATTAATTATATAAATTTGGGGTACTGATGGATCATGCCTGTGATCCTAGCTACTCAGGAGCCAACCTGAGAAGAAAAATTTTGTGAGAATGTTATCTCCAATCAGCAAAAACCTTGATGAAGATTTGCGACCAAATGGTAGAGCTCCCAAAATTGAGTGAAAAAGCCAAATATAATTTCAAGCTTAAAAATAGGTTGACAAAAGTGTATAATAACAAAAAAATTAATATATCACATTGAAACAAAAATCAAACAAGAAATTCCATTGGAAAGTCTTTATATCAGAAAATATTCTATAATTACAGTAGTTTAAAACATAAATCACGATCCCATTTTGACTGCATAATTGAAGCATTTTTAAAATTATTAATACTTATTTTTGAAAGCTTGTATAAAATATGTATCTTCCTATACCTTTGGTTATAGTATAATTTTTTGAATCATTTATGAAAATGAATTTTCCTATCTATCGAAGTAAGATTATTTTTTTTCAAAAAATATTCTCCTTGGAGGTCTTCTCAGAAAATTTGTCAGGAACCTACTGCTTAGCCATAATAATAGAAATAACAACCATAAAGATGACAAGAAGCTATCAATTTAGGATTTTCAAAATTAACTATATTTTTAAATGTAATGCTCATAACAATAGAGTATACCGTGTATCACTGTGTCAATGTACATTGTTGACACTATTTTAATGAGGAACAGTACAGAGGGGAAGAAATATTCTAAGTGATCCTTTTATTTTATAACAGCACTTATGGGAACTATTAACAGTGATCTGTTTTAGGGTCAGTCTAGTTAAAGAAAAAGAAGACTACAGTGAGTGTCCATTTCTTCTATAGCCTTCACCATAAAGGATTTTTCTTTTTTTATTTAAATTTTTATTATCAAACTGATGTAAAGAGAGGTTACAGTTTCATACGTTAGGAAATGAAAATCCATGAAGGAATTCCTTTAACTCGGTGAGAAAGAAGCACATCTCCTTGAAGTGTATCTGCTGGACAGGTGATCAGAAGGGCTGAGCATTGCATTTGAGGTCAAAGACCAAGGTCATTGATGGGCAGTCAAGTTGTATCATTTCTCTAAGCTCAATTTTAACATCAATTTTGATGATGATGATGGCAGTACATACCTACTTGTTTTCATGACTTTGGAAATTGGGTGTGAAGATCCAGCTTTCAACAGTAAATACAGAGTGGAAAAGTGAAGAAGCTTACCTAAAAATTGGGTGACTTCTTACTTCTGAGGGCTGTAATATTCTTACTCATGGTTCTGATCTGAGGAAAAGCCAGGTGAAGGGTACAGTGGTGCTATTTGTTTTCTCTCTGCATCTCTGATACAGTTTAAAATTATTTAAAATTAAAAATTTAAAAACTTCTATTGCATAATAGGTTTGATTCCTTTCTTTTTTTGTTTGGATGATAGGAAGAAAGTGCATTTGTGCCTGGAAAGAAAGAGGAGGTAATTCATATTTAATACACAATGTCCCTCTCCCCTTTACACCAACGGTGCAACATCTCAAAAAAAAAAATGGGACTGTGGTTGCTTATAAATAGGTACCTTAAAGGTCCTGGATGCTGTCTTGAGACTCATGGGGTTTGGGTTATGAATAATGAAAAACAAAATTGAATTTTTCTGTGCTCAAGCTAATGTAATAAGAGCAGTTTTGTGAACCCATGGGTTTAAAGTAAATTCCAGAATGAGCCAACTCAGCAGTCACAACTGACAACTGACTACAAATAGCAAAAATGTGCCCTGGACCATTCACCACCTGACTGTGCTGCTGAGAGTACAGAAGGTCCCAGGTCCTGAAAGCTGTTTTTCAGTCAATCGCCCAGTGTCAAATCAGGTGCTGGCTCTCTCCCAGTGAGAGTACCTAGTTGAGGACAGTGTTCACTGCTTCTATTTGGGTTTATTTTCATTATGTTTCTGGTGGGTATTTGGTAAGGTCTTTTACTACTTATTATCAAAGGAAATACCCAGTGAAAGAAAAAAGAATTCTAGTTTGGGCATTGTTGAAATAAGTTGAGAAAAAAATTACTCTACAGGAGATATAAAAATCATTGACACACCCAACACATAAAAGAAAAATGGGGTGAGAGAATCAATTCCAGCTATCTGATTCCTAAGCTAAACTCCTTAACATAATTTGGTGTCATTATTATACTTTGTCAGTAGATAATGTGGTATTTTCAACGAGAATTTTGTTACATATAAGTACATTTATTAAGTATGTTATCTCAAAAGTATATGTATAAATATGTCTTTAAAGACTAGAATGATTTGTTTACTATTTTATTATAAATTTCTGAGAAAAAATGTGTGTTGATATTATGTTTAGGAATCTCTGAGAGGTATAAATGCATATGAGATATGAAGCACACATCAGAAGTTTAAAACCTGAAATATAGTTTAAATACTTACTTAAATTAACTTCAAATTAACCCATAAAACATAAAAATACAAGGTTTCTTGTGATCCCATGCACTCATTGATATGTACAGTATATTTGATTAACCAACTCTCTTTTATATCATTTATCATTTCCTCAGAGGCAACATTAGAATCACCTTATTCCTTTGTGAATTGTTCAGTACCAAATAGTTACCTCTGTTCCTTTTAATTTGAAAGAGGACACCAGAATTTCTTCCTCTTACCTAAATATAACTTAGTACCATTGATTAACTCCTCCCATTCCTCCTTCTTCCCCTCTTTCCCTGGAATCTGGCAATCATCATTACAATGTCAACTTCTATGATATCTACCTTTTTATATTCCATATATGAGTGAGAGATCCTATGGTATTTGGCTTTCTAGACCTGGCTTCTAATTTTTCTTTAATTCATAAGTAAGCTTATGTTTATGCAAGCAAGTTATGGCTAAGTAAAAGAATATTATTCTGAGAAATGAAACAGAATTCTCCAAGAAGGAAGTGACTCTGTCCAGACCCATGTAACTGCAATAATAACAATAACAATAAAAATTAGAATGTATTTTCAAAAGTGCTTTTCAATTACTCATTTGGTAACATGTCTTGAGTCCAAAGCTTCACATATTATTCTTTTCCTGCAAGTATTATGTACTTTGAACAATAAAGAGAAATCACACACACACACACACACACACACACACACACACAGACACACACACACAGAGAGAGAGAGAGAGAGATTAGTTCTCAGAAACATATTTTGGAAAAATGCTGAGAGTTCTAAAGGCAATGGGACAATGAGTAATTGCATTTTTCACTTCTTTGTATATTAATCATTTAGGTTTTTAAAGGCTGTGTTGAGGTAGAAAATTGCCACTGTGAAAGATTAACATATGAAACATGTGATATAATTCTTACAAATCATGATAGTTAATAGTTCTAATGACAATGGAACCAATACTTTGTAAGATGGGTAATTTTCAATAGTTACATGCCAACTATTTTTCATGATAATAAAATAATTATCAGAAACCTCATTGAAATAAATTCTGCTAAAATCAATAAGTGATTTTTGAGTATAACTATTGTTATATCTGATCTCAGTCAATGAACATTATATATTTATTTGTAAAATCTTATTACTGCCTTCACTTAAAACACTGTTTCTGAATCTGTTTATTTCTAGAAAGAATATTATGCTCAGTCATTATCTATGATCTTTTTGAAAAACAGACTATTGTTTTCAGTTAAGGATACTTTGGTGTAAAACTTGATTTTTTTAATTGAATATTTAGTAATGACAATATTTTTATCTTTCTATGCTAGTAACAGCTGTGGATGAATTCTGAAACTTAGTCTCAGTAATCACTTTCTTATAATCAGAAAAGGTAACTTGTTTTAATGAGAATTACATACTACATTAGATAGAACAATTCTTTGACCTTTGATTGCTGGCCAACCCCATGGTAGAGAAAGTTGTTCATGCTGTGTGCTTAATGATAATATCGTTCCCCAAGTAATAATCCCTTCTTCTCTGTCTTACAGTTTTGTTGAACTATAAAGCTTGCTTGTCACCATCTTAGGAATAAGTGAAGGAAACACTTTGTAGTTACTGTCTCCCGGGGTAAAATTTTCAAAAGATAAAGAAAAGAGGTGGATACATCAGTGACATTTCTTGCTTGTCTGTGAGGTAATTTTTTTGTATGTACTACTCATTTCATCAGAACTTAGCCATTATTTCTCACATCACTGACCCCCTTACAAGCCGTGCTGTCCTTTCGTTCTCTTCTTTGCCTCATTTCTTCATCCCTTACCAAGTGTTCTAGTAACAATATGAAGAGCGTATATTTTGCAAATGATTAATTCCAACATTTCTATATATTGAATATCTTAAACTTTAAATTTACTAATGAAAATTTGCAAAATTCAACCTAAATGTAAAAGAAAACATGGCTTTTCAAAGTTATTTTATAAGTTGTATGCACCTGTTCGATTTTTAAAAAGTATTTTGAGTGCTTGGGGTAAAAATGGGAAGAGGATAAAAAATTTACACAGTAGAAACAGGACAAGGGTATGCAAGTGCATTTGGTATAATTCTTTGTTGTTGTTGTTGTTGGTGTGGTGGTGGTGGTGGTAGTTTGTTTATGGTGGTTCATTTTCATGGACTTTTCCACTGGGACAGGCTTTGAACAAGCTTTAAATCTTTGCCTCCTGAGTAGTTAGGGCTACTGGCATGAGCCATCAGTGCCTGGTACATATGACACTTTAGTTTTATTTTTCCTTTCCTCCAAGCCCTGAACTCAGGCAGGATTGTCTTAGTGCCAATACACCTGACCTATCAAATGCTGTAGCCTAGCAATACAGTGTTCAAATGGCTGACTGGAGCTGGTCTTCTGCAATGGCTACCTAGTTGTGAGCGTTTCATCCAGTATATCATGGCCTGAAAAAGTACCATAATATACATTTTAAAATATGGTTTCCAATAAATGGAAATTGCTTTCACATCTCTATAGAATTTAAAAATTATAAATTAAAGATGATAAAAAATTAGGGACTATGTGCACAAATAATACCTTTTCTTGTTAATGAAAGACCTTTGTCTGTTTATTAAAGGTATTTTGCTACAATATTACTGTGTTTATAAGCAAACTAAGGAAACTGAAGCTAAATTCAGCACTGGTTGTGTTCATTTCCCACAGAGACCAGATACTGCAAGAAATTGGCAAATGAGAACAAAAAAATCAATTCAATAAATTTTTATCTTATAATTCCTATGGGCTATAATTATTATAAGTAAATAAAAATAATTAAGCTTAGAATAGCATATGAACTACTCATTTTAATTACTAGTCAACTCAGAAATATTTTATTTTGAAATATTTTCAGACTGTATTGATGTGTTAGTGTGCTTAAAGAAAGTCATAGCAAACTTAATGAATGTTGTCTTATCATTACCTGGGCTTTTTGAAGAATGAACCTGTGGTGGTGACTGCTTTCTTTACCCACTTCTATGGGGTGTTAGGACATGTGTTCAATGTAGAAATGCTTATTGAGCATCAAATATGGAGAAGACTGTAGAGGCAAGAGTACAAGACATAAGCCCTGACATTTGAGTTTTTTCTTTAATCTACAATTTAGAGAATCATTTACTAGTGTTCAGCAGGGAGATGGATTAAATGAATTGGATATATTATGAGCAGTAGATTAAAAGTAGGAAGCTGATTATGATACAATATTATTTGAAAAAGTACAAAAATGAGGTATAAATAAAATCCATCAATTATAATACTACGGATAATTAAAGACATCAAAGATCCATTGCGATGGGGTATAAAGTACAGATGATTTGTTAAAAAGGAATTTTTTGTTCACTATTTGTTTTTATATCTACATGTCATTAATCATAAAAGGGGAGACAAAATATGCAAATTATGCTCAATTTTTCCTGACTTTAACCTTAAAATTTGTTTTCTTCTTTCCCTTTAATATGTTTATTGTGTAAGTTTAAGATAGACATCATGGTGTGAGATGATTCTTACTATTAAACAAATTAACATACTCAACAAGTCCACAATATTTTTCCTAATGTTTACTTCTAGTCTTGTAAACTAGATATCCTATGCCTTGCTACAATCATGTTCACTCCTCTTTTACTTTTCTCTATGCTTTTTGAAAATATAGTGTATGATTTATATTCCCTTTATGTGCTTCATTGGTTTTATCAGCTATACCAAACTCCATGTCTACTGAACCTTTAGGTCATATTTCCTTTCTTAAGAATATTACCAGCTCTAGGGGTTTCTTAATCATCCTAAATCTAAATAACTTCTTCTTGGTATGCTCATGTTATATCTTTGCCCCAGGAACTTCTGATTGAGTAGCTCTAGGATGTGTCTTACATTGCTGTATTCTATCCAGTTCTGTCTACATTGTTAAAACTAATTGCTTGATCACTGCTTCAAAAATAACCTTGAGGCTGTAGAAATATTCCCTTTATTAAACATTAAAAATATAGTTTCTTATGACATGAGTACAAGTAATGTACCTCATGACTCTGATGTTATATCATCAGGGCACAGCATAGTTAAGGATCACAGGAGCCCAATTGCTATACCCTTACGAACACATAAGATAATACTAAGTGAAATGAACTACATGTTATGGAAACGATTGCTGTAACAACTTTCAACGTGCCATATGTAATTGTAGCCTCTATTATTGATGATCTTCTTGTATCATATTCCTGTGGTTGTACCTACACTTTCTCTGTATCTTATCTGAGTATATTGTAAACCGGGTATACTGGTATTAGAACTAGGAAATTGGAAGGGAATACCAAAATCGAGAGACACAGGGTAAAAAAAGACAAACAACTACAAAAGCAGTACTTGAAAAACTGTTTGGTGTAAATGAACTGAACAACTCATGGGGTGGGGGTGGGGGAGAAACGAAAGGGGGAGGGGGAGGGGGGGAATGAGGGACCAGGTAACAAACAGTAAAAGAAATGTATCCAATGCCTAATGTATGAAACTGTAACCTCTCTGTAATTCAGTTTGATAATAAAATATATATATGAGAATATTGTTTGTAGAACTGAATGTATGGGTAGGTAATTCCACTTGGAAATTTCTCTAAAGCATTGAACACATCTGCTAAAGCCTATGTATAACTGTTTATAACAGCACTACTCACAATAGCCAATATTATCTAGAGATAATATAAATACCAATCAAGAAAGTGATCAGTGAATAAATTGTATATTCCTAGATAGTGTCTATGAAAACATAGAAAAATAAAATATTGATTTGTCAGTGATACAACTTAGATTTTCTATTTAGAAGATTACATCAGAAATCAAGTTCAAATATAGGTTGTTTAGGATAATCATTCTTGGAAAATGTCAAAAACAACGCTGATTTGAAAGTTTGCAATACAGACAATAGTATTTATTTTCAGAAAGAGTATTCCAGGCAGAGAGAGACCTCAGAAAAAGATTGACACTTGGTTGATTATGTTATAGAAACTCAAGAAGTCACTGGGTTAAAGATGTATATTCAATAAGTTTAAAAATAATAATTGTACCCTCAATATTATCTTTCAGGAAGGAAAGATAATAGAGTTTTAGAAATCCAGACCTTGTACATTTAGAGTTATCCTTTTTAAGGATATCATTTTTATTGATCAAATAGAAGCTCTACAAGGGTGGAGTCTATAGGTTGTATTTGAAAAAATCTGTTATTTAAATGGCTTTGTTTACTCATGTATGGTGAATGAAAAGACAAGGATAGAAGAATCTATCTTCCAGATAAGAACATGGATTGGTTTCCACTGAATGGAAAAATGGAAAAAGTTGTAAACAAATGATTTGTTATGAACAGATGGGTGTTGGGCTCGGGTCGCCTTCCCTGGCGTGGGGTTCAAGGCTTAGCTAAGTTTCTCACCACCCCCTTTCTCACCCTCTCTCCTGGTCACCCGGCCGGCAGGTAGCCAGGATGGGGCGGGGAAGTCAGTACTGACCTCACGTGCGCGTGGCCTAACAAGAACGTTTACCCACCTCCTTACCCGTAAAGAAAGCCAGGCATGGGAGTCTCGGAGAAGCTTCAAGAGCTATCTGATGTATTAAGGCGGGGGTAAAGGGAAGTGATAGGAAGGGAAAGGCGATTGGCCAGGACGCGATAAGCTGGGAGCTATCACATGATCCCCTCTTGAGCTAACATCACTCCAAAGCTCCGCGCCAGGGGGAGACAGGGAGGTGCCTGGGCTGGAGAGAGAGTTGGGGGCTGGGTGCAAAGCTGGTTCTTCTGGTTCCGGACCCAAAGAACCCTAGCCTGCTTTCACATTCCCCTAGGGCTGGGGGGAAGAGTGTCAAGTCCCCCATCAAGTCCAAAGGCTGGATCCCAACATCTGCCCCTTTTACATTTATTTTTTATTTTTTTTCTTTGATCAGCAGGAGGCGCCCTACTTGAGAGCATGCCGTGTCTTAGGTTGCCCCCCCCCATGGGTTGTCGTACCGTCTTGGGCTAACACCCTAGCTATGGGGTCAGCTTGTTTATGTTTTAATATTTTAATTTAAATTAACAAATAATTAAGTGTGTATATTTTATGTGATGTTAAAGAATACTGACTTTAGGGATAATTCCATGTTTGTTAGCCTGAGCAACTGGGTGAGTTTGGCCTCACCCATACTTAGAGAAGAATGGCTTCATCTTGAAGAATTTGTGTAGAGAAATGTCTTGGTTTCTTTCTGTAAGACACATTGGAGTATGTCAAAGATAATCAGTGGGGATTTAAGAATGGAATTCTTTGCCTCTATCAGAAAAAAAAAAAAAATGACATTGCCCCTTTCATACGGAAATGGAAGGACTTGGGGAAAAAAAATCGTACTAAGTGAAGTGAGCCAGACCCCAAAATACATAGACTCTATGGTTTCCCTCATGGACAGTAATTAGTACATATCTAGGATAATCCTAGCAGAAAATTACAATAGCTCAATAGCTATGTACATATGAACAGACAAGATGATGCTAAACGAAATGAACTCCAAGTTAAGGAAACAAGTGGTCTATCATTGTTGTTATTTTCAACATATGTGAAATTATGCCTCCTTCATTTATCTTTCTTCCGCATTGTTTTACCCTTGCTATCACTGTAATTGATTTTGGTACCCTGGATATTGTATGTATGTGTATTGAAACTAGGGAAGAGGGAAGGGGAATATTAAAATGGACAAAGGATAAAAGACAAACCAAGGCCACAGCAATACTATATGCTGTAAACCAACTATACAACTCATGGCGGGGGCGGGGGGGGGGGGGATGGAGATAGGGAGAAATGGGAGAAAAATTAGAGAGGTGGTAACAAGTAACAAGTTTGATAAGAAATGTACTCACTGCCTTATGTTTGAAACTATAACCCCCTGTACATCACTTTAACAGTAAAGAAATAAATTAAAAATAATAATTTATTTGTGTAACATTTATATCTTTTGTCTGACAATCAGAAAAACACCTAAGCTTATCTAAAAGTTGAACACTTGAATTAGTACTGACAAAAAAGCTAACACTATTCTGTCTGTGCTAGATTGACACGCTTGTAAACTGTAAGTGTTGCATATACTAAAAACATCCACTATATAAATAAGTAAATAGAAATATGTATGAATTAATACCTAACCATTAAAAATATCATAATTGCATCATATAAAAGAAAGTTTATATCTAGGTGTCAGTAATTCACTCCAGTAGGACTACTCAGGAGAACTGAGTATGAGTTCAGATCCAGCCCCTGACAGACAAATCTTTGAGACTCTTATTTCCAAAAACCAAGCAAAGAGTTGGAAATGAAAGTGTGGCTCAAGGGGTAGAGTTTTAGCCATTAATGACAAAAAGCAAACAAGAGAATGAAGCCCTGGGCTCAAGCTATGCTACTGGGGAAAAGAAATGGAGTTTATTGTACAAATCATGATCAGTATTCAGGAGTGATGACAACATATATCTAAGAAATGACAATGATTAAATTGATAGAAGAGATGTAATACTTATAAATGTGAATGCATACAATAAAATATCACTAATTATCGTGAAATTCAAAACCATACATGTTTAAACAAAAATATTATGGATTTTCAAGAAGTTCAAGTACATTACCCAGTTTAGGATGTCATTTTTACCAAATTAATTCCTCTGGACAAGTTATTTATGGTTTGATAAAAATATCTACAAGAGAGATAATTGCTAAAAATGTGAGAATTTATACATTAGGAATAAATTGTTAAGTTCAATGCAATATTATTAATAATCAGGAACAAATATGTGACAGAAATATTAGCCAAAGTAATATTAGCCAAATATTAAATAATAATAAATAAATATTAGCCAAAGTAATGTTGACAGTTAAATTTGGTCAATGGATGTATTATAATGATGAAGTATTATAAACTCAGAAATAAATAACGACTAAAATTAATTAGAAAATTTTCTATTAACTTATGTAATATTCAGAGGAACGTTCATAGTCTTAAGAAAGGAAAACATCTCAGATGCAAACTAACTCAATATTTTCCTATCAAGTAGCCTCATTTTTCTTGTGACAATATGAGATCTTTCTAATCTCTAACTTGAGATTTTGAGCCCACAGTGAACGTTTAATTTTTTTGTGCATTCTCAGAGTTACACATTATATACATTTTCAGTATGTTTTTATTTTCAGAGATTAACTTTTTTTTTTTTTTGCCAGTCCTGGAGCTCGAACTCAGGGCCTGAGCACTGGCCCTGGCTTCTTTTTGCTCATGGCTATAGCACTCTATCACTTGAGCCACACCACCACTTCTGGCTTTTTCTAGATATGTGGTGCTGAGGAATCGAATCCAGGGCTTCATGTATGCGAGGCAAGCACTATACCACTATGTCATACTCCCAGCCCCTGATGATTCTATGAACATTATTTTTCTGAGTGCTTCACAAATATCTTTTTAATCTAGGAAAGATGAATATAAGATTATGTATTTATTTATCAAATAGGGTTTGCAAGTATTAAAAATACTTCTTACAGTAATTTTTAATTTATAGTTAATGATCATATTACATGTGTTTGCAAACATTGATTTCTAAGTGGATTTTCTCTGAGCTTAGAATTTACATTATTATATTTTAGAAAATAGTCTGCACATAAATTTTCAACTCAAACTTGTACTACAAGGGAAAGTTTTAACATCTAGACCACTGGACTATCTCTTGGAAAGTTTACAATGACTTTCACAATGGTACCAAATACTTTATTTAGTGGTTTCTTTTCTTCATAATAACTGAGTAAATTTTCATTTGGCTGTTTTCCTCCACTCTTTCCAGAAAACACCTTTCCACTTCCTATGGGACATCAATGTCATTTTCATTTCTGCTATTCTGCTAATATCACCATCTCCCTCAGGAAGCAGCCTGTGTAGAAAGCTATGCTCTTTAAACAATAGTTGACCTTGGAATATTCTAAGACTACTATTCAATACAACATGTAGGACTTGCAGAATACTAATGCTGACATGGAAAAAAAATAATTAAGCACAATTGGGCATGTATCAAATATCTTTGTAGTTTAGAGTATTTTTATAGCAAAAGAAATATTTTAGAATTTTAGCAGTTTGTATCATGATTATTACTTTTCAGTTTAGAGGGCAGGCTGGAAAAATTCCTAGAAATTCTAGGGTACTCCTATTATTAATTTAGTTATTTAGATAGGTGTGTGTGTGTGTGTGTGTGTGTGTGTGTGTGTGTGTATTCTACCAAGTCCTTGCCTCATATATTAAACTGTTGTATGACAACATTTTGTGTTGTCACAAAAATATGTGTCTGTGTGAACTATTTTCAACTGCCAGAGTATTTCTTGGAGTTTAAAGCGGTTTTAGCACTGTATTAGTGATGACTTTGGCATGTAAATGCAAAGGCATACTAGGAATCTTTATTCATGGCTGAGAAGAGATGCAATTTGTAAGCTACAATCTAACATATAAACTTGTAAAAATTGAATATAGTGCCAATTTTTGTAAACTATTCACCATGTGATGAGATACTATTTGCTATATGTTTGTGTGTGTGTGTGTGTGAAAGAGAAACAAGGAAAGAGAACATATTAAATAAATTGAAGATTTTGCTGAATTTTAATTGTTATTCCATTGTCATGCCTTCAGATATATCAGACTTTTATCTCTGAAGCATCTCATAAATTAGTTTAAGGGAGTGTTCAACGTAAATTGAATTAAGGTCAAACATGAGATCATTAATACAACTTATTCTGATAAAGAAAAATCTCAACATATGGTATATTTAATTTTGATTGCTTAACTATAAAATTTTAACAACATTCCATATTTGTTTGTAAAAACTGTGCATTTTCATAGGGCATTCTATCACTTCTTACTATCTGATAGCTTACTATAAAAGTCACCATAAAACAATATGCTGTGTATATATACATGTATTGATTTAGAAAAATATATATTGGAATGTATTTATCATGAATCTACATTTTAGAATTAGCTAATGCCAAAGTTAAAATTATGAAATACGTATTGATACAAAACTAGTTTTATTAATTGTCATGTAGAATCTTGTAGGTAACTTTTATTAATAAAAACCTTAGCGCTCAAGATATAGTGTCATACTAGTTTTAATGGTACACAAGTGTAATCCTAAATCCAAGGTAGACTGAGATTGACAGAAACACGTTTTGGTGACAGTCCTGGAGAAGGTAGACCTGATTTGAATAATAATTAAAGTAAAACAAGTTGAGAGCCTGGCTTATATAGTAAGGTACTTTTGTAGTTTACTATATAAGTACCAAGTGCAAGGCCTTAAATTCAAACTGCAGTATCATTCAAAATAACTAAAATGAAACAAAGATAGTATCTATATTGTTTAGAAACATTTGGCCTATAAACAAGAAGGTTTATTAATCTTGTAGGACAACATCTTAGTAAGTATGGAGCAGAAATGGAGTATGATTATATTGTATAACCCCAAACTCCTGCTTAATAGAAGTCGGCTTCAATTTTGACTCATACACATTCATATATGGAAATGAGTTATTATTACTTGAGTAGATTTCTTGTAGCAGTGAATAGTAAGCTGTATAGTGACATTAATATGAACATTTTTAAGACAACAGAAAATATGTGTTTCAAGTGATTGAACATGTAGACACACATCACATAAACTTATATACAGATCCACATATAAATTATATATATATATACACACATATATATGCATATCATATTTGTCTTGTGACAGTGGGGGGGACAGAGTTTCTGAATTCTACTCTTGACCATTTCAGAAGTTACTTTTATCCTTATAACTATAATCACAATATCTGCTCTCTAATTTTAATCTCTGTCCCACTTATTCAGTAATGTTTCTCTCATTTGTACTTTTATAGACCATAATTTTCTAATTAGGAAAACTAATTTTGAACTTACTTGTAGCCACCAAACCCACTCAAGTTTGTTAGAACCTACAGACTCAATAGCTACATAGATTTTCACATTGTGTAATATTCCTCCTGACTACTGAAGTCAAGATTTCATGCATGCCACTTAACCAAAGCCTCAAAAATTTCATCGGTTTTTAATCAAATTATTTTTGCCTGGTAGTATGTCATCAATAAAAATAGAGATGGGCTATATAGTATTATAGTTACAGACATGACATGTAGTTATTTTTCTGAGACAAACTAAGAAGAAAAGTAAAATGCTTGAATATGAAATCAGTGTTTGATTGTCATTAGATCAAATCATAAATTGATTTTTATTTTCTCAGCAGTACATTTTATACATTATATGTCTTCCCCTTAAGTAACACACTGATAGAGAAAAAATTTACACTAATGATAATTTGGGGTCTGTTTATGTTTTTAAATTGTGTCTTTTACTTCCTTTAAAGCATCTCAATTTTGTTGTAACCAACAAATGCAACATAGGTACATGATTAAAAACAGATTTTCTAATGAAAGTAGAATAAAGATTGTGAGCATGGCCATTTCAGTAGAAAATACATAAAACCCGACTACTCTGAGTTTCAATATACTCCTCCAATTTAGAAGCCATCAATGTGTGACAGAGCCTGTTCTTTCCAAAGACTGCTGCCACGTCTGTCCATGGTCCTTTCTACCTTGTCAGCTTCTGTTTTACTAAATTTAAAGCAGAATAATGAGGTCACCCACAGGGCCTCCTTTTCTGCAAGGACTCTTGAAAGCTAAGAATTTTTTTAATGTTCAAGCTACGTCTCAAATTCACTTCTTATGATGACTTTTTGACATAGAATAAAAATAAGAGTGGGTTTTCTGCAGGTTTGTGTTGACAACAACCAGGAAGTAATTCTCATGTAATTTTGATATGGTTCTTAGAGAATCTTATTAATCAATATAGGAGTCTGATTTTTATTCCTACCTTATACATTTTAGTTGAATACACTTCTCTAGATTTTCATCTATACTCTATATATTATGAGTAATTGCTTTCCTCTTGGTCAGGTATATACAAATACATTCTTTGTTATGTTCTTATTTCAATTACATTGTCTGGTTTTCAGGTTTTTCAATTAACACTAAAGCAATAATGCTTTTCATTATTACTGATTACTGATATTATATTTCTTAGTAATAGCCTGTATTTATACTCCCACTAAGAGACCATTCTTTTAGAGGTGTCATTTATTGAGTGAGCCCTTTGAGACTTCTTAATTTGCTTTAAGATAAGGGAGTTTTCCCCTTAGAAGATATAGTGATCCAACATCAAAATCAAAAAATTCCCATGTTCTGCAGAGTGAGTGTATGTGTGTAATTGGTTCCACAGTGGCCCCATTTGGCCAGTCATCCAAGGTAAACAAAATTTTTGCTTCTTTTCAGAAATGCGAGAGGTGTAAATTAATGGATTTCTGATTTTAGCTTTATGTCTGACTTCAAAGGATATAGGACCACAGCTACTGTTCAGGCTTAGTGTTTATTAAGTATTGAAAGTAAATATAAGAACATCTTTTATTTTAAATTGGAAAAATGTTTAAATGAAGCTTGTCTTATATCTATTGTCAATATAGTTAATTTATATTATCATCTTGGTTTTCTACTCCTAAAATTTTCTCTCTTCCTTGTAACGTTAGCATCTCGAAAAGCAATGTCAAAGCCTAGAGTAAACTATGCCTGGATTGGTGTGAAGTCACACTTAATTATTCTTCTATGAGTGTAGTGATAACTTCTCTATGCCCCAAAAAGTAGACCTGAAAGAGATGAATCAATGTACTCGGGATTTCTGTGACAGGACATGATCATATTCCTGGGAGTTTCATTTGCATATTTTGATCTTTTTCTTAAATTTCAGGATGTGGCAAACTAAGAAATCTTGTAAAAAAATTAATAAATATTTAAAATACATATTAAAATTAAGAATATAGTTATAGAGCAAGCTGTCAGTGGCTCAGGCCTGAAATCTTAGCTACTCAGGAGTCTAAGAACTTAGAATCCCAGTTTGAAGCCAGGCCTGACAGAAAAGTTCCCATGAGATTTGTATCTCCAATTAACCACTAGAAAACCAGAAGTGGCATCCTAACTCAAAGTGGAAAAAATGCTCAGGATCAGGGACGAGTACCTGCTTTCAAGACACAGCACCACTAAAACATAAATAAATATATAGACAAACAGAAAAACAAATAAATAGAAAGAAAGAAAGCAAAAAAAACACAAAAAAAATTAGGAATAGAGTTATAACTTACTGAACTCAAGAAGAATTTTATTGGTTGAAAGTGACTAAAATTACAGATAATATAATTGAAGGGAATTTGAAATTTACCTGAACATTTGCATATTATATTTGTATTTTATATGTAATTAATGAGATAAAAGTGTTTTTCTTTTGACTAGAATCATATTAACTAATTTTAGATCCTGAATTAGGAGTCAAATATATTAAGATTAATTCCGGGTTGTTTGTAATACACAGTATTCAGGTGGCATTAATGAAATTATTGCATTGACATCTATTGAAAAATTTACAATAAGTGTTTTACATATACAGTATAATATTGTAAGTTATTATTTTTCCAAGCAGCAATTTTCTGTTAGCATTTCTACAAAGTTTACAAAACAGTATATGAAAATCAGTTTAAAAATTTGCTACACCTAGTCTATTAGAAAAGGATAGGGGACAGAGAGATTAAGAATTTTTCTCATGTTTGAGTGATTGGTAGTGGTAAAGAGTAGAATCATTGAATTTGGCTGTTTACTTGACAAAAGTGATGTGTATCAAGGGATAGATTAGGACAGATGTAGAATGGTATTAAAGGCAGGGTCAGTGTGCTAGTATTCATGAGAAGAGTAAACGAATAAGAAAGGAAGTTCAGAAATATTAGTATCAACACAGTTATGAGTAACAGATTATACTTTCACCTGCCATGATTAGATTTTCATGGTTTACCTGATTTCTTTCTTATTGCCCCTAGATATTGAAGGTATTAGGAAAAGAAAATTTAAAGGAAGAAGTGATTTAAGGACTTAAGAAGACAAGAACAAACTCCTCTACTCAATATAGTTTGTTAAACCAAGTGCAAGTCTCCAAGCCATCATTGTGCTTCTATCACACTATCTCAGAAAACAGAAATGAAATCTAATGAAACCTAAACATCAACTTTGTTGAAGAATAGGGTTTGAAGCTACTTGGATTTCAGTTACTCTCACAAACCATACTATTTAACCTCCCACATAAGAAAAACAAAAGTATGGCACCTATCTGGGGCTTTCAAAACGTCCATAATTTTAATCACATATAAAGCACAGATAGGCAAAGTAGTCTATGAATTGCATAAGCTTGCAAGAAGAAACACTATTTCTTCATTTTTCACAGAGAAGAGAATTAGTTGGCTCTACTCAGTGTGAAATAAATCTAAAGGAAAGATAAAATTTCCTGCCTGTTTTTCTTCTCTAAAGAGTAAAGTAGAATTTAATGAAAGTATGGAATAAAAAAATCATTAGCTGCAGGTTATTGTCAACAAATGTACTATTTCAACCTAACCTATTTTGTGCTAAGACAAGAAATAAATGGACCTTTCAAATAGATGTTAAATTGAATATAGAAGTTTTAACCCAGAAAGTTGTTCACACACACACACACACACACACACACACACACACACACACACACAGACATACACATTCTAAATTCAATATGGAAACATTTGAGTAGCACTGTGGAGAAGCAAGATTTAAATAACATTAGCTTTATACATTATGGCAATTTATTATTATAGTTTTTGCTGTAAAGTTTAACTTTTAATTTAAGTATTTGACTTTCTAAAAGCAATGGAATAAACTAAGACATAAAAGATTGAATGAGGAATATTGCACAACATGTAGACTGGCACATTCATAAAAGAGAAAGATAAGTATTCTGAACTATTTTTTCATAATTTTCCTAGTGACTAAAACAGGAATTTTCCAGATGGTCAGGCTTGGTTTTAAATTTACACTGTCTGGTCATGTAATGTAATGAACATACTTGGCACAGACATTTGGTTTGCTAGATCTCATTGATAGTTGACTTATTTTAGCAACTTGATATAGTCAACATATAATAGATGTGATTACTAGTAGATAAGATGGGTCAGATGTGTTCTTGGCTCTTGAGAACATATCTAAAATTAGGAAGCTGCCCAAGTATAGTATGTGCTCCACAGAGTAGGAAGAAGCAAAGAGTTATTTATTAGCAAAACAAAATTAAACTTCAAGGGATATGGCAGGCAAATTTATGCAAGGTCCAATTGCATAAAAACTCTTTGATTTTATAGAGGTGGTACAAAACTGAGGCCCATCCCTTTCTCTTTCTCCTAATAATCTGCCAATTTTTCAAGTAAATAACTTGCTAAGCATGAAAATTAGGCCTGAGTATTTGATGTCTTTTCTTATTATTCTTTCCTTCTTTTTTCTTTCCTTTTTTTAGAGATAAGAGTGTCACAGACTTTCCTGCCTGGTCTGGCTTTGAACCGTGATCCTCAGCTCAGCCACCTGTATAGCTAAGATTACAGGCATGAGCGACTTGTGCCTGGCTTGATGTCCTTTAATACTCTTTGACCTTCCTGGGGAAGAGATTCCAGTAGAAGGTCATAACGAATCTGGGTGTGGTGGCATGAATTTATCATCCCAGCTACAGAAAGAACAAATAGGTGGACTACTGTTATCTCATTTCAAAACTATCCTGAGCCCCATGGCTCAAGGGGTAGTATGTCTGGATAGCAAGCATGAAGCCTCGAGTTAAAACCCCAGTACTGTCAAAATAAATGAATGATAAAAAAATAACTTGTACATTCAAAGAGAAGCCACTATACAGAACAGTGTCAAGTATACAGAGATGAGAAAATCTATGGCCACATTTACAGTTTAGGACTGCAGTATGGAAATTCTCTTCCTGGAAAAACAATTCAATCATCCCAAAATCAAAACAGAGAATTTGAAAGATCTAAACTTTATTTTATTGTGGAATTTTATTGTATTACCTATAAAATGCAATGGAACACAGTTTCTAGAAGTGTTGTAGGTATATCCTATATTTTGTTTGCATGCTATCAAATTAAAATTATTTAATATATTGAACAAAAGTAACTTCCAACTATGCTTTTTATTTGTGAAAAAGATAAGTTCTCTTGGAGGTGTTCAAAACCAATAAAAAACCACAAAAATCATTATTATGGCAAACTACTTGTGTCTTTTTAAGTTGATGGTGTAATGCATCTTCTCTACACACACTAATAATAATGATTTTCATACATGAAAAACTAGATATTGAAACCCAAACCAAACAAACATGATTTGAGTTTACAATTTTTCTCCTATTGGCCATGGTTTCCCAGAAAGCACAAGGATTTGTCCACAAACTATCACATGTTAGGCAAAGTACTTATTAGACTATTTACTCAGATGAAGTGCATGCAAGTTCTTTCTGAAAACATATTATCAACACTTCCTTTTTGTTTAGCCCATAGTTCTCCCATATTTGCTAGTTCTTATTCTGAGAAAAGTAGTATGAGTAGAAAATTAGGCAAAATTTGTTCTGAAATCTCATTTCTTTGGTAAAGTATATTCCCAGTGACAGAGAAAACAGTTATTTTTATTAATTAAAATAAATTTAATGTTCTATGATGTTACCTGAAAAGAGAAGGAAATTGTAGACTAGAGATTGTAAGTACATATTCCCTTTGTGTACTTTCTATTAGCATAAACTAGTTGTAGCATGGGGCTTCATTTTCACATGTCGACAGATGAATACAATGTAACTTGATCAGACTTATCTGTCCATCATTCTCTGCACTTCCCTGTCACAGAGAAAACTCTACAATAATAATTAAAAGCTTCAATGCCCCAAGTAGGATACTACATTGAGTCCAATTCAATGATGAATAGACCTAAAGCCATGAATTTATCTTGACAAAAAAATATCACTTTACAATTTTGACATTTGATGTGAAAACTTAATTGGCCACTTACGTTTGAGTTACTTAAAATAAGTTTTTGAAAGTGGAGACTTGTATTGTTCTCTCCTACTACAGCAGAATTCTGTAATCAAATCAAGACTTATTCTTTATCCTGCCTTCCTTTCCATTTCTCTATATTCATGTTTCTAAGTGTATTTTTGGTGTTGAAATAATTATCAGAGATTACTAGAACAATTTTCTGTCACATACAGACATGGATTTAGAAACAGAATATGTCCTGCAGATTGCAACTCTTTAAATTGTCCATCTTAAGTTAGAAAAACAGGCTGTGTCCTTTAAACAGTACGTACTTTTTGAGATCAGAAAACAGTGGTAATGACTGATTGTCATAATGATGTGTGATGGATACACATGAAGGAGACAAAAAACATATGAAATCAATACATAGACATCTCTTCACATCACTACGGAGGAATTCTGTTTTAGTTTTCAGTTCTGAACCTTAAATTAGATACTCAATCAGTATAGAGTAATTTAAATCCTCATGATCATACAGTGGACACCAAGCATCTTTATAATAATTACTGGCATATCTCCTCTCTTCCCTACAATGACTTCCTTTTATTATACATACTCTCTGATATATTAGCTACTGTACTATATTACACCTATTAAACATTCATCCAACTGCCTGAAATTCTGAGGTTCAGACCCATTTTACAGATGTGCAAAATGAAATCCACAAAAGTGAGATCACCCAGTGGAAATAAAATTTCACACCAGGAACGACTTCTACTTTCAAATCCTCTTTTGAGTTTTTCACATTAATATATTCATTATTTCATTGTTAAATTGAAATTATTATTTAAAATCTCTGTGCTGTATAGCTACTGATGAAGCTATGAACTGAGTATCATGTTTAGAAGCCAGCTCAGGAAAAGAAAGCCACAAGAATCTGTTTCTAAAATATCAAGCCACAAAGCTGATTTAGAAATGTGGCTCAAGATGATGGATGAACCAACACCTGTAAAGAAAAATAAAAAGTCTGAGCAAAGGTAAGAGGCCCTGATGTCAAGATCTAGTAACAGTATAAACACACACACACACACACACACACACACACACACACACACAATTTAAATATCAAGATAAAAATAATAGAAAGTAGAGCGACTTTCACTTTAGCAGAGCCTTTCACTTTATCATCACTGTTAACAAATGTCTTCATGGTTTCCGTCATTTGTAATAACTAGAATATATTTATATATATATATATATATATATATATATATATATATATATTTTTTTTTTTTTTTTTTTTTTTTTTTTTTTTGGCCAGTCCTGGGCCTTGGACTCAGGGCCTGAGCACTGTCCCTGGCTTCTTCCCGCTCAAGGCTAGCACTCTGCCACTTGAGCCACAGCGCCGCTTCTGTCCGTTTTCTGTATATGTGGTGCTGGGGAATCGAACCTAGGGCCTCGTGTATCCGAGGCAGGCACTCTTGCCACTAGGCTATATCCCCAGCCCTAGAATATATTTAGTATATACTTAGGAAAGGATCAAAATGGCTTAATTGCTATGTGCACATGATCATATAAATGATACCTATCAAAATGAATTGAAAGAAATGGAAATGAGTTTTTTCTTTTATACTGTTTGTAGTTATTTCTTTCTTTCTCCCCCTTTGTTTTACTCTCTGATGTTACTATTTTTTATTTCTGTATTCTTTATCTTCTATATAAATTTATCTGATTTTGGGAAGGGAAAAGGATCACAGAAATGTTGGGACAAAAAGTGAACCAATTCAATAGTGATACTTACTAGACACTATGTTGAAAATCAACTTTAAAACTTGGGGTTCATATATTTTGTCAATCATATTCATATGTAATATATTTATATTGCCTTTATTATAAAGTGTGCTTTTGTATAAGTTTCTTTTACTATAACTAACTGCTACCTAGAAGACATTTTTAAGACCATATTGAATCCCCAAATGTTGTTTGCA
Organism: Perognathus longimembris pacificus; assembly: GCF_023159225.1. NCBI lineage: Eukaryota > Metazoa > Chordata > Mammalia > Rodentia > Heteromyidae > Perognathus > Perognathus longimembris. The sequence continues at coordinate 128,653,017 of NC_063162.1, read as the reverse complement.
GAAGATCACCAGATGTCAATGTCACAGAGAAAATATATTTCATACTAGTTTTCTATCATTGCATAAAAATCTAGAACTTGTTTTCCTGTTGTTTTTCTGTCTGAAATATGGTCATAAAGACTCCTCTAGAGAAAAACATCTATATAAACACCTATATATTTAAACTGTAAATATATTTTTGAATAATATATATTATTCTGTAATTATATTATTGTATTTTGTCAATTGAGAACAAAGGCCATTTTGCAGAATTTTCAGTTTGACTGAAATAAAAGTAAAGTTTTTGCTAATCAGGTGAGGAAAGTAAACTTTCCTAATACCTAGAATATGAGATTCCTTAGTAGTGCAAGCAGTGTAATTACCTAATACATTTCTAATCTTAAATAATTTTAGATAGAATATATAAAATGAGCTACAATTGTTATAAATAGCTAGAATACACAAAGAACCCTGTTTTTATTTTAGTTTTTAGGCAGTTTAGGAAATGGTTTGCTTTGATAATTGTTTTGGTACTGTGGTGGTAGCACTTTCTTATCACAATTTAATTTATAAGAAGTCATTAAGCTAGAATTACTGTGATGTATGATTTTTAATATTAAGCAAATAGTATTACTATTAAATTGTTGGCCAGAAGAAAATAAGAAATATATGAACAAAAGCATGAGTAAAAGTTATCAGATAAGCACTAAATTCTTCAATATCTTCCAAAATATAAAAATATCCATCTTATTGCAAGCTCTAAGCTCAAGCCCAGTGTTTCCTTTAGGAATGTATTTTATATATTAAACTCCTTACTTTGCCACTTTGCTTCTTATACGTCTTCTTTCAATTCTTCAGTTCTTTGTTGGAGATGACAGAATCTGCAATCTTCACCTCCAAGACCACCCACAAGTAACCTGACCAAGTAAACTGTTCTACCTCTCTGAAGAATAAATCACCACAATTGCTCATGTTTCATTGTCCTATTACAAAATGCATTCAACCTTGTAAATTTGTAACCACTACACATTTACATGGGAAACAAGGTCATTCATTATTTTTCTTTATCTTTTCTTTTTTGATACAGGGAATCAAACCTAGAACTTGCACTCGCTGAGTAAGCACTTTGGCACTGAGCTACCTCCCAGCCCTAATTCTTTATTTTTAATAGTCTCATGATTGTGTCACCTTGGGATTTAATCAAAACAAACCAATGCCATGCCATCCTCCTGAATTGTGCCTGGTCAAAAAAAACCAACCAAACAAAAAACTGGTTTGAGTTTTCATTTTTCCAACACAACACTGGCCCAAGAATGAATGAGAGGTTCCCTGAGCGTCCTACTTTTCACACAGAAGCACAGATCTTTGAGGTCCACGTGTGAAAAGTATTCCCAAGACGTCTCATAAAAGGGATGGTCTTACTTCTGCCTCAGTACTGCTACAACTCTTACTTCCTCAGGCTTGAAGATTTTGTACTCAAATCACATCACTTTTTTTTTTTTTTTTTTTTTTTTTTGCCAGTCCTGGGCCTTGGACTCAGGGCCTGAGCACTGTCCCTGGCTTCTTCCCGCTCAAGGCTAGCACTCTGCCACTTGAGCCACAGGGCCCCTTCTGGCCGTTTTTTTCTGTATATGTGGTGCTGGGGAATCGAACCTAGGGCCTCGTGTATCCGAGGCAGGCACTCTTGCCACTAGGCTATATCCCCAACCCTCAAATCAGATCACTTTTGATGAGCTGATGAGCACATTTAAAAAGGAAGTCTTGTTTACAAAATATTCATGTTTTAGCTTATTGATGACTATGTGACTTATAGATAAGATTTACTTACATTTGACTTCACTAGAGAGTGAATATTTAAATTCTTAGTTGTTTTTTTCCCTTGAGTTCATTATTCTAGCATGCAGATTCCACACTACATAATTGCTTTTTGTTTTTTTTTTATTTCTACATATAAAAATAAAATCAGAGAACCACGTATGGTATAAACAATATTGTTAAGAATAAAAGAGTTCCAAGTGGTTTCTTCTATACTAACATCTGAGCATTTGGCATCAGATTTCTAAAGACACAATTTCATGTTTATCTGGAAATCAACAAGTCTGAGAACAGGCAAGTTGTGAATTCCTTGAAATAAATTCTCAGCAGTGTAATGCAGCTGTCAGCACAAGACAGGGTCACAAGTTGGTTGGCTGAGCAGAAACGTAGAAATTGAGAAGTGAGCAGCTGGGTTGAAAATGAAAATGCTGTGCTTCCAGAGAGGCAGAAAGGCGACTGTAACATGACCAGCTCTTGGGATGCTGGCATCTGAGGAACTACTGATTTGTACCTTGCATAGCTGTTTTCCTTCCTTTCTTGTCATAATGTTATCCATGAAAATGAATGCAGCACATCGCTAAGGGCCTCTGTTTAAAAAATTAAAAGACACCATTATATGAGAGAGTAATGACTCGTGACCAGGGACATCTTGTTTTGGAGGGTTTTGTTTATATTGCTTTGTTTCATCAGCCCTGGGTTTGAATTTAGGGAAATTGTGTTTACTGGGGAGGTGCTCTGCCACTGAGCCAAGCCTCTAGCCTTGAATTCTATTGGTTACTTTTAGGATCAGGGTATCACATGCCTGGGCCATGATCTATCTGCAGTAGGCTTCCCATAGTTTCTGGGATTACAAGTGTGTGCCACTCCATTATGCTTTGCTCAGGGGGACATAGTCTCTCAATCTTTTGTGCCTGGATAGCTCACAACACATCTCAACCTCCCACATAGCATGGGAAGCAGGCATGTTTCTCTGCACTTAGTTGAGGGTTGAGACAGGGTTTTCTGCCCTCTAACTGTGATCCTGTTCTCAGCTTCCCATGTATTTAGGATCACAAGTACAGGCCAACTAGGAACCCTCACCGCCCCAATCCCCAAAAAAGGAATATTGTATTGCAAATAAAAAAGAAGTTTAAATGGATTAGGTATGATCAAAACAGAGGACTGCAATTTCTATTGAATATTTAGACAATGATAAAAACACTAAATACCATATATAACTGTACTGATATACTAATATAAGCTCTATGTACCATTGTATCTAGCTGAGATTCCATTGTCTTTGAAATTATAAATGTGTGTTTATTTATATATTTATTTTTCATAAATTTTGAATATCATCCATTATGTGTCCTAAAATAGTTTGAGGCAGAAACTATGAGATGCTTTATTTATTTCTCCCTTCTGACATTTGGCATAGTGATATATATTCTAGGGTTATTAAAGTATAAGAAAAAAATCGCTTTTACTTCCCGGCATAATTGACATCAACATACATGGCAATTATAGTTACTGAGGGCACAGTTCTGGATAGTTCAGTGGATTTAGGAACTCTGTATTGTAGTACTGTTCACTACAATTTTGAACAATTTTATGCTTAAGTGAATGAGCACTGGAAACCAACAGGATATTGTCTACATGTTTGAATATCAAAATTACTAAAACATTTTTCTATGTATTCTTTAGCCAAGGTGCACTATGGTTATTGTATGGGGCACATGGTCAAAGTGAATTGAAATAAAATTGGAAAGAGAACACATCGGAAACTCACTTTTATAGGAGTAATTTTTGAAAAGAATCTTTAAGTCAATGAGAAATAGCAGTCAGATTGTACAATTTATATTTTGAGCCAGAGTGAATGATGTTATTTTGAATGCCAAATTGATGTCAGATAGCATATTTGTGCATTTTATATTAATTTAAATTTTCATTTAAAATTACATGAAGTCAAATTATATCACAATTCCTCTCTACATTTGATCATATTAATTAAATCTATTGAGGATTGAATTTTATTCATTTAAATAGTTATTACAATTATTAAACCTTCAATGATTCTTAATGGTCTTCAATTAGAAAACTACTGGGAAATATTTGTAAAATAAGTTAAATTCATTTTATTTAATTCAAACCCCTTGCTATATTTTTTCTCAGGATGTTTTTCTTGATTCTCATTAATTCTCAATTTAAAAAAAAGACCCTTTGTCTCTTTCTTTTCTGTTTCTGACTCTACTTATGTGAGGTTAACTCCTTGAAGCTTTTGCTTTCTAGTATTTTCTTCACTCTCAATGTCATGATTTTAATATGCTTTCTTTCTTGATGGTTGAATGTTTTAGATAAGCTCAGGTGTCTCAGAGCTCAGTGTCTTAGGATATTGCTCATTTCCAAATCAGCCCATTTCTCAGTAGCAGGACCAGACAGTTCTGTGTATTTTCACACTTAGTGTTTCACAAAGTGTTCTTATTGTTTTCTTTTCTTCAATTTCTTGGTGAGAAAGTTCTTATCTTTCTATATCTTTTAGTACTTTAGTGAACATCCCATAGAGAAGTTCAATGTGTATTTCAGTATGTACAATGTGGATTTCAAATATGTATGAGGTGGACTTCAATGTTTAAATGAATTTGAAATTCATTTATAATTGGACACACTTTTTAAAACATATAAGTCTTAATAGTATTTGAAAAAATGAAGTAGAACCTGAAATAAAACTTGAGAATCTATGCAATTCTAAACCTTAAACTAATAACTTAGAACAAATAACTCTTAGATAGGAATTTACTCATTATAGAATAGGATAGTTATTATGTATTGTTTGTAATCAAGGTCAATAGTAAGATTGTAAACTATAAAAAATACAGAATCACATTATAGAAATTTCAATGGAAATTTCACAAACTAAATAACCCTTCTCTAGATATTTTCTGTGTTTAAAACATGGCTTTTTTAATGGTTGGGTTATACATATAATCAAAACAAAGTATGAGTATGTGAAAGAATTATAATTTTTCTGCTAATATTTGAATGAATTTGAACAAATGTTATTGTGCTAAAGATTTCAAGGAACATATTTTGTTACAACTCTAAATGTTCCTTCCTTCCCTTTTGTTAAGCATCTATATGATTAAATAGTCTCATAGAACATTACAAGGAATTGTGACAAAGTATATTTCGTGATATCTGTAGTGGAAATTGCTTTCTCTACAACACACCATGAATGAAATTGATAACTTAATAGGAAAGTTTTTTTAAATGTAGAACAAGCATCATTTTTCCTTGCATTCATTTGCCATATGTATATAGTCTCACTCAAACATAAATGGAGTTGTTCTTTAAATCCTTCCCTCTATAAAATGAAATTGTCAAGGCAATTGTGAAGCTACAAAATAGGCTAAGCAATAACCTACGGACTAGATATCCACTGTCATTTCTCTAGGTCATTTCTTCAGTTATTGATTATTATAAAAATCACATTTAATACAAATACACTGGCTTATTTTATTATAAATACATGGTGAAGATCAAAATATGAGTGTGTGTCAGACACAACTGAAAGATGAAAGGATGAAGAACAAGTAAAGAAACAAAGTAAGAAAGAAGGAATCAAAGAAAGAGTAAAGAATGAAAGAAAAAACAAAAAGAGAAAGACAGAAGAAAGGTAGGAAGGAAGGGAGGGAGGGAGAGAGGGAAGGAGGGGGAGGAGGAAGGAGCTAAGGAAGGAAGGAAAAGAAAGAAAGGAAGAGAGAGAGAGAAAATACATAAGTACCTTTGGATAAATCATAGAAAGATGAAAGTGAATTTATTTATATAATAGCACACCTGGTTCAAAAATATATAGTACACATACTATTATTGTACATGTATGTGTTATATTTGATGAATTATACACTGCATTTGAAGATATGTGACATTTATTGATGGTATATTCTAATACATGAGTTGTTATGGAATTTTTTTACTGTGAAAACCACATAGATTGTGTTGTGCAAACATAGCATAGGTCAACCACTCCTTGTGGATTTTTAAGTTAATCAAAATACACAGTAAACACATACATTAGGCTATAGCTGACCAGACCAGTATATTGCCTAAGTTGTGCACTAATTGTTCACTATATTGCCTAATGCAGTGCACTAAAACAATACTTACAAATATAGCAAATATATATGTTAGTAAATATACATGTTAGTTAACCCCATTATCAAGCATAATCTAATTTAAGGAGGTGTGCTCTATAGCTATACGGGATTGGCAACTTCATAGGTTTATTCACACCAGCATCATCACTTAGAATTGTGGGTGTTATTCTGTGGTCATGTGGTATAAGTGCTGCAATGCCAATAGTGAAAGGAAATTCTCTCAGCTCCAATCTAATCTGTTATCATTGTTGTGCCTGTGGTCTGTTGATGAGCGCAGTGTTATTATGTGGTGCATTAATGAAAGTAAAAAATAGGAAAACTAATCAAACATAATCTAACATATTTAATTTCTCCAAAGTAGCCACCTCCTCAACTCACTTCTGACCAGTCAACCCAAGTTTATGGGCCTTGCTCTTTCAAGACTGAAACCTAACACGTCTAGATGTTTCCTCATGTTGACTCTATGATGACAAAACCATTGCACTATGAGTGTATACACACAACATTGTTCAGACTTGTTTTTTTTTTGAGACATTTTCTTTCCAAATTTACTTAGAATGTATCTGGAACGCAGATGCTTACCAGCCAGCTACCTGAGTGGTTTAATGGGTTCTCCAAAGATATTACACAGGCAGTATTGCCAACTTAAGCTCATTAATCACATGTTTCCCACCTATGGGCCTTTGGTGTAACTCAAATGATACAGTGCTTGTCCTGCAAATGCAAGACCCTTCATGCAGTCACCAGATTTTAAGGAGTTACCACCTTACATATATTGGATGACTCCAGAACTCACTGTACAGTGAGAGTTTCCCAGAGAGATGTGTAATTCATTGATTTATATGAAAAAAGTATTATGTTTCATGTTTGTTCAATTGGAAAAGGTGGGGTGCATGTGCCATTGAGTTTATCTGAGGTCTTGATAATCTCTCAAATTAATTTTAGCTCACTGCCCAGCATTTCAAGTGACAAAAATTTCCTAGAAGTTTTTATTTTAGGCAGAGGAAAATCTGTGCTAGTTTGTGGATGTGGAATAATGCCTAAAGACAAGTGGAATAGTCAGCACAGGAATTTAAGGGAAAAAGAAAAGAAAAAAAATCACAACATTTGACATTTTAATAATTATAATATTTCTTTAGCTGGCTGGTTTCAAGACTCTGGAGAGATGGCTGAAGTCGATACCACAGACTGGCCACCAGCTAATGTCCAGAGTTGTGCAGATAATAGCTTAATGAGATTCTACATAAGAATAACTTAGATTTTAGCTGGTGCTAGATTAGAAAGAAAGGCTGGTGGACTGCCATTTGCATGGGGAATGTCACCAAGGGAAGTGTGTGGGAAATAAGTAGTGTGGGAAGTAAGTAGTGAGGCTCTAGGGAGAAGATTCACCCAGAATGTTTTCGATTTTTTCTGTGGTTGATATCCTTGAAGAGCAGAGCGTCTTTGAGTAGCAACCGTACATTAGAAGATTGGGAAAGTATCTCCCTACAGACAGAGGTTTTTGGAAAGCTCTTGAAACATAAAATCTTTGTCCTTTTCCTTCATGGAGGTGTGCTGTTATATCCCAAGAGTGTAGTGTGAGAGTTACTATTCTCTTCTGCCTTGGAGACATTTTCCATGTAGGTAATCCTTCCATTTCTGGGGAAAAGAGGATGAGAAGCTGTATAACTAGACTATAAAAGTTTAGACTCCAGAAATGAATGCATGACAACATATTGCTCTTTTTCAACCTGTTGTATGGGGACTGGGATTTGGGAAACAGTGCAAAGGTACACATCTTCTATTGTTTGTGTTGTGAGTAATAAATGGCCTAGGTCATAACCTTGGAGGTTGATGACTTCCATGATATACATAGAAATCAGAGGAGGTAACTTGTTAATTGGAAGTAGGGGAAAATCATTCACTACATGGTATCTGAACTCCACCTAGAAATTTGGATTCAGTATTATTTTTAGATTTCATCAAAATATCTTCTTGTATATGATTATGGAAATGAATCTTGAACAATGAGCTCTACAAAGCTTAAGAAATGTAATAATATTGTAAGTAATATAATAATATAGCAAGTAATATAACATAATTTATGTATAAATTGTATTATAGAGTAGATCAATATATGCTTCAAATCACTAGTAAAAGTTGACATGAATATACAATAAGCAATTAATTTAGACATAATCATTTTATTTAAAAATAAGTGATGTGAATAAAGAAAACATTAGTTTAACAGAAGAATCAGTAGGAAATACTTAAAGGGAATGGACAGTGACATAAAATAAAAGCAGAAGCACAGAATAAAAGAAGATTATTACAGAATCTTAAGCAGTCTGAAAATTAAAAATGTCTATTTCATATTTGCATAGAAATAAACATGGTAAAACTGCCAATGGTGTGTTTGGTGGCTTACTACTGTAATTCTAGTTACTCAAAAGGCTGAGATTTGAAGATCACAGTTTGAAGCCAGCCTGACCAGGAGGGACTGTGAGATGCTTGATGTGGCTTAGTCTTAGAATGATAGCCTTGAGTGAAAAAACTCAGGGACAGCTCTCAGGCTTTGAGCTCAAGCCTCATGACCACTAAACTATCACCAACAACAAAAAAGGAAAATGATAAAAGAGTAATTACTTTGTGATTTGCTTTGTGAAAAGTAGAAATGAAAACTCTGTAAAAAAAAAAAAAGAAAGTACAGGGAACTAAGAAGTACAGATAACCCTTGCAGTTAATTCATCATGACTGTTATCTTGTAGAAACAAAAAGCAGAATAAAAAAATAAAATTGGAGAACAAAGAACCACTACTTAAAAGGAGAGAATGGCTATTCTTTTTTTATTTCTTATTTTTAATTTTTTATTTCTTTATGAGGCCTTTTTTATTTTTTTCAGGAAAAGAGTAACATTGTGTGATCAGAGCCTAAGTCAGGAATTACAGAGTATTTGCTGCCAAGGTGAAGATTCAAGTTTTGTTTGAATACTTAACAGGAAAAGTTACATTAATATTGCTCTATAGAACTGTTGAATAGAATAATCCTATAAAACTATTATTATAAACTGGTGGAAGCAAAGGGAAATTAGTAATCATAGGAACATAGTATGCATAATATATTTTATAAATACTAGCATAGTGATTACTTGGTCTAGAATCAAAAGTATTTCTAGTCGTTGTAGGCACATAAGCCTAGAATTACAGAGAGAAAGCTCCCATACTGGAGACTACTGACAGTCATACAGTATTTTATTTTACTAGCTAGTAGAAGATGATTCCCAGATTTATCTCACATTTCCCAGATAAACTCACAGTTTGACAAACTTCAAGAATGCTAAAGACTCTGAGGACAATTCTCACAGAAAATCTTAACACAGTTAACCATGTAGGAAAAATGTACCATAAAAATTATTTATTTATTTATTTATTTTTGGTCATGGGACTTGAACTCAGGGCTTGGGTGCTGTCCTTGAGTTCCCTCTTTTATTCGAGGCTAGTTCTCTACCACTTTGAGCCACAGTACCAATTCCAATTTTTCAGTGGTTAATTGAAGATAAGAATCTTGTGAGGATATATGTGCACAAGTTAGCTTTGAGCTTTAACCCTCAGCCTCCCAAGTGGCTAGGATTACTGGCACCTGCCAAGAAAAGACTATTTCTAAAATGTTTATTTATTATAACAAATATGGATACATATAAATATAAAATAAATAATTATTATTCATAAATATATAACATATGTATATTAAAATGTATTGTATATACATATAGTATAAATTAATCAATATAAATATAAAATAAATAATGAATTTATTATTACTGTAATCTTCATTCTGTTGTAGTTACTTTATCTGTGTCTCTAACTTCAGTATGCTAATAACGTTTAAATTAAACAGATATAAAAATATACTTTATAGAAAGCAAAGGACTTGAAGAGCTAATTCTCCAATGAACATAAACAAATGGCCAATTAATACATAGAAGGAAACTCAAAGTTGTATTTAGCAATATTCAAATCAAAATGGAAAGAAAACACTCTATAAATACTATGAATATATAAGAATAAAATATCAAAATGTAAAACAGTCTTAGCAAGGAGAAAAGGTAATTCCCAACATATTCCAAAGAATACACAGATAAAGCTGTTTTATAAATTGTATCGAAATAGCTGTACTCATGGTTAAATAGTTGCCTTTTGCCCTATAACAAAGCAGCTTATGAATGAAGTATATGTTGATTAATAGCAAACTTTTTTTTTTTTTAACATTCTCAGCTATCCATTCCCTTGCTTCACTCTTCTTAATTTTGTTGGGTATACATACACAGTACTCTTGTCTGCATTTGGACCCTTCGAGAAGCTCTTTTCAAAGCAAAGCCTTACAAATGAGTCAAAATCTTTATGTCCTTGAGCCTGCAATGAATGTGATCCAGTCAGTTCAAAGCTTTTTTTCCCCCTAATGTCCAAATGCAAAAATACTTGGCTTAATTTTAATGCCCTTAATCTCTACAACAGTAATTCTTTTTGTACTCAGTAGGTCTTCTGCATGGCTTTCAAAACTTTCCACTCATCTTCATGTTCCCAATTTTCTTTGTAAATCTAAGAGCAGCTGAAAATAATGACACCAGTGCCTGAATGTTGTATTGTTTTGAAATTTACTGTGCTATATTATTATCCTATCACCTTTAAACTCAGTCTCCTGCAAAATCTCAGAACATGGAGAAAATATATGCAAGTTCTCTGCCATAAGGTAACATGAATGGTTTCTAGTTAAATTCCCCACAGAGTCCTTTTATCCTAGGAAACTTCATGGGCTCTGTATTTACTCTAAACAGGTATATCAGCCTTGTGGTCTTCTGAGCTTAACTATTAAGCACTGCTTGCAGGATTTTAGGTTTTCCTTAATCTGTCTAAACCATCCTCTCACACAGCAGCTCCAAGAATCATATAATTACATTTGGTTAGAGTAATGACCTCATTTTCCCTGGTCCTGATATCCTATGGCATTTTCATTTCTCGTTTGGGCACAATAATTTATTTAGACAATGTAAATCATTCAATTTTGTTATTAATTGAAATTATCTTTTCATGGTCAAGAATTGTATGTATGTAGTTAAAATGTTAACAATGGTAAATCTCCAAGGATCTGACAGGCTATGGCTAATTCAAGTGACAACTTAAATACTTGCACTGAACTGAGACTAGAAATATGAGTGAGACTGGAAATTTTATTACTAAAATAATCTTTAATCACTTATAGTCAGCATGTAACAAGAATTTAATTGCAGTTAATTACTTCATCAAGTAGGCTAAAATGATGTTTGCTTAATGCATATACTTGTAACACTAGTAGGAATCAAACAATTCACATAAAAAGTTCTCTTAGAAAAAAAAAAAGTGGGTATGCACTTAATGAAATAATGTAGAAAGATAAATCTTCCAGAAAGTAAAAGAATGATGTGAAATTCAAAATAACATTTTCATTTTTCATGCCCTTTTGCCTGCAATAGCAAATTCTCTATTTATCCAGATGGCTCTCCACATTTCATATGGGATGAATATTGAATGAAAAGGCATAAAGCAAAAATATTCTGTCATAATGATTTTGAATATTTAGACCCATAAGGTTATACTAGAACACTCTAAACAAGTAAGCAAAAATTAAACATTGTTTTAATTGCTAGGGAGATATTTGTGTTTGCACTCTTGCATCACCTCCAATGTCAACAATTGAACTTTAAAAAAAATTAGCAACAGATTTTTATTACTGGCTTAAAGCAGAAGATTTTTGATACATTTAATTAATATTTCAACTACACATAACTATAGCAACTATGTTGTTGAAACATTATTGTCTATTATACTAAATTGTAATTTCATTATTTGATGGCATCCTACAAGAGCAAAGTTCATATTCTATATAAAGTTCATATTCTATTAAAAACTCAAATATAAGACTTATTGTATTCTAATATAGTGCCATTTCTTATAAAGATTTTCTTCATAGTTTGCATGTATTTAAATGAATATGCATTGTTTCATTTTTCAAGGACATATGATATTGCTGAAGTGATTCTCAAAACAAACTCAACTGAGATTAGTAAGAATGATATCTTGCTGTTTTTTATTAAAGTGTTCAATGCTCATGTGGTAATTCCTAAGGCATGTGTTCACAGCCATATGTACAGGAAGCAGCATGAGAGGGAGATGGTGACAGTGTGGTTAGTTGAAGTTTAGGGTTTCTTGTCATCCTTTCTCTGTTTTGCTATGCAGTGGATTTTAGAAATGATTTATGAATCATGGCCAAGATTGCTTAGTGTTGAAATCACCACTGCAAGAATTCTCATTAAGGCTTGTTTGCTGTTTCAGAGAGACTTTGAAAATGCAAGATTGTTTACAAAAGAGATTAAATATGGGTAGAGTGCTTTTCCTAGCATGCATGAAGCCCTAGGTTTGATTCCTCAGCCAGAAGTGGTGCTGTGACTCAGGAGAGAGAGAGAGAGAGAGAGAGAGAGAGAGAGAGAGAGAGAGAGAGAGAGAGAGAGAGAGAGAGAGAGAGAGACAGACAGACAGAGACAGAGAGAGACAGAGACAGAGACAGAGGAGAGAAAGAGAGGGAGGGAGGGAGAGATAGAGAGAAAGGAGATTAAGTTGCATATGTTTTTATGTCCTTTTATTTTATTTTTATTTTTTATTTTTATTGTCATGGTAATGTACATAGGGGTTACAGTTACATATATAAGGTAGTGAGTACATCTCTTGTCAAACTTGTTATCTCTTCCATCATTTTCTCCCACCTTCCTGCCTCTCCAATCCCCCTCCCCCAGCTCACTCGTTGTACAGTTGGTATACTACATGTCTCATAAATATCACCATTTAATTGGTTTGTTTTTTACCTGTTCTCTCAACATTTTGATATTCCCCTTCTTTCCTGGATTCAGACAAACATATATACAATACCAAAAGTACCAAAATCAAATACTGTGACAACAGGGGCTAAACCATAGGGAAGATAAACAAAAGAAAAAGAAATAATTTCACATAATGTGTTAGAAATAACAACAATGATAAGCTTACTATATTTAGTAAGAATCTTTCCGTGATTCAATTTTATATTTAGCATTACTTATTGTAATATAGGAACCAACTCTATTTTTACAGGTAAAAGCATGTGTGATAGCTAGAGGTTGTGGATTGTTTTGAATATGTGCTTTTGAATGTGTATTTAAATATATAAATATTCTTTATCATATTAGGAAATATTTTTAATGTTTCTGTTTAATTGTAAAGCTTAAGGCAAAGGAAAAGACCCCACTATTTCTTTGTGAAATTTGACTTTATATTAGAAAGTTTTGTTCCCCCCAGGAGTCTTGTCCTTTTGACTTCTATTGACTTTCTCAATGAGATATTTTTGATATATATATATTGATATATATATATATTATTCTGCTAGATGAATACTACCACACTTTTGTATTATATTGAGGTACAGTTAAATTGTTTTAAGAAATAAAGGAAAACTATAATTTCTTACTTGCCAATCTCCTGAGGAATTATCATGTCTTAGACATCAGAAGTCATGTTGGAGAAGGAAAGGCCAGGCATGTGGCTCAAAGAAAATCTCTGTGTTATGTTTTCCACTGAATGTTCAAAACTACTCAGAAAAAATATAATTCTGGCAAAATGTTAGGACAGTAATAATACATCCCAAAAGAAACCAATAAGGAGGAAGGACATTAACTAAACTACTTACAATTTAGCATTATTTATAAGGTCCAATTTTTCTGGAAAAATCCACCCCAGCAAATATTTAATAAATATATATTCGAGGGGCTGGGAATATGGCCGAGTGGCAAGAGTGCTTGCCTCATATACATGAGGCAGCACATATACAGAAAATGGCCAGAAGTGGCGCTGTGGCTCAAGTGGCAGAGTGCTAGCCTTGAGCAAAAAAGAAGCCAGGGACAGTGCTCAGGCCCTGAGTTCATGGCCTAGGACTGGCCAAAAAATAATAATTATATATATATGTATATATATACATATATATATATATTCGATCTTATTACATGTAGGATGTTCCTAGAAATTATAAAATCATCACTACATAGATTACACAAAAGCCTTTGCATTTTTCTTCTTAGTTTTGAGTGAATTCTGCAACCTCTTCCAGTTGTGTTAAAAAGTTAACAGTATTTTGCTCCTTTCTCAATAATTGGGAGAATGTATTGATAAACACAGAAACAAAATGAGAGAAGAAATATGAAAGAAATGATCAACTAATTTTCTCAGTTAACTCAAAATTTTAACAGTAGAACTTAGTAACTGAGTATTTTTCAAAAATATGCAGATTCTTTTGCTCCCTGAAGAGTGTTTTCCTACCTATGCATTTTCCCTGTAGTCATTGTTGGCCTTTTACTCTGAATACTAATTTGACAGAGATTTCATTTATGTTAGTCATAAGTAAAAAATGTACAAACACAATTTGTAGTATTTCATCTCTACTTCCTTTTTTTTTTTTTTTGGCCAGTCCTGGGCCTTGGACTCAGGGCCTGAACACTGTCCCTGGCTTTTTGCTCAAGGCTATCACTCTACCACTTGAGCCACACTTGGCTGTTTTCTATACATGTGGTGCTGGGGAATCAAACCCAGGGCTTCATGTATACGAGGCAAGCATTCTTGCCACTAGGCCATATTCCCAGCCGCAGTATTTCATCTCTAAAGTTTGCAGAAGGACTTATTTTAAGGATAAAATAGGGAAAGATGAACAAAGATGAATATTTAAGATTCCCCATGAAAGAAATGGACACAATTGATTCCCAGTAATATATAAGACCTATACCTTATGTATTTCTTGATGATTCTACATTTTAGTTTGACATGGTTTCGTGGAACAATAATTATTTTTGAAAAACATATAATTTATGTTAATGGTTCACTCATCACACCCTAGCTACTGTACAACAGCCTTAAATATTTTGTCATTCTTTTGACATTTAGATGGATTCATTATTCTTGATTATTCACTTATAATTTAAATGACTTATTAGATGATGCTAGTAGTTTTCATCTGTAAATTTATTGCCATGACGAATATGATGAAATTATTTGTTTTAAAAGCATTTAAGTATTTGCTTATATTTTGTAAGTGTATCACTTAAAATTCCAAGGACATTATCATTCAATTATTACTTAGAGTCTGAAAAACTTAAAATAAAAGGTTCACTTAGGATGTGTACTCCTTTAGACCTAAAGTTCTTCATCCTGAATTATTTTGAACCTCATTCATTTCTGTGTGGTTTTATAACAAAGCTCCTTTTGCTTGTCAGTCACACTATGCTTAGTTAAGACAGGACATCCACATTCAAACCATGGGATGGTTTCCAATCTGAAAACCAGCAATGGAAAAATCTTGTTTGCCAAGTCCTCCTGTACTTGGAATGTCATTGATTGAGAACATTTTTATTAATTCTCAAGGTTGACATGGTGAAGGCAATTATTCCTAGAATGATCTTTCTCTTTCTGCCATGTTCTGTAATAGAAAGTAAGTAGAGTAATTATCCTATCATATATCTTATTGTCAAATATGAAAAAGCCATGAGGACCTAAAAATCTTGAGACCTCATAGAATCCTGTCCACACCACACTCAGCAGTTCTTTGTTATAACATCAATGTCATCTTTAAACTTCCAAAGAAATTATAGATTAAAGTACTTAATAAACTTGATGGGATCATTTAGGTTTACCCGTGACACCCATGCACAGGAAAAGTTGTATTCTTCCTTCAAAGATGGCAACATTTTAATTCAACCCTTCATTTGTGTAAAATATGAAATTTATAGTCAATTTATAATTATGTAACCTTATGTCTATCACTTAGGCTTTCATGGAAACACTTAAATAATAAAAAGTTATTACAAAATAAAATTTTTCCAGTCATAAAGCTGATTAACGGTTATCAAAATAGTTAAACTCAAGAGAGTTCTGAATCAGTTTTGCTTTTCCTTAATAAAAGATTCTAAGTGATACATCCAAATTACTGTAATTAATGAATATTAATTTAAATTACTAATAACTGAAAGTGTTATTATTCTCTCTAAAATTATGAAAATAAATACAATTAGGATACTTTTACTTTAAAACGAGGAGTACAGAAAGGTTTATGAATGTAAAATAAAAGTTAGTATTAAATATTGATCAGCTTTAAGTATAACCTTGATAATTATTTCTGAATACCTACTAGGATAACCTGATAAATGATGCATTTGAAAAAAAAACTTGTATACAAAGAAGATAATAAAACTTGCATAGATCTGAATCACAGTCTATATTATTATGGTTTATCTTAGAATACAGTGCATCCATTAATTTAAAGTTATAATTAAGATTCATCCCTTAAATACATAAACTTAGCTTAATATATATATATATATATATATATATATATTTTTTTTTTTGCCAGTCCTGGCTTGGACTCAGGGCCTAAGCACTGTCCCTGGCTTCTTCCCGCTCAAGGCTAGCACTCTGCCACTTGAGCCACAGCGCCGCTTCTGGCCGTTTTCTGTATATGTGGTGCTGGGGAATCGAACCTAGGGCCTCGTGTATCCGAGGCAGGCACTCTTGCCACTAGGCTATATCCCCAGCCCCAAGCTTAATATTTTGATGTTTGCCTCATATTCTTAGTCTAATTTTTGGCTCTTCGATAGGATATAGAACCTGTGGACAGTTTAGCCCAAGATGGCTCTGAATTTTAGTCCTCTGGTTTCAGCCTTCTGAGAAGTTATGATTACAGCTGTGTACCTCTGGTGGAAGAGTCACAGATAGAAATTAATAACTAAATTTCTCTTTTTGTTCAGTGGGTTTTTTTCATGTACATATTGCCTTCAATTATCAAGATGAGTGGATCTTCAGCATCACATGCATATAGCAGTCACGAGATTCCAACCATCCAGTGACTGACTCGTGGTCCTCACTGGCAACAATCTGATCTACGATTGTTCTTAGTATAAGATAAACTAATATTAGCTAGACACATTATTTTATCTGATATCTCCCTCCTCAATTATAGTTCTACCAAAAAGAAATATGTAACAAACACATATTTATAAAAGTGCTCATCATAACTTTATTTACAATACTTAAAAACACTAAAAGATTTTACAGAATTATAGGTAAATATTCCACATATATGACATATTTATATAATAATATATAACTCTAGTAAAATAATAAATTTTTGAAGAGTGATATTAATATATATTAATTAATATCCAGAAATAACAAAGCTGAATTACAGGATATGAAGGGACTAGGTGGAAAGTCATAACGGAAAACATTTTGAGCAAGGTAAATATTCTATAATATTCTAGCAATGAAAATATTTGACATCATGCATAAAAAATTATGTACAGCAATCAAATAACTGAAGAACATGTTTATATTTTAAACATGTACATTACAATAATGACAAGAAATGAATGGTGAGGAATGAAAGTATAGATTTTGAGGAAGAGAAGAATGCAGAAAATTATTAAATCTCTTATTATGAAAAGTATAGAGAAACATAGACCTCCAGACACTACTTATTTAAGAGCAAAATTGACATCTACAAGTATGAATGAATTATAAGATTGCTTTGTATTTGATTGTCTTGTAAGAAAAAAATTATCTATTGGGATCAATTTAAGAACTCTTAACTGTATGATTTACTGGATACTCTTCCTGTAATTTGGAGTAGACAATAAATCAAGTAGAGCATACTCTTGTCATGTATACCTGAACCGTTCTTCAAGATAGCTAGAGCCACAAAGCTCTTCTCACTACACATAAGAAAGTTGACATCATTTGAATTAAAAAGTAAAAACTAAATTCTTTTGAGGAAAAAAACACATTGGAAATACAAGTAGAAAAACTAAAAGGCTATGTTAAAAGCATTATAAATAGGAAGTATAAAGCAATAAATAGCTACTTAAAATATACCAAATAAACAGCACAATATTATATCTGAAAAACTAGAAAGAGAAAAATTGCCCAAAGGTAAGGAAAAATTAAATTAAAAATACAGATATGATGAATGAAATTACGACTACATTTTTTCTTGAAAAACTGAAGTGAAGACAAAAACCCCAAGTAAACCAAGGAAAAAAAGAAAAGATACTCATATAAACTAAGAAATTAAGGAACTTTCCTTACAACTGTTAGCATAAATTTACAAAGGATCAGAAGAAATGGCTTAATACCTATATGCTAAAAAGTTGGACATCAAGAAGAAAATGGCAAGTTAACAGAACCTTACAACCTACTAAATCTAAACGATGAAGAAACTGGAAATGTGAGCACTTGGATAATTAAGATGAGTCAGTCATTGAATCTCCAAAGAAACTCAGGACTGCATGGATATATATATATATATATATATATATATATATATGCTGAGTATCTTAGAAAACAAAAATGGATCTTTATGCTTACAACATCATCACACTTTACATAAATTTGACTTGAAGTGTATCATTGATCTAAGTGTGAATCATCACACTATAAAAATTCTAGAAGTATACATAGAGAAAACTGTAAGAACTTGGAAAAAAATTTCTTGGGACAAAATGAGCAATAATATAAAATAAATAACAGTATAATAAAATAGCTACATAAAATTAAACATATTTTCTGAGTAAAAGACACGTCAGAAAGTGAGCATGCAAAGACATATGTTTGATGAAATTACTCACATTTTGTATATGCTGGCATATCCAAATTCCATATAAACTATTAAACCTGATAATTACTGAAATGGATATACAGAAAACATCTAAATAAGAAGTAAATCCTTGAACAGACAAACAAAATATATACACGACAATAAATCTATGAAAATACATTTAAATACAAATTTTAGATGCATCTTCAAAATGTGAAGGCCTTGAGCACTCTTACATCACTCTTTATAAGAAAATAACATCAGAAACCTGAACAAACTACAAATCGTGACATTTATGGTGCTCATTTGACTATTCATCTATCTACCTACCACTTCAAAGCCGAAAACAGGTAAATGTAGGGTTTGTATTTCAGATAAACTTACTTTGAACTAAAGTTGCTTTGGTCAGAAGGCTATAGAAAATGAGTCATGCATTAATGCAAGGAGAATTTAGATTCTTTGAGAGTGAGAAAATTTATAAGCCAGTTATGAAGAGAGCACGTTAGTGGTCTACATTAAAGATCTTACTGTGTGTGATCACCACAAAAGTGATCTCATTTGGAAAAGAAAACAAAATCTTTTTGTTTCTGTCAAAGGGAACATTAATTTGGTGATATGCCAGAAGTTCCCCATGGTAAGGGCTTCCTAACAAGCAGAAAGATGTTACAAAAGCCTTAGAGAATCTGATTGATAAGAAATTAACTCAATTCTTCTGTCTTCCATATGTCCACAGAAAGATATAAACAGGTAAACACTTATTAAATGTCATGATTAGGGACAGAGGCTCATTCAAAGACTTAATCATCAGATTATAAAACACTGTATCTCTGAACATATAGTCTATATGATAATCAGTACATGAAGTGTTGTAGTGTATAACTGAGAAATGACTAAGCCTAGGTCTCACTTAAGGAGTCTTCCTGGTTAGATTAACACAAAAGTAAACACTGAGGTTTACTATCCTTAGTTCACACACATCTTATCTAATAGCCATTGCAAATTTTGTCAAGCTAAAAAGAATTAATGAAACTTTATCTGAAGAGGATATGAATGGCATATCACATCAACATATTCAAAAGAAAGATGGAGTGGGCACATTAATTACATTAAGTAAGGTTATCAGTGATGAGGAGAGTAATACTCATTGACAAAGATACAATCAATAACATGCATTACCTAACAGCAATGTCAAATTTGGGACAAAGTCTTAGTGAATTGCTCAGAGAAATTAATTAATCTACTCTTGGATAATTTCAATATTCATTTTTCAGTATGTGATAGATCAGGAGGCAGAAAACTCAATAAACATACAGTCAACCTCAAGAGCACCAGTCATTTATATTTTTAGAATTTTAAAAATAAACAATCAAATAAATCTCCTTTATAAAAATCACATGGAACATTTATCATGATAAATAATTCATTGATCAATGAATAACATATAACAAATATAAACAAAAGCAACCACATATACTTCTCATACTACAGTGGAATCAACTAGCCATCACCAATGGAAAGATAGAAAATTCTAAAATTCTAGAATACTAAATGAAGCAATACTTGGATCAATAAAAGTATTTTTTTTCTTTAAGTACTTTGAAGAAAATGAAAGACTCCACTGCTTATCAAAAGTGTATCCTGAAGAAGGTAGAAATTCGTAGTGACCTATAAATATGTTGGAAAAAGAGATCTAAAATAATTTATCCAAACATCTACTTTAAGTAAATTGCACAGGGCAATATTTCTTTTTAATTGATTTATGTATTGTCAAAGTGATGTACAGGGGTTACAGTTTCATACATAAGGTAGTGAGTACATTTCTTATCAAACTTGTTACCTCCTCCCTCATTTTTCTCCTTTCTAAACTCCCCCCTCCCCAGTTGTATAGTTGTTTTACAGCATATAATTTTGAAAGTTGTTGCATTGGTTTGCCTTTTACCCTTTTTATCTCCATTTAGATGTTCCCTTTCCCTTCTCTACTTCTGATAAATGTATACATAATACCCAGGGTATCAAAATCAGTTACAGTGACATCAGGGGAAAAAACCATAGGGAAGAAAGACAAAAGAAAACGGCATAATTACATACGGTAGGTTGAACATAACAACAATTTGAGCCTAAAGAAAGAAAATGAAATAGAAATTGGAGGATGTAGCACAAATCAGTGAACATAGAAAGTAGAAAATAGAAGAGAAAAAGCAATAAAAACCAAAGTTACTTATTTGAGAATGGAAAATAAAATTCAAGACATTGTAATCTGGCTAACTCTAAACAAGTAACCTTTATTTAAAATTATAACACTACTGATCCTATGTACATTAAAATTTGTAAGGAAATATTATGGACATCTTTGTAATTAAAAATTTGATAACTCGGGGTTGGGAATATGGCCTAGAGGCAAGAGCGCTTGCCTCATATACATGAAGCCCTGGGTTCGATTCCCCAGCACCACATATATAGAAAATGGCCAGAAGTGGCGCTGTGGCTCAAGTGGCAGAGTGCTAGCCTTGAGCAAAAAAGGAAGCCAGGGACACGGCTCAGGCCCTGAGTACAAGGCCCAGGACTGGAAAAAAAAAATTGATAACTCATAGTAAATGAGTGATTTTCTAAAGAATGTTCCTTAAAGCTTTAAGGCAACAAAAAGAAAAATAAGCAAAAACAAAAACAAAAACAAAAAAACCCCCAAAAACAAAGGAGACATCACAAACTTACCTCTGTTTGTGATCCAGGGACAGTAAACAGATGTTTTCATGCCTGCAATAAAAACTCTAGAAGGTGAGTCTGAAGAGGATCAGAGTTTGAAGCCAGAGATGTGCAAGCTAGCCATTTCAACGACTTAAAGACTCACCTAGATAAGCCCACTTTTCCAAGATGTAGAAGAGGGAGGTCAACATGGAAAATGTGTGAGATTCTGTCTAAAAAGTAACTAAAAAAGAAAATATGGCCAGACCTTTCACTCACGGGATAATGAATGCTTGTGTTACAAGCAGAATGCCCTGAGTTTAAACTCTAGTACTGCCAATATTAATGTAATTATTTTTAGGGGATGGGAATATGGCCTAGTGGCAAGAGTGATTGGCCTCGTATACGTGAAGCCCTTTCGGTTCCTCAGCATCACATATATAGAAAAGGTTAGAAATGGCAGTGAGTCAAGTGGCAGTGTGCTAGCCTTGAGCAAATATAAGCCAGGGATAGTGCTCACACCCTGAGTTCAAGCCCCAGGACTTTCAAAAAAAATAATAAATTATTTTTATTTTTAGAAATCAGGTGGAACTTTATATAATAAAAAAAATTAAAAGCTCAGAAAAACTATTCAACCAATAATTGTAACAAGTTTGCCACTAATATACGATTAGGAGAGACTTCTTCAGGAAAATTCAATCCTGGCCTCACATTTTTTTCTGTAAATATGAAATTATTCTAGATAAAACCTTAGTTCAAAAATAGATTCACTCTTGTGATCCTCTGCTGTGACTAGCTTAAACCTGTGCTAATTATTCCCTATGAGGGAAACCATAGAGCCCAATAGCTATGCCCTTATAAACACATAAGATGACGCTAAGTGAAATGAACTCCACATTATGGAAACAAATGGTATATCACTGTTGTAATTACTTTCAACATGCCATGTGAAACTGTAGCTTCTTTGGTTTATGATCCTCTTGTATCCCCTTCCTGTGGTTGTCCCCGCACTATCACTGTATCTCATCTGAGCACCCTTGATACTGTATATACTGGTATTAGAACTAGGGAAGTGAAAGAGAATATCAAAATCAAGAGACCACGGATAAAAAGACAAACGACTCCAAAAGCACTACTTGCAAAACCATTTGGTGTAAACCAACTAAACAACTCATAGGGGGAGAGGGAAAGGTGGAGGGGGGAGGAGGTAATGGGGGAGGAGGTAACAAATAGTACAAGGAATGTACTCATGGCCTTACGTATGAAACTGTAACCCCTCTGTACATCACTTTGACAGTAAATAAGTAATTATTTAAAAAAATAGATTCACCATCATTGGACCTCTGGGAAATGAATCTAGACACATAAAAATGGGTGTATTTTTCAAGCTTCATAATATCAAGGGCTAACTAGCATGTAGAGCAAATTGAATTCTCATACACTGTCATTAGAAATGCCAAGCTTGCAACACTTTGGATAACAATTTACAATCTGATCAAATAAAAAATTTACTTACCATATGGCTTAGCAAATGTATTCCCACACTTGCACACAGAAGAAATGGTACTGACCTGTAGCCTTACAGAGTGTGTTTTAAACTTCTTTATATATAAAAGGCCAGAACTAGAAGTGAACAATGGCTATGTAAAAATGAGAAGAAACAAGCCACATTATTTCATAATTAAGTGGGACGCTACTCAGAAAAGAAAAGTAACAATATATGGAAATAGACAAAACAGCATAAATGAATGTCACCAAGTTTTCTGGGATAAGATTAAAAATAAAACTAAATATGTTGTTTACTTTTTGATTTCTTGAAATTCTAGAAATTGTAAAAGTTTATGACAATGATTGAAATGAAATAATTTTTTGCCTGGGGTTTATGGTGGGTAAGTAAGAGATATTAACTTATTAAATTAAAGTTCCCAAGGGAACTTTCAGAGGAGATAAAAGTGTTCTTATATTGATTAGGCCAGTAGTTACAAGGATGTTTTCATTTATTAAAGTTATTGACATAGCTACTTAAAATGTATGAATTTGTAAGTAAATCATCTCACAAAAGTCCATTTTCAAAACAAGAGTAAATGTAAAAAAAATTAGTATTGCCTGAGCTTCCTATATGTTGACATTTTTCTTTATTAATTGTATCCTATCATTGTCTGCAATACTTTCCTTCTGAATAAAATGGGATATTGATATTCCTTCAAATTTATTCTAGTGATCATTTGTCTCTATTGCATACTGAATACTTTACAGAAGCTGTCTAGATAGATAGGTAGATAGATAGATAGATAGATAGATATTTAAAAGATCGTGAGGAAAGGAAAGAGATACAAGCACCTCTGTTTGGTGTATTATGCACACTACAGCATATGAAAGATGAGAGATTATAGATGATAATGGAATGCAACTTTAAAAGTAAAAAAAGCAGTGCCTTGGGTTCTATAACCAAATACAAAATGCAATCGAACTTGAATTTCTCTGCAGTCTTCATTTTATAGTCTGGATTTAGCTCATGTATGTGCTTACGTGGCTAGTGTAGGAAATTTTTTGAGAAAAGAAGACAAATCTGATCATAGAAGAAATTACCGTATTTCTGTATTAATCAAAAGGTTTTCAGAATTTATAATTTAAAGTTTTAAGGTTTAAATACTGAATATTTCAAGATAATTTTATTTTTGAAGAATTTGGTTTTGCTTTGCATGAAACTGACCTGTTTTAACAATAGATCCATGTATCTTTATTAACTAATACTTATTAAGCTAAATATGTTGCTTTACTTTCATTTGAATAACTGAGGCATGGTGCAATATAGACAGGCATTAGAGAAGGAGGGAATGTTGAAGATGAAAATTGAGAATCTTTGCATGTGCCTGATAACATTTTTACAGTTGTAGAAATAGTGATTCAGAGAAAGTGAGAAAATTCACCAACAGACAATTATTTACTGAAAGTTTAGAACTTATAACCCTTTTATTTTTTCTGTCTTGTTCTCAACAGATAACTTGTAACCAGAATCATTACTGTATCTTATAATGAGACTGTGAATCAGTTTGGGGATGAGGCATGAGTGTATGATTTGAAATTAGGATAGAAAAAGAAGTGTTTGGGAATAATGTATGCAAACCAGCCATATAAAGATTATATCAGACAACATAAATTTATCTAGCAGATAGTTCTCTAAATATTTATTAAAATCAGGGTATTTTATATTCAATATCATTTTTGGTCTATATGAAAATAGGATTTTTTTGGTCATATTTAACTTGCTTCCATTTAAGTAATTCTCTCAAATAATTTAAGGGTTACTGTCAAATCAGGAAAATGATTCTCCTATGTTATCACATCATATCCAATTTTCTGTGTTTCACTTCTTGGATTTGCTGATGAAAAAATATGTCTTTCTTAAAGGAGAATGAAATACAAAACCCAGATTATAGTATTTCTTTCATATTTTCATGAAGATGAAAATGATATGATATTAATAAAAAGCAGAAATTACCATGAAAAAATGAAGAAATTGGAAATATAACCTCTGGCTTTTAAAATAAAAAAAATCTGGTGATAAAAATAAATCAATATAAAATCTGATATTTTTTATGAATCAGGGACCTTTGACTGTAAGAAAAGAAACCTCAATTAACATGGCTCATAAAGAAAGTGAAAGGTGAGGTATAATAGGTCTCCAATAAGAGAAATTAAGGTCATAAAATGAAAGCAGCCAAGTTCTTTGCTATGCTAACTACTGTGAGAACAGATATGTTAAAGCTCCAGTATTCCTAATGCAATGTAATCCATCTTAACCACACTGTCTCTTTAGTCTCTTTCCATATCAGTTCATCCATTTCTTCCTTGCCTCTGTGCTTCATTTGTATTTCTCATCTAGTATATGGCCATCACTATGAAATCCTAATTCAGTATTTCAAATATTCACTCACAATAAGATACAACCCATCAACTTAAGTCATAATTGAAAATCTTTGACTAATTTTAGCAAATATACAAAATATTTACAATAATGAGTAGCCGTTGATGTTTTAATATGTGTTTATATTTATAGTTAAGTAAAGTATATCATTTCAAATAATAATAATTTTATTATGTAAATTTATAAGATGTTTGTACCTCTTTGTAATAAATGTATTTTAGGTGTCTTATCAAAATGATAAATGAAGAGTTTATATGTATTTGAAGAAAAGAAAACAGACCTGAAAAAGAGGGATGAGAGGAGGAAAGAGGGAAGGAGAGAGGGAAGAGAGGGAGTAGAGAGTCAGAGATAGACCATAAGAATCTTGTGTTCTGACAGTCTTAAAGACTTTAATTTTGTTGATGTTGAATGAAGCAACATCAACAAACAAAGACTGGAGATGAATTAATTAGACTGTGCTTTCAGAAGGAACACATTGACCTCCTGTTAACTAGAAAGAATATATAAGCAATTCAAATAGTTAAATAGTTGTTCATTGAGTATTTGAGTTTATTGTTACATTTTATATAGGAATCCTACATCTTTACCTGTGCATTAGTTGCGTATTTATATTGGTTTATTATATTTCTCTGACATTCCCCCTTTTCCACCTTTGCTTTTTATTTCTGAATTACATAAGTTTTACTCATTGCTCTGCAACTAAACTGTGTTCGAACAAGATGAGAGTTGCAGTGGGTTACACATATAGTGATTAGAATGAATGTAGACTGGATCCTTGGAATTTGTGTTTCTATTTTAGTATTCTATTTTTATGGTTTAATATAAGTAAATAAAGCTAGTTGTACACTTTAAAACTGTTTAAACTTTAAAACTGCAAAGTGTTTTTCTATGGAAACTTCTATTTCCTTCCTATTGGATTTTTGTCTTACTTTTTAATTCATCTCTCAGTCCTTACAAATGATTTGTGTGATACTTTTCCTTTTTACAGTCCTGAGTTCTATAATCTAGACTGAAACAATAACAAAAACAGGTAGAATGCTTGAGGTGAACTGGAAAATACTGACAGTCCCTTCTAAGATAATACCATTAATGTTAAAATCAAAGGAAACCTTTCTCTGGTTAAATAGTGCATAACTAATAAATGGAGAGGTGATATTTTGAGAGATAATATAATCTATATGTTTTATTACTGAGGTAAAACATATCCTCGAATAATATTTGATGGTCCTCTGACCAACAATAAATGTAGAACTATACTTTTATGCATAACAGTGTCAATTTAAAATCTGTCCCATTTTTACATTGTCTATATACAAATTTAAACCTACTAAAATAAACAAAACATCAAAAAGAAAAGTGATTGAGATCTGAGAGATGCTCAGGACTTATTTCTCAGCGTATTATAGAAATGTCTAAGTGTGAGATCTGAATGTCAGAAAATATCTTTCACCTTCTCAAGTTCCTCTCATGTAGATCAATGTGGAAAGCTATTGATTTATATTTATTTTTAAGCACTTAAAAATTCTGCCAAGGGCTGGGGATATAGCCTAGTGGCAAGAGTGCCTGCCTCGGATACACGAGGCCCTAGGTTCGATTCCCCAGCACCACATATACAGAAAACGGCCAGAAGCGGCGCTGTGGCTCAAGTGGCAGAGTGCTAGCCTTGAGTGGGAAGAAGCCAGGGACAGTGCTCAGGCCCTGAGTACAAGGCCCAGGACTGGCCAAAAAAAAAAAAAATTCTGCCAAAAAATCTACCAAAATCCAAAAAGAACTATCATTAGAGAAGAAATATCATATGTATAATTTATCAATATGCAAGACAAAAGAGAGAGATGAAGAACATTTTTAAATACCAAATGTTTTTCTTTCTATCATTCCAGTAAGTGAACATATGGCCCTGAGTAAATGTTAGGTGGTTGAAATGAATGTACTGTTCCTTCAGCAGGTGTCAGTTTCCACAGGCATTTTCTAAATGGGATGGGTTTTTCAGAATACTGAAAGAGATTACCACAAGCAATCTTAAATACATTTATTTAAGATATGTCTAAAGACAGGAACATAGCCCAGTTCAGCACACAGCTATCATGTGTTCCAGTGATGAATTGAAAATTGTTTCTTTGATACGTAACCTCAATTTATAATAGGATGCTCTTGCATAGGATGCGTCTCTAAAGGATATTCTGGGGTTGTAATATCATGCCTGGAGATGATTTGTGACTAACCTAAGACTAAAATTTCAAGTTAGTTTCTTGAGTTCTCTGTAGATGATGGATATTAGGCCTTTGTCTGCAAAACATTCTTTTTAAGAAAGGCTGTGCAAACCAAAAAATAGGAAATAATTGGCAATTATCTAGAAAATCTTTCTTTCTTAAATGCACCTCCGGTAACTTTTAGAGTGCATGCACATTAACCTAGCACTTCAAAGAGGAGGAAGAAAGGCACGTAAGACATGTGTATAAAAATGCAAAAGGTGTCACATGTACTGTTCTTCTACAGTAGTTGTCTTTATTGCAGTTAGGTTTCCATACAGTATTTGCATAATATTTGTCTTAAAATAAGCACTATGAATTGGAATTTTCCTAATCAGGCTTACTATTCTTTTTCATTTTTATGCTGACCTATGCAATCATCAAAACAGCAGTAGAGAGCATAACAAATTTGACACATAAATGAGAGTTATTGATTGGAACCTGTGTATACATAGAGCATTTCCAGTGTTGATGTGAATGATTTAAAAGTATTTTCTTTTTTACCACAGTAATATTTTGATCCTATTTCTTAGATGGTCAATATGACTATTTATACAGCTGTATTGTTCTTGTTATCTCATACTGTAAAATACAACTTTTAAACATTTTATTTAAGAAACTATGCAACATTAATATACTTACTGATTAAAATTATACTGATAAAATTAAAAAGTCAATATTTTCCTCCAGATTGAACTAGGGCATACTCTGAATTATATTTTATTGTTATTGCAAAGGTGATGTACAGAGGGGTTACAGTAGCATAGGACTGGTAATGAGTTTCATTACTTGTTGAGCAGAATCACCTTTTCCCCCATTTTCTCTCAAATTTTCCCTCCCAACCTCCTCCTCCACAAGATGTAGAGTTCATTTTCAACATAGTGTGTAGTAGGTATCATTGCTGCATTAGTTCATCCTTTGTCCCACCATTTGTGTGCTCCCCATTACCCTTACCAAAACAGAAAACTTATACGCAAGACAAAAAGTAGAGAAATTAAAAAAAAAATGTGCCAAGGGGAAAATGAATAAACACAAAATCAAATGCAAAATAACAAAAAAACTCTTTTTTCCATTTCTTGGCATTCACTTCAATAAGCATAATTTTATGGTCATATGCACATAGCTGTTGGACATTTGTTATCTTCTCTTAAGAATATATTTCTTTCATCTCATAGTGTGAATGTTTAGAATCCTGAATAATTTATCATGTCCAAGTATAAATTTTTCTCTGCTACCATCCATCGTACTGACTTGTAGATTTATAGGCACATTGTAGTTACCAGAAATGAGAGAAACCATGCACCCTGCTTGTTTGGGTGTCGTCTACTTTGCTTAGTGTAATTTTCTCAGATGTTTCCATTTCCTTACCAATGTATCAATATCATTCTTAATGATGGAACCATAGAAGTTAATTTTGTATATATACTACAGTTTCTTTATCCATTTGTACACTGAGAGGCATCTGGGTTGATTCCCTATCTTGGCTGTGGTAAGCAATGCTGCAATGAAAATGGTTGCACCAATTATCAAAATCCCAAGAACATTCCTCAATGATTTAGAGAAAGAAATAAAAAATATTGTATGTAATAATAGATGACCTAAAATAGCAAAAATATTCCTTAACAAAATAACGGTGTTGGAGGAATAACAATACTAAACTTCAAACTCTATTGCAAAGCCATAGTATTAAAACAAACAAACAACAACAACAACAACAACAACAACAACAACAAAACCCGCTTGTATTGGTAGGAGAATAAGCCTGAGGACCAATGAACTAGAATAGAAGACCCAGAAATGAATCTCACAGACCTATAGCCACCTAATATTTGATAAGGGAACAAAAAACACAGGATTGAAGAAAGATAGCTTCTCAACAAATGGTGCTGGAGGGCATTTTTTATCTCTTCTAGCTAAGTGGGAAAAAGGGTAGCGTATCTTGATCTTACTGTAAAGACAAAACACAAAGCGATAAGTGATTTAACACACTTATATTTGCAATAATACAATTTATCATTTTATTTATAATACAAGTAAATTTAAAATACAATTGTCTGAAATTTTCTGAGTTATCAAATATTACAAAACTTTAAATTTTGAGGACGGCTTTTAAGTTATATTATAAGGGACGAACGGGTTTGTTCACCTTGAAATCAGTATTGTCAGCTAATTGATGAGTTACCATTGCTATAATCCTTGAATATTATTTAGATCTCTAACATGGTAGAAAATTACTACATATGTAATTTGATCAAAGTGTCATTGGTTTGATTTTGTGT
The DNA here is from genome assembly GCF_023159225.1 of Perognathus longimembris pacificus. Taxonomy (NCBI): domain Eukaryota; kingdom Metazoa; phylum Chordata; class Mammalia; order Rodentia; family Heteromyidae; genus Perognathus; species Perognathus longimembris. The sequence goes on along the minus strand of NC_063162.1, from coordinate 128,623,277 downwards.
GTCACACAGCTTGTATTGAGAAGAAAAGCTATATCAAACTAGTTACAAATAAAATTTATCATGTTTTCATACTAAATAATTGTATTAACTAAATACAACCCACTGTGTCATTGTGAATCATAGGCTTTAAATCTTCTTAAAAAGAAAATGCTTTCATGGTTAATGCCTGTCTTATATTCAATGTACAGCATACAGCATGTTTAAAATCAATCATTTTTAACTTATTTGAACACATTTGTACATATAATAGGATAAAGAGGGGTATGACTCATACAATTTTGTATATATCTGGCTAACTCACCTGGTAATCTATTTGAAGCAACAATTCAATTTTCACTGAACCTCTTGTATTTAGTCTTCCAAAAATGTTGATGGTCTTTAATTGGTTTTCATTATCAACAAATATAATGAAAGACATGTAGATTTCTAACTGATATGAGTTGCAATCAAAGGTAAAAACGTTTACAAAATAAATATGCATTTAATAATTCTGTTAAATATACCAAATTATTATTAAATATACAATGCAATTATTCAATCTGTAACAGCTCGAGACATTCCTTTCTAAAACAAAATCAAGTCTTAAAGCTAATCTAGACTTTTAGCTCTGAGATGACTTCATTTTTCCTTTATCTCCGCTAAGATCACTTTGCCTTCAGAAATAAAAAATAGGCTAAAAACAATACCAATGAATGAAATAATAGCATCTATACATTTATAAATACATAGGTAGAGGTAACTTTTATAATCGTTGTAACAGCATAAGTGAAGGCATTCAATCCATCTAATATAATGTTCTCTGTGTTTGAAAGTAGCTACATTTTCTTAGGACATTAAGGATTCATGTTTATAATCCTAGCTATTTAGGACAGAGATAGAGACAGAGAGACAGAGAGAGAAAGAGAGTATATATTAACTTAGTTTTAACTTTTCCTATGAAAGTTTGGGTAGATATGGATTTATGGTTTGATCATTTTAAATGTATTTATGTGACTCCCAAAATAGAACTTGAGTACAGATAGATAAAAATCACATGTAGCTCTATTTGTGACTACATTTGTAATTCCTCATTTTATGGACATTGTTGAAATCGAGGTAGTTGATTCTATTAACCTCAATGCCTATCAAGTATGCAATTGAGTGAAGGTAGTTCTTTTAAATTCAGAATGAAATGTGAAAAAGACTGTTCAATAGTCACAGGCTAAAGAGATTGAGTTAAATCATATCTGACATGACTTCAAGTAATTATAGATGGCATGTCTGTCAACTGTTGGTAAAATGGCTACATAGAAAAATTAATAGATTTTTTTGTGCATACAAATTCTTGTGTAGTTAATATATAAAAACTAGATTAAGAATTTCTCTTCAAAGTTAATCATTTCTCATGGAGACACTTTAAATTTTTGCTAGTTTCATCTTTATTTAAGTTCTATGTTCATCGATTAATTATTTAAGATATGTATTCAATGATATATTCTTGCTTTTGACTTTGAAAAAAATCTAGTAAAGAAATTCTTATCAGCACTACTAATAGACCAAACTGAAAAATGAAGTAAAATAGAGCATGTATAAGCAACACAGTAGAAAAATACCTGAGCTTTATTTCTGTGATTCTTAAAATAGTCTACATGTGATGACTTACTCAGAAACAGACTCAAAGAATGAGTGAGATAAATTATTCCTCACTTAATGTACTGGAATAAAAATGTACTTATTTAAATGATGAAAATCAAGAAAAGTAGATAATGTACTTTAATGTTTCCTATGTCTTAAACTGCTCATCAGCATTATCATTATGATTAAGTTAGTAATAACCATTAGTTCTAAACAAGTTAATTTACTCCATTACTAGTAGTCTTCATTTATTATACTAACATGGGACTTGACTCTGATTCTCAGTTTCTACCCCAAAATTACAATCACTATTGTTTTCCTACCCAGCAGCCAGTAAATTTCTAATTTTGGACAGAAACAAAGCATAATAATGGAAATATTGGACTCCACTCAGAATTTAGGTTGAAGAAAAGGGAGTGGAAATCTGCACATACCCATATGGATATGTGTTTGCCCCTGCAAATGGTCAGAGGTTACATGAATTATTTTCCTGTTTGAATAATCTTACATCTCATCTATCAATATCGCTCTCGATAAAAGAAGCAAGAAGAATACAAATATGATTATACCAAATGGAAGTTCATTGGAGCTTTTCTGCTTCAGTGTTTTCTCAGAGTATTGCCAGAGGAGAAAGTAAACAGACAGAAAACATATATGCTACTTGCTAAATGCTATATTGAACTTTTGTTTTAGTTGAAATGTAGAAAAAAGTAACAGAAAAATGCCTTTCTTACACTTGTGCTCCATAGAACTATCACAGGCCACAGCAGTCAGTCTGGTCTGAACTTAAAACCCAACTCACTTTTAAATTAGACCAAATTATATTTGAATAGCATATTTTTACTGGTATAAACAAATTTTCTTTAAAATAAACTCCTACTGGCAATGAGAATATTCAAGATTCACAGAAAGTAAAATAAATATTATTTCGAAAATAAGTATTTGCCTTAAATCTATTCAGTATATACTAATGGTTTTCTTTGATTCTATGCTAAGGGAAGCTGTTTTTCTACAGGCTAATAAACCAAGAAAGGAATTTCAACTTGAAATTTCTTGCATGTATGAACTTTGATAATGAAATATTAAGTGCAATTTGCAAGGCACTTACATTTTAGCAGAAGGGATGTTGTGATGTTCCTTCCAATTGCTGGGTGACTTTATGATAAAAATTTCTGGAGGGCTGGGGATATGGCCTAGTGGCAAGAGTGCTTGTCTCGCATACATGAAGCCCTGGGTTCGATTCCCCAGCACCACATATAAGGAAAACGGCCAGAAGTGGCGCTGTGGCTCAAGTGGCAGAGTGCTAGCCTTGAGTAAAAAGAAGCCAGGGACAGTGCTCAGGCCCTGAGTCCAGGCCCCAGGACTGGCAAAAAAAAAAAAAAAAAAATTCTGGAAAAAAAGTCAATGTCTTATCTTTCACACCTCTACAATCTAAATGTAACAAGGGGAGAGAAATGTTTTGTCACACATACATTATTTCTAAGTGTAAATTAGTCTCTCTTTTAAGGTTAAAAACAGAAAAAGCAGGGGAAATCCAATATTTCTTAGGCAATCACTAACCATGCAATTATTATTACAGACATTACTTCCAGCTGTTTTTATAAACACAAACAGCTAAGTATTTTTGTCTGGTAAGCAATAAAGCAGCCCAAATTTTAGGAAATATTCTGTTTCCAACGTGGAAAAATGGAGGAGGATTTAAAGGGAAAACAAAATTTTGCTCATGGAAGGAAAAAATGGCATATTAACTTTAGAGAAAGACATGATGTCAAAAAACATTAATGGACAGCAAAAGTCAAAGAAGTTATTGCCTCACCCAAACAAATATAGAAAACTACATCACATTAAAAAGTGGAATTTCTGGTAGGAAAAAAATTGAGCAACTTCTAATAGTACAGGATTAGGGCTTCCTGATCTATTTTCTCAATATTAAACTTCTGTTCAATAATCCTGCATCTTCTATCATTTATATTTGAATACCTACTTACTAAGAAATAATTCTTTTAATCATTCTTATTTCCAGGGACATATTCTCTTCTTCTAATACCAGAATAAACAAGTAATATGAATGTCAGAAAGAACACAGGAAAGTTCTTCCAGATATACACTTGAATGGTAAAGAGAGAAGTTCACTTTATTTGAACTTGCAATTGCTTAACATAGGAAAATTCCCAAGTTTATTTTGAACCCTAAAATGAAAACGTCCTCTATTAATGATCTAAAATTAAAGGGGAAAAGTTTTATGTATTTTATTTTTAAAGGAATAATTGGTATTTTTCATCAAGCTAAACTTGAAAACATCCATACCCTTACCAAAGTATTGCCAAATAAAATCCAGTGAAAATGATAGTTTCTGATTTTAACATAAAATGGGTATTTCTTCTAAACAAACTTGATTACATTTTATGACTACTCTCAAAATATTGGACAAATTTAGCCAAAGTTAAGCTGTAAATGATTTCTAAAAGCTCTAGTGTGGGCTAAAAAGTTGAGACTCATCATGAAAATTCCCCAACTGTATAATTCTAAAAAGATAAACATAAAATAATATGAAACTCAAAAAATGGAATATGAATTTGTATAAGGTCTTGAGAATCTAAGAGATTCTATTTTCCTATGCTGAATTTAGTTTATAACACCATTTTAAACATTTTTAGCTAAAAATTTAGGTAGATGCTGAATTTAAATAATTTTATTGAGCGTAATGCCATATTTTTAAGTTTTAAAATGGTAGCGGATTAAGGTTACCTGATCTATTTTCTCAGAATTAAATTTATGTTGAATATTCTTCTATCTCCTATCATTTATGTTTCAGTACTTTTTATCAAGACATGATTATTTTTATTATTCTTGTGTTTCTTTATAGCATTGTATTCATTTGTTTTTATTTTCAATGTATTTATTTATGGCCAAAGTAATGTACAGAAGGGGTACAGTTTCATACTAAAGGCAGTGAGTACATTTCTTATCAAACTTGTTACCTCCTCCTTTTTTCTCACACATTCCTCCCTCCTAAGTTCGCTCCCCACCCTTCTAGGAGTTGTATAGTTGGTTTACAGCAGATTGTCTTGTAAATATTGCTGTTGCACTGGTTCACATTTTACCTTTTGTCTCTCCATTTTGATGTTTCCCTTCTCTAGTTCAGATAGATGTGCATATAATACCCAGTTTACCAAAATCAGTTACAGTGACATCTGGAGTAAAACCATGGGGAAGAAAGAAAAAAGAAAAAGACATAATAACAACAAAGATACACCACTTATTTCCAAATGTTGTAGTTCATTTCTCTTAGCATCATCTTATATGATCACATGTACATTGCTATTGAGCTATTTTGCCCCTCTGCTAGGACTGTCCTAGATTATCTTCATTTTTATAACTATCATTTCATCTAAACTATACCATGTCATACTCCTAAGTATTAAACATATTCTTCACCTCTAAAGTTTTCCTTTTCAGTGTCTGTTTGCTTTTATTTTGGGGAAGAACATTTAACATAAGATCTAACTTTTCAACATATTAAGTACACAATAAAATATTATTAACTATTGGTACTATATTTTACAACAGATCTCAAGAATTTAATGATGTTGTTTAACAGAATTTATACCCACTACAAAGCAATTCTGCATTATCCCCCTCCCCATAATCTCTGGTAAACCTAATTCATTCTATGATACTATAAATTTGGCTATTCCAGATCCAACATAGGAATGTGACTGAGAATCAAAGATCTTGATTTTTAACTGTATAGTCATCTTTCTCAGCTTTTGGATTTCTGATAGTTTATTCTTTTAAATATACTTTCCCTGTGTATAGTATGGATATATTTATGGCTACCTCCTCAAATTTTTTAGGACTGAGTATGAGTTCCGTGTTACATTCCTTGAAATTAAAAATCTTCCCTCTTCTCTTATTTTGAAGCAAATGATGTATGAACTTTGGCCTGTGTTTCTGATGATGTGCATACATTTCATGTATAATGGTCTTCAGTGATCCTTTGTCTCTCCAAAGAGAACATAATCCCATACTACTAACACTGTTGTTGATACAATATTGAATCTGGGATTAAATATTGATGTAATTGTAATATTAAGTATTGATGTGATATAGGCATCAAAAAATGTTTATTTTTAAAACTAAATTAATCTAAAATTTACTGCTGTAAGCCATATTGCAGTGAAAAGTCAGTGATTAGTAAACAAAATTTTCACTGAAATCTGCACAAGTAAACTTTGCCTTGACAAGAAATACACTACACGTATTACTTTGTCTTACTTTGTTTCACATAAATAACATGATTAATGCATCCACTATTGACATTCAGAGGGCACATATTATCTGTATTTATGCATGAATAAAGTAGCTTAAATTTGGAAAACATACAATATTTATGATAGGTGGATATTTATCATTTTAGGGCATATAGTCAAGAAAATTAAGTATGTTTCCAGAATGAATAAAACTAGAGTTTCACCTAAATGACCTCCTTTGTTCACCTTTTAGTGAAGGATCATCTATGATTAAATAGTTTCATGTGTTCAGTCTTCATGAGCTTGAATATCACATATTGAATTCTATTCTATCTCTAACAAATACATCAGTTGTATATTAAGAAAAACTCTGAATTCTATACTTCTCTGAGCCTCGGAATCAAAAAATTGTTTTATAAGCTACTTGAAATGTTTGGTGCCACATTGGAGTAGATAATTAAGCATACACTTTTAAAATTATTCACCTACAGGAAATATTTTAGAGTGTAATTATCCAATGAAAACTTTGTAAAAAAAATTTAATCACTATGAGATTTTTTTCTGTGGCAAACATATTCAATTAAGGCTCAAATTTTAAATACAAGATTTTCCTTTAAATGCAACCATTCTTTTATGAATTTTACTGATGTGACTGCAAATAAGATGACATAATATGTTTTTCTTTTATTTTCTGCCAGGCCTGTGGCCTGAACGCAGGGCTTGAGCACTGTCCCGGCTTCTTTTTGCTCAAGGCTAGCACTCTACCACTTGAGCCACAGCTCTACTTCTGGCTTTTTCTGTTTATGTGGTGCTGAGGAATCAAACCTAGGGTTTCACGTATGCTAAGAAAACACTCTACTGCTAACCTGGGCCAGAACTTTCTAGTGTTCATAGAAACAAGAGAATTATTTGTGTATGAGTAAGATAGGAATTATAAGATTTTTTTTAATGGAATTTGTCTATAAATCTTATTTTTCTGTCTTCCCCACCTAACCTCTTCACCAATGTCTCTCCTGGCTCATGTTAGTGTTAGGATTAAATGATCACATGTACTTAAGGCCAGATAGGCAAAATATCCAAGACATAACTATATAGTAACCATATTTATTAGATTCACATAAGTAACCTTGATTCAGATTTTATTAGGGTAGAACAGATAATTTCAAAATTTTGAAATATTAACTAGTGTTTAGCATTGTATAGCTTCAATGTTTCATTTTCTCTCTCAATCTATAATCACACACACACACACAAAGAGTCAATCACATTATATCAATGAATAGGTGGTAGATTCAGTTCTGTTTTTGATTCTGTGGTTCTGGAGGTAAAAGGGCAGCTTCCACAGGAAGTCTTTATTCAGAAGAACATAATATTAATCCCTCCTTAATGAGATTGTACTCTTTCCAAAATCATAGGCAATCACACTGATACTTTTTAAAAATGAGCAAGGTATGTCTTTCTGTAGATCAGAAAGCAAATTAATCCAGTTGTTGCGAAACCTTACCAAAATAATAATTGGTGAACTGGACTTTGAAAACTAGAATTTATTAGGTAGACTTAATGGCAAAATAGAAAGAATGACAGGTAAAAGACACCATGGTAGATTAATGTGGTTTGCTTGGGAGATTTTAAAAAACTTGAATTTTTAAAGTTATTTATTGTTCAGAGTTGCTTTCAAGAGTCATTGCTCTCAAATCTTACCTGCTCCCTGTTCAGGGATACCAATCATGCATAATGTAGTGTACCTTGATTTCTGTTAACCAAGAAAACTAGGTTACTGGCTATGCTCTCTCTAAGAATATTTAGTTCAAATGATTACCTCCATAGTCTCCTAACACAAACGTAATTTTGTAGCTGGGCGCTGGTGGCAGATGCCTCTAATCCTAGCTACTTGGGAGGCTGAGATCTAAGAATCTTGGCTGAAAGACAGCCCATGTAGGAAAGTCGATGAGACTCATATCTCCAATTAATCACCATAAAACAGGAAGTGGCTCTGTGGCACAATACTAGCCTTGAGAGGAAGAACTCAGGGACAGTGCCAAGACCCAGAGTTCAAGCCCCTGACCATAAAAAAAAGTAAATTTACATTTTCTGTACTTCTTTGATGTTAGTTTTAATATTATTTAAATTAGGAATTGCTAAATTTAATTGAGCTAGGAATAATTCAAAGAATTAATAATATTTTAAAAAATTCAAATTAATTAAATCAGGAATAATTTTGATATGCTGTGAAATACTCCTGATTTCTCTCAAAAGCATACTTCAAGACAAAAATAGAGTCTCTCCATGTATATGTGTGTGTGTGTGTGTATATATATATATATGAACTGATAATTTGCAAACAATATGGAGTCATTAAAGCATTTAAAAAAACCTCAAAATCTTTAAAGCTGTAAGCTACATGGATAAGGACAACCAATGTTTACACACAATACCTTAAAATTCTTCAGTAAAGTTAACAAGGGAGTTTTCTAAAGGTGAACAGACAAGGTCATCTTTACAAACAATCATGTACACTACTAAAAGAGAAGTGGGCAGGTCAAATTGTCTTTTTTATTTAAACTACAAAATTAAATAAATTACAATGTAAAACCTATTATCTAAGGTTCATTTAGTTTAGCAAAATTGCCACAGTTGGTTAAAAGAGCAGATGGTGACTTTGTGATTGTGAAGAGTACTCACTAAAACCTAATTGAAAATGCTTCCGGGGAGGAAAAGGCAGGTGTAGTATAGAGTTACCCAGATTTACATCTCACCCCAGACAGACATCACCATCACACAAATTTTGTTCTTGGACATGAAGGAAAATTAAGAAATCATGATTCCTGTAATCCTGTAACATTTTCTCTTTCTTTCTTTCTTTCTTTCTTTCTTTCTTTCTTTCTTTCTTTCTTTCTTTCTTTCTTTCTTTCTTCCTTTCTTTCTCTCTCTCTCTCTTTCTCTTTCTCTCTCTCCTTCCCTCCTTCCCTCTCTCTCTTTCTTTCTTTCCTTTCCTCCCTCTCTCCCTCCCTCTTCCATTTCTGCCTGTCTGTCTGTCTGTCTTAATCATATAGTCTCATCTACTGTTTTGAGACAGAGGTGGGATATAGTGAGAATCTTGTGTAGTAAGGAGGTCAGATCTGGCCAGCACCATCAATGGCCACAAGGTGAGTTGAACTATCTAACATCTTGTATTGATGGGTTCCTGGATCCCTAGAGACAGGGTTGGGCCCTTGGCCTATAGGTTACTGAACCTGTCAGTCAAGTGCCTAGGACTGGGAGCTTCCTGTGACTCAGCTCCCTGACCTATTTAGGGTCAGACCAGCCCAGGCACCATTAAGCCATGCCACATGTTTCCTTTTTCTTTTGTCCTGTCTCTTGTCTCCTGGCTCTTCTCCTGTCACCATGGCATCCCAAGTCAGCTCTCCACTGGAGCTGAATTGGTTTGTTGGTATTGTTTTTGTTCTATGTTTTCTTTCTGGACAGTTTCCTCACGATGTTAAGGGTATTTGCAGGCCGCAGGCCTTTGTAACAACTGGCTTCCTACAGACTGCTAATGCTCTAATAAAGACTTCAAGATTCTATCCTTCAAAATGTGGCTTCTCAGATAATTTACCATATTCCACTTCTTTGGGTCTCATGGTATCTTTCCTTCCTCTGGTGGAGTAAATGGTCTCATTTACCTAACATAAACAAAATTATGATATTTTCTCAGAAATTTGTGAAGGTTTAAGAACAAAGAACACATTGCCCTATTGGAATCTGGGGAATAAAGAAAAATATCTAAAACTTCCATGAAAATTTATGTAAGTAGCTCACAAAATATACTCTCAGTTATATTCAGTTTTCTTTTTCTTTGTTTGTGCTGGTTGTGAGTCTTGAATTCAGGGCCTGGGTACTGTCCCTGAGCTTTTCTGCTTAAGGCTAGTGTTCTACCCCTTGAGCTTCAGCTCCACTTTCATTTTGCTGGTAATTGAAGATAAGAGTCTCTCTGGACATTTCTGCCCAGGTTGGCTATGAACAATGATCTCCAGCTCTCAGCCTCCTGAGTAGCAAGGATTACAGCTGTGAGCCACCAGTAAGTACCCAGATTACTCAGGTTCTGATCAGCTAAATTTCATCATTATGCCAACAGGAAACTAGATTATGATGGTATAAGTCCTCTCTCTCCTTCCTTTTTTCTCTTACTCTCTTGCTATTTTCTCTCTTTTTCCCTTCTTCCTTCCCCTCTGTCTCCCCACACCTCCATCTTGTGTGGGCTGGCAGTTTGATTTCCCCCCAATAAACTCCTTTCTGCCTGAACCATGTGGAGTGTTTCCTTTCTGTTGAACCTTACATCTCGTGCCATGAATCCGGAGGGACAAAGTCAGGAGTCTCTGTATCCCCTCCTCCCTCTGCTCTTTTCAGCATCAATCCATCTCCTGGGACCAAACTGCTGAAAGCCCCAGGAAACTCACCTCCAACTTCCTGCGTTTACCACAGCTGGCTACACACTTACAACACCATCTCCTTTCTACGTCTGGTGAGTGATGCCTGTCTACAGGTCCTCTGTTGGTCTGCCTTATTGGGCTCCTTTGTCCTCACCAAACTACTCCATAAAATCAAAATGCCTCATAGGCTAGAAAATTAGTCTCAATGGACCAACTTTTGGCTTGTGCCCTTGAGAGTGTGACACAGGCTGGGTTCCAGGGAACCCTCTCTAAGTTCCCTCTCAAAGGCCAGCCATTCTGGGTTTGATCTGATCCCAAGCCAAAGGAAAAGCAGGCTCTTTTAGAGAAATAACTCTGACAAATACTTGTGACCAATTCCTATTAAGTTATAGCCCCTGCCGCATGAGACTTCTTCCAGGCTTCATTCAAGGACCACCAAGAGATAGCTTCTGCTTGCCTTCTCCTGGAAGGTCCACATCTTCACCTTTTACCTCTAATATCGATGCCCCTTGCCAGCAGGAAGTAGCCAGAGAGAGTTGGCACCCTTTTTCATAATTATTAAAAGACGTGAATGTAAGGTCCATTGCTGGGCGGGCTCCATGCACATGCCCCCCACCTGCTTAAGTCTGTGCCCAGTACCTGAGTTAACTAGGTAACTGGCACACCTGGAGGCAGTTACCTCCTCCTTTGTTGAGGACACATCCCATCCACCTGGCCATATCGCCCACCGTTTCCCATATAATCCAACTCAACACAGTCCCCTTCACTTTCCTTTTCTCTCTTACTCTCTTTTTTCCTTTTTCCATCCCATGTCTCCCCATCATAGCTTCAAATAGAGGCAATTATTCTCATGAAGTTTATGTAGTTTGAGAGAGAAATTCAGCATTTAAAACTTTCTTTAGTGCCACAAATATTTCACACATCATCCACATAATTCCTAAACATTCACATAAACAGTGTGGGTACATTTTAATACTACATAACAAAATCTCCAGGTGAGCAATACCATTTTTGACACAGACAAAAAGTATTTGTCTCCAAATATCTCTTGGCATATATCTGCAATTCTAAAATTATATAGAGAAACCCGAAGCTAGTATTATACTTTAAAATCATTCCTTAACATATGGAGTTAAATGTGATGTTTTGAAGGGTAAAACTTGTATTATTTTCTCAAAAGATACTACTTTCTCTCAAGCACATATCATAACCAATGACTTGTACTCTTAGAGTCAAGTACAAGTCAAGTTATGAAAAGAGTAGCCAGAAATTTCCTATACTATGTTATCAATAAAGTATTTTACAGTATATAACACAATCCAAATGTAGTATCATATTGGAAGTTGAATTTGAGTCAATTGAAATCACTGTATAATATAGTACAGCAGAAGTTCTCATGTGGTTTCAGAGGGCCCTAGTAATGTTTCATTCTTGTTACTGAATTTTCTAATAGGTGAATTACATGCTTTTGCAGATGTAGCATAACAATGACCATATGATTAGGCTGCTTCTCTCTGACATGGACTCCAGTGGATGTGTGCCTAGTCTCACATTTTAAACTATCCATTTTCATTGCAACACAATAAACATTGGGTGATAAAAGCCTCATAAACTAAGGCTCTTTGTGATACATAATGCTCCTTTGTAAAGAAATCTGGAAATCTAAAGCTTGTGAACCACTGATTTAGGAGAATACATATTTTTCTAATTTCCTACTTGTGTTAAGTAAAATCATACCCACTTTTTTTTAAATTGACTGTTTAAAACATCACTGTAGTTTGGAACAAAAAAGAGTTTTGAAGAGTAAGAGTAAAAGCCAAAATCAAGGGACACAGGGTAAAAAAAGACAAACAACTACAAAAGCAATACTTACAAACTGGTGAAAATGAACTGAACAACTGAACAACTCATGGTGGGGGGAAGGGAAAGGGAGAGGAGGGAGGGGGGAACAAGGGACGAGGTAACAAACAGTACAAGAAATGTATCCAATGCCTAATGTATGAAACTGTAACCTCTCTGTAATTCAGTTTGATAATAAAAATATATATATATGCCATCAAATAATTTTAGGCTTTCCCACTAAGAAAAAAAGCCTAATTAGAAAATTTCTGAAATGCATAATATTCATTGCATTTACGTAAATTTTCTAACGTTAATAAAATATGTATTTGAACTTCAGGAGTTATTTTGTGGTCATATGCTCTTTGTAGATTGTGAAATTATTCACTTGTGAAAAAAGTTTATCATAATTTCAACAACTAGTACACAAAATAATCAAATATTACTGGATATTAGGAAACTGTAATTCCCAAAAGCCAAACTAAATTAAAGTGGGATACACAAGGTATATAATTATAAAATAACTCACTTTTTTTTGCAATTGTAGTAATGATCGTACAATGAGATTTATTCTGTGATCATAGAAGTCAGTGGAATTTACAAGTAGAATAAATTAAAGTAAATGAAGAGGAAAATTGTATTCTTTGTAACATTTAGTTCATTATAGGCTTAGACAGCTATGTCAATCCATGTTTATCAATAGAAATGATGGTACTGGCAGACATAATTGAATCAAAATATTATCGCCAAGAAACAGCCCATGTTACTCAAGCATAGAAATTATTTTTTAATTGATGTGCTATTGAAAGTTCTTACAACAATAATAAAAACTGTGGATAATTCGTAGCATTATTGCATTCCATGTTTAATATACTTTAATATGAAGGAAAAGTTTGAAATTGTGCTTTGTAGTTTCAAAAGACAAAGCTGTTTCTTTTTAGAAATTGCTATGCTTCACTGGACTAGTTAAGTGGAATTCCAGTACTTCTTCAAGGTATTTACCATGAGATTTTGAGAGAAATATATCATTGTAATGCATATACCCTAAATTCCATATCATTACTGTCTAATTGGTGAACATATAGTCCCTAATAATCATTATATTAACTATCACCATAACAGTAATACTAATTGCTAACTCTAAAATAGTTCCCAGGAAGCAACACTGTTCTCTGAACTTGATGAAAGAAATTCTTTTCAGACAAAGAAGAACAAAGTAATAAGTCACCACTGAAGTCAGCATTATCAGTACTAAAACAATAACATTATGATTATTGATTAATAGTAAGTACATATTTTCCCTTTATGAGATGATTGTGGTTCAAATCTGTGTGATGATGTTCTAAAACTTTTGGGGAATCTACTTTTCTTCCACTCTGATTTATATGGTGAGGATGATATCATTGCATTTATTTTTCATTTATTTCCAGAAAGTACTATTGATTTCTATCAACTCTGATTAAACTGAATAATTTTCCATTGAATGTATGCACTTTTGTCTGTAGAAATATGACTATCTTATCATATACAAGAGACTTTCATCTTGGTAAAACGATCCAGTCTTTACAAAATCTTGGCAAATTCCAGAAATATACTGAGTGGAAGAAAAAAGTGCTGTTTCTTTAAAGCCTTCTAAACAGACAGAGCAGAAGAATATGCATATGCATGAAACTAATGAATATAATTATCTACAAATATCTCTACTTGTTAACATTGTCATCTATGTTAATCAAGAGCATTACTCTACACATACATACATATATGCGTGTGTATATGTGTGCATAATTCCAGTCTATTGCAATCTGATCAATATATATTAACTTTATTCTTAAGACATGATATATGTACATAAAATCATATTTGTTGATTTTCATGTTTTGGCTTACAGTGACCAATTTGTAGGAAATAACTGAATTTTTTAGCCTGTTTTGTATTTTTCCATAAAACCTAATCTCATTTTCTTTAATATATGACTCAGTATTATATTTGAAAGTTTTTAGCTTAATTAATTAGCAATAATAATTGCAGTAAATCCTGGTTTCCTTCTGATATTTTATACTGTGATCATATTTGTCCCACTTACTCTTCTCCATTCTTTCCCCGTTTTTCTTCTATTCCATATATTTCTTCTTCTAAATACAGATGTTTTGATTTTATATACATTTCACATATGAGGAAAATAATTAATATTTGTCTTTCTGAGTCTGTCTCCTTTAACTTCATGTAAGGATCTCCACTTCCACCTATTTCCTATAAATGAAATAAATTTATTCTTCTTTATGATCAATTAATACTGTACTGTATATGTGTGCTTTATTTCCTTTTTCCATTCATCTGTAGATGGATACCTAGTCTGAATCCCCAAGTTAGCATTTGTAAACAGTGCCAAGGCAAATATAGGTACAAATATCTCTATAGTAAATGAACCTTGAATCAATTGGGTATGTACTCAATAGGAGAACACCTGCATCATATGGTATCTCTAATATAATTATTTAAAAGAATCGCCATACTTATTTCCATAATACTGCACTACTTTACATTTCCACCAACACTATGTAAGAATTCATTTTTCTCAGGATTTTTATTGACAGAATTTCATTGTTTGACTTGTTTTCATAATGATAGCCATTCTGAACTGAGTGAGATACAATATCAGTGTGGTTATGATTTACATTTCCCTGATGGCTAAAGATAGTAACATATTTTTATGTATTTGTTGTCAATTGGTACCTTTCCTTTTAGGAAATGTGAATTATGTATCTTTTGAGTGGACTATTTATTCTCTAGTTTTTAATACTTTGAGATCTTTATATATTCTGGAAATTAATCTCATATCATATAAATAGCTGGTATACTAAGTAGTAACAGTTTCACTTTTAATTACATATTCTTTTGAATAATGTTTACACTAATACACATCAATATTAACAGTATATAGGGTTTTTCTTTTTAACTATTTTGATTACAATTCACCATTTTAAAAATATTTATCTATAAAATGCAAATATATGTAGTGTACAGTATTAATTTAAAACTTTTAAAGGCTAATAAAATTGTTGTTCCTAGTGCCAGGATTAATATCTCATATTAATACATCCAATGAAAAGAAGTCAGTGACAGAATCATTCCTGAGAACACCATGATCTTAGATTTCAGGCTCACAGAATTATAAGAGACTATATGTCTGCTGCATAAAGACACAATTAGTGCTACATTTTTATGATATTATTATTATTACATACATGATCATAGCTATGAAAATGTTTATTGATATTTATTTCTTAACATATGCAGATAACAATTTAGTATTTAATATACATATTGCACAGTATATAAAATTATATAAATATCATTATATAACAACTATTAATACCCGATATGTATTTATATAAATATGCACAAATATTAACTGAGAACCATGCATGTAGATGCTGTGTATATTTCAATAATGAAAGAACTCTTGGGAATATTTCCTTTTATTACAATTAGAAAGGAATATTAAACAGGTGGATTTTATAAGATTGCAGAGAAAACAGATGCTAACTCAAGCTGGGTAATGTGAGGACAGTGTAATAACGAGTTTATTTATAAGTATGTGTGTGGAATTTAAGGAAGCCAACCAGGAAGAACACAAGTTAAATCACAGCTACTCATTGCAATTCAGAAAACATGATCTTTAAAAATGTACTTGAGAGGGGCTGGGGATATGGCCTAGTGGCAAGAGTGCCTGCCTCGTATACATGAGGCCCTGGGTTCGATTCCCCAGCACCACATATACAGAAAACAGCCAGAAGCGGCGCTGTGGCTCAAGTGGCAGAGTGCTAGCCTTGAGCGGGAAGAAGCCAGGGACAGTGCTCAGGCCCTGAGTCCAAGGCCCAGGACTGGCCAAAAAAAAAAAAAAAAAATGTACTTGAGAAGGGAAAACAATTATTCCTCAATTTACATAAAGGGAATTTTTAATTGCTTACTTAAGTCCACTGTATGATTTAAAGGAAGCCAACATTAACAAGAAAGTACTTTATGCTATGAAACAGCGAATTTTAGGATGTGTAGTGCCACTAAGGTTTTTTTTTTTTTTTTTTTTTTTTTTTGCCAGTCCTGGGCCTTGGACTTGGCATGAGCACTGTCCCTGGCTTCTCTTTGCTCAAGGCTAGCATTTTGCCACTTGAGCCACAGCATCACTTCTAGCCATTTTCTATATATGTGGTGCTGGAGAATCGAACCCAGGGCTTCGTGTATACAAGTCAAGCACTCTTGCCACTAGGCCATATTCCCATCCCCACTAAGGTCTTAAATACCTTTGTCCAAGAAATTTCTGAGATCATAAGCAGGTATCTTTTCAGTAGAGAGCATTTTGATTCTAACAAGATCCTGTGATTATTTATGTAAATAATATGGTTGCTATTCCCTAAGAAGTATTGTCATATATTTAACATGCATTAAATCCTGCTAATACTGTGATACATTACCCCACAAACTTGATCATTTCAGATAACAAGAATATGTACTTTGAGCTTCTTGAAATGGTTAGTCCATATTCAGGGTGTAGGAATGAATTTGTTCCTTCTAACATCTCCCTGGGAAAGCCTTTTCAAGACATTTACAGTTTGTGGTGATTAATAAATTGTTTAGCCCATGACCTCACACTACCACTTCTACCCTTGTGATGAGATTAATAGCTTCTCAGTATTTGTGTATTGATGATAAAATTACATGTATTCATTTGGGATCCACTGAAATAGACCAGGGTAATATCTTGATTTTAAAATTCTCGATTTAATATGCAAACTTCATAATTCAAATTAGATAAGATAGAGAGTCCAGAGATGTGGATATATGTTTAGAAATGGAAACAATTCCCAATACTCATTAATGTTAAAAACTAAAATTTGAAGCAATAATCATTAAGACTTTAGCCATATGATTGCTGCATACACATTTGATGCTCTTGACTACAGTTTAAGGCTTGAAAAATATTTTTCTAGTTGTCAGTGCTTAGCTATGGGATTGTTCTACCAACATTATATGTATTTTCTGCATTTTCTCTAGCATGTGAATATGAGATCTTCAACATTAAATGAAACCATAATGCAACGGTCTCTCCAAATAAGCCAATAAATTTTTGTTCAACACAAACAATATCTAAAAACTGATTGAAATATCTGGCCAGGGGCTGGGGATATGGCCTAGTGGCAAGAGTGCCTGCCTCGGATACACGAGGCCCTAGGTTCGATTCCCCAGCACCACATATACAGAAAACGGCCAGAAGCGGCGCTGTGGCTCAAGTGGCAGAGTGCTAGCCTTGAGCGGGAAGAAGCCAGGGACAGTGCTCAGGCCCTGAGTCCAAGGCCCAGGACTGGCAAAAAAAAAAAAAAAGAAAAAAGAAATATCTGGCCACAAGTAGTTTTCTCAGTCACATAGATCTGCATATCACCAACAAAACATGTTTCCCATAGCTATTTATTATGTACTGATGACCAAAGTAAAATATTAAATGAGAAGCTGAAGAAACAAAAATTTAACATGTGGACAAATCGCTCTAGATCAAACTGTTTCATCAACAGCTTGTTAGGATTTGGGAATATTTCAGTATTTCCACGAAGATATGAACACAACTTGTTTAAGCACAGATTGTTTCAATGTCCAGCCGCCCAAACAGTAGAAGATTTAGAAGTTTACCAGATTCAGTAAATTTCTTCCAGGGCTCGGTTGGCTAATTGTATCTGAGTAGCATCCTATTACTCAAGTCACCATTTTGAATAAAGAAATTTAAGAAAGCAAAGCACACACACTATTTGACAAATTATTTCACTAAATTTGTTTGTCATGTTATTTTTTACTTTGGTAAATTTTTCATCTTTTGGTTTTATATTAATAAAAACTACCATTTAAGTACTTTTCCTTCACATTCTCAATGTCTTGTATATTTATCTTTTTTTTTTTTTTTTTTTTTTTTTTTTTTTTTGGCCAGTCGTGGGCCTTGGACTCAGGGCCTGAGCACTGTCCCTGGCTTCTTCCAGCTCAAGGCTAGCACTCTGCCACTTGAGCCACAGCGCCGCTTCTGGCCGTTTTCTGTATATGTGGTGCTGGGGAATCGAACCTAGGGCCTCGTGTATCCGAGGCAGGCACTCTTGCCACTAGGCTATATCCCCAGCCCTGTATATTTATCTTTAATGCAATTATGTTTTAACATTCCCTCTTCACAAATTCTAAGCTTCTTCAAGATATAACCACATTAAAATAGTACATTTATCATTTTATGCTTCTTTTGTCTCTGTGTGACTCTCTTAGCTAAATACTTAGTTCATCACATTCCATCTTCTCCACAGTTCCTGAATCATGTCATGTTCATTTTTCTCTAGAATACAATGACTAATATCTGACTTTCCTAGAGGAGTACTACTTTCCTTCCAAATATGTAAGTCACCACACCCACCACTGTGCTTATGAATAAAAGTAGACATCTATGAAGTACTTTATTGTTATTAGTCATATATATTTATCATTTTAAGATCTTCTTTAAATTTTGAAGCACTGAGCCTCAGATAAGTCCCTGACTATAGAAATTTCCTGTAGTCTTATGTACCATCAGTCTTGTGTAGATTCAAATATTGCTTTTTATCCCTTACTTTTCTGGTGTCGAATTTTGATTCTCTCTTTCTCTCTCTCTCTCTCATATATATATATATATATATATATATATATATATATATATCCTTCCCTTCCTTCACCTCCCTCCCACCCTCTTTCTCCTTCTTTTCTCTCCCTCTCAGTTTTCCATTCTCTCTTTTTACCTCTCACTCTCTGTCTCTCTCCATCTCCTTTACTACCTCTCCCTCTGTCTCTCTCCATCTCCCTTACTATTTCCTCTCTCCTCTCCCTCTCTCTTTCTTATTGTACTGAGATTGTCACATCACACATATATTTCTTCCATACTGCTGTACTGAAAATTATAGAATGGTGACTCTGCCAAAAATCTTACTTTTAAAATTTTATATCTACATATTTATTGATATCTCTATTTGCTGAAATATTTATATATTGATATCCATGCCAAGCAATAAACATGTAAATACACACTTTCTTTGCATTTCATTTCTTTTATTTGTCCAGATAGTCATATCCATGTATACATGCATTTTAATATTTAAAATTGGAAATCTTCCATTTACTGAAAAGGGCTACATAATCTTATTTTTTTTTCCTTTTGAAAGATCCTTTTATTGTAACTGCTCTAGAATGGATTCTCTGGAAATTGTAATAACTCAAGTGCATTTTTTCTTAAAACATCTTGGAAATTAAAGTCATTTTGCTCATGCTTGTTTATCAACCCACTCATACATTGTCATATTTGAGTGTTATTGGTAGGTGAAGCTTAGTAGAGTTGTGACTCTGGCTTAGATGTTCACTAGACCTCATCACCATTCTGAACAATTAAGTGTCAACAGGAGATCAAATCCTGTTGAGATTCCATTTCTGGCTCAACTCCCAAGAGTTTTACAGAGAGGTGTTGAAGTGAGTTATAGGCTAGGGTATGGAATTTGTGATTTTTCTATTAGCTTGTGAACATAGCACCTGAACTGTAATACAACTTGATTTGGGACACTCTTAGGTCTGAAAAACTTGTGCTATAGTAGGTAGTTGCTGGGAAAGAGGTAGATAAAAAAAAATCTGTTTTTAAAAGCCAAGAGAGGAAACAATGGAAGAAGGTTTATCATACAGCTAAGGAATGTCAAAGCATATGGTTAGTCATTTTCAGGTCCTGAGTAATGGTATTTTCTGGTAACTATCTCTGAATTTCTTAGAATGGGAAGGAAGAGAGTAGGGGATGGGTGATTTGGTTATAATAGGGAAATATTTCTGGTAAATTAGCTATAGATATCTAAAAAGAAAGGACTCTAAAGATCTAAATTACTGCAATGTTTGTTGATTTCTCATTTGTCATAAATATCCACTTATGTGTATTTTTGTGAAACAGGACTACAGATTTCTGAAAAGTTTGGATGTTCTCTTTTTAAAAAATTATTGCAGAACTAGGGGGAAGGAAGCCACCTTTCTTGAATTCTTTTCTGCTTTAATTTCTCTATTTTCTTCTTTCTCATTGATGTATTTTTTCTTATTTTTTAATTCTCTTTCATCATTCTTTGTCATACCTTGATGGATATTTCCTAATAACTTAAGTTTAGGAAGCCAGTAATAGAATAGGGTCCAGAAAACCCTCCTGGTGACCAAGGATTGATTCCATTTCAATGCCATGTTCAAAGAAATTCACCCTCTACCTTATTTCATTCACCTTTAATGAATTCACATTTTTAAGAGATTTACAGATGTTTCTCACCCAGATCTTTCTGGAGAAATAAATGAAGGATAGCATATATTTTAACCTGCTATCGTTATTAATGTGTCAGAGGCAAGCAATATGCTGCCTTTTCCTCTGTCTACCCCAATTCATTGATACCATCAATTGGGCCCGGTTATATGGGAATACATTGTGTTGCTGGTGATATTTCAATGTTGTAGATAACCAATTCTGATAATGAAGTTCTTTTTAGGAAGAAAATGTGAAAATCTTATTAGTGGGTTTTGAAGCACAAAAGGGGATACGTTTGTCTGAAAATCTCAGAGAAAGGGTGTGAAATTTGATATACAGAGACCTGCTGTCAGATGTGTCCTAGCCACATAAATTTGTCCCTGTAGACACCCTGCTGCTCTGATCTTTCAAAAAAAAGAAAGGAAGAAAGAAACAAAACAATCCTTAGAAGCAAATTAGCTTAAGGCCTGGGTTCCAGAAGTCCAAGATACTGAGAAGTCTGAGGAAGAATATGCATGAATTCAAGGTTAGACTGGGCTGCCTATACAATGTGGTTAAAAAAAAATCACCTAGCCTAAGCTTATTGTTCAAATTTGGATTAGGTGACAAAGTATGATTTGCAGTTTTTTGAAAATATAGCATGAAGATATTAATGGCTTCTCTAAAGAAGCTTGGCCAATTCAGAACAAAGAAACATCTACTCCAGTATCTAAAATTTTCACAGTATTTCTGAAGTGGGACAAATAATTTTATATATGTGTTCAAATTTAACATGTATATATTTTAGATGTAATTACCAGTAGTTCTTTTTATTCCCTTGATTAAAATCTTTTTGCATTTTTTTTTGTTTTTTTTGTTTTTTGTTGTTGTTGTTTTGCCAGTCCTGGGGCTTGAACTCAGGACCTGCACACTGTCCCTGGCTTCTTTTTGCTCAAGGCTAGCACTCTGCAACTTGAGCCACAGTGCCACTTCTGGCCATTTTCTATATATGTGGTGCTGAGGAATCGAACCCAGGGCTTCATGCATACAAGGCAAGCACTCTTGCCATTAGGCCATATTCCCAGCTAAACTCATTTTTCAATTAAACTTTTTTTCTTTATTTTCAAAGTGTGGTACAGAGGGGTTACAGATTCATATGTAAGCCAGTGAGTACTTTTCATGTTCAACTTGTTCCCTCCTCCCTCATTTCCCTCCTTCCCCCTCCCCAGGAGTTCTAATATTTACAATATTACCAATGTAAAGTATTTAATATCTAGAGTAATTGCAATGCTGAATGTTGTGCATAATCAATACACCTCATGTTTATTAAAGTTTTGTTTACAAAGTTATTATTAGACAAGTTTAATAAAGTTTCTTCATAACACAAATTTGGCAAGCCCTGATATGTTTTCATTTATTTTTTTCTGTAGTATCTTTTGATAGAATTATACTGGAATAGATTTATATTTGGGGGTGCATTCCTTAACTATGTTTCCTTTGTCAATCATGGGACTTGAACCCTGGGGCCTGGGTTCTATCCCTGAGCTCTCTTGTTCAAGGAAGGCTGGCATTCTACCACTTTAAGGCACAGTTCCATTTCAGTTTTCTTGTGGTGAATTGGAACTAAGAAGTCACACAGAGTTTCCTGCAGAGGTTGGCTTCAAACAGATATGACTCTCTAGAGCATAAAAAAATGTTATATTATGATATATAAAAATATTAACTGAAATGGATGTTAATTCTCACTATAGTCCAATCTATTCCTTCATTAAGAGGATAGAAAATTGAAAATTAAACTAAGATTGTGAAAGGCAAAGGAAATTGTTAGGAAAAAATAATCATAACTGTTTTAATATTTTCTGAAAAATGACTTCTACTTAAAACAGTTGTTTTATAAACGGAACTTAAGTCTCTGCAGGTGGAGTATAGAAGAATACAAGTATTCTGAATAGCATTATTGATTTTCCTCAAAAACTGAAAACAGAGCTCACATTGTTCTGTCTGCCTGCCTTATGGTAATATAGCAAAAAGAAATGAAATCAGCATATTCTGGAGATACCTGTTTTCAGATGTTTATTTTGGCATTACTCACAACAGTTAATATATCATAAATATTATACTTGTATTGTGAGAATATTTTGTATAACAAAGTGCTTATTATATAGTGTATATTCATTCACTATTGACTGTTAGTCACTTGAAAGGTAAAAAACAGAAACAAAATCTTCCTTAAGTAAAAATGAAATACTGTTATTTGAAAGAAAGTGGATGTAATTGTAAGGTGTATGCTAAGTGAAATGGGAGCAGCCAAGAAAGACAGTATTATACGCTCTCTTTTATAGGTAAAGTTTATTTGTATGTAGGGTAGTACATTCTGCCTACACCTGTTCAATGTAATAACATGGAATGTATTTTATATGACTAATTTTTACCTATTGAAATAGAAAAATTTTAACTACTTTAGTGTTATAGTTGTGGTAAGATGGATGAGAGTTAAAAGAATGTAAGGAAATAGTTACACTATATCTTACAGACATAGTAATTGTGAACATCTTAATAAAGTGGATGTGTGGAAAGGGGTAATAATTTAAAGATTAGATGAACAAGGACTAATTAAGTGATTTTATCACATGACCTAATCTTACTGACATGAATAGTTCATATAGTTTGTTTAGTTGACCAGTTATTTGGATGTATATCTTGCTATGACAAGAGTTAAAAATCATTAAAATGAATGTGACTTTTAAATAGTAGCCATAAGTAGCTGTATATACATCAGGTGATAATCTTATAGGTTAGTTCATTTTCCAATACAATATTTAAAATACATTTGCTTTCTCTCTTTTTAAATCTGTGAAGCATGTTCTTTCCCAAGACTGTAAAAGATTGCTACAATTAGAAGGCACCAAGAAATCTTGGCATCCTATTGCTTTTCCAAAGGTAAAAAAGGGGTTTGTGAAACATTCCCCCACAAAACACATACATGTTTATGAAGATAAATATGTTTAATGTGTTTTTAGCCATTCAATATTAGTATATAGATTTCAAAAAATACATGAAACTGCAATAAATAAATTCAATTTTTATTTTAGGAGAAGTATTTTATCAGAAATATTTTAAATGAGATTTTTCTAAAGTTCTGTTATTTGAAACTACTAAAAATATAATGAAACAATGAATTTTAGTTTTGTCAAGACTTCATGGAGTTTTCCTATTGGCCTCCCAAGAAAAGAAATAATTTATAAACACTCTTCCCCACCTAAAACACTATTATGTTTCTTGACTTATTTCCTGTTGACTCTTCTACTATAAATCTGACAAGCAACTAGATTTATTTGACATTCCCTAGTAGATCATTACTTTGTACACGAATAAACACTTGTACAGTCAAAGATTGGTGGTGAATATTTCAGACAATAATCGACTGGTATTTTTTTGTGTTCTGACTGTATAGAAGAGAGGAGAGATAACTACTATTTATAAAACTATCATTAAGGAGAAAATTTAAAGATACACAGTGTGTTGTATTTCTGAACACATAAGGACACTGACTAGGAAGTTTTAATGTAAATATGTATGCATATATAAAATTAATATATTAATTATAAGTGGTCACGGCATACTAATATTAATATATTAATTAGTAAATATAGTCCTGAAACAAAAACATGAAAGAATCAATTTGTTCTCATATATGATCTATTACATAGCATTTTTAACTGTTTTAAATTTAACACTGGAGAGTCTTAATTGACCTAGTATCAGCACTGTTTACCCTTCCAACACTAATATTAAATATGTAGTCTATATAATTATAATTTTCTTCTCTTAGAATTAAAGTGGTTGAATAGTATCAGAGTAATCATTTATGGAATTTTATTCTAAGCCTTCTCAATTAAAAATATTGCTAAAAAGCATATAAATAGTTAATAAATGTCTATGTCATAGTACTAGAACTTGCTTTTGTTTGTGTGTCTTTTGTCTCTTTGATAGGGTTGTTGTTTTAATTTATGATTTCAAAAATTCCTTGATTCTCTACAGGACACCTTAATCATGAGAATCACATCACATTTTTAGTAGAGTGCCCAATATAGCAATAAAGTTGATGTAAGTACACTGGGACCAGAGTAGTCAAAGCATTTCAGTAGGTTTCTGTGAGAATCCAGGTGAGAAAACATATTCACACTGGATACTATGTTGGAAATAAATAACTTGGGGTACAAGGGCGTCAGTGGCAGGGGAAGTGGGAGAAAATGAATGTGAAGATAATGCTGCTCAAAAGAAATGTACTCATTACCTTCCATATGTAATTGTAACTCCTCTGTACATCACCTTTCCAATAAAATTTAAATAAAAATATATAATATGACTTTTCCATTTTTCTTCAGTGAAATTTATGACAATTTATTTGATTTTAAGATTGCATGTTTCTAACATAATATTGAAGCAATAACAGATACTGCCTAATTCTTAGTGAGAATTATATAAAATTAACCTTGAACAAAGATCTTGAATCAATATTCCAACATAAAAACCAAATTAATATTTGTAAAATTTTAATGTTATTTAATTAAGCATTATTTACATTTTGTAGCCTAAGATGTATCCAAGGATAATTATAGTATTAATGTATACAGAAGTGTGACCTTTTTAAATTGTCACTCAAATAACTTAATTTCCCATATTTTCAAATTATCTGTTAAAGCAATGAGTAAGTGTAGTGTATGATACAAAAATATAAATAAGTATCTGCTTTAAAGTTGACTTCTAATCATTATTTTGAATTAATCTAGGCTTTACAATCTAAATAGCACATCATGGACAAATAGGTCATTTTGAAGAGACATGTCATAAATTTAGATAAAAGAGAGGGGAATTACATTAAGGAAAAGCAAGTAAAAGTCTTTTCTGATTGTGATGCTCAACAGTCATTATAAATATAATGAGGCCAAAGACATACCAGGAGTCTCTTCATTTACAAAACTAAGGTACTTAACATCTGAAGTGATGATATAGGGTTTTATTTGTTGTTGCTGTTTTTTGCCAGAAGTCAAGGCTTGTGCACTGTTTTGCATTTTGTTTGTTTTGTTTTTTCCTACTTGTTCTGTTTTGTTAATGTAATTTTATTGTCAATGTGATGTACAGAGGGGATACAGTTATGTAAGTAAGGTAGTATGTACACTTATTGTCAAAACTGTTACCTCCTCCCTCATTTCTCTCCCACATTGCCTCCTCCCCAATTCTGCCCTTACCTAGTTGTACAGTTAATTTCCAACATATTGCTTTGTTTTTTTTGCTCAAAGCCAGCACTCTATCACTAGAAACACAGTTCCATTTCTGGATTTTTTGGTAGTAAACTGGAGATAAGAGTCTCAAGGACTTTCTTGCATGGGCTGGCTTCAAACTGCAATCTTCAAATCTCAATTGTCAATCAATTTTGAGATTGTTTTTCATATGAAAAGTTTCTCTTGTTGTCTCCTGAGTTAGCAATTCACAATCTCAAAACTCATACCTATTAATTTTCCTAAAAAATAGATTTTGTATTTTGTGAATTTTGTGACTTCTGAACATGTCATAGAAACATAAAAATGATACAGAGTTTCTCAACAGTTGATACATGTATCAGAAAGTAAAAGACTTTCTTACATGGCAATTTAGGATAAAACAGAAGTACAGAACACTGGTGGCCATATGTTTACGTATGTTTAAGGTGGTTTCTACAGAAACTCACCTCTCTATAAAAACAAAAAAAACCAACAGAATTAATTCAAGAAAAAGGGATCTAAAATAACAATCTAAGTTTATTTATTGTATAGATAGAGATATATGTATCTATATGTGTATATATAATTGGTTTAAATTATATATATTTATATCACATAAATGTAGATTAGATAAACACACAAAAATAAGTATGTAATAGAATTGCTATATTGAACAAATATACCTAGACATTAATTGGATATTCCAGTGCTAAAAGTTTTATTGATATTATCCTAACATTATATTTCAGGTCAGAGGCTTAGCTCATGGACTTCATGAAATTTTAACATAAAAGCTTTCCAATATATGCAGCATTGCCAGTCACTTATTTGGCCTTCATCAATTATGTACTGAGCTTTTACTTTTTAACAAGCCTTGTTTTAGGCAATAGTGGTGTAGCCATAAAACTTTCTCCCCTCCTGGAACTCAAATACTGAGGGAATAAAAAGACAGATATGATACCAATAAACTACAGATGCATACAAAAAGAAATAAAATTTTTGTCCAGGATGTACTTCTATGTCCAAACATTTCCTAGCAAGTGCAACATCTTATATTGGATCCCCCAAAAAGCAAACACAAATACTAATACCATTATTTTAAAGATACAATTGTTACAGAATGACTTGGAGTAAAGACTGTTTAATTCCCTACACCATATCTGCAAAAAATAATTTCTGCATTCTTATATAAGTGAGAGAGAAGTCATGAGAGAGGAAGAAACATTTCTAGCTGAAAAAAGCACAATGACTCTAAAAAGGTTCTGGATTTAGAATAAGTCCAGTTCACCTAAAGAGATGGGGGAAGGTTAAGAATTATAGGTATCAAGACCCAACCATTTAAATCTGAAGATGGGTCATTCAAGTACCATCTTAAAAACTGAAGAACCATTTTCAATTTGGAATTTTGTTTTCAAATAATACAGTCAGGATAAATCTAACCGTTTTACCAGATCCTTACTCTGATTTTGTTATAATTGCTATTGATCAAGAACATATTTCATTCTCTTTTACCTATTAAAGTTATCTTCAGTATAAAGCCAATAAATGCACTAATATTCCTATCTTCATTGATTGTTTTCTTCATTGATAAGTTGACACACAAATTCTATTAGAGAAAGGAATAAGAAAATAAGGAAGTATAATTTAATGAGATAGTCTGACCCACAGTTTATTCAGTAAAACACAAATTTTCCAAAGCTATAAATTATTTTTAAAAGCTTAGCTTTGAAGTAAAATAAACTTGATTATATTAACAGAAAAGTCTCTCCAAATTATACTCTCTTCTTTCTTTGAGAAAAAAACAACATAGTAAATAATTATGTGAAGAACTTTTCCCTTCCCATCTGTGGATCACTTATAAAGGACTGAAAATAGAGTACTTTTATAGTATCTGATAAATTATCAAAATTAATGCAAAGCCAGAGTGATAATGGGAATGTTATGCTGAAACATGAAGAGATAAATTAACCAATGAAGCATAGTGTTACTTCCAGAAATCTATTAACACTTGATCTGTAAGAAAATAGTAGTAGAATATAAGACATCAGTAGTGCCTCAGCAGAATTCATATTGCAAACATGAAAAAAAGAAAAAAAAATCAACCTCACACCATACTAAACCAGGCAAATGACAGAGTAAAAGTATAAGCATATCTGAAAATAACGTTATTTGGATTTTGAAATGAAGGAAATTATACAATATTAAACATGAATAATCCTGGAAAATATGCTAAGTGAAACAATCCAGTTAGCAAAAGATAAAAAATGCTTTTTCTACATATATGAGATCCCTAAAATGGTGAGATAAATAAACTCAAAGAATAGAATGGTGGTTTTGAGGGCTGTAGAATGTAGCAGTGATAAGAAGAGCACTCAGAAGAGTAAACTTTAGAGATGTGCTATACAACACTATTATCAATAATCAAAAATACTGTATTTCCCTTATAACTTTTTTTGTAAGAAGGATAGATGCAGCTCACGTTACACATTCTTCCTGCAATAAAATTAAATTGTGTAAGAAAAAAGAAATGGATATAGATTTATTCTTATAATAATGGATAGAATGTATCAGTGAGTTAAGCAGGGCTCATTACTTTTTCCTTTCTTTGCTGAGGGTTTGTTAATACAATGGTTAAGGGCTTGCAACTACAAATTCCATTGCTTCAGGTAAGCTTTTTCTTCCCGATGGACATGAGTCTTTCATGGAACTGGCCCATTCATCTACTTATCCAACTTATGAGCAATGGCTAATTCACCTGTTTCTTTCTTCCATCAGTTAATGAAGGTTTGCAGGTTGGCAGTGGTCACATTTCTCTTCAGTCTGGATATTAGAAAATTTGACACATTTTTGTTTTTCCTTTTTTAGACTAGGTGAAAGTTTACATTATATATAAATTTACTCTTTTCAAGGAAGTAACTTCTGATCTCTTTGTTTTCTTTATTTGTCAATATTAGGGATATATCGTCTTCATTAATGCCTTTTATTTTACTTGCTTTGTTTAACTGATCTATTACATGTAGTAAATAAAGTTTATACTTTTCTTCTTTCCCAGTATAAGCTCTTGTAAATATATTTCATTTGACTAGTGTGACTTGCTTTACAGAATACAGAATACAGAATACAGAATGAATCTGTATTCTGTTAAGCTGTTCAATATGAAAAATAATGAATTTCAGGTAGCAGTACAAGGATCTCAGCACTCAAGAGACTCATTCATGAGGGTCACAAGCTTGAGGCGAATTGGTGCTACAGAGTTAACACTAGAACAAGCAAAATCCAAACCAAAAATAGCAAATGGCTCAATCAATACATGAGTAAATAAATAAGGAAAGAGAATTTCATATGGTTTAAATTCAAGGGCAAGTATAACTACTAAAAACATAATATAACAAAGCTAAAAATATTAATTAGTGCTTTTAATTACCAGTAAAATTATTGAGAAGAAAGTTAAGCAAGTTCTTAGGTTTATGCATATCCTCTCCTCCCCAGAAGAGAAGGAATGATGGCAGAAAGGAATAAAAGGAAAACAACCCATTAAATATCTACTATGTTTGGAGAGAAGAAAAGCCCCCCAAAACCACTCAAGGCAGAAGGTTAAGTCAGCAGGCAAAGCATTTGTCTCAGCATCACCTGAGGGCTTGTTAAAAATGCAGAGTTTTAGGATTCACATCAAGCATACACAACAACATAAGCTGGGATTTGGGCCTAAAAATCAACATTTTAACAAGATCTCTGTGTGTTTTAAATGCACAACAAGTCCCAACAGCAGACATTTAGGTGAAATTTGTCAGAGACTCCATTCTACAAGAAAGGATTGTGTTGCCTTTCAAGAGATTATTTGGTAGGGATCTGGCTATTAATTCAATTGGTATAAACCCTAGGGACATATTTGAAGTTATTTAAATCCTGCAAAGTAAGAAGTTTGATGTGAGCTGCAGATCAGCACATGAGTTTAATTTATTTTGGATGTTATCAGGAGAAAAAGGAACAGAACTAATAAGAAAACTCTCAGCATTTCTTAAAACTGGTGGATCTGAAATAATGTTCTTTCTCTTCAGAATAAGGTAAAGACTAGAATAATTGTTTTGTTCTGCTTTAAAATCTACAATATAAAACTAACAATAACCACAAAAATAGTACATTGGCTTATGGATTACTTAGACAATACAAATAGCAGATATATTGAGCCAGGGTGATGATGAAGTGAGATAAGGAAGAATGCATGAAATCATCACTTTGGAAACTAGTTCAAGGTCCCAGTGTCTCTCAGTGCAGTCTAAGTTCATTTTTCTTTTGTGTTTTCCCCTCTTCCAGTTTGCGGCTGATCTACCCTCAAAAGCAGACCTTACTGCCCATTTTCCTCCTGTATTACGCTGTGATTCCATATGCTAGGGAGAAATCCACTAGAGTCTTGATTCTGTCCTAACCTGCTAAATCTGAATAGATTCTTGTTTCTAAACATCAATAACTATGAGGGACTGATCATTTAACAATAGTAACACATGATCCATGATTTATGGATCTATGAAAACTATTACAAACTATTAGAGTTTTTCCTCATAGCATACCCAATTAAAATGAAATTAGAATTTGCTCTGATCTCCAAACTAATCTCATTTGTATTGATTTCAGAAATATTCACTCTGTGTACATCAGAATGATTTATTGAGGTGTTATCTGTAATGTATTTCCGTACATGTTTCTACGTTTCCCAAATGCACTTTATTTAAAGGAAAGTAATCTGATTTTTTTTCTTGTCACAGTGAAAGAAAATAAGATTCAGAAGGGGGAAGAAAGTTCCTAAAGAACAATTTTTCTAAGACACCTGCTGTGATCAGTTACGACGTTCTAAAGTAGCAGGTTTTCCCAAAGTAGAGTGACATGAATGTACAAGAGCAAAGAGAAGTGGGAAAATACTCCTCTCATTGGAAAGCCAAAGAGAAGCTCATGATCCCTATGATCCCAGCCTAAAAGGCTCCATCTAGAGCAGAAGTGGCCAAAGGAAGAGGCATGCATCCAGTGCAGTTGCTGAGAGGTGCTATTCCACTTATAGTCTCTATTTTAGTGACATGGTAACTTTGTGTTTAAGTACTTCAAACATCTATATATTCTAATGCTACACATTTCTAGAAGGGAGGGAATTGGACAAATTTTAGAGACTCTGATTGTATTTCTATGAGGAACACTGAACAATATTGGGTGGCTATAGGTAGAAACGAAACTCTACTAGAGATTTGAAAGGTCTTTCTAGTCAATTTAATATTATAGGACTCAAGAATAAAACAATGCTTAGTTTTTCTTTCTTTTTTTTTTTTTCAGTCATGGGGCTTGAACTCAGGGCCTGTGCACTGTCCATGCGCTTCTTTTGCTGAAGGTTAACACTCTACCATTTGCACTACAGTGGCACTTCCACCCTTTTCTGTATATGTAGTTTGAGGAATCGAACCCAGGACTTCATGCGTGCTAGGCCAGCACTCTACCACTAAGCCACTTTCCCAGCCCTCAATTATTTTTTTAAATAAAGTCTAATTTTATTGTCAAAGTGATGTACAGAGGTTTAGAGTTATACATAAGGTAGTATGTACATTTCTTGTCAAACATGTGACCTCCTGCCTCATTTTTCTGTTTTTCCCTTCTCTCATGTTCCCCTAAAGTTGTACAGTTAATTTCCAACATATTATATTGTGAGTATCACTGTTGCATTGGTTTGACCTTTACCTTTTGTCTCATCATTGTTATGTCCCTTTCCCTTCCCTAATTCAGATAAACATATATACAATACTCAAGGTACCAAAATCAAAGTGACAAGAGGGGCTAAACTATAGGAAAGGAAAAAGAAATAATTTCACATAGTACATTAAAAATAACAATAACAATGAAAACCCACTTGTTTCCATATCTTGGAGTTAATTTTGCTTAGCATCATCTTTAAATACAAACAAATGTAACATTTTGACACTGCACAGTGGCTGTCATTCCATATTTTGCTCATAATTATTATTCAAAATTCGACATATGGACTGGGGATGTGGCTAAGTGGTAGAATGCTTGTCTAACATGCATGAGCTCTGGGTTAGATTCTTCATTATCACACAAACAGAAAAAACAGAAGTGGCACTGTTGCTCAAGTGGTAGAGCGCTAGACTTGAGCAAAAGAGGCTCAGGGACAGTGCCCAGGCCTTGAGTTCAAGCCCTAGTACTAGCCAAAAAAAACCCAAAAAACAAAAGCACTCCACTAACAAGACACAGACTAAAACAACAGAGTCTCTATTCTCAAGTAATTCACAATCACAAAGTTTATAAAAACAGTACAAATAAAATCTAGTGAAACATATGAAAGGGTCCTACACAGAGTTCTAAGAGGTAATATGGTTTAGTATTGAGAAAAATCTCAACCTGCTCTTTCCTTGGGTACCATTTCAATCATTGAGGCAAGTACCAAGTGTCAGTGGAAGATGAGTAATTTGACAATTCATTCTCCCCCCATGCCTATCCGTATTTTTAGCACTAATATTGCTACCGTTTATACCATCACTTCCCCTATGAATATTATGACAGGCACCAGGACCATTTCCATCACCATAAGTTGCCTCCTCCACTCAAAGCCACACTAGCAATATAAATACCAACTATTTGGTTCTTCTAACAAAATTATTTTAAAGTCCAGTCATTTGTTTCCAGTCTTTTGAGGGTTAGCATAAAATATTTCATTTTGCCTTGAGACTTTTCCTATTAAATGAATTTAGCTCATCTAGTTGTTTAATGACTTGGCATACCTGGAGAATGATTTTTCCACTTATTCATTCATAATGCAATATAATCATGTTTATATGTTACTCATGGTGCTCATATAACATCATGCATCTTATTTAACTATAAAATTCAGATGTTCAAACAGAATTTAGGTAGATTCTACATTTCACCACAATAGAATAAAATCATGTTGTGTATCCCCTTCAGCAAAACACCACAAAACTAAATCTTAACATGAAAGCAACTATATGAAAGTTTTGGGCAATTGATAAAAGTACACTGTGTCTAATGGTAAATAAAAAAAGAAATAGAAGGGACTATATGACTAAATAAATATTTCCACTCTCAGTTTTAGCCTGAAGTTAGCAACTTGATGAAGAAACATGTGGACAAAAAATCACAATTCTTTTTCACACAGTTAGGAAACAATACTGAAAGAAACTCTGGAAAGGAAAGAGACAGGAAGAATAATGAAAAATTACACCAGAAAGAAACCTCTAAAACAGAGAAAGAACTGCTGTCAAAGAAAATGACAATTCAGAATCTCATCAATCTAATATTCATAATGTCTTGGATAAAATCAAATCATGCTATTTAGGGCAAATGCTGTAAAGTGTGACTTGGTGAAGACCCTGCTTCAAATAACTGAAGTACATTGAGGGTTTTTTTTTTTTTAACACATCCATCAACAGCTAGATAAGGTGAATAGATGGAAATTTGACACTTAAGGAACATAATTTTTCAAAGTAAGCAGAGGACTTCAACAGCCAAATGGTAGAATAAAATAAAGTGTACATGTGAATGGATTAATGGGGAAAATCCAAGCAACTATCAAACAGGAGAGAAAGAGAAAACAGAGTACTGTGAAGAAAATAAGAGGGAGACAAAATGGAGCGAAAACATTCTTGAAATTATTATTCTCCAATCATTTTCCAATCTTGATGAAAATGTATGAATCTAAAACATTGAGACAATAGCAACTGTCAAGAACAAAATGAAATTCAAGATCAGGAATACCACATGTTGAAATCCAGAAATGAAAAATAAATCTTCAGAGTGACAAATTGTTTTAAAATGTGTGATTTCTGCCAGGTCTCATGCCTGTAGTAGCAACTAATCTAGAGTCATAGATTGGGTGGATTGTTGTTAGAGGCAAGCTCTGGCAAAATGACAGTGATGTTCACCTCAACAAATAATCCAGGCGTGGTGGTATAAATTTGTAATCTCACCGAAGTGACCTCCGAAGTCACAGGCAGGAAGGTCTACCTCTCTTATGTACACTGAGATAGTTACAGAAATTTCCTTCTTACCCTTGTTAGTGAGTTGAAGCAAATGTTTCATCAAGTGGAACTTTACTGATTCTCTGTTCCCCTGTTGATATATGCTTTGGTTGTGTCGCAGATTATATTAAATCAAGGGGACTCTGAAAAAATATGAGATGTAAAAATTATCTAAAGCAAAATTGAGCTGGTGACCTGGCTCAAGTAGAAGAGTTGCTTTCATAGCAAGTGTGGAACTCTCAGTTTAAACTAGCGTATTAACATTAATAAAATAGAATTAATTATATCCTGAATGCTGGGGCACATGGTACAACACTCTGACTAATGATAAGTGTTCATCAAAATGTATAAAATTCTAAGAGTGTAAAAAGAATACAGTGAATTTTAGCTTCCTTCTTTTGAGTCCCTGAAATTAATAAGAGAGATACTGGTTTTCCAGGAGTGGTCAGCAATCATCTGGTCCCACGTTCAGAGCAGAGAAGAAAATAAATGATTATATTAGAGGCTAAGATGCACTTCAGAATATATCACAGTAGAGTCATTTTAAGAATGATATATATTCATTTCCTATATGTTTCATGAAAGGGAAAATATTGACTTTTTAATTTGTATGCTTGATAGAGAAGACAGGGACAAAAATTAGTTCACAGATGTATGTACAAATCTTGCATGTATATTTATCCAGTGTGCCTTAATCCTTGGTCTGCATATACAAGGGTTTATTTGATATATTTTTACTTGCTCTGCCTTTCAAAATTTTCTCTTTTTTATAGGATTATATAGTAATCTTTGATGTCAGAGGTATTCTGATAGATCTTTAAAGACCAGACTCAAAGCTTCTAAACTTTTGATTCTGTAGTAACCCATTAGAAAGTGTATACTTGTCCATTAAAGCATTAAAATGAATATTTTAATATACAGTGCATACCATTAGTCTCAGAATTACTGCATTAGAGACATCTAACATTTGGTTAAGTATTGCTGAGAAAAAAATAAAATGTTGAGGTGAATAGATGTTATTTAATTACAGAATTCAGACATTACTTTCATGATTATACAAAATCACCTGCAAATTATTTTATGTAAAAACATAGGTTTTTACTTTTATGATATCAGAAACACATTAGTGCATATTATTTACAGCTGGAAATGTCACAATTATTTGGAGAGCCCAAAGTTTCATAGTTACAGACATGTAAGTATTATAATTAATAAGATAGTTTCAATCAAATGTATAAAATATTTTCATGTGACAAATTCTCCACAGTCTATTATTTCAATCAAGAGTGTAGAACAGTTTTGGAAAGATTTTCCATATGAATGTTATGTATCAAAAGTTATAAATCTATTTAAACAAAACCTGCAGAGAATCTAAATTTCCACATAATATTTTAGTTGGTTTTCTGATGGAGCACAGATTTCAGAGCCATGTTTCAGAAGATAGTTTGCATTAATAGGAAAGGAGGGGTTGAAAAGTAGACGTTTATTTTTAAGAACAGAGTCAGATTTAATTAATCAATGTAGGCAATACTAAACAATTTGAGTCTTCTAAGTATTATTTACATTGACTTTCACATAAGAGATAAGTAATTCTAGTTATGGGCAGGAGGATTAAAAAAAGGAATAGCAATTGTCTTAGTGCTGCTACAAATCCTATTCTGATAGTAGATTGAACAATTGGCTATTTACAGCCAAACAATTGAGATGGTGTTATTTTTTATGATTTTTGTAATTTGTGAAGAATATATTTATTTTCCTTTAAAATCTAGTTTACTTATCAATATCTTTATTCTTCACTGACTTGAAACAATGAATTGTAAAGATTAGATAATGTCTTTCTTATAACTTAGCATAACCCCTTCTCATTTTATTATGTATAAATAACATAAAATTCTAACAGAAAATCAGCCCCAGATGGATTACCCACTAAAGAAGTAAATACTTCTTTCAAGCAAGAAAAATAAGAAATAGTTAATATTTTACATTATAATTAAAATCATTACATAACAGTATCTACTATATTTATAATGCTGTAAATGAATTTTGCAAGACTTATGAGAATTTTATAAGGTAAAAGACAAATATTGCAGGTGTGAATCCATAGTAACTTCCCCACTGGAATGTATGAGTTGGCTCTTTTCCTAGTCGTATATCATAATAAGTCAGGAATTTTCTGTTGACAATCCTAGATCAATACTGAAAAGAGGGATATAGGAAACATGTTCACTCAGGACAACTCTGGGCCCTGTGCTTCCCTTTCTACCCCATCAGTTCTCTGGGTCTGAATTCTTTGACATTGAGGGCACTTTGCCAGCTCCATTTGTTTACTCACATATTAAGAGTAAAGGTTGTTTAAAGTGTGTTATTTATGAACTGTTTATCTTTTGCTTATTGTTTATGGTTACCCATATACAATGTTCAGGTCTGTCTATTCTCAATATATATTTATCCAGATGTTTAAAGCATGGAAATGAAATATATGCTTTAAGAACACAGTATTATTTACATTAACTGATTAGACATATAGTATTAAAGTCCAACCAAAACCAAAGTTTCACTGAATAGTTTTTCAAATGCCAAAGAAGGAAATGAGAAAAATCTGTCTCCAACTATCTTTCTGGTTCCATTCTAAAGGGTCATTAAAAGTAGTATACATTGTGCTTTATCATTTGTTTTTGAGGTTGTAAATGTATTTTAGATTTGCATTTATTTTTAATTTTTATTATCTTAAAACTTATGCAGAGGAGGTGCCACAAAACAAGCAGCTTTAGAATAATACAACGCATTGTGATCAGTGTCACCTCTTCCACATTCTCACCCTGGTTTGATCTACCCCTTCCCGTATTTTTCATAATTTTGCAGTATAAACAATGAAATACCCCCACCACCACCACTTCTTTCTCTTCTACCAACTTTCATGAGTCTACCCTGCTCCTTTTGGTGCCAATCCCCTTGGATGTACCTATTTCCTGTTTTTTATTTTATTGGATTTTGACTTAGTCTTTATAAAAATTTTGAGCTCTCCATAAAGACTACTCTACTGTAGTTAACTAATTTGTAACTACTTTCTTTGCCATTGCAGTTTTTATGCTACTTTCACATATTAGAAATTCACTGCCTTTAAGAAATAAATGCAAATCATGAAATATTTCTACCCGATAATCAATGTTAACATCTATATCAGGGATGACTGCCCATATAACCCTTAAAGGAATTTCAACGAGAGCACATCTTCACAGAAATCCTCAAATCATTTTACAAAATGAAAATAGCAGAGAAAAACAAGAAAAAACTTAGAGAACTCTAGGTTGAAGCATCTTTTTTTTTTTTTTTTTGGCCAGTCCTGGGCCTTGGACTCAGGGCCTGAGCACTGTCCCTGGCTTCTTCCCGCTCAAGGCTAGCACTCTGCCACTTGAGCCACAGCGCCGCTTCTGGCCGTTTTCTGTATATGTGGTGCTGGGGAATCGAACCTAGGGCCTCGTGTATCCGAGGCAGGCACTCTTGCCACTAGGCTATATCCCCAGCCTCAGGTTGAAGCATCTTGAATGACAATGATACCAACATTACTCTGCTTCTGAAAGAAAACAGTCAATATGGCAAACTGTTCAAATCAGGATTGTGTTGCTTAGCAACAACACTATAGTCATAAACAGTTTCATTCCTATATAAATGGGAAGCCCAAAAATATATATGATGGTTAGGACAATTATCTACTGTAAGTTACTTAATATTTTATATAACGATAAGCTATTTAAAATAAGGTGCTCTGCTATTCTGTTGTGAAAAATAGGAAGATCAGGTAAGCTATCCTACTGAGTCAGAGTTTGAATATGGGATGTTAGAAGTCACTAGGTGCATTAAGTATTTACTTCTTTCATTTAGATGTTTGAATGAGGGTTGATTCATGTTTATCCACCCAATAATATCAAAACTAAGGTTATCTCAGTTTTTTTGGTGGGTTTTAGATTATATGATCTGACGAATTTCTTCACTTTTGCAAAATATGGAACATAGTACTGCAGAATACGTTACTGATAATTCACTCCTTTTTGAATGACCTTTATACTCTTCTTTTCTCAGCAAAAAGTTAAAGTTGAAACAAACATGACCATAGAGGTTATTTTAAGTTTGACATATCCCAAAACAATAACAAGGAAAACAATCAACCCTTATTCCAGTTAGAAAAAAGTTTTCTACCCCAATAAAATAAAGTACTTCATATAGATAAACATTTTCATTCCAGACTAAAAAATTAATCCATATTGGTAGTAATAGCAGAAGGATATTTTTGTTAGAGCAGCCTGAAATTTAAAAAAAAATGTAATTGCAATGATTTCAAATAACATAAGCCTCACTGACAATGACAATTCATATTCTAAAATATGTCACACTTATATTTGAATCTAATTTAATTTTCCACAATCAGCAGGATATCTTGAAACAGATGCTTTAAAGAATGTCATACATATCTACTCTGTTCTTCTCACATTGCTTTGCTTTCTTTTTTGCTTTTTCTTTATTGATTCTTGCAACCTAGCATCAGTCTACAATTTCTGACTGGTTCAATAACTCCATGACTCATCAAATAAACTGCTGTGCAAATTGCTTGTATTGTCAATCTGTATCCTACTTCGATATTTCATGTGTTAGACCAAGTAAATAGCAAATTAAGACCATCAGAGAATTAAATTTGGAATTATAAAACAGAGTTAAATTCTGCTAAGTGAAACAACATTTTTAATGTAAGTTAAAGTGATTAAATATTTTACTTTTTCAAGTAAGTAAATATTAAGTATGGCAATTCTGAATATATATATATATATTTTTTTTGCAGGTCCTGGGGCTTGAACTCTGGGCCGTGTGCTGTCCCTGAGATCCTTTTGCTCAAGGCTAGAACTCTACTACTTGAGCCACAGCATCATTTCCGGCTTTTCCTGTGATGAATTTTAGATAACAGTCTCATGTACTTTCCTGCCTAGACTGCATTTGAACTGTGATCCTGATGTCAGGCTCCTGAGTAGCTAGGATTTTAAGCATGAGTCACCAGCACCCAGCTAGATCTGTATTTTCAACATACATATACATTAGAATTCTTCTTAGCATCCATTAATTTTGTAAAGTGTTTTTATTTTTATATTTATATTCATGGATCATATACACTTTGATCAATTTATCCCTTTTACTTGTTCTTAATTTGTGCTGCTCTAGCTTTTCCTCTTGAAAAAGAATTAATGTGTTTCACTTTTCTATTTATATGTATGTATATTATTTAAACCATATTCCCATAATCACCCTTTTTTTAGTTCCTTTCTTCTCTTACAATAATAAACCAAGTTCAGCTAAACAAAACATACACACACATACACACCACTTTATGACATATTTTACATCCACCATTCTATTTTTTTATAATAATCTAAACATTAAACACAAAATAATGATATAAATACACTCTACCATTATATGTCATAAGGCCAAATGACAACTGGATGAAATTTGAGGTTTCTTATGTTAAGTAAAGGAAAGAAAGCAGACTAGGCAATCAGTTATAGCCACCATAGTGGTAATTTGAATAATTAAAGGGAGAATAAAAGCTGAAATTGTAATGCATGTGTGACCAGGTAGTTGTAGCTAGCTTTTCAATGAGATAATATATCATGAACAAGGGTGAAGATTAATTACCTATGGACCTAATAGCTCAGAAAGTAGTTGTTACTTATCCTAAGTTTACACCATATAGATACAACTCTCACATACTAGACATCTGTTTAATAATCTATCCAGCAGTTTCTCAGTCATTCAGGGAGCCCATTAGTAATACACTCCAATTATTATATTCTGAAAAACTGGGGCTGGAGTCTAACCTTTTGAAAAGTGTGTTTAATTAATATATTTAGTCCTTAATTAATACATTTGAGAAATAATGATCTTAGATTTAAAAATGTGGCCTTATAATACTGTGAAATAAAAGAAAGCTAATGAACATTTCTCACAAATCAGTACAACAAAAGTACCTGAGTTTTTATAACATTTGTTCAATATGACTTTAAATATTCACTCATTGTAATAACATTTTATTTAAAATGTTACTTCATTGAATTTTCTTATATTATTAGTGATCTATCTATAACTACTTGTTTGTCAATAAGTATTTGTGGTATTAGCTAATGAGTTAGTGTAATCACAGCAGTTCATGTCATAAGCAATTAATTAGCTTGTTAATTAGTTAGCTAAGTTAACTATGATACACAGTAACAGAAATTTGATTCAAGAATTTCAAATTACTTCCGTGTTCTAAGATCTGAGTACATGGTCAAATAAATAATTAACTTTTGAAAAAATATAAATAAAAAACATCACTAATCTTGGTGTAGTGGCACACAGGTTTAATTCTAGCACTCAGGAGATGGAAACAGAGTTCATGAGTTTGAAGCCAACCATCCTGGATTACAAAGAACCCCTGTCTCAACTAAGAAAAAGAATATGTGTGTAATCATTATACATGTTATGTTTTATAATGCATGTGCCTATATTAGGATTATGCATTTTATGTGTTTATGAGTATGTATTTTAGTTCATTATTTCTGCATCTGTTCTTTGAATCCATTTCAACTCCTCTTACATATGTACTTTATTAGTTTATATTTGCCAAATTCTATTATTCATGTATGTGTTTTTATTTCAGTTGTGACTTCCTCCACGACTATTTGTACCTGTTAAAATTTTACCATAAATGTTAGTGTATTATCCATAATATTATTGAATAAATCTATGCCAAAGTGCCCTGTGAATGCCAGTTGCATTCACCCTTGAAACAGCTGTTCTCTCTGTGGGATTTTTTTGTTGTTGTTTTGTTTTGTTTTAAATTAAGCTCTGTGTCCTTAGAAGTTTGTCTCCTGTGGATGATTTATCTCACTGGTGTTTGAAATTAAAAGAGTGTTTAAGAAAAGATGCAGTGCAATTCATTGAAAAAGCATCATTCATAGATGTAAAGTATTAACTCAAATGGTTAGTAACCATAGCCTACCTGATACTCTGAAATAACAAATGATTAGTTAACATTACTACTTGTGTTTATTCATTAAGAAAAATCAGAAGGGCTGGGAATATGGCCTAGTGGCAAGAGTACTTGCCTCATATACATGAGGCCCTGGGTTCGATTCCTCAGCACCACATATACAGAAAATGGCCAGAAGGGGCACTGTGGCTCAAGTGGCAGAGTGCTAGCCTTGAGCAAAAAAGAAGCCAGGGACAGTGCTCAGGCCCTGAGTTCACGGCCTAGGACTGGCCAAAAAAAAAAAAAAAAAGAAAAGAAAGAAAGAAAAGAAAAAGAAAAAAAAGGGGGGGGGGGGGAAGAAAAATCAGAAATACCCAGGTGCTGGTGGCTTACACCTGTAACACTAGCCTGGGATATGGGGATTGAAGTTCAAAGCCAGCTCAGATAGGAATGTCTAGGAAACCCTTTTTGTTTCTTTGTTTGCTTGTTTTCTTTTTAATTTTTTTAAATTGTCAAAATAATGTACAGAGGAGTTACAGTCACAAAAATTAAGACAGTGAGTACATTTCTTATCAAACTTGTTACCTCTTCCTTTGTTTTTTGTCCTACCTTCACCCATCCCCACCCTCCCACGAGGTGTACTTTTGGTTTACAGCATATTGTCTTTGAATTATTGCTGTTGCTTTGGTTCCTGTTTTACCCTTTGTCTCTCCATTTTGGTGTTCCCCTTCCCTAGTTCCAATAAATGTACATACAATAACCAGTGTACCAAAGTCAGTTACAGTGACATCAAGGGTAAAACCAAGGGGAAGAAAGAAAAAAAGAAAAAGGCACAATTTCATATGGTACCTTGGAAATAACAGCAACGAAGATAAACCACTTATTTCCAAATTGAAGTTCATTTTGCTTAATATCATTTTATGTGATCATATGTACACTGCTACTGAGCTCTTGTGCTCCTCTGCTAGAAATATCCTAGACAAATACTAATTATTTCCAATGAGTAAAACCGTACAGCTTATGTTTCTTTGGGTCTGGCTCACTTCAATTAGAATGATTTTTATCTCCAATTAACCACTAAAACCCTGGAAGTGGAGATGTGGCTCAAATGGTAGAGCACTATCCTTGAGCACTAAAGCTCAGGCATAACATG
This sequence comes from Perognathus longimembris pacificus, assembly GCF_023159225.1. Taxonomy (NCBI): domain Eukaryota; kingdom Metazoa; phylum Chordata; class Mammalia; order Rodentia; family Heteromyidae; genus Perognathus; species Perognathus longimembris. The sequence goes on along the minus strand of NC_063162.1, from coordinate 128,581,422 downwards.
CAGGTACTGAGTTCAAGCTCCAGGGCCAGCACAAAAAAGAAATTAAGGAAATATGCCAGATGCTCTACAAGAAATGTATGGACAAAAAAAGTGTGGCATATATGCACTGGATTTTTACTCATCCATTAGAAAGATCAATATTGTGTCATTTACAGTGAAATGGTTGGACATTAAACAAAGCATGTAAAATGAGGTAAGTCAACCTCAGAGAGTCAAATAGTGCATATTTTCTTCCATATGTCGAACCTAGGTCTAAAACACAATTGAATATGATAACTTATCAAGGGATTTATGTATCTATACACAAACAGATGAAAGCAGAATATACTTAGAAGAGGAACCCACAGGCATATCTCCTTTGTGTGATGGGGTCCCCCACCCAGAGACAGTCTCAAGTAAAAAGACGGATTTATTGGGAAATAAAAAGTATACTGACTGGCCAGGGTCACCGCCCAGACTCGGGAGCTGGGACCGCAACCATGAAAAGCAGGCTGGCTGGCCAGGGCCACAGCCCATTACATTTGGCTCGTTGGCTAGGAAGAGTCCTTAACCACCTTTTGGGGGGATGGGGGGGGGCGGGGGGAAGATGCCAAGGTGAAGAAAAGAAACCTCTGGAGGTGTGGGTTTGTATGTCTGATCTTGGTCAACCAATCTGTTTCCTGTGTCTTTGTCTGTGTCTGTAGGCTGTCTGTGGGCCCATCTGAGTGGGCCCATCTGAAAACATGTGCTGGAACATGCACCATCTGTAAGGGCCATCTGTGGGGCCGCCTGAGTGGGCCCGTCTGTAAAAGTGCACTGGGAAGTGCACTGTCTGGGGGCCGACTGGGTAGGCCCATCTGTAAAAGTGCAATGGAAAGCAATGAGTGGACCTGTGTGAATCTGAAAGGTGCACTGTCTATAGGCCTGAGACAAGAGAGAAGCTGGACGCACAGAGCTCTCTAAGGCCAGGGCAGTCAAGGGATGCCTTGACCCCCTTCTGAAGGTCCTCATAGTGGAGAAATGTGTTGGTTGTGATCTAACTTACTTTACAGGAAGACATGGGACACCGATCTCTGCCGGTATGGAGTTCCAAACAGCCTCCCCAGGTCCCCTAGGATCAGGAGGACCAAGGGGAAGAGAGATAAGCTTCTTTAACCATTTTCTTCCTACTGAAGGTATTTAAAGGTCAATTGATCTGTTATGCTCTAGTCAAAATTGGGCTGATATTAGAGTCAAGGACTGAGTGGGGTTAGTCTTAGCCCAGGGAACCCCATTCCAGCTATTTTCAGCAGAAAAGTATTCAGTATGCTAAAATGTCTTGCTAAAAATAGCAAGCCCTGGTGAATGAAGCTGGATGTTAAAGTCATTCGTTAAAAGTTTTGTCTCGAATCTTGGATGGTTATTGCAAGAGTGAGATTGGCATAAATACTTCTTGCCACTGGATGATATAAAAATGGGTGAGTTTAAGTTTAAACTCAAAAGTCATCAAATTCGGGCCTTACCAAATGTTTTAAAGGATTAGTGCATTGTTTCAAAGAGGAACTATAGTTGATTTGCAGCTGAAAAGATTCAGTATATTTGTGTGAGGACTGTTTACACTGTCATCAAGTTATCTGATTTAGCAAAAAGCATTTTGGGAACTTGAAATTTATTTTCCTCCACTGTTAAAAATTGTGGCTAAATGTTAGAAATTTGGATGACACTGTTAAAGTATTGCTTGGGTTTCTCAGTCAGAGATCAAGAGAAAAGGACAGGAAACTTTAGGACAGGCCTATGTGCCTATCCTCTGAAGTGAGGGGTTATCTGGCAAAGGTACAGCTTAGCCAGGCCACATGGTAGTACAGGCCCTAGTGGGGAGTCCACATGGTGGCATAGACCCTAGTGGGGAGTCTGCATGGTGGCACAGGCCCTGGGGAGAGTCCACACATGGTGGGGCAGGCCATAGGGGAAGTCCAGTCATGGTGGAAGGGGGTAAGCTGGTACAAAAGCAGTTCATCAAGCTCTAAGAAGTCAGATGGGTATAGGCCCAATTTGTAGGACAGGCCAATGGAGGCCTTTCTTTGTCCTGTCTCTTTTCCTTGCAGATGAACACTGGAAACCTGATGGTAAAAATGAATGAGTTGATTAGTATTTCTAAAACTTCCCCTTGAGGGTTACTAGATATTGGAAAAGGTTTTTTTAATGGTTAAAAAGTTTATTTACCTGATGTAATTTGATTTCTATGCTATTTTGCAATGTGGATGTATTGCAAAAGCAAAGATGCTAAGTCTGGATTCTAGTGTTTGTAATTCTGGTACTTGTAATTCTTGCATTAAGGAAAAATTGTCATTTGAGTTCAAAGGTTTTCATGCAGTAACTGGGACTGAAGGAAAAAAAAAAAAAAAGGCTCTTTTAAAACAGGCAGCCCGGAGGCAAAGGGCAGTATCTGGTTTCAGAATGCCTGTAAGCTTCAGAGTTTTTCCAATGCTGATAAAGCTAAAGTGTAAATGCTAAAGCAGAGGTTACAAAAAGGCTTTGGAAATCAAGAAAGCATTTCTAGACAAGAAAGTTGAAAGTGAAATTGTCTTAAATGATTGTTCCAAAGTGAGAAAAGGAAAATTATGGCTACCAAAAAGAGTGTTTTAATTGCCATTCCAGTTTTTTTTTTTATAGGTCTTTTGTAACAGTTTCCAGCAGGCCCACAGAGAAGAACAGAGGATTCCTACAAGTTTGTCAGATGTAACGTTGGCCCTCAATAAGTTCCAGGTAAGAGCATGCTTACAAACTACTTCTATGCGGACCACCTTGTTTCTTTCATTGGAGTAAAGTGGCCTTTTGTGAGACTCGTTGATCTGAAATCTGGGTTTGGAAACAGCCGGGGCAGAGAAAGGTCCCTGTGAGAGTCTTCATCTTTAGTTGGCCAGCCGAGTGCTGGGAACAGAGTTGTGCGCTGTGTTGAGACTCAAAGTGACAGAGTGCTAGCCTTGAGCTGGAGAGCTGAGGGACAGCACTCAGTCCCTGAGTTCAAGTCCAGCATCCATAAAAGTGGAAAAGTCACTCCTGAGACAAATGGAGCATCCAGAGGCAGTAAGCCACTGCTTGGATGGCAGAGATGGTGTTAGATCTTAGAGTCACTCATGTTTGGCCTTTCAAAATCTAATCAGAGATGGGAGGTCCAAGAAGAATAGTTCATAAGCACGACTTTCTAATGCCCATATCTGTCTACTCTAACTGAGTAGGAACTTGTCTGTCATCTGTGGGTAGTAAAGCTAAGCTTGTCCAATGGGGATAGTTTAAAATCCCAACCCCCTGCATCTGCTCAAAGCCCTAACAGGCAATGAATTTTGAGCTGGTACATCTGTTCAGGAAAGAAAGCTTATAGACCTCAGATTGTTTCCTTATTGAGATCTGCTAAAGGCCTGCAAAGGTAATATAGGCATTTTTAGGTCATCAGAGATCAGTTTCCCCAGCCAGTCAGGAAAATGCTTTTGCAAACTAGAATGTTAAAAGGCTACACTGCTCTATAGCCCCCACAGAAGTCTGTATAGCTGTTGAAAGTTAAATGTTAAATGTACATTCCAGTTTGGATTAAGGCTCCTAATGGACATCTGATCCTGCAGCTGCTTGGTAAAGTAGACTAAGGTTATAGGTTCCTGGCTAGGTAAGGTCAATGCCCCTGAGTCAACCTGAAGAAGTTACAGAAGATGGATGATCTTCGCCCATCAGCTCTCTTTTAGGATCAATGGACCAGAGTTGTTTTGGGGAAGATGAGGCAGGATAAACTAGAGGCATGGAAAACAGAGGTAACAAGTGTAGAGACTACACTTGTGAGAGATGGTTACAGGCCAAGCCTTCTATGTATGTTGGCCTAGAAAATCCTAGATTTATTGGAAATATCTGATTTAAAGTTATTGCCCTGGCAAAATTACCCAAGGGCCATTGATTTCCTAAAGCTGTCTTGAAATTCAGTGGGACACCAGCCTGCAAAAGCTATTGTATTTAAGGCAACCAGGAAAATATTAGGAGATTTTACTAAAGTGAAGCCTAAGTTAAGTTCCTTTAACCAGTCAATGCAGAAAGTTGCATGCAACCCAGCAGATTGGGGCCACTGGGAGACACTGCTGCCTGCTGCTGCCATGTCCCCTGCCCAACCCATTTGGGTTAAGATCCAGGATGGCCTGACAGTCATCTAGAAGAATCTACATATCCACCCTGAGCACTCCTATTATGGTACAAACAGATTGGACTCTATCATATGCAGCTGATTCCTGCCAGAAGACCACTTTGGATTTGCTGAAACTAAGGTTTTGGGGGAACGTTCTTCCTGTGGTAAGCTTCCCACTCTTCTGAGTTGACTGGAGTTGACTAGCCCTATTAAGAAAATTGGAAAGCACGTGTGGCAGGCTAGCATGTCACTCCCAGGCGATGCTTGGGGTGGGAGGTGTGTCCTAGTGTATTGTTAGAGTGTGTCCAGATGGATTAGGGTGTGACCTCAGAGAAAAAAGGGAGGTAACTGCATCCAGGTGTGCCAGTTACCTAGGTAACTGGATGGAGACTTAAACAGGTGAGAACACCTACAGCCCTTCTGGGGGTGGACCTCACAGATAACCTGTTTCTTTCTGGGTGCAAGCTTAAGAGCAGAAGTCCTATTGGACTGGCTCTTGTCTCATCCTGGCTCTCCCCAGCAGCCTGTGGGTGGAGTCACTTTACAGTCCAGGCAAGATTAAACTCTCCAAAAGAGAAATCAGTGATTTGATTTTTATGTACAAGAAAAAAAGGGGAGAATGTAATATGGAGGTCAGATCTGGCCAGCACCATCATTGGCTGTTGAGGGGTATCAGATTGACTCCATCTCAGATTAGTTAAAGAGAGCAGAAGCCAACTCCATCTTCATAAAGATCTCCCCTTCCCTATCCAGGGAAGTTCCCCTTGGCTGTGATAAGATTGTGTAGACTGCTTGACCACCTGAGTAGTGGAACATTCAAAGTTAAACCTGTTCCCTCCCATGAATAGGCATATCCACCTGCATTATGTGAGCCCTGCCTAATCCGTGCATGAAGCAACTAAAGTGATAGGTTGGTTCAAACAGTTGCTATGAGGCAGACTGTAACTCCATTGGCCACCTGAGAGTGACCTGGCATGCTCTGTAAGTGTTGTAACTTCATTGGCCAACTGCAGGTGGCAAGCTTGACCATGTGGTGTTTGCCTTTATAACCCCACACCAAGCGTGGCCTAAGGTGGGCATTCCCAGCTCCCGAGTCTGGGCTGTGGTCCTGGCCCGCCAGCCTACTTTTTATGGTTGCAGCACCATCTCCTGAGTCTGGGCCATGACCCTGGCTGGTCAGTATACTTTTTTTTCCTCAATAAATCCATATTTTACTTGAGACTGTCTCTGAGTGGTGGACTCTTGAAGGGATGGGGGATTCCCCTGCCCCTCGGGCCCCATTACATTGTGGTCCCCTGCCTTGGGGGGGGACCCCATTACATTTTGAACATCTAAAATACTACCTATCAAAATTAATTCTAAGAAATGGAACATGATTTTGTTGTTGTTTGTGTGGATTTTTCTTATTGTTTCTTTTGTCTTATTAGGGGGACAAGAAGAGTGCAAGATTTGAGGGAGGAAGGTGAACAAATTCAGTTGTAGTATTCATTATAAGGTATATAAAAATGAACTATACAACTTATGGACAGTAACAGGAGGGGGGAAGAAAGAGATTGAAGAAGGGGTGACATTGTACAAGAAGCTTTGTCCTCATTATCTGATTTATGGAATTTAACCTGTTTGTACAAATCTTAAATAATATGCTTAAAAAAGAAAGAAAATCAGAAATAGACTAAAATAGCTAAGGAAGACCTTGGCTGTAGATATGCATGGCATACATAGAAATGGATTACACTAGTGTAATGCCTTTGAACATTACAGTTTAACAAAATCAGAATCAGCAAACTGAAATTTGTTCTAGCAGAATGAGTTGGGAAGGGGAAGACAAATGGAGGAGGAAGTGGTCCATCAATACAGTCATAATATTTGTTGAAATGGTCTGAAATGGATCCTGGTAGTTTGAGGGGACTTGTGGGTTGGGTTAGATGAGAGAGAAGAAGATGGAAGAGGTGGCATTGATCAAGAGCATTGTATTCACTACAGATTGAAACTTCTTTGTACAGCTTAAACATAAAAAATGGATGATGTTTCACACGTGTATCAGGTGTGTGCACATGATCATAACTCTAAAGTTTATGTCAAAAAGAAAATTAAAATTTCTGTCCATGTAAAAGAAGAAGCTCCACTTACATTTATAGAATTTAAGATATCCTGTATTTAGAATTTCCTCATAAATTTAAATGCCATGATGAAAAAAGTATTCAATATTTGTCCCTTAAAATGATGGTCAGAATCTAGGAAGGAAATAGATTCTCTCTGTTTAAATTGGACTGAGATCTGTTCCTGTTACCCACATAATAGTTTAATGTTTCTAAATCATTTTCTAACTATGGAAAAGTGATTTTGTTAACCCTACATTAATCAGCTTATGTCACAATATATTATGAAATATATTATGTCAGAAATTAAATGTTTCCTAAGTGAAGCAGGCTCAGCCAATATATGAGTCTCAATGAGAGAAATACACTTGCTAGATAAGCTCTCCAGTCTGCCTTATATGTGATTATACTGGTATTTACATCTAAAATTGCACCCTTTCTTTGGAAATACATTTTGATTCTTCAAACATATTTATTTGTAACAGACATCCAAGGTCCCACCCTTGCTTCAATCTTCTTATGTGCCACTTTTCAGCTGCTGCTAACTTGGAGGATGAGCAACACAAATGCAACTCTGTAAACATTGTGAATATAGTAGTTTTATAAATACAATTTTCTGTGTCATCCAGTATGTTTCAGAAGAAGAAATCAAGGAACAGAAGCAAAATTATTTTTTTAAGTACATAGTTTAAACCCAATAACATTTGTGAGAAAACTGGAAGTTTACTTAGACTAGAGAGAATTTTGAACTAGGACATAAATCAATCACATCTTTTCCTTTGTAAGCAACATGCAAAAGAAGAAATGGCTCAAGTTGCAGCATCCCAATAAAACATTAGCTACATTACATTAGACACACATAAAAAAATATTTCTCAAAGGTAAGGCAGGTTCCGTGGAAGTATCTACCAGTAAGGTCACTGTATTTCCATTGCTCATCCATTTTCTTGTCATTTGTCATTGGAATTATGAATATCAAAGAGTATGACTCTCATTTATTTATTTCTAGTTTTTGCACTCATGATTCATTCTAAAATACTTTTTACCTTCATTTCTCTATTTCAATGATTTCCTCCAAATTTTAGTCAGTCATAAGATCAATGTCATATTCCCCTGAAAGCATAGAAAATGATTTTCAAAATTGAAGAATTCATATTTTTAAGGAGTTCCTCATGACCATTTAATTTTCCTTCTCCCTTTAGGATTCATTGTGAGTTATACTGAATATTTTAATATTATTTCCCAAAATGTGGTTTCCATGTAGAGCTACTCTATTCACAAAGGAATATTCTTCAGCTGTATTTTTTTCCTGTGAGCTGACAATATTGCTGAAACTTGATTGAAATATGCAACAGCCACCTTGATAACATTTAGCTTCCAGGTGTAAATTCTGTAAGTGGAAATTAATCCTTGGAAACCTGGCAAGGCTGATAGAGTTGGCAAGGACACCAGGCCTAAATGATCAATTCTGATGCATACTTTAGTGTTCCTTTTGTGAAAACACAGATAGACATATTTTTATTGTTTAATATTTACTTGCATCCTCCTAGTACCTACAAGATCCTGAAAGACAAAAACTGAATGCCAAATTATGACTCCTCTCAATCTGTTCCTAAAATACAAATGAAAGAAAAGCAATGCAGCTCTAATTCCCCTGCTTTAACTTCTACCCTCCAGCTTCTAACAAAAGCCATCTCAGTTATCAAAATCTTGTCTCAAGAAATGATCAGTTGTCAATCATTTATATTCTAGCTTGAATATGTCACTGAATTTTCTCTAGCAAGCCTACTAGTACTTTCATTTGTCTTATTTCTACGTATCAAGTGAATTATTTCGTCTAGTTAAAATTGTATCAAATATGCAGGTGATCGTTCCTCATGCCTGTGCAATCCTAGTTAATCAGGGGGCTGAGATCTGAGGAGATTGCACTTCAAAGCCAGAGTAGGCAGGGAAATCCATGAGATTCTTATTTCTAGTTAACTATAGAAAATTTAAAAAACGTGGAGATTTAGGTGTGGCTCAAGTAGTATGGCATTAGCATTGAGTGCAAACAGCTCAGGAACAGCTCCCAGACCCTGAGGTCAAGCCCCCAAACAGGGGTGTGTGTGCGTGTATGCACGCGTGTGTGCGCACACACACACAAAATTATCAAATACTAGAAAGTCTAATACAAAAATAAGGGAATAGAAACTTGCTTCGTGTAATCTACTTTCTATTTTCCCAGTAAGGAAATCAGAGATAAAATTATTAGACGTCTTTACTCATTTGTAGCCTGAAATAGTCAAATTCAAATGGATTTCATCTGAGATAAATCTTTAATTCTTGCTTAATGTACTTAGCATTTTTAGTTTTGTTCTTTGTAGAAAACATTAAAGTCTACTTACATCTTTTTTAGTTTGTGCAGAAACAACTTGATTGCTCCAGTGCAATATATTTTTGAGAAAATAATGAAACTATTTCTATTATTGGAACTATCATTGATATTTAACAGTTTGACTATTTTCCTGTAAACTTTCAACAGGAAAATGACTCCCCAACTTCCTCTTTTTTAAAATGATAAAATGACTTCAACTGGACTTGAATGTACAAACCTACTGAGCAAGATAAACTATACTTTGATGATCATATAATTGCAGCAAATAAATTATGCAATTTTCCCTCTGGCTATGTACTCAAATAAATAACAGAAATAGATTGTACAATTGAGTCATTCCTGTATAGTTATTTGCGTTGAAAGAGTGAAAGAAACATGGTGTAGCATAAAATGATGCTTCTCAAATCCCACCAGGCCTAACTTAAAACAGCAGCATCTCTGGCAACTTGGCGCTTTTTTTTCTGGACTTGATGGGATCCACCGTAGATGTGCTATGATGGACATATCTGGTACTACCACTTGGGGCCATTTGCTCCAGAAGGATTTCTATGTATTTTGCTAAATGAATTCAAGAATACTGTGTGTATTTGGAAGGGGATTTCTTTAAAGTGAAAAAGAAAAGCAGTGTGAAATAAAGAGAGAAAAATTATATACCATGCTCCACTACAAGATGAAGTTTCTGGAAACTAGCAATGTTTCTATAATGATCACAGAAACACAGTTTTAGAGAAATAGTTCACAACTGTAATATCATCTTTTCTGAAGGTGGAAAGCAGGAGTATCATACTTCAAAGGCAGCTTAAGGAAAAAGTAAGCAGAACTCCTTAATCAATGTGGTAAGTGTGATGGTATGAAGTTGTCATTCCACTTTGAATAAGAAATAAATTTACAAAAAGGTGTAGGTCTAGGCTCACTTAGGAAAAAACATAGAATCCCATTTGAAAACTCATTATATTAAAAAGGGCTGAAGTTAGAGTGAAATAGAATGCCTGCGTGCATGGCAAGCATGAGGCACTAAATGTAAAACACAGGGCTAATAGATTTTTTTCCTGTTGATCTACCCAGGCTATCTATCTATCTATCTATCTATCTATCTATCTATCTATCTATCACCTATCATCTATTTATCTATGCATACACGTATACATTTATGGGTGTGTGTGTGTGCACATATGTGCATGCATGTGTATCTTTCTTCACATTAAGCTTTCAAAGTTGAGTCATGACATAGAGACCAATAGCCATAGAAAGCTAACTTATTTACAACCTGGACCTTCACATAAAGTCACTGCAACCAAGTTTGGGGGCACAATTTCTACTCTTACATACACTTCTTGTTTCCTTAGTTCAGAATTTTTCAAAGAAATCTCACTATTATAGCATATGGAAATTTCCAGCACTGTCCACATCTCCCTTGTTTATTTTTCACTAGAGTTTTTGCACCTACTTAATCAAGAAACCCTATGTTACAAACCTCACATAATCTCACTTTGATCATGAAGAACACAGGTATCAAGCCACGGTGCAAATCTCATATTTTCAGCACCAACCATGACAATTTTCAGTATATATGTATTCTTCAGCTTCTCAGGAGAATTCTGTGTTTTACATTCACATTCCTGTTCTTAAAAATATCGCAGGAGGAAATCTTTGGAACATATATTTTCCTTCTCTCATGAAACAAAAGACTTGCCTGGCACTGAGGGCCTCACACCTACTATCCTAGCTTCTCAGGAGGGTGAAATCTGAGGATGACAGCCTGGAGTCAGCCTGTGTAGACAAGTCCTGGAGATTTTCATCTGTCATCTTCAATTAACTAACAACAGCAACAACAATAACAACAACACTAAAAACAGAAATGGAGCACCATTGGTGGCAGCCATTGGTGGCACCATTGGTGGCAGAGCACCAATCATGAGGAAAAAAAGAGCAAAAATGGTTCAAAAGAGCCTGAAGACCTGAGTTTAAGCCCTAAAACTTGCACATGTGCACACACACACACACACACACACACACACACACACACGATAGCTAATTCTTCAGTTCTGAGGATTTCAAATTTTATATTTTTATTCTTATAATAAGAATGTAAATCCAGCAAAAAGAAACTTGTATTTTTCTGAAGAAGTAGAGCCAATAATAATGTAATATTGATTTATGATATAAACATTGATTAGATTCTGTTAGAATTACTGGTAATTTAGGTATATTGAAGAAAATGTAATTTCCTAGGTGTGTTTTCTGGAAATAATTTATCAGTAAAGAGAGTAAAAATTTGAATACAGTCTATTACACAGTAGTGTTTATAAGCAAACTTCTTGAGAGATAATACAAAGATATAAGTAAATGTAACAAAAATTATTTTGGTATAATAACACCAAACTTTTCTCAAGAACTTAATTTTAAACTAAAATACAAAATAGCTTGGTCTCCCTGTCATATCACTTCTGGAGATAACAACTTAATTATTATATGTAGAAAATATTCATACATGACTCATGAATTAATTCAAGATGTTAAAATTGATGTTTCTTACAAGCTATGTTTATGTTAACAACCACTTTGAATATAATGAATGTCAAAACTACCCCTAATAATTATAAAGGAAATATATTATTAATTTGTGACAGAATTCATAACATTGAAAATTGCAGCTAATGGAACAGTTACACAAATTAATTTCAATTAAAATGACAGAATAGTTTGTGCTTTATACTGGGAAAAGTACATTTTATCTAAATGGACTATTTTTAATTTGAAAACACCATATTTAGCTAACTTTCTGCAATATCCATGAATCTCAATTAAGTATATCATATCTATAATCATCTTATTGAGTTGTTTTTTTTTGTTCTGCATAACCTACAAAATGCCAACATATAAAAGCCTTCTTTTATGTTTATTTAAGTTATTCAACAGGTTTTTTGAGCTCCCAGTTCTCAGATAATATGTAATTCCAAGTTCTATATGCACTAATCAGAATTTTAAAAAATTGTACACTCATTTCAGATTATAAAATTCACTGAGTTCACAAAGCCTTTTATAGATAATTAGCAATGGCTACTTGAACAATTCTAATAAAAATTAAGGAAGAAAATTTTTTCTTGACCTGTTTTTGTTTAGCAACATCATAAATTCTAGATTAGAAACCAATTATAAATTACATCGATGAAAAATAGTTACAGATGATGAATAACTTTTTGCCATAATATATTTTTCATTTTGGTGGCTATATTTTCTTGGTTTTCACTGATATTTTCTATCTTCTGACTAACATCCTTGAACATGATAAATAAATCACAAAAATCTCATACTTTGTATAGACATAGAAATCTGTATCTTTTTCAAGCTCTAAGTCATTTAGTGATAATCTGTATTACTAATTATGAATTAAAATAACAATGTAGGTTATAAAAGAGCAAACTGTAAATTCGCTTCTTCCAAATTTATATGGGCAGAATGAACAAAGTTTTCAATGGCATTTGATAAACAGGCTACAGTCAGTCATTCAGACTTACAGTGTAGTTTCTAAAAATGAAACAAAGCAAATAACCAAAAGGAGGTGTGCCTGCAAAAAAAAAAATCAAATACTTAAGTTAGGATATCTTTAGTTTTACAGTCTCAATCAATCAATGACTTTAATTACTTTCTATGAAAAAAAGAATGTTAAAATATAGTATGGAAAAGTTGTTCATAAATATGCTTATGTTCTTATTCAGTGATTCATAAACACAATTGTCTATTATCACTTATGACACAAAACTAAGTAAACATTATATTACATAAAAATCCAAAGTTAGATTATTTTCTGTCTCCAGACACTGAATAATTCCAGATTTGTTTAAACATAAATTATATGTTTGAATTTAGGATAATGTGAGTAATATCCATGTGTGTATTTGTTAAAGCGAATCCAGAATATGTTACAATTACTTTGTAAGTACTAATTCTGTTCATAGTTGGCTTTAAAAAAGAAAAAAATTACCTTAAAACACCGACAGAGATTTGTTACAAACTAAAATCCAAATTATAAATAAATTGTTGAGAAACAATTTTAGTAGCATACTTAAATTTCCCACATATTATGCAATTCAAAACTAAGTATTTTGTAAGTACCACACAAGAACAAGATGGGGAGGTCAGACTTTCCAGCTCTCATTTCCTTGCAAAAACACAATTTTATTCAAATCTGTGAGCAAAATGACCGTCAAAAAAGCTAAAGAGGGGCTGGGAATATGGCTTAGTGGCAAGAGTGCTTGACTCATATACATGAAGCCCTGGGTTCGATTCCCTAGCACCACATATAGAAAACGGCCAGAAGTGGCGCTGTGGCTCAAGTGGCAGAGTGAGCAAAAAGAATCCAAGGACAGTGCTCAGGCCCTGAGTCGAAGGCCCAGGACTGGCCAAAAAAAAAAAAAAAAAGCTAAAGAAACCAAATAAGTAATCACAGAACCTCTATGTAGTGTATAAAGGGGTATACGCTAAGAAGGCATAAAGATCAACTTCCAACTTTTATTATCTGCATCAGCCAGTATTCAGTATTACACAGCACATGGTTATGGAGATCTACTTTAGGAGAGGTATGTGAAGTGAACATCAGATTGTGTGCTGGACCCCAAAATATCTCTATATGCCTAGACTGTTGCCACAAATTGAGTACATCTTGTCCAAACACCAGACTGATCTTTGAAAATCCGAGAAACCTATCATGTTTCGCGCACCAGAGCAGCTCATGCCACTTTACTTCTTAGGTGGGTACCGGAAAGCCGAGTATAACCACTGGACAGCAGCCCTTGTGGATCCAGATTTCTAGTCTACTCAGGTTTTAGACAAGTCACGTGGAGGTTGTCTTACAAAGTACTAGATTTGACTCTTCCCTAGTGCGCCATTATCATTTCTGGCCTCAGGCACCAGGTCCAGACTCATAAATAAAAGACATAAATATGCCACGCCATGCTGGTTCCAGAAACCCAGCTCTCCAGGAAGCTATTCTGAAGACCCAGAGGTCAGGCCAGGCTCAGCCCAGTGCCTACCACAATAGATGTGTGTGTGTGTTTGTGTGTGTGTGTGTGTGTGTGTGTGTGTGTGTGTATCATTAAAAAGCTTACACATCGACCACCTGAATAATCTATTTAAAAAGGGACAAATTCTTTTTTTTTTTTTTTTTGGCCAGTCCTGGGCCTTGGACTCAGGGCTTGAGCACTGTCCCTGGCTTCTTCCCGCTCAAGGCTAGCACTCTGCCACCTGAGCCACAGCGCCCCTTCTGGCCGTTTTCCATATATGTGGTGCTGGGGAATCGAACCAGGAGCTTCATGTGGAGGCAAGCACTCTTGCCACTAGGCCATATTCCCAGCCCAAAAGGGACAAATTCTTAAAATTATACTACCTACCAAAACGGAATCATGAAAATGTACAGATTCAGAGAAGATCAAATATTAGTAAGACAACTGAATCAGTGATCAACAAAATATGTTTTCTTTTCTCCTAGAAACTCACAGGATCTGACGGCTTCATGATGAATTCTACCTCACTTTTGGTGGTGGCTTCTCTATCAAATAAACTTCTTTTATGATATCCCAACTTCCTTTTGAAGGGATTTAAAATAAATGACTCCATTTTTTTTTTATGCTGACACTTTTCACTGAGTAAATCCATAGGAATCAAACAACCTGGCCATGACAAAAGAAATACCTGGCATAGGCTGGGAATATGGCCAAGTGGCAAGAGTGTTTTCCTCACATACATGAAGCCCTGGGTTCGATTCCCTAGCACCACATATATAGAAAATGCCCAGAAGTGGTGCTGTGTGTGGCCCAAGTGGCAGAGTGCTAGCCTTGAGCAAAAAGAAGCCAGGGACAGTGCTCAGGCCCTGAGTCCAAGCCCCAGGACTGGTAAAAAAAAAAAAAAGAATTACCTGGCATAAAAAAAGACCAATAGTTTAATGGAAGGGAACAAAGAGCCTGGGATAATATGAATAAATTCATGCCATAATATACAATGGGAAATTAAAAATCTCATGCTATAAATGGTGTTGGGGAAAATGGGACTCCATGTAGAGAAGAAAATAATTGATAATTTCATCACCTCCCATCCTCATAATGTATTCTGTTATCAAATACAATAATACATCTACTTTAGTGTTTACTGCAACATTATTCATAATATCCCATATCTGAATTTCATGTAACCATCAATGGATAAGTAGGTTAAAATATGGAATATATATATTTCCAGTAGGATAACAATCCACAGATAAAAATACAAATTTCTGTGACAACATAGACATATGAAAATATATAAAAGCAGAGAGTGAATGGAGCTAAATGGAGAGGACAAGTGTCAGTCAACTTACATAAAATTTCACTTTGAACATGAAAATACATTTAAGAGATATAGTATGCAAGTCCATGTTTCTCGCTGGTGGTATTTTAATTGAAATCATAGGAGAGTTCAACTGTTCTTATTCCCCCAAAAGAAAAATATATGGGTAATGTTATGTCAATTAGTTTGATTAATCCATTTTGCAATTTATATATGTTATGTCATAGTATATGTGGTGAATTTAAAAAATATGTTGCTCTGTCATTTAAAAATAAGAGTAAATAAGCACACTGAATTGTATTGATGGATACTTACAATAAAACTATAGTCATATATAATGCTAGATATAAATAAGTATAAGAACGTAATTTGTTTTCAGAGCTAAATGATTTTCAAATGTAGAAGACAAAGTGAAAACATTTGACTAAAATGCCTTTGAAGTTTATGGAGTCTGCAGGAATGCACTCTAAAATAAAAATACAGAACTGTCGGTTTTCGGAGATCAGAGATACATAACAAGGAAAGAATCTATAGAGTAGGTTTGAGTGGACTCGTTTATCATAAGTTCTTCTAACACTGTGACTCTGGGAATAATGTTCATAGAAACTGTAGTTGCATCAATGATGGACCTCTAGTGTGATAATGCCCCTTCAGTAACCTCTGCCAATTTGAGTTTGTCACAAGTTCCTTAAGGAAATTGAAGAAATGATATCTAATCACATAGTTAGAGTCACGCCATTCTCTGTGCTCCAAACAACGTTTCAGTCTTAAAGTGACAATTTGAAAGAACAAATTGTTGCAGATTTTCTTAAAGCAGAATCACAGATAAAACCAAAATAAAGTAACAGTTTAAAATTTTAATGATTTTTAGACAGTCACTTCCAAACAGGCCAATCTACACAAAAATAGGAGTATAAGATACTCACCCAATCAAGTGTTCAGAAAAATTAATTTGACAACCTTGTTTAATTAGAAAAACTACAATTTTCCACTCAAAATAAGATGAATGAATACAGTGACTAGAAAATTAGTTTTCTTATGCACCTGCACCTAGTAATTATAGCTGTGATTGGTACAACTTTTCTTTGTTCAGAAAAGGTACTTTTTACATTGCATCCCACCTGCATTCAATACTTTATAAGTCTCTATGGCAATTATGTGGTTGTATTTAAAAGACAAATAAAGCCCATAATTATAACTTTTAAAATAATATTCTCTAGCATTTGAATTTGTAATTGAGTTTGAACAATATAGGAAATAGAAACAGAAGACAAAGCTTGACTTAGAGAAGAAAGGTTCTTAAAAAATACTGTACTCAGTGAGCACCTCATGGTTGATGCCATGACAACTTCAAGAGAGTTTTCCACAGCCAATTCACATCCTTCCCATTTAGCAAAATCAATTGCAGATTTATATTTCTCTTAGGAGGTAGCAAAGAAATGTTAAAAAAAGAAAACTTCAGACAAGGTTGAAAGGGACTTGGGCATCACAGGATGTAATCACCTATTTTCTCCAGTAAGGCATACTATATCAAGAAAAGGCAAAGGTCTTTTCCAAGTGTATGCCATTAATTGTTTAAAGGAAAAAGAAGTGAACCTGAATATGAACTTCAATCAGAAATATCATATAATACACTATCAATCTTAAACATTGTATTTCAGTTCATTACTAATGTCAAATAGTAAAATTGACATGCTTATGAGAAATAAAACTCTCCAGTAGAACTAGTAAATGATGACATCAGATGTCTTTTCAAGCCATAATTTCTCCTATTTTGACACAAACTAATTATCCAAAGGTATTTTATTGAAGAGGTTTCTCTCAATCATCCTAAAATGACTGCCTGTTAATTGGACAAATAACTTGAGAAGAAGCAGCTATCTGTCAAGAGTAGCATTCTTCTTACACATTCATTGCATCAATAGTTATAAGTGATCACTTCTTGTAATATTGCCACATCTTCCAAAATAATTTATTCATGTTTTGATCATATAAATAGAATTTAAAAGTCTTTAACATTATGCCTACCCATCCTTGATTATTTTCAGAAATCTGAATAATTTAGTATTATTGCTCTTCCATGAAAATCAAATATTCCTTGAATTACTTTCAAGGCTGCAAAACAAAAAGTGATCTTTTTAAAGAAGAACAGGATCTCACTCCACATTTAAAGTCTTATTAATGTCAATTTACCTAGTCCCTTCCATGGAAGCAATGATGCCCATCTGCATGCTGCTAGAGTCTGCTTTCACTTTTCTGGACTAATTATTATTCCACCCTGAACACTGGCTATATATTTCTTGTCTGTCTCTCTCTCTCTCTTTCTTACTAGTCTTTAAACTCCTTGAGGGCAGCATGTGAATTTTATTTTTTGTAAACACATATGTCTCACATCTCCATGGTGTTATACACATCAGAGAGGTGCCTTGTTAAATTAATGAATGAATGCCATTAAAATAGCTGTGCATCAAAATGCAGAGAATACAAAGATAAATCAATCTGTCATAAAGCCAGTTCTAGAGTACCATCTTTTCTTTTTTACTAACATGTAGCTGATATGTGATGGATCATGGTATAAAACTGGCCATGTTTATTGAACATTTCCTCATGGTTCATTTAATCATTAAGCTCTGAATTTTTATAAGAATCAAACTAGCACAGTTCCTAAAGTAACCTAAGAAATGTGGCCACACTTTATGGCTCTACTAAAACACTCTAGATTCACTGATACATCAGCATGAACTAGTCTTCCCTTCATATTCAAAATAAAAACAAAGTACAAAGCAACACAGGTCATAGATAATTGATAATTATTAATTAATGGTGCTCTTGCACAATGTTTTGGGGAGGGTAAGTAAGTATGACATGTACTTATGAAATAGAGATGGATCATAATATCCTAGTTTGGAATATTTAGAGCAATAAACTAAATACAATATCTATTCTTTTCTACATATTTTATAAATTGTCCTTTGTTCTACATTGTGATTCAAATTCTAAGATCAGTGATTAATATGTAATAAAAAAAATTAGATTACTCTGGACACTTGTGGCTCACACCTGTAATCCTAGCTACTCAGGAGGCTGAGATATGAGGATAATAGTTCAAAGCCAGCCTGGGCCGAAAGTCCATGAGACTCTTATTTCCAATTAACTAACAGAAAACCAGAAGTGGCTCTGTGGCTCAAGTGGTAGAGCACCAGGCTTGAGCTGAAGAGCTTCTAGACAGAATCCAGGTCCAGAGTTCAAGCCCCACAACTGACCAAAAGAAAAAAAAAAAAGATTACTTTCTCTCCAACATCATCTTATAATAATGTTGCTTGGTGATGCACATTGGAAGAGTTAAGTATCAATCCAGTGTTTAGTATCCCAATTTTCAACTGTAAACTAACTGATGCTGATAGCTATTGAAACCAACACGAATTCAAATAAGAATTGATGTGAAAAGAAAATAGTTGTGTTTGAGGAGAGCGTATCTCTTAACATATAAAAGACACTCACTTTTATTGCCACTGTTTGCCTCACATTCATAATCTTTTGAAGCAGGATTTTCAGAAAAAAAATCTTCTTGTTGAAAAACTGATTACTTTGAATTACTTAAATCCAAGGTTAATATATTAATATATTTAATTCATATGCTTGTGCTATATACCACTAGAGACCACTATAATGGTGGATTTATGCACCTTTATAGTTGAAACTTTTCAAAAGTCACTTCTTCTTTTTGCCAGTCCTGGGGCTTGGGACTCAGGGCTTGAACACTGTCCCTCTTCTTTTTGCTCAAGGCTACCACTCTATTTCTTGAGCCACAGCACCACTTCCAGTTTTTTTCTGTGTATGTGGTGCTGAGAATTGAACCAAGGGCTTCATGCATGCTAGGCACGCACTCTATCGCTAAGCCACATTCCCAGCCCCAAATTCACTTTTGTCATTCCAGACTTAGTACAGTCAGGATACCATACTTTCTTAGCTTCCAGTTCAACACCAAAAAAAAAAAAAAAAAGAAAAAAGAAAGAAAGAAAGAAAGCCAAACCAAAACCAAACAAAACTAAAAAACAACACTGCTTTAAAAATGTCCTGTGTATTTGTGTATTATTATGGCACAAAGAGGTAAGCTTTGGAGAAAGAGAAGTAAACCTTATTGGGTTCTTGATCATTTACGATTATGATGCTTATGTGCAATATCTAACCTGTAGCACATTTAACACTTTTTTTTTCTTCTCCATCCTTCTCCATACTGAAGTCAAATTCCCAGATGCTTTTTCTAAGTATAGAGTGTTATAGACTTAAACTGTCCTTCAAATTACACGTTAATGTTAACAGAATCAGGAAATTTTTGAATATTATTAATATAATATATTCTTCAAGTATATAAAATGGATTGTTTTCTGAAATGGATTACATGAAAGAAATCACTTGCCATTTATGTGATGTTACACAGTTACATGTGAGAACTTATTAGACAGGCTGCAAGCTAGGATGAGACCTCTGGCCAAATGATTTACCTTGGATAAATGATTATTTTATCTAACAATAATTACATTATTAAGTAAGCATCCCCAGTTACAAATGTATCTGTTGCTATAATGAAAGAACCCCAACAATCAATTTTTATCTATATGTATTAGAAACAATATAATGAACATCTAGAACTTTAATTCCATAAAGTTTTAGGTTAGCAAACAAACTAGTAGAACCCTCTATAACAGAAAGTCTTACAAGTAGTCCCAAAAGCTTATACCATCAAATCCTGCACTTGACACTCCTTTTTCTTTCCGATGTTATAAAATTAAAATATCAGTGACCAGTACAGTAGATTATTTTTGCATTTAGAAAGTAGGTTTCCCCCACCCCAGTATTAGCTCTTTAGTATTAGCTCTCTTAGTTTTTAAATTTGAGTGCTTTTTAAATGATATTGTGACATACTGATCTTTTGAACAGAATCTCTTTTTGGATTCATGAGCATTCAAGGAGAAACATTACCTCATCAGACAAAGAGTCATTAGTCTTAGGATGCCATTCCTGTCCTGCAATAATCTCCTTTAATCCAATGTCCTTGAGTTGGAGATAAAATCACAATCTTACATAGTAGATAAAACAAATTAATAAAATTCCACTCCTGTAGATATTCACCATGATGCCTATAGGTGTGAGAAATGATAAACTCCAGTGTGTCCAACAGAGTAATATAGCTATATTTTTAATGAACAAATTACTTTTTGCCTACTTAAATAGTCATTTGGCATAATAAGAGTATATCACTTTACTTTTCGGACCAAAAAAAATTTCCACTTATATAGAAGGATTTAAAAGTAATTTATCCCTATGAGGGAGACCCATGTCTCTTTGGGCCTGGCTCACTACACTTAGTATAATTTTTTCAAAGTCCTTCTATTTCCTTATGAGTGGGGCAATGTCATTCTTTCTGATAGAGACAAAATTCCATTGTGTATGTGTTCCACATTTTCCTGATTCATTTGTCTACTGAGGCGCATCTGGGTTGGTTCCAAATTCTAGCTATGACAAATTGTGCTGCGATGAACATTGTTGTGCTGGTGGCTTTAGTGTGTTCTTGTTTGTGGTATTTTGGGTAGATGCCCAAAAGTGGGGTTGCTGGGTTATAGGTGAGCTCTATGTTTAGCCTTCTGAGGAATCTCCATATGGCTTGCCAGAGTGGCTGAACCAGTTTACATTCCCACCAACAATGAAATAGGGTTCCCTTTTGGTCACATCCCCTCCATCATTCATTGTTCTTAGTTTTCTTGATATAGGGCATTCTTACTGGGGTGAGATGGAATTTCAATGTTGTTTTGATTTGCATTTCTTTTATGGCAGTGATGAAGAGCACTTTTTCATATGTCTCTTGGCCATTCTCATTTCCTCATCAGAGAAGTCTCTTTTTAAGACTTTAGCCCACTTGTTGAGGGGGCTGTTGGTTCTTTGCAGTTTTGTTTTAGGTTAGTCACAGCAGAGGATCACAAGAGCCTAATAGCTATGCCCCTATGAATGCATAAGATAATGCTAAGTGAAATGAACTCCATGTTATAGAAATGAGTGTTATATTACTGTTGTAATTACTTTCAACATTCCATGTGAAACCATAGCTTCTATTCTTGATGATCCTCTTGTATCCCCTTCCTGTGGTTGTACCTGCACTATGACTGTATCTTATCTGAGTACATTGGAAACTGTATATACTGGTATTAGAACTAGGAAAGTGAAAGAGAATACCAAAATTGAGAGACACAGGATAAAAAGACAAATGACTACAAAAGCAATACTTGCAAAACTGTTTGGTGTAAGCCAACTGAACAATTCATGGGGAGAGACGGAAAGAGGGAGGGGGAGGGGGAATGAGGGAGGAGGTAACAAACAGTACAAGAAATGTATCCAATGCCTAATGTACGAAACTGTAACCTCTCTGTACATCACTTTGACAATAAATAAGAAAAAAAAAGGTAATTTATCTATTCTCATGGACTGTTGTCAATGAAATTTTATAGATAAAACCCTGGAAGAGTTAAGGAAAAATATCTGCACACTTCATGTTCTAGTACTCACATGAAATAGTATTCAGGATTGTTCTGGACACCACAGTGAATCCACATTTACAAATACAATAATTTTAATCAAATATCCAACAGGAGCAAGATTTCCTGTGATGGTCAATTCTATATTCTCTTGCCAAAACTAATACTGATGGTACGAAATGCAATTAATATTTTTCAAGATTTTATTATATTTTTTCTTGTAAAAATTTATTTTTTCATATGGTATCAATTCTCTTGAACGTTTTTGAAGATTACCGAATTCAAAACAATAGTAATTTGTAACTCATGACAGTGATTTTTACCTCTGTTGTTCTACTTTATCATGAAAATCTTCCAGTATATTATAGAACTATTGAAATTACTTCATTGCTTATTTATGTATGGCTGTACAATAACAATGATATAAATTATCTGCCTTTCAATATGCATATTTTTTATTCTAAAATAGACTTTTAATTTCAGTTGTTCCATGACTTTAATTCTTTCACAAAGATGTGTTTGACAATATTGTTTCTACCTTCACTTTTTACGTAGTAAGATAATCATGATATTTTCCCTTGAGATGGTGATAATATTTTGACTTAATAAAAGATAAATCCATTCCCTGAGCAAGTGATATATTATGACATGGTTGTGATCGATGAGTAAGGTAAACCCTACCAGAAAATTTCAACCAATATCTTCTTCTTCTATTGACTCATTCAAGGGAGGAATAATATCTATCTTACAAGGGTTTTTAATTTCCTATAAAGAGGTAAAAAATAATTGTTTAATGTATTACACGTGGCATTGTGTAAGTGCCAAAAGTATGTTAAATGTAAAAGCTGATATAACAAGTCAAAGTAATGTAAGGTACAGAGTTGTGAGAATATTTAATTATTAATACAATACTAACAAAATTTTTCTTCTCTTACACACTAAAAACTCTAAACTTAAATTCCAAAGACATTGTGAATGCTGTTTCTTTCACAAAAAGGTAAAAAAAAAACACATCAAGTATAATAAAATACTGTGATGGATAGGCAAGTTTCAAATGCTAAAATCCTCATCTCAAAGGTAATGGATATTTTGAACAAAGCATTTTGATAAGTGATATTTGCTTGCAAAAAAGAGGGTTGCTAAAAACCCTTCATTATTGCCACCATGTGGGGACACAGCTAGAAGGTAACATTTGTAAACCAGAAAGTGAGCTCTCACAAGACATCAAATCTGGTAGCATCTTGATGGAGAATGTTCATCTTCAGAGCTGTGAGAGATAAATCTATTGTTTATAAGGCACCTAGTTTATGGAATTTTGTTGCAGCAGTCAGAATAAACTTTTATCTTCCAGTATTATAGCTATCTTACCTGCACCATCAGTAACCTTTGAAATTTATCGTGACAGTGGTGCCTGTAAAGATACTAATTCTTGAAAAGATGAGTTCCTAGTCTCTTTCATATACTATAAGCACTCGGCATTTAGAGAAACCTAAGAGACATCGAAGGAACTACATCAGATAGCATGAGACCTCTAGAAACATTGAGTTTGGTAAATTTGATTAGCATTATTAATAACATTCAACAGATCCAAAGATAATTTCTTTGAAGAAAATTGACAACACAAACACAACTGTAACCAAAATCGATTAATACTAAAGAAAGCTTGTAATAGTAAATGTAGCATAGATTTAAAGATATTAGCTGTATATATGAATTGCACATATAAGTAAATATGTATATATTCATGTTCACTAATCACAATGCTTTATGCTCATAAAAGGTTTTCAAAGAATTGTCTTAAAATCATCAGGAAAGGTGCTGGGAATGTGGTCTAGTGGTAGAGTGCTTGCCTAGCATGCATGAAGCCCTGGGTTCGATTCCTCAGCACCACATATACAGAAATATCCAGAAGCAGTGCTGTGGTTGAAGTGGTAGAGTCCTAGCCTTGAGCAAAATGAAGCCAGGGACAGTGCTCGGGGCCTCAGTTCATGCCCCAGGACTGGCAAAAAAAGAAAAAAAATCATCAGGAAATAATTTATCTTAGAACAATTTCACCAGGAAAAGTAAAGCTAAATATTTCAGCAATTCATTAAAATTGGAATATACTTAGTTTCAAAGTTAGTTACTAAGCATGACAATAAAAGTACTTTACTATTGGTTTTTCTTTAAAAGTCTGGAAGAGTTAGGCAGCAAATCCATCAGGGACTGGGCTTTGCTTTGAGGTGAGGATTTTTATTACTGCTTCAATCTTGCTTGTTACAGATTGGTTTAGTGATTTACATTATTTGTATAGGTGTTTTTGAAATGTTTGGTTCTGTTTTGATACATCTAAAGCATCTGGAATTTAAACATTATTTGTAGATTTTCCAGTTTATATGAAGTCAGGTTTTTCAAGTATTCCCTAATAACCCTTTGAATTTCACGAGTGCTTGTTGGAATATCACAACAAATTCATGTCTAATGGTATTCATTTAGGTATTTTCCTAACTGCTTTTAGCCATAATGGCCAAATAATTTCAGTCTTCATTTTAATAATTTCTGTTCTGATCTTTATTATTTCATTTCATCATTTAATTTTAAGTTTGGCTTGTTCCTACTTTTCTAGTAATTTTATATTCATCACTAGATTATTTATTATCATTTTTCTCATGTAGAAGCTCATAGCTAATAACACGTCCTTTCATACTGTTTTTAAAAATAGAAATACTATTGGGATTCTGAAAATAAAACACCTAGAAAATCAAGAGTATCAACAGAAAACAAAAACAGTATGAGTTCAACAAAGTAATGAGATACTACCTAAAGTAAGTAATTCAATAGCACTATCAGTTCTATCCAAAATAATCACTTTCAAGGTTAATAGAAAGCAGAATACTATCTACAATGGCAATATTTACACAACATATACTTTGCAAGTATGTGATTTTTTGAAAGATCATAAAAAAGTTAGGAGAAGTGCCATGTAAATGGATTGAAATACTTTAGTATTGGAAGGCAGCCAATTTTCCTGAATTCCATTTAGAGCCCATTGCAAATTTAATAGATTTTGAATAACCCTTTTTAGATACGTGTTAGTCAAGTTTCAGTATTTCTAGGGGTCAGAAGACTGAATACTTCCCTATACCTTCCATCAAAAGCTATAGAGATAAAAAGTACAAATGTCACCTTAGTTTATTTTATAAAACTATCGTACAATAAAGGCTGTAGAAAAAGAGCATTTATTCAAAGTATTAATAAAAGGAATTGGAGAAAAATTAAGCATAGGATCCACTTTCAAAATTTAGCTGAATCATATTTTAAAATATAGTTGTGCTTAGCAGAAAAAAATGACCTAAATGACAAAAAAAAATGGCAAGATGTAAAGAATTTGTTCAGTATGATCATAGGAGCCCTTAAAGCCTGTTCATTGGAGAAAAATAAAGCCAATATTTCAATATAAATAATTTAAATATGCCATATTAGTAGGAAACATTGTATGCTTCTGTGTACTATGTAATAATTTTGGCTTTGGAAGAATGGGCTATCCAAAATGATGAAGTCGGGAAACATTAATAGCAATAAAAATATCACTAATATTTATATCAATGCAAAAATATCACTAATAAATGAAGCTCATTTAGTGAATAATCAAAATGAAAAGGCTAGCTTATTAACTGCAAAAACATAAAAAAGTATCTAAAATGTTAATATAAAATAAATTTCTTGACAAAATAATCAAAGAATGCCATCATTCCATGTACATATATGCAATAAAAGAACTATAATTGTCTACCTAGATTCTGTTTTATAAATGAAGAATTTAATACTTTATACAATATAACTGTTAGGAGATATTTTGTTGCATATCGTATCTATGCTCAGATCCTTTGGAAATCACTTCTTTTGAATTTTTTCAAAGCTGTATCTCTTTCAACAACACCCTACATCCAAGGACTGTTCAAAATGGAATTAAAAGGGCAAAGTCTCCTCTTTTAATTCAGGAAAGTTCTAAAAACTCCATACTTGGTCATACAAATCTTCAGTTAGACATGTAATTAACATTTTATTTTGTATCCAACCTGGCTTCCTTGATCTATAGATATTAATACTGAACACTCCCTAAAAAACAACAACAAAATGTTCCTGTTTATTATAACCTACTTTTTGTACTACATAGTTTTGTTACCTTTTTTGAATTTTTTTATTGTTTAAGTAATGTACAGAGGGGTTAAAGTTACATATGTAAGGCAGTGAGTACATTTCTTATCAAACTTGTTACTATCTCCTTCATTTTTCTTCCAACTGTTCCCTCCCACCACCCCCCAGGTGTACAGTTGTTTCACAGCATGTTGTAAGTATTGCTGTTGCATTGGTTGGCCTTTTACACTTTGTCTCTCCATTTTGGTGTTCCCCTTCCCTAGTTCTGGTAAACATACATACAATATCCAGTGTACCAAAGTCAGTTACAGTGATATCAGGGATAAAACCATGGGGGAGAAAGACAAAAGAAAAAGGCATAATTTCACATGGTGCACTGGAAATAACAACAACAAAGATGAACCACTTATTTCCAAAAATTCATATGGACCAATTTTGTTATCTTAACACAAATGTTGCAAAGTAGGTTTATACAAATATTGAAATTTATGTGTGAGTCAACTTCTTTCTAGCCAGGATTGATTATCTTTTTAGATTGACCTGAGATAAACTGGAGGCAGCATTAATAAATTTTACCAGCATGAACTGGGAAATTGTCACTCTGAAGATCAGGGTTGGCAGGGGAGGCTAGAGCATTTTACAATAATGAAGAAAAGTGTAAGTAAAAGTATGATATAGATCTCTAGATTTATTGACAAGGGGATGCCAACTATTATGAGTGGAACCACCATTCACTATGAACTAGATTATCACACTGAGTAGGTCATAAAGTTAGATAAACCTAGCAATAAGCCAATGCAGGATTCAAGACAAAGAGTATTGGACAATACAAGCAAGCCACACAAGCATTTAACTTAGGTGCCCACGGACTTCATCTACATTATGGAAGAGGCTTATTTAAGTGCACAGCAGTAAACTCCTGTGAATATTGCTTATAGCCAGGTAAAATAGAAGAAAATTTCCATCATAGTTTATGAATTAATATGTTAATTCTATAAGTGAACTTCAGTTGCACTTAAGCCCTACTTGGGAATAGCCTTCAATGTAAGGGTAAAGGAAAATCTTAAGAGTGGGCAGAGTTTTGTTCACTGACAAAATCACCTACTATGAAAAGAAAAAGGAGCATAAGTGGTGATTATATATCCATTTATGACTATTATTGAATTCTTGTTACCTATAATAAAGCTGAGAGTGAAGAATAAAAGATCGCAGATAAAATGGACTTAAGATGGGGCTGGGGATATAGCCTAGTGGCAAGAGTGCCTGCCTCGGATACATGAGGCCCTAGGTTCGATTCCCCAGCACCACATATACAGAAAACGGCCAGAAGCAGCGCTGTGGCTCAAGTGGCAGAGTGCTAGCCTTGAGCGGGAAGAAGCCAGGGACAGTGCTCAGGCCCTGAGTCCAAGGCCCAGGATGGCCAAAAAAAAAAAAAAAAAAAAAAAAATGGACTTAAGATGCTAAAAGCAGGAGGAATGTGAGCTTCAGGCCATCATGAGCTAAGTAGCAAGGTTCTGTCTCAAAACAAAACAATACAATATCATAAAAAGAAAAACTAAATGAAAAAAACAAAAATAACAATAAAAAATTCTATTTCGTTCATTATTAACACAATTAGCTTGGTAAGCAAGCTACTGAATACACAAGAATGGATTTAGGCCAAATTGTGATCAATACATGGAAAATTATCAATAAACAGAAAATAATTTTATAGGTCATATGTTAGGTACGTTAGTTTGGGGTCATAGGAAAAAAAGAGCTATGTGTCAGATAAGACATTTGGAAATACATCTTTCAAATATTTTCTAAAAATGTAATGATGAGGAAATATACATGAAGAAGGTAAGCAATAAGCAAGGTTTTGAGCAAAAAAACAGCAAAATACCTGTGATTCCATGTCAGTTAAAGAGGGGAGAATAATGGAATTTTAAGATCAGGGTAACAAAAGCACAAAAGGAAAAAAAATAAAATCACAAAATGTGAAGTGGGCTTGCTGACATCCCACGCTATTCTGGCTTTCAAGTGGAAGGATTTTAGGGTAAAAAATTTATGTGACAAGAGCATCTGACAGGTGCTCTGTGCCTGTCACAGGTGACAATGATCTTAATTTCTGAACAAAATTGCTACTTCAGTTATTTTTTAGTTCCTCAAAATGCAATTTGGCATGAAATTTAATTAAAAAGACAGAACCTTTGTATTCCTGACCTCTGCTAACACACATGGAAGGAAGAGCATTATGGAATAATGAAAGCAATGCAAGACTTTTTGAAAAGAATAGGATTGCTGAATTGAGATGGTGATATGAAAACTTACTAAAGGCTACAGGTCAAATCTTTGTGTTAAGAAGAGAGGGAATGTACTCAGCTAAAGTGCAAATTATTGAATAGATTTTGCTTCCAAATTTTCATAGATAAGTTAGACATAGAATCATGAAGCACTCTACAATTGTGTAAGACACTGATTTGTCCTTTCAGTGTCTCGCATAGAAGGACCACAGTCCTGCAAATGTTTCCTATAATTGCTGCCTAATACATTCTTCTTGTAAATGCTCATCATTTATGTTAGGAAGAAAGGTTTAACCATGGAAAACTGATTTCCTGTCCTCAGTGGCTGACTTCCTTTTATTATTCTGAAATCCTAATGGAGACTAGAAAGAACTGGCTCTGTAAATGGAAGGAAAACCTAAAAGGGAATTTTCTTTTCTTCAAATCCATTACACAAAAAATACTTGTCTTTTTATTAAGAATAGTTTAAGAACCCAGATCCGAAAATGAGAGCACTGTTCAACAGCTGCTCTTTGAATGAGTTATGATGAATAAACGCATCCCTATTTGCTTTAAGTAATGCCAGACAGCAATAATAAGAACAAAGAATGAAATATTCTGGCAATTAAGAAAATCTGTGACAGGCTATATCAAGTGTCTGAGCACATGTGAGTAAGATTTTTGTGTATGTGAGACTGGAACCCAGATCTTGAAAACTAACTCTAGGGAGGTTGTGTCTGATCTCCTGATTATGTGCAGCATTGCCCCAGGAGTCATACAGGGGAGGTAATATTGCTTGGAGTTTATCACAACAGACAGGCCATCTCAAATTTGGATGTCAACTTTATGTTTTCTCCTGTACATGATACCAAAATAGGGGAGTAAACTGAGCTCAGAGAGAGCTGTACTTTGGCTGGTAATGGCTACTGTATGGACATAGAGAAGAAACACTTTAGATCTATCTGAATATAAAAGCAGGGATAGGAACCTGAACAAAGAGCCAATTCATATGGAAATTTAGAGTCCCATGATATGCAAATTTTACATTAAAATCCAAAGCTGGAAAAAGAAAGGCTTCTAGTTCACAGGACTGGTTTTAGGACTATGAACCACCAGTAGCTTGGTACCCATTACTGGAGTAATAATATTCCTTGAAATAACTGCTGTTCAGTAAGATGATATGCTTAAATATGGAGAACTCATTTAAAAGATTAGGAGGATATTTTTTCTTTAGTAAAGAAAATACTGAATTTATACACTGCACAAATTGAAGGCATCACTTTACCAGATTAGCTGTTGATACTAATATTTGCCTCAGTACTCCAGCTGGGAAAAGTTGAAAGTATTCTGGAAGGTAAAACATTGAACTATGGAAGACTTTTGAAGAAGAGTGGATTAAAAATGCAGAGTTGACCCTTATGCAAAATAAGGGTTAGATACCTTTATCCTGACAGCTGAAAATCTGTATATATGTATATTAAACTTTGTGCTGGTACTAGGTCTTAAACTCAGGGCCTTCTCAGCTTTTCTGCTGTAGATGGTGCTCTACAACTTGAGCTGGGCCTTCTCCAGTGCAGATTTTTTGCTAGAGTGCCAGGTATACAGTCTGATGGATACAGTCTATCTGGGTTAGTTTGGTGCCACATTCCTCAGATTTCAGACTCCTGTGTAGCTAGAAATACAGGTATAAGTGTTGGGGCCTAGTTGTATATAATTTTTACTAATTGTTTGCTGTTGACTCTCTGTGAAAGGGCTGATATGGACAAAATTCATTGTATTTATAAACTGCTTTGTTCAATGGCAACTCCTTTGAAATGATATCAAAGCATATATTGAATATTGTATGTATTGTATACTGTGAAAACTATGAGATGAATTTTTCTACCACATATTCATTTCAAGGCCTTCGCAGCAACATCTGAGCTCACACAAAGAAATAGGAGTTGACTTTAGAATTTTTTTCCAGTAGTAGGGAACTGTCACTGCTAGTTTTATGCAGTTATGATTTAACACTGAATCTTTAGGCATGTTTATATTTCTCTCTTACTATGAATGCAGCCATGACAGGTCTGTAAGTGTTTGTTGGTATGTGGTTAGATACATTTTAACTATTAATCATAAATTTCTGTATATTTTATAGTAAAGATGATAAATTATGCTGTAAATTGTATGCATTCTATGTATTTATGATATACTTTTTTAAAGTTTTGGTTGTTTCTCAATTTTGTGGTTTATATGAGTTTTTTGATTGTTAAAAATAGCTCTCTCAGGTCCAGGAGCTTGGCATAGTGGTAGAGTGCTTGCCTAGCATGCACGAAATCCTGGTTTCAATTCTTCAGTACCACATACAAAGAAAAAGCTGGAAATGGCACTGTGGCTCAAGTGGTAGAGTGCTAGCCTTGAGCAAAAGAAGCTCAGGGACAGTGCCCAGGCCCTGAATTCAAGCCCAGGACTGGCAGAAAAAAAACCTCCCTCAAATAAATTTGTTGATGAAAACTTTTTTCCAACAAACTATATAGCTATATCTGTATTTGCTATATATCTATAGTTGTATACATATATCTATAGATATAGATCTATCTCTATGTATTTATAGATATGTATATCAATAGAGATATATAGGTATAAATATATCATTATATGCATATATACATACATATTTACAAAATAGTTTATGTATTAAATTTAGATATATGTATCGTTTGAATCCTTGATTTGTAAAATGTCAATGTTCTAAAATATGTACTTAGAATTCCCAAATAATATATTTTAGATTAGTTTTGAATAATCTTATTCCATCTATTTCTTTAATGTTTAAAGTATGGCTAAATACATGTTATTCTTCTTTCTAACAAATGTAACTATGTTCATGACCTTAGCAAGTACAGGTGGTAATAAACTTAAATCCTGATAAAGTTTATTCTTTGTTTTAGGTTTAGACATTTCAGTCCATGGTTGGTTGGTCTGTTTGCCTTGAGCCTATGGCTGTTCAGCAATTGTGGTGGTGATTCATGAGAGAGAAGTTGTTTAACTCAAAATGGGAAAGAGCAAGAGAAAAATGAGAGAGGCAGTGCTTCCTTGCAGAAATTTCCCAAGTGACAAGAAGACCTCTCTCCCACTGAGTCTTATCTCTGAAAGTCTTCACCATCTCTCAACAGCCCCAAGCTGGGGACTTCTAAGATTGTAGCCCTTGGAGCTTTGGAGGATATTTCCAATCCAATGATAGCAATAAGTAATAACTTTCAGTCAAGCATAGTTTCATCTGATCATTCAATTAAAAAAAAGAGAGAAATTAATAGGAAACTCTACACAAAGAAGAAAATCCTCCCAGAAAGTACGCTCAGACAATTCAATCATTTTTATTAAGTAATTAAAAAAATATGTAACAAATACTGTGAAAACCTATGGCAGGAAGCTCCCTCATAGTTAAAAACACTGACATAATATTTCAATTAGCCAGAGATCATCTGAAAACAGATTGTTGGGATTTTTTATTGAGATCTTGAGAGAAGACTGTGAATTTGTTTCTAAGTAGTGATGATGTTACCGGGATAAGCACCATCCTTAGAGAACTGTAGTGTTGCTAAAATAGGCTAGACAGAGAAACAATGAAAAGATCCCCATATTCTTAACTACTGAGAATTTAACCACATTTGTTTAATAGAGATATACTTCAGGAAATTGATTCTACATAGTCCAAGTTTTCAGGCCTAGTCTTCCTCAAGAAATCTTTTTTTTTTTTTTGGTAGAGAAAAATGGTGGTCTGGCTACATTAATTTTCATGAAGTTAGCAAGTCAGATTTGGATATTCTGGAAACAGTCTGAATTTTATTTTTCCTGTCTAAAATACGGCGGAATATTCTAGTAGGTTAATGATGTGTGTCTTATTAAACTCAAAGCTTGTTTTAGTCCATAGAAAACCTCAGTGACGATGTTTGCAATCACATTCTCACTATTTTTGAAATTGCTAAAGTAAGGCAACAACATCCCATGCTGTCTTTTTCATTGCTTGTAAAGAATAATGAAATAATTATATTTCCAATCTCTGTTCTTTCCCATGTGCCAAAATATCCTATACCTGCATATATTATTTATCTTCTTACCTGTGTCCATCCACCTGTAATATTTCCAGATTTTACTTATTAGCCTAGAAAATCTTGGCCCTCCACTTTATGATTCTTGTTCCCCAACTCCAAATTCACTTCCCATTGAGTTTCTGAACTGTGCTTTTGTGTATGTGTGCCAGCAGGCATGATGATCAAGCTTTGTCAGTAGATGGCGCCGGTGGGACACTGGACGAGACAGGGACTGTTCCTGATTCTGTTGTGCTTCACTATTCTTGTTCCTCCACCATGGGTCAGCTCCATGCAAGGGAGGCAGCCAATGGCACTCCTTCTAACAAGTCCTAGTAAGTCCCTAGTCAGAATGGCAGGTGTGTCACAAAGTTCCCTAGCTTGTTAGCTTTGGTATGTGTCATCTCACCAAATTCTCTAAGATCCAGAATTAGATCTGTGCTCCCTGCTGATTGGCCACTAGGAAAGGAAGGGGAGTGGGGGTCTTCAGATTTTTTTCTTTTTTCTGAGATCGTTTCTAGAGATCGTTTTTTTTCCCTATATTTCTACATTTCCTACAGTTCTTTGTAGTAAAGACCTTCTTGCTGCTGCTAATTCTCTTCATTGCATCCTCATCATCTGTTTAAATTCTTATACAGCTACTTTTTGAATATTCTATTTTAACCATTTATTGTGGATATTGTGTTATTTTACTAAGTCATTATAAAACTTGCATTTTAAAATAAAATGAGCCATACAGCTTGTGATTGGTTGGTACAGGAGGAGAAAAATAGGAGAAAGGGAGGGAAAGGGTGGCATTGTTCAAAATGAAATGTACTAGTTGCCTGACTTATATAGTAACTGCAACCTCTCTGTACTTCAATTTTATAATAAAATTAAATATAAAAAATAAACAATATCTGGGCCATATCCCTACTCTTTCTTCTAAGTAGAATATCTGAAGGAAAGCCAGGTTTTGGTGTGTTTGAAAGCTCAAGATACACTCTGATCTTCCTTTAACATTGAGAAATAGTTGAACACAGAATAACATAGATCCAAAAACGATGGATGAAAATGAAAGTGTGAAGCAAAATTAAAACAAATAGAATAGACATAGAACCACATTTCTAGTAGTGATATTACTAATAGATACTAAGTATTTGATTGTACAATACAGAAATATCATAATGTGTTAGAACTGGTTGATGTAATTTATTGCCTATAAATCTACCAGAGTAGACTATAGAAGTTTTTGAGCCTATTTATTTATGTTTTGTCAGACATTGATGGTAATCCATTACAAAAAAGATACTGTTTTTATATTATTAGTATCTTTATGGGATAAGAACTATAAATAACATTTTTTGAAATGTGTACATGTGCAAGATTTAAATACAACTGTTCTTTATGTTTAAAAAATACTAAAAACAGTCCAAACTAATTTATTGAAAGAAAAGCATTTATTTGAATAACTTAAGGGAAACTTATTATGAGCTAAATGCTAAATAATAGATATCCATTTGGTTTTGATATAGTGAAGTAGAGAAGCACTTGTAATAAGTATGGGTCTTTGCAGTTTTTAAAAAAAAGTGCTAAATCCTGAGTTAATCTCCTGTCTTTTAAGCATTGAACATAATGACACCTAATGCAATTCTCATTTTAGTAGTTCCTATTTTATGAATATCAACTCTGAATAAAATCACTAGCAGTTCTGGATGGTGAAATTACACAGTACAAAAGAAATCTGACACTGATGTCCCACTTAAAACTTACAATTACCAAGTTAAATGTGTACACCTGGGTTAGCTTACATATGTTTATCCAGCTCTTCTTTTCTCCATATATTTACAAACAAAAAACAATGTAGGACACTTTTCTTTGACAGCATTTTCTCTGTGTTCACCTTGAAAGTCTAAATATATGTACCCATAATTAGAGATTTTTCCAATTATTTTTAAATACTGTGTTAATTAACATATTTTACTTATATTAATTTTAGCTTGACTGGAAAGCAAAGACCTTATGAAAAGCATGGGTATAAGTAAATTTCAAATTATCTTCAATGAAATGGATTTTTCAGCAGAATTAATGACCAAAAATGGGAATATGGCTGGGATCTCACTTCCAGACACCTAAAAATACCCCTAAAGAGATTCATATTATAGGCAGCTTTTACTGCTGTTTAGGCAGAGGCTGGTACTTCCTGTGTAAATCCTACTCTTCTGACCACATCCGTACAAAGAAGCTAACGTTAAAATCCATGAGACATTGTAAATTGTGAAATTTATTTGAGAAGTTGCAGTTGCACTAGTGAGTTTTCCCTTGAGGACAGAATTTTACAGTTAATCAAATGTCATTATCACAAAACTTTTCCTCCTTTGTTTTGTAATATGGGGTCAGTAGATGATTCCATTTTATATACAACAATCGATTGAATATGCAGATCCTAATTTTAAGGATGTCTCTCAAAATGACTTACAAACACACATTACTACTCTCTAAAATAATACTTTTCCCTAACATTTTCATTTCTTATATAAAGTAGATGAGAAGGAAGTTCTCTTTGTAAAAAGTAACATGTAAAAAGACCCTGATGGTGTCTATGTAGGAATCATTAGCAAGACTCATCCCCAGACTGAAGATCAGCCTGCTCTTTTGAATTCTATCCATTTGGTACCAACGATCTGCAGTAGATTTATGTAAGCCTGCCCTTGATACATTCTGAAGGCTCTTTTGTCTTATTTTTAATTTATGGTACAGGATTTTCATTGACATCTTTCTTTTACTCAGTATTAGCTCCTAAAAGAATTTTTATCAGTGTAATAGTGAGGAAAACACTTATAATAGGCAGGTTGTGTCATGATTGCAACTTTCATATACTAAAAGGTATAGAAGTTTTCAGTCCTTTCCTACTTGAAGAGTTTTCATTGTGCTTGTGCTTGACCATTAAGTACAACCTGCATACGGATACTTAGTTCATCCTTGAGGAAACACATTGAATTTGAAGTTATTTAATGTCACTATATAAATTTCTATTTGAAGGTATTTCCAGTTCCATTCTGAAGTGTGTGAAATAATGGGGCAGAGATACCAGCATGATTTAATGTCTTTCTCTAGAAATTCTTCTGCTGCTAGCAGAAAAGCAAGATTTAGAAAAAGAAGATGAAAAGGAAGAAAGAAGAAAAGACAGAAGAAATTATTCAAGGTTTTTTGTTCATTAAGACCACTTAAAATGAGGTGTAATTTCTTTAAGAAGCAACATTCAGATAAATTACTAAAATTAGCTTAATATAAATCCCTAAAATTGTTTTCTGAAAGCCATTTTCTACAATATATTTGTTTTGGCGATATGACCTGTTCTTGCCCTGAGAATCGTTTAAGGCTGCTAAGTCAACAGTTGTTTCCATATAGTAGCCTAATCATTTTCTTCTTAATTCACAAGAGCAATTCAGAGGAAATGATTATACGCTGTAGAAATTTCTTAAAGTTTGCTTTCCTTATTTCATTATTAAGCCTGGGTTACAGGCCATTTCATTGTCTTTAGTAAAAAGAAAACATCATTAAGATTTGATGGCTTTAAGGTACCCTAAGTTGATCCATTAAGTTATGTTAAAACATAAACAGTTCCAGACAAGAAATCCAGGTTGTATCTTGCCATCACATGTAGGGAAGCATTGCAGGTCAAATGTCAGTAAATGTTGTGACTAAGATATCTCCTAAATTCATTTGTACACAGGAACTATATTTCATAAGAGTTCCCTTGGGTGGAAATAATAGCACTGAGAGCAAAAAGGCATGTACTCAGAAATGTGTTAGATGTGCAGTATTTTCCATTCCTTCCACTTTCTAAAAGTTATGTTTAAGCTAGACAAAATTCAAATTAAGGATAGCTCAGAAAATGAAGCTTAAAACTGTGCTTCACATAGTTTTAGGACCCTCTTCCTAAATATATTTTTGTTTATGTTCTAGCCAAAATTATTGCTTTGTTTCAGGAGCAGAGAAAGGCTAAGCCATTCATTTAGCAACTCATTCCACATCTCCATTTTCTTATGAAAACTCTGTACTACCTAAATTTACTTTTACAATATACTCTCCTAGATTGGCCCAATGACTAGTTACTGTGTCTCTGCAGTCTCCTTCTGTAAAGCCAAAGGAAATGAAATGAATTGATTTTGAAAGGCACCTCTCTGAGAAATTGAATCAAATATCTAAAAATGCTTTTTGTCTGGGTTACGCTCTGCTTTTTACCAAGACAACTCTCAAAATAATGGGACAACACAGCCTCCTCAATTGTGTTATTTCTGCTAGCCTCTTCATCCTCTTCAAATTTTGGGATACTAAAAATCAGTAAAATTTACAATATGTCTATATCTTAGTCAATACTTTCACACATATCTGTACATGTATAAAATTACATAAAGCTGGGCTCCTGTGGCTCACACCTGTAGTTCTAACTACTGTAGAGCCTAAGATGTGAAGATTGGGGTTTGAAGCCAGCCTGGGCAGAAAAGTCCCCAGGAGACTCTTACCTCTTATTAACCACTCAAAAATGGGAAGTGGTGCTGTAGCTCAGGTG
The DNA here is from genome assembly GCF_023159225.1 of Perognathus longimembris pacificus. NCBI lineage: Eukaryota > Metazoa > Chordata > Mammalia > Rodentia > Heteromyidae > Perognathus > Perognathus longimembris. The sequence goes on along the minus strand of NC_063162.1, from coordinate 128,544,947 downwards.
ATAGAGCTCTAGCCTTGAACACAAAGGGGCTCAGCCACAGTGCTCAGGCCCCAAGTTCAAGCCCCACAACCTACAAAAAAATTGCCTAGAAGCAGACAAACTGTGAAAACATTAACCCTGTTAATAATGAGTGAATCCTAATAGAAATATATGGGATACTTTTTTCAAGTGAAAAAAAAACAAAGAAGTGCCCAAGTTACATGTTCATTCATTTTGAGGCTGTGGATGACTTCCAGATGCACAAGAGCAGGAGCATAGGCGCACTTCAGTAGTCAATTAGACCCCTGTCTACAAACTAAGCACAGGTTAATTGTCGTATAATGGTTCTCTTCAAGTTGTGTAGTGGAAACTTAACTGTGCCAAAATGGCATGCATGTTTTACATTTTAAGGTGCATATAGACCAGTGAGAATAATTCATAGGCCAAAGTGGACAAGACAGCCTTGAAATGTCTCTGTAATACATAATGCATTTTATACACACTCTTATGGACACTTGCACTCACATTATTGTCCTGGTTACTCGATATAGCATATGTATAAGTTAACTTTTATAGTTAGATGCCTCACGCTCTATGTTTCCCATTTGTTGTAGATCAAGCATCTTCTAAGAACAGAAAATTTCCTATAGTCTTATGTCATGAAAGATTTTAGATGGATCAAATATTACTGAATTAAATTAATTTTTGATGCAGTCTTTAGTATTGAAGTACAGAATGTCTGTTTTTCTTCCTCCTATTATAAAGTAGGATTATGTTTCATTCTAACAACTGATGGGATGTCAAAATTTGGGACATGTAAAGTTTCTGCAGTACAATTAGGATGTCTACTCTTGTGGCCTAGTTCTACAATAGTTACCGTGACTCTATGAGAAAAGGAACAGAGATTGATAAGCTGTGAGAAAAACAAGAGGAAGATATATTCTGTCTTCATCCTGATACTCAAGAAGAAAAATATCTCCAAAAGCTCCAATTAGAAGGAGGAAATGGAGATAACCCAGTAAAAGAAGAAAAATAACCTGAAGCAGGAATTCCATAGTTGTTGATGGAATAGAACTAAAATATAGGAAATCTTAAATTCTCCATGCCTGAGTCTTTTTTTTTTTTTTTTTTGGCCAGTCCTGGGGCTTGGACTCCGGGCCTGAGCACTGTCCCTGGCTTCTTCCCGCTCAAGGCTAGCACTCTGCCACTTGAGCCACAGCGTCGCTTCTGGCCGTTTTCTGTATATGTGGTGCTGGGGAATCGAACCTAGGGCCTCGTGTATCCGAGGCAGGCACTCTTGCCACTAGGCTATATCCCCAGCCCCCATGCCTGAGTCTTCATAAACAAATATTTAAATGACATTGAGAGATATAGGCCTGCATGGCCACTCTGCTTATTAACTAGAGAGCACTATACCATACAGAAAGTAGAAATAACAATTGACATATATACCAACTCAATAATGAAGGCTAAATGCACCCCCTTATGGGGATGCTTTTGTATTATTTAAATACATGGAAACATGAAGAAAATACTCACTAAATGGTCACTATAATGTGTAGAGACTTGTTCTTTACCTGGTATTCCTAAAGGCCGTCAAAATCCCTGAAACTGCTTTATATAATTCTCAAACCACACTGCATGAAAATGAAACATTAAGGCTTCGCAGAAATAAATAATTATTTCACATGCCTTTAAAATATTTGGGGCTGTAAGATATTCACAAAACTGTCTTTTTTTCCTGGAAAAAACATTAGGTGCTTTGGGGTAGCATGGAAAGTTTAACCAATATTTCACAAATATTGCTCTTTCTCTCCATAACACAGAAGAAAGTGTTTTCCTAGGCTTAAAGGAAAATGAAAGTCACTAGTGTTATCTAAATAATTCAGATCTCTATGCAAAATAGATCATCAATGTGCTTATACTAGAAAATGAACAAATCTAAATGTAACAGAGCTCTGATAATATCATTTGAAGCACTTCTACTTCATTTAATATATAAGGAAGAAAATGTTAAAATCTGAGAATATGTGTGATAAATATAGCTATGACAACTATGCTCAGAACTTCATTAAGTTTTTTTTAACTTGTTCATCCTATATTTTCCCTTTGTGTGTGGGACAAAAAAATATCTTTGATATAAAATTCTAAAACATGTGAGCATGTTATTCTCTTCTTACTGTCTGGCTGAGTGGTCACCCATATAATGGGATATGACAGAAAAGTTACTTTTCTAGACATGTTTAACTTGGCTGGACATTCACAGGGCACAATTTTCTATTTTATTTTGGGTCAACAAGTAACAGCCTGATGTATTAAGAACTCTGAAAGAAAGTAAGTCTTCACTTCTATTAAAATGCATTTGCTTCCTCACTGATCTATCAACTTTACTTATGCAAATACTATTGAATGAAACTAGACTCCTAGACTCCCTGAGTATTGCTGTCTGTTACTAGTGCTTCTACAAAAATATTCTAAAGATTGCTCTGAAAATGTTTAGACATGTGTAATGACATTGTGGTATTTCTAGATAAGAAAAATTATAAAATAGAACAAATTGTCACAATTTGGAGGGGAACAAACTTGTTTGGTTTGACTCTCAAGAAGTATCTAAGTCTATTATTTTCCTAGTGATTTTATAAAATATACCTGGAACTCCAAACTATTTTGGAAGGGAATTTTGCTTTTAAGTACCTACAAGAACTAAAAGGAAAAATTTAAAAATTGTTGTAGTTAATATACATAAAGAATACCAGAAAAATTAGAGGAATTCTTCGAAATTATAAACATTTAGTAATTTCCTAATTTACAACTTGATGTATTAAAGCTTGAGTCACAAATATTGTAAACTAACAACTTGGATTTAAATATACAACTTGAATTTGAGTACATTTACAGTTGTGGTATACCTTATAACCTCTGAGTGCACAGAAGAAAGAGCAAGGAAGAAATTTGATTCTTATACAGAATAAATATGCAAAATAATACAAATATTATTTTTTAAATTTATCTAATTTATTCATTTACTATTTTGTCATTCATGAATTGAACTCAGATCCTAGGTGCTGTCTCTGCTTTTTCCTATCAGTATTTGTGCTCTACTACTTGGAAAAACAGCATCTCTTCCAGTTATCTAACAGTTAATTGGAGATAGGAATCTCATGGAATTTCCTGTCTTAGCTGGCTTCAATCCCAAATCCTCAGATCTCAGTCCCCTGTGTAGCTAGGATCACGGGGAGAAGACACGTGCACTCAGCATTATTATGATAGTGACAATACAATACAAGTATGATTTTGACTAGTGGTTAAGAAAATCTAACTATATTCCTAAAAACTAAAGCATCACTGTTTGAGGCAATAAGACATAATTTAATAATGGCTTTTGGGAAGCAATCTAGTATGAATGAAATTTAGAGAGATTTGTTATATCACTGCTGTAATCACTTTCAACATGCCATGTGAAACTGTAGCTTGTATTGTTGATGATTCTCTTGTATCCCCTTCCTGTGGTTGTCCCTGCACTATCACTGTATCTCATCTGAGTACCCTGAATACTGCATATACTGGTATTAAAACTAGAGAAGTGAAGGGGAATAACAAAATCGAGAGACAAAGGATAAAACGACTCCAAAAGCAATACTTGCAAAACCATTTGGTGTAAACCAACCGAACAACTCATGGGAGAAGAGGGAAAGGGGGAGAGAGAAAGGGGGGAATGAGGGAGGAGGTAAATAATAGTACAAAAGGCTTAATGTATGAAACTGTAACCTCTCTGTATATCACTTTGACAATAAATAAGGAAAAAAAAAGACCTGAAGAATATCAAAAGACATATTAAACTTGATTTTAACATATATATGTATTTAATAATAAACACATTGTAAACTAAATTAGGTGTGTAAAATGTCTTTTTTATTTTTATCCCGGAATTTTAAAGTATGATTCAAGGAACAAGTTCTTAAAATAACATAAAGAAAAAACTAGAAAGATATGAGCTCATGGATACTGTTTTAATTATGTCAATCATATACCTGCTTTTTGTATATACCTACATTAAAATATTTTGGAAAGTCTTAATTCTTTGCGAGGTTAAGAATTGTTTTGTTAAAAGACTAGAAGAAGCTGGGATCCTGTGCCTCACTCAGGTGGCTGAGAGCTGAGGACTACAGTTCAAAGCCAGCCTAGGCAGAAACGTCCATGAGATTCCTGTCTCCAATAAATCACTGAGAAAAAGCCAGAAGTAATGCTGTGGCTCAAGTAGTAGAGCGCTAGCCTTGAACACAAAGAAGCTCAGGAACTGCATTCAGGCCCTGAGTTGAACCCAAAAAATGATAGATGAGGAGACTTCTGGGAAGATGGCTGAGGAGCAGCAGAGCCCTAGCTGAGCTCCCTCTGACATAGCAGTTTTCTCACCCCATAGAAACTTACTCCTAGAAAGACAGCCAGAGTTAAGTTCTAACAGTACAGGGATTCTGGCCAGGAAGGAAAAATCGACTTTGCTCATCTGCAAACACAGATTTGAACTCCAGGTGGCATCCCGCTGCTGCACCAGTGCCAGCGCTGGCACAGCACCCAGCACAGCAACCCGCACTCCAGGCGGCTAAAGCACACAGCGTAGACCAGGGAGAAATCCTCCAGACGGCGGCTGAGCACAGACGGGCTGAAATCACAGAGAAAGTGTGAGTACCCCACGAAAGATATTCTCACTTGTGCCCACAGAGCAGATTCTGGAAGGCAGCCCTTCCCCCACCACCAGAACAAAGCGCCCTCTTTAACACTGGCATAGGGTCAGAACAGACTGGAACTAAAGCCGGCCTGGGGAAAGTGAGGACAAAGGAGCCATTTTTGAAAAGGGAAAGAGGGACCAACCAGTGAGAGCCAGCTCCACCCAGGAGAACGCCCCCTGCCCTGGTGGGAGGCATGTCCTGGGCCCCAGCTTAGCCAGAGGTGCCCCGCCCTGCCCCTGGAATTTCAAAATTTAAAGCAAAAGCGGTGAGCAGCTACCAGCAGCACAGAAACACCAGACGGGGGAACAAACAGTTCCTGAGACAGATAAACGGTCCCATCACAGAGGAAGCCCAATTCCCAGCCTGAAACGGAGCTGAATTCCATAGCCAGCTCCACCAGGCAGCCTCCCTGCCCAGGAGGAAGGAACCTCCCCCAGGCAAGCAACTCTCAGCCAGGTAAACCAGGCCAGAGGTGCCCCGCCTTGCTGAGTGCACAGCCTATTCAAAGCCAGAAGTTAAAAGCCATGGCCCCACAGCAGACAGAGAGCCACGGTTCCCAAGACTACTCACGTCCCCATCTACAGAGGATGCACAAGGCCTACCTGCAAGCTGTGCAAACCACAGAGACCCAGGATTGAACCAACATGGGAGAAGGGTCAGAACAGATCCATGCCCTGCATACTGAAAGCAAGTCAAAGAAGCCAATAAGGAAAATAGACTGCAGACCATTGCAAGGAAACCAGAGACTGGGGAAAGACCACCCAAACAAGCAGGACTCCTTTTTTTTTTTTTTTTTTTAACATTTCTTAAACTTTAAAAAAAATTTAATTTTTTCACTTCTGAAACATCGTTGGGTTTTTTTTTGTTTTCGATTTTTACCTGTTTGTTTTATCAAGTTTTTTTTTTTTTGGTTGTTTGTCTTTCTGGGTTTTCTTTTTCCTTTTTATTTATTTATTTTTTTAAATAATTTTTCTCTGTTTCGTGCATCTGTCTTCCAGTATTTTTTTCTTTATTTCTCTATTTGCTTTCTCTTTCTTTAAAAATTACTTTCCTATGAATAGCACTTCCACTCTTTTCTGCTAACTCTCCATTGTCAATCATTTTAACCTTGTTCTTTCTACTGATTGTACTCTTCTCCACATTTCCACGTCACTGAAACTAAACCAAAATCATCACCCCCCTCCCCAATACATTTTACTCTATTCCCTTTACTACCTCTAATGTTCCCTCCTGACTTACTGCCAGGACCTCCAGGTTCCATTGACTCCTGGTTATTGGATAGAGGGTATCCCTGCTTAATCCAAGTGAAACAAAGGGGTGCATAGAGAAAGCCAGTCCAAAAGGAACTTAATATAAGAAAAAGAATTGCTCATAGGGTATAACAGTAAATAAGTAACTACTAAATACAGGGCCCAGGATTGGTTGTTATATTGAAATTGTATTCTTTAGGAACACCAAATCTAATTTTATAGACAGGTATACAAGATATCTGTATACCTGTATACCTGTATAAAAGGTATCTGTGAACTTATAAGATTTACACAACAGTGCGTGGTAAGGGCTGCTTTGGGTCTTAAATGGTATTCACAGGTGCTTTTAGATTGGCATGCCCAATCCAAATAGGCAGAAGAAACACAAGAAAGATGGCAAACAATGGAGTCTTCTCTCCCACTCAAAACAAGCAGGAAACAGTGCAGTCAATCAAAGACATAGAAGAGAACCCTCAAAATGCTCTACAAAGTCTACTGATAAACATGTTAAATGAAAAGTTTGAATCAGTACAGCAATCCTTCCATAAATTAATAGATGATTTCATGGCCTCAACAAAAAGAAAGATAAATGAAATTCAAGAGTCAAATGAAAAGATAGCTACCCAAGTAAAAGATTGGAGATACAGCACTCAAAACCAAATTAATGAAGTAAAGAAGTCCATGCAAGACCTAAGAGATGACATGAAAATCATCAGGAAAGACCAGTAAGAAGGAAAAGAGATTCAAAATCAAGTAGTTAGCCTACAGTCCCGACTAACTGAAGCAGAGGATCAAATCTCAGTAGCTGAAGATTCCCTAGAATCTATGGAGAAAGATAAAAAATCAAAACAAATCCAGTCCAATCAACAAAACAGACCGCTACAGGAGATTCAAGACACGATCAGGAAGCCCAATTTAAGGATAATAGGTATTGAGGAAAACTTGCAGAAAGAACCAGACCAGAACAGGACATCCTACCGACACATTGTGATCAAAACAGGATCAGTAGAGTACAAGGAAAGAATCCTTAAAGCTGTTAGGGAGAAGAAAACAATCACATATAAAGGAAAAGCAATCAGAATTACCCCAGACTTATCAGCAGAGACCATGAAAGCAAGGAGAGCCTGGAATGAAGTATACCAAACACTAAATAAAAATAACTACCAACCAAGAATACTATACCCAGCCAAACTCTCATTCATAGCCGAAGGTCAAATAAAAGCCTTCCACAGTAAGGAAAAACTGAATCAATATATCTGCACCAAACCAGCTTTACAGAAAATCCTCAAAGATGTACTATACATGGAAAATAATCAAGATCCCAAGACAGACAGAGAAATGAACCCTAAATAGTAAACATCTTATCAAGAAATGGGAAGACAGATTTAACAAGATAGTGATAATGAAAGGAACAAATGATCATCTCTCAATCCTAACTCTCAACATTAATGGACTTAATTCTCCAATCAAACGACATAGGCTCATAAGTTGGATCAAAAATCAAGATCCATCTTTCTGCTGCCTCCAAGAGACACATCTATCCAGCAAAAGTAGACATCTTCTAAAAGTGAAAGGCTGGAATAAAATCTATCAAGCAAATGGCCCCCATAAGCAGGCTGAAGTTACAATCCTAGTATCAGACAAAATTGACTTCAAATTAAAAAAGGTAAGAAGAGACAAAGAAGGTTACTACATACTAGTAAAGGGATCTCTCCTACAGGAATATATAACCATTCTAAATATCTACACACCAAATGCAGGAGCACCCAACTTCATCAAACAAACACTAATAACTCTAAGAACACACATAGACCCAAAAACATTGATAATTGGGGACTTTAACACTCCACTATCACCACTGGACAGATAAACATGCCAAAAACTGAACAAAGAAATCACAGAACTAAATAATTGCATAGACCAACTAGACTTAACCGACATCTACAGAATATTCCACCCAGCAACAACAGAATACACATTCTTCTCCGCAGCACTTGGAACATTCTCCAAAATAGATCACATCTTAGGGCACAAAGAATATCTGTACAAATTCAGAAGTATCAAAACCTTCCCTGCATTCTCTCAGACCACAATGGAATAAAATTAGAGCTCAACTCAAACAGCCACAACAGAAAATCCTACAATTCATGGAGACTAAGCAACACACTGCTGAACCATCAGTGGGTCATTGAAGAAATTAAAACGGAAGTTCAAATGTTTATGGAATTCAACCAAGATGAGGACACAAAGTACCAGCTCCTTTGGGTCACAGCAAAGGCAGTTCTCAGAGGAAAATTTATATCTTTGAGTGCATACAACAACAAACTGGCGAAAGAGCAACTCAATAATTTAAGGAAGCACCTTAATTTCCTTGAAAGAGAACAACAAGCCAAACCCCAAGTCAATAGATGGAAGCAAATAATTAAAATCAAATCAGAATGAAATCAATTAGAGACGAAAAACCCATCGAAAGAAGCAACAAAAGAAAGAGTTGGTTCTTTAAAAAAAATCAACAAGATAGACAGACCACTAACAAACCTGACCAAAAAACGAAGGCAGCACACTCAAATAAATAAGGTAAGAGATGAAACAGGTAACATCACCACAGAAATAACTGAAATTCAGAAAATGATAAGGTACTATTTTGCAAACTTTTATGCAAACAAATTCCAGAACTTGGAAGAAATGGATGATTTCCTAGAAAAAATTCATATCCCCAAACTCAACCATGAAGATTTAAACCTTCTAAACAGACCCATATCCAGTATTGAAATAGAAACAGCAATAAGTGATCTCCCATCCAAGAATAGCCATGGTCCATTCGGATTCACTGCAGATTTCTACAAGGACTTCAAAATAGAACTCACACCAATATTTCTCAAACTCTTCAATGAAATTGAAAAAGAAAGTTCACTACCAGACACATTCTATGAAGCCAGTATAACCCTCATCCCAAAACCAGGCAGAGACTCATCACGGAAAGAGGAGTACAGACCGATTTCCCTGATGAATATAGACACAAAAATTCTCAAAAAATTCTGGCCAATTGACTTCAACAGTTCATCAAAAAAATCATACACCACGATCAAACTGGATTCATCCCAGGGATGCAAAGTTGGTTTAATATACACAAAACAATTAATGTAATCCACCACATCAACTGGAGCAAGGTAAAGGACCACATGGTTTTATTTCTGGATGCGGAAAAAGCGTTCGATAAAATCCAGCACCCATTTATGCTAAAAGCCCTGGAAAAACTGGGATTCCAGGGAACATTCTTGAATAAAATCAAGGCAGTTTATGACAAACCAACAGCAAGCATAACTCTAAATGTTGAAAAACTAAAGCCATTCCCTTTAAAATCAGGAACAAGGCAGGGATGTGCACTCTCTCCCCTGCTCTTCAACATAGTACTAGAATTCCTAGTCAGAGCAATTAGGCAAGAAGAAAATATAAAGGGGATCCAAATAGGAAAAGATGAAGTTAAATTTTCTCTCTTCACAGATGACATGATCCTATACCTAAAGAACCCCATAGACTCTACCCCCAAGCTACTAGAGCTAATCTCAAACTTTGGCAATGTTGCAGGATATAAAATAAACCCTCAAAAATTAATGGTTTCTCTATGATAACGACCTGAAGACTGAGGCTGAAATCAGGAAAGCAACTCCTTTTGCAATAGCCCCCCCCAAAACATAAAATACCTAGGAATAACCTTAACCAAAGAAGTGAAAGACCTCTTTGATGAGAACTTTAAAAGCTTGAAAAACAAAATTAAGTCAGAACTAAGAAAATGGAAAAACCTCCCATGCTCCTGGATTGGGAGGATTAATATAATCAAAATGGCAATATTGCCAAAGGCTATCTACAAATTCAATGCAATACCCATTAATATCATAACACCATTTTTTAATGAAATAGAGGAAGCAATCCAGAAATTCATATGGAACAATAAAAAACCTAGAATAGCAAAAACAATCCTAAGCAGAAAGAACAATGCTGGACAAATTACAATACCCAACTTCAAGCTGTATTATAAAGCTGTAGTAATAAAAACAGCTTGGTATTTGCACCAGAACAGGCCTGAAGAACAATGGAACAGAATTGAAGTCCCAGAAATGAACCCACAGAACTATGCCTACTTCATCTTTGATAAAGGAGCTAAAACAGTGGTTTGGAAGAAAGATAGCCTCTTTAAAAAATGGTGCTGGCAAAACTGGTTCAACACATGCAACAAACTAAAACTATATCCTTATATATCATCCTGCACCAAAATCAATTCCAAATGGATTAAAGACTTCGAAATGAAAACAGACACCCTGAAAATGCTAAAGAAAGGCGTAGAAAAAACACTTGGGCTCCTTGTCACAGGGCGGAACTTCCTTAACAAAGACCCACAAAGGCTACAAATCAAAGAAAGGTTGGACAAATGGGACTGCATCAAACTGCAGAGCTTCTGCACAGCAAAGGACATAGCTCGCAAGATAAACAGAAAGCCCACAGACTGGGAGAAGATCTTTACCGGCCATTCAATGGACAAAGGCCTCATATCTAAAATATATGAGGAACTAAAAAAATTACCTACCTCCTAAACAAAATTGCAAAGAACCAGTAGCCCCCTCATCAAGTGAGCTAAAGACTTACAAAGAGACTTCTCTGATGAGGAAATGAGAAAGGTCAAGAGACATACAATGACAACAATGTTCATCGTAGCACAATTTGTCATAGCTAGAATCTGGAATCAACCCAGATGCCCCTCCGTAGATGAATGGATCAGGAAAATGTGGTACATATACACTGGCCATAAAAGAAATGCAAATCAAAACAACATTGAGATTCCATCCTACCCCAGTAAGAATGTCATATATCAAGAAAACTAACAATAAAAATTGTTGGGGGCTGGGGGTATGGCCTAGTGTCAAGAGTGCTTGTCTCACATACATGAGGCCCTGGGTTCAATTCCCCAGCACCACACACACAGAAAATGGCCAGAAGTGGCGCTGTGGCTCAAGTGGCAGAGTGCTAGCCTTGAGCAAAAAGAAGCCAGGGACAGTGCTCAGGCCCTGAGTCCAAGCCCCAGGACTGGCCAAAAAAAAAAAAAAAAAAAAAAATTGTTGGAGAGGATGTAGCCAAAAGGGAACCCTACTTCATTGTTGGTGGGAATGTAAACTGGTTCAGCCACTCTGGCTAGCAGTATGGAGATTCCTCAGAAGGCTAAATATAGATCTCCCCTATGACCCAGCAACCCCACTTTTGGGTATCTATCCAAAACCCACAAACAAAATCACAGTAAAGCCACCAGCACAACAATGTTCATCGTAGCACAATTTGTCATAGCTAGAATCTGGAATCAACCCAGATGGCCCTCCATAGATGAATGGATCAGGAAAATGTGGTACATATACACAATGGAATTTTTTGCCTCTATCAGAAAGAATGACATTGTCCCATTTGTAAGGAAATGGAAGGACTTGGAAAAAATTATACTAAGTGAAGTGAGCCAGACCCAAAGAAACATGGACTCTATGGTTTCCCTTATTGGGAATAATTAGCACAGGTTTAGGCAAGTCACAGCAGAGGATCACAAGAGCCCAATAGCTATACCCTTATGATCACAAAAGATGATGCTAAGTGAAATGATTTCCATGTTATGGAAATGATTGTTACATCACAGTTGTAACTACTTTCAACGTCCCATTTGTATCTGTAGCTTCTACTATTGATGATGTTCTTCTATCACCTTCCTGTGGTTGTATCTACACTATCTCTGTAATCTTATCTGAGTGTATTGGAAACCGTCTATACTGGTATTAGAAGTAGGAAATTGAAAGGGAATACCAAAATAGAGAGACACAGGATAAAACAAGACAAACAACTACAAAAGCAACACTTGTAAAACTGTTTGGTGTAAGTGAACTGAACACCTCATGGGGGAAAAGGGAATTGGGGAGGAAGGAGGGGGAATGAGGGACGAGGTAACAAACCGTACAAGAAATGTATCCAGTGCCTAATGTATGAAACTGTAACCTCTCTGTACATCAGTTTGATAATAAAAATTTGAAGAAAAAAATGTAAAAAAAAAAAAGAAAGCAAACAAAATTATATTGATGACAGATAGATCATAGATAGGAAATAAAATACAAGTTTGCTAGACAATTTTATGTAACATAATAGATAAATTCTCTGATGAGAAAATATATTTAAAGTGCAAAGTTACATAAAGTCTTCTCTTGAATGTATGAGGTATAATAAAGACATTAATTTTTTACAATAAGGCTATTTCTTAAAATTTCCTAAAATGTATGTATACAACTATACAACTTTAAGGAAGCATTTCAATAGAATCATATCCCCAGTGGGAAATGTGTGTGTGTGTGTGTGTGTGTGTGTGTGTGTGTGTGCATATATATACAAATATGTAAAGAAGTATATACATATATACACAAACACACATATATATGCATGCATATACTTATATTTATATATATATTTTTTTTCCACAAACCACAGCCCAAGTTTATTTACACACTATTAAAACTCACACACTAGCCAATGTTGGGGCTAGACAACAGGTTTAGGGTTGAAGTTGGAGGGAAGGAGAGGGCCCCAGGAGATAATGACAAGGGCTCAGATAGAAAGCTGTTAAAGGACTGGCAATGGTGGCTAGGGACTCTCAAGTATTCCCTTAGACTTCCAGGTGCTCTGGACCGAGGACCAGGCACAGTTTCCTTCAGGATTTAGGCATTGACACAGCTTGTCCAGAGTCCATCCAAGCACCCTCATGACCATGCTAACTATATGTTAAATGGAAAGCTTTTAAGCTACTAATTTATATTACCCCATAATTTTTACTGCTTTCTGTACTGCTTTGTATCAAAGAGAGGAACCTAGTATAGAACAGGGATTAGATGGAAATAGAGGTGTAAGACACATTGCCTTCTCATGCATCTTCATTAGTACTGTCACTAGTGGCTATTTTTATTTCAATTGTCCTAGGATGTGTCTGCAGCTCACGTGTTTGGCTCCTAAGATTTCCTCCTCCCAGTCCAACTAAATTCCGCTCTTTCGTGTATGTATTGACTAATTTGCCAAACTCATGAGCTACTAGTATTTCTGGAATATTTTTTTTTTGACTGGAAGGGCTGGAGATCGGCTGTGGAACACTGAAATCAGGGCCTGAGCACTATCCCTGAGCTCTTTTTGCTCAAGGGTAGTGCTCTGCCACTTTGAGCCACATCTTTCCTTCCAGTTTTTGAGTGGTAAATTGGAAATAAGTGTGTCATGGGGAGTTTTCTGCACAGACTGGCTTTGAATCTCAGTCCTGAGATCTCAGCCTTCTGAATAGCTACAATTACAGGGTTGAGCCACGCACACCCAGCTTCTTATGGATTTTTGACAATGTAGTAATATATGAAGTGTGATGGGTAAGAGATATCCTTTATATTTTTCTCTACCAATCAAGGATGTATGTGCACCTTTCATATTTAAGAAATTTGAAATTATTGCTGCTGTGTTGGTTTGTCTTTTTATTCTTTGCCTCTCGATTTTGGTATTCCCTTTCCATCCTGTAGTTCCAATACATGTATATCAAGTATCCAGGGTACTAAGATCAGTTACAGTGATAGCAGGGGTAAAATCACTGAAAGGCAGTACAAAAAAAAGCACAGGGTTTCATGGAATGTTGAAAATAACTATGACAGTGATATACCACTTGTTTCCATAACTTGCAGTTCATTTTGAATAGCATTATCATATTTGTTCATATGGACATAGCTATTGAGATATTGTGATCTTCTTCTATGACTATCCTAGACAAGTACTAATTATTCCCTATGAGAGAAAACATAGAGTCCATGTTTCTTTGGGTCTGGCTCACTTCATTTAGCAGCATTTTTTCCAAGTCCATCTATTTTCTTAAGAACAGAACATGGCCATTCTTTCTGACAGAGGCATAGAATTCCATTGTGTATATGCACCACATTAACCAGTTGGATAAGAAATGTACTCGCCTTACATATGAAACTGTAACCCCTCTGTACTTCACTTTGGCAATAAAGGAAACAAAAGAAAGAAATTTGAATATCCTGAAGATAGCAAAAATAAAAAAATAGAGATAGAAGACATGCAGATAGGGAAGAAATTGAGAATTTAGATTTTGTGTTACTTGTACATCTAAATCATGTAAGTGGAATTTTCAGAACATAATGGGAGAAAAGAAAGACCATCGCTGTCTCTATTGACAACAATCATGTGTGAAAACTGTTTTTCTTATCCTTCTTCCAGTGCCCTGACTACATTGTACTCATTGTTTTTATCACTACCCATAGGCCCTTTAAGCTGAAGGATCCTGAAATAAACAATGATGTACCTGAACCAGTAAACCTTTCTGAACAATTTCAAAGTTATATCACCTTATTTCATAATGCTAAAAATTCAATTTCTGTTGTTCTGTCTGTGATTTAAACTGTCATAATGAGAATTTGATAAATTTTATGGGATGAATTAGGTGGTGGTTTGAAAATGCATTGTACATCTCCTCTAAAGTACACATAAATCCAGAAAGGGCTTTGACTTTTCTTTTGGGAGGTAAATGTGCTCAAAATTGCTGATAGTTTACTAGAGCATATTAAATCTATAATTATTTACTTGGAGGTATTTCTTTTATTTGTGTAAGACTTTGTAAACAATGCTGTTCTTTGAACATTATTATAGATTTCTCATTCTCTTTTCTTTGCTTTCAATATATAAGCTACATGAGAACCAAGTCACTCTAAAGAAAAAAATGTTTATCCTCATTCTTTCTTGGGCTTCTTACTTTCTCAAGTATTTTAACTAAATCTGAGACATTGGAATAACCAAGATATTCCAAATTAACATGACATTGGGAAGAAAAACAAAGGAAAAGAAAGATCAGTTAGTTCTTCTAGCATAGAGCATAAGATGAAACAATGTGGTATCAATGTCAAAGGTGGAGAGACCCAGCAAGAAATGGAAATGGAACACAGAAATCAAAGCTTCCTGACCCTGATGTAAACCACCATATACCTGCTCAAGTAGCACACAATCTTGCTGAACACAGAGAAAGGCCCTACTGGCAAAGTCCAGCATAATCATTTTTCAAATAGCTCACAAATGTATCAGAACAGAAGGGGCAGCTGGTCACTGTGTATTTTATCACAGTTGTACATATGGGGCATCATAACAACAACCAGGATCATCAGTATGAAGGACAAATGAATAATTATAAAATAAAAAAAATGCACACTCATATAAAGGGACATTAATCTCCAGCCCTAGGTATCCTGGTTGAAGTTTCCTGTAGAATTTTAATCAAAAGCTTGTATGTGTGTAATAGGAAATAGGTAAAATATTGGTGTGGGATGCAATTGTACAGTAATAGTGCTCTAGATGAACACCCTCTATTAGATCCAGGGGGCAATGACTATTAGCCTAGTAGACAAAAATATCCCATTAATATTTACTGAATTAAAATATTGACTCATATTTTAAATCTCATGCAAGTAAAGAAAGAAATTAAGAACCAATGAATTTCCCAAACTAAGCCATTTTACCTCTTATCACCTTTTAATAAGTTTTATAAATAAAGCTATGATTATTAGGTTATTTTCTATATAAAAATAAATTGTTTTCATCCTCTATCAGAGAAACTAAAAACATCTTAGTATTACTTTTGTCTAATCAAGCATCTTTATAAACAAGCATCAAAGCCAGAAGTGTTAATAATGAATGAAAGAGCTAGAAAAAGATTGAGTACAAAAAAGGTGTTTTATGTGTGTTTTCTTTGCTTTAATTTATTCAGTTATGAATTTATTAATGTTTGGTCAAGACCAGTCAGATGCTGAAAAAAATGAACTGATATCCAACATTCTACAGAAGAGGAAACACAAAACATTGGCCATCAATAATTGTGATATTCTTGGCCAAGGGCCAGTGTTTGGATTCAGACCTTGCCAGTTCACAGAGATGACAAATGAAGAATAGAGGAAAGGATAGGACATCCTGTGATTTCATGGGATTAAAGAGGATAAACATTGAAACTTCAAGAGCAAAAATTTAATTGGTGGCATAGGGACCCTATCTCCCCTAATGAAAATTTCTAATGTCACATATGTTAGCAGGGTCTTAAAAGCAGCACAATATAAATGAGCATTTTGAGCAATTGCATTATGTTCAGGAAATGGACTATATTTCAGAATCACATAGGTAACATGAAATCATTGTAACTATGAAAAAAGATGAGGAATAACTAATGTAGTTTAAGATATGTAAAAGGAGACTATTTTCACTGACTTTTATAATGTAAATTATCATTACCATTGTTAAAAACACTTTTCTAAGTATTGAAAATGACACTACAGTATGATCTAGAAATTCATATTCTAGGTATATATGCTGAGTACACAAAAGCTTATTGCAGAATCATTGACAGTAACCACTGTAATAACTCAAGTACACACTGAAAAGTGAGTACATTAATTATGGCATACACATTTATTCATAAGTAAGATCATCTTATTAAACTACAAAACAACAAGATCCAGGAATTTTTGATAACATAGATGAACTTGGAAGGCATTGTGTTAAATGAAAGAACTTAGAGAAAGTTAAATACTCTATGAATTCACTTACAGATGGAATTGAAAGAGATGAACTCAGAAAACAGGAGAGGAAAATGATAGTTGTCAGCTATCAGGTGAAGGGAAACTGAGATGTAGACAGAAAGTACATATTTTAAGGTTTAGGCTAGTCACAGCAGAGAATCACAAGAGCCCAATAGCTATTCTCTTATGAACACGTAAGATGATGCTAAGTGAAATGAACTCCATGTTACAGAAATGAGTGTTATATCACTGTTGTAATTACTTTCAACATGCATTGGAAACCGTAGCTTCTCTTGTTGATGATGTGCTTGTATCCCCTTCCTGTGGTTGTTCCCATGTTATCACTGTATCTCATCTGAGTACCCTGGATATTGTATATACTGGTATTAGAACTAGGGAAGTGAAAGGGAATATCAAAATAGAGCAACAAAGGATAAAAAGACAAACGACTACAAAAGCAATCCTTGCAAAACCATTTGGTGTAAACCAACTGAACAACTCATTGGGGAAGAGGGAAAAGGGGAGGGGAGAGGGGGGATTGAGGGAGGAGGTAACAAATAGTACAAAAAATGTACCCATGGCCTAAAGTATGAAACTGTAACTCCTCTGTACATCACTTTGACAATAAATAAGTAATTATTATTATAAAAAATAAAGGAGGATAAAATTCACAGTAATTCTGTGTTGTATGCTTGATATCTGCTCAGATAACAAATCTTGACTGTTCTTACCACACAAACAAACAAATTGTAAATAGTTGCTTGCGAATGAGCAAATCTACTTGAGAGTGGAAAAGGCATCTCTCATTTGCACTTTAACTTTCTGTGGTTTCAGCTCACCACAGGCAACTGTAGGGAAGGCAACTGATATATTAAAAATATTTAGTGAAATATAGAGTAATGATCACCCTATTTAATTAGGAATTCTTATTCTAAATATTACTGTGCCTAAATTATGAGTTAACCTCCACCATAGGTTTGTGTGTAAGGGAAAATAAGCATAATGTATGTAGGATTCAGTACTATCTATCTACTATTTAAGGCATCCACTGAAGTTGCCAAAAAGACACACTGGGAAAAGTGAGGCCAATCCCATACATTTGTAACAAAGCATACAATCATACTTCTTAAATGTATGCAATAATCAACCATTATACTTCAATAAAGCAGGGAGAATAGCTAAAACAAACAAAAGTACTGAGATAACTTTAGCGAAAATTTAACCTCACCTTATCCACGCTCCTATTTAAATGAACATGAAAATCTACTGTTTTCACCTATCAAAACTAAGAAAAATTCTCAAGAAGAGGTGTTTGTTTTATAAATGTCATATCATATATCAAGCACAATTTTAAGGAAAAATTCCCAGGTACATCAAAAAATGTATCTGTGTAACAGAACTTAAAGTAAATAATAAAGGAAATATGGAAGATTCTTAAAATAACTAATATGGGCATGTTCAAGAAAATAGAGGCCAACAGCAATAAATTTAAAATGTAGATTTTTTTCCAGGCAGTAATGTTTTGAAGAAAAAGTAGTTGAAATAGAATTGTACATAGAGACCAATTAATGACATCTCCCAAGGTCCTTACAAAGTAAGCACAAGTCACTCCCTTTGGAATGCCCCAGGGCCACATTCTCAAGGTATTCTTAAACTCTTCTTGCGGATTTGATCATCCCAACTATCAGACACCTAGTCTGATATGAAGCTCCAGAATATTTTCATTTGATTTCACACCTTACCTACCAGTATTAAGAACTTATCTAAATTTTGATCTTAGCCTGATCTTTTAAATCATACCTCACTAAGCCTACTGCGTCTGAGAGAAAGGGAAAAAAACACTCTCAATTTTTTACCAGTCAATTCAATCTGTTGGATCAACTGATAATACATATATAAAATTGATATAGACATCCTGGTTACATTATATATGCATTCAGTTGCAGAGAAATAATGCAATCTTCTATCTAACTGAATTGATTTCTGTACTTATTCTCTGTGTAATTATATATATAAATATAAAAATAACTTTAAATATCAGTACATAATAATTCCTGTAGCTTTATAGTACCTCAATTTTCTTATATATAAAATTTCTCTTTGATTTTTGAAAATAATTGCTGTAGTAACATGATTTCTAAGTATGATCCTTGCACATTTGCTGTAGAAAATTAATTTTAGCGTATTTATGTGATTTTTGTATGTGCTTAATTATGTAGTTTAGTTAAAAGGACAAGCTAAATTTTAAAGTAGAATAAATTAAGCTGCAGTTAACAATGCCAGAAGGAAAAAGATTTAACTAGTGCCTGGTGATTTTATGAAAAATAGCTGCCACTGAGTTTATTAATTTGGTAATCTTTGGGAATTAGACATACATACAGATACTTAATAATAGTTTTAAAGATACAAAGTACAAGGAAACTTTTCTAGGCAAAACATCTATTTTGTTCAAGATTTGCTTTTTGGTTCACATATTTGTTTTCTAAGCAACATTCCCTCATCTATTTTTGAATGTATATTATTCAGCTTATAACATTGGTATTTGTACAATATCTAGTTCTTGCAAATGAGATTTTAAAAATATATAAATATTATGAGAGGAAATAACTTGATTTAGAAAACACCACAACATAAATGAAGTGTCAAAAATTCACCATGGTCATCACAAATACCATCCTTGTTTGCTAATTGATGATGGTGGTTTTTATTTCCATCTACTTGATGCACATTTCCTAAATATCCTTACTTAAAAAATCATAGCAAAGGGCTGGGGATATAGCCTAGTGGCAAGAGTGCCTGCCTCATATACACGAGGCCCTAGGTTCGATTCCCCAGCACCACATATACAGAAAACGGCCAGAAGCGGCGCTGTGGCTCAAGTGGCAGAGTGCTAGCCTTCAGCGGGAAGAAGCCAGGGACAGTGCTCAGGCTCTGAGTCCAAGGCCCATGACTGGCCAAAAAAAAAAAAAAAAAAAAAAAAAAAATCATAGCAAAGAAAAATTTATTGTGCATACTAATCTATTGTTATAAAAAAAATCAACAGCAACAACAAAACCAATACTAGCCAAATGCTAGTGACTCACCCCTGTAATCCTAACTACTAAAGAGGCTGAGTTCTGAACACCATGTTTCAAAGCCAGCCTGGGCAGGAAAGTAAGTCCGTGAGACTCTTACCTCCAAATAAATGTCAGAAAACCAGAAGTGGAGCTGTGGCTCAAAGTGGTAGATAGCTAGCCTTGATCAGAAGAAGTCAGCAACAGAACCCAGTCCTAGAGTTCAAGCCCCCAAACTGAGAAAAAAAATAAAACACAAAATAAACTATAGAATTTGCATTTCATACTCAAAAAATTCAGTAATTTTTAGCACACTTACACAAGTAGGCAACAATAACTCTACATAAATTTGGAACCGTTACTACCCGTAAATAGCCTAATTAACCCTTACCCCTAACTTCTTCCTAAGTCCCTGGGAGATATATATCTATATCTATATACATATATATATATATATGTATATAGATATAGATATATATATATATATCTATATATATACATATATAGATATATACAGATATATCTATATCTGAATTCTACTTTCATATACTTGCCTCTCTTTATATTTTATGAAATTTTGTAATATATCACCTTTTAAATGAACTTTCTGTTTTGTACTTTTTTTTCCATTTTCAAGATTTTGTAGTATACATCAATACAACATTCTTTTTTCTTGCCAAATACCATGCACCTGTGTCAGCATAGCATGTTTGTTAACTTGTTAACCAGTTGATCTGCATTTGGTTTATTTCTTACATTTTGTTGCCATGAGATGATACTGGTAAAGTTCACACAAATTTTGAAATAATTTTACTATTTTCAATAGTTTTCATTTATTACTAGTATTTATTTCAATCTAAGTGCTGCAATGGCTCAATAGTTATGTGCATGTGACCATATAAAATGATGTTTATAAAAAAAAACTCCAAGAAATGGAAACAAGAGTCTTTTTTAAACTTTTTATTGTCAAGGTGATGTGCAGATGGGTTAAAGTTATATACCTAAGGTAATGAGTACATTTCTTGTCAAACTTCTTACCTCCTCCCTCATTTTTTCTCCCACCTTCCCTCCTCCCCAACCCGTGTCCCCAAGTTGTACAGTTGATTTCCAACATATTGTCTTATGAGTATTGCTGTTGCATTGGTTTGGCTTTTATTCTTTGTCTCTCTATTTTGATGTTCCCCTTCACTTCCCTAATTCAGATAAACACATATACAATACCCAGGGAACCAAAATGAAATACAGTGACAACAGGGGCTAAACCATAGGAGAAGAAAAAAAAGAAAAAAAAGAGAAATATTTGTTTTTCATAGTACTGTTTGCAGATATTTCTTTTTTTTTCTGTCTTTTCCTTTGATTTATTTCCTGTTATCTTTTTTTTTATTTCTGTACCCTTGGTCTTGCATATGTTTATCTGAGTTGGTGAAGGGGAGGGGAATCACAGAAATGATGACACAAAGAGTGGACCAATTCAACAGTTACAATCACTAGACAACTGGGGGAGAGGAGAGTTCGGAAGGGGAGAGGGAGGGGGTAACAAGCAATAAATAAATAAATCTAGACACTGATGTGAAAACCTATTTTGCACGTACATTTAATATATATGGCCACATATATGACCAGTTGAGTTTAAGTAATATAGGTTACCTTCAGTAATGAACATGAACCTTAGCCATGAAGTGGGATACCATAAGAATATAAGGAGTGGGCTGGGTATATGGCCTAGTGGCAAGAGTGTTTGGCTCATATACATGAAGCCCTAGGTTCGAGTCCTCTGCACCACATATATAGAAAATGGCCAGAAGTGGCGCTGTGGCTTAAGTGGCAGAGTGCTAGCCTTGAGCAAAAAGAAGCCAGGGACAGTACTCAGGCCCTGAGCTGAAGGTCCAGGACTGACAAAAAAAAATTTAAAAAAAAAATATATATATATATATATACACATATATATGTAGTGTTCCCAATACTGAGAAGAATTCAGTCTAAAGTTGTGTGATCAGATCCGTCTTGAGTTTCTGGACCATCGATCTGTCCTTTCCAAACTATACAAACTGTATTATCCAATAACATATATAGATATACTTGTATGGATATGTGTTCATTCATATACACACATGTCTCCTGATATTGGCTTGATCTTTCAGGAGAACCGTGACTTATGCATACTTCAACTGCAAACAACAACAAACAACAAATCCATCAAAAGATCAAATCATATGTGATAAACTATAAGTTTAATTTTTGGAAGTACTATAGTATATATTCTGAGCATCATCCTCCCTAGAAAATTGCTCTATTGTTTAAGCTATGACACAGCCCTGCGTGCAGTAATTTAATTTCATATGAGATCTTAAAGTATTACACAAGCCAGTGATGGACCAGACTGTGATCCTGACCTACCAAATAGCTGGAGTAATGGGCAGGTACTATCATGCCTGGATCAAAACCACAAAATCTGATAGCATAAGTATAGGAAAAAAACTGATTTACAGCTGGCATAACAACTTTCTGCAAATGTAATTTATATAAATGTCAAAAATATATGAAAATAAAATAGATTATAAAAACAGGACAGTGAATATCATTTAAATTAAGTAACATGGGAAGGGAACTTCGAAGTTAGGATTACCTGATGAAGATTACTTTACACTGATGAATAGCTTTGAAATATTTATTGAATTGGAGTCATAAATTTGTTCATCCTATCTATTTTTCCATCTCTGTTTCTCTGTTGGTCACATAAAAAAATCACATTTCATCACATTGTAGTAATAATTTGGATCTCCTTTATGGTAATAAATTTGTGGTATATAGGAAGTAATTTCAATTTTTACATTTCTACAGATGTGTAGTTTTGTGGTTTAAACGTGGTATTGGTTATGAGGAAATCTTGGAAGTATAATTTATAACTGCAAATAGAAGAGAACTCCAGGCAGTTACTTGTTAGTTTGTGCTTATATTTCAAGGAAGAATGAGGTTCAAGGTATTAAATAGGAAGACGTTAAGGTTTGTTTAGCACTTAGTGAGATTTACTTACATTGCACAATGTTACAATGAAAAACAGGTTTCTTCCATCCTGTAGCCCAAAAAAGTGTTGCCTTTCTTCTCAGCAATGGGAGGGGACAGCTATCTGTAAATAGCTGAGGATGGCCATTTATCACTTTTGAAAGGGTTAGGTGTTCACTTAGGAATTTTGTTCTATGTGGATTTCACTACATCACCCAAGAGATGTAAGTGCTAGACCCAGGGAATCTGTAATTATAGCTCTGATAGCTTTATTGTGTAAATAATATTATTTCTTGGCAGATAATAACCAGTCTCCTATCTTGCTAAAATTCATGCATGTAGTTTCAATCAAATTATTAAATTTTAATAATATAAAGTCAATCAAACCCAGTATCCCTATCTTATAACAATTTAGTAATCCTAGAGGTGCAAGCTGATGTTTTGATCATTTTAAAATTAGATTCCTGCCAATATCTACTGATGGTATTACTTACAGGGGTAGCACTTTAATGAAGAAAGAGACACTTGAAATGAAGAACAATGAAAAGGATGAAACAACATAAAAGGCACAGAAAAGCAAAACAGAAATCTTATGAGAATGAATTGAAAAGTGTTCTGTTTATTAAAAAAACATGTCTATAATAATGAATGACTCATTCTTGTTTGTGAGGTTAGAAAAGGAAAAATGATTTTCAAGTTTAAAGTCATTATTTGAAAGTTGTGTTGTTTATACAAGATCAATGACTTGCCAGACAAACAGAGAATAATTGATTTTTTGATTAGATGAGAATCTTAAAAGGCAAAATGGAGGATATTTTTGCAGAAGCTAGACAGCTCCATTGAGTTTGTTTGCTTATACAACTTCATTCTTTATATTCAAGATTTCCTGGGAAGGATTAAATAAATAAAATTAATCACTGTCTTCAATCTATTTGAAATTTGTTATTTGTAGTAGGAAGCTACAAAATACTGTTTTTCAAAAAATACAACTGCCTTTGTTATGTGAATTCACTGCACTGTTGCAATTTCATCTTCTGAGGGGGAAAAATAGTCCTGCTGTTATATAGGACAGAGGCTGCAAATAAACTGAAGTGATGGTAATTCCCTACAGAGCAAGTATTTCAATAGTAAACTTTAACAGCATGATTGAAAAAGAGTGAACTAGTCCATTAAATTTGTTTTACTACTGTAAAATCTTTCACTCCAAACAAAAGTAGCTGCTACCATTCCCCACACACGACTGTGGTTTTATTTAAATAATTCCTTCTTCCTTACTGGGTAGAATCAGGCATATTACTTTGATTACATAGAATTACTTACAGTAAACATCAGCCATACCACTGGAGTTCTTCAAATAATAGAACTGATAATCTTTTTCCCACTGTGAAATACAAGGTCCTTTTGTGCCTACAATACAGGTATAATTCTGAAAAATACTATTTTTTACCCATTAAAAATTGGAAAATAAAATAGAGCTGACCACTACATTATGCTTACAACAAAATAGTGTCATGATTTTATTTATATCTACATGCAAATTTTAGATATGTTAGAAAATCCTTTGTTTAATGATTTCTTCCTCTTTATGTGTTTTATTCTTGCTTAATTAAAATAATTTTAATCAAGTCAAGTTTGTCAATCTTAATTTTAATTACTAGTATTTGTTATTTTGTGTTTCCCTATCCTAACTCATTAGATTACTTTTCAATAAATTTATTTATTGTTAATGTGCAGAGGGGTTACCGTTTCATATGTAAGGCAATGAGTACACTTCTTACAAACTTGTGACCTACTCCTTCAATTTTGTTCCACCTTCCCCCCTCCCAAGTTGCCTCCCTACCCTCACCCAAGTTGTACAGTTGGTTTACAGCATACTGTCTTTTAAGTATTGCTTTTGAATTGGTCTGCCTTTTACCCTTTGTCTCTCCAGATTTTAGTCCCGTTCCCTAGTTTTGATAAACATGCAGAATTTTTGTTTCATCTTTCACATTTAGGTTATTGATTGTCTTCAGTTGTTGTTTGTTTGAAGTGGTATCATTCAGATTTTTTTACTTTTGAGTTCATAGGTATGTTGTCTTTTTTCATCTAGGTATTCAGAGACACAGGATATGTCTTATTTTCACATTTTCCTCTGTGTGTGTGTGTGTGTGTGTGAAATACTCTCATGAAGAAATTGAAAATTAAGACAGTTCATAATTAGGAATCCTTTCAAATTCAGACATATATAGGGATGATGATAAAATCATGTTTTTAAATTTTATGGTTAATCTTTTAAGTAAATAAACCATACATTAAATTGTATGTAATTTCACATAGTTCTCAAAAATGCATAGAAAGGAAAGCTAGCTGGGTGCCAGTGACTCGTGACTGTAATCCTAGCTACTCAGTAGGCTGAGGTCTGAGTATGGAAGTTCAAAGCCAGCCTAGTCAAGTAAATTCATGTGACACTTATCTCCAATTAACCACCAGAAAACTGGAAGTGGTGCTATGGCTTAACTAGCCTTGAGCTGAAGAGCTCAGAGATAGCACCCAGGTCCAGAGTTCAAGCCACACAACCAACCAAAAGAAAAAAGAAAGAAAAGAAAGCTAATCTAACCACTTATATAGTCTACATAGGAAATACCTGCTATAGACCTCTAACTAAGTGGATATAACACCAAGAGTTTGGCAAGAAAAGTAAAACATTTACTGCTTTCTAAACCAATTCTTAAAAGATACTATCTTACACACTAGCAATTAAATTTAGAAAATATTGTTTACTTAAAATTTGTCCAAACACATATTTATCAAAATTTAATCCACTCATCATTTCTAGCTTGACTTCAAATGACCAAGAATAAATGGATTTCTGTACTGTTTGTTACCTCCTCCCTCATTCCTCCCTCCTCCCTCCTCCTTTCCCCTTTCCCTTTCCCCCCATGAGTTGTTCAGTTCATTTACACCAAACGGTTTTGCAAGTATTGCTTTCATAGTCGTTTGTCTTTTTTACCCTGTGTCTCTCGATTTTGGTATTCCCTTTCAGTTTCCTAGTTCTAATACCAGTGTACACGGTTTCCAATGTACTCAGATAAGATACAGAGATAGTGCAGGTACACCACAGGAAGGGGATACAAGAAGATCATCAATAATAGATTACACATAGCACGGTTACACATAGCACGCTGAAAGTAATTGCAACAGTGATATAACAATCGTTTCCATAACATGGAGTTCATTTCACTTAGCATCATCTTATGTATTCATAAGGGTATAGCTATTGGGCTCCTGTGATCCTCTGCTGTGACTTGCCTAAACCTGTGCTAATTATTCCCTATGAGGGAGACCATAGAGTCCATATTTCTTTGGGTCTGGCTCACTTCACTTAGTATAATTTTTTCCAAGTCCTTCTATTTCCTTATGAATGGGGCAATGTGATTCTTTCTGATAGAGGCATAAAATTCCATTGTGTATATGTATCACATTTTCCTGATCCATTCATCTACTGAGGGGCATCTGGGTTGGTTGCATATTCTAGCTATGACAAATTGTGTTGCGATGAACATTAGTGTGCTGGTGGCTTTAGTGTGTTCTTGTTTGTGGTCTCTTGGGTAGATACCCAAAAGTGAGGCTGCTGGGTCATAAGGAAGCTCTATGTTTTGCCTTCTGAGGAATCTCCATATGGCTTGTCAGAATGGCTGAACCACTTTACATTCCCACCAACAATGAAGGAGGGCTCCCTTTTGGCCACATCCCCTCCAACATTTGTTATTGTTAGTTTTCTTGATATAGGACACTCTTACTGGGGTGAGATAACATATAACAGACCATATAACAGACAAAGGCCTCATATCTAAAATATATGCAGAACTAAAAAAATTACATTCCTCCAAAACATAAGAACTGCAAAGAACCAATAGCCCCTTCAACAAGTGGGCTAAAGACTTAAAAAGAGACTTCTCTGATGAGGAAGTGAGAATGGTCAATAGACATATGAAGAAGTGCTCTACATCAATGGCCATAAAAGAAATGCAAAACAAGAGGGTTTTTAAATTTTACTTTTTGTGAGATTTTTGTTTGTTTTCTCTCCGCACATGTTAATGTTTTTGATTTCTGTACTTTTGGTCCTGTATGTTTATCTGTTTGAAGGAGGTAAAGGGAATCACAGAAATGGTGGGACAAAGGGTGAACTAATTCAACAGTGATACTCACTAGACACTACTAGGTTGAAAATGAACTATACAGTTAGTGGGGGAGGGGACTGGGTGGGAAAAATCGGAGAAAATGAGGTCAGAGGTGACACAGTTCAAAAAGAAAAGTACTCATTTCCTGAACTGTGTAACTGTAGCCCCTCTACAACCAAAATATTTTTTAAAATATCTCACCCTATGTTGTTTTCAGTAGCATGAGTACAAGTGCCTAGGAAGTAGGCAAGTTGACATGACTTCTATCTTAAATGTTTTGAAACAGCAGTCATGGAAATAGAAAATGTATGGAGAATGTAGTAAACATATTGCATGTCTATGACTCAAATTAATATGTAGTGCTAGAACCACAGCCTACAGTAAGATATGCTAAATGAATATGTTTATTTAGAATATCTAAGCAAATATTCTATTTTCCCTTCCAAGGGAGTAGTGTCTATGGCTGGACAGGTACACTTTCATCTGCAGTCTCACTTGTTGCATGCAAATAACAATTATGTGTAGATTTGAAATGAAAAAGCTGTCCTGTTCAATGGGTCACATTTAGCAATTCCCCACAATGCTTTACAGACATTCACTGTGCAGATATATAAGGTAGAGGCCATAGACTATAAATTATTGACAAGGAAAGATCTGTTAAAATCTGTTTAAGGAGGCAGTAATTTGCTTATTTTATATTCTCAACTTCAGGAAGAAATGTATGAAACATTTATTTTACTTCCATTTTTGGAAACTGAATTTTACAGAGGCTAAGGAGAAGAAAGATACATGTATAGGAATAAAGCACCCTATTTCCAACAATTATACATGAATTCATGTCATTAACTGTTTCACTTCATGTTCCCTAAAAAAGTAGGTTGTATTTGAAATAGATACATATTAAATAAAACAGAAGAGTATGACATGAACATTAGGAAATTACAACAAACGGCTATAAACCACTAGAGCAAGAATTCTGAATCACATAACTTGAATTATTAAAAATAATTTCCAGGGTATCAAAAGCACAATTTGCAGACTAAATGAGAAAATGTTCCATAGCAGTAGAAAAATAGCTCAGTCTAAGACATTTGAAATCATCTGTAGTGCCAGGTCAAAGAATGTCCCCCTAGATAGGAGAAGAAAATAACACAGGGCCATGAAATCTTTATAGGTCAATTTAAAAATGTATTGTTAGCAACGAAAAAGTTAAAATGTAGTGAAATGGAATATTTATGATTCAAAAATCCACTGAGTTCTAAGAAATACTGGAGAATATCCAGATAAGCCATATTGAATATAACCGTAGAGGTCATAGTACCAGTAGATATTAGATTGTCCAGGATTAATGATAGGATCTGAATAGGAAAGATGGCTTTGGAAGATACTCAGATAATGGATTTAAAATGGAGATTATGAGAAGAGGGACAAGGTCTGAGGTCTTGGGCTTCTGGATGTGGATGGAAGTGGTGAGGTACATTGAAACAGAAATTGGAAAAATGTATTTGCAAGAGAAGAGAAGATTATAGAGTTAGGTTTGGATATATTGAATTTAAGTTCATTTATAACTTCCAAAAGGATATGGGTATCAGAGGACTCCAGGGAGAAATGTAGCTTAATGCTAACAATAGTAAGCAGTCTTCCTTGTGATTATTATGTGATCATATTTGCAAGGATGCTGTTACATTTGAAAAGTTTGTTAAAATGGTAGGTAACCAGTACATTCTGCCTTAATAGGTAATTAAAGTATTATGAGAATAAGCTTAATAAGTTATAATTATTTTGAAACCTGTAGAGCATGCACATATACACAAAAATATACATTAAATTCTAATTTAGAATGAAAACTCAAAATTATAAAAAAAATCTATCACTCATCATTGTCATTCAGGTGAATCACAGATAAAAAGTAAGTACTCAATTATGTATAAAAACAAAAATAAACTCTAATTCAGAAATAAAAGAATGGAACTAGGTTTGGCATTACATATCTGTAATT
Organism: Perognathus longimembris pacificus; assembly: GCF_023159225.1. Taxonomy (NCBI): domain Eukaryota; kingdom Metazoa; phylum Chordata; class Mammalia; order Rodentia; family Heteromyidae; genus Perognathus; species Perognathus longimembris. The sequence continues at coordinate 128,516,154 of NC_063162.1, read as the reverse complement.
CCAGGACTGGGGAGTCCCAGGCAAGAGGGTCATGAGTTGTATGTCAGCCCGGATTACCTAACAAGACTCTGTTATGAATAAAGTAGTGAAAAAGGGGGAGGAAGCAGGTAGGTGCAAGGAAGAGAGGAGAGAGAGAGAGAGAGAGAGAGAGAGAGAGAGAGAGAGAGAGAGAGAGAGAGAGAGAGAGAGGGAGGGAGAATACCAGGAAGAAAAAAAGTAAAGAGAAAGGAGGAATTAAAAAAGGATATTAAAGAAAGAATGATATGCTCAAAAGAAACCAAGACCTTCAAATCAAGCCAATAAAACATTGCAAGGTAAGAATAAATTTCAATAACAGGAATGTTATTTACAAAAATATTTATTACAAAGTTGTATGTACCAAATACTTTAAGGCATATTCAGAAACCAATAAAGAAGGTACAATAATAACAATGGAAATGCAAGAAATAGAAGGTCTTTTCACACATTTCTAAGGAGACAACTCAATTAAGCAAACAAGATAAAAATAAGAGAGCTCAAGGCTAGGGCAAGAGCAGTGTGTTTCCCTGAATTCAGTCCACATACAGTATACTGAGCTCCTTTTCTTTTTTTTCTTCTTTTTTTTTTTTGCCACTCCTGGGGCTTGGACTCAGGTCTGAGCATTGTTCCTGGCTTCTTTTTGCTCAAGGCTAGCACTCTGCCACTTGAGCCACAGCGTCACTTCTGGCCGTTTTCTGTATATGTGGTGCTGGGAAATTGAACCCAGGACTTCATGTATGTGAGACAAGCACTCTTGCCACTAGGCCATATCCCTACCCCCAACATACAGTATACTGAAAAAAAGAAAGGATATACATATTTATGAACACATCTATGTGTATGTATATGTGTGTTTATACACATGTTCATATATGTACAAATACACACATACACACATATACTAGTGTATCATGAGAGATGGATAGAGATAAAATACTGAAAAAAGCTACATTGATTGATAAAGTTAGGGTATATGGTCATCTATACAAATGCATCCACAAATAACAGTTCGTATATCTGTGTATATGAACATACAATATGCATAGTTTTAAACCTATATGCTTAATATGAATGGCCTTTAGGAACACAGAAGACATGAAACCAAAAATTAAACTTAAAAGTACAGCAAATCCAATTCTCATTGTTTGAAAGTAATACTTTGTCAGAAATTAGAAATGATATGGGTAGTACAAATCTTTAACTGCAGTTATTTAAAAACTAGCAAATAGAAATTCTTGGGAAAAATAAAAATAACACAATTTAAGCTCTTGGTAAAACAATAATAAAGGGAATATTTATTTTATTTTGGAACCTATATTATAGAAGTAAAATAATGTGTTTAGGAAAATTCTAAAATCTAAAAATATTAAGCTAATTAAAAGTAAACAAGAAAAATAGCTAATGCACTCATAAAATGTATGTAAAAGTATAAAATTCTGAATAAAAGAAGGAAGAATTAATTCTTATAAGAGACTAAGAAGTAAGAAAAATTAAAATATGAATAGTAGACAGTTTAAAACTATATTCTTTGAAAATTATGGTAAAATAGACAATGTGTTACCATACAAACGAGAAAAGATAATATACATGTTTAAAAGATTACAAGCAAGACCACACAAAAGCCACCAGCACAACTGTGTTAATCACTGCACAGTTTGTCATTGCTAAAATATGTAACCAACCCAGATGCTCCTCAGTAATGAGTGGATCAAGAAAATGTGGTACATATTACACAAAGGAATTCTATGCCTCTATCAGAAAGATTGATACTGCCCCATTAGTAAGAAAATGGAAGGACTTGGAAAAAATTATACTAAGTGAAGTGAGTCAGACCCAAAGAAACAACCCTGTGGTTTCCCCCATATGGAATAATTAGTACATATAGGACAGACATAGCAAAAGAGCACAACAGCTCAATAGCTATGCCCATATGAATGAACAAGATAACGCTAAGTGAAATGAACTCCATGTTATGGAAATAAATGGTATATCATTGCTGTAGTTAATTTCAACATACTATGTGAAACTATACCTTTTGTTCTCTCTTATTCCCTTCTTGTGGTTTCACTCCTACTATAACTGTAATATTAAATAAGAAAATAATTTAAAATGTATATATGTGTGTACATACTGGAATTTTGTGGTCGTGTACCTTAACATAATGAGATGTTTAGTGCCTTATTAAATGAGTGAAAATCTAAACAGAAGAAAGATTACATAGAGAGTATAAGTTCACATTTTTTATTATACATCTGTACAATTTGATATGTGAATTATTGAATTGTGTTATTCATCAACAAATAAATAACTTGAAGGAAATAGTGTAAGAAGACAATGGTGGATATCAATGAAAATTTAAGTAAACTGCAAAAAGGAAAGAGTGAAATGATCTTATTGTCATTGATACCTTGATGGGATTTTACAAACTTAGAGCAGTTCAGGAATATTGAAACACCAGTAAAATAGCTTTAGTCATATTTCCCCAAGTTTATTTGTTTACCTGTTCCATATGAGAAAGTGAAAATGCATGAATGAGAGACTTATCTTTCAATGAAAGATATTGTAAGAAAATGCAATATCTCATGTGACCAATAAATGAAATACTTCTGCATATTTTACCAGGCACTGACAATTACTGCCTTAAAAAATTCCATAATCTGGTGGACACATAAGACATGTTACTAACAATGCAATTACAAATGTTTCATAAAGATGACATACAGAATTATAACCACAGCAAGAATGGTTTGCCACAGAATAAGATAAAAGACTGTTGGATATGGGTGGGCTTAAAATCATTTCATGCTGAACTAGCAGCATTAGTCCTTTGAATGACCTACATTTTTAATTTGGCATGAAACCATTTCAAGCGATGGAGGGAAACTAATGAGGCTGCTCCAACTGTGCAAAGCAATAATCAACACTACTGTATTGTGGAGGGTTTATTAAGTCCATGCATGGGGTGTAGTAAGACAGCTTTTCTTTAAGAGACATGTGTTTATACCATTTTCCTGCATAAAAATAAATATTCCAAATGTGTATGATGTCTGGAAAAAGTCCAAGATCCTTAGTTATTTTCAAACAAATGTGCAAACTCTGAGAATCACTCAATGCAATGATTACAGAGACAGTTTTAGTGTTTCTTAGAATGTTTATCCAACCATTATGGAAACAATGACCCTATAAGGAAGCCAGTGATGTTAAGAGACAAACATGGCTACTCTGGATTTGGAATGGAGATATATTGTACAAACGTGTGTGTGTGTGTGTGTGTGTGTGTTTGTATGTGTGTGTAGTTACACAAATTAAGTCCTTAATTCCAGCCAACAGAATCCTCTTTACCAATGAGGGTGTGTTTCTTTTCAAACAATTATGACCTCCAACAGTAAATCTCAATATATCACTCTAACTCATAAAGCTAACCTAAGCGCTAAAATGATCACAGATTCATGAAAGATGGGCCAAGACAGAAAAAGAAAGAAATATGAAAATGCTTAATATTATTTTAATAAAATATTTTTCTTTCTTCTCCATAACAAGAAAACTATATCTAGGAATTATTTTTTGTTTTATTTGTTTTGTTTTTGTTGCCAGTCCTGGGGCATGGATTCAGGGCCTGAACACTGTCCCTGGCTTCTTTTTGCTCAAGGCTAGTACTCTACCTCTTGAGCCTCCACTCCACTTCTGGCTTTTTTCTATATATGTGGTGCTGAGGAATCGAACCCAGCGCTTCATGTATATGAGGTGAGCACTTTACTGATAGGCCATATTTCCAGCCCCTCTAGGAATTATTTATAAACCTTACAAATAATTAACTTTGAAATGTATTTTAAAATTAAGACAAAATTAAGTACTGCTTTTTTAGTACTTGATTTTTATTATACAAAGGTTATACAATTATATACAATTATAATATACAAAGGTTACAGATGAAATCCAGCTAAAGAAAATATACTACAGGCTCATTCATTCATTCAACATCCAGCCAGTCACTCTATCATTCACTGAATTATGAGACAAATGAACATAATGTAGTCTCAATATTGAGACTTTCAGAGCTAAGCCAAACTTTCACTTTCAGGGAGCTCACTGTCTGATAGATGAGAAAGGACATAGAAACCTAAGTCATTGAAGTATTAATCCCTCATGCTTTTATTAATTAGGTTAAATTTATTAATTAGGTTAAATTAGACTGGCTTAAAAACTAAATTACGTTAAGTCAAAAAAAAAAAGAACAAAATTGTGTCATATAAATGAAAAGGGATGGAACAAGGGAGTATCATAAAAAATCAAATAATAATACAGACTCTGGAAGACAAACACTCCATGTGGTGTCTCCTATGAGAAATCTAGATTTACAAAGAAAAAAAGGACATACAGTAGTGGATAAAGGAAGAAAACAAGTGGAAACTTTGCGGTGGTGAACATGGGTGTACATGTGCTTGTATTAAGCATGTACTGTCTGAAAATCATTTAGAAAAAAATTACAGGCTACATTAGGAAACTGAAAAAGAAAGGGAAGAAAACGAACCCAATAGACAAATTGACTTTATTCAGGAGTGCGGCCTGTGACCAGCGACCAAGTGTCCTACAGCGTGGCTGAAGGGGAAATGGCACAGCTCCTTACATCTAGGCAGAAAGAATGCAGTCAGGGGGGCAGATGGACATGGGTGAGAAGGAGGTGGGATGCGTGAGCACCATTATTTTGACTATGGATTTGTAATGTAAAGTCATCAGTGTCAGACATGACCCTGGTCTCAGGCTCTCTTCCAACACCACCTGTACATTGATTCAAGGGGAAGGGAAGGGGAGAGAGGGATGGTTCAGGAGCAAGAATGGTTCTAGGACATGGTGGTGAGGGGAGAGGTGAGTGCTTTCTGTTAAGTAGTTTTCCATCAGCCTATCTCCTCCTCCTTTTTGTTTTTCAGATGATAGAAGAGCAGTTCTTGTATTATCAGTTTTGCATATCTACATTTTGGATTCTACCCTGACAGACTAAATATTAAGAAAATGTGAATAAAAATTCTAGCCCACATACTGCAACCATCAACCCCAATAGTAAATCTTGACAGCTTGCAGACATTGGCTAGGAAAAGCATGTCTTGGTTACTGATGGACAGCTCCCCCAATTTTTATCTCTACTGCCAACACGAAAGAAGCCCAATAAAGTTTAGTAAATACACTTTCCACACCAATCATGTAAGATATTCCAATTTTCCTGTCGTCAAATACCCAATAACAACGAGCTCCAAGTATCTCTGATGCTTTCAATTCCTTTCCACTCTGAGGTTTCCAGCTTCTGCCTTGATTAAAAAGAACAACAAAATAAATAAATAATACATTGATGACTGCTGATTCTTATGCTTCAGTATGCTCTGAGTGAATAGGCTCTCTTCTCTTTTGCATAGTTTCATTTATTTCAATAGCCCTAAAGCTGTGCCATGTTTTCAATTTCCCAGGACAGCTTGAGAACTAAAATCAGCATCTGGCTATTTTTTTAAACAAATTGAGCACCACTAGCAGGTGTTTTCTTCTATTCCCCCTTACCTGCCATTTTAATGTTTTCTTACTTTCCATTCATTTTTTAAAAGAAGAATAAATTGATAGTCATTGATTCAGTGGTCAGTTTAATGTGCTTAGAAGCTTAACAATTAAGTTTTTTTAAATTATGATAAACAAAATTATTAATGGTATTCCAATGATTATCATCAATAGAGCAAATGAGCAGTACAGAATAGTCCTGCAACATCTGATCCATAAAATTATACAATAAAACTTTCTGCAAAAATATTTTATAAATGGCAAAATTGAGCAAGACATATGTAATATCAAAATTACACTAAATTATGTTCAAAAGCTCAATAAAACCAGTAACTGTGGAGAACAACCTTGTAATTTTGTTGCATAGATAATCTCTATTTACAGACTCCAGAAAATGAGTATTCAAGAAAATGAAAAAGTTAGATTAATTTTTGCTTAAAACTGTTCATAAGCTCCATGTGTTTTTATCTTAGGTTTCAAATTGAGATTCCTTAGTAGACATGCTAAGCAAACATCTTAGCTCAATTAAGGAATTTTTCTTTCTGCTTCATTTTACATACATTTTTCTTCCTTGCAGTTATCCTTTCTGAACATTAGTGAAATAGTTCTCAAGTTGCAGACCAACAATAAGACATAGAGTTTATTGTCCAAATGCTCCCTTTATAAATCATAGCTGGTGTTCTTCATAAAATTATTTAAAAAGGAAAATCCAGAACTGACAAAAATGGAGATCTAACATTAATATAGAAATAAAATGCGAAGGCAAAAACGTTTGTTAAAATAAAAATACACACTGGGGCTGGGGATATAGCCTAGTGGCAAGAGTGCCTGCCTCGGATACATGAGGCCCTAGGTTCGATTCCCCAGCACCACATATACAGAAAACGGCCAGAAGCTGCGCTGTGGCTCAAGTGGCAGAGTGCTAGCCTTGAGCGGGAAGAAGCCAGGGACAGTGCTCAGGCCCTGAGTCCAAGGCCCAGGACTGGCAAAAAAAAAATAAATAAATAAAATAAAATAAAATAAAATAAAATAAAAATACACAATGGGCATTTCCTTGACAAAGTCAGACTGTTCATTTTTTATTTCTTAATTACACAATGATATTTTATTATGGTATCTCCAAATATTAATGTAATGTGCTTTGATCAAATTCACCCCTCTACTCTTCTTTTTTTTCTTTTTTTTTTTTTTTTTTGCCAGTCCTGGCCCTTGGACTCAGGGCCTGAGCACTGTCCTTGGCTTCCTTTTGCTCAAGGCTAGCACTCTGCCACTTGAGCTACAGCACCACTTGGCCATTTTCTATATATGTGGTACTTGGGAATCGAACCCAGGGCTTGCCACTAGGCCATATTCCCAGCCCTCTATTATTCTTTCATGTGCTTTGTTCTCTCTTCTATTTTGTTACTATAATTCTATATTACACACTTTTAAATGATATATATGTATATTTGTGTATGTGTTTCTTTTTTCCATCATTTGTATTACAAACATCCCATGTGATGTCAATGGATTAAAGTACCAAGGGCCTAGAGACAGTTTGAGAGCAGAGACTAGCATGTGTTTGTGCCTTATACAGATCAGAAGACCATTTTGGAAAGAAAAAAATTTCACTAGTCTTAAGTAGTCTCTTCCTCATTTGTTGTCACTTCTGTCACCATTAGAATGGCCATGTTGGATATCAAAGCTATCAAAGTAATACAGATGGATCCTCAGTACCCTCTGCTGGGGAAATACAGGCACAAGAATCCAGCATTAAGGTCCTCTTCCTCAGGGTTGAACATCATTTGTTCATAGACTGATCAGGTTCACAAGAAGATTAACCCAGGAGACATTTTGGTTCTACACCCTCAGCTTCCTCAAACTGCCACCCACACCCAACTATAACAATAATGAATGTCTAGGCCACATGTTTAAGTTCTTTCATCATTGTAATTCATAGAAAATCTCCTCACTATTAGAAATTCCATTGCATTATTTGGAGATTTTCTACTGAAAAAGAAAGAAGTTAGTTAGATAAACAACCTTAAGAAGGGAAACCAAAAAGATGGAGAGTGGCAGCAGAGAGGGTGCATATAACAAAGCACAAGAGATGAGGAGACAAATGGGCAAGTCAGCAGGTGAAAGCAAAGAAGGCCATAACATTCAGAGACCACTCTGAGAACAGCAACAAGGCCCTTTCACACAATAACACTGAAAGTTCAGTAGCTGTTTGGCCCAGATCAGTTTCTCTAATTAATTTCTGATAAACACAGTGGCCAGTCCTAGTGTGTTTTTCGTGGAACTTGCAGACAGAAAGAAATAATTGGTAGCAGCTGCCTGGGAGCAAGATGCCTAACCTGGAGAGGGAAGGTCCTAGAGGATAAATAAAGTTCACCAGATCTTACGAGGGACAAAGTGGGACCATTCTTGATCTCATTCAAAACTGCATAATTTCCAAAGAACAATGAATTCCATAATTCCATACTGATCAACTTTTTCATGCATGTAATCTAATTTTGCCTACAAATTTGGCTCAAGGAGTAAATTGTGCTTCATTATTATTTCATTTTAGCCAGAGTACATCTACTAATGCTCATTTGTCAGATTAGAAGTACATCTGCATTCAAGATAAAACCACTCAGTTGAAAAAGAAAGCATGGCAAGAATTATTAATCTAAATTTAAGATTTTTTGGTATAATCAGCACATTTAAACTCATATTCCATAATATAAAAGCTGAACAGTACAGTGTCTCTTGTTTGTTTTGATATGAAGAGAAAAATATGAAGTGGGATTGATTTTTAAAGCTTGTATATCTAGACATTTGTTTTAAAAATGGGAGAAATAATACTATGTCATAATGGAGACTAAAGAAGAATGAAAACCAACATATTTTAGAATTGCAAAAACAAGTTTTAACATACTGATTAGTAAGCACAAGTTTATTGAGATAGTGATAAAGTTATCCTTATAAGAATTTTTCATAAAAGCGAGCAACAAATCTTGTTAGAAAGTTTACAGAATTGTTCCTTTTCCCAAGTAAATCCTCTTCTCTAATATCACTGAGTAATGCAGGCAAAACATAGTCATGTTTGCTATTGATTTAGGAGTCTGAGTTGCTTTCCAAATCATTCAGCATTTTGTGCTAAATTGCTACTACTAATGCTCCCGAGTAGTATGCTTTCTTGTTCGATTTTTGTTATTTTATGAGCCTGGCAAGCAGCAGATATTCTAAGAACTCCTATCTGAGTAAATGTTGTGATAATAATTGTCTCACACAATTGCTTTTGCAAACTTCTAAACTTCTTGGTGCTGCTAGTCATGTTCTTCCTTAAATGTGTGTAAGCAATTCTTGTGAGTCAAATTTTTGTATGCTTTTTCACAAGAAGTCTCCATTACTTATATTGAAAAATGCACAAAAGCCATTACTTATATTGAAAAATGCACAAAAATGCTTAAAACACAAAAAGATGACTTATAGAACAAATGCTATTTGAAAAGTGAGAGTAGTATAATGGTTTGGATCTTACATGTCCCCAAAGGCCTTTGGTTGGTCTCCAAATAACAACACTGTCAGGAGACAGCTAAAAATTTCTGTTAAAGGCTATGGTAATGGGATGTGCACCTGAAGGGTATGATGGGACTCTGGCCCCTTCTCTTCTCTCTGGCTTCATGAGGTGAGCAGCTTTCCTTTGTCACTCCCTATTACATAATGGAGACATGACATCATGGACTAGAGTCTCTGAAACAAGAGCCAAAGTAAATTCTTCCTGCTAGAAGATGCTTTACTCACACTGGTCATAAAACTGACTATCCCCATAAAATGAACAGTCACTAACATCAATATGCAGTTTTTGTTTGATCTACCATTGTTTTTTTTATGATATCTGGGCATTTCTAAAATGATATTATTCCTTTAACAAACTTTACTATTCTATGTTACAAGCTAAGAAACTGCAATAGATGCTGTTTGGATAATAAATGTTTGTGCTGCCTACATTTCCTATGATATAAAAACAACATGAGGCAAAAGTGAGCTAATGTATGAGGTCTTCTAAACTTTTCTCCATCCAGTTTCATTGTTTCTGGATTTCATCATACTGCCCCTGCACACTTTCAGGTGTGTTCGTTGGCAATTGTAATAGATATATCCCCAGAAACCTAATGTTGTATAATGCTCTCTAACTTTTTGGTATACTATTGTTAAAAAAAGAGTTAATTGTATATCAAAAACTAAAGTACATTTTCTTAGGGATTATGAACAGACAACATAAAGAGTGACTCAGACATCTGTGGGTTGACATACATCAATATTCCATGCACACAGATTTGTGTTAACATTTGTAAAAAGCAAGCAATCTTCTTTCTTCTAAGCAGCTAAAACCTATATTAACTGACTTGCCAGGTACCACAATCTATGAGAGGGAAGGGAAACATATTTCATTTTAAAGAAAGACCAGGTGTATTGTGCATAAGTATGCAGTCAACTAAGAAAAATTCACCTGACATATGCTAGAAGCAAAATCAACAATTTGGGAGCAAAAAGACTAGAAACATTAAAATGGAGCAAGACTTCTGAATCCTGGGTTTATATAAACTTTACAGAGAAGCTAATTAAACTGAAGGCCCTCCCATTCTACCTACCAAATTAATAATAATAAACTAATCAAGAGTGTTAATTAATATAATATCCATTACAACGGAATAGAAAGAGTTTCTATGTATCCTAATATTTGGGGTTGAATGCCAGAGTACTCAGAAAAAATTCAATGGTTCAGTAAGATGGAAGATGAAGACCAAAAATTAACTAACAAATCATAGGAGAACTCTTGTTTTCTCACCAAGACTTTTTCTTTTCAATGAGTTGTTTTCATATGATTGAAGCATCCATGATAATACAACTTTTAACCAACATATATTGGCCTGCCACTGCAAAGATTATGATATTACTACATCAAGAAAAATTTGACCTAATATAGTCACCGCATTTGGGTGATAAGATTTAGCACAACATGACCTCCATATATTTTACCTGTACTATAGCTTGATGGGTAGATGGTAAATAGGTCACATCTTTTCTAAGTCTTAGCTTTCTCCATAGTTGAGTTCTAGTCACACACCATAATAACACAACACAATGCTGATTGCAGACACTCAAGGTGGTAAAATTTCCTTTTTTTTTCTCCAAAAAATATAAAATACACCTGTTGTCATGGTAAAGCACTCTGAAGCAATTTTAGTTTACAGACTTTCCTTGGCATTCATATTCAACTGTAATAACTATTTCCTTTTTACCATGCAAATACTTTTCAGTTACTCAAAAAAACATATTCAATAGAATATAAAGAGTTATATATGGCATTATATCTTTCTCTTTTTCAGAATATCCATATCTAGAAAGTACATAAAATAGATATAAGTACTCCAAATTAATGTGAAAGTCAAAGGAAACCTGTCACTATGATTACATTTAAATGTATTTTCACATGCACACTAATTAATTTCAGACCCACACTTATTGCTAAAAGAAAATTGAAGCCTCTTGGTGCAATGTACTTGAGAAGAAACATAAATGGTGGTTATTTGTGCAAGGGGGCTTTAAGCAAACAATTCAACAATTTAAGTCCATACATGCTTTCATAAAGAGAAAAAGGAAAGGAAACAAAACAGGGGAAAGGAGGAAGGAAGCCAAAAGATGGAAAGAAATGAAGGAAATAAAGAAAAAAGGAAGGAAGGTAGAAGGAAAGATGTAGGAAAAGGAAGAAGGTACTCTAGATACTGTATATACTTGTATTGGAACTAGGAAAGGGAAGGGGAATATCAAAATGGAGAGAAAAAAGATAAAAGACAAACCAATGTAACAGCAATACTTACAAAACTGTATGCTGTAAACCAAGTGTACAATTTATGAGGGGGAAGGAGGCAGGTGAAAAATGAGACAGGAAGTAACAATTGGAAAAGAAATGTATGCATTGCCTTACATATGAAACTGTAGCCCCTCTGTACATCACTATGACAATAAACAAATATTTTTTTAATGGAAGAAGATGGGGAGAGACTCGACAAATGGGACTACTAAAAAATAAAAAGTTTCTGCACAGCTAAAGACACAGCCACTAAACAGAAAGACAGACAACCATATGGGCAAAGATCTTTACCAGCACAGCAACAGACAAAGGCCTAATATCCATCATCTACAGAGAACTCAAAAAACTAACCCCCTCCAAACACAGCAAACTATTAAATGGGCAAAGGAGCTATATAGAGATTTCACAGGAGAAGAAATAAAAATGGCAAAGAAACATATGAGAAAATGTTCAACATCCCTAGCAGTAAAGGAAATGCAAATACAAACAACCCTGAGATACTGCACTCCAATTAGAATGGCCTATACTCTGAACCCAGGCAAGGACAAATGCTGGAGGGGGTACAGGGAAAGAGGAACCGTACTCCACTGTTGATGGGAGTGAAAACTAGTACAACCACTCTGGAGAACAGTACTGAGGTTCCTCAAAAACTCAGCATAGACATACCCTATGACACAGCCATACCACTTCTAGGCATCTATCCTGAACAACAGGATCCAGGATACCACAAAGACACGTGCATATCCATGTTTATTGCTGCACAATCCACAATAGCCAAAATATGGAAACAACTCAGATGCCCCACTACAGATGAATGGATCCGAAAAATGTGGTACCTGTACACAATGGAATACTACATAGCGATTAGAAATGATAAAATAATGGCATTCCCAGGGATATGGTTAGAACTTGAACAAATAATGTTGAGCGAGACAAGCCTAGAAGACAGAGAAAAAAAGGCACATGGTTTCCCTGATATGTGGCTGTTAGGGGGAAGGGGAGGGGGGAACAGTAGAGATCATGTCTGTAAAATGACAAACTTCTTTTCAAATGGTATTTCTACATGTTTTGGTCAGTGACTTTACAATATGTCTCAAAAACAATTACTAAATAAACATAAAAAGGTCTAGGATAGACCTCTCAGTGGATCACAATAGCTCAAAAGCTATGTACATATGATTATATAAGATAAGCCTAAGCAAAATGAACACCAAGAGAAGGAAACACTAGGATTTTATTTTTGTCGTTATGTTTAATGTGCTAGGTGAATTTCCTTTGGCGTATCCCCTATGGTCACTGTATATGATTTTGGTACACAGGGTGTTTTATATATGCTTATCTGAACTAGGGAAGGGAAAGAAAAATGAAAGAGAGTGTAACAAGGCAAGAAATGTAGCCACTACCTTATTATGTAATTGTATACCCTCTCTACATCACCTTGCCAATAAAATTTAATTTTAAAAAATGGAAGAAGATAGGAAAGAGGAAGGAGGGAGAAGGAAAGGAGGAAAGAAGAAACAAGAAAAAGTATTCAATTTCCCAATAATTACATTCACATATATAAGTCTCAGTTTTAAAAACAGCAGAAATACTGAGATATACTGAATATATATTTATAAACAAAATAGATAATAACTTTTTATTAGGACCTGATATTAATATTTGAGTGTGAATTTTGAACACATATTCAAATAATTAAAAGGAAAAGCAATGACCCTGTTGCAACCAGTCAATAATCCCAATAGAAAAATTGAAATTATGAAAAAGGGAAAAAATAAATTTAAATTGAAAAATACCAAAACAAAAACAAAAACTACACTAACAATAAATTAGGTCAACATCAGATTTGAAATGAAGAAACCAAAATAAACTTTAGGTAAGGGGTAAAATACAGAATCTGGTAAAGGAGGAAAAAGAATGTACAAACGTTGATGGCTGTAGTTCTGTCTATTCTATAGAAACACTATGAATAGGCTTTTTAAAACTATAAAGCAATTATTATACTTATTTTTAAATCAGGCAGATAACAATAAAAAACTGTAGCCCTATCTTTTTTATGAACTTGAATAAAAAAATCACCAATAAAATATTAGCTAACTGAATTCAATGGTACATCAAAAAGATTCACACCATGGCCACATTCATTTCACTTCAGATGTGCAAAGTTGGTTCAACATAGATAATAGACAGATAGATAGATAGATAGATGCACAATAGCCCATAAACAGGAGCAAGGGTAGGAATGATATCATCTCAACTGATGCAGGGAAAGCCACTGATATAACTCAGCATCCTTTTGTGATTTTAAAAGAGTTTCATAAAACTAAGAAGAAAAGGATTATTCCTTAACATAAAATTAAAGGTAATATATTGTAACTCCTATTACTTAAGCCAAATTATGTTTTTTGAAATTCACAGTGAAGTTTTCAACTTGTATACACTTACTACTTGTTAATTGTGTAGTATATTTAGGTATTATTTTTTCTGTATCAAAATTTTATTTTTATTTTAATTTTCCCCAATATAAGTATTTTTATAGCTGACCCTATGTTGAAAAAGTTTCAGCTGTGTTCAAAGTACAAAAGAGTACTTTTTTCAAGTGATATTCACCAGATAATGTGTCCATATTGGGCAAATAATTCATCATTTTCTAGCTCCTGTACACACAGTCCAAGGTAATCAGTGCCACTTTTGTACATTTTATGTATTTGTCCATTAGTTTAAGTTAAAAGTGAACATAAATTCACCTTTATTCTGATCTAAGATAAGAAGCTTATAGCAAAAGTGGGAGAAAAATGGTGGTGGGAGTAACAAGTTTGACAAGAAATGTGCTCACTACCTTACATAAATAACTGTAACCCCTCTGAACATCACCTTGGCAATAAAATTAAATTTAAATAAGGATGCTTATAATTCCCAGGTAAAATTAACTTTGGTAATCATTTGGAGATTTTTGTTTAGTTCTCCATCTTCAATGAATAAACACACATGCACACTCACACACAACACACATATGCACACATACACACATATACCTTGAATCCAGAATCAATGAAATCATTCTATTCTTTCCTTGTCAGCATCTTGCTATCCTTTTTATTAAAGTTTCTTTCAGAAGGTAAGTAGGGCGATCTATATCTGTGTTTGTGTGTTTGTGTGTGTGTGCATGTATATATTTAGATTGAAATGTTTGAGCAGTGATAGTAGTTACTTCCTTTCACTAAACTGCTTCCTTTCACTAAACTGCAATAAAATTTTCAAGACACCATTATGAATTAATGCCATGAAAGCACTTGCTCTTTAGCAAAAAAGAAAGGAAACAATAGCAAAGAATCCCTCAGTAAAACACAGACCTCAAGATTCACCGCTAGTTTTGCCTTTTAAAATAGCTACATCTTCAGCTAGAAGGGGAAAAAAGGAAAAAAACACAATGCAGAGCAAAGATGAATCCCCTGATCCTCAATTTGGCACAGACAAAGAACTTTTGCAGTTGTTTGGAGGATAGTCTATCTATTCATTACTGCAAAATAAAATGGGTTCTTTAGGAAAAATGAATCGTGCATAAAGGCTTGACAGTCCTATTTAATACAACGAAAACTGCTTATAATATCCATCTGTGTCTACTCAAAGAAACTAAGACAAATAGTATGAATTCTTTAATATTTCTTTGTGATTGTAGAAAGAAAGATACTGGACACATTCTGGTCATTGTCAGCAAACCATCTGTTTTCTTTTTTTTCAAACATGAGTGTACATGAGATAAAATGAAAACAATTATTACATATCCCACAGAAGTCACTGTGATGCAGGAGGAAGACATGAGGGAAGTGAGACTTTTGCAATGGAGACAGAAGGGTATAAGAAGCAGAACATTTGGCACTATCAAATATTAATTTAGAATACTAATATAACATGCTTACAAAACAAACTTTGATTCTAAAACACTGCAGTCTACAAAGGAAGAAACTGCTATCCTTATCGTAGGTGGGCTTTGAGTGGTCTAACTCATCTTCT
The DNA here is from genome assembly GCF_023159225.1 of Perognathus longimembris pacificus. NCBI lineage: Eukaryota > Metazoa > Chordata > Mammalia > Rodentia > Heteromyidae > Perognathus > Perognathus longimembris. The sequence continues at coordinate 128,500,736 of NC_063162.1, read as the reverse complement.
CACAGAATGCTCATGAACACTTATTTCTATATTATTCTCTTTGTTCTGAGAATTTGAGTTTATTAGACAAATGGGAGCCTAAAAGAAATGTACTCTTTTGATAGTCTTCTAAAACCTAGTATACAAATACCTCTAGAAACTTCAGGAATAACCAAAAAGCCATCAAAATCTAGGAAAATGTTGCCTCTTCCAAAACAAAAGTCTTTATGATGTGAATTCCAAGATAAACCTGAGGGAAAAAAAAGGCAATATGTTGAGAGTTTAACCTTGGAGATCTGTTTAAAGAAGAGTACTCTAGGCCTGGGGAGATGGAGAGAATAGCAGTTAAGAATTTGCATGTTCAAATGGTTGAATCTCACAATGTACTGTGGGACGTACCATTATGTCTATAATGAAATGAAAGAGAATTTGGTCTACTCCCAGGCTTCAAATATCCTCTTTTTCCTTATGTTCACACATGCATGTACTTACATTTAGATATAAAACATACATATGCACTGATGCTTCAGTCTCTTGAAGATACATGTCTGTATCTATCAGTCTTATCTGTTCAATATTTTAACATATACACTTTTCAAAATTGTTATGGTCAATAAAATATGCCTAGTGAAGTAAGTCAGATCCAGAGAGATAGGAAAATAGATAGCCTATAGGGACAAAGGGTGAAAAATATGCAGCATTAGTCTCCACTGGACACAATGTTGAAAATGAATTGTAAAACCGATGAGTGGAAATGGGTGGAAGAACAGAAATGGAGAGGGAAAAGGTGACATACTAAAAGAAATATACTCTTTACCTGAATTACGTAACTATGACCTCACTGTGAATCACCGTTATACTAACAAATTAAAAACTTAAAAGTAAAATAATTATATAAGTAAACATATTAGGAGGTATGCAAGTGTACACAAATGTGTTAGCTGAAATATGATAGGTTCAAAGGAGAACTCAAATAGTGTAATTCCTTAGAAAGCAAAGTCAAAGTTCAAAAAAGTTAATACCAGGAAATGAATACTTCAAGGGGTGAGGTGACAAGAATTAAATGTATATCCATAAAATTAAGAGTGAGGCAAGGCGTAATTTGGGGAGGGATCGGTGAGTGTTTTGAAAGAGATGATCCTGATCAAAATGCATAATGTTTACAAATCTCTTTGTTTTATTCATATCCATTGTATAATTACATGAAGATAATAAAAACCTTAAGAAAAGAAATTAGATAATTTTTTCTAAAACCACAGGATAGTTTATATTTATCTTAATAAATCAAAGCACTTTCTGATTATTATGCTTTGGTATAAAGAAATGCTAACCAATCATTGTAACTTATTTTGCACAAGTGTACTATTATTCTCAGAATTTTTATTGGACAAGCAAATGTCATATTAAAATTTCTCAGGCCCCTCATTTTGAGCCCCTTCTATTTGTGTGTACTTGGCCATCACAGATTCTCAGACGGACAAGGAAATTTTTTAGAGAAGTTTAATCTTTTCCAACAGTCATAGGCTGGGATGTAGCTGAGTGGCAATGTGTTTGCCTAGCAAGAGCAACGTTCTGGGTTTGATCCCCAGTACCAAAAAAGAAAAGACAAAAGCCAATAGTCATAAGAGCAATAACCTTGGCATGCTACCATTTAATTTTCTTTAATTCTTATGGCTCTTTTAAATGGAAAATTAAGAGATAATCTCTTCACCACCAAAACAAATCTACATAACGTGATACATTTCCTAGTAACTTTGAAATTTAGAACCCATTTCAATCCTTTGAATTTATATTCACTAACCAAATATTTGTGAAATGTGCTAGCAATTAAAACATTTTCTCTTAGCCACTTTTCTGCATATAAAACAAATAAGCAATGAACTAGGAATCCTATATTCCTGTGCATTAATATTTAAGATAACTATTAAAAAAATACTGTGTCACTAACCACATTGGTTCAAGTAATAATTTGGTCTAATAAAAAGAACAATGACTAGTGTTTAAAGGCTTCAGTCACAGATGGACTGTAGATTACCAATGTCAGGCAAATCTGTATTCAAATTGCAAATCTACTATTAAAAGTCTTTGGACTACAAATTTGTTTCTTGAAGGAATTACACCAAAATATAAGTACCAGAAAACTGGTACTCAATAGGTGTGGCAGGGAAGTCAAGGCAAGAGGTGTAGACAAAGGAAGAAAAGAAGGAAATGTGCAGAACACAGTCATAGTAGTCAATGCATATCCAGTGAAAACAAGAAAACTGAGGGAAGGCATAGTTTGGGGAGGGATAGGGGAGAATAATGAAAGAGGTGACATGAATCAAGATGCATCGTATGCATAGGCTGATTTGTTGAATGTTAAATCCTTTTTACAAGTACTTAAAGATAATAAAAATACAATTTAAAAAATCTGTTTTGTGCTTTAGGAATATTACGTTATTTTGATACCATTTAGTTGTTAAGAAAATGATGGACAAATTTATTTTAAAGTTTAGAGGTTAGAGGAACATCAGGACATGAGTAAATGACGAGTAAGACACAAAGCAGCACAAAGCAAAATCTAGTTTAAAAATGTTCAGAATCGGGCTGGGGATATAGCCTAGTGGCAAGAGTGCCTGCCTCGGATACACGAGGCCCTAGGTTCGATTCCCCAGCACCACATATACAGAAAACGGCCAGAAGCGGCGCTGTGGCTCAAGTGGCAGAGTGCTAGCCTTGAGCGGGAAGAAGCCAGGGACAGTGCTCAGGCCCTGAGTCCAAGGCCCACGACTGGCCAAAAAAAAAAAAAAAAAAAAAAAAAAAAAATGTTCAGAATCTGAAGTTGAAGTTTCCTGCTTATTGCTGAGCTAGGGACTGAACACAGTGCTTAGAGTATGATAGGCAAGTATACTTTTTATCGTTAAACTGAATCTTCAGCCTCTGGAAATCACACGAATACCTGCCTTTGCCTTTTAATTAAGCAAGGTAAGTGCAAAAGAAAATCAATAAAATGGTAAAGCAGCTATTCTCTAGGATGTACAATAAAGATGAACTAAAAAGATAAATGGATAAAATAACATAGAAAATCAATAAACCCTAAAAATATCTAATATTACCATGCCAAAAATCTCCTGTGTGTAAGTAAAACTTTGTCTTTTGATAGAAAATATCTAATTACCTTGATGTAAAGATAAATTCTGATGTAAAATATATTTAAAGTATTCTCTTTTGATTTGTACAAACTCAAAAATACGTACTGTGTGAACTAAAGACAGATTACAAGGTTCAGGTAGAAACGTTTTATCAATTTGCTGAAGTTTCTTTCTTTCTTCTTCTTCTTCTTTTTTTTTTTTTTTTTGTCAGTCCTGGGCCATAGACTCAGGGCCTGAGCATGACCCCTGGCTTTTTTTGCTCAAGCACTCTGCCACTTCAGCCACAGCGGATGTCTGGCCGTTTTCTTTATATGTGGTGCTGGGGAATGGAACCCAGGGCTTCATGTATAGGAGGCAAACACTCTTGCCACTAGGCCATATTCCCAGCCCATATTTGCTGAAGTTTCTATTATCTATAAGCATGAACAAAAAGTGGGTGCTAATATTTTTTCTTCCCCATTTGATTTCCCACAGCGTTTCTTTGAAGGACTTTGTATTTCCTTCCTAGTTAAAAGTGAAGGTGAGGAATGGGCCCTATAATCACAGCTACTGAGGAAGTTGAGATCTGAGGATCAAGGTTCAAAGCTAGCCTGGGTAGAGAAGTCCCTGAGACTTTGCAATTAACCACCAGAAAACTGGAATTGGAGCTAAGGTTTGAAGTGGTAGAGTGCTAGCCTTGAGCAGAAAAGTTCAGGGACAGAACCCAGGTTCAGAGTTAGAGCTCCAAGACTGGAGGGGGTGGGGGAACAATAAATAAATAAAATAAAAACCGAGAAGATGAGAAATATCTTCCCCACAAATTCATCTTGAGTGGGGATCACTCTCAAATACAAAAGTGTAAAAGAGTTTTATGTATCCAGAAATCTACTAAGTACACTTACTTGCTCTGCAAAGGTCTTATTTGCCCTTTAGTAATTGAGGAGTATGGGAGAATCAGCAGTGGAAATAGCAGGATGGTAGCCAATTGGCTGTAGTTATGAAAACTACAGTAATTTTTTAGGCTTTATGATAACTTGTACTCATATTCATGGGAAACCGAGATGGGAAAAGAGGGAATCAGAAAAGAAATCAAATCATAAATTGACCAGCAGAGTAAGAAAAACACCAAATAATAATCATGGCCTGGCCAAGGGCAGTTTAGGGAGACCTATAGAAACAAGCAGAATGCACAGGAAAGACTAGTACAGAATAGGAACGAGGTAGCAAGCCAAGCCTTTTCTCCCAAATCTGCTAAGCCATCACTGTTTCTATGTAAAGGCAGTCAATGTTCTTTTGCCATCTCTGCAGAGCTGCAGGTTGCAGAGCTTCAAACAAAATTGTTTCTAAGAATTCAATTTAAAAGAAACATAAGAAACCTTGCAGTCTAAATTCAAAGATAAACTCCAAAGGCCATCCCATCATTTAAAAGAATATAAAGTGTTCCACATTTGAGAGCAATAGGTAAGTCTACTTAGGTCACATTACCCTTCTCACTGCAAAGCTATTTGTTCAAATGCTTGATATTTTTGATTGTTTACTCAAGAAAACTGAATGAATCTTGTGGGAAAAAATCCTTATATTGTTAAAGATAAAAAACAGAAGGATGATTTAAATCCGTTGGATGCTTATAAGAAGCTGTACAAATTCATTTTACAGATTTCTTTTTATCTGTTTGCAGTAGAAATTGAAAATGGCACTAAGCTACCAAAAAAGATGCTCCGTGGAGTGGAACTTGTTGCATAATAGAGCTGCTTTCAAAAGGGCCACCACCAACTAGTAACACACAGACAGCGCACAAAATTAAAGGATAATTAAGGATATTTAAAATACAGCTACTGAGAAGCAATTATAGGCAATGCCTGGATTACTTGCTTAGTGAAAAGAAAGATAATAAACATTAATCCTGCTTGTAAATCATTGAAAAATTGTTGTCCCCACCCTCATCCTCACCACGATAGAACAGCATGTTAGTTGTCTAATTAGGAAGCACAGACAAAATTTAAAAAGAAAATATGTATCAACATTTAGAAATATTGTATGATATACTGGCCATTGTATGTGATAAATTGTTATATTCTTTTTTAAAAATTTATTTATTAATTAAAAAATTTTTTCACAAGGTGTTGTGCAAAAGGGGAACAGTTACATAATAGGACAGTGTGTACATTTCTTGTGATATCTTACACCCTGTTTTTCTTTCCCTTCCCTAGATCAGGTAGACATATATACAATACACAGTGTACCAAAAACACATACAGTAGCCATGTGGCCTACACCAAAGGAAATTCACCTAGGACTTTAAATGTAATGTCAACAATAGAGTTTGCTTATCCCTGTCTTATATGAACATACATACATGGTTTTGAGCTATTGTGATCCACTGAGAGGTCTATTTTTGACCTTTATATGTTGAGTTGTTGTTTGGTTTTAGTTACATAATATAGGGTCGCTGACCCAAACCTGAGGGAAATACCATTTGACAAGAAATTTTTGGTTTTGCAGATCTGGTCTCTACTGTCTCCCCCTCCCCCCACCTTAACGGTCATATATCACGGAGATCATGCCCCTTTGTTTTCTGTGTTCTAGGCTTGTCTCGCTCAACATTATTTGTTCAAGTTCTGACTATTTCCCTGCGAATACCAATATTTCACCATTTCTAATCACTATGTAGTATTCCATTGTGTATAAGTACGATATTTTTTGGATCCATTCATCTGTGGAGGGGCATCTGGGTTGTTTCCATATTTTGGCTATTGGGAATTGTGCCACGATAAACATGGAAGTACAAATATCTTTTTGATATCTTGGGGTTTGCTGTTTAGGATAGATGCCTAGGAGTGGTATGGCCAGGTTATAGGGTAGGTCTATATTGAGCATTTTGAGAAACCTCCATAATGTTCTCCAAAGTGGTTGTACTAATTTGCACTCCCACCAACAATGGAGAAGGGTTCCTCTTTCCCCGCACCCCCTCCAGCATTTGTTGTTGCCTGAGTTCAGAGTATAGGCCATTCTAACTGGAGTGAGGTGGTATCTCAGGGTTGTTTTTATTTGCATTATTTCCTTTACTGCCAGGGATGTTGAAAATTTCCTCATATGTTTCTTTGCCATTTTTATCTCTTCTCTTGTTAAGTCTCTCTTTAGCTCCTTTGCCCATTTAATAATTGGTTTACTGGGCTTGGAGGGGCTTAGTTTTTTGAGTTCTCTGTAGATGACGGATATCAGGCCTTTGTCGGTTGCTGTGCTGGTAAATATCCTTTCCCATATCGTTGGCTGTTTTTCTATTTTGGTGACTATGTCTTTAGCTGTGCAGAAACTTTTTATTTTGTGGTAGTCCCATTTGTCCAGTCTCTCCCCTATCTGTTGTGCCCCTGGGACTCTATTCAGGAAGTTCTTTCCTGTGCCTATAAGTTCTAGCGTCTTTCCTACTCTGTCCGTCAGTAGTTTCAAGGACTCAGATCTGATGTTGAGGTCCTTGATCCATTTTGAGTTGATCTTGGTGCATGGTGATAGGCTAGGGTCTACTTTGAGTTTTCTACATTTGGCTGCCCAGTTTTCCCAGCACCAGTAGTTGAAGAGGCTATATTTTTTCCATTGTATGTCTTTAGCTCCTTTGTCGAATATCAGTTGACTGTAAGAGTGCGATTTTATTTCTGGGTCTTCAATTCTATTCCATTGGTCTTCAGGTCTGTTTTTATACCAATACCAGGCTGTTTTTGTTATGATGGCTCTATAATAGAGCTTGAAGTCTGGTATTGTGATACCTCCTTAACTGTTTTTTTTTGCCTAGAATTGTTTTGGCTATTCTAGGTCTTTTGCTGTTCCATACGAATTTATGGGCTGATTTCTCTATTTCAGTGAAGAATGTAACTGGGATCTTGATGGTGATTGCATTGAATTTGTATAACAATTTGGGCAATATGGCCATTTTCACTATATTGATTCTACCTACTCATGAGCATGGGAGGTCTTTCCATCTCCTTGTGTCCTCTTTGATTTCCCTTTTTAGATTTTTATAGTTCTCATTAAATAGGTCCCTCATGTCTTTGGTTAGGTTGATCCCTAGGTAATTTATTCTTTTTTTAGCTATTGTAAAAGCAATTATTTCCATAGTTTCCTTTTTTGCTTGTACATTGCTGGTGTACAGAAAAGCTGCTGACTTTTGTGGATTGATTTTGTATCCTGCTACTTTGCCAAAATGGTTTATTAGGTGTCGGAGTTTGGGGACTGAGTTTTTTGGGTCCTTCAGATATAAGATCATGTCATCTGCGAATAAGGATAGTTTAATTTCTTCTTTGTCAGTGTGGATCCCTTTGAGGTCGAACTTTTCCCTTATTGCTATGGCTAGGGATTCCAGCACTATGCTGAAAACAAGTGGGTAGAGTGGGCATCCTTGTCTACTTCCTGAGTTTAGGGGGAATGATTTTAGTTTTTCCCCATTTAATACGATATTAGCAGTTGGTCTGTTGTACATGGCTCTTATTGTTTTATGGAATGTTCCATCTATTCCTGTTCTCTCCAGAGCTTTTAATAAGTATGGTTGTTGTATTTTGTCAAAGGCTTTATGGGCATCGACTGAGATAACAATGTGGTTCTTGATTTTAGTTCTGTTTATGTGGTGAATTACATTAATAGATTTATGGATGGATGTTGAACCATCCTGTGTCTGTGGGATGAAGCCTACTTGGTCATGATGTATAATTTTCTTGATGAGTTTCTGGATCTTATTAGCTAATATTTTATTGAGGAGCTTTGCATCTGTGTTCATTAGTGATATTGGTCTGTAGTTCTCTTTTTTTGTTGGGTCTTTGCCTGGTTTGGGGATGAGTATAATATTAGCTTTATAGAATGACTTTGGGATTTCTTCCTCTGATTCTATTTCACAGAAGAGTTTGAGGAGTATTGGTATTAGCTCCTCACTAAAGGTTTATAGAATTCATTGGTAAATCCATCTTGGCCTGGGCTTTTCTTTGTTGGGAGGCTCTTGATTACCCCCTGTATCTTGATGTAAGTTATTGGTTTGTTTCGTTGATTTATTTCTTCTTGATTCAGTTTGGGCAGTTTATACTTCTCTAAGAATTGATCCATTTCTATTAAGTTATTGATTTTTTAGTGAGTAGAGATTCTGGAAATAGTTCCTTATGATTGTTTGAATATCGTGTGTATTTTTTGTAATTTTTCCAGTGGAGTCCCTGATTTTACAAATATGAGTCTCCTTTCTTTTTTTTTTTTTTGTAATTCTTGCAATGGGTCTGTCAATTTTATTTTCTCAAAGAACCAGCTTTTAGTCTTATTTATTTGTTGAATGATCTTTCTATTTTCAATCAGATTTATCTCTTCTTTAATCTCTGTGATCTCTCTCCTCCTAGTCATTTTAGATTTGATTATTTCTTTTTTCTCCAGATGTTTTAGTTTCATCATGAGGTTGTTCACCTGCTCTGCTTCCATTCTTTTAATGTGAGTGCTGAGGGCAATGATCTTGCCCCTCAGTACTGCCTTAGCTGTATCCCATAGGTTTCTTTGTGATGTATTTTCATTGTCGTTGTGGCTTATGAATTCCTTAATTCCATCCTTAATTTGGTCTGTGACCCAAGTGTTAGATAACAATGAGGGGTTTAGTCTCCAAGTATTTGTATAGCCTCTGTGGTATCCTTTGTTATTGAGGGTTACCTTGATTCCACTGTGGTCAGATATAATACATGGAATGATGTCAATACTTTGTATTTGCTGAGTTTCTTTGTGTGGGCTATGACATCATCTATTTTGGAGTATGTTCCATGGGCTGCTGAGAAGAATGTGTATTGGGTCTCTGTAGGGTGAAAAACCATACAGATCTATCAGATCCATTTGGGAAATGGTGTTACTTATGTCTTCAGCTTCCTTGCTAATACTCTGGGTGTTGGTTCTGTCTCTTGGAGAGAGTGGAGTATAAAGTCTCCCACTATGATTGTATTTGGGTCTATCTTGTTCTGTAATTCTGTGAGAATTTGCTTGACATATGTAGGGCCTCTTTTGTTCAGTGAGTATAAATTTATCACCGTGATGCCTTGATTCTGGATTTTTCCTTGTATTAAAACGTAGTGTCCTTCTTTGTCTTTTTGGGTTGATTTTAATGAGAAGTCCAGCTTGTCTGAAATCAGGATGGCTACTACTGTCGTTTTGGTAGGTGCATTTGTTTGGAAGATCTTGCTCCCTCCTTTCATTCATTGACCGGTGCCGGGGTCCCTTTCCCAGCCTGGCCCTGTTCAGGCCTGGGTCGGCGGAGGGGGGCGGTACCCAGGAGATTTTTCTGGCTCTGTACAGGTTACAGGCTCTTCTTTTTTTTTTTCTTTTTCATTTCCTGTGTTTCTCTATTGCTTCTGGATGTAGGGTTTGCTGGACTCTTTATGGGGTGTTGGGTTTTGGAATTCCCAGCTCCCTATTCGGTTGGAGCGAGTTGGGGTGCCTCCCTATTGTCAAGGTGCCATCTTCCTCCCTGTTATATAATTGAATCATAAAAAAATTGAAATGAATTGAATATATCTTAGGAATCACTCAATTATAACCTTAACCACTTATTATTGTAGTAATTTTTATTTTGGAGATTTTTATTGTATATATAACCATATGTGTGTGGATTTTATTATCGATATTTTAATGTTATAATCATTAAAAATCTCATTCATTGACTCATATATTGATTTGTAAAATGTTAACTGAAGATAATAAAAATTAGCTTAAATATTGTTCCATATCATTACATTTGTTCATTGTTTTATAATTTATTATATCATTTACTATTATTAATAACCATTATAATAATCTAATTCTCTAATTAAATCTTGCATGGTTGTGTACTATTAACCAATGATTCCTCCTTCTCTGTTACCAGACCCTATCAACCATTTCATCTTCTGTGATTTTAAACTTCTCATTATCTTCAAATAAATGTAATAATACTCATATAGTACATATCTCTTTTGTCTGCCCTTTGCTTTTTTCACCAATGTCCTCAAATTTAATCTATGTTTTAGCATGTATCAGAATATCATTTCCCTTTTTTAGAGCTGAAGAGTATCCCACTATTTGTATATGACACGTTTCCTATCTATCCATTTATCTATGGGGATTTTATCTACTTTCATATTGAGCTATAATGAGTTGTGGTGAAATGTAGACACACACACACACACACACACACACATCAACAATGTGTTTAATTTCCTTGAATCTAAAAGTGGAAGATTTGAAACATGTATGAATTCTCATTTTTAATTTTGGAGGACGAATTGTACTATTTTTCAGTCTATTTTCTCCACAATGGTTTCTGTTTCATACTGTCCAACAATTATTTTTCTTTTGTTCTGATTACCGTGTTTCCATTATCAAGGTAGCACATTTTTGTTTATATATCCATGATCATTTGTGACACTGAAAATGTTATTTGTTTATCTACTTACATCTTTTTGTGGATAGTGGCATGATTTTAGATGAGGGAAAGAAATTTAAAGATCAACCATGACTAACCTTCATGTGGTTTAGAAACAAACTGTCTAACCTCAGGACCATTGTGTGCAAACAATGTTGTTCAAACTTGTTTCAGAAGAGCAATATAAACATTTTTTTATGAGCTAATACATGTAACTCATTTACTGCGGTAATTCACAATAGACAAATACATCCCCAAATATTTCAAATAGACACTATTTCTCCAAAATATGAATTATAAATAAATGTAGTTCATATAAGTGTAATCTGTGTTCATAAAAACAAATCAAACTTACTTGTTCTCGTATTAAGATAGGCATACTATAATAGCAAAGGTTATCTGCCATTGCCTATATTAAATAGCACATATCAATACAATAAAATATAAATTACATAATAAGTCTGCCTAAGGTCAAAGAGTAGGAAAGGAATTTAGATTGCATAATTTGCTAAACAGAGCTAGATTTTATTTACAAATGGTACCTCTTTTATCTTAGTGGAAGGAATGAGGGCTCACTCTTTGAATTGCAGAGTCTTTCACATTTCAGCGATTAGGCCTTGCTCAATATTTGTTAAAATGTTTTCTGAATTTCAACTCAATTTAGTACAGTATTTCAATGTAGATAACATTTATACCAGTATCTCTCAGATTATGCCTATATGTAGTTCATAAATCTCATTGTTTGAATAGAACTAATAGCCTATCATTCATCCAGTTTCAATTTTATTATCTTAAGTAGTTTTATAGAGAGATTTCATTTCAACATGTCAGATTATGAGTATAATGCATGGTAATCAGTGTTGCCCCATTCATAATTCTTCCTCATCTCTTCTAACTTCACCCATCCTCACGAATTTTCTAGTTGAATCTGCACATATTACATTCATCAATGATTCATATAAACTTGAAAGTATATTTCATATATTTAAGAAAGATAATAGTTAAATACTTGAAATTTGAAGAGATATAAAAAATTGGGCAATGGTTTTACATGTAGAGGTAGTAAACACTTTTGTCAAGATCCATTTGGGTATTTATAAACAAAAATATCACTTTTGAGGAGAACTATATCATAAAAATATATCTGTTCCCTTATGTACCAAATGATGGCTAGTAGGCCAGATGTTTGTCATTCTTGCTACAGAATTTATTTTCCTTTTCATGGACACGTCTATACTTATTTTGAATGTATAATATATGACAATTTCTATCAAGTTTACTAGTATAGGAGGTATGGATGATGATGTTGAAAGAGGTGACATTGATCAGATACATTGTGTTCATAAAGTGCTTTAAATGTTCTGTAACTGCTATAAATTGCAACTCTTCTTTCTAACTACTTAAAGGTAATAAAAAATGAAAAAACAAAGTTCTAAGTATGTGATTAACTATCACTATTTCAGAGCTCATTTCTGTTTGCATTTTGCCATTTTTATGTAATTGAGATATATTCAATCTCTGGATATCTTCATTTTATACTCCTTACAATTTATAATTTCTTAAAAATAAAATATCATTTTTCTGATTTTAAAATAAATTGAAAGCTTCTTGTCGAGTTCTGATAAATTCCATAAGCTCTACAAACAAAATGCCTGCTTACATAGAGAATAGAGAATGTAGCTCATTCTTTGTTTTCTTTCTAGTTTCTAGCTCCATTTATTCTCTAATCAAGAAAGTATGCATTTGTAGCCGTGGGAAAAAAATGAAATGCTCACTTTTAAAGACAGATTTTTTTTTCTTTAGCCCTTCTAAAAATAAATATCTTTGAGTTCCAAATGTTAACTAATGTATGCTGGTTTATAATAGCATTACTATTGTCACATACAATATTTGTCACTATACAATCAATATTTTGCAACAATGAATTATATTGAATCATTTTCTTTTGATATGCAATATATGCAATAAACTATATGTGTTTAAATATTTCTAAGTATACCGAAAGATCAAATAAAAGAGTAACTGAGATTAAACTTTGGATAAATATAAATGTTAACATCATTTTTCATCACGGAAAACTATCTTTTACCCTAGGTATTAACCTAGTACAGGTTACCAAATATATTTAGACACATTTTTACTTTATTTTTAAAATTTAAGGATTACAATGTCTTTCATTCAGCTATCAACAAATTAATGATTGACTAAATTTTCTTAATAGCCTTTTTCTATAATTCTTGCCAAGTGCTCATACCATATAGAAATAATTCAGAAACATACCCATGAGCTAAACTTAATCTTTCAAAACAAATAAATTTACAGAGAACTCCAAAGAATAAGCCATTTTAAATGTACTTATACTACAATTCAAATTGTAGTATGAATATGAATACTTGACTCTTCAATATAATTTATTTGACAAGCAGTATAATTTTGGCATTTCAAATAAAAGATATAGATATCTTGTAAGTAATATATAAATATATGAGCAAGTACATTCAGATAATAGTTTGCATATATATATTTGAAATGTAATGGTAAATGCAGCTTTTATTTGAAGTATAGTCTGATATAATATTGGAATACAAATATATACTTTATTTTATGTGATAATGTTCACTCTAAATGTAAAGTTCCTGTGTGAAAAAATACATATCTACATATATATGAATATATAGTGATAATTTTGACAATTTCAGAAAAGTGAGGTGTCACAAACTATTTAGCAATATTACAAAATGTTTCAAAATTGATGTCATTTTGCATCTTGTGAAAATATAAAAATGACTAAAGAATACTGAAGATGTGTTCATTGACTAGAAATAATGACTCTTAAGCTATGACTTATTTTTCTGGTGAAAAAGTAACTTATAAAACTACTTGCAATGATAATTGTTTATTGCTTTCTTGTCTGGAAGAGAATGAAATAAAATCAATGATGTGTTGATTTTAGGTTCTAAAGCTTAATATGAGGAAATAAAATCTACATAGCATGAAAAGATCCTTTGTCCTATCAAGATGTTTGTATTTTTAAAGTCTCATTTAAAGCTTATGCAAGTAAAATATAGTTTACAGGGGGGAGGGGAAAGGAATTTTTTATCTTGCTTCTGCAAGGATAATTATGAACACATTCAACATTTGAATGATGAGATGAATAAATTAATAAAACACAAAAATATAGAAGAGTATAATTACATCTTGTAAATTAATATCAGCCAAAGATTAATATACTAGTAAAATTGTTTGCACTGTTTTTTTTCATAATTTTTAACTACTCAAGTGTAGGGGCTTGCATTTATGAGAACCTGTGCATGTTGTTGAAATATCTGTTGGCTTAGGTGAGAATTGTTCATATACTACCAGGTGATGACAATTGCTTGTCTCTTCCTCATTCATAGACTTTAAATCTGCAATATATAAATACTGACAGCCAAATTTGCAGATATTTTCATTTGAGGCAATAGTGTCGAATTCACAGATTATGCAGAGCTCACAAGTATGCCAGCAAAGCAAGGTCATTACACAAGAAGTAAATAAAATACAAGAGTGGTCAACAGGCAACAAGGTCAGGTGACAGTAACTTACCAAATAATGCTTGCTTGATCAGTAGCAATAAGCCAGTTTCCCAGGAATGGCTTAGAATTGAATGAGCTCACTCTGGTCTGAGATGTCATGATAGTGACCCAAAGAGATATCCACTGAACAAAGCAACTTCTACTTGTGCTGGAAACACTCATGCCAGAAATAGACAGACTAAATTCCTTTCTATTATCTCAGGCTTCCAAATACACAGCCACACATATGATGTTGTGTACCTTATATTCCACCCAATCATAGCCTAATTTCAATTGTTTCTTTGTTTATGAAAGTATAATTACAAACTAACTTCCGGTTTTCTTAACAATATGCTCTTAGCAAATCTGTCCTGCCTTGCACATAGAGCAAAAATTGACTGAGGTTATTTTTGTCCATCTTCTTCCCATAGTATTGCATGCTGTCTCTGTAATCCAAACTATACACCAGGGCCTGTGGTTTCCTGATTACTTAGCTAAGTAAGTTTGCTTCCTATTTCCCATCCCTGAAAACTCTAGGAGAGAAGGGACAATGTAGCTTATGTTTCAATTTTCTTTTCCAACTTTCACTGCTCTGACAATTCCAGCTCATGTTGCCCTTCCTTTACTCTAAACAAAGTCTGTTATATCTTGTCTGTACAACAATACATTCTTTTGCAGTGTTTGGCAGTTTTCAAGGTATTAACACTTACATTGTCTCCTGTCTGCTTTAAATTTAAATCCACTGTAACTTGGAGAATAGTCATTATTATCTTTGCAGAGAAGAACAGAGGAGGCCCCAAAGATTAACACAGACCCTCAAGTGCATGCAGCTAATAATAGAGAAACAATTCTGTGGCCTCAAGCCAGACATTAGCTCTAACCATATTTGTTCTTGCTCCCCTTGTAGTGAATTTCTTTGTGTAGTTATAATATTGCCTTCTCTAGAATATAAGGTACAGGGCTCTGCATCTCCTTTGGCACTTAACTTTGTAAGAAAATAATATATGATCAATAATCTTCTGTGTACTGTGTGCATTATCATTTTATTGTTGTTTTGAGATAAGGTCTCAGTGTGTAGCCCAATCTAACTTTGAATCTGAGGTCCTCATACCTCACCCACAAAAGTGTGAATACCAATATTTATGTAATATTATATAGATGAGTAATTAATTTCCTAAAATCAATAATATAAGGCAAGCAGGGTGGTACAGACTTGTAATTACAGAAGTCAGGAGGTAGAATGCAGAAAATCAAGTTTAAGGCCAGCCTGTTCTATGGTACGAGACTATCTTGATAGATGGATGGATGGATGAATAGATAGGTAGATACATACATGTAGACAGAACTATGTATCCATACATGTATAGACCTATAGATACACAGGTCTCTATATAGGTCTATACATGTAAGTATCTATACATAGATACATAGATCTTTCTATCTATATAGATACATAGATCTATCTATCCATATATATCTATATCTATCTAGCTATATCCATATATTGAAAGATAGAGGATAGAAATTGAATATAAACTTTAAGTATAATCGTCTAAATGATTTTGATTAAAGCAGATTAAAGTGTCGGCATGAGAGAAATAGAGAGAAAGTAGTCATAAAATTCAATGAATACCTTATGGAAATAAGATAATTGAAAAAAGCAGGTGAGTTGGGGGGATAGTAGAGAACAGTGAAAGGCATGGCATCAATTAAAATTCATTGTGCTCAGTACCAGAGTTGTTGAATGGTAACTCCATTGTAAAACTACTTACGTATAATAAATGAAATTAAATGAGAAAATATAATATGTTAATAATTCCTTTACCCTTAAATATCTGAAAAAAATCATTACAGTTAACTTTAAAAAAATATTTATTCAGTCTTCATCTAGCAAGCATTTACTTGGTTTGTGTATAATTAAAGCCTGAGTAACAACAAACATTTGAATATGATGAAAAGGTCAAAAAATGCAAGTACTATTCCCATGTTTGAGGAGCATAGACTACTTTGAATTTGATCCAACAATTGAATAGTCATATAAGTTGTACCATGTAACTACTGTGTCCAAAGTACCATGTTGAAAACTTACTATAAAAACCATTCTTAAATTTTCAAATCAGAAACATGTGCAACACCAGTTTATAAATGGATCAAGAAAATGTGGTATAGATACACAATAGAATTCTATGATTCCATCAGAAAAAAAAAAAATGACATCGCCCCATTTGAAAGATTTGGAAAACATTCTAATAGACAAAGAAAGCCAGACCCAAAGAACATAGGCTGCATAGTTTCCCTCATTTGTAATAATGAGAATTTGACTAGGATATTTTTAGCAGAGGATCACAGTGGCTTAATAGTGATGTGGATAAGACCATATCAAATGATGCTTATAGAAATGAAATCCGGTAAATAGAAGCAAGATTTTTTATTGTACTGTTTGTAGTCATTTCTTTTTTCTTTCTTTATTTTCATTCTTTGGTTTATTACCTTTTCTTACGGTTTTTGATTTTTGTACTCTTTGTTTTGTTTGTAAGTTTATCTAATTTGAGGACGGGAAGGGAAATCACAAAAACAGTGGAACAAAGATGAGCAACAGTAATATTCGCTAGACAACATGTTGGAAATAAACTTTACAACTTGGTGGGGTGTTCTCAGGAGGAAAGTGGGAGAAAATGAGGGAGGAGGTAACACTGTTAAAAAGAAATGTACTCATTACTTGACTTTTGTAATTGAAACCCATCTGTACATCACGTTTACAATATTTTTTAAACAAATTGACTTCAACAATCATCTCAAATTGCCTAGTTGTTGGGATTCTCGGCCCCCAGCGCTTCTCCTGGCCAGAGGGAGAAGTGGGGAGCGTACCCCGCAGGGTCGAGCCAAGATGAGGCAGAGCCGCAAACCGCCCGCTTCCAGCCCAGAAAAGACACGCAGGCGATTCGGGTAAAGTCAAGCAATCATCTGACTTTTAATAAGAAGAACCTCATTTATAAAGGCTGATTAGCGCCAGAAAGGGGAGGGATATAGCGTAGCAAGCTAGCGCTATGATAGGCTGCCTGGGCGTCCACCAAGGGTGGGCACCGGGGAACTTCCCCTAAGGGCTGCGTAAATCTACCTCCTGGCCCACAGGACCACCTCTGAGTTCATCACCCGTGGCCATCTTGACTCACACGTGGTCCGAGGCAGGAGGCGGGGCTGGTTAGAGCCACCATTCCGGTTAGGACCCAGAGAAAGCAGGCGGGGCTAACAGCCAGGCCTCCCCAGGGCTGGAGAAGAGGCAGGCCGGCTAGGACCGCCTCTTCAAGCTGCAAGCCAGTGCCCCACACCTAGTGTCAAATTTATTGAAATCAAAATATATTTGGAGAAAAATACAATGACCTTATCAAATACACATTTTCCTAATACACCCCGAATTGTCCATCTACTTAGTTTTTCCATGACGTTAATTGCAAACACAATCCAAAATCCTAAAAATGTCTTACAAATAAATCATTAAGGGTTGTCAAACTGAAACAATAAGTAATAATCCCTCAAATATCTGTGAACAGCAGACAACTTTGTTGGCTTTGCTATTTTGGACAATGACTTAGGCCACAAAGTCAATGACATGACACATAGGTAAGGATGGAAAGAACAACACATCTTCTCAATAAACTGTTGGGGTGCAGTATTATGCTAGAGAGAACAGGAAGTGAGAGGGTGAGAAAAGCAAGAAAAAAATCTACATATTTGCAAAGGTATATGGGAGAAAACCAATTCTAGGAGCTTGAGTCTCATTATCAGAGAACAGTACCCTCCTCCTGACAGTATCAATAATTGTGCACGTGTCACACAGAAACTGCCATAAATATAGCTATAGCTCATTAATCAGGAGCAGCATCTGTACCTTTCCCTCATGCAGTGAGTAATGATTTAGCAGCTGTGCATCGTAGAATAAGGCTGGTGTGAGAGTTGGAAAATAGGGTTGATACTTATATCATTTTGACAGAAACTCCACCTTGTATGATTCATTTTATTCCCTGTAGGAATAAATACAAATTATTTCTCCTGGAGAAAAGCAAATAATGATTTTTCTGTCTTAAGTAGTGTCCATGGTTGTTAATATTTTGGTAGCATACATTCAGTTAATCAATAAAACAACTATAAAGTAAATTGACTTTTTGTGGTTTATTGGAGGGGTTTTAATTTGCTTCAAAATTTATATCAATTCAAAAGATGCTTTAAACATAACTTTTCAGTGATTGAAAACTTCAGTGATCTCTTTTGTCCTGTTTATGTGTCATATGTTGTACATCTGAACATACAGTAACAAGTCAAGCTGTTTGCATTTACTCTTGGTCCTGTCACTCTTAATTTATGTCATTTATTTATTTTTATTTAATTTTTAAATTTCCTTCAGGAATTTTCTTAGTTTAAGCCATTGACCCTCTCATTTTCTAATTCCTTCACCAGTATTTTTGAAATATAACTTTATTGTTTCTTTTTCAAGCAGTTATACCATGGGATTTCCATTTAACATGTAAATTTATGTGTACAACTCATATTTGTCAAAATCACCTTTTCCATTATTCACTTCATCCGTATCATCCTACACACCTCCAAGTTTTCTACTTCAGTTTTCATTTACACACATTGAGTAGTGTGGCTTCCTTCACTCAAAATTCTTTTTTTCAGTTTTTGGTCCTGTCCTCCTTTAGTTCTCACTTTTCCTCATTTCCATATTTTAAAATTAGCCCATTTTTTTATTAGTTACACTCATCTTTCACCTAGCTCCCATGCATTGCTCATCTCTTTTGGTTTACTCAGCAGAGCTTCTTGAATGATCTGTGATCTGTGTGTCTTCAATTTCCTCTCCATTCCAATAAGTCGATACTAGGCTTCTGTGAAAATGTCCTTCACATATTATTACTTGACCACACTTCCATATTGATATATTGTCTTAGTTTACATCCAAAAAATCTATAGATTGCAATCCTCCAGATAATCTTGACAAACTTGTATGCTAAATCTGTAACAGATAGAAGTCTATCTGTGAATCTTGTATGAGACTTAGGAAAATATTAATGATCAAGAATGGAAAAGGAATGTTGTACCAAGTACCTATGTCATGGCTAAGCAGTTGCTGGTTAGTATCTCCAGCGTATAGTTCATTAGGATGTTACCCTTTGAATCAGAAAGTCTTGACCTTTCTTTCCCTTTTCATACTCTCCACAGTTGATCAGTTCAGGGACCATTTTGACTACTTAGAGCACACTTTATAAGAATATAATTTAAAGACATTCTGTAGACCCCTGTTTTCTTTGAAGAGAAATGTGAGAAAAATCTTCTAAAAATAAGCCGTGAAAAACAGTATTGCAGACTTGAATCTGTGGTATCATCAGCCTAGAAATAAATGCAAGACATTAACTTCACACCAGCAATACTACAAAAATCAGGGAAAAAAAAGGAAGAAAAATTAATCTCCTTTAAATTTCTAGTCAGGAATTTCAAGTTAACGTTTGATGTTCAATTAAAACATTTCCCACATCTAGACTAGAAACTCCTTCCCTTTCCACTATCAATGGCTCAAATGACAAGATGGAAAATTCCTTGAAAGTGGACCATAAATATTATGTAAACCAACTGTAGAACTCATGAGTGGGAAAAGGAAAAAGAGGGGGAGGTGGGGGAATATGAGGGAGGAGTTAACAACTTGTATAAGAAATGTACTCACTGCCTTACATATGAAACTGTAACCCCTCTGTACTTCACTTTGATAATAAAGAAGAAAAATAAATAAAAAAGAATATGCTTATTAACAGTTTTAGAACCTGCAGACACACATTTATCTACAATAGTTTATAGCTCCCTCTAAATGTTCTCAATTGTATGTATTTATAACATCATGAATCTTCCATTATAGAATCATAGAGGATTTTTACATCTATAAAACTCTTTTGGCTACACTCGGGCACCACTGTCATTTTTCCTATTCCCACAGATTTGCCTTTACCAGATTTTCATATTATTTTAATAATGACCTATGTAGACTTTTATGATTGATCTTTTTGATTTACTAACTTACATTCAAATTACTTCCATATATAGCCACATCTTGGTAGACTATTTCTTTTTATTATTGAATAATATTTCATTATCTAGACATATTGTAGTTTATTTTTATGCTGAAGGGCAAAGGTAATACATTGTTACTTGCACTAGGATTTCATTTATGTTATATTACATACATTATGATTTTATGTGTTGTTTGTTATATAACATCTACTTATCTACGCATCGATCTTTAAATCAATCTAACATCTACCTATGTATTTGTCTATTTATCTTCTATATATCTGTATATCTATCATCTTTTCTCACCTACCTACATTTATCTATCTGTTCATCTAACTATCTAGACAGCTATGTATTCATTATCTACATATCATTTTCTATATATATATCCAACTTATCTGTACATTAATATATTAACATTCTCATTATTATAACCATGAAGTAGTACTATATCTATCAGCTATCTGCATCTACATATCATCTATTTATTTATTATCTATATGACTGTTTTCTATCATCTATATCTATCATTTTTATGAGTTACCTTTTTGAAGACTGTTTTAATTATTCATTTTCTTATGGTTGGACATTAGTTTTCACATATTTTTGAGGAGTACATATCACAAGTGTTTTGAAAATATTTCTCCTAGTCTGAAATATCTTTTCTGATTATACTATTTACAGAGAAAACCTATTTATCAAGTATCATGCTTTTGGTTAAAAATCTAAAAACTCACCACCAAACGATTTATTATTATCATTTCTTCCTTTGCTATCTTCTGGTAGTTAACATTTTTTATTTACAGTTAGACCTTGATATTTTTTGAGCAAAAAGTATCTCTGATAGTATTTGTGATAGTTTGAAGTTATGTCTAGATTGGTTTATTTAGCATTCATTTACTTATTAACATGTTCATGTATATCCAAAGTACAGTATAGCTGTGTTTCATAGGGATGTATCCATATGTGCATAAAATGTACCCATGTGAAAATGCCCACACACAACCTCATTCTCAGATAACCTGCGCCTGAAAACAGGCTTCATTTTTCTACTTTTCTGCATGTATGTTAAATATTTCTGTTTAATTCAGCTTTTGTCCCATCACTCTCTATTCATCCTTAATCTCATTTGCTAGTGTGAACTAATTAAAAATTTATGCCATGGCTATCCTGTGCTCTTTCACACAGGTATATATTTTAATAAGAATAACCCCTCTATTACGTTTCCCTCTTCTATTATGTAATAGCTTTAAGTGAGTTTTTTATGCCAACTTTGTACTGGGATGTAAGGTATTTTATTTTTCACCCTCCAACATCTTTTATTGCTTTTCCTTCTTTCTCTCATCATCCCACAATTAAAATTAGGTCATCAGTACATTGTTGATTCACATATGTAATCCTAGCTACTCAAAGCTGAGATCTAAGGATGGCAGTTTGAAATCAGCCCAAGCAGAAAAGTCTGTGAGAGACTCTTATTTCCAATAAAATACAAAAAAAAGAGCCAGAAGTAGAAATGTGGCTCAAATTTTAGAACTCTAGCCTTGAGCAAAGGAAGAGCAGGAAAAGCCTCAGGTTCCAGAACAAAAAAGAATAAATAAATAAACATATATATATATATATATGTGCCTAAATATATATGTATTTAATAAGAACTAATTTTAATTATCTCAACCAGTAATCATTCTTTTTCAATACCTCAGGATAAATTATATATGTTTTTGTTAGATGAAACATTTCAATTCTGTCAATTTTTAAAATAATAAATGTGAAACTTGTCATGACTAGCCAAAATTGGCCCTACATGATAAAACAATGCTTAAGCAAATTCATTACATTTGCTTATCATGGAATAATATGAATTTTCTTTACAGAAAAATCCAAAAAAAATTCCAAGAGCTAGTGATGAAGTATGGAGCCAATATATAGCAGTGTGTTCATAATAGAGAATAAAATCATAGCCACTTATTTTGCAAATTTGTATATCTTTTTCATTTATTCAGGGCATACTTCTGCCTCTAGGAAAGTGCATATTCATGAACAGATTTGGTTAAACAATTCTGTTAGAATTGTGGCCCAATTATTCATTGGTACATTATTGCGTTAGAAAAAAGTAACTCAAATAATTTATGTTTTCAAAAGTCTGATCATAATCATGAATTCTTTTATTTTTCAAATAATGTTCTGTTCTGGAAAAACAACAACAGCGTATTGTCTTTCCAAATGCAGAGAAACTTTCAGAGATCAGCATTTCCCTTTCTGACTGTGAATGCCACCCTCTGTAAGCAAATTTGACAAATCCACATGGTCTCTGTGCTACCTACTTTCCTGGCCATCTGTCACAATGGCACCATGCCCTCACAGACAGGGTAGTGCCAATTAAGTAGTAGAGTAAGAATAAGGTGACTTAAACTCCTTCAGCAGAAGTAGAAGCAGCATCATACAAACCTACATGTTTGATTTGACTTTTTCCCTCCTTGCTAGACATGAAAGGGCAAGGTAAGTGAATCTCAAAATAACACTGGGAGAAAGGAATACTCAGAACAAAGTAAATGGTTTACCTCCTCATTAAAACTGGCAATGTGTGAAATTACAAGCATCATTTTTTCAATGTGATGATCATTCTCAGCAATATAATCCACATTACCAACTCACACTCCTTATTAAAAAATCAACCTGAGAAAAGAAAATGAATTAGGTTGAAAATAAGAAAGCCTGAGACTTACTTCACAGAATGCATTGCAATTAGACATAAGGTAATTCAGGAAACCCTGGCAGTGTGTATATGAGATAAAAGAGTCAACCCGTGTATACTTCAAGTGAAATTCCCTGAAACACATCATCATTCAATTGAACATTAACACAGCAATAGAAGTGATATCAACCAGGAATCATTTATAGTATTATTTTGGCATACATTTTTTTCCTTTTTTATTTTTTAAGAAGTCCCTATATAATAAGCAGTGAGACTACAAACTTCAGTAAGTTATTAAATTTAAGGGATTTTGTTTTGTTTTTAAGAGTACTTTTCTTAGATAATTTTAAGTTTTTCCCAGTACTTTTTTCTTTTTTGCTTCTAAAAAGCAATCATGTTAAAACGGTTGAAACTATAAATTGTATTTATTCTTATGAAGTGACTAGTATACTGGCATTATAAATGCTTCTTGATAAAAACAGAGGGCCAATATTATTTCCAACTATTTTATTTATAAATATGTGAGAGCTTTCTAGATAATTGTAGAACAGTTTTCACTGGTGTTATATTCAAATGCTCTTGTCTATGTTAAGATGCATTTTGGATATTTACATCAAAAATCTACTTCTTAAAGGGAAAAATTCTTCTTGTTTCTTCTCTCATGTGTACTTATTGATGTGGCAATTTATGCTTTCAATTTAACAATTATAACTTATTTAGATATTCCTTATTAGGCAGATTCGGGAGTGAGAATTGACCACATATTTACTTTATCTGATACCATGGTATAAATCAAATCAAATCCAAATTTAATGCACCATATAAAAGGCAGCATGCCTTATTTAATAACTCAACTTACTATGCATTTTTATCTAAATCATCTTTATAAATTGAAATATTCCAAAAGAACAATTGCTTCAATTCATCCATCTATAATAAAATTTCATGTTTGAATTTCAGTGCCATGCACATTGAACAGTCTAGAAGGCCCAGAAATAAACTCATATGCCTACAGTCATCTGATACTTGACATGGGAACCAAAAATACGTATTTGAGAAAAGAGAATTTCTTCAAGGGATGGTGTTGGAAAACTGGACATTTATATGTGCAAGATTGAAACTAATGCTTCTCACCTAGTAGTAACATCAATTTAAAGTAGATAAGGCATACTACTGGAACGAGCATGGGAAACAATAGAACCCACTGGCTTAAGCAATGTTCATCTCAGCACAATTTGTCATAGCTAAAATATGGAAGCAACCCAGATGCCAATCAGTACACGAATGGATTACGAAAATGTGGTACATATACACAATGGAATTTTATGCCTCTATCAGAAAGATGACATTGCCCCATTTGTAAGGAAATGGAAGGACTTGGAAGAAATTATACTAAATGAAGTGAGCCAGACCCAAAGAAACATGGACTCTATGGTTTCCCTCAGAGGGAATAATTAGCACAGGTTTAGCCTAATCACAGCAGAGGATCATAAGAGCCTAATAGCTATGCCCTATGAACACATAAGATGATGCTAAGTGAAATGAACTCCATGTTACGGAAAGAACTGTTACATCACTATTGTAATTACTTTCAACACGCCATGTGTTGATGTTGGTGTTCCATTGTTGATGATCCTCTTGTATGCCCCTCCTGTGGTTGTACCTGTGCTATCACTGTATCTCATCTGAGTACACTAGATACTGTATATACTGGTATTAGAACTACGGAAGTGAAAGGGAATATCAAAATCGAGAGACAAAGGTTAAAAAGACAAATGACTCCAAAAGCAATACTTGCAAAACCATTTGGTGTAAACCAACTGAACAACTCACCAGGGGAGAGGGAAAGCGGGAGGGGGAGGGGGGAATGAGAGATGAGGTAACAAACAGTACAAGAAATGTACCTAAGGCCTAAGGTATGAAACTGTAACCTCTCTGTACATCGATTTGACAATAAATAAGTATATAAAAAAAGAACTTGCTGAGTAGAAATCTAAGTGCTCAGCAACTAGAACTGCTAAGTGCAATTGCAACAAGCTTAAACATTTCTATTATAGTTTCTAAATTAAATAGAAAACTGACAGAACAAAAGATCTTTTTTTTTTTTTTTGGCAAGTCCTGGACCTTGGACTCAGGGCCTGATCACCTTCCCTGGCTTCTTCTTGCTCAAGGCTAGCACTCTGCCACCTGAGCCACAGCGCCCCTTCTGGCGGTTTTCCGTGCTGGGGAATCGAACCAGAGCTTCATGTGTAGGAGGCAAGCACTCTTGCCACTAGGCCATATTCCCAGCAGAACAAAAGATCTTTGACAATTATAAATATGCCTGACATGGTTCTAGCAACCAGAATATAAAAACATCTCAAGAAACGGAACCTTCAAAAATCAATAAACCATTTAGTAAATTGGCAAAGAGCTAATAAGTCTCTGACAAAATACTTAACAGCCTTAGCCATAAAGGAATTGTAAATGGAAACACTATATATTTTGATTCTTTTTCCCTCCAGTCAGAATGACCATCATCAAGAACATGACCAACAAGTGTAGGTAGGGATATGATGAAGAGATTCTACTCCATGGTCTCTAATGCAACCACTATAGCTACCTCTTTAGTGTTTTCTCAGAAACTAAGCATAGACATAAAACCAATCTAGTGGTGCAACTAGTGGTGGCGTGTGTGTGTGTGTGTGTGTGTGTGTGTGTACTCTTAGGCAAGCATTAGAAAAAATGCAAATGAAACACTTGCAGGGAAAAGTGTATATCTGGAAAATATGCTGAGCAAAACAAGTCAGTATCAGAAAGACAATGGGCATCTTTGCTCTCATATGTGCATTTAAACACAAACCCCACCCTCCTTTTCTTATGCATATATACATGATCAAGTTGACTAAAGTCTAGAATATTAAGAAGTGAAACCACGTTGAGTAAACGATGGACAATTAACAGATTGCTTAATAAAATGTCTATCATGAAGTTGAAACATAGTTTGAATGGATAGGATTGTGGGAGGATGGTGATTGATGGAAAAGGGAAAGAGGAAAAAATACCATCATAGTACTCAATGTACAGAAGTGGTCAGGAAAGTAGGATATGGGGAGAAGAGTGGAATAAGTGGCTGATCAACACGCAATGGACACACAAATAGACATGTCAAATTGTAATCCCAATGTACTAATATTTAAAGATTAAAAACATTTTAAAGCACTGGGCGCTGGTGGTTCACACTTGTCATCCCAGCTACTCGGGAGGCAGAGATCTGAGAACTGTGATTCGAGGTCAGCCAAGACAGGAAACTCTGTGAGACTGATCTCCAATAAATGACTCAGAAAAAGCAGGAAGAGGTTCTGTGACCCAAGTGATAAAGCACGAGCATTCAACAAATGAAGCTCAAGGAGAGCATCCTGGCCCGGAACTCAAATCTTAAGACCCACAAAAAGAAGTGCAAACAGTATTTTTATATGCTAATAAATGTGATGCAATAAGAGATGTGTGACCTCAAAGAGATTAGGGAATTCAAAACTTAATCTAACAGAATGGTAATATACATGTACTCTACTATAAGCAGGAATACTAGCTCTACTATCCACAGGGTATTAACAGGATAAAGAATCATCTCTTCCAGTGTAAAACAAGAAAAGAAGGAAAGACAGTACAAACAATGTTTTATAGATTTGACTGAGATAAAAGAAGTATTTGCTTAATGTGTTTTATTGAAGTATGACTTGAGGTCATTATCTGAGATACAGATGGGAAAATAGGTAAGAACTTTGAAAAGTGAAGATAAGGCATGAAGAAGTCTCACGAAGAGGATGAGATTGAATTTGACATAGAAAAATATATTGTGCAGAACCTTGTAAGTTGTTACTAGAAAAAAATCGTTATCACTTTTGAAACTGTCTAGTTATGGGGGGGGCAAGATTATACTAATAATGAGTACCTGGACAATTTGATAAATCAGTTTTAAGTTGTCACATCAATGCAACATAGTTAAGAGTCTGTATAAAAGTTATTAGAAACCTAGTCTGGAGAAAAGAATAGATAGTAAAGAAAATAGCCCTGTGAAGGTGATGAATATTTTGAATGCCCCTAAACATGAAGATTTCTGATACAGCTGAAACCTAGTCTGACTACCACATGTTTTCTCAATATATTTGTTTCAAGTGCAATATTGTTCTCTACATGTATTAAAGAATAACACAGCCATGCGCAACAGCAATAATATACTTTTCTGTCCATAAACTAGAGACTTTGAAAAGCCATAACTTTAGGAACCTTGTGTGTATGTAAAGTGTTTGTAGTGTGAGTATTTACTTATTACATTCTGACTTTGACAGCATATGTAACAGACCAATATTTAAAGAAAATTAGTTGTGAATGATGTAAAGCTGTTCATCACCAATTTCACAAATGCAACAACTGTGCAAACAAGGATCTGAAAAGAACCTTAACAATGTCAAAATGGTTTTCTTGAACTCATTTTTTTCTAAGATGAACTGATTCTTGTAAAGTTGTTACATTAAAACTTTGAGGATGTGGTATGATTGGCTTATTGTAAAAATTATCATGATATGCTTTGGTTATTGTTATAAAAATGCCCCAAGTTCACAAAGGCTAGTCAATTAGCTGTAAGGTAAAGTGTTTTGAGTCTTAGGAAGCAGCTTCCTTAGAGAAAAATACTCGGTAATTCATTAGGATATTAACATTGCAGACCCGTGGTACCTCACCTAAATCCATTTCCAATTTTGATTCGATAATTTGTGCTTCTTTGTTATTTATTTATTTATTGGCAAAATGATGTCCAGAGAGGTTATAGTTTCATATGTAAGACAGTGAGTATATTTCTTATCAAACTTGTTACCTCCTCCCTCATTTTTCTCCCTTCTTCCACCCTCCACCCTCATGAGTTGTACAGTTGGATTACAGCATATAGTATCCTAAGTATTCCTATAGCATTGGTTCACATTTTACCCTTTTTCTTTCCATTTTGATGTTCCCCTTCCCTTCCCTAGTTCCATAAACATATATACAATAACCAAGGTACTGAAATCAGTTGCAGTGTCATCAGGGGTAAAACCCTGGGAAAGAAAGGCAAAAGAAAAATAGCATAATTTCACATGGTACACTGAAAATAATGACAGTGGTAAAAAACTTATTTTCATAACTTGGAGTTCATTTCACTTAGCATCATCTTATATATGCACATATACACACCTATTGAGCTATTGTGATCTTCTGCTAGGACTATCTTAGACAGGTACTGATTATTACCAATGAAGTTAATCCAGGAAATATTTATGACAACCTGTTATAGTTCTGCTTATTAATAAATGAGTTATAAGTAGAAAAACATCACAAATGTATGGTAGGTTCATTACAATTATTTTATTTTTTGTGTATGGAAATCAGACTCTACTGTGAATTTTAGATACAAACTTTTATTATTACATTTTCTCATTATTCCATATGCTTTATCTGCATCATTAACAGTGTTGACTTCTCTATTGCTAAGGCACCTATCTTCGAGTTATAACAGAAATAGTGAATTTGGTGTTATAGAATGTGACAACAGATCTGTGTCTTAGGAAAAACATAATTTTCATTAAAGACCTTGAATGTCAGAATATATATATATTTCCTTATCTTCATAGTAAATATAAACTAGCAGATTCAAAGTATACCTTTGTATATTGCATCATTTAGACAACTAGAACTATAATATACTATACAGTTTTTTTGTTCTTAATTGGAAAAATTGAGAGAATACTTGACTGAGAACAATTGACTTTCTAATTTCATATTTTGTCATAGACAAACATATTGACAAAGAAATAGGTTAGATAATCTTCATCAGATTATAAACATAAAAATTGTTTGAATAACTGGTGGGATTCTATACACATAAAATTATCAGAAATAAACCTCTAATACTGAGATGAATGAACTTGTTATCAATGGTTTTACTTTCAAGTCCAAACACAACCAGCCACTTTATTCTTTGTTTGTAAATAGTAACATCACACCCAACAATTTTAGCAAGCAGAAACCTAGGTCAACAGCATTTACTGTTTGAAATCCAGGCAATATATTAGGATCTGTAGACATTAGCCTCTATACATAAATAAATACCAAATAGAAGGAAATTCAGAGTGGTTTCAATTTTCTCTTGCTTTTTGTGCATCCTCATACTCATGTTTCTGCTAAGATTTCCTCCAAAAACTACAATTTTTTAGGTCATGCCATTGACCTAAAACCTTGATGCCAACTGAAATAGAATAGAAATGCCTGGGTGTTTGCAGATCTACTCATAGTGGTAGAAAATTATCAGAAGAATTTTGTTAGAAGAGAGTAACCTGAGAGGGCAGAAAAGGATCCTGAGATGGGGGGCAGGATGGGTCCACTGTTTTCATGTTCATTTGATTGTTGTCTGTATTGTTCTGGATGGATCATTGACTTCCCTGCTTGATGTGGGGAAGGAAAAGAGAAATCTTTGCCACTTGCTAACCATTATCTGTGAAGTAATAACAGGTCAGTGTCAGAGTCTGCTGGAGAAAAGAGAGACGAACACTATTATTTCTGAACATACTCTATTCAGTACCTTCAGCCTATGCATCCACTCTCTTATTACCATGTATTACATTAGATATGTGAAGAGCATATCTTAGGCAAAGTTGTAAATGTATACATGAAATCAGAGCAAAACTATATATTAATCAACAGGTATAACATCTGACTCAGTACGCATCACAAGTTTTCCTTCATTTTCACCCTAGCTCTTTATGCACAGTCAGAATATTCCCTCAGGATAGCCTGGGATTTCATGTCTACCAAATTCAAATTCATTTCCCAAATTTCCAAGTAATTATGCATTACCTGATGCAAAAAAGAAAGCATTAGCGAATCACATCTACCATGAAAATGACAACTTGGTGTTTTCTTCATACTAACTAAACTTTTTAATTCTAGCATTCTTCCTCTCTGTTCATGTGTATATTATTATATTATTTTTTGGAAACTTTTCATTTTAACTCTTTTCTCTGCCTCTTTTAGAGGTAAATATTTTAAAGTATCTTGCCTGTTTTGTCAAATTAAGAAAAGTCTGCTGAGGAAATACCTCACTAAAAGAAAATATATTTGTTCCTGAGTTAAGTCCACTAAAAACCATAATTGAAAATAAGGGAAGGGGTAACAAGTATAAAAAGAAATGTACTCACTATCTTACATATGTAACTGTAACCCCTCTGTACATTACCTTGACAATAAAACTAAAAAACTTAAAAAAAAATGATTCACTAAAGAGTTCCTCATTCCACTTCTTAATAAAATCTATCAATTTTTTCAAATTGAGTTGAGAATAATATTCTCTTTCTCACAGTATAGAAGTATGAATAAACTATTCCTTTCCTGTTTAACATTGTCTGATAAAAATTTGATTTTGAAACAGTATATAAACAAGATTGATGATCTAGACAGAATAAAATTTAAATAAATATATATGCAAAATTAATGGAATAAAGAAATATGGCATATATGAAGCAAAAGTAAAAAAGTACTTTTCATAAAAGTACTGAGTGTAGTTGCTTGGTATGCAAATTAAATAATCAAAACTAATTTTTATTGGAGGGACAAAATGACAGGAAATATAGCCTAGGTGAAATTAGAAAACAAAGAAACAAAGAAACTCATTCTAAGCAATATAAGGAAGAAATAAAAGAGAGAAATGTTAACTATCGTCTTTCAGTATTCTGTCACACCGAAATGTGTAAGATAGACTTACAGAGGCAAATTGATTATATAAATATTTCAGATGAGTTTTATGTTTATGTAGAAATTATGTTCACTTAAAATCTTATTTATCATACTATAATTAGACAAAATATATCATATTTTGATTTAATTATAATTTAATTTAATAACAGAAAGAAAATGACAGCCATTTTAAAACAGATAATTAATATAAAGTGTTTATTATTATTATAATTATTGGGGATTTTGTTATTGGTCATGGGGCTTGAACTCTGGGCATGGGTACTATCAAGGATAGCATTCTAGCACTTGAGCTACTTCCAATTTTCTGGTGTTTAATTGGACATAAGTGTCTCATAGACTTTCCTGCCCAGGCTGGTTTTGAACCATGATCATAAGATCTCAGCCTCCTGAGTAGTTAGGATTCTTTATTTTTAATCCCTTGAACCTAATGACTATTTCTTGGTCATGATAAGATTGTTTCTCCAGGCCAGGCGTCAGTGACTCACGCCTGTAAACTTACCTACTCAGAAGGCTAAGATCTGATGATCAAGGTTCAAAGCCAGCCAGGACAAGAAATGTCTGTGAGACTGTTAATCTCCAATTAAACACCAGAAAACCAAAGTGGCACTGAGGCTCAATTGGTAGAGCACTAGCCTTGAGAAGATACAGCTCTGCCCCCAGGCCCAGAGTTCAAGCCCCACCACCAAAGAAAGAAAGAAACAAACAAAAAGTGTCTTTCCCCAAATCAACTCTATTCTTTGACATATGTATATGTGGATGTATATTTAAGACTACACACTTATTTTCAACATGTGGTCTTTCATTTCCTTAATTCTCAATCAAAATTATATTGGAAGTTTTCCTTTTCTTTACTTTAAGGGAACATTTTCTTCTGAACTGTTTGCCAAATACAATCTTATTTTCCTTATGTATACATTTATCTATTTATATACATCTATAAATGTTTAAATTCTGGAGGGAACCCTTTAACTCACAAAGTTATTCTCAAGGAAATGCAGCAAACCCAAGTTCAGAGTGAAGTGTGTTCTGTTACTTTAGCTAGTTCTTATTCCTGTAGGTGGGCCAATGTTGGTTTCTCATTAAGGAATTTTTCTTTCTTCTCCATATTTCCCATGAAATTAAACTTTTTTTTGCAAATACACCTCTTCATATATATATATATATATATATATATATATATATATATATATATTACCCCATTCCTCTGTTACAATCTAAAAATGACCTTGGTGTAAACCTCTGTCTAGTCTAACATACTATATTGAAATATTTAAGTTTCTGAGTTCAGTTTATGTGAAAGGACCAGTCAGGAAAGAAAGTCTTGTCTATCTCTGTAGTGAGAACTTCTATTGCTCTAAAAAGCTCTGAGTAGCCATTCCTTTCATATGTCAAATTAGAAAATCTGTGATCAGCTGTACTCCCAAAGTATTTTATGTGTTTTGTTTGGATTGTACTTTGCAATTTTGGACAATTTTGGGGGGAAAAAAACAAAACACAAAAATGTGGAATATTTATGGACTTCCTTTGCTGTTGTTCAAACTGCGGCAGGGGGTGGGGGTGGGGGAGGTAGATATAAAATATCTGCATACAGTTTCTTCCAGCTTCCCAAATCCATCAAAACAGACATAGAATTAACAGGAATATTGTCTACCTTCAAACATCTGGCCACATCTGGAATCTTACTTTTGGGTTACAACAAAATCCTTTCATAATGGAGACTTGTATTAATCTTCTGAAAGAATAACTGTAATAAAGCACTTTCATTTAATAGAGTTTTACAAACAGCAGGTTCTGCCTTTTTTGTTTTGGTTTTAATCATATCCACAACGAGGGAAAAGCAGAGTGAATGTAAAGATGTCTATTCCTGTTGGTAGTCTGAGAAGTACCATGCCAAACTTAATTTTCTAAGATGCATTTTCTGGAGCACTTGGATACAGATCTAGTTACAAATGTACTCTCTAAAGTCCCATCTGAAGTATTTGATCACAATTAGCTCTTCTGTTTATTCACACTGTGTAGATCATGCCAGAATATTCAGTGAGCTTTTTAATTAAAAAGTGACTTAAATGACATACAATAACTAAGCATTTGACACATAGTAATTACATTATTATCATTAGCCCTCCTGAGATTTACATAATAGATACTGAAATGTCCCAAGAACCCACTTTGCAACATTATGTACATTAAGGAGTAACTGAAATTAACAGGAATTGCTTCCTTTTCAGGGAAAATGTTGGCATTTTAGTTAATGTATATAAAAACTTGTAATTGTACTACTGTTGTTTTTTTTCTCTGTGCAGGTCAATAGTGCGATTTACAATGCTTCAGCAAAGATGTTTTACAACTTGAGATCATTTGCAAAAGTACAAATTTCAGGGATTTCAGTATTCTTTTATGACTACAGATACTACTCCTCTATCACATATAGATGCATGCATGTACACATAAACACACATGCATGCAAATACAGGCATGGGTATGTGAATTTGGGAACTTTTCCTGCATTCTATGTAATTAAGAATTGAATGGGTCTAGGAAAGATGGCGCCGACACAGTAGGGAGGCACCTCGACTCGCCCCAACTGAATAGCCAGCTGGGAACTCCAACACCCAACACCCCATCAAGAACCCAGCAAAACCAGCAGCCAGAAGCAGTGGAGAAACACAGGAAAACAAAAAGGAGCAAAAAAGAAGAGCCAAAAACCTACATGGAGCCGGAGAATCTACGGGGCACCCTCCCCCCACCAGCCGACCCTGGCCCAAACAGGGCCAGGCTGGGAAAGGGGAACCCGGCGATCGGCAGACAGGCTGCCGGGAGCACAGAATTCAGACAGCGGGAGACCCCATGGTCACTAGGGAGGGGGCGGACCAAGACGCACAATGGCAGAGACGAGAAGTTGGGGTCCACACTGGGTTCGGACAGATGGCGGCTGGGGAACCCAGCGCGGCAGAAGGAGGGAACCGGGGAAGCCACCACGACACTTCGCCACCCCCTGAAGGACCAACGGCTGCGTGGGACACACACACAATCCAGCATCAGTGAGTCCCCTATTACCACCTCACCCAACGGAGACCAGCTATCAGAGACTCAAACCCTACAAAGAAGCTAGATCTCCCTCCCTCCCCCTCCCCACCCCGAGGGAACAAAGAACCCCCAAATCAGGCGGGAAGCTCCCATCAGGCGCTGGGAAATCAGTTTAGAAGGGGAAGGGCAGAGCAGCCCCAAGGCCACACAGGTTCCTGAACTGGCAGAACCGGCCCCACCCCCTTCCCAACAGGGGCCGGGGAACGGCCGGCAGGGCAAGCCCCACCCGAGGCACCTGGACCTCGAGGACTCTTACAACAAAAATCACCAGCGCTGGTGGGCAATACATGCACAGCAGGGACAGCTGGGCCTGATCACGTCCCCCACCTCGCAGCGGAGGCGAGGTCTGAGGGTGCTAACCCACACCCGGACAGTGGATCCCACTGGGCCCCACACATACCGCCCCCCCAACGGACTCGCCGGAGGACGCAAACACAACCCAACAACCCGGGGCTCACTCTGGGAGGCGTACCTCGCTGAAATGGATGGGGCCACAGCACCAGCGCCTGTTGTAGTGGGCGCACAGCGCACAGGAGGGTGGGGTCCCCGGCCACGGCAACCGCTCTGGTAGGTGTACCCCGCACTGGTGGGCAGGGCCACAGCGGCAGCACCTGCTCCGGTAGACACGCCTACACAGGAGGGAGGGCAGAGCTACAAACCAAACCTGAGTAGCCAGCCACAGATTTCCAGATGTGCAAATCACAAAGAAACATAACACAGTTCATCAAAGAGCAAGCCAACTCGCCAGCTCCAAAAAGCAGCACGACTGAAGAGGAGATGGAGATTAAAAAAGCAAATGAGGCCATGTTAGCAGGAATGATGGAAAGCGTCAGAAATGAAATCAGAAAACAATTCCAGGAGTTTAGAGTGGAAATCTTGAAGGACACCCAAGAAGCCAAGAAAGAAATGGAAGCAAAAATGGATACAATGCAAGCCTCCTTTAAAGAAATGGAAGCAAAAATGGATACAATGCAAGCCGCCTTTAAAGAGAATCTTAACATCCTGAGAATTGAAGTACGTGAAAAAATAGATTTAAAATACAACTCTTTGAAGGAAGAAATTTCCACCATCAGAGCTGATCTGACAACCATAAATAGCTCTCTGACATCCATAAACTCCTTAATTGAAACCATAACACAAAGAAAGAGTGGACCATATGGAATCCAGAATCTCTCGCCTAGATGATGAAGCAGCCGACAACAACCAGAAAATGACCACACTCCAGGGCAGACTAATCCAGGAACTAATGGACAAAGACAAGAGATATAATCTGTGCATAATTGGAATAGAAGAAGGAGCCGAATACCAGAGCAGAGGGCTTAATCATGTTCTCAATAAAGTTATTGCAGAAACCTTCACTAATCTCACAAAGGACCCCATCCAGGTAACCGAAGCCTATAGGACACCTGGCAGGCCAGACCCCAGAAAAGCCACCCCAAGGCACATAATATTCAAGACTTCAGACCTCAAGATTAAAGAGCAAATTCTGAATTCAGCCAAAGCGAAGAAAGAAATTTTCTACAATGGGAAGAGGATTCGAATAACAGCTGACTTATCCACACAAACTTACCAAGCTCAAAGTGAGTGGAAGAACACCATCCAAGTACTTCAGAATAACAATATGCAACCTTGGATCAAATATCCAGCGAGATTGAAGTTCACATTCGAAAGGAAAATCAGATCTTTCCACACCAAAGAGGAGCTAAAGGAGTATGTGAATAAAAACCAGCCCTACAGCGAATTCTAAGAGGGGAGCCCCACCCAACAGAGATCATATAAGACACACAGACAGAATCAGAAAGAAACTATCAGAAAGAAACTACAATAGCCAAAGTCCAACAGAAAAAACAGCTCACTAAAGAAAAGAAAAAAAGAAGAGGAAAAAACAGCCCAACAAGTAAATGGAAGGAGAAAAATCACCCTTATCCTTGATCTCTTTAAATATAAATGGTTTAAACTCTCCGATAAAGAGGAGCAGACTGGCAGAATGGATTCGCAAACAAAAAGTTGACATCTGCTGTCTACAAGAGACCGACCTTACAACAAGGGACAAAAACAGGCTCTGAATGAAAGGATGGAGCAAGATCTACCAAGCAAATGCACTTACCAAAACGGCAGGTGTAGCCATCCTGATCTCAGACAAACTGGACTTTGCATTAAAATCAACTCAAACAGACAAAGAAGGACACTACATATTAATACAAGGAAAAATCCAGAATCAAGACATCACGGTGATAAATATATACTCACCGAACAAAAGAGGCCCTACATATGTCAAGCAACTTCTCACAGAATTACAGGACAAAATAGACGCAAACACAATCATAGTGGGTGACCTTAACACCCCACTCTGTCCAAGAGACAGATCCAACACCCAGAGGATTAGCAAGGGAGCTGAAGACATAAGTAACACCATTTCCCAAATGGATCTGACAGACATATAGAATCTTCCACCCTACAGAGACCCAATACACCTTCTTTTCAGCAGCCCATGGATCATATTCCAAAATAGACCATGTCATAGCCCACACAAAGAACCTCCTCAAATACAAAATATTGACGTCATCCCATGTATTATATCTGATCACAGTGGATTAAAGGTAACCCTCAACAACAAAGGATACCACAGAGGCTATACACACTCTTGGAGGCTAAACCCCACACTGCTATCCAACACTTGGCCCACAGACCAAATTAAAGATGAAATCAACGAATTCATAAGCCACAATGACAATGAAAACACATAAAAAAGAAACCTATGGGACACAGCTAAGGCAGTACTGAGGGGCAAGATCATTGCCCTCAGCACTCACATTAAAAGAATGGAAGCAGAGCAGGTGAATAACCTCAAGGTGAAACTAAAACAACTGGAGAAACAAGAAATGACAGAATCTAAAATGACTAGCAGGGGAAAGATCACAAAGATTAAAGAAGAGATAAATCTGATTGAAAATAGAAAGACCATTCAACAAATAAATAAGACTAAAAGCTGGTTCTTTGAGAAAATAAACAAAATTGACAGACCCCTTGCAAGACTTACAAAAAAAAAAAAAAAAAAAAAGAAGAGAAGAGACTCATATACGTAAAATCAGGGACTCCACTGGAAAAATTACAACAAGTACACACGATATTCAAACAATCATAAGGAGCTATTTCCAAAACCACTACTCAGCAAAAAACAATAATTTTACAGAAATGGATCAATTCTTAGAGAAGTACAAACTGCCCAAACTGAACCAAGAAGAAATAAATCAACTAAATAAACCAATAACTTACAGCGAGATACAGGGGGTAATCAAGAACCTCCCAACAAAGAAAAGCCCAGGCCCAGATGGATTCACCAACGAATTCTATCAAAACTTTAGTGATGAGCTAATACCAATACTCCTCAAACTCTTCCGCGAAATAGAAACAGAGGGAGAAATCCCAAACTCATTCTACGAAGCCAATATCAAACTCATTCCCAAACCAGGCAAAGACCCAACAAAAAAAGAGAATTACACGCCAATATCACTAATGAACACAGACGCAAAGCTCCTTAATAAAATATTACCTAACAGGATCCAGAAACTGATCAAGAAAATCATACATCATGACCAAGTAGGCTTCATCCCACAGTCACAAGGATGGTTCAACATCCGTAAATCAATCAACATAATTCACCACATAAACAGATCTAAAATTAAGAATTACATTGTTATCTCAGTCGATGCCCCAAAAGCCTTTGACAAAATACAACATCCATACCTATTAAATGCTTTGGAGAGAACAGGAATAGATGGAACATTCCTCAAAACAATAAAAGCCATATACAACAGACCAACTGCTAATATCATATTAAATGGAGAGAAACTTAAATCATTCCCCCTAAACTCAGGAACAAGACAAGGATGTCCACTTCTTTTCAACATAGTTCTGGAATCCCTAGCCATAGCAATAAAGCAAGAGGAGGACATCAAAGGGATCCACATCGGCAAGGAAGAAATCAAGTTATCCCTATTCGCAGACGACATGATCTTATATCTGAGGGACCCAAAAAACTCAGTACCCAAACTCCGACACCTAATAAACCAATTTGGCAAAGTAGCAGGATACAAAATCAATCCACAAAAGTCAGCAGCTTTTCTGTACACCAGCAATATACAAACAGAAAAGGAAATTATGGAAACAATTCCATTTACAGTAACCAAAAAAAGAATAAAGTACCTAGGGATCAACTTAACCAAGGATCAACTTAACCAATCAACTTAACAGACCTATTTAATGAAAATTATAAAAATGTAATAAGGGAAATCAAAGAAAACAAAAGGAGATGGAAAGACCTCCCATGCTCATGGGTAGGCAGAATCAATATAGTGAAAATGGCCATATTGTCCAAATTGTTATACAAATTCAATGCAATACCTATCAAAATCCCAGCCACATTATTAACTGAAATAGAGAAACCAATCCATAAATTCATATGGAACAGCAAAAAACCTAGAATAGCCAAAGCAAATCTAGGCAAAAAAAGCAGTGCAGGAGGTATCACAATACCAGACTTCAAGCTCTACTACAAGGCCATCATAACAAAAACAGCATGGTATTGGTATAAAAACAGATCAGAAGACCAATGGATTAGAATTGAAGACCCAGAAATAAAACCGCACTCTTACAGCCAACTGATATTCGACAAAGGAGCTAAAGACATACAATGGAATAAACATAGCCTCTTCAACTACTGGTGCTGGCAGAACTGGGCAGCCATATGCAGAAAACTCAAAGTAGACTCAAGCCTATCACCATGCACCAAGATCAACTCAAAATGGATCAAGGACCTCAATATCAGACCTGAATCCTTGAAACTACTGAAGGACAGAGGAGGAAAGACGCTAGAACTTATAGGCACAGGAAGGAACTTCCTGAATATAGTCCCAGGGGCACAACAAATAGGGGAAAGACTCGACAAATGGGACTACTACAAATGAAAAAGTTTCTGCACAGCTAAGGACATAGCCATCAAAATAGGGGCTGGGGATATGGCCTAGTGGCAAAGAGTGCTTGCCTCATATACATGCAGCCCTGGGTTCAATTCCGCAGCACCACATATATAGAAAATGGCCAGAAGTGGCGCTGTGGCTCAAGTGGCAGAGTGCTAGCCTTGAGCACAAAGAAGCCAGGGACAGTGCTCAGGCCCGAGTCCAAGCCCCAGGACTGGCAAAACAAAAAAACAAAAAAACAAAATAGAAAGACAGCCAACGATATGGGAAAGGATATTTACCAGCACAGCAACCGACAAAGGCCTGATATTGGTCATCTACAGAGAACTCAAAAAACTAAGCCCCTCCAAGCCCAATAAACCTATTAGGAAATTGGCAAGGGAGCTAAAGAGAGACTTCACAGAAGAGATAAAAATGGCAAAGAAACACATGAGGAAATGCTCAACATCCCTGCTAGTAAAGGAAATGCAAATAAAAACAACCCTGAGATACCACCTCACCCCAGTTAGAATGGCCTATACTCTGAACTCAGGCAACAACAAATGCTGGAAGGGGTGCGGGGAAAGAGGAACCCTTCTCCATTGTTGGTGGGAGTGCAAATTAGTACAACCACTTTGGAGAACATTATGGAGGTTTCTCAAAAAGCTCAATATAGACCTACCCTATGACCTGGCCATACCACTCCTAGGCATCTATCCTAAACAGCAAACCCCAAGATATCAAAAAGATATTTGTACTTCCATGTTTATCGCGGAACAATTCCCAATAGCCAAAATATGGAAACAACCCAGATGCCCCTCCACAGACGAATGGATCCAAAAAATATGGTACTTATACACAATGGAATACTACATAGCGATTAGGAATGGTGAAATATTGGTATTTGCAGGGAAATGGTCAGAACTCGAACAAATAATGTTGAGGGAGACAAGCCTAAAACACAGAAAACAAAGGGGCATGATCTCCCTGATATATGACTGTTAACAAAGGGAGACGGAGAGACAGTAGAGACCAAGTCTGTGAATACTGTATATGTTCTTGATACATTGTATACTGTATATATGTCTACCTGACCTAGAGAAGGGATAGAAAAACAGGACGTAAGATATCACAAGAAATGTACACACTGCCCTACTATGTAACTGTACCCTTTTTGCATAACACCTTGTCAAAAAATTTGTGTTCAATTAATAAACAAATAAAAAAAATTGAATTAATTTCTCATTCCAACATAAATTTCCCTTAGTAAGTATGATCATTATACTTGTATATTCAAAGCTATTTACTTATTGTACAAAAATATACTTAAGCATGGATTCCCTGGGAATGTATGTTTTGAAGGGCATTCTTTATTTCATATAATTATTTTAAGAATTTTCTATGCTCAACTTCAATGTTATCTTACATAACTGTTAGTTTAATCAGGTCGTGCACTGCTTTTATATTTAAAGAATCTTCCATGCTATCTGCATTTCCAGAATAATCAATCATTCAGAAGTATCCTCTTATCTCACCTCCTTCCTCCCTCAATTTCTTGCTCTTCATAGATTACCTCAAGCCCAAATACTATCTTTCATCTTAAAGAAATAGATTTGCTCTGAATACTTCTATAATTCTCTGGCTTTTCATTTTACCCAGGCACTACTTCCATTCCTTCCTTTTGTAAAATGCCCACTATGTTCTTTCTCTTGCACCTTTATCTTTGCATGGTACAATTATCTTCCATATTTATTTAACTTTAAAAAATCCATATGTCACATATATATGTAACTTAGTAAAAGAAATGCACGTTAACTATGTAACAAAAATACTTAGGGCCTTTTTCCTATTGGATCCTGTTGACTGACTCCTTATCAACCATTTCCTTTTACATTACTCAATGACAGTATGGCATTGGAGATGGCACCTAGATTTTACCACGTGTAGTCCGTCTCTATCACACTAGGAACAGCGTCATGGAGCTGAGCTACAGCCCTCATTTCTGACTCAGAAAGCTAAACGATATGGTAACGTTATTGTTTTCAATCCTAACGTGTGTAGGAAGTCATTACACCGCAAGATAGAATCAGTCAGTAAGTAATCCTGAGGACTGGCTCTGCCTTCAGATGAACCAAGGCTTCCATAGTTGTCAGAATCACTAAGAGGGAATTCCGTGGGCACTGAGAAAGAATTATGTGGTTGAGAATTAGAACCGAGATTCCCGCCACCTGATGAAATTATTTATTCCTTAAAGGCAGTGAGTGTGTGTGTGTATAGGTATATGTGTGTATATACATAATATGAGAGCTAATGGTTAAAAAATGCGATCACTG
This sequence comes from Perognathus longimembris pacificus, assembly GCF_023159225.1. Lineage (NCBI taxonomy): Eukaryota > Metazoa > Chordata > Mammalia > Rodentia > Heteromyidae > Perognathus > Perognathus longimembris. The sequence goes on along the minus strand of NC_063162.1, from coordinate 128,459,797 downwards.
AACTATTTTTGCTTATAGTTTTCTTTTATTAATTTATTTTAAATTTTTGTTTCCAAACCGTTAAGAGAGCAATATAGGTACATGGCTGTCCAAGAGTTGTAGTGAGTTGCTATTTACAAACAATACTTAAGTTAATCTAGCACATTTCCCTATGATAACATAATCTTAATATTTCGCTGTATTTGTGTTTTGTTAGTTATATTGATAATGAAATAATCACACTACACAATTCTATTTTCATATACAACTTAAATTGTCTATAGAAAAGCTATTGTATCAGGATGTACAAACAGGAAGACATTAATACTATAAAAACTCAACATTAAACTCCAATAAACAGAAAATATTTCTGTATCATTTACTGAATATGGCAATTATGCAGAGGAAAGAAAATAATCAATACTATGGAAATACTATATTTTTATTAAGCAAAGGCCTCTGGAGAGATCAGTTTGCTAATCCAAACTTGAATGCTGGAGCCATTGTGTGTGTGTGTGTGTGTGTGTGTGTGTGTGTGTGTGTGTGTGTGTGTGTGTTGTATGTATGGAGGGGTATATTATATTTTCTGTTATTAATTTCTTCTAATAGACACAAGCATTATTTTCTTTCCTTTTTGTCTTTTCTTTTTTTGGTACTGGGGATGGAACCCTGGACATTGCACTTGCTAGACAAATGCTTTGTTACTGTGCTACATCCCAGCCACAAGCATTGTTTTCTACATATAACCTGAGCAGTTAAATCTTCCAATTAATAAATACTTCCTTCTAATACTGTATCAACTTTTTGTTTTTTAAAAAGTCTCACAATTTAAATTGCTCTCAGACTTCATCAGTGATCACTATATCCCTAACAACTGTCCAGAATGAAGAACAGGCTGGAACCTTTGAATGACACACTGCCATGTGGCCAGCTGCTGGGATAATGAATACATTCCTTGATACTGTACTTAATCCCTTGCTAATGTTTTCCATTTTCTAAAATCAATTATTTATGGAGTGATGGTTCATCTATACAAATAAAATTGAATAATATGAAATGCATTTTCCCTCTGGTATTTATATTTCTCACTCCAACTATATAACTGAGCACTATAAAATGCATGCCAAAAATGGACAAAGGATTTATGTATAATCCACATGCTTTGATCTAACATCTTGAGGAGAATACCAATAAAAATGAATTCAAGTGTTTTATGAGAGATACTTACAATACCTGGGCAATCAAAAGGTTAATGATGAAATAGAGAGTATGCTTTGGAAAAGCATCTCCCAAATACTGATGGCAGTTATTTTTCTACACCAACATTCAGAAGAAGTTGTATTTTTACTGTTTGATGTTTATGTCTGTTGTCCATTCCTGATAATTTTAAGTGTCATTTCTTTTTACATTTTTTTTCTTTTTCTCTTCTTGAATGCAGTTAAATTTAACAATTTGAATACTGACTTCTCAGAGAATTTTATTTATTGTTATTTTCAGATAGATGTACCCAGGGGCTAATATATCCTTTTGTATGTACTATACATCTTGAGTCACCTCTATTGAGATTTTATACAATCTCACCTAACCTTTCCCCCACCAGTCTCATTTTCACATATATACATTCAGATGTTAGACTGTTTTCACCTACTCTTTCTCTTTCCATTCATCAGCTTGTCAAGAATGAATATAGGGACGATTTAGGTACCATGTTTTTAATTCCTTGTCTAAGAGAATTTATGTTGGACCTGGGGTGTGGCTCGTGTTGTATTGTGTCAGCTAATCAAGCAGTCCAAGCAAGAGCATGAGACCTGAGGTGAAGCTGTGGTACAGGCATATACACAGACATACTCAAAGAAGAAGGAAGAACATCTTAGCTGAGATCTAATTCTCCTCTAATCAATACTAACCCTATAAATTTAACATAGCATACATTAGGAAAAAAAATTAGTTTTTAAATATGGCAATCTTTATTTGTACCAATTATTCTAGTTGCTTTATATATGTCATCTCATTGGTCTCTACTTAAGAGGTATCTCCAGCATGTCAGAGTAAAAAAGTATGATCACTATTCATACATTTTACTTGTAAGAAAATCATTGTCCCTATAACTAACAGCACAAGATAACTGAGTTGAGAAATACTTTCTTTACCAAAGATCTCCTTCCTTGATGGCTAACTTCTGGGAAATTTGTACAAAATATGAAGTTTGAGGACACAAAAATAAACTAAATAATAGTTCTTCCTCAATGAAAACTGAACTAAAGCTGAAGAAAACAAATTACTTTACTTGTTTATTTTTGTGGCTCAAGGCTAGTGCTCTATTACTTGACCCACATCTCAGCTTCCTGTTCTTTTTGGATAGTTAATTGGAGTTAAGAATCTCAGGGACTGAATGTCAGGGAATTTCCTGCCTATAATGGTTTCTAACATGGATCCTCAGACTTCAGCCTCCTGCATAGCCTGGATTACAAGCAAAGCTACTGGCATCAGTCCAAAACAAGTACCTCAATGATTACAAACTACTATTTGCTATCAAATACATCTTTACATCCCATATTGAGGGAGTTAATGTGTGTATTAATCCTATAAAGATATTAAGCACAGTTACTGAAAACTGAGATTATAAATCGCAAGAAATAAATATAGAAAATCAAGACAATTAGAACCTAGAAAAGTAATTAAACTTGATACAGACATAGCATTAATTTGCTTGAACTAGTATTAAGTAAACTGTAATGTAAATACAAAGTATTGCCAATTATAACAATAATACAGCAATTTATTACAAGTGATCATTTCAAATGCAGTTTTAGCTATATTTTTATAAACAACAATATTCTTATATGTGCATAATAGATCCATGAATAATTACTGACACAACATATCCATAAGCTTTGGCCAGTGTACACCAACTCATAAAAGATAAATATGAAATTTCAGAAATTGTAAAAAGTTGCTAAAACAGCAACAAATTTAAGATAATATGTTGAAATTGAATTAAAGAAAATATGAACATTAAGTAATATTAACAAGTAATATTAAACACTTTCATTTCATGAATACTTTGCTACATTAGCAATGACATATATTTTCCCAAGATTAATCCCATGTACTGTAATCACACAGCAAAAATCCTACACACTAGAAAACATCCACATTTAATCTGCCCTGCTTTGTTCAGCAATGTCACATTTATAACTTAAATTTTTCCCAGAAAGGAATATTTCAACACTAAAGCCAACACTAGGAATTACAGCTATTTTCCCAAAGGGGAGTCATTAATTTCAAACCTGTGTACACTGCTGTATACAGTTATATGGTTGTTTATGTTCATTCTCAATGATCACTGGCAGTAATGTCAATGAAGCTGATCTATGAAACAGACAAAATTACAAACTTTATTAGTAATCAAACTATTTACAGTTACATTAATCCAAATTAACTCTCTGGTCATTTGCTGCATAATTGTTTAAATTCACTCCTGATCACCAACCTAACTGAGCTATACAAGTAATCCTTAAGGGGGCTGGGAATATGGCCTCATGGCCAGAGTGCTTGAGCCATATACATGAAACCCCGGATTTGATTCCCCAGCACCACATATACAGAAAAATTGTCCAGAAGTGGCCCTATGGCTCAAGTGGCAGAGTGCTAGCCTTGAGCAAAAAAGAGAAGCCAGGGACAGTGCTCAGGCCCTGAGTCCAAGGCCCAGGACTGGCAAAAACAAAACAAAACAAACAAACAAAAAAAACAAAACACCCCCAAATAAGTAATCCTTCAGCTACTATTAGTAATGAATGCAACCTCTTTTGGGGCAGAGAAATCTAAAGGCCAGGCATACATGTGGAGGCCATGCTTTGCAACTTGTTTTAGTGTTAGGAAATCAATGAGCTTCTGTTTGGTTGCATACCATAGAACTAAAGTAATAATGACCCAAAAAGACATAGTTCATGCAACAGTTTGGAAGTTAGTGTTCCGCAGTGTTTCATGTCTGTTCAGACATACATCCTCAACAAGTCAGTTCATATTCAACAGTGACTGCAGGAACAATTCACATGCAATGAGACAGCATGTAAGAGAAACAAGTGCTAGTCCATTCTTCCTTAGAAGGAGACTCCCTAAAAACAATCCAGCTTTAGATCTCATTTCTGGAAGCCATCACATAAGTACAGATTGCTTCCATGAAAACTGGTAATGTGGTTGTTTGGCTAAATACCTAGATATTCAGAATAAACTCTGTACTCCATTATCAAAAGTAAGAAGCACGTCATATGAGAATCTTTGTCATACTCATAAATTAAACAATTTATTCAGTGATGAGGGATGTTAAAAATATTAATATAGCCAAATGCCAGTCTAGAAAACTGTTGTATGGTAAATTTATATTTTACCCAAACATGTGCTTCCTCAAATCTATTACAATACAAGCAATGAAATCCTCACTCATGAGACTTAATAAATCAATGACAAGGGATCCTGCCCATAATTTAAAGTGACTCTGATAACACCAACAATAAGGTTTTTAATTTGCTACATGGTAGGAAAATTATGTATTGTTAAATTGTCCCATATTTAACAAAAAATGACTGCTTCTTTTTGGGAAATGCATTTTAGTGGGAGGAGAGCCAGTGAGGAGGATAAAGAAGGGAAAACATGGTCAAAGTGCTTTGTAAACATGTTTGAGAACAGAACATTAAAACATTTTTAAGTATTTTAGGAAAAAGGAGCACTAGAGATGAGGGAGAGTGATGGAAAGAGAGATTTTTTTAATCGGAGTACGTTTTAGGCATATATGAAAATATAATGAAAGTCTCCTCCATCAACTAATTCATGCCAATAAAAACTAATAACTGGGGGCTGGGAATGTGGCGTAGTGGCAAGAGTGCTTGACTCGTATACATGAGGTCCTGGGTTCAATTCCTCAGCACCACATATACAGAAAATGGCCAGAAGTGGCGCTGTGGCTCAAGTGGCAGAGTGCTAGCCTTGAGCAAAAAAGAAGCCAGGGACAGTGCTCAGGCCCTGCGTTCATGGCCTAGGACTGGCCAAAACAAAAAAACAACAAAAAAAAAACTAATGACTTAAGTGAATCCTCAGTAATTGTTACCAATTTAGAAAAAAAAAAACTACATTATCAAAAGTTAAGATCAATATATTCTAAAGGAGTCGTTTGCTTAATTATACTACTTTCTGTACCAGCTTAGAAAAGCATGACCTACACACAGATTTAAGAGTGGGTTCTAAAAATGGATAAACATAATCTGTAAACACACAAATTAGGTTGAACTGAATGTGATTTTCTGAGAATGTTTCAATTGTTCTCATAAGTAGCTTAATCATTATGACAGTATCCATTTGTGCACCAAATACTCTCATTATAGGTATAGGAGTTTGAACACCACTTTAATGCTTGCCTCAATTTTCACAGATTTTGAAAAACTGATGTCTGAATTAATGAGATTTTCTTCTAAATTCTAATTCTTACAAGGAAATAGAACGTTTCATCGTCAGTAAGGTACTTTTTAATCCTTGATGAAATGCCCGAAATAAGAACTGTGTCATTATAAAGTAATTTCAACTGGAGGAGAATATTGAATGCATCCTAATATTCCTCACTAATGTGGCCTTGTAGTACTTTTGCAAACATCAATGCAGAGATATTTAACAGTATGTGATTAAGTTAGCATGTTTTAAACATTTATGGTGTTAGGCAACTAGCAATAAATCAGCACGTATGTAAATGCTGCTGAGGAAGAATAATTTCCATCTACAGAACAGAAGTTTTAACATTTGTCTAATATTATGCCCTTGCTCTAAGATTTCTAGCACTGAACTTGAACATATGAATCACTTTTAATCAGAGAAAATAAGCAAGATAATCAAATGCAAAGCAGCAAAGCTCATAGAAGATGTTTGTTCTAATGAGAACTTAACTTCTGCTTATGTCAGATAATTTAGCTCTCAAAGCTATAACTGACTATTAAGCCAAAAAAAAAAAAGTCTCAGCAAATCTACAACAAATTCCTCCAGGAAGCTAGAGAAACTTTGCCTATATTCTTTAAGTGTACTCTCATTGTTAAAGAGCCCATAGTCTTTCTGAAGCAAAATGCTCTCCCACATCACATTCCTCATCAATTTCCTTAAGCCTCTGTAGAGGTTTCCAATTAATATCTAAGATCATGCTAAAAACACTAACAAAACCTCACTTGATCTACCTAAAATCATTTGTTGAGCCTGCAAGGTTAAAGAAATCTAATTAAAAGTGGCTATGAATTTTAAATGATTTTTATGTTCATTCTTCTATCCTCCAGACATTGTTCAAAAGATTTGAATGTTAACACTGTCTCTAGGCTCATTTTTAATAGAATAATCCTTACATAGTATGAGTCATAGTGAGTCAGCTCATGTCAGATATGAGGCAAACTATGTAAAATCATAGGAAATGATTAATTTGCTTTCTTGAACAGAACTGGTAAGCATTTTGATTACCTAATCTAAAGAGAGTCACTGAGTAAAAATCCTCTTATCTATCTTTCAGAACATCCAAAGCAATATTAAAAAAATATGTGCAGTTTTAGGAACAAAAGAATGAAGATGAGCTCTTTACCAAGGAGCATCATTTGTGCACTCAGGAGACACAAAGAGCAAGGCAGGTACTGTACATAAACCATCAGGACGCCAGGTTGAGCAATAGAGGATATGGACAGCCTACAGCCTGTGTGTGTGTGTGTGTGTGTGTGTGTGTGTGTGTGTGTGTGTGCAAAATGTGTGTTAAAATACAGAGCCAAGAGAATGATATATAATATAAATATAATACATTGATATATGCTAATATTGCATACATATATCTATATTATACACACTGTATTATACTATAAAGCCATGAGTATTATAGACCTCAGTCAGGTTAAATATGCCATCTCCATGCCTCAGTTGAAAATTTAGATGGATATTTAAAACTGGAACAGAAAAACTAATTGGGAATTTTGAAGATAAGCACAAGAAATGATGAATTATATAAAGAAGAAGTTTGATAAAAATCAAATCAAATTTATTGTAAAAAGTATGGAAGTTAGAACACAATGAAGCTGCATAACTTAAGGATCGTAAAATTTTCTGTAAACTCAGAATTCTATAATCCATGAAAAATGAAAGAAACATCATAGCTATTTCAGACACACAAATATACATTTGGGAACTGTGAATGAAATTATTCAAGCATAAGGAAAACAATAAGAGATAGACATGTATATCATTTGAAGAAATGAAGATCTTCATTAATGCTTAATTAAGGTAAAAAGGAGGCTATTCTCTTATACTTCTTACCATTTATCTACCTATAGAAAACTCAGGAAGAATATAATATGTACTTAAAGCATTCATAATTACATTTACAATAAGGTATAGAAAACTGGATGACAAAAACATGTATTTGCTTTTGCGTGTGTGTGTGTGTGTGTGTGTGTGTGTGTGTGTGTGTGTGTTTTGCTGGCAACATACATGAGGACCTTATAGATACTAGGAAAATGTTCCAATTCTGAATTCTAATGTTAAATTACACAGTCAGCACCCAGTGGAGTCTCTGTACTTCATGTAAAGGGTTATATACCATTAAAAATTGAAACTAATAAATGTTAAATAACATGACAGACCATAAAACGACTATATCTAGTACAATATCCAAGTGTAGTATAAATAATAAGCCATAATACCAAAGTAACTAAGAACAGACAAAAGACTTAGATACCAGGAACATTAAATTATGTAGGTATTACTGATTCAAGACAATTTGAGAAACATAAAAATGACAGTTACTGATTCTTATTTTAAAAGGAAGCCTTTTATATCAGAAAGCATATTTATTTCAGTTATAATTGAAATATTCCTGTTTCTACATGTTATCCCCATGAGAAAAGAAGCTTGTTGGTTGAAATATCCCTGTTCAGTAACCAGCTTAGCATCTAGATATCATCTTTACATGTGAGACTCTTCCTCTGGACACAGGCTCCAGGGGAAGGTTACTATAGAGGGGAAAAATTATAACTGCCTTATTAGAGTTTTTCATCCAGGCCTAAGCATTAAATAGAAATGAAACAGAACTACAGCAGAAAAGAATACAAATTTATTTATTCTAAGTTGTCTAAGTTTTATGTCACATAGGAGCCTTCCTAAGGAAATAAAGAGCCAAAGATACAGTTAAATTGTAATACTTATATATGAAATTAGACACAGTAGTAAATTGAGAAAAAAAAAGTACCAAGATTTTGTGAGGAGGATATTATGAGAGTCGGTATAATAAGTCTGTATGGAATTCTCTGAGGCTCAACTTCCATCTTTCATGACAAAGTTATTTTCCTTCAAATATAGGGAAGGCGTCTTTCATATGAGAGTTTCATCTTGTTGGTTTTTTGCTTTTTTTTTTTTTTTTTTTTTTTGCCAGTCCTTGGGTTTGGACTCAGGGCCTGAGCACTGTGCCTTGCTTCTTTGTTTTTGTTCAAGACTAGCACTTTGCCACTTGAGCCCCTTCTGGCCTTTTCTATATATGTGGTGCTGAGGAATCGAACCCAGAGCTTCATGTATATGAGGCAAGCACTTTTGCCACTAGGCCATAGTCCTAGCCTCATGTTGTATTTTTAAAATATAATGTGAAGGTAAGAATACTCTTCTTGTGCATGCTGTTTTCCAAGTGTCTCTATCTCCAAATAGTCAATATTTCAAAGTAGCATATTTTGAAAATTATTTTTTAACTCTATCTGTATCAAAGGATTCCATATTGGCTACACATTTATCTATCTATCTATTTATTTATTTATTTATCTATCTATCTATTTATTTATTTATTTATTTGCTAGTCCTGGGACTTGAACTCAGAGCCTGAGCACTGTCCCTGCCTTCTTTTTGCTCAAGGCTAGCACTCTACCACTTGAGCCACAGAGCCACTTCTGGCATTTTCTATATACGTGGTGCTGAGGAATTGAACCCAGGGCTACATGTATATGAGGATAGCACTATACCCCTAGGCATATTCCCAGCCTGGCTACACTTTGAAGAAAACAAAAAACATGTTAGGAATACAATTTCATAGCCAAATAATCAGATGATTTTGAGGGTAAAATATTGAAGTTAAAAAGGACAAAACATATACATATTTAAAACTGTATTTTCAAAAGAAAAAGTTTTCCTTGAATATAAAGCAGAAAATATAAATTTCAAAAATTTAGAAAGGAGCAATATATGTGCATTATAATGAGTAATTCATTTCTGGGAGAAGTAGCAGAATAAATGGAAGAAAAGAATATGCCTATGATTCTGAAAACTTGTTAATGTGTAATTTTTCAGCTAAATAGTATAGAAACCCAATCCAATCCCAGCATGAATCCCAAAATGAATGGTAAAAACATTAAAATTAATAAGAATACAAAAACATCACCATTGATAGAATAAGTTTAAGAAATAATTATATAGACTGGTGTTACTAATTTCAAAGGTTTTGTAAAGTTATAAGAATCATCACAGTATAGTGTTATAAACAAAAATAACTTTTATAGCACAATATATTGTCCCAGATAAATGATAAAGACACGAATGATGCTAGAACAAATTTCCTTCTTTGTTCTTCTCTGCTTATAAAGCAAACACACATACACAACACATATCTAATGTATAACTTTCATCTAAGGAAAAAAGAAAGGAAAAATGGTTCTGGGAGCTAAGTGAAAGTTTAAGGTATAAAATGTCTCAAACAAACAGTAAAAGAAAATGTTTATGCCAAGGCTAGGCAAAGTTTTCTTAAATACAATATAAAAGTAAGATTCACCAAATAAAATAGTGATTAAAAAAAGGCTTTATGAAATAGCCATGTTTCTTCTGGAAAATCATCTTTGGGCTGTTGCTCAAAGATGACAGAGTGAAACTAGATAAACTAAGCTTTCTCCAACCAAGAAGATATTTAGGCTCCCAGTAGTCAATCCATGCCTAGAGAATCACACCAGGTAAGCTATAGTTATCCAGAGATATACACTAAAAAGGAGTATATAATGGGTTCATAAAAAGATTGAAACCAATGAGGTAGTGCTGGCCACAACTAAAGCAATAAGAAGCATATTTAACAGAATACTAGCAGAGAACTTCCTGAACATCCAAAAAAATAGGCCCATTCAGGTAAAAGAACCCTTTTGAACTCCAAACAGGCCAGACCAAAAAAGAATATCCCACCAACACATTGTAATTTGGCCAGGATCTTAGGAAAGGATATTTAAAGCTAGAACAGAGAAAAAATCCATTGCTTATGAAGGAAAAATAAAATAACTACCGAATTCTCAGCTAAGAGAAAGCAATGAGAACCTGGAATGCTGTATTATACACATTAAAGGCAAACAATTACTAACTGGAAATACTGTACTCAACAAAGCTCTTCTTCATGACCAAGGAGAAATAAAAACTTTCCATAACAAAGAAAAATTGAAACCTCTTATCTCAACCAAACCAGCACTACAGAAGGTACTTAAAGACATTCTAGATATAAGAAACCAACAACAAGAGTGCTCCTTACCAGAGAACCAGGTAAGTATAATAAGAAAAGCCAAGGCATAGCCCTTAAGAAGGTGTACAGCATGGCAAGAGTTACCAAATATTTCTCAATCTTAACTCTCAATATTACCTCACCAATTAAATGGCATAGATAAACTAGATGAATCAAAACAAGACCCATCCATCTGTTGTCTACAAGGGACACATTTTCCCAACAAAAACATATTTTCAGAGCAAAAGCCTGGAGTAAAATCTTTCAAGCAAATGGCCCCCATAAACAGGCTGTAGTAACAACATTAATATCAGATAAAATCATTTTCAAACTAAAATTAGTGGGAAGTGACAAAGAAGGACATTACATATTAACTAAGAAAACTCTCCTACAGGAGGAGTATATATAGCAATTCCAAATACCTATCCATCAAAGGTTAGACCACCCAACATCATCATATAAATAATACTTAGCTTAAAACACACATAGATTCAAACACATAGATTGTTGACTTCAACATCATCATATTCATCTCTATGTACAGCAGCCAGGCAAAGCTTCACCAAAATAATCAGACCTAAATAATTTCATAGACCAACTAGAGGTAACAGCATGTACAGAATATTTCATTCATCATCATCAGAATATATAATCTTCTCAGGAGTACATGGAATATTCTCTGAAATAGATTATATTTTAGGTCATAAAGCAAATCTGTGCAATTTCCCCCAAAAAATGAGATTTTCCCCTATATCCCATCAAACCACAACTGAATAATATTAGAGCTTGATAGCAAAAGTAATCACATAAAATTCTCTAACTCATGGAGACTGAACAATTCAATGCTGAATGGCCAGTTGGTCATTGAAGAGATTAGAACTGAAATTCAAACATTTATGGAATTTAATCAAATTCCATTTCCTCTGGGACACAACAAAGACAGTACTCAGAGGAAAATTTATACCTCTGAGTGCCTACGTCAACAGATTGGAGAAATTTCAAATCAACAATTTAATCATGCACTTTAAGCTCCTTGAAAATGAGGAACAAGACAAACCTCAAACCAATAAATGGAAAAAAATTAAATCACAAGTAAACTAACTGCAGACTAAAAAATTAGGAAAAATAAACAAAACGAAGAGTTGGTTCTTTCCAAAAGTTAATAAAATTAATAAACTCCTAGAAAGTCTGACAAAAAGAAGTGAACATATAAATAAATAATATTAGATTTGATAATGGAAGCTACATTATAGAAACAAGCAAGATTCAGAACTTTATAAGAGAATACATTCCAAACCTTTATGTTAGCAAATTAGTGAATCAAGAGAAAAATGGAAGAAGCCCTAAAGAATATTGACCCAAAAGTTTTAAGCCACCTAAACAGAGCCATAAGAAGTAATAAAATTGAAATGGCAACAAAAGATCTCCCAAACAAGAAAAACCCAGGACCCAATGGATGCACATCCAAATTCTATCAGGAATTCAAAGGAGAACTCACTCTAATACTCCTCAAACTCTTCTATGAAATTGAAGGGGAAAGATCACTACCAAACTCATTTTATGAAGTCATAATAATGTTCTTCCAAAAACCAGATAGGTGAGAACCTTGAGTCCAGCGCCTTAGACTACTGGGCCATCCTGACCCATGGCCTAAAGTATGTAACTACAACCCCTCTGTACATCACTTTGACAACAAATAAGTAATTATTAATATAAAAGAAAAAAACAAAAACCAGATAGGGAGTTATTAACGAAAGATAACTGTAAACACATCTCTTTGATGAACATCAATGCAAAACTTCTCAATAAAATTTTGATCAACAGAATTAAACAACTGGGCTGGGGATATGGCCTAGTGGCAAGAGAGCTTGCCTTGTATACATGAGGCCCTGGGTTCAATTCCCCAGCACCACATATACAGAAAACGGCCAGAAGTTGCCCTGTGGCTCAAGTGGCAGAGTGCTAGCCTTGAGCAAAAGGAAGCCAGGGACAGTGCTCAGGCCCTGAGTTCAAGGCCCAGGACTGGCAAAAAAAAAAAAGAATTAAACAACTAACAAAAAAGTCATACAGTATGATCAAACATGATTATTCCAAGGATTTGAAGCTAGCTCAATATACATAAGCCAATTAATGTAATTCAAAACATCAACAAAAGCAAGAACATGAACCACATGATCATCTCATTAGATACAGAGAAATCATTTGACAACATTCAACATGTCTTTATGATAAAGGCTTCGGAGAAGCTACGAGTCCTTGGAATGTTCCACAATACAGTAATGAATTCATAAGACATACCTACAGCCAGTATACTTAATAGTGAAAAGTTAAAAAAACTATTCCTCTAAAATCTGAAATGAAACAAAGATATCCACTTTTTCCACTCCTCTTTGATATAGTACTAGAATTCCTAGCAAAAGCAATAAGGCCAGAGACAAACTAAAGAGGGTCCAAATAAGGAAGGAAGAAATAAAACTATGTCTCTTTGCAAATCATATGATCCTGTATTTAAAGAACCTGATAGATCTCTCTCCCAATTTACTTTAGCTGATCTGAAAAATTAACCCTCAAAGAAAAAAAAGAACAACAAGAATTAATAAAAGGCCTAAAGACTCAAAGAGAGACTTCTCAGAAGAAGAAATAATAATGGGCAATAGACAAATGAAGAAATGTTCAATATCTCTGGCTATAAAACAACTACAATTTAAAACAAAATTGAGATTCCACCTCACTCCAGTTTGAATGGCTATTACCAACAAATCTAACAAGAATAAACTCCGGTGGGGATGTGGCCAAACGGAATGCTACCTCCCTGTTGGTGGGATGGTAAACTTGTTCAATCACACTGGAAAGCCATATTGAAGTTCATCAAAAGAATAAACATAGAGTTCCCTGATGATCCAGAAATTCTACTCATGGGCTTTTATCCAATTGATCATAAACCACACCAGTAAAATCATGTTCATTGCAGTGTTCGTTACTATGGCTAAGGTATGGAATCAATCCAGATGCCACTTATGAATGAAATAAGAAAATGTGGGATATTTGCACAATGGAATTCTATGCTTCCATCAGAAAGAATGGTATTATACCATTTGTAAGGAAATGGAAGACTTGTAAGCCAGACCCAAAGAAACGGGTTATATAGTTTCCCTCATTTGCTGTAATAAAAAAGTGTCCTTAAGTCTACAAAAACAAAACAAAACAAAAACCACAGGGCGGGGAATATGGCCTACTGGCAACAGTGCTTGCCTCTTATACAGGAAGCCCTGGTTTCAATTCCCCAGCACCACATATAGAGAAACCGTCCAGAAGTGGCGCTGTGGCTCAAGTGGCAGAATGCTAGCCTTGAGCAAAGAGAAGGCAGGGACAATGCTCAGGCCTGAGTCCAAGACCCAGGACTGGCAAAAACAAAACAAAACAAAAAAACCCACAAACTACACTGAGAAATGATAAATTACATAGGTATCTAGACATTCACACAGTGAGACCACAGGAGTATATTCTTAGGAGGATGTCGGAAAGGTTCAATGGCTATGTGCATATGATGGTATAAAATGATATTTACTGAAAGAACTCCAAAAAAAATGGAAAAAGGGTATTTTAGGCTATTTTCGTTCTTGTTTTTGTTTTGTTTTGGAATTTTTCTGTTTTTATTTATTTTTCTTTTTTCCTTTGTTGCTCTTTTGTTTTCTATACCTTTTATCTTGTATATAAATTTATTTGTTTGGGGGAAGATAATGGGGAGAACAGAAATGGTGGGACAAAGGAAGAACAAATGCTGCATGGTTACGCATTAGACACCATGTTTAAAATAAACTAAGGGCTGGGAATATAGCCTAGTGGCAAGAGTGCTTGCCTTGTATACATGAAGCCCTGGATTTGATTCCCCAGCAACACATATATAGAAAATGGCCAGAAATGGTGCTTTGGCTCAAGTGGTAGAGTACTAGCCTTGAACAAAGAGAAGCCAGGGACAGTGCTCAGGCCCTGAGTCCAAGGCCCAGGACTGGCCTAAATAAATAAATAAATAAATAAATAAATAAATAAATAAATAAATAAATAAATAACAAACTATACAATTTGTGGAGGAGGGGGTGAGGAGGGAAAATCTGGGAGAAAACAAGGGAAGAGGTGACACCATCTACAAAGATATGTACTCAATACACAGTTTATAAAACTGTAACTCCTCTTTACATCACCTTTAAGATATCAGGAAATCTTTTTAAAAAATTATCATTAAAAATCCTTAAGGTATAGGAAGAAAATCCTTTCTAATTAAATATTTGATAAGGAAGTGATACTCAAAGAACTTTCTATTCCTTTAGAAGAATGGAACCCCACTATTTTAATAACTAGGTAGATGCTTTGAAATATAATTTTACTAAAACCAACAAGCAGAAAACAATATAGAGCTGAAGACTTGAAAACGTTAGCAATTTGCATATTACCAGGCACAGATGTTCTTATGATTCTGGTAATGAAATATATAAAGTAACTATTTTTTTCCTTAAAGAAATTGCAATATATGATAGTAGGGGAGAAATCTAATTACACCAATATTCATTTATTTCAATGAATTAATTCAAGATTTGATTTGAAATCACATTTAACTGAATCAGCACCATTAAAAAAGTAAGATAAAAGAACTTGGAAATTTTAGGTAGGTTCTTTCCCCCACATATAATGTAAAGTAAAAGTCATGAAAGGACTTCAACCAGAACATAAACTTTCTTAAGAATACAAGCAATTATTTGAACCATGGCATATTTCTTCAGTACAAAAATGAGTCTGAAAAGGTGATTGTTTTTGGACCTAATAATGGTACTATGAGAGTTATGGGTATGAAAAATAAGGCAATCATTTCCACAGTTTGTCTGTAAAACAAGTATTTAACATCTGAAAGATGTAATTTTCACAATTGAAGATGATTCTTCAATAGCCCATACACCTCTAATATCCACAATGCTTGAATAGCACAGTTATCTTGATAATTAGTGAGATTTGGATAAGGCAAATTATTTCCATAATTGTCATGAACACACACAAAATAATTGCAAATATAAAATGCCTGAAACTCTAGTGAAGCAATTCACCAGGGGAAAAATAATTCTGTGCTTAATAACGATAATGATACTGAAGTATGCTAATATCTCATATTATTTAAATACTACCTGCTTGAGGTAGATATCACACAGATTTCCTTAGCTATTTTAAAGGAAAGATAGATTTCATTAAAATGGAATCTAAAGAAATAAAATAACCCTATAGAAACTCAGTCTTATATTAAAAATGCCACTATGAACAGATTTATTTGATCGAAGAATATAAATAAATGTTATGCTGTTTTGAACTACAAAACAATGAGCCACCTATGGAGCCCCTAATATGTTGAGTACCCAGCCTCTGTTTATGTAAATTTTCCAGATCAGTTTCCCTTAACTGTATTGACTGGCATCGCAGAATTCAGGACAGATACAACCAAGAGAAAGATTTGAGAAAGATTCAGTTAGTGTGTGAGAATGTACTTAATGGCAATAAGATGCAAAGTAGATGCTACGTTATAAGTATAGCATATTAAAGTCAGACTAATTATATCTAAGTCCCACTTTACTGTCTAGAATGTTTTAAAAATTCATATCTAGAAATACAAAGAAGTTTTACGTTAAAAACTCAATGTAACATTTAAATAAGGAATATGAGGCCAACACTACTTTTATAAACTATGTTTAACCTGGTAAGTAAATGAGTAAAATCTAATAAATTTA
Source organism: Perognathus longimembris pacificus (assembly GCF_023159225.1). Classification (NCBI taxonomy): domain Eukaryota; kingdom Metazoa; phylum Chordata; class Mammalia; order Rodentia; family Heteromyidae; genus Perognathus; species Perognathus longimembris. The sequence continues at coordinate 128,443,528 of NC_063162.1, read as the reverse complement.
ATAAATTTCCAGCTAAACAAAAGCCAAATTTTCTTCTTCATAAAATCAATATTAAGAATAACAAAATAGCCTAAGTTAAAAGGGGGGAAAATCTTAGCAGTCCATCAATCAGATACTTGTCTTCTTGCTAAATAGAGAAATATTTTGTTCATGAGAGCAATTATATAAGATAGTTAAAAATTACTTGAAATTTTTTTCAGAAAGTTTTTCATTCTGTTCAGTTTTTTTTTAATTGAAGATTTTTATTCCTTTTTGCTTCCCTTCAAAAAATATACAGGGTGTAGTTTTAGTTCCTTGCAAAAGTTTGTCTATTTCTAGAGTCACCTTTTAAAAGAAAAGCAATCCTGTCCTAACTGATGGGTACTTTTGTGAATTCCTTAAATTTGGAAGAGAATATTCTCAATGTTTCACTCAAATTTTTATAATAATTGTACTTTCTATCAAAGAGATCATGCAGTCAAATTCTCAAGACATGTGTCTTTCAACTATAGGTTATTATTATCTAAGCCACCAGAGAGATAATTTAAGGCTTTTGAGAAATTGGATATTCTAATGTGTTAGAAAGTAGAAGTGGCAAATCTGAAATTTAATGTTCTTCAGTTTTTCTGCACTTAATTACATATTTTATTGAATTCCATAAGGAAGACAAATTCAATTTTAGTGAGGAGATTTTAACAATATCACATATAGAAATTACTCTAGCCTACCACTATGACAAATATACCTAAATCTACAAATGGTCACCATTTTATAAATGTGTAGCTTTTAAAGATAAGCTTCAAAGAAGAAATTGCTTTACAAGATAACTTGATGCCTTCTTAATACAATCTGTAGAAAGAAATCTGAAAAATTCTAGGAGACTTAATCTTATCATCAATGATAATAAGCAAAACAATCTGTGTATAGTTAAGAAAAAAGAATGCTAGGAACTAGCCTAAATATATCAACCCCTTGGCATATCAATATAAGAAGTCAGATTGATATGGTGAAACCAGTAAAATAAAGAGAAAAGCAGAAACAGGTCATGTCTAGTTATTCCAGAACTACTGTTAAAAATTAAAAAAAAAATACCCATTCTCCACTGAATTAAAACCTGAGGGTACACCACAGTGATAGAGTACTTGTCACACATGTGTGTCTCCAGGTTCAATCTTTAGAACTTCTGATAAGGAAATGAAATCATCTTATCTGTGATTTAGGAGTGCTTTGAGAAATAAGTTCTTCACTCAGAAAATTATAATATCAAAATATTAATACATGAGTGAATTAAGAGTGAATTTATAAAATTAGTGATTTTGTTTGTTGTCTATATTTGTGTATAGTAATGTAGGAAAACTGAATATGGTTATCCAAAAGGTTAGTGACATAAATTAGATCTAATAGTGGAATTGGACTTCAGTATTTTGTAAGTACGTTTTTATTCATGAGAAGTCTATCTGATTTTACACTTTAAGTGTATATGTAAATGAATACTTAGAAATGGATGATTGTCTGTTTTTGTAAAAATGAAACCATGAGGCCAGTTAAGTTTGTGCTGGAAAGGTGGAGGGGACAAAAGCAGGTGGCAAAGTTGGGGAGGGTTGCAATATATACATGTGTGCATATGTGGAAATGTTCTAGTGGAATATCCTTCCTGCCCCTACCCTCCACAACTAATGTTTGAAAATATTATTTTATTGTGTATGTATTTAAAATTATATGTTACACAAATGCTGGTAGAAATTGAAAATCCGAGAAAAGATTTTGCCTAAAGTAAGTTTAAAAAAAGAGAAAGCCATGAATCACATTTTTTTCCAAAGCAGATAACCCATGGGTTGTTCCTTCAGAAGTATGATGTATAAATCAGACACAGTGACTATCCCTCTTTCAGTTATCTCTCTATATTTTCCACAACATGAATAGGACCATTTTCTCATTTGCAGCTGTATATTATATAAAAGAGATTCACAAAAGATTTCTTTCAGAAAGAGAAGTTATTAGAAATTGGAAAAAATTATACTAAGTGAAGTGAGCCAGACCCAAAGAAACATGGACTCTATGGTTTCCCTCAAAGGGAATAATTAGCACAGGTTTAGGCTAGTCACAGCAGAGGATCACAAAAGCCCAATAGCTGTGCCCTTATGAACACATAAGATGATGCTAAGTGAAATGAATTCCATGTTATGGAAATGAGTGTTATATCACTGTTGTAATTACTTTGAACATGCCATGTGAAACTTTTGCTTCTTTTGTTGGTGATCCTCTTGTATCCCCTTCCTGTGGTTGTACCTGTGCTATCACTGTATCTCATCTGAGTACCCTGGATACTGTATATACTGGTATTAGAACTAGGGAAGTGAAAGGGAATAGCAAAATCAAGAGACAGTGGATAAAAAGACAAACGACTCCAAAAGCAATCCTTTCAAAACCATTTGGTGTAAACTAACTGAACAACTCATGGGGGGAGAGGGAGAGGGGAGGACCTTGCATAGGTACCAATAAATGAAATGGGTTGGTCTCATAGCATTCCTATCATGTTGTGGTCCTAACTCCTTCATGGAAGATGAATCTGGGCTGAACATCAGCAATTACGTTCACGTGAAATGTAAAATTTGAATTATTTTTTACACTCTAATATTTGAAAATAAACATGCTATTTTACCTAGGAAATTATTTTAAATATTATTGTTACTGATATGTTAAGCTGTAGTGGTATATAGATTTGGATGTTCTGGTTTGAGTTGTACTCTTTTCCTTTTCTTTTCTTTTCTTCTTCTTCTTCTTCTTCTTCTTCTTCTTCTTCTTCTTCTTCTTCTTCTTCTTCTTCTTCTTCTTCTTCTTCTTCTTCTTTTATATACACTCAATGAAATGTTGAAGTCAGGATTTAAACATGAACCAAACAAGAGAAGGAAGTCTGCATGTGAGATATTAAGTTTTTTTGTGTGTACATCTTTATTTCCTCAACAGTAGAAATTTTCTGAGCATCAGATTATACAATAACCTCTAATAATATATATGAGGATAGAAAAAAGAGAATGGAGTTTTAAGTGGTTAGAAAGTGATGAGAAAAACAACTTTTTATGAGTAAGATATTAAAGCCATTAAAATTCTAAATTAAGCTGATCTGAAAATGTAAAATACTGTGTTTGCATACTACCAATAGTTAGATCATGGTTTTTCAATGACTATTCTGCTCCATGGTAGGTTTTGTCTGGTTCACAAAGCAGTAGTTACTATTGTGTATGTGATTCACTATTAAAATGTTGCCTTCCTTTGTGGTTATTAGCAACAGTAACAATCCTAACAATCACATCCACTGCTTTATCTGCACAAAAATCTAAGGCATCAACTATAACTCAGAAGCAAGTATCTCAGCTATCAGAAACTAGCATGGGATGAGTCATTTTAAAACCACATCAGGTTTTTTACTTTCCCAGAAAGACAGCACAATAAAGAGAAAACCAGTACAAGAAGTACATAATCACAACCTCTTAGAGATAGAAAGGTCATGGGGTCCAACCTCAATCTCAGTGAAGGAATACCTGGTTCAGCCTGTGTACGAAATGGTCATCCATCTCCCCTTAAGTAAGTCCCACGGTAGTGAGTGTTTTGTGGAGATGCTTCTTCTATTGGAAAAGCTATTATTTTCAGAAAGCCCTTTATCATTTGGAGTAAAAATATACCCTCCCATTGTTCCAAGTTCTCCAATTCTGAAAACACACAATATAAATCAACTCCTACTTCTGAATGAAAGTATCTTGAATTATTTAAGATGTAGTAATGATTCATCTTTCCCTGGTAGGTCAAGTTTTAAGATTCAGTTTAGTTCTCAAATGGACCCTTCAAGCCATGGAAAAAAATTTGCATGGATAGTACTGGCTTGTCAGTCTCTGTCAGTGGATTACCTACAATATGATATAGTGTACCACCCATAGGATGACAAACAAAAAGTCATCAAAAATGATATGTTCTCTCTATCTGGACACCATGAGGCTGTAAAAGCATTTGAATGAAGATATTCATAAAGACATATGCATGCTTGTGCTTGCCTGTTTTTGTCATACATATCCCAGCTAGTTTCTGCAGAATCTGTAGTCAAATAAAAGTTTCCTATGAGACTAGAAATATTCATTACCATGTAAGTATGATATTTACTTTAGACAATCAAAATATAGAATTTTATATTTAACTGTCTAACGGAGGCTTTAAGAATTTGTCTCAGCAAAAGTCCTCATACCTCCCTACCTCAGTATCCTGGACTTCTTTACACAGGCAGGTCTCAAGTCAGTATATTCATCGTTTGCTCCTGTGAAAGACCATTTTCAGCCTCACAATGCCTTAGACAGATTAGCTTCATATCATATATATGTATATTTACATATATACACATATATGTATATACATATATATACATACATACATATACATACATATATGTATGTATATATAAAATGAGGTGGCTCGAACAGTTAACTTTGGAGTCCAAGGTTGGAGTTTTAGCAGCATCTGGTTTGGGGTAAGGTTTCTCTTCCTGGTTCATCTGATCATTTTTATTATGTTCTAACATCATTAGTCTTGTTTTAGGGACTCTATCATCATGACCTATTTCCTTCCAAACATCCTACCACCCTATGAGGAGTAGAGTTTCACCATAGGAATCTAGGGTGCAAACAAACATGTTGTCAATTGCATAGCCACTCACCCACACCCATTCTTCTTATTTCCTTTTCACTACCTCACAAACTTTTGCATATTTTTCACTTCTTACTTGAAAGATCTTCCTGGAATTACACTATAATGGACTTTGGTAATATTTTATTTATACACACTGAAATGCTCTTTGGGAACATTAAGCATTTTCACTGAACACCAACACTGGTCTCCAACATTAAAATGATCATTCTGTGACTGCAAGTGCCATCCTCACTGTAGGCCAGGTAGGAGGCAAAACACCTGATGAACATTGGATTCCAATATGTAGCACTCAGTAGCTGCTAACCCATCAATCATCCTTGTTTCTGCTATCCCTTACTATGATAAGTGCAAAATAGGAAGAGCCCAAGGGTGGTCTATGAAATCATACTGAGCTATCCATATTAAGTAATTTTGCTATATTATTAATTCTTTTATATTCAGTTCCCTAAATCTTCTTATTAAACACATTTACTATAAATCACAATCTTAGAAAACAATATTTTATCCACATGGATCAATAACAAGTTTACTATCAAAAGATTGACAACAAGACTCACATCAGTCAAGTAAACATTAAAAAATAAAATTGGGGCTGGGTGCTGGTGAATGTAATGCTAGCTACTCAGGAGGCTGAGATATGGAACATGCTGAATCGAAGCCAGACCATGAAGAAAGTCAGTGAGACTCTGTTTCCAAAATAACTACCCAAATGGTGAGTTGGCAGCTGGCTCAAGTAGTTGAGAACTAGATAAGTAAGTCCAAGTCCCTGAGTTATAAATATGAAACACTTAATTCCCCACACATTAACTCATTTCCCACATTTTGATCATCCAAAATTGTAAGAGACATCAAAATATCACTTTTATCAGTTTAAGACAGTGTTTTGCTGTATAGTCAAGACGGCTCAGACTTACAGGTCTGTGAAACTATGTTCAGTTAGAAATATATCATAATATATGCCAGGCGTTGAAACTTTTTTCTTTGAGAAGAAAGATAGTAAATATTGTCAGCTACCTTGTCTATAACCACCTCTGTCTCTGCTCATCTATGCCTGTAGCTCTAAAGCAGATGTTGACAAAACACACAGGAACAAGAATAGCTGCACATACGGCTGCAGGCCACATGTGGCCAACTGCTTGAATATGATTTTGGACTAATTTTGAAACATGAAAATTTCCACTCATATTTTGTCTTCTTTCACCATTGATATCTTATACTTGCATGTTTTAGGAGGCACATTTTTGGCAAATAAGGCAAAAATGTACACATTGTATATTTCTCCATTTAATATTGGATATTTTATTAAAATACTAGATCCATTGTGTTCATCTTCTCTCTACTCTTAAGGTTTCCCATTATGTCACTTGTGATATTTTTCAAACTTGTATGTTTTAGATTTTTCACAGCTATTTTTAAAGTTTTACAACAGTTCATAATATTTCACAATAGATATGTATACATGCCTATATATGTGTGTGTGCATATTTATATATTTGTGTATATGTATATAGTTTCTTTGTGAAATTTGACCATTTTCTTTGAGAATTTAGGCTTTATCATATAACATCAATAATTTATTTAGATGATAACTTTTTCTTTCTCCTTAGAATTGCTATCAATTGAAGAATTGGAACTGTGATTTACAAACTTGTATTAGTTTTCAGCTGTATCTTCTTTAGAGTGTGTTACCATAATAATTTACCTGAAGTCTTAAATAAAAAAATATTTTAATAGTTTACTGACATATAACCTAAATATGGAAGTAAGAAAATAAATTGTAAGTGGTTCAACAAACCCTCTCCAATTATAACATGTAACAAACCCAGAACTGGAAAATCTCACTCAATAAATATCCTCCAAAGTAAATATTGCCTTTCATTCTAATTCTATGCACTAGATTTACCAGATTTGTATGTTTTATAAGTGGGGAAAAAAATACAAACTGTGTTCTTTTGTTTGCTCTTATAATGGTAAGATTCAAACATGTTGTTAGATATGCTACAAATTCATTTGTATTTGAAATTTTTATTTTTTAAAAAAATTTAGATTTTTGCTAACATTGGAAACCAGGGTTATTTCCTATAGTGTTATGGATGTTTTTGATCATTTTCCAGGTGAACACACAGGTATGAAACTTAAAAAATAAATTGATGTGCAATAGGTTAGGGCTATAATAGTGATTATAGCCAATTTGTTTACCAAAATACCAGTTTATGTATTTCTCTGCAGTACAGAACAATTCTAAGTCCTCAATATCCTAACCCTAAATTATGATGGTGATTATTTAGAAAACACTTGTGTGATTAAATCTAATTGCAAAGCACCTCTATTTTTTTCTCTCTTTATTCACTTACCAACTTTTTGACATTGCCTTTGTTTTGAATGAAAGAAACTAGATGCATTTCTTCAAGTCCTTGTCCTTTCTGCTCTGGTAGGAGAGCATTCCGTGCTCCAGGCACACACAGCAGGTATCCCCTCAGGCGAACAGCCCATCTCTCAGACCACTGGGTTTCATGTTTGCTGAGAATCACCCTCTTGGGATGCACTACTATTTAGCTACTGTTCTGGGTCACAGTCACACACAGTTACCTACAGATACCATAAAACCCAGTGCAATTAGATTTAAGCGAGCAAATATTTGTGTGAAATATGGAGAATAACTTGACTTCACAGAGCTACAATTTTCACACCTGTAAAATGGAAATCACACACCCAAAAAACTTCTCACAATGTCTGGGAAAAATAGCACATATGAAGCATTTGACTGGTCACCCAGTGTTTTATATCTACTAAATGCAATGGTTATTTTAACTCTCAGTGTGTGTAAAATTGCTCAGAATATGTATTGCATCAGTTACAATATAAAAATATTATTAATCTTCTTGAATCTCTGTGATATGGGTATTAGAATTTTGCTGCTGGAGAAATTCTTCTAAGTTTCTTAAAATTTATTCTAATATTAAGTGGTAAATTTGGATGCAGTTGGAGATCCTGTGACCTTTTCCACCTTTTTTCAGTTTCTTCTGGATCCAGTGTTTCCTGGAATATGTTATTATATCAAATACACAATACACTGTTCTAAAATGTCTTTTCACATTGCTAAAATATTACTAACATTGCTGTCTACTATCCCCATAACCTAAGTCCTTATAAATAATAAGCAAACCCTGCCTGTAGTTCAGTTCTCTCCTACTCTTTTATATCTATCTCTGGCTCCCAAATCATTCAGTTAAGGTCATTGACTAATTAGACAGAGTAGTAAGCTCCTATGTTCAGTTTTAAAACATGCCTGTGAATTTGTCTTTGTCTCACCCAAATAAGATCACACTCCCTAGAAACTCAGATTCTCCCAGACTGCCTGAGAAGATGATAGGGTGCTATTTGTGTTAGAGTTCCTTTACACATTCCCCCATCTCGCTTCTGAGAGTGTCCTTCAAAGACTAGTAGTCTCAGCACAGCCAAGGTGTTTGTTAGCATTACATAATCTCAGGCCTTTCTTTATGCATACACTGAAATGAGCCGAAGTCTAAGATGGACCTCAAATCCCCTCCTGTTGGTGTTCATACCCTGTGAAACTTTGGCCACTGATTTTGGTGGTAATCGTAAATGGGGTGGGATTCATTATAATGATTTGGTTTAACTATATGGAAAATGTGGAAGAATTTGGATACACATTGAAGATTCCTAGTTCAATCCAAGGAGAGATTTTCCAGAGTAGCCTTTGCCTAATGTACGAACTCACAGAAACTTCAGAAATAGCCTTCCATTTGCCTGGAAGAAACAAACTACCACATGAATAGGATCACACAGCAGGGAATGGGAGTGGGGAGAGAGCCCTGTAGGCTCAGAAGCTTTGGTTCTGTAATCAAAGAAAATTTTCAAGTCTCAGTGAGCAGGAAAAAAGACAGAAAACTTCATATGAGATTTTTGGCCATTAGAGTATCACCATTCCAGCTTGCTGAAATTATTAGTATAAGAATCAAATTCCTGAGCCCATCATGTCCTGTGGGAACTGTGAAGCTCTCTTGTGTATATTTTTAACCATTTAGTTTGTATTGTTTTCCTACAAAGCAATAGAAAAGATAAAAAAACCCCACACATTTATATACATGAAATCATAACTTATATATTTAATAAGAAACTCAATATTGATAAAATATAGAATTCTTCCTCACTATACACCTGAAATATCAAAGCCAGCAGTAAAGTCAATTGAACAGATACAAGATACTAAGAGGTGCAATACAATAAAAAATACAAAAATTATTTATCATGAATTATTGTGGTTAAAAATTGCTCTCAATCCTTAAGGATTCTTTGTTTGTAAGTCAGGCACTGATGTGAGTATAAATTATATTTTATGCATTATCAAATATGCATAAAATTAAAAGCTTAAATAGAGTTGGGAACAGGTGGCTCACGACTTTAATCCCAGCTAATCAAGAGGCTGATATCTGAAGACGGCTGTTCGAAGCGTGCCTCAGTAGGGAAGCTTTTGAGACTTTAATCTCCACTATACTACCAATAAATGTCAGAAGTAGATCTGTGGCTCAAGTGGTTGAGCATTAGCCATGAGCAAAAGGTCAGGGACAGCACTCAAGCTGAGTTCAAGACTCAGGACCAGTATGCACGAAAAAGGTTAAAGTAGATATTTTCAATTTCCATTATTCTAATTCTGAAATTTTCTAATTCTGAAATACAATCTTGTTTGTGAAATGTTCCTGTTATTTTATTCCAAATACTATTCATTCTTAACATTAGGTAATAGCATTAATGTATTTTCTATTACATAATATATATTTATATTAAATATGTGTAATATGCTAATATATCTAAATATATATTCATATTTGTCAGATGTTAATAAGCATAATCTATTAAATTTTCAGAGCTTTTTAGAAAGTTATTATATCATACTGTGATAAAGAAATTTGAAATAAAATTCAAATTATATCTTTTATTCTGTTGCAATATTGACAAGGATAATAAGGAACACATAATGCCCAGATGCTTTTTTAAATAAATTAATTAACTTATTCTGGTAGAAGATAACAAATATTAAGCATTTCAGTAGCCGTTCCATACTTTCTATAGAGACAGAGTTGAGGACCTTACATTTTAAGCCTGCTCTTTGCCACTGAGCTATATAGCATGAACCCAAGTTTAGTTTCTAATAGTTGGTTTCTAGTATTTTTCAACAGGGAAATCTTAGACTCTTCAATCAATGGCTGATTTCCAACAGTAACTACAAAAGATTCTCTCAGAACTTTTATAGTTCCACAGGCAGAGAAATGTTCAAAAACCTGTAACTAAACTGAAAAGTCTACAATGGTAGGAATATATGTCAGGCATGAAATAGCCAGGTATGTCCCTTAGCCAGTAGCCAATGCTAGAAAACTTTCAGCAGCAAAATGAACAAAGAGATACTGCATTAAAACCCAGAAAGAGAATAAATATCTATGAATCAATATCTATGATATAAACATATTATGGAAAATAAACACATAAACACACTTACATATATACATGCATATATATGCATACACATATGCATATATATATAAATATAGGGTAAGAGATATCTCTTCTTCCAAAATAGTCATAATTCATGTGCTGAGTTTTCATTCTTCAAAGTGTGATAAAAACTTTTACCTGTAGTATCTCTATGTGACATCCATAACTCTAGTAAACATTTGACTGAAAAAAATATGAGAGATAACTCAGTTAAAATTTCTATGCAATATCTAGCCAGAACACAAACAGTTCAAGTATTACTCAGAAATATATGTTGTCTGAGAAACTATTGAAACTGAAAGCATCATGAAGAATAAATATAATGCAGCTTTCTGGATAGAAACTGATATAGTATATTAGGCAAAAAAATCTAAAGAAATGTAAACAACTATGGGTTCTAGCTAACAAAATACATCAATATTACTTCATGACTTATGCTGTATTCATACAGGATACTACCACAAGTAATTGGGCATGGGATGTAAGAGGTCTCTCCTCACTAGCCTTGAGACAAATGTTTATTTTTAGTAATATTGAATAAGTTGTTGACCCTGATCAAACAATGCATGTGGTAGAGGGAGAGGGGTAAACAGTCCTCAGAACATAAGAGGTGAAAAAAGAAAACTTATTACATTCCAAAAAGGGTCTTAACTACTTAGCATACTTAATCAATGTCAACAAGTCAGTAAATCTCAATATTATTATATTTATGTTAATTGTCACCAGGATGCAGAAAGATTAAACAATATGCTCAAGGCTATGCCCTCATAATCACTAAGCAGCAAACATGGTGTGTATAAATCCAGAGAACAGGTGAGCCTCCTGATTAGTCATCAGGGTGCTCTGATTACAAAATTAATTAATACAAAATTAACTGCCTAATAAACAATACAGAAGATGTATGCCTTGAAAATCACAACATGAAAGTGGATTTTCTCATACAGAGAAATGTGAGCATTGTCTGTTTTGTACGAAGGGGCAACAGCACTTCTGACACAGAAGCAGTCTCCTCAGAGGTCTACTTTGTCCTTGGTGTTGAAAGGACTTGTAGATGAGACCATGAACAGTCAGAAGCTAATGGTCAATTCTGAGTTTACTGTGAACCCCTGGGTTCAATGGCTATACCTTCCAGTGTGTGCAATGATAAAGTTCAATGACCTATGACTGATGTGGGCATAAATTCCCAGCAGTGATTCAATGATTTGCAAGTTTCTAATCACCAGAACTTGGAGTTTTCTCACCCCAATTCCTGTTTCTATTCTCAACAACAAACTATTTTCTCTAAGTGTTTATCCTTCACACCCTTTACTGGAATGCAAGTACAGCAAGCCAGAGCAAGTTCATAGAGCTCCCTTCTCATTTCCAGATGGCTGATGTGCACCAGGTGAGAAATCCAGTAAATCAATGGATGCCTGCTGCTAAATAGCTGTTTAACTTCATCCTTAAGGAATGACATTGGGAGATTCATGAAAAAAAGTTGTACATAATTTGCAGGTTCATTCAAATTCCAAGAACTTTTCCCTCCCTCAACCATATTAAACTACAGGATCAACAACTAAAGCAACTACATTTTATGAAGAGTTGTAAGAGGGATGATTATTCTTTAGGACTTGCTCAGTTATTTTTCAAAATTTCTTTAAAAGTGATTTCTGCAAAAAATAACCTAATTACTAATATCAGTTATTTTTTAAACTGTACATTTTTTGACAAATTAAAGCTCCCTAAAGAAATCAGTTAATGTATTTGTAAAAAATGATGTAATAAATAATAAGAAAACAAAATATGGGTCTACTTCAACTGGAAAAGTGAAAATAAATGAGGGCAGTAAAAATCTTCTTTAAACATTGAGTTCATTTATATCACTTCAATCCACATGAAAATTACAATTCCTCTGTGAGCCTCACTCTCTACATTAACAAAAATAAATTTAAATTGACTTAATGTAGCCAGAGATCTGAATAGATACTTTTCACAAAGATATGCACATATAGTTTGTATATGAAAAGCATACAACAGCACTTTTCATCAAGAAAATGTAAATCAAAACAACAATGTGATCCTGGTTCTCTCCTATTACAATGAGGTATATACACAAATACTATTCATTTCATATCTATTGTTCACACTTTGAAAGTGACTGTAGATTCAAACAGCAAAAAGTTATCCTGAATTTTTTCTTGACTATTATCGAAGAACCATCCACCACAGGGAGAATATTAAACCAAGGTGCCCCATTTTTTACTCTTAGAAGCAAAATTAATTAATTAATTCTCTACTCGTAGTGGAAGGGTAATAAAATGTATTGCTCTTAACTTTGTAAGCTTCCTGCTACTTCAGAGAAACTTGACTGGCATTTCATTTGAATATCACATCATAGTCTATTAATGATTGTAAATGATTGGTAAGTGAATGGAAGTGTCAATGTGTTTTACTCCTTAAAATTCTATTCTGTGATAATTCTGCCTAGGTAATCAAAAAATACTGAATAGTGTTAGAAGCTATTATTTTAGGAAACTTACTCTTTAATTATCAATTCTCTTTCTCCGTGTATATATAGAGAAAAAGACATTTCATATCTAACATATCTATATATAATTATGTGGATATATTACATCTTTATATGTACAGATGTATAGATACATAGAGATATATACATAATACATATAGACAGATGGATAGATTATCCAAATACAGATACCAAAAGTGACAGATATATAGGTATAGTCACAGATACTGATATATTAAGGAAATAAGACAGGTTTCCAAAAGAAATGTATCCCGTGCTTTCTTTCTATGTGTAATCTCAATTTTATACAATACATAAAAGTGAACATGCGAAAAGATGGTCACTATGTTTATTAAAATACCATTTCATTAACTTTTGACCTGTTTGCCAACACACACTATTTCAATCCAATTGAAAGATTGAAATATACTATAATACTAGTGAAAAAAGGAATATTTCATTATTGAGATTGGAAACCAGGTGAGTTCACATGATTTGCAAAACATGAACAATATGATAATTTAAGTAGTATTAATAAGTAGTTAATAAGTATTAATTAAGTAGTATTAATAATGTAGTATTATTAGTAAAGAAGCACAAAAAGTTTTTATTTGTCACAGCTGTTCAAAATATTTTCACTGCAAGAGTTACAGAGCTAGTATCCTGCTCAGTCTTAGCTTCATAGTTTTTATTTTATTTATCTATTTATTTATTTATTTTTGGTCAGTCATGGTGCTTGAACTCTGGGCCTACACTCTGTCCCTAAGCTCTTCAGCTCAAGGCTAGCACTCTACCACTTGAGCCACAGCGCCACTAGCTTCATAGGTTTTTATCAAATGAATCATGGAGACTTGTTATCCTAAGTAAAAAGCAAAAGCTTTTCAACAACATGTATAATTAACTTTAATTTTGCATTATATATTCATTAGACCAAGACAATAGAATTTAGTTGTATTCTGTATTCCTTCCATCAAAAATGTATTGCCTTTATAGCTTCTATAAGTATAGATTTAGCTTTACACTCACTTTGCCAAAATGAAACAAATGAATTGAAGTAACATTTTAAGCACCTTGCAAAAAAAAAAATGCTTAGATCATTTTGCTTGCAATACTGAGTAAGCTGACTGAGCCTTTAGAAACATTCTTCCTCATAGTGCCCAGAGAATATTTTTCATGGGTGGTAGAGAAAGCAATTAAATAGATATCTGAGTCTGTGTATTTTCCATGATCACTGCATACATCCATTACTGGTTATCTACAAAAATCTGCATTTTCTGCATATAGTATATATGTACAGTATTTCCTCAGATATAACAAGAACTCTTATCATAAATTATCTTTCTCTATGACCACTTGCTGCAAAAAATCAAGTTGATAAATATTCTGTTTAACTATAGCAAGGAAAAAAAAAAGGTAAAAATAAAATGTAAAGAGGATTCTAAATTACTATAACAGCATAGTGTTGGAAACAGGAAGAGAAAGGGGAAAGCCCCTTTATGGGAGGGAAAAGACTGATGGAAAAGAACATACTTAAGCTTAGTCTTGCCAGAGATACCCCGGGGTGATCAGGGGGTGATGAGGTGGTGACGGCTATTGCTTTGTCTTCATCATTTAGATTTTGGCTTAGGATTTATTTTGCCCATTTTACAGAGTAAAATTTTCTTTTGCGAACATCAGCACTTAGCTGGCAGTGTCATCTACACCCAGAATACAAATGCAGTGTGTTAATCCTGGGGAGGGGAGACCTAATGTACACTTGATAAATGACCCAATTTAATCAATAGAACCATTTAGAGAATATAAATGTCATTTATAAAAACTTATAATACATGAACTAGCCTCAGTGGCCATAGTCTCCCAGAGTTCAAGGATCGGTCAGCATTAAATACTAGTAGAATAATAAAATGAGTGATAAAATTTCAAAATAAAACTTCTTCCAAGAGTGAAGTCAGCAAAATATAGGATATGTTGCAAAATACTATGGGAAAAAGTTAATTTTTCAAGGTATTTGAAAGTATAAATTTTCTTTTTATGAAAACACTAAACACCAGTCCTCTACATCACCAGTGATTAATGTACTAAGCATAACTTTCAGCAAACTTTCTTAGTGATAGGTTGAAAGCTGATGTGTCATATGTCATTCATGTGTGTGACAGTGTGCTGGCAGGGACTTAGTCTTTTTTAGATCTATCATTTGTAAGGACAAACTATGTGGAATATAATTTTCAAACTGGTATAAGAAAGTAGAGTGAAAACATGCACTAAACAACTATGTATACCATGAAGCAACAATGTGTAAGGAGAAAATTTAAAACTAGCTAAAGTGCCAAAATAGGAAGAATAGGAAGAGACAAGAAATACAAAAGGTTTTATTAACATAGAGTGCATGGCTGATGGTAGCTGTACACTCTTGTTTCTCTGCCCCACTTAATAAATAATATGCACAGACAGAGGCGAAATCATCAATAAAGTGCTTGGTGGAGCATGTATTTTGCCAGGGAGCTGAAGTCAAGGGGGGGTTCAGACAAATGGAGAAAGGAAAAATACATGCATATAGTCATAATATTCAGTGTATACATGTGAAAATAAACGAGGTAAATTAAGGGAATGGGTGTGGTTGGAAAGGATGGAGAGGAATGATGAAAGTGCTCACGTTGTTCAAGATGCATTATATTCACAAACTGACAAGCTGAAAAGTAACCCCTTTGTACAACTAAGCATAATAAAAATATATTTGAAAAACTGCTTTGGATACTAACTGTCGCAGGATACAGAGAGATAGAGTTCAATTTTGATAGTTTTCAATTATAAGGAAAAATTCCTCAACATGTTTAGGCAGTACAATTATATTTTTATAGAACCTTTGTTACATGTGTCATCATATTTTCCAATTTCAGAAAAACCATTGTGTATATTTTACCCTCTTAATTATTTTGGTAATTTTTATTTTATAAAATTATACTTTAGGAAGTACTGATATATAAATACAGTTATTTTCAACGTAGTAAAGGAAAGGACTACTAAAGGGCTTTTTTTAATCACCTCAAAATACTTGTATATATATTTTCTTTTTCAGATACCACAAAGCTATGTTTAAAGGACTGGTATTAAATTTCAAATTCAGTGACTGAGTTCCCAATATACTATGTCTACATAGTAAATACCCTCTGCTTAAGATTAATTGGATTTTCAAGAAGGCTGTTATTATATTCCAACTAACAATTTTGTCTTATAGTTGTTCCTGTTTTAGCATGTAAGCATTGTGGTTTATAAACCTTCTATTTTGTAGAATAAGGCCTACCTTTAAAAATAAAATGTTTTACAACACACAGAAATCAAAATGAACCTTTTATTTAATAGGTATTTTTATAAATAACAAAAATATCCAATTAGTTACTCTAAAATGTATTCTGATTTCTACAAGAAACTACATTTCCTGACATACAAAATAATTAAGGGTTATTTGTATTTTTCTCTAACCTTACATTATATAGTCACTAATTCAAATAAAAGTCATTTTCTCCTTCATTCTGAATAATATCCTTGTGCTCCTCAAATATTTAATATATGTTATTTTATTTGAAAGCCATTATGGATTCTAGTTTTCACTGCAGGAAGCAAAAGCATATATTTCAATGTTGAGAAAGCATAAAAAGTATATAAAATGATCTGTTTATTTTCCCATCACAAACTTGTGTGCATGAAATAGAAATCAGAAGCTCTAGCTTCATGTTTCTACTCTGCTTCATGTTTCAGATGAGAAGCTTCCATTCTCTTTGGTGATATTTTTAGTATAGACTTACAAGTACATAGTTGACCTTAGATATTTATGAGATTCACATATGTTTCCAGATAAACTTAACAGATGTTTATAAGAATTTTGTTCATAATTAACAAAAAACTCATTAGAATTAATTTTTAGAAAAAATACTGTGGCTGGGCACCTGGGGTTCATGCCTGTAATTCTAGCTACTCAAAGAGGATGAGATCTCAGGAACTCAGTTCAAAGCCAGCAGAGGCAGAAAAGTCTCTGAGACATTTATCTCCAATAAGTTACTCAGAAAAAGCAAGCCAGAAGTGGTCCTGTGTCTCAAATGGTAGGGCACTAGCCTGTGCACAAAGAGGCTCAGGAACAGCTCCCAGGCAGACCTAAGTTCAAGCAATAAGACCAGACATAGAGAAAGGGGGTGGGGTGGGGGAGAGAAAGAGAGGAGAGCTCTTCCTTCTCTTTCTCCTCCTCCTCTTTCTTTTTTCTCCTCCTCTTCCTCATCCTCTTCCTCCTCCTCCTTCTTCCATCTCCTTGGCCTCCTTTGCCTTCTGTTCTTTCTCCTCCCCCTCCCCCTCCTCCTCCCCCTCCCCTTCCTCCTCCCCTTCCCTCTCCCCCTCCTCCTTTCTTCTTCCCTCCTCTCCCTCCTTCCCTCCCCCTTCTCTCCCCTCCTTCTTCTTTTCTCTTTCATCTTTCCCCTTCTCCTCCCCTTCCTCACTTCCTTCTTCCCTCCCATTTCCTCACCATCTAGATGAACTGAAATGTCATTCAATAGTGGAAATATACCAACATGCCATTCAATAGCTGACTGAGTAACTCAATTGAGATTTTACCTTGCCATGAACAATTATTCAGCACTAAAAACAAATAAGTTCTTAAGATAGAATAATATGGATGAGTCTCAGATAAATATTTATAAGTAAACAGGAGCTTTTGTGAAAGTTTACATACATTTTACATTTCTAGCATATTATATATTTTGAAGGGTTCACAGGACAGGTAAGGGATAAATAAGTGAATCACAAGGAACTTCTTAGGTCAAGATCATATTAGGCCGGGTGCACTGTTTCACACCTCTATCCCTCTACATGGAACATGGAGATTGGGGAATTTATGATTTGAAGTTAGTGCTGACAAAAAGTTAGCAAGACTCTAAGTCAATCATCAAGCTAGGTGCAGTGGCACCTAGCACAGGCACACAGGGCACAGAAATAAATAGATCACCACCTGAGACTAATTCTAAAGTAAGGCTGGATCTAAAATTTAACCCTACTGTGGAAAAGTTTGCAGGTGTTCCTCAAGAGGTAGAGCATGTCCTAACAAGCAGAGATCCCTAAATATACAACTCATTACAAAAAGAAAAAAGAACAGTGTTGCTTTTGATGTTTTCTTGTGTTTATATTATTTTAAATTGATAGAGTATGTTTATGTTATACATATGGATATTTTAATGTATGTTTAAAATGTGGGGTAATTAAGTAAAGATAGCATATTCATTAAGTCTCTTGCTGTTTTTGTGGTGATACATTTGCAATTTTTTCTTAGTTATTGTGAAATATGTAAAGCATTATTACTGACTATAGTTTGTCTGCTATGTGGTAAATCTCAAAATCTATTTCTACTGTCTATCTCATAGTTGTAACATTTGACAAGTAACTCCTTATTCCTTCATTTGGCACCAAGGCTTCTATAATTGCCATTCTCCTCTTAACTTCTAAGAATTCAATTTTCCTTCTAGATTTTATATATAACTGATCAACTGTCGTATTTTGTCTCTTTGTGTATGATTATCTAACATAAAAACACTATTCCAAGTGATACTATACTAATGGATACATGTAACAATAAAAACTCAACATATGTAAACATTTAAAAAATCACACACAAATCCACAGAATCATAGGTTAGATGATGACAAAACTGTATCCCTTAATAAACATAGAAATATAACTTTTTAAAAAAGAACAGGAGCAAGAGGATTTATTTAGCAAATATAAAATATCTTCATGAGAAAATCAACCATATTTTTTGTATTTACTAAAAGAAGACTCCCATTATTGGTAGAGTCTTTGAATTAGTGACCTTAAATAAAGTGAAGTAAATATTTGTGGGCAAATGTGTGGAAAATATCACAAAGGCAATACATTAAAATTTCCCCTCACTTTCTGGTCATCTGAGAAACACATGGACTCAGTACTGGTTCTAAATATGTAAATACGGATCTGTATGTAACAATTACTGCTGAAATGGAGATATTTTCATGTTAATTACTTTAGCATTAGGAAAATACCTCACTCTAATATATCCAATCTGACTACTAAACTTAGTTAATTATCAGGTGTTTATCTAGAAGGAAGTTTAATACAGAGGATATACTCCAGGAAGAAGCAGTCCACTTGGATAATTTATTTGGAAAGAAAATAAAATATATTCATGTGATTAAAATGTAGTGGCAACTACATCAAAAAGTCTATTGCTACTTTACTATCAACTTTTTAAAAATAAAAAGCTCATTATTTTACTTAAAATTTTATTTCAGCACCTTAATGGAATTTAATGCAAGCCTATTAATCTTGATTAAAAAATCAGAAAGCCTCTTAAAATTTCCCAGAAGGGGCTAATATTTCTAAATAAAGGCATATTATTTAGGATATTAGCTGTTACATTTATTACTAAATTAGAAAGAAGAGATAAGATTACCGAAAGGCATGAATCTAGTCAAGAAAATGTTTTTGGTTTTTTTTTTTCTTTTTATTGTCAAGGTGTTGTACAGAGGCGTCACAGTTCCATACGTTAGACAGTGAGTATATTTCTTGTCAAACTTGTTATATCCTTCCTCATTTTTCTCCCAGCTTCCCGCCTCTTCCAATTCGCATGGCTCCCCCTGCAAGTTATACAGTTGGTTTACAGCATATTGTCTTGAAAGTATTGCTGTTGCATTGGTTGCCTTTTACCCCTTGTCTCATCATTTTGATGTTCTCCTTCCCTTCCCTAATCCAGACAAACATATATAAATACCGAGTGTACAAAAATCTGTTTTTTAAAAGCAAAATTTAACAGCCACTTAGAGGCTGCTCTTGCTGAAAAGCACTGGATCCAAATAAGGACCCACAAGGTAATTAAGAGGAGCATAGAAGCATGTGGGATAACCTGTTTTTCAATTTTATATCTGTCTCCTTTATTTAAGTCAGATTTCTGCTTAATTCTGCATGGTGATATTAGTCATTCAGGGAATGTCATTCTATAAATTGATGACAATGAACATACCCCATCCCTAATCCAGGCTGTAGGCACAAATAAAAAAAAAAATCCAGTATCAGTCTGTCAGCTTTTACAATCTCCTGGTCTAGACCCCTGAAAGGGCACCAGAAAAAAACTCCAGGCATCCTCCTTAATAAGCAGCTGCCTTAGATTGTAGGACTCAAAAAGTTCTAATGTGAGGTTACTCCATGATGAAATCACTCTACAGCAGAAGCAATAACCTTGCAGGAACCAGAACTGGTCGTCCATATAACACACTTCTCCAGAGTCTGAGGTGAGACAATAATCCATGAGAGGACAGTTTGACCAAAATAACATAATTATGTCCACCTTCAGCTCCTTACTCCAATTCTTCCATTATAATCTGAAGCATATTTCAGTACCTCAAATATAGGCTGACATGGAATTCTTTTTCCTCAGGATGATAGCTTTCATTAAAATTGTTGGTTTTTTAAAAATATTCCACAAAACATTTGCAAAAGATTTTATAAAAATCTTACTTTTGTTTGCTTTCATTGAGAAGAGCTTCCAGACCTAACATGTGGAAACCTAGAGTTGGATCTATGGCCTACACTTATAGTTACAAGAAGACTACTTAAAGTTTCTACCTTGATGGAGAATTTATTGCTATTTTAGAAGGTCCAAATAAAAAAGATTTTAAAAACTTATTTCATAATAGATATCCTTAGAAAGATTATTGAAAAAAATTTAATGAGAGTTTCCAAGTTACAAAGCTGGGAATGTGGGTTAGCAGTAGAATGCTTGCCTAGCATGCATGAAGCCCTGGGTTCAATTCTTCAGCATCACATAAACAGAAAAAGCCAGAGATGGCACTGTGGTTCAAGTGGTAGAGTGCTAGCCTTGTACAAAAAGAAACCAAGGACAGTGCTTAAGCCCTGAGTTCAAGTGCCAGGACTGGCCAAAAAATAACAAAGTTACAAAATCCTTCTGGTTTTCCCCTGTGTATAATTCATAGCTTAATGTTAATCTTTGAGGACTTTTCACAAAAACTACTAGTGAATACACACATATAGACACACACACACATATGAAAAGAATAAGTATCTTGGAATCAAATAAAATTTTAGAACTTTAAAATAAATGTAAAAAAATGTAATCATATTTATTAACTTGGCAATAATCAAGGCAGACACTGTAAAAATATAATCTTAGAATCAGTTATAGTGCTCTGTGTGACATTCTGGATGTTTCTTACAGATTAAGAAGTTTAGTTATTATAGTTGTACATACCCTTATTCTGCTAGAAACATACTCATCATTTTCTACCAAGGGAAATAAAGAGAAAAACTTTTAAAGGAACCCTAAAGAACTTCTGAGCAAGAATCAGGTAACACAGCTACATAGGACATAAATGACAGAAAATGCTTATTATACATATAATGTGCTCCTCCAAACTCTACTTAACCTGCACATAATTTGACCTGTTTGAGGTAGATCAACTTCATCTTCATGCTTGTTTTACTGATGAAGAGAATAAACACAAGCAAGCATTATATTCAACATTTCAGTGCATAACAGAGGCAGAATCAGTTTAATATTAAAGGAAATTCATTAAGAATATAGCTTTTAACCTTATTTCAAACTACATTCAAATGTGTGGCACATTTGTATATAGTAAAGTATAGGATTATTTGCTTCTTCAAAGTATGGAGTGAGTTTCAACTTCAAAATGTTGCCTATTGATAGTGTCTTTTTCCATCTTGATGGAAATATTCATTCTACCGATTCCAGAAACATTTTAATTTTTTTTCTTTCTGCCCCTTCTTCCTTCTACTTTTTAAATTAAATTGAAGAATCAGCTTGTACTTACCCACTACTGGGGACTTAAGTAATTTAACCTCAATTTCATCACCACTACTATATTAGTACAACTTCTTCTTAGAAATTCTGTCTCCAAAATTTCAGGGTTGTTTTTTTTTTTTTCATTTCTGCTTCTGTCCTATGTCTAAAGATCCTTACTCAGTTCCCTGAGTGATGAGATGAGTGACATGTTCTTGTTGTTGCCATCCCTTGTACCCCAAAGATCAATGCACAAATACATTAGAAGTGTTTCCTCTGATAGCTTCTCTTCCTAGAGAAAAATAAGAAGGCAACAGGCTTAAATATATTTCTCATGGCTGTTGTTTATTTCAGTATAGAAGATAAGACCTCATCTGCAAGGATAAAGACTTGCTCCTTGACCAAACATTAGTGAGGCTCCTGTCATCCTTCTTGTCTCTGCTCTCACTTGAGCTTTTATTTCTTTCTTGCTGCCTTCGTTTTTAACAAGACTCCTTAGTCAGTTTAGGGAATCCCTGCCTGCCCATATCCTTTCTTATTATCCTCAATACCTGATTAAGTTCCTCATCCTAAACACTCACTTATTCAGTCCCTCTAAAGTCAGAATCTTATTAGTAAATTTAACTAAACTTCTATATTATTTTTTTCAGTACTAGGGTTTGAACTCTGGGCTTTCTTTATAGACTTTACCACTAGAACAATACCTCTATTTTTACTTCACTTGATATATAGACAGGGTCTATACTGAAGAAAGGAACCATCATTCCCAGCTTAATCCTTGAGTTAAGGACTCATTACTTTTTCCTTGAGCAGGCCTTGAAAAGAAATCCTCTAATCTCTGCCTCCAAAGTAATTTTTCCTTCAATTATAGGGTGCTATATTCTTAATTTTCCTTTTAGACAGTCCATATTGTCCTTACTGTCATGATTTAAAATTGAAGAAGGCAGTTTAAGATAGATAATACCTTGTTAGAGTTGTTTAAAAACCTTTTACCAACTCTGGGAAGTAATGCTTCTAATCTAGATATCAAAAGGGTAAATCAATGATTACAGAAACACAGGAATAATATGTCTATGAACTTCTATGATCTAAAATTTCAGTCCTAACCCTATATACCCAGGAAAACCACTGTACCTTTGATGTATACACTTAGCAATTACTATGCCTTGAGTCCCTCACTCTCCTTACTGGCTCTAAGTGCTCAGGTGCTTGCTTTTTCTTCTCTCTCGACTTGAATCTGATCTCTCCCTCCCTTCTGGAGCTTAGAATTAACAATCAATATTACATGTCTGTATGTACATAACATAAGAACAAAAGTGCTAATCCTCAGAAAAATTATAATATAGAAAGGAAATCTACATCATGTACACTCATATGTCAGCATGGAAGACGATGTACTTTTCACACATTCATATACCCTATCAAAATTTTATATTCTAGGGGCTGGGAATATAGCCTGGTGGTAAAGTGCTCACCTTGTATACATAAAGCGCTGGGTTCGATTCCTTAGCACCAGATATATAGAAAAACCCTGAAGTGGCAGTGTGGCTCAAGTGGTAGAGTGCTAGCCTGGAGCATAAAGAAGCCAGGTACAGTGCTCAGGCCCTGAGTTCAAGCCCCAGGACTGGCAAAAAAATTTATATTCTAGGAGATTGATAGCGACATTGAAGATCAGATTGTATTCTCAGAGCTTAATGAACAAAGTCCTCATCGCTGAAATCAGGCTGTCATTGACAAGAGAAAACTTTCTTCAGTATCATTTGTCAACTGTATTTGGCTAAGTGATATCTGGATTTGCTAGTAAACTCAGAATAAAGAGGTAAAGGTCTACATAAAATTTTACAGATACTATTTGCAAATTCTAAAATAAATGCAATATCAATTTCCCATGAACAATCATCCACTTTAGACCATATAATATGCATTTTTTTGTTTCTAGCAGTTGTTCTATTAATTATAGGGAGCTATTTTCTTACATTTTCTTTTTAGAGAGTCCATGTTGTCCTTACTGTCATGATTTACAATTGAGGAAAGCAGTTTATGATAATACCTTGTACTAGTTATTTAAAAAACACTTACCATCTCTGGGAAGTAATGTTTCTAATCTATATATAAAAAGAGTAAACTGATAATTACAGAAACACAGGAAAAATATGTCTATTAATTTCTATGATCTAATATTAGATTTTAGTATGCAAGCTATAGTTGTTATTATGAGATCTTACCAAAAGCTGATGAAATAGCAACTTTGCTATGAAGGCAATCTTTTTTTTTCTTCAAATTTTTATTATCAAACTGATGTACAGAAAGGTTACAGTTTCATACGTTAGGCATTGGATACATCACTTGTACTGTTTGTTACCTCGTCCCTCATGTACCCCCCCACTCTCCTCCCCCTTTCTTTTTCCCCCCATGAGGTGTTCAGTTCACTTACACCAAACAGTTTTGCAAGTATTGCTTTTGTAGTTGTTTTTCTTTTTTACCCTGTGTCTCTCATTTTTGGTATTCCCTTTCAATTTCCTAATTCTAATACCAGTATACATGGTTTCCAATATACTCTGATAAGATTACAGAGATAGGGTAGGTACAACCACTGGAAGGTGATACAAGAACATCGTCAATAATAGTGGCTACAGATACACATGGGAGGTTGAAAGTAGTTAAAACAGTGATATAATAATCATTTCCATAACATGGAGTTCATTTCACTTAGCATCATCTTATGTGATCATAAGGGTATATAGCTATTGGGCTCTTGTGATCCTCTGCTGTGACTTGCCTATACCTGTACTAATTATACCCAATAAGGGAGACCATAGAGTCCATGTTTCTTTGGGTCTGGCTAACTTCACTTAGTATAATTTTTTCCAAGTCCTTCCATTTCCTTACAAATTGGGGCTATGTCATTCTTTCTGATAGAGGCATAAAATTGCGTATATGTACCACATTTTCCTGATCCATTCGTCTACTGAGGGGCATCTGGGTTGGTTCCAGATTCTAGCTATGACAAATTGTGCTGCTATGAACACTGTTGTGCTAGTGGCTTTACTGTGATTTTGTTTGTGTTCTTTTGGATAGCTACACAAAAGTGGGGCTGCTGGGTCATAGGGGAGATCTATATTTAGCCTTCTGAGGAATCTCCATACTGCTTGCCAGAGTGGTTGAACCAGTTTACATTCCCACCAACAATGTAGAAGGGTTCCGTTTTGGACACATCCCCTCCAACAGTTGTTATTGTTAGTTTTCTTGATATATGACATTCTTTGTTACTGGGATGAGATGAAATCTCAGTGTTGTTTTGATTTGCATTCCTTTTATGGCCAGCGATGTAGAGCACTTTTTCATATGTCTCTTGGCCATTCTCACTTCCTCATCAGAGAAGTCTCCTTGTAAGTCTTTAGCCAACTTGATAAGGGGGCAATTGGTTCTTTGAGGTTTTGTTTTGGAAGAAGGTAATTTTTTTAGTTCTGCAAATATTTTAGAGATGAGGCCTTTGTCCGTTGAATGGCCGGTAAAGATCTTCTCCCAGTCTGTGGGCTTTCTGTTTATCTTGCGAGCTCTGTCCTTTGCCTTGCAGAAGCTCTGCAGTTTGATGCAGTCCCATTTGTCCAAACATTCTTTGATTTGTAGCCTTTCTGGGTCTTTGTTAAGGAAGTTCCATCCTGCACTAAGGAGGCCAAGTATTTCTCCTACTTCTTCCTTTAGTGTTTTCAGGGTGTTTGTTTTGATTTCGAGGTCTTTAATCCATTTGGAATTGATTTTGGTGCAGGGTGATATATAAGGATCTAGTTTTACTTAGTTGCATGTGTTGAACCAGCTTTGCCAGCACCATTTATTAAAGAGGCTATCTTTCTTCCAAACTATTGTTTTAGCTCCTTTATCAAAGATTAAGTAAGCATAGTTCTGTGGGTTCATTTCTGGGTCTTCAATTCTGTTCCATTGGTCCTCAGGTCTGTTCTGGTGCCAATACCACGCTGCTTTTATTACTATAGCTTTATAATACAGCTTGAAGTTGGGTATTGTAATTCCTCCAGCACTGTTCTTTCTGCTTAGGATTGTTTTTGCTATTCTAGGTCTTTTATTGTTCCATATGAATTTCTAGATTGCTTCCTCTATTTCATTAAAAAATTGTGTTGGGATATTAATGGGTATTGCACTGAATTTGTAGATAGCCTTTGGCAATATTGCCATTTTGATTATATTAATCCTCCCAATCCAGGAGCATGGGAGGTTTTTCCATTTCCTTAGTTCTGACTTAATTTCATTTTTCAAGCTTTTAAAGTTCTCATCAAAGAGGTCTTTCACTTCTTTGGTTAAGGTTATTCCTAGGTATTTTATGTTTTGGGGGGCTATTGCAAAAGGAGTTGCTTTCCTGATTTCTGCCTCGTTCTTTGGGTCATTAGCATAGAGAAAGGCCAGTGATTTTTGAGGGTTTATTTTACATCATGCAACTTTGCCAGAGTTTTGGATCAGCTCTAGTAGCTTGGGGGTAGAGTCTATGGGGTTCTTTAGGTATAGGATCATGTCATCTGTGAAGAGAGAAAGTTTAACTTCATCTTTTCCTATTTGAATCCCCTTTATATTTTCTTCTTGCCTAATTGCTCTGGCTAGGAATTCTAGTACTATGTTGAAGAGCAGGGGAGAGAGTGGACATCCCTGCCTTGTTCCTGATTTTAAAGAGAATGGCTTTAGTTTTTCACCATTTAGAGTTATACTTGCTGTTGGTTTGTCATAAACTGCCTTTATTATATTCAGGAATGTTCCCTGGAATCCCAGTTTTTACAGGGCTTTTAGCATAAATGGGTGCTGGAGTTTGTCAAACGCTTTTTCCGCATCCAGAGATAAAACCATGTGGTTCTTTACCTTGCTGCAGTTGATGTGGTGGATTACATTAATTAACTTGCGTATATTAAAGCAACTTTGCATCCCTGGGATGAATCCACTTTGATCGTGGTGTATGATTTTTTTGATGACCTGTTGAAGTCAATTGGCCAGAATTTTGTTGAGAATTTTTGCGTCTATGTTCATCAGGGAAATCGGGCTATAGTCTTCTTTCCGTTATGAGTCCCTGCATGGTTTTGGGATGAGGGTTATGCAGGCTTCATAGAGTGTTTCTGGTAGTGAACATTCTCTTTCAATTTCATTGAAGAGTTTGAGAAATATTGGTGAGTTCTGTTTTGAACACCTTGTCAAATTCTGCAGTGAATATGTCTGGACCTGGGCTTTTCTTGGATGGGAGAGCATTTATTGCCATTTCTATTTCAATACTGGATATGGGTCTGTTTAGAAGGTTTAAATCTTCATGTTTGAGTTTGGGAATATGAATTTTTTCTAGGAAATCATCCATTTCTTCCAAGTTCTCGAATTTGTTGGCGTAAAGTTTTGCAAAATAGTCCCTTATTATTTTCTGAATTTCGGTTATTTCTGTGGTGATGTTACCTGTTTCATCTCTTATTTTGTTTATCTGAGTGTGCTGCCTTCGTTTTTTGGTCAGGTTTACTAGGGGTCTGTCTATCTTGTTGATTTTTTCAAACTCTTTGTTTTGTTGATTCTGTCGATGGTTTTTTTAGTCTCTAATTGATTTAATTCTGATTTGATTTTAATTATTTGCTCCTTGCTATTGACTTGGGGTTTGGCTTGTTGTTCTCTTTCAATGAAATTAAGGTGCTTCCTTAAATTATTGAGTTGCTGTTTTCCAGTTTGTTCATGTTTGTGCTCAGAGATATAAATTTTCTTCTGAGTACTGCCTTTGCTGTGTCCCAAAGGAGCTGGTACTTTGTGCCCTCATCTTGGCTGAATTTCATAAACAATTGAATTTCCATTTTAATATCCTTGATGACCCACTGATGGTTCAGCAGTGTGTTGTTTAGTCTCCATGAATTGTAGGATTTTCTTTGGTCGCTGTTTGAGTTGAGCTCTAATTTTATTCCATTGTGGTCTGAGAGAATGCAGGGAATGGTTTTGATACTTCTGAATTTGTACAGATTTTCTTTGTGCCCTAAGATGTGATCTATTTTGGAGAATGTTCCATGTGCTGCCGAAAAGAATGTGTATTTTGTCCTTGCTGGGTGGAATATTCTGTAGATGTCGGTTAAGTCTAGTTGGTCTATGCAATTATTTAGTTCTGTGGGGTCTTTGTTCAGTTTTTGGCATGTTGATCTGTCCAGAGGTGAAAGTGGAGTGTTAAAGTCCGCTACTATCAATGTGTTTGGGTCTATGAGTGTTTTTAGAGTCAGTAGTGTTTGATGAAGTTGGGTGCTCCTGCATTTGGTGTGTAGATATTTAGAATGGTTATATCTTCCTGTAGGAGAGATCCCTTTACTAGTATGTAGTAACCTTCTTTATCTCTTCTTACCTTTTTTAGTTTGAAGTCAATTTTGTCTGATACTAGGATTGCAACTCCAGCCTGCTTATGGGGGCCATTTGCTTGATAGATTTGATTCCAGCCTTTCACTTTTAGAAGGTGTTTGCTTTTGCTGGATAGATGTGGATCATTTGTTCCTTTCATTGTCACTGTCCTGCTAAAAGCTGTGTCTTCCCATTTCTTGATCTGATGTTTACTATTTAGGGTTCATTTCTCTGTCTGTCTTGGGATCTTGATTATTTTCCATGTATAGTACATCTTTGAGGATTTTCTGTAAAGCTGGTTTGGTGGAGATATATTGTTTCAGTTTTTCCTTACTGTGGAAGGCTTTTATTTGACCTTCGGCTATGAATGAGAGTTTGGCTGGGTATAGTATTCTTGGTTGGTAGTTATTTTTATTTAGTGTTTGGTATACCTCATTCCAGGCTCTCCTTGCTTTCATGGTCTCTGCTGAGAAGTCTGGGGTAATTGTGATTGCCTTTCCTTTATATGTAATTGTTTTCTTCTCCCTAACAGCTTTAAGGATTCTTTCTTTGTACTCTACTGATCCTGTTTTGATCACAATGTGTCGGTGGGATGTCCTATTCTGATCTGGTCGGTTTGGGGTTCTAAATGCTTCTTGTATCTGTGTAAGCCTTTCCTTTTGGATATTTGGGAAGTTCTCAGCTAATATTCTGTTAAATAGGTTGCCTATCCCATTAACTTCTTTCTCCAAGTTTTCCTCAATACCTATTATTCTTAAATTGGGCTTCCTCATCATTTTGAATCTCCTGTAGCGATCTGTTTTGTTGATTGGACTGGATTTGTATTGATTTTTGATCTTTCTCCATAGAATCTAGGGAGTCTTCAGCTCCTGAGATTCGATCCTCTGCTTCAGTTAGCCGGGACTGTTGGCTAGCTACTTGATTTTGAATCTCTTTTCCTTCTGACTGATAATTGCCATGTCATTTCTTAGGTCTTGTATGGACTTCTTTACTTCTTTGACTTCATTAATTTGGTTTTGAGTGTTGTCTCTCAAATCTTTAAGCTGGGTAGCTATCTTTTCATTTGACTCTTGAAGTTCATTTATCTTTCTATTTGTGGATGCCATGAAATTCTCCATTAATTTTTGCTTTGCCTCCTCACTCTCTAGAATAATTGACTGAAGAGATTCACACTTTTCATTTATCATGTTTATCAGTAGACTTTGTAGAGCATTTTGGGGGTTCTCTTCTATGTCTTTGATTGCCAGCTCTGCTTCCTGCTTGTTTTGAGTGGGGAATAAGACTTCCTTGTTTGCCATCTTTCTTGTGTTCTTTCTGCCCATTTGGATTGGGAATGCCAGACTACCAGTACCTGTGAGCACCATTTAAGACCCAAAGCAGAGCTTACCAAGCACTATTGTGTAAATGTTAGAACTTTACAAGTAAATACACATACCTTTTATACCTGTGTAAAAAATTAGATTTGGCATTCCTAAAGAATACAATTTCAATATAACAACCAATCCTGCACCCTGTGTTCAGTAGTTACTTATTTACTGTTACTACCCTAGGAGCAATTCTTGTTCTTATACTAAGTTTCTTTTGGACTGGCTTTCTCTATGAACCCCTTTGTTTCATTCGAATTAAGCAGGGATACCCTTTATCCAATAATGAGGAGTCAATGGGATCTGGAGGACCTAGTAGTAAGTCAGGAGGGTAAGTTCGAGGTAATAAAGAAACTAGAGTAAAATGTATGGGGGGGGGGGTGATGGTTTTGGTTTAGTTTCAGTGATGTGGAAATGTGAAGGAGAGTAGAATCAGTAGAGACAATAAGGTTAAAATGATAGACAGTGGAGAGTTAGCAGTAAAGAGTGGAGATGTTATTCATGGGAAAGTAATTTTTGAAGAAGAAGAGTACATATAGAGAAATAATGAGAGAATACTGGAAGACCGATGCACATAACCGAGGAAAGGTATTTAAGAAAAAATAAAATAAAAAGGAACAACAAAAACAAACAAACAAAAAAACAGCAAAAGAAAAAAGAAAAAAATATTAACAACAAGAAAACAACAACAAAAAAAATGATGGAACCAACAGGTGAAAATGGGAAACTAAAATAAACCAATGCTGTTTCAGAAATGAAAATATAAGAAAAAAATAAATAAAAATGAAAGCTTAAAAAACTTTTGAGACAAAAAAAAAGTCTTCCTTGTTCGTATGGGCTTTCTACAGTCTCTGGTTACCTTGCGATGGTCTGCAGTCTATTCTGACACTGGCTGGTTTGGCATGCCTTCAGTTTGCAGGGGGTGGATCTGTTCTGACCTTCTCCCCTGTTGGTGCAATCCTGGGTCTCTGTGGTTTGCACAGCTGGCAGGTAGGCCTTGGGTGTCCTCTGTAGATGGGGTTGTGAGCAGTCTTGAGGGCCGTGGCTCCTCCTGTCTGCTGTGGGGCTGCTGTCTTTAAAGCCTGGCTTTGAATAGGCTGCGGACTCAGCAGTGCAGGGTGCCTATGGCCTGGTTTACCTAGCTGAGAGTCACTTGGGGAGTTTCCTCCCTCCTGGGCGGGGCGGCCTTCTGGGCAGAGCTGGGTATGGTATTCAGCTCCATTTTGGGCTGGGAATTGGGCTTCTAAACAGGACTGTTTATCTGTCTTGGGAAGTTTGTTCTCCCGTGTGGCTGTTCCGTGCCGCTGATAGCTGCTCGCCACTTTTGCTTTCTAATTTTGGAATTCCGGCGGACAGGGCGGGCACCTCTAGCGGATTGGAGGCCCAGGACATGCCTCCCACCTGGGCAGGGGGCGTTCTCCTGGGTGGAGCTGGCTCTCACTAATTGGTCCCTCTTGCCCTTCTCAAAGATGGACGCTTTGTCCTCGCTTTCCCCATGCGGGCTTTAGCTCCAGTCTGGTCTGCCCCTTTGCCAGTGTCAAAGGTGGTGCTTTGCTCTCAAGGTTGGGGGAGGAGCTGCTCTTTGGGTGGGAGTGAGAATGTCTTTCGTGGGAATACTCACGCTGTCTCTGCGATTTCAGCCGTCTGTACTTGGCCTGTGATCTGTAAGTATGCTGCCGTCTGGAGAATTTCTCCCTGGTCTCCGTTGAGCTGCGTGGGATGTGCAGCGCGGTGCCAGCACCGGCACGGCATTGGGACTCCACCTGGGCTCAAATCTGTGTTTTTCAGACCAGCTAAGTTGATTTTTCCTTCCTGGCTGGAATCCCTGTACTTTTAGAACTTATTTGAGCTGTCTATCTAGAAGTAAAAGTTTCTCTGTGGTGGGACAACTGCGCTGTTGGAGGGAGCTCAGCTAGGGTGCTGTTGCTTCTCCGCCATCTTCTCCGGGACCCCTTTTTGCAAAATCTTTCAGGCTTGTTAGTATATTTTTTCCTTTGGAAATGGTAGCAAGTCTTCACTTCCAGCTCCTTAGAAATTTTAATTTAGAGTACTACTACCATTTTTTGCCATGTTGCTTAATGTTTCCTTTCCTTTCTTTCTTTTTTTGCAGTTCCCAGGGCTGAACTCTTGGTCTGAGCACTGTCCCTGAGTCTCTTTGTGTATGAAGGCAATCTTAACTTTCTCTGTGAAGTCTCTTATAAAGCTGGAAGTATTAACTCTGCTCATCCTTATCCTTCAGTTATACTGGCTTACTCAAGGTCTTACCTAGATTATCAGAATTGTGGAAATGATTTCATAAATTGTAAAACTCCCAATAATTAGTTTTAATTTAAAAAGAAGTTGTGTCTTAGGAGAAGTGTCAAAAGCAACCTCTCGTGGCAGTAAAAGTAAAATTTCATTTCATTTCACTGAGCTCATTCTTCATCACACCATTGCCAGCCAAGATGACCCACAGAGACAAAATGAATGGCGTTCAAAATACAGTGAAATAAACAGACTTCTTACATTCTCTTCAAATCTCGTTTCATATTGATAAGTAAATTTTAAATATATTCTTTTTATGTGGGTTCTAGTACTGGAGCTTCAACTCAGGACCTAGGTGCTGTCCCTGAGCTTCTGTGTTCAATGGTAGCATTCTACCATTTGAGCCATAGCTCCATTAAATGCAACTGTGTGTGTGTGTGTGTGCACGCGTGCTTGTATAAGGGATTTTTCACTCTTGTTAAGTACTCTACCACTTGTACCGTGCCTCCAGTCCAAGTTTATTTGCCAGTCATTTGGAAATACAATCATAGATTATTCTGTCTGGGAAGGCTTCAACCATATTACACAGACCTTTGTTTATAGGCCTGAGCTACCAGCACGCAGCAAAGTATAATTAGTTTATCTATTAACTTACATGTCTACAGATATTTAATCTATTTTCTAATATTCTGATGAAATAGCTGCTAACGTTTTCTTATTAACTTTTTCAATCCCCAACCACTCTACCAAAAATTTAATTATCTAATTTCAACACTCTTGTATGCTAATTACAAGAACTTATATTAAGGAAATCTATAGTGAATACTTTTTTTAAATCACACACTTGTATTCTATTAATTTTTTTGGTAAATTGGATTTTTAAAAACAGTAACATATCATGGTTGTTAAATGGAGATAAATTTATTCTCAGGTCGTTGGTCCTTCTGGTACCTTTCCAGCATGAAAAGCAGATTTTCAGAAAAGATTTTCTAAACAGTTTTTAAAGGAAGACTAGTTGAGCATGATTATACACATCTGTAATCCCACTTACACAGATTGAGAAGCAGGAGGATCATGATTTCCACCGCAGCTAAGAAAAGTCTATGAAATGCTCTCTCAAAATAAAATAAGGAAATAATTCCAAGAACAATATACCACTTTTGTCCATAACATGGAGTTCATTTCACTTAGTATCATCTCATTGTTGTAATTATTTTCAACATGCCATGTGAAACAGTACCCTTTATTTTCCTTTTTTTAAAAAATCATATTACCTTCCCATGGTTTTACTCCTGTTATCACTGTATCTGATCTCAGTACCCTGAATACTGTGTATTTGTGTATTAGAACTAGGGAAGAGAAAGGGAATACCAAAATCGAGAGACAAAGGATAAAAAGGTAAACCATTCCAAAAGCGATAATTACAAAACCATTTGGTGTAAACAACTGTACAACACATGGAGGGAGAGGGAAAGGGGGAGGCAGAAGGAGGGGATGAGGGAGGAGGTAACAAGTTGGATAAGAAATGCACTCACTGCCTTACATATGAAACTGTAACCCCTCTATACTTCACTTTGACAATAAAAAAAAAAAAATAAGAGTAAAAGCCTGGAATGCAGCTAAAATCAGACAACAATTTCATAGCAAGCATAAGGTGCTAGATTTAATCCCTAGTATTGCAAAAGTGAAATAATGACTTAGAATTATCATTTATTTGGAAAGTATGTAGTGAATGACTTTTACATGCTGACACAATGGAGTTAGTGATATGGAAACAAAGAGGAATTGAATAAGGATAATGCTGTCATCATCAGACTTGGGTCATTTTGAAAGAAGAAAAATCAGAGCCAAATACAATAATAAGTAGTTATTTCATTATGTAAGAGTATAAATTTCAACAGCTATTTACAAAACAATGGACAACAATCAGATAAGTGAGATGTATCAGCACTAATTTAGTAGATAGTGCAGTAATTTAGGTGTCCATTACTAGCATATTTTACAGTAAATGATGGTGAGCCTAGCAGTGGTATATGTTGGAGCAATCAGATGCAGTAAATCAAAGCCACATGTAGTAACATAGATCTTTTAAAATATTTAGACTAAGGAAAAAACAAGGAAATTCTATGCAAGTTGTGACACAGTTATACTTATGTACTCAAGTAAATTTAGTAATGTATTTAACAAAAACTGTATTTTGTGACTGAGTAAAATATCCATAGGTAAGTTTTCATGTGAAAAATTAAATGGGATCCCTGAAGAATTAAGCTCAGAAATGATTGAAGAGATTCAGAGACAAAAAGGAACAATAAACCAATAGAAAGAAAGAAAAAGGACTAGCCGACAATAATGCTAGTATTTTCCAGTGAACTGACAAGTATTTCTAACTAAACTCTGAATAAAATATAGATTAATAAAATCAGTAGAAATGCCTAACCAACAAAGTAATTTGTAATAGCATATCAAAAGTAGAATAATTACAGACTTCTGGATTTCTACTTTAAAGACAGTAAAATATTATGGTTTTCTAAGAATTAGTATTGGTGTAAATGAAGGAAACGAGCAATTTTGTTTGAAGAGAGTACAAAGGCAGGCTTTTAAAAACTCATACATAATGTTCTAGCTATTTAGCATCTAAAATATACCTTCAATTTCTATATATTAAGGTGATCTTAAAGACAAATAAATGTTTCATCTGTTTCTGTTACTGTTGCTTCCTGATATACAAACTATCCTGATAAGAACGTGGATAAAATTAGAAACTGTACTCTTTACAAAGGCAAATTCCTAAGACTTATGTAACATAAAAATAAAGAGCCAAGACTGTTCCAAAGAGTAAAACTTTTAATCAGTCATTTCCAGTATGTAGCCCATATTTTTCTTTAATGATATTCTCAGAGACCAAGCCATTGTTCTGAAGCAGTATAAGAAATAAAAAGTACAATAGAAATGTAATTGTCTATTTGAATGGAACCTTATGAACACATAAGATGATGCTAAGTGAAATGAATTCCATGTTATGGAAACAACTGTTATATCACTGTTGTAACTACTTTCAACATGCTATGTGTAACTGTAGCTTCTATTATTGATTATCTTCTTGTATCCCCTTCCTGTGGTTGTACCTACACTATCTCTGTATCTTATCTGAGTATATTGGAAACCATATATACTGCTATTAGAACTAGGAAATTGAAAGGGAATACCAAAATCAAGAGACACAGGGTATAAAAAGACAAACAACTACAAAAGCAATACTTGCAAAACTGTTCAGTGTAAACCAACTGAACAACTCATGAGGAGAAAGGGAAAGGGGGAGGCAGGAGGGGGGAATGAGGGACGAGGTAACAAACAGTACAAGAAATGTATCCAATGCCTAACGTATGAAACTGTAACCTCTCTGTACATCAGTTTGATAATAAAAATTTTTTTAAAAAAAGAAATAGAAAAAGAAGTATGGTGAATCTCAATGAGGTAGACAGAGACTCCTTTAATTCTATATAGGAACATCATGTGAATACTTGTGATAGATTCAAGAAAATGGTGAAATCAAGAATTAGTCAAAGATTTTCAAGTGACCATAAATATTAGTTTAACATCTTTAATACAGGATGCAATATGAATAAACAATTAAATAAAGCTGGGCCCTGGTTGCTCACAGCTATAAATCCTAGCTGCTCAGAAGGCAGAGATCTGAGGATCGCAGTGCAAAGACAGCCACAGCTGGAAAGTCCATGAGACACTTATTTGCAACAAACTACTCAGAAAAAGCTGAGAGTGGCACTCTGGCTCAAGTGGTAGAGCACTAGCCTTCAGCACAGAGCAGTTCAGGGAGATCCCAGGCCCAATGTTCAAACCTCAAGCTATACAAAAAGCAAATGAACAAGCAGAACCAATTAAATAGCTATTATTTTCTTATTTTTATCAAGCCACAACTACTCTCTGTATATCTTCAACCAACTGCTACTTTATGAGGAAAATTGTTTTTTATTCATCACCACTTAACCATGTGTTTATTGGTGCTTCTACTGTTTGCTTGAAGTTCCATCTATGAGCTCCATGTGCAGATCTGTGGACCTGAATATAATTTTCTGAGAGACAATCACATTAAACATTGAATTGTTGTAGATTTAATGTATATCTTGATTCCTAGTCGATAAGGACAAAAGAAAAGCCATGTGGTTTATGTCTTTATTTTTATTCTTTTTAAAATTTTATTTACTTTATTGTTATTATAGAAGTGATGTACAGAGGGAGTATAATTACCTAAGTCATAATGAGTACATTTTATTTTGTACAGTGTCTTTGGTTGCCTCATTCTCTCCCAGCCCCTCCCTCCCATCTCTACCCATGAGTTGTATAGTTCACTTACATCAGTGTCCATTGAGCTCCACTGCTACACTTTTTAACCCTTTTATCTTTACTTCTATGACATCCCCCCTTCTAAAAGTATACATATGAATATACCATACATAAGATAAAGGAGATAGAATCATAAAACCTAAAAACTAAAAAAAGTCTTGTGTTTCCACATATTACATTTTCATTTTGTGTGTATATTATTTTATATAAATATGAAAAGACACTTCAAAATTTGTGCTTTTTTAATAAAATTATTTTCTTTTTGTTTCACTATGTGTTAGTACCTAGAATCCTGTATAATATGTCATACCCCAGTGCATTTTAGACATAGTTTCTTCATATCAGAGAGAACATACATCATTTGTGTCTCTGAGCTTGGCTTACTTTACTTAACATGATTTTTTTTCTAGTTCCTTCCATTTCCTTGCAAATTACATTATGTTATTCTTTCTAATGTCCGTGTAAAATTCCATTGAGTATAAGTACCACCTTTTTTGGAGCCACTCATCTACAGTTGGGGCATCTGGACCTTTTTCATATCTTAGTCTTAGTGTGAATATTGCATCAATGAACATGGATGTGCAGGTGTCCTTATCATATTCTGGCTCATGATATTCACAGTAGATAACCAGGTTGCTGGGTTTTAGGGAAGGTCTATGTTCAGTTCTTTATGGAGCCTCCAGATTGCTCTCCAGAGTGGTTGTACTAGTTACATTCCCACCAACAGTGCAACGATGTTCCATATTTCCCACATCCCTGCCACCATGTGTTGTTGTTTAAATTCATAATGTTGTCCAGTCTAACTGGGGTGAGATGCAATCTTGATTTGGATTTCGTTGACATCCCGAAACATGTAGACTTTTTTTTTGGCCAGTCCTAGGCCGTGAACTCAGGGCCTGAGCACTGTCCCTGGCTTCGTTTTTGCTCAAGGCTAGCACTCTGCCACTTGAGCCACAGTGCCACTTCTGGCCATTTTCTGTATATGTGGTACTGAGGAATCGAACCCAGGGCCTCATGTATACGAGGCAAGCACTCTTGCCACTAGGCCATATAACCAGCCCACATGTAGAATTTTTTTAAAGAGAAAATATAGGCTGGTCCTTTCATATTACTGTCGGTGGGGTATTTCCACAAATAATATGAAAAGACAATCCAGAATCCAGTTTATGGCTTTTTCATGGCTAATTTGAATAAAATATTCAGGAGAACATTGTGTACCCCTGTGGATGTGGGTAAAATTACCACTGTTAAAATAGAATCTAGAGAACCATTTTAAAGAGTTCAGCAAATAGATATCCATGCATGAGGCAGCTCTCGACCACAATGATTAGGGAGCTTCCCAAGGGATTACAACTGGGACACTTTTATAGGGTGATCATGGAAGTAAAAGAAAATATTTCATTGAATATTTGCAAAGGTGTCTTGTTTGCTTTCTCCTGTTGGCAAGTTTCAAATTTCATAATTATATTAATTGACTGTGATTGTTCTGAAAATTGTGATCTTTAGTACAGGCATTTGCAAAAAAGAGCTCAGGTTTGGCTGACATTTATAGCAATGGTTAAATTACTTAGAGTTCAACAGACTTGATTTGCAAGGAGATTCTTCAGGAACAATTTCAGTGTTTTTGGTTTATTTCATTACCAATTGTGGCCTTTTTATGCAGTTATTTTGCATGTAATTCCATTCCTGTAATAATTTCCTAATAGAAACACCAGTTACAGTTATTAAAGAGCAGACTGTGGACATAGAACAGACAGCTTTCAGAGAGACACAATTAAATATAATTAGCATTGCCTCTAGGACCAACCAAGAAACATTTTTTGCAAAATACCACATGACTTCACTTAGAAAGAATCTTAACACAGTCAAACATATATAAGGAGTGTAGGACAGAAATTACCAGGTGGTATGTAAAGTGTAGCCCAATACATACAAACTTGGATTTACATATATTAAGACATCTAGGTATGAGTTATAGTCAATATTAATATATTATGACAAAAACTGTAAAAAAAAGACTTCATGTGTTCTTACCATGCACAAAATGTAGCTTTATAAGATGACAAATAGACACTGAAATAAATATAATACAAAATTAGTGGTGGTTTATGGCTGCAATGCTAGCTATCTCAAGTTTGAGATCGGGAAGACCAAGGTTTGAAGCCAGCCCAGGCATACAAGTTTTGGAGATTTCATCCTCAATTAGCAAAGAAAAGACCAACTGGAGGCATGGCTCAATGATAAAGAGCCAGCTGTGAGCACTATAGCCAAGTGATTGAAATGTACTTCGCTGACAATGAAGTGTATCCCAGACTATCAAATAGAGTGCCTCTACCCTTCCCTCTGACTTTGTTGGCTCTTAGGCACAAAGGTCACAGGTACTAACTTATCCCATCTCTCTCTTTTTCTGATCCTTTCAATAGCAAACACTAGAGTATTACAGTCAAACAATGTTCTTAATATATTTCAGAAAAAAAATTAATAAACTTCACTGTTAAGAAACAATAGCAGCAGATAGATAATTCATTAAATACACAGCCAGCCTACTATGGGCAAGCATAAGAACTCCTTTAAAATTTCCTGAAACAAAGCTGGGTGCTGGGGACTTGTGTCTGTACTCCTAGGAACTCTGGTGGTTATGATCTAAGGATCATGGTTCAAAGCCAGCCCAGGCAGGAAAGTCTGTGAGACTCTTATCTCCAAATAACCGTCAGAAAACCAGAAGTTGTGCTATTGCTCAAAGTGGTAGAATGGTAGCCTTGAGCTGAAGAGCTCAGGGAGAACACCCAGGCCATGAGTTTAAGCCCCATGACCTAAAAAACAAAACATAACTAAATAAATAAAAAAAATCAAAGTGAAGTACAGATTGGTTACAGTTTCATATGTAAGTCAAGTATATTTTTATACAAGTTGTTACCTCCTCCCTCATTTCCCCCGTCTCCTCCCTCCCTACATCTTTCCCCCCACCACACCCGAGTTGTACAGTTTACAATTGGTTTGCACCAATTGGTTTTGTAAATATTACTTTTGTAATTGTTTGTCTTTTTATCCTTTGTCTCTTGATTTTGGTATTCCCTTTCCCTTCCCTAATTCCAATGCACGTATATACAGTATCCGGGATACTAAGATCAGTTACAGTACTAGTAGGGTAAAACCACAGGAATGGAAAATGAGAGCAAAAAAAAAAGTATGGTTTCACATGGCATGTTGGAAGTAACTACAACGATATACCACTTAGTTCCATACCTTGGAGTTCATTTCACTTAGCATTATCTTTTGTGTTCTTACGGGCATAGCTATTGAGCTACTGTGATCTTCTGCTATGACTATCCTTGAGATGTACTTACGTGTAACATCATCAATTTACTTAAAAAAATTTCAAGTTAACAAAAAAATTAAAACTGAATAATATCATGTGTCATAATATTCAATTTAGAAAGTATTGTAATAGTTTCAAGACTGAGCAGAAAGTAAGGTTATTAAAACTTTGATCACTCTGACAGGTTATCTCAATATTAGTGATTATTCATTATATTCAAAAAGGAAAACAGTCTTTATTCATGAGCTTTCACTTATTAATAGCAATAATTGTTCTTTGTAAAAAATGCAAGATTATTGCTGATAACATGATAAAGAACAGACTGCTATAAAGTTAACACGTGTTGCTGCTGGCATTCTTTGAAATAGTGCACAAATTATGCACTTGATGTAAACCATACTTTAATGATTTTAGAAATTAAAGCTAATATGCAAAATGTTATATTTAGCATTTGGCTCATTTTCATTTTCTACAAAAATAACCAGCTATGCCCCTCTACTTGTATAGCAAATCACTAGAAGAATAGAAAAACTCTGAGAGAATACTATCAAATATCTTTTCCTAGTTAAAAAATAACATGGAGACATAATTTCAGGAAATGAAATATTGCCTGCTTTCAGAAATCTTCAAAGAATTGTGTACAATCGCTAAACTTTCACATATTCAGATTCTCTCCTATCACCCATCATTCATTTCATTGCCTAGACAGTTTTTCTATTCCATTCCAAACACATGAGGTGATGTGATACTAGTCTGTCATTTGCTTGAGAAAGCCAATGTCTATTTCAAATTCATGTGAGAACTTTTGAATAAATATAGATTTTTCAAATTTTCATGAACCATGGACCTTACAGATATTTCATATACTATTTGACTTTGAGAAGTTAATGCACTTATGGAATATAATATATGCATATAAAGTAATGAACAATTGAAAAGTAGCAAACATAAACCTCTAGTTCCAAGTATGTATTAAAGAAAATAAACTCTATAAAGGAACAGAAAAAGGAGACAGAATATTATTAATAGATATCCAGATATACTTCAAAGAACAATTAGACCCAGAACTCACACATCATTTGCCAGCAAACTATGTTCATGTAAAGAGAGGAAAAAGTTTATATACTATGTTAAAGGAACAAAGGCACATGAAATTCTCCAGATGTGAGTAGAAACTTACAAAGTTTGTAAATCAGCATTTCCATAGTGGTACTGAATAATTCAAAGTGGAATCGAACAGCTTGAGGAAACACTGAGTTCCTGTGTCCAGGATGAAGATTTTGTGTTTGATCTCATAGGAAATGAGAGCTGGTGGCAAGTTCTAATGAGAAAGTCACTGTTCTCCAGCAAGGATTTTGGCATCATTTTATAGGTTTGATTTCAAATAATTGTCATGTAATTAGAATTGGATCTGAGCTTTTATTAAGTCCTGCCTAGGAAAATACCTCAAAAGGAAAATCAATTTATTCTTTAATTATCCTTTTAAGATATCTATATTGGGGATACTTGAATAAAATGAAATACATGTATATCTATGTCGATTAACCTAACACCTAATCTAACACAGTATGATAATAAAATTCAAAAAATATATAGTGGTATCTATCTATCTAAGGAAAGATTTCATCTCATAATTGACAGAAAAACTATTCAAATATTAATGTGTTAGAAAAATTGGAGATAGATATAAAATAAGATATATCTTCTTTATCTTATTAAGGGTAGAGAACTATTTGTTCTAAATAATGCTATCGATATTATTCTGTATTGTCCTTGGACAGAAGACATTTTCCTAAGGCCGTTTCCTTAAACATCATGATCTCAGTTTTGTAATTCTCTAGTACTATAGGCAATTTTAGAGTATTAAATTATTTTGTTTCCTCTTCAAACCTTTGTTTGCACATTTTCTGTCATCTTAATTAATTTCTTATTCATCCAGTTTTCAGAGACAGAAAATCTAATAATAAAAAAAATTTGACATTTGAAACATTGTTATATGGTCCAATTAGAAGCAAACTTCTCATGTTTAGTTGACAAGGTACAGTCCTATTAGACTTCCTTAGGAATAATCAGGTCAAAATATCAGAAGATATACCCATTTACCTGTTTTTATACCTCATCAGGGTTATTATGTTGGAAATTAGAACATAAGTTGAAGAATAATTATGTACATTTATATTGTTTTAATAGGAAACATAATTTTATTGCATGTTAATTTTTCCTCTTTTGACAATTTATTATGATATAGTTGTAACAAATGAATCATTCTTTCCCTAAAAATGTATTTTAAATGCCAAATAAATAATACTTTTATGACCTTTTGAAATTGGCATGGCACATACTCATTCTTAAAAGTACACAAGAGATGATCTACTGAGCACAAGGGAAATTAGTATAATTAGCCAAATATATATGGGATTTTACAAATGTAAATGTGATAGCTCATTTCTTACATAGAAAATGCATGACTTTCTTTTACAGTAAAAGGTAAATGTTAGCATAGTACTTTTCTTTTTTACTGAAAAGATTCATTTTAACTTTTAGAAAACATTTGGATTGGCACCTAGTCTTCATGCATATTTATAGGAGGATACAACAAAATGCTTTGATTCATATGTGGGAAGTCATCAACTCGGGATATTGACGTAGCCATGATGCTACACATTGCTCATTCCTTTAGTATGAGTAAAATTAAAATTATTTCTTCTTACTGTTTTAAGATGTTCTTTATTCATAAGTACATATAAACTTCAGTGCTTGCAAATTCTTGCCACCATTTTCAAAGTATTTTGTCAAATTCCTTTTGTATTTCTGTAAGCTACTACAAAGACAACAGGAATTTTTCTCATTTTCATTTTCTCTTTCCATTTCCATTTTTATTTTTGGTGGTACTAGGGATTAAATCAGGGTCCTTGCTCTTGATAAAAGCATTCTATCAGTTGAGCTATAGCCCCACTCCTCTTATTTCTAGTTTTAGTTTTCTTTAAAGATCAGATTTGTGCTGTATGCACACTAAATATGATACTTCTATTGCTTTCCAACTAGAAAAAAAACTACAAATCTGTGCCACCATGCTTAACTTGTTATTTTCTTTTCTTCTTTGCCACTACTGGAGTTTGTACTCAATGCTTCCTGCTTGCTAAGCTGGTGTCCTATTGCTCAGATGTATACCCAGCCCCACTTTCATTAGTTATTCTGAGGATAGATTCCTACCTGTTTGAACAACTAAACTGCAATCCACCTACTTTTAAGCTTCCCACATTCATCAGGCAAACTGCTATTCACTAAGTCCAGCTTCTTTCCATGTAGTCTCATAGGCTTTTCTGCCTGGCCTGGCATAGGTCGATGATCTTCCCAATATCAGTCACCCAAAGAATGAGTCCTACACATTTGCAGTTTTAAGAAAATTTCAAACTTCCATCTGAATGATCAATTGCATATTCATGACGTAAAACACTCTAGTGCAGGGAGAGGAATCAGGACCAGAGTTTGTGCTTGTCTAAGAGCTAAAGTGTTTCATATTGTTTATAACAAAGACGATTGACTGTGTGGTCTTCACATAGTAGAGGTTTAACTACTGGCAGAGTTAAATTAATTTCAGACTAAAGGCTGCTCTTGATCCATTCCAACATTTAATTTTATACCGTAAGAAACTTCGGTGTTCTTTAAATTAGTACCAGTAAAATAACCAAACAAAAATAGTTTGGAATCCACAATGCATGGTATACAATAAAAAATGAACTCTTTCTAGAAATAAATGTGAAAGCAATACATTATTTTATTATGCAATAATTCCCTTGATAAAAGAAAGCAGAAGAAAACATGAGGGGGGAAATAACTAGAGATCAATATACAAGATCAAGCATGAATCCTACTATAAATTATGGACTTCCAAATGAATAATACTTTATAAATATCAGTTCATCCATTATAACAAGTGTACTACATAAAGAGCAAGATATTAATAATAAAGTAAACATTACTGGGGAAAGAGATGATATATAAGAACTCTCTGTGTTTTCTGTTTTTCTTTCCTATTGAGGTGCCAGACTTTGAAGTCAGGCCCCACCACGTGAACCCCATTTTAGAATCGAACCCTGAGCCAATCAGATTTGTACCTGTGTTCTAATCTTGCTTGCACAGCTGATTGTTGTAACCTTGTTCTTTGCCTTTATAAGCCCTGTGTAATCACAGCTCGGGGCTTCCTCCTAACCTCCGCTGTGTCGGTGGGTAGGACGAGGCCCGAGTTGGCAGCTCGTTAAATAAAAGCCTTGCCTTGCTTTTGCATTTCGGAGTGTCTGAATCTCGGTGGTGTTCTTGGGGGTGGTCTTGCGACTTGGCACAACATTTGGGGTTTCGTCCGGGATAGCCCCAGAGACCCCGAGATCCCAGACTCCGAAGGTAAGAAAACAGCACTGCTCATTTGTCTTGTCCTGTAATTTGTCTGTTTTGCTTTTGCTTGTAGGGCGCGAGTCAGTTTGGTTTTTGGCCGGAACTGACCAGGAGGACCTCCTAAACGAGACTCAAC
Source organism: Perognathus longimembris pacificus (assembly GCF_023159225.1). Lineage (NCBI taxonomy): Eukaryota > Metazoa > Chordata > Mammalia > Rodentia > Heteromyidae > Perognathus > Perognathus longimembris. The sequence continues at coordinate 128,399,842 of NC_063162.1, read as the reverse complement.
CCGCCCACCTTGTACTTGGGTCTGCTCCTTCTGCTTATCTGGCAGGAGGTTGTGGGCCAACTTGGGTCCACTCCTCCTGTACCCTGGCAGGAGGTTGTGGGCCAACTTGGGAGATCTCCAACTCGTAACTTGGGTCCACTCCTTCTGCACCCTTGCAGGAGGTTGTGGGCCAACTCGGGTCCACTCCTTCTGCACCATTGCAGGAGGTTGTGGGCCAACTCGGGTCCACTCCTTCTTGCAGGAGGTTGTGGGCCAACTCGGGTCCATTCCTTCTGCACCCTTGTAGGAGGTTGTGGGCCAGCTTGGGAGATCTCCAACTCGTAGCTTTTCTTGTTCTCAGGCCTGTGTGTTTTCCTCCTTTTGTATTAATTGTTTTGTTTTTGTAGCCTTTTGGAAGAAATTTGGAAGTAAATTTGGAAGTAAAATTGTCCTAAATAATTATTGCAAAGTGAGAAAGGGAGAATTATGGCTACCAAAATGTTTAATTGCCATTCCAGCTTCTTTGTAGGTTTTTTGTAACAGTTTCCAGCAGGCCCACAGAAGCACAGGTGATTCCTACAAGTTTGTCAAGATCTAATACTGACCCTTAATAAGTTCCAGGTAAGAGAGCATGCTTAAAAACTACTTCTATGTGGACCACCTTGTTGCTTATAATTGGAGTAAAGTGGCCCCTTGTAAGACTCATTGATCTGAATCTGCGGTTCGAAGCCAGCCCGGGCAAAGAAAGGTCCCTGTGAGAGACTTGTCTCTAATCAGCCAGCAGAGTGCTGGGAATGGAGTAGTGTGGAGCTCAAAAGTGGTACGGTGCTAGTCTTGAGCTGGAGAGCTGAGGGACAGCGCCCAGGCCCTGAGTCCAAGTCGAAAGTCACTCCTCCTGGGACAAAAGTGATGGAGCATCCAGAGGCAGTAAGCCACTGCTTGGATGGCAGAGATGGTGTCAGATCCTAGAGTCACTACTGTTGGCCTTTCAAAAGTTAAAGCCGGGAAGTCCTAGAAGAATAGTTCATAAGCATGCCTTTCCAATGCCCATGTCTGTCTACTGGGCAGGAATTTGCCAGTCATCTGTGATAGTGGTTAGTAAGGGTAAGTTTGTCAAATGAGAGGATAGATTAAAATCTCACCCCCGCATTTACTCAAAGCCCTGACTGGCAGTGAGAATTTTAAGCTCATACATCTGTTTAGTAAAGAAAGCTTGTAGACCTGAGATTGTGTCCTTATTGAGATCTGTTAAAGGCCTGCAAAGGTATATTGTTAAAAATTGCAAGATCTGTCAGCTTACCAATGCCCCCAATCAACAGATTACTAAAGGAGCTCGCCTCTGTGGGAATAGGCCAGGCGTGTATTGGGAAGTAGATTTCACAGAAATTACAAATATTTGCTAGTTTTTGTAGACACCTTTTCAGGATGGGTTGAAGTCTATCCAACAAAGCATGAGACTGCGAATGTAGTGGCTAAGAAGATCCTGAAAGAAATCCTACCCAGGAGACTAAACTCCTTAGAACCACGGTGGAAGGGACCCTAGACGGCATCGCCACTTGGGTTCATTGCTTCCACGCCAGGCCAGCTGACCCCTTTGCCCTGGATGACAACTACCGTGATGGAACATGGGAGGTCTCCAAGCACCCAACTCAGCCGCTTTACCTTTGCCTCAAGAAAAGAAAGTTAGACTGAGACTAAGGTTATAGGTTCCTGGCTAGGTAAGGTCTACGCCCCTGAGTCAGCCTGAAGAAGTTACAGAAGATGGATGATCTTCACCCATTAGCCCCCCTTTAAAACCGAGGGACCAGAGTTATTTTCGGATACTACTTTTGGCCCTACTGGCCCATGCCTTACCTCTATATCATCCCCTAGACATGCAAGCCATTGAAATGGACAGAATGGAGCCATGATTGGCTCCCAAGGTACCAAAAAGAAAAAGGGGGAAATGAGGTGCCAGACTTTGAAGTCAGGCCCCACCACGTGAACCCCATTTTAGAATCGAACCCTGAGCCAATCAGATTTGTACCTGTGTTCTAATCTTGCTTGCACAGCTGATTGTTGTAACCTTGTTCTTTGCCTTTATAAGCCCTGTGTAATCACAGCTCGAGGCTTCCTCCTAACCTCCGCTGTGTCGGTGGGTAGGACGAGGCCCGAGTTGGCAGCTCGTTAAATAAAGCCTTGCCTTGCTTTTGCATTTCGGAGTGTCTGAATCTCGGTGGTCTTCTTGGGGGTGGTCTTGCAACTTGGCACAACACTATGAGCAAACCTAAAACTTCCCTAAAATAAAGTCCAACAATAAAGAACAAAGTAAAGGGAAAGCATCCAAAAACACTACAACAGAGACATGTTGCATAGCTAAAATTTAAAATTCAAAAGTATGAAATATTTCATACATATTTTTTAGTAAACATGTTCTGAGAAACTAGCATTTCTTTGTGAACCAGTCAGCCTATGTTTTCTAGTGGTTCTTAGTCCAGATCTCTCTTCTGCTCTTATCACCCCAGGATTCTGTTCCAGGCAAGAGACACAGTATTTTCACCTCAGGTCTTTCTGATATTTACTCAGTTTATCCAGGTAATGGCCTATTTATCTTGCCTTAACTTTTTGTTATCATAGAAACAACAGACAGAGAGAGACACACACACTGTGTGTGTGTGTGTGTGTGTGTGTGTGTGTGTGTGTATGAGTTCCTTCTTCATACTGATTGGTTCTGGTGCTTTCTTTTATGCACTTCACATGGCCATAAACACCCTCCTCTTGGGAGCTGTAAGAAACAATCTGTTCAAGAGCAATGAGTGATTTTCTGCTAGGACTATCCTAGATGTGTACTAATCATTCTCTATGAGTGAAACTCTAGAGTCTGTGTTTCGTTGGGTGTGGCTCATTTCACTTAGTATGATTTTTTCCAAGTCCTTCCATTTCCTTATGAATGGGGCAATGACACTCTTTCTGATAAGAATCATAGAATTCTATGGTGTATATGTACCAAATTTTCTTGATCCATTCATCTACTGAGTTATATCTGGGTTGGTTACATATTTTAGTGATGACAAATTGTGCTGCAATGAACTTAGTTTTTCTGGTGGCTTTAGTTTGTGTTTGCTTGTAATTTTTTAGGTAGAAGTGGTGCTGCTGGGTTGTAGGGGAGCTCTATGTTTAGCCTTCTGAGGAACCTCCGTACTGCTTTCCAGAGTGGTTGAACAAGTTTTCACTTCCACCAACAGTGTAGTAGAGTCCCTTTGGCCATATCCCCTACAGCATTTGTTATTATCAGTTTTTCTGATAATGGACATTCTTAGTGGGGTGAGGTGGGATCTCAGTGTTGTTTTGATTTGCTATTCTTTTATGGGCAGTGATGTAGAGCACTTCTTCATGTGTTTCTTGGCAATTCTCATTTCCTCATCAGAGAAGTCTCTTTTTAGGTCTTTACCCCATTTGTTGAGGGGACAGTTAGTTCTTTGAGGATTTGTTTTGAAGGAATATACTTTTTTATTTTTATTTTATTTGTATTTTTAATTTTAATTTTTTGAGTTCTACATTTATTTTAGATATGAGAACTTTGTTGTATGGTAAAGGTCTTCTCCCAATCTGTGGGCTTTCTGTTTTTCTGACAAGCTATGTCTTTTGCCGTGCAGAAGCTCTGTAATTTGATGGAATCCCATTTGTCCAGCCTTTCTTTTATTTGTTGTATTTCTTGGCCTTTACTGAGAAAGAACAGTCCGAGCAGAAGAATATTATAGCTCAATAACTATGTCCATATAAACACATAAGATGATGCTGGGGGTGGGGGCTGAGAATATGGTCTAGTGGCAAGGGTGCTTGCCTCGTCTACATGAAGTCCTGGATTCCATTCCCCAGCACCACATATATAGAAACAGGCCAGAATTGGCGCTGTGGCTCAAGGGCTGAGTACTTGCCTTGAGCGAAAAAAAAAAATGATGCTAAGCAAAATGAACTTCAAGTTATGGAAACAAATGTTATATCGTTGTTGTTATTTTCAACATATCAGGTGAAATTGTGTCCTTTTTTTTGGTATTCTTTCCCATAGTTTTACCTCTGATGTCACTGTAAACGATTTGGGTACCCTAGATAATATATATATATATATATATATATGTATGTATGTATGTATATATGTATATTGGAACTAGGGAACAGAAGAGAATACCAAAATCAAGAGACAAAGGATAAAAAGACAAACCAATGTAACAGTAATACTTACAAAACTATATGGTGTAAACCAACTATACAACTTATGGAGGGGAGAAGGAAATGGGGAAGGGGGCAGGGGGAAGATGATGGAGGAAGTTACAAGTTCGATAAGAAGTGTACTCACTGCCTTACTTATGAAACTATAGACCTCTGTACATCGCTTTGACAATAAAGAAATGAAAACAAAAAGAACAGTGAGCACTGATCTACTGGCCTCACCTTATAGTAAAAATACTGAAGTTCATCTTTTACAACAAACAGTTTTTGTTGAAGAATAGCTATTCTCAGTAAAACCAAAGCAACAAAACTTGGTGGGGATGTTGAGAAAATGTAGCCCTCACAATCTGTTGGTGAGATTTTACAAAAGTCCAGCCACTGTGTGTTTCCTCAAGAAAGTAAAGTGTGACACACAACTTGTCATCCTAACTTCAAAGGAAGAAGAGACCGGGACACTCAAGATGCCATACTGGAGGTACATTTCAATTGGTAGAGCATCTGTCATAAGCAGAAAAGCTCAGCCCAAGAGTGAGAATGTAACGTCATAATGAAATCCACTAAAACCTCTTTAAAAGAAGGAAAGAGGGGAGTATTTACAAAGTTAACAAGGGTGAATTTGATTAAACTACATCATGAGCATATATAAAAATATCACAACAAAACTCCTTGTACAACGAATTTAAAACTAAACTGTTTGTTGAAGTGTAAACCCGTTCAACCACTCTGGAAATCAGTATGAAGTTTCCTCCAAAGGCTAAACATAGAGCTCCCCCCTATGATCAGAAACCACACTTTGGGGCATCTATCCAGAATATTACATGCAAGACCACACAAAATCTACCAGCACAACTATGTTCATTGCAGGACAATTTACCATCACTAAAATATAGAACCAACCGAGATGCCCCTCCTTCGATGATGGTTCAGGAAGATGTGGTACATATACACAATAGAATTCTATGCTTCTATCAGAAAGAATGATGTTGCCTCATTCATAAGAAAATGGAAAAACTTGGGGGAAAATCATACTAAGTGAAGTGAGCCAGACACAATGAAACATAAAGTTTATGTTTTCCCTCAATGGTAAAAATTAGTACATGTCTAGGATAGCCTTAGAAGAAGATCATAATAGGTCAATACCTAGGCTCATATGAACACATAAGATGACGCTAAGTGAAATGAACTCCAAGTTATGGAAATAAGTGGTTTATCATTGTTGTTGTTATTTTTAATGTACCATGTGAAATTATGCCTTTTTCTTTTGTCTTTCTTCCCCATGGTTTTACCACTGATGTCACTGTAACTGATTTTGGTACTAGGGAAGGGAAGGGGAACATCAAAATAGAAAGACAAAGGTTACAAGGTGAACCAATGCAACAGCAATACTTACAAGAAAGTATTTGGTAAACCAACTGTTTAACTGAGGGTGGGGAGAGTAGAGGAGTGAGAAAATTGAGAGAGAAGGTACAAGTTTGATAAGAATGGGAAGAATGTGAGCGATGTCACTCATGGAGAGGAAAAATGGCTAGGAGTGTTACAGTTTGACAATACAATCTCAAATAGTACAATACAATGTATCTGTACACTGAAATACACACTAGGAGGAATGGAGGCTAGACATTTGTAGAAGCTTCTGAAACCAAGTGAAGGTTATTCTATGAGAATTAACTGTTCCTGAAATCTTTTTTTTTTTTTTTTTGGCCGTCCTGGGCCTTGGACTCAGGGCCTGAGCACTGTCCCTGGCTTCTTCCCGCTCAAGGCTAGCACTCTGCCACTTGAGCCACAGCGCCGCTTCTGGCCGTTTTCTGTATATGTGGTGCTGGGGAATCGAACCCAGGGCCTCGTGTATCCGAGGCAGGCACTCTTGCCACTAGGCCATATCCCCAGCCCTGTTCCTGAAATCTTTGAAGCTTGGAATGACTTCAGTAAGAAAATTAATGATACAGCTGTGTAATCTCAGCACTTGAGTATGCTTTACATACGAAACTGTAACCCCTCTGTACATCATTTTGAAAATAAATAATAAACATAATATTTGTCTTTATACTTCAAACACTTTGGTCATCAATAGCTTACCTTCACTTGCAAATCCTGCAGTAAAAATGGGGTGCAGAAGTGTCTTTGGTCTACATATTTCAATTCTTTTGGACATATAACTAGTAATGGGATTACTAGATCATATGAAAGATCTACTTTAAAGTTTTCAGGAAACTCCATATTGATTTTCATAATGGTTAAACTACTTTACATTCTCATTAGCATTGCATGGGAATTTTTTTCTCTATAATCTCAGAAACACTTATTGTATACTTTATCACCTTTTCTGATAAAAGGCATTCTGAATGGTGTGATTTACATCTGATTGTGTTCTTAATTACCATTCAATTAGTGATTACTTTGATTAGTTAGCATTTTTCATGCATCTACTGGCCAGTTGCAGATGTTCTTTTGAGAGTATCTATTGAAATTCTATTTTAATTCTAACTGGTTTAACAATATGAGATGATATAAACATTCAATTTTGGAAAAATGTTAATGTGTAAAGTAGTATATAAATGATAAAACAATGTGTACTTGGAATGCGTATGTCTGAATCAGATCTCCACACTGCCAATCTATCTCCAGGTTACTTAGAAGCTTCTGTTATGCACACCAGACTTTCAGTAGCAAACCCAGTACATATAGTTTTAATATGCAGATGTTTCTGATTTTAAGTTAATAATTTTGCCTTTGTGGTTTGTAAAATGTATGAGATTGTAAAACAAACAATAACAATGACAAAAACAATCACTGCGGTTGCTAAGAATTCTATTTGAAGATAAGGTTAATTTTAGGAAGAAAAGTGAAATTTTGGAAAGTGTTTTTCTGTGTTTCAATAGAAATGAAAATAAAAGACAGTTCAGAGAACGAGACCCAAATCTGGTATGGGAAGAATGCGAGAGATGTCACTCATGGAGAGGAAAAATGGCTAGGAGTGTTACAGCTTGACAACACAATCTCAAATAGTACAATACAATGTATCTGTACACTGAAATACACACTAGGAGAAATGGAGGCTAGACACTTGTAGAAGCTTCTGAAACCAAGTGAAGGTTATTCTATGACAATTAACTGTTACTGAAATCTTTGAAGCTTGGAATGACTTCAGTAAGAAAATTAATGATACAGCCATGTAATCTCAGCACTTCAGAAGCTGAGGCAACAAGATATTGGGTTTGAGGTGAGTCTGGGGTGCAGAACAAAACCAACCAGGAAGAAGAGAGAAGGTGGAAGAAAAGGAAGAATAGGAGGAAGGAGAGGTGGAGGAAGAGGGTGCTGAACAAGGATGTGGGAAGGAAGAGAAAAAAGAAAAAAGAGGAAGAAATGGAAAAGGAAGAAGGAGAAGGAGGAGGAAAGGAGGAGGATGGGGAGGGGAAGAGGAGGGGGAAGTGGAGGCAGCAGTGGAGTGGGGATGGGGGTTAAGAAAAAGGAAAGGAGGAGGAAAAGGAAGAGGCAAGAGGGGAGGAAGAATAAAATAATCCTACATAGTAATAATGGACTCAAACTATGGGAACCTTTAATACTGAAGAATATTAATGTTATAGAATATCATTATACTATAATGCAAACCCTGTATGTTTCTAAACATTTATATTCTGTGACTTTGAAAAGGCAATATGATCGTTTCTGATACAAAGACAGAATCTGACTAAGATATTACCTTCAAGAATTCTCCACTTTCTAGATGTCTGATTGGAAAGCAGCACTTCAAACTTCTTATGCCACATTAAATACATTAATTGAATTAGGTCAAGTTTCCCATGATAAGCCAGGCTAAGTATAGAATCACATTTTCATAGTAATTTCAAAAGGAAATATTAACTTTAAAAACTGATTTAAAAATTATGGCATTACACATACTTTAGTGTAAAGGTTCAGAACTATATATATATATATATATATATATATATATATATATATTTCAACTGTTTTCCATATAGATGATTCCATATGGAATGATTAGAATTTTTGCATTATGAAAGTACTTTATTTTTATGGCATCATGAGTAGCAAATGTTTCAGCATTAAATAATACAAATTTTGATCATCTAATTTACCTGAATGGTTTGTCATAAGTTATCATAGCAGCAACATAGTGCTTTTAAAAATAATGATTGTACTTCAGAAGTATAGAATAATGAACTAGTTTCCACTTTTAAATATCAATTAACTATCACTCATCAAACCATCTTTCTAAAATCTTTCTAAAATGTCCCAAGTAGCCACTCAGATCATGAGTAAATTCATAGTCATACTTGGTAACATAAATCCTAAATAATTTAACATAATATGTGCTATTTTGAGAAGAAAAATATCCCTATATTCATCAGAAGGTATTTGAAAAAGAATTTGTGATCACTTATATTTGATTGATTAATACATTAAATTTACTCAGTAAATGAGAAAATATTTTTGTTTCATGGAGCCACTATTCATTTACCATTGCTATTTTTTAATGGAAGAGAGAAAATAGAGCACACTGAAGTTAAAAACCAATGCTGAACCTCAAAGTAAGAGTATGAAAATTGCTTGTAGTATGTGTTATCATTTATGAAATCTAAGGGTTTCAGTTATGCATCAAGTGGTGGAGCACCTGCTAGGCAAGTGCAAGTCCCTGAATTCAAACTCCAGTACAGTTAAGAAGAAAAAAAGAAAGAAAGAATTAAATTTATTCAGTAAATTTTATTGCATAGCTGGGCATCATGTTTAAATTGATAAATTTTTGAATTAACAAAGACATATTTTCAGCATTTTCTATAAACTGAACAAAGTAATCAATGATGGGTTATCCATCTTCCGTGACATTTTAGGCTACTCGGTTTTAAGAAAATTTATAGTTAGTGTCAATTATTCTTTTAATAGATATACAAATAGTCTTGTCAGTTGGCATTGGCATTGTCTTGAAGTTTCACATTGTTTTCTATTTTCCTTAATTATACTCATTATTTTAAAATAATTGTACAAACAATTTACCATTCCACAGATCCATTTCTAAGTACCATACATCTTGATTAATGTCACAACTTCCATGATTCCCTCCCATCCTTTTGCTTGTTAGGCTTGCTTGCTCTACCATTTGAGCCATGCTTCCAAGCTAAGTTTTTGCTGTTTATTTGGGAGATATACTTTTGTATACTTTACTGTCCAGGCTTACTTCAAACTGAATTCCTCTGGATCTTTGCTTCTAAGAAGCTAATAATTTAGGTGTTAGCTGCAGGCCTAATGGTCTTATCACTGATCTTATTAGTGAACCTATTTATTCTGATTTTTTTATTGTAACGATGATGTACAGAAGCGTTACAGTTACATAAATCATATAATGAGTATATTTCTTTTTGAACAGTGTCACCCTCCCTCATTTTTTCCTAGAATAGAACTCTTCATAGAAATTATTTCACTTTCTCCTCCAGTGCTCTCAGCCATAAGAAAACATGAAGATACTCTTACATTGAACTTGTTAGTAACCATTTATTTAAAAAAAAACACAAAATACATGTTCTTTCAGGACAGATTTTTGTCATATTGCCTAAATTGTATCATATAATACACACACACACACACACACACACACACACACACAAATCCATTTCTTTATACAAATTTATGTAATTCATCACACTGTAAGACTATTTTATAGAATTTATTTACTACTTAACACAGACTAAAAATCAAAATATAAAAAGTAATGAGGTAAAATATGTTTTTAGTGTTGTAGAATTACAAATATTAAAGAATATTTAAGAGAAAAATAACTAGAATGCTTTGGGATATTTTGTTCCTTTTTTTTGTCAGTATTGGGCTTGAACAAAATATTACAAATATTTAGGATAAAAATGTTTTGTCCATTTTGTTTGTTTTGTTTTTTGATTGGTCTTGGGTCTCGAATTCTGAGCCTGGACACTGTCCCTGAGCTCTTCAGCTCAAGGCTAGCACTCTATCTCTTTGAGCCACAGTGCCACTTCCTGTTTTCTGGAGGTAAATTGAAAGTAAGAGTCTCATGGACTTTCCTTCCTGGGATGGATTTGAACTGTGATCCTCATACCTCAGCCTTCTGAGTAGCTAGGGGTTACAGTTGTGAGACACCCGCACCAAGCAGTTAGTATGTTTTGTATGGTTTTTTTTTTTGTTGTTGTTGTTGTTGTTTTTATAAATTTTAACTAGCATTCACATTGGTCATTGGTGAATTTTTTTTTTTTTTTTTTTTTTTTGGCCAGTCCTGGGGCTTGGACTCAGGGCCTGAGCACTGTCCCTGGCTTCTTTTTTGCTCAAGGCTAGCACTCTGCCACTTGAGCCACAGCGCTACTTCTGGCCATTTTCTGTATATGTGGTGCTGGGGAATTTAACCTAGGGCCTCATGTATATGAGGCAGGCATTCTTGCCACTAGGCCATATCCCCAGCCCCGCACTGGTGAAATTTTACTTAATGACTTTTCATTTTACAAACTTGCTTTCCTTTCTTATCAGTCCAGTAATTGGATTTTTCTACACAGTTGGTTGTATCATTTACAAATTATAAAAATTTACCTCTTCCTTTTCAATCTGTTTACTTTTTAAAAGCCCTTCTGTTACTCTTTTAATTTAATTATGGCTGACAGTGTACTTTTCATGATTTTGAATTGGGATTTACAGTTTACCACATGGTTGAATCCATATGAGCTTGAAGGAATGGTGTAGTCTGCCCTGATTGAAAAATAAAAATCCTATTAATGCCAATTAGGTCAAGTTGGTTGGTAACAATGGTCAGAACAATTATATCTTTACTGATTTTCTGCCAACTGGATCTATCAATGACTACCAACTTACTGTAAGGGTCATTTGCTTATTTCTCTTCTCAGAACTATCAGTTTGGCCTCACTAGCATAGTTTGATGTTGTATTGTTAGCTCTGTGTACATCAAAGACTGTCATACCTTTATAAAGGACTGATTCCTCCATTATGATGTAATGTGCCATTTGTTCACGATATTATTGTGTTATTCTGAATTATGCCTTCAGATAAGGTTGGTACTCCAGCACAAGATTTAGATTTTATACTTTTTTTTCACTCTTTTTAATGACAGTCTTTGGATATATATATGTGGTTACTTGTAAAGAATATTAACTGATCTGATTAATCTACTCTGATACCCTTGGTCTTTTAACTGCTTTATTTATACTATTCATATTTAAAATAATTTTATTAATTCAGACAAATACCTGCCAACAGTTTTGTATCCATTACACTTGTCCTTATGTTATCATTCCTCTTCTTATTTTCCTTGGCTCGTTTTATTTTCTGTTCTAGAATCAAAGCAAGGACATTACATAGGCAAGGTCTCTACCACTGAGCTCTATCTCACTACTTGGGAGTATTGAGACAGGTTCTCACTATGTAGCTCAAGCTGGCCTTAAATTTATCACCCTCCTGTCTTTTCCCCTGCATGCTGCCTTGCCTGAATTTAAATGAACATGTTGTATGCTAAATTAAAATTTTGCACCATTTACATTTCAGATGCTTTTTGTGATAGTTTTCAGAGTATATAATGTGGAATCTAGCATTTTTTTATTTATTTGACAGGATTTTCCTATGTCTCTCAGTTTGGGCTCAAATTCATCATCATCAGATCTCAGCTTCCTAGGGTAGAGAAGAGTGGCATTTGCACCTATGTCAGGGGCATTTGCCCCTATTGTAACTAGTGAGAGTTCTTTTCAGATAATACAGTTTTTTCTCTCAATATTGCAATCAAGTTTACATGGAATTAAATGATAGATGCATATAATATCATTGATTGCTATCTAACATGTTGAATTCCTGTGATATTCCTATTACTCATTTCATATGTATATTTTTGTAAGAATCATTTAGCCCCATTATGCTTGCTGCATTAAACCAATGGTTTTGTACTAAATTAAGAATAAGAAGCAATTTACTTTTCTTTAATGTCCATGTGGTCTGTCAGCACAGAGTCCCTTTACCTTGTGCAATGGGAGTTACTTGTTAACTTACATCCAACATTACTGATTGCTTTCTTGTCCTTGTCAAGTCTACTGATGATTACATTATTCGTTGGAGACATTCTTCCTTTTCTCTATTGCTTCTTTTTGTTGTATTTCCTCTGAGTCCTACCAAAGAGCACCTGGATTGGTGCTTACATTGCTCATCCATTTCTTATATCCCCTCCTTTCTACATTAGAGCCATTTACACATAAATTGTTGTTTTTTTTTAAATTCTCTGCCTGATAATTTTAACTTCTCTATCAAAGTCAATTTACTCTTCATGAACATTTGGTATCATCAGAGTTCTTTTCTCCTTGCTTATGGGCATTGTTTTTAATTTTTTTTATAGTCATTGATAGTTGGCCATGCTGCATGGGTAAGAGAAACTAAGCACATTGTTAACATAGGACTTCTTGAAGATCTAAAAGCTGAGTGTCTTTAATGTTTCTTGTAGCAATAGGTGCCAGAAGTGACCAGTTCCTGCAGTGTCATTGTTCTTGCCACCATGTTGACAGTTCCTTTTGTCCTCCTCATTAATAATCTGCGTCTTGAAGTTCTTCAGCTTTAATCCTGTGTTGTTACACTCACCTCTCTTTACAGCAGTGATTTACAAAGAAGAGAAAACTACCTCTTAACATTTAGTAAACATTTGGTCTTTCATTGGACACACATCTTCAGTTAAACATTTCATAAGTGATTGACCAAAACAATGGTTTAGATTTTCCTGTAGGTGCCTATTCTCTTCTATAGTTCTAGCTTTTCTGATTGATTTCCTTGATGACTTGATTCAAACTTCTTTTTGCTCTTTTCTGTTTCTAGGCAAATTGAAGAAGTCTTCTTTCACTATAACCTCTCTGTACAAAAAGAAATGAGAAAAAAAGGGTAACTATCAGAGATAATTAATCTGGCAGACTGATTGATGTGTGTGATCATGTTTTTTTTCTTGCAAAAGACTAATAACGATTTTATAGACTCCAATGTTTCTGTATACACTTTTAAATACTTAAGAAAGACAATACACTCTTTTTTGAAGCATTTAGCATAATAAAAATGAAAAAATTAAAATTAACTTATACATGAGTTTCATACAGTTACATAAAAATACAGTAGCATGCTGCAAGAAAAATATAAAAGCCAAAATAGCAAAAGCCACATATTAAATCTTTGTAAGCATTCACACCATATATTATTGAAATATCTTTACATCTTAATCTTGTGAAAGTCATAGTCTATCCATGTAGAAGTATTTGTCTTACAAATCTACCAAAATCATGGAACAGTGAATGAATATTCCCAAACTCTCAAAATAATCAAAAGTAAACATTATGTTGGATTTAATCTTCATTGGAATTGTGGCAGTTGATTATTAAACATTAAAACCTCTCACATTTTGATTCTTAAATATATTATGTTCTTTATAAACTTAGAATGTTAAATTCAATAGTAAACTGAAAGAAGTCATTTAATAAATTTGTAAAACATTGTAGTAGATATTACAGGTTCAATATAGGACCAGAGAAATAATAACTTTATATAACCTTAACATGAAAACATAAATAACTATAACTGTATGTGTGTCAAGCAGATGTCTTAATTCACTTAGTGTTATATAATGCATGCCAATATACCCTGTGGCTTAAAGATTGATGCTTGGCTCATAAAACAAGGTGCTACAATGCCATCTCCTGGACAATATAAGGATCTGGCTAGGCAGGTGTGATTCAGTATAAACTAATAAGAAGTTGATATCACCGGAACAATAGCAGAAATTGGAGAATGATAACCTTAAAGCTTAAGTTTTCAGAGAAATGGTGTTTATTTTAAATATGTAGTGAATATATGACTAAAGATTTTGTTTATATAATATGGTTAATATTATTACTTTCATACACTATTGTTATCTCTATATACATGATTACTTCTTTCTGTGTTAATATTCAAAGCATAAATGGCTTGTGAAATTATAAATTTAGATGAATCATACAAAGTAAATTTAGTATGAGATGAATCATACCAAGTATGGTCTAAGATTAACTTCTAGTTTAAATTCAAATAGGATTCTCAATTTATAGGTGTTCTTCATAGGTATTTTAATTTTGTGAGAATTATAAAAAGTATTAAAGTAGGATTGACTAAGAATGGTTTTATTGTCAATAAATTCTGTACTTTCACATCATTCTCATGCCATAGATTTTCATTGCTTGTATGTATTAAAATGCTTATAATGCTTTTAATTCATTCAGTAAACTACCCCTTCGGTAACTCGTGTTTGAGTCACTGATATTCATCTGCTCAATATTTAGCCCAATTCTTCCAAAATTTTATCAATGGAATTATTATCTATGGATTCACCTTATGTTTTACTGTACTAAACGTCATTTTCTTCAATAGGTTTAAATTATGTAAATATATTATTTTAAAAATTATACAAACTCTATACACCACAGAATTTTTACACAAATTATTGATGAATTTCACTCAGCTTTTCAATACTCAATGTGTTTCTCATTTTAGTTTTTATGATTTTGTTATTTGAAATTATTATAAGTAGTTCACATTATACTGATTAAAATGTCATATTAGTGATATGTATTAAACTTAAAATAAAATGCTATATACAATAGAACAATCTTGTTTTCAATATAACTTATTCAACAAGCCGACATGTGTTAAATTATGCTATTTTCAGTATTTGATTTTTAAACATTTCTGTGCTAATGGTTGCTAAGTAAAATTTAACATTTTTCAAGTGTTATGTTTTTGAAGGTATATCAAGTTAATTGTAAATAACATATATTCAGTGCACTGCCTCCATTCACGAACAGAACGAATCAATGAGTTTTGAAAGGTGTGGACTCCATTTTAACAACTAACCAAATGGAGATGGGTCATGAGTGGGGGAATTCACCTTTCATTTCAGTAATTATAGTTACAAACACAAGGAGACAGAAAAAGATTCATAACTTGGGATAGTTTTGAGTTGGGGCCAAACCCAGCAGCATACACATGCCCCTGTCTCAATAAAACCAAGGGATAAGTATGTAATTCAGTTGTAAAGCACTGTTTGAAGTCCTGAACTCCACTCAAGGACTGAAATAACAACAAAAAAGTGGAGATCAGTACAGCTCTTTCATAGTATCTCTCCTGTACCCTCTGCCCTTGATAACAACCATTGCCAATTTTTTCACAAATAATTACTTTTACATAAATGTGTTCATATATGAATATAGCCTTATAACATGTATTTTTTATTTCTAGGTTTATTAATTCAGCAATGATTTTAAAATTCACCTATGCACTTGAGTTCACCAATGATGTGTTAATTTTTCTGTGTTTATATTATTCAACTCTAATGGAAATTTACATTAACTTTTACATTTAGACTCTATAATTTATAGCTTTTGTAAAACAATAGTATATTTGCTTTTCTGGGGGACATATATTTTAATTTCATGGATAAGTATCCAAATATGAATTGAAGCATGAAGAATGTTTTTCCACCAAAAATTCCACGATCCCTTAAATGCGTACAATTTGTACAAATGATTTAATTCACTTGTTTATGTTAACATATTTACATATTACTCTTATTTGACATAATCTTACAGAATGCCACTTGAAGACAGGGATCTTTAATCATTTTTTTATATTCTCAAATACAGTACTGTTTAATAAACAAGTGTTCCCTAAGTGAATATTTGTTCAATTTAAATTTATTCTAAATGATACCAGAAGGCAAATTTGTATTAAGCCAGGCAATGATGTCTCACAGTAGTGATCATAATTACTCATAAGGGTAGATCTGACCAAGATGGTTCAAAGCCAAACAGGGCAGAAAAATCTCTTATGTCAGAAGAAACCTGGGAAGAGTAAAGGAGGGTAGCTGAAAGTGAAGCTTAGAGCTGTGGCTCAGGGTGCGGAGCATCAATCTTAAGAGACAAAACTAAACAAAAACAGGAGGCCCTGAGTACAAGACCCAGCATAAGAATCCACACAAGGTACATTGTACATACTAAATTAATTTTCCACCAACTAAAATTCATTTGCATATTTTGTTTACTTATATTTATGCTTCACTTATATTTTATTTAAACAATATTCCTTGATGAAAAGAAAATATAATTGGAAATATTTTTCCCAATTTCCCTAATGCCATTTGCTTTTCTTAAAGCCCATTCCTTCCACTGCAATTAACACTTGATCTCTTTATTTTTTAAATTAATTTCCTACATAAACCTCACCCAAAGTAATCTCCATGTATTTGTTCACCTTAGAAATTTCACATTCTATTCTTCTATTTGTTCTTTGCTCAACAAAATATTTTATACTTTTAAGATGATTTTTATGTATCTATTGTAAAAAGTTCTCCAAGGCTGTACCCCTTCTTTATCTGCAGAGCACTCATGTGTCCCAATTCTCTGAATACCCACTTTTGGAGAGAGTCAATACAATTTATCTCTTGAGCAGGAATCTTAACCTAAAACAATGCTCCTTGTGAAAATAGTGTTGTTTCACCAAAGACACATCTTCAAGTCAGTAAGGTATATGTTCCTGGTATGAGTAGCTGTTTTTAGGTGTGTTGATGAATCATGCTTAAGGTTGTAAAAAAAAAAAAGTATCATGTTTTATATGAAAATGTATTGGTGAAGAAGTTAGTACATGCTTTAAAAAAAATCTTGCACACAATAGTGAAATAGGAGACTGAAGAGTATAGTAAAATGCTGAGAACAAATGTATAGTATAAACAATATACACTCTTAACAATGGCAAAAGTTGAGTCTTCAATGGAATCTTTGAAAAGTAGCTCTTGCTGGAGGTTGATAAGGGGGAGTCTTCACATACTGACATGTCAAGAGCTTGAGCTCACTTCCCAAGGTTAAAGATATCTAGGCTTAAAGCTCAAGGGCTGGTAACTGGATTGACCATCAATCACATTTTTATTTTGTCTTTTAGAAAAATTCTACAGAGATGAGCTATAAAAATAAACACAAATGGGATTTATGATAGTTTTTAGGAGGTGCTTTGGGCTAAGTTTCAGGATCAAAGCATTTGTTTCTGACTTTAATGCTTAGAATGACTCCTTTATATACCTTGGAGTAAATAGCTTGTCTAATGTTATTTTTTTTGAACACACACTAAGTGGAATTTTCTTCATCCAAATAAAGTGCTTATTATTAGAAGTTAAAGTTATTGATTCTTCTCCATAAAGTTGTTATAAATCTGGAGATAGCACTGTACTGTGAGGTCACAGAGGACTTCTTTCTGGAAATATTGCATAACTATTTCTCCACTGGTTCATAATTTCTGGAAATGATCATTTATACATCATAAAAGAACAGTTGACATCAAGCAATGTGGAAAGGTGGTCTTGTAAACAGTCAAAGAACAACAAACAAATGCTAAATTTCATATTTTTTGGCAAAAAATGTCTAAAATGTCCCTAAGTTAATAAAAAGACCATAATTTAATAAATGCATATATGTGTGTATTTTAATATTCATTTTAAGTAAATCAAATATCTACATATGCATCAAATATAAGTAATATTAATTTTAACTCTATTATATAGACAGTATAGATAGCTACAATTGCAAGCAATTAGATATCCTATCATTGTATTTTTTTCTGATGCCTATTAGTATAAAAAAGAATATATTCCTTTAAATTTTACAAAATAAACACTCCCTGTGGAATGAAATTGGTATTCCTTATAAATTATTTCAATACTCGACAAGAATATGTCAATAATATTGTAAATTCATCCACTTATGCTTGAGGAAATTACTATTATATTATGTTGATAACATAAAAGGTAACATAAAAAACAAAGATAACAAGATAACATAAAAACAAAGCACATTCAGTTCTTTAATCTTTCATTTAATAAACACACATTTTGTGACTCCTGTATTCTCAGCCATTCTGTCAGACTTGTAATTGGAAAGATCCATGAAGAATTGCCTTTAAGCAGTTCAATGGGAAGACTTATACCACTGGAATCTCACCCTATTTAGCTTTAAAATTCATTGGAAAATCACTCATTCAGATTAACAAAATATTTTTTGGTTTTTGTATTAGAATTTTAACTGAAAATTTCTTTGGTTACTAGTCACATTCCTACACATTTGTAAACTTACTATTATTATTAAGGCTTAAACTCAAGGCCTGGAAGCTGCCGCTGAACTAATTCCCTTCCTTCCTTCCTTCCTTCCTTCCTTCCTTCCTTCCTTCCTTCCTTCCTTCCTTCCTTCCTTCCTTCTTTCCTTCCTTCCTTCCTTCCTTCCTTCCTTCCTTCCTTCCTTCCTTCCTTCCTTCCTTCCTTCCTTCCTTTCTTTTTCTTTCTTTCTGTCTGTCTTTCTTTCTTTCCCTCACTCTCTTTCTTTCTTTTCTTCTTTTCTTTCTCTTTTTCTTTCTTTCCTTTTCTTCCTTCCTTTCCTTTGCAAAGCCAGCTCTCCACTACTTGAGCAGCACCTCCACTTCAAGCTATTTTTGGTAGTCAATAGGAAATGATGAACTCATAAACTCTTCTTACCCGGCTGTTTTCCAACCCTAATCTTCATAACTCAGCCCTCTAAACAGCTAGGATTTTAGGTGCTGTTAACCACCCATCACCTGGCTTTAAATTTCTTTTTTTTTCCCCTTTTTTAAATTTAATTTTTTCTTATGATGTCACTTTTTGCTTGGAGACCGCCTCAGACAATTCATTCTTCTTCCAAGTCCAGGAAAGTTACTTTTGAGCCTAGACCCAATATAATTCTTGATAAACATAAGAATTTAAATGATAAAACTAAAATTTGTAAATATCCCAAATGGTCACTTTACAAAGGAATGAAATGAGAATGCATGCTTGCATGGAGGACACACAGCTAAGATGTAACTAGGTCTAGAATTGTGTTCTATTGACCATTTTTTTTTCTAGAATTTCCTAAGGACCAGACATTGCAACATGACCGGCTGTTTTCTACTAATATATTTAGGCTCATTCATAAAAATGCACCTCATGGGATGATGAGGCTGAACTTTTATCAACATTAAAGTTACTTTACTGAAATTGAAGGAATATGCTGCCATACTAAAACAGCAAGTAAATATTACATAAAGTGGAAGAAATTATTAATAGAGAAGATTGCCCAACTTTCTATGGATAAAAATAGTAAGAGGCAGATGTGAGGAAGTAGTTTTAAGTCTTATTTTAGCAAACTTCCTGTAAACAAGGTGCCAAAATGCTGAGTGGAAATTATGTGCTATCTTAGGATTTCTGTAAAAAAAAAATAGAGTTAAGGCTTAGTTTAATAGCTATGTGTATGTTATAAGGAAAATGAAAAATTAAGATACTCCTGCTAGCGCTAACTTATCTGATCAAAACAGTGCAGCCTGCAACCATTAGGCTTCCCTGCCAGTTTCTACCCACATAAAGGCATCAGATTTTACAAAATGTATGGGAAATACTTCGTAGAGTCAAGGAAATAAACCCCTACCACCAAACAGTAAGGTTCTTATGTGATAAGAGGGAGGAAAATGAGGGAATGGAAAACAAGCTTGACAAGAAATGTACTCACTACCTTACATATGTAACTGTAACCCCTCTGTACATCACCGTCACAACAAAAATTAAAGTAAAGAAGATAATCAAATAGATTTCAAATGGCATAAGGGTATATTCACATACATGAGTAGGATTACTCTATATTATGCCAGTATATTTATTATCAAACGATAGTATAACAGAGATAAGCTTCCTAAAGAACATTTTATGCATGCCCACTAGAATTTGGGGCCAAAGTGTACACAGAAATGTGATACTTTCTTCCTATCTGATTGTCCATGGAAGTAGGTAATGGCTCAAAGCATTCTTCAATGGAAAGAAGAGGCACCATATTTGTGGTCCAAGTTTTTAGTGTATGTTCCACCAGATCCAAGGGTCTCTTCTGGGTTACATGAACAACGTGGAACCATGTAACCCTGGACTGCCCAGAAGACAAGCAGCTCAAAATGTGTCCGTCTACATGAAGAGATATGAGCAATAAGAGAGTGAAGGGAATAAATTGGGAGAAGAGGTATAAGCTTTTCCAAAACATAGGTGAGTTATTTGCCTGTATAATGAATTCCTCACTAAACAGAATATCAGATAGGTAACACATTCAGACAACTATCACATGAATTATTTTAATGTATACCAGTTCAAAGTGAGATCATAGCTCCTTCTACTTTATTCACTTGTCCAATGAAGTGTAAAAAAAGGGATTTGCATTAGACTGGATTCTAAACTAATGCTTTGAAATACATTGAACTGAAATTTTTAATAGTTAACTATTAAAATGTTGTTTTAATACTTCAATGTCACAAAGCACAGAGGGTATATATGACAGCTCATCAAAAGGAAGCAGTATCTGACAGATAGATTGACAATTTCTTTTCCTTATTGCAGTTAACCAAAATCAAATGGTGTAATTGGGCATATTTAATGCTATGGTTATGTAGAAATTAGGATTCTCATCAAACAAGAAATGATGATGCACTGGAAGAACAATGATTAGAAGTCTGAGAACAACCTGAGAAAAAGTTAGCAAGACACTCTCTCAGAAGCAGTGTTGAAATAATATGGACATACCTCAAGTGTCAGAGAAGGCCTTGGAGTGGGGTAGAAGGTCCTTGGAATTTTTCAACCTGAAAGTAAGATGATTTTCAATTATTTGTAACATATTAAAACTATGATTAAATGCAAAATTATTTTTACAGGATCTCTGACATATCAAATCTTCTTTTTTTTTAAGAAATAAGTAATGCTTTAAATTGGTGACTAAAGTCCAGAATATAGAGATTAATGAGGCGACTTTCTTGAAGTGATCCTAACATCAGTAAAATGTCCTATCAAATTTATAAAATTCTCACTGAGTTTTCATTTATGTCATTGTGTGCCTATTTTCTTCCCTTTCTGGAAAACATGAATATGTTTGCAAATGTACCAAATGGTATAGAAACAATGTATATGGTTTGCAGGCTCTCATGACATGAAAAATTGCATGCTTTGCATTCCCACATACTAGTAAATAAAAAGGAAAAGTTATAAGCATTACAGAGAATAACAAACAATTATAAAATATGCAATAATGTATAAATGATCTGTATATTGGCCAAAACAGACTTTATTGCCATACAGGATCACAACTGCACATCTGATATCACAACCCTTTTTGAACATAGCTTTGATTCTGCTTCTACACAGAGACACGTTTGTTATAGTTTCTCTATAAGGTAATGGCTTATATATTCACATTTAGAGTATTAAAATAGTGATCCTACAGGACATCCAAAATCGATTATTAAAGCATTAAACATCATAACAGAAAAGACACATGTGCCCATATTCTGGCAAACAGCCTCATATGATATCATGGCTGTAATGCTTCAATGGAGATTGGTTTGTGATGAATTCATCTACCCTTTAAGACCTCACAATTAATGGGGAATGAAGTAATGCATTGTTTACTCTGAGTATGCTCAAATTGCAGATACACTTGCAAATTGAGCATATTATTATAGTCTAAACATTGGGATTGTTTGTTTTGTAGCATTAGAATAAGTGAGCTATCTTACCAATCAATAATGGGAAAATATACAATATACATGAAATAGGAAGACTTGCGTAAAATGCCAAATTTTCCTCAAACTTAAATATTCCTTCAGCAGAATGTTTTTAAAGAAATTGATGGCTTCTTTCTAAATTACTTTATGCAATAGTAATAACTTATAAATACAAGACAATTTTTTGTTTGTTTGTTTTGTTTTTTTTGGCCAGTCCTGGGGCTTCGACTCAGGGCCTGAGCACTGTCCCTGGCTTCTTTTTGCTCAAGGCTAGCACTCTGCCACTTGAGCCACAGCACCACTTCTGGCCATTTTCTGTATATGTGGTGCTGGGGAATCGAACCCAGGGCCTCATGTATATGAAGCAGGCACTCTTGCCACTAGGCCATATCCCCAGCCCCAAGACAATTTTTAAAATAAGAACCAAATTAGAGACTCGATTAGACATAATTAAAGACAAAAATTAGAGATTCTCTGACCATAAATTTCAAAGTTATAATAGTTAAGGCAGTATAATGCAAAATAAAGTCCTTTAGATGAATAAAACAATGCACAGAGTAAAATAACTACACCTACAGACAATTAACTCTGCAAATATATATTATGGAAATAATAAGCCTTTAAAAGTGGTGATTAAATATGATAGTTATATGTAAATATATAAAAGATTAGTTAACTAAATTTTAGGCCTAAATATAAAAACTTCTCAAACATCTAAAAGACATAGAAGATCTCGTCATAACCTTACGCAAATAGCTGATATCACTATTGTGCTTGATGATGGATTTATTAATTAGCTTGATATAGTCTTCCACATATATAAGAGAATAACATAATACCTCATACATTTTAACAGCTATTATTTGCCAATGGAAAACAATTTTAATGCCAAAGCATTTTGAAAGACATTATTTGAAAAAGTGATAGTATAGCTGCAGGCTAGAAGACAAATACTTGCAAAACTGTTTGGTGTAAATGAACTGAACAACTCATGGGATGGGCGAAAGGGAAATGGGGAGGGAGGTGGGGGGAATGAGGGAGGAGGTAACAAAGAGTACAAGAAATGTATCCAATGCCTAATATATGAAACTGTAACCTCTCTGTACATCAGTTTGACAATAAAAATTTAAAAAATAGAAAGTAAATAGTCATAACCACTTTAGAAACTAAAATTTTAAGAAACTCCACCTACTCTTACAGAAAGAAAATGTGTAAATATTCCAAGGCTCATAACTGAATAGCCGTATTAAGTTTTTCATAACAACTACAAATGGAAAACAAATCATATTCAAAAGGTAAAAAAGATGAACTAAGTATGATTTCTTCATACAAAGGGATATTATGGAATCACGTGAAAAACCAAAAGAAGCAAACAGAAGAATGAAATAACATGCTTATTACAATGAGGATGAACTTCAAAAGTATTGTGTGAAGTAAGATACACTATGGTTCCAATCAGATGATACTGGAGAACAGAAAGAAAACAAAATTTTAACAACTATAGAGACAAAGTGGCTGCTAGGAACTCAGGGAGTAACTAAAATGGGACATAAGTAAGCTTCTGGGGACAATGTCTTGATTATTAGGGTTACATATTTTTGGCATTTGTTAGAAGGGATTGAATCTTCACACACAAATTCAATGCACTTTCTCTAAACAAGTCATATCTGAAAAATTCAGATTGGGAAAATATAGATAAAGGTAACATACAAATACAATAATCTTGAAGTGAATGACTTTAAAATTAGTCTGGAGAAGCTCCATGTGGCATTCTGAGTAGAGTTTAATATAGAGCCTTACCAAAGAGAGATGTATCACTGCTTAACTCAAGAATATGCTGTTATCCTGAGGTCTAGAGAGAACTCTATGGCTGTGATCACTTCATTATTGATGAAGAGATCTTAAGAGGTGGTAAATGGGCAAACTGCCACAAAATGATTACTAATTTTTGGATTCACTTTAATTACTTGTCTATGTAACACTTAAATGATGTGAAGCTATATTTGAGCCTATGACTTTGCTTTTCTGTATATAAGTCTAACCTGTCACACAGTCTGATTGATGAGCTCTTAATATTTTGGGAGATTTTTTATCTAAGATTCCTATTTATACTCTTAACTAATCAAAAATAAATTAGTGTGCTTAAATTTAGTATTACTTACAAAATATAAAAATATTACTTAAAATGAACTGGAATTTTTTTGCATAATATATCAATATTTATTTTTATTACAGAAAATAGTATTATTCATTAATTTATTAATATTTTCTTTATAAAAACATTATTTTCACCAATTATTTTGATTAAAATATTGTGATATATAATGCATACATATGTATAGAAATCTTAATCAAGATCTTATTAAATATTGATTTTTAAGAAAATCTTCTGAGAAAAAACAATTGAGCCTTAGTTCTGTAATTTTAAAACTGTTAATGCAGCATTTGCATTTTGCTATCTATCATTCAATTTAAAATTTAGAAGATTTAAAATTAGAATCCATAGCATGAAATTTTTGTTCTGCCTCGTAAAATTCTATTGCTGCCTTCTTTCATACTTCAGGAAATTGAAGTTGTTTAGTTATTATTTTCTTTAGATTACTAGAAAACCATTTTCAACTGGTGAATTTTCCAAGAAAGATTTTTAGTTTTCTTTCTTTCTACATTATTCATTTATTTCTATATTAGCTCAGGGACTTGGTTTTTAAAAATGTAATAGGACCATTCATCCAGCACTAAGAAAATTAATTAAAATAATATGTGCTCAAGGGGGTTAGGTACCTTGCTCATGTACCAGAAAAGAAAACTAAGTGTTTATTTTATTTTATTTTACTTATAAGCAAAAGAAACATGGGGGCAATTGCCAGGTACAGTGACTCATGCCACTAATCACAACTATACAGGAGCCTGAGATCTGAAGGCTCAGTTTTCAAGAGCAGTCAAGGCAAAAATGTCTATCAGACTCTGTCTCACAGAAATGTCAGAGGATCATGAAAGAAGGACAGAGAGGGTTTTAAGGAATGTTTTGAAGGAAAAAGATGACACCAAAGGAGAAGAGCTGTTAGTTATTATGCCTGGTAGCATTGATACTTTCAGTTTTAAACCAAATGATTTATTATTTTCAGTAAAAGAAATACAAACTGGAGGATTTTTTTTAAAAAATTAATTTATTTATTATCAAACTGATATATAGAAGGGTTACATTTTCATATGTAAGGCAGTGAGAACATTTCTTCTTTTCCCTTCTTTATTGTGAAAGTGATGTACAGATGGGTTACAGTTTCATACATAGGGCAGTGCATACATTTCTTATCCAACTTGTCACCTCCTCCCTCATTGCCCCCTTCCCCCCTCTTCATCCCCCCCCCATAATTTGTATTGTTGGTTTACACCAAATAGTTTTGTAAGTATTGCTGTTGCATTGGTTTGTCTTTTTTATCCTTTGCCTCTCCATTTTAGTATTCCCTTTATTTTCCCTAGTTCCAATATATGTATATTCAATATTCAGGGTACCAAATCAGTTACAGTGACATAGGGGTAAAACCATGGGAAAGAAAAAGAAAAAGTACATAATTTCACATGGTATGTTGAAAATAACAAGAACAATGATAAACCACTTGTTTCTATAATTTAGAGCTCATTTTTTAGCACCATCTTATGTGTTCATATGTACATAGCTATTGAGCTATTGTGATCAGCTAGGACTATCCTAGGTGTATACTAATAATCATCAATGAGGGAAACCATGGAGTCTATGTTTCTTTGGGTATGGTTAACTTCACTTACTACAATTTTTTCCCAAGCCCCTCCATTTTCTTATGAATGGGACAATGTCATTCTTTCTGATAGAAACATAAAATTCCATTGTGTATATGTACTACATTTTCCTGATCCACTCATCTACTGAGGGCATCTATGCTGGTTCCATATTTTAGCAATGACATATTGTTTTGTGATTAACATAGTTTTACTTGTTACCTCCTCCCTCATTTTTCTCCGACTTTCCTCTCTCCCCAATTCCCTTTCCCCATTGTACAGTTGGTTTACAGTATATTGCTTTCTAAGTATTGTTGTTGCCTTTTACCCATGGTCTCTCCATTTTGATGTTCCCCTTTCCCTCCCTAGTTCTGATAAACATACATACAATACCCAGGGTACCAAAATCAGTTATAGTGACATCAGGTGTAAAACCATGAGGAAGAAAGGCAAAAGAAAATGGCACAATTTCACATGGTACAATTGAAAATAACAACAATGATAAACCACTTATTTCCATAACTTGAAGTTCATTTTGCTTATCATCATTTTTGTCTTCATATGTACATAACTATAGAGCTATAGGAACAAAATGGTGACAGTGCCACAGGTAAGCTCACTAGGTGTCTCTGACTCTAGAGATATAAGGTCACAGGAAACACTTTACTTAGATATTTTTGCAATTACTTCGTTTTCACCTATGGGTGATCAGCTTCTAAAATCTTTTGTGCTCATATGGCATGGCAAATTGGAAGGAAAATAATCTTCAAAGGTGGAAGTCCATGTACTTATATCAGGTGAAGTACTTCACTTCTTTAATAAAAATAGAAATCATCCAGCATCATCAGTAATCCCAGAGTGAAAGAGATTGTGATCCAAGGGTTTTGACCTCCTCTGGGCCCAGTGCACTAGCTTTGGGCAGCCCTTGAAGTGGTTATCGAAGATAATAAAAACATTTTGCAGTCTGAAGGCACTTCGACTGTCATGGCTTGCAATTGCCTTTACTCAGTAGGGTTTACATCATCTTTAACAAAGTTTCTGAATTGATTTCTTTTCTCTCAGTAATACAACATCTGCATTACTCTCTTCTGACATCCTAAGAAGGTCTCATAAATATGCATTTTCCATTGAATTTATGATGCAAGCATGCTGAGTGCATCCTTGACACGCTGTCACTTCCTGAGTCATGCATTGACATTATAATGTTATTTACTACAAAGTCACACTGACAGCATCCTGGGAACACTGTGACAGCATTTTCGTTGCCACAGCATTTTAGTGAGTATTGAAAGCACTTTGAGATAAAAGTCACTTGGAAGAAAAATGCCAAATAGAACCTAGGTATAATTATCATAGTTTTCTATAAATTTTAACAACTTGAATATTTGATGGCAGTTAATCTAGTTCCATGACAGATGAGAGAGTAAATACAGAAAAAGATTATATCTGAACAAAGATCAGAGAAAATCTAGAGCTCCATACATTGGTCTCTAATGCACAATATTTTCATTATATATTTTTTCAGGTTTTTGTCAAATCCTTGCCTTAAATAGTATCCATTTACAATAAAATAGACATTTATTAATAGACATTTAAAGAACATATTGTCATATAAGCACAAGATATCCTTTAGGTAAGGTCATCTTTTGTATTACTTTAATTAAGCCAGGAATCTGTTCAAATCCAATGATTCTTTCCATTACCTATCAGTATCATTCTTTAAACTGATTTGTAAAATATTTTCCAGATTTTAAACGATGATTTTTTGGTACCACTTTCACAAGTCAAAAGAAGTAAAAGTGAAATAAAATCACAAATGTTTATGTTGTGTCAACTTTCTTCCAAATGCTATATACCAACCATTTTATGTGTATAACTTAAATTCATCATGAGAGAATTCCTTAGGGTATGTATAATTATTGCTTGCATTCTACTTATAAAAAGTAAATTTCTTTCTTGAAGATACAAATCCAGTAGATAATATTCTTGGGGTCTGGCCATGCATGATTCTCCAGTGACTGTCATCATACCTCTTGACATGTGAGAAAAGTTAAAATATAGTCAGAGGTATGTGTATTGGGTTGGCGACAATTACTTCCAGATCAGGAAAACTTCACATGTTTCTATTTTTGCAGAGAGGCTGGAGAAAGATGCATGTCTCTGGCACACATGATTAGTGAAGCTGGGATGGATGAACATATCACATGTGATAGGATCTGATTTGAAAGAGATTGACTGCTAAGTGTGGTCACCTCAGTAGTACAAGCCAGACTATCAATAAAAAAATACATAAATGATATATGCTGAAGTTTTAGGTTATTGGTATCAGTATGATGCCAAATCTCATATAGCTATCTATATCTATCTTTATCTATAGATATATGTGTGCATAGATAAGCTCATATATAAACATATGTTCAATAAATTATCTTTTATTTCCATTAGTTTTTTTCCTCAATTCCTTTCTGGCTTTTTCTTTTCATTTAAAGATGCTGGTAAACAAAACAATTACAGTAGGTTCAATTATTTCTTTCTTTCTTTCTTTCTTTCTTTTTTTTTTTTGCCAGTCCTGGGGCTTGGACTCTGGGCCTGAGCACTGTCCCTGGCTTCTTTTTGTTCAAGGCTAGCTAGCACTCTGCCACTTGAGCCACAGCGCCACTTCTGGCCATTTTCTGTATATGTGGTGCTGGGGAATTGAACCCAGGGCCTCATGTATATGAGGCAGGCACTCTTGCCACTAGGCCATATCCCCAGCCCTTCAATTACTTCTTATGGTCGCAATTTTAGAGACATTTCTTAGAATCCTGCCACACTTAACTACATAACCAAAAAAAAATAAAAGAATTAACTTTTTAGGATTACATCTAAGTGAAAGCCAAGACAAGCATGGTAGGAAGCCCTTAAAGACCTGATTTTAAAGGTCATGCTCTACCATTCTCTGATAAACTTCTGTAGCACTGAAAAAAAATCATAATGAGACTAGATAAGGAACAAATGTCTCACTGTTGCCATCAATCTTACTGACTTTTTTGTGAAATACTCTGTTCATAGTTGATCTTCTGCCCTGCTGTGTTGTATTTAAAATTCTTGTAAAATATGTGTCATTCAGTCAGATCATTATATGATCAGATTTCCCAGGAAGAAGAGAATTTCCTCTAAGCGTATGATTTCTTCTGAACTTACTCTAAGTATAAAGCAAGGAAATGGCTAAAGGAAACTTACCTGTGGGGCTAAATAAAAATATAAAGACACTACAGGGAAAGACAGGGAAATACTAAAATAAGGATAACAAAATGATAACTATATCTACTTTCTAATAAACATCACTTCTAATAACCTCAAAGTATAAAATTTTCGATACATTAAATATTACATTACAGAAGAATGGCAAGTCTTTAAAATTGATCACTCATCACATTATGAAA
The DNA here is from genome assembly GCF_023159225.1 of Perognathus longimembris pacificus. Lineage (NCBI taxonomy): Eukaryota > Metazoa > Chordata > Mammalia > Rodentia > Heteromyidae > Perognathus > Perognathus longimembris. The sequence continues at coordinate 128,370,872 of NC_063162.1, read as the reverse complement.
AGTGAAATGCTGTAGCATGCATCATAAAGTTATGCATTCCAGTATTAAATATTCAGCAAATGTTCCAAAGAAAGTGAAAGAAAAAGGAAATATTAAATAGTGCAAAAAAGGCATTTTTCACTGAAAATGTATAACAATCTTGGCACTATTAAAACTACCCTAAAATATATCAATCTCCTAAAGCCTAGGATAATGGAATTTTAGAGTAAATCTTCATCTGTATCTAGCATAATTAATTCAGGTTTTAAATTTTAACCCTGGATTTATGCCTACAAAACTGACAATTCTTATTGCCAGTCAACACCACTTTCAAGTTGGCTGCAAAAGCAGTGTAAATATAGTATGTAAAAGCCACATTCAACAAACTGAATCCCTATTGAAACAAAGTTGGCTGAACAAGTGAAAAATGCATAAGCCTTGACATTCTTGAACATGAAAACTCAGAAGAAATAACTTTGACTTTTTTGAGTAGCATGCATTGTGCAAAAGTGGGCGAGGCCACATATTGTGTTAAAAACACATTGTTTGCCACTTAGAGATTACTAGTGGTTGACAGATCACACAAGAGTGTTCATCAGAGTTTAGCCATAGAGGAAATACAAATAAACACAACAGTGAAACTGCATCTTATGCTAGTCAGAACGGTTGGAGAAAAAAAACAAGTACTGGTGAGTATGTGCTAAATATGGGACCCTCATAAATAATAGGTGGGAATATAAATCAGTCTAGACACTATGAAAATCAGTAGAATTTCCTTAAAAAATTAGAAAATGCAATGCATATATGATCCTACTAGGTAAGATCCATCCAGCAACAGATGAATGGATTTTAAAATGTTGTATATGTAGACTATGAAGTATCATTAACCCATAATGAAGAATGAAATTATGTTTTTGGCAGGAAAATGCACAGAACTGCAAGCCATCATAATTAGTTAAATGAGGCAGATTCATAAAGAAATAACATTTCTTCTTTCATACGCAAAGAGAACAATTTGGAAAGAGAAAAAGGACCAGGGGTGAGGATGGGGAAATCATGAATGAGTATTATTAAGTATAATCAAAGTACATTATGTACATGCATGGAAAATGTCATGAGAAAATCAATAAAAATATTCCAAGAGTCACAATGTATCTGAGAAATGTATGAAACTCAATTATCTCTTATATATTTTTTTTCTTAAGGCTAATGATAGCCCATTCAAGGTTTACAATTTGGCACAGACAATTGCATAGACAATAATATTTCTTTACAAATTTGCCTTCACACAAAACTTTACACAGCTAATTGTCTGAAAATTGGTAAGCACTAACAATGGAAAATGTATGTTTATTTCTCCCTTAGTAAAGATGCTACAGGTACATATCCATAACAATTCACTTAAAAGTGTTTGCATGACAGCTATGAGCAGTCACTTTTCCACCCCACTGGAATTGAGTGATGATAATATATTTGCAGCAGTTCATGAGGCAAGAGAAACTTGAGGTCATAATAACTGTGGACAATCTTCTTTCATGATAGGAGATCATACTTATTATCCCTTTCAATCACAGCTTATTTCTTTACTGTGTTTAACTGTCTTACTCCCCATGGTTTTAGCAGGATGATGCAAAACTAAGTAATTTAATTAAACTCAATTCATGATGAGTTAGTTCAGTCTAAACTAATTTATTATTTACATATTCTTGACTGTTTCACACTTGGTTGCTAAGAAATGATAGCCTCAATGAATCCAAAATAAAAAATAAGCATTTAGTGAATAATGAATGTAGAGTTTGCCAGGTTTGGGAGTGTTTATCTGTAAGAAGATTATTACATTTTTAACCCAATGGTTATGTGACTAAGTTCACGTAATTATATAAGCAATTCTTTATAAAGTCTTAAGTATATTATATAGTATATAGTATAGTTTACAGTATATAATATATAGTTTACCATAGTATATATATATATAGTCTCAGTTTTTACTGTCCTCAGATCAGTGTTATATAAGTCATTATAAAGCAAGAGAGAAAAGATTTCTTGTAGCCAAATAGATAAAGAGAATGGCTTTTCCATCAGCCAAAATAGCATAACAAAAAATTTAGTTCTCCTACTACACTGTTGGTAGGAGTGCAAACTTGTTCAACCACTCTGGAAAGCAGTATGGAGTTTCCTCAAAAGGCTAAGCATAGAGCTTCCCTATGACCCAGCAGCCCCACTTTTGAGTATCTACCCAAAAGATTACAAGCAAGACCACACTAAAGCCACCAGCACAGCTTTGTTCACTGCAGCACAATTTTCCATAGCTAAAATATGGAACCAAACCAGATGCCCCTCAATAGATGAGTGGATCAAAAAATTTTGTATATATATATACAATGGAATTTTATGCCTCTATCAGAAAGAATGACATTGCTCCATTCATAAGGAAATGGAAGGACTTGGAAAAAAAAATCACACTAAGTGAAGTGAGCCAGAATCAAAGAACCAGACACTATGGTTTCCCTCATTGGGAATGATAAGTACACACCTAGGATAATCCTAATAGATCACAATAGCTCAGTAGCTATGTACATATGAGCACATAAGGTGATGCTTAGTGAAATGAACTCCAAGTTATGGAAACAATTGGCTTATTATCGTTGTTATTTTTTTTTTAATTTTTTTTTTTTTTTGGCCAGTCGTGGGCCTTGGACTCAGGGCCTGAGCACTGTCCCTGGCTTCTTCCTGCTCAAGGCTAGCACTCTGCCACTTGAGCCACAGCGCCGCTTCTGGCCGTTTTCTGTATATGTGGTGCTGGGGAATCGAACCTAGGGCCTCGTGTATCAGAGGCAGGCACTCTTGCCACTAGGCTATATCCCCAGCCCTATCGTTGTTATTTTCAACATACCATGTGAAATTATGCCTTTTTCTTTTGTCTTTCTTCTCCACGATTTTACCCCTGATGTCATTGTAATTGAGTTTGGTACCCTGATAATTGCATATGCATTTATTGGAACTACGGAAAGGAAGGGGAACATCAAAATGGAAAGACAAAGTTTAAAGACAAACCAATGCTACAGAAATACTTACAAAACTATATGCTGTAAACCAACTGTACAACTCATGGAAGGGAAAGAAAATGGGGAGGGGAGAAGATGGGAGGAAAATGAGGGAAGAGGTAACAAGTTGGATAAGAAATGTACTTACTGCCTTACATATGAAACTGTAATCTCTCACCATCTTTTTGATAATAAATAAATAAATTATCATTCAGAAGAGAGCTTCTCTCCGTCTCCCAAATTTTTTGTTTTAAGATCAGATATTTGTTATCCTAACAGTTTATAGTACAAATTTCCTTTCTTGAATCAATAAGATGAAAGTATCTGGGAGACATCCACCCAAACTCCTTAAGGTTAACTCTTGGAAGGACCCTTTGTTCTGAGACTTATTATAATGAATTATCAGTAAAAAGGGAGATATGACTATGACTTTTTGTGCACTGAAAACAATGGTTCTGGTAAGAGGAATTTGAAGTGATGCTTCCCTCATTTCTCGCTCTCTTTCCATCTTTTCTGTAGGCTGCCTTCCTCTTTTTTCCTTTTGTGTCCCTCTTCTGTTTTCTATTTTTATCTCTGTCCCCTTCTCTTTCCCTCCATTTCTCTGTTTTTCTTTTCTTCTGCCCTCTCCTTTTTCTTTCATCTTTTCTTTATTCCTTCTCTTTTGTTTGGTATAAAGTCTTTGATCTCAGGACCTCCTGCTTGCCCACTGAGTAGTCATTTCACTACTTGAACCACAGCCCCAAACCCTTTTGCTTTAGTTATTTGTTAGAGAAAGTATCATGATTTTGGTGTGGGACTGCAATACTTTTCCTCCAAATAACTGTAATCTCAAAGGTATATATACTCCCAGTCCTTTATTATTAATTGTGATGGGTTCTCACTAACATTTTCCCCAGGTTGGCCTTGAACCACAACTCCTCCTAAGTATCTGGGATTACACAGGTGACTGTGTCTCTGAAAATATCAATGTTAGCCTCTGAGTGTTCAAGGACTCTACTTTGGTGTTCCTACTTTTGATAAACTTTCGGGTCCAAAGACAGAAAAACAAAGAGAAATCAAAAATTCTTAATATAGTAAAGGTAAAAACATTGTTGTTTCTACAAACATGGAACTTCTGCAACATGGTGAGTCAGGAGTGAAATTTCTAAGGGACACACCAAGGATGAAGTACTTTCTGGTAAAATCTGTTAAGGATAATGGATTGTGATTTTTTTAATCTTTTTATTTACAAAAGGTCAGTGGAAGGCTGTCATATATGACCTAACAGCATAGTAAGAATCAATTCACCATTCAGAGTTCAGTGTTACCAAAAGCCCTGTGTTCTGAAGAAAAGTCTCAAGGATATTTATACAGTTCGCAGCCTTCAGAGCAAAGGAGAATATTTCTTTCTCCATAAAAAGAGGTCATATTGTCTTGGTTTCTCATGTAATGAATGTAAGGCCACGTTGTATAACCATTGTGTGTGGATTCTTGAAGGCAATTAGATAAAATTAGAATTTCTTAAACACAGATTTATATTCTGTAAAGCATCCCATAGTCATTTGGCCATAGAAGTGGGGCTCAGAAATGATGAGTTGATATTGCTATAAATAATCATCTATCATTTGTCTCTGGATCCAAATTCTCATGTTTTCTTCCAGAATATCTGAAAAACTCTAACAACTTACCATCACAGCTTGCAAGTGGCATAAAGTCAAAGACTCTTTATTTTCCCTACAGAAGGGTAAATGTTCATTGTGAGATGAGATTGGTCAACCAGAAGTGGCTGCTAATTTCAAGGTATTGGAATGACAGCTAAGGTAAACAGAAAAATGATGACTGGTGTAGGTGTATTTTAATCTTTATGGTATGTTACCCTGAAACCAGAGAGGAAGAATTAACCAAGGACTCCTACCTGTAAATGGTATGAATATCAATTTACTCTATTTTTTTATTTTATTTTTGTCGGTGTAGTCTTTTTTTTCCTCATATATTGTCAAAGTGATGTACAGAGAGGTTACAGTTTCATATGTTTGGCCTTGGGTACATTTCTTGTACTGTTTGTTACCTACTCCCTCATCTCCCCTTCCCCCTCCCCTTTTCCCTCACCCCCCATGAGTTGTTCAGTTGGTTTACACCAAACAGTTTTGCAGTCGTATGTCTTTTTATCTTGTGTCTCTCAATTTTGGTATTCCCTTTCACTTTCTTAGTTCCAATACCAGTATATACAGTTTCCAATGTACTCAGATAAGACACAGTGATAGTGCAGGTACAGCCACAGGAAGGAGATACAAAAGGATCATCAACAATAGAAGCTATGGTTTCACATGGCATGTTGAAAGTAATTACAACAGTGATATAACAGTCCTTTCCATAACATGGAGTTGATTTCACTTAGCATCATCTTATGCATTCATAAGGGCATAGATCCTCTGTTGTGACTAGCCTAACCCTATGCTAATTATCCCCTATAAGGGAGACCATAGAGTCCATGTTTCTTTGGTCTGGCTCACTTCACTTAGTATAATTTTTTCTAAGTCCTTCCATTTCCTTACGAATGGGGGCAATGTCATTCTTTCTGATAGAGACTTAAAATCCCATTGTGTATATGTATCACATTTTCCTGATCCATTCGTCTACTGAGGGGCATCAGGGTTGGTTCCATATTTCAGCTATGACAATTTGTGCCGCGATGAACATTGTAGTGCTGCTGGCTTTAGTGTGTTCTTGTTTGTAATCTTTTGGGTAGATGCCCAAAAGTGGGGCTGCTGCATCATAGGGGAGCTCTATGTTTAACCTCCTGAGGAATCTCCATACCACTTTCCAGAGTGGCTGAACCAGTTTACATTCCCACCAACAATGAAGTAGGGTTCCCTTTCAGCTACATTCTCTGCAACATTTATTATTGTTAGCTTTCTTGATAAAGGACATTCTTACTAGGGTGAGGGGGAGTCTCAATGTTGTTTTGATTTGCATTTCTTTTGTGGCCAGTGATGTAGAGCACTTTTTCTTATGTCTCTTGGCCATTCTTACAGAAAGCCCACAGATTTGGAAAAGATCTTTACTGGCTATAAAATGGACAAAGGCCTCATATCTAAAATATATACAGAACTGAAATAATTAAATTCCTTCAAAACAAAACCACAAAGAACCAACAGCCCCCTCAACAAGTGGGCTAATAACTTAAAAAGAGACTTCTCTGATGAGGAAATGAGAATGGTCTATTTGTATTTTAAAAGGAAAAGTAGAAAGAATCAATCAAGAGACTGTGTAGTTTCTAAGGGAAAAAAAATCTATATTACTTGGTTTTTAGCCTGGTGTGATGTTTTCATTCTCTGTCAGTAAATATTTTCCAATATCCATATATAGTTTCAAGGAAACATACTCAGATAAAAATATTTGTCATATCAACATATATTGTTTTTAGCAAATTACATTCATATTCTGGTGCGTGTGTGTGTGTGTGTGTGTGTGTGTGTGTGTGTGTGTGTGTGTACGTGCCAGGCATGGGGCTTGTACTCAGGGCCTGGGTGCTGTCCTGGAGCTTATTTTGCTCCAGGCCAGTGCTTTACCGCTTGAGGCACAGCTCTACTTCAACCTTTGTAGAAGTTTATTGAGACAAGAGTCACTGATTTTCCTGCCCAGGTTGGCTTCAAACTGATACTCAGATCTAAGTCTCCTGAGTATCTAGGATTACGGGAATGAGTCACAAGCATCTGTCTTTAATATTTTCATTAGTAAGTTATGGATGACCGAATTTCATTCTTACATATGAAGATAAGATATCCATGTACTATTTAACTGAAGAGAAACTTTCTAAATATTAATGTACATTTATCGTATTCCATTTTTATAGATTATAAAATAAATACTGTATCTCAAAAACAGTTCTATGTAAACTTACAGACAACACATCTATTACATAATATTAATTACAATCATAACAAAATGTTGTAATAGTTTGACAAGTTTGAATGATGTGGAAAATTACTTATGAGTGAATTCTGTTTTGCACTTCCCATTTCAGTTATAATAGTAACTAAGAAATCAGCATCAAAATAGAAAATGATGAATTCCTTTCTTTGGAAAATGAATTCAAGGTAGTAAAGGGTGTGGCAAATGCTAAAATAATCTACAAAATTGAAGTCTGCTTCTATAAGCTGATAGAATTTATGAATTACTTTTATATAGTAATAGTAAGTACATGCAATAAAATATGTTAAATTAATCTGAATATTTGTATGAATTTTACATTAGCAAAACTGTTTTTCCTTGAATACTTTGAATTCTCATTCACTCAGCTAAAAGTTCTACCAGCTATCTTTCTTAGCAAGCTTTGGTCAGAATTTTTTTTCTTCAAATTTGAGGTGTCTTTATTTTTTGTGACATGATCACTGTTAATATGTGTGTGTGTTTGTGTGTGTGTGTGTGTGTGTGTGTGTGTAATAGAACCCTACAGGATCCTTTGTAAGAGTCTAGGCTATTTATTATAAATGACAGCTCTGCAGAAATAAAGATGGATATATCTAAATGTGCGAATGACTATAAAATTATATGTGCAATGAAGATTCAGCAGAATTTTGCTGAATAACAGAATGAGTCATTAGCAGACAAATATTCAGGATGGAAATACTCAGGAATGAAATTTCTAAGGGACACACCAAATATGAAGTACTTTCTGGTATCAAAAAATAAGAAAATAGGGCTGGGGATATAGCCCAGTGGCAAGAGTGCCTGCCTCGGATACACGAGGCCCTAGGTTCGATTCCCCAGCACCACATATACAGAAAACGGCCAGAAGCGGCGCTGTGGCTCAAGGGGCAGAGTGCTAGCCTTGAGCGGGAAGAAGCCAGGGACAGTGCTCAGGCCCTGAGTCCAAGGCCCAGGACTGGCCAAAAATAAAAAAAGAAAAAAAAAAAAAGAAAATATTTTCTTAGCAGCCTCAGATTTTTCAGTTCTGGTTTAATCACAAAGATAATTAAAATATGTTTTTGCATAATTCCTTTCTCATATTTTAGCATTTCTTTTTCAACATTATCTGGAAACACACAAGCACATAAACTATAATTATATCATATATTTATAATATTTAGATTATATAATATATTGTGTTTACATTAGCATTTATGCTCTATAATGACATATAATATTTATGTTAGCATTCATTTCTTCACTTTTGATCACCCCATCAAAATAAAGAAAAATTGATTTTATATTCATATACATACACATACATATAGAAAATATTAATTTGTAGACTATTTTTTGTCATTCCTGAGTCTTGAACTCAGGGCCTGGGTGCTGTCCCTGAACTTCTATTGCTCAAGGTTAGCACCTTACCACTCCAGTCACAACACTACTTCTGGCTTAGTCTGTTTCTGTGATACCGAGGAATAAAACCCAGGGCTTCATGCATTCTAGGCAAGCATTCTACCACTAATCCACATTCCTGGACTCTATAGAATTTTTTAATGGAGGTTAAAGCACTTAAATATATACCTGTATTATAAAATTGAGGGAGTAATGTAAATCCTAAATCAATCTTGCATCGATTGAACAATGAATCCTGATAAATATCTAGCCAATTAATTATTTTCCCAAAAAGACTATCAAATGCTAGTTCCAAGAAAATACCTACATACTTTAATTTCTTTCTTGTTATAAGCTGAGATCCAAATTTCTTTGTATATCTCTTAGATTACATAAAGAACAATAAATCTTTCAATCAGCATAAGAGTCCAAACAATCCAACCAATACACAATTTCACAAATTTACTTATTTCTTCTAGCTACTAGCTCCAAATCTATTCATATAATTGGAATTTTACCTTCTAGATGATTTCTATGCTAGCATTTTAGGATGAGAAGACTGAAAGATCAGAGGCAGGGAGTAGATAGTAAAAGAAGCAGGATTTCAGGGTCATAAGAATAAGTCAAGTCCCTGTTCTGAAATTTTTAATATTCTAAAATACACATAAATATTTAGCAATTAATAATTATGACCATATTACATATCCATACATAGATGTAGATATAGATATAGATATTGACAAAGTTTCTAGGAATACTTTTGTGTAACAATTTGTTATCCAAAGGATAAATTCTACCTTGTGTGAATTGAAGTTTCCTTTTATTACATATACAAGCAATGTATCATAAAACATAAAAATTTGTTTTCTATATTCTTGAAGATTTATGAAGATTTATGTCTCCATTTTGATGAGCATCTTTCTCCTTCCTTGAATCTCCCCAATTTGAGTCCCTAGGACTCCAGCCACAACATCATAACTGAGCAGCAGCAGCACTTTAAAAAGAACGTTTAAAGATTTCATGAAGGTAAAATAAAAGCTCATTTACTGAAATGAGTACATTATAAAGGAAAAAATGTAAACCCGTCACTGAGGGAATTGGCATTTGGCTAATTGACCTAGAGCCTAATTCTGGTTATGCCAGCTTCTCTATAAGATGTTAGCCAAAATTTCATTTGAAGTTGGCTGGAGCCCATCTAAGTAAAGTTTGCTTAGAAAACTGTCCTGCCATCTGTTCCCTCTTAGTGAGTGTCTCAAAAAATAACTCTCATCAATATCAGTTTAAGTTTTGGTCTTTTATGCCATTTTTTCTCATCATAAATACTTCAGACTTTCTAGGGAAACTGTATGGCTGAGACAATTGAATAGGGTTGTCCTATTGTGTATATTGATCTTAGTTTGGTGTTGTTTTTTTCCACTATTTTTATTGTGGTTTTTTTTGTTTTGTTTTGGTCAATAGTGGGGTCTGACCTCGGGGCCTGGGTGCTGTCCCTGAGCTTTTTGGCTCCAGGGTAGTTTTCTTCCACTTTGAGCTGCAGCTCCACTTCTTGTTTTCTGGTGGTTAATTGTAGACACGTGTGTCAAAGACTTTCCTGCCTGGGCTGGCTCTGAACTGCAATCCTAGATCTCAGCCTTCTGAGTAGCTAGGATTACAGACAGGAGCCATCAGAGTCTCGTGATTTCATTCTTCTTTATGTTTGAAAAATTCTCTATTGCTTATATATACGACAGTTTCTGGAGGCACTCATCAGCTGTAGGACATCAAGGACATCTATATTCAACAGTGCCTATGTATATACTGGTATTAGGTCTTAGTTTTTAAAGACAAAAAATTGCTTGGTGCTTGTCACGTAAACTTTCCTCATAATTGGTTTTGATTTCCAGTTTGCTGAATATTTGTTCCCTAATAACTCATTCGGTTATTCAGCAAAAATTCTGCTGAATCTTCATTACACATATCATTTTATAGTCATTTTCATATCTAGATATATCCATCTTTATTTCCTCATAGCTGTCATTTATAATAAATAGCCTAAGGTCTTACAAAGGATCCTGTAGGGTTTTGTTATATACACACACACACACACACACACACACACACACACACACACACACACACAATGTCTTCCATTTATTCATAAAAGAGATGGTGTAGCAACCAAGGCTCAGAGTTTGGATTAGCAGGTTATTGGTACAATATTTCCACTCTGGCTTTTGCAAATTAATTGGGGATAAGACTTTCCTGGATTTTCTACCTGAGCTCGCTCCTAAACACGACTTTCAGATATCACCTTTAAGGATCTCAATTGACACCTCACCATGTAGTAGAATTTAACTCTTATTTTACCCAGACTTAGTAAAGACCTTTTTACAAGGACATCCAGTTAAATTTGAATTTTAGATAGGCATCAAATAGTTTTTAGAACACATTCTTATTGTTGGTAGATTTTGAAAATAAAGAAACTTGAAGAAGAGAATCAAGGAGAGAGTGAAATTATTTCACTTTAGAGGTTTTATTCCATTGTGGATATGATACATGAGCTCATCCTCATAAGCACAATTTCATGATAGTGGATGCATATATTAGAGGAAATTCTTCACTTCATGATAGATAAGAAGAAGAAAGAGGAGGAGGAGGAGGAGGAGGAGGAGGAGGAGGAGGAGGAGGAGGAGGAGGAGGAGGAGGAGGAGGAGGAGGAGGAGGAGGAGGAGGAGGAGGAGGAGGAGGAGGAGGAGGAGGAGGAGGAGGAGGAGGAGGAGGAGGAGGAGGAGGAGGAGGAGGAGGAGGAGGAGGAGGAGGAGGAGGAGGAGGAGGAGGAGGAGGAGGAGGAGGAGGAGGAGGAGGAGGAGGAGGAGGAGGAGGAGGAGGAGGAGGAGGAGGAGGAGGAGGAGGAGGAGGAGGAGGAGGAGGAGGAGGAGGAGGAGGAGGAGGAGGAGGAGGAGGAGGAGGAGGAGGAGGAGGAGGAGACCATGGGTAAGTTTCAAAGGAATGTCCCCCAGTTATTTAGGAGGCTGAATTTCTCAATGGTTCCACCACCTCACAAAATAGTACCACCAGTTGGGGATTAAGTGTTCAAGACATAAGTCTGTGAGGAACACTACAAATCTTTCCATCTCTGACCTCCAAAGATTCATGGGCATCTCTACTAATACATAATCAATTTAGTCCATCTTGATGACTCTCCAAATTGTGAACAGTCCCAACATTGTTCAGAAGTCTACAGTCTTCACTGAGATTCACGGCAAACCTGTAGCAATGTATTGCTATAAAATTAGAAGAAAGTTCTCATACTTCCAACATACAACGGGACACAGTAAGTATTATTATTCCAAAAGAGGAGAATGAGTACATAGTGAGAAGAAATGTGACCACAAGTCTGAAAATGAGAATGTATTGAGTCCCATTGCTGCACCGTCATCTGGAGATAGGGTGGTACTACATGAGCTACAACAGGCTTGGGCCCTCACCCTATAGCCTTGCTATATGCACCTCAATTACTTTTCTCTGGTTTCACCTCCACTCTTTTTCCTCATCAGATGTTCCACAGTTCTGGCTTCATCAACATTCTGAAGACTTCATTGCTGTCTAGTCTTCACACTCACAGCTTCATGCACTTCCTATTCAGGCTGTCAGTAGGGATATGGACCATTCTACACATTGTTCTCAGGCGTTCCTTTGAAAATTGGATAGAAGCTTCCATAATGCTCTATCTGACCTTGTATCTTATGTATTCTTCATGCCTGAAAAACTAGCATCAAGATAAAATAAATCATCAGCAAGGTCTGATGGTAGCTTGAGGAGTAATCTTGTTGAGTCACAGCTCCAACCTCACCACTCTGCTAACATTTTTTTGTATTGTTTACTTTTGCATAGCTATGGCCAAAATGTCTGAGAGAATAACTTAACAGAAGAAGAATCTATTTTGCTCTCAGTATCAGAGTGTTCGTTCTGTGGATGCTTGGCTCAATTTTCTTGAGAAGAAAGGACATCATGGTGGTAGGGATCATGACCAAGGAGGCACTTCATCTTCTAGCAGGTAAGAAACATAAGAAGCAAATATAGGAAGATAAAAGGGACTTGGGAGATCAGATGGAATTGTATATCAAAGTGATAAAAATTCATCAGGGAAGACAGCTTATCTAAACCAAAGGAAGCTGGTACTTTAGGGTACTGATGTAACAAAGATGAGAAATTGGGCAGCCTCTAACAGTGCCCCTAAATTTACAAAGAGAACAATGCATTCTTTCCAATGAGAAAGTATAATTATGTTACTTTCTTGCTTAAAGTCTTTAAGAGTTATTATTCCCATGAAGACACACAAGCATGCTGTGCACTGGTGGCTCACACCTGTAATCCTAGCTACTCAGGAGCCTGAAATGTGAGCATGACAGATTGAAATTAGCCCAGGCAGGAAAGTCCTGGAGTCTCTGGAATCTGGAGACTGATCTCTAATTCACCACACAAAAAAATGGAGTGACACTGTGGCTCAAAATGGTAGAATGCTAGCCTTGAATTTAATAAAGCTCAGAGACAGTGCCCAGGCCCCGAGTTCTAGCCCTATGACCAGCAAAATAAAAAGATATACAAGCGGGGCTGGGGATAAAGACTAGTGGCAAGAGCGCTTGCCTCATATACATGAAGCCCTGGGTTCGATTCCCCAGCACCACATAGACAGAAAATGGCCAGAAGTGGCGCTGTGGCTCAAGTGGCAGAGTGCTAGCCTTGAGCAAAAAACAAACCAGGGACAGTGCTCAGGCCCTGAGTCCAACGCCCAGGACTGGCAAAAAAAAAAAAAAAAAAAAAAAAAAAAAAAAAGATATACAAGCGTGCATAATTCTCATCCTTTCCTCACTATGCATTTGTATGTACTACCTTAACACGCTGAAAAACATTGGAGTGGATTTCAAAAACATAATAGGATGACATTTAATTTAAAAAATGTAATGCCCCAAATTTCTTTGTAATTTTCAATAAACACCATGATTTAATGGAAGCTCTTGAGAAAACAAATGAGGAGCTTTCATTAAATCCTCTTCACCAAAATGAAAAATCCCACAAATCACTGTGTGCTTATAACAAAACTATTTCTTTTGCCTGTAGACATTCATTAAACATTCATTGAATGTACAGGTGAATTAATGAATTAACAGCAAATTATTGTTACACAGTCATTAAAAGCTTAGGCTGTATTAGAGGAACTGCAGACACAAAATAGACCAAAGGAAGACAGAGACCTGCTTTTTTCTTGTGAAACATACCACCATGCAGTATGATTTTTGTCCAGATCCTAACATACTTTAAGTGGATGCATAATACCACAGTACTAACAAAAAGGTTACCAAAATTATTAAAATACTAAAGACCAAGTGAAAATATCAGGGATATGGGAGAAAATCAAGTCATTGCACTTAAATATACAAAGTATACATATACGAAAGAAGAGTTAGGCTTGCTTTGGATGGCACCAATGAATCCAGATTATGTGAACAGAAAATAAAATTGGCTGAAAGCAATAAAAATGGAATGCCAAAAGTAAGAGATATACAAAAAATGCCAGGGAAATCTCAGAAAGTAATGTTATCATTTGGGTTTGTTTAACTATTAGCTATATATAAACATAAAGTAAACAAACATTTTAAAAGGGAATTAAGAACTAGACTAAGCTAGAAATCTTTAAGATACCTTCAACATGTAAGAGACTTTGATAATACCAAAGGTAAAAAATATTCTTGAATATTTCACAACTTATAAGAAAGCATAAACAGCATAAAACATTTATCAGTAATGTGAAAAGTATTTCACAGGTATGAACTCTGACTGAGTAAATCTTTAGCTGGAACTATAATACTCTAATAACATGATTGTCATTTATAATTTTCCAGAAATAAATCCATTTAGAATTAACTACATGGGTATTGGTATAATTTTATTATAAAATATAGGTATTGACTCATAGTAATAAAGATTAATAGAGTAAAACTTAAAATGTGAATGTAAATTCATTTAAGGGGCAAACTAATCCTTTATGAAAGTTCAATAGATGCAATAAGGTGAAGGAATTCATTCTCTCAAGTGTGGTTTGATCTATTTGGAGAAGTAATTTGATGGTTAGAACTGATTATCGGGTTGAAGTTTCAACCTTTCATCCGTCATTTTAACCTCCATTGAGTCTTGAAGGCAATCAACCCTCCTGCATTATACAAGTCTTTAATCCAAGAGAGCTATCTTGTTCCAAATTCTCTCCTTCTCCAAATGAAACATTGTCATCTCTTTCAGGTGTACTGCCCTGCTATGACGCTCAGGTACATACTCAGAAACATACTCTTCTCTCCTCTTAAGTATCTTTTAGTTTAATCAAAGGACTTGACAATGTGAACTTCCAAGAAAGAACACAGTAATTCCATCACAACTAGAGATGTTCTATCTTAATTTTACTTCTGTTCATGCAAAATTGCAGGATACCATATTCAACTTATGAAAAATTAATGCCAACAATCTTTTAGCTACTCAAATTAATGTATTTGAACTAATAGCAGTGTTGGTTAGCAAATAATCAAATTTTCTGTATAAATACTATCGTAAACTTCCCAAAACATCATTTTTCTAAAATGAATGAGGTATAAATAAATAGCCAATGATGAAGAGAAAGTAATATTTTCAAATTTTAAATTAGAAAATTAAAATAAGGTTTAAATGTCACATTTAAGGTCCATAAGGAGTAACAAAATAAGGAGTAACAAAAATTAGCCTGGCCTTGTCCAAGTTCAGTCACTTTTTTTAATTCACATAGTACAAGAAATGTATCCAATGCCTAATGTATGAATCTGTAACTTCTCTGTAATTCAGTTTGATAATAAATATATATATATATATATAAATCACAACAACAATGAAAAAACACAATATTGTTTTGTATTTTCCAGGTACTTTATAATAGTGACTATGAATAAAATTTTGCAAGTAGAGTGTTTTCCATAAGTGGAAATATATATTTTAATTCCTTGTTTTATTCTCTCATATATTTATAAATATGTAAAGAAAGGTCTATAAGTTTAATACTTTTGAACAACCGGAGCATTTTTTTAACTATCAGCCTTTAATTCAAGCTGGCAGTAAGTTTTCAGGATTCTGGACTGGTGAAAGCATTTAAGCTAAGACTTTATGACAATGAAAAAAGGAAGAATTACATGCTTAAATGAAAATGTATGATCTATGGGTTAAAATGTATTAGAATGGACCTAAATCCATTTCAGTAAACAGTAATGATACCATTTTCAGCATTATTTCAGTTTCTTTGTAGCAATAGTTTCAACAAATCCATTAGAGCAAACCATCATACTTAAGCAGTGAGTGTTCAGGCAGAATTCTGCCTCATAGACTATAGTTAATATCCAAGAAAACAACAATAAGTAATTTGAACCAGGTTTTAAATAAACTTAGTTTGTGTAATTCATACATCATTCAGTAGTGCTGGTGAAACCATCCTTTCTTAGATTTTCAGGCATATGCAGCATCACTTGTTTTTATAAATTGTTCTCATATATCATGGAATGATGTCACAGAAACTCTTTCACTTGAAAATCCTATTTTCCTCTAAATTCTGGACTGTTGTGTACAACCTTCCAAAGCATTTAGGCAAAACATGTTATAATATCCTCATAGTCACTACTAAAAGGTTTTTCCCAAAGGCAATGGAGTACCCCAGTCTGGACATACCATAGCAATGCTCACAGCCGTGCAAAAGGTGTTCGTTTGTAACACAGCCAGCTACAGCTCAATCTTTCCCCTCCCTTTACAGTGACATTGCCCAGATCGTCTGAAGGGTTGTCGTGTAACTTGTTCATATTTTACTAAATTCTTGTGCCTCCTATTCTCAAGAGCATCATTTGGACCTAATTGACTTCAATCACACTCTGCAACCTGAGCACATCATTCTCCTATAAAAATAGACTTTAGGTGATCAAAAAAACCTTTTCTTATTGTTGTCAAAGACAATTAAGAAAAAGTTCTGTTCTACACCTGGGAAACTGAATAACATACCCAGCATCTGGAGGGGGCTTACAGCAGTTTTAGTAATTAGTTCTTTTGCTGTTGTTGTTTCTTTGTGGATTAAGTTAAAAAAAAATGGACATAAAGGCTTGAAGATTTACCACTGAACCTAAACAAGACCATTTATATAGGACGGTGAAGTTAAACACCTGAGTGTAGTTTTTTTCCATAGTTATTAATATATTGTCTACTTACTAAGGGCATTATTGTGAAACATTGAGCAAAATTCTGAAAACGTTTATTCTAATTCTCGTCATTTTTGGTAGTCATTTTGGTAACATGGTTGCTATATCATAACAAGTAAAAGCTTCAGACACAATAGCGCTACAAATTTTATTTTCTCAGTTGGATACATGATTTTTTGGACAAAAACTGGTGTTTCCAGGCCCCAGCCATATTGTGTGAGTTCATCAAACAAGCACAAATCATTAACCAGGGACACAGATATATTGTTGTAACAGAAGGTGGTCTAATCTCTACAGAGAAAATTTAGTGTTCGCTTCTAACTACACCTCACATATTGACAGCATCATTAAAATAACCCAGGAGTGTTATCATTGCACACATTTTATTTTTCTAACAGCTTTGTCTTTAAAGTTATATGCTCTGCATTTCTGTTTTCTGATTTCATGTCAGAAATATAAACAGAAAATCTATAGTCATCCAAAAGACTTAAGTGGTAGGTAACATGGGTATGCCACAGAAATGTGAAGTGTGATTTAAAGCAAATACCTTTTCTAGATGTTAATCCCTTTCCTACCATTCATATCTTTTTAAGGTGGGATTGTTACTGGTTATTGAATCTGGGGTTTTATACATGCTAGACAAGCACATTATCACTGAACTATGGCTTTAACCCTTTTCTTTGGTAAATTTTTACTTTGCTTCTGCCCAGCTTAGCCTGGAACTCACATTCCTCCTGCTTCTAACCCAAAGTAGCTGAAATAGAAACAAGTGCCACCATAACCACCTCATAATTAATGTCTGATGCACATAAGTGTCAGTATAATATAATTTAATTTTAACATGTCATCCATCAATCTCAAATATAGGTATTTAATATTGTTTAAGTGAAGAGATATCTGATAGGCTTCATTTTATATGGTCCTATGTTGAGATCCCCTGTTAAGAATATCATGGACACGGAAACCATGCAACCTACTTTTCTTTGGCTAACCCCAAATTCATGGAAAAATTTGTTAATTTTTGTGCTAGAATACAGATGACAGAGATGACTTGTCTAATCCTTATCAGATTTTAGAGAAATCTGAAACCTTATTTTTTAGATTATATATTTAGGAATAATATTTAAATGATAATGTGGACCATAATGAATGAAATAGTAAATGGAGGAGCATTTAATATAAGAATAGCACATTGTTTGAGGCAAGCACTCTTGCCACTAGGCCATAAGTGAGTGAGACCCAAAGAAGTGAGCCAGACCCAAAGAAACATGGACTCTATGGTCTCCCTCATAGGGAATAATTAGCACAGGTTTAGGCTAGTCACAGAAGAGGCTCACAAGAGCCTAATAGCTATGCCCCTATAAACGCATAAGATAATGCTAAGTGAAATGAACTCCATGTTATGGAAATGATTGTTATATCACTGTTGTAGTTACTTTCAACAAGCCATGTGAAATTGTAGCTTCTATTGTTGACAATCTTCTTGTATCCCCTTCCTGTGGCTGTACCTGCACTATCACTGTATCTTATCTGAGTACATTGGAAACTGTATATACTGGTATTAGAACTAGGAAAGTGAAAGGGAATACCAAAATCGAGAGACATAAGATAAAAAGAGATATGACTGAAAAAGCAATACTTGCAAAACTGTTTGGTGTAAACCAACTGAACAACTCATGGGGGGAGAGGGAAAGGGAGAGGGGGAGGGGGGAATGAGGGAGGAGGTAACAAACAGTACAAGAAATGTATCCAATGCCTAAGTATGAAACTGTAACCTCTCTGTACATCACTTTGACAATAAATAAGAAAAAAAAGACAAGAAATGTATGTACTACCTTATTATGTAACTGTACATCACCTGGTGAATAAAATTTAATTAAAAAAATAACACATTGTTTTCCACAAATTTAAATAACAAAAGACTATCCTAGAGGATATTGGTGAGACTAGGAACATTTATTAATGTGTAATTTATGCATTTATGTGTCGGTAATACTAGAGGAAAACCTTGAACTGTTTCTATAAATTGTATTTAGGATAATTTATCATTTATTTTTCAAAAATGAGAAATAAACCAGTGAAAATATCTAAGTCTCCTAGAGGACATAAACAGAGCTCAATATTTGCTGGAATTTAAACTTTAGACAGCTGGGCTGAATATTCTAAACACGCATTTATGTTGGCAAAGGTGAGCGAGTTTAAGGCACCTAACATTCAATACGTTCAAGAAACTCTTCCATTAGAAAATATATTACACCAGTGCTCTGCTGTTTCCAGCCACCAGGATTTAAAAAAAAAAAAAAAATTACCACTAATCCATGGGAAGTGAAGTTCTCATTCATACATTTCTCACTAACTATAACTCATGTATTTCTTTCTTACATATTATTTGATTTAGTCATTTGCTGACTAAAACTCCCTTGTTGTGTTATGCCTTTTCCATATATTTTACTTCTTGGGATTTTTTTTAAATGTCTTTTTCTTTCACATATTATCAAAACAACTCTAAGAAAGACTGAAATCACAGATATCATGTAATGAAGAAAAGTGAATTTACGAGGATGATTTATTTGAATTGAAATCTACTTGGGGTTTAAATAATTTGTATTATACTAACTGTTCCCATAACACTCTCAATACTATGTTTTATTCACTATTCACTAGTAAACGCCTCACCATGAGAATTAATATGGAACATTTTTCAATTGCCATGAAGAAAATTAAGGAATTTTGTGTTCTGATTCTGCTCAAATGTTTCCATGAAGAATGGAACTCATTTAAAATTCTTCCTCATAAAATGTCCTCTCCGGTAATAATAAAATTTTCAAAGTGCTGGATTTCTCTTCCCTTAATTTCATATGTTCTCTCCTTTTGGTGTTCTTAAACTTCATTTCTTGCTTTACATAACATTATGTATTTTATTATAGCAAGCAGGAATATTACAAAGGAAGAAACAAAGAGAGCTTCTAGTGACAATATCAATAAATATATTTTTCCTTCTAATGTTGTGATGCCCAAAAAGTAAGAAAAGTCTGTCTGAAAAAACTTAATATCTGCTTGTAATTATTTTATAACAAATTCTCTACAATATGCTTTCTCTATACTATATAGGTTATTTGGAGCAATTAACGTCTTTCTAGACAATTATTTAAATTATTCCCTGACCCCAAGAACTGGAAAACATTATGACAATGCACTTGTAGAGTGTTCTTACTTAGTTTGGCCACCAAAATTCACACATTGCTTTTCCTTCATTTACCTTAGTTGCTCAACTATTTCTTGTGTTTTTCTCAAATTGCCTTGCGCATACTTATGGCTGTCAACACTAGAATAAAGCTTAGACAAGGAATGAGTAGAACACACACATCTTGAGACAAAGCATTATTTTGAACTATACAAAGGAATTCAGCTATCAAGTAGCCTGGCCAAGTTCATTCTCATAGAAAATTATACATTCTTCCATTTAGTGAAAAGTATATAAGGATTAAATAGATATTCTAGGGAAGTCCAACATTCTCTGCAAGGGCTCAGACAGTAAAAACTTTAGGACATGTTTTAGAAATATTCTTTGTCACACATTCTTGTTTTATTTCTTTCCCTTAAATGTGAAACCAATTTTCTTTGAGGTGGGGAGGGGAGTCATTTGTAGGGCTTGAATACTTTTGCTCAAGCCTAGCACTCTAATCCTTTAAACCACAGGGCCACCTCCTGTTCCCTAATTGTTAATTAGAGATCAGATTCTTACAGACTTTCCTACTCAGGCTGGCTTTGAACTGCAATCCTCAGATCTCAGCCTCATGAACATAGGATTGCATGTGTGAACCACCAGCATTTGGCTAGAACTAAACCTTTTTTCTGGATTTTTCCTTTAAATATGCAAAGCATCTTTGCTAGTGGCAAAGGCAAAGACCAATGCTCAGAGCCTCTATGTTTTTCCTTCAAGGCTGACACTCTGGAATACCATAAACTCTCAAAAAGCCTGGCTTCTGGTTTAACTCTCAGCAACTCTGTCTCCTAAGACAATTAGCTACTGTTTCCTGACTACCTTCTGTGAAGCACTCACCAAGCAGGATTCAGTATATTGTGACTTTAAACATGGAGAATTGGGGATTTCACATAACCCTTTAAGCATGGAGAATTGGGCGGGGGGTGGGGGTCACATAACCCTATTCAGATTCTGCCTCTGTAACATCCTGGCAGTATGGTTTCATTTAAAATAAAAAGCATAGGTGTTCAAACTCTTTCCTCCCAGGAAAAGAGAAACACTAAAACCAGTACTCGTTAGTTAAACTGAAATGAGCTTTCTTTGAGCTTGGAGACCTGCTTTGGCCTAGATACTGCAATTTTCTTCTCTTTCCTCTGGGCATCGGCCCAACAGCAAGAGCATAGGAAGTGCTGAGAACTTATAAAAGCCAGTTCTGCATGGCTTGGGCTATTCTATTCCTTCCTTGCAGCATCTGGCTAGCTAAGCATTACTTCTTCAGAACCTTTTATGTCCACTGAACTCATTATCTTTAAACATTTACCAGGACACAACTACATGGGAAGGCACCCAGTCAGGTCCTAGAGCTTGACATTGAGAAGATCTCTGTACAAAAGGGTGTTGTATAAGATGTACATCCAATGACCCTGGGAATCCCTTCTTCCCCAAGTTAATTCCACAAAGAACTTGTTTGATTATATAAAAATTAGCATGATAATAAAAATACTGCTAAACATTGTATGTGAAGAACTGGCCTTTTATGTCTTTGCAAGAAATACTACTGTAAAATTGTATTTGTATCAAATTAATCAAAAGTGTTCTTAATGCTAAAATTCAAATTTTGGTATGGTCTTATCCCTTCTTCAATTTTTTCTCATGAAACATGGTTATAAGACATTGTAGGAAGGACTAAAGACTCTTATGCAGGTTATGCTCTCCAGGTCAGTGCAATAGAACTTACATCAAGGAAGAACAAATTCTATCAGAAATTTCATTTTTCTTTTGGTGAAACATTTGGTTTAAACACCTGATTATTAGTTTCCAAGCCTACAAAGAAATCATTCTGTGCAGAATGCCTGGCAACTGTAGAGTATAATAGCACTAATAGTAGGTGTTAATGAATTCATACTATATCAGACCTTTCCATTAGGGTCATTATCCAGGACACCATGTCTTGCACAGATATCTTCATCTCTACATTCTTATCACAAGTCCTTACTTCTGTTACTACATGCTCAGTTAACCAGTATTGTACATAATTAGGTCTCATAATTGTCCTACTGCATGATTATATAACCTTGACTCCGCATTGAACCTGTTTTAAGCTTCCCTTGTTATCAAATAGATTCCAAGAACTATTTAGTTTAGGATACATTTCTGTCATATTTCTAAATTTGAAGGTGATTGCATCTAGTATTGACAGCCTCTGTATTTGACACTGTGTAGGCAGAAAAGGGCAAAAGGAAAAGTCCAATTAGTAATAATGTAATGAATTTCTAAGTCTCATGATGGGTTTAATACTGACTACAGTTTGGTAAAAATATTTTCCTCTCCAAGTATCAAAAATTATACTCTGTACATAAAATAGCTTCTGACATGAAGTTAGACCCCTACTCCAAATTCAATTACCTTTCCATTAAATAAAGAAGCTCACTGCTTAGCTGAGAGAAAGAAGCAACTGGCCTGACCTAGCTTTTATGTTTTAATGAATGGAGCAGAAGCAGAGCTTAAAATATGACTATTATTCAGCACTGAAACAAGATCCTCCTTACTCTTATTGAATGTCTTTTGTCTTATGACCTTTTTCAGTCTTGATGAGTGGAATAGTCCTTATTCTCAGGATAGATGTATGTGCTGGCTATTTTCATCTCCTGCAGATAACTTTAGTACCTTGCCTTGTGGTCCTTAGTTTTTTGTTTTATTTTGCTTTGTTTGTTGTTTTGTTTTGTTTTGTAGAAGCTTAGCTCTATGTCCTCAAATCAAGTAGTAATTCTCTAAACTTAAGCCACTGTCTAAAATCCTCCCAAACCAGACAGCTTGATTTGTTTACTCATTTCAGGCGACATGGCCCAGAGTGCTTTTATTTTCAGTAGCTGCAGTCTATTGTTAATTAATGTACATTGTCTTCTTTGTTTCCAAGAAAGAGAATGCAATGCTAGTCTGTGTTACTCTTGTGATTTGAAGTCCGTCTGTCTATTTTTTTAAAGTAGCACAAAAAAAAACCATGTTTTCTTTATTCATAATAAATTTGGACAGTCTCACACAAAATAGTAATTATGAATAAGTTTCATATTTTCTTTTTTCCATTTGATTTTACCAGTTTTCATTGTTTCTGATAAAACTAAAGCTTAAAATAAAATATAGTAGCCACTCCCACTCCTATGATAAATACATTCACTAGTTTTGACATTTTATTTTTTTAATATATATTTGCCAGTCCCTCATTTTCCCCCATCTCCCCGCCTCCCCATCTCCCTCCCCCCAGAGTTGTACTGTTGGTTTACATCAATTGGTTTGGTAAGTATTGCTATTGCAATGGTTTGTCTTTCTATCCTTTGTCTTTCATTTTTGGTATTCCCTTTCCCTTTCCTAGTTCTTCATGGAAGTAAGTGGTATATCATTGTTGTAGTTAATTTCAACATACTATGTGAAACTGTACCTTTTATTTGCTCATATTCCCTTGCTGTGGTTTTACTCTTGCTATTACTGTAACTGATCTTAGTACCCCAGGATGTATAGACATGTCCATTATATTTTTAGGTATCAAAACATAAGGACAAGATTTGGCACTAAGTAGTCCTCATGTTAGGCCTATTGAGAAAAGGGTTAGCATTTAGAAAAAAGCTTAAATGGAATTGCTTTACATCTAAATTTCTTTAAAGTATATCTAGTTTCATGCACCCTAGAAGAGGAGTAGTTGCTTAAAAAACTGTCGATGAGTCCCCTTACTTTGTTTTCTATAGTATCATTTTCAATAATGAATTAATTTTCTAACCCTCTATATTGTTTTTTGATCAAGAACTAAAAGATTAAAAAAAGTAAGCATAAATTATCAGCATTTTTTACCATACTTGACAAGTAATACATCAAAATTTTGAATGTGAGTAAATCATCTTGAGTTAGAGTGAAATGTACATTTCTTGGGCAAAAAAATACTCAATTTTGATAAAGAACGAGATTGCTAAGGAAATTAATAAAATAAGCCCCTATCTCAATGGAATGTGATCTTAAAAGATGTGTTTACTTGTAAAATAGCAAATCCAGGGCACTGCTCTTAAGAAAATTAAATTTTACAGACATAAAACAAGTATATTGAAATATTGATAAATGCATTTTATTTGTTTAACACAAAATTCAGTGATATATGTATATATGAGCATACGAACAACTTCTTACTTAATGAATTTAAGAGCAGTCCAATTTGTATGCTTGAGAAGGTTCTCAGCTCACAGTTTCTACTGAAAGCAAACCAAAGTATTATATTTCTACTCCTAATTCATCTTATATGTGGTAGTTTAGCTGAGTTAAACATGTATCTACTATTCATTATTCAAATACATAACATAACTTAAAAGTGCCTAAAAACTCATGTGTCATTCTTTTTGTAAATGTTTTTATTGTTATTATAGAAGGTTATATACAAATATGAATCAGTACACAGGTACATTTCTTTTTGGAAACTTTAATCCCTTTCCTTAACTCTCAGTTTTTACCTGCCATCCCGCCCCCAAGATTTATATTTCATTTTCAACATGGGGTCTATTGAATACCACTGTTACAATTTCTGAGCCTTTGTACCCTTCTTTTTTGTGTCCCTTCTGCTTACCCATGCAAGGAAAGGTAAATTAACAAATGAGATGAAAAGAAAACAACAACAGAGAAAAACACCTCTTGTTTCCATTTCCCAAAGTTCATTTCAATAAATATTATTTCATATGATCAGGTGCACATAAGCATTTTGCCTTTGTGGCCCTTCCCTAAGTGTATTCTCCTTTGTGAGAATTTGGGTGCGTTCCTAGAGTCCTATATAATTTATCATGTCCCAGAATATTTTAGATCTTGCTTCAACATATTTGAGAAAACATGCCATCTGTCTCTCTGAGCTTGGCTTACCTCATTTAATATGATTTGTTCTAGATCCATCCAATTCCCTGCAATTGACATAATATTATTCTTTCTAAAGGCTGTGTAAAATTTTATCGTGTATAGTTGCCATATTTTTTTGATCCACTTGTCTATTGTAGGGCATCTGGGCTGTTTCCATGACTTGGCTACTGTGAATAGTGCAGCAATGAACATGGATGTTCAAGTGTCTTTATGGTATCCTGGCCTGTGATGTTCTGGGTAGATGCCCAGGAGTGGTGTGCTGGCTCATAGGGAAAATCTACATTTAGCTTTCGAGGAAGCTCCAGACTGATGTTCAAAATGGTTGTTCATCCCCACCAGTGCAGTAGGGTTCCTTTTTGTTGGTAGAGATGTGCCCCACCAACTTTTGTTGTTGTTCGAATTCATGATTCTAACTCGGGTGGGATGCAATCTTATAGTTGATTTACATTTCCTTTATGGCCAAGGATGACGAAATTTTCCTCATGTGTTTGCCATCCTTATCTCTTCTTCGAAAATATGTAGCTCCTGTGGTCATTAGGGTAGAGTTAACATCCAGATTTAAAAGATTAATAGAGAATAAAAACAAAAGTTAACTTGATTTGCTAGGTATTCTCAAATCCAGTTTGTCCACTGATGTCAGTAAAATTATGTTGAACTTTTAGTGGATTATTTCATATGCACACCTATTCCCCTTACTGATGTATCTGCCATACAACAGAGCTGTTATCGATATACATCAGAGCCAAAGATTTATTAGACACTTCTCAGTGCTGGTGGAATGTGCTGAACTCAGCACTGTGGCTAAAAGAAACACAATGTGAAGGCAGCATCTTTTCCATAAGCAGATTTCCCTGCTGTGTAAATATCCTTGCAGAAGTAATTTCCCATAGATAAATGACAAGTTAATGTTTCTGCAGTTTGCTGCCGCAGTCCATCCCAAGACAAAGATGAAAACTAAGTTGTCATAAATAACAAACAGCAGAGTGCAACATTACTACCATATGGCTTTAACTTCTCTTCCGTGTGTGTGTGTGTGTGTCTGCCTGTATTCAGTTTATTCTGAACAGAGCAACTGTATCAAACTTTATGTACATAGAGTAAATTGACATAATATACATTATATTATATATGTGCATATATGATAAATAGGACATGCACATATAATATTTTCTCTGATGATAGAGTTAGTACTGGAAAATTACATAACCCCTGACATGTGATTTAAAGTGATTTAGTAAAGTTTATATTAAAAATAAGTTCTGCTAAAATATCTATAAAGTGATTAGATTTAAATGTATAGATAATGTTAAAAACAAAATCAAATGTCAAGAGAGTTGCGGCATAATCATACAAGCCATCGAGATTTATATATTCCCATAATTCTTGCATAAACCATATTCAAGTAAATATGATTTAAATTTGTCATTATTTGACACTCAAAATATAAAAGAAGCCTAAGTCTAAATCACATATATGTCTTAGTAAAATTTTCTTTTCAATAACCTAGAATTGCCATTTGCAAATATATCATAAAGATACCAGCTACTTTAAGAGACAGATTTAGAAATATCCCTATCATTCTCTGTATTTTCTATTATAATAATTGAATTTTCACAGAAAGTAACTGCAGTAGGTCCTGAAAATAATAGCAAAAATGAATGATATGCACAGATTTGTAGTTTGTATAGAAATAAAAATCATTTTAACTTTAATCTACTGAAATAAATTCAGAATTGTCTATGAATTATTTATATGCACATAAAGCCAAATTTATTATTTTTCAAATATATTGTAGCTTCAAGTTATTCAAACATGTCTTTTTATATACTTATATAGAATTACGTATAAATGCATACATTTTCATCAATATAAATATATATGTTGGGACTTATCATTCCAATTGACATTAACAGAAATAATAAGAACCAAAGATCAGAACAGTCTAAAAGAATTATATAACTAATTTGGTTAATGATGTAAATAAATGAAGATTGTTTTTAACCATCTGTGTTTCTTACAGTGTCTGATTATGATGTTGATGTGCTGCACATTATGCAGCTGTGAAACAACTGCTTATGTTTGAGTTTGTAAATTATTATTTCACTTTTTTACACCTTCACTTCAACATACACAACCAGACAAACACCTCTAAGCCTGGTCACAACCTCTCCTCCCAGAAGAGATCTCCAACCTTTCTAATGACTAGCTCTCTTCATGACAGTTTGTTCTTATCTAACTATCCTCTTTGTCCAAACTCAGTTGACTTTCTGGTTAATAGAGTGAATTTCAAACCCTATAATTTTATATTGAGTACAAACATAACACTAATATTTTCCTAAAAAGATAGGTGCATTCGTCTTTCAAGGAAGAAAAAAATGACAATTTTCTTGCATTTTCTCTTTTCTTTTTCTGAATTTATTCTTGTCTGCTTCCTTTTCATTCCCAACTTCTTATACATGCTAAATACTGGACTTTAAGATAGGTACTGAGAATTTATTATGTGACAAATCATATTTCAAATCATGAATTTTCATGTGTTGTGGACTAGCCATATTTCATACACTATCCATTTATGTTACTGGGTTGCGTCTTTCAGTGAGGTAGTCAACTCAAGAGTAAATAGACAACCTTTCCATGTACTACTTTGCTAATCTATGATATTCGGTACAGTAGTTAGGGTAAATGCATTTTGAATTGGAGGATTTTCAATTCATAATTGCTAATTAGGTGTAGTACCCTATTATGAATCAGCAACATTTCTACTTTATATGTAGCTTATAATTATTTATCAATATTGCATTTATGTCTGTCCTCACCGACTCAACTTTAAAGATGGTTCTTTCTGATGACAACTTCCTGATCTTCCTGTCCTTAGAACATGTATATAATATACCCTGTATATGTAAATATTTTCTGTTCCTCCCTGAGAAAATCATTTTTAATCCTCTTTTTTAGAAAATTCTAAACGACCCTGCAGCCATTTGATCCATAACATAACACCATCGAAAAAAGTTTAGGGTAGTTTGCTCCATTCCTGACTTAACTTTTGGTGTATTTATTGCTATTCCCCAGTAGAAAGTGAAAATTGTTGAAATTGGACAGTTTGAAAGTGAATTTTAATGAAATATAGTTAAGATTTAGTAAAAAGATATTTCTGGTATTTGCCTTGCTAACTTCAACTTTCAATCAAAATTATGATTAACATAAGCATTTATATAAGTGCATCTTAACTGAAACAACGTTGTACATGTATGGTGAGTATTATGTGGTAATTTGAGATTTATCATAGTTTGTGCAATGTTTATATCAGGTTAAACATATAAAATAGGCATACATGTATTATACTAATTCATTATAGCTTTATGGTGAAAACTTTTAAAATACTTTCTTGTAGCTTTGTTGAATATACCATATATAATTGCTGTCTGTACTCAATGCACTATGCAAAAACACAACAGGACTGTAACTTAATACCCGTTGGTATTTTAAATAAACAATAAAATTGTTTTAACAGCATAAACTTCTAAAATTTTAGTAAATAGTCAGTGAATCTTTCCATGGCCGATGTTTAAGAAGGAAAATTATTATTTAAGAAAGAAAATATG
Organism: Perognathus longimembris pacificus; assembly: GCF_023159225.1. Lineage (NCBI taxonomy): Eukaryota > Metazoa > Chordata > Mammalia > Rodentia > Heteromyidae > Perognathus > Perognathus longimembris. Next base: position 128,342,632 of record NC_063162.1, on the reverse strand, counting down.
AAACAACAGGAGGGATATGAGTTATGTGGAAATGTTTTAATTCATTACAAACAGAGCATCCAAATGCCAAAATTAAGTGCTTATTTTGAAGGAAGAACATAATTTTATTCACTCAAACATTCAGGTAATACTAGAGATTAAATTCATAGTTTCATGCTCGGTAGGCAGATATTCTACTGCTTCCATCACATTGCTGAATTATTTTTGTTCATGCTAAGAGAACATGCAAACATAGTCAAAAAGTAAATTCATAAAACATCAACATACATACACTGAAGTTATTCACATAAAGGTATTTTTTTTCTGTTTGTTTAGTTTTTGTCCCAAGACAACAAAAACAAATGATATAGCAAAAAATAATAGTTAGTAAATCAATAAAAAAACTACAATACTGGATTGTTCAGCTGTCTGTATGTGCACTGTTTAGATTTAGAATGTACGGGAGGAAAGAATATAACCTAATATTCCAACACTTAGGTGATTCTTATTAGTGGACCTTTCATGGTTTCTATTGTGGTCTTCTTTTCATGCTTTTGGTTTCTAATTTTTCCTGTTAAGTTATTTCTGTGGGAAATATACTAGCAACAAATCTTTGCTTTTATTTTCAGATATATTTTTAGAAAATATCCCATAATGATTTAATTGACATGAATATGTCTTAATATCTGGTAAATAAAAGTTTTATCTATTCATTTTACCTTTCTCTTTTGAGCACTGTATGGCAATAGATATTTTAGCATGCACTGTCACACAGACACACAGACAAACATACGTACATGTACCTTAAGATAGTTTATGAAATTATATGCTGCTTCTGAGGGAAACAATGTTTTGTTTTAGCAGATAGAGAAACTGCATTGATACACTGAGTCATAATTAATGGCATTTATAATTCTACTCTTCCTTTTTTGTCATATATTCCATGATCATACAGCACTTACCTGATATCTATTGGTTACCAGTCTCTTTCCAATATCCTAAATATATTTGTTCCATTATATTTTATTAAATCACTGTGACAAATGCTGCATCATTAGTGTTCTAATGCATCTGTCTCCCTCTTTTATCCATGTCTTCACTTGAGCTGCTGAATCGTTTGGGAGAATATTAGATTCAAGGCAAATTTTTTCACCTAAGAAATGGTCATTACCCTTAATTTGACCCTACATATGGTAATCTTATTATGGTTCAAATGAGGTAATGCTCTATTTCTTAATAATGGTATCATTTAGAAACTTGACCATTTTTATTACCAAGAATCTTCTAACATCTCAGGGAAAGAAAAGTCCATAGTTATAAACAGCCAAATATTTCCATCATTCACTTCTGCTTCTTGGTTTGCCAACACACTCCATATGTGTGCTGTCCTTTGTAATTGAACCAATTTTTATTACTTCATTTATTCAAATAAAAATTTAATTTTGTGTTTCCTACATGCTGTCAATATTACTGGAAAATCAGAACATCACAAAAAGCTCATCTGAGTCTTTTATATGAAAGAAGGAAGGTATTTCATAATAGAATTTCAAGTGTTAAGTACACTTAAGAGAGTTACACGTACTCAGAATCCACAAAATAGAAGCAACTGATTTCTGGATTTCAAGTGCTTGTATTTAGGAAGTAAAACTTCAAAAATAAAAACACAACCCAGGTCAGTGTTGTGATATCCTGGTAACAATCCCTGAGTGAACTTATCTGTGAGCATAGGGGAAGGATAACCTTCTAGAATTCCAAACTTCCTTTAAATATGAGTAAAATAGTAAACTAACTTTCTTCTGAACAGTGAGAGGATCCAGTAAACAACTGGAGTAACCTAAACTAAACCTTCGCATTGGATGAGTGAAAAAGCAGATGAACATCCCTATTGACCCAATATTATATGAAAACTATCCAGGAGATACGGATGCTAAGCATCATTAGTGAAATAAAATTCAAAACAAACTCGTCTGGCAATGCAGAAAGCCTAGTGACAAACAGAAAAAAATTAAAACAGTTTAAAACAGAAAAAGTAATTAAAACAGAAAAATAAAACAGGCATGTTTTTATTTCTCTTGAGCAGCCATTTTTGAAGAAATTTTAATAAAGATTTGTTTGGTCTTTTGAAGGGTGTAATAGTTCTAACATTGCATGCCACATATTCACTATATATCCAAAAAGTTATTAGAAAAATTGTCTCCATGAGACTATACTGTTTTGCATTTGATTTCCATGGTTGATTTTTCCCTGATTAAAAGTGAATCATACGTAGCATTTAAATGGAAATGAAATCCTGCTGTTTGAGCATAATTTTTGCATAAATGTGAAAACTTCTCTTCCTTAAAAGGAAGTAACCACTGTCTGCAGTTTCTGACACATGCTGAGTTATGGGAAGTTCCATGAAGATATTAAGAATATTTAAGATATGCAAAGTTAATCAAATGATATTAAGTGTTTCTATATCCGTGCTTAAAAATGTAATGGAAAGATCACATTAAGAAGGAATATTAAGACAAATTCAACATTCTTCTCTATTTTAAGTTGTGGTAAAATGGCACAATTTCATATTAAGCATTTTGTCAAGGATTGAAAGTTATATTACTGATGAGGAAACTTTCTATATCCTTATGAAATAAGTGGTAGAGATTAGAGTAAAATCTCATTAACTTAGGCAGCAGTGATTCAGAACTTGTAGTCATCTAGATATGTGTTAAAATACAGATTAAAATTCAAGGGAAATTTGCCACCAGATTAATTATTTAAAATTGACTACTTAAAACTAAGGGACCCAGACCCTGAGTTCAAGTCCTTATACCAACTCCCCCCACCAAAAAAAAAAAATAAGGAGTCAGAGTAAGTTGATACACAGTGATATAAGGTTGAGACATCTTAGTATCTGTATCTGATGGCAAGCTACATCACTGGGATGAAACTGGAAGAATCAATTTCTGGTAGATGATCTTAAGTACTCTCAAAATCATACATGAGGACAAACATTTTTGTGCCAGGACATAGGCCCTACAAACAACTGCAAGGAAAAATACATAGAGTCTATACATAGTTTTAAACATCATGGTAATAATTTGCTTATTTTTAAGTGTCTATATTTTAGAACAAATGAGGTACATAAAGAATAAAAGAAGACACGGACTCTTTATTAACCAAATTCAAGTAAACGTTGTGCTATGAGATAAAATACTGTAAAACTGGATTTTTTTCTTTAGCTATAATATTTCCTGCTCAGAAAATAAAAATCCACAAAACATCTAAATGCATTTTGAATCTTATATCTCTTTATAAAAAGGTCTATGGAGGAATAATGAAGCTTAGGTTAGAGTTGACAATTGAATCCATTTTCTTTCGTTTATTATTTTTGCCTATTTAAAAAAAATCAAAGTTGGATGGCTACAATAATCTTTTAATATTTTTTTCCAAATTTTTATTATCAAACTGATGTACAGAAAGGTTACAGTTTCATATGTTAGAACTGGATACATTTCTTGTACAGTTTGTTACCTTGTCCCTCATACCCCCCTTCCTCCTACCCCTTTCCGTCCCCCCCTCCACGGAGGTGTTCAGTTCACTTACACCAAACAGTTTTGCAAGTATTGCTTTTGTAGTTGTTTGTCTTTTTTTACCCTGTGTCTCTCAAATTTTGTATTCCCTTTCAATTTCCTACTTCCAATACCAGTATACACGGTTTCCAATAAACTCAGATAAGATTACAGAGATAGTGTAGGTACAACCACAGGAAGGTGATACAAGAACATCATCAATAATAGAAGCTACAGATACACATAGGACATTGAAAGTAGTTACAACTATTTCCATAACATGGAGTTCATTTCACATAGCATCATCTTATGTGTTCATAAGGGTATAGCTATTGGGCCTTGTGATGCTCTGCTATGACTTGACTAAAGCTGTACTAATTATTCCCAATAAGGGAGACCATAGAGTCCATGTTTCTTTGGGTCTGGCTCACTTCACTTAGTATAATTTTTTCCAAGTCCTTCCATTTCCTTACAAATGGGACAATGTCATTCTTTCTGATAGAGTCATAAACTTCCATTGTGTATATGTACCACATTTTCCTGATCTATTCGTCTACTGAGGGGCATCTGGGCTGGTTCCAGATTCTCGCTATGACAAATTGTGCTGCAATGAACATTGTTGTGCTGGTGGCATTACTGTGATTTTGTTTGTGGTCTTTTGGATAGATACCCAAAAGTGGGGCTGCTGGGTCATAGGGGAGTTCTATATTTAGCCTTCTGAGGAATCTCCATACTGCTTGCCAGAATGGCTGAACCAGTTTACATTCCCACCAACAATGAAGTAGGGTTCCCTTTTGGCCACATCACCTCCAACAATTGTTATTGTTAGTTTTCTTGATATATGACATTCTTACTGGGGTGAGATGGAATCTCAATGTTGTTTTTATTTGCATTTCTTTTATGGCCAGTGATGTAGAGCATTTTTTCATATGTCTCTTGGCCATTCTCATTTCCTCATCAGAGAAGTCTCTTTGTAAGTCTTTAGCCCACTTGATGAGGGGGCTATTGGTCCTTTGCGGTTTTGTTTTGGAAAAAGGCAATTTTTTTAGTTCTGCATATATTTTAGAGATTAGGCCTTTGTCTGTTGAATGTCCGGTAAAGATCTTCTCCCAGTCTGTGGGCTTTCTTTTTATCTTGCGAGCTATGTCCTTTGCCGAGCAGAAGCTCTGCAGTTTGATGCAGTCCCATTTGTCCAACCTTTCTTTGATTTGTACCCTTTCTGGGTCTTTGTTAAGGAAGTTCCATCCTGTGCCAATGATCCCAAGTGTTTCTCCTACTCCTTCCTTTAGTGTTTTCAGGATGTCTGTTTTGATTTCAAGGTCTTTAATCCATTTGGAATTGATTTTGGTCCAGGGTGATATATAAAGATCTAGTTTTAGTTTGTTGCATGTGTTGAGCCAGTTTTGCCAGCACCACTTGTTAAAGAGGCTATCTTTCTTCCATACTATTGTTTTAGCTCCTTTATCAAAGATTAAGTAGGCATAGTTCTGTGGGTTCATTTCTGGGTCTTCAATTCTGTTCCATTGGTCTTCAGGCCTATTCCGGTGCCAATACCAAGCTGTTTTTATTAGTATAGCTTTATACTAGAGCTTGAAGTTGGGTATTGTAATTCCTCCAGCACTGTTCTTTCTGCTTAGGAGTGTTTTTGCTATCCTAGGTCTTTTATTGTTCCATATGAATTTCTGGATTACTTCCTCTATTTCATTAAAGAATGGTGTTGCGATATTAATTTCCGTTTCCTTAGTTCTGACTTAATTTCATTTTTCAAGCTTTTAAAGTTCTCATCAAAGAGGTCTTTCACTTCTTTGGTTAAGATTATTGCCAGGTATTTTATGTTTTGGGGGCTATTGCAAAAGTAGTTGCTTTCCTGATTTCAGCCTTGGTCTTCGGGTCGTTAGCATAGAGAAAGGCCGTTGATTTTTGAAGGTTTATTATATATCCTGCAACTTTGCCAAAGTTTTGGATCAGCTATAGTAGCTTGGGGGTAGAGTCTATGGGATTCTTTATGTATAGGATCATGTCATCTGTGAAGAGAGAAAGTTTAACTTCATCTTTTCCTATTTGGATCCCCTTAATATTTTCTTCTTGCCTAATTGCTCGGGCTAGGAATTCTAGTACTATGTTGAAGAGCAGGGGAGAGAGTGGACATCCCTGCCTTGTTCCTGATTTTAAAGGGAATGGCTTTAGTTTTTCACCATTTAGAGTTATGCTAGCTGTTGGTTTGGCATAAACTGCCTTGATTATACTCAGGAATGTTCCCTGGAATCCCAGTTTTTCCAGGGCTTTTAGCATAAATGGGTGCTGGATTTTATCGAACGCTTTTTCCGCATCCAGAGATAAAACCATGTGGTTCTTTAGCTTGCTCCGGTTGATGTGGTGGATTACATTAATTGACTTGCATATATTAAACCAACTTTGCATCCCTGGGATGAATCCAGCTTGATCGTGGTGTATGATTTTTTTGATGACCTGTTGCAGTCGATTGGCCAGAATTTTGTTGAGAATTTTTGCGTCTATGTTCATCAGGGAGATCAGTCTGTACTCCTCTTTCCGTGATCAGTCTCTGCCTGGTTTTGGGATGAGGGTTATACTGGCTTCATAGAATGAGTCTGGTAGTGAACGTTCTCTTTCAATTTCGTTGAAGAGTTTGAGAAATATTGGTGTGAGTTCTGTTTTGAAGGCCTTGTAGAATTCTGCAGTGAATCCGTCTGGACCTGGGCTTTTCTTGGATGGGAGAGCATTTATTGCCGTTTCTATTTCAATACTGGATATGGGTCAGTTTAGAAGGTTTAAATCTTCATGGTTGAGTTTGGGGATATCAATTTTTTTCTAGGAAATCATCCATTTCTTCCGTGTTCTCGAATTTGTTGGCATAAAGGTTTGCAAAATAGTCCCTTATTATTTTCTAAATTTCGGTTATTTCTGTGGTGATGTTACCTGTTTCATCTCTTATCTTGTTTATTTGAGTGTGCTGCCTTCTTTTTTTGGTCAGGTTTGCCAGGGGTCTGTCTATCTTGTTGATTTTTTCAAAGAACCAACTCTTTGTTTTGTTGATCCTTTCAATGTTTTTTTTCGTCTCTAATTGATTTAATTCTGATTTGATTTTAATTATTTGCTTCCGTCTATTGACTTGGGGTTTGGCTTGCTGTTCTCTCTCCTGAAAATTAAGGTGCTTCCTTAAATTACTGAGTTGCTGTTTCTCCAGTTTGTTGATGTATGTACTCAGAGATATAAATTTTCCTCTGAGTACTGCCTTTGCTGTGTCCCAAAGGAGCTTGTACTTTGTGTCCTCAACTAGGTTGAAGTCCATAAACATTTGAATTTCCGTTTTAATTTCTTCAATGACCCACTGATGGTTCAGCAGTGTGTTGTTTAGTCTCCATGAAGTGTACGATTTTCTGTGGTGGCTGTTTGAGTTGAGCTCTAATTTTATTCCATTGTGGTCTGAGAGAATGCAGGGAATGGTTTTGATACTCCTGAATTTGTACAGATTTTCTTTGTGCCCTAAGATGTGATCTATTTTGGAGAATGTTCCATGTGCTGCAGAGAAGAATGTGTATTCTGTTGTTGCTGGGTGGAATATTCTGTAGATGTTGGTTAAGTCTAGTTGGTCTATGCAGTTATTAAGATCTGTGGTTTCTTTGTTCAGTTTTTGGCGTGTTGATCTGTCCAGAGGTGATAGTCGAGTGCTAAAGTCCCCAACTATCAATGTGTTTGGGTCTATGAGTGTTTTTAGAGTCAGTAGTGTTTGTTTGATGAAGTTGGGTGCTCCTGCATTTGGTGTGTAGATATTTAGAATGGTTATATCTTCCTGTAGGAGAGATTCCTTTACTAGTATGTAGTAGCCTTCTTTTTCTCTTCTTACCTTATTTAATTTGAAGTCAATTTTGTCTGATACTAGGATTGCAACTCCAGCCTGCTTATGGGGGCCATTTCCTTGATAGATTTGATTCCAGCCTTTCACTTTTAGAAGATGTTTACTTTTGCTGGATAGATGTGTCTCTTGGAGGCAGCAGAAAGATGGATCTTGATTTTTGATCCAACTAATGAGCCTATGTCGTTTGATTGAAGAATTAAGTCCATTAATGTTGAGAGTTAGGATTGAGAGATGATCGTTTGTTCCTTTCATTATCACTATCTTGTTTAAGGGGGGTCTTCCCATTTCTTGATCTAATGTTTACTATTTAGGGTTCATTTCTCTGTCGGTATTGGGATCTTGATTATTTTCCCTGTGTAGTACATCTTTGAGGATTTTCTGTAAAGCTGGTTTGGTGGAGATATATTGTTTCAGTTTTTCCTTACTGTAGAAGACTTTTATTTGACCTTCTTCTACAAATGAGAGTTTGGCTGGGTACAGAATTCTTGGTTGGTAGTTATTTTTATTTAGTGTTTGGTATGCTTCATTCCAGGCTCTCCTTGCTTTCATGGTCTCTGCTGAGAAGTCTGGGGTAATTCTGATTGCTTTTCCGTTATATGTGATTGTTTTCGTCTCCCTAACAGCTTTAAGGATTCTTTCCTTGTACTCTACTGATCCTGTTTTGATCACAATGTGTCGTTGGGATGTCCTATACTTGTCTGGTCAATTTGGGGTTCTAAATGCTTCTTGTATCTGTATAGGCCTTTCCTTCTGGATATTTAGGAAGTTCTCAGCTAATGTTCTGTTAAATAGATTGCCTATCCCATTAACTTCTTTCTCCAAGTTTTCCTCAATACCTATTATTCTTAAATTGGGCTTCCTGATCGTGTCTTGAATCTCCTGTAGCGATCTGTTTTGTTGATTGGACTGGATTTGTATTGATTTTTTTATCTTTCTCCATTGAATCTAAGGAATCTTCAGCTCCTGATATTCGATCCTCTGCTTCAGTTAGTCGGGACTGTAGGCTAGCTACTTGATTTCGAATCTCTTTTCCTTCTGACTGGTCTTTCCTGATGATTTCCATTTCATTTCTTAGGTCTTGTATGGACTTCTTTACTTCATTAACTTCATTACTTTGGTTTTCATTGTTGTTTCTCAGATCTTTAAGCTGGGTAGCTATCTTTTCATTTGACTCTTGTTTTCATTTATCTTTCTATTTGTGGATGCCATGAAATTCTCCATTAATTTTTGCTTTGCCTCCTCACGCTCTAGAATAATTGACTGAAGAGATTCAAACTTTTCATTTATCATGTTTATCAGTAGACTTTGTTGAGCCTTTTGGGGGTTCTCTTCTATTCTATGTCTTTGATTGACTGCTCTGCTTCCTGCTTGTTTTGAGTGGGGGATAAGACTTCATTGTTTGCCATCTTTCTTGTGTTTCTTCTGCCCATTTGAATTGGGAATGCCAGTCTACCAGCACCTGTGAGCACCGTTTAAGACCCAAAGCAGACCTTACCAAGCACTGTTGTGTAAATCTTACAAGTTCACAATTATATACAGATAACTTGTATACCTGTGTATAAAGTTAGATTTGGTGTTCCTAAAGAATACAATTTCAATATAACCGATCCTGGGCCCTGTATTCAGTAGTTACTTATTTACTGTTACAACCCTATACGCAATTCTTGTTTTTATATTAAGTCCTTTTAGGACTGGCTTTCTCTATGAACCCCTTTGATTAACTTAAATTAAGCTGGGATACCCTCTATCCAATAACCAGGATTCAATGGAACCTGGAGGTCCAGGCAGTAAGTCTGGATGGTAAGTTGGAGATAGTAAAGAGAATAGAGTAAAATGTTTTTTGGGGGGGTGGTGGTGGTGATTTTGGTTTAGTTTCAGTTACGTGGAAATGTGGAGAAGAGTAGAATCAGTAGATAGAACCAAGTTAAAATGACAGACAATGAGAGTTAGCAGAAAACAGTGGAGGTGTTATTCATAGGAAAGTAATTTTTAAAGAAAGAGAATGCAAAGAGAGAAATAAAGTAAAAATACTGGAAGACAGATACACAAAACAGAGAAAAATTATTTAAAAAAGAAGAAAAAATAAATAAAAAGGAAAAAAACAGAGAAGGAACAAGCCGAACAAACAAACAAACAAACAAAACCAACCAACGATGTTTCAGATGTGAAAAAATTAAAAAGAACAAAATTTTTTTTAAAGTTTAAAAAATGTTTGAAAAAAAAAAAAAAATGGAGTCCTCCCTGTTTGGGTGGTCTTTCCCCAGTCTCTGGTTTCCTTGCAATGGTCTGTAGTCTATTTTCCTGATTGGCTGGTTTGACTTGATTTCAGTATGCAAGGGGTGGATCTGTTCTGACCCTTCTCCCCTCTTGGTGCAATCCTGGGTCTCTGAGGTTAGCACAGCTTGCAGGTGGGCTTTGGCGTCCTCTGTAGATGGGGACGTGAGCAGTCTCAGGAACTGTGGCTCCTCTGTCTGCTGTGGGGCCGCTGCCTTTGATGCCTGGCTTTGAATAGGTTTTGGACTCAGCAGGGCGGGGCGCCTCTGGCCTGTTTTGCTTGGCTGAGAGTTGCTTGCCTGGGGGAGGCAGCCTCCATGGCGGAGGTGGCTATGGAATGCAGCTCCATTTGGGGCTGGGAATTGGGCTTCCTCTGTGAAGGGACCGTTTAGCTGTCCCAGGAACTGTTTGTTCCTCTGTCTGGTGTTTCCATGCCGCTGGTAGCTGCTCGCAGCTTTTGCTTTAAATTTAGAAAATCCGGCCGGCAGGACGGGGAACCTCTGGCTAAGCCGCTGCCCAGGACTCGCCTACTGCCAGGGCAAGGGGCGTTCTCCTGGGCGGAGCTGGCTCTCACTGTTCGGTCCCTCCTGCCCTTTTCAAAGATGGCTACTTTGACCTGGCTTTCCCCAGGCCCGCTTCAGTTCCAATCTGGTCTGACCCTATGCCAGAGATGGTGCTTTGCTCTGGCGGTGGGGGAAGGGCTGCCTTCCAGAAGCTGCTCTGTGAGCGCGAGTGAGAATATCTTTCGTGGGGTACTCACGCTTTCTCTGCGATTTCAGCCCATCCGTGCTCTGCTGCCATGTGGTGTATTTCTCGCTGGTCTAGGCTGTGTGCTTTAACTGCGCGGAGTGCGGGTTGCTGTGGGGGCGCTGTGCTGGTGCCAGCACTGGCGCGGCGGCGGGACGCCGCCAGAGCTCAAATCTGTGTTTTCAGACCAGTGAAGTCGATTTTTCCTTCCTGACCAGAATCCCTGTACTGTTAGAACCTACTTTGGCTGTCTTTCTAGGAGTAAAAGTTTCTATGGGGTGAGAAAACGGCGATGTCGGAGGGAGCTCAGCTAGGACTCTGCTTCTCCTCCGCCGTCTTCCTGGAAGTCCTATCTTTTAATATTTTTAAAGCACACACCAGCAATTAAAATATATTGTGTGTGATATTCTTAAAATAAAATGTCTATGGAAGAATTAAACACACTAATACAATTATTAGGCAACAGAAATTATACTGGCTTTTCAAATGACATATGTGAGAGTCAACTTTATGGTGCAGAGTAAAAATGGAACAACTCCTCTCCTGACTGAAAAAAAAATCCAGTAAGAAGTTACAGAGACCAGTACTCATAAAACACAGGTTGGTATTCACAACCTTTGTTATCCTATAATATCATCTCCTGAAGTCTAGCAATGACACACCAACCTTCTCTCACAGAAGGATATGATGACTTGTAGGCTTCTAACATTGGCTTCCTTGAGAGGGTTGGCTTCAACCAAGTTTGTTTATTTAATGAAGAATATGTTGTATTTCGGGGCTGGGATATGGCCTAGTGGCAAAATGCTTGCCTCCTATACATGAAGCCCTGGGTTCGATTCCTCAGCACCACATATATAAAAAGCTCAAAGTGGCTCTGTGGCTCAAGTAGTAGAGTGCTAGCCTTGAGCAAAAAGAAGCCAGGGACAGTGCTCAGGACTGAGTTCAAGCCTCAGGACTGGCAAAAAACAAAACAAAACAAAGAATATGTTGGATTTTATATTCTAAGTAATCTGTTCCAAGCAAAGCTCTCTGGCTTTCCTGACTCTTCCCTTGTTGTCCTCTCCTTTATCATCAGAATCAAAATTTGCTTTGAATTTGCATCTTGATTTATCCATCTCCTGTGCTGTGCTCTCTGACCACAGAAACCCAACAACTATGTCATTAAAATACAGGTTCTCCTCTGGCCCCTAACTATTGTTCTCTTCTGAGAAACTCAGCCACTTTCCTCTGTAAACAGAGGATCCCACTTTTTTTTTCCTTAGCAAGTATTCCACTTCCTTTTAGGATTCCACAATGGAGAAATTTTGAAAACATATATTCTTCATCTTCTAGCAACAACTCCACTTCTTTCTTTTTTTTTTCCATAGTGACTGTCAACATTCTGATGTAATGAGGGATATTGCTGGCAATTTGTCTCGCTAGTCTATGAGTTGTATAATTGAAGGTCTACAAGATCTTCAATTGTTTTTTTCCATAGGCAACTCTTAGAGAAGTGCCCAAGAGTGGATTTGTAATGTAGGTCTTGGATTTTTCTCTCAACTTTTTCTGTCTGCAATCCAGCATGTAAGAGTATCATTTTCCTATCCTTAAATTAGACATGTAAATTAGCCACAGACATTTCAATAAAAAATATACATTACTTATGCAACATTTTACAAAGGGAATTTGAAGCTCACCATGCATAATGAATAAATTTTCAGTTCATTTATATTTTGTTCAAAGCAAGGTAGTTTTGAGAGTGCTTTGAAATTCAATTAATTTGTTATCAATATCCACTTATTCTACTATTATTTATAATGACTATAATTACTATGTGATTATATACATTCGTGGATATTTGTATTATCCATATTCCAAATTCCACAGACAAAATATCTGTGGATGGACAATACATGATGTGCTTTTCTCAAATAGCAGAGGAATCTTTGCACTGTTGAGTCTGCCCTGATTCCTTGTTCTTTTCTCTTATTTTCACACACATGTTTCAGCAATCAATCATAAATATGCATCTGACTCCCTACAGGTTATTGATCTGCCTTCTCAGTTGAACACTGAGAACATTTAACTCTCAGATTGTACTTTCATCCCAGAGCCCTACATTCATACTCCTTTCAAATCAATATCTCCAATTAACTCATTAACCATAAACTCAACACTATCTGCTCTGGTCCTAATGTGTCTCTCCTCCCTGTCCCATCATGTTTTATGTCTACTTCAGACAATTCCACTACTGTTCTTCAGATTGTTCAAGTGTCAAAACTTTGTTCTCCCCCATATACACCATATCCAATGTCTTCAACAAACCCTTCATATTTCAGTCTGAAGAGTCCTAGCTGTGACAATGCTTCAGCACACAGAGTACTACTCCTACCACCTAAGTCCTATCTATGGGAGGTAACTGAACACTGCTTTCATTTCTGTAAGACTAGCTCCAGCAGTCACTTTTCCAGAGCAGATGTCCCTCCAAACCTCTCAAATTTCTCCCCACTACACTAGAATGACAGCATGTGTTCATCCTTGTATTTTGAAGATTTACTCAATATATTCCATTTTATATACACCACTCTCACTATTGTTCACTGAGCTCAAATCATGTGTGCTCTCTCACAACACAAGGGCTCTTCATGCATCCTATGCTATTTATCAGTTCTTCCTGTTTCTGGAGCACAGTTTCTTGGACTGTAGGAAGCATGTCTTTCCTGTTATTTTCATCAAATCTGTGCTCAAAGGTTACCTCTGTAGAGAGAAGCCTTCTTATATCATTTTTTTTCTAAAACACTTCCTGTATTCTGCATTTCATCACTATACCTTTATTTTCTTAATTTACTTGTATTTAGCTGATCTTTCATGCCCATTTGTTGTGTGTGTTTCCTCCAACTGTTTCCTCCAACACTGGAAAAAAACTCCACAATGGTAAGGTATCTAGTTTATTTCTTTACATTTCCAAAATTATATAGAACAATGTCTGGCATTCAACATTGCTCCAAATAAATGTTTCCATTACCAATACGCCAGAGATAACTTGATGGCCCTGACTCTTACTTTCCCAATTGTCCATTTTTCTCATATAGCTGAAATTCTCTTAGAATTGACTTTAGTTTACTCTGCCTTCTTGAAAAGGTAGAAATAACATTTATTTTAAATATCACTTAGATTGTTTTATTAATTTCACATTGTGTCCCTTATTGTCTGAAACTACTGTGGTTACACATTATTTTCCTATTGATTTACCTAGCATAAAATAAATTGTAAGATAACATATTTCATAGACAGCCTTTGGGGAAAAGATTATCTTAACTCTATTTTTATTCTTGTGGTTAGCTTTCCAATTATAAAGTGATAAAAACTCATTTACATGTTAATTTTTAATAATTATCGAACTAGGTTCTAATAACGTAAAACACACAACTAATGAAAGACATTATATTATAATGCTAGTTTCTAAAAGAGAAAAATTAATTTGGTCCCCATGGCTGTTTTAGAGAATGTTATAAATACTGGATAGGAAATGAACTTTCTATAAAGAAAGATGGCCTTGTTTTCTCTATATTCTCATTGTAACATGACACCTAGCACAAAGAATGAGCTCAATTTTAATGGGAGAAGACTGAAGCCTAAAGAAGATGGTTTTATTTTTTAAGAGCAATATATTTTATTTCTCTGACTCTACAGCTGTAGTGAGTGGTTTTGGCCCCTCTTTTTGTGTGCTTTTTATTACTAGTCTGATCAGAGTTGTAATTTTGTCTTTCTATAAACTGCAGTTGAAAAAAAATAGTCTGAAGATGGATTCTCAAATTAAAACAGCCAAGCAGAGGGAGGTAGGTAGACAGGTAGGTAGGGAAGGAAGTAGGGAAGGAGGGAGGGAAGAAGGCAGGAAGGAAGGTAGGAAGGAAGCAAACAAGCAACTAATCCTGGGATAAAGTCCAAAAGTTGTAAACACACAGAAAACCATGCAATGCATGACTGGTGGCAAACCTCAAAGCATGGCTACAGATCCAAAATAGGAGACATCAAAGCAAGCTTGAGTCCACAAAAAATAAATTTAACAATAAATATTTTAAAAGTCTTCATAAAATGAATAACTTATTTTCAAGTCAACCCATACAGTATTCCCTCTGTCCTCAAAGTTGTCTTAATTCTCCCCTCTTCTGAATGACCACCAGTCAGTCCTTCTGTAGCTCCCTCAAAGCAGCTCTTCGGACCTCGAAAAGTCAGCACTTGCAGTGTGACAAGTTTGAAACAACACATTTCTTGTCCTCTCAGGCCCTTGCCTGAATTCAGCCATGCCCACTTTGGCAACTGTGCCCCAAGGCCTCGCCTATGGGGAGAACTTCATGTTCGTTGGAATCCCAACATGCCCTGAGTGGTTATCAGCTTACGTGGAGAGTCTGCAGGCTAAGGGTGCATGGAGAGCCCAGTAGGCCTCCAGTCCTTATTAGGAACCGTTCCCAGAGCAGAAGTTACATTGCTGTTCAAGGTAAGCTGGATAGGCATTGTAGATCGTGACGATTAACATTCTCTCAGATGGAGAGGTCCCGTCAAACCTTCCTAGAGCAAAGCTGACGATCCCATTGGGTTACTAGGGTATAGATTGAACACTACCAAGAGAGATGTTTGGAGTTGCTGCTGATCCTTGACCTCCCATATCACCTAATATCAGTGTCTTTCTGGTGTGTGTGTGTGTGTGTGTGTGTGTGTGTGTGTGTGTGTGTGTGTGTGTGTGTGTGTTGATTTTTCTTCATTCTCTTCACATGAGAAAACTTGGGGGCTGTTTATAGCCTGAGATGTCCTTATTTGTACTAATACACCGTAGTGATACTTTAATAAGAAATTCTGCACATTCTCATGTTTCTCAAACTGCTTTTGTAAAGTCTTTACAGAACATTACTTTGATTTGTTCCCTTTGAGTTTCTCTTGTAAGACTTCCTAAAATTTCTAAATCTCAAGCATTTGGGAACAAATTAGAAATTGCTAGGAAGGACAAACATGTAAGTATAAAATCCAATTGTCTCAAATATGTGAGATTCTTCTTTTTTGTTACTCCTATCAATATTATTAGGTTAGACTTTATGAAATGTTTGTGATTCTTGTGTGATAGACACCATGCCTGAAACTGGCAGCGATTTTAGTGTTACAGGAAAATCTCACACAGAATAATTTAATGGTGGCCACAGGGCTCCAATCACTTCAAAATGTCTCCCACATCAGCTGTCAAGAGCCAGGTTTCTCTGTTCATTAACTAGTCAGATTTTGTTGTGC
The DNA here is from genome assembly GCF_023159225.1 of Perognathus longimembris pacificus. Classification (NCBI taxonomy): domain Eukaryota; kingdom Metazoa; phylum Chordata; class Mammalia; order Rodentia; family Heteromyidae; genus Perognathus; species Perognathus longimembris. Next base: position 128,326,945 of record NC_063162.1, on the reverse strand, counting down.
TTTCCTTTCATTGTCTGTCAAATGCCACTCACTTCTCCTCAAATGACACCCAGGATAAAATGTATAATATATGTCCACATGTATATAAGTATGTATGTATATATGTATTAAGTCCATGAAACATTATTTATTGATTTACATAATTTAATTTATATACTTTACATTATGTAGTGTCTACTTTGTTCTCCTAAAACTTTTCAGTTCTCCTTTTTGCCTTAGGATGTATGTCTACTGCACTGTATATATTATTTTACCTGCTGATACACATTGCTGCAATTTCTCTACCAACAAACTGTGCTATAATAAATATTCTTTTTTCTTTTCTTTCTTTTTTTTTTTTCTTTTTTTTTTTTGCCAGTCCTGGAGCATGGATTCAGGGCCTGGGCACTGTCCCTGGCTTCTTTGCTCAAGGCTATCACTCTACCACGTGAACCACAGCGCCAATTCTGGCTTTTTCTATATATGTGGTGCTTAGGAATCGCACCCAGGGCTTCATGCTAGGCAAGCACTCTATCACTAGGCCACATTCCCAGCCCCAAGAAATATTCTTATATGTGATTCTTTATGAACTTTTGCATATGTTTCTCTGGAGTGTAAATCTAGGAACTTGCTTTCTGGTTATGAGTTTTAATATATTGATATAGTATATGCTTTTAGAGTTATATGCTCTAGTATAATTTTAATTTCTCATCCCAAGAGTTCCTAATTACTTATATTTAAACTGTGGGCCTTGGAAGGTTCTTGGCCTTTACTCTCAGTGAGGATGGATGGTAGTAAAGTGCTTTGGCAGATGAGTAATAGAATCTTACATTTTCATTAAAGGGAAAAAAAGACCACTGCTATATAGGAAATAGACCATGTAACAGGGTGGGAAGAGACCAGCTAACAGTATGTCACAGAGGTGGTGCTGGTCCTCCACTTTAGTTTCATGTTTGCACACACTTAGTCTTTAATTTGTAATTTTGTCAAGATATATATTTATTAATTGACTTGTTATTTTATGATATTCTTTTCAACCCTGTGTTGGTCTCAAGATTGTTAGAGCATAGATAATCTTCATATTTTTCTTCAATTATTTATGTTATCAATTCATGTAAGAGAGATTGTTACCTAAGTCAATTATCCTATCCTGCATACATTATTATTATTACCATGCCATTTCTTTCCATATTTAAATTATCTGCCCATATGAAAATTTAGGTACATTATAGGATTGCTTTGTGTGCTATAATTATGTTACAAATTTACATCGTTCTGTCTTAACATGATTTTTAAATGTGTATATTCCTTTTTCAATAGGTTTTATTTTATATTTTTCTATTTTCATGTTTAATTCTTTTATATTGTCAAGATGATGTACAGAGGGATTACAGTTTCATATGTAAGGCAGTGAGGACATGTCTTATCAAACTTGTTACCTCCTCCCACCTTCCATTCTCTCCAATTCCTTCCTGTCCAAGTTGTACAGTTGGTTTACGGTATATTGTCCTATAAGTATTGCTGTTGCATTGATTCGCCTATTACCCATTGTCTCTCCATTTTGATGTTCCCCTTCCCTTCCCTAGTTTCAATAAACATATATCTAATACCCAGGGTACCAAAATAAGTTACAATGACATCAGGGGTAAAAACATAAGGGGAATAAAACAAAAGAAAAAGGCATAATTTCACATAGTACATTGAAAATAACAACAATGATAAACTACTTATTTTCATAAATTGGATTTCATTTTGCTTTGTGTCCTCTTTTGTGTTCATATGTACATAGCTATTGAGCTATTTTGATCTTCTGCTAGGACTATCCTAGGCGTATACCAATAAACATCAATGAGGAAAACCATTGAGTCTATGTTTCTTTGGGTCTGGCTCACTTCACTTACTATGATTTTTTCCAAGTCTTTCTATTTCCTTATGATTTCATGGCAATGCTATTGCTTCTGATAGAAGCATGGAATTCCAGTGTGTATATGTGCCACATTTTCTTGATCCATTCATCTACTGAAGGGCATCTAGGTTGGTTCCATATTTAGCCATGGTAAATTGTGCTGCCATAAACATAGTTGTGCTGGTAGCTTTAGTGTGGTCTTGCTTGTGATCCTTTGTGTAAATGCCCAAAAATGTGTTTGCTGAAACATAGGGGTGCTCTATGTTTAGCCTTTTGAAGAACCTGCATACTGCTTTCCAGAGTGGTTGAACAAATTTACACTCCAACCAATAGTGTAATAGGGTTCCCTTTGGGCCACATCCTCACTAGCATCTGTTATTAGTTTTCTTGGTAATGGCCATTCTTACTGGGGTGAGGTAGAGTTTCAATATTGTTTTGATTTGTGTTTCTTTTATGGTAAGGGATGTTGAGCACTTCTTCATGTGCCTATTGGCCATTCTTGTATGATCAAATAGGATGATGCTAAGCAAAATGAACTCCAAGTTATGGAAACAAGTTATTTACTTATTATAAATCTTTCCAAAGGTATGTGGATCTTGTGTTTGCTTTTTTAGTTTGGTTCTAAATTTAAGTTCTATCATTAACTTATATCATATTAAAACTATTGCAGCAACTGGCTCAATATGACCAGGGCTTGATCAGTCAGAACCAGCTGCTATTATTAACAAACTAAATCCTCTACATTGGTGGGTTCCACATAAATGTATGCAACAAACCATGGGAGAAAACATTATGTCTGTTCTGAACATATATACACATTTTTTCTTGACATTATTTTCTATACAAAGTAGAATAACAACAATGTACATGGCAGTTATATCAAATGAGGGATTGTGAGAAATTCAGAGATTATTCCAGAGATTATTTAGAATACCATGTGCAGACAGGTGTACTTAAGTCATATGCAAATAATGCTCTTTTTTAAAAAAGACACATTAACAAAGGGGATTTGGATATCTTTAGGTTTTCCTATGTCAATCACTGCCAATCAGAGGATAATTCAAATCTTCTCCTTTTGTACATTTTTTTTCCTGTAGAGCTTTTCCTGTCTCCTGTCTATTTTGGAATCTCTGTAACATGCAGATGCTGGTGACTGACTCTCTTAATGCAGCAAATTCTGAACAGATAGCCTCTGTTTACTTTCATTTTATAGCTACACTCATTCACATACATTTTCATACAGCACTTAAAGCTTAAAGAACACATTTCAATTAGTTCAGTTTTATATATCTATGAGATGATTTCATATTATTGGAGCTAAAAGTTTTGCATCTATGTAATTGATCAAAGTAGCTTAATTAACAGAAAATATAACACAAGCCTCCATAACAGTTTCACAGTGAATTGATGGGTTATTTATAAACTTTATGCTCATAATACATTAGGATGCTGATCACAAATGACTTCAGGCCTCAGAGAAAAAGTGATTCTCACATTTTCACTTTGCTTAACTGGGAAAATATTGGTTCATGGATGTTCTGTTATTGCCATCAACTGTTGCTCTTAGTGTCAGGTATACTGACACAGGCTGCTGATATGAAATGAACACAGCTCTTGTTCCTGTAGTACAAATTGTCTTATGATAAAGACAACCAAAATCTTGTCTGTGAGCATTGACCATGTGGATCTGTAAAGTGGTCCAATATCAATACTGACCTTAACAAAGCAAAAACTACAATCACCATGATTGTCTAATAGTGTATGAATATTGCAAATGTGAGAGATAATGTCCCAGACAACTCTATTTCTGCCATTAATTAATTTCCTTTTTTCTCCAGCCTAAATACTCAGCTCATAATTAGTATTATAGTTTTCTTAAAGATAGCCACTCTTCGCTGTTTCACTTACTTGGCAAATGCATACATTTGGTTTTATAAGTGAAACTCCAAGGTGCTTAATGGTAACTTATCATTGATCATACACATGGGTAATAAATCCTCCACTGTAATTATATTACTTAAAGCTCTGTTTCCCTTAAAAGGACCTTTTCACAACTTTGTTATTTTCATAGAACTCATCACCTCTTTCGTGTATCACCTTCAGTTGATGATTTATTTCCTATGTCAGTGAACAAAGAAAGACTCCAGAAAAAGTCTTCCTCACATTTTCAAAATCAAATCTACAAACCAAACATCTTTGCATTTTCTCTCCTTTTACACTGTAGTTACTCCCTACCCTGTTGTTTGCTTGAAATGACACAACACACATATTTTTATGAGAGACATAATTTCTCAGCTTTATTTTACCCTATAGAGCAAGCCTCTAACTGTATCATGCATGTTCTTCTGCTCACAAATAAGTGTTGCTTGCTGGTAGAACATGTCCACATCTATGTCTACATCTGTATTTCCTACTAACTCAAGTTCTACCTATACCTATATATCTATAACTATTTGTATCTATTACTTCCTGTTACTAGTGTGCCAAGAAACATGAAATTAACCCAGAGAAAAATGTTTTTTGAAATTTTACAATTTGTATGTATTGTAAAGATTGTAGAGGGCTAAAATACAATGTCTGGATGTTATTTCCTAACTAAAAAAATTAAACATTGTTTTTTATGTGATAAAATAGAATTATGCATATGTATTTCTTGGGATAAATAGTTATAGTTTATATTTAAGTGTCAGAGCCCGGAGAGACTAGAAGCTGTTCTTGAGCTTTTGTACTCCAGGCACCTAGCACTCTCCTACTTGAATCACAGCTACATTGACAGCTGATATCTGGCTATATTTTAATTCCGAAAATCATATCAAGGCAAATGAAAGTTTACATCTCAAGTTATATAATATAGGAACAAAAGCACAAGTCAAAACTTTTCTTTATTATATGTCCTATCAATGCATCATACATTAAGCATCTTACTGTAAGCAGCATCATGAAAGGCAAGCCTATGATTATCGAGAACAACATTCAGCATGGGAAATTATTTAATGCACCCCCCCAAAAGTAGTATATTCTGTAATCATACAGTAAAAAGATACATTTTTAAAAATACAGACAATATTATTCATTTTGCTGAATTTGCTGCCTGAAAAAATTAAACACTTCACTAATGTAAAGAAAACAGAGAAGAGTTATCTCCAACAGAGTAAGAGTAACATACTAAAATTTTCACTGGTTGTTATTGAGAAATGTAAATTCTTTTAAGAAGTTGTCAAGTCAAAAATCATTGAAGATCTTTTCTGTGGGCTTTCTGTTTATCTTTCAAACTATGTCCTTTGCCCTGCAGAAGTTCTGCACTTTAATGCAGTCCCATTTGTCCATCCTTTCTTTGATTTGTAGCATTTCTGGGTCTTTGTTAAGGAAGTTCATCCTGTGCCAAGTGCCCAAGTGTTTCTCCTATTCCTTCCTTTAGTGTTGCTAAGTAAAATGAGCTCCATGTTATGGAAAACACTGTTATATAACTGTTGTAATTACTTTCAACATGCTATGTGAAACTGTAGGATCATGATTATTGATGATCCTCTTGTATCCCTTCCTGTGGTCATATCTACACTATCTCTGTATCTTATCTGAGTACATTGGAAACCATGTATACTGGTATTAGAACTAGGAAAGTGAAAGGGAATACCAAAATCGAGAGACACAGGATAAAAAGACAAAGGACTACAAAAGCAATACTTGCAAAGCTGTTTAGTATAAATCAATTGAACAACTCATGGGGGGAGGGGAAGAAAAGGAGGAGGGGAGGGGGGAGAATGCGGGAGGAGGTAACAAACAGCAAGAAATGTACCCATCTGGGTTGGTTCCATATTCTACCTATGACAAATTGTGCTGGCATGAACATTGTAGTGCTGCTGGCTTTAGTGTGTTCTTGTTTTGTGGACTTTTGGGTAGAGGAACAAAAGTGGGGCTGCTGGGTCATAGGGGAGCTCTATGTTTAGCCTTCTGAGCAATCTCCATACCACTTGCCAGAGTGGCTGAACCAGTTTAAATTCCCACCAACAATGAAGTAGGGTTCCCTTTTGGCCACATCCCCTCCAACAAATGTTATTGTTAGTTTTCTTGATATAGGACATTCTTACTGGGGTGAGATGGAATCTCAATGTTGTTTTGATTTGCATTTCTTTTATGGCCAGTGATGTAGAGCACTTTTTCATATGTCTCTTGGCCATTCTCATTTCCTCTTCAGAGAAGTCTCTTTTTAAGTCTTTAGCCCACTTGTTGAGGGGGCTATTGGTTCTTTGCAGTTTTGTTGTGGAGGAATGTAATTTTTTTAGTTCTGCATATATTTTTGATATGAGGCCTTTGTCCATTGAATGGCCGGTAAAGATCTTTTCCCAATCTGTGGACTTTCTGTTTCTCTTGTGAGCTATGTCCTTTGCTCTGCATAAGCTCTGCAGTTTGATGCAGTCCCATTTGTCCAACCTTTCTTTGATTTGTAGCATTTCTGGGTCTCTGTTAAGGAAGTTCCATCCTGTGCCAAGTAGCCCAAGTGTTTCTCCTACTCCTTCCTTTAGTGTTTTTAGGGTATGTGTTTTAATTTTGAGGTCTTTGATCCATTTGGAATTGACTTTGGTGCAGGGTGTTATATAAGGATCTAGTTTTAGTTTGTTGCATGTGTTGAACCAGTTTTGCCAGCACCATTTGTTAAAGAGGCTATCTTTCTTCCAGAATATTTTTTTAGCTCCTTTATCAAGGATGAAGTAGGAGTAGTTCTATGGGTTCATTTCTGGGTCTTCAATTCTGTTCCATTGGTCTTCAGGCCTGTTCCGGTGCCAATACCAAGCTGTTTTTATTACTATAGCTTTATAATAGAGCTTGAAGTTGGGTATTGTAATTCCTCCAGCACTGTTCTTTCTGCTTAGGAGTGTTTTGGCTATTCTAGGTCTTTTATTGTTCCATATGAATTTCTGGATTGCTTCCTCTATTACATTAAAGAATGGTGTTGGGATATTAATGGGTATTGCATTGAATTTGTAGATAGCCTTTGGCAATATTGCCATTTTGATTATATTAATCCTCCCAATCCAGGAGCATGGGAGGTATTACCATTTCCTTAGTTCTGCCTTAATTTAGTTTTTCATGTTTTTAAAGTTGTCATCATAGAGATCTTTCACTTCTTTGGCTAAGGTTATTCCTAGGTATTTTATGTTTTTTGAGGCTATTGCCAAAGGAGTTGCTTTCCTGATTTCAGCCTCAGCATTCGGTCATTACCATATAGAAAGGCCATTGATTTTTGAGTGTTTATTTTAGATCCTGCAACTTTCCCAAAGTTTGGGATCAGCTCTAATAGCTTGGGAGTAGAATCTATGGGGTTCTTTAGGTAAAGGATCATGTTATCTACGAAGAGAGAAAGTTTAACTTCATCTTTTCCTATTTGGATCCCCTTAATATTTTCTTCTTGCCTAATTGTTCTGGCTAGGAATTCTAGTACTATGTTGAAGAGCAGGGGAGAGAGTGGACATCCCTGTCTTGCTTCTGAATTTAAAGAGAATGGCTTTAGTTTTTCACCATTTAGAATTATGCATGCTGGGTTGGGAATATGGCCTAGAGGCAACAGTGCTGGACTCCTATACATGAAGCCCGGGGTTCGATTCCCCAGCACCACATGTATACAAAATGGCCAGAAGTGGTGCTATGGCGCAAGTGACAGGGTGCTAGCCTTGAGCAAAAAGAAGCCAGGGACAGTATTCAGGCCCTGATTTTAAGGCTCAGGACTAACAAAACAAACAAACAAAAAAAGAATTATGCTTGCTGTTGGTTTGTTATAAACTGCCTTTATTATATTCAGGAGTGTTCCCTGGAATCCCAGTTTTTCCAGGGCTTTTAGCATAAAGCGTTGCTGGATTTTATCGAATGCCTTTTCTGTAACCAGAGATATAACCATGTGGTTCTTTAACTTGCTCCAGTTGATGTGATGGATAACATTAACTGACTTGCGTATATTGAACCAACTTTGCATCCCTGGGATGAATACAGTTTGATCATGGTGTATGATTTTTTTGATGACCTATTGAAGTCGATTGGCCAGAATTTTGTTGAGAAATTTTGCATCAGTGTTGATCAGGGAAATCGGTCTATAGTTCTCTTTCCGTGATGAGTCGCTGCCTGGTATTGGGAAGAGGGTTATACTGGCTTCATAGAATGTGTCTGGTAGTGAACTTTCTCTTTTAATTTCATTGAAGAGTTTGAGAAATATTGGTGTGAGTTCTTTTTTGAAGGCCTTGTAGAATTCTTCTGTGAATCCATCTGGACCTGGCTTTTCTTGGATGGGAGATCATTTATTGCCGTTTCTATTTCAATACTGGATATGGGTCTGTTTATAAGGTTTAAATCTTCATGGTTGAGTTTGGGGACATCAATTTTTTCTAGGAACTCTTTCATTTCTTCCAATTTCTCGAATTTGTTGGCATAAAGCTTTGCAAAATAGACCCTTATGGTGTTCTGAATTTCGGTTATTTCTTTGGTGATGTTATCTGTTTCATATCTGATCTTGTTTATTTGAGTGTGCTGCCTTCGTTTTTTTGGTCAGGTTTGTTAGGGGTCTGTCTATCTTGTTGATTTTTTCAAAGAACCAAGTCTTTGTTTTGTTGATTCTTTCGATGGGTTTTTTTTTTGTCTCTAATTCATTTAATTCTGATTTGATTTTAATTATTTGCTTCCATCTATTGACTTGGGGTTTGGCTTGTGGTTAACTTTCAAGGAGATTAAGGTGCTTCCTTAAATTATTGAGTTGCTGTTTCTCCAGTTTGTTGGTGTATGCACTCACAGACATAAATTTTCCTCTGATTACTGCCTTTGCTGTGTCCCAAAGGAGCTCGTACTTTGTGTACTCATCTTGGTTGAATTCCATAAGCATTTGAATTTCTGTTTTAATTTCTTCAATGACCCACTGATGTTTCAGCAGTATGTTGTTTAACCTCCATGAATTGTAGGACTTTCTGTGGTGGCTGTTTGAGTTGAGCTCTAATTTTATTCTATTGTTGTCTGAGAGAATGCAGGGAATGGTTTTGATGGATTAGGAAAATGTGGTACATATACACAATGGAATTTTGTGCCTCTATCAGAAAGAATGACATTGCCCATTTGTAAGGAAATGGAAGGACTTGGAAAAAATTATACTAAGTGAAGTGAGCCAGACCCAAAGAAACATGGACTCTATGGTCTCCCTCATAAGGAATAATTAGCACTGGTTTAGGCAAGTCACAGCAGACGATCACAAGAGCCCAATAGCTATACCCTTATGAACACATAAGATGAAGCTAAGTGAAATGAATTCCACGTTATTGAAATGATTGTTATATCACTGTTGTAACTAGTTTCAACGTGCTATGTGTAACCATAGGTTCTATTATTGATAATCTTCTTGTATCCCCTTCCTGTGGTGTACCTGCACTATCCCTGTATCTTATCTGAGTACATTGGAAACCATGCATACTGGTATTAGAACTAGGAAACTGAAAGGGAATACCAAAATCGAGAGACACGGGGTAAAAAGACAAACGACTACAAAAGCAATACTTGCAAAACTGTTTAGGGTAAATGTCCTGAACAACTCAGGCGGGGCGGGGGGGGGGGGGGGAAGGAAAGGGAAGGGGGATGGAGGGAATGAGGGAGGAGGTAACAAACAGTACAAGAAATGTAACCAATGCCTAAGGTATGAAACTGTAACCTCTCTGTACATCAGTTTGACAATTAAAATAAAATAAAATAACTAATCAGAAAAAAAAATCATTGAAGTAGGTCCCTGCTACTTGAGTGGTGGATGGGGAATCATAGTTGGAGGTCTGCTGTCTCAAAAAGAAACTAAAAGCCAAAGAATGATGTACTTGCCTTACAAAGCTGTGTGGTCCTGATTTCAATAATCAGTAGCACATAATAATAAAATAAATAAATATTATACGAGTGATGATTGGATTCTTGCTCATTACTTTAATAATGCAAGGTCATATGCTAATGTCTGAAAAGTTATAATACTTTTTATAGACTGAAAAAAGTGACTCTGTTTTCTGTAATCAGAGAATGCTTCCAGTTGACACTTAGATGTGTCCCAAATTCTCAGGCAACTCTTGGAAATATCTTCAGCTGGTAAATGAGAATGATATTATTGAGAATGGCCTGTATGTTAAGAAAACTGTTTGTACTTTCATATTTTGACATATTTAAATGCAAATTAACATATTCTTTGGATAGTTCTTTTTCAGGCTTTATTACCATTATGTCATCTGAACATGTATCATTCCTTTTCTTTTCATCATGAAAAGGAGATATCAAAAGAAAAAAATAAAACAAATTCAAGCCTGTATTGCCGAAGTGATTCATCACACCTTATCTTCACATTTGCTGCTTTTTTTTTTTTTTGACAAAAATTGGCAAAGGTCCTAGAATAGGGCTCTATGCCACACAAACAGATGGGTAAGAATGTAGGCAGCTTAGAGTCTCTGTTTGTTAGATTTGTTCTGGTGAGTGCTATATGTAAACAGAGATGATGAATATTGACTGCTCTGATTTTTTTTAACTTTGAGGAAAATTCTCCCTCTTTTAGAATTGAATATGGTTGTAAATAGAAAAAAAATGGCACAGCACTCTGGTATATGTAACACTCTAATTAAAGAATGACCTTTTTTTAGTAGAAAGAACATCACAGTGAATTCCTTGGTGACACTTATCTTCCATAGCAGGGAATTACCACAAAATCTATTCATATAAATAATCTTGAATAAAGGCAGATCATTGATTTGCATAAAGGGGGAAAAGGTCAATGAGTATGCAGGAGTTCTGTTTTCCCTGAGCTCAGGGTCCCTGGGAAGCAGGGCAGAAAAAAGATTATGAAATCCTCTCACAGTTTTTCTAAAGAAGGCTGATAACAGGGAATGCCTACTGTACAGCATTAGCTAAGCCTCCTGGGATGACTACCTTGTTCTATATGGCAAAGTGAGATATAGACAGAAAGCCTTTAGATTTTTGATTCTGGCCTCATACACATTAGCTGAATTTTTGGTACCAAATGACCAAATACATCTGAAGTCAACTAGACATTAAATCATTTATTTACTTCTTTTCTTGACATAGTACTGTATTTCACACTCTATTTTTTTGGTCTTGTCGAAATATGTGTTGTTCTACCTACAAGACAGTATTTTGCTTAGTTGATTACATTTCTCCTTTCAGTCATTATTTTTTTAAGATAGGAATGATGTTTTATTCATCTTTGTAAACCAGGAACACTACATTACAGATAAATATATGAATTAATGAGTAAATGAATAAGGCTGGGTTAAACAAAATATAAGTTGAATTTAGGAAATTGGCAAAGATGTGGTTGTAGGTAGGATAAATTCTAAGGAAGCCAATAAAGAATAATTTTAATGAAATCTGATTGGAGTGTTAAGAAAATAAAGTAAAAAATATGAAGGATTATTTTCTATGTCAAACATGAAATGGGGCATGACTTTCTTGTTTACCATTTTATATTCTAAAGGTTTCTCTTTGAATTCACTTACTTCTAATTGCTGTTAACATATCCCTTTCCAAATGTGCAATTCTCCATCCAAAAATAAAACAAAACTGTTTAAATGGTAGGAGGTAATGGTTAAAAGAAAGACAATGGTACCATTTTCTACTTTTAAAAGCATCATTAACTCACCTTGTGAGCTGCAGGCATTGTTTAATCCCTCTTATTGCAGTCAGCTGAGGTGTAAAATTGGGTGAAAATCTATAACTGATGGTCCATATGAGTAGTTTGATTAAAGGTGTCTAAACAAATTAAGTGAGATGGAATTTAAAGTATCCTCGGAGACTGAAATTAACTCAGAGTAAATACTTCATGAAGTTGTTGAAATCGCTGTAGCTGCCAAAAATAATTGTAACTTTTTTTAATGTTGCATGATATTCCATAGGATAGAGAAAGCTAACAATAGTTTATTAGATTTCAAGAAAGGTGTACCATGTCCAATTCTCTATCAGATCTTGTGGAGTTAAATATTATTGCCAACCTATTAAACACTTTTAGGTGGATTCTCTAGACATAATTTTCCCCTGTGTTCTACCTTCCTCTCTTAACTTTCCTCTTCCCCTTTTCCCTTACTCTTTTTTTTTTTTTTTTTTTTTTTTTTTTGCCAGTCCTGGGGCTTGAACGCAGGGCCTGAGCAGTATTCCTGGCTTCTTTTTGCTAAAGACTAGCATTCCACCTCTTGAGCCACAGGGCCACTCTGGCCTGTTCTATATATGTGGTGCTCAGGAATTGAGCTTCATGTATAGGAGGCAAGCACACTTGCCACTAGGCCATATTCCCAGCCCTCCTCCCTTACTCTTATCCTCTTCCTCCTATTTTGCCACCTCTTTCTCCCTTTCCTCCTTCTATTATCATTGCATTTTTTGCTAGAATGGTTTAGTTAATATAACTTATAAATCTAAGAAAAGCATCACTAAGAAACTTTCATTTACTGATATATTTAGTCACAAAGGAAGCTAAAATATTAGAATATTTATATGAACTATTAGGGAGGAAAGAGAGAGAGCACACTGAATAGCTTCTTTTGCTCTGCTTCTGACATCTTAAGAAAATAAGAGTGGTTTAGATTTTGGGAAAAAAGTGTTAAATTATTTTATGAAGTGCATTACTTCCCCTGTAAGTTTTAAGGTGCCTCTCAAATGTCTTAAGAGGCACAGAATACCACATAATACAGACTCAGAAGTCACAGACTAAATTAGTTTCTTCCACAATAATTTTGGGCCACATGTGTCTATTTGGGGGGAAAATTAAGAATGGATTTATTTTCATAAAGCAAGTTTGGATATACCAAATATGTTATGTCACCGTATATTGTTAGCTATAAGCATTACATCTAAGTATATGTAGAAGTAAAATTTGAGGTGACGATGTGCCTATTACTTTAATGTCATATTTACTAGAAGCAAATTTCTCTAGAATGTTGTATTTATGAACAACTTGCGTTCATTAAAGTGAGTTAAAAATAATTGCATACTTAACATTTGAAGAAAAATCTTAACACTTGAGAAGTTTACTTGAACTTTATTCTGGTCACACTAAAGGATACAAAGCTCTTGAAATAAGAATTTCAAATGAGGTTTTTGTTCTAATTAAGATTTTTGTTTTATGCAAACTATGTGATTTTATTTCTATGTTTATATTCCTAAGCCTCATACTTCACTGTGTGTCCTGACACAGATGGATAACCATCTGTGCAAATTTAATCTCACATATAAATTTCAATAAAATTTCATATTTAGACTAATATAAATGAAACACAAGTACAAAACATTTTACGGGCTTGGCCCCATAGAGGCATATGTGAGGCTTTTCTTCTTTAAAATGTTCTCCTGTGATTTAGAGAATATCAAGTAGTGGTGTAAATGGCTGTAGGAATGACAGACACACTAGAACGTGAGTCTCCATCCTACTGAGACCTGGAGCAAATGATGTCAAATTGGAAAGATACTGAATAAGAATCAATTTAGGAGAAATGTCAAGTTAATGACATAAATTATCCATTGGATTGACAAATATATTCCGGGCCAGGGTTGGTTTGGAAAGCTGTGTGAGCCAATACATTGTGGACAGCTACACCTGGGGCCTAGAGACTCTAGTGCAGATCCAAGAGACAGAGTCAAACAGTAGTTAGATGACAGCATTCACTGATTGCTGAGTTTGGTTTATTTTTAAATGAATTTACTGTCATCATTTCTAAATAAATCTGAGAAGACAAATTCACAAGTTTATTGGTAGTAATAAATTACATAAAGGACCCATGAAAACAATAAAGGTGATCGATGAATGTGCAACTGATAAATAGATAAGCATATTCAAAAACAGTCAGTGAAAGTGAAAGATAACCATATTTTAACTTCAATGGGAGTGGTAATGAATTGAATATGCTAATGAATTTTCGGTATGTGAGTATGTTTGTGTGTGTGTGTGTGTGTGTGTGTGCTCACACAATCATGTATGTGCTTTGCCCAAGAGAAATCTTCATGATAGAAAGAAGAAATGATTTATTTTGGTATACTAAGAAGCTACCTTTTTAGAATAAAAAAAAAACACATTTCCTTGCTTTTGTTGTATTTAAATAATCCTTTACATTATAAAACATTTCAAAAACTTCAGGGAGCTATTAAAACTTCAACTGATTAGTTTTAAATTCTAAATTACAATTTATTTTGGAGTGCTTATGTTCCTATGGCAAGTTTATACTTCCCATTCAAAAGTTATATTGTTATCAAATTACAATTATTTAGCCCCCACTAGAGTGGTCTTTTTACTTTCATTTCAATATTTTAATTGTCTTTTTGCAGAAATATTAGTCTGCTATTTCTTTTTGCCATTTTATTTTTCCTCATACTGCTTCAACTAGCCTATGCCTAAAAGAACCTGTTCATAAAAAAATTAATAAAAAAATTTGCAAATAAAACCGAAAGTAGACATTTCACATCATTTTGATGGCACTTATGAGAAACAAATAATGTTAGAGAGTTTGTAGAGAAATTTGAAACCATACAGTGTTAATGGGATATTAAATATGCAGCAATGATCAAAAGCAGTATGCACAAAAACAAGAATAGAATTAACCTTTGATACAATATTTTCAATATTGGCAGTATGTCCAAATTTATAGGAAGTATACTCATGAAGAAAGTATTTGTATATCTGTATGCATAGCAGTTTGCTTCATAGTAATGAAATAAACATATTCTTGTGGAAAAAAAATTTTGGAGAAATAAGTGCATAAGTATTGTATACTGTATATGACATATAGATAAATTAATATTCTAGTGAAAAATTGTGATGCATGCAATATAATAATGGACATATACTCTAACATCTGACATACAATATAATATTATACTTTATGCTTAATGAAGAAGAAATTTCAGATATATAAATTACCTAAGATAATAAAATAGAATAGTTGATTCCAGGAACTAGGAGCATGGTTTAATATTTTTATCATTTTGATTTTCCTAGAAAAAAAGGATTTTAAAGAATGGTTTGAGTAATGTTTCACAACAGTGTAAATTTCCTTAGCACTATTGAATTCAGTAGTTAAAAAATAATCATTAAAAAGTTGAATTGGGCATTCTGCATAGTTACTATGTTTTTTAAATAAATTTGTAACTTCAATTAGACAGGAAGTTTTTAACGGTATATGATTTCATGTGGTAAATAGTTAATATTCTACTTTAAGTTTAGAAAATTGCTGAGAATAAATATTCTCAACACCCACAAAAAGCAGTACCAAAGTCAAAAAATAGTACCAAGCCAGGCATTGTTGGCTCACACCTGTAACCCTAGCTACTCAGGGGGCTGAAATCTGAGGGTCATAGCTCAAAGCCAGCATAGGCAAGAAAGTTCATGGCTCAAGTGGTTGAGCTCAAGCTCTGAGAAAACAAAGCTCATGGAGAGCACTCAGACCCTGTATTCAAGCCCCAGGACTGACACACAAATATATTAAAATTCTGTTCATTGACATACTGAGGCCAAAGAAGATATGCATAGGACAAATGTTCAATTGCTAAGTACAGATGATCATATAAAATCAAGTATTTTATGAAATGAACTCCAAGAAAAGAAAATGAGACATTTTTTAGTTAGCATTGTTGCTGTTGTTGTTTCCTTTTCCTTTTGTCTTGATTATTATTCTGTCTGTATTTGGGAGGTTATGGGCCAGCACCAAAAATGCAGAACAAGGATGAACCAATGCAGCAGTGGTGCTCACTGAACACAGCATGGAAAATGAACTTGATGTCTTGTGGCTGGGGATGGGAGGAAAAAACCACAAGACAGCGATGGAAGAGGAGACATGTTTTAAAGTGAATTTCACTCATTACTCATTACCTGATTCATGTAACTCTAACCCCTCCGTATATCACTGCAATAACAATAAAAATAAACCAAAATAGAACACAACAACAAAACTCTTATCAGTTTTATGTAAACAAGTATCAAATAAATACTAAAATATGAAATATACAAAATGAAGATCAATGAAACTCTCAAGAGAGAAGTGATGAGTCACAATTAAATGCAAACCTGTAAGAATTAGAGCAGATGACACTACGGAAATTTTCTGTATTTCCAATTAATATTTGTAGAAACAACTTTCCTCTGTATGAAGAAATAAAAACATGCTGACAAGTTTTCTAGAAAATAATAAAATTAATATAACTCAGTAATCTCTTCATTTGATAACACAGTTATGTTACTGAAAAAAAGCAGTTCAAAGTATGAGATTGTAATGTTTATTTTAAGAGTTACAGATTTTTAATTTGTATTAGATGTCCATGTGCAACAGTCACTGACATGTGTCTAGGACTATAAACATGAAAATTAAAAAGAACCACACTCAGTGCCTGTTAGAACAGTTGTAAGGGCTACCATAGAAAACTGGGTGCACACGGGTGGGGCAAATTCCTTAACCGAAAGAATAGCCAGTCCCAAAATCCAGAAGAAAAAAATATGCATGTAAAATTTGAGAAATAACACAACTGGAACAAAATGGACAGAAGATAATCTTGAAAAACATGATGTTAGAGTTTGGATCTAAAAATATCCTATAAAAATTCATCTGTTAAATGTATGTTGTCAACACAATTTATTCCAGGGTAAAGTCAATAAGGTGTGTTGATAGCTAGCTCATCGAGTAGGAGCATTAAAGAAGATAGAGATTCTTGCCGAGTTTTGGCATGAGTGGAGAAAAAAGAAAACTTTGGGTTCCCAAATAAGATGAAAGATGTAAGAAGGGACTTTGCAGTAAAACTGGAAAGTATGTCTAGGTGTAATACAGATGTGTTGTCGTGAGTATCATACATCAATCAGGGTATGAAGCAAGCAGATGCAGACATAATTCTAGATTTCAGGGGATATGCTCATCCAACACAGAGATTAGTATCTTATAGTTACCAATATGTAGGTATGATGTCAGCTACAGAAGACAACCCACTTTAAAAGAAAACAAGTATATTCTGGCTCACAATTTCACAAGCATGGGTTTATAGTCACTTGGCCATTTCTGTAGGCCTGTTGCTAGGCCTGAGCCTAGCATAGCACCAATGATCTAACTTTCTTCTGCTGTGCTTCATCTCATAAATGTTACACTATCTCCCAGTAGTACCATGTGCTGCTGAGCAAGCCTTTATCACACAGACTTTTGGGGTATATACAAAATCCAAATATAGCAGAACATGGTCAATTTAGGACACTAGCTAAGATCACCAAAAGAATTAATACAGTGAAGAGAAAACATTCAAAACTTGAGCCCTGGGGTCATTCTGACATTTAGATTATGAAAGTTAAATGGCAAAGGGCAAGAAGGAGGAATGAAGAGAATGTTCTCCTCAGGGATTCCTGGTACACCTGGACACATTAAGTCTTATGAAAGGATGCAAGGAGCAATTGTAGGCTAAAACCTATCTAGCCATAAGGTCATTCTAAAGGGCTTCATTTGCCTGAGAATAAAAGTAGACTTTACTGATTTAAACAGTTATCTAAAAGAGAAAGGAAACTATCTCCCTATAGCTAAATGAAGAGATTATTGTAAGACAAATTTAACACCACTGTCAAATACAATGTATTCTTAATAAAGTTATGTTTATCTATTCACCACTGTAGTTAGATATATCTAGGCCAATTATGGAAGCCAGTGGTAGGCATATTAGTAGAAAAGTAAATAAATGCTGGAGAATATTCATGTAAATTTGTGGAGTGAGTTTGCTCAAGAGTGAGGTAGGCTAGATATAAGGTGTGCACTGAAGCAGATGTGGAGGTTAACAAGAAACAGGATAGAATTGGGAATATGGCTTAGTGGTAGGTAAAATGCTTGCCTAGCATGTATGAAGCCCTGGTTTCGATTCCTCAGCACCACATAAACAGAAAAAGCCAGAAGTGGCACTGTGGCTCAAGAGGTAGAGTGCTAGACTTGAGCAAAAAGAAGCCAGGACAGTGCTGAGGCCCTGAGTTTCAAGCCCCAGGACTGGCAAAAAAATAAAATAAAATAAAGAAGAAATAGGACAAAATTATGTTTATTATGGACAAGGAAAATGTAGGAAGGTAGAAGGACAATACTATTATTGATTATTTAAGACAAGATGAAATTGGGGCCAAGATGGGCATTTCATTAGGAAATATATTGAGATGATTGAATTTTGGGCTGCATTGCATAGAGGATAATGCACCCCTTGTCTGAGGAACCTATGAAAATTCTCTCGTAAATATTTATTTTTATGAAAACTATGAAACATATGAGTGATAAACTTAGTAAGACGTGTTTGACATTCAAAGACATTTTATTAGAGACAAATGATAAAAATATTATCCTAGGAATGTTGAAAAAGAATGCAATTGGTATATTTATGAGCCAACAAAATGTTAGTGTCTATAAATGTAAAATGATGCCAGTATTCATTCACAGATTAGTTCTTCTACAAAGATATATTCATGTCACAATTCTTGATAGTTTAAATCCTGGAATCATTAAGTTGAACTGGCTGTGGAATGCACCTGAGGAGAGCTAAGAGGAGTCTGGAAGTAAAGGTAGTGTTTAAACTGGCAATGGAGTTACAGTGCAAAGGAGATCAAGATCCCTTAGAAAGCAAAACTCCAAAGAGCACACTTAGCTTCCAATTGCCTCAGAAGGATAAATGCACTAAATGGCCTTGGAATGTGTATATGGGATTTATGGAGAAACTAACACCTTCATGGGAACCAAAGGTCATTGATAGCTACTACATGGAAAATTATGGCAAAAAGTTTGTCCATTGGATGAAGACACAAGAAAGTTTTGGAAGCATAGTCAAGTCGCTGGGGAGAAATAGTGTGGAGTAAACTGGATGCTGGGATGAAGGTAGGAAAGAAGTGGCAGTGAAAACTCAAAAGAGACTGACTGCTCTAGGATGGGGACTGATGGCAATGGAGTTGACTGAATAGGAGCTGAGAGAAACTTGAAACCGTTGAAAAATGTTAACAGTTATAATGTGAAAATATTTTGTTTATTTTTTGTCTTTTCTTTTGGTACTGGAGATCGAAGCCAGGACATAGCACTTGCTAGGCAAGCACATTGCTTCTGACCTACATCCCAGCCCATGTGAGTATTTTAATTAACAAGAAAAGAGAATTGAGAGCAATATAGAAAGTTTACGGAAAGAAAATCACATTACAGCACAGTCAGAATTTGAGTACTCTGTTCTTTTCTAGCTCCCATGTCTACTCTGAACGACATGGCAAATAAACCCAGACAGGAAGCATAAACCAAACAAACATTTACATGCAAAGAAGTCATGTGCTATCCAAAAAAAACCACAAAAAAATAACTACTCTGCAGAAAGGATATGACCTTCTAAAAGATGAGAAACTCACAGGAACCACAAAAAACACCCCATAGTCCGTTATGTGGTTGTTCCATTGATTAACCAAATGCATACCAATAAATATTAACAGATATGAACATTGCTCAGGCAATACACTTTTGTTTTATGTCTTCAGAAGCAATAATTTGTATTTATTCATAAAGGGAAATATCATAAATCATACATACTGGAGCTTTTGTCAAAATGATATGTAT
Source organism: Perognathus longimembris pacificus (assembly GCF_023159225.1). Lineage (NCBI taxonomy): Eukaryota > Metazoa > Chordata > Mammalia > Rodentia > Heteromyidae > Perognathus > Perognathus longimembris. Next base: position 128,307,478 of record NC_063162.1, on the reverse strand, counting down.
ATTATCGCTATCTCCTTAAATCTTACACCAGCCTTATTCTCACATGCCCAGCTGCTAAATCATTATCCTCAGCATGAGTAATTGTTGCAGATGTTCTTGCTGATTAATGGGGAACAGCTATATTTATAGGAGTTTCAATATGGCAAATACACAATTACAATTACAATTGCTGTTAGGACAAAGGCCACTCTGTTGGAGAGAGAGAGAGAGAGAGCAGGAGCCCAGGATGGCTTTGAAAAAAAAATAAAATAATAAAAAAAATGTCTGCTCTTCAACTATGAGTTGCAAAGGTAGCTTGAATTGGAAAAGAAAATAGAAAAGAAACTGCATTTGTCCTCTCTCTCTCTCTCTCTCTCTCTCTCTCTCTCTCTCTCTCTTTCTCCTTCCCCATCTCCCTCCCTCCTTCCCTCTTCCTCCTCTGTGCTGGGGTTTGAACTCAGGACCTGGGCACTATCCCTGAGCTTCTTTTGCTCAAGGTTAGCACTCTTGCACTTCAGCCACAGTGCCACTTCTGGCTTTTTCTGTGATACTGAGGAATTGAACCCAGGGCTTCATTCATGCTAGGCAAGCACTCTACCACTAAGCCATATTCCCAGACCAAAGAGCAGGCATTTTTCCTTCTGAGTACTGTTTGTACTATGAGTACTCATTGTAATATGATGCACGGGCCAGAATAACACTTGTCACCAAGACACTTATTGAGTACTTGATAAACACCTGATGAATGAATAAAATCCCAAGGTTCTTTTTAAGATGTTTAACAATTGCTTCTATCAGAAAGAATGACATTGCTCCATTCGTAAGGAACTGGAAAGACTTGGGAAAAAAAATCATGCTAAGTGAAGTAAGCCAGACCCAAAGGAACATAGGTTCCAGGTTTTCCTCATTGGTAATAATTAGTATATGTTTAGGATAGTTTTAGCAGAGGATCACAATAGCTAAACATGTATGTGCATAGGATCATATAAGATGATGCTAAGCAAAATGAATTCCAAGATATGGAAACAAGTGGTTTTTCATTGTTGTAATTTTTAATGTACTATGTGAAATTATCTTTTTTCTTGCATTTATCTTCCCTGTGGTTTATCCCCTGTTGCCACTGTACTTGATTTTGGCACCTTTGATATTGCATATATGTTTATGTGAATTAGAGAAGGAAAGGGGAACATTAAAAAGGACAAAGGACAAAGGCTGAACCAATGCAGCAGTGATATTTACAAGACAATATGTTTTAAACACTGTATTTGGGAAGAATAGATGGAAAAAAGATGAGTGAGGAAGTAAGAAATTTGACAAGAAATGTACTCAATACCTTACACATTTTGCTGCAATCACCTTAACAATAAAATTAAATTTTAAAAAAGATAACAATTGGGACCTTTTCATATAGCATGAAAGAACCATGTAAAAAGTTTAACCAATTTAGCAGCTTCCTCTAAGACAATATTTCTCAATATTTTTTCCCTTCATTATCACACACCATTGGGGGAAAAGTAAATACTGAATGTAAGGTTTAGTCAACTGGAATTGAGCAGCAAATCACCTGAATCTATGAGATATTTTTGTGATTTTCCCCAGAGACCATTTGGGCCCTTTAGCGACATCAATCTCATTTAATAAAGTCCTATAGATCACTTGCAACCATATTTTATGTTTATTAACTTACAAGGGTGAGCTCTTCAACTGTATAGTAGCAGTTTATAGATGGTACCATAGATAATCTGCAGATGATTATTGATCACCTAACATACATGCTCTGCAAAGGTTTCTACTTTATGGTAGAGAGAGAGAGAGATAGAGAGAGAGAGAGAGACACTGTGTATAACTATGCGAAGCAGTTAATGGTAAAGGTAAGCTGGAAAAAAAAACCCTATGAAGCAAATGCCATTCATAGAGACAGAGAATAACTCCTCCAATACCAGCTGTGTGCCCACAATCAGTCTGTATACTGTGTCATTTTTGTCATTTCTACTGTGAGAAGAGTCAGTAATTTTCAGATGACTTAAATCCAAAGCAGGATTTAAAGCAAAATGATACAAAAATAAGTGCTATTTGCAAACTTTGAAGTACAGTATAAGCATATACTATTGGACCAACCAGAAAAACAATCTTGTTTCAGAGCAAAAGAGCAGCATGGATAGAACCATCGAGGCAGTGGAATTGAGATGGAATAGTGAAGTAACTAAAATTCTTGAATTTGAGAGTTGGAGATATGGAAAGAGTACCTGAAGGCACTTCAAAGAATCAAAGCCCAAAACACTCTGTGAAGAAGGCATTGTAGGGGCCACTGGATTCATCTCCACTCTGTAGTAGAAGGATGGAGTCTACCGAGAGCATGCATTGGGTAGATCAGAATATCAAAAATGTCACAGGCAAGAACAAAATAAGGTACTTCAATTTGTTTTTAAGTAGCCCATGTTTGAAAAAAAAACACTAAACAACTACACTTACATGTTAATTTGGGAACTAAGGAAATAGGTGCAGATTTGCCTTGTGTATTGTTGACAACAAGGTTTGTAGCAGAAACAACAGCTGCCTGAGTCTGTGGGGACCCCTCTAGGGAATGGGGTTTTAGCTGAAATCCCAGTGAGCACTTCCAAACCAGCAGTTTAATCATTTAATCCAAGCTGATCCTGAGAGGCTGGTCCATTGCCATGGATCAAGCAACTGTCACTTGGCAGCCATCAGCTGACTTCATCGCCTGTCTGTTCTTCCCTGTGTTATTTACTTTCTATGTCACAGGCTTGGTTTGCTGGCATACTCACTGCTTAGCATAATCCCTGGATTTCATGCCCTTGACTCAAATGAGTATATCTAAAAATTTGGCTGACAATATTTCCAGTTTAGAGATTAAGAGTCTATGAAAGAGGAGGAGACAGGTAATTGTCATCACTGGGTAGCAAATGGACATTTATAGGAAAAGCTAACAGTTCCTTTGGCACCATGTAAAAGTACTGAGGAAAGCTGGCCAGGTAATAATGCAAGTCACTGCACCTGAGTAGTTTAAAATACGAAGGTTTGTTAAAGGCTTCATATTTCATTCCCCCGCCCCACCCCCTGAAATACTACTTTCTATCCATATCACTGTCTTGACTGTAAACTTTTTAGCTGTAAAGTAAGAAAAGGGGAGGTTTGGGAAGCATTTATTTATGAATTTGGGCAATTATCTGAGCACTCTCAAGCTAAAATAAACAGCAAGAGCACTGAACAGAGCAACATTTTGAGCATAAAAAGAGTAGTTTCAAAAGTTGGAAAGTATTAGTAAGATAGTGACTTAAAGCAGAACTCTGGGGCTAGACTACTTTGATTTGAATCCCAAACCTGTAACCTAATAGTTGTATGAGCTTGCTCAGATGCCACAGGTCAGAATACTTTCATTTACAATTTTACAAACCTGTTCATTTGGAGAAAATAATCATATCTATCTTGTCATTGCAGCAATATAATGTTGGCTAGATTTAACAGAGATGAAACAGGATTAAATTAGCTCACCTACATTAAAGCTCTTAGAAGAATCTCTGGGAGGATCACAAAAGTTCAATAACTATGTACATATATAAAATGATGTTTATTGAAATGAACACCAAGAAATGCTTTTTTGTTTTTGTTTTCTCCCTTAACACTGTTTTGTTTCCTATACTTTTCCTTCTTCTTTTGGATTTTTTTTTGTCTGTAAATTGATCTGTTTGAGAAGGGTAAAGGGGAGCACAGAAATTTTGGGACAAAGAGTGAAAAATGCAGCAGTGGCACCCACTGAACACTACATTGAAAATGAACTATATAACTTGGGGAAGGGGGTCAGGAGGGAAAAACAGAGAAAATTAGCCAAGAGGTGACATTGTTCACAAAGAAATGTATTTGCTATTTGACTAATGTCCTCTGTACATCACCTTTACAATACAAATTAAATTAAAAAAGAATTACTTATGTTAAATTATCTGTATTAAGGTCTATGTATTTAGACATATTTTCTGATATGCTCATCTATGTCAAATAGAGTGAAGAAATGCCATTTCAAAGATAAGAAAGAATATGCTTCTAGTAGAATAGTGGAAACTTGCTTTACTTGTGCTAAGATATTATATGGTTCCTGCATAACACTTTAGTTAAGGTAAAAGGGATTTTTACCCTTGTGCAGATTTTCATTGCTCTGAAGGGCTGACTTGTTAATGTAGCAGTGTCACAGTTATTTTGTAGGTTGAATTATTCCCAACAGTACCTTCTCTAATAGGAACTTATACCACTCACACTAATTATAATAGGACTTAAAAATGTTTTCTGCCATTTTCATTGCTTAACATATTTAGAGAATAACATACACTCAAAACACAATTTTATTTCTCAAGTTAATACTATGATACACATTACAGATATAGATATTTATATATAATTGGTGTCACAGTAAGCATGGTATGGAATGGCAGAACATGGTAAATACTGAAGGTTTTCTAGGGTTTTTTTTCTTCCCTTCATAAAAGAAACTGAAATGAAGACCTGGTTTGAATTAGTTTCCTGGTCATACAGTTCATCCAATTTTTTGCCATGAATGTAACTAAAACAATCTTTCTTTCTCATAAAGTGTTTTGGTTTGCTTGATGATTAAGAATTCATTGAACTATCTTTTTCTTTGTTTTTATTTCAAGAAGTGATATTATTCAGCCTTTTATGTTGAGTACTTTCAACTTAGAAAGTAATTAGAAAGAAAGACCTATTGTTTTCTCCTTTTAAACTATGTTTTCCTTTCACGGGCATAAAACATGGCTAAAAATAAATGCTCCTCATTGCAAAAAGGACCAACTTCATGCTAAGTAGATTTTATTCCTTCACATTAGGCTTCTGGCAACTAAAATAAACACTTCATTGATTTTATGTCATCATTTCTGAGACAAGAAAACAATGAGGAAATAACAATTCAAGTAGCCTTAAAAGTTTGTTTTGTAATAAGAAAGATCAGTAATAAAACAGGTAAGTTCATTTCTTACTTATTAATCTATTTCAAGATTATTTTTCTTGAATGCTTAAAATTGATTATTGCAAAATTGCCATATATGTTGATATTTATAAGAACATTTGCTCCTTTGGTTCTCAGAATCCAGTATCACAAAAAACAGCAATTTATATACTAAAATAACATATACTTGTATCTGCCATTTTTGTAGCTACTGAAACAAATTACCACAAGTTTTGTATTATTTCACAGTCAGGTGATGCTTGATGTCTGAAATCACTTTCAATGAGCTGATAAGTGATGGGCAAATCTCTATCCCAAGGAGAGGAGAACCCATTTCTCTTTTCTTCTACATTCTTGTGGATAAGTCATTCCCACCTTGTGAGCATGTAAAATCCTTCTCAACCTCCATATTACAAAAACACATGTGATTGCATTACATGCTTGCTTATATAATCTAGAATAATTTACCTACCTCTAGATCTTTTCATTAAACATATTTGTAAACATTCTTCAAGGTAAGGCTGGCAGGTTCCAGGGACTATGGCTTATTATAATTTAAATGGGAAGTTTTCAGTCTATCACGGTGTACATCTTTATAGTTTTTAAACTCAAGTCCTCCATAAAATACTATTAAACGTTGTATTTATCTATTAAGGCTTTGGAATATTTTATTATTGCTTGTATTAATGAACGTTTCTGTTTTATGTGTCCTTCCACAGTAATGGTTCTATGTGACCAATAATTTTTCAAGTATCTCTTGATTTATTAAATACAAATTCCTTGAAAACATTTTTGAGTTAGAGTTCTTATTCCCCAAAATATTGTTTAGAAAAATTTATAGTCTAAATGTATATAGAGATAGATAGATGTATATTAATTATGCATTACAAAAAAATAGAATATTTTCATTAACAGCCCAAGTGGAGTTTAGGAGAAATAATAGACATGATCTAAGTATTTACTAAATACTCATATTTCAACAAATTTTCTTCTTTCTGCATCTTGTCTTATTTTGGAAATATTATATCTGCTTTATGGCACTTTAAATTCCCTCTGTAAAATTAAGTGGATAAATCTAATGTACCTTGATTAAAAATTATAATTGCATGTTAATTTGTAAAAATATTAATAAAATATATAAAGTAATTTATCTTTATTGCCCAGCCTACAAAAAGACTTTTATTTGTCATATATAAAAGTCAAACTGTAAGAAAATTACACATTGAATGAGGAAAATATTTATTTTTCCAGTTTTAATTAGCATTATTAATTTGATTCTGATGTTTCCAAAATGTGTTTATTGTATCTTGGTCAAATTCCCTTCCTACTATACTTCCCTGTCTCCACTTGCCCATTTTAGTGGATTTAATTATTCAATTTCAGATATGTATATAAAGTACTTTGTATAAAGAGTGTACTCCTTAAACTCTCTTTCCACTCCCCATGCCTTGATTTATTTTTAATTTAGACTATGAACTGAATACTTTTTCATAGTATTATACCTCATGATTAACATGGTGCATATTTTTGCTTATAGAACAGATAAAGGATGAGAATGAATGAAAAAGAGAGCAATGCAATGAAAGTGTCAGGAAGAATGAAAATAAATAAGAATGGTATGACATGGTGTGTTCTTTATCAATTTATTTCTCTGTACGACAGACTGAAATGCTGCCCAGGTTTGACCCTATGAAGATATTATTAACACTTATAAACTTATAATGGTAAGCAGCATGACTAGTTAGGCAGGCTGATTTATTAGTTGCTAGGTAATGAAACTGCCTCAGAGGGTGCCTCTTAGTGCACAGTTAAAATTTGAAGCCGAGAATGTGACACTGACACATTTCCATGTCAAATACCATGTCGGTCTATTAGGAAATTTCATGCCATTTCTAGGGGTTATTGGTTACTCTAGTAACCATTTGAATAATTTGTCATGGAAAACTTCCCTTAAGACAAGATACCTTCACAATCACTTATTCAAAATTATCAAGTTAGAGTGGAGATGTTGGAGCAAATAAAAACTCCATTGAAAGAGTAAAAAGTGCTGTCTACACAAAATAATGAAACAAAAATAAAACATGAAAGAGAAACAGCTGGGAAATTTGACAAAATGATTATCTCATTTCCTCCAGAATCTATGCCTAAAGCAATAACTTTGGCGAAGTGTGCACAAAGATTTTCAAATCTAGCGTTATATTTTTATGGTAAATCCTAACAAAATTTATCTTTCCATAACCATATCAATTGTCCTCTGAAATTCTTATTTTTCCAAAGGAAGTAACTCACAATATACTCACTGGGGAAATTGTCAAGACAAATGATAGGCAGCCATATTAAAAAATAAAGATTATTTTGCTAGAACTTGCTACTTAAAAACAATTGGTCACAGTCACTTATGAGTGAGAAAGCTTTATAGTGGAAAAGGAAAACTTGACATTTGCTCTGATTGAAAGCTGTAGACAGTGAAGCTTTAGACAAACAAAATAGCAACAGCACATCATATGTGATTGGGCAAGGGAATATTCTCTCTTTCTATGATAAACCTAAGTTGGGAACACAAAGAAAAAAATCTTAAGATAAATTTCAGGTTATTGATAAAGTACTGGAAATTGAGCCAATTGTAACTGAAGCTATTATTTTGCTTGCTGCTTTACAACAAATGTTAGGATCTGGATTTCTGAAAATCAGATTTGCAGAAGAATAGCTTACTGTACTCTTCAATATAGATAACATGTTTGCTTTTTTTACTAGAAAGGTTCTGGGTCAAAGTTCTATTTTTATACATGTTCTTGCCATTCGTTCTTGCATACTGATATCTTTGAAACAAAGAAATATTGGTACTTTTTTTTTTTTTTTGGCCAGTCCTGGGCCTTGGAGTCAGGGCCTGAGCACTGTCCCCGGCTTCCTTTTGCTCAAGGCTAGCACTCTGCCACTTGAGCCACAGCGCCATTTCTGGCCGTTTTCTGTATATGTGGTGCTGGGGAATCGAACCCAGGGCCTCATGTATACGAGGCAAGCTCTCTTGCCACTAGGCTATATCCCCAGCCCAGTATTGATACTTTTTTGACAATTGTCTTTTCAGTTTATTTGCCATTTATTAATTGGATTACGTGTTGCTTTAAGGTTTATGTATTTTATTTCTCTTATAGTTTAATATTAATGCTTTGGTGAAATTTTTGCCAAGATTTTATTCCCATTTTATGGCTTGTCTGTTGATATTGGTATTTGTTTCCATGGATGCATAGAAGTTTTAAATAAAATGCAACCTCAACAGTACACTCTTAACTCTTATTTCCTTAGCAGTTGGAGTACTACACAGAAACTAAATAAGTATTCCTGATCCTACAAACATTTCCTTATATTTTCTTTTAGTAGTTTCAAAAGTTTTGCATTCAGCGATTTGATCTACTATAATTGATTTTTGTAAAAGAGGAAAGGCTTTCAGTCTTTTAGTTTCAGTCTTTTATAAATACTTTTATAAATATTCAATTCTTATACTTAGATATTTGATCTATTGGAATTGATTTTTGTAGAAGGTGAGAGATAAAGATCTAGTTTCCATCTTCTACATGTACATATTCAATTCTTATACAGTATTTGTTGAAGGGACTATATAATTTTCAAATCAAAAGTCACAAATCTCCATATGTTTGGGTATATTCCAAGGTCTTCTGTTCTATTCTGCATGTGAAGAACTGCTCAACAACTTTAGCCATAAAGGAAATGAAAATCAAAATAATGCTTCAATTCCATGTCATGTCAATCAATGGCCTATTATCAAGAATAATTAAAGTACAGAAAAGAAACGATTTATATTTTTGTTAGGAATGGAAATTAGTTTTATCACTGATTGAACCTCAGTATTTGTATGTCATATTTATCTAATTATTTTCTCATTTCCATTTTTTTCCATTTATTAGAATTGAAATTTTTCAATTATTCCCAAACAATTTTATTTGGTATTTTAACATGTTTCATTGGTATTCATCTCTGATTTTGTAAATTTGGGTTCTCTTCCCCTTTGTGAATCTAGTTTCACCAAGGTATTGTCAATTTGCTTTGGTCTCATTTTTTCTTTGTAAAATTTTTGCACATCTTTTCATTCATTTCATCACTTGAAATTTGAAAATCTTAATTTTTTTCACCTTCTGTTTCTGACCATTCTTTCTCAAAACTTTGTTGGTTTTCCACTATCCATTGAACTTATTTTCTATGTCCTAGGTTTTCATCCATTCTCATTTTTTGATGATTATTGATTTAGAGGTCTTGCACTTCACCTTTTTTTGGTTAATGAGAGATCTTAAATGCTCAGTTAATACTCTTTTTCTTTATTTTAATCTGACTATTCAGGCCCCAAGACTTAGTCTTCAATTTGTTTAAGCCTATTGGAGATATTATCAGCTGACTATTTAACAATGAGTTTATAATTTTTAGAATTTCAACTTATTTTCTTGTTTTTACTGTATTTTATTTTTTATCTTTACACTTAATTTTATTGTTAAGGTGATGTGCAGAGGGGTTATAGTTATATACATAAGTTAGTAAGTTGATTTCTTGTCAAACTTCTTACATCTCATTTTTCTCCCACTTTGCCTCCATCTCAATCTCCCCCACCCCCGGTTCTACAGTTAATTTCCAACATATTGTCTTGTGAGAATTGCTGTTGCAATTGGTTCACACTTTGTTCTTTGTCTCATCATTGTGATGTTCCCTTTCCTTCCCTAAATCAGATTAATGTATATACATTACTCAGGGTACTAAAATCAAATGCAGTGACAACAGGAAATTAACCATAGGAAAGACAAACAAAAGAAAAAAAGAAATAATTTCACATAGTATATTTAAAATAGCGACAGCAATGAAAAATCTTTTCTTTCCATATCCCGGAGTTCATTTCACTTAGCATCATCTTATATGATCACATGTAGCTAGCTATTGAGCTATTGTGATCCTTTTCTAGGACTGTCCTACGCATATACTAATTATTACCAATGAGGAACACCATGGTATCTATGTTTCTTTGAGTCTGGCTCACTTTTCTTAATATGATTTTTGTCCAAATTTTTCCATTTATTTAAGAATAGGATGATGTCATTCTTTCTGATGGACACATAGAATTATATATATATATATATATATATATATATATATATATATATATATATATAACTAACATTTTTTGATCCATTCATCTACTGATGGGCATCTGGGTTGGATCACCTAAATATTTTCCTTGTTTTGATATCTTTTTATACTTTTTATTCATTTATTTAATTCAACTCTTCATTTGAGAATTCGAAGCCAGCTCAAGCAGATACATCCAGGGACTTTCATCTCACATGAAGCTACAACAACAACAAAAAAAGCTGGAAGCAGAGGCTCAAGCAGTAGAGCTCCAGGATCAAGAAAGCCAAAGGAGAACATGAGGCTCTGAGGTCAAGCCCTACTACTGGTACTGAAACAAGGCACTAGATTGTTCTGCCTAGGAGAGGCGTGGCCACTTCCTTGTGAGTTACCACCACACACAAATAGCCCAGGAAGTTGAGCTTGCCGCAGGAGGCTGCCGTGGTCTCCTCGCTGGAGTCCATCTGCGAGCAGGCTTGCTGCAGGAACGCATTCCAGTACTGCTCTTTTAGATCTGGCAACTTGGCTGAGACAGGAAAGAAGCAGAGAAAAAGTCTGTCATTACAACCACAATCAAAGCCACCAGTGCTCATACATGTTATCCTAGCCAATCAGGAGGCTGACATCTAGTGCAGTTCGAGGCCAGCCTGGGCAGGAAAAGTCTGTGAGCCTCTTTATTTCCCATGAACCAAGCAAAACAAGCCAGAAGTGGCTGGCACTGTGGCTCAAATGTTAGAATGCTAGCTTTGAGCAAAGAAGCTCAGGGAGAGTGCCCAGAGTCTGAGTTTGAGCCCCACAGTCAATAAGAAAAGAAAGAAAGAAAAAGAAAGAAAGAAAGAAAGAAAGAAAGAAAGAAAGAAAGAAAGAAAGAAAGAAAGAAAGAAAGAAAGAAAGAAAGAAAGAAAGAAAGAAAGAAAGAAAGAAAGAAAGAAAGAGAAAGAAGGAAAGAAGGAAAGAAAGAAAGAAAGAAAGAAAGAGAGAGAGAGAGAAAAGAAGGAAAGAAAGAGAAAGGAAAGGAAGGAAGGAAGGAAGGAAGGAAGGAAAGAAGGAAAGAAGGAAGGAAGGAAAGAAGGAACACTGGACAGAGATGGACATATTACATGGTAAGCCCTTTTATGACTTTTTCAAACCCCCCCAAAAAATTAAAATAATTAAATGTTACAAAAAAAAAGCATGAAGGGGCTGGGGATATGGCCTAGTGGCAAGAGTGCCTGCCTCGGATACACGAGGCCCTAGGTTCGATTCCCCAGCACCACATATACAGAAAACGGCCAGAAGCGGCGCTGTGGCTCAAGCGGCAGAGTGCTAGCCTTGAGCGGGAAGAAGCCAGGGACAGTGTTCAGGCCCTGAGTCCAAGGCCCAGGACTGGCAAAAAAAAAAAAAAAAAAGCATGAAGCAGAGAGTAGAGAGAACAAGTACAACACTAAATTCTTCCCTGGGATGAGGAAAACTGAAGAACCAAAGCATTCTGCCTTCTGGGCTCAGTTCTTTCAGACTCTGACCTTCTCTTTGTGAAAATAAGCCTATAAAAAAATGATGCCTGTGTGGTTGTGAATCATGATTCTGAAGACATGGCTTTGAGTTTCTTGATTAATGTGGCACCTAACACACATATCCAAGATGCAGGATCTGTATGCAGAATAGAACAATAGTTCCTCTCCAGAAAGAATGGGGTCTCTGATCACCAGGCTTGCTGCTTGAGCTACCTACTGCTTCATACAGCTTGAAATGGTATCCTGATTCACATCAGATTGTTCTCTCCGTGAACCCTTCTAAAGACAACATCCACCCAGACAATGTGGCAGAGAGTTCTAAAATTACTTGAGCCATGTCTGTCCCTTGGTTTGGAGCATGTTGAGTATCTTAGTCACAAAAAGTCATCCCTTTCTCAAAAGGCATTACTTTGTCCTAACTCTTGAGATAAAGGCAGCAACAGAATATCTTTCTTTCCAAAAAGTAGTCTTCTACACTTCAGCCATCACTACCTTACTAAAGTTCCATATTGTATTTAAACTTGTGTGCGGCATGTTACTATCTTTGGGGCTAAAATTTCCAGTCTTGCACCTGGAGCATCTGGCTCTTCCTGCCCCTGAAGAAAGATAGGGATGGAGCATGGGACTATTTTCTGAGGTTTTTTTTCTCTCATCTTTTCTCTTTCTCCATTGTTTTTAGCTGTTGTGAGGCCTTTTGTCATTCTCAAAGCTCCACCACTCTTTCTCACTCCAAATAACTTCCAAATATACTCTTCTTTGTTACCATGAATTTTAAGAGGCGTATATGCTGCCATCTTGCTCCACTTTCCTTGTTTATTCTTTTATTTTAAAATGTAATAATGTAACATTTTATAACAAGCCTTTTGGTTTTTCTGTGATTACTAAAATATCTGAAGTTGATATTCTATTCACCAATATGTTCTCTTTAGTAAAATCACCTGCCTCCATAGGTAAATGTTAACATTTCTGCATATCTGTGTATTCCATATAATTAGACTCTGTGGGGAATATTGGAATACATATTATTTGAATTGCTTTAGAGTTATGTTAAGAAACACCCTTTATTCTGACTGTGTCTAGTAAATGTCCTTTTTCTTTTTGCCAAAATCACAAATAATTATTTTATACTTCACATTATTTAGTTTTCTGGGAAGAAAGTAGTTTTACTTTTCTTTAGAGAAAAGTACAACTGGTTTAATGAGCAGTTTTTCACTATATTGTATAGGATTGTCAACTCACTGAACACACAATACATTTCTCCTAAAGGTTCATTTTTTTGCATTAATGTGTATATATGCATACAATACATAAATATGTATATGTATACATGCATATGTGTATGTTTATATGTACATATACATATAAAACATGTATGTATATATGTGTGTATGTATGCATACACGTATATGTAGATATCAACATGTATACACACATCTCTATGTTTGTATAGAGATGTGTGTATACATGTATATGCACATGCACATATAAATCTATACACACAGTCAACAAGATTAAAACTCTTTGTGCCTAGTTAAAAATCTTGGAGCTATTTTTCCTCAGCTTTTACTTTTTCTTACATATATTTTTCTTTTGCTTCCCTTAGAAAATATGGCAATCCTTTTAAAAAATTATAGTAAAGGTGATGCATAGAGGGGTTAGAGTTACATAACTCAGGTATTGCATACATTTCTTTCTGAACAGTGTCACCCTCTCCCTGATTTTCTCCCATTTTTCCTCTCTTGATCCTCCTCCCCTACAAGTAGTAAGGTTCATTTCCAACACAGTGTCATTGCTGAATTAGTTCACCCTTTGTGCTATCATTTCTGTGCTTCCTCATTTATCTCCCCAAATCAGGTAAATTATATACAAGACAAAGGGTGTAGAACTCAACAACAGTGACAGAGGAGGAAAAAAGCAGCTACAGAAAAGGGAAGTTCTTAAAAATATCAAAATTATTCTTATCTCATAATGTGGATGTATTGCTCTCCTTTTAATAGCAATGCAAGTTTTTTGTTTTTTTTTAATATCATCTAGCTCTGGGTAAAGTTGACCTGCAAAAACAATCCACCTAATAAATTCTCAAAGGGGATTTATAGTATGATATTTTGATTCAGGTACCTCTGTTGAAATTGTCCAATTCTCCCTCTGTTTTTTGTTTTTTTTTTTGGCCAATCCTGGGCCTTGGACTCAGGGCGGAGCACTGTCTCACTGCCACTTGAGCCACAGCGCCCCCTCTGGCCGTTTTCCAAATACGTGGTGCTGGGGAATCGAACCTAGAGCTTCATGTGTAGGAGGCAAGCACTCTTGCCACTAGGCCATACTCCCAGCCCCCCAATTCTCCCTCTGTATCTTCTAAATTACATTGTTGGGTTTTTTTCATGCAAAAACCAAATGATGTACAACTTAGCCTGGAGGCTATTTTTAAAAGAGCATGTTTTATTCACAAAATAGTCCTAAACTGCTAACATTAGAAAAGATCAAATTTAACTGAACTTTTACTCTAAAATTGAGAATTAATCAGAGTTAGAAATGATCATTGCAATGTAGTCCAAACAAGACAGAAGAAAATGTAAATACATAAAGTAATAAAAAAAAATCCTGAGTCATATATGTACATATATACAGGCATATATATATGTATATATCTGCACATGTAGGACTATATAAATATATCTGTATGCATATAAATATATTTAGATTGGCAGGAGGCCATTTTAGTTCAGCATGGTGGCAAAGATTTTTATTAAAATAGTTTCTGAAGATATTGTCATTTACAGGCTACTCAATAGTTACACAAAATTTTAGCCAAATATTTCAGTAAGATTTTGATGGCTAGTCTTAAAAATTATAACTTTCTGAATGTAGGCAACAATACCAGAACTTATATTCAACCTTAGCATTATGATTAGAATAAGAATAATAACAAAGACTGAATCTGTATAACAAAATCTGTATCATAAAATAAGTGAAATTTTCATATCTTTACCATAAAATCTCTTTGGTGATGCTAAAACAAATGACTCACCTATGGGTTATTCTTTTCTTTTTATCATCTCTTATTTTGCTTTATATGCTTGTAGTTTCTTTTGAAAATTTTTATCAGGGTCTACAGATTTCCAAAAGATTACTAAAATATTCAGTCTTAGAGCAAAGTATTGCTAACTCTCTTATACTGGTTCTTTAAATTTTCTGTTAGAGTTTATTTTTTCCAAATTCTACTTTTATAAATTTATAATTCCAAATTTAAAAATTGTAAACTTGAAATTTATTTGGATTGAAAGTTTTATGAATGTTATGGTTAAGTTAAAGAGTAGCCTCATTTGCCACATTTTAAATTAAATTATATTATTTGTATGATGGAGAGTTTCATTGATGGTTCCACAAATGTGTATAATATGCTTAATCATATTTCTCTCCCACACTTAACTTGAAAATGTTTAAATAGGTTTTATTATTACTTACTCATATATACCTTGAATATATTTTAACCTTAGTCTCCCTTATTGCTATTCTACTCTTCTTACCCTGCTCCATATTTTTAAAATCTATAGAGATAGATTTTCAAATTTTTGGATGGCAGATGTCCATAATTATTTTGAGCTGCACAGGCTGAAAAATTATTTCCTGTTATCCATCAATAACAGTCCCATTGGTGAGCTTACTTATTATAAGTGTTATGTAATTTGCATACTTATTATTACCCAAGATCAGTAATGTAAACTGTTAAGTCACTAATCACTGAACGTAGTAGTGAAGTATAAGTAACAAGGCAATGTACATTCATATAATGGAACCATATACCAAATCAAACATTCATTCGCTAAGAGATAGTCTCACTTTCAATTTCCTATTTGCTTCCTATGTTTAGGAATTACATTTACTGTTACTACACTTGTTTTGATAATGTCTATGTTATCCCTTATGAGTTCTTGTTTAGTTTAAATTTAGTTTAGTTAAATTTAAGTTTAGTTTGATTTTTAATATTTTTCCTCCGATTAATAATTTTGCTTCTATAATAGCCACCTGTTCCAGCTCAGCTTTATTTCTATTTTGCCAATAACTCTACCTGCATTAAATGGCTTCTGATCCTCTGCTACTTAACTATTTTCATGAATAAATGTATCACAACATCTGGCAGTTCAAGTTATTCAGGATGTATTGGGCAAAGGCAGCTCAGTGGTCATGAGAATATAACACAACTTTGTAGAGATCAAGTTGCCAAACTGTGCCTCTTTTTAATGGACTTTGAAGAGAAGGAAAGGAAGGCTTGGAAACATTCTGTTCTTAAGTACAAGTGGGGATAGAAAGTAATATCATACATAAAAGACTTATGAAAAAAAATAAAACTTATATAGGGCCTCAAATCCCAGATTTTCTGATTGAGTACTTAGGGGATAGAATCCCAAATATTCATTTTATTCAATTTTCCAAGTGGTGTTGATTCAACTAGTTTCAAAGACACATGTTGACAAACCTCTCTTTAGCTTTACTCTGTAAATAATTTTTGAGGCTGCCTGAGGGACTAGTCATTAGAACCTCTGAGACTAAGTGGATAGAGTATATTTTTCACTTGGATGTTAAAGACAAGATTATCTGCTGGTTTTACCCTATCACCAGTGCAGGTATCTTAAAAGTAGGTAATAGGTGGCATTTGTTTTAGAAATCACTGACCAGCAGCCAGTTTTTAATCTGAAGCAAACACCACAATTTCTACCTGAAGCTTCATTGGCAGCTTTCAAAGCAGTAGATTAAAGCAGCTCTCTGACAGGTTCCCAAGTTGGCTCCAGCCTGGTTGTTTGGTTTTTGAAGGCTTACCAGCAGGGAGCCATGATAAAGAGAGAAAGAGAAATGTTTACTCAGATGGTTCATTCTTTCTTTTCTTGGTATCCCTCTCCACCTGTTTTCTAACACACATGATAATTTTCAAAAATAACTGGTTATGTGAGTGGCAGTTTTCATGTCCACTCCTCAAGAGACAGCTGGAAAAGTATGGAGATTCTTCTATCATATTTGAGAAAGCACTGCTTTAATCTAGTGGGTTAAAGGTAAAGCTTGAATTACAGTTCTCTAATGCACAAAATGATTTATCCATTCTATGATGTTGAGTATACTCAGGTTGAAAAATATCTGCTATAGAGTAGAGGTTGGCACTATGGCTGTAGGCCAAATCAAGCACCATGACTTCTTTTTATAAATAACCTTTTGTTGGAAGTTAGCCATGATCACATGCCTAAATATTACCCATTGCTTTTGAGCTGCAATGACAGAGCTCAGAAGTTGTGGTAAAGTAGTCAAAGCCAAAATATGAAATTTTTACTTTTTTGACACCAGAAAAAACTGAAATGTAGTCCCTGAACCAATATTATTATAATAACTGATGAACTGTGAAACTAAACTTTTAGGAATATACTCATAAACTACTGATTTGGAAACTTAGGGGAGGACTTCAGTAATCAATATCTTGAATAGATTGCCAAGTGATTCTGATACAGGTCAAAATTTTGATTACCTCTGTACAGTATTCCATTATATAAATGTATTAGTCAGACATTAAAATAGTCGATAATATGATTCTTCCTCATTACAACATACAATGTTGGTATAGTTAAGTCCTGAATAAATGAACTTTTAGAAATCACAATAAGGCATAACTAAATTGACCATAGTTCATAGTTATTTGCCCCTAACCTCTAATGCAACACGCTGAATTTTTCTTTTTATAAAATTAGTTGTTACAAAAAGTATTATTTTAGTTGATGTGAACTTATGCCGATTTTATGATTTTAAGTGTGAATATTTATATGTGTCAACAACATTGAAATTCCACCTCACCCCAATTAGAATGGCATTATCAATAAAACTAAAATAACAGATGTTGGTAGGGATTGATGAAAAGGCAAACTACTACACTCTTGGTGGGAATGTAAAGTCATTCAATCACACTGGAAAGTACTATGGAGGTTCCTCAAAAGGTGAAACATAGAGCTTCCCTATGACCCAGCAATGCCAATCCTGGGCACTTATCCAATTACCCACAAACAAGGACACACTAAATATCACCAGCACAATCATTTTCATTGCAGCATTGTTTACCTTAGCTAACATATGGAATCAACCTATATGTCTGTCAGTGGATGAAAGGATCATAAATATGTCAATATGTGAATTGTATAATTTTAATGTACAGCTCAGAATGTTAACATCTCAATATGAGGTTATTCCACTGGAGATGCTGAATCTCCAAAAACATCTGTGGTACTTGGAATTGCTTTCCTTCTCAATCTTTATAGAAAACAAGTTCATACACAATACCTTGGATTTAATGAAATCTCCATTTATGTAATCTGGGCTACTGTACTTCTGTATATTATTCAAAATGATTTTAGCACCAAATCCCATCAGTTAAGATGAATACAAAAATGTGGCTAACTGCGTTGTTTTCTTTTTTATCTCATTTTATTGTCAAGGTGATGTACAGAGAGGTTACAGTTGCATATATAAGGTAGCGATTACATATCTTCTTAAACTTGTTATCTCCTCCCTCATTTTTCTCCCAAATTCCCTCTCTCCAACGCCCCCCCATTGTACAATTAATTTCCAACATATTGTTTTGTGAGTATAGCTGTTGTAATGGTTCGCCCTTTATCTCACCATTTTGATGTTTCTCCTTCCCTTCCCTAATTCAGATAAACATATATATGTATATATGTATATATATACATATAATGTTATGCCCATGTCGCGAGGAGACCACCAAGAAGACCACCGAGAGCCAGACTTTCTGAAATGCAAAAGCAAGGCTTTATTCAGGCGAGCTGCAACTCGGGCCTCGTCCTACCCACCGACACAGCAGAGGTTAGGATGAAAGCCACGAGCAGAGTTTTACATGGAAAAAAACCACAAAGTTACATAAACCAGGTGCAGGCAGGTTTGGGGTGTGAGGACAAATCTGATTGACATGAGCCAGGTGCAGGGTTGGGGTGTGAGGACAAATCTGATTGACTCGGGGCTAGGGTGTCCCTAAAATTGGTCTGACGACATTCCAGAGTGGTCAAAGTATCTGGAACATTACAGAACCGGTTGGGCCATCCGGGAAATGGGTTTTTATGGCCAGTTGGTTTCGGGAAATGGGTTTTTATGGCCGATTGGTTTATTCTTAGCTTAACACAAACAACAAGATGGTTGCAGTTTCAAGATGGAGTTGTCCTAGTCTTTCAATATATATACAATATCCAACTGCAATTTTTACTTCCTATTTACTAATCTCTCCATCTTTACTAACTCTCCATCTTCATCTAAACTTGATATGGCTGTCAAGGCTTGGAAAACCATATCATCCAAGCTTATCAACATTGTAAGGAGCAAAAAAGATGACTAGAATGTAGATCTTTCTTTTTCCTTCTTATACTTTCTTTTATCATGTAGGTCATCTGCTCTTTGGTCATCCTCTGCAGATGTTTCAATGCATCTAATTGACTGTAAGGAAGTTCTTTGGTCATTCTTAAAACAGCTATGGACAGAGTATGATAGCAAAGTTATATCTGACTTCAACTGTGCTCAGTCTTTTTGATGTAGGCATCCTACTAACCAAATCACCCCAGAAAACAGCTTTATAGCAGACAAGAAACCTATGATGACTCATGAAACCCAGAACACTAATAAATTTTCCAAATTAATTCATTATCTAAGAACTAAAAAGGGTGCTGTGATTCTTAGGTCACACACCAATCATTTCATCTAGGTTTCCTTCATAATTAGGCTCAATCATAAGACTGAGTAGTTTAATAATGTGCCCAATTTCTTTCAACAATATTTTCACCTCACATTCCTCTTTGTCTTTCAATTTTTTCAAAATCTACTCAGTGGTCAGCTCAAAATATTGTCTTCAGATATATAATTTATAAGAAAACCCACTTTAAGGAAGTTATATTTTATTAAAAATCACTACCACCAAGAGGAGTGGGGTCAACAAAGAGAATAAATGAGGGTTAATGTTTTTTAGGAGGACTTTATGTTAATGTAAGAAAGCAGAACAATGAAATACATTAAAATTATTTTAAAAAGAGGAATGAGTAAGAGAAAAGGGATGAGTTTGATTGGGGAAAGCTACCTGCACATGGAAATGTCAAATAAAATAGCCTCAAATACAATTAACATAAGCTTGTAAACACTTCTGAAAATCTAGAGAGATAATAGGCAGATACACAGACAGATAAATACATACATAGAAATTTAGGCATATAACCTTCAGAACTTATTTAAATACCTCTAAATACAACGAAAGTGTTCAAAGACCCTCTATTCAAGAATGTGAAATTGTTTCAATCTTGAGGACGATTGATTGTTTTATAAACCAGATTAAATTCTAAACATATTTTGTTATACTATTACATTAAAAAACAGATTTGGTCAAAAAGACAAAATTAAAAAATTCTGAATTTATATTCACACAAAAACCTAAAACTTCATCTCTTATCTTAAAATTACTTGAATGCCTAAGGCATTGTTCTTTCATAGAAATGTGGCATATGTGTGACAAAGATAACTTCAATAAATTAGCAATCCATTTGTTCTGCTGTGAGCTAAAAAAATGGACATTGTTTTCTTCTTACATAGATGCTTAAAGATTTTCCTAGTTATAATCAAACACAATATTTTCATTTATTAACATCTGAAATCTTGGTGACAGATACAGTTTAGAAAATAAATGTTTTACAACCATTTGTTTGTGACAAAGAAACTTTCATAACCAATGAAATGTTCAATCCATTCTCATCTGAAAATAAAATTCATAACTTACATACACCAGAACTTATTTTAGTTGTAGAATATTAATAGTGATTTCAATCTGTGTTTGAGTTCTTATAGAATAAAGATCATGCTTGTGAATGTACCTAGTTAAGAAATTGATGTGCATCATAAATCTAAACAGAATTTATTTGAAATTGGTAATTACCTTTATCTTTTTAACTTATTTTACATATTTCCAAGTTTCATAAACTTGAAAAAGTAGTGGGTTAATATGCAATTTGATAATTATGAAACAGCTAGTAATCTTGAAGTGAGTATTTTTAAATTTTATTTTTGTACTTCCTGTTCTCTGGTTTCCTAACAACAAGAATTAATGAGTATGAACAAGTAATCAAACATTATCTGTGTTAAAGCATAAAGTGGAACTCAGTATCTCCTGCCATAAATCTTCCTGTCCATATGCTAAAGGTACAATATTGGCACTGAAGCTTGGAAGTCCATCTGGACAGATCCTAATTTTCCTGGATAAGGAAAAGCTTTCTAAATCAAACCATCTGTTTGTACTCTCTAAAAGAACCTGTAAATAAAATAAGGCAATATGTACATGTTAAAAGAGAGATCAGGGTTAGTTTGACACAGATTAGCACAATATAGAATTAATTATGAATACATATTGATAATTGTCGAGTGCATTATTTTTGCCACCTTAGACTCATAAAGTGTTACCTATGGTCTGTAAAATATAGCTAACTCTTCCAATAATAATCTAGACCCAAACCTCATAAAATTAAGAAATAACCCAATATTTTATCAGTCAAGTCACCTACTATTTTTAATTTGCATAAAGATATTTCAGTTGATGCTTTTCTCACACATTTTGAAAAAATCTTTAGGAAAGATTAACTGGTCCATTTTAAGCAAAAAATTAGAGAATAATAAATAAAATATTTGAGGAAATGATATGTGCTCTGAGGAGATATGTTCTAAGGAATAATAATTTCATATATAAATTACCTCTAGAATATTTTTCCAGTAATCAGAATTCTGAGATAGCAATCGCATAATTACTTATGCAATATGATATTAATTTTGTAATTATTTTACTTTATATAGCAAAGTTAATGTCCCATGGCATTTAATTACTGGCATATTTTAAAACAAGGAGATAATTTGGATAGGCCTAACATAGTGCATGACCTCTTTTGAATACAGTTATAAAAATCTCTCTTAATAGATATATAGATAGATAGATAGACAGATAGATAGATAGATAGATAGATAGATAGATAGATAGATAGACAGATAGATAGATAGATAGATAGAATATCTATGTATGTAAACGACCACGATGCTAACTGGAGTAAGTGAATTTGATTAAAGGTAATAGGAGTAAAACAGGAATGCCACTGACTCTGAACAAATTTTCCACTGAGCAATTTAGTAACATTCTGAGCTGTTAATTTTAATTTGTGTAGTAAGAAATAGAGATTACTGACAGTATAAATGAAGTTAAACCATTGTAGATTTTTGAATATGTAGACCTTGGAGAATACTATAGTTCACAGCCAGTGTATTGTTCACAGTATTAAGAGGCAATTTCTATTAATACAATCTTTCAAATGATCTTCTCAATGTTTAAGACATACATATGAAGGTAAGGTAAATTGATTTCATGCAAACACATGCCATGTTGAAAATTAAAGATGTATCTGTTGGACATCTTGTACCACAGGCCTAATAATCAGTTCTTGTCACAGATAGGTAGCAGAGAATTGGAGACTAGTGGCATGTGAAAAAGGGGAGAAATATCTCCAGATTTAACATACAAAAGATGGTTGAACGGTCCACTGGAGATTTAGACATGCGGAAGTTGGCTGATGTAGTGCTGCATTGTGAGTTATAGGATCCTAACAACAAGTTAATCTGAAGTGATTTTCCAGTTCTTTGAGCTGTAAAACAAAAAAAAAAAAAACAAAAAAAAACAAAACCAGAAAATTGAGCTTTAACTATCTGGATCTCTAGGAAATGTATAAAATGCAGTGGATTGTGGAATCTTTTAAAAAATTCATAGAAGAATACCAAGAGCAAAGTCACAGAGAAGGCCCAACGACAGAGGCAGTAACAGGAGAGAATTTAATAAGCAAATATAGAGTTACTTGCCCCTTCTGCCATTGCTGCTTTCTCTTTTACTCTCTCCTAGAAGGAAATAAATTTCAGCAGAAAAGGTAAAAATGCAAGGAGTTGAGAGACTATTACTTCTCAATATAGAAGCTGAAAAGTTAGGATATCAGCTTAAGAATTTTGTGAGGGAGGAAACAGATAGACTATAGGTAGTTTTGACTTTAAGTGATAAGTGAATTGTAGAATAATGGTAGAAAGTTTGGTATCTTACCAAAGCAAAACTTAAAAAATAGCTAATTTATACAGTGTGATTTCATGTAGTAATGATAGAAAATAAGATCATATTTAACTCATCTGACGTAAGTCTGATTAAAACAAAATGAAACAAAAGTCACTGAGAAATGAGATAATTGTGTCTGTAAAAGACTTCTGTTAAAAAAAAAAACCCTAGATGCCCAATTATTAAAGATCAATGTATGTATACCTCAGTAAAGTGCAGAAATTCACCCAGGAGACTCAGCTAGTAGGAAAACATAATTTCCCACACTTTCTTTTATTTTAAAATTCAATTTATTGGAGGCTTATGAAAGCTGAACATATAATCACTAAAATGTAACAAATTCTTTTTTAATTAAATTTTATTGATAAGATGATGTGCAGAGAGGGTATAGTTGCATAATAAGGTAGTGAGTACATTTCTTGTCATATTTGTTATACCCTCCTTCATTTTTCTTTCCCTTCCCCAGTTCAGATAAGCATATATACAATATCCAGTGTACCAGAATCATATACAGTGAACACAAGGGGTACGTCAAAGGAAATTCACCTAGTTCATTAAACACTGACAACAGTAAAATCCTCTTAAATATATAAATATAACAGTAAAATCCTCTTAAATATATAAATATAAATAAATTACTTCAATGATTCTATCATAATAAAAATAGAACTATTTGGCTGTCTTGCTTCATTTTCATTAAATCCATAAAATAAACCCCACAAAATACAATTAATTTTAAGGTGGACTTAGTATCTAAATCAATTTCTTTATTGATTTAAAGGAACATTTTGAAAGTAATTCACAAACTTGCGTACTCGTTACTGTGAGAATCTGATCTATGTTCTCTTGCCATATGCTTATTCTGCATCTTAGTTATTCCCACACATGAATTTAGAAACTCGAGTTTTATGCAAAATGCTTTAGTTATAAATTTCACATCTGGATATGGAGCTTTTAAACAGCTAATGCTAAATTTCTCTTGTAGTCTTAACTGACACCTGCTAATTCTAACAAGCAGTGGTGACCAGTAACTTCTCTTATTTGCTTAGGAAACATGAAAGTGAAATAACTCTAGGTTCCCGCAAGAAAATGGAATTTCAGTTTCTTGGTGAAGCAAATCATATCTGTCTTACACTGAGTTTTCAATTGAGGAAAGGAAGAAAAACTGCAAATGTTTCATAATCAAGCAAAGATAAATAACAGTTGTTTTTAATAGTTTAATTAAAAACTCTCATATGTTTTTCAGAATATAAAATCCTCAGCTATACTAACATTCATTATAGTAATGATGTCAGTGAGGGTATATAAGGGTATAATATCTAATCACAAACAATTTTCTTTGGAAAATGGTGAACAATGTGAAACATTATATTTGGGGACAAGATTATAATTCCAAGTAAGAATGAGGGGAGGTGGGGGAAAAATGAGGGATGAGGTAACAAGTTGAACAAGAAATGTACTTATTGCCTTACATATGAAACTGTAACCCCTCTGTACTTCACTTTTACAATAAAGGGGAAAAAATTTATTAACGTAAAAAAAGAATGTGGAATATGTAAGAATGCTAATTCAAATAAAATGCCTCCTGACATAGATCCCAAAAGTTTTCAGAACACTTAAGTGATATCAGTGTTTGTCATAAAAAAGGCAACATTTGAGCAAATAAAGCTATTTTAGCTCATCTTGTGAATTGACTTAATAAAATTTTCAACCAATACAATGATGGTGTGTGTATATATGTAGTACTTTGTAATAGTGAACAGGGCTAGCCAGGTGACCAATATTTGAAACTAAATTTTTAAATAACGATTTTGGAGTAATTATATAATCCAATGCAAACACCATTTATCTAATCTGCAAAACAAGGATAACATTCTTTTGTTTTTGTTGTAGTAGTTGTTCATTTTGGAGCTTGAACTACAGGCCTGCGCACTGTCCTTGAGCGTGTTTGCTCAAGGCTAGTGCCTGACCAGTTTGAGCCACAGTTCTACTCCCCCCCCCTATTTTTTTCCAGTGGTTAATTTAAAATGGTAAGAAAAACAATGAAACAATTCAGCAGTGAAACTCACTAGATACTAAGTTGGAAATTGACTATACAAGTTTAGGGTGAAGGGAAGTCAGAGGAAAAACTGTACAAAAAGAAATTTGTTTAATACCTGAGTCATGTAACTGTAACCCCTCTGTACATCACCTTTGCAATATTTTTTTTAGAAAAAAAGAGTCTCACAGTTTTCTACCCAGGGTAGCTTTGAATCATAATCATCAGCTCTCAGCCTTCTGAGTAGCCAGGATTATAAGCATGAGCCACTGGCACCTGACAACATTTATTTTTGTAGGAAAGATTAAATTAAACAGGAGAATATATTGACAAAGAAAAGCATAAAATCAGTTTATCAATATGCTTAGTATATTGGGATTTCTCTTTTTCTGTCTGTCTTTCTCTGTCTCTGTTTCCCTGTGTGTGTGTCTCTCTCTCCTTTATATATACACATATGTGTAAGGTAACATTGATTAACATTGATTTGTTTTAGTCCATAAAGTGGGAAGAGAAGAACTGTGTACTATTACACAGAGAAGAAGGCAGACAGTCTCTCCCATTCAACTTTCTGGTCTCACATTTGAGGCCCTTGGGATAGTTGCTTTGACTAACATCACTATGTAGTTGGACACGGAGCAGCTACATTAGAAGCATCTATAAAGCAGAATTCTGTGGTGTCCGTTCTGAGATCCTGATTCTTACAAGCCCCTGAGAAATTTTCTTGACTCATCTCTCTATGAGATTATGGTAGGACTCTGAGATTTGGAGACATCATTTTTGGTGGTATAAGTTTACCTATTTTGCAGTACTCTTCCTCTCAAATCCTTCAAGAAAAATAATGGCATTTCTTCATGTTGTACTGATATGGTGCATATGTTTTGGGGTTCTCCTAGTGTGTTTAACTCTGAAATAAATGAAGTTTGTTTTCCCACTCCCCCTGTTAACTGTGGCTTTTGGTTGATCCCCAGACATAACTGATGAGGGTGGAGACATCTAATACCTCTGGCGACAGAGTACAGCCCTCTGTACACTTGAGGCCAGCCTCAGAGAAGGCCGGAGAAAATTTGACATATTATTTATGCTTATATCCAACATGAATTCAGGCTTGTCCTATAGTTTATCACTGACATCTTTTTTTCAAATCTTATAACTTGGAAAGAAACATGAGCCAATGTACTGCAACAGAAACTTTCTGAGGATCTATTAAACCGTGCAATATATTGAGGACACCCTTCAAAACAAACACATGTTGAAAGACTCAGAACTGAAATAAAATTGTGAAGGTTCTGAAAAATAAACACCTGCTGATACACCAGGGAGTAGAAAACTATTTCCTGTGAGTCAAATCTGGCTTTCTGCCTATTCTAAATGCAGCCTTCCTGGAGCACAAGAACACAAATTTGTTTACCTAGTGTCTATGAAAGATTTTGTATTACAACAACATAATTGAGTAGTTGCAAAGAGACCATGAAAATATTCTCTATATTTCCTGTTTCTGAAAATGTTCTCCAAGCCCTGAAGAAGACTTGCTTTAGCACCTGATATATTGTGTTTGGCATTAACTTGTGGGTAATACATATCTGCACTGCTGTCTGCAGCGTTTACCTTCTCTTACCCTATTCAAAAAAAATGTAGGACTCAAGTGAAGATGAGAAAGATTATCCTTGATAAAAATGCCAGGATTATAAATAATAATCATGAGCTAACTGGAATATTTGATGAGAAAAGTAACCACAAAACGACTAGATGGACTGTAAAACACTCAGCAGCTTAGAAATTTGTGAATATGAAATTTACCCTCCCCCACCACATACAGAGGTCAATTCATCATAACTTCTCTATAAAATGCAGAAGTCTTCAAATATGTGCATAATAGTCTCAGAAAATAAAGACATAAGCATTCTTGGGAGCTGGATTGTTTATAACAAAATTCAAAATTATCTGGAGGAGGGTATGGTATCCTCAGTCAATAGTATATGTGGATTTTGTTTTTCATCACCCAATGGATTGGAGATGACGATTTATTTGGTAAAGGTGCCAGCATCCAGCACATTTCCTGATGAGATTTGCTCCTGATTTTATGAGAGTTGTTTTGCGAGAACGCCGTGTCAACGTTTTGTTAAACATTTTTTATTAATCTGCTCCATTTCAAAATATATTTGTACAATTCCTGGAAATGCTGAGTTTTGCTCTTCTTCAGCTTCAATACAATATAAAATAACTCACTGTGATGCTGCTTCTAACAGTCCCCAGGTACATTTAGACTCTGAAGTGAGGCCCACTTCATTCATTTTTCATCATATCATAGCAAACGAGGGACACCGAATGTCCCACCTGCTTTGACACTGCAGATCATGATGCAAAATGTGCTGATACAATCAAATAACCTGAGTTTGAATTAGCCACCATGTGAGATAGCAATTTTGCTCAAACACAGTATACTTCAATTTAATAGGCCTGGTTTTATGCTGCATGAGTGCAATTTCTCCTTCAGCCTAGTGAACACAAACAGGAAAACACTGCATAAAGGAAAGCAATAGGACTCAAAAGTTGACTTTACCAAATAGCAGTCTGATTAGAAGATTTAAATCAAGAGGTTAATGTGAATGGAACTGTAGCATTATTTTTTCTGTATTTAATGAGAGAAGCCACAGGAAATGATATAAATTAGATGTGATGGAAACTCAACATGCTTAGAAATTTGTGACTATACAATTATCTTCAAGAAAGCAACTCATTATAATTCCTTTACAAGAATCAAAGGTCTTCAAATCAAGTAGCATAATCTTGAAGTTAATTTGAATCAGACAAATTGGATATAATTTCAGAAATTTTTGGTCTGTAAAGATAGGCAGTTGTAGTTGTTCTCAACAAAGACCCGAGTCTTTGGTTCATCTAAAGGTTTACTGCCTATTTGTAGCAGCAACATGTTAGGCTCCAGCAAAGTGAGGGAGATTGTCATTGGATATTATTGAAACACTCCTTACATGAACAGAGGTATTATTCCCATGGAACCAACCCAAATGTCCCTCAGTAGACGAATGGATCAGGAAAATGTGGTACATATACACAATGGAATTTTATGTCTCTATCAGAAAGATTGGCATTGCCCCATTCTTAAGGAAATGGAAGAACTTGGAAAAAATTATACTAAGTGAGGTGAGCCAGACCCAAAGAAACATGGACCCTATGGTTTCCCTCATAGGGAATAATTAGCACAGATTTAGGCTAGTCACACCAGAGGATCACAAAAGCCCAATAGCTATGCCCCTATGAACGCATAAGATGATGCTGAATGAAATGAACTCCATGTTATATAAACAAGTGTTATATCACTGTGTAGTTCCTTTCAACATGCCCTGTGAACCGTAGCTTCTATTGTTGATGATCCTCTTGTATCCCTTCCTGTGGTTGTACTCGCGCTATCACTGTATCTCATCTGAATACACTGGATACTATATATACTGGTATTAGAACTAGGGAAATGAAAGAGAATATGAAAATCGAGAGACAAAGGACAAAAAGACAAACGACTCCAAAAGCAATACTTGCAAAACCATTTGGTGTAAACCATCTGAACAACTCATGGCGGGAGAAGGAAAGGAGGAAAGGTGAGGGGGGAGGAGGGAATGAAGGAGGAGGTAACAAACAGTACAAGAAATGTACCCAAGGCCTAACATATGAAACTGTAACCTATCTGTACATCAATTTGACAATTAAAAGAAAGACTAAAATAAAAAAATAAAATAAAAGAATAAATAAAATAAAAAAGAGTGCTGTGAAAAAAAATAAGCTGTTAGTGAGAGACTTGTTGCGAGCTAATGATAACCATTTTCCGAGTCCTCCCTAGCTTTCTCAGAATCCTTTGCCCTTTTGAGCCTGCACTGTGTTACTTTGGTCTCTGATCTAGTGATTACCTCATTGGTTAGACTTTCCATTATCTAATCTAGCTTCTCCTCTGTGACCTTTTCTGTCAGGAAGTGCCATGGAGAGAAATAAACAAGCTAGCTGCAAATCAACTTTTTTTTTGTTTTTTGTTTTTTGTTTTTAGTTTTTAAAATCCCTGTTTTTTTTTTCTTACTTATTGTCAAAGTGATGTACAGAGAGGTTACAGTTTCATATGTTAGGTCTTGGGTACATTTCTTGTACTGTTTGTTACCTCCTCCCACATTTCCCCCTCCCCCCAGAAGAAAATATATGACCTATGAACCATTCATTTCTAGGTTAGAGGGAAGACATGACCTGTCATACTCTTATTTGTACCAAGTGAGTAAATAAATAATGTTTTCCAGGAAGATCATTCCAAATCTCTGAAACTTATCCAGCAAACAGCTTCTCAGTGTCTAAAAAACTCAGGGTTGGTTGGGTATGGCTTCTTGGGAAACATAATATCGGTGACAAAGTTGGAATGGCTCATCATTATTAGATGCTCCCCAATTCATCAGCTAGTCCTCAGAATGTAGTCTTGAGTGCTCTTCTGTGGCAAAGGGATGGATCCAAGGTAGGAAAATCTTGGTGGATGTCTTCTTCGGTATCTCATAGCCTTTGATGACCTGCACTATTTTGTATATTAACATCTGTGCACCTAAGGTTTGAACTCAGGGCTTTGTGCTTCATAGATATGTGCTCTACTACTTGAATCATGTTCCTCCTTGTAGTTTTAGTTTGTTTTAAGATTGAGCCTGGCATTCATTCCAGAGATAGCCTCAGAGCTCCATATCCTACTTCTGCCTCTTGAAGAGGTGGCATTGTGCCACAGTACCCAGTCTGATTATCTGTAGCCTTTATATTATTTGATAGTGTTTGATATTAGTGTGTCTAAGTTTGTTTAATTTTGCAATTCATTCCTATATGGTAGCACAAGATGTTGAACTATTTGAGAAACTGCTTCCTATATTTGTATATATACTCTCAATGAGTATACACTTTGGGGCCTCCCCTAATTCAAATATTTTAGTAATCTAAATGTACTACACTTACACAATTGATAAGCCATAGGTTTGATTCTGATTTGTGAGTGCAAACCTATCTTTGTGGTTTATCAAGCAGTTTTAATTAAGATTTAAGATGTTTGTCCAGTAATTTTAAGAGAAAATTTTACACATTATATGCAAGACACAGTCTTAAGCCCTTGCAAGAAATATTTCTACTCTAATAACATTTTCAATAAAAGAGAAATATTTATACAAAAATGAAAAAAAGAATGTTGAGTCAGAAATTTTCACCACCCACTCCCAAGACAGATTCCAACTGAAACAATATCATTCCATACAATATTTTTCATACAAGTTAATCTCTAGAATTATGTTATGATAAGATCTAGTGATTTTCTTTGGCTTGGCCCCTGCCAGTGATGCACTGCTTCCAAATCTGCATTTTTCAACAAGATCTCTGTGTGATACTTGTGCATATACCATTCCTAGAACTACTGCCTGCGCAAACACTCTCCTACTGGGAGATCAAGCAAGGCCAGCCCCTTCTTGCCTGTGCTTTTGTTCTCCATCACAGAGCTCAGCCAAGCACATGGCTCAGCACTGGAATCTTTGGTTTCAAATCTTTTCAGCTCTAGGCAAGTTTTGAGCTTAATTTTTTCATACCCTTACTACTTTGAGAAAATTTTGCATACTTCCCATCTTCTCTGATTTATAGTTAGACAGTAACTTTAATGACTATAAGTTTTTTAGTGAACCTTATGGGCTAATTTTCCCTTAAATGGCAGAGAATTATTTTATTGATGATGATACTAATAATGGAAAGATGTAAGAGAAAAAGTAAAAGAGGCAATGTAACAAAAGGAAATATCTTCTTAATTAGCCATTTATTTCCTAAGGAGATCTTTAAAGTTGTGGCTTCATCTTCTGTTTTGTACGTGGAAATACATGAGGACAGTAACTTCAAAGGAAATAGATAGTTACCCTCAATATTGAAACACTTTTGATCACGAAAAAGAGCATCTACAATAATAAATTAGCTAATGCCCAAGAAAAGAGAGGTAAAAACAAGAATAAATGGATATGAAAAGGGCAGAGCATGGGTAACAATAGAACCGTAACAGAAGTAGGTAAGATGACTTTTAATAACATTCTGAGTATATTACTAAAACCAAATATGCTTCTATATGAGAGCATAGAACCATACTAGCTGGCATTTTTACCCACTGTCTAAATCTTTTAAAAGGGTCTTTACCAGATGTTGATAGGAAAGACTAAAGTCTAGAGAAGAGAAAGTCAAAGTTGGTGGTATATCACTGGAGAAAAAGAGAAAACATTACTATAAAAAATATAAGAAACTCAGTCAAGTCTGTTCCATGATAAGGAACAAGTCATTTGCTTGATGAAGGAAAGATAAAAAAGTATATCATTGACTGATGAGCAATGAAGACCTACTGTGACCAAGAAAAATAAAGCAGAAAAGTTATCATGTCCCTGGTGAAGGGTAGTGGATGATGTTAGCCTCAACTTGAAGATGTCTCATTCCCAAACTCAGGTACACTGCATAAGCACACAAAGATAGTAAGTACAACAGACACACTTGCTTCTGCCCTCCCCACATGCTAAGTAAGAAATATATGAAATTATTCCTTTTTCTTTCATTTTTCTTCTCTATGGTTTAACCCCTATTGTCACTGTATTTGAATTTGGCACCCTGTTTGTCTGAATTAGGGAAGGGAAGGGGAATATCAAAATGGTGAGACAAAGGGTAAAAAGCAAACTAGTGCAACAGCAATACTTACAAGACAATATTTTGTGAACCCACTGTACAACTCAGACGGAGGGAGGATTTGGGGAAGAGGGAAAGTGGGAGTAAAATGAGGGAGGAGTTAACAAGTATGACAAGAAATGTGCTCACTAACTTATATATGTAACTGTAACTCCTCTGTACATCTTGTTGACAGTAAAAATAAAAAAGAAATATTTATCAACAAAAAATAAGCCCAGTCTACTTCTCAGACAAAGGAAAAATATAAATATGAAAAGAAGACATTAAGCAACCTGCTCATGTTAATCAACTTCCAGGTGGTCTTCCCTGATCTAGATTGGAGTTAGATTATTCCATTATAGCTCTGATCTGAGAATGTTTGGAAAATTAATTATTCCATTTTTTTCTACTGGACTGTGAGTTTCTTGAAGAAAAGTGCTAAGTATTAAACATATATATTGTCTCAATGTTGATATCTCAGTTCAATAAAAATATGCTGAAGAAATCCAACAATACATAATGAAGTGGCTGGATAGACTGATGAACAAAATACACAAAGGCCACATTGTGATTGTCTGTACTTTACTCCCTTCTCTTAGGAAAGATTGAGTCATTGTGTCAAAGATCTTCATAGTTTTCACTTACTGAAATATTCTACTATGAAACCTAATGTAATTCTTTTGATTTATTTTATATATTATAAGAAAACCCCACTATAATTCAATCATAGGAGAATCATCAGTTTTTTTTGATGCTCCACATCACTTGGATTAATCTAAGTTCATGTCCAGCTGCCAGACAACTACACTAACAGATATTTATGTGTACTGTCATGGATTATAATTGCCTTGGAGAAGGACCTGCAATCTTAATGAATGGAATTTGTTGGCTGATAGAGATGTACTTTTGCGTTATACTTCTTTTCTATTGATGGGTAAAGGAAATACCTTTTTTATGTTTTGATATCACTACATGGAGTGAGTTCCTATGCCTGTTGACAAATAACTAGTTTATATTTTTCCCAGGCACTGTGCATATTAAGAATGCTGAAATTATCAGAAAATCAATATGAATATACATCACCTTCTTTCTCAAACAATGCTATATTAGCTCATTTTGCAAATGGGCTTCATACAATTTCCAGTCAAAAATAAACATTGTTTATTTTATTATTTATTTTGCACCATTGTAATATCCTGATTTCTTTCACTATGTATCTAGACATGTATAATACAGGTAAATACAGCTATTGAAAGGATTACTCATTTAGACTAAAGAACTGTCAAGCTCATCTACATTTAGCATTTTGTTTCCTTACCATCCTCCTGCAAAACATTTTGTACAATTGTTATGACTATATAAGCTATCTTTGAAAACATTTGTTTTTAAATTTTCAGGATATATACTTTACATATCCACAAGACATGGGACTTCTGAGAAATTAATTTTTAGTAGTAGTGTCAAAATACTGTATTTAATGCCATTATATTTTTAAAATTCACTCCATAAAATTCTATTTTATTTGAAATTTAGTGTATTGTCTTTATACAACCATGCATTCATCACTTATGTTTAAACCATACTGCGAGTTTTAAACTCACATTCATTTGTGAAGTATTATATATGCATTAAAATTATAAATTATAAACAACTCTCATTAAGAATATAAATGAGACTAAAAATATCCAACTCTAGTCCTTCATTTATTTTAGCTATATTTAGTAATGCTGATTTTCCCTCTTTATTTCACAATACAACCAATTTATCTGGTTATCACAGTGAAAATCTTCTTATAAATACCAGTATGTGCAAGCAAGAATCAAGTGTAAATATTGCTCCAATCAACTTGACATTATTATTCTTCTCCTCACCCAGACAATTAATGGCAACAGTGTGTAATTTACCTTTTCACTTTTCCTTTATTAATGGAAAAATAATGGAGGTCTAGGCAGTAGGAGGGATGAGAAAAGATGATGCTAGAAGTATGAGAAAAGATGATGCTAGAGGTTTGGCAGTTTAGGAAGGAAAGGGGAAATGAATGGAAATGTGAATGAATGGAAAGGTGAATACCCTCATGATGCACAATGTACACATCTGGGAAAGGAAGTGGGTAAACTCAAGGTTCTCCCACTTGACCCCATCATGTGATTCATAGAAGAAAGAATAGGTGGGAGGGGAGAAGAAATAATGGAAAGGAGTGACTTTGATGAAGACTATACACATCATTTTAATGTCCTTTTACTGTCATTTCTGACTTAGCCTACTTTTATTTCTATGACATTATAGAATTAAAAATAAATGTTCTAGGATTTTTGTTTGTTCTTTTTGAATACTAGACATTTCACATAGAAAGAAGAAACTACTTTTAGGAATTAGGAGAATATACGCAAATCATCTGCATACAGATTTTATGAACATTTGAAGATACAAATACATCCTAAAAATAGTTATATTATGAAGGAGTCTTCAACTCTCATTGAGAATCAAATGCAATTTATCTTTGCAGAAAACAAAAGGAAGCTTTTCCCCATCTATATCCTGCCATTTTTATCTTAAATCATCATTAATATTTCCTATAAAGCATGGAAAATCAACTCAATTTTGCTTCTAAATTTTGCCTTTCTCTGTGATGGTTGGGCCCCAATTAGCAAAGGCTTTGTCCATGAAATTTTTAGAATTGAAGTCAGAAAATTCTCTTGAAATACATCCCAGTGTAACCCAGGGAATATTTTGGAGCATGTAATGACAATCAAAATAGGGAATTTTCAGCTTTCTAAATTATTTATAATTTGCATTTCAATTTTCTACATCCAATTGTACTTAATGAAATATGGAGGCTAGCTTTAATCTTCTGAAAAACTGTTCAACATTGCATGAGAAATCATTGGCCTTGACAACAATTCGAGATCATTAAATATGGTGCCATCCACTTGGCTGAGCTGACTGACCTGTTCAGAGTTCTGGAAGTGAGGCACATTTTCATCAATCCCATTTGATTTGTGCAAAGTTCATTATGAACTTGGGAGCAGATGGGTTGTTTGACATATTCAAAGATATCTGATGAACTGAGTACTTCTCCTTCCATAATGTATATTTATTCTTTTTAAGAGAAGAATATACTGAAATAAATTATTTCCTAATCTATCCACAAGCGTGTACATATGTAGACAGACATATGCACATATGTAGTCATTTTAATTCTAAAAAGTTTACATTTATATGTTTACTTATACTACATATATGATAATATTATATGGTAGACATCACTTTTGAATATTTGTTAAAATAATGGAGTCAAGTTTTGTTATTAAAAAATAGTGATACTGGAAAAATAATTTTAATTCAATGTTGTGTTCCATTAATATTACACATCTGTCATTTAGCTGCCAACATTATGAGAAGAAAGCAGATAATTTGAACTTAAATTGTGTAATGAGGAGATATTTTTAAAATGCTATTTGCTTATGTATTGAAAAAGGCCTTCACACATCATATATAGGAGATATCCAAATACAGAAAAGCAAATGGTTTGTCTCATACAATTTTTACAGGAACATTGTTGTGCTGGTGGCTTTAGTGTGTTCCTGTTTGTGGTCTTTTGGGCATATGCACAAAAGTGGGGCTTCTGGGTCATAGGGGAGCTCTATGATTAGCCTTCTGAGGAATCTCCATACCGCTTGCCAGAGTGGCTGAACCAGTTTACATTCCCACCAACAATGAAGTAGGGTTCCCTTTTGGCCACATCCCCTCCAACATTTGTTATTGTTAGTTTTCTTGATATAGGACATTCTTACTGGGGTGAGATGGAATCTCAATGTTGTTTTGATTTGCATTTCTTTTATGGCCAGTGATGTAGAGCACTTTTTCATATGTCTCTTGACTATTCTCGTTTCCTCATCAGAGAAGTCTCTTTTTAAGTCTTTAGCCCACTTGTTGAGGGGGCTATTGGTTCTTTGCGGTTTTGTTTTGGAGGAATGTAATGTTTTTAGTTATGCATATATTTTATATATGATGCCTTTGTCCGTTGAATGGCCGGTAAATATCTTCTCCCAATCTGTGGAATTTCTGTTTATCTTGTGAGCTATGTCCTTTGACCGGTAGAAGCTCTGCAGTTTGATGCAGCCCCATTTGTCCATCCTTTCTTTGATTTTTAGCATTTCTGGGTCTTTGTTGAGGATGTTCCATCCTGTGCCAAGTAGCCCAAGTGTTTCTCCTACTCCTTCCTTTAGGCTTTTCAGGGTACCAGCACAACAATGTTCATCGCAGCACAATTTGTCAGAGCTAGAATATGGAACCAACCCAGATGCCCCTCAGTAGACGAATGGATCAGGAAAATGTGGTACATATGCACAGTGGAACTTTAAGCCTCTATCAGAAAGAATGGCATTGCCCCATTTGTAAGGAAATGGAAGGACTTGGAAAAAATTATACTAAGTGAGGTGAGCCAGACCCAAAGAAACATGGACCCCTATGGTTTCCCTCATAGGGAATAATTAGCACAGATTTAGGCAAGTCACAGCAGAGGATCACAAGAGCCCAATTGCTATACCCTTATGAACACATAAGATGACTCTACGTGAAATGAACTCCATGTTATGGAAAAGATTGATATATCACTGTTGTAACTACTTTCAACGTGCTACATGTAACCGTAGCTTCTATTATTGATGATCTTCTTTTTTTTAACAGTTATTTTTATTTATTTTTTTCAAATTTTTATTATCAAACTGATGTACAGAGAGGTTACAGTTTCATACGTTAGGCATTGGATACATTTCTTGTACTTTTTGTTACCTCTTCCCTCATTCCCCCCTTCTTCCTCTCTCTTTCCCTTTCCCCCCATGAGGTGTTCAGTTCACTTACACCGAACAGTTTTGCAAGTATTGCTTTTGTAGTTGCTTGTCTTTTTTACCCTGTGTCTCTCGATTTTAGTGTTCCCTTTCAATTTCCTAGTTCTAATACCAGCATAGATGGTTTCTAATATACTCAGATAAGATTACAGAGATAGTGTAGATACAACCACGGGAAGGTGATACAAGAACATCATCAATAGTAGAAGCTACAGATACACATGGGACATTGAAAGTAGTTACAACTGTGATATAACAATCATTTCCATAACATGGAGTTCATTTCACTTAGCATCATCTTATGTCATCATAAGGGTATAGCTATTGGGCTCTTGTGATCCTCTGCTGTGACTTACCTAAACCTGTGCTAATTATTCCCAGTAAGGGAGACCATAGAGTCCATGTTTCTTTGGGTCTGGGCTTACTTCACTTAGTATAATTTTTTCCAAGTCCTTCCATTTCCTTACAAATGGGGCAAAGTCATTCTTTCTGATAGAGGCATAAAATTCCATTGTGTATATGTACCACATTTTCCTGATTCATTCATCTACTGAGGGGCATCTGGGTTGGTTCCAGATTATAGCTATGACAAATTGTGCTGCCATGAACATTGTTGGGCTGATTGATGATCTTCTTGTATCCCCTTCCTGTGGTGTACCTGCACTATCTCTGTATCTTATCTGAGTACACTGGAAACCGGGTATATTGGTATTAGAACTAGGAAACTGAAAGAGAATACCAAATTCGAGAGACACAGGTTAAAAAAGACAAATGACTACAAAAGCAATACTTGCAAAACTGGTGTAAATGAACTGAACAACTCATGGGGGGTAAGGGTAAGGGGGAGGTGGGAGAGGGAGAATAAGGGAGGAGGTAACAAATAGTACAAGAAGTATATGCAATGCCTAACATATGAAAGTGTAACCTCTCTGTACATCAGTTTGACAATAAAATTTTAATTAAAAATAATTTTTACAGGAAATGTCATCAAATATTTAAGAATATTAACATATTTACAATAATGTATTTTGTCAAATAATTGGAAAGAAAGTTTAGGAATTGCTTTCACATAAATTGGGTCCATTCTGCTCATTAAATTTCAAGAACTTTGATTTTTTAATATCTATTCCACCTCTTCTATGCTCAGTATGTCTCTATAAGGAAATGTAACTTCTTTAGGACATTAAATATTTCAGCATAATGAATCAGTGCTATGTAAACTAGCTGAGACTATTCTGTATTTCTCATGCTTGGCTCTAGTTTTGTTAATTGTACTCCACAAGTCTTAAAAGTAGATACTGTGCATATTTAAATGAAATTTTTTCTTACATGCATAGTATTTAGCTTTTATAACTATCACCATAGATCCCAAAATAGGCAATTTAATAGATACCTAATATTATAATATATTTTTACTAAAACAGTTGCATAATTTTCTTCTTGTACCAACTTTTTGCTCAATGCTTTGCAGATAGAAAAGCAATGATTATAGAGCTTATGGCCTTCATTTTAAACATCTGTAGTAAAGAATGTATCTAAAATATCCTTTTTATAGAGTTGGGAATTATGAAGTGGAGAAGATTGGAGAGGACAACCTTTTCATTTTAAGTCTTTGGTAAATTGTCACTTCTTTGCAACAGCTGATGCTGTTAAACAAAAATGAGTCAGTTAGATGTTTATTTCATGGAACATGATTATAGAAAGTGCACCTGCCATGCCACAGGCATGACTTCTTAAGCAAATTTGCTTGTTTTCACTTCTAATGTAAATTATGCATGATATTCATCGAACACTGTGTTGATACGAGTCAGTTCTACATTCAGTACTCATTGTCCACTTAAAATTGAATATTGTGTCTTAATAGAATTAATTTCTAATTGATAATACATACATAATAAGAAACAACATAAACTGTATTCCCTCAGGCATAAATTCATTTCACAGAAAATGTAGAATTTGAAAAATTATGTACTTTGTGATGGATGAGGAGAAAGAGAGAGAGAGAGAAAAAACAGAATTTAAGTATTAAGTCTTATAACCAATTACTGGAAATGGAATCAGATGCATTTTTTGATCTTGAAGTGTCAATTAACTTTTTTGTACTTCAATTTCTCCATTTGTTTCCAAAGTTAATTATAAGGTTAAATACATTTTTGCTAACTTGTTATCAGTTATTAGCAATGATGATGATGAATATGATTGTTTGAATTGGTGTACATAAGAAAATCTAGTTTTTGTTTGTTGTCAGAGTAATGTACAGAGGAGTTACAGTTTCATACATAAGGCGGTGAGTACATTTCTAACCAAACTTGTTACCTCCTTCTTCAATTTTCTCCCACTTTTCCGCCTCTCCAGTCTCCTCCCCACCCTCACCCAAGTTGTGACATTTTTTTACAGCA
Source organism: Perognathus longimembris pacificus (assembly GCF_023159225.1). Taxonomy (NCBI): domain Eukaryota; kingdom Metazoa; phylum Chordata; class Mammalia; order Rodentia; family Heteromyidae; genus Perognathus; species Perognathus longimembris. Next base: position 128,268,769 of record NC_063162.1, on the reverse strand, counting down.
TATTGTCTTGTAAGTATTGCTGTTGCATTGGGTCCACTTTTACCATTTGTCCCTAAATTTTGGTGTTCCCCTGCCCTAGTTCTGATAAATGTACATACAATACCCAGTGTACCAAAGTCGGTTACAGTGACATGAGTGATAAAACCATGGGGAAGAAAGACAAAAGAAAAAGGCATAATTTCATATGGTACATTGAAAATAAAAACAACAAAGATAAGCTACTTATTTACAAATCTTGTAGTTCATTTCTCTTAGCATCATCTTATGTGATCATATGTACATTGCTATTAAGCTATTGTGCTCCTTTGCTAGGACTATCCTAGACAAGTACTAATTATTTCCAATGAGTGAAAACATAGAGTTTATATTTCTTTGGGTCTGTCTCACTTCATTTAGTATGATTTTTTTCATTTAAAAGTATATTATAACTCTCATAACACACATAAATGGAAGATATATTTACTCCTTTCTATAGGTAAACCTGTTCAAAAAATGAGTGATGCAGAGTGAATTGTAAAATGAGGTAACTGATATATTATATCCAACTGTATTATATTAACAACTGTTTGCATTTCGTTTCACTACTAGTAGTTGGGGCTTACAAATTATTGTGAAATTGAAGGAGATACTGTATGCTGCAATGCAATCATTTTCTGGCTTGATTTGTAGAAAATAGAAAATATTATTTAATTTGGCATATGTATGGAATAGACTGGTAGTTTGTTTTCTTAAAACTATTTAGTACAAGATTAGAGTTGCCCAGATATATCCCTCAGAATCAGAGATAATCCAATTATTCATTCACAAAATGTTCTAGCACTGGTTTCTCCTAGTATACTTCTTCAGAGAAAACTGTCTTATCCAGTAGGGAAATTCTAAAGTTACACATTTCAGACCTTCTGTAAGAGAAATAGTTTCTGTCCTCTCCTCTGTGGAGAGGGATAGATATATCTAAATCCTAATGTCATTGTACAATTTTGGGGAAAAGAAGAGGGAGATCTTTAGGTTGTTATAGCACTTTATAATATAAGCAAATTGAATTATACTGGTTATTAGGATTACTATTTTTATCCTTTGAAATTTAGGTGAATAATTACAGGGATGATAAACCTTCCAAGTATATCTCACTGTCACTTCTAAGAATTGCTTTTCATTTATCCCTTAGCTAAAGTTGTCAGTTATTTTTGGTCAGATGGCTTTGATCATGAAGAATATGATAATTGCATTGCTTTATGAAACACAAGCAGGTGCTCAGTAATGACTGACTGATTAGGGAACTGTAGGCTGAGACAAGCCCTTTGCTGTTACAGAACAAAATGGAGAACATGATATATCTATTATGGATGAGCTTTTCTCAGTCTTGTCCTGGTATCACAAACCAGTAGTTTGTACACACTTAAGCTACTCATTTCTATGCCCTGTCTTTTCTTTTTTTCTTCAATAATTTACTACTCATGTTCCTTCACTTATTTCTTCTCAGGCAATGTCATGATTACTTTATAATTTAGCTCAAAGTAGAGTTACTTTGTAAATTCCTTCATATTTTTCCAGGATAATTTTGTTGGCTTTTCCTTTCTTCTTCTACTATACTCTCAAGAGGTAAATCTTTTTCTTTTCAAGAGGTATATCTTCAAGACTAAGAATGCCCTGACATTTCACTGTTCTGGTCTTCACCTAAAAGCAACTTAATTTTTTTCTGGAAATTTTCACAATATTTTGATAATTTCCATTCTATTCCTTAAAATCAAAATTATTTCCTTTATTTCCCATGCATAAAGAATGTATAATAGGGTTGGAAATTTGGCCTAGTGGTAGAGTGGTTGATTAACATACATGAAGTCCTGGGTTCCATTCCTCAGCATCACATAAACAGAAAAGGTCAGAAGTGATGCTGTGGTTCAAGTGGTAGAATGCTAGCCTTGAGCAAAAAGAAGGCAGGGACCGTGATCAGGCCCTGAGTTCAAGCCCCAGGACTGGCAGAAAACTGGGATGTATAATAGCAATATACGACTTAACTACCTATAAAGTTTCTTTTGGACTTGAGTTGTAAATTTCTTTCTCTGTGTGACAAGAGTTTGTACTTTCATCACAGTGCATATTCAATACAAGTATATGTTTCAGCACTTATTTTTCTCATTATTTTCTGCTAATAGAACTTTGATTTGTACATCTCCTTATGCTGTAGACAGTACAAATATTATAGATTGTATTTGAAAAATATTTTGGGAAAAGGGTTATTAAGTTACTGGAAAGACTGACAAGTTAAATATGTATAGAATAATAATGCATCTGACCCTCTCCATTAAATTCCATGGATAAAATATGATTCATAAATCAAATGTCCCTAAAAGTATGATTTTAAACTCAACAATAGTTTACTATAAATATTAAGATTCTAAAATTAATTTCCACATTTCTGTTCCACATTTCTCAGATTTTAGTGGATTTTTCTCAAATTTATATTCAATATATAGAACAGTTTTATTTTATTGTTATCATCTAAAGACTCATGTTCCAACTTTTTAAGGTGTAGCATAATTACAAAGCTAATTTACAATGCACATCATTTTATATATGCTTCTTTAAAATGGAACATATTCACTTACTGATAAAAACACCATTCCCTTTTCCATTAACATAGACAGCATTTTAAACAACTAAGAATTAGAATAAAAATGAGCCAAATTATTGGATTTAGTATTTTTTTTCTTGATTAGCCCTAAATTTATAGTGAGAGTGGGGGATATATTTGAGAAAAGAGAAATTGCTGAATATAAAAATCCCACAGATATTAAATCTCTCTACTTACCTGGCTGTCATATGGCAGATATTCTGCCATATATTTACATATACATAGTATTTGAAGCTAAAGTAATGAGTCAAGAAATTTGTGTGAATTCATTCCTTATATTTAAAAATGTCTCAAAAAGATTTTTAAAGTAGTCATAAAGATATAGGATATGTAGAAAAACATCTTTTGAAAGATTTGTTTATAAGTTCTAACTGGAAGATGGAAAATCTTTGTGAACAGAGTTAGTTGGAATTATGTATTCTCCTACTTTCCCCCTCTGTCATTTACTTATCACTTTGTGCTATTATTTCATATTCTTGGACTTATTTTCTTGTAATTTTATCATTATTATCAATATGTCATACAGAGGAATTGTTAGATGTGATAGCCTGTTGATAAAAGAGTTGTCTTTGTTTAATATGACAATTGGAAATCTATTTTCAACTTTCTCCTTTCTCTCGTAACTTGTCCTGTTACATAATACTTGCAATGTTCATACAAGGATCAGAAATACTGGTTATTTTATCTATCTGAATCTTGGTATATAACGTAAGTCAAGTCAGTCCTTTTTCTGTAGTTCATAAATACGAAGAATTCCCTCTTCTTTCCTACTTCGTTAAGCTTATTTTCTTGTTAGAGTCAGATGTGTTTCAGGAGGAACATACTAAATCAAGCTGTTAGCTCTGCCTCATTATTTTATAAACTTCATGTTACAACTGGAAATATCTATAGAAATTTATATTACTGCATTAAATAACTTCAAACTAAACGTATTTCTTCAGGGATGAAGTCAGTGTTCATATGCAGCAGGTACTTAATAATCAATCTGGAGCATGCTGAAGATGCTTAAAATGGTGAAAAGAGAGCTGAGACCCTCTCTAGTTTTCAGTATTGGAAAGTTTCAGTAATGACAAAAAGGTTCTGTTAAATGCTTTACTTTTATGGCTGTTTTCCCCTCTGAGAGCACTATTGATCAAAAGTGGTTTGACAGATGCAAGTGAACAACAAAGTAATATACAAATTCTTACATGCAGCCGAATAGTAGCCTGATGGAGTAGATGAATAGACACAGGGTCTCTAGGAAACCATATGAAATATAGTGTTGTAGAATATTAAATCTATTACAGATAGCCAGAAGCATACTGACAATATTAAAATAGAGAGTTTCAAGCTATAAACTAGGAAGCATTAATTTGTTTTCTACTCATGCCTTCCTCAGGGACTACTAGGGGGCTTGATGGGATTTATTTTTAAATACTGTTATGTCCCTGAATAACTGACTTTCCTTCTACTAGTATTGGGGGTGGAGCATGTTTTTGAAGGAAAGGTGGATATTGTGGTCTTTCTAAAGGCTGTCTTGCTAACTGGCACTTCGATTTTTAAAACAGCCTTTTCATGAATTCAGTTTGTAGTATAGGATATGAAAGCAACCACTGAATGCATTTTTTTTTCTGAAATGAATGACTGAAAGTTCTTGATTAAGTATAAAAACCCCATAGGCAGGTTAGGCTTCGGTAATGCACATAAAACCTCTATGGAGTCAGTAGTATAAATAAAACCTATTCTCTGCAGTGTATGAGAGCAATTTATGTCACCTGCACATTTGAAAATCATCATGGCATGCTGAATTTATGAAGTCAGTGTTTTTATTTTGATGAGAAACAATAACCTCATGGGATCATACAGGAAATTATATTTTGTTGTGTACTTGGGTGCACAGGTAGTCTGTAATGGGATGTGTTGTATGAGCTCTTTCAAATATTTTCAAACTTTAACTCAAATCCCAATGCTATTTCCAACTGCATTCGTCTTTGCCCTCAAAAATAACACAAGGCTCTGAAAATACAGTGGAATATAGATATCATAATTTATTATTAATATTTACATCTCAGTCAAATTTATTTATAGCCCTTTGTAAGGAGCAATAAAACCTGAAGTTCATATGGTACCTGTATCATGTTTTTAAATACTTTTAATATCAATATTATAATAAGTTGAATAAAGTAATTGGAACATCAGTGAGATTCAGAGTTCAACATAAAGTGAATAGTTTATCACCTCTAATGCTGTTATTTGTGTTGCGTACATACAAACACCCAAATAGGAAGTTGTAAGAGTTTTCCTTTGTATGAATCATGTGATCATTTCACATAAGAATACTCGATTTAAATTAGTGCACGCGCAAATGAGAATTTTGCCTTCATTTGTTTACATACGAAAAGCATTCATCGTAGGTGCGTGTTCTCAATTTACTGACCAAATTAAATGAATTGCAGGTATGCAGCAATTAAATATTACCACATAGCTTCCTTTATGATTCATGTTGGGAAAAATATGATTATCTTTGTGATTAAGTTCTTTATTCATATTCCCTCACAATTACTAAGATTCTATTACATGCATGTAAAATATCTGACTGTCAAATATGGTAACATTGATTACATACTTTAATAAATACTAGCATATATATATTTGTTTTTATTCAAATAAAAGATTGGAAATGGCCATTTTTACAATAAAAAATGAAATTCAGACTAGAAACACACAAAAACAAGTGATTTAATGCATGTTACATGTATACTACGTTGTGCACAACTGGGCCCTACAACAATGGGATATACCTAAAAGTAGGCAGATTGTGGCTCAAGCACACACATATCTTAAAAATAACTAGTGAAAGCCAGGTTCAAATGGGAAGCTCATCAATATCTGACGAGCCTAACAAGTACAAGACCCTGAAGTCAAATCCCATTACAATACTGCAAAAAATATAAAATAAAATAACTAAAATGATCTTTTTCTTGAAGTGATATTGGTAAAAATCTGATAAATACATCAACAATGTTTCCTATTTTGGATCCTATTTTTGATCGATCACTAACTTGCCATGTCTGTGTGAGGATAGATTTCAGTAGTTCTTTAGCTTATTCCCATGAAAATTGGCTCTAGAATTTTTTCAATATACCCATGTGTGATGCTTACAGAGCTTAACTAAGTTGGTCTAAGGAATAACTCAGGTGTAGCTGTTTTTACAGTAGCTGCTAAGTTGATGCTCATGTGTTTACAGAACCAAAAGTTCTTGGTACCTGAATAAGCTGATTATCCCAGTTTTCACAAAAAAGTAAAGCTTTTTATTATCAAATATTCACAAAAATATACAAAAATGAAAAGAAGTCTTTGCTTTACTTCTTTACATTTAAGCATTTTGTCATTAAGAGGGTTTTTTGTCGTTGTTTTTCCATTTCTTGGAATTCATTTTGATAAGCTTCTCACAGAAACAGCTCTGGGTGTTGAGTTATATTCTGGAGTGTTATAGAAACCCCAAAATATTTGTGCTTTGAAATAGTTGAATATGTGGTCTCTCTTGTAAAAAACAAAATTATATGTTAGATGGTATGCAAGTGTATATAAATATATTAACTGTAATATGATTAATGAGAGATCACAAATAGTGTAATTCCTTAGAAAGACAAAGTCAAACTTCAACGAAATAAAACACCAGAAAGCAGGTACTCAAAAGAAAGGATGTGGAATCAAGGGGTAATGTGTAGACAAATGAAAGGGGGAAGAGAGGAAGAATGCAGTCAAGAATACAGGGCTGGGGATATGGCCTAGTGGCAACAGTGCTCGCCTCGTATACATGACGTCCTGGGTTCAATTCCCCGCACCACATCTACAGAAAATGGCCAGAAGTGGTGCTGTGGCTCAAGTGGCAGAGTGCTAGCCTTGAGCAAAAAAGCTAGGGACAGTGCTCAGGCCCTGAGTCCAAAGCCCAGGACTGGCCAAAAAAAAAAAAAAAAAAAAAAAGAATACAATATATAGCCTACAAAAGAGGAATGAAGGAAGGGGTGAGTAGGGAAGGGATGGGTGACTATGATGAAAAGATGACATTTATCAAGATATATTGTATTCATAAACTGTTTTGTTAAGTGGAATCTCCTTTTACAACTTCTTAAGAATAATACAAAATGAAAAAAGTCTCAAATATATCATATATCAAGCAAATATGAACCATGCACTAAAAAGGCAATTGTTTTGAAAATTTTATTAAATTAATATTTGCTCTTTACATTATTCAAGTTAAATCTAAACCTTGTTGTATAGTTAATTGATGTTAATAAAATGTGGAAAACTAATGGAAATATATTTTATTCCTTATATGAACATTATTTTCTATTTATTTACTTTAAAATTTTTATAATAATATTTTGAAACCTAGATGAATTTGGGGGTGTACCTTTGAACTGCCAATAAGATAGTTCATGAAAAATAAGAAATATATATTTTCATTGGTTTTCTTACTTATTTTCCAGAAGTTTTTTCAGTAAACATCAGGAACTTCATGTAGCAAGTAATAAATATTAAATAGTAAGTGTCTTCTGCAAAAGCATTTTTCTAACACAGGAATGAGGCCCATCTGAATTGTGTAATGCTTTTAGGATGTTTTTATTTTCCCATGGGATTTTGTTTGGCATAAAATGAATAAACATGGGAATAATGCTCTATTGCTAGCATGTGTCTTATACATATTTAAAATATGTTTATATGAACACATCTATCTGTATATGTGTGAATGTTTAGTATATTGAAGTAATGACTATTTTGTCATTTGTCTTTCAAAATGAAATACTTGACTAGATAATCTTAGAACATATAAACTTTAAATTATTATATGAAAACAATAAAATAGTAGAAAAATAGTTTGTGAAAATGATATAGGTTTGAGCCTGATGTACTCTTCCTATCTTAATTAATGTTCAGTATTCTGGAGTGTGCCTAACTATATTATTCAGGGGCATAAGGGTTTTTATTTTCTCTTTTGTCATTTCTTTTAAAGCATCATATTATGTTCTTCAGCAATGGATTTTTCCTTTGTCTCAGTGCATAGATACAAAGCAAATTTATTGTCACTAGAAAGTTTAGTGTCAATATTCACGTTGGAAATTTAGTATAAGCAAATCATTGTCCACAATCTAAGTCATTGAACTGGATTTTCTCCGAACCTTCTTTTTACAACCTTCCAATAAATCTCCTTCTGAGGAAGTTGGTAAAGTTAGTACTGACATCTGGTGCAATCCATTGACACTTTTTAAAACATGTGTCCAGAGATTCAAAACTAAATCGTAAACTGTTTTAGAAAAAGCATCAAAATTATGATAAGGGGAGACTGTAAGCCTAACCATTCTCAGGCTCATGTGATATGTCAGGAATGAACCTAAAATGACAAAAGATAGCTAGAAAATCAAAAGGAAATATAGGCAAGCCCTCCTCTTTTTTATCTGCTCCCTTTGACTCTCCAGTTCACGGCTGTGCTCGCTTGTCAATCTCTTTTCTCTTCTGAATTTGCAGGAAAAGACTGCATTTTGTGTCAGGAATAGACATTTCAACACATCTGGGTAAGTTTGGAAGGGTTAGTAATTGAACTCCTGCCCACATTTGGGGTAGCCTTGGAAAACAGAATGAAGCCAAATCCTTCCCTGCTATCCAGCAGAACACCTGGAGAAACTATCAAGCTTGCCTCCTTACTTATGAAATAAATTGTGGGTATATGTTCACCACTACTATAGTCATTGTTGAGAAGGACCTATTTTAAGGCTGAGCAGATATTCTGGTTCTCATTAAGTGATCCCCTACTATTTTTAGTATGCATGCCTAAATATTGCCTGCCACAGTATTGCTGTGCTGTCTTTGATGCCCATCCCTCTCTGCAGAGAGAATCAGTAGACATGTTTACATGAGTCTACTCTTGTAAATAGCTATCTATTCTTATTTATTTATCCTAACATGAAAAATAGCTAATAAACACAAACTTACATTGTTGTTTTTTTACTCAAATCCAGTGACATAGCATTTCTTTTTGTTTATCACTGTTCTTTTCTTTCTTAGATACCTGGGTCACATTATGTACAAGTTAACTTACCACAGTGATTTTAGAGTTATTAATAGATGCCTCTTGTGAAAAAACAGATTTACAAGCTAGAATATAGTGTTTACAGATGATTTTGGCCGCCGCCTGAAGTTATCCACTCGAAACACAATTTTATAAAATTATTTAAATCCTCTAGTATCCCCTGCCTGTGGTTGCCCCCGTGCTATCACTGTATCTCAACTGAATACTGTATATACTGGTATTAAAATTAGGGAAGGGAAAGGGAATATTAAAATCTAGAGACAGTGGCTGGGGATATGGCCTAGTGGCAAGAGTGCTTGCCTCCTATACATGAACACCTGGGTTCAATTCCCCAGCACCACATATATAGAAAATGAGCAGAAGTGGCGCTCTGGCTCAAGTGGCAGAGTGCTAGCCTTGAGCAAAAAGAAGCCAGGGACAGTGCTCCAAGGCCCAGGACTGGGAAAAAGAAAAAAAAAATCGAGAGACAAACGACTCCAAAAGCAATTTTTACAAAATCATTTGGTGTAAACCAACTGAACAACTCATGGGGGGAGAGGAAAAGGAGGAGGGAGAATGGGAGGAAATGAGGGAGGAGATAATTTGTACAAGAAATGTACCCACTGCTTTATGTATGAAACTGTAACCCCTCTGTATATCACGTTGACAATAAGTAATTATTCAAAAAACATTATTTAGGCCTGCTAGCTCTCTACTAAGAGATACAATTTCTTGGCTTTCCCCACATTATATTTTATTTATTCATTTATTTTTTTTGCTATCAGGGTATTTTTACTCATAATTTTCTGCTTGCTAGGCAGCTACTTTGAGACACACTTATCCAACACTTATCCAACACTAGTTTCATTTATTTTTCAGATAGGGTCTGTTTTTAATTTTCTTTTTTGATTACCTAGGATCATGATTCTCCTACTTTTGCCTCTTATGTGGTAGTGATTAGAGGAGTAGGCCATCATTTTGAGACCTGTTTGTGATTTCTAAAAATTATATAATCTAAAATTACTTTCTGCAGTTTATACTTTTGAGACATTTTGATAAACACATGGTACTGTGTATTCACTATTCCAGTGTTCTACATGGTAATTCTATGATAAGAAATGTTCATTATTTTGCTCTCCTCTGATGTAAAAACTAAAACCTGTTTTTTTAATGTGTAATTTACTATTTGCATTTGACATACTACATATTACTTTTGCACAATATCTTTTTGTTGTTGGACTTCAATTTTGTATTTACTGCTTCATTCTAATGCAACTTTCCAAAAATGACACAAATTTCTGAAGCACTAACTTCCTCCTGCTGAATGCCAACCATTTGACTAAATTTCTCCTTTTCAGTTTCATAATTTTTTACAGAATTGATTATTTTTAAGCAGTGTTAAACATATGGAAAAAATTTACATTCATACCTTACTTGTACAGTGGCATAAACTCTAGTTCCTATCTTGTGACTTGCACTAAGTATTTCTCTTTATCTTAATCTCATTTGTTTTTATAGCATCATTACATAAATGTTTACAATTACTAGTCTTTGGACCATCAGTTCTCTCTCCTTTATTTTTTCCCAGTCCTTTGGACTCAGGGCCTGAGCACTGTCCCTGGCTTCTTTTTGCTGAAGGATAGCATTCTACCTCTTGAGCCATAGCACTACTTACAGCTTTTTCTGCTTATGTGGTACTGAGGAATAGAACCCAGGGCTTCACGTATGCGAGGCAAGCACTCTACCACTAGGCCATATTCCCAGCCCAGTTCTCTCTCCTTAAGTCATGTTTTCTTAACTTGTGAATAGTTTACAATAGCTTTGCTAGTAGATTCAATTTTATATTTCATAGAGTATTTTATTGTCAGCTCACAAACACACACAAAACAAAAATACTGGCTTTTGCAAAGATGAATAATATATGTGATGTTAATGAAATCTCACTGTCATCAGTCCTATGAACAAATTGGGATTTTTGTGGCTTCTGCCACTTCATATTTTTCCTTTTTCCATGGCTGATAACCTTCCGTCTATGTTTCTGCCCTTTCAGCAGTACAAATTTTGTAGACACAGGCAGCCTTGCTGTAACAGCTTCAACATCCAATTTCTTTTCCAACTTCTCCACAAATAATACTTAAGTGAACTTGTCAGATCATAATTGGTCAAACAAAACTTGAAACTAGTGGAGTTCGGAACTGATTATTAGAAACAAATAGTCTCATTAGACCATTTTTCCTCTATATTTATCTACAGTTCTTATTATATTTGGTCTTTGGCATTCAAATCAAAGCTTATTTGTCAAAATTAGTTTCGTTAGAGTATCCTTTCTTCTGAGAGTGCAGAGTTAGGACTTAGTTTAGATTTGGTAAGTAATTAATTCTATGAACTTGAGCATCTCCTTTGACCTTTCTGTACATTGATTTTACACACTGGTTGGAAGAAGAGATTCTACCTGGTGAGTTTTAAGTTCTTTCCCATCATGTCTAACATTATTTTTTTTTCCTTTTGGCAAAATTCAATTGCATTATAAATCTTAAAATTGTATTTTACCTGACAGAGAGTCTATGAACTTGGCTGTTGGAAACACAATTGCTCACTTGTACCATCAGTAATTAGTTGTTTCACTGCAAATGCAGTACGTTTTTATTAAGCAACCCTTCCTTTCTCCACAGATGAGAGCATTTCAGAGCGAACTGCCTTTTCTATTTAATGCATTGTTAAAATCCAAGTCAGTATAAAGATAGGGTGTCTTTCATCATAATTGCATGCTTTATTTGGCTTTAGACTTCTATTGCAAAATTGCAATAAAAACATTGTATTTTGATTGCAGATAGACTTCAGGACTAAAATGCACTGTTACTGTACAATTAAAGAAAGTTATAAAAATCTATGGATGCAATTACAAGGTATAATTACAAGATAGATTGAATCTGAAGTCATTGATTCGTTCATCTCATTTTGAGTGGGAAATAATAGCTTGCCTGAAGAAGTTGTATCTTTAATTAGCTAAGCAAGAGATTGGATAAATAACATAACACATTTCTAAATGTGTGTGGCCAGGTCTGTTTTTAGGTTACTTTCAAGAAAAATACTAACCTTCTTTGTTTTGAATCCATGGGATATTATTCTTTGTAAACTGTCAGCTCAAGGCTGAAATCTTGTTTGGAACATGAGAAATAGGCGACCATTTCTGCAGGTCTGGTGCTCACCTCAGCAGCTTTCCCAAGAACCAGGTGACAGAATCAAATTATTGGGGAGGCCATGAAGCATTTGCCCCTGTCATTGTGCACTACATTGGTGGCCCATCATTGCTGCAGCCATAATTTTTATCAACATTACATATTAAGCAAGTAGTTCCAGGAGAATTTATGATTGGCCACACACCAACCTGTAGGTTCTTGACAGCTCAGGACACTGGGGTCTCACAAAAATCTAGCCTGTTCAAACCAGTCAATTCCAGCAGTTTATTTAACTTTGAAAAACATTGTTGGCAGGTTGTTTTCACTTTATCCCAAGTGTTATTTCAAGGTCATTCTCTGATGAAATACACACAACAGTTTATTCACATACATAGACATACATACTCATCAATGTTACTTTTTTCTTGAGAGTGTAGAAATTCAAATATAATGTTTGTTAATTAAAATCTTCATTTTTATGTCAAGTAGATCTTTACTTACATATCCTTACAGGTTTAGTTACAAGTTTTCCTACTGCCTGTGTAAATGCATCCCTGACATGTTTGTGAATATAAAGTTAAACAAAGGTAGTCAATTTTTTCTTTAGAAATATAGTTATACTTGAATAGATTATATGTCCTAATTCTACACAGGAAAATACAATCAAAGATTTGTATTTCAAATATATTTGAACATTTTCTTGTCATTCAATATATAGAGACAAAAATGCTTCAGTTGGTAAATTCATATTTTTACACCTACATACTTACAAGTATACTTATAACATAACTGACAATGTATTTTATGTGTCTTATAATTTACTGCAAGAGAGTATAAAGAGGCATAAAATAAAAACCCATTCCTGTAATATGTATGGTCAAGATTCAACGCATGACTTAGAGGTCAGTTTATTTGTGTGTGTGTGTGTGTGTGTGTGTGTGTGTGTGTGTGTGTGTGTTTCATTTAAGTATTACTTAAACATTTGACTTGCTATAAGCCTCTTTCTACTGAATTCGAATAGCTCCATGGGACTTTCCAGGACCAGGATATTTCTCATGACTGAAATGACTTTTCCCATGAGTTACTTTGTTATGACTTATTTAAAACCTTAATGTTTTATCTATGTTTGAAAACTCTGGAACTTGGAACAAACTAGCTAAACTTGAACTAATGGAGTTCAGAGTTACCAGAAGATTACACCTATGTAAAATATGGTTACATATGAAAATGTTAGAGCGTTAATGAAACATTAATGTAAAACCTTTCAATATAGTATGAATTAAGTAAAATAGAAAGCTCATAGAATGCTTGTGGTGTATCTTTGCTAACAAATACCCTCTTATTAAGTATTTAATTTTACTATCATTAAAGAGAAATGTATATTAAGTAAAAATGAAACCTATATTAAAGCATTGGTACAAGAAATCAAGTAACAACAAGCATCCATACAAAGCTGTTTCCAAACACTGTCCCCGTCCCCACATAGAAAGGTAAAAATACAGTAGGACTGGTGAATGGTTACCATGCCCTTCTTTCTGTGCAGTCAGAGGCAAGCTACTTTCAACGTCCCATGTGTATCTGTAACTTCTATTATTGATGATGTTCTTGTATCACCTTCCTGTGGTTGTATCTACACTATCTCTGTAATCTTATCTGAGTATATTGGAAACTGTGTATACTGGTATTAGAACTAGGAAATTGAAAGAGAATAACAAAATTGAGAGACACGGGGTAAAAAAAGACAAACTACAAAAGCAATACTTACAAAACTGTTTGGTGTAAGTGAACTGAACACCTCATGGGGGGAAAAGGAAAGGGGGAGGTGGGGGGGTATGAGGGACGAGGTAACAAACAGTACAAGAAATGTATCCAATGCCTAATGTATGAAACTGTAACCTCTCTGTACATCAGTTTGATAATAAAAATTTGAAAAAAAAAGAAATCTATATTAAGAGAAACATTCCAATGTTCATCACTAATTACTTAAAAGACAATTCTGTGCAAAGACTTAACTTTCAAATATAAATATACAAATAATCAAATCATGAAAATTAGCCCTCACACTGTTTGGTAACATGTTAACTCATAATTTTAAAAGTTGGTTTAAGACTACTGCAGACTTCATAAAATATGAAAACATTAATATTTAGCAAATAAATAGGTTAATGTGATTTTGCTCCATTAAGATTATATTTATGAATATTGTGGAAAAGGCTAGACTATGTAATTTTTATGGATAGAAAAGGAAGAGTTTCTAGTTTTAATTGTAGGAATAATAGCTATAAATATATAGATATTCCTATTTATAAGTATATATAACAATCTCAAATTCAAAATTGAGTGTATTTACTTATGCAAACATAGTCCTTCTACATAAAATATGCAATAGTCTTCCTAAAGTACATTTACCTTGAATTAACTTTTCCATTAACTGCCATTATCCACTATTCATCAAAGTAACACTTTATTATGTATGCTGGTTTTAGTGATGAAAATTGACATGACCCACATTTTAAGTGAGTTAGTAATATCAACATAGTTCAAATGTGAGTGCCACTATCACATTTAATAGCTGCTATTCATGGCTAGTAGAGTATGTTTCTCTTCCACCTAGAAAGTCAATACAAATAATATATCGGTATAGAGAGAGACATACACATATATACATATTTTCAATATGTACATATTCTTAATGGATTTAATATTTTTATCTTCAAATTGTTAATGGAGTGAATAATTATATTGGTTTTCAAATTGTTTACTGCTAATAAGTACTTGTATAAGTAACTTTTTAATTTTTTTCTTTATTTTCAGTCTGATACAGAATTGATATAGTATCAGTTACTTTGCCAAACATATTTATAAGTTCTAGTGGCTGTGTGTGAGTTTCTAAGAAGTTACTACATAAATTGTATTAATATCTGAAAATAAAGATAATTTTACTTTTATTTTCCAAACTAGACATTTTATTTCTCTTTCTTGATTGACAACATTAGAGCATCTAATTCAGATATAAATAGGGGGGGGAACCTATATTCTGGTGATAATCAATATCATGGTATTATTCTAGGTCTCAAGATGGAAGTGTTCTATTATTGACTAAATAAGATATTTTCCATAATCTTTTTCTATATGCCTTTCTGAGATTAAGGAGTTTCATTACTATTTATAGTTTACTGAATTATAACTTGGATTGTTACAAATGTTTTAGAGTATCTATTGTAAAATGTGTATAAACTCTCTTTAACTTCACTAATGTGATGTGTTTTATTATTTGGTTTTGGAATTTTAGACATATACTATAATCTTAGCACTGATTTTGCATAGCCATAATAAATGATTTTACTTATAACTTCCTAAATTCCAATTATGAAGGATTTTGGACGATTATTAAGGATCATAAACATTATGAATTTAAGAGACATGAGTGTATGTAGATAACATAATCCAGAATGTATCCATTACTGAGTAAGTTTCTCATAAATAGGCATCTTGAGTTAATCCAGATAGTCATTTATATAGTAAATTTTTAAATTTTCCGTTCATACCTATTTATCGCACTCAAAGGAATACTCAGAAGTATCCTTTATAAAACAGAAATGAACTGACTTTCACTAAATATACTACTAATTATTCCGATCACCTGGAAAATTTAGCTCTTCAACTTAAGTATCTGAAAAAAAATCATTTCATACATTATGTCTACTTGTAAATGTTACAGAAGTTGCCACACAATTGTGGCATAATTGCAATTTAACACCCATTTATTACAGGAATGGCAAGAAAACACCAGTGAAATGGTAATTACAAATCTCTTTAAAGATGTTTTAGCTAACATATGCATCACTGGACATATGGTTTATTACCCATCTTGTAATACATTTTGTGTGATATGCTGAAAATGTGAATAAGTAGTAAGTTCCAAACTGTCCATGCATAAGAAGGACTTAATCTTTTCACAGCAGGAAGCATCTGTCTTATGTTACTTCTGAGATTGACAAGAACCCCTGGTGTCAAATGGGAAACTAATGAAAATTTCAGGGTTTTTAACAATAAAATTGAGAGCTTGTTTAGAGGTTCTAGCAGGGGAGCACAGCTATTCGTATACCCTTGAAAGAAGACCAGTCCTCCTCTCTTGGGGATGGAAAGGAGTGTTATATCACTGTTGTAATTATTTTCAACATGCCATGTGAAACCTTAGCTTTGTTTTTTGTTGATGGTCCTCTTGTATCCCCTTCCTGTGGTTGTCCCCACACTATCATTGTATCTCGTCTTAGTACCCTGGATACTGTATATACTGGTATTAAAACTAGGGAAAGGAAAGGGAATATCAAACTCAAGAGACAGTGGATAAAAAGACAAATGACTCAAAAATAAATACTTACAAAACTATTTTGTGTAAACCAATTAAACAACGCAGGGGGGAGAGTGAAAAGGGGAAGGAGAAGGGGGAGGGGAATGAGGGAAGGAGGTAACAAATTGTACAAGAAATGTACCCAATGCCTTACTTATGAAATTGCAACCCTCTGTACATCACTTTGACAATAAATAAATATTCAAAAAAATAAAATTGACTCATATCTTCTCTACACAAAGTATAAAAAAGCAACATCCCCTTCCATCATCTGAAGTTGCTCTGTATTTCATCACAAAATAAATGTAATACAGAACACTGGGGTGTAGAGAAGATCAAATTTTTTATTTTAAAGAAATAGTTAAGCTTTATGGGTTAAATGAATGCTCCCTCAAAGTGTGTATACTAAAGTATGTATTTAGAGACAGGGATTTAAGGAGGTAATTTAGGCTAAATGAAGTCATCATCTAATATGATGCACCTCCCCAATGTCCTCATATGTTAAAGACATTGTTTTCATCCTGTTATGCTATTGGTAGTCTGTGAAACTTTTAGAAGGAAAGGGCAAGTAGATATTAGATCATTAGAAGTATACCCTGGAAAGAGATGATACTTTTTTTTTCCTGAGTACTTTGGGGTAAGCAGGGTTTGACTGCTACCAACCTGATGTACTGTCCCACCACAGACACAAGAGCAATCATGTATATAAGTCCTCAGACCATGGAAGATTGTTTGACTTTTTTAAATTCTTGACTTTTTAAAAATTCTATCAGTTATTTGTTACCGTGATAGAAGGTTGCCTTGTGTGGTATCCTTATACAAAAGAGGAAGATATGGTAGGAGGCATAGGCATACAAAGAATAATGTCATGTGAAAACACAGCAAGAAAGCAGCCATTGGCAAAATGAGACAAAAGACATTATGAGAACATAAAATTATAGACACTTTGATGGTTGTCTTTCAAACTCCAGAAATATGAGAAAATGAAGTTTCTATTTAAACCACCAAATTTGTGACATTTGTTCTGGCAGCCTGAGCATGATGATACAATAAACTGCTTTATAAACAGCATGATACAGTGAAAATTATTATTTAAAAGTTTAGCAAGGCAGGGCTAGGAATATGGCTTAGTGGCAAGAGTGCTTGCCTCATATACATGAAGCCCTAGGTTCGATTCCTCAGCACCACATACACAGAAAATGGTCAGAAGTGGCACTGTGGCTCAAGCTGGCAGAGTGCTAGCCTTGAGCAAAAAGAAGCCAGGAATAGTGCTCAGGCCCTGAGTTCAGCTCCAGAACTGGTAAAAAAAAAAAAAAGTTTAGCAAGGCAAATCTACATTTGCTTCCTTTTGGTACTGTTTTCATTTGTTTTTATCTTTGTTGTGATTTATTGAAAAGCTTCATACTTGCTAAAGAAGCACTCTGTTGCTTTAGCTACACTGCCAGCATATTCTACTTTCTTTTTTATTGTTATTATAGCATTAATATACCGAGATGATACAGTTAAATGAATCAAATAATGAGTAATGATTACAATTCTTTTGAACCATGTCTCCCCTTCCTTTGCTCTCCTACTCTTTCCCTCCAGTTCCCACCCATAAGGTTTCCAGTTCATTTTCCACATAGGGTCTAGTGAGTAGCATTGTTGTATTAGTTCAACCTTGTTCCAGCTTTTATGTGCCCTCCCTAACCCTCCTAAATGCAAACAAACTGGCATATAAGACAAAAGGAAAAGGAAACAATGGTAACTAGAGAAAATCTTTTGTTTCCTTTTCTTGGAGTACATTTTAAAGAATATCATTTTCTATGATCAACTATCCATATCTATCAAGCTGTTTTCCACTAGTCTTTTGGCCTCTGTATATTAGTGACTAAGTTGCTATATAATTTATCATGTTCTAGTGTTATTTATTTACTTTAATCATTTAGTGTGTTTACTTGTAGATTTATAGACATGTTCTAGCTACCACAAATGAGAGGAGTCATGCAGCCTATGTTTCTTTGACTCTGGCTTCACTTAATATACTTTTTTCCAAATCTTTACATTCCTTTACATTTGCATATGTACAGTATCATTCTTTCTTATGAACAAGTAAAATTCCATTGTATATGTACTCCATTTTCTTGAACCATTCATCCACTGAGGGATATCTTGCTTGATACTATATCTTGGCTATGGTAAACAATGCTAAACAAGATTACGCTGGTGTCTTTAGTGTGGCCTGGTTTGTAGTCCATTCAATAAATGCCAAGGAGTGGAATTTGGGGGTCTTAAGGAAGCTCTATGTTTAGTCTTTTAAGGAATATCCAATCTGCTTTCCAGAGTGGTTGAACAAGTTTACATCCCACCAACAGTGTAATAGGATTTCTTTTCAGACACATCCCATCAGAATTTGTTATTCTTAAGTTTTCCTGGAGTCTTACTGGAGTGAGGTGGAATTTCAATGTTGCTTTGATTTGCATTTTTATGTCATTATTTTATAGTACGATCTTGCTTTATGCTGAGGCTGGTCTTGACTACAGTTCTCCTGTTCATGCTTCTTGAGAGAGGATCTAATAAACATTTTTGCTTGAGTTGGCTTTGAATCATGAGTGCCTCAATCAGTTAGGTAGAAAAGGGATTCTAGCTAAATATGAGTACAAAGTAAGATTCATGAAACTTAAAGTTGACCACATTTCTGTCTTAAATATTTTTATAGCATTAGTTCATATAATTCCTTACTTACTAGTCTTCTGTATGAGTTTCCATGAGGTAATTGGTTCTTGTGATTTATATTGGAAATGAGAATAAATATTACTCTAGTAAGAATGAAGTTCAAGAAACCTTTCACAGGATGGCTGCATAGATAATGAGTCCTTTTCACTATTTCCTCCATTGGAAATTTGATATTAGATTTGTGGTTCAGTGTACAGTTACACATTGTTGCTTTGTAATTAGCCCAAATTTTAAAGAATCAACAGTAATCCCAACCGCATCCTCCTGTTCTGTGTGTGACACAGCCTGTAACATTTATCCTGCAGGGAAAAGTACATTTATAATGAAGTATTTTCCTGTGGGCTATGAAAAATTTGAACAATGAAGATGTAGGAAAAAGTTTCTACAAATTAATAATTGTAATTTTATTTAGTTATGTTTCAAACTATTTTAATTTTCATCAATATATTTACTTCTGTGATGATCTTCATTGACATCAATATGTAAAAAAGATAAAAATGATCACTAAATAATAAATAAAATAATCTAGAGAGTTGTAGATTTGCCAAAGTATTCACTGACTGTGAACAGTTTTATAGTGTCATTTATGAACTGTTCTGCGAAGTTACAAAACTGAGAAGAAATATATGATTTTCAGTGTGTTAGAAGGAAAAAAAGGAAAAATAAGTGAAGAAATATTAGTTTCAATTCATGTGGAATACTTTTAAAAGTCATGATTTTTTATGATCTCCTGCTGGTGGGGGAAAATTGCATTAGATTCTAATATAAGGGTGACATATTTGAGAATACAAACTGTCATTTGGCTTGCAATGGAGGCTGATATTACTTTTGTTTATGGCAATCTCCCTATTTTAATTCAATGCTGATTCGTGAAAATCTTTTATTTTCTTCTCTTACCAATGCTGATATCTTCAACACTCTGACAGAGTTCTCCATCTGTATGAAGGCTCTTGTATATATGGGGTTGAAAATCATTCCCTCAGATGAAAAATTTGTTGATTGATTTTGCTACTAAACTGTAGGGAATCTCAGATATAAAATGGCTTTTATATTTTTCAAGTTTATTCTGTACTTCAGAAAACGGTAAGAAAAACAACTGGGAAATTTAATTTATATAATGCCTAAAGAATGTAAGGAATAGTGAAACATTAGTAATGTACATCTGTAATGCCTCCTCATTTTGGTTTAAAAAGTGATGGCTTATGCAAATTAGATTGTTCAAAATCAAGCAGATTAGTTAAGAAAATTTGTTTCAATTTGGTTAAAATCTGCATATTTTATTTAAGTATTTGACATCCTAAAATATTTAAAAGAATTTAGCTTAATCTATTTTTTTTTCTTGCCAGTCCTGGGGCCTAAACTCAGGGCTGGAACATTGTCCCTGGCTTCTTTTTGCTCCAGGCTAGCACTCTACCACTTGAGCCACAGCACCACTTCCGGCTTTTTTTATATATGTGGTGCTGAAGAATTGAACCCAGGGTTTCATGTATGCAAGTCAAACACTTTTACCAGTAGGCCATATTCCCAGCTCTAATCTACCTATTTTAAAGCAAAGAAACATATCTGTCTGTGTGTGTCTATATTTATATACTATATATATATATGTATATATATTGCATATACATATTGCATAACTTCTTTAAATCAGCAAAGTACTGAATGATGGTTAGGGATGAACACTATTGTAAAGTGATAGCCTATGTACATTTAGATAGATAAAAGTATATGTTCAAGCACACTTATGTATTTAGTAATAATTACTACTTCATCAACACAATGATAGATACATGCCACTGCACCCAGCCATTGCATTCTTCCAGTAGTTTCGGATAACCTGTATATACAACTTCTGCATGCCCATTGGATCAGATGTTGTCTTTCAAAATTTATTATTACCCCAAACCAAAATTTCCACTTACAAAGTATCTAAGATTACAAGCTGTAGCTATAGTGGTTGACTAATATTTTTTCTTATTATGATTATTAATTATCAAGTCACAATTGTATATATTTATGAGATATAATGCACTGGTTTGGCATAAGTCAGCAATATCAAATGATTAAATCAAACTAACTTATCCATCAATCTTGTTTAATTACTGTTTTTTTATTGATTGACATGGAAAATTTAGTTTCTAGGTTATTTTAAAATACAAAATACATTACTGAGTAGTCACCTAAGTGACAATCATAATTAACCTCTGAAAGAACTGACCTTTGATTCACAGGCATGTTACCATTGTCCGTTTACTGTGAAAAACAGCAACAAAGGTTTTGACTTAGTAAATACATTTATCCTTAAAATTACTGTTGTTTGATTTTTGTACCGTTTGTATTGTATATAATTTTATCTGATTTGGGGAGGAGAATGTGAAGCACAGAAATGGTGGGACAAAGAGCAAAGAAATTCAGCAGTGATAGTCATTAGACACTATATTGGAAATGAACTATATAACATTGGGGGTAGGGAAGTGGGAAAAACTGGGAGAGAATGAGGGAGGGGAAATATATTGTTCCAAAGGAAATGTTAATCACTACCTGACTCAGATGAAATCTCTCTGTGCATAATCTTTACAATAAAATTTAAAAGGTAAAAAAGAAAACAATTGTTCACAATCACAGGAATAACTACTAAACAGCTAGGTTTGGTCTTCTAGTTGTAGGATCAAGAAAGTGACATTTGGTAGTCCTGCTGAAGCAATGTGGTTATACTGACAATTCTCTATGGAAATGCATTGCCTTTCTTTTTTCCTTCTCCTCAGATTGTTACATATTTTCAATCAAACATACTGTGCACCTGAGGAGGTTTCCAAATTATAAACCTCAAAGGGTACTGTCTTTTTAGTTCAACACCTGCAGCATTTAAACTCAAGCTTTCTAATTTCGCAAAGGTCTGTTTAGAAAGCCAGAATGAAAGATTAAAAGGTAATTATGCTGAGAATATGGCTTGTTCCCTTCATTTAGATTTATTTTTGCTCTATGTGGATCAAGGATAGAAACCAATGATTAACAAAATCAGTGAGTGACCCACTGGAGTCAGACTTGCCTTGTTGGTTTTCAGGATGTTTCATTTGGAAATGAAAGAAGGAGGAGGTAGAATTTTTCATGTACCAATGAATGACGCTGAAGTCGACAAGAAGCAAAACAATATTTCTTTTATTTGGCAAAAAAGAATCTCGCACACAAAAAGCATACATTAAGAAAATTGAATGTTTGAATTTTTTCAAGCATTTGGTTTAAAATATCATATTGTACATCTTTGAAATTCTTGGTTGGTGGGTACAGAACTCGAGGGATAAAGGATGAAAAAGCACATCGAAACTCACTGGACATCAACTCCCTGGACAAATCGTGGGTGGAACTGGGAAATGAGGGAGGAACTGGGAAATGAGGGAAAAACCAATGACATCGTACCAAAGAAAGTGTTCTCATTACCTGATGCATGTAATTGTTATCCCTCTGTACCTCACCTCTATATTAACAGTAATTTACTAATAAGAAAACTTAAAAGTATCAAAACTTAAAAAGTATCAAAAGAACAAAAATATTTTTAAAACCTTTATTTTCTATCATTTACGTGATTTCAAGATTAAGTGTTAGGAAAATGGAGGAGAATGGAAGAGGAATAGGCCAGAGTTGATTATCAACAGGTGATGACTGTTTATTGGTATAGAGGGGCACAGACCTTCCCAAGTGTTTGCAGGTTGTGCAAGGAGGTGAATTTGAGACCAGGCTTATAAGAGGTCTGAGCATGGAGGCAAAGGTTAATGAAAAAGCCATTAGGTCTGGGAAGTTTGGGGCTTTTCCATTGGGCACACAGTGGATTGATTATAGGTGGGCTTGGGTGATTGCCCTGGCTGCACATCAAAGCAGGTCTACATATAACTGGGGTTTTGCCTGGTGCCTATATGCACCTGAGAAAATGGGGTGGAGGTCAATCCTTCATTAAGAATAAGTTCTGTTAATAAAATAAGTGCTATTTTAAATAATACACTGATATATAAATTTGTTTAAAAATGACAATTTCACAATGCAATTGTTGAGAAATAATAAAGATCTTATAGGCAACAGAATACATATACTAGCATCAATGTTCTTGATCAAGTAACCTGGGTAACAAAATCGTAAGATTGACATTATGAGTTGGCTTAGTGAGACTTCTTGGAATGGCTTAGCAGAAAGGTCCTGGGGAGGAGATGGGGGAGAGTGGGTCTCAGCAAAATTCTGTATGATGGTGAATGGGAGGTTTCCCCTTTATGCATTAATTGAATATTTTTCATGCAATTTTCTGTATTCAAATAGCTCACAAAGTAGAGTAGCATATAATATCTGAAACCATAAAAATACTAAGTTTATAAAAATTGTAAGAAGTTTATTAATACAATAATACCAATGTTCTCTACAGAAATAACCACTTCCAGGGAGGAGGGAAGGAAGGAGAGAAATGATGGATGAGGTAACAAATTTGACAAAAAAATTTACTTACTATCTTACATATGTAACTATAACCACTCTGTATATCACCTTAACAATAAAAATAAAACCAACAACAATAAAAAAAGAAATAACCATTTTATTCTTTAAAAATATGCTAACAGCAAATCATCTGGTTTTCCATTCAATTACCAGAATACAGATTTGGTTAATGCTAAGATAATTGGTGTTATTTCCTTAACCATCTATAACCACTGTGTGTGAGGAAGTCTTTGCTGTTTTACACAAAGACAGAAAAAGAACTAAAACAATGCATGGAAGAAAAGTATTTTTCCAGAGTTTAAAATTTGGATAGGAAGAAGGGGCAGTCAATGATCTAGTTTGTTTTTCTGAATTGCTAATTAATATTTTACTGTAGTTTATTCATCTCCAAGATAAAGTACATAGCTCTATAAGAGTTTTATGATGCTCTCCACATATCAGTTATTAATTTTAATTCCATGTACCTGTGAGAGCAACAATGAAGGCATCAGGAGTATGAATGTAGAGCATCCTGTCGTTATTCTCCACAGGCCCCTCTGAACCCTCTACCTCTGCGATGTTTATAACCACACCTCAGCAGTGAGCTTCGATGAATATTTTATACACTTCTGTTAGCCTTGAAAATAAACCAGACAGCTTACTGAGACACTGCTCTTAAAACTTGAACAATATGTCATCCACTCAAGTAAAGAGCTTTCTATAAAGAGTTCATCATCAAAATCACTATAGTCTGTACACAGGTTTACTCTTAGGCAACACTACCATCCAACACCTGTTCCTCTTCCCCGCATAAATGTATTTTTCTATCTATCCATCTGTGTATCTACAAATATGTCATTTCCTCCTGCATTGGTTGAGAACTCTGAAAGGCATTTCAGCTAACCACTTCAATAAGGAAAAAAAAATGCTACATGCACAAGAAGCTCTGCCTTAGGAAGGGGTACTAAAATTGATTACCCAGACACCATCATTAATTTGGTTAGAGCTGTTGTCAGTAGAGCCAGGTGCCCATAACTTTATGTAACAAGTTGGATGCTGAAGCATCAAGAAGTGTGATCATTCTTCTTGCCCTGTGAGTCAGTTTCCCATCCCTAGTCTAAGCACTAAAGAAGAATAGCTGGCAGATACTGGACTGAGGTAAATCTTTCTCATCTCAGATAATGTCTTTAGCAATTCCTTTATTTAGTACAATGTATTATTTAAGCTATCAAAGTTTATTTCAAGTTAAAAATTCTGTCTATGAACTTGAATCTACTTTTTTTCATTTCTTTATTGTTAAAGTGATGTACAGAGGGGTTATAGTTTCATACGTAAGGCAGTGAGTACATTTCTTATCCAACGTGTTACCTCCTCCCTCATTTTCCCCAGACTCCCCCCTCCCCATTTCCCTCTCCCTTCATGAGTTGTACAGTTTGTTTACATCAGTTTTGTAAGTATTGCTGTTGTATTGGTTTAACTTTTTATCCTTTGTCCGATCTACTTTCCATTGGTTTGATATAATGGAAAATAAGAATCGCCAACCTTTTTTCTCCTTTTTTCCCATCTAGATTATTGGTTTATCTGTGCTCACAATGCCTAGATTTCCCACTTGCCACAATTATATTGGTAAATAATTATAGATACCATCAAGGAAGACTGGATAGACAAATCTCACTTTTTCAATGTTCTTTCTTCTGGGGATCTAGCCTTTCCTTCATTACAGAACTGATTAATAAATGGAAACTAATCACAGATGGTAGGAATTGTTCTCCCTGTTCTGGTCATTTATTTTTAATTTGATTCCTTGGGTAAGTGAGACATTACCTTTGTTAACTGTGCATCTGCAATGTGCTATGACACTCCTTGGCCCTCAGCAGAACAGGAAACCTGTCATTCAGATTTCTTACTCCCTAAGGAAATTGTATGTACTTCACTTCTGTATGGGTTCCATTTGAACTCTATTATATCAGTATTCTCACATTCCTTTTGATATTGGTGAACTCACTTCTAATATTTAACATCACTTAATATCAAGCCTAGAAGAATATATTGCTGTGGATAAATTTCCATCTCTAAATCTTTTGACAATAGCAAATTCATCTTTTCCATAAACTTATTTGTAGTCTTCTCACCTCTTTCTATATAAAAGTTGATTAGTCATTACCCTTTGCCATCGGGCCTATATGAATTATACTCCTTTAAATCACTTTATTGATAGCATCCACCATTTATTCACCTGACACACTCCTTCAGGTAGATTCTCATCTTTCAGAAATGTCATCTGAGAGGGAAGTTCTCACCTACTGTCACACCATGTTCTAGGGGAACATGAAGTGTCTTTCATGATGACTGTCTACTCTTTCCAACCATGGGAATGTTTAACTAGATTGAACTCTAGAGACACTCTCAATTATTTTATAGGGACTTCTTTAAAATCACGTGACAAGTTGTACTATCCTGTCCACCCAGGTTAGACTTGAGTGATCTGCTAAGTATTTTTATTGGTCTTGGCAGCCTCCTCCATTGCCATTTCCCTTTGGTTGTCTTATTACTCAAATGAATACTTTTAAATGATAAATATTACCCAAATCTTCAGATACTGAGAAGGAAAAGACAGATACTTAATGTCTTCTGAGACCTGTCAGTAAAGTTTCATCATGTATAAAATCCTATTTCATGTAAGTGAGGTTTTGTTGGTATATTATGATCACTTAGCAAAAACAGTCATGCGAAGGAAAAAATGTTATGAAGTTATAATTTCTGAGAAGAATGAAATGAATAGCCAAATATCCTTAATTTCCTCTTTATAGTTTACCCAGAAAATTCTAGGCTTTGTGACTCTTTTTAGGGAAAATATTATAAAATTACAAAAATAAAAGAGTCAAGATAATTTTCTGAAAGAATAAGAAAAATAATCACTAACATAGAAAATTTGATATATGAGAACTGGGAATATGGCTTGGCGGTAGAGTGCTTGCCTTGCATGCATGAACCCCTGGGTTCAATTCCTCAGCACCATATACACAAAAAAAGCCAGAAGTGGCATTGTGGCTCAAGTGGCAGAGTTCTAGCCTTGAGCAAAAAGAAGCCAGGACAGTTCTCAGGCCCTGAATCCAATCCCCAGGCCTGGCAAAAAAAAGAAAATCTGAAATATGATCCAGAAAAAATATAATAATTATATTTAATTACTTACCTAAGATGTATCTATAGTTTAGGGATTTTTCACATTTCAGACAGTGATATTTAATCTCTTCAATCAATCATTTTACTAGCATTCTCTGTAGAGAGAAAAGAAAGATGATTCAACTATTCCTGAATGAATATATTTAAACTTTCAATTTTATTTTACTGATAGTTTAGGAAGTTTTCCAATTTCAACTTCTCAACTGGTAAAGTCATGTAAATTTATAAGCATTTGTAAAAGCTTCATCAATTTTTTTTTCATTATTGGCCTGCTTGATTTCACATTTCAAGTTTCCTTGTAAGCTCATTAGCCAGTTTTTCTACAATGTCATGCTTTTTATGGCATAGTAATTATTTTCTCATTCTCTTGCTTTTGTCAGTATTTAATAAATATTCTATGTAGCATTTTAGATACTCTTGGCAGCAAGCCTTGTTTACAGAAATACTTGAAGCCCTATTATTGCAAAAAATAGGATTAGAAAGATGTTTCTTTCTAGTTAATGAATGTTCAGTGATGAACCTTTTCAATTTGTCATATTCAAAGCAAGAGAAAGTAAATGTTTTGTGTTAATGACTTATATCTACTATCTTCCAGAGTCAGTTTTACAAGAAACATATAAAGTCTCCATAAAACCCCATCCATTTTTCAAGACCAAAATAATTTGAAATAGAAGGGAGGTAACATGTTTTTAAAGTTATAAAGCAAAGAACCAAACCAGACCATAGCTATACATGAGGACATAATTTATTTGTAAATGACTTGAATAGCATTTTAAAATTATAAAGAACCTTCCTCTGTCTCCTACCTGATATTTTTCTTGTAAGAAGAAAAGTTATTTTAAAGGTACATTAGAAGACTACAGTTGGCAATATATGTCCTCTTTATTCTGATATGTGGAGAAAACTATATCTTAATTGACTCATTTGTACTGTTAATCTATGAATTTTGATATAAATGAAAAATCAAGAGAGAAAAGGTAGTTTGGGGGGGCCTTGGTGGAAGGGTTAGAAAGGAAACAACACACTGGAAGGCTGCTGCCTGCAAGAAGATTTGCTGAGCAAGTTGGAACAGAGGCCAGAGAGCACTTTACTGGGATGGAGGACTAAGATGGGTCAATGCAAACAAAGAGTACAAGAAATGTACCCAAGGTCTAACGTATGGCACATCAATCTGACAAAAAAAATTTTAAAAAGATGGGTCAATGCCAAGGGGAATCTTCCTATAAAATGCCATCTACTTCTTTAACTAAATTCTTTAAATAAAGTCTTTGAACATCTGTTTTTGTGTGTGCATGTGCAAATGACTTTGGGCTCTGATATTTTACTTTTATAAACAAAAAGGCAGGTTTTAAAGAAAACATTTTTATCATTCATAATTCCACACCTCAACAAACAGTAGTAAGGAGCTTATGCAAAGTATTTTTCAAGTGCCCAGTGTGTACCTCATATGTATGTCCTCAGATATGGAGATCATAACTTTCAAACAACTCAATGTAAAAAAAAAAAAAAAAGAAATATGTTTCTTTACAAACTAAATATGTGACCATGAACATGAGACTCAATTGTCCCTGGAACAATTTCCAAAACTTTGCCTCACTTGAAGTACCCAGCTCAGAATGCTTTTGGAAGATTTGTGCGGCTTTCTCTGAGGACTATGCAGCTGCAATATGCCAAGAATAGACCTTTCCTATGGTCGTGCTTTGGTTTTCTTTCAATACAAGCAGAGGAAAGAGAGGTTGCCATGATTTGTTTTTCTTGCTTCAAAGGTGCTTGTCATAGATGGAGATTGAGTTCTCTGAATGTTTTATTTAGAGTTCATACATGTCCAGTCTCTCACATTGTTATAGACCTCTAAATCAGAATTTCTGGAATTTTTCACATGGTATATAGCTACATATTTCTCTTTTTGACTTTCTTGAATAATGTGATGATTTCTACTCATCTGCTTGTTATAATGATTAAAGTTTTACTATTTACTTCAACGAATCCTAGAGAGCATTAAAAAACTGTTTATACTACTTAAATATATATTTAAATAATATAATAATTAATATATAATATATTAATATTTAATCTAATATAATATTAAAATAAATATATATTATTAAAGAAGTAATTTAAAACTCTTTCAAGTAATTATTATTAAAGCACATATAGTCATCATTCACACTTCAGGACAGAGAAGCATATGTTTAAACATGTAACAATATAAAGAAATTAACATTTTAATATTGATATTATTTTCTTGGCTCATATATTTCAAGTATTATTTTATTCCTGAAATGAAAGGCAACATGGAGCAGAGTCACAGCTAACTTATGTCCAGAATGTGGTATGAGAAGAAAAAGAGTATACTCTTCTTGCTCAAACATGGAGGGAGTGTGTTGTTTCATCATAAAAATTTATATAATTGGGTCAGCATATGGAAAACTTTATTTTTATTTCTGAGATTCATCACTTCTATTGAATGACTTCATTAAGGTACTCAGTATTTACATTCACCTACACTTTGTAAGTATTTTATATGTTGTGCTCTTTGTAGATTTTTGCCAGCACTGTATTACTCCCTTTCTTGTAATATATATTTGGAATAATCTCTACCTTCCTTTTCCTCATAACTGTATCTTGTTTTCTATATTCCTAATAGGTCCTTTGCTTGCTTCAAGTATGTTTGACAAAGAACAATCATTCATGGAATTACTTTCCCTGTATTTCTGATTTGATCTCTGCTTATTTATATGCTTGTACACTGTTTCTCATGTTATGATGCTATGCAACGATGCCACAATTTTTACAATTAGGACACTAAAATTGTTACCGAATTTGTGGATATCAACACTCATTTGTTACAAAATACCCCATCCATTGTGATGATACAATGCAATGTCCCACCTTACATTTGATTGTCTTGTTTAATTAGGCTCCTTACCTCTGAGTTATTTGTCTTTTCTTTTACATGACCTTGACCATTTCAAGCAATATTACTTTCCAATTATTTTAGTAGAATGGCTTTCAGTTTGGGTTTGTTTGATGTTTTTTTCTATGTTTAGATTGTGGTCCTGCGTTTTGGCAATGATAAAACAGAAAGGAGGTTTTTCTGTTCTCAGTGAATCTTATCAAGAAGTAAACAATGTCAATGTGTTTCAGTGCTGTTGACATTAACTTTGATCACTAGATAAGGTGATACCTATTAGATTTTTCCAGGGTAGAATCTGTCCCTCTGGAGAACTATTTTAGAAAAAAAAATCTTTGAAATTATACTATTTCTCAGCATATTTTTTTCTGTTTAAAGGTTTTATTATTAAATCTTACCTATAGCACTTTATTATTTCCTTTATTTATGATACACTTAATTAAATTTAAGCAATAAATTGAATAACTATAGAAAGGACATACATTCTATAGAATAAAATTAATAACTTGAGTATATTTTGACATAAATTAATTCATTAAAGTGCAGAAATAACCAAGAAAATAGTCTATGAACTGAAGAAAATATGGTAGTAAGATAATTTTTAAATGTAACATGATGAAGATGATACTTAAATTGAAAAGCTTATGCTAAATCATGTAGTGGGAAACCTAAAATATGAATCAAGAATATGTCATTGAATAGTATACTTGTAAGCAGTAGCAAAAAGGGACAAATCTTTCTATCCAAATGGTATCAAAATATATACTAATTACAAGAGAAGATTTCAAACTAATACCTGCCAAAAAACAAAAAATATATAAGGAAAGGAAAAGAAAAAAATAAAGCATTCCTTGTGTGCCTGTAACCAAATAAGAACTAACAATCACATGGAAAATATCATAGTTGCTGACCTAACGTGGAGCTCCTTATAATGAATAATCCAGAATGTTTTAAAGAATTACATTGTATAGTTAGAGGTTACTAAAAGCATTAAATGTTCTTGTGAATCTAATTATTAAAAAAAACAGAAAAGAATAGCTATAAACACTATACCAAAGCATTTCTGCATCAGAAACCTAAAGGTGAATACATAAAAATGAAATTCATTCCTGCAATAACATGTAACAAGGCAAAGCTCCACACTACCAGCTATATTTAAATGTTATAGACTCACCAGGCCAGCTATAAAGTGAGAACTAACTAGACTATCTCCATCCCCACCAACATTCACTAGCTGAAATTCTAACTCAAAGGTGAATGTATTTCTTTGGAATGGAGTCTATCAAGACTTAACTAATACAAAATGGGCCCACAGTCAGATGGGGACTGACAAGAAACCAAAAGAAAGTCCTTAGAATGAGAAGTGCTATTATTCATCCTTGTCTTAGACTTTCAAAACTCCAGAATCATGAGAAAATATTTGCTTTTGCTTAAGGAACCTAGTCTATTGTATTTATTAAGATAACCCTAGAAGAGGAATACAGCATCTAATATTAATTCTTGCCAGAAGGACAGAAGAAGCATAAAAGCATCACACAAATGCTGTCCTGATTGAGTCCATCTTAATATCCCTACAAAAAAAAAATTCCAGAATGTAAATGTGATCTGAAGATCAGCATACAGGAAAATGGGAGAATAATACGAGGAGTAACAGTTTAAAATATATAAATAGTATTATTAAAATTTAAAGACATTTCAATAAAATATACTTTGCTATTAAATTATAAAGTTATTAGTCATTAAATGTGAGGGAGTAGTGGACAATATTATGTATTTGCCCTACATAATTAAAACATGCAAATGGATAATAAAATTCAAATAAAATTATTTAGGGTAAACAATAATATTAATCAAAGTTAATGATATATCTGAATTTTTGAAAATGGAAATAATATACCCAATCCTAATTCTGTCAAAATAATATGCATTCTCAGTAAGGTAATATTTTTTTAATGACGGGTAATGGCACAGGGAAAGCAAAGATGTAAGCTGGGCTGAATACTCTGGGTTATTAATGGGGTGGCTATGCTTTCTTCCTTGGTTCTCAGATTTCCTTACATCCTTATAAATAATCATTTGTATTTCCCCAGCCAAATACAATTTTTTTAACTATTGGTCTATTACAGTACTTTTTAAAGCAGATCACAAAACTTCTTTTATTGGTTATTCCATTCCTGTTGAAAATTATGCTGTCACTTTAGCCTGTGTGATGGAAATACCTCAGATTTTTCTTATTAGTGCTATTTCATTTTCTCTGGATAGTGTGTCCAAAATAAATTAAATCTAAATGCTGATCTTCAGCTCACATCAAACTCCTTACTTTGCAGGATTTAAATAACTTCAAATATGCCCCTAGGATTCATTCCAATTTAATTAATAGCTGGGTTCATAGCACATAACCTTTGAAAGCAACACAATAGCCCCACTGCCACTTTTTTACTTGAAGAACTGCTTCCAAAGTTTAGTGAACATATAAATATAACACATCAGTGAATCTTGTTAAATGCAGGTTCTGAGTCCTGTGCATTTGCATGTCCCCAAATCTGCATATTAATCAGTCTGAAAGTGATTCAAGGCAGGAGGTACACAGGTCCTATTGTTAAATGATAAATCTTCCTTAGGAAAGTCTTTTCTCTTTCAGCAAGAAGCTTTAATTTTTACTCACTATCTCTATCAACCCTTATACCTTCCCCATAAAAAACATAGACAAATCAACACACCAGAATTTTTTATTTCTTTCATTTTCATTTTTCTCCCCCTCCCCTTTTTGCTACCTGTAATATTTATGTTCGATTTTTTCTTTGGTATCTACCACATAATCTTTGATATTTTCTTTTAATTTCAATTATTTTTTTCAGCTTGGATATGTGCTTACTTTCCACTGTCTAGTTTCCTTGCAACAGTTTAGGTGATATTTAGCCTTTCTTCTGACTTAACCACTTACTCTTTCATTTGTTTATTAATGGAAGCTTGCAATGTGCATCCTCATCCAAATTGCATGTGCTTTTCAGATTGATCTGCAAAGAATTCCAGAAAATGATTATGTCCTTTATCTTTCATGGGTTCCTTTCTTTATAGCGTTACTAAAAGACAACCTGAAATTCAAGTCACCTGTTGGTCTTCTTATATTAACTATTTTTGGGTGGTTTTTCATTCCTATCTGCATATCTAGTTGTTGTTTTTGTTAATGTAGTCATTAGCTATAGTATGTAACCATACTAGCTTTCTCTAGAAGCATTTCTTCAAGTCCTTTTTTTTCTAGTCTTTTTGTTTTTTATTTCTCTTTATTGCAAGGGTGATGCAAAGCAGGGTTACTGTTACATAAGTCAGGAAATGAATATATTTCTTTTTTTTCTATTTTATTGTCATAGTGATGTACAGAGAGGTTACAGTTTCATACTTTAGGCCTTGGGGCACATTCCTTGTACTGTTTACTTCCTCCCTCATTCTCCCCTCCCCCTCCTCCTCCTCTTGTATCTCCTTCCTGTGGTTGTACCCACACTATCACTGTATCTTATCTGAGTACATTGGAAACTGTATATACTGGTATTAAAACTAGGAAAGTGAAAGGGAATGCCAAAATCGAAAGACATGGGATAAAAAGACAAATGACTACAAAAGCAATACTTGCAAAACCATTTGGTGTAAACCAACTTAACAACTCATGGGGCGGGGGGAGATGAATGCATTTCTTGTCCAGCAGAATCACCTCTTCATTTTTTCCCAATGTTTTCCCTCCTGAACCTCCTCCCCCAAGCTTTATGGTTCATTTCCAACATAGTGTCTACTGAGTATCACTGCTGAATCCGTTTTTCCTTTGTCCCATTATTTCTGTACTTCCCCTTACCCTCCCCAAATCAGCTAAACTTACATTCAAGACAAAAAGTAAAAAAATTGAAAACAAAGTGAAACAGAAACAACAAAAACATAAAAAGTAAGTTTAAAAATCTCTTCTTTCAGGGTTGTGAATATGACCTAGTGGAAGAGTGTCTTGTATACATGAAGCCCTGGGTTCACTCCTCAGCACCACATACATAGAAGAAGCCTGAAATGGTGCTATGGCTCAAGTGGTAGAGTGCTAGCTTTGAGAAAAAAGAAGCCAGGGACAGTGCTCCAGCCCCAGGACTGGCAAAGAAAAAAAAAAATCTTTTCTTTCCAATTCTTAAGTTCATTATGGTGAACATCATTTTATATCATCATATGCACATAGCTATTGAGCCTTTGTGATCCTCTCCTAAGAATATCTTCCTTTGGTATCACCATGTCAATGTTTAACATTCTGCTTAATTGATCATGACTAGCATGAGTTGAAGGGAAAATTATTTTTCTTAGATGACTCTTATTTAATACAATTACGTATTTTATGTACATGGACTTGTGCTTATATTTTTTACTAATATAGTTAAGAATTTCTATAAGAGAAAATAAGCAAGAGGAAAAGTTTTATACTTTTTTGTTCTAAGTTTGTCTTTTAAAAGTTTTCTCATGCTCCTAAATTTCTGCAAAGAGGTAAAATCACTTTAGACTAATTTGTATTACAGTAGACTTAACAAAAATTTGGACTCATCTTAAGTAGTTAATTATTAGTCTAAATATGTATAACTCTTTGGATGACTAAAAACAGACTTTATGTATACTTATTACCTAAATCAGCACTGTTGTTCTCTAAGTATCTGGTAATTAGTTATTAAATAATAGAAAATTGAAAATTCCAGGCAGATTCAAAGGCTGTAATTGAGATACCATCTTTCAGGTGCTGACTCAAGAAATTAAAGTTTACGGAAGCAAGGAAGATGCCGGAGGAGCAACAGGGCCTTAGCTGAGCTCCCTCCAACAGCACAGTTTTCCCACCCCAGAGAAACTTTTACCGCTAGATAGACAGCTCAAATAAGTTCTAAAAGTACAGGGATTCCGGCCAGGAAGGAAAAGTCAACGTAGCTGGTCTGAAAACACAGATTCGAGCTCTGGGCGGAGTCCCAACGCAGCACCAGTGGGGGCGCCAGCACCGCACCGTGCACCCAGGGGAGCTCAATGGAGACCAGGGACAAATTCTCCAGATGGCAGCGAACATACAGATCGCAGGCTGAGCACGGATGGGCTGAAATTGCAGAGACAGCGTGAGTACTCCCACGAAAGACATTCTCACTAGCACCCGCAAGCAGCTCCTTCCACAACCGCCAGAACAAAGCGCCATCTTTGACAATGGCAAAGGGTCAGACCAGACTGGAGCTAAAGCCCACCTGGGGAAAGCGAGGACAAAGCGGCCATCTTTGAGAAGGGCAAGAGGGACCAATTAGTGAAAGCCGGCTCCGGCCAGGAGCACGCCCCCTGCTCAGGTAGGAGGCAGGTCCTGGGCCTTGCCTGGCTAGAGGTGCCTGCCCTGCCCGCTGGAATTCCTAAATTAAAAAGCGAAAGCAGCTATTGGTGTCACGGAACTGCCAAACGGGAGAACAAACCTCCCGAGGTAGATAAACGGTTCCATTTAGAAGCCCATTTCCCAGCCAGAAACAGAGCTGAATTCCATACCCAGCTCTGCCCAGAAGACCGCCCCACCCAGGAGGGGGGAAACCACCCCAAGGCAAGTGACTCAGACCGGTAAAACAGGCCAGAATCGTCCTGCCCTACTGAGTCCGCAGCCTATTCAAAGCCAGGCATTAAAGACAGCGGGCCCCACAGCAGACTGGAGGTGCCACAGCTCCCGAGACCGCTAGCGTCCCCACCTACAGAGGACATGCAAGGCATATCTGCAAGCTGTGGGAACCACAGGGAAGGAGAGTCAGAACAGACCCACCCCTGCAAACAAAAGGCATGTCAAACCAGCCAAGTGGCAGAATAGACTGCAGATCATCACAAGGAAACCAGAGACCATAGAAAGCCCATCCAAACAAGGAAGACTTTTTGTTTTGTTTTGTCTCTAAAGTTTTCTAAGCTTTCATTTTTATTTTTATTTTTATTCTCATATTTTCATTTCTGAAACATAATTGGTTTGTTTTTGTTTCCCATTTTCACCTGTTGGTTCTAACACTTTTTTTTTTTGTGGTCGTTGTAGTAGTTGACCATTTTTTTCTTTTTTCCTTCTCTGTTCTTTTTTATATTTCCTTTTTATTACTCTTTTTAAAATAATTCTTCTTGGTTATGTGCATCTGTGTTCAAGTATTCTCTCTTTAGTTCTCTCTATTCACTTTCTTTAAAAATTACTTTCCTATGAATAACATCTCCACTCTTTACGGCTAACTCTCCACTGTCTATCATTTTAACCTTGTTGTTTCTACCGATTCTACTCTCCTCCACATTTCCACGTCACTGAAACTAAACCAAAATCAACATCCCCACATACATTTTACTCTAGTTTCTTTATTACCTCTAACTTACCCTCCTGACTTACTACTAGGTCCTCCAGATACCATTGACCCCTGGTTATTGAATAGAGGGTTTCCCCACTTAATTCGAGTGAAACAAAGGGGTTCATAGAGAAAGCCAGTCCAAAAGGAACTTAATATAAGAACAAGAATTGCTCATAGAGTTGTAACAGTAAATAAGTAACTACTGAATACAGGGCTCAGGATTGGTTGTTATATTGAAATTGTATTCTTTAGGAACACCAAATCTAATTTTATACACAGGTATAAAAGGTATGTGTATTTAATTGTGAACTTCTAAGATTTACACAACAGTACCTGGTAAGGGCTGCTTTGGGCCTTAAACGATGCTCACAGGTGCTGGTAGACTGGCACCCCCAATCCAAATGGGCAGAAGGACCACAAGAAAGATGGCAAACAAAGAAGTCTTATCCCCCACTCAAAACAAGCAGGAAGCACAGCAGGCAATCAAAGAAATAGATGAGAACCCTCAAAATGCTCTACAAAGTCTACTGATGAAGATGATAAATGAAAAGTTTGAGTCTCTACAGTCAATTATTCTAGAGCATGAGGAGGCAAAGCAAAAATTAATGGAGAATTTCATGGCATCCACAAATAGAAAGATAAATGAACTTCAAGAGTCAAATGAAGATAGCTACTCAGCTTAAAGATTTGAGAGACAACATGCAAAACCAAATTAATGAAGTTAATGAAGTAAAGAAGTCCATACAGGACCTAAGAAATGACATGGAAATTATCAGGAAAGACCAGTCAGAAGGAAAAGAGATTCGAAATCAAGTAGCTAGCCTACAGTCCCGACTAACTGAAGCAGAGGATCGAATCTCAGGAGCTGAATTCCTTCGAATCTATGGAGAAAGATCAAAAATCAATACAAGTCCAGTCCAATCAACAAAAGCGATCACTAAAGGAGATTCAAGACACAATCAGAGGGCTGGGGATATAGCCTAGTGGCAAGAGTGCCTGCCTCGGATACACGAGGCCCTAGGTTCGATTCCCCAGCACCACATATACAGAAAACGGCCAGAAGCGGCTCTGTGGCTCAAGTGGCAGAGTGCTAGCCTTGAGCGGGAAGAAGCCAGGGACAGTGCTCAGGCCCTGATTCCAAGACCCAGGACTGGCCAAAAAAAAAAAAACAAAAGACACAATCAGAAAGCCCAATTTAAGAATAATAGGTATTGAGGAAAACTTGGAGAAAGAAATTAATGGGATAGGCAACCAATTTAACAGAATTTTAGCTGAGAACTTCCCAAATATCCAGAATGAAAGGCTTATACAGATACAAGAAGCATTTAGAACCCCAAACTGACCAGACCAGAATAGGACATCCCAACGACACATAGTGATCAAAACAGGATCAGTAGAGTCCAAGGAAAAAATAATCAAAGCTGATAGGGAGAAGAAAACAACCACACATAAAGGAAAAGCAATCAGAATTACCCCAGACTTCTCAGCAGAGACCATGAAAGCAAGGAGAGCCTGGAATGAAGTATACCAAACACTAAATAAAAATAACTACCAACCAAAGATTCTGTACCCAGCCAAACTCTCATTCACAGCCGAAGGTCAAATAAAAGTCTTCCATAGTAAGGAAAAACTGAATCAATATATATCCACCAAACCAGCTTTGCAAAAAATCCTTAAAGATATACTATACAGGGAAAATAATCAAGAGCCAAATACAGACACAGAAATGAACTCTAAATAGTAAACATCAGATCAAGAAATTGGAAGAAACAGCTTTTAACAAGATAGTGACAATGAAAGGAACAAACGATCACCTCTCAATTCTAACTCTCAACATTAATGGACTTAATTCTCCAATCAAACGACATAGGCTCATTAGTTGGATCAAAAATCAAGATCCATCTTTCTGCTGCCTCCAAGAGACACATTTATCCAGCAAAAGTAAACATCTTCTAAAAGTGAAAGGCTGGAATCAAATCTATCAAGGAAATGGCCCCCTGAAGCAGGCTGCAGTTGCAATCCTAGTATCAGACAAAATTGATTTCAAATTAAAAAAGGTAAGAAGAGACAAAGAGGGTTACTACATACTTGTAAAGAGATCTCTCCTACAGGAAGATATAACTATTCTAAATATCTACACCCCAAATGCAGGAGCACCCAACTTCATCAAACAAACACTACTGACTGTAAAAACACTCATAGATCCAAACACATTGAGAGTTGGGGACTTTAACACTCCACTATCACCACTGGACAGATCAACACGCCAAAAACTGAACAAAGAAACCACAGAACTAAATATTGCATAGACCAACTAGACTTAACCGACATCTACAGAATATTCCACCCAGCAACAACAGAATACACATTCTTCTCCGTAGCACATGGAACATTCTCCAAAATAGATCACATCTTAGGGCACAAAGAAAATCTGTACAAATTCAGAAGTATCAAAATCATTCCCTGCATACTCTCAGACCACAATGGGATAAAATTAGAGCTCAAATCAAACAGACACCACAGAAAATCCCACAATTCATGGAGACTAAATAACACACTGCTGAACCATCAGTGGGTCATTGAAGAAATTCAAACAGAAATTCACATGTTTATGGAATTCAACCAAGTTGAGGACACAAAGTACCAGCTCCTTTGGGACACAGCAAAGGCAGTACACAGAGGAAAATTTAGATCTCTGAGTGCATACATCAACAAAGTGGAGAAAAAGCAACTCAATAACTTAAGGAAGCACCTTAATTTCCTTGAGAGAGAACAACAAGCCAAACCCCAAGTCAATAGACGGAAGCAAATAATTAAAATCAAATCAGAATTAAATCAATTAGAGATGAAAAAAAACCATTGAAACAATCAACAAAACAAAGAGTTGGTTCTTTGAAAAAAATCAACAAGATACACAGACACCTGGCAAACCTGACCAAAAAACAACGGGAGCACACTCAAATAAACAAGATAAGAGACGAAACAGGTAAGATCACAGAAATAACCGAAATTCAGAAAATAATAAGGGACTATTTTGCAAACCTTTATGTCAACAAATTCGAGAACTTGGAAGAAATGGATGATTTCCTAGAAAAAATTCATATCCACACACTTAACCATGAAGATTTAAATCTTCTAAACAGACGCATATCCAGTATTGAAATAGAAATGGCAATAAATGATCTCCCATCCAAGTAAGGCCCAGGACCAGATGGATTCACTGCAGAATTCCACAAGGCCTTGAAAACAGAACTCACACTAATATTTCTCAAACTGTTCAATGAAATTGAAAGAGAACATTCACGACCAGACACATTCTATGAAGCCAGAATAACCCTCATCCCAAAACCAGGCAGGGACCCATCACGGAAAGAAGAGTACAGACCGATTTCCCTGATGAACATAGACGCAAAAATTCTCAACAAAATTCTGGCCAATCGACTTCAACAGGTCATCAAAAAAATCATACACCATGATCAAACTGGATTCATCCTAGGTATGCAAAGTTGGTTTAATATATGCAAGTCAATTAATGTCATTCACCACATCAACCGGAGCAAGATAAAGAACCACATGGTTTTATCTCTGGATGAGGAAAAAGCGTTCG
Source organism: Perognathus longimembris pacificus (assembly GCF_023159225.1). Lineage (NCBI taxonomy): Eukaryota > Metazoa > Chordata > Mammalia > Rodentia > Heteromyidae > Perognathus > Perognathus longimembris. The sequence goes on along the minus strand of NC_063162.1, from coordinate 128,229,337 downwards.
ACAAAATCCAGCACCCATTTATGTCAAAAGCCCTGGAAAAACTGGGATTCCAGGGAACATTCTTGAATATAATCAAGGCAGTTTATGACAAACCAACAGAAAGTATACCTCTAAATGGTGAAAAACTGAAGCCATTCCCTTTAAACTCAGGAACAAGGCAGGGATGTCCACTCTCTCCCCTGCTCTTCAACATAGTACTAGCATTCCTAGCCAGAGCAATTAGGCAAGAAGAAAATATAAAGGAGATCCAAATAGGAAAAGATGAAGTTAAACTTTCTCTCTTCACAGATAACATGATCCTATATCTAAAGAATCCCATAGACTCTATCCCCAAGCTACTAGAGCTGATCCAAAACTTTGGCAAACTTGCAGGATATAAAATAAACCCTCAAAAATTAACGGCCTTTCTCTATGCTAATGACCTGAAGACCGAGGCTGAAATCAGGAAAGTAACTACTTTTGCAATAGCCCCCAAAAACATAAAATGCCTAGGAATAACCTTAACCAAAGAAGTGAAAGACCTCTTTGATGAGAACTTTAAAAGCTTGAAAAATGAAATTAAGTCAGAACTAAGGATATGGAAAAACCTCCCATGCTCCTGATTGGGAGGATTAATAGAATCAAAATGGCAATATTGCCAAAGGCTATCTACAAATTCAGTGCAATACCCATTAATATCCCAACACCATTTTTTAATGAAATAGAGGAAGCAATCCAGAAATTCATATGGAACAATAAAAGACCTAGGATAGCAAAAACTATCCTAAGCAGAAAGAACAGTGCTGGAGGAATTATAATACCAAACTTCAAGCTCTATTATAAAGCTATAGTAACAAAAACAGCCTGGTATTGGCACCGGAACAGACCTGAATACCCATGGAACAGAATTGAAGACCCAGAAATGAACCCACAGAACTATGCTTACTTAATCTTTGATAAAGGAGCTAAAACAATAGCTTGGAAGAAAGATAGCCTCTTTAACAAATGGTGCTGGCAAAGCTGGTTCAACACATGCAAAAACTACAACTAGATCCTTATATATCACCTTGCACCAAAATCAATTCCAAATGGATTAAAGACCTCAAAATCAAAACAGACACCCTGAAAACACTAAAGGAAGGAGTACGAGAAACACTTGGGCTCCTTGGCGCAGGATGGAACTTCCTTAACAAAGACCCAGAAAGGATACAAATCAAAGAAAGGTTGGACAAATGGGACTGCTTCAAACTGCAGAGCTTCTGCATGGCAAAGGACATAGCTCGCAAGATAAACAGAAAGCCCACAGACTGGGACAAGATCTTTACCGGCCATTCAATGGACAAAGGCCTCATATCTAAAATATATGCAGAGCTAAAAAAATTACCTTCCTTCAAAACAAAACCGCAAAGAACCAATAGCCCCCTCATCAAGTGGGCTAAAGACTTACAAAGAGACTTCTCTGATGAGGAAATGAGAATGGTCAAAAGACATATGAAAAAGTGTTCTACATTACTGGCCATAAAAGAAATGCAAATAAAAACAACATTGAGATTCCATCTTACCCTGGTAAGAATGTCATATATCAAGAAAACTAACAATAACATTTGTTGGGGGGGGATGTGGCCAAAAGGGACCCGTACTTCATTGTTTGTGGGAATGTAAACTGGTTCAGCCACTCTGGCAAGCAGTATGGAGATTCCTCAGAAGGCTAAATATAGAACTCCCCTATGACCCAGCAGCCCCACTTTTGGGTATCTATCCCAAAGACCACAAACAAATTCATAGTAAAGCCACCAGCACAACAATGTTCATCGCAGCGCAATTTGTCATAGCTAGAATTTGGAACCAACCCAGATGCCCCTCAGTAGAGGAATGGATCAGGAAAATGTGGTACATTTACCCAATGGAATTTTATGCCTATATCAGAAAGAATGACATTGCTCCATTTGTAAGGAAATGGAAGAAATTGGAAAAAAATATACTAAGTGAAGTGAGCCAGACCCAAAGAAACATGGACTGTATGGACTCCCTTATTGGGAGTAATCAGTACAGGTTTAGGCAAGTTACAGCAGAGGATCACAAGAGCCCATTAGCTATACCCTTATGAACACATAAGATGATGCTAAGTGAAATGAACTCCATGTTATGGAAACGATTGTTATATCACAGTTTTAATTACTTTCAACGTACCATCTGTATCTGTAGCATCTATTATAGATGATGTTCTTGTATCACCTTCCTGTGGTTGTACCTACACTATCTCTGTAACATTATCTGAGTATATTGGAAACCATGTATACTGGTATTAGAACTAGGAAATTGAAAGGGAATATCAAAATTGAGAGACTCAGTGTAAAAAAAGACAAACAACTACAAAAGCAATACTTGCAAAACTGTTGGTCTAAGTGAATGGAACACCTCATGTTGGGAAAGGGAATGGAGGTGGAGGGAGGGGGGTATGAGGGACGAGGTAACAAACAGTACAAGTAATGTATCCAATGCCTAATGTATGAAACTGTAACCTCTCTGTACATCAGTTTGATAATAAAAATTTGAAACAAAAGGAAAAAAAAAGAAACTAAAGTTTGTCAATCTCAACAATTTAAATCATTGTTTGTCATTCCCCATATCCAAAATTCTCAAGAATTCATAAAGTAGAATTTTTCCAAATGTTTATTCATATATATTTTCTTTCAAATTCCATTTGTGAATTATGTTTTGGAGACCTAACATGTAAACTAGATTATGGTGGATGATACCTGTTTAACTGGAGACCACAAACTCAGGTACACTATGCAGGAAAGATATCAACAGCAGTGTAGTTTAATCACTGCCAGAAAACAGCATCCCCTTTTTCGAATAGAGCAATAGATAGCAGCTTGATCAATTAATTTCTTTCCAGGAAGAGGAGAACAATTATTAGCAAATCTCTTGACATGTCTTGCATATTAGTGAGTTAATGCGATTATAGTTGAAGGATGGCACTATTAAGTTTAGGAAATGCAAATAGGCAAGAAGAGGTGGTGAAAGATGTTTGTCAATTATATCATGGCATCTGTATGCAATTTGGAAACAAGAAGCCTTGGAAGCAAGACAGCCTTGAGTTAGAGGGAAAAGAAAGTAAGAAAGGTGCCAGTAACAGGATATCAGGAAGAAGGCAGTTTATAGGGTAGAGAACGACACACAGAAGATTCAGTAGTATACCAATATACAGAACAAAAGCAAGAATTCATAACTCACCTAAATGTTTTGGGGAAAATAAATTCGAGGACACATCAAACAGAAAATTTTGTAATTCAGCAACATTACTGGTTCACATTTAAAATCTCAAGGTGAGAGATTTCTGACTAAATTGAGCCTTAACAAAGTCAGGATTGGTCTCTGGATTTTTGGAAAACCAAACTTTCCTGATCCATTCTTCTACTGAGGGGCATCTGGGTTGGTTCCTATGGATTTGGAATGTTTTCACAGTAAAGAGAAGAGTGAATCAGTGGATTAAATCTTCCAACATGTTTATTGAAAAAATATATAAATTAAAATTGGCAAATGTCATTTTATATGAATCTTTTAAAGTTAGTTTGGAATAAAATAAGGGGATGGAATAAAAAACACTTAAAATATTTCCTGATCCACTGGTCTACTGAGGGGCATCTGGGTTGGTTCCATAGTTTAGTAATGACAAATTGTGCTGTGATGAACATAGTTCTGCTAGTGCTTTTTATGTGATCTTCCTTGTAATCTTTTGGGTAGATGTCCCAAAGTTAGGCTCCTGGGAGAATGTGGTACATATACACAATTGAATTCTATGCCTCTATCAGAAAGAATGATATTGCCCCATTCGTAAGGAAATGGAAGGGCTTGGGACAAAATCATACTAAGTGAAGTGACCCAAACCCAAAGAAACATGGGCGCTATGGTTTCCCTCATAGGGAATAATCAATACATGTTTAGGTTAGTCATAGTAGAAGATCACAATAGCCCAATAGTTATATACAATAAGATAAGAAGCCAAACCATTCCAAAAGCAATACTTATATAACCATTTGGTGTAAACAACTGTACAACCATGGGGGTGGGGGAGAGGTAAAGGGGGAGGGAGGAGGGGAGAGGATGAGGGAAGAGGTAACAAGTTGGATAAGAAAGGTACTCCCTGCCTTACATATGAAGCTCTAAACCCTCTGTACTTCACTTTGACAATAAAGAAGAAAAAAGAAAAGAAAAAAAATTTTAGTGATCTGAAAGTAAGTCAATTTAAATCTAATATTAAATATTCAGAACTTAAAACACAAGCATATTAGTTCGTCATATTGTCCATTTGTATTGTATTTAGAAAAGTTTCCATTTGAATGGAACATAGCTTAATTGTGATTATTATCAACCAGGTGGTACAAATTAAGAATGACTATCAATCGTTTTGGAATAAGATTATATATATATATATATAATATTAAATAATAATACAAACTATGTGGTATATATATGTGTATATATATATTCTTCTGTTATAGCTACTTCACATATATGTACTTCATTAGTTTATGTATATTCTCTTTTCAGGCTTATGATATTCAAAACATAACTGTTAATCTTGCTTTTCCATTTATTTTTACTGACTATACATAAAAACAAACTTCACAGAGGGTCTTTCAAGTAAAAAAACTGCAATTTGTATGAGGCAATGTAGATATCTACATTTTACATTAATTATACCAAGTACTGAAATAAAATTCGTATGACACATAAATAATTCTCAAAGCACACATATTTTCAGTCATTTGAAGATATATCTTTTTTTACAGCAGGAATTCGCATTATAAAAGAAAACTCTAGTGAAGAAAAGTTTGATGTAGACTACAAGAAACAATATCATGTGCTTATAAAACTACAGGACCTTTCTCAAAATTTAGTTTTGAAAAAAAAATCTAATTATCAAGCTTAGCTCAGGATCTAAACCACGATGACTAAAGCATCTTCACAAATGGGGTACTAATTGGTCATTCCAAGCCCCAGGAGTTTTCAGGACAGACACAGAATTTGAAAGGCTTTTGCTTAGTCACTTTTGTTCAAGTGAGATGCAAAAACAAAATTCATTTTACTCCTTGGAAAGATTTGAGTAATGTTATAAAACTGTTTAGAGACTAATGCCTCTGAAGAACCTGTGCAGTTCATTTGCTGTTTCCTTTTTATTGCGTGTGTGTCTGTGTGTGTCTCTCTGTGTATATCATAGTACACATTAATTCTCTATATCTATTTATCCTACAAAGCTGTATCTTGCAACCTTTGTTTATATCTCCCCATCTTCCGCCATGTCCCAACCTGTGATGGTCACCAATGGACTCTAAATTCTATGTATTAGGCTTATATTAATTCTCCATATATTTTTCTGTATGTTTTTTTCTGTGTCTGGTTTATTTAATTGATGCAATGTCTTTACATTTCAACCATGGGGACCCAAATAGTATAATCTCATTTTTTAATGACTGACTTGCATTCCACATTACCTGTGTATGTGTAAGTGTGATTTGTTATAAAGAATTGTTAAAACTGAAATAAAAGGCATAAAGGAATAGAACAAAATAATTACACAATTGAGATTATTTTTAGAGAGGAGACCAAACTAATATTGTCCTTTGAATTGAAGAAGGATAAGTTATTGTGCGGTGGAAATTGAGATGAGACACAACAGATTATTATGCCTCCATTTTGGCTTAATTTCAAAATGTCTTTCAAAATTACACGATTTCAGACAACTATGCATCCTTATCACAATATACAAATGTCTGATAAGAATCCTTTAGAATGCTACAAAAGCTCCCAAGAGAATTTCATATACACAATTAACAAACAAGAAATAGACTTCAATCAAAGTATAAGGAAGAAGAAAGTGTTTAACTACTGTAATGTTTTCTTTTCAAAATTCCTGAAACAGTTGCCTCAAAACTATTCATATGTATGTTCACTAGTCTAATACTTAAGTATAGAAAAGTAACTATAATGCATGACAAATATTTTAATGCTAAATAAGTTTTAAAAAATCATGTATAGAGGATTTTATTGTATCATCACACTTGTGGATAGGTCTTGAATTATTTAGTAACAATGTCATTATAACACAATTAAAATATTTTTTGAAGGCTGGGAATGTGACTTAGTGGTAGAGTGCTTGCCTAGCATGCATGTAAGCCCTGGGTTTGATTCCTCAGTACCACATCAATAGAAAAAGCCAGAAGTGGCACTGTGGCTCAAGTGGTAGAGTGCTAGCCTTGAGCAAAAAGAAGGTCAGGGACAGTGGCCAGGCCCTGAGTTCAAGCCCCAGGACTGGTGCTATATATATAGCAAGCCTTTTATTTGAAATGTGGATTCTTTATTAACATAACAATAATTAAAAAATGTCAGAAGTAATTCTGATTCTGAGGTTATTTTTAGAGTTTATTACATCCAAGGGAAACAAAAACAGCTTCTTATTTAAAGAAGTCAATAAAAGAGTAGATTAAGTAAGTCAGCCTATTATGGAAATAGAGATAAGGCCCAAAGGCTTCTCCACTCTGAGTTAAAAGCTTAATTTCAAGGAAGCATTATATGTTCCAGTCACAATGCATAAAAGCGTTAGTAAAGCTGCTTTTTTCAAAGCTCCTTCATAACCACACTGCAGATTTCTCTTTCACTCGTGGATTTGATGTCAATGGCAGTCACTTACACTTCATCTCTGACTCTTTCAAGTTGATATGATAGATGACATAGTGACCTTGGGCATATTTGACTGAGAATTCTGTTTGGGAAAGAAGGTATTGAAATGAATGGGGACCATGAAATTATGGTGATGAGTGTGAGAATTTCTCTTTCAACTACTGATCCCTTGCTGCATCTCATAATCTTATGTCATATATCCTCTACCAAGAAATACTAAGGAGACTGAGTAATTAGCAAGATCTTGATGCTATCTAACCTTAGACTGATAGGAAAAAAAGTGTAGTGAAATTTAATGTAATCTAATTATACCTGTGCATCCTGATGCACAGGTCACATCTGTAATACAAAAAAAAATTCAATTAAGTTTTGCTAAGCCTCTTTTCCATAAATCAAATAGTTGTACAAAGGATGAAAAGCAAATATATTCAAAGGGAAACAATGTCCTTTTCCACACGTTGTTCCTTACCTACCATTCTGATAAGGAGTAACCCATTGTGTATCTGCCCTCTTTTCATGTCTAAAGAAACAAGGTAACAAACAGTACAAGAAATGTATCCAATGCCTAACGTATGAAACTGTAACCTCTCTGTACATCAGTTTGATAATAAAAATTTGAAAAAAAAGAAAACATATGAGACTGATCTAAATTTATTTTGCATACATGAATAGCAGAGTATAAAATAAATTATTTTGTTCATCTTAAATGAAGGATGTTTCAAGGATCTGACAATTATATTTACTCATGCATTTTATTTATAATATTTAGGCCACAGTAATGTAAATGTTTTCCATATTCTGTACATATTCACCATTGTGCATCATTCATTCCTTAATTTATGCATTTATAATTATGACTTCCAAATTATTAAAACACTGTTCTTCATCACAATCAGATATACTAATATTCAGAAATTATCTCTACTTTCCTTGTAGCCTAAAGTAAGAAAGAAAATTAAGTTTAAGGCAAAACTTAAGTATTCTGATAAAATCTTCTTTGAAATCTTAGACATCCTCTTAAATTAATAAAATATATTAAATAAGGTAATCCAAGTTCCCACTTCATATAGTCTACTTTCTTCTGTTAAACTTTTGTGACATAATCTAAAACAAGACTAAAAAGCTGGCAAGTTAATTTTGGATAAATTGTAATACTATAATCAAGGTGATGTTACTTACCATTTTAAACATTAGTTAACATTTTAACAATGAATAGAAGATACATCTTTAAGGGCAATATTGTATTAAATATATTTATATAACTTCAAGGTGAAATTTTACAAAATTTATGTAAGTAGGGAACAATTCAAAAAATAACAATTATTGGTTATAAAATATTCAACATGGACTGGGAACGTGGCTTAGGGGTAGAGTGCTTGCCTAGCATGCCTGAAGCCTTGGCTTCGATTCCTCAGCACCACATAAACAGAAAAAGCTGGAAGTGGCGCTGTGACTCAAGCAGTAGAGTGCTAGCCTGGAGCAAAAAAGAAGCCAGGGACAGTACTCAGGCTCTGAGTACAAGCCCCACAACTGGCAATATATGTGTGTGTATATATATATATATACACATATATATACATATATATACATGTATATGTATATATATGTATATATATGTATATATGTACATATATATGTATATATGTGTAAATATATACACATATATATACATATATATGTACATATATACATGTATATGTATATATGTATATGTATACATATACATATATGTACATATATACATACATATATACATACGTATACATATGCATACATATACATACACATACATATATGTACATATACATACATATGTATACATATACATATATGTATATACATATACATACATATACATATATGTACATATATACATATATACATATGTATACATATACATATATGTATATATACATATACATATATATGTATGTGTGTATAATCTATTTTGATTTGTAGAAGAAATCAAATGGAGAAAAATGAGTATCTTGGAATAAATACAAAATTAATTTAAAGCAAAGGTGGAAGAAGAAAATTGATACATAGAAATACATGGCTGTAAATAAAATATTTGAATAAAATTTTAAACTATTTTAGTTTTTGATAAAACAGTGAGCTAATATAGTGTATTATATTGGCTATGTAGGCGTACTAAAGTCTGAGGGACTACTACAAAAATAAAAATGTGTGGATACATAAGAAAGAAGTTGTACCTTTATTAAAGTACTGTTTCATTCGAAAATGATATTCATCCAAGTTTCCAGCTATTTGTTTGCAAAGATAGTCATCTTAACAAAATATGAAAATTCTATTCTATATATTATTCTTTTCTGGCTCATGTTTAGTATTTATATAGTATCTTTCTTTTTGCAGAGAGGTTTTATGGAAATATGCAGCTCACAGGTAGTTCACAAAGTGAACACATTCACTCAAACCTGATCTACCCACATCATCCTCCAGGGGGAAGCACCAAGTTTTAATGAACTCTCCAATCATATGAGATGAATTGAGTCAGATCTGCATTGATTCTGGAATTCTTTGGTAGTAGTAATTGGATCCCTCATGTTGTCTCTTTAAAAAAAATGCAATAATTAAGTTTTTCATTTGGTTTGTTTGGATTTTCATCTTTTGAGAGCTCTAATATTTGTATGCATTTCTATTGTTTATGTTATATACAAACTGTGTTAATTATATCCTACAGATATAAATAAGTTCAACTGTAGCTGACGTTAACATTTCCAAACTACTTGAAGCAGTGTCATTTTCTCTAAACAAGAGAGGCCTACTTACACAGTCTTGACATTGTCTTACGCCTTTCATATGGTGGCTTAAAAAAATTGCACCCAGGGCTCAATGCAGTTACACACAAACTGACTAAATGATGGTGTACTTAGGGGAGGAATCCAAAGGTGTGTCTCTTTTGAACAAATAATGTACCATTAATCAAAATGAATACCAGGAAGTGGAAACCTTTTTGAGTGTGGGCAGAGACAGGAGCACAGGAATGGAGAGAGGGAGGGTGGCCAAATAGAGTCATTATATTCAATGTTCACCATGTAAAAATTGTTGTAACTAGGTGTAGAGGTAAGAAAAAGGACAAGAATGTAAGAAAATGTGACATCGACTAAGAAGCTTTGAATTTACAACCTAACTTACAGAATTGTAACCCCTTTATACAACTACTTAATAATAATATAAAATATTTAGTAACTTTTAGGTTTTTAATGGTATAATTTATGGCTGTTATTTTAATTTACCTATTATTAATGGGTTTCAGAAATTCTGTGGTATTTTTGTTTACATATTTCATGTTTTGCAATATTCTAGTGTAATCTGTCTTCAAATATTTTGTCAAGGTTTCCACTGAGTTTGCTAGCTTTCCTTAATGATTTCAACCTGTTCTTCGTTTACTCACTACATGCGTACTTTATCAAACACACATACTATAAATACCACCTTTTACTTTGTGGCATTCATTTTCTGCCTTAATGGTTTAAGTTTTGCTAATTAAGTGCTAATTTAAATATGATCTAATTTATTAATATTATATGGGTTTTATTGATTGATGTTGGATTTGAGAAATTTGTCCAATCTAAAAGCTTAGAGATTTAAATTTTACATTTATATCTATAATTCCTCTTAAATCAGAATTGTTTGTTTTGCTTTAGTTTATTGTTTAAACACAGCCTTCATATTTATGCAAATATTTCTTTTCTTTTTCTAATATTTTGTTTATTCCTTAGATATTTTCCACCCATCTAAAGAATTTTTTATTTCTTTAGCTGTTATTTATTTACGTAGAATGTGGATTTGAACTCAAAGCCTCATGTTTGCTCAGCAAATAGCCTACTGAAAAAGTCAAAAAGTTACGTCTTTTATACTTTAATTATTTCAGAGATAGATGCTTACATTTTCCCTCAGCCTGGCTGTGGACTTAAATCATACTCCATATTGACTGAGTGTAGTTGAGAGTACAGTTATGACCATTGTGCCCAGTTTCCTTGTTGGGATGCCATCTCATTAACATTTCCCTTTGGATGTCTTGGAACCTTGCTCCATCCAATGGATCTCTACACCCCCAAGTAACTTGGGTCTATACAAATGCACCCCTGACCCTGTTCCTACTGAATTTTTCTAAATACATTTTATAGTAAATGTCAGATTTCACTTAATTCCCTCCATTTTCACCTACTGGAGTTATCATTACTTTTCCTAGTAAGCTAATAGATATTTGTTCCATTAAAGATTTGAATTCATTTGTCTCATTTAACTACTGAAGTAATACCTCATATCATTCCATTATTTTCTCTCTGCAGTTTTTATTGAAGAGGCAAATCCTCAGAATTATACATTTTCTCTATGGAAATATCACTTTTTCTTGTTAATTTTATATTTGTTTGCTTTTCAGCTTATCAGATATATTTCTCATGTAACTAATTGTACATGAGCTAGTAGAGATCCTAAGATCTAGTGGTTATATCTTTTAGATATTAAAACTCCAGTGGTTAATATCAGTCTGGATAATTATAGAATTGTTTATGTGGATCTATTTTTGTGCACATTGTTTTTCCTTTAGCCTTTTTCTCCACCTCACTGTTGCTCTAGCTTTCTATTTCACTCTCTCTCTGTCTCTCACACACACAGAATCATTTTCTCAGTTTGTCTTTCTATATTTCTTTTTTGCTGAATATATTCTATTGATTTACCTTGTAATTTATTCTGCTGGAGTTTAGCTATTAAACACATCCAGGAATTTCAGTATTTTTTACTTTTTATACAGAACTCTCAGTTTATTTACTATTGTACAAATATCTACTATATTTTATCTGCTAATGAAAAATAGTCCTCCTTTATTTTGAAGTAGTAATGGAGAAACAAGAGTAGTACTCATTGCTTTTGTCCCATCTTTGAATGATCTGCAGCCACCAATCAGCCTCTCAATGAGAAAACTGAGTATATGGAGGAAGCAACCTCAAATACAAAGAGAATGATTAGCACAGATCTATGTTGTGCAAATTTCAGCCAGTTTTCAAATAGCTTTGATGCAGCAATAACAGTGTCCTAATAATGCCTTAAAACTGTAGAGCAATTATAGCTGAGCCATAATGCCAAGTGGTTCTATTAATGAATCAATCTAATCTTTGAGACCTGAGATTTGCCCATGACAAGCACAGTTCAAAGGGTTAAAAGCATGAAAGACATCAAAGTCGTCTTTGCTTCCTCACAATTAACTTATAGAAGCATACGGAATGAAACTTAGTGAAAAACCAGTCGATTGGTGTGGCTTTCAGAAAAATGACATAAAATAAATCTTAAAATTGCCATTTATTGAAGGATAACTGTAGTATGTACATGAGTGATTTTTAAAATTATTTTTAAAAATACTAAAAGTTTCTTTGCCATGGACTGCATTGCTTTCACACACACACACACAAACACACACAAACATACACACACAAACACATACACACAGTCACACTTAAATTCTACCTCCAATGTGTCTAAATTTGAGACAACCCTTTTACATGGTTAAATGAAGTCACAAGGTGTTTTTTAGTCCAACTGGATTGGTAGCACCACTGGAAGAGGAAGAGAGATATCCCACTCTCCATCATACAAGTTCACACCATCAAACAGGTGCCTTCTTCCTAGCCCCCAGAACTATGGAGAAATAACTTTGATATTCAAGCCACCCCGTTGATGGGATTGTATTGTGATCGTGTGAGCTGACTAACAAAGGCATATTTATTGAGTTGGTGGTGCTTTTCCTAGGACTATTATGTCTGTTACCTCACTTAACCCCATGCACATTGTAAAAACCAAGCAGTCTTTTCCTCTATTGTTAGCAATAAGAAAATTTTATCGACTGAGAAATAACATGTCTTAAATTGCTCACAGGTTTGTTTGGCTCCAGTGATCCTTACACATGGCATAAACAATCTCTCATCAACAGAAAGGTTGAATTTGGAAGCAATTATAAGGCAGCGAGAGGAAAAGAGGACTCATTACATTAAACCTCCTGGGCAGAGAGAATTTGAGGGTATAAGGTAGAGCTCCTAGTTGATTAAACATTGTTCCTCATTATTTACATATTTTAAGTAACCTGAGCTCCATTTTTCACTGAAGAAAAATCCATGACAATGAGCACATACCCGATCAATTTTAAGCCTTTTACCCAAAATGAATTCCAAGCTATCACTCTCCAAAGGATTTCTGTGTGCTAACTTCCATAAGGTTATAGATTTAAATGGATACTAATGGACATAGCTACTTCCTGTGTGGTAAACAGAGATGGAATCTTAGTGATAGTTCAAGGTATGTAAATAGAAAATGCTTACCAGCAAAATGACTTGTATAGTTTAAAATTTGTGGATTTTTTTGGAAGTAACATGATTTGATAAAGAGTACTAAACACAGAAAAAGTCAGTCTTAATGTCTTCTCAATAGTATCCTTATAATTGTTCCTGAATGCACAGACTTCTCTATGAGTTCTCTTTCATTTCTTTCAATAGGAAAAAAGTGCTTCATGAATGCAATCAAAATCAATTACAGTTTGTCCACTTTGGGGGGGGGGCAATGAGGCAGAGAATTAACCTCCAACTCATTTCCAAAGTCATTTAGCAGTGATAGCTCTGCACATTTAAGGCTATGGGCATCATTCACATTGGAACATTTACAAAATGCCTGCTTTAGGGTGTAAGAAATGTATCTTCTGGGCCATGCTAGATCCATGAGCCCAGATATACTTGCATATTTATTTTACATACATAAAATTCCTTGAGGACCTGGAAAGACAACTTAATTTTATTATTAAATAAAACTCTGAAATCAACAAGAAATCTTGTGCTCTCTAATGTGAAATAAAATCTTCTAGTCACTTAGTTAAATTATTCTAAAGGACACAATAGAGCCAGGGGATAAATAGGAGTTTGTAAGAATGTTGTGTTGAGTTTCTTTTATAACAAACAGGAATCTCCTCTGGGCTTTATGGTTTTTATAGATTAAGAACTCTATTGCTTAAAGTAAAAAAAAAAAACTTAATAGATTCTGTATTCTAATTAGCTCTAGGTGCTATTTTATTGGGATGGATAATTTAAACATATTATCTCTCTAGGAGTACAATATTCAATTGATTAAAATTTATTGAAAATTGTAATAATTTTACATTTTACCGTGATAACAATTTACATATTGGATAGTATATTTGGGCATAACTCTAAAATCTAAGAGATCCTGTGTCTTCTGTTGATGTGCATGAATGAATTATCATAGTGGGTAACAAACACTACCTTCTATAAAAGCATTCAACATTGTAGATAGAATAGGAAGAATATTTCTACAAAGATGTCAGAATGGTGTAGATGAGAAGGTATAAATGTGCTTAGTAGATATATGCCCAAAAAATCCTTCTTTTGCATTCTTCCAAGCAGAAAAAATTATCTACATCCACCTATGAGGAAGATAAACTAATAAAAAAATGTTGTATGAAGAACAGATTTTGAGTTGGGGGGCAAGAAACAAAATAAAGCAATTATGGGGCTGTGTTCACATTAGCATGTCTAAAACCGAAGAGGAATTAAAATCTGCAGCGTCTAAATACTGAAAGATATAATGACATTTTAATTTCTTCTACAGAGGCTAACCACATATAATGTCTTGTAGTTCCATCTTGATTATGTCTTTGATTAATTCAAAGGCTTATTAATACCATGGTGGATATTTTTCAAAGAACTTCCAGGATACTCAAAAAAAATCATATACATTTATGCAGAAACTAGTTGACTAGGTAATATCCACAACAATAATGAAGAGAGTTTTTGAGGTTTCTCAAAAATCTGCTTATCTTAACCATCTCTACTGCAGGTCAGGAAACATTCACTACTGGAATGCTAAAGGTCAAGTCAATAACATTATGAACTTTATTCCAGAAATACCTCCAGCTGGTACACAACCTGAGGGTACTCACTGTTTTCTGAGTTACAAGTCATGGGGCAGTTTCAGCTTGGGTTGAGATATAAGCTAGGATGTGGAAAAGGATGAACAAGGTAAAGCTTATTTTTCCATATGTCTACAGTGGTTTTTGCATTGATTTGCAATTCTCCTGATTAACATATAAATAATATTAATATTTTAAATTCTACCTGTCAATGAAGATAATTCCTGAAATTGTGCTAATCATTAGTTTTAGGGTATCTTTAATAAACAAACACTTTTAAATAGTTGTATAGTATGATCTTCTCAAACTAGAGTACCTAAGCTAAAAAGCTACTTAAATACAGTTACAAAAAAAGATCACAAGAGCCCAATAGCTATGCCCTTATGAACTCATAAGATGATGCTAAGTGAAATGAACTCCATGATATGGAAACGACTGTTATATCACTGCTGTAATCATTTTCAACATGCCATGTGAAACCGTAGCTTTTTGTTGTTGTTCCTCTTGTATCCCCTTCCTGTGTTTGTGCCTGCGCTATCACTGTATGTCATCTTAGTACCCTGAATACTGTATAAACTTGTATTAGAACTAGGGAAGGGAAAAGGAATATCAAAATCAAGAGACAAAGGATAAAAAGACAAATGACTCTAAAAGCAATACTTACAAAACCATATGGTGTAAACCAACTGAACAACTCATGAGGGAAGAGGGTAAGGGGGAGGGGGAAGAGGGGAAGAATGAGGGAGGAGGTAACAAATTATACAAGAAATGTACCCACTGCCTTATGTATAAAACTGTAACACCTCTGTACATCATTTTGACAATTAATAAATAATTAAAAATTAAAAAGATTTATATAGAATTAAGCTAAATAAAAAATTATGTTAATTTTTCAAACAATGGCAAAATTTAATTCAACTTTTTTCCCTGTGTCATATTAAATGCTACATTATAAATAGTTGAGAAGCTCCAATAAGGGAACTAAAATGATAACAATATTCAACAAGTTTTTGTTTCTTTTATTTTTAATTTCTTTTCTAGTCTTGGGGCTTGAACTCAGAACCTGGGCACTGTCCCTGAGCTCGTTTTGCTCAAAGCTAGTGTTTTATCTCTTGAGCCAAACCTTCACTTCCAGCTTTCTCTGTGATTAATTGGAAATAAGTGTTTCAGGCCCTTTGCTTCCCAGTCTGGCTTCAAACTGTAATCCTCAGATCTCAGCCTCCTGAGAATCTATGATTATAGGGGTGAACCACTAGCTTCTAGCTCAATTGACTTTTTTTTTTGAGAGAGTGCTTCTCTATGTAGTTCAGGGTAGGTTTGAATTTGCTATGTAGCATAGGCTACTCTCAGATTACACATCTTCTTGTCCCAGAGACCTGTATAGTAAAATTAGACATACATCACTATAGCAAACTTCATTTAATGAATTTTTTTTTTTTTGCGAGTCCTGGGACTTGGACTCAGGGCCTGAGCACTGTCCCTGGCTTCTTTTTCTCAAGTCTAGCACTCTGCCACTTGAGCCACAGCACCACTTTTAGCCATTTTCTGTATATGTGGTTCTGGGGAATTGAACCCAGGGCTTCATGTATACGAGGCAATGCTTTTGCCAGTAGGCCATATTCCCAGCCCCTATTTAATGAATTTTAATAGGTGTTCACCATAGTATTTCAAATGTATATATATATCAGGAAAAAATTATCCCTCCATAAAAGGTTAATGCCATATATATGTATATATATATATATATATATGTACACACACATATATATGATAAACCTTTGTAGCTATAGATATAAAATCGTTTAATGGTTATGTAATCTAAAGTTAATTTGAGCATGGTGATGCACATCTGTGCTCTCAGTATCTGGAAGGAAAAAAATAGGAGAACTAGAAGCTGTAAACAAGCCAGGGCTACATAAAATGTAAAACATCAGAAAAAGAAATAGAGAGATAAAGACATAGAGACAGATAGAAAGACATAAATCCTAAGAACTGTTCAGCTTATTCAAAGAGTGAAGTGTAATAATCAGTGAATTAGATTCTACAACTGAAACAGATGGAATAAACTGCTTACACTAAAACATTGCATATGCTAAAGGTTAATTGAAGTGCCCAATTGTTAATTATATATGCATATCCTCAATTTGCCAATATTCAAAGGAACTAATTTTTCTTTATATCAATTGTCAAGACACTATTTACAATCATAATAATTCTATCAAAAATAAACCTATGACATGAAACCTGAAAAGTATTTTAAAATCAAATATTACTTAGCCCCTTAATGAGTATGACATACTCAACGTTTGGAAAATTGCATTTACATTAAAACATCAATGTGTCACCTATTCTAAAAATGATGCTGTTTATACTTTCCAAGAACAAGTTCAAAGATCTTAAGCCTTAGGTGCTTCTTGAAATCAATTTCCCCAGAAAAACAGGAAATAAAGTCTATGTAATACTGGCTCCTATGAAAACAAATTTGAAGAGGTTAAGAGAAAGTTGCAAGTTCTAGCTCCATTATCTTTGACATGTCAATTACCACATCCTTACACATTTATCTAATATTAGGAATGTTTATTTCTAAGGAAAAATTATAATTAATAATTAAAGGTTTTCATGAATATGTCACTTTAGTTAACATACATCAGATTTAAAAGTAGTACATTATAACTTTTATATTTGGGGATGAGATTATTATCACAATAATATTTCTGGTGTTACCAGATGCTAGTGGCATACTGCTATAATCCTAGCTTCTCAAGAGGCTGAGATTTGAGGATCACAGTTCAAATCCAGCCAGGGAAGAAAAGTCTTTGAGGCTCTTATCTTCAAGTATATACTCAGAAAAAGACAGAAGTTATTCTGTGGCTCAAGTGGTTGAGTGCTAGCCTTGAAAAAAAGAAGTGGAGAAACAGTTTCTAAGCCCTAAAGTCATAGGTGGAAGAGGAGGAGGAGGAAGAAACTATGCTCATTTTTAGTATCTCAGGTATATGAGAATTATATATGTATATGAATGAACAAAGGCTAATCCTTATTTAGATCTATTTTTTATGAACAAAGTCCTTGTGTTAAGTAAATCTGTATTTATCTAGTACATCTAATTTCTAGGTAGTATAAATACCAAAATATAAGCTATTTTCAAAGGAATTAATTAAGATTTAATATTATTGAAACTGAACATGTACTGACATTCTTTACATTTTTAGTCATCATAACCAAGGTCCCATATGGAATATTCATTTTTGAGTTTTAATTTACTTTCCAGGTCTGTGTCAGTGTGGGTAACTATATGTTTTGTTCATTTGTTTTCTTAATCCATGCTGTAAAACATTACTAGTACTATGGCAGAAGACACAGGCTCATGACCGGTAGCATAACTCATCTCTGCAGTGTCATCTGTAGTTCCTGAATAACCAGTCCTCATTATTATCCATGATGTGAATGTCAAACCACAAAGAATCAATCCCAAGTAAAAACTTCCCATAATAAGAGATTTCATTATTTTCATGGAATTGTTTTTTATAAACTCTAATTATATGAAACTATAGGCACTAAATTTACTAAAATAATCATATATAAATATATAATATATATTAATATATATGAAACTTAACTACATTTTCAGAAAAACCTGGAAATCCATAAGCTGCTTTCCATTTAATTATATGATTGTTTGATCAATCTATGCTCTAACTCAAATTGGAAAAAGCTGTACGTTGAGTTCTTAAGAATGCCTAGGACGGCTTAAAAACTTGAGTATCAGGAGCTGCAGAGCACTAGCTGAGGTCCCTCTGACATCGCAGTTTTCTCACCCCATAGAAACTTTTACTCCTAGAAAGACAGCCAGAGTACAGAGATTACAGACAGAGGACAGACAGTACAGAGATTCTGGCCAGGAAGGAAAAATCGATTTTGCTCATCTGAAAACACAGATTTGAGCTCCGGGCAGCATCCCACCGCCACACCAGTGCCGGCGCCAGCACAGGGCCCGGCACAGCAACCTGCACTCCACGCAGCTAAAACACACAGCGTAGACCAGGGAGAAATACTCCAGACGGCGGCTGAGCACAGACAACCTGAAATCGCAGAGAAAGCGTGAGTACCCCACGAAAGATATTCTCACTTGTGCCCACAGAGCAGCTTCTGGAAGGCAGCCCTTCCCCCCACCGCCAGAGCAAAGCACCATCTTTGCCACTGGCATAGGGTCAGACCAGATTGGAACTAAAGTGGGCCTGGGGAAAGTGAGGACAAAGGAGCCATCTTTGAAAAGGGCAAGAAGGTCCGACCAGTGAGAGCCAGCTCTGCCCAGGAGAATTCCCCCTGCAGCAGGCAGGAGGCGTGTCCTGGGCCTCAGCTTAGCCAGAGGTGCCTCGCCCTGCCCACTGGAATTTATAAATTTAAAATGAAAGGGCAAGCAGCTCCCGGCGGCATGGAAACACCAGATGGGGGAAGAAACAGTTCCTGAGACAGTTAAACGGTCCCATCACAGAGGAAGCCCAATTCCCAGCCCGAAATGGAACTACATTCCATAGCCACCTCCGCCAAGGAGGCCGCCCCGCCGAGGAGGGAGAAGCCTCCCCCAGGCAAGCAACTCTCAGCCTGGTAAAACAGGCCAGAGGCGCCCCGCCCTGCTGAGTCAACAGCCTATTCAAAGCCAGGCATTAAAGGCAGCGCCGCGCAGCAGACAGAGGAGCCATAGTTCCCTAGACTGCTCAAGTCCCCATCTACAGAGGACGCCCAAGGCCTACCTGCAAGCTATGCAAACCATTGAGACCCAGGATAGCACCAAAAGGGGAGAAGGGTCAGAACAAAACCACCCCCTGCAAACTGAAATCAAGTCAAACCCAGCCAATCAGGAAAATAGACTGCAGACCATTGCAAGGAAACCAGACACTGGGGAAAGACCACCCAAACAAGGAGGACTCAATTTTTTTTTCTTTTCAAACATTTTTTAAACATTGAAAAAAAAATTTTTTTTTCACTTCTGAAACGTCGTCGTTTTTTTGGTTGTTGTTGTTTTTTTCTATTTTTACCTGTTTGTTTGATCAAGTTTTTTTCTTTTCTGTTTGTTTGGGTTGTTCCTTTTCTGGTTTATTTCCTTTTCATTTTATTTTTCTTTTTAACATAATTTCTCTCTGTTTTGTGCATCTGTCTTCTACTATTTTTACTTTATGTCTCTCCTTGCGTTCTCTTTCTTTAAAAATTACTTTCCTATGAATAACACCTCCAGTCTTTTCTGCTAACTCTCCATTGTCTATCATTTTAACCTTGTTCTTTCTACTGATTCTACTCTTCTCCACATTTCCCCATCACTGAAACTAAAACAAAATCACCCCCCTCCTCAATACATTTTACTCTATTCTCTTTACTACCTCCAACTTACCCTCCTGACTTACTGCCTGGACTTCCAGTTTCCATTGACTCCTGGTTATTGGATAGAGGGTATCCCAGCTTAATCCGAGTGAATCAAAGTGGTTCATAGAGAAAGCCAGTCTTAAAAGAACTTAATATAAAAACAAGAATTGCTTATACGGTTGTAAGAGTAAATAAGTAACTACTGAATACAGGGCCCAGGATAGGTTGTTATATTGAAATTGTATTCTTTAGGAACAACAAATCTAATTTTATACACAGGTATACAGGGTATCTGTATATAATTGTGAACTTGTAAGATTTACACAGCAGTGCTTGGTAAAGGCGGCTTTGGGTCTTAAACGGTGCTCACAGGTGCTGGTAGACTGGCATTCCCAAACCACATGGGCAAAAGGAACACAAGAAAAATGGCAAACAATGAAGTCTTATCCCCCACTCAAAACAAGCAGTCAATCAAAGACAGAAGAGAACCTAACCAAAAAACGAAGGCAGCACACTCAAATAAACAAGATAAGAGATGAAACACATAACATCACCACAGAAATAACCGAAATTCAGAAAATAAAAAGGGACTATTTTGCAAACCTTTATGCCAAAAAATTTGAAAACTTGGAAGAAATGGATGATTTCCTAGAAAAAAATTCATATCCCCACACTTAACCATGAAGATTTAAACCTTCTAAACATACCCATATCCAGTATTGAAATAGAAACGGCAATAGATGATCTCCCATCCAAGAAAGGCCCAGGTCCAGACGGATTCACTGCAGAATTCTACAAGGTCTTCAAAACAGAACTCACACCAATATATCTCAAACTCTTCAATGAAATTGAAAGAGAAAGTTCACTACCAAACTCATTGTATGAAGCCAGTATAACCCTCATCCCAAAACCAGGCAGGGACTCATCACGGACAGAGGACTATAGACCGATTTCCCTGATGAACATAGACACAAAAATTCTCAACAACATTCTGGCCAATCGACTTCAACAGGTCATCAAAAAAGTCATACACCATGATCAAACTGGATTCATCCCAGGGATGCAAAGTTGGTTTAATATACACAAGTCAATTAACGTAATCCACCACATCAACCGGAGCAAGGTAAAGAACCACATGGTTTTATCTCTGGATGCGAAAAAAGCATTCAATAATATCCAGCACCCATTTATGCTAAAAGCCGTGGAAAAACTGGGATTCCAGGGAACATTCCTGAATATAATCAAGGCAGTTTATGACAAACCAACAGCAAGCATAACTCTAAATGGTGACAAACTAAAGCCATTCCCTTTAAAATCAGGAACAAGGCAGGGATGTCCACTCTCTCCCCTGCTCTTCAATATAGTACTAGAATTCCTAGCCAGAGCAATCAGGCAAGAAGAAAATATAAAGGTATCCAAATAGGAAAAGATGAAGTTAAACTTTCTCTCTTCGCAGATGACATGATCCTATACCTAAAGAATCCCATAGAATCTACCCCCAAGCTACTAGAGCTGATCCAAAACTTTGGCAAAGTTGCAGGATATAAAATGAACCCTGAGAAATAAACGGCCTATCTCTATGCTAAGGACCCAAAGACCGAGGTGGAAATAAGGAAAGCAACTCCTTTTGCAATAGCCCCCAAAAACATAAAATACCTAGGAATAACCTTAAATAAAGAAGTGAAAGACCTCTTTATGGAGCACTTTAAAAGCTTGAAAAATGAAATTAAGTCAGAACTAAGGAAATGGAAAAACCTCCCATGCTCCTGTATTGGAGGATTAATAGAATCAAAATGGCAATATTGCCAAAGGCTATCTACAAATTCAGTGCAATACCCATTAATATCCCAACACCATTTTTTAATGAAATAGAGGAAGCAATCCAGAAATTCATATGGAACAATAAAAGACCTAGAATAGCAAAAACAATCCTAAGCAGAAAGAACAGTGCTGGAGGAATTATAATTCCCAACTTCAAGCTGTATTATAAAGCTCTAGTAATAAAATCAGCTTGGTATTGGCACCGGAACAGGCCTGAAGACCAATGGAACAGAATTGAAAACCCGGAAATGAACCCACAGAACTATGCTTACTTAATCTTTGATAAAGGAGCTAAAACAATAGTATGGAAGAAAGATAGCCTCTTTAACAAATGGTGCTGGCAAAACTGGCTCAACACATGCAACAAACTAAAACTAGATCCTTATATATCACCCTGCACCAAAATCAATTTAAATGGATTAAAGACCTTGAAATCAAAACAGACACCCTGAAAACACTAAAGGAAGGAGTAGAAAAACTTGGGGTCCTTGGCACAGGATGAAACTTCCTTAACAATGACCCAGAAAGGCTACAAATCAAAGAAAGGTTGGACAAATGGGACTGCTTCAAACTGCAGAGCTTCTGCACGGCAAAGGACATCGCTCGCAAGATAAACAGAAAGCCCACAGACTGGGAGAAGATCTTTACCAGCCATTCAACGGACAAAGGACTTATCTCTAAAATATATGCAGAGCTTAAAAAGTTACCTTCCTTCAAAACAAAACCGCAAAGAACCAATAGTCCCCTCATCAAGTAGGCTAAAGACTTACAAAGAGACTTCTCTGATGAGGAAATGAGAATGTCCAAGAGACATATGAAAACGTGCTCTACATCACTGGCCATATAAGAAATGGAAATCAAAACAACATTGAGATTCAATCTCACCCCAGTAAGAATGTCATATATCAAGAAAACTAACAATAACAATTGTTGGAAGGGATGTGGCCAAAGGGAACCCTACTTCATTGTTGGTGGGAATGTAAACTGGTTCAGCCACTCTGGCAAGCAGTATGGAGATTCCTCAGAAGGCTAAATATAGAACTCCCCTATGACCCAGCAGCCCCACTTTTGGGTATTTATCCAAAAGACCACAAACAAAATCACAGTAATGCCACCAGCACAACAATGTTCATCGCAGCACAATTTGTCATAGCGAGAATCTGGAACCAGCCCAGATGCCCCTCAGTAGACGAATGGACTAGGAAAATGTGGTACATATTCACAATGGAATTTTATACCTCTATCAGAAAGAATGACATTGCCCCATTTGTAAGGAAATGGAAGAACTTGGAATAAATTATACTAAATGAAGTGAGTCAGATCCAAAGAAACATGGACTCTGTGGTCTCCCTTATTGGGAATAATTAGTACAGGTTTAGGCAGTCATAGCATAGCATCACAAGAGCTCAATAGCTATACCCTTATGATAACATAAGATGATGCTAAGTGAAATGAACTCCATGTTATGGAAACAATTGTTATATCACAGTTGTAACTACTTTCAACGTCCCATTTGTATCTGTAGCTTCTATTATTGATGATGTTCTTGCATCACCTTCCTATGGTTGTACGTGTAATCTTATCTGAGTATATTGGAAACCGCGTATACTGGTATTAGAAGTAGGAAATTGAAAGGGAATACCAAAATTGAGAGACACAGGGTACAAAAAGACAAACAACTACTAAAGTGTAAGTGAACTGAACACCTCAGGCAGGGAAAGGGAAAGTGGGAGGAGGGAGGGGGGTATGAGGGACAAGGTAACAAACAATACAAGAAATATATCCAATGCCTAACATATGAAACTGTAACCTCTCTGTACATCTGTTTGATAATAAAAATTTGAAAAAAAAAAAAAAGAATGACTAGGACGAGTTTCCTTCATGGAATTCTACATCTTCCCAGTTCTCACTTCTGCTTCCAGATGCTATTGTCACAATGGAAACCTCAGCACCAGTGAAAGACTCAACTTCTTGGACCACATATTTAGGGAACTTTTCTTGCTATAACCAGTTATTCCTCATTGACACCATACACTCTTACCTTCATGTTACTGAATTTCTCTAGGGGTCTATTGAAAAGAGCATGGTTTATTCTCTTATCATTTTGTAAAAATTAAAGGAGAAAGGGCATATGAAATTGTTCTCCAAAGAAAACATAAAGCACATATTTTTCTGAACCTCCCAAAATGATTCATTGTAATTATTAGTACTAACTGTCTCTTTCTGTCCTCTCTGAATAATTGACCATGTCCAAACTTCAAACTCAGTCATTGTAACCTTGTTCTTATTTTAGTTTTAATGTTTTTAAAACTCTTTTTGATGTCCTCTCTTTTTAACCTTGTCTTCCTTCAGCCATCTATTTACTTTTAAAATTTTGCCTCCTTTTAGAACACTAACCACAACCAGACAAATTCAGATTGCCTTGCTAATTACATGCATTTTTTTATCTTTGGCTATTTTTATTTTACATTATAAAAAACAACAACAATCGATAACATACTGCTTTCCTTCACATTTACATGTGTTTTTGGAAATTATTGCCTTTTCCCACAGAGAAATAACCTACAGACAGAAAATCAGCAGTACCACTTTGAAAAATCTATTAATCCCACAAGTCAGTAGCCCAATGACAACCCCAGGGGCTTGGGAGGGAAATGGTGTCACAGGACAGAAACAAGCACACAGGACAGCAAGCTGAGGAGTGGTGGATTTCAGTGCCACTGACTTGGGACAGAGAAGGAGTCCTTTTCTGTGGCACTCATGGCCACCACCTCAAAAGGATCACTTTTTGGCTTATGGATTGAAAATGTCTTTGAAGGACACCAGAGCTGCTTTGAGGAGGGAGACAAGACAGGTTCAAGTATGAACAAGTTATACCAAAGTCCAAGGTCAGGGAGGAACCCACAGCAGAAAAGAAACCCAGAAAAGTCAATGGCTATCTCCTCTACAAGCTGGCTCCATCACAGCCACAAAGGAATCTCCAAAACCATTTCAGGGCTCAGATTGACCCGCCCATCCCATGCATTTACACAGCATCTTCCCCAAAACCAAACCACATATTTCAGAAGTACTGATGGAAAATGCTTTCAGATGAACAGCAAATATGCAAGTCAAATCTTATTATCTTCATTTTTAAATTCACTGTTATTATTTTAGTATTCAAGTAATTAAGATTATCTTTTACTGTTCTGATGGGTCATGTTGACAATACTCAGCGACTGCTTAAATTATTATTCTGGTTTTCTGGTTAATTGGAGATAAGAGTCTCACAGACTTTCCTGGATGGGCTTGCTTTGAACCGAAATCCTCAGATCTCAGCCTTCTCTATAGGCTAGGATTACAGGTGGAAGCCACTGGCACTCGGCTTTGTAAAGATTTCCTTTTAGCCATTTCCTTATGGTAGAATTCTCCTTTTATCTCCTTCTTGTCCTACATCTTTTCTTCACACCAATCTATTCAGTCCCATGTAAAATTTCACCTCTTCCATCCATTCTTCTAAGCCTCTATCAAATATCTACATGAAAATTTATTATCCGTCATACATAACATGAGCCACCAAGTTGAAACATGTATGTTTTAGGATCAAAAAGCTTAAATATTTTGTTGTAAACAATTTAGGTATGATTGTTTCTACTGTATAATACTAGTATTTTAGTGAACTGTAAATATTAATATCAGGAAGACTTTTCATCTGGTTCTTTGTGGGCTCTCTCTCTCTCTCTCTCTCAACTTCCCCTCGCTTGGGGGGGAAAGGGGCTTGTCCGCCCCTTCCTGGGTGGTCCTCTATAGCTCTCACGTGGGAGCGATGGCCACAGGTAGCCTCTTCTCTCTCTCTCTACTTCCCCTCGCTTGGGGAGGAAAGGGCTTGTCCACCCCTTACTGGGTGGTCCATTATCGCTCACCTGGGAGCGATGGCCACAGGTAGCCTCGGTGGCGTGTGGTCGCAGGTGCCCCAAAACCGCCAAGAACTACACGGATGTGCGGGCTCCTGGAGAAAAACCTCTAGGGCTTCTGTTTATTCAAATGAGGAACCTCCCAGATATACCCCAAAGGCGGGCACAAGAGAGGGGCCCCTGATTGGTCCCAAGGGGCTGTCCCTCAAGTGATGTCAGACTTCCTTCTCTTCCTGTTAAAGACAGGAAGGGGAGGGACAGGCTGAGGTCAGCTGTGGCCCCTTAAAGGTGCAGCTGACCCCAACAGTTCTTGACTTTGATGATTTATATTTACATGTTCTGAAACAGCCACCATCTTCATGCTGCTTTTTTTCTAGTGTTCATTCTAACTGAGTACTGTGGCAGATAACATTTCTGGCAAGTCTACTGTTGGGAATAAAATAACATGGATCTGAAGCATCTGTAATTAAAGATCCATCCTTTGGAAACTCTTTTGCCATTTAAAATAGATGGACAGTTCCCAGTATAGGATGACTAGAAAATGACTCTTAAACTTCGTGATGATGTAAAAAGTAATTTGAAATCCGTAAAAACTGTCCCTTAAATTTTGAGTTTTCTTCTTTCCTGGACTTCTGATGTGTGCTGTGATTCTCTTTTGCAATGCTGCTGGGTGATACACAATACCCAGTCAGCCATAGCATCATGAAGGAAATGCCTGATGCAGTATGGCAGGCTGTGTTTTCTAAGTCAGGATATTTGTAACACTATTAAATGTATTTTGAACTGAAAATGTTTTCAACTCATGCAATGAGTTTTTCCAGACATAACTCCAACCATTGGGGTATATCCTATAGTCCCATAGAAATAATAATTGATGAAAATCTGAAAGTACACTTTTAAAAAATAAAGCTATATTTGAAATTGTGTAGGGTAACTATCTCTTTCCTTTCAACACACACATTTAATACCATTTTATTTTCTTGTCTTGACTATTACTATAGCTCCTAGGGGAAGTGTTTAGTATGGTGGTGTCATTGAGCCAATTCCCTGTCCTCAGCTCACTTACCTCCCAAGAGCAATCATAAGCTGAACTATATCTTGCGCCAAGAATTGCTATTATTTCCTGTATTTTGTGACATGAATTTTTACAAGTTTTTCTTTTTGCCACACTGATTTATCATTTTCCCATTAACCAGTTGCTTATTTTCTATCTCAGCTCTTAAGCCTTTGAAATATCTGATGCTCTACTTTGGTCTTTCCTGATCTCCACTTTGACATCTATGTGGATCATTTAGTTTAGTTTCCATTGATTTATACACTATGTTTTGTATATAAACCTGATGCCTCATGAACCAGTATTTCTTCTTGATCTCTGTATTTACCTTTATCACTGCCTTTAAATATTTGCAATGTACCATGCTTAAGGAAAAAAGATTCTCTCTGAATTATGTGAGCTAAAATGA
This sequence comes from Perognathus longimembris pacificus, assembly GCF_023159225.1. Lineage (NCBI taxonomy): Eukaryota > Metazoa > Chordata > Mammalia > Rodentia > Heteromyidae > Perognathus > Perognathus longimembris. Next base: position 128,202,200 of record NC_063162.1, on the reverse strand, counting down.
CTACCCTCAGACCTTTAGACATAATGACACAGGCCTAGGTTCCTCTGGTTGCTAAAGAAGATCAACGTCAACCAAGATTTTAATTCCATAAACTTAAAAGTCTTTGTTGAATTCCTCAGCTTGCTTAGTCCTTCCATCACATTTGCAGTACTGTCTTCTTTTATTTACATATCCAATATTTCGATTTTGTCATCATTACGTTTTACGTCAATCATTATCATTAGTGCTTGATTCAGTCCTAACTCCAATCATTTCTTTACACGATAGTGAAAATAGTGCTTCTTACCAGAAAACAGCTCAACTCTAACTTTCTGCCTAAGGAGCTTCAAATGATTCTCAGACACCATTTAGGAATATGCAAATTCCTCCCAAAAGCCTCCAAACCTTCAGATAATCTGTCTTTTCCTAATATTCTAATTCAAGAATGCCATTCTCCCTTTTCTCATTATATTATTGTCACACTGTTGTCCTTTCAATTAATTAAAAATTAATTTGAGCTGTCAATATATGCTGTTCAACTACCTCAAACGTCATTTTCCTCACTGTGTCAAAGTTTTAACTCTTCTTAATTTAGGGTTCAGACAGCCTTTCCCTGCCCATTCTACTTAACATGAGTTTATTTCCCCATTCTATTTGAAATCTTGCTTTTCTTAGCAATAGCAACTTTAATTTGTATGCTACCTCTTTCTGTTTTTCTTAATTGATACCCACAATTATCACAAAGCTATTTAAGGGAGGTAATTCTTGCTTCCTTCAACACAGTTCCCGATGTAGCTCTTTGGGACTCAATACTAAGCAATAAGTAACTTTGTTGTATGTCAATTTTAAGTAAGTTCTAAGAATGTAGCAATTATAAAGAAAAAATAAAAATATTTCTATTGAAGAAAAATAGAAAGTATATTAGTTTGCTTTTCATTGTACAAGTCAATGTATTTCCAAGATACCATTGGTGGATTAAGTTGTCCCTAGAAACAATACTGAGTGGATCTAGTTTAGTATGTCACTATTTTACAACAAAAGTAAATTTATAATTTCAGACATTGAAAAATGTTTTGTGACATAATAATTTAATATATATATTTCTTACAATCTAGAAAAAGGGCATGAATACTATCAAAAAACTAATTATAGCATAAAAGATCTGGCAGCCTGGCTCAAATGATAGTTTACTTATTTAGCAAGCTTGGTGTCCTGATTTCAAACCCCAATACCACGACATAAACAAAAATAAACTCTCAGATGAACAAACTTTGATAAGTTGTCACCAACAAAACTAAACTGCAAAAAATGTTGAAAGTATTGTACAGAAACAGAAAATTAATTTTTAAAACTTATCAAATAAAACAATGACCATGTAAAAAGCAATACTAATATGTTGTCTGATGGCTAAGATATATAGAGGCTAAATTCTTGACAAATTAAGGGAAAAGCATAGCTGGGGACCAATGGAATTTTACTGTCTTAAAATTTGTACATAGTCCTTTATATGGTCCAAAGTAATTATAAAGAGAAAGTCAAAAGTTAATGTTACTTAAATCCTCAAAATTCTACAAAGAACAGAAAATGTTTAGCCAAAATGTGAATCAAAGAATTGCTTAAAATATATGGAGAACTAAAGGCAAGACAAGAGTGAAAATTATAAAATATCATTTTAAGATAATTAATAATTTACTTAAATATACAATATTTCAAATTATATCTTATAAGCAATATTAGACATAAAATCTGTTTCATTTCTAAGAGATGGAATTTAAATCTAAATCACAATTAGGTTTAAAATAAATGGGTTGGAATTGGAATAGTGTGGAAACAACTTAAGAAATTTTTGCTAATAAAAATATAAAATTCAATAAAAATTATTGTGCAATGAATATAACAATAATCCTGTTACTTCTTTCAAACTACATAGCAATCCTCAATCTGAATTCTGAAAGCATAAAGAATGAACAAAAAGAACAAACTCACTGTTATAAGTAAAAATTTTAAAACTTTTCAATAATTTCTGTAGTATATAGAGGTATATCACTAAGAATAATGAATACATGAGCAAAATTAGCAAACCACTTGATCTAATAAATATTCAGAGAATAACTCTATTTCTCAATAATATACTGGCTTTTCCTTCTATAAAGTTATTTCAAAATTAGTTAGTGAAGCTTTCAAATAAATTATATGAAGATTTTCTTTTAAAATGTTGCTATACATGAAATCTCAACAATGACCTTCTATATAAAAATATGAGTAACAATATTATTCAGACTGTTTACCTGCTTCAAATAATGTAATTCGTATTCAGATCACTGATTCAGAATGTGTCTAAAATCTCTTAAAACAGATTCAGTATTAGAATTATCTATAAAAAGCTATTGTAAGTACTTGAAGTTTATCATAATTAACCATATTAAATGAAGAAGTTGTGTATTCAAAATGATGTCTTGGAAGAAAATCCTGTTGGCTATATGACTCAAATTATCTAATCCTTATATATAACCACATTAGCACTGTTAGTTGAGGTAAGTACAGTTGAGTTCTTTCCTAAGTGCCTCTTTTCATAGTGTTTAAATACTAATGGACATTATGATGATTAAATAATAAATATGTGAAGAATGTATTTACAAACAAAATCATAGCAAGCTTTTATGCCAAGTTCAGTAGATCTGATTTTTCATTATTAATGAGTCAAAATTGAAAACAAAAAATTGTCATTCTTTCCTTCATAGGCAACTTTGCACTAAATACTGAAAAAAATGAATTATGAATATACTCCTGAATGCTGTGTATTGCTCACCTGTATGAGGACTGCATTTAAAATTGGCTTGATAAAGGTAAGTTAAAGTCCCTCCGGCATTATTCTGAGCATTAGAAAGGCAGAAAACCATTTCAGGCCAAGTGAATATTCTGATGACAATCCCACAGGGTGAGAGTACATTGCTTCTCAGCAATGCTATATTTCATTTTCTGGAATATCTAGAAAATAATGAGAAAGTTGGTAAGCCAAGAGCTATCTTTGCTTAGTGCAAGTACAAAAGAAAAATGAAAATGATGGTAAAGACCAATTTTTAGGACAATAATTGAAGAACCATGCTCCAAAGAAGTTTACTACTTGTAGTATTTACCATTCCACTTAAATGTTAAATTTCTACAAATCAAAGTAAGGAAAGAATATTTACCTGAACATAAATATTTAAGCATTATCACTTTTAAAGCTTATTCCATTTATTCTGTACTGTTTCCAATGTAGTTCATTTTAATAAATTTTAATTCTTAAAAATTATAAACTTCTTGTACTCCCTGTTTGAAAACATGCTATTAATACAATTTTAAAACATTCTGGCAGATGATTTATGTGTTATTCATAGATGAAAACTTTATGCTTATTTATATAATTTGATAAATTCAGAACTATCATATAGGCACAATACTCCCACATGATCATACAATTAAAGATATTTGTAACTTTTCTTTACTAAAAATGCTAAAAGTGCAATCTCTCTTCTTCATAAATTCTCAAGAACACAATAATAATGTTAAATACTGATACCAAGTTATACATAGCTATAAACCATATTATATTTCTAACAAAATATACATATTGGCCATAAATTTCCCATTCTCCCTTCCCGAATCACTGGAAATTAGAATTCAAATCCCTTATTTTATCCATTTGATCATGTATGTATTTGTATGTGCTACTGGGGATTGGATCCAACTCATATATGCAAGGAAAATGTTTAACACATATATATATATATATATACATACATACATATATATATACTTTATTTTTGAGATAATGTCTCACTGACTTTAACTAAGCTGGCCAACCTTGAGTTTCATTAGTTTTATACACAAAATAAATAGAATCATATAGTATTTATTTAGGAGATAGGGCTATTTCCCTTAGGATAATGTCATCCTGGTTCATCCATTTGATCACAAATGGTAAGATCCCTTTCCATTTCAAGACTGAGTATGTATTTCATTGTATATACAAACCGTGTTTTGTTTATATGATGGACTGTTGGGATGCTTCCTTTGCAAATAATTCTGTAATGAATATGTGAATGAGTATGGGTATTTAGTAGAGATTCTGACTTGATTTTTCTTGAAATATATATATAGACATGCATATATACATATATACATGCATATATGTGTATATACATGCATATATGTGCATATGTGCATGTATATATGTATATGCACATATGTATATACATATATATGTTAATTCAGTGGTGGGATTGGCATTGCTGGATCATACATTAGTTCTATTTTTATGAATTTCAAGAGGAACCACTGTGTTGTTTTCCACAGTGTCTGTACTAGTTTATATTCTTATCTTAGTGGTTATAATATATTGCTTTCAGACTTGCAAAAGATTTTGAATTTCTCTACAGAATCACTAACATTGGCATCTTTTTTAAAAAATGATATCTTGTACAATAATTTTTAAATCATACCGTAAAATCTTGACACCAAAATAAAAGTGGAAATTAAAAATGGAAGGAATGAAAAAGAAAATAAAGTGTTCATAATTTTTATTAATCTCTACAGAATACAACGTATAGAATTGTTCATTAATATTCATGGGATAAACCTTAAAATAAACAAAGCTTCAACTCACACTCAAATAAGGAAAGCCTAGTGGTATATTTGATACTTTATTATATACAATTTTATGTGTAAAGATAATCTGCAGTTACAAGAAGATAAATTTTGCAAACAAACATGTGGATAGATGTGGGTCTTAGTGTGTTTATGTATATGTTTGTGTATGTGTGTGTGAACATGTAAGTGTGTAATCTTGAAGAATGTTTTTAAGGATAATGTGCCAAGATCTGTGGGTATTATTTAAAAACAATAATTTAACAACAATAAAATACATTTTTATTTCATTTTTATATTCTTAGTTTTAAACTATAAGCTACTTTATACTGTTAATTTTTAAGTTATAAACTACTTTTTTGTTTCATGATTCTCTTTTGGGGTCACTGAGTCATGTTTATATGTTGAGTCACCTTTCTTGGCTCTGTGATAGTTTCTCCTCAACATATTTTATCCCTAAAATCCCTATTGCTTATTACAAGGATAATTGCAATGTCCCTTTGAGATCTAAGTAGGCCAGTTTAATCAGATATAATCTTTTCCTACCTTTAAAAAGTTATCTTTCTAATTATATAAGCTTATGGGTCAAATTACTTGATGTCAAAAGTATATAGTAACTTTGGGGGAAAATAGATTAAAACAAAGACTCTTTTGATCATTTAGTGTTGTGCTTTAGTCAAATGTTTGTATTACTCTTGAAAATCCATAACCTAAAGGAAACATAAGTCATTCTTTGCTTTGGAGTGTGGTAGAGAATAGTTAAAACAACTTAGACAAAAATTAAGTTGGAAATAGGCTAGCTTTTGCAGCTAACAGTTGCATAGCCCATTAAGAAGAATAAAACTGTTCAACCTACAAAATGACATGTCAGTGCCACAAATCTCTTTGGTAATTTGCAAATGGCTTGAAGTGTTACAAAGTGCCTTTGACATTACTGACTTTTGCCTTCAGAAAAAAAACCTAACATTTCCCAATTGTTAATTGAATTTTTTGAATTATATCAATACTAGAAGACACAAAGATCTATGAGAAATCACTAGCAATTGCGCAAAGAACCATAGATAAAAAAGTGTAATAATGTCCTTTTTCTTCCAGAAACATAAGAATCAAAAGAATTAACAGATTATTAAAGCTGAAAAGAATATGTTTATTTATCTTCAGTCAATACATACTGATCAAAATAATGAAACAAATTATGACAAAAAGCTACTAACTTAAACAAAGAACAGACCCTGGGGGGGGGGGGGAAATGTGCTCCAGGTGGTAGTGCCAGACACAGACAATGAGATAAAGTGTAAGGACTGAGTTCCACTTCTGGTCTTGGGGAAGAAATGGTATTAATTTGGTATATATGGAATTTATGACATCCCTCTTTCACCCACCCTTTCCTTATCTTCTCAATCCTGTGGTATATACAATGCATTCTTTTTTATTTTTGGTGTGTTTTTAAAAATTAATCTATGTAGTTATTGTCAAAGTGATGCACTGAGGGGTTACAGTTTCGCACATAAGGCAGTGCCTACATTTACTATTCAACTTGTTACTTCCTCCTTTGTCCCCACCCCCCACCTCTCTTCACCGTTTCCCTCCCCTTCCGTGAGTTTACATATATGAGTTTATATTTGGTTTACAGTATATAGTTTTGTAAGTATTGCTGTTGCATTGGTTAGTCTTTATTCCTTTGTCTCTCCATTTTGATGTTCCCTTTCCCTTCCCTAGTTTCAATACAATATCCATGGTACCAAAGTCAGCATTCTTGCATGCATTCTACTCCCTTCCCTTTCATTTTTCCACCTGCTTTCCCTTGCCTGCACCCTCTTGTAATTGGCCGTTTCTTGGTACTTATTTTATTGGGCTTTGACTTATTCTTTTTAAAAGATTATATTATTTGCACTCTCCATAAAGTCTATTATAATTCAGTTAGTTCATTTATATAACTGCTTGCATACCACTGAGTGTTTTTACTGATAGATTTATAATCATATTCTAACTACCACAAATGAGGGAAACAATGAAACCCCTGTTTCTTTAGGTTTCTCCTACTTCACATAATTTTTCCATGTCTTTTCATTTCCTTAAGAATGGTACAATATAATTTTTTCTACTGGATGAGTAAAATTATTTTCTTGATCCATTTCATTTATATTTTTAACTTCCCTTCCACTTTGTATACATAATTCCAGAAATAAACTCAGGGAGAAACTAACGAAAACTTGAGTTATTTTCTATTATGAATAAAACTAGCTTATGCTGACATAGGATTTCATTTATGTTACTTGATGATCCTGACAAATTTTTGAGAGGAAAAATCATGTCTAAAGGCTGAGTTAGGCAGAAATTATTCAGTCTTTCCAAGTTTCATATATATAAAGGATAAAATTTTGAGCTAAGATTTCTTCACCTAATTCTAATGCCACCCATCTTTCTCTCATTTTATTTTACATATAGACATATGTCTAATGGTTTCACAGTCTTGTTCACAGGGATGACAAGGCAGTTTTGAATAAGTTTGTTTCTCCTTAAAATTAGCACTCAGTACTATTGTTAAAGAACAGCATATACAATGTAACTGACTTTGGCATACAAGGTATTGTATGTACATTTATCAGAACTGGGGAAAGGGAACACCAAAATGGAGAGAAAAAAAGTAAAAGATGAACCAATGCAACAGCAATACTTACAAGACAATATGCTGTAAGCCAACTGTACAGCTTGGGGGGAGTGAGGGGTGAGAAGGTGGAAGAAAAATTAAGGAGGAGGTAATAAGTTTGATAAGAAATGTACTCATTGCCTTGCATATAAAACTGTAACCCCTCTGTACATTATTTGCCAATAAATAAATTAGTTAATTAAAATAAACAAATAAATATGAAATTCAATGACAGATGATAACAAATCATTTGATGGACAGGAAGTTGCTCTGGACTTTATTACTGGCTTATAGATTTTAGTTCTTGGATGGTATATCTGAAAATAATAATTCAGTTATTATATAACAGCATTGAAATACAATGTATTATACATTTCCAGAGGTATCTGTAGATAGGAGATCTATTTTCCCAGATACTTAAAAATACTCTTTGAAAGTACTGAAGGTACCTGTTTTGGAGTTTCCTTCTGAAGTGTTTGCTATCTTCTCCAGGAAAATCACTTCACCTCCTTATCAATATATTTATTTCAATATATTTATTTTTAAATTACTCGAATCATACACAATCTACACACAGAAAGTACTTGAGAATGCTAAAAATAACTGAATTATGTCATTAGTTGTGCATTGAATTTTTTTAATTTTTATTATCACAGTGATGTACAGAGGGATTACGGTTATATATGTAAGATAGTGAGTACATTTCTTGTCAAACTTGTTACCTCCTCAGTGAGGAGCAGAGCACTGTCCTCAACAACAGAAGTTTCTGTGTAGTTTGGTCATTCAGTACTCTAAATAGAAGTTTTAGATCAAATTCCTTGGTGGAATAAAATCTGGTACTTCAGTTGTATGTTTCTTGTTTACTACATCTCTTGTCTGGATAAGTGATTAGTGAACAATTTAAGACAGTTGTCAATGACCTGCCCATTGCACATTACCTCTGTTACCTTCCCACTCCCAGAATACCAAGTTCATATTGTTGATGTCTTTGTCAAACTAAATTCCTTGAAGTAGTGGTGCATAGGTTATTAACACTGTTTTTCCAAGTTACCTATAGCCAAACAGATACTTGATAACTGGCTAGATCAAAGAAATAAAAACAGTATGTTATGATCAGATACTCCCAATCACTTAATAAACATTTAATGCATAGAATTAAAATGACCTCCGTATGTTCAACAGAGGGAAAAATTCTTTAAATAAAATATTTGGCAATTATCTTTGGACGTTATATTGGTCATAAAGTATACAAACATATTATTGATTTCTTCATCCTTTTGATTTTATGAAAATACTTCACCTAAGATAATTAACTGACTGAAAATTGTATGTAAACATATAAAAATGAAGGAAATTCCTGTTAGCTTTAACCAGAGTCCTACTCAGCTACCCTTATTGGTTTCAGATTTTGGACACAATGTAGGAACTGTGCTTTAATGGAAATATCCACCAAAGAGAATAGACCTCATCCAACAATTTATTTTTGAGATGTGAGTCCCAAGAATCTCAGGAATTGATGTGGCTTTTGTCACTGCCTATTACAATATTGAAAGATATATCCAAGCTTTGTTCCAGGCAAAATATAACTTAAGAGACTGAATAGTAGGAAGAGTGGTTCTAATTTATTATGGCTTTATCCAGCAGCCTGTAAAAGAGGCTCTCTAAAGGGCTTAGTTAAAAAAAAAAAAAAAAAAAACGTAAAACTGAATGATTTTTCTGCTTGTTTATTTCACCTTTCTTTTTGTTTGGGAAGTAGTGATTGTTTTGTATATTTGAGCTTTGCAGTTTTAATTCACTTGGTGAAAACAATATTTATCTCTGTTAAGAAATCATCTTCTCCTTAGTTCTGTGATGTAAAAAGAATATAAATTTAGTATAAACAGAAGTGAAAACTTCAATATGCTCAGAAATTCAGAAAATACTTAGACAATTTAAGAAGATAAACAGTCATTATTAGCTCTAGGGGAAAAGGTTTTAACTGCTCCAGTATTTATTTAATTTGTATCCATACAAGATATCCATTGGAAGTGTCTACACTGGTTTTTGGAAAAAACAATATCTAATTTCCCTCTCATTTGTTTTTGCTCCTTAAGCCAGGAGAGAATCAATAAATACTGAGGCACAAGATTAATATTTTAGATAGTATTTGAATGATTATCAGTTAGCATAGATCTGTAAGTCCAGGAGGTGATTTAATAGTAATTGTATTGTGATGTTTCCTGCCTGATGGGAGGCTGTGGATGAGGTATTTGTCTGTTGTCATATTAATGTGATTTTACATTCTGGCTATAATGAGCTTCAAAGATGAATTTTAATCCCAACCCAAAAGAGAGTAGTTTATTTCACTACATATTACTTTAGAGTAAGAAGAATTATACTTCTAGTCTATGAAGTATAGTTGGTACATTTATTTAAAGATCTAATTTTGTACATAGGCATTTGTGAGCTATTTTCTTTTCATTTTCCTATCATTCCATTTCTAACATTTTTGAAATTTTTCTTACTAGCAACTGGTACCTCAAGCAAATATCCACATTTTAAAATAATATCTGAGTTTCTCTAAACCTGGTCCTCATCAAATATAGTGCAGCTTTAATCTATATTATATGTTTTAATTAAGTTCCATCATTTAATATGAATAAATTGAGTAATGAAATGACTTAGATTTCACATCATTTAGCAAACGAGCTCCTATCCATGTCTTTTTTTCAGAGGACCGTTTTATTTTACTTCAAGCCCTGTTTTTACAGGAATATCTGGTGCAAGAAAGTTTTCTTTAGGTTAAAAGATCCAGCCTTCAGTTCTTCAGTATGTATTACCCAAGGCAAGATGAAAAGACCTCTGTGCTCAAGGCACTGCTGGTGTTTCCTGTTTTGGTTTAGTTCCCAAAACCAGAGGGGGAAAGGAAGAGGAGGAGGAGGAAAATGTTCAGTCAGGAGTCAAGCGACCTATCCATCACTTCTACAAAAAGCATGTAATGTTTATGTGTACTTCATGTGTTCAGGAGTAGAAATAAAGCATTATGTGGAGACAAAAATTTGGGATATTTGTATCATACGTTACACTGATCCAGATAATGACATCTAGAAGTCTGTTGTCACTGAAATATGCCCCAAACCATTTAGCTATCAGTGAAACTATTGTTTTTTCACATATGGAAAACAGAGAGAAAAGTATTTGCTCCTATAACATAATGCTGAAATTCCAGACTGGCTGAGTATTAAATTTCTGACTTATAGTTGAGCTTTGCAATCAATTAAAATGTAAATGAAAAAATAGTTCTAATTCCCAGTAGTCATGTTTATGACTATTTTATCACCATCATTTGCGTGGTGGTAGGATTTGAACTTAGGACCTTACGTTTGTTAGGTAATCGCTTCACGACTTAAGCCACACCAATTAAGTTAGCTGGAATTGACCAGTTTACTATCCCCCATACTCTGATATGACTGAAGATTGTGCAAAAATTGTCATGATGTGTGTGTGAGTGAGAGAGAGAGAAAGAGAGAGAGAGAAAGAGAGAGAGAGAGAGAAAGAGAGAGAGAGAGAGAGGGAGAGTTGGTAGTAGGGCTTAAACTTGGTGTGGTTATTGTCCCTGAGCTTGTCTTTTTTTCTTTTTCTCAGTTAGCATCCTACCACTTGAGCCACAGCTTCACTTCTGGATTTTATTAAACTAATTTATTTCAAATAAGAATCTGATGGACTTTCCTCTATCTGGGCTGACTTTGAACCACTACCCTCAGATCTTACCCACTCAAGAAGCTAAGCTTATAGGTGTGAGCCATCAATGCCTGGCAAAGAGTGTTTATAATATTAGCCCTTATATTTATTTCTTTGATTCATTCTTAGCTCCAAGATGGTGTTTATGGCTGGTATACAATCTGAATGCAGAGATAAATTTAGACTGGGATCTGGGGTATAACCAGTGTTACCTTTAACCTGGAAGACAAGAAATACTGAAATTTTCAGGTGAAAATGGAATCTGTTCATTAGCTTAGAGTAGAAATACAAATATATTCAGAGTTCATCTGACTAAAAGCCAAAAATAGTAAGCATGCCACAGTCAGGCATATATACAAAAGTGTCTGTCAAGGTCCTTGACCAAACTAAAATTCTGTGACCCCTGCTTAGACTCTAAAAACTCTAGAGCAGCTTCTTATTATAGATGTAATTTGATTTAAGCATTTTTCCAATTTGCTGAAATTCTAGGAAGTTATGAGAAGTGCAAAGTGAATATTGCAGATTTGGAGATAGGAATGTAATTAGAGAAGTAGTAAGTGTACATTTGAAGACATAACAAGTAATAACAAATGACAAATGTCATACAACAGACAGCATCAGAAATCAATTTCAGATTTCTCTGTGCATTTGGATATTAACCAAGAGCTTGCTGTAGGCTATAGATACTAAAAAGAACCCATGTTGTGCTTATAGCTTTCCTTCAGAAGTAGATGTATTACTAAATACTCTCTCATGCACTTACCCCTGGAAAATAGGTAAAGCCTCTGGAAGTGACATTTTATCTCAGCCTAGATAATACGCTATAGATAATGATAGCAATATAGTAATGTTAGATAAAACACTCTATTTTCTTTGTAGCTTCTCTCTAAAATTTAATCTATAGTTGGCTTATTTGGAACTATCCTTGTTTCACAAAATAAAACAGAAGCCAATGGTTTTAGCTCAAAACAATTCAACTATTATTCACCCTGAAAAAAAAAAGTGGAAGAACAATGAAAAAAGAACAATCCAGGAAATATTTCAAGGAAATATTTATTAGTAAATAGAAAATGCTCTGAATATAAAGCAGAAGCATATGTCTTTGATTATACTATGCCATAAAAAATAATTTGAAAGAGTTTTTCTTTCCATTTGTTATTCTTTTTAAGAGCTTGGAAGTATAGTTCAAACAATATATGGTCTACTATTTGGAAAAGAGTAGATTTTTGCTAATATACTCATGTACTGTTGTTTAAATTTATGTGGAAACTATAAAAGGAATAACTGTAAAAAGAATAAGAGTAGAAAACAAGCAAAAGAAGTAACTCTATCATCTTCTGTAGTCTTAGTTGGAATCCCATTTTTTGAGTCTTCCACCAACCTATGAGATCCATTTAATTTATCAAAATTAATTTTTAGACACTTGTACCAAAAGCCTTTTTATCAGAAATATCATTAGAATAAGACAATTGACATTGACTATCTCTGATTGTACTCATTCCAATGGTCTCGAGATACTGGGCATTTCATTGACAAATCTACCAAAATAAAGATTCTTTATCCATACAAACTACACATCTTTTATGAATTATACACTAAAACAAATTCTAAACATTCATTTTAAATATGCTTGTTTATGCAATGGTAATACTCAAGAACACACATGTTCATTAATTGGAAACATCCAAAAATAGGATTCAACTCAGTTACTGTGTTCTCTGAAAACAAACAAGTAAACAAAGAAAACTCTTGCTCAGAGTTTCCTTCACCTTACCAAAGGACATGGTCTACCAAACTTCTTGTCTGGAGAGGAATAGGGTTGCTGTCTCATTGAATAAATGCTGTTCATTTTAATTATTCTAATTACCTTAAAGAGTTTCCTTGCAGATTCACCTGATCGTGTTTAGATCAATGGTTCCCAACTATTAGGACAATCTTACAATCACCTCTAAAGTTGTTACACCTTCTGAGACACAAGCCACAACACAAAGCAATTAAAATCAAAATTTTGTATGAGCTCCAGGCAGCTGTTGAGCCATAATAATGTGCAGCTGAATGTTTTCTGTACTTTGGATATTTGATAGCACTCAGCAGATTGTGCAGAGCTTACACATAACATCTTTAAGGGCAAAGGGTATTTCACAGCAAGAAAATAGCAACCATTAGAAGTCCAAAAGACATGCCACAAGAGACCACAAAAGACCAAGGGCCATTTCTTTTGTATTCACAGGACCATAATACATCTTTGATATAACCTCATCAACTTCTTTGTGAGGATTTTTTCATTTGGCATATTGCAAAATGTATTCCCTTTAAGTAATGAAGATATAGATATATAGATATATATGTACATATATATATAATTAGTATGCCCACATTCTGCTTTAGAAGGTATAATTCATAAAGGATATGTCAAATATAGCAAACTAACTATACTTCAAAAATGCAACACATGATAAATACAAAGAACTTAATATGAACAAATCTTTTCATTATTATCTTTACTTATATAAAAAGTTTTCAATGTCAGTTTATGAGTACATGTATCTCCATCAGTGTTCCCCTTCCATCATTATTCTTAATCTTTCTCAACCCTGAACAGGAATATTTTGAAGGAAAAACCCAAACTTTTCTAGAGATAAAGCTACAGCTAGTCTAGTGTGGCTGGAAATCATTTTTTTTTAAATTTTATTGTCAAGTTTATATACGGAGGGGTTACAGTTACATATGTAAGGTAGTTAGTACATTTCCTGTCAAACTTATTATCTCCTCCCTCATTTTTCTCCCACCTTCCCTCCTCCCCAATTCTCACCCCTGAGTTATACATCCCGTTACAGTTACAACATACTGTCTTGTAAATATTGTGGTTGCATTAGTTCACCTTTTACCCTAGTCTCCCCATTTTGATGTTCCCCTTCCCTTCCCTGATTCATACAAACATATATACACTACCCAGAGACCAACATGAAATGCAGTGACAACAGGGGTTAAACCATAGGGAAATAAACAAAAGAAAAGAAAAATAATAATTTCACATAGTGCATTAAAAATAACAACAGTGATAAACTTGTTTCCATAACTTGAAGTTCATTTCACTTAGCATCATGTTACATGACTATATATACATTGCTATTGAGATATTGTGGTCATTTGTTAGGACTATGCTAGACATATACTTGTTATTACCAATGAGGGAAACCATATAGTATCTGTTTCCGTGGGTCTGGCTCACTTCACTTAGCATGATTTCCAAGTCTGGAAATCAAATTTATGTCCACAGAAACCAACCTGTCTACCTTGTATTTAATGGGTTTCGTTTCCTTTGCTTTGTTCCCCATGAATAACATACCATTTATTTATTTTCTTGCAGAAATTTCCACAAATGCCTTGCTTTATAATTATAATTGTTTCGTGTTTTCAAGAATTCTTGTGACCTTATTTTTATCACTCTTGTCTTTCCTTGTTTAATTTCAAAGAAAAGTTTGAATTAACTAGAGGTAGTTATGTGTGCTTAACTCTTAATATTGAGTCTGAACTGTTCTTCAACATTGGTTACATTTTTTGCTTTACCCACCGTTTTATTGTGAATGAGTAAAAAATATAAAAAAAATAATGTCTGCAAGTGTCAGTTGATTTCAAATTAATTGATTAATTAAATAAATAAATAAAAAGAAAAGAGCAAGGTACATAAGACTTGATTTCACTGACTCCAGGAAAATATGGCATATCTGAAATACTTCTGATGTTTTAGTTTACCACATTTTGGCTAATTTCAGTTTTTCTGATGCTCTTCAAGATGCTTTTCATTCTAGTTGAAAATTTTATTTCTAAATAGCTACTTTATTGTGTTTTAGTTTCAAGTATTTCCTGATACTAATTACTCTTAGCATCAGTATCCCTAAGTACAAAGGAGCTATGGACCCATATTATTTTCTCTGTGCTAATATTAAATGTAATAACTTTGGAAACATAGAGAATTGAAATTTATCATCAGTAAGAGCTGTCTTTCTGGGAATCACAGGTATTATTTCATGGCCCATTTCTTCCTTTAAATCATGATTTTATGTCATTTTGTGGATTAAAGTATATGGTCTATTAACTGAAATGGCCCTTTGTTACATTATAAGACATTTTCCTAATATGTTTATCTCCTCAAAAAGCCATGTAGTTGAAAGTAAACATTGTTTCAATACCACTATGGTTGTTTACTTGTCAAGGATTATATAGGAAACATGACCTACATGGGAACTTTGTAGCTGCCACTTTGTTATGCATCTTTCATTAGATCACACAGTTTATAAATAGTTTCATCGATGCATTTTTATATTCTGGATGATGTCTCACTAAATCAAGAAAGTATCAGAGAAAGCAAAAGTAATAGCAACTAATATTTTATAATCAGCTAAAAACACAATGACCTGGTCATCACAATCTGTACTTACTCTAATATCTCAGAGCAAAAAAACTCACTAAGTAACTCTTACAGAGCAGGTGTCTGTCTCCTATGAGTCAATTTTCCAGACTTTTGCAGGAGTAATAGCCTGAAATTTTACAATTTTAGCAGTTATATTTTGATGCTGAATTGAACAGAAACATAAGCTATTTTCAAACATCCAGTCATTCCGTATATTCTACTGGTCTAAAATTCAAATGCCAAAACAAATCATTAGGATAATTATAAAGCTTTCAAACATTGCCTTTCTCCATGATTTTATGGGCATTTTTCTTTGAGAAAAAATTCAAATTACTTTGTTTTGATGCCTTGAGTTCAGGTACCATCACTAAAATAAATAATTTTGAATTCAGCAACCAAACTTAGGCTTTAGAAATGAAGCTCTTAGTTTAATGCAACTATTTCTACATATGTAAGGATGGAATTACAACTTCCGTAGTTGATAATTGTGATTAGTTAATAATTTCATTACAGTAAGCTACAGGTGAGGTTTTTTCCGAAATATTAGATTGATACGTTTAAAAACTATTGCAAATAACAGTAAGAACTTTTGGCCACACATATTATAAAAGAGCCTAAATACTGTCAATAATTCAGACAAGAGAGTTCATATTAAGATAAGTGGTTATACTCTTGACTCTGGCTTGCCTGGCTATGTCAATATCCTATCTGCATTGCTTAAGTGGTGAGTCATAGAGCTATACAAAAATAAGATAAAATAAGACCTTTCATTTTGCCTGGAGAATGTATTAACCTTTTCTTAGGCTTTAAGCTTATTTTATTCTTGTTAATGTTTAATTCATAACAAATGAACCAAAAAGTAAGCTTTCAGATTTGCAGAACATCATTGAGCATTGCATAATGAGAAGGAAACCTAACTTGGTTGCTTTCCTTGGTTTTAATATCAAACTAAGTTAGTTTAAGACCAATAACTTTGCCTTTATTGATTTGTGGAAAGGTAAATTTCATTTCAATTATATTTGTTATAGCTTCAGTTCTTAGCTCATCTATATCTCCAATCATAGTCTCAAATTATTTCCTTTAACTCCAAACTCATTTTGGCATTTAAATGCTAATATGCTTGAAAAATATTTAAAATTACTTTGAAATTAGAGTTCACAGTTAATAGTTTGGCCGGTGCCCACTGAAAGTGAGTCACTATGGTTCAAAACATCTCAGAAAGAATAGATAAAGTAATACATTCTTATTTAAGGGAAAAGCAAGAGAAACACTGTAGACTAAAATGGGAAAATTAAGACCATTCTTTCCTTCTCATAATATTATGTGTCTACTGCAAAACATAAATAGTGAGAAATTAATAAATTCACAAAAGACTTGTTGTTTCTCTAGGTCATTGGCAATTTTGTCACCCATGATGAGGAAAGAGATATAGTGCCCAGGTCCAGGAGCTACTTCTTAAAAAATGAAATCAGGAACTGAATGTTTAATCAGAAGTTCTTCTTGGTTGATTTTCTTGTCAAGTATAGTATATATGCCAAATAATTAATTGCAGGGGAAAAATCTGTGAAATATAAAATGACCTCTTTTGACAAACGGTGACATTGAGTCTCTGGGGCTCCTATAACTTACCACAGTAGGTGAGATCCAGTTGAAAATTAGACCAACTTCTTTGTCCAAAGCTATAATGTCCAAAACTTGATCTTGAATTAAAATATTCAATAATTAATTAAATACCTAATGAATTGCCCTAGGGCAATTACTGAGAATGATTTAGAGAGCTAATTTAATTTCTAGAATGTCCACTTTGCTCACTTCCATGGCTGATCTTAATATTTAATACTGAGCTCTAAAAATGGCTAGGAAAGAGAGCACTTAACATTGCATGTAGTGAGTTTGCAAGCAAAAACGTTGACACCAGTTGGTAAGGAATAATCCACATCCTACCTGTTTATATATAGGCTCTATGGGGCATGGTTGAACTAGTAGTCCACTCGTTTTCAGGAATTTGGCTTTGATTTCATAGTAAAATTCTTACAAAAGAGTAGGGAACAATTCCTATTAAGAGTATAGCCCTTTCGCTTCAGTACCAAAGCAAAGACCCATTGAATGTTGACCTCAGGGCTAATTCCTTCAGAAATTAGTTGTATATGAGTGGTGCTAAAAGTCAACAAAAGGGAAAACCACACTCCCCTCACCCCAAGGGTTTATTCCATAATAATTTCTTGTCAATTTTTTTTCAGTCGCACAAAATTACCATTGTTCCCTATCCTCCTAGCCTGCCATCACTCCTTGCCTCTCCAAATATCAACTTGTCTTCCACCTAGCTAATCTTGAACATAATCCCAATCTTTCTCTATGATTTTTTCTTCTAAATGAGCTATTAGCTGCTTTCTTCGTATGTTTCTAACTGTGCTCTCAGGAAACCCTTGTGAACCCCAGCAAGCCTTCTCCAATGCTGAGCATAATGGGAACTTTAACTGCCATGAACCTATGGCTCTCTGCCCTCTCAATATTATAGCTCCATGCATTTGAGCATCTACCCCTATATATAGTGTGCTGACCTTGCAGTTTCTCTTTTCTTCTGATTTCTTCCTCCTTCAAAGGTATTGAATATTGCACAGGACACTAGGTAAAGACTGAGAAATGCTAACCTTTCTTATCTTCAGGATTACCACCCAGGTAAAACCTAGGAGAAAATATTTTGTGGTGATTTTTAAAGAGAATTTGGGGGGGAGGCAAAATTACCCACCTCATTTATTATTTTGTTTAGCATGTGATTATTGCTTTGGAATTTCCTCTAAGTGTCAAAGGCATAACTACTAGAAATTTTAATCTTGGACATGAAAATAATCACCCTGTTGCTCTCCTTCATGTAACTCACATTCTTTCCATTCCAATGAATTCTGGTTTCTCAAACTATTTATTTTTTCCATGATTTTTACCTTGCTAGTTTCTAAAATGCCTCATACAAAATTCCAATCATTTTTAATTCTGAATTACCGTGTCCACAAGGATTCAGAAGCATGTATCATTTTATTAGGAATAAGCAAATTCCTTCTCGATTACCTTTAAGATGGCTTCACTGTTGTGTTAGGCAGCAAGTGTATTTGACAGCTGCATGTATTAAAATAATTTATTCATAAATTCAAAAATGTAAGTTTGCACTTACTAAGATCTATATGCATTCCCTTATTAGAAAGTTGCCTGGTTTCCTTCTAAAATCACAAACCCAGCAGTACATTGAGCATACGTCCAATAACTATTCCAGTGGGCTACTCTCTTAAAGGATTTGACAAAATAATGCCAAAATACAATGGGTGGAATCCATAGGTAGATAAAGCTAAAGTTATTATTTTACAAAAGTGATTTTTCTAGCAGTTTTTAAGACATGTTTTCAAGATGAAAATTATTAAACACTGCAATAATAAAAGTCATATTGTTGCACTTCAACATTATTAATATTTCAAAAGGATGCTAGCATATAGAAAAACTTAGTGTAATAGCATAAAATTTTAAAACCATACAAATTAGATACACAATAAATGGTCTTTAAATCGTTAACTTTGAATTGAAATAAGATTAGGTGGCAAATCTATATCCCATTATTTTAAGATATAAAAACATAAAGGGTAAAAGTTTTTAAAGAAATCTATTGACCAGAAATACTAGTTAAAGGCTATTCTAAACATGGCACTAGAGACAGGAAAAATAGTCATATAGGGTACAGAGTCATAAGAAATACATTTCAGAAAACTAAGTTTTGTATGTGATATTATATGATATGATATTTAGATTGAAATAGATATTTCTAAATATAAGGGCTTATTTGTCTTTGTACAAAAACAAAAGAGCCTGGAGCTATAAAGCTACTGCTAGGCCTTTGAGTCTCAGAGGCATTTTGTTCTATTTTACTCTTCCACCAGCCCTAAGTTAAAAGGGCACAGCACAAATCTTGGCAGCTTCAAATGTTCTGTCTAGTGTTCCTGAGGTGCCATCTGGCACAGGAATCTCGATTGCAGACAGCGTTTAATGACCACCCTAGCTGACAGCTATTACAGATGCATCGTTACTGTCGCACAACCTATGAGCAGTTCTAACTAGAAGGATGATAGTCACAAATCTCATCAGGGCTGGGTTGTTTTCGATTCCAAAACCCTTTTAAGAATGTGATATTTAGCAAGAGTAAGCAGACTGGTTAACAATGGTAGCACATGTCCTCATCCATAATGAAACAGTCAATGAAAAGCAAAGGCACAGTGCAGATAGCACATTCTGGTTCTGAGCAGCTCTGCTGCAGGACCACTTTGCTGGAAGCTAAGAACAATTTATTTGCTCATGAGCCAAACAAGAAAACAGCATTGTTTTTTACTTCAAACAAAATGAAAGTTTGTGACCAATTAGACAATATCATGTTTTGGATAAACATTTTATATCAATAAGATTTAAAATAGGCAAGAAGTAAAAACGAATCTGCAAGAAAGATGAAATGAGACTGAACAATTCATCACACAACTGTAATGCGATGTTGAGAGCTGTACAAGTTATTCTTGAAGGTTAGACTTTTCTAAAATAAGTAAAATAGCTACAATGACACTATGTTCACAACCTAAGTAGGTCAAAGAACTTGATAATGACTCATTTCAACATAAACTCAGAAATCTCATTAGAAAGAAATCATCGAACTTTCACATAGAGAAGTATTATCTTCTAGTTTGGAGCACTTCACCACTTCACATCTATGGAGAAAAAAAAACTTTTTTTATAAATAGTTTTAAGAAAATAATCTAACTACGTAGGTTAATAAATAAAATGGAAAAAAATCACCTTATGTCTTATTGTCTACCTACATGTTATACTACAAAACTATATTTATATACTATAAGGATAGTAATGGGGCTGGGGATATAGCCTAGTGGCAAGAGTGCCTGCCTCGGATACACGAGGCCCTAGGTTCGATTCCCCAGCACCATATACACAGAAAACGGCCAGAAGTGGCGCTGTGGCTCAAGTGGCAGAGTGCTAGCCTTGAGCGGGAAGAAGCCAGGGACAGTGCTCAGGCCCTGAGTCCAAGGCCCAGGACTGGCCAAAAAAAAAAAAAAAAAAAGGATAGTAATGAAGAGAAGAGGGGGGGTGAATGCAGTCAAGAATTCTATGTATATCCTACAAAATTAAGAAACGTGAGGCAAGAGTAGATGGATTGAGACAGATTGGTAAGAATGTTGGAGGGAGTGACATTGAACAAAATGCACCATATCCATAAACCACTTTGTTAGGTGTCAACTCCTTTGTACAACTACTTGCAGATATTAAAATTTAAAATTTCTGGGCTGGGGATATGTCCTAGTGGCAAGAGTACTTGCCTCATATACATGAAGCCCTAGGTTCAATTCCTCACACCACATATATAGAAAACGGCCAGAAGTGGCGCTGTGGCTCAAGTGTCAGAGTGCTAGCCTTCAGCAGAAAGAAGCCAGGGACAGTGCTCAGACCCTGAGTCCAAGCCCCAGGACTGGAAAAAAATTAATAGATAAATAAATAAAATTTCTAAAAGCTCTGAAAAAATAAATACAAGTAGTAAGTATACTAAAAAGAAATCATTGAAATACTACATTTCTATATAGGTCTGGTTTAGTGAACTAGTCATGGTAGTATACTTGTGCAATCTCAACTCTTTCACTCAGGAGACAGAGGCAAAATACTCAAGAGTTTAATACAGGTCGGGGTCTCTAGCCTCCCACGCTCTCCTGACCTGCAGGGAGACAAGGGAAAACACATCCCAACTGGGCAAGCCAAGAAGAGGAAAGGGTAGATGGACCACCCGCACCCAGCCCTCCTCGCCGGAGGACAATCACACGGAGTCCCAGAGAGATGTCAGCACACTTCTCTTATTGAAAGAGCTCCTCTCTTAAAATAGGTCAGAGAGCGGCAGGAAAGGGAGGGGTTACATGCACCTATCTAGGGATGGTGAAGGGACGCCTGAGCTGTTGGTCGAAGGTGGAGGGCCGAGGGACCAATCCTAAGAGGCGGCCTAATTCTATGTCACAGCCCACAGGACCGCCTTCGGGTTCATCACCAGGCGCCATCTTGGCCACACGTGGGCCCAAGGCTGGGAGGTGGGGCTAGCTAGAACCGCCTATCTGGGTTCCGTGTAATAGCCACAAGTGATCCTAGAGCTGGAAGACAGGCAGGGCCAGCTAGTGAAGAGTGAAGGTAAATCTTACTTTGAGGCCGCAATGACTCCATTTTGAAACTGTAGCCATCTTGTTGTTTATGTTGGACTGTAAAAACTAGACTTGTTTGTGCTGAAACTGTTGAGCTGTAAATTGTGCTCGAACCCTAATCTTGCTTAAACACCTGGTTGCTATAACTTTGTGGTTTTTGCCTTTATAAACCCTGTAAGATTTCAGCTCAGGGTCCTCCTCCCTATCTCCACTGCTTCGGTGAATGGGACAAGATCCAAGCTGCAGCTTGCCTGAATAAAGCCTTGCTTCTGCATTTCAGAATGTCTGGCTCTCAGTGGTCTTCTTGGAGGTCTTCTCGCGACTTGGGGCATAACACTAGGACCACCTTTCTGGGTTGCGGTGTAACAGAAACGCGGCCCCAGGGCTGGGAAAAGAGGCAGGGCCAACTAATTGCCTCTTAATGATGCAAGGCATCCAGGTGGCGTGCCCCACAAAGACAAGCCTGAACTTCGTGGTAAGATCTTGTTTCCCAAAGCCAAAAAATTGAATTGTATCCATGTTTGAAATTGCCAGACAGGTGCACTTTACTACGCACCATTAATGTGCCAAAATTTTTTAAAAAGAATCCACAAAACAAAAAAGAACTAATTTAGATAGCATAAACAGTATGCCTTGAAGTATAAAGAATGTTATGGTTCATTAGTTATGCTTTTGAACAGAGTTTGTATGATATGCATGTGCTAAGTACTAGATCTGCTAAGAAAGAACAAAGGATCAAGGAGCAATGGGGAAGAGGGGAGAGAGAGAGAGAGAGAGAGAGAGAGAGAGAGAGAGAGAGAGAGAGAGAGATCCATTCAAGGATGCCTTTCCTCAAGGAACACTGTTAAAATACTCAAAACATTGTCTAATCACATCACTAACATAGAGGCATTGAATTATACATCTATTATGGTCTTACCACATTTTATCTGGTGCTGTGGGTTTGTAAGATGGTTACTCATAAAGCTATATCATTGGTCAAAAATGGAATGAGCCCACAGAAGATGAATACTTTCTAATCAATGGGAGGAATTGTTTCTGTAGAAGGAAGGAAGGAAGGGAGGGAGGGAGGGAGGGAGGGAGGGAGGGAGGGAGGGAGGGAAGGGAAGGAAGAAAAAATGAAGATTTATGTCACATTAAACAATAGCATGTTTTATGTAAACATTTTTATTTCAAGAAGATATAAATAGGCAAATAGTAGAAAAGAACCCAAAAGATAACTGAAATTAGAGTGGAAAATTTATGACACAACTGTAGTGAAGAAAGGAAAGGACAGGATCTTATTAATGAAAGCCCACATTTATCTTATCTTGCAGTATGCTGTAGCCCAAATCATAGCAATACTTCCCTTGTTATTGTGTAACTTGAAAATAGTGTCAGGACTCAAGGTGTAAATTTAGTGATTTAGTGACTCAAGGTATAATTTAGTGATTCACAGAATTTGTGAAGTCCTGGATTTGATCTCCATCACTTAAAATCAGCATCACTCTACAACACAGCCTACTATAACTTTAGTTTGCCATGTTCTTCCCATGCCAACATATCAAAATTGAGAGACACAGGGTAAAAAAAGACAAACAACTACAAAAGCAATACTTGCAAAACTGTTTGGTGTAAGTGAACTGAACACCTCAGGGGGGGAAAGGGAAAGGGGGAGGAGGGAGGGGGTATGAGGGACAAGGTAACAAACAGTACAAGAAATGTATCCAATGCCTAACGTATGAAACTGTAACCTCTCTGTACATCAGTTTGATAATAAAAATTTGGAAAAAAAAAGAAACCATAATACACCCTTTTACAATGTAAGACTGACTATTCTTAAAACAAATTGTTTTTAAATTCATGTCTATGTTATTGAGTTATTGTTTGCACACTATCAGTGTTTAAACAATGACAAAATAATAGAGTCTGCATTTTCAAATAAGATATACATGACCCTTAATAGTCTTGCCAAACCCTTGAAAGTATCTTCTTTTCTACCCATAAAGTTTTATTTTCCACTAATCTTTCCATTAAACCTCATCCTAGGTATATTAAAAACCTCACTTCACTAAATTCATTTCTTATAGCAAATACTTGGAGCATCTTGTTAAGAAAGACAATGTGCAATTTCATTAATTGTGTATACATGTTCTGTCCTTTGCATAAAGTGTTCCCTTTTGACAGACACCAGATTGAAATGCCCAGTTGCTTTCCATGACCCTGTCAGAAAAGACTGGAGACTGTCCTACTGGGAAAGCCTTAATCAATTTCAAGTGTGCCTTATGGTTATTTTTAATAATTCACACCTTTCAATGGATAGAGGATACTCTAAGCCTTTCAACCCACCAGAATTTTGTTCTCAGAAATATCTCTTCCACCAAATATGTTTTTATCTTTAAATAGTCCTCTATTCATATTTAAGAGCTATGTTTGAAACCCCAATTTTGAGTTGGAGGTTTAGCTCAGTGGTAGCATGTAGAACTTGAGACCTAAGCCTAGCACTGTCAGCAAAATCAAAATGATCTCACTACATATGAGAATGAAGTGTGCTACAGCAGTATTTTGGAATCTCTTTGTGGCTCACAAGTTGGTAACAGTAGTAGTAGAAATGTCAGGAACATAAGAAAGAAATAAAATCCAAGAAGTTACATTGGAGTGTCTACTTTCTAAACAACCAGTCAAAGTTTGACTTCTGTTTTTACAGGGTAGTGAAAAGTGAGATACACCAATACTAAATTTCTATTTGGAACACCAAAACATACTCTTCTCTACATAAATAGTCTACAAAGGAATTGTGAGGCATTTAACAAGACAAACTATGTATCATGGGGCCTATTATTCTCCAACTAACTTAGGGATTGGTCTGATTTTTTGTAATCTTTATTCTTAATTGTCAGAAAGTAAGTGATTCTGTTTGTAAAAATATGCTATTAAAATGGATAAGGTGAATGGGATGAATGCGACTAGTTCATTTGTATACTTGAAAATAGAGCAACAAAACTTGTTGAAGCTGTTATACAGTAGGGGAAAATAATAAGGAAAAACAATAGAGGGGTAAATTTGATCAAGACATGACATGTAGTCATGTATGTAAATGTCATAATGAAACACTCCTTTCTTTGTTCTTTCTTTCTCTTTCTTTCTTTCTCTCTTTCTTTCTTTCTTTCTTTTCTTCTTTTTCTTCCTTTCTTGCATTCTTCCCTTTTATTTTTAGTCCTGTGGCTTGAAGTCTGGGCTTCAATTATGTCCTTGAGCTTCTTTTGCTCAAGACCAGCACTCTACCATGTGAGCCACAGAGCCACTTCCAACTTTTTTGGGTGGTTTATTAGACATAAGAGTCTCATGGCCTTACCTGCCTGGGCTGACTTGAAATCAAGATCCTCAAATCTCAGCTTCCTGAGTAGCTGGGATTACAGGTGTGAGCCACCAGCACCTGGCTGAAAAACAGCTTTTCTTGTACTACTAATGTATGCTAATAAGAAAGAAATAATTAATTAATTATGTTATTAGGTAACATTAAGAGTAGAATTGGTTAGAAATTCAGGTTTGTTAAGAAAGAGTTTCAATGGTCTATATAGTCTATACAGATATCTGAATGGCTGTTATCAGAAATTTTTCCTTGAAGTCCAGTTTTAGTCTGGAGAGCTGAAATTAACAAATAGCTGTTGCATCAGTTAATGAGATATAGGTAGACATTAGTAGCTAAAAATAAACATTTGTCACATGCTTCATTGGAAAAGCCCTCTATTTTGAAAAGTTTTGAATACTAATAATGATGGGTGGAATCATCCAGCATTGCACCCCTATATGCACCCCTATACAGCTCCTCTCCTGGATGTGATGGTTTTATGTTTTGATGCAGTGAAATGATGCACTGTGCCCAAATGCCATCTATAAGGATTCCCACAAACAGGTGAACAGGATAAAAGATACAGTGTAACTGTTTGTTCTAATTCAGTTGTGAAGACAAATCATATAGAAGTTTACTTATAGATATGAATTTATGAGAATAACAGTTCAATCCTGCCTGTCCCTCTATTTTCAGTTCATCTTCTTTTCTTACAGGAATTCTAACAGACCTATCTGTGCTTGCTTAGTTCTATTCTAGAAATAAACATTATTTGCCCTTCCATCTTTTTGTGCCTCTGTAATGTGGAGAGCAGCATTTGAATTTGGAATGACTGAATTGGCCAGGTTCGAATCAATGTTAGTTTGTTGGGGGGAAAAAAAGCAAAAAACATAGATTTAAGTAACTAGCTCTTCACTGTATCATTCAAAAGTCTCAGTGCTGGAAGAATGATACAGATTTTTGCTCTTGTATTTCAACATCTTTATTATTGAAATGTCCTGGCTAAAAGTTGCACATCTCACACTCTGGCTTATTTTCACACCTTCAGTAAACAGGAAAGTAAAATTCTGTAATCAGCTGCTGGTCTATGTGAATCTCTTCTCATTTGCTGGTGAGAAAAACCTTGTCTTCACCTCATTCATCCTTCTTTCACACAAAGAAACAAGAGTTTCAGTGTTTCATAATCCTTACATAAATGTTAATAGCTTTTGACTTGCTGGAGAAACATAACATTTGATAGCTGCTTTTCTGAGCACAATTAAATTCAAGCATGTGATGAAGTAAAGGGCATTTCCTCTCTACACAGCAATACTAAGGTTCATTTCTTTGCTGATGTAAAATGTGGCTTTCAACAGAGGATTAGTGAATATTTTGGAAGAATACTGTTAAGAAATTTCTACACTTTTTAATAGTCTTAGTTATATTGTGCTCATTATTTGTACTTATGTATATCATATTTATATTGATGCCACTAAAATAAATGTATCTATTTTAATCTTAATCCAAATATCATGTCATTGGAATATCAATTTTGTTAGAAATGTTAAAGATAAATCAATACCATCAACATCATAATGTTTTCTTTTTTCAGTGTAGTCAAAACCTTCAATGTAGTCAGCACGATAATATGCTATTCTGATAGAGCACATAAGGAAAAAAATTTAAAAACCTATAAAAGCCCAGGCATAAAAGTGTCATACCCTGAGTAAAATATATTCAGAATAGTAAAATAATAAGGATATATTTTCTGGAATTGAATTTGTGTTTTATGACCCAGGAATCAGAGATGCTTAGTTTTCTGCTTTGAAATGCTAAGCCGTGAGTAGTGTTAAAATTAGAGTTTTAAATAGTTCTGTTATCAATGACAACTTATAAAGCAGTATGCTGATAGGGATGTATAGATGATTAAAATACTTCTTTTGCCAGTGGGTAGGATATTTATTCCCAATATTTTCATTTAGTAAGAATAGTAATCTAGCTATACTGCCTTTGGGTGTAGTAAAATTCTTCCAAGCAAAAGAGAATCAATCATATGATCTAGAAACAAATTAAGCACTAGGGAAAGAAGCATTCTTGGCATTAAACTTCTTATCTCTCAAGCTCACTTAGCTGTCATTTTTGTTTGGCTTATTTTAATATTCCACTCATGTTAATATTTCATATGCATTATGGTTATTTTCTTATTTTAGGGGATGGTGTTATCTACATTTCAAAATAGCCAGTGGAAAATTTATTCTCTAAATGTAGAAGAAAGGAATTATAAAACACTACCCACATTCCTTTCCTTTAACTCTAAATGGGTATCTTTCTATAGCAGAAGTGATTTGTTTATTCTTGTTACTGGTGAAGATTATTTTTACTTGTTGAAATTTCAAAATATACATAAACTCATACATTCATGAACTGCTGATGTTACATAACCTTTACACAGCATGGGGCATTCATTCATACTTCATACACTTATAATGGGTGTAGGTGTTTTTAATAAAAAATGAGGTGACAGTTTAGTAAGTAAAATTTCCCTTTTCATATGTGCTTTTTATGGGTTGTCTATTATTTGTTCTCTTTTCTTAATATATAATACTCTTTTTTACTACATACTTCCCTCCATCAAGCTTATCACCAAGTCACCAAGTCATATCATCATTTGATTCTGTATATATAATGTGTGTTTATAGGTTGGCTTTCTTATTTTTCCTTTTTGTAAAATTTAATTTAATTGTAAAGGTGATGTAAGGAGGTGTTACAGTTACATAAGTAATATAATAAGTACATTTTTTTCAAACAGTGTTACTACCTTCCTCATTTCCTCCCACTTCTCCCCCCCCCCATTTCCTATTTTTTTCATAATCAGTTTCATAAAGATTTGGAGAAATAGCATTTAGATAGAGAAATGTAGTAAACAAGATATTGGATTGGGATTCAGTTAAGTATAAGATGTTTAAATGAGTGTGTTAAAACCACTTTTCTACATTCATAAGTTTTACAAAGCAAATACTTTTGATACTGTTCTTTAAGCCTGGGGTTTAGCCACTTTGAAAGTACGGCATATGTGATTGTGTGTTCGCTCACTATTGTGATGGAAGAGTAAGGAGCACAAGATAATGCTGATAAGGGCTGAGACTGGCGGCAGTTGTTAATTTATAGGATGAAAGACTGACATAATCACACAGAATAGAATTTATATACAATATTTTTGGCACTCTAATAATTGATTGAGGAATTACAGATGAATGAGATGCTGCTATGTGGATTGAAAAAGGAAACATAGATCACCAAAGCTGATAGATGGATCACTCAGCCAGGAACCACTGAAGAACAAATGATTTTGCCCTGAAAGGGAGGTTATCAGCTTTTCCTATCATCTAGAGGTAGCCACAATCCCACCAAGTCAAATTACTTTCCCACTTCTAACCTCTTTCCAGATCCTAGACAGAATAATGATGGATGATGACTCTCTGGAAATGTTTCCTGAATAAATAAATGAGCATCATTTTCTATGCCATTTCCTTATATTCATTTGAGTTGTCTACTAGCTCAAGAATGTATTTCTGGAGTGAGAAAATATGAGACACTCTTTCTTTTGATAATGGGTATTATTCAATTTCATACTTAATGAAAATTGAAATGTTTACAAGATATTGAGTGATTCCAAGAATGATGACATAATGGCTTAGATCCTTCTTTACTAATATATAATTTGAAATCTTAGAAGATGTAAAACTCTTAACATTTTAAGGATTATTCTGATGTCCTATTATAAAACTTTGCATACCAAGTTGCTTACTGTATTTGTGGGCTTGTTTATACAGTATTATAACATAAGGCTAAATGGTTGTAAGTGTGCTATTTGAACATATCTTTGGATATGGTTATTTAGATGGAAGCTAAATATGTTCCTGCTGCTTGGTAGAACAATGGTAGAAGTATAATTAATATGTACACTGGGATTTCCAGTGATAAATTTTTTCTTCACAGCAGATTTAGTAAGCATGCAAATAAAGTTTTAACAGTACTTGGTGGAATGTTAAAATCAATGCAGAGTGCCTGTGCTTAATTCTAATATGAACCAGAAACTTGAACCATATGCCAAGCCATTGGTAGTTTCCACATTTACCTGCAATCAGCTAGAATGCTTCAATAAAAACAAATGGGAAACACAGGGACATCTTTGTTAATCCCCCAGAAATTACAGTTTATTGATGTGATGTGTATGTATTATGATTCCATTGGTCTGGGATAATAAAAGCTACAGCTGAAGTTTAAATTTTTTTAATCCCAAAGTGATACTAATACATAAAAGACTTTGGGAACTTCTGTACTAAACATTTGTTGTTATTTTTAAATGTTCACACTCATCTGTAACAAGAGCAATGTCCTATTCATTAGTGAAACTGCTAATACTGTAATGAACAAAACCAGATCGTCCTCTCTGCTATTAATAAAGGGATACCAGAAAGTGATTTAAATTTCATTTTAAAGAATTAGTCTTTTCTCAAATCTGAAAACTCAAGCCCCACCTGCCCTTGACTACAGCCAACAAAAGAGGAATTGCTACCTGGCATAAATATTACTGACCTTTATATTTTAAATTTATGGCTTCTTAGCTACTTATTATTAGAAAGGCAAACTTTGTAGTGAAGCATGTATGGGAAATATATTGCTTGAAAAAGATTTTCAGAGACACCATAGCTAGACCAGAGCCTGAGCTATGGGTCTGTAGACTTGATTCCAAACAAATCAACAAATCAGAGGATCTTTGTCACCTCTATACGCAACTAGAATGTCATTGTATTTGCCTTTAGATCCAAGCCTTTAGATAACATTCAAAAAACGTATTCATGCTTCCTCCAAATAAGAAAAGCTTAATTTTCTGAAGTCATAGTGATTTATGCTTATTTAATAAGTTATTAAGAAGTGGGTTGCAAAGTCTAAATAGCATTCTAAATAGTATGAGATTATTTGCAATAAGCTATTTATCAAACTCATAATGTTTACAATGTTTGAGACTAGACAAAACAAACCTAATAGTTCTGCCATACAAAACAATTTTAGACTAGTTTCAAATGGCCATTGGAAAGTTCCTCATTGAAATACAAATAGGAATTTCACAAATTTACTGACAAATATGGGAGGAAATATTGTAGGAAGGGATTTTAGTAGATTTTACCAGTATCTGAAAAGGAGCTTGGCTTATTCATTCAGCTAAACTGTGGCTGAAACTGTGAGGGTTTCAGTTGCTGTTACAATTAAATCCAAGATTATTAAGAGACATATAACTTATGGAAAGGTTTTGTAAACATTTTCACAGATCTAATAGTGAAATATTTTGTATTACAAGGTGTAAACATGCAAAAATAATGAATAAAATTTCACAAAATACTCCACCCGATAGTATATACTCAGATATTTTCCTTCCTATCCTTGATAGGTTTTTTATTCCATATTATTTCACAAAAAGCTGAATCTCTGGGATTTAATGATTTCCAAAACCTTTGCTACTTAGAGGCTTCAATGAAACTAAAATCAAGGAGGTTTATCACTTCCCACACTTCAATGCTTCCTTTCAGTGCCAACCCTTATACTTTGTTATTCACTGATGACTTTGCCTTTTAAGAGTAGCTGCAATTTTATCTCTAAAACTTTGATACATTCAGGCTTCAGGCTTCTTTCAGTTCTGTCAGTAAGATGTACTCTTCTTTATTGGTCAGACTCCTTTCTACCTGTTTTTAGGGCTCTTGTTGCCCCCCTTTTTTTTCTTCCAGGATCAATGTACTTGCATTTGCTTCCTAAGATCAATATTTTTCAGTGCTTTGCCAGCATGAACTCTGGAAACACTTCCTTTGCAGAGAAGATAGGCCTCAGCACAAGAAAATTATTATACTTGTATACTTAGCAAAACTTCTTCAAAGATATTCTATCCAGTGTTGCTGATTAAAGTCCACAAAAAGACCAAAGAAATATTAACACACTATCACCTTGAGATAATTTTGGACATATTGTATACATATGCAAAAAAGTTGGAAGAACTGAATAATTAACCAGCACCTAAGTTAAATGATTGCTAACAATTTGTCTCAAATGCTTAATTCTTCTGAACCACCATGACAGATGCTAAATATTTCAATACTCATCTCATAAGACTAATGCTATTGACCTACCTGAACCTAAACTCAATATTATTATCTTATTCAGGAAATGTAATATTGATATCAAATCACAGCATATTATAAAGACCAACTTGAAATTTTTGTTCACATTCAATGAAATTTTATTGGAAAACTCAGAATCCTGCATTATGTCTACATTTAATATGTATAATTTCCTTTACAGTGAATCCATATCCTAGCTGTTGACTGTGTTTTTTGAATGCGAAGTAGTTGTTTTACACAATGAGCCTCAGGCGATATATAATTCCTTCTTTTTTTTAAACAAAGAAAATCCTGCATGATGTCAATTTACTCCATTTTTTGGTGATATTAAGTTTAATCATTTGGTTAAGTAAAATTCATCTAATTTCTCCTTAATACATCACCTTTCCATTATTAAGTAACATAACACATTCTTTCAAGTGATATTCTGCTGCCAAAGGAGTCTCAAATTCTCCAGGTAGATTTTAGTCAATGATTTCAAAATCCATCCTAGTGTGTACCTTCCACACTTAACTCCTTTCCCCATTCTGTAGGTTCCCTTTCTTGTCCATAGTTTAATTTTTAGTCAATAACTATATAAATTAATGTGTTCATTCTCAATTCACTGTTATTATTCATCGTCATAATTATTCATTTGCACATATAAAGTATCCTGTGTTGGGCCAACGGGAAACTCTTCAAGCTACTGAAGTGTTTTCCAATTTTTCTAGCATAAGTTGAATAGCAAACTTTGGACAAAAATGTAGAATTAAGACTTTCTTTTGACTTTTCTGCCTTTATCTTAGCACAGACCATTTGTCCAAGAGTTTAGTAAATGTTACCAGATAGTCGTATTCAGAAGCTAAACTCTCCACAGTGGGTTTCCTTGTTGCTTCTAGACCCTTGTAATGTATATTAACCCAAAAGTTGCAAACACAGATACCCATGTCTGTACCTGTCCATTCATATAATCAGCTAGTTGTGAACTCTCTGACTCCAATATAATGACACAAGTTTTATTGGGATTTCCTTCCTTCCTCACCTGCAACTTCTTTCTAAGAATGACCCCACCATTTACCACATGTGTGCAGTATCAGTATAAAAAGAAAAAAAAGAGTCATAAAACAATTGAGAACTGTTAACCTACACCTCAGAGAAAGAATTTTGCCAAAGTACAGTTTGTAGTTACTTTAGTCTTTAGACCTACAGTTTCCAGTCAGAACACCATTTTATAAAGTTAATTAGGTCAGTTCCTTTTTGGCTTCAATCATGTTCATAGTCTATGCATTAGAGCTACATTCATTTATTATTAAAGTTTGCATTTCAACCAAAGATCCCTTCACATCCTGGATGAATTACTATAGTTGTCTCCAGTTTGCATATATTAAAGATCTTACTTTTGTAATACATAGTTCACTGAGTTTTGAAAAATGCGTGAAGTTGATTACCCCTCCCCCATAACAACAGTTCCTCCATTTACAAATTGTCCTTTATTGACAGTTTCTCTGCTCTTAGTTCCTGCATCTACTGACCTGTTTCTGTTTTGTTACATTCCCTCCAGAATATCATGGTTGAAATCATATTATTATATGAAGCCCTTTGTTCCATCTTCTTAGTTTTTCAAGATATATAATATGCATATATATATGATTTAACCATGCTGCTTCTTGAATCAGTTACTCTTTTCTTTATTATACTTTTTCTTGAATTGTATTCCATTACCTGTATCTATTGCATTTTTTATCCATTTCCTTGTAGATGAGAATCTTACTTGCTTGCAGATTTTTACCATTGTAACAAAAATCTCAATAAACATTCCCATATAGCTTTTACCTTGGCCTATTTATTTATAATTCATGTGTGGGAAATAACTGAATGAATGTATTGTACATGAGTAATAGGCTTAAAACTGTTGTGTACAGTGATTTCAACAGTCTATATTTTTAGCAGTAATGAATATATATCTATTAGTTCCCATTGATTTCTATAAGGTTTAATTTTCCATCATGACATATAGCTGTTTACTTTTCTTTATGTATATTAACTTACTGTAGGAATTTAGATAATTTACCTCATTGTCTGAAAATATAGCTAATTTTATTCCCTTACAGATTTTTATTGAATTATTTTAACTATTACAGTTAAAATTGGAGAAAAATTTAGTGGCACTAGAGTTTTTAGGTATGTTGGCTTTTACTTTAAGTCTTATTAGGATAGTATTTCTCTATAAGGTATTATATATTAATATATGCATTATATATTTTGTAGATACAGTATAATTATGTATATATTATATGTATTACTGATTCATTACAGTTTATTACTAATTTTTAAGAAATGATCATGAGGCTGGGGATATAGCCTAGTGGCAAGAGTGCCTGCCTCGGATACACGAGGCCCTAGGTTCGATTCCCCAGCACCACATATATGGAAAACGGCCAGAAGGGGCGCTGTGGCTCAGGTGGCAGAGTGCTAGCCTTGAGCCGGAAGAAGCCAGGGACAGTGCTCAGGCCCTGAGTCCAAGGCCCAGGACTGGCCAAAAAAAAAAAAAAGAAATGATCATGAGATATTACTGACATTCTTTCATTTAAATCCAGAGCTATTATTCCTTAATACAAATAGTGGTTTATATTATTTCGTACTTTCTTTAGGTTATTCTGGATTTCTTTTCCTAAGTAGGTACAATGGTTGCAGTCTATAACTTTGGTAGAGTTTGGTGGTGTATCTATTTCAATTAAAAATTTGTGTTATTTTCATCAAACTTATTTTAATTTTTACTTTATTTTGTGTAATGATGTTTTGATAACAGTGAAAGTACCTAGTCTCTGAAGTTCTGATAGTATTTATGAGTGAGATTTGGACATGCTTACATTTTTTTAATCTTTCTTTCCTCCCTTCCTTCCTTCCTTCCTTCCTTCCTTCCTTCCTTCCTTCCTTCCTTCCTTCCTTTCTTGCTTGCTTGCTTTTTTTTTTTTTTTTTTACCAGTCCCGGGGCTTGAACTCAGGGCCTGAGCACTGTTCTTGGTTTCTCTTTGCTCAAGGCTAGTACTCTACCACAGGGCCATTTCTGGCTTTTTCCATATATATGTGGTGTTAAGGAATCGAACCCAGGGCTTCATGTATGGGAAGCAAGTACTCTACCACTAGGCCATATTCCCAGCCTCTATTTCTTTCTTTCTGTGATCCTTATTTGATACACTTTCTATTTATAATTTCCTATGGCTCTAATAAACTGATGGAAACTCTAATGCAATATAACAAGTAATAATCTTTAGCTTTAGGCCAGTTAAATTCCAGATTTCTTCATCTTTTTTAATCAAGCCTCAAATTGTTCCTTCTCTGATTGACATGGGCTGTGGCCCTCATTCTCAATCCTTTTTGTTCCCTCTGTCATCATTGTAAGTACTCATCCTGGCTAAGAAAAGTAGCCCTTCCATAAGTAGTAAGTAAGAAATGGCTACATATTTCATCATTGTTTGATTATCTATAATGATGAACATTTCCCTCCTGGCTCTGCTCTCTGTGATTGTACTCATTTGCTGGCTGCTGTCAGTTGAGGGCTGTTTTAATTTAAGTTGATTAAATTAATTTATGTTTGAATTCATGTTGATACTTTCCTAGTAAGGTATCAACTTACAGTTGTGTTCTGACAGCATGACATTTTCAGTGTCCTTTTCTAACTATAAAATCTGAAGACACAATAACCCTAACAAGTCTGATTTTGTTTCTTGGCATATACTAAGCTCTACATTGTGACAACTTTCATCATGACATTTCCGTAATAGATTTGATCATTTTAAAGAAGTTTGATACTAATTTAATAAACATTTATGTCAGGTCTCATCTCATTTTAGAGACTCTCCCACATTTACTCTAAGTCAATCTCAACGCACACTGTGACTATACTGTACCTATACTGAAGAGTTCCATCCAATTCCCAGTGATTTATTCTCCTTCCAGGAACCAAAAAAGATACAACACAAGAATGTAAATATGTGTGTGTATTCCTCTATATATTTAAATATGGAAACATAGGACAGAAAATGTTTAAAGGTTTATAGCAATAAATCATATTTGAAAGATCAGTGGTGCTTGAGACTGATTTAGCAGAGAGAAGAATTCATTTTCTGGTTACTAATTGCAAGTCACAGCTTGCTGTCATTACCAGCAAAACAGAATACATTTAGAATAAGGTGAAATCTGATTAATGTCTTTATTTATTAGATTTTGATAGACATTCTGTGATGTGAATGATGTTAGCATATAACATGTATAAACTAGGTTGTAATTTTTCTTTTTTTTTTTCTTTCTTTTTTTTTTTTTTTTTTTTGCCAGTCCTGGGGCTTGGACTCAGGGCCTGAGCACTGTCCCTGGCTTCTTCTTGCTCAAGGATAGCACTCTGCCACTTGAGCCACAGCGACACTTCTGGCCATTTTCTGTATATGTGGTGCTGGGGAATCGAACCCAGGGCCTCATGTATACGAGGCAAACACTCTTGCCACTAGGCCATATCCCCAGCCACTAGGTTGTAATTTTTCTAAAAGACTAAAATTATTTTAAAATATTTTTATATATTGGCAATACTGGGAATTTATCTAAGCAAATACTCCACCATGTCAGCCATGTCTTTCTTTACTCCTTTTGCTTTTAGCTCACTTTTAAGATAGGATCTTACAGTTTTGTCCAAGCTCACTAAGGGACCATGGTTCACCTACTTCTACTTACTAAGAATTACAAAATTATATCATCATACTTGGCTTGGTTTTTTTTTTATTTTCTTTCTTTTTTGAGATAGGCTCTCATGAAAATTTTTCATATTGCCATAAACCTACAGTTCTCCTATGTGTGCCTCACAAATTTCTGGGATTTATAAGTAGGTACTTCTACATCCAGCCAAATAAAATATTTTAATATCCCCTTGTCTCTTGGCAGCTCAGTACCTCATACAGAGAGAAAAGCCATTAACCAAATCCATTTCATAGGACAAATGCTCTCATATGAGTTTCTTTTTTTTTTTTTTTTGGCCAATCCTGGGCCTTGGACTCAGGGCCTGAGCACTGTCCCTGGCTTCTTCCCGCTCAAGGCTAGCACTCTGCCACTTGAGCCACAGCGCTGCTTCTGGCCCTTTTCTGTATATGTGGTGCTGGGGAATCGAACCTAGGGCCTCGTGTATCCGAGGCAGGCACTCTTGCCACTAGGCTATATCCCCAGCCCCTCATATGAGTTTCTTATTCTTCTTTTTTTTTAATTTCATTTTTTTGCCAGGCCTGGAGCTTGGGACTCAGGGGCTAAGCACCACTCCTTGGCTTCTTTTTTGTTCAAGGCTAGCACTCTACCTCTTTTTTTTTTTTTCCAAAATTTTATTATCAAACAGATGTACAGAGGGGTTGCAGTTTCATACGTTAGGCATGGGATACATTTCTTGTACTGTTTGTTACCTTGTCCCTCATACCCTCCTCCCTCCCCCTTTCCCTTTACCCCACTGAGGTGTTCAGTTCAATTACACCAAACAGTTTTGCAAGTATTGCTTTTGTAGTTGTTTGTCTTTTTTTACCCTGTGTCTCTCAAATTTGGTATTCCCTTTCAATTTCCTACTTCCAATACCAGTATACACAGTTTCCAATATACTCAGATAAGATAACAGAGATACTGTAGGTACAAACACAGGAAGGTGATACAAGAACATCATCAACAATAGAAGCTACGGATGCACATGGGACGTTGAAAGTAGTTACAACTGTGATATAACAATTGTCTCCATAACATGGAGTTCATTTCACTTAGCATCATCTTGTATATTCATAAGGGTATAACTATTGGGCTCTTGTTATGCTCTGCTGTAACTGGCCTTAACCTGTACAAATTATTCCCAATAAGGGAGACCAGAGAGTCCATGTTTCTTTGGGTCTGGCTCACTTCACATAGTATAATTTTTTCAAAGTCCTTCCATTTCCTTACAAATGGGACAATGTCATTCTTTCTGATAGAGGCATAAAATTCCATAGTGTATATGTACCACATTTTCATGATCCATTCATCTACTGAGGGGCATCTGGGTTGGTTCCAGATTCTTGCTATGACAAACTGTGCTGCAATGAACATTGTTGTGCTGGTGACATTACTGTGATTTTGTTTGTGGTCTTTTGGATAGATACCCAAAAGTGGGGCTGCTGGGTCATAGGAGAGTTCTATATTTAGCCTTCTGAGGAATCTCCATACTGCTTGCGAGAGTGGCTGAACCAGTTTACATTCCCACCAACAATGAAGTAGGGTTCCCTGTTGGCCACATCCCCTCCAACAATTGTTATTGTTAGTTTTCTTGATATATGACATTCTTACTGGGTTGAGATAGAATCTCAATGTTGTTTTGATTTGCATTTCTTTTATGGCCAGTGATGTAGAGTATTTTTCCATATGTCTCTTGACCATTCTCATTTCCTCATCAAAGAAGTCTCTTTGTAAGTCTTTAGCCTACTTGATGAGGGGGCTATTGGTTCTTTGCAGTTTTGTTTTGGAAGAAGGTACTTTTTTTAGTTCTGCATATATTTATGATATGAGGCCTTTGTCCGATGAATGGCCGGTAAAGATCTTCTCCCAGTCTGTGGGCTTCCTGTTTATCATGCGACCTATGTCCTTTGCCGTGCAGAAGCTCTGCAGTTGCAAGCAGTCCCATTTGTCCAACCTTTCTTTGATTTGTAGCCTTTCTGGGTCTTTGTTCAGGAAGTTCTGTCCTGCGCCAAGGAGCCCAAGTGTTTCTCCTACTCCTTCCTTTAGTGTTTTCAGGGTGTCTGTTTTGATTTCGAGTTCTTTAATCAATTTGGAATTGATTTTGGTGCAGGGTGATATATAAGGATCTAGTTTTAGTTTGTTGCATGTGTTGAGCCAGCTTTGCCAGCACCATTTATTAAAGAGGCTATCTTTCTTACAAAGTATTGTTTTAGCTCCTTTATCAAAGATTAAGCAGGCATAGTTCTGTGGGTTCATTTCTGGGTCTTCAATTCTGTTCCATTGTTCTTCAGGCCTGTTCCGGTGCCAATACCAAGCTGTTTTTATTAGTATAGCTTTATAATAGAGCTTGAAGTTGGGTATTGTAATTCCTCCAGCACTGTTCTTTCTGCTTAGGAGTGTTTTTGCTATCCTAGTTCTTTTATTGTTCCTTTTGAATTTCTGGATTCCTTCCACTATTTCATTAAAAAATGGTGTTGGGATATTAATGGGTATTGCATTGAATTTGTAGATAGCCTTTGGCAATATTGCCATTTTGATTATATTAATCCTCCCAATCCACGAGCATGGGAGGTTTTTCCATTTCCTTAGTTCTGACATAATTTCATTTTTCAAGCTTTTAAGGTTCTCATCAAAGAGGTCTTTCACTTCTTTGGTTAAGGTTATTCCTAGATATTTTATGTTTGGGGGGGCTATTGCAAAAGGAGTTGCTTTCCTTATTTCTGCCTCGATCTTCGGGTCCTTAGCATAGAGAAAGGCCGTTGATTTTTGAGGGGTTATTTTATATCCTGCAACTTTGCCAAAGTTTTGGATCAGCTCTAGTAGCTTGATGGTAGAGTCTATGGGATTCTTTAGATATGGGATCATATCTGCAAAGAGAGAAAGTTTAACTTCATCTTTTCCTATTTAGATCCCCTTTATATTTTCTTCTTGCC
This sequence comes from Perognathus longimembris pacificus, assembly GCF_023159225.1. NCBI lineage: Eukaryota > Metazoa > Chordata > Mammalia > Rodentia > Heteromyidae > Perognathus > Perognathus longimembris. The sequence continues at coordinate 128,163,464 of NC_063162.1, read as the reverse complement.
TAATTCTCTGGCTAGGAATTCTAGCACTATGTTGAAGAGCAGGGGAGAGAGTGGACATCCCTGCCTTGTTCCTGAGTTTAAAGAGAATGGCTTTAGTTTTTCCCCATTTAGAGTTGTGCTTGCTGTTGGTTTGTCATAAACTGCCTTGATTATATTCAGGAATGTTCCCTGGAATCCCAGTTTTTCCAGGGCTTTTAGCATAAATGGGTGCTGGATTTTATCGAATGCTTTTTCCGCATCCAGAGATAAAACCATGTGTTTCTTTACCTTGCTCCAGTTGATGTGGTGGATTACATTAATTGACTTGCGTATATTAAACCAACTTTGCATGGGATGAGGGTTATACTGGCTTCATAGAATGAGTCTGGAAGTGAACGTTCTCTTTCAATTTCATTGAGGAGTTTGAGAAATATTGGTGTGAGTTCTCTTTTGAAGGCCTTGTAGAATTCGGCAGTGAATCCGTCTGGACCTGGGCTTTTCTTGGATGTGAGATCATTTATTTCTGTTTCTATTTCAATACTGGATATGGGTCTGTTTAGAAGGTTTAAATCTTCATGGTTAAGTTTGGGGATATAAATTTTTTCTAGGGAATCATCCATTTCTTCCAAGTTCTCGAATTTGTTGACATAAAGGTTTGCAAAATAGTCCCTTATTATTTTCTGAATTTCGGTTATTTCTGTGGTGATCTTACCTGTTTCGTCTCTTATCTTCTTTATTTGATTGTGCTGCCTTCATTTTTTGGTTAGGTTTTCCAGGGGTCTGTCTATCTTGTTGATTTTTTTCAAAGAACCAACTCTTTGTTTTGCTGATTCTTTTGATGGCTTTTTTCGTCTCTAATTGATTTAATTCTGATTTGATTTTAATCATTTGCTTCCGTCTATTGACTTAGGGTTTGGCTTGTTGTTCTCTCTCAAGGAAATTAAGGTGCTTCCTTAAATTATTGAGTTGCTGTTTCTCCAGTTTGTTGATGTATGCACTCAGAGATATAAATTTTCCTCTGAGTACTGCCTTTGCTTTGTCCCAAAGGAGCTGGTATTTTGTGTGCTCAACTTGGTTGAATTCCATAAACATTTGAATTTTCATTTTAGTTTCTTCAATGACCCACTGATGGTTCATCAGTGTGTTCTTTAGTCTACATGAATTGTAGGATTTTCTGTGGTGTCTGTTGAGTTGAGCTCTAATTTTATTCCATTGTGGTCTGAGAGCATGCAGGGAATGGTTTTGATACTTGTGAATTTGTACAAATTTTCTTTGTGCCCTAAGATGTGATCTATTTTGGAGAATGTTCCATGTGCTGTGGAGAAGAATGTGTGTTCTGTTGTTGGTTGGTGGAATATTCTGTAGATGTCGGTTAAGTCCAGTTGGTCTATGCAATTATTTAGTTCTGTGGTTTCTTTGTTCAGGTTTTGGTGTGTTGATCTGTCCAGAGGTGATTGTGTAGTGTTAAAATCCCCAACTCTCAATGTGTTTGGGTCTATGAGTGTTTTTAGAGTCAGTAGTGTTTGTTTGATGAAGTTGGGTGCTCCTGCATTTGGGGTGTAGATACTTAGAATGGTTATATCTTCCTGTAGAAGGGATCCCTTTACTAGTACGTAGTAACCTTCTTTGTCTCTTCTTACCATTTTTAATTTGAAGTCAATATTGTCTGATACTAGGATTGCAACTCCAGCCTGTTTATGGGGGCCATTTGCTTGATAGATTTGATTCCAGCCTTTCACTTTTAGAAGATGTTTACTTTTGCTGGAAAGATGTGTCTCTTGGAGGCAGCAGAAAGATGGATCTTGATTTTTTATCCAACTTATGAGATTGGAGAATTAATTCCATTAATGTTGAGAGTTAGGATTGAGAGATGATCTTTTGTTCCTTTCATTATCACTATGTTGTTTAAAGCTGTGTCCTCCAATTTCTTGATCTGATGTTTACTATTTAGGGTTCATTTCTCTGTCTGTATTGGGATCTTGATTATTTTCCCTGTATAGTACATCTTTGAGGATTTTCTGTAAAGCTGGTTTGGTGGAGATATATTGATTCCGTTTTTCCTTACTGTGGAAGACTTTCATTTGACCGGCTATGAATGAGAGTTTGGCTGGGTACAGAATTCTTGGTTGGTAGTTATTTTTATTTAGTGTTTGGTATACTTCATTCCAGGCTCTCCTTGCTTTCCTGGTCTCTGCTGAGAAGTCTGGGGTAATTCTGATTGCTTTTCCTTTATATGTGACTGTTTTCTTCTCCCTAACAGCTTTAAGGATTCTTTCCTTGTACTCTACTGATCCTGTTTGATCACAATGTGTTGGTGGGATGTTCTATTCTGGTCTGGTCGGTTTGGGGTTCTAAATGCTTCTTATATCTGTGTAGGCCTTTCCTTTTGGATATTTGGGTAGTTCTCAGCTAATATTCTGTTAAATAGGTTGCCTATGCCATTAACCTCTTTCTCCAAGTTTTCCTCAATACCTATTATTCTTAAATTGGGCTTCCTGATCGTGTCTTGAATCTCCTGTAGTGATCTGGTTTGTTGATTGGACTGGATTTGTATTGATTTTTTATTTTTCACCACAAAATCTAAGGAATCTTCAGCTCCTGAACTTCGATCCTCTGCTTCAGTTAGTCGGGACTGTAGGCTAGCTACTTGATTTCGAATCTCTTTTCCTTCTGACTGGTATTTCCTGATGATATCCATGTCATTTCTTAGGTCTTGTATGGACTTCTTTACTTCATTAACTTCATTACTTTGGTTTTTGAGTGTTGTCTCTCAAATCTTTAAGCTGGTTAGCTATCTTTTCATTTGACTTTTGAAGTTCATTTATCTTTCTATTTGTGGATGCCATGAAATTCTCCATTAATTTTTGCTTTGCCTCCTCATGCTCTAGAATAATTGACTGAAGAGATTCAAACTTTTCATTTATCATATTTATCAGTAGACTTTGTAGATCATTTTGGGGGTTCTCTGCTATGTCTTTGATTGACTGCTCTGCTTCCTGCTTGTTTTGAGTGGGGGATAAGACTGCATTGTTTGCCATCTTTCTTGTGTTCCTTCTGCCCATTTGGATTGGGAATGCCAGTCTACCAGCACTTCTGAGCACCGTTTAAGACCCAAAGCAGCCCTTGCCAAGCACTGTTGTGTAAATCTTACAAGTTCACAATTATATACAGATACCCTGTGTACCTGTCTATAAAATTAGATTTGGTGTTCCTAAAGAATACAATTTCAATATAACAACCGAACCTGGGCCCTGTATTCAGTAGTTACTTATTTACTGTTACAACCTTATAAGCAATTCTTGTTTTTATATTAAGTTCTTTTATGACTGGCTTTCTCTATGAGCCCCTTTGATTCACTCGGATTAAGCTGGGATACCCTCTATCCAATAACCAGGAGTCAATGGAAACTGGAGGTCCAGGCAGTAAGTAAGTTGGAGGTAGTAAAGAGAATAGAGTAAAAGGTATTGGGGAGGGGGGTGGTGATTTTGGTTTAGTTTCAGTGATGTGGAAATGTGGAGAAGAGTAGAATCAGTAAAAAGAACAAGGTTTAAATGATAGACAATGGAGAGTTAGCTGAAAAGAGTGGTATTATTCATAGGAAAATTTTGGTTTTTTTTTTGCCAGTCCTGGGCCTTGGACTCAGGGCCTGAGCACTGTCCCTGGCTTCTTCCCACTCAAGGGTAGCACTCTGCCACTTGAGCCACAGCGCCGCTGCTGGCCGTTTTCTGTATATGTGGTGCTGGGGAATCGAACCTAGGGCCTCGTGTATCCGAGGCAGGCACTCTTGCCACTAGGCTATATCCCCAGCCCAGTAAAGTAATTTTTAAAGAAAGAGAACACAAAGAGAGAGATAAAGTAAAAATAGTGGAGGACAGATGCGCAGAACAGAGAAAAATTTTCTAAAAAAGAAAAATAAATAAAAAGGAAAAAAAAATAAAAGGAACTGCCCAACCAAACAGAAAAGAAAAAAACTTGATAAAACAAACAGGTAAAAATGGACAACAACACAAAACAAAACAAAAAACCGACAACATTTCAGAAGTGAAAAAAAATTTTTTTTTAAAGTTTAAAAAATGTTTGAAAAGAAGAAATTAAAAAAATGGAATCCTCCTTGTTTGGGTGTTCTTTCCCCAGTCTCTGGTTTCCTTGCTATGGTCTGCAATCTATTTTCCTGATTGGCTGGGTTTGACTTGATTTCAGTTTGCAGGGGGTGGTTCTGTTGTGACCCTTCACCCCTGTTGGTGCAATCCTGGGTCTCTGTGGTTTGCACAGCTTACAGGCAGGCCTTGGGCATCCTCTGTAGATGAGGACTTGAGCAGTCTCAGGAACCCTGGCTCCTCTGTCTGCTATGGGGCTGCTGCCTTTAATGCCTGGCTTTGAATAGGCTGTGGACTCAGCAAGGCGGTGTGCCTCTGGCCTGTTTTACCAGGCTTAGAGTTGCTTGCCAGGGGTAGGCTCCTCCCTCCTGGGCAGGGCGCCCTCATTGGTTGAAGTGGCTATGGAATACAGCTCCGTTTCAGGCTGGGAATTGGGCTTCCTCTGTGACGGGACTGTTTAACTTTCCCAGGAACTGTTTGTTCCCCCATCTGGTGTTTCCGTGCCACCGGGAGCTGCTCGCCACTTTCGCTTTAAATTTATAAATTCCGGTGGGCAGGGCGAGGCACCTCTGGCTAAGCCAAGGCCCAGGACCTGCCTCCCACCTGGGCAGGGGGCATTCTCCTGGGTGGAGCTGGCTCTCACTGTTCGGTCCCTCTTGCCCTTTTCAAAGATGGATCCTTTGGCCTCGCTTTCCCCAGGCCCTCTGTAGTTCCAATCTGGTCTGACCCTATGCCAGTGGCAAAGATGGCACTTTGCTTTGGCGGTGGGGGAAGGGCTACCTTCCAGAAGCTGCTCTGTGGGCGCGAGTGAGAATATCTTTCGTGGGGTACTCATGCTTTCTCTGTGATTTCAGGTCGTCTGTGCTCAGCCGCCGTCTGGAGTATTTCTCCCTGGTCTATGCTGTGTGCTTTAGCTGCGCGAAGTGCAGGTTACTGTGCTGGACAATGTGCTGGTGCCTGCACTAGAGCGATGGTGGGATGCCACCCAGAGCTCAAATCTGTGTTTTCAGACAAGCAAAGTCGATTTTTCCTTCCTTGCCAGAATCCCTGTACTGTTAGAACTTACTATGGCTGTCTATCTAGGAGTAAAAGTTTCTATGGGGTGAGAAAACTGTGATGTCGGAGGGAGCTCAGCTAGTGCTCAGCACACTACCTCTTGAGACACAGAACCACTTCTGTATGTAGTGCTGGGGAATCAAACCCAGGGTTTCATGCATGCTAGGCAAGCTTTCTACCACTAAGCCACATTCCCAGCCCTCTCATATCAGTTTCTGTGAGTTATCATAAAACCCAAATAGGTATTCACAACCTAAACAGCAACATGGAACATGGGAACAGGTGGATATCAGCGGACATGCCCTCCTAGAGTAGGTATTTCCAGATTTTGACCTAAAGAATGAGTAGAATATTTACAGGTACTAGTATCTGAAGGTATCTCCCCAATCCATTTGCTGGAAACTTCATATCCAAGGTATCCGTGTTGGGAAGCAGGGCCTTGGAAGAGGTGAGAAGTTTATGACCTGTTTCCTCCCTTGAACAGGTTAATGCTGCCATAAAAAGAATTTTTAAGTGTAAGGTTTCTCTCTGTTGCTTTTCTTTGCCCTCCTACCTGTCCTCTGCAGAATGCTGCATTCTACACAATCTCTTTGATGTGTGATGTCCTACATTTAGGCTTATAAGAAACAAATTTAAATTCATTTTAAATCACCACGCTTTATGATATTTTGTGATTACTGCACCAAATTGACTACAACATCACGGCAAAAAAAATTTAAAAACGTGGAAATAAGTGCAAACCTGAAACATCCAGAGACATATAATGAAAGATGAATTAGATTTTTTAATAAGATAGAGAACATATTGAAATAATGGATAATAAATATAAACAATTGGGAATTTGTGCAAGCTAAGTATATAATTCAGAATTATCTTGAAGAAAATGCTTTGCATGGAACAAATTTTAGGAGATATTAATATGATCAATTTTGTGTTTTATTCATTTTATCCTAGAGGCTTAGTAGCAATGATTGAAATAGATATATAGAGAGCAATTATGAGCTTATTAATGTATTATGAGTGAATTCAAGCATAACAGATTTAATTTGAAAAGAGCAAACAATTTTAAACACCATTAATTGTGTAGAAATCAGCACAATATAGTGTTATTTGGATTTAGGGATATTAAAACAGAGAAATCTAAAGTAGATCTGAATGACTAGACAACTAGTTTTGGAAAAGTATTGATTATGGAAAAAAAAGTATTAGAAAGAAATAGATACATATTAGTGGAGGTCTACACAGAACTATGCCTGATCTCTGTTTTGATCTGCTCTTCTCAGTTTATAGGACACAAAGTATTACAAGAAGATATGAGAGCTCATCATATTACTTTTGGTGTAACGTCAGAATCATGATAACAGAATTAAATGTGATTGCCTAGGGAAAATTGAATGTTAAGAAGCAAACAAATCAAAGTAAACATGTGAGAAAACCATCACTGGAATGAAGTGAAGAAAGACAAAGATGCACATGGAATTAAAAATGTTCTATCACAGTGGAACAGAAGTAGAAATACAAGAGCATAGTTTCACAGAAGGTACAAGGAAAAATAACTCAAGACAAACAGCCAGCCAGAACTTCCAAGTGTGTTCCATATCAAATAATAAAATCATTGAAAGCATTCTGGGTTTGCTCACTAGAAATTCACTGATAAACTTGAGAACATTAGTGAGGGGTGAATTTAATGTGAAAAGAACTTTGAGAATAGGTGACACTCTTAATTTGTGTATGTATGCTTTAACATATGGTTCAAAGGTTTCCTTGCTTGTGCACATCATAAGCACAGGGTATAATAACAACCAAATGCAAGTAGAGAGACTAGAGGGGAAAGAAAAGACAACTTGTGATGAAAAAGATCCCTTTGGAACTTAGAAAGAATTGAGTGCTTGGTGCAAATGCAAATTTTATTGTTAACCAGGAAACAAGACTCCTTCAATAAGAGAGAATGAATAGAGAGGCAATAATGAAATATAGTGTAACCCAACAATTTCTTGAGGTTAAAAAAAAAGCTAAAATGACAACCTGTTGGGTAACTTCAAAATGAAACACAAATATGGATAATATACAACTCCAATAAAAAGTTTTAATTTTGAAAGAAAACAATCATAAGATTTGAAGGTAAAGAAAACTGTTCCAATGCCTTTAAGGGAGAAAATAGAGGCTAGTCACAGCAGAGGGTCACAAGAGCCCAATAGCTATACTCTTATGAACACATAAGATGATGCTAAGTGAAATGAGCTCCATGTTATGGAAACGATTGTTACATCACTATTGTAATTACTTTCAACGTGCTATGTGTAATCGTAGCTTCTATTATTGATGATCTTCTTGTATCCCCTTCCTGTGGTTGTACCAGCACTATCTGTGTATCTTATCTGAATACATTGGAAACCGTGTATACTGGTATTAGAACTAGGAAAGTGAAAGGGAATACCAAAATCGAGAGACATGGCGTAAAAAAGACAAAGGACTACAAAAGCAATAGTTGCAAAACTGTTTGGTGTAAATGAACTGAACAACTCATGGGGGGGGAGAAGAGAATGGGGGAGTGAGAGGGGGGAATGAGGGAGGAGGTAACAGTACAAGAAATGTATCCAATGCCTAACGTATGAAACTGTAACTTCTTTGTACATCAGTTTGACAATAAAAATTTTAAATAAATGAATAAATAAATAAATAAATACGGGAGAAAATAGAAAAGGTTGATGAATAACACAGTCTGTGAAAGAAAAGAATCAAATGTTAATAACCCCTTCCCTACGTGCATGTGAAAATTTTTCACATAAATTTGATAGACAATGGCAGACCTTTCTCTTTTCACTCAAGACTACTCAGCCATCACATTGTACCCATCATCTTAACATTATTGTGATTCTTGTTACTCGGTCTGTCATTGTTTATTGTTTATAATTATCCTATGTTTTTCAATGCAATCTCTCCAGTTACAGCAGTATCTGAAAGCTGAGTGTTTGTTAAATATACAAACCAGTGGCTAAAAATGAACTTTAGGAACTTGAATTTCTCTTAAAAGTAGAAGGGAGTATTCCCTTTAAGTGAAAGGGAACATGAAGAAAGTGCCCTAAGTTGGAGAGCCAAAATGGTAATTAAATAAGAGACACACAGAGAGATTGCTGAAGAGCATTTAATGGTTCATTTACTCATTCCTTCAGCTACATTGACTTGAGTTCTTACTGTGAGTGCATCATCTTTCCCACTCCTTTCAACATTCTGTGAGTGTTTGTCATTGCCCTCCCTGGGTCCCAGCCATTGACTTTCTTCCTTTCCACGGGGCGTCTCCATTGCCATGGTCACTAGGAAATCTCTTTCTAAAACATGTTTTTACTTTCTCAGTGCACATCACAGTTTTAGAGGTTTAATAGTTTTTGTTCCTTGAGTGCATTTGTAGTTTATTTGGTGTTTGATTGTTTGTTTTGTGGGATAGATTATATCATATCTCAGATCAAACTCAAACTTGTGATTCTATTGAATCAGACTCTTGAATTCAGGTACTACTTTTTACCATACTGTCCATCACAGTCAAATATCTTCAGTTTTCATTACCCTAGTCATTCACAATTTCAAAAGATGTGATAATTTTCAAACTCCACACTATAGTGACTAAGATCAATTACTCTGCTTGAGAATATATCTAGAACTAATGGATATTCCATAATGTTGCTTAAACTATGCTTTAATTCTAAGATATAGATAAATAACCTTGAAGTTTACTTGTTATAACTATTAATTCTTCCTCTCTCTACTAGAAGTAATTATTTTTTTATTTATTGTCAAAGTGTAGTACAGAGGGGTTACAGATTCATATGAAAGGCAGTGAGCACATTTCTTATTATCATGAATTTCCTGTTTATCTAATCTATAACCATTTTATATCAGCTTACATCTACAAAACTGTGTGTCTTTAATTGGCATGAATTTTGTATAGTGTAGGTAACTTTGTGCAACCTGCTCTTAGCCAAATATGTGCTGTACATATACATTAAAGTATATGTATATCTTTACTTAATAACTTTATTGCCATATCTCAGCTACATTACTGTTGGAAATGGTCTTTATAGCATAATATTCAGTTTGAGAAGAAACTTTGATGGCAAAACAAATAACCCTGAAGAGTGGCTGGAAGAAAAATAGGGGAGTGAGTAGACAAAAAAGGTAGAAGTGTTAAAAAATTCAGGCCAAATGAGTGTTTAGGCATAAGGGCAAGGTTAACTTCAATAACTAATTAGATCTAGAACTTCAAGGTTATTGATGACCTTGCCAAGTGTAGTTTCAATGAGATGATGGGAAAGAAGTCAGTTCATTGTGAGCTGAAGAACAACTAAGAAAGAGATTGTCCTTTCAAAGAACACACATGCACACACACACAAACACACACACAAACACACACATAGAGTTGTGATGTCAGATAAATTTGACTTAAAACATTGAATATGTTTCTATGTTAAAGACCAAAGAACCAAATTACTGAAACAAGGGGAAATCATTACACATACAATTTTAAACTAAGTCATAGTATTTCTCTCTAAGGTAAAAGGGAAAATGCAAAGATTTACTTGTTCTAACAGCTTACTACGATGGAAAAATATGCTGACAACAGACTCATTTCAGCAATATTAAATATAGAATACTAATAAGAATTATCTATACTATGGACTTTTTAAAATATTACTCAAATATTTTACTCACATTGTAAGAGAAACTTATTCTCACCATGCAGGAATGCAGACCGTTAAAAAATTAAAAGTATAAATATGACTTAATTAGTAAAGTTGTGGATGACATCACTATGGTGATAATCATTAAACTTTAAACCTAGAAATAAAATAAATGAAAATAGGTGTTATTAAATCATAAAAAGATACATGCTGTGACTCTCTTAAGTTAATAAAGTGAGAAAAGTAGAAAAAGTCATGCAAGAAATGTTAAAAGAAAATATGTGTCAAATGAAAATACTGACCTTCCATAGGATGGTAATTTTATGAAAAAATTAAAAATAAATCAATATAAACTATATATACAAAAAGATCACATTCACTTTGATGGACTACGTTAGTTAAAAATCAAAGTTTTGCTGACATAACACTTAATTGAAGGGTAGATAATATCACAGAATATAAATATCAAAGCAAATATTAATTAGAAATAATGAATTTTAATAAAAGTTATGTCCTGTAAATTGGTGTGTTGATGTATGCCTATAATTCCAGGAACTTGGGATATAGAGAAAGAAGATCAAAAATCATCCGATCAAAATCAAGAGATATTGTCTTAAAAACAAAGAAATAAAAGAAAGAGCTAGGGAAGTGATTCAAGAAGTAAAGCTTGCCTAGCATTGTAAGGTCATAGATTTAGCCAGGAATACATACATACACACACACACACACACACACACACACACACACACACACACACACACCGCACACACACTTTTAAAAGACCTAAAACAGAAATAAAAAAGAAGAGATTTAGGTCTGGCAAAAGCCTAACATCTGAGGTATGGTGTTCAGAGCCAGCCCAGGGAGGAAAGTTAATGAGACTCTTATCTACAATTAACCACAAGAAAACTGAAAGTAGAGCTGTGGCTCAAGGCAGTAGAGTGCTAGCTTTGAGCACAAAGAGTTCAGAAACAATGCTTGGGTTTTGAGTTGAAGCCCCAAGACAGACAAAAATTCGTAATAATAATAATAATAATAGATTTAATTTCTTCTGTGAAAACAAAGTATTTGTCTTTTCCCATTCCCCTTCAATTTCAACACTCTTTCTAAAAAAAAAATCCATTCTTCATTGATTTCTGTAACACACATAAATCTTTTTGTGGCTCCGAAAACCTTTGTCAGCTTCATGTTCTAGACATAGCTCCTGCAAGGACTTGCCAGGCATCTCTTTGAAGGATAATACACATGAGGACAGTGCCCTTCTCTCAGTGTCTCTGAAAAAGGAGCATAACATCAGCACAGGCAATTTGGTGAGAAACTACTAAGTGATAAATCCTAGGTAGTCTGTTTTTATCTGAGTAAAGTCATTTATCAGACTCAGCTGATTACACAAATTACAGATTAATTTAGATAAACCAACATGGGAGACATATAGTGCTATGAAGCCATATTTTATGCACATGTTATTGATATCTAAAAGTATGTATATATCTGAAAGGCTGTATTGACATAGCTGTATAGAAGGGTGATTATTTGCTTTTATCTTCAACCTTACTACTGCAAACCATCTATAATATACATCACATTCTGCTTTCATGCTGCTTCAATGTTAACTACATCATGAAATTGTTTTCTATTTCTTCTGTCTTTTTGAAAAAGATTGCTTAGTTGGGAAGAGATTAAAATTTAATTATATGTCTCCAATACCAGTAGAAGACGCATAGCTTAAGTATTCTGTTTAAAAGGATTCAAAAGAATTAGCAATTAAAACTACCTGTCGATGTTTTTCACCATCCTAATATATCAGAGAAAAACATAATTATACAGTCATTTCTCATTATTGTTTTGATAGGAATCATGCCTAGTCATTTGGAATTAATTTGTTCCATGTTTTTCTTCCTTTATCTAGATTTCCTGATTCTCTCCCTTAATTTTTCTTTAATTTCTATTGGTTTTGCTTGTAGCCACTATAGTTAAAGAGGCTATTAGACAGTGGTAATTATCCTTGTATACCTAAAACTAATTTTATTTTCCTATTTCTCTAAATGAGAGCCTTTATGTTTTGTTCTTATAATTATTCTCAACATCATCTATTGTTTATTTGCATTGAACATTATTCAAAAAATGGGTATATATAAACAGTATATATATATATATATATATATATATATACTCTAGTAAAAAGTGAAGCTAGAATGAAGCTAGTGTAAAAGAAAACAGACTTTACATAGATATATGGAAAGTAGTTAATTTGAAATATGTTTCATAAGTGATTTTAGTTTACTTATAAACTGAATAAAAGTAAAAATTACATTTCTATGAATCAGTGGTATGATATTATAGCAAGGAAATAAATAAATAATATCCCAGAATAAAACTTATTTCTTAATTACTTAATTTTATTACTTAATTACTTAATTTATTAATTACTTAAATTATTTAAGATGAATCTCATTTGTGAAAATATACAGTGGAAGGAAAGTCTAAAATATATCATTTATGCCTTAAGCAACTTAAATACATTAAATTTCGAAATCAAAAGAGAAGTGTTTGATGTTATCAAAGGTTATACATGCTTTTACTTTTTCAGACAATCTAATTATGAAATTTTAAGCCTGAAACAAGCTACATAAACATTTAATTTAAAATTTATGTTGCATTTTTATGAATGAAAATTGCAACTAGTAGAAAATGATTCTATAACTTGGCCTGTTATTTCAATAAGCTTATCTACAAGCAGTAGAGAGATGTTTAGTTACTATGAAAAATAATGCAAAGTTAGAAATTTTGGAAGCTACCTGTATGTAGAGAAAGCAATTAACATCATCAATAAGAAGTTAGTCTTTTATTTCTAAGTATTTATGATTTCTTGAGCACTTTGGAATTTCTGTGTGTGTGTGTCACAAAAGACAAATATTGGATAATAAAGAAGTGATATTTTCATTTCAAATATGAAAGAAATCACTAAGATTAACAGACATAAGGTGTTAGACCAAAACCTGGCTTGTTCTGCTAAGCATTACCAATTAAAAAAAAAAAAATGAGCTGAATGCCAGTGGCTCCAGATTGAAATCCTGACTACACAGCCTGAAATCCTGACTACACATAAGACAGAGATTTGACAACTGAGCCCTAGAAGTAAAATCTATGAGACTCCATCTCAAATTATCCAACGAAAAAGAAAAACCACACTAGAGGAAGGAAGGAAGGAAGGAAGGAAGGAAGGAAGGAAGGAAGGAAGGAAGGAAGGGAGGAAGGGAGGGAGGGAGGGAGGGAGGGAGGGAGGGAGGGAGGGAGGGAGGGAGGGAGGGAGGGAGGGAGGGAGGGAGGGATAGGAGGGAGGAAGGGCATTGCCATGGTACTTTGAGAAAACAATGCTGTCAAAGGAATGTATAACTCTGGATTTCACCCAATGAGAAACAAAAGGCAAAAGGCAGATGGAAGGAAAGGGGAGAAGGAAGAGAGACAGAGAAACGGAGAGGGAAGACAGAGAGACTTTTGGAAAAGCACACATGGAAAAAAAGAAACCAGACAAGGAGGTAGGAGCTGAGTTGCTCTCATTATAAAGATGATAACTTTCTTGACAGAAGAGACTTTTTTCCCTGTAAATTGTTAGCAATCACTTTAACTTTCATTTCCTACATGTTCAATCATCTATAATTTCAGCAAATAATATGAGTGCCTGTATCTCTTTCCATTGTTGTTGTTGAAAGTTAAAGGATGTGTTAATAAAGTGAAGTAAGCTGTCCTACACCATTTTACCTTTGAGGGCTGGGCAATTTCACCAGTGTCATAGCAGGGGGAGTTAGCAGGGAACCTGAGCGACTTAACAATGGTTCACTTCACTGAAATTGCACTTTATAATGTAAATCCATAGATGGGGCAAGGAAAGCTCAGCTACAAAACAGTAGCTTACCAGAACAGATATAAGGCATGCCCAACATCATATTTCATGTTTGTGACCAAAAACATTCATTTGTTTCTAATCACCCGATTAACCAAAAGCATCATGTACTTCCTATAATTAGCTTTCGGTTGGCACTAGAAAATTCTCTAAAATACAACATTCCTCTCATTTGATTGGGTAAATGCATGCCTTCTGGTTAGAAGAGAAAATACTTCTTCACCTTCTTATTTAAACCTGCTTGAATAACATACTGGAGACTGAATGGAGGCCAATTAAAAAAGAAAAATGAAATAAAGATTTCTATGTATGTCATGTTACACAATGTTATAAAATTTAGTATTTCATGAAATGATGTGAGTTAGGGAAAAGAGCTAAGGCCTTTTAACAATTCCTAATTCCTAAAATTATTTTTAGAATTAAAATTTTTTACCAAACTGACTGCAAAAAGTTCCAAAGACAAGTGTATTATTTCTGGCATATTTCTACCTGCCCAAAGAAGTCTTTAAAAGTTAGTTCGGCTGGCATCTGTGGCCTGTGAATCTGGCATAATATTTTTAGATGGCAGGCATGCCACGCTGACAGATGGGCCTGACTAGAGCCATGTTAATGGGCAAGAGTACCCATCAATTTTAATTAAAGTGTGTAGGTTTGTGGGAATGGCAGTCAGGCTGAAGTTTTTCCTGCCTAATTTTAGTATCCAGATAAAACTTGTCCTAGTTTTTCTCTTCCACTTGCACAACTTATCTACGTGCAAGCATTGACTATTTTCCTGCTCCTTTTTATCTTAATTTCTATCTTAATTTCTCTTGTTATTCTCACCTACTTTTCCTTCACTTTCTCATATAGCTTGAGTACACTCTGCATACTCAATCACAACACTTTTCAGCTCTCTACCAGTTCTACGGTTTTACCTAAGAAGGAAAAGAGACAAGTTTCATGGACTAGAATTCTCTTCCCCAGATATTAACACAAGAGTATAAGGCATTCCCACTGAAAATGTACACACACACAAACACACACTTATCTGACCCTAAATTATCCCAAAGGACCCATCTCAAATGATAACTCACTTACCAACTGAGGGATTCATTTTCAACACATAAAGATTTAAAGGACAAATTGAAACTGTCGCATTCATGCTGTGGTAAGCCATAGTGAAAACAGGGATTTCTTTACATGACATGATAACAAAGGACCTTCACCTCAGCCCTAATTCTTCCTCAACACTCACTAATTATCCAGTCTACAACTCATAAAATACTATCAGACAAACCAAGTTATAGGACATAGTATAAAATACCTAGCCATTACCAATGGACCAAATGACACAAAGTTTTGATAAATATTCCATGATTTTGGAAGGTAATACTTTCAAGGAAGTTACGTTAAAAAAATTGAGAGGCTTTCTATACTGTCTTTAAACCTTTTCCATGAACCCAAAATCATTTCAAAATTTAAAATACCTTTCTGGTCACTCATTTCATTTTTTTTTTACTTATTTAAAATGATTTTAGTAGAGGATTGTTATCCTTATCTGGGTATAGTAAACTATCACATTGTATAATGTTTCGTCAAGTAAAAGAAACTTCAATATAAAAACATTTGTTAGAGCAGGTTTTGATTTTTGTTTATTTTTCCACAGGATGCATTTATGAATTTATATGGTCACATTCTTAGATCCCCCTCTCCCTATTATGTGTGATCCTATGTGATTCTGAAGTTACATTAACACATTGTCTTCATTGGGTCTTCACTGATGAGCCCTCAAAAGAATGTAGTCAGAAAAACCACACTTCCTTCTAATTAGTGGTATGATATTAAGGTTGATGTCTTTTTTGGTTGAATGAGGATGCTTGATTAGATTAATGATTTCACATTATTTTATCTACTGGTATTTTTATTCAATGCATGCATGCTTCCTTCCCTAGATCCCCTTAGTAGTAATGCATTTTATGTGATTCAGAAGTCTCCAGATCACTATTATTTTGAAAATACATTCTTCTATTCATTAAAAGTGTGAATTAGAGGTATTTCTAGTTCTAGTATAATTTTGTAATGAACATTTACTCTTTAATCATGCAATACAGAGCTTCATTTCCCCCAGCTCTGAAGCAATTAGCAGTTACATTTCTCAGCATTATGTATAAGGCCAAAATGATCCAGTGCAAAATATATATCAGGTCCAATTTCACTCAAACACTTTTATTTAGCCATATGTTTCCATCATATTTTTCTTATAAATCTGAAATGCTTTTTCTGTCCTTTCTTCCTGTGAACTCCATTCCTTCAAGGCTGACTGTTCTTCTCAAGTGTTAACACCCTAAGTACAAATAAGCTTTTGTTTTAATTAATGTGAAACTCTAATATGTCTTTTACTTTTTATACAACTGTAATTCATAATAAGTTCTTAATACTCCAATATCAAAAACCTGTCTTTTTATCGTTGTATCCTTCCTATAGTACTTAGCACATTTTCTTCTTCATAGAGCACATGGTAACTACATATTTATTTTAGAAGAAATGCTTAAAAGATACTTCTGGGAATAAATGCAAAATAATTTTTAAAATTATTTACAACTACATTGGATGATACACTAAAAAATTTACAGGAATTATTAAAGCATTCCTCAGAACTTCCACAAGACATTTTGGTGGCCCTTAACTTGAAAACAGTTTGAATGATTTATTCTAAATTATTCAATACTGCAGTTTGTCCTTAACCTAAATGGTTATTATAATCAGGTCATAGTACAAAATCCCTGACAAGTACTTTTAATACATAAAAGGCTATAAAAGGAAGGGAAGAGAAGAAAAAGGAAGGGAAGGGAAAGGAAGGGAAGGGAATGGAAGGGGGGCTGAGAAACTGGCTGAAGAGATAGTATGTAGTTTGGATTATATCTAGGACAGATTAAACTCACTAGTGTTTTGTTTGTTTGTTTTACACAGGAAACCAGACTGAAGTCTATAGTTAGCTAAAGTATTGTACTAATGATTATTTAGTTATGACAAATGTACTACGATTACATTTGCCCAACTCTTGCCAACATCACACTAGATTTGCTGTGATTTAGAGAACTACTGTCAAAATGCCCTCAAGACTTCCAATCTCATTCATTACTTGACTTCTAGATCTTTTACAGTGCTGTGAATAAGGCATATTGGTTTGTACAATTGAATTAAAATCATTTTAGGTATTTCCTTCGCTTAAGTATTTATGTAGTTTGCATGTATAAGTATGACAAAAGATGATCTAGTGTCCATGAATAAAATCGTTTGTAAGGAACAGGCAACCTAAAACAGCATCAAGGCATTAATGTACATCAAAATTGTTGAAGCATGAAAAAGAACCACATGACATCATTTGGGGAACAGAAATACATGTTAAATTCAGTTAAAATAATTTAAATATCATCAATATTTTGCTTAAGGGGAACATTTTTGTCAAGAACACCAGAGGGAAAATGATTAAATTTCTCTTGAAATATTAGATGAGTGTAAGATGGTTTCTCAGAAACCATGATAGGTGAAAAGCAAATATTTAGGAACTTACAGTTTCAGCCATAAAGGAATAAATAACCTCAAATATTAAAGCAAACATTATTATAAA
Source organism: Perognathus longimembris pacificus (assembly GCF_023159225.1). Lineage (NCBI taxonomy): Eukaryota > Metazoa > Chordata > Mammalia > Rodentia > Heteromyidae > Perognathus > Perognathus longimembris. The sequence continues at coordinate 128,146,142 of NC_063162.1, read as the reverse complement.
AAATGAGAAATGAAAGCTTATGTGTAAGATGTAAATTTTAATTTTCAATAAAGGATTGCATTCTGCATAATAAATCTTTTGAGGGTCTGAAAACATTCAGTGAGATAATGACAATGAAAATGGTTATGAAAAATTAATATACTTGGTATGCATCTTATTGACTATGAGAATTTAGGTGGGAAGAATTGGAATGATATTTGAGGGACATGGAGGTAAAATGTTTATCAAAGAACATGGTGTTTTCTCAAGTTTAACATGATTGATGGCTTATATTTCTGGAATTTGGGTACTTGAGTTAATATAATAAAGGCAACAATTACATGAAATGTCTCAAAAATAAGATATCAAGTCAGAATAAGAGTGATAATTATGGATAAGTGAACAAGCAAAAAATTGTAAATTAAAATATAAAACTGCCATGGGAAAAAACACTTGAGTTTATACTAAGTTATTTCATTTTGCTTATGATCCTGATACAATCACAATAACCAAAGAAACTGTAGAAAACTAGGCTAAATCATTAACAATACCAACACTTATGAATTGGACTGCCTTGGCTCTTGTAAAGGTAGTAATGTGAGAACAAAAACTAGCATTAGAAAATTCAAGGACCAAAACCACAAGTATCAGAATAAATGAGGGAGGAGATAGTAGTGTTTAAAAAGAGATGTACTCATTACCTTACTTTTGTAACCATAAGCCCCCTGTTCGTCATCTTTACAACAATATATAATAAATTGAATCTGTTAAATGGGTATATTAAATACTGAAATACAAATTTCCCCCATTTCAACTTCCTGCAGGATAAATCAATTTCTGAATCAGAGCAATAAACCACTTACACAGAGACATTGTAGACTTGTGTTTATTTGTCTGAACATCAATTTACAAATACAAGCATATACTGTAAAAATATAATTTTCTTTGCTTATTATTATTTCAAAGAAGCAATAGCTTGGAGAGAATTGTGTGCTTAGGCCAAATTTATAAACTGTGTTAAGAACATTGAAAAGCATGACCTGGAATATAAATGGAATATCTTCCAACTATAGAAATGAGCTTTGTCGAGTTTGTTGATGTGGTAAAAAATTCTATTACTCAAAATCATAAAGAGAAAATAGATAAAAAAGAAGCTGGTCATAGTTCAGCCAGATCTAGTCAAACTGTGAAAAGTGCTTAGGAATTGAAGGATAAATTATTTATACTTTCCTGGAAAAGGCAAAAGAAAAATACTTCGGTGGCTAATAATGATAGACTAGAATATGGGATATGTCATGTAGAAATCGTTACTATCAAGGAAAGCCATGTTGCTCTAAACCTACTGAACAAAAAGTTAAAGTCATAGAAAGGATATTTGTCTCTAGTGATTTGGGGTAATAAAATTGAGGTGATTTCTTTAGTTCCCTGAAATTCAACCTTTGGATTCTATTTGCTTTTCAGAAAAGAAAATATTACCCATTATAATAATTTCTTAATAAGTAGTTGAGCAGAGCATATGTATTTACACAATCAGATTCCCAGTGACTGACGTTTTACTTATGCAAAATTCACCAAGTTTTCTAACAGGAACAGAAAGCTTTTAACCAGTTATTCATTTTTATGTATCCATCTGTCTATCTCTCTCTATATATATATACATAGATATTTGTGTGTATAGTGCATGATAATACAAGTATACAAACACACACACACACACACACACACACACACACACACCCCAACAAAAAAAATCCCTGTTAAATCTACATGGACATAAACGAAACACCTTAGAAATTTAAAACTCAGCAAGACAAGTATCCAATCCTGTGCTTTACTTAATTATGTAGATGCCGCACCTCATTAGACTCACATTTGCCTTATATCAGAGTCTCGTGGAGGACTAACTCATAGAGCAACCATGGAGTATCTGAGAAATATGTTATTTCTAATAATTTCCCAGCCAGTGCTAATGTTGGCAATTGGATGACTACACTTTGAGAACCTCTACTCTACATGATGTCAGGTGAGAGCAGATGTGGACAACTAGCTAAGTCCATTTTCTATAAGAAATAGTTCTTTCACTGTGATTAGCACACATTTATTTGTTGTCTCATCAGCATATTTTTTTACTCAAACTAAAAGTGTTAAACTCAGTTGGTATTTTCTTTTTTTTTTTTTACTTTTTCTTTTAACTTTTATTTATTTATTTATTTATTTATTTTTGGCAAGTCCTGGGGCTTGGACTCAGGGCCTGAGCACTGTCCCTGGCTTCTTTTTTGCTCAAGGCTAGCACTCTGCCACTTGAGCCACAGCGCCACTTCTGGCCGTTTTCTGTATATGTGGTGCTGGGGAATTGAACCCAGGGCCTCGTGTACACGAGGCAAGCACTCTTGCCACTAGGCCATATCTCCAGCCCGTCAGTTGGTATTTTCTGTTGGTATTTTTTCCCCTCCTTCTTTTTCTTTACATTCTTTTCTTTAAAAGGAGGACAAATAGTATCATCAGTCAATATTTACAATGCTCATTTTTTTATTCAAATAAATTATGGTTGTGTTATTGTACTTAAGACTGGCATGCTTTATCTGGGGTTGACCAATTTCCCAATTAAGAGTTTCCAGCCTAGACATATAACTTGTCTCAAACGTAGTTTTCTCTTTTGTAAACCCATCAAGCTATTTCCATTGACCACAGAAAACTTCAATATTGAAGAATAGGAGGACAAGCTGGGCTGCTATAATAAAGGCCTTACACAGAAAAATGGCAAAGTCAGCAGTATTTGCTCAATATTTTATATTGCAAAACAATATGAGTAGTGAACTGCCATGGTAAAGATAGAATATAATCTAAGAACAAAGGGTCATATTTTCTTTCTACGTTATTCAATAGACAATCTTACCCACAGGAATTTCTCTTTAATTACAGCAAGCTTACTTTTATTTTTTAGTTAGGCGAGTTATTTTCATTTGGTTGTTTTATAGACAATATATTGTATTTACATAAAAATGAACTTATTCTTTTCTTCAAAATACATCTTTTGTAGTCATTCTGGGAAAAAGAGAGGGACAGTAAAACTCATTGCTTTTACTATAACTAAAATATATTTCAAATGGAAAAATATACTTTGTAATATACTTGCCAATGTTATTCCCATTAAAATTAAAATATAGTCATGGTTTTAGTACAGCAAAGTACTGATTTAATACTTTTATGTCACTTATGCAAATGTCATTTATGAGTGACAAATTAAAATCTTTAAGAGGGAATTTTTGCTGGTTATTTGTTTATGAAAAATACATCTCATTATAGCCTGAACAGGCTGAACAAAAAGAAATGTATACTAACAATATTTTTGCTATAAATGCAGATAGATTGTTCATATATATATCATATGTATCAAGCAAGGTAAACAGACGTATACATCTACCATTATAGAATTCTAATCTTTTATTCTAATTTTTTGTAACATGAGCTTTATTATTTTTAAAACAGTTTCTCTTAAATAAAACCTATTTGAGGACTTCCAGGAAGACAGCGGAGGAGCTGCAGAGCCCTAGCTGAGCTCCCTCCGACATCGCAGTTTTCTCACCCCATAGAAACTTTTACTCCTAGAAAGACAGCCAGGGTAAGTTCTCACAGTACAGGGATTCTGGCCAGGAAGGAAAAATCGACTTTGCTTATCTGAAAACACAGATTTGAGCTCAGGGCGGCGTCCAGCCGCCACGCCAGTGCCGGCGCCGGCACAGTGCCCAGCACAGCAACCCGCACTCTGCGCAGCTAAAGCACACAGAATAGGCCACAGAGAAATCCTCCAGGCGGCGGCTGAGCACGGACAACCTGAAATCGCACAGAAAGCATGAGTATCCCACGAAAAATATTCTCACTCGCACCCACAGAGCAGCTTCTGGAAGGCAGCCCTTCCCCCACCACCAGAACAAAGCACCATCTTTGCCACTGGCATAGGATCAGACCAGATTGGAACTACAGCGGGCCTGGGGAAAGGGAGGCCAAAGGAGCCATCTTTGAAAAGGGCAAGAGGGTCCGACCAGTGAGAGCCAGCTCCACCCAGAAGAATGACCCCTGCCCAGGTGGGAGGCATGTCCTGGGCCTCGGCTTAGCCAGAGGTGCCCCACCCTGCCCACCGGAATTTCTACATTTAAAGCAAAAGCAGCTAGCAGCTCCCGGCGGCACGGAAACACCAGATGGGGGAAGAAACAGTTCCTGAGACAGTTAAACGGTCCCATCACAGAAGAAGCCCAATTCCCAGCCCTAAACGGAGCTGCATTCCATAGCCACCTCCACCAAGGAGGGTGCCCTGCCCAAGAGGGAGGAGCCTCCCCCAGGCAAGCAACTCTCAGCCCGGTTAAACAGGCCAGAAGCGCCCCACAGTGCTGAGTCCACAGCCTATTCAAAGCCAGGCATTAAGGCAGTGGCCCGACAGCAGACAGAGGAGCCATGGTTCCCAAGACTGCTCAAGTCCCCATCTACAGAGGACACCCAGGCCTACCAGCAAGCTGTGCAAACCACAGAGACCCAGGATTGCACCAACAGGGGAGAAGGGTCAGAACAGATCCACCCCATGCAAACTGAAATCAAGTCAAACCCAGCCAATCAGGAAAATAGACTGCAGACCATCACAAGGAAAACAGACACTGGAGAAAGACCACCCAAACAAGGAGGACTCCATTTTTTTTTCTTTTGAAACATTTTTTAAACTTTAAAAAAAAATTTTTTTTTCACTTCTGAAACATCATTGGTTTTTTTTTTGTTTTTGTTTTCCATTTTTACCTGTTTATTTTATCAAGTTTTTTTCTTTTTTGTTTGTTTGGGTTGTTCTTTTTCTGTTTTTTTTCCTTTTTATTTTTTTTCTTTTTTAAATAATTTTTCACTGTTTAATGCATCTGTCTTCCACTATTTTTGCTTCATTTCTCTCTTTGCATTCTCTTTCTTTAAAAAATACTTTCTTATGAATAACGCCTCCAATCGTTTCTGCTATCTCTCCATTTTCTATCATTTTAACCTTATATATCACCCTGCATCAAAATCAATTCTAAATAGATTAAAGACCTCGAAATCAAAACAGACACCCTGAAAACACTAAAGGAAGAAGTAGGAGAAACACTTGGGCTCCTTGGCGCAGGACGGAACTTCCTGAAAAAAGACCCAGAAAGGCTACAAATCAAAGAAAGGTTGGACAAATGGGACTGCATCAAATTGCAGAGCTTCTGCATGGCAAAGGACATAGTTCGCAAGATAAGCAGAAAGCCCACAGACTGGGAGAAGATCTTTACCGGCCATTCAATGGACAAAGGCCTCATATCTAAAATATATGCAGAACTAAAAAAATTACTTTCCTCCAAAACAAAACCGCAAAGAACTAATAGCCTACTCATCAAGTGGGCTAAAGACCTACAAAGAAACTTCTCTGATGAGGAAATGAGAATGGCCAAGAGACATTTGAAAAAGTGCTCTACATCACTGGCCATAAAGGAAATGCAAATCAAAACAACATTGAGATTCCATCTCACCCCAGTAAGAATGTCATATATCAAGAAAACTGGGGGCTGGGGATATGGCCTAGTGGCAAGAGAGCTTACTTTGTATACATGAGGCCCTGGGTTCGATTCCCCAGCACCACATATAAAGAAAATGGCCAGAAGTGGCACTGTGGCTCAAGTGGCAGAGTGCTAGCCTTGAGCAAAAAGGAAGCCAGGGACAGTGCTCAGGCCCTGAGTCCAAGGCCCAGGACTGGCCAAAAAAAAAAAAAAAAAAAGAAAAAAGAAAAGTAACAATAACAGATGTTGGAGGGGATGTGGCCAAAAGGGAACCCTACTTCATTGTTGGTGGGAATGTAAACTGGTACAGCCACTCTGGCGAGCAGTATGGAGATTCCTCAGAAGGCTAAATGTAGAACTCCCCTGTGACCCAGCAACCCCCCTTTTGGGTATTTAACCAAAAAACTACAAACAAAATCAAAGTAAAGCCACCAGCACAACAATGTTCATTGCAGCGCAATTTGTCATAGCGAGAATCTGGAACCAACCCAGATGCCCCTCAGTAGACGAATGGATCAGGAAAATGTGGTACATATACACAATGGAATTTTATGCCTCTATCAGAAAGAATGACATTGCCCCATTTGTAAGGAAATGGAAGGACTTGGAAAAAATTATACGAAGCGAAGTGAGCCAGACCCAAAGAAACATGGACTCTATGATCTCCCTTATTGGGACTAATTAGCACAGGTTTAGGCAAGTCACAACAGAGGATCACAAGAGCCCAATAGCTATACCCATATAATCCCATAAGATGATGCTAAGTGAAATGAACTCCATTTTATGAAAATGATTGTTATATCACAGTTGAAACTACTTTCAACATCCCATGTGTATCTGTAGTTTCTACTATTGATGATGTTCGTGTATCACCTTCTTGTGATTGTATCTACACTATCTCTGTAATCTTATCTGAGTGTATGGGAAACATTGTGTACTGGTATTAGAATTTGGAAATTCAAAGGGAATACCAAAATTGAGAGACAAAGGGTAAATTACGAGAAACAACAACAAAAGCAATACTTGCAAAACTGTTTGGTGTAAGTGAACTGAACACCTCAGGGGGGGAGAGGGCGAGGGGGGAGGGGGGTATGAGGGACAAGGTAACAAACAGCACAAAAAATGTATCCAATGCCTAACGTGTGAAACTGTAACCTCTCTGTACATCAGTTTTATAATAAAAACTTTAAAAAAATAATAATTTTTCACTGTTTTATGCATCTGTCTTCCACTATTTTTGCTTTATTTCTCTCTTTGCATTCTCTTTCTTTAAAAAATACTTTCTTATGAATAACACCTCCACTCGTTTCTGCTATCTCTCCATTTTCTATCATTTTGACCTTATTCTTTTTACTGATTCTACTCTTCTCCACATTTCCACATCACTGAAACTAAACCAAAATTACCACCCCACAATACATTTTACTCTATTCTCTTTACTACCTCCAACATACCCTCCTGACTTACTGCCTGGAACTCCAGGTTCCATTGACTCCTGGATATTGGATAGAGGGTATCCCAGCTTAATCCGAGTGAATCAAAGGGGCTCATAGAGAAAGCCAGTCATAAAAGAACTTAATATAAAAACAAGAATTGCTTATAAGGTTGTAACAGTAAATAAGTAACTACTGAATACAGGGCCCAGGATCGGTTGTTATATTGAAATTGTATTCTTTAGGAACACCAAATCTAATTTTATAGACAGGTATACAGGGTATCTGTATATAATTGTGAACTTGTAAGATTTACACAACAGTGCTTGGCAAGGGCTGCTTTGGGTCTTAAACGGTGCTCACAGGTGCTGATAGACTGGCATTCCCAATCCAAATGGGCAGAAGGAACATAAGAAAGATGGCAAACAATGCAGTCTTATCCCCCACTCAAAACAAGCAGGAAGCAGAGCATTCAATCAAAGACATAGAAGAGAACCCCCAAAATGCTCTACAAAGTCTACTGATAAATATGATAAATGAAAAGTTTGAATCTCTTCAGTCAATTATTCTAGAGCATGAGGAGGCAAAGCAAAAATTAATGGAGAATTTCATGGCATCCACAAATAGAAAGATAAATGAACTTCAAGAGTCAAATGAAAAGGTAGTTAACCATCTTAAAGATTTGAGAGACAACACTCAAAAGCAAAGTAATGAAGTTAATGAAGTAAAGAAGTCATACAAGAACTAAGAAATGACATGGAAATCATCAAGAAAGACCAGTCAGAAGGAAAAGAGATTTGAAATCAAGTAGCTAGCCTACAGTCCCGACTAACTGAAGCAGAGGATCGAAGTTCAGGAGCTGAAGATTCCTTAGATCCTATGGAAAAAGATCAAAAATCAATACAAATCCAGTCCAATCAACAAAACATATCACTACAGGAGAATCAAGACATGATCGGGAAGCCCAATTTAAGGATAATAGATATTGAGGAAAACTTGGAGAAAGAGGTTAATGGCATAGGCAACCTATTTAACAGAATATTAGCTGAGAACTTCCCAAATATCCAGAAGGAAAGGCCTATACAGATACAAGAAGCATTTAGAACCCCAAATTGACCAGACAAGTATAGGACATCCCACCGATACATTGTGAACAAAACAGGATCAGTAGAGTACAAGGAAAGAATGCTTAAAGCTGTTAGGAAGAAGAAAACAATCACATACAAAGGGAAAGCAATCAGAATTACCCCAGACTTCTCAGCAGAGACCAGGAAAGCAAGGAGAGCCTGGAATGAAGTATACCAAACACTAAATAAAAATAACTACCGACCAAAAATTCTGTACCCAGCCAAACTCTCATTCATAGCCGAAGGTCAAATAAAAGTCTTCCACAGTAAGGAAAAACTGAAACAATATATCTCCACCAAACCAGCTTTACAGAAAATCCTCAAAAATGTACTATACAGGGAAAATAATCAAGATCCCAATACAGAAAGAGAAATGAACCCTAAATAGTGAACATCAGATCAAGAAATGGAAAGACACAGCTTTAAACAAGATAGTGATAATGAAAGCAACAAACGGTCATCTCTCAATCCTAACTCTCAACATTAATAGACTTAATTCTCCAGCAAGCATAACTCTAAATGGGGAAATCTAAAGCCATTCCTTTAAAATCAGGAACAAGGCATGGATGTCCACTCTCTCCCCTGCTCTTCAAAATAGTAATAGAATTCCTAGCCAGAGCAATTAGGCAAGAAGAAAATATAAAGGGGATACAAATAGGAAAAGAGGAAGTTAAACTTTCTCTCTTCGCAGATGACATGATCCTATACTTAAAGAACCCCATAGACTCTACCCCCAAGCTACTAGAGCTGATCCAAAACGTTGGCAAAGTTGCAGGATATAAAATCAACCCTCAAAAATCAATGGCCTTTCTCTATGCTAACGACACGAAGACCGAGGCTGAAATCAGGAAAGCAACTCCAAAAACATAAAATACCTAGGAATAACCTTAACGAAAGAAGTGAAAGACCTCTTTGAGGAGAACTTTAAAAGCTTGAAAAATGAAATTATGTCAGAACTAAGGAAATGGAAAAACCTCCCATGCTCCTGGATTGGGAGGATTAATATAATCAAAATGGCAATATTGCCAAAGGCTATCTACAAATTCAATGCAATACCCATTAATATCTCAACACAATTTTTTAATGAAATAGTGGAAGCAATCCAGAAATGCATATGGAATAATAAAAGACCTAGGATAGCAAAAACAATCCTAAGCAGAAAGAACAGTGCTGGAGGAATTAAAATACCCAACTTCAAGCTCTATTATAAAGCTATAGTAATAAAAACACCTGGTATTGGCACCGGAACAGGCCTGAAGACCAATGGAACAAAATTGAAGACCCAGAAGTGAAGTCACAGAACTATGCCTACTTAATCTTTGATAAAGGAGCTAAAACAATAGTTTGGAAGAAAGATAGCCTCTTTAACAAATGGTGCTGGCAAAACTGGCTCAACTCATGCAATAATATATATCACCCTGCACCAAAATCAATGCCAAATGGATTACAGACCTCGAAATCAAAACAGACACCCTGAAAACACTAAAGGAAGGAGTGGGAGAAATACTTGGGCTCCTTGGCGCAGGACGGAACTTCCTTAACAAAGACCCAGAAAGGCTACAAATCAAAGAAAGGTTGGACAAATGGGACTGCATCAAACTGCAGAGCTTTTGCATGGCAAAGGACATAGCTCGCAAGATAAACAGAAAGCCCACAGACTGGGAGAAGATCTTTACAGGCCATTCAACGGACAAAGGCCTCATATCTAAAATATATGCAGAACCAAAATATTACCTTCTTCCAAAACAAAACCGCAAAGAACCAGCAGCCCCCTCATCAAGTGGGCTAAAGACTTACAAAGAGACTTCTCTGACGAGGAAATGAGAATGGCCAAGAGACATATGAAAAAGTGCTCTACATCACTGGCCATAAAAGAAATGCAAATGAAAACAACATTGAGATTCCATCTCACCCCTGTAAGAATGTCATATATCAAGGAAACAAACAATAACAATTGTTGGAGCAGATGTGGCCAAAAGGGAACCCTACTTCATTGTTGGTGGGAATGTAAACTGGTTCAGCTACTCTGGCAAGCCGTATGGAGATTCCTCAGAAGGCTAAATGTAGAACTCCCCTGTGACCCAGCAACCCCACTTTTGGGTATCTATCCAAAAGACCACAAACAAAATCACAGTAATGTCACCAGCACAACAATGTTCATCGCAGCATAATTTGTCATAGCTAGAATTTGGAACCAACCCAGATGCCCCTCAGTAGACGAATGGATCAGGAAAATGTGGTACATATACACAATGGAATTTTATGCCTCTATCAGAAAGAATGACATTGCCCCATTTGTAAGGAAATGGAAGGACTTGGAAAAAATTATACAAAGTGAAGTGAGCCAGACCCAAAGAAACATGGACTGTATGGTCTCCCTTATTGGGAATAATTAGTACAGGTTTCGGCAAGTCATAGCAGAGTATCACAAGAGCCCATTAGCTATAACCTTATGATCACATAAGATGATGCTAAGTGAAATGAACTCCATGTTATGGAGACAATTGTTATGTCACAGTTGTAACTACTTTCAACGTCCCATCTGTATCTGTAGCTTCTATTATTGATGATGTTCTTATATCACCCTGTACCTACACTATCTCTGTAATCTTATCTGAGTATATTGGAAACCATGTATACTGGTATTAGAAGTAGGAAATTGAAAGGGAATACCAAAATTGAGAGACACAAGGTAAAAAAAGACAAACAACTACAAAAGCAATACTTGCAAAACTGTTTGGTGTAAGTGAACTGAACACCTCAGTGGGGGAAAGTGAAAGGGGGAGGGGGGAGGGGGGTATTAGGGACAAGGTAATAAACAGTACAAGAAATGCCTGACGTATGAAACTGCAACCTCTCTGTACATCAGTTTGATAATAAAAACTTGAAAAAAAAAACCCTATTTGAGATGACTTCATTATTAATTTCACCCACCTATCAATAAGTTAAAATTTACATACCATGATAAATATATGCCATGAAGGATTCAAGCCCAATTTGTGTTTTAATTTGTTTTAAACCAACTGGTGCATTATCTTTTTGCTTGAGAAGGCAGTAGACACAAGTAAACATGAAAGCTCAGGAACAATTTTAAAGAATTATAGGGGTTGGGAATAGGGCCTAGTGGCAAGAGTGCTTGCCTTATATACATGAAGCCCTAGGTTCGATTCCCCAGCACCACATATATAGAAAATGGCCAGAAGTGATGCTCTGGCTCCAGTGGCAGAGTGCTAGCCTTGAGCAAAAAGAAGCCAGGGACAGTGCTCAGGCCCTGAGTCCAAGGCCCAGTACCGGCAAAAAATAAAATTAAATAAAATAATAAATAAATAAATTATAATCCAATTTAATAAAAGAAAGTTTTGATTTGGAAATATATCAAATTATTTTTCATAAAACTCGGTTAAAGTTAGCCATCACATTCAGTAATTACTGCTTCCAACTTGTCATTAACAAAAGAAATTTAAGTTAATAGTGACTTGAGAATAAGTGTCAGAACAGCAATCCATTTAAAAAATGTTTTCATCTCATGCATCCAACCAATTCCTCCTGCCAAGAGTACAATAAACAAGATTTCTTAGATGCCTCTGGAGATATTACACCTGCCTTTCCTTTTGGACACTTATTCCATTGTCAGTTTTGTTTCATTCTCAGCACCTTTGAAACCACAGAAGAGCTGTCTTCTAACTGAAGTTATAGTCAGTTCATATGACAAGTGAGAAACCTCTTAAGGAATATAAAGGTAGTATCAGAAATACCTATGCAAATATTTTGGTCATGTACATAACAGTAGCCAGAGGAAGTACAATTTATTGAATACTTGCTAACGCCCACCTGTGATCACTACTATATTCATATCTTACACTATATTCAAATCAAGAGTAATCAGGAGAAGCATCCATACAGCCTTTGGTCACAGGGGCTGAGCCTCCTGTACCAGAAAGAATTCTTTGCTTGGGTCTGTAGCCATTTCCCAAGTAAGATAATCTTTAAACTTTAATTCAGATCACCAAATGAAGAACAGCCTAACAGATAATACATGTTGATACATAATACACTTAATAATTTGTGAGGTTTTTATTTTTGTTGCAGCTGGTTCATATTTTGCTACTGTAACATAGCAACAAGCAAGCCAGTGGAATGTAACCTAACAACTGATCAGATTTTCGAAGCACTTTGAGCTACTCATGAGGCTGAGATCTGAGTATGATGGTTTGCAGCTAGCCCTGGAAGAAAAGCCCCACAAAATGGCAAAAGTATGTGATTCAACTGTAGACCACCAGCCTTGAGTGAAAAATCCAAGTGAGACCAAGAGGCTGTGAGTTCAAGTCCCACTATCAGTACACACACACACACACACGTTCATGTGCACAATCACTTTAAAAAGTGCTTTACCTAAGCCATAGTAAATATCCTACATTGAATATATAAAATTGTTTTATTAATTGATTATAAGGTGCTTGATTATATAGCTTCAGGAATGTATATTCTTTAAAACAATGCTGTTGAAACCTATTAAAATGCAATGTGTCACTTTTGTTAGCAAATACTTCGAAGATATTTCCTTTTTTTTTTTTTTTGCTTTTTCTTTCTTTTTTTTTTTTTTTTTTTTTTTTGCCAGTCCTGGGCCTTGGACTCAGGGCCTGAGCACTGTCCCTGGCTTTTTTTTGCTCAAGGCTAGCACTCTGCTTCTTGAGCCACAGAGCCACTTCTGGCCATTTTCTATATATGTGGGTGCTAGGGAATAGAACCCAGGGCTTCATATATACAAGGCAAGCTCTTGCCACTAGGCCATATTCCCAGTCCCAAATACTTTGAAAATATTTCTTTTTTTTTTCAAATTTTTATTATCAAACTGATGTACAGAGAGGTTACAGTTTCATACGTTAGGTATTGGATACATTTCTTGTACTGTTTGTAACCTTGTCCCTCATACCCCCCACCCCCCCCTTACCCTTTCCCCCCCTGAGGTGTTCAGCTCACGTACACCAAACAGTTTTGCAAGTATTGCTTTTGTAGTTGTCTTTTTTTTTTACCCTGTGTCTCTCAATTTTGGTATTCCCTTTCAATTTCCTAGTATTGGAACTAGGAAATTGAAAATATTTCTTTACTGTCTTGAAATCCATAGTTATGTAACTTCATAACAGTTCTTTAGAAACTAGTCTGATATTATAATATGAAAGTAAAGGGAGATAAAATAACATAAGAAAATACATATTTCAGTTTGAAAGTCATCCATAATTTAAGTGCAAATACATTCAAAATGACAATGATGATAGATATGTTTGCTTGTTCTCTATTCACAATACATGTAACAAAAATATTTGAATTTTCTATATTTGAAGTCATTTGAGATAATATAACGAAACAGAATTTTTATTGTTCATTATACAAATTCTCTGATTTTTAACCTTCTATAAAATGATCTTGATACACTCCTTTCATTTTAAAATAAATAATATAAAGAAGTATTTTACAACTTTGATAGTGGTTTTGAATCACAAGTTCTGTGGACCTTTTAGTATTTTATTTACATTTGGAATTTTAGAATATTAGGCTATCCTGAAGTAATAAGTAAAATGTTAAATACTGATGAAATGTTTAAGTGTAATTTCAAGATATTAATCATCTCTCTTTTCTAACATACATAGATGTTTTAAACACTTTTCCAAAGTATATGCCAGCCAAATGATAATTATAATGCTCTCCTCCTAACATGAGCATTAAATGAGTTAGAATTTAAAGGGTACTCGTCTATAATAATATAGCACTCAAATGAATGTTGGCTGAATACAGGCTTGTTTGATATTCACTAATAGTATATTTCCCTATGACAGAAAGTGCCTGCTTATCAGAACAGAAAAAAGGGCAATCGGTATTCAGTGTTCAGTTCCCTCTCTCCTTTTCACACCAACTGCACTAAGTCCTTAAAAAGATGAAACTTGGAGACTACACTTGTTTAAAACTGGTAACTGACAGAAGCCTTTGCTTGCTACACTGTGCTCCAAGGCTTTTATAAATAATGGACGAAAATTATTAAATTTCTCTGGGTCCAAAGTAATGTGCTGATAACTGTCTTGCTAGCCTTCATGGCTTTAAGGTAAATTCCATGATTCGCTTCAACATGCAGCATGGACCTGCAGATATGCAGGGCCTTCTCTTCCACGCCCATCCTCACCCCGCAACCATCCGTTCCGTGCACAGTTCTGGCTCCTGTTCCCTGTACAAAGTCAGCCCCAGTGTCACTCAAGCCATGGTGCACTCCAGCCATTTCAGCCTGCTTTTATTTTTTTCATTTTTACTTCTTTTCCTTTTGCTTTTAATAAGAGCTATTTTGGTTAAAAAATGCTTTATTATTTATTTCCTAAGAGCAATGGGGAAAACTTAGTGAACCTTACATGAACTTTAGTAATGAAAATTTAATTAAGTTGAGACTTTACTGACCAGGAGGGGCAAACCAATTATTACTACATGGAATCCCAGCACACACAAAAGATGTATAGCAAAATGGACAAAGTACAAAGAAAAAGTTCCTCCAGTGTAAGGGCAGATATATATATATATATATATATATTTTATCAAATGCTTTCTATAGGATCTGAAGAGTTAGTGGGGGTATATACCACTAAAACAAGGCACCACATTTTTATAGCCAGGATTATATTTTTAGCTGATTCAGAGCATAACACTACTAAGAATGGATATTTATTAGTTTTTTGCTATATATCAGGTTCTTTTTTAAACCCAGACCGTCTGGCATCAGGGCTGCCCGGGATGCTGCTACCTTGTAACTGTCTTGAGATTCATTTCCTGTGTTTTGTATGTTTATAAAAAGCAACAAGTCTAGGATTCAAAAATACAAGACTTTGTCTGTAAGACTTTCCTGTTTGCTTATAAAAATGTAATATTTCAGAATAAAAATGATGCATTGAAATACTGAACTTTGGAATATTTTGAGAAAAATATCTTGAGGAAATCTATTGGCCTTTGCAGGCCTAAGAACATCTAAATATTTTTAAACAATAAATTCGAACAGTTTCAGAATACCTGCCTGCAGTTACATAGAGTGACAAATTAGTCTAAGAGAAGGAATTAAGTTGATTTGTACACTCTAAAAACCTGGAAATAAATATCAAAGCTCACTTGAAGATGATTTAAAATTGTCTGCTAGGTCATAAAAATTACCCATTGGATGCTGGATGTCATACATTTTATTGAAGCAAGTGATATATGAGTTTTAATTTGGGGCTGGAAATACGGCCTAGTTGCAAGAGTGCTTGCCTCATATACATGAAGCCCTGGGTTCGATTCCCCAGCACCACATATATAGAAAATAACCAGAAGTAGCGCTGTGACTCAAGTGGCAGAGTGCTAGCCTTGAGCAAAAAGAAGCCAGGGAAAGTGCTCAGGCCCTGAGTTCAAGGCCCAGGACTGGCAAAAAACAAACAAACAAAAGAAAACACACACACACACACACACAAATGAGTTTTAATTTTTACTTATTGGTGGTATCTGTATTATTTAACTATTGTTCTCTTGTGACCAAGTATTATAATGGGTCAACATGTTCCCAAACATTCTTTAAAGTATTATTAAATTATACCAAATTCTAATCGGCAAAGGTAAATTATTAAAGAAGCTTATGGTCTCTTCTGCATTTGCATCATTTCCAGCTAAACATGAGAGTTTTAGATACCTTTTGCTCTGCAAAATTTGAATCAAGAATATTATACCCATCATTTCTTTTACAATGTTTTTTTCCATGTATGTCACAGTTATAATAACATTACCAACATGAGATTTTTTTTAAGTTCTAGGTACTTATTCAAATATATACACAAAAGCTTGTGTCATAATACTTTGAAAGACAGTAAGCTACCATATTAAAGTCAATCACAAAACATTTGCAAACTTATTTGTTTCGGATTCTAAATTTACATTTTTAAAATGACAAACAGAAAACAAGGGACCCAAATACCCAATGTGCTCCAATGCTGAGCATGTGTTGAGAAGAAGGGGGATGTATCTGTTGAATTCTGGGGAGCGAGAAAATCCACCGAGCATTGTTGAAGGTGACAAATGAGTTTTATAAGTTACTTTGCAACTGCCTTGCCCCGGCTACCCCAGAGCTAGGAGCAGTTACAGCCTCCAGGGGGTGAGTTTCTTTCTTTTCTTCCTTTCCACAGGCTTCTCCTGTCCACAGGCCTCTGCAGGCCTCTTGTTCTCTACAGGCCTCTCTGTTCTTCATAGGCCTCCACTTTCCACCTGGTTCTCTGTGGGCCAATGCTCTCCACGGGCTTCCGCTCTGCTCCACTCTCTATGTCCGCTCTTGCTTCAACAGGCACAAGGCTTCGGACTTTCACAGGTTTCAGGTTTCAGGCTCCGAACTCCTCAGCAGGCCTCAGGCTCTTCGCTGTACTCTGCTCCTCAATGTCTGCTCTCCTTCGGCTGCTGGCTGTCAGCAGGCCTTGGCTCTGCGGGCCTCTCCTCTCTTCCAGCCCAGAGCTAAGCAGCTCTGGCCTCCATTCTCGGAAGGCCCAAATTCGGGCCTCCCTGTGCCCCTCTTCCGGGCTTGGGCCTCCCCGACCCACGGGCCCGGGTTCGGTCTCTACGGTCCACAGTCCCAGGATGGGGGGGGGGTCCTGTCCCCACAACCTGGGGTGGGGTCCCCTTTTAAACTCTGCAGTGGGAAGTGGCAATGATGACAACATGGGGGGGCTTCTCTCCCCCCGCCCCCCGCCCCCCGCAGGTTATTACATATCCGTCATAGTTAATGTGGAAGTCATGTTCTATACAAGTGAGAATCACACATGGGTCCTCAAATTTACACTATTCTACTAGATTATTCTTATATTTTCATAAGCTCAAAAATTAATGTACATGTGTTACATATAAATAGATTTTTGTCCAAATCAATACTTTGCTTTCAACTTGGGGAGTTTTATTTCTTAGATTAATTTTTGTTTCTGTTTTGGGTGATTTTTTTGTTATATCTGAAAGGTATCATATTTATATTAATTCTCTGAGCATGTGATAGATAATGCCATATCAATGATAACTTAATTAAATTGTAATTAGTTTGGAAAGGTGTGCTTTTGAATGTTCTCAATTAGTTTGACAATGGGAGTATACTTATGTAACTATGTAACAATATCTGTGGAAGTTTGGGTGTTTATGGCTCATATTTAATCATAACTTTATACATGTACATTAAGGAAAATTACACAAATTTCACCTAAACATTAAGCACAGAAATCATGGGATAAAGGATAAACTAAACAGAGATACTCACTAAGCACTATTTTAGAAATGAACTAAACCACTTGAGGGGAAAAGAAAAAAGGAGGGGAAAACGGGAGAAAATGAGAGAGGGGAGGTGATACTGTTCAAAGGAAATGTACCCAACTTATGTAACTGTAACACCTCTGTACATCACCTTTACAATACAATTTTAAATAAAAAAGAGTGATAACTTAGTTTAAAATGGTTCATGCCTTATAATATTTCTGTATAGAATTTTCAGATATTTATTTTATATAAAATATTTTACATATAATTTTAGATGGACATTTAAAGTTTCAAAGTCAAGAATAATAAAAGCATTGCTATTAATTTCACTGAGCAGTACTGTTTTAGAAGTAAAATTTGAACGCTTTGAATTTTCAAGTTACTCAAATGTTATATCAATAAAATATATGTGTAATATTGCTTTAAAATCTCCTTAGGGAAAAATATGAGGAGAAACTTTAAAATTACACCACATATTGAAAATATTATTTCCAGAGTAACAATTTCTGTATGTGTAATATAACTTTGATATTGTTTAGTTATGATCTCTTTCTAGAAATAGATTTGAAAAAGCATGATAGAAATATTGGATGCTAGTTTGTAAATACACAATAACTTTTATAAATGACACAAGACTTAACTTATATAATAAGATTTTTCTATGAAAAATCATTTTGTAACAAATTCAGCATATTCCTCTTTGGAAATGAAACTTCCTCCTTAGCAGACTTATAAAGTTACTAATTGCCAATGAAGGGGCAATTGAAATTCATGAAGTCATATTGACCTTTTGCCTGAGTCCTGTTTTGGTAAACCCTTATCTACAAGCAAAATAACAGTGTTTCATTTCTATGTAAAGCATTGAATGGGAGTAAAAATGTCTTGATTCCAATCACACTCAGTTTTTTTTCCTGCTGTAAATTTATTGTGAATTTGCTAAGTGTATAAAGGAGTCACCATTTCTTTCCATTTACTGTGAAAAAAATAAAGTTTGTCTTTCTGTGTGATTTCAGAACAAGCTGGGGAAATGTCAGGACTTTTTGTCCCAGAAATATAAATATTCCTGATATGTGGGGTAATTGACATCATTTTGCCTATATCTATAATAAGAGATGAAATTCACAGGTGGAGCAGGTTATTCCTGGGTTAAGAGCATGCATACAATTATGACTGATTTTCTAATTTAAAAAAGCATAAGTGTGCTGGGTGCCAGTGGCTCATGCCTTTATTCCTAATTACTTTGGAGACTGAGATCTGAGGATGATGGTTCAAAGCCAGGTTTAAAAAAAAAAAAGCTTTGACAGTCTTATCTCCAATAAACTACAAAAATAAATAAATAAATAAGTGGAGCTGTTGCTCAAGTTGTAGAACAGTAACCACATACATACAAATAAGGCGTGAACAATGGTATTGAAGAAGGCACTGAAAGTATCAGCCATACCTGACAGCAAAATATTTGAGACCTGAATGAAATAAAACTTTCTACAATATTTTTGGAGATCTGAAAAGACAGATGAAAGAACATTGAGAAATCTTTCTAAACCATACAAGTAACAATTATCCCATGGTGCTTAATTCACTTTCACACTGATAAACCATTCTTCCTCTACTACAATCCACTGACTAGATAATGTAGTTTCCTTGAAAAATATAAACCAAGAAATAGAAAACATTAATAGGGAAATGTAAATTGCTTTCTTAAAAGTAAAATTGTTCACAATCACAGAATATGTGAATAGCTATTCTGATACTTAAATTAAGACCTGGATATAGGGGGTTTAAAATGGATTTTTAAAGTAAAGTACAATGTAATTCTATTATTACTTTCTGAATGAAGATATAGGTATATATAAGTATATGAAAATTATAAAAGGAAAGGTTAATTATATAAGATATGCTTTGGTTATATGACTGGGCTCAGCATATCCTTTGACATAAGGGTGTAACTTGATTATAAGTATCTTGAGTGATCTTAATCTGTGACAAGGTCAATAATCTTTCAAGTTAATCTACTGAAAGTTCAATTCCACTTTGGTTGTGGAAGTGTTCAAGAATCAATTGTTGGACAAACTATAATGAGACAGAACTAGATAAAGTACAAAAAAAATTATAGTTTTCCATGAACTCATTAGCAAGGTGAATTGTCTCAGTACTGAAATAGACTGAAATTCTTCAAAAGTTCTTTTACAAAGAGGTATCTGAGGCAGAAAAATGGCTGAAGAGAGATCAGTTTTCATGCATTAAGGTAAGAATAAAAAACTAAAAATTTAATTAACTAACAAAAGGAAATTATATATCATGGTAGTTTAGAACCTCCAGAAGACACAGACCAAAGAAAAATCTACCTTCACGTTCTTGTTCTGAACTTGACTGGCTGCTCACAAGTAAGACTTGTAAATGGAGAACATGACCAGAGCAAAGCACCTATGGTTACTCAAGAATATGAAAGGGAATGAACCACCACTGCAGGGAAAGCACAAAGTTTACAGTCCCATCTAGATGCTCATCATGTGCAGAACAAATGCCTTAAAGATTCAGAGTGATGGATAAGTAACATTGTTACCTTTCACAAAGCCCATTTTGTTTCTATGACAAAATGCCATAGACTGTGTAGTGAGTGTACACAAACAGAAATTTAATTCCCATAAGTTTGGAATCTGGCAAGTCTAAGATTGATACATCAACATATTTAATGTCTATGTGGATGTATTCCCTGGCTCCTAAAAAAAATGACTTCTTCTTTCTGTGTTCTCTCTAATGATAGGGAAAGTTTCCTCTTGGAACTACTTCATAAAAACACTAATACTATTCAGAACCACAGAACCCAAAAGTCTCATTCCATAGCACTATCCACTTGGGGGCTAAGATTTCAATGTATGAATTTTGAGAAACAGTGAAACCATGGCAGGGTATGAAAAAAGATTTATTATTATTGACATAAAGGTAAAAGCAAGAAAACCTTTAAGTGGAAAGCCAGATTCCCACAGAAATATGATTTATGTGTCAGTGACAGAGCAAGGAGAGAATGCTCTGACACAGGCACTGCCAAGGACACAAGGTAATTTGGTTGCAACAGGAGAGAAGGGCTAGAAAATAGAGGAAACTTCACTCCTAGTTCCACTTAAAATATTAGTAAGAAAGTTGTGCCAAAACACTGAAAGTGCCATCCCAGCACCCCTTATTTCCAGCCTACAAAATATGAAGGGAGAAGTAACAGTGGTCTCTAACTTAAAGACAAGTAATGGAATGAAACTCTTTGTTGGCTATAGCAATGCTGGGAAAACTTCAACCCCCTCTGATCCTTAGCCCTTATGTTAACACAATGGTAGATCACTCCTAGTGGCATTCAAGGTACTATAACAAAACTGAAAAAAGAAAAGTAAAACTTATTTCTACTGACTGAACAGACTGATTCAACTACCCATAGTTAGTGGCCAGAGGAAAAGTCATCCTCTTCTCTCAGAATAAATACTTTCTTTAGAAAGATCGGCAATCAGGAAGAAGTTATAAATATAGATATATTTAAAAAGTATAAGAAAAGAAGCAATTTTGCCAAAGAACAAAAATAAATCAATAATAGAAATAATCAAGATATTTGAATTATTAGTCATATTTTTAAAAAACTATGGTTTTAATGTTAAATGATCTGAAAGAAATAGTACAGTGATTCACAGTGTAATTCAGGAAAGCGATAGAATTCATAAGTCAGAGTTACACTGGTCATGGCTAAGAAATAACTACAAGATGTAATGACCAGGGTAAAACATATAAAAGTGAAATAAAAAATGTCTCTAAATGTCCAAAATTAGTAAAAATATTAAATGATAGATCTAAGAAGCACAAATATCCTAGAATATATATTAGATACTTGATGATAAAGAGAAAAGGAGAAATGAGGGAGGAGGTAACATGTTGGATAAGAAATGTACTCACTGCCTTATATATGAAACTGTAACCCCTCTGTACATCACTTTAACAATAAAGAAATGAAAAAAGAGAAAATGAGAGAGAAAAGCCTGTCAAATAATAAAATATCAAATAATCATAAAAGGACAAAGATTTACATTTTAAAAGTTTCATTAAAGAATAAAGGAAAAAGGAAAGCATAAGTTGTAGTATTTTATGCTAAACCACCTTTATTAAAATATTTTAAAATTTTTTATTTACTTTATTGGTATTATCAAGGTGATGTACAGAGGGATTGCAATTACATGAGTCTGGTAATGAGTACAATTCCTTTAGTCTTCTGATACCTCACTGTCTCCCTGTACCTCCCTCCAATCTCCATCCACTAGTTGTAAAGTTTACTTTCATCAATGTCCAGTGAGCTATCCTGATGCACTTTTTCACCATTTTTCCCTCGAGGTCTGTACCCTCTTCTCCACTCTTCTGAAGATATACACATGAATACACACTACAAATGGTAATGAAGACAGAATCTGCAAAAACTAAAAAGTAAAAGAAAAAGTCTTTTGTTTTCATATCTTGGAGTTCATTTTAGTATGTATATTAATTTATATAAATATGAAGAGGAACGTAGGCATTGCACCTAACCACTCCCACACTTAATAAACCAATCAATAAATGGGCAAGGGAGCCACTGAGAAACTTCTCAGAAGAGTTGGCAAAGCACACATGAAAAATGCTCATCATCTTTGGTCATAAAGGAAATGAAAATCAAAACAACTCTGAGATTTCATTTTGCTCCAGTAAGACTGGCCAATATTGTGAATTCAAAGAACAAATGTTGGCAAGGATGTGGAGAAAAAGACCCTTTGCACTGTTAGTGAGTGGGAATGTTAACCAGTACAACCACTCTGGACAGTAGTATGTAGGTTCCTCAAAAAGCTAAACATACACCTTCTCGATGACACAAACAAACCAATCATAGGCATCTACCCTGAACATCATAGACCAGGATATGATAGGGTCACCTGAACATACATGTGCATTGCCACTCTATTCCTAAAAGATATGGAAACAGTCCAGCTGACCCAAAATAGGTGAGTAGAACCAAAAAAATGTGGGACCTATACACAATGGAATTTTACACAGCCACTAGAAAGCATAAAACAGTGTCATTTTCAAGGAGAAGGTAGAATTAGAAAAAAATCATGATTAGTGAGGTAAGCCAAGCTCAGAGAGACAAAAGGTGTGTGTGCTCTCTAATATGCAGTAGTAACATTTAAAATGCACTGGGATATGAAAAATTATATAGGATTATAGATATACACATACAGTAAGGCCAAAAGAGTATACTCTTAGAAGAGAAAGTTACAGTAGTTTAAGTTTTAGTATTGTTCCATTTAAAGATATATGAAAATATTAATTTAATTTTATTGTCAAGGTGATGTACAGAAGCATTACAATTACATACATAAGGTAGTAAGTACATTTCCTCTCAAACTTGTCCCCCTCCCTCATTTTTCTCGCACTCTCCTTCTCCCCCAACCCTCCCTGCCAAGTTGTACAGTTAATTTCCAACATATTGTCTTGTGAATATCACTGTTGCATTGGGTTGCACTTTGTCTCACCATTTTGATGTTCCCCTTCCCTTCCCTAATTCAGACAAACTTATACAATACCCAGGGAACCAAGATCAATTACAGTGACAACAAGGGATAAACAATAGGAAAGACAAACCAAAGAAAAAGAAATAATTTCACACAGTACATTACAAATAACACTTAAAAGAAAACTCTTGTGCCCACATTTTGCAGTTCATTTTCCTTAGCATCATCTTATATGATAATCTGCACATACCTATTGAGCAATTGTGATCCTCTGCTAGGACTATTCTAGATAATTACTAATTATTACCAATGAGGGAAACCATGGAATCTATGTTTCTTTGCATCTGGCTCACTTCTGTTAATATGATTTTTTCCAAGTCTTTCCATTTCCTTACAAACAGGGCAATGTCATTCTTTCTTATGGAAGCATAAAATTCCATTGTGTATGCACCACATTTTCTTAACCCATTCATCTACCTAGGGGCGTCAGGTTGCTTCCATATCTTAGCTGTGGTAAATAATGCTGCAATGAACATAGTTGTGATAGTTGCTTTAATATGGCTTTCCTTGTGGTCATTTGGGTAAATGCCCATTAGTGGAATTGCTAGATCATAGGGGAGCTCTATGTTTATTCTTTTAAGGAACCTCCATACTGCTTTCCAAAGTAGTTTAATAACTTTGCACTCCCACCAACAGTTTAGTACTGTTCCCATTTGGCTATATCCCCACCAGCATCTGTTGATATTACTTTTCTTAATATTGGCCATTCTAACAGGGGGAGGTGGAATCCCAATGTTGTTTTGATTTGCATTTTTATACTTATTTATTGTCAAAGTGATGTACAGAGAGGTTACAGTTTCATACATTAGCCTTGGTTGCATTTCTTGTTGAGAATTTCTTCATGTGTCTACTGTCCATTCTTAGATCCTCTTCAGAGAAGTCTCAGATCATTTATTACACACTCCTCAAATTCTTCAATGAAATTGAAAGTGAAAGTTCACAACTAAATTCATTATATGAATCCAGCATAAACCTCATCCCCAAACCAGGCAGAGACTCATCAAAGAAAGACCATCTATGTAAAACTTCTCAACAAAATTCTGGCTAATTGACTTCAACAACTCATAAAATATGTGTGTGTGTGTGTGTGTGTGTGTGTGTGTGTGTGTGTGTGTATCTTTTAAATTGAAATCTATTTTAAAATTGAAATATATATACGCATGCATACATAAATATATTCACATGGAATTATACTCATCTACCAGAAGGAATATTACTTCAAATTCAGGAAAATGAATAGACCTAGAAAAACTATGTTAAGTAAATTTGAGCACAGAGATAACAAAAAGCACATGTTTTCTCTCATCTGTGGAAGTTAAATCTAAATTATAAACCTATCACAAAAATAAGAGACTTATTAAGAAGAAGCAGGTTGAAATAATTTGAACAGATGTGTGAAGAGGCTCTATCAACAGTATTGTAATCTTCCTGTACATGAAATGTAGCCAATAAAAATTTGCTCCTTTTGTGAGGCTAAAAGTCTGCCACTTTATTCCGTTCTTAAGGAAAGCTCTATAAATGACATTTGGGTTTTTGTATCTTGCATCAAACAGACACAAAGAAATAAACTGTTGGTGAACTTCTGTATGCATTTCATTGAGAATTCATAGAAGATTTTATTTGCCAAATAAAAATGCAAACTGCTGTTTTCCAGAATTGAAGCCAAAATTATAACAATAAAATGAAATTTATCCAATCACAATAATTACTATATGGATTTTGTACTAAATATATAGCAAGCTATTTTTCTACAAATGTACTTAAAAAACACAGGGAGAAGCATCACAAACAAGGGTCTAAAGTGTCTGCTAATTGCATCATGCATTGGAAAATATTGGCAAATATATGAACTTTCCCTGTTCATTATTTTTTAATTGAAAATATTTTAAGCAGTAGTAGCTATAGGGTGGGTAAAAAGTAATATTCTAACATTTCAGGTTAAGGAATGAAAGATATCTGATAACCCTATCTCTTTTTATTACCATGATACTATTTAATTCGGTTCCCAAAATTTGTGAAATGTGTATACCCTGTCTGTGCTATGTCTCCTACCTTTTTCCTTTTCCTCAGTCACTTTTTACCTCTTGTCATGACTTAGACTCAGATTCTTTATCTACAAAGCCCAGAGTATTACCATGATTGCCTAAGGTAATCTCTCCATGAATGGCTTTGATACTTTAAACCCTCCCTAGTGAGTATGGGACACTTGAAAAACCCAGGAGCTCTTGGGCCTGTGGTTTAGCTTCTGTAGTTCCCTCATGCATTCTGTCTTCTTTGGGGTCTTCCTGACACTGAGTTGTAATAATTCACCCAGCTCCCCAGTCACCCACAGGAAGTTCCAATGTTTTGAAAGAACTGAGAGTCATAGTATCACTTAATATTGTCTCTGGAAAAACTAATAAATGAGAAGTAGCTAGATTGAGCAGAAGTAATGACAAAAATAATATAAATTTGACATACATTCTTCCATGCATATCAAATACATAGTGTAGTAACAAAAACAAAACACACATACACACACACACAAACTCTAGGCCTGGTCAAGCAATATCTGAAAAAGACTAGTTGTAGAATAAATTATTCTACATATCAGAAAACTATAAAAACAGAAACAAAAATAATATACAATAAAAGCTGAAAATAAACAACAGCAATCAAAATATTGATCCCATTCTAGCTTTCAGACTATTGAAATGAAGAGAGAACGTTGCTGCAAGTCATATGTGGAGAGGTTGAGCCATTCACTTTCTCAAAGCAAGAGTTATTTTATTGCAAAAAAAAAAAAGGAGAAAAGCAGTTTTTACAGGATGAAAGAGTTCTCCTTTAAAAAAGATAAGAATTAAGCATTTGGGGAAGGTTTCAGGAATAAAAACACACATGCATACTAAATACATGTAAATATATTAATATGCATGTTTACAAAAAAGGGAAATTATTATGTGTTTTAGTTTCTCTAGTATGTATAAAACATTGTCCTCAAACTATCATGAAATATTTTCATTTTTGCCTCATAAAAGTAGGTCATAGTGTAATCTGATAGCAGTTTTAAATTTTCCTATACAGTTAACTACTTTATTGATTATCTAGATTAGAAATAGTATTTTTTCTTTTATAAAAATAATGCTCCAGTTGTTTTAAAACCATACAACTAGTTGGTTCACTTATTGTAATATAACTGAAAAATATTCCCCTTGTAATAAGTTTATAATATATAAATACTTCACGTTATACATGGCCAGTCACATTTATACATGGCCAGTCACACTCTATAAATCAGTTACATTATTTTCTCTTTATCTAAAACCACCACCTAATCTTTTGTACAATTGTGGCTAGACTCTACAAACTATACTTTTACTTTGCCAACTGGACCCTTTATCAGACAGTTGATGAGAGGTATTCCAAAGAGACAAAAACATCTGAAAGAAAAAAGATGCATAACCCTTTCCATTTCATTTCAGAGCTTTTGATGAATAACTCTGAACTTTTCCTCTTTTTGGTAAGCCTAAGTTACCTATATACTTCAAGAAGTCACTACCTGCATGAAATTTGAAAGCTCTCTATTCTTTCTTTAAATTTAATCCCTAATTAACTACTCTTCATATTAAAATATATTTGTTAAAATAACTGACATGGTGCATAGCTCCTCCTTGGACTTCACTGATAAAGACACTGGTGCTAGGAGAGAAAACTAAATAAATGAATAAATATAAGTGCATATGGTTCGGAGTCTGTTGGTTCATGTCAGGGTCACAGCACTAAAATCACATGCGGTAAATGAGATATGAAAATCCACATCATGTACTGCTATCATAACTGATTACATTATCACCTGTACATTATGATGATGAAGTTAAGTTCCTTGGGGACCAAGTTACCGTTTTATTCAGAATGATCCCAACGAGTACACTGGGAAGAAAACAACAACCTCAGCTCTTTAAACTCTCAACTCAAATTAGAGTGAGATAGCTATAGAAATTCTATGACAGTCTTAAAGCACACCCTTATTCTTTATAGCCACAGGCTGGGTCTTAATTAAAATCAGTCACAAATTTTAATTGAGTGGGTTGCGAAGTTATCACAGAAGTTGAATTTGCAGCCTCATCAATTCATTCGTGTAAAGGTTAGGACATTGCTTAGGATAGAATGGAATTCTCTTAGCTACAATCACCACAGTGGAGAATCACCAGCCCACAGGCAACAGAAGCTACCTTGCTACTCACATTGGCCTTCTCTCTTGATTATGAGAACACCAGCCTTCTCTTCTGGAAGGCCCAGTGAAAACTTCAGATGGGTGGAGGGTCTTCAAAAGAATGCTGATTCACGAGACCCTCTTATTACACTCTCTGGACACAAATTCTATTGTAGCATAATCGAGAGAGCAAAGTACAAAGTCTGACTAAGAAATAGCTTGCACATAAGAACAATTTCAAGAGTTTTGTGTGTTTATGTTGGTAGAAAGACAACATTTAGATTTCTAACATCTAAGTCAAAATTTGAATTCTATAATTCATAATAAAGCCTATCATTGCCATATATCACTTACAGTACCAATAAGAAATGGGGGCTATGGCAAGTGATCTTATAAATCATCTAATTTAATTTGTCTCAACTTCAGTAGGATAAATATTTATTTCCACTTCATAGAACATAAATATGGTCCACCCACACAAGCTCATTTTCTTAGTCATTATTTAGAACATAGTTTATATTTACACATCTATTTGAATATTTTTCTTCCGCTTCATTTTAAGTTAAAAGTTTATAATTAAGAATTACTTCTCTTCTTAAATTCTAATTCGATTTTAATGCAATAGAAATGCAAGTAACTAAATTTAGAATATTAAAAGAAAGATCAATAAATACATCTTTGTTGAGTAGTATTTCTATTTGAAAATACCATTTTTGTTTGAGGTAATAAATTTCTTTCATAAGAAATGAAACAAAGTTAATAGCCTTTATGAATCCATTGTTCTTGTACTCAAAATGTAACATTTAGATTGTTCAACAAAGGTGGATGTTGAGTAAAGTAAACCATGCTTTTCACATATTTCCTTTATATGTGGAAGTTAGATTTAGCTTGTAGGCTTATAAGTAAATACATTGGCGAATACAAAGGTATTAATTAAAATATGGTAGATTTTAGGGGGAACTTAGTGTAATTTCTTAGAAAGGTAAAGTCAAAGTTCAACAAAAATAGGTAATTGAAAGATGTAGATTGGTGTTAAGGGGACAGTGTGAGACAATGAGGAGAAGAAGAAGGGAAGAATGCAATAAAAAAAATTCAGTATATATCCTACAAATTTAAGAAGAATGGAGAAGAGGTGGGCAGGGGAGGCTTGAGTGAGATGGTGAAAGGGATGACATTGATCGAGCTGTATTTTGTTCATAAATTGTTTTGTTCAATGGCAACTCTTGTATAACTGCTCAAAGATAATTTTCTTTTAAGTTCATGAAACCTTATCTCAAAATAAAATGGGATAATAAAACCAATATTTTGTGGTACTTTGTCCTTTTTGTTGTGCCTGTCCCTATACTATTCACATTTATCACTTCTCCATTCTAGGTCATCCTACCAAGAATCTCTCCCTATCCCAAATGCCACATTGTATTACCAAGTTGTCACAGCTTCAAACCAGCTTCATTTTCATCTTTAATTTTCATTTTCATCACTGTGCTGGGGGATATGAGGCTGAACTGGGCAGACTCCACAAAGGAAAGTTATGTGTATACCACCAGGTTACAATATAATACTGTCTTTATTTTCTTCCTTTCTCTACAGTTGCTCAGTATTTCATAGACAAAAAGAAAATGAAAAAGAAAACAACAGAAACAACTAATTGAGCATGAACTTTGGAGTCTGGTAGATTAGTGGATCATTGTCTGTAACTAAACAGTGCAGGCTTCATTTTTCTCATCTTACACTAACTCTGAGGACTGATGGGATTTAAACATAGCCTGCAGGTAACATAGAAACATGGGATAATAATATTAACAAGTTACCTCCTGGAATTAGAGCACATTCTTCTCCATCTATCAAAATAATTCTATGAGCTACAGGTCTGGGTGTACATTATACATGGGGGACAGAAAGAGACAGACAGAGGGCTGGGGATATAGCCTAGTGGCAAGAGTGCCTGCCTCGGATACACGAGGCCCTAGGTTCGATTCCCCAGCACCACATATACAGAAAATGGCCAGAAGCGGCACTGTGGCTCAAGTGGCAGAGTGCTAGCCTTGAGCGGGAAGAAGCCAGGGACAGTGCTCAGGCCCTGAGTCCAAGGCCCAGGACTGGCCAAAAAAAAAAAAAAAAAAAAAAAAAAGAGAGACAGAGAGAAAGACCAAAATAATCAGAAAGAGCAAAAACACAATAGTCAGAAAAGGGAAGAAAACTCATATATATAGGAAAAAAAAATAAAGGATTCCTGGAATAATATGAGTTTTATATCAAGGTATAATATTCAACTTTGGTTCCATAATGTTATAATGGCATCAGCATTGTTTTGATGTTGAAAGAATAAAACAACACAAATTTAAGGCAGTGATTACATAATTGTGCTTCAAGACCTTTGTATAAGTAAGCAAGAAATTACAAATCTGAAATAAAGCTAATTCATTAAGCAGTTGTTTTCAAGCCCCTTCTTGCCTAAATAACAAAGATAAACACATTTGAATCTTATAAATGCATATATCCTCCTATGTGATCTCTGAAAATAGTCAGTTCAGAACTGTATAATAGTGTTTACACAAATTATCACTGTTGTGCTGTTTAAAGCAAGGCAACATAAACACGCATACAGGTCTTCACAACAGAGCCTGTGAATTTAATTTTATCTGAAAGACTCAAAGGTTGTTTATTTTAAATCACAAAATGCTGCTAAACCTCCCTAGACACACATTTGAGGAAACTTTCTTGTTAAATCAGGAACCCCAGTCTGAGTGTCAAGCTATTGACAGAGGTTAGGAGTGGTCCTGGCACAGTTGCCTTGGCTTCTTTCCTAGCAGCATTTTTGGAAAGAATTGCCTTTGGCCTCCTATACTTTTGTTGTCCAATCAACCACTGGGCATCTGGTACAGCAGATGGGCTCTGCCTTGTACCTGGAACAATCATCCGAAAGCTCATTCAGGGCTTTCTTCTTTTTCTCTACTTGCAAAGCATGGGTTCCAGAAAATATTTATTGATCCTTTGATATGTGCAAGGTCGAGGAGATTATGCAGGCTGTACACACAAACCCTTAGCACAGGAGCTGTGCTAAGTCTTTTTTCTGACATTTTCCTGATCAAGTCAATTCTGGTCTAGCACAGGCTTCACTACTTTATACATAGTACTGTTTGCTTTTACGGTGTTACTTTTTTAAGTTATCTATTCTTGCTCACTAATGACCCCCCAGTCTCCAGAATCTTCATAACTTTTACTGGACCAAGGTTAGAAAACTCTTAGTCATTTCAAAAATTCTTAGAACTTCTGACCTGTTGTTCCAGGGAGAACACTAGTCTTACCTACGCCATCTGGATTACTTCATATTGCTAATATTCATTACCTAATCATTGTGTAAGAAGTGGTCAGTAGGTTACAAGGATATCGTCTCTTCTTGAACTTTGAAAACAAAATTTACTACTGCCATTTTGGTAGCATTTCGCATATTTCACAACAGGAAGCAGGGCTGTCATTTTTCATGAGTAAATGAGTTTGATATTCTATTTAATGTGGAGTTCTACTGTTAACTTCTCATCTAGAATATTAAATCCCCTGGGAGGTTTTGCAGAATGTCAAGGGATTTCTTCCAAGGAGCAATGATGAGGTCAACTGAACAGAGCAATGATGCTCCCACCTTTAACTCCAACTATACCAGAATTGCTTACTTTTATTTTGTTTTCCTTTGTTGATGATTTTTAAATATAGTTTATTAGTATATATTAACTGTAAGATATTTTATTCTACAGATTTATGTTATGTGATTTCACTACATTCACCCTCTATAATACTCTACCATCTCACTTTTAACCTTTTTTTAAAATAATTGCTTTGCTTTTCTATTTGCAGGCCTGGTATAAAGTATTGTTAGTTCAGAGCTTCTCCACTTTCTCCTTTTGTCCTACTCTTCACATTAGTTCCCACCCTGCAAAGAGTCCCTATTTTACACTCAGATTATTCTGCATATAAGAGAGTATAAAATTTGTCTTTCTCAGTCTCACTTATTTCATTTAACTTGAAGATTTTTCATTTCAACCATTTTCCTTCCAACAGCATAATTTCACTCTTCTTTTGGACAGTCTGTTGTGGATTTCTACAAACCACATACTTTTAATCATCTATAACTCAATATATATTTACAATGATGGAAGGGATTTTGAAGACTGCTGCTATAATAAACATGGATGTGCACCTCTATCATATGCTGACTTCTGTTCCTTCAGGTAAATTCCCAGGAGCAGTATAGAACAATCATATGTTGATTTTTTTTTTTTTTTTTTGCCAGTCCTGGGCCTTGGACTCAGGGCCTAAGCACTGTCCTTGGCTTCTTCCCGCTCAAGGCTAGCACTCTGCCACTTGAGCCACAGCGCCGCTTCTGGCCGTTTTCTGTATA
This sequence comes from Perognathus longimembris pacificus, assembly GCF_023159225.1. Taxonomy (NCBI): domain Eukaryota; kingdom Metazoa; phylum Chordata; class Mammalia; order Rodentia; family Heteromyidae; genus Perognathus; species Perognathus longimembris. Next base: position 128,114,605 of record NC_063162.1, on the reverse strand, counting down.
TATGGTGCTGGGGAATCGAACCTAGGGCCTCGGGTATACCGAGGCAGGCACTCTTGCCACTAGGCTATATCCCCAGCCTTGATTTTTAACTTTACTTTTTGGAGGTTTCTCCATACTGATTTCCACAGTGCTATAATAATTTATCCTTGTGATTGAGAGTGTTAAAATGTTTTGTGCATTTGTGTTCTATCCATACTTGTCTTTTTGAGAATGGTGAATTCAATTCTTTTGCCATTTTTAAATGGATTATACTTTTGCTGTCTAATTTTTGAAGCTCTCTCTCCATACACACACACACACACATACACACATACATACACATATATACACATGTATGTGTGTATGTATATATTCTAGATTTAATTGTTCCTCCAATTCTTCTTCCAATCGAGTTGGAAAATATTTTCATTTATTTCAGGTCTCAAATTTAGACCTTTGCTTCATTTTGAATTAATTTATGCATAAAGGAAGAAATACTGTGTCAAGTTTTAGTGTTCTCTTTATAAATTCCTAGTTTTCCGGATTTTTTGTCAAAGCAATTGTCATTCTTCCAATGTATTTTGTGACTAATTTATAAAAATATGCAACAAGGGAATTGATAAATAGTTTTCATTATTTGTTGTATTCTTATCCACTCTTGGGGTAATACATATTTCATATAATGCATTCAGTATCATTTATTTTCTTTATATTTTATTAAACAATCCAAAGAACATTGGTCTTAATTGTTCCTATAATGTCTGATTGTATTCAGTAGTGAATAGATTCAGTATTGGGCTTTTGTTTGTTAGAAGTGTCATTAATATGCTTTAATTTTATAGTTGGTTACAGATATGTTTGTGGTTTATATCCTCTTTTTCCCAGTTTTTGTAGGACATGTATATGTAGCAATTTACGTATTGCTTCCAGATTTTCCAGTATATCTGTGGAGTATTCTGTAGGAACGTTTGAGTCCATTCACTTTCCCAAGTTCACGTGTTAAAATTTTGTCTAGATGAACTATCTATTGGTGAGAGAGGGTGTTAAAGTAGCTAGTTATTAATCTGTTGCAATCTCTCTGTATTTGATATGTCTCGCGTTTACTTTGTAAAATTGGTTGAATTGAGATTCAGTATGTATGTTTTTAAGTGATATTACTTCCTGATGGATTTTTCCATCATTCCAGATGAAATGACTTATTTGGTCTTTTCTGATGAGGCAGACAGGAAGTTTTCTTAGACATGACATTATAGCCACTTCTTGCTTTTATTTTCAATTTACTTGAAAAAATCTTTTTTTCTTTTCACCATAGGTCTATGTTTGTCTTTGTTGGTGAGGTGCATTTTTTTTTTTTTGTTTTGCCAGTCCTGGGGCTTGGACTCAGGGCCTGAGCACTGTCCCTGGCTTCTTTTTGCTCAAGGCTAGCACTCTACCACTTGAGCCACAGCGCCACTTTTGGCTTTTTCTGTTTATGTGGTGCTGAAGAATCGAACCCAGGGCTTCATGTATACAAGGCAAGCACTCTTGCCACTAGGCTGTGTCTTTTGATCAGAGAATTGAGACATTAATATTCAGTTATGGCTGAGTATGTATTATCCTGTTATTTTATTGATTTTTTAACATTTGATTCCTACTTTTCATTTGCTTATTTACTTGTCTAATGAGAGTTATACTTTCACATACTTTCATAGTTGCATTTATCTTTCTATTCTTTGTGTTAGAATATTCTAATTATCTTCTGAAAGTACTTAATAATCAGCCTCATTTGCTTCTGATTTTTGGAAGGTCCTGTTTTCTTCAATTTTCTTTTTAAAGAAAGCCTTTCTAGCCACAGTGATGTAAGTTAGCAGTATTTACTTCATGCCTTAAAATATATCATTCTATGCCACTGCTTTTAAAGTTACTGTGGATATATCTGTTATTCTTATGGATTTGCCTTTATAGATGATTTGATGTTTTTTTATTGCATCTTGCAGTATGTTTTCCTAGTGTGTGGATACCAAATGCTTTAACTATGATATGTTATTTGAAGTCTCTTTTCTATTTTTATTTCGGTAGAGTAAAAGCCCTTCTGTACTTAAATGACCATCTCTTTCTCTAGATATGGGACAATTTTGCTATGATTTTACTGATTGTTTTCTAATGCCTCTATTTCTCTTTCTTGGATGCCCATCATTCCTCATACATTTATTTTTCTTTTTAAATGGGTCCTACATGTTCCATTCTTACTTTTTAAGTTTGCTTGTCCATTTCCTTTTCTATATGTCATAATATCTCTAACTTTCCTTTAGGCACTGATATTATGCCTTTAATATGTTCCAGATTACTAGAGTTTCAACTGAGGCCTTATATTTGTTTGTTTGCTTGCTTTAATGGAGTCTATTTGTTTTGAGAGATACTAGGGTTTCAACTGTATTTTTTATTTGACTGACTGGACTTTTCATTTCCAGAATTTTAATTTAATTTTTTTCAAAATTTCTATTTTTACCAAACTCCTCTTTTATGTGCTATGTTGTATTCCTTATTTCGTTCAGTATTTTGAGGTTTTTTTTAATTCACTCAAGCATTGATTCTTGTCTTTTTTAGTTTAGTGATCATTTTAAGAATCATTTTCTTCTTTATTTGATATTCCAGCCACTTTATTATTATTATAACTGTTTATGACTGTGGAGGAGTCATAGTGCCTTTAGTTTTCCTGTACTTTCTGTCTCTATATTGGGAATATCCACCTAAGTCAAATCATTAGTTGGATGTTTTAAGGACTAGTTGTTTTTCAGCTACATTTTCTCAATATTCAGACAGCATAGTGTAGGTCCTGGATGAGGAGCTATTTCACGTCATTAACCTGGAGTACAGCGCAGTATTCCAGAAACCTCTCCTGATCCCCAGCATGGTTTATATTTAGTAAAAGTAGCTAGAAACTCTTGGAGAAGGGTCAATTGTGAATTATCCATTCCTGAGGTGTTTTCACTGTAGAATCTCCCCTTCTTTGGGTACTCAGACCTGCTGTGAGCCAGAGGGAACTTCATAGCCATTGGATCAAGCAGGTTCCCACTTGTCCTACAAGTGACCTATCCTGTGCCTCCAGGGGCAGCAATACTGCAAGCCAACAGGTGACCCCTGAATGCACTGGAGAATAGAGAGAACAGACCAAAAAGTGAATTATTCATTGAATAGAGATCCAAAATCCCTACTGGAATAGAAATTATGGAAATTAAGATTCATCAGACAGGTGTGGTTTGGAGGCTCTTAGACATGCTTGTCAGAGAACACATGTATTCACACAGTTCCTGGACATGGGCCTCGGTACTTTCAAAACTTTCCCTGCATTTCACATCCATATGGTGTGAAGAAGGCTCTAAATCGTGAGATTTAGAAGCCCAACTTGGGTCCCATATTCACATGGCAGCAAACACTTTCTGGGGTACAGTACCTTCTCAGAGGTGAGCTTCATTTCTTTCACCTCCATTTGTTGGAGGGAGCTGTGGTTGTCATGTGCTTTGGAATGTCTGGACCCAAAGACCTCAGTTCTATTAGGCAGACAATACAAAGCCAGAAGGCAAAATCTGGAGAACAAATGCTCTGCAAGTCACAGCATGGCTGCTTTGTTTCCTTGGCAACCCTCAAGCAAGGAGACTTGCTTTTAACCACAAACAATAGGACCTCTGACCATGATGCCTTTTGCTTTTAAAATTCCACACTACTTTAACTTTCCTTCAGAAGCATTTCTGACCCTATCTTCTCTCCACATCTATCTCTCATAACCACCTTTCACACAGACATTGTGGCAGAATGTTCAAAAACTCCTTAAACCAGGATATCCCTTGTTTCTATCACCTAGGATAACTCAATTTCAAACAGTAGTCCTTTCAAGATGGGTGTCTTCCTATAATTCTCATCAGTGAGGAGAGAAACAGAGTATTTTTCTTTACTGAAGTTAGTGTTAGTCCTTTAAATGACTAACAAAATTGAAATTCCATCAGTGAATTTGTCAGGTCCTGAGCTTACCTTTGTTTTGAGGCTCTTCTTACTGCTTCAAACTCATCCCTCACTGTGAATCTTCCACCCTGGAGAAGTCACTGTCTCAACAAATCACTCCACTGGATTTAAGGCTTGTGGGAGATGTCGTGTTAGCCAGCAGCTATTAAGTGCAATTAAGGATTTTTTACATCTCTTTGTTTAGCTGTAAGTATAATTCTGCAGGAAATATAATAGTTACATTTTTGAGGAACTAATGATTTTAAAGTTGTTTCCTATATGGTATTAGTGCAATATTTCTCTTAGTCTTTAAAATAATATTGTTGTTTAAAGAATGATAGCCTGGTGGGCAAACTATAATGTAGTTTATTAATTTAATTTTACTGATTACTTAAGATATTTGGTGTTGTTTATAAATTTATAAGCCATTCCATTTGCATTTCTCCCTCTGTGAATTGCCAACATAATTCCTTTATTTAATTATCTGCTGGTTTTTTGAAGGTAGTTCTTTTTTATTGTATTCATTAATCATTTTATGTCTATTTGCCTGAAAATTTTACTTTTAGTTACACTGTTCAAATTTGAAAGAAGATTTGAAAATGTAAATTGAAAACAAGTATGAATTCTTCTACCTTGTTACTTACTGATATATCATAACAATTAATATTAAATATTCTTAGTTTATGGAGAAAAGAATATTTTATACACAGATACGTGAAGTGTTCATCAGTTCAGTTGTTTTGGAGAGCAATTTGGCAATGAGTTGGAGAAGGTTAAGTTCTATCACACCATAATTTTTTTAAGCAGTAATTATTCATCAAAATGACCAGTGCTGAACGAATCAAATGAACCACACTCATAATAGAAGATACATGGGAGATGGAAATTGGTTTATTGTAGTTCAAGGCTAGCTAGCCCAGGAAAAAAATTAAGATCATATTTCAAAATGAATTCAGGAATAGTGGTAAATGTTTGTAGCCCCAACTATGTGGGATTCATAGGTTACTCTGGACTTTAGAGAAGTCCCCGGGAAAATGCAAGAAAATATCTAAAAAAAAAAAATTTTTTTTAACTAAACAAAAAGATCAGGGGTGTAAGTGGCTGAAACAGTAGAGTATTTGCCCTGAGTTCAAAACCCCCAATAGAGAAAAGTAACGGAGATAATAGGAAATAAAATGTAATGATGGATGGACAGGAAAAGTATAGGAAAAACACCAAGTTAAACAGTGATATATGCAATGACCTCTATGATAGGTTTAGAAATCATTCAAAGTCTTACTACAGGTTCATGTAATTACAACAAAGATAATAAGGAGCATGAATAGAAAGAATATTCTTCACTGTCTGCATAGTAGGTTTTCCTGAGGAAATATTCTCTCATATGGTGAAGAATGGACTCAAGGCATAGTAAGTGGCTGATACAGAAAACTTTCCATCTTTTTAAAATTCTCACCTGGGCCAGGAACAGGAGCTTGTGACTATAATCCAAGTTACCTGGAAGGTAGAGATAGGAAGGAACATGGCATAAGACTAGGCTAGGAAAAAAAATGAATGAGAACCCCAACAGAACAAAACAAGCTCAACATCATTTAGGACTTCTATTAAAGAAAGAAAAAGGAAGGAGATAGGGTACTTTCAAGAACATGTCCCCAATAAACTCAACACTTCACATTGGGTTCTACCTCCCAAAGGTTACCATAGCACCGTCCTGAGGCCCATCCTCTAAGTGGTTAGCAAATGGCTCTTGGTGGGACATGGGCAGTCCAAAGCACAGGTAGGAGGATCATTGTCTCAGACTGGCCTGGGGAAATGGTAAAATGTCTGCAAACTAACCTAAAGCAAAAAAGGGATGTTAGCTGGCTCTGTACAGAGAGCATATGCCTAGCAATCCCCAAGGCCCTGGGTTCAATAACAAGTAACAAACAAACCAACACCTGTTCTGAAGGAAATAGCTTAAACTTTATTAAGTTTTATTTTGGTTTGTTTTTTTTGAGGATAGGAAACAGAATATTTCTAAAAATGATGTATCTTTTCAGGTTAAAATTTTGTTTAACAGAATTATTTTAAGATATACAGGAAAAATGAGATAGAATGCAATATTTTGAAATATCATAACTAGTATCAGAATATATAATTTTAATTCCAGTAATTAAATCATTAGAGCAACAAATGATAGATTTCAACTTTCATGAATGACAAGCTAGTAGTTGAAATTTCTCTCAGGTAAGTGATTGTGATTGGCATTGGGGAAATAGTGGGTGATTGAAGGAAAAACACTTATCTACCACTCATTTAGTCTAGCTGATGTGGTTTTTCAAAGCACAATGTTCTCAGGGCTTTCAGTCCTACTGTTGTCTAGCCTGGGCTCTTTTCCAGCACTATCCTTTGTCCAATTGCCTGTGTAGTTCAAGGGTTTTAGAGGTCTGGGGGTCTGCATTGCTATGTAGATTTTAATTTCTTTGTTCTCTTACATTAAACTATAATTTTTATTACTGAAAGCTATTGAAAAGTTCATAATGACTTATGAATCAATAGTAAATATGTTGCCCAGCCCTTACTATTCCTAGTGGTATGTAAGTCAACTGTAATTAAGCCAATGATTTTTTTAACCTTTCCCCAAAGAATGCCATACACTTGCTGTGTAACTTCAACATGATTTCCTTTTCTGCTTTTCTGTCAATATCACCTTGTCCCTCAGGAAATGGACTGTGTAAAAGGCATAATCTTTAAAGAACAAAGCAGACCTGAATTATCTCCATGACCACTATTCAATATTGCTTCGGAGCCCAACTGAATACTAATGTTGACTCAGAGAAGTAATGAATAAACACAAATTGAATATGTTTAAATTCCTATTCCATTGGGGTGTTTTTCTGTAAAAATGATTGAAAAAATCAGTTCAGATAAACTGCTATTTGAATTAATTCTACTATGTTATTTCCAGGTGTCAGTTACAAAATAGATGAAACAAAAATGTCAGAGAAGGGGCTAGAAATGTGGCTTAACAGTAGAGTGCTTGCCTAGCATTCATGAAGCCCTGGGCTCTATTCCTCAGCACAACATAATAAGAAAAAGCTGGAAGTGGCATTGTAGCTCAAGTGGTAGAGTGCTAGCCTTGAGCAAAATGACACTAGGGACAGTGCTCCGGCCCAGTGCTCCAGCCCTGAGTTCAAGCCCGAGGAGGGGCAAAAAAAAAAAAGTTACAGAAAGATTTTTCTTTTCAAAAAAAAAAAAGTTCTGCCTAATTGTTACTTTTCATGAATGGAATTCTCAGTGAACAAACACAAATTTCTTATGTTTTAGTTTGTACCTTAAAAATACAATGACAAGTCTTTCAAACAAATGCAGCAGTACAGTTGTAATTTTATTTCACAGACTACTAAATACTATTAAAATAGTATTGAAAGAAATCTTCAGTTTATCATTTAAACAAATGAGAACTCAAATAGTATAATTCCTTAGAAAAGCAATGTCAAGTTCAGCCAAGTAAGTTTGAGAGAACAGGTACTTGAAAGGGGTGAAGTGAGGTCAAATTTAATTTTAACTGTGCAATTAGCATTTGAAATATCTTGGCCAGAGATCCACGTTTGAATGTGGCTAATTTCTTCACAATGCAATGATGACCAAATTGAATTTCAGAAATAATTTTTATAAACTGGTCAGGGAATACATATGGATTGTAGAAAGATTTTCCTACAACCCACTGTCCTACCTGAATAAGTTGGTGAACCTGACAATCCAATGTACTGTCATTTACAAGGCAGAAATGTAAGTCTACCTCACTATTCACTGTTCCCCTTAATAGGTGCCTCTGTTCCTGACTATGGTATCAGTAGTCTCAAGGTCAAGCCATAGGAGATTGTCACACATCATTTGCCTCTTTGGAAACACCTCTTCACCTTTGTTTACATTTCCTCATGAAATAATGCTCATGACCTTTGTTAAGACTATAAGAAAGCTCAATAGCTAGGACATATGAACACATAAGAAGACACTAAGCGAAATGAACTCTAAGTTATGGAAATAAGTGGTTTATCATTATTGCTGTTATTTTCAATATATGTGAAATTTTTCTTTTGTCTTTTATCACCATGGTTTTACCCCTGATGTCACTGTAAATGATTTTGGTACCCTGGGTATTGTATATATGTTTACCTGAAGAAGGGAAGGGAAGGGAAGGGAAATATCAAAATGGAGAGACAAAGGGTAAATGGCAAACCAATGCAACACCAATACCGACAAAACAAGATGCTATAAACCAAATGTACAACTGAGAGAGCAGATAATTGGGGAAAGGGGAAGGTGAAAGAAAAATGAGGTAGGAGGTAATAAATTTGATAAGAAATGTACTCACTTCCTCATATATGAAACTGCAACTCCTCCATACATCACTTTGACAATAAATAAATTAATTAATTAAATAAAAAAGACTATAAGACATAATGCATATGAGGTATATTTAATGTATGAAAATTGTCAATCCATAAGTTGGCAAGACATAAATGACACAATGTTTTAAAATATATTAAACATAATATAGTTTATTGAGATAATTTACAGAATATAATTTCTAACACTTTTGCATAATAACTATTTTTGAAATAATCATTTCTTTGATCATAAAGAATACATATACCATTTTTTCAGTTCATCTAAGCTTGACTGCATTAGTATAATTTGAAAAAAAATCAAATGTTACATTATATTTAGGGATTGAATATGTCACAGTAAAAAGCATGGAAGATACCCTGAAACACTAAAAGGAAATAACACAATTTTGCTAGATTACTGAGACTTCAAAAACAAACACTGAGTTAATGAGAAAAATTCATGATATTTAAATGAAACATTCAGTAAAGATGCTAAAAATAATCTAGAAGAGGCATACATCTTGCAGTAGGAAAATCCTCTGTTTAATGAAGAAGGTATAAAACAATGTTTTCAGTTCATTCATTCTGCTCACATCACCATCTACTCTAAATTTAAGTTAAAACTAACATGGAATTTTCTAGGTGATTTTTTTTTTTTTGCTGCAAGTCACTTTTAACATTTAAGTTGTAAATGTCCTTGACATATAAAGAACTTTGAAAATACTTTTTTCCTCCCCAATGCTTCATCATTACACATTTCTTCTACTACTGAACTAAATTGTATTTCATTTAAAGCATTATGACTCTCTCAGTAGAAATGAAGTCATTCCTAATGAACCCCACTCTTTCTTACTGCTTGCTCTTCATAAGTTGTTATTGATATAAAGATCATTGTAGATGACTATGTAAATGTTCTGAAATTATATCATCTTTATCTATCTCTAACAGAATATGAGCTCCTTGAGTAAAGCTCTGTTTGTTTAACTTCTTTTATGTTTAAGTATCTTCAATAATTCTAGCTCATTTCTGAAAAGAATACTGGACACAGGAGGAGGCCAAAATTTCAGTTTGATAATGGTGTTAATTCTTGTGCTATAAAATGACTGTCTTTTTTTTTTTTTTTTTTGCCAGTCCTGGGCCTTGGACTCAGGGCCTGAGCACTGTCCCTGGCTTCTTATTGCTCAAGGCTAGCACTCTGCCACTTGAGCCACAGCACCCTTTGTGGCCGTTTTCTGTATATGTGGTGCTGGGGAATTGAACCCAGGGCCTCATGTATACGAGGCAAGCACTCTTGCCACTAGGTCATATCCCAGCCCCAAAAATGACTGTCTTGGTATGTTATTTGTTAATATATGGAGCTTTGTTATCAGGCCAAATATTTTGTTAGTTAACAATCATATACCTGAATCTTTAGAAGCAAGAAAGTAAACACATGTTGTAGAAAAGAGTTGCTTGTCAAAATAAAGGACTGCCCCTTCCAAGACACAAAGAATGTGCCATCAATTTCCTGCTGTGTATTCTATTCTTGTGTGAAAAGCTACATTGGTGAGTCATCATTGATTCCTATCAATGTGTGTTGGATATTTTAGTAGCAGCAGTGGTTAGATCAGTCTTGATTATGAGCCCAAACTTTTGAATTCTGGGGCATCCTCCATTCTTTCTAGAATAAATGCATTTTAGGTACCTCATTTAATCTGTACAATTGTGTAAGAGAAAAAATATGTATATTCTTCTTATGGCCTCTGATAAAGAAATCTATTGTTTATATTATATTACTTACTTGTATTTAGGGATTCCACATATTAAGGGGAAACTATTTGTTTTGCCCAGCCAGCAAAATACATCATAACCTACAGCTTATTAAAATAAGAAAAATGTCAATATACAAGGATTAGGAGAAAACTGCTCACATATTAAGGTGATAATTGTACCTCTAGAATTTATTAATTTAAAACTTAAGTTGTCCCTGTTTCAATGTAAAATACTTGTCAAGGTAGAACTTTATTCTGCCTTTTTAAAAACAATTTTTATAGAAAAGTTTCAAGATATGAAAAAAATTCATAACATATTCCCAGCTTCTCCAATAACTTCAGTTCTACAACTTTCCTCAATAGGTTTCAGAACACCATCTTTTTCTTAAGGTTTTAGACCAAAAAAAAAAAAATACTAGCAAGAAAAATTGAAAAAGAATTTAACTTATCTATAACATTATTAAATATTTTAGTTATCTAACACGTCTTTCTTCCTCAGGCAATATCTGCTACTACAATCTTAGAATTTACTGATCCTGTTTCAGTGTCCCCCAGTATTTGACAGTTCCTCACTTGTCTTTTGTTTTTTAGGAATGTGGTCTTCTTTCAGTCTACTGTGACAAAATGCCATCAACTGAGTGACTTAAACAGAAAACATTCATTCCTCACAATTCTAAAGTTCAGGAAGTCCAGGAATGAAGTGCCAGTTAATTCAGTTCCTGCTGAGAGCTGACTTTCAAGATTGCAGATGGGGTGGGACTCATAGTAGAAATTTGAAGAATTACAGACATTCAGTCCATAGTAATAATAATGATACTTTGCCAACTATTGGTCAGTTACTTTATGCAATGCCCGAGCCTGAGTTTGACAAATATTTTTCTCATTTTCCTAGGCTGTATATTTGGAATAAGAAAAGTGATGCTGGGCACTTTCCTGTTGTCTATTTAGAAGATGAAATATGACTACCAAATATTTTCTGCTTATAAGCAGAATGTCAGAGATGAAAAATAATGAAAGCTATATGCTTGTAATTTGTACCTATAATTCTGGTTACTTGAGAAGCTGATACTCATTCAGAGGAATATGATTCAAATTCAGCCCAGGAAGAAAAACCCAGAAGACTGCCCCACTAAAGTGACCAGCAAAAAGCCCGAGTACAATTGTGGTTCAAGTGTTCTTGAGGCATCTGAGTAAGCAAATGTTGGAAGCAAAAAGCCTTGAGGTCAAAACATGATACCTCCAACTAAATAAACACACAAAAAATACCGGCTGTTGGTTCAAATAATTAAGGTCAGTCCACAGTTTGTATTAAGCTAATTAACAATGACTCCAAGTACTGAGAGATTTTGACAGCATTAATATATACATTTGCAAAGCCAACAGATGATTCATATGTCACTATTAAATAAAAGAGTATTATTTTGTGATGGTTTCCCCTGCTTATATTTCACATGATAGGAGATCAATTTAATAATAATAATAATTAGTCTGAAGAGACAACTTGAATGATTGAGTAATGCACACACATAAGATAGATAGATCAATAGATTGATAGATAGACAGATAGATAGATAGATATACTCCTCCCAAATTCCCATTTTCTCTGTTAAATATCATAGACGGTTCCTATTTTGTAAGGTGATTGAAACTTTAGGAGACAGGTAACTATGTCACTGGGGAAGGGGTTGCCTTTGAAGTTTACACCATACCTAGCTCCTGTTTTCTCTCCCCCCCCATCTCTACCTCTATCTCTATCTCTGTGTGTCTCTGTGTGTGTTTCTGTCTCTATGTCTCTGTATCTCTAGTTCTGTGTGCCTCTGTGTGTCTCTGTCTCTGTCTCTCTGTCTCTGTCTCTGTCTCTGTCTCTGTCTCTCTCTCTGTCTCTCTGTCTCTCTGTCTCTCTCTCTCTCTCTCTCTCTCTCTCTCTCTCTCTCTCTCTCTGCTTAATGTCTCCCATGGTGAGATTCATCTTCTTCATAGGCTCCCCTGGCCACAATGTTCAAAGTCAGCCACAAGGTAATAGAGTCAACCATCACAGACAGAACCCCCTGAAATTGTGAGCCATAAATAAACCTTCCCTTCTCTTTAACTGCTTTGGTAGGTATTTTTTCACAGCTTAAAAAAGTCTGACTAATGCATATTTATATATTTAAATAGTACATATAATGTTCCTATCTGAATCCCCAAGGAATAGAAAAGATAAGTCACTAGTTCCCCTATATTTCTAAGTAAGATTATTGATCTAAGACTTTCCTAATTATTAGATGAGTTCATTGGTATCCATCTCCTTCCTGTGTCATAGAAAATCTTGAGAATTGTTGGTATATATTTTTAAAATACTGATAGAATTGAGCATTGAATCCATTGGATTCAGAATCTTTTAATAACTGTTTTAATTTCATTGATTGTCAAAGATTTGCTTAAAATATATATCCTCTCAATTGAATTTTGATAGGTCAAATGCATCTAGAAATCTATCAATTTCTTCTGTATTTCCCAGTACATTTGAATATATTTGGAATAATTTCTAAATATTTCTTTTTACTTCATCAATATTTGTCATTATATATTCTTTTTTATCTCAAAATGTATGAATCCTGGTCTTTTCTCTACGGTTTTTTTTTTTTTTACCAAGATTAGCTAAAGGTTTACCCATACTTATCTTTGAAATAACCAACTTGTTGTTTCAATGATTTTTGGTATAGTTTTTAGTCTCTTTCTTATATTCTCACAATTTGTATGTTTTTTCCCTTTGATGACAACTGTGTAATTTAAATTTTATTGTAAAGATGTTGCTCAGAGGGGTTACAGTTACATAAGATACAGTTACATAATGAGTACTTTTCTTTTTGAACAGTGTTACCCTTTCCCTTACAATTTCTGTGATTCCCCTTCCCCTCCCCAAATCTGATAACATTTGTATACATGAAAGAGAGTACTGAAATGTCAATGGAAGCAATAAGCTTTGCACATAAATTAAGAAAAAGTAAAAATATAAAATATTAATGCCATGAATGGAGCATGCATTTACTCCATATTCATGTGCTTCATAAGGGAATAAAGAAAAAAACTTCATGCTAGTAAATTTAAGCAGAAAAGAAATGGGAAAACTGCTTAAAATGCATGCCTTACAAAACTCACTTAAAGAAAAATAATCTTAATAATTTAATATTTTTACAAAATGAATCCATGGTTTAAAATTTTCTAATAAGAAATTATAGGGCCAATCTCATTCCTCCAGAAATTTCTGAAATATCTACATGGTTCATACCAAACCCAAAGGGAAGACTGTAAGCCTATTCATGAGTATAAATAGTAAACTCCTAAAAAAAGCTTTAGCAAATAGAGCTTAACAGTTTCTACATTTGAAAATAACATTAAGCAGTGGCATTTATGTAGAAATGTAAATTTAAATTTTTAAATACTACAGTGATTGAATAATTGCTTCCAGTTTATCCATGAACAAATCCTAATGATGCTATCTTAGATATAAAAGAGTGTTCACAGATGTAACTATGGAAATTTAGATGTGAATATTATTATGAATTTTCCAAAGGCATTAAATGGAGTGATAAATATTTTTACAAGAGAGGAGGGGAGATTAGATAGAGACAGAAGCAGAGAAGGCAGGACGTTCATAGTGGCAGAAACTGGAATGATAAAGCCAAAAGCAAAGGAATGCTGACAACACAGGAAATTACAATGGTCAAATAATGAATTATCCTATCCACTTGTGTCTCTTGAGAGGGCTTGGCCCTGATAACACTTTAATTTTAACACTTTAATTTAACATTAGTGGTATTGAAATAGAGTTTTGTTTACTAGAATTCTAAGGGGGGGAAAGCTATGTTGTTTTTAGACTGTGGTCTCGTGTTATTACAGCCATTAGATACAATATTATATCTAATTTCTTATCTTAAAATAGGCTGCACACTTTATCAGGTAATGACATCATATTTCTCTGTGCATATCTCTATCATTTTATCCCACTATCACAACAAACTGTCTTTGTTAACAAATAAATGTATACAGGACAAACATAATTGAAAAGATCTATCTCATGGAAAGTATTTTTAATTAAAAGTGAAATCCACAGTAGTTACCAAATTCATATTATTGTGGGAACATTGTACATGAACTAGACATACAGAAGATGACCTGCAGAACACAATGGTCTTCAATACACAGTAGGAGTTCAATGGATGCACCGATAGCACAAGTTGTAAAGTTAATTTCCAGTATAGTGCTTATTGAGTATTGCTATTGCATTGGTTCACCCTTTGTCCCACTGTTTCTATGAATCCCTATCACTTCCCCAAATCCAATAAACTTATATACAAGACAAAGGGCACCAAAGTCAGAAACGATGACCATGGCGAATAAACCAGAAGAGAGAAAAAAAAAAAAAAGAAAGACAAAAGAAATAACTGTGAACAGTACACAAAACAAAAAAAGAAAGAAAAGAAGAAACTCTTGTTTCCATATTGTGGAGATCATTTTGATTAGCATCATTTGTGGATCTTGAAAGAGGCCTAAAAATGAAGTCCAAAATAATATTTGTGAAAATCATTAAGGAAGTATCCAAGTGTGAGATATGCAAAGGGAGTCTGGCTGATAATAAAGAACTTTGAGGAAAAGAGAAGACCTACTCTCTCTTTTAATAAGAAATTACTCCCTTAGATTAACTTTTTAAAAAATTCTTTATTGTCAAAGTGATATACAGAGGGCTTACAATTGAAGACTACTCACACATGATTAAAAATTTATTTTTGGCTGTAAGAATGTGTTTTCTGTAGAATAAGGAAGGAATTCTGTAGTCACACCATGCCAGTCATTTCATAGATCCAAGTGATATTTAGAAATCTGCTCTTCATAGAGTAAAACTAGTGTGAAGGTTTGGAAATAAGTGGTGTATCATTTTTGTTGTTATTTTCAATGTACCATGTGAAATTATGCCTTTTTCTTTGGTCTTTCTTCCCCATGTTTTTACCCCTGATGTAACTGTAACTGATTTTGGTGCCCTGGGTATTGCATATTCATGTATAGAAACTAGGCAAGGGAAGGGGAATATCAAAATGGAGAGAAAAAGGGTGAAAGGCAAACCAATGCAACAGCAATACTTAAAAGACAATATGCTGTAAACCAACTATACAACTGGGGAGGGAGGGAAACGGGGAGGAGGGAAGGTGGGAGAAAAATGAGGGAGGAGGTAACAAGTGTGATAAGAAATGAACTCACTGCCTTATGTATGAAACTGTAACCCCTCTGTATATCACTTTGTCAATAAATAAATTTTAAAAATTAATAAATTTTTAAAAAGAAGAAAAGTGAGAGATACTCTATTTCGAATGAAGTATCAAAAAGCAAGACTGGTGGTATAGTTCAAGTGGTAGAAAAAGCACCAGCCATGAGCATGCAAATGAAATGCATGAGGCATTAAGTTTAAGTCCAGTATCTACAAGAAAAATTAAACTTAAAGTATAAATAAGGCATTTTGCACAATTTTTGCTTAAATAATACAATGATTTTCTAAAAATGGAATACTAATTTGCTAATTGTTCAGCATGAGCTTGATAGTCTAAGAAGTATTGTCTTCTATATCCATGCAGTCTCTCAAATGGTTTATTATGATTATTATGATTATGGTTATTCCACTCTCACAAAACCAAACCTTTTATAAAGTAAAAGGGAAGCAGTAACATCAGGTTTAAGAAGGATATGTAAGGGTGACAGTGGGCTCGACTTTCTTCTTTCTTTATTGGGATCCATGTCTGCACTGAAGTTCCAACACTGGCAGAGGATGTCCACTTGTCCAATTGTTCACTTTCAGGTATTATAGGTGACTAAGAGAAACAAGTATAGAAACTGAAAGAGCTGCAAGGAGAAAGAAACATTAGGAAGATAGTGACAGAAAATCATTACCACTGAGTTCCACTTTACCCCACTGGCCACTGCAATTTAAAAATGAATCCTGAGGAACTTTCTGTAAGGGAAAAGAAAATTCTTTCCCTAAGCTAAAGTGTAGAGTTGGTGACTCCACCGAAACTTTGTGCAGTAAAGATTAGCTCCAGCTGAAACCCTCCCTGACCCCAACCCAGAGAATGTGCTAAACGCTAGGAACAGCTGCAGGCTGAAAATTGAGAAAGGGCTGTAACCACTGGACCCCACCCGGAATGTATGGAGAAATGTAATTATCACCTCAGTTCCTAAAAACCGCAGAATATACCTTGACCGGACATCTGCTTCCCGCCTTGTGTAACGGCCCTGACCCAGGTTTAAGCTTGTTCCACTGTATATAAACCCTGAGTTTTCTTTACTTGGGGCTCTCAGTTCCTGTGAGTTCTGTGAGCCCCAGCATGCTGGTCCTACAATAAACCCTTTGCTTTTGCATGAGAACGTCTCTTGGTGTCCTCCATTCCGCAGATGCGCTTCTCGACCCTTTCACTTTCCATACATTCAAAGGATGTTAAAGCTCTAGGAACTTTTATTTGTTTAGGTTTCCGTGTCCAAAACAAAAGGTAAACTTCATAATAGCTTCCTTAAACATCTCAACATCTGAACTTCAACAAGAAAGTTTTATGTGCTATAAATAAGTATATTTGCAATTATTTCCATTTGCTGTATACTTCATATAAATTATTGTCAATCCATATGTCATTCAAGTTATATAAGAATGTATTAGGTTCTCTAGAGGAAAAGAACCAATAGAGAGCATAAAGTTTATATAGAAATGAACATAGTTGTGCGGTGTCTTTTGTGTGGTCTTGCTTATAGTCTTTTGGGTAGATGTCCGAAGTGGGGCTGCTGGGTCATAGGGGAGCTCTATGTTTAGTCTTCTTAGGAACCTCTACACTGCTTTCCAGAGGGTTTGAACAAGTTTGCATTCCCACCATCAGTGTAGTAGGGTTCCCTTTGGTCACATCCTCTCCAGCATTTGTTATTATTGGATTTCCTGATAATGGACATTCTTACTGGGGTGAGGTGGAGTCTCAGTGCTTTGATTTGCATTTCTTATATGGCCAGTGATGTAGAGCACTTCTTCATGTGTCTCTTGGCCATTCTCATTTCTTCAGAGAAGTCTCTTTTTATGTCTTTAACCCATTTGTTGAGAGGGCTGTTAATTCCTTATTTGTTTTAGAGAAATTTAACTATATGAGTTCTGTGTATATTTTAGATATCAGGCCTTTGTCTATTGTATGGCTGGTAAAGATCTTTTCCAAATCTGTGGACTATCTATTTATCTTGGAAGCTATGTCTTCTGCCCTGCAGAAGCTCTGCAGTTTGATACAGCCCCACTTGTCCAGCCTTCCTTTGATTTGTTGCATATCTGGGCCTTTGTTGAGAAAGTTTCTTCCAGTGCCACGTAGTCCTAGAGTTTCTCCTATTCCTTCTTGTAGTGTTTTCAGGGTGTATGATTTTATTTCCAGGTCTTTGATCCATTTGGAATTGATTTTAGTGCAGGGTGATAAATAAGAGTAGGTGTTGACCCTGTTTTGCCAGCACCATTTGTTGAAGAGGCTGTCTTTGTTCCAACCTTTGTTTTTAGCTTCTTTGTCAAAGATTAGGTAGATGGAGGTCTGTGGGTTCATTTCTGGGTCTTCAGTTCTGTTCCATTGATCCTCAGGTCTGTTCTTGTGCCAGTACCAAGCTGTTTTTATTACTATAGCTTTGTAGCACAACTCGTCATTGCTAAAACATGGAACCACCCAAGATGCCCCTCAGTAGACAGGACAGTAGATCAGGAAAATGTGGTAAATATACACAATGGAATTCCATGCCTCCATCAGAAGGAACGACACTGCCCCATTCATAAGGAAATGGAAGCACTTGGAAAAAAAATCATACTATACTAAGTGAAAAAGTTAGTACATGATTAGGTTAGTCATGGTAGAAGATCAAAATACCCCAATAGCTACACCCATATGATCACATAAGATGATGCCAAGTGAAATGAACTCCACATTACAGAAACATTACAGAGTTATACCACTGTTGCAATTATTTTCAACATGCCAGGTGAACTCATATTTTTTTTCTTTTTTCTATTTTTCCTTGTCTGTTTGTTTGTTTAGTTTTGTTTCTTTTATATTCCCTTCCTGTGGTTGTACCCCAGCTACCACTGTATCTCATCTGAGTACCCTGGATACTGTTTATATGGGTATTTGAACTGGGGAAGGGAGAGGGAATACCAAAATGGAGAGACAAAGAACAAAAAGACAAATCATTCAAAAAGCACCACTTATAAAACCATTTGGTGTAAACCAACTGCACAGATCTTGGGAGAAGTGGAGATAGGGGGAAGGAGGGGGAAATAAGGTAGGAGGTAACAAGTAGAACAATAAATGTATTCACTGCCTTTCATATCAATCTGTAACCCCTCTGAACCACACTTTGACAGTAAAGAAAAAAAAAGATTGAAAAATTTCTCCCCAACTCAATAATTATGGGAACATTGACCACTTCTATGCTAGAGAAAATAAACCTCCAAAGACTTGTGGTAAAAAAAAAAAATTATATTGAGAAAATGTAGAAAAAAAAGTGTGTGTGTGTGTGTGTGTGTGTGTGTATACACACACAATATATTAGGCATGAGGGGAAGTTTTAGGCTGGCTTCCATGATGATCAGAGCCTGCATAGCCTCATAATGGCCATCTGCAGACTGGTAAGCTAGAGAAATCAGTCACTACTAAGTTCAGAAAGCTGGAAAAGACAAAGCAAGAAGAGCTGAGGCTAGAGTCCAAGGACAAAAATAAAACCTTGGGAATTCCTTGGAGAGCAGCTAGTGTGAGTTCTTGTTCACAAGCTGAAGAATCTGGAATCTATTGTATATGAGCAAAAAAAAAAAATAGTACTCAACTCAAAAAGAATTCTACTTGGAGGAAGCGGGAGCTTCCTTGCTCTTCCATGGCACCCTGGTGAGTAGGGCCATCCACATTTAGGGCAGTTCTTCCCCTCAGTTTGCTGATCCTCATGCCAAATGTCCCCAGGTATACTCTGAGACACACCCAGAAATGTGCCATACTGCATTTTGGGGCATCTCTTTTTTTTTTTTTTTTTTTTTTTTTTTTTTTTTTTTTTTTTTTTTTTTTTTTTTTGGCCAGTCCTGGGTCTTGGACTCAGGGCCTGAGAACTGTCCCTGGCTTCTTCCCGCTCAAGGCTAGCACTCTGCCACTTGAGCCACAGCGCCGCTTCTGGCCGTTTTCTGTATATGTGGTGCTGGGGAATCGAACCTAGGGCCTCGTGTATATGAGGCAGGCACTCTTGCCACTAGGCTATATCCCCAGCCCTTGGGGCATCTCTTAATGCAGTCAGACAACCAGGATATTAACCACAATAATTCTTTCTAGAACAAAGGCTTCTAAGCATATTTTTCTTAAACATTCAAATGGAAAATGTTATGAAGAACATAACTCTTGTTCAAAATGATAAGTCACTACAAAATAAACTAATAAGATGAATTCCTCTAAATTATAAAACCCTAATCTAATTTGCATTCCAACAACTTTATTATGTCTTTTGGTTTACTTTTGTTTCCAGTATGAACTGTAATTTGTAGAAGTATGATTAAGAGTTATGCATTGTTGTTAATATAATATATTAAAGCAATAATATAACAATAAAAATATAAATTGTAATCTGTTTAACTTAAAACTCATTAGATGACGTTTAGCTTTTAAGTTTTTGTTTTTTTAAATAAATTTTGTTGTCAAGGTGATATACAGATGAGTTACAGTTACATACATAATGAGTACATTTTTGTCAAACTTATTACTCTCCCTCATTTTTCCCCATCTTCCCTCCCCCCACACTCCCCCAGTTGTGTAGTTAATTTCCAGTATATTATCTTGTGAGTAGCACTGCTGTATGTGTTAGCTTTTAAAACCATATTTCTAAAGATAGTTAGTGCTTTGGAACTGGAACTGAAAGATTTATATTGACAATACAATCTTATTTTTACAAATATTCTGATATGTATTTATTGAACAAATTATTTTTGCAATAATATTATATATCAGCAAATGTTCCTTGAAACTTTGTACTTTTCTAGAAATAATTCATTTCTCTCCGAGCAACATATAATACATTGTACACTATTTTAAAAAGGTATCCCCTTACAAATGAATTAACTGAAGTATAATAGAGTCTAAGGTGATCTCAAATAATGTAATCTTTTAGAACGACTAGGTCAAAGCCCAAGAAAATCAACATCAGGAAACGAGTACCTCCAAGAGAGTAGTGGGGCCATAGGCAGATGGGTAGACTACTGAAGGATGGGGGAGAAGAATGCAGTAAAGAATTCATTGTATATACCATAAAACTGAAAAAAATAAGAGAAGGGGTAGACCAAAGGGGGCAAGAAGGTTGGAGGGGTGACATCGATCAAGATGTATAGATTCATAAACCACTTTTTTATATGGTTCCTCCTTTAAATGAAACTCAGGTCAAGCACTCAAAAATAAACTGACTTTTCTGACTGCTCATAGTCTGTTTTTTGCTTACAATTTGTTATCGTAAATATTTTTACAAAAATTACAGAGCTTACTTTGCATTCCAGTCATCAAATACCTGACATAAACAACTTCAGATAAGGAAAGATTTATTTTGCCTCATGGTGTCAGAGGATTTATTTCAGGATCAAGTGGCTGCATATTCTTGCACTCACTGGGAGGCAGAACATCATAGCAGGAGAAGCATTTGGAGGCCACGGCTGATCATTTCAAGTAGAGGTGTGGACTGATATATGGTGCAGTACCCAAAGAAACAGCCCAAGAACTGACTTCATCCAGTGAGGACCCTCTTCCTAAGTTTCTAGAACCCCCCGAATAGTGCCACCAGCTTAGGAACAAGCATTAGCATGTAAGCTTCTGCAGGATGTATAATATTGAAACTACAACCCTCCACTCTGCACCTAAAGTACTCCTGGCCATCTCATAATGCAGTATACATCTAATCCTTATCCAAGAGTCCCCAAACTATTTACTTTTCCAACACTCTTCAAAAGCCCAAATTAAAACTTTCCTCTAAGTAATAGCAATTGTCAGGCTGCAGGCCTATAGAGCTTGTTGATTACATTTTATATTTATAGAAATGCTACAAGTATAATTAATAAGAGAAATTTTTATTGATATATTCCTTCCTCCAGTGATGGGGCTATACTTAAAATTATGTTCTGGATATCTACATACTGTCAAGTTATATAAATTATCCCCACTTTCCATCTTCACTGTGAAACTAGTTAGTGACAGAAGAGAGAGGACATTGAATGATGTGACAGTGAATGAATGACACCTTTATTTGTTTTCCTGAAAAGGATCTCATGCCCTGCTCTTAATTGGAGGTTTATAACTGGATGATAAAATTGTCAAATCCATTATCAAACTTGCAACTAAATGCAAAATTCACCCTGTTCTACTTTTTTTCCTTTCATATAAATTTCAATTTAAAACAATATTAGGCTCCTTCAGGCACAGAATTTGAAGACAGTCCTTAAGGCTCTCTAGATGTTAAAAGCACTTAACCTTTGCTCCCATACTTTATATTAGTAATCTAGCCAGGTATATTGAAATTTTAAAAAGAGAAAACAACTTGAAATATTTCAAAGCTGAAATGTGCATATTTGTAAAACAGAAAAGAAAATCAAATATTTGTTATGATGCCTATGTCCACATTTACAAATGCAGAACAGTTTAAATTTGTTTCCGTCATGTCAGCATGAAAACTCACCACATTAAGTATATTTCTAATTTCCTGAGGAATTCATTAGAAATTCCATCTACTCATATGTGAGCAGGTTTGCAAGCAGAATTTTTTTTTGCAAACATGTATTATTTTACCTCTTTGAGGATACAATTATATAAAGGGGGAAAAAGAACTCCTCAAAGTATTTCTATTAAAATAAAACAAAAATTTATTCTACATGGGAATATCAAACAAACACATATTGTATTTACAAAATGCTTTCTGGTAACACTGAAATTCAAGGAGGGGCTGAAAACTGTGTACAGAGATGAGAGATTTAAGTACTGGAAATAGCACTTTCTATTAACTTTGAAAAACTGAAAGTAAGAAAAGCTAAGTGATTGGTAGAGGATTCCTAAATTAATTATGGTCAGGTCTGTTCTAATAAATTTTTCTTTCCATTTTTCTACACTTCAACTAGAAGGAATTACTATTGTACTTCTACTTAAGAATGAAAAACATTAATATTTAGACAACCAGCAATGAGAAAATTCTTCATGCTTTTCTCATGAACTAAATCAAGTACTGAATAAAGTTCTTCAAATTAAAAATAAAACAATTTTAGATAAGAAGAGTAACGTGAAAGTCTTCTATGTAGATAAAAACGAATAAACACTGAGTACACAAACACAATAAATTGAATCAAGTAGTGATCAAGTATGTGAATTTTGATTGTTGCTGTGCCTGAATGCCTGACAAACAGTTTAGAAGGAAAAAGGACTTATTTGATTTAGAGTATCAGGGGGTTATGTTGTAGTGTTGGACTCTGTTAACTCTGGGCTTGTGATAAGAAAGCAGAACATCACGGTTGGAGGACCTGGGATGTATGTCCTAGGGGACAAGTTATATCCTGAAAAGGCCTTTCCCCTGTGACCTACTTTCTCCAGGAGGACATACCTACAATTCCCAACAACTCCCCAGATAGGGGCACCCACTGGCGATATTTGAAACATAAACGTGGGGCATTTTATATTCAAACTTCAGAATTGTTTAAAAGTGTCACAAAATATAACAACAATAGAAAGTTAGGAACGCAGAAAAAATGAGCATAGGACTGAGGAGTAGTACCTCAACAGAATTGCTCACATTACGTTTTCTGCATCCTGTCAAATATGGGATGGACAAGACATTTATTCCTATTAAATGCAGCTAGAAGATGGTTGATGAATTGAAATACTGAATTCTTAATTTTATTTAAGTTCAATCAATATTGAAAAGACACGTGTGTCAAGCAGCCTATATACTGAACATATTTGTCCCAAAGATATTTCCTTTGCCTAGAAAAGAATGGAATACTAATTCGTATTAGATCACTAAAAATGTCAAGATGCAGTGGTGGTTAGAAATCTCAAAAACTCAAAAATTATAGTAAATTTGAATTTACTGAATATTTCGGTAATGACATCGCATTGCAGATTCTTGTAACAGATTATCACTGTCTTGGTTTGTGTATTTGTAATTTTTCTAATTTTTTTTTAATTCTGAGGAGTCTGAAATTTTTTCTAACAAGCCTTTGTTTTCCCTGTAGGTTTCAACATATAATTCCAAATAGCACTGGTGCTGAGGTGGTCTCAGATTCAGACTCTGACTTCTTTTCAATGTCACCTGAGCTGTCACCTTTAGATAAGCAAATTTCCTTTCCAGGGTCTCTATGGGGGTGCTTTATCTTGCTTGTGGACCAAAGCAGTTCACTTTTGTTGTCTTTCAAGGTCTCTAATAAGCCTGACAAGCCAGGTTTCTTCAGATTGCTCCTAAACCCTGTCTTTGTGGCAATGAGTCTCTCTCTCTCCCTTTCCCTTTCTCTCCCCTTCCCGGTCTTCCTCCTTTGCCCCATTCCCCTCCTTGCCTCCTTCTTCATACCCCCTCCTTCATGGTCTTCCCCTCCCCACACCTTTCTAATAAACTCACCTTGATGGAGACCAGGTTTGAGGAAAGACTGTGTGGTAGGAATAATACCATCTGATAGGAGAGTGAATTAAGCTACATAAACAATTGTGTTATAAATGTAAGTCACCTGCAATGACATCATACAGGGTCACACTTTGGTCATCTGAGCTCTGAGAGTAGCAAGTTCACATTCAAGTGCACAGATCTTTTGCAGTACTTCTTAATTTGTTAGTGTTGTAGTCTAGCTGAGATTATTTTTTAAATTTTATTGTCAAAGTGATGTATAGAAGGATTATGGTTACATACATAAAGTAGTGAGTACATTTCTTGTGAAACTTGTTACCCCCTCCCTCATTTTTTTCCTACCTTTCCTTCCCTCTCCAACTCGCCACCCCCAGTTGTATAGTTAATTTCCAACATACTGTCTTATGAGTATCATGGTTGCCTTGGTTTGCCCTTTGTCCTTTGCCTCAACCATGTTGATGTTCCTCTTCCCTTCCCTAATCAGACAAATATATATATATATGTACAATATACATACATATATACAATATATATATACTATATATACTATATATATATACTATATATATGTGTGTGTGTATATATACAATACCCAGGGTACCAAACCAAATACAGTGACAATAGGAAATAAACCATAGGAAAGAAAAACAAAAGCAAAAAAGAAATAATTTCACATAGTACATTAAAAATAACAACAATTAAAAACCGGTTTCCCTATCTTAGAGTTGATTTCACTTAGCATCATCTTATATGATCATATGTACATAGCTACTGAGCTACTGTGATCATAGCGGAGACTATATTTGGATTAAGTTTGGCAAGGAAATCTGTCTGCTTGCCTTCACAAAGAAAGGGACTACCATCCTAAAAGGGTAGTCTGGACTTGACCTCAGTCCTTAGCCTTGCTGAACACTCTCTTCTTAGCTACCCAAATACTTTCAGTAAAAGACTAGAGTCCTCCCCTGGGATACTTGAACTTTACTCTATTTCATACTTGGAACACTGAAACTGAATCCTTCCACACTGAATGACAAGAAAAAAAAAAACTAGTAAGCAATTTTCCTTATGACACTGAGCTAAACCATATAACTCCCTAGATCAACTTATTGATTAAATGCTCACTTTAACTCATTGAAAACCGTCCTAATCAGACCCTTAATCTGGACAAACACTTAGTTGGCAAAACTCTTCCTAAATTTGTATTTCAATAATGTCAGGCATACTTGGTTTACTTTTTCCATAAAGCATACTCAGTACCTCAGTGGCCAGGACCTTACCTAGATTCACCTAGCTCTTGATATGTTCATTCTTCCCTTCCTCTAATCAAACTCCAACTCAATACTACAAAAGAGAAATTAAAATTAATAAGAAATTCTGGAAATCTGGGTACACTGAAGACTACTTGCTTTAGCTGTGCGTTGATATGAAGTGAAATGAGTGAATAACATCTCTCTGTGGAAAAAATTTCCAAATTAAGGAAAGTGCATTGTATTAATTTGATCTAAGTCATTTTTTAAGTTGTCGAAGTTTATATATGGCTAAGTGCACAAGCAATGCATTGAAAAATTATAAGACATAGAACCAGCTGTAGCATTTAATTTTCCCATTTGACTGCTCTATGCCAAGACATTTATGATAAACATGTCTATACAATAAAATTAAATAAAAAATACCTACTGAGAGAACTGCCATAAAGATTTTTTAATTTATTCACATCCAAATAAATTACAAAAGTATTTCAAGAATACAATTGTAAGCAAAGTTTCCATTGTAAAATCAACACTTATATATAAGTAACAAGTTTGTATACCTACTATTTACATAATATTAAAATATGGTGAATATACAGTCCTTAGAATTTTAGTGACATATGGTGGGAAGTAAGGATGACAGAACTAAGGAAAGGGGAAGGGAGGGAGCACAAATTTTTAAAAAGAATCATTTTTCTAATCCTTTTAAAAATTTTATTTGTTGTTACTGTAAAGGTAATGTATAGAATAATTATATAAGTCAGATAAAGAGTACATTTCTTTATAACAGTGCTACTCCTTCCCTCACTCTGTCCCAGTTTTTCCCTCCCATCCCCACCCACAAGTTCTATAATTCATTTTCAACAGAGTGTCTAGTAAGTATCACTGGGTTTTTTTTTGTTTGTTTGTTTGTTTTGTTTTGTTTGCCAGTCCTGGGCCTTGGACTCAGGGCCGGAGCACTGTCCCTGGCTTCTTCTCAATCAAGGCTAGTACTCTGCCACTTGAGCCACAGGGCCACTTTTGGTGGTTTTCTGTATATCTGGTGCTGAGGAATCAAACCCAGGGCTTCATGTATACAACGCAAGCACTCTTGCCATTAGGCCATAGTCCGAGCCCCAGTATCACTGTTGAATTAGTTTACCCTTTGTCTCACCATTTCTGTGCAACTTTCATAAAATGAAACTGCTGATTAAAGGGGTTGATACTAATGCTGGAATTAGTTATTCATGCCTGCCAAGTTCACAAGCTCAGCCTCATTTATTTCAAGAAACAAAACGTTGTTTCTTGAATTTCTTTTAAATATAAGGTTTGTGAGTATCAGCAGAGCAAAGCAAATCAGACTTATAGAAGCCCCCAGAGAGGAGAAAAAATGAGGATTTTGCCCTTCATGCCAGATGGTGCTAGAATTTTAGTAATCATATTCCATTCGTGTTATACATTAAAGACAATTATTTTTACCATTATTACTTTAAAAATCATTTTAAACACACATCTGTTCATTTTATTCTCTCACAGAAATGAGCCCAAGGTTTTAAAATTTTTAACTTCTGAAGTTCTAAATGATTAAACAGCTAATTACATTTATGGGAAGTTAACAGTAATTCTGTGAGTTATATTTTCTATTGTATATTAAAGCCAAACAGTTAATAGGCCAATCCTCTGAAAGTTCTAAAAAGACCAATTTTTGTTAAAAGCCAAACTACATAATTACCATTTAAATGCTGTAGAAAAATAAGAAAGGATTCCTTTGCTATCATCAGATTTCTATCTGCATTAAAAATGTTAACTTGTCATTTTATCTCCACACTTGCAAAATAATTGGGCTTTGCCTTGAGGTGTTAACAATTTAAATCTTTTAAAAGGGTGCACACTTCTATTTGATGCAACACTCCTTCCTGTTCTTGTCTGATATAATATATATATACATATATATATATATATTACCTTTAGAAATTTTAAAATGATTTTTAAAAAGTTACCACTGGGAACTTTCAACAAGTAATCTACATTTCAAATACATACTTGTCTAGAGGATGTTATGCAAGCAGAGATTCACTGAGGTCACTGATTATTTTCATCCTTATTATTATTAAAGTAGAAAAGTGGTTGGCTATTTGCAACATTAAAAAGAATCATTGAAGCAGCCTAAAGCAGACTAATATTTTGTATTTTTTCTGAAATTGTTTTGTTTTTTACTGCATAAGGACTGAGAGTAAGAACTATCTTAATCTTCAGTACAAAACTATGCATCCATTATGAAACATCGTATCAGGAGCTAGGTTTGGTGGCACGATTCTATATTCTCAACTATTTATGGCAGAGGTTTAAAATCAGCTCCTGCAATGTTAGTACAAGTTACTGTCTTTTAAATAAGTAAATATGTAAAAGAAAATAAGAGAGGACCTGGCTCAAGTGGAAGATTGTTTTAATGAGGCCTGAGCTCAAAGCCCAGTATGGCAAAAATATAAATTAAATAAAATACCCACCAACTTCAGTTTTGCAACTTGACTCTATGAGGGCATTTTGCAATTTGTAAATTTTAATAATTGTAACAAAAAAATCTGTATTACAGATAAATGAATTGTGTCACATGGAAAAAATCCTGTACATTCATTTCAATGTAATTAGTAAAAAGCGTTTCTGTTTCAGATTCACTTTTGAATACATTATAAGCCTTATCTGGTTCTGTCCCTTAATGTTAAAATCTTTGACATGTGCTTTTATCACATCCTTATGAAAGTCATGAAAACTGCATTTCACTGGTGTATCTAAAAAGAAAATTTCTAAAACGAATCTTAGTATTTGTTATATCAACCAAGAGTTTAAATGAATAATTTCTATAATGTCTTAATAAAAAAGACATTAATTTCAGGAAACCTAGACTTGTCTCCATCTTAATGCTACACACATTTTTTTAAATTGAACTACAAAAAGTAAAATAGTGACAATGAAATAAGTGTCACCAAAGGTTTTCTGGGAAGCAGATTCTGGGAAGGCATTTAAATGGCAAAATGGTGTGTGTGTGTGTGTGTGTGTGTGTGTGTGTGTATGTGTGTGTGAGAGAGAGAGAGAATGAGAGAGAGAGAGAAAGAGTAAGAGAGGGAGAGAAACAGAGAAATACCTAATCTTAATCCCCTTGAGACCAATAAAGTAGCTGAGGATAATTTTCAAGAAGGTAAATCAAAGAAGCAGATGATTTTCTCCATAAAACAAAAACTGAAGTATCAAAAAAAGAACATAACATGCAACCAGGAGTATGAACTAAGAAAGAAACATTGTTTATAACAAATTAGGTTTTTAAAGTATTTTTGCTATTAATAATTCATGTAGGTGTAGTATAAGAGTCCAGTTTGGTTTTTCTTTTAGTATTCTGTCTAATATTGGAAGGGGAAGTTTTGCTTTTGTTTGGCCCATAATGTAAACTAATTTTCTTAATATGCCAATTTGTTTTACCTCTACTACAAACTAATTTCTTTAATAGGCCAAATTGAGATTTATATAATTTCATTCTGGAACTTGAAAATTTGTACATCCAAATATTTAAATGATACACTCAAAATCACTAGGTAATTACATTTTCAAATTGGCTTTTAATGATGTGGGGATGGTTGCTGATAAATGAAGTTACCCAAATGCGCTCTATGTAATTTTGTCATATTATTAAAATCTCCTGGCAAATTTAAATTGGAAACACTTTCTAGTGATATTAGTGAATATATCACTCATAGGTATCTGGTTGTTGCTGGTAGACATTAGTTTCTTCAAAAAAGCTAGAATTAGATAACTCCGTACTGTAAGAATTGGTGACCAGCTGTTACCATCCATGATTGTAATTTTTGTCATGTAAAATAATCAATCAACTGGACATTGATGAAAGTGAACTAGGCAACTGGTGGCAGGAGATGAGAGGGAGGGATTGGGAGAAAGGAAGGGAACAAATGACATTATATGACAGGAAATGTACTTATTACCTGAAGTATGTAAAGGTAACTGCACTGTATATCACCTCTAAAACAGGAATAAAGTACATTAGAAAAAAATCGATCAATGGCAAGCATTCGATGGGTTTCCACCATGTCTATCATTCTGCTTACAAAATTTCCCGAGTCATTACTCACCAGTATGAACAAAACCAGTGAGATTTAGACATTATATAGCTTTGAACATGGAATTTTTGTACCAGTCCTGGGGTTTTGACATTTGGGGTCTAGACACTATGCCTGTGCTTTTATAGCTACATCTCTGCTTCCTCATTTTTGGTGGTTAATTGGAAATAAGCTTCAGACTGTCTATTCTAATATCTCAGATTCCTGAGTAGCTAAGATTACAGGTATAAGCTACCAGCACCCAGTTGTATATGAATTTGTTAATATTACTATTTCAAGGGATGTGCAATGCTTAAATTTTCCAACTAATCTGAAGATGCTGTGAATGCTATTACAGAAGCAGTAACATTCTGAAGAAGGAAACAATCAAATTTCATTCATGATAAATGTTTTACAAAGAATGGAATTTTATTTTCTAGTTGGATCCCAAGTGAAACTATAGTATTGAATAACGAATGAGTTAAGACATTCAAAAAGATTAATGTGCAAAAAGTGATATTTGTAATTTACAAATAAATGACTCACAGATCACACTGAAGACCCAAATATCTGATGACATGAATAAAAAATTTTTAAAAAGGAAAAGCAAGCTCTCTCTCTGAATGACAAGGAAGTTATTATAAAAAAAGAAAACTCTTCATATGTCTATATCAGAAATACTAACAAGATTAAGTAAAATACTTCCCAATGGAATTAGGAAAAGAGATTTGAAATACGAACAATGAAGTATATATTGATAGAAGTCTTTTTCCAGATGATGATTTGTCTGCCACCACCCTATTACTTTAACTCCCAAAACATCACTTAATACTCCCTTTGTGTTTACCTCATATTTGAGACTCTCTGTCAGGGCAAATTCCAATAAAACTATATAATCAAGATGTCTACTGAATAAATGGCTACGTCATCATCAAGACAGTAGTTAGTGCTCTGGGAAAGCATAAGAAACCAGCAATCTTCAAATTAATTGGAAGTTACTGCTGCTTTTAGTTCTATGGAATCAAATGAAAACAAAATAAAATACAGAAAGACAGCAAAGCCGTCAGCAAAGCATTTCAACAATACAAGTCATAGAACAAAAGCTGCATCTCACTGCAGGATAGCAGAATCTCCTGGAAATACCTGTCAGCCTCCTTTAAATGTGTCCCTGGAAGGGAGGATTGTTGTATTTGTAAGCTATTACGTTGTATTATTTGGTAAACTATTATGACCAGAAAACACACAATCTGTCAACTCTTATTTTTGAAAATGCACCAGTTATTATAAGATTCAATTATATCTCTGCTTTATCAGTCTCTTTATGACTATTCCTTTAAAGCCTTAGTCTTCGCATAGACCAAATAAACCTGGGGAAATGCTACTGGTTGAACAATGCCTTCTCAATCCTTTCTGCTATTGTTATTCCTACACCTATATTCAACATACCTCCCCCCAGAACATTAAACATAGAGATACAGCAGAAAAGCGAGTTTCCAAGACCCAGAACTAAAGGAATATAAATGTGGATGAATGTGGATTGGGAAGGAGTTCTTATATCTGTGTACTCTCCACTTCTACCAACACTAGTGACCCAAACCCACCTGCAAACTGAAATTTCACATATTTTTGACATTATGCACATTTCAGAGCATTCAACATTTTCATCTTTCCCCACTTCATCTCTCTGGTTTCAATGCACTGTGAAGAACTCATTATGATGTTCCTATCTGTCATACTGGAACTCATCACTTATTAAAATATGCTAAAATTCCCAAGGACTTTCTGTTGACGATTCCTTCTACCTGAAAGCATATTCTAGCACACACCAAGTCAGCAAAGGCATCTTAACTCCCTTTAGCTATCGTACTAACTTTTTAAAACATTTTTATTGTCAAGGTGATGTACAGAAGGGTTATAGTTACATTGTCATACTTTTACTTACTCTTCATTGACAAAATTGCACATACTTTATATATATATATATATATATGTCATATTCTTCAGGTCTGACTTTGATATTCTTAAGGACCCCAATGAATGGTCAGAATAGGTTCTATTGACTTTGTATGAACTGACACTCTCATATGTAACAAACATTTACTACATGAGAGGCTCACAATAAGCAGACAGCTCCATGAGCATGGATGCCTGCTTTGTCTTCTCTCTTTCCACAGCCTTAGCAGTAGGAAAAAGACCAGAACTTTGTAGGTATTCTTCAGAAACCTACTGAGGTGAAGATTCAATATGGAATCTGGATTTTATTACTTGCTATGTCATCAATTTTTATCTCTTTGTTGTCAGTGATCCATCTTTTGAATATCATTATGGTCATTAAGAATTTAAAGATAGAAAGAGACAAGATTGTACTAAAGCATATCATTAGCATCTTTAAGATATAGTGTAGTTGCATTATAAATATTTATTCTACTTGTTCCTAGAAAGATATGATTTAAAAAAAAAACAAGTTACTAAAAGTGTTCATAGGTATAAGATATAGTGAAAAGCACATAAATTTGGGGATCACTTAATCCTTTACTAGCTACATAATATTGGACCAGTTATATTAATAAAAAGAAAACTATAAAATGTATAGTAAATCTTTTGTTATAGGAATTAAATATGTAACTAGCTTTCATCATATCATTACTTATCTGCTAGTACCCAATAGTAAGAAAATTATTTAATCTATCAAATTTCCTAGGAAGTTAAAATTAAAATTACCATACTATGCTGGTAGCTCAGGCCTGTAGTCCTAGATACTCAGGAGGCTGAGAACTGAGGATTGCAGTTTGAAGCCAGCCAGTGCAGGAAAGTCAGTGAGACCCTTATCTCCACTTAATAACAGAAAAAGCCAAAAGTGGCTCTGTGTGCTAGTTGGGTGGAGTGCTAGCCTTGAGTACAAAGAGGCTCAGGGACAGCACCCAGGCCCTAAAATCGAGCCCCAAGATGAGAAAAAAAAAATCACCATACCTTAACTACTAAATTTATAAGATTAAAAAAAAAATGTATCATTGCAGACTTGTAATTTCCCTGTTAATGTCTTTGATACCTGGTAGACTGCAAACACAGATACAGTATGAGCAAGATTGTCACCACCATAAAAGCAACTTCCTTTACCTAGGGATTTAAGCCTCCTTAAAAATCATGATTTTCCCATGAGCACTACTCTTTCAAAAATGAAGAGTAATCTACTTAGGAGCAAAGTTCCAAAAGAACTATAGAAGTTATGCAAGTCAGACTAATTTTAATCTACTATCAAATTACGCTTTCCAGCCACTTGCCTCATCTTTTCTATTTCCCTTTTATTTCTCCTACATTGGGGAACACATTTTCTTGCTTTTAGCATTTTTCAAAATCACTTACTTTCTCTTCAGACTCCCTGAGGCTATCCTTACCAATTCAAAATAAAAATGTTTATCAACATTTATATACTTTTCTTAATGACATTTGAAAATTTTCAGTTTCAGAAATTGAGCTTAACGAAAAGATCTCTAGGCTAACAGTATTTTATTTTTATTTTTCTAGATAAAAACTGTACTTTTTTCCCTCTTTGGAATTTTTCACTACTATTGTCTGTGTTATATTTGATAAATTTTATTCTTTTAAATTCTATTCTTTTACATGTAGTTCCTTCTAGAGTCCTGCTCTTGATTATGTATATAGAAATTATTTTAACTTAAACAATAGAATATAAGATGTGGTAGCTCATTCTTTTATGTTCAGGTAATCAGGATACAGAGCAAACCAATCTAAGCCAAGAAAAAAGTGTTAGCAAGACTGGATCTCAAAGAACAAGCTGGCATGTGATTCACACCTGGAATGCTAGCTCTACTGGACATATACGAAGGTGGCTAGATAGGCCTCCTGTTTTCAGACATTATATCTACATCAAAAAGCCTGCAGCCATAGTTCAAGTGGTAGTGTGTCTGCATAATAGTCACAAATGTTTGAGTTCAAGCCCAAGTGCAATCTCTCTTACTCTTTCTGTGTGTATGTGTGTGTGTGTGTGTGTGTGTGTGTGTGTGTCAATTCTCCCAATGCTAAAAGTTAGAAACATAAGAGAGGTCTTATCCAAAACAGTGTTGAGTACAACAGAACAATTTTCATAAAGCAACAGAAATGTAAAGAACCTCAGTAAAAAAAAAAAATTAGCAATTTAGTTAGATTTCGAGGCCAATGAATCCACAGGAAATCCTGCCCTATTCCATCAAAGAAAATCCTGGAAAAATTAAATGGAAGAAAGTAGTACACAAGTCCAGTTAGTATGCAGCAGTATATACATGGAGAAGAATGGATAAATCTGCAGGAACAAAGTAGTAATTGAAGGGTAGTAGCTTGGATTATTGAGAGTGACAAATGGAGACGACATATGATACTATGAATGAATTGTATTGTTCCCTATCTGCCTGTGCAACAAGTAAATAAATAAATGTTGAGATGCAAGTGTCTCTTTCTGCTAATAGCAACAAGTTATTGAACAAGACTCCACCTGTCAATAGATAAGAGCTCAATGAACATCTGTGAGATGAGAATACTGTGTTCAATCACTTAGACCTTATTCAAACCAAAGGCAAACACAAAAGCAAAATAAAAGCCCTGGTTTTGTATAATATTTACAATTCATCATCTATCAAGAAAAGGGCTAAGGGGCTGGGAATATGGCCTAGGACTGGCCAAAAAAAGAAAAGGGCTAAGTGCTCTCTAACATAATCAAATTTATCTAGCAACTCAATGCATTCCTGGTATTATACATGAGCAGGGATTAAGTAGAATGTTCAAAGCTACACCTACAAACCACAAATTGGTAAATCTGTTATGTGAATCCAGGGGGCAAAGTCTGCCCTTTCTTATAAACACAAAATGGTTACATGTACTACAGGTAACATATTACTCACCAAAAAATTGTCATGGTGTTATTATAAACAATGAGATTATTGTTAAGTAAGAAGATGAAATGCCTCAAATATATATTCACACGATTTTCACCTATGATTTCTGACTTGGCGTTTCATGAAGACACATATTGTTAGCAAAGATGACTTAGTTAGAGCCAGAAGCTGTGGTTCATTTTGAGGACCTCACCCAAATAACGGAAGCTTATAGGACACCTGGCAGACCAGACCCTAGAAAATCCTCACCTAGGCACATATTATCAAGACCTCAGATCTCAACCAAACAAAAGAAGCCCTAATTATGTCAAACAAATTCTCACAGAACTACAGAACAAGATAGACCCAAACACAGTCATAGTGGAAGACTTTAATACTCTACTTTCTCCAAGAGACAAACCCAACACACAGAGGATTAGCAAGGGAGCCGAAGACCTAAGTAACACCATATCCCAAATGGATCTGACAGATCTGTAGAAAGTTTTTCACCCTACAGAGACTCAATACACATTCTTCTCAGCAGCCCATGGAACATACTCCAAAATAGATCGAGTCATAGTCAACACAAAGAACCTCAGCAAATACAAGAATACAAGAATATTG
Organism: Perognathus longimembris pacificus; assembly: GCF_023159225.1. Lineage (NCBI taxonomy): Eukaryota > Metazoa > Chordata > Mammalia > Rodentia > Heteromyidae > Perognathus > Perognathus longimembris. The sequence goes on along the minus strand of NC_063162.1, from coordinate 128,080,050 downwards.
ACGTCATCCCAGTGAATCACAGTGGACTCAAGGTAACCCTCAATAACGAAGGATACCACAGAGGCTATACAAATACTTGGAGGCTAAACCCCTCACTGTTATCTAACACTTGGGTCACAGAGCAAATTAAGGATGAAATTAACGAATTCATAAGCCACAATGACAATGAAAATACATCACAAAGAAACCTAGGGGATACAGCTAAGGTAGTGCTGAGGGGCAAGATTATTGCCTACAGCAATCACATTAAAAGAATGGAAGCAGAGCAGATGAATAACCTCACAATAAAACTAAAACAACTGGAGAAACAAGAACTGATCGAATCTAAAATGACTAGGAGGAGAGAGAACACAAAGATCAAAGAAGAGATAAATCTGATTGAAAATAGAAAGACCATTCAACAAATAAATAAGACTAAAAGCTGGTTCTTGGAGAAAATAAATAAAATTGACAGACCCCTCTCAAGACTTACAAAAAAAAAAAAAAGAAGAGAAGAGACTCATATCCGTAAAATCAGGGACTCCACCGGAAAAATTACAACAAATACACACGATATTCAAACAATTATAAGGAACTATTTCCAGAACCTCTACTCACTACAGAACAATAATTTTACAGAAATGGATCAATTCTTAGAGAAGTATAAACTGCCCAAACTGAATCAAGAAGAAATAAATCAACAAAATAAACCAATAACTTACAGTAAGATACAGGGGGTAATCAAGAGCCTCCCAACAAAGAAAAGCCAGGCCCGGATGGATTCACCAATGAATTCTATAAAACCTTTAGTGAGGAGCTAATACCAATACTCCTCAAACTCTTCCGCTAAATAGAAACAGAGGGAGAAATCCCAAATTCATTCTATGAAGCTAATATTATACTCATCCCAAACCAGGCAAAGAGCCAACAAAAAAAGAGAACTACAGACCAATATCACTAATGAACACAGATGCAAAGCTCCTCAATAAAATATTAGCTAACTAGATCCAGAAACTAATCAAGAAAATTATACATCATAATCAAGTAGGCTTCATCCCACACACACAAGGATGGTTCAACATCTGTAAATCGATAAATGTAATTCACCATATTAACAGAGCTAAGACCAAGAATCACATTGTTATCTCAGTCGATGCCCAAAAAGCCTTTGACAAAATACAACATCCATACTTGTTAAAAGCTCTGGAGAGACTAGGAATAGATGGAACATTCTTTAAAACAAGAAAAGCCATATAAAACAGAGCAACTGCTAATATCATATTAAATGGGGAGAAACTAAAACCATTCCCAGTAAACGCAGGAAGACAAGGATGCCCACTCTCCCCACTTCTTTTCAACATAGTGCTGGAATCCCTAGCCAAAGCAATAAGGCAAGAGGAGGACATCAAAGGGATCCACATCGGCAAGGAAGAATTCAAAATATCCCTATTCACAGATGACATGATCTTATATCTGAAGGACCCAAAAAACTCAGTCCCCAAATTCCTACACCTAATAAACCATTTTGGTAATGTTGCAGGATACAATTCAACCCACAAAAGTCAGCAGCTTTTCTGTACACCAGCAATGTACAAGCAGAAAAGGAAATTATGGATATAATAACATTTACAATAGCTTAAAAAAGAATAAATTACCTAGGGATCAACCTAACCAAGGACGTGACAGACCTATTTAATGAGAACTATAAAAATCTAATAAGGGAAATCAAAGAAGACACGAGATGGAAAGACTTCCCATGCTCATGGATAGGCAGAATCAATATAGTGAAAATGGCTATATTGCCCAAATTGTTATACAAATTCAATGCAATCCCTGTCAAGATCCCAGCTACATTCTTCACTGAAATAGAGAAAGCAACCCATAAGTTCATATGGAACAGCAAAAGACCTAGAATAGCCAAAGCAATTCTAGTCAAAAAAAGCAGTGCATGGGCTGGGGATATAGCCTAGTGGCAAGAGTGCCTGCCTCGGATACACGAGGCCCTAGGTTCGATTCCCCAGCACCACATATACAGAAAACGGCCAGAAGCGGCGCTGTGGCTCAAGTGGCAGAGTGCTAGCCTTGAGCGGGAAGAAGCCAGGGACAGTGCTCAGGCCCTGAGTTCAAGGCCCAGGACTGGCCAAAAAAAAAAAAAAAAAAGCAGTGCAGGACATATCACAATACCAGATTTCAAGCTCTATTATAGAGCCGTCATAACAAAAACAGCCTGGTATTGGTATAAAAACAGACCTGAAGACCAATGGAATAGAATTGAAGACCCACAAATAAAACCGCGGGCTGGGGATATAGCCTAGTGGCAAGAGTGCCTGCCTCGGATACACGAGGCCCTAGGTTCGATTCCCCAGCACCACATATACAGAAAACGGCCAGAAGCGGCGCTGTGGCTCAAGTGGCAGAGTGCTAGCCTTGAGCGGGAAGAAGCCAGGGACAGTGCTCAGGCCCTGAGTCCAAGGCCCAGGACTGGCCAAAAAAAAAAAAAAAAACCGCGTTCTAACAGTCAGCTTATATTTGACAAAATTGCTAAAGACATACAATGGAAAAAAATATAGCCTCTTCAACTACTGGTGTTGGGAAAACTGGGCAGCCATATGTAGAAAACTCAAAGTAGACCCTAGCCTATCACCATGCACCAAGATCAACTCAAAATGGATCAAGGACCTCAACATCAGACCTGAATCTTTGAAACTACTGAAGGACAGAGTAGGAAAGATGCTAGAACTTATAGGCACAGGAAGGAACTTCCTGAATAGAGTCCCAGGGGCACACAGATAGAGGAGAGAGACTTGACAAATGGGACTACTACAAAATAAAATGTTTCTGCACAGCTAAAGACATAGCCACCAAACTAGAAAGACAGCCAACCATATAGGAAAGGATCTTTACCAGCACAGCAGCAGACAAAGGCCTAATAACTGTCATCTACAGAGAACTCAAAAAACTAAGCCCCTCCAAGCCCAGTAAACCAATTATTAAATGGGCAAAGGAGCTAAAGAGAGACTTCACAGGAGAAGAGATAAAAATGGCAAAGAAACATATGAGTAAATGTTCAACATCCCTGGCAGTAAAGGAAATGCAAATAAAAACAACCCTGAGACCACCTCACTCCAGTTAGAAGGCCTATACTCTGAACTCAGGCAACAACAAATGCTGGAGGGGTGCGGGGAAAGAGAAACCCTTCTCCACTGTTGGTGGGAGTGCAAATTAGTACAACCACTTTGGAGAACATTATGGAGGTTCCTCAAAAAGCTCAACATAGACATACCCTATGGCCCAGCCCTACCACTCCTAGGCATCTATCCTGAACAACAGGTCTCAGGATATCAAAAAGACATCTGCACATCCATGCTTATCACTGCACAATTCACAATAGCCAAAATATGGAAACAACCCAGATGCCCCTCTACAGATGAATGGATCCAAAAAATGTGGTACCTATACACAATGGAATACTACATAGTGATTAGAAATGGTGAAATATTGGTATTCGCAGGGAAATGGTCAGAACTTAAACAAATAATATTGAGCTAGACAAGCCTAGAACACAGAAAACAAAGGGGCATGATCTCCTTGATTTATGACTGTTAAGGTGTGTGTGGGGGGGGAAACACCACAAAAAACTCCTTGTCAAATGGTATTCCCCACAAGTTTGGGTCAGCTACCTTACATTATGTAACTAAAACCAAACAACTACTAAACATAAAAAGGTCTAAAATAGACCTCTCAGTGGATCACAATAGCTCAAAAGCTATATATGTATGATCATATAAGATAAGGATAATCAAACTCTATTGTTGATGTTATATTTATAGTTCTAGGTGAATTTCCTTTGGCATATGCCATGTGTCAACTGTATATGTTTTTGGTACACTGGGTATTGTATATATGCCTACCTGATCTAGAGAAGAGAAAGAAAAACGAGGGTGTAAGATATCACAAGTAATGTACACACTGTCCTATTATGTAACTGTACCCCTTTTGCACAACACCTTGTGAACAAAATTTAATTAATAAATAAAAATTTAAAGAAGAATAAAGTTAATGATGTATGACCAATGTTATAACTTTCCAACTGCTATCAATTTGCAATCTGCTTGTCACTTACATATTGAGTTTCTCATTCCAACTCTTTTTCTTAATATTTACAAACTATTTTCTTGTGATTTTGAGGTTCATGAGAAAAACACAGCCAACTCGAACAAATTCATGGAGGTTTTTTTTTTTGCCGTCACATGGCTGACATATGTCAGATTATAGAAATCCAATAAATTAATCATAGTGTTATGCTAAATATCTTCTTAATCTTTTTCCTACAGAATGTCATCTCAAGTGAGTTGTTTTCTAATAACTCATCATAATTTACATGGTATTTAATCAGAGAAAAAGTTTTTCATGCTACAATTAGAGATTTTGTTCCTGAAATTTCACAATAAACAAAACTAAACTATGAGAGTAATATCCCTAAAAGAAAAAGAAAAAGTGTGACTGGCTACTTAACAGGTTAGCATCAGTGTTTTAGCTCAATACAATCACCCAATTAGATTTGAAGAAATTAACCTTCATATTCCTACTTAAAAGTTTGTATTTTCATTATTGTAAGTAGTTGTAGAAGGAGGTACCATTTGAATAGAGCAGTTTATGAATACAACGCAACTTGATCAATGTCACCCCTTTAGACACTCTCATCAAGAAGATATTTGAAGGCTTTTCAAATACAAGAGATTCTCAACTAGTTTAAAATCTGCTCCTTGGCAGGATGCAGGTGGCTAGTGCTTACATGTGTAGCTAGTCAGGAGAATGAGATACGAAAATCTGAGTTTGAAACTAGTCACAGCAGACAAATTTGAGAGATTCATTTCCAATTAACCAGCAAAACCTGGAAGTGGAGCGATGGCTCAAGTAACAGAGTTATGAGTGAAAAAATATGAGCAAGATTCTGAGGCCTGGAGTTCAAACCCCAGTACCAATACACACACACACACACACACACACACACACACACACACTCCACACACATAGTAACAGCACACAGTGACCAAAACATAAGCATAAAGGTAAATATATTTAAATCATAAATCATATAATGTATGCTATGCATAATATAGTTGTGGGATGGTTTGAGGAGATTAAGGGTAGGGAGAGAAGGGTAAAAAGAATAGGAGAACACTAGAGATAAATGCCAAAATACATTGCATCTATAAATGGAGATAACAAAATGAAACTCACTGAAAGCTGTTGAGTAGCAGGGAGTAGTAGCAATGTGGAAAGTGAGAGTAAGTGGTCTATCTAATTAAAATACGATATGTATGTTTGAAATATCATAGCAAAGTACCTTTGAGTAATTAACAAACACTACAAAAGTAATGAATGATAAGAATGAAGAATGTAAAGAAGGTCCTTTCTGGGGTTGTGGATAGCAGTGGAGAGGAAAACATAGAGGAGGAAGGAATATAGACAAATTTCTTTATGTACATGTGTGAAAATGGAACAAGAGCTTGTTGAGATTGTAAGGCAAGTAGGGGATGAGGGAAAGACATGGACATGTCAAAATGAATCTCCTTTTTACAAGTAATCAATGTTAATAAAAATATAGAGAAAGTACTGTGCATATACTAAAACTCATCCAAGTACGTGCCTTTTAAGCCTGTACTGTCAAGTGGTTAATTTTTTTAAGGAACAAATTTAACAAAAAAATTACAGAACGTTTGTCCAATCAAAAAGTATTTTTGTAGAAGTAAATGATCCAGAAATGAAAACTTGTAATGCATAATGAAAGAAACTGTATTGTTTCAGTCTCCTGACTGATCAGAGAAAACCCTTTGAAGTTTGACTGCCACTCCTGTTATCTAAAGCCCAGTGCAAACCATTATCCCTGCCCAGATTACCTATTGTGTCAAGCCATCATGACCTTGGAAAAGGTCCACTGGTCAGAGGCATTTCTTTACTGATAGGTTTTCCTGACAAACATTGTCCATTAGAGTCAGAGCTCCATTTTTCAACCTGTGGTGAGGATTCTAAGCTTACTTCCATCATAACATTGCCTAAGAACTTGATTGATTTCCTCACTTGTCAGGGACTAGAGATTTTAATATCCATTTCTATATGTATAGTCTGATACAAAGTTTGCCCATTTTGTTTGTGGTAAATATCTAAGTAAATAAAGGGACTGAAGAGCCTAGGGAAAGTTATAAAGAACAGACTTCCACTCTTCTCACAGGTTCTTTAGTCAATGGGTAGAAGGAGATTGCAAGTTAAACAGGTGAAAATACAGAATGTATGGCTAAATTTGAATTTTATTTATTTTTATTTACATTTCATTATTATTCACTGTATGAAAAGGAGTAAGCCTAAATCTTAGATAGCTAAAAAATAATTTGTTATGTCACATTATCACAAATACAGAACAGGCATCTTACATTTTATCTGAAAATTCTAAAATTCAAATACTGGTTTCAGCACAACATAAAAAGACTCCTACAACAGTCTACTGTAATACAGACCATTTTTCAAAAGAGCATGCTGTCTCACCTAATTATATAAGAAAAAGACAGAGATCAGAGAAGTTCTGGACAGATATTAGCATGCACTTGATTCTTTCTTGTCCTTTTATTAAGAAAGACATTTGATAAAGCATTCATACTGATACATCTAGGCATTTGAAATATCTGTCTTCTACATCCAAATTCTAAATTACACATTCACATGGTTCTTTCAACTATAAACTCCACTGAACATGTACTTACTAGCTTCTTTTTAAATGTTAATTTAGATAAAAAGCTTTATTCACATGTTTTCTTAAAAGAGTTGACTAAGCAACTCCCTAATTCTAATTCCACTTCTTCCCAAAATAAAAGTGTTGTGCTATGATGTCATTTTAATTCTATGCAACAGTTTCTCCTTTCATACTGTGCAAAAGTCATAATTTAAGTTCCTACCTAAATTTACAACTGACTGAGATTTCCCTTAAGGGATTTCCAAGAAAAACATTGTGCTGCACTGTCCCAATGAAGAAGGTGCTATACAATGTACAGAACTGCCTATGCTCTAGGCCCTTGTCTTCTCTTCTGTCAACTGAGCATATGGAACTTCCCATAAATATAACAAGGCAAAAACAAGGCAGTGTCACCAGAGTGGGAGTCATGGCCACATTTTCATTTGTCTTACTTGTACTTTCAGAATCTACTTTGGCACAACCACATATACACTCCTATTTGATGATGGAAGAAGGTTCTGTATACTCCGAGTGTGCTGAGTCAGAAACACCCAGTTTGTGACTGACATCTCAAGCTGCATGGTAACTTGGTGGTAGGTATATAGTCAAACATTTATTTTCTAGTAAATCCCAGTAAAAGATCAAGAACTTTCTCTTAAAAGGAAAAAAGTTACCTGCACAAGATCTAAAGACCTTGCTCCAAAACTCTTAAAAGTGTGTACGTACTCTAAATCTATAGTGATCTGAAAATGGCTCCACACAGTATCCCTGTCAGCATGCAACCTCAGGTGCTATGACACAGTGACCGAGGGGTATACTCTGCAGCATTGAGAGTTGCAAGGACATACCCTCATGTCTGTAATGTGTTGATCTCACTCAAAACTAGGAGCTTTACACTTCACTCAGTATATGAGCTAGAGTAACATTGAGATGAGGCATGTGTCACCTCTCAAATCTAAATAAACCCACTAGGCAATGTGTGCCTTTTCTTGGTTGTAGGGGAGACAGAAGTAACAACTGATCCTTAATTTTAGGCAGAATACCAATATCTACCACAGTGTTAGGGACCTAGACATTTCACTGAGTTGGAATGTCCCTGAATTTGGTCACATCTATTTCTTAACCTTTGACCCAGAAGTATCTTACCAGTAGGTCCAGAGTATGTCATCAGTATTAAGGACTAGCATGATACATATGAAAGAGAAAGGCAGTAAAAGTCTACAAGGACTAAATTGTGTCATCTCATCATGTACTATTGAGGTAGGAAAATGGCTGATTTGCCGGCTTTTCCAGCTGAAAGTAATGGTTTCTCGTGATACTTATAGATAGACATAAGCTCAAAAGCTCTGTGCCAAATATCAGGAGACATGTTAATTTGTTCAAGTAATGAAACAATGTTGCAGCATGGTAGCTGTAACTAAAATCACTTCTCCATCAAGCATCAATTGTCTTTCTCCAAGATTCTTCTGCTTTTCTGAAAAGCTCAAGTACAAAAGTTGAATGAGGATGTTGTGGAAATCTCCATTCCTGCATGTTTTTGTTCCTTCTTAATAGTAACAATTTATAGAGATTCTATATATTTGGGAATGTATTTGGGGATCTACAAAGGCAAAATATCATAAGTCACTTTACTTAAAAACATATGCTACTACAACCACTTATCACTTGTTTTATTAATTTTGTGGGAAGGGTGATCAGATTTCACTGCTGTGAAATTACCACTTTTATTCCCCTATTTTCCCACTGTAGTCATTAGAAGAGAGTCATTGTGATTACTCCATATTGAATAGTTATGTTCTTCTTCCTGAAAGGAGTTGAAGAGTGCCTAGATAAATTATTTGGAATTCTGCAAAAGAGAATTTTGTATTCATAGTTATTCATTCTTTATTCATTATTCAATATTTTATTTATACTTGTATGAATTCATTCATACTTACTTTTGCTTTGGCTCATAGTCTGATGCTCAAAAATTGTCTGGAGTTCATATTTAGTGGCACTGACTGAGCTTTTTGCAAACAGCTAATATCTGAAAAGTTTTTAAGTAACTCAAAGATACCTATCCCTTAATCTCTGCTATAATTTAGTCTCACCAGTTTCAGAATTTTACTGGATCACCATAAACATCAAATTTTATATGTTCAAGAGGTATATTATTAATATCTTATTTGCAGCAACTTCTTATAGGCAATCCTGAAAACTGTCATTTAAGTTATCATTGAAATTACAGTGCAGAAACACATGCTAGTATTTTAAAATTGGGCAATGACCCAACTTTAAAATTCTACCCTATAGATCCTATACTATAGTTTCACAAAGACAAAATTTTTAAAACCTAAGATGAAGCATGAACACAGAAAGATATTTTATGAGATGCATTGTTTACTTATACAATAAGTCATCCAATCACATTTAGTCAAGGTCTCTGTGGTGATTTGTTAAGGTTAAATATAAACCTCTGTGTCTGTTATGGTTGTAAATACTGGGGCTCCCTGGTATCAGACTTTTTATTACATTCTCCAGTTGTTTTATTTTAATTTTATTATTAAGTACTTGTGCAAAGATGTCACAATTCCATAAGCAGGGTTATAAGTACAGTGCCTCTTCATCAATGTCACTCTTTTCATCATCATTCTTTCCCATTTCCCTCCTTCCCATCCATTCTCAAGTTTTTGATGAAAGCTCATTGTCAATTAATGAGTGCTCAAAAGTAAATGATAATATCATATTATTATTAAATGTCCAAAACAAAAGATCATAATAAGCACATAGATATATGAAAACAATAAATCAATCATTGTTCTTTAGGATTTTATAGGTCAGTAATAATATCAGAGAATGACCCATTATACTGCAATTATATGAAAGTATGAAAAATCATGATTGAAAAAGAAACATAGGTAAAGATAATATGATGTCAAGTGTAAGTAACTTATATAATGAAACTCAGACCGGTAACTTCATATAAATACCAAAATTTGGATATTTTTAAGAGTGAAATTACCTTTATGCTACATTATAAATCTATCCAAAATTTCATTGATTCAGTCAACAAAAATGCATATATATTTATTATATATGAACACAACTTAGAAAAGCCTGTGACATGTAGCATTTTCTACTTCCTCCCAGAAACAGTGGTGCTTATTGACAAGATCGGTGACATTTTGCAAAGAGATTCTGAGTTATTACATGAAATATATTTCTACTGTCCTTACTAATATCTATCAATAAATAATTATCTCCAGATACATTCTCAAGTTATAAACCTCTTTATTGATGATAACACAGACAAGAGGCAATATTCAGAATAAAAATTTTCAAGAAACATTGTTCAGGTAGGTCAGGTGTGGCAGATCAAATAATCAGAATAAAGCAGAAAACAGTATATGAAAATCTGTAAGATTTTTTTTTCTTGGGAAGCTATGACCAGACTATTTTCACTGTTCAATGCAATTGCAGATTGTTCTTAACGTTTTCATCAAGATCTCATTATGAAAAAAACAAAAACATGTATAGGATTAAACAGAATATTCTTCTGTCTGATTTGTTGTTTTGTTCTTTTCTGTTTCTTTGGGACTTGCTATTAAACACAGAACCTTGCTCATGCTAGATGTGCTTCTGTGTAACATTTTTAAGTGGTGAGATTTGATATTGGGATAAAGGTTATTCATAGAACCAGTACCTAAATCCTGTAACAGGTTCTTGGAAAAATAAGACACAGAAACTTGAATGGTCCTAGAATGGCGAGTAACAAAGTCCTCCATGTTTCATTCTCCATAACTGTTTCATTCTCTTACTTCTAAATGCCCTTAGCAAAAAGTGGCTATTTTTCAGCCTCATTTGGAAAATTCCATGCATTAGAAAACCAAAGAGCTTGGGGCTGGGAATATGGCCTAGTGGTAAAGTGCTCGTCTCGTATACATAAAGCCCTGGGTTCGATTCCTCAGCACCACATATATAGAAAACTGCCAGAAGTGGTGCCGTGGCTCAAGTGGCAGAGTGCTAGCCTTGAGCAAAAAGAAGCCAGGGACAGTGCTCAGGCCCTGAGTTCAAGCTCCAGGACTGGCAAAAAGAAAGAAAGAAAGAAAGAAAGAAAGAAAGAAAGAAAGAAAGAAAGAAAGAAAGAAAGAAAGAAAGAAAGAAAGAAAGAAGGAAGGAAGGAAGGAAGGAAGGAAGGAAGGAAGGAAGGAAGGAAGGAAGGAAGGAAGGAAGGAAGGAAGGAAGGAAGGAAGGAAGGAAGGAAGGAAGGAAGGAAGGAAGGAAGGAAGGAAGGAAGGAAGGAAGAAAGAAAGAAAGAAAGAAAGAAAGAAAGAAAGAAAGAAAGAAAGAAAGAAAGAAAGAGAAAACCAAAGAGCCAAATCACTCTTTAAGAGGTTGGATGATAGAAGAGACAGAGATAGATAGATAGATAGATAGATAGATAGATAGATAGATAGATAGATAGATAGATAGATGTAGAGGATTCCTGTGAAGAGCAGGAGCTGTCATTTAGATTGCAGAGGAAAAGAACCATCATTGACCAGGCAAATACCATGCTAGAAATAGCAGCTCACATCTGCAATCCCATTTAAACCAATAAGCTTAGTGTAATGGTACACATCTGTGAGCCCACCTATATGAGAGATATTAACAGGAGGATCAGAAATAAGAATAGTGTTGGAAAAAGTGAGATTCTATTTGAAATATAATTAAATAAAAAGGGCTGGTAACATAGGTAAAGTAATAGAGAAACTTTCTAGGAAATTCAAGGCCTTGAGTCAAATTCCAATAACACACACGCACGCGCGCGCACACACACACTCCCCAAGGAGATTAAAAACAAAATAAAATTATAAACAACAATATACCAAATGTTTATTTGCAGAATATACTTACCAACTTTCATCTTTGAGATATTTAAATTTAGAATTACTTTTGCCATCATATTCATTCCATCTACCTTCAGAGAGGAAAACAAATCTGAAAGAGGTAGTATACATTATGGACTTAAGTATATCAAGTTTATCTCACATTTGGTAAACATAATATATACCTTGATAAATGACCATATTTAATCAATAGCACCATTTAAAGGATATAAATGTTATTTTAAAGTTTTTAATACATAAACTAGCTGCTCTGGTCTTGACCACCCAGAGTTTGAGAATCAGTTAACACTCAATACTAGCCAAATAACAGAGGAAGACAAACAGGCCAAATAATTTTTTTAATAAATTTTCCAATTCATTTTGCAGAGGAAGAGATAAATTGCAAATATTTTATGGAAATATTTTACTATTCTATGATGGTTTTAAACAATAATTTTCCTAGAAAAAAAAAACAGAAGTCACAATACCATGGCTTATCAAAAGTTAAAAAACTCTAGGAGACATTCTACTCTTAGATCATTTCACAGTGAAGAACTGACTTAGAGGCACAATTTATGAGTCTCTCTGTGAATAATTTCAATTGCTCCCTGACTTCCTATTTTTAAATGTGCCTACCTGGAATACAGCCTCAGAACTAAAGAAGGAAAAGCTTTACGCACATGACAAGTTCATGTAAAATGATACAGGAGATGAACGGAAACAAACATTCTTTATTTCTTTTTGACAAAGTTACATAAGTAAGATAATGAGTGTCTTTTTGAACAATGTCACCTTGTCCCTCATTTTCTCTCTGCTTTTTCTTCCTGACCACTGTCTCCCACAAGTTGTATCATTCATTTTCAACATAATGTCTAGTGAGTATCATGCTGCATTTGTTCACCATTTGTCTCACCCTTACATTCTACAAAATAGGTATATATACAAAAAAGAAAAGAAAAAAAAATAGCAAAGAAAAAGCTTCATTTCCATTTCCTGCAGTTCTTTTCAATAGATATTATTTGTATGATCACGTGCACATAGCTATTGCATCATTATGATCCTCTCCTAAGAACATTCTCCTTTGGTTTCACCTTGTGAGTTTATGGAGACTTGTATAATTTATCATATACCATCCTGTGTATTTATTACAAGGCACATTCCAGTTACCACAAATAAGAAAAACCATACAACGTGTTTTTCTTTGGGTCTAGTTTATATCACTTAATATAATTTTTACCAAGTCTTTCTATTTCCTAAATAGTACAGTAAAATTCTTTCTGATGGAGGAGCATTGTTTATATATGCCACATTTTTTATTGTAAAGGTGATATATAGAGTGGTTACAGTTATAGAAGTCACGTACTGAGTACATTTACTTTTGAACAGTGTCACCCCTCCCTCATTTTCTGCTCCTGAACCAGCTGCCCCCCCAAGTAGTATAGTTAATTTCCAACATAGTTTCTAGTGGATATTACTGCTGAATTAGTTCTTCATCCATTTGTCCACGGAGAGGAATTTGTGTTGATTCACTATCTTGGGTATGGTAAACAATGAAGATGGTTGTGCTGGTTACTTTAGTGTGGCCTTGTTTTTGGACAAATGCTCAGGAGTAGAATTTCTGGGTCACAGGGAAGCTCTCTGTTTTGTATTGAGGATCCTCTATGCTGCTATACAGAGTGGTTGAACACTTTAACATTCCCACACATGGTGTAACAGTATTCTTTTTTGGCAACATACCTGTCAATGTTGTTTTGATTTGCATTTTTTGTGGGTCAAGGGGCTTGAACTCAAAGGCTGGCCACTGTCCTGGAGATCTTTTTTCTCAAGGGTAGCACTCTATTGATTTGCATTTTTATAGCTAGAGATGAGAAACTAGAAATCCATGGAAAATTCCTTAATATAATAAAGGTTGCATATTACAAACCTATAGCCCGAATTATACTTAATGGTGAAAAGTTAAAACATTTACTCCAAAATTAGGAATGAGACAAGGATATCCACTCTCTCTATTCTTCTTCAAGATAGTACTGGAATTCCTAACAAGAACAATAAGGACAGAGAAAAACATAAAGGAGATGCAAATAGAGAAAGAAGTAAAACTGCCCTCTTTGTAAATGACATGATCCTGTATTTAAAGATCCCTATAAATTCCTCCCCCAATTGAAGCAGATTTCCGAAAATGGAAAAACCTTCCATGCTCCTGGATTGGAAGGAATTAACATCATGAAAATGGCAATACTTCCCTAAGTAATTTCAAATTCAGTTCAGTACCCATCAAAATTCCAACAAAATTCTTCAAAGAGATAGAGAAATGAATCCAACTATTCAAATGGAATAATTAAAAACCCTGAATAGGAAAAACAACCTATAGTAGGAAGAACAGTGCTGGAGGAATATCAATATCAAATTACAAACTCTTTTACAAAGCCCTAGTAATAAAAACAGCTTTATACTGGTGCAAGAATAGGCTTGTGGACCAATAGGACAAAGTAGAAGATGCAGAAATTAACCCACAGACCCCTAGCCACCTAATATTTGATAAAGGAGTCAAAAACACGGGTTGGAAGAAAGTCTCTTGAACAAATAGTGATGAAAAATCAGCGATATATGTGCACAAAACTGAAACTATATCATCCTGCAGCAGAATCAATTCTAAATGCATCAAAGGCCTCAATATAAGTCCAGAATTCATCAAAATACTGTAAGACGACGCAGTGGAAACATTAGCGCTCCTAGGCATGAGCCGAAACTTTAAGATCCAGAATCACAACAAATCAGAGAAAGACTGGAAAAATGGGATTGTATCAAACTAAAGAGTTTCTGCATTACAAAGGACATAGCTAACTACATAAATAGACATCAGAATGGGAGAACTTCTATACTAGCTATATGTCAGACAGTGGCCTTATATCTAAAATATACTTAAAGCTCAAAAAAAATTAAACCCCCAAAAATATGACAACCCAAATAATAGATGGGCTAAAGACTCAAAGAGAGACTTCTCAGAAGAAATAATGGCAAACATGAAGAAATGTTTAATGTCTCTTGCCATAAAAGAAATGCAAATAAAAACAACTTTGAGATTCCACCCCACCCCAGTTAGATAACTGCATGCAATTTGAAAATATCACCAATTTGTGATATTTTAGTAAATAGCTAGACATTTTGTTTCTGCTACAATCATTATATTTCTTTCAGATTTCTCCTTAAATTATGATTGAATGATAATATAAAAATTGAAAATGGCAAACTTTGTGTTAATCACTTTCCACAAAAGACCTGATGTATCTTAAAATAATAATGCTCTTTGCTATGTCAAATTGCTGTTGTTCATCAACATCTCATCTGGTGTTATCCCTTCCAGCTCTAACGAACCTATGAGATGTGGTTAGAAAAAAGAGGTTAGTCAGATAGATGCAGCCATTGGATTTTTTTCATACAACTTGCTCCTTAACGAAAAATACAGTCGATAAAGAATGAAAGAGAAGGTCAATTTATACCACATTTTCTTTATGCATTCTTGACTAAAGTTACCAAGGATAATTCTGGGCAATTCTGAACAGTGATCCCTTTTTTCATTTCTCTGTTCTGTTTTGTTTGTTTGGAGGAGACAGGGGAAGAATGACCACTGAGAGAGAAAAGGTAAAGGCAAAAGGAGAGAGGAGGTGACTGTGAGATCAAAGTTCTTTGCATTCATGCATGAAAATGAAATAATGGAAGACATAAAAATGTTTTAAATAGCAAGAAAACAATTAAAAATAAGTAACCCTAGTTGAATTTCATAAAACATTGTACACATGTATGGAAATAGCACAATAAATCCTTTTTGCACAATTAATAAATGCTTTAAATCAAAGAAAGGTGAAAAATGAGTTGAAAATGGGCAGGTAACTAAGTTCTATATAAATTCTTAATACATATTGCATAATAGACACAATAGTTTGTGAGTTGTATGTCTATTTTCTCTAGGTACAATTACCTTATATACTATTTCAGATGATGATCAAAACTACCACCTATAATATAGGGCATTTGATACATATACACTGTCATACCTACACTTAGATACACATATTCAAATATCTCCCAAGTATTCCATATTCTGTGAGGTTTAAGAAGGAATTTAGCTCAATTCATATGCATCACATACATATAATATAGTCACAAAGCCAGACTGTCCTTGAAAGATCTAGTGTAACTATCAACATCATTTAACAGATGTGATTAATTAAAAGGTGTCTAGAATTATTATTAAACTCAAAATGCCTAGGTAAACATCCAGAAAACACTTTCCAGATGGTCTTCACGACTGTAACATAAATTCTTCATGAAAAAATATGCTCTGTAATCAATCAACTATTCCTGACTTATAATAAGTGCATCCTTCACCTTGTCTCAATTGTTCTATTAATTATTTCCTGTCATGTTCCTAAATTCTCCTAGTAAATGTTGTTTTTCAAAGTTGACATGATTTATGATTGGGGAAGGCAGTTTATAATATTCTGTAACCAATGGATTAAAATACCTGTTACATTTGGGGCCATGCAGTGCTTCTAATTCATTTATCAAAGGAATAAATAGATGGCTATAGCAAGGAAGGAATAATATATACTCAACTCAATGCTCTTTTTTTTCAAAAAAATTAAAGAGGTCTTGTACTAATATGCAATTCATACATATAGTAAAATTGTGGTTCAAACTCATTAGATAGGTCTTATCTACTATATGTATATAATTCAGAAAGTTTCCAAATATATCTATTAATTGTATTGTGCTGGGGAGAGAAGGGAACACATGAAGTGACTTAGATTTAGCTTCATGATTTTCTGGCTCTTGGTGAATTGATTCTGTGAATTTTGTAAACTGATGATGTCTTTCACTGATTTTCATCAGTTCAATCATAAAATTTACCCACATTCTCCATCTGTAATTCTGTAAAGTTATCAAGCATACCTCACAGAAACAAATAAAAAAATACCCAGTTTACAAATAAGGAATGTTTGTGTATACTAAATTCTACTTAAGATATGACAAAACAAAAATATAATAACAAAAAAGAACCAACAAAAATTTTAATATTAAATTCTGACCACCTTATATCAAAAATTTGCTTTTCAAATGATCCTGTTCTTCCATTTCAAATTTCAGCTTTTCTTCACCCAATTTTGTTTTCTTCTCACCTTCTCCTTTTCAGAACTATAGGTTATACTCAGAGAACTGCTTTAAATTTCAGCTCAAAGTACATATTTGCATACTCAGATCCATCAAAGGAATCTGTAAAAAATAAGTTACTCTTAGAGTATCCACTTTCCTTAGACAGCAATTGTTGTAGGTAACAATATGTGCAGCTATCATTCCTGACAAATTTACCCTACTATATTTGCTAGGTGAACATGAAGATTTCCAAATGAAGACATTATGCATTCACAGTAAATAGTGTGAATTACTAAAGTATTTATTCATATTTGTGTTAACTTAAACTCTAATTTCAAGCTTATATTGCACCCTGTGGTGGGAAGGCTAATGCAGATTACTAAAATGACTATTTTATACATATTTTCATCAACTATGCTTAACAACAGGTATATTGGCCCCTGGAAGTCGGTGTAGCACAGAATTGGAAAGCGATCTTTAGAGAAATGCTTTAAGTAATATAGCAACTGTTGACAGAGATTGAAGTAAAAGGATAAATCGTCTACTCTACAAAACTTCAAAGTAACAGTTTGCTGTAATATTGTTCACTAGCTCCTAATTTAGTGAATGGATCTGTTTTTGTTTTAATAATGTAAGAGTACAATTTGAAAGTTTAGCCCTAAGTTATAATGTTGCCTGAACTGCAATAGGCTATATAGAAAAGCATAAATTATTGGTGACTGTTAGTATTTCTCTATGTCAATTGTGTGAAACAAATAACATGGTCATTCTAAATGTTTGTTACATATCTAAAAATGTCTATTGTATTTTAAATACTCAAAATGCTTAATTAATTCTTCCTACATTTACTCATTTTATTTCAAACTGCATTCACTTGAAATCAACAAAGGAATGATAAGGCAAATAACAGGTAAGATAGGGACATATACACCTAAGATAGTGCCTTAATCAAAATAATTGAGTGCATTTTCTCCCAAGTCCCTTTCTCTGACACAATAACACCATAACATATGTGTTACATATGTTAACATTTTCTTAAAAATTGAAGAATATTTCAAGCAAGGACAACACTTCAAACACCCAATTCAGTTACAGTCAGTTACAGATTACAAAATCAAAGCATAAAGTCCATACTAATAGAAGTTTTGTCTTACATGATGATAGTACTTGAGATTCTGTTTTTAAAAACAGATTCCCTTTTCACCTATGAAGAACGTGGTTAGATGATATTCTCCAGCTTTTAGTTTCTTCAAGCTCCAAATTCACTTTTGAGATAAGATTAAACTTTTACATTGGATTCAAGGAAAAGACCAAGTAAAGCTAAATATAAAGCATTGTCTCCAACTCAGCTTTCTTTTTAAATAAATCATTGCTCTGGAGCTCCAGACCATTCTGATGAAGAGAAATTCTTAGCTCTGCATGGTACTCTGTCTCTTTCCCTCTTCCCTGATCTTTTTTTCCTTTTGACAGAAAAGTTGTGCAGTATTAACTTTGTTTCAATAACTTATTTTGAGACAACCCTCTGGATACTGTGTTGTACGTGGGATGTTCTGAGGAAGTGTAAGATGAGATATGGAGCCACTCACTTATTGCTCCTCTGGCAAGGTAGAGCATTATAGGTGGCAAATGGTACATGGTCAGACAATTGTTAGCCACTTGGGAAAATGTGCTGGTACAGAACCACATTCCAAAGTGAGGATTTGGTATTTTGAGCTATTCAGGGAGATCAATACATAGAATCATAGAATTAAATGATATTTACCAAGTTCATTGCTTCCCTGATGGTGGAAATAAATAGCTAATGGAAATCAATACAGATTTATAAGACAAGCATGAGAGTAGTTAACAAAAGGCCCTTTATCATGATGTAAGCAAAGAGAAAAATCAAAACCATTATTCATTTCAAGTATCAAAACATTATTGATAGTTAAATGTTCAAGCTCTTGTGCCAAAGTCAGGTGCATTGTTGATACACAGCATGGAGCTGCCTTTCTATGATAGCACCTCTACTAAGTGAGTGAGTGATTAACTCTCCTAAGTCTCTGGATTTTTTAAAAATTCTGTTCTTATTGCTTAAAATAGTTTAAGGTCTCACAATTTTAGTAAACAGTATGATCCCAGGTTCCCCAAAGAGCTGGCACTTTTCCTATGAAAAAATACTAGAGCTTTCTCTCTTCAACACAAATCAAGAAAGGTGGTCTCAGGAACTTCCCTGGCCTCATCTTCTGGCTTTTAGAACTATAGCGAAGGTTAAAAATATAATAATGCAACTGCAAAATACGGGGGTAAAAAGAAGTCAACTATCCCCTCATCTAGAGTAGATTCAAAGAGAGAAGCCATGGCACCTCTCACGAAACCAGATCTTGAAACCTGCTTCATCAAAGAAGCTCAACCATTAAGACTAGAAAGAAAACCTTCACTGACTTTGAAGGCATTCCTTCTAGATACACAAGTAAGCATCTCTGCAACAATCCAGGAGATGATAAAGAATTTACTGCTAGGATTTCTGCCAGATGCCATGAAAACGTACGGCCCAGGAAAAGTGAGTCTGCAATGTCTGATTGCTGTGCCAGATGGTAGAGGAACAATGTTAAAGGTACAGGACGTCAGGGCTGCTGGAACAGTTATGTTCTGTGAGGCCACAATGCCCCAAAGTATATCTTTCTTAAGGTCTAAAGACACAGTATTTAACAAGACAGGAAATATATTGGTAGGTGTATGGTAACATAACTTGCAATAGGTCTACCATCTGAAAGAAGAGAGGATGGCACAGTTATGAAACAACAAAGGCCAGCTTGGGTGGCTTCACTGCCAGGAGCCAGAAGATTAAAAAAATTTTAATGAAAAACCAAGTCCAAATAGCAGACATGGCTGTCTGTTAAAACAATAGTTCGTGGTAAAGCAGTGGATAATATAAGCAGAAACACATCAAGGATGGATATGTGTGTGTATATAATACATAAGTGCATATAATATATTAATATATAAAACATATACATGTATATATATATAATATGTGTATTATGTATAACCAGAAGTAAGTAAAAGGAGAATAGGTGATCACAACTGTATCTCTAGCATTGGTAGTATGTCAGTTCATGCCCAGCATGACTAAAAATTTAATGAGATCCATCCCAGCACACTAGCCATGTATAGTACTATCTGTCATACCACTTACACAAGAAACAGAAATAGAATCAAGATCCAGGATAGCCCTGGATAAAAATGAAAGACCTCATTTGAAAAAAAAACTGAAACCAACAAGAACTAAGAACATGGCTCAAGTGGTAGAGGGCCTTCAAGGAAAATATGAAGCTCTGTATTCATACCCAGTGCCAACAAATCTTCAGGAGAAGATGTGAACCATGATGACAAACACAGAGAATGACTTCTCATAATTTCCCATGAACATGTGTTTGTTTACTCTAGCAACTGTTTACCAAGGGAAGTAGAATGCACAAGTGTTTTTAGGACATAGAAGTTTGAGAAGTTGTTGATAATGGAAAAGATGAAATAAAATTAAGGCAATGCTACAGCAGGAAAATATGGGAAAAGGTAACAAATGGATACTAATCAGTCTGGCTTACATTATATTAGCCAAATGCACACACTCACCCAGTGGTAAAACCTCAAATCCGTTTGTTAAAGGAAAAAGGAAAGATTCCTTTTGTATTTATGTAA
The DNA here is from genome assembly GCF_023159225.1 of Perognathus longimembris pacificus. NCBI lineage: Eukaryota > Metazoa > Chordata > Mammalia > Rodentia > Heteromyidae > Perognathus > Perognathus longimembris. The sequence goes on along the minus strand of NC_063162.1, from coordinate 128,059,659 downwards.
TTAAATTTTTGAAGATTCTCAGCTCAAATAGTGCCTTCAAGCCAAGTGGTAACCTCAAAGCCCTTCAAAAAATTAACGGAATTTGTGTTTTGCTTCTCTAGAGCAGAGCTCCCACTGTAAAAGCAGATTTCTAAGAAATTCCTATTTCACCAAACAGGTAATTGTTTTTTCCAACTTGGGGTTGAAATTTAATCTAGGAAAGAAAAACGATGTTCATATATTTTAGAATCAATTTTTCCAATGATAACTTCTTCTACTAAAAACATACACATGTTCTCATAATGTGTTGATACATGACAATATTATTTAAAATATAATGTGTTGAACATTCACTATATTTCTTAGGGGTATGTAGTTAATGTTAGTAAAGCTCTCAGGAGATATTCTTCAATTTTGCATGTTTAGTATGCTAGCTAATACTAATAATATTTTATGTACCAGAGAACAAGAAGAGTATGGTAAGCAACTGCATTATGAATGCCATTATGAGATATAAAACTAAATTCAAATGATACATCTGAAAATGGAAAGAAGAGCACAGTGATAATTCTCCTCAAGATATTCATCTATTTTGTGTACAATGCATACAACTTATTTCTATATCAATACAGCTTCATTGTCTTATTGAAAAAAAATATCAAAAACCAGTGTAATATTCAAATTTCAATTGTGTGTTATTTATTTGCAAATTTGAGAATTTAATTATGTTTCATACCATTCACTTGCTTAGGAATTTAATTAAATTGATATATGAAAGATCATTTTAAAATTATATTTGCTAATAGTTCCTCATGTTCTATTTAGTATGGAACTCTATGACTCTAGGCAACCCCAAATTAAATATTACTAAAGAAAATGAAAAACAAATTTCATTTGCATCGGCTTGCAAAATTGAACACTTTTTAATCATTATTTTTGTGAAACTATATGGAAAAAGAAATATAATTATGCTATGTCTTCTACCACTTAGCAACTTTTTAGTGCTAACTATATGAAAAAAGTAAGAAAAGCTACTATGTTTCTTTAAAAGGTTCATTTCCAAGAGTATTGTAGTAAATATTAATGACTAAATTTCTTCTAGCAATTTTGTTCCCAAACAGTAAGCAACATCAAATATTTATATCATGATCTTATGTAAATCTTAAGAAATACAAATTGAATGCTGGGGATATGGTATAGTGGCAAGAGTGCTTGCCTCCTATACATGAAGCCCTGGGTTCAATTCTCCAGCACCACATACATATACAGAAAATGGCCAGAAGTGGTGCTGTGGCTCAAGTGGCAGAGTACTAACCTTGAGCAAAAAGAAGCCAGGGACAGTGCTCAGGCCCTGAGTCCAAGCCCCAGGACTGGCAAAAAAAAAAAAAAAAAATACAAAATACAAAATACAAAATGAGAGATTGCATTAAAAATTAAAGGAAGGAATTCAAAACATTCTTGTATTAGTCCAGGTCAATTTTTAACAACAATTTAAAAAATGTTAGTTGATAAATATAAATAACTTCCTCAATTGTCTTATTCATCCTACTATGACTTTTCCTAATGAACCATGGGATGAAGTAGATGAACTGAAGAGATTTTCACAGTTAGATAAAAACATACTAGTAGAAACTATGACTCAATATTTTGTAAACATAAAGAAAGTCAAAATATTTCCTTTAAATATTACCAATTACAAAACATCTTTGCCTTTTAATTTAGCTTGGACTAGAATGTTGATTGAATGACATGAAAAATTCAAAGATAATGTATATAATTTTTTTCTTGATATTTTTGCTATGAAATATCCTCATTTGGCCTTAAAGTTCCGTGTGGAAAAGATTTGGCCAAGTTACTAATCTGGCAATGAATAGTACTTAAAGCTTACAAATTGATGTACATTTAAGCATCAGATCAATAATTTCCTTTATAGTATATGGTTAACACTTGAAACAACACAGAAATCAACTACATGGGTTCAGTTGTATATGGAATTATTTTTACTTCTTTATTTTTTGGTTGGAGAGAAGGGACTAGTATCACCATGTATATTAAAAAATTGTGACCTATTTTTTCGCATTGTTGTTGTTATTCCCTTTATTTCATAATATATTAGGTTGGTATTGTTTTAAACAGATCACATTTGTAAACATAACAGTATTTTCAAATACACATGAAAAATCATATCTGTAGATTATATATATGAAAAATTCACAAATATCTACATTAACGTGTATAAAGCACATATATAAGGATTTTGAGGTAATAATAACTTTACATGCACTTGTTAGAGATAATCCTTGAAAAATGTCAGACAACTTCTTTCAGTGGTAAAATCATACAAAACTATACTACCACAGCAGTAGTGCTGCAATAACCCTCCTGCTTACTCAGGTTTCCTTAAACTTACTGGTCTTCATTGCCCACGCATATGTGAGTGTGTCAGCTGTTGTTATTTTTGATGTTTTATGAGAAATTATTTCTTTTTTCTTGCATTTTTCTTCCCTGTGGTTTAGCCCCTGTTGTCACTGTATTTGTTTTTGGTACCCAGGGTATTGTATATACCTGTGTTCATATGAATTAGGGAAGTGAAGTGGAACATCAAAATGTTGAGACAACGTGTGAAGGGAAAACCAATGCACCAGCAAACCTTACAAGACAATATGTTGTAAAACTGTACAACTTCAGGGAGGGGGAAATTGGGAAGAAGCAAAGGTGGGAGGAAAATGAGGGAGGAGGTAACAAGTTTGACAAGAAATATACTAACTACCTTACGTATGTAACTATAACTTGCTGCACATCACCTGAGCAATAAAATTAAGTTAAAAAGAACATTTCTCAGATTAAAAAATTGTGTAGCTTAGAAATATCAAAAATTAAGATAAAGTTGATCTGCTATAAATGTACAAAACATATGTAGATGAGTCTTTGTCATTTACTAGCATAAAATATACACAAATCTATTTTCAAACTTATCAAAATTAAATTGACACAGAAAACAAATAAAATTCGATATAAAAAGGGACAAGGCATCACTGAAATCCAGATGATCAATAGCAAATATTTTGAGACTTTGCATCCTACTAAGTGGAAAACAAATTTTAAAAAGGGTAATTTTCTAGAAACATGACAAACAAAAATAGGGGCAAGTATATATGTGAATTCTGAATGATGTTGAGGTTGAAACACTAATAGAGTCTCTCAACACAAAGAAGCTCAGGATCATATGGGTTCACTGTTGAATTCTACTAGACCATTAAAGAAATAATACCAATGTCCTTAAACTATTCCACAAAATAAAAACAGAAGGGGTACTTCCTAAACACGTTATCTTAAGTAAGTTTTGGCCCAATACCAAAAGTAAATTTAGATGCAACAAAGAAAGCAAACTATAGGGCAATAGCTTGAAGAGCATAGATGAAAATTAATCTCAATGAAATGCTTGCAAACCAAATTCAGCAAGATATTAAAATCCTCATGCAATATGGTCAAGGTAGTTTCATTCCAGAATGCCTCAACAAGTGATTAAAAAAAAAAAAACAATACATGTAACACAGCACACAAATGAAATGGGTAAAAGTCAAATGATCACCACAACAAATGCAGTAAAAGCCACTGACAAACTACAACAGACCTTGATAATAAAAGGTACGGAACAAATTAATAATAGAGTCGATGTACCTCAACAAAGCAGTTTATATATGATAAACCTATACCACAAATTGTATTTAGCTGAGAAAAACTAAAACTATTTCTTGTATGTTCAGGAACTAGACAAGAGTATCCACACTCTCTAGTCCTATTCAACATACTGTTTGATATCTTAGCCAGAAACAAAGGGAGGGAAAGAAATAAAAGAGATACAAACTAAATACCCATGGCTTATGTCTGTAATCCTATTCAGAATAGAGTCAGGAGGCTGAGATCTGAGTATTGCAGATCAAAGCAAGCCCAGACAGAGAAATCCACAAGACTCTTATGCCAATGACACAGTGAAAGGTCAGAACTGGAGAGTTGGCTCAAATGACAGAGCATCAACAGAGAAACTCCCAAGTAAGAGTGCTAGACCCTGAATTCAAGCTCCTGCACTGTCATCAGAATGGAACACAAAAATAAATGGAAGAGGGCTGGGAATATGGCCTAGTGGTAAAGTGCTTGCGTCCTAAATATGAAGCCCTGTATTCAATTCCTCAGCACCATATAGATAGAAAAAGCCAGAAGTGGCACTGTGGCTCAAGTGGTAGAGTGCTAGCCTTGAGCAAAAAGAAGCCAGGGACATTGCTCAGGCCCTGAGCTCAAGCCCCAGGATTGGCAAATAAATAAATAAATAAATAGATAGATAGATAAATAAATAGAACAGATCAGATTATCACTATTTTCAGATGATAGAACTAGAACTTCATAGTTAAAAGTTCCTGAAAACTCCATCAAAACTTACGAAGCTGATAAACACCTACTGCGAATAAAGGAATAAAAAACAATAATGTATAAAAATGAGTGCCTTTTCTACATTCTAACAATGGACAATGAGTGTCTTTTCTAAATTCTAACAACGGACAGACTAAATATTGAGTCAGGAAAACAAAAGTATCGATAGTATCAAAACATTAAGTAACTGGCAATAAAAATTCAGGAGATGAGAGATCTCTGTGGGGAATGCTATGAAACATTAGAGAAAATATAGAAAATTAACAAAAAAACATGGTTATTGGATGGTCAGAAGTAATATTGTGAAAATAGTTGCACTACCAAAAGAAATCAATAGAATCATTGCAATCCCCTAAAAAATTTCCATGTATTTTTTAAAGAATTTGAAAATTCAGTTGCAAAATGCATATGGATGTTTAATAGACACACACACACACACACACACACACACACACTCTCCAAAAAATAAAAACAAGACAATCCTGAGCAACTATCCAAAGCTAGAGGTACCACAACATCTAACTTTAATTTATACTTAGGGACCATAGTAACAAAAAGAACAGCATAGTGCTGGCAGAAAAATGGACATCAAGACCAATGGGAAAAGAATACAAACTCCAGAAATAAGCCCACAGGGCTACAGACATATGATTATTCAACAATGACATCAAATACATGATAGAAAGGTCAGGCTCTTCAATAAATGGTTTGGGAAAACTAAATATACATACGTGGAAGACTGAATCTAAACTTCCTACCTCACATGTGCAAAAAATTCCAAATGGATTAAAAATTTATACATAAGGCCTGAAGCTTGAAACTACTAGAGAAAAGTAGAGGGAAGACCCTTGAAGATAAAACCATAGGTAACATCAATGGACCCCCAATTGTTCAGGAAATGCAAGAGGAGGTATTGACAAATGAATCAAATTAAAATCTCCCCCCCCAAAAAAAGAAGTAATTACCAGAAGTTAGACAACTTACTGAATGGAAAAAAATATCTTTCCCAGCTATTCATTAGGAAAAGGATTATACAAGAAAATACATACAAGGAATTTTTTTTACCAATCTGAGAACTATCAATTCTGCCTGTATGAATTGAAAGTGATCTGTATTAATAATGAAATAATTGCTTTTCAAACATTCTTCCTTTGTCAACAACACATGCTTATTGCATTTATGTATACAGACTTTACATTGAGAACTATACCTCCTAATTAATATGCTGATTAAGCTTTATACTCTGAAAGCTATTATTCACATAAAACTTGGCACTCATTTGAATGAAGTTCTTTGGTATAGTAATTTGTCATTGTTAGCTTAGTACACAATAAGAATAATACATACAAAGAAGAATAGAAGTAATCAGAAATCATTGTTTTAATTTTCAGAGACTGAAAAATAAATGTTAAAAAAATCCACATAAAAATAGACCATTATTACAATTATAAAAACTTCTTCTCCTTTGGGGATTATTTTATGCCATTGTTAGAAGACTTAGAAAATTTCTAAAGCATAGATTTATGAAAATATTATTATAATTAAGAAATATTTAAGTGAAAATTATTTAAACTACAGATTAATGGTAGATTTAATAAATATTTTATAGAAATTAAAAGTGAATGGGAAAATTAAAGTATTTGTGGAATTGTGTCCAGATAATTTAGTCATCAAATATAACCAATGGTTATATGATTTAACGTTAAAGCCAGCATCCTTTCCACAATTAAATATTAATTAGCAATTTCAGTTAATTTATATTCATAAGACATCATACTCAAATGTTTTAGTAGAAGAATACTCTCCTTGCAAGTGAACAAAGAAATATATTCTTGTCAAAAAAACAAGTCATGGTAATTAAAACCATGTCACACAACCTATATTATCAGAACATAATTGAATTAAATCAGATAGAAATTATCTAGAATTAAATTAGATAGAAATATATCAGGGAACTAAAAGAAATATATCAGGAAAGTAAAAGTCATACTTCTAAAGAGCACATGGGTCAAAAAGCTGGAGTATCGTAATGGGTCAGGTGTTAAAGTGCCATAAAAGCAAGTAAGCAGAGCAAGCTTGAGGCACTGAGTTCTATCTCCAGTGCTGACATGCACAAAAAAATAGTACCTTAAAGTTCCCCTCATCCTGACCAAACTTTAAGCAATATTATCTTTATTGCATAGCCCTTTCCATTTCTAAAAAGAAAAAAAATACTTTGAAAACTTACAAATTCTTCATTTTGAAAAAAATCTCTTAAAAACTCAATTTGACTGCCCAGAAACCTCAGAGCCATTCATTTTAATAGTTTCATTGAGAAAAATAAAAAACTTTTCCCACAATTGCATCAAGTATTAAAAAGACCTTCCGTTGTGAAAATGGAGGAACGTTTCCTTTTCCTTTAGGTAAATACTATTAGCCAACACTGGTGACCTACAATTATCCAAATTCAATTGCTAATTATCTCTAGCTCTTTGTTTTGAATATTGGAGTGCACTCTGAATTCTGGCCCCTCCTTTTTTTCAGTATGAAGCAAAGTCTTCCTTGCCTATCTAACATTATCCTCTGCTTTTGGAGATTTATAAATCAATTCTATGACTAGTCAAAGTAATTTTTATTGTTTTTACATTTAAGTTTTTTGCCTTTTAAAGATATTTTTATTAATTTTATATGGTTGTACAAAGGAGTCACCATTCAACAAAGCAGTTTATGAATTAAATGCATGTTGATCCATTCTCAGTCATGTCTCTCAACCTATGCTTTCTCTCACTTTTCTTAAATCTTGTAAGATACATGTTGACTTTTAAAAACGTTATTCTCTTTCTCTTTGTCTACTCCCCTCCCTTTAACTGTACCTCAACCCTTTCAGGTACCCAATTGATTGTCTATCTTGTTGAACTATGATATTAGCTTTCTAAGGAAGTACATTGAGTTCTTCTCTAAAACTACCATATTCGTTCTACCATATTCTGAATAGTACATTTATGCAAACTAAGCTAGACATTTTAGTTATTCTAAAAGCATCAAAACACTTTTTTTGGGGGCTGGGGATATAGCCTAGTGGCAAGAGTGCCTGCCTCGGATACACGAGGCCCTAGGTTCGATTCCCCAGCACCACATATACAGAAAACGGCCAGAAGCGGCGCTGTGGCTCAAGTGGCAGAGTGCTAGCCTTGAGCGGGAAGAAGCCAGGGACAGTGCTCAGGCCCTGAGTCCAAGGCCCAGGACTGGCCAAAAAAAAAAAAAAAAAACACTTTTTTTGAATGGGGCTTAGCAGTAGAGTGCTTGCCTAGCATACATGAAGCCCTAGGTTTGATTGCTCAGCACCAAATAAACAGAAAAAAAAAAAAAAAAAAGCCAGAAGTGGTGCTGTGGCTCAAGAAGTAGAATGCTTGCTTTGTGCAAAAAGGAGTCAGGAAAAGTACTCAAGTCCTAAGTCCAAGTCCCAGGATTCGCAAACATATATATTTGAGATAAAGAGATATGCAATGGAATTTCATGCTTCTATCAGAAGGAATGACATTGCCCCATTCATAAGGAAATGGAAGGACTTGGATAAAATTATACTAAGTCAAGTGAGCCAGACCCAAAGAAACATAGACTCTATGGTTTCCCTCATAGGGAATAATTAGCACAGGTTTAAACTAGTCACAGCAGAGGAGCACAAGATTCCAATAGCTATACCCTTATGAACACATAAGATGATGCTAAGTGAAATGAACTCCATTTTATGGAAACGAGTGTTATGTCACTGTGGTAATTACTTTCAACATGCATTGGAAACCGTAGCTTCTCTTGTTGATGATCTGCTTGTATCCCCTTCCTGTGGTTGTTCCCATGCTATCACTGTATCTCATCTGAGTACCCTGGATATTGTATATACTGGTATTAGAACTAGGGAAGTGAAAGGGAATATCAAAATTGAGAGACAAAGGATAAAAAGACAACTCCAATAGCAATACTTGCAAAGCCATTAGGTGTAAACCAACTGAACAACTCATGGGGGGAGAGGGAAGGGGGAGGGGGAGGGAGGGAGGAGGTAACAAATAGTACAAGAAATGTACCCATGGCCTTACATACGAAACTGTAACCCCTTTCTACATCACTTTGACAATACATAAGTAATTATTTTTTAAAAAGAACTTTATAGTGAAAAGTAAAAAGCACTCCTGAAAAGAATGACTTATCTAAATAGAAGTGGCAATACACTGTACTCACAGGCCCCAAGACCAATATTGGTAAAATGCATATACAGTCAGAGATCTGGAAAATGTCTTGATGATTTTGCTAGAAATTGAGAAGATAATCCTCTAATTTATATAGAAATCAAATGAGTTGAAATGCTATTAACAAGTTTGAAAAAGAACAAACTTAAAATAACGTACAAAGACTTCTTGTCATGTTACAGTAGACAATGTAACGTAATATTGAAATGGAGATAAGCAGATCAATGTAACAGAACTGTATGAAAACATAGTTCAAACATGAACTAGCAAATAAGTTTTGATAAATGTGTAAAAGTGACTCCAAGAAGAAAGACTGTTTTTTTGAAAAAAAAAATGAGAGAACAATTAAGATATCTATACAAAAATATCAACTTCAGTACAAAATTGCATGCATACTAGCTGAAAATATGCTATATGGTTGGATATAAAACCTAGTCATTGACATGTTCTACATAAAATTTTAGAACTGAATTTCAATGTTTGATTAGGTCAAACACTAAAGCATATATTTTTCAGATATACCACCAAAACATAGAAAATAAAAAAATAATATTATGAATTTTATCTAACTTAAAACTTTCTGTTTGTTTTTTGTTGTTTGATGAACTTGTTCGTTTGGATTGTGGGGTTTGAACTTGGAGGCTAGGGCTCAGTCCCTGAGCTCTTTCAACTCCAGGATAGTGCTCTACCACTTGAACCACAGCACCACTTCCATTTTTCTGGTGGTTCATTGGAGATGAGAGTCTCACAGACTTTCCTGCTTAGGCTGGCTTTGAACTGCTGTCTTCAAATCTCAGCATCCTGATTAGCTAGGATTACAGGCATGAGGCATGAGTGCATGGCTTTTTCCATTCTTACATTCTCTAAGAAGAATAAAATGGTAAACCTCAGACTAATGAGTTTTATTCTCAAGACCCATATCTTATAAAGTGTATCTACTTACATGACAGGGAAAAATGCTATCAAATCTCAGTTAGAGGCTATACAAAGTGTGTGTGTGTGTGTGTGTGTGTGTGTGTGTGTGTGTGTGTGTTGGTACTTGGGGCTAGTGCTCTACCACTTGAGCCACAGCTCTACTTCTGGCTCTTTTGGTTGCTTACTTGAAGATGAGAGTCTCACAGATTGCCTGCCCCAGCTGGCTTCCAATAATAATCCTCAGATCTCAGCCTTTGGAGTAGCTAGTATTACATGTGTGAACCACCACCATATACTTTTTAGGGTTGATAAAAAGATTAAAAATAAGTGCACAAGATATTTTAGAGGAAGGGAAAGAACTAGAATTTTCATACAGTTACATGAGCTGCTTCAGAACAGGGATTTTTAAAAGTCCATCTTCATATTTTTAGTACCTGGCATAATATCTGTTTGAGAATGAATGCTAAATTAACATCTCTTTGAGTGTCATTCATAAATACCTCAATTTTTCATAATACTTTACTAAACAAATATCTATAGTTTTCTATAACTACAAACTAAACTAAAATTTTTAATTAATTTGAATTTTTAATTAAATATTTAATCCTTGAATAAATTTATCTCATAACATAGTGAATGTGAAAAATCTAAATCTCTGAATAGGAAGAATAACAAATAATGGAAGAAATTAATAGTTACAGAAATACATACCTTATCCACCACAGAAATCATGATGAGCTTAATCTACACTATTATCTTTGCAGTTTATTATTATTTATAACTCTAACAATCTCTGGATTTTTCATTCATATTTTTTCTTTTTGCCTTTTTAAGAGTAGATCATTTCTTACAGTAATTTAGTGCAAAACTGTACACGTCATTTAGTTAAAGCATATATTGTACCCCTGAAGTAAAACAAATTGAGCTTTTAATATAGACATGGTGATATAACTAATAATTTTAATGTGTCACATAAATAATTGAAGGGTATGAAGTGGACTGAAACACAGTGTTACATAATGCATCACTGAGGTAACCTTTGGCTCTTAGATGTATTCTGAACCAGAGAACAGTACATTACTGCCATCTTCTGGCAAGTATAATGATCTTTAGGAAGAGGCAGAACTTTCAGATGTGCCACTTAATAAGTCAGCCATAAACTAAAATGATGAGAATAGAGGACAGAAGCCTAAAAAATTTCCTTCGGTATTCACAGTATTTCTCAAGTACAGTAAATGAAGATTAAATAAAATTTTCATCTACAAAAAACTGCTTTTGGACGTTTTAGTACATTAACTTGCATCACAATTACTGTTTATATATAATTATAAAATGTGTATTTATATAAATATGCTTAAATATAAATACATAGTCATAATTATAAATATGTGCTATATTTAATATGTATTAAGACTATATCAACTTTACAGAAACATTTATGTATTGCCTTGTTATGTTTTAACTTCCTGATTAAAGCCAGTAAAGATTCATACCATTTTAAAGCCTTTCTTAAACTATGCACAAAACACAGGTATAAAACTGTAATATCATTATAAGATGTAGAAAGATAATTTTATGTATCTATCTTGATATGTGTATATTATGTATGTGTGTATATATGCATATGAAATAACTAACCTCTGAAAAGTTTATGCTTCTGATTTTTGTCAAAGATAGTTGTCAGGAACTCTAAAGTCCCACATTGTCCAATTCACCCATTTTTTAATATTTTCAACTTAGTGGAGATATATGCAAACATACATTTCACCTTTTTCTCCATTTTAAGATGTAATGCTACATTTCCATGATATTATTGATATTTTCTATCATTTTCAAGAAATGATACACTTTATTCTCTCTCTCTCTCTCTCTCTCTTTCTCTCTCTCTCTCTCCCATCTGTGTGCTTGCATGCTAAGGAATGCTGTTCCTCTATATAATCTGGATGTTGTGATAATTCTTACAGCTCTCATTTTGTTGTGAGAATTAAGCTAATACACAAAAAGTCCTAAGAATAGAAACTGACATCTAATAATTCCATTAAAACTTCATTAGTTTTATCCATTGGTATTAATACTTTTCTTATTGTCAAGTGAATGAAAAACCAATGTTCTTAATCTACTAGTCAAATTCAGTTTGATCTTTTCCCATGTGCTTGTTAGATTTTTTTTTTGCCATTTCCTTCCATGTGAATCAAACCCAAAGGTCCCAATAAATACCTAACAAGAACCTGCTATCTGAATATACTTTTAAAAAACCAAATCCTATTTAATAGTTATGTGTATATGTCTTATGCATTAAACATAAATATTTCATAATCTATGGCACATATATTGTATATCTCATGGAGATGAAAGATAAGCATGTACTATGTAAGTTCTATTTTACTGTAAAGACTAGCTGGGCACAGTGTAGTCTATAAACCTACAAAATGACAAATGTTGTTTGCAACAGTATCTCCTGTGATATTCAGAATCTTTATATGATGTAAAATTCATTCTTTTCATGAGCACGTGAATGGCTAAGGGGAAGATTTAATTTTCTAAAAGGAAATAAATAGTTCATACTACAGCATTGAACTTATATAAATTAAAATATAATAAACTATAACTGCTATTATAAACAAATTTTTCATAAAGAATCTTGTCTTCACCTTCCATCTTCAAATGATTGTTTCATAGCTAATTTTATTCTGAGATTAAATGAAATACCTTATTTAAATTAGCGCTGAGGTTTTTCCCAATGAAGGTCATGTCTGCCTACTGGTTGGAAAGGATGAGGAAATATTCATCTTAAGTAGGCAGAGATTTTGACTTTTATGAAAGAAAATACCTATCTCAAATTCAAAAGTCAACGTGCTAGCTAAAAGTGTTTGGAAGCATGTATAATGCAAATACTAATATTTATAAATTCCTCTTTACAATGGACAAGGCAAATTCTATATCCAGAATAAGTACATTTTTTTAAGATGATGAACAGGAATTTTTCTTTTGTTTTTAGTTCACTCAATGTTTGTAAATGGAAAGAAACTCTCAGATACCAAGAGAATTTTAAAGAACTTTTAAATGTAATATCTCAAAAAAGTTTCAATAAGACAGTGAGACACAGTATAGTCTCAATTTGGGAGTAGGAAATGTGGGAGAGTAATGAGGGAAGAGGTAACAAGTTTGACAAGAAATGTACTCACTCACTGCATTACGTATATAACTGTAACCCTGTTGTATATCACCTTGACAATAAAATTTTTTTAAAAATAAAAGTGCTGATAATAATTTCAAATACATATGCAATTCAACTGCATAATTCAGTTATTAGTTTTATATTTTTCTTGCTAGAAGCATAACAGTTTAAAACTGTTTGGAATTTTCATCACCACATGTAATAATAAATTCAGAAGGGAAAAGGGTAATTACAATTGATAAAGGATGTATTCTAAACATGTTTTTATCAAAAATGAGAGACAAAGAAGACATAAATTTGTTTGAGTTATTAAGATGTATAATTTTGAAAACAAATTTGTCAGTACCTTAAATATAAATCATTTCCTCCTTAGTACAAAACTGTTTAATCAAACACTACCCTCTTGCTCTTTTCCATCAAAGTTTGAAATATTTCAGGACAAGCATTTCAGCAGCCTGTTAAAAGAACTAATATTTCTATGTGTTGGCTTGAAATATACATTAATTCCTGCCCTAAACCAAGTTGTAAGCTTGAACCTGCTATTCCAAGCAAATCTCAAAATGCGAAGTGACTCTTCCTCATCAGAAACATTAACATCACATGACACAAATTAAAAAACAATATAAATGCTTTGTCCAAAATTTTAAAAGATGAAATAAAAAGAAAATCTAGTCTCCTGGTGGTTAATTTATATTAAATGGGCTTAATTCAAAATAAAATATGTCTTTAGCCAACTTTATGTGACAAGGCAAAGGGGAAAGAGAAATTCAAATATAATACATATAAGAATTATTATTTTAGCTACAGAGTAAATGAAAAACAAATATGTTTAAATATTTGTGATATATTTTAAGCAAATATAAAAGGAGAGAAAAATTTAAAATATAGCTTTATATACTTTTATATCATCAATATATTTCACTATTTTGATATTTATTTAAACTTATTTTACTTTCATCTTATATAATATTTTGGTGCACATCTCTAAAATGAAAGAATATGTATTAATTCTGTATTTTGTTATTCCAGTGTTTTCATATTCTACCAAACATTCACACACACACACACACACACACACACGAAGGTATACAGAACAGTGTTGGAAGTTTATAAATGTCTTATCTTCAAGTTTCCTTCTGCAAACATCCTTTCTCTTTAAATATAAATTTTATTTTTTAAAAAACTTCTTGTTTATTGAGACTACAGTATAGGAAGTAGCACTGGAGCTGAAGAGCTCAAGGAAAGTGCCCAGGCCCACAGTTCAAGCCCCATGACTAACAAGAACAACAACAACAGGGCTGGGGATATAGCCTAGTGGCAAGAGTGCCTGCCTCGGATACACGAGGCCCTAGGTTCGATTCCCCAGCACCACATATACAGAAAACGGCCAGAAGCGGCGCTGTGGCTCAAGTGGCAGAGTGCTAGCCTTGAGCGGGAAGAAGCCAGGGACAGTGCTTAGGCCCTGAGTCCAAGGCCCAGGACTGGCAAAAAAAAAAAAAAAAAAGAAATCACACATAGCAATTTGCCCTAGGAGACTACAGTATATGTGGATCAATACATTTTTACATCACATATACTACACACACTTCAATTTATATTCATTGCTTTTCTTTGATGGGCATTAAAGTAGTTTTCAGTTTTCAGCTATTTAAAAATGCTCTACTGATGAATTGAATTTATATTCACCATTATTTTGGCAACAATGGAGCAATATATTTCAATGAATTCCTAAAATACACATTTCTCTAACTTTGGTATTTGTGAATTACTCCCCTGGAAAAATATACATTTCTTTAACTTAACCATCATTTCCAAATTGCTTTCCTAAATCACTGCAATATTATTGACTTGCTAACTGTTTATTAGTTTTCTGGTTGCTCCATATTCTCATTAACCATTAATATTGTCATTTTATGTTCTTTTAAATCTGTGTTTTTATAAAATATTGCCTAAGTATTTAAATTATATGTTGCTGGTTGTTAGTTAAGTTAAATCATTCCTTATGTTCATGGGCAGATAGTTTTGTTTTATTCTATTATAAATTAACTAGGAATATTCTTAGTCTATTCGATGATTTAGTTTATTGATTTCTGTGACTGAATATACGGTGCATGCAATTCTAATTTAATATGTGGTTTCAAAATAACACATATAATCTGTCACTTAACTGATTTTTTAATTGTCAAGATGATGTACAGAGGGGTTACAGTGACATATTTAAGGTTGTGAATACATTTCTGGTCATACTTGTTACCCCCTTCTTTATTTTTCTCCCACCTTCCCTCCCTTCCAATCTACACCCCCTTACTTTCATCATTCATTTAACCTTCCCAGTGATGGACATTGTCATTCTAGTCTACAATGCTAATGAACTTTATGAATATTAACAATTAAACAATTCCTTCCAGGTCAGGTGATATGTACATTTCTTTCCTTTTGCTTAGTGTAATCTATTCCTTCTTTTTCTCTCATTTCTTCCCTTCCACCCACTGCCCTTGAGTTGCTTAGTTTGCTTTCATAAATGCCCATTGAAACTGCATTTAACAGATTTTTAAAGCCCATTTTAAATTGTAATATGAATAAGCCAATCATTTTAAGATCTTTGTGATCTTTTAGTATCTCCTTTTAAAGATCCTTATATCAGACACAAAAATGTATTCTTAAATTATCATCTACTAGTTGGTTTATAAGTAGACTGTAGTTCTTTATTCATCTAAAATTTTATTTTAGCATATGGTTAGTTTTTGCTTATGACCAAGCACTCTATTGTAATCATAGTTGAGATAGAAAATTTGTAAGTAAACCAAACACAGGTGGATACATAGATAGATAGATAGATAGATAGATAGATAGATAGATAGATAGATAGATAGATGGACAGATAGATAGATCTACAGATAAGTGTCAATAACTCATGCTCTTAATCTTAGCTATTCAGAAGGCTGGGGTCCAAAGGATCACAGTTCAAAGCTATGGAGAAAAAGAATTCATGAAACTTCAAAATAACCATCAAAGAGCCAGGCTGGGAACATGGCTAACTGAATAGCAAGCAATAGAAACCTGAAAACAGAAAACTGAGTTCAAACCCCAGTGTTGGAAATAAAGCAACAAACAAACAAACAAATAAATAGATAAATTCTAGTAGTTTTTGCTTTCTTTTCTGAAGAAATCTACAGACCAGCTTTGTCTAGGATCCATACAATGTGTCTCTCTCTGCATTCTTATATTGCATCATAAAAGTTCAAGAAGCAGAAAAATTTGAACTTTAGAAGAAGCTTAGCAGTGTTTTCCAGTTGTGGCTCCATCCCACAGAAGAAAACACAGGAAATTTATTGTGTCCAAGTGTATTTTTTGTCTTTTATCATCCAGTGTGTTTACTCGTAGATTTATAGGCACATTCTACTTACAACAGGGGGAAACAATGAAACCTATGTTTCTTTGGGTCTGGCTTATTTTTCCAAGTCTTTCCATTTCCTTAAAAATATAATTTCCTTACAATTTTTCTGATGGAATGAATTCCATTATATATATATACATACATATATGAGAAAAAAGGAGGATATTCTTATGAGAGGATGGCAAAGATTCAATAGCTGTGTGCAAATGGTCATATAAAATGGTATCTATCAGAATGAACTCCAAGAAATGGAAACAAAAAGCTTGAATTTTTTTTCTCCTTTGTTACTGTTTTGTTTCTTTTCTGTACCTTTTGTCTTGTATGTAAGTTTATCTGTTTTGGTAACAGGGAGCAAAGAAATGGTAGGACAAAGGGTGAACAAATGCAACAATGATACTCATTGTGTTGAAAATGAACTATACAACTTATGAGAAGGGGAAAGAAGAGAAAAACAGGGAGAAAGTGAGGGAAGGGTTGATACTGTTCAAAAAGAAATGTATTCATTACTTGGCTTCTGTAACTGTAAGCTCTCTGTACATCACCTTACCATAACATATTTTTTCAAAAAATAAACACAGAAAATGAAGAAGGAGCTCAAATGCCCACCAAGTTATGCAAGTGGGGGATCAACGTTGGTGTAAACCACAGAGGATATGGAGGGCTGTTATAAACTAAGGAGCATATGCTGACACTAAAACATTACAAATCATGGTTTAAACACTACCGTATGTATAACTTCTTGTTTGAAACACAAAGCAAAATATTCTATGAGGGTAAGGCATCATAAAGTACCAAGTCACAATGAAAGAAAAAGGAAAGGAGAAAATATGGTCGTTTTATACTCTGTGTTTTCATACTTCTCTGCTTTTCTTTGAGTTTCCACAAAACACAAATGATTTTACTTGAATTCCTAAGTCATACTCCTTTTTCCAGACTTTCTATAGCATCAATTTCTCTTAAATCTTCCAAGAAAAATTTCTGAGAATGTATCTATTTCTCTTTAAGAATGAATACTAAACTTAACACCAAGAAACTCCCAGATGTTGTGTTTTCAGGTATGGCACTGTAATTTTTCCTCAAGGACCAACATTAAAAACTAGGCAGGTTGTTTAAAGACATAACAATGGTGCCTGAGAATCTACAAGGGCCTTGTTGATTTTGTAACAAACATAGATTATTCAATACTGAGGCACCTTCTGTCATAGTAATGTTATGTTATTTCATTAATATATATGTATATAATCACAAGATTCGTGAAAAAAATGTTATTATTACAAATGTTATAGGCCAAAAATGTTCAATATGCACAGTAAATATTGTTGCTAAACACAATGTTTGTCATCAGTGAAAACTTTGAGTTGATTGCTAGAGATCTGAAGAAAATGAAGATCTACACAAATGACAATAGATGCCAAGCGTTTGGCTTTAACTGAACAATGTAGGCATTCACTGGGAGAATATTCTGCTTCCTGAAATGGAAATGATCTCCTTTAATGATAGAGGTAGGGTCAGAAGAGGAGTAAAACCAGCTAAATTCCTGGCTCCCACATAAGCACAAAGAAGACAAAGAACTCAGATACCAGTAGTGAAAGTATTTTAACCTAAAGCCCAGGAAGCAAAGAACTAAGGCAAACATCATTCAGGTTTTGTTTTGTCTTTGAAAAAAAAATGTGCAGAGTGAACTACAAAAATAAATATAAGTGATCTCTATGATACATAGAAGATGCCTTGAGCTAACTTCAAGAATCATGTTGAACTGACTTTGATCTTTAAAATGACTCCAGTATATAAATCGGAGTAAAACTTGTGTATAACATGGTTCTTTTTAACCTCCAAGTCAACTGTATTTTTATTTTTAAAAACTGGGGTTATTAGATTGCATAATGTTATTGATTTCTCTGTTTTAGGAAGCTGTCAAAAATTCTGAATTTATACTACATTGAATAGGTTACAAAACATTCCTTTGAAGAAAGAAAACTGCACATTAGTTTCCCTTGCATAGTTTACTTATAGATTTAAAAAAAAAAAAACATGCAGCAGGAAACGATTTAACAGGCTATGCAACCCAAGAAAATGTTTGTGTTAGAGTCCATAGGAGCAAGAGTTGGCTGGAAGATGCATGACAGAGTTCGAGAGAGGAAATAGCTATGCAGAAAAAGAGCTGTAAACATCAGTGTGGGCTTTACGTCAGTTTGTGCTGAGTATTTACACTGTATGATTAGAGTTAACCATACAAAGTCTTGCAAAAATAGTAAAATTACATACTCAACAAATCCCACCCATTCAATCTTTGAATCCCCACAAGGGAATCTTCAAGTCTCCTAGCTAATTCAAATATTCTCTATAAACCCTGGAAGGACCAAAAAATAATATATATCATATCTTGTCATATTATGTCATACCATTTCATATCATCTATTGCACCACATTGTAAACGTTATGCGTTCTATATTCATCTATTCATAAAAGATTGTTTATATGTGCAAAAGATCCAACCATGTGTCATTATAGACATAGACATGCATTGTATAGCTATAAAACTAAGTTATCTATTTAATTGAATATTCACAATAGCTTTCTCTAGATAGCTGAAATTCTCCTTGAATTGTTATTTATTTCAGCAGTGTGTATATAGGTTTCTTGTTGCAAAAAAAAAAAAAATCACTCCTGAGAAGTAACTTTAAACCATTAACACCTTGCCTTGGATGAGCTTCTGAGATCACTGAAATTTGACCCTCTTGAGATTCTGGATATAGCTCAGCATTTTACTCTAACAACACAGGAGAACTAATTTTTAGTCTCCAGACTACCCTTCTATCCAAAGGCTCTAGTTGTAGCTCTACAAATGTGCTTAGGTTACACTCGTTACTACTGGAGAGACCTTAAGAATTGCAAAGTGCTACATAATCAATTTTTAGAGTTTTAACAGCATGAACTCATTAACTGTTTATAATTCTTAAATTAACTGAAAACTGTACAAGTCATCTCATGATCATTTTTTTACATCTCCATGACAGTCAGACAGACTGATGGGTTTTGAAACAGAACCACTAATTATTTTGTATTGTATCTAAATGAAGTACCTGAATTGCTTATCAGATATGGATAATCCTCAATTTTCTATGAGACAATGTTTATAAGCAAAACAAAAACAACAAGCTAACAAACAAAAGACAACCAGTCATAAGTGTTCACTCTATAAAATCTAAAATTTTAAAAGAACATCATGCAAGGAAATATTTGTACAACATTGCTTTAAACTACATGATTACCCAAAATGAACTAATTGAGTAATGACAGTATTAACTAAGTATGAACAGGGTAATATTGGGAACAAGTCTACTTGTTAAATTTAGAGGGTTCTAGTACATATTTGGTAAATGTAAAACTTGAGATGAGAAACTTTGAAGTAATGTTGAGTAAGGTCATATCTGCATTAAATGTAGATATATTCATTGTATTTTGAGTTCTCAGCATTTGGAGTATTTATTTTGACAGAAAAAATTCCTCAAGCTAGAAACTGATAACTGTTAATTCTTTAAGAAGATAAGATAGTAGTTATCCTGCAGCTAATCAAATTTAAAAGTGGAGGCCTCAGCATGGTATTATTTTAATCTGCTTTGTAAAAGCAGAGCTCTGAGGAAACCTACAGTAAAAGGTACCTCAAATCATTAGAAAAGGGCTGGGGATATAGCCTAGTGGCAAGAGTGCCTGCCTCGGATACACGAGGCCCTAGGTTCAATTCCCCAGCACCACACATACAGAAAACGGCCAGAAGCGGCGCTGTGGCTCAAGTGGCAGAGTGCTAGCCTTGAGCGGGAAGAAGCCAGGGACAGTGCTCAGGCCCTGAGTCCAAGGCCCAGGACTGGCCAAAAAAAAAAAATCATTAGAAAAGGAGAACTAGTCCCAGCCATTAAGGGAACTCTGGTCAATTCTGTTTCATCATGAAAATCAAAAAGAGATGCTTTCCACAGGTTTAGTTTGGCCTGGCTACATCAAGGAAGATAAATTGAACTAAATATATGTGAACACATGTTGAAATAATTTATCGATAAACATTTGAAACATTTCTATGGAACTCAGTCTAATCTCTAAACTTTTGAGTGTTTCCTCATTCAGAGACAATTAGCATAATATAGAGAAAGCATATTTGGAAACCAATTTAGTAACTGCTTCTTTTTTCTTTTTTGGGGGAAGTGAAGGGGAGGTGTTGGAGTAGCACACAAGTTTGAACTCAGGGCCTTGTGCATGAAAAATATATGTTCTACCAATTGAGCCACCCCTCTGGTTCTTTGTTGGAGGGAGAAGCCTTGAACTCTGGGCCTGGGCATTGTCCCTGAGCTCTTCAGCTCAAGGCTAGCACTCTATCATTGAGCCACAGTGCCACTTCTGGTATTCTGGTGGTTAATTGGAGATGAGAGTCTTAAGGATTTTCCTGCTTGGGCTGGCTTTGAACTATGATTCTCAGATCTCAGCCTCCTGAGTATCTATAATTACAGCTATGAGCCACCAGCTCCCCACCCTTGAGTATTTTTGTTTTAGTTATGCCTGTGACAGCCTGGTTACTAATTCTCCTAATTGTGTTTCTCTGTCACTGAGGATGGCAAGTATGTGCCAACTTGCCCAACTACTGTGCTTTTCCCTTCACTGGCAAGAGAGGTGCTCACTGTACCCAGCTATTGGTTGAAAAGGATTCTTACAAACATCATTTTTCCTTTGTTGACCTCACAATCGCACAAAACTTGAATGAAGTATATATCCTTGCACAAGATATTTCCTAATAGAGATCAGGAAATCATTTTTTTCTTTCTCATATATTATTTTTCAAAAATTTGACATCTAACATTGAAGAAGAAAGAAGTGGAGAAAGAGGTCTAATTCGAAGGGATAGAAAATCTATTCAAAAACTAACAAGAGAAACTTCTCAAATCTTGAGTAAGGTATAACCATTCGAGTACAGGAGGCTTTTCTTGTACACAACAGAGCAAAACAGAACAGAACCACTTCTAAACATGTATAAATTTTATGTACAGAACAGCAAAGAATATTAAAACATTCAAGAGACTATCTACATGCTACATATGAAGTCTACACCACAATTATAACAACAAACTTCTCAAAAGAAACTCTAAAGAATAACAGGATACCTGATGCTTTGAAAGAAATTAATTGTCCATTTTTTGCATCCAGAAAAGCTGTCTTTTACAGTGAAGTAGGAATAAACCTTCCACAATAAACTAAACAAATTCAAAACCACTAAGCCAGCACAATAAAAGATACTTAATAGCACCCTGCATGAAAAGAGAAAGATAAATGCAAATAAGAAGGTACAGGTAAGAATAAAGATAAATAGTAGAAAATGAAGATTAGGAAATAACTCACTATTACAAAAATTGCAGGTATTATCATCTTCCTTTCAATAAAAACTCATATTGTTAGTCATCCTATTTTTGGTTCAAAGATTAGCAGGTTGGAATAAAAAATCCAGACCCAACCAATTAGAAAGTACTCTATAGAAACTAGCCTATAGAAAATAAACCCCACTGGGCTGGGAATATGGCCTAGTGGCAAGAGTGCCTTTCCTCAATACCACATATATAGAAAAGGCCAGAAGTGGCACTGTGGCTCAAGTGGCAGAGCGCTAGCCTTGAGCAAAAAGCAGCCAGGGACAGTGCTCAGGCCCTGAGTCCCAAGCACCAGGACTGGCAAAAAAATAAAATAAAAAATAAAATTACAGAGGAGTAGTTTCCTTGTTTAAAAGGAAAGAAACAAAGAAAGAAAGAAAGAAAGAAAGAAAGAAAGAAAGAAAGAAAGAAAGAAAGAAAGAAAAGAAGCCTCACTGACAAAGATAAAACAGTCTTAAAGTGAAAAGTTAAAAACATCTTCTGATTAAATGAACCTGAACATAAACAACAGTATGTATTTTTATGTCTGATAAGGTAGACATTCCTTCACAACAAATCCCTGAACAAATTAGGAGCAGAAGTAGCATATCTCAATATAATGAAGAGTATATATGCTATATAGGACAAACCTATGTCTAATATTGTAATAAATGAGGAAAATCTGAGATATTTCCTCTAAATCAGTAAAAAGACAAGGGTGACTATTATTCAATACAATGCTGGATGTTTAGATAGAACAATTAGACAAGAGAAAGATTTAGAGATGATTTTATCCTATGCTTAAAAACTCTAAAGATGCCATTGATAAACACTTTCAGCAAAGTAGCAGAATATAATATCAACACTCAACAAAACGAAGTGGCTTTAACTTATTTGTTTTTATTTAAATTTTTGGTAAAGGTGATGTGCAGAGGAGTGACAGTTACATAAATCAGGTAAGGGGTACACTTCTTTTATAACAGTGACTCCCACTCCCTTATTCTCTCATACATTTTTCCCCTCCAATTTCCACTCATCCTCAAGTTGTATAGATCATTTCCAGCATAGTGTCTAATGAATATCACTGCTCAATTGGTTAACCCCTTGTCCCACTGTTTCTGTGGGTCCCCTCCCCGCTCCAAATCAGATAAACTATATACAAGACAAACGGTACAGAAATAAAAACAGTGCCAAAGAGAATAAACCAAGGGAAAAAATAACTGCCAACAGTACAGTAAAAAAAACTATTGTTTCCATTTATTGGAGTTCATTTCGATACACATAATTTTATAGGATAGTATGCACATATCTATTTGGGTCTTATGATCCTCTCACCATATGAATGTTTGGACTATTGTTTAACTGGCCATATCCAAGTGTAATTATATATCTTTTAATATACATTGAATGTACTTATAAATTTATAAGCACATTCTAATTGTTACAAATGAGAGAAGCCTTGCAGCCTGTTTCTTTGGGTCTGCCTTACTTCCCTTAATATATTTTCTTTTCAATTCTTTCCATTTTCTTTCATATAGGGCAATATAACTCTTTCTGATGAAAGCATAGAATTCCATTGTGTATATATACCACATTTTCTTGATCTATTATTTACCCATTGAGGGGCATCAGAGTTGATTCCATTTCTTAGCAATGGTAAATAACAATGCAATGAACATGGTTGTGCTGGTGGCTTTGGTACATCCTGGTTTGTGGTCAATTGGCAGTAAGATTGCTAAGTAATAGGGAAGCTCTATATTTAGTCTTTTGAGGAACCTCCATACTGTTTTCCAAAGTGGTTGAACAAGGTTACATTCCTATCAACAAAAGTAGCTTTTTATATGTAAACAATTAACAAGCAGAAAAGAAATCAGGAAAATTGTCACATTCACAATGAAGTCAAAATAAATTAAACAGCTACAAATAAGCTTAGCTAAGGATATGAAGGACCAGGACAGTGAAAATTATAAAAACTTCCAAGAAAAATATTGAAGATGATACCAGATGTTGTAATAAATTTCCATATTCATGGATTGGCAGAGTTCTTACTGTGCATATTGCTGTACAACCAAGAGAGATCTACAGATTCAGCACAAACTCCATCAAAATCCCAGCAATATTCTTTGCTGAAATAGACAAATCAATCCTACAATTTATAAAACACCCCATACATAATAAAACTATAACTATAGCATTCCTGGGCAAAAAGCAGTGCTGGAGTCATAGTAGTAAAAAAATCATGATTCTGGCATGAAAGCAAATAAGTAAATCAATAGAATAGATTAAAAAATTCATAAATAAATCCACACAGCTATAGCCAAATGAATTTTGACAAGTGGTCAAAACATAAATCAGACGTAAGGCAATCTCTTCAGCAAATTATGTTGGGAAAAATCCCATATCCACATGTAGAAGACTGAACTAGTTCTTCGTTTGTCACATCATATCAAAACCAATTCAAAGTAGACCAAATGCCTTACTATAAGACCTGAAACACAGAAAGTACTCCATGTTTTTTAATCACAAATATTTAGCAATTAGTTAAGACTCACAAAGTGTTTCAATTCACAAAGCTGTATATGGGGTTGCGAAGCAATGATAATAAAAAAGCCTGCACACGTGATAAAATCATAACTGATGAAGAAGGATGTAACTGACTAGAAATAAATACAGATAAAAGGCCAAATAGAGGAAAATAAAAGTGAAGTTAGATGCCTAAAAGCTCTTCATTTTCCCTATTCCAGAGAGATGCAGATGCACTTTTGTGAAAAAGCATGAGACTTCAATGTACAGTCTTTGCTCCACAGTACCTACTTCCATAGACTCCTTGCACTTGGCATTTGCATTTGTATTTCTCTGGCAGCTCTCGCAACTCTAAACAACATGCTTTGTGCTTGATCCCAGATCATATATCCATGTTTAGCATACATTATGGACTTATATATTGTCTGACAAATAAGCACATGACAGATTTAATTTACAGAAGCCCACTCATACTTCACCTATACTAACCTGAGTGGAAGAAGAACAGAATAACACTGCAGGTTTAATCATGTGCAGAGGTAGAAGAATGAACTGAAGTGGAACTGAAGTGGAAAGAGAATTGCAATGACTCTCAATCGTCCCATTGAGTCTCAAACTTTAGCATGTATCATAATCATCTGGAGAACATGTTAAACACTTTTTTCTGGTTTTAGTCTCTATTTCTTGATTTCTTTATTTTTTTTGTTCCATCAGGGATGGAACAAGGAACATTCATTTCCTACAAATTCCTAGTACTCTTGATGCCACTGGCCAAGGACATTTTACAGAAAACCATGGGGACATTTTACAGAACACCATGGGCTCACAATAAGCTTGGGATAAAGTAAAGGAGAAAAATCACATCAGTAGAAGTATAATTCACTTCATATGTAGAGAGTCATTTGGTCAAAATAATTGATTTAAAACATTGATTGGTAACTCACAATCAGTTGATAAAGTATGAATGGCATTGCTGTTTTAAGAAAGTAGTGAAAATGACAGTGTGTCTTGGTTTGTCTGGGCTTGTTGATTTGCTCCCATTGTACAGTCACCTTTTCTTATAAGGAGGAAATACAAAAATGTATGCCAAGCTACCCAAGTTTCTTTTTCTCCGCTTGTCTAGACAAGACAGTGGATGAGTTGTTGAAAAGAAGCTAAAAAGATCTTTATCTATTTAATGCCTTTTTATAGGATCTTTTTAAAATACTGAATAGCAGAAACTGTCAAGACAGAGAGTCAGTACTCTATAAACTTCAAGCTCAGAAAGAAATGAGTGCCAGATGTGCAGCCCGGATGATTAATGGCCAAGTTTTACTTAGCATAGAGAAAAGTTAGGCTTTTCAGTGGCTAGAACTTCTCAGGACATACTTATAAGGAGGAAATGAATATTAATCCCCAGACATTTTCAGGACAACTAGGAGATGGGCCAGAGAGAAATTTGCTTTTCTGCAAGCATCCAGAGGAATTCAAACATATAAAATCCATTAACAACACTTTGAAAAACACTTTGAATATGTCAGCTTTTTACTCCCTAGATAGCATTGCTGCTTTCTGTAGTAGCAATAACATTTAAACCCAAAGGATTACCTTAGAGTGGAAGAAATCAGATGACTGTACACAGATCTCTTCTCCACATAGAGTGGCCTGCAGTAGGCCCAAGATCTCATTTCTGTTCTTCTAGTAACTCAAAGAGAGTAAGCTGTAAGAAAATCATTACAGAGGACAGGCCTTCAAATTACAGCAGTTTATTAAGATCACCTCTATGATGAAATGCAAATTTTCAAGTACCATTGGAAAATCAAGGTAGGAGAACCTACGAATTACATCCATAAAATCTTTCAGGTCCAAGGATATAAAGCATTTCCAGTGGGACTGCTGGAGAGGTTTCATGGGAAGATATGATAATATCTCACAATATGAAGGCACTTTAACTGTCATAACTTGATATTTCCTTTAACAAAGTTTTCTTTAACCTAATTTCTTTTCTCTTAGCAATATAACATTTGCATGACTTTATTTTGACATTGCACAAAAGTCCTCCATAAATATGCATTTCCTCTAACTTATGATATACCCATGCTCAGTGTATCCTTGACATTGTGTCACCTTCTTGATCACACACGGACATTATAATGCTATTTACTACAAAAATGCAATGACAGCATCTTAGGAACACGGTGACAGCATTTTAGTTGCCATCAATGTGAATTTTCAAAGCACACTTTGACAACAATCACTTGAATGAATAAAAATCACTAATAAATACGGCTTCCACATAATCATCAATTTCAGAAAGCAGTTGAACTATGAGCATACTAATTAGCAACATATTCTATATCAAAGGAAGATCAGGGACTAAATTTTACCTAAGGAAGAATCTCTCAAGTAACATAAGATAAAAACGTAACACGAGAAAAATGAGAACCCCAAACTTATTGCTCTTTTTTTCAAATACAAGGTCACAGTATTGCTCCTCTCTGCATTATGCATTTGAAATGATAGCTCACATGATAAAAATAAAAGATGTTTTACACAATTAAACAACACAAACTACAATAGAGATATATTTTATTTTTATAATTTTAAAGTAGACCAGGAACTCAGGGATGTTTTTCAGGCCTCAATTGTCAACATTACTTCTTATACTGATTTGTCAATTGCCTTTGTACCACATGCCAGTTAGTAGTCTTGGCAGAAGAAAGGAAGGAAAAAATGATGATAATGCAGTAATAATTAGAATTCTGGAGTGGTATATGTCAAACATCATACTAATCAATCACGATAACATACAGAATCCATTTATCTTTGACAAGCATTATATCCATTCTACAGAAGAGAAAATTAAGTCTTAATAATGACAATTTTCTAAAGATATATGAGTAGCAAATAGTGGAGGTGGGATTAAGACTAGGCTTATTCCAGTCTCTAAGCCATCTTTCTGTGTAAAGAGAAAGGGAGAAGTGGGACAAGAAGTGTATGTCCAATGGGAAGTAACTACACCCACAAATGCTACCAGCTCATGGTCATTGTTGCCAATTTCCCTTCACAATGGAGTATCATCAGTGTGGGATTCAGTAAGCCAATTCTGAGAGAGATTACTGAGACCGTCACATGAGAATTGTAATCAGAACAATCTGAGCAAGGCAGTACTGGATATAGGATTCCTACCAGAAAATTGGTACTTAGACAAAGCCAAGATAGCCAGCCTGTAGCTATATGGATAGAAGTCCCTCTGGATAAATATCAGAGAAAAAGGAGATGACTTGACAAATTGGATCATAATTGGTAGTATGTACACAACCACTTACCATTTGATTAGCAGCACCCTTATTACCTCAAAAACTGGGATTTTTTTTAGTACCAAGTTCTACATGTCATACTATCACCTAAAATGTTAGGATCTTCTATCAACCTTGGAATTTGGCCAAGAAACAACCAAATCAAATTGTGAATATCAGTGACTTCTTAAGTTTTTCACCTGTACCTATTCAGGATATATATTATTTTCTTTCTTGTCGGATTATTGCATAGTAGGATGTAAGCTAGCATCATCAAAACCTTGAGTCCACTCAACATGCCTCTAAAATAATTGATATGATATGTATGTATAACACACCAAATGAATCATACTATCAACTGTTGTGCCAAATTGTCCCAAACATTTATTTACTTGGGCATCTACTTCTAAAGGAGACATTCACTTTCATTGTTTTTCAATTACAAAGAAGGTTCAATACAATGAGTAATTTCCAAGGCACTTTTAACTAAACAAACTTCTTTAGTTGTGTTTAAGTAAGCACTAGACATAAGAATTGGGTGATTTTCAATTTAACTAAATGTGCTACCAATTTGTTGCTTTCAGTTTAGGGGAAAAATGTCATTGCCAAAATAATTAACTTGAAGCAGCTGCCACTTGAATCCCTGAAACAATTACTTGAAAGTGTTCCTGGAATTTTAGCTTTATATTTGATAACTTATCATGTGGAATTTATATGATTCTTATATGTGAGTGTGAATGTGGATATATGCACTTATATATACATATATGTGTGAATTTACAGAATACATATATTTAATTATTTACACTTCAATGAATTTAACAACTTATAGCCATTTTAAAATAGTATCCCAAATGTATATATTTCTAAAGGTCATAGAAAGGTTTATAGTGAAGTATCACAAAGGTTTATAGTAAAAATATCCATTTAAAAAATGAAGTGGGGGTCTTTATCCAGAAATGCACAAACAAGGATACCCTAAAGCCTACCAGCCCAACAATGTCTACTGAGGCACTGTTTACCATAGCCAAGTTATGGAATCAGCCCACATGTCCCTCACAGGACAAATGGATCAAGAAACTGTCGTATATATACACAACAGAATTCTACTCATCCCTCAGTGAAAATGATACTGTACTATTCATCAGGAAATGAAAAGACATGAAAAAAATTATATTGAGTGAAGTAAGCCAGACCTAGAGAAACACAGGTTTCCCTTATTTGTAGAGTGGTATGCAAATGATTGTAAGTGAATTAGCTGAACTATGATAGATTTTACAGAAAGTGCAAATAGTAACATTCTTTATCTATTTTTATTTTTTGTTGTCAAGGTGTGTACAGAGGGTTTAGGGAGGATAGGTGGGAGAAAAATGAGGGAAGAGGTAGCAAGTATGACAAGTAAAGCTGTTTAAAAAGACTAAGTCAAAGCCCAACAAAATAACTATAGGAAATGAGTACTTGAAGGAAGCTGGAGGCAGGAATGGGGGAAGAGTAGAAGAATGAACAGGGAGGAGAATGCAGGCAACAATGCATTGTATATAACACTGAACTGAGAAAAATAAGGGAAGGAGTAGGTCAAAGTGTAAGTGAAGACATTGAAAGGATGGCATGGATCAATATGAACTATATATATATATATATACTGCTTTGTTAACTTGCACAAAAATCAACTTATAACTTAAAAAATAAGAGAAATGAGTGAGGAACAGGGTAGACTTTAAGGGATGAATGAGAATGTGGAAAGTGGTGGCACTGATCAAGAGAAACTATATTCATAAAGTGCTTTGTTGAATGGCAACTCCCTTGTACAACTACTTAAAGATAATAAAAAATATTCAAGAAAGAGATAAAAGTAAAAATTAATTGGATAAATCAAAAAGAGTAATAGTAACAGTAAGAGAAGGAGTAAATTTGAACAACATTCATTCATCACATCTATGGGCATGTCACAATGAAACTTCTTATACAATAAATATATGGAAATGAAAACACATCCTCTGGCAATCCAGCTTATGAAGTTCATGAAAGTTTGTCTGAGATGATAATCTAAAAAATAGAAACATGTAGTTTTTAGTATAGAAATATTGAATTATTTCATTGCCAGCATAAACTATAAGATAGCTGGTGAAGTCAGGCTGGGTTAAGTGCTGGATCTGGAGACAGTTTCAATGTTTGATCTGGGCTAAAGAGGATTTACAGGGAATTTCTGAAAGGGGTGTAATTAACAGATTTTCATTAAGAAAGATCTGCTCTGTAGCCATGTATGAATAACAGGGAACAATTTGAAATAACAATTAAAAGGATGAGAGCTAAATAGTACTAGAAATAGAAGACAATGTTATTGAATTTCATTTTTAAGGCTACACCAATAA
Organism: Perognathus longimembris pacificus; assembly: GCF_023159225.1. Classification (NCBI taxonomy): domain Eukaryota; kingdom Metazoa; phylum Chordata; class Mammalia; order Rodentia; family Heteromyidae; genus Perognathus; species Perognathus longimembris. The sequence goes on along the minus strand of NC_063162.1, from coordinate 128,029,982 downwards.
TTAATTCTACAGATATATTAAACTCTTACATTTTTCTCCCAAATAATACAGTCCTTAATAAATACCCCATTAATCTAAGTGCCGTTATTTCTTTTCTCTGCTCCTAATCAATCTAGGTTGATAACCTAGGTCTAGCAAAAGAACGCTGTTCTTGTTTCCAATTGGTGAAAGATATTAATTAATCTTCTAGTATGTCAAGACCAATGAGAATAAAATCAGATGCTCAATGCCCTAGTGCATTATCTCAACACCAATGCCTGCATCCGCTACAAAAAACAACAAATGAAAAGATGCTGGGTGAATATTTACAAACATGAAAGAGAGACAGAAACTTACTTTATCAGTTTCAACATAAACAACACAAAATGAGTACACTGAAATCTATATCTTAAGTGTTTACATTTGCTATCTCTGATTGGTTTTTCAAATTGTGGCTTAAAGGATTGGCAAAAAAAACCCAAATAAATATAAAAGCTAATACCTTTAATCAGTATGTAAATGCATTGGAATTAAAAACCCACAAATGCTACAGTTGGATTCCTCCTGGGGGTGGACCTTACAAACAGCTATACATATTAGGAATAATAATGTGATACTTTAAGTGTTCTTATATGTTAGAATAAGAATTTTTAGAATTATATTCCTAAGTATAGAATGGCTTCTTGTGAATTTTAAATTCACAATTTTAAATTCAAAATTGTTAATTTTTCTAGGTAACTACCACATGACTTCATATTAGATAATGGTATGGGCTGAAATTTTGTGTTCTACAAAATTCACAGGTTAGAAAGTAATGTGACATTATCAAGAGGTGGAGCTTTTGGAAGATATAAGGACTCACTCTGCCATTGTGAATGAAATTAGTACCCTTAAAGAGAGGATTGGGGAAGTTGCCTTGTTATATGAAGTCATAACTACAGCTGAATAACCTTAGCAAGTAATATAGCTACCATGGCAATGAGTTTAATGTATCTACGCATTTAAAAATATAGATTACATCTAATGCTTGACACCAAATCATCTACATAATTAAAATTCCTTAAAGTATTTGGCATCTGAGATAAAGCATGCAGTTGATGAGTTATGTATTTCATTCTATAAAACAGTACTCCATACTTATTGTATGAATAATATATTCTCAGATTCCCTATCAGGAACAAGGATAGACTCAGTACACTAATTACCAGTGAGTATGATCCAGCAAAGACCTGGGTAAAAATCTCTCTCTCTCTTTCTCTCTCTCTCTCTCTCTCTCTCTCTCTCTCTATCTGTGTGTGTGTGTGTATTTCTTATTAATTACATAAACACAGTCTATCAACTCTTACAAGCAGCAATAGTACAAAAGAAAGAATCAAAGACCTGAAGAGTCAGGAAATCAAATTTCCAACAATTTATTGAACATTCACCATGTGTTAGCACCCTGATAAGATTGCATTGCATAGAAATGCAAGGTAGAAGAAAAGCACATCTCAGAGCCAAAAGGCCACTCAGAAGGCTTCAGAATAACTGAATCAGCAACAAGGCAAGCCCATCCCTGCCAAAGGCAGCAACTGAAAGTCTTAAGAAAGCAACAGGTTATTAACAAGAAGCAAATTAAGGAAGGAAGGTGATGAGATATGGAAAAATACCCAAGAACAAGGATCCGTTGCCAATCAATGATAATGTTTAATTCAAGACAAAAACGCCAGAACATTCTAAGAGTTCACACTCTGAATTTCCTAGTCTGTCATAAAATTCTTGTATATGATTCTCTTAGGTAAATGTCTATCACATTTAGCATCTTATTCACAGTTAAACATAAAAGTACTAAACAAAATTAATAAATCATTTGGTGTCATCTAAACTGTGTAATACAAAAAGAACATTAAAAGCAACTAACATTTTTCAATTTTCTTTACAAAGACTGAAAAAATTTCTTGAAAAAATTCTTCAAATTTTGCAATTACAGTTTTTCTACAACTCTCTTAAAATGTATACAAGTCTCATAAAAATTAACAGGGGAAATTCAATGGTAATTTGCCCCTACTAAATACTAGGAACTATTTAAGATACCTCCTATAATGAGTAGACCATGTCTCCAACTGCACTGAAACTAGAAGGAGATACTTTAAAACAGTTTATAATTCAGTTACTGTTGATCTGAGTATAAACAACAGAGTTAGCATCAATTTATCACAGCCTGTTCATTTTGCTGTGTTTAACTGCATCATCCCCTCTTAGTTTTGGCAAGATTTGAAAACTTAATCAATGGCCAATTGCTTCAACCTAAACTTATTTATTATGTATATTTTACTGTGGGCTGATAAGAAATAACCTAAACACATCCAAAACAAGAATATAACCACAAAGGTGATTATCTCATTGAAAGTGTCATATGCTCGATTTTGCTGGAATGGGTGATATTTTAAGATTTTGTTTCACCCAGAATGTGACTTTCTTTGGAGCAAATCACCACAGACATAGATAAAATGAATTAGTGTGGGATGTAACCCAAGATCAGTATCCTAATGAAATTAGGAAACAGGGTAATTTAGACAACGAAATTGGAGAACCTCATGTGAAGACAGGAGTAAAGACGACATTCAAAGATTAAGAATGCTACATATAGCTGGAAAACACCAAGAGCAAAGCAAAGGCCTTCGGAAGGAACTACCTGCTGTCACCTTGATTTCTGATAACTTGTTTTCTGACTTCGAATTTCCAGAACTGGAGGAGGATACATAAACTTCTGCTGGTTAAACTTGCCAGTTTATGTTGGATTTTGTTTGCTTATTTCTTTTTGTTATAGGAATTCTAGTAAACTAATGTATAGATTGTAATTTCTTTCTACCTAGTACAGGAAGACATTTAATGAGTACATATTTTATGTGAGTTTGAAATGAGCCAAATTCCCTTTTAAGATTTTTCAGTTTTGTTTTCTTTCATTTCTAACAATGTCTGAACTTATACCTTTTCACTCTCAGATGAATTCTCAGGAACTAGAGACCCAGAAATCATAATGAGGGGCTATTGTCTACTTACCTTTCTAAGGTTATTTCATTTGTTATTAGTCACCATTAAAAGTTACCCTGTAAATTCCTGCTTCCATTGCAAATTGAGTCTCTCTGGACTACAACCTTTGGACAGCTTTTCTTTATATTCTGGTTGTGGCCAGTTGCAAGTGAACCATTCACAACCAAGAGAACACAGGAGGTTCAACAGATGGGTGGGAAGCTGTGATGAGGCTATTCTATAAACATATTAGGAAAATGAACACTTTTGAATAATTTATTTCTACTTTATTTAAATCTCTCAAAAATGACTAAATTAAGACTTTTCTTTTTCCTCAATTTCAGCATCTACTTATTTAAGGGCATTATTTGATTATCTATTAGTAATCCACATCAAGTATGAATACATATATGCAATTTTTAATCACCTTACTTTCTAATTTAGCATACTGCCTCCCATCACACCTAGGGAAGCTACATACATATATTCCAAAAAGATTCTATGCATAAGAACTTCCCCCACATTTGTTACCACAAGAAGTGACAAATCTATTGCAGAATTGCAAATCTTGACAAATAATAGAGAGCCTAAATTAACCTTGCATTGAAATCATAAATTCTGACAAAGATGTATCCAGTTTAGATATACAACACATTTGTAAATTGCTCAATCTAAGCACTTATGCTAAAAGCTAAGTGATTTAATTTATTCTGTTTGTCTTACCAAGCCATCGTTTTTAAATATCCTTTAAGAAATAGTAGAGGGGCTGGGAATATGGCCTCATGGCAAGAGTGCTTGCCTCATATACATGAAGTCCTGGGTTCGATTCCTCAACACCACATATATCGAAAAGGCCAGAAGCGGCGCTGTGCATCAAGTGGCAGAGTGCTAGCCTTGAGCAAAAAGAAGCCAGGGACAGTGCTTAGGCCCTGAATTCAAGCCCCAGGACTAGCAAAAAAAAAAAAAAGAAGAAGAAAGAAATAGTAGATATTAGGCTTACTCCCCCTAAACAACAGATAACTCCTTTTATTAATTTTAGTAACTATTTTCTAATTACGTGGAACTGGTTTTCTTTTGTTAAATGATACAATTTTAAAGAACCAGTAATTGAAGATTAGAAAAAGGAGCAATGGAAGTTCATGTATGGTGTACTACATTTAAGAACAAAATAAAAGTTCAATACATAGCGATTAGGAATGGTGAAATATTGTTATTCGCAGGGAAATGGTCAGAACTCGAACAAATAATGTTGAATGAGACAAGCCTAGAACACAGAAAACAAAGGGGCATGATCTCCCTGATATATGACTGTTAACAAAGGGAGATGGAGAGACAGTAGAGACCAAGTCTGTGAACACTGTATATGTGCTTGATACATTGTATATTGCATATGGGTCTACCTGATCTAGACAAGGGATGGGAAAACAGGTTGTAAGATATCACAAGAAATGTACACACTGCCCTACTATGTAACTGCACCCTCTTTGCACAGCACCTTGTAAAAAAAAATTTTATGTTCAATTAATAATAAAAAAATTAAAAAAAATTAAAAAAAAAAGTTCAACACAAAATCCTTGATTTTGTAAAATGATCATGAGGCCAATTACATATTTCTATTTTCAAAGAAAATCTGTTAATAATAAATCAATTGTCTAAAGAGAAATTTTGTTTACAAAAATAAGTTGTAATGAATATGTATTTGAACAATACATCTACTCAGAATCTATTAATAAAAATTCTTTATAACCAGAAACACATCATAAACCTGTCAGGTTTATATCTGACAGTCTTCCACTATGGTAGAAATAAAAACAACCTTGTGATAAATTAGTTGTGAGAGAAACAAATTGATAGCTATAAAAAAAATGCTATTATGAAGACAAGATAAAAAATGTTTAAAATTAACATAGCTAAAAGAAACAAGTTTCTTTAGAAAATTAGTCATTTGGTGAAACTGACTTTGGCTAATCTGATATAGTAATTATACATACGCCTAGTCTTTCTAAAGTAGGGGTACCGACAATTTTAATAAGAATTGGTTAAGCCAAATTGTGCTTCACTCATGAAGATAACAATCCCCTATACTAGACTTATACACCTACAGTGTGTTCAATATAATCTTCATTAAGATCAGGGTGGTTTTTTGCATTAATTTCTTATCACTTATTTGTTATGCAATCTAGATTATTCTCTGCCAACTGAGCATAAGCTTAAAAGGAGAATCACATAAATAGCCTTTCCTACAAATAGAAAAGTTTTGTACAGAATTGGCTGGATACACTAGAGTCTCCACGAAAATTATACGACACCTAACTCTGTTTTCTTTGAAATGAGCAGAACCTACTCATTCAACATACAGATTGTTCTTAACAGAAATAATTTGCTTTGGATAATTCATAAATTTCTTATAATTCCAAATTCATCATTTAACCTCACTTTACTAAAATTTGTTTCTTAATGGTCTGTTTAATTGTTTATAGAAATTTGGCTGAATCTTCACTGCAAAATTTATTATTGTGATTTAAGCATATGGATATATCCATCTACAAACTACCAAGATATACATATACATGTACTACAAATACATATGCATGTACATATTTGGTGCATATATATACATATATTTATGAAATGTATATGTACATGTGTGTCTATTACATGTGTACATATATGCATATACATCTCTACCTATACATATATTCACCCTAATGGGTATCCTTGTGGACTCCTCATCAAAGCAGATCTTTATATACTCAAGGGATATCAATCATAACATATTTCCTGTGTTCTCTAATTCCTTTGCTGGTAATGAATTGCCTGTTTTTGTCAATGTTTCCAGAAGTCTCATTTCAAAGGCAAATTATAAGGTTATAATAATGATTCACCATTATCTTTAAAAATATATGTTACAGTTTTTCCTGTCACATCTTGATTTTTCAGATGAAGGCAATAACATTGGAAACATAATTTTCACGGTCGCAGATAAAAGTATAAACAGCTCTGTTTTCTAAAAATGAATTTTGCATTTGTACCTCAAGTAAATGACATCAATTAAATGTGTAAAATGAATAATTTGCTATAAAAACATTTCTAATATTCTAATAGAAACAATTTCGAAGTACAACTTGATATGCAAAACTTTTTAACATTTAAAATCATCAGATGTTCTTGTGGTTTTTATTGCAAACTACTTGAAAGATTTGAATTATCACAAGGGAAAATACAGTGTACAGAATAAGCAGGGCAGCTATTTCTAATGATTATTGCTAATGAGGTATTCCAAATATTCTACAACTTCTTTCTTAGAATTTTGGAAACTTTCCTAGTTTTTAAGTGCTTTATTTCTAATTTCTCCAAATGTGGAGAAATTATTGAATCACTTTTAAAAATTCATATTCCCATAGAAATGCCAGACATGTATGTATAAGGCTTTGGGAAAAGTGACAGTCCCCTGTTTATAGTAGCAGAAATAACCAATGGGAGAAATTTGGCAAGGTTATGGTTCTAAGGAGGTATTTCGTTAAAATATTTCTAGACCAGGAGCCATGAGACTTTGGACCAAGTACCCTCCAAATTAGTATTGTTCAAAATGCCCTGAATCTTTACGAGAACACTTTTCATTGATAAAATTTTGCTCTCATTGATTAAAAACAAAAGGAAACCAAAGAGAAGTGTGTTCTTGAAAAGAATGGACATTCTGTTAATGCTGGATGAAATGTTCTGTGAATAGCTGCCAAGTCAATTTGGTCCCACATATCATTCAAACCAGTGATTCTTTATTGATTTTCTGTTTGGATGGTCTCCCAACTTTTGAAACTGGGTTGTTAAAATTTCTTACCATTACTAGACAATATATTTTTCCTTTGAAATCTCTTAAAATGTCACTTACATATTTAGGTATAATTATTCTATCTTACTGATGAACTGGCCCTTTCATTATGAGAAGATGGTCTTAACTCAGTTTTGACTTGTGAGTCCTTCCATGGCATATCTATAAAACTACATCCTTGACCTAAACACCAACCTACCGTAATACTATCCTTATCATAACATGGAATTAGAGTATAAGTTTAAGCATTTATTCTACTAATTGTGTTTTTCCTGTGCAAGTTTTTAAATCCCTGAGCAAAGTTTAAGCTTCCTTTTTTACTTCATAAGAATAAGATTTTAAAAATAATACTCACAAAAGAAACTACATTCAATCGAAGTTGGCAGATACATTTTCTTGTCTACAATGATAAATTTTAGGCTCAGACTCTTGAGACTATAAACAAAATAAAAGGAATTATGTGGTTGAACTAAAAAACAATAAACTGTGGTTGCCACAATTATTAGCATACACCTAAAAAGCAATTTAAAAAACTGAAAATCACTGGGCGCCAGTTACTCATGCCTATAATCTTAGCTACTCAGGAGAATGAGGTCTGAGGATCACCATTCAAAGCCATTCTGGGCAGAAAAGTCTGTGAGACTCTTATCTCCAGAAAACCACTTAGAAGATACCAGAAGTGGCCCTGTGCCTCAAGTGGTAGAGCACTCATTAGCTTTGAGCACAAAGAGGCTCTAGGACAGCTCCCAGGCCCTAAGTTCCATCCACAGGATTGGCAAAAAAATAATAATAATAACAATAATTAAAATAAAATTGAAAAGTATACAGGTTTCACTTTTTCAGTTCCTTTCCAGCAGGAAATTGACTGGGCTTTTAGAACCATAAAGCAGTATGGCAAAGGGATTCTGGCCCACAGACTGAGCCTAATGCCTGAGAAGGAAGGGAAAGGTCCTGGAAACTGAAAACATGGAAAACTTTACATTACCGAATGATCCCAGAATATTTTGTTTTCTCGAGCTCAGAAACATGTAATTACATATACAATAACTTATTTTAATCATTACAATATATTATGGAATAATATAAGAGAAGTCACTTGATAAAGACTATGTTGTGCCTGAATTCACTCAAAGCTCTATGTCCAATGGCTCTATGTGTAGACTGGGAGAACACTTATATAAAGTGTCATTTCCACATGCTAAATATCTCCTAAGATTGGAACTCCTGGTAAAAGTATATCAGGATGACCATCACACATAGAAAAGAAGTTGTGTATGTACGTATGTACGTGTGCACATGCATGTGCACCCATGGACACATACCAGTCCCAGCACCCAGTTTGTGGGTGCTGTCTCTGAGCTTTTCATTCAAGGCTAATCCTCTATCACTTGAGCCACAGCTCAACTTCCATCTTTTTTCAGGTTAATTGGAGTTAAGAGTCTCATAAACTTTCCTGCCCGGGCTGACTTTGACCTGTCATTCTCAGATCTCATCCTCCTGAGAAGCTGGATTTCACGCATGACCCCCCTGCAACTTGCTATGTCTTATGTTTTGAAATATGATCAGATAGAATGCTTCAGTTTCTTCCCTTCCCTCTTGGTAAAAACCTCTAAAATCATTTAACAGTCTGCCATTTTACCTTGTCATCTTTTACAAAAATCTCTTGTCTCCTCTTCTCAGGAGTCTCAGTTGACTCTCTGCCTTCACTAGCACTCTCCAAGCTGAAAAAGGTTTCTCCTATAAATTTGTCTTAAATTTTTGAAGAAAACTTCCCTGGTGATTTTATTCTCTCAAAACCAATGAAGAGAGCAGCACTCTTCTCTCTAAAGGATTTAATTACATTTCCTTTAAAATCGGGTCATTTGCAACCAATGAATCCAAACCATGCTACCTACAAATGAGTCTCCTACAACTAAGCAAAGATATCTGTAGTGCTCCATATTAATTCATTCTCCAAACAAAATACTTTACTGTTCTATCATGTTTATCCTAATAAAATACTAGTTTTATTTATATCATTTAATTTTCTGTGAAGCCCTTTACAGTTGTGGGAAGTATAATAGACTTCAAGTCTCTGCCACTAGTCTGCTAATAGTTCTTCAACTGTCTAGCCTACATCTGACTTTTTGTCACCTTTATGCACAAAAATATTTTTACTTACACCATATACTTCAGTTATTGTGATGACAAAATTAGACAAATCACGTAAAAACAAGAGTGTTTCTAATATAAGCAAAGATTCTAATTGAGATATATTTTTCCTGGTTAAAACTATTGACTTTCATTTTTGCCAGTTTCAGCCATAGTAAAGATGTTTACAAATGAAAAAAATTAATATTAATGAGATGAAGTAACATTCCTAAGGTAACTAATTGGTAAAATCCCTATGGAGTAAGACTGGGAATGTGGCTTAGTGGTAGAGTGCTTGCTCACATGCATGAAGCCCTGGGTTTGATTCCTCAGCACCACATATATAGAAAAAGCCAAAAGGGGCATTGTGGCTCACATGGTAGATTGCTAGCCTTGAGCAAAAGCAGCTCAGGGACAGGTCCCAGGCCCTGAGTTCAAGCCCCAAGACTGGTAAAAAAAAGAAAAAAAAATCCCAAGAGGGCACATTAAGTACTTGCTATTCACAGCACTTACTGATTGAAGATACTATTAGAAAATAATAGAGAAATATTATTTCCTCTCAGATTTATCAAATAAAGCCAAGATAATTTATTTTCAAATTTGTATTTCACACTCCCTCAGTAAGCAATAAATGCCCAAAATACCTAATAAATTCAATTGTGGTTACATATGTAAGTAGCAGGAAACTGAAATATAGTTCGAAAACAAATGCTTCCTTAGCTCTTTTTCTTTTCTTCATGCCCCATCATTTCCCACTACTAACCCTCATAATAATTAGTTCTTGGTAGATAGATGATGACTTGGATTGGATCCAGCCTTTGATAATGAACTAGCTAAATCTATTTAGTGGAGATATATAATGACTTTGCTATCAAGAGTTGTATGCTTTGTCTTTTTTAAAGGAGATATGGCTTACTGTATTTATATCACTAAGGAGAACTGACAGAGAATGATTTAGATGGCTAATTTATTAACTAAGTTACAAATTTCCTATTGCAACAAGCTGGTCACTTTTTATAAGGAATGTAATATTACATATATAGGTATATTACATATTTAATATATGTGATTACATATATTCTATTATTATATATACACATATAATTGTTTATTTCAGCATCTCAGTAACATTTTAAAGACAAACATTATCTTCCATTGAAAAATTGAGGTAGAACAATTCCTAAATCCTATCCTATCAATCCTCAGAGACATCATGACTCTAAAGAACAGTCTGCCTAATGAGGCTAAGAGGACACTAAGGACTTTCCTGAAAAAGAAGTTAAGTAATGCCAGAATTTAGAACTCTTTTACAGAACTCAAGTACTTATAAAATGAATGTGTTGGTAGTAGGAACAGATACTAATTATTAATACAATCTGCTTTTCTCCAGATGAATAAGAAATAAATCCACTAAAGATTTTAAGGAATGCCAGGTGCAGGTGGCTCACACCTGTAATCCTAACTACTTCCTGTTTTGATTATCACAGTTTGAAGCCAGCCCAGGTAGGAAAATCCCCATGAGACTCTTATCTCCAATTAACCATTCAAAAACAGGAAGTGGAGATGTAGCTCAAAGTGATAGAGCACCAACTTTGAGCAAAAGAGTTCAGGGATAGCACCCTGGCCCTCAGTTCAAGCCCTGCAACAGACAAAAAAGAATAGTTATACAAGGAGTTGAAGGCTTACTTGGGTTCAGATTAGAAAGACCAGTTGACATTTCCAAATGTAAATATCCTTTGATATTGACAAGATGAACCAAGAGACTAAGGTCTTATGGAAATGTAGAAAAGATAGTTTTGAGATATGCATTCAATAAAGACTTAGTTGTGTCATCATCCTTGTAATCTCAAATCCACAAGCTGATGATGTTTTACGTACAATGCTAAGAGAAGCTAGGACCATACAGGGAGCATTTTGTGACCTCAGTGTCTTCATCTGTAGCACAGATGTGTGCAGTATCAGCCTGGGTCAGGCTCTTTGTCATTGTGTGAATTTCATGGGTAACATGGAGTAGATATCAAATTAAGGCAAACATACAACAAGGTAACTTCTTGTTTTGAAACAACATAACATAGCTTAAATATGACAATCACCATTTTGAGTAGACATAAAATAATATTTGCTCTGCATTTACTCAAAACATAAATGATTCTTTTTAGACAAAAACTGTAGACAATGCTGCTGCTCTTTTAGAATTTTTCCAACAGGTTTTCTGGCATTTGCTGGAAAAACCAGAACAACGGGTCTTTAATAGTCAGAATAAAAACCCTAAATTTTCACGTGAAGTTTATAATGAATTGGAAGAGGAAAAATGTTATAAAATGATAAGAAACAAATCAATCAAAATTGTATTATTACAAAGTTTCTCCATTATATTTTATATGAATTGGAGAATATTAAGCTGAAGACAAAGGTCTTATTATACAAAGGGAAGTTTTTATTTAGCAGAAACAATGACTGGAAAAACACCAATCATTTTATACATAAAACTGAGAGTAGAATATTTTTTTAATTATGCAAGTTTTACAAATCATATTTTTCAAACATTAAATGAGCATAATGGGCATAAATTACCTATCAGGTTTCTTTAGTGAAGCAAATATAGGATTCAGCTTCCACTTATTCTACCAGACAAGAGAAATACTTTATGCAGGGATAAATATCTTCAGTAATGGGCCTAATTTCCCATCACAAATTAACAAATAACACTGTTTTCATATTTAGCTTTGAATAAATTAGTGGAATGTTATTACTGCTAATCATTTTCTTATTTTGCACAACATACAATGTACCAATGATTAAGTAAACTAGCACTTGTTTTACAATATGTAAAAATTAAATTTTATTAGAATATTAAGTTATGTTTAAATTTTTATCTGTATGTATTAGTTACACTGAGGTAAATCATAGTGACTATTACTAAAATAAAGAAACAATTTATAAAGTGAGAGAACATATTTTTTATTATTTTTATTTATTTCCTCTATTGTCAAAGTGAAGTACAGAGGTGTTAGTTTCATATGTAAGGCACTAAGTACATTTCATGTTCAACTTGTTACCTCCTCCCTCATTTTCCCCCACATCCCCCTTCCCCCTATTTCTCTCTCTCCCATGAGTTGTACAGTTGGTTGAAACCAAATTGTTTTGTCAGTATTGCTTTTGGAATTGTTTCTCTTTTGATCCTTTGTCTCTCAAATTTTGGTATTCCCTTTCTCTTCCCTAGTTCTAATACAAGTTTATACAGTATCCAGGGTACTCAGATGAGATACAGTGATAGAGGGGGTAAAACCACAGGAAGGGAATATGAAAAAAAAGGGTACCATTTCACATGACATGTTGAAAATAATTACAAGAATGATGTAACACTTGTATCCATAATGTGGAGTTCATTTCACTCAGCATCATCTTATGTGTTCATAATGGCATAGCTATTGGGCTATTGTGATCTTCTGCTATTTTTGGTGGGCATGTAAACTTGTTCAACCACTCTGGAAAATGGTATGGAGGTTCCTCAGAAGACTAAACATAGCACTCCCCTACGACCCAGCAGCCCCACTTTTGGGCATCTACCCAAAAGATTAAAAGCAAGACCACACAAAAACCACCCACAACAATGTTCATCACAGTACAATTTGTCATTTCTAAAATATGGAACCAACCCAGATGCCCCTCAGTAGACAAGTGGATCAGGAAAATGTGGTACATATACACAATGGAATTCTATGCCTCTATTAGAAAGAATGACATTGCTCCATTCATAACTCAATTTAAGGACTTGGAAAAAATTATACTAAGTGAAGTGAGCCAGACCCAAAGAAACATGGGCTCTATGGTCTCCCTCATAGGGAATAATTAGTACATGGGAGAACATTTTTTGCAAGTCTTGCATAAAACAATAGATATCTAGGAATTCGACATTCTTAATGTTCCATTTTTCTTGGATTTTCCTGTTTTTCTAAGCCACTCCTTATTTATTTAACCCATAGATGATATAACAGAATGGACAGAAAATTAACAATCCAGTCCTGGATTTTACTTAAAAAATCCTAGACTTGGTTAGTAAAAGATGTCAGTTTTGATTCAGAATAAATTACAAAGCAGAAAAGTCATACTTTGTGAAAGATTTCTCTGATATTTTTAGAACAAATGGACAACAGGTTGAAATGAAAGTAAAACTGGCTAGAGCGATAATAATCAGGCAGTCTGTGATGGAATCACAACCATGCAGCACAGCAGAGAGAAGGAGAGACAGCTACATCTTTAAATATACTTCAGAATGATAACACATCAGTAAATGGAAGGGTTCAATGAGAGTAGGAAAGTTGGTAAGACAATCTAAGGGTAGGTCTGGGATAAGACTGGGATGCTTTTGTTCATTTGTGTCTGTTAAGTTAGGATGCTTTGTTCATTTGATTTTGGCAGCTGAAACTGCCTTGGGACACTTTTTCTTTGCTAATTGTCTAATAAATAATCTCTTTACTTTTTTTCTGCTCCCTGGGCATATAATTAAATGAATCATTATTACTTTCCTATTTGGAGATGTGTGTCAGTTTCCCCTGACAAGAGCCAAATGAGCAGATAGAGTCTGTGCAATCTTCAACTAGACAAAGCTGCACAACTGAACAGTGTATGTGTGTTTAGACTACAATAGACTGTGTTGAATTGTGTTGAACCAGTGTTGAATGAACTATATGTTAAAATAAGGCAGTAGCTTGGCTTGGTTGTAAGGCCTGTAATCTCAGCACTTAAGAGGCCTCAGATAGAAAGATCACAAATTCATTCCTGCCTGAACTATATAGGAGCTTCATAGCAAGACTCTTTTGGGAAGAGAAGGAAGGAAGAAAAGAAGGAAGGGAGGGAGGGACGGAGGGAGGGAGGGAAGGGCAGAGGGAGGGATGAAAGAATACTGATTCTTTAAAAAAAAAAGTTTGTCTAACATTATAGTCTCTAAAAGTGTACCAAATTTAAAAAGAGCAAAGATTGAACATAGTTTAATTTCAGAAAGCATCTGGAAGAGTAATGTGATAACCAGCATTAAATTCCTTAAAGATAGTTCTTCCAAAAGCAATTAACACTTCTTTATTTCTGCATGTACAGCTGCCACTAACTGTGAAACATATATCTTTGTCATGAGGACAGCATTCAGTGATGCTACTGCCATCTCTTTAAACACCCACAGTTACAACCTGCTACTTGTATGCTTGTTGTCAATACCTGGTGGTTTCTTTTACCTCCTCTAAAAATGCCTTCTCATTCTATGCCCTCCCTACAGATTTGTTAATGTTTGTTGCCCAAAGCCTTTCACATCAACTACTTGTTTGAGCTCCAGGTGATTTATGATTTAATTCTGCTAAATTTTCCATTCCTTTCTCTTATCCTCATTTATATCTGTTCAGTCTTAAAACATCCAGAAACACTCATGGTCCTCTTTCCCACATATTTTATAAATAATTGCATTCCCATTGATGACTGCTGTGACCTGAATTTCCACATCTAAAGCTCTCCAAATACCAAGGCCCATTCTCAGACACTCTCATTTTAAATCTGGGTAGCAGCCTTAGAAATGCAATGACCTATTTCTTCTCTTAAATGTTTGCATTAAATGTTTTATGTTCATTTTTATACATGTATATACCATAAACTAGCCTGTCACATTTGGGCACCAGTCCAGATTCCATATTATTTTATATTACTGTGGTAGCCTTAATTTTATATACATTTTTATTCTGGTTTCACTTCAGAACAAGATATAATCCTGGCTGGATTCACAAAAGTATCACTCAATTCCCTTCACATTTCTTACTTTGTTTGAGCTAAATGATTACTAATTTAATTTAAGAATCTACTCACTATATTCTAGATACAATGTAATTTGCAAATATTTGCTACCATTCTGTGGTTTACCCTTTAGTTCTTTGACTCTTCTTTACAGATCAAATATTTCTTAAGTTCTACATTCACATGAATGTTTGCATGAACACTAATAAGTTAAAAGTACACTTTGAAGACAAATGTAATTAAATGGACAAACTATTACATGCATACAAAGCAATTGTACTTATCAATGCAATAGATTTAATTCTTGCTATACACAAATTGTACCTCAAATACAATTTCTAAGTGAAAAGAAAGTCTCAAAGAGACTAGACTACACACCATGGGCTAATGGTATGCCATGCTCAAGTGTTAGAACATTTATCTCAAGACCTTGAGTGCAAACGCAAGTACTTTTTTTTTTTTAAAGCACTCTAGCTAGATGCAAGTAGCTCATGCTTGTTACCTTAGCTCAGGAGGCTGAGATCTGAGGATCACGGTTCAAAGCCATCCCAGGCAGGAAAGTCTTGGTAAGACTCTTATCTTCAATTAACCACTCAAAAAGAAAGAAAGAAAGGGGTGTTGTGGCTCAAAGGGGTAGGACACTAGCCTTGAGCGGAAGAGCTCTGGGACAGGGTATAGGCCCTGAGTTCAAGCCCCATGACCAACAAACAAACTAGAAAGCACTCTGTATATTATATAGTCTATTAATATGATATTCTGACCTGGAAGATGATGTTTCATGCCTGTAATCTAAGCTACTCAGGAGTCCATCTGAAGGTCTTGATTCAAAATTTGGGAAGGAAAGTCTTTGAAACTCTTATCTCTAATAAGCAGCAAAAAGCCAAAAGTGGCACTGTGGCTTAAGTGGCAGAGCAGTAGCCTTGAGCAAAAAAACTAAAGAACACACACTTCAGCCCTAAACTCAAGCTCTTGTAGTGGCATAGTTATATGATATTCTGGAGGAAATAAAGAGAAATATTCACTTGGATAATGATGCTGTAGTTTCCTCAGTCTAAAGGAAGAGGAAGGATCTGACTAAAAGGATTAATAATGATTTCTCTTATAGTTGTGAACTATTTTATATCCAGGAGGAACGGTGGGTAAAAATTATATGCATGAGTTAAAACTCAAAACTCTATGCCAATAGTATGGAAGAAAGATAGCCTCTTTAACAAGTGGTGCTGGCAAAACTGGCTCAACACATGCAACAAACTAAAACTAGATCCTTATATATCACCCTGCACCAAAATCAATTCCAAATGGATTAAAGACCTTGAAATCAAAACAGGCACCCTGAAAACACTAAAGGAAGGAGTAGAAGAAATACTTGGGCTCCTTGGCGCAGGATGGAACTTCCTTAACAAAGACCCAGAAAGGCTACAAATCAAAGAAAAGTTGGACAAATGGGACTGCATCAAACTGCAGAGCTTCTGCATGGCAAAGGACATAGCTCGCAAGATAAACAGAAAGCCCACAGACTGGGAGAAGATCTTTACAGGCCATTCAACGGACAAAGGCCTCATCTCTAAAATATATGCAGAGCTAAAAAAATTACCTTCTTCCAAAACAAAACCGCAAAGAACCAATAGCCCCCTCATCAAGTGGGCTAAAGACTTACAAAGAAACTTCTCTGAAGAGGAAATGAGAATGGCCAATAGACATATGAAAAAATGCTCTACATCACTGGCCATAAAGGAAATGCAAATCAAAACAACATTGAGATTCCATCTCACCCCAGCAAGAATGTCATATATCAAGAAAACTAATAATAACAATTGTTGGAGGGGATGTGGCCAAAAGGGAACCCTACTTCATTGTTGGTGGGAATGTAAACTGGTTCAGCCACTCTGGCAAGCAGTATGGAGATTCCTCAGAAGGCTAAACATAGAGCTCCCCTATGACCCAGCAGCCCCACTTTTGGGTATCTATCCAAAAGACCACAAACAAAATCACAGTAATGCCACCAGCACAACGATGTTCATCGCAGCACAATTTGTCATAGGGAGAATCTGGAACCAACCCAGATGCCCCTCAGTAGACAAATGGATCAGGAAAATGTGGTACATATACACAATGGAATTTTATGCCTCTATCAGAAAGAATGACATTGTTCCATTTGTAAGGAAATGGAAGGACTTGGAAAAAGTTATACTAAGTGAAGTGAGCCAGACCCAAAGAAACATGGACTCTATGGCCTCCCTTATTGGGAATAATTAGTACAGGTTTAGGCAAGTCATAGCAGAGCATCACAAGGCCCAATAGCTATACCCTTATGAACACATAAGATGATGTTAAGTGAAATGAACTCCATGTTATGGAAACAATTATTATATCACAGTTGTAACTACTTTCAACGTCCTATGTGTATCTGTAGCTTCTATTATTGATGATGTTCTTGTATCACCTTCCGGTGGTGGTACCTACACTATCTCTGTAATCTTATCTGAGTATATTGGAAACCGTATATACTGGTATTGGAAGTAGGAAATTGAAAGGGAATACCAAATTTGAGAGACACAGGGTAAAAAAAGAGAAACAACTACAAAAGCAATACTTGCAAAACTGTTTGGTGTAAGTGAACTGAACACCTCCGGGGGGGGGAGGGAAAGGGGGGAGAGGTGGGGTATGAGGGACAAGGTAACAAACAGTACAAGAAATGTATCCAATGCCTAACGTATGAAACTGTAACCTCTCTGTACATCAGTTTGATAATAAAAATTTGAATAAAAAAATTATATATTCAAAATAAAAAACTCTATGCCAATAAAAGTATGTACTGCTCTGCATATATATATATATATATATATTGAATAAGACAGTAAAAGTTGAAAAGAAATCCATTTTGTCTCAACTCACCATGTGTCAGACATTTTCTGTTTACACACTAGCAAATCCCAATAGAGGATGCAGTCTTCTCTGAGCTAGAACATAATTTGGACATTTTCTGCTTAAATCAAATATCCTTACAACAGCAATTATATTTGATTGTGAAAAGTCATTCCAATTAAGAAGTAAATGCTCATTATCATTTTCTTAATCATATAACCATACAGAATTCCGATGAGATACTTAATCACTATTTGGTCAGTGTATGATGATTTTCACATCGTCTTTTTTGCAAAGGTCTTTGTTTTTCCAACTGTCAAAACTCTGTATCTTTTACTAAACTATCATATTCAATCTGATTAGGCCTGACTATTTAATAATGTGCCAAATCCCAAATTAAATATTATAACTAATATTCTTTATTTTTGCAAAATTTTCAAGTGAGAAAGTCCTTGTTGTATCTACCACACTCTCTAGTTCACCAGTGGACACACCCACTATGCTGTCTAAGTTTGTCCACTGACCTTGGTTGTCACAATGGACCCAGTGTTCAAATTAGACCCTGGTTCTTGAATAACAGGAAAAAGGGATCTTTATTCTTTTTCAGCTTTGCTTTTGTAAATTCTCATCATAAAAATTCAAATTTACAACTCAGATATCTTGTGTACTTTAATGAATCCATTTTTCTTGTTTAATAGATAGAAGGTGTGCCTTGGCTTAATAGAGAAGCTTTGATTCATCAGTGGTGATCTTGTTCATATATTTTCTGGAACACTAACAATAGAGTAATATCTAACAATGTGAATTGGATTATTTCATACTGATCAGTCTAATTGTTTATCAAATAACCAGATCAAAGGAATATATATGCAGTTGCTGTCAAACAAAAATCTAGGAAAAGTCAAGAACTAATCTGGTATTATATTTTTAATGTCTAGGTTGGTTCAGTGTTGTGTCATAATAGAAGTTTATTTTTCTCTTTTTGCACAGCACTGGGGATCTACACCTAGGAAGAAGTTTATAAATCCCCACATAAAATTGTGAAAGGTATCAATCCAAGTAGATTGAGATCCACATGATTAAGAGTAAAGCTAGACAGTCATCACCACACATACACACACACAAAAAAAAAAACCAAATTGGCCATAAACCTTATAAGAACTGAAAATTTGAAATTACTTGTGGAAGATACAGGAAATATTTCAATATATAAACACACACAGACTCCAATAGTTGAGGACATTACCGCAAAAAATTAATAAATGGTATTTCATCAAGCTAAAACTCTTTTTACAGAAAATAAGCAATTTTAAGAATCAAGAAGCATCTAATAAAATGGAACAAAATTGATACCTATTCATTGGACAAGGGATTCATACCTAGAATATATAGAGAGTTCAAAACATTAAACAACAAAGAGCAAATAGTCAAATTGATAAATGGGCCATTAATTGAATGGACAGTTCTCAAAAGAAAAAATACAAATGCCCAATAAAAACACAAACATATTCAATATCTCTAACCATCAGAAGCCTTCAAGTCAAAACTATGATGAAATGCTGTCTCGTCCCCAATCAAAATAGCCATCAACAAGAACAAAATGACAGTGAGGGAATCTGAAAAACGGAACTGCTTTATGCTGTTGGCAGAAATGTGCTTCCGTGTAGCCCAATGGAAATCAGTATGGGTCTTCTTAAAAGAAAAAAGAAGTTACTATGCCATTCAAGGTTTATTTTGGTAATATCCATAACAACCATTGATGGAATCAACCTGGGTTCTAATCAGTGGATGAATGAGTACAAACTCACAGAAAAAGTTGTTCTACCATAAAAACTAAATACTGACATTTTCTTGAAAATGGAGCTGGAGATCTTCATGTTAAGCAAAATAAGTAGGACTTTGAAAGCATGTGCAAGAGTCCCCTGTAGTGTAGAGAGGATTTAAAATAGAATATAGGGCTGGGGATATGGCTTAGCGGTAGAGTGCTTACCTTGCAAGCACGAATCCCTGGGTTCGATTCCTCAGCACCACATAAAGAGAAAAAGCCAGAAGTGGCGCTATGGCTCACGTGGTAGAATGTTAGCCTTGAGCACAAAGAAGCCAAGGACAGTGCTCAGGCCCTAAGACCAAGCCCCAGGACTGGAAAAACAAGCAAACAAACAATAAAGTAGAATATAAAATATATTGAGCCAAAATCTTCTACATTGCAGTCCTTGAGTTTAGGGATTATTTACTTTTTATGTGAAATTTCATTAATCATTCTAAGATCTTGTATATAACTTTGACTTTTGTACACTATCACACTAAGGTCAAACCTATAGGTTCTGTGAACCATTACATTTAAAACAATTAAATAATTTGGAATAGTAACAAAAGTGGTAGTTTTCTGTCTTAGTCTTTCAAATGGAAGTAATTTTAAACTGAAATTTAGCTGGTTAATAAACTTAAAGCTATCAAGTTTCTTTTGAAGCTGTCACAAAGACTAAGAGCAGATCTCACTCTTTGGTCCTGCTGTGGGTTCTGCTGATGCTCAAGCACAGAGCAAATGCGAAACTCATCAACTATTCCCCTCTTACCCTGCTTTTTGAGTTATGTTCCAAATAATTCTTATTATAAACTTGACAGCTAACAGGTTAACAGTAACAGTAACAGTAACAGTTAACAGTAATAGGTTTTGTTTTATCTCAAAGACACTATCATACACATAAGAGAATGAGAAGCTCTTCCAGATATTATAAACTTCGGTGGTCTGTACACATTTCAGTGATCTGGCTCTATGGAAACAGGAGATGGATAGGTATGAGAATTGTGAGAAGACAGTGACCTCATTCAGAGTGAACTTTCACAACTAAACAGATTCTTCCTGGAAAATCTTTGAGATATTATATTTCAAAATGAGGGCCTTGGTCACTATTCTCTTGAGCCAGGAAGGAAAGGTGATACTTACCTTCCCTTATTTAGCAACATGAACACAACACCTTAGCAATGGAATACTGCATATTTGCTCTTACATGAAACACTGAAGAATGAATATCATGGCTTTGAGATAGCAATTGTCATGGAGAAGACAATATATAATTGATCTGAACAATTCTTATTATGCCATGGCAGTTACTTGAGGCAATTCTAAGTTCAGAAAGGTTTAGGCAAGAGCCCTATTTTCCCACACTTTTAGATCACATAGAAATAGTTTCAGACATTTGATTACATGGAAATACTTCCAGTAGCTTTCTATGAGTTATGAATACATTCTTAACTAACCAAAATAGACTATAACTAATAGAAAATTATAAGCACAATAATCATTCAGCTTTCTTCCTGGTAGTGCAAACCACTTGCAAATAGTACAAATGAAAAAACTAATGCTTATGAATCACAAATGCAAATATAAAATTTAACAGAAGAGAAGACAGGGCCTTGAATAAAATCCTACTCCTCACCATTTCTTGAAGTTCCTCCTCAAGTAGGACTTCATGCCTTGGGTAAAAATTTTCACAGTGAGTTAGAATATTTGAACCTGAAGATATCTAATACTGGAGTCTCCTGTATGGGCAAGTCAGTGATCCCCAGCTCAATTTCTTATGTTTCTTATACAAGGCCTCTATATATTTTTTCATCATAAATGTTGGCAATTCATTGTGTGTAAGGGTTGCATGAAATATGAATGTTAAACTCTAGTTAACAATAAGCATGTTTAAGTCTTTGAGCATATGAGGATAAATTATCAGGCCATTTAGAGAATTTAGTGTTATATAATTAGTGAGCTTGTTAATCATATAAAACATTGCATACTACTTTGAAAATACACAACAAAAACACAGAAGCCTCTGAAAGAACTGAAAAAAGGTATAGTTACTAATTCTGTACTTATTTTATAAAGCTTTCTCTCAAGTCTGGTTAATCTAAGTACTTTGGAAACTATTATAGAATGGAAAAAGCTCAAGTTTTGTAAAAATAAGTACACTTAAACCTCCAAAACAACAACAAAAGCAGCAGTAACAAAATAAAACTGTCATTTACTTTCCAGGAAAAAAATGAACTATCAAGGTTGAAAGTCACAACAACAGTTTTTCTATCATTTTGTTGTTTTTAGAAAAAAAAATTAAAGTGATTACTCCAAGTCTTCAAATACATTACATGAGAAATATTTCATGCTCCATCATCATCATTACCACCATCAATTACTGCTTATTATACTGACTCTAAACAGAAAGAGCCAGCCAGCATGGACCACAAGACAGCTGGGTAATATTGTGAAGATTTGCCATGCAGTACACACATTTCATTTTGGCTGCTTTCTTGGTGAAGAGGTTTTATATCAAAAAGCATTGTAATCAACGTACTTAACACAGTCGTATATTTGAGTATCCTTATCTTTTGGGTTGAAATCTTTTGGGAAATAATTACTTTTTTATAGTGTCCTTTTAGGAATTTCTCTTAAATGGATAGTTTTTATTAGCTAATGAAATGCGTTGAACAGATAGTTTATTTTCTTTAAATATAGGGAAAATCTGTAGGGCTATATCTTTTTAAATATTACCTTTGGAAAACATCTGATTTCCCTATATCTAAACAATAACTTCAAAACTCTGAAATTTTAGTACACTTTATAGTTTTTGATGCTGAAAACTAAAATGTATCACTGCTTCATTGTTGTTCCTTTTTCCTTGCTAATTTATTTGAAATTCTGTTCCCAAACATAGTAGAAGTTAATTTGCATAGGAAAATATTCATACAGAAAAAAGTATATGAGTAAAGCCACATCTGTAATCTGTTTAATCCAAATGTTGCTTTGTTCAAAGATCATCCAATCAAGCTAAGAGGAATTGCTCTAATACAGAGTACTACTATATTTTTTCAATGCTAAGTGAGATTTCATATGCACTTAAGAAATAAGCCAAAATAGATTTTTCAGTGTATAGTTATATGATTAGAGTAACAGTATATCTTTTTTTTTTCACAACTTACTATGAGTTATACCAGCATCTTCTAGATCAAGAGTTTCTTAGCCAGAGAGATTGTGTGCCTCCATTTAACATTTGGTCATATTTAGAGACTTTTTTTAGTTGTCATGACTAAGTAGGTTGGATTTTTACTGGAAAATAGAGAAAAGAATGCTTCTAGACATCAGACAACACACAGACATTCTTGCAGAACAAAGAATTATCTATCTGGAAACATCAATAGTATTGCATTTGAGAAATCCTGCTCTAGAAATTTATCAAATTCCAAAGCCCATTTAATCCATGGAACACAGGCAATTAAACAATTGGTAAAAGTGATAATATACATAATAATCTGTACATTATAGACTCAATTATCATAGTGACTCATTCATTAAAAAATAAATAAATAAATAAACAGCTTTCTCTCATCTATAAGCCTTCTCTGGTTTAAGTAAGGGTCTGACAAAATTTAAAAGGGGGTCTGAGGGAAAGGAGCCAAATAAAAATGGTACTAAAATGATATGTGATATGTGATGTGTTGGATCAAACACTCTGTTATGTAATCTGGGACAATTCCTGTTCTACCTATGCCTCTACCTAATATTGGATTGCCAAATGCAAATAAATAAGAAATGTAAAGACACAAACAATATGCAATGCAAATTTAGTTAAAACCTGGGGGGGGGGGGGGCGGGCGAGCGGGAGGACGCTGGCGCGCATGCGCGTGCGGCCTCTCCCACGCGGAAACAAGGCAATAAAGTTTTTCCCACAAAAAAAAAAAACAACAACCTAGGGGTAAGATGGAAGAACATGGGAAAAAATGGAGCGCAGAGTGGGAAGGAGGTCCCTTGAGCACTAACAAGAAGATAAAAGTGGTATTTTATATTTTTGCAACCTCAAGAAGTATTGCTTGAAGACTTTAGAATACAGATAGACTAGGAGCACAGAAAAAGAAGATATAAGTGGCATTTTATATTTTCTTACAGCCTCAAGAAGTATTAGTTGAAAACCTTAGAATATAGACTAAATCTGAACCAAAGAACAAGGGCAAATGTCCAGAATTTTCCTATAGCATTCTAAATAAGTAAGATTCTGGCCTCACTATATACTAGTTGGAAAGGCCAGTTTAATCAGAAAACAATAATAAAGGTCGTACGTAACAGCAAAGGGATTCCTGCAACTTGAGATGAAAAAAAAGAAAAAAGAAAATTCTTACATGGATTAAAATAAAGATTATTCCCTTGTCCATACTAGTTAATGCTTTTAACCACACTAATTGAAAGTATTTGTAGGAAAGTGGTAGCAAAATATCATTGTGATAGTAATCGCCAATGAGGAGACTTGATTTACACCTTCAACAGCCCAAATTTATTTTACCATTTTATATAAACTACTATAATTACAATTTTGGATCTTTGTTGACAATCCTGTTAGGAAACTCAATGATCACTTTGGGGGCTCCTCCACTGCCACTTTTACAAAGTTGCATGGACATTCGAGTGAACCCCTTGGAAACCCAGCAATTAATCCATGCTGACAGCTCTTCTTTTGGTATGTTCTTTTACTCTTCTATTGGCTGTTCATGTTGCTCTTGGGTCATGGAAACTTTAAGATAAGAACTCCAGATTAAAGAGCATTTGACATGTCTGGAGAGTACTGATTTTTTTCTGAATAATTATTTATTGTCAAAGTGATGTAGAGAGGGATTACAATTTCATACATAAGGCAGAGGGTACATTTCTTTACAATTTGTTATCTCCTCCCTCATTTCCCCCCATCCATCCTCCCCCTTTCCCTCTCCTCCCATGAGTTGTTCGGTTGGTTTACAGCAAATGGTTTTGCAAGTATTACTTTTGGAGTAGTTTGTATTTTTACCCGTTGTCTCTTGATTTTGATATTCCCATTCCCTTCCCTAGATCTAATACCAGTATATACAGTATCCAGTGATACCAAGGGGACAACCACAGGAAGGGGATACAAGAGGATCATCAACAACAAAAAAAGCTACGGTTTCACATGGCATGTTAAAAGTAATTACAACAGTGATATAACACTCATTTCCATAACATGAAGTTCATTTCACTTAGCATCATCTTATGTATTCATAAGGGCATAGCTTTTGGGCTCTTGTAATCCTCTGATGTGACTAGCCTAAACCCGTGCTAATTATTCCCTATGAGGGAAACCATAGAGTCCATGTTTCTTTGGGTCTGGATCACTTCACTTAATATAATTTTGTCCATGTCCTTCCATTTTCTTATGAATGGGGCAATGTCATTCTTTCTGAAAGAGGCATAAAATTCCATTGTGTATATGTACCACATTTTCCTGATCCATTTGTCTACTGTGGGGCATCTGGATTGGTTCCATATTTTAGCAATGACAATTGTGCTACGATGAACATTGTTGTGCTGGTGGCTTTAGTGTGTTCTTGTTTGTGGTCTTTTGGGTAGATGCCCAAGAATGGGGCTGCTGCGTCATAGGGAAGCTCTATGTTTAGCCTTCTGAGGAAATGGAGATTGCTGATGTTTTTTTAAAGAATCATTCCTAAACACCCAAAGGCTATTTGCTCCCTACTCAGTTTCAGGGAAGATTTCCTATCTCACTACACTCAATAGCTGTTATCTTCTAATTTTTCCTCCTTAGGCTTTTGTCAAGGAAAAGAGAAACCTTTTGGTTCACGTCTTTCTGCTTTCTACCTTCCTTAATTCCTGAGGCAAGAAGTCCCAATCCTAGTTTCTTACTTGGAAACAAATAAAAATATATATTATCTATAAACATCCTGAACTATGCATTTAGTATGTAACCTGTAACTTTAGCATGTGAGCTCCACCAGGTGGTAAATGCAGATATAGTCACACAAGTTCCTATCTCAGTGTTTCAATTACGCTCATGCTCAGCTATGGGAAGTGTGTGCAATCTTCATTACAGACTCTCAACTCATGCCCATTTTACTGCCCAAGAAGAGTGACAATACTCCAGAAGGCTAGTCCAAATCCAAAGGGCAATCTCATTAAGAGGACTTGTTCCCAAGTGAAGTGGGGAAACAAATCTATCTCAAAATAAATTAAACTAGCTCTACATTTTGTTATCAGAAAAGATGTAGATAAAATGTAGGAAATCTACATTTGAAAGCAAGCATGCTGAGACTTACATGCAAAATCCCAAGGAGACAGGAAAGGGATTTTATGATGTAAAATATGAAAATGGTTAATGATACACGTTTCTTATGAGTTACCCCAGTAAACTGAGCTGGAATTTCAAAGCCCAGCTTGGAAGGATCCTATGAAGAAGCACTGCCCTTGAAAAGCAAACTGCTGACGTGGGTTCCAGAATCATCAATGTTTCTCCAACACTGATTCTGTAAATGACAAGTAGTAAAACTGTTCAGAACCAGCAATAGAGTTGTACCCTATACTTGTCTGCTACCTCAGCTTCTGTTGCTCTATTGACAGACTGTTTTCTCTTTCCTTTTCCCAACTACCATTTCTAGAGCAGTACTCTAAACCATCGAGTTGCTTGCATCATACTGATTCACCCAGGTCAAAATTTTTTTCCTTTGTTTCTGGACTTTATAACACCTATGTATTATAATTGATGAAGTAGATGTTTGAAATTGACGATCTATGCCAGTCCACTTACTGAAAACATCCAGTATAAATTTAATCAATTTAAATAATTTATTAAAATAAGTTTAAATAAAACATCTGATATAAATTTGTGCACCAAAAGCTGCACAACAAATTCTAATTTAAAGAACCTATCCCTGTATTGCTAAATGGGGATACCTAAAAATTATGTTCTAACTGATAACCAAAGTAAGAAAAATCACATAAGAAATACCCATTACAGAAAGCAACTAGAATTAAATTAATTTTCAGAAAGGTTTGCTGGTTATTCAACTTTTGTCTGTCTACCCCAGCCCAGATTTTCAGCTCCTGTCAGTGCCCTATCTTATTTCCACAATTCTGAAGCCTACCATTCATCTTGCCAAATGGTTCCTATTTGTGTTGATGCAACTGAAGACATCGGTTTGTCAGAGTAAGAAGAGAAAGGTTTTGTAGAAACTCAGTCTCTAAGAGAAGTTCCCAAATGTGTTCCCAGCTGCAATATGTAACTACAAAATAGAGCTCCACTGCTACAGTTTCTGACCTGCAATCACATCTAAAATCTCCATCTCTCATTATGCTAATAATGGCATATAGATATTGATAACCTAATGTCTTTCATTGTGTTTCTTTCTAGAGCTATGGCTGTTATAAGGATATTCTACATGTTATTCTACATGTTGCACATAATATGTGTTTTTAGCCACTCCACACATAGAGTAATTTAATTTCTCAAGCTACAATAGTGGGTGAAATTCTGCATAACTGCATCTATCAGAAAATGACCAGCAAGGGAGATGACTCATTAGAACCATTAGAGGAGCTGTAAATTAGTAGTTAACAGATTTGTTTTCATATTACTAAGATTAGCAGGAAAGATAAATAACAGGTTCTCTTAAAACTTTCTGCAATTTGGAACATTCAGTGATGCTAATTATCTAACATTGCACTAGATAATGTTGCATGTTGCTAGAGCTTGTGTATCTGCCCTCTTGTGGTGTCATTCTCCATATGTAGTAAAACTGGAAATTTATCTATTAGACAGTTTATTGCAAAAACAAATTATGTTGAACTCAGCCATGTTGCTAAGCAAGAAGAAATGGTATGTAAGTTCAGTATTTATTTACAAAAAAAAAAAAACCTTAAGCATATTTCCCTCTTATTCAAATTTGCTCATGAAGCCATTTTCCACAGATAAGTGAACAGGAAAAGAGTTTGTAATGTGTTATTTCATTCCTATCCAGTGCAGACAAAATGAGAACCATGTTTTCATAAATAAAAAGCAACCGACCATGTCTTTGCCTTCCTGGCTAACTCCTTTCCCCATGAGTGTGTGTGGTAGCATACCTCTGCCTCACAGTGAGCAGTGGAATTGAATATTAATAGAATTTGCTGACAGTTTTAAGAAGGAATATTTCAGCACAGAAGCAAAAGCAACATACCCTTTGAATCCAACAAGTTTAATTTGATTTGACTACTCAGTTATAAATGTACTGATTGTTAAGGGAAGTCAATTAGTAGAACACCATATTTACCAAAGCATGTGTATTATATACATCTCAATCATGTCACTTTCTCCCCAGTAACTTATAGGTAGTGGACTCCATGTGGAAAATAAATCCTTTGGATTGGAATCCAAATTTGAAATAATTTGATGTATCTTTTTAGTTTTTACAAGTCTGAATATATCATCCAACCATGTTAAAAGTTGAGATCATTTATAGGTACCATAAAGTAAAAGGAAAAGAAGTATTGACCTACAATTAAGACACCTAAAATTTACCCTACATAAATCAAATTCTGAAAGATTACTCAAATGGTTAAATTATTCCCAACACTTCTAAGAACTCTCCTCATGTGCTGATTACAAATGCAGTGTCTCTGGTAAAACATTTTCCTCATTACCTAGACCTGGTTTGTACAAATAATTGAAAATACCAACCATGTTAAGGAGAAATATCACTAGCTGTTTCCTATCTTTTTACCACAAATCACTGGACCGATTTCTTTTTACAAAGTTATTAAAGAGATTCAGCTATAAAAAAAAAATCCTTGAAAGGAAAAAAGCAAAATGAGATAAAGTATGTACATGAATAAATACTTCAAGATTAAATAAAAACCATCCTATAATCTATTTTTATACTTCCAAAACATCCCTTTACTAGTGTAAAGGCTAATTTATGTCACTATTAAATATCTATTATATAATCAGGTTATATTACAATGGTAGAAGCAATGTCACAAAAACATGAATTATTACCATGCACTGTCCTTACAAAGATATATTCTCATGAAATACATGACCAAGTATCATAAATAGGAGTATGAAATAAAAGATTGCTCTGAGATGATGTAGTCTGGGTTTAGGGTTTTAAACTATGCATTTATATCTATGATTCAACACAGGCCCACCCTTCCCGGAGTGCTAAAGCCCTTCCAGCATTGCTCACATCTAAAAGTGTCGTCTTCTTCATTAGTGAAAATAAATCTTCTTCGTGACCACTCCTGTTTTTCCAAATTCTCAGTTCAATGGACTGAACATATTAACCAAATGGAGTTAGATTGAGATAATGTAAAACATTTCTCCATTGAAGCCTAATTTTAAAATTAAAGAGGTAGTTTCTTTCAGATTTTTATTTTTTTTTCTTTTTAAAAACATTTCCTGCTAGCTACGTCTTGCTGGATTTTTATGTTTAGCACTATTTCAGTGGTAGCTTGAATTTATGTGTTTAACTTCACTAAAAATATTTTCTCAAAAACAAAAACAATCCCCCTAATATACAAAAATCAGTCGATTCCCAGCCTGGAGGAGGAACGATGGACCAGGCAGTTCAGATTTTCCACACTTCCTCAAAGAGCGGCAAGTTCGAATGTAACAAATGAGGAAAATTTTTCACCCTGAAGTCGGACAGACCTTCATGTTCATCAGAGAATATATAGGAGAGAAACCTTATGAATACAACAAATGTGGACAGACCTTGGCATGGATAATAGAATTCACACAGGTGAGAAACCTTGTAAACATTTTGGTCTTTCAACCAAAATTCACACTTTAGCAGGCCTAAGAGAATTCACACATGTGAGAAACATTAGGAATGTAATAGATGTGGAATGTCTTTCACCTGGAAGAAAACTCAGTTTGCATTGGAGAACCCAAACAGGATAAAAGCCTTGTGACTGTAAATCCATTTTTTTAAAAAAGAACTCTTAAAACAGGCTCAGGTTGTGTGGTGAGCAGCAACCAGAGTAGAGAGAGCTAACAAAGAATATTGTTCATAAAGTTTACTTGCACATATGAAAATACAATGTACTCGTTGAAATGGCTTTGAAAGAGCAGGGAGGAGAATAAAAGAGGAAGATGTTGATCAGGATACATTGTTTGCATGTGTGTAAATGTCACAACTAATGTACTACTAACATTAGATAGTCTCTTCAGTAAAAATTAAAAAAAAAAAAAGTAGCCTCCTGGGACAAATATCTGCACAATTGTGGGGCCAGGACCACATGTTTCATTTACACAGACTTACATACAAATTGTTTTAGATGTCAATAATTTCTGAAACATCCTCATTGCTACTTTTGTGACTTGACTGAATCATTTAACATCTTTAAACTTTAGGCTCTATTCTGATAACTGAAAGCACACATGCACACATACATATGGTAACTACATAATAAAAACTTAATTATGTTATTAATATGGAGAAGATAACATGACATCCTACATAATTTCATAGAAAAGTCCATTCTGTGCATATTAGGTAAAATAATGAATTCTACTGAATAATCAACAAAAATATTGTCTCTAAAGTAAAGATAATTGTCTGCCTACTGAAAAAATAGTCAATATGTTTAATGAAATTAACAGCAAGATAAACTTAGAAATCAGACTATTCAGTAAATTTTTAATTTGTCATTGAAATCAGCTATTTTAGAATATGTATCTTTCAAAAGTGTCACATTTGATTTTAGATAATCAATCTCTTGTTTAATGTGTAAATAAAGGAAATCTTAATGGCAAAAAAAAAGAAATGATAAAATAATGGCATTCACAGGGAAATGGTCAGATCTTGAGCCTAGAGCACAGAGGACAAAGGCGCATGGTCTCCCTGATATGTGGTTGTTGGAGGGGGAGGGGAGAACAGTAGAGATCATGTCTGTAAAATAACAAACTTCATTTCAAATGGTATTTCTACATGTTTTGGTCAGCGACTTTACATCATGTCTCTAAAACCAAACAATTACTAAATAAACATAAAAAGGTCTAGGATAGACCTGCCAGGAGCACAATAGCTCAACAGCTACATACATATTATTATATAAGATGAGGCTAAGCAAACTGAACTCCAAGAGATGGAAACAGGAGGATTTTACTCTTGTCATTATGTTTAATGTACTAGGTGAATTTCCTTTGATGTACCCCCTGTGGCCACTGTATATGATTCTGGTACACTGGATATTGTATATATGCTTATCTGAACTGGGGAAGAAAAATGAAGCAGGGTGTAACAAATATGACAAGAAATGTACTCACTACCTTATTATGTAACTATACCCTCTCTGTACATCACCTTATCAATAAAATTTAATTTTAAAAAATCTACATATATGATTTAACTAATCAGTTCTTGTTTGGTTTTGTTTTTTTGCCAGTCCTGGGGCTTGAACTCAGGGTCTGAGCACTGTCCCTGGCTTCTTTTTGCTCAAGGCTAGCACTCTGCCACTTGAGCCACAGCACCACTTCCAGCTTTTTCTATATACATGGTGCTGAGGAATCGAACCCAGGGCTTCATGTATAGGAGAGGAGCACTTTACCACTAGGCCATATTCCCAGCCCTAACTAATCAGTTCTTAAAGAGACCATTCTGTGGATCAAAGTGGTTGATTCTCAGGTTTGAAAACTTAGACATAGTTATAGAGCTCAACAAATGGTTGCACATTAATTCAAATCTACCTGCTAAGTAGAAAGCCTGGGATTGTTATCAGGTTGCCACTGGTAAGTGACTTTCTTCATTGTCTTTTTCTGCAGTGTTACCAGCTGACAATGGGAGAATGCCATTATGGAACACAAACACATGCAGGACCAATGTAGAGTAAAATTAGTTGACAATGCTACAATCTGAAAGCTAGAGAAATAATATGGAAGGACCTACCCAGGTTTGGTTTTGTTTTGTTTTGTGGTTTGTTGTTGTTGCTGTTTTTTCAACTAGGCTAGAGTTATGAGTGCCTATGGACAATAAGCAGTAATTGATCCTACCAAGTGATTCTCTGGCTTCCAACAACCCCATAACGAAGTTTGAAATTCTACTAGGAGGGAACAAGGATACATTAGGTCCCTGAGAAATAAAAGAGCATAGCAGGTTCATAGATTCAGCAGACTAGAATTAAAATGTTAAGTTTTGTTAAATAATAAAGCTTTTCAGCATTTACATGTTCAATATATACACATCTGCACATCTTTTTTTTTTTTTTTTTTTTTTTTTGGCCAGTCCTGGGCCTTGGACTCCGGGCCTGAGCACTGTCCCTGGCTTCTTCCCGCTCAAGGCTAGCACTCCGCCACTTGAGCCACAGCGCCGCTTCTGGCCGTTTTCTGTATATGTGGTGCTGGGGAATCGAACCTAGGGCCTCGTGTATCCGAGGCAGGCACTCTTGCCACTAGGCTATATCCCCAGCCCCTGCACATCTTAATAATGGAAAAATTAACATAAGTTAAAATTTACTACATTTTAAATAAAAGTTCTGGAATAGATTTTGGAGGCAAGAGGTATTCTGTTATACTGTATAAATAATAACATATTTAAAGGCAAATTTGTAATTTGTTTTTACAATTTTATCCAAAAGTAACAAAGCCGACAGTGTCAATTTTAGAAAAACTGTGTTTTTATTAATCATAACATATTATAGAACATGATGACTACTATAAATCAAATTTAAGTTAATATGAAAATGTGTCAGGTCCTAATACATGATCATGAACCATCCATTTTATTTGTGAAACTAAGATGCCACCTATTGTTTAGAAAAATTAATACATCATGTTTTTTAGAATCCTATTTTTGCTAACTTGTGTGTGTCCAGAGACATCAATATTTAACTCACAGAAGAGAGCTTGACTTTCTGACTATATAGAATAAAGATTTCAATGACAAAAATATTAACTGTGTATTAGGTTCTAATATCTTAAAACCTAAGTTATTAGGTTCTAAGGAATATCCTTTAGTACTTATACCATCAGAAGATTATGTTACTCCAGAGGAATGCTTTGCTCTTGTAACTTTTGAAAAAAATGTATAGAGCTTTCAATTAAATGTTTGCTTTTAAGATCACTGTCAGTTAAAATGCAGTTGGAAAAAAAATCAAGAAACCTCATTATTTTGTGTGGTAAAATTCTATCCTCACATCTCTGCCTCCTGGGGAGTTGGGAATATAGGTGTGAGCCATTATGCCTGGACTAAATTTCATGATTAAAAAGAAATTCTATTGAAACAATTACATGAATTTGTCAGGATAATAAAATAAAAATAGTGTATTTCTACACAATAAAATATAAATATCAAAGCTAAAAATAACTTGTGATTAAATATTTCACTGACATACTTATAAATGAAATTGCAGATAAGATTTGTATGCAAAAAGTGTGCAAAATGCTGATGGGAACCAAAAAAAACTCAACAAATGGAGAGATATAATGTTTGTAAATAGAAAGACTGAACCTGGTTTAAAAAAAAAAAAGGAATACTATTTAAGTAGACATATAGATTTGATGCTTTCTTACCAGTGTCACAGGAGGACTGTTTTGTACACATAGACAGTTATCTCTTAATTTATATAAACAGGCTAAGAATAATTTTGAAAAATTTACAGACATATATGGAATGTAAGCTAGACCTATCAAATAAACATATATGCAAAGACATAGCATATCAAAACAAAATTAGAACTAGAGAGTAGTCTAGTGGTTGCAAGGGATCAAGGAGTTGGAGAAAGGGTACGAAGGATTCAAGAGGAATGGAGGAACATTGCAAGGAAAGGAAGGAAAGAGAGGGGGAAGAAGGAAGGAGGAGGGAAGGAAGAAAAGTGGAGGAGGATTGCAGGAGGAATGCAAGTGAGATGTAGGTGTGTCTACTAGAGAGGCAATATTCAGGATCATCTGCATGAAGACAGGATGTATCCTGATTGCCAGATCATCTCAACCAATAAGTTGGGCATGGTAGTGTGCACCTTTCATCCCAGCTACATACCCCCTATGAAATAGGAGACTAGGAAAAAATACAAGACCAGTAAAAGCAAGAGTCCCTATTAGAAAAAATAAAGCAAAAGGCCTGGAGGAAGCAATAAACTGCCTAACAAGTTTGACCCCCTCACCCCAAAAAAGTAGAATTTATATAGGGAAAATTATGTCACCTGCAATGAAGGACTTCTTTCTAGTTTATAAGCCTCTTTTATTTACTTGCCTTTGTCACACTGATTAAAACATTTAGTGCTGTGTTGAATAATGGATACCATCTAAATCTGGAATTCCTTTATGGAAAGAAAGATATGTATTTAGCTACATGTCTTTAGCAGAAAGAAACCTATTCTGGTTTAATGAGCTTTAATAATTTACATTTTTAATAAATTTTTGCATGCTACCCATGCAATCAAATTTACTGGTATAAAGTTGATGGTATTTTTCCCTTATAATTTAATAACATGATCTTAAATAATATAATCTTTAATAATAGCTCTTTATTTCTGATGTCTATTTTCTTATTTTTTATTTACTGGAGGATAGGCTGAAAGGAGGGAGAACTCAGCCATGGTAACACTTGTACCTTCTTCCTTTATTTATACACAGCCTCACAGTTTTTTCCAGGGCAGACCTTGAACCACCATCTCCTAGTGTCAAGTAGCTAGGATTGTAGGCTCAAGCTACCACCCACATCTAGTTTTTCTTTATTCTAAGTAGGTTTCACAATCTTGGTTTCACTGAGGTTTCACTTTTCTACTCTTTTGTTGACATTTGCTCATCATTTCCTTGTTTTTTTTGTCTGCATATTATATAATATAGAAAAAATATTTACAACGACTTTGATTTAGATTAAAAAATAATGAACTGACTTTAAAATACTCTAATTTTTGGAACCTCAGGTAAAATAAATTTTGTTTAGTTATCTGCACCAAATATGACATGTCATATAAGTATGCAATGGGCTATATCTATCATCCAAGTTGCTCCCAGAACACTCTGGTAACCTCCTCCTCTTTCCCATGGATCTCCCTCCAAGTTTTTGTGTTCGTCATTTTGTCTTTAGATTTAAATTGTGGATGAGAAAAAAAAATGTGGTATTTGTCAGTGTTTGCCTTACTTTGCTTAAAATGATTATCTCATTCTAATATTTTTCTACAAATAAAATAAGGATAAATAATAACTTATGTGTTTATATAAGTTCTTTAGGCATTTTTCTGTTAAGAGGCACTTAAGATGACTCCATAATTTGGCTATTGTGAATAGTGCCACAGTGAACATGAGTATGAATATGTCTCTTGTGTAGGCTGGGTTTGATTCTTTCAGCCCAGGAGTGATGTCCTTTTTCCCCCCAGTTAGTTTTTCCATTTTCCTGGACTTTCCTCTCTTTTCCAGTCTTTTGTAATAACTACTACATTGTGTGTGTGTGTGGTGTGTGTGTGTGTGTGTGTGTGTGGTGTGTGTGTGTGTGTGTGTGTGTGTGTGCCAGTCCTTGGGGTTGGGCACTCTCCCTTGCTCAAGGCTAGTGCTCAACAACTTGAGCCACAGCTCCACTTCAGACTTTTCATGTCTATTGAAATGTTAATGTTCATATCTAGTGAAATATCTATGGTTTTTCCTTTGTTAAAAACACCATGCCTTTTCCTTGTATTAAAAGAAAAATGCTTACTTCCCATAGTGTCTTGTTTTGAGAAATGGATCCTGCTATACAACTTAGTCTGGCTTAAAATTTGCTATGTAGCTCAGGCTCAACTTGAGTTTTTCTTTTGTAACTTTTTAAAATTATTTCAATTCAACATGTCAATTTACATGCACAATGTATCTTGATTAGCGATACCCCTACTATCATATCCTTCAATTTTATGATCCTGCCTCATAGCTTTTCAGGTGCTAGTATTACAAGTGTGCAACACCACACACTGCTTTTGCCAATTTTTGAAGTATTTTTGAATATCAATTGTATTCACTATGTGAAAATGATTAAATTAATTTCTTTGATGGTACTAAATTTTATTTTCTCATTAACTGGATGTACTTCTGAGAAGAAAATAAGAATTCTATTGTCATGCACACATGCATGCTCTTAATATTACACATACAATCCTGAAACTAAGATAGATCAATGAATCCTGTACATATTATGCTGTAGTTGTTTATTTATCATCTCAGTGATGTGAAACAATGATCTACCAATATCCATTGCTGTTTGGCTTCATGCTCTATTCCTCCATACACTAATATCCAATCCATAGCATTGGAGAATAACAAGCCAAATATTGAGGTAGCAAGGTATTTCTGAAACATAATTTATCTTAGTGGGATCAAATTATAAAAGGGAAAAAAAGTTGTTGAAAACTGCTTCTTTAACTGTCATCTCCTGAAAATGTAGTCATGCCCTTTTTGATCTTCTTACCAAAAAGGTAGAGATTTTGAAACTCAAATTGAATAATTTTCATAAAATATAGGAAATAAATAATGAGACTAGCTGTCAAGTACATCATCCTAAATGAAATTTCGCAAGCATATATGAATTACCCAAGACATCACAGATCTCTATAAATATATTACAGGAATTCTACATATTTAAGCAACAAAAACAATGGGAAGAGTCAAGGTAGTTATTTCATCTTTCCAATTCAATATTAAAGCAAATTTGTATCATAATATATAAATATATTTTAGATATGTATGTATGTATTCCAGTGATACACATTTATTTCCTGAAGAATCTCATTTCTATTTTTTTCTTTTCCCTTAAGTTCTTTTTCTTCCTGTCTAAATTAGATAGAATAAATATATTCTCTGCTTTCATGTTACTTCAGAATAAATGGTTCTAAAATTCCATGGAGGAGAGGAGGGAGAGACAGGGGAAAAAAATCTGAGAGCAGATACCCTACCAGAATCACTGTTAGTTATTTAAAACAAAACACATTCATCACTTTTCCCTCCTGCCGCAATTTTACAAGCTGTGAACCCTGTAGAATGTATAACATGTATAGAATTCAATGAGTGGATTACCTTTCCCTTGACTAAGGGTCCAAGACTGGCTTCAAAACCAGAATTTCCTCAAGTCTGATCTGTCTCATATTTCTTCCATTTCTGACTTCCACATCTAATTTAAAGGTCACATGTGATTAGGCCAGGTCCAAGTGAGATGATTTTCTTTTTGTCATTTTAAGGCAACATAGTCACAAAAGTAATATATTCATAGGCTTCACACACACAAGGGATATCATATAAAACATGATTCCCACTTATGGGAATGCCTGTAAGCTAAAATATAATTTCTTAACAATCTTCTGACTATATCCTCTGAGCCAAAAGAAAATTCCTACATTGCAAGATACTTTCCACTTATTTTTGCAATGTTTCATACAAGCTTGACATTATGTAATAGATATATATTTGTAAAGAAACTGGATAAGGGTCTGTCTAATTTTTTGGTTTTTTTGGTTTAATTTTTGTAAATAAGACTTCTAGAGCATATATTAATTAACCTTGTTTTCTAATACTGTCAAATGTCTTAATTGCTCAAAGCAGTTAAGTGACAAGTTTTGCATATAAGTCCTTGATGGTTGAATATCGTCATTCAATCTCAAGTGAAGTAGTAGTTTTTAGCGAATCTAAACAACTCCACTCTTTCTCTGAACTATAAAAACTGTGAATATGAAAAATGTAGAAGGAAAAAATCAGCCAAAACCTATGCATGTATAATGCAGATATATCAACCAGCCATTTACTTCTTCAGTAATAATAGAACAGATCCTTTCCCTTCCAGCCTCATTCTATTTACTTATAAATGAAGTAGAAAAACCTGTTTCAAACACTGAAAGATCCTTATAATCTACTGAATATTTAATTCATTCAGCATATATTCCATTTTATAACTAGAATTTTCTAGGAAATGTTGTGAATAGCAAAGAATTACAAATTCATTTACATTCTTCTTTCATATGCATAAATTGATTTCCTGCATCCTCATGAATTTAATTACCTTAAAATCTAAAACTTGTATAAAGGATTTTCTCCCTTCATGACATTGTAATAAAGGAATCAGATACAAACAAACAGTACAAGAAATGTATCCAATGCCTAACATATGAAACTGTAACCTCTCTGTACATCAGTTTGATAATAAAAATTTGAATTAAAAAAATAAAAAATAACTTTGAAACTTTTAAAACTTCAGTACTAAGCACAAACCCAGGATTTATCCTATCTCAGGCACATGGTCTCACACTGAGCTCTCTATACCTTCTCCAGAACACATGCAAAGACATTAGCCATATACTATATAATAATATTCTTTTGGGATGGCAGACAACTGTGGCAGTAACTGCAGCTACCAGGCAGCCACAAGATCAAAGGCAAACAACTGTGATGCTAAACTTGTTATTTGGTAGATTACATATATTACATGCATTTCCACTGCTAATATTTTAATTTATGATGAATTAGGATATAACCTTATTGTAAATCAAGGCAAATCTGAACATCCTTAGTTCCGGCATACTGCCTTTATATGTAGTTAAGAACATCATGGCTTACCTATGACAAAGTTGATTATTTTGAACATCCGCCTATCCACACTATATGAAAGAGAGTTAAAGTATACATATAATCTGATCTGTACACACTAATATAAAATATATATTGCCACAGAATATCTCCTTCTCCATCTTGCCCAATTCTGCAATGTAAAAGTGGCATTGAGATGGTCCACTAGGTAGCAGTTACCCAGGGAAGTCAATGATAGAAAAAAATATTTTCTAGAATTATATATTTTATTATAATGAAAATGTATTGTACAAATAAAATATTTGAAATGTAATTAAGTCTTTATCCAGTAAAATCTTCCAAATTCTTATTACCTTATAATCAGTTATGACTCACAACTTGGTAGTAGCAAAGGAGATAGTACGGAAAGTGGAAGGGAAAACCTGAATCTTTGGAAATAGCACATATTCACACTTAACACAAAATGGAATTTATAAGGCATGGCCAAAACTATTTTCATAAGAGTACTAAGATGTTATCTGACTTACTCACCATGCTATCCCATGAGTTGGATATCTACTAAATAGCTGGCTTCTATTATAAAACTTCTTAAACGAAAGGTCAATATGTTCTATTTTAGTTATTGTCAATCACACTAACTGACCACAAATTAATTATAATATAACATTGTTCTAAGAATTCAGGTATGGATTCGCAATGATGTGCATATAGGCATAATAGAGAGGTGTACTTGACCTTGCAATTAAGTTCAGGTCAAGTATCTGTTCACTATCCATCCTCTACAGCACAGAGTTTCAAGTATACATTCTTTCCTGAAATGTGCAAATTCAGTGATAAAATACATGAGATTTTGTTTCTAATCAGCTACACCTTGTTAGATAAGCCATGTTGTAATTCTACACAGTCTTCAGGATCTAACTCAGATATCATTTTACCCCACAACATTAACTTAACAATGATGTTCTTAAGATCTCCCCTACCCTGACTCTTTGATGTATGGCTGGTGCCTATGTTGTGAATTAACTTTTATTAGAGTTGAGAAAGTTTGTACTGAAAAATCCAAGGAAAGCCTCCTTATCCCTGAAGCCCAGTCAAATAGTTTCTTTTGGTTTGAAATTATTCCTGTTTCTTCCTAACCTACTCTAGAGAGTTACTCCCACCATTCTTCTCTACAGAGAACATCAGATCACATTTTCATCTTTTTTGTCAGCATATAATATAGAATCTAGGTCTGAGTTCTCACAACCATAAATCTCTCTGCATTGATAAATGTTCTCAGAGGTGGGGGAGAGGTACGGGGGCTGATTTCAGTTAATAACCACAGATTGAAACCATGGTAGAAAGTAAAAGTTTATTGCCTGGATGTGAGGATTTGTCTGATGATTTGCTCCACTTTAATTCTTCAATATCACCTAGCAATAGAAAAATTTCAACAAGTCTATTTATATGAATAAATGGTTTAATTAAGTTGCAGGTGATACTTAAGTACTAAGACTAAATTACTTCCAGTACTAAACTCTTCCTTTTGTACCATTAAAATATAGTTTATAAGATGAATACAAAATAAAATATATGAATTATGTATTATATAGTTAAATCAATTGTTATATTGTTATATTAAAGTTAATCATATTGTATTATACACATAATATAGTTTAAGAGTATAATTTTAATGTTTATTCAAATAATTAGAACTTGGATGATCTATTTCCCCCCTTTATTTATATAATACCAAGGCTAAGATCTAAAAGGTTACAGTTTAAGGCCAGACTACACAGAAAAGTTCACTAAATTCCATTTCCAAAACAACCAGTATAGGGCTGGGAATATGGCCTAGTGGCAAGAGTGCTTGCCTCCTACACATGAGGCTCTTGGTTCGATTCCCCAGCACCACATATATGGAAAACAGCCAGAAGGGGCGCTGTGGCTCAGGTGGCAGAGTGCTAGCCTTGAGCGGGAAGAAGCCAGGGATGGTGCTCAGGCCCTGAGTCCAAGGCCCAGGACTGGCCAAAAAAAAAAAAAAAAACAACCAGTATAAAGCTGAGCTGAAGACATAGCTTAAGTGGTGGATCACCACAAATTATAAGGCCCTGGATTCAACTAAAGGACCCCCAAAATAGATGATTTTTAAATAAAAAGTACTTGTAAATTTTTAAACATCATTTACACGGGATTATTTATAATTTCCTCTATTTTATACCTACTGTATTAATTTTATATTGAAAAATTCTGACACATTCCTAGTAAAACTTACTTGTTACCATTAAATATTTCTACTACATATTTTTCTATGAATATACTCTGAACACAATTTATATCTTTTCAACTGTTCGTTCATTATATAGATACTTGTCCTTTGAAATTTCGTCATATCTTTTAAGGTTAAAAATATAGGTAGTAGCCGGGTTCCAGTGGCTCAAGCCTGTAAACCTAACTAATCAGGACCTGAGATCTGAGGATAGTAGTTGGAAGCTAGCCCAGGCAGAAAAGTCCCAGTGAACCTCTTATCTCCAATTAGCCATTCAAAAGCCAGAAGTGGCACTGTGGCTCAAAGCAGTAGAGTGCTAGTCTTGAGCAAATAAAACCTCAGAGATAGCCCCCAGGCCTGAGTTCAAGCCCCACTACCAACAAACAAATAAGCAAACAAGTAAATACAGGTAGTTGATGAAAATGCTGTATCACTTAACTGATCTTTCAAATTGGACTTTCTGATTCAAGGAAGTGCACAAATAAAGTTACATATCTTGAAAACAAACGATACTTATAATGTCTTCATTTGTCTCCAAATACTTTCACTCCTGTGTAGATTTCTAAAATTTTCCAACACAGCTACAACACAAAAACTTTAGCATTGCTACTTCTATGTTTTACAGATATTTTAAGAAATAAAATATCTCCTTAGACTCTGATGGAAATACAGCTTTGTAAGATTATCTTTTGTAATGCCTTTGATAATTTTATGGACCTAATATTCATATTATGCTTTAAAACTTATAAAGACCAACAGTCCCCTAGAAACTGGAAATATTACTAAGACAAAATGGGAATCATTTTAAATGTTTACTCTCAGGAGACACTCAAAACATAAGGATTTTCCTGTAGTTTCTACTTTTTTTACATAAAGTTACAACGTGGAACTTCTTTATTTTTATTAGTATGTGTTTCTTTTTTTTTTTTCTTTTGTATAAAATGAAAGAAGCCTAAGGAAAAACTTAAGCGTGTGCACTTAGAGGAACTGGAAGAAATTCTGCCTTAAATTCAGGCACTCAAATCAATCTGGCTGAGGACTGTTCCAACACTAAAGATTTGAAAGAATTGAGAGGAATTGAAATGGTTTGAATACTTGTGACATTTGAATGAGCTCTGTTGCAATTTGGTAAAAGATCTGAAGAGAAACCAGAGTATCTCTGTTGCAGTTTGGATATGAAATTTCTCCCAAAAAAAGGCTCATGTGTTAAAGGCTGAGATGGGTGATGGAGATACTCGTCAATGGGTCAATCCACTGAGGAGTTCCCAGGTGACAGGGATATTAAGAAGTGTGGCCAGATTGAAGGAAGTAAGTCATGTGGGACTCTTCTTTGAAGGATTTATCTTTTTCCCTAAGTGTTTTCCCCCCTTATCATAGACACATTAACAGTGGAGAGCCAGATGGACTAAACCCGTCATAACAAGGATCCACAATAAATGTTTCCTTATTCAAGTTATTTTTCTCAGGAATATTGGCATGATGCTGAAAAGCTGACTAATGCAATCTTCTGTAACCACAATGCTCTTTTAAATTTAAATATTACTTAATAAAGATATTTATTTTCCTAAAAAATAAAAAGTAATAAGGGAACTACTTACCAGTTAATATCCTCTTACCTTCTGTCAGCTCTTCCGCACCTCAAGTGCTGCCCAACATAGTATTTTCAATGAAAGATGTTGGTTCAACTTTATCCAACCTTCCATAACTGTCAATTAACTCATAATATCTAATCCAAGAAAAGAAAATGTATGAATTCCAGAATATACAATAATACAGTTCCATTCAATCTTTAACATATCTTAAATACATTAAAATACCCCACTATGTCACACACTCCCTCCTCAAGGTTCTCTCAACCCTGCTCTATTAAGGACCCCATTTTAATTTCATGTGATCACATTTTTCTGTTGCCTCATCCTGCTATCATAAAAAGTTTTTGTAAGCACTACCAAACTAGAAGAAAATAGCTTTATGTTATACTTGATGTATTTGCTGTGGCTGCCATAACCAAACATCAGACAGGGTAGCATAAAAGGGAGATGGAAGTCCAAAGTCAGGTTGCTAGTGAGCCTTGTTTCCAATAGGAAAAGATCTGATCTAGGGCTCTGCTTGCTCTAGATGTCTGTCCTGCCCATGCCTTGGCATATTAACTGTTCTATTGTGCACAAGCACTCTAGTTTCTCCTGTTATGTCTTAATGGTTTCTTACTAAAAAGAAACCAGATTGACTATCATATTAAATTAAAGCCCACTCTGCTGACTTTTTTTAACTTAAACTCCTCTTTAAAAGTCCTATCTCCAAATATATTTACATCCTTAAACAATGTGATTAGGGCTTCTTAATATGTATTATAGGAGAAAAAATATCTTTTATAACCATTGTGTTTAACAATAAATTAACAAAGTCAAAGCAATTACCTCTGGATTCAAACAAATGAAGAAAACCTTTCTTTTTCCATGCTTGAAAATGATATGTAGTATTTCTACTGATTTGCATTCTTTTTTCATTTTTCAGTGAAATTTGAGGATCAAGTACAGGGTTTTGAACATGCTAGGCAAGTGCTCCCTCACTTAGCCATCTCCTCAGCCCAAGTTTTACTCATTAAAAAAAAAAAACTCCATAAGAAATATTATCTATGGTTCCACTACTAAGCCATAGAACTATTATACCACAGAAAAGCACTAACAAATGGTGCTGAAACAGTAGAAGCCATGCATTTAAAATATGCCAAAAAGTCAGCAGCTACTCAGGCAACAGAAATCATAATTATAGAAATGTTGGTAGCTATTGTAACAGGGAAAAACACACAAACCGATAAAAAAAAATAGGAAAATTGCTTTATAGCTTAGAAGAGTTCTTTTAAAAAGTTATTAAATGGGGGCTGGGAAATGGCCTAGTGGCAAGAGTACTTGCCTAGCATACATGAAGCCCTCGGTTCGATTCCTCAGCACCACGTATATAGAAAAGGCCAGAAGTGAGTTGGCAGAATGCTAACCTTGAGCAAAATGAAGCCAGGGACAGTGCTCAAGCCCTGAGTTCAAGGCCCAGGACTGGCAAAAAAAAAGTTATTAAATGCCAATAGTTCCACATCTCCTAAAGATAATTATACAGTCCTTAGGAATTTTTCTTCTGCTAAGTGTGGTAGCAAATGCCTATAATTCCAACACTCACACAGCTAGGTAGAAGGATGTTGAGTTTGAGGCCAGTCTGGGCTGTATAGTAAAACCATGTCACAAAAACTTGAAAATAAATAATTTTTTAAGAGTTGCCTCTCTCTTCCTTTTAACTTATTTAAAACAAAATGCAATTCTTAAAATTCTTAAATATTTAACATTAAAAATAATATCATGAGAGTAAAAATTCTATAGTAAGACAGGTGGCATGGACCTGAAATGAAGTAAGGGCTTATGTCCACCCTGTGCTACAGAGTAAATTCTAGACTA
The DNA here is from genome assembly GCF_023159225.1 of Perognathus longimembris pacificus. NCBI lineage: Eukaryota > Metazoa > Chordata > Mammalia > Rodentia > Heteromyidae > Perognathus > Perognathus longimembris. Next base: position 127,986,398 of record NC_063162.1, on the reverse strand, counting down.
GCCTATGCACCAGAACAAGATTGTCTCAAAAAGAAAAAAGCAAAACAAGGACAAAAAATTATGATAAACATACTTCTGTCTATTCTTAAATTAGTGACAGGAAGATATATTTAAAAGTGTGTAAATAAAAATAATCTTAATAAGAACCTAAATTTAAGATTATTTCTTAACCAAAATCTTAATAAAATATGTTTTTCATTCAATTGAATATATTAAATTTTAATGTTTTATCATTGGCTATTTAAAATCAGAAACAAACTGGTAGCTCACTCTTGTAATAATGGCTAATCAAGATTCTCAGATCTTAGGATTGTGGTTCAAAGCCAGCCCACTCAGGAAAGTCTATCTCCAATTAACCACCAAAAAATTGGAAATGGCACTGTGACTCAAAGTGGAAGAGCACTAGCCTTGAGCAAAAGAGCTTAGGGACAGCACCCAGGCTCTTAGTTCAAGCCCTACAGCTGACAAACAAATAAAAATCATAAACACGGGAACTAGAGGAGGGGTTCCAATGTTATAGGACCAGCCATAAAAGCCAGGCCAGCATGAAGCTCTTATTTGAACCCATAGTTCTCCCTCTCTCTCTCTCCTTTTCCCTCTCTCCAGACAGATAGATTGATCGAGAGATAGATATCTTTGTCTCTCTGTCTCTGTCTCTGTCTCTGCCTCTGTCTCTATCTCTGTCTCTCTCTCTCTCTCTCTCTCTCACACACACACACACACACACACACACAGAATCAGAAATACATGAATACATCTTGTCCTCTTGAGGCTAATGAGAATATATAAGAAATCCTGAATGCTTATTGATCTGAATTTAGGTAATAAAATGTTAGCAATAATTATTCAAAAAATGGATAAAATCATTACACTCTCAAAGTCTGCAAATAATGAAAGGACTGTGTGTGGATTAGACATTTTTCTCCAGCTCAAAAGATGGCAGACTTTCAATTTCCAAGGCAATGGGAGTTTAAGCTGTCCACAGTTCCTATGTAGATTGGGCAGTACAAATAGAGCAAACAGAGAATTTCTGGATCTTTGAGTCCAGAATTTTATGCTTACCCCTGCTGCTGATGTACAGTGTGTATATTACGGGGTCTTAGTTCCTTACTATCAAATCTCACGTAGTTCTTAGAAGACATGGAGTAGCACTTACAGAGTAAAACCGTTACAAGAAGCATATTCTGCAGCTGTAAAACCATAAATATCTTGGCAAGATAAGTCCACACCTTGCTGAAGAAGAAGACTTACTAAACTTGTTGGTTCAATACTGAGAGCAATCATAAGAGCTGTTCTGGAAAAAGAGATGTACAAATTTAGTCTTCTCAATTTACGAATCAACTGTAGGATTGCAATTAGAGTCAATGCAGGAAAGTAAAAAAGTGAGTCCAATCTCTCTCTCTCTTTCTCTCTCTCTCTCTTCCTCTCTCTGTATATATATGATGCATGCAAATGGGATAAGGAAAAATGTTATGGAAGAGGGGTTGATTAAAATACATTGTATTTATGCATGAATGTCACAAGACTCTCCCCTTGTATAGCTAATGTATGTTAATAAAAACATACACCAATCACAAATCAAGATGACTCAACATTCCATATAAAGGAGTATCTGGAACTCTAGGTCCCATATATTTCAATTAAGTACAGTATTTTATTTTACTTATAAAATTCTAATGTTAATATTAACAATAATAACAACAATACACATTGGACAATATTGTCCAAATGTTTGGTTTTACAGCTAGAAAAATAAATTCTGAGAGTCTAGATTATGTACTCCAAATATCATGCCATAGGGTCATATTTTCCAACATCAAATAGATGCTAGATAGATAAATAGATAGATAGGGATGATAGATGACAGACAGAGATGTATATGCATAACATTTTAAGTAACTTTACTTATATCATCTTGTTTAGTTTTATTAGTTATACCTTTGATTATTATCGGAAGCATTCACATCTGCCCCTTTCTTCAGAAGAAATTTTACCATCTTTGCATTATTTTTAACAATGGCAAGTAGAAGTGGAGTATATCCATCCTGTAAACATTATTTCAAAATGATTATTCAAAACATTGAAAGTTACATGACTTTTAGTTTTAAGTTTTAACACATAACAAAATTTCAAAAGCCAAGAAAACAAATTAGTGTTGGGCCAGCTAAAACTCAAAATTATATTTTGGTCTTAATTCAAATTGTAGGCAAGAGTAACAGAATAATTAAGTGAATGAGTATTTCTCATTTATGATAAGTACTGCACATCATCAGTTCACATTTCACAGTTTGTTTTTGTCTTTTCATTTTTGATACTGGGGATTGAACCTAGATCATTGCACTTGATAGGCAAGTGCCTTGCCACTGAGCTACAACCCAGTCTTTTACAATGTTATGAATGGATTTCTGTTAATTTTCCTTGAAAACTTTGAGACAAACACATATTTGGAGCTATCTTGTATCCTAAATGCTAGGAAAATACAAATAAGATACTTTTATTTAAAAATCTTCAACTATCCATAATATCTCAAAAGGAGAGTTCGAATTCCTTTCAGTAACTTTCAAAATCAATCTTACTATTGTTATTCATAGCTATTTAAATAGAAAGAAGTCCATACCTAAGATTTCTTGCCTGTGCCAGTATTGGGACTTGAACTCAAGGGCCTCTTGTTTATGTTTAGCTTTTTAACTCAAGAAAGGTACTCTACCACTAAACAGACACCTTTAGCTCAGGTTTATTGTTGTTTGTTGGAGATAATTCATCAGGCAATGTGCTGGTGGCTCATGCCTCTAAATCCTAGCTCATCAGGAGGCTAAGATTTGAGGATCTTGGTTCAAAGCCATCCAGGGCGGGAAAGTCCATGAAACTCATCTCCAATATACCGCCCAAATGCCAGAAGTGAATTTGAAGTAGTACAGCTCAACCCTTGAGGTTAAACACGAAGTGACAGTGCCCTGGGTTTATTGTGTTAATTTCAGCACACACACAATTATCTCCGATTTGTCTGCTAAAGCTATCTTTGACCTGAGACCCTCAGATCTGCTTCCTGAGTTTCTAGGGTAACAGGTGTGGGTAAATATCATGCAGTTTAGACAATTTTTATCAACATACAAATATAAGGAGTTCAATTGTTCCTCATTTAATATAGTGCATTGAGAAATCCTCTTTGTTAACTAGATACTACATTATTTTTGAGATCAGGATTACAACATTCAATGAAAAACGAGAGAGGTTGCAAATGAAAGACATTTTTTAATCAGTTTTTTTAAATCTTTGTTCTCTTCAATTTCAGTTTGGAAAATTCTCAGCAAAACATGAATTTCTGTTACATGAACTGTCTTCAAAAAATATAAACTTTGTGTGCTTTTTATTTTTTTTTTGTTTTTGTTTTTTTTTTTTTTTGGCCAGTCCTGGGCCTTGGACTCAGGGCCTGAGCACTGTCCCTGGCTTCTTCCCGCTCAAGGCCAGCACTCTGCCACTTGAGCCACAGCGCCACTTCTGGCCGTTTTCTGTATATGTGGTGCTGGGGAATCGAACCTAGGGCCTCGTGTATCCGAGGCAGGCACTCTTGCCACTAGGCTATATCCCCAGCCCCTTGTGTGCTTTTTAAAATGTCTTTACTTTAATATAAAACTACCTTATTTTTAGCTTCAAGATTAGCTTTATGTTCAAGCAGTTTTCTGACTATTGAAATACTTTGTCCACAAACAGCATAGTGAAGAGCAGTATTGTAACGAAAGTCTACCAGCTGTGGATCTGCACCGTGGTCTAGAAGAATAGTAACACAATTTTCCTTTTGATACTGTATTGCCTGTCAATGTAACAAGAGTAGATGAGTAACATATCATAATTAATGACATACTACATTAATTTTAATAATAGGTTTTAGAGCATGGAAAGCAATGAAAGTTAACTAGAAGACTTCAAACATAACGCAATTGAAAAGAAAACATACCTTAATCAATGGGGATCTTTTTTCACTATCCAGGACATTTACGTGGCACTTGTTCTCAATTAAGAGAGATACAATATTTTCATATCCATTAGCACAGGCCAGATGCAAAGGTGTTCTATATCAATGTAATGAAATACAAATTAGAGATAGTATCATTTGGGAAGTTACTGACACCCAAGACCAAGTCAAATAGCTATTTGCTTCATAGGCATGTTTATATGCATTAAAATATTAAATTATTATGTAAGTAATATTGCTTTTTGCTAAATTTAAAAGACTATGCAAATGCCTAAAAGAGGAAATATTTGACTTATTTCACTTGAAGGAAATGATAACTACAGTGAATTTTAGTTGATTTTTTTCTTCAAACACCAAAATGGTTTGTGGACCTTGGATGTAGTGATGAAATTAAATATCACAATAAACTTATAATTATTCTCCCTATAGTTATTAAATGTATTTAGAGTGTGTATTTGTTGGGTAAGCAAGTTGTACTAATGAATAGACAACACAAAAGAGGGGAAAACCATCTTCTACCCAATGAATTTGTCACATTACGTAAGTTAACAAGTTTCCTTCCTCTTTTAAGATATATGTTAACAGTTTTTGGTGTTTTCAAAACTTAATAATTACTAAGTGGTTGTCTCTAATCTCTTTGAATTTTTCCACTAGTAAAATAATAAATGTTAGGTGCCTGGAGACAATCTATACCGAGAAGCAAAACAGTAAAATGATGAGAGTACAGATTGCCAAGTGGATTTAAAGTAGTTGATGATTGGGATGGAATTGGAGGAGGGGGCAAAAAAAAAAACCACCTTGAAACACACAGGGAGGCATTCAGAAAAATCAAAGATAAAGATTGAAATAGGACCCTCTGCAAAATGACAATGTTTCTTGTGGAGAAACCCAGAGTGCCCCCAGTATTAAACAGCCCAGGCATGTCTTGTTTCTGTTCAGTGCGCCCGTGTCCCCAGCGCCACAATTTCCTTCTCCCATTGTTTTCTTAGGTTTGGTCACCTATGTCCTTTGTCCCGCTTGTCCACATCATGTTTCTTGTGCTTCAGGTATTCCTTCAACTTCTCCAAATCCCCCACTGAAGCGGCCTTGTGAAGTTTCTTTGAATGCCTATGTTGAAGGTTGTAACTCCCATCCGTGGACAGATCTGAGTAGCTGCTACCCACGGATAAGGACAGGTCTGAGGAGCGGCTGAGGGACGCGTCCTTCATTCTCCACAGGCTGAGAAGCTTCTTCATTATGGCGAGGTCCTTCGAGCCAAGTTCCTGGGGCTCCTGCCCTTCTTCACCTGGCTCACAGCCCCCTCCAGCCCCAACCAAAGGTGGAAAAGCTGGAAAACACCAAGCTCTGGAGGCTGCAGTCAGGGCCGCTCAGTCTCCTGTTGCCTGGTAACAACCAGAACCTCCGCTGATGGTTATGACTCTCTTCCTATGAGCTTAGGGATCTGGACCCTCTTCTATGAGGTTGACCTTAATGCATCCTCCGCCTATTCTTGCATAAGCCATTGAAGAAAAACCTGCTGCCCTGCAAACAGGAGGTTTTGCTTCAAGGATAGAATATATGTCTTGAATAAAACAAATTTCTTCTTGCAGGTGGAGATAGATCTCCCAATGATCTTGTCACCCACCTACCTTCATGGCCACATGCTACAATTGGTCCTTAAGCAAAACTGCAGTCCCTGAGTAATATCAATTTTAAACATATCTGTTGCACACTAACTCTCAAATCCCCCCTCTCTTTGTCTAAGCACAAAATTCCAAAAGGCCTTCAAAAACCAAACTTAATATTTGATGCTTCATTATAGTACCTCAGTCCATTATATTCCCTAAGTATTCACTTCCTTACTTACAAAAGTAGAATCCCTATTTATTTTATTTTATTTTTGCTGAAGGCTAGCGCTCTGTCACTTGAGCCACAGCACCACTTCTGGCTTTTTCCATTTATGTGGCACTGAGGAATCGAACCTAAAATGTCATGCATGCAGGCAGGCACTCTACCACTAAGCCACATTCCAATTATTGTTTTTTCTTCATCACTCCTGTTCATCTATCTTAGTAAGCATGCCTCTATTCCTTTCATTTATCTAATTCAGTTTTAGTAATGTCTAAAACATTTTATCTTCCCTGAAATGCTGATGTACTAAAGGAGAATATATAGCCATACATTAAAAAATTATATCAATGAAATTTGGCAATTTAAGTATTTCCTTGATCCAAGTAGATTTCTATTACCTATTTCATTTCCTCTGCCTCATACTTCTACTAATTGACCTTGATTTCTGAATTTTTGAGAAAAAGTGGGAATTCTAGACCTTAAAAACATTTAAACACATACTGGCATTTTACATGCATACATATATACAAAGTACATGTACATGTGCACATGTACATTGTATATATGTAGGTACATGTGCATGTGTACATATATCATGTGTGTACATATATATGCATGCATCTTTCCCTGCTTTCATATCCGTGTCCATGTGTACACATGCATGTGCATATGAACATATACACTCTGTGTGTTCTAGGCTCTATTCTTTGTAGCCTGCCCCGAGACATTGCATCCACACAACCTTCTCCTTTTTTATTTATCTTAAAAGTTTCCCTCTGTTGACTGATTTTTAAATATTCCTTTTGTACAAAGGTTTCATTGCGATCTTTCCCTACACGTATATAACACATCACAATCAACCTAAACCACTCCATCACTCTCTCTTATCCCACTCTAGTTCTCTTAAAACCACCCTAACAAGTTTCATAGTTCAACTCATTCATCTTTCTCTCCAGCCCTTCTCCCTTCTCTTTGGTACACACCCTATTCAATAATTTTATCTGCATAAATACATGCCGGAATTTATCCCATTTCACACAAAAAATTGGAACAAATGTCACCCTGCAAACTTCACCTCATTTTCATCTTTTATACAAAACTCCTCTGTTCTCAAATAATTCCCATGACCATGAAATCCACTGATTTTTTTTATGAGTTTGAGTGTTTTTTCAGTTTTCATGACTAATAGAGTAGTATTTAACATGGATGACCATTGCTAGCTCCTTGAAACACTTTATTCTCTTGGTTTCCAAAACAGAACACTTGACTGGTTTGATCTTCACTTTTTTTTCTTTTTTTTTTTTTTTTTTTTTTTTTGGCCAGTCCTTGGGCTTGGACTCAGGGCCTGAGCACTGTCCCTGGCTTCTTTTTGCTCAAGGCTAGCACTCTGCCACTTGAGCCGCAGCGCCACTTCTGGCCATTTTCTGTATATGTGGTGCTGGCGAATCGAACCCAGGGCCTCATGTATACGAGGCAGGCACTCTTGCCACTAGGCCATATCCCCAACCCCTGATCTTCACATTTTTAACCATTCCTTTGGAGCCTAATTTATCAGGTCTTTATCTCCAATGTTGGAGAACTCTAGGATCAGCCTACCAATAGCTTTCTTTATCCCCATGTCTCTAGACACTTCCTTCAATCCTCCTTTACACATGCATTAAACTGCAAGCAAATACTATCAACTCTTAACTATGAGATATATCCAAAATTCATTTGATTCTTAGGCTTATATTTTGACCATATTCAATTTCAATCTCATTCAGGCCCATGGCTTTAAATGCTATGTATATTCTGTTGACTCCCAAACTACAACTATATCCAATTGCTTATCTGATACCAGAAAATGCATCCATCCTGCTTAAAAACTCTATGCTTCTAGTTACTAAGGAAAAAAGTCTTGAGGTCATCCTTGACTTTTCCCTTGCTCAAAGACTAGATTGAATAAGTAAGTTAATTTTAACTGTAGTACCTCCCAAACTCCATAGAATTTGAAATTTTCTGCCAATTTATATAGACAAAAATCCACTCTCCTTTGTGTTAATATTTTGTATAATTCTAACAACTCTCCACACGTTGTTCTTATAGTCTATCTTTATATACTATTCTTATACACTAACATAATAGACCCAGGTAGAGTGCTATAGATAACCCACTTTAATATTAAAAATTATACAATAATCCTCCGCCCACAAAACAGCTAAATTTTGTAATGTTTTGTATGGTCCTATACAATGTATGACTCCTATCCCCTTATTCATTTTTTTTCCTTTCCTGACTTCAAGGGTTTCCTCTTATCCAAATTCACATTGATTTAATCACAGTTGAAGTAGCTTTCTGTCTTTCCCAAGGCAGTAAATGTTGTTTCATGACCACTGAACATGTCATTCTTTTTCTGGAATGTTCATCCTGTTGCCATCATGTAGTAGCCCAGATGACAGCCCTTTCCGTACACTTTATTCCAGTGCATTTCTCAGTTCCCTAAAGAGGACTTGCCAAATAATGTTCTCACTAAGTATGTATCAAATAAATTAATGTACAAATAATAATCTGAGTGCTCTTTAAATTCCTGGTTGCAACTCTATGCACAGAACTTTTCCTTAATTCCATAGAGCAAAGGTAAAAAGAGGCAGAATTATTTAATAAAAAATTTAAAGATGCTAGGATAAGAATGACTACAGAAAATAATGCGAAAACATGACGATTGTCTCACTCCATAAGACCTGGCAACAATAAGGCAAAACTGATACTCAAGTCCTTTGACAGGTGTCCACTCTAAACATAGAGTTTATCATCGGACTTCTACAGCAGGCCCTGCTAGGTGAGAAACCAAAGTACATATTCAAACTCAAGTCTTGGAACCAAAAAATTAAAAAAGAAATTAAGTTGTCTTCCAGGCCAAATCGAATCAAAATTATGAAATGTTTTTTTAAAAGTTATAAATCTCAGATTTTGGCACCCTGATTATTGTGTATACATTTACCAGAACTAGGAAAGGGAAGGGGAACATCAAAATGGAGAGACAAAGGGTAAAAGGTGAACCAATGTAACAACAATACTTACAGACTATATGCTGTAAACCAACTGTACAACTTGATTGGGGGAGGTGGGGAGAAGAAAAGGTAGGAGAAAAATGAGGGAGGAGGTATCAAATTTGATAAGAAATGTACTCACTGCCTTATATATGAAAATGTAACCCCTCTGTACATCACTTTGACAATAAATAAGTTTTAAAAATTATAATTATTGGTTGTGTCACATATCCTACTGTGCTTAATTTATAAATTACATCTTATCATAACTGTATTGGTATATGAAAATCTGGGTCTAGGAGATACAGCTTGCCTCCAATTCTTCCTTTTTAACCTGAAGCCAAAGACAGCTAAAATGTACTCCAGTGCTATCTTCCCATGCATGCCATGTAATGAAGGTCTTTCTGTCTTCCATTTGGCATAGAAGGGCAAATGGTGAGATGTAAAATGGGACTCCTGGACTTTGGGCTTGTGGTCTAAACCACTGGTTTCAATATGAATATGTCAGGGAAATTGAAATCAAAGCCACTTCAAAGTAGGCCTAATTGGTTCCTCATTTGAGGACATTCTGCCCCTAGAGAGCTAGCTAGCAGCCACTGATTCACTCCACAATACTGATTCAGTTGTTACCCAATAATGACATAAAGTGAATATAGTTTGCTCTCGAGTATTGAGAACCACCACTGTGGCTATTGTACTTCTTTGTGTACAATGAGCTAACACGTAGTTTAGATTACTCATTTTGGCAGCCAGAAAGATGTGTGGCTTGAAAGCATTAGTATGGATGAGCTCACATAAAGCTATTAATTAAGCTTTCATTACCTATCTGTTGGCCCTTAGGAAAGATATTTACAGATGATGGCTTTGTATATGGTAGATCATTAGTGATCCCATCTATAATTTGGAGACTGATGTCAAACTGAAATAACATCTTTTGTCATTCGCCTCGTGCTGTGCATGTCTATGCTGACTGTAATGAATGTTTTATTATAATTAAAAATTCTATACTAACCTATTTACCAATCACTCCAGCAGTGTTAATCTTAAGTCTTTTCTCGGTGTCCCCCATAAGGGCTCTTCGATCCTCTAATGGATACCTTTATTGTGTCGGTGTTCATTTTGTGGGGAATGGCCTTATCCTAAGCCAGAATTTCTTTTTAAAAATTTCTTTTTAATTTATTTGTGTTTATTATCAAAGTGATGTACAAAGGGGTTAAAGTTCCATACATTTCTTATCAAACTTCTTACCTACTCCCTCATTTTTTTCTCCCACCTTTTCCCTTCTCCAATTCCTCGCCCCCTCCCAGTTGCACAGTTGGTTTACAGCATATTGTCTTGTAAGTATTGCGTCGCATTGGTTTGCATTTTACCCTTTTGCTCTCCATTTTGATGTTCCCCTTCCCTTCCCTAGTTCCAGTAAACATATATACAATACCCAGGGCACCAAAATCATTTACAGTGAAGTCAGAGGCAAAACCATGGGGAAGAAAGACAAAAGAAAAAAGGCATAATCTTACATGGTATGTTGAAAACAATGATAAACCACTTATTTCCAAGTTCGCTTTACTTAGCATTATCTTATGTGTTCATATGTACTAGCTATGAGCTATTGTGATCTTCTGTTAGGCCTATCCTAGACATGTACTAATTATTACCAATGATGGAATCATAAAATCTGTGTTTCTTTGAGTCTGGCTCACTTCACTTAATACAATTTTTTCCAAGCCTATTTCCTTACGAATTGAACAATGTCATTCTTTCTGATAGAAGCATAGCCTTCAATTGTGTATATGTACTATGTTTTCTTGATCTATTTATCTACTGAGGGGCATTTGGGTTGGTTCCATATTAAGGGATGGCAAGTTGTACTATGATGAACCCAGTTGTGTTGGTAGCTTTAGTGTGGTCTTGCTTGTAATCATTTGGGTAAATGCCCAAGGGTGGGGTTGCTGGGTTATAGAGGAACTCTATGTTTAGTCTTCTGAGGAACCTCACACTGCTTTCCAGAGTGGTTGAACAAGTTAAGACTCCCACCAACAGTGTAGAAGAGTTCCCTTTTGGCCACATCCCCTCTGGCATCTATTGTTATTAGTTTTCTTGATAATGGCCATTATTATTTATTTTTTTTGGCCAGTCCTGGGGCTTGGACTCAGGGCCTGGCCTGAGCACTGTCCCTGGCTTCTTCTTGCTCAAGGCTAGCACTCTGCCACTTGAGCCACAGCGCCACTTCTGGCCATTTTCTGTATATGTGGTGCTGGGGAATCGAACCTAGGGCCTCATGTATATGAGGCAAGCACTCTTGCCACTAGGCCATATCCCCAGCCCGATAATGGCCATTCTTAATGAGGTGAGGTGGAATCTCAATGTTGTTCTGATTTGTATTTCTTTTATGACCCATGAAGTTGAGCACTTCTTCATGTGCCTCTTGGCCATTCTCAGTTCTTATTCAGAGAAGTATCTCTTTAAGACAGCCCATTTGTTAAGGGGACAGTTGTTTCTTTGAGGCTTTTTTGGGGGGGAGACTTAATTTTTTGAGTCCTATGTATATTTTAGATAAGAGGTCCTTGTCTGTTGTATGGCCAGTGAAGATCTTCTCCCAATCCGAGGGCTTTCTATTTATCTTGCTATGTTCTTTGCCATGTAGAAACTCTGCAGTTTGATACAATCCCATTTGTCCAGCCTTTCTTTGATTTGTTGTTTTTCTGGACCTTTATTAAGAAAGTTTCTACCTGTGCCAAGGAGCCCAAGTGTTTCTTCTATTCCTTCCTGCAGTGTTTGCAGTGTATCTGATTTTACCTCAAGGTCTTTGATCCACTTGGAATTGATTCTGGTGCAGGGTGATATATAATGATCTACCTTTAGTTTGTAACAGGTGTTTAAGCAATTTTCCAACACTTTTTGTTGAAGAGGTTGTCTCTCTTCCATCCTTTTTTTTTTTTTTTTTTTTTAGCTCCTTTTTCAAAGATTAAGTGGCCCTAAGTCTCTGGGTTCATTTCTGGGCCTTCAGTTCTATTCCATTGGTCTTCAGGTCTGTTCTTGTGCTAATACAACACAACTTTGTTACTATAGCTTTGTAATAGAGTTTGAAGGTTGGTGTTGATATTCCTCCAGCTCTGTTCTGGATTGTTTTTTTGTTATTTGGGGTCTTTTATTGTTCCATATGAATTATTGGATTGCTTCCTCTATTTCATTAAAGAATGGTGTTGGGATATTCATAGGTATTGCATTGAATTTGTAGATAGCCTTTGGCATTATTCCATTTTCACGATGTTAATCCTCCCAATCCAGGAGCATGGGAGATTATTCCATTTCCTTATGCTTTAATTTACTTTTTCAGGTTTTTTAATTTTTCATCATAGAAATCTTTCATTTCTTTGGTTAAGATTATTCATTTTTTTTTAGGCTATTGCAAAAGGAGTTGCTTTCCTGATTTCACCCTTCCTGTTTGCATTGTTTGCATACAGAAAAGCCATTGATTGGGGGGGAGGGCATTTTATATCCTGCTACTTTACCAAAGTTTTGGGAGAGTAGAGTCTATCGGGTTCTTTAAATACAGGATCATGTCATCTGTAATGAGAGAGTTTTACTTTATCTTTCCCTATTTGGACCACCTTTATATTTATTTGCCTCTTGCCTTATTGCTCTGGCTAGGAATTCTAGTGTTATGTTGAAGAGGAGTGAAGAGCGAACATCCTTGTCTTGCTCCTGATTTTAAAGGAAATGTCTTTAACTTTTCGCCATGAAGTGTAATGATAACTGTAGGTTTGTCCTATACAGCTTTTATTATATTCAGGAATGTTCCCTCTATCCCTGTTTCTTGACTACAAAGATGAACATTAACAGTTCAGGTAGAAACCATATTTATATTGCAAGTGTGAAAGTACAAAAAAAATTCCTGAAAGGTTTGAAATATGATCAAACTGTCACATTACTTTGGTACAAAGGAAAGGCATTATTTTTACTTCCAATAAACCTCCAAATCTGTCAGAATTGTTAGTTCCAACTCCTCCCCCATCAAGGAAATTAACCTGGGAATGCTCTCAACTTTTAAGTATTTTCTTGTAGATCATGTTAAATACAATGAAGTCTATCATTCAACATTAAGATCAATGTTTGACAAACTAGTATGTTCCCATATTAATTGCTTGTTAACCTTCACAATACATGAAGCAAGTTGCTTCACAGGAGCAATCAAGACATGGTAAGTCACATGCTAGTACTAGAAGCTGTGTCACACTCTCAAGCCTATACCATCCACATGCCTAATTAACAATTCCTCCTTAAAAATTGTTCCTATTTGTATGAATTAAGACTCTGGCCCTGTCCTACGTAATAATAAACTATGCTCATCAGATTGTGAGATGTAATTTTTTAAATATGAAGTAACCTTTAAGGTGAATGAAAATTACAATGTTCCTGATATGAAGCAATTAAGTTAAACACACATGCACGCACATACATGTGCTTAATACAGATATAAAACATTATCTACACTGTTCCTCTCAACACACACACACAGCTGAGTTTTTAATGTGACACACGACACAATGTCTCCCACATACAAAATCCTACTCCTGAACTACTCTTTTAACATACCTAAAACAATTGGTAACTTTTCCTTATATAGTATTTATAAAGCCAGTACATACAGAGAAAACTAAAATCACACTGTTTACAAGTATAACTGAATACTGTCCTAATGAGAACAGGGAAGCTGTGTTATAAAACTGACATAACGTAGTAGAAGTAATACAATAGGACTCTGGAGCTAGTTAACAGTAATAATTGTTCAGTATTACTTCTGGCACATAATACTTTAAAATCATATATGATGAAAAATTAAGAAAAGCCTTACTTCTGTAATATTTCTATATTAAATGTCTTTAATGCTAAATCTTCTAATCTTTGAAAAGCATCTTAAACTCAGTTCTCAATTTCTCATTCTCACAAATGAAAGAAGTGGGCAGAAAAGACTATACCATTAATAAATGATATAAAATTCCTCTAGCTCCATTTTGCTTTCATCCTTAAGAGTTATGAAACCTGCACTTAGCAATCTTACAAAACAATACAGAAAAATTGACCAATACGATCTATATCTAAAACATACTTTCTAGAGATAGGGAAAGTATAATGTGATTGAATAAAGTACCCTGATGATTACTTCTTATAAGGTAATGCTAGATTTCAATTTCCCTCCATACAAAATGATTGTTATATGATTCTGCCATCATGCCTGGCCAAATTATACGTACCCAGTAAATACAAAATGCTAATTATCTTGAAGTTGAGCATGTATGATGATACCAGTAAAGGTCTGCTTTATAATAGGCTACTAGGCAAGCAATCACACACCATTATTTGGATTGCTTACTTTCTGTCCCACTTGGTGACTTTCTGGATATTATTATTTATTTGCACTATCAACATAAAATTTTTCAGTCCTACTGTCTCGGTTAGCTAAAACTTCAAGATTTTATAAAATATTACACAGGATGTTTAAATAAAGCAAATATTAAGTGTTTATTGTTCTGACATCAAGATTTCTAACACTTTAAGACAAAACTGTTAGCATGACATCATTTAACCCATCAAAAGACTTTAACCTGAAAACAATATAATTCAAAACCATTATTTTAGAATCTTTTCAGTTAAAAAGCTGCATTTTGAAGCTAATTGCCCTAATTAAGTTTAATGAAACTATCTTGCCAAAATTATCTTTAATTCATTTATGAAGCTGGTTTAAGTTGTACCTTCTAAGTCATAAAAGTACACTAGTATTAAGACTGATATGAGCCTTTTTATAAATAAAAATTATTACAGCTTCACTAAGGAATATTTTAAAAATTAATATTGTAATCATACTAACACCAATGGTTATGGCTCCCTTACAATTCTCATAAAAGCAAATTCCACTTGACTTGTTTTGAGTATAAAAAGTTTACCAAGTATACCTAGGAATAAAAACTTAGCTATACTCCTGATATATTTTCATTCACTTTCTCCATTAATCATTAATGAAAAACATGGATTTTTTTTTCCTATCATGTACCACAAAACACACCAAAGATTTTTTCTTTTGAAGATTTTTAAAGAGGACTCACAAAGAGTACTATGGCTTATATTTACTTAGGTGTTATTTCTGTTGGTATGTCAAGAAACTTGATAAAGGTCTAATCTGGAACTATTTGTCCCATTAAGAGTGGATTTTTCTTAACCAGAAAATGTTTAGTATTCTCAATTTTTAGAATTTATTAATTTCAAATATGATTACTTATTTGACTCTTTAAACTTGCTTTAACTATCTTGCATCCTCATTTTACTGTACATTGTAAAACCTTGCATTACAAAAGCAAAATCTGTACGAAATACTAATAGCAATACTGATTAATCTCTCTAATCCTCCCAGAGACTATGATATCATTACTCTAGGGTGATAGTGCTTGGTGGCCAATGAAGAAAATCACCAACATCTCTTTACAAGGCTTGTTTCCATTTTGTTTTTAACCTCAACTATCATAACTATTTCATTTTAAAAAACGTGAATGAACCACATTTGTAAATGCTCTGAAAAAAAATGCATTCCAGAAGCTCTTTTTAGGATTTATACAAACTGGTCATCATCTCTTCTTTTTGAACTTTTATTGCTTAGGCAGGAGTAAAGAAACCTGAACTTCAGGCCAAATCCAGGCTATCTGCTCTCATATATTGGTTTTATTGGGAGTCATCCACAATTTACATATCTATTGCTGCCTCTGTGTTACAGCTGCAGTTAACGAGGATTGAGACCATATGACCTAAAATTTTTTACTGTACAAAGCTTTATGGGAAGTTTGTCAATCCCTTTTTGGTAAGCATTCAATTAAAATTTTTTTAGCTAAAGGGATATAAATATTTTTCTATTCTTTTATCCACAAAATGGATTAGAGCTTTTGTGTACTAGCTGGAATTATAAAAACACTATTTACAGCATTGTTTTTATATTCTTTTTAAAAGTCAAGTTTATTTCTGAAATAAAGAATTACGGAACCAGTGAGTCACAACAGCAAGCACTGCTCCAAAGTTAAGGTTTACTTACCCACATTTACAACAAAAATCCTTTAATGTTAGACACTGCCAATTTTAAAAAGTAAAAGCCACAATGGTTTTTAAGACTACATGGAAGCAAAGTTTTCATACACTGAATTTCAAAAAACTCAGTGTTCATTCTACTTTTGTATCTAGCCTACCAGGTATAAAGATTTGACTAATCCTATCTTTTCTATATCCTTAGTATTCAAGTCTTAACTTCTGGCCCAATTTACTAAAACTTGTTCGGTATGTTTTTCCTTTACTTCACCAACACACATTTGCCTATACTACTAAGTGCCACTTTTAAACTCTGACAAGCTACCACTAATGCAGTGGAATAAACACCTGTAAATGAGATATCTGCAGAAGGCAAGATGTGTTCTGGCGACTTTCTCAACTGTAAGAGATACATAAATGTCTTGCAATATTGGTATCATTCATACAAAAAGTTCTCGTGGTATAATATCACAAAATGTTAATTTTTTCTAAGTTTTCAAAATGACTATTATGTTTTTACATTATTTAATAGAAAAAATAAAGCCAAGCTACAATACTTAATTTAGGCCAATAAAAATGTGGAAGTATTTTAATTTACACATTACAGTGAATCAATATGAAGTCAAAGTCCACAATTATACATACATAAAAATTCTAAAAATCATCTTCAGAATAACTAGCTTCTGTACAAGATTTACAGATGTCTAATGTGTAGTTTTTCTTCAGTGTGCTACAGAGTTTAGAGGTTCTGCTCGAATATTCCCCAAGTCAAGCGCAGAATCTGTCTCTTCATCAATTTCTCCGATGACTGCACTATAATTATTCATGAAAAAAAAAAATCCAGAGTCAAGACAAAAATTTTAAATATGCATGCTTCTTTCAAATCTTATTAATCAAATCATATCACAGCAGAGAAATACAGAATAAAACAATTTATATTTATACTGATTTTATTTTACCTTACTAATATCGTTCATACAAAAGCACCCACTCCAGCTAATTTTAAGCTAACAAGACATTAGTCAAAATTCTAATAACTGTAGCAATCATGAGATCTAGCATACCATTAAGGGCAAAGTTTTAAAGTTTTTTTAAATACAAGAAACTTTCATAAACTAGTACACACAATCTCAATATAAACCTGATGATTTATACTATTCAGGGGATTTGGGTCTAATCTTAACTACATCAATTACACATAATCTTAAGTGTTATTTGTTAATAAATTATGAATGAGTTATGTTAAATTGCCCAAGCAGGAAATTTCAAAGACATATTGCAAACTCTACCACTGAACCTTAGCTGTGTATATCTGTTCCACTGAAATTCAGGTTATTTCCAAGAATACTGTCACAAGTCACTCCAATAAAGTACATACATGGTGCTCACCAGTGTTCTACTTAGACTCTATCCAGGCTGCTTAGGCAGTACAAATATGAATACATCTTATTAGGAAAAAGTTTAATTTATAGCAATCACTTTGGTTAGCTCCTGAAAAATCTTAACATAAAATGTATAGATTTAGCTGGGCACTGGTGGCCACATGGGTAATCCTAACTCCTCAAGAGGGTAAGATTTGAGGACCAAGGTGCATAGCCAGCTGAGAAAGGTAAATCCAAGCCTCTTGTCTTCAATTAACCAGCAAAACCCTGGAAGTGAAGATATGACTCAAGTGGCAGAGTGCCAGCCTTGAATGAGTAAGTTATATGAGTTAGATCTAAGCCAAGTCCAAGCCCCAGGATCAGCACACAAATGCACATGAATGCACGCACGCACGCGCACACACACACAATACATAGATTTGCCTGCTTCAAGCCAATAAAGTTATGTTTACAAAGCAAAGGAATGTATTCATTCTATTAACTATGTATGAATGATATGGTATGATACTTGTGAGAAAGACCTCTTCTCTATAAAGCAATGAAGTAAAACTGTAACCTCACTTTTACTTACACATTGTCGCCTCTTACGATGTATAATCCCAACACCACTTGCTCTACTCCCTGTGAAGAGCTGAATACACGTTCATGGCTTTCATCCAAAATCAAATTAATGGTCTGGTCAAAGCCCTTTAGTGTTCCCTGAAAAGAAAGCATTCAGGAGAAAGACAAATATGCTTGTTTACTTATACATGTAAATTCACTCATAACCACTTTGGCTATTAGTTAACTACCTACCTTAAATATAACTTAACCATCAAATAAAAAGCCCTTTTTGATAACCAGTCATATTTCAGGACACAAAATTTATCTCTTGGTTGCTTACTATACACCTGACTAGTGTGTGGCATTATTGATAGTTGCAAAGGATACCTACCTATATACCACAGTATTTCCAAGAAACATAAAGCTCATGTCACCTAGGACCTAACATTCTAAAAATACAAATTAAAATAGAGATTCTCAAAAATGATACACAAGTTAGGGGAAAACTTACATGCTGGCTATGACAAGATAACAGTATCACTGCATACTTAGTACTTCAAGTCACCGTGGTACCCACACTACACATTATTTCAACTAACCTCTGCCCTGTGTGATAAAACTGTAATTACGTCCATTTTGAGGCACAGAGAACTGATCTCAAAAATAGTTGGCATCAGATCCTGGATCCCAATCTCAAAAGACCACCACTTATGACCATATCCCTAAATAACTACATTATACTATTGTGAAGCAGTAATAAAAACGGTCACTTTTTTCAGAGACACAAGTTTATCCCATAAGTATCTACAAACTTCAAAAGGTAGTGATAGATAGCAGTGCATATTTTCTTATTGCCAGTATGCTGTCTCACATTACTATTTAATTCCCAATAATCAAATAATGTAGATATAAATATGACTACCAATGAAAACTAGAACTTGAAAATAATCAAAGAAACTTGTATGAAAGTAATTTAGTTTGAGATAAAGGAAACCATGGATCTAGCAGCTTAGATGATACAAAATTTGCTTAAGAAACAACAAAGTATACTGGATATAGTTGGTTAATCTCTCCAGCTCACTTTATTTATTTATTTATTTTGCCAGCCCTGGGTCTTGGACTCAGGGCCTGAGCACTGTCCCTGGCCTCTTCTTGCTCAAGGCTAGCACTCTGCCACTTAAGCCACAGCGCCCCCTCTGGCCGTTTTCCACATATATGGTGCTGGGGAATTGAACTGAGAGCTTCATGTGTAGGAGGCAAGCACTCTTGCCACTAGGCCATACTCCCAGCCCTCCAGCTCACTTTTAACTGTTTCATGTTCTGGAAATCAAAATACACAGAATCAGAATGACATAAAAAGGAATTGGTACCCAGAATTGGGAAATGAGACAAAATACATACAGAGTATTTACCATATTAATTAGCAAACAGTTACTATAAATATTCATATATAAACTGATTCATTTTACATGTAGCTATTTGATTACATCAAAGAAATAGAGAACTCTGGAACTCTAGTACTGAAATACTTATTACATATCTTTCTTCAATATAAAAGTTTTTTAAAATACCTGTCAAAAGCAATGGACGTCTTCGAATGTTGAAATTAAAATATTTTTAACTGCCTAAAGTTGCTAAAATACATACACCTAAAAAACATATTTGTTTCCTTAACTACAGAAGAAGGCAACTAACCTTGGTTTTGCAATAAAACTCAATTTAGGTCATTCATGATTGTGTTCTGCCACTGTTTATTAACCTAGAATATAAGCTAACAGCTTCACTGAAGACTACACATGGCTAAGTAATATAAGATGCCTTGCTTATGATATACATTTGGTAAAAAACACAGTCCAGCACTTAAGACTTAGTAGTCAGTACTCACTGAGGACTAAAAAGAAAAAAAAGCAAACTTTAGAATGAAAAAATATGGGATTTAATTAGTCATATAACAAATAATATTTTCTTCAAGAAAGACTGTGAATACAACAGTCCCACAGAATTCTATCTTGGGGTGATATCATAGCTTTCTTAGTTTCCCTATACACAATTCATGCTTCTTCAAATGAAATTGCATTAGGACTTACTCCTCAAACTTCATTTCTTCAGCAATAAATATATGACTATACATACAACAAAAAGTTTCAAAAACTTGTGATTCATGTGGCAAATGTCAGAGCACTTTAGGGGGAAAGCAATAAAAAAGTGGAAGGGGAAAACAAATAAAAATACAGATTTTTTCAGGCCCGACCAGGGGCTGATAAGGCAATCTATTATTCTATCACCAAGAAGCCTTGTATTGATCATACACTCAAAGTTTTTGAGTGAAGAAAACATGTGGAACAGTAAAAAACGAAGGTAAAGAGTGGAATAAGAAAATTGCAAAGGTACAGAAGGCATTAAACAAGAAAGAATAAAAATGCCAAGGACTTACCACAATCATTCTCCCATCAGAAGTAATAACAGCAACAGTTCCTGGTATCTGAATTAAGGAAAGCATTTCTCAGAGAATACAAAATAAAACTTTTAAGAGTCAGGTAGGGGTATGGTTTTAAATACTTAAAGTTTAAAAAAATAAAATTAGATTCAAGACCCAGTTATTCAATAGAGCTGCTATGTACACTATGGAGAAACTTAGGGAATTTTTAACTTCTTTACATTAATCTGCTTTTGTGATCAGTACATAGTGTCTTAAAAACAGCTTAAGATGGTAGCCAATCCATGACTTTGGGCAAAGCACCTCCTACCTTTCTAAGGCCTCTTTTATCATCTATAAAATAAAGTTAAATTATTGCCAAAAATCATCAACATTGTGTGATTTCAAGGACGTTGAGACAGTTGGCTTAAAAATCAGTGCTTTGGGAATTAAAAATTAAAGCATCTGTAGTTAATGCCAGAAGACAGCAATAATACTTGCATGTTAAGTGTTCACTATTCTAACTTGTGTCCTTATTTGTATATAACAGAGCAACGTTTGGGCCCTGAGATTTTTAAATAGCACACTAAAAACCCTAGAAGTGTTTTTAAGAGGGAACTTGACCATCACTATGATCCATTACAATTGCAAACATTAATCCTCTTTATTCTACCAATAAGCTGACACTTCAAGTGATGCGGGAACAGAAATTCAATTTGTAGACTACATTTTTTGCTATCCTGAAACAATGACCACCATAACAAGTAACTACACATGAATAAAATAAGTAACAATACATGAATTCACAAAACCATCCTCGCCAGCGGGTCCCACACCCAAAGTTGTACATTTAGGAATTAGGAAAAACGGTAAGAACCAATGGGGCGGGGGGGGGGGGGATTCTTACACAAGGGATAGTTCTGGATAACTGCACTAGGCTTTTTTTCTTTTTTAAGACGAAAATGAAAAGATGCCTTGAGCCCTCCGGAGGCCGCAGAGGGGATCTGGGCCCCCGGCACGGGACGCGCGGATCTCAGCCCGCTCGTTTGCACCGGGATGCGTCCGCGGGTCCCTCAACCCACTCACCCGCACCCGGGCCGCCCGCAGCACCGCGACCTCGGGGCACCGTGGCCCCGGCCCTTACGGCACCATTTCAAGGATACTGTTAATGTAGTTCTCCAGCGCGGAAGTCATGTTGCTCGGCCCGGAGACTCCGGGTCACTAAGAGGAACTAGCGACAAGTAGACCTAAAAGCGCCCGCCAGAAACGAACGGGATTCGCGCTCGCTGACTGCAGCAAACACCGCGAGATTTGACAGAGCGCAGCGTCCCAGGGTTGAAAGGGCTGACTAACCAGGCCGGAAGCGCACGGAGGACCTTTGGTGCGCGTGCGCAGCATTTCCCCTCCACTTCCGGGCGGTGCTACGGAGGCCGAGGCAGACAAAGGCTTGCCGGGGAGGAGTCGGAAGAGAGGATGTGGCTTCTTAAAGGTGCGAAAGGAGGGCGGAGATGGCAGAGCGAGTTTTCTAGCCAGGGGTAAGGGAGTTGGTAGCTATCGGGAGAACGTGTTAAAAAAAAAAAAAAAAAGACGAGGAAGGTGAGAAGGAAGGAAGGAGGAGGAAAGGAAGGAAGGTTTTCTTTCAGAGGGGAACATAGATGGAGGGAAAGGAATTTTCTTCAGCACAGGATGAAATATTACAGAAAATAAACCAGTGTCTCAGAGCAGAGTTCTACACGTTAAAACCATTCAATGCATACACATCGCTGGAAAACACAGTAGTGAACATTATGTTTCTATATGCCACATATGATTCTGAGACCGCTTCAAAAGAGGCCGGTAGGTAAAAATGTGTAAAAGTACCATAGGAAGTAGATTTACAGCAGTTAGCGTGCTACCAAGTCTAACTCTCCTCGAGGTAAAATTTGTTAATGAAAGCCACAGCATCACTGAAAGCACTGGTTCATGAAGAGTGTAAAATGTGAAGGAGTTTTAGGGACATACCAACCTTCAGACTACAAATCAAACAAGCATTTTAGCTGATATATATATATATATTACATTCCTGAAAATGATTACGTGCAAAAAAAAGGTCTTAATTAAGTAACAGCTTAAGTGTTGTGGGAGTGATGATTTAAAACTTAAACTTGCCAGACTTTGATATCACCTGGGCATCTTTTTTTGCATATAGTGGGGGGGGGGGCGTTAATTGGAATGGTTATATAAATGCATGCATTGCACTTTGAACCAGTTCACCCTTTTTACTACATTACTGTTCCCTTAACGCATCCTTCTTCCCCTCACCTAGAAATGGTTAAAAACTGCAGGGGCTTGGCTTTTATGCACAGACATTCTTAGTTACATGGTACGTGGTGGAAGACTAGGCCTCTAAAAATCTATGAATGACTATAGAAAAATTCACCAGTCACTCAACTATAGCATTGACAGAAATGATGATCCAAATGAAAATAAAAGACATGTATGTAAAGGTCCTAACAAAGAAATTCTACAACTAACAGAACTTCACCTAAAAAAAAAAGTTGAATGTAACTTAAGGAATGACAGTATAGCTACATCTGGATGTCTTATGCCTATAGTCCTAGCTACTCAGGAGGCTGAGATCTGAAGATCAGGATTCAAAGCCATCCCTTTCAAAAATAAGGTCTGTGAGACTCTTATTGCTTATAAACTACTCAGAAAAATCTGGAAGTGGTGCTGTAGCTCAAATGGTATAGCACTACCCTTGAGCCAAAGAAGCTCAGGGACAGCATCCAGGCTCTGAGTTCAATTCCCAGACTGTCACATACAAACAAAAAAGGAATAACAGCATCAAAGAGTATACTTCAGTGATGGAAACAAGGGAAGGGGAACATCAAAAGGTAAAAGTAGAGAAGCAGTTACAGACTTGGCACAAAATACTAAGTTACTAGAGTTGTATGGCTCTGTCTCATTATGTTGCTTTTTACACAAAGAAAACTGCAAAACTATTGAACAACATTCAGAATGAAGAGTGCACAGTGAAAGAACATTATTTTAGGACATAGGCCTAGTGAAATCATATAACCAATTAAATCACTCTTCCCTTCAGCTTTTATGTCTTCACAGCACAAAACATTAAAGTGCCACAAAAAACCTAAGCATGAGTCAACTCATCTACTATTATTCCCCTATCCATTAACATGTAAGCTAATATGTATTAGAAAAGCTGCTCTGGCACAACCGACTATGAATACGCTATTGAAAATCTGAGCTTTAAATACATGTAAACTGCCCTATTTTACTTCTTTTTAGTTCATCCTCTCAGCAAAAGGTAATTTGGGGGCACAGTTCATACATCTCTGGCTTTTCCTTGGAAGAAGCATGATTTCATGTGACTTTGAGCAGGTTGGGTTTTTTTTCAAGTTTTTTTTAAAATAGCACACAGTATGATTCATCCAAAAATGAAGCACAAGATCTGAACATTTTCAGCCTTTTGGAATCTCACTGTGTGTATGACCACAATAACAAAGCAGATTAAAAACCATCATTTTAAGCTAAGTGTATTTGCTTATGTATTTATTTTTTGTTGTTTTACCTAACTACTAAAAGGGTAATTATGTTACTTTTTCACTGTGATTTTGGCATACATCCCAAAATAGTATATATGTGTATTTAGTGCATGTATGTGAAATATATACATCCATGCCTCACTATGTACTCCGCACTGATTTTGAACTCATTATGTAGCCTAGACTGGCCTAGAACTCATTATGCTGTTGCACCAGCCTCTTCAATATTGGATTGAAAATGGTTACCACAATATTTCACGCAAAATAATATTGATGGTACAAATTAACTTAGATCTCTATAACTAATTTTTGAGGAATATAACCACCAAATAAGTAGTGCTGTAGTTTGAATATGGGTAAAGTTCCCCCAGAAATCTAAGTATTAAAGGCTTGCTCTCTAACATGGTGCTGTTGGTAGGTGGTGAAACTGAACAAGGATGGACAGTCTTCTTTCTGCCAAACACCATTTGGATATTTATAACATTCCAAGGTGTACAAGATTCTCAATGCAGGCAGACTGCTGTGGACAGATGATAAGAAGCACATGTCTGTTCCATCATGTATCAAACAATTTTATAGGTCTTATATGGCCCACAGTCTGTATATTCCCCATTCCCAACTAAGGGCATGCTTTAATAGGGGATTGTGGTACTCCAGTCTCCTCTCTCTGCTTCCTGTCTCTCAGTGCCACTCTATTACCACTGTGTGCTGCTATCATTGCTATCCTCCACCTTCATTTAGAGCCAACTTATTTTGGATTTGAAATTACAGAACTGTGAACTAAATAAATGTTCTTTTCTTCATAATTTTTTATAATTAAGTCTCAGATACTTTGTTATAGCAACATAAAATCTATTGTAGATTGATTTGGACTTGTTGAAGACATTCTCTGGTGAGAGAGAACAAGGTTAGTGTTTTGATTTTGAGAGAAAAACCAAGGTTATGTTATGAGCGCCGAATAATACAAGAAAAATAAATGGAGTGATAGGAGTGGAATGTAAGAATAATATTAAGAAAAGTTGAGCACAAATAACCTTGAGACACTAATGGAAAGAAAATACCTGAAACTACACACACACACACACACACACACACACACACACACACACACACACACACTTTCTTTTCATTTTCTATTTATCATTAAGTTCTCATGTCAGTTTTGTTGTATTATTTGTATAAATTAAATATAATTAGCCTCCCAGTTTTATCTTTTTTTCTTTTGGACCAAAGATCATAAATATTGAGAAAAAGGAAACTAGGAATTTCTAAGTCCACATTCTTTATTTGGGTTAGGAAACTAACTCCTACAGAATCTCAGTGACTTTTTATGGTATGTCATGAGTCTATAATGACCTATGAGTTTCTATATTTTGTTTTTAGCATTTTTTAACAGTGACTAATAATAAAAAGCCAGAAATGGAGGTATAGCTCAAGTGATAGAGCACCAGCCTTCAGCGAAAAATCTAACACAAGATGCAGAGTTCAAGCCCCAGTACTCCCCCCGCCACACACAAAATTACAAGATACAAATTTTTGAGTCTTATAATTACAGATAATCAGCATACACTGAGATCATAAGACATATTGTTATCTTATTTTCTGTTTTTGTAGGTAGTCTTTTCAAACATGAGAAGGAACTGATATGCAGTTATTGCAAGAGAGATTGACACTTTTCAGCTATCAGTACTAAGAAGAATTGAAAGTCTGGCCCTGGCAGCTCACACCTGTAATCCTAACTACTCAGGAAGCTGAGTTCTGAGGATTGCAGTTTGAAGCCAGCCTAGGCAGGAAAGTCTGCGAGACTCTTCTCTCCAATAAATTACTCAGAAAAAGGCTGAAAGTGGCACTGTCGCTCAAGTAGGAAAGCACTAGCCTTGATCCAAAGCTTAGGGACAATGCCCAGGCCCTGAGCTCAAGCCCCAGGACCAGCACAAAAAAAAAAATGGAAGAAAGAAAGAAAAGGAACTAGTGCTGGGGCTTAAGTGGTAGAGTGACAGCCTTGGGCACAAAGAGGCTCAGGGACAGCACCCAGGCCAAGAGTTCAAGCCCCACAGCAGACAAGAAAAAAAAACAAAACAATACCTTCCCAAAAGGCATCTGCCTGTTAATCCTTGCCACCTGTGATAAATCGTAGGCGTAATTAAAGCTAAGGAGCTTTAGAGAGAAGGAAAAAGCTTCTGGATTATAAGAATGGGCCTGTAAAATCACAAGAGTCCTTAAAATTGTAAGAAGAAGGAATGTGGGTCTGACAGATAAAATATTAGAAAGTGATTCCCATGTTAGTGGTTTTGAAGTTTGAGGAAGGATGTTATGAGTACTGTAGACATCTTTAGAAGCTGAGTGCAGATTTTACTTTACAAACAGTAGTCAAACAAGAATCTTGGTCCAACAAAAGAAGGAATAGAATTCTACAGATGATATAAGAGAGGCAGAAATGGTTTCTCCCCTACAACTTCTCAAAAGGTATATATTCTACAACATTGAGCTTAATCCACTAAGACCCACACCAGAATTCTGACCTTTAGCCCTGTAAGATAAAAAAAATTTATGTTTTTGGTTTGTTATTCTAAAAGCTATAAAAAAGTAATGATTCAATTTATTATCTTCCTATTGTTAGGACTTAAGACCATGCATGGATGCTTTCCAAGTCATTACCCCATATGATAATTCATAGAATAATTCAATAGGATTTTTCATACATGAGCATGATAGATAACAATGGTCTGCATTTTAACATATGTACCAGAAAAGAAAACTAAAAATCACAAATGTGTCATAATAATTCACATTTGGGTTGAAGCAAATGCTCAAGAGTTTTGTTTCTTAAACAAAAAAATAATTTGAATTAAAGACAGCTATTTATAGGGACCATTAATCATTTAAACGTTCCTTTTATACTTGAGAAATCTAATTTTGTTGGTAAAGACAGCTCAATATATCAGTCACTTTTTTCCTGAGTTTCTTGCAGTGAGTGGTAGATTAAGACCACCTTAGACTTTGAATTGGAATAGGAGTGTTGTAAAACAACTGAACCCCATAGAAACCTACTTTCACAACTATGCCAGCTGTAAAAAAATAAAAAGCAAGTTCATCAAGGAGCATGCCACTGAAATTTTGAAAGTTGCACAGTGTCCTGCATACACCATTCCATGCAGAAAAAAAATCATCTGCTGCTTGGTAGAAAGCTATTAACATTTGTGAGAAATGGAAATGCCCTTTGAAAGAATGTATAAAATGAAAGGTGCTGCTGTGCACTAGTGTCTTATGATTAGATGCTCAGGAGGCTTAGGTCTGAGGATGGAGGTTCAAAGCCTGCTGGGCAGGAAAGTCAGTGGGACCCCATCTCCAATTAATCACTAAGTGAAAGTGGAGGTGATGATCAAGCGTGCTAGCCATGAGCAAAAAACAGCTCAGAGCCCCAGGCCAACAAAAGAAATCTGGAAGGAAATTTCTAAGAGTATATCTTCACCTGAGGAAACAATGCTTTACTGAGCTGTTCAAGAAGGTACTTAATAAGAGTATCACTACTTCAGAGATTTGTGACAATATCCATGCCAGCTGTCATTAAAGATTTCAATAATATAACCCTTAGTTCTGCTTACAGGATTCTCAAAACGCTCTAAAGCAATTTGACTCACTAGTCGGGCTTAGACTACACAGCAATCAAACTCTTTTATTTTTAATGAGTAAAATGGCTTAAACATTAGCCTGATCAGTTTAGTTAATTAATTGGCTTTCTAAGTGCTCTTAATTGTGTTCTCATTGAGGACACTATGTTTCTGAGCCTGACACGATGATAGACACTAGATTGAGTGACTGCCTGGAAATGCAAACCACATTGTGGGAATCTTTGTGCCTAAAGAGTACACCTAATGGTATACTCATATCTGATGGGTCAAATTTTCTCCTGCAATGATATTTTATTTGTAATTTGAGCCAGTCTCTAAATATTTTATATCATATTCACATAAAAGATAGTTTGGAGATAACTCTTAAAGATAGTAGACATATGTCTACTATTTAGTTCTGTTAATTTAAAAACTAATTTTTTTTACAAAAATGGTTGAATTATTCTAGTATCCACCTGACCTAAAATTAAAGCATCAGACACACACACATATTTTTTCATCATAATTCATATATATCTTTCTGTTTTAGACATCTTTTCATTGCAACAAAAATTATAAATAATTTAAAGGAAAGGAAGATTTACTATTGATTACAGTCCTTACTGCTCTCAATTCATCATCAGTTGACCTTGTTGCTTTGGACCACCTGAAGCAACACAGGACATTGTGGGAAAAGGACTGGGCAGAAGAGACTGTTTTCCACATGGGAGGGTTATGCCTATAAACCTAGATACTCAGAAGGCTTAAGTCTAAGGATGGTAGCTCAAAGCCAGCCAGGCAGGAAACTACCTGAGATTCCTATTTCCAATTAATCACTAAGTGGCTAGCCTTGAGCTCTTCAAGGTCTCACCTCCAAGGACTTCCTTCAACTGGTCCTTACCTTTTCAAGGTTCTCTTATGTCCCAATCATCCCATAGGCTGTGAACATATCCTTCAATATGTGGTTCTTAGGGAACATTTACAATCTTAACCATAGGGCTTCCTCTTCACTTTCCTCCATCCTTGTCAAACTTTGGAATGATCTGTGTGCTGTCACTCACTGCCTCCACTTGTTCAGTGGCAAGCCTCTTTTCTCCACCCTCCACCATCTGGTTCCCACCCTCATCCTGCTGAAACTTTTTTTTCTGACTGATAACAAGCACAGCTTCTTAATCATAATTCTGACTTGTCTGCAAAGTTGGGTGGTGTATTTTATGCTCTGCACTTAAAAAAAATTATTTTCTCTCATATAATGTTCAACTCCTTGTCTTCATTTTTTTCCCTAATAATTTATGCCTCTCTCTCTCCTTTGGTGTCATTGTCTAGAAGTTTTTTTACAAAAAGAAATACAATATGATAAACCAAGCTGATTCTCCTTTCTTCTGCTCTGAGGTTGTACTCTAATTTCTATATTGGTTTGATTATTTTTAGTAACATATTTCTACATGTCATTTGTGTTTTTTGTTGTGTGGTTGGTTTTGGGGATTTGAATTCTGGGGCTCAGTGCTGGCCCTGAGCTCTGCAGCTCAAGGCTAGTGTTCTACCATTTAAGCCACAGTTCCACTTCCCGTTTTCTGGTGGTTAAATGGAGATAGTCTCATGGACTTTCCTGCCCAAGCTGGCTTTGAACCTGATCCTCAGATCTCAGCCTTCTGAGTAACTAGGATTACTGGTGCCTGACCTTGTCATTTGTTGTTGTTGTTGTTGTTGTTGTTGTTGTTGTTGTGTGTGTGTGTGTGTGTGTGTGTGTATGTATTTTGCCAGTCCTGGGCCTTGGACTCATGTCCTGAGCACTGTCCCTGGCTTCTTTTTGCTCAAGGCTAGCACTCTGCCACTTCAGCCACAGCACCACTTCTGGCCATTTTCTATATATGTGGTGCTGGGGAATTGAACCCAGGGCTTCATGTATATGAGGCAAGCACTCTTGCCACTAGGCAATATTCCCGGCCCTCATTTGTTTTTAACATATGCATTATCACATTTTAGAAGCTTGAATTTTAAGAATGTGTCATTATGTATTCCAAAATCATCTATTTTGATCTATTTAGACTATGTAGATACAGTAAAACATTTCCACATCTCCATTTAGACTATGTAGCCATAGTTAAATCATTTTACCATCTCTAATCATCTGTTGCATAAAATAATGACAGTTTAAGCACAGGTTTAGGGGAGCTATTTGTACTTTTGATTTACCAGCTACTGATATGTCCATAAGTGATTTTCTATTCACCAAGAAATTCAATAACACCATTTGCCTTGGAGGCTACTTAAGGAATAAAAATCTCATCAACCATCATACATATCTTAGAGGCATTAAATTTACCTAATATGGAAATCACTGCTCCTAGAATTTTTTTTCCATCTCTTTTCTCCACAGCTTAAATTTGAGAACATCATGATTTATCTAACTACTAGTAGTAAAAACTTAGTCATTTTTAAACCAATTTTTATCTTATCATAATTCATTACTGAATTTTTGGATTCTATATACACAATGGTTTTTAAGTTGTCCTCTTTTCCATACCTAATACCATTACCTCAAATTGTTCTTTATCATTCTTACCTAACTGTCTCCTTCCAAATATTTCTTTACATCTAATAAATGTCTATATAATTCATCCTTCATCTTCCTACTCAAGTTCTCTTCCTAAAACATAGGTTGGAAAATATCTTCAAAGGGATAAAAGGTAAATATTTTAGGCTTTGGGGCAGTTTTGTTTGTTAATTAATCAACATCCATGGGCAAATAAACCTGATATCTTTTTATTGCCCTAATATCATAGACAGTTTTATATTCCTTTTATTAGAAAAATTTAAATACTACCTAGAATGTACCAGATATTGAAATAGCTACATTTGTACATGTATCAAAAATGAGTTTATTGTAAGATTGTGGGATAATAATTTTATGCAGGAGAGAAAGTCAATAATCAACCAAAAAAGAATTGGTTTTGCTACTAGAAGGAAGAGACAAGAGTAGAGCAATAGTTATTTTTTAATTGTGGAAATGTTAGGGGTAATTTGCTAAAGAATGAGAAAAGATAGATGGACTGATCTCCTTGAGAAGCTGTCAGGATAAGAGGTTCAGGAAATGTATGGAAGAGCTTCCTTTCATGGAGAAGCATTAATCCAGCAAAGTAGGACGTAGACTTGGTGACTTTTTCATGAGAGGATGGGAGACCTTCCATATGATAGGCTCATACTCTCCATAATATATTCCATGAAGACACAGGCTGAGAGGTTAAGGAAGGAGAAGACCAAAGAAAGGAACCAATCATCAGTATGTTATGCGGGTGAGCAGAAAAGCACTTAGAGAAATGTAGCAAAATGTCTGGGTCATATCAAGATTCAAAATTTTACTAAACATTATGAATTTAAAGAAATATTAGGGGCAGCAGCTCTAGGGGCAGTAGCAGCAGCGCCGGCTCCCCTGCGGAGGTGCTCTCGGAGGTGTTTCTTGAGCAGCTACAGTGGTTCGGTTGGTCCCCGGAGATCTCATTCTGCTGCGGGAAATCGGGCTGAAGCGACTGAGTCCGCGATGGAGAGAAAAAAGGAACAGTTACATAAACTTATTGATGGCTTAAGCTTTGAAACCACAGAAGAAAGTTTGAGAAACTACTACGAGTGATGGGGAAAGCTCACAGACTGTGTGGTTATGAGGGATCCCGCAAGCAAAAGATTAAGAGGATTTGGTTTTGTAACTTTCTCATCCATGGCTGAGGTTGATGCTACCATGGCTGCCAGGCCTCATTCAATTGATGGGAGAGTGGTTGAGCCAAAACGTGCTGTAGCAAGAGAGGAGTCTGGAAAAACGGGCTCATGTGACTGTGGAGAAGCTGTTTGTTAGTGGAATTAAAGAAGATACCGAGGAACATCACCCTAGAGATTACTTTGAAGAATATGGAAAAATTGATAGCATTGAGATAATTACTGATAGGCAGTCTGGAAAGAAAAGAGGCCTTGGCTTTGTTACTTTTGATGACCATGATCCTGTGGATAAAATTGTGTTGCAAAAACACCACACTATCAATGGTCATAATGCAGAAGTAAGAAAGGCATTGTCTAGACAAGATATGCAGGAGGTCCAAAGTTCTAGGAGTGGAAGAGGAGATGAATATGGAAGTGGACGTGGATTTGAGGATGGCTATAATGGGTATGGAGGAGGACCTGGAGGTGGCAATTTTGGAGGTAGCCCTGGTTATGGAGGAGGAAGAGGAGGATATGGTGGTGGAGGACCTGGATATAGCAACCAGGGTGGGGGCTACCAAGGTGATTATGACAACTATGGAGGAGGAACTTATGGAAGTGGAAATTACAATGACTTTGGAAATTATAACCAGCAACCTTCTAACTATGGTCCAATGAAGAGTGGAAATTTTGGTGGTAGCAGGAACATGGGGGGACCATATGGTGGAGGAAACTATGGTCCTGGAGGCAGTGGTGGAAGTGGTGGTTATGGTGGGAGCTTCACTGTATAAATAGGAGAGGATGAGAGCCCAGAGGTAACAGAACAGCTTCAGGTTATCAAAATAACAATGTTAAGGAAACACTTATCTCAGTTATGCATAAATATGCAGTGATATGGCAGAAGACACCAGAGCAGATACAGAGAGCCATTTTGTGAATGGATTGGGTTATTTAATAACCTTACTGTAGAGGAAGGATTGTAAACAAAACAAAACAAAACAAAAAAACGACAGATGCCTTTGAGACGGTTTCCTAGCATTTTAATTGTTGTTTCCTTCTAGTAGTCTTTTTTAAAGTGTAGAAGCATTCCTTCTTTGATAATGTTAAATTTGTAAGTTTCAGGTGACATGTGAAACCTTTTTTAAGATTTTTCTCAAAAGTTTTGAAAAGCTATTAGCCAGGACCATGGCGTAATAAGACATAACATTTTATCTTTAAAAATTTAAGTGCATGTATAGAGTTAAGAAGCTGTTGTACATTTATGATTTAATAAAATAATTATAAAGGAAAAAATAAAGAAATATTAGTCACTTGATTATGTGATTTTTGTTACATTTTACTGTTCAGAGTGAGTTCATCCATACATTGGGATTTTGTAAAATGAACTTAAGTGAGAGAGGAAGGAAGTGGGAGTTAAAAGGGACAACTAGATTGATGATGATGGTATCTGTGCTAACCAGCATGGAAAGTCAGGGCAAGAGAAGATAGATAGATTGAGAAGAAAATGGGGAATGAAAGGACTGTGATGTTCTCATACCAAATAAATGTTGTTCACTTACATGAAAGTTCTTGCACCAGTGAACCAAATGCATAGGAAGCTGTGTCCAAGGAAAGTCAGAGGTTTGAAATATTGAAAGGAGTTCAACTTTTAAGAGCTGAAATTGTCTAGGAGGTAACATAGACTAGATGGCTGAGATGGAAAAAGAGAAACTATCTTTGGACTATGGAAGTCAAGAGTCTGAGAAGATGGCTTGTTGTTTGGTTTTGAATTGAATTGATGATTCAGGTATTAAAGTCAACAAGAAGAAAGGAAAGGGGGCTGGGGATATGGCCTAGTGGAGAGAGAGCTTGCCTCGTATACATGAGGCCCTGGGTTCGATTCCCCAGCACCACATATACAGAAAACAGCCAGAAGTGGCGCTGTGGCTCAAGTGGCGGAGTGCTAGCCTTGAGCAAAAAGGAAGCCAGGGACAGTGCTCAGGCCCTGAGTCCAAGGCCCAGGACTGGCCAAAAAAAAAAAAAAAAGGGAAGAAAGGAAAGGAATGGGATAGACTGGAAGAGCTTTTGCTCAAAACAGAGACTTTAGGGAGGTGCAGCTAGGAATCCAGAAGAAGATAGTAAAAAGGAAGCAGAAACAGTGGTATATCCAGATCTTTCTCTCTGCCCCCCTCCTCTCTGTCTGTCTCTGTCTCTCTCTGTCTCTCTGTCTCTCTCCCTCCCCCCTCTCTCTGTCTCTCTCTCTCTCTTTCTCTCATGCACACACAGCAGTGACTTTCAGTAGAGAAAACGGTAATTTGGCAGTAGCAATAGGAAGAAGCAGGACAGACCCACCTTAACTCCTGGACTTCCTGTTTTCCACAAGGCAAGGATGTAAAAGGAATATTTGAATGAAAGGAAACTGTTGATCACTTACTGGAGTTACAGGAGACCATCCCCCCACCCCAAAAAAGAAGTTTGTTTGAGAAGGGAGGGAAGGTTAAGAGTTTCTGAGAAAAAGCGGTAACTTAAAGAGGTTAGATTGGAATTCCTGAAGATAAGGGAGATATCCAGGGGGAAAAAGCACCAAGTCTCAGGCCTGGACCTCAAACTCTCACCTTCAATACCACCTTTTTTATGGTATGTGCAATCTCAGACAATAAGCTATGGTGTGGCATCGCTACTCTTTCACTACCTGAGAGTTAGGAAATCACCTGGTGTTAAATATCTTTAAATCTCTGTCTCTCTGTCAATGAGGAATTGGTCTACATAATCTCTTAAATACCTTATCGTATTTTTAATATCTGAGAACAATAAATGAAGTCATGATATTGGTAAGTTGTCAGTATCAGAAATTAATATTCATTACTAATATTAGGAAAAATGTGAAGTATCTGAGAATTTATACATCTGCTACATTTGGCTTCAAAGCATGTTAATGATCTCCACAAAACTGAAATACGACAGAACAATTCACCATATTTTAGAGACATTTGGTTATGCCTTCCTGCTAAAGAAAATGCATTTGTAGCCTGTAACTATGTATTGGTAATAGATTTATGATATCCTAAATGTCAAATACTAAGTATAAAATTGAACTGCAAGACTTTATCTCTCACCCTCCTGACATTCCTTTTTCTTTACAAACTCTATTTTTGTGTTGTTAACATGGAGTAGCATAATTAATAAATGATTTACTTGAAATTATATAATTATAACTGGTTAGGCATTTAGTTAGTGAGGTTCATTCAGTTGATAATTTACAATTTGCTTATATGTTTAGATTGATTTCCTATTAAGTGACTTGTTTGAATTCATAGATAAATGCAGTCAATGCTACAGACACACTAATAGCCTACTGATAAAAGCTGTTTATTTCCATCTGGAGTTTTGTTTATTTGTTTGGGGAATGGTGCTTTGGATTTGAACCCAGAGGCTGTCATAGCAACATGGGCAAATGTTGTACCCATGAGCTATAACCTTAGCTTCCTAAAACTGCTTATTCCAAATAATGAAACAACAGGGTGGTGTATCCTTCTAGCTGACAGAGTTGTTTTTCTCTTCCTATTTCTCTGTGTTCTGTGTCCTGGCAGGTGTTCTGTTGATGGCTTACAGTTTCTGAGGAGAATACAACAAACTAGCCTCTTTGTAATATTAAGGGATAGAGGTAATGTGGACATTACATAGTATGTATTCACTTGGTTTCAAATAAAAATTCTGTATAAAATAGAAACTAAAACCCTGTACATAATTAATTCATTTCACTCAACTCTGCAGAAAGTTAGAATTTTGGTTTTTTCAGGAGTTCAAAAGTATATTTGGGTGCATAAATATATGTGATAACAAATGTAATTTTACCCTGCTTGTATAGAAAATATGTGGTATAATACCTTTGTTATCCTATGTATTGTAGGTAGGTTCTGAGTAATTGATCTGTGGTCTGCCACTAGATGGCAGGGCTTTGATATAAATAGAGATCACAGACAGAAATAAGTATTCTGAGGGAAGAGATAATTAAGAAGATAACATGTAATTCCTCCCCCACAATTTAGAAGAACAACATGAGCATTGTGTGCTAGGATTTCTGTAAGTTCTGGAGGTACAATGAAGCTTATTACATAATCTTGGTCACTAGAATGAATACTGGCTGTGAAGGCAGAAATAAGTATTTTTAAATTAATCATTTAGTAAAATGTGGTGGATAAATTACATATATGTGTATATTACCTATATATACATATATTTGTTAACTATGGGACTCTGAGATGAGAGGAAGAGAATGTTAGAAGATAAATGATACTGAAATACACTGCATCTGTGATGAAGATGGCAAAATAAAACTGAATGCTGTTGAATAATATGGGACAGTGGGGATGGGGAAAGTGAGAGTAAGTTAGGGGGTTGGTAAGACTAAAATACTGTACATTCGTGTGTGAACTACCATGGTAAAACCCCTTTGAACAAATAGCATACACCAAAAATGAAAGAATAACTGGAATTTAAAACATCCTGTGGGTGCTAGTTGGAGAGAAGAGAGTGAACTCAGAGGGTAAATATGGTCAAAATATTTTATACATGGGTGAAAATGGAAGAGCAAAGCCTGTTCAGTTTGTGAAGAGTAGGAGGAGAAAGGGCAGGGACTAAGTATGATCTAGGTACTTTGTATGCACATATGAACAAGTCAAAATGAAACTCCTTTGTACAACTAATTGATATTGAAAATTTAGAGAAGAAATAACCATAGCAAAATGGGCTGCAAGCATGGCTCTGATGGTGTCATACTTGCCTAGCAAGTATGCAGCCCAAACTCAAACCCTAATACAACCAGAAAGAGGAGACAGCAGAAGAGGAAGAGGAAAGGGAGAAGATGAGGTAGAGAAGGAGAAAGGAGAAGGAGATGGAGGAGAAGGAAGGGGTGGAGGGGCAGGGAAGAAAGAAGGAAGGAAAGAAAGGAGGAAGGAAGGAGGAAGAAGAAAAAGAAGGTGGTAAGTCTTTCTGAAACATTGGGCTGGGGTTTGGCTCACTGTACAATGTTTGCTTAGGCCTGGGGTTCAATCCCCAGCATCACCAAAAAGGTTCTAAACCAAAATTATAAAGATAATTGTAATTACTACATAAAACATATCAATATGAAGTTTTGACCAAGATTGTTTGTTTTCTAAAAGTTTCCTTCTATTCCAAAGTTTCTCAGCCAGGGATGACTGCCTCACTCAAGGGTGGCTAGAAATATTTCTGTTTGTCCTAATTAAGGAAAAGTTGTTACTGGAATCTAATAGGCAGAGGTCAAGTGCTACAAAATGTCCTAGAATACATAGGTAGAGGAACACTGGTGAAAGTTCAATGTTTAGAAATAAGCTGGGATTCCATAAGGAAAATTAAAATTTCTGTCCAGCAAGAGCAGTTGAGGTCCAGTGTTTAAAAAACAAAGGCTAGAATAGGCACCTTACATTAAGGATATTGGAACTCACCTGTATAACACATTTGAATATGTGTTGGATCCAAACAAGAAAAACTTGATTTTACCTTGGCACACAAGGGCTAAGAAGTATGGGTTTGGAACAAAGTGATTGCTAGTAGGCATGCAGGAAAGAATCTGGATGTTATCTTTGGAACTGCTGAGAAGCTCCTTTTATCTTCTTTGTCTGATCTAGCTCAGTTTATCTTCTGAGTCTGATCCTTAGGAAAAGGAGAAAACTTTTTCAAAGGATTATAAATGCATTTTAAATATCTAAAACTTAAAAAATCTTTGATAAATAATTTCACATTATTGAGATATTATAGAGTCATAATTTTACCTTTCCTTCCATGGATATCTTTATGTATTATGGAGAGATTAGTTAAGGTAGAAATTATATTGCATAATATTAAGTTGTAGGGTGGGAAGCAACCAGTGAATGAAGGCAAAACATAAACAAAACACTTGGAAGTCATGGGAGAATTATTGAAAGCTGAGTCAGAATCACTAATATCTCTGAATAACGTTTTCTGGTAGGGACAAGATAGTTGATTATTTCCATGAGTAGGCGAGGAATGTAGGGGGATCAGAGTGTGCTGCTGTCATTAGCCAAATACAACCTAGTTAAATTCAATTCTCTGCTGCTCCTGCACCCACACAACTGAATTTTTCCCAGCATAGAGACTTTGGTCTGTGGATAGATGAGAATTCTTCAGCCATCTTGCTGACATAATCCTGTCGCTCTCTGTTTTGTCACACTTCACATATGATCCATCAGCACATACTCTTGTCTGGCTTTACTTTCATTTATACAAAATAGTGGTCTAATTTTATCACCCTTTTCACCAGTGTTGTTATTGTAACACAGCCATCTCTTTTTAAAAAACATTTTACTGTAATTTCTTGCTTTGTTTTCATAACTTTTTTTGGGGGGGAGGAGGCCCTCTTACTTCAATCTATTTTTTTTTAATACAGAAGTCGCATCATATCATCTCTGCTTAAACTTTCCAATGACTTTCATTCTCAGTCAGAATTAAAGCCAAAGGTCTAACTATACTTAAAAGGTATTGTGTGAGGGACTGATGACGCACATTTAGATTCTCAGCCATGCAAAAAGCAACCTGGGAAAAAAGATACTACCTTAAAAAAAAAAAAAAAAGAACCAGGTATGGAAGTACATGCTTGTAATCCCCATGTACATGGAAGTCAGAGTCAGAAGGATTCCGGTTTGAGCTCAGCCCTGGACAAAATGGGTGAGACCCTGTCTTCAAGTCAACTAAAGCAATAAACTGTGAGAACAAACCTCAGTGGTACAGCTACTTGCCCAGTAAACACAAAGCCTTGCCAAGTTCAAATTTTTCCTATTTGTCCCTTTGTCTCTCTGAACTAGCCCCAGTGACCAAATCACTTTAGGACACAGTCTTTCATTATCTTTCCTTGTACTTGTTCTCTCTAGTTTTTCCCTAGATTTCCTTACAGATCCCTCCTCCTTTTCCTCAAGACCATCACTCGGTTACCATAATCTCAGGGAAACCACGTTTGGCCACTCAGTCTAAAATTTTAATAAGTACCCTTTAATATTTTATGTATTCCCCTTCTCTGCTTTGTTTCTTAAAAAATTGTACTCTCTAAATACCATATGTTATCTTTATTCTATTTATTGTCAGTCTCTGAAAGGACCAGGACTTCTGCTTATTTTGTTAAGTATTCTAATGTTTGTACCTAACAGTGATTCCTGCCACATAGTAAATGTTCAGTAAATTTTTTTCAATTAATTTTAAATGTCCATTTGTTGAATGAATCTGGAACTCTATAGTCATCTACAGTGAGGAGAAATGGTTCAACACTCATAAAAATTGTTTTCATGACAATACCAGGCTAAGTAAGGCGGCAACAGAAAATGAAATGTTTACCTTCTGCAGCATTACTCTTCATCCTTCAGAACCATAGCTTATGGGCAAGAATGCTACCAAGTGGGTTGGTAAATAGATATATATCTAGAAAATATCATTTTCCTATGATTAGTTCAGGGAAGACAGGCCTACCTTCCACCTCCCTTTGTACAATTTAATATATATCAATAAAATTAAATACTCCCAAAATAGATTATATTAAATATGATTTTGATGGCTTATAATTTTGTGGGTTATTCAGGTTTTCTGCTTTATGAGGTATTTATTGATTAGTATCATTGAGACATTAGCCTCTCAACATTTCATTTACTCTTTCAGCCAGATAGTCATGTGACTGTATTCCAGGAGCAAATATTCCAAGAAATAGGAAGTAGAAGCTGCTAGGTCACTTGAGTGAGTGTTTTGCCAATGAATGATAAAGGATCAGTTTTCTTGTGTCATATCAAACAGGGCAGACACAACCTCAGCCCAGCCACAGTGAAATAAATGGTGACTGAAGAGGTGTGGTTCATTGTGGGTTGCCATAATCACTATCTACCACAACATTTACATGCCTTTTTATTATTTTACTTATTTAGCTAGATATGTAGTTGTTTGTTTTTTGTTGGTCTTGGGGCTTGAACTCAGGGCCTAGCCTATGTCCCTGAGCACTTTTGCTCAAGGCTAACACTCTACCTCATTGAGCCACAGCTCCACTTCTGGTTTTTGAGTGGTTAATTTGAGGTAATAGTCTCACAGGGACTTTTCTACCTGTGCTGGCTTTCAACTGTGACCCTCAGATCTCAGCCTCCTGAATAGCTATGATTAAAAATGTAAACCACTAGTTCCTGGATCATACTTAGTTTTATTACTCACCTCTAAAACACAAAATCCCATTCCTTTCTCATCTCTCATTTCAGATATAGCCGTGGAATATTTTTCTGTTTATACTTGTACTTGTCCTATTTCCCACTTCATGTGAGAGCTAGCATTTTTCTTCTTTCTCTCTCTAAGGTCATATGCTGAAAAGCTGAAAGAACAAGTGAGTTAACTACCAGGACAAACTTAATGCCAAATGGAGATGGACCTTGCAGGAAAATGTTCTTGTCTCCCATCCTTTGTTCTTTTAGAATTAAATTTTGGGAAATATCCTGTGTGATGCCAGTAGCTCTTTGTGGACTTAACCTCTTCCCACAATGAAAACATTTTTAATAGTCCCTTATATTGGCTTTTCATACCTTCACAATTCATTTTCCCCCATCCTTACTTCTGTGAGAAAAACAAACTTAGTGAGGTATTTTGTCAGGCAATGAGAAAAACCACTGACATTTTATTTAGAGAATTAACCCCAAAGTTAGTTGAACAGTTTCATTTGAAAGCATTCCTTCAACCACTTTGGAAAGCAGTATGGAGGCTCCTCAAAAGACAAAAAATAGAGCTCTCCTATGATCAAGTAATCCCACTCCAGGGCATTTACTCAAACAATCACAAACAAGGCCACACTAAAACCACTACAAGCACAACTATGTTCATTGCAACATTATTTATCATAGCTAAAATATGGAACCAACCTAGATGCCCCTCAGCAGATGAATGGATCAAGAAAATGTGGTATGTATACACAATGGCATTCTGTGCTTCCATCAGAAAGAATGACATCATCCCTTTCATAAGGAAATGCAACAACATGGAAAAAAATCATATTAAGGGAAGTAAGCCAGACCCAAACCAACATAGGTCCCATGTTTTCCCTCATTTGTAATATTTAGCATACGTCTAGGATAGTCCTAGCAGAGGATCACAATAGCTCAATAGCTATGTATATCTGACCATATAAAATGATGCTAATGGAAATTATCTCTAAGATATGAAAACAGGCTTTGGGGTTGTTGTATTTTTTTGCTTTTGTTTTCTTTAATGTACTGTATGAAACTATTTATTTTTCTTTGTTTTCTCCCCTTTGGTTTATTCCTTGTCACCTTTTTTGTGTATTTGTTTTTGGTATCCTTGGTCTTGTATATGTATATATCTGACTTGGGGACAGGAAGGGTAATAACAAAATGGTGAGATAAAAGACAAAGGGTGAACCAATGTAACAGAAATCCTCATAAGACACTATGCTGGAAATGAAATTTACAACTTGGGTGGAAAGGGAAGTTGTGGGGGAATGTAGGAGAAAAAGAGGGAGGGGGTAACAATGTTTAACAAGACATGTACTCATTACCTTACTTATATAACTGTAACCCTCTGTACATCACCCATACAATAAAACAAAAATTTTAAAAAGGAACTATTCTTTCCCAATCTTTGTCCTGAAAAGAGGCTCTTCTTGGTGTTCTGGTTGACTCACTGTAGGAGAGCTAAGTCTACTGTGGTTCTTGACAGACAACAAGAAAGACACTTACACATGATCAAGTCACCCCTGGGTTTGGGATTTCCCACCCCTTGTCTCATTGGAACCATTGGAGCCCATAAAAACCCTACATATTTCCAATCCTCGCTGAAGATAGAGATTTAAGATAGAAAAATCTTCTCTTTTCAAGGCTGAAAAAATATTTTATGCCAGTAATTTATTTTTCTTTAGGAATTGAATTTAGGGCTTTAAACATGTGAGGTAAATTCTCTACCAGTTGAATATGAAATTACTTAATTACCTAGTTTGTTTTTGTGGTTCAAGGGATTGGTCCCAGGATTTTGTACTCTACCCCTGAGCCATTCCCCAGCCCTTTCCTTTGTATTTTGTTTTGTTTTGTCTAGTCTAGGCCTGTAATTTGAGATCTTTTTACCACTGCCTCCTGAGTAGATGGGATTACAGGGCTACCTCATAATGTCCAGCTTCCTTCTACTAATTTCTGTCTCTGGTTGTTCAGCAGAGCAATGAGCAGATGAACCTGATTTCAGTAAGATGGTATGTGGGAAATGATGGGAACTTCTGACTGTAAAATCTAATCTTAAATTTCAGTAAAAAAGCTTATGGTCTGAGGGCTTGAGGTGTATCTCAGTGTATCAAGTTCGCAGAAATGAGAGTGAAATTTTAGTCTTTGTTCAATTGGAAGACCAACTAAAAGGATGACTCATTCTGTGTTAGCTATTCCAGCAAAGAAGGGTGATTTTTTTACCCCTTGTTTAGAAATCATGGACTGAATGTGCATGCAACTTTCCGTTTTTAGAGATAAAATTAACCCTATGAAATGAAAGTAAGGTCTTCTTAAGAAAGATAATATTTGAAAATTTAAGAAAATAAAATGTTTAGTACTCTAGGTGTTAAATGTGGTTTATAATCAAAAGTTTGGCCCCTTAGATTTAGTAAATTAGTTATTTAACTGGTATGACAACTTCTTACACAAATTTTGGGAGACTTTTCAATGTGTATAAATTAGTAGTTGGATTTATATTTGAAAACATGAATATATTTGAAGTAGCACATTAAAATGTTTAATTTCTCTCACAATTTATACTTTATTATCTTAAGAAAGTGACTAACATGTACTGAGATTAGTACATAAGATATGACTAGGTGGGATATGTTAGAACTGGAATAAATTTGAAGAAAGAATAATAAGGGTGTGGTACAAAGCAGATGTATATCCAGTTACATTGCTGCTATACTTGCCTTTGACATATCTCCTACATTTCAGATGAGCAAGGAAAATAACTGAAGAGAGCCAAAGGTCTCTGAAAATTTTAATTTGGTTTTAATTATAGCATGCAGATGAATGTAAAATAGAATCCCAAACTTCTGCTCTAAGTAGCACAGCAATGACTGATTTAGCTTGTAAACAATTTAAAGTGGTTATAAGCAGATGCTCTATTCAGAAAAATAACTACAGGAACACATTTTTTTAAATTTTTCTTTTAGTACCCAAGGATTATATAACTTTGAGAAGGCAGCCCTACTTCCTCACATACTCTCCAAGGAGCTGCCCTATTTGTTAAATGCTCACCAAGATATCTAATTGAGATAACTTGTTTTATTGGCTTGTTGTTTATAAACAAGTTAAAAGCACTGGGACAACCTCCAAGAGTAAGAACTACTTCCACATTCAAGATGTTGATTTTTAACTTAGTTTTGGGGCAAGGCTAAGCTTGCAAAGTTAGTTTGTTTAGATCTCATATAATTCAAAATAATGTAACCACATTACCAGTGAATCTCTTTCTGGTCTGTTTGGGTCTGTGTCCAACTCATTTGAAAGTGACATGGTCATTAAAAACATATGAACAATTATGGCAGTTGTGATATTAATTTACCCTTCTTGAATATTTTAACTCTTCTCCCAGAAGGATACTTTTGATAAATATGATTGTCCTAGGTTACTGTTCTAGTTGCAAAATAGCCTAATTCTATTCAATGTGTTTTACTTTTTTAAGAAAATAGTATATTTGAC
The DNA here is from genome assembly GCF_023159225.1 of Perognathus longimembris pacificus. Taxonomy (NCBI): domain Eukaryota; kingdom Metazoa; phylum Chordata; class Mammalia; order Rodentia; family Heteromyidae; genus Perognathus; species Perognathus longimembris. Next base: position 127,943,603 of record NC_063162.1, on the reverse strand, counting down.
AAGCTGTCAATTACATGGAAAGTCCATGGGAAAAATTAAATTTTTAAATTAAAAAAATCCATTAGTTCTTCCAAATTTTAGTGTATCAACATGGTTCCTGCAATGTCCTCTTGACACCAAGTGAAGAAGTGTGTTGTGAGCTCTTTACCTTTCCCTAATTATTCACTAATCCAGATGCCCAAACAGTCATTCCAACACTGAAACTTCACTGCTTCTCCAGGTTGTGACATTTTTAAGAGTGATGACTTAACCTAAATCATGTCCCCATTTTCTTGTCTGAAAACACTCATCTCACTGTATTTTGAGGATCAAATAAGGTGATTTGTTAAATGCATATGTAAGAGCAGGTAACAATCCATAACCACTCCTCAATTTTCCATCTTTGTTATAACAATGATTATTCTGGTGGGATTCTTTGTGAGCACACAGAACAGGAGGTTTATACTGAGCTTTGGTTGACCAGAATCTACATGCATAGAGTTAAAGGTTAGGGAGAGCCCAGTCCTTCCCTTCTTCAAGATTTTGAACCTATGAAGAACATATTTAGTAATTTAGAAAGTAGATGATGCAGACACATGGACAGAAGACTGTTATCATTAAGGTGGACATGTGAGGCAACACAGCCTTCCATGAATGAAGGACTGTGCAAGGCCCAACTGTGTACATATCAGTGTATTGCTACTAAAATTGCTCCTGATGCCATTATAGAATCAGAGAACTTTTTTTCCTGGTCATAATTATTCTACATTCATTTGATAAAGGAAAAATTGAGGACATAGGCTAACCTGATACCACTACCCTATTAAATCATTGTGTATGAACTATATCCCATTTCATAAATGTTTGTAGCAGAACAAATTATCCTCAGAAGAGGAGATTTTGACAGCTGTTTAAAATTCTGCTTGTGCACTATTCACCATAGCCAAGGTATACAATCAGCCCAAATGCCCTTCAATGGAGGAATGGACCAAGAAAACATGATGTGTGTGTGTGTGTGTGTGTGTGTGTGTCTGTATGTGTATAAACACATATATATGCATATACATGCACATATACATATATATGGGTAAAATTCCATTGTTTGTATATATATACATTATATGTATGTATACATGTATTTATACATAGATATAAATATATACACATGCATATACATATACACACACATATATATATGTATATATTACACATATGCAATGGAATTCTACCCATTCATTAGAAAGAATGGTACTGCATCATTTGCAAAGAGATAGAAGGACCTAGGGAAATCTGTAAAATGAAGTAAGTCTGGCTCAGAGAGACAGAGCTTGCCTATATTCTCTCATATGTAGAAGCTAGAATTGGTTTACAAATATGTAAACAAATACTTTAGGTGGTATGCAACTGTACATCAAATTATTAATTGAAATACAATACATAATTCCTTATAAAACAAAATCATAATTTAACAAAACAAACACTAGGAGTGGGTTACAGGCAAGGAGAGATGGGTACAAGAATGAAGATAAGAAGGGAGTGCAGTTAAAAACAATGTATATTCTACAAAGTTTAGGAAATGTGAGGGAAGTGGTAGGAAGGGAGAGATGGGTGAGAATGTTGAAAGTCGTGACATTGGTCCAGAGGCATAGTGTTTATAAATTGCTTTGTTGAATGGCAACTCCTTTGTACACCTACTTAAAGAAAGTTCAGAATATGTTTTTTAATCCTGATGATGCAGAGCAAATGGAAGCAGGCCTCATGTTTTAGTAACTATATAAAGTCTTGCAAATGTCCCCTAAATGGGAGAGTCATCTATACAAATGACTCACTCTACCAAGAGATCACATTGGTAGTAGTGTTGGGCTCGTGGCCTGCCAAGGTACACTTTCCTATAAAGCAGCACATTTCATGTCTGTCTGTCTTGAGGTCCTCACCATGTCAAGGTGGTAGATTAATTTGCAGGGTTAGATGGTATTCCTTTTGGATTAGGGATCACTGATGAGATAGCAGGAGATAGCCAAGTGCCTTACAACATTATGCTATTTTTCAGGATGTTTGAGATAGAGTAAAAGGAAAGAAGCAGAAAGACTGTTGTTTGGTACTAGGAAAGAGGCATTTCAAGAGGAAATTCTTTCAGTAAAGGAAACAAAAGTAACAAGAGATTTGGGACAGAAAGAGAACTTTGTATTATCATAATTATCTGTGTGTCTTAGACCCAAAGTTTATAAAGGAAGCCTAAGGGAGTCTAAATTTGTTTTTTTTAAAGATGCTTTCCTTTGCTCCAGAGACAGAAAAGCCTAACACAATTCTTATATTCCAATATTTGGGGAGGTAACTGAGAAGAAATAAATCATGATCAGAAAATGGGGAAAATACAACCTAAATAAATATTTTTAAAAACTTAGTAATTCTATATACTGTTGCTAGATATACACATTATAAAGTTATAGATGTGTAATATCCTTGTATCTTCTGCATGAACAAAGGAAACATCCAGTACAGGGAAGCAGTTAGCCCTACAAGAAAGAAAGTGCATAGGTTGAGCTATGGTGGGTATTCAGGTTGTATCTATCACTATTCCTTCTCCCCTAATTACTCAAAAGACTGCTTTATGTTGTCTATCTATCGTCTACCTACCTATCTGTCTGCAAAGCTGATGACCTGAAACCTAGGGTCTTCAGCATGCTAAGCAAGCATTTTACCACTGATCTAAAACCCCTGGCCCTTGAAATTACAGTTTAAAAAACAATGATAGAGTTTGGGTGCAGTAACTAATGCCTGTAATCTCAGATACTTGAGAGGTGTAGATAGAGGGATCATGTATACAAAATGTTAGCAAAACCCTGCTACAAAACGCAAGTCATATGTGACAGTGGTAGTACAATTGCCATACAAGGCTGGCCTTGGGCAGAAAGCATGAGACCCTATCTGATTGGGCATGGAGCAAGTGGTAGAATGCTTGCCAAGCAAGTACAAAGTTCTGAGTTCAAACCCAAGTATTCAAAAACAAGAAGTAACAAGAATCTGAGTTCTGAAGTTTTCTCAGAACATTTCTGGGAGGAGGGCAAGGGGTGTCCTTTTGGGAGTTCCACTTCCGCTGGCTCATCATAAATGTCAGGAGAGATTAGTATATTCTTGTATATCAGTATATTCTATACATTGTGAAATTTACCTTGCTCTTCTTTCCTGATACACAGTTGCCAAGATTTACCTAAAACTCAAATCTTGTATGTTTTGAGTATCTCCATTGGATTCAGTGATGTATTTTCTCATAAGGGATAGGGTAAGTTTTAAAAAGGTAAACTTTTTTTTTTTTTTTTTTTTTTTGGCCAGTCCTGGGCCTTGGACTCAGGGCCTGAGCACTGTCCCTGGCTTCTTCCCGCTCAAGGCTAGCACTCCGCCACTTGAGCCACAGTGCCGCTTCTGGCCGTTTTCTGTATATGTGGTGCTGGGGAATCGAACCTAGGGCCTCGTGTATCCGAGGCAGGCACTCTTGCCACTAGGCTATATCCCCAGCCCAAAAAGGTAAACTTTTTAACAAAACAGTGACCTGTACAAAGATTTGTAGCACTGGGAAAAGTTCAAGCTGAGCATGGAGTGGCATATATTGAGAAGAATGTTTAAAAGTATGTGGGAGCACAGTTAGCATACATGGAAAGAGTTTTCCCTATTCATTCCTTCCTCTGTTCAGTCTCCATCAGACTAGTAGTTCTTAAAATATGGTCACAACCAACAGCAAATGCATCACCCGGGAACTTGTTAAACATGTTTCTAAATCAGAAATGGAGTGCACTGCCATAAATTTGTACTTTAACAAGCCCTCCAGGTGATTCTAAACCACACAAATATTTGATAATTACTCCACTAGACTTTCTTCTTAGTGAACTGAATGAAGGCAAGTCATTAAGTTATTTCACTACTACTATAAAAAAAAGATCCACAGCCCACTCCTTTACAATCCAATCCAATGTGGGGAGGGGGCAGAGGGAAAACAGAAGGATCAACAAAACCCAACTGAAAGCTCTAAAAATAGTAATTAAATTACTGGAAAAATTGAATCATAACATTAGACTAAATCAAACATGATTTAAAGTGATAAAGAAGCCTCCAAATAAGAGAAAGAAAACTAAGAAAGATAATTATAAAATTAAAACTCAAGATCTAAGCTAAAAGTTAAAATAGAATAATGGAAATAAATTTTTCCCATTAAAAATGGTAGCACTTGTTCCATATGGTGCTTCCTTCATAACAGGCACTGCTCTAATAGAAATGTCTCTCCTAGCTCATTTAACCTCTCAGTACCTTACCAGGAAGAACCAACGCCCTTACAATTTTATATCTAGGAAAGGAAGGCCCTGAAAGAGTAGGAATTTTTCCCCAAAGTCACCAGTAGGTTAAGTGCAGAAATACAACTAGTAGAATAATGAAAACCCTACCTAGTAAGACAAGCTATGTTAAAAATAGAAGTGAATGCATGAGGGTTAATTTGCGTTCAATGAAACGTAAAGAACTATGAAAACTATGAGGGTGGAGTGGAAAGTAGGAACAACAAAGAAGGAAATCTCTGATGGAATCTGAAGCTGGGTGGACCTTTCCAACATCTGAGGCAAAGGACCTTTCCACTCCTGTGGAAAAGTGAGCAGGGTGGGGTAAGGGAACACACATGCCTTCCTCTTCACTTAACCCGTCCCTCCTCCAACCAGGGTCTTTAAGTTTTCGAAGCCAGTATACGTGGTTGTGGTTATGGAAATCTTTTGTTACTGCCAGTCAAAGTTGTGTTAGAACTCTCCCTTCATAATTTAAAAGATCTATTTATTTATTTTGCAAGGTTGACACAAGAGACTGGCACCACCCTTGTTATTAAGCCTTGTAACTAAGGATTATTGTTTCAAATTATCTTATGTAATTCCCATTTTTGCGTTTAAAAATTTCCCCATGTTTCAGTTGCATTGAATATGCTCATAACTTACCATGGCTTGCATATTATTTCAGTGCAGATAGTGCTATTGGTTTTCCTTTTCTTTCCTCTTTTCTTTTTATCTTCTTTCTTTCTTTCTTCCTTTTTTTTTTTTTTTGAGAATCTGCATCTGATTGATTTACACTGAGAACAGAAGCAGATTTTCTTAGATAAAAAAACATCTCCATTGCATAATACTGTGCCTTTTATATATTCAGGAACAAATTGCATTTTCTCTGAAAGACAAAGTCTTTAATCCAGTAACAATAAGAACCCCAGACTCATTGACTTGTGTTTTTGGACAATTATAACAGCTTTTATATATATAATGATGCATTTCACACCCAGGAATCTACCAGTCTTGGCGTATAAAGAAGAGAACGAGAGGTTTAGCTCACTACATCCAGATGTGTCCTGGGTTCAGACCTGGGATGAACTGTCTGAAGCTGTAGTTAATAAAAGTTGGCTTGAAAGACAGCGGCAGGAAGTTTTGTTTTCTCTCCCTGGGGATTGGCCCAACAGAGATGTGAACTCTTCTACAGCCACAGATGAATAAAGCTGTTTTAAAGGCATAATTAAAGTAAAAGCAAAACCACATTTAGGGTTGACTATCATTTTGGAATGAAAAACTGATATTTGTACTACTTTTTAAGGGAAATGTTTTGGGTTAGTGCGTTCTGCTTAAAGGATGAAAATGTGTTAAGGATAAAGAGAAATATTAATTGGGCAATGTTGTGATTCAGAATAGATGCAGTTTAATTAATTACAGTTTGATTAAGTAATATATGCATATCCATACAAAAAAACTAAAACTGCCAACATGAGTCTCTAGTTTTCCCTATTTAGGAGACAAATTTAGTTAAAAACTAATATAGTTAAAAATTAGTTCTAAATTGCCCACTTATTTTATATTATGTTTTATTTTCACATAATGGCCACTATATGAGTTGCCTTGCTCCAAATTTACTGTCTTTTTAACCTGTACTCTACTTCATAATGCAGGAAGCAAGCTAAAAACATAGTAAGAAAACAAAAAAATGAAAACAAAGCATTCTTCTGCACCCAATGGACACTGAAGAAGTAATACTTGCTTGAATGCTTTTTGTTTTGTTTTGTTTTGTCCTCGTCCTGGGACTTGAACTAAGGAGGCCTGAATGCGGATGCTGAGCTTTTTTACTTAAGGCTAGCATTCTGCCACTGGAGCCATAGATCTACTTCTGGCTCTTGTGGGTGGTTAATTGGATATAAGAGTCTCCTGGACTTTCTTTCCCGGGCTGGGTTTGAACCATAATCCTCAGAACTCAGCCCCCTGTGTAGCCAGGATTACAGACGTGAGAAAACGAAAATGTGAAAATGAGATAGTGAATATTGATGACTGTTTATCTAGTGTATACTACCTACAAATTTTTATTGAATTACTTCAAATTTTGAAGTTTAAATACAGCAACACGGTGGCAAAGCTGTTCAAAGATTCTGACTTTTCTGGGGCTGGGGATATGTCCTAGTGGCAAGAGAGCTTGCCTCGTATACATGAGGCCCTGGGTTTGATTCCCCAGCACCACATATACAGAAAACGGCCAGAAGTAGCGCTGTGGCTCAAGTGGCAAAGTGCTAGCCTTGAGCAAAAGGAAGCCAGGGACAGTGCTCAGGCCCTGAGTCCAAGGCCCAGGACTGGCCAAAAAAAAAAAAAAAAAAAAGATTCTGACTTTTCCAAAGTGCTATGGTAGACACAGCAAGAATTTGATCCTAAGCATTTCCAGTGTCAAAAATCACTTTCTCTTATACAGTATTACTTCTCACACTAAATTATGATGTTTCTTCTTTTTAAATTGAAAAAAATATTGTGTATATTTATGTCCAACATGTTATTTCTAAATCCATATGCATTGTGAAATGACTAACTCAAGCTAATTAACATATGTACTACCCACATACTTTGTGTGTGTGTGTGAGAGAGAGAAAGGAAGAGAGAGAGAGACAGAGACAGAGACAGAGAGAGAGAAAGCATATGTGTGTAGTGAGAAAATCTAAATTATTATTTCCACAATTTTCAAGTGTATAACACAATTTTAGTTGATCTGGTAGAACCTGAGAACAGAAAAGTGGCTAGCAGGCCAAGAGAATAGGGAGAAGGAGGAAGAGATGTTAACCAAAACAATGTTTTTATTTGAATGGAGTATTCTTAGCACTGCATAGTGAGTGTAAGTTAACAATAACACATCACATGTCTTAATATAATTGTAAGTAAGCAATTTTAATGTACTCACCATAAATAAATGACAAATTAGGCATGGTGATTCACACTTGTAATTCCAGTTTATTCAGGAGACAGACATAGGAGGATTAAAGTCTGAGGTGTATCCTTCCATACAGGGATGTGCATGAAATTATAGAAAAACAACACAGAACCACTATAGGAAATCATATGAGAAGAGACTACTGCACTTAATAAAAACTAGATTGTGCAAAATATCTTGGGTCATATTTAAAGTTATGCCTGATATATAAAACATGTATATACATATATACATACATATATCATCTAATGTTTTAATTTTGTTTATGTCATATTTTTCAGTACTTAAAATAGTCATTTTGTCAGACTAGAATATGTATGTGTCTATGACTTGTGGATACAAAATGTCTCTGGTGTCGTATACTAGATACCCAGGTGGGCCTCGAATCCATGACAATAGTCACCAGTCAATCAGGATAGGAGTCTCTTGTTTAGCTGTGCACAGCGTCTGATCGCCACGATCAGGATGATGACAAACAACATTGGGCCTCTGTAGGGATGGGCTTTTAAAAGCAAAAATTACATGTACCACTCGCAGGTAATCATAGGGTAAAAATCACATGTACCACAGACAGGTGACAGTACATGTGATAGCAAGCAGACATACAGAAGCAGAAGCAGAATTGGCAGTTAGTGATCACAAATAGAGTTTTCAATTCCAGTAAAACTCTGACAAATTAAGCAGTGAACCATTTAAGCAATCAAAATACTCTTTCTCTGTTTAATTTTTGTTTCTGGGTATAACTGGTATTTACTGAATACCCATTTAACTTCTTTAACAATGCAAATGGAGTAACAATTATGCTTGATCTCTCTACTTCCTTTCTTTTGCAAGTGTCAAGCAGCTCTAGGTCAAGCTGCTTTTCACTTACTGAGGATGGCTCAGCCTCTTTAGCGAGGACTAAAGATGAATTTCATGGTCTGAATGTCTCATCTGAAAATGAAGAGATTAAAACTAAACATCCTAAATGCTCCAGGAAGTGATGGATTCATAGGTAAAGCCCAAGATCATGAGGCTTATGAATCCAGGGTTCTATCAGCAACTGCCAAACACAGATAGACTGGCCATGTCAAAAACTTGCATGGTAACTGTGAAAGAATGGTGTAATATTTTTATTTAAAAATGACACTTGGACTCTATCCTAGACATATAAAATCATTGTGTTGGGATGAGATGTATATGATCATTTCTGATATCTCTAGATAACTCTATAAGGTCAATTTATTAGGCCTTTGTCTAGATCATTTCTTTTTTTTCACATTCCAATACATTTATTCTGTAAAAACAATACTTTTTTTGTTTTTGATTTTTTTTTACAGTAAACTTTTCAACTACAGACCTTGAATACTTGAAAAATGTTCGAAGGATGAGCATAATAGAATCAATAAAACCCAAACTGAAGAAATACGTTCTCACAATATAAGCTGTCATAAAAATAAATTAAGTTCTCTATTATCACAATAGCAACAATCATGTACACATAGTAATGGTTTGTGGATGGCTATTAACTATTCTAATTCTAGTTCCAAAAGGAAACAGTTCATTTTCAAAGCCTCTAGGCAAAGTCAATGCCCTGTCCTTTCCATGGGTCTATTGCTGAGTTCAGTTCAGCATGAACAGGTCAAGGATCCATCTTGAGTGATTAGCTCAGTGTGTACTGGTACTGGGGAAAAGAATAGGTCCCTGCCTTTTTTTGGAGTAACACAGAAAACTCACTGCCTTCACATATAGAAACTCAAGTTTGTGTATACACCATGTATTTTGAGAAATGTGAGCTGTTGACTAGCTATTTCTAGTATAGAATAGACATTGTACAATATGGTTGAACTTTTACACATAGCCTCAAAATGGAAGGACAATTTAATCTACAATTTACCAGTATTATGTATGTTGGAATTAGATCCCTCAGTTCTATCAAAGAGGAAATCCTATCTTTATGCCTATGCTGAGTGGTCATGTAAAAATGCTCATATTTAACTGAGTGTTTGGCAACAGTGGCCCCAAGGTAGGACTTGATGCACCTAAGTGCCTTGATAAAAGGATCCTAGACATGTTGAAAGCCTCAGTATTTATCAGCATTTCTCTTGCAACTTCATGCAACCAAGTAACAAGAAATTACATCAATAACCTTGAAAAAGGTTAAAATGTCTTTTCCAGCATAACAGGAATATGGATGATGTACAAATTTGGGCTGCCAATGACAACAGGACTGTGTGTGTAGGTTCATATTAAATCCAAGAATATAGACAACACTGAACCTTCTTGTGATTTCTCTTAATATGCGGCATTCATTATGGTAGTTAGGTCCCTTCACTGGTTTTCTGCAAGTCTGAAGTTGTGTTTCTTGTGTCATTACTGGTGTCTCCACCCTCAAAGGTGCTTTTGTTTTCCTCTTTTTTGCAGTCTTTATCATCTTCATCTCCTGGAGATTTCTGGGACTGTTTTAGAGTATTTCTTTGACACATAGGACTTTTTCCATTTTAAGCCTCCTCTTTCTTTCTTTTGCCTTTCCCATCTTCTTCTACTCTGCTGCCTTCTTCCTCACTGCTTGCGTCTGCAGTATTTCCACCTTCTCCCTCAGTTTCTGAAGAGCTCTGCTGTTGAATTGTCTGGTATCCAGTAAACTTCACTCTTGAGTTGTTTTCTATTTCACACAATCCTTCATTAAATCCTTTCCATTTGTTTGACTTTTCAAATTTACCTTTGTATTCCTTATATGGAAAAAGGTCTTTGGGAAATAGAAATGCAGTTTTGTGGGTACCCAAAAAGAAGACAGGATACTTGTTTGTTGGAGGCTTTACAGCTCTCTCCGGCAGTTCATCAATCCGGGAGGGCCATTGCGGGTAGACCTTCATCTTGGTAAAGACCAGGTTGCCTGCTTTGTACTGGGGGTCTGTGGACACACCATCGACTGCTCGCTCTGTTCCCAGTCATCCTCGATCCTGTCTAGATCATTTCTGATTGAAAGCCTTTGTGGTACTATAACTTCGACCAAAATACATCTTAAGAGTTTATGGATCATGGAGAATGATTAGGTGCTTTTTGCCCCAGAGTTTTTCCAAGTGAATATAGAAACAATGCTTTGTCATCTGCTAGGTTAATAGGAAAGCCAAACTTTGAGAAATTATCAACAATTTTATATATTCTTAGCTATAAAATCTCACAGAAAATATTAATTGGAATTGCAAATACAGATGTCTCTCAATATATCCTCAAACCATAGACCATGACATTATAGTATTAATGATTGTTGTCTCAACAAAACGTCTTTGGGCTTTAGCATCTATCAGTGGACATTTTGAAAAATATTTGGAATGTCCTGCTGAGTCCTATTGGAATAAAAGAAACAATTATTTACACATTTCATAATATGCAAATATTGCTAGATTTAGTTTACTACATATGAAAAGCTGCAACTATTTAAATTTCAAATGAACATTTACCATCTATGGTCTTCATTAACATTATAATGACATCATGATGTCAAGACATTCCTATTGATATTTGTCTTCTTGAGCCTTATACTACTCAAGTGATTTTGTGACATGAAATATAATAGGCAATCTGTACATTATTATATACAAATCATAAAGTGGCAAAGGACTTTAGAAATGATAAATTCCAATACTCTATTTTTTAAAGAAGAAACAAAGATAATTTATACCCAAAGATTATTTATACCCAAATTCACATGTTGATATCATGTCAGGAGTAACCTAAAATATTATTTAGCTGAGCTCTGTGAATTAAAGTTCCCAATTTGGTATCTGTGTTCCCTTATATTGTTGTACTGTAAGTCAGATGCAAATCCAGTCATGAGAAAATAAGAGAAGCCACAGTTTGAAAGATCAAATTGGGAGTCTTTATTAAAAGGCTAGCAACTGCCTGGTGGACTCCTGTCTCAAAGAACAGCAGCCAGCAAATACACTTAATACTGTTAGGAAAAGGAGCCAAGAAGCCTGGATAGGAATGAAAGAACAAAAATGAACAATACCACCAAACCAATTCAGCTCCATTGGAGAGCCAAACTGCGATGCCATGGTGACTGGAGAAGAGCCAGGAGACAGGAGACAGGACATCAACCCAGAGATACATGGCATGGCACAATGGCTGCTCCAGGCCTAAATATAGTCAATTTGGGGGCAGGGTCATAGGAAAGTTGAGTCCCAGGCACTGGACTGACAGGTTTAGTAACCTATTATTCAAGTTCCTGGCCCTGCCACCAAGTATTCAGGCTCTCCCTCTCTGGGGAAGGGATAACTTCATGGGAGAGGGTGGTTATCCTACCATGAAGACAAGATGCCAGACCCTACCATCCACTATGATCCACTATGTGGCCAAGATGACGCCAGCCAGATCCAATCTCCCCACTTTAATGTGAACTATTCTCTGCTGTAGTACCTTGAGTCACCTTGGGTTCCAGGAAAGAGAAGATTCAATGACAAGCATCTTGTGTGGAAGGCAAACTACTCAAATAGGCAATGTCTTCTTATAGCCTTTAAAAAAAACAGTTGACATTTCAGAAGACCACCTCGTTTGTGTTCTGTTCCAATAAAAATAAATAAATAACTTCTCCAGAATTCCTCTAGAAACAAAAACTGAGATAATAGTTAAACATAGGACATCAGTGATTTGGAACTGTTTCAAATGTTTCTCAACCTGGAAGTCAAATCTCCAGATTTAACCTCCCATTTATCTTGTATGATGGTGGAAGATGGGCTAAAATCTGTCTTTCAATGGCTGCCCTATAATAAATCTCCTTTCTCTGCCCTTCATTTTTCTTCATTTGGCATATATGGGTGGGGGAGTGAGGACATTCAGGAATCCTGGACTTTGGTCCTGGGGTCCTAGTTTTGGTCCTAGTTTTAGTCATAGTCCACAATCACTCAGTAGGTGACCATATTTAGACATATGATTTTTTTTCAAATTTTTATTATCAAACTGATGTACAGAGAGGTTACAGTTTCATATGTTAGGCATTGGATACATTACTTGTACTGTTTGTTACCTCGTCCCTCATACCCCCTTCCCTCCTCCCCCTTTCTCTTTCCCCCCATGAGGTGTTCAGTTCACTTAGACCAAACAGTTTTGCAAGTATTGCTTTTGTAATCGTTTGCCTTTATTGCCCTGTGTCTCACAATATTGGTATTCGCTTTCACTTTCCTAGTTCTAATACCAGTATACGTTATTTCCAATATACTCAGATAAGATTATAGAGATAGTGTAGGTACAACCACAGGAAGGTGATACAAGAACATCATCAATAATAGAAGCTACAGATACACATGGGATGTTGAAAGTAGTTACAACTGTTATGCCTCTATCAGAAAGAATGACATTGCCCCATTTGTAAGGAAATGGAAGGACTTGGAAAAAATTATACTAAGTGAAGTGAGCCAGACCCAAAGAAACATAGACTCTATGGTCACCCTTATTGGGAATAATTAGTACAGGTTTAGGCAACTCATAGCAGTGGATCACAAGAGCCCAATAGCTATACCCTTATGAACACATAAGATGATGCTAAGTGAAATGAACTCCATGTTACGGAAACGATTATATCACAGTTATAGACATATGATTTTTAAGGAAATGGTTAAGTTAAAATGAGACTTGGGAGGGGCCCAATCTCGTATGATTGTTGTCCTTATAAAAAGAGGGAATGTGGACACAGACATACAGAAGGAAGACACAGAAGATGAAGACCATGGTAGACAAAAAAGAATCCCTGTGACACCTTTACAACAGTCTTGTAGCCTTAAAACTGTGAAAATAAATTTCCAGTCCTGCCAGTGTGGGAAGACTTCACTATGGCATCCTCAACAAACTAATATAAAAACCAACCTTCCGAAGGTTGAAGAGCTAATTAGTTGTAGAACTGGGGCTAAAATCTAGGTTTAAATGTCCTACAATCTGGTATATTTTGGAACTTTAGATTTACCAAATTTTACTATAAGAGAGAAGTTTGAAGATTTTTCCTATTATTTTCTTCTGTTAAGCATAAAATCACAAAAATGGTAACTATCAGCATAGGGTGTAATGTGCAATATAGCACATTTATACCCTGAAATCTAACTGAAGATTCATAACATTTCACTATATAAGAACTTAAAAGCATGAAAAATTTCAATACCTGTTTTTTATCTATAAAAATTTCATCTTAAATGCCACTTATGCCCCTCATTCTCTAAGTTACCTTCTTGTATATTGTCTGTAGGATCCACAATTCCATGACTATATATGACAGTTTGATTCTAGCTTTCAGTCTATGAGAAGTAGCCTTTTAGACTGCAGTTTTGACTAAAACATTGCATGTGGTGCTAAGATGTTAAATAAAACAAGAACTATAGGATTCTCTAGTATTTTGATACTTAATGATATATTGAATACTGATTTCTCCTTATAATGAAGGCATACAGAACAAAGTGTAATGCTTATTTCACTAAGTGGGGTAACCATATTCATAGTGCTTAGATTTATCTTGGAAAGAGGTTGTTAAGCACAGAATATATGTAAAGGTTGGATTCCAATTAAAAATGGAAGGAATCCTGGCTGAGATTGAGCATACTTTATGTAATGGTAGCTTGGGGTTACTAGAGCCACAGGACCTATTACATTAATGAGGACAAGGCTAACTTTTAAATATTTAGATAAGTCAATTTTAAGAAAATTATTTTGACATAAAATACATAATGAACAAACAATAACAGTAATAAAATAATTAACAAAGTTATAGGCATTAGCAACTTTATCTTCCAGAGGGATTTTTGTGTGGCACCCTTAAGTAAGACAGTATCTAACAGTAAAACTATCTTAATATTTTATAGAGCTTCAGAATATATAAGCTATATAATATAGATCAGCAGTCCTTGAAGTTCTAAAGACCACAAGTGTCTTCAGATTCTTTCAGTGAGCCCACAGGGTTGTCTTTTTTTAATTATTGTATGTGAAACTGGAGATTTAGACTCCAGGCACAAACTCTAAAAGGTCAGCATATCAAGTCTGGTCACTCTTTACTGAATGCCAAATAAAGAGATATGGTGAAGGGCAGAGAAAGGAGATTTGTTATGTACCATGAGCAGCTGGGGAAGACAACTACTGACAGAGGGAGAGAGGCGTGTGCAGTATTAGAGTCCTGGTCCAGGTATGCATTGGTATATCTCTATTTTGGTCCCTGTTTTGCCAACAGGTCTAGAGAAGATGCTATTAGTGTCATCACTGATATACATATTATAAAAAAGAAAAGAGTCAAGAATCAGTTTAGTGGTTTTAACCTGAGTTACTGGAAGAACTCCTATAAAGCAATTGAAACGGATAAACTGTTAAGTAGAAAAATAGGCTAAGCATAATTGAGCTTAAATAAACATTGGATTTTAAGTCCTATTTTCTAGAGTAAACTTTATTAAAGAAAAGTGGTACAAATCCCAAGTATCGAGTTAGATATGTTTTCACCAAGTACCCAAAATTGTATGTGTAATGAGCACCTACATCAAGAAACAGAACACTCACTGCACTCCAGAAGTAGTGTCATGAAAGTATTTATTTTAAAATTATTTCATATTTAAGCTTTGCCACATAGCACTACAGTACAGCTACAAATCACAGAACAAACAATATCTTCAGAAATCAGGGAAAGTGTTAAGAAACTCACCCTGCTTCCATGTGATGGGAATTAGTCACCCGTTCAATCTCATGAAATTCATACTGAAAGTTCTTCCCTAATAATACAATGTGAGATAGACAGATGATAAAAATAGATGTATTTTTGAGCATAGGTTTCAAAGTTGGAAAGTTCACAGGAGCTGCTAAAGGAAAAAAAAAAGAATCCTCAGTTGACAAAAGAAACTTTTTAAAAAGTGGATTTGAATGTATTAATAGGCCAAATGATCTTTACTATTAAAGGAACATATTCATTGTCTAGAAATCTTCACTATGCTGTGCATCATAATAGTAAGTGCTGAAATTGAAAAAAAACTTGGAACACAGAAAATATAGTTGTAGTTTTTCTCAAATGTGGGTATGGGAGAGGCTGGAAGAGAAGGAAAAAATATAGGAAATGAAATTAAGCTCATAGATTATGATTTGACCCTTTTCATACTAAGCAATAAAGGTACTTTGAAAACGAAATTCTTCCAGCTTGAAATGGAAAAAGGCTATTTTTATAGATAACAAAAATGCAAATTGATTCCAAAACTACATGGCATTTTTTCATTATGAGTATTTTTAAAAGTACATCTAAAAAGTCACTGTTCCTATCTTGGGGAAAATAATTATCATCAAATGGTAGACACTTGGTATTAAAAAGAGTCAATTTTCTCTGGGCACTGATGGTGCATGCCTGTAATCCTAGCTACTCAGGAGGCTGAGATCTCAGGATCAATGTACAAAGACAAAAATGTCCAAGAGACTCTTGTAGCCAGTTAAATACCAAAAAGCCAGAAATGGAGTTGCAACTGGTAGACCACTAGCCTTGACCAAAATAGCTCAGAAACAGTGCCTGGGCCTTGAAATTGAGCAACACATACATACACACACACACAAAGTCAATTTTGGAAACAGAGCAAAACAATATTCAAAACGATCCTCCAATAATAATTGTCTCTCATCAGACACACTGATTTGTACAGCCATTATGCAATAAAATGTGTTCATAAAATCTATGGTTACCACATGAAAGACTATGTACCAGGATTTAATACTGAAAGGATATGTCCCGGCCATCCCAGAGGACCTTGCAGAAATAATCACAGGCAGGAGAAGAAGGTTCATAAGGAGGTTTATTAGTGGGGCCATAGTTCCCACGGGAGAGGGAGCTACATGGCATCTGTACCTTATCCAAGTGGCAGCTTCTCTCTCTGGGAGTAAGGGGAAGTAGGTAGGTAGTGAGTAGGAGTGGCTTATTAGGTTTGGGTGGATCTGGGGGCTAGTGGGAGGAGCCGAGGACCTGAGGCTAGGGAAATGCTAACATTCCCCCATTTGTTGTTTATTAATAAGAGAGGAAGTGTACCAGGGCGGGAGTATGGGCAGAGGTTGTTTCTTCTGGAGTTACTTCCTGCTGTAAAAGGGCAAAGTAGTCAGGGGTCTCTGATTCATCATTTGGCCTGGTACCGTCCAAGAAGTATTTGTTTGACTGTTTGGTTGGTAAAAGTCCTCATCATTTCCACGAGAATGGTTATCAGGGCCAATGGGTGTCATGGTTTCCTCTGGCTACCTCCTACAGCTTGGGCACATCAAGGAGTCACTGGGGCTGCGGTCTTCAGGGTCCGGATCTGCACTGGGCAGAGCAGTGTAGTAAGAGGATGGCCTTGAACTGCAAGTTCCCAGGTGGCGTCCTGGTTGAGGGATGTTATCCTGTTAAAAGAGACTTTTGAAAAGGTCAGGCAAAAAGCTGACAAGTTTACAGGACCAGTTAACATGACGACATGGGAGAACACACTGTGGGCACAAGCCAGAAAAGTTCCATTTGGAACATAAACCCAATTGTGGCCCATTACAAGGAAGGAGGAATAACTGGACTGGGGACAGGAAGGAAGTGTTTAGGGATAGTGGACTGGTTGGGAGTAACCAGTCAGAGGCACAGATAGATAGATAGATAGATAGATAGATAGATAGATAGATAGATAGATAGATATAGATATAGATATAGCAAGTAACAAAAGCAAGAATACAAGTTTCTGTCCAGATGGAAAATGGACAGGTATGGACATTAGGTGGATAAACAAAGAAAAGATGGAAAATATTCAACATATGTGTGTATCAAATTTTGGAGCATCCAAGTATATTAAGAAAATAATAATAGATAGACCAAAGAGGAAAAAAGGTAGTAATACAATAAAAATAAGGGTCCCTAAGCCCTAGTTTCCACCATTAATATAAAAACATAAATAGAATAAAAGAAGGGGGGAGGTGATTAAATTGCCTCCCAGACCAAATAGATGTTGAAGTTTGTCAAAGGCCTTTTATGAATAGGGATGATTGTGTGATTCTTGTTCTTGATTATGTTTAGGTTACATATTATGTTTATGCAATCAGCCTTGCACAATTGGGATACCACCCACTTGATTGTGGTATAAAATCTTTTTCAATTAGTTGTTGAATTCTGTGAGGATTTTATTGAGAAATTTTGTACTGATGATCATCAAAGAGAGTGGGCCACAATTCTCTTTTGTTGTGTCTGTACATAGTTTTGGAATAATAACATTATAATACTAAGCATTACAGAAAATCCCTCTGTTAGGTCCACCCCAGGAGCACTCCATGCAGATGCCCCCACCTGGTTAAGTCTCCACCCAGTTACCTGGGTAACCAGCATACCTGGAGGCAGTTACCTCCCCCTTCCCTGAGGTCACATTCTAATCCACCTGGCCACACCCTCCTTCCCCTGACCTGCCCTGCCAGGGTGAGTGGGAGTTGCCCCTTCTCTCTGGCCATGCATCACCTAGGCCACAGACCAGCAGTTCAGTAATAAACGTTTCTTTCCTGCCT
This sequence comes from Perognathus longimembris pacificus, assembly GCF_023159225.1. Classification (NCBI taxonomy): domain Eukaryota; kingdom Metazoa; phylum Chordata; class Mammalia; order Rodentia; family Heteromyidae; genus Perognathus; species Perognathus longimembris. Next base: position 127,925,885 of record NC_063162.1, on the reverse strand, counting down.
GAATACCTCGTGGAGTTCTCCTTTACCGGCTACCTACTTTAAAAACGTAACACCTTCCCTTTCTAAAATTTTAACTGGTAATGGAAATTTGGTTAAATATTGAATGAATATTTGGAAGAAGACCAGGAGAAATTTCATACTCATTAGTAGATGTTTTAATAAAAAATAGGCACCCTCTCTGAAACATGTGGTTTCAAGAATAAATTTAAGAATCATTAAATATTACATGTATCCACACTCACATGTGGAGAGGCACACAATGAATTCATCTGTCAAGATTTTCAGTTTTTAGGGGCTGGGGATATAGCCTAGTGGCAAGAGTGCCTGCCTCGGATACACGAGGCCCTAGGTTCGATTCCCCAGCACCACATATACAGAAAACGGCCAGAAGCGGTGCTGTGGCTCAAGTGGCAGAGTGCTAGCCTTGAGCGGGAAGAAGCCAGGGACAGTGCTCAGGCCCTGAGTCCAAGGCCCAGGACTGGCCAAAAAAAAAAAAAAGATTTTCAGTTTTTAAAACACCAAAAGCAGTAGTAATTACATTTTTCCATGTTTCCCCAATTACTAGAGAAGATGATTCTTCTTGCTCTTCAGATAGAAGAGCTTAATGTTTTTTTTTCCTCTGATGGTAATAAAGATAATGAAACTAGATAATAATACTGTGGTATCTTGTTGAGGTTCATTTCCTTTCATTACTGATATTTTATAAGACATAAAGTAACATGTTTTAAAATAAAAAGCAAATAATATTTTAAATCTGACCTTTGTGGCTAACTATATGAGTTTTGAAATAAGAGGTAGGTTTAGACTACCTCTTAACTCTGTACCACTGAGAAAAGTAATTGCTCTGAGCCAGACATTTCTCAACATAAAGTAGGAGTAAATTGTACTTAAATAATCTATAATATGCTCTTGACTGTTATTACTAATATTTATGCTGAGAAACAAAATTAGTAGTTCTAGAAGCTACTTCTATCAGAAATCCGTTTGTAAAATTTGTAAGTTTCTGTGACATTAAAAACATTTTCATGTTTAAATTCAGACCATGGCTATCTAGAATCTTTGATTGCTTTCAGAAAAAAAGCGAATTTTTTATTTTGAAAGTAACAGAAAATTACTTAATTCCATCTGGAAAAAAAGACATCTGTAGAGATTTCATGATGCCAACACAGAAGTACAGCTATGTAGATACATATTTTGTCTCATCCTTCTCTGGTAGTATAGAAGAGAATCTAAGAAAAAATTTAGAACACTAAGAAATGAGTAGGAGTGCTAAAATACCAAATAATATTCTTCCATGACTGACAGAAACTAGACTATTCAGTCTGTAAAATATAACCAAGGATTTTTTTGTTGATTGAAATATGTATTGGTCCTATTCTGCTTTATAGATACTCTATTAGTTAATATACCTAAATACTCTTAATATCATCTTTGTTAATTATACTAAGTTCCACCAATTTGAGTCCAAGGCCATGTCTTATAAGGCCAATTAATACATGTGACAATTCAATAACCAAAACTGAGAAACAAAGTCCTTGGATGAAACTTGCTACACAGAATGACTAGCTGTGCTTAGCTAGTATTTGTTGAATGAATGAGTATTGGACTTGTAAAAGCCCTTGCACTGTAAGAATGACCTGTGATAACAACCGGAATGCTATCTTCATTTTCCTCAGCAGTCTTCTGATGTTGACACCAATCAGAATTCTACTAGGACACCTAGAAGATGACTGGGAAGTATGGAGGCTTAAATTACCCACACTGTGTTTTCCATGTGTGCTTACGTTAATCCCAGCAATACACTGGGCTCTACCACTAAATACCATGATATAACTGGATAATAGTGTGAGAAGACTTTCATGTAATTATGCTCTTGAAATTTTCAAGTTATGAAATACTTGGATTCAATCACATTCACCCATTCATACAACCCATTAGGGATTTCAGACCTTTTTTTTTTTTAACAATTTGTTTTAGCCTGTATTTTAATTACTGTACTGTTTTCAGATATTTTCATAATGAGAGTTGATACAGTGTGGGAGACCCACTAGAATAACTTTCAAAAAAGGAAATTAATCATAAGTAGCTAAAAGCTATGCAAGGGTATACGTGAGGTTTTTGTTTTTTTGTTGGGTTTGGGTTTGGGGTTTGGGGTTTCTCTCTCTCTCTCTCTCTTCTCTCTCGATCTGTGTGTGTGTGTGTGTGTGTGTGTGTGTGTGTGTGTGTGTGTGTGTGTGTGTGTGTGTCCTGGAATTTAAATTCAGGGCTTGAGCAATGTCCTTAAACTATTTTTCTCAAAGTTAGAGCTTTACCACTTAAGACACAGCTCTACTTTTGGCTTTTTATGCTTACTTAGAAATAAGAGTCCCATGGACTTTCCTGTCCAGGCTGGCTTTGAACCTTGGGACTCAGATCTCAGCCTCCTGAGTAGCTAGGATTCCAGACATTATCCACCCAGTAGCTTTTGCCTTTAAATGCTTATCTTACTGAATCAGTTTCAGAGCTTTATGTCTTCCAAAAAGAAATACTGAGCAAACTTGTCAAAAAAAATTTTGCTGAAGCACTATAGGAAGATTCAACACAGGTCTCTAATTTTGGGTGAACATTTCTGAAGAAGACCTAACATTTCAATGTTTCAGCCTGGGTAGGGGCATGTTGTAAATAAAAAGTTGGTAGTCAATGTTAGCTTTTCCCCTGCCTCAGGTCCTCAGCTCCTCCCATTATCCCCCAGATCCACCCATACCTAATGGACCACTCCTACTCACTATTAAGACCTACCTACTTCCCCTTTAGCCCAAGAGAAGCTGCCACCTGGATAAGTTGCAGATGCCATGTTGCTCCCTCTCCCATGGGAGATATGGCCCCACTAATAAACCTCCTTATGAACATTCTTCTCCTGTCTGTGACTATCTCCACATGGTCCCCTGGGCTGGCTGGGACATATCCTTTCAGTCACTATTCTATGACTGTATTTTTTTTTCTAAAGGTTTTTAAAACATGAACTAAATTAGCCACAAAGCACAAACATAATCATTCCACAGGAGTTATTTGGGTTGAGGATTAGATATAATGTTCTCATTGTTTTTGTTTTAGTTTTCTAGGAAGGAAAGAACTGTAACTTTTATTGAAGATCTGTTATGCACTGTTTGAAGAAACCTGAAAACATATTAGCACAGTCAAACCATTTTGAGTATGCCAGTAGGCAGTGCTAATATTAAAATTAAAATCATAATCATTAAAATCATAATACCTGGCTTTTTCTTATACTCATTCCAGTGGATCATTAATTGCAATGATTGAAATTCTAAATAGTTATTAGCTATTTTGTTAATTTCAGGTAAAGGTCATATTTGAGAATTGTGGATTTTAAAATAGTATTCAGTTAACTACCTGTGGTTTGATTTTTTTTTCCCCACAACTCCACTAGGCATTTATTCACTGACATTCTTTGCTACAAAATTATTCATTACCTTCAGTTGTAATCCTACTTATAAAGTATCTTAGCTCTAAGAAAGTTCTTCTTACTAAAGAGCAAGAACCATCTCTTTCTAAAACCCATCTACTGCTACTGTATTTTGATCCCTGGGGTGATATTGAAAAAAATCCATTAATTTATCGTTCCAAATTTATTCACTCACCATACCAGTTTCCTCTAGATAGTGTTGGTATCCTCAAGCTACCAAGTTAGGACCTCACCATTTTTTTGGGGGGGGAGACACAATCCAATTCTTAATAATTCTTAAATTAATTCTTAATTCTTCATAAACCTTAACCAGGGTTATGATTTGTAACTGAAAAGCAAAGGAAAAAAGCAATGATTTTGAAGAAGCTCAGTCTAGTAGAAAGGAAAATCCTTGAAGAGTTTATACATGTTAGGGACATGCATCATCATTCTTGGCAAGGAATATTAAATTTATACTTTCTCAATATTCACAAGTTATCTATTCAATGGTCTGTTTTGAGCATTTCTCATTTGATGTCAAGCAAGTTGGTCTACTTGGAGGATTCCATCCACAAGGTAGATTTGTACTATAAATATTTTAGACAATGCTGCTACTAATGGCAACTATGCATGTAAATATTTCATTGAATTTTCAAAATAAATTCTTCAGATAATCACAAAACATTATGTAATTGTTGATTGAGAAAAGCTTTAGTGTCATAACAAATAAAAGAAACTAGGATTCAGCCCAAACTCCCATGACTAAACATAAAATTTACTTGTATGTCATTTTCTAAGGGTACCGAGTTAGATGTTACTATTGAGCAGCTACTTAAAAAAAAAAAAATTGGTCATGGGGCTTGACCTGGGCACTGTCCCTGAACCAAGTGGTAAGCTAGCACTCTACCACTTTAAGCCACAGTGCCACTTCTGGTTTTCTGGTGGCTAATTGGAGATAAGAGTCTCATGGAATTTCCTGCCCAGGCTGGCTTTGAACAACAATTCTCAGGACTCAGCTTCCTGTGAATTACAGGTGTGAGCCACCAGTGCTTAGCTTCAGTTACATTTTATGCAATTTTAAGAACTTTAACTAATTATTGTGAATGCTTTGAATAGAATATGATAGTAATCAAAAACCATAAAATACACATTAGATTTGTTTTCTTTTTGAATGGTTATAGTTGAAATTCAGGGAAACATAATGTTACTTATTAGGTACTTAAAAGAATGCTTACGTAATATGGAAATAATATTATAACTGATAAAAGAGAAACATTATCATCATGCCACTACCTACTCACTTCTCTTTATTTTTCCAAATTCTGTGCAATCCATTATGAAATGGTAATACTGGATCTAACATGCATCACCTTGGTCACATGATGGATGATGGGGAATTGGATTTAACTGGTGCCATCTTGTCTTTGTGTTAGAGGCAGGGAATTTCCACCTCCCAGGTGATGGGCATGCCTGAATTCCTGGAGTCAGGGGCAAGGACTTGGACAATAGGTTACTGGACCTGCTAGTCTTGTATCATGAACTCTCAAGCTCACTGTGATCCTGCCTCCTAACCTGATCCTGTTTAGGCCTAGACCAGATCAGGTGCCTTCATGCCATTTCAGGTCTCCATTGGAGTTGATCTGGTTCATTGGTATTGCTTTTTCTTCTCTTTCTTTGCTTTCCTACTATACAACTATCAGAGTTGAGTTTTCTAACAGTGTTAAGTATATTTGAGGGGCTATAGGTCTTTGTAACAGGAGTCCGTCTGCAGTCGCTGGCTTTCCAATAAACATTCCCAATTCTACTTCTCAAAACGTGGCTTCTCTGTTTCTTGGGATCAAGTTCCCTTACAACAATTACTCACTTATTTATTAACCTTTTACTTGTTGCATATAAAATGCTAGAATTATTGATTCCCCAAATAGCAACATGGATGAGATAGTGAAATATAAGTTGAATGAAACTTTGGCCATGTTAAATCCCCACATAGATGTGGATGAATGAAGACAAGGTGATAAGAATGCAATAATAAAATTCAATGCTTATCCAACTGTTGGGGCCTCTGAGGACCCCTTCTCCTCACTTCTCCGGAGGAGATGCCCAAATGTTGGGGTCTCTAGTACCCCTTCCCCCCCCATCTCCCGGGAAAATGCCTGAACCTCTATTATGAAAGAAACTCTGCCCTACCCCTCATACTGGCAGAAGGAGTAAGGTGTGTCCCTACTGGACTGCTCTAAGCTGAAGTGGGATGCCGAAATCCCTTCCTCGGCCCCCCATAATGTGTCAGGAGCCGCAGGACAAAGATATTGGGGAGACGGTTGGATGGTTGAATGGGTCTCCAAGGATTTAATTGGGAGGGGGGTTTATATAGCAGTAATGGCGGGAAAGGGAAGGACTTGGGGTGATTAACTGATTGGATGAGCTGGGCTGCCCATCAGGTGATGTCATGTAACTTCCTCTGTGGGCGGGGATCACAATCCCCCAAGGGCCGACATGTGCTCGCCCCAGGGGCTGGGGCTTCTCTTCCCATTAAAGGCTAAAGCCAGCTGTGGCCTCTTAAAGGCACAGCTGTCCCCAACATCCTAAAAAATTAAGAAAAGTTAAGGATGGGGAGAGAATGGTGAAAGGGGTGACATTGAATTTATAAACCACTTTGTTGAATGGCAATTCCTTTGCACAACTATTAAAAGATACTAAAAGATAAAGTATATGAACTGTTCATTTGATATCAATCCAAGGTGGGAAAATTCAATTCCTGGCCAATCTTATAAATATGCTCATCATACACTTTAATGAATGAAGTAGTACTTACCATGTATTCAGATGTGCAAATGAAATAAAAAGTTAAATGATAGGCAATATTATGGATTATAAAAACTAGAATTCAATATTTCTTCCATTATTGTGTTCTAGGGTTTAGGTATAGGTGGCTGGTAATAATGTATCAGTCATTGTGCTTCTTGTTTGCCAACTTTATTTTATATTTTCCAGAATATTTAAGTGTAAAATAATCATTTCTTAGATGAGGAACCTAAGGTCCAAATTCGTTAGGAAATAAGATCCTATATGAGTGATGCTCAAAACCAGGATTTCTAGTTGGATCCTCTGATTATCAAGTCTGTCTTGCATATTTCTCTTAGGTCCCTCATTTCAGTATATTTTGATTTTTCATTTCTCAGTGATTCCCTCAATGCTTAAACTCATTCTGAATGTCTGCTATGTTTGCATTATCTTTACAAATCCAAACCTGCCTGCCCTTTAAAATCACAAACAAAAGAACGGGCTCATCAGAAAATTCTCTATGTAGACACACAGATCACTGCAGAGACTTTTCTCTCCTTTCTCTACCAAGGAATTCTTTTGTAATGTAATTTGTACTCTACTTACACCCCTTAAAATCTATTGTGTATGACAATGCAGGTCAGTTTGATTTCTTTAAAGCTATGACTATTTACATGTTCAAAGACTGTGACCTCATTGTTTATGCTTAACACATACTTCCTTGGCAATTATATATTAGAGAACATGTGGTCCCTGGTCCCTGTCAATTTCCTCTTATCAATCTTGTGCATGCCTCACAATTAAGTTTAGAGGCACAGCTGCCTTCATTGCTCTCTCTAAATTCTGGAAAATGAAATTTATCTGCAAACCAAGCAAATATTTCCAAGATACACTGACTTTTAGCAGAATGTAACTTCAGACTTCTGTCATGTTTCTATAACAGCTTTGTGATCAGCCTTTGCCAGTATTTTCCACACCTACATTCTCACTGTCCCAAACTATCGTTCTTGTACCACAGCTTCATTTTTCTTTTTCTTGGCAATACTTGGGATTGAATGCAGGGCCTGGGACTTACTAGGTAAACATTCTACTACTTGAGCCATGTTCCCAGTTCTTTTGATTTAATTTTGTTTTCTTGAATGTGGTTTCACTGTTTTCCCCAATTGACCTTGGACTATGGATTTACCACTTCCAAAATGGCTGGGATTACAGGTATGGATCACGCTATCAAGCTTGTTTTTGAGATAGGGTGTAGTGCTAACTTGACTCTGGCTGGCCTTGAACTACAGCCCTTTTCTCTCCTTCTCCTAAGTACCTGAAATTTCTGGCATGTATTAACACATAGAACCCTCATTGTTCATTTTCATTCTCATTAGGCTGGTATGCTCACATCTGTACTCTTAGATGACATGCAGATTCTGTCTCACATCAAGAGTCTATCATTTTTGTTTTTAATCATTTGGAGAATATGGCTAAGAGAAGATGTCCTGACTGATAGCTTTAATATATATTTGTGATTTTGTTCTTAAATCACATTTTAAAAAATACTTTGCAGTGTTGGGAAATAAACACAAGGCCTTGCATGTACTAGATATGTGCTCTACCATTAAGTCTCATCCTCATCCCTACATTAATTATTTTCAAATATGCAATTATAGTGGAATGATGGAGTATATCTGCAGCCCCAATCTTGTTACTATTTGGCTTTTACTTATTATTTGTTTTTGATCAGTCCTGGGGCTTAAAATCAGGACCTGGGCACTGTCCCTGAATGCCGGGCTAGATTTACCTCCCCTGGTGTGGGGATGCTAAGCTTACTCCCTTATCAGTGCTCCCCTTTTCACCCTCTCCCCTGGGCGCCCGACCCGCGGGCGGCCAAGGTGGAGCGAAGGGACACGGGCAAGCCTAAAGTGCACGCGGCCAAACGAGATCCCCTTTTCCTCCCTCCTTACCCACCAAGGAAGCCAGGCGCAGACGGATCTCGGAGACGCTTCGGAGAGCAATCTGATTTAATCGGGAGGGGCTTACAGTAATATAATGATGATGACGAGGATTGAGCATGAGCTGGCGATCCAAGAGCAGCTCCCAAGGAACTCCCTCATGGGCTAACGTCACTTCCCATGGTACCGCCCTCTGGGCAAAGCCTGTGAAAAAGGGAGCACACATGCTCGCTGGCATCTCGCTGCTCTCAAAGCTATCCCTTCTGGTTCCGGACCCAGAAGGGGATAGATGTGGCTCACTTCCACACTGCCCCAGGGCTGGGGGAAGGGCGGGGTCTTGGGAGTGCTCTCATCACCCTTCCCCCCTTAAGGCCAAGATGAATCCCCAACACCTGAACTCTTTTGCTCAAGCCTAGAGCTCTTCCACTTTGGGCCACAGCACCACTTCCAATTTCTGGTGGTTAATTGGAGATAAGAGTCTCATAGAATTTCCTCCACATGCTGGCTTTGAACCGTTATTCTCAGAGCTCAATCCCCGGAGTGGCTTGGATAATAGCAGTGAGCCACCACCATCCAGCAGCAGCTACTTTTTTTTTTTAATGAAATTTCAACAAATGGATAAAGAAAAGTTCAGGAAATATCAGAATTATTTTTGATATTTAAAAGTCAATGGTTCAATATCAGCTGAGTCTATAGATACACACAGAAGAATGAGTTTCCAGAGCAACAGTAACTGAGTTGCCTCTAGAAATTCAACAGTGTAAATTATTTATTTCAGTGGGGATAATAAAAGCAAATACACAGTAGCTTTTCTACCTTTGCAGCAGCTGATATTTGGAAGAAAAATAATGTTACCTTTAGAAGAAATAAATATTTTGAACTATCAGTTGTTCATTATTCTTCCTATTTGCCACATCTTAATAGTAAGGAATAAAAGCTGTGCTTTTTATGTCACCCACAGGAAAAGTAATAATGTTATTTTCAACAGAAATTCATAGCTAATGAGTGAAACCTAAGTTCCCATCCATCAGAAAGCTTCTCTAGCTATTTAGGTAATAAACAACTTTTATTATCCACAAAACAGGATGACTTTGTCCAGTATCTCTACAGATGAGTGGGGAGTGATTCAGAAGACGATAGAAAGGAAAGTAGAAGATAATTTTACCAATGAGAGCCACAACGTTTCAACCATCATTTAGGAGTGAGATTTTTCTCTATCATTCTACCATAAAGCCTTCTGATGGTCTCTGAGAATATCTTCCATTTTCTTCAAGGTTGTACTTTGTTTCCTTTAAACCTGCCTTCTCCATATGCAAAACCATGATAGTTTTGAATATCAGCATCGTTGTATGAGCATTCCTAAGGAATTGCCTTAAAATATGACAAACATGATAAAACATACATTTTTAAAACATAAATTTTTAAAGGTACATTATTTTATAATTGCCAAGAAAAAGAAAATGAAGAAATGAATAGAATCTGGAATAATTTGTTACCTACTCCACTACTGCTCATTTGCAAAAAACAAAACAAAAACAAAAACAAGGGAAATCTGTCTTAATTTAGTCATCTGAATTAGGTATGTACCCAGCTAAGTATAATACTGGCTACATGGTAAGTTTTTCACAGTGGAAAGAATAACAAGCTAGGGAATGTTGGAGGAGAAGGAAGTTATCGTAGGTATACTTGTCCATCTAAAGACAGTTGGGCTGAGGAGAAGTTAAGGAGTTATGAGATATGTTAATTAATCATACTTGTTATGAGTCATTCATGGAAATAAATATAATGAATATAAAATGAGTATAAAATAACTTGAACTCTAAACTTCTCATTTTTCTGTTTACCCAAATTTTGTCCATTGTATATTTATAGTTAATTCACTTATTATTCCATTGATACATTTCACATATTTTACTGTATATCAGGAATTGTGTTAGACAAATGAATTAGACATATGAAATGCAGTTCCTTGATTCTCTGAGATTTGTGATAGCATACAGTATTGCAAATCTATATGTAGGAGAACACTTGGGATATAGAACCAGGATAATGTAGTTTAGGAAGTAGCATTTGAACTGGTGAGGAAGAAGCAATTGGGAAGAGCATTCTATCCCAAGGAGAATACATGATAAGACCCAGACATATGGCCAGGGAGTATACATATGTACAGTTGCTTGGCAAGTTTGGGGAATCTTATAAAGAGAATGAAAATGCAAATAGAGATAGCGCAGGGGAAAGAACGGACTCTACAAGCTGAGATTTGGCATTTTGAATGTTATCATTTAGGCATTAGAGAGACTGCATCTTTCAATAAAGAAGATAAAAATCTCAAGCCAAAATAAACAGCAAAAGGAGAATATGAGTGAAAATGAATCACTAATTAAATCAATACTTGCATTTCTTACTGAGTGCAGTATATAAACTCAGTGGATATTGGAAAAAAGAGTAGATGCCCACAAAAAATTAAAAACTATGGAATTAGAGCTCAGAAGAAAGATGGAGGCAACCAACTTCAGTTGGGTGAAGTGCTTAGGGAGAGGAAGAAAACAAAAAGTAGTGCTTTAAAAACCAATATTGCGAGGTAGGCAAAAGACAGCAGTCAGTAAAGGATTTAATGGAATGAGCAAACCCAATACAATAAATCCATGATCTTGATAGAAGCAAATTTTAGTAAAGAAAGAGTGGACACAATAAAATAACACATCAAGAAACAGTAAGATGAGTGTTGGTTTAGACTTTGGAAAGCCACGGCTGGCTATACCAGTAGTTCCAACAGTACAGGAGGAGGAAATACTCCATGGCAAGGCAGATGGAATAAATGTGGACATGGGAGTAATGGAGGGAAAAATAAGAATGCAGTTGGAATAGAAAATGCTGGTAAGCATTCTTTTTAGCATGGAAAGAGCTAAATTTACTTATGAACAGGAGTGATCAGTCAGTGAAAGGAAATAATTATAAAAGGGAGAGACAGAATAGGAGACAGGAAATAATAAACAAATCTAAGCCCAGAGAAGGCCATTACTTTACTAAGTGATAAGATACAAGCAATATAGACATGGAAAAAATGTTTTATGCCTCTTTAAAAAATATTTAAAATAGAGGAGACATAGGGAGTAGAGCTGAACAATGAATGGCAATTGATTCCTACATCTTCCATCAGAAAGTTTACTGGAATCAAATTCCCAATCTTGGTAAGATAGGATAAACACTATGCTTGAAATTCTAGGGTTGTTGTTTTTTTCATATTAGTTATGTGCACATTCATAGATTTTGACTTGAAAAGGTCTTAAAAGGTCTCTTAAAATCATATCAAGTCAGTGAAATGTTGATGGAAAATCATGACTTTAGGGATTCTGTTTCTAATGGTTGCAGCCATAATGGGCTTGGGTGGTGCTCTTCTCTGCCTTCTCTTACTGCTCTCATAGTTGCAGGGAGGTCCAGATGGTAGGTGGGAGAGAACCAGGGCGAGATCTGTTTGGCTTCTGCCGGGAAGAGCATGAGGATTTAATTTTACTGCTTTGGAATGGTGGACTATCATTGAGAGACGAATGGAAAGACCTCTGGGCCTCATAGCAAGTAATCAAAACCACTTTTTGTAAGGGAATTAGATAATATGAAGTTATGAATCTGTAATATACAGCTTTCAAATGCAAGTATGTGATGCTATCATCACAGCAACTCAGCTGGCACACAAAGTTGCATTTAATGTCAAAAATTTCACAGTCTATATTTTTTAAGCTTAATATTATACTGTAATAATTAATTTCACTGCTACTTTATTTTAAAACTAATTTGCATTAAAGCACATTTACTTTTTCCAAATATAACCTCAACTCTGAAAAATAATTTCTTTGAAAGATTTCAAGGGCTGCTCTTCATTATTTTCTTGATTATCAAATAATACTATAAGGTATTAAAATGTAGAAAAATATATAGGAGAGTATTTTTGAAATCACATAAGGAGAAAGTTGAAAGTTTTGAAATTCATATTAATTGCCGACACTGAGAAATCAATACTATTCTATTTATCTGAACATCTCTTCAGATCAATCTTTATAATAGCACACATACATAACAATTGTCATAATTTTACTGAAGCTTTTTAATTTTTAATGACCTTATAAAATATTTTGGAATGTAAGTGCCTGGCAGTTAGAGACCATGGATTCTGAACATCCTTGTGTTACAATCTCTAGTACAATATGTATATACAGATAGACACATTTGGCATGTAAGGATATTTCAGTTGATCACATTCATACCATTGTATTCAATTAGAAAAAAACAAATTCAGCAGAAGTTCTTTTGTATTTCAAAGTGATTTTCCCCTCATTCTTTTTATATACGTTTTCATGATACTATGCTCTATACTAAACGCGCCATTTTTGTTGTTGTTGATGGTGGTGGTGGTCGTGGGGCTTGAACTCAGGGCCTAGACACTGTCCCTGAGCTTTTTCACTACAGGCTAGTGGGCTCTCACTTTGAGACACAGCTCTACTTCAGTGTTTTGGGGGTTAATTGGAGATAAGGGTCTCATGGACTTTTCTGCCTGAACTGGCTTGGAACTGCAATTCTCAGATCTCAGCCTCCTGAGTAGCTAGGATTACAGACATGAGCCACAAGCTCCCTGCTCTAGCCTCAGTAAAAAGAAGGAAGAACAAAGCACTCAACAACAATGCACTTTTTTTTCTTTTCTTCATATGGGGACATAAAATCTACTAAGAAATAGTTTTAATGTTTAAAACTGTAAGATATGATAGGAGAGGTACTTGAAATGAAAATGAGAATCTTGTTTTATTTTATTGAAAAAAATTGTAGAAAGAGAAATCATGACCCTATGACCTAGAATTTGTTCTGACAAGAGAAGGATTGCTCCTTTTCCTGGGCCGCCAGGGTTTATTTGTTCTGTTGTTTTCTTGTGTTTTTTTTTGTGTGCTTACAATGCTTTGAGTTAATACCTGGTCTTGGAATCCCCTCCTTCAATTCTCTTTGCTTTTTTTTTTTTTTTACTTTTTTTTGATTGTCAAACTGATACACAGAGCGGTTACAGTTTCATACTTTAGGCATTGGATACATTTCTTGTACTGTTTGTTACCTTCTCCCTCATTCCCCCCTCCCCCTTTTCCTCCCCCACCCCACCCCATGAGTTGTTCAGTAGATTTCCACTAAACAGTTTTGCAAGTATTGCTTTTGTAATCGTTTGTCTTTTTTTACCCTGTGTCTCTCGATTTTGGTATTCCCTTACAGTTTCCTAGTTCTAATACCTGTATGTTTATCAAGAAAAGTAAAATTAAAGGACTTAAAGGATAATGATACCAGAAGAAAGCTAGATATTTTCAAAGTCCAGAAAGGCGTAGTGTGTTCTTCATGTGTGTATCTCAGATTTCAATTCTAATCAAGTCTCTCAATTTCTAGACTTCTGTCTTAACTGAAAAGGGCAGAAGACAGCTGTAGCTCCTACTAGGAAGAACTAAAGAAGAAGAAGATTATTGCAAAAGTTTAATCTCAATTACAAAGGTAGATTATAATTCTACCACTGTCTTTAGAACTTACTATCATGTTTTCTGGTAGTGTTTACCCATATGTAGTACTTAACTGTTTGGTCAAGGAAACTCTTGAAAGGTGTTTGTGAATATCCTGTTAAAGTTCTGATTACATGGCATCTTGGAGGTGATTTTTCTGTGCTCTAATCAAATGAGAACAGGACAAGCACTTTCTTAAGGTCACTGTATGGTAAAAAGTAGAGTTTATGCTTTCCTTCAGAAACTAAAACAATTTAACCTCATAGAAGTAAATTATGCAAAACACTTTAGCCTTCTGTCTCTGGCTGTATCACAACAAACCTAAAGCTAAAGAGAGAGACATCACATTTCCTGAGGTAATTATATACTACATGGTTCATTTTTTTTTAATTTATGAGATGGTTAAATCTATGCTAATTTATTTTACCATTTTCTTCCTTTATGTAGGTTCACATATGTACAATTTTTCTATATTAAATTTGAGAGCTAAGATATTGTGTCAAGAAAAAGACTAAAAGCCATTAGGACAATAGTAGTTATTGCTTATTCTACTTGGAGTGAATGAAGATGTCACATTGTTCTTCATACTTCTCTAAGAGTTTTAAATATATAATGAACATATCTACTGACTTTTTATTTTGATGCAATTCCATACTTATTGAAAAACTGTAAGAATAGTTCAAAAACTTCCTATATTCTTTTTGCTCATATTTTGAAATGTTACCATTTTACCAAATTGCCTTTATCATTAAGTCTTCCTATATAAACGTTTTTCCTGAACCATCTGAAAATAAGCTGTGTATATGATATCGTTTTGCCCCCTAACTTACTTGTGTATATTTCCTAAATATCAAGGGTATTCTCTTATATAACACCAGTACAATAAGCAAAAATCAGAAAATTAATCGAACATTAGGAGTGCACTGACAAAATGCTAGTTGCTACTCAACAGGCACATCCCAATAAGGTCTTTTCTATTCAAGGAAATTCTGTGTGTCTGACTGTCAGCTCTCCTCAGAGTGTTTAATGTGGAAAAATTCTTCCATCTTCCCTTGCCTATTATAACCCTGGCATTTTTATGTGTTTAGACTAGTTATTTTTATAGAATACTCTTAAGTATAGGCTCTCGAAACATTTTGTTAAAGATAATTTCTGTCTCAAATTAACTTAAAACTGCATCTAAAATTGCATTGATTTTCCACTTCACAAGATCTAATTCTCATCTATATCATGTTTCCAAAAAAGGCTTTTTCCATTGTTCAATTTAGAAATCTAGATGCTTTCCCCTACTTATTCAGGCCCCATGACTGAGAAGAGATCCAATGGACACATTTCTGTAGTCCTTTCTCTTCTCCATGCTCACCTCTCTCCCTGAGTTCAAGCCCTTCTTCTCATTTCCAACAACCTTCAGCTGGCCTCTCTGTCTGCAGTCATTGCTCCACCACCTCCCAATCCTACCCCTTTCTCCCCATCTCTAGAACTTCCAAAATAGCTCTTTAAATCTGAAATATAATATTTTTTGTAATTTCCTTAATAGACAAGATACCTCAAAAATTCAGATGGTGTGATAGATTACAAATGCCTTTTCAGTGCATCCTAAACCTTCCTTTCCTACTGTGAATCAAGACTTCCCTCCATACTTTCTCTGCATCAGCCATACTTACCTAATTGGATATTCTCAAGCAACCTTGTTGGTGTCTACCTTGAAGTCTTCATATTAGCTGTTCTCTTGGCCTTGGAACCTCCTTCCTCTTCATGTACACACTCTGTTTTTGTAGGCTGATTGGTATTTTTCTACTAAAACTCAGCACAATTAACACCTCTTTTCTTAAGATTCCCCAATACTCATCATACATGTCCTACCCAGGGGGAGTTTGTTCTTTTTTTTTTAATGTAGTTTCTAGGGGGGGGGGGATCCAATCAAACAAAGCTTTACAATAATTACAATTATGAAAGGACAATTTTATAGCAGATTAAACTGCTCCCCCACCAAAGAGTCCACAAGCTAGAATTCATTATGCACTTAAGAACTTAAAAGTTTTTAGTTGTCCTGAAAATTAGCCTCGTCTATGACTAAACTATTTGCTTATATGACCAGTTATGTGAAGTTTTTTATGATTTTGTTACTGTTTTTATAGGTCTCAAAATGTTTCTTTGTGGAAGTAAACTCTAAGGTGTCCTTTTAATTAATTAATAAACTAATTAATTAATTTAGTGCCAGTCCTGGGGCTTGAAGTCAGGGTCTAGCCACTGTCCCTGAGCTTTCTTTTTGTTTTTGTTTTTATGCTGAAGACTAACACTCTACCACTTGAGTCATAGCTCCACTTCCAGCTTTTTGGTGGTTAATTGAAGATAAGAGTCTCAAAGATTTTCCTGTCCAGGCTGGTTTTGAACTTTGGTCCTCAGATATCTGCTTCCTGAGTGGCCAGGATTCAGAAATTAACCAATGGCCCTTGGTTCAGCTGTCTATCCTTCTAAAATTATTCATATGCTATCTACCACATCTGCTGACTCAACCAAATGCAGATCAATCATATAAAAAATGATGTCTATCCTGAACATGCACAGTTACTTTTTTCTTTTCATTTTCCCTAAGCAATACAATGTAACAATTATTTACATGAGATGTACAGTTGAGGTTATAGGTAGTCTACAGATGATTTAAAATACATAGGACAATGTGCATAGGTTATATGAAAGTACTAGACAATATTGCACAAAGGTTGTGCAGAACACAGATTTTAATATCCATCAAGGGTCCTAGTACTAATCCCCTGGAACTAACAAGAGAAGACACTATGTAGGTAACAGAAATTATCATCATAAGAATAGTGAATAGTAATGATATTACTACTGGAAAGATTAAAAACTCATTAAATGATCCCATGTGATCACTACTGTCAATGTATTCTATAAATCAAAGTTAGTTGTTGCAATTTTGGATGGACTGTTCCTGATCTGAGTCACACTGTGCCCAGCAGACTGCCTAAAACATAATTAATATTTGGCAAGCCTTAGATATAATAAGGTGAATGACAAAACAGGGAATGATTATTCTAATTACCTGCTTTAAGAAAACCTTGGCACCAGGTATGGTGGTTCACACCTATAATATCAGCACTCAGAAGGATGAGCCGGGAGATCACAAGTTCCAAGTCATAAGAAGACAGTCTGAGGGGAAGGGGAAAGAAGGAAGAGGAGGAGAAAGTGAAAGAGTGAAGAGTAAGAGAAGTATGAAATGGAGGAGAACAAGAAAAATGGAAAGGAGGATGAAGAAAAGAACAACAACAAAAAGAATAGTAACTGCCCTTAGTGTTGCAGGTATTTTGATATGCTACCACCCAGACACTTGAACCTGTGACCAGAGCTTTGTGCAAGCTGAAATTAGTTGTAAGCCTTTTTCAGCTTCAATTTCAGCTTTTCATTTCTGTAAGTCAATGATTTTTAAGTTCATTTGAATCATCTAGAATACTTTAAAAAAGTACCCATGCTTGGGACTCACCCACAGGGATTCTAATTTAACTATAATGGTGTTTTTGGAAATCAAGCATTTTAATATAACAAGCCAGTTGAGAATCATTGTTAGAAAAGTATTTTCTTGCTGTACAATGCCTCTTCAATATAGTGTGTTTATTTGTTTGATTGTCCTCATCTACCATGGCCAGCAAGATTTGACAATAAATCATTTGAATTGCTACATAGAATTTCTGATATGTTCCAAAGATTTGATTATTGTGAATGATATTATAAAAACTAAGAATAAGGTTTTCCATGAGTTTCAGGGAATACAAAGCAGCTAGAAAACTCTGGTAGCTAAGAATCTGAACACAGTTTAAACTGGAGAGGGTTTCTCAAAAACTGAAGAATGATTGTTAGATCACTTAATTCTTCATGTAGCCATATAAAATACAGTTTACTTTGATATTACAAAACATGAGAGAAGTTAGTCTTTCATTTTAGCCATCACAATGCTAAAAACTGCAACCAAAGATTATTAAATAACATTGGCTTGAAACCATTTCACTAATGTCAAGTTTAGATGCCATTCCAAACCTTGTCATGATAAAGCACATTCATTCCTATTAAATATTTTTTTTTCATATTGCAGTTGATTAGTTGCTTTGTTATTTTTCTAACATCAGAATCTATTTTGGTTGGACATGTGAAACCACCACAGAAGAATGTATTAGAAGGTAAAATTAAGCCAGGTGTGATGGCAATCCCAGCATTAAGAAGGTGAATTACAAATTCAAGATTAGCCTGTGATACATTGTGAGATATGGTTTCAAAAGAAAAATAGGAAAAGTATGCCTACGGAAATAATCTTATTTTGAGTAAAGTGACTCAAACATTGCATATTGCGGGGGTGGAGAGGAGTAGGGTAAGGGTGTTCAGAATAAATTTACAATGGGCCAAATTCAAGTCTGTAGTTCTAAGGCATTAACATGAAAACTATTTTAGACATCAACTGTTACTGAATGTTATTAACATTTAAATACAAATGAGTTAGAAACACGTGTGCTCTTTTCTTTAAGTTACAGTATTTTAAATACTGGCCGAAGTGCAGAGAAGAAAAGAATATTTGGTCCCCAAATAACGCATGCGCTCACAAAATGCTGGCTGGACAGGTCTTCTCAAATGCATGAGTGCATTGAATAGAATATTCTGGTGAGCACACTCTTTCTAACTTCCCATTACCATCCAAACAGTAAAGTACTAGCAAATTTGATTATTGGTGATCACACATCTACCATTTCAGAATTAATAAGAATATCTTAAATGTATCTTGCATCACCAAAATAGAGCATAATAATCATAAACCCACAATAAAAGAGCTCCTTCAGAGGTTATATGACCTAATCCACAATATCCATACATAGGGAACTGCTTTGCTTGAACTCCTTTGCTCTGACTTTATGGTTAGAAAATGTCAGATACAATTCACTAGTAGAATTTCAATTTTTACTTCACAACCTTTTTCGTGAGAAGATTTACTGTTGCTGTAGTTCTATTTGCTCGTCTTTTTATTTGTGCTTTCTTGTATTTTGTAGTTATCTGTTTAACAGTGATAATTACAATACAGGGAAGACAAGGAGTGGGTATTTTGTGTTTGTTGTTTGTTTTACTGATAACTAAAATAACTTTTCTTTGTATCATGTAAATAGTAATTGAAAACTCATAAGGCTGTGAAGCAAGTATCAATTGGTATTTATGATGAATAAAACCATAATTCCTCTTAGGCAAGCTACTTTTTGCTTCAACTGAAGTGAAAATTTTTCTGTAGTATTTCTATTACCTGGAGGTGCTGATCATTGTTATGGCTTCTGCTGAGAGTTTCTTCTGGAGAGTGTTGTAGTCCACAATCATCCATAGTCAGAGGGAATCTGGTTGTCAAAGACCAGAAGCAGTATGTTAATGGGTTTTTGAGAGCACCATAGGACATGTCTTGGAGGTATCTCTGAAGTATTGTGTCTTCATCAGGGTTAAAATATTCAGACACAGCTTGAAATGCTGATGTAAGTCAGTTTCCATCACCCAGTCTGTTCATTTTTCCCACATCGGATTTGATAGAATGGGAAGGCTGTCATCCGCACTATAAGGACTCATTTGTTTGAGAGAAGTGGATACAGTTGTGACAACTCAAATGGAAGTGATTTCTTGAAAATTCTGTGCAGGTGAAGGCAGAGCAGACTTATTGCCATTCACAGAGAAAGCAACTATGGAGACTAGTCCCTGAATTGTCAGTGTGAATAGGTTGAATGCTAAAAACAAAACAAAACAACAACAAAAAGAAAACATCTATACTTCGTATCCCTAAAGCCTACAAAATAGGACATATTTTATTTTGATCAAAATTTTAAGGATAAAAGGACTAAAGAAAATGAATTAAATCTAAGATTTTATAGTAGATTTTACACATTAGCCCTGTACATAAGGACTCTTCTTAGCCATTTCATTAGCTACTCACATTAATTCCCTTCAAACATAGCCTAATCAGCATGGGTAGTGAAAAGCATGGCTCAGCTTTTCACTACAACGTTAGGAGTAGCTATCAGTTTCCTAACTGGGTATTAAATTGACTGTGCTAATACAGTCAGATGACAAAAAGCAGGTACTACTGTTCCATAAATAAAAAGACAGGAGACACACCTAAATGAATGTTAGTCTGTTGGTGGTCTGCTTACTTCTTGATTTTTAAAAAGAAAGAAAGGGAAACGTACATAAGAGTGTAGTCTTTACCTTTGCTATTTCATAATGAAAATATATCACAATGTCAAGGAACCAAACTCCTGTCCAAATGAAGTAACCTATACTATGGTAAATTTGGATAAGGTATAAATTTGAACTGAAGATATTGTCCCGTCCACACCAGGCCTCTAACTTCATTAACCTAGGAAACTGTTGCCCCATATACTTTTCAAGTGAACTTTGAAATCCTTCTTAAAGTGTACAGTGGGTCTCTACTGTATTGCTAAACTGTGCTTTACAACTACATGCTAAAACTTAGGACCATTCATATTGCTAATTGTCTTTCAAGTGTATTTGTAAGGGAAGAGACAATTGTAAGAAGTATTTTTTTATTCAGACTGGAAAAATTGGAATAATGTTTCTGTGTTGTCCTAATGATTCAAATCTTCACTTTCTCTAAAAAGCTTGACTCCTTAATGAGGGGAGGGAGCAAAGACTGAAGGGGTTGGGAGTAGGTGTGAGAAAAACTAAGTATTCTGATTATAGGTAACTTTAGTTTAGAAAACTTGAGTCTTCCAGATTAACTGATCATGTTGAGGATACATGTTCACCTTTTCATAGTTTTTCCTCTCCTCTTCTATAGCTGTATCTTTGGGGTAGAAGGTCAATGGGAGGTCTGATTTCAAGCTCATTCCTGGGTTATTGAAAGGTCCAGTTCTCCTACTGATCACAGACACTAGCTCCTTGGAACATTTGCTCGTCATAAGGCCCACCACATAGCAGCTGACCTTGCCCAGAGCAAGAAAGGGAGAGAGTGAGCAAATTACAATGTTAGTTTTGACTTTTTTTTTTTGGTGAACAAATTCCTAAGCTGGCATTACTTTTGCTATGTACTACTTGTTAAAAAAGCAAGCAAGTAGGGCCATCTTACATTTAAAGAGATTAAATGAATATTAAGAAGGAGAGTCTATTTGGGCTTAATGAAATATTAGAAGCTTCTACCAAACTGTTGAGATTTTTCCTTCTTTTTCAGTACACAGTGCCTGTAAAGATTTCCAGTTCCTTATGCAAAGGTCGGGTAAATTAAGACATAAGTTTACTCACTCTCAGACTCTTGGTTTACATTTACAGGAAAAGAATCTGGCAGCACGAGCAATGCGAGGGAGCCAGAATAGAGATAGACACAAAAAAGACAGAAAAGCAAGAAGCAAAAATATCTGGTTTAGGTGCCAGTGGCTCATGCCTGAAATCCTAGCTTCTGGACAATCAAAGTTTCAAGCCAGTCTGGCAGAGAAATTTACAAGACTCCAACTCATAAACAAGAAGCCAAAAGGACTGAAGGTGTGCCTTGACTGATAGACAACCAGACTCAAAAGTAGGAGGCCTTGAGAGTAAAGCCCAATTCTGCCAAGAATCAAACCAAATGGAAAAATTCTTGGTTAGTGATAAGAAAGGAACAATGACAACTCTCCAAAGCTTTAATAGCATTTGTGAAAAATGAGTATGATTAGAAATAAATCAAGGTTGAAAAGAAATATCTAAATCCGATATGTTCAATTGAAGTTTTAACTGAGCAAGCAAATATAGCCTGTCTCATTTTGTGCAGTTAAATTCAGACATGCAAAGATATAGAAAATAGTCTCATGACCTTGAAGATTTTATAATGTCTAGACAGCTGGAGATTGACAGAAGCTAGGAAGAGAGGTCAGGAGTGGAGTTTAAGATTTTTGTCATCAGTATAGAAAAATGTGTGATAAGATCTGAGGGAAGGCTCCAAGTTGGGGGCTTGAAGAGCCCTCAACAAATATATTCAAAATCATCTTATAGTTTACAATGTGTTCTAGCTTACCTTACTCCTTAAAAATATTTATAAAGTAATTACAGTTATCTTCATGTTGTGCAAAATAATGGAAGAAATGACTAAAGATTAAGATGAAGGTTACAGAGGTTGTATAGAATGAAAATTTCTGGGCAGATCTTTTAACATTCCACCCAGTGATTTTTTTTCCCCATTCCCTTCTGCCTCTTTTGTAAAAATATGTGCAGTCATAAAAATGAGAAAAAAGAATTTTATAAATAATATTGTGGTATGAAAATTGAGAAATTTTTGAAGAAGGCTATTAATAGTTACAAACATGGCAGAAAACTTGCAAAGAATTGTTATATAAAAACATCACTTATGAAAGTAAACATTTCATACTTGCAGAGTTGAAAGAATCGGAATCTCCTACAAATGTAGCAGATTGGGAGTACGGATACAAGCTGTCAGGCTCTTGATCCTAAGGGAGGGTAATGCTTCCCAAACATTTGTCAGAGCTCTGAGAGTGTGTGCAAAGGCTTGGGATGATCACATCCATGAAGTGACATTCAAGAAGTGAGCATATGATGAGATGTCTTATACCCCAATAGAAAAAGAACCCCAGGTGCAAATCACATGAATGGAAAGTATATTTCACCAGTTTTATCACTTCAAATGTTGAAACCCATCCTTATTACCTAAATTGATAAATACTTCTCACTTTTGGTAATTTTCTTTATATTTATTTCAGTTTGTTCACTTTTTGAGACAGGGCCTTATTATGTAGCCCAGACTGGCCTTGAACTTGTTATTCTTCTGCCGGATCCTATGGCATGTATGTGTCACCATACCCAGCTCCTTTTTTGGTACTTTGGGAAATAGAGTTTGTTTTGAACTTTTAATGTTTTATATGTCCTCAATACTACATAATTCAAATTTCCTAATATTTTGTTGACAAGGCACTCACATCCTGCTTAATATTAATGCTTATTAGAAATTGAAGTTCTATCAAACTAAAATATGAATTAAAAGTTCTTGACATCTGTAACAATGGCCTGGTAAAATATATCAAGTAAAATATTTACAGCATTTTGTTATTGAGGCATGAAGGTTTCATATGGAATTACATCTATGGTCTGAAAAATTGAATGCTTGACAATGACTCTTGAGTCCATTTCTTTGAGTGAGCATATTCTGACTTTGAAGGAAGTGACTAAATCTGGGCTTCTGAGGGTAGCATTTATCTTTTCTTCTACCATTTGTCCTCTAACCCTGAGATTATACACATCCTAACTTCCTAATCCAGTGCTACCAGAATAAAAGGACTCTGGCAATATACTGTTTCTATACATTGATTTTTCTGTATATATGTATATGTAAATAAATAAGCACACACACACTTATATAGTATTATGCTATTTTAAAGTAAAAACATCAGTTAGAAATTAACTCCCTGGACTGCATCAAACTGCAGAGCTTCTGCATGGCAAAGGACATAGCACGCAAGATAAACAGAAAGCCCACAGACTGGGAGAAGATCTTTATCAGACATTCAACAGACAAAGGCCTCATCTCTAAACTATATGCAGAACTAAAAAAATTACCTTCTTCCAAAACAAAACCGCAAAGAACCAATAGCCCCCTCATCAAGTGGGCTAAAGACTTACAAAGAGACTTCCCTGATGAGGAAATGAGAATGGCCAAGAGACACATGAAAAAATGCTCTACATCACTGGCCATAAAAGAAATGCAAATCAGGGGCTGGGGATATAGCCTAGTGGCAAGAGTGCCTGCCTTGGATACACGAGGCCCTAGGTTCGATTCCCCAGCACCACATATACAAAAAACGGCCAGAAGCGGTGCTGTGGCTCAAGTGGCAGAGTGCTAGCCTTGAGCGGGGAGAAGCCAGGGACAGTGCTCAGGCCCTGAGTCCAAGGCCCAGGACTGGCCAAAAAAAAAAAAAAAAAAAAGAAATGCAAATCAAAACAACATTGAGATTCCATCTCACCCCAGTAAGAATGTCATATATCAAGAAAACTAACAATAACAATTGTTGGAGGGGATGTGGCCAAAAGGGAATCCTACTTCATTGTTGGTGGGAATGTAACCTGGTTCAGCCACTCTGGCAAGCAGTATGGAGATTCCTCAGAAGGCTAAATATAGAACTCCCCTATGACCCAGCAGCCCCACTTTTGGGTATCTATCCAAAAGACCACAAACAAAATCACAGTAATGCCACCAGCACAACAATGTTCATCGCAGCACAATTTGTCATAGCGAGAATCTGGAACCAACCCAGATGCCCCTCAGTAGACGAATGGATCAGGAAAATGTGGTACATATACACAATGGAATTTTATGCCTCTATCAGAAAGAATGACATTGTCCCATCTGTAAGGAAATGGAAGGACTTGGAAAAAATTATACTAAGTGAAGTGAGCCAGACCCAAAGAAACATGGACTCTATGGTCTCCCTTATTGGGAATAATTAGTACAGGTTTAGGTAAGTCATAGCAGAACACCACAAGGCCCAATAGCTATACCCTTATGAACACCTAAGATGATGCTAAGTGAAATGAACTCCATGTTATGGAAACAATT
Source organism: Perognathus longimembris pacificus (assembly GCF_023159225.1). NCBI lineage: Eukaryota > Metazoa > Chordata > Mammalia > Rodentia > Heteromyidae > Perognathus > Perognathus longimembris. Next base: position 127,901,612 of record NC_063162.1, on the reverse strand, counting down.
ATTATATCACAGTTGTAACTACTTTCAACGTCCTATGTGTATCTGTAGCTTCTATTATTGATGATGTTCTTGTATCACCTTCCTGTGGTTGTACCTACACTATCTCTGTAATCTTATCTGAGTATATTGGAAACCGTATATACTGGTATTGGAAGTAGGAAATTGAAAGGGAATACCAAATTTGAGAGACACAGGGTAAAAAAGAGAAACAACTACAAAAGCAATACTTGGAAAACTGTTTGGTGTAAGTGAACTGAACACCTCCGGGGGGGGGGGGGAGGGAAAGGGGGAGGAGGGGGCGGGTATGAGGGACAAGGTAACAAACAGTACAAGAAATGTATCCATTGCCTAACGTATGAAACTGTAACCTCTCTGTACATCAGTTTGATAATAAAAATTTTAAAAAAGATAAAAAATAAAAATAAAAAAATAAAAAAGAAAGAAATTAACTCCCTGGGAGTCAGTTATCGTATGGTCTGACAAAGCTGCTATACCAGTTTGCTTTTCTATGCTGTCAGATATGTGTCCAGTGACAGCATTCTAAACATTAAACAGTGCTGACATGAGTCCAGCAACAGCTCATTCCACCTACATATGGAGAAACTGTAAAAGGTGAGGAGAAGCAGCAATGTTTATCTGAAACAAAACCTGCAGTTTGTTCTCAATAAAAAGATGGTAGTTTCCAGGCACTGGTGGTTCATGCCTGTAATACTAGTGACTCAGGAGGCTGAGATCTGAGGATCACAGTTCAAATCAAGCCAGAGCAGAAAAGTTCCTATGAGACACTTACCTTCAATTAACCACTCAAAAACCGAAAGTGATGTTGTGGCTCAAGTGGTAACGTGCTAACCTTGAGCGAAAGGACTCAAGGACTTCAAGCCCCACAACCATTAAAAAAAAAAAAAAAAAGATGGTAGTCCTTATAACAAAAGGAAATGGAGCAACTCTTAAAATTAATCAAAATGACACAAAAATGAACTAACCAGCCAATGAAACAAAAACCTTTGAAAATTAATTTAAAATATCCTCATAATTATCAAACAAGGTCTGAGGACCATATTTGGTTGCCACTTATGTCTAACTTGTCACCTTTTCTCCTCAGTCCTTTCCTCTCTGTCAACCTTCTCATTGTGTTCCCTCTTGTTCCCTAATTTTTCTCTTACCTCTTCAATCCTCTCATTCACTCTATCCCCTAAAGATTGCTTATTACTTCTACCCTCCAGAGTCTAATTACCACCAACACACACAAAAAAAACCCCAACAATTTCAGGATTGGATTCTCTGAGAAACATGAAATGGATGTGTTGGCAATGTTGGCAAACTTTGTATCACTGACAAAATGCCTGAGAAAATCACTTTAAAGTAAGTTAGATTTGTTTTGGCTCTCATTTTCAGAGTTTACATCCATTATTGCTTGGCCCATCACTTTGGAATAGTGGCAAGGCATACATCATGGTGGGTGGTATAGGGTGGGCAAGCTTCTTACCCCATGGTGGCCAGGAAGCAAAGACATGCCAGAAATGGGGAACACCTTTCAAAAGAAGTTACAGATAGTAAGCAGAGTGAACTCAAGATTGTAGGTAATAGCAAGAAAGGTCACAGGGGCCTATATCCCATTATCATATATCCCAGATGCTAGACTAGAAGGTAAAAGATTTGATGTTTATTTTACTGATTTGATCTTAGCCCCTTGCTGTTTTCTTATTGCTCCCTTTTAGAATGAGAATATTCTGTAGAATGTTTATCCTAGAAGTGCATCTTACTCTGTAATCTTTATAGGGCTACAACTAAGAGTTTGTCTTGAGTGTCAGAGAAGTCTTTGGACCTACACTTTTAAATAGTGCTGGTACTCAAGATTCTGGGGACTCTTGGAGATAGCTGAATGCATTTTGAATTGTAATATGGACATAAGTTTTGGAATCATAGATAAAATGTTCTTTATTTCTTTCTCTTCTTTCTCTCTTTTTCTCTCCCTCTTCCTCTCTCCCCTTCCCCGCACATACCTGTCTCTCCTCATGTCCTTTATGATGTGAGCAGCTCAGCTTTGTCATGTGCTGCTTCACCATATGTCCAAGAACAATGGAGCCAACCAACCATGAACAAAAACCTATGAAACCACAATGTAAATGTGTCTTTCCTCTAAGTTCATCATATCAGGTATTTTGTCACATGATACAAAGCTAACAAAACTACTAATGTAGAAGCAAGATCTACAGCATGGACTATATGTCCAAGAGGCAGAGATCCCACTCAAGTGTTCACATCCAACATGACAAGAGTTTAGAAGTTTATTAGTTCAAAACTCACATTGAACATAAACAAGTGGGAAATAAACATATTTTGTGGGAAATATAAATGCAAACGATTATAGAATTTCCAGGTCACGGGATGATGTAAAGGCAGAATACTTCATTTCTAATTTCTCTTCTGTGAGTTGTTAATATAAAAAAACATTCTTTGAAAAGACTTTTGTTTTCAAAAATTGAAATTTTATACAATATGGAAATGACTAGAAGTATTAACATAAAACTTGATTATGAGTATTTTGTAGGAAATAATTCAAAATGTCAAAAGTATTTCAGTATGGCAAAAATGTGCTACAGAAATGTGTAAAATTGAAGCTGTAGATTCATAAATCATAGTGTATACATACAGTGAAATCTTGTGCAGCTACTAAAAATGATTCTTTCCAAGTTTTTTAATGACAAATGGAGAGGTCTATGTAGAAAAATCTTTCCACATACATAATCCATCCAGCTAAAAGAATATGGCCAAACCACATGCATTGTTTCAGAGCCATATTCAAAATAGATGATATAGAAAGTAGAATTTTCATAGTCACAAGCTCTGAGGATCAAAATACAGTTTTAATTTTTATTACTTCTTTTTTCATTTCTTTATTGTCAGAGTGATGTACAGAGAGGTTACAGTTTCACATATAGGGCAGTGCATATATTTCTTATCCAAGTTGTTACCTCCTCCCTCATTTCCCCCTCCCCCTTTCCCATCTACCTCCCCACCCCCAAGTTGTGCAGTTGGTTTATAGCATATAGTTTTGTAAGTATTGCTGCTGCTTTGGTTTGTCTTTTTATTCTTTGTCTCTCTATTTTGATATTTCCTTTCCCTTCCCTAATTCCAATACATGTATATACAATATCCAGGGCAACAAAATTAGTTACAGTGACATCAGGGGTTAAACCACAGGAAAGAAAGACAAAAGAAACAGAGCATAATTTCACATGATATGTTGAAAATAATGACAGTGTTAAACCACTTGTTTCCATAACTTGGGGTTCATTTCACTTAGCATCATCTTATGTGTTCATATGTACATAGCTATTGAGATATTGTGCTCTTCTGCTAGTACACCTGTATCAGAAAGAATGGCACTGCCCCATATGTAAGGAAATGGAAGGACTTGGAAAAAACCATACTAAGTGAAGTGAGCCGGACCCAAACAAACATAGACTTCTTTTAATATCTGATTTATATTTCTCATTTTCCTAACAGAGAAAGGCAGAAGTAGTTAATTTTTGGTACACTCTATCAAGGTGATTTCACAGACATCATTTTTTTAAATTTTTATTGTCAAACTGATGTACAGAGAGGTTACAGTTTCATACGTTAGGCATTGAATACATTTCTTGTAATGTTTGTTACCTCCTCCCTCATTCCTCTCTCCCCCTTCACAGACATCTTAAGGCATAGACTGAAGTAAACCAAGGTACTAGATGCTGGAACTCCTCCACAAGGCAAGTGTCCATTCCCTCATGCCCCGTCTTCTATGTCTAGACCTTACTACAAGTTCCCTCTGATTGACAAATGGATTGCACAGTACTCAGTTTCAAAGGGATATTAGAAATGTGATTTTTGTTTAGTTTTGCTTTCTAGTATCTCTGTCCTGTAATAGAATCCATAGGTGATAGGGATCATTGAATAATAGAAGTATAAGTATCATTAACATCATTGTCATTGCAATCAACTGATCTACAGTTTAAGGTGGTGTGTCAGGTCCATGAATTCAAATGTGAACGTTTAATGATCAAATTTTTATTTCAAATGACTGCACTAACCAATAGTGATTAGATTTCTGTTTGTAAATGGCTCCGATTTACCCTTTGTGAGACCTCAGTCTCCCTCAGAATGATAGCATTTGTCTAGGGAAAATGCTTTCACTTAGTGACTGTTCTGTAACCTCTGAGCATCATGCACAAGATGATCAAACAGAAATCACTCATGCCTTACATTTGTACAATGCTTAGATTTCATAAAATATACCTGTGCATGTCCCTACTTGGCCCTACAAAATTAGTTTGTGAAGTAGTTTAGGAAACCATTCCTACTATACAGGTGAGGAGCTTCAAGGTCATAGTAGAATTATCTACTCTAAGACAATTCGCTAGTAAGTGGTAAGGTCCAGACTAGGTCTCAGCTGATGGTTCATTAAATGATACTTTAAACATACCACATAGGCACATTTCAGAATGATAATGTAAAGAAGCTTTGCTAGGAAGCTGGAGAAAGCCCAGAGAATGGGAAATAGATACCTCTGAGTTGGGGAAGAGGGAGAGCAACTTTTAAAAGGAGAGACTAGTGGAACTGAGAGCTACATTTTTTTTAACCAACTTTCCAATATCACCACAAGCAGCCCTAAAGGCTCCCTCTGTGAGTAGGTACATTTCCAGCAGAGACTATTCTTTCTTATATTCATTATTTTTGGTAACTTCTGATCAAAAATAGCTTAGCCATTAAGAAAAATATTGTAAGCTGCAAATATAAGCTCTCACAAGATCCTACTTGTCAAAAAGCATACTAAAAAAAGCAATGGCACATTGGCCTTGGGGAGGGTATTTTCCTCCATGTTCAGAATAACTCAGTGGACCACTGCTTCCGATCTGCAAACACTGCAGTCTTTTAGGCTGGTGTGTCTTTCGTGTATGCTGAAAGAATGACAGAGTGGGAACATGAGCCCACTGATTCAAAGACCTACAAATCACAGACTCCCTGTTAATATTTTGTGTTTTTAATGTTTGCTACAGTGGTTGAGAATAATTCAAAAGGCTTGATTGGATTTACATAAAGACAGCAGGCTTTCTGAAATTACAAGTGTGGAGTGAGTGGGAGGAAGGGAGGTGAAGGGAACAAGACTGTCTGTGTAAAATAGCATGAGCCAAAGGAGATAAACAATTCACCCTTTCTGCTCAGTTTCCTATAGAAACCCAACATGGCACAGGAGGAGAGCCAAACAGCTTCTGAGCAATTAGCCTCAAAGCCACACTGTCTATGCATCAAAGTCTGTGTACTTCTATTTTTAAAATAAAATTTTACACAACACCTATGTACATTTAATGCCCACACAATTCTATTAAGATTGGTAACCTAAGCTCCTGAGGTAGCAAATAAGGATGAAAAGAGCTGTTATAGACATATGGCAATGAGAAACGAGGGAGGCCAGTAGCCTGAGAACAAGCAAATTATAGAATCATAGTGACAAACACATCTAATAGCAATAAATGCATGTTAGTCTAAGGCTGGTTAGCATAGGGACAAATAATCTCATGGATGTCAACAGCTGAGTTTTCTGGTATTTATAATTGTGTTCCTACATGGTCACCATATTGCATCTAATCTAAGAATGTGGACATTGAGAAAATTATTTTGCAAATTTTATGCTAAAATATTTAGTATATAATATATAGGAATAGCACCTTCTCTAACTGGAAGGTTTATCTATCCATAAAGACTTATGAAAAAGCTCCATGATAATCAGGCTTCCATGAGAAAATACTCTAAATAATGATTTATGTAAATCTGTGAAGCTGAAAAGTTATTCAGTTTAAATTGTTAAGGTTTAAGAATGAAATCCAGTATTAAAAATAGACATTACACTGGTCAGCTTACACTATGATACAAGCTGTCATTAATTCTCTTAATAATGCTAATGGAAACTAAATGTGTGCAGAGATTTATTTCTACCAATATATCTAGAAATGTTGACTCAATGATTGAGCAATGTTGAATTGTATTAGGCACTTTGCCAAGAAGAATGTTGCCTGCAGAGAAAATAAGCCATTAGAATAAAATCACTTCCAATTGACCTAATACTAGAGCTTCCGTGAGAGAAAAATAAAGCAGTGCCTTACCAGCAGGGGGATGGATCATCCTCATAAAGGGCATTAGGACTAAGAATCAAAGAAGATCCCTTTCCTGACTGTAGCTGGTGGTAGGGATGGGGATGGGGATGGGAATGGGGATGGGAATACAAACACATGGTTAGCTCACAGATCATCATGTATAACTAATATACCTGTATTCTTTGTATTATCAACAGAGAGAAGATAATTCACTCACACAGAGTATTTTTCTTTTCTTTTTTCTTTCTCATCTCTTCTCTCCTCCCCTTTACTTCTCCACTCCTCACCTCTCATTTTCTTTCTTGTTCTTTTATCTCCTTCCTTGTAGTCACCTTTCTTCCCTTTTCCCTTCCTTTTCTCTCCTTCCCTCTCCTCTCTTTTTTCCTCTCCTCTCCCTTTTACCTTTTTTTCCCCAACTAGCCAACTTGTTTGGATCTTTTCCTCAGGATTCACTGTGTCGGACAATATGAAAATGATTAAATTTATTCATGAAGAAATTGCCTTCAAATTTTTTAAATAACATTGATGAAAAGAAAAACTTAAAAGATCAAAAAATCTTTCTTTACATATTGCAATGTGCTAAAAACATTGGAGAACATCATAGTCTCATGAGAGAATGTAGATGTAGAAAAGGGCATCTCAAGAAAACAAGGCACTATTGATTCCTTTACCTGCTCTTCAAAAGCTACTGCTTCCTCTCCCCTCTATCTAGAAAGACATGAAACTCACAAGGCCCTGAAGAGTTTCTTTATCTGAAAGGAATTTTAAGGAAATATTGAGGACTAGCTATCTAACATAAGACCTTGACAAAGGGAAAACTTGCTGAAATGTTAAACTGGCTTCATTATTATTAAGAGGCACACTCACATAGGTGAAGCTATTTTCTTAGCCATTCCCTTTATTTCTGCTTTACAATGACTTTTGTATGTAAAACCTCACATTTCAATAATTTTGAAGACTTGGGGAGTCATTCCTATATAGCCAGTTCTTGGATTTTAAGTGATGAGTTTTAAGAGTTAATTTTCATGGTTAATACTTTGAAAATACAGCATTTGAAGCTATTTATTACATCTATTTGTTTAAAACTATTTTGCCCTTGATTTACATGGTACCCATTTCTGGTTCATTACTATCTAGCTATGTTCTTTGTTTAGGGCTCAGAGCACACTTCAATATATGTTCCATACTTATTAATCTTACAAGCCTTTTTTTAATCTCAGACATTCTTTATATCTGTAATCTTGGAACACTATGTTAATGAGCTTTTTGCTATGAAAAAATGTTTTGCATAAATGTCTACAGGAGGAAGAATTTATTTTGCTCATTGTTTCACAGGTTTTGATCCAGTGTGGCAGGATCCATCTTTGTTGGGAGTGGTAGAGCAGAGCAGTGTATAGCTTATATCATGGTGGCCAGGAAACAGAAAGAAGGAGAATGACTAAACTAGCTGGCATTTTCCTTCTCATATTTTTTATTACACCCAGGTTTCCAGCCTATGGGATGGTGCCACCCAACTTTGGCAAGGGTCTTTTCTCCTAATTAGTCTCTCTGGAATCATCCTCACAGACACACCTAGAGATATACTGATCTCACTGGTGCTTCCCAAGGCAATAATGCTGACAAACAAGATTAGCCATCAGAGTCATCTTTTAATTTATTCTTTTATACATTCATTTTCTATGTGTTCAATAAATATTAATGAGATTCCTTGGTACCAGTATACAGATAAAATATGTATAAGTCATGATTTCTGCTCTCAATAGCTTTTCTATCTTTTTGGAGGAGGTTTGATGATGCTCAAAACCAAGATAACAGCACCTGAAAATTCTAACAAGTAAGAAAGACTTCCTGAGACATTGCAAACTCTTTTCTGTGGCTGACCCTTAGAACAGTAGGGTCATAATAGCAGCAATGTGGAAATAAAAATTGAAGGGGGAGGAGAAAGAAAAGGACTAAAGAGAAGGAAGTCTAGAGAATAAGCAGGAATCAAATATTAGAAACCTCAAATGTCATAGTAGTTATGGGGGCCTATTAAAATCAATGCTAGTGTGAATAGAACTGAGTGTATAGATAAGAAAAAGGATATCAAAACTGAATTCAAAACGTCTTAGTTTAGTAAGATACTTATGCCAGAATGAGTAGGGCCAAGGAGCTCAGAAATGAGATTATCACTGTAATAGACATGTCAGTCATCTAAAATGTGACCCTGGACTAATACTATCATCTGAATGGCACAGACTTGTTCAAAATGGAGAATATTGAGCCATATTCAGATCTACTTCTCCATCAGATTCTACATATTAATAAATTCATTTAGTGTCTCAAAGTCATATTACAATTTGAGATGCATTGATCTAAACTATATTTTGATACTGATAGTAAGACTAAGAAAAATGGGAAAATTAGAGGGTTAATTCACTGGAATGGTTAGTCTTTGTGAAGGCAAGAAAATAGACAGATAGTGTCTCTAAATAAGAAAAAGACTAGGAAAATAGCTGATACTGTTTTCCTCCTGGAGTTGTTTTTGTGTAATCTATTAACAGAAGTAATAAAATTGTTGCATAACCTCTACTCCAAGAACTACAGCCAGAAGAATGTTTGAAATTGCAACATAAAAATATTATGGAGCCAAAATATGTCTGCTCAATAGGCTGCCATTCTTATTACAGCTACCTCAGAATTTCTCTCTTCATAGCAATGCATCAGGATCTGAAATAATATTTTGTCTTACTTCAGGCTACTTTGAGACATCAGATAAGGAGAAAGACAGAGTTGATGACAGAGAGAGGAAGAGAGAGAGAACACAACTGATCAATGACAGAACTGCCTAAATCCCAGCTACAGCTATCCTTCTTTAAGTTACATTGTAAAGATGAAATCTTCATTATACTTAAAGATAACAATAATCATAAAGTGAAAGTAAATTTTCCTTAATAACTTTAAGAGTTGATGCCTAATGCTTTTGAATGGTTTCCCTGCTAGTCACTGCCTGTTCACTGTACTAATTTAATCTTTTTTTTTTCTCCCAACAGGTTTTAAACTAGGAATTTCCCTCCTTCCTTGTAGTCATAGAACCTGAGTATTATAGATGTGATAGGTTTTGTTCAAGGCTGAGCAGCCAAATGGAGCTTCAATACAAAAAATATCCAAGCCTTTTTCTACCATGTTACCCTGCTTTTAAAAACAGGTATTTCTTTGCATTTGAAAAAAATTTGCAATGAATTAACATTCCAGCACAGAAGAAGTAGGACATGGATGGCTATATATAGAAATACCTGTCCAACAACAGCTAAAGAAAAGAACAGAAGTTACAAATGAAACATATTCTCTTTAGCTATAGAAAAATGAAATACAACAATTAGAAACATTGAGTCTTGGTTTATAAGGCATATTACTTGATTTCTAATACATAAACACATTTTGTGAATCATATGCCAACATCATTCATCCTTGTGAATTCAGTTAGTCTCAGCATTTCCTGTTGTTGTCTTTGTATTGTATTGATGTAGTATAAGGCCCTTAATTCAATTAAAGTAGGTGAATACAGTTGACATAACCAGGAATTTGGAGCAAGACAAAAGCATAATGATGTCTTTTGGAGCTAATTCTTGTCTTGGCTAGAAATTAAAAGAATTTATTCAAATTTTCAGAACACATAGAAATCAAGAAATAACTACAGCACAGGTTCTGCTATCAAGGACCTAGCAGTTTAGGATGGGAGATATAACATCTTTATATAAACATAGAAGTGTATCTTAAGTGCCATATCAGGGTCAAGATATAAATGAGCTAGAAAACTAAAAATCTCAACTGTGAAATAAGTTTTCCCAAGACTTAGTGATGTTTGATATTCACTTTCTATTCTCTAACTGAGGGACTGGGACAGGATACAGCAGGACTGTTTGTCTCTGCCTGATGATGTCTGGGGCCTCAGCTGGATGACTCATTCTGATGGCTGGAGTCATCCAAAGCGTCACTTGTTTGCGAGTCTGGCAGTCAACGCTATTTAAACTCAGTGGGCTAGTGGTTGGGACTGGATATGGCTCCTCAGCCATCTCACTGTCTTTGTGTCCCTGCTCCTCCTGGTCTCTCAACTTGGCCCCTGTCTTGACAAAGAGTGCAGGGGGAAGAGGGGATAGCTGTAGGGACTTTTCTAACATAGCCTTACTTGGAAGTCCATTCTGCCACATTCCTTTCATTAGAATCAATTCACTAAAGCTAACCTGTATTAAAAGGAAGATAATTAAAACTCCATCTTCTCTTGGAATAGATAAAAGAAAATGGCATAATTTCATATGGTATGTTGAAAATAACAACCATGATAAACCCCTTATTTCCATAACTTGGAGTTCATTTCGCTCGGCATCATCTTTTTTTTTCTTTTGCCAGTCCTGGGCCTTGGACTGGCTTCTTTGTTTTTTGTTGTGGTTTTTTTTTTTGTTTTTTGCTCAAGGCTAGCACTTTACCACTTGAGCCACAGCGCCACTTCTGGCCATTTTCTATATATGTGGTGCTGAGGAATCGAACCCAGGGCTTCATATATACGAGGCAAGCACTCTTGCCACTAGGCCATATTCCCAGCCCCTCAGCATCATCTTATGTGTTCATATGTACATAGCTGTTGAGCTGTTGTGATCTGCTAGGACTATCCTGGCATGTACTAATTATTACCAGTGAGGGAAACCATAGAGTCTATGTTTCTTTGGGTCTGTCTCACTTCTCTTTGTATGATTTTTTTTCCTACACTGTTGGTAGGAGTATAAACTTGTTCAACCACTCTGGAAATCAGTGTGAAGTTCCTCAAAAGGCTAAATAAACATAGAGCTCTCCTATGACATGCAGCCAAACTTTTGGGCATCTACCCAAAGGATTACAAGCAAGACCACACTAAAGCTACTAGTACAACTAAGTTCATCACAGCACAATTTACCATAGCTAAACTATGCAAACAACCCAGATGCTCTTCAGGAGATGAATGGATCAAGAAAATGTGGCACATATACACAGTGGAATTCTATACCTCTATTACAAAGAATGACATTGCCCCATATGTAAGGAAATGGAAAGGTCTTACATTTTTTAAAGCCTTTGAATGACTCTAATAATGGCCAAGATTGAGAACTAGAGTACTGAAGGACCTCAAGGAGTGATGTTATCAGGCTTCATTTGCCTCTCTCTCTCCCTCTCTCTCTTTCTCTGTCTGTCTGTCTGTCTCTCTCTCTCTCTTTCTTTCTGTCTCTGGAAAAATAGAAAGTAGTTTATAAAATATCTGTTATTTGTTTACTTGTTTTTTTTAAATAAAGCCAGACTCCTGCATATATATATATACAGACACATATCTGTATAAATACATATATACACATGTGTATACATATATGCATGTATACACATATGTATGTATACATGTGTGTAGATACATATATTCATATACATGCATGCATATGTACTCAATATTACTATATTGTGTTCATTACTGAGCACTTATAAAGGCTTGTCTTCTTATACACAGGTTGCAGATGAGGAACTTCGATATTTATAGGAATTGTGACTTGCTCAATGTCAAGTAGCAAAATGAAATTTGAAAGAAGCTCTTCTGATATTCAGTCTGATGTTCATTACGATGTAATCTGTTGAGGCATTCTTTCTTAGCATTATATTAACATCTTAGGGACACAAACATGCTTGTTTCTTTTAATAATATTTTAGATCATATTAAACCATTTATAAGTTTCATACGTATTTACAATATATCTACAGTGAGCTGAAATTATTCACAGATTATTTGATTATAAAAATAAAACAACAGCAATTACAGAAAGAAGACTTTTAAATCCCCATGCATATTATACAGATCAATTAATGTGGAGAATCTCTCAGTCTGTATTGTCATTGTGTTATCTGCTGAATATCTCCCTGTCTTTGATTTTTATAAAAATGTGCCTTCTAAAAAGCAAACGGTATTTCTAAATCAAGGTAAAAGCTACTGTGCTTAACTTAAATGATAAAGTTAAAAATTGTTAGATGCATTGAAAAGCAGCATGGCTTTAGTGAAAGCCGGACAACAGCTTAGGAAAAATGAATCAAGGATCTTCAGTACAGGGCTGAGATCTATGCATCTTGAGCATTTGCCATTTGTGTTCTCAATGGCCATTTCCTTTAAATCACATACCTAATGGATACCATTAATCTACTGAATAACAAAATCAGGGGGTACATGTATGTTATGTGTCATTACTTCTGAGAATACAATGACGAGTAAGACTGGAAGGCTTTTCCAAAGTGACCTCTTTTTTTTTGGAGGTAAGATGTTGAGAAATGCATGAAACCCTTCAGATGATGCCACGGCCTTGTGTCAAAAGAGCTGGTTTCATTTCATTTCTAATACTCATCTTTACAATATCATTTTTTACTGTACCATTTCTTGTCTTTCTTGAGTGTCCAGCTGTATACTTTCAGTAAATAGCCTGAATTTCAGGTGGTATTTTATAAGATAATAAATGATTTGAAACCTCTTCTCATAAATTATAATTTATAAATCTTTTAACCTAATTTTATTTGCTATGAAGAAAATGTTACACTTTCCCATATTAAGTCTATTTTCCCCATTACTTCCCAACACAGCCTTGTGATATCCAGCTGCCCCAAACCCAGAATTACCTCTTATTTCTTTGAATTCTTAATACATGAGTATCTGCTCTACTTGTTTTGTATTGAACTTAAGTTGCTCTCTGTTCTTATTTATACCTTTCAAAGTATTTTTAATTCAGACATAATGTTTATACACATCTATGAAGTATAGTGTTTTATTTCAATGCACATATAAAATGTACAATGTTTAGAGCATACTAACTGGTATAAATATATCCTTAAACATTTACTCTTTCTTTGTATTGCATAACCCAATGTAAAGGACTCCTTTCATAAGTGCAGAGTCAACAAAGATGACCAGAAGTTAAAGAAAAGTGACAAAGGGTAAGGAAATGATAGTAGATATCTGCAAACTAATGCTGTCTTTGAGGAATAAGAGCATCCAATTTTATTAGGAAGTGTATCCAGTTTTTAAATGTGTGTGTGTATGTGCATGTGTGTGTGTGTGTGTGTGTGTGTGTGTGTGTGTACAAATATATATTCATATAGAAAAGCAGTTGAGGGCAGGCACATTTTGGAGTACGCATCACCCAAAGTAACAGACAGAACACAAGTTTAAGATAGTGGACACAAATGCTTCTGGACATAAAGACACTAATAATAAAGGCTAATAAAGATGGTAGATTAAACAATTCTTAATTTTCTCCAAAAAAACTTTTTACAAAACAAAGGAACAAAAACTTAGAAAAAATCCATCAGTGGAGGAGTTTGTCCCTGAAGATACCCTTCTTGCTTGGTGGCTAATACTGGGGAAATTCAAAATCTTCTCTACAACTTTGAAATACAATATTAATTATTGCCGGGTAGGTATCCTACTGTGATATGTAACAACTGCACTCCTATGCCTGTTAACTTCTCTCCATTCTCTTCTTTCCCCAATTCTTCCCAAATTCTAGCAACCACTACTTTCACTACTTCTGTGAGACTAAATCTTTTAGGCCCTCTATATAAGTAAAGGCATACGGTCCTTGCTTTTCTGTTCCTAACTTATTTCATTTACCCTAATGTCATCCAGTTACATTTGTGTTGTTATAGATAACCTATTTTTTCCACCAGTGCTTAAACATATTATATCTCTTTATCTTCAATACCTGGCTCACTTCCCTGTATACAATCACCACCCAATCAATGTGGTGGTAATAATAATGACAATATCATAAATATTATGTGAGTAATGTACATTATTTGATTAATGTATTGCCTGGGTCTCATTTAGCAAGAGCATTGTTTTTCATTTATGAAGGAATCAGTCTTGTATTCCTAATCACTAGAGAACAGATAGTGAGACGTTGAGTACATTGAGTATTTTACTCTTTCTTTTCATGAAAAGTTCTTAGTAAAAATGGTTAATAGTAACTAGCTAGTAGATTAGATACCACAAAATTTCCTACGTGTTTTTCCTTCCTGGAGACATAAAATGTCATCAAGAGCCATAATCTATCATCACTATGATAGTAAAAGGGAAATATGCAAAATAGCTTATATTTCTAGAATAATTTATTTATATTTATTTAATATTTACAACTCTAGGAAGTACAAAATAATATGCTATTATATAGATGAGGAAGGCACAGAAACATTGAACTACTTGCTGGAGATTACACAACTCACAAGAGAGAGAGCTGGGATTTGAACCTCATCAAGCCTGACTCCAGACCCTGATCCAGACAACAACAGATACAACTTGAAGAAATAAATAAATTATATTATTCCTATTCTCAAGTGACCTATAATGTAATTAGGGTAAAATTAATGTACCATAAAACACGTTGGCACCATATATTCTGAAATAACTGGGTAGATGGGAACCAGTACACTTTAATTAAAGATAGTTGAGTATTGTGTGCTTTTTTTTCAATTGGAAATACAAAGCACATGAGAACTGGAAGGGCTTCTATGAAGAAATGCACCACACTGGCTCAAGGTCAACCAGTGAAACTCAGTTCCTTTCCCATATTTAAGTTATTTTCCATCTGTGAAAAAAGCAGAAACAGGAGCTCAGGCTGAGGTGAAGAGGGCCTTTCATCTTGCATTCAGAAGGACCACTTGGGAAGGCAGGCTGATGAGAGCTGCGGGGGTGCTGAGCCATTTTAAAAACACATGAAAGTAAAAGCTTAAGAGAGAATTTTTATGAGGATGGCAAAGTTGAGGGTGTGCTGATGCACACAGGCAGGAAACGTGGGTTAAAGCTGATCAGTGATTAAAATTCTTTAGACCTTTAAAATGCAAATGATGGGAGAAATGTCATATATTTGAAAAATAGCATGCTCATTTTATGAGAAATACAACATGGCACTTTATGCAAGAAAATTTTGGAAGTTTCATGAAATTCACTAGCGTTTCAGGACAAATTATCAGCTAGAAATATTGCCTGCTGGGGTTCAGGAAAGAATTCTATTGATTTCGCATTCATATCATTTTATCTTTCAGAAAATGCTGGGGCAATTGAACTTTTCCTTTTTTAACCTTTTATACAGATAATGGCACAGATACTTCAATGTACACTGGGAAAGCAATGTCACAGGCTCCTGGTTTTGAAGGCAGTAAATTCCAACACACTGCTGTGGTTTCCTGAAGATTGAAGCCAGACACACACATTTGTAATGTCTCCCTTTTTTTTTTTCTTTGTCTTTCTGGACTTGATGCTGGTCCAGAATGATGGTGATTTTGCTCACATGAGCCAGGATCTTAAGTGAACAGTGGCTGCTCTGTTTCTCTCTGTGTCTCTGTGTCTGCTGTATCTCTGTGCCTCTGTCTCTGTCTCTCTCTGTCTCTCTCTCTCTTTCTCCCTCCCTCTCTCTCTCTTTCTGAGACCTTCTAATTATAAGACTAAGTTTGAAGGTTTCAACTTATTTTGGCACACAGGGTGGTGACTCAAGATTTAATTCTCTCCTTAGGCTATCTAATTAATAAAACTCTCTAATTTTTGTCAGGATACATTCAGCAGGGGTTTAAATAACTAGTTCTCAAAGAGTCCTATTTTACTATTGTCAAAAACTGTTCTTTAAATGTGCTAAAAATATCCCAGAATACAGTAAGTGGAATGCACAGCCTCCTCCCCTTGTGACAATGTAGTAAGTTCCTTGTGTGTTTGGTTGTTTTAAACATATGCCAAGAAGAGAAAGAGGAACTAGGAAGGGAAAATTTGGTGACAAAAGCTACAGCATTCAAGTGACTAAGAATGGACTTTCTCCACCCAGAGGAGATAGGAGAAAAAAGAATTTAAAATTTCCTGTCTTATTCTTTTTTCTTTTCCCTCTTTATTTTATATCAGCCTATTTTTTTCCTGAGTAAATGAAATCTTTCAGCAAAATGAATTTAGCAGGTTTCATTTTTCTTCCAAGAAATAAGGTAGAGAATTGTCCCTTTGATTTCTCTTTAATTAAATTATATCATTACTAGCAATCAAGGACAGGAAATCTAATTGATCACTGACAGAAACAGAAATTAAACATGGGCTTCACGGAATACACCATTATTTTAAAAGATTTCTGCATTGTTATGGTAGCTATGTTCCACTTACAGATGATATGTTGTATTAATTGCATTGAATCAAAAAGCATCTTGTATCTCTAGTGTGTTATTTTCAATTTAGGAAGGAAAAAAGTAGGGGAAAGCGCTGATAAAATACCCTAGGGAATTGTAATTATAGAGACACTGAACAGAGAAAGGTGAGTTGAAAAGTTGACTTTTGCATTAAAACCTGGGAAAGAGTGAGAGGATGAGGTTCAGAAAAATATTCTGGACAGGGCCAATGCAATGGCTCTCTGAAGTTGAAGGAAGCCAGTCAAAGAAGCCAACGTGATTGGTACACAGTGAACAAGAGGAGAAGGAAGAGGATGAGTCACAAATGTTTAAGTTTTATGCCTCATTATAAGCACTTTGAGACTCAGATGCTTTCTGAGTATATAGAAGTTTGAGGCAGAAGAACAAAACCTGATCATTTTCAACATAATTATTCTTTTAGCCTGTTTGAGAATAAAGTGAAACAGGGGAAGATCAGAAACATTAAATAGGGCTGGAGATAGTTGCAGTTATTCAAACAGAAAAGATGATGCAGACCATGATGGCATCAAGACAAATGGTTAAGATGTGGTAAGATTTGGATACACATGAATTCAATGACCAGAGGTGAGAGAAACAGAGGAGGGTGACAGAAAGATATCTACAAAAACTAGAAGGATGGAACTGCCATTTACTGAGGTGGACTATGAAGAGAAATGGTTTTAGGGGGGAATGTTAGTAGCTATTTTGAAAATGATGTATTTGAAATATTCCCATAGGACATATGCATGAGATATCAAGTCTGCACTTCAGAACTCTCTTATGGATTGAGGGAGAGAGAGAGAGATTTGGAAGTTTCCAAAATATTTGAAAGAGAGTGACAAAACAGTCGGAGGAATAGAGAGGCTAGTGTGAAGGGTTAACCAAGGTCCACTTTGTAAAATTCAAAGAAGAATTAAATATGCAAATATTTTATCCAGGAGGAAATGTCGGTGAGAGAAAATGGGAGAGAGAGCCAAACAAGAACGGGCCAGCTGACAAACTGCAATACAAGTCTGACTAAGAATGAACAAGACATGGTGGTTGGGGAGGCGAGTTTTAGTAGATACAATTTTAAAAAGGTTCCAGAAATCTGCTTGGAAGCACTGCAGCCATTCCAACAGCCATTTGAGGAGTATCATGTGTCTCAGGAATGGGTCTGCCTCAATATGCCTGCCACATCCAGCCACAGCTTAGTCTTGAGGCAAACAAGATGATGAATTATAGAGAATACTTGATCAATTCAGCTTCCTTGAGGTAAACGCAGTTTTGTACCTGCCAAATGTAATGATCAAATAACACCCCCAAACTTTTATGTCTCAAAGCAACAAATTATTGTAGATCAAGTTGTTATAAACTGGCTGAGTTAAGTTAGGTGGTTTTTCCTTGATGTTTGTCATCAACTTGCAGTCAGAACTGGGTTAGAACTGATCATTTGAAAGCCTGATGTAGTTAAAAAGCCAAATTGTCTTTCTACATTAGCATGTCTCTTCCATGTGGCTTCCTATGCTTCTCACATGGCAGCTCAGGGCTCCAACAGGAAGAAAACAGGTACTGTCAGCACTCTTAGAACTAATGTATTGTCTCTACCATGTTCTATTACTCTAAGGAAAAATTGCCCATCCCATTTCTCAGTACTGGGAGTTGAGAGAGGGCATGTACTTATACAGAGAGAAAAAAATGATTACAGCTATTTTTTGATATGAAGAAAATGTTACAAAGAAGGAGAGAAGAGTTAGCTATGTCAAATGCTTCTGAAAGGTAATTTAAAAAGAGGCATGGAAGTATTTAGCAATGCAATATTGCTAAGAAAGTATTTCTTGTAATGGTATAGGTAAAAGTGAGCTAAAATAATTTGAAGAGACTATCAGAGGCGGGAAACCTTGGATTAGATAGTACAGACATTTTCAAGGAGTTATGTTGCAAAATGCAATAACAAAAGTGAGACGCGTAGAAGCAGGAAGAGAGATCGGGAGACTTATTTTTAAGCTGAGAGGAATCGTATCATATGCCTGCTTATGATAGTTATCCAGTGTCGGGGGAGAAAGTGATAATGAAGGAGACAAAGAACCAGAAAGGGTAACACATAGCTAAATTCCCAGTATTCAGGAAGGCTAACGAAGAAAATGGTGACTTTGAGACCAGTCTGCACCGCAGAGTGAATTTGAGGCAGTAGGGGAGAAGGAGGGAGGAAAAGAGAGAGAACAGAGAGGGAGAGAAGGAAAAAGATGTAAGTCAAGTAGAAAATGAGAGTTTGGCCTTAAGCACAAGCACAGCTCATGAGTACAGCTGCAGACCATTGGATAGGTATAGTTGGGTGGCTGGGAATTTCTTTTCTGATTATATCCATTTTCTCAGTGAAATAGGAAGCAAGATGACCCTTTGTAATTAAGGATGGGGAAAATGTGTTGAAGCATTTTGGAGAGGGTAGAGGCATGAAAGTTATATAGAAGAGTGGGAGAAGGAATTACTTAGAAGGTATAAAGAATCCTCTGATGTTCATGAATGTGGGAGGCCCATCAGCACATATCTGTATTTTACTTGTGCATGTCTACATCACAGTGCAGGCATGGACTAGAAAGGTGGATTTAATGAGGGTTGTAGTTTAGCCAAAGGAATAAAGTAATGCTAGTGTGAAGCAAGAGAATCATAGATAGATTGAAGAGGGCAATATTAGTGGTATTATAAAATTTAAGATGCTGACTTTGATTAACGAGATTATGGCTGTCTCAAAATGCCATACTTTGGTGTTTGTAGCTTTAAAATACTTCTGTTGTTTGTCTTATTCCTTCCTTCACTTAATAATTAAAAGTTCCCAATATTTCAGTGATCTTTTCCAGAAGGAAACACATTACTTAGCTATGGAAGTACTCATGCAGAACCTCAGCAGATGCTTGGGTACAGCTTCAGGAAAATGTTAGACTAGAACATTCCTAGGGGCTTCCTGGGATTCAACTCTGATATTCAATCGTTCACCTAAGGATTACTTGCACTTATGTTCTCTACAGGAGCTACTGAAGAACTTACAAAGATATATATGATACAGTTTGTGACTCGGGTGGCTGTAATTAGATATTTTAAAATATAAGTTTAAAAATATAGATGTTCTTAAACTTTAACATTTATAGTAGTTTATGAAAGCCAGTTACTTACATTTCTATTGTAAGCTAACACCATGCTTGTGCAAGTGCTACTCTGAGCAATTTTACCAGAAACCTAGATATGAGGCAGAGTAGGGATAGGAACTCTTGTATTTTAACAAAATAACTCATCTAAAAATAATGAATGCAAAGAAATTTATACAGACCCTCTGTCACATGTGCAGCACCTTGATGATCCCTAGAAAGGAATAACATCTTATTTTACTTCCACATAAGCATAATCTTCTCATGGAAGAAAATGTCATCAGTATCTAGGCCATTTCTAAATTCAGCCTCTTCACTGAACTGGGGCACAGCCGATGCATTCATTACAGACAGAACCAATTGTTGCAGATAAGAGTTTTCATTTATCTGTTGGCATATTCATTAACTTGGCAGAAATGATCAGTTTAATAATGCCATATTATGATTGTGTTTTGGAATACCTAGTACTACTGTTGATATATACTTCACCTTCATGCAGAAAACACCATCATTTCCATTTGGCAAGTTTATCATTTACTGAAGTTATCAAGTTGATCATTCTTGATATTGTATACTCTGAGAACACTAATTCTTCATCAAATGTAGTATATGCTGGCAGACTGAGAGACTGTAGAGGAGGCCTTTCCTATATGTTCTATAGTAACAAATACAATAACATTATGTAGGTAGAAGGAAATTTGCCTTCTTCCATATATGAGAGATTATCAATGGCATATACCTAATTTATCAGTGACATATCCCTGTATTATATTTCTGTATTATTCTACTAATGAAATCTAGTGTACATGTATGAAAAATATACATTTGAGGACATGGCTCTGTGGGTCAAAGTAGTAAAGTACCAGCCTTGAGCAAAAGAGCTCAGGGGCAGCCCCCAGGCCCTGAGTTCAAGCCCCATGACCAACAAAAAGAAAAATATACATTTGAGGGAAAGGATTTACAATATAAAAAAATAATTGACAATAAATTGATTTTGATTGCTAAATTTAGTAAAATGTAGACATATGTGTGTGTATTTTTTGCATAACATGAGTTAAAGGAGGTCACCAAATGTCACAATTCCCAATGTAACTGAATCTTTAAAAAAAATGGGAGGTAGTGTGGATCAAATTGCACATTGCAAAGACCATTCCACAAAAATCCCATTATGTGTCAGAATAGCAGACCAAAGCAGATCCATAGTTTAGACAAGCAGGTGGGTAAACAGTCAGATGGGTAGGTGGGTGAGCCCAGTAGTGAAGAAGTGGGAGCAAGGTAGCAAGCTGTTTCATTCTTGCATTGGCAGTCAAGTTTGAGAGGATGACAAGAAAGACTAACAATGCAGGGAAAATCAGAAAATATGACTGGTGGACTTCAATGTTGAAACAAAGGCTATTTGCTTTGTGCTTTCTCGGTGTGGGCGAATCACCTGCTATGCGTGGGTGGTCCTGGCCCGCAGGCTTAGAAAAAGCCAGAAAACATCAGGAGCTCAAGTGAATTCTACCCTTGATTAGAGATGCTAAAATTATCGTCAGAATGGCTTTGTGATTGTGGAGGAATGGATCACTACAGAACTCTCTGTGTCACAGAAAGCTAATGATAGCAGTTGATGAATGCAGAAGTCTGATTCTCTACCAAGAAGTCATACAACAACTGTGAGAGCCTTCAATGTGCTTCAAGTCCAAGTATTCTTGGACACTACAAAGTGTAAGGTGCAAGAAATACATGAAATGGTCTCACTTGTTCTTGCAAAATATTCTGAGAGGGTTAGAAATCAATTCTTCCCTCTAAGAGTCCTTCTTTGATGCCACTCAGTTAAATGTGAATAAATTGCTTTTGTAGCTAATATTTTTAACCTTTTTAGGAATGATTGATTGAAATGCAAATAGTGAAAAATCTTACAAAATCTATGCCAAAAAGAATGCTGGATTTTTGTTGTTAGTACTGGTTTAGATAATTTCCCTTCCTTTTGGGACCAAGATCCATCTCTACATCTCCTAATTTTGCAAACATTTGATCTTTAATATTTTAGAGGGAGCCCACCCTCAAATTTGAACATAATAGGAAAAGGAGACACTGAAATTTTAAGTGAGTACTTGTCTTCAAAATTTGTCCTCATATGTCAATTCTCAGCTAGGCTACTGTGAACCTTCAAAGATGCATCCATTCTCTTAATAAATCTAAATTTCTTTCCTCTATGTCATAATTTGGCATCCTAATTTTTTTTGCTGAGGAAAGCAGAAAGCAAATGGAGTTTTCCAATCCCAGATGGTGATATCTGTTTCCAGAGAATATTTCTTTGTTGTTTTCATGAATTTTCTTAGCATGAGCTATGGCAAATTCTACAGAGCTACAAAGGTGTATGATTCTGGCTGAATAGCATAACATCTTTCACCTCACTTTGTCTGTACTTCTCAGTCTCATTTTCTCAGTCTTTTGGGTATTTGAAATCTCCCCTGATAGTTTAATTTTTTGAAGCTTACCAACACTTCTTTGGCCTTTGGCCTTTCATTATTATTACACTCTCCCTGCTGTCTTCCTTCTGTCAATAATCTCATCTATTTTTAGGCTGTCAGAGACTGTCCTTGTACCAATGCACTGCTAACATAGTAATCTACCCCAGTGGTTCTCAAAATGCAGTCCTTGAATCAATCGCAATAACATTGCATGAATACTTATTAGAAAGTAAAGGTCTCACTTCCATTATTCCAATGTTTATGAAATCAGAAATTCTAGGTGTATCCAAATGCGATCCTGAGGCTTGCTCAAGACTAAGAATTACTTTTGTTCATGCTCTATTTCTAAGCCTCATATTGATATAGCCAACCTTCTAACAGACAATCTCAAAATGGAACCCGTGATGTCACTTGATCCATCCCCTTACTTTCTTTACTTTGGGTATTCTATATTTAAGTAAATGGTTTCATCACTGTTTCTTTATGTTTTGTCTTTTCTTTATTGTCAAAATGAAGTACAGAGGGGTTACAGTTTCATATGTAAGGCAGTGAGTACATTTCATATTCAACTTGTTACCTCCGCCCTTCTTCCCCCCCCCCACTTCCTTCCTCCCCATTTCCCTCTCTCCCCCATGAGTTTTACAGTTGGTTACACCAAATGGTTTTGTAAGTAACCACTTACCGGAGTATCATCCTTGTTGACTGCTTCTACCTTAACCTTCCACATTCATTTAATCACCACGCTTTGCTTAAATATAGCTCCAGGATGTAAGTGATGCCTGAATATTTCTCGGCACCATCGATACTGTATCTCTTCTAAGACATCATCATCTCTTGTCTGTCCACTTAAAGAACTTCTTAAATGGTGTCTATACCATCTTTTATCTCAGTCTTCCTGGCTTCACATAATTTTGAATATGTCATATCATTTATATTATATTAATTTACAATATTATATAACCATAACTAATGATATATTATATTATGTAATATTATATTGTATAATATATTTTATTATAATATAATATTGTATTATATCTTATGTGATATATTATGATATGTTTAATAAAATATTATTTTATGCATTATATTATGTAACTCTTATATTATCAAGTGGAATCATCCAATCACCATCAATCTTCATGACGTTTCACTAAAAATGTTTACCATTAAAACATATAATTCATTTTTAGTAGTAAAGGCTATTTTTTAAAATTAAAAGTCTAGGGAGAATTTAATCACTCTTCATATCATTTAAAATTACTAGTCATGGTATTATATATTTTAAAATTGTTAATAGTCTTAATATATATAATTCCAATTACTAAAAAAATTACTTTGACCAAAAGTATATCTAAAGATACATAAGGTGGTAATTAGTTTGACAAGAAATGTATTCACTACCTTACGTATGTAACTGTAACCCTCTGTACATCACCTTGACAACAAAATTAAATTAAAAATAAAGATATATAATATAAATTATGACAAGTCAATCTTGAAAAATATTACTAATATTTGAAATGTCATGATCTGAATACAACTAAGCATGACGTGATAATCTACAACTAAAAAAGTGTTTGAGATGTTTTTCTCTGTACCCCTGATGGCCTCAAATTCTTGATCATCTACTTCCATCTCTTAAGTGCTAGGAAAATGAGTATGTTCCAGTTAACAAAATATTTTGAAAATATAAAATAAATTGTATAAGAACAGATATTTGAGAGCATATGCATATTGTATGTATAGCTATGTGGGGGGGTATGAAAAAAATGAAAGATGGAAATTTTCTAAATTTTAATCAGGTACATACTAATATATTTCTAATGAATTATGGAGGTTATCAAATGATAATATTTACTTTCTTCTGAGATACTGAGAAGAATCTTGTGATAGTTTCATTATAAAAGAAAAACTTTTGTAATATGCCAGAAGTTAAGTGTTTTACAACTATTTGATATTATAATGATTTTTTTCCTGTGAACAAAAAGCTTCCTAAATAATTTTATATTGATTATTACAGATTAAACAATATTTCAGAATTTCTGGAAATGAATAGAAATAAAGTACTATTCTAATCCAGAGTAGTAGTTTGGAACATGTTTCTCATTCCAGCTAGTTGTGTTTGGCTAATTACTTTTATTTTTGTAAGTAGTGAAATTAGGCAGCATACCCACATGCATTACACTAACTAGGAGTGAAATTGTTACACAAAATGGAAAAGGTGTATTAAAGGCAATGTCTATTTATCCATTTCCCCAGAATAAGCCCCATAAAAAGGCTGTGGCCTGCAGAGTCGCAGGTAAGCTATCATTGCATGATAGGTTCAATAGATTGTTTTAAAGAGTACAGTTCCAGATATAAGTAATATCAGTCTTTCTAATCCTGACTTTAAATTACTCTCCTTTAGAAAGATATATGCCTGGATTGATAAGAATACAGAAATGTGCAGAAAAGCAGACCTAGACAGGAAATATCCAAAGGCCAGGAAACTTGAGATTTTCTAAGAATTTATACCACTGTTGAGAATTTGACCAGAATTAACATTCCTTGCCTTCACGGTGGGGTTCTGGAGTAAATCTGTTTTGGTTAAAATCTTGCCCATCCATTTTCTACATTGACAAATGCTTTTGCCTTCTGTTATCGTTCATTTCTTTATCTTCTAAAAAGATCTAGGTGGTGAAAACTTATTCTACTTTTCTCTTAGAATATTTCCTCATAGTCCTTTACTAGCATAAAGGATTTCAGTGTGTTTATGTGTTTGATATTTCAGAAGCCAGGCCTAGTGAGAGAGGATATCCAATTGACAGCTTTGAGGCAGCAATATTAAGCAAAATACTTCCAAGAATGCCAAATGCTAATAGTTGGAAGAAAATAAAAATTCCCTGGGCAAGCATATGAAAATTAGAGGAAAATGTAGCTTGCACTATAGCAGGTAAGACAATGAACAATTTAAGTAAGTAAAATATCTTGAGATAAATGAAAGGAGGACAAAAACAGGGAAGAAAGTAATTACAGGAGTGGAAGGGAAGAAGGAAGCCATATGGTTCTACATAGGGAAATGCAATGAAAACTAAAAAAATTGTCAGGAAAAAAAAAAGTGACAGGTACATGCCAGGCACCCATCAGTGGCTGGAGGTGAGTGACTAAAGGAACAGAAGTAAGATTTGAGGTTAGGGAGTTGATGGTGGACCAGGCCATATGGGCCATTTAAACAAGTGAAAGGACTTAACATTTTTTTTTATTATGTGTATGCTACTAAGCCATTGTTGAGTTTGTCGCTAAAATGTGATGTCATAGATCTAAAACACTCTACCTGCTCAGGGGAGATTAGACTTAATTGGAGCATTTTAAGGTAGACTCTAAAGTTCAGTTTGGAGACAAAGTCATTAATACAAATGAACTTTGATGGTGATTTAGACTAGGGAAACAACAAAGAGGGGTAATGAGACACACTTGTAATGTGGAAAAGATTTGAAGGTGTAATATATCATATTAAGTTTACAGGCCTTCTGAAAATAAGATTAATGATGTTTAGAGATTTTTTTCCAGCCATAGTGGCCTTTTATATTGTTCCCACATAAAAAGGCAGAAGGTTGAAAAAAAAAAAAAGAATCCTAGAAGAAACTGATTTACCTAGAAACAGTTTGTTGGCTCTTAATGCAGGAATACTGGGCTCTTACCATTGCTTGGAGCCAGAAGACAGGGAGCCTGGCATCACTGGGAGCAGACAGACAGGATTATAATATAACCACAGTGGAGGGCCGGTGGAAAGCACCTGACACTGTCTAAGGCAATTAGTTCAATGATAAAGATGCACAGGTATGTGGTAAAGGTGAAAATTTGAATTTTCCTTAGATATATCCCCTTTGGAGGAATATTTTCTCAGCAGGTTAATGGCATAAGGCTGTAGGGTTGTGCAGTAAGTCAGAACACATGGAGGTAAACATTTGCTATGGGGCTGAAACAGTCAGATTTCCTTCCAACTGACAACACACTCAGAGCCCTCAAATTTCTTCCAGAAGGTCCTTTGTTCTATTTGAACATACATCTGCTATTTGACAGCTTGGGGATTTGAGCATTTAACTCTCTTTCTTGCCAGGAACCAGCCATTCCTGCTAGACTCAAAACTAAGTGACTGCCAAAGTAGCCAATTAGTCTTATCTCCATTCCAAAGACACACCAGCCACATTTTCACATGAAAAAGGACATTCCCAATTAGAAAATCCACAGGAATATAATGACGATATGGAAGACGAGCTTTAGGACAGAGATGATGATTTGGAAGAGAGAGGATGGGCAATCAAAGTTGTAAAAGGATGAACAGAACATGCCAACAACCAAACCCAGGTCCCCATGCTCACAGTTTATCTTGCATAATAATGTCTGTTGTTAACAAGCAATTGAAAGATCTAATAAATACTACATAGGGTAATTTTTATATAGCAGTAAAATATTCATATGTCTAGTGACAGAGTTAAAATAAATTCTGCTTAATTATTGCTATATTTTCCTTTATTCTTTGCTTTCAGAAGATTCTCACACCATTTAGGCAATATTAACCACAAATCTGTAGCTACCTCCTTGAGATTATTTGCAATATTTTTACTTTTTCCATTTGTCTCATATCTTCTTCACTTTGGCTTTCCTGATATCCTCACACATAATAGCATAGAGTTGTAACATTCTATTAAGCTATTTCCCAAACCTTAACATTTACTGCCAGTATGGGAAAACCAAGGGGCATTAAACATTGTCAATAAAAAGGGACAATTTCAGTATCTTTGCTTCTTCAAAGAAGATACAAACATATAAGGACTCCTCAGGTAAGCCATCTCAGCTATAAGAGCTCTAAGATAATAATGTCTCTATGATCCAAAATAAAGTATGCTTTCCATTTTCATAGTCTAAATTAGAGTCTATTATTTGTATGCACTTAGAATTTTACATCTGGAAGGAAAGGAATTATCTCAAAGAACTACATGAACCCAAATAAATTAGTAAAGGACAAAGCATTCACTTGTCACTGTCCTTATCTCTTCCTAAAGTGCAAGAGCAAGTATGAGATGAAAGAGATATTGAGAAATTAGTTGAACAATAACCATTAACAACAGAAAAAATATAAAAGTCCTAAAATTTTACCTTTGATTTCATGAAAATAAGGGTTACAACAATCAGAAGAACCAATAAAAATTCCTGCAATATGTTCTAGGTTGAATCGTATTAGGTATTCATGGAAATTTCTATACCCTATAGTATTTTGAATATAAAACTTAGACACATACTCCATGCAAGAGAGTTCTAGCACTAGCCTTCAACCTTTCCAACATTGATTTAGCTCCCAGTATAATACACTAAATTAAGTGACTGAACTCTTTCACCAGTATTGATGGAGCCTAATCAAAGAAAATCAACTTTTTGGGCCAAGAGGCACATGTCCTTTTGGAATCCAAGATTTGAATGAGATACCGTCTACTCTTAGGATATGCTGAAAGGGCTTGGCTTCTCCTTAGACTGACCTAATTTTAAAAGCTCTGCCTTTGCTGGAGACTAAATAACCAGTAGAAAATATATTCTTTAGAACACAGAGTTTTAGTCCAAATAGTTGCTAGATTTAGAAAAGAATGAGAAAAGGCCATGTTCATCAATTATTCTTATATGCTTTGTACTTTCAGAGCCACCTCTTACCTAATGTGTTAGTCTGCTTACTCTGTAATTGGAAGCCTCCTTTCTAATGCCCAGTTGAATGCCTTACTCTAGCTTTACATGCTGCACCTCCAAAAAGACAAACCATCAAGTTTAGAAGAAATCCTATGTTGAAATTTGGGGAAACACACAAACAGAAAGTACCAACTACTGTAAAACAATTGGTTTAGTCCATCAGAATAAATTCATGAATAGACAGATAAGACTAGATTAGACTCTTCCTAGAGTGCTCTTATCTTTATCCTTTTATGTAGTTCAGAAGAGGATAGGAAAAATAATATGCTTTTGATGTCACTCAGAAACCAGTGTCACCTTAGAAAAGTGATCTATAATTTGGTCTGTGCCCATGGCTCTGTCTAACTTCATCAAAATGCATTTCTCACCAACATTTCAAACACATGGCTTGAGAACAACTCAGCTCTCTTAACCAAGGGTATTGTATTATAATAAACAAGACCATTCTAAGCATGTAGTATGTTCACCAACATCAGGAAAGTTGGAAATTGGTCTCTGAGTATAAGCCCCTGGGACATGTCAGCAGCAAGTTTTCCTAAAGACAAACTTATCCATGTTTTTCACTAAATGTAGCCAGGTAGTAAGGGGAAAATAGTATTCTTCTAAATTCTACTCCAGCTAATTGACTTATGGATCTGGGACTCGCTATTTACCTAAAGACATCACACTTACTGCAGCTGTTCTATTACCATTCACTGTTCAGTGTCAGTGGCATTCTGAACACTAAAACTGCACCTACCTACAGGTCTGCCTTTTGTGTTTCTGTTCCTTTCTGTATTTGCCATCTACATTTAATCTTACTTGTAGGTAGTTTAAAATTTTTCCTCATGTTTAGGTGGAAATATGTTTTACCACAAAATTCTCAGCTGAGAAGCTGACAATCTAATATGTGTCTCTAGAATAATAATAAAAAAAAGTACATGGTCTGAAATGAGGAAAACTCTTAAAATTCTTCCACTTGTGTTGTTTCCTATTTCACCTGCACTTAATGTCATGCATGGTAACTGCCTAGGGTCAGGATCTTAGACATATTTGGCTCAACATCCTAGTCTCAATCATTTACCAGTTTCCCTTCAGATCCAGCTTCATCTTCTAGCACTACAATGAATAGCATGCCAATAAAACCTATCAGTATGCTCCCCATGATTCTGACATAACTGCTTACTCACTATTCTCAGTGAGTTGAACAGTGAACTCTTTCTCTCGGCTTTAGGAAGCACTTCTTCAATCAGTAGCTGCATCTCTGGCTCCCAATTGGTTAGGTAGCTGCTTCATCCATGGCCTCCTGCATACAGTCCAAGATCATATATAACAGTTAGAGACAAAGGTAGAACACAGTTTCTGTCTATTCCATCTCTGAGTTGTCTTCCAATCCTGTTTTCTCTTAAAGCTCTCCAAATATTTCTAAATTAGTGATAACATTAAATTCCTTTGGGCCATTACCAAGTATACATCCATTTCTGTGAGTAAAGTATGACTGTTAATGAAGTAGAATTCAGGCATTTAATTTCTGTCTGAGAAGTGAAAGAAGGATAGAATCTGGCACTGATGACTACAAGTTCTTACGTGAACTTTTGACTACAAAGTCAAACACTGAAAAGACTTCTAGCATAGTCTTTGTTATTTTTCTCAAAAGAGAAAGTTATTCTCTGGTCAAACTAAATAAATCCAGACCAATGTACTTGCTAGCTTGATTTCATATATTTGTTGAGAAGTATATGTGGTACTATACTAAAGCAATAGTTTTTAACATAGGCTTATCATAATCTTAACCTAAGCATTGAAAAAATTCCATATATTTAATCAGGAAATGATTCACAATAGCCTCAAAAATAATACCTAGAAATGAACTTAACCAAGTAGGTAAAAAAGCTCTACAGTACAAACCATAAATTGAAGAAAGAAATTGCAAGACACCAGATGATAAGACTTCACATGTTCACAAACTGGCAACATTAATGTCATGGAATTGGCCATACTGCCCAAAACAATCTATAGATTTGATATAATGCACATTAAAACCCCAATATCATTCTTTATAGAAATAGAGAGATCAATCCTAAAATTTATATGGAAGTATAAGAGACTCTGAATCTCAAAAGCAATCCTGTATACAAATAATCAATGTGGGAATTATTATAATACTAGACTTTAAGTCATATTATAGAGCCATAGTAACAAATGCAGCATAGTCCTGGCACAAAAATGAACACAAAGGTCAATAGAACAACTAGAAATAAACTCACAGGGCTATAGCCACTTACATTTTTAAAAGAAGCAAAAAAACTACAATGAAAGAAAGACAACTTTTTTAAAGAATGGTACTAGAGAAAATGGTTATTTATGTACAGGAGACTCTAGACACTTGGTTTTTACCCTGTAAAAAGATCAACTCAAAATGTAGCTAAGATCTTAAAATAAGACCTAATTACTACAGGAAAACATATGCGAGACTCTCAAAGACATAGAGTCAGGTAATTCTTTTCTGAATAGGACTTCAATTGCTCAGGAAGTAAGAGCAATAAGTGACAAATGGAGCTACACGAAATTAAAACGTTTCTGCACATCAAGACAAACCAAGAATCAAGTTGACAACCCACAAAATGGGAAAAAGAAATCTTTACCACCTATCCAGCACACAAAGAATTAAGATGTAAAATACACAAAGAGCCTGAAAAAAATAAATAGCAAATGAAAAATTAATTCAATGCATAAATGGACAAATTAATTGCATAGGTCTCAAAGAAAGAAATGTAAATGGCTAATATATGCATAAATATTGTAAACGACCTTAGTCATAAAGGAAATGCAAATTAAAACCACCCTAGCCAGGAAGTAAATAATAACAAATGCTGGTTGAGGATGTAGGGGAAAAGGGGAATCTTCATACACTGTTGGTAGGATTGTGAACTAGTGCATACACTATGGAATGCAGTGTAGAAATTCTTTTAAAATGTTAGGAATAGACCTACATTAACCCCACCATACCACACTTAGGTATTTGTCCAAAGGACAGTAAGTCAATATAATAGACAAATCTCTGCCTAACCCTATTATTATTATTATTATTTTTTTTTTGGCCAGTCCTGGGCCTTGGACTCAGGGCCTGAGCACTGTCCCTGGCTTCTTCCCGCTCAAGGCTAGCACTCTGCCACTTGAGCCACAGCGCCGCTTCTGGCCGTTTTCTGTATATGTGGTGCTGGGGAATCGAACCTAGGGCCTCGTGTATCCGAGGCAGGCACTCTTGCCACTAGGCTATATCCCCAGCCCCTAACCCTATTATTTTGCAGGTCTGTTCACGGCTGCTAAATAGCAGAATAAGGAAATGCTCAAAAACTGGTACGTGTAAAGTAAGTATGGTATGTAATATATCATAGAACATTACTCAACCATAAAGAAAAAATGACATATGTTATTTGTAGGAAAATTAGTAGAACTAGGGTTGGTTCTGTTGAGTGATATGAGTCAAACTCAAAAAGCCAAATATCATATTCTCACTCATTTATGGAATATAGGACTAAAAAGATGATAGTGATAATAGTAATGGCAACATGACATTGAGAAGGGAGATCAACTCAAGATGATCATTGGGAACAGGGATGGGGAAAGCTAGATTGGAAGTAAGGTGGATTGAAGGATGTTTTACACACGCATGCACACATGCACGCATGCATGCACACACAATTCAATATAGCATAAAGAAAGCCATACATTTTTTGAAAAGGCAAGAGGAAGAGATAGGGGAGTAATGGGAATATGGGAGTGAGTTTGTTCAAAGTGTACTATGTACACAAAGGGAAATATTACAATGATACCCCTTCATAATGTAAAGATATGCTAACTCAAAAATAAGAATATTTTTATAAAATGGGAAGAAAAGCTCATGAATTTAAGACTAATTAAAATAAAAGAGCCTGTATAGATTCCCCAAACACAGATATATCAGAGTTAATAGGGGAACAACTTCAGAGAGACAGAGACAGAAGAGAGAGAGAGAGAGAGATTGAAAGAATGTAGCCCAAGTTGTACTCAAATTCTCAGACTTCTGGCCTCAACCTCCTAAGTGGTAGAACACTAAGTATACATCTCCACACTCAGCTATAACTTAAGTTTTTATAATCTTTTCAGGTAATGCTGATGGTTAGATAAGCTTTAGAAATTTTGCCCCACAGAGGGTGTGTGTGTGTGTGTGTGTGTGTGTGTGTGTGTGTGTGTAGTATATAGCAAATTCATGATACAGATTTTCTAGGCAGAACTGCTTTTCAGTGACATGAAGTACATCTTTCAGGACTTGCATATGTTTTTGCTCTCTAGTTCATTTGTGGTATCACATCATTTATTATTTGGGTCAATTAAATATATCCTAATGGAAGTTTCTCTGGTTTTTACAAAATTGACTTTATACTTAGTTTGGTATGAATAGAAGCTAATGATGGAAAACTTTTTTTAAAAAAAGCAACTGGGTGGTGCAGTTTTTAAAGATTTACTACTTCTTAGTAGAGAAGAAAGATCTCCACCTAGGTAATTGTAAAAGCTGGGGAGACAACAATCTAGTCTAAGATTCCAGATTGGATAATTGACTTGACATGTACTCACTTAAATCCCATCTCTGTCATGTGTCTCCTAGGAGTAAAATGACAGGTTGGAGAAAATTAGATGCTGTGAATAAAATAAAGGATGATTGCTTTCTTCTTTGTTTGAACACAGCATTTTGAACATAGTGTGTTGACAATTATCACATCTTTTTGTTCACTGCTTTTTTCCCCCATTTTTCAGCTTTTCCTACCTATGAAACCAGAAGCCTTGACCTTACTTTAGTTTTCAGTTTAGTTCTATGATCGCATGAATTCTAGTAATGAAGACAATCAAACTGAATCACTGAAGGTGCAAAGTAGATGTCTTTTTTTGAATAATTATCTATTTATTGTCAAAGTGATGTGCAGAGGGGTTACAGTTTCATACATAAGGCAGTGGGTACATTTCTTGTACAATTTGTTGCATCCTCCCTCATTGCCCTCTTCCCTCCACCCTTTCCCTCTCCCCCCCCATGAGTCGTTCAGTTGGTTTACACCAAATGTTTTTCTAAGTATTGCTTTTGGAGTCATTTGTCTTTTTATCCTTTGTCTCTCAATTTTGATATTCCCTTTCCCTTTCCCAGTTCTAATACCAATATATACAATATCCAGGGCAAAGCTATCTTAATGAGGAAAAAATGAGGGAGAGGAAACAGACTATATGACACGAGGGAAACCAGGATACTGTAGAAGCTCATTGTACAGATGAGTCTCCTCTGGCTTAGAAAAAGAATAGAAACATCCAAACTTTATACCTGGTTTACTGGCAGAGCCAAGATGCCTGAACACATCCATCTTTCCTTCTCATTCCATTGTTCTTTCACTGCATTATATAGTTGTGTTTATGTGGTGTGTGTGTGTGTATGTGTGTACATAGTTTAAATGCCTGATTGTTGGGGACAGCTGTGCCTTTAAGAGGCCACAGCTGGCTTTAGTCTTTAACAGGAAGAGAAGCCCCAGCCCCTGGGGCAAGCACATGTTAGCCCTTGGGGGATTGTGATCCCCACCCACAGAGGAAGTTACATGGCATCACCTGATGGGCAGCCCAGCTCATCCAATCAGTTAATCACCCCAAGTCCCTCCCCTTCCGCCTTTGTCACCGTAATAAATTCTTCTGCCTGCCCTCTGGGAGGCTGAGACTCATGGACCATGGAATGGTCTCCCCGATGCCTCCCTCCGCCGCCGCTCCTGACACGTGAGGGACGGGGGGGGGGGGGGCAGGGGGGAGGTCTCAGCATTTCTCCTCAACCTAGCATCATCCATCACAGTTTGGGAATCAGGCATTCCCATTCCCCTGGGAGATGGGGGGGGGAAAGGGGCCCTAGAGACCCCAACATTCAGGCATCTCCCCTGGAGAAGTGGGGAGAGGGGTCCCAGAGAGACCCCCAACACCTGATGAGCCAAGATGAGAAATGAGGGAACAATTCACATTATCTTTAAAATAAGAAGTTAATTTTTAGTCTATTTTTATTTTATTTTTTCTGTTTTTGTGTTACTGAGGAATAGAACCCAGGGCCTCATTCATGCTAGGCAAGCCCTCAGCCACTAAGCCACATTCCCAGCACAATTTTTAGTCTATTTATGAAGCATTTACCTGAGCATTCACAAATTGAAATGCTTCTGTCAGCAGAAAAACAGATTTTATATGAAATCTCTCAATTATTAGTTTTTAGAAAACTAAACTATTTAACAGTACTTGTGATGCAGATAAATCTGTATCCAGACAACAGATTTAAGTTTTCTTATCTACATCCTGTCATTTTGAAGTTTTGAAATGAATCAATGCATCCCACCATGTGCTCTAGCGGAAGCCACCCCTAGCTCAATCACCATGTATTTTAACAATTTAGTAGGAGTTTCACAGATGGAATTTGATGAAATGTAAGGAATTATTCTAGAAATATCTATTCCTGAGTCTTGCTAAAGGGAAGCTGAATGGAGTTTTCTTGTCTTGCTTTGTTTACAAAACATTAAATTCTGAAAATCTTTAAAACATACATCTCAATATGTGAATCATTTAATTTTATCTACAAATCTCCCAAGGAACTTCATTCCCAGCAAATGTTATGATAATAATACTAATTTGTCACATGAAGTGACACATAAGCAAGAAGACACAATGATTTGTCCTTTGGACCTTTTTTTCTGGTGCTTTCTCTGCCCTATGATAACATATTTTATCTCTTAAGATGGACATATGGAAATCTTTTTTTCCCCATGAAATAGTCCAGACAAAAGTCATGCTCTGCAACAAGAACAAAATAAACATGACCTACAAGAGGAGGAAGAACAGGAGAATGGGGGAGGAGTCAGATAATACCCTTTTGTTTCTGACACATAATAAGATTAAGAATTTTGAAATTATATTTGAGCACTGGTTAGTTGATTGCCTAATCCCTGATGTTTTTCCTGTTTCTAAAGAGCCTTTTTGAACTTTGTCTCTACTTTGGAAAGCCCTGAACAAATATTTATGACAGGAAATGAGAACATATTTTCACAGTAAGAATCAAAGGATTTCCCAAGTAGAGTACTATGAAAAGTATGTCCCAAAGCCTGGAGGAGCTAAGAAATGATGGCATTTCTGGCCTTTTGCCTTAGTCTCAATTAACAACAAAAAAGCCAGAAAACAGAGAACACTCAGCACGTGGCCAAGGCCTGGGCAACCTCAACCTCTGCCCAAGCAACTGGAATCCCTTGGTCTGGACCTGATTTCACTGTGTATTACTATTGTCTCTGGACTACAGTCAGCCACAAACACAGGCACTAATTCAGAAGACTCACCAGGAATGGCAGGCTAATGAACATGTTTCAGTCTGGCCACTTGCCAATGCTTGGTTCCTAAAGGCTTTGCACATGGGCAGAAGATGAAATGTAAGGCCAAGCCAGATCGGATTATGTTTTTCTGGCATGGACTGTGAGTAATCTGTCAACTAAATATCGGTGCCCATTTTCTTGTAATGAGTGGGGGTGGAATTCATTTGCTTTGTTGGCCCAACTAACATCCACAGTCATCAACCTATATGAAAATTATTTGCATGAATATGAAACAACAGTTTTTAGAAATTGTTTCTTACGGATTTATACAGATGAAGTGATCAGTAGTTGTATCATTTAAAAAATATTTTGAAGGGGGAGTCTGCTGCCCCCCCCAGCTGAATTGTACATAATAGTACAAGAAATTATCCTTAAATTCTTTGAATTGGCAATGATATTCACTGCATTTGTTTTCTTTTTTATTATCTTTAAGTAGTTGCAATTCAACCAAGCAGTTTATAAATACAACATATCTTGATCAATGTAACCCCATTTCAGTATTCTCATCCATCCCTCCCCTACCCGTCTTTTCCCTCACTTGTTAATTTTGTAGGATGTACATTGGATTCTTGACCATATTTCCCCTCTCTTCTATTCCCCATAGCTCAATTGTATATAAGTCTGTTTACAACAAATTATCATTAAAATCTTTGCTTTTATTTTTGCCAATCCTGGGGCTTGAACTCAGGGCCTGAGCACTGTCCCTGTCTTCCTTTTGCTCCAAGGCTAGCACTATACCTCTTGAGCCCCAGCACCACTTCTGGCTTTTTCTATATATGTGGTGCTGAGGAATCGAACCCAGGACTTCATGTATACAAGGCAAGCACTTTACCACTAGGCCATATTCCCAGCCCTCATTAAAATCCTTGAATTGGCAAAATATTTATTATTTTTTTATAGCAAGGAAAAAATAAACTTTGTATTGACCATGGAACAGTTGACTAGATTACATAATATTGTTATACAAGTACAAGATACAGTTTTTTTTCAGATTTCATATGTACTATACAATATAGTTTGACAAGAAGATAGAGTGGAACATCATAGTTTAGTAGTCTACAATTATTTTTTGATAAATATGTATCTGATCTTTGTCCCTATTTCTTGTATCCAAATTCTTATTATAATTTTATACGTAAGAAGTTGCCCTAGATGTTTTGCTACACAGAAATCTTAAGTTACACTACCAAATACTTAAGATTAGTATATAATGAACATGTTAGTTCCATGATGATGAAGCTATGTCTTTAGGAATGTGTTTTCCCCCACAGAATTCATCATTCTCCCTATGTTCTCCATGCCATTAATTTTTAGCATTTGCCTTTCTTGTGGTTTCCAAAGAACTTATACCTGTCTGCCATTCAATTTTCATAGAATGTAAATTAGTTTAAATTAATGAGTTTTTGTCTTGTCTTGCACTAACTGATAATTATGTCTGCCATCTCTCCTGGCTTCCTGCATTTATCTCAGACACCCTACTATCTTCCTTCCCACTAAGTGACTCTAATAATGGCTAATACTCAGTGAGAACAGTCAGGCAGGCACTGAGCTAAATTCTTCTCATAAACAATCCTACTTACTGCTGATAACACTCTTATAAGGGGCATGCTACTGTTATTCCACATTTAATGTTAGCTGAGTTGCCCAAGACCTTTGGGCAAATAAGACCTGGAGAAATGTGGCTATAGCCCATTCTGTTAGTCCACATTCCTCAAGGTATTCCTTCACATTTCCTAAGGGTATTACAAGAAGAGGAGAAAGGTGAGTTTTTTTTTTTTCTGGTGTCACTCCTTTGGGGACTGCACATTATCTTTAACACATACTGGAAAATGCTTGTGAAGCAAGAAAAAAAAAAGAAGAGAATTAGTGTCCTGATCTTAAAGCTTCCATAATAAATAAATCCTGAGAATGATGTGGAACTACGAAAACAGAAATCAAAACTGTTCAGACCATAGGAACAGGTGAACAGGTCACAAGTTAGATGTTTTTCTTTCATTCCATTGAAACATAGTGGAAGTTGTTCATATTTTCAGACAGAAACATACTAGGGAGAGAAGACGCACTTTCAAAGTGTACTTTTCCTGGATTTGTCATCTCTATGGCCATCATGATCTCTGCCCTGAGTGATTCTGGAAGGAAACACTCTTCCCCACTGCCCGCCCCCAGCTAGCTGCTCATCTCACTTGATCTTGTCATCCAGTTCTAATCCCTGGTTTACCATCTCATAACTTACCATAATGGAACACAGATAAGCATGTTTCATTCTTTGTGCAATTCAGTTTCAATTAAATTAGCCCGAAGATAAGGCTGTTTACACTTTGCAGAGAGCTTTTTTCCCATGCATTATCTCATTTAACTGTCACTAAAATTAATTAGGGGGAGAAATGATTGACAGAACAGAATTGAACCTGTGTTTAAAGTACAGATACCTCATTAATCAGTAGGCAAAAAATTATTGCAAAAAAATTGCAGAATTTATGTGAACTGGGAACAGATTGTGGATGTTGGTGGCGGCTGACCTGTGTGCCATCAATTTTCATTTGCCTTTTATATCCGTTTATAAGCAAGACAGTTGATTTAAACTCACTGCCTTACCCCAATAACAACACATTATTTATTGCAGTTGCAGGTATAATTTACCATCTGTTCATTTTACTCATTGCGCTATGATAAATACTAATGGATTCTAGAGCAAGCTTGCCTTTTATCTCCCATTTCAAGTGTGGAAGAGCTGGGAAGTTCCAGCTATTGCTGTAACAGCCACATTGTCGTAGTAACTAGCTTTTAAAATTACTGCTCTGCAGTGACAACTGGGCTAAACCATAGGGAAGGAAAAATAAAGTGCTAGGGAGCTAAAGAATACATTTGTCAATTTTTGTTGCAATGATGTTGTAGTTTTTTAAGTAACATAAAATAATACTCTTTCTCACAAATCTGCATTGACTTGAACTTGACTAATTGAAACTTAGCTTAATTGGCTGTTTATAAGTGAAAGATTGGACCTGGATCTGTTTCTCAAGTGTTTTAACCTGTCCTCCTTGAACAATGGGCCAGCCAGGACTCATTATTCTCATGCACTATGGAGGTACAATGTCCCTTAGGGTTAATGGCACATTGTTATTTCTACCTGTGATCCATGAGCAAAGTAAAGACTAACATCAATGAGTTGGAGAAACATATTCTACGTTGAAACAACTCACACATTCTACCAGGGAGAGATAAATTGTTAAAGAAAGAGCCCTCTACATTTCGTGGATATTTGCATAGAACAAAGAGGAAAGGACACTTCAACTCAGTTGAACAGAGAACAAAATCTAATGTGATATTGCTAATTCTCATGTTTAAAGATGAGAAGAGAACTACCTAAAGGGTCTCTGGCACTGTTGCCTCCTATTTCCTATGTAGCAGCAATTTTAAGGCTACACTGGTCAATATGTAGTGCTGTGTTACAGCATCAGTGTTTTCTAAGACGGAACTGGCTGACAAATGAGATCATAATATTTGTGAAAATGGAAGCTAGTAAAATTGGGGATATATGTGGCATTATTTATAGAACCTGTAGTCTGCAAAATAACATGAAATGTTTACAAGTTGCTCCAACCTAACTTAGAATTCCAGACTCCAAGTTGAAAGGAGTCTTAAGTTCCTCACACAAAACCTGAATTCTCTCTAAAAAAAAAAAAAAAAATATATATATATATATATATATATACATATAATGGAGATCTAAACACTTCCTGTGACCACACTTCCTAATTTCACTTTAGAAAACTGTTTTCCTGAGTATTTTCTCTTTGTGCATCCCATGCTATGTAAGAGCCACAAGGATGAGGAACCAAAGAACATTCGTTTCCTGACAGGTGGTCAATCTTTTCTCTACAGGCCCGCTTCACAGGCACCTGTGTGGGGCTCAATATTCCACTACAGCCTTCTTGAAAATTCTAATATTTTTCTAATAAGCAACTCTATGTTTTTATTTCACATTGTTGGGATCCAGAATTTTTTTTTTTTTTGGCCAGTCCTGGGGCTTGGACTCAGGGCCTGAGCACTGTCCCTGGCTTCTTTTTGCTCAAGGCTAGCACTCTGCCACTTGAGCCACAGCGCCCCTTCTGGCAATTTTCTATATATGTGGTGCTGGGGAATCGAACCCAGGGCCTCATGTATATGAGGCAGGCACTCTTGCCACTAGGCCATACCCCCAGCCCGGGATCCAGAAATTTTGTTTCAGTCTTGTTCTCTTTAGTCACCTCCAACCTTGTCTGTTCCAAGTCACCTTTACACATTACCATCTCTTTCTGGCCATTCCATTAGGGACATTGCAATGTCCTTCTTGTCTTGATTCTATTCTTCAAGGTCCCTTCATTTCATTATTACCTAGCATCCCTAGAACATATCTCTCAGTCTGTCTCAACCAGACCAGGTCCTCACTGATACTTTATTTCTCCCCAAAAAGGAAATAAATTGTGACCATGACTCTGGGAGCATTTCTCCTTAATCTGAACTTTGACCCGGCCTCAGTAATGTTGGCTTTTACTCTTGGAACTGAGAAAAAAAATCATTTTAATTCTTCACCTACTTTGAAAACTAGCTCATCAAAACAGAATCAAGGAGTCACTTTAATAGGTATGTTTCCATTTGAGGGAAGGGCTTGGTGCAAATGGCCACTGGTATCCTCATTATATCAACTCCACCCATTCCCTTCCCCACCCCCTCACTGTGAATACATATGCAATATAAGGATATTACAGATACTTACTATTTTTTATTGTTTTCAAAAGCATTTTCCTAATTGACAGGCTCATGAGAGACAAACAAGCCTAAAGCTCTACAGCAGCACAGTTGTATAATTATGCCAGAAATAGTTTAGGAGGAAAGAATTAAAAGGCTCTACTTAGAGTTATATGGGTCTAATAATAGGTTGATTTTCCTCACTATCTACAAATACCAAAGTAAATCCACAACCAATTGGCATGCCAGACCTGTGTAATCAGAGCTCAGGCCTACGATTTAAAGTGGCAAATGTTTTCACAAAAATACTATACTACCTTGCATTGATATTTTTTTATATACCTTTCAGTAAGTCTGCTAAGAGCTTTACATTTCAAATAAAGGATTCTGTTCAAAAGGAATGATTATCCTCAGTAATGAGTTGCAAAAACAATAATATAAATATTATAAAATACTATCCTGTGTCTGTTGAAATAAAAATTTCTGAATCTGAAGGGGTCAGAAAAACTCAGGAATATTTTCATGCCCTGTATTTTTTGTCTGATCTGCCTGGAGCTACACATTTAATAATGAAATGCCCCCTTTCCCCACTTTTTGTCTTCAAATATTTCACGATATATGATTTTTCTGAAAGAAAAAAATCTATTAATTGAAAAATAAATTTTGAAAGTGACTAGGGCTGACATGGCTCAAGTAGTAGAGCACCTACCTGACAAATATGAGGCCCAGAGTTTAGTCTCCAGTATTGCTACTACCTCCCCCCCACACACAAAAACCATGAATTCTGAATTTTGTAACTATCTTTTAAATGTACATTTTTAGATGGTAAATCTATATTCAAAGAAAACTTTTTGTGACTGAGAAACAAGTAATACAAATCACATTGATATTCTCAGTGTAATTTTTTTTTTTTTTTTGCCAGTCCTGGGCTTGAACTCAGGGCCTGGACACTGTCCCTGAGCTTCTTTATGCTCAAGGCTAGCACTCTACCCACTTGAGCCACAGCGCCACTTCCAGCTCACATTGATATTCTCTACACACTTTAACTACATTTCAAAATTTATAAATTTTGTATATTTCATTTCATAAAAATGAGAAACAACTTAATAGTTGTTTTACCCTATCTATAGTAGTCCAAAATCTGCTTAGCTTAATTGAATTTTTTGTGTGCTTACTAACATTACAAGTTCTTCATGATTCTTTCAAGGATGGGCACAATATGTGTGGTCACCACAGACAGTTGACAATGAATGCACTTGAGATTTCTACAGTCTTCATGATAATCATTATATTAGATGAAAGCAAGCATTAGAGTTTACAAAACTTCTGGGTGTTGATTTTGTATTTTTGCTTTACTCTATCAAATTCTATGTAAAACAGGAGAAAATTGTAAAAATGTAATATATTAATTCTCCACCTTCATACTGAACATACTTTACATGAGCAAATCTTTTCATTTCCTCCCTATCCTTTTTATTTTATATTCTTAATATAGAGTTCTTTGATATGAGGTAACAATAATTGCTCTCCTCAATGTCTTTAAGGCAACATGCAAAACTTCCACACTGATTTACTATGTACACATACTCCAATACAGAGCTACAAATTGTCAACTTGATCTCAAGCATATGATCAGGATTGATTGTTCATATCCTGTTTTTTTCACAATTATTTTCACCTAAGGTATCACAGCTGATATATCCAGGTTTGAACACCTGAATAAGTCCTCAAAACACCTTGATAATTCAGTATAATCAACCCAAACATCGCTAGACCTCATTTGTGAAACATTGTTTGGTGCTTTGAACACATATGTCTGCCTTTGCTACATATGAAATGGGACATAGATTACAAAGGTTATGTGTAATCATACAGGCAGACTACTTGTTTACTGAGTAAGTGATCAAAATATTAGTTCCCATGGTTACTAATATATCATATCAGCTCATTGGCCTCATTACTTTATAACTATATATTATTTTTGATCATACAGTGCCAT
Source organism: Perognathus longimembris pacificus (assembly GCF_023159225.1). Classification (NCBI taxonomy): domain Eukaryota; kingdom Metazoa; phylum Chordata; class Mammalia; order Rodentia; family Heteromyidae; genus Perognathus; species Perognathus longimembris. The sequence continues at coordinate 127,859,870 of NC_063162.1, read as the reverse complement.
TCTCTGGATCTATCAGCATTTTTTTAAAATGAGCTTTACTTCTAGATGCTTTTGACTTTGTGTAAAAATCAAATTTACCTGTAATGGTTTAAATATTATACCACACAAAATGTTGACGCTTAATAGAAACACACTCTTTTTGAAGAATGAGTCAAACATGCATTTGACTCTAAGCTAAGCATCTTTAAGAAAATGAACACAATATTCTGGAGGCAGGAAGTAGATCTGTCTAGCAGCTATTCAAGTCTATAGGCATGCACTAAAAACTCTGTGCTTTCTCCAAGTTCTCAGCCCCTAACAGTGCAAAACTGGAACATATGGTTCAGTATATTATCCCTAGCCATTATGGGTTATGGGAAGGAATGGATTTGGTCCAAAGGTATTTTTCTATTTCAACAGAAAAAGAAAGCACTGACATTTATTTAGTGATTTTAATGGGATAATGACTGGAAACTGGAACCTATAGTCAGCAGAATCAACATTCAAGCCATGCATTCGGTACCACTGATGAGCTTCAATATCTATTTTGACAATGGTTCAAATCGGAGGTAGGCTACCAATGTGAAAAGTTTGGTATATAGGTCACAAACTAACTTAAAGGAATGAGCCATAGGGTTGCATTATTTGGATGATACATCTAGCAAAACTCTTTCCATCAGTCCTTAAACATTTCCCAAATATTGCATATGCTCTATAATGAGCATAAGTACAATCTATGGTAATCAGCCTCAGCAATATGGTATTTTTCACCTTTATTCTTTCTTGAATAATTCTAGATTAGGTAGTTGCATTTCTCCCCACAGCTATAAGCTTTTCATAGACTTCAATGAATATATTTCTAACTCATCCACCTGCAGGTAAAGGATCTCTTCTCTGAACATTGCTGTTCTTTCACTCAGTTTTCCTTCACTTCTCAGTTTCACACCTGCATAAATCCCCTGAGGCTGCAGAGCAAAGCTCAGTGACTTTTATCAGTACCAACAGAGCTAATTAATAGGAAAGATGAAAAGTGGGAAAAGGAGAAAACACCCCACAGGGCAAGCATTTCTTTACAAATGCTTTCTAACCCATCACTCTCTAACTTTAATATTCTATTAGTGCTTTATAGTGTTGTTCATATTTATTAACAGAATGTTTTATGCTCATAAACATTAAATTAATAATGTAAAAGTGATAAACACTAATATCCAAGTGACTTCCAAGCCCATGAATTAGAATTAGCCATGCCTCATAGAGAATATAGCAGCATTTGCCTTAGTTTACTTATGATCACTGAAAACACACTATTTCTTCTCATCTGCAGTGTTTTTCAGTCCCCAAGTTAAAAAAATCATGTCACAAGGAAAAATGAAATCAGTACCATAGAAAGAGAATTGAATAATTATTAATAGATTAAGTACCAGATGGGAAAGCAAAACAAACAATAGCCTGCCAGTCTTACACACACAAAACAAATTCTCCTAAATATTTTAGAAGATATTGTAAAACAACATGTGGTGGTGAGGTATATGCGTATATGTTTTTAGCTACCTTGATTTTGATTATGATCAAAATAGCTAAGGTATTACACTAATAGAGGATATGAAGTCAGAAGTTGCAGAACAATTTGATCAATGGAAATTGCAATTTAATAAAAATTTATCTTTTCAGAGGAAAAATAGATAGCATTGAGTGTAAGTGTTATTAGTTTAATTATTGGAGAAGTTTCTGCCATATGTTTAAAAAACTATACATTGCAGGCACATTGTTCATGGGTAAAAATTACTGCCATTTTTAGTCTTCCAGAGCCCAGAGATGGGGATAGAGGAAATGAGCCAGGAACTTTAGGGTTTTTCCTATGGGCTAGATGTGTTTTCCTCAGAATTGAAGCCTGTTACCTGATAATCTAATAGTCCACAATTTAGTAACAATTATAATCATTTTGATGAACCTGAGTGCTAGAAAATGTGTCTAAACCAATGAAAGCATTTCTGAGATCTTCATTTCCACAGTGAATAATTTCTTATCTCCTCATGTACTGTTTCCTGAAGTAGAAAAGGTGTTTTTTCTTTAATAATTAAGTACATTCTTGAAGGTGTTAATGAGCCTATGGAGGCTTAGTTTTTTTGAAATAGACTTACAATCATTCTTTGCTTAAGTCAGTTATTCATCAAGCATTACTGAGAGTGTACTATGTCTCAGGCATTACTGAAGGAGCTCCAGGAGAGAGCAGGGGAGGGCAGGGCTAATCCCTTCCCCAGTCTCTGTGAGGCTAGAGTATAAGAGCAGTATCATGGATATGGAGAATGTGCTGTGGAACTACAGAGAAGAGATCATTTATCCTTAATTCAGCCTGGGCAGCTCAAGGAAAGGTTCTAGAAATAGCTATAAAGTCATCAATAAGAATTCTGTTAGGAAGAAAAATTGTTCTAAACACACTGATTCTTAAATTCTTGGTATACTAAGTATTTTTTCTTCAGATTGTGCTCTTCCCTGACCTTCTGGAAATCTACCCCGTACATGATCTGTTCAAATTGGTGTAAGTGAACTCCTAGGCTCCCTCTTAGCCAGCCCTCAGAACTCTCATTATCCTCAGCATTACTTTTCTATAGTGTCTTAACTACTCTTTCTGGCATCTCCTGGCACAATGACTGATATATAACTGCCATCACATGATATTGAATGAAATAATAAATGTTTAGGGAAGGCCAGCTACAATGGACCTCGTGAATGAGGTTACATATTTTATCAGGTGTTGGGCAGCAGTTAGTGACTGCTTTGCCTGATGACATGCTGCAGAACCTGGGGCTACAGGGTTGGGTGCTGGTGGGAACTGAGGGGCACATCCCTGATCTCCCTCTCTAAATGGAACACATGTGGTGGACAGAGATCAAACAAAACTGACTTACAGCCTGGCTAAGGGCTAGGGAAGAGACAGATGCGAATAGTAACATCCTATGGGATTTCTAAGTCAGTCACCATCTGAATCTAGGTCAGTGAGTTCCAGAACATGAAACAGAAGACCAAGAAGGCCAGGCATGAAAACAGACAGAAGCTCCTGCCCTGAGCAGCATGCAGCCACTGTGATCATTTGTGGCATGATGCTATTTGAGGGTGGTGACAGCTTGATGCACAGAGGGAAGAAGAGGAGAAACAAAAGGCTCAGGTTTGGGTAGTCAATGAGTGGGTGAGAGTTACTGAGGAAGGAGAGCAACACACTGTACCAGAGTCACAGCAGGGATGTCAGTGCGCCTGGGGGTTGGGGGTAGGTATCAGATAATACATGGATTTTGCTGAGTTCCCCTTGAGGAAATTACAAGAAAATAAGATTTTGCCTGACGTTTTACAGAATCACTTTACTGTCCTTGAAATAGTACTTTCTTACCAGCAAGTATTCCTTTGTTTATGTTTCTAGTTCTAAGAGAGCTTGTTTGTTCTTTTTGTGCAAGTTTCATTAATCAGAGAGAAATCAGAGAAGCCTAAATTGATAGATTACGCCTCTCAAGATTGGTGTATAGATCATCATCCTAAGATCCAAGGTTTAAACATTTAAGTAACAAGTGTGTATTATAATATATATGCATTATATATGCATATGTATAATTTTATATGCATATTTTAATATTTATATATTACAAACATATCACATATAGCTGTTATATATTCTACAATATATACTATATGTATGCTATATTATAATATATACTAATATATTATATATTATATATACTAATATATATTCTAATGTATAATATATATCCATATATATATCACAAATACTTTCTATAGTTTTCTAGACAAATATATTGCCAAGGTCAGAACTTGCAGCTACCTACACAAAACATTCAATATAAGAAGGAAAAAAATAGATTTGAACTAAAACCTAATTTTAAAATGATAACATACAGAGTTAATGTAGGCTTAAGATACACGTGTATGGTTAACTTGTCTGTAAACATTCTGAAATAATATCTCATCTCCTCAAACAAAAGTAATTGATAAGTCATTTCTTTGCATTTTCAAAATTACTTTCCTTAACAGCTTCATAAACTTTCCCCTAATTTTTTTCTTTGTTAAATATATTCAATATATTCTTGGCTAAATAAATACCCATGTATCTTAAGTTACTTATTAAATTACCTTAGTCAAAGATACTGGTGACTTATGCTCCCCTTAATGAGCAGAATGCTTTGTTACCCTAGTTCTCTTTTTTCATACTATTTTCCCCTCAGCTCACAGTCAAAGTGCTGGTTGTTGTTAGAAAGTATGCAATGTCCTAGGAAAAATTGTCATATTTTCTTGAATATACACTTTCCAAGAGAAGGAAGAATCTATATAATTGAATGTACTTTATAGTAAAATACATGTTCTAGAACATGCTAGAATGAAAATGCATGTGAATGCACACACATTTTAAAAAAAAAAAAACAGTAGCACAAGGTTTTAAACAGTGATTATGCTTGCTGTTGGCATTTTCAGTTTCTCACTGCAGCTCTGGGTGAGATTTCGAGCTTTCTAAAGATGGTCTCACACACAAGGCTAAATTAGGCCCTGACTCTAGGCACCATTCTCAGCAGACTCAAAGTGGCACTCCTTTCTGTGTATGCTCACCACCTCACCCCTACCTCATGCTCATCATAAGCCTTGCATGCCTATAAAATTAGAGATGCTGTCACCACATAACAGTTATTTGCATGTCTCTTTAAAGTGTAAATGCCTTATAAGCAGGTTGGATTTTTCTTTTTCTAATCATATTCAGATTCCAAGCTCAGGTCACAGAAATAGTACGTAATAAATATATGTTGAAGGAATGGGAGAATTCATGAAGGAAGACATGAATGAATCTTAGGAAGTATCCAAAATGCAGTTCACAATGCAGACACAGCTCTCTGACTACCCCTGAAGTTGTCTCATATTTAGTCTGGAATGGAATTGACCTTTCATATGATGTGACATATTAGGCTGAAGAATTACAAGGGTAGAAAACTTATCATTAGGGCAAAAACAAAGAAAGCATCTCAGGAAATAATATGTGTGCAATAGCCTCAGAAACTAAATTTGTTTCATTAAAGAAATACATACAGCAGACTCACTGAGAGGAAGCATCCTCTAAGCGGATCGCCCAGTGGCCTCTGGCAGCTAAGACAGAAAGTCAGAAATGAAATCACAGAGTGAAAATAATGTGCTTCGAAGACTCTGCTACCACAACTGAATTGATCCCCTACAGTCAACTCATTTGTCATCATTCCAGACATCCACTATGTCCAAATTGATTACATCATGAAGATTGTAAAAATACCAGTCATCTCTACCACATCCGATTTTATCAAGCATCCTGACATGGTCTGAATTAGTAGATTTTTTTTTAATGCCTAAAATCAAATTGACAGTGGAAATTAGGTGAGCTTTGCAGATGTCAGGTAACTAATCCAAGAGGCAGTTAACTATGTTGAAGCTTGAAATAGGAGGGGTTAAATTTGAAGAAATGTTAGAATGTGATTTATATGTGAAGCACTATTCTAGACAAAGCAAAATATGAAAATATGTCAAATAAACATTAAACGATTTACCTTTAAAGAAGGGCTCATTTAAGAAACTTGAAGTTTAGTAACATAGCATGTCACTTACACTTTTATTAGAGATATTATGTTAAATGTATTCAATAAATAATAAGTATAGCTGAATACCTCCCTACAAACTGTATTGAACACTTTTTCTATCCATTCTACACTTTCCCAGTGCAGTTTCTAATGATAAGAAATCAGTGTCATAACAGAGCAGTGACTTTTATATTTCTTCAGTAAGCTCAAATAGAAGGCACTAAGAGTAGATAATGTTCTTGGTGTGGTGTGTTTAAATTATTACTTCTCTCATTTACTACTTGTGTGACCCATGGACAAAGTAACCAAGGTCTCTATGCCTTGATTTCTTCATGAATGAGCGCAAGTAATCTCTCCTACCTGCTTTCCTACTGTTATTACAATTAAGTAAGATGATCCATGCAGAATTCTCCACGTAATTGTTGGTATATCTACTGGAGATGAGCTGTTATTCATCTGGAATCTCTGTAAGCACTAGAAATATTTGACTGAATAGACAAACCATTTTTTTGGAAGTGAATCTGAACAACTATCCAAAAACCTAAAAATATTCTAGAACAGGGAGTTATGTTGAGCAAAACAAAATGGGTGACCAAAGAGCCCAAATCCCTATTTTCTGCAACTTTCTTTATGTCTTGACCACTAAGCGAGATGCTAAGAAGTATGCAAGTAACCTGAAGGCTCAAATTCACTCTGCATTTGCATTTTCTCTAAACAACAAGACAATAATAGGTGAGCATAATTAAACAGTAAAAGAGAACAACCATTCAAGGGATGCAATAAAAGAAATGTCACAATGTCATGTATTACTAAATAGTAATGGTCATAACTAGTCTAAAAAGTCTATGGAATTCTAGTGTTACTTGTACTATAATATAATTTAAATACATATAATTATAAGCCAGATATAATATGTGCTTACACATCTCAGATAGCTATAAATCCAAAATAAATTCATACAAAGTTATACATTCAAACAAACTAAGCAAAACCACATACTACAACTTACAGTTAACAGTGTAATGTGGCTAGTAATGTTGGTTTACTGAAGTTGTTGGAATGAATGCCATGTTGATTTTGTGGCCCAGGTTCGTTTGATATGCTTTCTAAGTTTGATATGCTTCTGTGAAAATGTACTAATTGATGACATAACTCTCTTGTGTACATAGGGATATCATAGCTCTCAAAGTACTTTTCAACCAATGACGTGCATTTTCCTCGCACATATAAGACAATACTATTATTTAGCTTGCACTTAACTCAAAAGCCTCATTTGCATATTAAGTCATCATTTGCATATTATGCCCGCCTTTGCTGTTTTGTTAATGGCTGCTTACAATGAAAGTAGTACCAAAATAAATTATCACTGAAATTAAAAAACACACATATTTACCCATAATTTTTCAAGAAAAAACCACAGTAAACTCGGTGCCAGTGACTCATGCCTGTATTCCTATCTACTAGGGAAGCTTGAGATTTGGAAGATTGCTGTGTGAGGCCACCTGGACAGAAAAGTTCAAGGTACCTCTTCTTAACTCACTGAGCTCAGCGGTGCATATCTGTCATTCTAAGCTATGTGGGAGGCTGAGATTGGGAGGTTTGCTGTTCCAAGCCAGTCCAGAGATGAAAATTCTGAACGACTCCATCTCTATGGAAGGAGGCTGATGTTTGGTATGTCCTCGTGCTCTCAACATCCATGTAAAGCTGGAGTAGAAGGGTTGTAGTCCAGGCACAGATGTCCTGTGGACAGGGATAGGGACCCTATCCTAAATGTAGCTAGCAAAACAACAACAGCAAAAATAAAAAATAAAACAAGACAATAGGTGTCATTTCATGGTAGAATGCCAACCTAAGAACCAAATCCCGAGTTCAAACCTAAGTATCACACACATGCACAAAAAAGCAAAACAAAACCTAGGGAAGGTAAGGGGAATATCAAATTGGAGAGGCAAAGGATAAAAAAACAAACCAATGTAACAATACTTCCAAAACTATATGCTATAGACCAACGTACAACTCATGGAGGGTGGGGTATGGGGAGGAGGGAAGACAGGGGGAATGAGGGGAGAAGGTAACAAGTTCTATAAGGAATGTATGCACTGCCTTACGTATGCAACTGTAAGCCCTCTATATATCACTTTGACAATAAAGAAATATTTTTTTTAAAAAAACCCTTGTAGGTTTTAGACATGTTATGGTGGCAAAAGCCTATAATGAAAACACACAGGTTCTGAAGCTGTTGTCTCAAAAAGCCACAGAGAGAGACACAAAGAGAGGGGGGGGGAGGAAGAGAGAGGGGGGAAGAAGGAGGAAAAAGCAGAAGGAAGGAAGGGAGGGAGGGAGGGAGGGAGGGAGGGAGGGAGGGAGGGAGGGAGGGAGGGAGGGAGGGAGGGAGGAAGGAAGGAAGGAAGGAAGGAAGGAAGGAAGGAAGGAAGGAAGGAAGGAAGGAAGGAAGGAAGGGACTCATTTAGACATGCCTCTGGAAGCAAGTGCATGCTAGAGAGAAGACAGTCTTACAGACATCTCAGTCTATGGTTTCTTAAGCAGCACATGATTTCGCATGAGAGAGTAACAAAATAGTAAACAATGTGATGTGGGGAAATTATATTTACTAGAGGATATCTTGTTGAAGTACACATAGTTTTTTTAATCCATGCAGTGACTTTGGTTGATTCATAAGAAACTTATTTTAGCAGAAACTGTTGTGTTCAACGGAATGACCCGGATGTGACAATAAAGATCCCACTTTGGAGAGTGGAGGGTATACTGAGGTTTGAACTCAGGGCCTTATTTTTGCCAAGAAGGTGCTCTGCTGCCTTCAGGCACACTTGCCATACAAAGGTTCCACATCTTGTAGAGAAAATTGAAACGTCCTTGGTAATGACCAACAGAGAATGTTTGTTCCCAGAATGCACATTCCAGTGGTACTTTACCTAACTAATTTTCTACTTCTGTAATATACCTTGAATGCTTAAAAAAATAAGGATATTAAAGTACAAGGTATTTATAAACCATCATTTTTACATTGAAGGAATATACCTACCCAATCAACTGTAGATTTCTCACAAACTATTGTCCATAGCTGAACCTAATCCTCCTCAATTTTGTATGTTCAGGGTTTCATCAAAATGTAACTACATCTGAAGAAAAGTCTTTAGAAAATAATCAAGATTAAATAAGGTCATATAAGTGAGGTTCTAATCCGGTTGAATTGGTTGCTTTATCAGTAGAAGAGAGCAGTAACCCTTTCGTGCTGTGTGAGCTGCCAGTACAAAAGAGGTTGTCTGCGAGTCCGAGAAAGGGGCTTCACCAGAAGCTAACCATGACAATATTCCAATTTCAGTCTTCTAACTTTCAGAATTGTGATAAAATAAAGTTATGCCATTGAAGCATCCAGTCTATTATATTTAGTTATGGAACCTGTCCTAATTAATCCCATATGAACCAAAATTCCTCCTGGCTTGCAATGTTTTCTTTCGTTGTTGTTTTATTTAACACATACATACTTGTCCAGTAACGAGGCTGCCGGGTTGGCAATGGGGATGATGGTGTGATAATTTTGTCTGGCTTGAATTTATTTTGGTGTTATCTTATAAAGGCAAGAAGAAACATTCCAGTTGGCCACGTGAATGTTATTTGCAGTTCAAGTTTCTGGGCTGCATAAGCCTATTTTCACTGGTGAATCCCGTACAATTTGTAAAGTTGCTACAGGTGTCTGGGCGAGTTCTTTCACCCAGGGTGGAAAGGAATTCCACAGATTTCATTTTGCATGTGAAACTTATTTGTGTCTCCAAAAGCCATAAAACTAAGGAGTCTAAATATAATGTGTCAAAGGTATAAAATGTGAATGAACAGCCATGGAAACCAAATTTATAAAAGAAGAGAAAATGAACTGAACCAGAACTTCCCTTGACTTTCTTAAATTTTCCTTGGGATACTGCTAGATATCTGTTTGAACAGCAGAATGAAATGCATTTTTGTGGCAATTGAGGGAGCGCGAGTGTGAGGTGTATCTTCCCGTGTGCCTGTATGTCACAGAAGTGATTGATCTTTCACCCTGCTATGGAGGATGCCAGTGTTCTCTCCTGGAGAGATACAATCCTGAGCTAGATGCTCTGCCTCTCTGGCCTCCAGCACATTTCCATTCATTCATTACACTCAATTTGACTGAAACAGGGTGACCTTTTCAGCTTGGGTTCAGATTGATTCTGAAATTTAAAACAGGTCAACAATGTGCTATTTTCTTCCTTTTAGATAGTAAAGTCAGGCCAGAGGGTGTCAGTAACGAGCCTGGGGTGGCAATCCTGAAGGTGTGTTTTGGGCTCGGATCAATCATTACTGGCAAAGGCTAGGTGTTCGTTGAGGTATAAAATATCCTACAAGGTAGGCTCCCAGAGTACCATGAGTTGAAATCGCTAGTTTTCCTCAAGGCATGTCTAATTCTGGGGCCTAGTGTCATTCTGAAGCCTGATTTGGGGATTAGTATCTGGTACAGGTTATCTTCTGTCTTTATAAGTACTTGATTAGCCTCTTTCTCATCTCATTTTCAGTAGATTGAAGAACTCATTCCCAAACTACTTGAGTCTGCTTTCTCCAGGCTCAATGTTTTGCTCTGTGCCCATAAAGTACAGAGCCATGTCCAACTTGGTGACCCTTTGTAGCCCTTCCTGCTATGGCCAATACTCAGGCATTATTCTCCTGCTCTAGAGTTGAGACAGGGACCTCTAGTAGGCTACTCACAACCGTGGGTCAAGGCACATCTCCAGGGTTTGGACATCTTGCTGCTTTTGTGATCGACATTGGAAGCTCCCATGGGTCCTTCTGACTTCATAACCCATAATCAAATCTGATATGCCTGCTGTCTTTGCCCCATATCGGAACTTAGTTTATAATCCAGTTTATAATCCACTGTTTTATCCCATCTCCAGCAACATGATATCCTTTTAACATCACTCACTTTCTCTCTGTCTCTCATCCTTGTTCTACAAAACAACCCCATCTTAAGACTCATGGATTCTCCATACCTTAGTCTGTTGTGAAGGGAAGGGGAGTCTAGTTCACTGTCAGTCAAAGGGCGGTCCCTGAATAATAGATGTTTCACAATTTATCTGATGAGTTAGTATCTCATTTTATTGTCTTGCCTATGTTCCTTCTTTCCAATCGATAAGGTTGTTGCAAATTTCCATAATAGCTCAGATAAACCTTCCATGTTTCCTCATTCATATTTTCTTGGGAAGGGACAGAACAAGAGCTGACTGTTGATAGACACAACTTGTGACATGGCTCATCCTTCATATCACTGTCTCTTGTAGTCTATTGCTCCTTCCCTATCTTAGGGAGAGAGTCTCATAAAAGCCCTATTTCCTCTCTTCTTATGGGTTCTTGGTTTACTCTCCTTTGGGTTCCTATGCAGGGAAATTCCTGCTCTATCCAGAACCCTCAGGTAATGCTGTGCTCCATACTGCCATTAATTTTGCAAGCACTGAAGCTTACCTGTTTAAGTGAACAAAGGTGGAAGTTCTGGTGATTTTGAAAGAGAAGGTTTACAAAATCCTTTGTATTGTTTTCCAGCTTTGTAATATGAGTTTAAACTCCTGTCTGCCTTGTAATATATTACATCAATAGCCATTTATTCAACAAACATGTATTGAACATTTATTAAGTGAGTCATAGATACATGATGAATATAATAAGGTCCTTCCATTGAAGAAGCATAAAATCTAATTATGAGAATGCCAAAAACAAATTATTCAGTCCAGGGCAACGGAGGCTGTACAGGAGCTGTGAATAGAGTTGAATAGAGTGTTGATAGGACACAAGTCTGCCAAGATGAGTAAGGAGGTGCCAGGATAGGCTTCCCAGAGGACTGGTAATCTTTATTAAAGATTTGGCCTTCTTCTGGGAATCCAGACCTGCTGTCACTTTGAGTACTCTCTGGCATTAGGCATCTCAGCTATGGAGAATAGAAACTAGATCCTGACAATGTTCTTGCTCCTAGCAGCCTCTCAGCATCCTAATTTGCATTTCTAATCATCTGTGAGTTGAGAAGCCTGTGAGCAAGCTCCTTAGAACCAAGGCTTCTCAGAGTAAATAGGCTCTTCACTAGGCTCCCCTGGGCTCTGCTAAGATAATGAGCTAGAGGTTTATTTGATTGCTTATTTTGATTGGATTATCTTGATTGCTTTGTGCTTCTTTAGTTCTTACTTGGTTTGTGAGCTTCGTATATTAGCAACTGCTAAATAAAATGAACCCAGGGTTCATACCAGGATATTAGAAAAGATTTTAATGTAACAAAACCATTAATAATATCTCTGCTTAACAAGCAGATATTACATACCAGATTGTTTATATTTGTTATTTCCTTAATCTTCATAATAGCCTTGCAATTTAAGTAAACTCATTCCCATATTATAGATTAAAGACTATACAATTTACTGTCTTTGCGATTAACACATTTCCTGATTTCCTTGTCCCCTGGTCTTTCCCCTGTAAGGCAGGAACAGTACAACCATGTACCTGGCAGACTTGTAACGGTTAAGTAGGGAATAAATGTAACGTGCCTATGACAAGTGCCTGGTGCATAGTAAGAGCAGTGATAGCTATTACTGCTTCTGTTGGTATTACCAAGTCATGAAATTATTACAAAGCAGACCTAAAATCTCAAGTCCATCTCAGGTACTCTGACAGCAGGAAGGAATATTCCTTTGCAGGGACTAATGTTTCTCAGAATCCTCATGTTACATTTGGAGGCAATAGCCTGTTCTGCCTTTGAGTATCATGAGGATGGTTCAAATTCTTGTCTACATTGTTCTTATCATAATGCTCTCACAAGGAATCACACACATATAGACCTGTGCACGCACCTGTGCACACACACACACACAAGACTTGTTGTATGGGCACTATTGAGATCCCTTAAAAGAAGGTTGTGAACAATTGCTTTACACTATTTTGGAAGCTTGTCTCAAGGTAAAGCTTTGTTTAAAGGATGCCTCAAAGGGCATTTAAATCTTAAGGACTGCTGCTTCCCCCCCCCCTTTAAGGAAATTTTACTAACCAAGGCTTTTTTTTTTCTTTTACTTCGAGATATATAGGTCCATACTCTATGTTCTTCAGATGCCCATTTTATTAGGAAATATACCTTCATCATGACATGATAAAAAAGACTAGCCATGTAAGACATAGTAGTATACAACTCTAATCATAATACTGGGAGGCTAAAACAGGAGGATTGTGGGTTCAAGGCCAGCCTGGTTTACAAAGTCAATTTCAGCCTGGTCAGGGCCAGGTACTGAGACTACCTCAAAACCACAAAATAAAATAAAATAATGAAAGGATCAGTGGTAGCTGACTGGAATTGACAGGTTAAGAACAAATACAGTATGTTTCAGCCACCTCATGTTTCCCTCTTTAGAACCAACTGTTCACATTATGGATAGGACCTGCAGTAATTATCTGCATGGGTTTAACTTGATTATCCTCAAAAATTTTAAACAAGGTTAGCATGAGATATACCACTCCACAAGCAAAGCTTGCTTCTACAGTTTTTGTTCCACTTAAGAGAAAGGGGAAAAAACACATAAATTGAAGGGTGTCTGGACAGTTTCTGAAATATAGTATCTCAGAATTTCAATAAACCCCTGGTATGTGATAAGAGAATTTTTCTCTTAAGATCCTATAACAAAAATCAAAGGCCTCCCAGAATGTATTTATTAGCTATTTTTATTAACTGTTACAATTTCTTGCTCATTTCTATGCAAAGGTGCTACCATGCCTAGAGCCCTCCCCAAATATTTACTAAATTGAATTGTTTTTACCCTTCCTTCTAGATATCTAGTGTAAGTTCATACAGTTACTATGATACGAATGATACCAACATTTACGTTCTGAACATGATGTGGAGCGAGTGTGTTTGCACAGCCTTGAGTTGTAGATTCATGGATGCTGTCTTATTTAATATCATCGCTCTCTTTCATAGTCCTTGAGAGATTCTAAGCTAAAATAAACCTTGAAACCATACCTGAGTGAAGCCAGGGCCACTCTTCAACAAAAAGGACAAATGGACTGTGAGGTGGGGGTGGGGAGACAGATAGTAATGGTGCTGGGTGGTAATGATCATGGAGGAAGGGAAGCCCATGCTCTGGAGAAGGCAAGAGGATCACACTGACAATTCCTTGATCTTAGATGTTCAGCACATTTGTATCTGAAAAGAAAAAGGGGGGGGGGTAATAATATAAATCAAAATCTGTATAACTTTTTGGGAAGGCCAAAGACCCAATAGTTTTCATAGGAATTTAGCTGAATGAAAAATCACTGGATCTTCATGAAGTTCCTGGTAAGTGGCCTCTGACCTATCTAAAGGCTATTGTCACATGAGACCTGCCATCCATTAATCTCTTACTCAGGGGCTTCTGGAAGTTAGAAGCTGGGCGTCTTGAGAGGAAATAGACTGCACAGCAGTGAAGACAATGAGACATTTCATTCTGAAAATGCCTCTTGCAAAGCTTCTGAATTACTTTTCCTTGGAGCATCTGCCCCGGAAGGAAGGATGCCTCTATGCAGAAGAAAGACACAGAGAGAGGGATGCTCCAGGCTGAGCCTCTGCCAGTTACTTCCTCAGCAGCTTGAGCCGTGATAGGCAACTGTGTGGGGGTGAGAAATAGACCTGGCAAGTTTCGCAGCCAGCATGAGGAACAAATCCAAAGCAAGACAGGTTTTCTCTTTCCTTGGAATTACCTACTTTGTTGAAAGCAAGCCAAGCTAAGAATCTGGTTCTAGAGATTTGTGATTTAGTCTGGAAATATCACTAGCATTTCTGAGGTATAATGTCGCTTTGTCTCCCCCTGAACTATTAGTCAGTCAGAATTAAGAGCACAAATCCAGAGGCTAAAGACCAAGGGGGTGAAATACAGGCCCTTTTACCTTCAGGAACAACTAGTATGAGCTGGCAGAATCATAATACGTCTCTTGCCAGAAGGATTGTTACAGGAGACAGCAATGTTGCTCAGGTAAAGTGACAGATGAAGGACTTGTCAGTGTGATCTTCCCCCAGGAGCCTCCAACATTTTCCAGGGTATTTTCTTCCTGGTCTCTCTGAAGTGCCTAAGAACTATCTTCGTTTGCTTTTCTCACCTTCACATCCATTCACCCTCCTACCCAAGGAGTGGTCCTCAGGTATTGCTTCAAGTATCATTTTATCTTAGCATCTCTCAGACTCCAAAGGGAGAGAGAAAGAGAGAGAGAGAAGAAGAAGAAGAAGCAGAACAGTGATTAAGCATCAGGGTCCTTCTAACTAAGAGGTCCCTGTGTTAATCACTGATATTTTCACATTCATGAGCAGATGGCCTGGGAACCCAGTTCCAGCTACAGAGCCCTCAGGACCATGTCTCTGTAATGTGTCATCAGTAACACTACACTCAACCAAATGATTTAGAGTGCAAAGAACTACTTTTGTACAGGTGAGGAATCCCAGGATATCACACTGCAAACAGGTAAGCATATTGCAGGTTCTTGCTCTGCACCAGTAGATGTGACTGTGATTTATTTTTACCCCACTATGCTTCTCTGCCCTGGAGTAATTATTTTTAGCTTACTGGTGTGAGAAAAGCAGACTTTCTGCCTAGCACATTCTCCCCCAAAGTCAGACTGAGGCTGCTGTCCAGTTCTTTCTCTAATATCCTAAACTAGATTCTCTAGTTCACCTGGTTCTCTTGTCCTCATTTTCTGGAGATAATTTCTTCTCTAGAAGCTAAACTTAATTCAAGTTACTTCCAACCTTTGCTATAGTTAATTCAGCTCGACTATCCCATTGTTGGATAGTTACCATAAAGTGGGAAGAAATAAATATCTCGACTTCATGACTATCAAGCACAAACCATTTTTTGAATGAGAACCCAACAATGACAGTACCAGAAAACAATGAAATCTGTCCTTTCTGCCCACAGTCTGACACTTAACCTTTACTTTGAATGTCCCCTCTCAAAAACCCTTTAGGCATGGACACCCAGAATGACGAGGCATTCATTAATTTCCCTCAATTTAGCTTATTTGCCATTTGGAGAACTCTGGAAATATGGTGTTTATGTCTCCCTTGTGGCTTCTGATTTTTATTTTTGAGAGCTGAGTATGAGAATTTTAGAGAAGGAGTCGGTCCCAGTTGGATCTTTCTTTAGGTAGATAGATGATAGATAGATAGATAGATAGATAGATAGATAGATAGATAGATAGATAGATAGATAGATAATGAGGAAAGGAGCTAAGATATCAAAAATCTACTTGAGGCTCTTAAGGTAACATAGGTAGATACTTGTTACCATAGGTATGTGTTATTAAAGACAGTGCTTCTATACATTGAATGCCGTATCTCCACAAATTCATATGTTGACATTCTAATCCCCAATGTCATGTAAACAGAAGTGCAAACTTTGGGAGCTAATTAAATCATGAGGTTGGAGCCCTCATTACAAAATTAGTTGTCTTAAAGAGGAACTCTAGAAAAGCTCACCATTCTCTATTCTCCACCAAGTGAGGTCATACCAAGAAGAAGTCAACCCTCTAATGGAGAGCTTGACCAGCCTAGCACTCTGGTCACACACTTCAACCTTTAGAACTGTGAGACATAAACATGTTGTGTTCAATCTGCAGAGGATGTAGCATTTTTGTAAGAGCAGCCCAAACTAAGGAAAACAATTGCTTCATTGGAATGTTTTCCAACTTGTATTCATTTACTTCTAGTAGAGTTTGAAATTAGTTAAGTTAGGGATTCATTTTAAATTTAAAGAACAGACAAAACCACCTATTCTCTTTAGTCTATAAAGCATTTAAGAGCATTTAATAGAGCATTGTTTTGCTCTCATGCACCAAGTTATCCAAAGGAAACAAAACTAGATGTTTCTGACATAGGCATGGGGCTAATAGGTGTGACGTCAGGGTATTTGCCACTCTCTGAATTTTTCCATGATAATCCTAAAATGGATACTAAGGCCCCAAATGCTTTATCTATATTACAGGAAGGAACAAAAGTATAAAGTATTCGGTGCTTATATCAGAGAAGCAATGCTACCCAGATAAACTCCACTAATATGTCTATGGCCATACATCATGGTAAGAGAATCTAGAATATTACTACAACCTGCAAAATTTCTCTGTTAATAAGTAGGCAAGTAGCGTTTGCCAAAGTATTAATGATTGTATGACATCCTAATTAAACCCTTGCATTGTGTTAATTATAAGTACATTTTGCCAGTAGCAGATTCAGCTCTAACTTGTTCGAACAGAGAAGAGTTTCCTAAGGATTTGAGATGACCACAGATTTCTTTGGGAGTGCCAGAAAAACAAGCTTGTGTGCCTTTAGTTGTGGAAACATGAAAAGTAGTCACCTTGTGGGTTTTTATTGCTCTCACTCTTTACTCATTGCCATCTCACAGCCTAGAAGCAGTCACCAGCAAGACCACAACAGCTGCTACAGTAGATCCAGAGGCGCATACCTGCCAGTTCGGGAAGCCATTCTTTCTTCATATTGACTATTTCTTCATTCAGGTCTCTTACAAGTGGGATTGCATTGAGGATGGAAATGCAGCTTTCCAGACTCTACTTCAGGGAGACAATCCAATTGGTTGTCAGCATCGGTATCGGTCACAATGTATTCAAAATGGGGCAACCGTAATTCCACTGGCTTGTGTTCCATCAGAACTATCCAATCATTTCCCATGACTTTGGAAGTTGATAGCATTAAGTAAATAAATAAATAGATAAAGAAGACAGGGCAGACACAATCTGGCTCTAGAAAAGAATGCCTGCTGTAAAAGAAAGATCATAACACCATCGTTCCAATTCTATTTTTTTTCCTTCTGCATTACATGCTGTGTCATTTTGGTAAAGGTAACAGATGGAAATCCTATATTCATTAAGGATAAAAAAGAACTCTTCATCTGCTAGTGTTTTAAATATGAGAAATATGTAGCATTTACTTCTACCCTTTGAGGACCCTTTGAAGATTTTAATTAGCGCTGAATGTGTTGTCCCATCTGTTTAAATGAGTAGGCCACATGGTCACAGGCCTCTTCTTTCAGTATGGTGAACCAATCTATTGAGTGTACTTGGTTAGAAGAACAGGAAAACTTCAATGAAAAGATCCAATAAATTACCCCCAAAGTTTTCTTTTATTAAAAGAATTTGTTAGAAAAAGGCATGCATACTTTTTCAGATATAGGCCCCTGAACAGCTGTATACCACCATGCACAATGCTTATTTAAAAAGAAGTTTTCATTAAAATTATTTTGGTCTAGGCTAGGATTTGAATGTTTGTGACCCCTCAAAAATTCATGTTGAAAGTTAATATCAAGAGAAACAGTGTTATCGAATTCATTTTCCTATGAAAGAATCCAAATTCTCATAAAACAAGTTAAAGGGTACTCTTTTTGTCCTTCTGTGCCTTCTGATTTCTGAGGACACAGTGTTCAAGGAGTTCCCCCGAAAGTAGAAGTAAAATCCTTACCAGACTCAACCTGCTGGTCCCTTGATCTTCGACTTCCCAATGTCCATAGATATGAAAAAGAAGTTTCTACAAATTATGAATTACCTAGTCTCAAGTGTTTTGTTATGTCAGCACAAATGGACTAGAGAATCTGTAAACTGGTCCATACAACAAACTCAGAGAGGTCAAATATTATCTCCACTATACACCTGAACAAACAGCTACCCATAGAAGAAAAAGAATCTTCAAAGTGACTCAGATACTTCAAGATAAAAGTTAGTCCAGGTACTAACCAGTGAGTTGAAACACAAATATAAGTAGAGCAAAACCTTTACTATTTTTTAAACTAAATTTAATTTTGTTCTAAAGGTGATGTATAGGGTGTTTACAGTTATATAAGTAAGGTAATGAGTACATTTCTTGTCAAACATTGTTATTTCCTCCCTTGTTTTTCTCCCACTGTCCGTCCCCTCCCACTTCGCCCACACCCCAAGTTGTAAAGTTCATTTCCCAACCTAGTATCTTGTGAGTATCACTTTTCATTGGCTCATGCTTTGACCTTTGCTTCACTATTTTGTTATTCCCTTTCCTTTCCCCAAATCAGATAAACATGTATACAAAGCATAGGGTACCAGAATAAAAAACAATGACTACAGGAAAGAAAAAAAATAAGTTCATACAGTACATTAAAAATAAAAGAAAACAGGGCTGGGGATATGGCCTAGTGGCAAGAGTGCTTGCCTCATATACATGAGGCCCTGGGTTCAATTCCCCAGCACCACATATACAGAAAATGGCCAGAAGGGGCGCTATGGCTCAAGTGGCAGAGTGTTAGCCTTGAGCAAAAAGAAGCCAGGGACAGTGCTCAGGCCCTGAGTCCAGGTTCGAGGACTGGCCAAAAAATAAAAATAAAAGAAAACAAAAACACCTATTGTGACTCTACATATTGTGGACTGCATTTCAATTAGCATCATTTTATATGGTCATATGTACATAGCTATTGAGCTATTGTGATCCTTTGCTAGGACTATCCTACACATATACTAATTGCTATAAATAAGGGAAACCATGGAGCCTATGTTTCTCTGGGTCTGGCTTACTTCACTTAATATGATTTTTTTTCCCAAATCTTTTCCTTTCCTTACCAATGGGGCAATGTCATTCTTTCTGGTGGAAATATAGAATTCCATTGTGTATATATGCCATATTTTCTTGATCCATTCATCTACCAAAGGGCATATCTTAGATATGGTAATTAATACTGCAATAAACAGTTGTGCTGGTAGCTTTAGTGTGGCCTTGTTTGTGATCATTTGGGTAAATACTCAGAAGTGGGATTGCTATATCATAGGGGAGTTCTATGTTTAATCTTTTGAGAAACCTCCTTACTGCTTTCCAGAATGGTTGAACCAGTTTACATTCCCACCAACAGAGTAGCGGCATTCACTTTGGCCACATCCTCACTGAAATCTATTGTTATTAGATTTCTTGATAATAATATTGTAACTGGGGTGAGATGGAATCTCCAGTGGTTTTGATTTGTATTTCTTTTATGGCCAGAAATGTTGAACATTTCTTCAGGTATCTATTGGCTATTCGTATTTCCTCACCAGAGAAATCTCTTTTATTATTCTTTAGCTCACTTTTTTTTTTTTTTTTGCCAGTCCTGGGGCTTGAACTGAGGGCCTGAGCACTGTCTCTGGCTTCCTTTTGCTCAAGGCTAGCACTCTGCCAACTTGAGCCACAGTGTCACTTCTGGCCTTTTCTATATATGTGGTGCTGAGGAATCTAACCTAGGGCTTCATGTATACAAGGCTTGCAAGCACTCTTGCCACTAGGCCATATTCCCAGCCCCTTTAGCTCACTTATTGATGGGGTGGTTTTTTCTATGAGGATTTTTTTATTGGGAGGTTTTATTTTTTGTGCTTTAGGTATATTTTTTATATGAGGCCCTTGTCTATTGTATAGCTAATGAAGATCTTGTCCCAATCTATGGGCTTTCAATCTTTCAAGCTATGTTCTTTGCCGTGCAGAAGCTCTGCAGTCTAATGTGATCCCATTTATCCAGCCTTTCTTTGATTTGTTGTGTTTCTAGATCTTATTTAGGAAGGGTTGATTCATTCCAAGGAGCCCTAGTGTATTCCCTATCCCTTCCTGTAGTATTTTCAGGGTATCTGCTCTTACCTTGAGGTTTTTGATCTACTTGGATTTGATTCTGGTGCAAGGTGATATATAAGGATCTCACGTCAGTTTTCTTCATGTCTATAGCCAGCACTATTGATTGAAGAGGCTGTCTTTTTTCCATCTGATAATTTTGGCTCCCTTATCAAAGAATAGGTGTCCATAGGTCTGTGGGATCATGTCTGGGTCTTCAGTTCTATTCCATTGGTCCTCAGCCTGTTTATGTGCCAGTATCGAGCTGTTTTTATTTCTTTAGCTTTGTAATCAAGTTGAAGTTTGGTGTTGATATTCCACCAGCATTGGTAGTCCTTCTAAGGATTATTTTTGCTATTTGGAGTCTTCTATTATTCCATATGAAATTTTGGGTTGCTTCTTCTATTTCATTGAAGATTGTTTTTGGGATATTGATGGGCATTACATTGAATTTGTAGATAGCTTTGGGCAGTATTGCCATTTTCATGGTGTCTCCCAATCCAGGTGCATGAGAGGTTTTTCAGCTTCCTTAAATCTGCTTTTATTTCCTTTTTTAGGTATTTAAAGTTTTCAGCATAGACATCCTTCACCTCTTTGGTTAATTCCTAGGTATTTTATTTTTTGAGGATATTAAAGCAGGAATTGCTTTTATAATTTCAGCCTCACTCTCTTATTGTTGCCTTACAGAAAAGGTATTGCTTTCTGTACATTAATTTTATACCCTGCTAATTTTCCATAGTTTTGGATTGACTCAAGTAACTTGGGAGAGAAGTCTATGGGATTCTTTAAATACAGGGTCATGTCATCTGCAAAGAGGGATGGTTTTACTTCTTTCCCTATTTGGATCCCTTTTTTGTTTGTCTCTTGCCTTATTGCTCTGGTTTGGAACTTCAATTCAACATTGAAGAGGAGAAGACAGAGTGGGCATTCTTGTCTTGTTCCTGATTTCAGAGAAAAGGGTTTTAACTTTTCACCATTAAGTATAATGCTGACTGTAGGTTTGTCACATACAGCCTTTATTATATTGAAGAATGCTCCGTGGATTCCTAGTATCTTCAGAGCTTTCATCTCAAAGGATGTTTGATATTGTCAAATATTTTTTTTCTGCATCTATTGAGATGATCATGTGGTTCTTGTATTTGTTCCTATTGATGTGTTGAATTACATTAGTTGACTTGTGTATATTGAACCAGCTTTGCATCCCTGGAATGAATCCTGTTTGGTCATAATGTATGAAATTTTTGATTAGATGTTGAAGTCAGTTGGCTAGAGTTTCATTGAGAAGTTTTGCATTGATGTTCATTAAAGAAATAAGTCTGTAGTTCTCTTTCTTTGATGGTTCCCTATTTGGTTTGGGGATGAGGGTTTTGTTGGTCTCCTACAATGAGTTTGGTAGCTTTCAATTTTATTGAAGAGTGTAAGGAGTATTGAAGTAAGTTCTCCTTTAAAGCCTTATAGAATTAAGCTGTGAATCCACTTGGTCATCAACTTTTACTTATTGCCATTCTATTTCAATACTCAATATGGGTCTATTTAGTTTGTTTATATCTTCTTGAAAAACTTTACTCTTGTAGAACTTCAGAGTTTATCACTGGATAGATGAGCAGACATGATACTAATCACACATGAAGTTTACTATAATTTGAAGGGAACAGTTTCACATATATCTAATCATGTATATTAATAGCATTCTATTTATTTATTTAACTTCTATTATCATTAAGTAATTGTACAAAGGGATTTTTAGTTCAACATACCAATTTATGAGTACAGTGCAACTTGATCAATATTATCCCTTCCATCCTTCTTTCCCATCTCTCCCAACTCCACCCATCCCTTCCAGTTTCTTCCAACTTCACCCATCCCTTCCAGTTACCTTGTTCCATTTTATTTTTATGTTGTTACTTTCTTTCATTCTGTTTTCCAATACATTTGGAGAAAGAGTACTGTGTTTTTATTTTTTTATGCTCTGCTTTATCTAATTGTCAGAGAGAAGTGAAGCTAGCTCATTGTTGAGCTTGTGGTTTCATTTTCTCTTTCGAGATACATTCTTTTCCCTTCTATTAGCATTAAGCTAATCATAAATAACATTGGGGGGAATGAAAACTGTGAGACAAAGATTTTGGTCAGGAAGAAATCTTCCCCAACAGTAGCAGCCTTATGCCTTTTATTGGAATGACTATAGCTGAATATTTCCAAGAGAAAAGCAGGGAGAGGAGAGCATCTTTGTTGTGTGAGTCCTTGCTGTGTCCTTCAAAGCTGCTGTTGCTGCTGCCCTATAGGAAAGCCATTGAAATGGGGCACCAATTAGGCCCCTATGATCTGAACAGAAAGCTCTCCTGGGTATCCCAGGCAGGGGATGAGATTGCAGGCACAGCTCTTTCAGCCAATATAGAACTGTAGCATTATTTCTCCTTGGGGTCTGGAGAATGATTCATTATAGAAAATAATACCAGAAACAAGTCTGAGCTACAGAATTAGCATCCACCCCCAGTAGCAGCTTTTGGCTTATTTGTTAGAAACACTATCCAAAGGGAGGCATAATTCATTTCTGAGCAGCTTGAACTAATACCATTGTTTTTCTCTAGCTTATATATCAACTTCACACTAGAATTAGAGTAGATTATCTCTGCCTTTTTTCTTTAGCAAGCCAATCATGACAGGTCTCCCAGTGCCTGAACACTCTCAGCATGATAAAATGTTTAAGAATGGAAAAGAATGCACCTTGCATTCTCAAAATGGTGAACTTTCCAGATGGCGCTGGGGTGGAGGTGCAGATAATAGCAACATAGGCTTCTACAGAGAACTGATCATCCAAGAAAAGACCAGTATTCCCTAATTTGATTGGGCAGGTTATTAGTGACCCACTCACTTTGAAATTAAAGGAAAATAACTGTGGGTGCAAATCTGTAACCAATGAAATCTAACAAATAACCTCGCTAGTTTGGCACCTTTGAATTAGAGGTAGAAGTGAAAATAGCACACTTGTCAAAACACCCAGTGCGGATGTGTTAGAAGCAATAGAAATGAGGCTGAGGAAGAATTGCTGGGGCAGCAGTTCAGGAAATCATGCTATTTTCTGCTCTTCTATCTTCGCTGTTACATGATTTTTTATTGAGGGCTAGTAGGAAAAATTCATTCTTAGGTCTTTGCAGAGGGGAACACATTGAAATCAGATCATTTACATCCAGTTCTGCAGAAAAAAGACATTCAGTCATTGTATCATTTATGTACCTAATTCATATGTATTAATGATTACTTATTTGTTGATTTAAATGGATTTTACACCTACAAGGTCAACATTTTACAATATCTGGACAACACAGAACAACCCTTATGGACTTTATTCAGTAGTTAGTAGTAGACTTTATTTAGTAGTTCTTAAACATTAGTATCTGAATCCCTCAGAGAGATTCTAATTCAATAGACCTAAGATAAGAGATAGATATTTTGCATTTCTGACAAAGTCATAGACAATGCTGATGCTGTTGATGGAGTACCATACATTGAGAACCAATGGTCCGTGGCAGTATTTCTCAATATTGGCTACCCATAACATTACCCAGAGAGCGATTAAATATCTTGCTGTAAATCTTGCTATAAATTATGAGTGAGACCTACACCTCCCATGTTAAAGGTTCTGAGACTCAATATTCATTTGAAAGAGAAACCAGGAGCCAGGTAGGAACTATAAAGAAATCAAAAGGCAATAAAGAATGGTAATGGGAATATAAAGAACTAACTCAGAAAATATATAGGACCAAGTCCCTTTAAGCTGAAGGCATGGCTCAAATGTACTGGCCTGGCATGTATGAGGCTCTAAATTCATATTCCAGTACTGTAAAAAACAAAATTAAAGGAAGTAAGAAAGGGATGAGAATGAGTTTAGGAAGGTGCTAAATTGTGTTAAGTAGACAGCAGAATAAGTGATATTGCTAGAAGAAAGTTGTGATGTGGAGACTTATAGTCTAACATCAGCTTTGGGAAAGAATAGAAAGCACTTGATTAATCAGATTTGCCTTTAAAGATTCCTTCTGACTGAGTATAAATAGGTTGATGGGATGATAAGAATTCTGTGAGAGTTTACCACTCACTATATAATGCTGTCTTCAATGGAGTAGTAACAAAGATGAGCATCAAGAGGTAGATTTTAATGTGTTAGATACAGAGTTAATAGAACTTGGTAAGCATTAGAGTGTGGTGAATGAGACTCACAATATAATTAATAATAACTTCCAAGTTTCTGGATTTTGCAGCTAATTAGGGAATGATTATTTTGAGTTGTTTGGAGATCAGGAGAGAAAACTATGCAATGGGTTTTTACAACATGCAGATTTTTAGAGCATAGTTTTTAGTGGCAAGTTAAAAAGGATAGATTATAATGAATTAAAGAGTTACCTGAAGTTAGACAATGGAGACAGCATAATCAGGCTTAAAAATTCTGTAAAGAAGAATAAAAAACTAGGGTGAGAGAAAGGGATGTAATTCAGTGAACAATTTTTTTAAGGTGGGAGACACAAGAATATATGCTGACGGGGGAAAGATTTCATTGACAGGGAGAAATTAATGATACTGGGTAGAAGAATAACAACAGAAAGCTTAAGTGAACAAAGGAGGAGGGATCCAGAGAACATGATGAACTTTTAACTTTTATAAGTGAAGATAAACTTCCTCATTGTAATAAGAAGAGAAAGGGCAAAGACAAATGCCACCATGGAGAAGTATAACAAGTTGGTCACTGGAAGTCAAGGGAGCTTCTTATTTATAATCTTGTTTTTATCAGTGGAAACAAAAGAAGAATGAGGTGTTGGAGAAAGATATGAAAGACTAGGGAAAGAAACTTGCTACAAGTATGAACAACACGTCTATCGTAAGCAGAAAACATTAGCACCAAAGGTCCTCTTAGAACACTATATTTAGTATTTAGTGAAATAGAGAGTACAAGATTCGAAGATTACAGTCTGTGCTGGTTGTAGTAGTGTAAAACTGTAGTATAAGCTGCTTGGGAGGCTGAGATGAGAGTATTGCTTGAGTCTGCAAGTTTGAGGGCAACATAGCAGATTCCGTCTCAAAGAAGAGAAGGAGAAGAAGCAAGAGAAGAAATGTTAAAGTACTATACCTTAAAGTAAGGCAGAATTTTCATAATCCCAAAGGAAGAAGTGAGAGTTGAGAGAATTAGGAAAGAAGGAAGACTCTGAGTGCTAAGGCTCTTTTATGTGACCCATGAACCTTTGACTCACCCGCCCAAACATCTAGATGACTCTGTTGAGCTCATAAAATCCTGTGTGTCTGTGGATTCCTACTGGAGACAGAGCACAGCAACCAACAGATTAAAAAATGAGTCCTCAGGGAAGGCCATAAATTGTGGGGAGATTTCGACAATTTTTAAGCATAGAATTGGTATCCTAAAAAATCTTATTTCTCGATACCCGGTGACATTGCATCTTAAAATGAGCATGCCAGAAGGAATGGAATAGAAAGAAGCCAGGTGAGTCTCCCACGCCTGGGCTTCAAAGCACTTTTAATCTTGGCTCCCACAGTTCAGGTCTGAAACCCAGCCTGGAGCACCTCACCTCCCTTCATCTTCAATACCAATAAAGAAGGAACTGCCAATCTCTGAACACATTATCTGAAAAACTGCATTTTATTTTGAGAGATTCTGAACTTCCCAGAACAAGATTTCACGGAGAAGCCTGGGAGCATAGACATGATCATTATTAGCATGAGAAATTAATAAACAGAAAAACAAAAGAGCTGAAATGCTTAATCACCAAAAAGGCAAACCCAAATTCATGGTCTGATATGTCTAATCCATATTCTCACTTAGATATCTATGCAAAAGTAATGTACAATAACCTAGGTGAAACAGGCAAGATGAATTATTCAACATCTAAGTACTTGCCTGTTTGATTTTTGCAAGTCAGCCTACTACTTTGTGAACAGAGATACTGTAGAACAAGAAGGAGAAACTTTCAATTGGCTTGCTTTGGCTGGCAGTGTGGTAGCCCATGGTTTGATTGGGTTTTTTTCTTTTCTTCTCTTTTTGTAGTAATCTCTTTAATTTTCATCCTGCCTGAGCTTTCTACTACTATCCTGTACTGATAGGATAAATATTCTTTTCAGATTTGGGATCAAGACTATTTGTTATGTTTAGTTGTTTGACTCCATAGAATAAGGGCCCACAAAGAACTTACAGAGTTGTAATAGCAGAGATATTGGAAGTTCATCCATATGCTTGTGTAAATTCTATAGACACACTGAGGCTGTCATTGGTTCACAAATATTAAAGGAATAGGACATAAAAGGAATTCTGCCTCATCCCCCAATTTAGTCTCACCCTTCAGAATTTGCCTTTCAGACATGGCTACTGACTCAGATTCTTTTAGAGGCCAGAACATTGGTGGTAGTTGCATGTGAGAGAGTACATGAGAGTTAGAAGGAAAGTGTCTACTCCATGAAAAATGAAAGAAAATTTAAGGAGGAAGAGACCTAAAGAAAACCATAAAATATGACTAACTCTGCTCCTGAACTCCTCTTTGCAAAATTCAGTACTTTCTTTTCATTTCACCATTCTTGTCTTCATGTCAGTGATGGGTGTAGCTCAACTAGCTCCCCTGTACTCCCCATTTGAAAGTCTTTCCTCTGTTAATTTCCATGTCATACCTCTTGTCAGCATCTTCCTAAATTTCACCTTTGACTCCTTTCTCATATGAATCCATGCTATTTCAAAGTAGCTTTACCTAAAATTGTAAACTTATGTAATACTGATACGGTGATTCTCAAATCCATATGTCTTACCTAGTTGGTTTGTCCGTTCGTATTGTAACCATTCATCCAGGAACCTGGAACTCAGACAGGATTAACTCCTTAGACCAGTCATGTGGTCCAAGCAGCTCATCTGACTATAGCTGTAGTTCACTATATCCTCTGTTTTTTACTGACACTGGCTTCATTAAATTTTCATCATTTCTTACCTAATCCATTGATGTTCATCTCCAATCCATCTTTGTACTTCCAGACTTGCTCTGTTTCCAAAACACTTTTCTTGGTAGTGCCAGTTATTTATTTATTCTGTGAAAATTGGATAGTCTCTCTGTTTTTAAAGGCCTAATTGTTTTGTGTCTCCCCAAACTCTTATTTTTTCTTATTTATTTTCAAAATGATGTACAGAGACGTTACAGTTTTCTGGGATTATGGCCTAGTGGCAAGAATGCTTGCCTCCCATGCATGAAGCCCTGAGTTCAATTCCCTAGAACCACATATACCGAAAACAGCCAGAAGGGGCACTGTGGCTCAAGTGGCCAAGTGCTAGCCTTGAGCAAAAAGAAGCCAAGGACAGTGCTCAGGTCCCATTTCTTGTATTGTTTGTTACCTCCTCCCTCATTACCCCCTCCCCTTTCCCCTTTTCCTTTCCCCCCATGAGTTGTTCAGTTGGTTTACACCAAATGGTTTTGTAAGTATTGCTTTTGGAGTCGTTTGTCTTTTTATCCTTTGTCTCTCGATTTTGATATTCCCTTTCACTTCCCTAGTTCCAATACCAGTATATAAAGTATCCAGGGTACTCAGATGAGATACAGTGATAGTGTGGGTACAACCACAGGAAGGGGATACAACAATAGAAGCTAGAGTTTCACATGCCATGTTGAAAGTGATTAGAACAGTGATATAACAGTCGTTTCTATAACATGGAGTGCATTTCACTTAGCATCACCTTATGTGTTCATAAGGGCATAGCTATTGGGCTCTTGTGATCCTCTGCTGTGACTAGCCTAAACCTGTGCTAATCATTCCCTATGAGGGAGACCATAGAATCCATGTTTTGTTGGGTCTGGCTCACTTCACTTAGTGTAATTTTTTCCAAGTTCTCCCATTTCCTTACAAATGGGGCAATGTCATTATTTCTGATAGAGGCATAAAATTCCATTGTGTATATGTACCACATTTTCCGGATCCATTCGTCTACTGAGGGGCATCTGGGTTGGTTCCATATTTTAGCTATGACAAATTGTGCTACGATGACCATTGTTGTGCTGGTGGCTTTAGTGTGTTCTTGTTTGTGGTCTTTTGGGTAGATGCCCAAAAGTGGGGCTGCTGGGTCAAAGGGGAGCTCTATGTTTAGCCTTCTGAGGAATCTCCATACTGCTTGTCAGAGTGGCTGAACCAGTTTACATTCCCACCAACAATGAAGTAGAGTTCCCTTTTGGCCACATCCCCTCCAACATTTATTATTGTTGGTTTTCTTGATAAAGGACATTCTTACTGGGGTGAGGTGGAATCTCAATGTTGTTTTGATTTGCATTTCTTTTATGGCCAGTGATGTAGAGCACTTTTTCATATGTCTCTTGGCCATTCTCATTTCCTCATCAGAGAAGTCTCTTTTTAAGTCTTTAGCCTACTTGTTGAGAGGGCTGCTGGTTCTTTGTGGTTTTGTTTTGGAGGAATGTAATTTTTTTAGTTCTGCATCTATTTTAGATATGAGGCCTTTGTCCGTTGTATGGCCGGTAAAGATCTTTTCCCAATCTGTGGGCTTTCTGTTTATCTTGCGAGCTATGTCCTTTGCCCTGCAGAAGCTCTGCGTTTTGATGCAGTCGCATTTGTCCATCCTTTCCTTGATTTGTAGCATTTCTGGGTCTTTGTTAAGGAAGTTTCATCCTGTGCCAAGGAGCCCAAGTGTTTCTCCTACTCCTTCTTTTAGTGTTTTCAGGGTATCTGTTTTTATTTTGAGGTCTTTGATCCATTTGGAATTGATTTTGGTGCAGTGTGATATATAAGGATCTAGTTTTAGTTTGTTGCATGTGTTTAACCAGTTTTGCCAGCACCATTTGTTAAAGAGGCTATCTTTCTTCCATCCTATTTTTTTAGCTCCGTTATCAAAGATTAAGTAGTCATAGTTCTGTGGGTTCATTTCTGGGTCTTCAATTTTGTTCCATTGGTCTTCAGGCCTGTTCCGGTGCCAATACCAAGCTGTTTTTATTACTATAGCTTTATAATACAGCTTGAAGTTTGGTATTGTAATTCCTCCAGCACTATTCTTTCTACTTAGGATTGTTTATGCTATTCTGGGTCTTTTATTGTTCCATATGAATTTCTGGATTGCTTCTTCTATTTCATTAAAAATGTTGTTGGGATATTAATGGGTATTGCATTAAATTTGTAGATAGCCTTTGGCAATACTGCCAATTTGATTATATTAATCCTCCCAATCCAGGAGCATGGGAGGTTTTTCCATTTCCTTACTTCTGCCTTAATTTTGTTTTTCATATTTTTAAAGTTCTCATCATAGAGGTCTTTCACTTCTTTGGTTAAGGTTATTCCTAGGTATTTTATGTTTTTTGAGGCTATTGCAAAAGGAGTTGCTTTCCTGATTTCAGCCTCGGTCTTCAGGTCATTAGCATATAGAAAGGCCATTGATTTTTGAGGGGTTATTTTATATCCTGCTACTTTGCAAAGTTTTGGATCAGCTCTAGTAGCTTGACAGTAGAGTTTATGGGGTTCTTTAGGTATAGGATCTTGTCATCCACGAAGAGAGAAAGCTTAACTTCATCTTTTCCTATTTGGGTCCCCTTTATGTTTTCTTCTTGCCTAATTGCTCTGGCTAGGAATTCTAGTACTATGTTAAAGAGGAGAGAAGAGAGTGGAAATCCCTGTCTTGCTCTTGATTTTAAAGGGAATGGCTTTAGCTTTTCACCATTTAGAATTATGCTTGCTATTGGTTTGTCATAGATTGCCTTTATTATATGTAGGAATGTTCCCTGGAATCCCAATTTTTCCAGGGCTTTTATCATAAATGGGTGCTGGATTTTATCAAACGCCTTTTCCCGCATCTAGAGATATAACCATGTGATTCTTTACTTTGCTCTGGTTGATGTGGTGGATTACATTAATTGACTTGCATATATTGAACCAACTTTGCATCCCTGGGATGAATCCAGTTTGATCACGGTGTGTGAATTTTTTTATGACCTGTTAAAGTCGATTGGCCAGAATTTTATTGAGAATTTTTCCATCTATATTCATCAGGGAAATCGGTCTATAGTTCTCTTTCCATGATGAGTCCCTGCCTGGTTTTGGGATGAGGGTTAAACTGGCTTCATAGAATGAGTCTGGTAGCAAACTTCCTCTTTCAATTTCATTGAAGAGTTTGAGAAGTATTGGTGTGAGTTCTGTTTTGAAGGCCTTGTAGAATTCTGCTGTGAATCTGTCTGGACCTGGGCTTTTCTTGGATGGGAGATCTCTTATTGCCGTTTCTATTTCAATGCTGGATATGGGTCTGTTTAGAAGGTTTAAATCTTCATGGTTGAGTTTGGGGATATCAATTTTTTTCTAGGAAATCATCCATTTCTTCCAGGTTCTTGAATTTGTTGGCATAAAGATTTACAAAATAGTCCCTTATTGTGTTCTGAATTTTGGGTGTTTCTGTGGTGATGTTACCTGTTTCATCTCTGATCTTGTTTATTTGGGTGTGCTGCCTTGGTTTTTTGGTCAGGTTTGCTAGGTGTCTGTTTATCTTGTTAATTTTTTCAAAGAACCAACTCTTCGTTTTGTTGATTCTTTCGATTTTTTTTGTCTCTAAGGCATTCAATTCGGATTTGATTTTAATTACACGCTTCCATTGATTGACTTGGGGTTTGGCTTGTTGTTCTCTTTTGAGGAGATTAAGGTGCTTCCTTAAGTTGCTGAGTTGCTGTTTCTCCAGTTTGTTGGTGTAGGCACTCAGAGATATGAATTTTCCTCTGAGTACTCCCTTTTCCATGTCCCATAGGAGCTGGTACTTTGTGTACTCATCTTGACTTAATTCCATAAACATTTGAATTTCTGTTCTAATTTCTTCAATGACCCACTGGTGGTTCAGCAGTGTGTTCTTTAGTCTCCATGAATTGTAGGATTTTCTGTGGTGGCTGTTTGAGTTGAGTTCTAATTTTATTCCATTGTGGTCTGAGAGAAAGCAGGGAATGATTTCGATACTTCTGAATTTGTACAGATTTTCTTTGTG
Source organism: Perognathus longimembris pacificus (assembly GCF_023159225.1). Lineage (NCBI taxonomy): Eukaryota > Metazoa > Chordata > Mammalia > Rodentia > Heteromyidae > Perognathus > Perognathus longimembris. The sequence continues at coordinate 127,828,669 of NC_063162.1, read as the reverse complement.
CCCTAAGATGTGATCTATTTTGGAGAATGTTCCATGTGCTGCTGAAAAGAATTTGTGTTCTGGTGTTGGTGGATGGAATATTCTGTAGATGTCAGTTAAGTCTAGATGGTCTATGCAGTTGTTTAGTTCTGTGATTTCTTTCTTCAGTTTTTGGTGTGTTGATCTGTCCAGAGGTGACAGTGGAGTATTAAAGTCTCCAACTATCAATGTGTTTGGGTCTATGAGTGTTTTTAGAGTCAGTAGTGTTTGTTTGATGAAGTTGAGTGCTCCTGCATTTGGTGTGTAGATATTTAGGATGGTTATATCCTCCTGTAGGAGAAATCCCTTTATTAGTATGTAGTAACTTTCTTTGCCTCTTCTTACCATTTTTAATTTGCAGTCAATTTTATCTGCAACTCCAGCCAGTTTATGGGGGCCGTTTGCTTGGTAGATTTTATTCCAGCCTTTCACTTTTAGAAGATGTTTGCTTTTGCTGGATAGATGTGTCTTTTGGAGGCAGCAGAAAGATGGATCTTGATTTTTGATCCAACTTGGGAGCCTATGTCATTTGATTGGAGAATTAAGTCCATTAATGTTGAGAGTTAGGATTGAGAGATGATCATTTGTTCCTTTCATTATAGCTATCTTGTTAAGAGCTGTGTCTCCCCAATTCTTGCTCTGTAGGGGATGGCTATTCCTTTAAGGCCGGGGGCGGCTACTAGCTAGCCCTTCCCACCTCCTTCCGGTTCCGAAACCGGAAGAGAAGCCGTGGCGAGCGCGTGTGTCAGGATGGCACCGGCTGAGCCAGAGGTAGAGCCAAGAGGTCTCGCCCTCTGGGGAAAGTTCTGTGACATCACCGTGATGGACACGCTCGTTAGCCTATCGTTGGCACCTGGCCAGTCCCTCTCTTTCATGTGTCACTGCTGGTATAAGTGTATTTGCCCTCCCCCTTATTAAACCAGAACACCCCTTGAGGGTTCTCCGAGAAGTCCACGTGCCGGTGTCTTCCTTGGAAATATAGGGAGGGGGCAGGACACTCTTGCAACCGCGCGCTGACTGAGGCTGCACGTGGCCTTCGCTCCTGCAGTTAATCCCTACTGGCCAGGGGATGCGTTGAGGGTGATAGAGGACCACACGGGAGAGGCGGAGAGGCCCAGGACCTGCACAAGGATGGAGGTAGAGCTAAGCCCAGCATTGATCTATTCTGCTTTTCTATTTAGGGATCATTTCTCTGTCTTTATTGTGATCTCTATTATTTTCCATCTTTGAGGATTTTCTGTAAAGCTGGTTTGGTGGAGATATATTGTTTCAGTTTTTCCTTACTGTGGAAGACTTTTATTTGAACTTCGGATATGAATGAGAATTTAGCTGGGTACAGTATTGTTGGTTGATAGTTATTTTTATTTAGGGGTTTGTCATACCTCATTTAAGGCTCTCCTTGCTTTCATGGTCTCAGCTGAGAAGTATGGGGTAATTCTGATTGCTTTTCCTTTATATGTGATCATTTTCTTCTCCCTAACGGCTTTAAGGATTCTTTCTTAGGACTCTATTGATCCTGTTTTGTTCACAATGTGTCAGTGGGATGTCCTATTCTGGTCTGGTTAGTTTGGGGTTCTAATTGCTTCTTGTATCTGGATAAGCCTATCCTTCTGTATATTTGGGAATTTCTCAGCTAATATTTGGTTAAATAGCTGGCCTGTTGCATTAAGTTCTCTCTCTAGGTTTTCCTCGATACCTATTAACCTTAAATTGGACTTCCTGATTGTTTCTTGGAGCTCCTGGAGTGATCTGTTTTTCCAATTGGATTCGTTTTTGTGTTGTTTTTTGACCTTTCTCCATGGGTTCTAGGGAATCTTCAGTTCCTGAGATCCTCTGCTTCATCTAGGCTGGACTGTAGGCTAGCTACTTGATTTCAAATCTCTTTCCCTTCTGACTGGTCTTTGTTGATGATTTCCATGTCTTTGCTTATAATTTTCTCTTAGGTCCTGAATGGACTTCCTTACTTTATTAATTTGGTTCTGAGTGCTGTCTCTCAAATCTTTTAGCTGGGTAGCTATCTTTTCATTTGAAGTTCATTTATCTTTCTATTTGTGGAGGCCATGAAATTCTCTATTAATTTTTGGTTCACCTCCTCACACTCTAGAATAGTTGACTGAAGAGATTTAAACTTTTCATTTAACATTTTTCTCAGTAGACTTTGTAGAGCATTTTGAGGGCTCTCGTCTAGGTCTTTGATTGACTGCTCTGCTTCCTGCTTGTTTTGAGTGAGAGATGAGACTCCACTGTTTGCCATCTTTCTTGTGCTTCTTCTGCCCATTTGGATTGGGAATGCCAATCTACAAGCACCTGTGAGCACCATTTAAGACCCAAAGCAGACTTTACCAGATCACCCTCCATAGATGAATGGATCAAGAAAATATGGTACATATACACAGTGGAATTATATGCTCCCACCAGAAAGAATGACATTGCCCCATTTGTAGGGAAATGCAAAGACTTGGAAAAAATCATATTAAGTGAAGTGAGCCAGACCCAAAGAAACATAGCCTCTAGGTTTCCCTCATTGGTAATAATTAGTACATGTCTAGGATAGTCCTAGCAGAACAGCACAATAGCTCAATAGCAATGTACATATGAGCACATAAGATGATGCTAAGTGAAATGAACTCCAATTTATGGAAATAAGTGGTTTATCATTGTTTTTGTTATTTTCAACATACCATGTGAAATTATGCCTTTTGCTTTTATCTTTCTTTTTTATCAATTTATCTTTGATGTCACTGTAACTGATTTTGGTACTCTGGGTATTGTATATACATTTATTGGAACTAGGGAAAAGAAGGGGAACATCAAAATAGAGAGACAAAGTTTAAAAGGCAAACCAATGCAACAGCAATAATTCCAAGACAATATACTGTAAACCAACTGTACAACTCAGGTGGGAGAAAATGAGGGAGGAGGTAACAAGTTTGATAAGAAATGTACTCATTGCCTTACATTTGAAAATGTAACCCCTCTGTACATCACTTTGACAATAAGTAATTTAATTAATTAAAAAAAGAAGCAGAGGAAGAAACATGGGTTTGGAAAAGGAAGAAAGACAGAATTAAGGGAAGAAAAGGGGTGAAGAAACAAGCAAATGCCTGATACAAATGTCACAGATATCCTTTGTGGACCTTCATTGTCTTCCAGATAAGGATTATCAATGAGACTATTGACAACACTTAAGATTTGGTACTTATTTCTTTCTCTACCAAACTTCCGTTGTTGTATCTGTTACCTCGACAACCTTTAATTTTCCTATTTGTCCTTGAAGACAGCTCAGTATCACCTGGACCCAGAAGTCTTCCTAGATACCCTTAGCAAGGTGATCTTTCTCTGCTTAGTGCATTCCTTCACAAGCATTTATCTCACTTGTTCAGAAATGATATTAAATCCCATGATAATTCTCATCACCCATCCTGGTAACTGTACTGGAAGAAACACTTAAACTTGATTTCATAAACAAAACAGAACATTTGCTATATTTTGTGAAGCTTGTTTCCATAGAAATAAACATCAAAATGGCAGAGGAGTCACTGTGATTACATTTGATATAATTCAATAAACTGATATTGCTCTTTCTTATCTCAGTCTAAAAAGGATTCAAAATTGACTTAGAAATAAACTCTTTATGTCAGAATTGATAGAAATAATGCTTTATCTTGATGGAATTGGATCTATTGCTGACCATGGATAGATAAAAATAACTTTCATTTTTTTATTATGACTCATAGACACATCATTATTTACATTAGGATGTAATTTAAGAAAAATAAGTCTGTTTCTAATATTGAAGGTTCTAGGTAGAAATGACTTCAATCTCCTCTACTTAGAACAAGAGAATAAAAGAGATTCAAAGAGGGATGTTTTAGTCCTTGTTCCTGTTTTCTAATATGAATTGATCTGCTTCATGCCAATAAATCCTTCTGACATTTACAGTCATGGCACTAAATCACTAAAGCCTCCATGTCAAATGAAAGAGCCGCAGAAAGTAATGGTATTAAATGATGATTTTTAGGTCCTGTCACCAAGGTTAAAATGTATTCTTGATGAGGTATTGGATTTATATGTTAATGGCTATATTTCATCAATCCAATCCTGACCAATGCATCTCTGCTAAAGTCTATACTGAAAAGTTATTAAACCTCTAGGGACCCTTTGACTGAGAGAAGTTTTGAAATAAATCAATGAAAATGAGCACAACCTATTTTCTGAGCCTGGTGCATCATGGCTGTTTGACAGAATGAGCACAGTGTTTGCTTGTTTTTAATCCAATAATATCCCTTAATTTTTGCAAGATGTGGAAGGCAATTTGATGGACCACAGGAAACACACTTAGTAATTTCATGCACAGAATGAGACAGAAAGGGCTAAAAGGAACTAAGGAACATTTACTAGAGTTTTGTCCTCCTTTCTCAAAAATGAGGCTGTATCTCCTTTTATTTTAACTCAAACCTAGATTCTTCTAAAAAACTTTATATAACAACAGTGCCAATTAGGTCTGCTGGGGTGGTTCTTACACACATTTGTTCTGTGATATTGCTATTTAATTTAAAAAAAGTATTTGTGAATGAATTACCATCTGCTCTGAAGTACTTCTAAGGAGCATAAACTAATTCTTCATCAAGTTTTTCAGTACTGGTATTTAAGATGGTATTGGGTAATTCACCTCATATGGCTGTGCTGTGCTCTTCTCCCATCCTCAAGCCTGGCCCACTTGGCTATCCTCAGCTGCTGTTTATATTCTGCTCTGTATCTTGGATTCAGGAGAGAACAGCTCAACCTGGGCTGCAGCACAGTTTCTGCAGCTTCTTGGTGGTTATCTTGATGTTTCCATGCTGTGCAGTCACAAAGGAAGCATTGCTTGTATGGATTTCAGTATATTGTACTCTTGGAAGGATTAGCATAGGATGTGCAATTCTCAGATGGAAGGAAAAGTTTAAGTATGTATACAGATTTTTTAATGCAATTGTGAGACATTTCTAGTGGCATATTTTGAAAAACTTTGTAATCTTTGCCTATTTACCTAGAAAAATCTTACTAGAAGTCCTGGTTATCATGGGAAAATATTCCACTTGATGTCCAGGATGAGTTCTTCCAAGACTCTTCCTTAGGTCAGCATAAGCTCACAAATAGCAAGTTAATCAAATCCATTATTCTTTTGGCCCCTCATAGCATAGTTAAAAATATACCTAATTCTTAGTTGAAATTTACTTGACCTATCTTCATTCAACTTCCTTAAGGCTACACACAGTCATTATTTTAAAAAATGAAAAAGAGAATTATGAGCACCATTTAAGATATAATTTCTTTTTGTTATGTTTTACCAAGACTTGAACTCAGATGGCAGGTGCCCTACCATTTTCATCGCACCTTCAGTCCATCATGTTTACTGGGTAACTGGAAATAGAGTCTCTTGGGCTTTCTAACACTGGCTGGCTTTGCGCTTTTGTCATATCCCAGTCTCCTGAGTAGCTGAGATTATAGTCATTAGCCATGGCACGAAGGCATAATTTCTGAAAGCATGGGTTTGGGAAAGGCCAGAGTGCTGTGCACATGCCACTAGAAGTTGTACAGATGTGTAATGATGCATAGGCATAAGGCAGTGGTCACAGTGGAAGAGTGACCAGTCTTCAGAGGAGTGTAGACAGTCTCAAAAAGTCCAGTGGGCTATGGAAGGGATTTCTGAGTTAGTCAGACTCAAAGAGCTGCAAGGGAACATGGCTCAAGTGGTAGACCTCTTGCTGAGCAAGCATAAGTCCCTTGATTAAAGCTCCAGCACCATCAAAAATAAATAAGTAAGTAAATAAGACCACTGTCTGTAAATAGAGCCTTCTTGAACTGAGAAGACCAGACCTGAAACAATAGTTGCTACCTCCCAACAGCATAGCTGCAACCCCTTTACCCAGGACTTTTGCCCCTCTGGCAGAAGTGGGGGTGGCTGGGAACAATGACACACTGTGCTTCACTAAAGTTCCCCCTGTGAAGTTCTTCAGTTCTTCAGTAAATGAACTTTGGTTTAGACAGGGTATAGAATGCAAGTCCTTGAAGCAGATAAAAAATGGCTACAATGGTAGGCCCCAGGGCCTGCTATTCACCATGAGCCTAGAGAGGAGGGAAGAGATGAGTTCCATAAGTTTCAGGAAGCCCAGATAAAATTTGAGTTTCACCTAAGCAATGAAAAGCTTTTTAGTGTAAGTATATCCTAAATATGACATCGGATACATTAAGATTGAAACTTAACAGTATTTCCTATATGTTGTATTTGCTAATCTGTCAGGCCTTTCTGTCCTATATGCCATACCAAAAACACAAACCTGTGCTACAGGATAGCATATTTGCAGAGATGATCTGATACTGAGTGTTTTTTTTTGTTTGATTGCTCTGGACCATAGGCTTGCTAGGTAAGTGTTCTACCACTGGCGCTATTCCCCACACTAGCTTTTGTTACTTTTCAGGTAGGGCTTCATGTTTTAACTTGGAAAGTTCTCAGAGCTTGAGCTTCCTGTCTCCCTCACAGGTAGGACCAAGACTCACACTACCATAACTAACTTATTGGTTGACATCGGGTCTTGTTAAGTTTTTGCCTGGATTGGTTTTAAGCTGTGATCCTCTTGATTGTTACTTCCTGAGTATCTGGAGTTGTAGCCATAAGGCACTGTGACTGGCAATTTGGTGGATTTTAAACAATGGGATATCATGATTGAGTCTGAACATTCTGTCAGAGGGGGAGAAGTTGGCTCAGAGGAATGTTAGGCTGATACTAATGTGGAGGATTTTAGGAAAATTGTAAAACAATGAAAGATTTTGTCAGAAGAGCATGAAGAAGTGTGCCATTGTGAATCAGAACAGTTGCCTAGTCAGCTTAGTATTCTGCCTGCCACTAATAGTAACAAGCAATATATACAGACATTGACACACATGCTTCTGTTATATTCTCAAATATAAGAGATATTTCCTGAAGGCCCTAAATCATGAAGGTTGAATGCACAAATAAGATAAGGTTAGAAGAAAGCTACTTATGTTCGTGCTCAGAATCTATTCTTGGCCTCCAAATCAAATTTTTGCTTGCTTTTGCTCAGGAATCTATAGTGGGTTTCTGTTTTAGTCTCAGCTTCACAATTTATTGTCTCATTTTGATGTCACCTAGGAAGTTAATTTGCTCTTTATGCACCTTTACACTTTTGTGCTTTTCCTTTTTGGAACTATCACTACCCCATTCCCCCTTAACTAACCTGATTTGATCTCCTTCTTCTCAAAGTTCACTTCTTCCATGAAGATTTGCTTGACCACACAGATGGTTTTAATAGTACTCTATGCTCACATACATTCCATACTTTCATGTGACTGTCTTCTCTTGTATAGCTATTACTCTTTTCCTTCTATAACTTTGTCCCTTGTTCCTTGAAGGTCCTCTATCCTAAATGGTCCTCTTTCTTTAACCACTGTGTGTGTGTATACACACGTGTGTGTGTGTGTGCTTTTCTAGCTGAGTTGTAGATTATAGATGCAAAATAAGTATTGTTGGCACTATCCTAGCCATTTTCCAATACTTAATTCATTATTTTTTTCTATTTTCATATTGCATCACAGAGACATAGCTAAAAATTAAAACAGAATATATCAGACAGAAATATATTCAATTATAGGTAAGGCAAAATTACTTTAAAAGGAAATCTCATCTATACCAAGGAAGCTTTGGTATGTGTTACGTATTACTTATGCAGCTATTCACATTTCAATATATCTTTCTAGACCTTTAATATTCTGGCTGCTTCAGTACATAAGATGATGTTTTGAACATTTCATTTATCTAAGTTTTTGTCAGGAAAGGATTGTCACAGTTGTTGGTCATGCAACTGGCCTTCAAAAACAAAGGAAATATGAAATCCAAAGGAGATATGAACATTTTAATATTAGCATGCCTCTGTTGATGATGATATTATTTTATCCTGTTTTCATTAAGCATCAGAAATACATGAAGTTATTCAAATGAAAATTTCTGTCTGAGTATGTTTCCATTTTTCACAGTATCTAGCACTCATGACACTTAAGGCACATAGGACAGGGAACCTATTTAATTAGGGCATGTAAGGGTCTGTTTGGATAAAGTTGAAGTTTAGAATGATGCCTTCAGCTACTTTACAAAGATGATTAGAAATATATTCACAAATCACAGGAGTTTGTTGTCAGAGTTCAGGGCACCATATACTTCAATAAAAACAACAGAACAAAGATTAAAGTCAAATTGTAATCACACTTTGGGGACAGTGTCATGTAAACTTCCTCATTACTATATTTATTTGTTTCCTAAGTGGTTAAAATTGACACTGTTTGGACAAATTTTCTGCAGATATTCATTTAGGTACAATATTTGTTTGGTATATAATAGATAGTGACTATGTTATTGCAAAGAACTCTGAAATATTGAAAGTTGATAAAAACATTACCATACTTATCAAGAGAACAGCCAATGCTCCGGTGATTCAGAATGGAAAGAGGTTCCTGCCATAATGTAGGACAGAAGGGATGGAAAAGATGGTAAGACATGATAGGTAGCTATGTTAGTTCATTTAGCCTAGTTTATTTCAATAAGGAAGAAGAAAATGGAACAATATTCACTGCTTGCAGGAGGTTGAAGAGGTGTTTTTCTCAAACCTGGGGGAAGAAAAGTGCATATCTGGGGGTAGATTTGAAAAGACCTGCAGGAAAAATGAAAATGAGAGAGTAAATAGCTAAGAGATCAGATTTCTGAATAAGTTGGAAGAGGTTAGATGAAAGAGGATTAAAGGCGCTGGCTACCGAAAAGTGTGAAACCACCTTTCCTTTTGATGCATGATGAAAAGGAAAGATGTACTTATTCACATATGCTTCAAAACAGAGCTCCTCACTTGGACTTGGTCACATCAAGATATAAGTGATTGGGCATGATGGTCAGGGTAAAGCAAAATGGTAAAACCAAACCAGATAATGATAGAGAAGGAAAGATACACAATAAAGCATGGTACTCAGTTTATGGTGACAAGTAAAAGCTGATAAATCCATACATGGCCCCATCATGAAGAGAAGATACTTATACAGGGAACACTGGTGGAGGGTATGGGGGATGTGTTAGGTGTCAACGTATTTTCCAGCATAAAGTGCTTCCAGCAATAGATGCTAATTCTATAGTAGGATGGTCATGTAAGACAGAACCTTCATGGTTCTTGGAGGAGAAGTAATTGCCAGGTAAGATGATCACATAGCCCTGAAACTCATTGATTAAAGCAAGCCATAAAATCAGGGTAGGATGAACAATACATTTACTCTGGTGAACCACAATTGAAGTTATTTCCTTTGCCTGGGAGCAGGATTGAATCCACAATCTCAGGTTGAGCTGAACTAGGATTATGTTCCCTTCATTAGATAAAAAGATAAGAAAGAGGGGAAATTGACAGGTTTAATCTGGTTAGGAAAGGAAGTGATGCCAATTGCCAAAGACCTAGGAAAGTAGGTGAGATTCAGGTTTAAGGCTGAAAAATCTGAAATAGCTCTTGTGACTAGAGAGTAAAAGAATTCTACAAGAAGCCTCCATGGGTGGTTACTAGCAAATAATCCAGTTAAGATAAATTCATGAACTCACAAAATAAAGCATTCACTATAGACTTAAAACCTTTACCCTTATACTGCCTACACTCATAATCCTTTTAAAGAATTTTCTACCTTCTTCAATTTAAACTTTTTACTTACCTTTGCTCCTGCTTCGATTCAAATATTTCCATCCTTAAATGGTTTGGAGCATAATGCTTCATATGCTGAACTATGTCAAAAATCTTTTTTCATTTTTAATAGGTTTACAAGTGAATTGCATCTTTCTCTTGCTTCTAATATGCATGTTCTCAACCTAGATTATGTTATTCCTTTTGAAAACGACATTCTGTTTGGAAGATGACAGCAGCATGATGTCTGAAAACACAGGATAAATTATAATGAGCTAACATAGAAAGAGAGAGGAAACGGAAGTCAGATGTTAAATAAGAGACCGATTCTGGGAGTTCACAGTTTGAGGAACACAGTTAAATTTTATGTGTTAACTGATTGATTTGAATGTCAGAACTGGGATGAAATTGCTTGTAGACACAATGGCTCATCACTCACAAATACCAAGAAATAAAATTGGTTAAGTGTAAATTCTTCACAAATTTGTGGTAATTATAGCTATAAGACACAATGATCACTGCCTTTCAACCACACGATAGAAATTTGCCCTGCCAGATCACTTCTCATAGAAATCAGGAAAATAATTATATTTTATTATGTTAGTTAATCCCCTACAAAAATGACCAAATCTGCTGTCATGTCATGAAATTGCTGATATTTGTACTATTTTCTTAAAAAGAAGGTAACTAGAAAAATAGGTTAGTTGTGCTGTTACATATATCCAATCTATGCTTTAACTTCTTTTACATCAAATAAGCAAAGTGGCATTTTGTCAAGAAATCAGTGATGGCTTTTAAAATCATTTTGTGAAAAGCCTTCATAAAAATACCAAAAATTTGTGTTGGGAGAAATTTGCAGTTTTATTTTCCCTTTAAAGTTTTTAATACCAATACTTCATACATAAGTCAAAATTTTCATCCAGGGAGTTGAGGAAAAATAATGAATAACAATTTGACTATTTCAAAAAGAGGAGCATATATATAAAATGACTCCTATTTTTAATTTAATTTAATTTTTATTGTTGAGATGATGCACAGAGTGGTTATAGTTACGTATGTAAGGTAGTGAGTTCATTTCTTGTCAAACTTGTTACCTCCTTCCTCATTTTTCCCTATTTTTTGTGTCAACCAAATTAACTAAATCGATTGTTTGATAAATGACCCAAGGGAATATTAAGAACAGAGATGAATATTGAATTGAAGTTTCATTAGATGGTAAATGTCAAAAAATTCTTTTTGAAGGACATCAGCAGAGAGATAATGAAGTCCAACATGTCAGGAGAGTATTTTTGCACCATTCATTAAGTGTGCTAAAAGTATCCTTGTCCAAACTAAACATTTGAATGAATAATACAAGCATGTAGTAGAAACAGACCTATTTTGGTGCAGAAATAACTTATTGTACCTACCATCTTAAGATAAGCATGCTAATATAAAACATTGACTGTAATGTAATTCTGGGGATTTAATTGATTCTATATCTACCTACTCCAGTAGGTGTTTTTGTTGGCTTTATTTTTATGTGCATAAACATTCTGGTCCATTTTTTAATCACGCTTGTGATTTCTTCTCACTATAATCCAAGGCTAAGATATTTGAGTTTAGATTCTCTGGGGATCAACCATGACCCACATATCAAACATAGACTTGTGCCACCACCCTCCAGGGAGACTGGTGTTTCCAGTGTCCAGTCTCCTGTTCTATTAGATCCCTGAGTTCTAGCTGTCATATGTCCCCCAGCAGTCCTTTAATCATAGTAGCAAACCTGCACCCTAACAATTCAGATATTAAAGAAAAAAGAACATATGGAGATTATTTTTAAAGTTCTAGAATTTAAACCCCAAATCTACCTAAAATATACCCATTATATTTTAGATTCAGTGATGACATAGTTCTTTTACAGAAAACCCCAAAGGTCTTTATAGTTCTTCTCACTTTGATAATCCATGGAAATTCTCTTTTTGAATAAAATGAATCATCAGTGCAAAGCAGCTGCAAGTTAGCATACTTTGAGTACATGCACAATATGTGAAGTAACAAAAGCAACAGAATAGCTAGAGCTTTGGCCTCCAGCCAGTGAAACCAAAATCAGAACCATTGTACCACTGAAGACTGCACGTTCTCAGCAACTCAGACACCCACTAATGCATTGGGCTAATGTTATATAGTGGGGGTGGGGGTGGGGACGGGGTGGAGGGAGAAGGGTTCAACTGTGTGCAGATAGGGCCAGGAAAGCAATTAGGGATTCTGTCGTCCACTCCTGGTAAGGTTCACTGTGCAATTAATCTCCAGCTTTACCTATATACTCTCAATTGCTTGCACATGTTTATTATATTCTACACTTAACATTTAGAAAATACCTTCTAGGGTTTATAGTAAATATATTTATGAGTATATTATGAGAAAACACAACCCCCTAGTTAGCCTTAAGTAACGATACCTGGGCTTCTATTTTCACAATTAGCATGAACTGAAGAAATAGAAAACTTGCCAGATAAATTCTGTGTAAAATATTTTATAAAAATACTTTAAAAGCAGATATGAATTTACAAGAAAGGAAGAATTCTCTGAAGTAGAAATGCAAAGCAGGAGTATAAAACAAAAGAGATCAGAAAGCCTAAGGGCCATGCTGCCCTCAGGAGTGGGAGGATGGAGGCTTTGGATCAGTGCTTTCATACAGGAACCCCTTCTACTTCTATGTCATATTCTTAGGGACTGCATATGTTTCAAATGCACTCGCATTTATGCCCCCATTGGCTTAGACCACAATCTTCCTATTGGCCTTTTTCACTCAGCTTTAATGATAGGCATGTGCCATCATACCTAGTTGACTAATTGAAAGGAGGACTTGTAAACTCTTTACCCTAGCTCTCCTCAAGTTATATGATACTCATAATCTCTTCCTCCCAAGTAGTTAGCATTATAGGTATAAGCTTCTATGCCAAACTTCAGATTTTTAGCAGAATTACCTTTGAAGGGCATAAAATGACTACTCCCAAAAGGTAACATCAATCAAGGTGCATTGTATCCATAAATGACTTGTTGAATGGTAAGTCCCTGTACAACTACTTAAAGGTAATAAAAATATAATTACTATAAAGAAGATTACTCCCATCAGCAATAATACAAGCTTATACATGTCAACCAGATTTTCTCTAGTCATGTTTTGATACTTTGAGTAATTAACTATCTTCACTAATCCTTCTGCAAATATACTTAATATATCAACACCTGGGGAATAGGGCCAATGGCTCACTATCCATGCATCCATTCCCTTAGGCTGCACTGACACTACTGGTAAAAAAAATCTTCCCCAGTTTAGTGTCTATTTCCTGTTTCACGTCTTTCAGGATAGGAAGAAAACAACTGTTCCAGTTAATGTCTATATTGTGGAATTAATGTTGCCAGTAAAATGTTCCTAGACAAAGAATTGTGCTTCTAATTCCCTATGCCCATCTGCCTTTCATCATCGTCTGACCAAAACTTCTCTGCATACAAGACCTGTCTGGGTGCTATCACATTTGCTTCCTTTGCTGCTTGGAGTTTTGTTTGCTTCATATTTTCCATGAAAAAGGACACTATGTGGAAATGACTGCAGTCAGTCCACTTTGTTTACTGACAGAGATGACTCTTAGGTAAACTACTGTTCACCTCAATGCTCTACTTCCCAAGATTGTTCTTTTTAATAGCTAAATGCGGAGTATAAGAGCCATGCCTAAAACAAAAAGTCACAGGAAATGGGAAAAAGATATGTGTCCAAACAGTGATGATTGAGGTTAACTTATAATACACAAATACAATTTCAGGGAAATAAAGCATTACTAGAGTAATTTGAAGTATATTGTGTTATCCTTTGTGTGAACACCTTACTTATGGCTCTATGTTTAGTAAAAGTGGCATTTTTTCAAAGCAATGGTGTATTTTCAGAATAATATTTTGCTTACACCAATTCACCTACCAGAAAAAAAATAAAGGATAGCTGGTGTGTATTGGTAGAGTCTTCATTTTTCTGATAAATTCTGCCGATCCATATTGGAGGTCTTTAGAGCCTGCTCTTCTCATCCCAACTCTTTATTTCCCCTGTAAATGTGATGCTAGTGACTTTGTCAGGCTAGCTGGTTCAGAGTGAGTGGTTTACTGGAAACATTCCTAAAACAAAACTTTATTTCTGCTTTCTAACCTCTTGTCTTCCTGTTAAGACTACCCTTTGTAATTGCCTTGTTTTTCTCATGTGAACTAGATCCAAAGGAACATTTATTTATGCCACAGCAAACACAGATTAACTAGTATTTTGGCTGACAGAACAGCTTTGCTTTGTGCTGCATAACCTCCTCTCTGACAGCAGAATTCAGGGAGTAAGACTTCTTAATAGACTGCCTGTGCTGTGCTCATGAAGACTGTTATTATAGGAATACAAAACTGGCTAAGGGTTACTTCATCTTTCACTTATTAACTTAAGGAAAAATAACCCAATGGTAAAAAGTTAAGTACTACTTCAGAAATCAATAGAAAATGCACTTGAGTTAACTTGCAAAATTAAGGACAATTCTATTGTCTTGTAGTGGTAGGTTACTACAAATTTTATTTCAGGATCATCATGTGGTCCAAAAATTTAAGAAAGGTAACAATTCATGCCTGGACAGGCTAGATAAATATAGTTTACGATTGAATTGTCTCCTAGCAAATTATTATGCCATGCCTTGCAAATCCCACCATTTTTCTAGTGTATGTATGAAAGAAATAAAGTGGTGGGCATCTTTTCCCAATTGGAAGCACCTGTGAGTTTCAGTTTCTGTTGAAAAAAATATCTCTTCATTTAAAATGAATCAATGAATGAACAAATGAATAAATAAATTTTGTTAACAACTAAGTTGAAACTATGGAGGCAGACTTTGCTGCTCTTCAAAAGCAAAATTCTGTCACAATATTAATGGGAATATTAATGGGAAACAATATTCTGTTCTGAAATATCATTGTTGATCCATTATTTATCTTGCTTATGGTTGCCTCGTGGCATTGTTCAGATTACTGTCTTAAAAACAAAAGAGAAGATAGAGCACCAATTTTGAAATGACTGTATTTACCTAATTATAGTTATGTCCTTGATAGTACAAGTGAGACTCCTTTTTTTTCTGTATTTTCTGGGAAAAAAAATGATTTAAACAAAGGCAATGGAGTTTGTAGCCCCCAAAGAAGACAGAACTACAATGATACTCAAAACCATTCTGAACCCCTTCAATAACAATTATTATTGTAAACTGTAAAGTTAAGACAAAACACAGGAGAAAGAGAAGGGGGAAGCCTCTGAACCTTGTGAACAGAGTGGAAATAGAGCTGTAGATTCATTTAGTCCCTGTGTCTCCATAGCTACACTGCAGGCTTGTAGTCATTTTTGTTGTGAGATTGGTGTCTGTTTTTGTGGCAGAGGCACTTAATAGTATTCTGTAGGAAGACAAATGACCTGAGAGGCAGATTCTATTAATTTTGGAGTCAACAAGTTTGGGTCTGTCCTGACTCTGGTCCTGTGCAACCCTAAGCTCCAAATATAGGAAAACTAATCTTTTCCAGCTGCTCACAGGAAGGCAAAAATCAAATTTACAAATTAACTTGAATTTGTTATTAACAACAGCCATCTATCATTCTATGTTACTTATTATGAAAAAAGTATAATCTTTCCACAATTTGCTTTTATTTTGCTTTTGATTAATTATATCACATATTGTCAATCAGGACTCCACAAGGAAATACAAGTAGGACTGTCAATGTTAATGGTAACTAAGTATTGATAGGGAACCAGATATCTACATAGAATTCAGGACAACAATGACCAAATTGAAAAAAAAATTGTCATATCCAATAGTATGATCTAATTTCAGAAGGTAAGAAATGTTGAATTCTGCTGAAATTTTAAATTCAACAAGCTAATTATAAAGCAAATAGAAATGAGACTAGCAGTGATAAAAGAGTAAAAGAAAAGTCATTTATGTATGAAGAAAAATTAAGGAAAAAAAGTATTTGACAGGTTCAAGCAGATTCTGGGCACAAACATGACCCTGGCTTTAAGCCACAGGAATAATTGTCAAATGCATAAATTATTTGGCAAAAATAAGATTTTGAGACTGACCTCAAAATAGCAGCTTTCAAGTTTGTAATAATTCCATAATCTGGGCCAAACCCCCCCACCCCTTGGTTACCCTTTCCCTTGGTTACTCTCATCCATGTTCATTCTCTTGAACAAGGCCCACTGAATAGGCCCACCACTTATCCATTTATGCTCTCATTTTATATATTTTCCTTTTCTACTGTATATATAAAATCTATAGCTGATGAGTGATAGAAAAAATAGACAATATGCCCATTGCGTTAGTTTACCATTACTGTGTACACACACACACACACACACACACACACACACACACACACGTCGGATATACCAACATTTAAAAAAGGAAATTGTGTAAGAGCTAGAGTAGTGACTCAGTGGAAGAGTTCCTTCCTAGCAAGCATGAGGCCCTGAGCGCAAACCCCAGAACCACCAAGAAGAAAAAGGAAAGGAAAAGGAGGAAGAGATGTAGGAGGAAGAGATGGTGGTTTACTTAGGCTCACTGTTTCAGGGGTTTCATTCCATAAATCAATCAGCCCTATCCCTTTGGGCCTGCTGTGAGGTAGTGCATCCTGGCAGGAGATATTACTCATCTCATGGTAACCAAAGAGGGAAGATGAGCTCGTATCCCACTATCTTCTTCAAGAGTACACATACTTCCCCCACTTCCAGTAACACACAGGCTGATGACCAAGGATTTTAATAAATGGGCATTTGGGAAATATTTATCCAAACTAAAGCACCTGTTCTCCAAGAATGCAGATTATGATAAGACAGAATCAAATCATCCCTACTTCAGGAAGGTTGGTAGAAACTAATATAATAGATTAGGGAAAGCATAAAGAACCATGATCAGCTAGTATGTTCTACTAACTCTATTGAAGAATCTTGGCCTCTTTCTGACCTCAGGCTGTTTCCCAACTTGGCTGAAAAACTCACTACTACAAAGTAAATTGAGTAGTGCTGAAATGAAGCTCAACTTTCATAAGACAACACTAAATCTCTGATTATCTTCTTCCATGAAGAGAGAACATACCGTATATGATTCCCCTTGGTACTTCATAGTAAACAAGTGTTGCTTATGAATGTTTCAATGATTTCTCCTTCCCTAGTGAATTTTGTTGGTGTGCTAACTTAAAAGGGCTAATAGTACTTTCCATCTGTTTAATCATTATTTAAGGTTGGGCTAGATACATAAACAACAGTCAGAATTGTTTGTGATGGTGTGGAGGACAAAAAAAATATTTAGCCATTAGACATCTAGATGGAAATAGGACCTGATCAAAGGAAGACCCCTAGGATGGTGACTCAGGTTGTCTATTAATTATCTAGTGATGACAATTGTTCTCTCTCCAAAAAAAAGGTCTTTCAGAGCGAAAATAACAAGAAAAACAACCCAGTACAATAATCTTTCCAGAGTAAAAATAGCATGGTTTCTTTGGACCTTGTCCAAATCTTTGCTCAACATTCATGCCAGTAAACTGAGAGAAAACTGTCTCTTAGGAAAAATATGTAATGTGATCTGAAAGATGCTGTAGAAAATTCCAGAAAGGCAGAGGAAATAAACAAACAAAGCCAAACATTATACTATTCATACAGGATTGTTTTCTACGTAGGGATAACCTTTCTGAAGTTAGTATTCTTTTTCTTTGAGAACAATGAGAACTATTTGATGTTTTAGAGGTAAGGTGCTTTTTGAATGCCTAGTTTATACTTAAATACTTCCTTTAATCATCATTTCACAGGGGAAGTAATGGAGGCTCAGAGAATGTCTTGATTCAGAGAACCTAGTACATGTAGGAGGCAGCTCCCAAAACCTGTACATGTTTCCATAGGCCACCATGCCACAGACAGCTTCAGGATATCAGCTGTATCCTTGCCTGACAAGGAACGCATCCTTTCCAGCTAAAAATCTAATAGCATCACCTTTGTTAAGGGTTTGTTTTGGAAGTGTGCTGTGATTGTGAATGGATGCATGTTAAAAAATTCTCTCCAAAAGTCATTAAGAACACCAAAAAATGAAAATAAAACAAAGGTAATCACTTGCTAGAATGCAGTAACAATTAGACATAAAACTGCTGTATAGCATTTTAATATTTTTAATATGCTAAATTGTTGAACTGTGAGGTTTATGTCATCCTGTTCTCTGTGACCCTTCTGTAATTTATTCTGGCATCCTTCCAAGACTGGTTGAGAAGTCCTGGCACATGTGCTTGTTCTGAGGAGGGTGGCAAGGCTACAGCCCACAAGCAACCTGGGACGGCTGTCCTCACTCCCGTGCCAAGTGGGTTTTGACTTTCCTAACTTGACTTCTTCAAGGCACTAGTAGGATTCCACACAAACCATTTAACCCTTCTTTCCACCCACTTCTTTTGTTGTATGGTTTTTCATTATAAATGAAAACATAAATCAATGGCATCTTATGTCTGCATGATCTTCATTATTTACAAAGCACTTGTATAATAATTGGGTGAGTCATTTCAAAAGGTAAAGATCACATGTGCATAAAATTTCCTATAGTCCATGAGGAATTGCATTCATGTTTTATACAATCTACCTTTTAAAGTATGCATACGTATAAAGTTAATATCTATAGTGTTAGTATATAAAATTTATTGTATTGTATATAAAATTTATTTTTCAAATTATTAATTTTACAAAAGAGAGCACAGAATAGTGTATGTTAATTTCATGAGAGATGCACATTATCGGGTAACTCACATGCAAGCCTAATGCTTTTCCACAGTATGGCTATAACAACATCTCTGATGAGGTAGAGCTGTAAGAGACCATTACTTCTCTTTATAAAAGAATTAATACTTGCGCTAGTTTAAAAAACTTATCTAAAGTCTCAGTGATGGTTTTTGTTGTTTGTTTTCTTGGTCTTGGGGCTTGAACTCAGAGACTCTTTGTGCTCAAAGCTGGAGACTTCTGGCTTTTTCTGAGTAGTTTATTGGAAATAAGTCTCATGGACTTTTTGCCCTAGCTGGCTCCAAACCACAATCCTCAGATCTCAGCTTCCTGAGTACCTTGGATTACAGGCGTGAGCTATCAGCACATAGGAAAGCGAGAATTCAAACCTTGAAAACTTCCAAACTTTGAACTGCCTTGTAATTGTCTTTGAATTAAGATTTTTCTAGTACAGATATATGTGTGTGTATACATATATATGTGTGTATATATATGAATTAAGGGTTTCAGATTTACAAACGTGCATTTTTTCAAAATAATTAAATTTCCTGGATAACATTCTCTTCCAAAAGTTATGTATTTCCTCAACAGAAATGAGAAAAAAACATGAAGTGTGATCTGAATAGCTGAACTAAAATTCCAAATTTGCTATTTGCTTGCCTGCCTTAAGTACATGCAAGATTTTATTGGGAAAGGGTTTTATTGTTGGTTTTTTTTACTTCAAAAGAGAAAAGGGATCGAGAAGATTACTGATGGCTATTATCTTGATTTTTTATCATAGAAGTTTTATTTTCATAGATAAAGCCTCATCACAAGGGAAACTTTGTGTTGAAACTTTAGAAAATCCTGTTCAGTGACATTTACTTTCTTGGTCATCTGTTTGCTTTCATTGCTGTTTATCTTAGAAATGCCAGCTGTTTGCCTGCTCTGAGATTATATGTTGTGCTTAAAGAGCTGCTTTGTAACATTTCTTTTTCAATCTGAGAACTCAGGTCCTCCTTCTACTTATGAAAAAAAATCCAGATATTACTTTTGTAAATATCTTAACCTGTATTTTGGACCTTCTCAATTTGTGCTTTGTTATGATTCATGTCTAAATCATATATCTATCTTCTCTATTTCCTGTGCTATATCTGGATTATTATTTCAGGTCTTTCTTTCAAATTATTGCTTTTATTTCTACATTGTATTAGTTTATTTTTCTAGTTATTAAAATCCTTTTAACTTTCAGTAATTGTTTTTTTCCATCTCTATGATTTTCTGCTGGCCCACTTTCATACCCTCCTGCTCTTGTCTGAGAACTTTAAGTTTAGTCTCTGGGATACACTGTTCACTGATATTTCTCAGATTTAATCAGACTTATTTTAAATGCAGAACATTATCTTTTTCACATTTAGTGATTTCTGAATTTTGCTCTTCTATGGGTCTTTCAACTATCACCTGGCAGTGGTTCCCATGCATGCTTTATAATGTTGTATTCATTGTTTATCTTCCAGGAAAACTTGGAAGATTTTTGCCTACCCTTCTTCTTATCCCTTGGTTTCATGGTTAACTCATTCAGCTTTCTGTTGTTTGGTCTTACTAGTCTATTGGCTAGCATTGAGTCCTGTCTTTTTTGCTGGGCTTCAGTTAAATGACTTTATTGTAAACGATGATATCCCTCTCTCCTATTCTCCAAGAATAAGGATATACTTATATTATATTAACATATTTATCAAATTCTGGTTTGTAATTAAGTACAAGGTATGAGTTCAATCATAGCTCCTTACAAGTATTTAGGCCTCTAGTTAACAAACAGTACAAGAAATGTATCCAATGCCTAACATATGAAACTATAACCTCTCTGTACATCACTTTGACAATAAATAAAAATAAAAGAAAATAAATAAAAATAACAAGCCTTAAATAAAAATAATAATAAAATTTAAAAAAGAACTGGGGGTAAAGGGGCTGGAATTTTTGTCCTATACAGGTAGCAAACTTCTGAATGTTTAGCCTCCTTACAATACACTCTGGCTTGCTTTCTGCTTGGGTCATGGAAAAGTGACATATTTTCACTTCTACCATCCTTTTAGTATGCAATGGTAGCTCATTGTGGTTTTAATTTGTATATTCCAATGACTAATGATGTTCAGCATCTTTTCACATGTTTATTAGCATTCTGCATACACTATTTCCAGTAAATAAATTCTCTGTTCAAATTTTTATTGTTCAAAATTTAAAATTTTGGTTATTTGTAATCTTATTAAGATTTTAGTTATTCTTAGCATTCTAGATGTTAGTAGTCCATTAACAATTATATGATTTACAAATATTTCCCCAATTGTTTTATCTTTCCATTTCATGTATAACATCAGAGAATAGGTATGTAAAACTTAGTAAAGTTCCATTTTAAATTGATTTATTGATTATACTTTTAACGTTGTATTTAAGAAATTTTTGCTTTTTTTGCCTAATCTGAATATATAAAAATGTTATTTTTTAAGTTTTATAACTTTTTGCCTATGTTCCATTTTATTTCACTTTTAGATGTGGAATGCAGTTATACATTTTCAGTATGAAAATAATAGAAAAACATATTTAGCCTCGTATGTGGAGCATTATGAAATCCCAGTATTTGTGAGCCTGAGGCAAGAGGAGAGTTCTAGGCCAGCAAAGGGTACATAATGAGAATCTGCTTTAAAAACACAAAGGAAAACATGCAGAAAACAAAAAATTATCTCTCCTTTCTATTTGGGGCTGGTGTAGGGATACTGATTATGAGCTTCTTTATCTCCAGAGATTCATCCTAATTAGAATTGCATTATGTAGTATTTTCATTCAATTGTTCATTTGCTTGATATGCAAGCTAATTATAAATAGGCTAATTGGCTAGCTCCCAATTAAGAGAATGAAATGAATGGCCATGCATGAAGTGCTGGTTAGTGCAGAACAGTATGAAAATCATTCATTCAGATTCTCAGCAGACTGCCTGACTTTCTAGACAATTACACTAAGGAAGTGATTTGCATAATGAGATCCAACTCCATTTTATCAAATGCCTTTACGTAATCAAGTGCAGTAGTACACATCAGTGAGGTTTAAGTGAATCAGCGCAAAGGTGATAAGTGAATTGAAAACATTTTGCATTTATAAAAGCATTTCAAAATATCATTATGAAATATATTCAATTAACATCCATGTTTATGGTGTTATACTTGTGGGTATAATGCTTTCTAATATCACTTCAAGCTTTAATGCATATTTCCACTACACTTCAAATATGGAAATTTGCAGCTCTCCACTCACATTTTTTCATAAGAGGAAAATAGAAAGTAAGTAGCTCTGTAACCTAGAAAAAGAAATTTTGATTTTATAACTAACAAATATTTTTAGAGAGAGAGAGAAATAAAAACAAAAGATTTCAAATTGAGGCCATAAATCTGGAAACTACATTTCTGCCCAGTATGGAAAAAATTGTAGGTCATTGTAGCATCACTTTATCTTTTATTAAAAAAAATACCACAAATCATGCATGCAAATCATAAAGAAAAGCCTCTGTATTCTCACTTCTTTTTGAAAATCACTGAAAATTACTATAAAATAGTTTAAAAAATGTCATCCTTAAGATGAAAATTATATTTCCTTTGGAAAATACTTCACACAGAATGTGAGCACTTGACACTGCTGAACATTTTTGTACAAAACTACTGCAAATATGGAAGGAGAAGGAGAGAAAGTAGAGAGCTAATCCTGGTCCCCTGACCTGGAATTTTCTTTTCATGCCAAGTGTCACCAAATATTCAGTAAAATGCACACAAAAAGCTCACAACACGTATTACTATCTGGTGGAACAGTTGAAGAAGCTGAGAATTTTATCCTACACTAATCAGTACAAACACGGGCATGCTGCCCAAATAAATAGCTTATACCTGGCAGGGAAAGATCTTGACAAGGTCAGTGGAGGAATCAGCAGAAACTAGGGAACTTATTTCATCAGACAATGGAACTGGAGTTTAGACCCAAGTTTAATCAGGGATCTAGGAGTAACGGGTTCTAAATGGGGTTCTGGACCCTATACAGATTTTATTGGTATGAAACAAAACAGGGTAGATTTATATTTACTGACGTAAAACCATGTCCCACAAATGTTGATGATAGGAAAGGCAAGTTGTAAAACAACATTTCATTTTCCAAATGAGTCTGCTAGAAGTTAAATTCCAGGAAAGAACTTTGTTATACAAAGCTGATCTACATTAAAGATGTGTTCAGGCACTGTTAGCAGGTCCTGGCACAGGGCTCCATGAGGACAGAGGACTTCAGATGATAGGGGAAGTTAGAGCCGTGGAGGATGAGGTAGAACAGACCCTGCTAAGAGAAGCAGGCTCAGGGGAGATTTTGTAACTCACATGGCCCCATGAAAAATGAAAATCAGGGACCTCTTGTTTAAAAAAAATAAGAATTCCAAGATGGTGACTTCATAGTGTTAAATCATGCCCTTCCACAGACAGGATCCTTTGAAAATACAATATGACACAACCTGCAATTCCTGTGCATCATTGTATAATTTTCTCTTTTACTTTTAGTGCTCACTTTTGTGACCAAAAAAACTTCTCTTATTTTCTAAAATGCCTAGCAAAACAATAAAGGTTTATGTTTACTAGCAGTTTATTCCTGATGAAATCATTCATATTGATCAATATCTAAAATTTCTCATCCACTGGTTACAAGTTGTACCATTAGCTTATTATTTCACATTTTCTCAGAAAATCCTACCTGATTGCAGACAGGGAGAGAGACACTGTGGGTAAAAACAAACCCACTGTATCATACAGAAAGTTCTTAATGTCTCTAGACACCAGTGAATTAATAAAACCTTGATCCTATGCCAGTATTGAATGTTACTTGGGAACATCAGGAGATATCTATTTCTATTTCGTTTCTAAAAATATTTGAAGTAATTATTAGGTATAAAAACATCTCTTGGTTCAGTGGGCAAAAAGACATGAAAAGAGGAGCCAAGAAGACAATAAAAGTTACTTCTTGAAAGTTTCAGTTGCTTCAGTAAAACTACGTATATGCTGTTGTAGCAGGAAAAAAATACATAAAGCTACTTCAAAAGTTCTAATACATAATTAATGTAGATAGGTGTAACTTCACATTACTACCCCCAGAACTGCATTATTTATTTACTATTCTACATGTCTAAATCTGCAATTATGCAATTTCCCTTGTGATAGACATAACTAAAAAGCTAAGAAATGAGTATCTATTTTCACATGCAGACTATTAATTTGATAATCATTGAAGTCACAGTTATAGTTCTGTCTAGATCTTTGGGTAAATAACTTTTTAGGAAACAAACTGTCACAATAGAACTCAATGTAAAGCTTAGCTTTCAAATTATAAAATGTAAATATGAAAAGTTACCATGGAGAAATCATAGACTTACCCACAATGAAGTGACATTCATTTTAGCACAGGTATTGTGGTTTGAATAGGAAACATTCCCCAAGGATCATGTGTTCACTACTCACCACACCACCTACAACTGGTGGTGCTATTTTGAAAGGGCCTGGAAACTTAAGGGGGTGAGTCTTGGCTGGAGGAAATAGGTCACTGGTGACTTCCTTTAAAGATTATACCTGGTCCCTACAGCTTCCTTTTTCTCTGCTCACTGGACACTATGAGGCAAGAACCTCATCAACCCCCCACCCCCCACTGCCATCCTTCATGCTATTGTCAATATGAACTTCCAGAATCTTCCTTTTAACTACTGGTGATGGAAAACAAAACTACCTAAGAAGAAGGAAATGAATCAGATAGAAGTGGTGGACTTTGATTCAAATCTAGAAATGGGCCCCATGATAAAGGAGAAGCATATAGAAAGGATCAACATTGTCTAAGAGGCAGCATGCAGGTTCAAGTCTGAGATTCTTGTCAGAGAAAAGATCGATTCATATAGTTTACCTTGAAATTGATTACACAACCATTCCATATGGTCCTTAATCAACTGACCAGACTTCATTTGGGATATCTTGGATATATCTCCTCCCATCTGAGCTGTATGCAAAGGTGATAACTATAGTTTCTTTGTCAAGGGGATATTGGCACAATGCTTTTTAACAGGAATATGTCCACACATATCAAAGCATCATCTCTTTCTCAAGTAAGAACAGCATGGTCCTTATCTTCTAACATAGCAGTGTCTTCTGGCTCCAGTCCTGGTTCTTAGTCCACTGCAAAACGGAATGTTATCTTCCGGCCATCTTTTGTGTTGAATAATATGAACTTTCATCGTCCAGGTCATATCTGATGAATTATTTGCACTCTAGTACCTAGGCAGGTGGGAGAGCAACTCAACTGACCTTTTGTTACCACCATGGCCTTTACATCTGTTAAAAGTTTTTTGTTACATTATTATTCAAATCTTCTAAGGTTAGTGAGAGATGTTAAAACATACTTTTACCTCCCTTTTCCCTAGTCCTCCAAAATAACATAATAAAGATGTCTGTAGGGAGCCCAAAGTGCCACCTGTTCCATGCTCCTTAAAGGCCTGCTTTCCTCTTTTGTCATACAATTCTCTTTTATTGGTATCACAGAATCCCCTAAGCTTGGGAAACCTATTTACATTTTGTTCTTTCATATTTTCAGGCTACTTTACTGTAAGTCATTTTCCTTGATTGATGGCATTGTTTTCTGACTGCTCAACACTATGTTAAGTAGTCTTTAACAATTTTCTGTAGCTGTGAGCAATACAGGGTTAGTGTGGCCTCTCACTGAGTGTTCTGGAAAGTTCTATTACCCTTTTCTTTGAAATTTCTTCTTGTCCCTCCAATACTCCTTCAGCTCCATTTAAAATAACTTATAATTGACATTTATCATCATACCAGTTCTACGTAGTACATTCTGTTAGAGGAATGAAAGGGAATATATATATGCATATATATATGCACATACACACATATACACATACATATGGAATGAAAGAGAAAAAAATATATATGTGTGATTTTCTGCAATAAGACTTGATTACAACTAACTACTAGGAAGTTCACTCTTCTATATGAATTTGTCCCTTTCCCAACACAGGGCTATCCCTGACTAGAGCAGTCGAGAAACTCATAATTTTCCTACACATGCATTTCTTAGAATGATTGATGACAATAGTTTTTCATTAGCTAGAATGGATATCAATTGTTATAAACAGACAATTTTTAGTGAATCAGAATAATTTTTGCAATCTCACTCTAGTCACAATGGTCATTATCAAGAACAAAAACAACCACAAATAATAGTAGGATTCAGAGGTAAAGATATACTAATATATTGTTGGTGAGTATGTAAACTAGTACAACCACTATGGAAATCAGCATGAATGTTCCTCAAAAAACTGAAATTAGAATTACTATAAATTCCAAATACACTGCTTTTAGGCACATATACTAATCACTTTAACTGAACATATGCTAGAGGTACTTGCACACCCATGTTCATTACAGTATTAATAATAGTCAAACTCTAATTTGACAAAAATTGTTCTATAATTGATGGATATATCAATAAAATGTGCTAAATGTATACAATGGAGCATTATTCAGCCAAAAAGAAGAATGAAGTTATGTAAGTTTTTTTCAAAGAGATTTATGGAACTGGAGATCACCGTATTAGTAAGGTAAACCAGACTCAGAAATATGGTCAAATGTTTTCTTTCATATGTGGATGCCAAAAGACCTAAAAGGTGAACACATATATAAGCACATTCCAGATCATATGTATATAATATTTATAACTATGGGAAGGTTTGAGGGAATTCAAGATAGAGAAGCATGTTATATAGAGTAAAAATTACTGAAATATATTGCATGCTAAATGAAAATGGCATAATGGAATTCACTGAAAGCTCCTGAATAATAGGGGGTAACAAAATGAAAGTAAGTGAGGAGGTCAATCTGATTCTAGTAGTTGTATAAGCAAGTATGAAATATACATGTTAAAATTAGTGAGAAGAACATTAAACAGATCCAATTCAGTATGTGTGTACTAGTGATAGAAAAGAGATTGAGCAGTGAAGGAGAGTAAATAGAGTCAAATTGCTTCATGTACAAGTTGGAACAACAATGCTTGCAGAGATTGGTTTATGAAGGGCAGTGGGAGATAATGTAGAGTGAAGAAGAGGTGACTGGGTTCAAGTTGTGAAAATCCATTGTACAACTGATTGATGCAAATAAAAATATAGAAAAATAATGAACAATTAAATATTTGTTCACATGAAATAAAAAGCATTTTACTTCCCTTGATTTATTTTAGCAAACAATAAGAAATTTAACCTGTTTTAATGTGCAGATAAAAGGGAATAAAGCATTAACCTGATGGCCAATTGCCAGAAAAAATAAGTCTTGCTCTCTCTGTGGGATGATAAGAACAGTGCCATTCCATTCAGGTAGAGATTGCTACCTGTTTATAAATCCACCCTGTAGCACCTAAAGCCACAGGAACTAGATGGTTTTGAGAATGCAAAGTTTGTCAATATTTGAAAGGGAAAATGAACACATAGCAGACACTTCCTTCCAGATCTAGGGCAGCATTCCTAAATTAAACACATTCATCATATTCCTATTTCTGCTAAGAAATGTATAAATAATTCACAGTGAATGGAATAAATAAACACTATAAATAGCCTCATATCATCCAGACCTGATTTTGCACCAAGAGAGTTCAGGTCAGGTATTACCCCAAATGAGTTACATAAAAAAAAGTTTTGGTTTTATATTGTAGGTATTGTAGAAATTGCGGCAATGAGAGTTTATACTTTCTTCCGGTGAGGCAAAAAGTAGCTACTACCATAGAATATTAATCCTCTTCTTATCCAGAAACATATGCTGATTAGGATTTCATAGAGGTCTGAAAATCAACCAAACTTAAGGTATTATTTTTGTCTCTCTTATTATTATAGCATCATTGTCCAGCCACGAATCACATGCTAGCTCTATTTTATTATTTCTGAGAAATAAGATGTAGATGAAGTTAAATATCACCATACAACTGCATTTTTTACTAGGCTACAGATTCAGTTTGCCACACTATACATAATTATTTGATGTGCACTCATCTGATCCCCTGCCACTGTCAGTTTTGTCTTACTGGATGATGGAGAGAACATAAGACTCCACAAAACTCTTCTTCCAGTTGAGCTGTGTATGCATTGTAGCCATGGTACATTTTCACTCCCAGTATCCCATCTTTCCTGTCTTGTAAGCCAACTCTCCCTCTCTTTTCTTTTCCAAAAATGGTTGGTCTTCTTTCTTCTTTAATCCAAGAGGGCTCTAAAGGACAGGAGCAGAAAGAATTCTCATCACACAATACTGGGGAGGGGAGGTGTGCTGGACCCTTAGCAGGATCCTCAAAACCTGGAAAAGAAACAAATCCTCTTCCTCTGTGGAGGCAGAGGTGCTTGGTTACGAGATTTCATGAGACTGTTACTTTCATGAGGCCAGTTACTTTTAGGGTGAAACTTTTATCCTTAGGTTCAGCACAATGCAGTCACACCTGGCATAGATATAATGTGATGTGACAATACCTCTTTTAAATCACCAGGTAATTTCTGAGCAATCTGTCTGTGGTATTCTCTCAGATTGTAGATAAACAAACAACTTTATGCTGTAAGGTATCTTAAATTCTAAAGATTCTAGGAACATGTGTCACTTTGAGGTAAGAACTTATCTCTGGCCTCTTGATAACAGAGAGTAATGACCAATAGGTACTGGAGAGTTCATGAAAAATCACATAAGTTAATTTTTATCCTGTATATTTCCCATTGTTTTGCCCTTATGGAATTACTTGCCTTACTGGTCTTATAATAAATGTAAGAAATTCTAAAAACAAAATCTCTTTTTGAAGACAATTGTTATGAACAAATTTTAATATCAGATAAAGGTAACAAACAGTAGAAGAAATGTATCCAATGCCTAACGTATAAAACTGTAACCTCTCTGTACATCAGTTTTATAATAAAAAATTTTTTAAAAAGAATAAAAAATAAATAAAAAAATAAAAAGATTTGCTTCGCATTTAAGCTTTCTTGGGGTAATATTTTTATTGACTTCATATCTTTAGATGTATTTTGTATGTTATTTTCTTAGGGAAAATAACATTAAAAATTAAGAATTGTTATATTCTTTATTTTTATTTCATTTCTTTATTGTCAAAGTGATGTACAGAGGGGTTACAGTTTAATACATAAGGCAAGGAGTACATTTCATATGGAACTTGTTACCTCCTCCCTCATTTCCCCCCCTCCCCCTCCCTCTCCCCCCTCCATGAGTTGTGCAGTTGGTCTACAGCATATAGTTTTTTTTCCGAATAATTATTTATTGTCAAAGTGATGTACAGAAGGGTTACAGTTTCATACCTAAGGCAGTGGGTACATTTCTTGTACAATTTGTTACCTCCTCCGTCATTTCCCCCCCTCCCCCTCCCCCTTTCCTTCTCCCACCATGAGTTGTTCAGTTGGGTTATACCAAATGGTTTTGTAAGTATTGTTTTTGGAGTCCTTTGTCTTTTTATCCTTTGGCTCTCGATTTTGATATTCCCTTTCACTTCCCTAGTTCTAATACCAGTATATACAGTATCCAGGGCACTCAGATGAGATACAGTGATAGCATAGGGACAATCACAGGAAGGGGATACAAGAGGACCATCAACAAAAAAAGCTACAGTTTTACATGGCATGTTGAAAGTGATTACAACAGTGATATAACAGTCATTTCCATAACATGGAGTTCATTTCACCTTAGCATCATCTTATGCGTTCATAGGGGCATAGCTATTAGGCTCTTGTGATCCTCTGCTGTGACTGGCCTAAATCTGTGCTAATTATTCCCTATGAGGGAAACCATAGAGTCCATGTTTCTTTGGGTCTGGCTCACTTCACTTAGTATAATTTTTTCCGAGTCCTTCCATTTTTCTTACAAATGGGGCAATGTCATTCTTTCTGCTAAAGGCATAAAATTCCATCATGTATATATACCACATTTTCCTGATCCAAGGAATTGTTATGTTCTTAACATAAGTTCGATCTGGAGGGGACAAAGGATCCCTAAGCAAATGCTATCAATACTTAATGATTCCAGTCAAAGAACTATAAAAGATAAGAGTATGTTTCCAAAGTCTAGACAGGAGGGAGGGACAGAAATAGCAGAGTCAGAACACAGAGGGAAGGAGGAGAATCAGATCCTAAACTGTGGCTGAAATATGGAGTATTGGATAGATTGTAGATGAATAAAGTAACCGATAAAATATGCACACAATGTCAACTAGAAGTAAAAGCAAATAACGCTGTTAGGAGCTAGCATTTTCACTGGAATTAACTTTCAGGCTTGGGCTAAGTAATTTAGTGACCTCTGTTAACAAATAATAAATTCACGATGATGAAGACTGGGATTTAGGAAACGTGTGATTTATAATTGAACTGATCACACACTGACCTTGTGGTTATGGTCATGGACTCCAGAACAGGCTTCTGTGGCTCACATCTTGGTTTGAGGACTTATTTACTATGCGAGCAAGAATGCTTATTTGACTTTTTGGTGTGTGTCATTCGCTAAATATAAAATAAGGATAGCAAAACACTTACCTCAGAGTGTTTATGAGAATCAAGTCATACAAAAATACTTATAACTTTCCTAGTACATATTAAGCCGAAGGGAGAGTGAGGCAAAAAGTGGAGAAGCTGCAAGAGGATGTGGAAGAGGAGAAATAAGAGCAAAAGGAAAAGGAAGAGGAGGAGGGACAGAAAAATGATCTGGTAAGTTAAGAGAGATATTCATATTCCCATAAGTGATTTGACAGTTGTGCCCAAAGGCATCACTTAATTCTTTGTCCAAGTAACTCCTGAGTTATGACTTTGCTATACTGAAAACATCCAGGTTCCCCAAACCAATTAAATCTAAACCACCACAGGCAGCTCTTCAATGTGCTCTAGTCACTTGATCCACTGTGACTTGATCCAAAGTATGGGTGTTTTCATTGGAGTTGGTGTTCTGGTAAGCCTGTCTCTATGCTCTATATCAGTTTGTATTCTTGAAAAATTTTAAATACTTGTGAGAAAGAAAAAATAGTAAACTGGGACAAATTATATAGGTCCCCAAATTATATAGATCTCTAGACATTCACATACAGTGAGTCCAAAGGCACAATTCCTATGTGCACGTGATCATATAAAACAACGTCATATAAAGTAATATTAATTGAAATGAACTCCAGGAACAAGAGTTCTTTTATCTTTGTTGCTTTTTTAGTTTTCTTTTCCTTTTGTTTATCTGTCTTTGGGAGGGCAAGGTCACAGAATTAGCAGGACAAAGGGTGAACATATAAAGCAGTGGTACTCATCGGACACTGTGAAAATGAACTATACAGTTTACAGGTGGGGAATGAGAGAAAATCTGGGAGAGAGCAAGGGAAGGGATGTCATTTTTCAGATAGAAATGTGCTCTATCTGACTTATGTAACCATCACCCTTCTGTATGTCATCTTTATAATAAAAAATGCATGAAGAGACAAGACTATGAATAAATAAATACAATTTTAAAAAGACAGAGCTGAACAGCCTTTAGTGGGGCTTTCTGTTTGTTAGTGGTTACTGTTGCTCTTATTATTGTTGTTTTAGCTAGGAGAAAGCCTGAAAGATCCTGGAGCACAATATGCTCATCCAGAGGGAAGTACTAGAGTAAGAAGCTATGGTGCTTCTGACCTAGGCAATAGTGAAGAGATTAGAAATGTATTTTTCTTGGATGTTTTTGTTCATAATAATTTCAGTGTTTCATCGACTTAAACAGAAAGTTCAGGTTTTGTTTACTAGGGGCAAGCCACTGTTCTATAATCTTTGATGTTTTCAATACATTCACAAGGAAAAGGAAATGGAAGTCACATTTTAAATAAAAACAAGACTGTGTTGTTTTTGGCTTCAGTATTTTCTAACTGCTTTACTTGTGGCGTCAGCATAGTTGTTGAGGCCAGAAACCAGGCTTTGATTCCAAGCAAGAGCTGCTAATTATTAATCTGGCCTTGTAGAGGCTACTACACTTCTTAATTAATAGGTGAAATGATACCTACCTTCTAGGGCTCTATGAAGATTAATCAGTTAATTAGAGGGAATAATGAATGTGAGACCCATGAAACATAATAGGTATCCAGTAAGTGTAAGTCTCCAGCCATGCTTGCTCTTTCCTGAGAGATGAGTTTTTAATGAGGACACCACTTAATTTAACATCAATACAAGTACTTCTTTTAATCATTTCCTTCTAAATCAAAAGCTGACAATGAACTCATTTTTCCTCCCTGGATCTGCTTCTTGACTCGTAAAGTACAGTGCTTGGATTATATTTAACCTCAAATGTCCTTCAAAATCTAGGATTCCCTTTGGATACTTCCTAACTCTATTGACCTGAGAAAATCCAGTTCATTGAAACCATTAAATGCTTCCCTTTGTTGAAAAAGAGAGTATGGTGAAACACTGCTAGGTAACTAGCAGTAAAAAGGAAATGACCCTCTATGAAAGCATATTTTCCTGTTTTTGTCAGCTGCAAAACACTTTACAGTTATAGAAGTTATTATTATTATTTTAACAGCTGGCCCTAGCCAAAAATGAGTAGAATGTAAAGAACTAATACCACACATACTCATATTCTAGGCTTAGCGAAAGAAGTATTCTTGGTCAGAACACTTCTTGTGTAGTTCAACCACTCACTTGTGAAAATTAAGATAATAGCTGGGTCTTTAAGATTTAGTTTACAGTTTAATATAGTGTGTAATAACATCTAATTTTTCCAGCCTCCCAAATGAAGTCAAAAGTCTGGGAGAACATAATTTATGTCATAATGCTTTTTGAAATCATAATATTCCTGGTAACAAGTTCTTATTCTTCCCCATAGTATTCCTTAGTACATGATAAATGATGCAACAGTGATGCTATGTGACAGGGGCCCTTGCCATTGCCTCATGATACAAAAGTCCTTGCAATGTGGTGATGCTACAACATCCTGAAGCTACTAGCTCAAGTATCTCTCTTAGCCAGGTAATAGGGGGCTCATATCCGTAATTGTAGCTACTCAGCAGGCTGAGATTCTGAAGTTTGAGGTTTAAAGCCAGCCCAAGCAAAACATCTTTGAGAATCTGTATCCAAACTAACCAGCAAAGGCCCAGGTGGAAGCCTGGTTCAAGTGATATAGTGCCAGCAAGCTAAGAAAATATGAGGCCTTAAGTTCAAACTCTAGTCCCAGAAAAAAAAATCTTTTGTTCTCTGCCTCTTTTCTTGATTTTTCCATCTCTGGAGAGTGAAATTTTTCTCCAAGAAAGAGCACTTGATCTTTCAGTGAAAGCAACAGATTCACTGTGTTTCCCAGGTCCAGGTTACATTAACACTGGAATTTCTGATTTGAGTCACATGGGCCCAGGTTTTCTCTGTGGGAAGAGAGGAGAGAGGGAGGAGTGTCACTAGAAGTGTGGTCTATAAAAGGGAAAAATGGTGTGAAATCTTGGAAATATTTCATGAATCTCTTCCAGCAAGAAACCCAAGAGGTGGGCTGGGAATATGGCCTAGTGGTAAAATACTTGCCTCGTATCCATGAAGCATGGGTTCGATTCCTCAGCACCACATATATAGAAAAAGCCAGAAGTGGCGCTGTGGCTCAACTGGCAGAGTGCTATCCTTGAGCAAAAAGAAGCTCAGGGACAGTGCTCAAGCCCTGAGTCCAAGCCCCATGATTGGCAAAAAAAAAAAAAAAAAAGAATAAGAAACCCAAGAGTCAT
Source organism: Perognathus longimembris pacificus (assembly GCF_023159225.1). Lineage (NCBI taxonomy): Eukaryota > Metazoa > Chordata > Mammalia > Rodentia > Heteromyidae > Perognathus > Perognathus longimembris. The sequence goes on along the minus strand of NC_063162.1, from coordinate 127,795,369 downwards.
ACACTGCATGCCACAGAACAGTTCAGCCACAGCTGAGCTACCTCTGCCCATGACCCTCACCATTCCACTCTTTCAAACTTCTTTCCTGTGTGTTTACCAGTGGCTTCCTTCAGTGTAATTTGTACAAGTCCCTCTTCTCTTGTGACCTACATATGAAAGGATGACACTCATATTCATTAGAAGACAATTTTGAGTCCCTTAACTTAAGCTTTACAATTAAAAGACTTTCTTTCTGAGTAAGGACAGGAAATTAGAACATGACCCACTCTTGATTAATTAGCCCCCTCTCTTCCTGCCAAGATTTAATTCCACAAGTCTTTTGAAACATAATATATTAGACATGAAGTAACTCAGAGTCCTCAAGTACTCTCAGGGGAAAGATGAGGGAAAGTCTTTTTTAAAATGGCAAAAATTAATGGGAAAATAACTAAAGGATGCATCTATGACACATTAAAACTAAAAGAAACCATCAGCACTGACAAGGAATTATTTCCTATAGCCCTGGACAAAGGTTGACAAGAGATGTCCAATCTAGAACTACAGGTTTGGGCAGGACTAGCCTCTTGGCCTCTCAGCTTCATTGTCTATAACCCTAGTCCTCTGCATGGTTGTATTGTCCCTGAGGGGCTCCCACTGAGTCTACCAGGGATACAACAGCAATTACTAGAAGGTTGGGCACTGACCTAGTTTCCAGTTTTTTTTGAACCAGTAAAGCTAATTTAATTTAGTGTTCTCTTTTCAATAACACAGACTTCATTGATTTTTCAGATAAATCAGTGCCATCCACCAAGACCATTGAACACTCCCTAAGCAGTTCAGTGGTGAACTGAATTGAACAGGCAATAAATTACATGCTGATATGGTGCAATCTTTATGGGATACACATAAGACAGGAACTATCTGTACATAATGACCAGAGTTACATAGTGCCATTTGTCATCCATCAATCAAAAAGATGTAGCAAGATGCCAAAGATCCAAGCTTAAGGCCACACAGATAGGTGAAATTTTAAGATAAAGAGCTTCCAAATACAAATTCTGTGAAATATAGAGGCATAAGATGTCACAGGTAGAAACAACCCTAGAAATGATAGGATGTTACAATTTCCAAACTGAATGGCATACACAGATGCACTGAATGCATTCATACACAACAATCCCCAAAGATCTCCAAATATCTGTCAAAGTGACCTTTAACCCAAGAACCTATAAAGACTATAACATGAATACTGTATGTTTAAAAAAATCTTGTTATAAATATTTCATAAATTCTATGAATCCATGCCACAATTGTGACAGTGTCACTATGGAAGGAGTTGAGTACAGCTAATATCAGAAAATAATATGCTTCTTTTGGAGAGCTACTTATAATTTAATAAAAAGCTTCTCTCCTACCACCTGGATAAGATGCAGATGTCATGTTGCTCCCTCTCTCATGATAGATATGGCCTCACTAATAAACCTATAAAGCTTATAAAAAGCTTCAGTCTAGATTAATTTCACTGATTAAAGCTACATTAATAGGAGAAACATTAGGAGTTTGATAACTGTGTGTGTCAGCTCATTCTTCTGACATCCACAATCTTAGATATATCTTCTAGAACTAGCTGGCCTAACTGCATTTTATATTACTCATTAACTATAAAGAGAGGAAAGGCAGAAAAATGGGCGAGGGATGGTTTGGGAAATTAATGTATGACTTTCTTATACGAATCAAACATTTTATTCATTCCTTTATTCTTTCAGTGATCGCATCAGTAAACATATATAGAGGAATAATGAATTTTCTAGTTCAGTGATCTTCAACTACTATGTAGGCTATGTGGTGAGGAAATAACTATTCATTAGAAACATTGAGCTTAGAAATGAATTGTAGGCTGATGTTCTGTAAACCAATGCAGACTAGAAATGTAATAGATCCTGAAATGATTGTGAGCTGGTCTCACAAGTGCTTTAAAAGCTTACCACGTCATTCTGAATGTTTCCCCCTACCTGACCAATGAATTTACTGGTTAAAAAAATAAAAATAATAAAACCCAAACAGAGTGCTAGAGAGTGGTTTAGTTTAGTTAAAAGCCACATAACTATTGAAATGTAGACCAGCCATCCCTACCCAAATCTTCTGATTCCAAATTCAGAACTCTTTTTTTTGTGCAGTCACTTTATTTAGTTTAGAACATAATCCATTTGCTCCAAAATTTAAAAGCTATGTGAGTGCCTTCACCTCAGTGCCTTGCTTATAGGTAGTACAAATCCAGCAACAGTCTGTTAATTTGAAAAAACAGATTGTAAGTTTCTCAAGTGTTAAGATAGGCCACCTACCATAGCTGCATATGGATGCAACCCTAGTACTGAGGAGGTGGAGGCAAGAGTATTGTGAGTTCAGTGTCAGCCTAGGTTACACAGTGAGAACCAGCCTCAAAAAGAAGCAAGCAAACAATAAGCAAGAAAATATTTTTGTACAGAAAGGCTATCTTAAAAATAGAAATAGTTGAGTCAGCTTTTAGTAGTGAAAATTGACAACTCTGCCTTGTAGTTGGTTAGAAAATGTACATTTCATGTAATAATTTGATTGGGCTTAGAAGTTCTAATAGTACTTTCCATTGTGTGTTTCTTTTGTTCTTTATTTCCAACTTTTAGTGGAGTGAGGAAATTAAATCATTGTTCATAACTTCTATTTCTCTCCACTTGCTTTCTGTTTACACTTCATTTATTGAGGTCGTCATTGCTGTTTAGCATTTGCTGTAGAAGAACAACAGTATAATATTATTATTGCCTTAGGAATTCAATCTTTCTTTAAAGCAAAACAGTTAAGGGGTAGAAAGTACATCATACTTGTATAGCTATATTATATTTTTAGTATTTTTTAAATGTCGATGCCTATTTCTGTTTGTTTTTTGTGGGGGAGGGGTCAGCTACATGAAGAATTTCCTTGAATATTTGTATAGGGCAATAACATACTAGAGTCAGTTAATGTAGATTTCCAGAACTCATATGTGCATCTCTTTCATTTTATGGCTTCAGAGATCACTGTTGTACCATGAAACTGGCCATTCAGGGAGTATTCCCAGCATAAAAATCAGAAAATGCTGAAAATCTGGGAAATTTTTAATGAAAAACTTGTTAAACATTCACCATCACACAATTTAGTATTAGCAATAATCTCTCAGCTTATATTTTTTGAAAATGTCATTATTTCATTCGATATTTTGAAAAAGAATAATATCCCCAAAATGAAACATAATGAAAATTACATCATTGTATAACATATTAAAATTACTAAAAATGTGATTAAAATAAATCATAGAAGCTCCCAAATAATTTAAAAAAACATATGTACAGGGCAGAAATGTCGTTAAAACTCTTACCTCCAATTAACCAACAAAAAGCATGAAGTGGAGGTGTGGCTCAAATGGTAGAGTGCCAACATTGAGCAAAAAAATAAATAAAATCCAAGTGAGATCAAGAGACACACACACACAAGAAAAGATGGTGCCCAGCTGATGTAGGTGAGGAAGAAACAATCTTTTCTAGAAACCTTGGTGACTAGATGAGGATCTGAAATGACAGTCTTTGAGATAAACTTGTCACCTGCTAAATCTTTATCAGTTTACCATCATTTCTTCTCATTGGAATTCTTACTCCCTCTCCACCCTTACATCAATAAATAAAAGACAAATTAAAAAAAAAAACCCACTGGATAGCAAATACCACAATTTGCTCTTTGTCTCCACCTCCCCAATAGCCAGGATCTCAGTCGGTTGTGCTCCAGCCCCTGGCACGGAACACTGGGCTTTGAAGAGCAGTGAGGCAGCACCGTGAGTGGTCCAGGCACACAAACCCAGGACAGCCATGGTCTGAGGCGCAGATGATGATGCCATTACAGAACCAAATCCTCCCAGGTATTGGCTGTGTCTCCTCCCGGAGTGACAGGCACAAAGACTCAGAAGAAAATAAAGGGAGAACGGTGCTGTTTCAAGTTAAATCCCTGGGAATTTCAGAATTCAGAAATGGTTTGCCCATGGTCCCTTTGCTTGATTTCCCTGTCTCCCACTCACTCCCAAGACCTCACCTGTAGACGTCCCAGGGTTCTGAGAGGAAGCACTGCTGTGTTTTCGTTCGACCACACCAAGCTTTCATCCTCCGTGGCTCCCAGGACTTAAGAGGAATTTGCTTCCTGTCAAGTTCCTATCTGGCTTAGTCTAGGCTCCCTTTGCCATTATGCAAATGGAAATTAAAGTAATTCTGGCTGTCCAGGAGCTACTCTGACCATTTTGTTGTGTGGATGGGCTCACTAAAATAAAGACAATTTTAGTCTATTAATCATAGATGATTATAAACTATAAACTTAAAGGCCAAGAGTTTATTACAACAAAAGGGTGTATAGTGTTCACAAACTGTGAAAATAGTGTACAAACTGTACATTGTGAGCTCCAGTTATTTTTCTCTTGTACCATATGAAAGTGTATAAAAATTATCAACAACGCTAATGTGCAGGTATATTGCCTTATTTGTCTGTAAAAATGGAGCTCAGTGACATAAATGTTTCTTGGAGCTTTGGAATATTTTATCCTGTATTCTTGTTTGAATTCCTCCTCTATTTAAGATATATACATGGAACCAAAGTGTTTATGTAATAGTTCTATCCTTTTGTCTGCAGGTCAGTTGTAATAAATCTAGGATGTGATGATGAAAAAACTACATATGTACAAAGAAACAAAGAGAGAGTAAAGCAAACTTATCAGAAATGCTGTATGTCCAAACACAATGGAGTATAATCTAAAATTTTTAAAACAAATATAACCTGACTCAAGAATTTCATCCCTACCAAAATTTAAAATAATTGTGAAATAAATACCTTCATATATACAAGAAAGACTTGAGAAATTGGTGTCCAAGGAAAAATTCAGAATGTCCTGGAGAGTCTATCAAACTTCTGACCAAGGCATAGTAAAGTCTAATTACAGGAGGAACTGAGGTACAATTTATTACAAAAAGCATTTTAAGAAAAATGGGAATCAGTTTGATCTAGTGACAAAGTCCAACGGAAATGGAGGCAGAGATAGTACTATCATAATTATAAGCAAAGTCGCTTAGATGATGCACATGGCCAAGTTCCTGTAGATTTTTATCTGAGTCCAGTGGTTTAAAAAATTATCTGACTATATTTAAAAACTGAAAGACATATCATTTCAAAAGTTTTGATATGTTAGGCATTCCTCAACACCATACTGACATTTCTTTTAAATAATGTACCAAAAGAGTTGAGAAATTCTGTGTCCCAATGGTTTTAAGTGGGGAAATCCCCTAAAATACTAGTGGCATCTTCACTGGGGTTGGAGACGAAATCTTCCAAAGGAGCTCTGGGAGAACAGCAGGAGTGGAATTGTTCCTGCTTGCTGGATAGACCTCATTGTTAGGGAGTTACTCCAGTGATACATCTAGGAATGTTAGAGGAGGAACTCAAATTAATTATAAATCCAACCCTCCTTTTTCCTACCACAGCGTATATATCACTTCACACACACACACACAGTTTGAGAGGTAGTGAGTATGAACAAGCTTTTCTGCAAAGAGCAGATTGATAATGAGGAACTATAGAAACATTATGCGACCTGGTGACACAACAAAATTCCTTTTGGATGGGGGAGGATTCAGCCCTTCCTCCCACAAACATTTATTGAACACTGTGTGCAAGGCACTGAATTAGTACCTAGAGTTAGGAGGATCTTGACATGCCTTGAGTTCACCTAACCGTAAAGAAAATGGGAACACAGGGCCACACTCACAGTTGGGGATTAAGTTCATCTTTAATGCTCTACTCAAGCAGATTGCCTGTCTTTACTCATCTATTACTATCACATTCAGCTTGATGTTCTGATTTTCTTATTAAGCATATCTTTTTTAGCTAATTATAAATCCTGAGGGTCAAAGATCATGCATTTTTATAAACTTCAAGTCATGTCAAGGGAGGACAAGGGAGGACAATGTGTGGGGAATTCCAAGAATGCTCTCTGCAATGGGGATTGATGGACACTAGATGACATGTAAGTTTTGACTCCCTGAGTCTGTGTGCCAGGCTCCTCCAGAGTCATATGACTTCTTTGTGTAAAAGGAGTTGCCCACAAAAATGTGAGGTGTGCAGACATTGACGCTAAATTCCTCTTATAAGCTGGTCACCATGGCTTATGCCTATAATTATTCTAGCTGCTTAAGAAAAGGAGACAAGAGGGTTATAGTTTGAGACATTGTTAGTTTCTTTAGACTCCCTATCAGCCATTGAAAGTCTAGACATGCTGGTATGTGCCTGGGTCCTAGCTATGCAAGAAGTATAAACAGGATTGTGGTCCATGCTAACCAAGGCATAAACACAAGATCTTCTTTGAAAAATTATGAAAGGAAAAGGACTGAGAATGTGGCTCAAGGGATAGAACACCTGGCAAGCAAGTTCATGGCACTGAGGTCAATTCCTAGTACTTCAGTAAAATAAAATAGAAAATATTTGAGCTACTTATTCTATGTCGGCAAGATTTAGTTCTCTTGCAACTATTTTCTAAAGATGTCCATATGTTTCACTGTGGCCATATGTGGTATCAAACACCTGTCTCTGGAGCTTTCATTTCTCTGACATCAGGTGATAATAGTCCAGATGCAGTCATGACACAGAGGGAGTTTGCCTTCTGCATCCTCTTCTTTATTATACTTGAAGCACCTGTCTTTAACACCTCAGTGACTGAATTCAGCAAGCATTTATGCATAGTTCCAATATGCCAGCTGTCATGATACTGGTGAATTTCTATAATTAGCATCTAATTGGTAAATGAGAAAAGAGAGGATCCACACAAACATATGTAATTTGAAGTTATTATCAGTGTGGTACACAGGCAAACAGGAAATTCATTAGGGGCAAAATAATTAATACATAAAGGATTAGTTTACTTCTTCAATTAATATATTTACCCTATAGTTCAAGAACTTAGATGGCTATTGGAGTTGCAAATGAAAGTAACTGTTGAATTGAACAAGCAAGCCCCTTGATTGTATAATTACTTAAGCTAAAGGAGAAAATAATAAGCTAAAACCTAGTCCTGATAAAATTGAAATTCTAATGGAATAAGCAGGCAGGAAATAATAAGCAAATTACTTAATGTCATAATATTCCTTATTTCCAGACAATTCTACCATGTTGGAACTCCATGCTACAGGCCTCCTGATGCCTGAACTATCTTCATTAATGTCTCATAAAGTTATATATAAAGATGTTCTCCAATTTCTTTTTTTAAATTTTTACTGTCAAACTGATGTACAGAGAGGTTACAGTTTCATACGTTAGACATTGGATACATTTCTTGTACTGTTTGTTACCTCCTCCCTCATTCCCCCCTCTCTCCTCCCCTTTCCCTTTCTCCCCATGAGTTGTTCAGTTGATTTACACCAAACAGTTTTGCAAGTATTGCTTTTGTAGTCATTTGTCTTTTCACCCTGTCTCTTGATTTTGGTATTCCCTTTCAGTTTCCTAGTTCTAATACCAGTATACACGGTTTCCAATGTACTCAGATAAGATACAGAGATAGTGCAGGTGTTCTCCAATTTCTAATCTGGTTTAAAAGTTCACTCCATTCCTAAAGCTCAGCTCAAAAGTCAGTTCTCCTTCCACGATAAACCCAGGAAAAGTTAATTTTCTTACCTTGATATTGCTGAAACACTTTGTACACTGGGACTCATTAGTTGAGGTATATATTTCATTATGACCTCTCCTTTTTTAAATGGAAAATTTGAGACCCACAGAGGTTGTTTGATTTGCTAAAGGTCAGAAAACTAATAAGGTGGTTGGAGGCATGACTTAGTTGATAGAGCGCTAGCTAGCCAATGAGTGAAAGTTGCAGGTACCAGGTTCAAATCCTAGTCTCAAACCTAAAAAAGAAAGAGAGAAAGGGAGGAAGGGAAGAAGGGAGGGAAGGAGGGAGGGAGGAAGGAAGGAAGGAAGGAAGGAAGGAAGGAAGGAAGGAAGGAAGGAAGGAAACTAATCAGGAATCAATCCCTGAATGAAGGAATCAATTGAAATTTTATTTTATTATAGCAAAGAACTCTATACATAAACGGTCATCCTTAAAATTGGGTAATCCAGAAAAGTTAATTTTTAAGCATATGCTTCAAAGTTTTTAAATTTTATTTTTATTTATTTATTTATTATTTCATTTTTATATATTTTCCAAGTGATGAACAGAGAGGTTACAGTTTTATACATTAGGCCTTGGGTACATTTCTTGTACTGTTTGTTACCTCCTCCCTCATTCCCCCCTCCACCCTCTCCCTCTCCCTCTCCTAGCCATGAGTTGTTCAGTTGGTTTACACCAAATGGTTTTGCAAGTATTGCTTTTGGAGTTGTTTGTCTTTTTATCCTTGTCTCTCAATTTTGATATGCCCTTTCACTTCCCTAGTTCTAATATCAGTATATAAAGTGTCCAGTGTACTCAGATAAGATACAGTGATAGTGCGGGTACAATAATTAGCACAGGTTTAGGCTAGTCACAGCAGAGGATCACAAGAACCTAATAGCTATGCCCCTATGAATGCATAAGATGATGCTAAGTGTAATGAACTCGATGTTATGGAAGCAATTGTTATATCACTGTATACTTTCGGCATGCCATGTGAAACCGTAGCTTCTATTGTTGATGATCCTCTATTTTTATTTTTTATGGTGCTGAGATTCAAACCCAGGATCTCATACAGTGTAGATATAAAACAGGTACTCTACCACTAAACTACATTACAGCCCCTTCAAAAACGTTTTTCTAACTTGAAGATTAACATTATCATTATTGTAGGCACAAAGTCCAGCTACATATCAAGTTTCATAGGCCTGAACAATGTATGTAGTTTTAAAACTTAAAGCATAAGTGATCAACATGAAGGAACTCTGATGCACATAATTATCAGAGGAATACCTGCAAACTATAACCTTTATATGTTTCCTTAACCTGTCATATTTTATCTCCAGTTTCAAGGACAACTATTAGAAGGAAGTAAAGGGAGGGATTTAGGGGCAGCCATGATACTTAAAAATAGAAGTTTACATTTTTATTAAAAAAAAAAAAAGAAAACACTATGTGATGTCTCCTTGCCTCCCAGAGCACAGGACACTAACTTTATAACCAGAGCTGACACTCATCAGATCTAGGACAAAGATAAAAGAAATAGTGGTTTCTTTTTCATAGTTAACACAGAAGACTTAGATCAAAAATATTTCCACTATGTGATATATTCAGTTTGCCTGTGTTAGAAATCTCAGGATTCACCAGATTATTGGGCTCCCTTGTACTTACTGACCTTAAATTGGGAACTGGGAGGACAAACTCTTAAAAGATAAATTACCATTTGGTCTATAGTATTGTGCTCAATTTCCTTGTAGCAGCTTTGAAACCCAACTAGTGAAAATAGTAAAAGCTAGAACACTGCCATATTTCTTTTTAACAAAATCTTCCTGAGACCCATTTCTTTGAAGTAAAATTATCTTTCTTTTTTTTTAAACTCTTTTTTTTTTCTTCACTATCAAAGTGAAGTACGGAGGGATTACAGTTTCATATATAAGGTAAGCACAATTCTTAGCCAACTTGTTACCTCCTCCCACATTTCTACCTCCTCCCACATTTCCCCCCCACCGGCCTCCCCCTCCCCATTCCCCTCCCCTACAGTTGGTTTACACCAAATGGTTTTGTAAGTATTCCATTGCAATGCTTTGTCTTTTTATCCTGCTTCTCAATTTTTGTTTTCCCTTCCCTAGTTCCAATACATGTATATTCAGTATCCAAGGTACTAAAATCAGTTACAGTGATAGCAGGGGTAAAACCATGGGAAGAGAATATGAGAGAAAAAAATAGGGGTACAGTTTCACATGGCATGTTGAAAATAATTATCTTTCTTTATATAGAGGAAAGGAAATAAAACAAATGCGAACTGTTTTCTCTAGGGACTTTTTAATCAGAAGTGTCTTTTGGTCATCCTAAATAAATGAATCATTGGCAAGACAATCAGTAATGATGTTTGGATATTACAGTCATGTTGTGAATCTATTAATGTTTTTAAATGTTCATATTATTGAACTAGGAAAATGTTATTTATTAGCAACATTAACCTGATTATACTTATATATATATATATATATAAAATTTTGCCTGCTTTGTCTATATAACTTAATGATCAATAATCAGGGACTGAGACATCTTTTGACAGGGAAGAGAAACAGTCATGCAAAATAAAGAGGAAAACATTTTTCTACCTCTTGTCAATTTTTCAGCAAGTAATAAAACACCCAGAGAAAGGAAAAAAAATGATAGCAGGGGTACTTGGGAGCACCTCCATAAAATAAGTCAAAGCCCCCAAATATTGTAGTTCTTGTTCCAAATAGAACCAGGAACAATTAGTCAATGACCAGTATTTTAAGATTTTACATGCTTCTAGGAATGTTTGCAAAATATCTATATTAACATTTATTATCTCCTATTTTTTCTGAGTGGTAAAACTAGATGAGAAGCATGAAGGGTAGTATAGAGATATAGAAACGTTGGTAGCTATTATTGTGGCAAAAAATGAATGCCAAAGGAAATCACTAAGACAGACCATTGGAAAGGAAAGGTCAGAAACATTTGAGCTGGGACAAATACCACAGTCTACAGGTGGAATTTCTTCCATTTGAAGCCTTAATTCTTCTCTGAAGGCCTTATGCTGCATTAAAGAACCCAGCCTCATCCATGGCATTATATGATCTATTTACATAACACTCTATATTATAACTACAACATGTACACATAGCATGGCAGAACTGCACTGTAAGAGAACATTAGTGATCATCAGAGGCTTGGGCTTGGAAAGAAGATTCTCCATAAAACAGCACACTACTGAGCATGACAGATGTACTCTATTTCTTGACTGTAGTGGAGGATATGCACTTATGTAAGTTGCTCAAAACTTATAATGCTATGTCTGAAAACAGTATGCTTAATTTACTGTATGCAACATTATACCTCAATTAACCTTACATTAGGGTACTTTCTACCTTCTAATATTAAAGATTTAATGCAACTCTTGTTTTAAACTTCGTGGATTAAGTTTTGGGGAACCATGTAAATATCAGTCTTTCACTGATACATGTTTACAACTTTAACAGATTATACATTTTAACTGAATTCTGACATGATTTATTTTCAGAGGGCAATGATTTTCCCACCATAGGGAATACCCAATATTTTTTATTCTAAGAACTTAGTTTCTAAGAAAGAACGTGATTTTTCAATAAGATTAAAAATATTCTAACTGAAGTATGTATACAGCATCTAAAAATGATTTTTTTACTTTAACTTATTAAATATTTACTTAATATCTTACACAGGAGGTACTATGGCTCAATGCAGGACTATATGGATTGGTTATAGAAAAGCACAAAATAAGAACCAAGTAACCCTAATTCAAAAGAGACTCAAACAAAATTCTTTGGGGTCTTGGAATAGAAAGAATTATTAACCGAGTGAAGAAGATTTATTCAAATAGATGAATGGAATATAAAATGCTAATCAATAATTATAGATTATAATGCAATTAGCATTTGCAGGTGGAAGAATCTGAATGGGTCACTATGCAGAAGCAGGAACGCACTCAGGGACCAGTTCATAGTCTTTTTGACCAGAATATTAAATTGCAGAGGAATAGGAGAAAAAAATACAAGTGAATTTAAGATAGTTTTCTGCATGTCTCAGACACAAGGATGAAGAGTATGTATCAAGGACCATGGTTAATGGAATGCTGCTAATATAATGCTTGAGAATTTTTAGAATCTTGGTACGAGTGTTGCACATTGCTTAGCAGGGTCACAGACACTTGAAGCTCCTACACAGCCTTCTTTCCCAGGAAGTTCCTGAACTTAAACAGTGTCTGAAGGAGCCTGATGTGAAAGAAACTATCACTCCATGTCACTTTATTTCATTTCTCTACACATTATCAGAATGGAGAATTAGAAACTGACAAAAGCATATGAATTTACTATATGCAGAACTTTAACTCAACCATAATTTAGGGTATTTTTTTACCTTCTAATATTATAAGTTTATGCAACTTTTGTTTTAAACTACTTGGACTAAGTTTTGGGGAGCCACATAAGTATTCTTACACTGACACATTTTTACAACCTTAACAGACTGTTATATAAAATTTTTTATTGAATTCTGATGTGATTTACTTTCAGAGGACAATGACGTTCCCATCATATGACTGATATTAGAGTTGTATTCAGGGATTATAAAACATCCACATTTCTAAGATAGCTTCAAAGTCTCTCAAGTTGGGACCAGGAAAGGTACATTTTTAAATTAACACTTAGCTGCTGGTAATACACTCTTATGTCATAGAACCAATGATCTAATGTTGAAGAGGATAGTATTGTGCACGTTCTTTGTTTTTGATTTTCTAGCACCATGTAAAAGAAACATAAACAATGGAAACTAATATATATATATATGTAGTACATACACATATATGTGGGTGCATATACATATATCATATAATTTTAAATACCATCAACTATCAAGTCCAGCAGCATCTTCAGCTACAGTATGTAAAGACTGGAGAAAGCTGGCTCCTTTACATTAGCCTGAAACTTTTCAGAGGAGCATTAGCATCATGTAGTCATCGTGATGAAAGCAACTGATGGTTACAGAAGATTAAGAAAAACAGTCATCATCCTTAACCTTAAAATGATCACCTGCCACAGGCAGCCAGAGCAGCTTCTGTTCTATGTCTTTGTCTGACAAGGATCCCAAGTTTTACTTACGTATCAGTCAGTCAATCTTTCCAGGGAGGATTTTGTGAAATGACAGTAATTGTCAAGGATCTGGCACCAGCAGGCTCTGTTGCTTTATCAGAGTTTTACAGATTCTGTCATCTTTTCATTTTGTATAAGAATCATCATGAACTGTATCCCTAAAATAATGCTGTTGCTCTCTGGAAATTTGGTTCTCTTACATTCTTAGATATTCCAGACATTCATCCCTAGTTAAGAAGTAACATTTGATGATTTAATATTCAACTACCAAATCAATGATAAAATAATGCACAATATTGTTTTCAGATTGTGCTTAGTAAAGGAATAAAAGTAAATATGAGTGCATTGACTAATGACATTTTCATTTTCCTGACTTTTTTGATGCTTACTGAATGTTGACATACGGGTACATATCTGTATGTATCCAAAAACAAGTAGTCACAGCATTCACAATCACTTTTCTTAGGTATAATATTTTGCATTTATTGTTTTGGACTTCTCAGCACCTTTTTTCTGCTGATATGAGTAAACCCTATTCTTTTGGACATCTCTCTTTTTTTTTTTTTTAATTCTAGCCTTGTGGTTTTACTGGAAGTTATCACACAGAATTCCATCTCTTGTTCCAAGCTTATACAAGTTGCTACCTTCTCTCATCATCAAGCAACCTGATGGGCCTGGGAAAAACAGTCAGAAAATATCCCAGGCTCATGCCTGTAATCCCAGCTAGTTAGGAGGCAGAGATTTGAGAATTGTGGTTCAAAGCCAGCCTGGGCAGGAAAGTCCATGAGACTCTTACCTCCAATTAACCACCAGAAAACCAGAGGTGGTACTGTGGCTCAAATGATAGAGCCATGAGCTGAAGAGCTCAGGGACAGTACACAGGCCAAGAGTTCAAACCCCACAACTGGTGGGGGGGGCAGAGAAAAAGAAAATATCCCAAATATATTTTTAATCTGGAGCTATGTTACTTCAAGGAACCTGATTGCCAGATGAAGAGGAAGTATCTCTCTTCTCTCAGATAATGGCGCTAAGAATGTTTTCAGTTCAGAAAGGCTGGAAGCCAGGGAGAAGAGAGACAGGATCAGAAACCTGCAAACCAAGATTTGGGAGGTGTTTGTTCAGTAACAACTTCAACTTTGAGACCTACCCTAATGTAAGCCACTGGCCACAAGTCAGAGTACATTTTACTATGGAAGAGATACACAAGTCTATTTAAGTCTATAGGATTACTTCTATGAAACAGCTAAAAGGACTTTCCCATATTAGAATCAGTGTTAGAATTTAACATTCAGATTCAGATTTCCTTTTTATTTTTATTGGAACAAAGATCAACAGTTTAAGGTGAGACAGCCAAGGGATAGAAACATAGCACCGTTTCTCATGAATTTATCGAGAATCTACCAACGTGTTATTAACCTTATGTATAAGGTTAGAAAGATCAAAGAACCCATGCACACATCTTGGAAGTGACAAAGAAGGGACACGCACAGTCATTCAATTTCCATATATTTCTTTACAGTTCATCATCTGTCTAAAAATAAATATGTCTTAAAGATGACTTGTCACCTTTTAATGAAGCAAAACTTAATGAAGAACCATGAATGAAATCTGTATATGGGGTTGTGGTTTTCCTTTCCTTTTTTTTTTATTATTCTCAGCGACCATAAAAAGCAATGTTTTCAGTTTCAGACAATGAAACTGCCATGCTTGATTCACTTCTTGGCTTCACTGCAGAGATTTATAGTTTGCAAGTTTGCATTATCTGTATTTGAGTCTGAACCTAAATCTTTCCAACTAAGATTGCAATTCCAAAGTATGAACAAAGTTCCCTAGTTGTCCAAAGCTCTCTTAAGTCTTCACAGTTTGATGTCATGAATTATCAGACATGCTAACAGTATAAATAGATCACCACCCTTTGAACTCCTGGCATCCAATTTAAACACTGGGTTTTTTTCATCTATGTAGCACACAAACATTCCGGATAGGACTAAAATGCTATTGATATGCCATAATTTATCTTCATTTTGTGAACCATCTGAACAAGTCCAGAACAGTTTTACTGGGGCACTTCCATTCTCACCTACCTTGTTCATGGCTGCTTCCGTGTTACAGCGGCACAATTTAGTGTTTGCAATAGAGAATACAGCCAACTACCAAGTCCAACAACCCCTTGCTTAAGAAAAAAAAATGTTGATCTATTTAACTTTACCTGAACTTTTGTACTTTCATGTTTTGTTGTTGTTGACTTGTCAATAACATGATTAGAAAGTAGAAAATTCCCATCACTGCTCTCTTCATTTTCTTCAGAACATTTAACTCCCAAATTATGTTTCACAGACTAGCATTACCGTCACTGGCTAGAAACCTTCCTGCTTGATAAAGACTATATAAAGGGAAATGTAATTAAAATATAATAAATAGAACTCTTGTTATGCAGAAGCTGAGGTGGTTCAAAAGGATATGAAACTACTTTCCATCATTCATAAACTTTAGCCTTGCTTGGTGTAAAGTGGGGCACATCACAGTGCACTATAAGCAGAGTTTCAGAATCAAAACTCAACTCACCTGGCTTTACCAACTGTGAGCTGTAGCTTATCCTTGCCTGCCACAGCTCCTCCTCTGTTACTTGGGGATAATAATCCTGTCCATTTCATTGTGTTGTCAAGATAATCACATTCTATTAAAATGACTATGATTAGCCTTGTCCTGGGACTACATCTTATATTCAGCTATATGCATTATTAAGGGAGTTAAAAAGACTTCAGAAAGGAATGCATAAAAGAAGGGAGGAGAAAAAATTTAAGCCATCAAAAGGAAGAAGGTATTTTTTTTCTGCATTACTTACACTTCAATTGCTAGAGTTAAAAAATACTCCTTCATTAGAAGCAAGAGCAAATGCTTCAAATATGAAGCACCTTCCTAACTCAAATTATTTAGATATCTAAGGATTTGCTTGTTTGTTTGAGCAAATGGAATTTGTAGAACCACAGATTTCTTACTTGTACTCAGGGATCATTTCAATCTTCAAAGATCCAGAATGAGGTGTGAATTCATTCTCTGTGCATGTTTACACACAAGCCATAGCTGATTTCATAAGCTCTGGATGCATGTTTACTTTTTACTAGAAATGAGCTGTTGCTTGGAAAATTGGTCTGCAAACCCATTACAGTAGTAGACTTATTTTCATTTATTTCCCCACAGGTAGTGGACAGCATTTGGATTACTGAAAGATAATATTTTCCTGAGACTAGATGCAGTCTCATTTGCATGCAAATATTTTTGCCTACCTCTTAGGTAGAAATATAGTCATACTGTATAAGGCTTATTACATATGTAACTTGTAATTATTGATGTTTCTTTCAAGAACAAAGATAGTGGAAATAAAAAAGTCATATATTCATTCTTTACATCACAAAATCTCTAAGCTCTTAACTCTGTTAGTAATATTACTCATTTATTCATGACATTATCAACTGACTTAAGTATTTGTTAAGTTCCTTTTTGACTTTTAGTAATATAGATACATATATGGAAAACATTTGTCTCCAAAATGGTTAGAACCTCATAAAAAGGCAAAGGCATATAAGAAGAATCCTTTCTATTCTGCTGAGAGTAATACCTACATATACTAGAAATGTGTTTGAGGAAGAAAAGGTGAGCTTCCCACAAAGAGAATGCCTAAGCCTTAAAAATATGGAAACCATGCCAGGCAATGAATCACATGCACCAAATCCAGAAGTGTACAAAAAATTGTGGAGAGTTTGAGGGACTAGAATTGGTTCAGTATTCTCAAAATAGAAAGTGTAACCACCTGATATGTACATAAAGAGGGGAGAAGGACTGAGTATACAAGAACAGATGGGAGTAGAGACAAGAATCTTACCTGATCATGGAAGAATTTGTCCAACAAAACTCTCCAGATTTTATCTCAAGGCAATCATAAGCCACTGCAGAATTTGGAGATGAAGGAGTGGTCATATTAAATGTTACTTCAGCAGCTTCAAAGAGAAAGGCGAGATAAGGCTGGAAGTGGTGCAATGGGAGAGAAGACAACAATGATGCCAAATATGCAAATGGTGATATTTGCATGAGCATGAAACATACATATGAATGCGGAAATACATGAGGGACATAAATTATTTAACAGGCAGGGCCCATGAAGTACAGGAATTGATTAGCTGTAGATTGTAAAGGAAAAATAAGTCTCCTGCCAAGGCAATTGAGTTAAGAAAGTATTACTTGCAAAACAAGAAATTCAAGAAGGAATTCATAGGATTAAAGTGTGGGATCACTATAGAAGAAAATAAGGGGTCTGAGCAAGGAGGCAGAGGTTAATGAAAGTGCCAGTAGGTCTGGGAACTTGATGGCTTTTCCTTGGGCCCACAATGGATTGTTTACAGCTGGGCTTAGGTGAATTGCCCTGCCTGCACATCAAAGCAGATCAACTCATAGCTGGGGTTTTGCCTGATGCCTACATGGGCCTGGGAAAACTGGGTGGGGGTCAATCCTTCAATAGCTTATGTACATATAAGATGATGCTAAGCTAAATGAACTCCAACTTATGAAAATAAGTGGTTTATCATTGTTCTTGTTGTTTTCAACATACCATGTGAAATTATGCATTTTTCTTTTCCATGGTTTTACCCCTGATGTCACTGTAACTAATTTTGGTACCCTAGGTTTTGTATATACATTTATTAGAACTAGGGAAGGGAAGGGGCACATCAAAATGGTGAGACAAAGGGTAAAAGGCAAGCTAACGTAACATCAATACTTGACAATATGTTGTAAACTAACTGTACAACTTGGGGGGGGGAGAAGGAATTGGGGAGGAGGGAAGGTGGGAGAAAATGAGGGAGAAGATAACAAGTTTGACAAGAAATGTACTCACTACCTTAATTATGTAACTATAACCCCTCTGTACCTCACCTTGACAATAAAAATTAAAGGAAAACTAACAATAACAGATGCTGGCCAGGATGTGATCAAAAGGGAATGCTGATACACTGTCAATGGGAATGTAAATGTGTTCAACCACTCTGTAAAGCAATATGGAGGTCCCTCAAAAGACTAAACATAGAGCTCTCTATGACCCAGAAAATCTATTCCTGGGCATTTATCAAGTTGACCACAAACCAAGTCACATTAAAGCTACCAACACAACTATGTAGCAGCTTGTTTACCATAGTCAAGATATGGAATCAACCCAGATGCCCTTCAATGGACAAATGGCTCACGAAAATGTGGTATTTATACACAATGCAATTCTATGTATGGGAATGGAAAGACTTGGGGAAAATTATAATAAATGAAGTAAGCCAGACCCCCAAAACATAGATTGCATGGTTTCCCTCATTTGTAGTAATTAGAGTATGCCTATAATTCTACAAGTAAACACAATGGATAGTAGACAAAAAAACTACACTTGGACATGATAAGTTAAGCAGGATTCTAAATATTCACACAGTGAGAACAAAGGAGGATATTTTCAGAGGAGAATCACAATGGCTCAATAGCTATTTGCATGTGATCATATAAAATTGTGTTTACCAAAATGAATTCCAAGAAATGGAAACAAGAGATTTTTTAAATTTTACTTCTTGTAATTTTGTTTTGTATTTTTTGTCACTGTATTTTATTTCTGCACTTTTCGTCTTGTGTATAAGTTTATCTGTTTTGGGAAGGGTAAGGAGTACCACAGAAATAAGGGGACAAAGGGTTAACTAATTCACCAATGATACTCACTAGGCACTATGTTGAAAACGGGGGATAGAGAATCAGGAGGGAAACATTGGGAGAACATGAGGGAAAAAAAAACCAAGAAGACTGAACATTAATTAAAGGATCTCATCTGGGAGACCTTTCAGAAAAGTTGTGTAGTAGTTTTGTTTTTCATTTTGATTTTGGTTTTGGTTTTGGTTTTGGAGACAGGGTCTTGCTATGTAGCTCAAGCTGGCCCAGAATTTGTTATCTAGAGAAAGGTTTTGATGTTGCTTTGTTTAGTCAGTACTGAATCTTGAATTCGGGACTTTGTGCTTACTGGGCAAATGCTTCATTATTTAACCTACAGTCCCAGCCCACTTGGAGAAATGTCTTTAGGAAATGTTACATCAGAAGAAAAAAAAAATGACTGTAAAGAAAAGAACCAGAGGTTAAAGAAAAAGAGAAGAAATTTTTTGGAGAAAAGAGAAAAAAGAATCGGTGAAATTGGGTGTATTAAAATGTATAATAGGGGCTGGGGATATGGCCTAGTGGCAAGAGTGCTTGCCTTGTATACATGAGGCCCTGGGTTCGATTCCAAAGCACCACATATACAGAAAACGGCCAGAAGTGGCGCTGTGGCTCAAGTGGCAGAGTGCTAGCTTTGAGCAAAAAGAAGCCAGGGACAGTGCTCAGGCCCTGAGTCCAAGCCCCAGGACTGGCCAAAAAAAAGAAAAAAAAAGTATAATAAACAGCTACGGATTAAGTAAAGTCCTATACATTTTATTTAACTTGAAAGAAGTAATTTCAAAGTCAACAATTTAATAGGGAAAATGATTCCACCTGATGTTAATCACATTGAGTGCATTCTCACTTCTAACTGAACGTTTTAAAGTTAATGTTCAAGTCGCACTTTCTTAGGAAAATAAGAACATTGGTTTGCCAGATGCCAAGAGTATTTGCATGGTAGAATATGCATTTAGAAGGAAACTGTTTTAGAGCTCATAAACTCTTGATGTAACACAAACTCCACCATAACCTTGTTAATTCATGATGTACTTGCTTTTGAATGAGGGTTGTATTTTAGAAATATGTTGCTTTAAGTGCAGGGTGATACTTACCTAACACTAGAGGTAATGTCTTCAAGAGGCAACTCCACAAGGAGAAAACTTCTAAGAGAAGAGATTTTCAGGCACCATAGTTTCTCAGACATGTTGCTTCTATCTCCATTTTCTCTGTTGTTGCTCTATCTCAGTACCGATTTCATCCTGGGCAGTGGAGACAATGGTTCATGACCAGGACAGAAGTCATAGCTAAAACCTCCCATTAAATCAGGGCTGGTTAGTTCTTTAAGTTGTTTATGCAAGTCTGAGCCAACACCCAATGATTTGTGGTAAGTGTTAGAAAGAGATGGCGGGATTAACTGGAGAAACAAACCTAGAATTCCTAGAGTCTTGGAAAAAGGAAGAGGATGTAGCTCACAGCTGGGGGCATAAAACCAAGCAGAACTATTCAACAATCAGTTACCTGAAAACCATTGATCTAAGTAACTTGCCTGGTATGAAATAAAAGCAACTGTCTGAGGCATACTTACTAGTCTAGCGGATATAAGCAATCTACACTAGGAAGATACATAGAAAGTATGTTGTGATGCATATATTTGCTCAATTTTTGACCTACATTATACTGTAGATCCAGCTACAACATAGATTTTTCAAGCTAAATAAAGCTCTGTATGGATTTTTCAATGTACTTCATGAACTAAACATTTCAGTTAACATTTGCCTAAATGTTCTGTGCATTCTGTTAGCCATTTTTTATAAATAGTTCACTATAACTAATGGAATCTTCTCCTAGTTTAAAGAAATTTTAATGAGCATTTCCTAGTAAAATCTATATGCCTACATATCTATAGTGAGTGATTCAAAAACAGTTGGAAGGAAACCCAAATGACAAACATAGGTGATATTATTTTTCATGGAAGATAAAAGATGATTTTTTATTACAAGAAACAAAAAAGGAAAATACAAATCTAAGTAAAGATCTTATTGTGCTTTTTTCTAAGCTTGATTAAATTCAGTGTGTGTGTGTGTGAGTGTGTGTGTGTGTGTGTGTGTGTGTGTGTGTGCCAGTCCTGGAGCTTGAACTCTAGGGCTGGGCACTGTCCCTGAGCTTCTATTTGCTCAAGGAAAGTGCTCTATGACTTGAGCCACACTGCCAATTCCAGCTTTTTAAATTTTTTATTTTATTTTGTTGTAAAGGTGGTGTACAGATGGGTTACGGTTACCTAAGTAAAGTAATAAGTATGTTTCTTGTGGGACATTGTTTCCCCCTCCCTGTTTTTCTCCCAATCCCCCTTATTTCCCCCTCCCCCAAGTTGTAGAGTTGATTTCCCACTTAGCATCTTGTATCACTGTGGAGTTGGTTCTCCCTTTGTCCTTTGTTTCACCATTTTATTATTCCCTTTCTTTTTCCCAAATCAGATAAATGTATATATATACATATATATACATACATACATATATATACATATATACATATATATACATATATATATGACAAAGGGTACCAAAATCAAAGACAGTGACTACAGGGGATAAACAAAAGGGAAAAAGATGAAAAGAAATAATTTATTAGAGTACATTAAAAACAACAGCATCAACAACTACAACAACAACAACAAAAACCCTCTTGTTTCCATATCTTGGATTTGGTTTCAATTAGCATCATTTTATATGTTGCTATATGAACATAACTATTGAGCTATTGTGATCCTCTGCTAGGACTATCCTACACATATACTAATTGTTACAAATGAGGAAAACCATGGAACCTATGTTTCTTTGGGTCTGGCTTACTACACTTAACATGATTTTTTTTCCAAGTCTTTCTATTTCCTTATGAATGAGGCGATGCCATTCTTTCTGGTGGAATCATAGAACTTCATTGTGTGTATATACCACATTTTCTTGATCCATTCATCTACTAAGGGGCATCTGAGTTGGTTCCACATCTTAGCTGTGGTAAATAATGCTGCAATGAACATACTTGTGTGGATAGCTTTAGTGTGGCCTTGTTCATGATCATTTGGGCAAATGCCCAGGAGTGGGATTGCTAGGTCATAGGAGAGCTCTATCTATGTTTAGTCTTTTGAGGAACCTCCATATTGCTTTCCAGAGTAGATGAGCCAGTTTACATTCCCACCAACACTGTAGTAGTATTCTCTTTTGGCCACATTCTTTGATTTGTTGTGTTTCTGGAACTTTATTTAGGAAGTTTCCACCTGAGCCAAGGAGAGCCTCACAGAGTTTCCTGCCTGGGCAGGCTTCAAACCATGATCCTCAGGTCTCAGCCTCCTGAATAGCTAGGATTACAGGTGTGAGCCACCAGCATGTGGCTCAATTTATTTTTCAAGAATATGAGGAGAATATGATAATTTCTTAAATGCTAAGGCTAGGTCCTAAGCAATATAAAAATCCAGCTATATATGTTTTGGGAGAGAGATAGCATATATTAAGTCACAAGTTGAAAATGCAGAAACAACAAAAATGGCATTTGAAGACTGAATTCTAGGAAAATCAATATGAATTATTCACATCTATTTTATGAAATCTTGATAATAAAAGCATGTAAATATCTTTGCTATTTTTGAACATTGTGTGCTTCTGTAATATATCATATTATTAAAATAATTTATCTTCATACTCTAACAATTTCACTATGTGGAAAAAAATCACTCTAATTAATGAGAAAACTCAGAAAATCACAGTAACATTAAGGGTAAAGATGCAGATTGCATATGCCTTTGTCTTTTCATTGAGGTTTTCAACCAAGAAGATAAAGAAAAACATACCCAATGATGGCTAGGTGTAGGATTTTAATACAAATTAGAGGTCAGTCAGACAATTTACAATGCCACTATGCCTTGTTTGCTAGATTACCTGGACATGTTTCTTGTATGCCAAACATCCTTCTTGTCTTTTCTTATTCAACCCAGAATGTGTCAAGTGAATAAGTGTACTTGCTTCATTTTTTTGTATCTCTCCCTTTATAGCATATAGCTAACAGTATTCCAAGTTCATTATTAGAAAACTTCCAGTATTAGAAAGCAGACTTTCAAGAGTAGGGATGTTCAACCAAACTCTTCTACCCTGTTGGTAGGAATGTGAACTTGTTGAACCACTCTGGGAAGCAATATGGAGATTTCTCAAAAGACTAAACATACATCTTCCCTATGACCCATAGTTCCACTCCTGGGCATTTATCCAATAGAACACAGACAATGCCACATTAAAGCTATTGACATAACCATATTCGTTGCAGCATTGATTACTATAGCTAAGATGTGGAATCAACCCAGATTCCCTTAGTGAATGAATATATGAAGAAAATCTGGTGTATGTATACAATAGAATTATACTCTTCCATCAGAAAGAATGATATGGTGCCACTCATAAGGAAATGGAAAGACTTGGAAAAAGCTATGTTAAGGAAAGTAGGCCAGACCCAGAGAAAGAGGCTGCATAGTTTCTCTTATCTGTGGTTACAAGAATGTGCCTATAAATCTACAAGTAAACACAATAGATGATAACACACATATACATATACATATATATATATATATATATATGTCCTAGGACATGATAAATTATACAGGTCTCTAGACATTCAAACAATGAGTCCAAAGGATGTTATTATTCATAGGAGCATATCACAAAGGCTCAATAGCTATCTACATATGATCATATAAAATAATATTTTTCAAAAGAAACACCAAGAAATAGAAGCAGATTTATGTTGTTATTATTGCTGTTTTGTCTTATTGGCTTATTTGTCTTTGGGAGGGCAAGGTGGTACAGAAATGGTGGTACAAAGGGTGAACTAACACGGCAGTGGTACTCACTAGACACTATGTGGGAAAAGAACTATATAACTTATGGGTGGGGACGGGAAGGAGCAACTGAGAGTGAGAGAAGGAGTAACATGGCTTAAAAGTATACTCATAACCTCTCTGTTCATCACCTCTATAAAAATATTTTTAAAAAGAAAATAACATTGATAATGATGTGTTTCTATTAACCTAAATATTGGCAAGACATATGAACTTATTTTGGAAATAAAAAAAAAGAAACCTACCACTTTATTAAAAATAAGGAAATTGTATGGCCTCAAGATCAGTGCATTCGTTTTAATTTTTTATGTTGACAAATTGTATTTGAGCAGCCTTCTATAGCTTCCATAGGAATTGTCTTACATAACCTTCTTTGTACTTCAGCGCAGGTCAGTTAGAAGAATCATTATGCCCATATTCCTTATGTGAACACAGAAGTTCCTAAGTGTATACAAACTGTCCAGGTTAGCAAGTAGAAAGACTAAGTGCATATTTTCTGATCCCCAATTTCATTCTCTGACTTTTGTTCATCCCAGCAGAGATAGTTTCAGTGAACATTGAAGCCAGATACTTAAGGCTTGCTAACAATCACAAAAGTTCCTGAAGTCTTGTGAACATACAGTAGCACACTCACAATAAATTGAGACATGGTGGCAACATTGAATATCATGAAATATGAGACTTCTGCATCCAGCCATCATTCCATTTCCACTATACAACAGCACTTTTCTCTGGGGGTCTCATCCCATTTTGATTTTGCTTCCTTGTTTAATCTTACTTGCAGAGGTTATAGGCAACCTGTTGCTAGTGGGAAACTCCTCAGACCTCACCTGTATGTGTTCTGACTATGCAGATGGGATGTTCTTTGTTGAGATCTCTGCAGTTCAAGAAATACTTCCTACCAGGCAAGATGACAACAAGGAAAAGAAATAGGAGAGGCTAAATGTCACAATGCAGTGACATGGCCCTCACTCTTTACTGACTACCACATGTGTGAAGGAGCTGGGGTGGTGGGGGGTGCAAGAACATGTGGGAGGTACTGTGAACAGGAAACTGTGATGTGAAGCACATTAATAGGTCTCTTAATGGTTTCTAATACTCTGTGCCATGTATTGCTTTTGCAAGTGCTGAGCTACAGTAACAATGCACATCCCTCTGGGGTCCCTGACTCCTGACACCATGACAAAAGCTCAAACAGCCAAAGGGGCCCATTTTTTTCTTAATCTGTATCATTTAATTTTTGCAATTTGACTACTGTAAGTAGATTCCACAAAGAAGTTTTCAAAGCAGGGAGTGGGAGCTGTGAATACTAGAAACTAAATGATCAACTCGCACCGTTGAATAATTCTATTCTAAACAAGAAGGTTGTGGGAAAGGAACATATAGCTCTGCTTTTAAACTGCCCGATTTTGTATAAACATGTCATTTTATTAACAGTGAATGTGACGGGACTGTTTTAACACAATACCAACCACACTTGACGTGACATTGCCTCTCAACACATTGCACTTATGGGCACCAAATTCAAGGAAAAGGACAAAGACTTTTTGGTGACTTAGCAAGCTTCCAGAAACTTTTCATTCTTTCCAACAGATCCTCAGGTAACTCAGTTAAAGGAATATTATTATGCCCATTTTCCTTCCATGGATACAACATGCAAAATAATCCTAGACTTTCCATCATTTTTCAGATGCAAAAATCTCGGAGCTAAAGTTGTCAATCACATATCAGAACACATTCATGCATCTATGTATGAGAGCAATTTATCATAAAGAAACCTTCAGAGAATCCTTCCCTCAATGCAAAGTGTCTGTATTAAGTATCTGTATCATGTTTTTGTTTCAAAAATTCATGTTAACGTACAGCTCCTATTTTTAATAGCAAAGCATATTTGCCACTTTGGCCATTTTAATGCAGATAAAGGTTACCTGGTTTACTGTCCATGATGTCCTAGGAGTTACAGGAGGTACAAACAATTGCTACCTCAATTGTTTTTTCATGGAAAAATTAGTAGAAGAACAGTTAAATAGGCCCTGTTCCTTGTGCCTGTGGCACACCCATATAGCTTCCAAGTGAGTTTAACTCTGACTCACAAAGATATTAATATTTTCTCTCCATGAAGAATCTTCTCATTCTTCTAAATCAGATTATCAAATGCATGTCCCTGTTTACTGTTCAAATTTCAGAGCAAGGTAATATGATATCCAATAGAAATCTGGCTTTGCTACTTGAAAACAGAGAAACATTGAGAGAATCATGCTTAATTTTTGTTGAGCCTCACATTCTTACCCTAAAAGTAAGACAAATTGAGCTGGTGTGAATAGATGAGAAAGATCTCAAGGTTGAGGCCAACATGGACTAGAGAATGGAACTCTTTCTCAATCAAAAGAGAGAAAGACAGAGACATAGCAATACCTACAGGAATTGAATGAGGTTGAACATTCATCTTGACAGGACCAGATGAGCCCAATAGAATCATAGTCCTTACAAGAAGAAGGAATGTAAAAGAGTGAAGAATATGAAATTTTGACATTAATGGCTTTATTTTTTTTACATTAAAGGCTTTAAATACAGAGATAGACCATAAGCCAAGGAAGGCAGGCAGCCAGAGTCTAAAAGGTGAGAAAGAAGGAAATGGATTCTCCTGGAAAGACTTCAGAAGGACTGAATACAGCCCTGCTGGTCCAGTGAACACTTCTGACCTCCAAAGTTGCAAGTTAATAAAATTGTGATATTTTATACTATCAAGTTTATGGCAACTTGTTGTATATATAGCAATAAGAATGAAAGGGTAGACAAGGTCAAATAGCCAAAGAGGCCCATTTTCCCTTCTTAATCTATACCATTTAATTTTTGCAATTTGATGACTGTAAGTTGATTCCACAAAGGAACTTTCAAAGCAGTGAGTGGGAGCTGTCAATCATAGAAACTAAAGAATCAACTCGCATTCTACATGAAATTACTCACACCTGCACCCCAGCATCATGATCTATTTCTATTCTTCTTAGCCTCTTGTGTTTATCTCCATGGCTTTCCATCACTACCTAACATAGGCTTGTTCTTGACTCACTTTACTAGAATGTAATCCAGTTTGTGTTGTACCTGTTTTTTTTCCTCTGCTCAAGAAATGCCTGACACATATTAAGTGCTCAAAAATATTTCTAAGATGTACATAAGATCTAGCAAAATATAACCTTGTGTGTAGAAGATACTTCTGCCAGTACTGAACTTCTAAAAGAAGCCATGGGCTAAATGAGTAATTGCTCACTCATTCCAAGTGTGCCTGACACTCGGCTTTCCTTTGCCCTTGAGGTGCCAGGTGGAACAGGCATGTCTATCAAACAGCATCATATAAATATTATTGTCTGAGGCATGATGGAGAAAGAATGTATTTGATGTCATTAGCCATGACTAAAACACAGAGTTCTTTCTTTTTGCAAGTTAATATCTAGGATGCTTTCCTCTCATCCCACACAGTTATCTACCAAGCGTGAAATATGTTTTAGTTTGAAGATAATGATGTTCACATATATGCTTTTAATCTAAAATCTCTTTATGATGAGGAGTAACTTTATAGGGTGGAACATTTGCTACTGGTAGTAGCTGAATTTGAACTACAGAGGCAGAACTGCATCTCTGGCTTTCATTCTCTGGATTTATATGTCTTTCCTACCATTGCAAGACCCACATCTCTTGCCTTGCAAAGTTCTTTGTTTTACTTGATTGACCAACTTTTTTTTCTTCTTTTTTATTGTTAAAGTGAAGTACGGAGGGGTTACAATTTCATATGTAAGGTAAGTACATTTTTACCCAACTTGTTACCTCCTCCCTCATTTTTCCCCCATTTCCTCCTTCCCCACTTCCCTCCCCCACCATGTACAGTTGGTTTATACCAATTGATTTTGTAAGTATCGCTATTGCAATGGTTTGTCTTTTTATCCTTTGTCTCTCAATTTTGGTATTCCCTTTCCCTTCCCTAGTTCCAATACATGTATATATAGTACACGGGGTATTAAAATCAGTTACAGTAATATCAGGGGTAAAAACACAGGAAGGGAATATGAGAGGAAAAAAAAGGGTACGGTTTCACATGGCATGTTGAAAATAACTACAATAATGATATACCACTTATTTCCATAACTTGGAGTTCATTTCACTTAGCATCATGTTATGTGTTCATATGGGCATAGCTATTGAGCTATTGTGACCTTCTGCTATGAGTATCCTAGCAATGTGACCAACTTTTTGATCAAGTTTCTTGTCACCGACCTATGAATTTCTTCTTCGTCTTTTTTTCTTGTTGTTGGTTTAGGGTTTGATCTCAGAGCCCCACGCTTGCAAGGCAGGCATTTTATCACTTGAGCCACAGCTCACAGCCCACTCTTTGTCTTTTTTTCATATTGCTCCAAGTGTTGCTCATTAGCCATTTCATTTGTTCTATTGTTACTACTGTCACAGAAGAGCTGACCGACGGTTCCAATAAACGGCTGTTTATTTCTGGAATTTGCTGACTCTAGTGTCAGCAATGTGCTGTTGGAGAGAATGGGCTTGTGAGATTAAAGCCAACTAATGCTGGATTTCCATTCTGATTCACTAATTCTATTAATTCTTTAATAGTTCATTAATAGGTGTAAAGCAATTTCTATTTGCTGGGCTCAGGGGATAGAGAATAAGACAGACAATCTCTGCCCTAATGAATGTTACAGCCCAGAGAGAGACTCTGACAACGAATAAGTATGTCAGCCTCACAGAATAGAACACCAAGATTCTAGATGAGCATTTAACAATATTCAGCACTTACTTATTGAGTAGCTACTATTTATGAAAAACATTTGTTAAGTGTGGATGATCGGGGCTGGGAATATGGCCTAGTGGCAAGAGTGCTTGACTCATATACATGAAGCCCTGGGTTCAATTCACCAGCACCACATATATAGAAAACGGCCAGAAGTGGTGCTGTGGCTCAAGTGGCAGAGTGCTAGCCTTGAGCAAAAAAAAAGAAGCCAGGGACAGTGCTCAGGCCCTGAGTCCAAGGCCCAGGACTGGCAAAAAAAAAAAAAAAAGAGAGAGAGAGAGAGAAAAAGTGTGGATGATTAACAATCTTTTTGGAGGAGGGGAAAAGAAACAATAAATAAACAGACAGTATCAGGGGATGAGCAATGCTATGGGAAAGATAAGATGGGACAGAGGAAATGGTGAAGAGCTAGTAAAAGAAAGCTACTCTAAGGATACTGCATTTTGTGGAACTAGCTTCATCTTATCAGACTGCTTAGAGAGCTGCTTTAAGAACAGGAAGACCATCCAGAAATGTCCCCAGAATTTCAGGATAGCTAGCAATGCTAATATGATCATCAGTTCATCATCATTCTTTAGTCCAGTCTCAAGTTCCCATTAATCCTCCCTTAAAGCATGCTGAATTCTTCAATGCTCATACAATAAGCATAGAATTTGAATTCTGCAAAGCCCTATGAAGTAAGTTTAAAATTCAACAGCTAGACAGGCTCACATCTATAATCATAGCTATTCAGGAGGGGGAGATTGGGAGGATGATTGTTTAAGACCAGACCCAAGCAAAACACTATCCCCTGTAGCCCTCATCTCCACCTCTAGCATCTCAGTCTGAGAAAGGACGTGGCATGGTGCATGCCTTAGCAAAATGTTCCACCTGGACCATGATCCTCCTATTTGTGTTTCCTATGTAGTTGGGATATGAATCATAGTGATCTGGTCCAGGCCAACTGTGACATAAATGTGATGAGATCCTTTCTCAAAAGTAAGCAAAGCAAAAGGGCCTGTGTACTTGGATCAGGTGATAGAGTACTTGCTTAGCAACATCAAGGTCTGGGCTTTAAAAAATAAAAATTATTTCTGAAGGAAAAAGTGAGTTAAATTTGTATATACCAGCTACTTAAATTAAATGTTAATCTGTTAGCAGCCATCTTAAGCCAAGCAAATTTCCTCCATGTCGAATTCAGAATAATCCTCAGTTTGTGAAATTATTGACAGAACACTGAGATAGATGTGTGTTTTGGATTGACCGTAGATACATATTGAACACCTACCACATGCCTGGCTATAGACCAGAAACTGGAATTTATTAGACTTTTTCTACTGTTCCTTTTTCTAAACCTGAAATGCACTTTACCCCTTATACCTGACTATATCTATTTATGCTTTCAAATCTAAGATAGATACCATGTCTTATGTGTTCCCTTCTCTAAGCAATGCCACCCCAGCCAAAGTAAGGCTAATTATTTCCTACCATATGCTACATTCTATACTTGCACATACTTATAATTTCACTGTTACCTCATGGATTATAACTATTTGGTTACACACATCTCCTGAAGAAGAGAAGCCACGCACTATTTATCTCTGTATTCTCCAGTACTTAACTATCTCTTCTCAAACTTACCTGGTGACAGGAATTTCCAGGATGCATTTGTTAAATATCTAATTATCTGGCCTCTCCGGAAATTACTGCATAGTTTTCCCTATGAATATATTGTTCTAACATGGGTTCCAGGTGTGTTCCTTTTTAGTCAGGCAAAATTGGGAAAAACAAGCATGAAGTAAATATAATGGAGTGAATTAAAAAGCTACAGTTAAACAAATTTCTCTTCACTTTGAGATTTGTCACCTAGCAAATATAACATTTCAAAATGATGGGGCTTCTTAATAATATAGAAAAATGTAAATGTGATTAATCATTCTACATCTTTAGACACTAGTGAATTAAATAAAGAAATAAACTGAGATGCTCCAGATAATGTTATATATCAACTTTGGGTACCTTTTTTATGTACTGGTCCTGCGTCTTGAACTCATGTCCTGGGCATTGTCCCTGAGCTTTTTTGTTCAAAGCTAGTGCTCTACCACTTGAGCCAACCTCCATTGGTGGCTTGTTATATAGTTTATTGGAGATAAGAGTGTCATGGACTTTCTTGCTCAGGCTGGCTTCAAACCACAATCCTCAGATCTCAGCTTCCTGAGAAGTTAGGAATACAGGTGTGAGACCCTAATGCCCAGCTAATTTGGGGTATACTTTAAAAAATGCTCTTAATCTGAGTGACTTTCTCTCCTACAGAATATTTGCCAAAGTCTGGGGATATATAGATGTTATGTCTAGAAAATAGAACCAAGAAATACAAAACACAGCCCCCCTCAATACAGAGTTCTCTGTCTTCAGATGTCATTAGTATTGAGATGGAAAAACTGTATTATACTCACCTGAAAGCTTTTAAAAAGCAACTCTTCAGTCCTCCAGATCAATTGCTTTAGAATGTCTGAGGATGGAACTTCAGCACCCTCCCGTCAACATGTCTGGAGCCTAGTTTTAAGTCTGAGGTTTGTTATCTATTAGCTGGGAAATTAGGCACATAAACCTCCGAGTTTCTGTTTCTTCATCTGTTAAATAGGAATAATACCTACATCAGATGGTTATTATAAGGATTAAAGGGATAATACATGTGGCGGTGCTTTGTAACTATGTGTACAAAAGTAAGCTATCATTACTGCTCCCTGTCTGGGCAAGAATCCAAGTGGCAAAACTGGGTAGGTTACTTGTGCAACACAACAAATATGTTCTTGCATGCACATCCATCTTTGCAGTTTTGCCTTAATTATGCCTCCCATGTGCCAAAGAAGTGAGAGTTTCTAAGTGTATAGGTGTATTATTTAGTGGAATCAACCATCTTGTCTCCCATTCTTCCTATTTGTTCTGTTTATGTGTTTTAATTTATATAAGATTTTAACAAAGCAAACCCTATAATGTTTTTCAAAATAATCTACACCTGTAGCTCACCAGCTGCCTACAGGTAATTAGTAACAGTACACACCTAATATAGGGTATCACGGTTTTGGAAAGCTGAAATTGGGACTAAGAATAGGAGAGGCTAAAGAACAAGAGAGACCTAAATGCTTAAGTGAAGCATACAACATTTGCTTTAGCATCTGATTTCAGACTGATGAGTTAAAGCTAAACATCCTCAAGCATCATATTATTCTTGAATAGGACAAGCAGTAGCCACATCAATGACGATGATTGTAAGAGATGTAGACTTGCAGAAGCCACCAGATACATCGAATCAAGGATTTCATACATTAATAAGCTTTTCCAATGATTGGCAAGCATATTAAATTTACAAAAGTATCTCTCTTGTCAATCCTAAATAGATAATTAGACAATACTCCCAAGTACCAAGCATGCACAGTCCTCTGTGAAACCGTCCTATTGGTTCTCAGATGGAACCAGACTGCTGCCCACTGCATGCCTAGGAATGCTCACATGTTCATTCTCACACCCTTTGACACCCTTTGAGGTTTTTTTTTTTTAAGCAGGGACTCTAGTTGATAAAGTAATGATCCTGAGAGTTTCCAACACAGAGCTCAGCAGAAGATAATCACTCTTTGTTTCTGTCATCAAATCACTTGGAGTATGTTATTTCTTTGTTTGTATATCCTGAAAGATAGTTACCTGGCAATAAAAGAGTTAATTCATGAGCTGCAAAACTGGTTTCTTTTGTGCTGAGGGAAGTAGGTGGCTCATCCTCACTGGGAAAGGCAGTTAATCTGTATATAAAGACCTCTGATTGATGTGACATAACTTCAAAAGGTACATGGTTTATTTCTCAATTCCAGTGCCTACTCCCTGAGAAGCAAACCAAGGGAGGGCTTTCTGAAGGCCATGTCCTTCATCTCTTCCTCTGGCCTGCTTAGCTCTTTGCAGTTATGAAATCACCCACAATTGTAGCCCTACAACTCCTGGTTTTGGATTCTCACTATCCTTTCAAGAATAAATTTGTGTTTATGGGGCAGCTTGTTCTAAAAGGACACTAGTACTTGTTAAAACATACTATTTATGAAATTTATTGAAGATTTCAGGAAGACTTTGTTCCAAGTGGCATTGTTGGCATAGGTACAAAGACCACTGCAATGAGGCCTTGCAGTGTTGTGTTAGGCTCAACACTGACTTCACCAAAGAAGAATGAAGCAGCAGGGTGGGGGTCAGTAGGCAGAAAGTTATTAAGGAAACATCCTAGGAAAGAAGTCTGGCCAAACCAACTTAAAAGGATTTTTGGTGGAGGTAGAGCCTGGGTGATTAGACATCACCTGAGGGAGGGTAGAGGAAGAAGAACTGATCATACATCAAGCTTGTCCAGATATGAAAGGCCAGAAATTCCAGTGAAACCCACCAAGCAGGATTCTTGTTAGACCTGGACAAGGTAGAGGTAAATATGAAAGCCCAAACAAACATCAAGTTCTGAATGTAAAGGAGTTCAAGCAAGCCACACCACAATGATTTGATCAAGGAAAGAATTTTTGTCATACCTGATATTGAAATTTATTTTAAATCAGCTAAAAATTCCTCTCTTAGCCATTGTCAAAAATAATCCTAAAGTTATAGTCAGATAAGCTATTATTATAAATTATAGGCAGTCTCACTCTCCATATAGAAAAATTTTAAATGTCAAAGTTAGGAGGCAGTTTATCTGAACAAAGAACTGTTCTGAAGTAAAAAGACAAATATTCCACATTTAAATGCAAATCGCTGGGAATATGGCCTAGTGGTAAAGTGCTCACCTCGTATACATGAAGCCCTGGTTCAACGCCTCAGCACCACATATATACAAAAAGGCCAGAAGTGGCACTGTGGCTCAAGTGACAGAGTTCTAGACTTGAGCAAAAAGAAGCCAGGGACAATGCTCAGGCCCCGAGTTCAAGCCCCAGGACTGGCAAAAATAATTTTAAAAAATAAATAAAATGCACATCTAAAAACAATTAGTTCACACAGGGAAAGCATAAAACTGAAGGGAACTTAGGTTATTTTTTTTCCTTATCAGGAATTAGATGTTTTTAAAAAGGAGATTACAGGTCTGCAAAGAGTTCAAGAAAGTATTTCAGTCTCTTGAGTTACTTAGAAAAGTCAAGCCACAGCTTAATTTCCTAGATACTTTTAGGAAATTTCAGAGAATTCGCCTCCTCTGAAACAAAATAGTCCTTAAATAATCAGATCACAGCCAGGTACCAATGGCTCATGCCTGTAATCCTAGCTATTCAGGAGCCTGAGATCTAAAGATCAAGGTTCAATGCCAGCTGGGAGCAGAAAGTACATGAGACTCTTATTAACTACCAACAAGCGGGAAGTGGAGCTTTGGATCAAGTGGTAGAGAGCTAACCTTGAGGGAGAGAGTTCAGGGACAAAGCCCAGACCCTGGATTCACACACACAAAAAAAAATCAGACCAATAATTTTTCAAATTCAATATCTTCTACCTTGTTAATGATGTTGAATGCATCAATATATATTAGATGTAACCATAAAATTATACTTGTTTTTGCTTTAAGGGTTCAATCTTATTATTGTGAAGTCAACATAAATGTAACAGTTTTGTTTGTTTTTTGGGTTTTTGCCAGTCCTGTGGCTTGAACTCAGGGCCTGAGCACTGTCGTTGGCTTCTTTCTGCTCAAGGCTAGCACTCTACCACTTGAGCCACAGCGCCACTTCTGGCTTTTTCTATAAATGTGATACTGCGGAATCAAACCCAGGGCTTCATTTATGTGAGGCAAGCACGTTACCACTAAGTCATATTCCCAGACCATATATGTAACAGTTTTAATAATGGAATAAAATCTAAATCTAAATCTAAAATCTATGAGGTCCCTTGAAACACAGCCACTAAGTGATTACCTAAAAAGTTTGTCTTTTGTAAACTATCTATTTGTACATTTAAAAACTGACCATCTTTGAGTGAAAATGACCTTCCCAGTAAGAAGTTTAAGTATCATATTAAGAAGGCAACCACAAACACTGATAGCATAATTACAGTTTTTAGAAGAGATCACAATTGTTGAAGACAGTTTCAGAGTATGAAGGTGATGGTATGCTAGAAGTGGTGGCGCATTTATCAATCCCAACTACTTAGGAGGCTAAGGCAGAAGGATGGCTTGAGCCCAGGAGTTCAAGACTACCCTTGGCAATAAAGTGAGACCCTGTCTTAAAAAAAATCTGTGTGTAAATATTGTATACATACATATATGTGTGGGATGGAGATTCAACCTCCATCATATTTACATATACATGTTTGCACACATATACATATGTGTATATATCATGTACATACCATATTTTTATATATAGCTATATATGATAGATATTGAATACTATGTTTTTTGGTTTTTTTTGGCCAGTCCTGGGCCTTGGACTCAGGGCCTGAGCACTGTCCCTGGCTTCTTCCCGCTCAAGGCTAGCACTCTGCCACTTGAGCCACAGCGCCGCTTCTGGCCGTTTTCTGTATATGTGGTGCTGGGGAATCGAACCTAGGGCCTCATGTATCTGAGGCAGGCACTCTTGCCACTAGGCTATATCCCCAGCCCTTGAATACTATGTTGGACATTAAGAAAATACTTACATTTAGAAGGAGCTTAGCTTTATGGAACATTTTATTTTAGTTAGGCAAACATGTGTAAAGCTATGGGTAAGGAAATTAACGTGTAACACAGAAGACCTGACAGCATGCGTTACCTACCAAACTAACCAAACTTTTCTAGCCATTGTCCTTGTCTGCCTCAGACTTGGAAAAAATCATATTAAGTGAAGTAAGCCAGACTCAAAAAAACATAGATTTTATGGTTTCCCTCATTGGTTATAATTAGTACAGGTCTACGATAGGCCTAGCAGAAGATCACAATAGCTCAATAGCTAGTGCATATGAACACATAAGATGATGCTAATCGAAATGAACTCCAAGTTATGGAAATACGTGTTTATCATTGTTGTTATTTTCAACATACCATGTGAAATTATGCCTTTTTCTTTTGTCTTTCTTCCCCATGGTTTTACCCCTGATGTAACTGATTTTAGTACCCTGGATATTGTATACGAGTATTGGAACCAGGGAAGGGAAGGAGAACACCAAAATGGAGGCACAAAGATTAAACGGCAAACCAATGCAACAGAAATATTACAAAACTATATGCTATAAGCCAACTCTACAACTGGGGGTTGGGGAGGGAATTGGGGGTAGGAGAAAATGGGAGAAAAACAATGGAGTATGTAATGTTTGATAAGAAATGTACTCAGTGCCTGACATATGAAACTGTGACCCCTGTGTACATCGATTTGACAATAAGTTAATTACTTAATTTTTAAAAATCTAGGAAAGTTACATACTCTCCCAACCTCCTTTGAAGCTAGTTGAGTTCATGTGGCCATTTATTTAAGTACTGTTGAGAGTGCCTATTTTACAGCTTCACCATCTGAAATTGCTGATGTCTAGGTTCTTCAGCAAGGAAAAACAGAGTATCATCATTTTTCTATACTTTGGTCTGAAAAATCTTATCTGTCATTATTATCTATAGCCAAGTAATTAGAACTAGTCATACAATTCTGAACTGAACTTCCTGCTATGCTGGAAAATACTATCTTCCTATGTAACCAAACACATGGTGTGGCTTTGGCTATACTTTTATAATGTATAAAATGCCATAAAAGAGATCTTGAGTTGAGGTTTAAGATTTATATGGGCCATGGCTGGATGTAGTGGTGAAACCAGACTGAGGCAAAAGCAAAATACTAAATAACTAAAGGATAATTTGCCTTGAAGATGGATCAAGTGGTAGAACACTCACTTAGGAAGCATAAGGTGTTGAATTCAAACTCAGCCAAAAAGTTCCCACAGATTTATGCAGACTAAATATAAAAATTAATATTCAATAGTGCATAGAGATATACGATAAGTGAGTTTAAAGTCAAATGTTCTTAGCAAGTTTTGTTCTTCAGGTTACATAGTTTATAAGATTGATGAATCATCAAAATGAGTAGTTGAGAATTAAAAACTCTATGCTCTGGAATGCACTTTCTATTCCATGAACATCATGCTGCTGGAAACTACCAAAGATACAGAGTGGAGTAAGTAATATTTATTCTAATCCATTCTCATCAGAATGTAGCAATCATCCTACAGTAGGCCTATTGTTTGATGTAGGCCATCTTTAATTTCTCCCCTTCGTTGTATTAAACCAGTCTAAAGTCTTGCATCATTACTGTTATCCCAGATCTGCAGGATGGCTCTTTATCTTTAGAAGAGAATTCTCATTGCTATTTTCTGAATCACTTAAAACATTGGTTAGTGCACACAGTGGAGGTTACTTTAAGTAACACATTTTTGTCAGTGAAGATGCTAAGAATATTTTAGTTGCCTCTAGTGAACTATGTAAAGTTGTTTTGGATATGACTTTAGAAGTAGCAGGAAGTTACCATAATCTATTTCTTCTCTCTAATCTAAGCCTTCTCACTCTGTAAATTCAGTCTAGGTTTTCTGCCAGGTTTGGAGTTATATATTCTACATCTTTGGCTCTGTAATTCTCACCAGGGAGATATATATCTGAATTTGGAGGTGGAAGTTGGATTCTCTACAGGTAAGGAGAGTGGGTGTAAGATTTTTATAGTAAGGAATAGCATTTTAAGCATAACTGTGCAACATAATACACTGAAAAACAATTGGTTTTATAATATAAACTCTTGAAAATAGAATTTGACCATTGTCCTAAATGCTAGGCATACACAATTTTGGTGATTTTCAGCAGTGCTGGCTGAATCTATTTCTGAATCAGCAGGTGACTGGATTTTTTATTCAAAAGAAACACTAGGATTAGAATGTGAACTTTTTTTTAACTGAGGAAAAGGTTGAGAATAGGTTCTCTACCAAGCAGACAAAAAAGAAAAATCCTGTCATAATTGTAAGATCTGTGGCTCAAAAAACAAAAATTCTGAGAGGCCATTGATGAGATAGTATCAGGGAACTGAAAATACCTCTAGGTATATTGAGGCATGATGTCTCAGACCCATAACCCTGGCACCCTGGAAAATCAAGAATAGTCACTCAAGGCTGCTCTAGGCATAAAGCATGAAAGTTTAGAAGAGTCCATCTCACTCAGTGGCTAAGCAGTTCTGCATCCTCGTCATGCCAACTATAAGGGAAGTACGTGGCTGGATACAGTAATGCATGCCAATCATGACAAAAAAAAATAGGGAGACACAGGTAAGAAGATTGAAGTGCATTGAAGTAAAGGCTTGTTAGGTCATAGAGTGAGACCCTACTCCCAAAATAACTTAGGGAAAAAGGGAACTGGAGGTGTGGCAGTGAGGCTCAAGTAATAGAATACCTTCCTTTAAACACAAGGCCTTGAGTTTCAATTCCCAGTTCTGCTAAATCTGTGTATATATATAATGTGTGTGCTATGCTAATTAATATATGCTATATATATGCTAAAT
The DNA here is from genome assembly GCF_023159225.1 of Perognathus longimembris pacificus. Lineage (NCBI taxonomy): Eukaryota > Metazoa > Chordata > Mammalia > Rodentia > Heteromyidae > Perognathus > Perognathus longimembris. The sequence continues at coordinate 127,757,688 of NC_063162.1, read as the reverse complement.
GTGTGTATATATAATATATATGTGTGTGTGGTTTAGTATATTGCATATATTCATGTATATATGTGCATGTATATATGTGTGTATATATGTGTATGTATATATGTATGTATACATACATATATAGATATATTAGCAAGTAGCAAGCCTATCTGAATTGCTGCTTCATGGTCTCATCCATATACCTGAGGATAGATGAGATGACAGTCAATGTTTCTTCCATTGTCATAAAACACTTCCATTAATTCCATTATACAAACAAAAATTAAACAATAGTCAGACAGCAAATGAACAAGCATCTACCAAGCCCAAGTAGTGGTACAGACATTGTGGCTAACTACTACAGTTGTTGCAAAAACACAATATATATTTTCCTGGCTGCAAATAATTTTACTTGTTCATTTATTTATTTATTTATTTATTTATTTGTTGATGAGTATACTGGGGCTTGAACTCAGGGTCTCATAATCTTGCATGGCTTTTTCACTCTAGGCTGGTACTCTACTACTTGAGCAACACTTTTACTTACAAAGAGCTTACTGTTTCTTTATGAAGAAAAGACATTATTGTAAATTATGCAAAAAAAACTAGACAATGTTGTAATAGGGCAGACCCAGGAAAAATAAGACTAGCAGAACATGTCCTCCATACCAGTTTTTGTTTTTTTTGGTTTTTTGCCAGTCCTGGGCCTTGGACTCAGGGCCTGAGCACTGTCCCTGGCTTCTTCCCTCTCAAGGCTAGCACTCTGCCACTTGAGCCACAGCGCCGCTTCTGGCCGTTTTCTGTATATGTGGTGCTGGGGAATCGAACCTAGGGCCTCATGTATCCGAGGCAGGCACTCTTGCCACTAGGCTATATCCCCAGCCCCTCCATACCAGTTTTTTAAAACAAAGCTTCATTAGCACTCTCAATATGCCTTCATTTACATCTAAGATTGTTCTTACCTTAAATGACAAAATTGAATATAGTATATACTACCTAAACTGCTGTACCTTGCCACCTTGTAGAAAAGACTGCCAACATTTATATTAGAACAGTCAAATAATGTCACAAGATAAAACAAGCTTGATTCCACAAGGACAGCTGAGAGTAACACTGTTGGAATTAACAGGTCTAACTTGTAAACATTTCAACTAACTCCACAACCAGATCCTACACAGAGACAGAAGTCAAGAAGCAGGAGGATCATCCCTATAATTGGTAAGAAACTGCATTTGCAGTTGCATATTGATTGTATTATATCATTTTTCTTCCTTCCTTCCTTTCTTCTTTCTTTCCTTCTTTTCCTTTTTTTTTTTTTTTCTGCTTTTGGTGCCAGTCCTGGAACTTGAACTCAGGGCCTGGTCACTGTCTTGAGCTTTTTCTCTCAAGTCTGGCATCTACTACTTGAACCACAGATCCCCCTCTGGCTTTTTGTTAATTAAATGGAGGTAAGCGTCATGAACTTTACTGCCCAGACTGGCATTGAGCCTCAGTCCTCAGGGCTCAGCCTCCTGAATAACTTAATGTTTTCGCCACAAACTAATGTTGTCCCACAAACTAATTACTTTGAAAAACTTAATTCTCACATCCACAATGACTAGAAATTTACTATCTCCCAAGAAGCAGGAAATACTACCTCACAGATATTTTAAATCAATGACATTTTTTAAAAAATAGGAAAATCTAGAATTAGAATGAAATTATCAATGTTAATCACATTTTCATTGAAAAATATCTATTGCTATATCTATTGGTATTCCCTCCTTAGTTCATATTGCCCCTTAGTTTATAGACCACCATTATTCATGACCAGCCTAATTATGACAAATGAAAAGACATGAGGATATAATGTTAATTGCTATCTTTCAGGGAAAAATATATTCCATTATTTAAAAATTTGCAGCTAGGCTGGGAATATGGCTTAGTGGCAAGAGTGTTTGATTCCCCAGCATCACATAGGTAGAAAACGGCCAGAAGTGGTGCTGTGGCTCAAGTGGTAGAGTGCTAGCCTTGAAAGCAAAAAGAAGCCAGGGACAGTGCTCAGGTCCTGAGTTCAACCTACAGGACTGGCAAAAAAACAAAGCCCACCCCCAAATAAACTTGCAGCTATATTGAATCTATTAATATTATTTTGTTCCTTACACATTTTTTCAGTACTTCATCAGCCTTTGGATACCCTGGAATAGATTACTCAATATAGGCCACTCACTAAGGTCTACTTTCTTCCTGCAGTGTCACATGTTCTACCACAATTCCAATTCATTTTCCTGTATTTGCAAAGTATCTTGTATCTTGGGGGCCTTGTTCACTTGTTCAATTGGAAGAAAATTAGTTAATTCCACTTTCACTACACATCTGTTTGGGTTATAGGATAGCACCATGGCATGGAAGAATTTGATTCCTAAAAACCTGTGTTAGGCCTAGTCTTCTGCAATCTGTGGCAAATGACTGTCTTTGTTAAATAAAACATGCCACAAATCCTTAAACTATGCCACTATTTAAGCCCCAAAGGGAGACACCTGTGGAACCCACATATTTTATCATGCTCCCATATTTCTGATAGCTTGGAGGGGATAATTCTTGGATTTGAGGCAGCCATTGCTCCAAGGTTGAAAAGTGACAGCTGTGTACACGTGGAACTGAGAGATGCATTCTTAAAATTGGGAAATTTCACATAAATATTCAAATTTTTCTTTCTCTCACATCAGTGGCTCTGTATTTCATGACAATGTGTGAGATCTTTCTTCCTTCACTGAACAGAGCTTTTTTGTTCCTCTTGACTGAAGTCGCTATCACTTTCTATGTTCTTATATCTTGTCAGCCTTATTCAGATATCCCATATACATAACCCTTTTAATCAATTGATTTAAGGACAATGACCTAGATTAAAATAGATAATTGCATTTTTAACAAAAGCTAATGTTATCCAGTCTCTCTGTGTCCAGGAAAAATTAACCTAGCATTTCATCTCATACACAGTCTCTGAAAGTGGGAACTTAAGGTTGTGGAACAGACAGTAATTGGGCCAAGGGGGTCAGTAGAATTTGAGGTCTTGTAGCTCACACAGGCTTTGGGTTGGTGAACATAGACATCAGAAAGCAGAAATTTCCTCAGTTCTCCTCAGAAATCTTGAAATCTCCTCATTTATTTCTAAATCTAGCATTTCTATAGCAATTGTCACCATGGTATCATGATGTGTTCTGACAAGGGAACTATCACTGTAAAAAAAAAAAAAGTGGTAATGAGAGAAAGAGAAACTTTTCCCATACTTTCACCTAGGAAGCATTTCCTTAATGAAGATCTCAGTCACTTGCATATATAGTATAAAAGACAAAACATGATCTAGCCCAATTCACATATGGTGGGATTCTTAATGATGAGGCTGATGATACAGAGCTGAAAACAAAAACCCTGAGTGAGATATAGAAGGAAATTCACATTTATAGACTACTGAATGCTCTTTCCAGCATTCAGGTACTTCTTATATCAATCTCATTTATTTCACACAAACATTCTGTAAAGTAAGTATTGAATGATTATTATAGTTTTATATCAATAAAATAAACAGACTCACTGAGCATGAGTGTGATGGTTTAGGATACAGAGACCTCTTTTTCAAGCAAGGTTTCCTGTGCCATGTCTCTGTACTTTCAACATATCAGTATTATTTCAGACTCCTTATTTGGCCTGCACAGGATCCTGAACACTGTGATGCCATTTGCATAGACCACTAGGTGAGTGACACACTCTTTTATTCGTGACAGATTGCTTTTGATGACTTCAGGGTTATCTGTAACAATATAGCATATGCAAACATTTCTGGAAAGCACCAAGACACTCTATGTTGCCTGTGACCTCGTATACTAGAAATGAGCTGTGTGATGTAATAGAGCTCTAGAGCAGAGGAGTGAATGAGTTCCCTTAAAACTGATGGTAGCATCAATTTTCCACAGAGTGTATGTAAGTAAAAACATGCAGGCCATGTTTTTAAGTCTAAGTTTCTCTCTTTTACTTTTTTTTACTTGAAATGAATATGTTACATTGGCTCTATTCCAATCACACAAACCATAGGGTTTTCCATTAGCAGTCACAAATTTAAAACATTATGGAAACTAATCCTGCAATGTGATTATGAGAAATAAACAAGAAAATTGAAGTTAAACGGACAGTCTAATGAACTGCAGAAGCCCACCTCAATCTTGGAGTTAGCTAGGTTGATATTCTAAATGGAAGGATTGGCAAGTTGAAGTTTCTATGACATTTTCCCAAAGTTACTTGTTTATTCATTTCTTCAAAAAGAAAATACTATAGGAATCAAACAAAATGTGTCTGCCTACTTGACTTAGACAATGTAGGCATAGGGAAACATTTTCCTGCCATGGACATTTGGATGTTTATAGCATCATTATGAACCATTCAAGATTATCAATACATTCAGATGCCCCAAAGGCAGTAGATGAGAAACATTATATGCCAGTCCTAGCATGTATCAAATGACTTCCTACGTCTTATACAGACCAAAAGCTGGAATATTTTACCCATGATTGAATCTAATGTCCTGTAAGGGTGATCCTAGTGTTGTATCACCTATAGTAATATAGTAAAAACAAAACATGTACAATTTAGTTAAAACTTGTTTCTTCATTTAGCAAAAAGAAGAATGCCCTAAAGGTAGCAACAACCTATTAACCTACTAATATACAAGACCTACCTGAAATTTCTCCATTTAGAATATTACAAGCATGTATTAAGTTTTAAATATTTAATATAAAGTAGAGAATATTCAGTTTAAAATTAAAAATTAATACAAAGAGCCTTGTTAGGGCTGTTACACAGTTAGGAAGTCATTCTATTAAATTCTATAAATTTCCTCCTGAAACTGTGTGTATTGGAGTATTTGGTAATTCTTTAATAGGTATAGAAAGAACATGAAAATAGTAATAAATGTCAAAAATGACTGGGAGCTAACTAAGCGCTATGCCACTGGTCTAATTGCTTTAAATGAGTTAGGTTAATCCTTTCAACAAACCAGCAGAGGGATGAGCCACTAAGATGATTATTTCTTTGAACTTCCTTGAAGATAGAACTGAAATGTAGTACTTGTCTAAAGCTACATACCAACACCCCCCCCCCGCAAAAAAAATAAGATTCTTAATTCATCTCAACCTGCACTTAACCACTGATCTCAAGGGTATTGCCTGACTGTGCTGTGCCTTTTGGAGTTTAAAACATTTTGTGATTCATTTTTAAACTCCATTCTTCTCAGCATACTCTACCTGGCCTATCATGGCTTCAGTCTCAAAATAGGAAAATCCCTCTCAAATACCTCAAAATGCCTTCAATACCTCAAAATATATAGATAAATATATTTACTATATAATTGAAAGACAACATAAAGAACACAAATGTTGTTAAAAACTTTATTTTTGTATTCATTAACTTCTTACTCATAGTATTTATTTCCATTATGAATTTATGCAAAAGATCACAATTGATCTGGCATTACTTGAGGCTGTGTCACAGTACAAAATACAGATACTTTATAATCTTAATACAAATCTCAGAAATTTCAAAATAGGATATATACTCATGGAAATTTCCAAATAACATTAAGTATGGAGCATAGGTCATGTCTTGTTGTTGACTATGCTAACAAGAAAGCTCTTCTATTATTATATCACACATTTTTATATGCTCCCTGCATGTGTTTGCCACTAGGAAGGTCTAAAGGCCCAAGCCTGGTCCCACTCAAACACATGATCTTCACAGCCTCCTCTTTCACACAGAGATGGAAATTTCTGGGAAGGTTCTGAAAAAAAACAAGAATTATAAGCAGAGTGCCTAGATCCCTTATCTGCACTCTCTGACACATTCACAGGTTACCTCTAGGTATGACAATAGTTAAAGTAGAATTCAAACAAGTAGCTATGTATATATGAACACATAAGATGATGCTAAGCAAAATGAACTCCAAGTGATGGAAATATGTGGTTTATCATTGTTGTTGTTATTTTCAACATACCATGTGAAATTATGCCTTTTTCTTTTGTCTTTCTTCCCCATGGTTTTACCCCTGATGTCACTGAAACTGATTTTAGTACCCTGGATATTGTATGTATGTGTATTGGATGGAACTACGGAAGGGAAGGGGAATATCAAAATGGAGAGACAAAAGGTAAAAGAAAAATCAATTCAACAGCAATGCTTACAAAAGTATATGCAGTAAACCAACTGTACAACTCATGGGGAAGAAAAACGGGGAGGGGAGAAGGTAGGAGGGGGAATGAGGGAGGAGTAATAAGTTGGATAAGAAATACACACACTGCCTTATGTATGAAACTGTAATCCCTCTGTACATCACTTTGAAAATAAAGAAATAAATAAATTTGAAAAAAGAATGATCATGGAATTGAAGTGGATATGAAGAAATGCTGGCAATAAGAAAAATAAAATTCAAATAAAGAGCTGAATAAAACAATGCAAGACATGCATGAGAATTTAAAGCATACATAGAATTTTTGAAAAACATCTAATTTTAGTCTGGATATGAAAACTCATTAAGTCAAATAAAAATCTCAGTTGACAGCCTTTAAGTAGACTGGATCAAATTGAAGACAGAATATCAGAGCTTGAATGAAAGGTTAATATATTAACACATAGTGGTATGATAAAAGAAAAGACAAAAACTTAAAAGTAAAACATTAAAAGGACCAACTTATAAAACATGGGCCTAGTAGAAGAAAAATAAGTGTAAGCTAAAGCGTTAGAGCACCTACTTTACAAGTACAAAGATTTGAGTTCAAACCCTCTCTCTCTCTCTCACACACACACATACACACACACACACACACACACACACACACACAACTTGAAGGACTTTACATATGCAAAAAAAAATCTCCTAAATTTAAGAAACCTTTTGGGCAAAGTAGCCAAGATACAAAATCAACATTAAAGTCAGTAGCTTTAGGACTGGAGACATAGATCGAGTGGCATAGTACCTGTTTACTAAGCACAAGACCGTGAGTTCAAATCCTAGTAGTACCAAAAAAAATCTATAGCCCTTCTATATTCCAATAATGAAGAGGATGATAAAAAAATAAGAAATACAATCCCTTCCCAATAATCTCACAAAAATTAAATACCTGCCAGGTTCTATGGCTCATGCTTGTAATTCTGAAACTCAAATGGCTGAGATCTGAGGATTGCAGTTTGAAGCCAGCCCAGGCAGGAAAGTTTATTAGAGTCTTACGTCCAATAAACTACCAAAAAGTAAATGCCACAATTATAGCTGTAACTCAAGTGGTAGAGTACTAATCTTAAACAAAAATGCTCAGGGAGAGTGACCAGGCCCCTGAGTTTAAGACTCAGGACCAGAACCAAAAATAAAGAAGTGAGATACCCAGGAATAATCCTAACAACAAGGGAAACAGTGAATACTATAAAACTTTGATCAAATATACTGAAAATACTAGAATATGGAAAACCCTACCATGTCCATAGATTGTAAGAATTAATACTAAGAAAACAGCTTAAATTACTGAACATAATCTATAGTTTCAATGAAATCCTCATAAACTTTCCAACATAATTTCTTACAGAAATAAAAAAATCAATCCTAAAATTTATATAGATGAACAGAAAACTCATACTAGCCAAAGCAACTATGAACAAAAGGAGACAAGATGGCAGTATCACAATACTTGACTTCAAGTAATACTATAGAATCATGGTAGTAATAAAAGCAAGGTTTGTGCATAGAAAATGATATCCTGACCAATGAAATAGAACAGATCCAGAAATAAGCTATAGCCATCGAATTGTTTTGACAGCAGCATAAATATATATCGGAGAAAAGATAGCCTCACTAATAAATAGTGATGACAATATTAACTATCTACATGTATAAAATTAACTAATTATTGACCAAAGATCTAAATACAAGATGTGAAATTTTGAAACAACTCGTGGGAAACAGTGAAAGTCTTTGAAAATACAGGCATAGATAAGTCCTTTCTGAATAGGATTCCAATTGCTCTAGAAATAAGAACAATAATTAACAAATAGGATTGCATATGATTAAAAAGCTTCCATAAGAAGCACACTTGTTCTGTACTTCATCTGTATTTCACCAAAAGGTAGAATGAGAGCCCAAGGACAAAACTCCCAGAAAATAGGTCAGCAGTTCATTGTATGTAAAGGAAAACTGTGATTGCCATAGCCAATCAGAACCTGAAGCAGACATTTTCTTTAGAGATGTTCAAGTTGGGGCTGTGTGTTGGATATACAGTTGAATCCAATATAAGAATACACCATAGTATACCCCTGCCATTATTGCTGGGCAAATATACTTTGAGGCCATTATTGAAGACTCATCATTCCTAGTTTGACATGGAATCAGAATGTTTTAGAATATTTACAAGTGAGCTGTCTGTTTTCATTGAAACATATCTATGTAACTACCAGTCTCTTCACTGAGAGGAACACAAGCCGTCCTCATTCTATTCTTACTCTTTTCTTTTCTTTCTTCTTTTTTTTTTTTTTTTTTTTTTTTTGGCCAGTGCTGGGCCTTGGACTCAGGGCCTGAGCACTGTCCCTGGCTTCTTTTTGCTCAAGGCTAGCACTCTGCCACTTGAGCCACAGCACCACTTCTGGCCGTTTTCTATAGATGTGGTGCTGGGGAATCAAACCCAGGGCTTCATGTTTACCGGGCAAGCACTCTTGCCACTAGGCCATTTTCCCAGCCCTCTTACTCTTCTCTTTTCAATCTTCTCTTTCCTCTTGATTTTTTTGTTTTGTTTTGTTTTTGTTGCCAGTCCTGGGGCATGGACTCAGGGCCTGAGCACTGTCCCTGGCTTCTTTTTGCTCTAGGCTAGCACTCTACCACTTGAGCCACAGTGCCACTTCTGGCTTTTTTCTATATATGTGGTGCTGAGGAATCGAACCCAGGGCTTCAAGTATAAGAGGAAAGCACTTTACCACTAGGCCATATTCCCAGCCCTCCTCTTGATTTTTTGAAACTCAAATAGGTTAATTCCTCTCTCAAGATAAGAAAAAAATCACTACATTAAAAAAAACTGGCAATAGACTTTGTATTGTATGGTATTATATTCTACAATTGTAATGTCATCCCGGATTGCCAGCCTGGTTTTCACATCTGACTAAAGGTCATGAATAAGTGCTTTGTTTCTACTTATTAATTGTGGCATCTAAGCTAAATTCACCCCACTATCTGGATAAAGGAACGAATGAATCAACTCTACAGCGAATCCACTTAGCAAGGAAACATTGGGATGTTTTCTTTTAAGCATTCTCTCTAAAAGTAACCATATGTGGTTTCCAGTCCCAGTTATAACAGATTATCTATGGTTGGGTCAAGCTTTCTACTGAAACAACAGCTGGAAATACGGCAACCATTTATTTCAAATAATTGTTATTAGGCATTGGCAAGTTGAATTCAAGCAGGATTTTAGAAGCTGTGATTATTGAAGAAAAGTCTGGAAAGGGAAATGGAGAAATAAAGATGAGTTTTACTGGACTAAAAGGACAGAATGAAGATTTTGGAGGTCTAAGTATGATGGTATAAAGAAAATAGATTGATGTAACATGTTTGTTTGTTTGTTTGTTAATATTAGGTGACTTTCTCCATTGCTCTAAGTCAGGGACCTGGAGAAGGTTCATTTCAACCCTTCCTCTGCCAACATCCCAAAGTTTAAAATGTGGAAGTGCCTATATACTACTGGTCACAGAAAGATGTCAAGCAAAGCTATCTTGTGATGGCATTGTGCATTTTCGGCTGGTCAGAGGCTGAAACTGACGAAATGAGGTCCTTAGCAATTACCCAGAGCAGTTGTGATGAAATATATTCCAATCCAATTGATTCTTACAGTGACTGAACACTGTAACTGGCATGAAATGATGATGTAATGTCAAAATGCAATTGATTCTGACAGTAATGGACAATGTGTGGCCAGCTTTGTTTTAACATAAGGAAAACACATTTATTGAATTACTAATGTAAAGTGTTTTGGGCACCAAAATATTGACTACCAGCAGAAAACATTCCAGACTGCTTAAACTTTAATGCTGATTTGTGAGAACTAATCTTTATTATTCTTTATTCTTTAACCACTACAAAATTTGAACACAGGGCTTCACTATTGCTTACCTTGAACTCTACTACTCCAGGCATCCTTTCAACCTTTCTTTTGTTGATTATTTTGGAAATAAAAAATCAACTATGTTTGATCTGACCTGGCTTCAAATAGTGAGCCCCTCAATGTGAACATGAGCTACTGGTACCTGTAAGTTTTCTTTGTAGTTCTACAAGTAATAAAATGATAATGTCAATCTTTTTCCTTTCAGTTAATAATAGATAATAAATATTATTAAACCTTTAACTTTCAGTATGACATTGTTTTATAAATATTATGATTTGCACTATATTTTGTGTTTATTGATAATTCAAATATTGTTATAAATATTTATATTATTTCTTTTCAAGTGATACCACCACATTGTGGTGATTTTAAGAAAGTCAGATGGTTTGAAATTTTTTTTTAATGTATATTGATGGGCAAAAATTACTCTTACTTCCAGGTAAGAACTTAGCAATACACAGTGAAATTTATGTCTCAAATATCCCAAATGAGGTTTGGAGGCATGGTTCAGTAGGTAGAGCATAGCCAGTGAGCAAGAGTATCAAGTATCTAGTTCAAGTCTTAGACCAAAAAAAATGAGCAAAGCAAACAAAGAAAAACAAATCCTAAATATATTTGAATCTCATTTAGCCTGATGAGTAACCTAAATGGTTATCTATGAAATGTTAATACATTGTTTTATTGTTCTCACAAGCTTACATGGGAGAACTATGAATATACGTCTATGTCTTTTCTCTTGCTTTTGTGACTAAGTAAATCCTCACTGAAACAATTCTAAATACCAGCTGCATATATCCCCTATTGTCACTGTATTCGATTTTGGTGCCCTGGGTATTGTACATACATTTTTTCTGAGTTAGAGAAGGGAAAGGAACAACAAAATGGTGAGTCAAAGGACCAAGGGCGAACAAATGCAACAGCAATACTCACAAGACAATATGTGGGAAATTAATTGGACAACATGGGGAGAGGGGCTTGGGGGAGGAAAACTGGGAGAAATATGAGGGAGGGGGTAACAAGTTTGATGAAAAATGTACTCACTGCCTTACATATGTAACTGTAATCCCTCTGTACTTCACCTTGACAATAAAATTAAATTTAAAAGATTGAAAGGTATTGTCTTTAGTTTCCTTATTAATTCTTCAAAATCTATATTCTCCTTTATTCCCTGAGTCCACATGGACAAAAAAAATCTCAGTTTTTGTTTTATGGCTGCCTCTCTACTCTTAATGTGAAACAAGAAAGGGCTGATCTCATACCCTCTTTATACAGTTTTTAAGCATTCTTAGAAAAATAAAGCTCAGCTATAATTAATTCCTAATGGTATAAACACTCCTTCCTTATGGTTGCCTAGTAACTACATACTTCTGGCTTTGGGGTTTGCTAAAAAGGCTGAAGAACCAGTACATTTAGACCCATTTCCAATGCAGGTGACTGAGGACCAGCAGTAGGCCACATCCTTTTGTTAAAATCATTTATCCAAAATAGTTTTGTACTACCAGGTCATTTTTCATAAACGCTTACTCTTGCAAATGATTTCTGCAGGTAAGAGCCCAAATCAACAACGAAAGATTTAAAAATTCATACACACACACACACACACACACACACACACACACAAACACATTTCACACAATAGAACTATAGCAACTCTGCTTTATTGTTCTAAATTAGCCCCAATGTTTATTATTGTGACTGGACCAGAAAACGTTTTACTGAATCTTTAAGTCTCCAGCAAAACCTGATATTTGGACTTAATTTTAGCAGTTGAGTTACCAGATAGTATTCCAGTTTTAAAGATAGTATTAGAAAGGACTAACGCTGATTATGATTATTTACATTTAGATTTGGAATGCTTCTACAAAATTATGTTTCACTTTAGCTTAAATAAAATTAGTTTGTATTACTTTGACACACACCAACTAGAGTTGGTGAATGAGACACTCCAAATCCATAGATTGTTGACAAGTGTGGCTGAATAGATTGGAATTAAATTTACTGCAAAAAAAATATAAATCCACAAAAAGCCTACAGCATATGTAGATAATGACAAGTTGTCTATGAGGGAATGTAGTTAGGTCATATGAAAACTCCTTTCTGGCAGTGTCTTAATTTAAAAAACACGTGTTAGACAGAGTACTGGGGAGCTTATTTGTATTCTTTGTTCCAGAATTCCTGATGTCAAGGTTTGGGGCTTCCTAGGTTGGTTGTCTTTATGTAGACAGGAATAAGTGTGGGTTGGAATATTTAAAGCGTATAACTATAGCCTTTTGGATACAGTCAGAAATGATTTGCTACTTGGTAATTTTGTCATTTGGCAATGCTAAGTCATGATAACATATGGTTTGCTCTTCAGAATCATCATAAATGTTGTCATTTGACTGAAATAAAGGGCTCTCATTCCCAGATGGAAACAGTTTTAGGATATGTGTGTGCTCCTTTATCTTTTCACATGAAATTTGGGCATGGCATTGCATCTTCTGTGGCGCTTTCTGGCTTCTTGGTTTTATAAGTTAAAGGATTTGGCTGTTGAGGTCAAGGCATGGTTTAATCAGGAAACCACTTGACTCCTTAACCACTGTCTACATTCCTGGCTGCAACAACTCAATTCTCTCCTCTTAAAAGAGACCTTGGAAGAGTAATTCTAGAGTTCAAGAACACCTCTATTGCAGGGTTCAGGGGAAAATCAGCCACAAATTCTTTTGTCAATGACACATCAGCATCATTATTATGTTTGAAGAAATGAATGTAAATATTCATTTTCTCCATTCACAGTATATTTGATATCTCTCCTTGCATTTTAATGCTAAAGAGAATTGACTGATTAAGAATCATGATTCATTCTTATTATAGGGATTTTTCTGGTAGATTTCCATCCAGCTCTCTCCTTTTACCTGCCTTTCAGAAATTTTCACTCTATCCCTGGGATGTCATTCACTATTATTATTATTTAGCTGTTTAATGAAGCTTTAAAAGATTGCATTTTTAAAGCCATCAACTCCCTATCCTTTTAGAGACTGTAATAGAGCCTGTCTTTGTGCAAAGAGTATTTCAGAAAGAGTTAATTTGCAATTGCAACAGACTAATTCTCAGGAGAGAATTTAAACCAGCAAGTGTCTACCTATAGAGAAGCAGCCCCAGGCTAGAACCAAGTTAACTGTGGAGTTAACTCCTCCTGTGCTGTTGCTGTACGGTAGGTAGGATGCTTGGCCAGCATGATAGATGGCATCTATCATGGAAGCAAAATGCTGTGGGTTCTCCTTTTTAACTCCTAGATTTGGGCAATTTGAAAATGTGGTGTCTAAGTGCAATTTACTGTTTTATTTTTTTCTCTTTATCCCCAGAGGTGATCCAGTTAATTTCTTGGGTAAAAATTCCACATGGAAATAAAATAAAATGATAATTTTGTGATGTATGAAAAAGCATTTTGAAAGGACAAGGAAAATATTTGAAATGTTATTTACTATCAGTTCAATACATAACTTTTTCTGTCAAATGCTTTTCATTCACCTTATAGTCTATGTCTTCTAATGCTCTAATTTTCAAATACTTTCCAAGAATATTTGATTGGAAGATTAAAATGACATATTGAATGAGTGTAGAAATCAAAGAGCTGTGAGGGAGCTCATCTATCAAAGTGAAGTCAAAGAAAATAAATACATGAGCACTTCTGCTCACAGGATAACTTGCAGGTAATATTTAAGCTTCTGACCCTTAACCCCAGAGTTCCCTGTGAAAGTCCTTTCTTGACCTCTCTTCCGAGAGGGAACTTTTTAGGTTGCATTACTCAGTCTCTTTCAGGGTCTTTGCAAAACAGATTTTCTCTGTCCTGGTTTGTGTCATATTTGGATTCAGTTTAGAAAGTAGAGTCATTAAAGTGTCAAGAACATTCATTAGGAGTCCATAAACACACACATGGTGCCTTGATCTGTAACCCTTGGATTGAACTTTTCAGTCATTCATCTTCCAGAATTTCAAGTGCAGGATTTGGTTGTGGATTGATTTTACTTTTTTGAGACATCACTCGAATGCCTCAATTTGGTATTGTGTTTTCAACACCTTTATAGGGATCTACAGATTTGGGTAGGGCTATATGTACCATATGGTCTGGATAAGGTGATAGATTTTCGCATTCTGGGAATTGGCAGGAAAGGGTAGGAACTGAATGAGATGTAAGAAGAAGAAAAATTAAATGTTCCAGGCCTCACTCAACTCATGAAAAACCTCCAGATGGGAATTTCCATAGAATCAGTTTTACCAAATGTGTGTGTGTGTGTGTGTGTGTGTGTGTGTATGTGGTGTCCATCCATGTGTCCTCTTATGCAAGGGAGGAAGTTGTAAACTCTCCCCAAAATAAAGGGCTTTCTTTAAAAAGCTTAGCATTTAACACTTCTCAGTGTTTCAGAAGAGATCCCAGGCATGTATGCAATGGGATGTGTGTGGGAGAGGACACCTCTCAATCTTTCTTGAAAAGGGAGTTGTTTATGACAAGGTACCAGCTCAGGCGCAGTAAATGTGTGTGTGTGTGTGTGTGTGTGTGTGTATGCACATACACAAGACAGGACACGTGTTTTTCATCTGCTTACGTGAAGCACTAGCGTTGACGATAGGATGGTTAAAACAAAGCCAGGTGTAGAGATCCCAAGAGGGTGAAAAAGCACTCTGGCAGCCAGGAAATTTGAGAACTGAAGAAAGATTCCTCTGTGATCGCTAAGGGGGAGGGAGGTGGAGGGAAAGGGAAGGATTTTCCTTGCTGTTACAGAGAGTTCACATTCATAACCTAGTCACGGAACCCAGCCTGTGCACCGTGGAGCCACACAGCAGTGCGGGTTCTTGAGCCCATTTCTCCTACCCGGACTACGGCGGTCCCAGCCAGCGGGGCGGGGCCGGGCAGGCAGGGCGGAGCCACGGGCGTGGCCGCGCGGTGCTGTCGCGCCACGGGTTAAGCGGCGGGGGCGGCGGCGGCGAGGGGCGGAGGGAGCGCGGTCGGGGGCCGTGGGCTCCGAGGCGGAGAACGCCGGCTGCCGCGGCCAGCAGTGGGTTAAAGCCGCCCGCGCGGAGAGGGCTGAGCCCGAGCCGCCGCTCCGAGCTCGCATTCGGATCCGCTACAGCGGGAAGATGGCGACGGACGGCGCGAGCTGCGAGCCCGACTTGTCCCGCGCCCCGGAGGACGCGGCGGGGGCCACGGCGGAGGCGGCGGTAACCGAGTTCCAGGGCGGGCGCGGGCGCGGGGGATGGGACGAGTGGAGACGCGGGCCGGGGGGGGGGCGGCTCCGGGGTCCCCCGCTGGACTCTGAGATGACGCCTCCGGGACGTTCCCAAACCCGCGATCCCCTAGACGCCCCTTGCCCGGGGGTCTCCTGTTCCCCGCGTCACCCTTGCTTGGAGTGCCCCTTTCCTGGGGTCTCCCGTTGTTGGGGTACCCCGTCCCCGAGGTGTCTCCACGGGCAAGGGAGGGTTGTAATGGGGCGAGGTGACCATCCGGTATGGGGGGGGGGTCCCCTACTGTCTTTTGTGAGCTACCCTTCGTGCATCTCTGGCGACCTTTCGCCGAGTCCCCGTGCTGTGGGGATCGGAGCGGGGCGAAGGCTCCGTGTTTCCGGACGAATCTGACCCCCATTGTTCACCTCCTGCTGCGCGCGTGGCTGGGAGCTCGTATCTTTGGGGTGCCTGACACCTCTCTAAGGACCTGGAGGAGCTGGGAGAGGGAGGCGGGCCATCGCCAAGCAGGTGTGGGGATGCTGAGTGTGTGTGTGTGTGTGTGTGTGTGTGTGTGTGTGTGTGTGTGTGTGTGTGCAAGAGCCTTTGGGAGGCCCATTGAGAGGGGCCCCGCGCCCAGCTGTGGGCGCTGCTGCCGCCGATCGCCAGCACTTTGCGTCCAGGCTCCCGGCGGCTCCATCCCTCGGTGGTGTCGTTCTTTCCCAGGCGATGCTCTGCCCCTCGGGGAGCGGGGTGGTTCTGCCACCTGGTTTCAAGACACTGTTCCTCTTCGCTGGGGTCTAGAAGCCGAATGCATTTCGTCAGTGGCTGATCCTGGCTGATAGATCCAGAATACCCCAGCCACCAGATGCTCACTGGTGGTTTCCAGTTCTTACCCTGCTGGGGGGCTGGACCCACTTTCTTCTAGGATGGAAAAAAAACAAAAACAAAAAAATACAAAACGAAAACCCACACACCTTTTCCAGGGTTTGAAAAGTGGCTTCGTAGGAGCCACTGCGAACATCTGTCAAAGATAAGCAGATGTGGGGGAGCCTCTTCTCTTGGCTGGTCTTCTCCGGGTGGGATGGAGTGAGCGGGTTGTGGACGCCCCCTCAGTTTCTCTCTCCCACTATGGGAGGGGAGACCTAGCAGAGAGGGGTAGGGCCAGGCGATCCACAGCGCGGGCTGCTTCTACTTCCTCCCATCTCTGGAGGTAGGGCTGCCTAGAGGGAAAGGAGAGACATGGAGGAAGGTACTTGGGTTGAGGAGCCAAGCCTGGAAAGGGAAGAGGGGTGCCGGTGGGTTGGGAGTGCTGCTTTGAACCTGGCAGTTAGATACTGGACTAAAACTTCTGGCAAAATTGACTTTCCAGTCTTTGCATGGAAAATTAGATTTTTTTTTATTTCAAGCGAAACCTTTCCACTTTTAAGTTTCTTTATCAGAAGCTCAGAGGAAGGTATTTATTAAAACTGTAAGCCCCTCTGGGAAGTTGAAATGCTTGGATGTGTCCTGCTAAAGGACCAGGAGACCCAGAAAAAGAGGTGTGTTTGTTGACCCTCCCCCAAAGGTGGAATTTTTTTTTTGTTTAACCTACTTAAAATGATCTTCTTTATGCTGCTCTCAATATTTAAATCACCTGACCAAATACAGAGATCAGATTTATGATGTGTAGCTGATATATATTATACATATGATACATATTTTTATTTGGCTAGATTGTAAATATAACCTTCTTGCCAGGAAGATTTTTGTGTTAATGAGGTCAGTGTTTAAAATTTTTAGGGGTCTTCATTTTCACTGCTGACAGAAAGGGATTTGATTATTTTAGCCTTTTTAATAGGAATAGCCATGGAAAAACCCTTGAAAACGAACCTCTTGTTTGAATTCCAGAGGATCTTTTAGAGTTATTTTTTAAAAATAACTTTTAAGATTACATTTAAAAAAATAACTTCTTGGTCATTATTTTTATTCAATAAAATGATTTATTTTTTCCATTTTTTTAAACTTGAAAAGGCTCTTATGTTACTGCCTTAGCCCATCAGCTGATTAAGTTAGATGAAGGGTTTTTTATTTTTATTTTTTCTTTCTTTTTTAGTAATTGTCTAGTAATGAAAAACTGAAGTTCTACTTAGGCATTTTAGGTTCTTGTCAACGGACAACCTTTTTCAAAAAAATTTAGTGAGCAATTCCTTTTTGCATAGTAGAGATTAATTTCATTTCCAATTGGTTTACATATTGTTCCTTTTTATGTATACATTTGGCAACATAGAGCCAATGGGGCCTCCAAAGCAGTAGGCTATTTTTGAAAGTGAATGTTTTCACTAAGTTTCGACTATTTAGATTGTTGCCTAGGAACAAGTTTAATTTATAGTTTTCAGTTTAATATAATTTTCAGTGGAATGTTTTAAATTTAGTTTGTGATCCTTGTTCTTAGCTGTTTAAATCCTAAAAGCATCCCAAGCATAAAGCTGGCTAACAGCTACATTATTCAACAGGATCATATTAATAGTCTTTTCTGTGAACCGTTCTGGGAGACCTGGGTTATTTTCAGTGCCTTAGCCAAATGTGATGACTTTTATAGGCTATATTGCTATTTCAACTCTGAAAATAAATGCTAATGGATAAGACAGTAGGGAAAACAGGAAATCTTCCGGCTTTTCATTGTCACCAAAAATTCAGAGTGCAAGGAAAATGGAGATCTTTTTCGAGCTATATTTGGAAAACTAACCAACGTTCCTCTTGTTCTGGGATTTTTTTTGGAGCATCTAATAAGCAAAAAGTAGGTATAAATTTTGTTGCTCTACTGATAGTAACAAGGAGAAAAAAGTTTTTAATTGAGCAACAGTGATATTAAATTAATTGCTGAAATGAAATTTTTAGGTGACAGTATTAAATGTAAAAATAATGAAAAAGAGTTTCTTTTTTTGTAGGGCATGGGACTTGAACACAAGGTCTGGATACTGTCCCTGAGCTCCTTTGTTCAAGACTAGTGCCACCCCTTTGAGCCACAGCTCTGCTTTTTTTTTCCCTTTTTTTTTTTTTTTTTTTTTCTGGTGGTTAATTGCAGATAAGAGTCTCCAAGAGCCAGGCACCAGTGGCTCAAGCCCTTGTTCCTAGCTACTGAGGAGGCTGAGATCTGAGAATTATGGTTTGAAGCTAGCTTGGGCAGAAAAGTCTGTGAGACTCTTATCTCCAATTATCACCTGAAAAACCTGCAAGTGGCATTGAGGCTTATGTGCTAGAGCACTAGCATTGTGCAAGAAGCAGCTCAGGGCTAGAGTTGGAGCCCCAGGGTCCTGGAAAGTCATGGACTTTCCTGCCAGGGCTGACTTTTAACTACAATCCTTAGATCTCAGCCTTTTGAGTACTTAGGATTATAGGCCTGAGGTACTGGTGCCTGGCTAAAGAGTTGAGCCTTTTGTGTGTGTGGGTAGTATGGGAAGGGGCAAGGGGCTTGTTTGAACTCAGGGCCTAGGCATTGGTCCAGAACTGTTTTTGTTTTTGTTGTTGTTGTTCCACTTTGAGCCACAGCTCTACTGCCTCTTTTTAAAAATGTTATGTTTTAAGGCATGTTCTCACTGTGTAGTTGAAGCTGGCCTGGTCAAGGCTGGCCTTGAACTTGTGGTCCCTCTGCCACAAAACCTCTCTATTATTATTATTAGGATTAGACATGTAAAGGATCACACTTGGCCTTTTACAATCTAAGTTGTTGTTGTATGACAGCTATTGAATATTGACTTAGTAAATGTTAAGAGGAAATAATGTGAGCACAATACACTTCACTGAACATTTAACCAAGATAGAGAGGAGTCATGAGTAACATCTTTGTCACCCCAAGTATCACATGACAGCAATAGATGATGACTTGCATCTCTGAGTGAAATCAGACTGTGGTGTCATGAGAGGAACAAAGGACTTGCAGTAGAAGTTTTGGGAGGTAGAATCAGAGAAGTTTCCTAGAGGAAGGATGTGTAAATTTGAATGAGGTGATGATGGCCTTTATGGTGGAAGTGGACAGAGACTACAGGCAGCAGAGTGGACATGTGCTAGGGTCTTTGCAGTTCTCTCAGTGATGTCCCATGTAAAAGACTTTCAAAGGGGGATGTAATCGTTTCCCCTTCAGCCTCAATTATGGACTTTAGTCACTGTCCCTTAGATTTTTCACTCAAGGCCTCTTGAACTACAGCTCCACTTCCAGCTTTTTGGTAGCTAAAGAGTCTCAGGAAGTGGCCCTTTGGCTCAAGAGGGAAAGCACTAGCTTTGAGCACAGAGAGGCTCAGGGTCATAGCTGAGGCCCTGAGTTCAAGCCCCATGACTGGAAAAAAAAAAAAAAAAGGTATGAGTCTCACAGACTTTCCTGCTCAGATTGGTGTTGAACTGAGATATTTAGATCTTAGCTTCCTGAGTAGCCAAGGTTACAGTGGTGAGCCGCTGGCTTTCCATTTCTTAAATAAGAGGTTCTATACTTTTATTTGTTTGGGGATTTTGTATTGTTCCTATTGTTGCATTTCTCACAGAAACAATTTTATGTAGAGAAAAATATTTGTCCTGCTGGTGATTGGGTGTATCCTTAGGCTACATTGCCTCTTAATCTTGTCTTCATGGACTTCAGAAAACTTTATGAATTGAGGAAATTTTTGGGACCCTTAGCACACCTAGTTATTAGCAGGTCACTGCTGCTGGTCATGTGGACAGCCAGACTGTGGCTGGAGGAGAGCAGACTTGCTTCAAGGAAAGTAACCCAATTTATTCGTAAAGGAAAGCAAAGATGACCTCACAGTGCCAGGCCATGGTAAGTGTTCTGCACAGGCTTAGCGAATGAGGAAAGCTGTGACATGTACATAACATTTATTGACTAATTGGAAAATTGACTTGGTATATTACAAAACTATAAGGAAATGATTGGCCGGCAGTTTGAGAAATAATTAACAGAGTTAGAATCCAAAGATTCATCAGTTTTGCCTCCCTCCTTCTCTCCCTCCTTCCCACTCTCCTTTCCTATGTTCCTTCCCAAATTGAGGGTCTTGGCACATACAAGGCAAGAATTGCCACTCAGGTTTGTATCCAGCATTTTGATTTCCTTTCTGCCATAATTTTTTTTATGTCTCAAATTTCCAACTACTTTTTCAGTGACATCAAAATACTTTCTAGATTTTTTTCAACATTATTAGTTTTTGTCTTGGAGGTGCCCTCTTTCCACATTGATGTCTGAGGCAGGGGCTGTGGGGGTAATAGGATGGTGATTGGATCACTCACATCCAGATCCTTTCTGCAGAGGAGTCAAGGTCATGCCACCCACTGGGGTGTGAAGAAGGAAATAAGTTGTATGAGGATAAGAAAGTAACATGAAAAACACAGGAAAAGGAATAAAAGGAAAGACTGTGGCAAAAAGAAGAGATTTGGAAAGGCTTTTGGATTGTCTGCAACTGCACAGAGTGTGGGATTGGAATTGAGCTTTAAATGTTCCTGCCTAGTTTGTTGTCCTGTCTCTATCCACACTCTAAGCTTGTACATCTAAGCCCACTTGAATATTGCTTTAGGAAGGCTTTATCTGAGGACATTTGATTTGCTTCTCCATGGAAGTGTCTTTGCTAGGCTTATATAATACATGAAAGGAGACTTGGGTTTTCTCTTTGGTACTTGTGTAAAGAAATGAGTAATGAGGTTGGCATTTGTAGTAAAGGCTTTTACACTGTTTAGTTTAATCTGTAACAAGTAACATGTAAAGATGAGATTGCATTACCAGCAGCACTGTTGTGTACAGTGTGGTGTCAACAATGTAGAGATTCTAATTTAAAGGGCAAATTGCTTTCTTTGAATAAACTAGGTTGAGGATGTGTTTTAAGGTTATTATCATTCAGTCTTCCTGTCTCAGCCTCTTGATTTGAGAATCGGCATGCTGATATTTGCCACCTACAGATAATAATAAAAATGATAGTCTTCCATTCATTTGAAGCTTCTGAAGAGCAATTATTGGAGCTGGCTGCCTCCTCACTTGTGGAGCTCATCAGCTTCCCATGTCCAGCTGATGTAACATTGAAAGCTGAGTTTGGGTGGAAATATACTTTAGTATTTCCTGTGATGAGGACCTTTCTTTCCCCAATGAGGAAATGGGAACTGAGAGGAAGTCTGAAAGGAAGAAAAGGGAGGTAGCTGGACTTAATTATCCAAGGCTGCCACCCCTGACTGAGCTACTTTTCTGCTTTTTACTCAGTTTTCTCTGAGTTAAAATTAGTTAACTCTATCAGCAGGTTTCCTTCCTGACATTGTTTTCTTGTCAGTATTACCTCCTCCCAACACACTCACAGAGTTGCTTACCTTGCAAGAAAGACCCCTCCTACCAGTATGGTTAAAAGAACTGTCCATGCTCTCAGCATTTAAAGGCTTCTTTATTTAAATTGCTCTCAATGATTTTGGAAACAATGAGTGGATGATTTCATGGCCTATTATTTAGTTGTTCTAGAGTGAGCTCTCACATTGTATCTTAATTGTTTTTGGAGTCACTTGAAACTGTACTTTATAACATTCTATGCTTGATTTTTTTGGTGCACTCGTTAGGGACTTAATAGGAAAGGTTAGAGGAAGGAGTATACACATTAGGTATACACATCATGTGAAGTTGTGATATACTTGTTACCTTGGAGGTATCTAGGGTTAGGGTACCAAAGAAATAGATGAGTTTAACATTAGGAGGAAATGCACAGAGCAGGTATGATTGATGGACAAGTTTATAGAAGACAACACTGAATTGAGAGAATGAAAGACTTCGATTTCATGCAAGAATACAGAAGTGGGACTGAGCTGACTTCTGAGGAAACATGGGAACCAGATGACTGAGAAGGAAAAGGAGGAATAGGGAGAGCAGAATCAGAGGCAGGCCCTTGTCTGGAAAACTCTATGTAGAGAGAAGGACCAGTGGGAATAAACTCAATGCAAGAAATAACTGTTGAATAATTTGAAAGCATGTTTTCTTATACTTAGAAAATTGAACTTCATTATTTTCATGTTAATAACAGTCTTCAACTTCAATCTCAAAATTCAAGATATTTCATTGCTTCTCCTATGTTACATTACTATTTACTCTGCAATGTAAATCTTGCTTACTGGGAGTTATGAATGAATTATTAATTATTAGCATATTCTATTAAACTAAGAGGGAGATACATTTCTATAATTTGTGAATAAAGAGGCAAAATAAATTTGCCTCAAGTACTCCTCAAAGGCCTTTGGTCTCAGAGAATGACCTAAATTTCCTCAGTCTAGTAATCCACTTACTCTAATGGTACATGAAATCAGGACATCTGGGGACGGGAGGAGATTTTATGGAAAGCTTACTTCCAACATTGTTTTATTGAGAACCAAACCAAAGAAATAGCTGGGACCTCTTGTGATTGTTCATTGGCCACAGCCCCTGCCTTGCCCTCCAATCCACTGCCTGACATTCTTTCTTCTTCCTCTCTTAAAGTATTGGTCAAATATGGTACAACCTGCTAGCTTTTTAAATTTCAGAAAGGGTCTTAGGAGCTGGGATGTAGCGCAATGGCAAAGTACTTGCCTAACAACTGTAATGTCTTGGGTTCGATCCCCAGTACCAAAAAAGAAAAGGAAGAAGAAGGAGAAGGGGAAGGGGAAGAGGAAGAAGAGGAAAGGAAGAAGTAGAAGAAAGGTTCTTGGTGTTGGTGATTAAGAGCCCCAAAAATGTGACTAGCTGTGTGCTTGATAAACAAATCTTCAGTGAGCCGCCGTAAAATAATAGTATGATAGGCAAAGACTGAAGGGGCATTTTTGCCAGAGAAGATCTGATTTTCTTTTTAAAGCATTTTGACAACCAATCTGTGGATTGATGCTATTAACACTTCAAGGATATCAGCAAGGCTTTTCTGGCTCCATTTGCGATGGGCTTTAGAAGTCCCTGCAGAAACTTACGGTTCAGATTTGGAGTAGCAGTTAAGGGGAACTTAGAGATGTCCCATGTGTAGTTCTGGCAGCTTAAGAATACTTAAGACATACAGGTTTAGTTTGGCCTGTTCTTCCAATCGGTCTCACTGAGCCTGTATGAGACAATCCTGATGAATACACTCCTCACTCCCACTCAGATAATTCAGAGCCCTGCAAAACTGATGAATGCAATGAGCTGGGCGTGGTTTGTCTCTATTATTTATATACATGGATAGAGTAAGCATGCTATACATTACAATAGCACACACAAAATTAGTGTTCAATAAGTGCATATCAAGATGTAATAAATTAACACAAAAGATTTGTTTTATCCCCAAATAGTGTCCTTTGATTTGACCAGATTGTGTTAGCTTGAACCCTATACCAGCTTTTTTTGTATAGTAGGTGATTCTCAAGTGTTTTTCTACTAGATTTCCTGGAATTGAAAACTAGTGTTCTTATTTGAGCTTTTGGTTTTTGTCATGCTTTTAACTTTCAATTACTAAATAATGACACTTAGGTTTTTGTGTTCTATTTTAATGGAGCCAAGTAAGTTTCACAATAAAGCTCTGTCTGTGAACAAAAATTTATGACATAAGTTGTAAGGGTGAAAAAAATCACAGAAAGACTGTCTGAATATATAATTATAATTTTATTACCAAAAGACAAGGAATGGGGATACATATAATGAAGGGGGAAAGACACAGAAAGATGTACTGAGATTTCACATAATACATTGTGATGAGAGTCAGATTTTTTTTAGCATTTGGTGAAACATAACCTGTGGTTTAGCAAGAACCCTGTAGCTATGTGTTTTTGTTTTCTTTTTGTTTTTTCCTTTAATGAATTGCCCCTTGTATTGGTGGTGATATGTCCACAAATTAAGATGTTGGTGGCAGTCACATGTTATGATGCTGAAGAGGATGAAAGTAGGGCAGTCGCTCCTGAATCAAACATGAACCAGAGCCTTAGTAATGTCTTTTATTACTTATTAGTTTTTAAAATGGAGTGATTTGCTTGTGAAGCTTCAGGGAAACAAGAACAATAAAAGAAACGATTAATCAAAATCTCTAGGCCAAGCAGCAGCAACATTAATAAAGCATTACTTTCTAAAACACATAGGAATAGCAGCTTACTCTTCCATCTTAGTGGGAAAACCCAGGATAAAATCAGTCTTTCATCATAGTCAATAAACTGAGCTTATAGGATGTGGTATGGTATGTTTTCAAAGAAGTAGGGTCTTATCCAGTGACCCATTCCTCCCTGCATGAAACATCTGGGTGACTAAAAACAATTGGCTGCCTTCATTTAGTGCTTACTTCATTTATGTAGGCCCATTTAATTCACTTCACAAAGATTTTGCAAGGAGATGTTAGGATTTCTACCATAGAGGTAAGTAAACAGAGACTCAGATGAGCTATAGAAGCATTTCTCAAATGCTTCAAATGCTTCTCAAAATGTAGTGTTTGATCAGCAACATCAGTAGGAGCTGTTAGAAAGGCAAATTTAAACCTCCTTTCCTTACTTTCCTTACCAAACAAGACTTTTTAAGAGTTGAGCCCTACCTACATTCATTCATTCATTTTAAGAAAGAAAAACTTCAAGAGATTCTTCTGTGTGCATACATTTTAGAGCAATTGTGTGACTTTCTATGATAACAGAATTTGAGACCTGGTATATTGATTTTAGTACCCACAGGGAACATCTTCTAAGTTAGCCTCCAAATAAATGATGTCCTAGAGCAACCTAGCATTTAGGTCTCACCTTTCCAAAAACTGCTCTGTTCAGTGCATGTGCAAAAAGAAACAGTTAAAAAGAAAGGAAAATCCTTTCAAACATCTTTCTATAAGAGCCATCTAGCTCTGGTAGGTGGCTTTGGGGTAATTTTTTCCTTTATACCACCATGTTTCCTTCCAGAAAGTTCTTTTGAAATAAGATACCACTAGTTTTGTCCATGCCTTGTGAAAGACCCTAAAATCATTTGTGGCATTTGCTATATTTACTTCTGTGTTTTCACAGATGGCCTAGTGTTACACACGTGAGTGCCAGACTAGTTATTCTTGGCTGGTAGAATGGCACCCATTTCATCTGACCTTACAGAGCTAGTTCTAAAATGTTGAGGCCGTGTGGTCAAGTGTGTAGACAAGCTATAGCATTGTTATCCTAGTTTTTACAATATACTGGTTGCACAATCCGTGTGTGTGTGTGTGTGTGTGTGTGTGTGTGTGTGTGTGTTATCTGGCTTCTCTGAGTTGTGGTTTCCTTAAATTAAAATGATGGTAGCATGTGGAGTAGATTTGGTTCTTTGGGAATACTGTGGAAACCAACTGGATGCTATGTGCATGTGAAGGCAAGTCCTGGAATGTATTAAAGAACAGCTTCAGTGTTTGAGTGTTGTGGGACATTTGTGGATGAACTGAGTGGTCTTCTCTAGAATTGTGACTAGGTTTGTCACGTCGTCCTCTTTATTAAAGGAAGGAGTAGTTTGGGTGTCATTGATGCCCACAGGGCCTGGCTTGAATAAGCTAGCAGATTATGAATCAGTTCCAGATGCAATAAGGATATCAGAAGAGACCAACTTATTAAAGTTGTTGTGAACAAAGACACTGGAGATTCTGAAGACCAAAAAGAACTGAAAGTTAGTGGTGTCTCTCTGAAAGTGGAAGCCATGAGATAAGATGCCCAGAGGAATTTAGAGAAGTAAATGATGGGGTAAGCAGAACTTTGGGTGAGGAATTTTGCCCTCCAGGGCCATTATGCTGTTACTTCCTGGTGTATCCCTCCCCTGAGGCTTCTTCTAGTCACTAGTCACAGCCTAATGTTCCTTATGATGTGATAAGTAGCTATAGAGACTTTGCTTAAGAAAGTTCTTAGATAACCCCATAGTGGCTGGACTGTAGGCCCAGTTAACTTCCCAAGAGTAGCAGTCTAAGCTTATTAAAAGTTAACCTGCCCATATTTTCTCTCTCACCGTGTGTGTGTGTGTGTGTTCATGATTTGAAAAATGAACATGTTTCTTTGAAAGCAGTAATGGTTGGTTCTGTGGAATGTTGTTCTGTGGCAGTGTGCATCTGGGGGGCTGGGATGGGGGGGGTCACACAGAACCATTGGGATCTGGATGGTTTTTATTTTATTGTGTTATTTTATATTTTATTTTATCTTAGTGTTGGTCAAATGGAAAGTCATTTTTTTCAGATTTTTTTTTTTAGCTGTTGGTCAAATGGAGGGAAGACTTTTTTTGAGTGTGACCTGAGTAATACACATCTGTGGGCCAGATATTGCTGGCTAGTGGCCTCTGCTGCAGTGTTCCATAAACATAACCTGTTACTATTGCATGCCCTGGAATTTATAGTAACCTCTCAGGAGCCTTTATATTGGGGCCCTTCTAGGAATGCATCTGTGTTTTCTTTGCTACCCTTGAAACTCCTCACCCCCACAGTCTAGGCTTGTTTTGATACAGACTCCAGAGACTTTCAATCTCTGCTGTATAATTTGGTGATAGAATCCAGGTGTGCAGGCCTGTTGGTGAGCTCTGTCTTCTTCTAGGGGAGACTTGGGAAAGTGCCTCACAGGTTCTTCCTCTTCTTCTGGAGGTCAAGAGGTAGATTGCTGCCAAATGATACCTCAGTTCCGCCTGCATTTCCTGAGACACAGGATAAAAAAATCCACCGGTAGTGCTAGGTTGTGTCTTTTCCAGGATTACCTATTCATTGCATTTTTTTTTAAATTGTGTTTCAGAAAAAAGAGTTTGATGTGGACACCCTCAGCAAACCCGAGCTTCGGATGCTTCTCAGTGTGATGGAAGGGGAGCTGGAGGCCAGGGACCTTGTCATTGAGGCCTTACGGGTAAGAACATTCTAGGGCCAATGCTCCATGCTGTGCCACCTTCTTGTAAGTCAATGGCAGAGCTGCTTTTTCTTATTTTAAAACAGATTTTAAATGTTACCTCGGGCTAATACATGCCACTCATGCCAGACATCAGCCCATCACCTCCATAAGCCAAGCACTGAGGTCCAATGTGGTTAGTGACTTGAGAATCAGCTGTTTGACTTCACAGATCCTTTTATGCTTGGGAACCGGTGGCTCATGACTGTGATCCTGGCTACTCAGGAGGTTGAGACTGAGAGGATCAAGATTCAAAGCCAGCCTGTGCAGACATGATTTTGGGACTCATTCTCCAATTAACCAGTAAAATGTTAGGCTGCTGGCATGACTCAAGTGGTAGAGTACCAGCTCTGAGTGAAAAAGTGAGAGTGTGAGACCCTGAGTTTAAGCTTCAATACTGGTATAAAATAGTGTGAAGGAAATCCTTATGTATATTTCTATATCTCCCTTTTTTGTTAAATATACGTGCACACACCATACACACACATATCCCAAGCTCCTCCTGCTTATGCCTCTTGACTGATGGGATTACAGTTGTGCACTACTAAGAATGGCTAACATATATTTTATTGATGAAAAACATGTTAGAAGAACAATATTGATAGGGAATCAATCTTGCATGAAGCAGCTCTCATATAATCAATTTTAACTCACTCTCATGGGAAACATTTTGCCAGTGATCGCTTCTTTTTCACACAAGGAAGGAAGACATCTTTGCATATGCTCAAATGAAGTCCTGAGGAAAATATATTACACTTTATGCTTAGGAAAAATGTTCTCAAGGAGAAGCAGCTAAATCATTTGAAAACCAGATTGGCAGAGAACTTTCTGAATTAAATGTAATTGATTGTTCAAAATTGAAGTAAAGCCCAGCACTAGAATGCTGAGATTTGAGGATTGTATTTCTAAGCCAGTCTATGCACTAAAGTTTGAGAGACTCTTATGTTCAATTTACTATCTAAAAGCTGTAAGTTGGGACTGTGGCTCAGTGATAAGAGAACTAGCCTTGAGCAAAAAGCTCTGTGACAGTAAGCAAGTATATAATTTTATCTGGAAGACAATGACTTAAGGTTTCTTGTTCAGTTTGTGGATTTCTTGGCTTCATAGCTTAACACTAACATTCCTATCTTCATCTTGGTCAAAGCAACAGAAACAAGATGATAAAAATGCTATAACTATACATTTTTAAAAATCAAAATAATCTGTTTTGGACTACCATTTTCAGGGTTCAGCCTTCTCTCAGTCTAGGTTTACATAAAATATTTATGTAAACATATGTATCATTGAAGCAATAACTTCCTTTGTCAGTTGTCTTCAAGTTTTTTCTTTTTCTCCTTTAGATTAGATAAATGAGAATTAACTGCATTAAAGACAGGAATTTTAATCCTTATAAACTTCAGAGCTAGATCACATAATCGAGACCTTCAATTATTTTGGGTACCGCAAGTTTTAAAAATTAGCCATTTCCTTAAGAAAGAGTGTATTCACAGCTTTGAGGAGACTATCACATAAAGAATTGCCTTATATACGGACTATACAAACAACTGTAGCAGAGACAGCTAAAGTACAGTAGAAGTTTATTTCTAACTTTCATATAACATTCTGGAGGTGAGTGATCCCAGCTGGCGAAGCAGCTCTGCGCCAAGTTTTCTTTCAATAGCTCAGGTTATTTTTGTATTATCCCCCTCTCCTAGAGAATTGGCCTCATTTGCCTTGTTAGAACTGACTGGAAGCCGGTTCCACTGCCAGTGTATGCCTTGGGAGAAGGAGAGGAGGTGAAAATACAATATGCTTTAAGCACATGCTTTTCTTTGCATAGCACGTGCAGGCTCGTGGGTGAGAAATTGTGGATACGTAGAGACGTTCAGGAGACTAGAAAATGGCCTTGGTTAGGTAAAAAATAGTACTGTGGAAGGAAGGAGGATTGGAATACCTTAACAGTCTACAAAAGTCCAGAAGGAGAGGTCTTACTTTGGTTGAATGTTGTCTTATAAAATATCCTGTGGTATCTTCATGTCTTTCCTTCCTTCAGTAAGCATTTGCTGAGCTAGGTAGGGTGGCACACACCTATGGTCTGGACACTCAGAGGCTGAGGTAGGATCTTGAGTTCCAGCCTCCTCTGGGCTTATACTGTGTCCATGTTAAAAAAAAAAAAAAAGAATCTGCAGTGCACGTATATGCAGATATATTTTGTCAAAATTTGTGTCTGTTTAGAAAATTATATATATTCCATTGTATATTTTAAAGTGAGTCTGAGTCATGTCATTTGGACCTATGTTTTACTTTTATAGTCCTGTTAGTATGTTCAGAGGTTGCCTGAGGTGATTTTCCTAAAAAAAAAATTCTAATGTGTTCCTTGGACTCAAAATTAAAACAGACAGAAAAAGTGAAGTGTTTTAGTGATTTTGCTTTAAATAAATAAAGGCTGATTTTCTCAGCTTCTACACTGTTGATATTTAGGACTGGGTGTTTTGTGGCTAGGGAGTTCTCCTATGCAGCATTCTGTAGTGACCTCTTCCCACATGCCAGTGGCAGCGCCCAATAGTAACCAGCAAGGAGGGTCTCCCTATGAGGACAAGGTAGCCACTGTTTAGGAAACTCTGCTTTAAAGTAATACTGGTGAGGGACAGGCCACTTAAATACAACAACCACTACATTTGCTAAAGTGAAAGTAAGAACATGGATAATTAAAATATACTGTGTATAGCTTGTGAATTCCTGATTTTCCAAAGGTAAAAATTCAATTAAGAAAATGCCCATTTTAACAAACTTCATAACTCTTTCAAAACATGTCACATAATTTGCCATAAACATTGTATTGATGAGGAAATGAGAATGGCCAAGAGACATATGAAAAAGTGCTCTACATCACTGGCCATAAAAGAAATGCAAATCAAAACAACATTGAGATTCCATCTCACCCCAGTAAGAATTTTCTATATCAAGAAAACTAACAATAACAATTGTTGAAGGGGATGTGGCCAAAAGGGAACCCTACTTCTTTGCTGGTGGGAATGTAAACTGGTCCAGCCACTCTGGCAAGCTGTATGGAGATTCCTCAGAAGGCTAAACATAGAACTCCCCTATGACCCAGGAGCCCCACTTTTGGGTATCTATCCAAAAGACCACAAACAAAATCACACTAAAGCCACCAGCCCAACAATGTTCATCACAGCACAATTTGTCATAGCTAGAATCAGGAACCAACCCAGATGCCCCTCAGTAGACGAATGGATCAGGAAAATGTGGTACATATACACAATGTATTTTAACTTCTTAAGGCTAAATCAAATGTCTTATTTTTCAAACTCGTGGTTTGAAAAGTGCTTATAGTTGTAATGATAAAAGGAGAAATCGACATGAAGCAAAGACCAATGTATATATGTGTGTATGAATGTACAATTATATGTGTGTACATATGCATGTGTATGTATGCACATATTTTTGTATGTGTGTATGTATGTATTTTCAGTGCTGAGGATAGAACCCAGAGCCTCATACTCTCTGGATCAGTACTTATTATTACTGAACCGCCCTCCAGTACAAAGACAATCTCTTTAAATAGAATATTTATAAACAGTTTTTTTTGTATGATAGAGTATTGTGACTGTTCCTTTTATGACTTGCCTGCTGAATGCTGATAAAAAGAGTACCAACCTGGCTTTTCATTGGTTTCAAACAAGTAATACATGAAGTCTTTTGTTCTCAGAATTCTCTATGAATGCAGGCAATTGATTGACCAAAACGTATCTTTTCTGATGCTGCTCATTTTAATTAATGAGTGAATTAATTTGCTGAGCAGAGCTGATATTCATGAAAACATAAATTAATGTGTTTCCTTCTCTGCCTGCTGAGATAAGGCTCATGTCTAGAAAATGGAGTATTCCCCAGTCTTTGGTGGTTTTTTTTTTTTTTTTCTGCAAGCCCATCAGTTTCTATAAAGAACAAAGAGCTAATGAATTTTAATTCTTATTCTGTTTGGTCCAATCAACACAACACACACACTGTTAACACTGATAATTTCTCAGAAATAAATTATTTCCCTGGCTACCATTGGTTTAAAAAAATGGAGGACTACCAGCCCTTTCCCCCTACAAAAATTCTGTTTTTACATAATAAAAAGTGAGGATGAAGGTGGTAATGGCATAAAAGCAAAGAATTTATTAAAGTTATAGAAGTATCTCTGAGGAACTAACAATGAGGCTTTGCAGTTCAGTGACAGACCACTTGTTCTCTGCTAGATGCAGGATGCATTAGTGTATGAAGCCATGAATATATTTTTGCACTCTCTTGAGTACAATTATGTGAACTTCCTAGTAAACAGCTTATTGTTAGAATTATTTCCATATAACTCAAAAATACAGGGTGCTCCTTTAAGATATTCTTGTAACATTTTAGCCACCTGGTTCTAACATTCAGAGACTGAAGGTCCAAATCCTGGGTTTGGTGGAAATTTCTCTTCTCACACATGATTAATTCTGTATCTCAATTACAAGAGAAAATAGCAATATTCTAGAAATTCCACTTTTCTTGTCTAGTTATGCCATTCTGGGAAAAAATACCAGGATTTCTGTTTCTACCTTTCCAAGAATGAAATGTAATAAATGAAATAAGAATAATACAAAAGCCATTCTTCAAGTGATATTTGAACAGTGTAGAGAAAGAAGGGCGATCCACTTATCATTGATCTGTATTTATTGTCTTTGTGAAGCTCTATGTTCTGAACACCCAAGCATACAGTGGTCAACAGTGGAATGATTTCTTTCTCAAAGATCTTAGGCTTCAGTGGGAGAGATGAACACTAAACGGATTAAAAATTAAACTTTAAGCAAGTTATATTTAAGAGTGTTTGTGCAAACAGTTATTCATAAATAGAGCAATGCTCAGAACCAAAAGAGTTTCAGAGAGCTCTGCTGGACATTGTGGGCAGAGAATATTTATAGTCAGAACAGGGAAGTAAAGTATGGAAATAGCTTGATTGTTTGCATTTAGGTATTTGCCTTATTTGGATATAGCCTGCTCAGTTGCAAGCCTATGATTGGCTGAAACTCAATTGCCTGTGATTGGCTGACATTCAGATTTTCTTCTTTTTTTAATTCCAACATGAGGTTTCGATTTATTTTCATATTAAATTAGATTGGAGTTACTTACCTAGGAACTGAAAGTATGGAGACAGTCTGTCACCAATGATAAATTATAGTTATGGAAACAAAGGAAAGAATATCATGAAAGAAATTGAGGAGAGTACTATTCTGGATTGGATCAAGATGGTTCTGGGGAAGTCATACTCGCCTAGATTTGTTCATGAATATCATGAACTCAGTTGGAAGAGATGGGGGTCCATCATTAGGCAATGGTTCCTAAGAGAAAGGAGTGCCTCAATTTATAGAAACCACAAAAGATGAGAGGGAGAGTATCGAGAATGAATTTGGTGCTTTTTGTTCCAATAGTGCCGGGGACTCTTGTTTAAACCCTTCTTTACATAATGCTCTGAGTATCTGCTCAACCAATGAAAAAACCCTGGGCAGTGCTTGCACACGCCACCATGCAATCAGGGTAAAGCTTGAGGAGGAGATATGGGAGGAGCCACTTAGTATAAAAACTACCCTTGAGAGGACTCCATTGGGGTCCTCTTTGGAGCTCCTCCCATCAGAGAATCTCTTCCATTCATAACTTTTTAAAAATTTTCAAGTGAAATTGCTCTGTCTGCTTTAAACATGCTCCCGCTTTTTAATTCTTTAATGGGTGGAGAAAACCGCATCTGTACCCTTAGATAACATCATACTCATTCTCTCCTATGTTTACTCTTTCTAGACTTCTGTGATCTTCTGAATAGCAATTATGATAATGTAGAAGAGATCATTGATTATTAGTGTTTTCTTTCTCCCATTAACTATCATGCCAAAGTTTATACTTTCCTGTAATTAGGATGAGATCTTGTCATCTTCTGATGAGAGAACATCCTTAGTACTTGTGTGAAAGCTGTACAGTCCTAGAGTACTTTAAGGAAATGAAGGAGATATCTGAGATGGGTAAGGGTAAGAATACTAAATAACTGTTTTAATCCTGATCCTCTTCTCTCTTTTCAGTCATCATTGAATCTCTCTCTTGTACTTACATATTTTTTTCAGTATTTGATCAACTTTTTTCCTTTGCCAGAATCAGAGCCTTATATTCTCAACTCAGCAATTTTGCTCACAGTAAGCACTCTTTGCTCTATAGTAAGCACTCTTGCTACTTGAGGCATGCTTCCAGTCAGGCTTTTTCCCAGCTAATCGGAGTCTCATGGACTTATATACGCTGGTTTCAGATGAGATCGGGCGCGTTCAGGGTGGTATGGCCATCAAACTGTGGAACTGTGATCCTCATACTTCACCTCTAGAGTAGCTAGGATTACAGGTTTGAGCTATTGGGCAATTTGTTTTGTTTTGTGCATGAACAACAATCAGCAGTTGTAGAAAATTAAGGTATTAAGAAGGAATTAAGCCAGAAGCGGCGCTGTGGCTCAAGTGGCAGAGTGCTAGCCTTGAGCGGGAAGAAGCCAGGGACAGTGCTCAGGCCCTGAGTCCAAGGCCCAGGACTGGCCAAAAAAAAAAAAAAAAGAAGGAATTTAGTCCCGCTCCCCACCCTCCTATGAAAAGCTGTTGTAGGAACTTCCTGGAAGTTAGGCAATCTTTTCTTCCAGATAATAGAAATGATAGTGAAGGTTCATCATGTAACCCAGGGTAAGGATAGATCTAGGCACTGACAGCACAAAGTTCAAATTTCTAAATAACCAATACATTGAAATGCATGTGTATTGTTCTTGGTTAAAGAGTTCAGGTTTCTTTTCATGAAACATAAATCAACAGAAACTGCTTTTAGATTATTTTAAATAAGCCTCTAAATACCATAGAGTTATGTGAACATGGGAATGGTGATGATTTTCTCATGATGACTCTCCATGGAGTTAATTGGGAATAAATCGTTCACAGAGGTCTCCAAAGTGCGCCTGGCTTCCTGCTGGAGTGTCTTGAAAAAGAGTGAGAATCCATGGTGTTACTGATGAGCCACCACCTCTGATTGGTTCCATGTGTTCTTGTGCCTGTTTGTAAGATGGCACTGTCTTTTGAGTTTGGTGAGAAAGAAGGTAGCACAAATAATAGAAGAGCTTCAGAAAAACCTCAATTTGTGTTGTTAATATAGTAAGCTATTAATGATGTTGTTTTCAGTTTCCAAAAGTTGACAGTTGAGATTAACATTGTCACTCAATGTCAACAAAAGGTTGATACTGAGATTCTGGGGTGGGAAAGGAATATTATAAAAATAGTATTTAAGGGAGATTGTTAGCCACTTTTGGAAACAGATTGACAGATAAAGGGAGACAAGGGATTTGAAGCAGCATTTATAACAATTGATGCTTGTTCAATTGTTCTGTGAAGTCTGAATTCTGGGTGACGACTCTCATGCATGTGAAATGTGTGTGTGTGTGTGTGTGTGTGTGTCTGTGTCTGTGTGTGTCTGTGTGTCTGTGTGTCTGTGTCTATGCCTGTGTCTTTGTCTGTTTGGGGAGGTTGTCACAAGACTTGGGTACATAAACAGGAGTATGTAAGTACAAATAACTCCTGCAGTGCAAATGTGCATTATTTCTGATGCCAGCCAATATTTATTTTTTAATTTAATATATACACTTCTTTTTCTATGCACTTTATTCTGTGAATTCATGCCCAGGAAAGTCAGGAGTCTTCCATGTTTCTCCCATAGCTTTTGTAATGCTAGTTTCAACATTCACCTAGTGAACTGTTTAGGGATTAATACTATGCCAGTGTCACACTGGGACCAGGAATGCTAACTAACTAGACAGTCTTGGCACTTGTGGGACTCACTGTCCAGTAGAGGACACTAAAAATTATTAATCATGTGTTGTGATTGGTACAAACATGGAAAAGTACCACACCAGGGTTCTGTACTCTGACAGAATATTTTTCTAAAACCTGTGACGGGCAATGTGAAAATAGAGTCAAAGCAAAACTACTGACAATAAGCAAAATATGCAGATTTTAAATATGTTTAATAACAGGAAAATCACCATGTTCCTTTGGTTTGTTTCCCGTCTTTTATGTTTCCCCAGTTTTTGTGCAACTTTTTGAAAGTGGCTTCTTTTTGTACAGCCCATCTGCCTATCTTTGCTCTCTCTTTCCATGCAGATACTGTCCTCCTTGTTTCTCTCTTTTTTTCCATTTTTCATACTGGGAATTAAACCCAGAGCTTAGAATTTAAAGTGGAAGCATCTTACCATTCAACTACATCCTTAGTCTAACTCCTTGCTTTCCAGAGTGGCTGTTTGTCTGTCTCTTGTTCATCAGGCATCATCCATTGGGTTACTTGAAAATGTAAAGCCATGTGTTATGTTGTACCATGAGTTTACTGAGGTGCTTTCTGGTTGCCTACTAGCTCCATTTATACTTATTGGGCTTTAGGTATAATGGTGAGAGGGAAGGCAAGTAGAAGACTAAAGTTGTATTTCCTTAGATTAAAATAAATACCATGTTTATTAAAAAGGGGGATCTGTTAGGGGGTTTTCCTGTAGATATATTGAAACCTTGTGATGAACATTCTTTAGGGCTCATACTATGTCTTGTCCTGTTAGAGAGGAGAAAGAATACAAGGATAAAACCATGCTCTTCCATTGTCGTCTATTGTTGTGATCAGTGACAGCCCACAGAAGGTGGTTTTCAACAGCTATCCTTTTCTTTGCTCTCAGATCTTCAAATTAGGGTGAGTTGAGTGGAGGCCACTTGTCATCTGCACGTCTGCCTCCTGTGGTATGGGGGTGTGGACTGTGTTGGGAGATGTATCACATTCAAGATGTCTCCCTCATATGTTAACACTCTGTTAGAGGCTCATTTGAGATTGGACATGAATTTATAGTCACATATGGGTGGGTTCCAACAGTGAGCATCCTAAGAGACAAAAGTACCATATGTTCATCGCTTGGAGCCTGAATCACAATCACTTTTCAGATTATTCTATTGGTCAGACAGTCACAGAACTCAAATTCAAATAGAGACAAAGACCTGACCTTATGAGAGGATTGTCGAAGAACCTGAGATTGTTTTTATACTTCCAGAGGTTCCATTATTTGCTGAGCCCTGTGTGCTAATAAACATGCTAGTTAGTACTTCATGTGGATTATCTCATTTAATCCTCACAAGTGTCCTTGGAAGGAGATGAAGTTGCTATCTCACTTTAAGGTTCATGGTGTTTTGTGTCACACCACTGCAAAGTATCTAGTGAAACTTGGACCTAGGTCTTTCTAACTTTAAGTATGTCTTAACCAGTTTCCTCTATAATCAAGTGGAAGAAACATAGGTAATAGCAACTAATTAAAATACAAAACAGAAGTTGTATAAGTGCTAATAAAGTATTAAAGCAAATGTTCTAATGACAGTGAACTACAGATGACTTTTTAGAAGAGGTACTCATTACTTTCTGAAAAATTAGTTCATTAGTGTGAATGGGACAGTGGGAAGTGAATTTAATCAGAATGACAGCCAGAGCCCAGTATCTGTGAGCTGAAGGTAGAACATGGGGGCTGATGGAGCAAATGTGGAATGGGCTCTATCAAGATGGTATTGAAGCCTAAGCTCAAATGTCTATGAGCTTATATGATTGACAGGGAAGACTCCCTGAAGATTATTAACCAAGGAGATGGATACTCTGAGGCACTAGTTCTATAACTGTTGGTTTCATACCAACAGCATCCTTCCCTGGAAACTCCTTAGAAATGCACATTTTTAGACCTCCTCACACTACTCTCTACTGACTGACCCGACAACCAACTCAAGAATTCTGGGAAGGTTATAGCAGAGCATTCTATATTTCACAATGATTGTGACATGTGCTTCATTTTGAGACCCACTGATCTTTGGATCACTTGTCAAGCATGTATTTGCTATAACATAGCATCAAGACTGAGCAGGCTTACTGCTAAGTCAGTGACAAATAGATGTCTGGAAGTGAATTAGTTAATGGATGTTTAATTAAAATAAGATAGGAAGTTATAGGCTATTAAGAGCTCTGTTCAATAAACTCATATGCTATTATAGCTGATCATTTTTATTTACTTCAATTCAAAACTGCTCCACATAAGACTTGACATGGCTTACAAGTATGAAAATAGCAATCAAGAAAAATGTAAAAATACAAGCTAGGTGCCTGTGCCTCATGCCTGTAATCCTAGCTACTTAGGAGGCTGAGATCTGAGGATTGTAGTTGAAAGCCAGCCCAGGCAGATAAGTCTCTGATACACTTATCTCCAATTAATCACAGAAGTGGTGCTGTGGTTCAAGTGGTAGAGTGCTAGCCATGAGCAAAAAGGAGCTCAGGGGCATTGCCCAAGCCCAGAGTTGGAGCCCTAGGACCGGCAAGCAAACCAACATAAAAGAAAATGTAAAAATACAGAGCCCAGTAGGTGACACAAGTCTGTAATCTTAGCTAATTGGAAGGTAGAGATGGGGGTTGGGTTTCAGTTAAAGGACAACCCAGACATGAAACTTCTTGAGACTTCCATCTCACTCAGTAGCTGGGTATGGTGCCACATGCCTATTGTATAAGCTGTAGGGAGGTATAGTGGCTAGAATCCATGGAGCAGAGATTTGGGGGAAGCACAAGTAGGAAGATCACAGCCCAGACCAGTCTGGATTTTTTTTTAAAGTGAAGACAGAAAAGCAAAACTCTACCTCAAATATAACCAAGGAAAAGATGAGCCAAAGACATAGCTCAGGCAGTAGAGCTTCTACCTTACAGGCCCTGAGTTCAATTCCACATGTGTGTATAGAACATGACTTACAAATCTTCCAGTCAAAGACCTTTCCTATTAATGAAAATTTTCTTAGGCCTAGTGTATAAACCAGTGTTTGAACTGATTGAGCTGATGGAGAAAATAAAACAAGAGGAAAGAAGGACTTAATGATTTGTGTCATCTGAAGTAGGAAAATAGCCAGGGAGCTACTTCCTAGACAATCTTCTCTCCTTACTGGGGTTTTAAAGTGTTTCCCATGACTCTTCAAATTAGAGGTGTTGAGTAATGTGGTCAGGGTCATTTCAACAATCCCCACTTTAAAATGTTATATGTACATGAATGTAAATGGGTCTTTTGTTCAAGGGCACAGTGGAGAGGTCAGATCTTTATAATTGAGAGGTCAGATTATTAAGTGCAGTGAAGGTGAGAAGGACAAATGAGCCAGACTGGAACTTAACAGGAGGGTGTCACAGTGGGATAGTTTACTATGAGTGGGGTTTGCATTAGATCCTGGAAGTAAATAGATGGGCTCTGTGACTTTAAATCTGTTTGCCAGTGTGGTCTCTTACTCATGTTCCCTCCTTTAATCATTTCATGTTTCTGTTTTCAGACTGAACAAGTACATTTATATTCAAATATGGCTAACCATAATGTATAAAAATTTGAACATAGAACAAACAAAAGCATGAAAACGGTTATATCAATGCTTCTGAAAGGAATTGATATCAAGTAATTTTGGCTTATAGTTTTCTTTTCAGAATACATGAAGACTGTCATGCAAATGAATTTGTGTTATGAGTTGAAGAGTGCACTTTACAGTATAAGTATTGTTGGTTGATTTCACATAAGATTTTTGTATAGTAACAAAATGATTTTTGCTAAATGTTTTTTCACATCAACCTGCTTCAACTTGGACATTCATCAGTTTAAATACTTACCAGTTTTCAGAGTGCTTGTTTTTGTACTTTCAAACTCCCTTTATGGCTCTGCTTTTCATTGCTTTCAAAAGCAGTTTGTACTGCATTTTCTCCAGCCATACCTCTTAATTATTCAAAATGTTTTTAAGTGCTTTGGTAACCCTGTAAACTAAAATTTTGTTACTCATTTCTTTCTTCTTATCAGAGTATTGTGTATGTTTTTTGTCCTACAGTTCTCTGGTGTCTCTAAGAGCCTGAAATTTTGAGTCATTTTAAGTTGTAACTAGCCAAGCATAACTTTTGATAAGCTTTCACTGGCACATTTGTTCTATAATAAGCTAAGCTACTCTTTTATCATAAAAGTACTATTAGGACAGAGTGTGAAGTTGCATATGTGTACATATATAGGTATCATATATACATACATACATACATGCATGCATGCATGCAGAACTTCATTGCTGGTTAATTGGAGATATGAGTCCCATGAACTTCCCTGCCTTGGCTGGTTTAAAACTATGATCCTCATATTTCAGCCTCCTGAGTAGGTAGGATTATAGGCATGAGCCACCACCTGGCTATTCTTCACTTTTTAGTTTTTCTGAAGTAACAATACATGAAGTAAAATACATGTATAATTTCATGTATTAATAGCCTTTGGGCTATATTTTATTTCATGTAGTTGAAAAGTCCAAACTTCATTTATCTCCTAATCTCCTATCCTGTCTCAGCTGTTTTTGTTTGCTAGGATGACATTAAAAGTATTTAACAACAAAGCCACACAGGCATCATTGAATCAGAGAGGATGCTTAATTTAGCAGGCAGTCTGTATCATATCATCTCAATGTGTCCTGTGAATAGCAGGACTTCTGTTACTATCTTTCCAGTAACAATTTAGTTTGGAAATCCCACCATTTGCTTATAAAAATCTTAATGAGCATGGGTA
Source organism: Perognathus longimembris pacificus (assembly GCF_023159225.1). NCBI lineage: Eukaryota > Metazoa > Chordata > Mammalia > Rodentia > Heteromyidae > Perognathus > Perognathus longimembris. Next base: position 127,717,881 of record NC_063162.1, on the reverse strand, counting down.
GCACCTGATTTGATGTTAAGGCACCTGAAACATGTAATTTAAGTGAACATAAGTGTAAATGATATAAGTTAGAAGGAATTTTAACATCTGTGCTATATAATTATTAAAGTAATAAATGTTTATAGAGCATCTCCTGTGGCATTGAACAGAGAACTTTTCTGCTTTCAGTAACTATTTTTTTGCTTTGACTTAATGAACACATATATTTTTCTCTCAAATTTGAATAATCTGCATAATAATTTGTACAACGAGGTTACTTTTGCAGCATTTTATGAATACTGTATATCTCTTAGATAATCTTTGACACTGAGCTTTATAAATCACAGCATATTGCTTAATGAAACCATCCTGGCCATGGCATTTCTGGTTTGTAGTTTGTGTTTACATTTGCTCTGCCCTCCAAGCCTTTTTATGATTTAGTTGGTTTATTGGATAAGGTCTCATATTTTTGCTTAAGATAAGCTAGCCTCAAACTCTGACCCTCCAAATCTCTGCCTCCCAAGAAGTAGTTGGGAACATAAATGTGCACCACTGCGCCTAGCACTCTTTCCTCATTGGACCACCATGAACTATTGCTATGACACCTCTTTTGCAGATATCCCCAATTTTCTTGAACCTCACTAGACAAAACCATGGCTAACCCCCTTCCCTACTTGCTATTTGCAGCAATAAAGTTATACAAGGCTGGGGAAGGTAACATTCTCAATAGTGACTGTATGCTCTTGTGTGCAGGTCAGCAGGGAATGGCATTTACTCACTTCTAGATTCCTTTATACCTTTCTTCTCTTTTCTGAGGTCTTCAGCCCTTTTCCCTTTGCTTCACTCCCAGCTGCTCTGAATACCTCTGAGCACTGAAGTAGAGGGAATGTAAGTTCCAGCTTTCTCACCAGCACATCAGTCACCTCACCGCTACCTCATCCACCTGCTCACCCTTCCTTCTCTCTACTCTGGGGAGCCACCAATATGCATAGCTCTGGTTCAGTGGCCATTTAGTACTTAATTCTGTGTCCTCTCACCCATTCAGGGATGCTTCCAGAAATTGCCTCCACTGCTCTGTGTCACCAAAGTCTTCCTCATATCTACCCTACCTGCCTATCTTTTGTTCAGCTGCAGCAAAACTCCTTAAATGAGATGTTTGCTAGCTGACTTCAGTTCTGTTCTTCCATTCTCCCTTAAGCTTAACTTGATTAACTATTCCAACCAAAGTCAGTCCACTTTTTTTTTTTTTTTTTGCCAGTCCTGGGCCTTGGACTCAGGGCCTGAGCACTGTCCCTGGCTTCTTCTTGCTCAAGGCTAGCACTCTGCCACTTGAGCCACAGCGCCACTTCTGGCCGTTTTCTGTATATGTGGTGCTGGGGAATCGAACCCAGGGCCTCATGTATACAAGGCAAGCACTCTTGCCACTAGGCCATATCCCCAGCCCCGTCAGTCCACTTTTGTGGACTAATTCCTCCTATTCATGGAGAAGGGGGTGCATTTCAAGACTGGGGTTATACTGAGTCTTGTGTATCTGTTTTTGTTTCTTCTCCTGTATGCCCCTACCTGTGATAAAGTCTAATTTGTAAATGAAATACTGTACAAGATTAGTGCCAAATTCGCACAATTATAATAATTTATGCAATTAGTATTATTTACAATTTATGGATTATTTATTTCTGTAGTTTCCCATTGAATGTTCTTGGATTGATTTTGACAATGTGTAACAATGTGAAATTGCATAAAGCCAAAGCCACAGGCAAGGAGAACTATTGCATTTCTTCCTTAGGCAGAAGTAACCATTGTTTATTGTGTCCTGAGGCTGAAATGCTTACAAGGACATCATAACAACAATACTGCTAACATATTATATACAACAATTTGTCACCTTAAAAGTCTGTTGAAGTCTTTGGTTTCTTGTAGTTCCATTAGCTGTTAGTAGAACGTCTTATCAAATTGCTACATGCATTATAAAGGCAGTTCTGTGGTTCAAGTATAAGGCACTGAGACTAATAAATTGAGAATAACTTTATATTAACTATGATTCTACAAAATTTGGTTCTATTCCTGAAATCTCAGTTTCCCAGTCTAAAAAATGGCATAAAAATTGCTGTGTAATAGTGGTCAGAACAGTTTTGCATGTAGATTGGTAAAGCTACATATGTGTGCATATACATATATATATATATGCACACACATATATATATACACACATGCATACACACATACATATAGTTACAGCTAATAGTTACAGCTAACACTTGGTGCTCATTATGAACAGCCAGACAGGGAGATTAGAAGAGAAGGAAACACTACAAAGGTAATTATAAAATGTGATGAGATTTTATACTAAGAAAATAGCAGGTAGATTCCTTATTTATATAGGGTATTTGAGGAAAGGAATATTAATGCTTGAGAAATAACTAAGATCCTGTAGAAATTACATTTTGGAAGATATTCTTAAAGCCCCATCTGGAATATTATTAAACAAAAAATGTAGAAAATGGCTTTAAAGAGATGAAAAAATTCTAAATAATAAAATGGTAATGTGGTTCCCAGCTGCTACATAAATTCCTGAAACTGAAAAGGTTTATAGGAGCAAACCCAGGAAAGCATGATAAATCCTGAAATCTTTCTTACAGTTTTTCATGTCACAGTTTTCATTAACATTTTTGTAAAGACAGAAGTAGACATGATATGTGGGTTAGTTGCCCTCTACTCTCTTTATAATATAGGAATATATTGTTGAGATTCTTTGTCTCAAATCTTCCAAAGTAGGCAATCATTGGCAAGAGCGATTAATACTTGCCTATACATCCTTTAAATATATGGATAGGTCTCCTGTGACTAATGCAAAGTTACCAAATGTTAATAATGCATTAAAACATTCTTCTTTTATTGAAGAAAAAAATTCTGAGCTAGGTGGCGGTAACTCACGCCCAATCTTAGCTATTCACAGGGCTGAGATCTGAGGTTCAAGGGTTTGGGGTTTTTTTTGTATTTTTTTTCTTATTTATTTTCAAAGTGATGTAGAGAGAGGTTGCAGTTTCATATATTAGGCCTTGGGTATATTTCTTGTACTGTTTGTTACCTCCTCAAAGCCAGCTCAGGCAGAAAAGTCCATGAGACTCACCTCCAATAAATTACTCAGAAAAAGCCAGAAGTGGCGTTGTGGCTCAAGTGGTAGAAGTGGCGTTGTGGCTCAAGTGGTAGAACACTAGCCTCGAACACAAAGAGACTCAAGTATAGCCTCCAGGCCCAGAACTGGAAAAATAGTTTTTGAACAAATAGTACTTGGCAACAATTGCCTATCATTACCCTCAAAGAGAAGATGCCTAGTAACCACCTTAGACTTTTTAATAATACTGATATTAGCATTAGAGAGTATCCTCTGGTATTGTACGAGGCATTGCTGATAGCAAGTTGCATTTTCCTCTATAGGAAGCCTGGTGCTCAGCTCAGCACATTGACTTGCCACTGGTTCTGGTGACAAACTCCAATCCTTTAACCTGGACTGTAAAACTTTCCCCACCCTCTGCCTCCATTTTATCCTGGTATTTCCTAACCTTAGAGAATGACCTTGCAAGTACGACTGTACTGGGGCCCCTGGGTAATCCCTTATCACCAGGTACTTGATATTTCCATGACTAGGAACAACTGGTTGGGAAAATGAGAGAAAGAGCCAAGCTGTACTGATAGAAAAGTATCAGGAAAAAGAAAAGGCCTGGAATGCTGTTGACTTTTTATTAGAGTGTCTGACATTAGCAAGTGGACATTTTGTTGTTCTCTGTGGTGTGGAAATGTGGAATTTAATGCCCATTTATTGAGGAATATTTTGATAACAAGTGACAGAAACTAAATACCTCCCGGGAAATACATTGGATCACATAACTGGAAAATTACAAAGCTAGTTTTAATGTATGGATTGATCTACGGGCTCAAATAATGTCAATCACAATTAAATCTTCCTCTATTTTTCAGCATTGATTTCTACTGATAAAATATTTTCCCTGTATAATCTTACAAGTACAACATTGGCAGAGTTGGAGGACTAAGGAAGCCTTTTTATGAAAGAACAGCATATTCATTAACCATGATAATCAGTAATCTTAGAAACTTTGGAGAAACATGGAAAGTAAATCACTAAATTATATTTTTAAAAAGTGAACAGAAATGTTTAATTTACCAATCTTAGATTGTCAAAGTCAATACTTCTATTAATTTTTTTTAAAAAACATGGTTTGCACTTAACCTTGGAGGGGAATGAGAATGTGCAAACACCCTATGGTAATGAAGCCTTTTCTGAATTATGTAACCCTACACTCTTGTTGTCCCCCAGTCTTTTTCCAGATGCTCTTGCTGTAATCAAGGTGAGCATGGGAGTTTTATTGTACATCTTTTTCATGTGGACAAGACCCAGGGATAAATTGCTATGCTGCCCCTGGGGGGTCTGAGAGATGATGGTTGCTACAAGCACCTTAAAAATGCAATGTCACTTGTCCTTTAGAGGAAGCAGGCTTTTCAGAGCATCCATCAACACATGGAAGCTGGTATGCTTGGGTTTCGATTTCCACCCAAAGACCTGAGCATTGTAAGCTATTTCCCCTCTTAATGATGCTGTAGAAGAATTGGAACATTCTGGTGCCACTTGGAGGCACTTCCAAGAGACATATCTAAATAAGCAAGTAAAACCTGGACCTGTTTGTATAGCTTTGGACAGGCCAGAATGATTCTGCTTTGTTTAGAGAATGTAAGTGAACTCTGAATTAGTATCTTCTATGTGAAGCAAAGAATTTGTATGTACATTTCTATTCTTAGGTTCAATCAAAATAGAACAAAAAAATCATTTCTTGAAAGAAGTAGGTGTGACTGCTAAAAAGTGATACTTGTTCTTTTATTTTTTAGTATTAGCATTCTTTAAAAAATTGTTTTACTGTACACAAGGGTTCCAGTTACGTAAGTAAGATAATGAGTACATTTCTTTTCAAAATGTGTTAGTCTCTCCCTCATTTTCTCCAATTTCCCCTCTCCCCCTGACTCCTTTCTCCTCCAAGTTGTAAAGTTCATTTCCATCATAGTGTCTATGAGCCAACCGATGCGTTGGCTCGCCCACTGTTCTATTATTTCTGTGGTTCCTATTCCCTTCCCCAGTCAAATAAGCTTACATACAGGACAAAGTGGACAGAAACCAAAAACAGTGACAACAGAAATAAACCAAAGGGAGAAAAAAAAGAAATAACTGCAAACAGTACACTAGAACAACCTCTTGCTTCCATTTCTTGGAGCTCATTTAGATAAGCATCTTTTTATATTGTCATGTGATTGACTTAGATGCATTTTCTCTTCCTCAAACTGTGTACATGCCTGGAATTCTGACAATTTAAGTTTTAAGTGTTAAGTTGCTTTTCCAGGTATGGGAGCCATCAGTTGATTTAGATCTGTGCTTTAATGTCATTGGCTGGCTGGAGTGAATTTTAATGATGTCCTAAATGAAAATTAGACGTTCAGAGTTGGTTCAAAATTGGCTAATTCTCTTTTGAAGGGAAGTGTTATTGTGAATTCTAAAATTCTATTACATAGGGGTAGGGAATATAGCTCAGTTTTGAGAGAACTAGCCTAATAAATTCAGGGGTTTGATCCCTAGCACCTCAAAAATAAAATAAGTACATTAAATGTCATCTGTATCTGGTAGCTTAGACAACCACCAAATGCCTCTCCTGTGCTTTGACAGTACCTCTTTTATGGATCCCACCGTGCAGTTGGATCCTTCCGTTTCATTGTGGGAATATTGTGACCGTGACCTGGGCTGGGGATTTGCTTCTTGTTGGAAGTATTCACTGTAGTGCAGAGGCACATAAATTGTACTTTCTTTCTCTCCTGCTAGCTAGTCAAATGTGGAGACGGTAATGTGCAGCAGGAATAGGGGTATAAGCATGTGGAGATATTTCCTTCCTAGTCCTTTTTGTGTCCTGGGAAGTCCACATCATCATTTTTCTGATACAACGTCTTACAGATGAAATGAATACTTTTCATCTCAGGCAGGCCAGAGAGGCCGACCATCTGCTTGAGTGGTGCTCACACAGCCTCCATGTTGTTGATGAGAGTTTTCAGAACTGGCCCAATCTGAGCAGTGACTGAGGATCTCAGTACTAACCATACTCACTTGGTCATTTTTATGATCCTTTTGTTCTCCGAGAATATTAGCCAGAGCCTAAGGATATTAAAAATCAGAGGCAGGTGCCCTGTCTCTAGAACCAGCATGAAGGCATGACCAGGTCCTGATCTCTTTCCTGCAGCAGATTCCAGTGAGTGCTGCCATGTGCCGCCCACACAGAAGAGTGCCGTCATCTGCTCCGAGGCCACCAAGCCTTGCAAGCTCATGCTCTAATTTCAGCAAGAAAGTGGGTGGCATAGCTAGGAAGCAGGGAAACAGAGCCTTACAAGAATAGACTTTAAAAATAAAGTTCAGGTTTTACTGCATTCAGAAACCAATCCCAGCCAGTCACAAGTCATGTCGGAAAGGCAGCAAATAATTCCCATTTGTCTCCCCCTGGACATCTCCAAAGGACTTGTCACTATTTACCATCTCACCAGGTGGAAGACCTATTTTCAGCATTTTATAATTTATTCTGAATTACAGATGATTTAAAGGCAACACCTGCCCTTTCTGACCACAGAAACCCAGCAGAACAGGGAAGGCCAGGGAAGCTGGTTGCTAGAGAAAATGGCATGTGCATTGACATCATTTGGTGAATTCACATGAAAGAAATGGTGTATAATTAGAAGTCTAGGAGAAATAGAACTAATTTGGCATTTTCACTGGTGTAAACCAACACATATACATCTATGACAAATGATGTGTTCAGTTTGAGTAATAGCAATGACCCTATGCATTATACTTGATTTATAGTGCATTTTTCATAGTTGTTGCATCATATTCAATGAAAGAAGGCAGACAAAATTGAGTGATCTGAAATGATTTTCCCCCAGTTTCTTCAAATGATATCTGACTGAAGTTTGTCTAGAACCTGAACAAGACCAGAACTTTAGCTTTTGTCCAGGTCCCTGTGCATCTGTCTGACTTGGAGGTCACTTGGGAGTGTCTGACACATGGCTTGCACATTTTCCACCTGTTTGAAGGACATGCATTCTCTTATCCCATGCATACAATGAGGCCACTTCAGAGGCCTGTGCATTCTCCTGGGGGTGCCCCTGAGCATCGTGGTAGTCCTTTCCTGACAGTTTCAAGGGGTGGTGGGGTGCTGGTTTGTTCTGGGCATAGCAGGAGGAATATGTTCTCTCAAGGTCTGGGGAGCATGCATCAGTGGTAAAAATGACTGGCAGGGTTTGAATACAGCCTGTGTTCAAACCGTTGACATTCCGTTTCCCTGGATGGTTTTTGAAATGGTGTGAGTCATCTTCAGCTGGTAGCTGGTGAGGATGTTAAGTTCCTTTTGCTTGTTTTTCCCAGATGGGCAGTGGTTCTTGTGATTGGCCAGTAACTTCTCAGTGGCAAGGCTGATTCTGAAGGGACTTGGTAGTGGGGCACAACAAGGGCAGAACACACTCTGTCATTCTCTCTTTAGGTCCTACGAGACTTTATTTTTAACCTCGCCAGCTTTTGTTTCCTGGAGCTATAAAAGGGACCATATTTTAAAATTTTAGTTGCAACAGCTGCCTAAAGAAATTATCTGTGATAATATCCCCAGTAGATAGGATATTGCCTGCATTTCTGTTTTTTCATTTAAATTTTTATTTTATGTGGAGTTTCATGTTAATATTCTCTCATAGCCACTACTTTTTGTACATTTCCCCCTCAAATCCCAAGTAAGTAGTCATTTCCAGAACTATATTGGTAAGCTATGTTATTATCTCTGAAATACAGACCTATGATGTTATCTTGCATTCCCTTGAGGTTTTTCAGTTGTTTGTTTGAATAGATACCTGCTAACATGTTCATTTTAGGCATGATGTTTATTTTTTTTCTGAGTCATAATGTCCTGGATAATAAAGACATCATCAGGGTCTGGGAATATGGCCTAGTGGTAAAGTGCTCACCTCATATACATGAAGCCCTAGGTTCGATTCCTCAGCACCACATATATAGAAAAAGCTGGAAGTGGCACTGTGGCTCAAGTGGCAGAGTGCTAGCTTTGAGCAAAAAGAAGCCAGGGAGAGTGCTCAGGCCCTGAGTTCAAGCCCCAGGACTAGCAAAAAAACAAAACAAACAAACAAAGATAAATCATCAAAATAGCCAAACTGAAAATGAAGTAAGGAACAAGTAGAGGTGGGCCAGGGGGTGAGCCCCCTGGCCCTCTTTCTCTCTTTTATTTTTGTAATCAATGCTGAATCAAAAATTTAGGTTTGAGCATGCATGTCAGTGGATCACATTTATCATCCTAGCTACTCAGGACTGAGATTTGAGAATTGAGGTTCAAAGCTAGCCCAGTCAGCCAATCTATGAGACTCTTATCTCCAATTAACTAGCAAAATAAAAACCCATATGTGTAGCTGGGCACCAGTGGCTCACATCTGTAATCCTAGCTACTTAGGAGGCTGAGATCTGAGAATCACAGTTTGAAGCCAGCCCAGGCAGAAAAGTCCCTATGAGACTCCTATCTCCAAATAACCACTCGAAAACCAGAAGTGGTGCTGTGGCACAAGTAGTAGAGCACTAGCCTTGAGCATAAAGAGGCTCTGGGACAGTGCCTAGGCCCTAAATACAAGCCCCACAACTGACCAAAAAAAAGAAAAAAACCAGAAGTGAAGACACGGATCAAGTGGTAGAGCATCAACCTCAGTGCAAAAGCCAAGTGGGTTTTGGGTATCTATCCAAAAAACCACAAACAAAATCACAGTAAAGCCACCAGTACAACAATGTTCATCGCAGCGCAATTTGTCATAGCTAGAATCTGGAACCAACCCAGATACCCCTCAGTAGATGAATGCATCAGGAAAATGTGGTACATATACACAATGGAATTTTATGTCTCTTTCAGAAAGAATGACATTGCCCCATTTGTAAGGAAATGGAAGGACTTGGAAAAAATTATACTAAGTGAAGTGAGCCAGACCCAAAGAAACATGGACTCTATGGTCTCCCTTATTGGGAATAATTAGCACAGGTTTAGGCAAGTCACAACAGAGGATCACAAGAGCCCAATAGCTATACTCTTATGATCACATAAAATGATGCTAAGTGAAATGAACTCCATGTTATGGAAACGATTGTTATATCACACTTGTAACTACTTTCAACCTCCCATGTGTATCTGTAGCTTCTACTATTGATGATGTTCTTGTATCACCTTCCTGTGGTTGTATCTACACTATCTCTGTAATCTTATCTGAGTATATTAGAAACCGTCTATACTGGTATTAGAACTAGGAAATTGAAAGGGAATACCAAAATCAAGAGACACAGGGTAAAAAAAGAGAAACAACTACAAAAGCAATACTTGCAAAACTGTTTGGTGTAAGTGAACTGAACACCTCATGGGGGGAAAGGGAAAGGGGGAGGAGGGAGGGGGTAATGAGGGACGAGGTAACAAACTGTACAAGAAATGTATCCAATGCCTAAAGTATGAAACTGTAACCTCTCTGTACATCAGTTTGATAATAAAAATTTAAAAAAAACACAAAAAAACAAAAGCCAAGTGGGAATGTGAGGTGATGCATTCAAACCCCCGTACTGCACCCCACCCCCACTTGATAATCTCATATTAATCACTGTAGGCTTCTTATAGATGTTCCAAGTCATCTTTTTACATAGTATATGATTTTGCTAATTTATTAAGTATTACAGATTTTGGAAAGCTTTAAGATATGATTATTCCTCAGAAAATGGTATCCATTTACTCAGGATCAACAAACTATAGAAAACAGAGTGTTAGTTAGAATTTCACAAACGAAAAACTTTTGTACATTTGGGGTTTGTGGGGGTTTTTTTTGAGGTACTAACAAGGTCGTCTTTAAATCTACCCCAGAAGCTGACAAACACATCCATTAATAAAGGAAAGGCATGTTAAATTAGTGGCATCAGAATCTCTCCTTCCCTTAAATACAATGTTTCAGAACATAGGTTGTCTTAGGTTAGAACTGATTTTACATATTCAGGAATGACGTTGAGATAGAATGCTGCCCTATTTTTTTTAATCTTTGCATTTTGCTCTGCAATCTTTTCAAAACTCTCTAATCAGAAAAGTCCTTTTTGTATTTTCTGTGTGCACAGAGTATTGTATTTTTGTATGGTTTTCTAAGTCTTTTCCATGTATGGATGTGGTGGTTACATCCTACTTCATGAGTATTATTGTTAGCTGGAGGGTAAAGTAGTTAGAATCATGATAGACTAATCAAAACAGCAGTCCACGATGAATGTTTTGTCGAAACTCACAGGTGATTCTGATGAGCATCCAGGACCAAGTTTAAAATTCCTCTAGCAATTTTAATCACATATGTAATGAAAAATTAGAAAAGTGGGAGTATTATCAAACATATAAAATGCTTTCCCCTCCAACTTAGGTAAATTTGATCAGACAACATAAGCCTTTAGTCAAATAAGAAAGAAAACTTTTTTTCCCCCAAACTGAAGGGTGGGCTGTAATCTTCCTCTCTTGTCATCTTCATCTTTCTGATATGCACCACCATGGTCTGTTTGGAAGTAAATACTGATAACATGAAAGTCAGACTGATTTTTAATAAGAAGACCTAAATTTTCAAAAAGTTCTCTCCTCTCAAATGTACCTCTAATTTGTACATAATTCCAATCAAAATTATAACTGCTTATTTTTAGGAGTTGATACAAAAATAAATCTTGAATTCATTTGGAACCATGAGCTGAAAGCAAAGAATAACTTTTTAGAGAAAAATATTGTTAAGGAGGCTTTCTACTAATTGACAGCATTTAATAATATAAGTTAAAACATTTATATTGGGACTTATGATTAAACGGTAAAGGACGGAAAAGATCCCATGTTACAGAGACTAAACAGTTCACAGTGACAAGAGGGACAATTTATCACCAACATATTAAAGTTTATGTGCCCAACAACAGAGTCTCACAATATGTGAAGTAAAAATTGGCACTGGAATATAATAAAAGATCCGAAAATAGATTTTGCATTGATTTTCAGGAAAGGCATCTTAGAAATCCAATGAGGAAGAATGGTCTCTTCAACATTGAGTGAAAAATGTCTCTATGTGGAAAACATGAGGGCCATTCCCTACCATCCCCCCCATTTTCTTAACTGCCTAAGTATATGTTACCTTAAGATAGGTCATGGACTTGAATGTAAAGAATATATATAAATATATATATATATGCTTTGTATATATATTTATATATATTTATTTATATTATACACTTAGAAACATATAAAACTTCTACAAGAAAAATCTTCAGACATCTATCTGATACAGGTTTCTTAGAACATGAAACTTAAAATTATTTAATTTTTTGAAAAAGTTTTCTTGAAAATTTACAGTTAAGAAAATGAAAAGGCAATCCATACAATTGGAGAAGATATTTATAACACTGGTTTTTGTTTTGCTTTTTGTTTTGATGGCAGCACTAGAGCTTGAACTCTGCCTTGGAGCTGTCAGGTGCTGTATGGCTCCAACTCAAGACTGGAATACTACCATCTGAGCCACAGCTTACATTCTCTACTTCCACCTTTGTGTGTGTTTGTGAGTGAGAGAGAGAGAGAGAGAGAGAGAGAGAGAGAGAGAGAGAGAGAGAGAGAGAGAGAGAGGTGGTGGTTACATAGAGATAAGAGTCACAGACTTTCTGGCCTGCTGACTGTGAACCATGAACCATGATCCTCAGATTTCACCCTCCTGAGTAGCTAGGATTACAGGCATAAGCTTCTGTTGCCCAGCTCTAACACATATTTCTAACAAGGGTCTTGGACTTATAGCTAAACAGAAATGTAACACCACTTGAAGAGGTGAACTTGCCCAGCACTAAAGAAGATATAAAAAGACCACAGACAGACATAGTCACCATCATGTAATCTCTGCACTTAGAAGCCATTCACAGTCAGGCTGGCTACATAGTGAAACCCTGTCAAAAAATGAAAGAACAACAACAAAAATGGAGCAAAAGGATTAGGTAAATTCATAATGGTCAGAGTTAGCTAATGTGTGAGAGCAGCCAGAGATCATGAGTGTATAAGACATTAGTCAGCCTTACATGTGCTAGGAGTATAAATTGATGTAGTATCTATGGAAAAATTTGGTAAAGCATTGTAAATCTTGAAGACTCTTCCATCTTTTAAAAATTTTTAAATTTCTGTTAGCATGTTATTCCTAGCTTGCTAATTTCTGCACATCCAGACAGATATCCATGCATGTAAGACTTGGTTGGTGGCAGCAAGGTTTGAGGTGGGAACAGGTATACTTACCACTTCTTAGACCTGTGTATGGTATCTCAGCTGCAGTTACACAAGTGAACATTTGGCATTTAAGTCATAATATTAATTTTTTTGGTGCTGGTACTGGGGATTGAACTTGTGACCTGAGTTGTTGTTCCTTCACTTTTTGTGCATGTGCCTATAAATGTTGGATGATGACTAGCTGGTTTCAAACCATGTCAGCCTCCTGAGTAGGTAGGATGACAGGTATGAGAGACACTGGTGTCTGGGTATATTTCATTCTTATTTTAGTCTTCAAGTAACAAATTTCTAAAGCATTATCATTGAAGTACAGTGATTGTCTTTTTCCAGAAGGGAGTGTGAGATTGTCTTCATTCTCTATAGTTACCCATCTATTCTCTGTGTGTGTGTGTGTGTGTGTGTGTGTGTGTGTGTGTGTGTGTGTGTGTGTGTGTGGTGTATATGAGAGAGAGAGAGAAAGTAAGCCACAGAAGGAGGGAGATATACATAGACTCACTCTTACCCCACTTAGAGTAAGTATTATTATTATTACTGTACCCTTCTTAAATTCATTCTTATGAAACCTCAGGGCCGTGGCTTATCTGTAGCTTTCCATTCCTTTTCATTAGCCATTGAGATTTTTACCCCCGCCCCCTTAGAGGAACATGTGGTCTTATTTAATTTGCTGTCTTTCACCTTCTTACCAGGAAGACAATGATTTAAAACTGGCTAAAATAATTTAATCTTGATTCTCACTATTTGGGAAAAAATCATTATGTGCTTCACATCGCTCCTAATTAAAATCGTAGCTTGAGGTTTAAGAGGAGAGACAAAGTTTAGAAACTCAGGACCTTCATAAATTGTGAACTCCACCTTCCCTACATCACATTCCTGCTGCAAAATTATTCACTCTTTACTTGAAGCACTAATTAGAGACAGAAATTTCTTTGCAGTCTAAAACTACCTATTGTGTCTCTTGTCGGAGTAGCTTTCAACTGTAAAAACTTTTATTATATTGCCATAATTCTTTTCCTTGGGAATTATGTGAACAAATCATGTTTCATGTATCTGTTTCATGAAATATTTAAAAAGAATGGAATGTCTTGAGATACTGAAAGAGCACAACCATGCCCCTGTAAATAAATTGTCTTCTTTTTTAAAGATCCCTAATTCTTCTAATATTTCTTTTCAGTATTATCTTCAGATCCTGCTATAAGTCTTTATATAATCTTTAGCCAAAAGTGTGTCCAGGCGTTTCCATTTGGACATATTCTTATTCAGATGATTAATGAAGTGTAGAATTAAGTTGCTGGTTTGGGGGATGGGGGAGGCGCAGTGCCCATCTCCACATTTACATGTTGAATGTTCTGTTAGCTGAAATCCCGAGATGGTTTCATAGTTGATTCTGTGGTTTTCCTCAATGTGACTCATACCTATTTCTGTATATGTCTGTCTGATCAGATTAGACTCACTAATTTTTCTGTCCCTTCTGCTCTGATGTCCTTACATCCAGACAGTGACAGATGTGTTAGGCTGGCCAGAGCTGAGGACAGGTTTTCTCATCTATCTCCTGAGATGTGTGTTTATTAGTGAGTTGGAAGAAAAATAAAAACAGCTATATAGAGAAACAATTTTTATTTTACATGGATATGAAGAAGCTTACAGCACCTGTTTAGGCCTGAATTAAGTCATCTTAACATATGGTCAGAAATAATGGCAATGCAGATAGAGGATGAACATCGAAAACATTGTGATATTTCTGTCTTTCTCTTAAACAATATTTCTTTGTATTACCCGTGAATTACATTTATTTTTGAAGCCTTTTTCTACACTCCAAAGTGTTCTAATACAGTTATCCTTTAGTTCTAAGAAGTAGAGGCTTTAAGACTGAGTGTGTACATTTATTATTCAACTTGTTATCTCCTTCCTCATTTTCCCCCGCCTTACCCCCTTCCCACTTCCCTCCCCCTGCCATGAGTTGTACAGTTGGGCTATAGCATATAGTTTTGTAAGTATTGCTGTTGCATTGGTTTGTCTCTTACCTTTTGTCTCTCCATTTTGATATTCCCCTTCCCTTCCCTAGTTCCAATACATATGTATACAGTGTCCAGGGTACCAAAATCAGTTACAGTGATATCAGGGGTTAAATCATGGGGAAGGAAGACAAAAGAAAAAGGCATAATTTCCCATGGTATGTTGAAAATAACAAGAACAATGATAAACCACTTGTTCCCATAACTTGGAGTTCATTTTGCTTAGTATCATCTTGCATGTTCATATGTACATAGCTATTGAGCTTTTGTGATCTTCTGCTAGGATTATCCTAGACATGTACTAATTATTCCCGATGAGGGAAACCATAGAGTCTATGTTTCTTTGGGTCTGGCTCACTTCACTTAGTATGACTTTTTTTCAGGGGCTGGGAATATGGCCTGTGGTAGAGTGCTTGCCTCGTATAGACCTTTTCTGTGTGGAGGAGAAAGCTTACATCATTCTGAGAGTGTGAGGCATTGCAAATCATTTACCTCATGCTGGGAAACGAGATAGAATGAAAAAGAGAAAGACCTGAGGACAAGCAGTCTCCTTCAAGGGCAGCCCTCAAGGACCTCTTAGAAGTTTCTACCACTTCCCAATAGAGCCAAACTGGATTCCAAGCCTTTTTTTTTTTTTTCAGATGCATTTGGGTTTTAAGGAATCTTTACAAGTAATAAGTTATGTCATGAAGAGAACTTGTGAACGAGCTGTGTACACGGACCAAAGGCAGAACAGTGACTGTAAATATGATATTCACAATTCTGAATTAAAAGTAATAACCATTTCTAGGTTCCTTTAAGACAATCAGAACTAAATAGCACACACAAGAATACTTTAACAAAACCTTAATGGTCTAACAAACCTTCTAAATGGAAGGAAATACAAATTCAAGTTGATACATCAAGTTTCATATGAATCTGACAACACAAGTGTACCAGGCCATTGCACCCATTATGTGCTGAGGCACCTGATACCAAACGCTCAGGTGGGCACACCCTGTTTTCAGAGCCTACATCAAGGCAAGGCTTCCAAAGACCTCTGTGCCCCAGCAGCCATGCTTGTGGCAAGCTGGACGAAACTACAGCTGCAGTGACCCCTCTATGCACCCGGCACAGAAGTTCCTCCCTGTAATGAACTTGAGTGTAGACTATCAATCTCCTCGAAGAAATGCACAGCTAAACCAAAATAAGAATGGTTTAAATCTTACACACATGAGCTCATATAGGGAAGTATTTTGTTTCATAAAATGAAAAGTTAATTTAAAAAATATCTGCAAGTCTTTTTTGAAATGCAAGGCACTGATAGGGAGCAGACATTCCAGCTAAAAATGATTGTCTGAAACACACAAAACAAAAGGAGTGGATGAGTCCCTTGTCTTTGTTGATGAGAACACTTCCTTCTTCGGGCCTACGCCACATCTTCCAGATAGTCTGTGACATCACTGAGCTGGGAGACTGTCAGGTCTTGTGTCAGATTATCAAGTTTATCACTGGCACTGATGGTGTCCACTCCCACAGAAGGGTCTTCCTCAATCTCCTCACCAATACTCAGTTCACTTTTTTCTGAGTAATGACTGGTACTATTAAAGTCATTGGCATAGTCATCTTCTCTACTGGCTAGCCCAAGTGATCTAATTTTTTCACTGATGAATTTCAGATCTTTCAAAACAGCACTTCTTCTTTTACTCTCATAGTCCTTTAAGGAAGGGGCTCCTGACAGGGAGCTGAGTCCCCTCCTCAAGGGTGGTGCATCCCAGAGCGAGGCCAGGCTTCCCACTTGCTTCCTGGGTTCACTTCTCCAGTCATAAGTTTTTTTTCTGGTTTAGGAATGGGATCATCAAAGAATGAGTCTCCTTCCATATCATCTTCATCGGGACCAAGGCCAGATTTGCCTTTGATATCTAAAGAAGTATTGCTGAAGAAAGATCCAATTTTTGTTTCATGAGCTAATGAGTGCAGACTGCTTTTGCTCTTTTGTTCTGATGAGGAGATACTTGTATCACTTTGACTAACATCCAGACTGGCCTTCTTACTTGGGATTGTGTTTGAGTTTATTTTTCCTCCTGGTGACTTCAATGGAGAATGTATTTCAGATAGTTCCAGGGCACCCTCCCCACGGGCAGTCCCTTTCTCTTTGTGCTGACAGCATCTAATCACTTCTAATAGTAAAGGTCCACCCACAGTTCCTTCGGCTCCAATGATACCTAAGTCTCAGGCTAAATTCTCTCGACCTTCAAAACCTTGAAATGTGCTGTTTTCAGGGTGAAAAACAGCCAAGGTAAAGTCAAGGTTAAAAAACTGAAGACATTCTGCAACAAGATTAGCCACTAAGCATCCATCTTTCATATTCAAAACCTTTTTCAGGTTCTCATTGACTAAAGGAGTTTTGTTCTATACTTTTTCTTCCTCCTCCAGGGCTAAAAACATGGCACCTCTGAGTTCAGCCTTGAAGAGAAGGGAATAAAGATGTTTTCAAGACAGTTGCCACTACAGGCAGGAGGCACACTGCACAGGTGCACGCAAGGTCGCACAGCCCTCCAAGCCTTTTAATATATGAGACTTCATAGAATATACTAGATCAAACCTACAACAACATAATAGAAAAGATAAGATATAGAAATTAATCCCTCTTTAATTCAAAATTCCTTTAGCTGATTGTTTTGAACAATGAAAGGCAAAGAAGGAAGTCTTTATATGTTAAATCATTTAATAATAATGACACTTTTTACTTTTTGCTGTGGCTTTCTCAACAAGATTTTTATAAGTTTCAGGTTCTGATAGAAGTGTATTTTCATACAACAGTGTGACTACTAGGCTTGAGAATTCTTTGAAGAGTCTGTTTTTATAATTGTAGTCATTCTGTGTCTTTGTAGTGACTCATTTCCCTGAAATGCATTTTATTTTCAAGTAATACTAATGCACAAACCAAGAAATTATTTGTATCTCCAGCTTTTGCGTTTGTGTTTTGGGAAAGATTTCAACCTAGTCAGATAAACATTTCAAATCATTTTTGTCACATTTTATTTTACATATTAAAGTTTTTCTATCTGCCAATATTATTATTATTTATCTGCCAATATTATTGTTGTTGTGGCAATACTGAGGTTTGAACTCAGGGTACTTCCTCTGTCGTTTCTGTGGTATGAGAGTGCCTGTTATGCCCAGTCTACACTGAGAGTGCAAAAAACAGTCACTACAAAGAACCAACTCCTGTCTTACGCCGTCTTTCTAAAAACTGTTTTCACTAGGCTTTACATTGGAGAGTTGAGTTCCTCCCAGGGTACTCTAGAACCCTGTCTTGGACAGTGGGTGAACTTACACCTAGCAACCATTTTCCTTTGAATTAGAATTAGTTTGGATATGAAATGCTCCTTCCCCAAACTCATATATTGAAGGGTTGGGCTCCAGATGTTGTCACTATTTTAGGAGATGCGACATAGCTAGATAAAGTAGGTTAGTGAAAGAATGTTTTTGAGGTCTGGGCCTCTTTCTTGCTGTCTCTATGCTTTCTATCCACCATGAGGTTTGCAGCCTCTGTCACAGGGTCAGTTGCCGTGATGTTGTTCTGCCTCATCTTGAACTCAAAACCAGGTCAGGCATGGATTGATTATAGTTGAAACTTTTGAAGCCAAGAGTCAAAATAAGTATTTCCTCCCTTATCAACTATTTTGTCCTAGCAGCAACAAAAATAAAAACTGATTCACAAAATTGGTAACAGAGAACTGCAGTTTTTGCTGTGATTATATTACTATGTGTTCCTAAGCCTTTAGCTGGTAGGAAGATTTGTAAGATGTTTGGAGAAACATGTTAG
This sequence comes from Perognathus longimembris pacificus, assembly GCF_023159225.1. Taxonomy (NCBI): domain Eukaryota; kingdom Metazoa; phylum Chordata; class Mammalia; order Rodentia; family Heteromyidae; genus Perognathus; species Perognathus longimembris. The sequence continues at coordinate 127,699,690 of NC_063162.1, read as the reverse complement.
AAAACTATGCCGTGAACAGAGTTTAGTAGGCCATTTTAGCAGGGGCTCAAAAGATCAGAGTGCCAGCAAAAATGTAGGGAGTGAAGGACTTTGCTTTCAGATGGTAAGAAAGACTCTATTGCAATTGGACTAGAGATTCATATATTTTGTCCTTGCCCAGAGCCTTTGTGAAAGTCTAAGTTTAAAGGCGATGGAATAAGTGATCTGGCCAAGGAAGTTTTTTTTGTTTTTGTTTTTGTTTTTGTTTTTGTTTTGGCCAGTCCTGGGGCTTGGACTCAGGGCCTGAGCACTGTCCCTGGCTTCTTCTTGCTCAAGGCTAGCACTCTGCCACTTGAGCCACAGTGCCACTTCTGGCCATTTTCTGTATATGTAGTGCTGGGGAATTGAACCCAGGGTCTCATGTATATGAGACAAGCACTCTTGCCACTAGGCCATATCCCCAGCCCTGGCCAAGGAAGTTTTAAAGCACCCTGGCTTTTGAAAAACTTCCAGTTTGGTCAGATGAGCCAGTGTTAAGTTGATAATAAAGAAAATAACAGTTTCCTAAAGAGACTAGGGCCACTATAAAGAAACCAATTACTTTCTATGAAGATAATAAGAGATACCTCGAAGACAGCCAAATCACAGACTTGAGGCATTGAAGAAGAAACTTATCACAAAGACTTGAGAAGAGAGTTCCTCCTGTGTACACAGCTTGCATTGTTTCCTCAGGATTTCTTTTACCTTGTTCAGCAGTCCAAGCACTAAGATAAATAGACCTCTACTGCTGCTAGATTTGGCAGCACACCTTTGCACTTCTTCATGTCTGAATGCTATTCTGGGGGTATGGGTATGTACATTTCCCCCATTCATTTTTAAAGACATCTTAATTGATTCTTTGTGATGGATGTGAATATTTAAAGTCAGTAACTTTAAACAAAAAAATGTAGAATACTAGTTCACAGTAGTAACAAAAGTGGGGGGGGCGGGGGGGGTGAATCATTAACATTTCCAAACTAGTAAGTCTACCTGGAAAAGCTGGAAATGATTTCATATAATTGTGTTTACCTCTTACATTGTGTAAACATTTTAAGCTGTTCATCAAATGTTCCCTCAATTTTAAGAATAATTAGGTGTTATCAAGTGGTCTAAGTTAGTGTTACATGTAAGCTACAATACAAAATAAGCAGCATGAGTGTGCAAACATCAAGGAACAAAAGCAAGTTGTTAGAGTTTTGTTTCAGAAGGGACCTCATAATGGATAAACATCAAATACAGAAATGAAGACTAAGATGCAAATTTTCAGAAAAAACATTTGAAACCTAATATTGACTTCTAAACCTTTTACAGATACTAGGAATGCAAAGTAATGTTGCTGTTGATTAAAAGCGGAGATTTTAATCAGAATGTTTTTCTGCAGAGGATTATGCTATGTGCTTGCCCCATGAAGTCATTTGACTCCCTTCATAGCAAGCTAAGGGCTTCCAGAAGACAATGTTGTGTCACATTGATTTCGCCTGCAGATCTTGTTTTGCTAAGGGGAGGGAGAAGGAGCTAACAAGTAGCCATTCTGTAGAGGTGGAGGAGGAGATCAGTAAAATCTGTCATCTTGTAAAGATTACCACCTTTTGTTGGACAAAGATTCACAAATGTTTCCTGTAGATCATGTTGGGCCCTGGGCATCAAATAATAAGAATTAGATTCATTGTGCCCCAAATTAAGAGAGCAGCCTGAAAAAAAACATGGGGCCTCAGCAAATGAAAGCTGGATTCCAAATGTAATACAAGAAGCATATGTGCTACCCTCATGGAAATGCAATCTGTGCCATTGCAAAGATATTTCAATTAGAGCTCCTCCCTTCCTCCTTGCTTAAACACTGTGAAGTTGCTATCTTGAAATTGTCAATAAATTTTAAACAAAAAGCTCCCACTTTTCCACTTTACAGTGGGCACCTCAGAGTAGATAGTCTGTTTTAAATTTACAATGCACATCAAGACAATGAAAACCAAAGGAATCCACAATTAGAATAGGATGGTTCATCAAAGAGTCATTAAGCACTTATGAGATGAGAAGATTTTACATTAATATTTCTCACACTCAGGTGGTTAAGATGAACCACTTGGTACATGCCTTCCTCTTTCACTTCCCTATCGTTACCCATCTCTAGTGCCTTCCAACCCAGAGAGAACTAAAACATTCTCGAAGGAAAGGAGACAGCATTGATGAAAAGAGAGAGCTTGTTATACATATTCCTTTCCCAAGGCTTGCAACAAATGCTTGTCAGGATAGGAATCTCTTACGGATATTCAGATAACCCAATTGAGATTAGTCTGTAGACTTAGAGTAATCATAGGACTTTTAACGTCATGGCTTGAATATTAACTTTTTCCCAGAAGCTCAGTTTTTGAGTATTTGGTCCCCAGCTGATGGTGCATCCTGGGAGATTGTGAGAACTTTAACTGGTGAGACTGAGATGGAGGAAATGGGTCACAGGAGAGTGGTCCTTTGAAAGTCTATTACTCCTGGCCTCTTCCAGTTTTGCTTTCTGCTTCCTGGCTGCCATGAGGGTAGTCAGCATCTGTTGCTTGTTCCTGCTACCATAATATTCATCTCAGATGAATGAGACCAATCAACCTTGGACTGAGTAGAGCTCAATAAATCCTTTCTCCTTGAAATTGTCCCTGTCAGGTATTGGGTCAGCTAATCCATTAACATTTGGGTATTACGTAGTGATTAGAAAACTATAAGGCCGCCAACGTTTTCATCCTGGGATGGAGGAAGAGCTAAGTGAATAAATATTAAGGGAAAAAGCACAGTGCAAAATAGAATTGCTTTTGAAATTACTTCTCTCAAGTGATATTTACTCAGTGCATTGGTTGTATAATTGAATTTGAACAATCTGGAAAAACTGGATGCTTTTAACTCATTAACCTCATCTTAAATTTAAAATGATTTTCTGAAAGCTAGTGTTGTGAATTTTGACTTTTTGTGCATTTTATTTCTTAATCTAATTTGGTAATAGGAAAAGAAATGTTATATTTTCCCCTTTGGTCACAGAACTTTTATGTTTCTGGTTGTTGGCTTGCTGACATTATTCTAAAAATGGAAAAGTTTAGCTACTCAATGCTGTTGCCTTTAAGCAAAGAATGATATGTAATATTTCTTTAGGAGATGTGTTTAATGTTTGAGGAAATTAACCTTGATTTATTCTTACTTTGTTTTTCCCAGTGGCAGTAATATTGAATTTTTTTCCCTATAGTGGCTATTCCAACATGACTTGAATTAGGAAAATGTTGCTAGCTTTCAATATATTTCCACTGTTATTTTCCATTTTATGCTGACCATTGTAGGCTAATTATTGAAAATTATATTTTGTGTACATCACATATGTGTGAGATTAACTTTGTCATTGGTGGACTGACATTTAAAGTGAGGTTGCATTCTATCCTGGGATTTTGGGAACTATATCTTGATCCCCTTTAACAATGTGTAGGTAATTGCATTTACTTAAATTTTCTGAATGGTTTTTTTGGGGGGGGAAATTGCAAAATATGAATATTGTGATTTTTCTTATATTACAAAATTTCTGAATTGTTTTCTGTCTAATATTGTTACAATGTCTACCTGGACACAAACAAACTTGGAGGGGATTTATCTGGTTATTATTTCAAATGTAACTTCTGTCACTGAAGGGATAATCTTATTTTTTAACTTTTCTTAAAATTAAGTTGTTAATATTTCTAAAGTTACTTTGTTAAAAATAATTTTAAATTATTTTCATTGCATAAATTAATGAGGTATACAGTACAATAATTTCATACATGTATATATGCTGTGTATTGACCACTACTTTTACTTTAAATTAGTAAAGATGGTACTAACATGCAGATTCTTGTGGGAGTGGGGGCATCATTAGATAAATTACATTTGCATCATTTTTAATGTAAAAATTAATTTTAGTAAAGGGTGTTAGTCAGCTTTCCATTGTGTGACAAAATCCTGGAGATCATTAGCTTAAAAGAGGAAAAGATATTTTGGCACACATTTCAGAGGTGTTACTCTGTAACTGTTTGGTTTGATTACTTTGGAACCGTGGCAACACAAAATAGCATCTTGTGTGGTAGTGGAGGGCTTCTCACCTCTAGGAGCCAGGACTCAAAGGGAGAGTGGTTGAAGGAGAGGAAGGATGGCATCCTGATATCCCTTTCACAGTCATACTCTCTCAGTATCCTAACTTACTTACACAAGCCACCTCATAAAGATGCCACCACTTCCTGATAGCCCAAAGGGCTGAATTTTATGCCTTTAACACATGAACCTTAGGGGAAATTTTCCATTTAAGACCCAAACGATAGCAGGAAGAATTTAAAAGTGGACTAAATGGCCTGCCACCCTCATCAGGGACTAAGGGTGGGAACACTAACATTTGGCTCAACACCGGATATTGTATAGCCATTACTCACAACACTTGTGAATTCCATTTGGAAAAGTAATTTTAAATCATTTTTGTTAAATATCTTCCCAGATATCTTCATTAATGTAATACTTTCCTCTGCTTTTGTTGTAGGCTCGCAGGAAGGAGGTGTTTATCCAGGAAAGGTATGGGAGATTTAATCTAAATGACCCATTCTTGGCACTTCAGAGAGACTATGAAGCGGGTTCCAGTGACAAAGAAAAGAAGCCGGTTTGTACCAACCCTCTATCCATCCTTGAAGCAGTCATGGCCCACTGCAGAAAAATGCAAGAGAGGATGTCTGCACAGCTGGCTGCTGCTGAGAGCAGACAAAAAAAGGTACTGAGGCTCTGAGGTCCTTTTCCCCATAACACAATATGGAAAAAGGGACCAGGCATTGGAAGTGCTTAATCCTTGTTCAATGTTAATTTTTTGTGAACTATTAGGATAGGTTTCTACAAGTGTAAAATGCTAAGAAGGTTCTGTTGTCCTTTTAAAAATGTTAACTTTGTGTTTAAGATGTGAAATAACACTAAGTCATCCATTATGAAAAATAAATTAAGCTTTTGTAATGTTTTATTTGAAACTGTCTTTAAGATAGTGTGTGTGTGTGTGTGTGTGTGTGTGTGTGTGTGTGTGTGTGTGTGGTGTGGGCAGTGGAAGATTGTTTCCTAGTTTGAAAAAGTCACGCTTGCTGCACAGTGGGTCACAATGCCTTGGCGCAGCCATGACTGTGATTCTATGGGAGTATCCCCAGTTTAGTTTAACCAGCATCTTCTAGAATGTTTCTTTGCAAGCAGGCAGGTGATGTACTCCTGTAATCCTGTATGCTTGGGAGGCTAAGGATGATTTTGAAGCTACCTTAGATAACATAGGGAGATTCCACCTCCAAAATAAAAATAAGCCAGGGGCTATACTGCCCGAATCAGGCAGTACAACACCTTCAAAGAAAGAACAAGGTCCTGACGTCAAACATCAAGAAAGCCAAATAAAGAAAACCGTGCAAAATGCGTTTGCAATTTTTTAGTTATTTGATAATTTTTATGATTTCTTTGGAAGATGAAAATAGCATGAAGAGAATACAGTGAAGATTTACCAGGTATGGCTAGCATCACAGTGATATACTTTTGTAGCCCTGTATAGTAGCAAACTTTCTGCTGGGATGTGCTGGCTAGGCTCCTGCTTCTGCTGACATGTATTTCTTTAAGCCAACCTCCTTCCTCTCCTCCCATTCCCCACCAATACACTGGCATTTCTAACACTTGAGTAGATGCTTCAAAGAGGCCCAAGTTTGGTAAAAATTTTACTGTGGTCATCCATAAAGAAAACAGAATTTTCAACTAGGCACTGGTAGCTCACGCCTATAATCCTAGCTATTCAGGAGGCTAAGATCTGAGGATTGAGTTTCAAAGAGAGCCAAGAAAGAAAGTCCATGAGACTTATCTCCAGTTAATCACCAAAAACCTGGAAGTGGAGCTGCGGCTCAAAATGGTAGAGTGCTAGCCTTGAGCAAAACATCAGCTCAAGGACAGTGCCCAGGCTCCGAGTTCAACCCCCATGATGGACAAAAACAAAAACAAAACAAAAAGACTTTTCAGTTTTGTATTTCTAATATACTGCTAATGCCTTTGATTTCCTTTAATAGAAGAGAGAAAGAGAGAAAAGTTATTGCTATCTGGTATGATTAGGTTTAAAATGATAGGTTTTTCTTCATCATTATTGAAGCATATGTTAAAGTGTTTCTTTTATTTATCCTTTTCAGGGAATTCTGACATGTAACACCTAGACAATTAACCTAAATGTTGCACTATACTGTAAATGTACATTATAGTGACACCTAATATGTTTCTTTCCCTTTAATTATGAGTCTTATAAACATATAAATGCAAATGTACTACTATAGATGTTGAATACATTTTTTTGAGTATGTTACATGGGAGAAAACTAAAGCATTAAGAGTAATAGTAAAGCAGAATAGAATTTGCCTTCATGGGCATGGGCCAAAATTCAGTTTTACTCTAAATCTGTAAACCTTCTAAAAGCCCTATAGACAACTACTAGAATCTCTGGACCCTACAACCCACAGACTTCCCACAAACCAAAATAAGCAAGGGCCAGTATATTTCAGCTGATGTCACTGAGACTCTTTTGTATTTCTTGGATGGGATATATGTCAATTATGTTCTTTGTGTCAAATGGGCTGTATCATAATAGATTATTTCTTCTGGATTTTATACAACATTATCAAACATCCAGAAAACATTTTGTTTTCATTTATTCTATGAAAATGTATACTTTTCTCGGTTTTACTTCACTTTTGCATTTTATTTATCATTTCTGTCTTAGGAGAAAATAAGGAAGCCATTTCTAGCTGAATCAAGGATTTTATTATCAGCAGACTTTTAAAAAAGATTAACTTACATCCTGTCTATTTTTTTTTTTTTTTGCCAGTCCTGGGCCTTGGACTCAGGGCCTGAGCACTGTCCCTGGCTTCTTCCTGCTCAAGGCTAGCACTCTGCCACTTGAGCCACAGCGCCGCTTCTGGCCGTTTTCTGTATATGTGGTGCTGGGGAATCGAACCTAGGGCCTAGTGTATCCGAGGCAGGCACTCTTGCCGCTAGGCTATATCCCCAGCCCCCATCCTGTCTATTTTTGAACGACTGTCATTTCCAACCTGGATGGGAATGAAAGGAAATCATTTGTGTCCTATGGTCTCTGAGAAGCTAACATGGGTTGGTCTCCATGTATAGCCGGGATACAGGGAAGCTTTTATGGCTGGATTCATTGATTGGGTAGCCTCAGTGAAGGGTAGCTTTGATAGAGAGTTCTGCCTTTCTATCCTTCAAGAGTACTCCACTCCAGCAGATTACAGAATGTAAACAGTTTCTGCTTCTAGTCTTACCATGTATCTCACAAAACCAGAAACCCGAAAGCCATCTTTTTACCAACAAAATTATCTGCCACCCGTAGGACTGAAAGTAAATACTTTAACCAAATGTCTTCAACTTCAGCTTCAGAAATCTAAAAAGGAGTAAGAGAAAAAGATGTCCATTATTTTAAATGAGTCCAGGTTCCTTAAATCACTGTCTGAGCAAAGGTCTGGGAAAGCGAAGGCCCCATTATCTCCAATTCCAGTGTGCATGCTCTGTCACTGGCATAGCTCCTTGGTAATTCCACGACATTTGGCCTAAACACTGCTGTGGTTGGGCTCCAAGGCAGGAGAAGAGGTTCTGTGCCCATTCATGTGTTGATTCCTGCTGAGATTACTAATAGGAGGGTTAACTGTTTGGCAATTTGTGTGCCAGAGAAATTTGGGCACGAATCAATTTGGCAAATAGGCTGAGCCTGTAAAACCACTTTGAATAAGCTAATGAGTAGTCTTCATGGGGAACTTAGCCTCTGGTATTCTACTCTTAGTTTTGAGCCAGAAACCTAGGGTAGAAGGATTTATTTTTTTACATCATCCCTTAATAGAGCTTCTATTCTAATGTATTCGAAAAGTATGGAGAGGAAGTATATGTATTTCCAAACATGTTATTCATACCAAGAAACCATCATTCCTCACCCTTGAATAGGAAATTGGAACATAGTTCTTAATAAGAAGTCTAAACACTATCTAGGAAATTTAGAAGAAAAGTGGTTCTTTTCACCAGTAAAAAAAAATTTTAATTAAGATTGCTGTGTGTTACTATTCTGAGTAGTGGTTCAGTATAATTTAGTTGGTTACATAGCATTAGCTGTCTCCAACAGGATTCTTCATTTTATACATGTGAAGCCAATGTTGATTGATTTAAGCTGAATGGGCTATATATAGATAGGCTTACATAAATGTTAGCCATTTTTCAGTACTGCTCAGTGTGGTTGGAACACATGGAGTTCAGCTCTTACCAGCCAGTATCATAAACAAACGATCTCTAGAAAGCTAGTCTACTCTAATTTATGCTTCTGTTCATAAAAGTTGGAAGCTGTAGCTTACCCCTCTGCTATTCACAAGCCAGGCAACACCTGGTCATTTTTTATTGTCCAGAGTGTGCTTTTTAGCCCTATTTCTTGAGTTGCCCATTTCTTATTGGCAGCTCAAGACAGGTGTATGTGATAGGCAGCTTAGGCCATGCTTAAGTAACTATTGTAGATTCTTAGCTTCTGTAGTGTAGAATGATACATTGGAGAATTTTCTTAATACAGAAAGGAGTTGCTAGTACTAGACAGTCAAAGAAATGGGTTAAAAAAACAAAAAGGAACAGGCTGGGAATGAGGCTTAGTGGTAGAGTGCTTGCGTAGCATGCATGAAGCCCTTCATTCGGTTCCTCAGTACCACAGAAAAAGCCAGAAGTGTCTCTGTGGCTTCAGTGCTAAAGTGCTATCCTAGAGCAAAAGAAAGTCAGGAACAGTGCCCAGGCCCTGAGTTCAAGCCCCAGGACTGGCAGAAAAAAAGAAGAACAAGTCAGTTGTCTTGTATACTTTATTTCATGCAATTTTTTTCCTGTTATAAATAATTGGACTTATTTTTCCTTTAGAGCCAGTGTTGTTTTAGTTCTTTATATAATGGTTACTTTATTATTTGTAAATTTTCTTTAAATTTTAAATCTCTGTAGAGTTTCATCCAACAATATGATAAACACCTATAGTAATGTTTTTAGGATGAGTAGTTAGCATGTTTGGTACAGGAATGATAATTTCAGCTCATTCATGTGTCTCAAAATGCATGAAGTGCATTCGACCATTACAGAGCAAGTATTAGGGACCTTGAAAAACAGGTCTGTGGCTTGAGCAGAAATGTTTACCATAGGGCAGTTGGCCTCACCCAAATAAATAGGAACCAGGAAAACTTTGTTTCCAGGCCTTGACTTCACTCTTCATACTCTGGGTTAAAAGGAAGGGGCAGATGGGAATGAAGACACCAAATTGCTAACTGGTAGCCACAGACCCTGTAATATGGAAAAGTATTTGAAAAAGAGCTTTTAATTTATCTTGTTGTTACATATTTGAGTGAACAGATCGATAGATGTAACAAGGTTAGGAAGATAAGGATGCCACGGTTTGGACCAGTAACATAGAATGTAGTGAAATTTCATAGGAGACTTATGATGCAACAAACAGGCTCTACTTTTTCATATTATAAATGACCATAATTATTTCCCTGTCTGTTTTCCACTTTGAATTAGAACTGATTACCTTTACATTGCTAATGAGCTCCCACCTACATGTTTCCCTTTCATTCTGTGAAAGTGTATGTTTGGTGCCTTTTCTTTCATGGCTCAGTGTCTGTGCTGCTATTCTGGGAACCACCACCTACTTCTCACTGCTGGAGAAGCTGTGTTCGTTCCCCCACGGTCTTCCATGCAATCTAATGCAATTTTCCAAAGGACTTAGTGACATATTACACCACAAAAATTCCTCTCAGCCCTCTCTGAAAGTGAATGTGAGTAAGTAATACAAGTTAAACAAAAATATAGCCAGGGAAACTAGAATTTAAAATTTATGGGGGCTGGGGATATAGCCTAGTGGCAAGAGTGCCTGCCTCGGATACACGAGGCCCTAGGTTCGATTCCCCAGCACCACATATACAGAAAACGGCCAGAAGCGGCGCTGTGGCTCAAGTGGCAGAGTGCTAGCCTTGAGCGGGAAGAAGCCAGGGACAGTGCTCAGGCCCGGAGTCCAAGGCCCAGGACTGGCCAAAAAAAAAAAAAATTTATGTGTACTTGGGTTTCCTATTAATTTAGTGTGTGGTCCTGATGTCTTATCTCTGTAAAATTTTTGTATCATATAAGAAGCCAAGAAATGGAGTCCATGGATTTTTGTATTCTTGGGACCCATCTTGAACAGAATGGGAAGATGAAAAGACACTTCTTCTGCAAAGGTTATTTAAAATAACACTTGGGACAGGATGCTGATGTCTCACACCTGTTATCCTAGCTACTTAGGAAGCTGTAGCCCAGAGGATCACCATTTAAGCCAGCCCAGGCAGAAAAGGTCTTTGAGACTCCATCTCCAATTAACTAGCAAAATGCTAGACTGGAGGTTGGTACTGCACTAGCTCTGTCTCATAACCCTGAGTTCAAACCTTGGTACCAGTATACACACACACACACACACACACACACACACACACACACACACACACACACACGCCCCTTGTAAAAAGATATATGAACATTTCTAATATTTAGGTCATTCAAATTTAAATAAGTGCACATTATCACTAGTGTGGTGATTCAGAACAGTTCTTATTAACCTATTGAAGATATCAAAAGGAGACTACTTTATTGATTATAAGAAAAAAAATCAATATAGGATAGAATTAAGGATTCCTGGTGGAGACAAGACGGGAGGTGGCCGAAATCCTGAAATCCTAATTAAAGGACTCCTGTCAGATACAATGTGATCACAGAACATTTATTTAGCATATGCTATGCCCTCTTAAGTCAACTCATTTAACCATTAGGAGATTATCTACTAGCTATCGTTATTACTTTATTTTACACATAAACAAAATAAGGCCAAAGAGAATCTACAAACACATATTCCTGACTTGAATACAAAAAGCTCTCTTCAGTGTCCACATACTTAACTGCAGTGCTGTGTGTGGGTCTCACAGCTTTGAGGGCTAGTAATTATGTTCTGCAAATGATTTAGTCTAATAAACCTTACTTCTTCATTATTAGTAGTTCTTTGCGATATTTTATAATTCAACTACACTCCAATGTAATTTAAAAAAATCCATCCATAGGGTCTCTTCTCTAAATCATTATCTTTAAACATATTTTCAGAGAAATAATATATTGTGCACATTTTATTGTACATGTGATGTGCAGAAGGGATACAATTACATAAGTAATGTAATGAGTAGATTTCTTTTTGAATAGTGTTACCCCCTCCCTCGTTTTCTCCTCCTCCTCCCTCTCCTGCCACTGACTCCCCTATTCCCTAAGTTGTAAAGTTCATTTCCAACATAGTGTCTACTGAATGTCACTGTTGAATTGGCTCACCCTTTGGTCCACCATTTCTGTGATTCCCTTTCCCTTCCCCAAATCAGATAAACTTATATATAAAACAAAGGGTACCAAAATAAAAAAAAAAAAACAGGGACAACAGGGAATAAACCAAAGTAAAAAAGAAAAAGAACTACAAACAGTATAAAAAAGAAAAACCTACTTCTGTTTCCATTTCTTGGAGTTCTTTTTTTATTTTTTTTTGGCCATTCCTGGAGCTTGAAATCGGCCTGAGCACTGTCCCTGGCTTCCTTTTACTCAAGGCTAGCACTCTGCCACTTGAGCCACAGTGCCACTTTGGGCTGTTTTCTATATATGTGGTGCTGGGGAATCAGACCCAGGGCTTCATGCATATGAGGCAAGCACTTTTGCCACTAGGGCATATTTCCAGCTCTGTAGCTCATTTTGACAAGCATCATTTTATAAGGTCATATTCACATAGCTATTGAAACATTGTGATCTTGTGATCCTCTCCTAAGGATAGTCTTCTATATTCTCACTGTGTGATGGCTAGAGTGCTGTTTAATTAATCATGTCCAAGTGTAATTATTTGTCTTTTAAGGGTTTTTTTGGTTGGGTTTTTTTAACTGTATTTTTTTGTTTTTTCTTTTTTGGTACTGGGAATCGAACCCAGGACATTGCACTTGCTAGGCAAGCGCTTTGCCACTGAGCTACATCCCAGCCCTAATTATTTGTCTTTTCCTACCCATTGGACTAACTTGTAGACTTATAGACATATTCTAGTTACCACAAATGAGAGAAACCATGCAGCCTATGTTTCTTTGGGTCTGGCTTACTTTGCTTAATACAATTTTTTTCCCAAGCCTTTCCATTTCCTTATGAATGCAGCAATGTCATTTTTTCTGATGGACGCATAGAGTTCCATTGTGCAGTCACCTTTCTGAATAACATAACTATTATATTGGGAAATAAAAAAAAACTTTTTTTCCCTATCACTATGTACTTTTTATGTGCCAAAGGACAAAATTGCAACTAATTATTTTAATGATCTTAATTTGCTTTATTTTCATTTCTAGAATTGGGCAGCCTTTTATTTCATAAAATAGAATACATGATCATCAGCTAGACAGAAGAGGTTGGTTTTGTAGAACACAAAGTATTCCATTTCAAAGTTACTTGAAAAGTGAGAACTAGACCAGAGGCAGAAGAATGGGAAAATAACTGATTAGCTAATATCCACTTATTTTCAATTATTTCTTTTGTATAGGGATTAAAGCAGGGGAACTTCTTTATCTCATCAATTGTTTGGGAAATTTGGTCTTTACTTTTCAAATTCAGATATATTACAAATCATTTAGCTTTTCTTTGGTGATACAGAATTATACTTTGAGTGATTCCATCTTAGTACAAGAGCCTAGACCCCAGGTACTGACCTCCTGTAATTTCTATTCAGTATATGAATGCTATGCTTTATTCTGCAAATAAGAAAATGATATAGCACCAATCTTTAGAGCAAGTAACGTACCAAAGTCACACAACTAAGAAGTTTGGATCAAAAGTTACTGCAATATTAGTCTCTTTTTCAAGTTTAAAAACAAATTATTTAAATTGTTATTATAAAGGTGATGAACAGAAGGGTTACTGTTTTGCAAGTCATATAATGAAGACAGTTCTTTTTGGACAATGTCATTCCTTCCTGCAGTCCTCCAGTTATTCCCTCCTACTTCCACCCACAAGTTTTGTAGTTCATTTTCAATGTAGTGTCCAGTGAGTAACATTACTTCATTTGTTCACACTTTGTCCCTCCCTTTCTGTGCCCTCCCTTATCACTTTGTTTCTTAACCACACATATACAAGGAAAGCATGAGAGCATGTTTTCTGTACATATTGGTCACAATTTATAGAGAAAAGATTTTAAAATTCATAAAGATCAACATGACAACTGTTGGAGCCATTTGGAAAGATCACAGGGAAATGATGAATGTGACTGTGGAAGGAAAGTTCACTGTTGAACTGATGGAAACCATTCTCTCATTGAGTGAGTGATGAAGTCTGTGAAGTTATATGGAGAGTCCTTTGAGTGAAGTGGGTGAAATCTGAGGACAAGATTCAAAGGTTGGAAACATCTCCACAGTAAATGATAGAAGAAACTAAACAAAGGGAAGATAGTACTCAAGGGTCAATTGAGTTTGGCGCCATGTGGCTGTAGGTGCATTGGGTGTGGAGTTTTCTCTCTGTTCCATCTCTGGGTGGATTAAAAAAAAAAGACATGTTTTTGTTTGAGATTTATAAGGAGTGACTGAAGGAAGAACAAATATTGCAAAAGAATTGTGGGTATGTTTATAGTAGTAGAGTTTTCTGTCTATGAATTGCTCTCTGTTTGGAACTTTCTTAAAATCCAATTTGGAAGTCTAAAATGAATGTTATCTTGGAAGTAAAATGTGGTGACCCATAGTGAAGAAATGCCATAGGTATAATTATAACATGATAAGGAATGCTTTAAACCTTGCTTCAAGATGAAGTACAATTGAACACCGAGTGATTGCCATGATTTGGACACTCAGCAGCTGGATAGTCCTAGAAATCACAAACAGCCTCTTCCAGGGGTGGCAAATAAAAAGGTTTCTCACTTTCTCACCCCTGTCATGCTATATAAAGCCTGAGAAATCATTTTGTATATTATAGAACAGACAGATTTGCTGTTTGTCAGCTATATGACCTATCTGCCTGTGGTGGTAATTTTATATGGCTCATGAATGATGTTGTAAATATTGAAATGGCACTTGGCAGAAGATGGGTCCCTAGCCATACCTGTACAGTTACTTTGCAAAATAATGATAGCTCTTAAAACTTTGCAACATGTATCTTTTCCACCTTCAAAATTAAATTAGAAAATTCTTATTATACTAACAAGCTGGCCATGCCCGGTGCTAGTGGAGGCTAAGATCTGAGGATCACAGCTAAAATCCTGTCAGTCTGGTAAGTAAAGTCTATGGGACTCTTAGTTACCAAAAGATGGAAGTGGAGCTGTGGCTCAAGTGGTAGAGCAAAGACCCTGAGCAAAAAAAAAAAAAAAATCTCAAGCCCTGAATTCAAGCCCAGGACCAACACGCACACACACACACGCGCGTGCTGGCTGTAAAATATTTTCATGAAATAAATATGTATACATGTGTGTATATAAATATATATATACACACACACACACGTGCAAGCAGGCACTACCAGGGACCAAGTGTAGGTTCTTGTGCAGTTCTAAGAGTATATTGTTATTTAGTACACTTTTAACCAAAAGGAAGTCAAATTTTCTGAGGAAACTATATGAATAAAATATGCATATAAAATATAGTATATGGCAGTCCTATTATCCTTCATACCTTACTCGATTACTTGTACAGCTATCGTCAATTTTATCCAGTGGAATAGAGGGTTCCATTACTCTTGAGGAATTATCTATATTCCTGATTATCTATTTGACAACTATCCCCCAGCTGCTTTTCAAAGCATGAATCATTACAACATAGATGGGCAGTAGGGCACTTTTTCCCTATGGTCTCATGACACTGTGAAGGGGACAGAGTAGCAATTTTCACAGGGCACTCCACAATAATACAGATTCACAACTGATGATCATGAGAGTGTCTCCCTCCTCTGTGTTTGATGTCTAGAAACTGACTTCATTACTGTCTGTCGTGAGAATGTATTGCATGTTTAGTTCTAGACCACTATTGCAATAAGGATGTGAATTCTGGAGATAAATCAGGTGAATATTTTGATTTCTCAATGAATTAAGAAGTTATGCTTATACTGTACTATAGTCTAGTGAATGTGCAGTAGCATTGTGTTTGACAAAGGATGATACATAATTTAAAATATACATTGTTAAAAATGCTCTCATGTGAGTGTCTAGAAGAATGGTTCTAATTGACTCACTCTATGAAGATTTGTCAGAGACCTCTAATTTATACAACAGTATAAATTATGCAGGATGAATTATGTTGACACCCAGTAAAATAAAACCAGATAAAGGAGATTATTACAAGGAGGAAAGGGTACTGTTCTTTCCAACAGGGTGAAGGTAACAGTTGATCAGAGGCCTGAAGGAAAGAAAGGAACTAGCCTTTCCTCTTGTGCTGTTGGGTTATTTTGTGCATATTAGAAAAACTCACCTAAGTGCTGGGGGACGCAGGGGCAGGGGTGGCTCAGTGGTAGAATGCCTGCTACCCTGATCTAGGCTTTGGGTTAAACCCCCTTTGTGAGATTCTCTCTGTAGGCTCAAATATATAAATATTTCTTTATAAACAACAATTCTAGGAGCCCATGGCTTGGTGAGCAATCGGTAGCCCCACGTGTAGGCAGTTTTGTCAGGAAAGGACTTTTTTTTTGCCCTTACTCACCCTCCTGTTGGTCACTCCTGTGCTGGAGTGCCTCCCAAAGGTGTGCAGTGGAATTCCACTGCAGACAGGACAACAAGCTCAAAGACCCTAGGAAGGACTCTGTTCAAGAAACACAAGGAAGACCAAAGGAGCAAAGTGAGAAAACAAGATCAAAATAAAAGACAAGTTCTAACTTTGGGCTCACTGATACTGATGACCATTGTAATAACTCATAACCCTTTAGAGTTTTCAGAGAGCTTCATAGTTGCCTGCTACAACATCCTAGCATAAGAATCCGAAAGGAGTAACTTAGCTAAATAATACAGTTAGCAAATATGAAGGTATAGAATTGAAGTCCTCTGTTTCCAGCCTCTTTAATGAATCTGCTCATTATTAATCATTTTAAAACAGCTAACCTTCTTTCTTAATATCATCAATTTCCTTACCAGCTCTATTCATATAAAAATAGACCTTTTTGAACTCTATGCTGTGATTTGAAGCATCTTATTATTGTTCTCTTTCTCTGTGGGTAGCTTTAATAGGTTGAAACAATTCTTTATCGTAACTTAGATGTTTTTCATAAAGTCATTTACAGCTATTTTCTCATTTTAATTGGTCTTTAAAATATTACCTTTTAAAATCACAACACATCTTGGAAATGAGGTGTTCTTATTAACCCAATTGTGTAATTGTTAAGAAATTAACTTTTTAAATGCTCTTTGGTGGAAAGCATATTCCATATATGAATCCATGTTCTCCCATGAATGTTTTCCAGCTGGAGATGGAGAAGCTTCAGCTACAAGCCCTTGAGCAAGAGCACAAGAAGCTGGCGGCCAGACTGGAGGAGGAGCGGGGCAAGAACAAGCACGTGGTGCTGATGCTTGTGAAGGAGTGCAAGCAGCTCTCTGGCAAAGTCATAGAGGAGGCCCAGAGGCTGGAAGAAGTAATGGCCAAGCTGGAGGAGGAAAAGAAGAGGACCAATGAATTAGAAGAGGAACTCTCTGTGGAGAAACGGAGAAGCACAGAAATGGAGGCTCAGATGGAAAAACAACTCTCTGAGTTTGATACCGAACGTGAACAGCTTCGTGCCAAGCTAAGTCGAGAAGAAGCACATACTGCTGACCTCAAAGAGGAGATTGACAAGATGAAGAAAATGATTGAGCAACTGAAAAGAGGAAATGACAGCAAACCAAGCCTGTCTCTCCCAAGGAAGACAAAAGATAGACGATTGGTTTCTGTATCTGTGGGGACAGAAGGACCTGTGACAATGTCTGTGGCTTGCCAGACAGACGTAGTGACAGAAAGCACAGATCATGGAAAGAAGTTGCCGTTGACTGTACCTGTAAAGCCTTCCACAGGAAGCCCCCTAGTTTCTGCAAACCTGAAAGGGAGCATGTGCCCCAACCCCCCACTGGTCAGACCAGGTATTGACAGGCAGGCTTCCCATGGTGACTTGATTGCCTCCTCCCTACCCACTCCCCCAACTCCAAGTGCAAGCAGAATTGAGGAAAATGGACCAAGCATGGGTTCAACACCTGATCTAACAAGTAGCACACCCCCAATTCCCAGTAGCGCTGCCCCTCCCTCTGCTCCAACACCGGCCATAGCTCCCCAGAACTACTCCCAAGCTCCGCCTATGCACAGTTTACATTCACCATGTGCCAACGCGTCTTTGCATCCAGGTCTCAACCCACGAATCCAGGCAGCTAGGTTTAGATTTCAGGGCAATGCGAATGACCCAGACCAAAATGGAAATACTACCCAAAGTCCTCCATCAAGAGATGTCTCACCTTCAAGTCGTGACAGCCTAGTGGCCAAACAACTAGCACGGAATACTGTGACCCAAGCACTGTCAAGATTTACAAGCCCTCAAACAGGTGCTTCTCCCAGGCCTGGAGTGTCTCCCATGGGGGACAGTGGCACCTACAATCCAGTCAGTCGGACCAGTTTAAAGACTCCTGGTGCAGCACGAGTTGATAGAGGAAATCCTCCTCCCATCCCACCAAAAAAGCCAGGGCTCTCCCAAACTCCTTCTCCACCACACCCACAACTCAAGGTTATTATGGATAGCAGCAGGGCCTCAAACACGGGGGCCAAAGTGGATAACAAAGTTGTGGCTTCTCCTCCTTCCACGTTGCCACAAGGGAATAGGGTAATAAGTGAGGAGAACCTCCCTAAATCGTCCTCCCCTCAGCTGCCACCAAAACCATCCATAGATTTAACTGTGGCACCTGCAGGCTGTGCCGTTTCAGCCCTGGCCGCGTCTCAGGTGGGTTCCTGGCCTGCTGAATCCCCCGGACTGAACCAACCTGCATGTTCAGACAACTCCCTTGTCATTCCCACCACCATTGCCTTTTGCTCTTCCATAAGACCTGTTAGTGCCTCATCCCGTAGGCCAGGTGCCTCAGACAGCCTCCTGGTAACAGCATCAGGTAAAGGGATTGAAATATTATACACTTTTCTTTTATTTTCTTTTTCATTTTTTAAGAGAATATGACCTCTCCTCACTTGCATTAATAATCTTTCACATTGCCTTGAAATATATTTTTTCTTTCAATATCTTTCCTTTTTATTCATCATTTTCTTTTAAAGACTCCAGGGTATGGTGATTCATCTTGCCTTATGAATTGTGGTTTTGTTATGCTAAGTGCTTTCCTCTTTTAAGATAATCGGAGAATAGTGGTTTGAAGTACATGAGGACAATAAATTTAGAGAGACTAAAACATTTCTGGTGGGGGAGAATGGGGAGGTGACACACACCCTTCTCATTAAATATTTATTGCACAAGGCCTCAGTATTAAGAGATCATTATTGGGCAGTTAGTGTTAGTTCTGTGTCTTCTGTAATGATATCAGAAAAATCCTTTTTAGGTTATTAATGCTACTGTGTATTATCAGATTGATTAGATTTGTTCTGTAATTGGTAAATTCTGATTTTTTTTTTTTTTTTTTTTTTTTTTTTTTTTTTTTTTTTTTTTTTGGCCAGTCCTGGGCCTTGAACTCAGGGCCTGAGCACTGTCCCTGGCTTCTTCCCGCTCAAGGCTAGCACTCTGCCACTTGAGCCACAGCGCCGCTTCTGGCCGTTTTCTGTATATGTGGTGCTGGGGAATCGAACCTAGGGCCTCGTGTATACGAGGCAGGCACTCTTGCCACTAGGCTATATCCCCAGCCCCGTAAATTCTGATTTTTAATACTAGTTTTATATTAAGATCTGGTTTTTGTTTACCCTCAAAAATGTTTATGGATCTCTGTTCTAAGTCATCTCAAAAGCCATTGACTCTATTTTGAGCTATGGTCTTCTGGTGCTTGAGCACAAATAAGACACTAGCATGCAGGCATATGGGTATATTAGAGAAGATGTGGTTTATGAAGCCACTAAATCTGGAGCTCCTGGATAAAGATGAACTAGGTTTTCCCTTTTGTTGTTTATTGCTAGAGGAAGTATAGCTTTTTTTGTTGATATGATTAGATTGGATTTTTTCTCTTCCACAGTGTTGAGGATTAAACCCAGGGCTTTGAGCATAACTATACAAATATGCCATTGCTACATCCTTAGCCCTTAATTCTTTTTTAAGCAAATGTGCTCTAAATAATGTTTTAATGTCCAGTTTCCGTTGTTACATTGAAGTAATTTCTCCTACCTTGGGATCTTTGTTTAGTAAATAGTGTTGTTTGGAAAGTAATGTAACTTTAAATTCTAAAAGAAAATTTGAATACTATCATATCACACTTAAAGGAGAGTGAGAATTTTAAAAGCAGGTAATATCAGGTAATGAGATCAGTACACCAATAATTAGTTATCTAATTCTAAGGCATCCTTTTATTACCCTCTTTGAGAGACTGTATTAGTGTTTTTAGGGAGGAAATTGAGAATTGGAAATAGCATGGCCTTTGACTATTTAAATATAGCATGTGCCATGTATAATTGCATTTTTGATGTTTTTTTCATGCTGAGCAAATTTTCTCTTTCTTACGATGGAACTTATGCTATACATAGGGGAACATGTTTGGTTGTAGGAGAGATTCAATACTGCAGCATGTCAGTATTCCTGAAACTGAACTTGCAACAGCAGGAGTATCAGTAAGTAGAGGTGATGGGAATGCCTTAAGGATACTGTCTCATAGCATTTTTGAAATTTTGTTTAGAATTGACCTTAGTATATTTCATAGTGTCTTCAGACACATTCAGCATTCCATTTTTCTTAATTTTCAATTACTGAGCTGGACACCTGTGTCATGGCTTAGAATAATATTAACTCTTTCTCACAAATTCATATCGACCTCAGAAAAGGAATCTCCGGCTGCCATTTAGGAAATTCAGAGCCTGTTCGGAAAGGTTTGTGGCTTTTGGTAAACACAGATTCCAAAACCCTTTGGAGAAATCAGTGGTTTGACATAACTGCATAGACTATATAAGAGAAAACACTAATTAGGGAATGCATATATCTTTTTATTCCTTTTTAAAATACAAAGTCTTCTGTTGTGTAATACCTCAAGGCTCTGCCAGACATTGTGCTTGTTGTCACTGTGGTCTAGGGAGTAGCTTATACACCTTTGTTTTCAATATCTGTGACTGAGGAACATGAAGTTTGGAAAGATAGAGAATACCTAATCTGGTGCATATTTACCAGAACAACCTGCGTAGGATGCAGTTTCATTTGGGATAAAGAAGTCAGAACTCCTCTCAAAGTGTCTTTGGCTTGCATCTATGGAGCCATCAAAGACATGTAAAATTGGTTCCTCATTTTCTCCTCTGATTTTGCAATGTAGCCAAAATATTATCAGAACTATAAAACTACCTTTGGAGGAATAATATTTCTGTATCATTTGTTCAAAGCTGTGGCTTTTTAGGATAAAGGATAGGCATCCAAGGACTGTAATCCTTTAGCAAGTGTTAACTGAGCACCAGTTCATATTCAGTGGCTGGAAATGCTATTATAATTATATATCCTTCTATAATTGTATAACTCCAATGTGTATCTAGGTCAGGCTCAACTCTCTAAATGCGTTATAAGATTTTAATTCTTCATTCTGTTTAGATTGCTCCATTTTTTCTTCATTTCTTGGGATCAAACTCAGTGCCTTTAGGCATGCTTAGGAGAGCACTCTACTACTGAGAAATACTTGTAGCACAATTGCTGTGGGACACACCAGAGCTCTCTGCATCCTGCTTCTTAACCTGGCTGTGACTGGGTAGGCTTGTACCTTTCTAGATTGTATGCCCCTGGAGGGCATTAACCTTCTAAGCATCCATCTAGGACATTGTAGTTGCTCATAGTAGGTCACAGAGACAGAGCATATTTGCCAGATATCTGGCAGATGTTTGTTCTCATATCCATGATTGAAAGAATAAGTACTGAACGGAGTCAGATGTCAGAATCAGCCTATTTCTTCACAATTGTAGCTATCAGCTGGAGAACAAATTCTCTTTAAGCTATTAGCTTTGCTATCTAAAAATAAAAGCATTGAACCACAACCTAAGAATAATTCCAAACCAAACTATATCTTCTTAAACTTGCCTGATGGATTTTGAAACAACACACAACTAGATCCCATGACTGTTCAAGGTCTATTATCTTGTGTATCCATGTCAGCTTGCATATATGACAGTTAGAGCTAAGTTACAACCTGAAAGCTCACATGACACAAGTTACCATTTTAATGGATTGCATTATAAATTATGTTAACTCTATTGAATACTTTTATAGGGAAATGTTAAATTTTAAAACAATCCTTAAATTTTTATTCCTTCTAAACTTGTCAAATGAACTTTCAGTTGTTAGATGATCACAAGCAAAAAGTAGAACTCTAGGCAACTGATTTCCCATACCCTTGGAGATTTTTTTTTTCTCTTTCCCTTTTTTGGTTGTTGTTATTATTTATTTTACACATTTTATTTGATTCGGTTTAGACTTTTTCCTTATGTAGACATATTTTTAAAAATTCACATATGATTGGCTTGAAGGCTAAATTGGAAAACAAGAATGATCTTGGCTATGACATTAACCTTCTCCATTTTCTGAAGCTGATGCCGGAAGCTGTCCTTTTCTTCCCTTTTCACCATTGCCTGTGCTCTCTGTCCCTTCTAGCCTGCTATGCAAGATGCTTACTTCTACTAACATTTGCATATGATACTGCAAAGCTGAATGACTTTTTCTAACATCATTGGAGTAGCTGTATGAATATAGATCTCATTTGTCATTATTAACCAGTTAACTAAATACCACCATGTTTATCGTTGTTGAGAACTTCAGATGAATATGGTAGGGTTTTGGTGAAATTTTATTTTTTCCTGTATTTATAGCAGCATCTATTAAAATACATTTGTGATAGGGAAAATTAGAAATAGTAGTGAAGATAGCATTTATGGGAAGCTTAAGAATATAAAGTATTAATATAGCATTTTTCCTTTGTGAACATTTAAAAAAGTATTTTCTGTCCTCTGAGAAAATAAATAGTATAATAATCTGCGGTTTCGTAGACAGAAAGAGAACCATAAGATTTTTGAGTGGTCTATGAGAAAATATATGAATAAAGTAGTTTCTCTTTCCGATAGCTTACTATTAAAATAGGGTTTTCTGGGGGAAAATGTGTTCACAATTGAATAAATTCACATAAAGCAGTTGAAAAATGTATTTATCTTGAAATTGTCTTCCCCCAAAACCAAATATCACAGTTAAAAGAAAAGAAAAATGAAAACAAACCATCAAAGAATAGAGAACTGTTGAGCATGTACATGTTGGTATACATAAAAGAATATCCATAAGGAAGACCCCTTGGGTGACTTAGCGGGAGGGAGAGTGTTTGAGAAACTGAGCGCATGAGCCAGATTCCCTCCTGTTCTGTAGACAATGATTATGCCCTGCCTTCATATTGCCTGTGTCTGCTTTACAGTCAAGGTTTCATACCTTAGTGTTTATAATTTCTCTGTTTATCATCCATTTCTAATAAGTACTGATTTAATTTTTGTGGGCCTGTTTTTTTGTTTGTTTTTAAGAAAATACAAAAGGTAAAATGTACCAGAGAGGAGCCTTCTTGTAAGTATGAAGTAAAAATAACTACCTTTGTAAGGAACCCTAATACCACTGGGAAATACAAAACTTAGATAAATATTGATTTTTATGAGCATGTTAAATTTGTCTGTCACGTAAGTTCTAATAGGGTACAACCAATGAAATATTCATGAACCCAAATAGTTGATTATGAAGATTATCCTATGAAGCTTTAATAAGCAATAGTTTCATTTCTAGAAATAGCTCTGTCCTATTTTTATAAAAAATTTTTATAATACTGAGAAATTTCTTGGATATGTTCATACCTTTTAAAAATATTTATATACTAAAATAAGGGTCAAACATTCAGTTTAATCCTAAGAATTGAATATTATATACATATCACTAAGACTCACATACTAAGAATATTATCTTAAATATCAATGCTAAAGGAACGGAAATCATCCATCCATTGTTCCTTCCTAAAGAGAATGTTAACACATGTATGTATGTAGCAGGTCTGCCGTATGAAGGGAATATGTGGATGATTGACATTACATAGAAGTATTGAAGTTCTACATTGAGAAAACTAGAATGATATATTTTTCACTGTACTTAGAAGCTAAAGGACAAACTACCAATGTATCCCATTAAATAAACATTCTTACTTTACTGTTTTTACAGCCTTTTGATCAAGGAAGAATTCAGAAAATTTTCCATGCTATATGCAGCAGACTTCACACATTTAACCGATTCTCTTCTAAAAGCTGCTAAATACTGATGAAAAATGTCTAACCATGATAACTCTTTATGATTTTTGTTAAAACTGTATGGTAGAGTGTCCTGTTTTGTTGACTGATTAAAAGTTTGCTAGAACTGTTACAAAAATGGCAAGGTGATAGTCTCCAAAATTCATATTGAATGTTTGTAATGTCATAGTGTAAAACAAATTATATATATATATATATATACGTATATATATATATATCCTTTTAATACTGAATAGTACTTAGTACCATCATTTTTTCCCAAGTGAGAATTCAAGGAGTATAATTAGTTTCTTTGATAAGAGTTTGGCTCATCTCACTGGTTTATGTAAATCTTAAAGTCAAGTTTCCTTGGAAACATTATTGAAAAAAGAAAAAAAAATCTCTGTTTTACTATGGTATGTACTACATTATACCTAGCACATTACTTTTTCAGATTGATATGGAAGTTAAAGAGACTTCCATGCAATTTTAAAATTCAACTTGTTTTGAAATGCTAAAAAGGAATTTAAACTTTTAAAATAGGATAGCCATCTTAGTTTTCCAAAACCTATCACTAGTTTAACACTTATCTGTGCAGACTGACAACTAAAAATAACTTGTCATCATTATGTTAATTTGATTAGCAGCAGAAACTGAAATAACAGTACAGATTTGTACTAAGAAAATATTAACATATTGGTATTCATTAGGGATATATGTTCACATGTTAGTGTGTGTGAGATTCAAACAGGAAGAATAATAGCTATCTCTTGTCCTTGTTCCTATTTCTAACGACAGTCACTTTAACCTACAGGCTGGTCACCCTCCCTAACCCCTTTGCTAATGAGTGGTGGTCCTGCCCCCCTGGCTGGCAGGCCCACCCTTCTTCAGCAAGCTGCTGCCCAGGGAAATGTCACTTTATTATCAATGCTGCTTAATGAAGAAGGACTGGACATTAATTACTTCTGTGAAGATGGCCATTCTGCCTTGTATTCTGCTGCTAAGAATGGACATACAGGTACAATTCTGAAATCAAATTCCATTGTACACTTGCGAACAAATTGAGTGTCAAAAGCCCTTGTAACCATTATCCTGGGCAGAATGTGTATTTGGGATTTAATTTTCTTCTATGAGAGGAACGGCTAAATCATCACTTCAAGGTTTACAAAGTTTAGAGCATATGAGTTGGACAGTTTCTGAATGCAAAAATTTTACTGTAGCTGGCAAAAAGTGGTCTTAGTTTTATGCCCAATGGAATGTATTGTACATGTAGAAATTTGAGGCATAGTAATTACAAAGCATATTTTAGAATAAAGCTGTCCATCTGTGATCACTTTGGTCAGGACAAAATAGCCTTAATTAGTCTATTAGAAATACATGATGTGGGTGAAAGACCAACAGTGTTTCAGTGAATGCCTCAGCAAGGGCAGTTTAGTAGTTAGGGAGTATCATGAGTCTGAAATTGTTCCTTGGTTGCAACAATTTATAGTTACTTGGATTGTTTTAAAAAAAAACTAGGAAATTACATAATTACAAATGACCTATCCATGAATACTAGGAATTACTCTTTTTCTTTAAAGTACAAATGCTGTATAGTTAAATATACTAAAACATATGATAATGAAAGAGATAGTTTGACTCCTAGTGCAAAATCAATAGCACTGCATATGCAAGCCGTAGAACTGTCAGTTGGTTCAGATAAATGCAAGATTCTGGTGAGCCAAGATAACTCAGTAGTTCTGAAGTACTTTGAAATTCTTCAGAAGCCACTGGGGATTTTATTTTGCAACTGTAGAGAAATCGGGTTGAACATCACTTTTTATGAGCTTCCTTGACTTTACCATGCAAGTGTAAGATGGTCATCATATAGAAGTATTTTAGTGATTAAACTAATATCACTAAGTAAGAATTTAAGTACAAAGAATAGTACTTCTGTTTGGTAAATGGGTTCTCCATTCCTCAAAAAGGATTTCTGGGAATAGCTGGTGGAAAAATCTGGCAAACCATTTTCTGGCCCCATGACATTCCTTTTTACTTACCAGCAATTCTAATAACACTAAAAATATGATGTCTAAGTTGGTGAGTTTGAGGGAATCATAATCTTCGGGGGGGAGGGGAGTGAAATCTTTGAAAGATTCTTTTGAGTCCTACATTTTGCAGGATAGATTTGTTGAGTTCAAGGTAAAAGTTCTCAGGGTTTAGAACCCATGTTCAGCTTGTAGTAAACTTGGTTCATCATAACACTAACTTGGAAAACCGTAACAGCTTTCTATTAAAACTCCATAGACTGTGTGAGATTGCTGCTGAATGTCGAAGCCCAAGTTGATGCTGCTGATAAAAATGGCTTCACGCCCTTGTGTGCTGCAGCTGCTCAGGGACATTTTGAGTAAGTGATACTTCTAATTCTTTTCTTTTCCTATGAAAATAATCTCTCTTTTTTTAGTTCTGCACACATTCTAGCTTCAGCTAAGTATGTAAACTAGTGCTTAAATACTTTCACAAAAGATTTTGGAGGATTTAAAGAACAAGTAGGAGCTGGATGCTGATGGCTTCTGCCTGTAATCATAGCTACACAGGAGACTAAGATCTGAGGATCATGGTTCAAAGCCAGCTCAGGTAAGAAGTTCTGTGATATGCTAATCTCCAGTTGACCAAGAAAAGCCAGTAGTAGAACTGTGGCTCAAGTGATAGAGTACCAATGTTGAGCAAAAAAGCTAAAGGAGAGTGCCTAGACCCTGAATTGAAGCTCCAGTATTGACACAAAAGGAAGAACGAAAGAGAGAGGAAAAGAGAGGGAAAGGAGGGAGGGGGGGAGGGAGGGAGGGAGGGAGGGAGGGAGGGAGGGAGGGAGAGAAGGGAAGGAAAGGAAGGATGGGGGAGGAAGGAAGGAGAAAAGAAGAGGGCACTTTCTCCTTCTGGAATGTGCTTTTGCCTTTACCTGTCATGTCTTTGTTTCTGGGAAATCTGTAGAGCCACTTACTTGAAGCATGTAACAGACACAGAAACACAAAAGAGAATGGCAAAAAGGAAAAACCCTGAAGAAGTCCATGATTCAAAATATAATATGTAATTAATGTATAAAATATTTGTTTTATATATCATATAACTGTATAAGTATTATATATGCTCATATATAAATATTATACATATTTATTATATACATATATAATGCATAAGCAGCAAAAACACACTAAAAATCCACTGGAGTTTGTTCACTTTCAAGCTCCAGGTGTTTAGTTATTAAGAGCCACAGTCTTGACTTTGCCTTCTTTCCTTTCCTTCTTGAGCCAGTGTCATGGTGCTATATCTCCATAAACCAGTCCCCATCTGGAGACAGGATTGCTCCCCAAAGAAACTCTTCTTCTCAGACTCTTTGATACTTTTTTTCCCCTTTTGTACTTTTTTATAGATGAGGCACATGGTACCCAGAGGTCTACACCATTTATAATTATTTTCTCAAGTGATAAATTACAGGATGACTCAGCAGCCCGTTTTTGTTTTTGTTTTCTCCAATTTTCAAACTATTTAGAGTTACAATGATATATGTACCAAACATATCCCAATAAGGTAAACACATCCCAAGGATTTTACTTTTTTTTTTTTTTTTTTTTGGCCAGTCCTGGGACTTGGACTCAGGGCCTGAGTACTGGCCCTGGCTTCTTCCCGCTCAAGGCTAGTACTCTGCCACTTGAGCCACAGCGCCACTTCTGGCCATTTTCTGTATATGTGGTGCTGGGGAATTGAACCCAGGGCTTCATGTATACAAGGCAAGCACTCTTGCCACTAAGCCATATCCCCAGCCCCATCAAGGATTTTACTATTATAAGCTTTTAAAAAGAGAAGGATCGGGGCTGGGGATATAGCCTAGTGGCAAGAGTGCCTGCCTCGGATACACGAGGCCCTAGGTTCGATTCCCCAGCACCACATATACAGAAAAACGGCCAGAAGCGGCGCTGTGGCTCAAGTGGCAGAGTGCTAGCCTTGAGCGGGAAGAAGCCAGGGACAGTGCTCAGGCCCTGAGTCCAAGGCCCAGGACTGGCCAAAAAAAAAAAAAAAAAGAGAAGGATCACAAACCCAAGTTTTAGTGCTTGATTAAATCTACTAATTTGAAGTGCTATGTTGGAAATTAACTGTTGTGACTAAAATTTTTTTAGCAATTTGAAAACATGTCCCTGTGTAGGACCCACTATAATTAATGTGCATAAATAAAAATTACATCTATAATCCTCGCTACTCAAGAGGCTGAGATCTGAGGTCTGAGGTTCAAAGCCAGCCGAGGTAGCAAAGTTCATTATACACTTACCTAGAATTAACTCGAAAAGGCAAACTGAAACTGTGGCTCAAGGTGTTAGAGCACTAGCTTCAAGCACAAAACCTCAGGACAATGGCCAGGAAACATACACACTCAAAATCAATGTATATGAACATACAAATTGGTTAGCATTATTGTCATAATGTAGCATCTTGATCACAAGGTGCTTCAGAGGGCAATTTATATATAATTGATCATGATCTTGTGTTCAGATGTGTAGAATTACTAATTGCATATGATGCTAAC
This sequence comes from Perognathus longimembris pacificus, assembly GCF_023159225.1. Lineage (NCBI taxonomy): Eukaryota > Metazoa > Chordata > Mammalia > Rodentia > Heteromyidae > Perognathus > Perognathus longimembris. The sequence goes on along the minus strand of NC_063162.1, from coordinate 127,671,631 downwards.
ATTGATCATGCTGCTGCTGGAGGACAGACACCTCTCTACCTGGCCTGTAAACATGGAAACAAAGAATGTATCAGACTCTTGCTGGAAGCTGGTTCTGACCGAAGCATAAAAACTAGAGTAAGTATTACTTCTTTGTTAAGTTCTTTGTTCTAGTATATGTAATTTACAATGTGTCTATAAACTATGGGTAGAAAAACAAAATATAATCAGCCATCCATACTTATGGTTCCACATGCATAGAATTAACCAACTGCATGTGGAAAAGAATATATCTTTTTCAAATTTATCAAGTATCCTTTAAGTAGAAAAAGAAAATAACAGAAGAGGTACTATTGAAAACAGCCATTTATGAACATAATGCATCTTGATCATCATTCTTACTGTTTTCTTAATTATGTGGTATATACAGTGAATTCATAGATTTCTTCCTCTTCTCATTGTTCCCTAAACAACACATCATACTGCTTTTATAGCATTTATATTGGATTAGTTATTATAAGTAATCTAGATTTGTTAATATAGATGTGTGCCAGTTATATGCAGATAGTATTCCATTTTATATCAGAGGCTTAAGAAATGCGTGTAGCCATAAACATTGTAGATAAGGTTCCTGAAAGTGGTACCCACAGAAAATTAGGGACAACTGTACTCAAGAGGTTACAACTAGAACTATCAATTCATGAAGCAGGAATATAATAACCTACATATAAACATTTTTCTGTTAAATCTATTACTGGGGATTTTTTGAAAGTACTCCTTTTTAGCTTTCTGAAAAAAATAGTTTTGCATATTATATTTAATCAAAGAAAACCTATTGTGTTTATATATACTTATAAGATTCTACCTTATCAATGAAAAAAAATGGATTTTATATCATCAAACTGACCAGAAATAAGTAGTGACAACATAAAAATATAAATTAAATTTTGTGTGATAGAACATAGAAATTTGTGCTCTCAAACTAGTTATTGATAAACTGACCAAAATCTTTAAAAGTAGAGATACAAACAATATAAATGACAGTGTTTTTTCTTTAAAAATTTTTTTACTATTGTCTTTAAGTAGTTGTACAAAGGAAGTGCCATATACAAAAACAGTTTGAGTACAATGCATTTTGATCAGTGTCATCCCCTCCAACATTCCTAATAGAATAATTAATTATATTTCTACCTCTAATGAGAAAGTACCAAAAGGAGAATAAAACACTGCAAGATTTTTCTCCCTCCAACAGTCCTAATAGAATAATTAATTATATTTCTACCTCTAATGAGAAAGTACCAGAATAAAACATTGCAAAATTTTTCTAAAAAGTCTGTGTGGCCTTTGCAGTGTAAGTTAGGAAAGGTCAAAAGCACTTATTCTCTGGGGGCTTCCATAAGGCTGACACTCATGTATAGGTGTTCACAGACCAACAATAAGCAGCTATGAAACTTCACTTCCTGCCTGGAGCTGGAAGACTATGCTCATTGTTCAGTGTGGTCTTACCTTAGCTAAATGGACTTGATTGAAATGAGATTTAAACTAGAGTGAAACCCACATTATCAAGGATTAACTTTAGCAGATTATTAGATAACATACCTAAATGGAGAGAGGTTCCACTAATGTCTACTTTTGGTCTTCTACCTTACTCCTTTTTTAAAAAGTGCTGTGTGTAGTTCACCAAAACGTATTTAATGGTGTGAAATGTTACATGAGACTTACATCAAAAAGAATATAAAGGAAGAAAAAACAAGCCAAAATACAAAAAAAAATTTAAACTAACGAAGAGGGGGGCCTGTATGTAAGCAAACCCAAGATTCTATCAGAAGGAGAGATGAGATTTTCCCTAGATCAGAGCTTCTCAAACTCAGGTTTGACAAACACTCCTGGTCACCTGGTAAGCTATTTTAAAGAGGCTTTTTACCCAGAGTTTCTGATCCAGTTTATCTGGGATGAGGCTTAGAAATCTGCATTCTTCACAAGTTTTCAGAGGATACTGAAGTTCTGGACAATACATGCAAACACTGTTGCCCTAGGAAGGACCTTTGTGTTTACACTGTAGCAGACAACTAAGTGGGTAACGGAGACTCCAAAATAATGTGCTCTAGAAAATAAACCCAGTGATTTTAGTTGGGACATTCTCTAAGTTTGTTATCATCAGTATCCCTCTACAATCAAAGAACTGCCAACAGAGCCCACTGACATCAAATCACTTGGCTTTGTTTTATCTGCACATCTACCTTTTTTCCTGTTTTCTTGAATTTCCTTTTAGAATGGTTAGTGTAAAGTTCTAAGATTATTAGTCTGGTCACTATTCACTAAGTACAACTGATTAACAATATTCTTCTAATACACTACTAATAACATTATTGTTGCATATATATTTTTAAAATTTCTGGAGGCTAAAGCTCATTTCCTTTTACTGGCACCCAGCTGTGGCTAAAGTTCATTGCCTTTTATCATATTAAATGGAGACTTGGGGTTGTCATGCATAATAGTTATGAGCCTGGGCAGCGTATGCTCACTCCAGATGGTTAACTGTTAGGTAGAAATGAATACAAAGCAAAACATGAGTCATAGCTCTGGGGAATATGGTAGCTGACAGAGGCCAGAGAACTTAGCTCATCAGAGATAGGACTAGAATGCCTACTTTTCCAAACTTAGTAGTTCAGGTCCAAGAACGTTTAGAGGTGGACTTTAAATAATACTGTTATCAACATTAATGTTGTCATCGTCCTTCCCCCCTGGGTCCTTTAATTTTCAGGATGGCTGGACACCAGTTCATGCAGCTGTTGACACTGGTAATGTGGACAGCCTCAAGCTTCTGATGTACCATAGAGCCCCACGTCGTGGGAATTCTTTGCGTGAGAAAGAGCCCAAATCGGTTTTCACCTTGAAAGGAGGAGAAGAAAGCCCTGAAGACACATCCAAGCCCATGGTTCCTGCAGATCTTATCAACCATGCTGACAGAGAGGGCTGGACTGCTGCCCATATCGCTGCTTCCAAAGGCTTTAAGGTATGTCATTTACCAGCTGGCCTCATCGCACCCTTGTGACTCAGTGATTGATAAAGTTACCTTTCATTGGTTGTGTGCATCCTTACTGAACAATTGGTGACTGAGTGACACCACTGCAGATGATGATAAACTACTGGCAAAAACTGACATTTTTTTTTCTATCTAGCAAATATTTGGTCAAGGGTAACAGAGATTTGTAAAACAATTATTATACTTAGTTTCTTCATAAGAAATATGAGAATCATTTCAAACAGTTTGCTTCATCTACATTTTGGAGAAGCCAATTAGTCCATGGGGTTGCTCCCTTTCATTACCAAGGCTCAGTTACTAGTTAGGGCGGAAAGCAGATTCGTACCTGGTCTACAGTACAGCATGCTTGATCAAGACCTGGTCCTGCACTGCAAAACTTGCATATTACCTATGTTTTCTTGTGATATCTGTGTTATCTATAGGGGACTCTAGCTTCTACTCCAAGTATATCAAGATTGTTAAAGAAAACCAGAGAATAGTAGACCATGCACTCATGCTATTACATTTTTTAGTGCAAGACACTGTACTTAGCATTTATAGAAGTGTGTGTGTGTGTGTGTGTGTGTGTGTGTGTGTGTGTGTGTGTGCTGGGGCTTGAATTCAGTGCCTCATTAATACTCTTGCTCAGTGTGTTTTTGCACGTATGGCACTCTACCAATTGAGCCATGCCCCCAGTTCTGGCTCTTTTGTTGATTATTGGGAAACTGAAATCTGTGATTGTCTGTGGGGCTGGCTTCAAAACCAGGATCCTTAGATTTTTAGCCTCTTGCAACGCTAAGATGATAGGCATGAGCCTTGGGTGCCCCACCAGAAATAAGTTTTGTCATTGGTAGCTGTGAAACCAAGAAAAGAATGCAAATTACAAGTATAGAAAAAAGGGACCAAAAATTGGATAAAGGTAATAGATATGACATTGGACATAAAAGTACAATGATTGTGTAGACAATGGAAGACATTGCACATACTTCAAAGAGCAGAGTTGGAGGAATGCTAGACTTAGTGGTTCATTATGGAAGGGATAGAAATTATTCAGGTGATTTTGCAGATCACTGGAGAGGAAAGCAATTCAGGTAAGATAGAAGTAAAAATGGAGACATAGAATTAGTGGGTGACAGCTCCAACTGAGCTAATAGAAAGTCATGAAAAATGAAATTAGTAATTGGCCTCTGAATGTAGGCATGAGGTTTTCAGTACCAGTCTAATAATTTGATTTCAACTTAATAGTGAAAGCATGGCCAGTGAAAGCTTTTAGGCAACAGGGTAAGATAACTGGGCCTACAGTTTAAAGTAATTAATTTAGCAACAGCATTTAGAAGATTAGAAAGTATGAAAAAATTGGTGGAAGACAGACTAAAGGAATAGAAAGTAATAACAAAAAATCTCCAGTGGAAATCATAAAGGGCGATAGCGGACTAGACAAGTCCAAAGATTAATTGCAGAATAAATATGGGAAATGAAGTTAGTGAAGGAGGAGACAATAGTGGTATTCCAGGCATCATTGTGAACAGGGAGATAGACTGAGGTTATAGATATTCTGAGTTTAGTGCTGTGATTTGTTCATTCTAGATAGAAATACCTAAAAACCTTTGGAACTTGTGGTTGAGTAACAATTTCCTGTAGTTATGGTCTTCTTTAGAACTTTTCGTTTTGGATTTTAGTTTTTAAACAGTGGGAAAATAGCACAATTTAGCTAAGTACTTATAAGCAGGAACTCCCCTTCTACTTTAGTTCTTAGAAAATATATAAAATTTGGACAACTGTGTATGTATGTGTGTATATGTATATGCACACAGACATGCACAGATACACACATATATGGAATACAGTGACATTTGACATAAAAGTAATTAGGAGACACATGGAAAACATGAATAGTTTAAATTTGAAATTCACAGTTGGTAGAAGACTGTGATCTCATTTGCTGGTGGGGAGATGCATGGAGGGGTTCATTGGCAAGCCACTGCTAAGAAAATCTCTGCAGTATGAGATGTTAATGATAGGAATGGATTGTTTAGGCATGCAGCCTGGAGGCAAACAAACAAATAAAGAACAACAAAATTCAGATTGTCCCACATTCAGGATATTTGGTGTTTTGAAGTTACCCTTAAGTCAGGAGATAGTGTGTTTTTGTTCTGCTTTTTCGTTCTGAACTTTCTTGTAGTTTTGATTATTACAAATGCTATTTCATTGAGTTCCAGGGCCCTGAAACAGTAGATGCGCTGTCTCTGTTGACTAACAAGAAACCTCTTTCTCTCATGCAATATGACTGTCCTGTATTCTTTTAGTTTGACAAGCATATGATAAAGATTTTGATGAGATGTTTTTAAGAATGTATGATTGACAGTGCACACTCCTATGCTACAAAAAGAATAGATTTTTATTTAGAGTTCTAGAGTAGATATTTAATTGTTTAGTCTAAACTCTTTATTTTATGATTAGGACATTTAAATCTCAAAAGCATTTATGAAGTAGAAGTTGGTAATGGAGCCCAGATTACCTGATTCTGTTACTTTTTCTCTAATGTACCTTTACTTCCTAGACAAAAATTACTTTACAATAGCTTTGAATCATTCATCTAAAAGATGCCTCTTTCCTGGTTGAGATAATTCTCTAAAGTTGTCCATTTATAACCAGCGAAGGCTAGTTCTCTAAAAAATTAAATAAATTATAAATGGATGTCCTAGTAAAAACATACATTAACCACTAGATGAAACCAACATTTACATAGTAGTCTACATGTGGACAGTTTACACAATGTGGTAATAGCCTTGTCACCCAATGTATGAGTTATTTTTTGTTATCCTTCTGATGAAGCACTTGAAAGAAACACCTTGAAGGAAGAAGGATTTATTTCACATCATAGCTGTATAATTATTTGGGCCCATGTTTTTGTCTAGTACATCTTGACAGAGGGAACATGGAAGATGGAGAAACATGGTGTTTCCTTCATGGCAGACAGGAAGGAGACAGAGACAGACAGTTTTGCAGGTAGGAAGTAGGGACAAGATACTTCAAGGAGCTACCTCTAGAGACCCAATTCCACCATCTAGGTCCACCTCCTCAAGTTTTCAGAACTTCGCAAAATAATGCCACCAGCTCAGAACCAAACTACTAATACTTGAGCCATCAGCAGGGTTAGGGGCAATCCACAAAGAAGAAACTTACAGTTGCCACATGCTTTTCAACAGAGCATTGAGATACAAGAGCTGGGAGAGAGCTCCTCCAACCACCTTGTGTCATACATGAAATGTCTGTGTCTTAAAAATGGTAAACTCATTTCCCAAGGTCAGTTCTTGAAGGATTAGATTCCCATGTCCGTGCTTGCTTCTTTTTTAGCCCTTAGTCTTTGTCTCATTGGTTAAGAAATTCATGCAGATCACTATTTATTGTTTGGCAGTGAGAGATTCTTTCCCTCTAATTGGCTTGTGGGTAATCCAAAGAGAAGATGAAATCAAGGATTTTTTTTAAATATCATTTCCTAGAAAGAGATAAAAGAAATTCTTAATGAAGTTTTCTGTGTTCCTCTCTGTTCTGTCATCAGATCTTTCACAAGTCAAGTTTCTGCAACAGAAATAAGTTAAGGACACTGTCTACATGTGATTATTTCTTTTATTACACAAATTCATATACCCAGAGCTTTTCCTTTATTTTTTTTAATTGTGGGTTTTAAAAATCTACAGCAGGTAACACTCTAGTTTATCTTTTCTCCAAACCAATGGTTTCTTAGCATGATACTCTTTCTTAGTGCCTGTCTCTCGGTTGTTTCAGACATTGAATATTCAATGCAAACTTCTTTTTCCCCTCTGTTGCCGGAACACTGCCCCTTCCCTACTTCCCCTCTGACTAAATTCAAACAAGTCTTGGGCTCTATTCCTAGCAGTTTCCTCCTATTTTTAAAGTGTCCCTCCCATTTTTCAGTTTTAACTGTGGCTTTTCCCATAACTAAGCTGAAACAGATAGCTTCACAGCTGACTTTCCATCTGTCTTTTAGACATATGTTCCCAGAATTATAGAGGTCATCATTAGGCAGCTCCCCCACCCCCATCCTCTGTTAAGAGTGTGCCCCTCTCTTTGCCATTGAAGGCATTCTTGCATTGTGCTAAGATTCTAGTCTGACAGATGCACTGGTAGTTTTTAGCCCTTGGAAAATCTGTCACCTTTTTCTGTTACCTTCTTTCAACTACTCCACCTCCCCGGGAGGCCAGGATATGGTATGTTCAGACATCAACAGAGACTCTAAAATTTGCATTCCTTCTTCCTAGTTCATGACTATAAAAAGATCCAAGGAAATGGGAGTCACTGAAGTTTTTCCTTGGCACACAGAATTGTGTAACTGGTTTGGCCCAGTGGCCCAGTGCCACTTATGCTGTTATTCCAGTAGAATTATTCAGTACCATCTATGTATTACTCTTAAAAGCATCCTAGTTTGGAGAGTTATATGGTAATCCTATTGATGAACATATTCTCATGTTTTGTTTTGTTTTTATCTCATCTCACCACTCCACCTGGGAGTAACCTTAGGCTCCAATGTGTAAGCCCTTCGGTCAGTCTGCTATAGCTCTTGATTTTCCTCTTTTAATCTCATAACATCACTATACATTTGTGTGTAGTTGTTCCATCTTTCTAAGTGAAATGATCAATATGACTCTAAATGTTATGCCTTTTTAAGTGAACTCTGCATGTGCTGTCTCCTGCACCAACTCACAGCATTGCCTTGCAGAGCCCCACTTTATGCCATCTGGATGCATTCTGGGTCCTGCCACAGTCTCTCCATCTTCAGTCTCCTGGAGATGCCACAAAGGCATCTAAGTGAATGTGGTGCTATAACTTACCCACTTCCCATCTTCCTAAGGCTCTTTTACTCTCAGGGTAAGGCATTGATCCTTATGATAATCCGACCACTACTGCTGCCTCAGTCCACCTCCACTGGTGTACTTGATCCCTTCCCCTTCCCTAGCATGTTAAATGCTGTATTGGGCATGACTGGCCCCTGTGTAGATGCCCTGTGCTCGCTTCTCTCCCTGGCTTTGCATCTGCCTTTTTTATTACCATAAATAGCCTCTTCTCCTGTCTCAACTCTTCTCTTCCTGAAAATATCCCAACTGAAATCTTGTTCATGTGGTAGGCGTTCCTCTCACCACACTTCACTTGGAGAGCTTGCACTTGATTGTAATTGTGTGCTTCTACAAAAAATAACTTTTCCAACGTGTGTATCTTGTTCCCCACAGTCTCCAGCTCACAGGTACTGTTTACACAGAGGATGAATGTACTGCTACAGTTCCATCCTAGCTGATCTCCTTCCTATTTTTCTCTTCCTTTCGATGTGCACTGATTGGCTTTTAAAGCAGAGCCTATCAAGGTCCTTTGCTGCAGTAGAGCTCCAGCTGCTCATAACTCCCACCAAATTCCAGCCCATCGCATCTTTGGCCACTCAGCCTTTATCTGCTGTCTAGCTTCTGTCATTAGATCTTGTCTTAATGGCTGTAAAGCAGTAGTTACACTCTCACTCCAGCATTGTTCTCAGCACTTAGCTGAGCTTTATCTCTGCAATTACAAACTGATTTTACTTTGTCTCCCTCTGTCTAGTTTCAAGCTCTTGGCTTGGCTCCTGCCTTCACTTTGATTTTATATCTAGATCTTTGGACTTCATGTTTTTACTTAACCACCTTGGCACTGGAACCCTCCTTAAAAGACCATGGCAAAGACTGTTTATCCCTCAGTATCTCTTTTGCCCTTTCTCTAAATAATGAAGTCATACATTTTCTTTTCCTCTGCACCCATGGTTCGCCAACAGAAAGACTACGTTCGACAGCCTCCGCTGCAAGTTACGGGCTATGATCCTAAATTCTGAAAACTGGCATATGGTGAAAAGTGAAGCCGAGGCCACTGCTTCTTAAATCTTTATTATATTTATACCCTCAGTAAACTCATCTGTTTAGATCCCAGGTTAACACCTCCTGCCCATTTTAGGTCCCCTGGGTGGGAATTCGTTTCCATGATAAATCCCACAGCATGTGTCTTCTCTTTACTTAGTCTCACCCACAGGAGATGATTTTCTCCATCTTTCCTTCCTCTTGAGTCCACCATAAAATAAAAAGCAACTGTTGTCTACCATCTCTCTGTGTCTAACTCTTGGTGACAGTTCACATTCTTCCATGCTGTTAACAGTATCCATCATCAGGGTCCCCTGGCACGCTCACAGAGAAGCTTAAGTTTGTTACTCACAAACTTTTAATAAGATCTAAATAATCATTGAGTCAGTCATGCACTTTATAACAACATTTTGGTCACTAGTGGGCCTTGGTCACTAGTGGACCTTATGGCACCTTGAGGGTCCCATAAGATTGTGTTGCCTAGTGGCATTGTAGACATCTTAGTTTCTTGAATATTCTGTGATGGTGTACAACATGAAATCACCTAACCATTTCTCACTGTCCTACAGCCTATGATTGTTCTTGCAAAGTGTCAGAACTGTGCCTGGAATATCATAGGTACTGAAATAGTTGCTGTAGTTGTGTTAAGTAGCAGTGAGGCCAAAGTTTTTACCTGCTTTGTGGGACACAAAGCAGGTCCCCCAGTGAGGTCCCCCAATGAACCAGTATAGCACTATAGAATTTGCCCTTGTAGAGTATTGCATATGCATTCTCCTCATGGACATGCCATTTCACACTTATTTCAAGAGAAAATCGTTGCCTATATTATTGCTACTTTCCTGCTTGAATGTAATAAAGATTATAAACAACTCTCATTGAAGGTCAAAAATTAGAATCCTAATTCAGAAAAATTACAACATTTGCATTTTGTCACTTAATTTTCATTTGAAGTAGCATCAGTAGTAATACTGCTTTCTAAGTAGTGATGATGATTTTCATTTTAAATTATTGCACTGTAGAGAAAATCTGGAGCAAGGTTAGAGAAGGCTTTGCAACCTGCCTAGTTTAGCGTAATCAGAAGTGGGGGTGTGTGTATGTGAATGTGCACATGCGCATGCATGTGTGTGCCTTTAGAAGAAAGCTAGAAAGGACATTAGCTCATTGTTCCTTTTAGTTGATTCGGATCTGTTTATGGTTTTCTTTCTGTTGTTGAGATAATAGAGTTCCAAAGTCAATATTGTGATATGATATCCTGTTATTCAATTGCTTATTTGAAAAGTATGTATATGCATATGTACACATGCATACATACATATATTTCTCTTATTTTGCACTTGGAAAATTAAAGAAAACTATGGTCTTTGAGTTCATAGTAATTGATTTGTTTTGAATGATTTCTTTAAGAATTTGGGTAAAAGAAAATGTTAAAAACAGAAAAAAAACATAGCTTCAGTACCTATTAAAATATTCTTAAATAAAATCTCAGTAACATGGTGTTCATATTTTCATATTAAAAATAGAGCAGCATAAGATCTTGAATGAAAATTGCTTGGGAGGACTCTGGAACAGAACTGGTGAAGTTGAGAGCCCTGCTCTCACCTTATCAGAAAAGCAAATGGCAGTCCATGCATCAGCACCAAGCATCCAGTCACATGAAGCAAAAGCCCTTTTGTTTTATAACTGCCATATATTACCATGGGAGGACACTCTGCTGAAGTCAATTCATTCTTAATTTCATTTGTAAACTGATTAACAAGCTAATTTGAAACCTAAGAATCTTCTGTGAGAGCACTGACTCGGTGAAATAGAGCATTCTCTGGGTTAGGCCTGAAGCTCAGTGATAGAGTGTTTGTCTAGTGTGAGCAAAGAAGGCCTTGAGTTCTATGCCCAGCACCAGAAAAATAATTACAGCTAGATAATGAAACAGCTAGATCTTATTTTGATAAATCAGAGCTCAGTTTTTATATCAGGGTTGTTGGATTTGAAGTAAGATTTCCAGCTGTTAGTGAATTCCTTCCTTCCTTCCTTCCTTCCTTCCTTCCTTCCTTCCTTCCTTCCTTCCTTCCTTCTTTCCTTCCTTCTTTCCTTCCTTTCTTTCTTCCTCCTTCCTTCTTTTTTTCCCTCCCTCCCACCCTTCTTTCTTTCCTCCTTATTGTTAGGCACACAGTGACTGAGTGGCATCCCAAGTCCTTGATTTTTGTAGTCAAGGTCTTGCTATAGCCCATGCTGGTCTCAAACTCCTAATCTTCCTGCCTCTACCCTTCCAAATACTGGAGGTATAGACATGCACCACCCAATCTTTAGCTGTGAATTCTAGATTGTCTTGCCATAGGTAAGTAATTCATTGACTGGGTTATGCTTATTATCTGACTCAGTTGGATAAAAAGGTAATCTTACTTTTGTCCTTACAGAACTGCCTAGAAATCTTGTGTAGGCATGGAGGGCTAGAACCCGAAAAGAGAGACAAGTGCAACCGGACTGTGCATGATGTTGCTACTGATGACTGCAAGCATCTGCTGGAGAATTTGAGTGAGTGACATCCAAGGCTTTCTATTCATCCTTCTTCTGCCCAGTGGGACCTCTGGGAAAACTAGGAAAAAAGTATTCATGTAACCACAGTGTTCTTCCCCTCTTAACTTCTTTTGAGTTTTCACTGCTGCAAAAAAATATTCTATTGATTGTAAATGTGTTATTTCTTTTTTTCCTTGTAAAATGACTTTGCAGAACTACTTAGCATACAAGTACTGCTAGATCATTTTGTATTTTACTGACTTAGGAGAGCAATCTAAATAATGATTGCTTTTTCTTCTTGCTTAGATGGTCTTGCTTAGATCCCAGGTGAGAAATCCCAGCTGTATATTCTGTTTCAGCTGATCAAAGGAACCAAGCAAGTGGACTGCCTATCTCTTTTTGCAGATAATTGATGAACTTTTGAGTCCCTTCCAACACTAGAGTGCATCCTCTTTAGTACATTTTATGAAAGGTTCACTTGTGAGTTTATGAATATGGATTGCTAAATGATGCAAAATACTGTCACTTATATTATCACCCAATTCAGCTGTTTCACCAGCTATTTCAGTAATCCAGAATTAGGATAGGAAGAATTTTAAAAGTTAACTAACATTCTAACCTTCCATTTTATACATAGATCTGTGTTCTGTGAGAAGTATAATAATACTTTAAGGAAAAGATGTGAAAGAGTCATAGAAACCCTCTTTACATCTAAAGTTTTCACTATAAAATGGCTATCATTATCAATATAACCCAGCCTTCAGGGCTTTAAACTTTTGGACCTTTATTCATTAGAATCTTCATTCATTAGAAATAGTACTTATTAAATGGTGATTTCTTACCACATTTTAGCCTTTTATTTTCATATATTGAACTTACCCTGATAGTCAATATGTCCAATTTTCTGTTAATCTCAAAAATCTTTGCTATCATATATTAGAAGTGTACCTTTTGATAGTAATATTTAAAAGTAGAAGCAGTTATTATTGATAACTGGCTTATTGGATGTGAAACTTACAACTCTTATTGGCTTTGGAGAAGAACAAGTGGAGAGTTGAAAAGGAGACAAAGTGGATACCATAGGCAGTTTAATATTAAATTTACTAGTTCGTTTTTGTAGTTGGTGGCAGTGGTTGTTGGTGGTACAGTACTGGTTTTGAACTCGGGCCTTGTACATGCACTACCACTTGAACCTTTCTCTCAGCCTTGTTTTGCTTTTGCTATTTTTCAAATAGTGTCTCATTTTTTACCCTAGGTTAACTTGGACTGTGATCCTCCTATATATACTTACCACATCACTGAGATAATAGTCATGGATCGCCATGCCTAGCTCTTGAGTGGATGGGTTCTTGCTTTTTTTTTTTTTTTTTTGTCCACAGGAGCTTGAAACTCTGATCCTCCCAATCTCAACTATTTCCAAGTAGCTAGGGTAACAAGAGTGAACCACCTCTCCTGACAAGTAGAAGAGATTTTTGTTTGTTTTTCTTTGTTTGCTTTATTTTGAAATAGAGTCCAGCTGTGTGGCCTAGGCTTGAACTCTTAGTCTTCTGCCTTACCCCCATAAATGCTGGGATTATTAGTGTATGTCATTGTATGTATTTTCCATTGTGTATGACATTTAAAGAAGTTAGATTCTTGATAGTGCATATGATTTGCCTGGTGTTTTAGAGTCAGGAAAGGACAAATCAGCCTACTAAGACCATGGGAACAGACCAAGCATCAAGAAGTTTGCATTATCTCAACACTCACAAGGCTGAGTCAGGAGGATCATGTGTTCAAAACTAGCCTAGGGTATATAGTGTGCTTGAGGCTAACATGAGCTACATACTGTGAATGTATCTGTCAACTAACTAAATAATTAAGGAAATGTAAGCAGAAATACATTGGGGATCAATAAGAAAAAATAAATGCCTGCAGTTGGATCAGAATGAGAACAAAGGAAATAATATACAATAAGGAGGATGAATAAGTCTAAAACATAGACCAAAGAAGACTTTAAGAAATAAAAGACAGACATAAGGAACCTACATATAGTTTCTGCCTCGGACATTGTCATGATTTGGATGATTTGGGGAAGGCCCTTGTACTCAGACATAATATCCTTCCTTAAAGTCTGCTTCATGTCAAGCAGAGTGCTTAATCTTACCTAAATCAGTTTGTCATCTGTTACTAGGCAGTCATAAGTATTCATGATTGTCAGCAGAAGATTAATTGATTAAAGTCTCACTAAGATTTATAATTTGGAAAAATCTCAAAGAAGGAAAAAAGCAGGGTATTGTTAGATGGCTTCCCTGAGATCGACAGTAGAAGTAATGAGTACAAATTTATTATAAACTTAGTCCAGATGAAAAGAGTATGTCAAAAGTCCCGTTTATCTTCATTTATTAAGCACACATTTTTTTATTCCTTGCCTCAGTTTATATGCCAAAGCTGCTCTTGTAGCTTGTGCCAGGACATATAAAGATGTTCATTGGAATATTGTGAGCAGCAGGAGATAATTGAAAATATTTTAACTAGAAATCTGTTATGCTGTGGGTATGGCTAATGTGTTTCTTTTAGAAAAAAGTAGAAAAGCTTACACATCGAAGTTTTCAAAAAGTATTTAAATTTTGATCTATAGATCACCAGATACACTAAAAATACCCAGGGAAAGAGAACGTTATGAAAGGATACATAAATTATACCATCTTGAATAAAATTTCCAAATGAAAACTCTAAGCCTACAGTTGTTAGGAGTACCTCATATGAGGTAGTTGAGGAGGAAGTAGGAAGGCTAGAATGAGGATCGAAAAGCTACATACACTAAGAGCCATAGAGTCTTTCCATGTGAGCCAATAAGGACCTGGAGGCATTTGGAGAGCAAAACCTTTCCATCTGTAGTGAGGGGAGGAGAAAGGTGAGTGGAAATATAGCCCAGGGGCAGGCCATATAAGGCCTGACTTCCTTTTAACTCAGTCCTATGGGTGAATTTTGGCTTAGTCCTGAGTGTTATCCAGGAAATGAGAGATTAGTAATGAAGAAATATACTTTCTTCCTGTAGAATGCCCTAGAGGGAAGGGGATTATGACTATTATCAAGTAGAGAGAAGGAAGACTTGAACTAACCAGGCCTGATGTCAGAACTGGAGACCCTTCTTCTCCAAGCATGGTTGTGTCAAGTCCTCAGTGTGCTATTAGCCAACAGTCATATGTAGGGTGACAAAAAGGGATATTAAGGCTCAAGTCCAAAGAAACCTAAATTTTAAGAGCAGGAGAAAGGGCTATGATGACTTTAAAAGAAGAATTAGAAGAATTTGACAAGAAGAAAAGTCCAGAAGCAATGATGCCTAAAAGGTCGAAACTTTCTGAGAGGAAGTAGTTTAATAAAGTAGTGCCATTCCCATTCCACAAACAGGAAGTTGTGAATTACAGAGAGACAAATTTCTGGCAGGTCTGTAAGCAGAAGCTGATTATTTAAGATCATGAATGATATGGAGATGTAGAGAAAAACACTGTTGTAGAATTCTACCCTTTAATGTATTCATTCAACAAATAATTGCTAAGTTCCTGAATGTGCCAATGACTACCTAAGACACATGAGATACATCAACACCAGATAGTTTTAAGATTGTCATCACAAAGCTCTTGTTCTAACACTGCAAGACAGAAAATGAAGACTAAATGTAAGAAATAATTCTTTATATATGGTGTTGTGAAATGATGAGATAGGCCACGACAGGGACTAAACGGACATTGGGAGTAAGGATGGGTTTGCATTTTTAAGTGGTTGTTGAGGCAGCCTGACTGGTAAAACATTTATGCAGGCTTGAAGAAAATGTGTAGGGATGATGGTTAGGTATCTCAAGTAGTGTTTCAGTGGGAATGTCAAGCAGAAGGAGTCCTTAAGGTTGGATATACCTGGGATGATGGCTGGGGAGCTTCAAGATGGGCAGATTTATTTGGTTCTACTGCACATCAGAAGCAAGTAGGAAAACAGGATTGGGTGGAGACCTGATCTTTCTGGAACTGATAAATCATGGTGAAGACTTAAAGAAGCCACAGTGGTGACTAGTGTGATATGCATTTAGAACAATCACTGCTTGTTTGACTTAGAATAGACTGTACAAAATCATGGGCAGAATCAGGGCCATCAGTGATGACAAGACTCCCATGTGAGAAAAAGTAATGTCTTAATCAAGGATTGTAGCAGATGAGGTGCAGTCAGGAGTACTTAAGTTCTGAAGGTGCAGAATGTAGGCTCAGCAGAACTTCCTTGATGGATATAAGAAACATAAGAGTGAGGGAAATCATGGATCACTCCAACATGTTCAGCCTGAGCTCCTGGTAGGATGGGGGTTGCTTGCCATCACTAGTGAAAGCTGTCAAGGTTTGGATGCAGGCTTTGCTAATGAAGATCAGAACTAGAGTTTTAGATGTCTGAATTGGAGATGCCTGGGAGGCCATCTGAACCAAGTCAGCAGGAAGTATGCAGATGAAGATGAACTGGCAGTCCGTTGGTGATATTTAAATGTCACGAACTCGATGAGATCACTAAGGGAGTGAACACAGAAAATAATAATTCAGAGACATTGTCATTAGAAACTCTGGAAAAAGTAGAGGGACAGGCATAGGAAAAAAGTATGAAAGGAAAAAGGCACCCGTGAGGTGTGGAAAATCCAGTAGGACTCCATCACTGTGCCAGAGAGATCACTAATGTCAGATTCTGTTGCTCACAGAATTGACAATTGGAAAATGAAACAATAGTCAGCTGAAGAAAAAGGACCATTTAATAAAAGGATCATAAAAAAGATTAATAAAAGGATCATGACACACCTTTAAACACCTCATTTCAGTATTAAATCATAAATAGTAACTCTCTCACTAACTTTTAGAAGGTTTTTAGTGTGCTTCTGCTAACTGAAATTCCATGTTTTTGAATAAAACATTCCTTTAATATATCTGCTCTGTGATTTCTAATGTTTTAGCATTTAAACATACTTGTGAAGCAAGCTAAAAGTAGTGTCCAGAGAGTATTAGTTTTTTTCTAAGTTTATGTGGTTTTCTCACCCTTAATAGATGAGATTTCTCAGCAACTCCATTGAAGTATTCAATTTAGTTTAAATAAGAATAAAGTCACTTCAGTAAGCATCATTTTTACATGATCTTATGCACATAGCTGTTGAACCCTTATGATATTCTCCTAAGAATATCCCCTTTTGTTCTCACTGTATGAATGTTTAGAGTGCTGTTTAATTAATCATGTCCAAGTATAATTATTTTCCTTTTACTATCCATTGGGTTTACTTGTAGATTTATAGACATGTTCTAATTATTACAAATGAGGGAAGCTATGCAGCCTGTGTTTTTTTATAGTCCTATTTGTGGAAGTTTTTGTTGCTCTCCTTTGGTTTATTCTCTTTTGTTGCTGTTTTTCTTAAATTCCTGTTTCCATACATTGGACTTCATTTTGGTAAGCATCATTTTATATGGTCATATGTACATAGCTATTGAGCCATTGTGATCCTCTGCTAAAACTATCCCAGACATAATTTCAAAAAAAAAAATTTTTTTTTTTTTGGCCAGTCCTGGGGCTTGGACTCAGGGCCTGAGCATTGTCCCTGGCTTCTTTTTGCTTAAGGCTAGCACTCTGCCACTTGAGCCACAGCGTCACTTCTGGCCATTTTCTGTATATGTGGTGCTGGGGAATCAAACCCAGGGCCTCATGTATAGGAGGCAGGCACTCTTGCCACTAGGCCATATCCCCAGCCCTCAAAAATTTTATTGTAGAGTTTATGTGAGGGAATTTTATTAAATTCACTAATTATAGTAATGAGTCCAACAGATATAGAAGATTTGCCACACTAAGAAATTCTTAATACACCTATGTTTCAATTCATGATAATTAGCAGTACATGGAATATTGACGCCACAGTGGAGCCTGTGATAGGTATTGCCAAGACACTGAAAAGATCGGTTGAAATTTCTTTCTTTTTTTGTCAGTCCAAGGGCTTGGACTCAGGTCCTGAGCACTGTCCCTGGCTTCCTTTTGCTCAAGTCTAGCACCCTACCACCTGAGCCACAGCACCCACTTCCTGCTTTTTCTGTATTTATGGTGCTGAGGACTCAAACTCATGGCTTCATGCATTCTAAGCAAGCACTCTACCGCTAAGCCACATTCCCAGCCCCCTCATTTGAAATTTCGTGCTGTTAGGCTGAGGTTGCAGCTGAGTGGTAGAACCCTTGATGAGCGTGCTACACCCTAGAATTCAGATTCTCAACAACATAAGAAGAAAATCACTGATATACTGATTACCGTTATCAAATACTGATATTTACAATGTAGCAAATAGTGGGTTGGCTCCATTACAAACCAAGTTCATCTATACTTCAAAATAACTCATTGTGTACCCTCTCCATTTCACAAAAGAAATTTAGGTATAGCAAAAGCATGGCCATTTATCAAGTACGTACAGCTAGAAGGTTGAGCCTGAGGCTCAGACCCTGGTCTGTGTGATTCTCAGACCACTGTCCTAAGCGTATTACTGACCCAGACTAGTAAGAACTGACTTGTTCATGACATTGTTTATAAAGGTAAAGAGAACATGGCATAGAGAAGTTATTTAAGGAGGGCTCTAGTTTTCTCAGAAGTATGCTTTTAATGATTTCAGAATCTTAATAAAATGAAGGAGTCAATAAAATTAGACTAAAGATACAAGGAAAGAAACAGTTCAAATAATATACCCCTAAACTGAGAAGAGATTGGGAGAGAAAAGTTTACTATAAGAAGATTTATGTTGTTTAAAGAAAAACAAATATACTTATTTGCTTGTTTATATATTTAGTTAGTTGGTGGTTTTAGGACAGAGAGTCTCGTTATATGAACCCTGGGCAGACCTTAAGCTTTCAATCCTGTTTGAGCCTCTGAAGTATTGAGATTACAGGCATACACCACCATGCTTAGCTCTTGGTTTTATTTTTAATATATTCTAATTTGTTTATTTTATACAATAACTTTGCTGTTTTTTCCCCTACCAAATCTTTTTAAACTTCTATTCCTTTTATGCTTTTAAAAGATGCTCTTAAAATACCCTTAAGGATTTCCGTGGGTGAGATTCCACCAGGCAACGATGGCTCGGATGACTTGGAATGTGAGAACACAGTATGCACTTTAAATATCCGCAAACAGACATCATGGGACGATCTTTCAAAAGCAGTGAGTCAGGCTCTGACAAATCACTTCCAAGCAATCTCTGCTGATGGATGGTGGAGTCTGGAAGATGTGACACTTAATAACACCACTGACTCCAACATTGGCCTTGGTGCAAGCAGCATACGATCCATCACTCTAGGTATCTACCATCCTATAGAGAGAATGTACTGTGTCTGAGTTCATTTATGTTTGTGGGCTTCATAACCCGGAATGTAATTCATTGGTTCATCACATTCAAAGCTCACATGTGGAAGCCGAGTACTCACAATGTAGCCATTACATAATGCAGCCTGTTAATATAAAAATGCTTTTATGCCTCAAATAATAGTAGAGAATAAAGAGCTTGAAAGCTTTTGATGAGGCTTTGTGATTATACTTGCTATTCTAAATAAATGCAGGAAACAAACCACACACACACAGCTGCTCGCTAATGCACAAATTGTGAACACAGCTCCAAATCTGTCTTCAGGCTGAGCCAGGGGGCCTATAGTGCATTATCACCTTACCTCCCAGATGAGAGTACTGATGAGATCTAGCTGGAAGACATGCTTTCATGCAGATGCATTCACAGTTCCCACACAGGGTGGATCAGTGAAAACTGTTGGTTTCTACTTGATCGCATAAAACAAAGTGGCAAAATTTAGGAAGATATATGTTACCTGCTGAGCACAATAAATGCTCTATAATTCTTAGTTGGCCCTAATTAGTGTTTTCCCTGTTGGACCAGGAGAACTAAGATCTATGGGACACCTACTTTGTTAAGTCTGTGCTGGGTGCTTTATGAACAGCCCTTACCAAAGCCTCATTGCACCATTAACTAGATATTAGAGGGTGTGCTGAGGTATACAGCTAATGCTCAGAGCAGTCAGAATTCAAGTCATTGTCTGATTGGAAAGCTTGTATACTTCAATAGCACCATGTTGGAAAGGAATGGTTAAGCACAGGAAAAAGCAAGCTTTCAGCATATCAGCTTCTATCACAATGTCTTTTATTCTGTGTTCTTATCCATGCAAGCTGACTCTCTCTGTCTCTGTCTCTATCTCTATGGATATATCCATATCTCCAATAGTCTTAGAGAAACTAGATGATTTTATGGGCCTTTGGTATAGTGTTAAAAGTATTATTGTTATTGGACTGTTACTATGTAATTTTAAAATAAAATTAGAAAAAGAATTCCTAAATGATTACCTGGTACATGCTATGGGAAATCATGGTTCTCAGCCAGATGTGCTACATGCTCACATGCATCAAGCTGAGGCAAGAGGCTCATGAGTTCAAGGACAACTGTACTACACAGCAAGTTTAAGGCCAGTCTGGGCCATCTAAGTGACTGTCTCAAACAAACTGTGAGGAAGCTTCTGTGATTCTTAGCTCCTGCATTATATTACCCATTGCTCCCACCCCAGGAATCTAAAATGTATTAAAAAGAGCCACAGAAATTTGATCATTAAGGCTTTGATAACCAAAGTGTTTGGACTTCATGAAGCAGGCATTTGATGAACCATGGAATGGTTTTTAGACTTTCACCCTTTTGACTTCCAACAAAATTTCTGTAGGGAATTTAACCCTTTGTGTGACCCCTTAAGGGTTCTGTGTGATCCTGTAATTATAGACTGTGGAGTCCAAAATAAATAAATAAGAGCTTATGTTTTTATGAAAACCTAAGCTTTAAGTTGTCCCTAACATTTTATTTCATTTCTTTTTGAATTAGGAAATATGCCATGGTCAGCTGGTCAGAGCTTCAGCCAGTCCCCATGGGACTTTGTGAGGAAGGCAAAAGTGGAACAGGTCACTGTGCTTTTGTCAGGTAATGGTATTCCTCATCCACAAGATATTTGGAGTGTTTTCCACTTCCTAAATCTCAGGTCTTTGTCTTCTAGACACACGCATGTGACTCCCTTATGAAGGAACCATGTTTTCGGGAACATTTAATTGCAAGGGGCTAACAGCAGAAGCCATGTCTCTGCTGCCTGGGTGATGGTTACTCTGATTATTGGTTCCTGCCATTTTCCTTACATCCCTCATTAGAGACAACCCAGAGGCTAAGTTGACATGTTGATGGTAGAGTGAGAGATACTGTGTTAAAAAGAGATGCCTTTTGTTACTGTCAAGTACAGTTTATGTTTAGTGTAATTACTGAAATGATATAGGCTAAAACTCAGTAAGCACCAACTTTTTAAAATTGTGTTTCTATTTTTAGCTTTGCACAAACAGAAACTCATTTAGTACTCATAATAACTGAAGAAGATAGTATTTCTGTTTATTTTTATTTTCTATACAAAATTGAGGCTCCAATTGACTTTTGGGCCTCATGTTTAGTTATAAGTGAAGTGCATGTTTATACTTAGTTTTACGATCTGGTTTCTAAAACATTACTGACTTCATGGTGTTTGATATGTACTTACTAGAATGGCAGTGGTTGGGGTGGGCTGGAGGCCTGAAGGGAGACCATAGACTTGTGTATTAATATTGGGCAGAGCTAAATCTCTCTCAGCACCTGGATTATCTATGGTAACTTTTGCTTGTGTACAGCTCTCCTCAAACATCAACCACAGAGTTGGGGCAGAAGTGGGAATGGAGGCAAAGTTAATTTGATAGTAAGAGTAAGACATCCGGGAAACTGAAGCAAGCCTCTTAGCTACTGGTGGGTTGATACAAGTTACAACCAGGACTCCCAGCTGGGAGGGCCACCTTATGCTGTTTGAAGTCTCATCTACTTGCTTCCTGGTCAAGGACATGGTTAAAGTACAGAGAGAAGTAAGGCACGCAGTAATTGGTAACCAGAAGTAAGCTCAACTTGGAAGGGTCCCTTCATTATAATAGCCCTTTGGGGGAGTTCTGTCATCTGGTTGGGTTACTGATCACCTTAACCTAAGTTTGTCCCTATGTGGGTCTACTTCAGGGTCATCAGAGGCTTTGTTTTTATCAGGGCTTATCTGGTTTATTGGCTCTTTAGGAAGAGGAGGGTCTTGGGCAGCCTATCTCTAACCCCAGGCTTCCCAGAAAAGGAAGTAGTAGGACCTTCACCAAGTCTTTCCCCTTCTGCCTCTCTCTCAGCTTATGTTGTTCTTTGATTGTGGCTATTTGACAAGAAGAGCCAACTTTCCTTCCGTGAATTTATTTCTTTTAGGTCCCCAAGAAGGCTGCCTCAGTAGTGTGACATATGCATCCATGATTCCTCTCCCAATGCTGCAGAACTACCTCAGGCTGGTAAGTTGGCACTGCCAAGAGACCTTTACCTCCCAGGCCTGCCCACTACCCATCCTGTGCCCTAGCACTTGTTTTCCCCAGCGCCTTCTCCGAAGGCTAACATCACTTAAGGCCGGAATTGTGTCCTCATCCAGAAATTTGTTGCCTGTACCCTAGAGACCAGCAACTACTCATATAACTATTGATCTGGGAGTGAGCAAATTGTCCTACTTTGATAATTGTCCTACTTCACATCACATAAATGATCACCTGTATAGGAAGTAATGACCTGTATATATCAAGATGCCTTACTGTGAACTTCTATAATTTAATATTGAGAGAACATGTTGACTGACATTGGTGAGAGGATCACAAGAGCCCAATAGCTATACCCTTATGAACAAAAAAGATGATGCTAAGTGAAATGAACTCCATGTTATGGAAATGACTGTTATATCACTGTTGTAATTACTTTCAACATGCAACGTGAAACCATAGCTTCTATTGTTGATGATCCTCTTGTATCCCCTTTCTGTGGTTGTACCTGCACTATCTCTGTATCTTATCTGAGTACAGTGGAAACCGTGTATACAGGTATTAAAACTAGGAAACTGAAAGGGAATACCAAAATCAAGAGACACAGGGTAAAAAAGACAAACAATTACAAAAGCAATACTTGCAAAACTGTTTAGTGTAAATCTACTGAACAACTCATAGGGGGAAAGGGAGAGGGGGAGGGGGAATGAGAGAGGAGGTAACAAACAGTACAAGAAATGTATCCAATGCCTAACATATGAAACTGTAACCGCTCTGTATATCAGTTTGACAATAAAAAAAAATTCCATTTTTACAAAACTAAAGTAATTAGAGCTGAAATAGAATAGAAGTTTGCTTTTCTTGCACATCTTAAGCCTGTAGCAAATGAGAGGTTTGGGGAAGGGGAAGAGGCAGGGTGACTGACTTCCAGGGTCTTGGCTCCTTCCCTGCTTCACTGTTCTCGAATGCAGTTTACATCATTTGCTTAGGAGTCCTTTTTTCCACACCTAGCACCCAGCCTGGAGGGCAAGCCCCGACCTTCCAGGTATGTTACATGTTAGTCTATCCTGCTCATCTCCATCAGACTAGAATTTCAGACCTGACAAATCCAGAGCTGACAAATACAGCCCTTTCTTGGGCAACAGTGTACCCTGATAACATACCAAAGAGGAAAAGGATAATACAGTTATCTAAAGAAAGCAATTTCTAGGTACAAATGGATCAATGAACACTCTGCATGTATTAAATACTTGCTATACTCCAGGCAGTATGCTAATTGTTTTTATGTGTCTCATTTTATTTTGTTTTTCAAAACATCCCTATGAGATACTTAATTTCATCCACTTTTTAAATTAGGAAACTAAAGGAGAGAAAAGCAAAACCAACATACTTAAAGCCACACACTTAGTAAGTGAAGAAGCAAGAGTTATATAAGGTACCCAAGATATTGTACCTTTGTGTGTGAGCTTTATAAAATTAACACTAATGGTATAACACAATTGAACACTGATTTTGCTGGCTGTCTTCGTTTAGACAGCTTAAAAAATGAGTTGAACTATGACTCTTCACACAAGTTGTTAAATGGTGAATTGATGTCTTTGTGTTCATTCTTGATGAAAAGAACTATTCAGAGCCATCCCATTGATCTAGTTGCCCTCAAATTTAGGATTGACCTTTTGTACAAGCAGCCATGGTGGCCTGTAAAGTTTCCAAAGTTTCTCTTCTGGCAGGTTTTCTTCACAGTCTGATACTTACCCCATTCATTTATTTTTTTTCTTTGCTATTTGTTCTTCTTTCCTCTAAGCACCAAAGTATGCCTGAAGAAAAGAGCTCAATCCTTTGCTTACGTGAAAGTTGAAAGGTGTGACCAACTGATTTTCATGAATGTGGGCCCCAAGCTTCCATTTCTTTCTTTCTCATGCCCAGCACTATATACAAAGCAAGATGCTGGCTTATAGCTTTGTATTCACCTGGTCAAATGAAGACATTGTCAACAAAATTATAACAATTGTAAAGAGAGTAAACTGGTTGTTTAAGGTCAGGTTACTTTTCTATAAGGATTAAGCAAAGGGAACTTTTTACCATGCTGCCATGCTGACTGAAAGTGCCCCATTTAGGAAACTTGGCTGTCATCTCTAGATTTTTCATAAGGTCAGAGAACTTAGTTTTAGTTTCGTAATGTACAATTTTAGTGTAGGTGACCTCATTTTGAGTTTTCATCTGGTTTGTCCAGGCCCAGTTCAGGAGGTTGGTCCCCAAACTGGCCTCAATAACTTTCATTTACCATGATGAGTAGAGTAAACAACTGTATCAAAACTGCATATTACAAAGTGATTCCCTGCCCTAAAGAATAACAACAAAAAAAGAAAATAATATCGACATTAGCGTCAACCTAAAATAAAATCTTCAGTGAATTATTAAATAATGCAAGTAGTTGCATTGTATGTAGCATATTTCTGGTATCTGTACACATGTACATCTTGATTAATTTGCTCAGTGGTTTGATTACCAGTGAACAAAATAAATTAGCACTGTTTTTATGTTCTACTCTCAACTTAGTACACAAAGGACTTTGAAAATCTAAGAGGCTCACACCTGTAATCTCAGCTCTGTGGGAAGCAGTAATCAGGAGGATCTTAGAGCAAAGTTAACCTAGGCAAAAAGTTAGCATGATAGTAGGTATGAAGCTGCACATGTTGGGCATGCCCACCCATGTACACTGAAAGCCTTAAGTGCAGATATGTACTGTGCTACCTAGGTATTTTTGGCTGTTGACCTACGGCATTCCATCTCTTCCTAGTCACAATCTTTTAGTCAGGTAAGGTTAAGCAATATGCAGGATCTTTAATTATGGATGTGGCTTCTTCAAAGAACTTGAGTTTACATAATCTGATGATTACTACTAACTACATGAACATAAGGAAAAGCAAAGTAATGAAAGAGATACAGGAAAGGTGAAAAGGGAGAGGAAAGCTCAATTTGCAGAAAAAGTTGGGAAATGATCTGTCTGTAATGATATTTGAACAGAAAAAGCAAATGAAGTCAAGGAGTAAGTGCGCAAAAGGGACTGAGGACTTTTCTTTGAACTGATAGTGGCTTTTATGTTTTTAGTAAACTCTATGTATGAATTATAATTTCTTTTGAATTCCCTTTTCTCCTGTATATGTAGTCTATGGAGACCTCAGGAAATGGTTAAAACTCTAACATGAAAAACTCCATGTTGTTTTATTAAAATTCCAAATGCCTAGGTGGTTAGACTTCTTGATCATTCCTACATTCTAATGCACACATTCCATTAGTAGGTCTTTTCTCATTTCAGGTATTACAGATTTCTTGTTAATTTTTATACTGTCTCATCAAATAATATATAGTGATATTGGTTAACATTCAAATTCTGGTCAAAAATATAATTGCTGAGTAATTGTTGAGACTACTGTAAACAGAAGGTATTGTTTGAAAGAACTTTATGTGACTGAATTGACAGTAACTGCCATGGCTCTAAAATGACAAAGAAAGTAGTCCTTTAAAAGTGTCAGAAGAGTTGGAATGAAATTTTTAACTATAAAATATGTGTCTGACAGTTATCCCAATTTCTGTAGACTCAGTAGAGCCTTTATATTTCATCATTTTTTTAATTTAGTGTCTCAGCTCAATCTGTCCTAAAACTGTCTCCGGGGAATAGAAGCTTTCCCTCAGACTATATGTATGACAAGTGGAACATCAAACAAAAGTTGAGATTTATTGCTTTAAAATTCCAGAAACTCCTAAATACATTACAAACTGTGACCTGGGCAATAGTGGAGACCTCAGCTCCTGTACTAATTCCATTCTTCAGAGAAGCATTGTGGAGGATAAAAAGGAAAGGGTGGATGGCCCATTGTTGAGGTCACCTGTGCCTCGCAAAGCTCTAATTGACATATGATGTGCTTCCTGAATAGATAGTGAAGACAGAATAAAAGGGATTGGCACCAGTTCTGATAATGAGGCCAGTGTCCCTTCAATAATAAGCAGAAATGTCATACTTACAGCGTAGGTATTTCTGGTGACTATGAAACTTTCAAAGTTGGACTTTATTTTAAAGAATAGATTTCCTTTAAATACAATTAAAACCCTTCCAACCACACTTCAAAAATCTGCCTTCCTAAATCTTTTGTGCCCTCTGCTGGAAGTATGGAGCATATGCTTTAATGCAATTTAGAGAAATACAAGTCAGACAGTTCTTTGTGTGATGCAACGGAACAAAAAATTAGAGCAATTAGTAATAGCTAAAACAGAAATCGCTAATAGAATGTGTACATTGGAATATATCAGTCATCTGTAGATCTATATGCATTTGTTTTTCTCTTTGCCTAAGTAATTCCCTAATGTATTTATATTCTGACACAGTCTACAAAGGACACTAAAGTACAGAGACAACAAAGAACTTTTCTGCTAGTGAGTGGCCTTTGTAATCAAATTTTAAGTTGAATGTTTTCTCTCTTGTATTTTCTTAAATCTCTACAATTGGAGAACAGATAAGATGTTGAAATTGAAGTCAGCTTATCTGTGAAGTTGAGACTTTTGCTGTTATGTGATTTCAGGAAGTGTAGGCAGTTTGATAGCATCGCTGTAATAAACAGAGCACTTTTGTTTTCAGAAATGAAACAAGATTCAATTGCGATGATGGTTGAAAAAATCCCAGGGGTAGCATGTTCAGTAAATCCTGAAAATCAGTATCCTGTTTCATTGGTATGAAACAATTCATTCCTTGTGAGAAAATTGCTACCCAGTAATTCATAGCAATTGGGATTAATTTGGAGAGTTCGAGAGTTTTTGTTTTACAATTGCAACTGGCTATCAATAGATAATGCACAATTTCCCACTATACATTTCTTTTGAAATTTGTCAAAACCTTACAATAGAAGAGAGAGAAAAATGATTGTTCTCCTGTTGGCAAGAAAATATTTCTGTTACCTTTACAGCCACTAGGACCTCAGAAAAGAGCCCTCTAGTACCTCACAGCTTGTTGGAGTCTCTAGCCACCACCCCCCCTCCCCTGGCCCCCGGGAGAGACAGGGAAAGGCACGCCCCAACCTGGATAAGCCAAGATAGGAAGATAGGAAAGGGTCAGCAGGCCGCCCGCATCCAGCCCTCCCTCACCAGAGGACAATCAGACGACCTGGGAGTCAAGACGAAGCAAGATCTCGTTTATTTGGGAAGTACGTGCCACTAATATAAGGCACAGGAGCCACTCAGGTCTAAGATCGGCAGGAATGGGAGGGGTGTAAGGGGAGGCAAGAGCTGTCCAT
Organism: Perognathus longimembris pacificus; assembly: GCF_023159225.1. Classification (NCBI taxonomy): domain Eukaryota; kingdom Metazoa; phylum Chordata; class Mammalia; order Rodentia; family Heteromyidae; genus Perognathus; species Perognathus longimembris. Next base: position 127,644,521 of record NC_063162.1, on the reverse strand, counting down.
AAGGGTGGAAGAGCCCGGGCGTCACAGCCCACAGAACCGCCTCCGGGTTATAACCAAAGACACTTGTAGCAGCTGTGCGTTGTTGTTAGGCGCCGCCATCTTAGCCACACGTGGCCCCAAGACTGAGAAACAGGCAGGGCCAGCTAGTTGACTTCCAGGTGGGCCCTACAACAGCTGAGCATGTATCTGTGACTTTCAGTTTACTGACAGTCCCTGAGCAGTTAGTCTTTTACTGAAGGCTGATCAGTTATAGAACAGTACTTTATTTCAGAGAAAAACCAGTGGCTACAGATACATTGTGTCTCCAAGCCTAAAAGTCAGTCCCATCAAAAAGCTTTCCCTTTTTGGCTCACAGTTGGATACTTGCTGGTCACATCTGGCTTTCTTCCTGTTTTCCATAGTTTCTTCATTTATGTTTTGGTCTTAGCAGCCAAAGTTCAGTACACAAAGGCTCTGAGTAAAGTTCTTCCTTCCAGCTGCTTTTTCTCAAGCTTTCATTATATATCCTGGGATCTCCCCCTTCTTGTATGGGTGGATCAAGCAGTGGATTTACAGTTTTCAAAGAAGTCCCTACCTCCTTCTCCTGTAATCTCAAAGGGACCACTTCCTCCAAACGCAGTGCAGCCACAGTGGGACAAAGACATGCACCCAGGATTTGGTATTATCCTTTTCATTTAGTGAATGGACTCTTTCATGCTTCATATCTAAGTCCACGTGACTCAGTCTTCAGATGTGAGTGTACTCACCTCCATCTGTTAGGTTGGAACTGTACGTGTCAGGATCCTTTTCTCCAAGACCTTTCCTAAAGACTGTTGCTGCTAAGTTTGTGTCCTGGGAATAGAGGCTCGGCTATTGGGTGACAGAAATAGGAGGCTGCCATCCTCTTTCCATCTTGCTCTAAACACTGCTGTGTCTGCCACATTTCAATGATAATTGGCTTTCTATTCAAAGGCAAGCTGAGTCTCCTCATGTTCTCAGACAGTATATCCTTAAACAAGAGCATTAAGGTTGAAAATTTCCTAAAGACATCCAGAAAGAAAGAGCCCTTTTACAAAGTGACCCCTCTTCAACTAGAATTCTTTGAGACACTGGATTCCAGAATGGAGTAACATGTAAAGTTGATCCATGGGGTTTTGAATTTGTCAATAATATCCTTTACCTAAATCAACAGATAATTTCTGAAATAAAATGGTCTCCCTGGTCAGACACCCACATGTCCACTATGCAAAATGAGAGCAGGAAAGAAACAGTATGGACAGTGGTTGCTTTGGAGGTCAGGGACTTCTATTTCTTTTTATTTCTTTGCATTTTCCAAAATTTCTTCAGTGAAAGGCACTGCTATTTGGAACCACTATAAAGCAAAATAAGCACTGTGAAAGGAATGCAAAAAGCATCTGAAAGAGACAAAATACACCAGGAAATGTGTTTGTCAGCTACCATGCTGAACCTCCTATAGAAAAGAGTTGGAAGCACTAAGTGTGTGTGGCTATAATGTAACAGCTCTCCATAAGAACTATTTTCTCATGTTTCAAACTAAATGAAAGACTTCAAGCGCCCAGTGCATAAAGCTAATCTCTCTAATACTGGTTTTGGTCTTTTGAAAATCTGGGGACAAGTAGAAGATAATTCCACATTAGTGTACCACTTTTTTCTCTTGGTAACATAGTATCTTTGCCTAAGATCTCTTCTTGGTTTGCCAACAGGTGGAGCAGTACCATAATGTTATTTTTCATGGCCCAGAAGGAAGCTTGCAAGACTACATAGCACATCAGCTTGCACTCTGCATGAAGGTATTTATTTATTTCAGGCCATCTTTTTTTCTTTGAAAGCTGGAAATGGTACAGACCTAAGTATTCTGTTTTCTGACCACAGCACAGACAAATTGCCTCAGGATTTGCTTGTGAAATAGTGAGAGCAGAAGTGGATGCTGATTTCTCCAAGGAGCAGCTCATAGACTTATTCATCAGTAGCGGTAAGATCATTCCAGAGAGCTGGATTGTAATGACTCAATGACATGCCCTTAAAAGATAGCATTGAAAGAAAATATGTGTCATTGCTTGAGTTAAGTGAATGTCTCAGTTATTCTAGTAGGTATGAGATGAAAATTGAGAACCTAAGAACTCTTGGAAAAACGAATTGCTATGCACACACCATAGCATCTTTTTTAGTGTCTTGCATTTTCTTTTTCCCCCCATCTTTTATATAACTCTTAATTGCCACGAGCACCCTGTAGCCTAAACGAATGAAGATATATGTCACCAACAGGGAAGTTATAGGAGAAGTTCACCCTAGTAGGGCTACATATTGCATCTTCCTTGTTGTCCAGAACTACTAGTACATGATGACAATCAAGTAAAGTTTGTTTTTCAAAAATTCTCTAACCAATGCACCCCTTATTGCTGCTCCCGGCATGAATTTATTTCTTCTTCCTCAGCATTGATATACATTGATGATTAGTATATCACCTGTACTATTTAGTGGTTTTAATTTCCACAACAGCCTTATGGAAATAGACATTATTGTTCCTATTTTGGAGATAAAGTTAGGGGTATGGAGGGCTTCCTTGCTTTGCCATTACTATTTTGTAGTAGGAAAAAAAATTAAATAGTCTTAATAATATAATGTTATTCAGGAGTTCTCTACCTTAGATTCCAAAACCTGATATCCTAAGCTTTACCACGCGTGGAGTTGGCATAACTACACATTGAATAGCATCATTAGGTATTGTGTATGACACAGAACTGAAATGGGCCAGATTTCAGTCTATAAGAGCTGAAGCCACAGACACAACTAGGCCAGGGATGAAGGAGATAGTTTCAAGATTGGAGAAGGATGAGTTAAGACATTGAAAATCCTTTCAAGTAAAGGGTAGAGATAATTCTCATCTTTGGAACATAACATGGAGACCAGAGGAACTGTAAACCAGATTTAGAAGATAGAAATTATCTTCAGTTCCTAAGCCAAGGAATAACAGAAAGTTTGGTGAAATACTGAGGATTCCACAAACCTAGAAGAATGTTTATTTAGCAGGGCAGTAAAACCTTACCAGAATCTGAATGTTTTTATATGGCAAAGTTCAGTATTTGACTAGGAACCGGTGAAAATTAGCTACAGAAAGTTACTTTTTTCTGATAATTTTAACATTTATTGAGTTCTTACTCTGGTAGGCCCTAGTTTGGAAACTGTTTTTTAATTGACAACTCTCTTAGTCAGATACATTTTCTTCATAAACGTGAAAACCCAGTGTTAAACATCTTCTCCAAATAAAGAGCTAAGGAACAAAGCTGTAGGCAATATAAGCAATATGACTCCTTAGCTCCACCCTCATCACTTCTAGCCACTTCTCCTCAAAACTCCCCCATGCCAAAATGTTTATTCCTTCACTTGAGTTGTCTGATAAAAAGTCTCCTACTCTTTTACAACTTTCAGTCTTGTTTTATCTCAAAATAAGAAACAAAAATGTTTTTTTCTCACCCTGTCAGAGTGGATAGCAACTATAGATAGCTTTCATCTCCAAGTTCAGCCACTTTAAAAGAGTAATGAATTGGGTCCTGAAGGATGCAGAGGCGAACACCTCAACATTACAGATTGTCTGTTGGGTACCATTGTAAAAGGAGCCCACCTTCCCAATCTGCCAGTTTAGAAAGGAGCATAAGTCTGTCTTACTGTCAAACCTCAGATCATTTTGACAGGGTTGAAAACCTTCATGGCTACAAGCAACATTTAAAGAGTGAAGCTGGGGCTGGGGATATGGCATAGTGGCAAGAGCGCTTGCCTCCTATACTTGAAGCCCTGGGTTCAATTCCCCAGCACCACATATACAGAAAATGGCCAGAAGTGGCGCTGTGACTCAAGTGGCAGAGTGCTCGCCTTGAGCAAAAAGAAGCCAGGGACAGTGCTCAGGCCCTGAGTCCAAGGCCCAGGACTGGCAAATAAATAAATAAATAAATAAGTAGGTAGATAGATAGATAGATAGATAGATAGATAGATAGATAGATAGATAGATAGATAAATTAAAATAAAATAAAGAGTGAAGCTGGCTTGATGTGGCTATAGGGAATGGAGACAAACATCTCCAACTCCATGGTGTGCAGTAGCTCTTTTAAAAGTTTGTTGTAAGTGTTGACTGATCATCATGAAGTCTTACTGATTTTAGGAAGCCAGAAAATTGTAGTTTCATTGGAAAATAGTAACGAGTTTTCAGATTATTGACTTTGGAGCTGGGGATTGAACCTAGGGTCTCGTTCTTGCTCTACCCCTGACCTTCATCCTGAGCCCCTATTTTATTTTTTGATGTAATATGGAGCCCTTTTCTATTTATCTCTGGGCACTCACCGTTGTATATAGTCCATGTCACATCTTGCTACACTGCTCTCATTGTACATTTTTACCCTTTCTCATCTTGTTTGATAAACTCTGCTTTTTTATCCCATCGATTTTCCTGTAAACAGCTTCTTCTCCTCTCTGCACATCTGTCAGCTGTCAACTGACCTCATATTATAAGCTGCTTATAAATCCTGCCACCATCCCATGGTTTTCCCCTAAAGTAGGTCAGTACTCTTCAAGGGCTTCCATTCTAAGTCGTTGATCTATTTGATTTGCTTATCTGACCTTTTCAAAATAAACATCTAGGGAGAAATGTATTATACTCATAAACTGACATGTTGAATGGAAACCCCTTCATACAAGTACTTAAAGATAATGAAAAGGTAAATAAAATAATCTTTTTACAAAGAAAATACATGTCTAGGCTTATGTGTCTTTTGCCTTTCAAGCTCCATGCCTTTAAGTTGTAATTTCTGCTAGAGTTACAAATTAAACACAAAGAACTCTCCCTTCCATTCTTCTCTCCTCCCTTGCATGACTTCTGCACAGTGGGTACTATGCAAAGTATGCCACTGTTCCTTAGTGGTTAAAATACACCTGGTCTCTGCCCTTCTGGAAACTATGGGAGAAGCCAGTTAAAATGCTTGCAGCACACCTGAGAATGAAAAGACCCATAGGTGATCAGTGAACATCAGCATTTTGCTCATACTCCTGTACCCTACGTTACTGTATGTTCAGGCAGAGAAGATACTGTTTGAAATTTTGTCTCGTCTCACAACATGTTCTATTATAGCTTGTTGAAGGCTAATACTGTGGCTTATTCTCCAGTTTAGCCTTGCATACCAATCTTCAAGCATTATGATGTTCCGGATGTAGGAAATAGAACTGGCAAAATAAAAGGGAATTCTTTGTCCTGTTCAAGAGAATTCACTTAGATATAGGTTGAAAGCGGTAAGGACAGGAATTGATAAAGAATGTCTAAAACTGTATTCACTAGTACCACCATCATCTAGTAGTTAGTACCCATTGCCATTGACTGGTAAGGTGATAGTGGGGCATCTAGAACAGTGGAGAGGCCAGGGTGACCAGGGCATCTGAGAAGGCAAGGGCCTCTGATATTGGAACTTCTCAATAAAGAAGCCTGAATCATTTGACCCTTGACTGGGAGACTAAGATAACTATAGATGAATGAAAACTCAGCCGCAGGGTCATAAACATGATCTCTACTCCACTTTTCTTTGTAGGGTAGATTCTGAGAATCCATCAAAAATGTAGAATTAGATTACTAGCAATGTAATCCTTCTTATGAAGCTAGACAAGCTGTTTGTCTTTGTCTCCAAGACTTCTTGCACTCCTCTAAACTTATTTGTGTCATTTCACTGTGAGGTTCATTGTGGGACCTCATGTGTTACTCGTGGAAAGAATGTGTCAGTCATGAAACATAACAGAAACAAAAATAACCTATCACCACCAAATTTCTATCTGCGTCCACTAATTTATAATCCCTTCTCTGTCAGGAACCTCAAAATTATTTGATATTTCTTCTCGACACTACCTGTAGGAGACACACAGAGACTTACTGATTCTATCTCAGCATTCCTTTTTGTTCTGTACCTCGGCTTCCTTCACCTTTTGCTTTCACCTCTTGCCCCAGTATGTCCACCTCCTCTTCTAATCTGATTCTTTATTCCAGGATGAGGAGCTCAGAGCGTGAGTCAGGTCCTGTCTTCCCCTCAACTTAAAAGACATCCCTGATGCCCAGAGCTGGTTGTGGCTCCCCTGACATCACATTCTGGATTTTGTATCTTTCATTTTTGGCTGAGAGGCCAAATGCCTCATTTGAGGCATCAGAACAGCAGGTCTCATCTCAGTTTTGGCTGCAAATCCACTCATGGGGAGCTTCTACAATTTGCCAATTCCCTGGTCCCTGCACAAGCCAGTTAATCAGAATGTGTGAGACATTCAGGGATGGGTCCCTGGTGATCCTCGTGTGAGCCCAGAGTGAAAGTACAGCCTATGTTCTGCCCATTGTGGTGACTGCTGCATCCCATTGTACTCACATGGCACCATTACCTCTGAGCCTGCCATCATGCCACTCTTGCAAGTCCTCTGACCTGGGTGTGATACCCCAGTTCCTCTGCGACTAAGCTTTCTAGAACATCCTAGCTACTGGCAGCAGCTTCTGAGCCACTTGAAGTAACCATACACTAAACCCAAATCAGAGGAAAACTAGAGTTCTTCAATTCTAAAATTTCAGATCAATATACATAAACCAATAGGCTGGTGGGGTTTAAGTTATTGAACAGGAAATATTTTTTAGTTTATCATTGTTGTCTTAACCAGTTATGGATTTATTACAGTTTCACAGCGCATACATCTGAAAAAAAATAGTATTGGAGCTATGAGAAGCATAGGATTTGGGCATTCTTACCATAAATAGTGTTGAAAAGGATCTAGCATATACGAGATTCTCCTGTAACGGACTCCACCATAGCTTAACAAGAAATGGTTGTTGTTGATTTTGTTCTTCTATAAAGCTTCATAGCATTTAGAAAAGCTGTTTCAATATGAGAAGTGATTTACTTGCAGTACTGAATGACTATTTTGAAAGCGTTTGTGTTCATAGTAACATAAAGGAATATAGAATATGCTCTCCTGAGAAGTATGGAAATTGGAATAGTTGACAGTGTTACTCTTAAGTACTTTAAATTGATCTTTCTTTATTCAGGGTTAACTTGGCTAAGACAATTTATAGTTACCTAAAAATTAAAAAGAAATTTCAATGTCTTTTTAAACTGACAAATAAGAAGTACATATATTCACTAAAATGTTCATTATATTGTAAATGCTTTGTAGGTGCCAGTTGAGTGTTTGGTGCTCTGATTTATTCATTTGGTACCTACAGTAATAATTGTCTCTCACTTACTCTATATCTGTCAATTTGGGTTCACTGCCTCCTTAGTGCTAGGGTTTGAATCCAGAGCTTCCTGTATGCCCAACAAGCAACTTAGCCCTGAGCTATATCCAAATTCTTAGATTTTCTTTATACATTTTATTACTTAGACATGAATCCCTAAATTAAATGTTTTACATTGACTGTTTTGAACTTTACAGGATGAAATCATATTGTATATATTCCTTAGTAATTTTTCTTTTCTTTTCCTTTTTTTTTTTGTTGGTGGTTCATTGTGAACTCAGGGCCTGGGGCTGTCCCTGAGATTTTTGTTCAAGGCTAGGGTGCTGCTACCACCAGAGTGCCAGTGCCATGATGGGCTTTTCCTGTGATTAATTGAATATAAGAGTCTCACAGATTTTCCTTCCTGGTCTGGCTTTGAGCCACAGTACTCAGATCTTAGCCTCCTGAGTAGCTAGGATTACAGGTGTGAGACATCAGCACCTGCCATAGTATTATGTCACATACCCATTACTCGTTAAGAGTTGTAAATGGTTCCATTTCATGTCTCTTATACAAATATACTCTTGTTTATTTGCATTGCATTGTCAATGGATATGGGTTGGTTGTGTCTGGGATCTATTAGGGAACTAGAAATGTGGATTATTGTACCTTTAACTGTCTTAGGAGAGAGAGGTCCAATATTCTTCCAGAGTCTTCAGAGATTCCAGGCAATTTCACAGCATACCCACCAGACCACATCTAATACTTTGTGTCACCTTTTAATTCTTTTGCCAATTTTCATAGGTGTTTGTAAAAGCTCTAATCCCTAATTTCCTTTCTGACAACAGCTTGTCTGATCCCAGTGAAACAATCTCCTGTTAAGAAGAAAATCATCATCATTTTAGAGAACTTAGAAAAATCTTCATTATCTGAGTTATTGGGGGACTTTTTGGCACCTCTTGAAAACCGCAGCACCGAAAGCCCATGTACTTTCCAAAAAGGTAACAACAGTGGAGAAAGCAGATGGAGAAGCCTCTAATGTGTTCCCCAGAGTAGTGATACATGATGTTGCCCTTCATTTAAATTGCATTTGTGCCACAATACTACTTGTTGAGATGGGACTGTGGCCTTGTCGTTGCAGGAAATGGAGCATCTGAGTGTTACTACTTTCATGAGAACTGCTTTCTGCTGGGCACCATTGCCAAGGCTTGTCTTCAGGGCTCGGACCTGCTGGTGCAGCAGCATTTCCGCTGGGTTCAGCTGCGGTGGGACTGTGAGCCCATGCAAGGTCTGCTGCACAGGTTCTTACGAAGGAAAGTGGTGACCAAGGTAAGAGCCGAACCTGGATCCTGTTATCTGGAGAGCAGGGAAGGCTTGAGTTAGCTAGAATTCTAGGCTTCTATGACTGTTCAAGGCTTCAGTAAGACATAATGAATGTGGAACTCAAAATTTCTGGGTGAGAAAATTATACATAGGTTTTACTCTTGTTATTGTCATTAGGTAATAGTAAACATGTAAGAGCCATATGGTAATGATTAAGTGCAAAAAAAGTTTTATCACTGAAGAAACAAATACATACCCAACAGTGTACTGTTAACTTTCTATCCTTCAAGTATCTCAAGTAAAGGTAAAATCAGATTTGATTTTAAACTTTCAAGCTTTTACATTTTTAACTATAAAGGCAAATGGAAAGCTGCATTGTTCTAAGCCAAATCCCTGTGCTCCACTCCTGTCTCTAGTTCAGAGGTCAGTTGCCCTCACCCAGTGACCCTGTGTGCAAGATTGTCGACTGGGTTCTGTCTGTCTGGCGTCAGCTCAACTCCTGCCTGGCCCGCTTGGGCACATCAGAAGCACTCCTGGGACCAAAGTACTTCCTGTCTTGTCCTGTAGTTCCAGGACATGCCCCAGCAACAGTGAAGTAAGCGCCCTTTCTCGTCTTTGTGCATTTGGGATGTTTGAGAGTAAGAATTTGAACAGATTGCTTGTGCCTCCTCCTGCCATTAGCACAGGATGCTGACCTTACAGGATGACCAGGACATGTCACTTACATAGTTACATCCAAAGCCAGGTATTTTTGCTAATAGCCAAGTAGCAGTTTGTCCTGCTTTTTAAAACAAACAGAAGCAGTCCTGGATTACTTTCTGTGCAGTCTTTTTGCAAGATGCAACAAGAGAAACTATATTATTTTATGCCCACCATCATCCTCACCTACCACTTTGCCTCTTCCCCCCCCCCCCCTAAAAAAGATGGCATTCAACTGAAAACCTGAAATTTTTTATCCTCTATTGGTACTTACTGTGTTTTCCCTTGAGTTACTTACGAGGTAAAGTTAATGAATTCAAACCATCAGGAAGAAATAGAAAGGAGAGAAAGCCATTGCCAATCCAGTTTAATAAAGATCCTAAAACTAACTACTGGATCAGCTTCTGCATTTTCTGGCACCCTGAGCAGAAATCCATTTTGCGAAGCAGAGAATGCACATAATCTGTCTTCACTGTGATAAAACAAAACAACTTAAAAACAATAAATTGGAGAGGAAGGAAAGCTATTTTATGAAATAGAAACAGCACTTTTCTGTGTGCTTGCACTTAAGGTTACGAGCTGTCCCATAGCTCAATTCTCTGGCTGGCTTTGAGCTGTGATCCTCAGATCTCAGCCTCCTGTGTAGCTAAGATTATAGGCTTGAGCCACTAGGACCTGGCAGAAATAGTACTTTCTTAACCAAACTGAGAAATACCTTTAGTGAATTAATTACTATTCTCTTTATCGGTGTTATATTTAAGTTTTATTTGTATCCAGAGTCTCAAGTTTCAAAGAAACTAGTTAGAGCCTTTCCTCTGTAGAGTGTGATCTTGTGTAAAAACTTTGGAGGCTATGAAATTTTTGCCACTTACAAGCTGACCAGTTACCACCTATAGTTTGCAATGCTGGGTTAAAATCTGGGACGTTATCCAAGCAGAGCACTCAGCCTAAGGTATATATTTATGTAGGTTGCTGTTAAGTACTAAAGTAAACACTTACTGCTCTAGTAATATGGGGTTTGCATCACAGGTGAACACTCTACCTTAGTCTTCTACAGAGGAATGCTGGCTAGTCTGTCCCGTGTTTGTTCTAGAAAGAGATATTGCCTTTATTTACCTAGTCTGGAAAGAAAGCTGCCCCCTTGCTTCTGAAGTAGACACCATCTCCTTTCCCTATATTTCACACAAGATGCAAGATGTGCAGAAGAACTGTACTTTTGAGTCTGTACACTGTGTGGTAGTTTTATTTTTTTTCTTGATTTGCAACTGGTCATTAATAGAGAAGCTTAGAATAGATTAGTACTTTGGTAGTTTTTAACAACAATTCAAATGCTCTTTGTCTAATAGCTCTGAAAACATTCTTGTCTTGGGAAATGTGGTGTTTATTTTTTTTCTGAAGTCTTTAATCATATTAAGACTATATCTTTTTGTCATGCTGAGTGTTGCACCTAGGGCTTTATGCATTAAAGCTCTACCACTAACCTATTTTAATATTGCAAAAAGTATGCTCTTTTTTAAATTTAAACTTTTGCAAACACTTGCATATCATCCATTGTATTTACTTAGAGGTTTGTAGGCAAATTCCACCTTTCACATAGGAGGGAAATATGTGATATTTGTTTCTCTGGACCTGACTTATTTAATATATTTGTCCTAAGCCTTTCCTTTCTTTACAAATGGCACAATATAATTCTTTCTAATGGATGAGAAAATTCCATTGTGTATATTTACCACATTTTCTTAATCCATTTGTCTATTGAGGGACACTTGGGCTGATTTCATACCTGGTCTATGGTGAATTGTGCTGTAAGGCACATAGTTATACTGATGGCTTTATTGTATACTGGTTTATAGACTTTTGAATAAATGCCAAGAATTGGAATTGCTGGATCAGAGTGTAGTTCTCTGTTCAATTTTTTAAGAACCCTCCACACTGGTTTCCAGCATGGTTGAATAAGCTTACATTCCCACAAGCAGTGTATTAGGATTCCCTTCTGGCCAAATCCTCATCGCCATCTCTTACTTGTTTTCTCCATAATAGACTTTCTAACTGGAGTGAGGTTTAATCTCAGAGTAGAGATTTACATCTCTTTTTGGGCCAGAGATTTTGAGCATTTCTTCATGTATCTATACGTCATTTTTATTTCTTCTAAGAAGACTCTTTAGCTCATTAGCCCATTCATTCATTAATTGGGGTGTTGGTTCTTTGAGAGATTAATTTTTTAAGCCCTTTATGTATTCTGGATATTAGGTCATTGTCTAAGGTATAGCTGGCAAAAGTCTTCTCCTGTATTTTTTAGCTTGTTGGCTAGGCCTTTTGCCATGTAGAAGCTTTTTAGTTACAGTTCCATTTATCAAGTCTTTCTTTGATTTTTTTGTGCCTCTCAATCTTTACTCAGAATGTTCTTACCTGTGACAAAGAGTCCTAATGTCTCTTTTACTCCTTTATATAGTAGTTTAATGTTTTGTGGTCTTCGATCCATTCTGAATTCATGCTGGTTGGTGCAAGGTCATAGATAGGGATCCAGTTTCAGTTCTGTTGTTTTGGTTTGGTTTTTTTGTCGGTCATGGGGCTTAAACTCTGGGCCTGGACACTGTCCCTGAGCTCTTCAGCTCAAGGCTAATGCTCTACCACTTTGATCCACAGAGCCACTTCCAGTTTCAGTTTTTGCATATCCACTTTCCCCAGCACCTATATTGAAGAGTCCATCTTTCTTCCAGCCTATGTTTTTTGCTCCCTTATCAAATAATAGATAGCTATATCCATTGACTCTTCTATTCTATCCCATTGGTCTTAATCTTGTTTTGTGCCAGTACTATAGCTCTGTAGAAGAGCTTGAAGTTCGATATTATTATACCTCCAGCACTGCCTTTTCTGCTCATGATTGCTTTTGCAATTCAAGATCATTTCTGGTTCCATATGAACTTTTGGATTGTTTTCTCTGTCATTGAAGAATGAGGTCAGAATTTTGTTGAGTATTGCATGTAGATTACGTTGGGCAGTACTGTCATTTTCAAGAAACTAATTTAGCCAGTCCAGAACATGGAAGCTCTTTATACTTCCTTAAGTCTTCCTCAGTTTCCTTCTTTGAATTTTTATAGTTTCTGCTGTAGATTCATCACAAAAGTATAATCTTTTTTAAAAGAACTGTAATTGTCATTGAATGTTCCAAATATTTGCTACAAGTCAGGCACCTGTGGCTCACACGTGTAATCCTACTTACTCAGGAGGCTGAGGTCTGAGGATTGCCATTTTAAGCCAGCCTGGGCAGGAAAGTCTGTGAGACTCTTCTCTCCAATTAACCTCCAGAAAACCAGAAGTGGTACTGTAGTTCAAGTGGCAGAGCACTAGTCTTGATCTGGAGAATTTAGGGACAGTGCCCAGGCCCAGGGGAGAAAGAAAAACAAAACAAAACATGCTACAGATCCATGGCTTTCAGCTGCTAATACAGTGCACATTAAACAATAGCCTGATACCCTTCTGCAGAGTCGGATCTAGTGAAACATAAGTGAGCCTGGCTTTGGGGCAGATTTAGTTTGCCAGAGATATATCCTAACTTCAGAAATAATAAAGCACAATTCATGTGTTGTCTTAAGAAAATGAAGTGAATTAAATGTGTATAAAATATTTAAATATGGATTCTACGGAAATCTTACAGTTTTCTAGACTCCTGTCTTTATTTATTTACCTTCCTTTCCATATTTGTAATCACTTATGCATTCACTCATTCTGGAAATACTTACAGGCATTGATGCTATAGGCAAAGGAGACATGCAAACAATTAGCTTCCCTTGAAACACACTGATCCTGAAATGAATTCAAACTATTTTTCCATTGATTAATTTCACTAATTATCTGATTAGTGAAGTATCCCACTTACAAAAACACACTTTGCCCTTGGTCTTCAGACTTGTCCCTTTGCAGAATTTTGTGGTATTACTGAGAGACCTGCTCCTCATGGTGAATTGCTCCTCTCTTGCAAGGTGGATGTCTAAGCTGTGGAATGCTGTGATTGCACCCAGAGTTCAGGAAGCAATACTATCAAGAGCCTGTGTGAAGAGACAGCCTGGTCCTGTGCAGACAGCTGCTAAAAAGCACCCTAGCCAAGGCCAGCAGGCTGTGGTTAAAGCTGCGCTCAGCATCTTGCTCAATAAAGCTGTTCTGCATGGCTGTCCCCTCCCGAGAGCAGGTACGTGGTTTCATGCATGAAGAGAGGAATTCACACCCTTATGTAACACACCATGGAATTTGTTCTTAGGGAGTTCTCCTTTGTCTCTAGAGAAATTAATGGATATTTCACAACACTGCTCCAGAATTCAGCCCAGTTGTCCATTACTGGCTCATGTTTGGAGTCCAGATCTACACAGCCTGGATATCAAGCTTTTATGTGTTTATTTTTTAGTTCATTTCTCTGAGAAGTTCATTTCTCTTCAAACTATGAAGCAGCATTAATCTCTGTGTTCTTCTGGGTAAAATGTGATCTGTATTTCTTTCAGAGCTAGAGCAGCATACAGTTGATTTCAAAGGAGGAAGTTTCCCTCTATCCATCGTCTCAAGTTACAGCAAGAAGAAAGGAGAGAGCGGGTCCTGGAGAAAGGTGAACACCAGCCCTCGAAAGAAGCCAGGCCGTTTCGCCTCACCCACCTGGAACAAGCCGGACCTGAGCCAGGAAGGTAAGGGGATGGGCATGCCAATCCAGTTTCTGAATGCAGATGGACTTTTATTTTTTATCACTGAAAAACAAGGTTCTGAGTTGTTCTGTGCATATTTTCATGGACTAAGCATATTATGCATATTCCCAAAAATGTTTATGTATATTTCCAAAAATGCTTCAGAACCCTTGATCTACAAACATACTATTTTCATGCTAGAATTCCAAAATTAAATTTATCTTTGCCTTGTTATTTTTTGCTAACTTAGTTTTGTTATGACCATGATTAAATTTATGGAATTAAATCATAGTGCCTTGGCATATTAGATACCAATAAAAAAGATCTTTATCATTGAATCAGGAGTGTGTGTGTGTGTGTGTGTGTGTGTGTGTGTGTGTGTGTGTGTCTTGTTCATTTATGGCCTCTGCTATGGCTCAGGTTCACATTAGGCACTGGAAATACAGGAAAACAACAGGAAATGCATGGAGTTTTTATTCCAAGAAATCATCATATAAACCTAAAACATTGTTACTATGTGCTTTAGAGTTGACAAAATCAATAAAGGAAATGTAAATTAAAGCACTATTATAGGGATAGGTAATTCCGCTGCATTATGGCAAATTTAAAATGTTAAATTATAAATTATTTTAGATCCATTTATATATTTAGTAATTTCAGTTTTCAAACTATTTGATATACCAAACAGGATATTTCTTGAGACATCACAACTTCCTTGAAAGGGTCACAGTCTTTACTGCAGTAGTTTACACTGACTTCTGCCTACAGATTTATAAAATGAAAATACATTATGTTTGGTCCATCAGATAATTCCAACAATGTCTAAATTGATTTTTATTTTTGACACACTTGTTAAAACATGAGCTGAGCATGAAGCTTGATAAAAGAACACTTGTCTTTGTTCGTGAGCCCTGGAGTTGATCCCTTGCTCTCCAAAAAAGTAAAAGCACAAAGAATCTCCACAATAGACTTTCTTTAGGATGCATGCTGCTACAGAAAGCTCATAAAGTTTGGCAGACACATCTCGTTCTTTTCATACCTGAAACAGGAAGGCCAATGATTTTGAATCTTGAGCTTCCTAGACCAAGGCCAAGGTTAGCTGCGTAGCTAGTAAGAAAAGGGAAGTTCAATAATTGGTGCTTTCAGAAAATGGAAAAAATTTACTGGTAGAAAAACTAGTACAGCAGTGGTCTTTAGTGAACAGTTTTTCATAAGGCTATTTTGGATCTAATTCACTTTTCAAAAACTGATTTTTACTTTTCCAACAACTTTTTGTAATACTGAGGATTACCAAGGCATACGCAGCAAGTACTCTACCACTGAGCTACTTCTCTAGCCTGAAACCATTCTCTGGAAGAAATTTATACTAGTTCCATTTGTACACTTTTAGAATTTGCTTAGAAGTAACTGAATAGTTATTGTGTTCTTAAAGTTTGAAGTATGTATTATAGAAACATATTTTTATTCTACAATGGCTTACCAGTGTTTCTCGTGCCTGAGTATAAGTTAATGAGAAATATCTGGTATAATGACCAACAAACACAAATCTGTGCACCTGATTAAGTATATATAACTGATGTAAATCAATATGCATCTACAAATGATACAGACTGATATTTTCAGTTTCCTTTTTCTTAAGTGGATCATTATTTGCAGTTTCAAAAACACAGATTTAGTTTCTATGGTCCTTTAATACTGTTCATATGCATGCGCTCTCTCTCACGCTCTCTCTTTCTCTCTCTCTCAATCTCTTTCTTCCTCTGTCTTCACCTCCCTCTCTCCATCCTCTCTCTTTTCTTTATTTTCCAGTACTTGGGTTTAAACTACAGCATCATACTTGCTCAGCCAGCACTCTCCCATTTGAGCTACACTTCCAGCCTAGCTTTTCACTATGTATTTTGGAGATGGAGTCTCATGGCTTTCTTTGCCCAGACTGGCTTTGAACTATAATTCTCTAGACGTCAGTCTCCTAAGTAGCTAAGATCATAAACAGACACAAAACACCTTACATTTTTCAAATTTAACAAGTCCACACATCAAAAGCTGTACTTATAAAAGCTATTACAGAGCAAGTGATGTTGGGAGGCAAGAAAGGTAGAAAAAGAGAAACTATGTCATGAAAAGGCAGATACTAAACTTCTTTTGAGGTATTTTGAGAATAAAGATGTAAATAAATAGGTCAACTATTGAGAAGAGGACCCATTGATAGAAGTAAAGATTAGGACTCTAGATATTAGCCTATGTGCCATTATTTTCCTGAGTTCATCATAAATGTACATAAGGAAGTTAACTCCCTGTCTTTCTAACAGTGCCTGAGTTAGCTACTTGTTGGTGTCATGATCCTGGGAAAAAACTTATAGAGTGGATGTTAATTTAAGAACAGCATAAAAGTGCTACAATGCTGAGTCTTTACAATACACAGCTTAAGATGTACTGCAATAATGATCCATTTTATTGAAAATCTGTTTTTAACAGGTATAAAAAATAAGACCATATCACAGCTGAATTGTAACCGGAACACTTCTCTGTCAAACCAAAAGTAAGTTCCTCTTTTTAAATTGATTTATAACAGACAATTATTACTTCAGACACTTCATATTTTTCTTAAATTTATTTATGCCATCTTATGTTGTTAAGATTGTTTTTAAAAGTGCAGTTTGAGATCTAAAGGATGATTTGCTTATTCATAGAGTAGACATGCTTGGACGTTTTGCAAATTTATCCCATAATAGCCTCATCAATCCTGTACCCCATCACTAGGCGAGTTTATGTCCCTTTCCCTTGGTGTTCAGCATTGCAGAACAGGGGAAAGGAAGAAAAAAGCGGGGAGGGGGGAATAAAGGAAACTTCATTAATGCTGCTTTTTCCAGACTTAGCCTAGATAATTTCTCCAATAACCTTAAGATATTCATATAAAGATTTTTTTTATGGAGAAGTAAACCTAGGAACTGAGTTTAAGGAAAAAGAACTATCTGACCTATGGCCATAAGCTAATAAGAGGATACAGTTAAGTTTGAAATTGTCATAGTGTTCCATGTGCTTTATATCTTTATCTGGTTGAAACAAAGAAAAGAGAAAGAAATTTCAAATTGTGTAAGTCCAAATAAATTTCTCTATGCAATAAAATTTTATGTCATTAACAATTTTTAGTGGGATTTAGCAAAATCCTGAGGTGATTTATCATTAATGTACTCTTGGCATGTACTAGGTTGCTACATTAAATGACATTTACAAAATACTTGAAAACACCAAATGCAAAGAAAGAAAAAGTATAGTTGTTTAGACTTCCATCTTGGGAATGGGATTGTTACTCTCACTTTAGAAACTCTTTTCTGAACATCATGTTGGCCTAAAGGGCATTATCACTCATTGCTATTGATTTTGGACAACAGATTCTCTCTGGGTTCAGATGATGAGGCAGATCTCGTCAAGGAACTTCAGAGTATGTGCTCCAGCAAATCGGAATCTGACATAAGCAAGGTAAGCTGGACGCATGGTGAACACAGTGACTTGCTTCACTCCATACACATAGGCTTTACCTTTATGTAGGTGATGACACTGGGACCACATCAAGAAGAAATTTTTATTGACTGATGTGGTTGATGTTCCAGATCAAACCTTCACTCAGATAATTATTTAAACAGCAGGAGAGTTCTCTTTTCTTCTGAAAGACCTAAAGTTAAAATGATGTGTTGAATGCATTAGCTCATCACACCGACCTATTTGGGCAGCCTCCATTCTTTATTTAAGTGGTGCTGTGGATGGAACCTAGGGTCTTATATATATTAGGTCAGTACTCTGTCACTCAATACTACCCAATCCTTGTTTTGTTTTATGTTTGAGACAGAGGTCTTGTTATGCAGCTCAGGCTGTCACTTTGGCATGTAAACTATGGGTATGAGAGAATGTTAGCCAGCTTCATGGGAGCTTAGGTTATAGACTGAGTGACAACACCTTTCTGTATAAATAAGAAAAAGAATGAGCCTGTATAATGCACATTGTCATGGTGTTTAAGCTGTGAAATATGAGATACAAGTATGGAAACCAGTGACCCAAAATCTCAAAAGAAAACATTAATAGCATCAAGTTTAACCTGTTTCAGTACTCAGATATCTAGAGCAAGTTTGACCAGACTTTCTTATACCTTGAGAGACATAGAGAGATAGTCACAGCCTGCACCGGTTCCCCTGAAAGACTCGGCTATTATGCCCAAATATTCATAATCTCTAGAACAAAGTAGAATTGACTACTTTCTTTAACCTTTCTGGAAATGAACTGAAATTCTTAGCCACTGGAAAAGAAAAGGTAATGATTAAAATCTTGCACATTATATATCCTAACTTTTCTTGCCAAGTGACTTTTTTCTTTTTGTTCCTGTGCAATTCTTTTGTTGTTCTGATGTTTTTCTTTTTTTACTTTTTTATTTACTCTTTTCCCTTACTTCTAAGTTAAGAAAAGACTTCAATTCTTTCCTGTAAGCAGTACAGGTTTGGGGGATTTATATACATACAGGTAACTAACTCTTCACTTGGAGAGTTTTCCACTTTACCATTTAGCTGTGCTCCCAGTGACCCAACTTTTGGTACATTGTATATTTTCCAGATTGCTGATTCTAGGGATGACTTAAGGAGTTTTGATAAATTAGCAAACAGCCCTGCGTTTTCAGCACCTGTTAATAATCCGAGCATGCCAGTGTCTCAAAAGGTAAGTGTCCTATTGTGTCTTTGTGTCCAACATGGGACAAAGAAGGTTGGTTATAAAATTAATTTCATAACTCTTACAGTATGAATCACAAAGGTTTTTGCTTTGTCTTGTTTTGAGGGGGATTTTTTTGGTGGCACTAGGGTTTGAAATCAAGGCCTTGCACTTTCTAAGCAGGTGCTCTGCCTCTGAGCTATGCCATCAGCTCTTTTGTGCACTGATTATGATATAGGGCCTTTTTTTTAATCCTTTTTTTGTAGTTCCCTGAGCTACAATCTGCCTCTTCTATACTTCCCATCATAGCTGGGATGGCAGAGATATATCACCATGCCCAACTACTTCTTTTTTAGAGATGGAATACTATGGAATTTGCCTCCTGATCTCAGCCTCCCATGTAACTGGGATGACAGCTGCCACTGCTATTGGTTGAGAGGGGGTCTTCCACGTGTATGCCCAAACTGAACTCAGCTTTCTCTCCTCCTAATATCAGCTTTCCAAGTAGCTAGGATTATAGACATGAACCACTAGTGCCCAGAAAATTGCAAAATTATTTTTGAACCACATCTATGAAATCTATGAGAAATAGAATAAAGTCAAGATTGTTCATTAATAAAGATTATAAAGATGATTTCGATAATGTATTGAAATGATGACCAGGAAATGCATTTTTTCTTTCTATTCAATAGATTTGTTTTCTATTTAATAGTTTAATTTTATTTCAAACTTTGGGATGTCTTTTGGGGAGATCTGTCTTTGCTTTTGTTCTTATATGCCAAAGAACAAATAGTGTTAACTTCTTTCATCTTAGTTTAATTTTTTAATTTCTAAAATATATTGAATTTTGAAAATTTCTCAGCAAAAGGCTGAATGATAATAAGACATTGTAGGTATATTTAAAACATCTTAAGTTTTTTCCCCACTGAATATGCTAAACTGCCAGAATGTGTACTACAATTCCATGAAAGACTTTGCTTTAAAGACAAATCAGAAAGGCAAGCAGAAGAGCCAAAAGTCGAGCAGATTCTATTAACCTTCAAAATTGCTTTCATGTCTGCAGCACCAAAGCATTGTTGACTGGTTAATAAATGGCAAGAGACAGCATAACATGGTGTTCCTGAGTGAACAGAAACAATGAGGGGACTTCTCTCTGCCTGTTACTTTGTGAGGATGCAGATTTTACAGGGGCTCTCGGTGATAGATGATTTGTTCACCAGGCCATGTCGGTTGCCCTGCCCATCCTGTGCTCCCAAGGCATCGAACAAAGACATGTGCATGTGGTGTGAGGCAGGTGGGGTGCAAAGAGCAGGATTATAAAGTAATCATGGTGTGACTATTAAATTATTCATCTTTATCTCCTGGCACCTGCCATCTTGCTGCTTATTAGACTTCAATTTGAGTCAATTATATGTGAAACTGTGGGAACTGAGTATGTTGAAGGAAGAAGGCAATGGTAGGGAGCTGCAGGGCTAAGGTCTCTAATCAAACACTTAACATGGTAAGCAGTGAAGAAAGCCATGACTTCCAGTCTCACTATGTCATGTTTACCTTCGCTTTCCCAAACTGGGGAGAGTTTACAAGCATACCACAATTTAAAGAACATTAAAGGAAGAATAACCCCCAGAGAGTGACCTGCAGTCATTACTGAGCATTTTTGTCAGAAAATCCTTTGCTCAGAGGCTGGCCCTTGGCCATCTTTAAAGCTTCAGTTCTCATCCACGAATGGTTATGTGCTTTGGGCTTTAGTTAATTAGAGACTAGAGCATAATGGTTTGGTCCCCTAGAACCATTCCTTGTGGAAGTAGAGCTCTGGGATCTCAGGACAAATGAGCTTTAAAAACAAAGTTCTCTTTGTGTATCTAGACTCTTGAAAGGAACTATGTTTGTTTAAATGAGCGGTTTGGGACAGCCGCCTCTTGCCCCTTTCTGCCAACTGAAGGTGTTTTTCTCAGGATCTCCAGCAGAGGGCAAACTACTACTTGCTTACAAGCCTTCTTTCTGCAAGCCACCAGGCCCTTTCCTTTTCTGTCCTGCTGATAACTAGCATTTCTTGGTTCCATGCCTAGTTTCTTCCGATTTCAGGAAATAACCTTTTTATAGGTAAGAGCACTCATGTTACTTGAAATAACTTTCTCCTTCACAGCTAGAAGGCCAGAGTGCCTCTCACAGATAGGGACAGCAGCCACAAGCCTCCATCCTCTCCATTAACCTCCTCTTCATGCAGTGTGACTCTCGACTGCTCTAACCGAGAGACTGTAATTGAGTTTATTAACAAAGAGTATATTAGTCAACTTGTTTAATTAATACTTTCTTCTTGTGTACGTGGAAATGGATATCTTAAACCAGAGACAAAGAATTTTATCTTTGTTAGTATAATAAAAATCCACTTGAAGGTGTTTGTTGTTTGTTTTCTTTGTCTTTTTTTTTTTTTTAACTCTAGTGCCCAGACCCTGCTCTGTAGAGGTTATGATGTGATTTGGTCTGAGGTGCAATCTGGACCCTGGGGTTCCCTTTAACCTCTGCTCTGTCTCTTGTTATTTTTTGTTTTTCTTTTCTTCTTTTCTTTCTCTTCTCTTTTAGAAGAAGCAACATTTGTTAAGACACCATTAAAGGAAAATGGCAGGACACTTGGCAAAAGAATCATAGTGCAGCTCTTGCTGTTGGCCAGTATGAGGTGGTGACAAGCTTATATGGGGTTGGTGGGAAGTTTGTTGGTTGGCTATCTCCCTTTTGTGAGTCCTGTTTTCAGGCTCTCTCTTTTGTATACTATGGTTTGAATTTGGGGTATATGGAAACAACTTGAGAACTCAGATTTTACATCTTCATTCCATCTGGCCCATTTCCCAACCGTGGCTCATTTCTGTATTCCAGTTGGCCCATTTCCTGTGGTTGATTCTCCCTCATATTCCACCCGGACCTTTATGTTTCTCTGTCCACAGTATGCCCTTAAATGAAGCCTTCTACACAGACGTACATGCACAAATAAATGCACACACACGTAATCCCCATGCACATACCCTACAAAACAACAGAACTAATTTTAGTATAAATGGGGTGAACATCTGATCTTCTTGTCACCGTTTTCAAGCAAGTAGAAGTATACCGATGTCTATGCACAAGTTGAGTTATACCGGTGTCTATGTATTATGTAGTTCTGACAAGGGATATGGATCCTGACTATTTCAGAGCTCCTTGCTGATGATGTACAGCCAGGCATTTGGAACTCACTATAAAATGAAGCTGTAAGGTGTCAACTTCCTTATTTTCAAGCTCCTTTCTTTCTTTTCAAATGTATCCTTAGAGCAGTTGATGCATAACTATCTACATAAGGTTCCACATGTCACAGCAATCTATACACTTTCTCACCTGTGTCTTTTCATCCTTCCTCTACCCCTGGAACATGCTCTCCCTTCACCTGTAAAAGGGTGGAGCACTGTACGTATTTTCCTTCTATTCATATCCCATCTAGAAAGTTATCAGCATTCAGTTACAGTATTGAGTAAGTAAATTACTATAATTTAACAATAATTCTTTAAGGCTAAATAATTAAAGACTAGGGCAGTGCCTTTCTGTATGGTTTTCCTTTGCATCTAACATACATAGCAACATTTTCAGTAAATGTAGATGCTTAATGAAGGCAACCTTGCATTCAGCACCCAGTCTCAGGCACTTTGGGGAGGATGCCTGGGGCCTTTGCTTGGCTGCCAGGAGGTGTCAGGACAATTTCTGTTTTGTGCAGGACACTCTTCCCAGGTATTTTCTCTCTTCTTGTGCACCCAGCCTTGAATAGGTATGGCCAGATAGCTTACCCATGTTTTCATCCACCTCCTCACACTCTGTCCTCTCATACCTACAGACACTGACTCAGCCCAGATATGCACAGTGTTAGCTCTTGTGGGTGCTTCTTGAAACTCCTATTATGTGGACATTCCCCTGTCTCTCAAACAATAGAGTAGCAAAGATTGCCCTGTACATCTCCCATCCTCCCTCAAGCCTTACCACTAACCTTGTGGGAGTCAACAATATGGGTGAAATTAAGTTTTGTTTTGTTATTTTCTAACACACTCTCTTTTAATTTGTGCTGAGGATGAAACCCTGCACCCTTGTGCGTGTCATATAGATGTTCTATCTCTGAGCTGCAACCCCAGCCCACAGTGTATTCTACATGTGTCAAATTTGCTGGTGTTTTAGAACAAATTAAATTTGAAGCTGACCTTACCAGGCCTTTACTTAAGGTCCATTTTACAGGCATACAGAGTCATTTCTGATAAGGAAAAAAGAAGTTGGATGGGTGCCTGTATTGTTTTCCCAATTACATATTAGCATGTGACTAACTTTTTGACTTGCCACAAACAGTACAGTTATCTCTCACTTTCTTTCTGGCAACTTGACAGGATTAGCTTCTCTAAAACAAAAGCAGAATGTGCTAATGAGACAGAGTGTCACCTTCCATTTCACCTTTTTACCTACCATAAAACACAAATGGAGATGACAAGGACCCACTGGTGTATCCCACTGGAGCTCTGCCTTTTCCCCTTGGCTTCCTGGGATATAGTTGGTTGTAGAATAATATAGCTGTTTTTTGATTCTCTATCGAAGCAACTGTTGTTGTCCAAACTATACTTTAGCAGCTTGGCCCTCTTTCTTTCCTTTCCCCTGTAATTAATTTGCTTTGGATCCCATATCCTCCCCCTCTTTATTCTTAAATCATTACATACTTAGTGTTTGGGGAAAATCAGAGTGATCCGTTCTCTAGACAAAAGGTACTTTAGAATTGTCCAGCTATCTAACCATTTAGGATGATAGCTGATTCTTTTTTTTTTCTTTAGTGATTTAGGGATGCTCTCATGGACACCTGCTGAGCTTCAAAGAATTGTTAAATTCTGAGTGGACTTTAATAGATAGAGTTGGAGGGAGAGGGAGTTTAGAGCTTAGTGATAGGTCTAGGAATTTGAGCCTTCTGTAGATAGTGAGGACTTAAATCATCCCTTTCCTCATTCTGCATGCCATGTAGCCATAATTCTTTGCTCATTTGTTAAGACAACATTAGATCAGGTAAAGAGCGAGAGGAAGTTATTAAAGATAAATGAGGTTTCCTGCTCAACGGAGGGAACAGGACTGACCAGTAATGAGCTAAGAGGAAGGCATTAGTGAAATTGAAAAAGTATACACTGGACATAGGGGTGAATTATGTGACTAATGGGTAGAAATCCAGTTCTCAAGCTCCAAGATTAACAAGAGCTTCAGGTGGAATTCTGGGAACTTTTAAATGATGATAGTTGAGACACAGAATGGGTAAAGGGGAATGATGACCACTTGTGTGAACAGAGAGCGTTCAGAACTATGCTTTCTAGCTGACTATTAAGTCAGTTGAGCAAAACCATAGCAGAGTTAAGGTTGGGGTTCTCAATTATGGCTGTACATCAGACTCACACAGGAAACCTTTTTAATATAAATAATGTGTCCATGGCAGTTAAACCTAAATTGTTTGTGGATCCATTCCCAGGTGACTTTAGTGTTGGCCAATAGTGAGGACCATCAATTTCAGATTCCTGGAAGAATCCAGCTGACAGTTTCCATGAAAAGTCATGTTAATGATTTTGCCCATTCTAGTTTTAAGTCTTTTTAATGGTTGGTGCTATTTGGTTATATTCATTAGTACTATCAAAAGGGAAAGTAATCAATACCTCAGAAGTAAACAGAGGGGCTGGGAATATGGCCTAGTGGCAAGAGTGCTTGCCTCCTAACACATGAAGCTCTGGGTTTGATTCCCCAGCACCACATATATGGAAAACGGCCAGAAGGGGCGCTGTGGCTCAGGTGGCAGAGTGCTAGCCTTGAGCAAAAAAGAAGCCAGGGACAGTGCTCAGGCCCTGAGACCAAGGCCCAGGACTGACCAAAAAAAAAAAAAAAAAGAAGTAAACAGAGCAGTTCACCAAAGAGGTCTCTTATCCCATTAGTAAAACATCATGCCATACAGAGAAAAACACTGAGGCTGATGAGAAAATCTGAGTTCTTGTCCCAGTTTGCTCACTCTGACTATGGTAAGATGACTAAATCATCTTACCTTTCTAGCTCTTGGATTCCTCAGAACAGAAATAGGAGCAATTGGCCTGTGATCCAGAGGATGGTGAACACTAGATAAAATTAAAATGACAGCATGTAATTTCTCAGTATGGAAATTTTGAGGCATAGAATTGCTGGGCAGGAGCATGTAAGCTCCAGTAGGGCAGGGAAGTATCTTTCAAGTTGTCCAATAGAACATACTTACCTTGTACAAAATGCTTAGAAAGTATTGTTGAAATTCAGAAAAGTGACTTGCTCAAGTTAACTTAAAGAACTAACTACCCACAGATGATTACTGTGTTAGCTTTCTGTCACTATAACAAATACTCAAGAGAAACTCTTTGAAAGGAGGAATGATTGAAGTCATGGTTTCGGTTCATGGTTGGCTGGTTCTCTTGTTTCTGGGCCCATTGTAAGGCACAGCATTCTGGTGGAAAGGCAGTCTAGAATGGAGCTGTTCATCTCATTCATAGTAGCCTCCAAGAACACACTTCATGACCTTGTTCTATTTAGGCACTCTCTTAAAAGTTGCCATCACTTCCCAGTGACATGAAACTGTGAATGTATCAGTAGATTAATGAGGTCAGAGCCTTCATGTTCCAGTTACTTCTCATTGATTGAATCCACCAACTCAAGACAAAGCCATCAACATATGAGCCTGTTGAGGCGGAGTCTTCATAGGCAAATACGAATAGCTTATACTATGTCCAATTTAGTAATCTCCTCAGGCCTGGTATTTTGCAATGTTTTTGTTGGTAAAGGAATCTCAAATTCATTAACAGTTGATTCACCAACATTTTTTTTCAGGAGACTCAGGAAAATCAAGCAGAGATCAACTGGAATTCACTACTTCTTCCTTTAATTTCTCCTGTAATATCTCTGCATAGAGAGAAACTCCCAGGTTTTCTCAGAAAGAAAGAATGAGGAATGATAATAGAAATGGGTAGCAATGGTAAATATGTTTTCTTTCTCTTCTCTTATAGGAGGCAAGTCCTCTGAGCAGCCATCAAACTACCGAATGCAGCAATAGTAAATCAAAGACTGAGTCGAGTGTCTCAAGAGTTAAATCTTTTCTTCCTGTTCCTAGAAGTAAAATTGCCCAGTGTTCCCAGAACACCAAAAGAAACAGCAGCAGCAGTAATACAAGGCAACTAGAAATCAACAACAATTCCAAAGAAGAGAATTGGAACCTACGCAAACATGAACAAGTAGAAAAACCTAACAAATAGGCCTGCCTACAAGATTCTCACTAGTAATTTCTTCTGTACATTTCACACAGAAACCAAGGACAATAAAGTGTAAATAACTTCAAATGAATACAATGTTTTCATTGTAATATAAAGTACGAGTGCAGGACCACTATTCAAGTTTTTGTAAAGAATGTATTTATAACCCAACTTTTCAAAAAAATTCTATCAGACTGAACTTAAAAGTTATGGCAACTTTTCAAGTAGTTTTATAATAGAAATGTTGTAATAGTTTTAAGCGAATAAGTTCAGGGTATTAAAATATAACCATCTGTGTACTGTATATTACTGTGTACATATGTACATATGTATGTATATTTAAGGAAGTCCACAAATCATATTACATACACATTATGAAATGAGTACAACATTGGGATAGATAACACATACCACCTTAAGTGGTGATCATAATTTTATGTTCACCTAATGGGGAATAACTAGAATGGGGCAATAACAAATCATTTCTAAACAGTTTTTTTTTTCCATTAAAAGCCATATTAAATATTTTGCCTGTTAAATTCTAGTTTTACATTTGGGATCTTTTAGTAGTTACATTGCCATTTGGCTGCAGTGTGTGTGTGTGTGTGTGTGTGTGTGTGTGTGTGTCTATGAGTTTGCATTATGACTCTTGTAAAATATGAAATTATAATGCAATAAAAGTATTATCTTTCTTACAGAAGTTTTGTATCTCCATGGATATTAAAAATACCTGTAAAAAAGTCAATAAATTAATTCCAAGTTAACTTCCTCTTCACTGTTATTTCCAGTGGCACCACTTCTAATAAAACTGGTATTTTCTGGACATGTTTTTTCTAAAATTATTGAGGACATTACTTATTCAACACAATTAAGGTTCTTTGACATCAAATGAAATTATTGGATTAGTGAAATAATGTTGCTCTATATTCTATGTATGGCTCTTAGTAGTTCATCTATATAGTAGATGACTTATGTTTAATGTAAGAATCCTGATAAAAAATATTCTTCATGCTATTATATTCCAGATACTCTCACACACACACACACAAAAAGACTTAACCAGGTGCTGGTGGCTCACATCTGTAATCCTAGTAACTGAGGTTTGAAGCCAGCCCTAGCAGAAAAGTTAATGACATTCCATCTCCAAAACAACCAGTATGAAGCAGAGCTAGGGGTGTGGCTGCCTGAGTAGATCATGAGCCATGAAAGCCAGCCAAGCAAATGAAAGGACATGAGTTTGAACCCCAATATCACCAAATGAAAAATGTTGGGGGTTTTTAGCCTCCCACGCTCTCCTGTCCTGCAGGAGAGACAGGATAGCACACCCCACACGGACGGGTCCAGGAAGAGGATAAGAGGGCTGACAGACTGCCACCCAGCCCCCCTCTCGACGGAGGACCCACAGACAGTCCGGGAGCCAGTCAGCGCTAAGACTCATTTTATGGCGGCAATGAGCTGTTCTTTTAAAGGGGCCAGAGGGTGGTGGAAGGGGAGGGGTACGTGCACCTACATAGGGCCTGGGATTTGATGTCTGAGCTGTCCATCAGGGTGGAGCTCCGAGGGACCTCCCTAAGGGGCGGCCTAATTCTACGTCACAGCCCACAGGACCGCCTCCAGGTTCACCACCAGGCACCATCTTGGCTACACATGGTCCCAAGGCTGGGAGGCGGGGCTAGCTAGAATCGCCTCTTAATGATGCAAGGCATCTGGGCGGGCGTGCCCCACAAAAAAGACTTAAATGATGCTCCAGCAATAAAACACCCATTTTCTCCATACATATCAAAAGGATAAGAAGCTTTTTCTTGTCTGTATTTAAATATGAAATTTCACAGAAAATCCTGTATCAGAAATATAAGCAGCAAAGATTATGTTACATGGGGTAATATAAAATATCCTTCCCACAATTTTCACACACATCAGCAGTCTTCCTGGGCTTTCTCACTACAAGGCAAATCCTGGGGGAAGGGGTAAAACTCCAGTGCGATGTCCCAGGAAAGGGTGTAGTGAGCTGGAAAAATTGGAGCAAGAGGCACAAGTGGAGCAGAGGGAGAGACTGAGAAATAGGCTTAGGCTTGAACATAGCCTTCAGAGAGAACAAAACTGCAATCAAAGTTCCAGAATCAACACATTCAGATTCAGTTGTTTCTCCTGCATTTTTCTCCTGTTCAATTGCAACTGGTTAGATTATATCTGAGTTGTTTGTAATAAAGCATTGTGCTTCTATAGGCAGCTTTTCCAAAACTAAGTATCCATTAGAGCACTCAAAGATCCAAGTTGAGAAAATAGAACCAACTTTGGAAGGCACAATTGCAATGGCCATTTATAGTGATCTATGCAATTTTGATTTGCTAATAAAAGTCAACTTATGTACTTTTTATAATGAGATGACAGCAAGACATCTGCAAGGTACATTTATATCAAGAGTTTTTAAACAGGTACTTATCATTGCATGATTATATCAATTTAGTGAGTAATAACTGTCACTTAAAAAGTAGAACAGTATAGAACATGTCAAACTTCCTGCTGTCAATAAAATTTAACGTTTCTGTTTCCATTATGTAGTTGAATAGATGTATGTCCATGGAATTAATGATGTAATTGTGGGTCATGGCCAGAAGTTTTGAATGTCAAACTCATATAGCAAAACCTTTGGGCTTTGACTGACTTTCTAAGAAACTACACTATTTGAGTTCTCCCTTGAATCTACCATATTTCAGCAAATACATTTGTAAACACTTGCCTATCGTCCAATGTATTTACTTAAAGGTTTATAGGCAAATTTTAGCTTATACATATGAGAGAAACATGCAGTCTTTATCTCTCTGGGCCTAACTTACGCTAATTTGTTACAAGTCTTTCCCTTTCTTTACAAATGGCACAATATCATTTCTTCTACTGGATGAGCTTTTTTGCTCAAGGCCAGTAGTCTACTACTTTAAGTCACAGAGCCACTTCCAGTTTTCTGGTGGTTAATTGACGATAAGAGTCTCAGGGTCTTTCCGGCCTGGACTGACTTCAAATTACAGTCCTCAGAATTCAGCTTCCTGAGTAGGATTACATAGATGTGAGCCACCAGCACCTAGCTTAGGCATTCTGTGTGTGTGTGTGTGTGTGTGTGTGTGTGTGTGTGTGTGTCTGTGTCTGTGTCTGTGTGTGTCTGTGTGTTGGTTGTGAGGCTTGAACTCTGGGCCTGGGTGCTGTCCTTGAGCTCTTCAACTCTCAGCTACTGCTCTACTACTAGAGCCACAACACCACTTCTGATTTTTCTTGTGGTTAACTGGAGATAAGAGTCTCATGGATTTTCCTGTCTGGGATGGCTTTGAACTGCTATCCTCAGATCTCAGCCTACTGAGTAGCTAAGATTACAGGCTTGAGCCACCATTGCACAGTAGGCATTATCCTTAATAAATGACTCGCTACAGAAAAATCACTTTCTGAAGGATTTAAGTAGTTAATTAAGGTAGTTTCAACTAGGTAGCCTATGATGGTCTGGAATTCATGATCTTCCTATTTCAATCTCCCAAGTGTACTTTCTCAAATTGTGCGATAATCTATTTCTCTGCAAGTCATTTTAACACTTATGTCCTACAGGTGCCAAGGGACTAAATCGGTGAATAAATATCCTCTGTTCCTTGGTTTTGACTGAATAGACACGTTTAGTTGTGGACCATAATGCCTATTTATTGTTGAGAGAAGAATATGGAGCATGCACTGGGAAAGAATGATGAGGATAATACTCAAATATCCTGAGGTCAGGACACTGAACATCTCAAGACTTTAACGTACTTGTGGGAAAGAAGAAATGAGGGATTTTTCAGTTTCACAGGAAGAAACTATTTTTTTTTATTTTTGTAGGTAAAAAAGAACAGAAAGATGAAGTTCATTTGATTTTTAGGCATCTGTTCTAAGCGTCCTAAACATTCAATATTTTATTTTCTCCCTAACAAATGATTCCAGAGGTGTTTAAGTCTAAATACAATAATATTTTCACTCATCTTTTAAAGCAAAACCAGTATGAGTTGGTTTTGTCAGCCTAGTTTGTTCAGACTCTTCTGAAAATGTATTCTGGAATTTTCAAGATGACCTTGTAAGTCCTGGAATAGGAACTAGTGTAAGATGCAGTGCCATGCGGTGTAACTTGAGAAGTGAAATGTTCCAGGCCCACTTCCTCTCTCTTCCTTATTTCTGAATCATCTTATTAAAATGTGATCTTTTTGGTATTTTCTAATAGGTGAATAGAATGCAAAAATTAATATAATGAAACTCTTTGTTCTGCTCTTGAGTGATTTATATCATTGACCTTTCTGGGCCTGGTTTTTAATTTGAAATAAGCACAAATTTTAACTCAGGAAATCTTTGCTTCTAAAAGTTATCAGTTGCTTCCAATAACCTGGATGTTGTTTCCTTTTTTTTTTTTTTTTTTTTGGATTTGGAGCTTTTATTGGAGTACAAGTGGTTTGCAGGTGGATTGTGGATGTTGTTTTCTTTCTTACTCAAGTGCTGAGGAAATGGATCAGGTCCCCATGTTTCACTAGAAGAAAAGAACCAAATCTAGTCGAAGAAACTGCACTCAACTTCAGATGATGGCCCAGGAACATATTGTTGGGAGAAGATACAGTGAAAGAACATTTCTGGAGGCAATGAGGAGCAACAGGCCAAGGGGAAATTAATTCAGAAGCTAGAAAAGTGAGCAAAAGGAAAGACCAGTGGTGCCAGCTGAAGAACAGAGTTCTGGTGATCACACATTTCATCTAGCCTGTGCTAGCCGAGTCTTTGTTAACAATAATGAGGGGAAAGGAGATGAAGGCTTTAACGTCAAACAAACAAACAGGAAAATTTCTCTTAGCTACTTGAAGCTGGACTTCATTAATGCCTCACTTGCTTATTTTTACTTCCAATACTTAATTCACTATGATAGATGTTGGATGAGAACTATGAAAGTGAAGCTGATTATGACATAATGGTAGTGTTTCAGCTGAACCAGGAACACCAGCTGAGTGGGCACCAGATCAGTGCCCATGAATTCACATCAACAGACTTTCTCCCTGGCCACTACTGGCTACCTTTTCAGAATTCCTCTCTTAAATCATGATTCCTAAAGATTCCGCAGTCATTGGGCTTTAGAGTTTTCTAACCCTAAAACAGATCTCTGTTACTCTCTTTTCTCTTAACCATACCTGGACAATCTGACAAGAAAGCTTGAAGACGGCTCCTTTTGCACTTCAGAGAAATTCAGACCACACAAGCTCCATCCCACATGGAAATCAGAACCCTTAATCCAGCCCCAATACTCACAAAACTCCAAGTAAATTGGTTCTTACTGATGTCTCAATCCATTTTTAGACTTCTTAGTAGTCAGTTCTGCTTTCCGAGAAGATTTTAGGTGAGCAGTAAACCTCATAACTTCTCGGGGTGTGAGCAAGTGTGTGTGTGTGTGTGTGTGTGTGTGTGTGTGTGTGTGTGTGTGTGTGTTTTCATCAGGTTTGATCTTTGAACTACACTTTGGGTGAGAAGTTTCAATTTACCATGATTGATGACCAAAACACCATCTTCTCTCCCATCCTTTGAGATGATATATACCTCATTTAATGATATAAATGCTTATACATTAAGTATCTTTGCCTTTAAGCCTAATATTTACTGAATGTACTTGAGAATTTCTGGACCAACTAATCTCTTATGCAATGTTCACGACTGGAAGGTCAAATCAGTCTTGGAAGTCTTGTGGTTTATGTCTTAAAAAAAATTTATTTCAGAAGAAGACTACACCCTACTAGACTCAAATATACCAACTTCCCCATTCATCAGAACATTGTGCTGCCAAGATAAATCATTTGCATTTCTTCCCTTGCCTTCATAAACAGACATATTTCATTACCTCTTGTGCCCTCTCAAAAATGAAGTCCATATTGATGGAATCACACACATAGTGCTTTGGGAGAAGACCTCAGATTAATCATCTAAATGTCTAATAATTTTAAATCTTGCCTACATTTCCTTTTAGAAATAAACAACTTGTATATCATAAAGTTAAGTTCGTAGTCTTTTCAGAGACATTGATAGAGTTATGCTTTAGTAGAACTCACTTATATAGGATTCCATATAAACTGTATTTCCTTTGAAGTAGAAAAATTGTCTACCTTCTCCAAGATCTGCCATTCTTATCCAGATGAGAAAGGGTCTAGTCTAAATTTAAAATGTGTTATTTTTTTGGGTGAGTGTGGCCTGCCCATAATCTCAACTACTCAGCAGGTGGAGATAGGAGGATCATGGTTCAAGGTCAGATGGAGCAAAATCAGAGGTCTTGGCTGGGTGTCAGTGGCTTATACCTATAATCCTAGCTACTCAGGAGGCTAAGATCTGAGGATCACCATTCTAACCCAGCCCAGACAGGAAAGTCCATAAGACTCTTAACTCCAACTAACTACCAGAAAACTGGAAGTGGTGTTGTGGTTCAAGTGGTAGAGCACTAGCCTTGAGCAAAAATGCTCAGGGACAGTGCCCAGCCGCAGAGTTCAAGGCCCACTACCAACAACAACAAAATCAGGGGTCTTCTATGAGAAAAACCAAAATAAAGCTAAAAGGGACCTAGGTGTGACTCAAATAATGAAGCACATGCCAACTAAACATGGAACCCTGTACCAAAATAGATAAATAAATACTAAATAAGTGAAAAAAAAAGAAGTATTACTCTACCAGATCAATGATCCATACACATCAAAGCCAACAGTTATGTGCACTTCCAAAATAACAAACAGATGAAGTATGATGGCTTTGGTGGAACCCTTAAAACAGAACTCTTGATTTTGAGTTAATGTCCAAGTCTTCACAATCAACTGAGAATTCAAGCAATTTCATTTTTATTGAAAAATTATTTTAAAAAATAGATACTTTTCACACTCAAAGCAAGCCTCTCTACTTGAGTAAACTCATGTGTCATATGAAAGTGGGGAGAACCTTTCCCCTCACCCAACGCCCTCTCTTTTCCATCTCAGCCACACCTTGAGACAGCACAGCTGCCTATGTCACTTTGTCATAGCACCAAATATCTTTGTTTTGTGCTCTCCCATTTCCCAGCTCAAGCCTGTAGTTCCTAACTTGAGATAATTGCATTTTTGATAACATATCCAACTTTCTCTTGCAAACCCTTTCCTTTTTTAAGTCAAGAGTACCAGGTAGAGCCACTCTCTTCTGAACTATCAGAGTTGGCATACCATACAGATGAGGCCAATCAGACCCAAAGACAATTCAGATTCTGTTAGAACCAACATCTTGGCCAGCTTAACAGGCAAGATTGGCCTTATATTGAGTCCACACAAAGAAAAGCTAATAGAAAATAAGATAGAACATTAATAACAGGTCAGAGCACGGAGATATGGCAGTACCTTAGAATTGTCATATGAGCCAAAAGATACCCCTTTTTCTATAAGCTATTTTGGACAGCTTTCTGTGTCTTGTGTTTGCTAGTTCTGAGTTATAAACTTCCTATCATGTCATGACATATTGTACTTTAATTTATAACAAGGAAAATAACTCTCGTCTCTACCCCAAAGGAATTCTCTAACCATTGTTGCCAACAACACATGTTCCAGTTCGATTGCATGCTTTGATATGATATAAAACTTTGGATATTACACTTTGTTCTGCTTAAAGTTGGAGATAAATTCTGTGTTTAGTTATAAGCATTGGATCAAATAGAGTGGAGAGAACAGACCCAATGTCTGTTTCTATATGCCACAGAATGGGAAAAAGGGAAAATCTAAGCTTGAGATAATATTAAGAAAATATTTCTAAAAACCTTCCCGTTGAACACTAAGTCTTTATAAAAACTTACAAATATGTATGAACTTAAAGTAAATTGAGTATTTATTAGGGCTAGGATAGAAAGATTGGTGGGAAGAGCTGAAAGTTATGAAGTTTCATTTTTGTGTGCATGTATGTATAGTGCTGAAGTCTGAACTCAAGGCCTCAAATTTGGTAGGCAGTCACTGTAGCACCCTAAGCCACACCCCTGCCCTCCCTTTTTCTTCTGGTTATGTTTGTTTTGTTTTTGTGCCAGTTTTGGGGCTTGAACTTGGGGCCTGGGTTCTGTTCCTGAACTTTTGTACTCAATGCTAGGACTCTACCACCTAAGCCACAACTCTACTTCTGGCTAAAATTTTGGTGGTTAATTGGAGATGAGAGACTCAGTTTATCTGCCTCAGCTGTCTTCAAACTGTGATTCTCAGATCTCAACCGCCTGAGTAGCTAAGATTACAGGTTTGAGCCACTGGTGCCCTGCTTCTCTAGTTACTTTTTAGATAGAGTCTTCCTTTATGACAGAGGCTGAACTGAACTGCCTTTCTCCTACTCATGCTTCCCAATGTAGTGGGGTGAAAGGTATGCATTACCATGCCCAGCCTCGAAGTTTCTTTTTGAGATAACAGAAGTGCTCCAAATTCATTGTAATGATTTTGCATAACTGTGAATATACTAAAATCTATCAAGTTGCATACTACAAATAAGTAATTGTGAAAATTTCAACATAGGAATTCTACCACACATGTTACACATGCTGTTTAATTCTTTTGTTTTAATTTAATTTTATTGTCGAGGTGATGTACAAAGGGGCTACAGTTACTTAATAAGGTAGTGAGTACATTTCTCACAATCATATTATAAAATATTCTGTAGAAAATATGAAGATAATGCAGTTTGTCTCTAGAAGGGGCATCTGACTTTTTTCCTAAATAATTACTTATTTATTGTCAAAGTGATGTACAGAGGGGTTACAGTTTCATACGTAAGGCAGTGGGTACATTTCTTATACAATTTGTTACGCTCTCACTCATTTCTTCCCCCTCCACCTTCCCTTTTCCCTTTCCCACTATGAGTTGTTCAGTTAGTTTACACCAAATGGTTTTGTAAGTATTGCTTTTGGAGTCGTTTGTCTTGTTGTCCTTTGTCTCTCGATTTTGATATTCCCTTTCCCTTCTCTAGTTCTAATACCAGTATATACAGTATCCAGGGTACTCAAGATGAGATACAGTGATAGCACAGGGACAACCACAGGAATGGGATACAAGAGGATCATCAACAAAAAAAGCTACAGTTTCACATGGCATGTTGAAAGTAATTACAACAGTGATATAACACTCATTTCCATAACATGGAGTTCATTTCACTTAGCATCATCTTATGTGTTCATAATGGCATAGCTATTGGGCTCTTGTGATCCTCTGCTGTGACTAGCCTAAACCTTTACTAATTATTCCCTATGAGGGAAACCATAGAGTCCATGTTTCTTTGGGTCTGGCTCACTTCACTTAGTATAATTTTTTTCCAAGTCCTTCCATTTCCTTATGAATGGGGCAGTGTCATTCTTTCTGATAGAGGCATAAAATTCCATTGTGTATATGTAACACATCTACTGAGGGGCATCTGGGTTGGTTCCATATTTTAGCAATGACAAGTTGTGCTGCAATGAACATTGTTGTGCTGGTGGCTTTAATGTGTTCTTGTTTTGTAATCTTTTGGGTAGAGGGGCATCTGATTTTTATTTCAATTATTGATAGTTTAGAAAAGAAGTTTTTAGCATCATTGGTAACTTCCCATCATTAAAATTCTGGCTCACAGAATGCTTTCCAGCTATGGACAAGGGTGAATCAGTTGGCCTTGTTAGCTGCCCCACAGTAATCTGTGTCAGAGAACAAAGTCTGATTTTTTTTCCCCTTGAAATAGAGGATACAGCTTGATTCTGGATGAGGTGTGTCAGGTCCTAGTGGAGGACTTGTGGAGGTAGATCTGGCCCAGAGCCATCAAAGCCTCAATGTGATTATGGCCACTGCATTATTCTGTAGCCTTAGAGGAGAATGTTTAGAGGCTTAGAAAGGGTCAGAATAAATAAAGGTCTCCAAACTTTAACTTCATGGTGTTACAGGGTTTAAGGGAGGAGATTCCACGTCACCTCAAGAGTCCACCACTCAGAGATAGTCTTAAGCAAAAGTATGGGTTTATTTGGGGTAGCAAAAAGTGAACTGACCAGCCAGGGGTGCAGCACAGACTCGGGAGCTGAAACTGCAACAGTGAAAAGCAGGCTGATCAGCCAGGGACACAGTGCAGACCAGGGAGCTGCCACCATGGCCCTGAGCAGTCCTCAAATTGGGGCTTATAAAGGTAAAAGCATAGCACAAATGTAAGAGGTTGACACAGAGTAGAGCAAGCAACAAACAAGTTAAGCAAGCCAATTACAGAAGCAGAATTTAGGGGTCAGGTTGACCTAATCTACTCCACCCAACATTTCCTACCATGTTTCCCTAATCGAGATGGAGTCAGCTCTGCTCCCTACAACAGTGGTAAATTTCATTGACAGAGTCCTAACATTAAGACCGAGAAATGCACAATAATTAAAATTAATTATAAATGTCTCCCAAAAAGAAAGGAAAAAGGAAGAGACTCAAGCAATGAAGGCTTTTGCTACAGTGAAGAACACAGCTAAATGTGATGACAGAGGAGTCCACCAGCATGCTTCACTGGTCTACAGATTGGCCATTTTGACACCAGTCAAGATAACCTTTTGTCTTATTTCTTCTTGTGTAAGTAGAGAGGAAACCTAGTAGCCTTCAGTCCAATGCCACAGTGATTTGGCAATCCAATGCAAAAGTTGAGGGGTGACTGAATGTTGTCACATGAGCTTCCTACAGCTATAGGTCCATCAAGTACTCATGTCTTACATGGTTCTTTGCCAAGGCAGCATGGAACGTGCTTGGCCAGGTTTATTCACCTGGCACTTATCAAATGAAAAGGGATAGCTGTAAGCACTGTTTGGAAAATATTTTGGGAAGGACTGCCAAATCTCGACTCCAGAGGATTATTGGATCAAAGGGGAAATTGCTGGTTGAAGTGAACCTCTGAATGGCTGCTGTGTGCAGATTCAAACAGGCAGACTGAGTGTTACAAGCTAAACCATTGAGAACTCCAAAATGGCAACTTCCTTCCCTAACTCTCAAGGTAGAAAATATAATGCAAAGAAAAGGGTTAGAGACCGGTTTATGATGAATAGGGAAAAAAAGAGTTGCCCTCTGGGCGGCAGACTGCTTTTCACATAGAAGTTTCCAACACATTTGAAAGGAGGGTAAGCATCCCTTTGGTAGCCCCTTTCTTCCAAGGGTGATATCCATGTACAACTTACTTTTCTTCAGGACATGAAGTTTCTAGCTCTAATACATTGCATACTCTTTCTTTTTCAGATGGTAACAACCCCAATTTACTGCTTAGGAGGATGAATATATCTTCATAATCCTAAAAGTAAATACTGTTAATACAAAAGGATTATCAAAGTAAATCTACTGTGTTCTGTTGACCTTGACTAAGTTTTCTAAAGATGATATCTTTTCCTGTAAAGGCAAGGTATCTTGATTGACCAATAGTAACAACATAGCTGAAGATGACAGCTGAAATTTCTGATCTGAGTGTTTACCTTATATAGAGAACTAAAACTTAAAAAAAAAGGAGATGGAAAATCATTAATTCTAAAACATGACCACTGGAAGTACTGGTAAACTTTGTCAGAAAAGTCCCTTAAAGTGGCTTATTGTGTTGTACAAGTGTCCAAGGATTTTAATTTCATTAACAACTTTATTCATTTCTCTGCACCACATTGCAAAGCCTAGAGTGAATCAGTCCATCGAGAATGAATTTTCTTTACCAAGGTTCACTGTATCTATCATTCATACTCAAGGTAATGAATCCAGACCTAGTGTGACGGGCTGTTGTCAGCTTCCTATGAGAAACAGCCATACCTTTGAAGAAATTCTTTACTGTACAGAAAAAATAAGAAATTATATAAGAAGGAGGCCACACATGACAGTATAAGATTACACTTCACACTTTCCAGTAGTTTCTATACCGAGTTACCAGAAAAGTGAAAGAAAGAACCAACCCATCAAACACATTATTGAGTAGTGAAAATACTATTAAAATTATTCGCTGGAAACCAAAACACGAATCCAGGTGAATAACGAGTGAGTGGGTAAATGACTGAGTTTGTTTTTTGGAGACAGGGTCTTACTATGTAACCCAGACTAGCCTAACATTTGCAGTTTTCCAAACTCAGCTTCCCGGATGCTGATTTTACATGCACATGTCACCAGGCCTGGCCAGAATCCAATCACTTACTGGTAAATGAGGATTAGATGATATAGCATAGCTACTTCCCTCTCTTTCCACCTGTGGTTTACAGATTCACTGGCAGATGAGAAAACTCAGTATTTATGACCTTTCACCCATACTGTTGTGTACCAAGCATCTATCATTTCCTGCCCAAGATTATAACCTAGTAAGGTTATTACAATTCAATAGAGGAACTATTTTTGTGCAGTGGGTATTACACCAATATGCATGACTTTTAAATGTATGGGATGGACGAGATAGAGTGGTATCAGTTGTTCTTGGGGAATAAGGAAGTGATCCTCTGCAGCTCCTGGAGTATGTGACATCAAAATTCACTCCACTGTGTGCAATCGAACTTAGGAGTGGGCAGATTTAAAGAGCAACTGAGCAGCTCATTAGCAATTCAAGGATGAAGCAGTCATCATCCATCCCAGATGAAGGCCCTACTTAGGAAGATTTCAAAAGAGGAGAATAACTGGTGCTAACACTGTGTGAGACAAACAAGATAATAAACATGTCACAGTTACTTGCTCTCTGGATCCAAACCAAAGCCACCTCTATGAGATTTCTTTTCCTCGTGTCTCCTTCATCACTGCTCAGGGACTGTACCTTTTCTGAAGTCCAGTTGGCCTCCTTATACTGTTCATCAAAATAAACTCTTCTCTCTCTCTCTCTCTCTCTCTGTCTCGCTCTCTCTCTGTTTCTCTCTGTCTCTCTCTGTCTCCCTGTCTCTGTCTCTATCTCTCTCTGCTTTATACCCCATAAGACTGAAAGTATATTTTAGTGTTTAAGTAAAGAAAGGACAAGTTGCTAAATATTTTCATTTTATAATACTTAGATAACGTTAGAACCAAGAGCATCAATAGCAAGCAATCAGTCATAATCAGTAATAAAATCTACCTTCCTCATTTTTTGTTTTGTTTTGCAGAGCTAGAGATCAAACTCAAGACCTTGCATATACCAAATAAGTGCTCTAACACTGATATACATTACCAGACCCCAAATCTCCCTTTATTTCCTCTCTCTAGAGGGAAATCATAACTATACCTTGTTAGTGTTTATGTTATATCACAGTCTACTGCAGTTCCCGTTCTCAGGGACCCTTAGTGTGGCACAGATCTTTTCTTTCAGTCTCTGCTGGTCCCAATTTCCATTCCTCAATTCACATTAACCCCCAGATTGAATTCTCTCCTTTTCCCCTTCATTCTATCCAGACCAAACCATTTACCATAAGAATAAATATGGCTATGGGGTAGAAATTCCCTTGTCTTTCAGTTTTCCTTACTCTTTGATATCCAAACACAGCCAGTTGTGTCAGTGTTTTATCAGTGAAGACATTGCTTAGATGTAGTGATGTGGCAAGTATGTTTCTGGTGGTTCCACTTGCTAACCTTTGAGTTCACTTCTGATCTGCTTTGAGCCCAGGCTTCCAACATGCTGCTTCTAGCAAAGGACTGAGCATATGGAAGGCTTACAAGTCCTTCTAAGTGGGACACTGGATCTTCTTAATGACAGACTTTGGCTACCTACCTGGCTGTCCTTCCTTTTTAATTCACAAGTTTCAAACCTACACTGAGGTTTGAAGAGTATCCACACATTTTCTTGCTCCTCTTCTATAGACTTTGTGCTTCTCCAATAAATTCTTATACATCTAATTACATCTTGGTATCTGCATGTGGAGAATACAAAATAATTCTTGGTGGGTATGGTGTCATACAACTATAATTCATATAATCAGGAGACAAAGGCAGGAAGGATTGCAAGGTTAAGGTCAGCCTGCACTCTATGAGCGAGGTCAAGGCCAGCATAAGCTACATTGTGAGTTCAAAAATCAAACAAAAATACTCATCACAAAAGCATGTCTTTCTCTTTTCCTTGATAAATATTTTCAAGATTTTACCCCTCCAAAGATCTTTTGGTTTCTTTCATCTTCCCTCAATGTTAAGTCTTTCCACTAAGCCTGAATTTAAGTATCAAATGGACTCATGACAAAATGAGAAGGAATTTCTAACCTCACAACTGACATCTCTTTCCTATTGAGTTCATCTTGCTTTTTCCTCTTCTTACTATTGAATCAACTAAAATGTGCATTGTATCCATTCTACTAGCAAATCATGTATGAAAATACTCCCTGTAGATCTTAAAATTAGAAGGGAAATCTGGTCTTTTTCCTTCCTTTAGAAAGTATGGAGGTCATATCTGTATCTCAATATAGACATGGATAGCTTGGAGCCAGAGGGATTACTTCAAAGCCACCTAAAAAGTTTGTCATGGGCTGGGAATATGGCCTAGTGGCAAGAGCACTTGACTCGTATATGGGAAGCTTTGGGTTCAATTCCCCAGCACCACATATATAGAAAACGGCCAGAGGTGGCGCTGTGGCTCAAGTGGTAGAGTGCTAGCCTTGAGCAAAGAGAGGCTAGGGACAGTGCTCACTCAGGCCCTGAGTCCACGCCCCAGGACTGGCAAAAAAAAAAAAAAAAAAAAAAAAAAGTTTGTCATAAAAGAAAACTAAGACCCTGGATTCTGCTTCATCTGTGCAATGTTCCTCATGCTCTCCACACAGAAGGAACACAAGAAGGAGGTCACGTGTGCAACAGAGGCTTCCTAACCACAGCGGGACATGGAAACATCCTTCAGACTGTTCCTTCTCACTCCATGAAACACAACCTGAGTGTATCTGTATAAACAGATACAACTTAACCTCTTCTGATTGTCACCTGAAACAATACTGTCTTCCTGGATGACACCTGATGACACTACCACAAAATCTGACAGGCCAGTGTCGCTGTGGCTCAAGTGGCAGAGTGCTAGCCTTGGGCAAAAAGAAGTCAGGGACAGTGCTCAGGCCCTGAGTTCAAGCCCAGGACTGGCAAAAAAATAATCTTAGAAAAAACAACATATAAGCAATGATTCAAATAAGTATTTTTCAAGAGC
The DNA here is from genome assembly GCF_023159225.1 of Perognathus longimembris pacificus. NCBI lineage: Eukaryota > Metazoa > Chordata > Mammalia > Rodentia > Heteromyidae > Perognathus > Perognathus longimembris. The sequence goes on along the minus strand of NC_063162.1, from coordinate 127,603,530 downwards.
CTATTTTAAGTCTTTCCAAGAGCCTGATTGTTTACCTCTTTACCTTTCTATACCTACCCTTGGGGCAGAGGTTGCATTAGTAGAACTCAATAATAGCTAATTCCTGAAACCAAGCTCTTTCAAACAGTTCCAGGTGATTATATTTTTATATTTTCTCACTTGCTATATATGATTGGTTTTAATATAAACTAGTATAGTTTATTATTGATACAGTATACTGTATTATTCTCATTTTGAGGAACACATTCTATTCTTTACTCTTCCCTTGTACTTCTCCAACTGAAACCAGCTCAGACAGGTACAACTGTTCACGTGGGGGCAGTGCTCCAGAATGCCTAAGAGAGCTTATTGTGGTTACCCACAGTAACCTGATCCAGAGATGCAGTTTCATTGACCATGACTACTTATCAAAAAAAACCCAACAAACTTGTCACAGAGATAACGAAGTTAACATAAGTGTTATTATTTTGTTCTCCATAGCAAAAAAAAAAAAAGCTGGACAACAATACCCATTTTACTTGAGGGAGAAAGAAAGCAACTTCTTACATTCTGAAAAGATATGGATGGACATCATAAAACTAGATAGCACACAAAACAAGTGCCTGCAGGAGAGTTATTTCACATTTATTAAGAGCATTCTGGTTTCCCCTTTGCTTGAGACCACTTAGAACCTGAGCTACTTTTCTTTAAAGTAGTATGTGACTACTCACTCACTCTGAGGTGCTACAGGCTAATCCAGTCCACCCTCTTCCTGTTTCCCCAAAGGCAAAGATTCCATAGACCTAGGGCAATAATCATTCAAGAAGGCTCAGCACCCATTCTTTCAAGAGTTAGGCCGTTCCCATGAGTTCTTATAGCCCAGAAGACAGAAACTGGGAAAAGAGTTTGGGGAGAACAAAAGAGATAATTTAATGCAAGTTCTTCTTTAACAAAATAGAATATATGTTCATTTCTTTAAATGCCTCTAAAAATAAAATGAATGATATAAATGTCAAGTCCCCAATGCAGAAACAAGTAAGTTTTTTCCCCTAATTCTGAGAAGATAAACATAGTGTAGTTTGTTGTGCTAACTTGTCTTCTTTCATAAGAATATTGCCTTGTTTCAATTTAAACATTCTTTCAGCCTCTTCCAACCCCAGACTGAAATGAAAATGTAATCACCAAGCTTTATGTGCCTTTCCTGGATTGGGCCCCATGTGTATGTGAAATCCATTAGATATGCATAAACAGGGCAAATTATAGAATAATTGCTTAACTTCAAAGGATGTTATCTTATAATAAAAGGCACCTCCAAATCCTAAAAAAAGCAGAAAATGCAAATAAAAGCCTTAACTTCCCTTTTTATTAACAATCTCCCCGTTATTTTTTTTTTAAAACTAAAGGTTAATCTCTTCCAAATGATGTTGCTCCTGCTATAAGAGCAACCTTGAGAACGGTCCAAGATTTAGAAATGATCCTGGAGAACCATGGGATTGGATAGTGATCATCTCCATTCTTAATTTAATTTGTCTCCATAATTCTAAGACTTGTGCTGTGTTCATATCCCTGAATCTCTTCAGTCTTTCAGTGTCAGTGAACTGAAAACTGTGATAAAAGTAAATTTTATTTCTTAGCCTGTTGGATTTGTTAGGTGTTGAAGGTTAGTTCCTTTATAGTTAGTGGTATCAGGTTCAACTAGAACCACACATTGCAAACAACACAAGAAACTTCTTTGTGCTTTCTGGCACACTGAATGTCAGGCATTCCCCCAGCTAGTGATTTATTACATTGAAATGTCAGTGGAGTTGCTTAGAGTAACTAGCTTTTTAAGACAACACAAAATTATTTCACTCGGAGTCATTTTAGTGATGAGAGAATAGCACTTAGGCTTTCTTCTCAAACTTGATGTTTGTTTGTTGGAATGTTACTCTTGATGGGAACTGAGTCAAACACTGGAAATACTGAAAGATCTTCAGGAAATACTTTTTAAATGGATCTCTGACCAGAGAAAGGGACCAGGAAAATAGTGGGAATTGATTGAAATTCTTGAAATTTGTATGTGCAGTAGACGTTTCTCATTCAAGTATTAGATTGATAAGGTTTCTGCACTTTACAAAGTGAAAGTATTGAAATATAATTTAGTTGTTTGAATTCCATCTCTTAGGAGATCAACTGGGCAGAAAGCCCCACTAGGCAACCTATTAGTGAGGTTCTATTTGAAAAGCTTGAAGTATACTTACTTGACCATGGAAAAAGAACAACAACAAAAACCTTTCTACATTGTCACTAAATCAAGTGCAGTGTGTGAGCACTTGTGGATGGTCAGAGAACAAAAGCATCTGTCAACTAATGGGAAAAAAATCCAAAAGAAAGATGTCAAAATAGGAGAACTAGCGTATGTGACTTTCTGAAGGAGTCTCTGAACCCCTCAGCAGCTACCTACACAAAGCATATGGATTCCATATGAGGGTAGTGACTCAAATGGACTCCCACCTTTAAAACACCAACACCAAATCTGTTAGATAAGCTGCTGTTCATTGAAGCAAAGATTGAATCATATTTAGAAATGAATCATATTAGAATCATATTTAGAAAAAGAATCATATTTTTGTGCATGGAACTGCATTTAGGCACAGGTCCCTACAGCATATAAATTCAGGGCAGATCATGGATTTGCAAAAGCCTCAGATTGTTCTTTTTGCTGGAGAATCTGGCCATGACAGAGGTGATTTCCATTTGGAGAGCTCTATAAGGAGAAGCTGAGAGCTAACTCACACAATCTTTGTTGAGGGGAGGTAACAAAATATGATTGTTACTTCTCTGCCTTTTCCACTGTAGGTAAGAAGTCTCCAGAGCTTCACCAGCTCTGAAGCCCTTAGGAAAAGTTGGGAAATTGATGAGGAAATTTCTCATGTTACTCCTCTCATTTCTACTGACATCCTAACAATAAACTCATATTGCCAAAGGTGGTGTGTGTATAGGGATTCTTCTTATGAGCTCAAAGAGCCTAACCAATTCAACTGTGAAATACAATATGAGACATCCCTCTGGGGTTATCAACAGCCTGTGAGAAAGGTGGTTTCTCTCCACCCTATTTCTTCCTCATGGCTTCACCACCGACATGGGTCCAGCCTACATTTTATTCTAGATGCTAACTGCCTTTATTGCAAAACCCTTTTATAGGCATGGAAGAAGGTTGTATTTGGATAATCAAACTGTGAAGTGAGTAATCTACTAATTTGTGAATGCTGATTGCTCAATAAAAGACTATGTGGGTGAGAAATGCATCTCAATTAGAACTTGGACAGAATCCTAGAATTTTCTATCTGTCTTTCATTTGCACAGGGTTTTTGAAATGTTTATCAAGATGAATCACAATTAAGTCATACAGGTCATTGAAAATTAAAAAAAAAATTCACAGTGCTGTGCACTGGTGGCTCATACCTGTAATCCTAGCTACTCAGGAGGCTGAGAACTGAGAATGGAGTTTCAAAGCTGGCCTGGGCAGGGAAATCCCTGAGACTTTTATCTCCAGTTAGCCACCAGAAAGCCAGAAGTGGCACTGTGGCTCAAAGAGGTTAAGCACTGAAGCTCAGGGACAGCACCCAGCCTCTGAGTTCAAGCCCCACAACCAACAAAAACAAACAAATATCATGGGATCCATAAAGAGCAACCCATCCTTGGAAAGAACATTCAGGATGCCCCTAGCCTATTCTCATACATAAATAACTGTATATGTGTACATCTGTAGCATAAGTCTCAACATGCAAGATAAAAATGGAATTAAGGTTTTGCTTACTATGTAAATCAGTGTTCAAATCAGAAAGGAGGCTTGATAAAGAGCTTTGAAATGGAAAGAGTAGAGGAAAATATATCATCATATTTTTCCAGGATAATTTATCCCAAAGCAAGGGGTTATGACAAAATCCTCTTTTTCATGTTTCATTTCTGGATACAGCCATTTCTTGTAGAGAGTTCCAGGGAATGGTTAATAGAAGGTGAGGTAAAATTTTAAAGTAGTTTATGAAGAAAGCATTTTCTGCCTAAAAAATAAACATATTCTCTTATATGCATATGTGTAAATATCACAATGACAACCTTTTGTACAATTATTTTACACCAATTAGAAAAATGATACATGTTCTCTGAGAGGTGAAATTAGATAACCTGCAATCACTCAGGTAGAATCTCTGAACTTGTCTGGAGTTCTTTTATTCAGGAGTAACCATAAGAACAGCTGTAATAGTAACAAGAAGCCCATCCAAGCTAGTCCCCAAATTTGAACTTCATCTGATGACTCACAACTCCTTCTATTAGAATTCAGACACCAACCACACCTGCAATTGTGCCCTCTAAAGTCATGGCTCTTTCAGCAAAATCTCCTGCATCTTCTAACATATGGCCAACTCTTTCTTTCACCACATCATTCTACTGAAAATCCAGCCATCCTTTCTTCCGGGCCTTCTTTCATCTGAGCTTCTTTCTTCCCCATACATCTTGTACCATAGACACAGAGGTACAGGGAGGATGTTGGCTTCCTTACTCCTCCTCCTTACTTTCCCACAGTAAGATTCTATCCACTACACATGCCTTACTTCAAAGTACTGTCAAACTCTACAACCATTTTGAATTAACTCTCTTTTTCATACTCATGTCATCTGTGAATTTTGACGTGAATCTCTTCCATTTACTAAAGACATTATCTCCAGGTTTCTTGCTTTCCTGCACTGGTATAATTTAATATCCTGATTACTTCTCAGCTGTTACTCCCATACATACCCTGGGTTTGTCATTACTAGTACCCTCATTCCATTCATGATCTCAATTTTAAGCACTTTATTCTCCCATCATCTCCTTCTTTCTTCTATTCCATATCAAAAACAACAACAACAACCAGTGAGACATCATGAAATTCACAATCCATTGAACTACTCATTGTTTAATAATTCTTTTATTTCATGTTTTATGCACTTTGTATTACATAATCACATAATTATTCTTTTGCATTTATGGTCCTCCTTTCATCTTGCTAGGCATATCCCACACCTAGTTAATCTAGTTCTTCACCTACTACTTCACCTATTATGACTATGATGACTAAACACACAGCCAACCCAACTAGTCTTTCTCCAGGCACATTGACTTTAATGCACATGAGTCTTTTGGTGTATATTTCTAGTCCCATTCTCTCATTTGTTATTCTAAAGCTGTTCAAATCATGTGCCAGTCAAAACCAAGATTCAGAACATATGCCATCTGGGCATGTACACAGAACCAGTGGCAACCAGCTCTTCCTGCCTCACTGTTCAGGGCTCCTACTCCCTTCCCAATTGCCACTCAGATATTCTCAATTTTTCTATGTTTCAGGATATTGAAAGGTTGTAGGAAATTTTTTAGATAAGAATCCAAAATTCTTTCTCCTTAAATCCTCAGTGTCTCTTATTTTTTCATGTATTTACTATTTTTATTCTTAACTGATGACTTTTTATTTATTTCACTGATAAAAATAGAATCCACCAGAAGAAGATGTACACACAAAAATATCTTAACATTTTCTGCTGGCACATCTGCAAATCTGCCTTTTGTCACATTCTTATAATTGTCCATCATTTGAACAGTTAAGATTGGTCCTTCCTTTTGAGTCCTGTGTCTCTTCCCTTGCACATTGACTCAAGGTATTCTAGGACAATTCTTAATCCTCTCACAGCTCTATGAACTCCTTTCTTCCTGTAATAAATTAATTAATCCTTTATATACTGTCCCCAAATATTTTCCCACCTTAAAAAGAAAAAAAAAATCAACTTCACTAGATCATTTACCACTCATTTCTCTCCTTCTTTGCACACAAAACTCTTGCAAGTCTCTATGCACTGACTCTCATTTCACTCTTCCCAATATTTAAAACCCATTGAAGTGTTCTTCATAAGTGGAACTCATGTCACTAAGTCCAGTGGCCAGTTCTCATTTCCTCATCTTAATTGTCCTACAGTATTTGATTTAGTCACTTCCTTCTTGAAATATTCAAATACTTAGATTTGAACACAAATCTAGCTGAATTTCCCTTTCCCATATCATCTCCATCATTTTTCTTCAGGCCTCTATATTTAGGTTGTTTCAGTCCTTCTCATTTATATTCAGTTTGACCCTTGGTAACTGTTAATTCATCGTAATTGACCAGAAAATGCAAAAGATTATCATAGGCATCTCAAGTTCATTAGGTATGTTTAATTTGACTTCTGTGGTTAAATAACCTGGAAACATTGCTTGGTTCAAGGGGAAGTGCTGATGCAGGATCCAAGAAAGGACAAAGCTTTGTGGAAAGACAATCACTTTGCTCCTCAAGACAATGGAATATTGACCCAACTAGGAGAAAAGAAAATATGAAAGTAAAAGTTCTTCCCTACAAGAGGACTGTCTGTGATCATAAATTTTCTTATATAATTTTACCTTTTCAGAACAATGGTAAACTTCTTGCATTTACTCCATTGAAGAAGCAAAAAGGAAGAGAGAGGGTTGGGTTTTAAAAAATAGTTTTGTTTTTAATTAGCTTGTAGAATTTTGACAAAAATGATAGCTAACCAACCATGATTAAATATATCCTTCCTTCCCTTTAATTTTTAATTTTTAAATTGAATCCCTTCTGTTGTCGTTTCTTATTATCCTTTCTTTCAATTAAACAAGGAAAATTTATTTCTTTATATTAGTAATTTTTGGAAAATCGTTATTTTTATTTCACAGGCATAGGGATTAATTCCACTGTAGATTTTTTCATATTTTACTATTTTTAAAAAGCATGTATCAATATTTTTCAGTTAAAGTTCACTTTTCATTTCATTTATCAGCATCTCTGTCTCATGATAGTTCATTATTGCTACTTCAGTGGCAAAAATGGATGTTATGGAACATAGGTAAAGAGCTATTTGTACACTTAAACTACTTAGGCTTAATTTCCAATATTCAGAATAGCTATGAATAAAATGTTTTTGAAATTCATTTAAGTTGGGTGTGAGATTCTATACTCATTTCTTTGTTGGCATTTGCTCTTTTCACAAATTCTCTATCCTTAAGAATATGACCAAATTGGTACCGGAACAGGTCTGAAGACCAATGGAACAGAATTGAAGACCCGGGAATGAACCCACAGAACTACGCCTACTTAATCTTTGATAAAGGGGCTAAGACAATAGTTTGGAAGAAAGATAGCCTCTTTAACAAATTGTGCTGGAAAAACTGGCTCAACACATGCAACAAACTAAAACTAGATCCTTATATATCACCCTGCAACAAAATCAATTCCAAATGGATTAAAGACCTCGAAATCAAAACAGACACCCTGAAAACACTAAAGGAAGAAGTAGGAGAAACACTTGGGCTCCTTGGCACAGGACAGAACATCCTGAACAAAGACCCAGAAAGGCTACAAATCAAAGAACGGTTGGACAAATGGGACTGCATCAAACTGCAGAGCTTCTGCACGGCAAAGGACATAGCTTGCAAGATAAACAGAAAGCCCACAGACTGGGAGAAGATCTTTACCGGCCATTCAATGGACAAAGGCCTCATATCTAAAATATATGCAGAACTAAAAAAATTACTTTCCTCCAAAACAAAACTGCAAAGAACTAATAGCCCACTCATCAAGTGGGCTAAAGACCTACAAAGAGACTTCTCTGATGAGGAAATGAGAATGGCCAAGAGACATATGAAAAAGTGCTCTACATCACTGGCCATAAAGGAAATGCAAATCAAAACAACATTGAGATTCCATCTCACCCCAGTAAGAATGTCATATATCAAGAAAACTAACAATAACAGTTGTTGGAGGGGATGTGGCCAAAAGGGAACCCTACTTCATTGTTGGTGGGAATGTAAACTGGTTCAGCCACTCTGGCGAGCAGTATGGAGATTCCTCAGAAGGCTAAATGTAGAACTCCCCTATGACCCAGAAACCCCACTTTTGGGTATTTATCCAAAAAACTACAGACAAAATCAAAGTAAAGCCACCAGCACAACAATGTTCATTGCAGCGCAATTTGTCATAGCGAGAATCTGGAACCAACCCAGATGCCCCTCCGTAGACAAATGGATCAGGAAAATGTGGTACATATACACAATGGAATTTTATGCCTCTATCAGAAAGAATGACATTGCCCCATTTGTAAGGAAATGGAAGGACTTGGAAAAAATTATACTAAGTGAAGTGAGCCAGACCCAAAGAAACATGGACTCTATGGTCTCCCTTATTGGGACTAATTAGCACAGGTTTAGGCAAGTCACAAGAGAGGATCACAAGAGCCCAATAGCTATAGCCTTATGATCCCATAAGATTATGCTAAGTGAAATGAACTCCATTTTATGACAATGATTGTTATATCAGAGTTGAAACTACTTTCAACATCCAAAGTGTATCTGTAGTTTCAACTATTGATGATGTTCGTGTATCACCTTCTTGTGATTGTATCTACACTATCTCTGTAATCTTATCTGAGTGTATGGGAAACAGTGTGTACTGGTATTAGAATTAGGAAATTCAAAGGGAATACCAAAATTGAGAGACAAAGGGTAAAATACGAGAAACAACAACAAAAGCAATACTTGCAAAACTGTTTGGTGTAAGTGAACTGAACACCTCAGGGGGGGACGGGAGAGGGGGGAGGGGGGTATGAGGGATAAGGTAACAAACAGTACAAGAAATGTAACCAATGCCTAACGTATGAAACTGTAACCTCTCTGTACATCAGTTTTATAATAAAAACTTAAAAAAAAAAGAATATGACCAAGTCTTTACTAGGAAGCAATTCTTTAAAAATAGACTTGTAGTTTTGGTACAGATTTTTTGTATTTTTATTGGTGAAAGATATGCTGGAACTATATCAAGATTTCAGATCTAAGTAATTATTTAGAATTATTACTGCATTAATTTATCTTACTACCTAAAATTAAAAGTTAACATTAGCATATGCACTCTTATAAAACTTTGAATACACATTTTATAATGCATCATACCATTTTTAAAGTAAAGGAAATGAGATATTAAAATGCAAATGGGTACTCCTACTATAATGAATTAAGAATGAAGCCAACAAAATTTTTGCAAAAAATCTTATTTCTGTGAGAGACCACTCAAATATGAGTTCCATACTCTTTGCCAGTGGATACAGACAGTGAGCTCACATTTTATAGGTTATCATTCACCCCAATCTTTTGATTTGGAGTTTTAATGTATTTATCCTTTAGATATAGGATTTTTGTCACTGAAACTTTTTCATAGGGCATTGTGATGTTCACACCTGTTTTAACAGGTCAAACTGGTTTTTATATGGAACTCTTTATGAGGTTTATTCTAAAATGTCTTCTGCATAGTATTTGAAAATCTTTTTTCTAGTCAACCACTAAAATATTTACTTTGGAGGTTTTGTTTAGTCTTTCACTAGGATAGGTAGCAATTTCTCAATGCTGGAAATCCCTGGCTACTGAATGGAATGTATTAGCTTTAAGATTTTGCTTTTTTTTCTTGTAAGAGAACAAAGTGAAAGGGATGAGAAAAAAATTAAGAAAAAGTATGTCCATTCGGTGTGGGCATTGAGTCACTGAGCAAGTAAAGCCTAAAATTGAAAATGTGAATAGAGAAAGTAAATAGCTAACAATAGGAAGTCTGTGAATAAAGTTATTTTAGTTTTAGAAATGGAAAGGGGGAGAAGCTGTGTGTTGGGATGAGCAATGGGGTTTGAGTGACCATTGTTGACTTTTTACTCTAACTTCAGGGTTTCTTCTTACATGCGGACTTTTGAAACTAGGACTTCTATTGTCCCAGTTGGTTTGTATTTGACTGTATCCAGCTTTGCAGAGTTCTTGTTTTTAAGTTAAAGTGAATTAGAAGTACTCCCAGTAATAGTACAGCTCATAGGAGTTTAAAAGTCACTGTAATCCCAAGTGAAAAAAGTGACCTAAAACAGTTAAAATCTCTTCTGTCAAGAAGGGAGAGCATAGAAAAGACCATCCCTCATTAAACTAAAGATACAATCAGGGATAGAGGGAATCACAACTTACCTGTACAGAAGCTATCGAGAAAAATTTCCACAAAAGCCAAAGCCACAGTGAGAACATTTGAACTGAAGTTGATAAAATTGCTGAAGATCTCATGAGGACAGCACTAAGATCAAAAGAGCCAAGTACAGTGGTTCAAGCCTATAATAAAAAACTCTTGGGAGGTGAAGATCGAAGGATCTCAATTTAAACTGGATATAAACATTCACCAAGATTTCATCTTGCTTCAGTCATGGAATAAGGAAATGGATTTTGTGAATGACTCAAGTCTTACAGGATACTCTGCCTGGATTGCCCTTCCTTCTACCTCTACTTGTTCAAATACACAGTTCATCCAAATACAGCATCTCATTCTAAATGGCACTTTCTATATAAACCTGCCCTAGATATACCAGTTGTCCACCAACTGACAGATTCCACTTCTGAATTCTTAGCTCTTATTTAAGGATATACTGAAACATTTAAGGACCTATATCTTCTATAATATTTTTGAGAGGTAACTCTTTTCAGACATTACAAAATTACAAGTATGAAATCAAGGCACAGGGTCTTGAAAGATGCTAAGGAAAATGAAGTTCCTTCAAATACTAGCTTTGCCAGCTTCATATTAAGTTGACTTCAATCTCACAGAATTTCCCCTTTAGATTGTCCTGTCCTGAAACAAATACTACTTTACACCTGACTTTCTCTTATAGTGTACAAACTGTTTAGAAAAGGAAACATTTGACTTCTATTACATTGTATTAGCCTATAGATACTCATTAGTGATGAAGAATAAGTTAGCCAAGTTAGCAGTGAAGGCAGTCTGAAAAGCCACTACTTTATAATTCCAACTTGGTGATGTTCTAGCAAAGGCAAAGCTACTAAAGTAGTGAAGAATGGGAGTTACCAGGAATCACGTGGGAGGCAGGGATGATAGTGAGTTTTTAGGGCAGTGAAACTACTCCACATGATGCTAAGAATGTGATATTTAAAGGCTGGGAATATGGCCTAGTGGCAAGAGTGCTTGCCTCATATACATGAAGCCCTGGGTTCAATTCCTCAGCACCACATATATACAAAAAGGCCAGAAGTGGTGCTGTGGCTCAAGTGGCAGAGGACTAGCCTTGAGCAAAAAAAAAAAAAAGAAGCCAGGGGCAGTGCTCAGGCCCTGAGTCCAAGCCCCAGGCCTGGCAAAAAAACAAAAACAAAACAACAAAAAAGAATATGATATTTACATTTCTCAAAACTCACAAAAAGACCACAAAGAATGAACTTTAGTAAAAATGATTATCTTTGGGCAATAATGATGTTGTAACTCACCAACATGGGATATATTGTTGGTTTTGCAAGCCTCCATTTTAAACTAACAACTTCCCTACAACATGCAAGCATAAACATGAGAAGATTGTGCACTCTTGTTCACAGAAACATTATTCACACTATCCACAAAATGGGAACACACTAAAAGTTCATTTACAGATATATGGATAAGTCACATATAATACAAACATACACTAACACCCTTAGAAAAGACGAAACCCTAGGATATGATATTTAACATAGCTAATAATAGAAAACATTAAGCTAAGTGCAATAAGCCAGGCACAAAAGATTAATGTTATGATTAATGATTTCACTCCCATAAGGGATTTAAGGAGCACTAAAAAAATAGCCATAGAAAGCAAATTCATGATTTTAGAGGTGGGAGGAAGGGAATTATTGTCTAATGGGCAAAGTTGTTCAGTGCTTCAAGACAGAAACCACTCTTTTCAACTTAAATAGAAGGGAATGTGCATTTACCAAGTGCCATTGATCTGTACTACAAGTTTACTAAAATGATAAATAAAATGTATACCCTACCATAATTTAAAAACATCCTGTTTCTTCCTTCTTCTCTTTTTCTTTCTTTCTTCTCCTCCCTCCCTCCCTTCTTTCTTTCCTTCTTCCTTTCTTTCTCTCCCTTTCTTTCTCTTTCTTTCTTTCTCTCTCTCCCTCCCTCCCTCCCTCCCCATCCTTCCCTCCTTCCCTCCCTCCCTCTCTCTCTTTCTCTCTCTCGCTCCTTCCCTCCCTCCCTCCCTCTCTTTCTTTCTTTCTTTCTTTTTGCCAGTACTGAACTCTGAACTCAGGCCCTTGTGCTCTCACTTGGCTTGTTTGCTCAAGGCTAGCACTCTGCCACTTGAGCCATACCTCCACTTCCAAAAGACATCTTTAAATTATGTGTCCTGATTCATGTCATTCCATCAAAAGGATGCATGTTCTGTGTTTTATAAGGCTTAGAATCTTGGATTAGGGATTTAGTCGGTATGACTAGTGAGCATACCTGCACTGGATCATGGCTAAAAGGTTCAGAAGTGATGAATGAATACCAGGAAACAGATGATTTTCTCACAAACAATAGGATTTTATTGACATGTAATATTTTCTTCCAGAAATAAATAGAAATGCAATCTCTTTAAAGGTTCATTTGCATTGGGAAGTCTATGTGTCCTTGATAAGAACAGTAAGATTTTTTTGGTACCATTTTCTTAAGAACTGCATCAACAAGGAGAGCCTTATCCTGACCACGATTCATACAGATGTGTCCAACATCTGCTTTAGCCCCAAGGCTTCTCTCCACACCATAAAGGTGACATGTGGCTCCTGGTCATTACCTCCCTCCTCCCACCCTAGTTTAAACATAACAGATCATAAAAAATAGTTTGTACCATAAAAAGTCAACATTTCAAATATAAAAATGCTTTTGTACAAATATAATTCATGATATAATCATTCTTAAAATACACCATTGTTACATAGGAGTGTGAAACATTATTAAAATAAATATTTTCTAGAGAAAATTTCATTTGTATCACAAAATTATAAAATAGAAACTTATAAAACTACTTCATGATTGAATGTTCTTCGGGAGTCTCTCATTCTCTCTCCATTCTGTAGAGGGCACACAAAGCTATCCTGAAAGCATACTACCACCTCTCTGTACGTTTCTGCTTTGGAACAACCTGTGCATTTACCCACAGAGCCCATGGCCTACCTACCTATTCGCTCTGTACCTGCAGCTTCTGCAATCATCCTGCAGATCAGAGTCTTATAAGATTTTTGCTTTCTGAGTGCGAGAAAGGCATTTGAACTTCCATGTTGAGGGAGCTATCTTATTCGGCCTGTTTGTCAATGCACCAGGTACTTTCTCCAGTTAAGGAAAATATTCTGCTCATCCTAATATTTCCCTGTTTGATAGAACTGTCTGACACCAACTCTAATTTCCAATGTCTGTACATTGTAATTAGAGGTTTAGGCATATTCTAGTGGGCCATTTTGTTGCTCCCACAGTATTCCAACATTTGCTTGGAAGACAATAGATTTGTCTTTCTAAATATTTTGGAGAGAGGTGAGAGAGAGGTTATAAATCACATAATCCACTAAAGTTTCCAGTTATCATTACTTAATCATATCTTGAACTGGTCTGATTTGAGTTCTTCAATAACACAAATTAACCACATTTACCACTAAACAATAAACTGAACAACAGAGCTGGTTGACATGTATAGCTGCCTTTCCAACTACTACCAAAGGGCAAGTGCTTTCAGGAAAAGCTGGCTTGCAAAACACAAGTGGTAAATCTTCAAGGATTTGAAGTACTCTTCACACAATTTCACCATTGCCAGGAATCCAGTTACCCAAAGGCATATGAGTATCCTTAATTCTTCTTACCAGTGTACCCTTTCTTTCAAAAACAAAAGTTTCATCCTTGCTGCTCAAAGCAAAGGCCCACAATACTTCTTCTTTGAGCCATGTCTCATGCAATCCCTTGCAATCCTTTCTAGAGTCGGGTTTCTTGGACCTCTTCCTCTGTCTCCTCCTTCAGAGCTGCAATTTGGGATCGAGACTTGTGCTTGCTAGAGTTGCGGTGGGGAAAGAGCTTGACCCTGTCTGAGGAGCTGATGGCCTGTCGGAACAAGCTCTTCTCACTCAGAAGCTTCTGGATGGAATCATACTGCCTCACTCTGTTCTCTTCTATGACCTAGAGAAGGGTATAGTAAGATCTTAGTCAGACGGCTGCTCAGACAAGAGCAGGGAAAGAAACTGGCACAGGCTCAAAGAGAAGAAAAAGCATTTCATTTGTACCCTTTTATTTTCAATAATCAGATATAACTCATTTGATTGTTGAACCCACTTGCCTTAAGGACATTCTACCTTCTATAAAGTTAGCCATATTTTAATCTTCAGGAGCTGGAGATTTTTTTCTTTTCTTTTCCAAAAATTAGCACTGTACTAAGTAATGCACTTCTTCAGATAATGTTAGAGGAACTGAAGGTGTTTTAAAAACAAGAATGATTTGTGACAGATTCCTTATATAACTTAAAAAATTGAGTTCACAGCACAGTAAAGCATGGGACCTTCTTCAACACTGTATCTGAAGTTTGGTAATTCCAAATTGGCCAAGGTACACTCGAGTTTAATACGTGTTCATTGTATGTTAAAGTTGAGCAAATGCAAGGTTAACAAAATTTAAGTGTCTTACACAATCTCTTGACCTTGTCCACAGAAGGGTAAGAGATGATAAATCTGCTCTGAAACTTACTACTTTGAGCTTAGTAGAAATAATGATAATAAAGTCCTTCAATAAGGAACACTTTTACCTCCTGAAATAACCTGATCTATTATATTCCATAAGCCTTTGACACTAAACCAGAGGAGATTTGTGAATAGCACTTGAAAGAATCTGTAGCAGATTTAAAAGCATAGTGAGAAGGTATCTGGCCCAGAGGCATTAACTTGAGCCCCAGACCATGATCAGAGAAATAAAGTAAACCTCTTTACTAGTGTATTTAAACACAAATCACGTTTACAGATAAAAACTCCTTACCTGTGTCTAAGGAAGAGTTAGTTATTTTAAAAGTCAGTAGGATTTTTACATTTTAATACTAGAAATACTTTGTGACTTGGTTCCCAAACAAAGGCCTAAATAAGCATAGCTATCTGATCAATCCCTGTTCCCTTGTTAACATGCTGCTATTTTAAGTGCAATGAATTTCAGCCTCACTTTGTAGCTGAAATCTCAGTAGAAAATATGTGTTTATTTTGAGGAAAATTGGATAATTTTGTGACACAAGTTTTCATTGAAAACTGCTGCAAGTTGCAGTAACTGTCACATAAGAGAAGGCTATCAAACTTACAAGGAAAATGAGATCTTAAGTACATATATAAAGGCTCACCAAAAATTGTTGACATTCCAACATTGCTTCTATCCTGTGTTCACACAGGATAACTGTGCAATCGGCAAATGCTTGCTTTAGAGCTCTTCGAATTATTTGATAGGTTCTAGAAAAGGAAGAAAAACATCACACATGTCATTCATTTCTGAATGAAGGTTATTTTCTGCCTTTGTTTTTGGCAGCATGCCTAAAGTATCAATTTATTTTTCAATTATAACAGTGATATGGAGTTAGCCACAATCACCTGTCCGACCATGAGGAAGACTAAGTATTCATTAATAAATAGGGAAAAATATTTTGAAGAAAAATTGAAAAAGAACTTTCACTATGTAGAATCAATAGCGGTTTTTACTTTTGTTTTTGCTACAAATATATTTATGGTATAAATGGGATGTAGGAATCAGAATGTGCCCATATGACTAAATAATTTCTTGTATGTTGACAAGGTGGGAGGGTTTGTGTGAAATCCAGAAGAGAATATTCAGATAAAATTCAGCAGAGAACACAGGCTCTTCAGCAAGGAAGTAAGCATGTGTGCTCAAATCAAATAGTGATTTTTTTCCCCAACAGGTAATTATTTCATATCTGAGGATTCCCCTACTTGTAGATGTCATCGCTTACTGGGAATTTGTATATTATGCATTGTGAACTGAAGTAGCTCTCAATGATTCTACTTCCACTGTGTCTCATTACATAACAGGACTTCTGAAACTCACATGGGATCCAAATGAGCACTGGGTTCATCAAGCAGTAAGATCTTTGCTTTGCTGAGAACAGACCTGGCCAAGCACATCAACTGCTTGTGACCATGGCTTAGCACATAACCCCCATCCACAAGGACAAAGTCAAGCTTCCCAGGAAACTGTTCTATCACAGATCTGAGTCCAACCTGCATTTTAAAAACATAAGAAGGAAAACATTGAGAGGGTACTTGGGATACTTCAGGGCTAAAATTGTTCAAGAGGTTGACAATCTAAAAATACACATGAGAGGTTAGAAAGATTAAATTTCATTTCAACCTTCACACCAATTCTCATTATTTGAGCAAAATTCTCTTCATAGTCTTGGCAGGTCTAAAGAAACAGTTGAGAACTTATGTCAGATCTGTACTTCATGTATTTGGGAAACTTGAAGTGTCTGCTTACTAAGTTCTAAGTATCCCAATATATTGTTGAGAAAACTATAAATTATAAGTAGCTCCTGAAGTCTTAAGGTTCATAGAGATGAGCATATATTATTACGACACCATTGAATACATGCTGGGAGCAATTACATATACAAAAGGCAGTTATACACATTATCATGTACAGTATAGAAGAGCCTAGAGTAAAATCTATGATATGACCTTCCATCTTTACACTGTATAGTTTAAATATCTCCGAAGGGATGAGCAATATCACAAAAGACTAAGCTGAAAGATTTTAAAAAATTACATATCACATTTTACTATTAATCTCGTCACTTCACAAAAACTACTTGTAAGGAATTGATTTTAAAAATCTTTATGAGATTAAAAAAAGAAAGCTTTCAGCTAAAAGAGTAGCATAATAAAGAGAGTGAGTAAGGGTGACTATGAATAAAGTACTTTTATGCACATATGGAAACAGAACAATGAAAACTGATGAAATTGTTTTAAGAAAGGGAAGGGGAACAAGGAAGGCAGTGATAGAAACTGATAGGTACATTTATGCAAATATAGAAATATCACAATGAAACCCTCCTTGTACAAATAATGCAGCCTAATAAAAATAACAAAGGAACACAAAAAGAAAAGTTTAAAGTGTGGTAAATACTTATACTAAAATAAGATCTCACATTAACAACTTAAAATGGTATATGAAAAGGAGATTTAATGGGCTAAAGACCTAAAAAGAGACTTCTTTGAAGAGGAAATGAAAATGGCCAAGAGAGACATGAAGAAGTGCTCTGCATCACTGGCCATAAAAGAAATGCAAATCAAAACAACATTGAGATTCCACCTCACCCAGTAAGAATGTCCACTATCAAGAAAACTAATAATAACAGATGCTGGAGGAGATATGGCCAAAAGGGAAACCTACTACACCGTTGGTGGGAGTGCAAACTTGTTCAACCACTCTGGAAAGCAGTATGTATGGAGGTTCCTCAAAAGGCTAACCATAGAGCTCCCCTGTGACCCAGGAGCCCCATTTTGGGGCAAGACCACCCTAAAGCCAGTAGCACAACTATGTTCATCGCAGGACAATTTGTCATCGCTAAAATATGGAACCAACCCAGATGCACCTCAGTAAATAAATGGATCAGGAAAATGTGGTACATATACACAATGGAATTCTGTGCCTCTATCAGAAAGAATGACATTGCCCCATTTGTAAGAAAATGGAATGACATGGAAAAAATCATACTAAGTGAAGTGAGCCAGACCCAAAGAAACATAGACTCCATGGTTTCCCTCATCAGGAATAATTAGTACATGTCTAGGATAATCCTAGCAGAAGATCACAATAGCTCAATAGCTATGTCCATATGAAGATATAACATGATGTTAAGTGAAATGAAATCCAAGTTATGGAAACAAGTGTTTCATCATTGTTGTTGGTATGTTCAACATCCCATGTGAAAACATGCCTTTTTCTTTTGTCTTTCCCACAGTTTTATCCCTGATGTCACAACTAACTTTGGTACCCTAAATATTGTATATATGTGTATTGGAATTAGGGAATTGAAGGGAAAGGGAATAACAAAATGGAGAGACAAAGGATATAAAACAAACCAATGCAACAGTAATACTTACAAATCTATATGCTGTAAACCAACCGTACAACTCATGGGGGGGAGGGAAATGGGGAGGAGGGCATGCAAGTGAAAAATTGAGGGACGAGGTAACAAGTTGGATAAGAAATGTATATATACTGGTATTAGAACTAGGGAAGTGAAAGGGAATATCAAAATCAAGAGACAAAGGATAAAAAGACAATCACCTCCAAAAGCAGTACTTGCAAAAGCATTTGGTGTAAACCAACTGAACAACTCATGGGGAGTGAGGGAATAGGGGAGGGGGAGGGGGGGAGATGAGGGAGGAGGTAACCAACAGTACAAGAAATGTACCCAAGGCCTAATGTATAAACTGTAACCTCTCTGTACATCACTTTGACAATAAATAAGAAAAAAAATTAAAAATTGAAAACAACAACATAAAAGGAATGTATGCACTGCCTTACACATGAAACTGTAACCCTTCTGTACATCACTTTGACAATAAATAAATTAATTAATTTAAAAAGAGACCTACCCATTGATGCACTTAGAAGCCATGTGGAAAAAAAGAAAAGGAGATTTAAATCTCCTAGATTTTGAGATAGATTGTGAAGATTGGGCTCAATTTAATAGGCTATATTCTTAAGCTGGAAAGTTTGAAAAATACTTTGAAAAAGCAAATAATTTATAGAAACTCATTCTATCAAAATAAGACAAAAATCATTGAAGTTTTGTCAATATTCAAATGAGTGTGCTTTCAATTATTCTTAGTTGCTGAGTTGGGTCAAAGTGATACATACAAAATTTCTGCACTCTGGAATTCATCCTTGGGTGGGAGGAAGTGTTCCATTTAACTCTTATATTGGCAGAATTGGATAATAGCTGTAAGAAAGAATCTCATGTTTTCAGAGATGAATTCAGAGTGGCTTTTATCACCATAAATTTAATGTACTCACGTGTATACCATAAACAAAAAATTTCTCATGAGAATAAATCTCATTTGGTAAAAATTCATTAAGGTTTGAAAAGGTTTTCTGAGATGGTAGGGACTGTAGCACATTATTAATTAGACAAGCTTTTTGGAAGTAAAAACATGCTCTTCAGCCTCAACATATTAATTAATTCGTTCAACATATAAATACTGAGATTTTTAAATGCTGGTAGCCAAATGAAACAGTTTTGATGAATCACAACTTAATGTATGCTGGTTTTGGCTCTGCCATGATAATGTATGAGCTAAGGCAAATTGCTTTGCTTGTTTATCCCCTACTCCATGGAAAACCTCCAAATAGAATTACAAGTCTACTTTATTTTAGAAGTCTACTTTATTTGAGTCTGTTACCTTAAATACAAAAAACGGGAGGAAGTAATAGCATTAATCTTGATGAGTTGTTAATATTAACTGAGATGTCTGTGGGAGGAAGCATTGTTGGAGTCTGATAAATAACAAGAACATGGGTGCAGTCTCTGAAACATGATCCTAGTATGACAATACGGCTTTCAATATTTGCACTTTGCAAGTTACCTTGGGAAACAAACACCAGGAAGTAGGGGCCAGGTGTGGTGTAATAAGTGCTTGCAACTCCAACTTCTTGGGAGGCAGGAAGAGGAAGATAATATTTTGAGGCCATCTTGAACAAAAAGCAAGAGGAACTCTTTCCCAACTAAGCGGGGTATGATGGTACACATCAGTAATTATGGTTATTCAGGTATATAAGAGAATTAGGTCTGAGGGCAGACCAGATAAACTTGAGACTTCATCTAAAAAACTCTATAAGCAAAAAGGATTGGGGCACAATTGTGCCACAACTGTAGCCCAAGTGTAAAACACAAAAGCCCTGAGTTCAAACCCAGGATGACCAAAACAAAAACAAAGAAACAAACAAACAAAAAAAGGAAGTTAAATCATATTTATAGTAACAGGGTTGATAATTGGATAATCATGGAATATTCTCATTCTTGATTTATACTAGTTACACACTAATTTCCTAAACTCATACTAAAAAAGCTACATAACTGACTTACACTTTGTACTTTCCCATGATTAAAAGCTTAACAAAGTGTGTCTTTCCCTCCATATGAAACTCTTTACTACAAGTAAACAATAAAATACATACGCATCTATCATTGTCAATATTTAAAGAGGAGAATTTTAAAAGTGAATGACAATGAAATTGACCAACTAGGGATATTCTGTAACATTCTTATCTCACTGCTCTATTTAGTATGAAGTACTGTAAAAATTTCTGTAACCATAATCACTTAAAAAAGGTCACTATAAGTCAATAAAACTCAAAAGTTTGAAGTCAGTGGCTAACAATTTCATAAAGTACCTCTTTTCTGTTAAAAATTTTGTGATATTTGAAAAATGAGAAGTAAAATAAACCAGGAATTGTTTTTGGATAGATACAGTTACTGTTACCGAATATATTGCTTATTGATAATCTGTTTATACTGGTACTTAGTCATATGTTTCTTAAATAACAATAATGATAGTTTATCAAATTCTAGAAATTTTGTGAGACCTGGTGAATAACACTAGGGTCTTCTTTGAAAGAACTAATAGTCCAGAGGGAGTAAAACTGAGAAGTTATTGTTCAAGTGATAAGCAATACAAGGCCAAGGAAAACAAAAGATAAATGAAAATAAAGATTGTTAATTTATTGACATTTAACAGCAGAATTATAAGATGTCTAGTGCTGTCATCACAAAACCACTTTTTAGCAAACTTTTTAAAACATTTAAACTCAAGCCAAAAGAATTGGAATCTAAAGTTCTTAAAATACTTTTATTCCCAAGTTGGGATTAAAAAAAAGCACTAACAATTTGTGTATATAAGGAACCTTAGAATAAAAGAATTTCCCATCTGTATGTTGCCCAGCTAATAAATTGTATTTGTTGCCCAATTTGCTAGTAAAAATTGTGTTTTGTATCATGTCAAACTAAAAAGTCTTCAAATTACCTAGCTTCATAAATGCCATGTATTTTGTCATATTTATTTTATTCAGGATTAAAATAAAAATGAAAAAAATTGTTGAAAGTTTGTAAAGGACCAGACATCTCATTCAAAGTAATGGCTTTTGCTAGCACTATGTCCTGCAATGCTGTTCCAGAGCAAGGGCTGATTCTTATTTTTAAAAGAAGGATATAAAAAATTCAGAAGAGTGAATTGCAGTTTGAAGGGTCCATCAGTTGGTAGTTATAAAAATAGGCACTCAGCTCCTCTTTATATTCGTGCCTCTACTCTCCAAGCTTCTCGCCACAAACCCTAAAAGGCAATCAACCTAAAAGGCAATCCTTTATGCCATTAATCTTGCTTCTAAAATAGCTTACTTGGTTATTAACGTATAGTGTTGGGACTTTCGTAAGTAATCTAAGAAGCAAGCAGTTACCCCCAAACTTTTATTCTAAAACTGAGAGTCATGATGCTTAGAGTCTGAACTACCCTGAGACAGTTCATTTGGGGGAAACATTTATCCCAGAAGGACCCTCACTTCTCAAAGCTTAGCATCTTTATTAAAATTGAGATACTATGGGGAGAACGATGGAAGGGGTTCCATGCAGTGTACATGGAAATGGACATGGTAAATTGAAACCACTGTACAATGATTTGAAGATAATATCGGTATGCTAATGTCTGCTGAGTATCAGTCACAAGGCTTTTCTCATGGTATGTCACATGTAAAATGGAATCCTTTACTCACTCATTTAATCAATGTTTATCAACACCATCCGTGTTTGTAACACTATTCGAGGCTCTGGATACACTATAGTGAACAAGACATGATCCCAGACTTAGAGAAAGTGACAATTCTTCTGAAAATATGGATATTAAGAAGTAAATCTCCTTCCAGCATGCAGAATGCTGGGAAGGGGAGAAGGCAGAAGATTCTCCTAAGACAGGCTCCTCTCTCATACATGGGGCATCAAGTTAAGTTTTTGGAAAATGCCATGTGTATGGAGAGACTTGCAGGTAGTGACAGCCTGGGAGAGTTTCCTAGATTCAGAGAACAGAAAGCACTTCCTGCTTTAGAGAAACTCAGAATAGTCAAACCACAGGAAGCCCTGGGAGAGCAAATGTTATATTAGAGGGACACTCAAAAAACCAGAACCATCAAGGCCCTGGTAAACCACTTTAAATATCCTGAACTTTGTCAGGCAATAGGAACCATAGGAAAGAAGAATGGGTGATCAGACATGGGGTTGAGGAAGGTCACCAATACTGCAAAAAAGAAAGTGCTGGACTGTTGGAAGCCAATGTCTGTTTAGACTTTTTTGTACCAGTTTAGAGTCTGACACACCTTAAAATGTTCCCATTTGCCTAAGCTATATGGTTGATCATATAGGAGTTAAGTCTAAGCTTAGTACCTTTTCACCCAAATGCCCTTTTCTGTTTTTCTAGTCTATTGCTTGGTGACTATTTGGGCTTCTGGGCCTCTTCGAAACAACAAACACAAAAAAACTTCACTCCTATTCAAAGCACATGCTATTAACATGAAGACAACATCATCACCTTTGTTCATAAACAGCAAATATTCTTTTGAAAAGAGGATCAGTAGAAAGATACACCTAAATATTGACTGAAGAATGAAACTCGAGACATATAAATATTTGCATTATATTGGTATTTAGAGTCTTAACTGTGTCTTCTAAGATTTTGGATTATTTTATGATCCTCTGTTCCCACAAATTTTATTGTGGTTTGACAATACTTTGCAGACTTTACAAAGCCTGATGTCTTCCCTTCCAAGTTCTTTCCCACAACACCGTGTTCCTGTACTTCACCCTGTGAAGTCACATCAAAGACCTTAGAATGTGTCACTTGCAGTTTAGTTAATGTTTTCTCTAAAGTCCCTGCTCTTGTTAGGTAATAAGGAAACTTTGATAATGAAAACGGTTAATCTAAGTGCATTTTACTAGGGGCATGTTAAGGTTGGGCACTCAAGGAGGAAGTGTTTAGCACTCACTGGCAATTCAAAGCTCCTGGCAAAGTCTACTTCAGAGAGAGGGAAAAAAGGGAAGAACATGTTATAAATAGAAACTGGACTACAAAAGTGTAGGTAGTAGTGGAATGATACTTTCAAAAACTCTTAAGTCCCAACTTGTCTATATATGATTTAGGAAAGACTTTGAGCTTTAGATATTTTATTTTATTTTTTAACATGCATTCAGTGGAGCTTTAGATATTTTAAATGAATGCTGAAATGAGTCAAAACTTTTGGAGTTTTTGAAATAAAATAAATGTATTTTGCATATGAGGAAGATGAATTTGAGGTGTCAGGGATGTGCTGCTACTTCTTAGTAATTTCAACTCATACACTGACATCTTGACTCCTAAGGTACTTGCATTAGGAAGTGAGAACTTTGGGAAGTGCCTAGGACATGAGAATGGAGCCCGCATGCCGGAGATTAGTGCCCCAGAGAGCTCATTCAGTTCTATTAGGTAAATACTCAAAAAGAAGGCATCATATCTGAACCAGAAGCAGGTCCTTAGCACACACCAAATAGTACCCACTGCTCCTTGGATTTTAGACTTACCATCTTCCAGAACTATGAGTAATAAGTTACTTTTGTCTATAAACTAATCTGTTTATGGTATTTTGTTATATTAGGGTGAATGGGTTAAGACAAGGCTTGTGTCCACTGAGGAGAGCATTGGTCTCCTCAAATTAGATCAAGATTGTTCCATGTAGATTATTAGTTCAGTCCCCCTAAAAGTGTGTGTAGGCACGCACACACACACACACACACACACACACACAGTTGTGCATGATTATCATAGCTATGATGACCGCTTGAGTACATAAGCATTACCTCCTTCAAAATTATTCCAGTTTGGCGTCCTTACCTCATCTGCAACTTTCCATATTTCTTGATCAGTCCACTGTTCATAGGGATCCAAGTTTTTTCTAAATGTTCCAGAAAAGATAAATACTTTCTATAACAATAAAGAAAACAAGAAAGCATGAATAAATAAAACAACTCTTTTCCTTACCTTATTTTTAAAATATTTCAAGAAGAAAAAAGTATTTTAAGACAAGAGAACAAACAGCCATGAAATTACATCCAGTTTCCTTAAATGTCAATATTTTATCATGGTTGGTTTGTGTAATTTTTTAAAGAAAGGAAGTTTTAGCAGCATTTTAATTTCCTTGTGAACCTTTTCCTAATCCTAATGTTCTTAGTGCAAAGAAATTGAGATCACTTTAAACTTTTCTCTTTAGCAATATTCCTCAGTTGTAAGAAAATACAAAATTTGAAAGCTTAAAAAATAAAAAGCTTGGGGCTGGGAATATGGCCTAGTGGCAAGAGCGCTTGTCTCGTATACATGAAGCCCTGAGTTCGATTGCCCAGCACCACATATATAGAAAATGGCCAGAAGTGGCGCTGTGGCTCAAGTGGTAGAGTGCTAGCCTTGAGCAAAAAGAAGCCAGGAACAGTGCTTAGGCCCTGAGTCCAAGGTCCAGGACTGGCAAAAAAAAAAAAAAAGCTTATGATCAACATGTTAGACTAAATTACTATTTTGTTAATGTATTTTCCTTGGATCTTTTTGATAACTCTAGCTTCCAGAGAGATTTTGACATAGCTTATGGTTATAGACAAACACATACATTCACATGGCTTATAAACCAAGGCACAATACTACATAAACTACCAAACAGGGATAAAACACAGCAACAACTTAGAAACTGACAAAAGAAGAAACCAAAAACTCATTTAATTTCATGTGTTTTACAAAAGAGAGACAGATAAGACTTGGTGTGAATCAAGTAGAAACTAAATCTAATTCCCAATGAAGAGCATTATACAACCATTACTCTGAGACTCTGACTTGTCATATCATGGCCTTATCAAGTTTAAAAAAACCCAAAGGAGAAGAATTTTCTCATTGGGAAGTCTCATGGAATCTCTTTATGCAAATGTGTGAACGAAAAAAAAATTGATGTTAATGTTTAGAATAATTTTTCCTCTATCTTTGGTTGATAATACTCACTAAGAAGAATTAAGAAATAAATTTTTGAAGACTTAGATTTTACAAATTACCTTAAACCAAAAATGTTTGCTTGCTCAGTGCTCATCTGGTCTGTAAGAAGCCGCATAAGGCAAGTTGGCTACAGACGATGGTGTCTGTAAATCTCAGACAGAATATCTCAGGATCCCCCACCCCTCCTCCTTTTCCTCCTCCTCCTCCTCCTCCATTTTTAGTTTCCCTTTTCCTCTCCAGAATTCTTACGCTAATATTTCTCAACCTGCCTGGAAAAGGTGGGGGCTCCTACGGTACTTCACAGGATTGGTGATAAGAGTGCATAAGATCATGAGCTGTATGATGAGCACATTTGTATACCAACTTCCACATTTCCATGTACATAAAAGCAATATCCAAATAAGTTAAAGGGAGTAGACAAAGGGGATTACTGAGGAGTTCTGGGACTAGAGAAGTAAACAAGAACTGGTCCTGACCACTTGTCTCCGTTTATTATTTAAACAAAATCACAGTAAAGCCACCAGCACAACAATGTTCATTGCAGCACAATTTGTCATAGCGAGAATCTGGAACCAACCCAGATGCCCCTCTGTAGACGAATGGATCAGGAAAATGTGGTACATATACACAATGGAATTTTATGCCTCTATCAGAAAGAATGACATTGCCCCATTTGTAAGGAAATGGAAGGACTTGGAAAAAATTATACTAAGTGAAGTGAGCCAGACCCAAAGAAACATGGACTCTATGGTCTCCCTTATTGGGAATAATTAGCACAGGATTAGGCAAGCCACAGCAGAGGATCACAAGAGCACAATAGCAATACCCTTATGATCACATAAGATGATGCTAAGTGAAATGAACTCCATTTTACGGAAATGGTTGTTATATCACAGTTGTAACTACTTTCAACATCCCATGTGTATCTGTAGTTTACACCGTTGATGATGTTCTTGTATCACCTTCTTGGATTGTATCTACACTATCTCTGTAATCTTATCTGAGCATATTGGAAACCATGTATACTGGTATTAGAATTAGGAAATTGAGAGGGAATACCAAAATTGAGAGACAAAGGGTAAATTAAGAGAAACAACAACAAAAGCAATACTTGCAAAACTGTATGGTGTAAGCGAACTGAACACCTCAGGGGGGGAAAGGGGGAGGGGGGAGGGGGGTATGAGGGACAAGGTAACAAACAGTACAAGAAATGTATCCAATGCCTAACGTATGAAACTGTAACCTCTCTGTACATCAATTTTATAATAAAAACTTAAAAAAAACAATAGGGCAAATGCTAAGCTTTAAATGCTTGTTAATAGAATTTTGTCATTTACTATTTTTATATTATAGTTCTTTCTTTTTCTTTTTTCTTTTATTGTTATTGTAGGGGTGGAATACAGATGTTACTGTTAGTTTCATGAGTCAGGTAATGAGTGCAATTCTTTTTTTTTTTTCTTTTTTTTTTTTTTTTTTTTTGGCCAGTCCTGGGCTTGGACTCAGGGCCTGAGCACTGTCCCTGGCTTCTTTTTGCTCAAGGCTAGCATGAGTGCAATTCTTTTTTTTGAACCATGTCTTCCCTTCCCTTGCTCTCTACCAATTTTTCCCTCCCATTCCTACCCAAAAATGTACAATTCACTTTCCTTATAATGTCTAGTAAGTATCACAGTTGTATTTGTCCACCCTTTGTTCTACCTTTTCTATGCCCCTCTCATCCTCCCAAATACAAACTAACAAACAAAACAAAAAGAGAAAACAAAAAAAGCAACGACAGCAACTAAAAAATAATCTGTTTTTTTTTTCTGCAGTTCATGACATAAATAGTTCTTTTTTAAGCTTTTCTAAGATTATTGAGGAGGACAGGAAAGAATGGTTGTGAGGGAAAGCCATGTATGAGACAATGTGTTAATTACATGGTTCAGAAAAGTGACCTTGGCCTAAAGGCTGGGACACAGCACTCCCCTTTATGAGAGGCTTACCATGGGCCTTGCCCTGGGACAGGTTAATCTTCATAGTAACCCAAATAGATAGATCCTACTGTTGCACTGGAAACAAGAAGTTGGGTGGTTCATCCAAGGCCACTTAACAAGCAACCTGTAGGAGGTGGAATTCAAACCCAGGCATGGCTGTATCCACACCTGTGTTCCTCAACGTCATAGCAAAGGCCTTAAGTCTCTGGGTTTGTCAGATCCCTATGCCCATTGATTTGGAGGTAGCAAAGATTGCAGGCTGAGCAAAAGCAGACCTACGGATCCATAAACAGCTACTCTGGGCTCAGAAGTATAGTCTGTTTTTAAACAGTTATTCATTCCTCCCTTTCTTTTTCACTATGCGGCAATGTTGATGATTTTTAGTAATTGCTTAAGAAATGGATTTCCCAGCAAAACAATGGTTATCAGAAGCCTATTTTGTTTAACATGAGTTAGTGTATGTTTGTTCACTGTAAAATGAGACATTTAGTATTCGGTACAGTTTTCTGCATTTGCCTACACTTTGTACATTAATAATCTATAATCTATTTAAGTTACTTTCCAAATATATTATGATACTATATGTTAATTAATTTTATTTAAAATATATACATTATCTGGATGTTCAAGGAAGAAAATCACTTGCTAGAATTAGATATATGAAGGTTTTAGGTGTGTTTTTTTTTCCTCTCTGAAATTCTATATGTCTTTTATGTATAGCCTATTGTCTGCCATAAAGTAGAACTATGTGCTCTTTCAATTTAAAAAAATTAGCTGAACAAACTGGTTCAGTTAGAATTCAATTTCATACAATCCATCAGACATTCCATTCTAGTATTGCAAAGAGGATCTGGCGCTCTGTAGCTCCAGTGGGGCAGAGACCAATAGATGTCTTAGTTCTTTTTTATAAACTGACAGAACTTCCCACAAACTCATATGAACAGCTAAGTGGTCCTTGGAGGTCTCATTAGTCCCTTCCTCCCAGGTTTACAAATGTGACAGCCAAGGTCCTGGGAAGTCATAGAGTTTGTCAATAGGGCACAGTCAGATCTATCCTGAACTAAAATATGAACCTGAACCACTCAACCACAATGACCCCCTATCACTCTTTATAAGAAACTCTTCATCAATAAGAAAGTTAGGCTGTACAAACATTTGGTGCTTATTTAATGTCACGTATGGCATAAAGAGCAATTCTTGGACTCAGGCAGAATAAAGAGATCACCATTGTTCACCACATGACTAATCTCTTCCCCAAAGACGACTCTTCTACTCCTCAGCTCAATGGAAACAGCTAAGCCTACATAGAGTACTCGGACCTGGTCATGAATCACTGCATCAGGTACTATGCTTCAGCCCTGGATGTCAAAGGAAAACAAAAGAGCAATTTGCCTGCTGTGGTGACTGAATTTAATAAGAGTTATATAAGTAGGAAGAATGAATCTCTATCATTAAATATATAATGCTGTTTAATTTTGGTTTAGAAGGGAAATATATATGCACATATATATTTATATCAAGTATAGTTCTGTTAAAATGTAGTACAGGTGCCAAACATTGCGGGTAATGCCTGCAATTCCAGCATTCAGAAGGCTAAAAAAAAGGATAGAAAGCTTGAGATCAGCCAAGACTACCTAGTGAATTTGAGATGTGGGGGACATAATGATATCTTGCCTGAAAAACCACAAACAAAAGAAATCAAACAAAACTTGCTGAGATGCTTTTAAGTATTAGAAGGATTATGATTTCCTGTCTTTGGCAAAATGTCAGCAACATTTTCTGATAAATTGAACTTGTGCAATAAAAATCATTTCAAAACAAAACACACTATGAAAGCAGCTGAATAATAGGGGAATGAATTAGGAAAGTGAGAATAAGGAGCAAGGGGTGTCAATCTGATTAAAAGTACTGTACATAAATGCATGAGTGAAATACCCCAAGAAAATGCCCTTGAACAATTAATGTACATTTAAAAAATGAATGAAGCAGGCACTGGTGGCTCATACTTGTAATTCTGGCTGTTCAGGAAGCTAAGATCCGAGGATCAGGGTTCAACACTAGCCCAGGGAGAAAAGTTGTTGAGACTCTTACCTTCAAACACACAAACCTTCAAACACACAAACACACACACACACACACACACACACACACACACACACACAGAGTGAATGGCAAGTATGTTATCTTAATGTTTCAATCAAGAAAATATTTTAAGGTTATCTCTGAAAAAGTATACACTAAAAGTTGTAACATAGATGTTTGTTTAGACTCATAGATAGCAAGACTGTGTCGTAGTTTTTTCCACACCAGTTATTTTTCTCTTTTGCCTTGAGTTTGGCATGTCCTCATTTTAACCTAGCTTCTTACCACGTTACAGCTGGGGATTTGAGGCTTCTCATTCCTTTCCCTAAAAGCTTTTGGCTGTAAACTGAGTCTCCATCATTCTTTCACCAGAATCTACCTCACTAAAGGAGAGTCAGCCCATTCCCCACCTCAGTGAAAAGTGCACATCAGTACTTGTCACAGCTTTCCTTTGTCTTTGAATACTCCTAGAGCTCCTCTCTCTGCTCACCTCCTACCCTCTTGACTTTTTCTATTTCCCATCATTATTCACATTTGGAATATTCCTGCTTGGAATCTCACACATTCAGCTTTTCTCACACATTCGGCACTCGTTACGCCCACTCATGTTATCACTTTCTTTGTGAAACTGTCCACAGGTCATTTGTTTATTCCTGTAGCATGGGCTCCAATTCTAACCTGAGATAAAGGAAACATGATCCCTTGTCCTTGATGAAATGCAAATAACAACAATAACAACAGCAACTGTACTTGCCATGGGATAGGAGAGCCTCTTAGTGTTTTTCATACATTTATTCATTATGAAAAAATACCGTGAAGAAAAACCGTTACTACCATTCTACCCAATTTACAGTTAAGGAAACTAAGGCACAGAAAAATTAATAATGTGCCTAATATTGCACAGATTAAAACCAAGTGATTTGAGAACCACCCTTTTAAAAGAGATCAAGCATTTAGTGTACTGTGTTGTGAATTCCTCTCATATATGCTACTATATTCATTTTGTGACTCTGCTTCCATTTTTGGTGAGTTTGTTTAATTCTTGTCTCTTTAATTAGGATGTCTGCAAAATATTTTACAACACTGAACAAAACTTAAAAAAACATACAGATAATTCTAACATAAGACACAGCAAACATTCCAGGAGGGATGTATAAACAAGATTCTGATCTCATTTGGTTCTAGAATATATGCTGGAGTGAAAAATTGCCCCAATTCACAAAGCCTGCCCTTTGCTGTATATAACTTGATTTGTGTGCCACACGTAAGGGACAGATGGAAGGAAAAAGATGAGGTAGGAAGCACAGCACTGAGAGAAGGAAGAAGGAAGAATTTCCTGGTGTAGGACAGTACTGAGAATCTAGGGCATAGGGGCTGCCTTTTCTCCAGAACTAACCGATAGCACTTCCTACCCATCCCTGAGTTTAATTATCTGTATTAATTGATCATCCTGATCATATTCTTCCTTCTTTGATGTCTGACTGATGACAGAGATTGTATGTTGGAGGGACCCTAATGTTGTATATCAACCAAAAGAATTCTCTTTACCTTATGCATAACTAAACACATCTATAATCTTTTTAATTTTAATTATATAGGAGTTGAATACTATAACATTGTTAATTTTAGTTATTTCACTGAATAGGAGCATTTTGCTGCCTATTTCATTGTTTATATTCATAGCCACATGGTCAGTTAAGCCCCAGATCAAATGTTATCTATAGTGGGAGTCATGTATGGCCATAGATTATTTCATGTTACAAGTTTTATTACAAGACAAGTCCTTGCCAGGCACTTGCAGTTTAGAACTGTAATCCTAGCTAGTTGGGCAGCTGAGATTAGGACGGGTGTGATTCCAGATTAGCACAGCCAAAAAAAAGTTCACAAGACCCTAACTCAAAAGTTGGATATGATGGTGCACACCTGTCATTCTAGCTATAGCAGGAACCGTGAAAAGGTACATATGGTTCAAGATGCTATGGGGGAAAAGTGAAATCTTATCTAAAAGAGAAATGGGAGCAAAAAGAGTTGGAGGTATGGCTCAAGCAGTAGAGTGCTCCCTAGCAAGTATGAACCTCTGATTTCTAAGTACTAAGAAAAGGCCTTGTTATTTCCTCAGAGTAAACTTACAGTTATTTATTTGTAACCCAAGATTTTAAACATGTCTGTTTTTCGTAAGTTAAGTCATGTAACAAGATCTAATGTGAACTGGCAATTTTAATTTTAGTGTCTGCATAGCCTAAGCCAATGTGAAGGAATCTAAGCCTCATTCCTGGTCTCATAGCTAACAGGTGAAGTAAAACAAATGAGAGGAGGCTCCACCTTGAAATGTGCACAGGAACCTGTTTGTGAGACTGGTGTGTTCTCCAAGACTGCTTTCTAGCTACAGGAGCGATGGATATATGAGAGCAACTACGATGGCTTGCCAAAAGGAATACAAATAGGACTTTGTAACTCCACAGCTAATGCCGCAGAATCACTTTGAGTAAGAGGGGACATTTCTCATCCAAAACTCATGTTTCATGTGTATGAAGACAGGTGACAACTGATGCAGAGCTCTTCAATAACTCAGTGTCAGAGATCTTTAGAACTATATTCTCTAGTAAAATCTAGGGATAAGAGGAAGAAAAAGATGTTCAAACAAAATTAACTCTTCTTTGATACTTGATTCCCTCTTCCTTCTTCAGGTTTGGTTTTTACAAATCCAACTCCAGGAAAGGAAACAACAACAAAAATCCTTAGATGGAATTTTCTAAGAAAAGTTAGAAAAATAAAAGCATCTCTTCATTTAGATATCAGAAATATCAGAAAGAAAATGGTAGCAGAAGATAAATATCAAAATATATTGTGTCTGTGTATGAAGATAATATAAGAAAACTCATTGAAAGCTGTTAAAAAACAGGAGTGGGAAACAGAGAAAGAGAAAGCAACAGAGGAGGTTAATGATTAAGTTATAATATGTTCCCATGTGAAATACAGTTGTGAGTCCCCCTTTCAATCATTCATTTACACTAAAAAATGAGTGACAATAAAAGACAAGGAAGGTACCAGGGAGATGTGGGAAGGCCAATGGAAAGAGTGAATAAAGTGAATGTGGTTGAAGTACTTTGTTGTATATATGAAAGGAGAACAATTAAAAAATGTTGAAATATTTGAAGAAGGGGAAAAGGGATACGAGAGAGAGAGATGGAAGTGTAAAATATGATCCAGTGCATTGTAAGTATGTGTGTATACACACATGTCTATGTTTATGTATGTATAAAAATGTCACAATGAAACCTTCCTGTACAACCAATATATGCTAATAAAAAGAAATCATAGCTATGTTCTTATGAACACATAAGATGATGCTAAGTGAAATGAACTCCATGTTATGGAAATGACTGTTATATCACTGTTGTAATTACTTTCAACGTGCCATGTGAAACCGTAGCTTTTTTTTTAATGATCCTCTTGTATCCCCTTCCTGTGGTTGTCCCCACGCTATCACTGAGCGTGTATCTCATCTGAGCACCCTGAATACTGTATATACTGGCATTAGAACTAGGGGAGGGAAAGGGAATATCAAAATTGAGAGACGAAGGATAAAAAGACAAACGACTCCAAAAGCAATACTTACAGAACCATTTGGTGTAAACCAACTGAACAAATCATGGGGGGAGAGGAAAAGAGGGAGGGATAGGCAGGGAAATGACTGAGGGGGTAACAAATTGTATAATAAATGTACCCACTGCCTTACGTATGAAACTGTAACCCCTCTGTACATCACTTTGACAATAAATAGGTAATTTTAAAAAAATAGTGTATTAGAACTAGGGAAGGGAAAGGAATACCAAAATTGAGAGACAAAGGATAGAAAGACAAATGATTCCAAAGCAAGACTTACAAAACCATTTGGTGTAAACCAACCATATAACTCATGGGGGGGGGGAGAGTGGAATGGCAAGAGAAAATGAGGGAGGAGGTAACAAGAAATGTACTCACTGCCTTACATATGAAACTGGAACCCCTCTGTACCTCACTTTGGCAATAAAGGAAAAAACACTAAGAAAAAAACGTAGGAGAAGTTTGTCCTGTTTTTCTCTTAGGCATTCATATAAAGTTCAAAAGCTGTCACTACAGAAGAAACTACATTGTGGTAACAGATATATTTGTGGTAATGAGACAGATTTCAGGCTCATAATCAAACATACAAAAAGCATCTACACTGATATCATCAAACATTTCTGAAGAAATATCTAAATGCATTGCTTCTGTTTTATATAAAGTTGGAAGTCATAGAAGAGGGAAAATAAATAAAGACAAGGTGGAAAAATGCCCTTTAGGGGGAAAAAAGACAAGATAAATTATTTTATCTAACTCTGGCCCAGACAGTTTGCCTTTGTTTTAGGTTTCTAAGTAGACCTAGCAAGAAAACAAAAATCTTCTACATGAATGATAAATTAAAGGATTCCCAGCAAAACTGAAATTAACTTTTAGAGCTTGCCTTGTCTAATAGATAGATTTGTATAAACAAGAACAACAAACACACACACGCGCTCACACACACACACCCTTCCTTGTTATTTAAAAATGGAGTTAAAAGAGTTACATTTCTCTGACAAGCAGATTATTACAACATTCTACCACATTTTTATTGTGTCTAATGCTGTTACCAGAGGATACTTGTGTTTCCAGTGCCTCTTTATCTTTATACCATCTGACTATCCCTTTCTTCTTTTTGAAAAAAATAAAAACCATCATCACCACCACCAACAACAACAACAAAAAAACCAAATACAAAAGAAAAACACATTGCTTTCAAAACTCAGACCAGAGTTGAGCTTCTGGCATGATGGCAAAATCTAGACAAATGAATTAAAAGCACCAGTTCAGCAGCTAACAATGTTTAGTGCTTCATTAGTTTGAAAAGAGCAAATGTTTGCACAAAGGTCATCTATCAAGAAATACAGGCTTTTAATTTTTTCTTAGTCTAGATTTATTATCAAACTATCTGAAGGTGCTCTTGGCATTGTAATTTTGCACTCAAAGCAATAAAGTGTCCAAAAGAATCATGTTATTGGGATGGATTCAGTAGGACCATGGAAAAAAGATGATTATCAAAGCAATGAAATGCTCATAAAAAATGAGAGCAAATAACAGCAGAAATACCGCCAATGTCTTTCAGCTATGGTCCCAGAGAGGATATCTCCTAGTTTTCACTTGATCATTTTCAACTAGAAATGTTATTGCTATATGCTATTGCAACCTGGCATGTCCATTGCACAACAGCATTCACACAATTATGTTAATCTGGTGAGGGTAAAGATCCTTTGTGACCCAATACAAAGATGGACTTTTTTAAAGCACAAATTAATCTGACATCATTTTCCCATCCCCCCCAAAATCATTACAACTTTTCAATTGTATCACCTCATGCTTCAAGTCTTTCTTATTTCAAGAGCATCTTTTATATCTTACAAAGCATTTCTCAACTCCAACAAGTGATTGCTGACTTGGAATTCAGACCATTGAAACAGAAAAAAAAGGCTGGTAAAAACAATAAGTTCAGATTTCTGACACAGATTGTGCATCTGAGAAACACTATCAAAACAAAGAACATTTCTTAATTATATGTCACAGAGAACTCCAAACTTTTAGTTTGTAGTCCTGGGACTTTTTCTCCCCTGGCATTGCACATACACATATACACAAAGACACACACACACACACACACACACACACACACACACACACACACACAAATAGTCAGCATGGTACAGAGAACATTTTGCAGAGAAACACACATTTCTTGCATCAAATAATGATAAAAAAAAGTGACATTTTAGTGCTTTAATCTCAGACTACTTCATTGTGCTTACCTGAGGTATTACTCCGAAGGCTTTCCGCCACTGTTGCAAAGTTATTGAATCCCAAGACACACCATCAATCTGGATTTCTCCTTCAGTGTTCAGAAGCCTCAAAAAAGCTGATAACAAAGTGCTCTTCCCTGATCCAGTTCTTCCTAAGAGGCCTACCTGCAGAGCAAAAATGATGGAATTATTGCCGGGACAAACAGATATCATACCATATTCACAATAAAAAGCTATTGGCATTGTTTCTCCTGTCACCAAGGCAAGATTTTTACTTATTCATTCCAACCATTTCTCCCATTTCCAATTTTTGACTGTTTTGTTTTGTTTTTGCCAGTCTTGGGGCTTGAACTCAGGGCCTGAGCACTGTCCCTGGCTTCTTTTTGCTCATGCTAGCACTCTACCACTTGAGTCACAGCTCCACTTCCTGTTTTTTCTATATATGTAGTGCTGAGGAATCGAACCCAGGGCTTCATGTATATGAGGCGAGCACTTTACCACTAGGCCATATTCCCAGCCTCCCATTTCCAATTTTGATGACTACTGATATAGAAAATAATAACCCTTGGAACAAAATACAGAAGTGGCCATGATGGATTGGACTCGATATGCTGATTTCATTTATCACTGACATTTACAAAAATTCTGAAAGTATCAATTTTGCACTAAAGAAAAGCAAAGATAGAGTGTTTTTGATATGCATTATTTCCAAGGATGAATGTAAGCCAGCAATCTCCTGGATCAAGTTCCAAACTAGTGTGCATATGTAAATTAATTAATATAACTAGGTCTCATATATACCTTATTCATCATAAATTAACCAGGTGTAAATTTCAATCCTGAAAATAAGCGAGAATATGTTCATTAAGCTGTAGATTCCCATGGAAGGCAGGCTGAACCAGCCTCACCATTCTTTAGTGGATAAACTCTTGAACAGATGGCAGATGAAAATTTAACATCTGACCCTTTTGGCAAGAAGGGAATTTCAGGAAGCAAAAAGAAAAAAAAAAGCAAACTATTCTTGTTATCTAAGGACCTAGAATCAAAAACCCACCTACAGATCTAGAAACAACAAACCAAAAAGACCTAGAACTGTGGATGTTATTCATTGCATGGGGAGATCTGTATTATAGGAATCCTAGAGAAAGACTCAACTCTGTCTCAGATTCCTGCTCTCAGAGGAAGTGCTTTACTAAAGTCGGACACATACTCAGTCATTAACTAATACTGAATAAAACATCTAGCATTGAGCAGTATGTATTTGGTACCATTTTATTTCTAATCACTTGACTTGATTATAATATGGCTGAACGGTCTTTTCATGTAGTGCATTTAACACTCTGAATGATTATTTTTTGCTTTATTTTTAAGTTTCTAGTTCAGTAAATATTAGGGCTTTAGGTATATGTAATTCAACTGCTTTTGCTATTGTCATTTTGTTTTGTTTTTGTCATTCCTGGGGTTTGAACTCAGGGCCTGGGCACTGTCCCTGAATCTCTGCGTGCCCAGGCTGGCCTCGAACTGCCTCCTGAGTAGCTAGGATTACATGCATGAGCCACCAGTGACCAGCCTACAAATGCACTTTTATTTATTTATTTATTTATTTTGGCCAGTCCTGGGCCTTGGTCTCAGGGCCTCAGCACTGTCCCTGGCTTCTTCCCGCTCAAGGCTAGCACTCTGCCACTTGAGCCACAGCGCCGCTTCTGGCCGTTTTTTCTGTATATGTGGTGCTGGGGAATCGAACCTAGGGCCTCGTGTATCCGAGGCAGGCACTCTTGCCACTAGGCTATATCCCCAGCCACACAAATGCACTTTTAAATACTTTTCATTTTAATACTTACCCCACGATAGTCTAATTGTAAACCAGAACTACTGTGTGGACCACAGTAAATGCTGTATAGCTCATAACAATTTATTAGATACTTATTAGGAGCTTGGGAATAAAGTGGCCCTTTAGGATAAGTTAGTTTTTAAATAAAGTAATGATGACAATTATCTTCCTCTATCATGAGACTTTCATTAATGTATGTTCTCTGTGAAAAGTGCCAAAGCCAGGACAATCAAATATGATTCATAACACCTTTTGTAGTTACTTCATAGAACTATTACATTTAGTCATTCTTTCTTTTTTGGTTATTTCCTGTGTTTATCCCAAGAACGTAAGTTCAATAAGGGTACGATTGTCTTTTTTTTTCTTTTCCTGGCAGAGGGACAAAAAAAAAATCTTTGGATCAAACAGATGGAAGAATGGACAAATACATAAGCAGATGAATGAAAAATTGTATTTAGAATATCTTCAAAATAAGTGGGCTGAGTTAATTCTGGTCAATCACTAGATCAGCTCTTACAAAAATCTCATGGAATTTCATATACACATTTATGTTTCTGAATTAGTCCATGTTGCACAAACACATCTACCACAGGTCATAATTTTTCAAACATGATAGTCAAGCTGTAAGCTATCTCTATGTACATAAATGAAGTCTGACAGTGAAAAGAAACAGAAGTTGGCAGGTGAAAGTGGCCGGTTTCAAGTTCATCTCTTGAGTATTTGTGAAAAATATCCTGAGATCTGAATCCCTTGTCAGTAGTCATGGACTAATGAACAGAATAAATTACTACATTGCCTTTCATTCAGAGAGAAATACTGACATTTTTAGAGAACTTGGCTTTATACTGGAATAAGACTGGATCCAGAGGCAATTTGCAAATCTTTTGTTCAGCTTTAAAGTTTTTAGCTGTTGCTCTGGTTTCCTCCTTTCGATGAATTTCTAGTAATGCATTATGTCTGACAAGTTCTTCAAGAACAGGATACCTAACAAAGTCTTCTTGTTTCTATAAGTGGCACCTACTAATTTCTTTCCAGTATTTGAAAGAGTACTTCCTGAAAATAAGCTTTTAAGACATACCCTAAGTGCAAATTCATGTTTTCTAATAACTTAAATGCACCTCATCTGGGAATTTTGGATCAAGATAAATCCAACTACTAAATATGGAGAGTTAAATAGCAATGAGTATGGTGCTAGCTTTATTTGCATGGTATCATGAACATAGTAGTCACAGTATATTCTTTCCAGAGTGCTTTACTTGTCATTTTCATAAGCAATAAATGGAAACCTGTTTTAAATATTTTTCATTACATTATGGTCTCTAGAAATGAAGCGAAACTTTGATCGACCTGGTAACTATAATAGAATACTTTCTTGTATTTGTGTATCTGTTTATTATGTGCTGTTGAAGTTCCTAAGTGATTCAGCTTCTTTACATCAATTTTGATCAAGACAGAGGTGGGACATATGTTTAACAAGTCAAGTAGGCATTTAGATGCTTGTGATCCTCGACTTTGAATCCTTGGTACTCTCATAAGTGACATTACAATATTTTGAATGAGGTATAGAGAAAGCAGCAAAAATCACCCAAAGAATAGATCATGACATAATGTATCTATTCAATCAAAAGAC
The DNA here is from genome assembly GCF_023159225.1 of Perognathus longimembris pacificus. NCBI lineage: Eukaryota > Metazoa > Chordata > Mammalia > Rodentia > Heteromyidae > Perognathus > Perognathus longimembris. Next base: position 127,565,223 of record NC_063162.1, on the reverse strand, counting down.
TGCCTAACAGCATGATATGTACAAGACACCATCTCAATAATTTTGATCGTGAAGATTTATCATTAAGGACCCAATTCCATATTAAAACCCCTAGTCTTCATTCTAAGAGAAAAAAATGAGGGACAATGAGAAAAAAATTCTATGTTGGGGGAAGGTGATTTAGCAATTAAAATTTATACTGTCCCTCACCCCAAAAGCTTCTAAGAGAAGGCTATTTGAGATTGAAAAGAAAAATAGATTTTTGAAGGAACTACTCAAAGTAATTGCTACATTGCATTAAGATGCATTAAAAATAAATACTTTTAAAGCATAGATTCTATGAACTAAAGGTTTTGATTAAAAGCAGCAATTGCTACAATCAAAATATTTTAATATAAACAGCAATGGAAATTCTTGGAAACCAAAGCAATTCTATAAACCAAAAATTTTGTAACAAAAATAAAGAATACCTTTTGACAAGTTTACTAGTCAACCAAAAATAGCTTTAAAAAGTCTATGACCTTGAGTGTGTACCAGTAAAAACTTCCAATACTAAAACCATAGAAAAATGATTTTAAAAAGAAGAGAATATCCAAGAGATGTGAGACAACTAAAAAGTTTAGCCTACATGTAAGTGCAATGCCAGAATGAGAAAAAAGAAAAGAAGGAAGGAAGGAAAGGAGGGAGGAAGGGAGGGAGGGAGGGAGGGAGGGAGGGAGGAAGGAAGGAAGGAAGGAAGGAAGGAAGGAAGGAAGGAAGGAAGGAAGGAAGGAAGGAAGGAAGGAAGATCACAAAATTTTACCCAACTAGTATCAAAAACAATACCACATGTGCAGAATGCCAAGGAAAAACAATATAGAATAATGCTATTGAAAGCATAACCCCAAACCCACACTGAAAAATACGTTGAAAAAATTTAAAGTCAAAGATAAAGAAAATAACTTGAAAATATTTGGGAGGAAAAATACTACATAAGCAAATAGGTAAGAGTTTTATCTAACTGTTGCCATGAAATCAGAAATGAGAGGAATGAAATATTTGAATGAAATATTTGAAAGGCTAAGAAAAAACAAAAATCCCACCAAAGTAGAATTCTATACCCTGTGAAATTGTCCTTCAAAAATAAAGGAGGGGCTGGGGATATAGCCTAGTGGCAAGAGTGCCTGCCTCGGATACACGAGGCCCTAGGTTCGATTCCCCAGCACCACATATACAGAAAACGGCCAGAAGCGGGGCTGTGGCTCAAGAGGCAGAGTGCTAGCCTTGAGCGGGAAGAAGCCAGGGACAGTGCTCAGGCCCTGAGTCCAAGGCCCAGGACTGGCCAAAAAAAATAAATAAATAAAATAAAGGAGAGTAAGAATATATCAGACAAACAAAAATTTACAGAAGGGTTTTTTTTTCAGTAGACAAGTCTTACAAGCAATATAACAAAAGGAAAATGAACTCAGAGCTATATGAAAATCAGAAAACTGAATCTACATAAAGAAAGGATGACAGAGAATAAATAACTAAAGCCAAACAAAGACTTTGTTTGGATCCTCTTAACTGATCTAAAACAGATTGTTCAAAATAAACATAGCAACAATGTATTTGATCATATATGTGCATACATGCTATATGAGCATGCATATGTACACCTATACCCACACTACAACTGCATCTATGGCTGCATATGGTTATCTACTTCTATCTCTATTTATCCGTCTATAGATACATACAAGTAGGAGGAACTGTGAATATTTTTACTGTTATAACATAGTTGAATTTAACTCTTAATAACTGGCATAGTATTATTTGAAAGTAGATTTGTTTTAAAGGTATATTGCAAACTCTACAGGAAACAAAGTATCAAAAGAAGGTAGAGTTACTAATTTTTTAAAAGGAGAGAATGATGGAATCACAACATCTCACTTAAAACCACAATGAAAGATGAAAATACAGACAGAGCACAAAGGAAACATACAGAAAACAGTAACAATATGGAAGATTTCTTAATCCAGTCACACCAACAATCACTTTAAACATCATTGTCTAAATATACCAATACAACCACAGAGCTTGTCAGAGTGGACCAAAAAATAACTACATCCTGCCTATAAGAAATTCACTTAAGGGCTAGGAATATGGCCTAGTGGTAAAGTGCTCGCCATGTATACATGAAGCCCTGGGTTCAATTACTCAGCACCACATTTATAGAAAAAGCCAGAAGTGGTGCTGTGATTCAAGTGGTAGAGTGCTAGCCTTGAGCAGAAAGAAGCCAGGGACAGTGCTCAGGCCCTGAGTCCCAAGCCTTTGGCCTGGCAAGAAACAAAACAAACTAACAAAGAAACCCACTTAAATTTATTGTCCTATATAAATTAACAAAGGGACGGATAAAGTTACACACACTAACAATTTCCCAAAACTTTCTACCCTGGAATATTACAACCTACTTCTTGTTATTATTCATAATGATGATTGCACCGGGCATCTCTTCTGATCCAGGGACATTCCTTAGGCTATTAATGGATGTGTAAGGCAACACAGATGAATTATGCTTTTTCCAGTGCAAATGAGAAGCCAAGAATATTATTAATTTTAATATGGTCCCAAGGAACAACTAACATCTATGTACATATAACACTAAAGCAACAATATAAAAACTTTATTGATTTCCACAGGATTCCATATAAGACAAATAGCATAAACATTCTCACATTCATAGTAGGAGCACTCTCAGTTTAAATGTAGCATCTTTCCATATGCCCATTTAAAAGTAGTTTTCCTCAGGAATAAAAGACAATAATAAAAGAAACGCAATTTGTAATGAATAGAAAATTAATGGAGTTAATTTTAGTGATATCAAAATAGTGATGATAAATAAAAACTTTTTGTCTCAAAACAAAAAGATGGGTCACATTTCTAATGTTAATTTTTCACCTTAGCATGGTATGACAATTTTTGGCTCATTTCACTATTTTTATAAGTAGAACTTGCTCAAATATATTAAATGCTTATCATCAAATATACAGGAAAGCAATTGATGATCTATTTCTATGCCAGTGTTAGTAATAGTGGATTAACCTTTTACTCACTATATCCCATTAATTTTTTTTTTTAAATCTACTTAGAATGAACCAGAAAAGGCTGGTTACTGGTGGCTCAGACCTGTAAGCATAGCTTTTCAGGAGACTGAGACCTAGAGAATCAAGGTTGGTTTTTTGTTTCTTTTTCCCCCAGTCCTGGGGCTTGGGACTCAGGGCCTGAGCACTGTCCCTGGCTTCTTTTGGCTCAAGACTAGCACAATACCTCTTAAGCCACAGCACCACTTCTGGCTCTTTCTCTTTATGTGGTGCTGAGGAATCAGACCCAGCCTTCATACATGCGAGGTAAGTACTCTACCACTAAGCCACATTCCCAGTCCAAGGATCAAGTTTTAAAGCCTGCTTTTGCAGAAAACTCTCCAAGACTCCCATCTCTAGTTAACCAGAAAAATGCTAAACCAAAGTTATGGCTCAAGTGGTAGAGTGACAGCTGTGAGTGAGAAAACCTGGAGAGAATTCAGTTCCTCAATTTAAAAAAAAGAAAAAGAACCACAAAAATGAGAATTTAAAGGTCAGTTTTCTTAACAGATGACTGTCTATAATATTTCCATTAAAAAGAAAATGAATCGGGCTGGGGATATAGCCTAGTGGCAAGAGTGCCTGCCTCGGATACACGAGGCCCTAGGTTCGATTCCCCAGCACCACATATACAGAAAACGGCCAGAAGCGGCGCTGTGGCTCAAGTGGCAGAGTGCTAGCCTTGAGCAAAAAGAAGCCAGGGACAGTGCTCAGGCCCTGAGTCCAAGGCCCAGGACTGGCAAAAAAAAAAAAAAAGAAAAGAAAATGAATCAAAATATGTAATACTCCTACCTAAATTTCTATGTGTTTATGTAACATGAAGTGCATAGAAAATAACTCTCCTTCTCTAAGGGTCAGTTTAAGAAAATTGTATATAATCAATTCTTTCTGTGTGCCAGATTCCATAGGAAATACTTCAAAATAATTCCATCTTTTTTTTTAATTCCAGTAACAGAGCTGGAACTAAAGGCTTCCTGGTTGCTCAGCTTTCTTGTACCTCCAGTGCGGCATTTTGCTGGTTAACTAGAGATGAAGTCTTTTGGATCTTTATCTCTAGGCTTACTTCAGACCACAGTTCAATCGATCTCAGCCTCCAGAATAGCTACGCTAGGTACTGGCCTGCAGCCTAGGTACAGTTACTTATGATTAGTGCATAATCAAAATTAATGCTTTATAGTAGCAAAATTATTACTTAGTATATTTTATCTCCAGTTAATAAGTGATATGACAAAAATTAAATTGATCTTGATGGGAACTTGAAGGAAGGAAAGAAAGCCTGAAAAGAAGCTACAAAGTAAGGTCCATTTATTTTGGCAGAGCACTCATCAGATAGAGTTGAAGATTCTCATGAGGGAGCCAGCATTAAACTAACCACATTACTTAGACAGAAAACTGAAAACATGTTGCAATTATGGTTTGTTTACTGAATTCTACCTTTGGTAAACTAGCAGTTCATAAGATGTTCTGCAAGTGTAATGACATTTTAAACGAGACTATTATATCAATTCAAGGCTCTCCAAATTAAATTTCATATGAAACAATACTATTTATTAGCAACTCAAAATGTATATGCTCAGTGTTGATCCTAGTCTACAATAATCATGTTAAAAGATGGATCTTGCTAACACATTTTTGTAGGCTGTTGAGATTCACATAGAGAGTGTAGAGGTCTAAGAATGCAAGCGATACTTAAATCTCACCCTCTGGCCAGGACTGATTGAGAAGGAAATGCTCTCTAATATGGCGTTCCCACCATCAACGTATTTCGCCGTGAGGTCTTTGACAGTCATTTGGCCTCCTGAAGGCCAGATGTCATCTTTCTTCACCAGCTGATTTTCAATAATCATAACCTTTGAGAGCTGGCCATCTTTGGATGGTTTTGTTGGTTTGGTAGAGTTACCTTCTTCTGTTGGCATGTCAATAAACTTAAAGATCCGGCTCACAGAGCGCATCTGAAATGGTAAAACAGCATTTTTATTTTTGTTTGAGAGCTACAGGTTGTGCCATAATTTGTTTGGTGTTTCCTGGAACTCAAGAAAAAAATTTCCAAAAAACAACAATAACATAAGAGAAGTTGTAATACAGGCTACTCATCACTTAGCTATTTGTCAGGTTTTCCAATGAACAGGAAATACTTGGATATAATTAAAATCTTAAGAAAAAAAAGAATTAACTGAGATTCATCAAATAAATCGGTTCTGTATAAACCTGTTTATTCTTGTGATCACTTAATTCTCGATTAATGCAAGTTACACAAAAACAACCAAACTACTTTCAAAAAGAATAAATGATATCCCAGGGGAATTGTTTTCTACTAAAAGGAACAACATACAATGTTGCAAAGCTGATTAGTATAAAATGGACCCAACCTCAGAAAAACAGGGAAGGATTTGTCTCTCTATCATGCTTTACTAACCATATACTATTCTATATGTCAGCTGGGTTGTAAGTAGACATTGTTTGCTTATTTGGTTTTAAATAACTCCAAAACAATGCCCAAATTTAAGCCATGGAATTATAGCTATCTTTATACTTTTAATACAAATCACTTAAGAATCAATTTCAAAACTTCTTCAAACAAACACTATTGACTCTAAAAACACTCATAGACCCAAACACATTGATATTTGGGGATTTTAACACTCCACTGTCACCTCTGGACAGATCGACACCCCAAAAACTGAACAAAGAATCAACAGAACTAAACAATTGCATAGACCAACTGGACTTAACAGACATGTACAGAATATTCCATCCAGCAACAACAGAATACACATTCTTTTCAGCAACACATGGAACATTCTCTAAAATAGATTGCATCTTAGGGCACAAAGAAAAGCTGTACAAATTCAGAAGTATCAAAACCATTCCCTGCATTCTCTCAGTCCACAAAGGAATAAAATTAGAGCTCAACTCAAACAGCCACCGCAGAAAATACTACAATTCATGGAGACTAAACAACACACTGCTGAACCATCAATGGGTCATTGAATAAATTAAAACAGAAATTCAAATGTTTATGGAATTAAATCAAGATGAGTACACAAAGTACCAGCTCCTTTGGGACACAGCAAAGACAGTACTCAGAGGAAAATTTCTATCTCTGAGTGCCTACATCAACAAACTGGAGAAACAGCAACTCAATAATTTAAGGAAGCACCTTAATCTCCTCAAAAGAGAACAACAAGACAAAACCCAAGTCAATAGACAGAAGCAAATAATTAAAATCAAATCAAAATTAAATGAATTAGAGACAAAAAAAAAACCATGGAAAGAATCAACAAAACAAAGAGTTGGTTCTTTGAAAAAATCAACAAGATAGACAGACCCCTGGCAAACCTGACCAAAAAAAGAAGGCAGCACACTCAAATAAACAAGATAAGAGATGAAACAGGTAACATCACCACAGAAATAACCAAAATTCACAACACAATAGGGGACTATTTTGCAAACATTTATGCCAACAAATTCGAGAACTTGGAAGAAATCGATGATTTTCTAGAAAAAATTGATATTCCCAAACACAACCATGAAGACTTAAACCTTCTAAACAGACCCATATCCAGCATTGGAATAGAAACAGCAATAAGTGATCTCCCATCCAAGAAAAGCCCAGGTCCAGTCAGATTCACAGGAGAATTCTACAAGGCCTTCAAAACAGAACTCACACCAATATTTCTAAAACTCTTCAAAGAAATTGAAAGAGAAAGGTCACTACTAGACACATTCTATGAAGCCAGTATAACCCTCATCCCAAAACCAGGCAGGGACTCATCACGGAAAGAGAATTATAGACTGATTTCCCTGATGAACATTGATGGAAAAATTCTCAACAAAATTCTGGCCAATCGACTTCAACAGGTCATCAAAAAAAAATCATACACCACGATCAAACTGGATTCATCCCAGGGATGCAAAGTTGGTTCAATATACGCAAGCCAATTAATGTAATCCACCACATCAACCGGAGCAAGGTAAAGAACCCCATGGTTATATCTCTGGATGCAGAAAAGGAGTTCGATAAAATCTAGCACCCATTTATGCTAAAAGCCCTGGAAAAACTGGGATTCCAGGGAACACTCCTGAATATAATAAAGGCAGTTTATGACAAACATAATTATGGCAAGCATAATTCTAAATGGTGAAAAACTAAAGCCATTCTCTTTAAAATCAGGAGCAAGACAGGGATGTCTGCTCTCTCCCCTTCTTTTCAACATAGTACTAGAATTCCTAGCCAGAGCAGTTAGGCAAGAAGAAAATATAAAGGGGATTCAAATAGGAAAAGATGAAGTTAAACTTTCTCTCTTCGCAGTTGACATGATCCTATACCTAAAGAACCCCATAGATTCTACTCCCAAGCTACTAGAGCTGATCCAAAACTTTGGCAAAGTTGCAGGATATAAAATAAACCCTCAAAAATCAACGGCATTTCTATGTGCTAATGACCTGAACACCGAGGCTGAAATCAGGAAAGCAACTCCTTTTGCAATAGCCTCAAAAAAATAAAATATCTAGGAATAACCTTAACCAAAGAAATGAAAGAACTCTATGATGAGAACTTTAAAAACATGAAAAATGAAATTAAGGCAGAACTAATGAAATGGAAAAATCTCCCATGCTCCTGGATTGGGAGGATTAATATAATCAAAATGGCAATATTGCCACAGACTATCTACAAATTCAATGCAATACCCATTGATATCCCAACACCATTTTTTAATTAAATAGAGGAAGCAATCCAGAAACTCATATGGAACAATAAAAGACCTAGAATAGCAAAAACAATCCTAAGCAGAAAGTACAGTGCTGGAGGAATTACAATACCCAACTTCAAGCTGTATTATAAAGCTATAGTAATAAAAACAGCTTGGTATTGGCACCAGAACAGGCCTGAAGCCCAATGGAACAGAATTGAAGACCCAGAAATGAACCCACAGAACCATGCCTACTTAATCTTTAATAAAGGAGCTAAAAAAAATAGTCTGGAAGAAAAATAGCCTCTTTAACAAATGGTGTTGGCAAAACTGGTTCAACACATGCAATAAACTAAAACTAGATCCATATATATATATATATATATATATATATATATATATATATATATATATATCCCTGCACCAAAATCAATTCCAAATGGATCAAAGACTTCAAAATAAAAACAGATACCCTGAAAACACTAAAGGAAGAAGTAGGAGAAACACTTGGGCTCCTTGGCACAGGACGGAACTTCCTTAACAAAGACCCAGAAGTACTACAAATCAAAGAAAGGATGGACAAATGGGACTGCATCAAACTGCAGAGCTTCTGCATGGCAAAGGACATAGCTCGCAAGATAAACAGAAAGCCCACAGACTGGGAAAAGATCTTTACCGGCCATACAACAGACAAAAGCCGCATATCTAAAACATATGCAGAACTAAAAAAATTACATTCCTCCAAAACAAAACTGCAAAGAACCAACAGGCCCCTCAACAAGTGGGCTAAAGACTTAAAAAGAGACTTCTCTCATGAGGAAATGAGAATGGCCAAGAGACATAGGAAAAAGTGCTCTACATCACTGGCCATAAAAGAAATACAAATCAAAACAACATTGAGATTCCATCTCACCCCAGTAAGAATGTCCTATATCAAGAAAACTAACAATAACAAATGTTGGAGGGGATGTGGCCAAAAGGGAACTCTACTTCATTGTTGGTGGGAATGTAAACTGGTTCAGCCACTCTGGCAAGCTGTATGGAGATTCCTCAGAAGGCTAAACATAGAGCTCCCTATGACCCAGCAGTCCCACTTTTGGGCATCTACCCAAAAGACCACAAACAAGAACACACTAAAGCCACCAGCACAACAATGTTCATTGCAGCACAATTTGTTATAGCTAGAATATGGAACCAACCCAGATGCCCCTCAGTAGATAAATGGATCAGAAAAATGTGGTACATATACACAATGGAATTTTATGCCTCTATCAGAAAGAATGACATTTGTAAGGAAATGGAAAGACTTGGAAAAAATTATACTAAGTGAAGTGAGCCAGACCCAAAGAAACATAAGACTCTATGGTCTCCCTTATAGGGAATAGTTAGCACAGGTTTAGGCAAGTCACAGCAGAGGATCACAAGAGTCCAATAATCATGTCCTTATGAACACATAAGATGATGCTAAGTGAACTCCATGTTATGTAAACGATTGTTATATCACTGTTGTAACTACTTTCAACGTGCTATGTGTAACCGTAGCTTCTATTATTGATGATCTTCTTGTATCCCCTTACTGTGGTGTACCTGCACTATCTCTGTATCTTATGTGAGTACATTGGAAACCGTGTATACTGGTATTAGAACTAGGAAACTGAAAGGGAATACCAAAATCGAGAGACACAGGGTAAGAAAGACAAATGACTACAAAAGCAATACTTGCAAAACTGTTTGGTGTAAATGAACTAAACAACTCATGGGGGGGTGGAAGGGAAAGGGGAAGGGAGAAGGGGGAAACGAGGGAGGAGGTAACAAACAGTACAAGAAATGTACCCAATGCCTAATGTATGAAACTGTAACCTCTCTGTACATCAGTTTGTCCATAAATTTTTTTAAAAAAGAATCAATTTCAATTTTTAAGAATAAAACAAGACTACATAAGTTCATATCTGAAATCAATTATGTTTCTGCATTATAAATATTTGGTGTAAATTCAATATTATATATCTCTAATGTACATAGAAATAAGAGTTTAGCTATTTTTTTGTTTGTTATTTTGCCAGTCCAGGGGACTGAACTCAGGGCCTGAGCACTGTCCTTCTCTTCTTTTTGCTCAAGGCTAGCACTCTACCACTTGAGCCACAGCACCACTTCTGGCTTTTCCTATATATGTGGTGCTGAGGAATCGAACCCAGGGCTTCATGTATATGAGGCGAACACTTTGCTATTAGGCCATACTCCCAGCCCTGAGTTTAGCTATTTTTTAAAGAAGCCTGCCTAAATTTTGAACTATAACTTATTTCAGTGAATAATTATAATTCATCAGTATTCTGAATATGGTTTTTTAACACAGCCTGGTATCAAAAATGGAAATTTGAATAATTAATAAATGAAGGAAAGAACATGTCAATGAGTAAACACACATAGATAAATAACATAAAAGAGTGTGAGGCTTCTGTATTTTCTCAACCTCTGTTTTTAAAAGCTACCATCCTTCAACCTATTGTTTAGTCCTTTCAAGGTGTTCATAATAAAAAGAAAGGTAAACAGAAATGCATTTGGGACATTTTCTTGTATTAATTCTATTCCCTATTAACAAAAGTTAAAATCACAAAATTCCTCATCTTTAGTATGGAATGAAGCATAGGAGTTTAGAAATTTATCCTTAATTTAGTGCTCAATATCCATTTTAACAATTCTAATTTTAATGCCTGTTTTCACATGCCATAGATCAAGCCTGTTTCCCCCCCACCCCCAATGGCTCTGTGTTTCAGTTTCTTTCATCTCAAAAATATCTTAGGGTTTTTGTTTTGTTTTTGTGCTAGTCCTGATGTTTTGCATCTTGAACTTGGGGACTGGGGACTGTTACTGGGTTCTTTTGCTCAGAGCTAACCCTACCACTTGAATCTTAGCTCTATTCTAGGCTTTTTTTGGTAATTCATTGGAACTAAGAATCTCATGGACTTTTCCTGCCTGGGCTGGCTTCAAACCACAATCCTTAGATATTAGCCTCCTGAGTAGCTAGGATTATAGGTGTGAGCCATCAAAACCTGGTCAGAATTATTATTATTTTTTGTTTGGTTTTGGGCTTTTTGCTAGTCCTGGGGCTTGAACTCAGGGCCTGTCCCTGGCTTCTTTTTTGCTCCAGGCTAGCACTCTGCCACTTGAGCCATAGCATCACTTCGACTTTTTCTATATATGTGGTGCTGAGGAATCGAATCCAGGGCTTCATGTATACGAAATGAGCACTTTACCACTAGGTCATATTCCCAGCCCTGGTCAGAATAATTTTTAAGAAGCATTTCTGTTGCAAGAAGATAATTCTTCTAAATCAAACTCACTGTTAATAAAAATAAAAAGGATTCATAGCCCATTTCTATCATAAGTAACTCTGGAAGTGAAAGGGGTATAAATGCAATTGTTCCTTTATGTAATATTGTAAATTCTAAATTTAAATTACTTTGAAGAGCCATTAAATTACACTTAATTTTTCGTTTTTTAAAATTATTTCCTGTCGTAGCATTTCCAACATGTGGCCTATGAAAGAAGCATGCTGTAGAGAACATTCTAGTACCTGACATGAATGATCATAGATTATTTGACATAGTTTTAGATTTCCCTATATTTCCAGAGCAATGCTTCAGGAAATAGCATGAAAGAAGTTGAGAGAAAGCTAAACAAAAAAGAGATCTCACACTCAGGACAAGAAGGACAAAGATTCATCTACCTGGATTATGCTCCTCTAGGTCAAATAGGAACATAGGATTTGGAAAAAACAAACAAAAAAAAGACAATGTAGAGAAAAGGAGGAAGGCCAGGCACTCCCTACTTCTGATCTTTTGGCACTCTGTAAACCGCTCAAAACCTGGTTAGATTACTGAATTAGCCAAGATTGTTTCTTTTTTTTTTTTTTTTTGGCCAGTCCTGGGGCTTGGACTCAGGGCCTGAGCACTGTCCCTGGCTTCTTCCCGCTCAAGGCTAGCGCTCTGCCACTTGAGCCACAGCACCGCTTCTGGCCGTTTTCTGTATATGTGGTGCTGGGGAATCGAACCTAGGGCCTCGTGTATCCGAGGCAGGCACTCTTGCCACTAGGCTATATCCCCAGCCCAAGATTGTTTCTTATATTCAAGTAAATACGTGTTCAAAAATGGAAAATAATTATAACCACATCAAAGTTGAAGTGATATTTCTTGAATATTTGATTTCAGGGCCAGAGATTCATATTGGCTATCCGAAGTGGATCTAGGGCTGTCAAGCTTATAGCTTAGGTAATTTGTTTGAAGGAAAATAATCTAAATTATACATATAGAAAACTAAGTATAGAAAAAAAAAAAGAAAATTAAGGATAGAGCTATTATAGGGTTTGGATCTTAAAAAGATTCCCAAAGCCCAAGTAATAAAGGTTTGGTTCCTGACTAATGTTAGGAGATGGCAGAAACATTAAGAAACACAGCCCCCTTGGAGGAAGAAGATATTGAAGTTGTGTCCTTAACGACTTTTCCGTAAGACTTTTTAATCTCTCTCTCTGCTCTCTTTAATTCCTGACTGCAATGAGAGGAGTAGCTGCCCTCACTGCACATTTCTGTTGCCATTATGTTCTGCCTCAAAAGAAATGGAGCCAGCCAACCATGGATTGAACCCTTTTAACCCATGAGCCAAAATAAATTGTTCTTCCCTTTGTGGCATAGCCCAGGTATTTTGTTATAGTAACAGAAAGCTGACTAACACAAGGATCTTCACAAGGTTTCATGCAATTTAGAGGACCTGGAACTTTATCCCATGTGTTTAGTAATAAACTTACTGTACCCATTATTATCAAAATGGTTCTGAGCATTCCTTGTTCTACTCAAACAATGGACTACAACATTTAAATATCATTTAAATTTTTTTTGAATAGACTACTTAGAGCATTCCTCTGTATCTACTGCTTAACAACAAATAGCCAGTTTATAAACCTTTGTTAATAGTGAATCCGTTTATTGCCCTCTGTTCTGTACTGAAGGCAATGTCCACACATCAACCAGGCAGGACAATGAGAATGTTCATGTGTTGTCTAGCTTTTCACCTTGAAGATGCACATTGCTACTTGGGCAAGACAGAAATCTCAACATAAGGAACTATCCTTAGTCTCATCTATGTAATGTCATTGATAGTTTTAATAACACCCTTTTATTCAAAAATTCTCCTATACATTTTCATATTATATGCATAGAACACAGTGTACTTAGATTGTACTTGTTGGAAGTGAAGAGTAGAAAAGTATTAACGGGACTGGAGGTGGATCAAGTCCTTAACCTTAGGCTGTCACTTCCTATGCATAGAAAAGAATATCCAGAGAAGGAACATGGAGGCAGCCATGTCTAGGGCAGCAAGACAATCCAACAGACAGGAAAGGCCTCACTGAGGACAATAGAAGTTAAGAACATGAAAGCCAAGCATTGAAACATTGAGCCTATCCTTCATTTGTGGAGAGGAAATATTGACAGAATTTGTGCAAATTCTATATAATTCTGTGACATTGCAATGCAGCCAAAATAAGGTGAGCCTTTTGAGAATCATCTGTTTTAAATTCTCAGTTCATTATTAAACTGATCAGGATCCAAAAATTCCCCTGAACATCTTGAGAAGGAGTTGAGCCTTAAAACAGAATCTCATTGTCTTTACAAGAGTGTCAAAGTTACTAATCTAAGCATGAGGAGAACAAAGTCTTTTCACAGATGACTGTTTTAACTAAAAGCTCCACAACCTCATCTCAACCTGACTTTATAAGGGATGCATTTAAATCAAGAAGAAAAGATTTCCTCATCCTCCTGCTCACTCCCTTTTGCCAATAATAGAAGAGAAGTTTTCAAAGCCTTTTCAGGAACCTCTCTCACACAGAAATCATTGTAATTTTGATTGTTTCAAAGGTAAGACATCAAAATTATGCATCAACACCCAAGTACCCATAATAACCCCAAAGCAGAAATGTCATTGCTTATGGCTTAAATTTGACGAGCAACACTATAAAAAGACATTATAACTATTACAGGCAGATTAGGAGATACAACATGGAGTGATCATTTAGGGCAAAAATATCATATGCTTTAAAGAAGGAGATTTCAAATTGTGAATTTTATAAAAGAAGAAATTGCAGTGCTTTAAATTATAGCTCCCTCCAGGTATCCCAAAGTAAATGCTGTTGATAATCACACAGCTCTAAGACCCCAGGCCATCTGAGAGTTAGGGACAGAATCTTCTGACCTTGATAGACTTAAGAGATAACAGGCATCAGAAAAGCTCTGTTTGTTCAGAATATCTTTTTTAAACTTTGGACTATCTTTCTACTGTTTATTATTATTTATACTCCAAGAACATATTACAATTTACTCAAGTTGAGTGTTGGTTGCTCACAATAATCCCAATAATCTTAGCTACTCAAAGGCTAAGATCCGAGAATCATGAAGATGGCCTTGAAAAGAAAGTCCATAAGACTCTTCTCCAACTAGCTGCTGAGAGGGGGGAGGAGAGAGAGAGAGAGAGAGAAAGAGAGAGAGAGAGAGAGAGAGAGAGAGAGAGAGAGAGAGAGAGAGAGAGAGAAACTAGAGAAAGAGCAGTGGCTCGAGTGGTAGAACTTTAGCCTTGAGGAAATAAAACTCTTGGAAACAGCACCCAGGCCCTGAGTTCAAACCCCAGAAGTGGCAGACACACACACACACACACACACACACACACACACACACACACACATACATCCCTCACTCAAATACCATGTTGGTATACAATAGTAATACAAATATTTATACTATATATTTAAAATACAGTAAATTATTACAGTTTGTGGAAAATTACATGGCAAGTTAATATTACACTTTCTGCCTGTCAGAAGTAGTTCCTATTAGAAAATAATAGATCCTTGTTAGAAAATAGTAGTTCCTTATTAGAAAAAGCTTGCTGATCCTCTTAGCATGACTCACAGAAAATCAGAAATAAGATGATCTTAGAGAGAACCTAAAAGAGAATCATTACTGGGGCTTAAATTTAGGGGTTTTGAATGCTAACGTGACTTTTTTTTTTCTCATTTCTAGTGCAGTACAATGTAAGACGTATCTATTTCTGGTTCGGGGCTAGTTATTTGAAGATAAAAATCTCAAGGATTTGGTTACCCTGGCTGGTTCTGAATAGGGATTCTCAAACCTCACACTACTGATTAGCTAGGATTATTGGCATGAGCAACCAGCAAAGTGAAATTTTTTTATGAGTTCTTCTTATGATGCCAGGTAATCTAGCCTGTAATCTAATCCATTGTTTTCTTTGCCCAAACAAGAAAATTGAAAACTAAAGTGACAGTTACAAAGCCACAGTTATTTTTCCAAGGTCTCAAAATGTTTCTTTCCTTTTGAGGTTTCTCATAAGTCTCTTGTACTAATCCAAGACTTCAGAACATCAAAACAGTATTATTTTTTCCTTTTTTGGCTCTAGTAGCAGATTGATTAAGGTTCTTTGACCAGTTCTAGTAACTGCATTCACAGATAAGGTAAGTATGTACTTTCCATAAGGATCTGGAATAATGCCTACCACCTACTAATCAAGACTTGAAGTCTCTCATACAGAAAGGGCTCAGAGCTGGTAGGAATCCTAGAAAATTTCTAGCCTAATTCTTCCAATGTACAGGTAAGGAAAATGAGAACCTTGATGGTGACGTAAGGCTATAGCTTGCCTGAAGTGACATGCTCCCTAGCAAATCCAGAGGGAGATGCAGAGCTTGCTCCACACAACCACCCTACAAGATGGCAAAAAAGATGGTTGGATCGAAAGAAATCTTGAGACGGGGTCACGAGAGGAACATATGCTACAAAGACTCATGAAAACAGAACAATAAAGACATCTTCAAGAGACCACTGAAAAGGAGGCAAAAGAAAAACAGGAGAAATGAGTCCTCTCAAATTATTATAATATGAACTATGTTTAATAAAAAAAAAAGCATTACGAACCACACAGAAAGGCCAAATTCTCCCCCCCTCCCCATGTTTTATGTTGATTATTGTACAATCAGTCAGTTGATCTTTACTGGAACCCAAAATAAACACAGGCAATGAAAGGACAAAGAAGAAGCAGAGGGAGTTTCTATTGACAGCAAACTCTTCTCAGATTGCATTAACCATTCAAGAATCTTCTGGAGCTTCATTAACAGAAGTCCAAATGGGAGTTTTACTGGTTTACTGCCCTTGCTCACTCAGGTAGTTTCCTTGTCACCAAAGGGACACACAATAGGACAGTCATCTTGAGAAATCAGGGTTTTCACTTGGAAAATTAAGTAGTGTAACATTCACATATCAAGAGTGTTTTAGTTGTGTTCACTCCGTGGTGGACAGTCCCGCAAAGACATGAATTATTGACTGCCTCAATCAAAGGAAGCCACTATGAGTATGAGAAATGTATTAGTCACTAGATAGATTAGCATTGCTAAGTTTGAAACATCACATTTGACACGTTTTCTGACTCATGTTTGTTCAGTTATTCATTTAACCTTATGGACAAATCAGTAGGTTCAGTAGACACTTTGGGCCATTTTCAAAATACACTTTAATGTATATAATATGTATAATGTATATAATAATGTATACTGTATATAATATAATATATAATATATAACATTATATAATAATGTATAATGTATATAATATGCATAATGTGTATAATGTGTACTTTAATGAGATATTGCTTTAAAACAACAAGTCTGAGGTTAAAAAAAAACCCAGCATCCTAGCCCTGGTTTACAAACATATAGCAGTGTCAAGATGATAGTTGGACAGATATTGAAAGAGCATGAGAGAAGGTCTACACTAAAGATATGGATCTACAATTCATCAAGGGATACTTTCTGAAGGATAGGAGGAGAAAGCAATAGCTAGAGAGAATGTAGATAACAAAAGGCTGCAATCTCAGATGATGTTTGAAGGTCTTTAAGAGAAGGGCCAAACAAGAAGACTAACGAATAGCCAGGAGGTGGACAGAAAATGAGGTTGTCATCAGGATTCATTCATGGTATATACTCCTTCTGTGATTGTGAAAAGGTCAAAGAATGGAATAGTTCATAGAGATGATGGGAGGACATTTTTTGTGCTGGTGAGAAAGGCCCCATCAAGAAGAGGAAACTGGATGTTAGGACCCAGGGGAAAAGCTAGGGAATTTGAGTGGACTGTACCACACACTGGTGTCGCTGTTAGGGATGAAGTGAGGGGAATCTCTTTGATCAAATGTATTTATTTTTAGGGGGTATAAAATGAGGTCTGTGGATGAAAGTGTAAGAAGTGGAATAATGGGATTACTTATGAAGCAGATTTCTTTGGGAATAATGAATTTATTAGGAAAACACAATAAAAGAGAGGTAATTTTGAGTGTCATTATTTGAGATATGTAGTTATAAATACAAAGTAACAAGACAGAACTAAAAAGCTATCACTCAAATACTACATTCATTAATTGAAAGCTGAAGAAACTAGGTACCTGCTGGGTAGAAGGAAAACAGCAGAAAAATACAAGAAACATGACATTTCTATTTTTAAAACTTCATGGATCTGACAGTATTTGACTGATTTGTGTTAAAACTAGGCCAGGCCAGGCTGATCAGGCTGCTCTTTGGAACTCTAAAAGATCATAAGAAATGTGCTTGCCTTACATATGAAACTGTAACCCCTCTGTACTTCACTTTGACAATAAAGAAGGAAAAAAATAAAAATAAAAGATCTTTTTCCTGAGAAGCTGGTCACTTTAAAACCAAAAGACTGTGGCAACCAGTGTATCTTGTTTATTCCACTTTGCACCCAGCTTAGTCCGAATGCAGATAAAAATTCAGTCATGTAAAATGATAACATAAGGAGATCTAGCTTTGGAAGTCGCATGACCTCTGACGTTAACATTACACAAAGTTGAAATTTGCAAGCATTCTCTTTTTCCATTCCTACTATTCATGTAATTGCAGGTGGAAATAAAAATGTCACTGTGTAGCTTTAGCCACCATGGGGTGAGAGTAATATGATGATAAATACTCCACAAGTATCCAGGAAAAGCCACTACTTATGTTTGGCAGAGAAATGCGAACTCCCATATTCATTTGGATATTCAAACAAAAGAACATGATTTTTTTTTTACAAAATGAAATCAAATACAAATATTGATACTTTCCAGACTGTGTTTTAACATAATAGGGTCCATGCAAAGGTCCTTCAATGCGGCATGATGAAAGACACAATGTCAAAGCACATGTCACAAAGCCTACGATGCTCATGTGAAAAACTAGAGAAGTGGAAAGACTTTAAAGCAACAATGGCACGGAACAAAGAATTTCAATATGTGGAAGGTAAGGCATAACCCAAACAAAGCAATACAGCTAAAAGTAAGTCAGGCCCAGAGAGACAAAGGATGCATATTTTCTCTCACACACAGAAGCTACAATTAATTTATAAACACTTTGGGGTGATATGCAAATATATGCAAATGTATTAACTGAAATATGGTAGATTCAGGGGGAACACAGTGTCATTCCTCAAAAAGGATAACTCAGAGTCCCACAAAATAAACACCAGGAAACTGTTACTGGAAAGTGATGGGTGGGGTGGAGGGGTAGTAGATGAAGAAAGAGGAGAGTAGGAGGGGTATGCAATCATAAAACTTAAGGCATATCATACAAAATCAAGAAAACTGAGGGAAGATGGAGTTGGGAAGGAGGGGGGTAAATGATAAATGGACTGGCAATGATTAAGATGCTTTGCATTCATAAACTGCTTTTTGAATGGCAACTCCTTTGTACAACTATTTAGATAAACACTTTTAGTAAATAAAATAGGCACAGTGATTTTACAATGGAAAAGCAAATGTAGAAATTAGAGCAATCAAGTACAAAAATGCAAACACCTTTTTTTGGCACAGGGTGAGGGGAAGGGGGTTGCAGGAGGGTTGAGGTAGTGAAGGTGTTGTAGGGCTTGAATTCAAGGCCTGGGCACTGCCCCAAGCCTCTTTTTGCTCCAGGCTAGCACTCCAATACTTGGGCCACAGCACAACGCCCAGTTTTTGAGTAGTTCATTGGTTATGAGAATCTCATGGAGACTTTTCTACCTGGGCCAGCTTTGAACTATGATCCTCAGTTCTGAACCTTCTGAGTAATAGTATTATAGGAATAAGCCTCTGGCATTTGACTACAAGCACACATTTTATTTAAGATTCTTCTATATTCTAACAGAAAAATTTTAAAATATGTTTATGAGTCCTAATTTCAAAAATCAGACTGCAATAAAATTAAGGAAAAAAATGGAGATGATGTAAATCTCTCTCTCTCTCTTTCTCTTATAAATACATCTAAAGCCAAAAAGGAAACTATTATAAATCATGTTAAGATTCAATTACATTTCAATGAATTATTTAAGAATGTCAATACAAAGGCACATGGGCAGAATGTGCATAATTAAAGGTTCCTGCTCCCTAGAGATATTTTTAATGATTTTTGTTCTGATTAAAAAATTGTGTAATTGACTGAATATAGTTGTTTGAGAGCATGTGGCCTTTCTCAGAGAATGAGACAAAAAAAGTTAAGAAAAAAGGAGACTAACAGTGCCAGACTGCCATTTTTGTCTATTTCCAGACCCTCTAGATACATAGGTAGATGACTATAATGCAATATTCCAAAAATCCTGACATAAGTCATTGATGCAAGAACCGAACTAACTAGGCAATCTGATATATTTTGACTTGTTTTAAGCAACAATTAATTAAAACATCTGCCTCACCTCCTTTCTTGCCACCACAGGACATGTCTTGGTACAGTGCTAGCAAGCTCTGCAGGCATGCAACCAAGATGAGAAAAAAACATATGGTATTTGTACAAACTTAGAAAGTATACAGATACCTGGCAATATTGGTCAAGTAAGAAGAGAGAAAGAAAACATGAACATTGAAAGAGGGAAAGAACTGTCAAAGTTTTTTTTTTTAATAAGAAAAGAGTATTACAAAGTGTTCACAAGGTGTCTGCAGACACCCTGTAGTTTGAATTACATCACCAGTGCCTCTGGCTCTGGTTACTTCTGAGTATAGCCTCATGTTTGTGCCTTGGCCATTTTGGGCTCTGGTTCTCCAGTTAACACTTTACATGTTGCTTAGAAAACAGGCAGATTCTACCACACTGAGCTATTCTGTTGATATGAAGCTCAAGAACTTTTTGCCTAAGTTGGCCTATAGCTATTATCATCCTCAAAAGCATGAGTCACTGGCACCTACAAAGTAGGATCTCTTAAACAATATATGAAAAGCACAAACCATAAAGGAAAAAATCAATACATTTATCTTCATTGAACTTCGTAGTTTCTTTTCATCAGGGATGGGGATATAGAATTTGAGGGAAAAGAATGAAAAAGTGGAAAAAGCTCAATGGACATTGATGAAAGTCAACTATACAACTAGTGGACAGAGACAGGAGGGAGGAAATGGGAGAGAATAAAGAAACTGAAGACACTGTATGAAAGGGAATGTGCTCATTACCTGACTCGTGTAATTGTAATCCCTCTGTACATCACCCCTATAATAACAAATAAATTAACAATAATTTTAAAAGACACTACATGCAAAACTACTGACTGAATGACTATATTTAATATGTGCAGAAGTGATGATTTATCTAGGATTCATAAATTCCCACAAGTCACTATGAAAAATAAATGTCAATCTAGCTGAAAACTAAGTAAGTAATGTAAACATGCTAGTAACAAAAGAGTGCAAGTGGCCAAGAAAAATGGACGACGTTGACTTGACATCTCTGTAATCGCATCCCTTAGACTTCCAAAAATGAAAAGAGTGACAAGAAGTATTGTGGGAGACCATGCTATAAGAATTCTTACATCTCTTGCTGTGGGGAGACAGGAATAGTACAAGCTGTTACAACAGACTTGAGAGCAAGTTTGCATCATCTAGTTAAAAAAGGTGAATATTGTAACCCAGAAATCCAGTCCTAGGATTATGCTTGAAAAATCCTGGGCACAGAGACATGTGCAAAGATGTTCACTGTAGCACTACATATTCACTGTGGTGATGTGGATGGAGAAAAGACCAGACGGGAGCTTAGTGATAAGTACTGAGTAGCCTTCAATGTATCTACAATACTTTGTGCCTTCATCTGAGTATTAGCTATTACCTAAACATTTTGTATTGTCTACATGCATTATAAAATTTAAAAAAAGAAACAATGACTTACCAAGCTATCCACATCAATGCTAGAGTTCACAGCCCATTGCAATGTGTTCATGATATTCATGGCTAAAGTTAGAATAATACCAACTGATCCTTCTCCTTCACCTACACATGGAAAAAGTTAAGAAGAAAGCTTGTTTATTTCTCTCTTCTGTGAGCAACTTCATGCGAATATCATACTAAATTCACATTTCAATTTTATGCTGATTTGTAACCGGTTTTGTTCACTTTTTCATAGCATTTTCCAGAAATGATAATGCCTTCACCAAGGAAGCATTCAACCAGTTTTTAAAATCAAAGAGTGTGACTGATTACTAACAAAGGGTTGTCCTTTATCATTGAAGGTGTTGTTGGTATTGGGCAGCCAGTATGTTTCTACCTTCTACTATTGTTTTGTACACCACACTAGTAGCAAACACTAGACCAGGCAGTGGGAAAGAAAGCCCAGTATCCAGATGGATTCCTCATTGTCCAGTGCCTCTATTGGCCTTCCACCAAGGACCAAGGGTGCGACTTGTCCTGGGACCTTCCTGAAATTGCACTGATGTCTTTGATAGGCAGTTGGTGAGAATTCTGTACTTACAAACTGTAGATTTGGCGCTGGTCTGGCATTCACTCTGAATAGTTACTCTGTCTCTGTCACTTTCTCCATCTCTTCCTCTGTATCTGTGTTCTGCTCTGTCTCTCTGCCTCTGTCCTTTCCTTACTGTCTCTCACATGTACAGACATATTTACACACATTCAACTTCTTAAAGAAACTCATTTAACTCTATAGATTTTTTATTTATTATGCAAAAGCCTCATGTTTTGATCTACCCCAAATTTAGAATCTTTATATTGGAAAACATCACACTTTTATTTATTCCTCCCGAGGCAGTTTTTTCCATGCAAACTTCATATTATATAAAGAAGTTCATCCACTAGTGGTAAAAAGAACAAAGCTCACTAGAAACTTGAAAAAGAAAAGTGTATGCTTATTTTTTTCTCCTACTCAGAGAGCTCTTTAGTAAAGAAATGCATTAAACTTGATACCAAGAACATTTTCCTACATCAGAATGAAAAGATCTGTTTCTACTCATCACAGAATTCCCATCAGATCCTCTGCATCTCCAAGGGATTTTAAAGCAGAGTTAGTAATGCTGCATATATCCCTAAGAAGTCATTTGATCAACTATAAACCCACAAATGTTAAAAACAAATCTACCTAAAGAAGACATCTAAACATTTTAATCTATAGCATTGTACTCATTGACAAGGTTTTGACTTAGCTGCTTAAAGCTAGTGAGCTCATTGTACCTGTGGTTAAAATGGAAGTGAAGGTAACAACAATGAAGAAGAGAACAAAAATCATTTCTATTCTCATCTGGAACCAGCGCAGTGTTGACAGATACAAGAACCAGTTGGCAGTGTGTAAATTCAAAGCTTTGTGGAACAATGTTTCAAAATAAGGCTGACGTCCAAAGGCACGAAGTGTCCATAATCCTTTTAAGCTTGTCACAAGATGAGTGAAAATTGGGCTCCTGCCTGTGTAATATTCCCATAGAAAACAATACAAATCATGCAAACACAGAATGCAATGTCTTATTGCTATACATGCTCCTGAAAAACAAGACTAACAGAGTAGCCATAAAGTGCCCCTGTTTAGAGAGATCTTTCAGTCAGCTGCTGTATTTTCAATAGGTGGGATAAATTAAATTTCTACTGAATTATCCTTCATTTTCACTTGGTTGCCACAGACACTTATTTTAATATTCCTTTCTTTTTGGTAGAAGTAGAAATTGAACTCAAGACCTCATACTTGTCAGGCAGGTGTTCTATGGTTGGACTGTGTCCTTAACGGTTTAATGCTTTAGTTATTTTTCAGATATGATCTCTTGTTTTTGTATGGGACCAGTTGCCTACCACCCGATCTACTACTTCTGGACTCCAGGGCAGCTGGGATCACAGACTGTGCTACTATGAACAGTTTGCTTATTGAGAAAAGGGTATTGCTAACTTGGTGCCCTAACTGGCCTCAAACTGCCATACCCTCTATTTCTGCCTCATGCCAACTGACTGGATTATAGACATGAGCCACTCTAATGTCCTCCCAACCCTAGGCAATTTTTTGGCTAATTATAAAAAATTCATTGATAAGCATTAGTTTTCTTTAAAGAAAACTTTTTACCAAGTGTCTCAACTAAGAATTCATATGATCAGGGTACCAGTAGCTCATACCTAGCTATTTCAAAGGCTGAGATCTGAGGATTGTGGTTCAAAGCCAGCCAGGCAGGAAATCCATGACACTCTTATCTCCATCTAACCACCAGAAAATGGGAAATGGCACTACTGTGGCTCAAAGTGGTAGAGAGCTAGTCTGGAGCAAAGGAGCTCACAGGAGCGCCCAGGCCCTGAGTTCAAGTCCCACAACAACACCACACACACACACACACACACACACACACACACACACACACACACAATTTTCCTCTGAGTTTTTTTTAACAAGTTATTTGTAAAACAGAAACATGCTGGTAGTTTATTTCCTAAAAATGTACTTGTACTTAAGCTGTTACTGAAAAATGTGATTGCCAAAAGGGCTCAGGTAGAGTTTAACAGCTCCCAGACATAAAGAGCATAAAGAAAAAGAAGACAGCAAGCCAAAAGCAAGAATTCTATCTAGTATCATTTGGGAAGCGATGGAAATTTTTAGACAATTGTAGAAAATCTAGCATCACTACTATTTTTAAATCTGTGTGTGTGCACATGCACACACACACACACACACACACACACACACAGGCATTACAAATCAGTATCCTATATACCAAACCTCAAACCAAATTAAGTCACACAGTCCTTAGTTAACTAAAACAATTCATGAGCAGTTTTGCAATGTAGTTTTGTTTATATATATGTATATAATATATACATACATACAGATAGATAGATAGATAGATAGATAGATAGATAGATAGATAGATAGATAGATAGATTTGTGTGTATGTATATACACACTTCAAGAAAAGGGCATTTCTATATAATATAAAACTTTAAAAGCAGGAAAATACATTTTTGAAAAAGTAAATTAGCAAATAGTGAATCCCTGCAAGCTTTTGTGGCTTTTGTCTAAAGGTGAGCACTATACAATCCCTGCCATACCTTCAGACTCCAGTTGTTTGAGCTGCTGGGAGGTGTGGAGAAAATAAGCTCTCAGCATGACAAAGACCGCTATCACTGGCACAGATGCTAGGAAGATGTAGGGTTGTAAAACGGACACTACGGCCACTGCCCCAATCACAATTAATAGCAGCTGTAGGATCAAAGAAAACATGTCCATCAGTAAATATTCACATGATAAAGTAGACCAGGTGTGTCAGTTAGTTATATCTACATAAGCTCTTCCTCCTCTGCTCCATCCTTAATAGGGGGAGTTGTGTTTTCATTTTGGGGGTTCTTTTTGTTTGTTTTGTTTTACTGGTAATGTGATCATCTCAAAAGACATTTGTTTCTAGATCCTATGAAAATTCAAACTATTGTTTAAGTTGCCAATAAATTTTCTGAAGTTTTGAAAAGGTGATGCTCTTTAAGCTCCAGATATTCTTATTTTTCCAGATACTTCATTGGTGTTGTTATTGCAATATTATTATTATTATTATTATTTATTTTGCCAGAATTGAGGTTTGAATTCATAGTCTCACACTTTCTGGATTTGGCTGCTTAGCTAGTGCCTCCATCTTGACCTTTTGCTAGCTATTTCTGAGTAATCTTGCAGACTTTTCTGCCTGAGCTGGCTTCAAATATTGATCCCTTGGGTTCAGCCTGCTGAGTAGTTAGGATTATAGGCTTCATCCAGTGGTACCAATTCCAGATACCATAAAATATTATGCAATAAACAAATTTTAAATGAATATGAATGTTTTAGCCTCACTTTAAAATCATTTTGAAATAATTTCACTATGAAAATGCATTTTAGACAAAATTTTAGAAAAATTTTGGAAAATTAGGAATTTGTCTTGAAGCCTTTGGAATCAGAAACATATAGTTTAAATGTAGGTCTGGTCATTTAAGGCAAGCTATTTTTACGTTTTATGTTAAAATAAACAAATTATATGTAACAAAATTTACTTCCCAATTCTCCTAATCTCATTCTTTGAAATAATTGGGTATGTTCTAATAGTTCAAAAAATGGAGGAGCTAGCTTATTTAGTTTGAAATTAAAGCCAATGGCTCATACCTAGTTACCTGAGAGGCTGAGATTGTTGGGATCATGGTTCAAAGCTAGCCTAAGTAGAAAGAAGCCCAAATGGTCCCTTTTCAATAAAAAGCTAACGCCGGCTGTAGTGGTGCACCCCTGTAACCTAAGAGGAGGATGAGGCAGGAAGATCCCGAGTTCAATAAAGAGCTAACTACTAGGAAGTCTAATTAGGTGGATCGCACCCAGACATATTCCAATGCAGGAAGCAAGACCCCAGTAAACAAACTAATATTGAAATAAATTAATAGAATGACTTCAGAACATGATGAAATAAGACTTTTCTAGTTTCTGCAGGGGATATAGTTCCACTGAACTATAAAGCTCTTGGTGAGCATGTACAAGGCTAGTTCAATCCCTAGCATGCACATGCTTGCGTGCACACGCACACACACACACAGTCACTTACACACACACATGCCACTACCTCAACTTCCACCACTACCACACACACATACACACATACAAATATCTATAAACAAATCCTAAACATCCCAGGGAGGGTTTGAATCTGAAAAATTAGTGAGTGCCACACAACAATTCTCCTATGATGTGGCAGAACTTTTCTACCCACCGCAGCAGCTAGAAAGCATTCCTGATACAGAAGACCACAGAACTGTGAAACAGAAATAGCTGAACAATGAAGGGCTACTCTGAAAGTGGTTTAAAAAAATATGTAATGGCATTGTTGAAAACCAGGCAATAAACAGTAGAGTTTAATTGTAAGTTATAGGGAGTCCTTGAAAATGTGTAATAGACATTAACAGGGATAAATATTCAGGGAAAATGTACAAGACACATTAAAGAGATCAACCTAGAAGGCCTTTGTGTAAGCGTACAACTTGGAGCAGAAAGAAGTCCCTAAACCTTGAGGCTGACACTAGGATGTAGAATTATAAAGTATGCATGCTTTTTATTTTAATATATTTTTATTATCAAACTGAATTACAGAGAGGTTACAGTTTCATACATTAGGCATTGGATACATTTCTTGTACTGTTTTTACCTCGTCCCTCCTTCCCCCTCCCCCCCCCATGAGTTTTTCAGTTGTTCAGTTCATTTTCACCAAACTGTTTGTGAGTATTGCTTTTGTAGTTGTTTGTCTTTTTTTTACCCTGTGTCTCTCAATTTTGGTATTCCCTTCCAATTTCCTAGTTCTTATACCAGTATGCCCAGTTTCCAATATACTCAGATAAGATACACAGATTTGCCCAGCTATAGAGATCAATAAGATAGATGCCAGAGTACAGCTTTTCCCTGTTTACCTTTGAGAATAAATTTGTCTTGTATGGTTGGCATGCTATTCTGAATCGTTTAACTGTTCAACGGAAAGAGAGTATCATCAGGATTCGATTTCCTGTTTTACAGTTGGCAACTGTAAAATGCTTTGAGGTTAATATCTGTGTAAGGTGAAGCAATAGTGAAATACAACCCAACCCTTCCAGTTACATATTTGTGCCAAGCATTATCAAAAGTTGGAAATAGAGTGAAGAGAAATCCATCTTATATTAAAAGGGAAATTTAGTTAGTTAGGTGCTGATGCTTCACACCTGTAATCATAGCTACTCAGAAGGCTGAGATTGAAGGATGGTGGTTTGAAGCCAGCCCGGGCAGAAAAGCCGCTGTGAGACTCTTTTCTCCAATTAGCCACTCAAAAACTGGAAGTAGAGCTGTGGCTCAAGTGGGAGTGCTAGCCTTGAGCACAAAGAGGCTCAGGGACAGAAAGCAGGCCCTGACTTCAAGACCCACAAGTGAAAAAAAAGGAAATTTAGTTATTTCATTTTGTGCAATAGATTCCTGAAATAATTGTGACCAGAATTATTTTTATTTGTTTGAACATAACTAAGTATAACTAGAGAAAGCTCACAATTGAAATATTTGTAAATATTTATTTAACTAACTCAAAATTAATGAGATTTTTACTGCATTTGGATTGTCAAAAAGTATTCTTCCTAAAAGTGAGGACTTCTTGTACTACAAAAGAAATAGGTTAAAATTAAAAGAAAATCACTTGTGCATAATCATTTGTGAAGAAACAAATGAACCTTAACAACATGTGAGCAGAAACACTGAAACTGGCCTGAAAAGGAGTTGAGAACCATCGCATGTCAAAAAATGTTCATTTATAGAAGAAATATCCAAAAATTAACTCTCCAAAAGATTTCATAGATAAGCCACTAACAGATTTGGAAGAGATTCACTAGACAACAGAAGTAGAAAAATGATTAACAAGGGGTACCATTTGCAAGCACATTGGCAATCAGATTAAAATGTCCACATTCCAGTTTTTACCTGACTTAGCCATATTATATGAAGGGGCCAGTCCTACCAGGAGAAAAAAATAACCAGAAATTTAAAAAAAAAGGCATAGGAACACTCCTTTGAATATATTAACTCAAAACATGGATTTAAAAATTCCAGCAGGTGCTGCTGAGTTATATCTCTAAACACAGCAATTGAAGGAAATCCAAGATGCTAAAGGTCACTTGGAAATGTATTTGATTGTGTCAATTATTTTAGATGAGGCAAACTGACAGATTGGTTTTCTACATCTGCCAGTGTTGGTTGTATACACACACACACACACACACACACACACACACACACACTCTTGAGGTCATTATTTTATTTTAAATGAATTATCTCAGCGAAGAATTATTTTGGAAGTGTTACGAGGGGGAACATGTAAGAATGACTTATTCAAAGATGGGCAATATTTTGTTCTAAATCTTTCTCCCACACAATCTTTGGGACTGTCATTTTGTCCCTTGACTTTCAAGCTAAACTAGGCAGGAAGCTTAGAAAGTTGTGCTCAGGCAAGGAGCAACAGGCAAGAGTATCAAGTGACAACTCTCTTAAATCCTGTCACTAAAGAGCAGAATCGTCAAGGTCATGTCCATCTGTACCCCGCTGCCCTCTCTTCTCATCGCTCATGAATCATCCCGCCACACAGAGTCAGGCTCACAGCCTGGCTTCTCAGCAGAGCTGTATGTACAATAGTGTTTAGAGGAAGTTCTCCTATAGCCAGAATTCTTCTTGTACCATTCACCTGCTTAAACATATCTTACTTTCATCTCTTCATCGTGGCACTTAACTGTGCTGAAGTTATAAAGCTAAACTCATCTGTGCCCAAGTGTTCCTGTATGAGGTTGGATTCCAGTGTGACCCACTCAGTGATTTATCTCCATTTTAACAAGAGCCTTTGGCTGTTGCATAATGCTAGTGCCCAAAATGACATATTTTGTGACCAGTGATTTGGGGGAAAATGGTCTTTAATGCCTTTCTAATCACTCCCAGGCATTCAGTTATTATATCTAAAAGGGGGATTGTGGGCTGGGGATATAGCCTAGTGGCAAGAGTGCCTGCCTCGGATACACAAGGCCCTAGGTTCAATTCCCCAGCACCACATATGCAGAAAACGGCCAGAAGCGGTGCTGTGGCTCAAGTGGCAGAGTGCTAGCCTTGAGCGGGAAGAAGCCAGGGACAGTGCTCAGGCCCTGAGTCCAAGCGCCCAGGACTGGCCAAAAAAAAAAAAATAAATAAAAAATAAAAGGGGGATTGTTTCAAGCTTGAATCAGGTAAACACTTCCAACTTTCTACTAGATGTGTTAAATTTGTGCTTATTTCAAAGACTTTCAATATTCTCCAAACTTATATAACAGAAAGCATTTCAATACTTAATCAGATGAAAAATGAGAAAAACACATGCTTACTTCTTTTTATAATCATTGGAAAACAATATGGCTAAATATAGACAGTTAATTCTTACAAACCTGAATGAAGTCAAATATGGTAAGAGGCAGAAGGTCATCCAAAATTGCTATATCTTTGGAGAATCTATTGAGAATCCCACCTATAAGCAAAGAAAATTCCTCAAAAACCAAGTGATATAAAAGACATACCAATACAGTTAGTGATAAATCTGGATCACAGCAGAAGCATTCAGATCTCAAATAAGAATTAGGTAATCAGATAAATAAGGAATCTGGGGCTAGGAATATGGCCTAGTGGCAAGAGTGCTTGCCTCTTATACATGAAGCCCTAGGTTCGATTCCTCAGCATCACGTGTATAGAAAGGGCCAGAAGTGGCGCTGTGGCTCAAGTGGCAGAGTGCTAGCCTTGAGCAAAAAGAGCCAGGGATATTGCTCAGGCCCTGAGTCCAAGGCCCAGGACTGGCAAAAAAAAAAAAAAAAAAAGAATCTGAAAATTTTCATTTTATCCAAGACTGTCAGTAGCTGTGTGTTCATGGTACTCTCTCTTATTTTGTACTTTTATAAAAATACACATTCTTGTAAGATTCAGGTAAAATACCAATGCTTTCAAGCACTAATGTTTTTAAGGAGCTCTTTTGTGGGTGCTAATAGAATGGCTGCTCATGCTACTATATGCATGAGTTCATGGTATACTATTCAGCCTCACTTGTGCAACCTTAAGCCTAAAGATAATTTTCTATACAGGCTGTCATTGTTTCCTTTATGTCCATGTTCCATCCCAAGCCACTCTCTCTCTCTCTCCTCTGACTTCTATGCACAATTTGTGGCTGCCCTCCCTCCCAGAATGTCCAAGGTGTGAACCTCCTTTACTACAGTCTCTTTCTACCCATTTCACTAGCAATCTAAGCTTCTACCTTCATTCCATATTCTAGACTTACACTGGAAGTCTGATCATTTGTTTTTTTGATGGAAAAACAAAACCAAAACCCTAGTCTCATGTGGAATGTTTCCTATGAGCCAGGTGCCATACTCTTTGCCCTCGAGGAATTTATTGTCTAGAGAGGAGTCCAACAAACAACTAGATAAAATGTAACATAATACCATAAAAGTGATAGTAAAACAAAACCTTACCACTCTCCCACTATCAGCTTCAGAATAAAGTCCATAATATTGGGATTAATATTTAATGCTTTCCATGCTTTGACCTTAACTTGCCTAAGTCATACCAGCTTCTTCTATTCAAATGTCTTTTCTCCTGTGGTTCCCTTTTCCTGACAGCCGTTTCCCCTCCTCACTTTAACGACCTTCCCAAATCTGTTTCTTTCTTCACTGGCCTAACTCAAATGCCTCCAACAGGAAAGCATTGGTTTTGCTGTGACTGGAATTAGTGGCTTTCTCTTGTGATGTTATGTGTGCTATATATTATATTTGTTTGTGTATGTATGCATCTTATATCTTTTTCTAGATTGTAAATAGCTAGATTTCAATGGGGTTGTTCACATTTACTTTATAACACATACAGGGCTATGCAAAAGGCCTTGTGCAAGAAATGACATGTTTATCGATCAGTATATTATTTAGCATATTCACTAAACATATTTGTATATCTTTTTACAACCCTAAAAGTGTAAAGTTCACTTTGGTTAAACACTTGACATATGCAGGGTGTTAGTGACTCATGCTTGTAATCCTAGCTTCTCAGAAGACTGAAATCTGAGGAACAACAAGGTGACCCCAAGGAGGCTAGACAAAACATCTGCAAAGAGAAGGACAAGTGACCCGGAAGACACTGCCGCAGTCCCACTAGCATCGTGTGAGTTCCTCTATTTGGCCACTGTAGAATTATCAGCTATCCCTAGTTGCATGTAGGTCTAGGAAAGCCCCCTCCACTCATAACGAGACTAACATAGGGAAGATGCAAAAGCCAGTACCACTGCCAGCCAACAAAAGAGCAGCGCTTTCATCAATAGGTAAACAGTTTCATTCTGTATACCAAGTCAAGTACCTGTTTTCAGTGTGTTGAGGGTTGACATGGGTGCTTGAAGAACAGAACGTAACATTTTGTGGTGTAAAATTTTTGACACCGTGATCAGTGTGTGTACCAGTGGCAAACCTCTGAAGATTCCCAGAGCAAATAAACTGTCGGCCACTCCCACATAAATGTAAAAAATGTAATAGAAGCTGGTGTTGGTGATAATCACAGCATAGCTGTTGTTTGTACTTTTAGTGCTGTTTCTATCATCTTGAGGAGGGCTGCTGGAAAACAAAAGGGAAAGTGTTATTTGCCAACACAACTTATCCACTGAAATTACAATAGATACAAGCAACACTAACTTGGAATCTAAAGAAATGCAACCTATTGTTTCTTAAGTTTGTGCCCTTGGTCTCAAAGAATTTCCCATGCCAAGAAAATTGGTTAAGTTTCTCACCAGTGAAAGAGATATATCTGAATCTTACAGATCAAAATACTATGAGTAAAATATGCATACATTATGTTGTTTCACATATTTTATTACAGTTCATGGAAACTGAACACAACTAATCACTTCAGAAATGAGAAAAGCCTGTAGGATCTGTATATGTTCACAATTTAAGCAAAATAAAAGTGGCCCTCTGGACCAATAGATTCAACCAGTACTGGACTTAAAAGACTTTTTAAAAAATTGTGCCAGTATTGAACATGAGCAGACTTTTTGGCCATTATTTCCTAAACAATCCATTTATATTATAGTGGATATTGTAAGCAATCTAGAGATGATGCATGTATATGAGAAGATATTTATGTTATATGCAAATTTTACCCTATTTTACATAAGGGACATTTGGGGATCTATGGGTTCAAGAACCCTAGATTGCCATCTTTGCAAAAAACCAAAGATGTAGTAATACTAGGACAAAATGAAAAATATTACATATGGCAACATTTTATAAGACTCCAGTAATCTACAGAAAAATAACCCAAACCAAAATAAAGCAAGGAATACTCACTTTTTAAGTAACCACAGCACAACCAAAGAAGCAGCTACCTGGAAAGGAACAATACACAGGTTCTTTCTTTTTTCTAACATTTTACCTACCCCTCCCATGGCCAGTTCTAAATTCAAAATGACCAACATTAAAGAACACAAACTTCATTTTCTTTGTTTTTTGGAGGGTTCATCAGCTGCAATAACTATTCTAAGCAACATTATTTGTGGTAAGAACACATTAAGTTTATGGAATTCAATTGTTACTGAAGTAATTATTTTGCCAATTCTCTCATGCAACAGGACTATTTGTTGAAACTTACAGGACAGCTAAAACCATAGCTTAATGTTTTACATAATAAACTTTGGTTTTAGAGAAGAAACTAATCTCAGTCTGCTGATATAATTAATTTCTTTGGTTGTTACAAATAATTTCATCTGCTGTGCAATGATTAGGAACACTAATACCTGTGAGGCCAAATAATTACTGAGAAAGATGAGATTAATGTTTATGAAAGCGAATTACAAGTTTTAACAATGTGAAAATTCACAACTTTTGAGTAAAGATAAGGCACATTCAGATTAAAATAAATTATTGGCATTAGAGCTACTTAGAATTTAGATCTTTTCTCATTGACATTTGGCTGAGGAAGAAATGGTCCAACTCATATGTAAACAAACAAAAATACTTTTAAATATCTGTTTTCATAAACTTTCCAATAATTAATTATTAAAAACTATACTTAAGAAAATAATTGTAACTCATATTAATTAATTCATTTTGTGCTCTATTCTATTTCAATTGGCATTCCCTTCTTATAAACCTGTGAAGAAATTTAATATTTTATTCATAGCAGCCTTATTGTAGTAGGCTGAAATGACTCCAATATTATACAATTACACCAATAATAATTTTACCACAGAATGAAATAGGAAAGGCAAGCAATTATGAGTAAAATGACTTCTAAAATAACACAAAATAAAAATAATAGGGGAAATATATTCATACTTAATAAAAGTAGCTGCAATTCTTTTTCACATTTGAGTTTACCTTAAATATTTAACAATACCACATTTTAAAATTTACAGATAAAATAGCATTAAATAAAAAATTACATTGGCAAACACTATACTTTATTTTTATTTATTTTTTTATGTTTTTATTTATTGTCAAAGTGATGTACAGAGAGGTTACAGTTTCATACATTAGGCCCTGGGTACATTTCTTGTACTGTTTGTTACCTCCTTCCTCATTCCCCCCTCCCCCCTCCCTCTCTCCCTCTTCCCCCATGAGTTGTTCAGTTGGTTTATACCAAATGGTTTTGCAAGTATTGCTTTTGGAGTTGTTTGTCTTTTTATCCTTTGTTTCTCGATGTTGATGTGCCCTTTCACTTCCCTAGTTCTAATGCCAGTATATACAGTATCCAGTGTTCTCAGTGATAGTGGGGGTACAACCACAGGAAGGGGATACAAGAAGATCATCAACAATAGAAGCTACAGTTTCACATGGCATGTTGAAAGTAATTACAACAGTAATACTTTAAAGGCATGTATGTTTTAACTAAACTTATGAGATGTGAGTACAATGGTGCAAAATCAAATGGTATTATTCTTGGTTTTCCTATGTTTCTTCATTGCATGTTATATGCAATGAAGCCTCCATGGACTATCTGAATAAAAGAAAATCTGTTTCCTTGTACTTCAAATAAGTTGAAAACAACAAGTCTGGCAAGGTGTTGGTCTTTTCAAAAGTCTTTATTCTCCTACGATTGTCTTCCT
The DNA here is from genome assembly GCF_023159225.1 of Perognathus longimembris pacificus. Classification (NCBI taxonomy): domain Eukaryota; kingdom Metazoa; phylum Chordata; class Mammalia; order Rodentia; family Heteromyidae; genus Perognathus; species Perognathus longimembris. The sequence continues at coordinate 127,531,539 of NC_063162.1, read as the reverse complement.
AATTCTTAACATTAATCAAATTACTTGAGATCTTAGATAAAGGTATATGTTCTGAGTCATTCTTTGATTATTATATTCCACATTGGTTCCAATTAAAGGAGTGTCAATTACACTGGTGCTGCCAACATTCTTTGAGTATGAGTACATGTCAGAAATAAATAATTATACTATTTACTAATGGAACAGTAATCAAAACAGTGTGCCAGAGAACTAGCCTAAACTTACTTCCTGGCTCCCTCTGTCTACATGAAACTACCAACCCAAATTAAAGCATTATCAAGGAATTAAAGAATTATCAAGGTTATCAAGAATTATCAAGAATTAAAGCATTATCAAGGACTTCAGGTAATGACTTTAGTAACAAATTTTGGGGGCCTATAGAAACAAATGCTTTCATTTCATTCCCAGATGTGCAGTGGTTATAAAGTTCATGTAATTTTTATTAGACTGACAACTCTAGATGATAAAGAAGGAGAAGCGCAAAAGCATTCATTTCTCAAGGTATGAACATCATTGTACATCACACAGAACACAGTATACTTCTGATTCGATTTCAATTTTGAAGACATGATTTTGCTATGTAGGCTGGCCCAGAACTTGCTATCCCCCTACCACAACCTCCCAAGTCCTGAGATTACAGACATGTACCACCATGCCTGGTTAAAACACAGTGTGCTTCAATACATAGATTTCAATAATCCATAAGTTAAATCATGTCCTAAAATAAATAAGTAAGGTACCTTAACAGTATTACTATCAACCAACAGCAGAAGAGGAATTATAGAATATGACATCTCCATTTTATTAATAATATAATGCTATTCAGATATTCCTCATTAACCAGCAAAAAGGAAGTCCCGAAAGAACAGGATCTAGCAATATTCTAACACAGTTTTTAAAGCCAGAGAATGAAGCAATAACAGGATCTTCAAATGTTCCACTCAATGACACCCTCTAGTTGTGAAAGAACCAGTATAACTCCATCTAACCTACTATTTGCATTTTCTTCGTCTAGTCCATGATGCAGTGCCAAACAGGGTTGCTAAAAATACCATCACTACAGAAATGTTATAGTATATTTGTGTTAATATCTAAAGACTTATAGAAGATAAAACTCTGTTTTATACAAAAAAGGTAGTTTTTATACAAAAGGTAGTTGAATTCACTTTTCAAAATGACAGGTGATAACAAATTTAATAGATGTTTTTTCTGTTTGGACCATTGTATTTCACACTGAGAAAGGGAAGGATGCTAAACCCATCCTGTAGAACCATGAATCTAAATACAAATAGAAAGCTTATTAAAATTAAAAATATATAATTCACTTCCATGGAGGAAAAATGTATCATAACATTTCATTAGGTTTTCTGATCATAAGAAGAAGACCCTAAATGGATTTTTTCTGAATAATTACTTATTTATTGTCAAAGTGATGTACAGAGGGGTTACAGTTTCATACATAAGACAGTGGGTATATTTCTTGTATAATTTGTTAAAAGAACTAAACTAACATCCTGTATTAACTCTTGATCTATGTCATGAAGTAATGATGAACTGTTCCATTAATATTGAGAAATAGAGCACTCTGTTTTTAATAAAGAAGCTCAGTCTCAAAGAAAAACCATCTGAGTTTTGATTCAAAGAAAACAACAGAATTGTGAATACTGGTGAATAAATTATTCAGTGAATAATTGTGTACATAACTTAAAAATGAGTACTTTCTATTATTACTATGTTTTGTTCTTCAAATTTTTGAAACTACTTGATGGACAGTGCCTATAAGATATTGAAACCAAAAGGCTTATCATTGGATAAATTATTTCTTGCCCTCAAAATGGCAGGATCTATCGTTTTTGTCCATTCAAAAGGTATTTTTGCAATATCTATGAGTATTCAAATAATGAAAGGTAGTTAGATAACATGTACGCCCTCTTTCCTGATTTAGCTTCTTGCTTGTTGATAAAGGATGATTGTCCTCTCCTTAAGTGAAATAATACCATACTTAGGTGTAGCAACTCAACACTTAATAAAAGAGTTGTAGATCACTCTGAAAAGGATGTAAGTTCAGTTTTATGGAGCATCATGGGAAAAAGGCCTTACAAATGAACAGAAACCACCCCCAAATTCAGACTCTATTTTCTTATAGAACTCGAAGATGATAACATGATATGATTTTTCAACACAGAAGATTCACACGTAATATGATCTTTCAATTAACAATGTTAAAGGGATTATTAAGAGTAAATGTGTTTTAGGCTGGGTTTCATTCATATTAACGTTAATCATTCAGATGACTTGTAGTGATTAATGAGTTAAATTTTAAAATACATTTCAATACAACATGTATTACTCATGTGTATGTATCTTATCATTCAAACTTATATTTTCATTAAACTGTAAGGGAAATTATTGAAATTTTCATTATATCATTGTTATGGACCTGTTAATCTACAAATACTTGAACTTTATAAAGATATGAAATTAAGGATATTGATGATAATGACAATTAGCAATACTAATTACTAATACTGATACAATTAGCAACACTGTAATTAAATGCCTCATTAAGTGCCTAGTAATCCCAATGTTTCTTTACCCATCTATCTGTTAATATTTCAATCACATTTTTTTTTTTTTTTTTGCTAGTCCTGGGCCTTGGACTCAGGGCCTGAGCACTGTCCCTGGCTTCTTTTTGCTCAAGGCTAGCACTCTGCCACTTGAGCCACAGCGCCACTTCTGGCCATTTTCTATATATGTGGTGCTGGGGAATCGATCCCAGGTCTTCATGTATACAAGTCAAGCTCTCTTGCCACTAGGCCATATTCCTAGCCCTTCAATCACATTTTGTAGATGAGGAAATTCATTCTCAGAGTAGTTAACTACTGTTTTCAGTGTCTTAAGGTAAGGCAGAGTGAGAAGAGTCACACCTAAGACAGTCTTTTAAAATCTAAACTAACAAACAAAAACAGTAGTGTTGAAACAGGAGGCATGGCTGGAGTAGTTGACCCTTAGTCATAGTGAGAATGTGGGGACCTGAGTTCATACCAAGCACCAGCACAAAACAAAATAAAGTTGTACTTGCAATATGGTAAACAACAGAGGCATAAAGAAGAAACACAATGACGGCACTAAAAAACAACAAAATGTGTATAAGCAAGGGGTGATCTGAATTCTGAAAGGGTTCTTTAAAATTGTTTCCAACACACTAAAAAATTTATTTTTCTCATTTTGTGAAGGAAGAGTCATTTAGAAAGTAACTGCTTGCATATTAAAAATGCTATTCATAGTTAAGTGAACTGAGGACTCAGTGAAAAGTTATTTTCAATGTTTAATTTCAATTTATATAAAAATCATCTACTTTGAGTATTTTAATCACTCACAATGGAATTCTATGCCTCTCAGAAAGAATGACATTGCCCCATTTGTAAGGAAATGGAAAGACTTGGAAAAAAATCATCCTAAGAGAAGTGAGCCAGACTTAAAGAAACATAGACTCTATGGTTTCTCTCATCAGGAATAATTAGTACAAGCCTATGATAATCCTAGTTCACAATAGCTCAATAGCTATGTCCATATGAGCACATAAGATGATGCTAAGCAAAATGAACTCCAAGTTATGGAAACAAGTGGTTTATTGTTGTTGGTGGTATTTTCAATGTGCTATGTGAAATTATACCCTTTTCTTTTGTCTTTCTTCTCCACGGTTTTACCCCTGATGTCACTGTAACTGACTTTGGTACCTTGGATATTGTATATACATGTATGGGAACTAGGGAAGGGAAGGGGAATCAAAATGGAGAGACAAAGGATAAAAGACAAACCAAATGCAACAGCAATACTTACAAAACTGTATGCTGTAAACCCACTGTACAACTCATGAGGGAGAGGGAAATGGGGAGGGGGAGGGGGGATGACGGAGGAGGTAACAAGTTGAATAAAAAATGTACTCACTGCCTTGCGTATGAAACTGTAACCCCTCTGCACGGCACTTTGACAATAAATAAATTTAAAAATTAAAAAAAAGTAAAATATCAACAGCAATTCCAATTGCTAATTTCCAGAAGCTAAAAACCATACCACACACATACTCACACAAAGAGATTTGTATGTGTGTGGGTATATATGAATGTTCCAAACTAGTCTTAATTTTAACATTAAGTAGCAGTAATGTTTAACAACCAACTATTCTTACCTCAATGAGAAAAATAATTATGCTCCAAATTAGCACAAAAATCAAGTTCTTGTGGATAGTGATGTATCGAAGATATGTATTCCACGTAGTAACTGTTGGTATGCTCTCTACATCATCAAAAAAACACTCCTGGAAAAAAATCATAGTTATCACAATGAAACAATAGCATTCCATGGTGTTATTCTAGTTTTATTTTAAAGGTATCAATGTAAAGGAATATTATTTTGAAGCTAAGTGAATTTTAATAAATGGCTATCAGTATGAATGCCACATATGATGCCACTTTATAGCCAGATGATGTTCATTGGAGCAACACAATTTAGGGGGAAAAAAAAGAGATACTATAACGCTCAAAAATTCTAAAAATAGGGGCTGGGGATATAGCCTAGTGGCAAGAGTGCCTGCCTCAGATACACGAGGCCCTAGGTTCGATTCCCCAGCACCACATATACAGAAAACGGCCAGAAGCGGCGCTGTGGTTCAAGTGGCAGAGTGCTAGCCTTGAGCGGGAAGAAGCCAGGGACAGTGCTCAGGCCCTGAGTCCAAGGCCCAGGACTGGCAAAAAAAAAAAAAAAAAAAAAAAAAAATTCTAAAAATATACAGTGGGTTGTACAATTGTATTATTGTAGGCATGTTTAGCATTGTCATGGAATAGTGTTCTTCCTCTGATCAAATCAATGATATCAAATTAATGGCCCTATGAAATGGGAATAAAGCTCCATTGTTAGAAGGAGCAATTTGGGAGCAATACAGGCTTGTCTTTGAATCCAAACTCCATCACTGACATCCTCGGAGATGCTTGAACTAAGTTTTTTTTTTTTTTTTTGGCCAGTCCTGGGCCTTGGACTCAGGGCCTGAGCACTGTCCCTGGCTTCTTCCCGCTCAAGGCTAGCACTCTGCCACTTGAGCCACAGCGCCGCTTCTGGCCGTTTTCTGTATATGTGGTGCTGGGGAATCAAACCTAGGGCCTCGTGTATCCGAGGCAGGCACTCTTGCCACTAGGCTATATCCCCAGCCCCTTGAACTAAGTTTTTTAACTTCTCTGTGGTATAGTTTCCTTACCTGTGGATGACAGCGATATCATCCACATAGCAGTGGGGCCTAAGCTATATGCTGCCAGGAAGTACAAACAATCAACAAATATTAATTATTCATTCTTTGCAACTAGATATACAGGCTCAGAATTGAGATGTTTACTTAGATGTACCAAACCACACGATGAATTATTCTTTAAGAAATCTTTTTTAAATTATAGGAGTACTGAAAGTATGGGTGTTGGGGATCACCTAGTCCTTCACTTCACAAAGGAGAAACTCTAGCCTAGAGATTGAATGACTTGTGATGCTGCTTTTACATAACTGATGCTATTAAATATGTTAATCTATTGCAACTCTTTCCATAGTAAACTATCCAAAGGCATGAAAATTACCTAGTAAAATACAATTACCAGGTTCCTAGGGCTCAGATCTGTAATCTTAGTTACTTAGGAAGCTGAGACCTATAGGATCACAGCTTAAAGCAAGCTCAAGTAGAAAAGTCCTTGAAACTCTATCTCTGAAATACCCAGCTAAATGCTAAGGTGGAAGCTTGACTCAAGTGATAGAGCACCTGGAGGCCCTGAATTCAAACTCAAATACCAAATAGACAACAATCAACCACAACACTTCTGTTTTATATTGCTTTCTGTTTAAGGATTAATCACTTTGCTTTTTAAACCAATGTGTCAGTCTTTTCAGTCTGAAGATTGACACTAGAATACGTTGGATTTCATACATCTTCTTTTAAAGAAGTTTTTCCAGAAACCCAAAGTATAAATTCAAATCAAATTCAAAAGATCTGAAATCCCACACTAATTAAACTCAAGATTTATATAAGAAACAACATATGATTCCTGTTTTTTATAGTCTACTTCTAAATAGAAATAGTTCTTGTGTGTACATAACCGAAACTATTTATATATTTACTTTAAGTATAAAAGCCCAAGTGGAAATGTTTATATAAAACATAAACCTTTTTGAGAAAAAATATTGAATATTTTTATTTTCTTTAAGTAATTGTACAAAGAGTTGCCATTAAACCAAGCCATAAACCGTGGATACAATGCCTCTTGATCCATTTCAGCCCTTTTTAACATTCTCTCACCCCTCCAGTTCCACACCTTCCCTTGTTTTTCTTAATTTTAAGGTTTGGATTTTGTAGGTCTTAAACATTATCCTAACCCCATGATATGAAGGGCGCATGCTCCATAGGACGTTGCATTCAATTTCAGTCTAGGAATTGGAGCAAAAACATTAATAATCAATACATACCTTTAAATCTTCTTCATTAATTTCTTCACTAATATCTACACCACTCTCTTGAGATAAGCGTCTTGAATATATGTCCATCTCAGTTAAGCTTGCCTGAGGAGCCAGGGACATTTTTCGTGTAGATGCTGTGGTCCTCCGGTGAATGCTCTGGCCCTGGCTAGCTGAGTGTGTCATCAAGTTCAGAACAGACTGTCTCCTCCGACCTTGAAATGTAGGGCCCGTGTTGATCATGTTGCTGCGAGGTAAGTTCCCCTCTCCCTGCTCAGAATCTGGAACCAGGGACAACCTTCTTGCTAAGGACTCATCAGAATCCCCTTCAATGCCATTCATCTGTAACGGAGGCTTCTGTGCAATTGAAAATTTCCTTGCAGAGTTGATTGAATTGAGGATAGAGTTCTTCCTTTTTTCTCCGAATTCTCCAGTCTGTTTAAAAGATTGTTTTCTGGATTCGTTCCAGGAGGCAGAGACATCTCCTTCTAAGGAGAAACGGCGTAAGGTCTCAGTTAGGATTGAATTTCTTCTTTCCACGCTAAATTGGTCGAAAGAATCAAATCCCATGAGTTTTGAACTAAAGTCCGGACGTAGGTTTTGGAGTTCAGAAAATGTCCCATAAAAATAGCTGCTACCCTCATGTAAAATTAATATTTTGTCAGCTTTCTTTAAATGTTCCATTTTAGAAGTGACCAAAATCCTAGTTTTGTTAGCCATCAATTTACAGACACAGCTTTAAGAATATAAAAAGATATACATAAGATATCAATTTCATAAATATTTTATTATAAAATATATGTCATCTTAACAATGTTTCATCATATAAAAATCTCTATCAAACCATTCTGTTATTGAACTTAAAGTGATTCTAATAGTAAATACTTCATAATAATGAATCTGATGCTTCTTAAATTCTTACAGCATGATATAGCATGCAATATGGTAACATTGAATGGTAACAGACCCAGAAGAAATCAAATGTTGATATTCAGTAGTGTCTTATTTTCATCTACATTTTGAGTCTAGTTTATTTCCCTAGAAAATGGGGAAAATTTGAGACCATTTTCAATGTCATCTGACCTTCAAGGTCTACATCTCCACATATCCTCAAAATGTCAGAGATATTTTGTTCTTTAAATTTTTAATTGACTTCCTCTTATATTTCATGTTGAGCATGTTAATTAAGACTATTAAGATTGATTTGGAAGCTCCTGAAGGAAAATGAGAACTGGAACAAATTTGAATGGAGATTGTATTGGTGGAAGTTGGCAAGCCATTCCAGTCACTGGGATGAGATAACTGGGATTTGTGACTGGAGAAATTATTCCAATGTGCATACACACACACACACACACACACACACACACACACACACACACACACATACACACACTGAAAATAACAAGCAAAATAAAGGCACGAAATTCTACGATAGGGAGCAATAGTGCCTGGACAGATGTTCTCCTTGGCTTTATATTTTAGTGTAGTAAAATTAAGGACTAAATATCTTAGTATCTTGTAAAAGAAAGCAAGCAAAGTATTACAATATTTTACATCTCTTGAGGATGCATAAAATTAAAACCTGAACTAAAGCAAAAATTTGAATTCTAGGAAATAATGCTTCTAAGAGTAATGATACCATTTTGAACATACATGTATATCCTTATTCATTAAAATTACTTCTAGTAGAGTGCAACAGCTACTCCCCTAAATCACTTTGAAAGTTTGAAATCAATTCAAATAACTACTGCTTTGGAGGACTTCACATTATAAGCCCTGAGAGCTATGTAACTGAGATCTAAGGAAATATTGAGGTGGGTACTTAGTTTGGATACTCACTATTAAACCACTAAACCATTCTGCTGTGTTCCTCCTTTAGTAGCTTACCATATAATAAAGAGTGAATAAAATACTCTGCCAACTAAAGCAAATAAAAAATAGGTATAATAACCAATAAAAATAATAAAAGATTTGTCACAGGCAATAATACTGTACACACAGACATGATGGCTGCTCTAATACTACAGCATTGTAAGAAATATATTTACCAAATGGTGACCAGGAAAGATTTTAAGTGATCTTCAAATTTGGCTATGAAGATTAGAGCTAAGTACCATGTTGTATTTTACCATACAATAATGTGGGTACATATGCTCACAAGAGATAATATGTAGTCCATAATAATGTAGAGGTTATAGGAATTTTCTCCTGTCCTTTAACATGAGCATCATTATTTAAATAACATACCTTTCAAATATTTGTTTTTCAGTTAAAACATCTAGGTGTCCAAAAGGGGAGTCTAAGAGGTACAAATCAGCATCTTTGTACACTGCTCTAAAAATAAAATTGAAATTAAATTAGATTTTCCTCAACATCTCTCATTTCATTGAACACAGATGATGTTTTGAGACAGTCTACTACATGCATTCCTGGATATAACACTTCATAACACAAGGCAAAGTAACACTGTTAGAAACTTCTTCTTTCATGCATGACTTTAATAGTGTAGATTATATCAAAGAAAGGTTATTGAGACAAGTCATGAGTGATTTTTATGGCTTTTAATAACACTTTAAAAAACAACACTAAAACAACTGCTATAAAAGCTTTGTTGACTCTAAGCAGAAATGAGTACATGTTACAGACTGACCTGCACGATATGATAGAATTTAAAATAGCATATTAGACAACAACAAAAGTGATATTGTTTATTTAGAGGCAGGAATCATATGCTGAAAATACTATAAAGTCACTGCCCTTCCACAAGCTTCCATTTTGCTGAGAAAACAATGAAAATACACTATTTCAATGGCAAAATGTCAAAGACAACAAACAAATGGAAGGACTTAGATCAATATTTTAGTCATTTTCAAAGTGTTAACTACAATCACCAAACTGATAGCAGTAGTCATGGATTTAGAATTGATACTTCATTTTGCTCCTTATTGTCTGTCTCTATACCTCTTACATAAAGTCTCAAAAAAAGAGGGAAAGGATAAATAATTGACAATAAAATGTGTATGTATATTATATTACCTTTTAACCTTAAAAAATAAAATTTTACAAGTAAAAAACTCCAAGTTGATTTAAAATAATCATGAGATAATCTCATCAAAACATTTAAATGCTTCAGATATGATTGTTAATAACTGCCTCTAGTCCAACTGAAGTTTAAAGTAAAATTAAAATCTAAAAGAAACTTGATGTTGTAAATTACTTTGAAGACAACATGGGAGGGCAAAGGACTCCATCAAAATAGAACTTCAAGGTCTTTCTTTGTCTACATGATGTGCTGTTTCTTTGCTATGGTTTCAATATAGTTTCTCCAAATCTCATATTGGAGCTTCCTCTCCAATGTGAGGTATTGAGCAGAAACATAATTCAACTATAGTGTTTAGAGATGAGATCTGTGAAAGGACCTAAGATTAGATAAGCATCAAGACTGAGTCCCTATAATGGGATTCTAATGGCTTTACGAAAAATGAGAGAAACACAGAGGGCAGGGAGTATTACACACACGTGCACGTGCGCAGAAGCACACACACACACACATTTCCTCTTTCTTAACAGGGGATTTACAGTACTGTCTTAGGACTCTGACAAGTCTTCTTAACTTACATCAGAATTGTGGGTCAAAAGAAACCTCTTTTCTTTACAATTTACCTAGTCTGTGTATTATTAGTAACAGAAAAAAATAAAACTAAGCATATTCTATGTCTATGAACACAGTTTCTCAAGTGATTACAAATTATATTCTTATAATAGTCAGTAACAATTCTGAAAACAAGAACAAAGTTTGCAATAAGAACAAATCTTAAACTGGTAAATACAAAGGTTATGTTGAATGTCTAGAAGCCAAATGCTAAACCTTACCTGCATATAAAATGGAATGCTGAAGGTAAGGCTCTAGTTCAAGATTGTTCATTGATTTGCTCATTCACTTACAATTTTTTAAATATATTATTTCACAGTATAATGTCAAGATCAAGGCACAGATTAATACAGAGTCAAGATGACCTGGCTCACATGCTGACTACTTTTTTTCTGTGTGGCTTTCTACTCTTTCCCTGTGTGACTGTTGGCAAGTTAATGTCCACCATCCTCTATTACCTCCTGAAATTCTTTCTTCGCAAAGTCGTATTGAAAATTGAGATCACAAACACATACACACACGCATGCATACACACACATGCACACACATGCATGCACACACACAGACACACACCACATACAGGTTTCCTTTTTTGTCATGGGATGATTTATGAATCTTTACAAATTCTTAATACTACATCATTGACTATGGCTCTCAGTCACTAGCCATAAGATTCTCCCACAAAATTTTCAACTCCTGAAACAGAATATAAGGCAGTAGTAGAGAAATGTGTCTAATACTTTCCATACATGGTATTTACATTAAATTTTTATTGACCCAATCATCAAATATTCACCTTGCCAAAGAAATCCTTGCTCGTTGACCTCCACTCAGTGTGATTCCACCTTCTCCAAGAACTATGCTGTCTTTCTCTGCAAACTTTGAGATATCCTATTACCAAAAGCAGAAAATTAAAGAGGTGTTCATTGTTCATTGAATCTGTAAAAGGCATCTTCTTTCAAATGCAGTTGGATATCAGACCGTTGCTTTATCCATAGCTAAAATTTTAAATATTTCATCTCAATTTTTAAATAAAATTCACTTAGTTGATTACAAAAACAGTGCTAAGTTCTTAGAAGTAAAATTTTATTTCATTTTATAATATTGTTCCTGGTCATTAATAACAATTGAACAGAAAAGTAAAATACAGACGTTTTGTGAGTATATTAATATATGTGTAGATTAGCCATAGGCCCATTATACAAACCCAATTGCTATTAGTATGCTAAAGTTCACTTACCTCCAATTAACTCTTTAAAGGAAAAATGCAAATGAAATTTCACTATATTTATTTTCTTAAGAAAGGATAAATGTATGTTTAGCCAAATTTTTCCTTTAGAATCCTAGATACATATTTTTAAATGTCATATCATGAAAATTCACAAAATAACAGGTATTTAATAAATTTTAACAATTCAAGTATAATATTTTAAATTCTAAAACAAAACTTTAACAAAGTAGGAAACACATATCGCTCAAGCTTTCTAAACAGTGACAATCACTACTAAAGGACCAGCCATGTTGCTGGTAATATTATTTTTATTAGTTATCAGAAATAATATTAAAAATTTTTCCTTTTACTTTCTTGTGGTATATTTGAAATGTCTGTCTTTCTGTAAAAAGCTAGACATGTTTTTATTTAATATATATTATATGTTTTCAGCTTATGAATGTTTTAGTGTTGAACTTTTGTCTTAGCAAAAGAATTAATGATGCTGTGATTTGCTTTGAGCACCATGTTTTAATACTAGTGGTAGTAGTTAAATTTAATTTATTTAAAAATAAAAACTCTATAGAGTTTAAAGCTGCACATTTTGTTTCTGTTTTATGAACTAATAAAAACATGTTTAATTTGTGAATGAAGAGAGAGAATGAGAGAGAGAAAGAGAGAGAACATGTATTTTAACAATGGCCAGAGGGAAAAAGATGCCCTGTTTAAAGCTTTGTCTCTACCTTCTACTAAGGACAATAGACTAGGACAGAAGCATAGTATCTTCCTTTGACAGCTGTAAATACTTGAAGTGACTTGATGCCTGATAGAATATTAGTCCATAATGTATTCTACCGCACTGCTGACTCCTGCAATTTACTAATGAAGATGTCCCAGTGATCTGAACATGGTATTCCTTTCCATTTGGCCTTGAGTAGAATGTTTACTCAATGGGGTTATATGCCCCATTTTCTCATTAGAGTAAATATAGATGCTTAAGGGCTAATGGCATAGACTTTACTAGTGTGTTATTACAAGGAATGCACAAGGGACCATGCAAAGATAAGCACTGTACTTAGAATCAAATGCCCTAGTTCAAGGCACAGGTCTTCATGACCTTGATAGATGTACTGCTATTGGAACTGCTATGCATGTGGCCATGTGCTATTAAACTAAAAGTCAAGTTTTTGGAGGTGAGAAAAGGGGTGGGGCATAGGAATGGAAGAAGGAAGGCAGTCATTATAGTCAATGTACATTTTGTAAAGACTGAACTATGTTAACATGAGAGTGGGGACAGGAGTTGGGAATAAGAACAAATGAAGAGGTGACATTGACCAAGAAACATTGTATTCATAACCTGACTTATGAAATTGTAACCCCTTTGAACAATAACAACAATAATAATGGTAAAAATATAATTTACAAAAGAGTTTTATAGGTTTCAAGGTTTTCCTCATTTGTTATAACTAAAACGTGCCTATAAATCTACAAGTAAACATACTGGATGGTAACAGACAAAAAAAATACACTTGGACATGATGCATTATGCAGTAAAATTCACAATGAGACCAAAGAAGAATATTCTTAGGAGAGTAACACAAAGGCTCAATAGCTACTATAGCCATATGATCATATAAAATGATTTTACCTAAATGAACTCCAATAAATAGAAACAGAGGTTTTATGTTATTTTGCTTCTTTTTTTCTCCTTTGATGTTGATTTTGATTTCTGAACTGCTTGTCTTATATGTAAGTTTATCTGTTTTGGGAGGATAATGGGGAGCACAGAAATGGTGGCATAAAGGGTGAACAAATACAGCAGTGATACTCACTGGACACTATGTTGAAAATGAACTATACAACTTGTGAGAGAGGGAGGTCAGGAGGGAGAAACTGGGAGAAAATTAGGGAAGAGGTGACACTGTTCAAAAAGAAATGTAATCATTAGCTAATTTATGTAACTGTGACCCATAATAACAATAAAAGAAAAATGATTCTTAAAAATGAAGTCAAAGTAGATATTATGTTCCCAAACAGAATATTGAATTGTTTGCTCACCTTCCTGAGTTAGCCATTTGATTTTATTTCATAACACTATGCTATGACATTTTATTGTTCATCTTAATACCTTATTATAAAAGAATTATGGGTGGGATAGAAGGTTACCTTGCTTTAAGGATTACCACATAATAGTTGGCTTGAAATTTCTACTAGACTACATTTTAACAGTAAAAACAAACATATTCAGTTAAATATATTCAAGACATATTATCTACATGTATGGAAATATCATAATGAAATGTATTTTGTGCAATTAATACATGCTAATAAATTTTAAACAACTATTTGCCCAAATTATGACATAAATATAAAAATTTAAAACTATATAAATGGAATGACTAAATAATGATCATTAATAACCATATGTATGTACAGGTACCATTCATTTAAATGAGGGAAAGTATATATCTCATTTATAAATCAAATACTGGATCTCATTTATATATCAAATCCTGAAGCGTGGAGTTTCTTATCAGAATGATGCTGAAAAAGATGAAGGGGAAAAAAATCTCAAAAGAATTTGTCTAGGTTCCTATCAATGCAGTTTAATAAAACAGGGATGTTTTTATGTGAATATTTCTGTCTATGGGGCTTGGGATATGACCTAGTGGCAAGAGTGCTTGCCCCGTATACATGAGGCCCTGGGTTCAATTCTCCAGCACCACATATATAGAAAATGGCCAGAAGTGGCGCTGTGACTCAAGTGGCAGAGTGCTAGCCTTGAGCAAAAAGAAGCCAGGGACAGTGCTAAGGCCCTGAGTCCGAGCCCCAGGACTGGCCAAAAAAAAAAGAAAGAAAGAAAGAAAGAATATTTCTGTCTAGAATAGATATTATTATCTTTCCTAAGTACAAATAAAAGATCCCTGCATCTGAAAGCTTTAATATTCTGAGCCACAGGCTCTTTTCTGGGCTGTAAATACCTGTGCAATGAGATATAGTTGTACATTTGGATAACTTTAATAAACACTGCAGAGATCATAACGGGAAGCCGCTGTTACTGAAATGACACATAACAGTGGTGGAACATGGAGGTAAATTTTGATTATTTGTAAAACAAATACACTAGTAATACCAATATCCTGCTATTAATGTGAGTACCTGTTCTGATTACCTAGTTTATTGTTCATTTGCAGATTTCTTCATTAGTGTTTGGCTTTCTCTATTTGATTTAACAGAAAGCACTCTGTTTAAACACTGTTAAACATTTATCTTTGCCGACTCTCACGGGCACTCAACTCTGGTAATATATTTATCTTTGAGGGTGTTGGTGTTCTGACATCACAGGAGATTGTCCCTTATGTGAATGCTGCAATCTAAAGAAAGTTATAATGCTTTGTGCTAACATAAGTTTTCATAAAGCCCATAAGAGCATGCGCTGCTCACAGAAACCTTATACCTGAGAATAAAGGCTGTTTCATACTATGAATTCCCTAGAATTCTTTTTGAGTTACCAATACAAAAGGTTGAAGGGGAAACTCATCCATTGGATTTAACGTAGTAGGTATGATTTGACCTCTTACAGAAAAATTAACTGCCGGATTTTTTAAATGAGACAAAAAACATAGTCATTGAATACAAAGTTTTGTGATCAATTATTTTTCTCATTGAAGGAGAGCTTAAATTTTGCTTTCAAATTATTCTTCATTACCATTTCAGTTTTTACTCAACTGCTCAACATAAAATTTAAAAAATCTAGTATATGAATCATTACTTCTCAGGTGTGGTCTCTGGGCCAATAACTAGCACCAGTTGGAGATCGTATCAAAATATGCAGCCCTGTGCTTACTCAGAAAATTCGGCCAGTGGCCAAGAATCTGCATATTAATCCATGATGTCAGTCCCTTCCAGAGTTTGAGCTGCTCATCAGAATACTTACTCTTTGGGGCTGACTTTTTTACAATATGCTAAGTTGAAAGGCAAAGAGCAATTTCAAAGGATTTTATGCACACAAAACCATGGGTTTGTTCAAGATAGTAAAACACTTGAAAATATTCAGATTAAAGACTAGTAGAGAGGGTCAAAGTAATATTTTGATGTGTGTAATAAAGATTAGTTTATTATTAAGGAGTGTATAACATACTCAATGGGATATGTGTCCTTTTTACATGTTTATCAATTTACTTATTTAAAAATAAGTTAAAGTTTACTAGCTAACATTATTCAACCAGATCAAAAACCCCAGAAGTTATTAAGGAAGAATTGCTAATAGAACAAGTATAACTGAATTGAGCACATAACAGACAACAATACAGGATATTATTATATTGAAAGAGAGGGACAGAGAGAGAACTTAAAAGAAAGGTTAGAGTGTTCGATTTAATGATCCTGGGTAATTTTGCAATATTTACAGAGTACATTTGAGTTCCTGTAACTTTGAAGATAGGAAAATACCATAAACTTATTTTATGGCTCACTTATCACTTTTAGAACAACCTTGACAATGCAGATGTTTGTGGTAAGAGAGGTGGTAAGAAGTTAGAGCTAAAGGAATATGAATATTAGGGTAATGTCATTCAATAAAGTATTTCTTTAACAGTAAATTATCAGATATTTAACACCAATGTTATTAATACTGAAAAATCACTAAATATTTATTGCACTAAATATTTGTGCTTCATGCACAGGAGTTGGACAGGAGGAGGTAGTTATGACAGGAGGCAAAAGGAAGCAATAGGGAGCCAAGGAAAAGAAAAAGGCAGGGTGTGTGAGAGAATATAAGAGTGCTAAGAATGTGTTGCAGGGCTGGGAATATGGCCTAGTGGCAAGAGAGCCTGCCTCGTATACATGAAGCCCTGGGTTCAATTCCCCAGTACCACATATATGGAAAACGGCCAGAAGTGGCGCTGTGGCTCAAGTGGCAGAGTGCTAGCCTTGAGCAACAGGAAGCCAGGGACAGTGCTCAGGCCCTGAGTCCAAGGCCCAGGACTGGCAAAAAAAAAAAAAAGAATGTGTTGCAAAGAGAGAGAAAATGTGAAAATGCATACATGTACGGTACATGTTGGTGTATGTTTCAGAAAGCAGCAGAGCTCTGTATGATATCTATTAACAGAAATAAACTTCCACAGAAGAAAATCGACACTAAGAGGTTCATAAATTAAAATTAGGGTTCTGTTTCTTAGTTCATTTGCTGATTCAAGTTATACTTGATTTAAAGAGATCTAGGAATAGAAATACTTGCAGGGAAAAAAGAAAAGCCTTGCTAGAATGCATGAGATGTGAGAATTGTTAATTAACCTGGAAAATGAAATCATTTTCCTTCTCTACCTGTCCTACACCAGAGTTTTACTAGAAAACTAATTCTAAAACAAGTTTACTGGAATTAACAAAAGTACAAAAGTGGATGCTCTAGGTTTTTGGCCACAATAGTAAACTCATTTTATACTGTTCTGTCCAACTATATACTTATGCATATGTGGACTAATAAGTGTAATTGCTAATATCTCTGTGATTCTTTAGTACATAGATCTGCTATTTGTATTTAAATCGTTAGAGGAACTTTAGAGTGCTGCTATTTAATTGAATGTGTTTGAGGTTAAGTATCCCCCAGGGCTAAAATGCTAAGTAGGAATACCTATATTACTCTACAGCTGAAGAGCTGTGTGGGAATTGTATTACACCATTTATGAAACATTGCATGTTTCATATAAATAATCTTATTTATTTGAATAATAATCTTATTTAATTAAATAATCTTATTTGAAACAAATAATCATTCATTTCTGTCTGCCTCTATATTAGAACCATTTAACTGTAGATTTCTGGATAGTATATTTTAGAATCTCTCAAATTACTCAATCTAGTGGATTATTGTGGGGTTTTTTTCTAGATTTCTGTAAATGATTTTGATTTAGTTTGCCTTAGAATTGGCATTTAGAAGCTGCTAATTTCCTATATTTTTCCTTTATGTGCTCAACCGAATGCTGAAATAAATCCAGTCCCTGTGGTGTACAGGGAAACTTCTTAGTACTTTCTTAGTATACTGGTAGGTGATCATATATTTGGTCCTGCTCTGAGTTTCCCAAAATGTTTTCCAGGTCCATATTCACTGTATCTTCTATTTCACCATTCGTTTCCTTAGGAATAGCAGATGAGGCTAGGAATAAGGCCTAGTGGCAAGAGTGCTTGCCTCATATACAGGAAGCCCTGGGTTCAATTCCTCAGCACCACATATACACAAAAAGGCCAGAAGTGGCGCTGTGGCTCAAGTGGGAGAGTGCTAGCCTTGAACAAAAAGAAAGCCAGAGACAGTGCTCAGGCTGAGTCCAAGCCCCAGGACTGGCAAAAATAATAAAAATAAAAAAATGAATAGCAGATGAGCTTCACATTTAATACCCATTGCCTATGATATTCCTCCAACAATCCTGTGTGGCTCAAAGCTGCCTTTGGATCAGGCTTGTCCCTATGTTGACTGCTCACCAACTCTTGGGCTTCCATTTTAAATTTGAGGCTATTGAGCATGATAAAGAGATTCTACCCCAATGGGAAAGAGAAAGAAGATAATTTGAGAAGAGATCTATAACAAATTTTTCTACCTTGGTTAATTTTCAGATGAGTTAAGAAAGGTGAGTGATTTTCCCAAGATTCACTTATTTAGGATTGTGATACCTTCAAGATACCATGTCCATGAAAACAAATACACTGCCAAACATTTTTAAAATATATGTCATGGAATTCTCAATACCATTCATGCACAACTTGTTTTTATCATAATCTTTACAAATGGAAAATTCATAGTCGGGGTGGGGGTGTTTTAAAATGGGGATTGAACTCAGAGCCTTGCACTGCCCAAGAAAGAAACATGGCATGAGGAAAAAAGAATGGGAAACTTCCCATTGTGGGTCACAGTCAAGATGCATAAGTTATGGAGAGCTATTGTACAACAGTTAATGATATTGTGTTGTATG
The DNA here is from genome assembly GCF_023159225.1 of Perognathus longimembris pacificus. Lineage (NCBI taxonomy): Eukaryota > Metazoa > Chordata > Mammalia > Rodentia > Heteromyidae > Perognathus > Perognathus longimembris. Next base: position 127,513,220 of record NC_063162.1, on the reverse strand, counting down.
ATGGAAAATGCTCAGAGAGTAGATCTTAAAAGTTCTTACTATACACACATACAAATGGTAACTATGAAAATTAATGGATATATTAATTAAGTTGATTGTGGTAATTATTTCACATTCTACATGACAAATGCATATAATTTTGTGTGTCAATTATACCTCAAATAACTGGATGTAAATTCTCAAACATAATTATATGAAACAAATCTTAAAAAACATTTTGACATTGCTGGGTGCCGATGGCCCACACCTGTAATCCTACCTACTTAGGAGCTAAGGTACAAGGATCATGGTTCAACGCAATGTTAGGCAGGAAAATGTGGGAGATTCTTATTCCAGTTAACCACCAAAAAACAAAACTGGATCTGAGGCTCAGATGGTAGAGTGTTAGGATCAAGAAAGGTTAGGGAAAATGACCAGGCCCAGGGCCAGAACACATACACACACACACACACACACACACACACACACACACACACACACACACACACACACACACACACACACACAGCATAACTTTTTCCTTATATTACTTGGTACATAGTAACAGATCCATTTTGCTTTCTGATTGACTCAAGAGCCAGTTTGCTCTTTTCCCTAGCTCCTCCTGCCTAGCAGATCACCAACGCTCTCCTGAAGGATCTCCCAGCCACCAGTCTTGCTCCTTCTTAAATTATCCATAGTCTACATTAGAGCCAGACACATCTTTGCAAAATACAAATCTTATTACATCACAACTCCCAAACTGAAACTTTTCCGGAGAGTTTCATGAAGGTTCAAGTTCCTTAATGGAAGGTTCTTCTTGATAGAACAATCCTATTCCAGTTCAACTCTCACCAGGATGGGTTATAATAGCCCACCCACCCACCATGTGCTGAGATACATGCTCATTTCCTTCTGAATCTCAGCCATTTGGAACTGATGATAGTTCCCTGGATATACTATACTCCTTTCTAGATCCAGTCTGACTGAGTACATTCTGTTCTCTTTCTAGAATGATTTCCTTATTCTATTTCACTCAGAACATTTTTGCTTCTCCATCATCTCTCAGTTGCAATGTCACTTCCTACTTGCAAGTACTAACCATTATCATACAACTTACTAAACTGCATTTAAATTTTTTTGTTTCCTCCACTAGAATGAAAATCCTTTGAGACAAGTATTGTGTCTTGGTAATCAATATATTCCAGAGTTTGGTTCAATGGTTGCACTCATAAGTATTTAGTGAATAACGTAAATCTTTTCCCTGATAATATCTGTAAGCCACAATCTCATTACAGACAGGAACCCTTGTTATACTTGCAAGCTGCAGGATGCTTAACTCTGTTCAGTGTGTAAAGTAGGAACTCAACAGAGATTTGTTGAAATCAATTTTTTAATTCATAAAATCTGAATCAAGAATAATCAAATCCTGTAAAACTAACTTTAATTTTCTTATCATATAAAGAAATTATTAATTTTGGTTTCAAAAATTGTAATATTATTTTCTATGTAAGGTCTGTTTTGCCTAGAAAAGGCATATTAAATGTTCAGAAATTTGCTTTAATAGGGAGGTCTGTATGAACATTTCTCTACAAAATTAGGAGCCTACAGAGATTTCCAGAGCTAGCTACAGATGTTATATTTCACCACAGGTGGTTTTTATTTCAGGGTAAAAATCTTCTCTTAATTTCTTTAAGTCCTTCCTTGATACTCTTCAGTTCAGAAAACTTTGAATCCAAAATCTAGGTTCTTTAAAAAAGCTGAAATATTAAGCAGATATATGTATGCTTTCTAAAATATAACTTTAAATTTTATGTTTTGAATGTGTTTCTGCTTAAGAGTCCTCATTTCATTATATATTCATGGGATAGCTTGGACCCAGACAGTTATAATTATATGTATGTGCTACTTGCCCACATTTTACTAGAAGGGGCAATCTCATGGCTATTTTGGTTTTGAGACGTAAGAATTGTCCTTTGTTAACCTAATAATTAGCTCTAGAAATTTTATTAACCCTTGAAACTTTATTTGTACTTTTGTAATTAGCATATTTTCATGTTGACTCCAAATTCAAGGCAAAGTTGACACCAGACAAATGGAAAATACAGATTTAATGGGCCAATTCATGTAAAGTACATAGCCCAATGCTGACGTGTATACACCATTCATAGATGTAAACTAGCAGTCATTTTGTGTCAGGGCAAAATAAAATGAAATGATGGTATAATTCATGAAACATCATGGAATTTCTGTTTAGGTCTAGTTTCAATAACTATATAAAATAACAGTTGTGGCTTCACATAATAGCAAAATAAGTATCAGTGCTTTCCAATTCCATCATCTATCGGTAGAAAATTACAGAGAGTTCAAGGTAGAGTCACTGTAGCTTATTCTGGTTGAAGGAACATATGTAGTTCAACATGGTTCAAATATTGTATTGAGTGTTCATGCATCATGTCATGGCTACTCTTGAACTAATTCCTATATACCTTTATTTTTCAGGACTTTCAGTATATCCATAAATCTCCTATATTGATGGGTTGACTACATAGAGGTTGTCTCAACTTCTTTCAGGTTAGTTTTGGCCAGACCTGCATACCCAGAAGTTAAATTCAAAATCAGTTAGTCATATGGTATCTACATGATGGAATTTATTTTCCAGAACAGGTCATTTATTTGCTTATTTCCCTCCCAAGTTTTTTTTTTTCACACTTCTTGCCAATTCCTGTCCTAGATTTTTTTTCTTCAGTAAATTTTTGCCAAGTTTTCTCTCACTTTTTTTTTCCTTCTAGTAACTTAAATATGAAAACTATCAACAGTGGTAAAACAGAAAACACATGTATCTTCAACATACACAGTAAATATTTTTATTACAATGGATATGTAATGACTGCCACGACTATACTTATTTCATGAGAATCATTTTGTGGTTTCAATAGTACCTCAACAGCTTTGTGGAATACAATTACATATCCTAAGCCCCTAACCTCCTTTCCACACTCCCTACCACACGCTGTTATAAAAGCCCATTACTTCTCCAAAACCCAGGTACTTTTAGAAGAGAGTCATTGAATGAAGAGGGTTCAATTACTCTTCACACAAACACTGACTTTCCTGTAATTCTTTTCCTATCACCAAAGGAACTCATATGGTTGAATAATAATGGTTATATGTAGAGAAGAAGGCAAGAGAATAGAGTAGCATGACTCTGTCAGTAATAAACAAATGAACAAGTTAACTAGGACTCAATTATCTTGATTCCTCTCTTTAAGCTAGCAAAGTCTTGTTACAGTAGTTATAAATATTTAGGATTCTATGGAAGTTTAGCTATATGGAAAAAAATAATGGAAGTATAAATTAATGGCCACGGAGATATAGAAATAACTATCCATTTGCCTAGGAATCAAATTTGCTTAGGAATTTCTAAAATGATTTTTTAAAAAACCTTTTAATTCGCAACTTTAGATTCAATGCAGGTTTGAAAGGCAGTACATGGAGATCTTCCCAAAAGAGGAGGAAAAGGTGAAGAATCTGAACCTGACTTGCCCACTTACAGCTGCACAGTACAAATTATTCTATCAACACAGAGCTATCTCCATGCCCTTCCCTGCGATAATGTCTTTGAGCTATCTCTCTAAGTGAATAATTTCCAACAACAAACTGGAATCAGAAAACTATGTGAACTATGTCACGCATGCTTTTTCCTCTCCAGACAAATTTACACCTACTGCCTGCTCCTATGACTTGGGTCATGATTACAAAGCACAAGGGCTTTGAAGATATTAGAGCTGAACAAAAACATAAAATTGAGGAAGAGACTATTGTGTCCTCATCTCTAGTTCCAAGTCTGAATGTAAACCAATTAAGAAACAGATCAGCCTCAACAGTCCAAATGAAAACAGTGAGTCATGAGTGTTTGTATTTGTGACAGGGATTGCACAGAGATTGTATTGAGAGACTAGCTGCTGACCCGTTAAGGACTCTGGAGGCACCTTATAGTTCTATGATCAAAATTCGTCCATGTTTAAGAAATTTTAAAAAATCTCATTATATCATATAGGGATTATTCTGTATTCTGGTTCTCTTTGGAGTTTATCAAAGATGAGATCATTTAAACAACAATAAAAATAAGTAGAACTTCAAGTCACTGCAGAGTGGAGAAAATCTGATTTTTGCCTGTCAAGATAGAAAAGCACTGTCTGTTCCTTTTATTTGTTATTCCCAGACATCATGTGTTATGTAGCTATCTGCTAAAACTCTGAGACTGTGAGGCTCACAGAATATTTTCTGAGCAAAAGTTTTTCAGCCAACATACCTATTTCAAAACATTTCCAAAACAGTCATCCTGAAAGGATCTACTATTCTAGCAATGTACTAAGTACAGTAAATCAAAGTAATGTGTTATGGAGTTACTACACTCAAGAAATTTACCCTGTAATTGATCAGATAATAAAAATATATACTAATGGAGAGCCTACATTTTCACCTTTATAATCCTAGCTACTCAATAGGCTGATTGTAGTTCAAAGCCAGCCTGGGCAGAAAAAGTTCATAACACTTTTATCTCCAATGAACCCTGAAAAAAAGCTGAAAGTAGAACTGTGATTCAAGTGGTAGCAAGCCAGCCTTGAGTGAAGAAACTAAGAAACAGTGCCCAGGCACTGAACTCAAGCCTCAGTACAGACACACACATAAAAAGAGCAATATATACAAAATATTCAGCACATATGACATGTTTAAAAATAGATAAATAGGCTTCTAATTTGAAACTTTGTTTAAGTAAAAATATCTAAATACAATTGTTGTTATATGAAATGTTAATCACAGGCCAATTTATAAAGACATAAAGTAGATTACTGGTTGCTGAGGGCTGTCCGGAGGAAAAGTTAGGAAGAAGAAATGGAGTCTAATTGGTAATTGTTGTATCAACCTCTGAAAATGTTAAAAAATTAAAGATAAACTGTAAAAATGATTTAAGGCTACCCATAACGTCAAAATTGTAGAAGAGTATGCTTTGCTTCTTTCATTACTGTGTAACAGTTTAGTTGGGATATAAGTCATGCATTCCTTCATTATTAGTGTAGAGCATTCTACTATGAATCCTTAAAAAAAAAAAACACCAAAAAACTAAACTATGGTGTATTCAACCTGATGTTCTCAGGACCTATCACAGCATTCAAAAATGAGCAAATATTTGTTACATGAATAAGAGATTCATTGGCCTATATTTATTAATAATTTGCCTATTCTACATAGAGGTTAAATACATTTTAATTAATTTACCTGAAGGATACAAGCTATCATTTTATAAAAAAAAATTTTATATGAGAAAAATATATATTCAGAACAAAAATAATAAAATGTACCAAAAAACCTGCTAGCACCTTTCTACTCATAAACAAATAAAGCAAAGTCCATCAATACACCATCCCACCTCCCTACCAGATAAATGTTTGTGTTCTCTAGCAACACTTAGATTTTGGAGTATCAAAGCCAGGGCATTCCAAACCTCTAGATTGCAAAATACTGTTCCTCGAAGGTCTTTTGAAGAATAATGATTATCTTCTTCAAAGTAAACCCAAAGCTTTTATAGGAGAGCCTTTTCTTTTTGTCATGCTATAAAAGCATACAGAAAAATAAGAGTAGTTGAGGAAATTACTCTTCAGTGAGTCAGTACACATATGGAGAGCCTTTTATTTCAATACACAGCCTTATCTAATGCACAACTATTTTTCCCACTTTTTCATATGTTGTATTTTATGTTTGATTTTATTTTCATTGCAATTTTTCTTGAATGATGATATAAAGGAACCCCCTAATATCAAATATCATCCATCAATGATACTGGTTTGGAATTGGGATCCTTATCCACACAATTTTAATAAAGCTCATAATTATATATCTTCTGTCCTAACATTTACATAAATAATTATTGAACTTACCATCATAGAACTTTATCAACCAATATTCTGTGTGTTTCCAAATAAATTATTATGTTTCCTAAATTGTTATGAAAATAGTCAACTCTACCAGCTTTACTATGCCTCTGCTTCAAAGATTTACAGTCACTAGAAATTATACATTCAAGCTGGGAATATAGTGTAGTGGCAAGAGTGCTTGCCTTGTATACATGAAGCCCTGGGTTCGATTCCCAAGTAGCACATATATAGAAAACAGCCAGAAGTTGTGCTGTGGCTCAAGTGGCAGAGTGCTAGCCTTTAGCAAAAAGAAGCCAGGGACAGTGCTCAGCCCTGAGTCCAAGGCCCAGGACTGGCAAAAATAAATAAATAAATAATACATTCAAGGCCAAAGATAAGGTATCTTTTATGATAAGACAATTTTATCTTTAATTCTCCACTAGTAGATCAATGCTTTATGGTGTCATTAAAATTGATAAATTCTTCTTCTTACATAATTTTTGGAATGAAAACCATAAGCTACATAAATATCTACTTGAGGACTTTTGTCTCATTAATATGTGAATAAAATTTTCATCATTTCATAATAATAATTATTATGATCAACAAGCCTATTATTTTGAAAATATATTCCATTTATTTTATTTATTTGCAAGTTTCTTAAAGAAAGGTCATGTGTTTTAGTAATTAATCCATTCACAATAACTTTCTCCCTCTAGGAAATTTCAACATTCATAAACTGACTAGTTGAATAGAGAGCAAAATATATAACTTGACTAGTCTTGAGGTTTCATGTGCATAACCAGCATTTTTTTCTTATAATTTCATACCTCTTCCAGTTGACATGCTTTGATGACACTTCTGTATCTATACTCATCATAGGAAACACCAAAAATAATGTTTTCTTTAATGGTACCAGGCATGATCCAGGAAAACTGAGAACAGAATGAAATTCTTCCACTGTGCTTTATTTTACCCTCTGAAGGCTCCAGCTCTCCCAAAATCATCATTAGGAGTGATGTCTGGAAATAAAAGCTATTGTTATTTGTTTGATCACATCACCCAAATCACTATTTTATTTTTAAAAATTCTTTCCATTCGTTCAGTTTAAAATGCTTTAAGTAATTCCTAATCAAGCCACTATGACATGCACAAAGTATATAAAGGTTATAAAAGACATGGGTGTGAGAGGTGTTAGGCGACAGGATTATATAGGAGAGACGTCTACATCAGATTGCTAAAATGGGTTTACAAAGGATCTGGGATGGTTAGTAACCATGAACCATTTGCTGAGTGTTCACTCTGCTTTATGTGCCCACTATATGTTTTGCTTATGTTAATTTTTGTATTCTTTTGTACCAAGTAGGTACAGCATTATCTTTATCTCATTAAAAAATACCAGGCAAAAATGATATTCAAGCAGTAACGTCTCCATGGACCTTTCTTGAAGTAAAAGATCATCCAAGATTGAGCTTCAAAGAACTATCAGAGAGCAAGGATAGAAACCAAAGTCACAACTAATGTTTTCATATTGAAGAACAGATCTTAACCATGCTATATACCTTAACATAAAGAAGGCATAAGCAAAAATCAAATATACAGTGCAAAGCCAACAGTATATAGATGTGAGGGATAGAGGAAATTTAGTGATTGCCTTATCAAGAAAAGCTGGAAGTCAAAGGATATCATTTAAAACTAACAAATCACATAAAAAAAACCCTAAGTGTATTTAACAACACAAAGATAAATGTAAAGGAAGATAACACACAAAGGAATTCTACACTTCCACCAGAAAGAATGATACTGTACCATTCATAAGGAAATGGAAAGACTTGGCAATAATCATATTAAGCAAACTAAATCAGACAAAAAAAAACATAGGTTACATGATTTTTGTCATTCTAAGCAGAATATGCCTATAAATCTGCAAGTAAACAAACTGGCTGATAAAAGACAAAAAGAGTACATTTGGATATCATGAATTATATAGAACTCTAGACATTTGTACAGTCAGACCAAAGGAGGATATTCTTAGGAGAGGATCATAAAGGCTCAATAGCTATGTGCATATAACCACATAAAATGATGTTTATCAAAAGGAACTCCAAGAAATGGAAACATGTTATTTTTGTTACTTTGCCTTATTTTTTCCTTTGTCGCTGTTTTTATTTTCTGTGCCTTTGTCTTACATGTAAGTTAATCTGTTCTGTGGAGGATAAGGAGAAGCACAGAAATGGTGGGACAAAGGGTGAACAAATACAGCAGTGATACTCACTAGACACAATGTTTAAAATCAACTACACAACTTTTGGGAGAGGGGGGTGGCAGTGGAAAAACTGGGAGAAAACAACAGAAGAGGTGATACTGTTCAAAAATGAATGTATTCATTACCTGACTCATTTACTGTAATCCTTTGTACATCACCTTTACAATAAATTTTTTTAAAGAAAGATAATACTACTGACTAAAAGTAAGTAAAGGTGGTAGCAAAAGCAGTAAACCACTGATTTGTTTTATCATATCTCATATGAATTAAAATAAAGAGAATGAAATATTTAACATACACTACTAAATGCAACCAGTAGAAAATTATATAGACTTTTCTACAAAACCAAAATACAGTCATCTTTTGGTATCCATAGCAAACTGGCTTAAGTTCCTCCTGCAAATAAAAACCATAGATCCTAAAGTCCTTTATATAAAATGTCATCTTTGCATAAAAACTGTGTTCATTTATACTTAAAAAGTTGAGATTACTCACAATATCTAGTACAATATAAGTGTCATAGAGTTGTTGTATTATTATAACAGTATTATAAATTATTACCAAAAAGTCTATTTACGTCAGTATACACATAACTTTAAAAAAATTGATGATTGAATATGAGGGCATTGAGTCCATAGATATGGAGAGCCAACTCTATGAGTATATGCATATTTAATTATAGAATATATTCATGTTGAATAATAGTTTTCATACAACTTCCTGTCTTCCCAAATTCCAAAATGTCTTACACTTTGCAGATACTTGTGCTCTTCTTACATTTTAAGCAAAAGCATAAACTAAGAGTTTATTCTCACATATGATGCTCAGTCTTGTAATAACAAGCTTTAGCACCACAGTGAGGCAAGAAGAGTCAATAGAGATGCTGTGGTACTGTCAACAGGCCATAGAACTTCAGGTGTGGTTAGGACAATACTAAAAAACAAACCAACTAACAACCACCAAAAAAAAACAACCACAAAAAAAAAATCAGACCCAGTGAAATGTCACAGACTACCTTTCAGTCAAGGACAGTCATAGCACAAAGTCAAATACTAACATTGTTTTATCAAATGATTCAGTCAGGGAAAGCCAGGCTCAGGTGACTCATGCCTGTAACTCTAACTACTTGGGAGGAAGAGAATGAGAGGATCACAATTCCAGGGCAGATTATGAGATGCCATGTCAGTGAAGGTAAACTGGACTCAGTAGTGTGGGCTGATAACCGGTCAATAAATGAGAAGTCTAAAGTAAATGAATGCACGGAGAGGATGTAAGATCCTATTTAAAAAAACAATAACCAGAAGCTGGGGGCTGGGGGCTTACACCTGTAATTCTAGATACTCAGGAGGTTGAGATCTGAGGATCAGGGTTCAAAGCCAGCCCAGGCAGGAAAAGTCCATGAGACTTTTAATTTCTAATTAACCACCAGAAAATGGGAGTGGTGCTATGACTCCAAGTGGTAGAGCACTAGACTTGAGCTAAAGAGCTCAGGGACAGTACCTAAGCCCAGACTTCAAGCTTCATGACAGACAAAAGCAAACAAACAAAACAACCAGAATAAAAAGCAGGACTGGGGGCATGGCTCTTTGCCAGAGTACTTGTCAAGCAATAAATGAGGCCTTGAGTTCAAGCTTCAATAGAGCCAAAGAAAAAGGGCGGGTGGGGGGGAGAGAATTTCCTCAAAATACATTCTGACACTACAAACTAGAAAAGAGGAAGAAATGCACACCAAGTTAAATTATTATTGATGAAGAAGAAAAGAAGCTACCTTGCCTGCACCAGTAGATCCAGCAACTGCCAATAACTGTCCTTTCTCTATCTTGAAATTGATATTTTTCAGGACAGGAGTACCAAGAAGGGAAAAGTTACTGAAGAAGAGACTACTGTCACCGTTGGAAATCTTTCTGTTATTGTTGTTTAGTTTTGCTTTCTCAAATAATTCCCCAAAACCCTGCAAAGAAAATGCATCAAAAATTTAAAGTAGGACTTTTACATGTTTTCAATGCATACAGTTTTATATATAAATACTTCAAAAAGCACATGGCACATGATTCATTATAAGACATACCTTATTACTTTACAGTATATCTCATACAGCTCATGATTTCCAGAAAAAAATGAGTTAATACACTTAAAAAATATTGGTATAGTATTTAATAGAAGTGTTTAGTTTTCCTCAGGGCACATACAGACACCCTTTCTCTTATGGGCTGGGTACATAAACATTATATTTAATCCTTAGCATAATATAAATATCAGCACCTGATACGTATTCAATTATTTATCAGATATTTATTTATTAAATACTACCTCTGCATTACAGACTAACTAAAATATCTGACATGAGAGAATGATGCTCACATAGAAAATTTTATTGTAGCACATTTGATGTTATAATTAAAACTTTCACCAAGTTCTGTTAAAAGTGCATTAGAGAAATATTGACTCAGCCTTGACAAAGTCAATTTCAATGTATATGGTTCTGAAGATTGGAAGTGGGACTTCGTGAGACCAGACAGTAGTTACAGGTGATTTTAGAAGGTACATCTGCATGCATATGATTCTAACAAAAACAAAATAGTGCTCAGGTATTGTGAGTATCTGGCTGTTAATAGATCTGCATGGCCATGCAGAGAAGCAGGACTTTTATCCAATAAAGACTTGGATCAATACGAGATTATTTTTACTAATTACTTCTCATTACAGAAGACATAATTTCAGGAATTTGGAACATATAGAAAATCAGAAAAAAAGAAAATAGAAATCACTTGTAGCCATAACACTGAGAAATAACTACAGTTGATAATTGATAGGCCACTTATTCTTTTACATATATATTTTCATATATAATCACATTTATTTTTTACCTTGATAAAAATTCTTTATGAAACTTATGCCACTCTTCCTTGGAGCTAGCAGACTAAACTCAGGGCCTCGGGCTTGCTAAGCAGGTACTGTAGAGTTGAGCATGCCTCTAGCCCTTTTTGCATTGTTATTTTTAAGGAACAATCCCACCTCGTGCTGGGGTTAGTATGGGCTGTGACTCTCCTACTTGTGCTTGCCTACATCACTGGGAATGACAGGCATGAGTCACTTCATCCAGTGACTGTGCTACCAAGTAGCTAGGATAACATGCACATGCTACCTTGTCCAGCCATTGGCTGAGACAGAACCCAACTTCCAAACATTACAAACTCCTTTTTTGCCTCTGCCAGTCCCAAACTGTAATTCCCCTCATCTCGTCTTAAGTAGTTAGGATTACAGGCATGAGCTACCACACCCAACTTAAATATTTTTCTTGCTGTGATTTTTCAGTGTAAAATAGTATCAGTATAAAGTGTAAACCATTTTCAATCAGACAGTTCCTTAACCAATAATTCTATGCTGCCCATATTTTGCTATATAAATCTTGGAGCACATGTGTACTGTTATTTTAGTTTAGTCTCAGCTCTCTCAAGGAGAACTTCCATAGATATATACCAGTTCACATCTTTCAAAATAATATTCCAAATCTTTTTCTAGGAGTGTAAAAAAATGTCAGTTCTCAGGAACCCTCATCAATAATCAACCCTACTGCACTTTGCTTTTGTCTTTCTATGTGACCATAGTTTTAAGCATGAAGCTGGGAATTTATGATGACAGTAGTTGTATTTACTTGATTTCTAGTACAACTGAGAACTTTCCTTGTTTAAAGTTCCCCTCTGAAGTTGGGAGATCAGTTATGATATCCTTTGTCTTGGTGTCATTTTTCTCAGCTGGATGGGCAAAGTCTGACAAATGACTATAAGTCTGAGTTTCAATTTCCTGAATTGTTGAGAGCACTAGATGAGGTAATATATGGGAATTTACTTTGTACACAAAAGGTAACACAAATAAGTTGCAGTCAAGAATTAACTGTATATACCACAAAATTGAGCTTCCTAATATATAAATAGAATGTTTTTGCTCATAGATTTTGCATGAAGAAGACACTATAGAACTTACTAGTGAACTGACTCTCAAGTGATGTCATTAAGGATTTGTACAATACACTAGAACACATGGGAGAGTGAAAGTTGGGGAGTATTGGCAAATGCATAAAGAGCATAAAAAATGGAAGCACATGTATGAAATTCAAGAAAGAACCTGGGGCCAGGGATTTGCTCTGACTTATCAGTATACTGGTATCCATGAAGCCTGAGTGAAATCACCCGAAGCGAACATGAAACATTTGAAGATGTCCCCACTACTGCTGAAGTGACAGGTTCATCAGCAAGAGAGAGAAGGTTGAGTGAGCAAGAATCATTTAAGTGTGTGAGTGGAAAAGCAAATCTAAGCATGGAGGAGTTAGAAATCTACAAATGTGACAATGATCTCTATTTTTTAATGTATTACAGAAAGCAAGGAGATTGAATGGGTGCTGGTATTGACAGTAGGGATTGGAAAAGGGGCAAAAACTGGAACTTTTTAAGGAGCTGGTAAAGGAAATCAGAAAATGACAAAAGATTTCCTTAGAATGATTACAGGCCCAAATTAAAACTGCACCTACAAACGTATAAAACTTTCACCTAGGCTGAGAATATGATCTAGTGGTAGAGTGCTTTCCCTGCATACATGAAGCCCTGGTTTTGATTCCTCAGCACCATATATATAGTAAAAGCCAGAAGTGGTGCTGTGGCTCAAGTGGTAGAGTGGTAGCCTAAAGCAAAAAGATGCCAGAGACAGTGCTCAGGCCCTGAGTCCGAGCCCCAGGACTGGCAAAACAAAACAAAACTTACATTTCTTCAAATAACAAGTCTGTAAAACTGATAAGGTGAAGGTTTTGCAGAAAAAAAATTAGCAGAAAGGAAATAGATTGAAATTACAGTCTTACTGTAATTACTGCCCAGGCTAGCCTCTAATTTATGATCCTCCCACCTCTGCCTCCTTAGTGCTGGGATTACAGGAGTGTACCACCACACCCAGAAAATACTGCTCCTTCAGTGTTTGGAAAGTATTTAATCATTTCTGAGAGTGAAATGTTAGGTCATTTATTAGTGAATAAGATTAAGTAAAATAGTATTAAACAAAGAACACTGGTATATGTCTACATCTTTTTGTTGACTAATGCATACATTGGGCTGGAACTTGGGATCAGAGAATGTTAATGTTCATTGAGAAGTCATTTAGTGTATGGAACTCAAATGAAAATTTTATATAAATCACCTTAGTCAGGCTTCACAGCAAATTTTGTAAAGGGAGAACTCAAAATTAATGTAACTCCATTTAGATGATAAGTAGATAAATAGCAGAGATAAGATTAAAACAAAAATCTGTGATCTTTGTAATTATTCCTGATCTGTGATGACTTAGGAAGACACAGAGGCCATAATACTGGATTTAATGTTCCTGATCTCTACTTGTCCTCCAAAATTAGTGGTGGTCCCCCCTCCCAGTTCTAGCAGGCCGATTATTATCCTCGCTTCATTTTCCATTAGCTTGACATCTAGATTCACAAAGAAAGAAAGGCTCGGGTTATCCAAAGAAACATTAAAATTCTCACCTCTTCCCAAAAGGCTGTTACATTCTCCATCACTACCTCTGTAGTTGTTAGGTTATATTCCAATGTCTTGTACTCTTGCTTTTGTAAGAAATCCTAATTGTTAACAAGAGTAAAAGCAGTGTGTGAAATCAAAATTGCATTAGTACAGTATTACATCTGTTTTACATTCAACAGAGCTATATCCTCTATGTGGATTTTAACGACTAAGTGACATATTATTCCATAAAGAGAACACAAAGTTAATTCTCGAAGTACTAGGATTCATCCTATTTGGAACACACCCTTTAAATACGTTCTATTTTTATGAAACTTACATGTTAGATTTTTAAAGTACACCTGATTTTCTAAATACTAGGACATATTAACCTTTGCTATGAACTTATAAAGCATTTATGAACTGCACACAAATGTGCTGCTATTTAGTGTCAGTACAGAGGGAGAAAGTGTCTTTCCAGTGCTTTCATTATAGGGATCATTTGCATCCTTTTTTGGACTTAATAGATGACGACATCATATAACTGCTTTTAAGGGCTCCAGCCATGCTCTAAGAAAAGAGCTGTCTCCAAGATTTAGCTACACTCTTCCTAAGTAAGGTAAAAATAGAAGTCTGTGTACCCTAAAGTCTTTATCAAATGATGTTATAAGAAAAAGCTAAAAGTTGATCCATGGCTGGCTTCTTCCCTTTCTTCTCTTTATCTCTGTCTCTCTGTCTCTGTCTCACTGTCTCTCTGTGAGTCTATCTGACAGTGTTTATGTGTGTGTGTGAATGTATGTGTGTGAAAGAAATAATAGTAAATACTAGTAAATAGTAAATAAAGTAAGTAGTAATTAAAACGATTCAACCTTTACTACTTATTTTTATTTCTGCCACAGTGACTTATTTTCTGGATTTGATATTTAAATATACATGTTTAAATTATAACGAAACATTTCATGTGCTTATTAGATAAAACAAGCACATACTGATTCCATTAGCTCTTCATAGGGCTGAGTTTCATCACCTCAAACTGTGCTTGGGTTGTAAGGTACTTAATGTAGCACAAAATGCCACTGCCATCCATTATACTGGCCAAGAAATGCTAGGAAAAGTTTGAGATAAGCATTCCTAAGGCTGGCTGGGACATTTTTATAACTTTCTAGAGAATCATTTCTTTTTCAATCTGTTTTCACATTTGCAAAGTTTATTAAAGCCAGTAAAGTCACTGATAAATTGCGTCAAAGTCTCCAGATTGCAGACTTCTGAGAATCTCATAGACCATCATTTTATTTACCAAGGCTTTCGCCACCAGGAATCATTAAACTACAAAAGGAATTTCATACTTTAATAGGTTGACCAAGAATTTATCTCTAGAGGGTTTGCTTGCTAGAGAAATTTTGAAGTGTTTCAGAATCATGTTGTATGCTGGTTGGTTATAGCACATTACCTGTATTTTGTTTATTGCTCCAAGAGAGTCATACCACGTTTGTACAGCCCCAGGGAATTGCCTGGTGACTGCCATGCGCAGAACAATGCAGAAGGAGATGGTTGTGAATATTTTTCGAAGGATGATTCCTTTGATGAATGCATAGGGAAGCACAGACAAAATCACCACAAACAACCCTGAGAAGAAGAAGGCTGAGCTATTTAAGTATCTCACATAGGCTGCCTTCCGGGTCAACTTTAGTTCTGTTCTATGAAAAACAAGAAAAAGAAAGGTGAAGGATGTTATTTTATTTGTCAAATGACAAACATATTGGAATTTATTTTTCAAATATCAAATATATTGGCATGTAAAATATAAACATGAGCCCTAGAGTCTTTCTGCCTTGTTGATTGTTTGTTTCTGGTTCTCAGGTTTGAACTCAAGACCTCAAAACTGTCTTGTTCGTGCCATCTCCCTTGAGCTACACTCCAGGCCCTTTACTACCATGTTTTGATCCTGGCTCCTATAGTAGTTGTGTGACCATGGACCAGTTATTGAAGTTCTCTGGCCCTAAGTTATTTTATCTAAGAAGCAGACAGTATTGAATGTACCAGTGCTTGGCATAAGTAGCTGTAAGTATTATCTTTAATTAAAGGCAATAATTTAATAACTATAACATTTTTATATCTTTACTTCACTGTTAATTGGCAAGATTTATAAAACTGGTGATTAATGTTCCTTAGTTGGTGTTTTAGGTAATGAAGTGTGGAAAGAAGAACAGTGCTGAAAGATTTATGAAAGAAAAGGACTATTTCGTGATTACTTAATGGATTCTTAGCATTTTACAAATTCTAGTTTGGCTTTCAATAACACTGAAAATAACATATGTCCACAGAACAGTTATTCTTAAACCTTCCCAGGGTAAAAATTACACAAGAAATTTCTTAAAGAGGATCACTTCTAGAAAATCTGATTGAATGAATCTGCAGTAGGTCTCTCAAAGTTTTGTTTTAGAAAACTGGTGCAGATCATGTATAAGAAGGACATTGCCCCATTTTTTCCAAGACAGAAACACTTCATGTACATCTAAAATTAATTCATTACAAGACAGGATATTTTGTTTCAACATTTTTAAAAAGCAACTAAAATAGAGGTTACATTGATATAATGATACATTAACATAAGTGTTTCTGTCTTGGAAAAGCAAGAGAGTGCTTCTGTTCCCGAGTCCACCCTTTGTTCATTGCGCTCGTGTGGTCACTGAGAAAATAGTGGTGGGAACAGTATGTCGTATGCTAATATTTCATACACTTTTTATTATATCGGAGATATGAATCCACCTGTTTTCTCGACAAAGAGAGATCAGGCTGTGGAGATATTTATGTGTTTAGGAGAAGCAAGGTAAAGAGATGAAAAAGCTTAAGAAACAGAAACTTCAGTAACAGCATCTTCAATGCAGTATCACCTTTTTGAGGAGACTGAGTGCTATGGTCACTGGCCCATGGCCCACACTGTAGAGAAGACCCACGGTACACTAAAGGACTGGTTTCTCTCTCCATTGGCTTCCTTCCTGTATGGATTTTCTACTCTGTTGGTAAAGGGCCTCTCTAGTATAGTGCTATATGCAATGCCATTCACTCTCCTGGATACTATTTTCTAAAAAAAAAAAAACCTTTATTTCCAAATGAGCAGGCATTTGCCAGAATTTCATTTCTCTTCTAGTCCAGGGTCTTATAAATCTAGGCAAAAATGTGGATCTTAACCTGTCTTTGCAATATCTAGATGCTGTTTTTTTACTCCCAATTAATGATCAGCTGATAAAAATCAGTATTTGCTAATGAATATCCCGTGCTATGGATAGAAACCAAGTTTTTAATGCATTAATATATTTAATCTTCACAACAACCAAAAAAAAAGAATGCCATTGCCCCATTTTTAAGGAAATAGAAAGGCTTAGAAAAAATCATACTAAATGAAGTGAGCCCGACTCAAAGAAACATAGACTGTATGGTTTCCCTCATTGGCAATAATTAGTACATGTCTAGGATAGTCCTAGCAGAAGATCACAATAGCTCAATAGCTATGTACATGTGAATATATAAGATGATGCTAAGTGAAATGAACTCCAATTTATGAAAATAAGTGGTTTAATGTTATTGTTGTTATTTTTAATGTGCCATGTGAAATCATGCCTTTTTCTTTTGTCTTTCTTTCCCCATGGTTTTACCCCTAACGTCACTGTAACTGATTTTGGTACCCTGGGTATTACATATACATTTGTCAAAACTAGGGAAGGGAAGGGAGACATCAAAATGGAGAGACAAAGTGTAAAAGACCAATGCAACAGCAATACTTACAAGGCTGTAAAACAACTGTACAACTTGGCGGGAAGGGGAAGAAGTGGGGGAGGTGGAAGGAGTTGTGGAGGAAGAATGGTAGAAGGAAAATGAAAAATAAGGAAACAAATTTGGTAAAAATAAATAAATAAATAAAAGTATTCACTGCATTACATATGAAACTGCAACCCCTCTATACATCATTTTGGCAATTAATTAATTAATTAATTTAATAAAAGAATATATAGTACATCAACCCCCCTTGTTTCAGTATGAATATTTTCAATCACATTACATCATAGCTTTAATCTTCTAACTCCAATGAGAATGTAAACTATTCTGGACATATATATGAAGCTCAAATAGTCTGGAACAATGGAAATGGCCAAGAGATATCATGAGCATTGTTGCCTTCAAGCTCAGTATCACTGCCTTACAAACTGGAGTCATTTGTGATCCTGTCAACCCAACTTTTGCTTAAGTAAGAGGCAACAAAACTATAAATAAAGGATTCTGCAATAAAGAACCAATAACTGTGCTTTGTCAGAGGTCATAAGGGCACCTGGTATTTAGCTCTACTTCTATACACAGTATTATTCAGAGAATCAATACTCCTTCTTAGTGGACAGAATTCAGGGAATCTGAGTTCCTAAAACAGTCTTAAAAATGCACCAAGTGAAGATCATAGATCATGATTCTGGGCCTGCTCTGGCATAAAAGTTCATATGACTGTATCTCAACCCCTAGATGGGAATGGTGGTGTGTACCTGTCATCCTCAGTAACATGGGTGAACAAGGAAAGATCATAGCCCAGGCCACTTGGGGATATAGGAGACACAACCTTGAAAATAATCAATGTATACAGGGGCTTGAAGTGTAAGTAAATGGTACAGTCCAACCCTAAGGTCTTGAGATCAAACCCAAACACCACACACACACACACACACACACACACACACACACACATACACACACACACACGTATTCTTACTGCTGGAAATGGAGTTTGAAATACCCACTTAGATTGTGATTATTCTAAAAGAGTGTGATGTTTACCTGTGTCAGTAACCTGGGACTTAAGCTAGACTATGCATCTGTGATCTCGCTTTGGTTTGAACCCTCTCTGTAAGTTATTGCCATAACATGTTAAGAAGTTGCTTTTACCTCTGATTTAGCATAACTAGATCTAAAGAAGAGAAACATGTTACACCTCCTTATAGAGTTTTTAGGCCTAAATGACAGCATGGGCTTAAAAGTTTTTGTAAGCGCTGCTTACAAAAATGTTTTTAAAAAGTTGTCAAAATTGTCAAAGTACATTAGAATAGTTGAGGGAAAAAATAGGAAGATGTCATTCAGAAAAGAGTAATGGATCCAAAATTAGAACTATCACAAAAGAAAAGCCCACTTTAATAAAACTCCTATGTTTTATAAGCCATAAAAACATTTTATCAGTATCTTATAGAAAAAACTGAAAGTGACTTTATTACCAAAAAGCAATAAAAGAGATTTTGAACTGGCCTTTTGCCCAGATCAATTGTGCCCTGTGCTAAAGCAATCTCCCTTTGGAGAATATCCTGTCACTTTCTCCAGAACATTATATTTACTCTCTTGAGTAGGAGCAATTCCTATGTTCCTGGATTTACGTCAGCACTTCCCAGCCTTTGCAGGTAACAGTATCATGCTGGATTATGCAAGTTACGAATACTTGCTATCAAAATTGGTCAAAGAGAAATACAGATTAGGAAGAATAGATTTTATCTTTTGAGGAAGAGATGGGGAATAAACCTAATGTTAAGAAAAATCAACCCTGATGGGGAATAAACCTAATGTTAAGAAAAGTCAACCCTACAAATGCTCTGGCCATGAATTTATTATGATGAATCTTGAGGAACCTGGATCGTCTGGAAACTTCCTTATCACCTTTGCTATGTCTGTGTTTATAGGCCTTATGATGGAGCTCTTGGTTGTTCCTTGGGGGTGGGGGCGGTGGAAATTGCTAACTGAATAATTACCTTACATTTTTAAAGATGTTTCTGGAAAGGAAAATGCAATTCCTTTTCCTGGATTTATCTCAAAACGCATAACAAAAACAGGTGAGCATTAATGTTTGGGAAATAAATACTCGCTTGCTCTATTTACATGGCAATGGACTTAGCATTTCAGCATTTGGTTTGTTGTCCCAATCACACACCTGCAACTTAGTGACCAGTGCCTGTAGTTCTCAAGAATCCTAAATTTGTAATAATCCATATTTGTATAAATGATCTTCTTTTTAGTATATTTTCCCTGTGGAGCCCTCATGTGTGGTACATCTTCAAATTAGTTTTCTATTTAATGGTTACCTACCTTCACTAAATCCCTTCAAACCTTTTATTTTTTATCGTGCTTTGTATAGCATGAAACTAAACTTTTAAAAATTATTTCATGGCTACATAAATGCTCTAGTTTATATTTTCCCCAAGATTGTCTCAGTAATTATAGTTCAGTCTGTGCTGTCCTTTTTGCCAGATAAAATTTTTACTAATCAGTCAAAGGTTATTTGAGGTAAATGAAGACTAGACATAGATGCCAAGTACAGATCCTATCTCAGTATATGGTTTCATTACATGATGTAATTTTACTTCTGCTAGACAATTGATAAGAGCAAAACGTGTAGTTATTACTTTGTCATTATTCCTAAATTAAGGAAGAAAATACAAAATGTAAACCCAGAACCCATGAAAGTAGGCAACCAATGTCTTAATATAATTGTCAGAAAGTTCAATATGATCTAGAAGTCCACTGAAATAATCTTTTTTCTTTTTACCTGTCCTGCCACTTGAGCCTGGGCTGTCTCTGAACCTCTCTGTATTCAATGTTAGCACTCCTACCACGTGAGCCACCACACCACTTCCAGCTTTTTCTGAGCTGTTTGTTAGAAATAAAAGTCTCATGGACTTTCCTGCCTGGGCTGGCTTTGAACTGTGATCCTGAGATCTCAGCCTCCTGAGTAGCTAGGACTAAAGTTGTGATCTATCAGTCTCTGCTTTAAATAGTCATTTTTAATACTAAAGATAAAAGCATTGACAATAATGTAAATATTGTAATTTTACAACTTACTGTCTTAGGTTTTCAATCATTTTTTCCATTGCTTCCTCCCAGCAGTATGCCTTAACAGAATGAATGTTTTCAATCATTTCTGAGGTGATCACAAGTCTCTCATTGATCTTTCCAGCTCTCTGATCTCTGTAAATCAATCAATCAATTGATGAACCAATAGTAAGAATAACTCAAATTATGCACTAAGAACTCTTCAAACTTTTAAGAAAAGCTATGTTTCTGGTATTAAAGAGGTGGGCATTTGCTATCTATTAGCAAATACATAGCAAAAGTAAGAGCTGCCATTTAGTAAATGCTTTCTCTTTGTCTGATTCTGCATTAGATGAATTCTATTCACTACCCATAATCTTTCTGGTGGTCATTATCTCCATTTTGAAAGCTGGATGAAAAAGTATTTTCAAGCTTGGCTTTAAGCAAAGACCCAGGTAACTGAAATGTGTATACTTTCTGTTACACTCTAGATAACAAATTGTACTGTTCCTCTAACATGTAACATGGCTCTGGTATGATTACCCATGAATCAGAGTAGAAAAAGCCAGTCAGCTTTATTAGCTTCCTCCTATGCATTTCTCCAATTTATATGAATGTTTGAGTACTCATTTTTACCTAAATCTTATCAACTATGAAAATGCACTGAATATTCACTCCAAGAAACTTTGTAGATGGACAAGCAAAAAAAATATCCCATTGATGCAAGTATTATTCAGACCATTAAAATAACTAATTGAAGGTAACACTCCATAGATTACAGTTCCGTGCATAGAGAAGTATTGCTTTTATTAGAATAGGCTTTATATTTTTTAAAAAACAACAAATTTAAACCCCTTTAAGGTATGATAATAGATTGCTACCTGTATTTCATCATCTTTTTTCCTAATCCAGCTTGGGCAAGAGCAAGGAGTATAAGAAAAGCAAGGCCACAGAAGGCAGAGGCCTGTAACAAGTCCCAGAGTAGTCCCATCAAAAGAGTCACTTGTAAAGGTGCAATCCACACAAAATGTGCCAGGGCAAGTCCCTGAAAAACAAAAGCACAGAGAAAATAAGTGACATGTTATTGTCCACTCCCAAAACTAATCTTATATGGAGCTTATGTAAGCAACTCTGAGCACATTAAAACCAAACCTGAGTGTTCAATAAATGGAACCCATAGCAATGGGTGGAAGCAGTCTGCGTAGACCCTTAGGTTTTCCCAATGAATGAATTTAAAGTCACTGCGCTTCAAAGCGTATCTTATTCAGCTGAATTGAGATTGAATTTCTTAAGCATAATATCAAGAACTTATTTCAAGTAATGTGCTTTTTGGGTAAAGCAAGAGCCCTCATTCAAACATGAAAGAATAATATGCAGTCTATACCCAACCGCATAGCTCTATTACCTGACAGAGACATTGAGAATAAAAATATGTTCAAATCAGCAGTAATTTATTTAGCACTTGCTATGGGCCCAGAGCAATTTTAAACACTAGAAATGAAAAGGTAAGTAAAACACAGTGTCTGTCCTCAAAGACCTTGAATTTATTTGGCACATAAGACAACCTAGAACAAGAATTCCTCCAAGTATCATATTTAGCTAAAGTAAATAACCAATTTAAAGTATTAAAAGCAAGCAAGATCTGATAAGGATTAAGATAGCTTAACAAGAGATGGCTGAGATACTGTAAGCTGAGAAGATTCATCAGACCTCAAAATGGCACTGCTCCAAAATTTACCTTCTCAGTTCCAGAAATAGACAAAGTAGAGGATGAAAAAGGTTTAACCACTGCTTCTGTTATCTGATTCAAACTTCACCTTAGGAAAATGTAATTTCAAACATAATGCATAGATTTAATCAATAGATACATACTTCATCAAATTTGTTCAGGTTGTTGGAAAGAAGACTAATGAGTTGTCCAATACTTATTTTATCTAGGACACGACTTGATAGCTTTAAAGTCTAAAAGAAAAATGGAAAGTTAGGTGATATGAATAAACAAGAAAAATATATTTATAGGTTATATCATAAAGCTGAAGAGCTAGGCTATAGACATTCATTTCAATATAACTGTAATGAAAATTATTTTGTATTCATCTGGTTTTGTGTCTTTATGTATTTATAACTATTTATCTTTTTTTTTTTTGGCTGGTTCTTGGGCTTGGTCTCAGGGCTCGAGCACTATCTTGGCTTCTTTTTGCTCAAGGCTAGCCCTCTACCACTTGAGCCACAGTACCACTTTTGGCTTTTTCCATATATGTGGCGCTGAGGAATCAAACTCAGGGCTTCATGTATGAGAGGCAAGCACGCTACCACCAGGCGTATTCCCAGTCCCTATAACTATCTTAACAGAAAATATTATACTGACATACATCTGTTTATATTATTTTCCAACATATAGACAGCAGAAATTTTTTCTCTTACACAATGGGAATGATGTTTTATTTAAATATTCATTTAGAATGTGACTTGATGGCTTTTATTTGTTTTCTTTGCTTTGGGCTTGCTTTTATCTTAAAAGATGGGACTTGAATCAGAGATCTGAAATTTAACTCTTGACTTTAAACTTTTCACAAAGTCCTTCACTGAAATCATTGAGTAAAACTACTGTTAAAGTAAGTAAAAGTATATTAGGTGAAATTAAGTCATTAATACTTGCATGTAAGATTATATTAACAATACAAAGTGTCCAAATTTTACCAAAAGAATCCATGAGATATGTGAATTGATAAGTTATTATTTACTTATTTACCTACAAACTATTGTTTTAAAATTATAAGATAGATGAAGTAATCATGACTATAAATGATCACAAACAAATTAATACAAAATAATACTTTGCCTGTAATCTTTAGTAAGAATTGCTTTTCTGCTATATAGTGTAAACTTAAAAGACCCCTTTAATATTTATTTTACCTGAATCTATTGCATTTTTACTGAGCACTTAGTAGATGCAAATCATATAGTGAGTCTCAGGGATTATATTTATTGAAATAGAATTTTTGCCTCAAGGCAACTTAGAATGGTATGAAAAGTGAGTTAAGAAAAGTAGAAAATAGTAGAGTTGTTGAATGTCAACTTTTTTACAAAGCTGGGAAGATTTTTATAGAAATGGGTCTAGAAAAAGGTGTAGTATTTAGATGAAAAAGGTATTTTATATGGGTGGGGACAAAAATCCATTTAACTGGATTATACCTCAAAATAAATGGAAAACTAGTAACGACTCGGTATAAATGTAAAATATAAAATTATACTGTCAATTTAAATACTGCATAAAGTAAAAAATAGATCTAAGTACATAGTAATCACTTAGTTATTTTTAAAATTTAGCTATCTTTGCATTTTTTAATTCATAGACAAATGTAGGTTAGTTTTACTTAGTTCATTCTTCTTCTTTTTTTTTTTTCTTTTTTTTTTTTTTTTTTGCCAGTCCTGGGGCTTGAACTTAGGGCCTGAGCACTGTCCCTGGCTTCTTTTTGCTCAAGTCTAGCACTCTACCACTTGAGCTACAGCACCACTTCTGAATTTACCTGGGTATGTGGTGCTGAGGAATCAAACCCAGGGATTCATGCATGCTAGGCAAGCGCTCTACTGCTAAGCCACATGCCCAGCCACTTAATTCATTATTTCAAGTATAATATGATTGGAATATTTTAAACAAAGCAAAAGAGTGCTCTGTTATAAAAGTTGAAATATTGAGGAAAGGTCTTACCAGTCCCTACCATGACGGTGAAACAGATCAGATATGGCAAAGGAGGAGCCCAAGAATGAGCCAAGGCAAGGCTACAACAGAGCCACATGAAGATGCAATAGAATTCTGTGGTGATGATGACAATGTAGGCAAGAAAGTGTGGTTCTTGAGATAAAGCAAACTGGTTAAGAGCATAGATATGCACTTTTGAGAAAGAAATACAGGTACAATAGCTTTGATTTTTGTGTTAGTGTTATGGACCTGAAGCATATATATTACTATATTGGAGTTAATTTTTTTGTCTTTTTTGATACTAGGGATTGAACCCAGGACATTGCACTTGCTAGGCAAGTGCTTTAGCACTAAGCTACATCCCGTCCCTTATACTGGAGTTAAATTTTCCACTGGGGATTAATCATGTTCCTTATTTGATCTCACATTCACTTTACCTTATTTCTATATTTCAATACTTATTTCATTTTCCCAATGGTTGGAATCCCCTCCACTTCAGAGATTGTAATTTACCTATTTTGAAATTTTGTGGTAGTTTTTGCACAGTGTATTTTGGCCTTCATTTTCTTATCCGTAAAATAGGAATGGTGGTACCTGCCATTTGGAGTTCTTGCAGGGATCAAATGGGAACATATACCTAAATCACTTAGAAGTATGTAATGTACATCCTCAGATACTAGTATTATGATAGAGACTTTTCATAAATATTTGCTAAACTAAATTCCAGTTTCTTTAAATGCAAACTGTGGATTCTATGTTCCCAATAATGTCTAATAATTTCTTATGTAAAATGTCTGGGTAGAAATAAAATGTTTGCTGAGATTTCACCCATGTTTTCCTGAATCTTGTAAACTGATGAGACTGTAGTTAGAGATTTGATTAAACTATTGGCTCTCATATTTTTGTCCCTGCCTCCATAAAAGGCTTCCTTTTGAACAATAAAGTATGGCTATCAAGATTTTACGGCACAATTGACCTTGCATAGGTACCATGAAAGTGTTATGGGTTATTCACTAGATATGAATTTTAGACACATAGCTCTTATAAAGCCCAGAATATCAAGTTTTTACATTGGGAAAGATAAAAGACAAGAATAAAGCAATATCAAGTGATTCAATCAACAAAAGCTTTCTTTAATGACTTGATTGAGCCATCAGATATGTTTGGAATTGCATCAGATAGTTGAAAGTACGTGCTAAAAGGCCTTCAGTTGTGTTTGTTGGGTAGCTCAGTGTTCATGCTAATCCACCTAAATCACACCTCAGCACCTTATGTTCTTGTCTTGAAAATACATTCAGAAAGGCAGAGTAAGTTCTTATTATTTCAGTGCATGTTCTGGACTCCCAGAGTGACAAAGCTCTAACTCAAAATGAACCATTGGGCTAGTACTGCCAGTTGAGACTGTGTCATCACTTAGGACAATTTTTAGGTTGAAAACATTTGTTGATTGAGTTATCATGAACAATTCTATATTTTGCCCTTGTCCATGAGGATAAAGACATATGACATTTTACCATGAGATTTTGTGTCAATGACTTTCATGCATAATTTGTGTTATTTTTATAGGAAACCAAGAACCATGAAACCATAGCCTCAAAAAAAATTTTTTTAAGATGTTGGCTAGAGATATGGCTTAGCACTAGAGCGCTTGCCTAGCATCTAGGAGATCTGGAGTATAATCTCAGACACTGCAAAAACACAAACAAAATTAATAATCCAAAAAATAATAACATGCCATAAAATGAAATATGTAGGCAGTTTACAGTGGCATTTAGTAATTAGCAGCTGAAGAAAATTGAAATATCAAGGAAAACTTAAAATATTCCTTTTTCCTGCCTTTTCTTTCTCAGACCCATGAAAATTATAATGTTATCATTTATCCTTACCTGTATCAGTTCACTAAATCATCAATATTTAAGATATGCCATTCAGTATACCAGGGGAGTGTTCAAGCTAGCTCAGTAGAGCATTTGCCTAGCATACACAAAGTCTGAAGTTAAATCTCTAGTATCACAAAAAGCAAAACAAACAAACAAAGACACAAGTATTACCTTCTTATAAATCAAACTAAACATAGCTATTCTCATCTGCATTCCAATGTGGTGAAGACCAAAAATGGCTGGATGTAGGAGCAGTGTCCTCACGATAAAAAGCAGACATAGGCCTATGGCTAGGTAAATGGCAATGGATCGTTCTGCTTTGTTGTCTGGATCATAGGAAGCAATGATTCTTCCCAATAAGAGAGGCTGTACTGCTTTGGTGACTTCCTGCAAAGAGGGATAAACAGAAATTAAGTTACCTTTCCCAGTCTTGAAATGCGCTCATAATCTCAACCTAAGAAACCTTTATCTCTGAAGGCTTTTTTAGAAGGCTTATAAGACAGGGTTTGTAGCAGAAGTAATTTGGAGACAAGTTTAGGTATAAAGTATTTAGTTAAAAAGTGAATGAATTGTAATGAAGTGTACTTTCTAAACTAATTTGAATAATTAGTAGTACCTTTTACACAGAAGTAAAAGGTTTCTAAATATTTCCCATTTACTTTCATAATGACTTTGGAAATCAAAGTAGGCATTTTTATTTTCAGATGAAGGAACTGAGAACAAGAAGATTGAAATGACTTGATAAAAACTTCAAGCTAGAACCTTGAAAGGTACTTTGAGCACTGGCTTTATTTTCCATGTAAACATAGCTGCTCAAGGCAAGCACTATGAAACAGAGCTGGTGACAGTACAGAAGACCATGCCACTAACTTAAACCATCTTTGGTTCCATTCCTTTGCCAGTCTGTGATAGGTGTGGACTTTGGTGAGTGAGTGTCCTAGAAAGACTCTACCCTAGCCCAGTACCCAATACCTTATCAACTCTTGAAAAGTTCTTAATCACCTACTAAATCAAATTGTCCATACAATGCATTACAATTTCTTCTGAATATATAGGAATTGATTTAAACTCAGGACTATTTCCTTCAAATGAGAAAGGCACATACTCTCCTGTTTGTATAGTAATAAACCAGTGAAACAAGGTTCCAAAGCTAACTTCTGCAAGTTGATGATGTTATTCTAATTGGCTTCATTTCAAATAGATATTTGTAAGTCTGATTGCCACCGGTATTGCCCAGCAATACTGTCTCACTCTGTGGTTTTCTGTTTTGTGTTCTCTACAACCTTTTTAAAACCAGAAATACCTAAGGTCATCATTGTCAATAGATGACCACATTTTCTACATCAATTTCATCCACAAAGGGAACTGTAATCCACAGAGAGCTGTCATTGACTGACCACTGAGTTTGTATATACAATATTTCATAACTGTATAAACCAAGGCTCTGAATGTAGAAAATATTAAAACCTTTAACAAATGCTTTAAGAACATGTAATATATAATTTTTCCTCTTACAATTACCATATTTTAAAAGCATTTGAGTTATAGCAAATAGACAAGTGCTGCAAAGAGAACTGGTCATTTCTGCCTAGATATAGCATGTTAATAGCTTGTGATTACCAGCAAAGAAAAAGTGTTAAAAATAAATAAGTGTAAAAATTCCTGCTTAGGATGTTGTATTGCACACATGCTTCATATTTTTTATTTAATTTTATTGCCAAGGTGATGTACAGAGGGATTACAGTTGCATCTGTAAGGTAATGAGTAGGTTTCCTGTCATACTTGTTACCCCCTCCCTGCTTCATATAGCTATGCATCTTTAACATATAGAATTAGAGCCATTTTGAGACTTTAAATTTTAAATAAATTGAATCATACTCTGTTGCTTGCATTTTTTAAAATTAATATTGAGTTTTGGACGTTTATCTCTGTTTGTATTTGTATAGCTAACTCAAGTATTGACTCAAGTATGTTTGACCTGCCATGCTATGAATATTCAGGTTGTTTTCCCATTGCATACATTGGGCCAGCTGTGTTGTTTGTAAGTGCAGGCTATTACAAGCCATGTTCAGGCTGTATGAAGTTCCATATGTATACTTTCTGTAGTCAAATGATTTTATTTAAAAATCATCCTCAAGTTAGGAAAGTGTAGAGTTAAGATAAATCTTGGATTTGAAATGTAAACATGTCTGTGCTGCACATATTAACTTTTTCATTAGTGTTCCCCACACATATGCAATAAAGCATCATTGTTGTTCATTACAAGACAAGACCTGGAATGGTTTGGACCTTATGTGCTCATACCATGTTTAGCACAAGTATCTATTTGAGACACACACACAGGAGAGAGAGACAGACAGAAAAAGAGAAATTCGGGCTGGGGATATGGCCTAGTGGCAAGAGAGCTTGCCTCGTATACATGAGGCCCTGGGTTCGATTCCCCAGCACCACATATACAGAAAACGGCCAGAAGTGGCGCTGTGGCTCAAGTGGCAGAGTGCTAGCCTTGAGCAAAAGGAAGCCAGGGACAGTGCTCAGGCCCTGAGTCCAAGGCCCAGGACTGGCCAAAAAAAAAAAAAGAGAAATTCCTGCTGGAAACTATATCTAAGAATGCATAAACCAGTAATAACTTTTTCCCAATGCAGAAAAAGTACTACTCTTGCCTATGAAATGCTAAGAGAATTCTGAGAAAAAAATATTTTATCAATTTATTTATATTATAAAATTTCCAAATTAGAAATTTATGGGCTTGCACAAGTTATTTTCCTATTAAGTAAAACTCTCTGCAAAGACAGGTTATTCATTATACTTTTCATAACCTTTCATCTCCATTAGAATAAATTTATTTTCTGAACTGTTATTTGGTTGCCACTTATAATAAACAATTAAAACTTTTATTAATTTAAATGGGATACCCATTTTACATGTTTCACTTATAGATTAGTTGTCATTTTGCTTCAAACAAAAGAGGACATAGACATATTTTTTTTAAGTGACAATTTCACAATGACATTAGTAGTATTGCTCTGGGAAGGCAAAAGATTATAGGAAAATATAGTTAATTTTTTTCTTAAAATATCCGGTAGGATTATGTGCAAATAAGAAACCAATATAAGCTTTACCCCTACACAAAGCTGTTTCCATTCAAGGATGAAATCTGCACTTCATACCTCCTTCACCTTGTATAGTTCTCGCTAATCCATTTTATGGAGCACATTCTCTAATATTTACAATGGAACCATTAATATCACTGGCTTATTTTTTTAATTTGGAAAAGAAGACAATGATTACTGACAGGTTTATCTATGAACTTCAGTCCTTTACAAAGATGACCCTTAGAAAAACAATCCTACAGTCTTTGTACTTTAAAGTGACATGTGTTTTGTTGGTCTATTTTCAGAGGCATGAGCAATTTCCTCACATACCAAATCATGAAATGACAATCTAGAGTTTAAATGTAATGAAGAAGAATATTGAAATATTTAATAAAATGCTATATTACTTTTTATGTGATACAAATCAAAATGAAATTTAATATTTTACTTAGATAACAGCAAAGTCTCATACTAAATGTTTAAGATAATGTGACAGTGAAATGAACACTGGATTCAGATGAAAACATCTTTTTACCTTTCTTTCTCTGGAAATTTTGCCTCACTGAAAATCTGAGACATAGAGCAAGTGAATCATGAAAGTTCCCTCCAGTAACATTTTTATTTAAATTCTATCTAGTGCAACTCAAAAAGGAAAGGATGAAGATATAAATGATGGGAAGGAGAAGTATAAACATTATTATCAGTACAGAAAATTATTATTAATGTAACAATTATATAATAGGTTGAGTGTTCAAATGGATTCCTATATGCCAACAAAAGCCCTATTAGCAAAACAAGTATCACATTCACAAGAACAGAGAAGATACATTGGCATGCCAATCAGGTATTTGGCATTGTAATAAGATAAAATAAGTAGGATATTTTTAAAGCCTCAAATAGAATTTCAGCTTTCACAAAAGAAAAGATTAGCATTACAAGATTTTCATTCTCCTCTAACATGTTTTATAAGATTGATAAAATAATCAAAAGTCTAAGTAGACACTTTAAAAATGAAATTTTGGCACCAGAACAGAGGGACTGTTTGTCTTAATTTTTTCAACAATCCCAACACTATACACAATACTTCTCACAAAATATCCACTCAACAGAGACTTGTAGAATCAACAAATAAAATTATTCAAAATTTCATTTAGAAAAAAAGACTAATCAAAAACATTTCAGAAATAAGGATAATGTGTAAGATAGTTTCCATTCTGGATTTTAAATCATAAAGCTATAATGATATGTGGCATGACAAAGACATGAACTGATGTGTTTGGAAAGTCTGGGAACACATCCAAATGAAAGTAATAATTTAATATACAATAAAGTATGGTCTTTTAATTCAGTGGAGAAAGGAGAGATTATGCAATAAAGGATTGAAAAACTAGACCTCATCTTTTAAAATTAAACTTTTATTTCATACATATACCAGAATCAATGGCAAATAGATTAGATAATTAAATTTGAAAGATGAAAAATTGAACAAAACATGTGTTCTTGCATAGTTATGAAAGTATAAATACAAAGCTGAAAACAAAGAAAAAGATGCATACAATAAGCAGTACATTTTTAGAAACTTGTCATAAAAAAACAAACTAACTTGGGACAAAAATACAAATCAAACAACAGCCTGGGGGGAAAAACGTACTCTCGTATACTGATATTTTTTTTAATTCACCAAAATAAAAATGGTAAAAGTCAATAAAAAGACAGTTTGACCCACACAAAGAAATATAAATTAATGATCAATATATAAATCAGTTTAACTCACTGTAAGAAAAAGGCAATGCTATTAAAAATATACTTTTTCACATAACAATTTGAAATATTTTTAAGCAGCAATTATTGTTCTTGAGAACTGAGCTTCCATATTATAGTTCTAGGGAGGTAAATTATTACATCTTGTCTATAAGGAAATTTATTTGTATTTGTGCATTGAGGTAAAGAAAACTTGCAGAGATTTAGCTTTTTATTAAAGGAATTTGTATGTAATGACTATTTACAGTAGTGAGAAAAATGAGTTAATCTAAATATTCAACAATGAGGAACTCATTAGATAAATTGTGTAAACTCAGATAACTCAACAAAAAACTTGACAGAAAAGTATGAAAAGACATATACAATGTATTTCCATTACCTGGAGAAGCAGATTTATAACATATAATGTCCTGTGTAAAAGAATGATTACCCTCATTTCCCATAGGAGAAAATTGGAAATATGAATAAAAATCATCAGTGCTTCAGATTATTTTCATAATCAAAACCATTCCTACTATCATGATAAAATAATTAGAAATTTTTATATATCTAGTGATAATAAATGGTAGAAAGAAAACATGCAATAAAAACAGTTAATATTCAAACCTGAAGAACTTATAAAGAAATATTGGTTTAAATATTAAAGGATTAAGAATGTGCTTTTGACAGGGTAAAAAACAGTGTCAAATTCTTATTTGTCTTGACACACTAGAATCTCATAGTAATTTTGGCTTCATACTAACTTCCTGAAGGAAGAATTTTCCATATTTGGCATAGTAAATTTAAAAATAAACCTGTTCAGGCTTGATCCACTAAAGCATTGTTCAAGAGGTTAACTTTGAAATATGTACATCATTTTGCTATAGTTGGAAGTTTTTTCAAACATGTAAGTACATCACACCACGAACAGGGTTTCAGATATATACCTATAAGTCATATTTTTTAGATTTATTGACTATTACAAAATGTTTTATTTGGGGTAGTCTCATTTTTTGTGTTTATCTGTTTTATTATCACTTTGGTAACATTTTTTACTAGCCAGAAGAAGAAGTAATACTTAGGATCTAGAATCCTTACCATCATTCTTAAATACTGACAAAACATTTTCGTGTGACCTATAAAAACTAAATTGTTTCTTCAAGATTTGCTTAGAACGCCTCTAGAAAATAAGTGAATGTGGGTAATGAGTGCATGCACAAAATCCACTTTATGACATAGTAACAGCTAATATACACAAGGCACTAATATGTACCAAGATTTTTTATGGTTCTTAACTCTTACAATAACGTTATGTAATAAATGCTAACTCTAATTCTACAATAAGTAAACAGAGATAAAGAGAGGTTCAATGACCTTCTCAAAGTCACATAGCTAGTGACCAGCAAAACTAAGATTTGAACCCAGGAGTCTTGAAACCTTCCACTCTCTTTTTATTATCCTACATTAATGTAAAAATGTTATTATACCATGTGACTTTCTTCAATAGATCAATAATTCAAATACCATTATTACTTTCAACATTAAGGCAGCAAATCAAATTAAGCTAGTGTCAGTATAGTTTAATATAAACATCATTTCTCTGGACCTATATCATAGATAAATTATTTAAAATAAAGGAAAGGATTGCAGAGATGGTGCATTGTCATGGCACTCTTTTTTTATTTCTTAAGTTTTTATTATAAAACTGATGTACATAGAGGTTACAGTTATGGCACTCTTAAACTATACAATTAAGGAAACTGAGGTCCACTCAAGTTCTTGGATTGGCCCAAAGAACAGGTTTGTGTCATCATAGAATAAACATGTTTCAGGAGAATTAAAGTGGAAAACGCTGCATCTTTGGAAAGAATACATATTGAAAAACATCACATGTATTTTACTTTGTTTTACCACATAGTATTTATCTGCATCTACAGAATATATCAGTAATATTAGATGCTATAAAATGAGAGAACTCTATCATAGCACTATCCAGTCTCAGCAAACATGATCACAATTTCAAATCTGCAATTAGATTTTGTTTCAAAATTTCACCTAAAAACAAGGATGGTATTAATTTGACACTATCTTCTTACTTCATTTGGTGTTAGATTCTTAGGTTAACCTGGGCATTGTATATAAAGCAGGTACAAACTTAAAAGTCAATGCTTCATGAGTTGTTCACATGGGGAGGAAAAGGAAAGGGGGAGGGGGAGGGGGGAATGAGGGAGGAGGTAACAAACAATAAAAGAAATGTATCCTAGGCCTGGGAATATGGCCTAGTGGCAAGAGTGCTTGCCTTGTATACATGAAGCCCTAGGTTCGATTCCTCAGCACCACATATATAGAAAATGGCCAGAAGTGGCACTGTGGCTCAAGTGGCAGAGTGCTAGCCTTGAGCAAAGAGAAGCCAGGGACAGTGCTCAGGCCCTGAGTTCAAGGCCCAGGACTGGAAAAACAAACAAACAAAAAGAAATGTATCCAATGCCTAACGTATGAAACTGTAACCTCTCTGTACATCAGTTTGATAATAAAAAATTTTTTAAAAGTCAAGGCTTCAAATTACCCAGTGTCATCATTAAGGGAAAATAAAAACGTTTTACTAACCTCCTTACACCAGACCTAGTCAAAATCTTCCAGTGACTCTCAGGTCTAGCTGTATAATTAGTCAAAGATCTGCCTTTACAATACCATGTGTAGGACTTAGAAATTCTGGAAATATGAGTGCCAGGATTTTGTTATGCCCTTAAACTTCCTGGACTTCATAAAGAAAATAGTCTGCATAAGTTATACTCATATGTACTGCAATGCGATAAAAGAAATCTTAAGTGAGACTGCTTAAGAATTGAAAAAAAACAACACTTTTGAGTCAACAAAAATTCTCGTTTTTTTTGTTTTGTTTTTGTTTTTGGCCAGTCCTGGGGCTTGGACTCAGGGCCTGAGCACTGTCCCTGGCTTCTTTTTGCTCAAGGCTAGCACTCTGCCACTTGAGCCACAGCGCCACTTCTGGCCATTTTCTGTATATGTGGTGCTGGGGAATCGAACCCAGGGCCTCATGTATATGAGGCAGGCACTCTTGCCACTAGGCCATATCCCCAGTCCCCAAATTTCTTGTTTTAACGCAATCAGCTAATCATTTTTTTTCCGCAATATGCTTGCAGACACCCCTTACTTCGCTTCCTTCAGACTATCCTTAATTGACACTCACACTCAATTATCCAACAGCCTGTTTCTTTCCTATGCTGGAAGTCTTCAATGGTGTCTGGCTGCTGAGACAGATGAAGGAAAACAAGTATGTAATAGTGTCATGCCATAGCTAATATGATTTTAAATTGCACCAGTACTACAGAGAAGTAAATATTTTATGATGGTATTTCTTTTTTCTTAACCTTCACATTTAACAGAAAATTTTACAGAACATTTTTAAACCAATCAAATATTTATTATACCACAATTTCCATGATGTAGCAGGACTGAAGATATATAGATTTGAAAGCATATACATCTATTTCTAATAGAAGCATTTCATTCATTTCAAGAATTTTTTTTCATATTTGATGCAAAAAAGGAATACCAGAAAGAATACTACAGAAGCAAGGTGTTACACACACAAAATCTTTAAAACAATAGAAGTTTCATGTTATTATTATTTATTTCTACCTTTCTCTTTCTCCTGTAAGGGAGAAAGGACTAGAATCAACAGAGATTGGAAAGGGTTATGGGAGAAGGGGAGGGAAGGGGTAGACTCACAGGTACAAAATTAAAGTTAAGATGAAAGAATAAATTCTCATAAGTGACAATAGTCAACAATAGTTTTTTTTGTATATTTCAAAATAGCTACAGGACAGGATTTTGAATTTTCTTACCAAAAAGAAATGATGAATGTTTGATGTGATAGATATACTAATTACCCTGATTTGAATTTGAAATAGTATATGAATGTATTAGAAGAGCACAAAATGCCCTATAAATGCATCAATAGTGATGGATCAATACTTTTTGAAAAAAATTCAATTGTAAATAATTTTAAAGAGCTAAAATACCTGAAAATATGTACTTTTCTAAACAGTTATGGTGATCTACATTCTTTTAGACTTAGTTTTAGTATTTTTGTAACTTGAAACTGTGTGGTCTCAGTGAGGCCGTTCTCTGTGACAGGATGAGAAACCTACGCCCTCACTGTTCTTAAGCCTTTCCCTATGCAAGTTTTCCTTCCTATACCTTCACACCCTCTGCATTTCAGCTGATTTCTCTTCTCAGGATCCTTCCTCACCAATATTCTCTTGGCGGTCAGTAAACACAGAGCTGGTAGAAAGAGACCTTTCTCTTCCAGTGTTCTTCTGGCTCCAGAAATGTAGCCCAGAGCTCACATCAATCAGACAAGCTGCTCACATCATACCATCCACAGGTAATTAGTAACCAAGAATGACCCTGTGATCTCTTTTGCTACAGGTGTTTTTTAATCCTGAGATTAATAACAGCGTGGTCCTTCTTCAAACCTACTCTAATTCCCTGTCTCTTAATTCTGTCTATATATTTCACCCTTAAATACTACTGGAACTTCTTGCTGGGGATAGAAGTGTTTTCTAAAGCTCTGAGTGCTCTCCTTGGAGAAAAAAAAAGTGTGATTGAAAAGACATTTTTTTAAAAGTAATTATTTCTTGAGTTACCTCATTTGCTAACAGAATATTTTCACCTCAAAACATTTACAGGTTTTTATAAGAACATAGATGATAGATAGATAGATAGATATCCCATACTCACAAATGCACATATACACATTCACACACAAACATACATTACCTACCAGAAGAAATTACTTGGGCATTTTGAAATAATAGATCCAAGTATACCTGGATGGATCAATACAGCAACCATAAATAGAATAAATAATATTACATAATATACACATATGTATAAAAACTAGACAGTTTTCTTTGATGGCATTTTCAAGAGTATTAGGAAACATTGTGTATTTTATTACAGCCTTCTGGAATTCCTTTTTATATGAATATTCTACTCAGGATGAACTAAAATTCTTAGAGCCATGCAACTCATGCATTTGTGGGAAGATACTGCAGCACTGCTAAATTCCTGAGGTAGAGAAATCAGTATAAATACAAGTCAATCCATATGGTTTACAACATCCCAAAGCAATATTGTTCACAGCCATTATTGGAAGACTAAACACATTTTCCACTTGTCACCTCCTCTTACAAGTTATGAACAAAGATTCAAAGTGATGATTAAGTGATACAGAAAATTATAGGTTGGGGTTGCATTTGAGAGCAGCTGGAAAACATCAAAGCTTTTAAACACCCATCCAACCTAGTGGGGGAGTTTTAGGTATTCACTCTCTTTACACTGATGAAGACATAGGTTGCTGACAAGGTGTAACACAAGTACACTCCTTTGACAACTTTTAAATTTTTATTGTTTTTCCTTGAAACAATCCAGTGTACAGATATATTATCAAAATATCATAAGCATTTATATATGTAATTGAATTTAACCTAACTCTTCTTTTGGCATTGTCTCCTGACATTTTCTTGTTAAACACAGAAAAATAAAGATGCTAGTAATCTCATGTACTACTAAAATAATATGATTTGGAATCATAACTGAAAATAATTTCAAATGAGTAATTTATTTTCCTGGACCTATATTAAATTTAAATTGACATGTTAGTCACCAAGGATGTTTACTCACCTTTGCCAGAAAATTAAATGGTTTCTTAATACCTACAGTTGGGCTGGCCCTTTCTATCTTTACTTTTGCTCATTAGGTTGTCCTACTCCTGCTAAAATCACAAAAATGTATCTGTAACTATTTTACCCATAGTGTATCCACAAGTGTGGTTCTTACCCCTAAATATAGTAAGATCCCATAGAATGCAAATCTCCAGAAAAAACATCGTCGAAGGGCGTTAATAAGTTTGGGATTTTTCTTTGAAGCCAATTCTCTATCCCATTCTCTGCAAAAGAAGAAAAACGTGGACCTGTGAGTTGCAGGTAGAAATATTTGAGTTGTCCTATTTTTCCCCCAACATGCTTGTTTCATACAAGCATTATACAAAGGGATTAACCCAAGTGATTACAGAAACAAAGCCTTTGGGGGACTCTATAAAAACAATTGCTTAACCAGATACTTGGTAAGACCTGAAACTCTACCATATATCACTCTGTAGGCCACATTGTGTATGTTGAAGAAAAGCGCCTGGCTTCTTAGGAATAATGGAAAGGGTGCACAAATAAAGTAAGGTAAATGGTTTTGCATTGCTTGCAGTTAGCATAAGGTGAAATAATGAACACATACATACAAAATACTTTGTTTCCTTTATCATTTAATTATTATCCATTTGGAACAATATTTAAATGCCATTTCAAAAACAAGTACAAATATCAGATGGACTTTCACATGATTTGACATGAGAAAAATCTATTAGGCTGTTTTTTTTTAAAGGCATGAAATAAAGATTATCAAATTTCATTTTCAACTGCTAGAATCATTCATTAGTAGAGTCTTTGACAAATGGCACATAATAAGATTGTATTTTTTGCAGTAAGGACAGGCATAGAAATAGAGAGACCCTGAAACTGGCTGAAATCTAATACTGTTTACTTTTAAATTCTAAAAGAACATCAGCTGACTATATTCAGTTAGTGCCACTACTCTTTAAGTAAGTCATTTTCCTTTTCAAAAGGGAATAAAATACCTGTAAATGTTATCCTCGTCTTAATTTTCAAATTATGCAGAGATGAAAACCTCAATAAACCACAAGTATGAAATACAGAATTCGAATAAAAGATTTGTATTTCATCAATTACTATTCCCATTACTATCAAGTTACCATAACTCCACATGGTTCTATGTCATTGTAACAGGAAGAGTGTTCAACTGAGATTGGAAGACAAGGTTGGCAGTCTTCAGGCATGGAGAAGGCTTTCTTTAAAGCTTGCCAAGAACAAACTATCTATAAAGCCTAGTCATCTTTATCTATCTATGTATCTATTTATAAATGTATAAGTATTCTTACTTTTTTATTTGTGTAGATGTTCTCATCCATAATACTGAATCAAAACATGGTAAGAAAATGGAGCTAAACATGGAGGAAGATCATCTGTTCTATTGAAGAAATGTGCCCAATGGGAAACCCAGGAAAGTGAGTGTACATAAATCAAAGAAATGGTTTCAGGGTGAAATTGTGTAGCAGCGAAGTAATGTAGAAGCTTTGTGACATTATATGTGATGAGAAGTCTCCAGTGACCCTTGTCAATGCACTTTTTTTTTCAATGTACTTTTAGCAACACCATAGCAGGAACCATATTCAAAGAGATGAAAATTCAGAGAACTGGTACAGGGAAAGACTAGGTGAGCAGAGACCAAGTTAAGAATTTTAGCTGATTATCACTGAAAAACATTAAGCTATATACAATGTTAGTTATATATTCTATAAATAAAAGTATGAATGTTTCTCTTGAACAAATAAACCATGTATATGGACATACCTTTCCAGCTTTTCAGACAGGTTGTCAGCAGAATCAGCAGAAGGGATCTGATATATGTCCGACAATTCTAGGCGCTGTCTATACCCTTTCTTCAAAATTGGGCTGGTCCAGCTAAAACAGAGAGAAAGAACAGATTTCAAAAGTCATATGATTTGGTCTCCCCCATGAACAAGTAATCTGATACCAATCACATCTTCTGTCGTGTAGAAAATATAGCATGCATGCATAAATATGAAGATTAAATTAGTCAATTCATAAAATGCCAGAATTCATTACAGGGATGCATCTATACAAAGCATCAACACCTCTGAACTAAAAAAGCTTGTCTTTTCGCTAAAGTAATCAAGAATCTGGTACAACCTGTCCTGAGAAACATATGCTAACTGCTAAACCAAAAACAGACATTTACTTAATAGTCTTCTATAGTTTTGATAGTATAGTACAGGGTACTCAATATTATGTGCTAAGGGAATTGACTCTAGGTAGAGGGTGGGCAATTTGTGTCAATTTATTGGTTTTATTATAATATCTGAAACATCCCTCATGGTAACGATCATAACTTTTTGATCTGCCCTCTGTTCATTGTTCCACAATTTGTCCTCTCAGCATCTAATCAATAACAATATTAATGGAAATTAATGAACCTGGCATGGGAAATAATTAATCAGGGTACCATGGCATTTTCGAATACTTTCGATTATAGTGTTTCTAACAATCATAGTAAAGAAGAATAATCTTCATATAGACAAGAAAATCCAAAAAGGAAGAGGAAAGAGAAATATGAGACAAATCACACACACATACACACACACACACACACACACACACACACACACACACAACTTTCTAGAAAAACTCTTTTCAGGTGAAATTCCATGTATTCATTGTAGAAAGGAAGACCTTGGAAAAGATTGTAAAGCCCATGCATTCTCCTTCAGCATCTTTATTTATTTGCCCCAGAGAACTCTAAAGTTTAGTGTCATTAAAACTACTTGGGTAATGTATCAAAATGCATGGTAAATCACTAAAATCTAACTTCTGGGAGAAAAGATAAACTCAGAATGGGGAAAAAATATTCAAGCAAAACCATTCCAAATAAGAAGAGAAAATGCTATATGCCAAATGTTAAGTATTTTGACATTGTTCTGGGGCAAAGTTTTGAAGATACCTTCATACCTGCTCTAATCCCTCCCACTTAGGATCCAGGTACTTCTTTAGATTTCCTTGATCTTTTAGTTTTTCAGAGGGCCAAGATCTATGTTCCTGATATTTGTATAATTTGTCTCTCATTAAGATTCAACTGACTCAGGGCCAATCTCTAAGGTGCAATAACTTCATCAATCATTTCTTGATGCAGCCTTAATGAGTGGCTATGTCTTAATATATCACTTTTTTCCATTAAATTGCAAATATGCATTTAACAAGAGCCTTCTTTAATAAAGAATGATAAATAAGTTTAGTCTTCATTGCCCAGTTTGACTCATTGGTCATTTTTCCTAGAGAAACAATAATGAACATTGATGAGGGCTGTCCTAATGCAGGAGAAAAAGAAGCGCCATAATCATGAGTGTATGCAGTGAGTACCCATTAGAGAGGGGCATACCCAGGAAGTGTTCACTGCTCCAATATCCCCCATAGTGGAAGAGAAAGTTGAAAAATATAGGTAGCAGGCTGAGAAATATCTGAGACATATGAGTAATTTGCTTCTTGAGACCAAAAGAAAAAAGGCAAGGCAAAAGTTTACTACCAACAGAATTGTCTGTTCCTTCCAAGAGCTTTCATAATCATGAGCATGTTGTGATTTTAATCTGAAAATCTTTTTAAATAGAACAAAATGGGATCATTATCCTGTTCTAATGATATGGTATTCAAGGATGCTTCACTTGTCTGAATCACTAAATGACAAAGGTTTTTTGCACAGTCTTCTGAGCTCATTCTTTCCCTTTCCACGTTTAGCTTTTCCTACTTAAGAAAATTAAGCTTAGTGGGTTGTGATAGATACATAGCTGAGATTGTTACCAAGAAAAAAAATGAGCTTAGGAGTGGCTCCATCATAAAGTAAAGTAAGTGTGCAGGTGCAGATTTCAAATGTACAAGATACAGAAGGGCCAGGACAAAGCTTGGAGGGCAAGGAGGCCAAAAAAAAGGAGGGACGGAGGGAAGGAGGGAGGGAGGGAAAGAAGGAAGGAAGAAGGAAGGGAGGGAGGGAGGGAGGGAGGGAAAGAAGAGAAGAGAAGAGAAGAGAAGAGAAGAGAAGAGAAGAGAAGAGAAGAGAAGAGAAGAGAAGAGAAGAGAAGAGAAGAGAAGAGAAGAGAAGAGAAGAGAAGTACAGAGAAACAATCCCACCAGAATAAAAGGAGTTTTGAGCCAGTCCATAGCTCCCTGATTGTGGGAAGGAAATTGAAGACTGTACCACAGCATTAAACAGAGGATTCTGCCAATGGAGTGCCTACTCTACATGCACAAAAAGTTCATGGAATTCACTAGCTTTAATCCTAGAAAAGGATTTGTAAGTCCATGACCACTCCACTACTGGAGAAGAAAGGCTTTCTCTAGCTCCCCTTATCTCAGATTATTACTTCTTAAGAGAGTGCCCATTAGAGACTATGTTACTTTTGATAGGTGGGGATAAGGAGAGATCACACCTCATTGATTTACAGGACATTTTGCCATATACTTTGGGCATAAGTCAATAAAAAGAAATGATTGAGAACAGGGACTTACTTCTGACAGGGCTCCCTCTATAGGAAGCTACACTGTCAGTTTTGATGTCAATGGCAGCTGGCACTGGATGCCATTAAAGGCAGCTGAAACATTAAAGACAGGTGCTCCAGACACCTGGTAATAACAAAGCCTTAGGAACCCCTGCCAAGGCACATAGCAGAGATGCTATTATAGGCAGCTGAGACTCTGAAGGCATGGGTGTGGTAATTGCGCTTCCACTCTCTCTGATCAGGAGAAAAATCTCACACCCTGAGGCTAGAGCACCCAGATACTCTTGAGTCTGAAGTTTAAGTACTCACTGTCAGGGAACTACCAAGCGGCTCCATGTGCTGCCTGCCGTGGGACAGAATCCCCAGTTCTTAACCTAAGTCACAGTTTCTATAGACTCCTGAACACCACAAATACATAGATACATTATATATAGTACTATGTTACATATGTATATGTATTATATATACATGTGTATGTATATATATGTAATACATATAATGGACACACATATTTTGCTTTATTGCTATTTTGATTGGGTTGCTTTGACCTTTTAGTCGCTTAACTGTATGAGTTATTTTTTCCTGTATGTCTGATATATGCCGATTACTCTTTAGTTTTACATTTTAATATATGTCATTTACTCCCACCCATCTACTTTTTAGTTCTGCTTCCTCCTCTCTTCTGTTTCTCTATAGTCGTCACATCAGAAAGATCCTATCTGCTTTTCAGTACACAATTTCAAACCATCTTTCCCTTTCTATAACCTTTCTCCCTATATAACTTCTTTCTACCTAGAAGTAGAACTGTTCTCTTGCTCGTATTTTTTCTCTTCCCCTATAGCTTATCCTTCCTTATCCTTATCCTTATCTTAGTCTTAACCTTAGCTTAGCTTATCCTTAGCTTAGTCTTATGTAGTAGATTGCCTGAATATAATTTATTTAGGGCTTTCTGTTTCCTGTTAGTTGCTTTAATTTTTTTTTAATTTTTGTTGTTGTGTTATTGTTGTTGTGGGGGGGGGTTATGTGTGTGTGTGTGTGTGTGTGTGTGTGAATGTGTGTGTTTCTCTATTGTATTCTCTTCATTTTACTTCCCCTTCCATACCCAAACATAATGTCACCTGGATTTTTTTCTACCACTTCTCATTAGTCTTTTGTATTATTAATTCCTACTACTTCCTTCCCAATATGTTTCAATGCCTAGTATTATTTGTTAGTGTTACCCCACTATCTCCATCTTATTATGATTCTAGTTAACTAATATCTACATCTACTTAGTGTATGAAGATATATCTTTGCTTCAATATTCATCTAAAGGTATTGGAACAACTGTCATGATTATTCATTAGGGATTGCCACAAACACAATAGCAATAGCAATTATAGCTACCTTTCCTCCCTCTGAGTAGAATTCTGCATGTAGTATCTTAAATATTTAAATTGATTGACAATTGAACTACACTCCCCAATCTAATAACAGAAAAAAATACTACAGCACAGGTATTGCCCACTCTTAAGTAATCTGTAAGAAATTACCAACTAAAAGGACACAGGAGATTGAAATTTCCACAAAACCTAGTTGGAAAAACATGTCACAGAGGAAAAAAATCTGCACTAAACTCATAAATAAACAAGGCAACATGTCTCTCTCAAAATCTAACAATGCATAATAAAGTACTTAAGTCATTGTGAAGAAGAAAAATTTTAAAAGGGTTCAATAAAATACTGACAAGAATGATCAATGAAATTAAGATGGTGCATAAACAGCTGAGTGACTTCAAAGAACATGTAATTAAACAACTAGAGATCTTGAACAGATAAATGAAATAAAGAAGACAAGATAAATCTTGAAAAAAAAATGAAATTGACATCCTGGGAGTAATGATCTCAATAATACAAAAAAAAAAATTATATATATATATATATATATATATATATATATATATATATATATATATAAAACAACTGGGCTGGGGAATATGGTTTAGTGGTACAGTGCTTGCTTAGCATGCATGAAGCTCTGGGTTCGATTCCTCAGTACCACAAGCAGAAAAAGCCAGAATTGGTGCTGTGGCTCAAGTGGTCCATTGGTAGCCTTGAGGAAAAGAAGCTCAAGGACAGTGCCCAGGACCTGAGTTTAAGCCCCAGGACTGGCAAAAACAAAAACAAGCAAACAAAAAAAAAAACTAAGCTAAAATCTAGCTAATAACATAGAACAAGTTGAAAATAGGCTATTAGAGATTGAAGATGAAGTAGAAGGTCAAACAGTAAGAGACATGGAAAACACAGTACACTAAGAAAGCATGAATGAAATTTAACACTAATACTCTATGAAAGACCAAACATAAAAATCATGGGTATGGGGGAGGGGGGCTTAGCAGTAGAATGCTTGCCTAGCATGCATGAAGCCCTGGGTTCGGTTCCTTAGAACCACATAGACAGAAAAAGTCAGAAGTGGCCCTGTGGCTCAAGAGATAGAGTGCTAGCCTTGAGCAGAAAGAAGCCAGGGACATTGCCCTGAGTCCCAAGCCATAGGACTGGCAAAAAAAAAAAAAAAAAATCATGTGTATAGAAGAAGGGGAAGAGATACAAACTAAGAGCATTGAGAATCTATTCAATGCAATAGTAACAGAAAACTTCCTTAACTTCAGGAAACATAGGGTGCTTAAAGAATATAAATAGGTAATATCAGAAAAGAAACCCCTCTATTCACACTATAGTCTAGCCCTACATACACAGAATGAAAAAACACTATTGAAAGCTGCTAAGAAGAGACAAATTACATACAATTGTACACCTACTCGAATAACAGTAGAATTCTAAACACAAACTCTAAATGAGTGTAAAGATATACTTACGCTAAGTGAAAGAAGTCAGTCACAAAAGATGACATTGTTTTATTTATATGACATTTCCAGAGTGGATGAATTCATGGATACCCAGTTGCTTAGGAGCCAGGTGCAATGGTGCATGCCTACAATCTTAGCAACATGGAATGCTAAGATTGGGAAAAACACAGTTGGAGGCCAAGGCAAAAAGTTCACAAGACCTCACCTTAACAGAAAAGCAAGACCTTATTTGAAAAATAACAAATACAAAAAAGAAGGGGATGGTGACATAGCTCAAGTATCAGACATCCTGCTATGTAAGCACAAGATCCTGAGTTCCAAACACCTCAGTAGAGAACAACAACAAAAAGCTGCTAAAAACAAGAGGAAGAAGGAAGGACTTAGTGTGGGTATCACAAATGATTTCTAATAGATAAGCAATTGTTTTGAGGGATAACATTTTTGTTTCTTTTTCACTTTTCTTTTCTTCCTTTTTTATCACTGAGGAAGGAAACCGTGAACCTGTGTATATAATAAGCAAGCACTCTACCTCTTAAGCTGTACCCTTATTCCCTTTTCTTTTCTTTGCCTTATTTTTGAGAAGCCTCACCCTGTAACACAGTCTTGACTCCGTCTTGCTATGTAGCCAGGCCAGCCTCAAAGTCACAATTCTCCTGTCTCCATCTCCAGAAGAGCTGGTATTATAGCCACGTGCAACCACCCTCAGATTAAAATTTTCTAAAGTTTAGTGTGATGGTAGTTACCCAACTCTGAACTTGCTTACAAAAATCCTTGTACACTTTAAATAGATAAAATGTTTGATACATGGATTATCAAAATAAAGCTATAGTAAAAAAATA
Source organism: Perognathus longimembris pacificus (assembly GCF_023159225.1). Taxonomy (NCBI): domain Eukaryota; kingdom Metazoa; phylum Chordata; class Mammalia; order Rodentia; family Heteromyidae; genus Perognathus; species Perognathus longimembris. The sequence goes on along the minus strand of NC_063162.1, from coordinate 127,468,404 downwards.
ACTCATCAGGTGCCCACGTCTCCAGCCTATAATCCTAACTACTCAGGTGACTGAGGTTTGAGGACTGTAGTTTGAAGGCAGCCTGGGGCAGGAAAGTCCATGAGGCTTTTATTTCCAATTTTTACTTTATACCAAGAACCAGTGAAAAAAATCTCATTAGAGTGACTTTGACTAAACTCACAAAGTTTTAGGTGCCTGTAAGGCTATTACACAGCTCAGGGGGATATCTAGGGATTGGTGATATATAGAGTACATTGTGTACATTATTTGTTTCCTCCAGAAGCAAGGAATTTAACTTCTGCATCTAATAAGAATTTGTGGGGGTGAGGGGGTGGTGGTAATGATGTTAACATTGCAACGAAACTAAATCATATGTATTATTCAAAGATCACATTTTATTTACTCATGTTGCTTGCCTATAAGACCTAAGGAGGTAATAGCAATGAGATTAAAACAATAAGTGAATAAATTAAAGTCAACCATCTTCAATGGCAACAGAATAGACAGCATTATGACATGTATTCTGTGCTTATCTACTCTAGAAAAGTGGCCTTAACTTGCCTTTTCACTATTTGGGTTTGACTTTTCTTCTGTCTGGGCATGACGCCACTGACAAAAGCCACAAAACTGACTGTGGCTGGAACAACTGGCAAGAAACATGATTAACTGCTCTGTGAGAATGCTGCATCCTGTATGAGCTCACTTTCAGGAGCTCTTTACTAACTAAGAAAGACAAGTAATACCATTGCTCTCTAATTTCTGGTTTTTATTTCCATTGGCAGTAAGAAATATATTTGAAACCAAGAAAATAAGGAAGAAGGGAAATAGATTGGCCTTAAGATTTTATGGTGGAAATGCCACTGGGTTACTGGCAGGCAGTTTTCAAAGCTTACAGAGAGAAGCTTGTATGACTGTCAAAATGTTACCACCATTCCTGTTAGATAATCACATTCCAGCAGACATTGCAAGTATCCCCAGAAGAAGATGGGAGGAAAAGAGGAACACAATTCCATCTGTCTTCTACTTAAAGCAGGAACAAAATATACTTTGAATGGATGATAGGATATCTCCCAGGTGACATGTAGGTTTAATTTGTTATTATTTATTTGGTGTTTCCACAAATCCTTTATTGAGGCTCTTTGACCATCTAGAGTGTTCAGGCATTGTCACTAGGACGCAGAATAAAAACTTTACAATGAGTATATCCCTTTTTTGGCCCAAAATGCCCACATCCTTTCTTCAATGTGACTTTCACTCTGGAACTAATACAACATCTGGAATCAAAACTACTTGAAATCTTTCTGCTAAACTCTCTTCCAAAATGTAAGATGACACATCTCTTTCAGGGATAGATATCCTCTGAGCAGCTCCTGACAGTGGAGCCAGGTACTATTTGTCATGAACCACAACACATAAAATAAATGCTATGCTTTTTCATGATCCTCAGCACCCAAATAATTTAATGATTTCTTGCACGCATACTGAAGTACATCACTATTTATTAACTCTTTTCTAACACGTGATTGCCATTCAGTATCTCAAAGTAACACAAAACTATCTGCCATAATCCAGTTTTACAACTCATGGGGGGGAGGGAAGGAGGAAGACAAATGATGGAGGAGGTAACAAGTTTTGTAAGAAATGTACTCACTGCCTTACGTATGAAACTGTAAACCCTCTGTACATCACTTTGCCAATCAATCAATAAATAAATTTAAAATTTTTAAATAGAGTACAATTCAACTCGACATCATTTGTTGCTCTGTTCTTTATTTTCCCAAGCTGTCCTCAAACTCATGATCGCCAACTTCAACCACCTTACTGCTGGGATTATGGATGTAAACTACCCCATGCAGTCAAGGTGATGATTTTTAAAATTCTATCATGATAAAGATGGCTTCTTTGATTCTGTTTTAGAATCATTGGTTGGATGAATGATCAGTCAATACTGGAACTTTTCTAATTTTTCTTATGTTTCCCCTGTTTGTGCATGTTCCCAGGTTTTTGATGCCATTATACTACTACAACTTCTCAGAAGGATTCAAGGAGCATCATGACACTGGATTCAGATTTCTAAGTTGATTTTTTTACCATTAAATTCAATGTAGAATTCTGTTGTTAGTGGCATTTTAAACTTCTTTGAAACTTCCATTGTAACTACTTCAATCTTTTGAAAAAAATTGTCATAATTTCATATTAAGAGGGAAATTTAGAGTCTTCTTTATTTTTCTTTGAGGGGCAGAAGGCAAATGTAAACCCATGGTATAGCTCATAATGTAAGTTTTAGATTCTGTTCACAAGTTGAGGAGAAAAGATACTGCTTCTTTCATTATCTCAAAGCCTTGGTGTCATTGTAAGAGGCCCAACAAATAAAGCTCCCCAGAAATTCATGGAAGGAAAGTAGTAGTAGCCTCACATTCACCCCTCCCCTCCACTCTGAATTCCAGGACAAAAGCACGATACAGGCAAAGAATGAATTCAATAATTGGTTCAAGATTTACCATGGAACAAGACTCTACTTTGAGATCCTTTAAATCACTTTAATTAATGTTTATGTCTTTTAAGTATACATATATACACATTTATATGTAATGTACATTAATATTGGCAGGAAAAGATCCATACTACAAAAAAAAACCAAAAAATGCTGTTTTTCAAGAGCAAATTACAAAATAATAGATAATTAATTCATAAATTGCTCCTAATAAGCAATTTAGAGTTCATAATGTATTGAAAAAGTAATTTTAAAAGGCACAACTTATAACACAAATCATGATAGGTTAGTGAAAATCATTTTATAGGCATTTAGGAGTTGTTTCTTTTTAACTTCAAAATGTCATGATCTCTCGCTCCCATTACTGCTTTAGGAAAATGAACTTTAAAGGAAACACCAAGCCAGATTCTCTTCCTTTTGAACTCTACAGGAGCTCCCACTTGATGAAACCATTGATAATAAGGTGGCTCTTAATTTTTAAAAGGATTCTCCTATTGCCATCCCCAGGCATGGATTCTTTGGTTTAGCCAGGTCAGACTGAAGCAAAGTTAATAACTTTCTTGAAATATAACTGATTCCATATAAATTATGTATGGGCCTTTCTCCAGTCTGAGTTTCATTTCCTTCCTCCTGTGAAACATTCTAGCCTTTCTTTCCTTCAGCTGAGCCTCTTCCACAAACTATCTATTCACTTGCTTGCTAATATCATGTGTCCCTAAGCACACTAGGCTGTAATAACACAGAGAGATCATAAAGATTTCATTAACTGCTATATCCCTAGCACCTACCAGAGAACATTCTACCTGTCATTCAATTTTTTTAATTGTTGAACAAATGTTACCACATTCCATGTTGATAATCTAGTTCCCCTGTAAAAGTAACTTCTTAGATAAAACATATATCTTTTTCTATCCCCATTTTATTAATTGATGCTCTGAATAGGTTAGAAACTGAATAAATTAATGTGTTATTTGATTCCAATAAAACCATAGTCCACCATATATATATATATATATATATATATATATATATATATATATATATATATATGGTCCACAGCCTGTTCTTAAATATTGATAGCTATAGTGTTGAATTTCCTGTCCCTCTAAAACAGTGGTATCCTAACAATTGTTAATGTGAACTCATTTGGAGTTAAGATCTTTACAGAGACAATCAAGTTCAAATGAGTTTGTTACAAGGGATTGAATCATTGTGATGGTGGGCCTTATAAAAAGGGGTAATTGTGTCCTAAAAACACACAAGGAGAACACTGTGAAGATGAAGGAAGACATCAAGGTTGGTACCTCTGTAAGTACAAGAATGCTAAGGATGGCCTGCATACCAGCAGCAGTCAGGAGAAAAGGCATGGAACAGACTCTCACAACACTCAGAAGAAATTAAACCTGTTAACCTCAGACTTCCTACCTCCTAAACTAAAACAATACGTTTCTGTTGTCTTTCTGACTCCTAAACTAAAGCAATATGTTGCTGTTGTTTAAGCCACTCCATTAATGACATTTCATTACGGCAGTCTTGGCAAACACAGTTTTGGCGGTAAAGCCAGGGAAATTTCATGGTAAACCTTGCAAGTTTTGGACTTCCTTGCCTTCATAATCATGGGAGCCAAATTGCTTATAATAATCTACACATACACATAAACACACACACACAAACACACACACACACATTCAAATATTCCTAGTTCTGTTTCTCTGGAGAACACTAGTAGATACAGGGTAGGTACTCAAGAATGTTAGATATTATAAGGTTAGGCCATGCTATAATGGGAATAACTTATTATACCAATAAGAATACCTGAGTGTCAGAAAGATAAAATAGGTTGCCGAAGATCATATTGTTAATAAGTCACAAAGGGAAGGTTCAAGCCAAAGTACATGATTCCAAAGTACATGCTTTCTTCTTCTATATATTACTTTTTAAGAATTGACAGTGAGAGTAAGTATGAAACAAAATGTGCTACCATTTTCTAAGAGCCTAGATGGATAAAATTTGGGATCAAAGCAAAGTCAGAAACAACTAATAAAAGGGAAACATTACTTCAGTTGATTTGAAACAATAAGCCCTAACACCTTCCATTCCCCCAGAGTTACTTGAAAAAATTTCACTAAATTTCTATTTGAAATGTCAATGTTCAATATTCAATAGTCAATAGTGTATTACATTATTTTTAAGGAAAGAATTAAGAATCACATGTCCTAACATGTGTTCTATGCCAATTAGAGCCCTTGGAGTTATCCAGTCATTACCCTGGGCTGCCAGGCTAATTCCTTTAGTGTCAACTATGTAGGAAAACTTCCTCTGAAAGCTCTTTACACCTATTTAAACCTATCATCATCTTCCCTTGTTATCTCTGCATTGCATTATTGAGCCACTCTCAATAGCCCATTATATCTCCAGCACACCTGCTCACACAGGTCTAATCACAGCCTAACGGACTGCTATACAAGATCTAGGAAATTATAGATAGCAAAACATAGATGATATTATCATCATTTTATAATAGTTTGTTATGCTTACACTCTCAAAGGTGATAGTGTTTGTGAGACTCACCATCAATTTAACATTCACTTTTTGAAACATATATATATTGCATATTGTTTTTAAAATAAGAATACTATATATTTATTTACACTATCACATCAAATGCTTCTTTGGTAACATAATTAAGGTTTCAGTCTAAGCCTTTCTTTTTTTTAATTTTTATTGTCAAACTGATGTACAGAGAGGTTACAGTTTCATATGTTAGGCATTGGATACATTTCTTGTACTGTTTGTTAGTCTAAGCCTTTCTTATCAAAAATATTCTAAATCCCTCATAGCATTTCATGTCTAAGAATAAGGTTACAATGACAAGCAGAACTCATACCAACTTTTACTTGTAGGACAAGAAGTATAATTTCCCGGCACAGGAAAGTGCTGAGCTTGGAAAACTTATACTGTAATTACACTGCCTGATTTGCCAGACAAACTTCAAATTATATATTACCTGTATCTTTCAAAACCAGATCACAGAATGATCTTTCTCAAGAAATATAAAGCAATAAGCTAAAGTTAAGAAAAGTCAGTCTTGTAGGGTGCAACCAATGAAAAATAATTCAATTAACATGACAGGAATATATGCTTTCTGTTTTCCTAAATTTTCACAAATATCACAATTTATTCAAAGAGCTTTTTAAAAATCAATTATAAAAGTCAACTCCATTTCAGACATATCATATGAAAATCATAGACATGCATAATCAAGAAAATAGTGCATAAATGTTATATAATCATTTTAACATACACTTGGGTAGAAGCTAACTATATCTTTGCATTTATAAAGGAATATTGTCTTTTATTGTCACCTATGTTTGCATTTACTTCAGTTCCATGAAAGATTTAACTTGAAAACTTGGAGTCACTATTTCTTTAAGTATTTGTGCTTGCACACAGAATATGGTACAATGCAGAAAATAAACATATTTTTAAAAACAATGCATCAGGAATACCAAAATCCAGAGACACAGGATAAAAAGACAAACGACTACAAAAGCAATACGCAAAACTGTTTGGTGTAAACCAACTGAACAACTCATGGGGGAGAGGGAAGGGGGAGGGAGGAGGGGGGAATGAGGGAGGATGTAACAAACAGTACAAGAAATGTATCCAATGCCTAATGTATGAAACTGTAACCTCTGTGTACATCACTTTGACAATAAAAAATTAAAAAAAACTTGGAGTCACTGATAAAAGTATCTATCACTTCTTAAAGCAACAAAAATATCACTAGAAAAATTCAATACACACACACACACACACACACGAAGAGTCAAATACCAAATTGAAGAACCTTTTACCAGCTGGCTCTGCCCCTTCCTCTGCTTTGAGATATAAAATGAGAAATAAATATAAAAACAGATGAAGTGAATAATAAACAATGGTAAAATCTGTCTTTTGTTCTAACATCTGTAGCTTTCAGATGTTTTACTAATGATCAAAGAAATATATAGAGTCTTTAAACACATTGATCACTGAGAATCTCTTGCTTCTCCTATTTCTTTTCTTTTTTCTTCTTTTCTTTTCTTTTCTTTTTTGCCAGTCCCGAGGCTTGGGACTCAGGGCCAGAGCACTGTCCTGTCCTTGGCTTCCTTTTGCTCAAGTCTAGCACTGTACCTCTTGAGCCACAGCACCACTTCTAGCTTTGTTTTTTTCTTTTCATGTGGTGCTGAGGAATCCCAAGGCGTCATGCAGGCTAGGCAAGCACTCTACTGCAAAACATATTCCCAGCCCATATTTCTCTTTTTTTTAAGTGCGAGAATGAAATTTTCTGGAAGCTTTTGTGAACCAACCCAATCCTAGGCCTCCTGAATATGAAACACAGTAAGTTGAGGTCTGCTACAAAAATGTCCCAAGACTCTTTGAATCATCTGCAATAAAAATTTTGCTTAGTCTAGGCTTTTAATTAGGGTCCATAAATGATCAGTATTAGAACTGGTTGATGTGGAGGGTAGTGTCATTATTAAAGGCACTAATTCCTGGACCCCACTTTGGACATGCTTAGTTGAAGTCCCTGGAATTGAAATACAGACCAACCAAAATTGAAAAATGCTAGATGGATTTTTTAAACCCATTTACTTAAGATGTTCATGACCTCATGGTTCTTAGATTTAGTATACTAAATGAACTACCTGAAATATTTCAAAACCCAAAACAGATTGTGGCAGTTGTTCACTTTCAGAGATTCTGAATTAGTACATATCAAGTGACACTTAAGAATCTACATATTTATTATAAATATGTGCCATGCTATATAGGTGTAAGACGTATAGAAACTACATTGATAGTTGATATGTTTTAGAGTACATGACTTAATAGACCATAATTTGAGATAAATTGCTCAAAAGTTATAGAAATCACTCTTAATTATCACATAGGAACTCCCAATACAAAAACCCTACATAATTAACCCAAGCACTTCATTATCCTGTTTCAAGTTAGGTTCCTCTTTCAGCAAAATAACTAAATGCTAAGCAAATTTTCATCAACAACAGATTTTGTTGGGAAATTGTTTTTAACAAACAACTTACATGTCTACCAGCCTAGAATCTAACTTCACGGCTTTTTTAAGAAATTTCTTTCCGTATCTTAAGATTTCAAACATTGTATTCCTGGTAAGTATTAAAGGTTTAATATTAATGCTAAATAAATGCATATACTCAAGTACTTAAGAATAAATTAATCACTGAAACCACATTTGTATTTAAAATTTTTTTATTTTCACTTTAGTTCCTATTTAAGCTATCTTTCTGGCTAATAAAATTTTATTGAATAAAGGTTAGCTTGGCTATCATTAGGATTGATACCTTTGATCTTTAATTTTGACAATTTTATAAACTTAATCTAGTGACTAAAATTTTGGAAGTCATTGAAGTTACATATTTCATACACCCAAATAAATTATTTCTTACTACATTACTGATGTTGGTTGAGGCTGCATCCATAATCTAATCATTTATGTAGTACATACTTGTTTTGTGGAGTTTTGTAAAGTGCATATAAATATAAATATTACATTGACATCTAGGAATAGCAGACAGTAATTATAAAGTATCAGGTGAAAAGGATAGAAAATAAATAAATGTGGTTTTCAGATGTTGAATTCATCTCTGACTTGAAAGGTGCCAGTTTCTTTGGTAGAATTTGAAAAACTGCAACAGTCTCTGAACTGGTCATGTCACAGCCTTGCTTACAGTCTGTGGCCGTTCACTTGGAGAAATATAAGGCTCAAACAAACCTTACCAAGCCCCTTATGATCTGGCCTTTACTAGGATTTCCAAACATATCACTCAAAAATTTCACATATTTCTAGGAAGAATGCATAGAAAGTCCCTCTCTGAATCCTTAGAAAGCACCTTGTTATTCTTCTTCCCATTGCCACACACAATCAGTTGGTTTTCTATTTATAATTTTTTTTTCTGAATTCATCCCTACTTTCTTTGCTTGGGTAACTCTTACTAAAAGCTTCCTTTAAGTGTAAATGCAAACTAGCCATAAGGATTGGATGTCCCTCTGTGGGTTACAAGAAGCCCCTGAGATCCTAGGTTTCAGAAAATTTATTCCATGAAGGCAGCAACAATTTCTTTCCTGCCTACCTATACTTCCTTATTGTCTTGCGTGAAATACAATGGTGGTAAATAAATGAATGAGAACATCTTCCAAACTGCTGAGAATCTTGATCTACAACAGATACACTGCTTTGGCTCCACTCCTTCAGGCAGTTACCAGTCTGGATGAGAGCATCATTTCAAAGTTTATACTAGTAAGTATCCTAAATACTTCATCAACACCTCCAAGTCATCTCCTAACCCTATGAGCCAAGAATTAGTAAGTAGGCTATGCTGCTAAGGTACAGACTTGAAGATCACAGAGAAAATTGGATGGAGTAATTCTCTGCCCTTTTTGCTTCCTTTGAGCCCTTTTAAAATCAAAATGATGCCACCATTTCAGGACTGCTGTATGCTATCATCTAACAACACACGCAGGTCTCCAGTGTTGATTTTATTCGACCATTCTATCTAAGAGTTTTGGTATGGTCTGAATGCTATACTAAGACCCTTACAATTTAGAGCAGTCAATAATGTCACAAGATTGGAAGACATTAGTGGACCTGTACACGGAATAGCAAACTTGACAAGCCTTAAAATTAGATACAACTGTTCAAATCACATCTTCCAGGGCTTTGTCAGCTTGTTATTCTCTACATCAAGCAGTGATCTAGCAGTAACTTGAATTTTTAGAGGTCTTTTGCTTCAAAGAAGCCTACACTATTTGCTAAAAAAAAAAAAAAGCTTTACACTCAAGCCACACTGTGATGCTAATTTCATATTGAAACAAATATTTGAATACACATGGAATGAAAGCATCCTCCAAACTACTGAGGATCCTGACCTATGAAGGGAGTATTGCTCTGATTCAGTTCCTTGGGGAGAATTCACTGACTATATCAGAGTACAGTTTACGGGGCTATGAAAACTAACAATCCTAAAGACTACAGAAACCTTGGCAATGTTCACTGAACATACAACTCTAAAGAATATACCTTCATTCATAGGTACTGAAGGAAAGGAACTGAAATAGTAATGTTGTGCTCTGACATAATGTGCTTGACATATTTATAAAGTAATCAACCTGTCAATTTCCCCAAACAACCACACTTGTATCATAGTCTGTTTCCCCTTCTTGACCTCATTGCCTTACGGGAATTGTGATCCATGGAAATGCCCTGTACAAGATGCGTCAGGAATCAGAGGATCACAATGGCCAAAATTGCTACTGAGTCAGAGGTGTTTTTAAAGTTTTGACAAACAACATATAACTGCATGCTAAGTGGTCAACACCCTTCCCTGATGGTTTGGCAATCCTATACTTATCTTATAGGGCTATCACACTGAAATTACAGGTTCTTGTGAAAGGACACTAACAATAATAATATTTTATGATAGTGTTCATTCAAGGATCTGTTAAATAAGTTCCAACATTTATGTATGGAATATTATGACACTAAAGCCTATTTCCTATATAAAGCCTATATAAAATGTAAACAAAAAATCTGGAAAGCCATGATTTTCCTTGTACATCAATAGGCACAATGGGATATTTTATTGCCACAACAAACATAATATATTAATGAAACAGTTAAGAAAAATAGATTCCACTGCTCTCTTTTTGCAAGAAAACAACTATTAAAAGCTCACTGTTTGCTAAGTGTTGTACATATATAAGAATATGTATTGGAATTCACTTCAAAACCAAAAGAAGTAAACCAATTTTCAAATCAACCCAAATTCATTTCAAAACTGGCAATCAATGAAAGCAAACTTCATGATATGTATGAACTACAACTACAATTCTATGCATACAACATGCAACTACAATTCTAATCATATCATACAGAAAAGTGCTTTTAGAGCTCACAGTTAAGCCAGCCAAAACTTACACAAAAATAACACCTATCACAACTTGAAAAGTCTGAACCGTATAACAACAAAACTAGTAACAAAACATAATCAACCAAAGGAAAATAAATATTTTCCAGCACTGGAATAAAGAGCTGAAACTTGTGTGGCAGTGTTGGGCAACACTATTGATGACAACAGGGTTCCTGTGGCAGAGATAACCTCCTCTAGTTCCTACAAGAGACAAAACTGAGTATGGAAACTCTAGCTACTGAATGCCATTTGCTTATGGACCAGTAAATGAGCACATCGTATTCAGGCACCCTGGGTAATTGTGCATCACAATAGTAATTGACCCTGGAATAATGGCCTTTGTTTCATGCATCTTTTGACTTGGATACCTTATGCCTTGTCTGAGAAACCTGCGACAAGGAATATGCATTAATCAGAAGCAAGGTAGACCCTTGTTAAGCTAATTAGTTTCATGTAGCAACATTTTATGAATACCCCCTCCCAACAAACTGCAAAAATATTTGTGATTCAGTCACAATTTAAGCCTTCCTCGTGTATTGTAAACAAGGTTCAGGCTCTTATACTTGTTTTCATTAAGTATTGTTTTTGAACTGGAAATGGTGTTGCATGTTTGTAAGTCCAGTATTTGGGAAGGAGAAGCAGGAGGATCAAGAGTTCAAGACCAGCCTGAGATACACTGCAAATTCTGGACAAACCTGGGCTGCATAGCAATAATGTGGGGAAAAGAAATATTTAAAGTTTGTGCTGTATCAGGAACTTAATACTTAATCTTAGGTAGATGTTAGCTGTTAACAAAACAAATTGTGATGAAAACTTTGTGAGAAATAGTGAAAACTCACTGAGAAGCAATAGTGAAAACTCACTGAGAAGCAAAGCAAAGTGATATGTCTAGGAAACATTATTATTAATCTAACATAGACTATAATTGAAAGATAATTACAATTAAAAAGTAATGTTACAGTGCTAGGCACTAGTGGTTCAAACCTGTAATCCTAGCTACTAAGGAAACTGAGATCTGAGAATCACAGTTCAAAGCCAGCCCAGGCAAAAAGGTCCTCTCCAACTGATCAACACAGAAGTGGAGCTGTGGCTCAAGGTTTAGAAAGAGTACTAACACAAAAATTCAGGGGCAGTGCCCAGGCCTTGAGGCCAGGCCCCAGGAGCAGCATACACATAAAAAAGATTAATATACACTAATGAAAACAAATCTATATATTGTTTTAAGGTTATTCCATAATAAAAAGATTAAAAAATGTTTGGAGTGGAATTATATCATGCAACACATAGTCTGGTACATAAAATTAAACACAATATGGGAAATTCAGAGCATGAGAGGAAGACAAAGAGAAGAAAAGGTAAATAACAATATTAACAATTATAAAATGCACAGCTACTTAAAGATATATAGATATATACATATAGATATATAGATATATATACAAAAAATGCAAACTTGAGGCTAGCACTCTACCCACAGTGCCACTTGCAAACTTGAAACATTTCCTCAAATCAAAATATCTCCCTGGTTAACATTTGTAAATTAATTCCACTGGTAAAGAATCAGGCAGTCTATACAATGCTTCAAATATGGTTTAAAAACATCTTATTTCGGGCTGAGAATATGTCCTAGCAGTAGAGTGCTTGCCTTGTATACATGAAGCCCTGGGTTTGATTCCTCTGCACCACATAAAAAGGGGGAGAAAAAGTCAGAAGTGGTGCTGTGGCTCAAGTGGTAGAGTGCTAGCCCTGAGCAAAAAGAAGCCAGGGACAGTGCTCAGGCCCTGAGTTCAAGCTCCAGGACTGACAAAAAAAAATCTTATTTCATTAATGTTGCTTTCATAAAAGTTTCAATTTAATGTACTAGTTTTCTATGATGTTCATATGCAATCTGATTTGAAGAAAAAAATTCTTTCCTATTATGTATTACAGCATTTTGTGTCTTTAATTTTTGTACTTGAAATGAACCTTGAAAAATTAAGAAAGTTCTTTGATCTTTTTCCTGACCTCTTGAATTTCCAATGATAAAAGCTGGATTATTAGAGTGGTAATAAATCATGAGTAGATTGTAACAGTTTTACTCTTTTATAGCTATGAAACTGAATGAGTCACCATCAGAAAGTTAAATTCTGAGACATGTAAGAAGAAAATAATTTTTTTGCCTGAATGTCTAGTAAGGATATGTTAGATGAATTTTCTCAAATTAAATTCACTAGCCTATTCATTTACCATACAGACTGATAGTCACAAAACTGTACTCAACAGAGATTGATTGGCTGTTTTATATACACAAGATACATAGTACTCTAAAGAATGCAAAAAATGGGCTGGGGATATGGCCTAGTGGCAAGAGTGCTTGCCACGTATACATGAAACCCTGGGTTCAATTCCCCAGCACCACATATACAGAAGATGGCCAGAAGTGATGCTGTGGCTCAAGTGGCAGAGTGCTAGCCTTGAGCAAAGAGAAGCCAGGGACAGTGCTTAGGCCTTGAGTCCAAGGCCCAGGACTGGCCAAAAAAAAAAGCAAAAAAAAAATGTGATTAATAATAATAATAATAGCAGCTAACTTACTAGATTGAACACAGGACATGTACTTAAGTCCTTTGTCACAGTTCACTACTCTCCAAGTTTATGCCATGCAGAGACATTAAGGGACTTGTCTCAAATCACACAGCAACTAAGTAAATACAGAGTTGGAAGTCAAAATTAAGAGAATAGAAGCCTACTAACCTTGACTAATAGGCTATATTGCCTAGCCCAATGGAATTTATAATTATAATCCCAGAGGAAGTTTATAATCACAGGTACTTTAGGTGATTGTCAGTTCCTATAAATAGTAGGAACTTAACTTTTAAAAACATGGCCTATTCTTAGAGCACCATATTGTGAAATCATTTGGAGAACCGAAATGAGTAGACTTGTTACAAATTTGGGACCTGTTATAACTTTTTTTTTCAAATCAATCTAAGAGCATTTTTAAACTATAATGAAATTTATTGAGTGAACTGTTAAAAAAAAAGGAAAAAGTTTTCAATACTTCAGTAGATAAGCAGTTCTGAAGTTCCGTAGTAATTAATAATCAATAATCTCCATAGTAACTTATAGTCACTAATCTCCTGAAAATTGCCATTTGTAGATTTCTTAAAGTGCTCTTATAGTAGTCTTGTAATTTATAACCATTAACATTCCGATTTTGTGAGTAGTAGAATAATAGATCAATTGATAAGCCAGTTTTATAGACAAAGTGACAAGTACTGCAAGAGTAATTCCAAAGAGTAAAGTCCTTCTCTTTCATCCACAGGGAGGAGCTCTCCTTCAATGGCTTCTCTTTAGCACCTGAGTTCCAGATCTACTGAACATTAGAGAGATGAGAAAGCTAAATGTCCCTCAGATACACGCATATACATATAAGAGCAGATGTCTAATACATGTGGCTTTTCTGATACTTTACCACGCTGATTCATTAGGAAAGTATGAGTCAAGTAATGTCCCCTGGGAGAGCTGCACCTTTTCATTCATTCACACAAGGGTAAAAATAGGAACAAAGCAGATACAGGATCCCAAGAATAATTCAAAGCTGAAAAGCTACATTTAATTACAGTTGCTTAAGACTTTGATCTTAAATTCGTTTAAAACTCTATTGAAAAAAAATCTAATCAGAGGAAGTTTACAGCTCATCATATGCAGAGTAGAATAAGAGTATAATTTATTAAATGGCACTTGGACAGACTATCCATGCCTATACCCAGTTTTACATTTCCATAATTTTCACCTGTTTCCTTACAATTTGTAACTTCCCGCATTTTAAGATAAATATCTCACTAGATTTGTATTCATTCTTAAGAAGAACAATGGGATTGTGTCAAATACTTAAGATATATTTACTCAGTATCCCAACAATGAAAATTGTTGGGATAATTCCCAACTCCTCTCCGGATTTTTTTTTCTCAAAATTCTGCCAAAAAAAAGTTTTCTGATCACCCAGCACATTCAAGGCCTGATACTTGTAGTCTGGGTGCCAATGATACAAGCTTACCCGGCATGAAGGGGAGAAAATAAAGGAACAAACTTAAGATTTGGTTTATATTGCTCCATAATATATAATTTTTTTTTCAGAAAAGAAAATCAAAGAAATCAAGTTCACCATAACATGTTTAGACTTTGGGAATCTGACTTTCAGTGGCAAGTCGATTTTGCTCTCTATCTGTTCACACAATCGGCTTCAGCTTACTCTTTGATTGCTTCTTCATGTGATTTTATTCTACAAAATCAGAATCATGAATGATAGCGCATCTTTAAAAAAAAAAAAAGTATTCCTCTTTGCCCCAAACTCTTCCCAAATTCACTCCCTCCTCTGCCATGGGCACGTGACCTTCCAAAGATCCGCTGGACACCCTCTCACCTGAAAAAAAGTTTGGAGATGACGCTGGCCTTTTCCAGAGGTGACTTCTGCATGGTCTCTATGGGCACTAGGGTCCCTGCGGAGCAGGCTGGGCTGGAGCTCCAACTCCTGCCTGAGCCTACCGCTCACCCCTTTTTCTCTGACCTGCAGTGATGTCATTTGCTTCCCACTCCCCCACCCACCCCCATCCCACACACCTCCCCTTTCCTTGGGCTCCTTCCCCGCCTCCACCGGCCGAGGTTAAAAGCCGAACGCAGCTAGCCCGGCCCCAAATTTGCTCCGGCGGCTTTCTCCACCCTGCTGCGCGCCCCGCCCGCACCCCACGCGCTCTTTCCTCCTGGCCTCCCGCCCTCCTCACCGCCCAGCGCCTCCCAGCCCAGACTCCTACCTCCCCCCCACACCCCCTCCCCCACTCCCTACCTCCCTTCCTACCTCCTTCTTCCAGCGCTCCTTCCAGCTCTGCGACCCTACCGTCCAGTCGGAGATCAGCCCGCAGACGGGGCACAGTCCCCATGCAGCCGCTGTCCCGGTCCCCCCCCCCCCCCCCCCGCGACCGACGCTCCGGAGCAGAGGCGCCGCCGAGCTGACCCAGCCCCGCCAGCCTCCGGGACCCTCTCCACCGACCACATTTCGCGGGACACACGACCAGCCGCCGCCAGCTTTCCCGATCCTCTTCCCTCTCCTTTCTTCTGGGATCCTAACCCGGTTCCTGTTACGTCGGCAGGTGCATTTTGTAAGAAGGAAAGGAAATGAGGTGTGCCCCGTGCCGAGTATTAAAATTCGGCAGTAGAGGGCCGGGAGATTCCACCTCCGAGTCCAGGGCCCGTCTTAGAGCCTCCTTAGTGTGTCAGGGCCAAGAGCCAAGCTCTGCTCAGTTCAGACACAGATGAGCTCCAAGTGTGGCCCCAGACATTAGGGGTCACACGCATACACACACACACACACACACACACACACACACACACCGACAGGAGATAAGAAACCGTACTTTTCTCGCCATTTCTCCCCTTGAATCACTGACATATCACTGACATATTTCATTCTGCTTGTGTGTGTGTGTGTGTGTTTCTGTCTGCCTGTCCATGATTGTATGTGTGCATGTGTGTGTGTTAGAGGTAATGACAAGTAGACTGGATGTAAGCTCACTCGCCCTCCTATGGATTCCTAGTCTTGAGCAGCAAAACATCTTGACTAATATTCTGATAGGAATCCGAACTCTTTGAAGTGAAGGTATCCTGGTTTCTTTGACCTGGCCCAGAAAAACGCTGTCTTTTACTCTCAGAGGGCATGGAGACTCTCCCAAACCTGGGCACCTTCCTTTCTAGTTTTTTGGTGGGAGGATTTTGTGCCTCGCTGCTGAGCTGTATAGAACTAACAAAGCCTTTCACTCCTGTCTGTGCTCCATGGTCCAAAAACAAGTGTGCAGTGAATTTGAATTGAAAAATTAAAGCATAAGATGTTTTGAATCAATTGTTGCCCAACATTGAAAGGAAAAAAAAAAAGATAAACCAAAGGGCATAAAGTTAGACACCAGGAAAAAAGCTTACTGTTTCTAACTTGGGATCCATTGTTGCACATCCTGTACCACATTTGCCTCTGTCTAGTATGACAAAAATGGAGGCTCAATCCTTACTATTGACTTTTCCCAGGTATGTAACTAAACTCCCTCCATTCACTCCCTACCCTGCTCTGTCATTTGCTTTATAACTGCTAGTGTGAGCCATCAAATACAGTACATACATTTTGAAATACATTTGTAATCATTTCCTCTTTGTTATCAATCCCGTAAACAAGGGATTAAGAACTAAGTTCCAAAGATCACAGAAGTTAACCAAAGGTGTATGAGATCAAGGAGACCCCAAATATTTGTCAGTCAACTTTCTTCCTCTGGAAAGAGAAAACAAAACAGTGAATTCAAAGCTTCCTATTTGCCAAGCACCATTCATGTAAACTTTATTCCCAGTTTTTAGTTTTGAAGTACATAATTCAATGCCTGTAATTGTACAGCTACAATTCAAACTCAGGTCTAATTCAAAACCACTATTCCCATCAATGTGTTGACCAACGTAATGCTTCAAATCAAATCATCCTTTGTGCATGCATGTACTATCAATTATACCATCCCAGTCTTTTTCCCTAGGTTAGTTCAACAATGACACAGAGAAGCAAACATCCACAAACCAATGGGTGTACATGCATAGGTATACAAGAAGATACTAGAATTTTTTTGTCATGAAACATCACTGCCAAAATTTGCTTTGGCCGAAGGCAAAGCTTTATCTTTTGGAACTTTAATGTAATTTGCAGACAAGTTCAAACAAACTAGTTGAG
Organism: Perognathus longimembris pacificus; assembly: GCF_023159225.1. Classification (NCBI taxonomy): domain Eukaryota; kingdom Metazoa; phylum Chordata; class Mammalia; order Rodentia; family Heteromyidae; genus Perognathus; species Perognathus longimembris. Next base: position 127,451,189 of record NC_063162.1, on the reverse strand, counting down.
ATATGATATTCAGGATTGCATCTAGGTACATACCCAAAGTGGGAAAGCATAGCCCCCAAAAATGTGTTCAAATATAAAGGTAAAACTGAAAGCCTAAACCTGAATCTCAACAGAAGTTAAAGAAAGATAACAATAAGAATCAGTGACACTCATTTCTCTAGACTATTCAAATACCAGCATATATTACTTTATAATAATACTGTAATCATTTATACTTGTTGGGAATTTGCCATATATGCCACTTACAATGGCAAATACACAGCATGCTTCACTTCTTTCAGTCCTTATTACACCTTTGTGGGACAGGTAAGGATTTTTTTTATTATTTAGCTACTATAGGGGAAGCTCTTAATGTATAAATGATTTATTATTTTTTTCAAGCAAACTGCATGGATAATAATAATAGAGATGAATGATGATGTTACTCAGTGTCTGCCTAACATATGCAAGGGCCTAGGTTTGAACCTGTACAGTCTGTTGCTCAAGCCCAAACACTTATGACTACATGTTCTTTTATGAAATTCCGTAATAAGTCTAAACTGATTGTAAATATTAAAGAGTGAGTGGCTATTTGTGAGGCATCATTTGAATGGTATATTACGAAAAAGGAAGAAGGAGAGGATGGGGAGAAAGGATAAGCATGAAAAGAGGGAGAAAGGAATGAGTAGAAAGAAATAGCAATAGTGTGAAGGTGACAAGAAAAGAAGCAGAGGAGAAGAGGTGGAAAAAAGGAAGGCAACATTTATTCAGCATCTTCCATGTGCTCAGCAATAGGCCAAGTACTTCCTACAAATATTCTCCGTATATGAAAGATTATGAGAGAACCTTTCTGTCATTTGCTGCTTCTCCTGCCAGACAGGAGTTGAGTAAATTCACACTACACTTTCCCCATCATATTTAACGTATCTTGACTGTGTTGCTCATGAAGCTTCCTAAGTAAGCTTTAATAGAGAGAAATATAAAAAAAATCCATCAAAAGAATGAAGGCAAGACATTGCCAGCTTTCTTTCACAGACCGACTCCAATGTTAAATTTACCCAAATGAGAGTAGAAGCATTGTGGTTCTTCTGCAGTGTGCCACGATGATATCCCAGGATGCAATTGCATGCCACAGTTTTACAACAATGTTTCAGGACCAGAAAGTCATGTTCTGGTACATAGGTCACTTGCTCATCTACTTTTACTGCTTCCATAATATTTCACCTAACAAGTCTGTTTGAAAACATATGTGCACAAATACACACACAACTCTTCCCCATCACCTTTTTGGAGGCACAATTAATGCTTTCTGTTTTATTTTAACTCATTCTTTATCTAGTAATAAAGTATACTTAGTGAAGCAACCATTCTCTCTTGGGGCTGCTGATATAACAGTAATAGGTTATCCTAAAAGGAAAGTCTGAAGATGCCTAAAGGATATTAATAGTAGTTATTAATGTTTTAACAAATGAGTGTTTGGTGCTAGTACAGATACACAGTACAGAATAACATTTCAAAACTCAGAATATACTTGTGGTTATTGAGTTCTTTCTAGACATGGTATTGGAGTATTTGGAAAGAGATTGGGTGCTATGACAATAAAGGACTAGTATTAAAATCCTTGGACCACCACTTACTTAGCTGTATGATCTTAAATTACTTAACTTCAAAGGGCCTTACTTTCCTTTTTCTGAAAATGAAGTTAATAATACCCACCAAGTAGAATTATTGAATTGCTACTCTTGACACTTGAGATTGAATGGTTCTTTGATGGGGCAGGGAACAAGGGGGTGCCATTACATTATAGGAGATGTTTTAGTAGCACCTATAGCTTCTATCTGAAAGGTCCTACTAGGGTCTCCATTCCCAGTCATGTCTCAATGTTAATGACAGTCAACATTGTCTCCAGATGCTGTCAAATATCCTGAGAGAAGGGGTAAAAAAATGTTCCTGGTGGGAGAACTATTAGATGAAATCAATTCAATATGATGCACATAAGGAACTTCGAAGCTAATAGGCACGAAATGGATGATAGAAATCACCATTACATATCACAAATCAGAAATAAGTATAACACTGTAGAATGAAGTACTACAGAAAACATAATTGCCTGAAAAGTTATCAGAATTCTCAGAGACACTGTTATCTCATTCTTTCTAAAGTTATTTGCTTGTATAGAACTATAAGAAAAGGGTGCAAATCAAGTACTCACACAACAGTGAGGTACTTTTGATTGTTCAGGTAATTAAAAGATGAAACTACCTACTTTTAATGATAGAAATGTCCTTGCTCCTTTTCCACTGAAATGACATTTTCAAGTTCTCTTTCTTGGGTCATCTCAATTTCAGTTCACCAGCAGTTGTACATTTGTGACAACTGGGTCTTGTTGGAATTTGGCATGGTGCATCTTCTGAAGCTTGGAGAGAGTTCCTCATTTAAAAAAAAATTAAAGATCTTCAAATTGCAAATCCTAGAAAATGGAATATTTTATGAACTGTATTCAGAATATATCTTTGTTATGAATACAAAGAATAACAAATCTTGGATTTCCTAAACCTATGTTCATAAAATGTTCTATTATATGGGTTTTCTTCTTATTTTCCAACTGAAGTTTTCTTTTGTGGAAACAAGGGCACTCTAAACTTCAAATTAAATTCGTATTGATGATATCATGCTATCAATAGAAATAAAATAATGGCTTATAAATTTGAACTCCAAGGGAAAAATTAACTTTTTTCCGCAGATGAGTTCTGGGTTGATTATATGCTACTTAGAAATTTTACATTTAACAATGTAGTGGAACCTGGCAAATAAAACAGTAGTTTATTTTCTTATTTAAAATAATTTCCCACTGAGGGACAAGGTCACAAACAGTACAAGAAATGTATCCAATGCCTAACGTATGAAACTGTAACCTCTCTGTACATCAGTTTTATAATAAAAATTTGAAAAAAATAATAATTTCCCACATTCAAGTTCATCTGGAAAGTAAAAGACACCCTCTCTCCACCATCATCTTTCCACTTTCCTTCGTAGAAGAGTGTGCCATTGACAGACTCACAGAATTATACTGAATTTCATCATGGATAATATTTCCACCAATAACAGTTTTATGGCTATTTCTTTTATCCACATATGATATTTTAACACAAAGAGCAGCATACTAAGTTAGCTACCCAAGGAAGCCTTTGGCCTGGGAAACTAGATTTTGAGAAGTCACAGGTTTATGACCTCCGGTTTGATTAACTTAGACTGCATAGACAGAATCTATGAGATATTGGTCCACAGCTAGAGGCTGGCCAATTATTGATCTGCAAGTTCAATGTGGTTGTGGAAACTATGTTGATTAATCCATATGGTCAAAAGGACGACACATTACTGTCTTAGTGACTGTGACCCCTCTGCATCCCTGGCTCCAACAAAGTATTACTGGGTTCTCCTCACTTCCAAGTCTGTCAAGAGACAGAGCTGATAAAATGATAGCAAAACCCCTTGGAATTCTCATTTGCATTAACTTATATTTAAGGCCATATAAAAGTTACTAAATCTTTTGTGAAGCAAAGCCTATCGTGTTAATGAAGTAAAATCAAGCTGATAGATTTGTATCATGCTTTTCATCTAAATAAACTTGATTGTTGCAAGGTTTTATTTAGACATGTAGATTTTATTTTTAATAAAAGCAAATTGTTTAGTATAATGCCTTTGCAAAAAAATGTATGTTTGTTCTTTTTTTTTGCTATGAAAACTGTTACATGCCTTTGGAAAATTCTGTAAAATTGATATGTCTTATTAACCACACATTCATTATGCAAAAAAAAAGAAGAAATTAAGGTATGTTAGAGCAGGTGCCATGCTCAACTTCAAGAATTAGCCACAGAATTTGAACAGGCCCAATGGCCTGGCCCCAAAACTGAGCACGTAATTGCTATGATCTGTCTGTAGACAATATATCATTGACAATTTGTCTTCTTGTGTCTGTGTTGAAAACTAAAAACTTCTTGAGCGGAAGTGTTTCCTTTCTTCTTGGCTTTCTGCTTGGCTTCATGGAATTAATCCAGAGGAATGGCGAATAGATGATATTTGGGAAGAAAGAAAAGAACAAAATCTTTCCTATGGCTTAACAAAGATTACTTCTTCAATTTCCTTTGAAGTTCAGCAGAGTTAGAAACAATTTTGTGGATTGAGATGATCCCAGATAGAATAGACATGATTCCATCTCTTTTCAAATAGAAACAGAAATTGTCTCGTTGGACCACAAAAACTTTGGGATCTTGGACAGGTGAAGGTAGATAAGTCCTTAAGAAAATGTTTCTTGCAAGCTGGCAATGTGGCTCACGTGGTAAAGTCCTTGGCTAGCATGCCCAAGATCCTGAGTTCAAAACCCAGCACTCTAAAAACAATGTTTAAAAGAGGAAGAAAAGAAAATGTTTCTTGCTAACTTCAGTACTTAAGCTTACAAGAGGTATGACCTAATTTGTGGGCAAAAGGTAACATATACATTGTATATCTATGTGTGCATAAACATTGTAAAAAAAAAAAAGCCTAGTTGGACATATATCAGAATAATCTTATGATATAAAATTTCAAAACTTTTTAAATGTATTTTAATCAAACAATAAAAGAAATGCATCCTGTGACATGAAGTGATTTTCTGATGAATTGTACAATGGGCTTTAGAAAGCCTATGGCCTATGCCAGGCAAGAGGCACAATAAAATAGACAGGTCTGTTTTGCAGCTTCCAAATGGCTTCTTAGAACTAAATTTGAGTAAAACAATGGCAAAGCGAACTACTGGTTTCCCAAACCTAAAGAAAATAACTGGAATCAGGGTATTTTTCAATTTATTTTGTATTCTCCTCACCCCTGCAAATCCTAGGGTAAGTAACCTCCCTACATCTCTTCTGGTTCTCTTTCTTTTGCCCTCATCTAGACACATATTTTTCTCTATTTCTAGATTGAATATGTAAAAGAAAATCTTCTAAAGAAGAAGATGCCCTGTGAGGAACAGAAAACCAAAACAAAACAAAGAAACACACTTTTTTTCAGGTAACTTTGAATATTTACCTACTCAATCTCTTTACCACTAGTTCACGAGGAGAAAACAGACTTAAAAAGCTTGTCTATCTCTGTAAGTACCACAGTTCCATTTCATTTCATTCTTCTCATAATAAGAGTCTTGATATTTAATCTGAGTCTAGTGATGTACACCTGCAACCCCAGTTACTCAGAAAGAAGAGATCAGGATGATCACAGTTCAAGGCCAATGTTAGCTGGCCAGCCTTATCTTAAAAATAAGCTGAGTACAATGATACACGCTTGTCATTCCAACCATGAGAGAGGTGTAAATAGGACAGAGGGGCAATTCAAAAACCACAAGTCCATGTTAAAAAGAAAAGAAAACAAACAAACAAACTAAAGCAAAAAGAGCACAGGATGTATATCAAGTGGTAGAGTGCCTATTGAGAAAATGCAAAATGTTGAATTCAAAACCCCAGTACTATTAAAAAAAATTTTTTTAAACATTGCTGTAGAAAACTCAATCTTTTTCCTTCTTAAAAATGATTCTAACTGGCTAGTAATGGCTTACTCTTATAATCCTGACTACCCAGGAGACTGAGATCTGAGAATTACAGTTCATAGCCCACCCAGGCAGGAAAGTCCATGAGACTCTTATCTCCATAACCACCAAAAAGGCAAAAGTTGATCTGTGGTTAAAGTGGTAGACCTCTAGCCTTGAGCAAAATCTCTCAGGAACAGGGCTCACGCCCTGAGTTCTTGCTCCAGGATCATAATAACAACAAAATGATTCTAGAAGTTTCAAAAATGGAAGATTTGGAAGATCTTAGTCCTCTGTTTCTCTAAGAGTATCCTGCAAACTTCCCCATCAACTCAAAGGCTGGGCCTCTGAGGTATGTGAGGAGCAAAAGCAGGTTTAGGAACTTCTGTCAATGTGCAGCCCTCCTCAAAGCAAAGCTCATGCCTCTTGTGTCAGCTGACCTACATGTTCCAAGTTACAGAGACCTTGAACCTTTCTGCACCTTCCTTGTGCTTGGCACTGTGGGAACCCAATGATCGACAGATTCCTGGAAGAAGGCCAACCATGGTGGAACATCTAGTCCAGTGCTGCCAGCCACCAAGAGAGCGAAGAGCTGTGCTTTCACTGCTAAGCTTATCAAAACCCAGTTTGATCATGATTTTTCATTAGAAACTCTTTTTGTTCATTACCTAATAAATAAAGTACAAGACTTCTGAAAATTATCTGTCAGGTCTACAATGAAGTGGAATGAAATTTCCTATTGATTGTTGCCATGTGTTTTGTTTTACTTTCAAATAAGTCAAGATGAAAAAATTGAAGAGAAATAAATTTAGGCTTAAATAACTAAGAAAATTATATACAACTCTACTTAATCATCTAAATGTGTTTTCCTAAAACCCAAACAAATTAAGGGCTTCTAACAATGTATATAATTAAAGAAAATTTCAATATTTTCTATCATCTATTTCTATATTCATTCATTATTAAATTTAAAGCATACTTTCTTTAAATCATCCCATTGTAAAATATTTTGTGGTTAGTCTGGGTAATAGAGTGAGAATATAGTGCACTCTCTCTCTCTCTCTCTCTGTCACACACACACACACACACACACACACTCTCACACACTATTTAACAAAAAGCTTGGCATAGGAATTCACAGATCATCCACGGGGTGAGTTGAAATTTTCTCATTTGTAAAGTGATGGAAACAAGAGCTTCAATTGCATAGTTTGTAGTGAGAATTAAATGAATTTATATACAAGTTTAAAATATATTACACTGACAGGCCTAAGCAAATACCCAGTAAGTTGTGTGAGTTTGTAGTTCACTTTCTTATCTCCAAGTAATGAGTTCAATGAGTGCTGAACTGACTCGCAAGATTTTTTTTATGAAAAATGAAATGTGTGTGACTAGTATTAATTGTGGATTTAAATGAATATTTTCTCTACCAGTTTTATTTTTTTTCTATTGACATCCTCAAAAATAAATGGAAATAAATATCAACAATAAGAAAACATGCCCTTTAAAAAGCAAACAACGCATTTGAACACCACACTACAGATATACAGATGGCAAATAAGCATATGAAAAGGCACTCACCCTTATTGGTCCTCAGAGAATTGCAAATTCGATTATAAGGAGATTCCATCACACATCTTTTAGAATGACAGAAACAATGACTGATAACACTAATTGCTGTTAAAGATTGCTAGTGATTACAACCACTTTAAATATGGTTTGTCAATTTCTTACAAGGCTAAGTATAGCCCTACTACAAAATCTAGCTCTTATGTTTCTAGATATTTACCCATCTGATTTGAAAACTATATTGACACAAAAATCTGAATGAAAATGTTTGTAATAGCTTCTTGTGAAAAGCCTCAAGTAAATAAGACATACTTTAATCAGTAAGCAGATAAACCAACTAGCATTGCTATATGATGAATACTACTTGTTAATAAAAAAGAATGAGCTATAAAGCCACAAAAAGATATAAATGAACCTTAAATTCATATTGCTAATAAAAGAAGCCAGTGTGAGAAGTCTATACCCTGTATGACTTCAATCATGTTCATTCTAGAAGAGGCAAAACTTTGTAGAGGTGAGTAAAGATCAGGGGTGTCAGGAATTCAGACTGGGGAGGAGAACAGTCGAACAAGTGAAGAATAAGGGATATTTTTAGGGCAGTAAAACTATTCTACATGATCCTATTATAAAGGATATATGACTATGCATTTGCTAAAGATTATAGAACTTTATAGCCCAAATAATAAATTATAATATATATATATATGTATTTAAAAAATCATTTAGGAAGGATTGAGTATGGTAGTGCTCACCTGTAGAACCCATTTCAGAGTTAAAGATAAGGCTTAATCAGAGCTCAAAGTTAACCTAGGAAAAGTTAACAGTTTCTATCTCAAGAAAATAGGCCAGGTACCAGAAAGCAGGGCTAGGAAGACCATATTCTGAGGGTAGCCAAGAAAAAAGGAGGAGACTCTGTGAAAAAAACAAAAAAGCTAAATGTGTGTCTCAAGTGTAGACTGCTTAAAGCAAACAGGAGGTTTTCAATTCAAAAATCATTACCACCATCACCAAAAAAAAGTCATTTAGGAGATTGAAAGAGGAGGAGCCCTGGAATGAAGTGCAGAATGCAACACAAGAATCTTTAAGTATGTGAGATAACTACACTAAAAGAAATGTGGATGGGGAAGAGAAATCGTTCCTAGACTAAGGAACTTTACCTTTAGTAAGACCAAAGGTCAGGGAATCCACTTAAGCACTAATCTTGCTGACAAAACTGTGTCCGGTGGAAGTTCATGTGATAACTGTGGAACCACAATGCACATTCATTAGAAAGGAAAAATTGAGTAGACAGAAGATGATAGAAAGCAGGGTTCCTGTGTTGGAATGGGAAGTTAAACAGATAAGCAAGGGGAAAAATCAAGAATTATCCATAGATTAGAAATGGTGAAACCACCTGAACTCATAGTTAAATAAATAAAGATACAATTGGTTTCATATAGAAATGCCCATATATGATATACTCAACTGAAGGGCTTAAACTTAATAACAGTACATCGCAAACATAGTGCTCAGACACAGGTTTCTAGTACCATGTTCCAATCAAGGACACAAGTTTCTAATACGTATTCTCCTTTTAGGGGTGGAACTGAAAACACAAATTGATCCTGAAACATCTTGTATCACAGCAAAGTAAGGGAGTAAGAAACTAAAGAGCAGATGCCCAATGATAAGAGTATTTCAAAGGGACCCAAGAACCACACAGAAAAGACAACTTGAGCAAGATAGTGATTTATTAGCATCTAAGTACCATCCAAAGTAAAATATTTTTAAGTCCCCAATGTTATAAATAAGTGATTAAACAAATAAATGAGGAAGCATGGGATCGTACAAAAGAATTCCAAATTATTAATTAGATATTTTACTAATAAACAGGTGGGACACATTTCCTTATTCCTTAAGTATGGGGTGTGTATAATGACTTCTTTCCATAAAGCACAGCACTGGGCTGTGACTTTTTAGCAATGGAATCTGACGACACTACCTCATCCAGGTCATCAAGGGCTATTTCAATAGTGGCAGGTCATGCATATAGAATGTACCTTGGTTTGACAGTGATGAAAATAGCATTTTATTTCTATTGTCTCCTCCCCAAACACAAAACTCAGTAAGTTCAGCATAGGCATGAAAAATGTTTAAAAAGGAACTTCAGGCAAATCCCAATTTAGGAGAAGTCCACCAAGGTCACTAAAAATAAGCAAATGCTGAGAAATAATCGCTGCAGAGGGTCATTCATCTAAGCAGCCACAAGTATTAAATATAATGTGGCAGCCTTGGTGAAATCTAAAAATGGAAAAAGGTTATTAGAGCAAAACTGTGAACTCGAAGTATACACTTCAATGACAGTTTATCAATATTGACTTGTTAACCTTAACAAAGGTATGATAGTAATGTAAAAATGTCACTAGAGAAGAAAAGTGGGTATAGTGTATACAGGACCTCTCAGTAGTATTGTTTCAATTTTTCTTTAAATCTAAAACTATCCTAAGAGGAAGTTTTTATCTAAAAAAGAAAGGAAAATATTTTACTGATCTTTGGCATATTTTCTATGCAATAATAAATTACTAATAATTTAAACAGGTAATGACCTTTAGCATTTAATAATAGTATCTCAAATTCAATGAGGTTCTTTTATTTAATTTTGGTATTTTCAAAGTTAATGGTCTGAATGTTTATTTTTCTAAATTAATTCTTTCTCTTATGAGGTTGGCCATAGGCTGTAGGGCTTAAAGCAGGAACAATGTAAGAAGTCTGGAAAAGTGGCTGTAAATTAGGTTTATTTTGTGACCTTAAAAATACTTTCCACCCAGAAGGAAACAAATCATGTTAAAAACACCCTGGAACTATCAAACTGGTCTATAATTTTAATGTATATACATATTTATTTTAGGAGAACATGAAATTCATCAACATTGCTAAAGTTTCAAGATAATATTAATTATTTGCTATATGAATTGTATAATTTCTGGGTGTCGTTGGCTCATGACTGTACTCCTAGCTACCCAGGAGGCTGAGATCTGGGGATCACAGTTCAAAGCCAGCTGGGGCAGAAAAGTCCATGAGACTCATCTCAAATTAACTACCTTGAGCTGAGGGACAGTGCCCAGGCTCAGAGTTCAAGCCCCACGACCAGGAAAAAAAATTGTATAACTTAAAAATAGAAAAGAACTTGCCCACAGAGTGGAAACAAATTTCTACTCCCATTGAATTGTGGAAAAAAAAATATGGATTGGCTGGGAATGTGGCTTAGTGGTAGAGTGCTTGCCTAACATGCATGAAGCCCTAGGTTGATTCCTGAGCACCACATACACAAAAAAACCTGGAAGTGGAGCTATAGCTCAGGGGGTAGAGTGCTAGCCTTGAGCAAAAGAAGCTCAGGGACAGTGCCCAAGCCCTGGTTCAAGGCCCAGGACTGGCACACACAAACAAACAAACAAAATCGCTTAAAAAACATATGGACTCTAGAAAAGTGTTAGGTTAAAAAAGATTTAAAGTTCCATTGTTGACTTTCTCTATGAAAATATTTTACTTAAATGATTGTGTTCTAACCATGGTTCTCTTTCCATTTCCCCACTCATTCTGCTCTCTCATCTGTATTTACCTTCACTAATTTGCAGCTTTAATGTTTAAGTAAGATTGCTGTGAGAAACAGGTGCTCCTATTTCACACACACACAGGTATTTCACAAGTAATTATTGTCTAGTAATGGGTTTTTATTCCTTTGTTCAATAGCTTTTACTAAAACATCCTGAAAATAAAAAGGATGTGTGTGTGTGTGTGTGTGTGTGTGTGTGTTTGTGTAACAATTCATAGTTGAAGCCATGGAAGTATAAAGCACCATCTTTGTTCCTGTCTTATTTTCCAATCTGAATCAAACATAGGAATTAATTTGTATTAAATCTCTAATGTGCTAAGTGGCTTATTTGGTTCCCTCATTTGACTTTCTCTGTAACTTGACAAGATGAGAGTCACTGGGATACCATTTTACTCGAGAAAAATAATATTTAAAACTATCATTCACATAGTCATCTATAGCTTCACATCTAGTAAATGCAGGTCTGAATTAAGTTTAACTATCCTGACTTTTCCCCTCTATTGTTGTAAAGTATGAAGTAATTCAATAACTAAAATCGTTGACAAAAGGAGATTGTATACTTAATGTGGTTGAAAACAATTTGAAACTAAGAAAAATTCAGCTTTTTACTCTGTAACACATATGGAATAATTTGAACTGGAAAATCAAAGAAGCTTCTTGAGTTTACCAGATTTGGGACACTTGGTTCTTCAGAGTCCCCAGTGGTTCCTGTTACCGAGCAAAGGGTAAGGAAGGGAGGAACTGAGGGACGACACACACAAGAGAATTGTAGCTAATGGGGCAGCTCTCATTCAGAAGTTCAGGCCAGAGCTTGAGCATTGCCTGTAGTTGGCAGAAAGAAAAGATTAAATTAGGAAAGTAAAAGGGAGTCGACATTTTGTGGGGCTGGAGTAAGGAATTCCATGGGCTTATGTATAAGTCAAGGCATACATTGGATCTGTTTTGCAACACTGCACAGAAGTATGAAAATGTAACACTTTTAAGAAGTAAGTGACTTTCAAAGTCATTTTGAAACCTTTGTCATGGGTGGGACTATGTTGTATGTTTCACAGCTATGTAATTCATAGGATTTTGTATAGAAATAAATGTGTGTTTTCAGGTGCTTGTTGGCCATATTAATGCCTACTCAGATGTAACATACTGGTTTGGTTGTGTGTATGAGAACAACCCTTCCAGGCACGTTTGTGTTAAAAATAAACTATTTTCTTGACATTTGTCCTCTGGTTTTACAAAACCTCCCTGCCTCTGTCCCATAAAATTCTACATTGACAACATTTATATCTCAATACGTAATTTTCCTATGTCTAAGTCACATTGCAATTTATTTTAAAACATTTTGTGCTTTATCTAAAACCACATTTTAGGCTAACAAAATACTTTTTTATATATTTTTAGGTGGGGATAATGGGGATCAAACCGAAGGTCTTGCATAACTCTACCATTGAGATACATTGTTACTCTTGCTTTGTATTTTTAACAAATTTAAAAATATTCAATTAAAATTTGAGAATATTACAGAAGTATAGTCATGCCTTGTATCACAACTGAATTCTGGTCATAGGTAAACCTCTAATGTTCTTATAAGTTCTTTAATTTTTTATATATAACAAATTTTAAATAAACAAATAACTTAAAATATTGAAGTTAATTGACATACTTGTCAAATATGTTTATTCCTTAGGAGTTCATGCATTTCAACCATACATTTCTTAGGAGTGATTCTGTCAGAGAACATTTCCAGATGCACTTCAATCTCGTATCATTTAATTCAAACTTCACCAATTCTTGTTTTCCAAATTGAACTGAAGGATACTACAAGTTGAATTTTTAATCAATTTTAACTTGTTCTTAAGGAGTTTATTGTCAGCATATAAGGAGAAACAAATAAACAAATACCCATAGCTGAAGGAAAAAAATAGATGAAGTCATTCTAGAAACACAAATATCCCTGAGATTCATTGGCACCAACAACCAGTTCCAGTTAAGAATCAAAATGTCTTTAAAAGGAGACATGACTGAAGATAGATCTTGAAATACAGGGACTATTGATAAGCAGAGATGAGTAAACAAAGTTATGAGTGCAGAAGAGTATATTTTATTTTAAGAACAGAACCATTTTCTTCTTGTGTAGAAACTGGAGGAGCAAATGATCACAATATCAGTCTGGGATCAAGTTGCTCAGAATCACAAATGGCAAAATAAGGAATATCTTCCTTACTAATGTAGCAAAAGAAGTTAGTCCAGGTGCTCCTTGCACCCAAATGCCCTATCTTAAGTTGAAAGTATCACAAAAAATAATGCTTTTAATAAGTATTAAGTATTATAGATTAATTTTTCTACAGTGCATCAGTTAGGTGGTCAATATAGAAAGAATCATATTGCATATAGCCAGCATCAAAATGATCAAAATATGGATTCTACTAAATATGTACTCATCCTCAATGTAAAACAATGTAAGTCTGGGATTGTCTTGATGGAGTATTATACATGTAAGCAAAATAATCAGATTGTATTACTGAAAACTAAGCCTGGAATAAACAACCATAGTTTACTAGTGGAGCAGGAACATAAAATTTAGAAAAATCAACCCTCATCCTGAAGCTTCATCAACCTTTGCCTAATCAGAATTTCCTTTTTGCTCAATCCTAAATATCCCCCCTTTTTGTGTGTTTGCCTCCCACCTATATCCTAAACTATAAATTTGTCTTCAGTAGGTAAGAAGACAAAATTAATTGGGTTCAGTATTTTTAAATACTTCTTAAGACTAAGGAAATTCTTTGTCAAAGGTACAGATTTTCTTTCCCACCCCCCTCAATTCTCTTACAAGATGCAGATCTTATCCATTGGTATTTGTATTATAGATTGTCATGAACTGTAATGCCAATTTACCATACCTGGAAGTATTCAGTTCAAGACAATTAAAGTATAGTATTAAAAGTCATCCACATTAAGAGATTTATTTTTTGCCCCATTGAGTAAGTGAAGAACAGAATAAGTACTCTTAAAAATAAGATGATTTTTTCAGTTCTTCCTTTTATTGATGAATCAAAAAATTTTTCAACTTTACTTGAGCTTCCAAGATAATTCAATATATGGAATAAACTTAAAATAAGTATGTAGCTTTGTAATAATAACTAACACTTATATAGCACTTGTTATACACTGGCAGTTTTCAAAAAAAGTGCTTAGCATTAAAAACAAAATGATTCTTAAAGATGATATTCTCAGTAATAACAAAGAAGAAATTTCTAGTAACTGGAATAAGCAGTGTGGAGAGTTGTTGTTCCAGGATTTCCCTGCTCCTGTTTTTTTGTTTTGTTTTGTTTTTGTTTTTTTAACAACTGCTTTGTTCATGCCAACAAGAAAAAAAAATCCAAGTTGCCACTTGATTTTCCATTGAGCAATTACTTTCATACTGTCTTTTCTGTATATGTGGTACTAAGGAATCAAACCCAGGGCTTCATGCATGCTAGGCAAGCACTCTACCACTAGGCAGATTCCCTTTCATACTGTCTTAATCTGTTGAATTCCATAGCTTATAAGATCATTTAATGTTTTGGAAGGGATGTTTTATTATTGATTAAACACATTTCAAGTTGCAAGTGAAAGTACCTTAATATACTACTAAAACTATTTAAACATTCCCATGAAATATGCTATTGCAAAAAAGAAAAAAGTACTGTATCTTGTTTGTGTTTTCTTCTATTAGGTTTAAAATATATTACTTGGCTAATAAAATTGTAAAGCATAAAGTGAATGACCGAATATCTATTTTAAAATACGTATGGAAAATATTCACATAAATATATCCATAATTGAATTATAAAGCCATCTAAGAAAAGACTAAATAATTAACACCACACAAAATAAAAGGAAACATTTTAGATAAGTCACTTCAAAGTATAAAGAATATTCAGACATTTAAAATATAATTCATAAGTTGCAGTTAAAATGAGTATAAATTTTATTAGGGATTCATCATTAAGTCAAATATATATGTAAAAAATGAACATTTCTACTGTGTTCAATCATTTTTCAAGTACAATAATTAAAAACAAATTAATCCAATTTATAAGTAACTCAGAGAAGTAAATAAATCAAGACCAGAAAGAAGTCTTTATTGTCTTCTCTCTTAGCTGCCCTCTGCTGGCAAAAAAACAGAAGAGAGACAGTAATATTAAAGCTTTAGATAATACACTGAGAAAAAGAAAAGAAAGAAGAAAGTACATTTTGAACAAGAAATATTTAATGTTACAAAATTTTTCATTAGACCAAGTGAATTTGTTATTAAAGTTCCATATTGGAATAAATATTATACATGATGTATGCTGCTGTGAGTTAGGATTGGAATTTTCAAAAAAAAGTGAGATTTGGGAATATTTCACTAATATAGTTCAAATAAATGACTGCTCAAAAACAAGCATGTAAAAATGTTTGAATGACCAATATCTTATGTCATTTCTATTCTTACACCCTTATTGAAAAAATAAACATGTACTTGGCATGAGTGCCATTAGTGAGAGTTGTAAGTGAATGACAGACAGTCCAAAAAGTTCTCATTACATTACTGGATCATTTGGAGCCAAAATAGAGATTGATAAAGAGGGTATTTATCTTTAGTCCTACTTGAACAACATGTTCCCTGGCACTTAAAATGAAAATTAGTTACTACAAATCCATAAAGATCTTGGTTGATTTGATATTGAGTAAATCCTACCACATCAAAATTTAAAAATAAAAAGAAATTACTACGCATGTTCAAATTGCCAAAATAGAGATTGATAAAGAGAGTATTTATCTTTAGTCCTATTTGAACAACATGTTCCCTGGCACTTAAAATGAAAGTTAGTTACTACAAATCCATAAAGATCTTGGTTGATTTGATATTGAGTAAACCCTACCACATCAAAATTTAAAAATAAAAAGAAATTACTACGCATGTTCAAATTTTCCACAAGCTGAGAATCATAGTCCATTGTGTTTGCCATTAGCAAACCCAGAGTGAATTCACAGAATGACACAAGTGCAAAAATTAGCCATAATCATGTAAATGAAGTGCTTTGTATGGGACAAATCTACTCTGACCCTTTACAGGTATCATAAAACCATACGATAATATAAATTTCTATCAGTAATGGTCTCTTTTATTGCCCAGCTCTCATTCACAGAAAGGGATGAGCTAGATTTATTTATCTAGGGAAGAAAGATTAGATAATGACAATCTTATATTCTTTCAACACAAAATTTAAGTTGTTGAGTTCAGTATAACTTTTAATATCTTAATAATGTGTTTATTATAAAATACAAACCCATTAATTACATAATATGTCAACTCCACATTTTTCTTAAAGATTTTGGCCCAAATTTTTCTGGGCAATTTTTTTTCTTGTTGATTTTTTTTTTACAGCTTCACCTACATATAGTGAAGTGTACCATTAATAGGTATTTTGGCTTGAAGTTTCTCTGAATAACTACTACCAGATCAAATAGTAGAAAACATCAGAAAATCAAATACCTCCTCCTCCTACCTTTCAACCATTACCTTAACTATTCTGACTTCTGTTACCACTGATTTGTCTTGCCTGATTTTTAATTTTAGGTAAGTGGAATAAATAGTACTTACTCTTCAGTGTCTGGCTTCTTACATTCAATAATGGGGATTTAAGCATGTTTCTATATATTAAAAATAGTCATACGGTTACATTTATGTATTCTATTATTAAAGAATATTTGCATTGTTCAGTTTTTGCCTTTGTTTAGCAGTTATGCAAGAGTCAAACATAGGTCATAATAGTTGCTAGCCTTTCAGTTTTAGTAAGTATGGTCATAATTTTCCAAGTATTAGTTCCAATTCATAATTTTTTGTAAAAGAATTTAGTGGAGTTACAAAGCAATATTGTTTTGTCTTCTTATCACTTTAGCCATTATTGTAATTAACCATATCCCTGGGTTTTAAATTGCATTCCCTGATGATTAATGATTTAATTACATTTTATATGGTTATTGACCAGCCAAATGTATTTATTTACAAAAGACTAGCTCAACTCATGGGCTCACTTTCCTATTAGGGTTTATGTTATCTCTTTCATTGATTTTTAGGGGTTTATTATATACTCTGTACACAGTCCTTAATCAATATATTACAAATATCTTCTTCCCATTTATGTCATAGTTTCACTCTATTAATCATGTTGTAAAAAGAAGTTTTTTATTTAATCAAGCCCAATTTATTAATTTTCTCTTTTATAGCTAAGTGTTTTTATAGCTTGTTAGAAATCTGTAAGTATGGTAAGGGAAAAACTGCACTTAACATTGCTAGCATTGTTACCTCTCAAGTCCTGGTTGCTAAATCATTTTGAGTAGAAAAGTAGGTGTGCTGATGCTGTTGATTCAGGCCTTTATCCAAGCTACTCAGGAGGCTGAGATCTTAAGATCGAGGTTCAAGCTAACTTGGACAGGAAAGTCCTTGAGACACTTATTTCCGATTAACCACCAGAAAACCAGAAGTAGTGCTGTAGCTCAAGTGGTAGAGTGCTATCTTTGAGCTGAAGATCTCAGGGAGAGCACCCAGGCCCAGAGTTCAAATCTCATGACCAATAACAACAATGACCAAAAAAAAAAGCCAACCCTGACAGGTTATATTAAATGTGTTCTTTTTTTTTTTTTTTTTTTTTTTTTTGGCCAGTCCTGGGGCTTGGACTCAGGGCCTGAGCACTGTCCCTGGCTTCCTTTTGCTCAAGGCTAGCACTCTGCCACTTGAGCCACTTCTGGCCGTTTTCTCTATATGTGGTGCTGGGGAATCGAACCCAGGGCCTCATGTATACGAGGCAGGCTCTCTTGCCACTAGGCCATATCCCCAGCCCTAAATGTGTTCTTAAAAGCATAAAATCGAATAATAATCAGCTATAATATGAGCTACAACATCCAATTACATTAAGAATCTCACAAAATTCATACACAAAAAGGCAAC
This sequence comes from Perognathus longimembris pacificus, assembly GCF_023159225.1. Classification (NCBI taxonomy): domain Eukaryota; kingdom Metazoa; phylum Chordata; class Mammalia; order Rodentia; family Heteromyidae; genus Perognathus; species Perognathus longimembris. The sequence continues at coordinate 127,433,522 of NC_063162.1, read as the reverse complement.
TACCTTAGATTCCACTTATAGACTGTATCAAGAATAGGCAAGATTCAATGTTACCAAAGGCTAAGGGAGGGAAGAAAGATATACTGTATAATAGGTACATGGTTTGCGTTTGGGAAGATAGAAACATTCTGAAAATGGATGATGGTTGTATTCATGTAACTCTAAGAATATGAATGCAAGTGAAATGTACTTAATGCCACTAAAATAGTTAAAATGGCCAATTTTGTCATGCATTGATTTAACCACAATAAAAACATCATTAAAGATGTTTAAATGTAAATCATAACTAAGCTGCTCAAGATCTGTAGGGCATGTGTACAGTGAGTCAAAAATATGTATCCCTATAGTTACAGTTTGGACTCTTTATAGCTTGTACTTTACCTAATACTTAGGCAAATCAAAATTCAGCTCTTTCAGGTCTCTCTTCCAACATCAGAATTGAAAAACTCTCTCTTTTTCTGAGCTAAAACTCATTTGCAAATCATAACATCATTGTGATGTTGGAGATTTAATGTGTGTCTGATCTATAAAAATTTTAAGTTCCTGGGCTGGGAATATGGCCTAGTGGCAAGAGTGCCTGCCTCAAAAATTTTAAGTTCATGTTGGCACTTTTTTTTTTGCAGATGGCATCAATTACCAAACTTTTTTAAAATTTCTTTTTTTCTTCCTCCTCTTCTTCCTATTAAAAAACGTTTCTGTGTTGTTAATATACAGAAGGGTTACAGTTACAGGAATCAGTTACAATCAGTACAATTATTTTTGAACTATTTTTCTCCTTCCATCATTCTCTCCCAATCTTTTCCTTCCTGTCACCACTCATAAGATATCCAGTTCATTTTCTACATATTGTCTGGTGGGTATTATTGTTGTATTTGTTCATACTTTTTTCATTTGTTATGTGCCCTCCCTTATACTCGCAAATACAAACAAAGTAACAAACAATACAAAACGAAAAGAACAAAAACAGCAACAATGGCAAGTAAGGAGTGTTTATTGTTGTTTTTGTTTTCTTTTAAATAAATCTAGGTAACAACCATAGCTACCTGTTACAGGATTCTAAGCCAATTCCTAAATAAAACCTTTTCGCCAATCCTAGAGTATATCTGTTTTAGGATAGCATGTGTGTGTTTGTGTGTAGTTAGGATGTGATTGAAGATGGTAAGGAATAGCAAAGAAAACAGAGAGTTTTGTCAAAGGTATTTTTCCTTGAGGTTAATAAGTTACATTTACTTGTTCCTCTTTTTTTTAGCGATAACTATTTATCATTTCTTGAAGTCATTTTGATAGGTTGGCATGATTTCCCATTGCGTAAATCATATTCATTTCCAGGTAGATTATGTTTGCTTAAATGTCCAACAATTAGACCATTCATTACAAATTCTGTCTGCTTCCCTGATCTTGAAGTAAAAATATACAATCTGTAATCAACAACGACCTCCACTACAGTCCTTTGTGTGCATCAATTACACAAAAGTTATTTGTAATGATAAGAAGTACATTTCAGTAAGCCAAAGGTAGTATATTAACATGTAGTTGGAAAAAATGAAGTCTTGTGTAAGTACCACCCAGTGGGATAATTTTGTTATTTTATCATCTCTAGTATTTTTCATTCCTAGTCAAACATTATATATTATTACACGTACATTTTAAATGCTATATATATATATATACATGTACATTACTTCCCAGAAACTGAATACTCATGGTAAAGTGCATTATGTTCTGTAATAGAGAAAATATATACTCTCCTGAGAAAACAGTTTTCTATTACTAAAACATATTCAAATTTTGTTTGTAGTAATATAAACTTTTACTTTTATATAAACCTAATTCTACTTAAAGGCATTTCTTAAATTTGCACTGGACATGCTTGGAGCAGCAGCATACATGAATGGATGCATACTATATACTATATATGACATATATAACATATGTAGCGTATGGATAATATCTATTACATATACTAAAATATTAAACATTAAGATTAAATTAATATTAAAACATATTATATATTTAAAATAATATTTACTATATTATATATTCACCTTTAAGATAATCTCAGTGAAAAAATAATAAAAGAACAACTTAATCTGAACACAAGACACATTCATTATGGAAATTCATTCTATCAGAATATAATAACTAGGGCTGGGAATATGGCCTAGTGGCAAGAGTGCTTGCCTCATATACATGAATCCCTGGGTTCAACTCCCCGGCAGGACATATACAGAAAATGGCCAGAAGTGTCGCTGTGGCTCAAGTAGCAGAGTGCTAGCCTTGAGCAAAAAGAAGCCAGGGACAGTGTTCAGGCCCTGAGTCCAAGCCCCAGGACTGGCAAAAAAAAATAAAAAAATAATAATAATAATAATATATTTATGTCAACAATTCAAGACATGTATCCTAAGGAAAAACACAATTAAGCGCTCTTGGTCAAATAAAAAAAGACAGTGGACTGTGATGGTTAACAAAATGAGGTCAGGGTATAATCTAAATACTCTATACAAATATATGAAAATAGAACAATGAAACCTGTTGTAATATTTTCAAGAGGGGGAGACATCAAGGAGAGTGTTAGAAGAGTTGTGTTTTCTTAGAATGTATTGTGTACATATATGAAAGTATCACAATAAGCTCTTCTATACAACTAATATATGCTAATAAAGATGGAAAAGAAATTTTAAAAATAATAATGTTTAGGTAACATTTGTGCTGTTTCTGATAAACATATTCAATAGGTAGATGCATTAAATATTCTAAATCTGCAGTGGCTCGTGCCTATAATTCTAGCTACATCAAGAGGCTGAGATTTGAGGAACACGGTTCAAAGCCAGCCAGGGCAGGAAAGTCCCTGAGACTCTTATCTGCAATCAATCACAGAAAAAGCTGGAAGTGGTCCTGTCTATCCCCAGGCTCAGAGTTCAAGCCCTCAAACCAATAAATAAATAAATAAATAAATCTAAGTAGATTAGAAAGCTGAAATGATTTTTTTAATGAAGTGATAGGATTTTCTTCAATAAGATACAATGGCTGGCAAAGCTCCTCAAATAAAGAGATAGGGTTTTGGGTTCTGGGTTTTTTTTTGGGGGGTGGGGGGCTTCTTTACAGCAGAGTGTACACACAAAGAGACATTTTTTGCCCATTTTAACAGACATCTGTGTAATTGCCAATTCTCCTGGAACTCAAAAGTAGCATTTGGTGAAAAAGCCTAAGTGGTAAGATGAGTGCCATAATTCCCATGAAAGCCATAGCCTTGTCCAGAAGATAGGGAATCATTAGCAGATGTCACATGACCTGCTATAAGAAACTAGAATGGGTATTGGAAATAGGAAATTCAAAGGGAATACCAAATTTGAGAGACACAGGGTAAAAAAAGAGAAATAACTACAAAAGCAATACTTGCAAAACTGTTTGGTGTAAGTGAACTGAACACCTGGGGGGGAGGGAAAGGGGGGGAGGGAGGGGGGCATGAGGGACAAGGTAACAAACAGTACAAGAAATGTATCCAATGCCCAACGTATGAAACTGTAACCTCTCTGTACATCAGTTTGATAATAAAAATTTGAGAAAAAAAAAAAAAAGAAACTAGAATGGGAAGAAAATGGTTGAACCTGTGAGCCTATATAGTAGCTAACCAAATGTTAAGACACTTGAAGGCAGGGGAGTGGTAGGGAGTTCTTATACCAATCTCAAGATCTGGTCAGGAGGAGTGGTGCTGAGAGTTAACTTAAGAAAAACAACACTGCATCTCCTAGGAAGTTTTGCCCCACCATATATTATAGTTTGAATCTTTAATATGTCCCCAAAGCTCCTGTGTTGAAGAGTAAATAAGTGGTCAGGGGTAAGGTCTTTAGGAAGAGATAGGATCGTAAAGGCTCTGACCTCAAGAGTTTATTAATCTATTTATGGATTCATAACTGAATGTGTTTGGGGGAGGAGTTTGGTTTTAAAATTAGCTTTCTCTATGTCCTGGATACCATGAGATAAGCAGCTGTACCACATGCTGTCCATCATGGCATTCTGCCTCACCACAGGCTCAGAAACAAAGAAGCCAAGGAACAATGGAATGGAATCTCTAAAATTATAGTTCAAACAAGGATTGCTCTTTAAGTTGACTTTCATCACTTGTTTTGTAACAGGGATGGAAAACTGACTAGGATGTGTTTATTGATGTTCTGTATGTTTGACCAGCCTTATAGTTGGAGTCAAATATTTGATAGGCATCAACTTCAGTCAGCTTGGTTGGAGCACTAATCTAGTTTATATTCATACTTCCATATGGATAAGCCTAATGAATAAACAAATAACATAATGTAGTATGTTGGGAAGTGGTAATGGTTATGAAATAAGAAAAAAAGGAGAAGGTAAGGGCATGAAAGAGGGTGAGGAAAAGGATGGCAACATTAAGTGACGGGGTCATAACAGGCCTTGGAAGGGTAAGACTTGAACAACCACATGAAAGAGAAACCCACAGGGAGAGAATTCTGGACAGACAAAACAGCTAAGGCAAGAAAGAATCTAAGGTTTTAAAGGGATAATCAAGAAAGGATACACAAGGGGGAGAGAGGTATGAAATGAGGGCAGAATGGGAACAAGAGGAAGAAGGAATATAAAACATAGGAGGACTCAAAGTTGAAGAACATTTTGTCTTGTTGTTGCTATCCCTTTGTATTATGGCCTGGCTCTTGCTTCCAATTGCTGAGTGTGTTACTCACCTTTCTTCTCTGCAACAGAATATCAAAGCAAATCAACCATGGGTTCAGTCCACAATCCCTTGGTTCCATTGCTTTGGGATTGAGGTGATGCTGGACATCATAGTTGGAAGTACATCATGGAGCAATGCTGTTCATTTCATGACATCCAGTAAGCAAGAGAAGGGAAAGAGACAGAACAGCCTGTTCTTTCAACTATTTCCCCACTTCCTAATAGCCCCTTCAATTATGAACATATCAATGGATTAATCCACTGGTGAGGTGAGTTTGCTCATGATCCAAATATCTATTTCCCAATGCCTCTCAGTCACCACTTTCAGCCCTTTTCTATGCTGGTTATTTCAAGATAGGATTTCACTTCCTGCATCAGTGCATGCTTGGACTATAATCATGTCTATTCTGAGCTGGGATGATAGGTATGCACCACCACATCCAGCTTCTTCTATTGAGCTGGAATCTTGAAAACTATTCTGCTCTGAGCCTTGAATCACAATACTTCCAATCTGAGCTTCCCATGTAGCAAGATGACAGAAGTCCAATATCACATCCAGCTATCAGTTGAGAAGGCATTTCCCACTATCCTTGAACCTCAATTCCCCTGATCTTAGCCCCTGGAGTACCTAAAGTAAAAGCCACTGGTGGCCAGAATTGCAGTTGCGTTTTAGTGTGGCTTATCGAGACACCTTTCCCATTCCCCCATCTAATTCCTGCTCCACTTTGTGATATTTTTAGTTTTCCTAAAAACAAAATATTTTCCTTTTTAGTCCTTTAATCTCACTATGTTCCCTTTTACTATTCCAATCATATTTTCTTGTCCAAGAGCCTTTCTGTAGTTTGTTTATCACCTCTATAGAGAGTGGGTCCTGTAGTCTGATTTTTTTTTAATTTTTACTTTTTTTGCCAGTCCTGGGGCCAGGGCCTGAGCACTGTCCCTGGCTTCTTTTTGCTCAAGGCTAGCGCTCTGCCACTTGAGCCACAGCGCCACTTCTGGCCGTTTTCTATATATGTGGTGCTGGAGAATCGAACCCAGCGCTTCATGTATACGAGGCAAGCACTCTTGCCACCAGGCCATATTCCCAGCCCTATAGTCTGATTCTTGAAGCCACTCCAATTAAAGTTAAATTTAACAGGGATTTAATATTTCTTACACATATCTGTAAGGAACCAGCAAATAACAATCAATTTTTCTTTCTATAGAATGTACAATATGCTGGGTGCCAGTGGATGCTCTTGTAATCAATCCTCCTAGCCACTCAGGAAGCTGAAATCTCAAGGATTATAGTTCAAAAGTAGCTCAGGAAGAAATGTCCAAAAGACTCCAACTAAAAAATAACCAATAAAAAAGCAGGATTGGAGGCAAAGTTCAAGTAGTAAAGCACCAATCAAGCATGCATGAGGCCCTAAATTCAAATCTTAGTACTTCAAAAGGGAAGATAATTTGTTGGTATGATTATATGCCGATATATTTTATTTATTTAAAACACAGTAAATATGTTTGCAGACTAATAATCTGTCTTCTCAAAAACTAGCTTAGTGTGAGCCAATATTTGTTGGACAGGTATGGGACAAAAGCCACACTTCTTGAACACCATACTTCTGTAATGGGGAGGCCAGATCTGCCCAGTGCCATTAATAGCTGTGGAGGGACTTCAGGTTGACTCCAGCTCAGATTAGAGCAGAAGCCAACTCCATCTCCACTAAGCCCTCCCCCACCCTATTCAGGGAAGCTCCCTTTACTATGTAGATTGACTACCTGAGGCCTGGGAGCTTCAAGGGAACCTGTGTCCTCCTCTTTATTATGATAAGTTATGTAGATTAACCACCTGAGGCCTGGGAGCTTCAAGGAAACCAGCTATGAATAGGCATATCCGCCTGCATCATGTGTGCCCCGCCAAATCCATGCGTCAATTCTAACTAGAATGATAGGTTAGTTCAAATGAATATTATGAGACAGACTGTAACTCTATTGGCCACCTGCGTGCGGCCTAGCATGCTCTGTAAGTGTTGTATCTTCATTGGTCACCTGCGTGTGACAAGTTTGTCTGTGATGTTTGCCTTATAACCAGGCTGGAAGGCCACACGGGGGCGGTCCCAGCTCCTGAGTCTGGGCCGCCCAGGTGTGTACAAGCCCAGCTCCCGAGTCTGGGCTCCACACGTGGTCGGCAGTTTCGGCTCCCGAGTCCGGGCTGCGACCAAGGCCGGTCGGTTCACTTTTTGTTCACTTTTTACTTCCCCAATAAAACTGTCTTTTTGTCATCTTGTAGCTGGAGACTGTGTGGTGGACTCTTGGGGGAACCAGGAATCCCCTCCCTTGGGGGGGAACCCTGTTTCATTGTAGCGAACCCCCACTCTACTTCACTTCAACATGGACAAGTAATTGAATTCTCATACCTCTTACTTCAAAAATGAGGCTGATTCGTAATTCTCAGCGTGTTTGTCAGATTCAAAGAAAATAACATGAAAAATGCCCAACATTTTGTTTAATGGTAATTCTATTTTCACCTTAGATATGTTTTCCTCCTAAGCTCAACTGCTTCCTATTTATCTTGCTCATAACAGTTCATAACATAAACTTACCAAACTTCATACAATCTATTCTTTCGCTTCCTGCAGTTTAATGTTCCCACAGGTTTGTTCAATCTGCCTTCTATAAGAATATAAGGAAAGCTTGGGCTGGAGGAGTGGTTCAAGTGATACAGTGCCTGTCTATCAAGTTCAAGTCCTTCAGTTCAAAGCCCAAGAAGAAGGAAAAGGAGAAGGAGAGGAGGAGGAAGAGGATAGGAGAAAAAGGAGGAAAAGGTGGCCATGGCTATAAGGCCTGGTTAGATCAAAGTGAAAGGGTCGAGAAGCGCATCCACGGAATGGAGGACACCAAGAGACGTTCTCATGCAAAAGCAAAGGGTTTATTTGAGCAAGCTCGGGCTCACAGCATGACCGTAAACCAGTCAACAACTGAGAACCCTGAGCTTTTCTGAGGATGACCTTATATAGGACTCTACTATCCGTTAGGGTAAAGCCCGCGCATTTGTAACCAATAGATTTATAGTAACACATCGTGGTCTGCACGCAGGCAGCCAATCATTTTACACTGAGTCACATACATTTACCAATCATTTTAAGGAATCCTAATTTGGGCTGGTAAGGGATACGTGCCAAGTTGTATGTGTGCGAGGATTCTTGGAATGTGCAAGTGACCTTTTGGACGGGCTGGCGCCTTTTGTTTGTTCCCCTCAAGGTGGGGTTGGGTGACTGCTTGCAGGCTGCATAGTTCAGATAACTGCAAAGTCCAGATGACAATAGATGGCAGGATGGGGGGGTTTGTCCTCGTGTCCCGGAGGGAGAGGGGCTTGGGTAACTTCCTACTCAAGGGGGCTCGTATAGCCTCTTTCAAAAGAGACAGCTGCCTTTCTCCCAAAATACAACAAATAGCATTCAAATAGCTATCCTTTCAAAATTTGTTGATCCCCTCAATAACAAATTATGAAAACCAAATTTCTGAATTTTTTTCTGGATGCAAAAAATATCACCACCCATTTTATGCCATTGGCCTGTTTAAAGGTTACATATGTAAACATGGCTTTAAAACAAATATATGCAGGTTACAAATAAATTAACACAAAAAGTACTAATTTTATAGTAAAAATAAAATCAAAATTCCAATAGAAGAAAAAGCACTAAGCATGATAACTGGAGAAATTTTAATTTTTTAAGCAATAATAACAAAATGTACAGTTTGTTTCCAGCATAGAACTTGCAATTACTTGAGGCAGTACATTTCCCTAGGCAGAGTTACTGGGACCCCATGTAAATTGAGTTAGGCATCTTGGCAAGTGCCCATGATCCCAATGAGGCAGAAGGCAAAAGTAAGAGGTCTGCAATCTAAGGCCAGCCCTGGAAAAAATCTTGAAACCCTATTAAAAAAAACAACTGAAGGGGCTGGGAATATGGCCTAGTGGCAAGAGTGCTTGCCTCATATACATGAAGCCCAGGGTTCGATTCCCCAGCACCACATATATAGAAAACGGCTGGAAGTGGCGCTGTGGCTCAAGTGGTAGAGTGCTGGACTTGAGCAAAAAGAACCCAGGGACAGTGCTCAGGCCCTGAATCCAAGGCCCAGAACTGGCCAAAAAAACAAACAAACAGACAAAAAATGAAGTAAATAGGAGCTGGGAACATGGCTCACGTGGTACAGTACCTGTCTAGTAAGCACAAAGGCCTGAGTTCCAACTCCAGTAGGGAAAAAAAAATCACTACTTGATGTTTGATTCTGTATTTACTCATTCACTTCACTTGCTATGTAATAAACATTTCTAAGGTTAAAGATTTTGCCTTTCTTCCTTAATGTCTTTCTTGATACCTAGATAATATAGTAGGAGCAGAAGAAGTATTTATGGAATCAATTAATGTTATGTAACAAAAATAATTGCTATTGTTCCCTTGACTACCTTGTGAAGATGAATTTTAATAATTGAAATAGTACTTTTTACCATTTTAATGTTCTACAAGTAACTCCACAAGAGGGAATTGACTCAACTGCATCTCAGATAGATTTCAGTATGATTTCAAGATCCCAATGATTTTTTTCAAGTTTTAAAAGTAATAACACATACTTCTATAGAAAATGAGAATAAATTATAAAAAATATCATAATGCTGATTTTAAGACAAGTTTGCCACAAAACACAGTCTTACCAGTTGGCGTGGCGAAATAAGCTTTACTAGCTAATCATCCCTAATGTCTGAGTCAAAGCTTGCAAGATAATAAAAAACAAACCAAGGAATGAAGGAGAGCTAAATTTGAGTAATCTTTATTCGTACTGTGCAGCTGTTTCCTTGCCCTCTTTGTTTTATCGGTCCCCTGTCATCAGTGAACCAAGCAGAACACTGTAGTCATTAATGAAGTGGGTAGGTGGCTTTCTGATCCATTCCAGGAAGTCACCCCAGGGAAATTCCCAAATCTTTTCAGACAAAACCAAACTACTGATTTCTTATCTGACTGGAAATAAACTTGTGATTCACCTGCAGATGAATCACAGTTTATTCTGAGACTGGATTTCTAGTAAGAAGATGAAATCCTCTTTGGAAAGGAATATATCTTTCACAGTATGGAAGTCAAAGAAATGATAGAGACAAGTATTCTCTAAAGAAAGCAGGGCTTTCCTAGGTAGCACACTTTCCCAAGTTCAACCAGAGCACCATTCTGGAGCTAAATAGTTTAGTGTGAACTTGGACCACCTCAAGATCCATGATCTCACACAGTTTATATGACCTTTCTGTATTCCAGTTTCCTCATTTGTGGAATAGAGGACAAAGAGAACCTGAAAATATTATAGTGAGAATTCTATAAATTAACAGATACTTTGGAGAAATATCAGTATGCATGGAATGCCTGCCTACTTAACTGTTAGATAGACTGTAAAATATGGACTGCTCCCTGTTCTTCAAAGTAGATGATGTTGGGCAAGTGACTTTAAACCTCTGTATCCCAATTTCTCCCTTTGTAAATCATAGGTAATATTTACTTCAGTAGGATCATGTGAAGATTAACTGGCTTAACATAATGCCCTTAGAACAGTCACTGACATGTAGAAAACATTATAAAATGAATCTAATAATAACAATTATTACTACTACTATTGTTATCATCTTGAGTTACAATTCAGTCCAAGAATTTTATAGCATTGACCTCATTGCCTATTGCTTATTTGATTACTATTTCTTAAGCCTGCTTACTACTCTCTTTCCTAAAGGTGGTGCTTTCCTAAAGCAATTGTGACTTCCGAAAAATCTATTCCTGGCACTGTGACCTCATCTTTTTCTTGATCTCTTGGTAATCATCACTTTAATATGTCCATTATTAACTCTTAGGAAGACGATTCCTAAAGCTTAACCAGTAGTACAGGCCTGAGGAACTCGAGTATTGCCTGAACATGATGTTCCTCATTTTTTAGGCTCTACCAGTACAGAACAATTTCTTTATTTCTTCTAAGAGTTTTCCTCTTTTTCATTCTTGTCCTATATGCCCTCACTCATCTCCTTCCATTCTTTATGTCTAAAGGCTCAGGTCCACCCAGAACCTGTGAGTTTGACCTTATTTGAAAAATGAATCTTTGCAGATGTAGTAAATTAAAGTGAAGTGATACTGGATTTAGCGATCATCCTGATATCTGTACACAGAAAATGAGATTCCATGCTGTGGCTGATCTCTTTAGGGATTAAGCCTCAGTTCTCTGCCCTTTACATAGGGCTAGTACTCTTGAACTCCTCTTGAACTACCACTCAAGCCTAGTTTTTGTTGTTGATGTTGTTTTGTGCTGGTCCTGAGGCATGAAGACAGGGCCTGGTTACAGTCCCTAAGCTATTTTTACTCAAGGCTAGCCATTTACCACTTGAGTCATTGCTCCACTTTCAGCGTGTATGTGTGTGTGTGTGTGTGTGTGTGTGTGCATGATTAATTAATGATAAAGAGTTTCATAGACTTTCCTGCCCAGTTGGCTTCCAATCCAGATCCTCAGATCTCAGTCTCCTGAGAAGCTAGGATTACAGGCATGAGCCACTGGCACCCTGGCTTTTGGCTGATTGTTTTGGAGATGGAATGTCAAGGCTTTTTCTGCCTGAACTGGCTTTGAACTCAAGATGCTCCAGATGTCAGGCTCCTAAGTAGCTAGGATTACAAGCACAATAACCTGTTGTGCTCCTTGTCTCTCATCTGATACAATGGTTTTCACCTAACAGGTAGAATCCAGAACTGGACTTGTGGACCAAAATTCTTCAGATGTCATTTAAATCCTCAGTTCCTCGACAGTCTCTTTTTTTCCTCAGGGGCATCCACACTTCATATCAGGACAGTGCTTAGTTTCTAACTATAGGCAGAGAGACCTGGGATCACAGGAAATGTAAAGGAAGAATTCTTTTTTTTTTTTTTTTTTTTTTTTTGGCCACTCCTGGGCCTTGGACTCAGGGCCTGAGCACTGTCCCTGGCTTCTTTTTGCTCAAGGTTAGCAATCTGCCACTTGAGCCACAGCGACACTTCTGGCCGTTTTCTGTATATGTGGCGCTGGGGAATTGAACCCAGGGCACTCTTGCCACTAGGCCATATCCCCAGCCCAGGAAGAATTCTTTAAGTGGTACATTTTCCTGGCTTCTTGTTGCCTCCCACCCCACCCCAGTCCAATGGCGTTGTGGAAAGTTGATGTAATGTTTCTTTGGGATATAATCTGGCAAATTTAAGTTTGTCTCCCAGGATGTACTACAGTGAGAGAGGGTTTGGCAAGGAACAATGATGGGAATGAGATGGGAAGGCTTAGCCTTATTTGGCTTCTGCTATATATGAAGCATTTGTTGCAGGAGTGGGGGGGGGTGTAGGCGGGAGGCAGACATTACATTAAGCAAAATACACAATTTCAATTCTCTCAAAGGAATTGGAACGACCGGCCAATCCCACAAGCCAGGCAGGATAGGTGGGCTCTCCACTCTCCCTTAAGATAGGTTAATGAAGCAGAGTCCCAATGGCTCAGGGCCTATAAACCTAGCAACTCAGTGAGGCTGAGATCTGAGGATCACAGCTCAAAGCCAGCCAGGGCAGGAAAGCCCTTGATCTGTTTATCTTCAATTAAACACACACACACACACTGGCAGGAGAGCTGCCAACTTCGTCGGCTCAAGTGGTAGAGCGCAAAGCACCCAGGCCCAGGGTTCAAGCTCTCAGACTGGGACAAATGAAAAGAGGATAAGAGAAGAAGGGACAGAAAATGAAAAAAAGCCAGAGAGAAAAAGAAACAAAGAAAATGCTGTTGGGTGGGGGGAGAGGGGTGTTGCATCCTAGGTGAGCAAAGCGCAACTACATGCACACGCCTGCGCACTAAGCTCCAAGCGCAGCTCTCGCTTCTGCGCGTGTCGGGCGCTCCTCCGTGCACGCCGCGTTCCCGCGCCGGGCACAGTGCGCAGGCGTCAGAAGAGCTGTCTGGAGCGCATGGCGGCGCCTGGCATGGCGGCACCGAGCGTGCTGCGGGGCCTGGCAGTGGCTGGCGGAGGCGAGAGCAGCGACAGTGAAGATGACGGCTGGGAGATTGGGTGTCTGGATCGGACGTCTCAGGTAAGCGAAGAGGTCTGGTGTCGACCTCGAAGGCTGAGGCCTAGTCTGGTGTGCTGAGGCGAGGCCTGGCCTGGTGTTTCTAAATATGGACGTTTGGCCTTGAGGCAAACCAGTAAAATTCTCCTCTTGTTTCCCAGTTGCTTTTTTTTTTTTTCTCTTTTCTCCCCCTCAATGGATGCAGTTCTCTGGAAGGTGAAGTTAGCTGTTTACATTGCGTTTGAGTTGACCATTAACTACCACCTTTCTTTTGTCCCAAAGGCAGCAGGGCTGGGAAGCCATCCTCCCACCACCTTCACTACCCCGTGGGGAGCTGGGACGGCAGCCTCCCTCCCCCACCACCCTGCTAGGCTTCACGTGATTTCTTTTTAAGAGTTTTGGGGGTCCCAAACGGAGGCAAAACAACGGGGAACAAATGTAGCCTTGGTACTCACCAGATAATGTGTTGAAAATGAACTATATAGCTGGGGGGGGGGGGGGGGAGGGAAGAGACAGGAGGGAAAAACTGGGAAAGAGCAAGCGAAGTGGAGACATTGTCCAAAAAGTAATGTACTCATTGCCTGACTTGTGAAACGGTAACCCCTCTGTACATCACCTTTATAATAACAATAAAAAGTGTTTAAAGTGACAATGAAAAAAATAAGAAAAGTTACAATGAAAAAAAGAAAGGCAAATCTTATCCAAGCATCATCATAATATCATCATCAGTCATGAGAGCTCTTTTGTTCAAGGCTAATGCTCTACCACTTGAGCCATAGCAGCCACTTCCGGTTCTCTGATGGTTAATCCGAGATAAGAGTCTCATGGACTTTCCTGCCCAGGCTGGCTTTGAACCTCGATCCTCAGATCTCAAACCTCGGTCCTCAGATCTCAACCTCCTGAGTAGCTAGGATTCCAGGCATGAGCTATTGACACCCATCTCCAAGTATTATTTCCTGATGGCAACAGTAATGAAACTAACTAAAATGTTAACTTTCTGCATCTTTTTTTTAGAAATTCAGAAGGCCATTACCAGTTGAAGAAAAAACTGAAGCATTTAAGAAAGCATTGACCACAGGAGATATTTCCTTAGTGGAGGAGCTCCTAGATTCTGGTGAGAGTTAAGGATAGTGTCAAGTGAATGAAGTTAAGTTCATTAGCTTCCTAATTTTAAAAGGTTGGTGGTATGTTTCTGATAGAAACAATCTTAAGTGTCCATAGATTATTTGTACACGTCTTCATTGGATCTGGAATAATGATTACTGCTTACGGTCCTCTTTGTGTACTCATATTTGGATTATTATCCAATATCATTCCCTCAGATCTGCTTCAGGAATCATAGTGACTAATCCTACCACCACTATCAAAACTTCTTCCTCCTTGCCCTACCCCTGATTCCCCACCCCCCAATTGTATTGCATACTGACAATGGTTCCTTAGGAAAGTTGCTTCAGTAACTTCCAGTGCATCAATCTATTTATGTAAAATACTATTCTGTCTGGGCTCCCATATGCTCTTCTGTGGATTAAGTGAAATATTTTCAATTACTTTCACATACAAGTTAAGTTATTGACTATAATGACTGAAGCTATTAAAAACTATCCCAGGCACTCAAAAGATACAAACCATAAATGTAGATACCAAGTAAAATAAATGTAGATATAAAACATAGATACCAAGCTGTTTCTCTTTAAAAGGCTGCCAATGATAGCATATGAATGAATTTTTTAAGATCATGTCCCTAGTACTATAATCGATAGTACTACCAAAAATGTGGTGGTAAAAGTGGGAAGGAAAAGATGTAAAGAAAAAGAGAAGGATGTATGGCACTTAGTATAAAATATCTTAGTAATCATCACCTAATAATGTACTTGTGAGAACCAAAGTAAGGTATCTTTCTACTAATACCTGTATACTTGTGCTTAATATTGGTTTCATTTTTATGGTCAATGCTGGACTTGAACTCAATGCTTTGCACTCTTGTTCAGCTTGCTTGCTCCACTGGAACTCTACTTAAGCCAGTGAGGCTTTTTGTTGATTATGTTAGATTATGGAGTCGCTAGAAGTTTTCTGTCCCACCTGGTTTTAAACAGATCCTCTGGATGAACCATCAGTACCCAGCCTTGTTTTCTTCTGATGGTGCTTGAATTCATGGCTTCATGCTTGCTGAGCCTGCTTGCTCATCTGGCCCTCAACACTTGAGCCACACTGCTAGCCCTTTTATTAGCTTTTGGAAATGAGATTGTATATTTTGTCAGTTAAAACCAAGCTTCAAATGGTTAACTAAAATACTTACATAGCAGTAGTTTCTGTTTAAGACACTAAAATCCCCACATGTGCCTGTCATTCATATCAACTAGTAATCCTTTAAGGTCCTCCATTAGCTTCATTGTACCTAATCCCTCTATACTGTGCTGTATTAAATACAAGTAGAGGCAGCTAACACACACATAAATATCTGTATGTATATGTATACATGTATGTATAGATAGGTGATTTAGTGTTTTCTCTCAGTATTGATCACACAACTACTAATTAAATGAGACAATTGGGAATTAGACACACATGATCCTAGTGTTTCCACAGGAAAAAAGTGAATTCTTCTAAGTTTGCAGTTTCTTTAGTGATCTGACCTTTATCTTTGTTACTGGGATAGTTATTTTATTTTTTTCAATTTTTTATTATCAAACTGATAGTACAGTGAGGTTACAGTTTCATACGTTAGGCATTGGATACATTTCTTGTACTGTTTGTTACCTTGTCCCTCATACCCCCCTCCCCCTTCCCCCTTTCTCTTTCCCCCCCTGAGGTGTTCAGTTCACTTACACCAGTTTTGCAAGTATTGCTTTTGTAGTTGTTTGTCTTTTTTTTTTACCCTGTGTCTCTCAATTTTGGTATTCCCTTTCAATTTCCTAGTTCCGATACCAGTATACACGGTTTCCAATATACTCAGATAAGATTACAGAGATAGTATAGGTACAACCACAGGAAGGTGATACAAGAACATCATCAATAATAGATGCTACAGATACACATGGGTCGTTGAAAGTAGTTAAAACTGTGATATAACAATTGTTTCCATAACATGGAGTTCATTTCACTTAGCATCATCTTATGTGTTCATAAGGGTATAGCTATTGAGCCTTGTGATGCTCTGCTATGACTTGCCTAAACCTGTACTAATTATTCCCAATAGGGGAGACCATAGAGTCCATGTTTCTTTGGGTCTGGCTCACTTCACTTAGTATAATTTTTTCCAAGTCCTTCCATTTCCTTACAAATGGGACAATGTCATTCTTTCTGATAGAGGCATAAAATTCCATTGTGTATATGTACCACATTTTCCTGATCCATTCATCTACTGAGGGGCATCTGGGTTGGTTCCAGATTCTCGCTATGACAAATTGTGCTGCGATGAACATTGTTGTGCTGGTGGCATTACTGTGATTTTGTTTGTGGTCTTTTGGATAGATACCCAAAGGTGGGGCTGCTGGGTCATAGGGGAGTTCTATATTTAGCCTTCTGAGGAATCTCCATACTGCTTTCCAGAGTGGCTGAACCAGTTTACATTGGGATAGTTATTTTAAAGACTTTTTTAAAAGCCAGTGAATTATAAAAAGCATTTTACATCCAAGTTTCTGTTTTTAAACAAAAACATTCTCTTTTCCTTCTTTTCATCAGATTAGCAGTTGTTTCTAAAGTTAGTGGAGTTGCCACTTAAATTTTGATCTCCTTGAAGAAAAGGCTTATGTTAATTTAATGGGCTGTGTTTCTTGCCTTATTTTATGGTTATCCTTGTATGACAACCTTTTTGCTCCTCACCAATTTTAGATCAGTATAGCCTTTTTTTTCAATATAGATGACCAAACCATATAGTGTTTTTGAAAATCATATCATTCTGAGGATTTGTACTATTAAAAATTTGAAATATTAAGGTGAAGTGATTCTTATCCTTACTTCACAGTCGTTATCTATTCATTCCTGTCTGAATAATGGCTATTTAAAAACTTTATCTTACTGAGCTGAAATAGCTCACACCAGTAATTCTAGCTACTCAAGATGTTGAGTTTTGGAGTTTTGGTTCAAAGCCAGCCCAGACAAATCCAAGAGTCTCTTACCTCCAGCTAAGCAGCAAAGAAGCTGGAACTAGAGGCATGGTTCACATGGTAATATTCCAGCCATGAGGGAGAAAGCTGATTAACATTGTGAGTCTCTAAGTTCAAGCTTTGTAACCAAGGCGTTTTAAATAAGGTACACTTTTTTTGTGTCATGAGGTTAGAATTCAAAGCCTGGATACTCCATAACCTAAGCTTTTTTTTGTTTTGTTTTTAAGGCTAGCAGTGCTCTAACACTTTGATCCACATTACCACTTCCAGTTTCCTGGTGGTTAATTAACGATAAGAGTCTCAGAAACTTTCCTGCCTGGGCTGGCTTTGAAACACAATCCTCTAATCTCAGCTTTCTGAGTGGCTAGGATTACAGGAGTGAGCCACCAGCACCCATCTATAAAGTACAACATGATAGTGATTTTTGGTTTACACTTTTTTTTTAATCACCTCTCTTCTTCAAAGTAATTTTAAATTCTGTTCTTTGAATATCCTTTTATTTTCCTTCCATTTCTCCTCTTTACCCTATGTCTCCCTGTCTCTCTCTTACCTACTACCCTTTATTATTTTTTCTACTTATACCTATGTACTTATTACTAGCTTTTCTTTTCTTTCTTCCTATTTTTTTTCTTTTTTTTTTTGGCCTATTTCAGGCTTGAACTCTCTGCCTTGAGCACTTGGTCTGCTTGTTTGGTCATGGGTGGTACTCTACAATTTGAGCTATTCCACAAGCTTGTTTTTTTTTTTTTTCTTGTTTGTTTTGAGAATAAGTCTCCAGGACTTTTCTGACCTTGCTGGCTTTGAACTACAGTTATCCAGGTCTCAGCCTCCTGAATAGAGAGGATCATAGGCATTAGCTACCAGCACCTGGATCTTAGGTTACCTTCTAATATACTTCTAACCTCATATTGGTCTTCCCCCATTCTATCTCATTATCAAAAATACTATAATGAAGTAATGCATTGTCTTTATAATACAAATATGTAATTATATTAATCTCTGGATCATAAACTGTAATTTTCATTTCATAAAAGAATTTCTATACTCAGATTCTTTTGTTTTATCTTCCGCCATTCACTCATGGGTTAAGTTTGTGTTGGGGAGAAAGTTAAAATATATTTTAGAGATATGTGTGTTATTTGCAAACATGTATGATGATTCTGCCCTGAATATCATTCTTCAAAGACATACTATCTCGTGGAGAAAACAAAGATGGCATATAAATACCTGTTATACTAGAGATATTTTGTGTGTGTGTGTGTGTGTCCCAATATAACTTTTTCTGAGGCCACTACTATAAAGAAATTCTTTTGTAGAATAAACTGCATGATATTTATTGCTATACAGGTATACTTCCCACATATTGATGTGAAAGTAAGGTTGTTTTGTCTTTTTTGTTATGTTTTGTTTTTACTTTGGCTGTTGTTGTTGGTGAAGTTTTAAAATTTGTTTTTAAATTGACAGGTATTAATGTAGATTCCAGTTTCCGCTATGGATGGACACCTCTTATGTATGCTGCCAGCATTGCCAACGTAGAATTGGTTAGATTCCTTTTGGACAGAGGTGCTAATGCAAGCTTTAGTAAGGGTAAGATGTTTTATATTTTGGTGCCAGTACTGGTGCTTGAACTCAGGACGTTGAGCTCTAACTTAGCTTTTCCCTTGCACTTGCTATTCTACCACTTGAGCCAGGCTTTTCACTGTTACATTGAAAAAGTTACAGATTTTTACTGATTAATTGGAGATAAGAATCCCTCAGATTTGTCTGCTTGATGTAGCTTGATACTTAGATTTCAGCCTTTTGAGTAGAGCTAGGATTATAGGCATGATTCATAAACATCCAATTTACAGAGAAGGCATTGAGGAAATTTGACTGATTATGGTTTTACTATGATCTTTTTATTTCTAACCAGCAATGTGAAAAAATTAAAGCAGTTTGAAAAACCCCTTAGTTGTATTAGGTCAATAGTGAACAAAATGAAGTTAAAAACCTACGTTTCGAAAAACTCCAAGAAGATTGATTCCAAATGTTATCTTTATAATGTATACTTTATAATTTATATATTTAACTTCTGTGCCAGACATTTTTGACAATTTTCTTTTCTTTTCCTTTGCCAGTCCTGGGGCTTGAACTCAGGGCCTGGGCACTGTCCCTGAGCCTCTTTGTGATCAAGGCTAGCCCTCTTATCACTTGAGCCACAGTGCCACATCTGGCTTTTTCTGAGTAGTTTATTGGATATAAGAGTGTCACGGACTTTCCTGCCAGGGCTGGCTTTGAACAGCGATCCTCAGGTCTCAGCCTCCCGAGTAGCTGGAATAACGGGGTGAGCCACTGGCACCCTGAAGTTTTGACAGTTTTTAAAAGAACAATGTATTATAAGAAACATTAAGTTAATTGTTTTTTTTATAAAATTACTTTGTAATTAGTCTGTTGAGGTAAACTGAATACAATAATTGAAGTTGTTTCAGACATTGACATTACTAAGTAATTTACACTCAGTAATGCTATAAGTCCTTTTAAAGAGCAAGAATACATGTATAAATATAGTGTCTGTATATTTAGTTATTGATTCATTATTTTGATGTTTTAATTGTAATTCAGATACAGATTTTATTTTAGAGTTAATTTTAATATTAAATTTTAACTACATTATATATTTGCCAAACCATCTCTATTCTGTTATGTTGTGTATAAAAGTTCCTGCCTTGGTTATATACTTACTTAAGTGTTTCTTTTTACTGTTTCATTTTAAATTATTATTCAGTGAAAGCTGTGCTTGAGAGTCAGAGTTTTTTAATATCACCTTTACAATAACAATAAAACTACATTAAAAAGATTTAGAGTTTTGAAAGTAAATATTATTCTCAGCTACTTGGGAGCTAAAGATCAGGAAGAGTGTGATTTGAAGACAGTTTATGCAAAAAAGTTAGTGATACCCCTATATCAATCAATAAGCTGTCCATGGTGGCACTGTGGTTCTTGCTATGCAGGAAGATGTAGATGATGGTCAGGGGGTAACTAGGCTTATGCTGGACCCTGGCAAAAACCCCAGGGCTGGGGTATGGCTCAAGTGTAAAGGGCCTGCCTATGAAGTGTGAGACTGTTTAAATTCAGCACCACATATATGTGTATATATATAATACTCAAAATGTTTATCATTTTCTTCCATTTTTTCCCATAATCAAAGAATACTTTGGTGTAAAACATTTTACTTTTAATTTTTTTTTCATGTTACCTTTTTAGAGTATATATACATATATATACAAAAATTTCATGTGTCACAATCGCCCATTTGATAAAGAAAGTTGGTGTTCATTTCATTAATATGAAGTGATCATGGGAATTATAGTGTATTAATGTAGAAGTGGGGAAAGACTATGTTATGTCAGTATTGGACCTCCAATCTAAAACATAAATTCCTGAGTTCTTAATTGAGAAATGTTTTTATGTGTTATTTTTTTTATTTTTTTTTATTTTTTGGCCAGTCCTGGGCCTTGGACTCAGGGCCTGAGCACTGTCCCTGGCTTCTTCCCGCTCAAGGCTAGCACTCTGCCACTTGAGCCACAGGGCTGCTTCTGGCCGTTTTCTGTATATGTGGTGCTGGGGAATCGAACCTAGGGCCTCGTGTATCCGAGGCAGGCACTCTTGCCACTAGGCTATATCCCCAGCCCTTTTTATGTGTTATTAATACACCCTCTTCTCCCCTGATGCCATAGGATCCAATGGAAGAATGAGTTTTAAGAAATAGGATGAGTTCAAAGAGATCAAGTAAAGAACTGAAAAGATACCAGTGAAAGTGGCAGTTAATGGTAGTTTCAGTAGGGAAGCTAACAAGGCATATTTCAGGCATTGTCAAATAAGTGACAGAGTGAAATCAGAGACAATAGATTTTCTTCCCAGTCAGGAGTTCAGCTACACAAATTTTAACCCATCAAAAGTTGTTCATAATCAGGACTGTGGTGTAATCACATTCTGGGTTTTGTTTGTTTGTTTGTTTTGTTTTTTGAAACAGGATTGTGTATGCACAGCCCAAACTAGTGGGAACACATGTAACCCAGGGTGGGAGCCCAGGCTCTCTTTGAACTTGAAATCCTCTTTCCTTAACCTCCTGTGCTGAAATTATAAGCATGAACTACTATGCCTGGCTAACCACTTTGTGTTCTCCTGAAGAAATGGAAATTGGAGAAAGAAGTTAATATATGTGCTTTCCACCTGGAAGGGTTTTTATCTGTAATCTCCTGTTTTGTGAAGTGTGCCAAGAGATATATCTGGGAAGAGGTAGCTTCTTAATGTGTAAGGACTTTTTTCTCTTGCTTTTTATTCACTGTAGATAAACTTACTATTTTGATAACGGCCTGTTCAGCTCGTGGCTCAGAAGAACAGATTTTGAAATGTGTAGAGCTGCTACTTTCAAGAAATGCTGACCCAAATATTGCTTGTAGGTAAGAGCTTTACTATCTATTCAAAGACACTTTCCTTTGACTATCACCTTGCTAATTAATCATTTGATACTGTGAATTTTAAAACTCATGAATAATGTATATTTACTTGGCCAAATGATTGATGAAAATAGACTTTCTTAATGTTTTGGAGGATGTTAAAAGAATTTGGAATGTGATCCAGGTGCTGATGGTTCACACCTGTAATCCTAGCTACTCGGGAGGCTGAGATCTGAGGATCATGGTTCAAAGCAGCCAGGGTAGGAAATTAACTCCAGTTAACCACCAGCAAACCGGAAGTGATGCTAAGTGGCTCAGAGTGGTAGAGGACAGCACCAGGTCCTAATTTCAAGTCCCACGATCTACAAAATGAAGAAACAGAGAATTGGAATGTAAAAGAGGACAATAAATTATGATTTATTGTGAGTCATAGACTAGAATATCAATACAATAGTAAGACATCGTAAGTATTTTCTCCCTATAACACTTTGCAACTCTAAAAAATTGTGAGAAAGTATATTGAAGTGTTTGATTTTCCTAAGACTTCCTGATTTACCTGTAATTAGGTACCAATTTAATTGTTTTGCCAATTTATTAAGTAATAACATGCATAATATAACCTTGAAATACAAGGAAAATGATGTGGCATTTTAATTTCAGTAGATGTTTTATTATAATTGATAAGCTAGGACACATAAACCAGTGCCCAAGGTTTTGATGTAATCATTGTATGATGATTAACTGGTTGAATGTTATTGTCTGTTTTAATAAGCAGCAGAAACCCTGGGAAAAATGTTGCTTTCTGTCTCAGATTATAAATTTAGTTATAAATGTCACTGAAACAGCTTTGCAGATTAAGTACAATACTGGCTTTCAGTATTAACTTGTTTTCTAGTATTAAGTAAATGTGTAACATAATCTTTTGAAAACATAGAAGTCACAAAAACATTCTTGCAAAACAATTTTAAAATAGCTAATTTACAAAAGCATTACTAGAGCTAAAGGTGTGACTCAGTGATAGAATGTCTGGCTACCCAGCATGAGGCTCTGAGTTCAAACCTTAATACCGAGAAGGAAAAAAAAAAAGAAAATGTTACCAGAAATTTCCCTCTGTCTTGTGATTTTTTTTCCTAACCAACTTAAACTCATAAATAATACATTTTTTATCATAAAAATATCATTTAACATGCATACACACAGGCACACACATACATACAGAGTTCTTTTAATTCAAAAATGAGCTTGGGATGTTGTCAGTACTTAATGAGTATACCTCTATTTAATAGTTACATAGAATTTATTAATGCACTGCAATTTACTGAACCATTACTGTGTTGATAGCATTTACATTGTGTACAATTTTTTTAAGTTTTTTGTTCCATGTTGGTAAAGAATAGCACTGGGTTATAACTCGGTGGCAAAGTGCTTGCTAGCAGGTGCAGTGCTCTGGGTTCGTGACCTAGTTCCATTAAAAAAAAAAGAATAAAAGGATATTGTCTCATGAGTCAGATTGCCAAGTTTTGATTTCCTCCTTTATCATTCACTAGCTCAGTAATTTTGAGGTATTTTTCTTCTTAGTTTTATTTTTATATCATGAAGATACAAATATTGCATTAAAAAGGAGGGCTTTTTTGTGCTTAGCCACTGAGCATGGAGTAAGGCTCTAAAATGTTTTTTACTAATAATGAAGGCAATAACATTATTACTGCATGCTAGTTCTATAGAGAGATTTCTAAAAGTAGAATTACTCAAATAGCTTATTATGTATTTAAAATGGACAAATAAATAGTCCTCAAAGTTTTTTTCTGCTTTACTCTGTAAACTATGTGAAGGGAGCATCCATTTTTAAAATGTTCTTGACATCTTGGTAAGCTTTAGTTGGATGGCTAAAAATGACCAAGTTAAGTTTTGTTTTATTTTTGCAATGCTGGGGATCAAACCTTGGGCCTAAGCAAGTGCTTCACCTCTGAGTTAGAAGCCTCTTCCAAGCATATAACACTTTTGTTATTTTTCTTTTTATAATTACATTTAATATAATATTTTTCATTATATATTGCTTGTCATCTTTTTTCAACCTCTTTATATATAAGAACTGATTTTATCTTTGTTAACGAGTTAGACTTGAGAGAAAAGGTTATGTTCTGTGTTCTGGTACTCAGGGCCTTGCACTCTGTTTTTGGCATTTCACTCACAGTTGGTAACCTACAACTTGAGCCATGCCTCTAGTTCTAATATTTTTTTTCTTGTTTAATTGGAGACAAGAGTCTCATGGATCTGTCTGCCCTAGCTGGCTTTGTATCTAGATCCTTTGACCTCAGCCTCCTAAGGATTGTAGGCGTGAACCACCAGCACTTAGCTTTTGTTAACAGCTTTACTTGTATGTAATGACAAGTATCTCACTTTTACTTTGCATACTTAATACATAGCATGAACATTGCCATTTATATACCTGGAAATCTACCTGGTCCTTTTCTTTCTTTTCTTTTTTTTTTTTTTTGGCCATTCCTGGGGCTTGGACTCAGGGCCTGAGCACTGTCCCTGGCTTCTTCTTGCTCAAGGCTAGCACTCTGCCACTTGAGCCATACCTGGTCCTTTTCTTAAAAATTATTTTTTTATTTTTATTGTCAAGATGATGTACAGAGGGGTTATATACATAAGGCAATAAGTACATTTCTTGTCAAACTTGTTACTTCCTCCCTCATTTTACTCCCACCTTCCCTCCTCCCCAATCTTCCCGCCCACCCCCCAGTAATACAGTTAGTTTGCAACATATTGTCTTGTGAAAACACAAAATGAAAAGGACACAGGTGAGAAAGCTAGTTAATGGAAATTTTTTAACACTACTCTCTCAAAACACATCTCCAGAAATCAAGATCATACATGCATACATAAAAACTTTCAAATAAAAAGTTTTAAATTCTGACTGTAAAATTAAAATTCATAGTTTTTTGATTTTTGGTTTTTTTATGCTGGTCCTGAGGCTTAAACTAAGGAACTGGGTGCTTTATCTAAGCTTTTGTGATCAAGCACTCTTCCACTTGAGCCACAGGTCCACTTCTAGCTTTTTTGGTAAATCACATGGACTTTCTTACCAGGGCTAGCTTCAAACTGCAGTCCTCAGATTTCAACCTCCTAAGTAGCTAGAACTCAATCATTAGCCACTGATGCACAGTTCAGTTTTCAATGTGATTTTTTTCTCTTAAATCTTGTATAAGAAAACCTTTCATATGTCATATTACATATGTCAAATTACATCATCCTAGATTACTGAAATAATGGTTTTCAAAATATAGGAATTTTTTTTCATTCTAGTAAAATTATCCTAAAGTACTAACAAATTTAGGAAACTATTACAGGAGTATTATATAATATGTTCTATTTAATATAGCATCTAATATATACTATATACTCATCTATTATGCATGTGACACATGAGTAATATATCATGAGTAGTATATAATTTGTTGTTTATAAATTACTGCATTATTCTTGGCAGTATTGTGATAACCATAAGTTTTCAATGAGTATACAAAAACGAAAATAATACCATATACCAATATATGAAGTTCTTTCTCTCATTTGTCATTTTATACATTATTCTAACTATGTTTTTATACAAAGTATAAATTTTCACTGTTAAAAGTTAAGGAAAGGGGGCTGGGGATATGGCCTAGTGGCAAGAGTGCTTGCCTCGTATACATGAGGCCCTGGGTTCGATTCCCCAGCACCACATATACACAAAATGGCCAGAAGGGGCGCTGTGGCTCAAGTGGCAGAGTTGCTAGCCTTGAGCAAGAAGAAGCCAGGGACAGTGCTCAGGCCCTGAGTCCAAGCCCCAGGACTGGCCAAAAAAAAAAGTTAAGGAAAACTGCCAGGTGCTAGTGGTTAGTGACTATAATCCTGGTTATTCAAAAGGCTGAGATCTAAGAATTGTAGTTCAAAGCCAGCCCAGACAGGAAAGTCAGTGAGATTCTTCTCTCCAATTAACTACCAAAAAGCCAAAAATAGCGCTGTAGTTCAAAGTGGTAAAACTAGCCTTGAGTATAAAAGCTCAGGGATAGTGCCTAAGGCGTGAGTTCAAGTCCCAGGAACAGCACACACACACACAAAAAGAAAATTATTTTGAGGTATTTCCACATCAGAAGTTCATATTAAGTCCTATTTGTTTTGTGACCTTAACAAGCCAGTGATTGTGAAGCTCCTTGATGCTGTCTTCTAAGAGAAATAGTAACTTTTTTTTGGATTCTGGGTGTTATTATAAACAGTAGTACAATTCTGTTTGCTTCCAGAAAATACTTCAACTGATGGAACAATATCTAGTCAGAAAATGATATGGTATGGTATGAACAAAGCTGGGTTTCAGGATTAGTCAGTTTTCTTTGTATTTACTTGAGTCATTCTTCCATTAACAGGTCATACATGCCTGCTTTATATTTCCTTAGTGTTACGGAAATAATGAAAATACTCCTTATATCTGGCTTTAGGTCAGTTTGTAGCCCATACCCTCAACATAAATTTGTATAAGGGTATGAAACTTAAATGCTTTGAAGACAAAAAGCTTAGCAGATCATTTTTCTGTAGGGTCACTTACTTTTCTTCTCCATCTAGATTCTTAATCTTTGAAGTTGTTGGTGCTATGGCAGCCCTGAACTCCCAACTTATGGTTCTAGAATTGTGAAAATGCCTATTGGTACTACTTCCTGCTAGTGCTCCCTAGGAATTGTCAGTTACCTCCGGGAACAATAAAATTGCCAAGACTATGTAGGATTTAATTCAACAAATTCTTTTTTACCTAGTATCTTGGCCTCTCATGGTCTCACAGACTTGGCTTTTCTTTATGTTTTGTCATTGTATCAAAATATGTGAGACAGGGTACATAGGGCATGAAAAGGTTTATATAACTCTTAGTTTTGAACATTCAAATCTATGGTACCTGTGCATCAGTTTTGTTCTTATGATGGCCCCAGTTAATGGCACATGGCAATATATAAAGAATCACACTCAAAACAGAAAGCAAAACTAAAGTACAGTCAGCTCAAACTTTTATAACAACTCTCATGAAAATTAAATAGAGTCAGCTTGGGGGCAAGAGAAGGGAAGAGGGAAAAACTGGGAGAAAATGAGGGAAGCAGTGACACTGTTCAGATGAAATGTACTCAGTACCTGACTTATGTAACTGTAACCCCTCTTTATAGCACCTTTACAATTACAAAAAAATTAATAGGGATCCCATGAGAATACTTAGATCCTGTTAACCCTAACTCTTAGATCCTGTTGACTCTCCCCCCATCTCTAGAGTTTCTGTGCAATCTCTTGTCCCTAGTACACACTGCACTTCCCAACACTAGAAAATTTGGTGGACACCTAAGCCATATTTAAGCCATACCAACCTTTCAATGTATTTGTATTGTATCAGCTTTCTAGCTTTGCTCAGTGCTGATGTGTTGAAAGTACTTTCCTTAGCTGGAGGTTAGATTTCCAATTCTTAGTATTTTATTGTTGCCAGGCCTTCAAAAATCTCCTGGATATAAGATGATTGTTGTAAAAGACAATACTTGAGTATATAATATAGAAATGTACATAAAATAAGTATACAAAGGCAATTTACTGTTAATACAAATAAATACCTTATTGTGAAACAATACTTGTTTTTCCCCTGTCTGGTTGAGTGTTTTATTTCTTCTTTTCTTTGTGTGCCCTCTAGTGGAAGTTTTATTGAAACGAAATAACCAGTAAGACTTAATAAAAAGCTCTGTATAATCTCCCACAAAAATCATTTTAATTACATTGTGTAATATATGTAACCTATTTTTAAACCACTATTACAACTGAAAATGTTAAGGAAGCCTTATAAATGGAAGAAAAATACCTACTTAATATCAATAGTAAATTTAACTGGTTTGTGTTAAACTACTTAATATATGTTAAGCACTTGGAAATAGGAAATGGGAGAATTAAATTCATGCTGCAAGAATTTGACAGCTAGTATAACAGATTACCAAAGTAGAATAGTAGGCAGCAAAGTAAAGCAAGTAGTAGTAGAAAGTGTCTCTAGGAGCCAGGTACCGTTATTGGCTTATGCGTGTAATACTATCTACTCAGGAGGCTGAGATCTAGAGGATTTCCATTTGAGGCCAGCAGGCAGAAAAGTCTTGTCTCCAAAATACTCAACAGGGTTAGAAGCACGGCTTACACAGTAGCATGCCAGGCTAGGATGTCTGAGGCGCTGAGTTTAAACTATGACCCTGCTTTCAGACTCCATTTGCTTAAAATATCTTTTTCTGTTCCTTTACTCTAGACATGTATTTGTCAGTGAAATGTGTTCATTTAGACAACATATAGTTGGATCTTGTTTTTAATCCAAGTTTTCCATTTCTTTTCCTCTCTATCCTCCCCAGCATTTGTTGTTGTTTTTTGTTTTGTTTTGTTTTTTGGCCGGTCCTGGGCCTTGGACTCAGGACCTGAGCACTGTCCCTGGCTTCTTTTTGCTCAAGGCTAGCACTCTGCCACTTGAGCCACAGCACCACTTCTGGCCATTTTCTGTATACGTGGTGCTGGGGAATCGAACCTAGGGCTTCATGTATGGGAGGCAAGCACTCTTGCCACTAGGCCATATCCCCAGCCCCTGTTGTTATTTTTTAATTTGATTATTTTTATTCAGACTTGGATGAGATGGAATCATTGTTGTTTCAATTTGCATTTCCTTATGCTTAATAATATTGAGCACTCATGCATTTATGAACCATTTATATTTCCTTTTTTGAGAATTTTTCAGTTCACGTGCCCATTTTATTAACTTCAATGTTCTTCACTAGTTGTTTTTTTTGAGGTCTTCATATTAAAGGATATTGAAGGATAAAGAATGTTAATTTGAATAGTTGGCAAATATTTTATTTCCTTTCTTTGTTCTGGTAATCGTTTCTTTTTCTATGTGCAGACCTTCTAACCTGATGTAGTACCATCCATCAATTCTTATTTTTTATTTCTAAGCAGTTGGAATCTTACTCTGAAAAAGACTACCTGTGCCCATAACTTTCAGAATCTTACTTTGAGTCCTTTAATCCATTTGTAGTTGATTTTTGTGCAGGGTGACTAATAGAAATCAAATTTCATTCTTCTCCAGGTAAATGATCAATTTTGAAAGCACCATTTGCTAAAAAGCCTGCCTTTTCTTTCTATTTTATGTTTTTTGGCTCCCTTGTCAAAATTTAGAAGGCATATAGCTATCTAGTTTTATTCCTGGGTATTCTATTCTGATTCATTGGTTTTTAGGTTTGATTGGTGCTGGTACCTAGCCTTTTTTTTAACTGTAGTTCAGTAGTATAATTTGAAGTCTGGTATTGTGATACCTCTAGCAGCGTTCCATTTACACTACATTGCTTTTGCCATTTAGCATATTTTATATGATTTCATGCAAATTTTTGGATTTTTTTCTATTTCATTGAAGAATCACATTGGAATTGCATTAGTCTATAGATTGCTTTGATGATGTTAATTCTGGAAGTCGCAGAGCATAGGAGGTTTTTCCACCTGGCATTTAATTTTTTCTTCAAGGTTTTATAGTTTTCATTGTAGAGGTCTTTCACTTGCTTAGTTAATACTTACATATTTCATTGTTTTGGGGGCTATTGTGAATGGGATTATCCATCATTCTCCCGATTTCTTGTTCAGCTTGTTCTTTATTGATTTATAAAAACCTACTTTGAGTGTTGATATTTTTATCCTCCTATGTTTCTGAAGGTATTACCAGACCTAAAGGTTTTTTGTGTAGTTCATTGAAGTTATTTGCAAATATGAACAATTTGAGTTTTTTCTTCCTTTTTGGAATCACTTTTGTTTCTCCTGTTGTATTGCTCTGGCTAGGAAGTCTTTTTTAAAAAAATATTTATGGTCAAAGTGATATACAGAGGGGTTACAGTTTCATACATAAGACAGTGAGTACATTTCTTAACCAACTTGTTACCTCCTCCCTCAATTTTCTCCCACCTTCCTCCCTCCCCATTTTCCTCCCCCCCCATGAGTTATACAGTTGGTTTACAGCATATAGTTTTGTAAGTATTGCTGTTGCATTACTTTGTCTTTTATCCTTTGTCTCTCCAGCTTGATGTTCCCCTTCCCTTCCCTAGTTCCAATAAACGTATATATAATACCCAGGGTACCAAGATCAGTAACAGTGATATCAGAGGTAAAACCCTGGGGAAGAAAGACAAAAGAAAATGGCATAATTGCACATGGTAGGTTGAAAATAACAATGATAAACCACTTATTTCCATAATTCAGAGTTCATTTCACTTATCATCATCTTACTCTCTCCCAGTTTTCCCTCCCATCTTACCCACAATGATAGTTCATTTTTAGCATAGTGTCCAGTGAGTACCATTACTGTATTTGTTTACCTTTTGTTCCTACATTTCTTTGCCTCCTCATTTTCTAATTTACTTGAGTAGGATTATTCTTTCTTGTGTTTTCCTGAGTTTGATTTTCTTCTTCAGTGAGTAGGATTCATTTAAGTATGTTTCATAGGACTGGTTTAGTAGTCATGAATTCTTTGACCCTTGTTTATCAAGGAAGGTTTTATTTTGTCAGGTATAAAGAATACAAGGTACACTAATGTACCTTCACTGGGTACACTAATATATGTATATATATAGTACTATTTATATACAAATTTATGCTTATGCTATATCCCTGGGGGTGCAAGAAACTGTATAACCCATGATTTCAATCTAGGTGTGTGGGGAGGAGGGCGCGCTGCCTTAGCATTCAGCACACAGAACCAGGGGACAGGCCCTGGACATTGAATAAGTACTCAAGGCTGCATTGCTGCCCTGGCTTAACGCAGGTGAAGCCATGTACAGCTGGCCTATCAGGTGAAACCATGTACAGCTGCAACACCCAGGCCTTCTGTTTCCTGCCTTTAACAATATTCAGCAGGGGTTCTCAAAGCTCCTACACTTCTGGGCAATTGAAAAAGCTTCCTTTGGTATCTCAGCTGTGTCTAATGGCACTTCTGCTATGTGTCATGAGTCACCCTTGTACTTCTCCACTGGCAAAAACAGTCCTTCATGCCAATGCCTCCGCAATTTGACTCCACAGACAATCCCAAGCATCTTTTCACTCAGTTCTCCTATAGTTCCCAAGCCATTACCTCTGAAACCTTAAGCTGACAGTGTGACTGCCCCAGTTTAAGCACTAATAGTAAATAAACAGGATAAAGGAAAAATGTGCTATATTAAAAGGCAAAGTTAATAAAAAAATAATGTAACAAGTAAGCTGGACACTGGTGTCTCATGCCACTCAGGAGGCTGAGATCTGAGGATTGCAGTTTGAAACCAGCCTGAGCAGGAAAGCTCGTGAGACTCTTATCTCCAAATTACTACCAGAAAAGCTGGAAGTAGACCTGTGCCCCAAGTGGTAGAGTACTAACTATGAATACAAAAGCTCAAGGACAGCACCCAGACTCTTGAGTTCAAGACCTAGGACACACACACACACACACACACACACACACACACACACACACACAATATAACAAGCATAAATCTCTATATACTTGATCTCATAGCTGCTAAATTCACAAACCAAAATTTAATCAAAATTTAGGAAGAGGTTGATGAAAATACTAATATGGCAAGAAATTTTAACATATCTTTTGTCAAATCTAATATGTATAAACAGTAGGAATATAGATGCATTGAATAATATAATTAATACATCTGTGTTTATATAATTAATGCAAACTTAACAAATTACAAGTAGTCCATTAAAGTAATTACTATGGGGATTAGATGTTGGACAGAGATAGATAATGGTTCTTCCTAAGAAACCTACATTCAAATTGGAAAAGAATAAATAAATTAAACAAATACATTTTGGCATGATCACAGGGTATGAAACCATAAAGGAGAGAAGAATTTCTATCCTAAGATTTTGTAGCACCTCAAAGAATGTAGAGGTGTATTTTGTTGATTCCTAAAATCAGTTCTCGAGGTAGATTAGAAGCAAGCCTTTTGAGATGAAAAATGAAAAGCCATTTCACCCAGAATATACTATGAAGACAGGATGCCTCAAAGAGTGAAAACTTGGAATTCATGACCTAAAGTCTATTAGTAGGTTGGCATAGATTTGCACGTGTTAAAATAATAGTGATTTTATGGGTTTAATCTTGAAATTTGTAATCTTAAGATTATTAAGCAGTGAATTATTATGAGATTCACAAGGAAAGCCCACACATACGAAGTGATGACAGCCTGAACACACTTAACGAAGAAAGGGATAGAGTAGACTTAAATAATGGAAAGAAGTTAAAATTGACAGTGCTGACCATGACACAAAGAGAAATCTAGTGAATCAGTAATCTTGTTGGTGCCACTCATTACTATATTCCCAGTATAAATATGTGAACTAAAGAAGCTTGCATTAGTGACTTAGTGATTTTTTTTTGTTTCTTCACTAGAGGGTGCTGTGTAAGCATTCTGTAATTTTACACTTACTTGCTAAAAGATTAGGTTTTAAATTACCTACTTTACTGAAAACTTTTACTTCTTATTTTTGTGGATCATTAAGGTCATGAAATTGAATAGTTGCTAATGGTAGCATTAACACAAATGTTTCTTTTCTCATTAGGAGACGTATGACGCCAATCATGTATGCTTCTCGGGATGGTCACACTCAGGTTGTTGCACTCCTTGTTGCTCACGGAGCAGAAGTTAATGCGCAGGATGAAAATGGCTATACTGTAAGGAACACTTTCACTTTCCTTTTTATTTCTAGAATGTGTAAAAAAGAAAGAGTTGGAATTTTTGTTTGCTTTTTGGGTTTTTTTGTTTTGTTTTATTTTTTGTCTTTACCAGGGCTTGAACTCACAGCCTGGGCCACAGCTTCACTTTTGGCTTTTTGGTGGCTAACTGGATATGAATCTCATAGACTTTCCTCAAATCTGAGCCTCCTGAGTGCCTAGAATTACAGACTTAAGCCACCAGCACCCCACTTTGTTTGGTTTTTATTTTTTAAAAGAGATTTAAGAAGTAAGTTTCAGAATGGCTAAGATATAACCACTATTTGAAGACTAACAGCTGAAAGATTTTTTAATAAGTTATTTGACTCAGTCAATAAACGTAAAGCCTGGGTTATAGAACACAAATAAGAATATTTCAGCAACACATAGTTTATTTTGTTTTAAACATCACTTAACTGTGTAAAACAATGGTCTTATGAAATCTGTGAGCATTGCAATCCACTTTGCAATTACAACTTTGGAAACATGTTGACTTTATTTTGTGAAATAGAGATTGAATAATCTCATTAATGTTCTCTTTTTATTATGCTATAAATGCTTAGAAATGTTTCCAATCAGTTTCATGTATACTCCTCTAAATTCTTCTTTTCCTCCACTTACAGGCTTTAACTTGGGCAGCTCGTCAGGGTCATAAAAATGTAATCTTAAAGTTGCTTGAACTTGGAGCTAATAAAATGCTACAGACCAAGGATGGAAGAACACCAAGTGAGATTGCAAAAAGAAATAAACATCTTGAGGTATCGATCAAAAAACTATGAAACTATGCTTGTCTGATTTTGCCACATTATCATGTATAAAACAGTTATTTTTTTAGAATCCACAAATGTAACTATAGCATTTGAGGTAACTCAAGCCACATAGTTTTGTTTTGTTTTGTTTTGTTTTGGCCAGTCCTGGGGACTGGACTCAGGGCCTGAGCACTGACTGTCCCTGGCTTCTTCTTGCTCAAGGCTAGCACTCTGCCACTTGAGCCACAGCGCCCCTTCTGGCCATTTTCTGTATATGTGGTGCTGGGGAATCAAACCCAGGGCCTCATGTATATGAGGCAGGCACTCTTGCCACTAGGCCATATCTCCAGCCCCTCAAGCCACATAGTTAAACTTTTATTTTGCTGATAAATTTTTCCAAATAAGAAGCATTAATACTAATGTAATTTAGCTTGTTTGAGCAGATAATAAAGTCTGTTCTTAGAAATTATGTTTTAATAGACTAATTTTTAAATAGGCTATCTAATTTTTCGTATTGGTTCATATTTTTAAGAATTAACATGTGTTGAGAAAGCTGGTGAAATGTCAACATTTGGACAAAATTTGCTATTTTGTAATTTTAGTAGATATTAAAATTATAAATTATTTGAGCAATATTTATTCCTGTACATATATAAAGTATATAGTAACTTGGATTATGATATGCTATCATTCAGATTTTTAAGCTCAGTAGTAAATATTGTATACTAAATACTTCATTGATGCAAACTTTTGGTTTGGACATTAAAGTTTTAGAGGCCTGTAATTTCTAAGAAAGTATCAAATATGATACAATGATAAAAAGTTACCAAGTTCAAGAGTTTGTAACATTGAGTTTCTAAATTTTAAAGTATATAAGATTCCAAATGTTTATCACATAATCAGTAGACCATGCCACTTGAACTGAATGTAAGATAACTCTCTTTTCAAATTTTCAACCATCTGATAAATAAGTCTATCATGTTCCAAATAAAGTCTACATTTACAAAATTATTTTAAAGGAGATGCTAATCTCTATATTCTTCAAAAAGAAGTTTACAATTTTGTTTCTATAATTTGAAAACTCAAAACTTAAGAACTGCTTTACTGCTTTATTAAATTTGGGTAGACAGACACCTAGTTTTAAATAATAAAAAAAATTGTGAATAGCAAAGGATGTCATTTCTTATAATCTGTTTCGGCAGTTTATCAACATAGCCTTGATTTCTTAAGCAGTTAGATTGTAAAGATGAGGAATTTTACCATATTGCTTTGAAATGTACAGTTGCGATGTCTATACATTTAATCATGCTTACTACTTAATCCCCTGTTTAGCAATGTATTTAAAGTACTACCTTAGTACTTATCTTTCTAAATCATTTATTAAAGTGGTATTTTAGTTTTATTTCTGATCCAAATTATTATAATTACTATCTTTCTTTAGTTTTTGCTATTTTGAGTTAGATAGACGTTTCTCTTTTCTGATTATTTTTGGTCAGGGAAACATTTATGAAAGTTTTTCTCAGGGTAGTAAATTGTCAAAGCTTGTCTCGTGGGCTGGGGATATAGCCTAGTGGCAAGAGTGCCTGCCTCGGATACACGAGGCCCTAGGTTCGATTCCCCAGCACCACATATACAGAAAACGGCCAGAAGCTGCGCTGTGGCTCAAGTGGCAGAGTGCTAGCCTTGAGCAAGAAGAAGCCAGGGACAGTGCTCAGGCCCTGAGTTCAAGGCCCAGGACTGGCCAAAAAAAAAAAAAAAAAGCTTGTCTCGTGTTCAGTTTCCTTTAAATGTAAGTGATAATATATAATAATGTTAATTATATTTGAATGATTTGTGAACTTTTTTCAGATCTTCAACTTTCTTTCTTTGACTTTAAATCCACTGGAAGGAAAACTTCAACAATTAACTAAAGAAGAAACGCTTTGTAAGCTATTGGCAGCTGATTCTGATAAAGAAAAAGATCATATATTTAGGTAACATTTTCGTTCAATGAGAAATGCATGTAAAATGTATATTTTTCTATAAATTTGACCAGTTATGTTAGATATGTGATATTTTAAATTTACACAAACATTTTAAAATATTACTCAGAAATACCTAGATTTTAGATGCTCTGTTCTCTGGAATTTTATAAAAAATGTTAATTTGTTTATTTATACCAGCACTAAACTTCAAGCGTTTACTAAATATATAATTTTTTTAAGATTTAAGATTATGATAGTGTTGTACTTGTACTTGTTTTACTTGTATTCTATACTATATTGTACTATAGCATTGTTTTTTAGCACATTTCTGATTGTGGAAGTTAAATTTCAAGAAAAAAAATCTTCTCTGAAAAATTGTTGTTCAGCACATGACTACAAACCATTTGCTTCCTAACACATTTAATGTTTTTACTTATTACAAGAGATTTAATGATGCGTATTTATTTATTGATGAATATTTTTATTTTTTTGGAAAGATGGACTAAATTTTACTGCCACCAGTTTCTCTTTTGTTGTTCTTTGCTTTGTGCTTAAGAGTAGCTTGGTGCCATAGTATTCAACAAAGTATGTATGAAGCCTTGGGTTTGACCCACTGCATGACAAAGAAACCTGGCTTGTTTCTTTGACACATTACTTCTAGTATTTAAATTTATAAATTGTCCATAGACTTAGTTCAATCTTAATCTTATTTTCTCTGTGAAATCTAACCATATGTGCATATGTTATTTACGCATATATGTTCTGAAACCTACCTTGCTGTCAACATACACAGTTCATATACAGCATTTGGAGAACTGGAAATATTTTTACATGGTCTTGGACTTGAACATATGACAGACTTATTAAAGGTAAGATTTCATAGAGCTCACAGTGAGTGTGTTTATGTGCTGGTGAGTACATAATATTCACGTGCATACCTATGAATGAATGACATTCTTTTCTCCAAGTTTGTAATACAGCACATTATAAACTTACAAGCATTTAAAACATTTAGCATAGAAATTTACATATATTCTAATTTTGCTGGGTTTGCTAACTGCTCCTGTATGGAGCATAGTTGTGCTTTATTTTTTTTTTATTGTAAAAGTGATGTACAGAGGGGCTACAGTTACATGATTCAGGTAATGAGTACTCCCCTCCCTCTAAAGTTGTATACAGTAGTTCATTTCCAACTTAGTGTTTAGTGGGTTTCACTCCTTTAGTGGTTCACCCTTTGTCTTTGTCCCATGTGCTTCCCCCATTTTTCCTCCAAATCAGATAAACTTGTATGCAGGACAAAGGGTACAGAAATCACAGTGATTGAAGGGAATAAACCAAAGAAAAAAGGGGGGAAAAACCCCGCAAACAGTATAATAATAATCCTCTCCCTTCCATTTATTTGAGTTAAGTTTGATAAGTGTCATTTTATATGATCTTATCCATATAGCTATTGAGCCTTGAGATCCTCTCCTTAGAATATCCTCCATTGTTCTTACTGTGTGAATGTTTAGAGTGATATTTAATCATGTCCAAGATTGTTTTTCTTTTACTATACATTAAGTTTACGTGTAGATTTATAGGCACATTCTAGTTGTTACAAATGAGAAACCATGCAGCTCATGTTTCTTTGGGTCTGGCTTATTTCGTTTAGTATAATTTTTTTTCCAAGTCTTTCCATTTTCTTAACAAATGGGGTAATGTCAATCTTTCTGATGGAAGCATAGAATGCCATTGTGTATACATACCACATGTTCTTGATCCATTCATCCACTGAGGGGCATCTGGGTTGATTCCCTATCTTGGCAGTAAACAGTCCTGCAGTGAACATGGTCATGCTGGTGGCTTTAGTGTAGCGTGGTTTGTGGTCAGTTGGATAGATGCCCAGAAGTGGGATTTCTGGGTCATGGGGGAGTCCTATGTTTAGTCTTTTGAGGAACCTCCATACTGCTTTTCAGAGTGGATGAACCAGTTTACATTCCCACCAGCACTGTAGTAGCATTCCCTTTTGACCACATCCCAACCAGCTTCTATTATTTGTTTTCTTGATAATGACCATTTTAATTAGGGTGAGGTAGAATCTCAATGTGGATTTCATTTGCACTTCTTTAATGGCCAGAGATAGTGAACATTTCCTCATGTGTCTAGTGATCATTCTTCTTTAGAGAAGTCTCTCTTTAGCCTATTAATGGGGTTGTTGTTTCTTTGAGGACTCATTTTGGGGAGGTTTAATTATTTTAGCTCTGAGTGTATTTTAGATATAGGCCCTTGTCTGATGCATAGCTAGTAAATATCTTCTCCTATTCTGTGGGCTTTCAATTTATCTTACTAGCTATGCACTTTGCCTTGCAGAAACTTTCCAGTTTGATTCAATCCCATTTATCTA
Organism: Perognathus longimembris pacificus; assembly: GCF_023159225.1. Classification (NCBI taxonomy): domain Eukaryota; kingdom Metazoa; phylum Chordata; class Mammalia; order Rodentia; family Heteromyidae; genus Perognathus; species Perognathus longimembris. The sequence continues at coordinate 127,396,325 of NC_063162.1, read as the reverse complement.
GGTTTTCTTAGATTTGTTGCAATTCTGGATCTTAGGAAGTTTCAACCTGTGCCAAGGAGCCTTTTTGTGTTTCCCCTATCCCTTCCTGTATCTGGTCTTACATTGAAGTCTTTGATCCATTTGGAATTTATTCTGGTACAAGGTGATATATAAGGATTTAACTTCAGTTTTCTGTATGTGTATAGCTAATTCTGCCAGTACTATTTTTTTGAAGAGTCTGTCTCTATCCTGTTCTTGGCTCCTTTATTAAATATCAGATGGCTTAGGTCTGCAGGTTCATTTCTGAGTCTTCTACTTTGCCAGAGTTTCATATCAGTTCAAGTCACCTCAGAGATGAATCTGTAAGGTTCTTTAAAAAGAATACAGGAGGATCATGTCATCTGCAAAGAAGAATAGTTACTTCTTCTTTCCCTATTTGGATCACTTTTATGTTTGCCTCTTGCCATATTGCTCTCTCTAGGGATTCCAGTACTATATTGAAGAGGAGTGGAGAGAGTGGACATCCTTACCTTCTTCCTGATTTTAGAGGAAATGTTTTTAACTTTTTACCATTAAATATAATTCTGGATGTAGGTTTGTCATATTCAACCTTTATTGTATATATATTTTTAATTAAATTTTATTGACAAGGTGTTGTGTAAAGGGGATACAGTTACATAATAAGGCAGTGAATACATTTTTTTTGATATCTTACACCCTCATTTTTCTTTGTGTTCCCTAGATCAGGTAGGCATATATACAATATACAGTGTACCAAAATCATATACAGTAATCACGTAGGGTACACCACAGGAAATTCACCTAGAACTTTAAAGATAATGTCAACAGTAGAATCCTTCTGTAGAATCCTCCAGCCTTTATTAAATTGAGGAATGTTCCATGTATTCCTAGTTTCTCCAGAGCTTTTGTCATAAATGGGCATTGGATCTTGTCAAATATTGTTTCTTTCTGCATGTACTGAGATAATCATGTAGTTCTTGTCCTTATTCCTGTTGATGTATTGAATTACATTATTTGGCTTGTGCTTATTGAACCAGCCTTGCATCCCTGGATTGAATCCTGTTTGATCATAGTGTATAACTTCTTTGGTTAGTGTTCACTTCAATTGGACAGAATTTTATTAAGAAGTTTTCATCTGTGTTCATCAAAGAGATGGGTCTATGGTTCTCTTTCTTTGATGAGTCCCTATATCTGGTTTGGAATGAGGGTTATGCTGGCTTTATAGAATGAGTTTGGTAGTGACCTTTCCTTTTTAGTTTCCTTGAAGAGTTTACAAAGATTTTGAGTGAGTTCTCTTTTAAAGGCCTTAAAGAATAGCCTGTGAGTCCATCTAGTCCTGTTGCCCTTTGTTTTGCAGTTGCTAATTTTGCATAAAATACTAGAAGCCTGGCATAAGATTCTTGCTAGGAGTATTATCTGGAATTGTTTATTTAAATATTTTTATTTGTAAGGACATTATAATAGCTAGTATAAGGTTGTTATGAAGGTTAAATAAATCATATGCTAAGCACTGTGGGTGTTTAACACACAAATGTAGACTTTGAGTAGATGATAATTATTAGCTAATGAAGATGGCGAAGCAGAAAATCACTGCTTAAGACACACTCCCCTTAGGAGCACATTGGTTCAGATATTTCAGAATTTATTTGATGTGTATCTTAAAACTTATATCTGTCTGGAGAAACCTTAAGTAAAAATTCATGATTTTGATGGATCAATCTGATATAGTTTGAAATTCAGAAAATTCAGACAATATAATTTATATGAAATTTTATAGAACTGCTGTTAACCTTTATGTACAAAAATATGAATGGAAATAATTTTTTTGAATCTGGAAAACTAGATATGCTTATCCTTTTTAGTGATCACATACTGTCCCTCCAGTAGTGTAGTTTGATGAAAACATACCCGTGTCCCTTCTAGAAAGTTGGGCAGTTGACTTAAGAATGGGCTAAATAACTTAATTTAGGTATGCTTATCTACTTGTCCTTGTACTAATTGTATTGAAAGGTAGTGGGGACTTTTGTTTGTTTTCTACAGGAAAGAGATATAACTTTAAGACACCTTTTGACCATGAAAAAAGATGAATTCACAAAGGTTAGTTTCTGTTTCAAAACCTTCATATATATTCTTTGGTATTTTTTTAAATTGTGACCTTTTATTTTCTGTTTTTAAAATCCTAGGGCTATAGCTGTGATTAATCTTTTGCTAGGTTTTTAATTGGTTATTATCGTGAATAATCATATCTAAAATCTTACTGCAATATTAAGCTACTTAAAGAACAGAGTTGTGAATTTGGATTTTTTTTTAGATTGTCATGATATCTCAACTTAAATTTTTCTTCAATTCCCAATGATTTGTAAAATAGACTGTTTAGAAATGAATGATTTTGTAGATGTGTACACATACATGTATCTTCCAAATAGTATGCTTTTTGTAGGTTCTGAAAACTATCAGGACTTATTTTTGCTGTCAAACATAGCTGAGAGGGTATTAAAGATACTTTAATAAGTGGGAAAATATAAAAAGAGTAATATTAATGTTAGCCAAATGCTGGTGGCTCATACAGACAATCCCATCTACTGAGATCTGAGGATCATGATTCTAAGCCAGCCCAGGGAAGGGAAGTCTATGAAGACATTTATCTCTACTTACCCACCAAAAAGCCTGAAGTAGAGCTGTGGTTTAAGTGGTATCATGCTAGATTTGAGCAAAAAAAGTGAGGGCCCAAGTACCTAGCTCCTGAGATCAAGGTACAGTACTGAAACAAAAGGAAAAAAGAAGAGAGAAACATGAAACACAAGAGAGCCTTGAAATCTTTAATATGACTAAAATCAAAATAAACATACAACTTAACCCACTCTAATGTATAAAATTTTTGTGTAACACTAAAAATAAAGTTCAGATCCTAAATAGGATCTGAATTTATCACTGATAAAATTTCAAATATTTTGAAGGAAAAAACCATTTTACTGTATATTAACCATTATATATTTAAATCTAGTAATGTGATTCAATAATCCATCACTACTATTAGCTATATATAGCAAAAAAAACAACTATGATTAACTATATTCCTAAATGTTTTAATGATGTAACTAGCTTTGTAGCAGCAAAGAAATACATGTTTAGTATATTTGTTATTTTTCCAGTAGCTTTTCAAGGTGCAAAGTCAAATAGAAAACTTAGTGGTTTTGAATATTAAATTAGGTGTTAGCTATCTCACTACACCTTAAAATTAATTTCCTCAGAATGGAATTACAACTAAAGACCAACAGAAAATCTTGGCTGCTCTGAAAGAACTTGAGGTAGAAGAGATAAATTTTGGAGAGTTACCTGAAGTGGCAAAGTTGGAAATCAGGTAAAGTTAGCAGTTTACGTTTATATTGTTTATGTTCTTTTTTAGCTTAGTTTTGAAAATGTCTGCATCAGTTGATTTGATACCATCATTTCCCCAAGGAAACACCCTATGCTCAGAAATGGATGTATTTTATAAAATTAATTTCACTAAGTTATTTTACCAAGAAGAAAACATTGCATATTGTTAACTTATATCAAAACATTTGGGCACTTATTGTTACTTGCTAACTTATAAAATATTTTATGCTTTTCTCAGTATTGCTCTTACTCTTTTTAGATGTCAGTTAAAAATTTTAAAGTACTAATATTTTCACCAGGGCCAGTTTCATTGTGTGACAAATTTTATATTGTATGAGCTCTATTTTCAATATTATAAATTCTTCAAGCACTGATTATTAAATATCTTGACATCAGTTTCTAAAATATTCTATTCATTAATATATAATGGAAATATTAGTACATAGTTTCTTAATCATTTATTTTAAAATAATTATTAGCTGGGTGCTGGTGGCTCATGTCTTTAATCCTAGTTAGTTAGGATGCTGAGATCGGAGAATATGGTTCAAAGCTCACTGAGCAAGAAAGTCTGTGAGATTCTTATCGCCAATTAACTACCAAAGAGCCAGAAGTGGAGAAGTGGCTTAAGTAGTAGAGTGCCAACCTTGAGCAAAGATGCTAAGGAACAGCACCCAGGTTGATTTCAAACCCTGGTACCTAAATATTCTATTTCAAGGAAAATAAAAAAGTTCCATGCAATCTTTTGTTGTTGTTTTTTGTTTGGCAGTCCTGGGCTTGGACTCTGGGCCTGAGCACTGTCCCTGGCTTCTTTTTGCTCAAGGCTAGTACTCTGCCACTTGAGCCACAGCGCCACTTCTGGCCATTTTCTATATATGTGGTGCTGGGGAATCGAACCCAGGGCTTCATGTATATGAGGCAAGCATTCTTGCCACAGCCATATTCCCAGCCCTCATGCAGTCTTTTTTTTTTTTTTTTTTTTGGCCAGTCCTGGGCCTTGGACTCAGGGCCTGAGCACTGTCCCTGGCTTCTTCCCGCTCAAGGCTAGCACTCTGCCACTTGAGCCACAGCGCCGCTTCTGGCCGTTTTCTGTATATGTGGTGCTGGGGAATCGATCCTAGAGCCTCGTGTATCTGAGGCAGGCACTCTTGCCACTAGGCTATATCCCCAGCCCCTACTCATGCAGTCTTAACAAGTTTCACATGTTAGTATCTTTTTTAATGTTGATATCAAAAGCAGAAAGATAACACTGGGACAATTTACAGAAACTATTCATATTTTACCAAACTAGGTACTCATTTCTTTGTGTGTATGTTGTATTATTTTATCATGTGCAGTTTCGTGTAACCAAGATCACAATCAATATATTTAACATCCATACCACAAGCCTCCCATACTCCTTTGTATCAACACTCATACTTTTCCCATACATAATCTGTAGTCACCAAATATTGGTCTCCATTTTTCAGTGATATTGTTTCATGACTGCTATATAAATGGAATCATACAGTATATGTCCTTTTGAAATTGACTTGTTTCACTTAGTGTAAATTGTTTTAGGTTCATCAAAGTTGTAGCTATTAGAACAATAGTTCTTTTTTGTAGATTGGTAATATTCTGTGACATGCATACCCCCTAGTTTGTCAGTTACTTGCCCACTGAAGGACATTTGAGTATTTTTATTAGCGTCAATTAATTGTACAAAGTGGTTTCATTTTAACATGTCCATTTATGTATACAATGGATCCTGATGGGGACTTCCTCTTCCATAATCCCTTCCTCTCCCCCTCCCAATCCAATCTCAGCAAGTTTTATTGTTCCATTTTGGTGCATGTACATAAAGTATTTTGACTGTGTTCCCACTCAATTTATCTTCTCCCCTTCCTTAAATGCAGACATCAAATTCCCTATGTTCATTTTCATTAAAATACATGCTAATGTAAAGTTTGTCTGACTTATGTAAATCTTACCCCTCTATTCCTTGAGCTCTCTTGCCTAAGGCTAGCATTCTACCACTTGAGCTACAGAGCCCCTGGGTTTTCTGGAAGTTTATTGGAGATTAAAACCTCCCAGACTTTCCAGCCTGGGCTGGCTTTGAACAGTGATCCTCAGATCTCAGCCTCCCAAAAAGCCACTACCGCCTGGCTTGTTTGTGATCTTATTGTGTGCTTATGTTTCTATTTTAGGCCTAGCATTCACACATGAGAGAAACTATGTGAACTACTGCACCTGGCTTACTTCATTGAATGTGATGGTTTCCAGATATATTTTTTCTTGTATTATAAAATAACATCATTCTTTTTATTTCTTAAATAATTTTACACACACACACATTTTTCTTTATTTATTCATCAATTTTAGGGCATCTGAGCTGTTTCCCATAGCTTGGTTATGTGAAAATGAGTATGTAGGTGCGTCCATGTATCCTAACTTTCATTCCTTTCAGTAAATGCCCAGGAATGGTATTGTTAGGCTGCAGGGTAACTATTTTTAGTAGCTTTTTTGAAAACACCCATACTATGATTTTCATAGTAGTTATACTATTTTACATTCCCATCAGTAGTTTACTAGCAGTAGTAGAGTTCTATTTCCCCACATTTTCACCAGCACTTGTTTGTGTTCTTCATAATGGCCATTCTGACTGGTCTGAGATGAAATCTCTGTTTTGGTATGTATTTCCTTTATGTCCAGGGATGCTTCTTCTCTTTTTTTTTTTTTTTTTTTTTGTTTTTGTGTATGTGTTAGTTCTGGGACTTGAACTCAAGGCTTGGGCACTGTCCCTGAGCTTTTTTTGCTTAAGGCTACAGCTCCACTTTTGGCTGTTTGGTGGTTAATTGTGGATAAGAATTTTGTGGAGTTTGCTACTGGGGCTGGCAGTACTATCATTAATATAGACTGTCTAAAGTTAACATTGTAACTATGGTACAAATAGATTTCCATATTATTTTGAGATTTAGAAAAGTCTCTCAGAATAATTTAGGTGATTCCAATTTCAAAAAAAATTTACTACAAAGTTTAAATGATTTTCCTTTTTCTCATTCCTTTTCTTAGTTACATGCCTTTATAAGAGAAAGGTCTAAAATAATATCCTATTATTTGAAGATAAATTTTTATTAGAGCTCTTAAATATTTAGATGAATTGTGAAGAATTTCAGTTGTAAAGACTTAAAATCAGCAAACTTTTATTCATTTTATTTTTCATTCAGTACAGGAGTATTCTATGTTCTACATATGATTGACTTACAAATTAAAATTTCTAACTTTACTATCTGTGTAATAGCAGGATACATTCTGAATTTCTTTATGGGATTTAACACACTTAAAGAATGTACAGAATCCTGAATGGCTCACTTATTAAAACAGCTGAATTTTTTGAAAAATAAAACTGGCAGGCACATATTCCAGGAATTTGACCTTGTTATTAAATCACAGACTGTTTACATGCTTTTATGGAAAAAGGTTTTACTTCTCATTTATTCAGAGTCATCCTTTAAAGAAGAAATTAGTCATTAAGTCATAAGAAAACTAACAGCAGGAAAAGTTGAACTGATTGATTATAATCTCCTGGTAATGTGGCTTCAACAATTTAGCTACTAATTTCTTTTAAGCTATTTTTCTTCTGTATGTCAATTTTTCTAAAATAATCTATTACAAGAATGTATATACATACTACATTTACTTTTTGGCATCAGTATACTTGCAGAATTAAATAATGTAATTTTAAAATTATAATAACTACTCCAGTACTGATTTGAGGTATTCTGAACATCCATAATCAATTTTCATCCATGTCTTAAAATTTTCAGTGGTTTCTGCAAAGACCTTTTGTCTGAGCTCTGTACTACTGAGATCCTCTTCTGAAATTGAAGTCCATCTAGCAACTGTTCCTTTTCAGAAAAGTTTTTAGAAAAATCTAGATAAAAAATTCATGAAAAGAATTTCTCTCAAATCTATTATTGATAACCATTCTCAAACTGGAAACTCTAAATATTTAGTTTCAGAAAAATTGTTGACTTCAATTGCATCAATATAATTATTTGTCCATGATTAAAACTTCTTTGAAACATAGTATCTTTTAAAACACAGCAAGTATAAAAGGCACAATGTAAACTGTCATATGAAGTATAATGTCAATTGTTTACATCCATAGGAAAAGTGCTGGAAGAAAATATGTACTATTAGAAAATATGCTGGCTGAAAACAGTATGTTCATATCTTTGGGTGGCATGAATCTTGATTTTTTTCAGGTCTTCATTGAGCACATAGTAGCTTTATTTGCAGTATTACAGATTTAAATTTTTATCTCAATACTTGACTTAAAAGTTTCAAAATATAACCTGTTTAATCTGCTTATAGTGTGCTCGATTTCTATTAAAAAAATAACTTCTAAATCTCAGTAACGTTTTACCTGCATCATGGGTGTGCTGTAGTGGCTATTCTCTTTTGTTTTTCAGAGAGCAGCTTGGAAGAACAGCCCCAATCTAGGAAATATGTACCCCTAAGTAAAGGGAAAAGAGAAGTGAAGTAGTAGAACCACTCAGTGTCTCTTAAAACTTATGTTCTAATGTTACACAATCACTTCTAGTCATATTTTCCTTGCCAGAGCAAGTCATATGACTAGGTTTTTCATTAAGGTAGGAAATATACTGTTCTGAAGCAAGGAGCTTAGTAGTGGTTAGCTCAGTTAAACACACACACACACACACACACACACACACACACACACATTATTTAATCAAATAATTCAGTGACTGACAGAAAATATCATTCATATAGTGTATGATATGAGTGGTTATAGAGTCATGTTTTATATCACTTGCCTGTCAGTATTCAATGGCCCTGAAAATTATGTCACAAGAAATTTTGATGTTTAGTTTTCTTTAAGAGCATAGTTAATCACAATATGAATTGCTAATACCCTGTCTAGAAGTATATACCTTTTATTGCTTGTATTTTTGTTGTTTTTTTTTTTTGTTGTGCCAATCCTGAGGCTTGAACTCAGAGCCTGGGTGCTGTCTCTTGAGAGTTTTTGCGCAAAGCTAATGCTCTACCACTTAAGCCACAGCTCTCCTTCTGGCTTTTTGACAGTTAATTGGAGATGAGTCTCATAGACTTTACTGGCTAAAAGCCACAGTCCTCAGATCTCAATCACAAGAGTAGCTAGGATTACAGGTAGGAATCATAGACACCCAGCTTCACTTAGTATTTTAACGATAGTTCTCAGTAGATCTTAATTTCATTGATGGGATCAATGAATTACTTATTATTTTTCCTTCTTATGAAACTGTCACATTTTTCTTTATCACCTCTTATTTGGATCTTTGATATTGTAGTTAAACCTTAAGAGGACTCAGCTCCAATACTTCTGTACCTACTAATTTTCCCGAATCTTCCTTTATCCAGCTGAAAACTTCAACTCAGTACAAGTATGGTCTTCATAAAGTATTTTTTTTTTTTTTTTTTGGCCAGTCCTGGGCCTTGGACTCAGGGCCTGAGCACTGTCCCTGGCTTCTTCCCGCTCAAGGCTAGCACTCTGCCACTTGAGCCACAGCGCCGCTTCTGGCCGTTTTCTGTATATGTGGTGCTGGGGAATCGAACCTAGGGCCTCGTGTATCCGAGGCAGGCACTCTTGCCACTAGGCTATATCCCCAGCCCCATAAAGTATTTTTAATTTCCCTTCCAACATTACTCTGTGATAGTAAATTAATTCTTTAATTCTGCCTGACTTTTTAGTTATGAGCTAGTGTTAGTGACATCAGGGGTTGTTGAGAAGAATTAAATAAAGATAGAAATAACTAGAATTCAATACAGATACAAACTAGCATAGTGTCCTTCACATAGTAAATATCCAAATATTGGTGGTTCTGTCTTCTTCATGTTCCTTTAAATAATAATTGTGTGGCTATTTTTGTTGCTTTTTTCTTATTTATTGTCAAAGTGATGTACAGAGGGTTACAATTTAATAGTTAGGCCTTGGTTACATTTCTTGTACTGTTTGTTACCTCCTTCCTCATTCTCTCCTCCCTCCACTCCTTTTCCCTCTCCCCCCATGAGTTTTTCAGTTGGTTTACACCAAATGGTTTTGCAAGTATTGTTTTTGGAGTCGTTTGTCTTTTTATCCTTTGTCTCTTGATTTTGATATTCCCTTTTACTTTCCTAGTTCTAATACCATTATATACAGTTTCCAGTGTACTCAGATAAGATACAGTGATAGTGCAGGTACAACCACAGGAAGGGGATACAAGAGGTTCATCAACAATAGAAGCTATGGTTTCACATGACATGTTGAAAGTAATTACAACAGTGATATAATAGTTGTTTCCATAACATGGAGTTCATTTCACTTAGTATCATCTTATGTGTTCATAAGGGTATAGCTATTGGGCTCTTGTGATCCTCTGCTGTGACTAGCCTAAACCTGTGCTAATTATTCCCTATGAGGGAGACCATAGAGTCCATGTTTCTTTGTGTCTGGCTTACTTCACTTAGTATAATTTTTTCCAAGTCCTTCCATTTTCTTATTAATGGGGCAATGTCATTCTTTCTGACAGAGGCATAAAATTCCATTGTGTATATGTGTGTGTGTTGATCCATTTAAAATTTTGAGACTCTCAAGACTAGAGATGTATTTTTCTTTTATACTGAGCTCATATTTAGTTCCTTTCTATCTAGTTGATGTTTTTGAAATAATTTATTTTGTGAGTAGATTTTAGTAATTAGCCATTCACATGAAGTAAATTGCTGTTAAGTTTCTATTTCTGTTTTGTCTCCCTTCTCTAGTGGTGATGAGTTTCTCAACTTTCTTCTGAAATTAAACAAGCAGTGTGGCCATCTGATAACAGCTGTGCAAAATATCATTACTGAGTTACCTGTAAATTCTCACAAGGTATTCTACAAAATTTATTCACTGGAGAAAAGTGTGAATGCTGAATAACGCTTCAAATAGGTTCATGATCATTAAACAGTACTTATCTGGGAAAATTCTATTGTTTTTCAGTGTAGATAGAAATAAGTATATTTGTTTAATAATACTATGGTACATGCTAATTCATTGCAAAACTTAGTATTCTCGCCCTAAAGCAAAGGAAAATGAGGCAGTTCAAAACTTAAACTGATCCATATATTGAACTTGTCATTTGCTCATAAAGGGAATTTAAATGTCTTAAGTATAAAGTAATAAGGAAACCCAAGTGAAAGTTGAAACAAAACTGTTACTAAAAATACATTTTTGTTAAAAGTCACTTTAAATAGTAACTTAATGAAAGCAAACTTAATTTTAGGGGGTTTTCTGTGGTCTGGGTTTACCTATTTGTTATGAAAAAATTAAATTGACTTATCAGCTTTAAAAAAACTTAAAAATTGAATTATTACTATAAATATTATTGTTAATTTCAACATGGAAATTTTATGTAGCTATAAATGACAAATATATTTAACAAGTAGATTCAACTATTTACATAAAATTACTCACCTCTTTTTATGCCAGGATTTATCCCTAAAGAAAAATTTTTTTCAATCTAATAGGTAAAGATAACATATACTTTTTGTTCATATAAAGTTGTGAAAAGCTGCTGTTTTGTTTCTTTAAAATTATATTTCTGTTCATTAAAATACTACCTTTGAAAATATTGACAGATAGTACTAGAATGGGCTTCCCCACGGAATTTTACTTCAGTTTGTGAGGAACTTGTTACTAACGTTGAAAATTTGAGTGAAGAAGTCTGCAAACTAAAAGACTTAATTCAGAAGGTATGTAAACATTAAAATTCAGGAAATAAGGGAAATAAATGCCTTGCAAAATGCTAGATACCTGGTAAAGTAAATTTGACAAGAGCATCAAAATAAACAGTAAAGGGAGAAAGGACAGTTTCCACGGCAAGAAATATACACTGAAAGTAAACATTACTCATCATCAAAGAAATGCACACTAGAAACACTTTTGTATTTTTCATGTTTTTGATTAGCAAGTAAAAACAGATCACTCTAGTGATAATCTCTAGTTAGAATTGACTAAACAGATGTCTTCATGTGAAAATAATGGTTACAACCCTTTCAATCTCAATTTGGCAAGATGAACTGAGACCATAAAAAGAATTATATCTTCCACCTAGTAGGTTATTCTAAAATGGTCATATGCCGCAAGTGCTATATACTAGGGGGATAACTTAATAAACTAGGATGTGCTTATTTGCTATAAAAGTGGGCAGCCAATGACTATAAAATTTTTCTGACTTCTGACCTGAAGATTAGGTTGTTAAATTTTTATAGTATCAACCTGCGTTCATTTCGTATTTTCAGCAATATTTCATCAAGTTATTTTCCTCAGAATAACTGTTATACATGGTTCACACATTTTATCATTCTAGCTATTGTTTTAATAGCTGTAATCAAATTTTAATAGTTAAATCAAAAAGTCTTAAAATATTAAGCAAATTCTATGAAATCATGGTGGGAGAAAAGTTTTTTAAATGGATAAATGTACAATATATTAGGAATTCCTTTCCATTGAAGGTGGCATCTTAGAAACTGCCTTGTGTGTGACGTTTAAACATTGAACAGACTTTATGAATTCCTTCTATGTTGTCAGGTATCTGTTCTACACAAGCTAGATACAGAAACACACAAATTATCGAGCCATTTATCTTCACTACCTCCATGTCATCTAAAAGAATTGAAGGAAAGTAGTGTTGATCTGACTTAGCATATTTTTCATTGAGATCCTAGAAAACTTTGGAAGGATTCGTGTATACAAAGCTTGTGCAAAGCCTCAGCTTTTAATGTAAGAAATGTCTTAAAATATATTCGTGTCATTTGGGAAGAAGGAATGAATGATAATAAGAAGCACTGTTTTAAAAAATTACCAACTCTGAAACATAATACAATTAAACAAACTTATGTTAACAGTGTATACTATAAATAGTTTGCCTTTCTTTTCTATGGAAGGCTTTCTTTTCTGTGACTTTCTCTACACATTTACACATTTCTATATAAGAATTAGCTTTGAAAAAACATTTTTAATCTAATAATGAAATACACCTTTCTTTGGTTAGAAAAGTCTTAACAGATTGACTTTTCTAGTTTAGTCTTGGACAAGTAATACTCACAATGAGTCTTTAGGTAGAATGAAAGATTCCAAGTTTGGGACTCATGCTTGTATGTTATCATGCCTGTTACACTTGTGATTTTTCAGAGTTTACCAATAATAACTAAAGGTTTTTAAAGAAGTATACGAGTTATCACAGATGAGTGTATGTGGGTAATAGAGGGTGGGAGAGGTCAAGGCTAGCCTTTAGCACCACATTACTCTCTTTCAAACCAACACAGTGACAGCTCTTGTCAGAGTGGGTCATTCTAAGTAATTGGTTAATAAAAGGAATGACTGTCTCAGGATTCTGTAAGTGGGACATCAGTGTCAAAGAGGAATCTGTTGCTGAATAAAGACATTTGGAAGTTAGACCAAGAATATTGTCTTAATGAGATGGGCATTGAAGTCCAGTTTTCTGTTATGGATTTAAAATTGATTTTGCAGACTTAAAATTAAATATTTACATTGTAGATTTTAGAAGTTGTTCCTACTAATGTTGAAAGTATTTTATCTCCACTCCAGAACAGAATGTAAATTTCACTCTATAAATGTGTTTGTTTCTTTTATCTTTCAGGAGTCTTGTACTTTCTGATTTTTCTCCCTCTCGTGTTCCAGCCAAATATCCACCTCTTTCTACTTTCTCGTTCAACCCTCCTAGCCCTCATAATACTGGGAAGAGGCTTGTTTAGCACAAAATTTCTGTCTGTGGGAACTTAGAAACTAAATCGGTTATGTACTTTCACTGTTGAGAATGCTACTTTTAAGAACTACTTAAAGCTGGGGTGACAATTGTTTCTGCAGTTCTATTTAAGTGAAGTATTAAACTTTGAGCATTAGTAACTGATCTTCCTGTTTTTGCTAAATTTCATCTATTGTACACTTGCTATAAGAATAGTTCCTTTTGTAAGACATTAATATTTAGTACAGAAGAGAATAAATACCAATTATTTCTACTGAAAAAAGGTTTAAACTGACGTTAAGGAGCTTCATCTCAATCACATAAAAACACCATTTTAAAAATGTGATAATCTGTGAAAGCATTTTATGTAAAACTAATAATTTATAATAATGGAATGTTGGTAAAAAGCTATCTTTCAAGACATGTTTTCTCTCTAAATGTCCGAGAGTCTTAAATTACTTTCATCTATATTTGACACATCTCTTAAGATTTTTTAGTTTTCAGTATATTATACATTAACTTTTTTCTCTTTTCCTTACTATTTAATATTAGCTGCAAAGTGAACGTGAAAATGATCCAACTCATATACCATTAATGGAAGAAGTATCTACATGGAAGAGTAAAGTTCTGAAGTGGACCACTATTACTGTATGCGGATTTGGGCTCTTTCTTTTTATTTGCAAGCGAACTTTCCAGAGAAAATAACCCAAGTATTTGTTTTAAGTTATGTATTCATCTTATTCAAACTATCCTACCATCACTTTTAATCATTTTGGCACAAAGTAACTTTATTTCTTTGCCTATACTTTATAAGAAAAATTATGATAACATAAAGCACAGTTTTTCCTTAGAAAGTGATTTGTCAGTTTGAGTTATCAATAGTTTGTTATATTTTTATGTTAATTTCAATCAAGAAGTAAATTTCACAATACTTTAATGTGAGCAGATGACTGAATTAACACTCAAAATAAAACTTGGATATTCTCTATATTCTAAGAAATGTGTTTATTTGTCACTAAGAGTCTTACAGAATATTTGAACTGAATAGGCTCTTCTTTGCTGCCCTTGCTGGTCAGTGGAGAGAATGTCAAGGCAGCCCCTAAGAGGGCAGTTATGTATCTGGCCCCTTCCTGATGTTGTGTGGTAAGCAGCTTTCCCCTGCCATGATGTTTTGCCTTATGAAGGCCCTGAAACAATGGGCCAAGAGAATATGAACTGAAATCCCTGAAACTGTGAACAAAATAGCTCTTTTTTTTCCCTTTAAGTTACTTTCCTTAGGTATTTTTTCACAGTGACAAGTTTACTGATACTGAAGATGAATAATGGAAGTTATTGGTAATGGATCCAAACCTAAGACTATACCTGACCATAAATGGAAACCTTTAGGACTGATTTGTGGGAGGCATTTGGAAAAGTTAGGATAGACCAGCTAGAAAATGCTTACTATCATGAGATTAATTAGGGAGACTCTGGTGAGAGCTCAGAAAATGAGATTGCTGAAAGAACTGTCAACAGTAAAAACTTCTCCTGGGGTTTCCGGAGGAAATCAGGACCCTTTCAATAAGTAGACTACAGGCTATTGAATGTGGCAAATAACTCACCTACATTTTATCTATGCTCTAGTGAATGTGCGGGGTTGATTAAGGATTATGGATTCGTTTCAAGGCAGAATAGCACCTGGGCTATGGGTATTATTGGCTACTTTTAACCAAATTTACTGTGAACATTGTGAGCAAAGAGCAGAACAGAAAGATTTGTAGTTTGAAAGAGTGCAGACCCCCCACCATTACAGGTTTTGAGATGTAAAGTATCCCATTTGAAAGACTTTTTCTTAAGAGCATCTGGGTATGGTGCTCACAAAAGGCCATCTAAAGAATTGTTTACCTACATTCATCCATACATGGATTCAAAGGCCTCGCTAGCATGGTCCAGGTGGGCTCAGCTTTCTTGAGCTAGTGGTAGATTTTGGTATCATCTATGTGATGCTAGTTTTGCAGACTTGAAGACTGCAAAAGTTGTGAGAGACGTGGTGGTTTTCACCCAGATTTCAAATAATTATATGTGTACTTTGTGTATGTGCTGATATTAGGGATTGAATTTGGGGCTTCATGCTTTCACTCAGAATTTCCTCTTACAACTGGTGTTCTGCTACTTGTACTATACCTCTAGTCCCATATTTTTGCTTGTTATTTGGAAATAAGAGTCTCTTGGCTGTGTCTTGACAGGGCTGGCTTCAAACCAAGATCCTCAGATCTCAACCTCCTAAGTAGCCAGTATTATAGGCATGAGAAGAAACCAAGGACAGAAAGATGATTATTTATATTTATATTTATGTTCACCAATTCTAGATCTCTTCATTTACTTCTATGGGTTGAAGTTAGCATCTGGTATTATATTTTTTTTGTTTTTTTTTTTGTTTTTTTGGCCAGTCCTGGGCGTTGGACTCCGGGCCTGAGCACTGTCCCTGGCTTCTTCCCCCTCAAGGCTAGCACTCTGCCACTTGAGCCACAGCGCCGCTTCTGGCCGTTTTCTGTATATGTGGTGCTGGGGAATCGAACCTAGGGCCTCGTGTATCCGAGGCAGGCACTCTTGCCACTAGGCTATATCCCCAGCCCTGGTATTATATTTTTACTCCAGTACAGTACTGTTCATTTGGACTTTTTATCTTTTACTTTGTATGTGCCCTCCTAATGCTTTGTAGCCTTTATGAACCTTTCCATTTTTACTATATAGCAATTTCCACACTTCTTGGACATATTTTTAATACTATTTCACCACATCTGGAAGTATAAGCTATTATTTCTTTGAATTTTTTTTTGTCAGTCGTGGGACTTGATTTCAGGGCCTGGGCGCAGGCTGTCCCTTGAGCTCTTTTGCTCAAGGCTAGCACTCTACCATTTGAGCCACAACTCCACTTTCTGAATACTTTTAATCTTTTATTTTAAGCTCATTCCTAGTTCACCATTATATGTTGGTACACTTAAACGTGCCCTGCATATCTCTTAGGCGCTATTCATTTTTCTTCATTCTATTACCTGTTTCCTTTATTGATTTACATGATTTTTATCCATTTATGTTTGCATTCACTGATTGTTTCAAGGTTTGCTGGTTCTTCTTGTCAGTTAAAATTGACCATTAATCTGTTAAATGACCTTTTTCTTATGAACTGTTTTTCTCCTTGAGAGGAATATCTGAGCCACTGCTCTTGATGCTGAGTGAAGAAATAGCCTATAGTTGTCTCTGCTTCTCACAGCGTGGAACCTCTGCCCTATGAGTAAGCTGGGAATGAAGACAATAAAGGCCTCAGTATTCTTAGCATGCCATATGTGAGGGTTGAAGTTGAAGTTTTTTGAAGAAGCCATATCAGTATTAAAGACTCTGAAGACTGTAGTGGCTTTGGCTAAGTAGAACATCCTGATTATGGAAAGATAAATCTTGCAGGTAGAGAGCCCAAGTTATCTTTGCCTTTAGTCCCTTCAATGCCTGTTTACTCTCATCACCTTTGACCTTAGGACTATTAAGTTTACATCTTCAAAAATATAACTAAACTTAGCAGCCCTCTAGCCTCACTAACCTTACAGCTAACTATATTGGAATATAACAACTGAAACCTACAGAAAGATGTCCTTACTTTGTTATAGCCCACCTACCTGATGTTGATTTATGGTCATTGTTCTGTGTCTATGAAGTTCTCATATAGTGATACATGTCACTCAGGGTGACTTGAATGATGAACACTGATTATGGTCACGCATACTTGTCTCAGAGTGAATGATTTTTTTTATGTCTTTAAAAACCAGTTTTTATTTCAGTTTGACAGGGAGGGGGTTGTCCCCACCTTATAGGGCTCAGTGAAAGGAAGGAGTCCTTGACCTTTCAGCCCAATTCACCAGATTTTAGGTACTTAACTTTAGAGCCTGCCAGCAGTAAAGCTCATGGCCTGCCCCTACAGATGAGGTTTGGTAACCAGTGTTTTGAGAGCTGAGTGGAAAGGGATCCCTGTCTTCTTAGCTATGTCACCTGGAGTAGAGCCTCTTCCCAGCTGAAGGGATGGTGAAGGTAAGAGTGAATAAAGTTTCTAATGCTACAAACTCTTATGGAGTTTTAATAGAGTCTCTTAAATATTACTGCATTTGTCTCTAGTCTCAGGACATTTTACAGACCAAGTGGTTATATTTTTATCATTTCTTCCATCTTTGCTTTTTTCTTTTGGGTGTGAACCCATGGAGCTCCTATTCCCATCCTTACAGTGAACCCCTTAAGCAGTACTTTTGGAATATATGCTTTGTGCTTAGTATAATGCTGAACCCAAAACAGTGAGCATGAATCCTTTTGAAAAGCCCGAAACAGCTGAATATTATTATAGAAGCTTTATATTAATATAATGAGATGCTGAAAATTTGAAGAGCACTTAAAGTATATTGGGTACAAAAGAAGAAGATTGCCTAGGTTTAACCAAGTTATATTCGGCTTGGAGAAATGATGAAAATTTAGAAATCCTCCTAATGGAAAGTATTTCAGCTGACACACACTTTAAATGAATTAAATTTATTCAGTATGGGAAAGTAGGTATTTAAAATTGAAAAGATTATCACTCAAAAATGAATTCAGTAACAGTTTCAAATCCTCAGATCAAAAATGAGATTTTTTAAAAATAGGAAGTTGTTCTAGTTTATAGTTTATAATATGATGACAACTATTTGGGTTCTTAAAGAATCCAGATAACCATGATGACTCCTGTTTTGCACTCCAAGTCACTCTGTCACTGATTAATAAATAATCATTTGTAACTCTGTGGGGGTGGAAATAGGGTGGAGATTTTCTTTTTTGGCATATCCACTAGTGAGTAATACATTTATTTCAAGTGCCAATAAAAATGTTATACTAGACTTGTGTGACACATGTTAGTTATTAAATTACTTCTAAGCTGCTCAAGTAATACCTTATATTTTTCTACCTGTAAATTCAGATTGTCTTATCAGCACTGTGAACAAAATGAATAAGTAATTAGTACTGTATGATATTTGGGGGGAAAAATTAAAACATTTACAGAGTGACATTCTGGACTGACTTACTTCATAGTGTTTTTCACCTTTTCTGAACTGCTTTTTCATAATTGTTTAACATTATTTATATTTCAATTCATTTAAACAAATGATTCTTTTTAGGACTTGAACACACTGATGATTTTTTTTCTTTTTGACGCCCCTGTCTATAGTTGCATGCAGTCCTTTTCTCTCAAATCTGTAATCTCCTTAATACTGTCAGTGAAACAAAGCAGTTGTCTTTGGTTTTAGCCCTGTTGTCACTACCATGTCCCTTCTCTAGGTCATTCTCATCATTTGTAAAACTGATTTATCAAACTGAATGAATAATGACATCCTCAGAAGCGGATTCCATTTTGAATTATGAAATTAGAACAAAACTGGTGTGGACTTTAATGCCTAGACACAATTGCACCCCTCATGATTGACTTTACTGTTGATATCCCATTCAGATATGTAATGGGTTATTTTTAATTCTTGGTTGTTGCCAATATTTTGTAAATTTTGGTGAGCTTGCTTGTAATGAGATGTCAGTTCTTTAAATAAGTACTGAGTGCCTAGTATTCGCAAAAATGTGTTATAGAGATACAAAACATTTATATGAAATAAAAAACTAAATATTTTTTATATTAAGATAAACAGCAGGAGCCACATGCTCGTGGCTCACATCTATAATCCCAGCTACTCAGGAGGCTGAGAATTGGAGGAATGTGGTTTGAAGCCAGTCCGGGCATACAAGTGTGAGACTTCGTTTCCATTTAACCATCAAAATACCTGGCTGGAAGTATGGTCCAAGTGGTATGCATGCACACACATGCATGCACATACATACATACACACAGACACA
Source organism: Perognathus longimembris pacificus (assembly GCF_023159225.1). NCBI lineage: Eukaryota > Metazoa > Chordata > Mammalia > Rodentia > Heteromyidae > Perognathus > Perognathus longimembris. The sequence continues at coordinate 127,377,294 of NC_063162.1, read as the reverse complement.
TACAGTAGAATTAACGTTAAGGATTTAAACTTTAAAAATACTGTCTACTTCATAGGAAAGAATATAATTAAGGAATTTTCTGTTTGTTTTAAGTTTCTACAGAGTGTAGCAATAGATTTGCTTATCTTTACCTCTGTGAGTAGGGTTCAATCTCAACATAAAACCTTCCTCCAACCCCCCCCCCCCGACTAAACAGCCTAAACAAGGAAAAATTGGCCAAGTTCCTTATGTGTTGTGTGTTGAATCTTTTAGAAAAGACAAGCCAGATGTAAGGGCAACTTCCCATACATTCATGATTTGCTCAAACTAATATTTGGAGTTATGATATGTACTATTTTTTCCTGTCCCCAAAATAAGGTTAATTAATATAAAACAACTGGAATTTTTTAAAGAATATAACTAAAAGTCTAGTTTGTAGCAATATTGCCATGGACTATCATGCTCATGGTAATATTGTAATAACATATTTCATTTTGTATTTTGTATATCATTTTGTATTTCATTTTGGTAAGGTATCTTGAAATGGACTTGTGATGTGGCTCCCCAAATCGTCCTTTAGGAGTAAAGGCCGTTTTCCCAACTACCGGGAATTCAATGAGCAGACAGCCTTTACCTGTCAGCATCCTTTGAGAGTTTCCTTTGCTCAAGTTTGCTGTATGGCCTGTTCCCAGGAATGACAAATGAACATAATGATATAAAGGCTAACATTCAGAGACTCTCACCTAACTGTAGACATCTGAATAATCATTACACTACAGAGCACCAGGGACTGGCCAGGACCTTCCTTGGGGCTCTATCACAGCTTCTCTTCAACCTACACCTAACAGTGTTTCTTGGCTTCCCTTCCACACAGTAATTGTCCTATGTTCTAATCAGCCATACTCTGTCACCATCCAGCAATGCCTTTGCATAAGTCATAAAATATATGCTTATTATTATTAATTATTCTCTAGAAAACTTGTTTCCCAGTCTGAAAAGTCAATATTCTGAGCTAGGTTGGTAGTTATAGTATTAAAAGCATTGATAAAAGAATGATTGTAGAGTTTTATAATTAAGCAAATTTGGGGCCAGGTAGAGCTGGATTCTAATTTCAGCCTGTCACTGGCTTTAGAAAATTAGCCATCCCTAGGATTTATTAAAGAAATTACATAGATATTTTATAGGATAGTTCTATTTGTATATACTAGCATAAATACTGGTAAATGAGTTATAGAACCTACAAGTTAACAGTTTTCCCTTCAGCGAAGTATGTTGTATTTCAGACCGAATGGATAGATGAAAAAAGTTGTCTTTGAGAACTTAAGTTGGGAGCCTGTTGTGGTGAAAATGTTTAAAAAAAAATGCTTATGGCATGGCAGAACTCAGAGCTCTTCTCTAGGAAGCCTTGAACTTAAACTTCAGCACTGCAAAAGTAAAATCTTAGTTTGGGAACCATAAAATAAAAGAAAATTAGCCATCCAAGTTCTGTGTTGTCATATATATATAACCATAATAATCATAGTAAAACAGTTACCTTTTATTGGGCACTTACTATATACCAATAACTTACCTAATGTAATAAACCTATTTTCAATCAAATTACTAATGAAAGCTATAAGATGAATTAAGTGAACTATAGAACATTCAAAAGTTTTTTTTACAATACCTTGTATTGTCCGCCAAACTAATTTCTATCATTAACATTTATAGTAAAAATAGTACAATTCCTTAAAAACAAAAATTATACTATACATGAGAAGTAAGATTTCTCAAACTGCCAAGTATTATTTTCTATAACAACAGCATATAATTTAAAAAAAAACACTTAAATTCTCATTCCTTCTTTTTCTCTCTGTTCCTCCTCACCATCCCTGCAATGCTTAGAATCAAGCCTAGGGCCTTGTGAATGCTAAGCACTTACTCTACCACTGAGCTAGACTCCCAGACTTAAAAATAACATTCTTCTGCTAGGATTATCCTAGATGTGTATTAATTATTACCAATGAGGGAAACCATAAAGTCTATGTTTCTTTTTTGTCTGGATCACCTCACTTAGTATGATTTTTTCCCATATCCCTCCCTTTCCTTACGAATGGGGCAATGTCATTCTTTCTGATAGAAGGATACATAGAATTCCATTGTGTTTATGTACCACATTTTCTTGAGCCACTTATCTACTGAGGGGCATCTGGGTTGGTACCATTTTTTAGTGATGCCAAAGTGTGCTGCCATGAACATAGTTGTGCTGGTGGCTTTAGTGTGGTCTTGCTCATAATAGCTCAATAGCTATGTACATATGAACACATAAGATGATGCTAAGCGAAATGAACTCCAAGTTATGGAAACAAGTTGATGTATCATTGGTGTATTTTCAACAAGCCATGTGAAATTATGCATTTTCTTTTGTTTTTCTTCCCCATGGTTTTACCCCTGATGTCACTGTAACTGATTTTGGTACCCTGGGTATTGTATATACATTTATTGGATCTAGGGAAGGGAAGGGGACCATCAAACTGGAGAGAAAAAGGATAAAAGACAAAGCAATGCAACAGCAAGACTTACAAAATTATATGCTGTAAACCAACTCTACAACTCATGGGGAGAATGGAATTGGGGAGGGTGAAGGGAGGAGAAAAATGAGGTAACAAATTGGATAAGAAATATGCTCACATGGGGGGTAGAGTGGAAGGGGGAGGGGGAGGGGTGAAATGAGGGAGGAGGTAACAAGTAGAACAAGAAATGTACTCACTGCCTTTCATGTGAATCTGTAACCCCTCTGTACCACACTTTTGACAATAAAGAAAAAAAAGAAATATGCTCACTGCCTTACATATGAAGTAACCCCTTTGTATATCATTTTGACAATTAATTAATTAATTAAAAATACTTAAATTCTCTAAGCTGACAAAGATATCGTCCAAATCCACAAAACAATAGTTAAAAAGTCAAGGAAAAAATCAATTATCTGATAAAGACTTTTAACTCTCCCTTTTCAATAAACTATGATAAGCAAATGAAAGGTGCATAATCAGGTACAGATTAAAACCAAAAACCACTAGTCTATAACATAGTTTATTAAACCAATTGTGATAGTAGAACAAGCTAAAATTATAGTATGATATCACATGTATAACTCACTTTATTCACGTGTCACTTTTAGTCTTCTCAACAGCCTTGTACTATATGTGTCTACCACAGTTTCTTTGCAGTATTTAGCAGTGGAATAGCAGTTTTAGGCCACAAATATTTTCAATCTGTTAAAACTCATGCTACCATATACCTTTTGTTTGCCCCTCCAAAGCTTCCCTTAAACCCTTCTCACCCTGAGAGGCCAATTTTATGAACTACACTAATGAGCCTTTCTTGAGTTTATCCAATGAGGAACCTCAATAAATACATGATGGGAAATGTGATATGATTATTTATTCAAGTATTTGTTCAAGCTCCTTCCTGCAAGATTCCTTGGGTCATCTGCATCCCTTAGCTGAGGGCACTCCTCTCAAGACAGTGTCTACAAGATTTGTTCCTTCTGGGTTCCAGGAACCTTCATTTCTTCCCCCTTGTCCCTGTTGTCTGAGAGTGGTAACAGCTCCTTGGCTCACACCTTAAAGTCTCTTTGTAAATCCATCTTCATTGAATTATCCTGCCATCTGTTTCCAGGTGAGAGTAAGACTGAATCATTGCTATATGGCTCTTCAAGATCTTGCATTAATTTATGGACATACCAGCAACACATAAGTGTTTATTACCCTCACAGCATTCCAACTCTTAATATTAAATGACTAAAATGTCCTTCTATTTAATGTAATCAAAGTTGAATGCTGTACTTCCCTGATTGGTAGTAAGGCCATTTTCCCTATAAACAAAGAACTATATATTTACTTTACACTGAACTGTTTTTAAGTATTTGAAATATCCCTGAAGTGTATTTATTGCCTTCTTTTGAGATGAGACCTTGATGAATCTACTTGTATTTTCTTACTTTATGTGTTTCATATTTTGGCCCTTAATATACCTGAAATTTCATTTTGTATACAGGGTATAATACCAGCCTGATTGGATTTCTTTCCTTATTTCAATCCAGTTTTCACAGTATTCTTATTGAATAAAAAATAATTTCTCTATTGATTTGAATGATGCCTATTTCCTATACCTACGTTGTCATGTACATATGGGTTTGTTTCTGAGTCTTACACTTTATTCTATTATCTGTTTATCTCAATATCATATTTCTTTAAATACTGAAATTTTATCAATATCTTAATATCTACTAGCACAATATCATGGTAATATTAGATATAAATTTGCTAATTGTTTATAACTCAGTTAGAAATAGGATAGATTTCTACTGTTGCTCTTGAGTCCATTTAACTTGATGAACTAACTACCTTATGCATTCTAGTTTTGTCCATTGATACTTCAGGCCTTCTATACAGATGTTCATATTATCTAAAAATAATGAAAAATATACCTCTTTACATTTCATATATCCTTATTTTATCAGGGCATTTAAATATTTCAGTCCCATAGTTAATAATGATTTATAATGAATTTCTTTTTTTTTCTTTTTTTTTTTTTTTTTTTTTTGGCCAGTCCTGGGGCATGGACTCAGGGCCTGAGCACTGTCCCTTGCTTCTTTTTGCTCAAGGCTAGCACTCTGCCACTTGAGCCACAGCGCCACTTCTGGCCATTTTCTGTATATGTGGTGCTGGGGAACGCAGGGCCTCATGTATAGGAGGCAAGCACTCTTGCCACTAGGTCATATCCCCAGCTATAATGAATTTCATGTTATAATGTTATGTTTTATTACCTTGAGAACTAATATTGATATGGTCAATTCCTTTCAATTAATTAAAGTTTTCTTATTCATGTGAAACATTCCTTAAATATATAACTCATAAATATTCAGTTTAATTTCATATTTGTTCTATATATTTTGAGATAATCATGTTTCGCTTTCTTGTTTTTATATGTTAAATTACATAGACCAATTCTTTTAAACATTGAGGTATTCTTGAATTTCTTAATTATAATTACATATACATGGTTTAATGTATTTCTGACATTTACATATTTAACCATAAATGTTAGTAAAGTACTTCCTTTTCTGGGTTATCCTTGTTTAGTTTTATTGTCAAGATAATGTTTACATCATAAAAATAAGTTGAAGACCCCATTTTAGAGATCGTACTGAACTTGTAGTTATTCTCCTTTTTACTGATATTGCTTGCTTTGGTGTTCTTTTTCTGGTCTGTTTTATAAGAAACTTGTCTAATGTACTTGCTTCAACAGCACATATACTAAAATTAGAAACTTACCTATCAATTATTTCAAAGAGTTTGCAGATTTTTGTTTTTTATTTAATTTATTATCTTTGGCACTTTTCTCTGCTGTTATTCTGCTTTTATTTTTCTAATTTTGCAAGGATGTGTACAGTTCATTACATTATTACTCTTTAATAACATAAGCATATTACTTCAGTTATATCCCATAAATTATGTCATACTATTTCCATTCTTTTCCATTTAAAATAGTTTATATTTCTGTTATGAATTGTGTTTTGATCAAGGAATTATTTAGAAACATTTTTAAATTTCCAAGCATGCTGTTTATCTTGTAACTTTTTATCTTATAACTAATTCATAGCTTACAGTGGTTTATAAAAGAATAAATTATTTTTGATAAATCTAGTTTCATGTATATAATCCCATTTTTACATATGTATCATATCCACTTTAACACGTGGTATTTTTAAATTGTGGACCACAATTTTATATATCAATCCATTTTTTAAATTTTCATCTTGTATCAATATGTGGATTACAAAGAATGGTCACAAAGATCATATTCTTACACTCACACCTTTGCAATAAGATAACAGATCCATTAAAGAAACAGAATTTTGTCTCTACTCCTTGTATCTAAGTAAGCCAAGTGATTTTTTTTCTGGATTTGTTTTTGCCAGTGGGACATTTACAAATGTGATCATCTGATGTAGATATAGGCCCAAAAGTGCTTTTGCATTGGATGTGTTCTCTTACTGGTCTTCCTGATCTTTTATCACATAAAGTTTCAGTGACTTAATAAATGATGCGATAATTATGGCTCCAGAAAACTCAGATATTATCAGTAGAAAAATAACCTATTTGTATCCTGTTTAAATTTCTGACCTACAGAATAATGAGCTAATAAGTGATTGCTGTTTAAAGCATCTAAAGTTTGGCATGTTATGTTACAGAACAAAAGTAAATAATACAATCAGCTGTTAGGAGAGCTGAACTAAGATTAGCCACTTGTCAGTTGTTATGCTTGTTAGGAAAATCTGAGACTCCTTTTAAATTTTTACTTGCATTGAGAGTATATATCTTCCATCATGCAATAAACCTATTTATCTCTAATACTTTGCCTTAACACTTGATGTGTCTGATTTTAATAGGCTTTCCTCCATTCCATGTTGTAATATTTTAAAACAAAATGCAACTTTTTTAGAGAATGCATACATCCCAGTCCCTGTCCTTAAATAGAGATGAAAAGCTAATTCATTTACATATATTCTCATTATTGGTATATTTCACTTATTTCTACCATGTCTTTTGCTTCTTTTTAAAAGATTTTTCTTTTCTGCCTTACTCCTTCTAAAGTTATGAGATTTCCTTTTGTATTAGATCTTTTTATTATTGTTAGTGCTTACCCTTAAATTTATGACAATATTTATATGGGTTATGTTGCATCACTGTAATATAACATTCTTCATAGAACAGCTTAAAGGGAGGAATTGTTCATTTTTCTCATGGTTTCAGAAGACTTGGCTATGATCACTTAGCCCCATGCAGTTAGATGAAGTGTGTATGGCAGTGGAAGCCTGTGTGTAGCAAAGAAAATTCTTCACCTCATGGTTGACAGGAAGGAAACAAAGGAAATAAATGGGGACCAGATATAACCTTCAAACTCATACCCCAGTGACCTACTTTCTTTGAGCCCCCACCTTCTACTTTTCATTACTTCCCAATAATTCCATCATATTGTAAATCAAAGGAATAATCTAATGATTAGGTCAGACCCTTCTGACTCTACTGACTTCCTAAAAACCCATCAGCAGCCAAATAAGCCTCAATACATAAGGCTGTATATGATATTTTATATTTCAATTATACAACACCAGCTGGAAAGCATAAAGTAAAGCAGAGGTTTTAGAACCTTTCCCTTAACACTACAAACGAGGAGGAAACTAGCTCTGATCATTTTCCTTTTGCTTTACTTGGCCTTATGCACTTGATGCTGTACTTTTCAGACATTTGAATAACCTCTTTTGTAAAGTGTCTGATGCAATCAGTGTCTTTCAAACTGATGGCTTTTTAATATTAAGGATAAAAGTCCTCTATTGAATACAGCCTTGCAAATGTATTCTAGTCTGTAGCTTCATTTCTTCAAGAGTGTCTTCATGAGCAAAATTTCTTAATTTTGGTTAAGGTCAATCAATATATTTTACTTTTCCTCCATGGTATTTTTTGTGTTCTTTTTAAGATTGTACCTATATAGCTGGGGATATGGCCTAGTGGCAAAGAGTGCTTACCTCGTATACATGAAGCCCTGGGTTCTATTCCCTAGCACCACATATACAGAAAACGGCCAGAAGTGGCGCTGTGGAGCCCCAGGACTGGCAAAAAAAAAAAAAAAAAAAAAGATTTTACTTTTATGAAGGTCATTGATTTTCTCCTGGGTTTTATTCTTAAAGCATAATCACTTTAGCTTTCACAGATAGGTTTGTAAGCTATCAATTTATTTTTTAATTATATAAGATAGGACTCAGGATTAATTTTTTTCCATTACATAATCCAGTTGCTCTATGGCCAAATATTGAAAGAATCTTCCTTACTCCTTAAAAATATGTTTGCATATTTGCTAAAAATTGAGTTGGGCCTATTTATAAGTTTTTACTTTAGGAATCTCTATTGTGTTTTAGTTGTTTGAGTATTTTTATACCAAACCATCTTCCCGTACCTATTACAGCTCTTAAGCCATACAATGTTAATATCCATAATGTAAATCTTCCAACTTGTTGTTTTTTTTCCTAATTGTCATGACATGCTCCAAGTCAATGACATTTCTATACTTTTTAATTTTTTTTTTGCCAGTCCTGGGGTTTGAACTCAGGGCCTAGCCACTGTCCTTGAGCTTTTTTTGCTCAGGGTTAGCACTTTACCACTTGAGCCAAATGCCACTTCTGGATTTTGCTGTTTCTGTGGTGCTGAGGAATCAAACCCAGGGCTTCCTACATGCTAGGCAAGCACTCTACCACTAAGCCATATTCCCAGCCCTCTATATGCATTTTTTTTGGGGGGGGGGCCAGTCCTGGGCCTTGGACTCAGGGCCTGAGCACTGTCCCTGGCTTCTTCTCGCTCAAGGCTAGCACTCTGCCACTTGAGCCACAGCGCCGCTTCTGGCCGTTTTTTTCTGTATATGTGGTGCTGGGGAATCGAACCTAGGGCCTCGTGTATCCGAGGCAGTCACTCTTGCCACTAGGCTATATCCCCAGCCCTCTATATGCATTTTTAATCAGCACATGAGGAACTTATCTCCACCTGAAAGTTATTTAGATGACAATAACTTCAATTTCAAGCAAATGTCATTTGAAATAAGACTTGGGGGGCGGGGGAGAGGGGGAGAGAGAGAGAGAGAGAGAGAGAGAGAGAGAGAGAGAGAGAGAGAGAGAGAGAGAGAGAGATTGAGAGAGAACAGGAGAGGGAGTGGGAGAGAGAGGAGAGAATATGTAATTGTTATGTCCAAAAGGAAGACTATGGAAAATTGTATCTTACAGAGTTGGGAACAATAATGTCTCCTCTTGTCACTGTTCTTCTGCAGTGTTACCTTTGTTCTGATGACAAGAAGCACATTGTATTTCCTGCATTTTAAAACCTAGACAAATCCAGTGGCTGCTTGAATGAGATTCACATAATACTTCTTTCCTCTAACCAGAAGTTCTATGCTAACCAATAAGAAGTCCCTGCAATGCAAATCACAGAGGTGCCAGACATGAATATAACAGCCATATGGGCTCTTCAGTCCAGTTAAATTCTTAGATGAGTCCAATCCCAACTGAAACCACTATGCTATATGAAGGTTTCAGGCATAAATCCCCAACCTAAGTGTAGCCCACAGAACTATGAATAACAATATGCATATGTTTTAAAACACTAGGTTTTAGGGACTTTTTTATATACCAATAATAACTGAAAGTTGAATATTTTATTTTTATTGATTATCTAGAACATAATATGTATGTATCACTTGTTAGAATCTATATTGAATCCAGTTTCATAATAATGTATTTGTATTCCATTCAAATACTTGCTAATATAGCTAAGGCTTCTCCTGTGACATTTAGATCATTATGAGTGTGCTGTTTAGTTTTCAAGAGTCCTAAGATTTCTCTTGTTTTCTTTCTCTTATTGATTTGTCATTTAATTCCATTTTACTTATGGAATACGTTTTGAGTGATTTTTACTTTTTTTAAGGATATGTATGTTCTATCTTAGGTATGGTTTCATGTACATTTGAAAAGAATGTGTACTCTACTGTTGTAGAGAGAAGTCGATAACAAATAAATTTAGTTGGTTAATAGTTTAAGCTGTTGATATTTTTAGAATTGTATCAATTGCTAAGATAAGAATGTTACATTGTGTATTTTAGTTTAGTTAATTTTTGCTTCATATATTTAAGGTTCTGTTTTTGGTATATGCACTTAGGAATGTGTCTTCTTGTTAAACTGGTCTTTTTACAACTTATTTCCCTCATTCTCTGCAATCCTTTTTTGTGCTTAGATAACAGCTTTGATATTGCTATATCTATTTCAACTACAAATTCATTTATATTATTTTCTTTTTCTAGCTTTATTTGTTTTTCACCTACCTGTATTATTATTATATATGAAGAAAGCTTATGATGGGGAATGTGTAATTGTGCCTTGTGTTTTTAACCATACAGATCATCTTTATTTCTTTATTTGTTATTGATTAATAAATTTATTTATTTGTTTGTTTTACTAGTCATGGGGCTTCAACTCAGGGCCTGGGCACTGTCCCTGAGCTTCTTTTATGCAAGGCTAGCACTCTATCATTGGCTTTTTCCTCTGTATGTAGTACTGAGGAATCGAACCCTGGGCTTCATGCATGCTAGGCAAGCACTCTACCACTAAGCCACATCCCCATCCCCCAGATCATTTTTAAAAACTATTACTTTTGGGGTGTGTGTGTGTGTGTGTGTGTGTGTGTGTGTGTAATTACATTGGGAATCAAGTCTAATGTTTTGTTATATAGTCTTTTGCTATTTGGGGATTTTTAATCCCTGTTTCCTCAGTATTTTTTTATTTGAACATTTTTTAATTTTAATTCATTAGACTCTTCCATCCTATTTCCTAACCTTATCTATCCTACTTGTATTCTCATCCTATTTGTATTTTTTTTACATTGTTTGTGAAGGACTACTGTTATATAGACATAATTTTTTACAATGTGCTTAGAACTACTATACTTTAAGTGGTATTCAGAAAGATAGCCATCATATAAGTCCCTTCTCTGTCTCTATTTTTTCCAATTCTTTTTTTAAACTTTACACAGTTCATTATACAAAGTTCTTTTTTTGTTCCTATTTCTGTATGCTTTCTCTCTGTGCTTTCTTCTTTCTATGCTTTTTCCTTCATTTTTGTCCTTTTTAAGTAGTTGTACAGAGAAATTGCCATTTAACAAGGCAGTTGCTGAGTTCAACATATCTTGATCAATGTCACTCCTTTCAACCTTCTCATCCATCCTTCCCTTACCCACCCCTCTTCTCACTTTTCTTAATTTTGTAAGATATACTTTGGATTCTTATCTTCATTTGCCCCCTCTCCTCCTCTTTATTTTTCTACCCCTTTCTCCTTGATCCTACCCCACCCATTTCTAGTACCTGCATTCTGATGAGTGATGAGTTATTTTGCTGGACTTTTGATTTTGGCTTTCTAAGGGATTACACTATTTGAGATCTCACTTGACTCTACTGTATTTCAGTGGATACATTTGTATACTCTTGCATACCACACAATTAATTTGCTTATGAGTTTGTAAGCTAAATCTAGCTTCCACTTATAAGGAAAAACATGGATCCTTTGTCTCTCTGGGCCCAACTTACTTCACTTAACATAATTTTTTTTCCAATTCATTTCATTTCTTTACAAATGGTACAATAGTTGAGCATTGGTGGCTCGTGGCTATCCTAGCTACTCAGGAAGCTGAGATCTGAGGATCATGGTTCAAAGCCAGTGTAGGCAGGAAAGTCTGGGAGACTCTTGTCTCCAATTAACAACAAAAACACAGATGTGAAACTGTGGTTCAAATGTTAGCATGCTAACCTTGTGCATAAAAGCACAAGGAGAGTGCCCAGGCCCAGAGGACAAGCCCAAGACCAATTTTAAAAAAGTACAATATCATTCTTTTTAATGGATGAGTAGAATTCCCTTGTGTATATATACCACATTTTCTTGATCCATTCATCCATTGAGGGGCATCTGTGCTGATTCCATATCTTGGCTATGGTGAATAGTGCTTCAATAAACATGGTTGTGCTTGTAGCTTTACTATATCCTGATTTGTAATCTTTGGGATAAATGTCTAGGAATGGAACGACTGGATCATAGGGTATTTCTAGATCTACTTTTTTGAGGATTCTCCACACTCCTTTCCAGAGTGGTTGAACAAGTTTAAATTCCCACTAACAGTGTATCAGTGCTCCCTTTTGGCTGTATCTTTGCCAACATCTGTTATTGTTTGTTTTCTTGATGATGGCCATTCTAACTTAAATGAGGTAGTATTGCAATGTTGTTTTGATTTATATTTCCTTTATGGTCAGAAATTCTGAGCATTTCTTCCTGTGTCTATTGGTCTTTTTTATTTCTTCTGAGAAGATTCTCTTTAGCTTGTGTGATGGTATTGATGTGAGGCATCCTATTATTTGTGATATTCTGAGCTTTGGAATTTCTAGTCTATACCTTTGGCACAGTTTATGAAGTGTTATTTCTACGTGTGTGTGTGTGTGTGACATAGTTTACATTTTTAGTCTTTTAACTGGATATAATCATTAGTTTACCCCATTTCTCTTAACTTTTTTTCAGAAATACTACTTATGTTGTCAATATCTTTTATCTCTGCTCTTCGAATTACATAACTTAATTACAAGTACAAATTTTGTAAATTAAATGGTTGCGTTTTAGTTCTAAAATTTATATTTGTTTCTTACGGCTTCCATTTTCCACTGAGATTTTCCTCTATTTATTTACTTTGACAATATTTTCCTTCAAACCATTGAACATATTTATAATAGCTATTTTAAAATTTCTTTCCTGCCAGTTCCTACATCTGGATTATGTTAGTTTTGTTATCACTGTGATTGAATGTCTGATGTAAGCAACTTAAAGAAGTAAAGATATAACTGAGTTCTGGGGACTCGTGCCTGTAATCTTAGCTACTCAGAATGCCGAGGTCTGAGAATCATGGTTTGAAGCCATCCAGCAGTAAAGACCCTGAGACACTTTAACACCAAAAAGCCACTAGTGAAGGTATAAATAGTGTGTAACAGAGGAAGTTCTTCACACATGATGGGTGCCACCAGCTGGGAGCAAGCACTCATCACTTGAGCCTGTGAAGACGTTTTCATATTCAAGCCATAACATGGAACATCTCAGAGTCAGTTTTTATTGGCTGCTTTCTCTTGAGTATGTGTTACTTTAAAATTGTTCATGTCTATTACTGTTTTATAGTCGATATTATGTTTTGTTTGTTAGGTGTTGTTTGATGCTGGGGATTAAACTCCAGGTTTCAGGCATTCTAGGTAAGTATTCTACCACTGAGCTTATACCCAGCCCAGTATGTTGTCTTATTAGATGTTTGTTTTGTTTTATCTACCCCTCTGATCCTGTCTGGTTTGTTTCTATTCTGTATGGTTTATAATATAAAGAAATAGGATTTCTAATTTTGTCCTAAGGCATACTTTTTATACTAAGGCATAACTGTTACTTTTTTTTTCTTTCTTTCTTTCTTTTACCACCCCCCGCCCCCAGTCCTAGGGCTTGAACTCAGGCTCTGTCTCTGTGCATCGTTTGCTCGAGGCTAGCACTCTACCACTTTGAGCCACACCGCCACTTCTAGCTTTTTCTGTTTATGTGGTACTGAGAAATAGAGGCCAGGGTTTCACGCATGCTAGGCAAGCACTCTACCACTAAACCACATTCCCAGCCATGACTGTTACTTTTAATAGTTGGCCTTTCTACCATTTCACCTGAAGTCCTAAAGTGCTCAGTGAGGTTTCTCTACCTTGTAGAGCAAACTTCCAGTACTTCCAACTGCATGCCATGCAACAGGCAATGTCTTCTTGGCCTTCAAGTCTTGTCTAATATTCATCCCAGCTTCTTGTCTAAGGACAGATAGCCTTCATGTATGCTTATGAGGGCATTCATAGTTAACTATTTTCAGAACTACTACCTTGCCAATTTCAGCTGTTTCAAGAGCCCCAGACTCTTTTCTCTACTAAACTTTAACTATGGAGACCACTACTCTTGAGCCTAACATAAAGGGGGCATTTATTGTTTCAATGTGGAGCTCACCTCATGTGTTTTCCTCATCTAGAAGATCACAGCTGTATGTTGCCTACTTACTGTCCAGTGCTTGAAATGATATGCCTTGTGGTTTTGTCCAATGTCATGGGCCTTTTGGTAAAACAAAACAGGTACCTGTTACTTTCTCATGGCTGGAAACAAAAGTCTTTAGTGCGCATTAACCTAAGTGCACAGAATAACTGATACTCAAATGTTTCTTTTGGTCAATAAGTGGCTATACTGGGAGTTACCACCTTAAGAAGCTAGTTCAGATTGAGAGACAAATTACTATGTGATTGAAGAAGTAACTCCATTTTTAAAGGGTGGAGATGGTTTGGTAGTAAATTAGTTCTTTTCTCTGCCCTGGGAGATTAGACAAACAATGGATCTAACTAAGAAAATAGACTGACTCATTTGGCTACAGTTTTATGCTGGAGTTACAAGCAAACCAATATTAATTTCCAAAAAGAGACTTGAGTTTTGAGTACTGTATATGAATTTTACAGTTGTTTCTGAGACTTGTCACTGAAGGAATAAACACTCCCACATTAAATTAATAGATTCAAAGGCATTTGGACTTCCTTCCCTTTGTCAGCTACAGCTAGTCTATAGTCATGTACAATTGCTTCCTTAACTTCATTAAGATGTAAGTTATGGTGAAATAAATGATTTTCTGTAAACCTTCATTTCTACTCTTCTCAAGCATTTCTCAAAAACCTCTCCTAGTTCACAGCTCATCTTCCAAGTGAAGACTACATTAAGAGAATTCGGTGCAGGAGGGTAGCAGGAGAGCTGTATGGAGCTCAGTAATGGTCACAAGTGGATAAGGGTGGAGTAGGGAGGGAAATGGAATCACAGATCTGGAAGAGACAAGTCATCTGGTCCAGACTGCCTCTAGACAGGTCAGAAGGGGTGTTTGGGTGGACCTTTTCTCACATCTGGATTTAGCCTCTCTTGAACTTTCTCAGCCTTTTGCCTTTCAGCAAAGCTGATTTCTGCTCTGAAGACATGTGGGCTTCCTCGTGTTCTTTGGGATGAAGTTCTCAGGGGCAGATTTAATTAGCTTTGAGGATGGTCCCTTCCTTTTCCAGGAGGCCTGTTTTAGGTTTAGGTCATTCCCCTGGCCTCACTATCAACTGAAGGGCAGGTCTCTTGGCCATTCAACAATTCCCAGGGTGGAGAGGAAAGGTTTCTAAGCCCATGGTCACAATCCACACACTTCTAACAGCCCTGTGTTTGTAAGGACACGATGTGCTGAGATGGGTGGGAGTTCGTGTTGGGGTTTTAAATGATCATTCTCTATAAAGGAAGCACATAAATGCCTACCTTCCCGAGGTACTCATCCACACCCCTATTTATTTACCATTAAATAAGAAACTTTGGCCTGGGGTCAGCCATCTCTCTCCACCCCAAGGGGCTGGACATGCTTTCAAAAAGAAAGAACCTGCGAGACAAGCCAGTGGAGGTGAATTTTTTGGCTTATTCTTAGGCTTCATCCAAGGAGCCTCGAGTCCACGCACTGAGCATCTCCGTTCTTTGCCATCGCGCCCCTCCCCCACCCGCGTGCACGCGTACACGGAGCAGAAATGCACCCCCTCCCCTTGCTCCCCACCAGCACCGAGCGAGCAGAACTTCCCCTGGGTCTCAGCCCAGCGATACGGAGCAGCCCTGGCGCCGAGCCCTGCTCTTCCCCGAGTCGTGGGTGGCGCGGTGCTTGTTTCCCTCCCCTCCCTTTCCGGACCCAAATGGGGATGTATCTGGGTCAGCCTGGGAGGGGCTGGACCTGCCACGGACCGGCGTGGGGGAGGGGGGTGGCGATGACAGCATCTTTCAGGTTTTTGGCATCTCTGGGCTTCGCGGCGTCCAGCCTTTCACCGAGCTGGAGCTGACGTTTGGCGGGTCCCAGCCCAAGAGGTGGGCGGGGTGGGGGTGAGGGAGCTATCATTCCGCTGTGGACGCGCCGCTCGTGCACGCGCGCGCGTGCACACACACGCCCGCGCGCGCGCCCCCCAGGGCACGCTCCTGGGTTGAGGGTGGGTCCCCCGCCCCAGGAAAAGAGCAATGGAACAGTTCACGGCCGCCTCGAGTTCCTGGTCTTCCTTCCTTTCCGGTGATAAACGGCGGGGCTCCACGCCAGTGGCCGCTCCAGATGCTCCACCCGCGCGGCTCGCCCCAGCGCCTATCTCGGCTCCTCGGGTCCCAGGTCCAGGACTGAGGGTCCCTTTCCCTTCGCAGGGCGCGCCGCACAGGCGAAACGCCCGGCCAGTGGGAGGTGCACCCCGAGCTGGGCTCCGACCTCGGGCGGATCCACCCTGGCCCCGCCAAGCCAGGGGAAGATCTGGGGAGGGGTTTGGCCAAGACGGTTGGGTGAGACCACCGCCCCCCCCCCCCCCAGGGCCAGGGACCCTCGGGCTCCGCTCCCTTGTCGCTTTTTCTATGAGGGGCTCGGGGATGGAGGCCATAGATCTGCATTTCCCGGAGGCCTAGCCCCTCCCTTCCCAACCTTGCGCCCCAAAGATACGGCAGCTCCCAACGCACACGCCCGTGGCTCTCCCCGCTCTCCGGGGCCCGAGGGGAGCAGGGAGTTGGAATCCTCGCGGGTTCGCCGTCGTGTGTTCAGTGCTCTTTCCATCCTTCTCCCGTTGGCTCGGGGACTTGGGCGCGCGTTCCTGAGGCGACAGCGCACCGGGGATGCTCTGTGGCGGGGAGATGCCCTAAGGGTGCCCGCGGAGGTGTTCCTCCCGCCCTGCCCACCGCACCCGCAATCATCTCTTGTCATCATTTCATCCACCGCCCCTTCCCCGTCAGAACCCCGCGCCCCCCGGCCCCACGCGGCGCGGCGCTCCCTCCCTCCGCTGCGCCCAGAGGGGGAGGGTGGGGGAGACCAAACAGGACCGGAGCGC
Organism: Perognathus longimembris pacificus; assembly: GCF_023159225.1. Taxonomy (NCBI): domain Eukaryota; kingdom Metazoa; phylum Chordata; class Mammalia; order Rodentia; family Heteromyidae; genus Perognathus; species Perognathus longimembris. The sequence goes on along the minus strand of NC_063162.1, from coordinate 127,360,788 downwards.
GCGCGGGAGGCTCGCGGGGCTCCCCGCGCCTGGGGAATTGGGCTGTGGACGAGGCGGCCCCCGCTGGCCTTTATCGCTCGCCCCTGCTCGCTCGCTCGCTCGCCGAGCTCTTCTGAAACTTTATCAGCGAGTCTCGCCACTCGCAGACGCGAGCGGGGGGCGGGGGCGCGGCGAGGCGCCGGCAGCCGTGACGAGGCGCTCGCGGCGCGGAGCGCTTCTGCTCAGGGCACGCATGGCGCCCGCACACGGAGTCTGACCTGATGCGGACGCAAGGGGGTTACTATGAACGTCCCTCTCGGTGGAACCTGGCTCTGGCTCCCTCTGCTCCTGGCCTGGCTAGCCCCGGAGGTCGGCTCTTCATGGTGGTAAGTCCACGCACAAGGGCGCGAGGCGAGGACAACCAACGGGGGGGGGTGGGTTTGGGGAGACTTGGGGATTGTGGCCCGAGCCCCTGACTGCTGACCTCCTATTTTATTTCCCATTCCAAGCTGAGTCCCTTTGCTTTTCTCAAAACCCATTTCAGCTTTGACACGAAACACACACACAAACACACACACAACATAACAAAAAAACAAAAAAAAATCCACTCAACATGCTCACACTCATATGAACTCCCAAATCAGAGCTCTGATGTTTGAGGGGGGTCTTTTGGATACCATTTGAGCGAAGGCAAAATAATAATAATCCACCTATTTCTTATCGCATGGAGAGATTTGCTAGCATGTTCTCTGGCTATAGCACAGACATGTATGTAAATTCACCTTGAAAACTACAACCAACTCCCCCGCCTTTGTGCCCTCAAAAAACTGTCTGGAGATAAACGAATTCAGGCAGTCAGGAATTGTACAGCCTAAAGCCTGTGATTTTTGTATTATTTCTCGTCTTTCCACATTCCTAATGCTTCACCCCAGTGAGGCAGAAGAACGCGTTGCCGCCTCCAGGTAGGGACTATAGCCTTGATGTGAAGCCACTGACACTAAAGTGTCTAAGACATTACCCTGTTCAAAACCATCACCCCCAAAATTAAGCTTTGTTGCTGTTCTTCTCAGGTTGATGTGCAATTTATTTATTTTGCCTAGTGATGAAACCTCAGCATCCTAAAAGACCCAAAGGCAGATTCTCTACCTATCCAGAAACTCTTATCTCACAATTTTTTGAGGCATTGAAAGCTTTGTGGCTTTCTTGTACCTGGAAGTTTCAGAAGAGTGCAATACTTAGACTGGTTTTGGTGGGGTTTAGATACAATATTGGTAGGTTGGTAAATGACTGATCGATTGACAGAGATTAGATAGGTAAGTAGATCTTTTAAAAAAGAATCTGGCAACAATAAGGAATCTCAAAAATGAAAGACTAGAGCAGGGGACTTTCAAAGAAGACACTGGAGTTCAAAGGAACAAAATGCTGAGGGGAACAAGGGTTCAGTTCCTTCCTAAGCCTGATTTGAACAGGAAGGCGTTTAACCTTGACACTGCTGACATAGGATCAAAGATTGATTTATCAGACTGACCATTTTTCAATAAAATGACTATTTCTGTTTCCCTGGATATATAAACATTATTTATTACTCAGGCATTTTGTCACATTGTCTCTCAGCTGCCACTTAAATATATTTTTTGGAATTCACAGCTGTAACGATTTTATGATAATATAAAATAATGAAAATACAAGAAAAGGGCATTCTCCTTGTTTGATCGCTTCAAAAGACACCTATGGCTGCTTGGGTTATATAAAAGGTACCTTTCTAAACATTTCACAACTAATAGAGAACATCTGGGTAAGGATGATGATGTAATTTTTTTGTTAAAGTTTCTTTTCAAAAAGTACTTTATGGAGCTATAACACTGATTCTCCCAAACATTTAGCGTCCTTAATAACAATAGAAAGAGTTTTTTCCCCAAAGGTTTTCTATAAAAGCCAAACTGAGCTAGAAAATGGAAATATTTAAAGGATTCTTTAGTATGGAAAGAACGGCGTGTCTGTGGACAGAATGTAACATCAGATAGCAGCAGGTGTTGATTAGATAGATGTAGACAGTTTTCAAGACATGAGGTCAAATAAAAGGGAGTGAGCAACCTCTAAAAGTCAGCTGTCTCCAAAGCCAAGTCCAGACACATGGTGTCACTGAGAGCTCAGGCTTCTCCGGACAAATCTTTATGCCTTCTCCCCAATACACACTGCAACCCCCACCCTATCCAGTTCTGTCTGCAGAATTTCCTCTACTGCCCTGCCAGAGCATTGTCTGGTAGCCAGGAGACAGTCATCACTCCATTTGGAGGTGGCTTCGATTAGATAACTCATCATGCCTCCCTTGCTTGCTTCTTTGCTGAATTAAAACAAAATGACCCCTGCTGTTGAATGGGACCAAACTGATGAAGAATTCCTATTTGAAGAGTGCTTTAAGCTCAGGTGTGCCTGAGACCACTGAATCTTACCTGGCTGTTCACTTCATTCTCTTTTGTGTGTTGGTTTCTCACAGGTACATGAGGGCTACAGGTGACTCCTCCAGGGTGATGTGTGACAATGTGCCAGGCCTGGTGAGTCGCCAGCGGCAGCTGTGCCACCGCCATCCAGATGTGATGCGTGCCATTGGCCTGGGTGTGGCCGAGTGGACAACAGAGTGCCAGCACCAGTTCCGCCAGCATCGCTGGAACTGCAACACCCTGGACAGGGATCACAGCCTCTTCGGCAGGGTTCTGCTCCGAAGTGAGTCTCCTGCCTGCATCCACACCGGCAGGGCCCTCCCTGTGCATGCTCCTCAGAGTCCTTGCTGGTCTTGTACTGGATTGTGTTCAGTGGGTTTGCGCAGTTAGGTGTTAAGTGGCATGGTCTCACTGCGCAGATGAAGACTGTCATAATCAAAGAACTTGTCTAACTTATAGAAGATTGGCATAAAGTAGGGAGATTGGCCTCAGGCTGCTATCTTAGTGGGTTTTGTTTGTTTTTGCTCTGTCCTCATTTCAGCCCTGCTTATCCCATTAGGTCCATCATAATGAATGGTGATGATCCCTTAAGATCATCATTAGTACCAAAACAGACACCTACAAATGTTATGACAAAACTGAACACCTTCATCTCTCATTTAGCTGTTTAGCCTTGGGTCGTCCCATAACTAAAGTAAATTTGCAATCGATTATCAATTCCAGAAGGGCGGAGATTGCAAGTGCCCTGTGCATCTTACTTGGCATACTTGTCTTTCATTTCAGTGACTATATGAACTTGCAATGTGCATCTATCATTTTCCCAGCTACATGTGATGCTGCAAGACTATAAAAGACAGGATTAGAAAGCCTAAATGCATATTTATTTGCCTTAGGACACTTAAGCATAATCTAATTACATAATAAACTTCTTTAAAGTTCTGCACATTCAAAGTACTTCATTAGTTCAATGGAGAAAATTAAGTGAAAGTCAGGTTGTATTTTTGAATAATCACCACCTAAAAAACTGGAGCTTTTAGCATGCTTCAAAAAATAACTCTGGTCCTTTCTCTACAACTGTTCATGTGCAAACCCCAGAAACAGGGAACTTTACAGTCATTTTTGCCCACCCCTTTCCCCCATTCCCAAGAAAATCATCCAGGCAGTTCACTTGGTAATGCTTAACAGAGGGTGTTTCTATCATGCAATCATTACAGCCCTAGGGTTTTATGAGGCCAAATGCATAACTGAATGTCTCTAAAATCCCCCAAGGGCGTAGTACTCTCACTCTTAGAGTATCCCTAAAGTTAATTTACTGCAATATTTTGTGATTTTATTCTCCAGTTTAAGAACTATATTCTTCTGCATTCCTTTTGGAGTTTCGATATGACATTGCAGATTTTTGAAAGGATAATAGTAAACTTCAGCTTCATGGAATTTTAAGACTTCACCTAAATTAGCTCACCAGTGATTCAATTAAAGTGCTGGACCTTGCTTGTCAAAGAAAGTTTGCAAATATCTATCACAACTAATATTTGGCCATAATATTTACAGGCTCTCCATTGCTAGGTTAGAACAGGATTTGTTTTCTATTTCAAAGTGTGTACAGTTATCTTTATAGTGATTTCAAATTAGATGTACTTCTCACATATGGAAAGATCACTTCTAGATACATTCAATTGTATCCATTTGTGGGAAGGAAAACCATTTAGATCACAAATCAAGGAAGCAATTTTGATTAGTGATCCTGAAGAGATTATGTCTGCCATATCTGGGGATTCATTAATAAAACTCTTTTTGTGGGGTTGCTGAGAGGAAAGGAAGAGGTTAGAATTAGAACTGAAACTAACTCGACGTAGTCTGAAGCCTCAGGTAAAAAGAAATTACAACTTGTACTTCCTTTACATTTAGTTCATACAAATCTGAGTGCTTTGCCCAAATGCTCAGAACTTAAAACATTCCACTACATAGTTTCTTTCTATTCTTCACAGAAAACCAATTCTTTCTCAGTCATTTATGCAAACTCCTATGACTGTCAGTGATAATTTTTGTGTTGGTTATGGGAAGGCTGAATTTGGCCAAGAGCAGCTTATCCTGACATTCCAATGAAAGCTGTCCAAAGATTTTTTACAATTAATTACTTGATGAGAAATTTGCATGGTAGAGTTGTGAAGAACTCTTGTTTGGAAACTCAGATAAACTTGTAGATGAATAGGAAAGGCAAAGGTATGAAGAACATGTTGCTGAAATATCCCATTGCAATAAAACAAATTGGAGACTGCCTGCTTTGCTTTAAAGAAACATTTTAGGAACATTTGCATTTTACTCTTTGAACTCATGATCACTAATCGCAGGCAAAGAAAACCTAGAAATCTCTTGTAAAGGCTGGTGCCAGTGGCTCATGCTTGTAATCCTAGTGAGGCTGTGATCTGAGAATTACACACAAATCTGCAGGACACAAATCTTAATCTCCACTGAACTAGCAAAAAAAAAAAAAAAAAAAAAAACAGAAATGGAGATATGGCTCAAGCATTGGAGTGGCAGCCTTGAGCAGAAAAGGCAAATAAGAATGAGACCAAGAGTTCAATTCCCCTTGCCAGCACATGCTCAAATGCATTCATTCTCTCATGTGCATGTGCATGTGTATGTGCACACACACACACACTTTTTAAAAATGACATCTCCAGAATTCTAAAACAAATGGCTTAAGAAACAAAAAATATCATCCTTATAAATGTCAAAAAAAAAGTAAAGTATTTTTTTAGAGTTGAATAATCCATGACCTTCCAGAAACTCTACCTCGTGGTATGTTTGCCTTCCTAGGTAACAATCTCCCAACACAAAAACTATATCTGTGTACTTAATAGATTTCATTTAGTCCAAAAATGAAAATAACACCAATAGTAACACCTCAGGAACTGTACATATCACCATTTAGATTTGGATTTTGTTTTATTTTGGGACAGCCTTAGGAAGAATCAATTTTTCTAAGAAGAGGCCCAAGATCAAAATTTATTTTGTTACAAAGCCAGCTCTTGAAATGTGCTACTATTTTGCACATAGCACTTTAGTGATTCATGTAAAACACTTAACTGGAAACATCTTTAGGCCTTATTCACATGATACTAAAAAGTCTGAAGATAAAAGGAAAAACCATGGGGCTGGGGATATGGCCTAGTGGCAAGAGTGCTTGCCTCGTATTCATGAGGCCCTGGGTTCAATTCCCCAGCACCACATATACAGAAAATGGCCAGAAGTGGTGCTGTGGCTCAAGTGGCAGAGTGCTAGCCTTGAGCAAAAAGAAGCCAGGGACAGTGCTCAGGCCCTGAGTTCAAGTCTCAGGACTGGCCAAAAAAAAAAAAAAGGAAAACCAATCAATGTACCAAGTTTTTATTCAAATAAACAAACATCTAGATATTTAGTAATGCATTTCAATGATAAATGACACATATTTAGAAAGGCAATTTTTCTCTTGGGAAATTATTTCTGAATTGTAGCAAATTGTGATTCCCCCCCTCTTTTTTTTTGCCAATCATGGGGCTTGAACTCAGGGCCTGAGCACTGTCCCTGGCTTCGTTTTGCTCAAGGCTAGCACTCTACCACTTGACATACAGTGCCACTTCTGGCTTTTTGTATCTATGTGGTGCAAAGGAATCGAACCCAGGGCTTCATGTATACGAGAAGAGCACTTTACCACTAGGCCATATTCCCAGCCCCAATTTCCCCCCCCCCCCTTTGAGCCAACAAATTAACGTAACGGTTTGCAAGTTACACAGAACTAATTCTGCATCTAAAAACTCATCTTTACTATCTTGTCACTGATATTCTATCCTCCATGTCTTCTATACTATTCCCCTAAAAGATTATTTCATCAGATTTCTCCTTTTTCCCGCTTAAAAACTAAACATAGCAATACATACTTCAAGCATTTAGGAAGATTCTCCCTATGTCGCATCTCTAAATGTGGACCCTGCACTCCAAATCCAGAAACTAGGCATTACAAGATAAACAAGGCAGCTGTGAGCTATGAGAAGGGTATACATTTTATTTTTCTAAAGGCTGCTGCTAGAAATTAAGCTACATTTGCACCTCTTGATCATCTCTGTGTACACAGCATCTCAAGTCCTCTTGGAATGTTTAGGATGTTTATGTCATAAACTGGGACACTTAAAACAACTCTCAGGACCACACATTCTTCTCAGAGGAGGAGCGCATTACCCAGCTACCTGTGGCAAATATTCATCTAATTGACTTTTATTGGGCTATGAGGACATGACTGGGTTCTTTCTTTTTTTTTTTCTTCCAAATAGAAGTTTTTGAGGGAGATATTTTCTGAAGGCTGAGGTAAGTGCCATTTAATATGGGGTAGATATGTTTTCCTGATTTTTTTAATAATGGGACTAGCAGAACAAATATTGTAAGGGATGTATAATAAATTGTAGCCCTGAATGACAAACGGAAACAAGCAGGGCTTCAATGTGAAAATGTGGTTCATTCTCCCAGATGTGTGGTTCAAAATGTCACACTCCTCTTGACATACTGAATCACTGAATATTTCTCTTGCTTTCAGCCTTGCGTTGGCATTAGGTAGTCTGGCTCTTTTTTGATTATTAATATATTTGCTGCAGCAACCATTAATAAAAAAGCATGCTAATAACAATGAAATACAGCTCCACTTGAAAAACGAGGTGCACGAGGACCCTAAAGAGCCTTATATCTGCCACTATACTACAACACCGTGTTATGAGTTACTACAGATTATTAAAATAATTTAATGTAGTTATTGCACTGAAATATGTACCTTTCAGCCTGTAAGTGAAAGTAGCCTGCTCTCTAATAAAGAACAATTTTAAGAAAGCACCCCAAAGGGTTCTTGCCCAACTCTAATTATAGGCGGTAAATTTGTTTCCTTCCAGAAAAACCAAAGGAAAGCTTTTCACTGTCTTTTACCCAATACTGGTGATTAGTGCAGGTGTTCCAGAAGAAAGTAAATTCACCCTTAAGAGTTAGATATAGTATGTAACTCAAGGATATTGCGTATTGCCTTCAACAATCTCTCAACTACTTGTGAAAGTTGATGCCAAGCCAGAGCTCTCCAGTGTTAATGCCACAGGCTGGTTACTGCCACAAGCCTCTTCTCACCTCCGCCGCTAGATTTCTTGGAAATCAGTGTTCATCAGTTGAATGCACATGAAAGTGCTCAGTAATCTGTGGATGTTTGAGGGGTTTGTGTGGTTTTGTCTTTTCCTTGTTTATCTCCAACAAACAATCTTTCCACTTCACCCTTTTGAGTAGCTAAGACTACAGGCAACACCACTATGCTCATCTTGAAAGGAAACTGTGATATCATGAATACTGATCACATTTATGGAACACAGGACAGAATAGTAAAATCCACACTGTATCTTATGGATGAAGAAACTAAGATGACAGATACCATGCTCCTGCTTCATATGACAACCTAGGGTTCTAGGTGAATGGACTTAGGTGAGACATTGGAAGTAGGAGCCACCATCTTTGCCTTTTTATATTCTGTATTTAAGAAGAGTTGCCCAACAGATACCTAAAGTGACAAAAATTGACATCAGGGGGAAAGGAATCATATTCAAGGAAAATTCTAGACTCTAGAAAATAACCCTTCCAAAATGCCCAGTGCCTTTGTCAGTGGTAAAGTATGCCCAAAGAGAGATCAAGCCCTTGTGTAAGAATCATTCGGAACCACCCATCCTAGATCACTTTTAAGAAAAGCATTTTTGTTTCAGGTAGTCGGGAATCTGCCTTTGTTTACGCCATCTCCTCAGCTGGAGTTGTATTTGCCATCACCAGGGCCTGTAGCCAAGGAGAATTAAAATCCTGTTCCTGTGATCCCAAGAAGAAAGGAACGGCTAAGGACAGCAAGGGCACCTTCGACTGGGGTGGCTGCAGTGATAACATTGACTATGGGATCAAATTCGCCCGTGCCTTTGTGGATGCCAAAGAGAGGAAAGGGAAGGATGCCAGAGCCTTGATGAACCTTCACAACAACAGAGCCGGCAGGAAGGTATGGAAATGCAACCATGCTCATTTTGAAGACTACGTGGCCTTATGACTCATTCAGGCAGAGCTTATCTTCAGCTTTCCTAAAGTTGATAAAACACGGTGTAGTCACAACTTCCCACTGCCCCTCAGCCCAGAGATGTTTGTTCTAAAGCCTACCACCAACTGGGTTGGAAGATCCACACCCGTGCTCCACCTTCCTTCCCCCAGCTGAGCCCAGTGCGTCCACCCATTGCTTTTGGCGTGGTGGTGAGTGTCCAGTGGTTTATGGTCCCTTTGGATACTGTATTGTCTGGGCAGGAGATAGAGTCTGTGGCTTAGAGCCAGACTGTAACCTTAGCTACAAAGGAAGATGAGTTCTGAGGATGGACGTTTGTAGCTTGCTTAGGCAGGACAGTCCATGAACTCTTCAATTAATCACACAAAAAAGCCCAGAAGGGTAGCTGGGACTCAAATGGTAGAAAACTCAAGTGACAAAAAGCTAAGGGATAGCACTCAGGTCCTGAGTTTAAGTCCCAGACCAACACACACACACACACACACACACACACACACACACACACACACACACACACAGTTGTTTAGAGTAACAATGCTATATTGACTACTTATATCTATGGGACATTAAGACATAACGCATCTTTTCCTAAAGTTTTCCTGAAAGCCATTCACCAGGCATGGTTTGTTGGCCTGTGATTCGAGGATGTTCTCTTTTGGAGCCACGCCAGCCCCAACCATAAAGCCCTAGCTGTGGTTTCTGATACTGTATGCATAAGGGGACAGAGGAAGACCCATTTCCTTTCCATGGCCCCCTTTCCTTTCATCTTCATGAACATCCTGATCTGCTGACATCTGGTCAGTCAGTAGTCATGCTTACGCACCCAAATTGTTCCATGAGAAAACTGAGGCACGATGTATTCAAAGCGAGTTAGTAGAACTCAGGTTTCAACTCATTGTCCAAGTGTGCTTCTACCTGGGATGGAACCATTTGAATGCCAGTGTTCCAATCCAAGGATAATCTCATCCTTTCTAGATGGAGGCTTGACCAGAGAACGAATAACAAGAGAATCTGAATGCAGTTGCTTGTGCCTTTTTGTAGAAAACATAAACTGACCAAGCAAAAGAAATACTGGACCAGAACTATTATGGACTAACCTAGCTGTCAATGGAAAGAGATAACTAGGATTTGTCTTTTATTGGCCCCCACAAAAATGTGCTTGATATTACTATACAAAGAAAGATAGAGCTAAAATTGAAAGGCAGGGGAGGGGTAGCTTAAATGATAAAAAGAATAGAAAAAAAAACAAACCACATATCTGTTTGGATGTAATCATTTGACTAGGGTCCTGGAGAGAACAAATCTCATTTAAAAGAAGTTGAGAGGAAACAACTCTTACATAGCACATGTACTAAGATGAGTGTGAACTGAACTGTTTACAAATAGTACCTTTTCTGAACTTTAAAAACTAACATTCCTTCTTTTTTAAAATAAATTTATTAACTTATAATGACTACGGTCAAGAATATAGACTGTGGTTGTACAATCGACAACTGTTGGTAACTGTTGTTTGTGCAGTGATTTAGATAAAAGCATTTTACATTGACCTTTGTTTTGACCTTGATAGCACACATATAAGTTATAATGTGTGGTGTCTTTGATAGGACTGGGCTGCTTAATTATTCAGAGAGGATATAGAGTTAGATGAAAGCACATGATCTTACACAGTATCCAAAAGAATGTGGGCTTATCAAAATAAAGGTTAATTTCACAAAATAGGTCATTTGGTATTGGATTTTTCAACTCTTCAAGACAATAGATCCTAGCTATTATATCCTAGGCCCTCTATAACCATGACTTTGAATGTAAATCATGTGATTATTCACTGTGTGGAGAAGGTGAACAGCTGTCAGGCCTCAGATATTCTCCTGCCTACTCTGCAAAACTTAGGAGGCTACTTTTGAATGGAACAAAAGTGCACATACTGACTTTTTAAAATGTGGCTTTAATTAATGGTGGGTGGGCAGACTTTTTCAAGGAGATGCATGATGTCAGTGAATATGAACTTTAATGAGAGTCAATGCATTGAGATAAACATGCGTCTCTAATTCTCTTCTTGCAGTCATTAGATTCCCAGTCCCTACTCCCCTTTGTACCAGCAGAAGGCCAGTGGAATAAAAATGAGAACAGGCTGGGCTTGTGTTTGAAGGCAAGTCTCTTGAGCTAAGCCTCCTATTGACCTGACTCTAGAAAACCTCAGCTTCCCAGGGCTGACTGCAACATCAGTCTACTTTTTTCTTCTTTGTACTTTTCATAGTATTTTCCAATGTGAAAGATGACTATCTCCTACTTTAAAAACTGTGAAGAGTCATAATGAGATGGTGGATGGAAAATGGATCCATTTTATTAAGAGCAAAGCCATCTTTCCCAAGGTGGTTCTGTGTAGTCAATGCTAAAAGTCAGAATTCAACACTGTCATTCCATTAGGTCTTAAATTTCCCTCAGTATTTGAACTGTTTAATTCATGTATTAAAGCAGCTAGTTAGAGCACCCTCGTGTGTCTCTGTACTGTAATATCACTTAAATCATCTGTAATTTCATTTCTTTTCATCACAGTTTCAGCAGTCTTTATAACAATATTTTTTCATTTCATGTTCTCTTGTGGCTCATCTTTGATTGAGTCTAGTTTTCTATCTCCAAAGAGAATGAAGAAAATAAGTTTACCCAGCATAAGCACATTCTCTTAAAAAGAAAATACCACAACTTACCTCAGCTACTCATTTTAGATCTAAAAATGCCAGGCTATAAAAACTTGCAAATTATATTAACATAGGTTTAGGTAAATTACAAGTGAAAGGTGTTTGGTCAGCATCTACTGTCTGTTCTTTTCACAAGCTAGTAAATTCATTTACTCTTTCCTCTAAGAAGAAATAATCACAGCCTTAAGTTTCCAAGGAGAAACAGCATCAGAATGACTCTTGTAGCCAAACACTACCCCTTCAATCACTCTGCAAGTTTCCATAGGAATAAAAGTTTCCTAGAAGTAAGGGAATGCCATAAAAATATTTTATTCTCTTGTCCATAGAAAAGAAAGGACATGGCATGTGAGATTGCCTTATATTAATCTGGCAACCCCAGTAAATTTTCTTACTGTTGTTGTTCGCCCTCAGATGTAATGAAAAAAGGTGGTATGTAGTACTATGGGAAGACAAGGGTGAGGCAAATAGCTCAGAACTCTGCATGTCATAGGTACTCAGTAAAAGCCAGATCCTTTCCCACCAGAGAAATAAAAGGATCCTTGTAACTCAGGTGAGAGAACTCAGTACAAACCAGTACTATCATTTGGGATTCAGTTTGATGGTCCACTATCAACACACCCATCTTCTGTGCAGCCTAACACAGAAATAAAAACTCATAGATACTGACATCTGATTTATAAAGTACTACCAAATGTTCTACAATAGGACTGTTCCTAACCCTATAGGAATAAAACTATTATTAATATTTCTTTTTTTTTTTTTTGTCCAGTCCTGGGCCTTGGACTCAGGGCCTGAGCACTGTCCCTGGCTTCTTCCCGCTCAAGGCTAGCACTCCGCCACTTGAGCCACAGCGCCACTTCTGGCCGTTTTCTGTATATGTGGTGCTGGGGAATCGAACCTAGGGCCTCGTGTATCCGAGGCAGGCACTCTTGCCACTAGGCTATATCCCCAGCCCTATTATTAATATTTCTAATGAAGTTGGGCCCAGAAGGGACAAAGTGATTCACTCAGGATCATGGATGAAATCATGACACTCTGAACTTGGGGTTTCAAGCCCATTCATGTTTGTCTACAGGCATGTGTTTCTATTTCCCCGTTCTTGTGGCTTTGGAATTTCTAAGAAAAACAAAAGTTATTTCTATTTTATTTTTCCTAAGGAATAATAATAGCAATAGTTGTTGCTGCCCGTCAAAGGAGTTCTGCTAATGAAAATGTATCTATCTATACCTCATAAATTTTCTACAGTGAAAGTACATTCGTTTTTAGCAAAGGAAAAAAAAACTTGCTTTACATGTTGAAAACCAGATGCCACATAGTGAACACACTTTAAGATATTTGACCTTCCTGTGATTCCCCCATCTCCTCTCTCTCTCCCTGCACTGGGGATTAAAAACCCAGGGTGCTATCACTTGATATACCTCCATTAGGATAGCAAGCTATCCTAAATGGCATGACAGCAAAATCAGGTAAAGTCAGCTGAAGAAATAAAGGCTTATGTCACAAAAGAATGGACTGATTGAGCTGGAGATAAAGATATAGCAGGGATGAGATAGAGAAATGTTTTACAGAATCTAGAATCTAAGACAAGAAAGATACTGGAGCAGAAAGTATCTCAGGAAGTAGAGGAGTGCCCAGGACCCTATGGTAGAGCGGGAGAGTCAATGTTAAAGGGAGCTGAGGCTGGAAATAGGCCTCAGCCAACTTCTGAAGAGTTTCAAATACCATGCAGAGACATTTGGATGCCCTTGGGAAGGCAAGAGGAAAGTGCTGAACAATGGGAGAGAAAAATAAATATTTAATATCCAGTTTTTATGCATTTGTTAATTTTTCTTGACTCTCTTTTGAAAGAGTATGGATAGCAAAGTTCACATTTGAATTGCTAACGTACAAATTAAATATTTTCTTCAGAAAGTATTAGATTTCTATCTTCCTGAAGTTCATTGAAGCTTAAACATAAATATAAAAACTGATAAAATATGCTTCTAGATGTCTACTAATAGTAGAAAAAATAGCATGTGGCAACTGTATTGATAGTGATGTATTTTCAGTGTTATCATTGGCTACTATACTCATTACAAGTTCTAAGTGGTAGGTCTCATCTTGACTGGGCTAGTGTGGAAGACAGGGGCTCTGAGATCTGAAAACTGGCTTGGTTATTTGAGTACAGGCTAGACAGTTAGCTGACTAGAGTCTAAGTATAAAATAAAGATTATACAAATATGCAACATGTTTTAAGCAAGCCTAAGATACAAGTATCATCCACATTTTGCACATAATGATAGGTTAGAGTAGCCAAAATTAGCAAATAAATTAAATGTATTTGCTAATTGAACTAATCTGAAATGTAACTTCACTGGGTGCCTTTTATTTCATATGAGGTGAGTTCCTGAGGTGAAGAGCCTGAGAGTGTCTGGTTACATGCTGTGCCCACACAAGCACCATACTAGGTCACTACGGATGAGTACCAAGATCACTGAGTGTGATACACTGCAGCACTGGGATAGAGCAGATATTTGTAAGTAAGGAAATGCTTCCAAATGAAACAGAAAATAGATAGTATACTAGATATAATCACAGTCTTACAGGCAAGGATATTTAAGTTCTAATAAAGCCTTCAAAGAGTAGATCTCTTGGTACTGCTTGAGTAAACAAATCATGGGTCTGGCCTCAGAAATCTACGATATGATTTTTAAAAGAAATCACTCTTTTAAAATGAGCCAGGAGTTGGGGCTCAAGCCTATAATCCTACTCAGGAAGTTGAGATCTGTGTGTCAAAGTTCAAGGCTAACTGAGGCAGAAAAGACTGATACTCTTAATCTCCACTTAATCAGCAAAAACCCAGAAGTGGAGCTATGGCTCAAGTGGCAGAGTGTCCTTGAATAAGCCAAGTGAGAGTACAGGCCTTGAGTTCAACCTCCAGTAATAACACACCCATACCACACATACAGAATCAATAGGAAAGAAAACAGTGAAAACAAGCTGCACCCTTTCTTCACCCCAATCTTCAATAATTTTGAGCATCTTTATGGGATACAAGTCTTATTTAGCAGCTATTTTATTTTATGATTATTTTTTTAATTCATAAAGTTAAATACCTTTTGAAAAAATAGGTCAGTTCTGTGTCACACCTGTCTTGATGGATCTAAAACTAGTATATATGGTGTATATCACATAAATAATTTTTAAAAAGCCAGAATTAAAGTCTCTGAGCAGGAAATAACTTAACAAAATTGTTACAGCTCCATGTAAGGATCTACTATTAGAGTGCAATGTTCTCAGACCTGCCTCATTAGTCAACTGGAATTACTATATATATGGTTAGTCAACAGTAAAGTTCTTGAGTTCCACAAATATAAATTCCACACCTTATATTTTCTAGGTAAGCAAGCCCACCCACAATCACTGTTTTTAAAGGATGACGGAGCTCAAGATATCACAATGCCTTATTGAAGCTAATAAATGTTTACATAGGCAAATCAACGGTACAGTTTGATGATAAATATTCCTTGTTTCTCTAGTTTGACAGTGTATATGAGTGAAATGTATAGTCTAGCTTCAATGATTTCCATCTTGGAAATGTGGGCCTTTCCAAAGGATTTAATTATTAATAAATGTACTTGGCTCTTAGCCAGCATGTAAAAGTTAAATAATAGGTTTTTATTGTGTGTTTTCCTCAGGAAAATGGATATAAGATCAGAAATGGGTTAGCTATTTTGTAGACTTACCTGAACTAAAAAGTGAGGCACTAGTGTGTGTGTGTGTGTGTGTGTGTGTGTGTGTGTGTGTGCGCGCACGCGCACGCACATACATGCATTCATGCCTTTCCTGGGACTTGAACTTTTTGCTCAAGGCTAGTGCTCTACCACTGTGCCACAGTTCTTCTTTTAGCTTTTTTTGGTGCCTAATTGGAGATAAGAATCTCATGAACTTGCTGGGAATATGGCCTAGTGGCAAGAGTGCTTGCCTCGTACACATGAAGCCCCGGGTTCCATTCCTCAGCACAACATATATAGAAAATGGCCAGAAGCGGTGCCGTGGCTCAGGGACAGTGCTCAGGCCCTGAGTTCAAGGCCCTGTTCTGGCCAAAGAAAAAAAAAAGAATCTCATGAACTTTTTTGCCTGGGCTGGTTTGAACATCAATCTGAGAGTACTAACATTTTTTTAAACACATTATCTAATAATCTAGTATAAACACAACATGTTACATGTTTAAAAACACTTTAAATAATGTAATTTTAACACAGCATGTAAAAACTTTGAATAAATTATAAGTCGGATTCTAAGGCAAAGTCAATTGTTATACTGAAAAATATTTTACATAATTGAGAGTGGATAGAATTTTTTCTGATTGGAAAAGAATTAGCATACAGATACAAACTTAAAATGTGTAGGTACCCACAAGAAAAAAAATTCCCCTTATTCTGTGAAGAAGTCTGACAAAAGAAATCCTAGAAGTTTCTTGGGATTCATTTTCAGAAAAGCTGACTTAAGACACCATAATTTTATTTTTGGGAGGAGAAGCTTGCCTTTATAACTAGCAAAATAATTATTTTCAAACTGTAATTAGTGATGCAAACATTAAAGAAAAAAACTTGTGGTACTCTATGAATTTGTGGAACATGAACCCTAAGGATTGGCAAGCTCCAGTATGAGAAATACTGTAAGTGATTTAATGTATAGTTGCTGTTGGACAGGCTCAGATTATATGCTCCCTGCCTGGCTATCTCAGTGTCTCAAAACCATTGCTAGATGACTCAATATTCTCATCCATTAACCAGGTCAATTAGTATCTCCAAAAAGGAGACCATAATATGCCTTGCATGTTTGTACAGATTAAGCAAAATACAGAATACAGAGCATTTAGCATGGATCCACACATGGTAAGAACTTAATAAATGTTTTTCCTCTGAACATTGGGGCAGAGAAATATACAATCGAATTGTTCTATACTATACAAAACATGCATTTTCTTTTTCCATAGCTCTCTCCTCATCAACCAAAAACATTCACAATTCTGTGGTATAGAAATCCAATATCCAATATTTTTTAATTATTGCAAATTTTTTAAAAATATGCTGGTTGCCAGTGTCTTATAACTGCAATCCTAGCTACTAAGAAGGCTGAGCATCATAGTTTGAAGCTAGCCCTAGTAGGAAATTCAGTGCGACTCTTATCTCCAGTTAACCACTAAAAAGCTGGAAGTGGAGTTATGGCTTAGAATGAGGAAGCTAAGTGACAGTGTCCAGGCACTGGGTTCAAGCTCCATTCCCAGTATAGGCACGTGCACATACGTACACACACACACACACACGTGCGTGCACACACGCGCACACACAAAGTTTGTTAAATACTGCAATAGATAAAAGCCTTTAAGTTTTAAAATGCTCAAAGATTGAAGGGCCATTTAAAAATACTAGTAAGATTTTAGCATGGGAGTAATTACAACTCTATTGAAGAGATTTGTTGTAAAAAGTAGTTTGTGAAGATAAGGATGGTTTCTCTGCAGCTAGACATGAAAAGAGTACTTCTGGAGTTAGGAGTCTTCACATGCAGCTGTCTTATTCTAAAGTAATCATGCAAATAATCAAATAAATATTTCCAGGATGCTACATGGTAAGTATTAGAGGGCATTCAGAAAGGAGTGAGAGGTTGATTAAGAACTGTGCTGGCCAGCTTGGTGATAAAAGATCCAGGAAGGCACTGTGCTTGACAAGAAAAGAATGAAATTCTGACAGCAATCCGTAGTAAGACTCAAAGGAGAAAGCGGATCTATGCAGTGGCTTGGCCTTAAGGTGTGTTGTTGTTTGTTTTGCTTTGTTTTTTGTACTGGTAGTAGGACTTCACTTGGGGACTCTTGCTCTGCCTTAGACTTCTCCATTTAAGTCTGACACTCTATCGCTTGAGACAGGAGGTAGAGCCTGGCAAGTGATAGAGCGCCACTGATTTTACTGGTTCACTGGAGATGAGAGTCTCATAGACTTTCCTGCCCAGGCTGACTTTAAACTGGAGCTTCAGATCTCAGCCTCTTGAGTAGTTAGGATTACAGGTGTAGCCAGCCTCATCTGGCTAACTCACACAAAGGAGATAGAATGCACTGTGACTGATTCTCCTTTGAGTTCTTTTTTTCTTTTGTACAGACAGTACTTGTACATAGCACCAAAAACAACAAATTAAGCAATGTATGCAAAAATGGGAAAGTTTCTCCTCTTAAAATTTTCTCTCCTGGGGCTGGGAATGTGGCTTAGTGGTAGAGTGCTTGCCTAGCATACCCTCCGTTTGATTCCTCAGTACCACATAAACAGAAAAAGCCAGAAGTGTCACTGTGGCTCCTGTGGTAGAATGCTAGCTTTGAGCAAAAGGAAGCCAGGGACAGTGCTCAGGCCCTGTGTTCAAAGACTGGCAAAAAAAAAAAAATCTTCTCTCCTACTACATTCCAAAATGTAAAGTGAGGCTGTGGGCAAAATATATCTAGCTGCATCTTTTCTTTCCACATATTTTTCAAATGATCCATGTGGGCCAAAAATTGTTTAAATGATTGTTTAAATGAGAGCTAAAGAAATAAGAGAGCTCAACAAACACTTAGAAAGTAAAAAGCAACAGAGAATGTGGCTCAAGTGGTAAGACACTTGCCCACCAAACCCAATGCTCTGAGTTCACACTGGTGTACTGCAAGTGAAAGCATTCTAATAGTTAAAGAAGGAGAGAAACCAAGCAGTCTAACAGAGTAAGGGTGAGCAGAGCAGATTGGGATGGCACGATCAGATGAGGCAACAGTCAAAGTTAAAACTAAAATGCCATGAGAAAACAGGGATTAAGAGAGAAATCCACAGATAAAACAGAACCTCCTCTTGTTCCTTCTACCCATCAGCAAAAATCCCAGATTTCTGGCATTCCCCTAGGTTTTCTGGACTTAAAGGATCTTCAACATCATAGTTAATGCTCTGTTTACTCACCAGAAACAAACAAACCACCAAAAAAAACCCTTTGGCCCATAAGTCCCACCTTTATAACCAGAGAGCCTGATTCCTTTTTATTGCTTTGTTCCTTTTTTTAAATAAACATTTGCTTTATTAGCACACATTAGTACATGGGGGTTCACTGAGACACATATAACCACACATGTACATACAGCATACATATATAACACACACACACACACACACACATATATATATATATATACATCTACCCCATTACTCTCTACCACTTCATCCTTAAGTATACAAAGACTGTCCAGGAATTTCTTCCATTTAACTTAGTGACATAGATGAAAACGATCAGAAATGAAAGAAAAATAACTTCCAAAGAAAAAGCAATAATTGAGGGACAAGGCAACAAACAGTACAAGAAATGTATCCAATGCCCAACGTATGATACTGTAACCTCTCTGTACATCAGTTTGATAATAAAAATTTGAGAAAAAAAAAGAAAAAGCAATAATTTAGAGATGAAATGAAGAATATAGATGCACTGAATAATGTAACTAACACATCTGTGCATATGTAATGAAAGAGAAAACCCTACTAAAATTTATTAAAATTCAATTTAACAGAAGCTACAAGTAGTCCATTATAGTAATTACTATGGGGATTTGGTGCAGTACAAAGATAGATAATGGTCATTATCCTTAAAGAAGTATTGGAAAACAATAGATCAATTAAACAAATACATTTTTTTGACTGGGCATCGGACTTGAACTCAGAGTCTGAGAGCTGCCCCTAAGCTTTTTTGCTCAAGGCTAGTGCCCTACCACTTTCAGCCATAGCACCACTTCTGGTTTTCTGGTAGTTGGTTCATTGGAATCAAGAGTCTCACAGACTTCACTGCCCAGGATGGCTTTTAGTGAAGATCCTCAGATCTCAGCCTCCTGAGTAGCTAGAATTACAGGCATGAACCACCACAGCCTGGCTAAGATGAGGATTTTTTAATAAGAACCTAACTAGTTTCTCACAGAGATTAAAGAGAATATTAGCTTCCATAACATAAGAAAAGGAGGCTTTGAAATAGCACCAGCTAGAGAACATGGAAGAATTGGGGATGGTAAAGCAAAGAAACTTCCTGAAGAGAAACCAAAAAGCCTTAAAGATCAATGCAGTTTAAAGAGGTCCACCAACACCTGCCTTTTCTCAGCCAGTTTGAAGTCATGTATCAAATGGGCAGACAGATAGAGTGGCCATGTCAGTGTTGCTGCTGGAAAGAGGCTGCATCAGAGCATGGAGCTGGGAAGCACAGAGCTTTCTGGGAGATAGTTCATGTATGCTGTCTCTGGCTAGCCGCTGGAGACCATACAGACCAGCCCCTGGTTGATGGAAACTGATCATCCCCATAGACTGGCAAATCCCCCTAAGAAAGAAACACAAACAGAAAGCTCTACTCCTTTAAACTTACCAGGTGGTCGAGTCGTTTCTCTAAGGAGAAATGAGTAATGGGGAGGGGGTAGGAGCCAGTAATGTTACTCTGGTGTAATGTCTTCCTCATGCAGCTAGGAAGAAAGTACTGAAAAAAACATGAGATGAACTATAAAGACATAGAGGATTGATTTAGAAGGTTTGGGACCTGATTAGAATGCTAATGAGGGGAGGCAAATATTAAAGAGAATGTTTTAAGCCGGGTGCCCATGTCTCATGCCTCTAATCCTAGCTACTCAGAAATCTGAGATCTGAGGATCTTGGTTTGAGACAGCCCAGCGAGGAAATTCCACAAGACTCTTATTTCCAAAAAAGCTGAAATTAAAGCTGTGGCTCACAGGCTAGAGCACTAGCTTGAGCACAAAAGCTCAGGGACAGTGTTCAGGCCCTGACTTCAAGCCCCAGGATTCACATGAGTGGGAGAGAGACAGAAAGGGGGTGGGGGAGAGGAAAGAGGGCGAAAGGGAGGGAGGGAATGTCTCAGTGCTAAAGAATCTGAGAGTCCAGACTGAAAAATCCACCAGTGTTAGGCAAGATTAATGGTGGAAAAATGCTAAAGTGTGTTACTTCAGAACAACAAGAGTAAGAGAGAGTCTAGAAGCTTTCATGGAGGAAAAACATAGAAAGTGAACTGAAAGCAAAAACCAATACATTTTCAAAGAACCATCCAAAGGTTGTATTTCCCGTCTTCAGAACTAGAAGCTAAAACCCTGCAGAGACATACCTTCAACATTTTGAGAGAAAATTATTTCAATGCAGAATTCTATACCCAGCCAAGCTATTAATCAAGTGTGAAGGCTGAAGGAAGACATCTTAGACATGCAAGAATTCAGAAAATGTATCCTCCATGCACCTTGAAGGAGTTACTCAAGAATGCACTGCCACAAATGGAAAAAATAAACCAAGAAAGAAAAAAATATGACATGAAGGAGATAATGTACTCAGTATAGGAAGCCACGATACTGGCCAGTCCAGGTTGGAAAAAGAGAATGAAGCCTAGGTAAAATGATTGTAAAGTCAGAAAACACAAAGTTACAGTCATTGCAATTGATAGCAAGTAAAATGAGAAAATTTCCAGACTTCATTCTAGGAACATTCTTCATTGCCAGGGAGGTTGTAGAATTGAATTAAAGATAACAAGGTGTAGTCCCAGCACGGTACTAACTCTACTCAGCTGCAAAATTAATCATAGAGTCACACCTCAATATCTGGGGCAAGTAGGTTTCAGATCCTCCCCACATGAACACCCAAATTCAAAGATATTCAACCTCTTATCTAAAATAGCATTTGCATATTCTACACATCCTCCCATATTCTTGAAATCATCTCTAGATTACTTATAGTATCTACTAAAATATAAATGATACGTAAATTGTTGCTATCCCATATTGATTTGGGAGTAATGATGAGAGTCTCTTCAGTAGATATGCAGCTGTTACATACTTGAACAAGGTGTGTAAAAATAATGCTCATACAGAAAGTTCTGGAAAGGCTGAAGGTGTATGAGACATGGGAGCGACAACAATTTGTGTCTACACCTCACTTCATTCTGAGTGAATTCAGGAGAGTGCTCCCATTTGCACATTGAAGTTTTGCTTTGGAATATTTTCTAGAATTTTTCCCAGAATACTTTCAATCTTAACTGCTGGAACCCCTAGTATGGAAGGCCTATCATATTACAGAGCTATACTTTTCTTTATTTCTTTTAAAAATATGCATATAGTAGTTTCACAAAGTGATGTTATTGTGGCATTTACATACCCACATACCTACATACATACACACATACAGTGTACCTTTATCAAACTTACCTTTCCATCTCTCTCCTTCATCCCTCAGCTACTTTCTGCAAATAATTTCAACACATTTCATTATTCTATTTTCTATTTTCTTTCTTTATTTTTTGCCAGTCTTGAGCTTGGACTCAGGGCCTGAACACTGCCCCTGGCTTCTTTTCACTCAATGCTAGCACTCTACCACTTGAGCCATAACACCACTTCTGGCTTTCTCTGTTTATGTGGTGCTGAGGAATCAAACCCAGGGTTTCATGAATGCAAGGCAAGCACTCCACCGCTAAGCCATATTCCCAGCCCTCGTTGTTCTATTTTCATACATGTGTATAATGGGCTTCGACCATATATTATTATCTTCAAGTTTTTATAATCAACATCTGTATGTGTTACAGAAGACTTCACTATAGTTACAGAATAGGGGTCCTTTGCTTTGTTTAGACAGTCTTTGGTCATTCAGATAGAACGTCCCCAGCCCTTCTGCCAGCAGGCACATATAGGCAGCCCTCATCCCCTTACCTAGTGTATCTGGAAACCTCAAGAACATCCTTCCCCTCATCCTGCTTCTCTGCTATGACTCGCTGACCAAATGGCTTGTTAGCACTGAGATTTCCCCCCACCATCCAGTCGCTAACCATCTTTTACTCTCCCCATACAGTACTAGCAGATTGTTACTTGCGACAAAGTTTTCTTAGAGACTCAGACATTTTGATGACATGGAGTAAAAAACAACTCTAATTCAATAACCTTTTCTTTGTATTAGAAATGTAATGCCAGACACTGCCATAGACATTTGACTCACCTGGAGCCCTCTTCAGGCTCCAGATTCCTGCCATCGAGCAAGGATTTCTGGCCATGGCAGTCCTGGTTTAGATGCCGTGTTCAGCTCAGATTGGGTATTAGAATCACCTGAGGAACTGTGAGTACTACTACTAAGGCCCACCCACCTCCCCCAAGGTTCTGATGGATACTGCCTGGGAGGGCTGGGCATGATCCCCAGATGTCTTTAATATGCAGCTGGAACTGGGAACCACATTTCTGCTCTCTCAGTTGCCAAGGAACAATCCTCGAATGCTGTGACTTCACTGTGCAGCCCAGTGTGACTCTTTTTGTTCTCCTCCCTTTTGCCAGACCTTGTAATCCCTCTGCCTGCTGCCAGATTGTAAAAGAACATTTCCCTTTCTCCTCTGTGCAGATCAAAGAGTGGTTTCTGCCATGGGGGTTGCCCTGTACTTTGCTTCTACCACTGACTCCCTTTCCTGCAAAGAAGACTGAGCTACCACATTATCCAAGGACACATAGTAACACCTTATGCAGCATAGACCATAATTTGCTTAACCCTTTCGTACTGGTAATATTTGGAGTACTTCTCATTTTGCTGTTGATAATTAATGCTGTGGTGAACATCCCTGTAAATGTGTATCCTCAATAAGGACTGAGGATATAGGTCAAGTGGTAGAGTTCCTGCCTAACAAGCACAAGGCCTGGAGTTCAAATCCCAGAAACAACCCAATATATGTACAAGAATTTCTGGAGTAGCATCACTAGGTCAAAGGATATGTACATTAAAAATTTGGACAAAAATTGCAAGAAACACTCTCCATTTAAGTGTCATGTTAATATACTGTGCAGCAATAGTTTGTTAAAGCATCTCTTTCCTCAGACTCTTTGAAGCACTAAGTATTATCATGATCACAGTCTGTTATAAAAAGCAAAGAGTAAACCACCATCTGAATGTCGTCAAGTGCCCCACATACATGGGAAGAAGGTAAGTGAACTGACAGAACCAAGCAACTTAAGGCTACTAAGATATTTTCGCTTAGTTGCTCCTTCAGCTCATGAATACATCTGACACGTTTCCAAGCCAGTGAATAAACTAGGAATGACTTTCTGGAGTGAAAAGATCTCTGCACACCAGACTATTGTAGCCTTAGTCAGAAAGCAAGTTTTTGTTGAAGGGGCAAAACTAGGTGAAGCACTAGGGAACAATTGCCTGGAATGAGGCCAGTCGGGAGAGGCAGTCTGGAGTACTGAGTCTATGTGTGCACCTGGGGGCAATGGTGATGGGTAAGCATACGAGCTACAGGGAGCTTTCTATAGGCAGCACATTAGAACTCCCCATTCACATACAGTAATTAGGTCAGAATCTCAGAGAAAGGGCAGAGCAGGGGTGAAACTTTACAGTTCTTAGAAAAAGGTTTTGTTGTTGTTGTTCAGGGTAGCACTTTGGAGAATGTTATCAAGAGGATTTCACTGCTCCATTGTCCTGTGCCCTCACTCCAGACACAAGGGCACACCATTCCTCCTTGGTGCCATTATTGAGCAATGACCATAGCTATGGTCCAGAGAGCTCTCACAGCCGGGATCCGCTTCATAGCCCTGTTTTCCATCTCATGACTTTGGTTGCCCAGAGTCAGAGAGCCTAATCCTCACTTGAAGTTCTTTTAATATTACAATAACTTGAGAAATATGAATTTAAAAAGACATTTTTCCTGAGACATGTTGAGGAAAAAATGGCAACTATGTTAAGTAGTGAATCCTACTTAACATTTTTTTAAGAAAAGGAAAAAAAAAAGGAGCAAGGAGAGGTTTTTTTTCAGTCAAAATGCATACTGGGAGAAATCTGTGCATTATGTATGTATGTATGTATTGTGTATGTATTAGGGAGACATTTTAATCTGAGTTCATGTCCAACCATTCTCCATTCTGGTCCTGGCAGATGGCACTTGCTCCCTGCTTTTGTGTCTCTCAAGTGGGAAGAAAGTAGCTCAGGGATGTTCTGACTCTGAGTGTTATCCACTCACTGTGTTAGGCAAGCCAAGCAGAATAACTCTCACCAAGTCAGTCAGCTAGATCTGGTGTGGCTCTGGTGGTTCATCCTAAGACCAAAGCAGAAACTTCTCTAGATTGTTCTGGGGCCCACCTGTCTCCTCCCCTATCTATAGCTCACAACTATGGAAGAGGGGCCTTTATGTAGAACCAGGCAAGACGGATTTGCCCCAATTTTCGTTGCTTCTACTCTAAGAAAGAGCTGAGTGCTGTCAGGCCACCTAGAGCTGCATCACTTAGCCAGAATTGAGATTAATCACCTAGTTTACTGTTAGCCTTGGAGCAGTCTGGCTCTGCCCTTTATTGGCTGGGTAATTATAGGCAAGAGCTTTACCCTCTCAGAATTGCTCTTCATCTGCAAAGGTAAAACAGTAGCCTGTAAGTGGAAAATTCTCCACGTGGCTACATGTGACATGTACAGTCAGAGTAGATACACTTGAGTATGACATAAAATTACCTTGGGGTCATATGCATAAAGTATATATGAAGCATAAATGAAATTTGCATTTAGACTTGGGCCTTATAAGATATTTCATAATGGATATGCAAACATTCCAAGTTTTTTTAAAAAAATCCAAGACCCAAGTATCTGGTCCCAAGCATTTTAAGTAAGAGATTCTCAGCCACTGATAGTGTATAATTTTAAAATAGTAAAGCTGTATTTATTAGCAAGTACTCTAGTTCTTTCCCTGACTCTTTATTTTCTTGTGCCAATATTAGGTGTAGAACTCAGGGCCTCTTGGTTTCCCTTAACATTTTTCAAGGCATGTGCTCTACCACTTGAGTCCACTTGTAGCTTTTTGCTGATAAATTGGAAATAAGAGTCTCAAGAATTTTTCTGGCTAGGGCTCACTTCAAATTGTGATCCTCAGTCCTCAGCTCCTGAGTAGCGAGGATTACAGGAGTGACCCACCAGTGGTTGGCTCATTTCCACACTTTCAAATCCATCATATACCCTTTTATATAGTGATCTTTTGTTACATTGACAGCCAATGAGGTTTGCAGTTACGGCTCTCCTGTACTCTACCCATTGTCCCTAACTACTGCAGTCAGTTGCTATGGCTAAAGTGATTACAGCATGTGGCAAAGTAACACTCAAATCACCCTCAGCTCCAAGATCCAGTCTCCTCAGCATCCTGGTGTCTTAGAGGTAGGGAAAATGGTAGCAGGAGTCACATGCTTGAATCCCCTCCTCACTGAACATGTGTCCCCTCTCCCCTGCCTCCATCTGTTCTGGCAGGCTGTGAAGCGGTTCTTGAAACAAGAATGCAAGTGTCATGGCGTGAGTGGATCGTGTACACTGCGGACGTGCTGGCTGGCTATGGCCGACTTCAGAAAGACGGGTGACTATCTCTGGAGGAAGTACAACGGGGCCATCCAGGTGGTCATGAACCAGGATGGCACTGGCTTCACTGTGGCTAACAAGAGGTTTAAGAAGCCAACGAAAAATGACCTTGTGTATTTTGAGAATTCTCCAGACTACTGTATCAGGGACCGAGAGGCAGGTAAGTGCAAAAGACTTCTTTCAATGATCTGTACGCCATGACTTCACATGATCTGTATTTTCAGCTGGTGGTCGTTAAGTGCAGCCTGCTGCTGGTGCTGCCTTCAGACACATGTTCTTTGTCATATTGAAACCACACAGAAAGCTCTCCTGAGCAGATGGAGAAACAGGTTGATAATGTGCAGAACTGAGAAGCCAATAAGGATGTACATGGCAAAAAGTCAAACTATGCAGATTAGCCAAATTCTTTCTTCTGGACAAAATTCTAGCTAGTGAACGCATGTGTACTATGTGTAGCAACCCTTCCTCCTTCCTGAGATCCTAACACAGAGAGGGGGGAAGCTTGGTCCTGTGTCTTCCCTACCCACACCCCAACTCCTAAAGGGACCTTGGGCTTGAAAGTTGGCCTCTTTTGACACGTACCACTTTTCATACTCCCTTGCTCTTTTCAAAATGCTTACACGTTGCCAAATATTAGCAAGCAAGAACTTCTCCCCAGTCTCTTGGCTATAGCTGGTCAGGATGTAAGAAGCGTGTCAAAGAGGCACCTCATTTATTAAAGCCACACCTCTCCCTCACAGTCGGATGGCACCTTCTCCATCTTGAACACACGGGAAGGGTAACTCCCATCAGTTCTAATATAGCAGCTGTTCCCAGCAGGCTGGTTTTGTAAACGTAAGTTCCCCATCTCTCACCCCTCCCACTCAACACTGAACTCCAGACTTAGCCCTTCTGCCAAAGACCCTGATGCAGAATAATAATGCATTGGAGCCAAGCATGGGTGGCTCATGCCTGTAACCCTAGCTATTCAGAAGGCTGAGATCTGAGAATCACAGTTCAAACCCAGCCTGAGCAGGAAAGTTACTCTGTAATTAACAGGAGAAAGTCAGAAGTGGAGATATGGCTCAAGTATTAGAGCACAATGACTAAGCAAGAGTGTGAGGCCCTGAGTTCAAGTTCCAGTACCAGTACCAAAAAACAAAACAAAGAATAAATTGAACTAGTGTCTTAGTCAACAAGAGTTGATGGAAGTCCAGAGTCCACTTTGAATCCAGTCACTTTTCATGGTAAAAAGCAAAGAACTTTACTATTAGGAAAGAAAAATTAACCTGAGAATTTAAATTCTGAGTTTGTCTTTTATCCCACAATATTTGGAAAGGGACAAATAAAATAGTGCACACGCAGACAGCTGTTAATACCAGACTATGCATAGGCTAAATTACCAGGGATGTCACAAGAAGGCCCAGGCCACTTTTTTGCCTTTGAGTAGTTGAATTTCCTTCATGGTGTGATGAGCTGGCTCTTGGCGGCCTGTGAGCAGGTTTGTACATGTAGACTATGGATTAATGACTACTGAGCAAAAGAACCAGATGCGCAGCCCCGCTGCATTCCTGGCATGCCGTGGGACGACTAACAACTCACCCTACCTGTCACGCCACAGTTTCAACAGAATCACTGTAAAAATCTGTGCTTCAATTCAGAAGTTTCTCAGTCATCTGGCTACCCTGCTGCTGTTATCTAGCTGCTTAACATGAGCCCCTCAAACAGGGAATGGGGATGATATCATCTTGATCATCACCTTGATCACTGGGCTGGGATGAACCTGCATGATATTGAATTGTGGAGCCCACTCTCTGACATCATTGGAACTAGTTACTGGAGTAAAAACAAAAACTGATAAGAAGAGGGATGCTCCTAAGTGATCAACAGAAACCCAAACCAAATTCACATCTTAGGTTTTTGAAATTAGATAAGCAGCTGTAGATATCACCATCTACTTTTCACAGATAAGAGGAGTGAGTGACAAGCTCATAATCTCATGAGTAGGGGAGACAGATGTTTGGCCCCATGACCTTGCTTTTGACCCTAAAACCATACATTTGCTCTACCTATGTATGTGAGATCTTGTGAAGTATAAGCCTCATGTCCAATATCAGAAGATCTACTTCCCAAGACATCCTGGCTGATTCTTTTGGCTTGAAATCAGTTTACACGGTGAAGCAAACTATAATACTGCATGGAAAATGCATTCTCATGAATATTCAGTGAAATAAGGATGATACTTTCTTTTTTTATTTCCCCCAAAGAGGCAATTCTGAATGAAATTTCTATCGCTTCTTTAAGCGACTAAATTATTCCTGCATATTTTGTTCTTCTTGATCTCTGTATTAGAATGAAATTTTGTTTTTTGACTCTAAGTAGTAGACATATCTTCAGTACAAACTACATGCCAGGGCTTGCTCCACCTTCCCTCCCCGCTTCTAACAAGAAGTGTGTAAGATGAACATGTTGTTATCCCATTTCATGGGAGAGGAAACTTCAGCTTGGAGAGTTGAAGAATTTTGCCGATGGCCTCATGGTTGGTAAGAGGTAGAGCAAAGCTGTCTGCACTTTCAACCGTTCGACATTATCTGCAGCTGGTCTAAGCACAGGACACACAGATGAGCTGGCTTTCTGAAGAAGCTATGCTATTTATTTATTTACTCTTTTACTTCTTTGCTATCTTAAATACAATTTAGCTTATCTAACTTCAAAATAGAAATTTTTTTATTTAGTTCTTATCACAATTGATGAACTAGCATCTACCACCTCCTTTTCATTTTTCTTTCTCCTCCTCCTCTTCCTCTTCCTCTTCCTATTCTCTCTCTCTCTGTGTGTGTATGTGTGTGTATGTGTGTGTGTGTGTGTGTGTGTGTGTGTGTGTTCTCTTCTTCTGCCTCTTCTCCACCTCCTTCTTCTCCTTCTCCTAGCCAGTTCCAATATATTGGATCAGGTTTCCAGTAAGATTCCTAGAATATTTCAGTTATTTGAGGTATACATAATTGATACTCTTTTAGCAGAGACATGCAAACCCTACCATATTTCATTTTAATTCTCATGATGGAAGATGATTATTTTCATGAAAATGTGTCTCAGGATGTTTGCTATTCTGTAGGCAAAAGTCCAGCTTGTTGAAAGACTATATTTTGATTGTTCACATTTGGAGTCATGTATAAGTAGCCACAGGTATGAGATGCTGTTTCAGCCCATGCCATGGGCCTTGCTTTTAGTTATGAGGGTAATGGATTTCTAAAGATGAGGCTTTCCCCTGGCTGGGATAAACTTCTGTGGCATGTGCTATACTAACTGACCCAATCAGTTGTAGAATTTTCTAGGCATGGAATCATCCTGGAGTCCTATAACCTCTGTTTGCAGAAGTAGAGAAATATGACAGTGAATTCTGAGACCTGTAAGAGAAGAGGCTTCTTGCTTCTAAATCTCAGTGTATATATTGGATCAGTGGCATGCTAAGGAAACTCCAAAAATAGGCCTGTAATGGAATGGTCACATAGTAAGAGACACTCTCCCCTGTACTGGAGTCACATCACCTTAGGAAAGATATATTTTCTGGTCAATGGAACTCTTACGTGTTCAAAATGGTTTACTATTATGGGTAGAATATTGGCAAGCAATCACGCTAAGCCATATTCCTAGCCCCAGGATTTTTCTCTTTTGAAGACTTCTAAATACTAATTACCCCAAATATCCCCTGACCTCACAGACCCAGTGTAAAAGAGTGATTCTTTTGCATTGCATCTCTAGGAACCCTCTTTGGCTTCAAGGAACTAATTTAAATGATTTTAGCCATGAAGTCTTTCGCTGGAATTAGCTTCATGGGTTACCAAGTGAACCCTCTAGTGACATCCTGATACAGTGATAGCAGAACGAGTAAATGATGATGAGACAAGATGGAGACCCTGGGATTTTCTGTCGAGGCTAGACCGCTGGGGAAGGATGTTGAGAGCACCATTGGCGCTCCTGCTCAGAGTCAGCTCTATGCTTCCCACCTTGCTCATTTTTGGCAGATTCTTCAGGAACATAAGAGGCTAAAAAGTAATTTAACTTGCCCAAGATTGCATGACTGGGAGTAGTAAGCAAAACAAAATATAAAAGAAAATCCACAGCTTTTTCAGTATACTACTTCCCTCGTGGAATTTCGATGAGGATGGGAATCGATCTGTGTAATGAAAAGGCAATAATGAAGTCATGGAGTGAGGTCAAAGGCAGATAGGTCCAATGGAATCTGAAATAGGCATTTATTTAGCTCAAGTTGTCCTGAACCCTTTTCCTTTCCAATCCATTTTATGTTTTTAGGAATGAATTGTGTATTGTTCCTAAGAAATGATAAGAAAAGCAATTAAAGGGCATAACATTATGGCCATAACAAGTCATTTCCCCCTTAGTCTTTTTTTTTTCATTTAGGGGTTACAGTTTCATACATAAGGCAGTGAGTACATTTCTTATCCAACTTGTTACCTCCTCCCTCGTTTTTCTCCCCGCCTCCCCATTTCCCTCTCAGCCCCATGAGTTGTACAGTTGGTTTACATCATATAGTTTTGTAAGTATTGCTGTTGTGACAGTTTGTCTTTTTATCCTTTGCCTCTCAGTTTTGGTATTCCCTTTCGTTTCCCTAGTTCCAATTCACGTGTATACACCTCCCTTAGTGTTTAATGAAAAATAAAAAGCGTATTCTGGTGGCCACCTATAAATACTTTCATGCAGTTCAGGTTTGAAGAGCAGGAACAACCATGTGGTGTTGTGTATGTGACATTTTGCAGGCCAGGTTGGAGGCCACATCTTGAAGGCTGGCTCATCTTGATGAGCACTCTGGTGGCTCTGTAGATATCTACTTGACTTATTGCTCCAGGCATCTGTGAATCAAAGAAACCCTTCAGTTAGAGATAGGTGCATCTGAGGAATTCTGCTGTCCTCTGCAGAGGAGGTGTCTGCACCTAATCACAGGCCACTTTCACTGGTTTTAATATAAAACCTTGACTTGGGCCAGAGGTCACTCTGAGGTGAACAAATGTAGGAAATAAGCAACACTTCACCTCTTCTCCAGTCGAGTTTAAAAACAAATGGAGCTTACCAGTTGCATAACAGGTTGCTAAAAACTGAATACCTGGCTGATCCCTTATAGACTGAGAATGGTACCAGCTCTCAGATATCACTTTTATTTTCGCTACAGATATTATGTAGTTGGCAATTATGCTATTCAGTGACTGGTAATCTAAAAATGCCTGTGTTATGGCCTAGCTTACAGAAACTCATGAATGCTGCTTATGTTCCATGAAACTATTAGAAACAATAGAACATGTGAGCCAATCAGTGCAGTTGTAGGATTGTCATTTCTTCATTAAACAAGTATTTCTTAAGATCATTTTATGTGCCAGGAACATAAAACTAAACTCTGAGAAGGGAAAGATGAAGAATATAGACTTGCTTCTTGCCCTCATGGATTCATGGACCGCGCTAGCTAATGTGTTCCTAAGAACACATTGTTCCTAAGAAATGGTAAGAGAAAAAAAATTAATAGCCAGGTCATGGACAATCTGGGTGTTAGGGAACCCACTTGATCCATTTTCTGTGATGTTCCCAAACTTAGGTTTGTCATTATGATAACATAAGGAATAAGATAAACATCTCTTTCTGTTTTGAGACTTACAAAAATTAAGGAATTGATGTAGAAAAGGTGCTGAGAGCTAAGGCAGAAGAGAGTGAGTGAAGTCAAAACATGTTCTGGCAAAGCTTATAAGACACCATTTTCACAGATAATTATTATGTCATATAATTAGTAGTAACTACTCTCCAGTAAGCCCCCTTGTTGAATCTTTAAATGGCATGTCATGTAATTACCTTTCTTAAAACACTTTACTTTTTAGTTTATTTGTACTTTGAGACAGGGTCTTGCTATGTAGCCTTGGCTGGCCTCAAACTCTCAATCTTCCTACCTCATTCCTTCCTTCCTTCCTTCCTCATTGTAGAGAATTCAGGTCTGTGCTACCACACTGAACTAAATATTTCATTTTCTTGACCCCCATAACACACTCTATCTTTTATTTACTCCTGCCCCACTAGCTAGTTTTCCTCAATTTCAGTGGCCACTGCCTTCTCTTATCATTTTTACAATCTATACCTCTTTTTGTTCTCTGTCCATTCTTCTTGATTTGGTCTTTTCCATTTCTGTAGTTTGAAATGTTGTCTTTATATCCTTTGTGTCCTCAAGCTTCTTCTCCTTTCTAGTTCCCTGCTTAACAGCTTCACTAAGATTTCTAATTTTTACCAACTAGCTTCTATTCAGAGCTGAACCCCTGAATTGTCATTATTCTTAAAAAAGTTAGGGCTGGGAATATGGCCTAGTGGTAAAGTGCTCGCCTTGTGTGCATGAAGTCCTTGGTTCAATTCCTCAGCACCACATATATAGAAAAAAAAATGTTTTCCCCAGACTTTCTCTTCTAAGAAAATGGTTTTGCCATCCACTCTGATAATCAAACAAGAAACTGAAGGTCATGTGTTACATTCTTCCCTTTCTTTACCCTAGCTGGCTTCTATATCTTTGCTGCCTCCTCCTAGGTCTATATGAAACTCTTGTGATCAATGTTTCTGCACATTGCTCCCACCCTGTGGACAAGGTGAGACTAGACAAGCTGCCCTCATTGGCCAAAGGGAGAAGGCTCTATTTATTCATATGTGGCAAGTATAATTTGTCACCTATGTTCCCTCTTGGCCTCTACTGGGGATTCCATGATGGTAGAAACTGTCTGTCTTTTTCACTGGATCCCCACTATCTAGAATATGCCTATGTGTTGAACTGAATTGATGAAAAATCATAAACAACATAAAATATGTTTACTTTTTAAAGTATATTGTAACTTCATAACTCAAAGGCAATTTGGTTTCCTTGCAGGGATTCATAAGCTCATCTTCTCATCACTTTCATGTAACACACAACCTATGGAAATCCCATTTAAGCTTAGGCATTAAGTAGAATTTGCCCTCACAGTCAAGAACAACAGGAGAGCATTTACAGAGCTTCAGATGTTGCTTGATGACCATCTCCCTGGATGTGATTTAAAAAAAAAAAAGATGCTCAAACAAATGAACCTATTATTTGAGCTGCCACCACACAGTCCTCTGGCTTTTCATTTATACTATCAGCAGTGGGATTGCTAGGAAGTAGGTTAGCCAATTCCATTGTTAATGTAAGCAATCGTATTTTTATATTCAATACCATTTTATAAATATGAAGTGTAATTTTGTGTTATCCTTCAAAATATAAATTTAGTGAAATTACTGTAATTTAGGACACACTAAAACACCTTGGTTTGAATTAACAGTGACAATGAGGTTAAATTTGGAAAATTGAAAAAAGGGAACATTTTGTTTAAAAAGAGAAGGAATTCACTAGGCGCTGGTGGCTCATGCCTCAAATCCTAGCTACTCAAGAGGCTGAGGATCACAGTTTGAAGACAACCTGGGTAGGGAAATCTTTGAGACTCATATCTCTAGTAAACTACAAAAAGAGGAAGAAATGGAGCTGTAGTCAAGTGATAGAGCACTAGCCTTGAACACAGAAGTTTAGGGACAGCATATGGGCCCAGAATTCAAGCCCCAGGACCTGCAAAAAAGAAAATAAATTGTTTTCAGGAATAAAAATGCCCATATTTCTTCTTTCCAGCTCTGGCAAGAATTTACCAAATAGATGTGGTGACTTAGAGATATGTGTGGAATAGATTTTTTTTCAAACTATTATATTCATGTATTTGCAAACAAATGGATCATGCTAAAACACTTTAAATAATGCATTTGAATACTTCATTTACAATTTCCTCATAAAACCCAGGTGAAAGAATAAATACTTGCTTTGAACTTACATACATTTCAAATTATTAAGAAAAGAGCCCTGCACTATGATTAGGAGAACCTTGGTGCTATAAATTACTACTCTATATAACACTATTTCTAATCATTAATTTCTAGCTTGGATAGCCATGAATAAAGTAGCTTCTCTTTGTCTCTTAAGACACAGTACTTTAATATAGCCACTTCCTTTTTTCAATATTTTTTATTATTTTTAAGTAGTCTAATAATTTCTTTCATCTTTACCTTTTTTTCTTGCATTTTCTTCCAGTCTTTGATATTTCATTTATTAGTTGTACAAGGGTTTTTCAGTGTGACAGTTCCATGCAGGGATATGTCCTGGTCAAAGGCAGCCTCGATCACTCTGCCTGATCTCATTCCTTCCCACCTCATCTTATGTTCAGTTTGCATATATTTGAATTAACCACTTCAACCATATCCATCTTCATTCACTCCCCTCCACCCCCACAGATACCCACTCATCCTTCAACTGAATCTGTTTTCCATTCCTTCTTATATCGAGAGATATTACTATGGTATTTCTGATATGCATATATTTGCTCACCATAAACCCTTTCTATGATTATCTCTTCCCCACCCCGACCCCCTTTTGATCGACAGCTTTCAGTGAGATTTCTAATGCCATCTTCATACATGGTTGGAATATATTTGGATATCATTCATCTGAGGTCATATGAAGAGAGGCAAGGTTTCTACACTTTGCCCCCACCTTGAACCCCGAGAGAAGAGGCCCTCATAGGGAAAAGGGAGGGAAACTGTTAGGTTTGAAGAATTTATTTCTAGTTTACTATTTCATATCTTGGCAAACACATGCTGACCAGCTGAGAAGCATATAAACCTAACCCTTGTACTTTGGGAGACAGAATACAAACCCATACATGAGTCCTCTCCCTGCTGTGCATTTACAGGCCACATTCCCAGACAGGGGTGCTCTATGGAAGATGTTCATATAGGCTAGAATCTTAAAGGGTAGAAAGATTGTACACAGAAAAAGGGGGATGGAAAATCAGTGCTGCAGGAGAAAGTGACTCTTATGGACAGCACTCTATGTGACTATGATATCAGAAGGTTACTCCAGCAGGGCGGGGGGGGGGTGGCGACGAGGGGGTAAAGGATGTAAGCAAAGTAGGGGTAGGAAATAACTTGGGGCAGGCTAGGTAGGCCAGACAAGGAAAACCTTCCAGAGTCTGACTGGAACAATGTTAATTCTGTTAAAGGGTTTTTTAAATTAATATGATACAGCTTTCCTGTACCAAACTTTTCTCAGATAGGGAAACAAATAAAATGATTTGAGATAAGTGCAGATCTTGTCTTTCCTACGTAACATTAACTTTGCAGTTTTTAATGTTAGGAAGGGGTTAGATGAATGTGAGGTCTCTAACATTTGCTCTGTAACATTCTTTCTTCCCTCAATAAATCTGTGTCATTAATGACAACATGTAAGTCAACCAGAGGAGAAACAGCCTATTGGATGACAGGCTTAAGTGAATCTTGCTTTATGTCCTAATGGTCAACATATGGGCCTTTGTCAGCTGGTGTGGCAAGAATTTCCTAAGATACAGGATTGGAGAGAATTGGGGGAAGAGTGGGGAATAACAGAGAGAGAGAGAGAGAGAGAGAGAGAGAGAGGTGGAGGAAGAGGGAGAGAGAGAAAGAGGAAAAGAGGATGAGAGAAAGAATGAGAGTGTGTGTATATGTTAGTATGTGTGTGTATGTATGTATGTTAGTGTGTGTGTGTGTGTGTGTGTGTGAGAGAGAGAGAGAGAGAGAGAGAGACCACAAGTGAGCGCCCTTCCTCCAGGTCCCAGAGGTATGGGTCTGGGAACTATTAGCCAAAGCCCTCTATTCCAACTCTGCTGTCAGAAAGATGCATGTTGGTGGAGACAGAAATGTTTTTACACTGGGAACCCTGACTCCATTATTAATTTCATAGCTCTGGGGATGAGATTCTCAATGCTGTATGTTCCCTCAACATTGCCTTACCAAAGTTTGATATGTGGTCCCAACATGCATGCTTTAGCAACTCTGATTTAGCCACTCTAATTTTCACGTGCCTTCAGGAGCTCATGTGAGTCAGGATAAGGATATACCATCTAAGGGAGATAAGATACGTGCAGCTCGAAGGAGTGTCTTTTCAGAGCCGAGGCCTCACGCAGCCCCACACCGCCTGGCCTTTACTGATGGACACCAAGTTTAGACAGCACGTGTCAACTATTGTTTGGGGTAAATATGACAAGAGGATTGGAGTCTAGGCTCACAATAAACTATTAAAACCATGTTAACCTGCATTTTTAATTTACGCTACCTTAAGTAGCTTAATTGTCTATGGGATATCATGAGCTTCCTCTGCTAAAAAAGAAATTATATCAGACCCTACACAGTTTCTTTATTTGAATTATAAGAAACAGAAAAGACTCTGAGACGCTCTGCCTGCACTGTTCCAAAAGACTCTTCCTTTTGGCACATGGCAATGATCCCTGTTACGTGCTAACGAAATGATCTTGAGCAAGTTACTAAATGTCTTGCACTTCCATCTCCTCATTTCCAGAATGGTGATTATCACAGTACCTGCCTGAGAATTAAGTGATATAATGCAGTCAAATATTATTGTAGTGCTAGTCCTTAGATGTCCTCCATAAGAAAAGTGAATAAAGGGAGAAAAAGAAGATAAAAGGAAAAAAATGAATAAATTTCTATTCTTCAGTTTTGAAAATGTGAATACCTTTCCCTCATGGGTTTAATGCTGAGAAGGGCAGCTGGGTTTTTGTCCCCCATGGCTATTGTCATGGCCATGACTCATCAACTAATATATTGGTTTATTATTTGGATAAAGAAATCTAAAATGATTATGTCAGAAATATCTAGAATTAGGCGAAACGGCATAAGATAAGACTCAGTGGCTCTCTTTCTGTCAAAACACATATATAAATGCCTGAGCTTAAGTTTTATCTTTATTTTGAACACAATGGTGATTTTCTCTCTCTATTTTAAAAAGACCATTGGGAGGTCCCGAAGACAGCATGGCCCTACTGCCATCAATAAAGGAAGCTTGCTATCAATCCATCAAAGCAAAGCAAAAGCAGTCAATTCCATGTAGATTCTGCACACAAGACAGGCTCTTTTATGAGTTTTGATGAAATAGCTCTATGTTTTGCTAAAGTGGCAAAAATGTCTAAACTATTCTACCCCATGGCCTATCATTGGATCTATTAGATCAAAACTCCCAGAGGACAACTTGTAGTCCATTGCTAGGCAGATACATCCTTCCTCTTTCTCCACAGGCCGATCTTCCCCTCCCTGTTGGACTATTGCCCAGTGCTCCAATACCTCAAGAGGCCCCACTTTGGCTCTAGGCTGCAACTTCACTGCGATTCTCATACCAGTGGCTCTCAGTTCTCAAGAACCTCCTGTCATCTTCCTTCCTGTTGGCCTCATTGGGCTCTGCTTGCACAACCAGTGAAGAATGGCATATTCTGAGTCCTTGTTTTCCATCATCTTATAAATGAGCATTCAACTCTGAGATATCTCATTGCCACAATCTGTTTCTTTTTCTGAAATCACTTTCTAAGTGTGTGTCAATGGCTATCACATTATCTGAGTTCTGAGAGTGGTGTGGTCACTTCACTGACCAATCCTTCTGTTCAGAGTTCAGTCCAGCTTCCTGCATATGGGGAATGGAAACCACCATTACGCAACTTAGAACACCAGCTCAGATTGTGTTAGGCTTCTAGTCCCTGGAGAAAGACCACCAAGTCAGTAAAAGACCCTTGCCTGGTGCAGGAATAAGCCACGTCTCCTCTTTATCCTAGCCCACTGAGTACCACAGCCCTAAGGGAGGTATAGGGAATCCAATGCCCTGTAATGTATTCACAGTTTAATAGATGCAGACAGATGGAAGTGAAGAATGTTTAGGTAAAAATTCACTGTCATTTGGGATGCTAAATGAGAGTGCTTTCGTACCCACAGAGGGGTTCATTCACATCCATGGCTTCAGTTCCCCTCCACCAAAAAAGGATTTCACTTCATCTTCACGCTCCTTAACCATGCCCTACACGCCAGCCACAGGCCTTCCTCCCTTTTCACTCATTCAAAAGCCCACTGCGCTGTCCCGTCATCCACAGAAAGTTTTCACATCATGGGGCTCCAGATGCCTCTTGCTCTGGAGTAGAATGAACATTTTTTAGTTATTTTCTACTTGCCATCTCTACTCCTGCCTGGCAATTTTATAAGTCACCAAGGTGGGTGGTTCACTCTCTGTGATCTATAGTGTATTTTCTGTCTGCACTGATTTCATCTTCCCAGGACACCTACCATTCTTCTTGACTTCGTATTTGAGCAACTACTGCAGAATCAAACCCAAACTCTTAACACCACATATAGATTTCTTAACCTGTTGTGCCTGTTGCCTTTTCTATACTCTTTGTTGAATACACTGCTTCCTACTTCTCTGCCATATTGAATCTGCCTGCTTTTTTGTCAGCTTGCATTGGAATTTCATGCCTTTTATGTCCATTCATTCCCTTCAGACATGTACTCATCCTTTATGTTCTGTCTCTAATGCAACCTTCTCAGTAAAACAATGTAGTTGAGAGCTTTATGCCTGGGCCTGTTTCCTACTATTAAGATCAATACTAAGAAATATCATTATTACAATATAGCCCCTTGTAACTAAGTTCCTCAGGACAAAGTCTTTGTTCACTGATCAGTCCCAGACTCCCAGAACTTCACATTGTAGGAACTCAGTGAACACTTGCTAAGCGAATGGACACATGACTAACAATTGGGGAGAACTTACTGTGGCAGGCACTTTCTCTCATCAACCCCCATTCCATCCTCATGCAAACTGTATGCGGAAGTAATTATTTAATCCCGATTTTTTTAAACAAGATTAACTTGCCTGTGACCACACAGATGACACACAGCAACTCTTAAGAATGAACTCTAATCTGCCCACATTCAAATAACTTCATTCTTTGAGTTTTGTCTGCCATGAAACTTTGCACATGACTCTACTGTGGTTTGCAGTAGGTCTTGAGAACATGAAATAATTATTCAGAAGTATTGAAAATATCTTTCCACATATTTATCCTTTCATTACATTATGAGTCTCTTGAGAAGAGGAGCTGAGCCCTATTTACTTTATTCCTTCCCTTCCTCAAAACCCCAAACAGCCAACACAGCATCTTACACATGTTTGTGTTCACTAAATGTTTATCAAATGAAATAATGGGTGTGCTGTTAAGAGACAGCACTTGGCAGTAAGTCTTTTTTGCACAATCAGTGATTTTGAGTAGTGTCTTCCTTGCCTTGCTCTGAATCCAGATCCAGCTGCTGAAGCTTCTAACTGTTTCTTCAGCATGGCGTGGGCTTTGAGCCACCCCTGGCTGACCCATCCTCCCCCCTGACCCCCGTCCTCTGCCATCCTTCCTGTCCTCATGAAATTCCTCTGATCTGTCTTCCTGCTCTCAGAGGCTGACCATGCCGAGAAAGTTCTACCCCCTCTTTTACCCCCTCCCCCCACACCCTCTACTTTGGTTGACCTCGTGCCTTGCTTGAACCTTGCTGCTTTCCTGGTCATTCTGTACAGGCAGGGCAACATGACATTTATGTAGATAATTCTAAGACGGAACAGATTGTGGTAAACAGAAAGTCACGAGGCTCTCTCTGTACGGGATGGGAGTAGGGAGATATTCCTAGTTATACGGTGGAACTGAAAATACTAGTTAAGTCACTGTCTTTTTAGTGCTGACTTTTTTTTTTTTTTGGCCAGTCCTGGGGCTTGAACTCAGGACCTGAGCACTGTCCCTGGCTTCTTTTTGCTCAAGGCTAGCACTCTACCACTTGAGTTTCAGCACCACTTCTGGCTTTTTCTGTTTACATGGTGCTGAGGAATCAAACCCAAGGCTTCCTTCATGCTGACTTTTAAAAAAAATAAATTTTCTTTTTTTTTCAGGCCTGCCAATTATTTAGGATTTTTGATTGCAAGTAATAGAAATAGGAACCATTTATGCTAAAGAGGGAAACTTATTAGAAAGAAAATAGTACAACAGTAGGTAACATTCAGTTTTCTTGTCTGACTTTCAGTGTTTCTGTACATATGCTTCATTGCTCTCTTTATGGCTCTTCACTTATCTACAGCCCCTCATTGCTGAGCACAATTCCAATGGCTACCGAGTTTATATAGAAATAGTATCAATCTCTTAAAATTCATGCATTCCCAGGAACTCTACTTGATTAGCCCGGCATGAATCAGATGCCCACATAGGTTCCATCATCTGTTGCGAGATGAGCAGTGTATGCCCTACAACTTAGCTTCAAGGGACTCATGTCCTTGGAAAAGCATCACTGGAAGATGAGTGAACTCTCCGAATATGGCAACTATACTTAGTTCTGCTATCTGATAAAATTCTTTTCTTTTTTTTTTTTTTTTGCCAGTCCTGGGCTTGAACTCAGGGCGCTGTCTCTGGATTCTTTTTGCTCAAGGCTAGCACTCTACCACTTGAGCCAAAGTGCCACTTCTGGCCATTTTCTATATATGTGATGCTGGGGAATCAAACCCAGGGCTTCACGTATGTAAGGCAAGCACTCTTGCCACTAGGCCATATCCCCAGTCCCCTGATAAAATTCTTATATAGGAATTCGGGATATTTCTCCTGGAAGAGAGCAGATTAAGACGCTTTCAATATTTGAAACTCTTAAAAGGGAAATATGTAAATACACATTTGCATATGCTTGCATAAATATGTGAATATTTATATAGTTCACAAATGGAGCACTGATTATGATGACATTCCACTAGTAGTTTCTCGCTCTCTTATGCTAAATTTGTTCTCAGAAGACCTGGAATCCTGGCCTTAACTAAGTATCTCCCACATGTTTCTGGCCTGGGAGACTGCAGGGCTCAAAGAAGAGTCGGTGATGAACCAGGTTGGGCGGCTCCCGCCCTCCTCCAGGTCCCATACAAATGACACCCACCCTGCCCCACCCTCTCCAGCAGAATTCAGTGCTGGTCTCTTTCAGATAAGCCTGGTCTGTGGTCATGGAATTCTCTCCCTTTTAAAGGATCCATGTTCTACAAATGTAGAGAAAGCAAACCTGGGATCAATCACTGATTCTTGGCAGGTAGTTTGAGGTCAGAAGAGAAGAAGCCAGGATAAATCCCTTTCAGATCTCCAAGGCAAATCCAGAGTTATGTGTCCATCTTTCCTGTACCCTGCCCAAGTGCCACCTTTAAGCTACACAGAGCAGAGAGCCACAGAGCAAAGGTTCAGCCCCAGGCTGTGTGGAGGTGGGTCCAGGCTTTGTTCTGGAGGATAACCCCAACTCTTCTCCTGAGACCTTATGTAGACTGCTCCAATGATTCAAGTGATGTTTCTCTGGCTTGTCTCCCAGGCTCCTTAGGTACAGCAGGCCGTGTGTGCAACCTGACCTCCCGGGGCATGGACAGCTGTGAAGTCATGTGCTGTGGGAGAGGCTATGACACATCTCGCGTGACCCGGATGACCAAGTGTGAGTGTAAATTCCACTGGTGCTGTGCTGTGCGCTGTCAGGACTGCCTGGAGGCCCTGGACGTGCACACCTGCAAGGCTCCCAAGAACGCCGACTGGACGACTCCTACATGACCCCAGGGGAGTTCACCATCCAGCTTCTCTCCCGAAAGGACATTCTTGGATCTGCAAAGACACTGGACCTCTGGCTTCTTGTGGTAGGGTGGGGAGGGGGCTGTTTCCTAAGGCATGTGGCCTTTGTCTCAACAGAAGCCCTTTCTCTCTCCCTGGGGTCCCAGGACTGGAGGCCACAAGCTGCGCATAATGTATACCCTATTCTATCCATCTTCAGCAG
This sequence comes from Perognathus longimembris pacificus, assembly GCF_023159225.1. NCBI lineage: Eukaryota > Metazoa > Chordata > Mammalia > Rodentia > Heteromyidae > Perognathus > Perognathus longimembris. The sequence continues at coordinate 127,319,504 of NC_063162.1, read as the reverse complement.
TCCGGGGTCACCTCTCTTCCTGCTGAGTTCGCTTTGGAAATGGCATGACAGGCTGTTATGAGGAGGAGGGCAACGAGCCCAGATCTCTGTCACCTACGCTTTCCTCTATCTAGAGCAAGTGGCTGGGGGCGAGAAAAGCATTTCAAAGCAAATTTCTCTGTGTCTTCCAACAAATGCTCACAGTTAAGAAATCCTATGCTTCCTTTGGAGGATGTGGGAGCAGAGCAAGTTAAAGAAAGTAGAACCAACTGTCACCAAATTAACTCGTACTTCCTGAATAATCCAAGCAAGGCTTTTGTCTGACCAAGCAATGTTCACAGTTACCATCCTTTGTTATTGAGATGTTATCCTTGCTTAGAGAAGGTTGGTTGTGAATAAAGTTCAGGTTTTAAATGCAGATTGCTCTAAGTATTTATTGCCATATTGAACTCTGATCTCATAAGATGGAAAGGTGTGACCTTTGAGCCAATGTTTTCACTCTTCCCAATAATCAAAGCTTCAGAAAGTAATTGCTTTCTACCCTTGCCCCCTCATTTAAAGAATCACAGGAGAGCTGGGAGGTAGCTCAGTGGCAAAGTGCTTGCCTTGCATGTGCAACCAACATCCTGAGTTCTATCCCCAGTACCAAAAAAAGAGACAAAAAAAAAATCACAAGGAACAAGACTGCTTTCTGTGGATATGTAGGTTAAATTTGAAGGAAGATAGATGATCTGGTGGTATGTTGAAACTATTGGGTGAATATGGTGAAAGATGACTTAGTAACTAGAATATAGGAAAAATATGTCAGTACAGATGAAGAGGGGAAAAGAAGGAAAATTCCTATCTTGGCTTGTGCATGTGACTCATGGAATTTTACAATTGAAACGACTTAAAGAATGAAAACTTTTGGGATGACAAGACTAGTGGAATGCTGACAGAAAGGATTCCAGAGCTAAATCAGGCCTGGGTTATGCTTTACCATGCCAAGATGCCTGAGAGAAGTCAATCCCATACGCTAAGGAGCGTCAGCCAGTACCTTCGCCCTTTACGACCTGTCTTTTTAAATTGTGTTTATTTATGCTTACAAGATGGCATAATACTGTTGCCTAAAGCATTTGGCACATAGCCTTGCCTATATAGTTGGTAACCATACTATATCATATTGCAAGTAAATAGTAACTTGAAGACAATGTTTAAGCAACCCAACTGTAATTACCAGAATATCAGTATGCAAATAGTGGCTTGCTTTTGTCATTAGCCAGAAGATGGTATTCAAGGAAAACAAAGAGACTGCCTGTCACATTTTTATTAGATAGAAGAAAGGTGAAATCTATAAAATGTCCTGTCATCACCATGTGCAATTTGGTTCTTATTTCTCTTGTTCTCAGAGCTACATTAGCTAACAAAGTATTACAGTATATACAACCAGTGTCATATTATGGATTCTTGTGCATTCTTTCACACTGACTTTCACTTCGTTCTATCTTTGATTTGGATCCTTCAGACTAGTACTTATGGAAAATAACCTAATGGAGTATCTTATCGTAGCTTCTATTTGCCTCTGTATAGTTTGAGAGGGCTTCTTAAATTTGAGTTAATTTATCCCTTTTCTCTCAGTTTCAAGGTCCCAAATTCATTGTGTCATTTTTCCAAAGTTGCTCTTTTGTCTTTTTGCGTGATTTTATCTTCGGTCTTTTCTTTCTTTTCTGCAATGCTAAAGATGGAACGCAGGGCCTTATGCTTACTGAGCAAGAGCTCTGCTACTGAACCACATCCACAGTCCTCTTATTATTCTATGGATTCAGTCGGTGGAAACATTGGAGAAAGACAGTTGTTCTTCTGTGCTTAGTGTGGGGATGGGCAGGCTAGGGAGCAAGTCCTTGTTTCCAGTTACACAAAAACTTGGTGTAGATGCTTTCACGGGGGTCCCAAAGCCATCAGCTCTTCTGCTACTAGATAAATGTAAAGCCATAAAACTATATATATACATATATATGTATATACATGTATATATGTATATACATATATATGTGTATATATATATATATATATATATATGCTGGAAGCGGAGGTTCATGCCTGTAAAACTAGCTGCTGAGGAGGCTGGTATCTAGGATTGCGGTTCAAAGTCATCCTGCGCTGGAAATCTATGAGTGTCTTATCCCCAATTAACCACCAGAAAACCAGAATTGGCACTGTGGCTCCAAGTGGTAGAACACAAGCCTTGAGCTAAAGAGCTCAGGGACAAGCACCCAGTTGGAGCCCCACAACCAACAAAAAAATAAACAAAGAAAACATATATGTATTTTTATACTTTCTTATCCTAAATATACATATATGTGTATATATGCTTGCATATATTTGCATATGCATTCGTATAAATATAATTATGTATGTATATTTAGGATAAGGAAGAATCCTACAGGACATATCAGCTCCCCTCAGTTTGGGAAAACTGAAAAACTAAAACTAAGAGAAGTGCAATCCATACAAATACCATCCAGAACCCCAGTGCTCTGTCACAAAGAAGTCCGCACTGCAAGTATGAGAAAGTTCAGCACTTGATCCACTCTGTGAAAGCCATTTCTCTCATCTCTCCTGGGTGTTCACATCTGCGTTTTTTCTTCTTTAATTCTGAAATGCATCCCCCCCTGATAAGCATCAAGGAGACAAGGCTGTTTCATAAGTTGTCCTTAGAAGGGATATAAGACGGTGCAATTTTTTAAAATATGCTTTTACCTCTGACAGAGGAAATTTCTATTTCTTTAAGGGTAGAGAATTAACTCCCAGGATTCTCAAATATACTAAATTCTGCTTAACCTGAGGTTTCAAGAGAATGTGAGGCACAAATTACCCCCAAAAAAATAATAATGGAAAGATCCATTTATATCAAGTCCACTTACAAATTCCATTCCAACAACAGTGTCATTATAAATCAGTTTCCTAGGCCAAAGATAATGTTCATTACTTTTCTGTGGTATCTAAATAAGTTTCAATAATAGATCTTGACTAGATCACTGGAGTTTTCCATATTAAAGATATAATTTGCCCATGACCCTGAGACCTAGCTTATGATTTGCTTTCTTCAATTGATTTGCTTCCCTAATTTGGTTTGTAGAGAATGATATTTATCTTTATTCTTGCAGTATATTTGATTTACAGCATCTTAGACAGATCTTTCTGGTAGGAAAGAGTAAATGCTCTATCTTCAAAGCCAGTTTAGCCCCTCAAATGGCTTAGGTCTAAGCACAAAAGCCTCCAGAGCGTAGGTCACACTTAGCACCAGCTCTGTGTCCCCTCACTGCCCGGCTCCCAGACCACTGACTACTTGCTCATCTAGTGTTAGCAGAATCCACCAGACACCTGAGAAAAAAGGCCTATCAAATGACAATTGGATCTGGGTAGGGCCAGATGATGGGAGGGGACACAGAGGAAAAGAGCCAGGTAGCTTTTGCCAAGTGACTGGCCAAGCTCCATGATCATGGGTAGTGTCATTTTCCACTCCTGTTGGACACTCCCACCCTCCTTCCTGCCATTGCTTCTCTGTCCCTGCCACCCAACAGCTCCTTCCTGAGGCTTGGGGCCCCAGGCCATGACTCAGATTCTCCACAACCATTGTGGAACACTGGTTGAGGTGGCCAGATGTTGAAATTATCACAACTATATCCTTTCTTTGACAAATCATTATAAACCTTGACAAAAGTCAAGTATCTTATTTCTCCTTCTGAGAATGTTTTAAACCTCAGAAGATCTCATCTGACGTTGACACTTGTGGGTCATGTTCATTTCGTAAAGAACCTCACCATCCACTATAGGAGACCTCCAGCTGGCTGTCTCAGTGTGGCCAACATGACTGTGCATGCACTCTGCCTGATGCCATTGTTAGGCCTGGATGTTGTTATTAGATGCTGGCTCAGGGCTGCTGTAGCTTCACTCAGCTGGAAAACATTGATCTCCCCTTTGCCTACCTTCTAAATAAAGGCTCAGAGAAACACCCAGTGGACCAGAACCTTCTTTTTTGTCTGTTTACCATACGTCGACCTAGGTTTCCTGGTCTTAAGAGGCAAGAGTTGTGCTCAGCAAACAGACCTCACTGGTTCAAAAGCTGGTAAACAACTTTTCTCAGGCTCCTGCTGAAGGTCTGAAAAGCAATCTAATGCTGTGAGATGACAGCTATGGTTCTAACTCTGACCTTCTCCTTGCCTAAGCAGAGAAACTTTCACTCATCCATGAGTATGTTCTTTACATTTTTCTGGGGATCAGCAAAGTGACAGGTGGTTTGCAAAGCCCAACATGATTATTCTTTTTCTATATCATAGTTGTTTCAGCCCTGACTTTTTTTTCTCCCTGATATTCACATGGATTCCTGTTTAACCAAACCTCCCACTTCTACAAGGTAATAAAAGTGTCACACAGATTATTATGAAGAACTATTGTTATTTACAAGTCTACATTTTCTGTGAAATCAAAACATAATAAAGTGAATTTTCTGTGTTAACTTTGTTATTTTAAACTCATGGTAGTCTTGCCAAACCCTCTGGTGAGAAAAAATCCCTACAGGTTATGGGAACTATTCCCTCATCTTTTCTCAGGCCCAACCTTCAAATGATGTGGCCAAGAGGCATCTTTCAAGTTTGTAAAGATTTCCAGAGGAACCATCTGACTTACCTTACTGATAACTGTGAGGGAATGTATGAAACTTATATTTAGGATTGAGGAATTGTTGCAGATTCTTGCTTTCTGTTTTCATGTGGGTACAATCACCAGGCTTGCGGTTCCTCTTGGTGCTAGCATGCTGTGGTAGTGTTTATAAGCTCTGTGTCTGTCTATACCAGCTAGGCCATCCTTGCCAACATCTCTGATTTATTGCTTTCCCTATAGGTATTTGCTCTGGGCTGAAATGACATTTTCTCAGTTTGATTAGAAACATGCAAGATCCTTTAGTACTATTGGAGATTTGTGCATCCTGAGTATGTAGGCAACTTATTTGAAATGGGAATTGAAAATTCCTCTGGGAAAGAAAATCCAACCCACTTTCCCCCATTTCCATTTCCTTGGTGAACGTTATTTTGGGTGATAACTTGAATTAACTGGGCATTCAAATGTGACCTTCATGGTTTGGGGCTGTTCACTGCTTTCTGGGACTCCAGAAACTTCCAGAAAATCTAGGCTCTTCCAGAAACTTCCATGTCTGCTTGAATAATCTGAAAAAGAGGCAGTTCAGTGTCAGTACTTTTTTTTCCAAAAACATTTCCTGCAAATATTTTTTATCAGAAATTGTTCATGAATTTTCCCTATTATCTACCTCTTTGTACATTGCAGGAAGTAGAGAAACCAACATGGTCTCTGTCTACTAGATGCCAAAAAAACTCTCTAAAACCCCTAGTTGTGACAATGACAACTATCTCTAGACGTTGCTAAGTGTTATCAGTAGAGAAGGAGGTGATGAGTTAAGAATGGAATGGTCCCAGTGTTCTAATATGGAACCAAAACTGGGGATTAAGAACCAGTGCTAAAAACTCTTTGGATTAAGTCATCAATTGAAATGTAAGCCAGTTGCAATTAGGAACATTTCACTGGTGTATACATTTAATGGGATGAATTCCCAGTGTTGATCAGACTAGCTAGGAAGGCTTGTTTGGAGAACATGTAGTCCTAGGACCCCTTAGGCAGAAGAGAAAGGCTAAGGGTTGTTGCTCACTCAGGCCTACCTTGTATGTCCCAGGGGTCTAAGAAAGTAGGAGGCTTCTGGGTTCCTGAGAAGGCATTAACTGTAGAGAATCAAACCAAGGATCAGAGGTTAACAAGGAGAAATAATAATGTGGTTTTAGAAGCTGGAAGCAGAATTATTAGGAATTCCTGAGTTTCACAACAGTCAGTAGGGGGAAGAAAAAAACATCAACAATAAAATCCCCAAGAAATAGTCAGGAAGGTGGAGGAGGGAGAATGCTACTACTCTGTATCAAACAGTTGAGTAACATTGACAGTCAAAAAAAATGGTAATAATAAAGAAGAGACACTACAAAACAAAAACAAAACAGAGAAAGTCTGAGTTTCTAGTGACATGAAGAAGTTAAGACATTGAGAAGTTCCGGCTTACGGCGACAATGTCTGTTGCTCCTACTGCAGGCACCACTAGCCTCATGTCAGTGATTTGTAGCATAGTGAAGAAATCAAAATGCAGTCCAATGAGCCCAAGAGGACAGAGGAAAGGAACTGCAGGGTGGAGGGAAGCTGGGGCAGAGTGAGCAGAGAAGCCTGTGTGATAGATGACATCAAAATCTCCCTACCATGCTGGCTGAAAATCTAGGCACAGATGACAACTGACTTATGAAAGGAATCCAAAGGCCTTTCTTCTTTGACTTGACAAGTTTTCATGGGATAAATTTTTATTTAATTCTACCCAAAGAAATGAAGAGCAGACACGATCCACTTCGGTGAATAAATAGCTTGAGATCTGCTCAAATGGTTGGTAAACATGCTGTGACCTAGGTGTAGCATGATTAAAATCTAATCAATATGATCCAGCTTGATAGTTTGGCCTATGTTTGTGTGCATCCTGATTTTGTCATTTCTGAGTAGTGACTGGCCTGTAAAAGCCCCTATAATTGAGTCACAAGCTCTGGAATTCCCCCAGACAGTCCACCCATACAGATTTTAATAGCATCACGGGCTTTCTTAAGTTCCACAGAGGAGAGGAATCACATTACTGCCCATAAACCCAATTCACATAATTAAATGACAACCATGTCTCCAGTATCCATTCAACTGATTGCTCACAATAACTGACACTAGAAAGCTTCACAAACCCATCTGTAAGAGTTTAGTGGCTTCGGGTTACAGGTGGAGGTCACTCACCAGCCAAACCAATATAGGAAATACAGAAAGCTAAATTTGAATTGGAGCCTCCTCAAGTCCACCCACCCATAGAAACTTTGGCATCTTGATCATTATTCTCCCATAGTAATGAAGGCCTTGAACTCTGAGTCGTCATGATGGAATCATGCTTAATCAAGACAAATATTCCTAGTCTAAGAATATGAGAAAAAGAGAAGGGAGTGCGGGTTTAATTTTCCTATATATTGCTGTAACTATAAACAATGCCTTATCTTCTCAACAACTCTCATGAAATAATAAGCACTAGTGTTTTAAAAGTATTTACACCAGCCCTTGGAGATTTTATTAGACTCATGATTCACAGATGAGAAATTTTCCTCTTCTACAGGGTTTAGTAATTGAAATAAGAATTACTCAGCAGACTGTCTATACAAATGAATTTGGATTTTTCCTCTATTAACCATTCATTGACATATTTCTTTTCACCTTTTTCCTAAACTAATGGGATGACTGAGTCAACATGGTTTCTCTGCTGTGTACAGTATAGACAAATAATTATAGAACATTATATTGCTTTACCACATGGACATGACACTTCAGAGGAGTGAGGTCACATGATCTTTCCAGGTTCCTGAGAGTAAGGATTCCTGGTATCACAGAATGTCACATTTTAAAGACATTTGCAGATCATTTATTTCAGCCTCTATGTTTTGTTCATGAGAAACACAAAGAAACTTCATAGTTTGGACTGTGATGTAAGCAAGACTCATTGACTCACTATTGGAGAAGAACAGTTATTATTCATTCAGAGAGTCTATGCTGAGCACCCACTATGAGTCAACAGTCTGTCCTAGCTCCAAGAGACTCAGCGGGACCAAGGCAGACATGCTCTTGCTTGGAGCATTTGGGAGATCTAGCACAGTACCTAGCAGTTGTCTGTTTATTATACAACTTCATATACATAATTTCACTTAGTGCTTGAAATTATGTGAAGATGGATATAATAATTCCCATTTTTTTATCTGAGGCTAGCTTCAGAGGTTTAGTTTCCCTGCATCATAAAGGTTCATACATTGCTAAAACACACAGACTGAATTCAAATGGACTGTCAAAGGATTTCTATGGTTTTAAATTTGATTTATAGGAAATCCAGAGAGCAAATCATATGTCGATACAATTTAACAAAGCACAATCCAGAAGTGACTTTTTTTTTTTTTGCAAGAGGAAAGATTGATTTATTTGGCCTAGAGTCTCTGAAGTATCCGTCCATCATGGCACAGAAGATGTGATAGAGCAGAGCAGGACACATCATGACACCCAGAAAGCAGAGAAAGAAGAAGACAGGAAGGGGCCCAGGGAAAATAAGGTCCCCAAGGATATACTCCCAATGACATAAGGAAGTGACTTTTAATTACATATTTTAAACTCAAATAGTTTTGAGACACTCCTAAAAAAAAATATAACATTTCCGGACATGAGAAATCTATTTTCTCTGCCATGTGGAAATTTGACCCACAGTGGAAGATGGTTCTAAAACATTATGTTATCAACATTAGTGTGGTCTGGGTCAAGATGATTTAAGTCTTGTCCCTAAACTCCTACATAATGCTTCATTCCACAGATGGACATGGTGGTCATTTTTAAAACTATTGTTCTTATACATTGCCTCTCTCACACTAATAAAAGAGAAAATTTTCTTAACAACAATGCCCAGTGAATATTTTTCAGAACTGTGCTCAGATTTAATAATGTATTTTAAAATGTTATAAAGGTATATTGCATATATAAGTATGATATTGGCCTTCCTTACCATAATATTTTACCTTGTTTGATATGAAATGTACGTGGTCTTTCCATGAGTATTCCGGATCACTGGAAAGTACTTCTAGGCAGTCCAGTCCAGCACTGACTTCCAATTAGCTTTTAATTGACTCCTCACTTAGTCTAACCTGTGGTTGGAATGATTTCTAATGGTAGCCAGATTAGTAAAGGAAAAATCTCTTCTGAAAGTAAAGCAACTGAGGACCAGTTCTTGCATGAGTATCTGAGGAGACTAGTGAGAACTAGTAGAGAGAGAGAGAGAGCGGATCTATATCTACATGGAATCTTAAATGAGGGATTTAGGGGGAGGGTGGAGAATTTTGATTACAATTATCTCAAAGTATATGGAACAGATTGACACTCATGTTTATTCATGGTTTAAAAAAAATCCTGTCTTCAGTTACTCATTTTACTTTGTGAGAATACTGCTCAGCAATATGAGATCATGGAGAAGGTGGTCCTTTAAATAAATAAGTAAGTAAGTAAATAGAACCCAGGGAGTTTAATCTGGCCTAGAATGTGATTCATTCTTTTGGAGCAATATATAAAGTGAAATGATTTCCAAAAGCATTTCATTTAACTTCTTGGACATGGGAGCACTTTTCCTTGTAGCAACTAAAGCAGAATCAGACCCGCAGGTAGAGAGTATTGACACCCCAGAGGAGTAACAACTCACCTTGTGTCATTTTATTGTATTTAGTGGGTCCTAAACTTCTCACCCTACCACTGCTGTCTGGTATTAGGAACATATCTTCTAAAATGTTTTTTGAAATTCAGGGATGCTATTTTTATTCTCTTTTATCTGGTTAAGGATTGGCACCCAGAGCCTTGTGTGTGCTGGGATGCTGAAAACTCAAGTATTTGTGTCTGAGTGATAGCTTGCTGAATTCACTATCCACAAGTGTAGGTTTTAAAGATCATGTTGATGTGGAAAATAATTTTGAGCTTTCATGACATAGGGAGTTAGAGTTAGGAGACAGCATCTCATCCCTTCCCACATTAAAGTCCATGCCTAGAAATGGCCATAGACTAAAAAAAGGAAAAGTCTGACACAAGCATAGGGAATTAAAGGAAGAGATGCACACGAATAGCCTAAGAACAGAGATACAGCCTGAGAAAAATGTCATTTGGCCATTTCCTAATTATACAAATATGACATAGTGCCCTTATACAAAGTGGTATGGCCATTGTGTCAGTAGGTAATATAATCTTATGAGACCACTGTTGCATATATGGTACCTTGTTGATGAAAATGTTGACCAAACAAAAAACATAGAATTGAACAGAAATTAGAAAGTCGGTGTGGCAGATTAGACAATGTGGAAGACAGTTGTGGTAATAGAAGATCGATCTGATATAATTGAGTGAGAGGACATACTTATACAGAACAAATCCAAGAAACAAGAAATTAATATGCAGGAATTTCATGACTCAATTCAAAGATATAACTTGAGATTGATAGTATCAAGGAAGGAGAAGAGCAGGTTTATAAATTGTATTAGTTAGCTTTCCATTCTGCAATGAATGCTTGTGATGTAACAGCTTACAAAGAGAAAAGGTTTATTTGGGCTCATAGTTTTGGAAAATCTGTCTGTTTGTCCCATTGTTTTTGTCTTTGTTTTGTTTTGTTTTGTTTTGCCAGTCCCAGGGCTTAATCCTGGGGCCTCGGCTCTGTCCCTGAGCCTTTCTGTGATCAAGGCTAGCACTCTACCACTTGAGCCACAGCACCACTTCTAGCTTTTTGTTTGTTTGTTTGTTTCTGTGGTACTGAGGAATCTAACCTAGGGCTTCATGCATGCTAGGCAAGCACTCTACCACTAAGCCACATTCCCAGCTTCATGCCCCATTGTTTTTGGACCTGTACTGAGTATGGAAGGAGTATGAAGTAAAGAAAACCACTTACTCTTGTGGCTGGGAAGGAACAGAGAAAGTAGAGAAAGGGACTGGCATATTGCTCTTTCTGGGGAGGGTATGTATTTCCTGGTGACCTAAAGACCTCCTTCTAGGCCCCATCTATTAAAATTTCCATTCTCTCCCATATGTACTGAGATGAAAACAAAAACTTTACACATAGATTGAAGCTATAGCATATGTTAAAACTAAAAGGATATTCACTTCATACAGTAGACCAATGGTTACTGTAGGCAGGAAGTTGTTATTATTATTAACTATAGTTCATGTATTTCATATATCAAAAATAGCTAAAAGACTTTAAATGTGCTCCTCAAAAACAAATTAATATTTGAAATGATGGTTTTGCTAATTAACTTAATCTGACTATTCAAAAATGTTTGTTTCAAAGATCACCTTGTACCCCATAAGTCTGCAGTTATTTGTCAGTTAAAAACAAAGCAAAGTTACATAAAGAAATTATTTGTCATATTAAAAATAATCCTGAAGAACACCATGTAAGAGATGATTTTGTAGGGAGATTAAAGTGACTGAAATCATTATTTACTGAGGCAGCAACAAGAAATGAGGTATTAAATTTTTTTTCAGTGCTCATAAACCCATGGATAACCTTGTTTAGAAACAATAGTTTGTAAATGGCTACAACTCTGAAGTAGGAGGAACCCTAGCAAAGTGAGACATGGCCAGGACTTGATTTAGTATAAAGTGGTTCGAAAAGCTGTGGTAATGCTTATTGAGGTTGTTTTTTAAAGGACATTACAACTTTGATCCTAAAGGAAATGTTAGTGATCCTGCCAGCTTGAGCATCAGCCATGATGGTGGTTGGCAAAATTTCAGTGGGTATGGCTGTTATGAGTTTGCAGGGTAGCAATTTTGGAGGTGATGGAATCTCCTATGGACTTCAGCCATTAAAGCAATCTTCAAATTCTGGACCTATGAAAGGAGGAACCTACATAGGTAGAAGCAGTGGTGGTGAAGGCCAAAATGTTGCCAAACCACAAAACAAAGGTGGTTGTGGTTAATTCAGCAGCAGCAGCAGAAGCGATGAATGAGGCATGGCCATAAGAGAAAGCTTAGCAGGAGAACTGAAGCCAGAGACTTAATAAGAAAGCTACATATTACAATAGGATTGAACCTATCCAAGTACAGCTTGTTCATAAAGTACTGATACGGGCAATAAAATAAGGACTATAAGTATGTAACAAGTATTTCAGAGTTTATTCTGTGAAAAGTGCAAAGCAGTATAACATAGTTCATTCTCATTTTATAACCCTGTTGTTAAATGCTAAATTGATTAAATATGTTTTTAAAAATCTCAGTATAAGCCGGGTGCTGGTGGCTCTTGCCTCTAATCCTAGCTACTTAGGAAGCTGAGATCTGAGGATCATGGTTTGAAGCCAGCTCAGGCAGCAAAGTCTGTGAGACTCTTTATTATTAAATTTTACTGACAAGGTGATGTACAGAAGGGGTACAGTTACATAATAAAGTAGTAAGTACATTTCTTGTCATATTTTTATACCCCCCCTCATTTTTCTTTCCCTTCCCTAGTTCAGGTAAACATATATACAATATCCAGTGTACCAAAATCATATACAGTAACCACACGGGGTACGCCAAAGGAAATTTACCTAGTACATTAAACATAATGACAACAATAAAATCCTCCTGTTTCCTTCTCTGGATGTTCATTTTGCTTAGCCTCATCTTATATAATCATATGTACATAGCCATTGAGCTTTGTGATCCTCTGATAGGTATATCCTAGACCTTTTTATGTTTATTTAGTAATTGTTTGGTTTTAGATACATAATGTAAAGTTGCTGACCCAAACAAGTGGAAATACCTTTTAAAAAGAAGTTTGTTATTTTACAGACATGATCTCTACTATTCTCCCCCCACCCCCGCCAACAATCTTATATCAAGGAGACCATGCACCTTTGTTCTCTGTGTTCTAGGCTTGTCTCACTCAACATTATTTGTTCAAGATCTGACCATTTCCCTGTGAATACCATTATTTTTATCATTTCTAATTGCTATGTAGTATTCCATTGTGTATAGGTACAACATTTTTTGGATCCATTCATCTGTAGTGGGACATCTGTGTTGTTTCATTTTGGCTATTTGTGCAGCAATAAACATGGATGTGCAGGTGTCTTTATGGTATCCTGGATCCTGTTGTTCAGGATAGATGCCTAGGAGTGATATGGCTGGGTCATAGGGTATGTCTATGCTGAGTTTTTTGAGGAACCTCCATACTGTTCTCCAGGGTGGTTGTACTAGTTTAGCCTCCCACCAAGAGTGAAGTAGGGTTCCTCTTTCTCCACATCCCCTCCAGCATTTGTTGTTGTCTGGGTTCAAGAGTATAGGCTATTCTAACTGGAGTGAGGTGGTATCTCAGGGTTGTTTTTATTTGCATTTCCTTTACTTCCAGGGATGTTGAATATTTCCTCATATATTTCTTTGCCATTTTTATTTCTTCTCCTGTGAAGTCTCTCATTAGCTTCTTTGCCCATTTAATAATTGTTTTACTGGGTTTGGAGGGGATTAGTTTCTTGAGTTCTCTGTAGATGACGGATATTAGGCCTTTGTCTGTTGCTATGCTGGTGAAGATCATTTTCCATATGGTTGGCAATGTTTCTAGTTTAGTGACTATGTCTTTAGCTGTACAGAAACTTTTTAGTTTGTAGTAGTCCCATTTGTCAAGTCTCTCCCCTATCTGTTGTGCCCCTGGGACTGACTCTGTTCAAGAAGTTCCTGCCTATGCCTATAAGTTATAGTGCCTCTCCTACTCTGTTCTTCAGTAGTTTCAGGGTTTCAGGTCTGATGTTGAGATCCATTTTGAGTTGATCTTGGTGCATGGTGATAGACTAGAGTCCACTTTGAGTTTTCTACATGTGGCTGCCCAGTTTTCCCAGCACCAGTAGTTGAAGAGGCTATGTTTTTTCCATTGTATGTCTTTAGCTCCTTCGTAAAATATCAGCTGACTGTAAGTATGCAGGTTTATTTCCGCGTCTTCTATCCTATTCCATTGATCTTCAGATCTGTTTTTATGCCAGTACCAGGCTGTTTTTGTTATGATGGCTCTATAATAAAGCTTGAAGTCTGGTATTGTGATATCTCCTGTGCTGCTTCTTTTGCCTAGAATTGCTTTGGTTATTCTAGGTCTTTTGTTGCTCCATATGAATTTATGGGTTGTTTCCCTATTTCAGTGAAGAATATAGCTGGGACTTTGATGGGGATTGCATTGAATTTGTATAACATTTTGGGCAATATGGCCATTTTCACTATATTGATTCTGCCTACCCATGAGCATGGGAGGTCTTTCCATCTTCTGGTGTCCTCTTTGATTTCTCTTTTGAGATTTTTATAGTTCTCATTAAATAGGTCGTTCACATATTTGGTTAGGTTAATCCCTGGGTATTTTATTCTTTTTTTAGCTATTGCAAATGGTATTGTTTCCATAATTTCCTTTTCTGCTTGTACATTGCTAGTGTACAGAAAAGCTGCTGATTTTTGTGGATTGATTGTGTAACCTGCTACTTTGCCAAAATGGTTTATTAGTTCTAGGAGTTTGGGGACTGAGTTTTTTGGGTCCTTCAGTTATAAGATCTTTTCATCTGTGAATAGGGATAGTTTGATTTCTTCTTTTCCAATGTGGATCCCTTTAATGCCCTCTTCTTGCCTTATTGCTATGGGTAGGGATTCCAGCACAATGTTGAATAGAAGTGGGGAGAGTGGGCATCCTTCTCTTGTTCCTGATTTTAAGGGAAATGCTTTTAGATTATCCCCATTTAATGATATTAGCAGTTGGTCTCTTGTATATGGCTTTTATTATTTTAATGTTCCTTCTATTCCTATTCTCTCCAGACTTTTTAACATGTATGAGTGTTGTATTTGTTGAAGGCTTTTTGGGCATCAGCTGAGATGATGATGTGATTCTTGGTCTTAGCTCTGTTACGGTGGTGAATGACATTTATTGATTTGCGAATGTTAAACCAGCCTTGCGTCTTTGGGATGAAGCCTACTTGATCGTGGTGTATAATTTTTTCGATCAGTTTCTGGATTCTGTTAGCCAATATTTTGTTGAGGAGTTTTTCATCTGTGTTCATAAGTGATATTGGTCTGTAATTCTCTTTTTTTGTTGTTGTTGGGTCTTTCCCTGGTTTGGGGATGAGTATGATATTAGCTTTATAGAATGAGTTTGGGATTTCTCTCTCTGTTTCTATTTCCTGGAAGAGTTTGAGGAATATTAGAATTAGCTCCTCTCTGAAGATTTTATAGAACTAATTGGTGAATCCATTTGAGCCTGGGCTTTTCTTTGTTGGAAGGCTCTTGATTACTTCCTGTATTTCGTTGTAGGTTATTGGTTTATTTAACTGGTTTATTTCTTCTTGACTCACTCAGTTTGGGCAGTTTGTACTACTCTAAGAATTGATCCATCTCTGGAAAATTTCTGTCCTTTAATGAGTAACGGTTCTGGAAGTTTCTTATAATTGATTGAATATCCTGTGTACTTGTAATTTTTCCAGTGGAATCCCTGATCTTATGGATATGAGTTTTTTCTTTTTTTTTTGTAAGTCTTGCAAGGGGTCTGTCAATTTTACTTATTTTCTATGAGACTCTTTTTTAAATTTAATTTTATTTCCAAGGTGATGTACAGAGGGGTTACATTTGCATATATAAGGTAGTAAGTACATTTCTTGTCACACTTGTTACCCCCTCCCTCATTTTCTCCCACTTTTCCTTCCCTCCAGCCTCCTTCTCCAGCTGTGCAATTAATATCCAACATATTGTCCTGTAAGTATCACTGTTGCAATCAGTTCACCCTTTGTCCTTTGTCTCACCATTTTGATGTTCTCGTCCCCTAATTCAGATAAACACATTTATAATACTCAGGGTACCAAATCAAATACAGTGACAACAGATGATAAACCATAGGAAAGAAAAACAAAAGAAAAAAGAAAAAATTTCACATAGTACATTAAAAATAATAACAATGAAAAACCTCATTTCCTCGAATTTTGTGAGACTCTTATCTCCAGTTAACTACCAGAAAATGGGAAATGGTGGTGTGGCGCAAAGTAGTAGAGCACTAACCTTGAATGAAAAATCTCAGGGATGTCACTTAAGCCCTGAATTCAAGCCCCATGACTGGTTGGGGATAGAGGGGGAATGGAGATCAGTGTATGAAGTAATCAAAACTACAAAATGAAAATGCAGCTACACAATGTCAATGAAGTGGAAGACAGAAAAAATGTTTAAAATTTACCCAGAATGTTGAGCAGGATTAAGAAACATGGAAGATCAAATAAGTAAATTCATCATATATCTTATAATAGGAGTTCTGAAAGAAAACCAAGAGACAGTGGAAAAAGATGGATATTTTCAAAAATAGATGAAAGATGTAAACTTTCAGTTTCAAGACCATAAATATGAAGTAGAACAAATATAACAAACCTACCTCAAAAAATACTGATAAAATATTTTTAAAAATAGAATTAATAAAGAGACTATAGCAAAAGCTACTGGAGAGAAAAGGTAAATTGCTCACCAAGGAATGCAATCAGTCTTACAGACTTCTACATTGAAATAATGTAAGCTAGAGGAGACAATAGGATAATGTTTTCAAAAACACTATAGAAAGTAAGTGTCAACTTTATACAGCTCAGTTATCACAAAGGGAAAAAAGAAAGTTCTGGATGAGTGTGGCTGAAGTAGTTGAGTGATTGCCTGGCTGGCAGTAGACTCTGAGTTCAAGCCTTAGTACTGTTAAAAAAAAAAAAAAGGGGGGGGGTGGGAGCCAGGAATATGGCCTAGTGGCAAGAGTGCCTGCCTCGTAAACATGAAGTCCTGGGTTCGATTCCCCAGCACCACATATATAGAAAATGGCCAGAATTGGTGCTGTGGCTCAAGTTGGCAGAGTGCTAGCCTTGGGCAAAAACCCAGGACTGGCAAAAAAAAAAAAAAAAAAAAAAAAAGGAGAAGGAGGAGATGAAGAAAGAGGACAAAATAAGATAGTTTCAGACAAATAAAATCTATCTAAAACAGACTCAAATGTATAGAAACTTGAAGAAATGAAAGTATTTCTCAAAAGAAATGGCCCAGGTGTAGGAGAAACAGTGAAAAAAAAATCTAGACATGCAAAAGTAGATTGAGATAATATTGAATTTTAGAAGCAAAAGAGAAATTGCTAGTTTCTGGTCATAATATGTAATAGAATATTGACAATAATATCAAGATGTAAAGAAGTGATCAAATTTTTCTATGTTGTTCAGATAAAGTATAACACTATTGCTAAACATTACATATTGTCAAGAAAATGTTAAAGATTTATGAATAACCATTAAGGAAAGAAAGACACATGATTTCTCATATTCAGATTTAAAATAAATCCTTAAACACTAATCAATCTAAAAGAAGAAATATAGATTTGAGGTGTGATATAGAGAGGGCTTATTGAAACTACAGAAAGTGATAAGAATTTTATTGCTCATAACTAACTATAAAATATCTGTAAGTAATCAATCATGACAGTTCAGAACTATAACAAAAAGCCTATAAAACTTAAAAATGGAGATTAAAAGATAGTGTGAATATATAAAAAGAGTAACAAAAAACATATTAAATATGTCAACTTTTCATTAAAATAAATTTAATCTATAAACCAATCATTCCAACACATGATCAGCCAGGGATGGTGAGAACCGTTTCTCTAGACTGATTCTCTCCCTCCTTCCCCTTGCATAAATTCTTCCCTGTACCCCTCCCCCTTTTTATTCTAGGTTCATATATAAGAAACTAACCCAACCACTCTGGAGAACTGTATGGAGGTTCCTCAAAAAACTCAGCATAGACATACCCTATGACCCAGCCATACTACTCCTAGACATCTATACAGAACAAAGGACCCAGGATACCAAAAGGACATCTGCACATCCATGTTTATTGCTGTACAATTCACAATAGCCAAGATATGGAAACAACTCAGATGGCCCACTACAGATGGATAGAATTTTACACAGAGATTATGAATAGACTTTTACACAGAAATGATAAAATAATGGCATTCACAGGGAAATGGACAGATCTTGAACAAATAATGTTGAGTGAGACAAGCCTAGAACACAGAGAACAAAGGTACATGGTCTCCCTGAGATATGGATGTTGGGGAGGGGGGGTGGAATTAAAAAGCAGAGAACATGTCTGTAAAATAACAAACAACTTTTCAAATGGTATTTCTACATGTTTTGGACAGTGACTTTACACCATGTCTCTAAAACCAAACAATTACTGAATAAACATAGAAATGTCTAGAATAGTCCTAGCAGAGGATTACAATAGCTCAACAGCTATGTAGATATGATCATATAAGATGAGGCTAAAAAAAATAAACTCCAAGATATGAAAACGAAAGGATTTTATTGTTGTTGTTATTGTAATGTACTATTTGAATTTCCTATGGCTTATCCCCTGTTATTCCTGTATATGATTTTGGTACACTGGGTATTGTATATGTGTTTATCCAAATTAGGGAAGGGAATGAAAACATCAGAATGGTGAGACAAAAAATAAAGGGCGAACCAATGTAATAGTGATATCATAAGGCAATATGTTGGAAAGGAACTGTATAACTAGCAGGCTGGGAGGGAGAGAAGGGGAGAGAAAAATGAGGGAGGGTGTAACAAGTATGACAAGAAATGTACTCACCACCTTATTATGTAACTGTAACCCCTCTGTACATCACCTTGACAATAAAATTAAGTTAAAAAAGAAACTAACCATGCAGCAGGTATTCAAAATCAATAGTATTTTTAAATAAAATAATGAATAAGTGAATGTTTTAATTTTTTCCTTAAGTAATCCTGATTTCCACTTTCAAAAGTATCCATCAATTAAGGTGCATAATATAGGTAAGGATAGAACCCATCTCTTATGGTTGTTTTGTGTATTGGTTGCATCTGGAAAGCTTTTGTAAGATTCCAATAAATGACATTATTGAGTTCTTAATATGAATCTAATGAAAAATAGTCCACACTAATTAAAACATAGGAACAGAAGATCTGATGAGACTGGTGACTCACACCTGTAATTTGAGTTATTCAGGAGGTGGAGTGGAAGGATCAATATTCCACAACAGTTGGTAAAATGTTCAAGACTCTGTCTCAACCAATAAAAGCAGGTAATGGTGGTATGCCTGCCATCCCTGCTATGCAAGAATAATGAATATGATCATAGTGCAAGCCAGCTCAAGGATAAATGCGAGACCCTATTGGAAAAAGAGTGAAAACAAAACAAGTTAGGCATCTGGCTTAAGTGATAGAGTGCCTGACTAATACAGCAAAACACCTTGAATTCAAAATCCAGTGAAGGAGGATGGGGAGAGAAGAAGCAGGAGGAGGAGGAGGAGGAAGGGGAGGAAGAGGAAGAGGAGGAAGTAAAGACTAAATAATTTCAAAATGCTTCTTAGAGTCCACTAACTTCTTGGAGTGATTTTAGCCACTTTAGTAACTCCCTCTCTATCTTGTGGCTCAGGAAATGTCTTGAAGTAAATCTTTGGGTGTGGAACACCTATGGAAGCCTTAGGAAGTCACATCCTGATTAATTTCCTGTAGATGATCAAAAGTATCACAAAGGCCTAATGAGCTAGTTGTCTTAAAATACACAAATGTTATCATGTTATTAAAAATTTCCTTCCCTTATACTCTAGCCTTACTCCCATTACTAATAACTGGAGCTTGGATGCGAGTAGGATTTTGTCTTTCGTTTCCATTTTTACCTATTTTTCCAAATTATTGCTTATTTTTGATGTCTTCTAAGAGAGAGAGACAAACAGACAAGAAACAGAGAGAGAAAGATACAGAGAAACATATAAAGACAGAGAAAGTGAGAGACAAAGAAAGACTGAGAGACATACAGAGAGAGAGAGAGAGAGAGAGAGAGAGAGAGAGAGAGAGAGATTGCATCACAAACTGTTCAAGGATCCTAAAGGCTCTCTGAATCTAAACAGCACAGTTGGAGAGAGTCTCTTCAGTCTACATGCCTTGTAGCATCGCTGCTTTTGTAAGGTGCCATAATTGCACCCTGATCATTGCACACTGGGCTTAGGGAGTGGAAGAACTCTGGCTCAAGGATCAGATGATAACCCTATCAATCTGAATATCTCAAAAGCCCAAAGCTCACCACTTGGGCCACATGGGAAAGGCTCCTTCAGTTCTCACTCTCATTGCAGCCATTGTTCCCAGAGAGTGATAATTCATCTTGGGGGCTGGATGTAAAGTTCTTCAGCATTAGTTGGGAGTTTGGCAGGAACCACTCCTTTCTCAGGGACCTCCTGCATTTACAATGAGCCTGAATCACAAGCAGATTATCTAGGAGGAACTAGCCTTTGAGACCCTTGGAGTCCTTTCATACCAGCAGATATTTGTCAGGGCCACACTCTTAAAAACAGAATTCTCTAATTTCAACCCTCAGGAAGAAAAGGGTGGAATCTTACATCATCTGCAAACTGGAAAGCCACAGGAATTTTTGAAAGATTCTGCTACATCCTTTCCCTAGTGTAAGAAGGTTCTAGTAGTGCTCTCATATTAGCATAACTATGTCTGAGTATGTACATGGCTGTTCTCAGAAGGAAATTCTGCTCCAAAACAATCTGAATATTTAGTTCTATCTTTAGTAGTTTATAACTCCAGAACATTTGCTTAGCAAGCCAATATGCACCCCATGTGTCAGGTAAGCTTTGGTAGTTCAGGCCAGGTTAATCCAAATGTGACAGAAAAAACACATTTCGAAAGCTCAATTGTACAAGGTATTGGACAGTTGCAACAAGGACAAGGAACACCAAAATTGCTGGTATGGAGAGCTCCCAGAAGGACGCTTTGCTGACTTTTCTCTCCCTCAGTTGGCAATCTACACTGAGTCCTGGGCCAAGAAGAGAGTGACCACAAAAGGTACATTTGACGTTTAATTATATCATGATAAAAATGAAGAGTGACTTGAAGCCATTGACAAGAGAAGGGGAGAGAGAGGAAGAGAGAGAGAAAGAAACAGGGATCAGACTACAGAGACATAATGTAGATCAGTAATGCTAATTTGGGGATGGAAACAGGAAGAGTAGGAAAGGGTAAGGCTATATAAACATACTTTACACCCCACATGCTCACAGTAAACAGATTCTAATTCACCTTGAATGGTTTGCCGTGGCTGATAAGAGACATGCACACTGAACCCATGGGCCTCTACATCATTACCTTCTCTCCCGACATCTACTATGAATCCTGCCCAACAGGAAGGCTTGTGACTGAAACTCAACCCTTAGAGCATTTCAGAGACACTGAAAAAGGGGGCGGGTAAACTAATAGTGAGCTGTGAGCCAACAGGGCTCTTTCCTCAGGGAGCAGGTAGGTATCTGCACTATTACCTTAGTGTTTGATTTACCTGACCCTGTTTTACCTAGCTTCTGGTATCTTATCTATCAACTGTCTGTCTGTCTGTCTGTCTTTTATCTATCTTGCTATCTTGTTTTTTCCTTTTTCTTTTCTTTCTTTTTTTTTTTTTTTGCAGAGGAGGGGAGGTCAGAGTTTTCTGCTTGCTACACATGTTCTATACTTGCCATGCCCCAACCCTTTTTGCTATTAGTTTATTTTTTTAATTTATTTGTATTTTATTGTCAAATTGATGTACAGAGAGGTTACAGTTTCATACGTTATGCCTTGGGTACATTTCTTGTACTGTTTGTTACCTCCTCCCCTCCCCCCACTATTAGTTTGTTTTTCAGAGACAGTCCCTTGTTATTCCCAGGCTAGCCTCAGCCCATGGTCCTCTTGTTTTGGCTTCCTGAGTAGCTGGATTACATGTATGCCATCCCACTTGGCTCCCAGCATCTTTCTATAGGCACCACAGTGTGATTCATGATGCTCAGCTGAGAGTTCTAGGCCCTGGGTTAAGGCCCTCAGTGTGAGCGCAAGTTGAGTGGATCCAGAACCAGATTTGGTGAATACTTTAATTAATCCAGAACTTCGACTATACAGAAAGGAATTTTACACATCTTATATATTCTAGATTATTTGTAGCAATGACCAACATCTGGATCCAATAACATCTGGAAAGTGAAGCTTTATGGGCTTCATACATGATGAAAGGCCCTCTAAGTTGTTTCTCCCTTAAATGCAACAAAACAGAAGCCTTCATAAGCCTTATAATATGCATTCTTATGAATGTATAGTGTACTCCTTCGACAGGAAGTACACATAAATTCACAGCACACTTTTATCAGATGATGTTTCCTCATTGACAGGATTTAATATTAAAAGTTATAAATAACATCTTAATGTGACAAAACATTTTAAAGACATAGTCTCCTTTCCAAATTTCCTTCCATAAATTTGGCTGTAATATAATAGCCTCAAATTAGGCAAAGGGGAACAACTGACCCAATGAGTTGTTTTTTTCTTTTTCTTTTTCCTGAGCAATTTCTGTGCGTGGCTTTGACAGACTACCACAGGAATAGCTTGCAAAACTCAGGGAGTGTGACTTGATTGTTGGAGTGTTCCTCATCTTCATGTGTTACCTCAGATTCTCTTCCTGGGAAGGTAGGCTTTGCCTTGGGATGGATTCAAAGAAACAAGTCATGTCAGTGCACAGCTGTAGGAGTGAGGAAACAGGGCTGGTGGGTGTCAAGGTGGCAGGCTCCTATTGCCAAAGGAAGGCAAGTGAGGATTGAGGCAAGAATGTAACATCAGCCTTGGCCTACTTAATTCCTTTATATTGATTTGGGAAAACTACATTGGAAATCAGTTTGAGCTCATGTTAGAAAATGTTTTTCTTTCTCTGCCTTTAATTGTCCTGTCTTTTTGAATTTTTGCCAACCTTAGAATTTAGTGATAGAAAACAACTTTGTTTTGGTGTATGGACTAGGATGAAAAAGCGCCCAATCCCAGAATATGATTTTTTGCATACATAATTATGTTAAAAATCTCAAAATCAGTTGATGTCTGAACAGTCCATGATGAATATCCTCACAAGAGACACACAGGGTGGGAGCCCATGGGAAGATAGAGGCAAAGGCTGGAGTAGCTACAGTCTCAGCCCAGGACACCTAGCACACTAGAAACTCAAAGAGGAGAGCAAGGTCATCCCTAGCGCCTCTGAAGGGCACCCAATTTTGTCACCACCTTGATTTAGTTCTAAAAGCTTAGGTGTTTTTTGGCTCCATTGTTTTCCGATATCTAAGAATGAATGTAAATATGAACAAAATGCTAAAAAAAAAAAAAAACAAAACATAAGGAGAGGAAAGAAGGGCCCTTTGAAGCCCTTGCTTATGGAATTGCAGTTACCTGTTTGAATAGCTGATAGGCAGACCTGGTGACAGCTGTAGACACAGAGCTGGGGACAGCTCAGCTAATTGAAGTGCCCTGTAGGTTCTCTTTGCCCTCAAGAACCTCTCTGATAAGTAGCCCTTGACCAGCTCCTTATATGGCTATGGGAAGCCTCAAGAGGCTGAGATGTAATTTGGAAACAATCTGATTCTCATTTGTCAAGGGTCTCTGGCCTTCAGTTTTTCAGCCAATGGAGACAGCAGAGGGTTCCAGGGACTCTTGTGCCCTGGTGCTACTCAGTCACTTTTCCACTGAATATTCCCCCTTATCTTGCAAAAGAGAGGTGCCTGGGGCTTGTCACACTGTGTTGGACAATGAATGGCTCAGATAATTTGAAAGCATGAGGGGAAATCTGAGTTAGGAGAGTTACACAGGAAGAGAGAGGCTCTTGACTTGCTCACCTCTTGAGAGCCAGTGGAGCCTACTGAGACTCACTAAGCTCAGACCGTCTGTGTTTGCTTTTTTTCTAATCATGAGGGGAGAGGTTGGCATCAGCCATATGAGAACTGCATGGGGAAACCGCGCATGCGACTTTGCCCCAAGGTCTATGGATCTTACATGAGTGAACACACCCATGTTCACTGTGGTATTCCCACAGCTGGATGGAGCCCAGTGTGGAATGTGTGTTGGCTGAATGAATGAAGCAAAGGAATGATCTGGGTGGCTCATGAGAGCTCAGAATCCACAGCACATAGAGGAGAGGGATGTGTTGTCCCAGCAGGATCTACTGAATTGACTAAAAATATTACATTCTGTGAAATCCCTGACACTTAATGGCGTGTATATGCCAGAGACACAGAAGATAAAAACTTCATGACCTCAGAGAACAGAAGCTCATTCTCATGTTTCTGCTTCAGAAGAAGGTACTGTGGCTTTTTGTCAGTGGTCATGATGGTATCTGGCCACCCCCTAGTCCATGGGGTCACTCAGGTGCCAAATCAAGTCTGCCCCCAAAGAAGGCTACAGACACCCCAACAACCAGTTGCCCTATCTAACCTCCCTTGCAAAAAACTTCCTACATTCTTTCCCCAGGTAAATTTCTTAGTGGAGAGGACATCTTCTCTGAGGTGTGTACAACAGAAGAAGGAAAACTTCCAGGGAAAACAAGAAGCCCAAGAATGGAGCAGACAACTCTCTGGGGCTCCACTGTGGCAGCCCATATTTAATGTAGAACTGTAACTGTGGAGTGAGAGCTATTCAGAAATGCATACCCAGGAGTGTAATGGGACATAATATATGAACTGACTTTGGAGTAACATGTAATATGCTTAACATAACATTGTAACCAGGGGAGCCATTCTTTAAGAACAGAACAACAAGGGAGAATAAATATCATTAATACAAAATGAGTGACGTGGGAGTTCCCAGTTAGCAGGGGGTTTTCTCACTCTGCAATCAGTTTTTAATTGCATAGGCATCATCCTATTTGTCAGAAACCTGTGTTAAAAACATAAAGTATAATATGCTAGATATAATACCTAAAAGGTCTTGGGAGGGAGAACTTGAGAGAGGAAGCCTGAAAACTCAACTTCGTGGGGTTTCTACTTATCTGGCCCCAAGAGAGGTAATATTCACTGAATTCACCAGAGCCCCAAAGCCTGATTTTAAATGATTCATTCAGAAGCAGTCAGGTGATATTTTTCCTCAGATGACTACAGAGAGAACACTTAAATTGTGACAATTGGCCCATATAATTTCTCTACTTTGTATTGATATTGATGGGCAGCTTAAAGGTCCCAAGACCCCACTATGGTATTCAGGGTCAACATTCAGAGCCAGCCTCTGAAGGTCTCCCAAGTAGCAGGCTGTAGTTGACACAGCACAGTGCTTAAGTAGGATGCACCCAGCTTCCAGGCTGGGTGTAGTCTGAGGTGTCCCTATGACTTCTGTCTGGCAGGCCTCCCCTCCTGGGCAGGATGAGATGTGCAGAAAGACCATCTGCCTTGTTTCCAGGAAGCTCCTTTGATCTGGCATTGGTCTACTCCAATGTGTTCCAAATGCCATGAGATGTTAATGAATATTCTTTACAAGGGAGAAGAACATCCTAGAAGCTAACCAGGTGGAGATCTGTTGGCAACAGGTCTATTTTGGGACTTATTATTTTTGAGGTAGGAATTTCTAAGATAGTGACAAAGGCTGCAAAGAGTCACCACAAAAATATTTTACTGGGCAAAACAACTGTCAAAACCCACTGGGCAGACACTGGTTCATGTTCACTACAGGGTCTTCTTGAGGTCTCAAATTCACAGATCATAATTGGTATTATAATTAAATCATGTAATCTGGGAATATTTCCTGATCTCCTATCCAACTCACATATGACTAGAAGAAATGTACTCACTCCCTTATGTGACTGTAACCCCTCTGTGCATCACTTTGACAACAAATAATTAAAAAGGAAAAAATGTGAAGTACGTAATGTCATTTGAGACCTGCTCAGGTGCTGCACCTTCTGGGATACTTAAGTGGTAGTTACTTGTTCATGGAGCTAAAGGTCAGGTGAGGAGAAATCTGCTCCCACTTGAAAGACCAGACAAGGCAGGGAGACAGGTGAGTAAGCACCTTTGGGCAACACTACGCAATGCCAGTGCCCAGGTGTGCAGTGGTCCAAACCCAGCTCTCACTTAGGTCCTGCTCCATGTAGATAGCAGCCCTGGAACCAGGTTGATAGAGTGGCTTAGTCATAGAGTTGAGTTACACACATGTTCTGGTTAGATTCATGAGCCAGCTGGCATTGGGATTATGGCTTCCCAGATGTTTCTGAGGGTCTTGGTGAGTGTTTTCAGTAGACATTAGCATTCAGATTGAATAATTCAATAGTTGATCTTCTCTGATGTGTCATACCTTCGGTTGAAGATCTAAATAGAACTCAAGGCACCAGATGGAAGAGTTTGCCCCATTTTCTTCCTGCCTAGTCTAGTTAGGATATCTCATCTTCTCCAGCTCTCGAACTGGAATTTACACCACTGGATTGCCCAGTTGGCAGGCTTTCAGACTCTGCCTAAATTACAGTATGTTAACAGTTTTCCTTGATCTCCAGCTTGCAGACCAAGTGTGTGTGTGTGTGTGTGTGTGTGTGTGTGTGTGTGTGTCTGTGTCTGTGTGAGTATGCATGTAATACATGTGTATTTCTTTGTGGGTAAGCATGTGTGTTATTGGCTATTTCTTTGAAGACCTCTGACTCATTAACTACCTTGCATAGAAGATTATAACTACTACCAATAATCATGTAGGCAATGCATAAGAATAAATAATACCTATCAAATAAAATCTTACTAGAAAAGTTTTTTTGCCATTAAACTGCTATTCTAAGAACAGACTAAATGATTTTTTTCATTTAAATAAGTTGAGTTTTGTTTTGCTTTTGCTGGACTTCTATAGAATGATGTTCCCTTCTGGTTTAGTGGTACCTTCTTTCCTACTTTGAGCACCTAGTTCTACCATTCTGTTTTCATTGAGCTGTATAGAATACAAAATTTCTAGTTCTAATATGCAAAAGTATACAAATGAATGCTTTGGATAAACATCTATCCATCTATCTATATCTATCTATCTATCTATCTATCTATCTATCTATCTATCCTTTCCTATAAACAAACATATTGATCCTTTGAGTCAGCAAAACAACACTGGGATAAGAGCAACATCCCTGGCAACAAGAGTCCAAGGCTAATACTCCATTAGTGATTTTTAGGTACACTCAAGAGTTGGGCAGAGGTGGAGGAAGGGGGTGGGAGAAGGAACATGATAGTACATACTTATAATCTCAGCTATTCAAAGGGAAGACAGGAGGAGTGGTATCTGAGGCTGGCAGAACAAAGTGCAACAGAAAATCTGAAAAACACCAAAAAAGCAAAAGTTCTGGCACAAGTGGTAGAATATTTGCCTAGTGTCAGGCTCTGAGAGTAAACACACACACACACACACACACACACACACACACACACACAAGAAGCAAGAAGGTCATAGCCTTTGCTCACAAACCGACAGGGTTGTAAGGGTGAAGATCTGGCAAGTTTACCCAATTTTACTTCCCTCAAGTTCACTTAGGCCTTCTTCCTCCTTGCCCAGTTGCCCTTCTTTTGGCCTAGGGATTTATTTCCTTCAACACCCCCTTCACCTTTGTCTATGTTGTCACCATCTTTTTTCCACCCGTATTTCTCTCATTCAATTTCTACCCTTCCAAATCTTAAATTTTGCCTATTTCATGAAACTGCTCTGAAATCATAATAAATACACTAAGAACATTAAAGTCTTCATCTCAGCTAGATAGGGTACACTCCTTCCTTACTTTTGGAGGTGGAGGCAGGAGGACTTCGAATTCCAGGCCAACCTGGGTTACAAAGATAGACTTTTAAAATGTTTTTTATATTTCTTTGCTGCATTTCCTACAACACATGGTTTTAACAACTTGATGTGGGTTTTTTTTCTGCTGCACTTGCCTAGAGCTCTTAAATTGAACTTCAGTTTCTAGGCTTTGTACAACACGGACTCCGGGTTCAAGTAGGCTGAAATGTCCTTGGTTTCTTCCATTACAAGAAAATTCTACTAGATAATTTTTATTTGGGCTCCAAATGCTACTTTGAAGTCTTCCCTGGTCCTTCTGAGTTGGAATCAGTCTATCTCCTCCAACACAGATAAAAGTTCATTTGGACATTTCATGTACTGCACCAAATCATCCACCCAATCATTTGAGCATCCACTCTATGTCAAGAGTTGTAAGATGGAAGAAGAGGCAAGAAGATCAATGAGGCAAGCATGACACTGCTCCTAACAGCAGGATGTGAGGCTGACCTCTGTACCACGTAAGCTCTGTAAGAGCAGCAACGAGCTGTGTATTATCATCAGGGCTTTTCCCCAAGTAGACTGGAAGAGTTTTCCAAAATATGCTTATCCCTGGTACCCTACCTGCCTTCAGGCTGGGTTGCCCTTAGCAAGATCTGGAACTTGAAGCTGTCTAACTAGAAAGAGATGGGGGTCCATCTCTTCCCACCCTGCTGCCTCATGCTGGTGGGAAGCTAGGATTCCAAATCAAAGGGACAACAATATGTAGAGGACAGTGCTTTCTTAAATACAACATTGAGATCTTAGAGGGAAGTACTTCTTTAGAGGATTCAAGTTCATTTAATTTTCTTCTTTTGTGTAAGCAGAGCTAGATGTTCTTCAAGGTATGAAGCACATGCAAAGCTTTTAAAAGTGGTGAAGACAAATGATCACTTTGGTTTGGATCACTGAACTATTCAAATAGTGCTCATATTCAAGCATCAAAAATGCATAATTTTTTAAAGTACCCTTATAAAACATTTTAAAAATGGCAAGGTGAGTAAATAGGTTGGACAGCAGACTGTTGGGTTCGTTCCTTTCTTCTATAGATTTTCCAAAGAAATGATTCCTGACAGTGAAGTGGTGGGTATTAGACAGAGTTTGAGGGCTAGAAAACTTATGACATGTATGTTTGCTTCACTGGTAATTCCCAACACTAATCTCACACATTTAGCCGAGAAGGATGCTCAGTTTGGCATTTCTCATTCTAAAATTCCATTTTTTTTCTTCTTTGGATTCTGAGGATACAGCCTAGAGCCTTGCACATGCCAGGCAAATGCTCTACCATGAGCCATAGCCCCAGCTGTAAGATTCCATTTTCTTAGCCACTGACTGAGTGGCTCTGAGGGCTGAGAGGAGCTCTGTCAGCAAAGAAAACCACATGGTAGCATTCGGCAGCCTCCAGACACTTGGAAATCATGTAAACTCCTAGGATTATTGAAAACACTAACATTTGTAAGGGTTGTGTGGGGAAAAAAAAACATAAAACATAAACAGTTGCTTCAATACACAAAATTTTATTAGATTTTTTAAACTTTTTTCTTCTTTTTTTGGGAGGCAAAATAAAATAGAATTGAACATCAATGAATTTTGTACAACAAAAACAGCTTTTAATATGGAACAGTTCATGAACATTTTAAAATCTCGGAATGGCTTCCCTTTGTCCAAATCATGCTTTCTTGCGGTCCACGATGGGTTGGCACGGAGGAGACAGCTCTGCCAGCTGGGCGAGGAGAGGGAAGGACGCGGCTTCCCTCAGATCCGAGTCAGCTGGTGCCACAGACTAGAGGGCAAGATGCTCTCTACTTTCTCCATGACAAAGTTCAAGGGCGCAAACAGAGTACTGAGGAACTGCAAAAAAGAAAAGTAAAAAACAGAAAGATGCACGAGTCAGGCAAGACCTGGTTCCCAAGATACTAAACCGAACCCCTCTAGTGAATTCTTGCCATCTTCAGATGTTTCGTTGTAATAGAAATCTTACAAGGCTACAGCCATCTTCGTGTTTACAGAAAGTGTCCGGAGACAGTCAAAGCTGCATTCCAGCCCTGCTAGATAAAAGGGATGTGTCTGCTGAAGCCTCCCTCACCCTTGACAGCTGCCGCAGTGCTGAGGGTCCTGATGGACTTTGGGGGATATCTGGCTGCCCTGCACATGAGGAGAATGAGGGATGGGTAGCAAGCAGGCAGGAGAGATAGAAAGTAGGGATAACTCAGACTATTTGCTCACCTAAACTGGGCAAAGCATGACTTCCAATGGAAAAGGCAGGAGTTTTTTTTTTTTAAAGGTCATTTGTTGTGTATGGATTTCTTTGAGAGCCTGTTATCTTCCACCAATTCTCTGCACAGCCTGACCTCGTTTCTAAGTGGCATGTGGCATGAGAGTCTGGAGGAAAACTAGTTGTTCTCTCTGGCAAAGATTTGCCAGACTGTTGAAGTGAAGGCTCCATGAAACCTGTGGGAACTCTTCCATTGCGCTATGAGATTCCGCTCTGCTTTTCATGTGGAAAATGATGCTCTTCAGATGTGCCTTGCAGGGAAGTGTGTGCTTGGCCTGAGATTCACTAATTGTGATCTCAAAGCCATTCTGAGTATATTCTTGTGAAGCCATTAAGAAGCCATCCAGCATTTGACAGAAGATGAGTATCTGCATGGGTTTCTGGTCCTGTCTGTCCAGAATCAAGGCATTGTCTTGCTAGGCTTTTAAAAAACAACGACTGTGCAGTGCATTCTCTTAGTCCGTGATCCATAGGCTAAGCACTTTCTACCCCACTAAGTAGGGTAGAGGGTGAGCACACATACACCGATGTTGTTCTAAGGACCAACACATACAGTAGAAACTGCAGTCAATGAAGCTAGAACAGGCTGCTTATGGGTTGTGGGTTTTCAAGAAGAGGTATGACTAGCAAGTATCACTGATCTCTGAATACTTATTTCTTGTGTATGTTAAGGACTAGTAGTAACACCTTATAACCAGATCAAGTGTAGTATAATTTCATCAGTCCATCTTTCACATTAATATATTTGCTAAGACATTTAAGTAATACAATGTAAGGAAGTCTAGGACAAAACTCCCTTATAAGAGGCTAATTCAGTGGTGGAATGGGAATGGCCATCAAGATGGGGGCAAGGAAAAGCAATGCCCAGCAGACAGACTTAGTGATCAGGACAGAAGCCAAAGAAACCACCAGAGGGGTTCAGAAAACACAGATCATGAAAAGCTTTGTGAAGTGAAGCAATGGAAATAGATTCTAATGGATGGGTAGATGTCAAAAGAGATAGAGATATGGTACAGATGGTAAGACAGAAATCTGAACAAGGAGCCTTTGTGAAGATATAAGTGAGCAAGTAACAGGTATGGTCAGAGAATTAGTACAGTTGTTTCACTGGAATAGTTCAACACAGAGTTAAAAAATGACTAGAAGAATACAGCATGAAATTATCCTTTATTGAGTACACAGAACAATTTTAGATACTCTAAGGATGGACTGTCTATTCATTGGATTAGAACTGGGCAGTGTGCTGTCATAAATGCACAGGTAGGTACTGTGGGAAACACTGGGCCCAGGGATGAGTAATAACTGCCCAGATACTTCTAAAAGAGTCTTGGTTATGAGATGGCAACATCAGTAAGTTTACTGACTACATCAAACCAATATAATGTAATAATATTATGTATGAATAGCAGTATATATGTATATATGACATATATAATCAGGGAACATCAAGGCCCCACAAATCTCAGCATTTGCCTGTTGTGCTCATCTCTACAAAACGAAGGTAAGTGCTGATGAAGTCTGGATAAACAGAGATACTACTGTGTTGGAAGACAGCTCCATAAACAAGATGATATAGCTGGTGGTTATTATAAACCCAGTTTAGAACAGCTCAAGTTGGGAAGATTTAGGGTAAGAACTGGCTGAATATTAGCCTGATCCAGTGCCATTAGAATAAAGGCCTCCCCAAAGTCTAAGCCCTGGTGATTCCATCCCCTCAAATGCAGGAGCATCTCAGTCTGAAGTACAGAAACAACTTCACTAAATAGGTTAAAATAAAGACAGCTTGCTTACTTGGTTTTTGGCACTGACTTGGATAAAAAGCACAAAAGTAAAGCATCTGCAAATGAAGAAGAGAACTTGTCCTGTTTGATGTCCATGACTGCCTCCACTTCCCCACTACATATTTCTTTCCTGGCTTACATTGCCTTCTCCCCAATGTTCCGAGGGAATGACACTCCACTATCCCTGATGATATAGCGATCTACTTTTCTTCCTTCCATCTAGAATAATCTATCTTTGAAGCAACTCAGAAAGGCTCCATACAGGGCAACTGTGCTTTTCCCCAGAGGCCTAATATACTCACCTACAGAACCCCGGTTGAAATATGCTCCCTTTATTACTAAAGCCACCTGTCACAACCTCCCTCCCTCCTTCTCACAACCTTCCTTCTGTGGCACGCCTGCAGAAGAAGCAGTGCAGGAAGGGAAGCATCTGGAGTCAGGGAGAAGATCAAAGGCAGAGGTTTTCATTAGAAGATGTGGAAGTTTGGAGGAGCAAACTTTGCCCCTCAGGATGCCTGGTGAAGCTCAGCTGCAATTCTTTAGATGTTTGAAAACCCATCAATACTTTTTTTTGAGACAAAACCAATGCACAAAGAGAAACAGCAGTTTCATTTCTAGACTTAGGTGGAAATTTATTGCCTTAACATTTAAGTCCAAATGAGCCAAGCCAGGCAACCTAGCAGAGCCCATCTATCTAAGTGTTCAAAATTTCAGTCCAGAGGGCAGAGAGGTGGCCAGTTTTGAACCAAAATGTCCAATAATTCAATCAGTGTCCTGTGTCAAGAAAAGGGAACTGAACTAATCAAAAAAGAGAGAGTGACACTTCAATCGCCTGATCCTCCATTTCCTGAGACACAATTACTTAGATGCAGGTTATGGCTCCCAACATGCTCCGTTAACAGGAGAAACGCCTCTGCTATCTGAATAGGTTCCAGGTGCACTGCTGCCAGCCGACAACTGACATCTCACTATAATCAATATCAGACTTCAAGGAGGTCATGGCCTGTACGAGAAGACGAGTCAGAAGTCAGGGAGCTCCATCTCAGAGGAGGAAAGACAGGCCCTTGAGAGCAGAAGAGGTCAGAATGCTGACCTTCACACATTCTGTGAGGAGCTAGACCTGCAATGATGACTTATTTATATGAGCAACCTTATCTTGGGGACCAAACATTTTAGGAAGAGTTACTCCTAAGTCACTGAGGTAGATTAGATTAGGGGGCGAGGCAGTTGAAGCCTCTTGTCTCACTCTTTTCCAGTGTCTGACACTTAGATGTGGCTTCCTTACTGGCTGCAATCAGTGTGTAAACACACTGGAGTTCCCACGCTGTGTAGTCTAGGGGCAGGGGGTAGCACGATCTCTCTGCATCTATTAAAAGTCTTTATACCAGGGACATTATCTCAGAAGAGAGCTGAGAAAGTCACTTTCACAAGCTGCAAATGGTTTCATGCAGCTGGCAGGGCAGCTGTGATAACCCTTGAGGGTGTGGAGGGCTTTAGGAGGGGTCTTGTGGAGTGACAAGGGTGAAGATGTGGACAAGACTGGGAGGGAGGGGGAGGAATGGGGCTTGTCTCATTCAGGTCATCCATCTTCTTTCTCCACTAAGCCTTTCCAGACATTTTAGAAACTGCTAGACATATTAGCCATCCCCTACAGACATAAATGAAGGGAAAGATGGATTGGATCCTCCATACAGAGGTTTAAAAGCAAACTTATCAAAACTACATTTGAAAATTATGGGTAGCTGATGAAACTATCACACCTTGATGGAGAACAAAACATGAAGACCCTAAAGGCTGATTTCTATTTTATTCAATCATTTCATCCTAGACTCAGATACAAAGCTTTGAAAAGTCAAAGAAGAGTGGCCTCTTGCACAGTAGCAACCCCATATTCTGAAGGGATATAACCTTTCTAGTGGGCTTCCAAGTCCTCTTCTATTTACCCTCCCCTGACCTCCAAACGCCTTGCTGGTTAAAGCAGCCACAAAGTATTTAGTTCACATTTGCTACTGTGAATCTTCGGCCAGGAGCAGCATACCTGAGTCACTGGAGAGCATTAGACAACATTCAAGCTGTGCCCAGTCAAATAGGCAGGAAAGATAAGGTGGGGCAGGCATCAGTAATTTTTAATGATACTTGATGATTCTACCACACAGGTAGATTTGAGGTTGAAGCTTGAGTAGCTCTGATAGTCTACCATGTAGCTTCAAATGGCTGCTTAAGGGTTTGCCTTTCATGAGACCATGGTCCTCGAATGGAAATATGGTCCTCAAACCCACCTTCAGAGTCTGATGAAGTCTTTGCAAAAAAAAATCCAAACATACATACACACACACACACACACACACACACACACACACACATCTTTGGTGTTACGATCAAGATTCTGAATTGTGATGGTGCATCCAACTAGAATCAATGTATTTTAGAGGCTGAGAATCTCCATCTTGATCCAAAGTACTAACACCAAGTACTGTTACCTAGCATAACAATCAATGAGATGCTAATATTATAAATGTACTCTGACTTTACATTTTACAAAGTTCCATTCTAATCTCAGAGTTTGGGCAACCACTTTTCTTTATAGGGCCGCTATGGAGAAGAGAACAAGGAATTACATATATCCATAAACCAAAGAAACATCCACATTGGCAACTTGGTTGATAGTGGATTTAGAAAACATACCATGTAGGGGAAGACTTAGGAAATGTATAAAAGAAGGGAGTAGGAGCTTCAGTGTGGCTCTGAAAAGCTATCAGATGATCTGCAAGAGAATAGAGCCCTGCCTGGCATGCTTTCAGGGCAGAAAAGAAATAAGAAGTGGAAATGGAAGAAAAAAACAACAACAACAAAAGTGAAAGTGAAGGGAAGTAGACTACTATAAGGAGTTCTGAAGAGCCCAATAATAAAATGACCAGTCTTAATTGAGATGAGTCTAGATGACCTTTCTTTAGTTAATACTGAAGGCATTTTGTTTAAAGTTCCTTTCAACCTTAAGTTTCCATGATAGTTAAAATAAAAGAACAGAAGAAATGCTAAATGGTATCTGATTTGAATGCTGATTCTTTAAAGACCACTACTGTATATTCATTTAATAATCATTTATTGAAAAGCTACTATGTGCAAGACACTGCAAAACTTTGGGGATACAAAGATGAGGAAGCCACAGTCCTGCTCTCAAAGAGCGCACATTCTAAAGGGGAAGGGCAGATAACTCTCCAACAATCATATAGGACAGTAAATATGATCATGTAGACATTCATGGAACTCTGCATGATCATGGAGGGGAGATACCTCACTCAGCTTAGGTGAGACTTAAGAAAAGCTAAGTATGAAAGAATGAAGACACATTTGTAGGGTGAATAAGTGGGGTGGCAATGGTGAAGGACCACCTATGCACAGCAAATAGCACGTGCAAAGGCAGAGAGTTGAGGAAGAGCCTGCATCTGGACATGGTGAGTAATTCATTATGGTTGAAGAGCAGGGTCTGTGCAAGAGTTGGAAAAGCATAGCTGAGCCAGTAAGCAAATGCTGGATGACAACAAGCCCTGAACATTATGCTGGAACTTTATTCGAAAGTAGATGGATAATCATTGAAGAAACTCTCAAGCAGGAAAGTAACATGCTTACATTGTCTGTTTAGAAAGATCATGTGTCAGTATGACAGAAAGCCTGACAGAAGATCAGACTGGAAGCAAGGAGACTAGCGAAGACAATTTACATGATTCCAAGGAAGAAATAATAAGAACATAACCTAAGAGAGAATGACAGGAAGGAAAGTGAATTAGGTTTATAGAGTACCTGGGTGATAAATGGTTAGGACCACAGAGTGTGAAGGCCAAGCAGAGATGGAGACAAGGAACAGACTATGTACTTCCCAGTTTGTGGCCTAACTGGGGGAATGCAGGCCCACTGTAGAGGTCAGGAGCACAAGGGGAGGTACGGTATGGGTGATGGGAGAAGAAGGGTGATGAGTTCAGTTGTGAAAATGTTGAGACTGAGGTGCCGGTGGGATTTCCAGTTCATCTTCAACACACATGAAAATACTCTCGCAATTCCAGTCCCTGAACTCTGCCGAGCAGAAAATGTCAATCATCTGGAAAGGCATTAAATTGACCCAGCCAAGTTAGAAGTGATTCCTTACTGATTCCACTCACCTTGAAATCTGAATGCAGCATCACGGAAACAATTGATGCTCTTTTCTGTATTGCTTCTGTTTGACACCCTACCTTGCTGAATGAGCAGGTAGAAATGGTCTTAGGCTATCAGTCCAGAGGCCTTATCACAGCCCATTCCACCACCTCCTCAAAGCCAATTCACAGATTTTCCTAATTTCTAAATGCTGTGTCAGTACACGTCTTAATATGATAAAATTTCATACCTTCTCACAGCTTGTTCCTCAAACAGGTCAAGGGTCTGTAACTTTTGAAAACTATTTAAATAATTTCTAGAAATATAAATCTCATCCCTTATGAAGGAAAGACACAATACCCAAAGATTGGAAATAATGCCATTTGATGTGTACGAAATGGAACCTTTTTTCCCACTATTTTCTAATTTGCCATGATTCCTTCCATTATTTCATCCTTCTGGACTTCATGCATATTTTGGAAACTGCTGAGATTTTGTTTTGGGGAAGAAAGCAAGGCATGCATTAACAACCTAGGCTTTCTCACTCAGCTCTTAACCCTTGGATTCCATTGATAAGGAAAATTACACAATGAGCTAGTGATCTCTGAGGGCTTCTAACCATTTCCAGGCAACAACACCCACACTTCTCATACACTGCTTCCCCTGGTTTTCCCTACCCATCTCCCAAATCTTCCCTCTTGACAAATACTCACAGCTTTTGCAAAGACCCCCATAAGTTCTGGGAACTGATGTGTCAGGAGGGCCAGCATGGCTGTGAAAGAACACAATCCAGCAGTAAAGAGGATAAAGAAAGGGAGCTCCTTCTTTGGGTAAACTGAGACTTCATGGAAAGCTGTGGAGAAGACCAAGAGGGAAATGTTAGAGTTGGCATGAAAAGCATCCTTGAGGGATTTCTATATGATGGGACTAATTCCTTAGAGCCTTGGATAAATGCTGTTGGCAATGAAACAGCCAGACACTGGAAAAAGCACGGTCAGAATTTTTCCCAACCTATGGCTGCCTATCTGGTTCTCCCAAGCCCAGCTCCAGCCTTGCACTCCAGCTGGGAGCACAACTAGGTAATTTGGGGATGTCTCCTATTTCTGTAAAAGGATTGCAGCATCATTTATATCTTATCTATGGTATTCCTTTCTTAAATGTGAACAAAATAACAAAACTTCATTCAAATTATAACATATGTGTCCATCGAATAACATCTGGAAAATCCAAAATCAAGTATACTGGGAAAAAAATCCTGTCCATACTTCCACTTTCCTGTATTTAAAAAGTACTAAGTGTGTGGGGAGGGTGGGGGACAGGGGAGGAGGGAAGGAGAGGCAGGTGGAAGAAATATGAGAGGGGGTAACAAGTTTGATAAGAAATGTACTCACTGCCTTACATATGAAACTGCAACCCCTTTATGCTTCAATTTGACAATAAATAAAATAATTAATTTTTTAAAAGTACTAGAATGAGGTGATATTCATTTATCATGGACTTTTTCCTGGTTGATCCTGAATATGTCAGTGGAGGAGGCTACTCTGACAGCATGCTGGCTTCCTCAAGATGCTAGGGATGCAGGTCAGATTTGTAAGTTATCTGGCACAACTGTAGAAAACCCTTGATGATAAATGAAACAATCATCACCATCAGGAAAAGAAAACAAACAGAGAGTTTGGGTTTGGGGAAAATAAAAACAAAACAGTGGTATGAAAGTCAAAAGAACTGGCATCTTCCATCTGCTGATCATGTGACTGTCTGGCGAGATGACAGCAGTGGCCAGTAGGGGAGGAAGAGAATGACTGCATAGATGAGAAGAACTGCCCAGGAGCCTGGCAGATGGAGAGCTGAGAAAGTGCAGGTGAGCAACTGGGGCACTCAAACTAAAATGATCCATGGTCCATTCTCCTCAGAAATACAAGGTCTAAAGGCCTTTACTTGTCTATGCATCTCTTATTGCTCAAAACTCTAATCTGCACTGCTGAAAACTGAAAGTAGAGAGGATTGCATCCTGGTTAAGTCAATCTTTTAGGATTCCAGGGTGGAATGACGCTCAGGGCCTAATGTGGCCACGATGATACTGTGTACATGTAAGACACAGGCAGCATTTACAGCAGCCAATCCTGTTCATATCCTCACCCTCAAAACTTCACCCCAAAGAAGCTTCTGGAGGGTGATCAGACTTGGATTGTGGTATTTAATTAAACAAACAGCCATCATTTTCTTTTTCAGGCTTATAAAGATGATCTGTATAACATTTAAAATTTTTCTATCTTGTTCTAATAGCTAATCTGTTCCTCTGAAATTTTAACTGGATTCAATTAAAACATTGGGGGGAAAAAACCCCACTAAACTTTTCTGGAAAACTCTCTTACCAGACAACTGAAACCTCAAGAATGGTAACATTTTAGCTCCTCCTGAAGGAAGAGTCAGAAGGTATATCATGGGGCACATATGGGGATTTCTGAAATAAAATATATGTCACTTGAAGCACCAGGCTCTTTTGACACTAAAACTCAGAATAAGTTCTCATGGTTCCCAAAGTAACACAACTCACAGTGGTGCTGGTTAGTGAGGAGGTCAGCCAGGTAACTCGAGTTAGGCCAATCTGACAACAGCAATTCAGCTTTTCACCTAGAGCTCCCTTGTTGGAGATTGATGACTGGCTCAATAAACACAGGCATTTGAAAATTTACTATGCAACCTAACACTCCAAAGTTATGCTACTCCTCAGGGGAAAATATTGATATGTGTTATAAGTATGAGGTATTGATATTGCCGGGACTGGTAAGAGGGTGAGAGTAGTAGGCAAGAGGAGAATGAAGAGAGAATAATCAAAACTTAAAACTTATCATCCATGGGGGAAAATATGACTTAACTCAGGGCCACATGAAGAGCCTGGACATGATCCACACACACAGTAGGATTTGAAAATAACTATTTAGCTTTTATTGTCAAAACAATCTTGTATTACAGTAAACCAAAATAATACTTCCCACATGTGGTATGGCCATTAGGCTGCTGGCCTGCAAGGTACTCCAGGGCAGGGTTTTCCAACTGGGTGCTGATACACAATGCTGAGGCTGCACATGTCAGCCAACTCACTCTATGCAGCCCACAAGATGCTCACGGGAAACCCTCAGGCCAAGAACATTGCATCACCAGGGAGAGCACACTGCCCTGACCCACTCCTTGTGTTGCTCTCCCACTCGTGACTCATGTGCAGCTCCCTATGAAGTCAACACTTCCTCTATACCCCAGCCTGTGCATAACACAGCTGACCTGCTACAGTCCAGGCAGAAACCTCCATGATGGCCCAGCCCAGTAAGTACCACATACTAGCACTCTCTGTGCTCAGACCCATCTGTACATGATGCCTCTTCTAAGTTTCAGTCCTTTGGCATCTGTCCCTTTGATGAATGTGGATGGACTCGGAGAAACAGGAAGCCCAACCCACTCAAATAATTCACTTTGATACATCTGCTATCAAACAAGGCCAGGGCTTGGGAGAAAAATAATAAAAGAGAAAGGACATTATAAACATTTATCATTCCAACCTCTTTCCATTCCCACCTTTAGTTACTTCACTCTCCCCGGCTGAAGAGAAGACAATAGAGGAGTAAGACTTACAGGGAAGCAGTTCTCGGTCTGCTGTTTCTGTACAGATTGGATATGGATAAAATAGATGCCCCTTTTCCAAGGGATAAGGGATCATCCGAAAAGCTGAAAAGAAAAGACAGTATGTTAGAGGCTTAGTGTTTGTCTCAGAACTCTCAACTTCATAAAAAAGGCGGGGGGGTGAAATGGGAAACACTCTTACATGGGAAGCAAGACTCGCTCAAACTCTGAGTCACTGTACCAGATAAAATGTCAGAGGTACATTATGATGTATTACTCACACATTAATATCACATCATATATTCTGGGCAAAGCTCACAAAACTGGGTGGGGATAGAGGTGCAGAGGGGTAGGGAAGCCATCAATACCAATGCCTAGGGGCTCATCATCCATAAAACATTATAAAAATGTTCTAAGCACTAATTCAATATAGCTCGGCCAATGGTAATAACACAAACCTGGTTGGAAATGCTTCTTTAAGAAGCAAATGTGGATTGACTTGTTGGAGCCTGTTACAAATGTACAAATATCAAAGGTATTCTAGCATGTCTATTTTAAAATAATATGCCTAAGTGGATTAGAATTCCAACCAGGACAGATAAAAATGAAAATTGAAAAGCATACAACTTGAGAAATATTCTTAAACTTTATGAAACATTTAAATCTTCAGTATCAATTGGGGGGAAATGAATCTGGAGAGATTGATTATCTGTATTTTGATGATGTCAGGCCACCTAAATAATGCCTTTGTGGCATCAGATGACATTAGGCCCCACACTGAATTATAACTTTCCAATCAATCCATCCTTCCCCATTATCGAGTGTGTTATTCTCCCTGTTACAATGTCATCAGCATGTAAGTCTCACTGTTCCTATGAACAGGGTTCACGGAGGCAATTTTTCTTCAACAGATGTCCTCTTACCCAAAGCACACTGTAGATGCAGAACATAAAGGGATACCCTACTCCAGGAATACCAGAGAACAATCACTGCCTGAGCTGTCAATGAGGGAAGGTAGCAATATGCAGCAACATTCTTCATTTCAAATGCTGCATTTTAAGGAATCCTAGCTACATCCTGAGCTGCATAATTACTGAAGCCTTCTCAAAACGCTGTCAATGTACATATTTATCTTTAGCATGCTTATTTCAAACAGGCATCAGAAACAAAGAATGTTCTCCCTCACAAGAAATGACAAGGTCCCATTGTAACCAGCATCAGTGCACATATGGTATTTATTCTGGTGTCTGAATATTATTTAAAAGTAAAAACATTATGTATGTGATTCCAGCATTTGGAATGCAGTCAATCTGCACCACTGTGGTATCACTCTGAGGTTACAGCACATTGCCACGGAGAATATAAATCACTATAAATGTGGGATTAGAGCAGAGCCAGTTTGCTGGCAGTTTGCTGAGGTAAAAATGTTATCAATTTTCCTCTCAAAGCAGAAACCTCTTAAACAGAGATTAAAACATTAAAAACACCCCAGACTTTAACTCTTCTTAAAATGAAGGGCTCTCCCTAGTTCAGTCAGACCTTTTTATTTTACACAAGATGACTTTTGCCCATTAGTACAAGCAAGAATCAAAGATTTGAAGAAACCAGTATCTTTCTTGACACAGCTAGACTTCCAAGAAAATGAAAAAGAAAACAACAATACACACATGTGCGCGGGCGCACACACAGACAGACAGACAGACAGACACACACACACACACACACACACACACACACATCAAGAAAACAAACAAAAGGCCAAAAGGAAGAAAAAAATGTCAGCAATTTTATAGCATCAAAATCTCTTCTGGAAAGCACTGACTTTACATTGAAATTACAGTATGACAGGATTTTAGTAGCATTTTTCACAAATGGTAGCTTCTCAGAAAGCATCCCAAAAGTGTGGCAAAATCTATACTGAAGTTTCCCTTTTTTTCCTCTTAAATCCAGATTCTCCACATGTAACCAGATGCTATAATTAAAGTATCTGTTTATATAGTATAAATAAACCTTCAGTTTTCAAAGTTGATATAAATCTGAATACTATGTTTTATTCAAAATTGAAGTCAGTACACACGTCAGGAAACAATTTCTAATGAAACATAGGAGTGCATAATCTTGAGTGTTCAGCCATAGAAATCTAATGGTTGATGTCTTAAGTCGTGTTAACTTTTCTTTTCCTCTCCTATTTGCCATGCATGCAGAATTTTGAGCAACAATTTAGTCTTTTTTCTTCTAATTGTTTCTCTGCCTTTTGGAGCAATGGTAGATACACTGACTACATAGAATTTTTAAAAGAAAATGTATGCATGCACATTCCTCCTGCACTGCCTTCCTACCCCCTGATTGTAAAGACACTTATGGCACCCTGAAGATCTCTTTTTCATATCAATTGTCATTTACACTGAATGCTTAAAAAATATCAAGGCTCTTGGCTTCACTTAAAAAAAAACAGCAAATACAATTTCTGCTTGCAATTCCATCCTTTGCCCACCCTGCTGTGCAGGGTCCAACAAAGTATGCAATAAGAAAGGGAAGAGGCACTGTATCTGCCTTGCCAGCTTCACTCCCACCTCCTGGTCCCACTCACAGCAGGTGGGCAGTGGCTCCATGATAGCCTTGTGGCTTTAGTCAATGTCCAGAGATTATGCAAGTGCAAGACTGTTATATCACTGTTGTGATTACTTTCAACATGCGATGTGAAACCATAGCTTCTATTGTTGATGATCCTTTTGTATCCCCTTCCTGTGGTTGTACCTGCACTATCTGTGTATCTTATCTGAGTACATTGGAAA
Source organism: Perognathus longimembris pacificus (assembly GCF_023159225.1). Classification (NCBI taxonomy): domain Eukaryota; kingdom Metazoa; phylum Chordata; class Mammalia; order Rodentia; family Heteromyidae; genus Perognathus; species Perognathus longimembris. Next base: position 127,277,659 of record NC_063162.1, on the reverse strand, counting down.
CCTTGTATACAGGTATTAGAACTAGGAAACTGAAAGGGAATACCAAAACAGAGAGACACAGGATAAAAAAAGACAAACAATTACGAAAGCAATACTTGCAAAACTGTTTAGTGTAAATCTACTGAACAACTCATGGGGGGAAAGGGAAAGGGGGAGGGGGGAGGGGGGAATGAGGGAGGAGGTAACAAACAGTACAAGAAATTGTATCCAATGCCTAATGTATGAAACTAACTGCTCTGTATATCAGTTTGACAATAAAAAAAAAAAAAGAACACACGGATTCAGGGGTTCAAAGAAGGAGAGATAAAGGTCATTTGGACATAGCTACATGCCTATAAAGATAAATGAAATCCTTTAAAAAAAATCCACATTTCAAAAATGAAACACCAGAAGTGGGTACTTGAAAGGGGTAGGGTAAGATTCAGAGGAAAAGGGTAGGTGAATCAAATGACAAAGAGAAGTGGGGGGGGGGGGCGCATACAGTCAGGAATCCAATATAGAGCCTACAAAATTAAGAAGAGTGAGGGAAGGGGTAGATAGGAAAGAGATGGGTGAGAATGTTGAAAGCGGTGACCTTGATCAAGATATATTGTATTCATAAACTGCCTTGTTAAATGACAACTCCTCTGTACAACTAAAGATAATAATTTTTAAAAAGGAAAAAAATCCACATTTCAGAGAAATTAAAAAATATCCATGTATTTGGTTAAAACAAGAAATCTTGGCTATGCAGAATTAGAAACTGTCATATAAGTGACACTTCATTTCTCTCTTTCCTTTGTGTGCCATCCCCTCTCCCACTTGATTGTAGTTGTGTGTCTGCTAAAAGATCTAAATGAAAGTGATATTTAGTTACTGAACACATTCTACTTTCCACAATCAAGTCGAGGCATGATCCTACCATTTTCTCCATTCTGTAATGAGACACATTTCCTGAGTTCCCAATCTCTCAATGCTGACCCCCTGGGAGGCTGTCCAACAGCACCCACAAAGGAAAAGAACCACAGAACAGATAGAGGACACCCTTAACATAGACAGGATGGAAGATAGGTTTTGAAATTTCAACCAGGTTGCCTTCTAAAGAGGATCTCAAGGAACTTAGTAGAGATAATCTGTAATATAACTGAGTTTGAACCCCTGCTGTACCTACTACCATTAACATCACTAAGTGCTTCCATTTGTAATAAAGGATACTACAGCACTCCAGGATGATCAGAAAAGGTTAGCTTCTCTTTCCCATTCTTCCTTCTCCACCAAGTCAAAAGTTCCTATACTCTCTGCCATGTTGCACTGTATAAGTAAAAATTCTGTGTGTGTTAACAAGTGTAAATGGTAGAACAGAAAATAATAATGAAAATGTTAATTTTATATTCTATGTCTGACTGCCATGTTCATAACAGCCATGAATGACAACAATTTTTCATGATGCATTTCTGTACAAAAAAATAAAAAAGAGGAAAATCCAAAAGTCAAAAAGCCATTTTTTTTCATTCACATTCTTTCAATAATTAGAAGTGAAAGAGGGCTGGGGATATAGCCTAGTGGCAAGAGTGCCTGCCTCGGATACACGAGGCCCTAGGTTCGATTCCCCAGCACCACATATACAGAAAACGGCCAGAAGCGGCGCTGTGGCTCAAGTGGCAGAGTGCTAGCCTTGAGCGGGAAGAAGCCAGGGACAGTGCTCAGGCCCTGAGTCCAAGGCCCAGGACTGGCCAAAAAAAAAAAAAAAAAAGAAGTGAAAGGAAGCAGTCTTGGGAAAATCATTACTTCCTTGGGGTGACTTTAATGATGTCCCATTCTAATTTCTCCTTGTGTACTACACCTCCTCTACCTTGGATCTGTTTGTATCTTTGTTAAAGGGTGTAAGTGAAACTTAGATTTAGTTATTAAATGAATTACACACTCCACAATTGAGTGTGAAGCATGAAATGCTAGAGTTTTACAGAGAGATATAGTTGCTAGTGTGATCCTCAATACTCTGTTCTTCTGTTGAAATGTACTACCTATATCCACATGCACAAACCCATATATACATGCCTATAGATGTACATATATATGTGTGTATGTAAGCATAAATGAATGTATGTATATACATACATAGATATGTATGTTTGTCAATAAACTTTTCTGGGAATCCATAAACACAATGGCAGCAACAAAGGAGAGACTCAATATTAGTTAGAAAAAGAATAAACAGGTTCACATACAGTCAGGAAGACACAGTATTTTCCCTTGAAAAATTGAGGTGAAGTCAAGGTCAATGGCCCGCTCTGCCTATAGTCCCAGCTACTACAGAGGTTAAGGCAAGAGGATCATTTGAGTCTCAGTTAGGGGCCAGCCTGGGCACCATTGAGACACTCGATCTCTCAAGAAGAGCATAAACAAAGAAAGCCTCAGGTATATCCAAACTATAATCAGTTATCAAGATTGAATGAATTCAGTATCAACCTGGCTCTAAAGGGCAATAAGGGGGGATGGGGGGTCTCCTTGCCACACCTGGAACCTGGCTGTCAGGGAAGGTGCTTCATAGGATCTCTGCTTTCTCTCAAATTATAGAATGTAAGCTTGTATCTGTTGAAGGGGGTGGGGTGGACTCCTTTTTCTGTAGTCCAAAAGGTGCCAGCTTTATGGAGGAAAGGTTTAGTTAGAGGAAGTGCCCTAGGAACCACATCTCACAGTGAGGGGCATTTGCCATTTAGGTTCAAAGAGAATAAATTAGAATCACAATCTCATCCTATGCTTCAACAATGGACCATTTTCCCCTCTCAAAGGAAACACTGCTTTAGTCCTCCTAAGAAACAGCACCTTCAAATCTTATACATTATTTAGTGGATTCTTTGGGGGAAAGAAAGAAAATAGAGTCTTACTTGGTCAGGTAGAAAAAAATATGAACAAAGAAAGGCTAAGTGATTTACCCCATGGCATACTTCTGATATATAGAACTAGAAATGTAAAGTTCACTGTTATGGTCAGCAGACAGCCCTGCTTTAATAAAATAAACAGCATAAAAATAAAGCCTTGAAAAGAATCAAGATGGGAGAGAGACAGGCACAGTAATATAGGTAAAACAGAAGATGTGCCATTTCAAACAGAGCCTCATAAAGTGTGGTAACATTGTAAATAAGACTCAGTTGAAATGAGACCTTTCATTCAAATCATACTTGCAGTTGTGTGTGTGTGTGTGTGTGTGTGTGTGTTTGTATATGTGAGGATAACCAGAGCCTGCAATGTTTAAATAAGTATAACTCAGATAAGGTGGCAGTGTACAATAACCCAAGAGTCTTATAAAGTGGAACTTTCCCCATTTCTTAATTATCTTAACTTTGAGGAACTATTGTGTAATTTCATGGGCTGGGACAGTAATGAATCAAACATTTTGGAGACTTTTGAAATGCTGATGTACTTGTGGTTGAGGAGTCAGTGCCCTTCTTCCCGCTCCTCCTGTAACTACCATATGTTTCAAACCCAACCAATCTCTGTTGTGCATCAGCTAGACTTTGGGGTCTTATAAAAGGAAATGAGAGGATTTTTTTCCCAACTTATTTGATGGAAAACCTACTTACTTACACAGGAGAACTAATTCTCTAGCATAATAGATTCATTAAAACAAACGAGAAAAAGAAGTAGAGCTACCTCTACCCCTAACACTTTAGATAGGTCTAAGATTTTGTTTCAAATCTTCAAACGATAACCTAATAATCAGTTTTGACCCAGAACCTGGAGAAATTAGATACTGCTACATTTCTCTCTAAATTCTTTTTCAAGTGAAAAAAGGCAATTGGGTGGGAGTCTGGGAATCGCATTAAATTTCTAAAAGAAAAAAGTTATTCAGGAGAAAAGCTAAACAATGAGGCTGGAGATGTCAAAAGGCACCACCCAGTGGTGCACTGGGAGAAGTACAGCCTCTTCTGCTCGGGCCCAAGGCCTGGAGACTTCCTGAGTGGGAGCTTCCCCATCTTCCTGGAAGCTACTAACCCAGGGCTTGGCAGGGTGTGGCATTTGGTATCTATCACCAGAGCTTTTCAGTTTCCAAGAATTAAGTACTTGACTCAGAATTAGAATCTATTCTCGTTTAAAAAATACAGAGCTGTGAATCTCTTTTTAATTTAATTTATAATGGGCACAAATCCGGAAGTGATGTTAAAAGATTTCAAACTACTGCCTGGAGTTGGAATGATACATTTTTCTCCTAAATTGTATGACAGGTTTATAGCTTTTTTAGTAGAAAAGACCAAAGTCATTTCTAAAGAAATATATTAGTTCTAAATACTCATACATAATAGTATAGATACACAAACACATTTATGCTTGTTGGAAATACATGTGCATATTATAGGATATGTCAAATAAATACAAAGTGAAAAAAATGATGCTCTCAAGTGAGTAGTAGCCACACAAATCAGCTAAGTATAATGATTTTCAGTCTCCTTGTTTATAATACATATATTACTTATCTTATAGAATTTATTTCATTCTATATGGAAATGTTTAAGGCAATATTAGAAAACAAAATATATAATTTTAGACAAAATGGTTAAATTTCCTTTCCTCCTGGCACTAGGGACTAAACTCAGCATCACACAAGCACTCTACCCTTTGCCCCTAGACTTTTTATTTTGTCGGTCATGGGGCTTTAACTCTGGGCCTGGGCACTGTCCCTGAGTTCTTCAGCTTAAGGCTATCTCTCTACCACTTGAACCACAGTGCCACTTCTGGTTAATTGGAGATAAGAGTCTCACAGACTTTCCTGCCTGGGGCTGGCTTTGAATCGTGATCTTCAGATCTCAGCCTCATGAGTAGCTAGGGTTACAGGTGTGAGCCACCAGTGCCCAGCTCTCTTTTTATTTTTATTTTGTTTCCAATACAGTCTTTCTACATTTGCCCAAGCTAGCCTTGAACTCAATATCACCAATTTTCCTCTTGAGTAGCTAGGATTATAGGTGTGTGTTAGCATACTCAGCTAAAAATGGTTAACTTTCTAAACACCAGAATAGGAACGGCTGTAATAAGTACTTTCTAGCTTACAAGTAGTAATGTAATTTGAAATTGTAGACATCTAAGCAAGTGTTTCTTTACCATGAATCTGCTCAGCGCAATGAAGAAAAAGTGAACTTGGTATACCTCCTTAATCTCCCAACATGGCACTCATCACAATGATTCTGTTTCTCCTGAAAAGTTGAGATGTTCATTTTTGTCCTGTCTAACTCAGAATATTACCAGAGGGAGTAAGTGAAGAGCTGTAAATGCCAAGACCAAAATTCACATGACTGTACTACAAGAACACACTTCAAGGTTCCTGGCAATCTCAAGCATTTTGTGTATCAGTGGCACTCTCCTGGATCTCTTCTAAAACAATGTCACAATTCTCTTTGGAAACTGAATGGTAGTGGCTGGTTTTAGGTGGCATCACAACTACCTGATTTTTATAGGAATTGTTTACTGTGAAGATCAAATGTCAAATTTCCCTTTCCTGTAGGTATCTGATTTCCTTAACATGTATTTTGTCTGTTTGACTGTCTGTAGGCTTGAACTCTGGGTGCTGACCCTGAGCCGTTTTTTGCTCAAGGCTAGTGCTAGCAGTCTACCACTTGAGCCACAGGTCCACTTTTTTTTGTAGTTAAGTGGAGGTAAGAATCTCACAGACTTACCTGCTCACACTGGCTTTGAATCATGATCTCAACTTCCTGAGTAGCTAGGATTACAGGTGTGAGCCACTGGCGCCTGGTTTAACATGCTGTTTTGTATCTAAAATGTCATCTTCTTCAAACCTAATAAAGCATTTTGCCAATGTAATTGGAAGTAATTAATTTCCCCAATACAACTACTCTCTCTGCTTTTGCACCTCCTTTTGCTGCTTCACATTCTTCATGTTGCTTCAGTCCCATTCTCAGTCCCATTATCCTTACCAGTTGATCCAGAGCGCCTCACTAATACTTGACTACTAACTTCCAAACAATTGCCAGTTATCTCCTTTGGAGATTTAAAATTTGTATGGTGATATAATTCCTAAACACTAAATATCAATTATCTTTTGCCTTATTCCTTTTTGAGGCCTAAATATGGGATTGGAGCCTATCACTTGGATTTAATTGGTAAGTTTCTCTTCAAGATGCCAATCTACAAATGTTACTTGATAAGCCAATTTGTCTTTTTAATTTTTCCTAACTACCACTAGAGGAGGCTTCCCATGATCATTCCTTCTATGCTTTGGGGGCTCTTTTGCATAAATAAAATTTTCTGTCTCATTCAGGTAGAATACCTTGTATGCAACAACGAGCTCAAGTGAGAGATCATGCACAGGCTCCTATCCTCTGAGCACAATTTACATATCCAAATACAGTTGCTGGTGCTGAACAAGACATCTGGGTATGCTTTCATTCCTACTAAGTAAAGGTGGGAGCACTGGTCACACACTTTCAAGTTTCAGTTGTAAACTATAAAAAATAAATCCACTGTCAATTCCTTACAAAATAATTTCCAATCAACTTGAGTCCCATCTCTGTCAACTTATTTTTTCCCATCCCATTTTCCTCCCTCCTCCCGTTACCACCTTTCCTGCAACAAGTTGAATTCTTACTGCATGATAGAAGGACAAGAACAGAAAGGAACTGAGCTTATCTAATGAAGGAAGCAGAAAAGATAAACTGGGTGAAAGGATTAAAAAGATACTTGTTTGTGAAGTTGATCAGAGTAGGGGTGAAGTAGGAAAAAAATATCAGACGACTCCAATATTCATTATTTTATTTTCCCATGAAAGGAAAAAAAAACCACCAAGCAACATGTTGTTCTTGGCTTTGCTTCAATTAAATATTAGCAGATTTCAATGCCCACATTGGACAATAATCCATAGTCTTGGGTCTTTTTTTCTTAGTCTACACTCCTCCAAATGCCAAATGCCCCCACTTGCCATTTATTCACAGTGTCCTGGCTTATATGACTGTCACAGTTCTTCAAGGCTTGTTCAAGTCTCATCATCTGACTTATAAGGTTACCCCTGACTGTTCCACCTCATTGGCCTCTCCTTTCTGAATATCACCAGGCAGCTACCACATACTGCCAGTTGCCCCTAGAAACCAGACCACATCATTTTCTGTGAAAATAGCACATTTCACTCACCATTACAGTCTCCTCTCTTATCACAGAATGACAGAAACCTAGAGAGCATTCGCTTACTTTTATGTTTCTCTACATCTGTCCAACAATTACAATATTGCTATGCCTCCTACCAAACACTATGGTACAGTTCAATAGCCGCTGCCTTAATTTTGATATACACCTGTCAAACTTTTGTAGATAGTTAACCTCATTCCAATACAGGATAACTGTGACTACTCTCAATCTAGCCAATAAGACGTGGAATTAGTGTCTAGCACAAAGCCTCATCTCATGCCAAAGATCCTTATGGGCAAAGAGTTGTGGCTGTTCTGCAAAAAGGGCTTTCAGGGTAGGAGAGTGTTCCTTAGAGAACTTCATATGCACCCCCTTTCCTGAATAAATGTGTCTTTCCAAGCTGTGACTGGGATATCACCACAGTAACATCCACCAAAGTAGGGAGCCGGAGTGTCAAGTAATTAACCACCTTAGTGATGTGCCTTACAGGAAATAAGAGCTAGATATATCCTCATTGTACATCATGAACATTAAGGTAAATTCAGTTTAAGTATTTTTTTTGTTTGTAAAAATTGTTTAGCAAGTTGGGTGCCAGTGGCTCACACCTGTAATACTAGCTACTCAGGAGGCTGAGATCTGAGAATCATGTTTCGGAAGCTAGCGCAGGCAGAAAAGTCCATTAGACTCTTATCTCCAATAATCTACTCAGAAAATGCTGAAAGTAGTACTGTGGTTTGAGTGGTGGAGTGCTAGCCTTGAGTACAAAGAAGCTCAGGGACAGTGCCCAGACCCCAAGTTCAAGCCCCAGGACAAGAAAAAAAAATGTAGCAGTCCACAAAGGCTCACATCTATAACTCTAGCTATCAGGAAGGTGGAGGATTGCAGTTCAAAGACAGCCCAGGCCAAAAAAGAAGTTTCCATCTCAACAAGAAAAGCTGTGTGTAGTGGTTCACACCTGTCATTCCAGCTCTGTGGAAGATGGAGTATGAGGAGGTTAATGGTGGGGACAGCCTGGGGGAAAAGTGTACATCTTATCTGGTAAATAGAATCAGAGCCAAAAAAGGAGGAGGCCTCCTCTTTGGGCATAGTTCCAGTGGTAGAGCACCCACCTAGCAAGCATAAAGCCCTGAGTTCTGAGTTCAAACCACAGCATTGTTCCCCCAAATGTTTGAAGAAAGAAAATTACTTACTGCCTTCCCACGTACAATGCAAAAGATTCAAAGCCCCTTCTACTCTCTTCCAGTGCGCAAGATGGAAGAATGCATATGCTATTGCTTCACTGTCTCCTCTCTTCAAGATGTGTTCTGGGGGTAGGATTAAGCTTTTCATTTCTAGTAGGTACTAAAATAAAAAAGGCAGGAAACGTGTTAAGACATAGTGATTTGGAATTCAATATTGAAATACGCTGATTTTCCCAAAACCAACATTTATAAGCGTTTCATCAAACTCCATGACTACATTTGAAGGCAATTACTAAAACATCCAGCAATTCAAAGTTTGCTGACAGTACTAGTTTCCTTTAGTAGGATCAGAGGTTTGTAGGCCAAAATATTCTAATTAAAGACATAAATATTGACTCAAGCAGCAGAAAGGAAAATGTAGAGGATATTACCATTTAACTTTGTAACCAAAATTAAAAATTATAAAATGGACACATGACGATCAAGAAGTCATATGTTTAAACCAACTGCACTAGACAACTGTTACTACTTTTTTTTTCTATACAAATCAATCAAGGAGAAAGACTTTAGCATGGAAAAAGAGACACGTAGAGCTGCCTTCGACATGGGAAGGAGAGTGTGGTACTCTGAACAGAAGAAGATGCAAGGGAAGGAGCAGTACCAATTCCAAATGGCAATGCCCTTTTAGACTCCTCAAGACTGGTTGGGTCTCAACTTACACGTCTTCTTTCCTCCTTTCCACAAAGTTACGGTGGTACAGAGCAAGAATGGGTATTTTTTCTGGAGACTACGCAAACACTACATTTCCATTTTCATTATTTTATGTGCACTGTGGAATAGAAATGGAAGAAAATGTAGAATATTCTCCTGGTGTTCTAGTCCTTATTATCTCTCTTCCCAAATCCATCCTCAATAAATAACGTGCACACACCACCAATAACAAAAAATGGGGTCACAATCATTCATGTAAAACTTCTTCAAGGGCTGGGAATATGGCCTAGTGGCAAGAGTGCTTGCCTCCTACACATGAAGCTCTCGGTTCGATTCCCCAGCACCACATGTATGGAAAACGGCCAGAAGGGGCGCTGTGGCTCAGGTGGCAGCGTGCTAGCCTTGAGCGGGAAGAAGCCAGGGATGGTGCTCAGGCCCTGAGTCCAAGGCCCAGGACTGGCCAAAAAAAAAAAAAAAAAAAAAAAAAAACTTCTTTAAAATGGAAATTATCAGACCAGAGAAGGAAGTGTGCAATTAGAAGATGAACATAACAAAAGAAGTTCTGTAAGTAGAGATGTTCAAAACAATAATGTCAAAGAGATGATCCCTGGTGTCTATCAGTAGAAACTTATGAAAGACAGTGACAGATGAAAGCATTTTGGTACATAGAATGGAGATTGTGATAGTCTCATCATCTAGCTGAGGATTTACATCCTTCAGTGTGACCCAATTGCCCTTAAACATGGGTCTCTTGCTGTCAAGCTTGGGGGCAGGGTGTATATGGCACAATGGAAAGTGGGAGGATACATTCAGGCCTTTTGATTCTAAATCTCTGGCCTCAAAGAGGAAGAGGAAGAAAGTAGGGGAGAGGACCCAGAGAGCAGTGACAGACATCACACTTTTGGGGACGCTGGGAAAGAAAGCCCCCCGCCCACCTCCCACCCACCCAGAAAGAGACCTCAATAGAAGGACTTCTTTCCAGACTGGTCTATGAAAGCTGTTTGTTATTTTGATGGTAACTCTTCAAACACAAATTACAAAAAAACCTTTTGGCCACTTGGCTTTTTGAGTCTACAAGCTACTTTTTTCCTTCTCTATCTTGTTTTACAATAGTATAGGATGAAAACCTTCTGGGAAAAATAATGACAGAAAATTACCTGGTAGGTTATATTTATGATGATATCAGCTATAATATAAATAGAAAAAGTGAGTTTTATGGTGAGGGAATCCTGGCTATCCTTTGTGAAGCCTTAATAGAAGCCATTATAATGGACATAAAAGCCAGTGAAAGTCTTAAAAACTCCAAGGCTATAAATCATGAGAAAGATATATAACTTGTAAAGTACTATGAGCCATATTATTTTAGAGCAAGTTTGAAAAATGGTCATTTGTTATTCTTAGCAATCATTGAGAAAATTGATGAGAAAGAAAATTTCTTGTCCAAAGGCAACTCCAGAAAGATTTTAATCTGAGTTTCTAGTAATTATTCATAGCTATCCTTCCTATCAAACAGAGCTATCAAGAAGACAAAAATTCATTTAAAATCATTTTTTACCACCAGAATACCTATATATACCTTAAAAATAATAGTACACATGTATGAGACAGATAGTTTAACTCAGCCTGTAAGCTGTGGAATACATGTGGCTTCAAGGGTTATCTGTAGTCCTGAATGTAGGCTGTTTGGTAAAGTTTTATTTTTTCCTCTAAGTCATAAGTCTTCTCTGTTATATATACATTATATATATACACATACATACATATGCATGCACAAATAAAATGTGCACATATATGTATATGTATATATACGTGTATATACGTATATACATATATGTATACATATATGTATATGTATATACATATGTCATCCATGTCTTTTCTCAGCTGAATCATAAGAACCTCAAGAGCATGAGATTTGTAATCTTCATCTCTTTCCTACTCCTGCAGTACACCTTGCATATCAAAGTACTGCATATACATTACATAGACTGATATGTATATAAAGTTGAATTAAATTAAAAATGTACTTCTCAAGACACTCTCAAATGGGCATCCCTGCTGTTGACAGTATCATGAAACTAACCAAAGAAATTCACTCAGGAAACAGCTCTGCCTTCTTATTGTATCTATTTTAGAAATAGATACGTGTATAAAGGAAATTTATGTTCCCTTGTAAGTTTCAAAGAGAATGTTGCCCCTAATCAAATGACGAAGGCTAATAACAACAATGTGTTATGTTTTTGGCCTTGCTTAAAATGACTGGCAAGATCAGTTCTCAACATGTGCAACATTTAAATTAGAAAAGCATGGAACAACATTTCATGTACTACTTGTCAAAAGAAAAATAAATGGAAGAGGGCAGATCCTTATCCACAAATATGCAGAAATCAATTAGCCTGTAAATCCTAGAACATGTTTTGCCTGTCTATATTAGTGACTTGGCCTCTATTAGCCAAATCAGCATTATATGCTATCTTGCCTGTGTCCTACAGCTAACTTCTCAGATTCTCAATCAGACTAATTGGGGCATAGGGCTTATAAAGGTTTCAGAAGTCGCTTTACAAAAATGTACTTGTCAGAATCTAGTTCCTTATGCCCCAAAGAAGAGTTGATAAAGTCAAGATATTCAAAGAGGGGCAGAGAGATGTTGTCTCTGTGTGAGTACTTTCTACACAAAAGGTATGGAGCAAAGGCTGGCTCACCGATAAGGAAAGTTGAACTACATACTTGGCGCATCTAAGGCTACTCTAGGTGACTACTGAGATCTCCTAAGGTTCTAAATTTCCATAATAATCTGAGAAAGAATAACTTTGAATTTATCCTTCACAAAGGAATTATTGGTATTTTTACCAGTAACACTGTCACATGAAGTTCATGTGAAAAATATAGGATGATTAAATCTTGGCACATTTAAATGACTGTCAGTTGCTACTCAAAACTAGTAATAGAAGAATTAAACATGGAAAAAATTTATAATCCTTGTTGTATGCATTATTCAAAATTTATAATGTTTACAAAATGTATAATTATGCTAAGTGAAGTGCCATATCCTAGATTACTCTGATAATAAAATATACATGTAGATATTTACAAAAAAACAAACAAATATTGAAAACTAGCCAGGAGTGGTGGCAAATGCTGGAAATTCCAACACTTAGGAGGCTGAGGCAGGAGGAGTGCAATTTCCAAGCCAGATGGAGTAATACAGTCCAAAAAAGAAAAAAATAACTAAAATAAAACATAAAAGGAAAGAGTGTAGATTGAATGCTAATGATAACTCAATATTTGATGTATAGGAGGAAGTGTGTTTGTGTGTGTGTGTGTGTTCTTGGTATACTTTCTAGGTGTTTTGCTAGATTTTCTCTTCATGTGTGTAGATAGATAGATAGACAGACATGTGTATAATATAACCTATTTTAGAGAGTTGCATCAAAATATAAATCACACAAACAAAATGATAATAAAGCATAGCAATGTTTTGCATGTCTACTGGTTCTGACAAAAGCCAGAAAACATGTTTTTTTGTGTTTTTTTTTAAATATAAGAGTTGAAAATAAAACTAGTACCACTGGAAGAGAGACATTTCTGAGCTGCAGTGTAGCTTACTCCTTGAACTCAGGAAGACATACAGTAGAACAGGACCAAACACTTAGGTGAACCTGGCTCTCGTTCACTTGGAGAATGAAGGAAAATGAGATGCACATTACCAAGACTCCTGGCCTCACCTCCTTCTGTATGCCATCTGCAACTGTGAACTACTGTTTGAAATCTTCAGAAACTTGCTCTACAATACAGCTAGTGGACCTTAGATGCATTAATTATTTGCTCTTCAGTCTGTTCATTAAAAAAAACCGAGCAACAAAACCAAACATGTTATTGGTTCTCAATCTTTGTGTGGGTATGCTGGTCCTTGAGCTGTTTTGCTCAATGATATTGCTCTACCATTTGAGCCTCAACTCCACTTCTGGTTTTATTGGTAGCTAACTGAAAATGAAAATCACGTGGAATTCCCTGCTTTGGTTGGCTTGGAACCTCAGATCTCAGATCTCAGCCTCCTGTGTAACTAGGATTATAGGTGTGAGACATCAGCACCTGGATGGTTCTCAATTTGAAAGATTATGTATGACAATTTATGAAGCATTCACATGGTACCTGAGAACAGTATTTGAACATAAGTATCCAATGAAAAGTAGCTAACTTTAATGACAAAAAAAAAAAAAACTCATGAAATTTAGTAGCTAATGCTTGTAATCCTAGCTACTTGGGATGCAGAGATCAGGAAGATTTGATTTGGAGCTGGCCAAGTTTTGTTTTGTTTTGTTAAAATTCATAAGCCTGCATATCAACCGAAAAAAAAAACCCCATAAATATGAGCACTGTGGTTTAGGCTGGCCCATGCATAAATATTGAGACCCATTCTTAAAAATAACCAAACCCAGAGCTAGATGTTGGTGGCTCCTGGTTGAAACCTTAGCTAGTCAGAAGGCTGAGATCTGAGGATCCAGCCTGGACAGAAAAGTCAAGATTTTTATCTCTACTTAACTAGAAGAAGCCAGAACAGAAGGTGTGGCTCAAAGGGTAGAGCACTGGCCTTGAGTACAAAGCCAAGACAGAACAAAGGCTCTGAGTTAAGAGGCCATGAGTTACAACCTCAGAAATGGCACAAAGAGAGAGTGAAATGTTTATATGATTCTGAAGGTGAGTTATAGTTTTTGTGTGTATGTGCCCCACTGAGAATACATAATCAAGTACATTTCTAGGTAAAATGTTGTTGCTGCTGTGTGTGTGCGTTTTAAGAATCACAGTAGTAAATCAGGAAGAGAGAACTATTGGAGGTCATCAACCAACCAATATAGAAATAAGCATAAAGCAAAGTTGAACACAAATATGGGAACAACCAAAATTTACCCCAAGGATATGAACATGAATCAGGTTACATCCTTAGCTGATGCTCCCTAATATTTGAAGGAGGCAACGAATAGGCAAATATAAAACTTCAAAACAGAAAGACAAAAACTTCAACCTACTGAATTCCTCAGTAAAGGCACTAAGAATACATTTAGCACTAAGGAAGCAAGCAGAAAGCACATATCTGAGAAGGCTTCTCAAAAATAGAAGATATAAATCTATTTGATTAATAAGCATTTACTTGGCAAAGAATGGGAGTGAGGTTCCAGGGCAAGGGCAAGCCTGGGCAAGGCATATGTAGTTATCATCTTGTGAAACTTGAACACTGTCATGGCAGCAATTGCTTACACTAGCAGGCTCAGGGATGTTCAGTAGCTTGCTCAGTGTTGTAGAAATTGCACATGGCAGAAGGAGCATTTGAACTCAGGCTTCCTTCTACTCTTCAAGAGAGACAATCAAGAAAAGTAGGTGTGAAAGGTGTCCTGCTGCCCAAGACTTCTTGCTTAACTGAATCTGAGGGTGAAAGAAGGAATCAAAGATGACTGAAATTTTTAGCTTTGGAACTTAAAATAACATGTGTCCTTAGCTGGGATAAAGACAGCAAAGGAATAAGAAGCTTAGTGGTGGGAAGGTAACTAATATAGCTTGAAGTGCCTGCAGAAATCCCCAGGTGTGGAGCATGCAAGAAAAGCAGGAGCTGAGCTATGGGAGCTACATGGAATCTTGCAGGAGAGCTTTAAGCAAAAGAAGAGAGTCCTCCTAAAGCCAACACAAAGGGGTGGGTAGGAGAGGGAAGGATATAGGAGAATACCTAGAGTTCAGGGCATGGAGAGAAGATGCCACGAAGCTCAGGTGGTTTGAAGTGGTAAGTACCCTAGTATTTGGTTGTGTGGCTTAGCACAGGTTTAACAGCATGCATGAAGAAGCCCTGGGTTCAATTCCCAGTACCCTCCTCCAAGGGTGTAAGTGATGGAGATTTGTCAGTGAACCAAATGCTGAGGAGAAATGAAATAGGATATGAAATCTGAGAAGGTGTCAAAGGACATAATGGCTGAGGTGGGGTGAACTTGGTAGGACAAAGTCGGTGGAGATGGCCTTAGGTGGGGTGGACTTAGAAAGGATAAACTTGGTAAGAGTATCTGCAGTACTTTTTGTTAAAGAAAGAGAAAGTTTCTATTCCTGAAGAGATGTGGTTTAAAACCTGTTTTCTCTTCATTTTCCTCTGAGTCATCTTTCTATAATACATTCTTCTTCTTACTCTAATCCAAAAAAGGTTTGGGACAAAATATGACTCAATTCAAAAGAAGTTATATTGAAATAATATTTCTGAAATGTGCCATTGATATACAATATTATATACAATCTGCCAAGGTATTTTGAATTTCTGCCTCCATGCTTCAAGCATTTTCACATGCTAAAACCCACTACACATTGTTTCCTAAATTGGATTAAAAAGCAATTTTATACTCTGTCAATCAGCTTTACCAAAATATAAAGAGAGGATTGCTTTAGTGCTTGCATGAAATAGAATTTCTACTGATATAATGATGTGCTGTAGATACTTCATTAGCATATGCAATCACCAGCATGTTTCCTCCATAAGCCTCTAAAATCCCCAAGAAATTAGAGTTTCTAGCTTAGCATTAGATGAGCTTTGTGAAAGGAAAAAGGGTAAAATTGTAATGAGAATAGAGTATCATCACATTGTTTTTTTTTAATTGTCAAAGTGATGTACAGAGAGGTTACAGTTTCATACGTTAGGTATTGGATACATTTCTTGTATTTGTTCCTATTTTCTCATGAGTTTCTATATTCTCAGATTTATAGTTTTAAAAATAGCTATTTTATTCGGTAAGACTCATCTCAATATTCTGACCAATACAGGCTACCCTATTAGTAAATAAAAAGTTTCAGTAGTGTAAAAAACTCCTCAGCAAGCTCAGGGATGCCTGCTGTCCAAGCCACACTGCTCCAAATAGGTCCAGGGAGAAGGGCACATGGGAATGGGATTTTGGGCAGTTTTAAGTGATACACTTTTGTCCATTGGTACTGGTAGGTTTCCTGATGTTCCTCTCTTAAACAACTCCATCCAAAATATCCAGGCACTCCAGGGAGCTGGCCAGCCCTCTCTATGATGCTCATGGTGGACATGAGCTTCTTGTTCTATAGGAGGAACCTTAAAAGCTGGGGATATTTGGGATATTTACACTGGGCATTGGAACCTCTAGCCACACAGCTCACACTACAGGTGTGTTCCCTCTTGCCTCCGTCTTCTTCTCACATAGCTCCTCCCACCCTATAGTTGAACAGCGGACCATCACTCCAACAATCTAAGGCTAATTGGTAGAAGTAGTCTGAGGTACAAAATAAATAACTGCTTCTTTTTACATAAGCAGTGGAAAAGGTTTTGAAAAGAGTCAAAACTTAATAGAAACAGTAAACATTTTTCTTGGGAGATAATAATAATGGGGTTCTGTGAGCGTGAGTGTGTATGTATGTGTACTTGTGTGTCTGTGTGTGTAAGTATGTGTATTGGGAACTGTTGCCATACAATCTGTTTACTCAGGGAAATTTGTTGCATTGCAAAAAGAAAAGAGTAGTCTCAGCCTCCATGAGGAAGGGAATTCTGTGGCTTAAATCTGGAATGTTCCCCAAAGGCTCAAGTGTTCAAAAATTTGCTCTGATTTGTTGCTATTGGGGGATGGTGGAAACATTAAGAGGTAGAGTCTAGAAGGAAGTCTTCAGGTCATGGGGAGAGTATCCTTCAAAGGGGTGTTGGGACCCTGACCCATTTCTTTTCTTTTTTGCATCCCAGCCATGAGGTGAATGACATTTCCATGTGTACTAGTCATGACATGCTGCTTCACCACAGGCCCCAATGAAATGGGGCCAATTAATCATATGCCGAACTTCACAAAACTGTAAGCCAAAGTACAGCTTTTGTCTTTGTAAGTTGATGTTCCTGGTATTATTGACAGTAACAGAAAGCTCAAAAACACAAATGACATCCTGTCTCAGTAATATGGGGTTAATAAAGAATGGAAAAAGCAAAGATGATGAGACAACTTCATTTATACACAGAATACACTTATGGATCAGTTCTACTTAAGGAACTATGAGGGAAGTTGAGGAGAAAGGGAGTTAAGTGTAGAGAAGTTTCACTACAGATATGAGGTATTGTGCTGGGGTGGAGAAGACCTGATAATGGGGCAAGAATAGTACTATACTCAGAACATGACTACAAACATAGGTCAGAAATGAGTAACTTTTAATTGACCACAATCAATAAACTTCTGAAGCAGATATAAACTACCAAATCCCTGGAAGCAATAGCTACAGCCTGAATATGTTACTCCTCAGATCTGTATACTGAAGGGACAATGAGAATACCCAAGGTCAGAAACTATGATGCGGAGACGAAAGCACAGAATTCAGGTAAGGATAGTGCTTTATTTGTCCAGCACCACATGAATAATTTTTTTTCTTTACAAACAGAAACTAAGCTGGGTACTGGTACCTCATGCTTATAATCTCAGCAACTTGGAGAGGTGAGATCTGGAACACTGTGTAATTCCAGGTCATCCCCAGCAGAAAAGTCAGTGATACTATCTCAGTGAAAACAAACGGAGTGAGATAGCATGTATATAACATCCAGCTTCAATAGGAAGCATAAGAGAGACAGGTTGGGGCTGGAAATGTAGCTTAGAGGTAGAATGCTTGCCTAGCATGCATGAAGCCCTGGGTTTGATTCCTCAGCACCACACAAACAGAAAAGCCAGAAAGTGGCACTGTGGCTCAAGAGGTAGAGTGCTAGCCTTGAGAAAAACAACAACAACAACAACAACAAGGCCCCAAGTCCAGAGCCCCAGGACTGCAAAAAAAAAAAAAAAAAGATAGGTTACTGTCCAGGTATAAAATTGGGTAGTAGGTAAGACTCCTTTTCAAAATAACTAGTGCAGATAAAGGCTGGAGGCATGGCTCAGTTGGTAGAGCACTCTACTTGTAAGTGCAAGGCCCTGAATTCAAACCCCAATACTGCCAAAGCAAATAGACAAACCCCATTCCCTTCAAGCACAAAGCTTCAATTTTAATTTCTTTAAATAGGATTGGGAAATCCTCTAATGTGTTAGAGATTTCTTTGTTTTCTTGAACTGTACAATCAGCTAGTTCTTCAAAATCACTCGCATCATCAAGATTCTAATATCCACAAATATACTCCAAAAGAGGTAGAGAACTAGTTCAAAGGCAATGTGCTAGAGTGAGAGACAAAGAAAGGAGGACGAATTCTAAGGAGAAAGAGATACAGGTTTACTGGTGGTAAATTTAATAGTTTTAGTGAGGGGACTGGTGAAGTATGAGTGGGAATTTTTTGAGAAAGCAAAAAGGGAAGGAGGAGAGGATGTTTCTAGAATGATAATGTAAAATTTAGCTGGGAAAAATGGCAAACAAGTTTGGTTTGATTTATAGGGGGTACTGAAGAACCTTAAGGAGTTTCTACTTTTTATGGGACACAGTTGCAGTATTTTGGTAGGGGAGTACAATGTGATTAATAATACAGCCTATTTGCTTGTTTCCTCACTACTAATCTTCTACAGTCAAAAACTTCAGAAATTCTAGAGATTAAGTGTCTCTCCTTGCTAATACAGAATTTGGCTTTTTACTGTTTTTGTTTTCAAGCTTTGTGTTGTGATAAGGAGCACCACTCCCTACTCTTCATGTTTACAGGTAAAAAGTACCATCCTGGTACTCAGAGATGGCTGCAGCTGTTTTCTAACAAAACTTGCACATTGCTCAAGCTAGAGGCAATCTTAGCTCGGCCTACATAATGGTTTTGAAGGTATACAGAAGGCAATAGTTACGGGGTCATGGGGGCTACCATTTATATTTCAAAGAAAGACCTGGAATACCAGGCAATGGGGCAGGATATCTGTAGACATCCTCCAAATGGAGGAAACTGACAGTAAATCCTAAGCTACAATAGAGACCCCAAAATGTTGGAGAGGCCAGCAACATGGAATATCTGCTAAGGAAAGCCTCAGGCAAGAAGTGGAGCCAGCTGGAGAGGCCACATGGGCTGCAAAGGGCAAAACACAGGGATAAGCTCTCCATGTCAGTTGGAGCTTACATCACATTTTTATATGCATCAGATACTGGACACAGAGCTACAGGATTTAATGTTTGTTCTGATAGTTTTTAACCTTATTTTGGTCAGTTCGTCTTATTTATTTAGTTTTTTTTTTAATCTCCTATTCTGCATCTTTGGAATGAGAATATTTATCCTATTCCACTCTATACTGGAATATGTAACTTTTTTTAAACAGGGCTGATAGCTAAGAATTTGCCGTCTGTTTTAGAGGAGACTTTTAATGGGCTTTTCAACAATGATGGAACTGAATTATTAGATGGACTTGTGCTTTTTAGGGTAAGAATGGAATATAGTTTAAACAGGTGTTATTTGGCTATCAAGTTGACAAGGAGTGGACTTATGATGGTTAATTTTGATTGTCAATTTGAATGGACCGAGAAGCTGCTAGATTAGTAAGGTTATCTCTGGATGTATCTGTTAGAGTGATTACAGACAGAATTACAGCAATTACAGTTCTAGAAGGGCCCACTTTTAATGTGGAAGGCATTATCCCATAGGCTAGAGGCAGATATGGAGTAAAGGGGGGGGGGAGAGAAGAAAGCCATATAGCTATTTATCAGCTTCCTGGCTGCCATGATATAAACTGCTCCATTTTGTCACATTCTCCCCATCATGATTTACTGAAAAAAGTGAGTCAAAATAATGTTTCTCTTTACCGAGTAGTTTTGTCAAGTATTTTTCAACAGTGAGGACAAGTATAACACACTATCTGCTCTATTTCATAATTAGAAAATAAAGTGAAATCAAATACTTGAGATATTCTCAAAGCAATGATGCATATTCTGAAATAAGATTTGCCAGTCACCCATTCACATTATATACATGTATTAAAATGCACATTGTATACCTCAAAAATATGTACAATTACTACATGTTAACTAAAATATCTGAAATGTTTCCACTTTTAGAATCATGTTGTTTTTGCAAGAATGCCAATTGACTTTGTCAAATTCTTTTAGTAGCAGTCTAAAACTAATCATGTGACTTTTAATACTCTTCTCTACAGGCTCAATAAACCATATCAGACCTTTATACTACAATTTGACCATTTCAGTCAAACTATGTAATCAATAAATTATACAGAGTTATAGCTTGGTTTTAACACTCTGGTTAGGAAAAATAGAAAAAAACCTAGTTCCTAGGTTTGGGGGAGCACTAACAAACCAAATATTATTTTAATAATATACAAATATATAGTGCTCAAGTATTTTCCAAAAACTTCTAATACATTGTCTCCATTAATCTTTATCATAGAAGATAGTTTTTATATTTTCATATTGTATTTTTATCTTTATTTGAAAGATGAATTCAGAGATGCTAAATCCATAGTTGTATGGATTGTAAATCATAGCCAGAACTTGAACTCAAGTTTTCACTTTGGAGTCCAGGAATTGCTCAATACTACAAAAAGAACCTTATTATTCTCACAGAATAGCTCTGTAGTTAGCAAATAGTATTCATATATTCATAAATATTCATGGATGTCCTAAGTTTACTGCAACTTGAGACAATTTTTATGCCTAGCCTTAATCAACATTTAATAAACAGTTTTAGCTTAGGTAAAAAGATATTATATAAAAATGTATATTTACAACTCCTAATGTAGAATATTTGCTTGACAAATACATAGTTGTTATTATGCACTAGAACTAGAGTAGCTAAATGCATCTGTATACAGAAATGGCACTGTGCACTACTGTTCAATTTGCTGTTAAGCAAAAATATAATCTAGACTTGAGTAAAACCTCAAGAATGATATTAGATCACTTATCTGTTACCCTAGATCAACAAAATAAATTAAAGTAGGTAAGTCCACAAATCATCTCACATACACACATTTAAGTCCTCTACTCTTTTGCTATAGTACTGCTACACACTTATAGACTGCCTTTATTCACCATTTTTCACAAGTAAATCTTTATTAGATATTTTTCCAAAAAAAATGCCTTTTAATAACCTGGTATAAATGACAGGAATAGTTTTTTTATTTGTAAAAATTGGCTTAATATCTAGACACTGAAAGTGACCCTTAGTTACATATTTATCACAGAGCAGTTACTCAAATACAGGTGAATTCTAAATACAGCTATTTCCCAAATTAAAGATTACAGAAATATCCTCTGTCCAAATCTGATTTCCTTAAAACCAACCTAGAAAAAAATAAATGTGTCCCAAGAGTGTTTGCCTCATATACATGAAGACCTAGGTTCGATTCCTCAGTACCACATATATAGAAAAGGCCAGAAGTAGTTCTGTGGCTCAAGTTGGCCGAGTGCTAGCCTTGAGCAAAAAGAAGCCAGGAACAGTGCTCAAGCCCTGAGTTCAAGCCCCAGGACTGACAAAAAAAAAAGTTCAACTACGTTGTGCCGGGAATATGGCCTAGTGGTAAAATGCTCGTCTCATATACTTGAAGCCCTGGATTTGATTCCTCAGCACCACGTAGATAGAAAAAACTGGAAGTGGCGCTGTGGCTCAAGTGGCATAGTACTAGCCTTGAGCAAAAAGAAGCCAGGGACAGTGCCCTGGCCCTGAGTTCAAGACCCAGGACTGGCTAAATAAATAAATAAATAAATGTGGGCAACACTGACTAAAAATGGGTCAACCATGTGTCCAACACCTAAGACAAATATTTCCTATGTTATATAGAAATAGCATCACCAATCAAAATACTATACACTTTGAGGCTTTCCCTATTATTTTATTCCAAGTACTGACTAGAGACATGGAATATCATATCAGTTAGTTGTTTATTATTTCTTTTTACAAGTTTTATTCACAACAAAATGTATTTCCCACATTTGGTCTGTGTAACGTAACAGGAATGAATTTCTAGCAAATGTATCAAGATTTCTACTCTTTGGCAATTTTAGATATACTGACCTAGTTTGCTTGAACAAGGTCTCTCAACTTACCTTATTATGTGAAGTTCAAAAGCAAGCCCAAAGGTTGAAGGTTTTTCTTACAAGAGGACTTTTTAGTCATAAATACTACAAGGCTCCAGCATTTGTAGGATGAAATCCATTGTTTTATACCCAGGCCTACCGGGGACATGTCACTGTGGCCATCCTAACGAACTCTTGCGGGGTGGGGAGATGCAAAGACTCACTTTTGGCACATGAGGATTGAATTCCACAGCTCTATGAATGGCCTCGACTGCATTCATCTCTGCTGTGCTCAGCCCCCGTCGAGATGCAGCCTCTGGAGAGAATCTGAAAAGCAGAAAGACAGACACCATCCAGTTGGGACCACTGCTTGGACATACACTCAGAGAAGCACCTACACATCAAGGGCCCATTAAAATTGCAGCGAGCCAGTGGTATGACCTCACCAAATTTCCAATACATGAACCTCTGAATAGCTCCTTAAACCGAGGCCAATGAAAACCCCAGCAGAAGCAGAAAGCATCTTTTAAGGCAGAAGTTAAGTTTATCTGTCAAGTCTCTCTGTCTAAATAGCTAATCTAATTTTTTACAAGGTACCTGCTTAAGTGGGAGGAGGGAAATAGGGAGGACTGATGAGGGCAGATGGTTTAGGAAAAAGAGGAAACTAGGTTATAGAAGAGCGCACTTGGTTAAAAACAGAACTGGGAGGAATTTCGAAGGAGGCTCCCCACCCAATATCAGTGCTGCCATAGAAGTTAAGTTGGCAGCTTCAGTAGCAGTCAAGTCTGCTAGGGCAGTTTGACAGGGGGTGTGCTTGCCCAAACTGTGGGCAAGACACTTGCCCCAGGGAATGGAAAAAACAGAAAAACAACAAAAAACCAAAAACAACCAGACCATGCAATCTCTTTCTCACCTCACACCCAGGGCTAACTCCAGTGCTGTGCTTGGCAGGCAGACACCACAGGGGAAGCTGTGACAACCCTGGCCCTGCCCTCCCAAGCTGGAGTCGCTGTGTAGGGAGAAAAGATGTTGCAGTAGGTACTGGCGATCTACAGGATAAAAAAGAATGAAAGAAAATTACTTCGGTCTTGAAGTGCACACACACTTAACAGCAAACCTGTCTGACACAGCAGAGGCTGGTTTCCTGTTCTCTGCATTTCAATGCTATGGAGGGATTGCATTGGGGAAGTATAAGCATTTGTGAACTCAAAAACAGTTAAGTGCTCTTTCACCTGCCCATCTTCCTTGGATGAATAGAGTAGCTCTATATGCCATAGTCACCTGCCTGAATAAAATGGGCAAATGTCCCATTGAGAAGGCACAAAGTAAACAGACCCTAAATGAGGAGCTAATCTGGAATTCATGAGCAAAGAATGGGAGATGACCGTCCCTGTTGCCACATTGCATTATCCAGACATGGACTACTGAAGGGAGAGGAATATGCAAAAAATGAGTAAAAGAACAGCATTCTGCATAACTTCTAAGTAGGCCTTTTGATACCTACTGTCTCTTTCTTAAAAAGTCACTTCAGAGGCATGAAATTTCATATAAGTCCCTTTTGAGAGACCAACACACTCTTACAACACCTGAGGATACACATTTCCAAGTTCCAAGTTCTAGTAGTGAAAGAAAAGATCAGCAGGTTTTGGAAAGTGCATGCTCACAAGCAGGGCTCTCACAGACTAAGAGAAACTTCCAGAGAAAGTCCTCAGAGAGAATAGGTCCCTTTAAGTCTGCTCAGACATTTAGTACCACGCAGCTGTTACTTACTTGTCAGAGACAGCTCTTGCTTTGAGCAAGGCGGCTGTGTAGCATATTGTTGCCGACTTTGGTAAGCTTATGTCTGTTAGAGAAAAAGAAAATAAATTTGCATGAGAGAAGTGATTTCTTTTTTAATACACATGCATCTTAGAAAACATGTTAAATAAGGTACAATTTAAGAATAGTTTAATCATTACATAAGAACTTCTGGTACTTTTAACTACATCAAAGTGGTATATGCAGATTAGTTCTTATTTTTATGAATAATCCACATTTGAAATCCACCAGGCTGGTTCTTGGACAACTGTGTTCTGTGTTCTATTCTAAAATTATGCAATTTATTATGTTCAGTTTAACCAAAGAGTAGATACAATAAGTTTAGTTATACAAGTACCTGGTGACATGATAAGTAAGCAGGACCTCTGTTAGTTATAAATATTACTGAAAAGGCATATGAAATATTGATGAGAATAAAATATTATCTATTTTTTTAAATCTACACAGCTAAATAAATAGTTGCCAAATTTAACCCAAACTTCCTTTTGATTAAATGTCAAGAAGTTCATATTCAGATTTTAATAGTAAGTATTAAAAATGTCCAAGTTGAAGTCAGAAAATGTAATCACAAATATTTCTAATATATTAAACATATGCATAATTTGTAAAGGGTATATGTGTAAGGGTATGGAAGTATGAAATATTTAAGAGAATTTACATTTTTTAGCCAGTTGCAATGGCTCACAACTATAATCTCAGCTACTCAGGAGACGAAAATCACAATCATGGTTTGGGGCTAGCTAGACAAAATGCTGAGTGTGGTGGCACACATTTATCGTTCCAGCTATGTGGGAGGTATAAGAAGAGGAATTGTGATCCATGCTGCTCTGGACAAACATCACAACATTATTCCTAGAAAAGTAACCTTAGCAAAAAGAACTGCGGCATGAGTCAAGTCAGGGAACACCTACCTTGCAAGCATAAGGTCCCGACTTCAAACTCTAGTACTGCCCAAATAAAAAAGGCGTATCAAATTTGTCTTCACTCAAATCTGTGATAAACTTCCTTCCATATGAAGCCTAATTTGTTTCTCAGAAAAACAGTTCCTTACAACTGTGGAGAAAATTGCAGATGATCTAGCCACCAGTGGCTTATGCCTGCAGCATATGCTTATGCCTCCTCGCTACTCAAGGAGGCTGGGATCTGAAGCTCACAGTTCAAACTTAACCCAGTCAGGAAGGCCTGTGAGACTCTTAACTCCAATTAATATTTTTTAAGCTGGAAATGGAGCTGTGGCTTAAGTGGTAGAGTGCTAGCCTTGAGAAAAACTCAAGGACAGCACCCAGGCTGAGCTCAAGCTCCAGAACAAGCACAAAAACAAACAAACAAATAAATAAATGAGAGAGAATAAAACAAGTACAGAAACAGAGAAAGAAGACGAAGGAAGGAAGAAGAAGGAAAAGAGGAGAGGGAGGGAGGGAGGGAGGGAGGGAGGAAGGGAGGGAGGGAGGGAGGGAGGGATCGCAGATGGAGTGGTGGGTAGGTGAAAGAATTAAAGTACTTATAAAGAAAAAGTAAGGGAGTTGGGTGGGAAATAAATGTATTTAAACTATAATTCCATTTTTTCCAAAATAGGAAAGAAACATTATCATTTCTTTACCACTTGTAACAAAATTTATGTTATAATACCAATGCTTTCTTAACTCAAAACAGGCAAACTACTGTGAAATTCACTGTGGGGAAACTAATCAGACTGAGGAAATAATGGACTCTCTTGAGATGTACAGAATTGAAAATAATCTTCTGAGTAGGTGATTAGATCAGATGTGTACCATTTAGCTATGAACCTCTGTGTGAAAAGGTACCAGCAGCTTCTGCTCATCCATCTCCCATTAAAAACTACCCCTAAGCAAGCCTACTGAAAAGGCATCCATTTAGGACATCTTCCAGCTTCAGATCAGCCAGCTCATAAGGCTCTGACTTCAGTCTGGCCAGCAGACCCAACTTTCCAGGTGAGCAACAATAGCACAGCACTGATAGGGAAAGAGGTCTGGATCTTGTATACTATATTCAAGCAGAATTTCATCGCTACACACATACTATACAATGCTGTGCTCATGAGAAGAAAAGAATCATGGATTCTTTTCAGATTCATGGATTTGTCTTGTTGCTCTGCGGATATCTAAACATGTACCAGCTTTTCAGCTTGGGAAGCCGATACAGGAAACAAATAGCTTGCTTCCCAGGGTCTATTCAATCATTACTGTTGAATGCCCATAAAGGAAAACCTAGAGTAACACATGCTTTACTTAAAAGTTCAGACTTTTAAGAAAGTTTATAATTTTTAAGAATTATCCAAGTCTTATTTCCACCATTCTCGGTCGTATCTATTTTTCTTGGATCAAGCAGGCATCTTCCTGTGAGTGGTGAGCAATTATCGGAAGGGGTTAGGGCTGAAAAGAATGATCATAATCACTGAAAAGTGGTAGCCAAAGATACAGCTCCACTTGATAAAGTAGTAAAATCTTTTGTTTATTAAGATCCACTGCTCCCCAAGCATTTCATATTGTGTTTTCATGATTACCTAATCAATAAGATATTTTCAATCAGCTAGAAATTCAGGAAAAAAGATACAGATGAAGTGTTCTATTAGAGAACTAGAGATGCTTAATCAAGGAAGGCCATAAAGCTCAAACTGTAACCCAACATGCACTCCAAAGAAAGCACATTCACAACTAGAAAAGAAATGCAATCACATTCAGGAAAAGTAATATACCTATAGTACATTTTCCCTGTTAATTTTTTCAGCTCTGTTCCTCTCTAGTATTTAAATTAAATGTCATGTGTACATGCCTAAAAATCAAGAACAAATTTTAATATCATATGAGTGTAGGTGGAACTGTAGCTCTATGACATATTTTACTTTTTGCTAGTGAGTAGAATGCACACTTCATGCCATACTTTCACACTAAATTGACATTATTTTCACTACTTAGCAAAAACTTACAGATAGTAAAATAGACTTGCATAATTTGCTTAGTTATTTCTTTTCAGTATTTTTCTTCTAATTCTGTAAAAACAATACATCTAATTGATAATGGAAATTTGTTTCTAGGGGGGCACAAATCACCCTAAAGAGACTGACCCTAAACTTCCCTTCACACAGAGTTTCTTGTTGAAAAAAGGATTTGGTGTACAATTTTCATTTTTAAAAAATGATGTGTATCTATCTCACATATTCTGATAATATATATTTAAAATGTTTACATTTTGCCATCCCAATAATTTAACTTTTAAAACTTCATTCTAAGAAAATAATCATGACTCATGAGTATACACAGAAGCTTCTCATCATAACATAATTTCTAATGGTGGAAAATTGGAAGCAGACTCATTTCTGGTTGTAGGATACTGGTTAACGTGCTGCATATTCACAGGGGTACAACTATATCATGTGAAGGAAAGGTATTGATTGAATGATCTGGGTAATGTTGAAGTGTGCATATAGCAGTAAGAAAAATAAATGGTTTAAATAGTGGGACTGAATAGTCCTTGAGAATCATTTACATGCAAAAAGATAAAAGGACTGGAATAATATATATATATATATATGTCATAATAGAGTGACACATTCCTTCTACAAAATGTCTGACATGTCTGACTCAAGTTCTGGGTAAATACTCTGGTGAGCCAGACACAAAGGTATGAAGTGCTGTTAGTATACAGTTCCATCGTTGGGAAAGTTTGCCTTACACTTCTGTCATGTGCCTCCTATAAGACATTACCTCATTAGCATACTTTAATCAAATAACTGTCTTATATCCAAATCAGAGGCAGAGATTGATATTTTAGCTCATTTTAGGAAAACCCCATAGGAGAAAGTTTATTAGACATTACTCATTCCCTGAGCCCTATACATCTTTCATTCTTGCCACTACAAAGTTGAGATTTATTTATTGCAGCAATTTATAATTTTTAAACTTACTGTTTTGCCATAACTTTGGGATCACAGAAATGTGTGAAGATGGACTGGGGATATGGCCTAGTGGCAAGAGTGCCTGCCTCATATACATGAGGCCCTGGGTTCGATTCCCCAGCACCACATATGCAGAAAATGGCCAGAAGTGTCTCTGTGGCTCAAGCAGCAGAGTGCTAGCCTTGAGCAAAAAGAAGCCAGGGACAGTGCTCAGGCCCTGAGTCCAAGCCCCAGGACTGGCCAAAAAAAAAAAAAAAAGAAAGAAATGTGTGAAGATAGTACAGATAGTACAGACAGTACAGTGCCAGCCAAAGTGGCCCTCAGCTTCTCCCTATGGTAGTATCTTATATAACATGATACATATGTATATATACATACGCACACACAAATGCATGTATATATACATACATATACACACATGTATGTATGTATGTATGTATATCACATCTTATGTAGTGCTGTATCAAAAAGAAACTGATATTGCTACAGTACTTAGTAAGTTGTAGATCTTGTTCTTTTCCCAGCATCTTATATCCATTTAAGTATATATTGCAATGAAATTTTATCCCATATCTAGATTCACATAACCATTACCACCACCAAAATGCACAACTGTTCTATCAATACAAAAAAAAAAAACTTCTTTGTGTTAACTCTTTATATTTGTACCCTCCCTGTCACCCTTGTTTACTCATGACACTTATCTGTTCATTATGATTTTGTCTTCCTACCATTTTAGGCTATTATCAGTAAGGAAATAGATAAAATAATATGATGCAGAAAACAACTATCAATAGTGATAATAGTATACTGTCAGGGTGTTTTTTTTTGGTTTTTGGTGGTGCTAGAACTCAGAACCTTTCATTTTCTAGGCAGGGGCTCTGCCACACCCTCAGCCATTTTGGCCTTAGTTACTTTTCAGATAGGATCTTACATTTAGGCCTGTACTGTGTACCTATTTATGTTTATTTGTTGTTGTTGCTGTTGTTGTTTTGGCCAGTTCTGGAGCTTGAACTCAGGGCCTGAGCACTGTTCCTGGCTTCTCTTTGCTCAAGGCTCACACTTTTCTATATATGTTGTGCTGAGGAATTGAACCCAGGGCTTTATGTATATGAGGCAAGCACTCTTGCCACTAGGCCATATTCCCAGCCCCCTATTTATGTTTTTGCATAGTTGGGATGCATGTTGGTTTTGTCACACCCAGCTTGTTGAACTGAAATGGGGGTCTTACAAACTATTTGGCTGGGCTGGCCTTGGGCCTAATCCTCCCACTTTGCACTTCCCACTGTTGCAGGAAATGCTGTTTGTTTGTTCCTTTTGGCAGTACTGGGGTTTGAACTTAGGTTTTATGATTGCCAGGAAAACACTCCTCCTAAACTAGGTCCCCTAGCTCAGAAAGTATTAGAAAAGAACAACAAAATCTGCTTTCCAATATTGCCTGTGGCTTATACAGAAATATTTTGGGGGAAGGGACTCAAAAATCATTTTAGTAAGAAAAGTATTATCTATTCCATTTTATGTAACTAGACCAAGATCATCTGAGGAGTTGCTAAGTGGTAAAGTGTGTTGTTAGTTTGCACAAAGCCCTATATTCAATCTCTAGCACCTAGAAGAAAGAAAAGAGAACCCAAAGAGAAAATAAAGGTGCAGAATTACATTTCTCAATGTAGAAACAAGGATTGTTAAACATGTGTTCCTCACTGAAGCACAGCTGAACCCCAGATATTAGCTCAATTTTTCTTCTATTTCTCTGCCATCTTTTAATCACATGAACCCCTTTCAAAAGGGAGAAGAAAGCAATTTCCCCAAAGGTATTAAGCCTTCAAAATCAAATTGTGCCCAAGGGTATTTAAAAATTCAAAAATCAAATTGTCCTGAAAATATTTCACTAAAAGCTACAATCCTAAACTTCATACAAATGGAATCAGAGAATGTATTTTCTTGTGTCTGGCTTCTTTCATTCAACATCCTATTTGTGAGATGTATCCCTTGTAGAAGCATGTATCAATACTTGATTCCTTTTTTACTGCTGAGTACTATATACTATATGCTTGTCTCTTTTCTAATTTCTTTGAATTGCTTTTCCAACTTAGGCTATTGTAGCCGTTCTCATGTGTGCTTTAGAAAAAAAATCTTTATCTCAGATATAGAAATGGAAATGGAATTGCTGGATCAGAAGGCAGATATTTGTTGAATTTCATTTGAAACTGCTAAATAGTGCCCAAATTGGTTACATTAATATCTGATGATAGAGATCAGGAAAGTGTTTACTTCAGAGCAAGAGGGGAGGTTACTGGCTAGAAGAGAGTATGAGGCAACCTTCTGAGATGATGGAAAGTTCTATGCTTCACTCTGGGTGGTGGTCACATGGGTGTATACATGAGTAAAAAGTCATTCCTCCCTTATTTGAGATTTGTCCATTATTATATGCAATTTATCTCTCAAATCATATAATCTATAGTCATCGGAAGCTGTCGTCTCATGTCAATCAAATCCAGCCTTTTGTAATTCGCCCCATTCCATTTATGAATATTTATCTAAAAATCACGAATTCTGTTTTCAATAATAAAAAATAATCTGATTATTTCTCAAGGTAACTTTTTAAACATAAAGATGGTTAAAATATCTCCAGTGTACCATTCTATTCCAAGATAAATATCTCTAGTTCATTAATTGACATTTTTCAGAACTTCTTATTTCCTTCATTACTGGGCAATGAGTGATTTCAAACGCTGAGAATCAGAAATCTAAATAATCTTCACAATACCTCAAACCTGAATGAATTCAGAATTTGAGGGAAATGTGTAGTTTGAGGGCCTCCCGTCACCACACAAGCCTCTCTAAACACTAGTGAAGATGGCCTTGGCTTGTGGAGCTGGGACCCCTCATTTGTTAAGGCCAACCAAAACCTAAGGATTCTATTCAAATTGATTTCAGCCAGTCAGTTCTCTCTTTCATATAGTCCATGAAAACTTTCTGCAATTTTGAAAACCTATGGGTAGGATTTTGTATTTAACTCCATTACTTTCTAAGTCTTAAAATTAAATCTGTACCATTAAATTTTAATGGTTTCAGCAAACAGTTCAGCATATTAGTCATCCTTCTGGTTTAAGCTACCACCCACAGCTTTGCTCCATCCATCCATTTTATGAGCATACTGTCCTCCCTGTATGATCATTACCATCCTCAAAATTGCTGCAAAGATCTCCTGAAGAATATATGGCACGTACTGGTATTAGTCACTGACACTTGTCATCTTATTTACTACTCAGAGTAAGGGAAGGGGGGGGGCATAGAATAGTTAAGAGATATGCCAGTATCACACAGGATAAATACAGTAATTTTCAGGTTACATGCTATCTTGCTGCCAAGATCTAATTTTAAAAATATTAACAATCGGGGGCTGAGGATATGGCCTAGTGGCAAGAGTGCCTGCCTCATATACATGAGGCCCTGGGTTCGATTCCCCAGCACCACATATACAGAAAACGGCCAGAAGTGGCGCTGTGGCTCAAGTGGCAGAGTGCTAGCCTTGAGCACGAAGAAGCCAGGGACAGTGCTCAGGCCCTGAGTCCAAGGCCCAGGACTGGCCAAAAAAAAAAAAATATATATATATATATATTAACAATCGGGCATGGTGAACAGATCTGTAATCCCAGCACTTGGGAGTTCCAGGCCAGCCTGATCTAAGCAGGAGATTCTATCTCAAACAGATAAACAAAAACAAAAGAACCCAAACCAAAAAAAAAGTTTTAATAAGAAAAACAAACAAGAAATGTATAGAGGGGCTGGGAATATGGCCTAGTGGTAAAGTGCTCACCTTGTATACATGAAACCCTGGGTTCGATTCCTCAGCACCACATATATGGAAAAAGCCAGAAGTGGCGCTGTAGCTCAAGTGGTAGAGTGCTAGCCTTGAGCAAAAAGAAGCCAAGGGCAGTGCTCAAGCCCTGAGTTCAGGCCCCAGTACTGGCAAAAAAAAAAAAACACAACAAAGAAATGTATAGACAGTGACAAAAGCAAAACCAAAGAAAGAAGTCAGGGAATAGAATTTGAGAGATTACCATTAATTTTCAATTGCCTGCAATGATTATGTGCATAATTTGTAAAATAGATATTATGATCATGTTACCTAAAAATATTACATTGCTCCATGTTACGACGTTTTATTTAAGGGCATAAACACTTGTATGTCATCCATCTGATTTAGAAGTGTGAAAAAATGGCTATTTAAATAAATAAGATATACACATTTAAATACTATTCTGCAAACAAAAATATTTTCATATCTACATCTGTGATTTGTTATAACTTCTTCATCTATCGTTACTGAACCTTTAGGGATCTCTTTACTAAATGTTCATAACTTACAATCATATCTTCTAAAGTTTTTTTGGGACTAATTATTTGCTATAAAAGAACCAAAGGTATTAAAGGAAATAGAAAATAAAATGAATAGCTGTAATTTTTAATTAATCTAGAATACAGTATTTTCTGCTCCAAATCGTCTTTCTATAGGACAAAGGCAAAGAATAGGACAACAGCACAGGGCTGCCATGGTCATTATCCCAAAATCTTTTTTTAGATTAAGAAACCCAAGTAACAAAATTGACAAGAAATGTACTCACTACCTTATGTATGTAACTGTAACCCCTCTGTATATCACCTTGACAATAAAATTAAATTTAAAAAGGAAAGAAATCCAAGCTAAAATTGTGTGGTGCCAGATGCCTGTAATCTCAGCCATTGGGAGGCTGAAGCAGGACTGTGAATTCCAAGCTAGCCTGGACCACATAGTAAGATCTAATCTAGAAAGCAAGCAAGAAAGAAAGCAAGAAAGGAAGGAAAGGGGGAGAAGAGAGGGAGGGAGAGAAGGAGGGATGGAGAGGAAGGAAGGGGAGGAGGATGAAGAGCAACAATAGGTTTTGTGTTTTTGTTATTTGTATAGATTTAAAGAACACATTTACTCCTAATGTTTATTTCTTTTATTAATCTTGTTCTCTTAAGGGTCTCTCTTTCTTTCCTTCCTCTCTTTCTTTTTTTAAAACTTTTTTATTTTTATTTATTGTAGAGGTGATGAATGGCGGGGCAAAGAGTTTCATAAGTAAGGTAATGAGTAAATTTCTTTTTTAACACTGTTACCCCCTCCCTCACTTTCTCCCACTCATCCCCCTCCTAACCTCAACTTGTAAAGCTCATTGTTGCCTTGGTTCATCCTTTGTTCTGCTGCTGTTTCTGTGATCCCTTTCCCTTCCCAGGATCAGATAAACTTATATACAAGACAAAGGGTACAACAGAAAGAAAGAGAGAAAGAAAGAAAAGGAAAGAAAAGATAAGAAAAGATAAGAAAAGAAAGAAAGAAAGAAAGAAAGAAAGGAAAGAAAGAAAGAAAGAAAGAAAGAAAGAAAGAAAGAAAGAAAGAAAGAAAGAAAGAAAGAAAGAAAGAAAGAAAGAAGGAAGGAAGGAAGGAAGGAAGGAAGGAAGGAAGGAAGGAAGGAAGGAAGGAAGGAAGGAAGAGAGAAAGAAAGGAAGGAAGGAAGGAAGGAAGGAAGGAAGGAAGGAAGAGAGAAAGAAAGAGAAAGAGAAAGAAAGAAAGAAAGAAGAAAGAAAGAAAGGAAGGAAGGAAGAAAGAAAGGAAGAAAGAAAGGAAGGAAGGAAGGAAGGAAGGAAGGAAGGAAGGAAGGAAGGAAGGAAGGAAGGAAGGAAGGAAGGAAGGAAGGAAGGATGGATTGTAAACAGCACATAATAAAAACATCTTGTTTCCAATTCTGGGAGTTCATTTTGATTTGCTTCATTATATATGGTCGGGTGCACCTAGTGATTGGCCTATTGTGATCCTCTGCTAAGAATATCATAGACATACTCTAGTTATTACAAATGCTTCCTCTCTTTATTTAGCAGTGATAGGGTTTGAACTGAAGGCCCTGCACCTAGGAGGAGGCATTCTACCACTGACTCATCCTTCCAGCCAAGTTCTGCACTTTTCTAAGAACATAATCCAGGGTATTTCTCTTATGTAGGATCCACTTTACAGGCAACTACAGTTGTCAGCAGGTATGGATTTATCAGATGCTTTGATTTTAGCAAACGAAACACAGATCTAGCTATTCAAGTACTAATTTCATGTGCTCTACTGCCTTTAATATAAACTACAGGGCGCTTTCTGTTCCTCACATCCCATATCACCGCCCCCTCATGTCATAACTATGATCTAGCAGAAGTAGCTAAGTGCTGATGGATTACATGAGCCCTGGCAGCCTCTTTTCTGTGTCTTAGTTATACTCCTTGAAAGAGTAACTGAGGTTATGTGGAGTTAAGATTAGCTTCAATTTCCTGTGGTTAAGATATCACCACACAGCAAATGAAATTATGTGGCTATAGTTTAAAATAGGAAGCTTTGTTCACTCAGGAGACTACACTGTGATGTGATTCCCATTTGTTGTTTAATGAAGAAAAACCAAATTCTAATAACTTTTATACTAGTGTTCAAAAACCCTTACAAATGTCTCCTACACAATAGACTGGTGCTCCATCGTGGTATCTGAAATCACAAAACAAAATCCAACTTTTTCCCTTTTCAGAGAACTCCATTCAGGTCTGAGTATTTTTGTACTGCTTCACCTTTCAACAACCTAAAGTCAACCAGCCACTCTCTTCACTGTACAGTCAAAACTGAAATGCCCTCCTGCTCCCACAAAGTGAGATCCAAAGTCCTCAGAGGTGTGGCCCTCATCTAACCCATCTCATATCATCTGCCTTTTGCTACATCCCTCCCTATTCCTGTTGTGTGGAACACAGGAAATACCCCACCCTAATCATGCCACTTGTCCCCCCAACCCACCAATACCCACCTGTCTGTGGCTCAAGCCCCTTCACTGGTTCAGTTCCTAGATTCCCACACTTCCCACACACTTGGGGTCAAGTCTTTACACTTACTGAAATTACTTATTCTCTTGTTTGTATCTCCTAGTTTTCATGGTGTACTTTAGGAGTGAATGCTGTGTTTCTTCACTTTGTATCAACAACATAGAAAAATGTCTGGTGGTTAGTGTTTGCTGAATGAAATCATAAGTTATTGACATTTCAAATCTCTTAAAATCAGCTTTATTTGACATGGCACCATTTATACCTAATTTAGCTCCTAGAAGTTAAAAGTGGTCAGTATTGACAGGTATTTTAAGAGTCAGAAGCATTATTCCTCAACATACATGTGACACTTTTATCTTTGCTTGTGGTGGTCCAAAATGATGCATGAAAGTCTATTGGTACTCTTATTCTAGATGTCTATTTAAAATAGTAGCAAAATGAAGAAACAGGAAAGAAGCAAAAACAAAACAAAAACAAAAACTGAAAACAAGGTTAAAGCAAAGTACACAATTCCTTGGCTAGAAACAACCTCACTGGCTCCACCCTTTATCAGAATGATGGCACTGAAAGAAAGGTCATCTTAGGGACTCCTGAATTTTTAAAAGTGATGAATAACCCATAATAGCAAAAATTAAATGCAATAATCTTGGAAGAAAACACATGGAGCAAACCTTCAGGTAAGATAAAGCAATTTTCAGTGATAACCTTTTTTTAACATCATTTTATTTTATTCATCTACCAATAAGCAAGATGTAGTTTAAAAGGATCCTTATGATACCTATGTATGAGAGAAGGAAGTTAAGAATCAATTCTCATATCTATGATTCTAAAGCACTTTTAAGGAGAGCATCCAGCAGATAAGTAAATTCCAAATCGAGCAAAAACAAGGACATTACATCATAGTAGCATCTCCATCTACTAATTCATTCACTAACCAGAGATGTTTTGAATAACCACTCTTGTACACAGGGGTCTAAGATAAGGACACAGGGACTGAAGTCAAAGACTTTCTCTACACTTCCCACAGCATGTTTCAAACAGATGTACAGAGCGTGCATTCATCATCCACAATCACTTGTGTTTATGTGTGTGCACACATGTGTATGTTTAACGTCTTTCTCCATTAGAATAAAAACCTGGTGAGAGAAAGTAAGTGATATTCATCTCTGAATGTAAAAACACCAAAAAGATTTTATCTTCAACGCATTAAGGATATGCTGGTCCCTTGGTGAAATCATTGGGGAAAAAAATGTCCTAATTACTCTTTGCATTCCTTTCCTGTACTCAAGTACAGGTGAGCATCCCTAAATGAGAACTACAAAATCCAAAACTTTTTAGAGTGTCACTTGAAACACTTCACCCTTATTACAAGCAAGCATTATTCCACCTATATCCTGTTTTGTGGTCAGGCATCAAATAGATATTATGTCGGTCAGACGAACATACCTGAAACTCATATTCACTCAACAAATGTGGCTTTCACAGATGCTTTTGGAGCCATGAACCATCCAAACAAAAATGGAAAACAAGTGAACAATGAAGCAGCTCATTTTTCCTTCACAGTCTGCTTATGGACTATGATATTAACTACTGTCTCTGTATGTGATCCTATCTGCCATGTAGACCTTCTTCTTAAAATTTCTCCACTTCTATTCATGACACAATGCAAAGAAAAAACAGAAACAAAAATTCTATCCTTAAATTTTTGTTTCTGTTAATGGTTCCAGACAGTGTGAGGTCTTTTTGCTCCACCTCCAAAAAGCCAATCCAAGGTTCCCTTTCAACCAAAGGGGAAAATTTACTTAAGAAATAAAAAGGATTGATATACAAGAACCTCAAAAAATGTGCAACATGGGATTTCAATGATTCAATCGGGAAATTCTACATGACCTTAGTAATTTTGGGCTGGGGGAAGAGTAGGCAACACTCATTCCACTACACCCAGAAAAATTCATCTCATGCTACAAAGCCAAACACCAGATGTGATTTGCAGGTTTTGGACTGGATTACCCTACAAGGTCTATTGGAGGGCCCTTCTGAGGCTGGTGCCTTGGAGCCAAACACAGCAGTTTCCATGACGGTAATGGCTAGCTGGGGAGGAATGTTACCTTGGTAAATTATGATAACTGGGCAATAAGGATTACTAAAGCTAATATAAATTTAGAGAGTTTGTGCATGTGCCAAGTATGTGAACTACAGATGTATGCATTCATGAAAGGTCTTCTTCATCATCAGAAACAGGTTTTCATGCCTGTAGTTCTCACTAAACTGACATCTATGACCATAACTCCTGCTCAATGCATATATCCTTTGTTCTAAGATAACTGAAATGTCCAGTCTTCTTAGCAGATCAACCTCTTGGTGTATAAATCAGTAGGGTATCTAGTCCTAAGTTGTGCTGGGTCTTCATTTCTCAGTGACTCATGCTTACAGGCCTGAAACACAGCCCCAGGGTATCAGTGTAAATGATTATTTTCTTCTTTGAACTAGCAATGTGGTTCCTTTGCCCATCTATTATTAGAAGAATTCTCTTTAAATATTCCCCAAATAGATTGGTTGGGGAAGAGATGTGGATGAAAAACACTGACAGTGGTTCAAAACTTCATTTGCAAATGCAGCCTTATTTTGTGGTGACTGTTTCAGAAGCTGCTTGTGCCTGAGGCATTAAATTCACATTTAATGTTTGACTGAAAAGCATTGTTTTGGTGTGGACAAATCCCTCCTATTCTTGTTTATACCTCAAACATAGAGGGATAACAGATCAACTAAAAGACAGGGTATCTAGTGATCATTTCAAAGTAATTATGATGACAGTTGTATCACTTGTGCTGGGCCAACAAACAATATTTATGAAACTTCTACTTATAACTACATGCTGATTATAAAAACAGTATCAGAAAAGGCTTATACTCTAAATAATCTCAGCATAAAGCGATTCCCTAATTTGTTTCCAACTATTTTGAACTGTCAGTCTACTAGAATATTTCCTTCAATGTTAGAACCATGTACTTATACTGCTCTAGCAAGTATATCATTTGCACATAAGACAATAATGCTAATTTAGGATAAGTTCTGTAGTATCTATGTTGCATTTATACATTTGCGATATAAATATACACACATATATGTATGTGTGTATATATATATATGTGTTATAATTTCCTTATTGGGAAGCTAATATACTCAAATTAGGGAAATCATTAAAAGACTTAATGGTATAAATATCAAAAAGAGCTTAGACCCACACTTCCATTGGTTCAAATTTTTCCAAGGGTAAAATGCTTTGAGTCCAAAGAAACAATTTAGCAGAATAAAAATGCCTGGCATTTCTATTTTCAGCCTTCCAAAAATTTAAGAATTCTTTGTACATGAGACTAGGCATTTCAGTTCTTATCAAATATCTACACATGGATCTTTTTAAAAGTGAGAATGAATTATAATAGCATGACACAACACTGGCTTTTGAGGTAACTCAAGACTGGGCTCTTACACTCCCAGTTCCACTGACATTTTATAATTGTTTTCTATTTGAATAAGATTGATCAAGAATAGTGAAGTTCAAAGTAGCAACAGCTACAGTACAGCTACAGTAGAACAGCTAATAATTTCTCGATTCTTTTTCTGTCCTACATAACTCTAAATACTTAAAATGGGTTAAAATATTTTAATCCTCACAACACATGATCAGCCATGTTTTCTCAAGCAAATTGAATTAGTTTTTTAATGTTCTTGTTTCCATTTCCAGCAGAAGAAAATGAGGGTTAGAAGGCTAAGTAATTTGAGTTCACTCAGCTAGGACTGGAAAGGTGAAGCTAAGGTTTGACCCACCTCATCCACATTACCAGTGACTGCTTTCTGGGACACCCATCAATAGTGAACTAGAGGCAGGCCAAAATAAATGTACCTAAGATTCTTCTAAAACTGAAATATGCAAATGAGAATGAATGAGAAATACATGATTTATTCCCCACATTACTATTTTAATCTGTGAGATTTTCAACTTAGGTGGCCTATAATATCTTCTTTGAAGTGTAATACAACACTTTCACAATGGCTTAAAATTATCAGCCTTTATAGCAAATGATTGGAGAAAAAAGACTGAATCGTAAATCTTCCTTGTGACTAAAGAAATCAAAAACAAGTTGACTGGAGATGAAAAATTGTATTTTGAAGGTAGCTTAAAAAAGATAATCAAATATAGATGAATATATTCATTGCTTAAAGAATGATCAGAAAGAAATCTTCAAAGACACTTGGCATCACTAAAATTCAGCATCACAGTCTATCTAATTCATGCCTTTGTTAAATGAAAGAAGCAGAGCATGTCACTCTAGAAAGGCTTAGCCTTATGGATAACACAATGGTTTTACAGATGGCAATACCTGTGTTTGAATCCAAGATTTTAAGTTGTGTATAAATGGACAGTTATAAAAGGTATTTAAACTCACAAAGCCACAGTTTCTGCATCTGACAAAATGGAGCAACTACCTCCAAGCAAGGTTATAGTGATGGTATATGGTAGGTTCTTCACAAATTTTAACTAATGATAATAATAATGGTATTAATTTAAAATTTCAAAATACTACCAACAGTAGTGTGATGGCTAAAAACAAGGGCCTGGACTGGACCACCTCGAGTTTCATCCTTCCCTAATAAATTCACATCATGTTTGACTATGACTGTTCTCTTTGATAATAACATCTACATGTCTTTACTTTGACATTGTAGTTGCTTCTGGTGAACACACTTCTCCCAGACACCAGGATTCTAGAATGGAACTAATGATGTATCCACCAAATATGTGTGTGGTGAGGATAAATGAGTGTATCCATGAAAACTTAGAATCATGCCTGAGACATGAAGCCAATAAAATGCTAAATGTTGTTGTTACTTTAGTCACTGTATAAATAATATAGAACTAGTACAAATCATTTTTTATAAAAACTGGCCATTTCTAATATTGGTTAATACCTTGGAAATCAAAGAACATGAAAACTTGAGGAAGACAAGACAACCCTTCAGACTAATGAATTACTTCAGACTAATGGCTGGAATAACAAAATGTGAGACATTTTCTCAAGGGCAAAACTGAAATTAGACTTCATGTTACAAGGAAGTTGTGACCAATTAACTGGTAATACTAGTAGGGATGCAGGGTTTCCAAAGGGCCTCACTGTAAGAAGAATTTGCGAATGTCAAAAATTTTCAAACTCAAAGCCAATCTTTTTTTTTAATGGTAAAGAAGAATTACGAGGCCAAGAGAATGTATTTCTTTCCCATTTTCTTTCCACAAAGCATGCTCTGATTTTTTCTTTGTGTGTCTTGCAACTTTTTGAAATTCTTTTTTTGCAAAGGTCAGGAAAGCAGCACTAATCATGTTGCTTCCCAACATACTACTTTAAAAATTCATCCACTTAACAAAATGTAATAAATAAGGACTGGTGTACCCATAAACTATCCAAGAAACAGCTACCCAACCAGAGCATTCCAATTTGCAAAGATAACACATAATCTTGTTTTGGGTGTAGCTCCACAGAGAGGTTGGAGGGGCTGGAATTCAAAGTGCTTTCTCCAGCATTTCTGATAAGAATGATTGCTTTTGAACAGGGTGAAAAATAGGGTGCTCAGTAATCTGTCCACTCCAAGTACTCTACTCACCCAATTCCCTGGGAAGGGACAGGATCATTGGATCTCCAGAAAATTTAGCAGGGATAAATTTGAAGGAAGCCATTCTATGTTATCAGATGAAGCACAGAGACATGTTAGGTTGCTTTTTTTTTTTTTTTTCTCCAACAGTCCTAAGTGGCTGCAGCTCACCCCTCAAGAACAGTAATTTCAGCAGCCACTTCATTATATTTCTACTGTAAATGATACAGGCCTGAGCCAAGTCAGCACCAAAGCTCCCTTCAGAATTCAGTTGAAGTTAGGTCATCTGCATTCTACTGACAACTGCTGAACTCCAAACCCCTAACGAGGGATCTCAGCAACAATATGTGTCCTGCCACTAATGAAGCTCTTTTTCCATGAATAATGAACAAGAACATCATCTCTGTTGCCAGGTACACAACATAAACAAAGCTCAACACAGGGGCCTTGATATGGTGAGTTTGTTCACTTGCAACAAAAGAATTTTTCAAAGTGTGAGCCAAGTTTTTGTGCAGAGTGGGACAGGCTGTTTTAACAAATAATGTGAACATATGTTATCAGAATATAATAAATCAGCTTTTGATTGTTGTAGAACAGAGGCTGTACAATGGGATACAGAGAGACAATGACTAGCTCCAACTGAGTTCATTTCTTTGTTTTGCAATCAATTTTCTGACACAAGGCTGATGACTTCTGTAATGAATTGAGATCTTCATGAAAGGAACATTATGAGACTTGTGATCTCAAAGGCTCTATTGGTCAAATCCTGTTCCTTCTGCCTTGATATTGCAGGTTGAATTCAGGTCAGCAGTAGCAAAGTAAGCATGAATTTTGGTGGGGCATTTGAAAGTTCTTTGTCCCCTGAACCCCTGGGTATAGAACTGGGTTTGTTTGGACTAAAAGAATGTCAAAGAATAAGCATTTTGCCTGCAAACAACCCCTAAGTTTAGACCACTGTTAAAATTAAGAGTGAGACTCTAGCATATAAACAGAAAATAAAAATGAGCTGATGTGAAGGCCAAGCAATCTTCATTTTGTTTACTTTAAAGGGCTCTGCAAATACTCCTCTCTCTTTCTAAAATCAATTCCATACTAAATAGTGTATATCTTATTGCATAGGGTGCTCATGTCTACATAAGCAAAAATGATGCCATCACTGGCTGAAGGCTTTGAGTTTCCACCAATCTGAAAAAAAAAATTTGAGGAAAATAACAGTCTCACAATATTTCAGTTCCCTCCATAATAGGTGGTAACAATTTCAAACCATTTAAGAAGTTTCTTATGAGGAATTTTGTGTCAAAAATGTGTTTGTTCAATATGTTTTGTGAAATCTTGGAGATTTGTGATGAGAATATTCTTTTAAAAATCCCCTGTAGTGCTGGGAATACAAGCCAGG
The DNA here is from genome assembly GCF_023159225.1 of Perognathus longimembris pacificus. NCBI lineage: Eukaryota > Metazoa > Chordata > Mammalia > Rodentia > Heteromyidae > Perognathus > Perognathus longimembris. The sequence goes on along the minus strand of NC_063162.1, from coordinate 127,236,078 downwards.
GCCTTGTACATGCTAAGTACTCTATCACTGAGCTAAATCCTCAGCCTTGAAAAACTCTTCATGTGAACTAAAGAACCTTACTAAAGACAGGACATTTCATAAGGCAAAAACAATGATTCTATAATATACGTAATCACTCACAAGATCAATTTTACAACCAAACACATTTATTTTAAGGAGAGAGTAATTAAGGCCCATAGGGTGAAGTTCTGCAGAGATTTTAGTCATGAGAAGTAAGGATTCAGATTCTTTTTGTATGATTAATCAAATAGTGAATTCACTGGTAATCACAAGATAGTCAGAAGAGTTTTTAAATCTCTTGAATGCATAAGTTTATTTTTCTAGTGTAGTAAAAACTGGCAGAAGAGAATAAGTTCATGAGTAAGTATACAAAGGAAGTGGATTTTCTCCTAATGAAGAAAATACCTACGGTAAAGGAATATGATGTTATCTTCAGTTACATACTGAGCTGTCACATGCATAAGGGCCACTGGCTGTCCTAAACTGCTTCAGAGGATCAGCATCACTGGCATGGCATCGCAACAAGATCTCTAATAGCTGCAGCTGCAACCAGCTGCTGCTGCAACCAGGTCTGTTTCCTGACCATGCAGGGAACCCAGCAGAGTTCATAAGTTGCCTGATAGGGAGAGTGCCAGGAAGTCTGCACAGAGGGACAAAGAGGAATGAAGCACAAGCCACACAATGTGTCTACTCATGCTAAATACAAACTTCTAAGATTGTATAAAACCAGTATGTGAAAAGTCTTTGAAAGCAAAGTTTTCAAACTATGGTGCTACTCAAAAGGATCTTTCCAATACAATGTCTGTAGTATACTAAGAAGAGAGAAGTTCTAAAGAACATAAAACTATCAAGGACTTACCATCATACTTTGCTAAGACTGCCTGAACATCAGCATATGCTTGTAGTTCCAGAAGAGCTTCTAAAAGGTTTTCATGGATGTTGAACATGCTCAGCAGAGGAAATTCCTTCATTAACTAGAAAAAAATAAACCAAGCAATGATTAATATACTTAATATTTCTTATATATTTACTGCATATACTTAAGAAGACATATGATATGTTGTATGATATGCATATACATAGTAATCTATCAGGCAGAAATAAAAATAAGAAATAGAAAACAGAAAAAGCAAAAGAAGAAGTATTTCTTATTTTTAAGTATAATTGAAGGGGGTGAATTTAATCAAAGTACATTATATGCATGCATAGAAATAACAATGAAACACTTCTGTACAATTAAAATATGCTAGTAAAGAATGAAGTTGTACCAAAACTGAACTATAATTTATTTCTATAACATGAAAGTATAATGTTTAAAAATAAACAATACTGAATTACAAGTTTTCAATAATTGTGACTTTTAAAGCATCAAATCCTCCTTTTTTTCAAAGTCCAAAAGGAGTTTTCTTTAGAAAGATAGAAGATTGAATCTGTACAAATCTAAAGCAGGAGAATGACCAAAAGAGAAAGGTTTTTGTAAATACTGAAAATGATCCATAATGACAAAATGCCACAAGAAAATCAATCAAATGAAGGTTGAACACTGCAGAGCATCCTGGTGCAAAGCTAAGGGAGGAAAAGCAGGAAAATAACTAGAAGACAATATACCTGTGAGAAACATTGTAGATACGAACAGGTGGAGAGGAATAAAGAAAGAAGTTTACAATTTTTTTTCCTACTGGTCTCAGCAAAACAGGAGTCTAGATCATCTTCTGAGACTGAGGGAAGAGGTGGCAGGAAGAAGATTAAAGATGGGGGTGAGAGTATACAATAGTTACAAAGAATAGATCTGCTTAGGGAAACAAATGAGGGTTGCGAAGTCATCCTGATGACCTAACAAATCCAAGACCATACATTTATAAAGGCTATGATTGGCATAGTTATTAAGTTTTAGCCAGCAGCCCAGGCACAAGCAATAGGTTGTCAAATAATTAGGATAAGGCTCAGCAGAATGGAATTAAAATTCTATGAAAAGTCATGGAGTTGTTGGCTCTAATGGTAAAAGAATGATTAATGGAATGACCAAAATCTTCTAGGCTGGATGGGAAGAGAGGTCCATAGGGAATTAAAATAAATGATAATGAGCTTCATTGGGAAAAACCAAAGAGAAAGAAAAAAAGAATCAAGAATTTCAGAGTAAAATCTTATCTTCAAAAAGGTAAAATACCTTAAAGATAATCAAGTTCTTTTATTATATTTATACTGCTTTATATTTATACTGATCCATTCACCCTCCTACATGGGAACTGTTTTCTAGAATAGCATGATGACATTTTAAAAGTAACATCATTTTGATTTAAACATCTTTACAGTAATTATGATAAAAAATAATACTGAAAACAGGATAATTCACTGCCAAGCCCCTCCCCCCAAAAGTTAATATACTGCATTGACTATATATTTCTTACTTTATTAGGAACATTTGCCATAAATTTTAAAACCAAGAATCACTTAGCATTGCATTTTAAGAGAAATAATTTTCTGAAATCCATAGGCATCACATTAGCAAGTATCAAAGTGATTTTGTGTTGAAGAGGACTGATAATATGCACCCTTCTGAGATATAATATTTTCATTGTTAATAAAGGAATAGGATGGCAACACATACGGTTGGTGTTGTGTAACCAATAAAGGCATTTCTTGATCTGGTTCACTGTGATTCTTGATGACATCACCCTTTGATTTCTTTTTCTTTTTCTAACTAAAGCTTGCTAGAATTAAAGCTCTCTATCATTCAGCCATTGGCAACAAAACAAAGACATTCTTTAAACTACAAGTTGATTGCATTAATTTTAACCAATTCAGATAACACACTTGAAAGACACAAGTTACATTCTGTCATTTGAAAGCAATTGAAATATTGTTGCTGAGGGTTACAAAGTGAGTATTAAGAACCAATGAGACACAGAAAAAATACCAAGGCCACACCTGGTTTACACACGTCTTGCCAATGCTGCTTGAATGGCATAGGCTACACTGGAAGCCTGGACAGAGTACACTATGTCCAAAAACATAATTGCCAATGAAAGCATTTTACATGTGAAGAAAAGCAAATGCTGAGAAGTAATCTAAGTCATATGACAAGTTCGAAACACAGTGTTTCTTACTTAATGAAAATAAAAGGAAAGGGAAGCCCCTCTGCTGCTCCACTAACAACAATCTTATCGTGGAAAAGAGCCCAAGAAGACTCTACTCCTTGGCTAGCTTTACTCCTCATGCATTGCTACTTGCTGGCTCTTCTCACATACTCAGAATGATCAGGGGTCACTTAAATTGTGCCCATAGACACACCCTGTGTCACTTGACAATTTGATAAATTTTCCTTGCACCTCTTGCCTCTCTTGGCTTCCTCAACACCATTCTCTTCTGTGCTTTTTCTTTTTTTTTCATAGCCTCCTCTCTTACCGCTTCTTCTCTTAATTGTCCTTGTCTGCTACTTAATAGTAAGTTATCTTATCCCTAATAATAAAATGTTGTGTTATTGGTCTTATCATAAACACCTGGTCTTTTGAAATGCTTTTCATCTAGAATCTCAGCTCCAATCTTTATGCAGATGGCTCCAATAAATGAGTGTTCTCTGACTTCTTTTCTAAGCTATTGGATCAATTTATAATCTATCTCCCTAACAGTTTACCTTGTATCCTTTAAGGCAACAGTTTTTCCTTTCTCAGACCAACCCTTCAAACTTAGTCATTCTCTTTGCTATTTCCTGTCTCTGATCAGGTACTAGGAAGCCACTGTCACTTTCTTCTTCCCTGCTCAGTATAGTCACCTCAAGGTATCCTTGAGACATCTGAGTTAGCATGAAAATATCCTGGCAGCTTTCATCAAGTTCACAGTAAACTTTATGTATAAAAAAAGAAAGAAAAGAAAAAAACCACCAATAACTTAATTGTTACTCTCCTACTTTGCCTATATTGTTCAGGACCACCTCCTTCCAATCCACTCTGCAATACTATTGTAAATACTTGTCAATGTGCACATCAAACCATTTCATCCTGCACTTGCATGGCTAGACCTATGCCACCAGACCACTGGCATAGCTAGACCTACCCCAAATAAAGTCAGATGTGAACAAACTAAAAGAAAAATAACACAAGCACCTTAAATTATAAACCATAATGTGACATTTAAGTATAATAGGATATTAATCACCTTGGGGGCTATTATGTAGGGACACTGGAAATTAGTTCTCAAAGATCTTTTAATGGCAGGGTCTGTGAAGTGCTGACACATGGAGCATTTGAGAAAAGCAGGGTAAAACTATTTTACAATGTGATCATGCCTTTCTTACTAATACAGGCATAAAAATACACTGAGAATATGTTAAAATGTTTCAGCAGTGCTATTTCTGATTGCTGAGATTAAAGGTGATTTGTATCTCTTCTTCCATTTTTCCTATATGATCTAATACTTTTATTTATTTTTTAGACTTTTTAAAAAATTTATTGTCAAAGTAATGTACAGAGGGGTTACAGTTTCATACATAAGGCAGTGAGTTCATTTCTTATCAAACTTGTTACCTCCTCCTTCATTTTTCTCCCACCTTTCCCCCTCCCCAGCTCCTTCCCCACTCTCCCCCCTAGTAGTACAGCTGGTTTACGGCATATTGTCTTGTAAGTATTGCTGTTGCATTGGTTCACCTATTACCCTTTGTCTCTCCATTTTGATGTTCCCCTTCCTTAGTTCCAATAAACATGCATGCAATACCCAGTGTACCAAAGTCAGTTACAGTGACAACAGGGATAAAACCATGAGGAAGAAAGACAAAAGAAAAAGGTATAACTTCACATGGTACGTTGAAAATAACAACAAAGATGAACCACTTATTTCCAAATCTTGTAGTTCCTTTTGCTTAGCATCATCTTATGTGATCATATGTATATTGCGATTGAGCTATTCTAATACTTTTAAAAGGCAGATCACACATTTAATACACACAAGGGGGAATCAATACACTTGATGGGGGAGAATACTGATCTCTCAATTCAAGATAGAATCCTAAAATAATTTCCATGGGAAACAGCCCCTCGTGCCTAATCCCTGTCTATTCCCCCAGCCTCATTTCTAGCTTCATTTCTAGCTACATTTCAAGCTATATTTCCTCCTACATTCCATGATCCAGCTATGTAAGAGCTCACAGCCATTTGAATAGGCTTCACTCATGTTTCAGTTTCACGGTCTCCTTGTCCTGTGACATTCGCCTTTCTGCCTCCCTGGTCAGCTGTCCTCTGAGCACTTACTCTCCACCTGGCAAGCTATATATTCCTCATCTGAATTATCAAAGTCTTTATCATAACAGTCTACTGATCTATCTTCCCAAAAAGTAGAGTATTGGGTTAGTGAGATCCAAAGTGGGAGGCTAACTAACATATATTTCATGACTGGAATATTCTTAAAGTTCCATTACTTGAGGGAAGGCATATTATACATGTGCTGCTAGCTACACATATGCTTCAGGGACTTGGGGTAAGTAGTTGAATGCATTCTTCTACCATTTATAATTGAATATATTTTATCCTCTGTAAAAGGTATAAATAGAGTTGTAACTTTTGACTCAATGCAGAGAAGATTATTTCACATTTAGAGCTGTCTGAAACTGAAATAAAGGGCCCAGGGAAAGCCATCACTGGAACTGTTTATATAGGGAGAGGCCAGCCACAGAACAACAATAGTATAGAGTACTTTCTGAATTCTGCAAGCGCAAGGAAAGAATTCTTAAGATATTAGGCAAGGTGGTAAAAGTGGTAATGAGAAATTGAGAAGATGCCACATGACCCCAGAGGTTTAAAAAAAAAAAAAAAAGCTCAGGAAAGCTCTCAGCACCTTGTACAAAATTTGTATGCTTATCTCCTAAACATAGCCATTAAGAGCCTTTCACCTAGGTCCAGGTTTTGTTTGCCTTTCCTGTCTTCTACAGGATCAGACTCCAGCCTTGTCAGACTAGTACACACCATTCCCAGAATTCCTTCAGCAGTTGCTAGCCACTGTGTTTTTACTCCAGCATTTTCCCCACCTGAAATACCTTTCCCCTTAAGGAAAGGAAGCATGTCAAAAAATTACCCCACCCTCCAAAGCCCAGATCAAATGCTACCTCCTAAAGTCACAGCATCTTAGAAAGTGAGAGCCAGAAAAGCCCATAGAGATCATCCAAACATTCTGCTCACTTTACAGACAAGCTCCCTCCCACTCCCGCCCCACCAAAAGAACACAATGAAGGCTGCAAATCCAATGATTCAGCCAAGGTTTAATGCTGGGACTATGATTCAAACCTAGTCATCAACACGGAGTCCAAATTTCAACACATCACAATTCCAGTTCCTGGACTGGTAAATCCAAGAGAATGAAGCTACTTTTCTTTTGTCTGGGATACAATACTTACATTTCTGCCTTTCATTGTGTTTATGTGAATTCACAAGAAGAAAACTGTATTATAGAGGAATAAACCCTACATTTGGAATTATTCCTAAGGTAAAACTCAATATCTTCCCCTTACTACCTTGTATTATTTTGTACAAATTGCTTAGCTTCCCTGAGCTTTGGATTTTTTGTTGTCGTTGTTGTTTCGTTTTGTTTACCTCCAGTGCCATCTGGCATTTTCTCAGTCTCTCATTACCACCTTAACTAATATCACCAACTACCCTATTCACATCACGTTTTCTAATGTTTCTATCACCTTCTGAAACTAGCTTATTTTTTTAATGTGGCTCTCTATTAATTTAAATCACAAAACAAAACAACAAGAAGAATTTAATAGTAATAACACTATTATTGTAGGAATCAGCAAAGATTTCTGTGAAGGGCCTAGGAAGTAACTACTGGATTTTTGAACTATATGACATTAGTTGAATGGACATGGTAGCTCAAAAACACCCATGTAAATGAATGAGAAAGGCAGTGTTCCATGAAGTTTGATTGATAGTAACAGTAATATGCTGCACTTGGTCCACAAGCCTTACCATGCCCACCACTTGTTAATTGGAATAAAAATTTTAAAGCAAAAAGGTTGTCATTACAAGACTTTCATAGTGCTATCATACTTTAAATATATAACATGTCTTACCCATTGCTATGTTGGCAGACTGTAGTGAAATGGCATCTACCCTACATCCTAGCATTTCTCAGTCCAGCACAATTCCCTAGAGCCTAGTCACATGTCTCTGAGGAGTCATATGTTGAGATGCACTGTCATAAACAGTGATCTGAATAGTTGAAATTCCGTATATTCCCATGACTAAATGTTATTCAGAAGATAAAAAGAATGTGCTGGAATCTTATATCTTAATGTGGACAAAAATAAAGTAATTTTGAATAAAGAAGTTTAAAATGAAGAAATATTCTGTAAAGCATGAGACCATCTAGTTAAATTTTAAAATGCATATAAAACGAAACTATATATAGCTTATGAGCATATGAAAACAATCTGGAAACGAAACTTGCTAGTACCTAGGAGCAGGTAGTCTAAATGTGGCCACACACAGCTAGAGCTTATCTATAAAACAAAAAAGGCAAAGCTGTTAATAACTACTTATTACATGTATTATTTTTTTAATTCTAGGCAATATGGCTGTTTCTTACTATATTACTTTTCTATATGTTTTTGTACTTTTAGGTTTGTTCCTCCAAAACAGGAAGTTGTTAATAATATTTTGATATATAATTGCTTCAGTCATCAAGACTGCAATTTTCATCAGATTTTAATTCTATTTTCTTATATTCTACTTGCTTTTTGAGGCAAAATTGTTTCTTTCCATTGGAAGTTTGACTCTGTGTATCCTTAAAATATGGTGTCTCTAAATAAATAATATCTAAAGAATTTCCCTCTGAAATAATTTGATCCAATAGCATTTAATACACTGTATTTGAATTCTGTAGTAGAATTAAATAAGTGCTAATCTCACAAGAATCACAACCTCAAAACCCTACTTCTTTATTCTCTGAGTTCCAGAGAGTAGGTTCACTGACAGAAGTCATATGAGAAATTACAACTTCATTTTGAAAAAGGCTTCCTAGTTAAAGTAATTACAAAGGAATTAAAGTTCCTTTCTTATGTGCAGAGAGAGGTTGGGATAAGGTTTAGACAAGACTACTTGTTATACTTATATATGAATATACATGTGTGTATACATGTCTGTGTGATGTCTCTGTCTGTCTGTCTGTTTACCTACCTACTATCTATCAAGAGAGGGCACAAAGGGCTCATCTTGGGAGAAATATTCTATAGAAGTCAAGAGCATGATCACCCTTGCAATCAGATAAATTCAGATTTGAATTCAGAGACAGTGGAATTTCTAAGCTCTGGGTGAGCTCATTTTTCTCATTAGCAGACAAAAGCACCACCTAGTTCACAAAGCACACATAGCTCCCACTCACACATAGACAGGCCACCAGATTTACATAATTCTGACACAGGTATGATGCATTTTAAAAATCTTTAAGTAATTGCACCAAGGAGTTACCATTTAACATGTCTGTTTAGAACATCTTGATTAATATCATCCCTTTCATCATTCTCCTCATCCCTCCCAATCCTATTCCTCCCATTTTCCTAGTTTCACAGGATATGCATTGAATATTATGACTGGATCCTATTCCTTTTCTCTCTTCATTCCTCTATCCACCCTTCCTTTAGACCTCCCCTCCCCCACCACACATCTCAAGTACCAGTTTTCTGATACTCACTTTGTTGGATTGTAAGTTAGTTTTTTCTAGTTACACATTTCAATTCTCCACTGATATCATACTTCCGTTAATTCATTTGCATGCACTTACATATGACCCAATGTGTGTTTACTTGTATGTTTATAAATTAGATCTAACTTCCACATGAGTGAAAACACGAATCTTTTGTTTTTCTGGGCTTGACTTCATGTAACAAATTTTTCTAAGTCTATCCATTATTTTGCAAATGATGTAATATCATTTTTCATAATGGATGAGTAAAATCCATTGTGTATATATACCATATGTTGTGTGTATGTGCACACAAGCATGTGTGCTAGTCCTGGGGTTTGAACTGGGGCCCGGACACTGTCCTTGAGCTTCCTTAGCCCAAGGTTAGTGCTCTACCATTTCAGCCACAGCTTCACTTCTGGCTATTTTTTTTGGCAGTTCAGAGGAGATAAGAGTCTCATCCTGTAATTCCAAGGAGCTCAGAAATCTACTCATGCATCAGAAAGAATGACATTGTACCATTTATAAGGAAATGGAAAGACTTGGAAAAATTATATTAAGCAAAGTAAGCCAGACCCAGAGAAACACAGGTTGCATAGTTTCCCTCATTTGTGGTAGCTAGAAACGGTGTGTAAATCAACAAGAAAACATACTGGGTGGAAAGCAAGGAGTTACAAAGGAATTCACAGAAGTGTAATGGACACTCTGAAGGGTGAAAATAGTACAATTCTTTAAAAAGACAAGTTAAAGCCCAACAAAATAAGTACCAGGAAATAGGAACTTGCAAGAGGGGAGGGTGGAGACAAAAGGAGAGAAATAGAAGAATGATGGGGGAAAGAGGAGAGAACGCAGGAAAGAATTCATTATAAGTATCCCAGAATTGAGAAATATAAGTGAAGGGGTGGGTCAAAGAGGGGTGAAAATGTTCAAGTGGTGACACAGATCAAGATACATTGTACACACAAACTGCTTTGTTATACTTCAAAAAATTAAAAATATAACCTAAAACTCAGATAATGGAAGGGGTAGGTTGGGAGGGGTGGGTGAGAATGTTGAAAGAGGTGATACTGATCAAGATGCACTGCATTCATAAACTGCTTCAGTGAATGGCAACTGCTTTGTACAACGACTTAAAGATAATCAAAATATTTTTAAAGTTTTATTTTGCCTGGGATAGCTTTGAACCATGATCCTCAGATCTCAGTCACCTGAGTAGCTAGAATTATAGTCATGAGCCACCAGCACACAGCCATACCACATTTTCTTGATCCACCGTTTCATTGAAGGGCTATTTCCCTATCTAGGCTATGGTGAATAATGAAGTAATGAGCATGGTTGTGCAAGTAGTTGTGGCTCAACTAGTAGAGTGTCAACTTTGAGTAAAAAAGCTCAGGGACAGCACCCAGGCCCCACGTTCGAGACCCAGTAGTGGTGCATGCGCGCACGCACACACACACACACACACACACACACACACACACACAGATTAGGATGCGAAACGTTGTTGAAGGGCTGTTTTCTGTGCTATGACTACTTATTTTTAGTTGTATGATACCACATAGCATGTCTATTTATTTTAAAATAAGGTATAAGTATGTTTTGGTGATATAATTTGCCTTTTTATTAAGAAAAGACTACAGTTCCCATATGAAGTTTCAATGAAAGCACATGATACAGAGGCCTGTTTTCTATAAGCTAAATCATCCAAAATAAATCTTTAAATTCACTAACTATCTAGCACAATTCTGTTTATTTATTGCCCTCTATCTTTGCTACACTGGTAATTGCTTTCTTCTGGCAGCAAGAAATTTATATACCCTGTTTTGCCCAAATATTATAGTTTATATAGAAGGAAAACACTAACTCTCCTAGGATTCCTCTAATACCTGTGGGGAAGAACATGGGATGGGCCAAGGATAAAATTTCAGTTTCAATTTTACATCATCTGGCTATTGTCAGATCAGGTTTATTTCAGTGGAAGAATTTGAGGCACTTCTGAGGTTAACATTTATGAGCTCAAATGGGGGAAAGGGAGAGTTAATTCACTGAGTTTGAAATACTCTATGGACATAATTTAGAACTCCAGTCTGTATGTTTTTTCTCAGTTGACTTACAGGATGAAAACAACAGTTTAAACCTTTCATGTTTGATTTGTATCTATTTAAACATTTTATTAGTTTAGCTATCCATGTATTGTTTCTTGAGAGAGAAAAGTAATGGGAAAATTCTTACATATTTTAAGGCAGAGGTAATTAAAAGAGAGCCTCAGCCAGATTCTTACTAGGGTCAATGCAAGCTTAGCCTAATTAAAGTTTATGGAACTTGGCGTGTGTTAGATTCAAACAGCAGATACCATTTTGTTATATTTGCATTTGACATTATTTAATTATAGTTTCATATAAAGGCATAAATAGAAAAGACCCTCTATATGGTCATTTTTTTCCAGTGGTTTTTAATGGCACTATGGACCATGAAAGGGAAGAATGAGTTGTTCATTAGCCTCAAAGCCCATGAGAATTTCCACACAGATGTATGTTGAGAGGCATAAACATAAACTAATAAGAAAATGTCATTTTGAAAAAAAAGAAAGAAAATGTCATTTTGATCACTAATTCAAAGGCAAATATTATGTAGCATTTGTAGAAAGGTAACACAGTCAATACGTGTTCTACAAGGACAGTTAAGTCACCAATTAACTAGTCCTTCATAGAAGCAACGCATACCATAAATCCATTCACTACTGAGAACTAAGAGAGTTGTTAAAAGCTGCAACTATGATGAAGAACTTCCAATGACAGTTTTCTGTCTCTCAAAGCTTCAGTGCTAGAAAGTTGTCTAAATAATTGTCTACTTTTTCCTATCAAAATTATGTTCAATTCATTTCAAGGAGGGAGTTTTTCCTTAGAATTTGTGTAAACAAGACCAGCCATGAGTTCACACAGTTCCTAATAAAAATACTTTCAGTGTGGAACTTCTTTTGTTCTTGGGTCAGTTAAAGGTAAAACCAGCACCACTCTGGCCAGTGCTGAGATTCTCTTCTTGAACTATTTCCCACTCCCAAAAGAATTTTCCATAGCTTACTTTCAGAAGACTAGAAATTTCCTCTCCAAGATCCGAAGTCTGATAGAGGAAATTTCCCTACCCTAAACTCTATGGTAAAGTGAAAGTTAAGGAATCCCAAGGATGAGCTGTTATAGAAGAGAAATGGAAATAAGTTTTCCTGGTGAAAAGAAAGGTTGCTATGGCTCTTTGAAACTGATGGGTAACATTCTAAGTAAAATATTTCTATACCACCTTAAACATCTTAAAATCAGACTGTGCTCTAGCCCCAAGCTCATGAACAACCCTGGACAATTTGATGCATATTTTGGATAATTTGGAAGCAGACTCATGGACAAGGAGACCATATGCATCCTTCCCTCTGCGATGACATGGCACTGCTCTCCGGTTCTAGGAGTGGTCTCAACAAGCAGCTAAACATTCTGGCCAACAATTACTGTCAGAAAGGCATACTTTGTGCCAAAACCACAATCACTGTGTTTGGCAAACACCCTTCCACATTCACATGGGTAATGGTAAATAACTCAATTCAGGAGATTAACTCATTTAGTTATCTGGGACAGAGCTAACAAATACTCATTCTGGCAGGAAGCCTACAACAAGGTCATTTGAAAAGTCAGCCACATGGAAGATTCTTTCAGGGCAACGAGAAGACTGGTACTCCAACCTGAGTACCTCCTGCACATCCTGCTCTATATTCACCTCATCTTCCATTGCTCTCTGTCCTTTCCAAGTCTGTCCACTAATCCCAGCTGGCACCTTCACCTATGATTATACATTTCCGAACAGATCTATACACCTATTTACAAACACAAATCTGACATCACTGTTTCTTTTGTAACTCACAAAAGTTTCAGCTCCTTACAAGGTCCTTCCATAATGCCGTTATCACTCGTTGACCACGTTTTCACACAATGAAGATTTTGGCACCTGGATCCAGTCAGATATTTGACCTCAAGACCTTGCTTAGTGTATAAGATGTCAGATTATAATGAGTGTCCTATTTAATCATAGGTGATAAACTCTTTTAAAGTCTCAGCCTCTCTACTGTAATTAAGAAACCCAAAGTCAGCCAAACTCCAGATCTTGACACCACAGTTATATTATATCTAAATTTAAATATGCAATGATATGACTAAAGTAACATACTGAAATCTAGCTACCTTAAACCACTGTTCCCACCCATTGTTGGTTAGTTTCACTAAGACCATTCATGCCTAGCTACTTTTGTCCCTGTATTTTTTAATCAATTCCCATTTTTTTTATTTCTATAAAACAGCTTCATAAGAGGATATAAAACAATAGATCACAATCACAACCATTTCTGTGGTTTACATGTATTTGTTAAGTACACTAGCTGGCCTTTCTTTTTTAATTTTTAAAATTTATTGTTACTGTAAAGGTGATATATGGAGGGGTTAAGGGTACATAAGTCAGATCAAGAGTACATTTCTTTTTTAACAGTTACCCCTTCCCTCACTCTCTCCCAGTTTTTGCCTCCCTTCTCCAGCTACAAGTTGTATAGTTCGTTTTCAACAGAGTATATAGTGAGTACCACTACTGCATTTGTGTACTCTTTGTCCCACCATTTCTATGCCCCCTTTTTTCTCCTCCCCCAATACAGATAAATGAACAAGCAAGACAAAGGAAATGAAAACAAAAGCACCAACAACAACAAAAAAAAACCACTTCACTTCCACTTCCCAGTGTTCATTTCAATAAATATTATCTTATATAGTCAGATGCATTTCTTTTAGCTCCAGTGATATAACACTGTCCTAGTTCTACTCCTAGCTTTCCAGTTGCTCTCTCTTATAAACCATAGTATGCTTCTTCTCTTCTCAGCCTGACAACTAGCCTTTACCACTTAACTTTTTCTCTCTTCTCATATATATGATCTCATTTAATATCATGGCTTTAAATCATATGCATATAATATCATCATATACACATGGCTTATTAATATTAACATATATGATATAGGTAATACCTATACTTCTCACCTGTTGAGATCCATATCTAATTACACGAAATATGCACCTGAGCTATAACAGGAAGGGCTCAAACTTAACACGCCCCATGCATAACTTCCCCCCACCCAACACTTTTGTTTCTTTATAAACTACTATGAAAATACACACTTACTAGATTTTTTAAATCCCTCTTCCTGGATATAATGTAAGCTGGGTATAGGATATGACCTTTATTTTGTTCATTGAGTAAACCAATGATCAAAACAGATATGAAGCCAGGCTTTGACAGTTAATGCCTGTAATTCTAGCTACTCAGGAGACTGATAGCTGGAGGACTAAAGTTTGAGGTCAGTTTTAGCAAAAAAGTTGGTGAGACTTCATTTCCAAAACAGTTAATGCCTGTAATTCTAGCTACTCAGGAGACTGATAGCTGGAGGACTAAAGTTTGAGGCCAGTTTAAGCAAAAAAGTTGGTGAGACTTCATTTCCAAAACAATAAACAAAAAGCTGGGCTAGAGGATGGGCTCAAGTGGTAGAGCACCAGACAAGCAACAAACTGAGCAAGTATTAGTCCCTGAGTTCACACCCTGGTACTTACAGAAACAAAACAAGCAAACAAACAAAATACAAGCATCGACTTTTAGTAAATATTCCATATATTTTTGAATAATATAGAAATGAATGGTTTAGGTCAAGGTAGATATCAAAGTAGATAATAAAGGCCCAAAACAGAGCTGTAGGGAAGGAAAATAAAAGGAGAGAAAAGATATACAATGTTAAGATCAAATTAGTTCTTATGACACCTTTTACTAGTTTAATTCTGATTTGCATTTTGTAAAGATGAAAATCAACTCTGCTTAAAATCTTTACATGATCAGGTGTGAATTTGTACAAGCCAAGAAAAGAGGCTAGAAATTCCACATGTTCATTACCTCAATGAGATGGCATTTTAGCAAAGGAGGAAGCATTTATAATTTCCTTTTCCTTGGCTTTCATGGTATGTACAAATTAAACGAGACAAAACAGGAAAATCTCTGAGCAGTATGTCTGGCATATAGCAATGTTCACTATGTAAGTTGTTGATAACAAAAATGGAAAACCCTCTAGTTCTCAGCTGATCATTCTAAAGATGATGCCAATGCAGGAAGGATACAAACTCAAAGATGAGATAACTAATGATAGCTTCATCTGAATACTTTTATAAAGAGCCAAGAGTAAGAACATGAAAGGATAATTAGCAGCTTTAACTTTCACTTTTAGGTTAGGAATGCATTCACCATGATCAAAAAGCACATGAGAATTACTTTCAGGGAACCTGATATGGCAGTGAAACTTTCAAAACAATGAAAATATATACAGAGTATCCATACCAGACCTGAAACTATGGTTGGAAATGTCCTCAGGAAAGCCTAGCTGAGAATTTTCACAGAGGCTATCAATGTGACCTTATTTGGAAATCAAGTTTTTGGAGACTTAAGTTAGGATGAAGTCATAAATCCATTATAACTTTTGTCCAAAGGAGAAGATAGAAAGTTGAACACATAGATACAAATATACAGGGAGAATGGCCACCTGAAGACAGGCATAGATTGAACTAATGTGTCTAAAGTTAAGAAGGGTAAAAATTGCCAGTAACCACCACAAGTTAGAAGTAAGGAAGGATTGCTGGCCTGTAAGGAGAGCACAACACTACCATGCCATGATCTTGGACCTCTGGACTCAATTTATTGTGAAAAAAAATTAAGTATGTACTATTTAAACCACTCAGCTTATGGTTATTTGTTACAGGATCTCTAGATAATAAATGGTCATATGTCTCTCTCCCCTTTTTTTTTGTTTTGCTTTATTTTTTGCCAGTCCTAGGACTTGGACTCAGGGCCTGAGCACTGTTCCTGGATTCCTTTTTGCTCAAAGTTAGCACTCTACCACTTGAGCCACAGCATCATTTCTAGCTTTTTCTGTTTATGTGGTGTTGAGGAATCAAACCCAGGGCTTCATGCATGCAAGGTGAGCACTCTACTGCTAAGCCATATTCCTAGCCCCAATAAACAGTCATATGTCTCACGTTAAGCTAAAATCATAATACTGTTTGGAAATAAAGAAAAACAAAAATCTCTCAAAAAAAGACATATAATCTTACTCCTACCCATTTTCTCTATATTTTAAGTATTTGTTTATGCTTGTTCAAGTGGCTCTCGACACCATAGGGTTCCTGATACTTTTTCTTGGGCCCCAGATCAAAACTATTATCAGAGTAATTTTTGTTTTCCTTTTACATTCTTGCACTGTCATGAAGGTCCTAGAGGTCATATGTGATAACACAGCAGACTACATGGAAAGTCAGACATGAGACTTTGGCTGTATCCTATTGGGCCAGACACTTAGGGAGATTTGTAAGAATACAAAAAGAATGTCTTTACTTGTCATTATTTGTTTGAATATAGTAATTTTTCATAAAATATAATTTGTGGTAATATATTTGTAATTTTTATTTTTAGGTGACTATTTTAAATGTCTTAATTTCTAAGGTTATAAGTGTCAACAAATAAGCCTATATATAAAATTTTTGAGGTCCTCAGTAATTTTAAAAGAGTTCTGAATAGGAACAGATAAACCAATTTAGTATACACTCAAGTGAAATTGTCTAAAACAAAAACAATCCAAAATTATATGCAAAATATGGGTAAATATCACAACTTTCATGTATACATTTTTAAAGTGAGGCTCCATGGATCCTGATGCTAAGTCAATGTTAAGTTTATCTCATCAATATTTCACTGACAGTAACAGTATTTTATTTGAGTCACGTATAATCTGGCACAGTGGAGTTACACAAAATTTTCTATAGCCAGAATTCCTGTATTCCCTTTTCTTCCCTTCCGAGTATTCCCTCTCATTCACCAATTAACAGTTTGCCCTTCCCTAAACAAGTATTTTTTTGTAAATGACAGTGTTCAAGAGGATGGCATCCTGATTGGCATTTTTATTTCCACTTGAAAATCTGCTCTAGAAAAGTTTAAGACCATGCACATGGGATGGCTGTGTCTTTATGAAAAATTAGATCCTCCTGCCTAAATGCTTTATTAGCAATCTGCCTGAAATCCTCTGCTTGACTTCAAGATGGGTTATGTTCATATTTTCAAAAGAGTGAACCTTCAGTGAAGTCTGACCTGTGACCCAAGTGGAGCCAAACAAATCGGTCCTCACTACAAGCAGCTCCTGTAAGGCTGGACTTAGCTGCAGTTTTGACAGAAGCAAAGGTCAACCCTTGCTTCTTGGTTTGGGGTGTGAGGACAGCTGGAACTTCTGTAAGATGGGGCATTTCTTTCTTTAATATATTTAGAGCACCTCTCTACTATGTCCAGCAGTGTTCTTTAAAACTATCACAATAGTAGGACCCAAATCTTCTGGATATCCCATAAACCCACAGAAAAGAAAACATGGCTTGCTGATTAATTCATTCAACAAAAAGAAATCAGTTTTAGGTGATTGCTACAATTACCCTGATGAGATCACCCTAATAAGATCATTACAGATTGTACACATGTACTGAAATGTCACACTGTATGATGTATATACAATTAGGTATCAATTAAAAAATAAAATGCATATTTAAATTTTAAAATAATTTAAATTAAAAAATCAGGAAAACTGGGAAAGAATTGTAAGCCTACCTATTATATGCCAAGTGTTTTCACATGGTCTCAATTCTCTCCATCAATTTCCCTTTTACGTAAAAACCATTATCCCTGATTTATGGAAGACTAAATGAAATGCCCATAAGTTAAGTAAATTTGCTGTGGATTTCAAGCTGGCACAGAGCAAAGGTGAGATTCACATTTTGGCTCTTTGACTCATTGCCCAGTGTGTCTGTCTTCCATGGCATCTCAGACTTTCTCTCAAATCTGTATTTGAATGAGGTCAATAAATGGAATGGAAATATACAGCAATGTTAAATGAAAAGCAAGTCATAGTAGATGCACGGTAGATAGATACACTGATTTAATCATATGGAACTTTACACGTATGTATACATATATACATACGTGTAAAATTGAATAAATATGTAAAATTGCATATTAATATAGTTGCGTGCATATACATGTATCTACATGCATGTATATATGATAATCAGAAAGAGACTAAAAAGTTAAATAATTAGAAATTAACCAGGTGTTGGTAGTTCATAGCTGTAATCTTAGCTATTTGGGAGGCTGAGATTGGGAGGATTGTGGTTTGAGGCCAGTCTGGAGAGAAAAGTTCACAAGACTCCTTTTGAGTAAAGTAAGTTGCAGCTCACTTGTCATCTCAAGACATGCAGAAGGCTGAGATTAGGAGGATCTGCATTCCAGGCCAGCGTGGGTTGAAAAGCCCACAAGATTCCATTTCCCCAGGGAGAAGCTAGACATGGTGACACATATTTGTGATCCCAACAAGCACAGAAAGGCCAGTGTAGGTGGACATAGCTTAGATACACACCTAAGCAGGAAATGAGACTCTATCTCAAAAATAACCAGTAAAGAAAAACAGGGCTGGGCTGGGGATATGGCCTAGTGGCAAGAGTGCTTGCCTCGTATACATGAGGCCCTGGGTTCGATTCCCCAGCACCACATATACAGAAAATGGCCAGAAGTGGCGCTGTGGCTCAAGTGGCAGAGTGCTAGCCTTGAGCAAAAAGAAGCCAGGGACAGTGCTCAGGCCCTGAGTCCAAGGCCCAGGACTGGCCAAAAAAAAAAAAAAAGAAAAGAAAAACAGGGCTATCGGTATGGCTCACAAGTGCAAAGTCCTGAGTTCAAATCCCAGAAATACCACAAGATAAATGTTATTCATATGAATTTTTGTAAGCTCAAATTAAATAAGATTACCGAAGTTTATTCCTATGGGCATTCTTGTTTCAGGTCAATTAAGATTATGAAATAAGAATATACATAAAACACCTAGTTAAAGGTTGAATGTGGCTGGGCCAAGTGAAGATGAAGAAATATCCAATCTTTCATTAAGTTCTCATCTCCTCAGAGCCAAAGTGACAGACAAAAGTTTCTTTGCTATATCAAGGGATACAATTTCTGCAAGCTGAACATCTTTGGGAGCAAGCTCCTTCCTGTATTTGTAGAAATCTTTTCCTAAAATTAGCTCTTATGTGATGTAACATTCTTTAAAAATTTTCTTTAGCCAAAAGAATGTGATTGTGGGAGAGCACATTCCACCTTCATAATCTTCCTTGTCTTCATATCAGTATCACTATTACCATGAGTATCACTAGTATTACTAGTACTAGTTTATGAAAAGGATTTCTTACTAACTCTAACAGCAACAAAAAATGTGGCAGTTTATTGTTTTCTCTTAAAACCACTCTTCTGCTTTTAAAATAATACAGTAGTAACCTCCCTGCGTTTTAGTTTCATTTTAAAAAATCTTTCCTGTTACCTATTTTCTTAATTCTAATGTTGAATACTACTGATCAATTACCCTGATTCTCAAAAATCTAGAAATACCTGAGTGAGTATAATAGGATTAGTGAATAATATTACTGAATTTGAGGGTAGTAATTTTCCCAATAATTTATTCAAATTTACTAACAACTGTGTACAGTTGTTAGCTGAAATAACTGATCTGATTATTGGTTTCCTGCTACATCTGCTAAGGTTTATTAATAAGAACATCTTTTAGTGTATGCATGAGGATGTGTGTATAGTAGTAATAGTTGTAATAGTAGTGCTGGGGATTGCACTCGGGGCTTTGTGTTTTCAAGGCAGATCCCCTACCATTTGAGCCACGCCCCAATCCTTCTGCATTTATTTTGTTTCTCACATAAGTTGTTGCACTTTTTCCAAGACCAGTCATAGACCATGATCCTCTGTCTGCCTCCCGAGTAGCTGACATTACAGGTGTGCATCACCACACCTGGGTTATTTCTGAGATAGAGTCTCATTAGTTTTGCCTAGGCTAGTTTCAAATCACAATCCTCCTACCTCTGCTACCCAAGTAGCTGGAATTACATATGAATATCACCATGACTATTGTATATTGGTATGTGTATTTTAATGTGCCAGTCAGTCTATTAAAAAGCATTGTTCATGTATCATCTCATTTAATTCTTAACCCTGAGAAGTTATTGTGAGAAATGTTACTGTTATCTCATTTTATAGAAAACTAGGAAACAGAGGTTGTCCAACATCATACATCTAATTGTCCAACATCATACATCTAGTTAGCTGGTAGCTGGCTCTGAGGCTTACCATGCCATCACTGGCTATGTCCATTAAGTCCATTTAGTGGACTCCTGTCACTCTAAGCCAAGTGTATTGACACTGATCCCCAACACAAATCCGAACTCACATCTCTCATCATTTTCACTGCTTCCCTGGTTCTCCCGAGTCTTCTGGCACACATTGCTAGCCTTCTTTTTATGTAGACCAAGACATTGGTATCTCGTCCTGAAGGAGAAGATATAACACCAAAATTTAAAAAGCAAAACAAAAACAAAAAAACAAGACTTTTCAACTGAGCAGCAAGAAAAAGTACAGAAGCTCATTTGTCTTTCCCTCAATGAAAAACCAAAAAGAGAATGGACTGCCTGGTTGGCCTTTCCCACCAGTAGGAGCATTGACAACTAATTTTGTTTGTAGTACACTGATTACTAACTACAGTTGAAGTTCAAATCATACTCAATCCATACTCTTGAGTTAGGATGTGGAATATTTGATATTAAATAAAATCTGCCACACAGTGCTAGGAAAATGAACCTACCCACACCACCTCCAGCTTACAAGAATCCCATGTTCTTCAAGTGTGCATGCTTCTGGTGAGAATGCAAAGAGGTGAATCTCAGGTTGCATCCTGATGAACTGCTTTTTTGTGTGTGTGGTTTTTTTTTCCCATTTTTGACATCAAGTCTGGAGAAGCCTCATCTTGAACTTCTGTTTCATATTATTCCTTCTCTAGCACTAGTGACATCATAATCATCTCCAGGTCCCCAAAGCAGTTGATTTTAGATGGCAATATAACACATTCCAGATATGACAATAGAGTATGCAACAAAATGAAAAACTACCCTAGTGTTAGAGAAAGCACTGACAAGCTAAATACTTATAGCAATACTCACAAAATGGCCCTTAAAAGTACATTAACAACTTCTTATCTTAATCTTTTATTTAATTATGTCTTTTTGGATACATTTCCAGGCCAGTGAGAACATGCATATGTTTAATCCTCAATAAAATTACCATGTTTGAGAAAAATATGACACACCTGTTATAGATTAAGTATATGTATAATACGCAGCTATTAAAAGATGTTAAGACCAAAGTCTGCACATTTCAAGTTTTAAACAATGAGAACAAGATGTGTGCTGAAAAACTGCCAAGTACCTACAAATTATTTTAAAGATGTGATTATATTTTCTTGGATAAATTGAGGCAACAGGTTGAAAGGATTTAATTTAGAGAAGAAAAAGGAAAATTTCTGAAGTTGTAATACAGGTTATGTAATTGTGCATATTCATTTTCATTTAGTTCACAAAATAGACATTTACTACAGATCTGCTAAATGCACTGTTACACTTTTTTGAAAGTGAGATAAGAAAAATAAGTGAGACAAGGATGGTGATTAAGGGCCTTGTTAACATATTCTAACTTCAGAATAAAATAAAAACCTAAGTATTGATGACTTGTGTGTATATACTCCTGTACATATAAAATATAAGACAAGATTTTGCTGGCACCTTGGTTTTAGAGACTAATGCAGTCAGATCCTATATCCAATCCAAGTTTAATATTAAAATTTAATTGTATAATCCCAAGTATGAAGGAGATGTGTATTCAATTGCCAAATTGAAGGAGGAAGGAATGAAGTGATAGAAATCCCACCATAACGAAACAACCCCAACATTGTTTCAACCATGAAAACACTTTTTTTCCCATAAGGATCACTGAGTTTCTGTTTAAATAATGAAGATGAGTCAGGGGCCCAGGGAATTCCAGAAATCACTCTCTCTTATTTCTATTTTGCCCCCAAATATCACTAGCTCTTAGGTTAGTATACTATAGTTTAAAAAATTGTCTAAGATTTTTATAGAATGGTCTTAATTAAAAAGGAGGTGGGGGTATTTCCAGCATAAAAGAGATCATGATGCTTTCTCTTAAATAAGAGCTGCATACTGATACAATTAGCAATAACTGTTATTTTCTAAATTGTTCTACTTCAATCCATGTTGTAGAACACCTAGAGGATAAAATCTTTGATAACAGAAGTATTAATTTAAGTCCTGTTACCAAACTGGAACACAAAGTTGTGAGACAAAAAATCCTAAGGATTCTAGGGTGAAAACAAAGTTTCTATCAAAGGTTATAGCTGATTATTTATGGCAATAGGATACTATCAGAAGGAAAGGGAATATGAGCATAGGTAGTAATTAAATAACTGTCTACCAAGTCCTCCTGTAGGAGGGAAAAAATGGTAATTAAACAAGAAAGCAAAAGCCTACATTTGTTCTTATCTTAGGTGAATCAAATTTTGTACTGGTCTCAAAACTTGCTCCGATTTATCCTTTTACACTTCTATTTTCCAACACATCAACCTAGAGAAAACCTTACTATGTTGAGCTTCATATTGGGATCCATGGTGTTGTAGCTGTTGAGAACGCCGGTAACAGCCATCTCCAGCTTTCAGGGCCTGCTTAAACAGCTTTTCTGCTTCAGCAATGGTTGTTGCTTCCTCTTCAGCCAAGAGAATATAAGCAGTTGCACACCTGTCCATTCAGATAATAACCACCATCAATTTTAAACCCAAGGACATGGCAATAGATTGCAGGAGTTCATGCAGAAGGGCAAGGAGTTATGCCGAAACATGCAGAGTGGCCAACTGGTTCATGCACCCATTTGTAGCTGTTGACACAAAGTAATGGTACAAAAAAGAAACATCTGGAGAGGTAAGACACTTAGCCTTAGGATCAAAGGGCTCATATATGGATGTCACCCCTATTAGTGTGTCACTTTGGGCAAGTTATTATTCTGCCTCCCTGATAAGGAACAGCATGGACTCTGTTTGTTGGCAATGTTGCTGTAAAGGTTAGGTAAGGAGAGGCATGTGAAGCACTCTGTACAGAAGCCAGCACATGGTGTATGCTCTCTAAATGTCAGCTAATAATGGCAGCAACTATAGCTATTATTCAATATCTCCTTCTGGCATCATGCGTAAGCTATTATTCAATATCTCCTTCTGGCATCATGTGTAAGTTTACTAAACACAACCTAAAATTATTAAAAAGTAATGCTTCAACAACTCATACCAGTACTGATATTCTGCTTCAAGAATACTAGAAGCTACAAACACTGTTAGTGAATAGCTGAAAATCTGAATCAGTCAGGGTAGCTAAAGAGAATTAGAGCTCATCTAAATACAAACTGCTGTATGTTGCTTATTATAAATTAAGCATTATACCAGGCACTTAACATATATCACATCACATAATCCTTTCAACAATCCTCTAAGGTAGAAATCCAGAAACAATCTACAGTTAACTAATGAAAAGGGGAAATGGAAGCCTTTCAAATTATATAAGGAACAACTCACTGCCAAAGAAAGGGAGTGCACTAGGAAAATGGTGAGCCCAGGATAGGTCTCACAGCTCCTGCTTTATCCCCATCCTTTCTCTTTCTTCTCCACTGCCTCTCTGTGGCCAATTCCCTACTTATCACCATCAGACTACAAGAGAAAAAATAACCAGAAAGGATGATCAAATGTTACTTTTACTACTTAGAAACTTCAAAGCCAGCTAGCATAAGAATTTGAACTTTACAGACATGGGTCTTATAAATTCTTTAATTAATCCTTCTCATTCCAAGCAGGAACCACCAGTAGGGGTTCTAACAGAATATGGTGAGATAAGGAGATAAATGTCCAGAAAAAAAAGCTTGAAAAATAATTTTGATGGAAGACCATTTATATAACTTGGAAAAAACAATAACAATGCTGAGATTGTCCAGTGACTCACTCACTGGAGAAAACTGTTGGAGGCATCAAAGAAAATATTTAGGCCTTCAGATGACAACATACCACTAAAGGTCAAGGGTAATGAAGTAAAAAATTGAGGTTATCATTATGGAGTGGTGAATATAGTGTCACAGGAATTAAGATTTGTGGTTGGTGGGCTGGGAACTCAAGGATGGTTTGTTTGCTTTACTCATTTATATTTTTTAAAGGATTTTTTGGCTGAGAGGCAGGGTAGCACTACTATCTAGGAAACATATATCTATGTGAAAACCCATGA
This sequence comes from Perognathus longimembris pacificus, assembly GCF_023159225.1. NCBI lineage: Eukaryota > Metazoa > Chordata > Mammalia > Rodentia > Heteromyidae > Perognathus > Perognathus longimembris. Next base: position 127,212,082 of record NC_063162.1, on the reverse strand, counting down.
GTTTGTGGTAGAAACATGCTAAGAGCTGTGAGTGAAGGAAAAGGAGAGAGCAACAGAAGTACTAATGGTTGGGGAGTACAGAACAGATTGCTCAGCTGAATGGAAGAGAGATGAGGCATCCTTGTCACAACACAATACACATACAGAAGCAAGAAAGTGTGGTGATGGTATCAACCCTCCAGATAACTGCTAATTCTCATTTGGTTAGAAGTAGAGCACCCCACAGGTTCTTGACTTACTTTGGTAACAATTTTATCTCCCAGATGGTAGAGGAAGCAATTAGGGGAACTTCAACTCTGGACCTAATTCTGACCAAGAAGAAAAAAATAGTTGGTGAAATGAAAATTGATAGGAACATTCAGAGAGAGTTGCTATGTCACTTTGGAGTAATCAAAGAGGGTGGACTTCAAAAATTCAAAGAAAAGAAGTATGATTCAATGGCATGAGACTCAGAAGGAAAAATGGTGTAAGAGGACTGAGCTGTTTCCAAAGATCCAACTGTAACTGCAATCACAAACGATCATTCAGGAAGAAAAGAAGGGGGTACTTCAGTAATCAATATGGCGTCACAAAGATTTCTCCCAGGTCAAATTTTGAAGGACATATAAAAGAAAAAAAAAAAAAACAGATGGAAAGAGGGTATGTAATGACAGACCATAAGAGAGTGGAGTGAATCATAAGAATAGTATTCAGGAGACCCAAAATGTCAAATGAGCTAAAGCTTACCTAAATAAACAAACAAAAACCCAGCAACAAACAAGCAAAAACCAATAAGGACAACTATCTATTCTATATTTGCAAATTGTGTTTAAGGTCCTGTCACCATCTCTATTTCTCCAAAATTACCATTAAAATACATAAGCAAAAAAGACAACACGAGCAAAACAAAGGTTTATAGTTGATAGCCATAGATAATAAAAAAGCAAACTTTCTCACTCCTGTCTTGTTTCTGGTTTCTCTATCTAAGAGAAAGGTTGTAATGCTGAAAAAAAAGAGCAGAAATTAAACTCTAACTTGGTTAAAAAGATGTGAGATAGCAATTCACTTATCCATTCTAAGTAAATTACTCTACTAGGATGGGCAAATCCCAGAAAGCCAACAGACCTTGCAAGCAAGCCATGAAGCTGCTCTCTATGGAGAGTTGAAGAATCATAAAGAATGGAGAGATACTAGAAGATGAGATGACAAATGTGGCATAAATTTTTCAAAAAGGGGAAAAAAGGCCGACTTCTCAAACAGAGCAATGATATGGAAAGATATTCTAATGGATTATTAAAGAGATGGTCTCCAAGCACATTAAAAAGAAAGTAGCTTAAGTTTACTAAGAATAAATAAATAATGTGATGGTAGCTTAATTTTCTTTAATAGATACACTACAACTTAAAGACACACAGGTACAACTGGCATTTATAAGACCAAAATGGAAAAACACGAGCTGGATTACAGCGTAATTGGGTGGTTTAGTAATAGGTTGATAATAAAGAATGGTGATTCATGAAGACACAAACCTTTAGAGTAGTTTTTATATGTCTTGTCACAGGGTTCTATCCCTGGCCCTGAAACTTTCTTGAAAACATAGATGACACACAGAAGACAGGCATATCCAATTTGTAGAGGATGAAAAAGTGAAAGTAAATATGTTGTGTGACAGAATCAGAAACCACACAGAGCAACTGGTTATAGTGGCAAGATTTCCAACTCACAATGGATCTCTTCCCCTTTTTTTCTAAGAGTTCAGAGAAGGTTCTGTAACCTTCTTCAGAAAAAATCATAAAATACTTTAACAATGACCACTTGGCATGGCTATCGTTGAGGTGATTCAAACACCAGATGGGTGGTTGAGCTAAATGACCTTTAAGGTCTCTGCCAACCCTAAATTTTTATGACTCCAACTTTAAGAATCTTTCTCATTTTCTGAGATCTCCGAAAGAGATTTCCTGGCCTTCCTTGGAGACACATAGAATGTTTAACAACACAAAGGAAAACATTTCCCTTTATCTTTGCTTGATCTTAAAACATCTTTAAGTGTTATTTTTTTCAACATATGTCTTTCTGTTTCCCCCACTAGAAGAAACTCTAACTAGAAAAGATTATAATATGATCATGCTATGTACAGAAAAATATTCTTAGTCAAATCATTCCTAGTCAAATATGCTGAGAACTTCATTTTATTTCTTCATAGTATCCTAGGGATAGCCTTGAAGGATTTGAGTCAAAGAAAAGCCACTGAACTGCTATCTAAAATGACTAGTAAAACTTCTTCCGTGTGGCTGTTCTCCAAAAAAGAGAAAATCCTATGAATTAAAACCTACCATATAATTCTTTGGTTCAAATGTATGGCTTAATACGAGTATGTCATCAATGGCAATTGAATATATTCAAAAGTTGAGACTTCGTTTTTAACAGCAAGATTTTCCCTACTTACTCATTTATCTCCAAGGCTTCATGGGCTGCAGAAATTCTAGCTTGGGGGTTTCTCTCTCTCCAGGCTTTCTGCATTACTATTTTAGGAAAAGAACAACAAAAACCCAAGTCAGTTAGTACACATAATTAGAAAGGATCGATATCCAATAATAAATTAATAGCTTTCAGTTTGAACTACAAGAGAACATTTCATTACCAACAAGGTCATTTCTATCTCTAAAATCAGTTTGTTTGTTTTTTAATGCTGGAAATGGAATTCAGGTGCTCTACCACAAAATTCAATATTCCAAATACTTTGGCTTTTACTGTATTTTTCAAACAGAGTCTCAACTTCACCCAGGCCAGCTTGAACTGTGATCCTCCTACCTTAGCCTCCCAAGCAGCTGGGATTTCAAACATATACATATTTTGAAGTGACACTGCTACTAATTTCTTCACTGTATTTAGACATAATATAATCTCTAACAGTAATTTCCCACAAGTATTTATTTGCTACATCCCCTGAATATTAGAACATTTTGAAACTTTCAAGAATTATGACTTGGTTCAGTAAACAGGGTTTTAAGATTTGCTTAACAGATATACTTTTTCTCAAACCTAGCTTTGTATATCAGAGCAGCTTATGAATTTATGTGAATTTTCATGCTTTATAATATTTACCAAAAGTGTACTTCTTCAGAAAACAAAGTAATGTCCTTAATTTATTTTAAATTTTACAGATCAGTTTAAGAGCAGATAAAAGCTCCCTTTTATTTTTTAATTTACTTTTAAGTTATTTATTATCTTCAGATGGTTGTCCATTTACGTGTACAGTGCATCTTGATCAGAGCCATCTCCTCCATCATTCTCTCACCCTCTCACCTATCCTTTCTCCTACTAGTCGTATCTTTTACACTTCCATTTTCACACATGTACAGTAAGCACTATGACTATGTTCATCCATAGTTCCATTTTCCAATCATTTGTTTTTCTCCCACTAGCTCCCTCATTCAACACATTTCAGCTCCCTTATATTCGTTTTGATAAATTATTAATTTTTTAAAACCTGTTCTTTTAGAAAAATATTTGTTCACTTTTATTCTAAATTTAATAGCACAAAATAAAATACTGGGGGGCTGGGGATATGGCCTAGTGGCAAGAGTGCTTGCCTCGTATACATGAGGCTCTGGGCTCAATTCCCGAGCACCCATATATACAGAAAATGGCCAGAAGGGGCGCTGTAGCTCAAGTGGCATAGTGTTAGCCTTGAGCAAAAAGAAGCCAGGGACAGTGCTCAGGCCCTGAGTCCAGGTCCCAGGATTGGCCAAAAATAAATAAATAAATAAAACAAACAAACAAATAAATAAATAAATAAAATACTGGAAATATTTAGAATTTAAGTAGTGTAAAATGTATGCTTAAAAAAAGTCCTCTCCATTCTTCAGAAGGCTAAATATAGAGCTCCCCTATGACCCAGCAGCCCCACTTTTGGGCATCTACCCAAAAGACCACAAACAAGAACACACTAGAGCCACTAGCACAACAATGTTCATCGCAGCACAATTTGTCACAGCTAAAATTTGGAACCAACCCAGATGCCCCTCAGTAGACGAATGGATCAGGAAAATGTGGTACATATACACATGGAATTTTATGCCTCTATCAGAAAGAATGACATTGCCCCATTCGTAAGGAAATGGAAGAACTTGGGGAAAAAAAAATCATACTAAGTGAAGTGAGCCAGACCCAAAGAAACATGGACTCTATGGTTTCCCTCAGAGGAAATAATTAGCACAGGCTTAGGCTAAACACAGCAGAGGATCACAAGAGCCCAAATAGCTATGCCCTTATGAACACATAAGATGATGCTAAGTGAAATGAACTCCATGTTATGAAAATGACTGTTATATCACAATTGTAATTACTTTCAATATGCCATGTGAAACCATAGCTTCTTTTGTTGATGATCCTCTTGTAATCCCTTCCTATGGTTGTACCCGCACTGTCACTGTACAGTGAGTACTGTATATACTGGTATTAGAACTAGGGAAGTGAAAGGGGATATCAAAATCGAAAGACAAAGGATAAAAAGACAAACGACTCCGAAAGCAATACTTGCAAAAACCATTTGGTGTAAACCAACTGAACGACTCATGGGAAGAGAGGGAAAAGGGGAGGGGGAAGGAGGAATGAGGGAGGAGGTAACAAACAGTACAAGAAATGTACCCATGGCCTAAAGTATGTAACTGTTCTGTACATCACTTTGATAATAAGTAATTTTAAAAAAAATCCTCTCCAGGATGGAAAACACATTATGGACTCTAAGAGCCAAAGCCATGTGTCCTTTCGATGCCTATAAGCCTATAAATGTGGATCTAAGTCACTAAAAATATACTTGGCAGGAATAAGAGGGTGAAAACTGCGGGAGAATAAAGAGAGAGGTGGCTGATAAAGAACCACTGTATTCATAACCTAACTTAAGGAACAGTTACTTCTTTGTACAACTACTTAATAAAGTAAAATAAATAAGGGGCTGGGGATATGGCCTAGTGGCAAGAGTGCCTGCCTCATATACATGAGGCCCTGGGTTCGATTCCCCAGCACCACATATACAGAAAATGGCCAGAAGTGGCGCTGTGGCTCAAGTGGCAGAGTACTAGCCTTGAGCAAAAAGAAGCCAGGGACAGTGCTCAGGCCCTGAGTCCAAGCCCCAGGACTGGCAAAAAAAAAAAAAAAAAGTAAAATAAATAAAAATATACTTGTTAAACCTTTGGGTTTGGGGAATCCCAACTTCTAATTAGAATATCATCAAGTAGATACGACCCTTCATCCGTCTTAACTGTTAACTTAATTGGATTCATATAAGATTTATATGTGCATAATATATAACAATCTATTTTTTAAAACCATGTTCAAAATACTGAAGAACTTTTAATTTTTATATTGCTATCTCCCTTACGGATAAGCTTGATTTAAGAATCAGAATTTTAGGGCTGGGGATATAGCCTAGTGGCAAGAGTGCCTGCCTCGGATACACGAGGCCCTAGGTTCGATTCCCCAGCACCACATATACAGAAAACGGCCAGAAGCGGCGCTGTGGCTCAAGTGGCAGAGTGCTAGCCTTGAGCGGGAAGAAGCCAGGGACAGTGCTCAGGCCCTGAGTCCTAAGGCCCACGATTGGCCAAAAAAAAAAAGAATCAGAATTTTGGGTTCTACTAATTAACCAGCAATTCAATATTTTATTCATTGGGCCTTACAGAGAAAACATACTGATTAACTTAATAAACTGAAAAACTCCCCCACCCAGCAACTAGTTGAAGGGTTTTCCATACTTGCATCTGCAGGACGTAGATGGTCTGAGTCACACGTAAAGAATGTTTGGTGATCCTGAGCAGAGAGATTCATGTCATAGTAAGTCAATGGCTCTCGTCCTGTCACCCATGTATACCTGAAAAGAGTACACAAAGTTGGAATAAGAGGAAAGAAAGGCCTACAAAGTGCAGAGAAGTTTAAAATGTAAACTACTAAATCAGTATCTTTGTTAATGAATACAAAAAAATTCTTTTTGAAAGTCATCCTCTTCTCTTTTTAAGAATTACATGGCAGGAAAGAAACATTTTCCCTTAGGTTTTTGCCTTGTAAATTTTATGAATTCTTGCTAATGAAAATTTTCCCTATTAAGTACTATGAAATATATTTTCCCAAAACGATGAAAATTCTATCTTGCCTAACTGCTTCAATAAATTATATTCTATCATAACTTTTAGCATCTTTATGGCAATGTTGTAGATGAGCTTCTAAGATAAATCCTAAGAACTATACATTTTATACATTATTCCAAGTCCAATGCAAAAATATTAAAAGAAAACAAAGTATCTGAGGAAAACATTAAAAAATGAAAGCAATAAACAGGCTACTACATGAACTTTAAGTGAACTAGCAAACACATTTGCTGCCATGTTTGCCCTCTGAACCAGACTCATTTATTTCCCAATCTGTCAAAATGCTTACCGATTATATTCAGCACCTCTGAATAAATTTAGTGGATTACGCCATACTTTGCATTCTGAAACAAAGAGAAAAATTAAAATGTTACACATAACTTCAGGGATAACACAAGCTAATTAATTCCATAAAACTCCCTTCCTGGCCATTTGATAAGATAAATTTTATTGTCTATTCCTTACATGGGAAACAGTAAGGAAAATTTCTGAATGGTTAATCAGAAGAAATGTAGTTCAGGAACTAGGGTTTTTTGAAAAATTCCACTTCAATTATCTAGGTCAAGTTTCCTCTTTTAACAAAGGTACAAGGTAAAATCAGCCATCAGCCACTACATAACTTCTATAGTTATTTCAAGAGATGTGAGGAGACACTACAAACTTACTTCTAAACTTATAGGTAAAATATACCAGTAGAATTCTCTATTATGGTAAAATATATCTCCCAATAATATCATACATGATAAACAAAAGCTCTATGGTATAATCACAGAGCCCTAGACTCTTAATAAGAATTATAGTGATTCTGATTTTAATAATTACTTATTTATTGTCAAAGTGATGTACAGAGGGGTTACCGTTTCATACATAAGGCAGTGGGTACATTTCTTGTACAACTTGTTACCTCCTTTCTCATTTCCCCCTCCCCCTCCCCTTTTCCCTCTTCCCCCCATGAGTTGTTCAGTTGGTTTACACCAAATGGTTTTGTAAGTATTGATTTTGGAGTCATTTGTGATTCTGATTTTGTGAAAATTCATTAGATTACTTTTGTCTTCCTAAAAAAACAGAGAAAATAATAAAAAATTACCAGTCTTGTAGGGTATAAAAATAAATTTGCCATGATAGTTTATTTTAAAGCATTGTAATGTCATCTACAAATACACAGATACTAATCAAACTAATATCGTAGGGTTAGCTCCTAATCAATTATAGTTCTTGGTTATATATGGGCCACAGGTACTTAGAACCAAAGTACTTAAACTTAGAAATGTCAATTTGTAGCTTTAAGACTACGTTATACTGTTTGACTAATAAGCTACAGTTCTTTTTAAACACCATATGATTAAAACTTTCTACTGATTCATAATAGCTTGCTGTGAATTAATATGGCTTTATTAGAAAATAAATTGTGTTTATGTAAGTGTATGTAATCAGCTAAAGGTCACACCCATCAACATGTACACACAAAATTATGAAGAATGCCAAGTACATTAAAGACCATGTGATGATTTTAATTAGGATCCTACCCTTAGTCTTGTATATCCAACATATATTCTCCTACCCACCCATTCATTCACTCTTCTACTCATCCATCTGATGGCCATGAATAGACCATTAATTACAATACAGTAATTGATACAATAATGATAAAAGAGAGTATAAAAGAATATGGGAATATAGAATAATCTCAATAAATATTTCTTAAATAATAATAAATATTTGTTAATAAATATTTGTGAAAGAGGGGTATACATATAAAAGGAACAAACTTTTTTTACTTATAGAAATAAAATTATCTTTAAATTAAGGTAGTGTCTCATTTTAAATTTACCCAACATTTGCAAATAATGTTCCTACATGGTTTGGTCAATTAGACTAACTTGCATTTAACAATTGCTCGTTACTCACTTAGTGTAGCATAGCTAAATTTTACTCTTGAGAAACTTAGGTTCCATGTGGCATTAACTAAAACATAATATGTTTCCTTTAAATAACTATTTTTTTCTACAAATACATAACTCCCTAGAAGAATCACAAATACCATGTCATCTTGGTTTGAAGCACTGGTCAGCCAGACAATTATAATCTCTACCATTCTAGTATTATAACTCTCATCACTGTCAACTCAGATGAATTTTTTAAAGGTCTGCATGGTTCTTCCTAAAATTTAATAAATATTGCAAACTTTGTAACTAGTATACAATAAACATTCACATGTCTTATATACAAGGAAGCTCATAATAGAATTATTTAGAATAAAACAGGCAAGCTGGGAGCAATGTCTCTTCCCCTACCGAATTTCATCAAAAGGTTAATAGAAAGATTATAGCAACTACTGTGACACCAACCAATATATTAGTGCACTGCCTGGGAGAATAAGCACTACTTAAACATCAATTTACAAATTACAAAGATAATTGCCTCCAATTAAACTTGTAACATTATTATATATCAAATAAAAATAACTATAAGAGGAATTTAGGAATTTAATGTATTCACTGAGCAGAAGCAAAAAGAGCTCTCTTTCTTTGGATGTGCTGTAATATCGCCAGCAGGGGGTGCAGCAAACATTATGAAAAATTGCTCTATTAGAGACCTAAATTTAAAACAAAGTTGTAATTAATATTGGTGGCATATGTGCCCGGTATTAATTTTTAAACTACCACTGAAATTTAGAAACGAAGAGGTAAGTAACTGTAACAGATGTTTTAGGTAAGAAAAAAGCATGGCAGAGAACAGAAGAATGATCTTCATACGTTGGATCTTTTAAGTTGAAGGTGAAAGGCAGATCACTTTTCTATTAGGAATAAGCAGTCTAGATATCATATGTGAACAAATTAATTTTCTTAAATCTGGTCACTTTATGTCAATATCTTCCTTGTTGTTCCATTCTATAATCTTATCTTTACTACAAAGCCCTTTTTGCCTGTAGTTTATAGGGACATATCCCATAAATAGCAGGCTGCCTAATACCGCTCAGTGATTATGGACACAGGTTATGCATGTCAAAAATATCAGAGGGTAAATATTTAAGATAATTCAATTCAAATGCCCAGAGAATAAGAATTTTTCCATAGTCATAAATGTACCTTTGAGGAATAAATCTCTTATTTCAAATTAGATTTAAAAGTTTACATCCAAAGGGAAATTTCCATTTCTATTTTCTAGTGTCCTTAGAACCACTAAAAGTCGTCTGGAATCCCATTAAGAGATTGCTAATATCATCCATAGTCTAGTTATAATGATGTCTCTGCTATAACAAATACGATGTCAGCCCTCTCAACAAATGGGCTAAAGGCCTAAAAAGAAACTTCTTCTGAAGAGAAAATGAGAATGGCCAAGAGTCACATGATTAAGTGCTCTATGTCACTGGCCATAAAAGAAATGCAAACCAAAACAACATTGAGATTCCACCTCACCCCAATAAGAATGTCTATTATCAGGAAATCTAATAATAACAAATGCTAGAGAGGATGTGGCCAAAAGGGAACTCTACTACATTATTGGTGGGAATGCAAACTTGTTCAACCCCTTTGAAAAGCAGTGTGGAGGTTCCTAAGAAGGCTAAAGGCTAAACATAGAGCTCTCCTACGACCCAGCAGCCCCACTTTTGGGCATCTACCCAACAGACTACAACCAAGACCACATTAAAGCCACCAGTGCAACTATGTTCATCGCAGCACAACTTGTCATTGCTAAAACATGGAACGCACCTCAGTAGACAAGTGGATCAAGAAAATGTGGTACATATACACAATGGAATTCTATGCCTCCATCAGAAGGAATGACACTGCCCCATTTGTAAGGAAATGGAAGAACTTGGAAAAAAATCATACTAAGTGAAGTGACCCAGACCCAAAGAAACATAAACCCTATGGTGTCCCTCATAGGGAATAGCTAGTACAGGAAGAGGCTAGTCATGGTAGAAGATCAAAATACCCCAATAGCTACACCCATATGACCACATAAGAAGATGCCAAGTGAAATGATCTCCACGTTATGGAAACAAGAGTTATACCACTGGGGCTGGGAATATGGCCAAGTGGCAAGAGTGCTTGTCTCATATACATGAAGCTCTGGGTTCGATTCCTCAGCATCACATATATAGAAAACGGCCAGAAGAGGTGCTGTGGCTCAAGTGGCAGAGTGCTAGCCTTGAGCAAAAAGAAGCCAGGGACAGTGCTCAGGCCCTGAGTCCAAGCTCCAGGACTGGCCAAAAAAAAAAAAAAAAAAAAGAGTTATACCACTGTTGTAATTATTCTCAACATGCCATGTGAACTCGTACTTTTTTTCTCTTTTTCCTTGTCTGTTTGTTTGAATTGTTTGTCTAGTTTTGTTTTCTCTTGTAATCCCTTCCTGTGGCTGTACCCTCGCTACCACTGTATTGTATCCGAGTACCCTGGATATTGTCTATATGGGTAATAGAACTGGAGAAGGGAGAGGGAATACCAAAATCGAGAGACAAAACAACAAAAAGACAAACCATTCAAAAAGCAACACTTAGAAACCATTTGGTGTAAACCAACTGCACAACTCTTGGGGGGAGCAGGGAAGGGGGAGGGGAGGGGGGAAAGGAGGGAGGAGGTAACAAGTAGAACAAGAAATGTAATCACTGCCTTTCATATGAACCTGAACCCCTCTGTATCACATTTTGACAATAAAGGAAAAAAAGAAAATGTATCAAAACAAAAACGATGTCTATGGTTCCATTTGCAGCAGTCCATGTTAAGAGTCCATTCCCAGAACTGCTGAAGGTAAGGTTCTGTCCTCAGTATGAATGCAGAAGTACAATTTCAGAGAAATTAAGAGAGAAGGAGAGGGAAAGGGAGAGAGAGAGACACAGAGAGAGACAGAGAGAGAGAGAGAGAGAGATCCAACATTGTAGCAAATGTTATTTCCCAAAGTCTACAAAGAACTACTCCTTTACCATAATGGGACATTTATAAATCTCTGGGTGGTAGAAAAATGTAAAAAGTAATGCTCATTGCTATCATAGACCTGGAAAGCAAGCTCCAATGCTTTCTGCAGCCATGCCTCTCACCATTTCTGTTACAACTTTCCATCAGTATCACTCTTATTTCATACCTTTGCATCCTCATATTCTGTGTGGCTTAAACTCTTATTAAATGGCTTTTATGTATTAATTGTTGCACCAGGCTCTGACTTCCAAAAGCAAATACAACTTACAACTCAGAAAAACTCACAGGAATGGCAGAAAAATAAAAGGGCATTGAGCCATAGCCTGAAGCTAGACAAATAAAGTCGTGTGTGGCACTGTGGTTCACACATACAGTTGCAGCTACTTAGGAAATGGAGATTGAGGTGATTCAATTCAGAGACAACGTGAGCAAAATATTCACAAGACCCCATCATCCAGTTATGCAAAAGCATAAATAAGAGAATCAAGGTCCATGTGGGCCTAGAAATAAACTTGAGACCTTTTCTGAAAAGTAAACAAAAGCAAAAAGACTAAAGACATGGCTAGCACCATGCCCTGAATTCAGAACCTTGTACTAGAACTGGAGAATGACACTCAAGTAATAAAATGCCAGCAGTGACAGAAAAAAACAAACTAGAGTATGAGACCCTGAGTTTAAGCCTCGGTACCAATACAAACACAGACAGAGAGAGACAGAGAGAGAGTGAGAGAGAGAGAGCAAGAGAGAGATGAAAGAGAGAGGAAGGAAGGGAGGGAGGGAGGGAAGAAGGAAGGAAGGAAGGAAGGAAGGAAGGAAGGAAGGAAGGAAGGAAGGAAGGAAGGCCTTGCCTTTCTCACAGTCCTCAAAGAAAACAACAACTTACTCCTAAAAGATCTGAGGGTTCCAAAGTCACAGGACTTTTAATCATATGGGAAAATATGTTCTACATCTAACTTTCTGAACAGAAATGTTTCATTTCTGAGACTAAAGAAGGAAGCCTAATTTAATACTTATTAAAATTTAGAATTTTCCTCCATATCTTAAATCTGAAAACAATAGTATAAGCAACAGAAACAGCAACTTTCATCATAGCTAAGGAGCTTGATTTTAATTGATCCTTTCTACAAAGGAGCTTAAAGCTCAAGTCATCAACGTCTCCAATATAAATCAATGAGAGACAAACATTATAGACCATCTTACAGAAGTGAAAGGAAAATACAGGAAAGCTAATTTCCCTCAAGTCCATAGTATATAAGATTAACGTCTAGTGTTCACATTCCCCACCTCTTATCTACCATATGCAACAAACTTGTTACCTTGTCACATTGTGAAAATCCTCTAACTTTGACAAGTACATTTCTAAAATTGAAAGAACAACTTTCAACTCCTCTAACAAAAAGTTAGCCTTTTTTCCAGTAGTAAAGACTGGATTCTGGGCCATGAGCTTGCTAGGCAAGTAAATGCTCTACCACCTGAGCAACACCTCTAGATCCTTTTCAAGACACAGTCTCACTTTATGCTGGCCTGGGTTTTTGTTCTCTTATATGTGCTCCCACTGGTCACTGGGGATGATAGTTATGTGACACTGTGCCCAGGCATTGTGCTTCCCCACTAGCTGGGATAAAAGGCATGCACCACCTTGTCCAGATGTCAGTTTAGATGGAGTCTTGCAACCTTCTTTTTGCTTGGGATATTCTCATACTTCAATTCCCCCAATCTCTACTTCTCACGTAACTAGAATTACAGGATTGCGCCACCATTCCTGGCAAAGTTAGGTACTTTTTAACAATGCCTGTAAACATGTTAGTTCCAAAGTACCATTGCAAAAGGCTTTAGTAAAGTTTCATTTGGATATATTATTAGAACAGTCAGATTAACTCTAAGCAAATCAATTTCTGACATAATATTTTTCCTATACTCATTAGTTTTGTTATCTCAGAAAAAAAACCCATCCAATTCTCTATATCATATGCAACAGTTTTAAGTAATCATTGAGTACCTATTTTTAAGTAATTCTTAATGGTATCATTATTAGTTTTCAAATGCCTGTTTTGAAAAAATTATTAGAAGTAAAGGCACAAAGTAAAATGTGTAATGGTATTCAATTCACTAAAAATATGTAACTACAATGATGTAAGTAAATAAGAGTTTTAAGAGCAATTGTACTGACTTGCTTTAAGATAGTGCACTACTTGCTTCAAGAATGTTGCCACCACCGTGGCTAAGTCTCTCACTGCATCTGTCATCCATACTTCACTGTCATTTCTGACCAAAGGCGAACAACTCGCCAAATAATGTGGTACTTATGAAGTAAGTTTATTAAATAAATGCTCACTGGAAATTAATATCTAATCTATACTAGAAAATGAATTTCAGTAAAAAAGTTTGAGAAAAATGTAATAAGCATCTACTAAGTTTAATTACTTTCATCACATGCACTGGATTTTGGCCAGTTGAGATTCGATTAATATGAAGCAACCCTAACAATCCTAAGAAGATTGCCATTTACAACTCTGTAGAGGGAAATATTTCAAAAATAAACCCCCAAAGATATGGATGTGGAAGAGTCACATTGTTACACTCCAAGTTTCAGAGTAAGCCTGGCTGATGATGCATCCATATCACAAGTGGTTGTGGGACGCTTCTTAATGGCATTCATAGAAGAGCCAGGTCGTCTAGAAGACACTGCCAAGTGACTGTCTTCTGACTCGATGCTCCTACAGAGCCTCATTTAATTTCCAAACCACTTTGTGAAGTTAATATTACTGTGGTTTCCATGTTCACAGATTAAGATACTAAGGCATAGTAGTAAAGCTAAATAGCGCTTACTGCAAAAGTGATAAAGTCAAGAATAAAACCACATGTGTGTGACCTCAGAGTCTAGTCTCTGAACCTAAAAGTAAGCTAGGTTAATGTCACTTCACAAATAATGTCATGCATTACAGTACACGGTTTTGGTAACATTTCAATTGCTTAATAATTATATCTTTTCTCTATAAACCTGGAAAAGGATCTAGTTAGGTTATTTAACAGTTTTTTATCAATCCATAAAAATTAGATCTCGGACCATGTGTGGTTGTGCATATTTGTAATCCCAACATGCTGGAAGCTGTAGTAGAACTATATGAATTACTACAGAGAAAACATTTGTTATAAAGAGAGTAAGATCTATGAAAGCCTTACACAATTTTTTTCTAGGCTTCATCTTCATCACTTTTCCTTATTATCTTTATTGAATTAGTGCATCAAATGCCTCTAAGTGATATAATGAACTTGCATTTCGAACTTAGAACATATACTGACATATAATTATAAGGAGTATTTAGGAATTAGGATTTCTAGAATTTAGTTTGAAATATGCAAGTTATGAATATTAAATAAGAATATATAATGGCAGAAAGTGAATGCTGAAAATCTTTGTTTTTATGGCACTGTTTTGAGAACATGTAGACTAATACAATTAATATTTGTGGCTTATGTTTAATTTTCTCAATATAATTTTTAAATAAGCAATGTCATTAGACTTCCTTTTTAATGACAATGACAATTAACCATGCTAATGCTTAATGTTAATTCAGCAAACTTGATGACATCCCAAGTAAATCAGCAGTCACCCCTCTGTTGTTAATGCACTAGTCACATTATCATCATCATTATCACCATCATCATCATCCTTATAGCAACTGTAAAATCCATCCATTTTAAGAAAATACATTACTCTCAGAAAATTATAAAGTGATTATGAATACAGATAAATGATAATGTGCTTTTATAGTATTTTATTATTTAGTAAAAGTTGTTACAATAGAGAAATAGAAAATAGTATTAGCCTCATGGGATCTGATACTTCCATTCTTTCATGTGTATTTGTTCAGCTGAGCTATCCAAATATTAGATGTCTAAATTTTAAGAAAAAGACAGATTAAATTGTAGAAATACCTAATAATTTGCACTTTTCTGAAGAGAATTATTTGAACACTGTTACGAAATAAGACCATACATTCCATATCTATTGTAAAGGAAATGAACTGCATCATAGGTATTTAATAATACAATTGAAATTAAATTAAAAATAATACTCCCAAGTTCAGTCTCACCCAAGTAAAAGTTTGATACAAATAAAATCAACAGGACTGGAGGCATGACTTAAACAAAATAACACTGGCCTAACAAATATAAAGCCCTGAGTTCAAATCCCAGTACTGCCAAAAACGAAACAAAATAAAACTGGGAATTGCCATGATTGTTGAATATGCTTATCTTTTGGTTTGCCTTTTGAGACTGGGTATCACTATATTGACCAAGCTGGTCTTGAACTCATGGGCTCAAGTGATACCCTTGTCTCAGTTTGCCATTAAAGCTATGATTAACAGGTGATTTTCCTGGTTGAAAATATGCTGTATGTCTTTTTTTTACCATGTCTCTCGATTTTGGTATTCCCTTCCAATTTCCTGGTTCTAATACCAGTATACCCGGTTTCCAATATACTCAGATAAGATACAGAGATAGTGTAGGTACAACCACAGGAAGGTGATACAGGAATATCATCAATAATAGAGGCTACAGTTACATATGGCACATTGATAGTAGTTACAACTGTGATATAACAATCGTTTCCATACTTACAAACTGTTTGGTGAAAATGAACTGAACAACTGAACAATTCATGGGGGTGGGGGGGAAGGAAAGGGGAAGGGGGGAGGGGGGAATGAGGGACGAGATAACAAACAGTACAAGAAATGCATCCAATGCCTAATGTATGAAACTGTAACCTCTCTCTAATTCAGTTTGATATATATATATATATATATATATATATATATATATATATATAAAAGAAAATATGCTGTAAAGGAGCTCAGGTTCTTCTTTACAAAAAAAAAATAGTACTGCAATTCACATAACAAGTAAGATTTAATCCAGGCATCCACTAGGAAAAACAGCAAAATGGCCCAGATGCCAGTGTCTATACCTATTATCTGAAGTACTCAGGAAGCTGAAATCAGAATCACAGTTTGGAGAAATTCCAGGAAAGTTCAGTCTAAAAGTAGGAAGTGGAGGCATGGCTCAAGTGGTAGAGCTCTAGCCATGAGTAGAAAAACAGAGGCTTAGAGTTTAAAACCCAGTAGTGGCACACACACACACACACACACACACACACACACACACACACACACGCACACACACAGAGCAAAATGATAGTGATAAGAAGAATACAGACTATACATTTCATTAAGGAATGTCAAGAGATTGAAGCTTAATAAGGAAAAGACTTCAATGAAAACATGAATATTCATTATAATGAATGCCCTTAAATGAGCATGTTTTCTGTTTTCAATCTTTTAATTTATTACAATGTTCTACATCATTGAAAGACACAGTAACTTGAGTCAGATGGCATGCCCACTAATCTGTGAGGTCTTCAAAGCAAATACAAAGTGATTAAAAAACTATCCATTCATGTTAATATGATATGACTAAATGATTTCTCACTGGAATAACAAGCCATATTTAGGATCATGCTACATTGTACTCTATGTCTAAGATAGTCCTAGAAGATCACAATAGCTTACTAATTAGTACATATGAACACATACGATAATGCTAAGCAAAGTGAACTCGAAGTTATAGAAAGAAATGGTTTATCATTGCTGTTATTTTCAACATACCATGTGAAATTCTGCCTTTTTGTTTTGTCTTTGTTCCCTGTGGTGTTACCCCTGATGTCACTGTAACTGATTTTGGTATCCTGGGGATTGTATATATGTTTATCAGAACTAGGGAAAGAAAGGGGAACATCAAAATGAAGAGACAAAGGGTAAAAGGTGAACCAATGCAAAGGCAATACTTACAAGACAATATATGCTGTAAACAAACAGTACAGCTGAGGGGGGGGTGGAGGGAATTGGGGAAGGAAGATGGGAGAAAAATAAGGAAGGAGGTAACAAGTTCGATAAGAAATGTACTCACTGCCTTAAGTATGAAACTGTAACCCCTCTGTACATAATTTTGACAACAAATAAATTTTAAAAAGAACATTGTACTAACAAACTAGCATGTTAAATTGGAACCCTCTGTACAACTATTGAAAGATAATAATTATAACAATAACATTTATTATCTGGGTAGAGTAATGGTTTTCTTTTTTTAGGAATTTTTCTATTTCATAAACTAGGTGAGTTTACTAAGCCCCAAACAATGTTGTTAGCTGGAAAATGCCATCCTCCTATGTGCACTATTTATAAGATGTGTACCAGAAACTGCCCTGTACCACTTGTATCTGGCTGACAAAAGATCTATTAACTCCTTAAGTGAGTATTAAGAATAAAATACTTGTAAAAAGTTCTTTGATACTTTTAAGCTAGAAAGCTAGGAGATGTGAATTGAGTTCATATAAAAAGGAAAAAAAAATCTAGCTATTTGACTTCTTCCTCTGTCCTCCCCTTGAAGGAAGCAAACCCCTTCTCTCAGTTCAGTCAGGAACTTTTCCTTGGCTTTTCACTGCATTGTATGTTTTCCTTGACAATTAGCATTTACCACTTGGTTTCCTTTAGTAGACACAGAGTTTCAAGGGGACAAGAACTCTGACTTTTCTTTAATCATAATATTCATAAGAAATAATAGAAAAATATTAAAAATCAACAATGTTTTTGCTGAAAATATCAAAGATCACAACTTGTCAGAAGGTGAAAACTGATTTTGAGTAATATGGATGAGCAAACAAAGAACAAACAAAACAGATTTCTAGGCAGAGGACCATAAGAAACATGACGTACAAGAAATGAAAAGTAACTTCATGAGGCTAGAAACCTGGACTCTAAAGAAAGGGCATGGAGGGATTAGGGCTGGAGGTGTTACTTAGGTGGCAGAACTCTTGCCTAGAGACCACAGGACTTTGGGTTGAAACCCTAATACCTACACACACACCAGGCCCACAGAGAGGAGAGATACTGGATTGTGGCAGAAGCCGAAGTTGTGGAGACAGGTCAGGAGCAGCTTATGCTGTACTGAGGAATCTGGAATGTGGGCTTTGCTATCAATGAAGCTTTAAGCAGAACCTCTGATGTAATAGAGCTAATTACACACAACATCTTGTAATTATCATGGAGGAAATTTTATTCATTTGCTGAGTTCTGATAAAAACTACCAACAAAAATGCTGGCCTCAGATTAGGAAGATGAGGTGAATGATCATTAGCTAAATCAAATGGGAGAAAGTGTAAAAATGAATTGCCCAAGATGTTTAGATCCTATTTCAATTCTCTCAGAAAAGAAAGTTTATTATTTCCTCTGAAGCGTAATCTTTTAAGAAAATTCTTGATGTCTGAAGTTCACAATAATTTCATAGGAGACTTTTCATACCTGAGACACTTTGCCTATTGGAATCCGAGTCCCCATTACTGGAGTTAGAATTGTTGGAAGAGTTATTGTCAACCCCTCCCAGAAGGGGGCGCAAGTGGCTTACTGAGACTTGTTCAATGAAAGATGTTCCATACTTGCGAAAATACCACCATTCAAATATCTAGAACAGAAAAAAAAAAAAACACATTTACAGACCTTACCACTTATAATTTGTGTACATATATTTGCCCATAAAACACATTTGGTAATTCTACTGACCTTCTAAAAAATGTTTAATAGTGCAACATTTAAAGTTCTCAAAATGGTTTCTCTGTTTTAAAAACTAGAGTTCAAAAGCAGTATACAATCAAGTATAAAAAATATCGTTAAAGTATGCTCTGTAATTTTTCTCTGAATTAAAATAATATTCAAAAACCAACATCACCTTAGTAGAAAGACAACCCCAGAAATGCTTAGCATGAGCCTATTTTTAAAGAATAGCTTATATATTGATTCTTGGCTTTTTCTACTTTTGTAAAATCATATCTGCATAAAATTTTAAGAGAAGCTGGTCACTTGTGGCCTGTGCCTGAAATCCTAGATGCTCAGGAGGCTGAGGGGTCAAAGCCAACCTGGGCAAGAAAGTCCATGAAACTCTTATTGCCAGGTAACCATCAAAAGCTGGAAGAAGTAACAGTACAAGAAATGTATCCAATGCCTAACATATGAAACTGTAACCTCTGTGTACATCAGTATGACAATAAAATTTTTTTTAAAAAGCTGGAAGTGGAGTTGTGGCTGGACGTGGTAGAACACTACCTTGAACATGGACAGTGCCCAGGCCCTTAGTTCAAGCCCTAGGACCAACACAAAGAAAATATGACAAAAACGTTTAAAATTAAGACCCCTTTAGAGAAATGCTGGTTTAACAACAAAAGAAAAAAGAGCAGCCAGGCACATATAATGCTAGGTACTCCAGAAACTGAGGCAAAAGGACCATTTCAGCCCAAGTGTTCAATACCAGCCAGGTCAACACAGCAATATTCTGTCTCAAAAAAACCAAGAGATCATTTCATATATGCATGGCATTCAAGTGCTGAAACTTACCAGTCTTCTTGCTAAAAGAGTAGTACTTTATAAACACAAGGGTGAATAAATACATTCCTACATACATACTAAATTCCACTATAAAGTAGAAATTATGTTTATTGTTCATCTTCAAGAGCTCTCAATATTCACAGTAACCTTATGTAAAACATCTACTTCACAGATGGATGCAAAGTTAATCCTCAAGGACAATAGGGAAGTCACCATTTACTATGCCGATGATGTACATACCTCCAAGGATGGAATAACTCATGTACTGCTATGAGGAATCCCTTGTTTTGTCAGCCAACAGTTCAAGCTAGTACAGCATCTTGTCAACCACTAGGTTACTAATGGACATAACTGTGACAAACAGTATCCTTCACCACAAAGTCCTGACCACTATCCAGAGATTAATGGCTTTGCCATTAATGGAAGACACCAATGAACTTACTGGTCAGTGGCAGTGGCTCTCAATCACTATTCACTTTGCCCCAACACTATGCGCTGCTTCCCATGTTATGTTGTTGGGATACCTGCCAGTTCTTGATTCTTTCAAACAGCACTGAGTTACAATAATCTGGCCACTGCCACTGAACATCCAAGCCATAGATCCAAAATGCTTCTCAGATTGTTCCTGGTATGCTAACCCCTACCCCTACCCACATATACCCCTTGAGGAACTGAGATCTCTCAGTTTCTACAGCAGGATCAAAAGAGGCCTTAAAGGTCTATGTACAAAGTCCATTTACAGATGATGAATAAGGACTACCCACCAAGATGAAGTAACCCTGTTCAAAGTCACACCAAAAGTTAAATAGTTGCTCAGCCTTTAGCCCCAGCTCTCTACCTCTAACTTACCAGGTCATTTCATAATGCCTGCCCTTGCTTTGTATAGACAAACACAGACAAATGTAGTCTTCATTTCTCTCTTTTGACACTGCCCTTCAATGCTTAGTTGTAAAATAAAGTAATCCAATAGTAGTCTATCAAATAGGGACAGATAATGCATTCTAAAAGGTAAATGGCTCAAATTAACTGGACATTGGTATTATAATAGAAGGCAGATCTGCCATTCTATTTTGATGCATGAGTAACAGACCTCAGTAAAGATTGGATTATTCATGCAGATGTTCTGGGGAATGGAGTTGGGTTAAAGCATTATCTTATCAGCCTGTCATGCCACATCAATAGTTTAGTCATTGCTATCTAAAGAGATGTTAGTATAAAGAACCTCTATCTTTCCAATATGTATTGAATGACAACTAGGAAAGGAAGAAAGGAGGAACTTGAAACCTACTGAAATTCCAAACCAAGTCTGCTAATTTGAGGTATTAGTATAGCAATATTTCCCTTGTCCTGGAACACATCAACACTTTGGGCAAACACCTATTTTTAATAGAGCTACTCAGATCCAAATGGGCAGATCATGTCATTTAATGAACATATATTTGGTGTCACTTTGAATTCATTTTCCTGGTGAATACTTACAATGTAAACAGCAAAGCTTTACTAAACAAATTGGATTTAAAAGTTGTTCTGGAATGCACAGTAGCTTAGTGGGCCTGCTATAAGAAAAAAAAGACTCTATACTTTCCATCATTGGTAATAATTGGTATATGTCTAGGATAGTCCTAGCAGAGGATCACAATAGCTCAATAACTATGAACATATGATCATATAAGATAATGCTAAGTGAAATGAACTGTAAGATATGGAAACGACATTTTTCATTGTTGTTATTTTTAATATATCACGTATGAAACTGTAACCCCTCTGTACATCACTTTGTCAATAAATAAGTGTTATAAAAAAAGAAATTATTTTTAAAGTTTTTCTTCCCTATGGTTTATCCCTTGTTGTCACTGTATTTGATTTTGGTACCCTGGGTATATTTTATGTATGTTTATCTGAATTAGGGAAGGGAAGGAGAAAATCAAAATGGTGAGGCAAAGGATAAAATGCAAACTAATGCGACAGTGATACTCACAAGACAATGTTGGAAATTAACTACACCTCACGGATGGGGGGACTGGGGAGGAGAGAAGGTAGGAGAAAAATGAAGGAGGTAACAAGTTTGACAAGAAATGTACTCACTACTTTACATATGCAACTACAGACCCTCTGTGCATCACCTTGAAAATAAAATTAAATTTTAAAAAAGCAGAGAAAAAGAATAAAGGTGTCTAATCTGCAAAATAATACAAAATTAAAACATACACTTATGTATTTCTTAGTTTAAATTTTTAATCTTTCTAATGGTTTTTTCCTATTCATGCTCCATAGCAATAATAACACAGATTAAAGAAGATGATTGCATAGTGTCAAATGGATTTGGCATTTAGAAAACTAACAATGACCTACCAGTAAGTTTAAAAGCAAACACCCTTTTAACTAAGCCACTTTGGTTGAGTTACCTTAGCTAGTTTTTCTGGATTGTTTACTAATGTAGAATATGAGGTGAGGTTAAGTACTTGGTTAATGACAGTAAGAAGAGAAAGTAAAAAGATTAGAAGACCATATGGACACATGATTGGAAGATGGAATAGATGGAAGATGTACTGAGGTGCAAGTAAGTTGTATCTTCTGGGAATAAATAAGGTGAGGATAGAATTAGGAATGTGAGGGTTGAAGGAATAGTTTGTACCTATACCCTACAGAGATAACAGCTCAGATCACTGGCCAGTTACTAATGCTCAATGACTAGCTTCATTATTGCTGAACAAATGCAGAAGAATTATCAAGGAGCATTGGGATTGGGTCAAAAATATAGGTTTGCAGCTGGCCTAAGGTGCAAACGTGTCTCATTTATCCCTATATATGAACACAAAAATCTGGGACAGAAACATAAACAAGTCCCTCCCATCTATAGCAGATCATAAATTTGATTTTTGCCTCATAATGTCTAAAGTCTTCTCATCTAACAAGACAATTCCTTTTGAGTTGTATGTTGTATTTATAAAACATTTCTCTTCATAAGTTAGGTTCTATATTATATCCCCCCAAAATGATTTAGGATTCCCAAAGGGCAGAACTGCAGTAGTTCTACATCAATTTCTTTAAACCCCTGAGAAAGTAAGAGAGAGGCCAAAACCTGAAGGTAGCTAAGAGGTTACTAGGAACTATAAAGTCAATAATGAAGTCACAGGAAGATGGACACTGATGGGAAAGATTGCAGAGGAAATATGGAACTGTCTGGTAGTCTATTCCCAGATGAAAAGACTGACAAAATGACACCTTCTCTAAGTCTTAAAAATGGTATCTGATGTCAAGATTTTTAACTAAAATATACCATCTAAACTTAAATGAGATAAATGTTGGCAATTGGAAAGTATTACAATATTTTTTTCCTTTTGAATTCTTCTGTAAATCTTTTCCTCCATATCCTTTGATCCTTTCAGGTCCCTCCCAATTCTCAGGACCGATATAACTTAAAAAAAAAATCACTTGGTGGGCTGGGAATATGGCCTACTGGTAAAGTATTTGGCTCATATATATGAAGCCCTGGGTTTGATTCCTCAGCACCACATATATAGAAAAAGCCAGAAGCGGCCCTGTGGCTCAAGTGGTAGAGCAAAAAGAAGGCAGGGATGGTGCTCAGGCCCTGAGTTCAAGCCCCAGTACTGGCAAAAAAAAAAAAAAAAAACCCACTTGGTTTTTGTATGCTTTGTTCAGGAATATTGAATAACTAGAATGGGTTTTGACTTCTTGCTTCCTAAATTTCAGCCAACTCTTTCCTAGTCACTTGCTGCCCTGAATAGTTCTGGTGGCTATGAGATGAACTGTCATTCCTACCCTCCCATCCCTCTTACTGGCCAGTTGTTATAAAGGCTTGAAAAAGATAAAACACAGAAAGGTAAGCTGTTTTCAAGGTCTAAAGTCTACTGCAATATCTATATGTTTACAGGATGGAATCTTCTATTGTAGCACTAATTACTATGGTCTAGTAGAGAGGGTCATTCTCCTGAGAAGTCAGAGGCCATTAAGAATTAGAACCTAAACTTCTTCTGAAGCCTTGCCAGCTCATTGCTGGGATGGCACCTGTTTTCTAGAGATCTTTCTCTAGAGATTTTTTATTCAAGTAATGTTCAAAGTCCATTGTTTTAAATAAGCTTCTCAGATAATTCTGATACAAATAATTCATTCACTCCTGAATCTTTTGTGCAGTCAACAAATACTCTCTAGTATGTACATTGACATTCTAAGTGCAAGATACATGCTGGAACACTGCTGATTATTCCTGTGTAGAAAGGAAGAGAGCAAAAAATGTTCACACAAATAAAATAGAATTAAACATTGTGTTCAATGTTGGTTCTTGTTCTAAATGGGCTTTATTTGACCTAATTGATTGCCAACCCCCCCAAAAAAGACAGAAAACACACACACAGAGTCTCCCGAAGAAGCTTCCAATCTTCCTCCCTACCTCTTTCTATTGCCTTTTCTTCTCGTTCCCTCTGCCCTCACTCCTCTCTTTCATATCTACCTGGCCTATTTCTGTGAGTCCATTAAAATGAGAATATCAAATGCTATAACATTCTATTCTCTATCTCCCAGCTAGCACCTTTAATGAGCGGCAGAATGATGTTATGCTAAAGCAATGTAAATTCTAGTCTTCACCCCATTTTTTACCCACCAAGGGTCCTGAGCCTAGTTCTTAGGTTTTTGCTGGTATAAATCAAATTGCTTTAAGAGGTTAGTTGTTGCCTCATTACCTGTCTTAAAAGTCTGTCAATATATGCTTCAACATAAAGTGACTCCCGCCACAAAACCCTAAAGGGAAGTTTTAGCTTATCTGTCATTATCTTATTCATCTTCTTCACTTTTACCATATCTAGTTATTAATTAGATCTACTCAAATGCTCATGTTCACACACTGTGACAATATCAACAATATCAACCCACTCACTTTGCCTGGCAAAAGATAATTAATTTTCATGGTAAACCTAGAAGCTGTAATCTGATGAGGCTAAATGAGCCTCAGTTTCCTTCTATTGTCTTCAGGCTTCCCTGCCATCTGGCAGCACCTCTCTTATCCTGTCTTCTAGAACCATGAGACAGGGTGCTTCATAACAGACACAATCTGACATTCATATGCTGCTCCCCACACTTACAGCACTTCTAATGAAGTTTCTCCAAGTGTTTTTCCACTTTTAGTTTCAGAATCACCACATGAGTATCAAGCAAAATACTACCTCAAGTGCAGGTGAAATTCTTCAGATGAATGAAAAAAAGTTGAAAGATAACATAACAATCTTGTTGAACCGGAAGGAAAGGTGAAAATAGAGAAATGATTATACAAATCTCCCCACTCGTTTGCACTATTAACTTGTCAAATTATTTATTCTTTGTGTCTGATTATACTCAGCCCAATAAAGGCAAGATAATATCTGCCACTTGGAATTTCAATTAACACTAAATAAAAAAGCACACCAAGTGCTCAGTATCTGGCATTGAGTTAGAATGCAATAAATAGGCCTTTTGCTTCAATAATTTCTATGCAATTATCATCCTTTCTACCACTTTCCCCAAAACATATCTTTTTAATATTCAACCCATGAATTATTTTACTATTTTAATTTTCTGTTACAATCTTGACTTCTAAAAATTATGCCCTGGAAGGCGCTCTCTGTCTCTGTCTGTGTGGGGGGGGGGGAGGGGGGAAATATATGTAAAATGTATCCATAAGCATTAGACACTGATGACTCATGCCTGTAATCCTAGCTATCAAGAGGCTGAGATCTGAGCATTGTGGTTCAAATCCAGCCTGGATAGGAAAATACATGAGACCCATCTCCAATTAAGCACCAAAAAAAGCCAGACTGGAGCTGTGACTCAAGTGATAAAGTGCTAGCTTTGAGCCAAAAAGCTCAGTAACAGCACCCAGACCCTGAATTCAAGCCCCAGGGCTGAAACAAAAACGACGACGACAAAATATGTAGGCATAGGAACATGTCCATACACACGTTAATAGGGATGCAAGGATCTATATACAAATGATAATACAACATACTGAAACTGAAATTGCTCCACCTTACCAATATTTTGAGAAAATAAAGGGGAATATTTCCTTCATATATTTACCTTTCCACACTTAAAAGACAATCCAAAACTGAGATGTTCTCTTCTGAAATAAACACTGCTTGAGAGGCTATGTCAAGCAGATTGGACATTTTCTTGCTAGCAACTAAAAGACAAAATTGGCAGGTTTGGAATTTGATGACAGATGCAGTTCATGCTGTTGGAAGTGGACCAGGACAAGAAAGCTTGTACCAAGCATACAAAGGGGCCACTTGAGATAAAGCAAGGGAGAAGGCTGACTGGATAGGGTATTGTGGCAGAACTAAAGAGAAGAGTAGAAACAATTCACTGCTGGTGTCAACCCATCATGCAAGAGCTACCAGCGGTCTCTAAGAGGATATATGCCTATTTTAAAATACACTGGTGTAAAAGACAGCAACATTAGTTTTTACCTCTCTTCTCTTCCCCTTAGACATCAAATGGCACGCTAATTTCAGTTGGCAGCATAGGAATCCCAAGGTTCCCAAATAGCCAATTTCCTTAGTGGCAGCCTTCTATTTCAAACGTTCAGGGCAGGCTCTTAGAACATTGCCCACGGGAGTGCAGTTAGGTAATCACCTCCCTGGTGCCAGGAAACAAACCACTAATCATACCATGCACACAGGTTTTTGCAAAGCACCTAATCCTTTACCTCAGTGCTGCCTCTCCCTGAAATGTACTGAGCAGGGTAATGATAGCATAGAAACCTCATCCTGGGTTCATTTCAAGACCTTGCAAAGCCGAATCCCGAGAGGCCAACTGATACCAGTGTCAAACAATTTCTAAGACAGAGCTTAAAGCTATCAAGAGAGATTATCACACTGTAGTTACTCAGAACAGGCCAGCAGTTCTGAGAAAGGTCTTTTAAAATCTTCCTCTATAAAGAAGCTCTGCTTCCAGAGAAAGCTATAAGGTAAATGGACCATAAGACAGCCCAGCAGTAACCACCCACTTTCAGCAGGTGTGCTAAAACAGGAGAGGAAGCCACACCAGCCCAGATTCCAAAAGGAAGATGGTGCAGGGAAATCTCTGTTTTGAAGGGACTTTACCATCCCTGAGTTTGAAGGGAAATAACCCCTGGGCCTGATTTACCAGATTGAAGGGCAATAACTCACACTGTGGTAATTGATTTATGGCTTATAAACCTACACTAACACATTGCTAGAATAAAATCAAGACCTGCCATTTGTTCAGCAGGAAAGAAAATCGGCTGGCACCTTAATCAGGAAGGCAGTGAAATGAGTGATAAGAGAATGACTGACTGGGCTCCAATCCTGCTCTACCCTCTGCTAGCTGTGGAGTCTAAAGCAGCCTACTAACTTGCTGGTTCTATCTATTTAGCTATTTTTCTTGTAAAAATAGAAAGACACTGGCAATTTCCTGATTGCCCTCCTATGAAAAGTAATGTGAGTAGCCTAGAAAGTACTTTAAGTCAGTACCTGGCACACAGTGAGCATCAACGAAGTAGATGCCTCTAGAGAAGAGGAATGAAAGAAAACTGTCCTTTCATACACCAAAGGAAATAACTAGTTATGAGTTGTTTTTTTAAGTCCACTTTCATTTTTTTATTTATTTAATCAAAAATATTTCAGAGCTGTTTCAGCAATAAAATGTTAATATTTAAAATATGTTTAAAGTATACATGAGATTTATATTTAATATTTAAAGTATACATAACTATTAGGTATAGACTTGCAATATGGCTTTCCTAATCTTGGAAAGTATACATGCTAAAAGATTTCCTTGTTTTCAGAACACTTTAAGGGTTTATCAAGTATGTGAAATCACTTGTTAAGTCTGAAGTTTCCTCAGTTCATTTAATAATTCTAAGGTGAGAACCTGAAAATATGGGTTCCAGGCCTGGCTCTGCCACAAAGTAACCACATGAATTGTGCCCAAACACTATTTGTAATAATAAAAGTTAATGGCATATATTAATTGCACAAATGGGCTTCACTCTGATAGTTAACATGCACATATGTATTTTTGACAAATTCATCCCAGTTACATTCACTACTCTGTCTCAATTCTTTTTTTTTTGTTTTTAAACAGTTTTCGGTGGATTTTATTATGTTATTTTCATATGTATATGTAATGAACTTCATAATTCTCCTGAAAAACTGTATTTTCATCTCTTTAGAAGCCTCAAATGTTTCTTCTGAAAAACAAAGAGTTTAGGCTGCAAGACCTAAAAGCCCTAGAAAGTCAACTCTCTTTGATTCTCCCAGGGGGCTCGCTTCCATCATTATCCACTGAAACTGCCCGTCCCCCATCTATTAATTTCCTTCCCACTGACTATTACTCTTTGTTCAATTCGGGATTCTGTGCACTCTCCATGCATAGTAGTTTCTTTCTTTAAACAGTAAGCATACTGTCTCCTATTGAAAATTTTCTGCTTGACCAAGAAAGTTTGAAAATTTTGAGCGAATCATCTTCAATGTTCACCCTAATTTTGTTCTATGGTTTTCTAGCAAAACATTTTCCCCAGATTTCTCCATTGCTTATTCTCAAATATTCCTTAAACTCAAATCTCTCTCCTCTCTCTCTCCTCTCCTCTCCTCCCTCTACTCTCCTTTCTTCTCTCTCCCCTCTCTCTCCCCCTCTTTTTCCCTTCTCTTTCCCCCTCTCTCCCCTCCTCTCTCTCTCTCTCCACCCCTCTCTCTCCCCCCCTCCCCTCTCTCTCTCCTCTCTCCCCACCCCTCCCTGTGCCTGGGCATTATACTGGAGTTCTTTGCTCAAGGCTAGCACTCTACCACTCAAGCCATAGCTCTACTTCTGACTTTTTCTGTGATTAATTAGAGATATAAGAGTCACACAAACTTTCCTGCCCAGGCTGGCTTTGAACCGTGATCTTCAGATCTCAGACTCCTGAGTAGCTAGGATTACAGGTGTGAGCCATCAGTGCCAGGCTACTTTTTCTCTTTTAGACAACTTATGTTGCTCTTCCAATGAAGCAAATTCTTTAAGCTTTTGGTCTCTTAAGCAATGGTTGTCAGACTTTCAGATTTTATATTCTATTAAAATTTCTCAGTTCCCCACTCACCCTACCAAATTTGAAGACTAGTGTGAGGTTGCTAAAGTTCTCTACAAAGTAATTATATTAAAATAATGCTATTATTTCAAAATAAAATCTCAGTGTAAAAAGTAGGAATGGAATAATCTCAGAATAAAATATAGTCCTAAAAAAGAATAAATTTATGACCAACTTATAGCTTTAATCAACAACTCTTTAGAGGGTCCTTTTTTTCCCCCTCATGTATTTATGAAACAGGAAAGATACTTCAGAGACACATGAGTGGGTAGTATTTAAGAGGCAACATAGTATAAACTAACACCTTGTTTCAACCCATTTTATGGCAAAGCTTTAACATACTTCCCTCACCTTGGGTTGATTTTTGCAGCCAACACACAACTTTCTATTTGGAATTCTTAAGCTATCAGCAGGAGTTAATATTCTTCACATTTCTGGCTGTATGAAACTCACTTTAAACATCTTGTATAAACCATGTAATACAACAGAATAAAGTGAGCCTGGATATATACTCATTAAAAAAGTATATCCCCCTACATGACCACCAGCCCTTACATCTGTTTGCCCATTTCTGTCCTGTATTTCTTTCTCTGTCTATAAGTTCAATATTCCAAAAGCTTCAATCATTCTAAATATATTTATATACTTTACTCCACATATTTGCAACCTTCTTCCCTACAACTTTCATTTTTCTACTGATCATTGTTATATTAATTCTATGTTTTATCTTGTGCCTACTTCTATAACAATTTGTGCATTATGTAAATATGTACATTATACATACATACACACATATAGGCATATATTTACACACATATATGTGGGAAAAATGTTTCCAAAGCCCCTTTCTCCTTAAAGTCCATTTAATTGTGGTAGGCTGAGTTTAGATGGTTCCCTTTTGTAATCATTAGAATAAACACTTGAGGTATTACAATTTTACATTCCAGAAATTATTATAGAGTATAAGGTAATGGATCCATGATAATCATATTATTTTTGTCTGTGTGGGATTTTTAAGAAAGAAATAAAAAAATATAAATATTGAGAGAATGCAAAATGCAATGGGAAAATAGTTAAAAATGCTACAATCCATGTCATATTTCTACAGAACTTGATGATGACCAATACGTATTGATGACAGCATGAAAAACTTTTAGCTAAGCAAACATACTGGTTTTACAGTATCATAGACATTAGAAATTGATACAATTTTTTTCATATCCTCAGTTGTCTTTTATTTCAACAAGTTATATGAATGTGTAAAACTATGGTACAAGACCATTACTGCAAAGTATGGGCAAACATTATTCCAGATCTTTCTTGTATATACACTAGCATATATTAGCAAATCAATATGTTTTTAGATTAGAAAGATTCTACCACTTACCAAAATAAGCCCGGATATTAGTGAGGAAGTGCCTGTCAGGGCCACGTAGAACTTTGGTGTTAACGTATTCAAAAACATACTCACTGGAAAAACAAGAAGGACAAAGGAAGAGCAATGCATGAGTATGACAGTGAACCAACTCTTTCATTTATTTTTCCTTCTAGTGAACTCATTAGTTTCTGCTGATTAGAATTCTTAGAATCATAGAAAAGTCCCATTAAAAAGGGTAACCAAACCAAGTGCCAATGGCTCAAACCTATAATCAATCCTACCTAATCAGAAGGCTGAGATCTGAGGACCAAGGTTCAAGCCAGCCCAGGCAGAGAGATCCATGATACTTTTATCTCCAGTTCACCAGCAAAAAGCCAGAACTAGAGACATTGCTCAGCAGGTTATCTAGAAAATGTGAGGTGTCCTGAGTTCAAAACCCCAATACAACAAAAGGAAGGAAATGAGGTGGGAAGGAAGGAGGAAAGGACCAAGAACAAAACAAAACAAAACAATAAATGGTAAGTAAGAGGGAAGCAGCTTCTTTGACAATTAAAAAAGGGGGTGGGGAAGCAGCTTTTGCACACATTTTATAGGACCTGACATTAGAGCCCTTGATGAGCCAATGACCAGTATTTCAACCCTAGAACAAATGAAAAACAACCATAGTAACTACATTGAGCAGTGTTTATAATACTATGCATAAATAATCCTAAGAAGGAAGGTAGATTAACAAGTTCTCATGTATCAATAAGTTTTCTCAAATTGCTTAAAAAGCTATTACACTGCGTATCAAAATACCTTGATTCAATGGGAGGAAAAGGATGAAAAGTAAAACCACCAAAAATAAAAGTTCACTGCCAAGCACCTTCCTGTACCCAATTCCCACCACTAGTCTTATCAACTATATAAGTAATCTGACTGATTAATTAATTAAAATATACATTTTAGGTCATTGCCATTTTAGTAAGATATTACAGAAAATTCAATTATTTCCTAAACAACCATAGCTTTAATGGGCTTCTACAAGGATATTCACATTTCTTTTCTGATTTGTGAACAGGAATCACATCCAGTTCAGTTTTAGGATAGTTTTTAGAAGTAGGATTTTGCTGAGCTCAACCAAGAAAACAAATTGATGCAGTCAAAATGAATAAAAAAATGTATTCACTCATTCAACAAAGTTCTATTTATGAATAAGACCACAGATAAAGAATGAAAGAATGACTCAGGCACAGTTCCCACTTCCAGAAGCCCACAACACAGCTGGGAAACACAGAAGTAAACAAGCAACTACCATGAAGTTTAATAAGTGCATAGACAGATTGTGTGCACAAGATATTACAAAATCCAAAAAAGGAATGAACTCTGGGAACATCAGAGAAGATGTTCTGGAAAGGGCAACATCTAAACTGAGTTCTGAAGTCTATGTGAAAGTGAAGTAGACCAAAGATGGCAGAGAAGGGATAAGAGGACAATTTGAGCAGAGGATGGTAACAATAAAGAAACAATAAGGAGAAAGCGAGCTTGGCCTTTCTAAGCAGATGCAGTGTTAAAAAAGGAAGTATCTAGAATTACAGTCCCTTTACAAAGACTAGGATGCAAAAGGGTGCACTGATTTTGTTCATCCTTGCTATCTAGACATCCCCACAACAAATCCTCCCTCCTCCCTCTGCACTCACTCTAAGTGATTCTGTTGGGCTGTCATCTGTTGTTTGCCATTACCAGCAACTGAACAGAGATTTGAGGAGGCTTTGTTTGGCCATTGAAGATAGATAGATAGATAGATAGATAGATAGATAGATAGATAGATAGATAGATAGATAGATCGATAGATAGATAGATAGACAGACAGACAGACAGATAAATCATTTCTTGTGCAACACTCACTAACTGGAAGAAGCATGTTTTCTAAACGTAAAAAAAAAAGTATAACATACAGTGTCCTAGAGCTTGTAACTTCTAGGTGGAATCTGAGGTAGCCAAAATTCTCAAAACCTTCCTCTCCTCACTATGAATAAGCCTACATTTCCCATTATTTTTTAAAGCCATCAAAATAGAATATTTGCTTGATTTATTGTTCTATAATTATGAGCATTCATATCTGTACTATATACTTTTCAGTTGGTTTCTGAGAAGATGAGCACAGCAGTCAATGAAATAAATTTATAAAAGAGAGAGGAACAGTTCTGCATTATAAGAGCTTCAATAGATCTGCTCTTATGAGCTCTACATAGCACTGATGACATAAAGCAACAAAGGAAAAGATTTACTGAAATTCACTGATTCACTTGAGGCAAAGACACCAAAGTTATTTAAGAAATGAAAAAATACTATTTCACTTTATAGAGAGATTAAAAATACACATGTCATACTCATTTGTTTTTACTTAAGACTATATAACAATCATAATAAACAAAATGTGTTTCTCTGTTATGGAAAGCTGACTGGAGAGATGATGGTGTGCATTTTTAAAAAGAGACACAAACAGAATATCTGTACAGGGAGAGGTGCTCATTAAATTAATATTATAGTCCTGTTGGACATTTTGGCTAATTGCATTGGGCGTCTTTATGCTCTTCCTCAGAATGATTCTGTGACAGACATACCCTAAGGTAATCCCAGTGATCACCCTCATCCTCCTGACAATTATACCAGTAACCACTTCCCCCTTGAGTAGAATGGGACATAGAACTTGCTTCTAATAGCTATATAATATTGCACCTTCATAGCAGATACAGTAGAAACTTACCTTGCTAGTTTAACAAAGTGGCGATAATAATAAGTCTGTGTGGTAAAAGAATGCAGGAAGCCTCTACAGCTGACAGTAAGAAAGTGAAGTCCTTAGCTCTAACAACAGTGATTTCAGCCAACAGCCTCAAGAAGCCTCAAAGAGCTTCAAAGCCTCAAAGAGGCTTCATTCTTAGCTGCCAGTTGAAATCACAGCACAGTAAACTCTTCAGTGTTGTGCAACCCAGCTAAGTCACACCAGGCCTGGACTACTGACCCTGTGAGATAATAAATAAATTTGTAGTAATTCAATATGCAGCTATATAAAACTGACTCAATCAATGACAACTCATGGAAAATAAAGCACATATTTGGTAATGTTTGCCAATTACAGTATACCCAAAAAGGATACAAGAAAGACCAAGTCTATATACACCAAGAGCTTCTTTCTCAACTCTTCATAACTGAAATGTAATTTCTATCTCTGCCACTATAACATTGCTCTACATTCTGATATATAATCCTTCTTAAAATATGCTAATATTAAAGTGGAGGGTGAGAAGGTTCAGAACACAGGACCTTGTGCTTGCTAGGCAGGTGCTCTACCACTTGAGCTATGCCCCTATCCCTTTTTGCTTTAGTTATTTTTCAAATAGTTTCATATTTATTCCCAGGCCTGCTTTGGCAGCAATCCTCCTATTTATGTTTCCCACATAGTGAGGATGGCAGGCATGCAAGTACCACCATACCCAGCTTTAATTTGTTGAAATGGTGTTGTGCCTTTTGTCTAGATTGTACTCGAGCTACAATCCTTCTAATCTCTATCTCCTGCTCTGCCCTCTCCTCTTCCTCCCACCCCCTACAAGTAACTGGTATCAGAGGTATGAGCCACTGCACTCATTGGAGAATATTTTTAAATATGGAAATAAAATATCTTCATTTTACCTTAGTAAATAACCTTTTTCCCCTGTGTAATTTCAAATATAACATATGTACAGTTTATAAGATCAATTTTACATGTTCGAAAAGGATTCAAAAACACACCAGGGAGCTTCTCCTCTCCTTGATCTTTTTCCTGGTCTCCTTGAGTTGATAAAATCTCAAATGTGTATGTATCCCAATTCCCTTAATAAATCCTGTAGCATTTATGTTTGCCAAAAAAAAGCACATGGGAGTATATTTTTAGAATAGTTCCTATGGCAAGAAATCCTCATAAATCATTCTGTCTACTCTTCCCTCTACCCTTGATGTTGCCTTGGCAACTTTACAGGTATCTTGTTTCTGCATTGCCGGGCATCTGGCTCCACTGAGGAATGGAGCTGACCACATTTTTCCCTTTGTTCTTTTTTTCTCTGATGTGGTCTGAGAAACTACACTGGAGCAGACTATATAGGTGTGAACAACAAAGTGTTCAGTCTTCATGTCACCTTCTCCCTTGCTGGCGGGAGACCATCTGTCAATCTTCCCTCCCATCATGAAGGATTACTGCTCAAAGTCTGGTCACACAGCCTTAATAACCCTAAAGAAGAACTAAAGCAAAATCTCATTTCATCTTTTCCCTTTATTTTCAGTGAGAAAATTCTATTTTGGTGAAGAACAGGAGAAATACCTGTCCAGGTCTTATTAGATATAGTACCTACAATCCATAAAATACCTGGATAGTGTGAGATGTGTGCTCAGCAGATTCACTGATGACTACTCATTCATAAATTAGTACCAGATATTATGAGACATAATCCTCTCTTAGCAAGATCTTGTCTATGTAAAACCCTTAGAAATTAGCTATTTGGGATAGTTAGGGATTTTGCCTATTAAACACCACAGACACATTTGGAAGTACAAAATTATAAGAAAATCTTAACCAACATGTACCTATACACTTGATTACACTCTTAAATAAAATGTTCTATATATATTTCAATGTTTCATTGGTAACTCTAATTCACCAAAATGAACATAAGTTCTATTTCTGTGTCAACGTGCAATTATGTTTTCAGAAACAGTTGCCATACCCTAGGTTATTTTCTTGCAAAACAGATGTGCTCTTTGAGTCTTTTCACACTAGTTGTTGTTATCTGACATAGTACTCAGGCATTATTTGTCCTTATCTGCCTACTTTAAACTTCTCTCTTTTTTAATGTACTACTTAAAATCTCTTGACTTCAGAGGAAGGTAACCAGCTCAACAGTTCAATAGATACATTTAACATATGTTTAATGCTAGGTCGTATGTAAAATTTGGGGAGATACAAAGATGTATGACACAGAATTCTTATCCTCAAGGATCTCTGGGATTCATGGGAAAAACAGACATGGGGACAACTAACAGGCAACTATAGTTTTGAGTGTTACTCCAGAAATAGAGCTGGTGCACCTAACTCATCCTTGGACAGGAGATGCAGAAAGAATGAGCATCAAAGAATATTTCTTTAAGAAAGTTGATAAGCAATGTCTGAAATGATGTACAGCAGGATCATGCTGATAGCAAAAATAAGGGACCTTCAGTAATCCTTTGATGCTCTCAGTAGTTCTTATGTTCATTCCCCCCCCCCGCAAAAAAAAAAAAGTCCTCCAAAAAGCTACTCCCAGCAGCACCAGCCATGCAAAAAGTGCTAGGACTTTTCTAACATCTTCAGAGATTTGGGTCTCTAAATTTTATTTCCTCTTTCTTTACTGAAAGTTACGCAGAAAAATGTTACAGAAACCTGCACTGTTAGATTTACAAAGGTTACATGCTACAAAGCTGCATGCAACAACTCATTACTCAGTTTACTGGAACAGGGATAAAAGAAGTATCAAAATATTGGCAACAGTTAGTTGGCTGAACAAATAAAAATTAAGTGTAAAACATGGCAATAGTTAGAAAAGGTAAGAAGTATATTAACAATAAAAGTAGAACAACAATTTATATTCTAAAACATCTTTCAGTAAATGATCTACATTTGTTAATGTTAGTAGTTTACTAAATTATCCAAGCAGCACATAGGTTACAAAAAGCATAAGACAGAACTAGAACAATGGTGGAATGTAAGATGATAAAGAGATTGCCCACACAAATGACATGGGACATAATATGAAACACATTAGGGGAAGGTTAGTCTACAGATAAACGTAGAAGAAACAAATAATACTGCTACCAGGTAGATCAGAGAAAACTAATGAGTGAAATGTCCTTGGTCTGGGTTATTAAAGAAAGCTCAGCTTTAAAAATAAAGATCAGCTTTGAATGTGATACTTAAAAGAAGAAAGAGGGCCTGGACTCTAGGTAAATTACATAGCATACAGAAAAGGATTAGGCTACAGAACAGGGTGGATGAAAAGAGGTAGGAGAAGAGATTGCTAGTCCAAATGCCAGGCCAAGAAAGGTAAATTAGCCACTCTACCCTCCCTGCATTTCTGAGCATCAAACCCAGGGCCCTGAACCTGCTATCATGGAGGCACACAAGTCCAAAAGTGGATTTTGTGTAGCACAATGAGACGGAGCAGAACTATGACTAAAAAAGCCATGTATGGTAGCAGTTTGGGGAATTATTTCACAGGGAGATCTGTAATACCAGTCAGGTATATCAGATATTGCATGGGTAAATTCAACAGGATATAACTCTTGGCAATACAAAATACAGGTTAACAGTCTAAGGAATCTTGGTAATGTAGAACCAAAGGTCACAGTGAAGGGAGAAGGAATTATGGGAGCAAGTATAGGATATTTTTATAGGCAGTCAGGAAGTAAAGAGTAAAAAAGTTTATCATGATATGTAACCTTTATCAAAAGAAAATATAGCTAGAAATCTAATGGGTTGACAAGTGAATTAAAAATACAACCCAGTTGGCTGGGGATATGGCCTAGTGGCAAGAGCGCATGCCTCTTATACATGAAGCCCTGGGTTCAATTCCCCAGCACCACATATACAGAAAACAGCCAGAAGTGGCGCTGTGGTTCAAGTGGCAGAGTGCTAGCCTTGAGCAAAAAAAAGTTAGAAGAAGCCAGGGACAGTGCTCAGGCCCTGAGTCCAAGCTCCAGGACTGGGGGGAAAAACAACAACAACAACAACAACAACTGTGGCTCAGATTCAATAAAAACATATTTATAAAAATAAAAAAATACAACCCAAACTTTTCATCATGAAGGCTAGATGAAGAAGTTCTGGCAGGATGGACAGACAGCCACATAGGTAGAAATTGGCTCCAGAGAGTTTCTGTGGGGGAGGGGGTGTGAGGAGCCAGACAGACAGACAGACAGACAGATATATAGATCAGGTGAGGGAAAAACAATCATGCTAAGTGAAGTGAGCCAGACCCAAAGAAACATAGACTCTATGGTTTCCCTCATTGGGAATAATTAGTACACGTCTAGGATAATCCTTGCAGAAGAGCACAATAGCGCAGTAGCAATGTACATATGAGCACATAAGATGATGCTAAGTGAAATGAACTCCAAGTTATGGAAATAAGTGGTTTATCATTGTTGTTATTTTCAACATACCATGTGAAATTATGCCTTTTATCTTTTGTATTTCTTTCCCATGGTTTTACCCCTGATATTGCTGTAACTGATTTTAGTACCCTGGATATTGTATATACGTGTATTGGAACTAGGGAAGGAAAAGAGAATACCAAAACCAAGAGACAAAGGACAAAAAGACAAACCAATGCAACAGAAATACTTAGAAAAGTATATGGGTGTATATAACTCATGGGGGGGGGGAGGGAATGGGGAGGGAGGTGAAGGGGAAATGAGGGAGGAGGTAACAAGTTGGATAAGAACTGTACTCACTGCCTTACGTATGTAACTGTAACCCCTCTGTAAATCATTATGACAAAAAAGAAATGAAAAAAAAAATAAGTAGCACTTCTAAGAAATGTACTGCTGATTCATTTTCATACCACACTTTTGTGAGATATAGGATTAATCATTAGAAATACATCAATTTTCTGAAGTTCTTCTTTTGATATACTTAAGAAAAAACTTACAACTCAATGAAGTACTTGCTTTGAACTTGATAACTTCACATATGTATATTCCTATTTTAACAGATAGGATTATATGACAAAGTAGAACCCACTCTGTTATAGTCTTTCTTTCTTTTAAAGGAAATTTTCTTTTCTTTACTTTTACATTCAGGTAGTTGTACAAAGAGTTGGCATTCAATAAAGAAACTTACGAATACTATGTCTTGATAAATGTCATCCCTTTCAAGATTCTCATCTATCCTTCCAACCTATCCTTTCTCTCACTTTCCTTAATTTTGTGGGATATGCATTGATTTTTTTTTTTTTTTTACCGCAATCTGTCTTGTTTTCTTCATTGGTCTATCCCTTCTCCCCTTGGTCCCTCCCCACCCCTTTCTTGGTATTTATTTTACTGAACTTTGTATTCTGTTCATTCTGAATTTTGTACTTTCTATTAATTTGCTTGTTTTGTTTTGCAATTCTCTGCTATCTTAAGAGTAGAAGAGTTTGCTCCAAAGGACAATGATAACTCAAGAAGGGAGTGATGCTAAATTTTCTTTTCATCACATTCTCTGAAAGTTTGGTGACTAATTTACTTCTCTTTTGAGGAAACTGCTGCCCCACAGAAGATGGACTGCTGGAAGCTGTGATAAACTGTTTCCCTCTGGGTAAAGGACCATAAACCAGAGATAAGAAGCCACAAGAGAAACCACCAGACAGGCCAGTGTTTTAGTATTTAGCTGCTCCAACTGCCCGGCTTTCTGAAATAAGCTCTTTGCTTCATTATTTTTAATTCTAGCAACTACATTTAGCTTCATAGTTGCATCAAGTGACAAGTTATTATTTTAGAGGGCACCTAAAATTACTCCTGCACACTTGGGAAGTGGCACTGAAAGTGAAGTTTAAGTAGTGTATCACAAATGTCTACATGTGAGATGGAGAATGGAGCAGTGGTATTTTTAAATGTCAGTAAGCTAGGTTCTAAAAATTTCTCTAAAAAGATGCATCTAAATTCCAGATAGAGGTTATGTTCCTAATACAAATGCTGGTGGTCCATGGATGGCATTTTTCATTCATCTCTAGTGTTATTTTCTTAAATGGTTTCAGACATTTGTCATTTTTCATTGAGAATGATTTATTCACCTGAAATGCAGTAAACAAAGGGCTTTTCTTTTGTTTTGTTTTGCTGGTCCTGGAGCTTGAACTGTGGGCCTGGATGCTGTACTTGAGCTTCTTTTGCTCAAGGCAAGTGCTCTACCACTTGAGCCACAGTGCCATTTGGGGCTTTTTTGAGATAAGAGTTGCATGAAGTTTTCTTCCTGAGCTGGTTTTGAATCATGATTCTCAGATCTCAGCTTCCTGATTAGCTAGGATTACAAGTGTGAGCCACCAGTGCCCAGCACAAATTGCCTATTTTAATTAGTGATTGCCTAATGCCTAGATCTGTAGAATGCATTCAGTTTGGGGGAGTGGGGGGAGAATTAACTAATAAACAATCTACACAGTAAAAAAAATAGACACAATGGGATTATATCAAATCAACAAGCTTCTGCACAGGAAAGAATACAATCAACAATGAAGAGACAAACTTCAGGATAGGAGATTTGTAAACAGGCTTAATACTTAGAATATGTAAGGAACTCGAATAATTCAAAAGCAAAACAAATAGTCAAGTTAAAAATTGGGCAACAGGCATTGTTGACTCAAATTTATAATCCTAGCTACCCAGAAGAATCATAGGTTTGAGAATCCAGGTTTGAAAGCCAGTCTAGGCAAACAAATCTGAGAAGCAAATAACAAGTCAAAAGAAGAAAGGGGGGGGGGGGCAGGCAGGAGGGGCAGGGCTGGGAATGTGGCTTAGTGTTAGAGTGCTTGCCTAACATGTATGAGGCCCTGGGTTCAATTCCTCAGTACCACATAAACAAGAAATAATTTTAAAACTTAAATTTTAAAAAGAGCCAGAAGGGGAGGTGTGGCCAAAGTAGTAAAGTACTAGCTATGAGTGAAAAAGCCAAGTGAGAGCAAGATGCCCTGAGTTCAAGCCCCAGTACTGGCAAAACAAACAAAAAACAATAGGCTTCTTCAAAATTAAGAAGCGTGAGGGAAGGAGTAGGTAAGGAAGGTATAGGTAAGACTTTTGTTTTGTTGTTTTTTTGCCAGTCCTGGGGCTTGAACTCAGGGCCTGAGCACTGTCATTGGCTTCTTTTTTTGCTCAAGGCTAGCACTCTACCACTTGAGCCACAATGCCACTTTCAGCCTTTTCTATATATGTGGTGCTAAGGAATCGAACCCACGGCTTCATGTATACAAGGAGAGCTCTTTACCACTAGGCCATATTCCCAGCCCATGTAAGACTTTGAAAGTGGTGGCATTGATCAAGATATATTGTGTTCATAAACTGCTTTGTTAAATGTCAACTCTTTTGTACAACTACGTACAGATTAATAAGAAGGGGCTGGGAATATGGCCAACTGGTAGAGTGCTTGCCTTGCATACATAAGCCCTGAGTTCAATTCCTCAGCACCACGTATATGAAAAAGCCAGAAGTAGCACTGTGGCTCAAGTGGTAGAGTGCTAGCCTTGAGCAAAAAGAAGCCAGGGACAGTGTTCAGGCCCCGAGTTCAAACCCCAGGACTGGCAAAAAGATTAATGATAATAATACAAAAAGGAAAACAAATATGACAACAGATATACAAAAAATATACAGTTTGACTAATCATTATGGAAATATAGGTCAATACCTCAGTGAGATACTATCTCACCTGAATTTGAATAGCTATTGCCACCCCCCCCAAAAAAGACAAAAAGTAACACATGCTGCAGAGGATGCAGAAGGGAAAATATGATATATTGTTGGTAGGAATATAAATAAATAGTCATTATGGAAAATAATTCAGAAGTTCCCCAAAATATTTTTTTTAAAGGAGGGCCAGGTTCAGGATATAGCTCAGTAGCAGAGTACTATCCTAGAATGCATAAAGCCCGAATTTCAATCCCCAGCACTGGAATAACATTTTTGTAATTAAAAACAAACAAAAAAAACAGCATTACTATATGATGTGGTAACTCACTAGTAGTTATATGTCCAACAAATGTCCAAAACAAAAGAATGTGTTAAAAAGGCATTTTCACTCGTGTTTATTGAAACACTATTTACAATAGCCACAAAATAGAATCAACCTGAGCATCTGTGAACTGACAAATAAATAAATAATATGTGATATACATAACTTATACATAAAAAGAAATGAAATCCATTTGAAACAATATGACTGAACCTAGTAAACATAATACCATATGATCTTACTCTTAGGTGGAATTTGAAAAAGTGCCATTTTCAGAATTTGAGAGTAGAATAGTAATTAGCAGAGGCTGGAGAGGTAGAGAAGAAGGGACAGCTTGATCAATGAGTTCTACCATATTCCTAGAAATACAGAAATAAGCCTGGTGTTCTATTGCATGGCACAGGTGACTACAAATAATAATGTACTGCATATACTTTTTAAATCTAGATAAAAGAAATATGTTACAGGAAATTGCGACATACAACCATATTTGAACATTACTTAATGTGTACATGAACAGAAATGTCACAAATTTCATAGACCTGTATATTTTATGTCTATTTTTAAATGATAAAAAAATTAAGTAAATTAATTTTTTAATATCAGAAGGATATATCAGAATTACTTTACTTTTCAAAATTATTTTCCTCTTACATTTTTTGGGGGAGAGGGGGGAAGATTGTAGGTCCTAGGGCTTGAACATCAGGACTAGGTGCTAGGTGCTGATTCTGAACTTTCATTGCTCAAGGCTCGCATTCTACCACTTGAACCATACTTCCTTTCTTGCTTTTTAGTGGTTAACTCATAAAGTTTCCTGCCTGGGCTGGA
Source organism: Perognathus longimembris pacificus (assembly GCF_023159225.1). Taxonomy (NCBI): domain Eukaryota; kingdom Metazoa; phylum Chordata; class Mammalia; order Rodentia; family Heteromyidae; genus Perognathus; species Perognathus longimembris. The sequence goes on along the minus strand of NC_063162.1, from coordinate 127,170,577 downwards.
TTTGAACCATGATCCTCAGATGGAGCAGCTAAGATTACAGGTGTGAGCCACCAGTGCCCAACTTTTTCCACTAAACTTTAAAAATACAATTTTCTTTTAAATCATGCCTTTTATTTCTACCAAAAAAGAAAATCAATAGACAGCCCTGTTGTAATGACCTTACAAATATTTAATAATATAAACTTGTACAAACTAACAAAAGTAGAGACAATAGCCCAAAGAAATATTTAACATGACTTCTAAGAAAGCACAGTAAAGGATTTGTGAAAATTTCCCCTTAGTATTATTCAGATCATGATCTGCAAAATGTCCAATGCCATTGTTATGGTGACAAAAAAAAAAAGTTGACCAAGTAATACTGTAAATATTTAAATTTATCAAGAGTGCACCGCAGAGAAAAAAACCTGATTAGTGTCTGTTAAGCATATACTGAATGTTAGTATCAGGCCTGTGTTATATGACTAAGTTGTATTTTGGCATATTTTATGCAAAACATTATTTTTTAATAATTTTTATTTTTTAACTAGAATTTTTCCTCCCTAGCTGTCTTTGCTGTAGAAAGTGAAAGGTACAACTCTGAGTATCTTCTGACATGCATAAAAGCAATACAAACAAAATCCCTACATAGAATATCCTGAATCTGACAGTACCCTAGGCAACTGCATAGCAAACAGTGGTAACACAGGTGCAAGCCATAAATACTGTTCACTAAAAGAAGTGGGGATAAATGGAGACATGTCATTACATGACAAGGCATGCTCACTGGTGTAAATGCCTTCTGAACAGTGAAAAGCAAACAGAAACAAAACACAGACACCATTAAAATGAGCTTTCCCTGAGGCTTCATCACAGGCAAAACCAGATTTAGATATGATGAGAATGTAACAAGAGACAGATCACAGCTGTAGAGAAAATCAAACAGAAACCCAGCTACTCAAAAGAAATATTCAGAATACTTAGAGAAGAGTGTGATTTTAAAATAAATTCACTGGCATGAAACAACAAAGTACTAATGAGTTGGTGCGCTCCCTTTCTAAATTCTTTTCAGTTTGGAGTTTCTCTTCATCTCTTCATTTTCTTGTAGAGAGTTGGTATGTACTTGTCTTTCACTTCCTCTGCCTTTCTTAGGAACTTATGCTACTGCTATGAATGAACAAATTACACAGTAGGGCACACCCAAATGACACAGAACAGGAACCTACTGTTCTTAACCCAGGAAGAGGAGTGGAATGACAATCTGAAATTGATTTGTTCCTATCAACTTCTTAGCTAGTATAAACATAAAATTTATCCTTATCCTACCAAATTAGTAAGGAAAATACAGCTAGTCTTGTTCCTAAAATGTTTAAACATTTATTTTTTGGCAAAATTGGGGTCTTAATTCAAGACTATGCTTTGTAGAAAAGCAATCTACCACTAGAGCCACAATCCTAATCCCATAAAACCTCTAATTGCAATTATTAAATTGATGAATTTTTTTAATGCATTGGATCTTGATGATGGAGGAGGAGGAGGAGAAAGAGGAGGAGGAGGAGGAGGAGGAGGAGGAAGAGGAGGAGGAAGAGGAGGAGGAGGAGGAGGGGGAGGAGGAGGGGGGAGGAGGAGGAGGAGGAGCAGCAGCAAATGTGAGAATTTTACAAAGCAACTACCAATGGGTTAAATGGTTTCCATTCATTGTCTTACTTGATTTTCACATCTTTATAGGTATAATTATCATGCCTATTTTACAGATAAGGAAGTAAAAGTTAAAACTACCAAGTCACTTCTTGTTGAGCACAAGAATACAGTTGGAAAGTGGCAGACCTAGTATATAAATTTAAACAAAATTGGCTCTGAAGCCTGAGTGGCTAAACTTTGATCTGAGGACTTCTGCTGGATGAACCCCACAGCAGCTCTCATCTGGGATTCATACAAATATTGTACTCAAACATGTTATCTTCCAATCTGACAGATAGAAATTGACAATCAGTTCATTCCTTTTCTACAGCCCTGCCCTCTGAAGTCCAATCTTCCTTTCTCTCACCTATATTGTCATACTAACCTACCTTGTCCATGCCATGGTTCATCACTCAATATAACTCAGCTTTCACACTGGCATCCTGGTCATCTTTCTAATACAGTTTACAGATTACTACCAAGCCATGTGTAGCGTGCTGCATACACATGTGTAATCCCAATATTCAAAACATGGAAGCAAGAGGATGGCAAGTTAAAAGCTAGCCTGGGCCACATAGTGCCACTCTCCAAAATAAGCTAATAAATATGATTACTAACATAAACCACCCCTGAGATACTTAAGAATATAATGCCTCCAGATGGTGTTATTCCATAGGTCTATTTTCTGGGAAACTAGCAAAATTTGGTTTCTAGTGTGCATCTTAATTATGATTTATTACAGTGTTAGAATAGAAAGTGTCATTTCTGCTGCTCAGTTCAGAATCTCAAAATCAAGTATTTGAATCTTTTTTACTTCTTTGGATGTTTGTTTCTGCTGGATAAAATCTAAGACCTTGAAAATGCTAACGGCCTAAGCAAGTCATTACCATTTAGCTACATCCCCAGTTCCAAGTTATTTGTATGTCTATAATGTTTTAACAAATCCTTTATATCCTCTCTATATATTCCTATATAACTCTTCAGCTTCCTTTTTCCTTTCCTATTATTCTTTATTAATAAAGAGAAGATGGAGAAGGAAGCAGAATCAGGTAGCTGGCACTTGCCAGATTGTTTCACAAAATGCCTCCAAATGCTCACAAGGAAATTGTACCTGGCCTAGCTTATGTGCTGAGACAAAAACAGATAGAAATGCTTAACTTTTTTCTCTTACTGAGAACCGAAGGAATATATATATATATACATATATTCATTCCTTTTACATGTATATAATGTTCATAATGTCAGACACTCATATATAATATCTAAGCTATATTATATAACTGTATTACTGGCTAATAATTTTATATTTAAGTCTTATTCCATACCAAAATTAGGAATTCTTGTACTTGTTCTGATATAGTAAAAAAAAATTATGTCATTTAACAAAGAGTTAGTGTCTAGCTTTACAAATTATGCTGAAGTAAATATACCATCATTAGATATGGAGCAAATTATGAGCATATAACTATTTTAATCAACAGACCAGATCCATCATCCAAGATCAACAAACTCACTCCCACAGGCAAAATCCAAACCACTGCCTATTCTAGTAAATACAATTTTTTTTTTTTTTGCCAGTCCTGGGGCTTGAACTCAGGGCCTGAGCACTGTCCCTGGCTTTTTTTTTTGCTCAAGGCTAGACTCTACCACTTGAGCCACTGTGCCACTTCTGGCCTTTTTCTATATATGTGGTGCTGAGGAATTGAACCCAGGGCTTCATGTACACCAGGCAAGCACCCTCGCCACTAGGCCATATTCCCAGCCCTCAATTTTTTTTTCATTTTTATTTTGTGCCAATACCAGACCTAGAATTGAGGACCTTGTTGCTTTTTCACTAACGGCTGGCACTCTACCATGTAAGCCACATTTCCAGTACAGCATTTTGATGATTAATTGCCCACAGAGTCTCTCAGACTTTTCTAACTAATCTGGTTTTCAAATTCCAAATCTCAGCCTCCTAAGTAGCTAAGATTATAGGCATGAGCCACCAGCACCAGAGTAAATAATGTTTTTTGGTTTTTTTGTTTTTTGGTTTTTTTTTTGGCCAGTCCTGGGCCTTGGACTCAGGGCCTGAGCACTGTCCCTGGCTTCTTCCCGCTCAAAGCTAGCACTCTGCCATTTGAGCCACAGCGCCGCTTCTGGCCGTTTTCTGTATATGTGGTGCTGGGGAATCGAACCTAGGGCCTCGTGTATACGAGGCAGGCACTCTTGCCACTAGGCTATATCCCCAGCCCCGTAAATAATGTTTTTTAAACACAGGTATACTCATTAGTTTACATATTGTCTATGGATATTTTCATTCTGAAACAGATTGTGGTCTGATACAAACCCAGGAAAAAACATGGCAGTACCTAAAAAAAAATTAAACTAAAGTCAAAGAGATTGAAAGTGTGGGTAAGTGGTAGAGCCTTGCCTTATATATGTCTATATATATAAAATCTACATTTCAGTCTTAGAAAGATAAACACTACCCATTTTAATGTTTGCCATTACAATCACAATGTCTTTTATGCAATTATTTTATGCATTTATGACTACATATAACCAACATACAGATTTATTCAAGAACCTAAACACTGTTCTCAAGCCAGAAAAAAAGGGCCATTTAGAAATCCAGCAACTTTGATTTAATACAGGAAGAATCAACTGAGTAGTATCATAGTCCCAAGCACCATCCCCATCCTTCAGTACTTCAATAGATTGGTGTCTACTTAATTGCAGCACTACAGCTAATTATAGAACCAATGAAACATTAAGGGAGAATTCACCCTGAACAATAAACTAACAAAGTGAACAGTGATTGTCTTAGAGTGTACTCCATATGCTAATGCAAATGTTATCCCCACATAAAGGCATTGTGGAACCATGACTCTGCTCTCTTCTTTTTCAAGCTTTCTAATAGTCTGAATGACTATGATGAATTGTCTAGTCCATGTTGACACTCAGCTCTTTCCAGCTGGACATGAGTTTCTATGTCTCTCCCTCAGCTTTAAGTAGCATTGTTTAATGAGTCACCATGTCAAATTGGTAAGAGCATAGTACTTCCACTAGTAAAAATGAAAGTAACTTGATAATTGGCATTCACAGAGCTGATAGGATAACCTTAGGTGGCTAAATTACTTAAGTCATCTAAATCAGCAATATTAATAAAACTAAGGTTGTAAAAATCATGATTAGAGTTCTTTTTTGTAGTGCTGGGAATTGAACTCAGGACTTCTAGCTTACAAGGCAAAAGCTCCAACATGTTATCCTTGCACCCAGTATTTTGTTTTATTTTTGTTTGTTGAGGTGGTGTCCAGGCAACATTTCCCAGGCTGTTCTCCTGCCTTGAACTCCTTAGCAGTGTAGGCAATTGCTACCATGCTCAGCTATGATTATAATTAATGATTGCCCTATTTTTTCTTACTCTGCTGTCAAATTGTTTAAAGGACCAATTATATTGTCTCAACATTACAGTGCTACCAACTATATTTTTTATTATCTCTCAGTGGTGTACAAAATGCTTGCATATGTAGAGCTGAGTCGAAAGTTCCTTGCTCTTGTCCTCAGTCTCTTGTGGCCATGCAGAAAATTATTTTCTATTCAAGATCTAAGGGTCAAACTCACTTTCTCTTGGCTTACATCTCTGAGCCAAATTTGCTCAATTATAAATTGAGGAATTTGGAGTCAAGTCTTTCTTAATTCTAAGACAAATGACAAATCAGCACAAAATTTAAGCTAAAAAAAATCTACACAGCTAAAAATATCCTAAAAGGCTAGTCTCACTGAGAAATAAAGAGTTCTTAGAAATTAATACAGCAAGAGAACTCAATCTACAATGAGGTATCACCTTTTACAGACTACAGATTCTAAAACTTTGATAACATACCTTGAGGTCTTCTTAAAATGAAGCAAATCCATGTACTACCTATAACAATTATTATATTTTTCTACTGCATATTACCAGTGATAAATGCCATGAAAATCTTATCTGGAGCTATTATGACTTACATTGTAATACCCTTTCAGCACAATGTTACAGTAACATAAAATTAAAGTTGCAAGATTCCTAAATGTAATCCTTTCTCAGGTTTGAGATAATCCTTTAGTGTCTTAAATAAACTTGTATATTTTATAGTTCTACCTTTCGCTAAGGGATGTTATTAAATAAGGAAAGCAATATTAAAAGTCACTCAGAATTCCAAAAGAGAAATGCTATGCTAATAGTGAATTAGCACATAAAATTTAGCTAATATACAATTAGCTAAATTCTAAACCAAAATCTTCATTAGAAAATTCTCAATTTATAATCTAGAAATGAAAATTATGTTGAAAGTTTGTGTGATGGATGTGTAAATGTTTCTGTCTCTTAGTTTTAAAAAATATTGTAAAAGTGAGATGCTATAGTCAGGCACATGCCTGTAATCCTAGCTACTCAGGAGTCTGAGATCATGATTTGAAGTCAGCCCAGGCAAAAAAGTCTATGACACTCTATCTCCAATAAAAGAGCAGGGAGTAGAGGTGTGGTTCAAGTAGCAGAGCACTAGCCTTACGCACAAAAGCTCCGAGGCAATATCTAGGTCCTAAGTTCAAGCTCTAGGAACAGCACTGAAATTTTCTTTTCTTATGGAAGATTAGGAGAAATTACTTTATTATAGGGATGCCTTACAATTCATGGAACAACTAACTCCTCCACAAAGCTCTGGGGCAAGAAAGTGAGAAAAGAGACTAATTCTCCAGTTCAGTGTTCTGTCAAGAGACAAGCTTTATCCTAGGTGCACAAGAAACTATTAAGTTCGGGAAAAGACAGAAAAAGACACACATTTTTCCTTCCCTGACTTCTTCCAGACCTCCAGGAAATAGACTTCAGAGAAACAACAGACTGCAGTGAGAGTCTGAATTTTTTGTCTTCTAATTGGTCAAATGTTTGAATTTGGGAACAAAGAAACATTCAACCCTTCCATTAGCTCATATTCAAGTCCATGTCTGCCCACCTTCGTCCTTTCATTCTGTAGATGTAACTTCTGCCATGGAACAAAGTGAAAATTGCCAACATGATAATTCAATGGGCATATATACTCAAAATTTTTTTTAAAATATGAGTTGCGAACTAAGGGTGCTTACACTTAACCATTATGAAGGATACTAATCTGTATAATCTTCCATGAATAGAATATATTTTAATACATTTGTAACATGTTTAAGAGTAATTATTTTCAGCATTACTTTATCTTCATCATGAAAAGGTAATGTTCATTTCTTTGGAATTAAATTGAAGAGAATGAACTATATTCAAAAGTACTAAATACACCAATAATCCAAACTATCATCTCATCTGATCGTTCAGCTACAATGTTAATTATAAATCATCCTATGATATTGTACTTCTATTCCAAGAAAGAAAGCATCATTTAACCGCAGCCTCATTTCTTCTGGCAAATAAGCAAATTAACTAACTGCAACTTAATGTCTAAGGAGAAGCTAATCAAACCTAATTTTGCAAGAGTTTAAAAAATTGTTTTTGTTATACAGAGATAGTTTCCTTAACTTTACTTGATAACATTACAAATATTAAGATCTAATCTCTCAACATCTTATTAAAACAAAAGCCTATTTTTCTGTCTCATTAGTTGAAGTCAAAGTGTACCAAATGACTTTTTTATGTACCAATGAAGTCTGAACATAAACATATTTGTAAAGTTGCACTACCTCTCATTAAATAGGCTCATAATGTGTGTGTGCATACATGCATGCTCACACACGCACGTGTGCACACAGGGATGGGAAAGTGGTAAGGTTGGACATGGTTTATTCTTCCTATCAAAGTAGTATCTATAAAGAGAAAAAGAACAAATTTCTAAGCTACATGCTAAATTAAATATGTAAAGATCATATGACAATGTATACTACTATACATTATCTATGTTCAAATACATAGAAAACCTAGTTCAAAGGAACTAGTGTTATTTTTAATTTCAGAAGGAATAAGGTTAAAAAATCCAATCTAACTATCCATTGATATAATTTAACTGTACTTTTCTGTAGTTCTTGAAATAATTTTTTCCAGCAGCAGAAGGATTTCATTTAATGTTTTATCTTTAAATAATTGTACAAAAGCATTTCAATTCAACAGTTTATAAATACAATACTTCTTGATCAATGTCACCCCTTCTGTCATTCTCTTCCATGTCTCTCAGTCCTACTCATCCCCTCAAGTTACCTACTTCCATTTTCACATAGGTATATTGAGTATTATGACTGTCTGTAGTCACCCACCTTTCCTATCTCCACTCATCTGCCCCTCTCCCATTGATCCCCTCTCACTTTGAAACAAAACATAAAATCACTGGCCTAAGAGAACAATACCCACCAGAGATGGAAAGAGAAGTCTGATGATGGTTCCTGAATGATTCTTACACATTGCAAAAATGTGCATTTTGTTCATTAATTTGCTTAAATACTTGTAGAGAGACGTTCCACATATTTGACACACACTAAAGGCCATTTAATCCTCAAAACTAGCCAATAAGGTAATTACTACTATTATCCCCATTCTGCAGATGGGGACACAGCACAGAAAAGTTAGGAAACCTACCGAAAAGCCATACAAGTAGAAAGTGGTAGAAGAAGGATTTAAATCCAGGTGGCTGGAAGCCAGAGTTTATAACCATAACCACTCCCACTGTGTCTGCCATGTTATAAGCTGCCTCCTTTCAGGACCATTAGGGATTTGTTGTCAATATGGGTAGATACTATTTAATAATTGTGGGCCTTTTGGGAAGTAAAAGCAAAACCTAGCCAAATAAAGACTGTGTCCACATAAAGTACATATAAGGTATCTGTACCTAAATAGTTCTGTTTTACCATGTCCCAAAGTTCCTCTCTCTAAGATCAAACTTCCTCTACTACCAAAGTCACATGTTACATAATATGCTTTCACTTGCATTTTCATTTAATATGGCATGGATAGTTTTCCATTTCAAAATCTATCTCATTAATTTTATTAGATTGTACAGAAATCTACAGATAAGGTTAAATAGCCTACTGATTTTTCTTTTAACATTTTCATTACTGAGTTATCTTTTTGCACGTCTCATTCCAGTAACTTGCATCATTATCCCACCTCTAATCACTCTCATTCTTCATGAACCAAAGTCCCATCTCCATTCTTCCTGGTGAGTTCTAATATAGCCAAAGAATGGCTAAAAACTTCAAAGCCTGTGATTATTAGATTACATGTTCCCTTCTCTTTGTCACAAATTCACTCTCACTGTGGTTTCCATGTGCTCTTACTACTTTGGACGCTGAGCTTGACTTGCCACACTTACCTTCATCTATACTTGAAGATGGACTAGCTATAATGGCTGCATCTCTTCCCAAATTTGGGATCCTGCCCACCAGCCTTCCTCTTGTAAAGAGAACCAGCTGTGCCTGGCCAAATCCCAAGATGTGACAAATCAATAGGTGATAATTAAACTGTTGGCTCAAAAACGGAGAATAGGTTGTCAATAGGATTTTTGTAGTAGATCCTTGCCATGATGCAAAGATGCCATCTTATATTCAGTTTTAAAACTTGAATCCTCTTCAGTAAGATTCTTAGAGAGAACAAATGAAAAAGTAAGAGTTTTGTTTCAGGGGAAAATGGGAAGGGAATAAGTATAAAAAATGATTTGGGGAGAGCCTGACATTTTTGAAATCAAAACATTTATTACCAAATGAGTTCCAACTACATATCTTAGATTTTAGCTGAGGTGAATAAAAACAGTAACTTAAAAAAGATGTATGCCATTTTCCTTTAAAATGTTTTAGTTATAGGCATATTAATTGTACACAATAATGTATTTCAATACGTCAGTTTTGTATATGCATATACCATACTTTGACTATATCCACCCTCTCATGACCCTTCATTACTCAAAGTCCTTTTTCTTTAATCCTCCCCTTTGGATGTAAGACAATTTCAAAGCAAACCTATCATCTTGTTTTTCCTTTAGTCTAAAATCGTTAAACCATTTACAAGATATAAAATCATACCAATTGAGACTGAGGGCTCAAAAAGAGGTATTCAGCCAGGCACCAGTGGCTCACACCTGTAATTCTAGCTACTCAGGAGGCTGAGATCTGAGGATCTTGGTTTGAAGCCAGCCTGGGCAGATAAAGTCTCCTTGAGACTCTTATCTCCGATTAACCATTCAAAAAGTAGCACTGTGGCTCAAGTGGTAGAGTGCTACCACTGAGCACAAAGAGGCTCAGGGACAGCACCCAGGCCCTGAATTTAAGCCCTACAATGAGGGGGGGAGGGGGGAAGAGAGTTTCAGTGTAGAGTATCAGTCTCACTCTCTGATAATACCACACTATTTTCCTGATGGTACTAGGGATTGAATTCAGGGCCTCATACTTCCTTTTTGCACTGGTTAGTTCATATTAAGGTAGGGCCTCACTTTATGCTTGGGCTTGCCTGAGCTGTGATACTCCTGCTGTGTTTCTCTGCTGGGGATGACAGAAGGCACTGAGCCATTTGTGCTACACCTGAAGTTTGGCATGGCAGGTATGTGTCTCTGTGCCCAGCCATTAATTTTTGCCTAGGCTGACCTCAAACTATGATTCTCCTCTCTCCCATGTTTGTCTCTCAAGTAGTTAGGATCACAGGTTTGAGCCACCTCACCCAGCCATACTACATTTTTTAAAAATACAAGAATACAAATGTGCTTTTCTCCCCATCTCTAATCTGTATGACTGTATGACTGTACCAAACAATTATTGCTCTAGGAAATTGGAACGATTTTCAAAAATGCTTCCCTAGTTAAATGTGCATTATTTTGATTATGACATTATTACATATGGTTTCACTCTAAAACTAGGAGGCTGTTGAATTAATCACTGCATGGTATTAAACGGTGGAAAAATTTTCCTCCTGAAAAGCTCATTTCTCACTGTCATACCACTAGGGATTTCCAGTTAGTCTATGAATTACTAATAATTACATATATATATATATATATGTGATCAGGATGGGTTCCAGTTTAATTAAAGGGACAAGAAACTGTTGCCCAGAAAAAGTAAATAAAACAGACATTAATGTGCTCTGCCTCTGATGCCTTTCTCACAGGTCAAACATCCTCATCAATAATAACACTAAAACAAAGGTATCTTTTAAACTTTCCTCAGTGAAAATGTTTTAAACATCTGATTTCCAGATCTTTAAAATACAGTTTGATGATTGTGTTTCCAACCTCAGTGCTGAGCCACCCAATTTGCTTTCTACAGTGTGCCTTACAACAACAGTCAGGAAACCCTGAGCTAACTTTATCAATCATATTATTTAAGTCTAACTCTGGCATAGTCCACATGGTGCCTTTGAAGAAAAACGTATTTCCACTGGAAAAGATCTCAGATCACTTCTTCTCAATGTGACAGACTAGAGGAAGCCATATGGGACGGGAGTTAAGCATTATCAGAGTACTATTAAATACTGATAAATCACCATTTGTATTAAGGACAGCTTTTATTGTAAGCACCTCTTTTGATGTTTATTTGTCCTTTAAATAAACTAAGATGCTAGAACTGGGATAATTGGACTGTCACCTGTTAGACCTTTCTCTTTCTCTGGTACTCAACTAACTTGAGCAAAGGACTATCAGAGCAGCAGTTGGACAGCCTTCATGCCAGGCTGGTGCAGCTTTGAACACTCCCTAAACACATGGAAGAACCTTCCCTGTAGCCATTGATATCTCAGCTTATGCTGGACCAGATGACTCTACTTTCACTGCAGCAGGTCTCGGATTGAAGTAAATATAAGCCCTCATCTGCATGAAAGGACTATGATATGATTGATGCAAACAAAATTTTTTATTTGCATGAAATACTGAAGCAGAACTGATCCATAGTCCTTCGTTTGCATGAAGGTCTTCTATGGCTGGTACAAATGCCATTACCATACTTTCCTGGATCTCTGGCAAGCTGATTAATTCACTTTTCTTGTCAGTATGGATATACTGTATTGTAATATCAGGATCCTCAGATCTCAGCCTCTAGAGTAGCTAGGGTTATAGGCTTGAGCCACCAGCACCCAGCATAAAATAAAATGTATATTTAAAAGTCGGATCTTTAAACCATCTTTTTGTGCTTGTAGCAAAATGCACATAAAATAAAACCTAGCATCTTAATAATTTTAAGTGTAGAGTTTAATGTTAATAAATAAGTTCATAATCAATCTCCAGAACTTTTTTATCTTGGAAAACAGAAACTCTATGTACACTGGAACCGCATTGATCCCTCTACCCAGCCCCTGGAAATCATACTTAGAATATCCTTTGCAAATAGTAATTCATAAAACACACTTTTAAAATGGTTTCCTGTCTTTCACTTTTTTACTTTTTCTTTGTCATTCCATCATTTTACTGATAAGACAATGGACCTGAAAATGATAAGCAACTTGTCCAACATCAAGAGTTAACGAGCTGGGAATATGGCCTAGTGGCGAGAGTGCTTGCCTCCTATACATGAAGCCCGGGGTTCAATTCCCCAGCACCACATATATAGAAAATGGCCAGAAGTGGCACTGTGGCTCAAGTGGCAGAGTGCTAGCCTTGAGTAAAAAGAAGCCAGGGACAGTGCTCAGGCCCTGAGTCCAAGGCCCAGGACTGGCAAAAAAAAAAAAAAAAGAGTTAACGGTGAGTTAGGTCTAGAAAACAGACTACTAGACTTTCAATCTGGCCTCTACTCACAATTCTAAGAGTTGAAAGCTGAAATGTTCTAATAACAAAATTCAACTACCATATGTTTTGAAAATACTGGATACTTATTCAAGTCCATGTCAAAGACAGGATTAAAGGAACTTTTGCACAACCCATATTAAGTCTATGATTCTCCAAAATAAGATATATATATATATATATATAACTTCCAGAAGTCTCAAATTAAATGTCATACCTTCTTAGACCAGCAATTTTATTGATTATAAAACTAAATAACTTATACCAAAGTAATCATGGTTATATTACAGAATAGAGTACAAAATCAATCTAATTTTAAAAAGATTTCAAGGGGATCGTATTTCTACAGTGAGATGCTTTGGTTGGTGGCTCTGTCTAGGGTACACGACTCTGTATGATTAGCATGAGAAACACTAAACACAGAGTGAAAGCCTGAAATCTACGGCAGGGCACAGCTCATAAAGGACACCCTGGCAACCCATGAACCAAACTGTGCTTTCATGTGCCTGGCTGGCTTGGAACAATTACTGAAGTTATCAAGCCCTTGTTGTCTTCTGTGACCACCCAAAGATTCTACAGGAGAAACAAGGAATGGGAATTTTTTCACACTAGTAGTTAATAAGAAGAACATAAAAAGGGATAACATCTACAAGTTTAGGATGAAATAGGAGAATCAATAGAAAAGTAGAGGGTTGAATTAAGCTGCTGTTCTGAAGATTACTGTGGAGTGGCATTTAAATTTCAGTAGTTGCTTTTCTTTCTAAAAAAATCTACATCTGAAACTTAAAATAGTTGTGTTATATATCCACTTAAATTTACCTTTGCAACATACTTATGAAAATTCAATTTTATCTAAGCATATAAGTAGTGAGAAAATTTCCTTTGTCTTTTGAAAACTGTATAAAAAGGGAAGGCACAGTCTTTTAAAAATAATTCTGCAGAGGGAAGAAGAATAAACTATTTTGCTTTTAGATCTCTAAGTTTTTCCTTCTCATTTACAAGCTATGATCAATACTTTCTCTAAATTTTAGAAGTTACCAGCAGATTTTCAAATATAAAAATAGATATTAATAATATCTTTCATTTTATTTGTGCTTAAGCAGCTGGCTTGAGGCAGCTGGCAATCTGAGTACAAAATGCAGCCAAATGAAGCCAAGGACCTCTTTGATGAGCATTACGTGCCATGGCAATGTCTGCTTTGGTTCTACTTGGCACTTCCTTTTAACCTGTCTCAAAAGATGCCTTCTCAGAATGTTTGCATCAGTATGTTAATCCTGGCACTGGGTTCTGGGTATTCATTCTTCCCCAGCTGCTCTCTGTTTCACACCCTCTAAAATCATGGTTTTACATTTCAAAATGAAAGGCTAAATGGCCCATTAATTAAATACATAGAGAATGGGCACCATGTATGGTAAGAAGTCTGTGCAATGAATATTAATATAACCCAAGCAATTATAATGATTAGAATCCACTTCCTATGATAAAGGCACACACAATAGGAGCTGGTACATGTTAATTGCTCACAGCATAGGAAAAAGCTACAGTTGACCTTAGTGAAGGTTAGGAGGGTCTGTTTTAGTTACTCAGAAGCCTTCATTTTTCTAATTGAGTACCAACTATAGATTCCCAACTCCCCAAGATAGCCAATTATTTACAGGAGCACTGCTAAGTTCCCAAAATAAATTTGAATTTGCACTAACTAAAGATTAATGCAACTGTGACAAATTGCAGGTGGGTGGTATAGAAAAAATACAGGAGGAGACATTTCGTGAGAAAGTTAAAATCATTCTTAGTACTGGCTAGTTAACTTGGAAATAATCTACTTTATACCTCACTAACTTGTATAAAATTAATAGGAACAAAAACATCTTAGTACTAGATCACAGCCCCTCCCCACTGAAGTTTAGAGGGAAAGAAGAAAAGGGAAAGCAAAAAAAGTGAGATGGGAAAAAGAAGAAGTTGCAATTTATCTCAAATGTGACTGCATAGTGGGAGGGATAATTTCCTTAAATGAGACCATTGTCCTAATCCGTGAATCTTATAATATATGATGTTGCCTTTTAGTCACATGAGATTTCTGAAGAGGATCAAAATATCAAACCTCCCAAACATTTTCATATAGAAATAAAAAATAGTAATAATAATACACTAATATATAAACATGTAATAGGAAATAAAAGCAGCTTTACTAGTTTTAAACAAACATTTTACTTGCTATATGCCAGCTTAGCTAATACCATGTCAAGCAATATTGTTGGGTGCTAAATGAATATCATTGTGTACAATTGAAAAACATTGAAGGAAAACCTCCTTGCTGAGATAAAATTAAAGGCAATAACAACCTAATGGTCAGTTTAAGGTATGACTGAAAAATGTCTCTTGACCACATTTGAGACATGCCCTTCAAAATCCTCTTCCCAACGAGGCCTCTACTTTTGGACTTACGTTCATTGTATTTTGGCAAGAATCCTGTTAAATTAGTTTAATCGCTATCTTTCACGTTGGATATCTGATCACCCTTAGTATCTGACCAAATTCCTCATCCTCAGCCAACCTCCAGGTGATAAACTGGCTGCTCTTTATGAAGAATGTTGTAAGAAAAGTCAGTTCTCTATAGAATCTACTTTACTTCTGTAAATTCATTTGTAACCACGTTCATACCACCCAAGGTATTCACTTATAGATTTATAGGCATATCCTAGCTACCACAAATGAAGGAAACCATGCAACCTTTATTTCTCTGGGTTTGGCTGACAGCACTTAATATATTATTTTTCAAGTCTTTCCATTAGCATACAAATGGTACAATATCATTCTTCCTAATGGATGAGTAAAAGTCCATTACGTATATATGCTACATTTTCTTGATCCATTAGTCCATTGAGGGATAGCTAGGTTGATTCCATATCTCAGCTATGTAGAGTTCAAATAATGTAATTCTTTAGAAAGACTAATAAGTCAAAGACCAACAAAATAAGCACCAAGAAATGGGTGCTCACAAGCACCCATTGTCACAAGGGGTGACAATGAGGAAGGACTAGATGAATGAGGAGGGAAGGGGGCAGAATGAAGTCAAGAATCCATTGTATATACCAAACATTTAAGAAAAATAAGAGAAAGGATGGGTTGAAGGAAGGTGAAAATGTTGGGGGTGACACAAATCAAGACACATTGTATCATAAAGTGTTTTGTTAAATGGCAAAAAAAATTCAATGCATATCCTACAAAATTAAGTGAGGGAAGGGTTGGGTTGGGAGGGATCAGTGAGAATGTTGAAAGGGGTGACACTGATAAGAAGCACTGTATTCATAAACTGCTTTGTTGAATGGCAAGTCTTCTGTACAATTAAGACAATGAAAATATTTTAAGTCAGTTTATCCTAGCTTCTTAATATTTGACTCAATAACTCCCTTCCCACCCTCCCACACACATTTATACCTTTTTCCTTGGCTTTAAGTCCCCACTTCTCTTTGTTGCATTCAAAATTAAGACTAGCTCTTCACTGAGTCTCTTTCCCCCTTTTATAATAGTACTGAATAGAATTTGTTTTCACTGTTCAAGTATCACTCGTCTGTGGTTTTCTTAGTCATTTTGCCACTCTAAAACACAGCTTGGTGGTTCTTCAGAATGTTAAAAATAGAGCTAACACACCAATGATTCTACTAGTTGGTATATATTCCAGAAAACTGAACATATACTCCTATACAAAAATGTGTACAAAAATTTCCCAAAAATGTTTATATAAAGCCAAAAAATAGAAGCAACCAAAATATCCATCAGTTGATGAATAAAATATGATGTATGTACACAAGAGATTTTGGTAATAATAGTAATGGGGCACCAGCACATGATACAACACAGATATTGAAAATATTATGCTAAATGAAAGAGGCCACAAAGAGCCTATGTTGTATGATCCCATTTACATAAAATTTCTACGATATACAAATCCACAGAGACAAAGTAGATTAGTGGTTTTCAAGGTATGGAAAGAAAGGAAAATGGGAAGTGACTGTTACTAATATAGGGTTTCTTTGGAGAATGATGAAAATGTTCTAAACTTAGATAATGATGATGGCTGCACAACTGTAAATATCCTAAGAAGCAGTGAGTTGCACATTTAATGGGTATGTATTACTACATGTTAATTATATTTCAATAAAGATGTCACAAAAAAAACTAGTTATTTCTATGAGTTCATTTGTTCAATATGTATTTGCCTAGTATTTAGACACAGCCTCTGCCTTCCCAGAGTTTATAGACTTATGGAAGAATCCTGCATTGAATTCCTGGTTCACCAGTTGGTATAAAACTTGGAAAGTATTGTATTTCCTCATCAACAAACAGGTCTATAGAGGCAGGTGACTGACAAACTGGAAGAGGTTGTTAAATGTTACTATTCAACGAATATAAGGGCAAACTATAAATGCCACTGTTGAGAAAGAAAATGAACTAGATAGAAGGACTTAGAATGGGGAAGTATAAGAAGGTGTTTCTTCAGGAAATGACATTTCAACTGAAATATAAAGGATGAGTTTAACCTTTGATGAGTTTTATTTCGATTGAAATCTGAAGTACTAAATGACCTCAAAGAATGCCAAAGAAAAGTGCAAATGCAAAGGTCCTAGGGGCAAGGAAAACTTGAGGTATTCCAGGAATGATGGTGAGATAATACAAGAAGAGATAAACAGGAATCAGGAAGTGCTGGGTACTGTAGGCCAAAACAATATTTTGAATTTTTTCCCAGTTCAATGAAAAAAAATTACTGAAAGTTATTAACCAGAAAGATGACATGATCCAAATATCAAGAAGATTACCAGCCATTGTGAGGATAAGAATGTGGCTTCCAAAGCCTATTACTATGTTCTAAGGGAGATTTCACAACCTTGACAGACATGCAAACTTAATAAGAGATTAAAGCAGAACTCTATCTTTATCTGCTTCACATACACAGCATATTCATATAGAATATAGAATGTAGTATATTAAATAAGACTGAAACCAAAAATCTTAGAATTTGAAGTACATTATTAACCATTTATGGTATTGTGGCACCTACTTCCCTCCTGAATCTCATTTGATTCCTTGCCAATGTATAGAATAACAGCTCTAGCTCACAGACTTACTCTAAGTCCAAATTGTCTTCATACTATGACTACAGAGTTTTAAAAGTACACTCTGCAAATATCAGTCTCCTGAAGAAATACCACAAAAGAAAGCCAGGAATACCACAAAAGAATCTCCATATTAAGGTTAGTTATTTCTTTTCCCTTTTAAGATCAAAGTGTTTTATTTTGTTTTGTTCTATTCAGCATGAATTAAGCTTTTCCAATAGACTACAAAGAATATAGAAAAGACACATCTATTTCTGCTTCATGATGGTAAACAGTTGTACAGGTGTTAAATAAAAATTACAAAAATCCATTGTTTGGGGCTCAGCTCCTGCACTAGGCCACAACAGATACAGCTAAAAAAACAAATAGTATTCTGTTCAAATTCTAAGCTAAAACTTAACTATGTAGTAAAAGTAACCCAGTTTCCCAAATAGGCCAGTTTCAATCAGCACAATGAAATGCCCTCTGTCTTAACATTACTCACACACAAAACAAATGGTAGCTTGAAATAACTCGACGTTAACCAACTGGTTGTTTTCCTATTATTCTGTCTCCCTGTTTATGTCTCATAGGAAGAGTGAAAAAAGTAATTTAAAAACCACCAACCTACTTTTCAGCTGTCCTTTTCTTTTTTGTCTCTGCTTAATGCAGCCCTTTTTTTTGTCTATAAAAACCAACCTTTCCATCAGGCCTCACTGGAGTATTTATTATATTCCATCAAATGGAAGGGTTGTCCAATTCTGGAATTGAAAGTGAAAGCCAATTAAGATAATTAAGCCAAATTGCTATAATTCTGTCTTTTGACAGAGGGGGAAGGTTTTCTCCTTTAGATATCTCTCTGGTATGCAAATTATATGGGTAAAATAATTCCCTAAGCAACCCAGGCCAGAGCATAAACAACAACAGAGAAAGTAGCAAATCTTTGCTACCGAAGAGTTATGAGGCAACTAACATGAGGGAAGGTATGGAAAGGAAAAAGAAAGGAAGGGAATAGGAAGGGAGGGGAGGGGAATTGGAACTGTATTTTACAATTCACATAAAATGCAGTCATACTGTAAAAGGAACCTTATCACTTAGATTATCTGTCTGTCTAACTAACATCTATTTCCTCTCTCATACCTCTCTTCCTCTCCTCCAAACACTTCTTTCTCTTTTCTCTCTCCTCCCTACTTCTATTCTCCTCTCTACCTCTCCTCTTTTCTCCTCTCTCTCTCTCTGTCTCTCTCTTTCTGTCTTGCTCACTCTTGCTTGCTGTCATTTGCTCTATCTCTTCTTCCACCGAATGGTTTTGCTATGTAACTCAGGCTGACCTCATATCCAAATTTCTTTCTAGTTTATCTGTCTCTAACCTCAAAATAAAGTGGGAGGAAGGAAGGGAGGGAAGAAGGGATGGAAGGTAGAAGAGGGAGGGAGGAAGAAAGAAGAAAAGAGAAAAAAAAAGACAGGAATAGAAAAGAAGAAAATAGAAACAAAGCAAACACTTGAGATATACTTTGCAATTATCTTGGCTTTGGAGTTTTTTGGTTTTGTTTCATTTAGGCTTTGGGGATTGATTCTAGGACCTGTGCTAGCATGTACTCTACCACTGAGCTTCCCCTCTGACCTGTCTTTGATTTTGAGATACTTTTCTATCAGTGGCAAGATATTCCTAACACAGTAGGCTTTTTAAAAAAATCAATATTTTAAAATATCAACATGTTGATATTTTAATATAAAATGAATATTAACATTCACTATTAAACTATCACATAGATATTGAGAGTTTCAACAAAAGTCAAAAAAGAAAATTCATAAATAATTTTTTCTTTCTGTCAGAAGATGTAAAAAACTAAAAGAAAGATAGTATGTTGTGGTCCACGATATCTGTTTATGCAGCAATAATTCTAATCAAAATTACGAAACAAACCCATTATTTTCTGGCACAGAATAAACTGATTTTTTCACAAGGAGGACTGGCGAGATTCAAAATGTACCATTTCTTCCTTGTCCCTCACCCTGAAATCTAGCCAATGCTTCTTATACACAGAGCATATAACCAATATAGCCATAAAGATTCACGCTGTCCTTTTCCCCGCCAACCTTTGGTAGCACTTCTCACATGCTTGTTAAGCCCTCTATCCTAGAGTTATACCAGGAGATCAATATTCAATTTGTGCCTACTAAGAACCTAAATTTAATTTACCTATGACAAAATAACTGTGATTATATCTTTTTTTTTTCTAGCCTTGGGTCTTGAACTCGGGACTGAGTACTGAGCCTGGCTTCCTTTTGCTCAGGGCTAGCACTCTACCACTTGAGCCACAGTTCAATTCTGGTTTATGTGGTGCTGAGGAATTGAACCCAGGACCTCTACCACTAAGCCACATTCCCAGCCCCTGTAATAATATTTTTCTTTTCTTTCTTTCTTTTTTTTTTTGGCCAGTCCTGGGGCTTGGACTCAGGGCCTGAGCACTGTCCATGGCTTCTTTTTTTGCTCAAAGCTAGCACTCTGTCACTTGAGCCACAGCGCCACGTCTGGCCGTTTTCTGTATATGTGGTGCTGGGAATTGAACCCAGGGCTTCATGTATAGGAGGCAAGCACTCTTGCCACTAGGCCATATCCCCAGCCCTATGATTATATCTTTTGAAGACATCTTGCAGATATATAACAACCTAGAAAATTTCCTATACTAATTATATCAACGTTCTAGAAAATGCATCAGTGTTCTAGAAAAGGGAAAAAAATAAATACATGAACTGAATGGTAGTTACTTCACATTCTAACAGAAGACAGCTAGTTCAAATAAATTCGTTGTATCACAAGAACAAAATATGAACACGCTACTACTTCTAATCAATGTTTTTATCTCCACGATAACAAGTATGCTGCAACTAGAATGAGTTTTCAGTCTGGAAGCTGGAGATGTAAAATATAGTTAACAAAATTACCATCTGCTATGGACTGAAGCCCATAGTGAAGTCCAAACACTCAGGCAATGGTATTTGAAGATGGGGCCTTTAGAAGATAATACAGTTAGATGAGGAGCAAGGAGGATGCCTTCAAGATGAGTTCCCTTAAAAGAAGACATCAGATCCTTTGATCTACTTCCTTTTGCCACTGTTTTTGATTTCTGTACCCTTTGTCTTGTATATAAGTTTATCCGATTTGGGGAGGGGAAGGGGAAATCACAGAAGTGGTGGGACAAATGGTGAACTACTTCAACAGGGATACTCACTAGATACTATAATGGAAATTAACTTTATGAGCTGGGGGGAGGGGAGTCAAGAGGGAAAAAAGTGGGAAAAATGAGGGTGGGAGTAACTGTTCCAAAAGAAATATTCTCATTACCTGACTTATGGAACTATAACCCCTCTGTACATCACCTTTACAAATATATATGGAATCTTGGTTTTCCAGACGTAGCTGGAATCATAAGAGGCAGAGGAAAATTAGTTCCAGGAGTGTAATTGGAAACCTTTTCCTTTTAAAACTTCTGTAGTCATCAGCCAGTCTCATACTCTGCTTGCCTTTGCCTTGTCTGCACTTCCGGCTTCAACTGATTCTGCAACTTTCAGGGGTTTTCCCTCCATCCATTATCCAAAGGCTCTTATTCTTTCATCATCCAGAGTCTAGACTCACTCATGATTGACTTTAAGCCAGAACATCCTGGTTGTACTGACTTTTACACCTAAGAATCTCACTGCACCGTGCCATGTAGTATAATGATCAAATAGACATGAAATTTCAAAATAAAATTTTAATGTTTAAATAAATCATAAAGATTAGCAGAAGTCTAAGACTCAGAATCAAACCTATATTAAAATATAATTAAGACTTAGGTGTTACATGAAATTTGATTTAATATCAAGAGTAAGAACCACCCACAGTACTTCTGACCCAAGGTACAACATCTGTAAAGATCTGTCTAAAATAATGACATAATTCTCAATTCCAGGATAAGTTCACATCTATATGTGTATAATTAACAGGAATTTCATATGATACACTCATATGCCAAACATACATTCACATATACATGAGTGAAAGAATGAAACTTTGTTGTTAATTTGTGTTCATTCTAGCCCACAAGACAAAGACACATTACTTCTTAATTGGAAAAATATTTTCCTTTTAAGTAACAATCTATTGACCAGTAAAAATTAAACCAGTTATGACCATCATTTAGCCGTAGTTGGACAAAACTATCCAATATGTTTACTTAAGAGCTGTGTAAATTTTTCTACATTGTGATTTTTCTTAAAAAAAAAAACACAGGATGAACATAAAAATAGGATTTGTAATTCTTAAGCATTTCCCTTTATGACACTGGCTTCCTCTTAGAATTATACTCAATTTTACCTCAGAGAACGAAGAAATCAAAGCAAATTCAGGCTTGAAGAAGCACAACGTGCCCCATGAAGAATAAGTTTACATTAGCAATCACAGAAAAGATGTGCTATGACTGGACCCAAATAAAATGTATCTCATTTTTTTGAAATCAACCTCTTTTTATGTGAATCGACCCTTAATTTCTAAAGACTTTCAAAGCTAAAGCAAGTCAATTTTTATATTTTAATGAGAAATGCTAAAAATAAAAAAATCGCCAAGTAAGTTTTATGGGAAATAACTGCTCTTATGCAAAAAGAAAATGTGTTATTGATTTTTCTGTCTTATTTGGATGGATAGTTTGACTAGCTAAAGAACAATCTATTCCCCAAAAGAAAAAGCAGGTGTGCTTCTAATGACACAAGTTAGTCGATATCCTTCATACTCTCGACACCCATTTGTAAATACAACAATAAATGATTAAAAAGTAAGAATTTGTAGAAAGAAAGTTTGCTTTCTAATAATATAGAGAAAGCTGGAATCAGTTGGCCACATCAAAGAAACAGTCCTTAATTGTAAATCAGAGAATTTAAACCCACTGACGTTCTGTAAAACATCTCCCTCTGATAAGATTATTATAGTGGCAGACTTTTACAGTAATAGCAAGACTCAAAAACTTTTAGAAAGAGACCTTGATTTTAACTCTCTTACTTTAAAGTAAAAATTGGTGTCCCAAGGGCTTAATATGAGACCCCAGTTCTAATATAAAATCCAGTGACAAAACTCAAGTCTTTTGGGCTGGGAATATGGCCTAGTGGCAAGAGTGCTTGCCTCCTATACATGAAGCCCTAGGTTCAATTCCTCAGCACCACATATACAGAAAAGGCCAGAAGAGGCACTGTGGCTCAAGTTGGCAGAGTGCTAGCCTTGAGCAAAATGAAGCCAGGGATAGTGCTCAGGCCCTGAGTTCAGCCCCAGACTGACAAAAAAATAAAAATAAAATAAAAAACTCAAGTCTTTTGACCCTTCTACTACATTACTATCTCTTTTCAAGGGTATAGTGTAATGAAGGAAAACATCAGTAAAAAAGCTTCTTGTAATGTATTCCAATTTATTATTTACTATGGGTCTTAAGCATATATTTATCTAGTTAGAGTTAGATGTCTTTAATTGGCTATGTCGAGGTATTTAAATCAATTAGCCAAATATGTACATGTTAGTACATAAGCCAATCTCCCATAAGAAAAAGTCCTAACTCAAAGCATGCCAATAATGAATAACTCCCCAAGATTTAGTTCTTACTTTTTCAAAATTGATATCCAATTAATAATATGAAAAATACACCAATTATATCTAAAACATAATGTTGTGTGCTGTGTAGGAAGTAACATAGGAGAAAAAACAATTCCTAACCAAAGGAATTTCAAAGGCAAGTTTTATTAAATACTCTAGCTATTTAAGATTATTTTAACTTGTTTTAGTATTTTGAATTATTAACTACTCCAACTAAATTCTACAAACTGTAATAAATTCTATCTATAGCTTCCACGTAAAAAAGTAATAATAATCAGCTATTATTCAGGCAAAAGAAAGTCACTTGAGATCGTTAAAAATGAATGGAAAGCTGAACAGGGTGGCTCACGCCTGTAATCCTAACTACCTAGAAGGTGGAGACTGGGAGCAAAGAAGAGACTACATGGGTATGGTGATACATATTTGTAGTCCCCAAAACAGGGAAAGCACAATGGCTGAAAGTTGTGACAGAAGCTTGTCATTTTGAGAAACAAAAGGAAATTCAATAGGAAGATTGAAGCCCAGACCTACCCAGGGAAATAATGAGAAATCTTACCTTGAAAATAACCAAACAAGGGGCTAGTAATATGGCCTAGTGGCAAGAGTGCTTGACTCATATACATGAAGCCCTGGGTTCGATTCCCCAGCACCACATATATAGAAAACAGCCAGAAGTGGTGCTGTGGCTGAAGTGGCAGAGTGCTAGCCTTGAGCAAAGGGAAGCCAGGGACAGTGCTCAGGCCCTGAGTCCAAGCCCCAGGACTGGAAAAAAAAAATGGGACTGAGGCATGGCTCAGCTGGTAGAGCATCTGTCAATTCCCAATATTGCCAAAACAGAAACAAAAGAAAAAGAAGAATTCCATGAGACTCTTACCTTCCTTCAATTAACTTTAAAAAGCCAAAAGTGGAGCTCTGGCTCAAGTGTTAGAGAGCTAATTTTGAGCATAAAAGCTCAGGGATAGTGTTCAGGCCTTGAGTTCAAGCCCCAGGACCAGTACATACAGACACACAGACACACAGACATACACACACACACACACACACACACACACACACACAACACCATGTAAGTAATAAGAGGTAAAGTAGTAAAAACGTTAAGTGAAGATCGATGAATCCAGGCCTTTTCCACATCATAACTAAACATCAAACATTCCTAACTTATCTTCTTTTTGTTACAGCTATACTGTTCTTCGTCTTCACATAGAAATACGATAAAAATGGACATATTGCTAAAATCAAGATTTATTTGTTTCTGCATTCCCTTAACATATCCAACAGAGTTTAATGAGAAATGTCCATCACATAATGGTCACATGAAACCCTGGAGGTGAGACTTTGTTTACTCCTGAGAACATATTTGCCAAAAAGCTGAAGAAACCAACCCAAATACTAGAACATGGTCCCTTAGCTCACACTGTAAGCTCACATTCATAGTATACCATCTCACATTCATTGTATACCATCTGTATGGCCAGGCAAAGAAAAAAAAATCACTTGTATTCTGTGTTCCCAGTATCCTTTTAAGAACCAAGTGAAAATACAACAAGAATAAATGTTATGAATACAGTCATAAATCTTAATGTATAGCCTACAAAATTAAAATTGAGGGGAGGAATAGGGTTCAGAGGGATAGGGATGAAAATAAAAGGAGTGACATCAATCAAGCAGCATTATACTCATAAACTAAACTGTAATGGTAAACCTTTGTACAACTACTCAAAGATAATTTAAAAAGAAAGAAAGGGGCTGGGAATATGGCCTAGTGGCAAGAGTGCTTGCCTCCTATACATGAAGCCCAGGGTTCAATTCCCCAACACCACATATATAGAGAAAGTCCAGAAGTGGAGCTGTGGCTCAAGTGGCAGAGTGCTAGCCTTGAGCAAAAAGAAGCCAGGGACAATGCTCAGGCCCTGAGTCCAAGGCCCAGGACTGGCAAAAAAAAAAAAAAAGAATAAATAAATGTTACCCTCTAGGTATATTGCCAGTCCAATTATATTCATCCCCACCGTTGAATATATTGGCCTGCATCCTGTGATGGCAGGGAAGAATTACAACGAACTGCAGCAGCCGATGGTCAGCCTGACAATTCCAAATGGAAAAGACCAGTAAAGAGACACAGCCCTAGCTAGGTACCAATGGCTCATGCCTGTAATCCCAGCTTCTCAGAAGGCTGAGATCTGAGGATTGCAGTTCAAAGCCAGCCTGGGGAAGGAAAGTCCATGAGACCATTATCTCTAATTAACCACCAGAAAACCAGAAGTGGTACTGTGGTTCAAAGTGGTAGAGCACTGGCTTTGAGCAAAAAAGCTGAGGGACAGTGCCCATGCCCTGAGTTCAAGTCCCATGATTGACTAAAAAAAAAAAAAAAAAAAAAAGACAGCTACTCAGCAAGACCTCCACTTCACTGTTTTCTGTTTTCTTTCATTTTCAGGTTTTAAGATGTAACTCATCCCTAAACTGGTGTGTGTATACACATTTTAAAATATGTAGTGTTCACTGTATACAAAAAAAGCTAAGGTCAGAACAACCTAGAATTCTGCTTTGGTACAACACTCTCTCAAACTTGGGTAACAGTTTCTCTGCATTCTAATGTAGCTACTGCTCACTAAGCATAAACTTCGAGGGTGGCTGCATCTGCAGCATCACTGTATGCCTGTTGCTGAAGAACACAATAGAGCTGGATGGCTAGAAGAGGTGATCATCAATGCCTAAGGCACTGCTACAACTGGAGGGCTCACCTGAGGATAAAAATGTGTAGACCTGATAGCCTAAAACTGCAGTAAGAAAACCCGCCCAAGACAAGATCAAATGTGCTAGCAACAAATGAAAACTCCAAGAAGCCTCAAAGGTCCAGGACAAAGATCCCAAGGGATGGTACTGAGTGGTTTCCCAAGGGGAGTTCATGTTAACACTAGCATCTCTTAGAGCACTGAAAAGCCCTGTCCTCACTAGAGTACAGAAATGGCTTGCCAGGAGGCTAGGCTTTGACTGCTTGTGTTCTAATGACCCAATCATTCTAAAATTGTCTAGAGAACACAGTGACTTTATAAGTTTTATAAGTAATTACTGAGTAAAAGATTCAGAGTTTCTTTTGTGAAGAAAATACTTTGTTCGGTGAGAAATGTCCATTTCCCCCCTCAAAGAACAGCAAGTAATCCAAATGTTTGACAAGAGGAAAATAATTAACTGTCCTTTTTCACAGACTATTATATAATCATTTACAATGTTATAGAATCTTTTTATTTTGTTTTGTGCCAGTACCCAGGGCTTGATCTCAGAGCCTGTATGGCTTTTTTGAACTCAGGGCCTATCTCCTTAGCTTTTTCCTCTCAAGGCTGGCATTCTACTACTTGAGGCACCCACCTTCACTTCTGGCTTTTTGTTGGTTAATTGTACAGTTTGGTGGGTTGGTCTACTCAGGATGGCTGCAAACCTCAATACTCAGATCTCAGCTTCCTGTGTATCTAAAGTTTACATGTCTGAGACACCAGCACTGGGATAGCATATTATGCTTGAGTAATAGTTAATAAGATATGGAAATGTGTCACAACAGGATCTAGGGAAAAAAATAGAAGCTATAAAACTACATAAACAATATAAAGCATCATACTAATTAGATTTTTAAACACATGGAAGAAAATACTACTTGTTTTTGTTTTGTTTTGTTTTGTTTTGTTTTGTTTGCCAGTCCTGGGCCTTGGACTCAGGGCCTGAGCACTGTCCCTGGCTTCTTTTTGCTCAAGGCTAGCACTCTGCCACTTGAGCCGCAGCGCCACTTCTGGCCATAGAAAATACTACTTTTGGGTATTGGGATTATAAAACCTGACGAAAATAAGTGACGTGACAAGTGGTAGTATAACCTTCTGTACTTTTCACCTTGCTTACAAATATATTTTATTTATAACAAGAAAATTGATCATTAAAAGAATGAGATGAGAATAATCACTTCTGCCAAAAGTAACTACCAATGTCAAGCCAAAGGTTGCAATGATGTACCTCTGACCTCCTTTCTGGGTATGCAAATGACAGAAAAAAATCTGCTGTAAGTAAATGCAATGATCAACCTGTTTAGTTTCCTATTAATAGCTCAAAGGTGTTGGTACATGGGTTTTAAAAACAAGTGTGACCTTGAGTATAATTTAGCTGTGGCTATTTAAATTGTACCACAACAATAAATGATAGAGTTCAGGTTTTTGTTTATGTATTTTGTTTTTGTTTTGTCTCACAAATCTTTTTTTTTCATATTTGTCTTATTTAGTATTGTGGGAAACTAGATTAGAATCACGGGCCTAAGAATTAATTATTTTACTGGAGTTATTGCATAAATTACCGATGACACAGACAATGGACTATGTTCAACGTGTCACCAGCAGATTTTTTTTAAAAAAGCTTTTATTTTGGTAAAAAGAAAAAAAATGAGAATAGGAGTAAAAACATGTGGTGGCTAGACTCTGCTTAATGCTGCCAGCCTTTAAATTTCCTTTGGTCTTTGCTGTATGTACTTTGGTAATTCCTTCAGATAATTTTCTGGTTTGATTAATGGTATGCCACATTCATATATTTCCTCCTTTTAGAAACCTAGAAGTCATTCTTGACTTGTCTCCCTCACTCCCCATACCTAATCAAATAAGCCGCACCAATTCTAACATCCAAACACATACCTGAGTTCATTCTCTTCTCTCCTACTTCAAAAAAGTACCCTAGTCCAAGACTTAGTCCACCATTGCTTCTCATCTTACCCAAGAACCTCTGACTAGTTCCTTACTTCCATGCCTGCAGAATTTGCTCCAGTCCACTTTCCATATAATCACTGACCTCAGTTTTGTTTTACTTCTCTTCTGTGGTTGCTGAAACTCTCATAATAAACCTTGGGTCCTACACTAAAGAGTTGGCCTCTACATAATCTTGCCTTGCCTGCCTTTGCTCACCATTTCAGCCACAATGGTCTCCTTTCTGAGAGATGCAGTAGACCTTCCCCCTCTGCAGAGCCTCGGCACAAGCAGAGTCCCTGCCTGAGACACTCTTCTATACAAAAAGCATGTAAATGGTACTTTTATCAACTGCTTTCCAAATGAGTGATATTATCAAACTGGTTTGTTTAGAAAGGCAAGATCTCTCCCTTCTTCTCTCTTCTACTTTCCTCTACTTATTCCTTAAGATGAAACATTCCATGTGTAAATCAAAACTGCAACAATCATTTTTCCCTTCTTTATGAAGACAAGGAAAAAGTACATTGGAGATAGACAAAAGGGAGTAGACAAGAGGAAGAGTACTCTAAAGAATACTTTTTTCAGAGTTATTGCCATGATAACATTGTCGTTTTCTTCTGTCCTCTGAAAACCTCTAGATCCCTATCAAGTACAAATGTAATCAAGGAATACTGGCCAAATATTTACGGAATGATTATCATCTGTATCCTAAGACAAAACAAGCAAAAGTGAGCTAGAGTCTGCAACTGGCAAAGGAAGCAATACTATCTCATGGGGGTGTTGTGATAACATTTTACCAGTTTGGATTTAAAAGCAAATGTCATTAATTATAAAATCTGAAAAACTGGAGTAACACTTAAGAAATATACTAAGAGACTTTACTGAATCATGTGGACAATTACTTCCTCTTCTTAAAAGTTGAAAGTCAGCTCTCTTCAGATGCTGCCATGATAAGCCTTAATTGGCTAAAGGCAATTAAACAATGCAAGAAACGCCCTGCTTTCCTTTGGGAAATGTGAGGCAGTCATCATGGAATAAATACATACTTAATCAAATCAACATTTCTTAACCTGGCAATTTGTCTCCAACATAGAATTTTTTTCAAATAGCAGAACCAAATTTTGCTAAATTACAATGGAAATTAAAAAAGAATAGTCACAAATGTTCCAGCAACACATACTAATGCTTGCTTCATCAGTCATTATTTTTATCAACACCAATTTCAAGTAAATAAATTTAAAAGCATAAATAACTTATCTTTAATTTTCTACTTGGAGACTAAGCTAACAAGACGTTACTAAGTCTAAAATACATGTTCCTCCCTCAAACTGCTATAAACCTGAGGCAATAGAGAGCTACAAAAACAGCAAGTTCCTCCAAGAGTATTAATAACATGTGTTTTATAACTTAGTGAAAACTCCTTTCCAAGTGTCTAGTTAATTCTTTATGAATTACATTATTTTTCATATTTTTATACTGCTAGAGATCTAACTCAGAAATTTACACATGAGTAGACACACTTTACTACTGAACTACATACCCAGCTCCACTAAATTAACCTAAACCAAAAAGGTAAATGGTTTTGTATGTTGAAATGAATGTTCAAAACTTTCTTTTATCCTGTCTCTAAAAAGTCATATAAAAAAAATTGAAAGTCCAGATGCCTGTGGCTCACGCCTGTAATCTTAGCTGCTCAGAAGGGTGAGATATGAGGATTGTGTTTGAAGCAAGCCCCAACAGGAAAATTCATGAGACAATTATCTCCAACAAGCTACCAAAAAAGCTGAAAGTAGAGCTGTGGCTCAAATGGTAAAGTGCTTAGCCTTGAACAAAAGAAGCTCAGGTATGAGGGACAAGGTAACAAACAGTACAAGAAATGTATCCAATGCCTAACGTATGAAACTGTAACCTCTCTGTACATCAGTTTTATAACAAAAACTTAAAAAAAAAAAAAAAAAAGAAGCTCAGGGACAGCACCTAGGCCCTGAGTTCAAAACCCTAGGACCAGTACAAAAATAAAAGAAAATAAAATTTTAAAAATACTGATCAATAATGAAACAATATAAAAAGAATAGAACTACTAGGCTAAAATGTATTATTCATTTAAAGCTTTACAGCTTATGCCAAATCTTGTTTAAACATTTAACTGAAAGAAATTTTTCTCCAACAGAGAAAATAAACCCAACACTGGACCAAAGATTCAAAAATAGCAAAAGTTACTATACAAGGTTTGTATAATGTTTTCATCTTGAAGAAAAGCGCTTTGACAGTAAAATACAAAGCAAAAAGCTATTGCCAAAAAAAAATCCTGATTATATAAATATTAAAATGTCTGCAAGCAGGAAGAGTGCCATAAAGATAATGCTTTACAAGTGTATTTACAAAATATATAGTAGAAAAAATCTTTTTAATAAACAGTAAGCTATGCTCTACTGTATAGTCTTTTTGTGAGGTACTGCCTTACCATAGGCCCCAAACACTGAAACTTCCTAAAATATAAGCCAAAATAAGTATTTCCTTTTTATTATTTAAATAGAGAAAGCTATTACATACCAATAAAAATTTAAATAGAACTATGCCAATTAAGAAACTTTAAAATATTATTGAATAATCAACCCCATTCCAATTTAAAAAGAAATAAATTGAAATGTTATTTTTACCCATCAGTTTAAATAAATTACAATTGTATATTATTTTTACTGCATACTGTTATATTCAGTTTATAGGTGAGAAAGCTACATAATTTTTCTAACATGGGCATGAAATCACAGAACTGCCATTCCTTAAAAAGTCCGTTGACACACAGCACTGCTAAAAGTGAGGTACAGCTATAATAGCAGACATTATTGCTAGTAATTTTTATCAAAGACTCTTGGAAAATGTAATAGGGAACTCAAGAGACCCAAGAGTGCTATGTGATTTTTCCTGATCCTGAGAGCACCATCTTATATGCTGTTGAAAAAAAAAAAAAAAGATAAAACGGTCTTGTGCCCTTCTAGCAAGCCACATATTTCCAAAACAACTATGCAGAAATCATGCACAGGTAAGTATTATGTTTCTATGTCCAGCTGTATGCCAAAATAAGGTAAAAGATCAGGTGGAGGTCATGAGGCTCCAGTCCCTCCCATTATGACAGCACAGACATTTACGGAGAGCAGATTGCTGGACTTGGCAGAGCTCCCACATGCACTCTTATCACTGCCAAAGGAACCATATGGTTTCGAAGACCTAGATCAGTTGGACAACTGAAGAATCTCTTCTGGAAATCATAGTTGTTCTTATGTTTAATAGGGAATAAAGACAGATCTCTAACCTCTGTGTCTTAGGATCTTATATTTTTGTGTTTATCCCAACAAAGAAAAAGGTACAATGTAGGTATAATCTAGCTATTAAACAGCATAGGTATAATGTAGCTATTAAACAGCATAAATTAGATAACTTCTTTGGAGAGTAATTTAGCAATATTTAGTAAAACAAACACAACTCATAAACGAATTTATCAACTCCATGAAAACAATTATATTTGTATATATTCTCAACAATCTGTAAACACCTAAGCTAGAAACAATTAGTACATCAAGACTATTTGAAATTGCAGTCATGTGAAGAACTACCATGAGCTATGTTCTTAGAGTATAATTAATCAGCAGTGGTGGTATGTGTCTGAAATCTTAGTAGAAGGCAGTGATATGAAAGATCACAGTTTGAGGCCAGCCTAGCCAAAAATTAACCTATGTCAAAAACAAAAGTGGATGTGAGGGCCTTTAATGCCAGTCAGGCAGAGGTAAGAGGATCAAAGTCTGAGGCCAGTTTGGGGGCAGCCAGGGGCAGAAGATGAGATTTTCTGAAAAATAAACATTGCTCCAGTGGTAGAGGATAAAGCAAGCCCAGAGCAGGAGGATCTGAGTTCAATCCCTAATAATACCAAAAGAAAAAGAGGAGGAAAAGAAGAGGGGGGGGAGAAGAAGAGGAGAGGAGGAGGAGGAGGAGGAGGAGGAGGAGGAGGAGGAGGAGGAGGAGGAGGAGGAGGAGGAGGAGGAGGAGGAGGAAGAGGAGGAAGAGGAGGAAGAGGAGAGAAGAGGAGGAGAGGAGGAGGAGGAGGAGGAGGAGGGAGGAGGAGGAGGAGGAGGAGGAGGAGGAGGAGGAGGAGGAGGAGGAGGAGGAGGAGGAGGAGGAGGATGTGTAATCAATCTAAAGGGTAGACTTTTTTTTTTTAATACATGATTTTAAAAAATCAAAAAATAGGGCTGGGGATATGGCCTAGTGGCAAGAGTGCCTGCCTCGGATACACGAGGCCCTAGGTTCGATTCCCCAGCACCACATATACAGAAAACCGCCAGAAGCGGTGCTGTGGCTCAAGCGGCAGAGTGCTAGCCTTGAGTGAGAAGAAGCCAGGGACAGTGCTCAGGCCCTGAGTCCAAGGCCCAGGACTGGCAAAAAAAAAAAAAAAAAAAAAAAAAAAATCAAAAAATATAAAGGTATAGATTGGAAATTCCCATTTAGATAAAAGCAAGTAGGAAGAGAAAATATATACAAGTACATATTATGTAAAACATTTCTAGAAGGTTATATAAGGTCATTCATATTCCTTAGCTAATGATCCTTTTCCTCCACCTTCAAAATCAGTTTTCACTCACTGTGGTTTTTCTTTCTCTCTACTACTTTCGAGAATGCTTCTAATTATACTGAGCCTATCCATGGTCTGTGGTAACCTTAATTCTATCTGGTTTAGTTTTTTTTTTTTCCTCAAATTTTTATTATCAAACTGACGTACAGAGAGGTTACAGTATCATACGTTGGGCATTGGATACATTTCTTGTACTGTTTGTTTTTCAATTTTCCTGTACCATTCTATGGAACATACCATGTGTCCCGAGGATAAAGGCAGGGACATCTTTGGGGAATGCTGTGGTTTGAATATAGCCTCTAAAGCTCAAATTGAAATTTGATAGCAATTGCAACAGTGGTAAGAGACAGGACCTTTAAAAAGTGAGTAGAGTAGGTCTTAAAGGCACTATTCTGATGAATGGATTAATACTGTTATCATTATCCCAGGAGTGTGTGTGTTATCTTGTGAGATCCAGATAAAAGCTTATGGAGCCCCATTCTCTTTCTGTTTCTATGACTCACTTGCCCTTGTGGCTTAGACTACTTTTTCCATGGGATGACACATGACCCAGGCTCTTACCAGGTGAGACACCCTTACTCTCCACCATCTTGGACTTCCCAGATTCTAGACCATGAGCCAAATGAACCTTGATTGCTTATAATTTTGTAAACGGTGCTATTCTGACACAGCAACAGAAAATGGACTAAGACACAAGCACTATTTTGTTTACAATAGATTATCTGAGCTAGCAACTTAGGGAAAATAACTTTCTTACTTTAAGTTAAAAAGGCTTTATTAAAATAACCCTCACAGATATTTTAGGAAAATCAGAATAATTATATGCAAAGAGGAAGAGCTTGTGTGTGTGAAAGTGATTTTACAAGGATTTTTATTCAGTAAAAACAAGTGGAAAAGCATGCAAAAATGAAGGAAACAATTGCTCCCAGTAGTAAGCACTTTACAGATCTCCATCCTCTGCTAAGAGTTAACTGTTTACAAGTATTCATACTAGGGAGTTTTAGCTGCTTTGCAAACATTCTTTCTTTGCTAATTTAGTGACCCTAGCAAGATTCTGTGGCATATAAATATCTCTAGGCCTAAATGGAAGTGAAAGCAGAAAACTATAGTAGTAGCAGAATTTATCATAAATGGCCATGCAAAAAATGAATTCTCCATGTAAAAGATGAGTATGCAGTCAAGGTTCG
The DNA here is from genome assembly GCF_023159225.1 of Perognathus longimembris pacificus. NCBI lineage: Eukaryota > Metazoa > Chordata > Mammalia > Rodentia > Heteromyidae > Perognathus > Perognathus longimembris. The sequence continues at coordinate 127,136,988 of NC_063162.1, read as the reverse complement.
GCACTTTAGGATGACATATTACCAAGTTCCATAACAGGAAACCAACTAATACCTTTGCACAGATATCCCCAGGCTTTCATGTTCACATCTAGTCTTCACATCTTATATTAGATACAATTCATGAGAGCTGTTCTCCAGAGATATCTTTGAGCATTTCAGAAAGCAGAAAGTATCTTCTACTAATGGTAACTGAGTCAACACAGCAGGAAAGAAAAAGAGGAACTAGAGTAAAAGGAGCAAGAAAGAATAGACACAAAAAGGAAACAGTAGATAATAAGGTTAGATGCTGTGTGTATGCGTATATTTCCATGGAATAAATCTTAATTTGAATAAAATTAGAGAATATATTCTTTAAGACAGAGTCATTCAGAATATATTAGCTACTTATTCCATGAGTGATGGTTTTTTTATGAGGAAAGAGCACAAATCAGCACTCCATGGAGACAAACATGCCTCACTAGTAAAAGAAAAAAAAATTATAGGCATAGTGATATATGCCTATAATTCTAGCACTTAGAAGACTGAGTCAGGAGGGTCTCTAGTTCCAAGCCAACCTATGGTATAAACAGCAAGCTCCTTCCTCAAAAGAAGAGACAAGAGAAGGAAAGGGGAAGAGGAAATATAGACAAGGAGAGAGGAAGACAAGAAAAACTAGTGTAAGATACCACTATAAGTGTGTCTCCCAAAGGCAATATTTACATGTATATGTATTGACAGTGTTTAGATCTCAAAATGAGCTATTTATGGGACGCTTGTTCCTAGTGAACCTTCTTGAGTTCTTCTAGTCTATTATTTCTGTGGGACCACTGTCCAAGATTTACAAGATGATTGGCCAGGTAAAGGAGTGTAACTACAAAAGAAGTACTACTTGCAAAGCACCACTGGCTCATGTGTGTAATACTAGCTAGCTACTCAGGAGACTGAGATCTGAGGAAGACAATTCAAAGCCAACCCAGACAGGGAAGTTCAAGAGACTTTTCTTTTCAGTTAACCTCTAAAAATCCAGAAGTGATAGAATGCTATCCTTGAGCAAAAAGCTCAGGGACAGCACCCAGGTACCAAGTTCAAGCCCGCAGACTGGCACAAAAGAAAAAGACACAGAGAGAAAGAGAGAGAAATGGAAGGAGGGAGGGAGGGATGGAAGGAGGAAGAGAAGAGAAAAGAAAAGAAAGAACTCAGAGGTACTAATACAAGAGGTACAACTAGCCTAGAATGAATGCAAATCAGATTCACCAGGATCAGTCAACCATGGATTCCAACTACCTGCTTCAGAACTTCCTAGGTACAAAGTGGAGAGAAAGAATTCATTTTCAAGTGCCTTTACACAAGAACACAAAGTTTTTAACAATACATTTTTTTTCCTAAAATGGAGACGGTAAGTAAGTTCTTAAAAGTTCTTCCAAGTCCTTAACCACTTCTGGGTTGTTGCACAAAGGTATTTTTAAGACATAACAAGTCAGGCACTGGTGGCTCACATCTATAATCCTAGCTACTCAGGAGGCTGAGATCTGAGGATCACAGCTCAAAAACAGCCTGGGCAGGAAAATCTTGTCTTATCTCCTTAACTACCAAAAAACTGGAAATGGCATTGTATGTGGCTTAAAGTGTTAGAGTGCTTGCCTTAAGCAAAAAGCTCAGGGACAGTGGACAGTTCTGAAAGTCCTGAATTCAAGCCCGGTGACTGACAAAAAAAAAAAAAAAAGACATACACCAAAGAAGTGGGGAAAAATATCCCAGTATGTTAACTAGAACAGTTATTCTAAACATCTACATACCATTTTTTTCCTGAAATTCTTTTTCACAAGTTTGTCCTTAAAACACCTCATGGTAGACTAGGAAAGTGGTTCAAGTGGGAGAGTGTCAGCCATGAACAAGAAACCCAAGCAAGAGCTTAAAACCCTGAGTTCAAACACTAGGACCAGTACCAAAATTAAAAGAACAAAAAAAAATCTTCTAGATGCAAAGTATCCATCTATTCATGAAAGAATTATTTTTAAAAAACTAACCATTAGTAAAGGATTAGCTAAATAAAAGGTTTCAACCTACAGAATATTCTGTGATTACTAAATTCAGTACTGTGGTAAAATATTTACAAAATACTGTTAAATGAAATAAAGACTGCAAGACAACAGAGTTTTTTACTTTTATACAAACCATTCAAAGTCTATTTAAAGACATCCTAAGAGAATTCATCATTGAGTTTGGGATGTTATAAAATTCATACAATCTTCTGTTTGTTGATGAGGTCACTCTGTTTTAAAGAAAAAGCTACAGATGCTTACATATATCTATATATTTGTATGTACACATATATGTATATCTATGTCTGATACAAATCCTTTACTATTATAAACTTCCTTTGAAATACCCAATAGAAAGTTATTCACTTATATAACTTACATAAAGAAATCAGGATAAGTAACATAGACCACTTCATTCATTTTTTTTTCTTTTTCTGCTGGTCCCGGAGCTTGAACTCAGGCCTGGGAGCTGTCCCTAAGCTTCTTTTTGCTCCAGGCTAGCAGCTCTCTCCTATTTGGCCCACTGCACTTGCCCACTTCTGGCTTTTTCTGAGCAGCTTATTGGAGATAAAGAGTCCAATGGACTTTCCTGCCTAGGCTGGCTTTAAACCATGATCCTCAGATTTCAGCTTCCTGAGGAGATAAAATTACAAGTGTGACCCATTGGTACCTGGCTTCATTCTTATATCATTCTTTTAACTGAGTCCTTCTCAATCAAAATATTAAGTCAATTGCCAACTATCAATAGCCCAGTAAAGGGCAGAAACAAGATGCTATTCCAAGTCTTTCTGGCTGCAAAACCCTTGGCCATCTTTTTCTTCTCTTCTCCTCTCTTCTCTCTCTCTCCCCCTCCCCCATCTCTTTGTATTATTAAAGCATTCTACAATGAAAATAAACTCATAATGTTGAGAAAACAGTATATTATTTTATATGTACACTATGAATTTCAAATAGTTTTATGTTCTCAAGAATTGGTCTCACTAGCCTTAATAAATGAAAATGTCATTAGGTGCCAACTACTACCTAATAAGGAAAAAAAAGTAGTACTTAAAAGAAGACTGAACCTAGTCTAATGCAGGAAGTAAGAGTGAAAAATCTTCTTGCAAAGAAGCTTAGGAATGATCATTATCAATGAAAACGATTCGAGGTATATTACAAAATATTCTCTAAAAAGTTATATTAAATCTAGTTGGGTTTTTGTTTGTTTTTTGATGTCAAGCATCTATTGTCAGATACATTTCATTTAAGGCTATGGCCCACCTCTTTTCTCCATTGATCCTGCTAATGACCAAGCCTACTCTCAATACTTAAGCACACTGTGTACTCTAAGCATAATGACTGAAACAACTATTTTACTGGAGGTTTGTTATGTAGCTCTTGGGCCCTTATAGACTAACAAATGTTTTCTGAAAACCAAATGCTGTAAATTATATCCCAAAACATTCATTTGCCATTGAATAGACAGCTTAAATGTTGGGAAGAGATGAACTAAGCCATATCAGATAATGGATTTAATAATTTCACAGATAATTTCATGATGATACTATTTGCCATATAATTAAGTCTCAGTTGATCTCCTCCTCATACATTCAGAATATCAGTCTAGCAGTAAGGCCCAATGGGATCATGAAAACAGTACAAGGATATCTTGCAACACAATGTGCTAAATATATAAAGAATAATTTAATAGCTTTGTACAAACTAAATAAAATAATTTCCTAGTAGGAGAGTTTGCAAAAATCACACTACTCAATTATCTTGATTCTGAAAGAAAATGTCTATTCCTAACAGGTAATTGGAGGTACTATTTGGAGACAAGTCAAACTTTTTGTGCCAGTTTTTTGCCATTGGCTCATTCTAATCTCTTACATTTGAGAGTCTTTTCAGTTTAAAATGGCATCACAAAATATTTTCTTCTTCAGCTTGAAACTGACTCTCCTCAGGAAGCTTTTGTAATAGAACTATGCAATAAGGGTCTAACATTAAAAAAAGAAAAACAATGCTACAAATTTGCATATAAAATACAAAGTCCCAGGACCTTACTGTCAAATGCCAAATTCTCCAAATCACCAGTATAAAATCCTAGGGTGGAGTCAGGAGGAAGGCTGCCTCACAAAACATAGCACAAGTGATTGCTTTAGCTGACCATGTGACTTCCAAGTCAGATGGTAAGGGCAGAACTACTCACAACATTTTCACTGAAACCTTAGTACAAGATTGCTCCGCCCAACCAATAGTTTTTAAATTGTTACAAGAAGGAGATTTATCAAGTGACATGTTTGATCTTGTAAGAATATAAAACATAACTTTAGGCTAAAGTGTTGAAAGGAAAAGTCTAACTTTCTTATGCCTACTCATATCCCTAGGAAGAGAGGTGAAATTGTTTAGATTGGGAAATTCAAGCAATTGGGGCTTTTCTACCAATACAGGGCATTTTATTCATGTAATTATTATTTCAAAACACAAAACAGGCTGCCAAAGCAAAAAGTATATCAATATTACATACAGTTGGCCCAAGGATAGGCAATCATATTAAATGTTCTTGCCCCTACTCTCCTCTATGCAAAACAGTTTTCTGAGAAGGTAGCTTATTATGGTTCTGGCTTATTTGTGCAGAAGAATGACTAGACAGTAAACAGTACAGAGTCTAGCACAGCTGCTATGCAGTAATTACTACTGTACTTCTCAAAAGCAAGCAGAAGTCCAAGCAGCCAAGTGAGTAAAACACATAAGAATTTCCTGTCTAGATTAACAAGTTCCACTGATATGCAGGAGAGGTTGTATCCTATGTGTATTCACATGTGGAATGAGAGAGGGGAGGGTTAATAAAGAGGATATTTGGAGATGACTATGATTAAAGTACATTATACGCATGTATGGAAACAGAATAATGAGAGCCAGTAAAAACTGTATACAAAAATGGAAGAAGGAGATGAGGAAAGAGAAAGAGGTGTTAAATTCAATCAAAATCTATTATATGCATGTCAAATAATTAGTTTCCCAAATAGTAATAATTCCTAGGAAGATCTTTTAAACAGCAAGTAACTATTTTACTTATCAGTCTTGGACCTTCACAAATGTATTCCAGGTCAGAAAAAAAAAATCAGTACCACAGACTAATAATGCTAATATCCAAAGAAAATATCAGGATGGACTATTAAATAACTATAAAGCTATTACTTGAACACACTGAAGAATTCCCAAACAACTATTTTTCATATTAATTAGTAGCAAATACTTATAGATTCTTATTAGATCATAGATTCATATTAGATCATGATCATTATATATTCATATTTAACCCTGAACTAATTGCTTATTTTACATATATAAATACCACAATAAATTCCACAAGAATTCATAAGTGATGGGTTGGGGTAGGGGAGGGGGGGAGAAGAAAGGCTAATCCTAATTTTCTAAAAACCACAATTAGTGCACATTCAATGTATAAAGAAAAGTAGAAATGAACCTATATATATATATATATATAACTCAATTTTATCTACTTAATAAAAGGCAGACAAAATTCTGAAAATATTCATGCCAAAATCTCATACAAAAGTCCTCATGTAGATGACGTCATGGTGGATAGAAGGGTGACATTTCTCTGATTAAAAACAAAGACAAATTTTAAATAATCTAGTTGTGGTTAAATGGTAGAACTATGAATTTGATTGACTCAATTTAAATGTACACGAGGAATGAGTTTGATTTTAAGCAAATGAGATGCAACACATAAAATTTGAACTTGCAAATCAATTATTTGCTTTATAAGAAGTCTGCATTAACCTCTCCCAACCCTCTCAAAAAAGAAACTAAATTAAAAATAGAAAACATTGCTTTCATTAATTTGAAATGATTTTAAGACAAAAGAAATCAATGTACAATATCAGGGGGGAAAAGGCAAGACATACTCTGCATGCCAAAATTATTGTTCCATTCTGACACTACACACAGCTGGTGTTATGCAGAGCCCAACTTCCTCAACAAGAGAAGCTGCAAAAGGTCAATTTAACTTTGAAAACAAACAGACCATAGTCAGGTGTGTGGCTGATAATTTCTCAGCAGAGGAAAACACAAATTCTCATAGCTCTAGTATTTGGTGTCTAGAAAATAATAACAACAAAAAATGGCACACTATGGAATCAAGTGTAAACACCCACTTTTGCTTCGTGAAAGCTTGAAGAGATACTAGGCATGTCCTAACACCACAGTACTGTACATATTTTCATAATAAATAAATATCAAAAAGGGTAGCAATGCTGTTACTACCCCTGTTACAGGGGAAAGTATCTCTTATGCATGCTAGTATAATATCCTAAACAAAGAATAAACTCATATGTGTCTTGTTTCCTCATCACAAAGCAATTATTTCTCTCTATTTAGAAAAAGAATCAAGAAATCTATTACATCTCTTGAATGAAAAAAAAATGCTACTTAACCTAAATTTAAACAATGCTATAACATCTTCATAAAAATTTCACAAATCGGGGCTGAGGATATGGCCTAGTGGCAAGAGTGCCTGCCTCATATACATGAGGCCCTGGGTTCGATTCCCCAGCACCACACATACAGAAAATGGCCAGAAGTGGCGCTGTGGCTCAAGAGGCAGAGTGCTAGCCTTGAGCAAAAAGAAGCCAGGGACAGTGCTCAGGCGCTGAGTCCAAGCCCCAGGACTGGCCCCCACCCCCCAAAAAAAATTTCACAAATCTTTAAAAATAATTATATATGCATGATCAAGAAAATCTAACAAAATATAAATACAATATGAACATAAAAATTCAAATAATAGGGGGTTGGGAATGTGGCTTAGCGGTAGAGTGCTTGCCTTGAATGCATGAATCCCTGGGCTTCATTCCTCAGTACCACATAAACAGAAAAAGTCATAAGTAGCGCTGCGGCCCAAGAGGCACAGTGCTAGCCTTGAGCAAAAAGAAGCCAGGGATAGTGTGTGCTCAGGCCCTAAGTCCAAGCCCAGGACTAGCAAAAAAAAAAATGAAAATACAAGTAATAATCAGTGGTTATTATCATTTAGAAAGATTCTCCTAAATGTCAAAGTTGAAATAAGTTAGTATGTTAAAATGATACAATTATAAAGTATGTAGAGAGGTACTCAACATATTTAAGGAAAAAAATCAAATTAAAGTCATAATAGACTACTACATGGCCACTAAGTTGCAAAAATTAAAATATCTAACAATAGCAAATGTTGATAGGTGTATAAAGCAATTAAATGACCATATGCTGCTGGCATATACATTATGAAAAATGATTACATAACTAAAAGTGTAATTGTTGAGAAAGAGAGATGAAAACATGGGGGCTAGGATGTAGCTTATTAGTAGAGCACTTGCGCATGTCTAAAGCCCTGGGTTCAATCCCCCAGACTAGAAAAAAAAAGTACTAATCAAGCTTGATACTGTCCAAAGTATGAGAAAAACAATCCTGAATTTTAAGTCTGAAATCCTTACAAAGAAATGGAAAAAAATTTTTGCTGCACTAGGACTGCAGACTATTCTATATTCATGCAACAAATACATTAATGTACATTATACATTACAGCAACTCATTATTATGACTTAATGATCTTCAAAATGGCAACATGCCTTAAATCAGGCATATTCAAATAATCGATATGTGGCAAATTATCAGTATGTTGCTGTTGATCTACTCACACATTTTTTGCTTAGTTAATAAATGTCCTCATGACTTTATATCACTTGCTCCTGCCATGAACAAAGACAAAAGTTGCTTTCTAACTTAATTTTGACACAGTAGTGTAAAAATTCTTAGCCTAAAAAATTGTATGGAACCTTGTATTAACCCATTGCATGCTACCATAAACCATACCAGATTTAAATTTGAAATATGCCAGGTATCTGCCAACTCTGGACATATATCTTAAACTAAATTTCTTTTATTCAAGAAACATATGGTAGCTCTGGTTTATTAAGTCACCAGTACTACTGAGGACCATAATGTGATATAAATTGTTTATTTTATATCTCCAACTACATTTCTTTAACTAAAGATTCTTATTTTTCCTTAACTAAGTACGCTGAAATATTCATTTATGTGACTAGTACATTGACATGGACATAATTTCAGGTGAATAAGTCTAAATTTTGGTGGTTTAAGCCATTTCTGCAACAGTGCTGTGACCACTTATTGATGCCTGCTCCAAGTGTGACCAGAAGTGACAAATACGCTTGGTGTTTTTTTCCAAATCTGATCCATTGTATTCAGCTCTCTTCTAAAAGATCCTGATGAGGAAACATCTAGTTTGCTACCAGTTAGTTTGTGATAGCCCCCTTTCTTTTTGTAGTCTTTTCCATGACTGGAAAAGATACTCCACTAACACTCCACTGATGCCCCTGGGTTAGCTTTCCCCTAATGCAGCTGTCCTGGCCCCAAAAGTTTAATTCCCCAACACCAAAAGTTCAATGAATTACTTGGATTGTAGATCATAGATAGATAAGCCCTGGTAATACATGGGAGAAACCATAATTTAAAACCATACAACTGGCAGCCAGAATCTCTGTATCTAGTTGCTCTCTCCTTCTGGCATGTGATTGCTGCCCTTCCTAAAGCACAAATTAAGCTATGTGTTCTTTTTTTTCCATTTATAATTATCTGAATCTGTGTTTAGTACGAATAAGTATAGTGAAATTGTTAGAATTTAGTATTCTAGCACCATAATAAATATTTCTAGCTAATATAGTTTGTGTTTTCTAGTTAAAACCATATTAATAAGAAGTATACTTGTTAGTGCTTTATACTCATTAAGAAAAAATGGAATGAAATACTCTTCAAAGAAATGACAATACAATTTATAGTTTAGTGTCCCATAAGTTTCATATTAGAAGGTTAAATAATATGTGAACAGAATTCAATGCAGTGACTATTATTAATGTTTAAAAAATACACATGACAAGTGACTTTTCTAGCTCAGAATCCATAACAACAATAAGTCCTATTCATATCCTGTGTAACTCCATGGGGATTCTATGTGGAAGGTTTCCATATATGGCAATTTTCCCTGATTGACTCCCCACAGATTAAACAGGATATGAACCTAGTCTACTGTAACAGTGAAAACAGCAAATCACTGAAAACTCACACATAACTTTGCTGAACAAACTATAGCCTGACAATTAAGGAAACTAATACTGAATTGAAAATGAGAAACCACTAGATATCTATTCCATGTTAGTACCAGTGAAATGAGCACTAAATATCCAAAAAGAAAAAGTTTTCGCTGAGTTTAAAATATTCCTTTGATTCTACAAATTGCAATGTCAACAAAAAACTCAAAACTTACATTGTCAGAAAGAATGATACAGTAAGGCAAATCAAAAGTAAATGGGCTTCACTTTCCCAGCATAAATGACTGTAACATATAATGATTTCTTCATATTAGTGACCTTAGCAGTCTGTGTTACTCTACAAATCTAAAGTCATATGATAATAATATTTTTCTTTTATATAGAATATTTGAGTATGGACTTAACAGTAAGTTTCTATAATGCACTTAAATATTTTGCTTTAAGTTAGAAGAAAACATCTAAAATCCAATGTAGCTTAATAATATAAAGAAGTTGTAAGAAATAGTTTTAAGAAAGAAAATGGCTGGTGTTTCTAAATTACCTAGATCAATGTAACAAATATGAATAAACAGGAAAAAAATACTAAACCATCAGACACACTAACAGCTTAAAAAGCAGTCTCTAACACAATTATTTAATAATAACTAGGTGCTTATTTGAAAAATGGTCCCATTGTGACAACCATTTTTGAATGACTACAATCATTATGCTCACCTCAAAATTGATTCACAGACATTATGCCAAAACATTCCAATTTAATTTCAACATGATATCAATGCTCAAGGAAGACCCTGAAATGCACATAAAAGTGTGGCTCCCTCAAACACAGCTGTTACATTCAATGTACATTATATAAAACTTTACTGCATAGCTTGAGGGTAGGCACAAGGGGGTGGGGAATAAGGGAGTAATGAAGGGGTGACATTAACCAAGAAGCATTGTATTCATAGCCTGACTTAAGGAACTGCAACCCCTTTGTCCAACTACTTAATAACTCAAGGAGGAGGAGGAGGAGGAGGAGGAGGAGGAGGAGGAGGAGGAGGAGGAGGAGGAGGAGGAGGAGGAGGAGGAGGAGGAGGAGGTGGTGGTGGTAGTGGTGGTGGTGGTGGTGGTGGTGGTGGTGGTGGTGGTGGTGGTGGTGGTGAAGAAAGAGAAAAGAGGAAAGAGGAGAAACAGGAGGAGGAGGAGGTGGTGGTAGAGGAGGAGAAAGAGGAAAAAGGAGGAGGGAGGAGGAGGGAGGGAGAGGAAGAGGAGGAGGCAGAGGAAGAGAAAAGAAGAAGGAAGAGGAGGAGAGGAAGAAGACCACAACTAAGTAGAATTCAATTATTTACATATACAAGTGTCGCTCTTTATTACTTTATCAAAGAGATACTTATTTAATTACTGTATTTGGAAACCTAATATTGCTAGCATATATTCATTTAACTATCTCTCTCAAAACTGGCTCAAAATTTGAAATAATTATGCTATTCTTGATAAAAGAATAACATGCCATCCATTAAAACTGAGAAGCGGGGGGAATGAGGGACGAGGTAACAAACAGTACAAGAAATGTATCCAATGCCTAACCTATGAAACTGTAACCTCTCTGTACATCACTTTGATAATAAAAATTTGAAAAAAAAACTGATAAGCTATCAGTTCCAACTAAATGCACTTATCATTAATGAGAATAAAATGAAATAAACAGCTGAACTTTTGGAGCCCAACACAGATAAATGACACTGAGCATGTACCTCAAATTCTACCTAACTAACCAATGTGACATGAGCACACTAAAGCTAGAGATGATACACCCATTTCCCCTAGGCCCAAGCAGATAAAACTTTCCAACTAGCTCTACTTTTGGTGGTATTTTGATGATCTTTCCCCTCCCACCCCAAACACACACACCTTCAAAGGTGCTCTAGATATTCTCTTTATTACATGAAAATAATGCCTTCAGAAAATAAATTATGCTGTTTTCTCCCAGGGATACCCTGTTTCAGCAAGTTACCTGTCTCAGCAGGTAAGGTACAGCTCTATTAGGCAGGTGCTTTTAGGGACTCATTAATGTATTAGACAAGCACAGAATTCCCACCCTACAGCCTTCAATGGAACCCTTGAGAAATGAAAATGTTAAACATAGAAGGGGAAGAAAAAGAGGAGTGAACCCATTCACTGCTCATTGAATAGATGCTCCTCATACTTATTCTTGTTACTTTTTGAGAAAGTAATCAGCACTACAAGGAGGGATATAACCAGAAGTCAGTAATTCAAACCAGTTTTCCTTACCCCATAAAAAAATAAAAGTTTTTTCTCCCTTCATCAGTTTACTGTGAAAATGGAAAAATAAACGTGTTTTCCTATTAAAATTTTCAAGAAGGAAATAGTTTTCAAAAAACTTGGTAGAATATAATTGATTTTAACCTATAAATTATCATTAAAGCAAATTAAGTACTTCAAATATGCATTTGATAACCATTTTCCTCAAAAACTTTACTGCTAGAACTTTCCTCTTAAACTAAACTTATTCTGAACCCAGAAAATAAAATAGCATTTCCTCAAGGCAAATGAAGAACATATCTGTATGTTCATTTTCAGACATGGGAAATAACAATAAAGAAAAGAAAAAGTTATACCTGAAGATGGTTACAAAGTTACAGAGCACGAGAGAGTCACTATACTTCCCACTTTGTGTTGATAAACACTATGAAACACTTCTGTTTCAAAAGAGGTCCAAACAGATTGTGGATAAGCTATACAACTATGCAGATTCAGGTCCACTAAGTTAGCTAGATGAAACGTGTACTATTTGGAAGAATGACTAAATAATGTTAAATACGTTGTGTAATTCTGATATGGTGATGAAATGTACTCATCCAGGTAAATCTTTTGTCAAAGGTTTTACTTTAAATTTGCATAGTTTTTGTTATTTTGACAGGATTTTAGTCAGTATCATTTCAGTAACACAAGAAATGTTGTAATGGGATACCCAGGCTACTGTAAAATTCCGATCCTACAAGTCTGGAAGATAAAGTCAAATTCATTCAATACTTGAAAATGAAAATATTCCTTCTCTTACAGGCAGAAGATAGGTAGGACATACAGTTTTAAAAAGCCATTAACAACATTAATCTATGAGGCAAAAAGTCAGAATGGTGGTTTAGCTTTTGGCAAAGGCTGAGGGGCGGGGGACGGAACAATATTGAGTGAGACGGGCCACAGAACTTTCTGAGGAAGTAAAAATGTTTTGCATTTTGATCTAATTAGTGGTTCCACAGGTGCAAACAGACAAAAAAGCAGAGCTGTACACATAAGATTTATGTATTTTACTATATGTAAATCATTTTACTGTACATAAATCAACTTAAAAAGTAAAAACAACTAATACAAGTAAAGCATTACAACCAACAGTCAAGGATAAGAAGCATCAAATATTTGGAAATAAACAACCTTACACAAGACCTACACTGCATTACACACAAGGCAAACAATGAAGACATTATTTCTTAAGTAGGTTCAGCAAGAGCACCATAGGTGGTTAGAAAGATTCCTACTAAACTAATGTGAATTTTGAATGTAACTTTTTCTACAAATTCTAAATACAGTTTTACACCCATAAAATAACCTCTAAATTTGAAAATCAAATCTCTCAGACATAAAAGCTACTTATCTTAAGTCTGAAAGTAGACAGGCTATCTATCTCCTTAGCTAAAGAAAGTAGTCCATCCCTACCCACTCACCCCATGACGAGCAAGGAATAGAATTACTTATCAAAAGCAAAGAAGTAAATACCAAAACCCTGCATGACAGTATTCTATCTTCTGAATGGCATTCTGTTCTGTTCAGTTATCTGGTAGCCATGGAGACAAGCAACAACCAGCAGTTTTCAAACATGCCATGTAGTGCATGGGTGATTTTATCAAAAGATAGGGTTTCATGATCAAGAAAAACTGTGTATCAGCTTGATAAAAACAGACCAGACAGTAGAACGATCCTTAGTTCAAGAATCCAGATTCCCCACATTGAATTTTAACTCCTATCTTCAGCTAAACAAAATAATGGGACTAATTTTTCTTTACTTATACAGTATAAATATTTGGTCCATACCTTGGCTCCTATATAAAATTCTGTGACTGACAGGAGAAACTGGAAGCAGCTCTCTTCTAGTTAATGATCTGTTCTATTTCATAGATGACATAAATTCCAAATGAATTACTAAGTGAATTTGATAATTATTTTAAGTTATTAATAAAAAATATAGTCACTTCATTGGAAAAATGCAGCCATTTCAGAGATAGGAAGCTTTCCACAACGAAACAATAGAAATAGCTCTTTTTAAAAACCAACTAAGAAACAAAACAAATAAGGATTAATAGCTCTCTTGACATGCTACCATTCTACAATAATCATCAGCTATGCAAACATCACACTGACACTTGAGATCACAAACTAAAGGTAAAATTACAATTCATATGAAATGCATTTCCTAAATACCCTGCCCCATTCCTCTTGTCCACTGTAAAGACAGTATAATGCCATGCTCTCAAGCTCTAAGGCCAGTAGGTCAAGTCCCTCCAGAAATTCTTATCTGTCATCTTTACCTAGAGATGATAAGCTTGTACAACTGCATGAGCAAATTACCTTATTCTATACCTAACATTAAATAATTCTCAATTAGGTTATCATTTTTTTAAAATATAAGTTTACGGTATCTACAACTGCTTAGCCCATTGCACACGGCCTGCTCTGCACCAAAGCAATTTCATTGTATAAGTTTTAAGACATACGATGATTTTGACAGTGATGCTAGTCAGGATGCTGAAACTGAACCCATTGTGAAAAACAATCCATCTTAAAAATAAAGGTATTTCATATTCTTTTTAAATCTACACGTAACATTCATGTGTTTTTGTGAAAATACAGAGAAAGGTGTGTAATATCTTTTTCTCTCCTTAGATGAAAAATGAAAGCTTTTTTCCTTTGATATAAACACTATCACATCTCAGATCCTCCCAGCATCTATTTTAAGGCCTAAGCACCATTATGAGGCCCCAACAATGGATCAGTGACAGTCATGATCACATCAATTATCATCATGTTTCAGGGAGGGTGCCTGGATCCTGTCTTATTGTCTCCTTCATGGAGGCCTGATAGGACCACATTGACATCCCTCGCCTTAAGAATGAAAAACCCAATTGAGTGAAGTCTCTTCACAAGACCAATTCCTCTAAAATTAAAGCTAAAACACAAATATTGTTAAAGACCTAAGGCAAAGTGATATGAACTCCAAGCCAATGAAACCATGACAGTGAGCAGATTTCTAAATAGCAGAAAAGTGGGATCCATTTACTTACATGAAGATTCAGTGCCAAACATGGCTGGCTCCAGAAGCTGCTTTTTAAAAAATTAGAAGGGAAAAAGGAGGGGTGGGGGTGGGGGAGAGCAAGGAAAGTGTGTGCGTGTGAGAGTGAAGAGATGAGCTGGCTACACAGCAGGGGTCATGAAGCCAGACAATGCAGTCCGAGCTGTGTCCAGCTGCCAGATTCTCCTCTTACGAGCTCCAGATTTCTCCCCTGTGAGTGAAAGGCAAGATCTCCTACAGTCCCCACCCCCCCCCCACCCCAATCGAAGAGCTGCTTTTGAAAATCCACTGGGCCAAGGAAGGCTAACGTGGCTCTCCTAGGATGCAGTGAGACAGGACCAGGTAGCAGCAGGGGCAGGACTGAAGGCAGCAGCAACAGCGGATACTGCAATCCTCAGCCCTGCTGTAGCAGTAAGACAATAGCGGGGCTTATGCATACGCTGGATGACGTCAGGGACACTGCACAGACTGACTGCGCTGCTTGAGCCACAGACTCCTAAGGCTGCAAGGGAGTAGCCAGATTCAAAGGGGAATTCCTTTGTCACAAAATGCACAAAACCGAAAAACACCTATAAGTTTCCCTCCTGTAGAGCTCTTCATCTTGTGATATGCATGGTAAGAGAGCTCAGAGAAATTTAAATATTGGCCTTATACCAACTAATCACAAAAATACACAAATCAGGATTCAGTGTTTTAATGTAGCAAATAGATCTTTGCAAGTGAATTAATAATATCCAAAACGAGAAAAATAATATACTTTTAAAAGTATTACCAGAAGAGGTCAAGATTATTTCCTTGTGGCAGACTGAGAGATCAAAGGATGTATATTCAATCACATATAGATGAAGAGATGTGTACTACTGCATACTTCTTGGAAATTTACACCACACAAAACGTATTAGTAATGTAATTGTATGCATGCAGACAACACTACTTGGCACACAGTGAGTGCTCAAATGTTAGAAATTCCATTATTAGTGATGTTGCAAGTATTCAAAAGTGAAAATACTGCTTTAGGAATATACTTATGAACATGTATTTCTCCTACATTATTTCTTATGTATTTTTCTTCATTTTGCCATTTGAGGATTTCATTGTTTCCAGAGTAACTTACAAGAGTTTAAGATGCCTTTAAGGCTCTGCTGACTACTTATTTGTGGGTAAGTAACCAACATATTTCTTTTTAATCTACCCCACAAACAAATGAGGATATTAACAACTTGTCTCTAGAGCCACTAGATAAATGTTACCTGATTGTTAGAAATCTGGTTTAAAAATACAGACAGACACACAGACACAGACACAGACACACACACACACACACACAGCCCTAATGCCCAGTCAGTGTGATCACACATATCTAATTCCAGCTATTCATGAAGCAGAAATCCAGAAGATCAAAGTTTGAGGCTACCCCAGGCAAAAAGTTAGTAGTCCTCATCGTAGCTAACAAGCCATTCATAGTGATCACACCTGTAATGCCAGCTACATGGGAGGCAAATGTAGGAAGATAGTAGTCCAAAGTCAATCCCATGCAAAAATGCAAGACTCTATCTAAAACATAACTAGGGCAAAAAAGGGATAGAGACATTATTCAAGTGACAGAGCACTTGCCTAAATGCCAAGTCCCCACATCACCAAACACTCAAATTCTTTTCTTTCTTGCCCCCTTTGCTTCTCTCTCTCCCCCTTTGCCCGCCCCCTCTCTGTCTGCAATACCTAACAAAACCAAAAATGAATTGAATGCTTTAAAAATATAAAATGTCCTTGAGCACAAAAAACACACCACTAAACAAGAGCATGAGACCTTAAGTTTAAGCTCCAGTGTGCATGCATGCGAGTGCGAGGACACACACACAAGGAAGAAAGACTGGAAGGCAGGAGGGAGGGAGAGAGGGGAGGAGGGAGGGAGGGAAGGAAGAAAAGTAGGAGGGAAGAAGTTTGGAAGTGAAGGAATGGTGGAAGGGCACAAGTGGGAGAGCCCCTCCTGCCTTGAGCACAAGGCTGAGTTCAATCCCTAGTACTAGCACACATCAAAGAAAAAAAAAATCACTGGAGGAGGGAATGAGGGGAGGAGGTAACAAACAGTACAAGACATGTACCCAAGGCCTAACGTATGAACCTGTAACCTCTCTGTACATTACTTTGACAATAAATAAGAAACAAAACTATTTTGGCCAGGCACTGATGATTCACACCCAATCCTAGCTATTCAGGAGGCTGATATCTGAAGATCATGGTTCAAAGGGGCCTAGGTAGGAAAGTCCATGAGACTCTTATCTTCAATTAACCAGCAAGGAGCTAGAACTACGGGTTTGGTTCAAGTGGTAGAATAACCAGCCATGAGCCAAAGTACAAGATCCTGGGCAGAAGTCTCAGTACTGGCACAAAAAATAAATGAATAAATAAATTTAAATAAATATTAGATGCATAAAACTGTCTGCAGGACCCCATAATACTACACTGTAAAAATCACATGTAGCTGGATGTTCAAGTGTCCTCTCTACCCATCTGTACTTGATACATACCTTTTTCTAGTAATTTCTTTTAATATGTACAATTTTTAAACAATAAACTGTGGTATAAATATGGTATTACAAATTACTATACCATCTGAAAATACCATTAATAGTTTTTCTTTTTATTTTCAGTAGATCTGTCTCATCTTTTTTTTAATCTCAGTCTGGCCTCAAACTCACAATCCTCCTATCTGAGCATCTTAAATGTTGGGATTATAAGTGTGTACCACCAACCTAGGCTGTTTTGTTACTTTAATGGCTGTATAGTAATCCTTTGTATGAATGCACCACAATTTATGCAAAGTAGCTTGACTTTCAGTTTCCTAAAATGTTGAACCACTATGAAGAAATTGTATGACTTTACTACAGAAGACAGAACAAATCTTCTGTTACAGAAAAGAATAACAACTGCTAACATTTGCCATTTGCTATGTGCTGGGCCCTATTCTGGGACTTCACATGGTTTATCTCATTTAATCTTGATATTAACCCTGTGAGGTAGACACCACTATTCTCCACATTTGACTGATGATTAAATAATTGTGTAAGGTAGTAAACATTATTCTAGGCTTCAAACCCAGGCAGTATGGCTCCAATCCAATGCTCTTATCCACTTTATTTTTATTTTTTAATGCTGCAAACGATCTATTTTGGAATGGGAGATACTGAAATCTCCCAAATAATAGATATGATTACCAGAATAAGAAAATGGTCCTTAAACTGGGCATGGTGGTGTACATTTGTAATCCCAGTTATTTAGGAGGCAAAAGCAGGAAGATTATGAGATTGAGGGCAGCCCAAGAAAAGTCAGAGATATCCTATACAGAAATAAAATACAAAATACAAAAATAAAAAAGGCCTGGAGATGTGGCTCAGAAGGTAGAGTGCTTGCCTAGTATGCATGCATGAGACCAGGAAAGGTATTTTCTAAAGGAAGCAGTGATCTGTATGTAATAAGTGCTTTACCAACTCACTTAGATGGCTCCTTTACTTAGCTCACACATGAGGGTGTGTAAATGTGCCTGAATATGTATTTTCCTGTAGGACTCTGTATTTTCAGCACAGCTTTCTAAGAATAAGTAAACAGCTATAATATTTTGTTCAAGTGTTCTATTATTTTTTGCCAGACCTGGGGCTTGGACTCATGGCCTGAGCACTGTCCCTGGCTTCCTTTTTGCTCAAAGCTAGCACTCTACCTCTTGAGCCACAGCGCCACTTCCAGCTTTTTCTGTTTATGTGTTGCTGAGGAATCAAAACCAGGGCTTCATGCATGCAAGGCAAGCACTCTACCACTAAGCCATATTCCCAGCCCTCAATTCATCTATTTTATAGACAGCTTTAAGAGAATCAGTATGCTAAAAACATTAGGCAACTGATTCTCCAAAAACACTGGGCATAAATCACATTGTCTGACTACAGTGAAGCTTCTGTAACCAGGAGGCCCTAGATATCTACACACTTTAGGAAAGCTTGATTCCCATTACTGTAGACCCATCATTGACAACACAAATTTTAATATGTTGCCTAAGGAAAATGCAATGAAAAGAATGATGAAAGGACTGATCTGAGGTCCCTCAAAAATCCCCTCTCCAAAATAAAAACGTCAATAATACATTTTTTTAAAGTCATGAAATACATTCCAAAACCAAAGAAATCTTTGTATCCATTCTGTCTAATTCTCCTCACTTGTAACCTTGCCATCCCATTCATAAAGATAAGATACACTTCAGACAAAATTACCAATAAAAGAAAAAGCAATACTCAAATAATTTAGGCAAAGTAATTATAATAAAATTAGATACCTATTGATAAAGATAAGCAGCTTAGGGGAAAGTAATACTTACTTCTAAAGGAAACCCCATTTGGCCAGATGCAATGGCTCATCCCTGAAACCCTACCACTCAGGAGGCTGTGAAACACAGGTCAAAGCCAGCCTGAGCAGAAAAGTATGAGATTTTCATCACCAATGAACCAGCAAAAAACAAAGTGGAACTGTGATTCAAGTGGTATAGCCCTAGCCTTGAGCGAAAAAGCTAAGGGACAATGCCCAGGTCCTGAGTTCAAGTTTCCTTGCCAATAAGGAAGGGAGGGAGGGAGGGAGGGAGGGAGGGAGGGAGAAAAAAGCAAAACCACATAGGTAATACTGAAACTACCCAAAGAACCATGGACTCTATGGTCTCCCTCATAGGGAATAATTAGCACAGGTTTAGGCTGTCACAGCAGAGGATCACAAGAGCCTAATTGCTATGCCCTTATGAATGCATAAGATGATGCTAAGTGAAATGAACTCCAGGTTATGGAAACGACTGTTATATCACTGTTGTTATTACTTCAACATGCCATGTGAAACCGTAGCTTCTATTGTTAATGATTCTTTTGTATCCCCTTCCTGTGGTTGTACCCGCACTATCACTGTATCTAATCTGAGTACATTGGAAACTGTATATACTGGTATTAGAGCTAGGGAAGTGAAAGGGAATATCAAAATTGAGAGACAAAGGACAAAAAGACAAACGACTCCAAAAGCAATACTTGCAAAACCATTTGGTGTAAACCAACTGAACAACTCATGGGGGAGAGGGAAAGGTGGGGGGGAAATGAGGGAGGAGGTAACAAACAGTACAAGAAATGTACTCAAGGCCTAACATATGAAACTGTAACTTCTCTGTACTTCACTTTGACAATAAATAGAAAAAAATAAAAATAAAAATACTGAAATTATGAAGAATGGAATCTTGTGACAAACAGGAACATTTGATACCTTTCTTTTTTACAGTAACTATTATTTTTTCCTTCTTTATTGTCAAAGTGAAGTACAGAGGGGTTACAGTTTCATATGTAAGGCAAATACATTATTTATCCAACTTGTTACCTCCTCCCTCATTTTCCCCCATCTCCCTCCTCCCCAGTTCCCTCCCCCCCTCATGAGTTGTACACATGGTTTACACCAATTGGTTTTGTAAATATTGCTTTTGTAATGATTTGTCTTTTTATCCTTTGTCTCTCGATTTTGGTATTCCCTTTCTTTTCCCTAGTTCCAATACATGTATATACAGTATATGGGGTACTAAGATCAGTTACAGTAATGGCAGGGGTAAAACCACAGGAAGGGAATACGAGACAACAAAAGGTACAGTTTCACATGGTGTGTTGAAATTAACTACAGCAATGATATACCACTTATTTCCATAACATGGAGTTCATTTCACTTAGAATTATCTTATGTGTTCATTCGGGCATAGCTATCTACTACATTGTTGGTGGGAATGCAAACTTGTTCAACCCCTCTGGAAAGCAGTGTGGAGGTTCCTAAGAAGGCTAAACATAGAGCTCCCCTATGACCCAGCAGCTCCACTTTTGGGCATCTACCCAAAAGATTACAAGCAAGACCACACAAAAGCCACCACTGACTATTGTTGAAGCATCAAATATCAGCTTTCTATTGGAAAATATCCCCTTCCATGCTGTGGTGATGCCATTAGTACAAGACAGGTCATACTGAATTGTGCTTCCAGCATAACAAATTTTCTAATCCCAAATCATTCACTCTCTGAGGAACTGAAGACATAACTTGCTCTCCTTAAAGTTTACAAACCAAAGAAACCTGTATTTTCAAATATGTAAATGTTTGTAAAATCACTATAGAAAACATACTCAGTGTCCGACTAAATCAGACAACTGATTGAATGTATCTATTTAGGGTAAAAACTTAAATGTATATTCTCTCTACAGCACACACAACAATTTTTGAAAGTGTGATAACTGGGTTTCTACTTCCTTTGTTCTCATATAAATTTTATTTTCTTAGCATTTCTCTTGATATCCATTTAAGAGGATTTTAAAATAGCTAAAAATATTATATATACATCAAGTATACTTAAAAACAACAGAGGTTTTAATGACAATATGTAAGCAAAGGAAAATGAGAAAATGCTTCTGCTATTTGAAATGAAAATGTAGAAATTTATCATTAAAAGCATGCTTTTAAGAAGGCTCATCCAGTAGAATTTTATGTATTTAACTGTGTTTCATTGGCCTATCAAGTGTGTTATTTCCAACTTCAGCATAGTACCATACATACATCATATGGGTAAAGCTAATCATCCCCAAAAGATTTGTTCTATAGTATCTTAAAATTTTTTTAAAGCAAATATAATTTTGTGTGTGTACTGTGTGTGTTCTGTGTCTATTTTCTTTTCCTCATAAGATTAGTATTCTAGAATCTTTGTCCAGAGTTTGGAAATAAACTGTATTCCCTATGTATTTGATTCTGTGTACAACATAACCTGAACTCAGATGTTTGTACTTTAAACCTTATTGCCCGAAGGGTTTTTGATAAACATGGACTGGTTATTGGCTGTAGTTTAAGTCCATATGAGTATATGACCCACACTGAAATAGAAGAAAGAACAAGGGTATGTCTGAAAAGAAAAAAAAAATCCCTTTATATTTTTACCCTAATTTAATTATAACCCACCTATAGCAAATTTAGGCATAGAAAGGAATATATTGACATATTTTTAAATACATACAAACCAACATAATTTTAAGTATAAATTCAATTATATTTTAAGTAATTCTATATAGCCTAAATATATTTTAAATTTAATTTTACCTGTAGAATCCATAATGAAGCATTTCCCAAAGTTCAACTCTACAACTCATGAACTGAAATGGCTCCCTGAACAGCCAAACTGCCCTGAGGGAGCCTCCCGCTGCATGACATTACACACCCACACACTTCTGCTTATCTCCACTCCAGCAGCAAACATTGTGGCTCTCCCCTCTATAACTGTTGTTCTAACGCCATCCTTAGACAATTCTCTCAAAAAAAAAAAAAAAAGAAAGAAAGAAAGAAAGAAAAGAAAAGAGAAATTCTGTCTCTCATTGGTTCCCATTTCACTACTGTATTGCTTGGTTAAAATTATGAGGAAAAGAATTGTCATATTTCTATAAGTGAGAAGAACATATGATATTTCACCTTAGTTCCTAGTATCATAAAGCCATATAATGTGAAAGGAATGTTAAATTTTATCATTATGTATATTCATTTCAAAGCATATTATACACATTTGATCTATGTGAAACACATTTGATGACCTACCTCACTGAATAAAGTAAAAGAACAATCTTTTAAAACATGTATTTGACCTAAGACCAATCACTTAATTAATCCAGTCCTGAGAATTCAGAATTATAAAATAAGAAGTGAGGCTATTAGTTGTTTAGAATGGCTTTTTTGTAATATTAACAAGCCAACAATACTATAAAATATGATTATTAATTTTAACACAATACTAAAATATGTAGTATAAAAATCTAAAATTCTGGGTTCAATGTTATCACTTAACAGATCTTCCAAATTGTTTTATAAAATACATGAGAAGTATCATTTCATTCAGTTTTACAGTCAATACTTCATCATTATTAGCAAAGACCATGACATCATCAATCTGTAACACTCAAAAACTCTAATTCTCATCTATATCACCTGGTAAGGAGGCCCATCTCACTTCTCTGTATGCCTCAGGCTAGGATAGACATTGGGAAACCTTTCTTGAATTATAAATATTTTATACAACTTATTCCTGATAAGTAAGACATACAATCAGTTAAAACATCAACACTGTGATTCTTTTAAAACAGTGAGCTTGGGGCTGGGGATATGGCCTAGTGGCAAGAGTGCTTGATTCATATACATGAGGCCCTGGGTTCAATTCCCCAGCACCACATAAACAGGAAGTGGCCAGAAGTGGCGCCGTTGCTCAATGCTCAAGTGGCAGAGTGCTAGTCTTGAGCAAAAAAAAGCTAGGGACAGTGCTCAGGCCCTGAGTCCAAGCCCCAGGACTGGCCAAAAAAAAACAAAAAAAAAACAAAACAGTGAGCTCAAGATACTTGAAAATTAGTAAATTTCACAAAATTAAAAAAGCATGTGAAGACACTGCCATTATCAAATTTAACATGAAATAAGATTTTTGTCTTTCACAGGTACTATTGGCATGAATTTTTAAAGTTTTTAACTCATTATTAAAGTAGTATTTTAATAGTTCATTTTATTCCTTTATATTTGATAATTCCATTTAAGTCACAGATGTTTTGAAAAATGTATATTGTTAACAGAATAAAAATATAATGAAGACTCTAAGGTAGACAGATGGGGGATGGGGGGAAGGGAGGTAACCCAGAGCTATAAATGCCCATCCTGTGTTTCTGTATTTCAGAAATGATAATGTAGGATTTCCCTTCCAGTCTCAATTCTCACCTTCCTCACCAATGTAGCAGAGTTAACCCCAAATGCCTTAAGGTTATGCAAACTCCCACTTGTTCCTGCATCTAAAACACAGTTGACCTGAGATAGTTCATCTTCTTCCCATTGCAGCCTTCATAAGGCCTCAGTATTTCCTCTTCAGGGTATGTCATTCTGCACTCTTTGTTTACAGAGCCTCCAATGGCATCTCTCAAGATGTGAGAAGACATCATTGCTAAAAGGGATTCTCTAGTGAGCCCAACTCCTCCTCCATACTCAAAACATTTAAGCTATCACAGATAAGCATCAAGCACCAATCAGGTAACGAAGAAGCCTTATGAAATGAGGAGTTACCCCTACTATTAACCTTAATACCACGACCATTGCTATAAATTTTCTATGTCAGGAAAGCAACACGAAGTTAAGAATCATGCTCAGATAAAAGATCTACTTTGCCAAGTTGCCTATCTTCAGAAAAGGGCTCTTTCTGTCCAGAGAAAAGCCAAGGCTTTCAATGACTGCAAAGTACATACATTTTGCTTTGGCTTGGTTTGGGCTGTACTGGGGATTGAACTCAAGACTTCTCACTCACAAGGCAAGTATTCACCCCTTTGAGTCATGTTGCCATTTACTAATTTGTTTTGCAGATAGGACCTCAAGCTTTGGACTATGCTCTTCCTACTTCCACTGCCCAAGTAAATTGGGATTACAGGAATATACAACCAGGCCTGTTTACAACCATTCCAAGTGTAGACTCATCCAGTAGCGGGACGTCTCATACAGGCCTCAAAGGAACTAAAAAATCACATCTAGAAGGGAAGAAAAATAACTTTTATAAGATAAAGAATGTACTATCCTATCCCAACTCCTAACATTTTTACTCCATCAGAAAATAATTGTCTTTAAATATATATATTAGTTCTTAAGAGTAATTAATAAAAACACATATTAATTAATCTTAGTGTAAAATTTAAGAGTTTTGAGTAACATGGCTTAAGTTACTAAAATACCTAGTAAAAATGTGAAAGATTGGCTGGACGCTGGTTGCTCATGCCTGTAATCCTATCTTAGTGATAGAGCATTAGTCTTGGACAGTGCTGGACTAAGTAAAAGATCAAGATTTTCATTCTAGCCAGTCAGAAGGCTGAGATCTGAGGATCTGTTGAATGTCAGCCAGTCTGTGAGACTCTTAGCTCCAATAAACTTGCAGAAAAAGGTAAAGGTGGCGCTCAAGTGGTAAAGCTCTAGCTTTGAGCACAAAGAAGCTCAAGGACAGAACCTAGGCTCTGAGTTCAAGCCCCAGGATCAGGAAAAAAAAAAAAAAAGATTTTCATTCTAGAAACATGCCTCTAACAATAAATATACTTAAAATTTGTTTATACTCAGACCATAAAAGCCATTTTATTTACATTTAAATTAATGTCTTTGTGGTATGATCAGAATAAAAGAAATACAAGTTTCTACAAGAAACAGGAAGCTAATGTTGCTACACATATCCTTCTGTAGAAAAATTTCTTTAGAAAACCACAGACCTTTTGTGGTTTGGGTCTGTTCATTGGTTGATAAAATGAACTCCTGGAAAATAAACAAAGTAAGTCATGAAAATAGTCATGAATGAACTGCTGTAAGTTGTTCCAAAGACAAAAAGGAATGGAGAAATTCTTCAAGAAAAACAGTAGTATTAAGCAAGCATTCATGTAAGTAAACAAGGTCACAAGTTTCCATGGCACTCCAAAACATGAATCATTCTTGCTATTTTATAACAAGGGTTAGAAAATTCTTTCTACAAAAATCCATATGGTAAACATTTTAGATTTGTAGTACCATCAGATCTCTATCATAGTATAACTCTGCTATTCTAATACAAAAGTAGTCATAACAAAACACGTACAGCTGAGTGTAGCTATGTGTTCCATTAAAACTTTATTGGGGCTGGGGATATGGCCTAGTGGCAAGAGTGCCTGCCTCATATACATGAGGCCCTGGGTTCGATTCCCCAACACCACATATACAGAAAATGGCCAGAAGTGGCGCTGTGGCTCAAGTGGCAGAGTGCTAGCCTTGAGCAAAAAGAAGCCAGGGACAGTGCTCAGGCCCAGAGTCCAAGCCTTAGGACTGGCCAAAAAAAAAAAAAAAACTTTATTGACTCTAACAATGAATTTCTTAAAATTTTCACACCAGAAAGTACAATTCTTTTGAATTTTCTTAAGCAATGTTTTAAAAAGCTTCCATTAGCTTGTAAAAACATGTATCTTGATAGTTTTTGTTCTATAATCTTTACTGTTGCTGATTTGAACATTCTCTGAAAGAAGTATGATCTTCAATTAGGTTTTTGCCATTGTCAAGACTCAGAAAATTACAGGGTTCCAGCAACTGTCTGATGATACATCAGAGTTGAGAACTCAACTTTCATCCCAGTTAAATCCTAGTGATACCATAAGATTTCCTAGTCTTGATAATCCATACTACCATGTCCATTTCTTATCAGGTAAGACAGTGAATCAGCTTCCAAGATATCCTCAACTATCTTTCACAGAACAAAATCATTTCCAACCCATATATACATATATATGTATGTGTATGTAGTTATGGAAATGGTATGTAGACAATGGTATACAAATACTGATGTGGGAAGATATCTGCAAGTCATTATTGGAGGGGGAAAAATAATACTGATATCATTGTGGAGTTTTAAAACAACAGACAGTAGAAAAAACAGAAGGAATATTATGATGTATGCTACAAGACTGATGATGCTTAAGGACATATGATATACAAAACTGCTAGTCACCAAATATTCCATGAATATTTTATACCTGCAGGAATCAAACTTATAGAGAACAGAATGGTGGTTCCCAGAGGCTGGGAAGGAGGGCAGAAAAAAATGAGAAATTATTGTTATATGAGTATGAGATTTCAATTTTGCAAAATAAAAGTTTTGAAGACTGGTTATAGGGCAATGTGAATATACTTAAAATTACTAAACTACTTTGAAATGACTGAAAGGATAAATTTCATATACATTTGCTACATTAAAAAGTTAAAGAAAATTTTAATTTAAATAATTTAAAAAATTATGTTACTGCTAATATGTCTGACATAATACTCACTAGTAATTGAATCACTGATGTTTTACCTTTCTACTTTATATTCTTCACTGTTGTAAAAGTAGCACAAGCCCACTATAAGAATCAGTATTAATTTTTTTTTAAGTACTTTGTTTGATTTGTGAAGTGTAAAGGCTGTAAACTCTAGAAGCTAAGCTACCAGTACATCTTGATATTCACTAAGGCTAAATGCCACAACCAAGGACTATATAATCAGAGCCAGGATAACAACCTAAAAAGAATTATAAAAGTTTGGTAAAATTCAGGAATATTTCTGTTTTTAAACTGATTAAGAAATTATGCAAAATTTGTATAAATTTTCATTGTAAATAAAGACACGATAAAATATAAAGAAAAAATAAAGATTATATGCTTAGCAATGCTTGTTGCATGCATAAATGGACAAACACATAGAAAACTTGTTAAATCTCAGAAAACATAGAAATCATCCAGAAAATGCAAATACGTTACACTACAACACTTGATGGCAGACTCTCTAAAGCAGAGGGTAATAAGTAGGAAAGTTAGCAGCTGATATTTTAAATAAGAGAGTGATGCACTTATAATAACATTCTTCCTTTGAAGGCAATCTTATATCCATTAAAGTATGGACACTCCTTTAAAAATGTACTCTGACTCTACTTATAAATCAACCATGCAAAAGACACTAGTACTAAAGTACTAAAATTATGGCAAGATCATATTTTAGAGATTTCTTTGAATAGCTCTGTGTTGCATAAACATGAAATATGGGTCACTATGAGGCTAACACGGACACAATAGTAAGATGACCTTACAGATAGAAAATTATAAGGACTTTGTATTATTTATTGTCAAGTAAGCTATCACTCCTGACTTTCTTAAATAATAGAACATCTCTGAAATGTTTGTACTTAGGATGCATATAATTACACCAAACAAGATGCATTAGCTCTTTGCATGTTAAGATGCCTAGTGATAGAAGATCTTTAAGCTATAACACTCCATAGTCTCTCAATTCCATTAATATTTTTTCCCAGGACTGTTTTTGTCTTTCTTAGAAGAAAGATGCTTTACATACTTTTCATGACTATAATTTATTTTTAAAATTGATGTCTGAGAATTCAGCTGCATACTGTCTCTTAAAACCATTGTGTGGGGGCTGGGGATATGGCCTAGTGGCAAGAGTGCCTGCCTCGGATACACGAGGCCCTGGGTTCGATTCCCCAGCACCACATATACAGAAAACGGCCAGAAGCAGCGCTGTGGCTCAAGTGGCAGAGTGCTAGCCTTGAGTGGGAAGAAGCCAGGGACAGTGCTCAGGCCCTGAGACCAAGGCCCAGGACTGGCCAAAAAAAAAACATTGTGTGAGTCATTGTTTCCATAGGTTACTGGCACATAGGGGACAGTATGATATTCAAAGAAGAAACTGAACCTCATAGGGCCTATTAGCATGTCATTAAAATTTGACACAAGACTCTTCATGAAAACTCGATTTTAAATACCAATAGGAACAGGAAATATGAAGACAGAGAAGAAAACAGCATATGCAAGAAATCACTGGAAGGAAAGTATATTGAAACTTAGGCAAGACTTAGGACCAACAGCCTTTAGGTTTTCCTACTTTGTAAGATGATAATTAGATTTTAGACTCATATGACAACATCAAAAACTTATTCCCCATATCGAAGATAAAAGTGGAAGTTTAAGCTATTGTAACTTACAAGAAATACACTTCAGTAAAATCACACTAAACAAGACCTGCCCTGGTATTCCATTAAGAATGTAAAAGATGGGCTGGGGATATGGCCTAGTGGCAAGAGTGCTCGCCTTGTACACATGAGGCTCTGGGTTCAATTCCCCAGCACCACATATACAGAAAATGGCCAGAAGTGGCGCTGTGGCTCAAGTGGCAGAGTGCTAGCCTTGAGCAAAAAGAAGTCAGGGACAGTGCTCAGGCCCTGAGTCCAAGCCCCAGGACAGGCCAAAAAAAAAAAAAAAAAAAGAATGTAAAAGATGCTAGGAATGTGTATGTTTCTCGCCTTAAAAAAGTATACACTGGGGCTGGAGATATGGCCTAGTGGCAAGAGTGCTCACCACGTATACATAAAGCCCTGGGTTCGATTCCCCAGCACCACATATACAGAAAATGGCCAGAAGTGGCGCTGTGGCTCAAGTGGCAGAATGCTAGCCTTGAGCAAAAAGAAGCCAGGGGCAGTGCTCAGACTCTAAGACAAAGCCCCAGGACTGGCCAAAAAAAAAAGTATACACTGTAGATGGATTATATCATAACAAACAAAATACAGTGGCCAGTGAGATTCCAGGCATTATGCAGCAGTAACCATGCTTCAAAATTGACTCAGGAAGAAAAACATAAAATGTTCCAGTTCCCCACACACTATTTGCAGCACTTGAGCATATTCTTCCCTAAAGAAGTACAGATTACACTGTCAAAAATATTGCATTCTACCCTATTTTTGAAAGATAAACTATGTTTTGAGTTAGTTCTATAAACGTTATAAAAATTGGGTACTATTTTTTAATGATACTAAATTATACTAAAGCGTTCACGGATATTTTATTTATTTTTAATTTTATTGTAAAGGTAATGTATAGAGGAGTTACAGTTACATGAGTCAGGAAGTCAATACATTACCTTTTGAACAGTGTCACCTCCTCCCTCATTCTCTCCCAGTTTTTCCCCTCTAACTTTCCTCCTCCCCAACTTGTAGCTGTATAATTCATTTCCAACATAGTGTCTAGTAGCTTTAACTGCTGAAATTAGTTCAACCTTTTTCGCACCATTTCTGTGCTTCCCCTTTCCCTTCCCAAATCAGATAAACTTACATACAAGACAAAGGGTACAGTAATCAGCAAAGGGACTAAACCAAAGAAAAAAGGAAACAATAAAATAAATGAAAAGAACCACAACTAGCATAATAAAATAAAACCTCTGAGCTCCATTTCTTGGAGTTCATTTTGATTAGCATCACTTTATATGATCAGTTATGCACATAGCTAGTGAGCCCTTGTGATCCTCTCCTAAGAATATCCTCCTTTGTTCTTGCTGAGTGAATGTTTAGATTGCTGTTTAATCATGTCCAGGTGTGAATATTTGTCTTTTACTATCCACTGGGTTTACTTGTAGATCTATAGGCACATTCTAGTTATTACAAATGAGGGAAACCACACAGCTTATGTTTCTTTGGGTCTGGCTTACTTCACTTACTTCTTTTGCAAGTCTTTCCATTTCCTTAGGAATGGGACAGTGTCATTCTTTCTGATGGAAGCATAGGATTTCATTGTGTATATCTACCACATTTTCTTGATTTGTCCACTAAGGAGCATCTGGGTTGATTCCCTATCCTGGCTTTGGTAAACAATGTTGCAATGAACATGTTTGTGCTAGTGGCTTTAGTTTAGCCTGGTTTTGGTCAATTGGATAGATGACCTAAGGGATTGCTGGGTCATAGGAAGTACTATATTTAGTCTTCACAGATTTTTTTGTTCTTTTTTGGCCAGACCTGGGCCTTGGACTCAGGGCCTGAGCACTATCCCTTGCTTCTTTTTGCTCAGGGCTCTGCCACTTGGGCCATAGCACCACTTCTGGCCATTTTCTATGTGGTGATGGGGAATTGAATCCAGAGCCTCATGTATATGAGGCAAACACTCTTGCCACTAGGCCATATTCCCAGGCCTTCACAGATATTTTGAAACACCAGATATAAAAGCATAAATACACTAAATGTTAAATACAACGTAATATAAAACTGTGTGTTTTGTTTCTGTAGTCAAAAACCTATTTCTGGATATTTGGAAATGGAGTTCCTAGAGATAAATTGGCCTTTTAGGTCATTTTTATCCCACAGCACAGAAGAACTCTACAGTCCCCTAGACCAATATAAAGAATGAGAAGGAGTTTACTAACAAGACCACATTAAAGCCACCAGCACAACTATGTTCATCGCAGCACAATCTGCCATCGCTAAAATATGGAACCAACCCAGATGCCCCTAGGTAGGTGAAAGGATCAAGAAAATGTGGTACATAAACATAATGGAATTCTATGCCTCTGTCAGAAAGAATGACACTGCCCCATTCATAAGGAAATGGAAGGACTTGGAAAAATTATGCTAAGTGAAGTGACCCAGACCCAAAGAAACATAGACTTTGTGCTTTCTCTCATTGGTAATAATTAGTACACATCTAGGATAATCATAGCAGAAGATCACAACAGCTCAATAGCTATGTATATATGAACATATAAGATGATGGATGCTAAGTGAAATCAACTCCAAGTTATGGAAATAAGTGGTTTAGCATTGTCATTATTTTCAATGTACCATGTGAAATTGTGCCATTTTCTTTTTATCTTTCTTCCCCAGGGTTTTACCTCACTGTTTTACCTCAGGGTTTTAGTCACTGTTACTGATTTTGGTACCCTGGGTTTTGTGTATATGTTTATTGGAACTAGAGAAGGGAAGGGGAACATCAAAATGAAGAGGCAAAGGGCAAAAGGTGAACCAATGCAACAATAATACTTACAAAACTAACTGCTGTAATCCAACTGCACAACTCATGTTGGGGAGGGAAATGGGGAGAGGGAAGGAGGGAGAAAAATGAGGGAGGATATAACAAGTTTGATTTTTAAAAATGTACTCACTGCCTTATATATGAAACTGTAACCCCTCTGTATATCACTTTTGACAATAATTTTTTTTTAAAAAAATAGTGTAAGAAGGTATAAAGCTTTGGAATGTGTAGGCAATGCCTATGGACTGGGGCATTTTACTAATACGTAGTTTCAGTATTAAAGAGTACATATATCTGCATAAATTAATAAAATAATAAGCTGGGCATGCTATTTGTACCTGAAATCCTAAGTACTAGAGAGTCAGAGGTTGGAAACGTCATAATTTGAGGCCATATTTAACAGAAAGGTTCATGATATGTTTATCTCTACCAATAAAAAACTTAAGTGCAGCCAGGTGCTAGTAATGCTAGCTACTCCAGAGGTTGAGATGTGAAGATTGCAGTTCGAAGCCAGCCCAGGTAGCAAAGTTCATGAGGCTCATCTCCAATAAACTACTCAGAAATAGCCAGAAGTCACACTGGGGCTCAAGTGGTAGAACACCAGCCTTGAGCAAAAGAAGCTCAAGACAGCACCCAGGTCTAAATTCAAGCCCCAGAACCAGCAAAAAAAGAATTTAAAGAAAGGCTAGGTGCCATCCCATGATAAAGAAAGCATAAGTAGGAGGATCATGGTGTACACCAGCCTGTGAAAAAAGTAGGAAATAATGAAACAAAAAAGAACTGGAAGTGTAGCTCAAATGGCATAGCATTTGTATAAAAAGTACAAATCAAAACCCAGTAGAGGCCCCTCTCAAAATACTATAACATTAGAAATCATCCTAGGAATGCTTGTTTATTACATTTTCAGTGAAAGTAATGATTTTAAAAGAAAATAAAGATAAGAACTAATATTTACTAAGTATTTTATATGTGTTAGACACTGAAATGCTACGATAGAAACTTTCATACATGGGTTAATCACAATCATTTTCTCCACCTTTGCCATAAAGCCATGATGGGCTCTATGTTACAAGGCATAAAAAGTAGTCACTTAAGAGTTCCTCTCTATTTTATAGGTTTCTACCTTGACAAGTTTTATGAAGTATCTATGGATTTTTCATTTGTTTTCAATAATAGCCTAACCTTTTTCTGGATAGTTGGAGAGTAAGATATTTTTGATCATTTCTCTCTAGAGACTCTCTCACGATGAAATTAAAAAAATTCTGAGCCAAGTGGATAATACAAAGCAAGGTCAAAGAACATTCAGCTATCTATCTATCTAGATCTCTAATTATAATTGTCCAAGAAATATTTTCAGAACATAATTTAACAATTTTTTACAAAATATCCAAAAGATATTTTGTACCTAGATCAAGTTCTTCTGTCCCATACGTGTGTGTATGTGTGTGTGTGTGTGTGTGTGTGTGTGTGTACAGAGAGAGAGACAGAGACAGACAGACAATACAGTTGGCACTTGTGAATGTAAAGGAACAAAATTTGCTTTATGATATTATGTTACTTATTTGTGGATTTTATTTCAATCAATGATTCACAGTGAAAGTATTCCTCCTTTAACACACACACACACACACACGTGCATACTTAAGGAAGTTAACAGTAACTCTATATTGGTGATTAACTTGAAACAGATTACATAGAAAATGTATAGAAACTTGAAATCATAAATTATTAGATCTTGAGGCTGGGAATATGGACTAGTGGCAAGAGTGCTTGCCTCATATACATGAAGCCCTGGGTTCGATTCCTCAGCACCACATACATAGAAAAAGGCCAGAAGTAGCACTGTGGCTCAAGTGGCAGAGTGCCTTGAGCAAAAATAAGCCAAGGACAGTGCTCAGGCACCGAGTTCAAGCCCCAGGACTGTCAAAAATTAAATATATTTATATGCTCTTAACTCCTGAAATTACATAAGCAAAGGAGGTTTCCATGTACTTTTATTGTATCTTGTCTTTAGACATAATAGATATGATTATAATGTGCTAGAACAAGGTAAATATCTTGTCATTACCATGATTCTGGAAGGGGAGAATAAGAAAAATAGTCACTTTCCTCCTTTTTAATATACTCCCTGTGCTGACATTAATGAAATTATTAATCTATCCACCAGAATCACCTCCCCCACAAAAGTAGCAGTAACACTAGACTGTCCAAAATTGTGTCTAGAAAAGTAGCAGTAACACTAGACTGTCCAAAATTGTGTCTAGTTGTAACAGTGAGTTATAAAGGGCATACCTTTTTCCAAGTTTGGCCTTAAATAATCTCGAAGGCGGGTAGGTTCTGTTAACAGCTAACATGGTATGCTTCTGAAATGATTACCTGACCCTGCAATTTTATACCCTTACTACTAACAGTCTCTTCTATATTTCCCCTAGACATAATCCTCTCATCCAGCTTATTTAGCAAGTAAAAAGTTTATTTCTAGACAAACAAGACATCTGAGCACCAGATCCTAACAGAAAGTTGCAGGGAAACCACTCAACTGCACTTAGCATTAATGGTTTCCTTTTTCAGTTTTTTTGAAAGTAGACTATAAATGGGGAAACATACTCTACAAATACACCTACCTCCATAATACAAGTAGTTTGATTCATTTGTCTTCTAAAATGGAACACTTCCACATGTAGGCACTGTTTGGGTAAAGTTTCAGCTATCATAAGACCTTTTCCTCCCCACCCCCCCACCCCCACCATTTGCACTAGACAGCATTTCAGTCATTATAGGACTTTTAAGCAGTTTCACTACTCCTGCTCTGATGTAATAAACCAATATCAATAGCTTCTGTGTTTTCCAGCATCAACTTTAAAATATTATATTAATTGCTTGGGGAGGAAAAGAAGTCTTAGATTCATACCACCACAAGCTACAGCAGAAAACCTCCTCAGAACCAGAGCTTTGAAGAATGTCTTTCAGAGGATGATTTTTTTTCTTTCCAGTAAATAGATAATGCTTTGAATTCTATGTTTTAAATTTTAAAAATTCTTACCATCAAAAAAAAAAAAAAGAAAGCCACCAATATGTCTCCGAGGGTGCTGTAGATACTATAAGCAGGATAATATTATAGTTAACATTCCCTAAGCCTCCTAGAGGCACTGACTCACCATTGTGACAACACAAAGCCCCCCATTTCCACATGGCCCCTAGCATAATCATATTGTACCCTGAACCTTCAAGTGTATTTCCCTGTCCCCTTAAGTCACAGAAAATTAAGATGCTTCTCTTAAGAAATCAGTTATTTTGACTATAGATACAAAGCAACATAAGGTAGGATATAAGACTAACCCGCAAGAAGGCTATTAAACAAACTGTGTGAAGAAATACCAAAGTCCATTCTGCTTTACGGTCATTTGTACCAAGTTGCTTCTAAGCCTATGCTTGTCCAGTATAACACTCACCAGCCGTAGACTTAAATTTAAATTAACTAAAATTAAATTTTCAGGAGCCAAGCATAATGATACTGTAATCCTAGCACTTGGGAGACTGAGGCAGAAAGACCTTAGTTTGAAACCAGCCTAGGAGACACAATAAGAAGCTCTTTAAAAACAATGAAAGGGAGGGAGAGAGAGGGAGAGAGAGGGGAAGGGGGAGAAAGAGAGAGGGGAAGAAAATCACTTGCAAAAGTTTGATAATAAAAATTTGGAAAAGAAAAAAAGAAAAAGAAAATCACTTGCAAAGTTATACCAATCAAGAGAGTAAATATTACAGATTACTTCAATTACTGCAAAAATTATACTAACGTATGAGACCATGTCCTGTCACTTCTTGAAGGATGATTCATATCAAAGACTGATAATTCTTTGGAGGCAGAAACAAAATACCTATGCAGTCCATGTCCAAATTCTTACCAACAATTGGCTTTGGAAAGAAATTCCAAACACAAGCAACATTTAAAATACAAAAACAAGCTGAGCAACTGTGACTCTTGCCTATAATCCAAGCTACTCAGGAGGCTGAAATCTCAGGATTGGAGTTTGAGGTTATCCGGGGGAGGAAAGTCCCTAAGACTGTTAACTCTAATGAAGTTTCAGAAAAAGCCAGAAGTGAAGCTATGGTTCAGTGGTAGAGCACTAGCTTGAGCAAAAAGATGCTAGCTCAGAGGCAGCACCTAGGCCCTGAGTTCAAACCCCAGGATATTCTCTTTCTCTCTCTCTCTCTGTCTCCCTCCCTCCCTCCTTCCCTCCCTCCCTCCCTCCCTCCCTCCCTCCCTCCCTCCCTCCCCCTCTTTCTCTCTCTCACACACACATATTTACAGAATGCAGAATGAAGCAGTTCTATTAAAATTAACTCCTAAATAAACTGTTCTACAAGATAATGTTGATCATTGAAGTAGTAATAGTGAAATTAATCTTTTTATCTTCTCTAAATATTATCTTTTTTTTTTGCCAGTCCTGGGGCTTGAACTCATGGCCTGAGCACTGTCCCTGGCTTCTTTTTGCTCAAGGCTAGCACTCTACCACTTGAGCCACAGCACCACTTCTGGCTTTTTCTATATATGTGGTGCTGAGGAATCAAACCCAGGGCTTTATGTATACAAGGCAAGCACTCTACCACTATTCCCAGCCCCCAAATATCATCTATTTTTAAGGGCCAAGCTCTGGTTAATCAATAAAAGAATAATGTCCAACAGCTGTTACCACAGAGTAATGGGGCTCTTTGTAGTCTTTTGGGGGCAAACAAAGACATAGACATTTTACTTGTTCTTCCTAAATTAGGAGCTACCCATCACTGGATATTTTTTTACTGCATTCATTGTTCACATTCTTAGTATACATTGGAATTATGCCTACAAGGGGACCAAGAAAGCTGGACTCTAAGCATGAAAGATGCTTAAGTATAATTTATAGAAAAAGTATCTGATAAAATTGTAAACATTTTGTGTATCTCTACTCGTTCAGGGTAATGACTCTGTCCTAATACATTGCAAACCAGAATTATACAATTTGGAGTGCCTACATTTATTTACTAATAGGCATACTAAGAGGGCAATTTCATTCTTAATTAATTTAGAATGCAGTACAGCATAAGCATGCCTGAGTTCTATCTCTGTGTTACAGCAGACTGACAGCCTATGAGACCTTAAGTAGAGTACATGATAACCCCGAGTTTCAATCTATAAAATGGATGGGAGAAGTTCATCATGCAAACTGCATAGTACAAAATAGGGGCACAAAGCCTCTTGCTTAGATTACTTTTGTCCTGCTATTCCTCCTTCCTGGAACACTTTTCCCTTGATAGTGCACAGAGCCATTCCTTTTCCTCCTATAGGTCTTATTTCTTTGTTGCCTCCTAAGAGAGGTCTTCCCTGCTCTCCCAAGCTCTGTGTATGGCCTTGTTGTTCTCTACCACAGCTCTATTTCATTCATTCCTGTCACTTGTTCTCTACCACAGCTCTGTTTCATTCATTTCTGTCACTTCTCACAAGCCATGAGGAATTTATTAGCGCAATGCATTATCAGGTTTTTTTCAACAGAACATAAAGGTTATACTGCAATTTATACAACAGGGAAAACTATTCACTTATTTTCCTCCTTTTCTATTCAATGGAATGATAGCTATGTAGATCGCTACAAACTTTTTAGGTTGTTTCACTATGTGTACACACATCAGAAGAAAACAAGACTAAGTTCTTAGGAGAATAGAATACTTACCATAGACAGAGCTAACAATGTAGCAAAAGTAAAAGATGTAACTGCTTCAAGTGTGATAAAAAAGAAAGATTAGAAATGAACCATTTTCACTCACTCTCAGCAGAGAATTCAATAACAAATCGCTCCACCCCTAAAGATACAATATGCACACATGTGCTTAGAGTTTTCTACCAAACAAGAATAACCAGACATAGGTGGATATTTTATAAAAGAAGAGACAATGAAAAATAGCAAAATATTTTTTCAGTTAAAAACAAAAGACATATAAGGAAGCCACAGAGACAAGAAAAACACAGTCTCAAAAAGATTTTTTTTTAATTATACATTTGGAATCTGAATATGTTCGTGTGTGTGTGTGTGTGTGTGTGTATCCCTGGGGTTTGAATTCGGGGCCTGGGCACTGTTCTTGAGCTTTTCACTCAAGGCTAGCATTCTACCACTTGAGCCACAGCTCCACTTCTATCTTTTTGACTAATAGGAGACAAGAGCTTCATGTACTTTTCCTGCCTAGGCAAGTGTTGAACTGTGATTTTGCAAATCTCAGCCTCCTGAATAGATGGATTGCAAGCATGAGCCATCTATGCTCAGCTAATAAGTGCTATTTAAAAAAAAAAAAAAGACATAACCTAATACTACAATGGGAAAATCCCTTAGTATATAAATGGTACCTCAGCTCCTTTTTTTTTTTTTTGGTCTTTTCTTTCTTGGTACTGGGGACTGAACCCAGGACGTTGTACTTGCAAGGCAAGCATTTTGCCACTGAGCTACATCCCAGCCCAACCTCAGCTCCTTATACTGATAGCTCATGCCTGTAATCATTGCATAAGTGTCAATACCACTATTCATTTCTCAAAGGTCAACAAATCATTTGGTTTTCCCCCAAATAATATATGTAATCTTATATAGGAGAGCCTCATAAATACATAGACTAGCCCCATCTAGTGGCAAAGAGAATTACTTCCAAATAAACATTGAGCACTGACAGAAGTTAGGAAAATTACACCCGCTGTACAAGATATTAAATAAACCATCTTAAGCAATACAGGTATTAAATGATGAATCACCTTCCCACCAACCTATTACTAGGTCCTTGAAAAAACAGGGAGAATATAAGAACGTGATTAAACAGCTCAAATGAACACAATTCATGAGCCAGTTAGTTTAGGCCATCTGTAAATGATTTAAACATGGACAAAAGACACATGCTGCTTGATAAAACACACTCCTGGACTTTGAAACAAACACATGCTAGCTAAAATGGGGCATCTACCATCTTAGTCCTGATCAGGTGAGATGTAGCAGAAAGTGTACAGATTTTGGTATCAGACCTAAGTACAAATAAGGGCTGTCAAACTGATACTCACTGAACCCAGAGTCTCCTGTGTTCAGAGAACCATGTTGGACCTGGGAATCCAAAGGTGTCCATGCGCTGAGTCTGAAAGTCCTGTACTTGAATAACTTTCAATCTAGCAGAGAAGTTAAAAAACTGGGAGAAGCTACTTAATCTATAATCTCTTTCCGAGAAAGGGAAATGATTTCCCAGAAAATTTTTTAATGTCTGTTTCCTTCATAAGAGAAGCTTTTATAAATTATTTATTTAAAGTTCCAATTTTTTTCTTCTGTCTGTCTCACACACACACACACACAAAGGAGGAGAGAGAGAAATGTGAAAATATGATCTTGTTTTCTGAATTCTTTTCCAGCATACATTCTCTTTCAGCAAGCTTTAATTCTTCAAGTTGAAACATATTTGCAGAATAGATTCTACTTTAAGAACTGAAGAATGTCATGAATACATAGTGGCACAACTCAATGAGAGAAGACAAGACCTTTGAGCCCAAAAGAAATCTCTATTGAGGGGCTGGGAATATACCCTAGTGGTAAAGTGCTCACCTTGTACACATGAAGCCCTGGGTTCGATTCCTCGGCACCACATATATAGCAAAAAGCTGGAAGTGGTGCTGTGGCTCAAGAGGTAGAGTGCTAACCTTGAGCAAAAAGAAGCCAGGGACAGTGCTCAGGCCCTGAGTCCAAGCCCCGGGACTGGCAAAAAAAAAATCTCTATTGAAACTTAGACCTACAACAACTAATATTAATAAAAAAAATGCCTAAGAAGAAAGAAAATGGGAAGGGTATGATGAAAACATGATTATAAAACTAAGTCTCCCTCTTCTTTCTCTTCCCTTTTCTAGTAATTCCATTCTGAAGCCACCTTTGGGGCCATGTGAGGTAGGCATCCATGCTAGAGTGGACACAGGAGGAGGAATGGGGGCAATATGGAGGCCAGGGTCCAGTAAGGCAAGCATATATATGGGAGCAGTCCCTGCCTAGAATGATAGAGCCCAAGCAGAAGGAGGAGGATATAGCAGTGGTGGACCACAATTGGCATCAGTGCCAGTTGTGTCAGAAACACATCCCTGAGCCCCAGGAATGGTAATATAGAGCAGATTGGCTTCTGGAGTCCAAAACACATGAGCTGAACTTCTCTGGGCCCAAGTATGTCAAAGACACAGGTTATATGCAGATGGATTGAGAATATAAGCAAAGATATTAAGGATAATAGACACTATGTTTCTCATTTGTTAAAGAAAGAGCAAACATGGAAAGGAAGAAAAATGGAATGAGTCCTGGAGAAAAGACTGAGATTTAAGAAGCCAGTGTGAACTCATGATTTCAAGGAGAGATGACTAATGACTATAGATAATTTGCATAAGCATATACACAAAATTTTATTAATATACTCATATATGTAAACATACATATATTGCCTCACTCTACCCCCACTGAGGACTGGAAAAACAACCAAATGGAAATATGCATACTTTGTGTTGAGATCTTAGCTTTGCAATAAAACAAAGGGGAAAAATGAGGATTCCAACTCAGTATCTGATGCTTTCAATCACTGCCTGGTACTCTACCACCTGAACCATACCTACAACACCAAGACTGCATATTAAAAGTAATCAGGGCTGGGGATATAGCCTAGTGGCAAGAGTGCCTGCCTCGGATACACGAGGCCCTAGGTTCGATTCCCCAGCACCACATATACAGAAAACGGCCAGAAGCAGCGCTGTGGCTCAAGTGGCAGAGTGCTAGCCTTGAGCGGGAAGAAGCCAGGGACAGTGCTCAGGCCCTGAGTCCAAGGCCCAGGACTGGCCAAAAAAACAAAAAAAAAAAGTAATCATATCCTCAAAATAAGAGGGATATATCAAATAAAAATTCAGATATTAGCTTGAGGGAGTTCCCACAAGCCAAGCCTGACATAATTTTGAGTGTCAAAGTGATGATGATAACTGAATTCAACAGGAAATCAGATAGCTTGCACTGGCATAAAGGACTAAATTAATATATTAAAGTCTGATGAAGAATTTAAAGTTTCAAAATTCTTCTCCAAATATATTTGTAAACTGCAAAAGGGGACAAGTAAAATAACTTTATGGTAGAGAATATTTTTGGAAACAGCCACAATCAGGTGATCAAAATGAGATTCATCAACAGGACAAATGAAAACCAGGAGTCATGTGGCATGATGCAATGAGAACAGCTTTTCACTTCTCTGATATTCCAACCAAGGATGCGCATACACTATATAACTTAATTATAAAGAAGCCAGGTTGAACAACCAGTATGAATTCTTCAGAAATATCAAGATTACGAAAACAAAAGAAAAAAAAAGGAAGATATACTAAACAAACATTGCAAGGCAAGGTATGATTGTAAACTAGATTACTTTCTCTATAAAGAAAATTATGTGAATCTCTGGTCAAACCTTAATGTTCTGAATTGACTTGGTGGTGCTCTACTAATTTCTGATCAATCATATTCATTTCTCACTTTTGTAGTTATACTCTGATTGTTTAAGAGAACATTATTGTAGACAACACAAACTAAAAATGATTTCAGAGTACACAAGGACCACAACAGCAAAAATACTCAATGGTTCTGGGGAGGTGGGGGGAGAACACTATACTAGAATTTCAACTTTTCAGTAAATTTAAAATCATTTTAAAAGCAAAGGATTTATATACTCAAGGAAACCAGAATGTACAATTTTCCATTTAAAAGAATGAGTCAGAATTGAGAGAGGGACACCCTACAAACTATCAGTTTTTCATTGGGACCAACATCACACAGAAGACCTGTTTATATAAGAGAATGCAGTGAGCTAGGAAAACACCCAGCACCTGCCAAGGCAAGGAGTTGAAATTCATGGATGCACCAAGATGCAGAATAAAACTCCAGAGTGAAACGGGAAGGTCCACAGGTCCACAGGATAGGAGGATGAAAAAATAAATGGGGTAGTGTACACTGACACTGATTATGAGGGCTCTCTGATGACATAGTTGTAGTAGAATCATCTGAACTCCATAAATAATATCAAAATGTAAGAGTTTTTTAGATAAAAAAAAAATATGAGCAGCAGCTAGTTACGTGGCTTAAATCCGTAATACCAGCTCCTATGGAGGCAGAGACCAAGAGAATTAAGGTTCCATGATATCCCGGGTAAAAAGTTACTAAGACCTTTAGCTCAAGCAACAAGCCAAACATGATGGTGCACACCTGTAATTCTAGCTATTTGGAAGACATAAGTAGGAGAATCCACATCCAACATCCAAACCCAGCCCAGGCAAAAACTTGAGCCCTTATCTGAAAAATAAGTAGAGCAAAAAAAAGGGGGGGGCCTAGAGATGTGTCTTAAAGAGTAGAGCACCTGCCTTAGCAAGCACAAGGCTCTGAATTCAAACTCCAATACCTCCAAAAATAAAATATGAACATATGAATATGATAAAAATGATATTGTATGAGGTAAAAAACACTCAGGAGCATGGAGTATGAAGAAAAGTACTAAGCCTGAAGTTAAAAAGGTCCACTGAGCAAAAAAGCCGAGGCCTACTACAACTAGAATTTGGTGTCTCTACCTCATTTGCTAGGTATCAAAAAGATTTGAAAGCAATATCCTGGTTGTAAGGGAGATTAGAGGCAGGAAGATCAGCAGGAAGATTACCATAATAAGATTATAAGGGATGAAATAAAGAAAGATACAGAAAGTGAAGGGACAGTTTTTCATAAGATTTTCTAACTAATTACATGAAAGAGAGAACAGATGAAAGTTATTATGAGCTTGGCATAGTAAAGATCCATAAGAAAAAATGAGCTGCATCAGAAGGAAAAGAGGTGAAGCTAGTAATTTTAAGCTACACACTGATCCTTTGTTATCAATAAATTATTCTTTATTGTTATTCTGCACACAGCTTTGTAAACAGTCCTTTTATTAAATTCTTAATTACTGGTTTGGATGTATAATCAATCTGTTTTCTGCTAGGATGTTCATAAATATAGTGCCATTAGGGCTTGGGAGGGAAAAAATTAGGAGAAAACAACGGAAAAGGTGCCATTGTTCGAAAAGAAATGTACTCATTACATGACTTCTGTAACTGTAACTCCTCTGTCCATCACCTTTATAATAAAAATATTTTAAAATGTAGTGCTGCCACATCTTTACCAGTCATAATTAACCTCCATAATTCATATCTAAGCATTTAATTTCCATTTTCTTTATAAAAAAGTTCTAGTTAAAAGCCTTTTCTAAGGCATTATTGGTTCATTCTATCTTTGATTTCTTGTTTTGCCCTTTTAAGAAGCTAGAATGTGGATGAGGGAAGTAAGATGAGTTGTCACCAGCAAAACTTCATAAAATTGGTGTCTCCAGGGAAAGGAGCTCTGAGGATATCAGAATAGCTCACACCTGAGGATCAGAAACCAACGTCTCTCTCGTCTGGTAAGAGGTGCATTGTTCCATGTACTCTGGCAAGTCCCTCTAGCCTCTAGTCTCTCTCGTAGAAGATATCTGCCAAAGGCCTGAATCTACCTGTTTTATCAAAGCCTGTGAAGACCCACAAAGTGACTCAGTTTTTGGAACTAAAGAACTAACCTTCCTTGCTCACATGGCTGGATAAAATGCACTGATGTTGAAGCATGCAGTAAGTTTTCAACCACTAACATATCTAAGAGAACGTTGGAATGGCCAAATGACCTACTGAAGCCCTTTCCTCAAGAGTAAGCTTCATTACCCCCTAGAATTTGGAGCTAAAGTGCCCCAGATTAAATCATCTCTCTAGGACCAAAAGGCATGGTTGCCTTAGTAACAATGAGAACAGTGCAAAGAAATCTATATACCAATCTAGAAATGAACTAAAAAACCAAAACATTAAAAAAAAACCCAACAACAATTGATGAAGTCAGACAGAAATAAGTCTCACAGTAGTGGCAGTGAGCTACAGTGAAATAGCCACAATATACTGCACATTGAGAATGTAATGGCACTGACTTAAGCTTTTATCTTGTCTGTGAGGTGCTTATTAGGATCATCTGCAGTTACAAATACAGTAACTAGTGTTAAGATCACAGAACTGTACACTAACTCTACAGTAACCCTACATGGTTACTGTATATGATTTTTGTACACTGGATATTGTGTATATGCCTACCTAATCTAGGGAAGGGAAAGAAAAATGAGTGTAAGATATCACAAGAGATGTACTCACCGCCTTATTATGTAACTGTACCCCCTCTGCACAACACCTTGTCAATAAAATTTAATTAAAAAAAGATCACAGAACTGTACACTAAGAAATTCATGTTAACATTTGGTAATATGTCCTTATAATATGTGCTTATACTACACAAATGAAGACTATTAGCGGAATAGCTCAATTAAGATCTGTCTAGCTACACCTACAGATCTGTCCCCAAGGACACTGACCTGTGCAGACTGCTTAACTGAAGCTATTCCCTCAAGTCCCAACTGAAAAAGGAAGATGTAACCAAGGTTGTAAGCATCAGAGCTAGGTGCAATGTGGTACAGCTGTAAAACGTATAGGCAAGGGTGAGCATTTAAAGGCCACCACTGGGGATAAGAGGACATTACTGGGCCTTACACAGCCAGAGAAGATTCAGAATTGTTATCATTTACTCATGTCATCATATGCTTATCACCTACCCATCTAAGTGAATATAGCATGAGAAACTTTGTTTGAGTTGCTTTGTGATGCAGGGAGGGTGATAGAGATAAAATGAAGAGAATACTTTAATGTCTTGCAATATGATCATGAGTAGTTTGATTTGCTAACATCCATCTTGTTTCTAAAATTATCATATGATAAACTAATTTATTAGTTGATTGAAGAATTGTACTATCCTATTTTGGACATGTTGCTATATCCTACCATAAGAAATCAAAGATAGAGCAGGACATAGTAGCTCACATATATAATCCCAGCTGCTCAGGAGATAGAGATAGGAAGTCAAAGTTTAAGGCTAGCCCTAATGAAAAAATTAGAGAGAACTCATCTTAACAACAACAACAACAAAAAAAAAACACCAAAAATCTGGGTAATGGCATTTCATACCAATCATCTGAGCTATGAAGGAAGCATAAGTAGAAA
The DNA here is from genome assembly GCF_023159225.1 of Perognathus longimembris pacificus. Classification (NCBI taxonomy): domain Eukaryota; kingdom Metazoa; phylum Chordata; class Mammalia; order Rodentia; family Heteromyidae; genus Perognathus; species Perognathus longimembris. Next base: position 127,092,979 of record NC_063162.1, on the reverse strand, counting down.
GATCAAGGTTTATGCTAGGTCAGGCAAAGAGAAGAGACTTTGTCTCAAACTCAACAGTAAGGCTAGGGCATGAAGAGCTCACAGCTATAATCCTAGCTACTCAGGAGACTGAGAACTGAAAGATCACAGTTTGAGGTCGGCCTCAAAAATAAAAGTCTGAAAGACTCCATCCCCAGGGCTGGGAATATGGCCTAGTGGCAAGAGTGCTTGCCTCGCATACATGAAGCCCTGGGTTTGATTCCCCAGCACCATATATATAAAAAATTGCCAGAAGTGGTGCTGTGGCTCAAGTGGCAGAGTGCTAGCCTTGAGCGAAAAGAAGCCAGGGACAGTGCTCAGGCCCTGAGTCCAAGCCCCAGGACTGGGAAAAAAAAAAAAAAAAAGACTCCATCTCCAAAATGACCAGCAGAAACTCAAGCTGGAAACATGGCTCAAGTGTTTATAGTTGTTGCGGTTTTTCTTAGAATGGTGATGGATATGAGTGATTAGGTTCACTAAAAAAATTTTCCCTATTCCTAGGGCTTGAACTCTGGGCCTGGGCACTGTACTTGGGCTCATTTTGCTCAAGGTTAGTACTCTATCATTTAAGCCATAGCGCCACATCCAGCTTCTTCTGTGTTAAGTGAAGATAAGAGTCTCATGGACTTTCTTGCCCAGGCTGGTAGCAAACCATGATCTTCCTATCTTAGTCTCCTGAGTAGCTAGGATTATAGTCCAGCTATTACTAAAATATTTTAATTACATTTTCAGACTTTTACCCAATGACGACATATATAAAATTCCAGTTTAGAGAAGAAATCTAGTTTTTAATAGTTAAAAACTGTAATTTAACCCCTCATGCTTCAGGCATCAAAATTCTTTCCTAAAAAGAAGCCATTATGAAAACAGGCAATTGTTATAGTTCTGTAACATAATATTTATTGCTAAGCAAAATTCTGTCTAAACCAAAATGGAAAAAAATGATTTATTTCATTTTGTTTTAAATAAAATGCTAACAATAGAAGACAATTTACACACAGATGCACACAGGTACACACATTCCTGTGGACAAAGTACAGGCCAGGTCATATCAACCCCTACATAAAAAGAGAATCAACTGAATCAGCAGGTATAATAAACAGCAAAACAGCATTATTTTATTTGTTCTATCAGGAATGCAATGACTACCAAATAAGGAGGAAAGAACAATCTGGAAGAGAGACAAATTTTGTTCTTACTCCTGAGACAAGCGGAGTAGAAATTGGAAAACTAGTAATACATCAAAATGTCATTGCAACTAAATTAAAAACAAAACGAAAATATTTCCATCTCTAGATCACACACATTGAAAGTCTACTTCTGTGTTATGCCTTAGTGTCTTTACTGCCATTGCTGCCACTGTTTAATCTTTTTATAATAACATAAATAGGCCTTGTTCACTGACCGAAGAGATTCCTTCAAAGTTCTTCCACTGGCTATAAGCTTATTTAAAAGACTAATATTTACTCAAGATCTTTTATTATATTTGGAGACCCAAATCTTATTTGGGAACCAAAGTTAGAGTTTTCCACAGATAATATCTAGCCCACAATTTCCCAGAATTCAGAGGGAAAAATAATACTGTCTCAGATAAATGTTATCTTATTTTGCTAAAGTATTTAGTAACTGCAATTAAACAGTGATTGCTCTAGCCATGACCACAGCCAACAAATACTTAAGAATTAACTGGATGTGTCAGTTTCTTATTTTAGCACAGTAGGTAGTACAGGAATCTCTGCTATATTTAAATGGGTAAAAGTAATACGTGAGCAACTGTCCTGCTCCATTGTAACATCAAAATAAGACAGGCAGGCTGCAGTAGCTCCAGCCGGTAATCCCAGCTACTTGAGAGGCAGAGATCAGGGGGATTATGGATTGAGACCAACTAAGGGATAAAGTTAGTGATAATCCCCATCCCACCCCAAGCATAATCAATAAGTTGATCATGGTAGTGAAAACCTATGATCCCAACTATGAGGGGGACAGCAGATAGATTTTCAGACCATGATGGTGCCCAAGCAAAAACACAAAATCCTACTTGAAAAATAACTAAAGCAAAAAGGGATGGAAGCATGCCTCAAGTGGAAGAATACCTGCCTAGCAGGCCAAAGGTCCTGAATTCTAACCGCAGTATCACCCTCACCAAAAAAAAAAAAAAATATATATATATATATATATATATATATCCTTTTTTTGGCAGTATGGGTCTTGCTTTCTGGGCCTGGGCCCTGTCCCAGAGCTCTTCAGCTCAAGGCTAGCACTCTACCACTTCAGCCACAGCACCACTTGCAGCACGCAGCTTTAAAAAAAAATGCTTTATTACATATTTTCTATCTTCTAGAAAGCAGCTCTTTATAGATATCTTCATGATGACATTACAAACACAATAAAAAGGATGAGGAGAGGTATTATTTCATGTGTACGACACATATTCATTAGGGTAGTTCCAACAACCAACCCTTTTCCAGTGAAAATGATCCTATTATATATTTTAACCTGTCATTTTACTGTGAGAGCCAAGTCTACAGAATACAAGCCTCTAGGGAAAGCAGGTTACTAAAATGCTTTGGATTTAAATTGTATTTTATGGTCTAAAAAAGCACTTTCTCAGCCAGGCATGGTGGTGAATGCTTATAATCACAGCACTTAGGACACATGGCAAGATCATTTCTCAAGGACAAAAGGAAAACAATAACAACAAAAAAACCCACTTTCTTATTCATAGTACCATCTTCAATCTCACTACACTGGAAAGCAAGTACTTCAACCACTTCACTTAAATATTCATACAGTGTGTGAGGATGGCCTATTAAAGGTGTAGATGTACATATCCTTAAAAGTGGTGACATTTGCCCACTTGCACATTTCCAATTGCACATCTAGACAGTTCTGACCTCCCCCGCCCCAGTGATGTTTATATAGCACATTACACAGTTTTCTTAGTGTTTCCTGGGGAATTTGTATTCGTCCTTCATCTGGCAACCACTTCCTGTCACTATACTTTCTCCCTTGTCTTCAAACTTTTGCCAGATTACCTCAGGAGAATCCTCTGAGTTTCAGATGTAAGAAAATAAATAACAAGCCCAGTCTTGAACGCTGAGTACAAACCATACCCCTCCAAATTAACACAAAGAAAATTCTTTAAGGGGATGAAGCAAAATGAGAGAAAGAGCAGAGTGCCATCAATGTTGGAAAGCCCTGAAGACACCCAATCTGAGCCATACATCATCTTTTCATGTGCCACCTCTGAGTGCAACCACATACAAGGTGGAAATACAAACATGAAAAGACAACCTGTGGATACCTGCCCCCATCCTAGGCCCCTGGCTACCTTACGGGGAGACCTGTGCCAGTTCTCAACTCATCAGCTTCTCCAGGGATACACATGCTTTATCACAGAAAGAACACACATCACCCACAGGGCTAAAGAACACAACTAGTTCCATTAGAACCCTTTTCCATCTCCCTGCAAGGAGGGACATTGTTTCACCTACAGGAGTTGCTACCAAATACATTATTTCTGAGTCTTCTCCCAAAATAATTTTTGGGAACTTGTTTCCAAGGGATGGAGAATCTGGCAAAGATAACAGGTAATTGACAGGCAATCTTTTGGCAGACTTCCTAGTAGAACTTCTCACTTTCCCTTTAAAAAAAAAAAAAAGAAAGGAAATGTTGGCTACTGAGTTACTTTATTGCCTTAATTTCACAAATTCAATGCCAAAGTCTCATTCTCGTAGGAAGAGCAGAGAGGAGAGTGTTCTCTTTGTGCTGTTCCTTTCTGAGATGTATAGGAAGCCGCATGGAAAACAGAAGTAGAGCATTATTGGGAAAGGAACCTCAGGCTCACCCTGTCACGTGTCTAAAGAAGTACAGACCAGATGACCTGTTCACCTTCAAATAGTCTTATCTCTTAAGAGCCCAAGGGAGAAATGGTCCTACGCAAACTGACAATGCTATCTGTGAGAAATGCGAGATTTAAAGCTGCTGGAAATCTATCACTTTCCTTTAAAAATCTATGCCTTTTCCTAATAAGGTATTGTGCTTCCTGCCAGTTCTGGTATGTGGCACATGTGTTCATATGTGTACATGTGCACAGATGATTAACTTACTTTCAGCACTTATACAGACACAAATCCTGAAACAAGAATTGTAAATGTGTAATAGTGAAAAACATCCACATAATTTTTAAAATAATACAATTAAGTTTCTGTGAGAAAAAAAATCCAGTGTACTTACCAATAAATATATACACATATTCAAATGACTTTTTAAATATTTATTCTTGGTACTAGTGTTTGAACTCAGGGCCTGTGCTTGGTAGTCAGGCTCTCTACCACTTGGGCAATACCTCTAGTCCTCAAACATCTTCTTAATAATATGGGACTTTAGGGGTAGAAAGTACTATAAAGATCTAGTTGACTGAAGCAGGAAAGACAATGGAATGATAAGCTGCCACCCCACATGAAAAGCCAGAAAGCCAATCTCTGGAATGACTGGATACAAAGAGCTAAGTAGTACTCATTCTAATAATGAGATAGTTCAGAGGCTTGAATTCTGTCTCATAGAGATACCATCCAAGGGATAGTACCAAACAGATTTGAGTTAAAGTTTCAGTAGGAAAGGAGCTCCAATTAATTAAGGTGATTAACTTTAGTACCTTAAAAACATTTTAGCAAGGGTTCTAAATAATGTTTCCTCAGTTATGCCACAGGAAAACCCATTTGCAGACCTGGTTTCTCAGGGTTTGTAAATGACATGTTAAGAAATATACATGAATCTGTAAATATAGATATATATTTATCTCTTCCCTCTCTATATAATACATATTGTATACTGTAATATATTATATATCATAACATATCACACAATATATTATTATATAATGTTATGTATATGATATGTAATTGTGATACATTATATTATAGGTAATCATTATATACCATAAAATATATAATTCAGGACTCGAAGGGTTTCCCAGATTACTGAGAATTTTATTTTCAAATCTCTACATGATATGTATGGAGCTATCACCATTAATCCGATCGGTTCCAAAAACACTCATTAAAATAATTTTTAAACCAAGGCCTAAGTACCTTGAATCTACAATTATTTGCACACTCGGAGGACCATAACTTTTCCTTGGAAATGGTGTGTGTGCGTTGCGTTGCGGATGGGTTGAGATTTCTCTGGAGCGTAGGGACTGTGCGCCTGGTGGCTGCGAGTTTTGGGGGGGGACTCAGACCTGTTTTCTGCACTGACGACCGCGGACCGGAGACGCGGACTTTAACCCACACAGCTTTTAGGGGGACAGGGAGCCCAGCAAAGGTCGTATAAAACTTCCGGTAAGGCCCCCCGGAATTCCAGGTCGACCTCCTCGTCCGGTCCCGGACACATTGCGCTTGGCGACCAGACAACGTCTCGGAGCTCCTGAGCACCTGCGGGGTCCCCTCTCCGGGTGTGCGCCGCCGCAGCGACACTCGGCCGCCCACCCGCCACACAGGGCGCCTGCGGGGGCCCAGGACCCGCCGGGGGTCCCCGCCGGGTACCGTCGCGACGGGACAGGACGGAGCGGGGCGGGATAGGACGGGACGGGACGGGACAGGACGGGACGCTGCGGGGCGGTTGTCGGTGACGCCGCCCGCCCGCCCGCTCCGGGGCGCTGAGAGGATGGAGGAAGGTCCGTCTCAGGAGAGCCCGTGGGGTTCAGGGCCGACGTCCCGAGGTGTCCGCTCCCTACGCCCGTCCTCCTCCGCCTCCAGCCCCTGGGGGCTCAGAGCAGCCCCGTCGTTAGGGCTACCCCGGCTTCGGGTAGAGGGGACGCAGCTTCTCCTCAGCCGCTACCTGAGGCGCCGTGGCCGCGGGCGTCCGCGGGCCCAGGCGCGTCCCCGAGCGCCCGCGCGGACGCGCCTGCGCGCGCCCCCGCGCTCCCGCCCCGGTTGGCCGCGGGCCCGCGCGAGTTGCACTAACTTTCCGGAGTGGGGGGGAGGGGCGGGAACGGGGAACACAGCGGCGGGGCCCGGGCCTTACCTGTGCTCAGATTGTCGTTGATTTTCAAGGGCACCCGCAGGACGTAGACCAAGAAGAGTACGAGGAAGAACCACACGGTCCACAGATAAGTCCAAGACCAAACTATGCAGGACTTGAGCAGCTCCAGAAAGCCCGTGGCCGCTTCAGCCATTTTCCAGCGCTGCTCTCTGCTGCCGCGACTCCCCGTGTCTGCCTCGGGATGATTCACCGGCCCCGAGGCGCCGCTCGCGCCGCCCGCCGCCTCCCGAGCGCCCTCGAGTCCGCCCGCTGCCGGGGACGCGGGCGCGGCGGGAAAGCTCGCGGGCCGCCGCGCGCAGCCCGCCCCGGCCGGTCGGCCTCGGTGCTGGCTCTCCGGAGGCCCCCACAAGTGGCTTTCGTGGCGCGATCACGTGGCCTCGGCCCCTTCGCGATCGGCTGCCATTTATTCTCACTCTACTAACCCTGAGAAAGGCAGGCCAGGTGCCCCCCGAAGGGAACTCCTGACCGAATCAACGACACCTGAGGCCGGGGGTGTGCTTCGCCAGCCGAGCGTGGTGGAAGGCTTGAGGGACTCTCCGTCCTGACCACAGTTCCCGCGATCAGCCCGATTACCTAGGGAGGGAAACTGAGGCACTCGGCGGAGCCGTGTTCGCCGCAGAGTCCAAAGTCTTCCTTGCAGCTATGGGTTCCTCTATACCCTGTCCCCCTCCTGCTCGGGATTTGGGTTGGGTGGGCAGCCACTAGGTAGGACTTGTGCTCTGTCTCCCCCCTGCCCATTTGGGTGGCCCAAAGAAATCTTGACAAGGTGTGCTTTTGTTTATCCTCCAAGTTTTCTAGCTATCACTGGTTTCAATCTCAGCTTTTTTTTAAGTGTAAATGAGATGATTTGGGCTTCTTCTGTACCTGTTACCTTAAACAAAAAATAAAGAGCATTTTTTTTCGTTGAGGTGGTGGTGGTGGTTACTGGTATGCTGGGTGAGACACTGTGTTTCTTTTATAAATCATTCTATCAAAAGACATTTTGAGGCAGCCTGTCAGTAAATGATAGATGTTAAAGAAGCAAGTGCAAGCCAGGTGCCGTGACTGGCGCTTGTAATTTCTTTACCTACTCAGGAGGCGGAGATCTGAGGATCCTGCTTTGAAGCTAGCTAGCCCAGGCAGGAAAGCCTTTGAGACTCTTATCTCCAATAAACTTCTCAGGAATAAAAGCCTAAGTGGGATAAGGTGCAGACGCCAAGTAGCTCCCTCCCTCTCCCGTGGGAACTATGGCCCCCCTAATAAACCTCCTTATGAAAAAAAAAAAAAAAAGCCTAAGTGGGGCTGTGACTTAGGTGGTAGAATACTATCCTTGAACACAAAGAGGCTCAGAGACAGCTCCCAGGCCCTGAGTTCAAGCCCCAGGATGGTCAAAAAGAAAAAAAAAAAAGTACAGTTTTCCTAGTCTACAACCAGAATATATTTAGAATTCTGAGCATTAGAATGTTGTTATAAATTTTATTTTTCTTATGTTGGGGATCAGAACACAATACCCCCAAAGTAAGCTGCCTTGTTGATCTGAGTACTGTGAACAGAAGGAAAGTAGAAATGCCTCTGAAGCAAGGTCTTCCTGATAATCTCTCTCGGCCTTTTGCCTTCACTTCAGCATGATTAGAGTACAGTCCAAAGCTAAATCAGCAGGCTAAAATGTGATTTTGAAATGTCTTGTAGAAATGCTAATGCTATTTGGCATCACCTGTACTAGTGGAAATGACAACCCCACACACCTGAAGAAATGGGGATTTAAGAAATATTTAGAACTAGATGACTGGCTCAGGTTGAGGTTCAAGTCACGAAGGATACTTATTTATGTCAGATATTAATCACGAACATAGGATATTGTAAGTTCAACTAATGAACACAGATGAGATTTTCATTTCCAAGTGAACATTGAAACTCAAAACAGATACTTCTGTTTTACTTATGTTCAAATCTCAGGCGAGATTTGGATTTAGATTTGGAGTTTAGCTTCCTAAACTTACAATAAAGTGGGCCCTGTCCCTGGCTTTTTCTCCCTTAAGGTTGGTGGCTCTACCACTGGGAGCTACAGAGCCATTACTGGATTTTTGTTGATTAGTTGGAGATCAGTGTCTCATGGACTTTTCTGCCTGAGCTGGCTTCAAACCAGGATCTTTAGAACTCCACCTCCTGAGTAGCTAGGGTTACAGGTATGAGTCACCAGCACCTAGCAGTGCCTTGCTTCTGAAACTAATCACAAAAGCTAACAATATTCTCCACTTACTTTACTTATGCTACTTATTCTTTAGTATGCTGCTCAGTCTCTTTACTCGTGGGAAGGTACTCTAAGATAGATTAGTCTTTCTGCTGAGATTTCAAGTGGAACTATACTTTCTTCTAATTCTTGTTAGTGTATTCTCATTTCAGCAATTCTAACCCAAATAAAAATCTGTTGCCTGAAATATTCTGGATATATAAAATATCATTTTCTCAACTTTATTGTTTTATTTTAAAAATCGAATATTTTGGACCCATAATTTGTGAGGATTTCAGGAATTAGTCACACTTAGATATCTTCCTTTTCTAATTGCACAATTAAAAACAATATTCAGCACTTAGAACCATCACATAATTCCAAGTGTAGTACGAAAATAATGTCCATAGATTGTTAGCTCATGATTTGAGGTTCACATTTCAAATTCATGGATACAAATCTATTCCACAAATTTATTCTTAATAATTTTAATTTTCCGCCAGTCGCGGGTTTGAACTCTGGGCCTGGGAGCTGTCTCTGAGCTCCTCAGCTCAAGGCTAGTGCTTTAGCTCTTGAGCCACGGTGCCACTTCCTATTCTTAATAATTTTAAATCTGATTCCATTATTTGAACCAAGGTGACTCCCTTATACTCTATAGAGTATATTTAATTTTTATAATTAATTTTTTCTCATTTCTAATTTGCAAAACTGCTCTTAGGCATATAAAGTGGAAAATTTGTAGTCATCTATCTGGCCTATATAGCAATCTAATTTTAAAAAAGTAAAATGCAAAACAGTATTATTTTTATCTTCAAGTACATTCAAGGTAATACTAAGTAATATGATTTCTCATTCTAGCCTAAATTAACAGTATTTTTAATTTTAATCTAATCTCTCTACTTTGCATTGCAAAATCCATTCTAGGCTTTCAAGTTGTTCTGTACTTCAATGCCACTGAACAGTTGCTAAATTTAGCACCACATGCACATTTAGCTATAATAGGTTTCATCTCCTTGTTAATAATGAAAGTTAGTGAACATGGATCATAAGTGAAGCTGTGGCTTCCTCTGAGTTTTTCTTCCCCCTCAAAGTTTTCTTTATGATACTATTTTTTACCATGTAACTTTATCATTTTAAGTGTGTCATTCCTCCTTTAAGTTGAAAGAGGACCACATGTACAACCAAGCAGTTTGAATTCGCTTGTCAAGTATAACTGAGTGGAAAACTACAGCAAATAACTTTCTCTAGCCTAGATCTAATTAGCTGCACTTCTATTTTTTTTCCTATGCACTGTTTATACTGTAATTTCAAAAAAGACACTCACCTCAGGCTAGCATGTTTAGACACATCTATCAAGTATTCTTTGTGGGTTTGTGCACTGACTCATAATCCTTTGTTAGAATCTCTCCTAGGATCAGCACAGAAATATGATGGTTGTTTAATTTCTTCACTTCTCATCAAGCTGTTTTCCTAGACTTGGAAAATAGAAATTCTATGTGGTCTTCATGTTAGAAAGGACCAGTGCATGTTGGTGACAGTGGGAAAGATTTCAGATTGAAGGAGAAGCAACCAATAGCACCATTAGCTAGTTTCCCACCACTGAGAATATTGTAAAAGAGATTGTGCTGATCCACCAGCTTCACCTCTACATTCAGACTGACAGTGGTCTGGTGTTATCATGCGAGAAAGGATTCATTCTTGCAGAAGATGGAAGATTGCACCATTACTCATCTAGGTTTGTTGGGCATTTCATAGTTTGGTTTGATGCTATTGGAATTTTACTATTAGATATTGATTTATTGGATAGAGTCTCATATTTTTGTCTGGTGCTGACCTCAGACCCTGACCTTCCTATCTAAGCCTTCTATGAAGCTGGGATAACAGCTGTAAACCACCACCACCAGCCCCAACTTCTCTGAAGTCTTGTGTCTGGGAATCCCCCTAGTTACAATTGGGGAGTTGACATCCCAAGCTTTCTTTCAATTTCTTAATTCTGTAAGGCACAAAATCAACCCGAGGCCAAACTGGGAAGTAGGAGGAAGATTCTTTTCTGTCCTGCCTAGTGGATAGAAGGCTTTCACATCCCTTTCTCTGCTACCTTGGGATTTTTCTTCTTTCCTTTGACTACTTTCAAATCTGCTTTAACAGTTGTTTGTGAATAAATAATTTATGCCATCAAGAAGTGATTCAAGTGGTGTTTGATATCAAATATCAAAGCCATTAAATAATGCTTTCCAAATATTTTTCAAGCATCAGTGTATCTTAGAAGACAAGAAAACGTTACCAGACCTTAATGTGCTGATAAGTTTAATTCCATCAAACAAGGTAAAAATACATACAAGAGTATATATTCTACATTTGCTATAAAATTGCAACTTTATGCATCCATTTTGAAAAGCAGACAAGCTAAAATAAAATATATGTCTTACTGTTTCTTTTACTACTAATTTCCTACTTATTCTTTATTATTATTTTACTAAGACTCTGGAAAGTAAATGCAATCACATGTAACAGGATATGTTCTAAGAAATGGATTGTTAGGCACTTTCATAGTTGCTTGCACATTTCAAAGTCTACTCCTAAAATGAAAACAAACCAATATGGTTCCATCACTAGGTGATATGAACTTATGAAACAACCATTGCATAGGTATCTTTCATTCAATCATCATCATATGGGCTAATTTGTCAGTGTTAGGGGAAGATACTTGACAGAAAAACCATTCTCCTTCACAGAAATTAAAATTGTTATATTAATGTTGAGTTCCAAGAAATTACAGATGGAAAAAAACTAAACAAATGAAACTCCAAGTTGAGATATGAACCAGCTGTTCTGAGGGTTTTAATCAGAATATGGTGGAAGCAAGATGTAATTTGGTATGTAAATATGTAGAAAAGATAATCTCCAAGCTTTGGCCAGTAGTGAATAAAATCTTAACTCACTCATAAAATATGTAATTGATGGGGCTAGGGATATGGCCTAGTGGCAAGAGTGCTTGTCTTTTATACATGAAGCCCTGGGTTTGATTCCCCAGCACCACATATATAGAAAATGGCCAGAAGGGGCGCTGTGGCTCAAGTGGCAGAGTGCTACCCTCAAGCAAAAAGAAGCCAGGGACAGTGCTCAGGCCCTGAGTCCAAGGTCCAGGACTAGCAAAAAAATAAAAATAAAAATATGTAATTGATTTATAAGTTAGTAGGTTCCATAATGCCAATAAACTCATTGCATAATAACAACATACAAACATCTAAAACATAAATTAACATAAATCTTAGTATTTTCTCTAAAATCCAATGACTTGTCTAAGTGTTTCTGGCTTACCTACACTCCATTTTAAAATGGAACTGCTATGAAAAAAAAATCTACATATTGACTGTTATTTTATTATTGCCAAGTTCCTGTAAATCACATCCCAATATTCCTGCCTGTGGTATTTCCTTCTAAAATAAGTTTGGATTCAGGGCAATCATTTATTACCTATAAATCTTTTAGAAAATTACCAACGTTTATGAACTTGTCACTCTATGTTGTATGAACATTTAAACTGTGTGTTAACTAAACTTCTTTTATTTATGTTACCCAGACTCAAGTATTTTACTAGGGCAACAGAAAATGGTTTAATTCACATTTCAAACAGTTCTTTATATATCACTGTTCTTCACTATGCAATTATGAATTGTCCTATCTTCTATTTCCATTGGAGCATTCATTCAATCATCATTAAGGATTCATTGACTGTTGGTCAGGGTTTTAGGTACATGGTACACACTGGGGAACAAATCAAAGCCCCCTGAACTAGTAGGAGGGTATAAGGGAAGAGAGACAACAAATAATATCCATGATGTCAGGACATATTTCCTCTTCATTTTCATCATGTTAAAAAAAAACTCTACATTTCTTTCTTAAGCCCATGATTTATTAAGTAACTTCAAATTCACCTGTTTCTTATATAGTCCTAGGTGACTTGAGGGGGTAGAAATAATTGCTTTTCAAGACTATCTAATGAAACCAATTGTACATTCTTAGGTTTATGTTTAGAATGCTTTGTGTCATAGTAAAGATGAATAGGGCTGTATGAGCTAATTAGTAGGTGGTACTAATTGGTGGGGATACTGTGGCTAAAAGTGTAGTCTCATTCTAGAAGAGAACCATGCTGGTATCTAACTTGAAAGTTACTGAATATCAAGTAAGGGAAGGAACATGTAATGGCCAAGTATTTTCTTTATGAATTTTTATGACTAGATCATAGCAAATAATGTCCATGGATACTCTCCTCCCCTAAGTGAGATCAAAGGATTATAACCACCAGCCACCAGCACTAAGTAAACACAAATGCCCTTATAGTTTAAACCCAGCTTTTGAAAACTTTTCTATAAAGGCCCAGATGGTAATTATTTCAGGATTTTCAGGTGAAGAAGTAAAATAGGAAAGGTATTACACACATAATCATATATGTAAAGAAACAAAAAAAAATTGTGGGTTGGGGATTTCATTCAGTGGAAGAGCTCTTGAGTCTTCAGCTTGGCAAAACAGAAAGAAAGAAGAGGTGGGGAGAGAAGGAGAGTGAGGGGGGGAGAGGGGAAGGGAAAGGAAGGGAAATGGAAGGGAAGGAAAAGGAAAGACAAAAAACCAATTTTGATGATTTTTTAGTGAAAACCTCTAATCATTGAGAACACCACAAACTAATGAAACAACATGACTCACTGACTTCAAAAGCGGGCAATAGTTGAATTTACTGCTAAATATTTCTACATTCTGAAATTCTTTCCTCAGATGCTAACGACAAGAACTTTCATTCCCAGTATCTCTTTGCTGAGTAATCAAGTTATGACAGACAAGCTCAGGTACCCTGCGGGTGCAAAAGAGTACATTCTGGCCTCAACATCTTGTGATTAGTCTGAAATGAGAACAGTGACGCCTCCTGTCTTTTCTCAGCAACTACAACTGTGTCCATTCCTCTGGTGAAAATTTCATCGCATATCTTCAGAAATACAAATTGTTTTTCTTCTCAAGAAGAAACATTGAAATCTTTAGTGAGTGATATAATAACATCTTTGACCAAAGGAGATAAAAGATACAAAATTAACAGTAAAAAGAAAAAAAATGCTAGTATTTCTAATGGTTTTTTGTTTTTTTGGTTTTTTTGTTGTTGTTTTTTTGGCCAGTCCTGGGGCTTGGACTCAGGGCCTGAGCACTGTCCCTGGCTTCTTCCCGCTCAAGGCTAGCACTCTGCCACTTGAGCCACAGCGCCGCTTCTGGCCGTTTTCTGTATATGTGGTGCTGGGGAATCGAACCCAGGGCCTCATGTATATGAGGCAGGCACTCTTGCCACTAGGCCATATCCCCAGCCCCCAATACAGATTCTTTTAACACTGTCTGTGTTAAATATTATATAAATATTCCCATTAAAAACCATTAGAAAGGGTTGGGGATATGGCCTAGTGGCAAGAGTGCCTGCCTCATATACATGAGGCCCTGGGTTCGATTCCCCAGCACCACATATACAGAAAACGGCCAGAAGCGGCGCTGTGGCTCAAGTGGCAGAGTGCTAGCCTTGAGCGGGAAGAAGCCAGGGACAGTGCTCAGGCCCTGAGTCCAAAGCCCAGGACTGGCCAAAAAAAAAAAAAAAAAAAAAAAAGAATCTGTATTGGAAGAAGAACCCCTTCCATTTTTCCTTCATGATTTTTTATTGTTGTCTTTTTTTAGGGAGGTTCCACTCCAACTCAATATTATTAGTTCCAAAATGCTCATCATTTAGTTGACTCTCTTTGAAACATCTGTTTCTCTCTCTCTCTCTCTCTCTCTCTCTCTCTCACACACACACACACAAACACACCTTTTATCCTTTTAAAATGTTAGGTAAGATGGAGAGGAGAGGGGATTGTGAGGTCTGATATTCTAAGATTAATTTAAGGGGCAGATAACAAGGAACAAAATAGCAGTGATTTAAGACACAGGTCAATTACCCCTTGGTAAAACAAAACAAAACAACAACAACAACAAAAACCTAGTAAATGACTCAGCTAGCACAGGGTTCCAGAGAAAAGGATGGGGTTTTGACACCATCTGTGCCTTTACCTGGTGGGCTGAAAAGGATCAAATCAAGGTTTCAGGCAGCATTAAGACAAAAAGGAAGTGAGTACACAAGCTCTGACCTTTAGGGAATCCCCAATGTTGCCTTGTACATTCACTTTCCCATTAACCAGAACTTGTCATATAGCCACTCCTACCTCTAAGGCAAACAGGAAGGTCTCTATTCTGAAATAGCAGCTAAAAATAGACATTGAAGAAGCAATTACCAATTTCTTCCTAGAAATTGACTATGTGAATGCATCCTTCCTACCATACAAGACTAGTGTATTTCCCCCTTCTCAAAGGACTTACCACTAAAGACTCATTCTCTCCCTGCAATAAGCTCACAGTCCCATATATCTAGGGGAATACACATTCTCTTTATTAGGAACAAATGTACCCATCGCAAGCTAAGAATGAAAAGAGTATTACCTGCCTCTAAACACTTAACAGACTGCAAGTGTGGGACAGAATGATTCCAATCCATAATTGAATTAATGAACTTGAGGTCAGGATGGTTAAAAACCACTCTGCATTTGTGTGATCTGAGGGATAGCTTCCAATGGTCTATGGCATAGCAGGACAATGGTGGTTGATTTGACTATTAAGAGCATTTAAAAAAAATAATTAGGATTTAAATATCCTTAGCATAGTGATAAATATTCTGGATGCTAGATATGCTAATTACCCAGATCTGATCATTACCTATTGTATACAGGCACTAAAACATGCTGTGTTCCATAAGTATGTAGTTGCTATGGATAAGAATAAATATAAATACTTAAGAGTCCATAGGAATTTCAAGGTCATACTACTCTGGCATTCCAGCTTCTTGGCTAGTCCCATAGGACAGCCCTTGTGCTTCTTCTCTCTGGGAAAAACTCCTGTCCATTGCTTCTGGGAAAGGCTGCTCTTGTTCCTCTTTTTTTTTTTTTTTTTGTCCCTTCTAATTACAAATAGGGGTGCACAGCTTTCAATGCTCACTATAGTTAGCCAAGGGCAGTTCCTTATTACTCTTATTTCAGTGTAATTATTGAAAGCTCCCTCTTCTCTCAAATATATTTTGACTTGGGAATGACATCGATCACATCATTCCTGAAATGGACTCCCAAGAAACTAAATTAGGGCTGGGAAGATAGCCTAGTGGTAGAGTGCTCTCCTCATATACATGAAGCCCTGGCTTTATTCCTCAGCACCACACATATAGAAAGTGGCGCTGGGGCTCAAGTGGTAGAGTGCTAGCCTTGACAGTGCTCAGACCCTGAGTCCAAGCCCCAGGACTGGCAACAACAAAACAGAAGAATCCCAAGAAACTGAATTATGATAGCAACAACATAAATTTGGAAGACGAATACAAGTCTCAAGTGAGACTGTATTCAAGCATTACCTGGCTTTCAGCCTGGAGAAATCAACCTTATGGACATGCCTGGACTCATAGCAACCACTATGCTTACTATGTTTTCATTCTTGCTTTCAACATTATGCTTTGTTGATTTTCCTTTGGCAGCATACATTCTATTTTTTATTTATTTATTTATTTATTTAGCCAGTCCTGGGCCTGAACACTGTCCCTGGCTTCTTTTTGCTCAAGGCTAGCACTCTGCCACTTGAGTTACAGTGCCACTTCTGTCTGTTTTCTGTATATGTGGTGCTGGGGAATCGAACTCAGGGCTTCATGTATACGAGGCGAGCACTCTTGACACTAGGCCATATTCCCAGCCCCGGAAGCACACATTCTAAATGAAGAAATCAACAATCCTAACCAGGTTCCATAGACTTGTTAACATATTTAGTTAATAATTAGTACAAAATAACCCCTGGAAGAGTTTCTGTTACAAGAAATTCACTAGTCAGATGTTTCATGGAAGATCCCAAATATGTGAGGATTGAGCAATTAACCTCTCCCATCTCAGTTTGTAGATGAACTATTTTCAGTTCTAAGGGCACAGGTCACTGTGAATCTTTCCTGCCATAAATCCCTGTTAAAGCTGTCCACCTACTTTACAAGAAATTCAAGGCAAGTTTTTTCAATGTTGCCTACAAAAGGTAGCAGTTTGCCAGAATACACCATCCATGAGCTATTGAATTTCCTGCAGAGGTGGGGCAAAGCCCACTTCCTCTAGGGGATTACTTTTAATTGTCACCAGGATTAGGAGTTATCAGTAACATTTGGTGCCTAAGGGCAGAGCATTCTTGCATACCCTACTGTAAAAGTGTCAAAACCCTGTTGCTATACATAGCCTTTAGCCAATGCCACACTTCAGGTTTTGTGATTTGCAGGGCCCTACATTTGGCACATTTGGTAAAGGATAAGGTGCAGAATTGATGGGAAGAAAACCAAACAAAAACTAATCTAAAAATTCAGATGCATAAATGTGATACTTATTTCTTCGTACGGGTCCAATTAGTCCTATGTCTGTTTAGGTTCATGTCAGGGACTGGGTGTCAAAAGATCAGCTTCTCAAGGTTTTTCATTGTGTTGTGGGGAGCCATTTGATATTAGGAAGATTGTCAATCTATTAATCAAGTTGCATATAGTACTCCCCTATGGGTGGTTTGATTTTTGACTAAGAGCTGTTTAAGTCATGTAGACAATCCTGATTTTTATGGAGTCATTTTTTACGACATGAGATGTTTTATCTATGATTCTGAAATTACTTAAAACTACCAGGGCTGGGAATATGGCCTAGTGGCAACAGTTCTCGCCTTGTATACGTGAACCCCTGGGTTCAATTCCCCAGCACCACATATATAGAAAATGACCAGAAGTGGTGCTGTGGCTCAAGTGGCAGAGTGCTAGCCTTGAGCAAAAAGAAGCCAGGGACAGTGCTCAGGCCCTGAGTCCAAGGCCCAGGACTGGCAAAAAAACAAAAAGCCAAAAAACAAACAAACAAAAAACCTACTACCATTATTTCTTGAAGAACTTTTATGGAGTTAGATTCCATTAAATCTTCGATCCAATTTTGATCCAATGGTGTGAAGCATAGATTGTATTCCATTTTTTCTCCGGGTGGTCACTCTTACCCTCCTAGCTGGTTACTCCACCATCTCACTAGGATTTATAGAGTACGTCATCATTTACATACTGACTGGAGCTTTAAATCAGGACTTGAAAACTTTCAACAAATGCTTTAGTTATTTTGATGTCATTGCTAGATTTGCTTCATTGCTAGATTTCCTAACAAGGAATAATTACTGCATTTCTGTGGTAACCGCTACTTGGTTGCAATGTCATTTTTTTGGTTAATAGAGGAATTTTGCTATACATTTTATTGGAAATTTTAACCAATTTTATTTATTGATGCTGTCACTTTATAAATGTCATTTTAATAGCCTAGAATTCCAGTGACATAAGAAATTATGCACATGTAGAAATTCACTACAAAGAAAACCTACCCACTCAGAATGCTATAATGAAGATCTGCAAAGCTGTCATTCAGAATAAACTCTTATACTGTTGAATCCTTCTATACTGTTGTCTTGTCCCACTCCTTCATGTTCCTCTTCATACAGGATTCTCAGTTGTGTATCCCACTGTTTCAGATGTTTTGACGTACAATGTTAAGAGTATACTAACCTTCTGTAGCTTGCTTTTCTCTCTCATTCTTTATTGATGAATATTTAGGTTGTTTATTTTTCACCGGGACAAGTCAATGGAATGGAATTTGAAGTGCTTAGAGCTCAGTATCAGAATCAAGTGAGAGCACTCTGGTAGGGTTTTCATACTTTGATTTTTCTTTCTGTGAGGTACTTTCAGTGTCTTGAAATACTGATCACAGCAAACTATATTTCACTGTTGTAGAGAATTTGTCTTATCTAGATGCATAGTTTATACTTCAGTGAACTGTGACTCCTAGATTTTCTTCTCTGTAGTCTGTGAAACTGGAGGGAAGCTTTCTCATAAAATTCTGGGATGGCAGATCTGTATTCCTACCTAGCGTTTACATTCTACTAAACATGCAAGTTAGAAGAACAAAACATGATACTCAAGAAGCTAATGATTTGCACTGTACAGTCAGAAGGTTTTTTCTTGTTTTTTTTTTTTTTTTTTTTTTTTAATTTAAGCTGTCCTGTTATACAACACAGGCTGGCCTAGAATACTCTCAGTAACCCAGACTGTCTTTGAACTCGTGATCTTCCTGCCTTGGGATCCTGAGAATACAGGAATATACCACTGTAGATGGCTAGGAATTGTATGGGTATTCTTACAGTAAGAAAACTCCCTGGATATTGATTTGGTTAGAATGAGCACTTTACACTTTCCCCAAAACTCATCATTCTATATTTCAATTTATTTCCTTAATTTTGTCTTTTATTCTTCAGAGTGCTAATTACACAGTTATTATACAAACTAATGAGTGAAGATTTATGCTGTCACAGTGAGTGGTTGATTTGGTTTGTGATAGGTGTTTCCTGACCACTTTGTATGGGCAAAAACAAAAGTTCTGTTTCAGTCACAATGTAAAAGAACAAAAACTGACATTAAACCAGCCAGCACAATTACTAGGTTATGTCAAAACTCAGACTATCCTACTAGCCATACTGTAATTTTTGCAAGAATACTTTTTAATTTTACTCCTGTTTTTTTTGTAATGTGGTACTTTGAACTGATTGCTTTTGACTCGTGACATTCCTTTCCTGAAAGCCTTGTATTTTGCTACTTCACCGAGATACAGAAATCTTTTGCCTAGCATGCACTTACAAAAAATATTAATGTCCTCAAATACAGTTTAAAACTGACCCTTCCCAGAAAGAATTTCTTGGTTGGGTATCTTTTAAAGGGTATTAGCTAAGTAAGGCTTGCAGTCTGTCTTGCACAAAACCTTAAAATATGAATTATAACAGGAGCCTCATGTTGGTGTGCTATCTGTAGCATGTCTTCTTAAATGGGCTGTGTACCTAGATGTTGATCCCTGCAACCTACGATTAGCAAGCTGACTTCCTATTTCCTGTAGTGTGTCAGTAACAGTATGCTTTACCAAGATCAGTATTTTCTATACATGATGTGATTTAAAACAGTTCTGTAATAATTTGTAGATTCAAAGCACTGGTTTCCTATTTACCAGACTTACAATGCCTACAAGTCATTGTATGAATGACTTGACACTGACTTGACATTGGCAAGGTCACAAGTTACAGAAAAATATTGGAGAGCTTTTGGAACATCTTCTATTATTACAAACCTTTCACTATGGTCATTTTAAACACAGAAAGAATTACTCAAATGCTATATTGTTTCCTATGGTTGTCCTTAATTAGCCTAAGATCTTTGCTTTTTAGGAACATTTGTAGTGAACCAGACTGCAGCACCTTTCTTTTAAAGCTCTCATTACCATGTTAGGTTTCCAACATGCTAAATAAGGAAGTATCCTGACTATCTGCAACACATATCTAACTCATAAAAATGTAACAGAAATATAGTATATTCAGGTACAGATGGTCCCCAACTAAGATTTTTTTTTATACTTCAAAATGGTGTGGTCTAGTTTTTCATTTTCAGATCTCAGGAAACTATGCATATTATTTATTACTAAATAGGCATATGCTATCGATAACTTTAACTAGACAAGGCTAGTAATGTTTAAGATAAGCTAGGTTAAGCCAGGATGCGACATGTTCAGTGTACTTTTTATCGCTAATGGGACTTGAAATCAGGGCGTGGGTGCCATCCCTGAGGTCTTTCACTCTACCATTTTGAGCCACAGCACCACTTCGGGATTTCTGGTGGTTAACTGGAAATTAGAGTCTCATGGACTTTCCTGCCCAGGATGGCTTGAGATCCTCAGATCTCAGCCTCTTGAGTAGTGTTACAAAGCATGCACCCTGTGCATTTTTGATCTTTAATGTTTTCAATTTAGAATGGCTTTATTTAGGATGTACCCCCTTTGTAAGGCAAGGAGCAGCTGTGTATCTTGGAAAAAACAGAAGTCATGTCAGACAGAATTCTTGATTCCAATATTCACTGAGATGACCTTTCTAACCACAGGCTTCACAGTTGTTTGCACTTCTAGTGTCCTCCTCCCCCCACCCATCATTTCCTTAGGTCAAAACTTATTACAGATCACTCTCAAATTTAAGCATACCACACTAATATTTGCTTCCTACATTTCTAGGTTATTCTTTGTAGTATTCAGTGTAAATGTTGATTGTTCCACATTTTAACTATCCGTCCCCTTTTCTTATGTAATTTCCCTGCTTACCTACCTTAAATCCCAGACTATCACTGCAATCTTATCCTTTTCATCTTGGGCAAAACCACAGCCTTCGTTAATTCAATCCATGCACTCCACACCTGTACTTAGTGCAGCTTTCCATTATTTGCCACTAATTGCAAGCTGCATTTCCTTTTGCCTAACTGTCCAACTGCTTCCCAGGCTCAGTCACTTTCCTATTCTCCAAACTAAAAGCATCCTCTTCCATATTTGACTGTTACATGGTATTACTCATAAAAATCTTAAACTGAGCTCCTAACTAGCCCAGGCTTCTGACCATAACCACTTAGTTGGTCTGTCCAGAATCTTCTGCAATTCCTCAAAGCCCTAAGCCTCCTCCTTGGTTGTTTTATCTCATGTTCCACACCAATCTCTCAGCAGATTTCTCATTTTACCTGCAGCTTCACCAAGTCTATAGCTACCCATGGTCTGGCTAAGCCAACACTCTTTCAACTGGACTACTAGCTCGCCTAGTTGTTTTCTCTGGTTCTTTGATTCCATATTTTAGCCTATTCAACACAGCAGCTATTAGAGTTGCTACTCAAATTGTAGCCATAAGCTTTAAGGTATTTTAGATTTTCTTCTTTAATAAGGTGCCATTTGTAGACTATAAAAGACAAGTCTTTGGTAAACATGATTTTGCATTATGTTCTCAATTATTTTGACTAAAACTTATTTTTTATTCTATATTATGTAACTAGAGCCAAAGTATTGACCTTTATGGGATATAAGCACATAATAGCCCAACTGACCCAACGAAGCTAATCAATTACAAATTTTATCTAGTGGTTACTTGAGAATCACCATCAAATTTTAGAAGTCTTTTTTAAAAATAGAGCAGATAGTAATAATGTTAGCAATTAATTTTCCCTAGCAATCCTACTATGCCCAAACTAGTAAAACTAAAGAGAAAATTATTTAGCCAAAAATGTCATAATTTCGTATTATATTCTCAGTGGTTTCAAATCTCAAGATGATTTTTAAAAGAAACAACATGCTTTGAGAGAACTTTTTAGAATCTATACAATTCAAGCTAATGAAATATTTTATTATACATAATAAAAGTGGGGTTTTATTTGTTTTTCTTTTTCTTTTTTTTTAAGAAACATTTCCAGACATGTAGGAGTATGTGAGGAATGGATTCCACTCAATTATAAGAAGCAAAACTACTGAATGAAACCATAAAACTCTTTGTAGTAAATACTCACATTCACTACAGGCTTGAAACTCCTGTAGTATCAGTAAATCTACTTTAAAAAATATTACAAGCATGCTTCTGATGCATAGGAAGATGGGAAAAACGTAAAACTATGTAACTGCATACCATATGTACTCTCAGCTTTCCTAATTTAAAACCAGTTAAGAATTACAATATCCAAAGAAAGTATCTTAAAATAGTATATGACTCACTGGTAAGTGCTTTTTCTACTCAAATAAATAGGAAAATTTTCATTTTTAACATCACGTTGAATTTAAGTACTTATCAATCCAAGGAAAAAAATAAACTGAGACAGGCTCATGAGTTCAGGATTATATATATTACAATTTGCCTTGTTATAATACATTTGTGGCTTTGTGATAAAAATAACTCAGGGACATATGGAATTCAAGCTAATTTGCGTAACTGTCACAAGAAAAAAAGCATTAAATGCATTTCTGAAATAAGTATTCTCATTTAATTTCAGAATCTCAAAACAGCAATAGATTTTGGCCTTGTTTTTTAAAAAAAAGTTTAGTTAAACACTAAGCTAGCTAAATAACCTTACCGAAAGGTCTAAACATAAAGTGATCTAGAAAACACTTTCCCTCTAATCTCAATCTTTCATCAGTGGAAGAGGTGAGGAGAAAAGGTAGACAATTTCTTTAGCAGCATACATGGCTAAGTCCATCAACCACCTTAAACTAGAATGTCCATTAGTGACCCCATTAAAAAGAATTGGGCTAATAGCAAAAGTTACCCATTTCGTAAGCCAAAAGGTAACAATTTTAGGGTTACAGTAAGTAAAATACTTTCGAAATACTTCAAAAACTTTTCACCATAAACTAGAGGAATCATCTCTTCATTTTAAGAAAGGAATAACAAAGTAAGAGGCATTTAAACTAAATTCATTTTCAATCCTCTTAGAACAAAAGAAGTGAAAAATAATGGTTGATTAGCTAAGCTTTGTGCTCTAACCAAACTAATTAATTACAGTGATTTTAAATGGCAACAGCCCATCTGACTGGGCAGTCTGACAGTTCTGAATACTTTTGCAATAATTTTTTTTCTTAACGCAAAGACGCTGAAATGATCCGGTCATGCAATGTTCATCTTATGCATTCTGCATCTCTTTGCCGATCTTGTAGCTAAGGATCTTGTTCCAATCAATCTTAGTACGTGTAACTGGCAACTGTCGACGTAAGGCTTTGAAAGTAGTATCCGACATTGTCTGGTAATTCTCACTGATGGCAGTCTATGAAGAACAATAGTTAGAAGTTTAAAGTAAATGAAAGGAATAAACAATTTACAAGGCACTTTTATACTTTTAAATTATGATTATTAACTTATGATAATTATTAAATTTAATGGAATGAAATTATAAATTGGATTTATTTATATTTTACTATTTCCATTAGAACAATCACAAATTACTGCGGGTGGCTCATTCCTGTAATCCTTGCTACTCAAGCGGCTGAGATCTAGATGACTGAGGCTCATAGTCAGCCTAGAAATAAAAAGCTTTTGAGAGATTCCATCTATAAAATAACCAGCAAATGCTGAGCAGGAGACATGGTTCAGCAGTAAGCAAGTAAGCAGAGCAAGTATGAAGCCCTGAGGTCAAATATCAGTCATCACTAAAAATCAAGTAGAGCGCAAAATATGATCTAAACAGATTACCTAGAGTCCAAATGATTTACAAAGTATTTAAATTGAAATTTCAATCAAATAAAATAGCCATTTAAAATCTTGGAATATTTGACCAACATTTAGAAACTATAGTTAATTAGCTAAAGTTAAAATTTTTTTTTTTTTTTGAGACAAGGTCTTGCTTTGTAGCTCAGGCTAGCCTCAAACTGAAGATCCTTCATGCCCAGCCCTAATGTTATTTTTCTTTTGACATACTGGAACTTGAATTCAGAGAACCTTACTATTTAATTCACATCTCTGGCTCTTCTTGCTTTCATTACTTTTTGGACTAGGGTGTTACATTTTTGCTGGCCTGGACCATGATCTTCCTATTTATGCCTACCATGTAGGTGAGGTGACAGGCTTGAGATATCACACTGAGCATTTTAGTTGAGATGCTCAGACTGTCCTTGAATCACAATCCTACGCAGCGAGAATTACAGGTCTGAGTCTTGACATCTTGTTAAATACAAAATCTTAATTGAATTTACTATATTTAATATCCTTTTAAACTGTTTTTACAACCTCACCGTTGTACTAAAAGCAAACATACAACAAAAATAATCTTGTATAATAAAGCAATCAAAATACTCAGGAAAATTGTAGTATTGTTCACAAGTGAACACAGATTAATGTTTCAAAAAAATCATACCTGGTATTCATTTTCTGCAGCTTCTACAATCTTTATAAATTCTTTTGCTGTTTGCACCTCATTCTAAATGGAAAAAAAAAGGAACTGAAACAACAATTTAAAACTAAGGCATTATTATTTAAAATATGTATGAAATGAAATTAATGAAATGTAATTTAATAAATAGCCCAGATGAGGATTATAACAAGGGACAACTGTAATACTGATCACTCTATGTTAAATGTGAATAGGCAAAAATATGATAAAAGTTGATAAAATAAGCAGTATATTTCTTGTTAAGGTAAGTTAAATCTTAATAATCACATGTAAATGTAGCATGTAACATGCATGCCATATACAACCTTTATGTGTAAGAGGTTATCTTTGATCCAAAAAACAAAACAAAAAACAAAGAAATCATAAAAATGTACCCTACCAAACAGGGAGAATATATTTTAAAGTTTAGGGTGAATTTTACTATGCTACAACCACAAATATTACAAGTGTAATATTAATCAAGTTTTAATTACTATGACTAACACATATAACTCCACAAATCTATTATTTTCTAAACATTTCTCTTAAGAAGTAACTTTCCATGTCAAACTCCTCAAAGAAGATATATCAAAGGTACTTTTGCTATATAAATAATACAAGTGACAGTTACATACAATATATAATTATACTAAATACAATGTCTCTTAAAAGTCCACACATTATTAAATTTCACTGCAAATTCTGTAAGGAAAAGTACTACTTGGCACCAAGTAGAAATCTCCCCAGTGTTAATAAAAATATTAAAAAAAAATAAACCAGAAAACCAAAACATCCAGGCTATACTGTAAGATCTTGTCTCTAAAATCAAAAAGAAACAAAAATCACTAACACACAAGAAAAACTAGTTCTCTGTCTTCTCAGGTAACATATTCATTCACACATGCTGTATATACAATTAAAAGAATGGTGAAAGAACTCTGTGAAAAAATAAAATCCAGTACAAAAAATCTTGAATATAAGTGCTGAACTTACAACGTATAACCCAGTTTAAAAATTATTTATAAAATCAGACACAGGAGAAAGCAGAGGTAAGCTTTATGTCCTTTGGTTAGGGAGTAGTGGCCATTAATATGCCAAACGCACTTTAAATGACAAAAGAAAACCAACCACAGACCTACATGTGGAACATACAAACAAATTACACATATTATAGGTAAAAAGGGTATGTCCATACAATAGATTGACAACTAGAAGGAATAAACTACTGACACATGGTTTGACTTTTTATGTGATTCTAGCTACATGAAAGGTCCAGAATAGGCAAATCCACTGAGGCAGAAAGTAGAATAATAGTTTATTTAGTACTGGGAAAGATAGAAAATGATTACTCATTGGGATGGGTTTTGCCTAAGAAGCATGAAAAGAAGCTGGTTCTGGGGTCATGCCTATAATCATAGCTGCTCAGGAGGAGTAGCTGATATCTGAGGGTCACGGTTTGAAATCAGCGAGGCAGAAGGGACCTTCAGACTCTATCTCCAATTAACCAAAAAAATACCTGGTCTGGAGGTATGGCTCAAATATGCCAGCCAAGAGTAAAAAAGCTGAGAATGAAAGGTCGTGAGTTCAAGCCCTAGTACTAGCATCAAGAAAATGAAAGGAAGAAAGAGGAAGAAAAGGGAAGAAATAGAAGGGGAAGATGAAAAGGGGAGGGTGAAAATGCTCAAAAATTAGGTATGGTTATTGGAGCACAACCTTATTAGTTTAAAACCATTACATTATAAAAGCATGAACTGCATGGTATATAGATCCTAAAAATGGTTAGGCAGAGAACGGCAATTCCCTACCAACTTGAATTATATGAAAAGCATATGAAGCAAAAATGTTCACTCAGAACCTGTCTTAATTTACAGAAGTATTTGGTTGCTTTAGTATTATAGAATTACTTACAGACACTGTTAGAAAATCTTGTATATCTTTATGACTCACTAGCTGAACATTACCATCTTCATAATAATGAACCTATTAGGAAAAGAAAGTAAGGAAAACACATTATAGGAATCATCAAGATCCTCAGGTGCCAGCAATCACACTGAGGCAGCTGACCACCAATTTCAGCTCTAGTCCCAACTTCCCAACTCCAGTGAAAGTCTTCCTACTCTTCAATCTATAGTGAGGAGACAGATCAAAATGTTCCTGCAATTGGGAGATAGTTAGCTGTTTTTACTTCATTGTCATTGTACATAGACCAACACCCAAGTTGTCTAAAATTGAGCACACAATATTCTAGCACTCCTTCCATTCCCACAAACTATTTACTTGCCCAAATTCAAAGACAAATTATTCATGAAACATTAATTCACTACTATAAATACTACTACATAAGTTTGTAAACATATAGACAAAAAAACAACAAAAGCCAGGCACCAATGGCTCACACCTGTGATCCTAGCTACTGGCAACTAGGATATGAGGAATCTGGTTCAAAGCTAGCTGGGGCAAGAAAGTCTGTGAGACTCTTATCTCCAATTAACCACCAAAAAGCTGGAAGTGGAACTGTGGCTCAAATAGTAGAGCACTAGCCTTGTGCCTAGGCCCAGAGTTCAAGCCCCAGGACAATCACAAAAAAAAAAAGGTAAGAGATATGTACAAACAATTAATAATACTCCAGACTTCCTCAGAGGTTAAAATGGACTTTGGCATGTATCTACAGAAAGAAATGGAGGTATTTATGGTTGGAATGCATAGAAGGCAGGGGTGAGGGAATAATAGCTAGAGAAATACATAGGTTGTACACAACTCAACTTGGGCCTTGTACACTATGCAAATATAGGTCTTGACTACTAGCTAGGTTAAGAATTAACCATTAAATAGTCTTAAGTTGCTAAATACTATCTTCTAATAGCAATGTGAAAAATGGACTGCAGGGTGCCAAAGTAGTAACTCAACAAAATAAAGAAACAGTTAAATTATATGCTAAATGTTGAAGATAGAACTATGAGATCCAATCCCTATTTCAACAAGTTTTGGTCCAGTTCATCATATCATTTTAAGATAGTGATGTAATTATCTAGGTAACAGCTATTAAAGGCCTACCTATTAATGGGAACAGTGTTAATGGTACTGAACAACTGTGTCTGACATTGTCCTCACCATTCCATATTAACTAATCCTCAAAAAAAATCATGCAAGTTTTTTGCCTTTTATTTTTTGGTCAATGTTCTGATACTGGGGCTTGAACTCAAGACCCAAATGCTGTCACTTAGCTTTCTCACTTGAGTCTGGTACTCGACCATTTGAGCCACAGCTCTACTTCTGGCTTTTTGCTAGTTAATTGGAGATGAGAATCTCATAGACTTTTCTGCCTGGATTGGCTTTGAATCTCAATCCTCAGATCTTAGTAGGTAGATTATAGGTATGAGTCACCAGTGCCCAGCCACACAAGTTTTAAAAACGCTGTTCTTTAACAATTAACAAAATAAGCTGAAAGAGCTTAATATGACTTCCTGATGTCACTGGCAGTGCTGGGATGCAATTTACACAGTGTGATTTCAAACCCCAGGCCTTCAATTTCTATTTTCTGGTCCTCAATAGACCAGGCACCAAGACTTAAAGACAATGAGGTAAAAAAGACTAGAAATGTATATCAAAAGCAATGGAGCTGCAATGTCTGATTTGTCTAAATTCCTTTGTAGCTAGTAGCATACAACTTTTCATAAATAGTTGATCCACAAATTTTTTGATCAAATAAGGAAAAGACGAGTCAGTACTTTCCTATAACTTATGTAAAACTAGTAATATGTACTAGTATTTCTATTCAAATAATTATTAAATGTTCTATATAAACAGTAAAGGGTATATAAACAGTATAAACAGTATATAAACAGTATATTTATATAACAGTATTATTTATATATCAGTATCTTTATATAACAGTATATATCTATATAAACAGTAATTTAATAATTCAATTCCACTGGAATACCAAATACCAGTACAAGAGATAGTTAAAACATAGATGTAATATATGTAACAAAATATATATACAATATGCACATGCAATATATATTTATGCATTCCCATGCATACATTAATATTATGCTTCAACCACCTACACTCAATTTATACGAGAACATAATTCAAACTCAGATACTTATGAACAAATTCTATGAGAAGAGCAAATGGTAACATCTAATTTTAGCTGTGTTTTAGAATCTGTCAACTATCTTTGCAGATTTTTGATGATAAGGGAACAAAATGCAATGTTACTTA
This sequence comes from Perognathus longimembris pacificus, assembly GCF_023159225.1. NCBI lineage: Eukaryota > Metazoa > Chordata > Mammalia > Rodentia > Heteromyidae > Perognathus > Perognathus longimembris. The sequence goes on along the minus strand of NC_063162.1, from coordinate 127,064,639 downwards.
ACATGGGAAACAGCACTAGTTGTTTTTCTCTTTGCCCTAAAACAAGTCTGGACGGAAAAGAATATTATGTACTACGAAAATGTAAGCTTATAAATTAGCTGGTACTTTTGTTTAAAAAAATATGGACAGCATAAACAAATTCCTTATTGTGTACCTGAATTTTCAAGATGCCAACCACTTGAGTGCTTGAAGGACTGATTGTAAACTTCCATTCTGACCTCCAACGACCATTCCTTAAAAATAAAAACAGCAGCTGTAAATAAGGTAGGGAAAATAATTTGAATCAATATTAAATTTCAAATTTAAATTTAATGCTATAGTATGAGGGAGTGTGAAGAAGAAATGCTGGACATTGTTTTTTTAACCACCAAAATATTCAAAAGAATCAAAAGATTAAATTCAGTTATGAAACATATTTAGTCTTTACCTTGCTAATAAAATACCTGAGGCCAGGTGCTAGTGGCTCACACCTGTAATCTTATATACTCACGAGACTGAGATCTAAGGATCATGGTTCAAAGCCAGCCCTCACAAGAAAGTCTGTGAGACTCTTAACCACGAGAAAAGCAAAAGTGGCACTGTGGCTCAAAGAGGTAAGAGTGCTAGTTTTGGGCAAAGAGCTCAGGGACAGCACCCAAGCCCTGAGTTCAATCCCCATGACTGACAAAAACAAAGAAAATACCTGAATAATAGGTGTAATATTAGAATGGTAAAGCTGCTAAACTTCAAATCTAAATCATGTAAAATACTTCTTGAAGAAAAATTTTAAGGTATTTCTTCAAGTTAAAAATGGACTCTAGGGGCTGGGAATATGGCCTATTGGCAAGAGTGCTTGCCTTGTATACATGAAGTCCTGGGTTTGATTCCTCAGCACCACATATTTACAAAAGCCCAGAAGTGGCGCTGTGGCTCAAGAGGCAAAGTGCTAGCCTTGAGCAAAAAGAAGCTAGGGACAGTGCCCAGGCCCTGAGTCCAAGCCCCAAGACTGGGGGGAAAAAATGGACTTTATCAGAAGTAGCATAACAGTCAAGAATAATCTGAGTAACATTTAGATTATGGTATTATGGTGGCCTTTTATCAATACAATTAAAACAGTTTAACAAAATAGAGCAGTTTGACAATTTTATTGTTATTATTAAAGTGTTGTACTATTATTAAAGTATTATTATTAAAGTGTGTAAAGTGTTGCCATTTCACAACTCAGGTAATGAGTACAATTCCTTTTGGACAACATTATCCTTTCCGGGGCTGGGGATATGGCCTAGTGGCAAGAATGCTTGCCTCGTATACATGAAGCCTGGGGTTCAATTCCCCAGCACCACATATATAGAAAACGGCCATAAGTGGCACTGTGGCTGAAGTGGCAGAGTGCTAGCCTTGAGCAAAAAGAAGCCAGGGACAGTGCTCAGGCCCTGATTCCAAACAAAAAACAAAACAAAAAAAACCCCAAAAACCCCAACATTATCCTTTCCTTCGCTTTCCCCAAGTTTTCCCTGCTTGTCCTTCCCACAAGTTGCAGTTTTTTTTTAAATTGCTAGGAAATGTTATATCCGTTCAGACTTGTTTTAGGGCAAAGAGAAAAACAACTAGTGCTGTTTCCCATGTTAAGTAACATTGCATTTTGTTCCCTTATCATAAAAAATCTGCAAAGATAGTATACTACTCTATAGTAGATTTTGATCTTTACAACTGAAGAATTGTAGTGTTTTAAATACTTTAACCAACTTTAGGATTAAGTCTACATATAGGAGGTACCAATTTCCAAACAAGTTTGGTACATGATACATATTCATGGTTAGAAATTGAGAAATTAAAAACGAGAATTGTAATTTGGGACCAGGATTGCCTAGTATGGATTCAAACTCTAGAAAAATAAGTGAATTAAAAAAAAGAATTTTATAGCATATCTTTTTCTGAGTGACCCATCCAAAAATATTCAAAGCAGCTTGGCTGGGAGAGGGAACAACAACCTAAGACTATGTACTTTTGTTTTATGAGTCCAAAATAAATTATCTTTTTAATTTAGGTATTAATCATGCCTAGCAATTCTAAATATATTATATATGTTAATGACAGCTATGACAATATACGTATTTCACCACTGATTGTGAAAAGAAGAAAAAAAATTGTGGTACCAATCTGAGAACTGTATCTAAAGATTCCTCCAAGTACCTGTTTATCAATGGAGTAAATGCCAGATGTCATAGTCTGTAATAATATTCTGCCCCTCTTTTATTAACTCTCTAATTGTAAATACATACTCTTTCAACTAACACATATTAAGTCCCTAATAATACTAGACATGGAGGAAATTAGAGACAAAGAAGAGAAGGTTTCTAGTTCAGCTTAAAAAGTACCTGAGACTAGTCTCTAAATTTTGTTCTACCTATATTTTGAAACACATTTCTTTGTAATGAAACACTTAGAGTTGACTGAGATCCTTGTGCTATAATAATTATCACTCTGGAGAATAATGTAAATTTAATCTTTTTCAGAAAGTGCAGATCATTTTTAACTTCAATGATGGTGGTTTAGAAAATAATACTAATAATGAAAATAGAAAACTCAACATTTTCTTTATTTTATGTATGTTAAAGTTCAAAGGAGTTGTGTTTTTTGAAAATAAATGTAGTTTATTATAACACCAACAGATTTTTCAATTAAAACTTACTAACAAATTTTCCTTTGGTAGTTGAAACACAAATTTAATGTTTATTATATTCCTATAAATTAATAATTTCTGCAAAGATTGATTATTTTAAAAATTTGATAGATTCATGTTACAAAATTTTGGAAATGTAACAGACAAACTATGATAATGTTAAGTAAATAAAAGTACACATGCATGCCAGAATCGTTAGGAAACTACTGCTTGCCATTAAGGCATATGTTTAAATACAGAAATGATTTTCCTTCAGTGATGGATTGGCATTTCTCCAAATATTCTTGATTGATCGTGTAACACTTCATTTATTTCTGAGATAGTTAAACAGTGAAGCAACCTTGAGCCATAATCCAAACTGGTCTCACAGAGTCACAGAATTCTGTAATTTTCCCTTAACAGCATCACTAGCTAATAAGACTAATGAAAGAAAGACTAATATATAACAAACAGTAGCTCAGAAAGTCTTATCTAACAATAAAAAGAACCAAAGATTTGTCAAACATTTTTACAAGGCATTACTGTAATTTTATTTTTTTGCAACGATCAATATCTAGAAAAATATCTACTTCAGAGTCCCATGTTCACAAAGAATCATCATTCTTTTTTGAAAGTTGTCTCTGTCCTCCTCCCTGACATAAATTTCATTTAAGTGCATCCCCTTCTCAGAATGAGCATATGGGCCTGCCAACTGGTCTGCTTGCATGCACACATGTTCCCTTAGGTTGTTGCCTGCTAGTCTCCAAAAAAAAAGATGCTCTTCTATACTTTTTTCACTAAATGCTACCTTTAATGAGTAGGCTGATTATGAAACAGATACCGTTTATACATCAGAAGGCTGAAGTTTTATATCATTTTCATGTTGCTTTTAGTCAATCCCACACAAACAAGTTATAGTTCCAAACACTAAAGCATTACAAAACAAATAAACAATGTCCAATTTTCTCAACACATAAAACTTCTAACTTACCAAAAGTTTTTTGCTTGGAACTGATGGCTTTCTATACATGCAATAATGGTTTGCTGTCCATCTATTTTTTTACCATACACCTTATTGGTAAAGAAAATAAGCACAAGAGTAAACTTGGGAATATAAAATGGTCAATTTAAAATGTCCATAAAATCCTGAAAATATGTACCGCAGAAACATAATTGAATACAAAGTAGATCCTCATTCCACAAAGTAACTAAATTCTCAAATATGCACACTCAACCATAATCTGTAGATCATAATAAAGGCCACAATTAATAAAATACTGTTGAATAGAAATCGATATACTATAATTGACAAGCATCCTAGATATATCATGCATTCATTATCTAAACACAGGTATCATAAAAAAGTGAATGATTTATTTTAGACATATAGATGCCAATCTGGCTGCTTCAAGTAAAAATGGAAGTGGTTATTACTAGCGGTTATTTTGTTGACTTTACATTCTTAAGAGTTATAGCTGAAAGTCACTTAAAAGAGTATTGAGGTGGTGCTAGTAAGTCATATTTATAATCCTAGTTAAGAGGCTAAGATTAGAGCAATCATGGTTAAAGTCAGCCTAGGCAGAAAAAAAAATCCACAAAAATGGAAGAAGCTGAGTGTGATAGTACAAAATTGACAACGTAGCTACTATGGGAAAGTGTGAAAGAGAAGAATATAGTCCAATGAGAGCATGGCAAAAAGAAAGACACTATCTCAAAACAAGTGAAAAAAGGGTAGAGGCATGGGTCAGCAATAAAGCACCTGTTAAGCAAGCTCAAGGCTCTGAGTTTAAATTTTAGTACTTTCAAAAACAAGTAATGAGATAATTATGGACAGTAATTTACTTATAACTGAGAAAGCCACTAAGAAAATGTCCACGTGATGTTATGATGCTTGCCTTTTGCTTTAAAAGTAATGAATAATTTTGTGCCTTTCAATTTTCCATTAATAAATCTCTCAAGACTAAGAGATCTCAAACATAGCAATTCTCTTATTCTTACTGAGATTTTCTTCCAAAATAATCCTATTCAAGTAATAACTAAAAGGTTAGTTATACTGCTGTATTTCTTAATTATTGAAAGGTTACTTAGATCATTATATGAATTGTCCAAGCTAGGAAATTTCTGAGAAAGAAATGGGATCCTACTGTTGACAATAATTATAGAGAAAGAAAGGTATAAACTATCATGTATGTCAGCAGCAACTGGGGCCAGGATTTGTAGTTCAAATATCTTGTACTATACCGTAAATAAAATCTTAGATTTCAAGGAGGGGATTTTCATTATCTGATCTGCATTTCCAAAGATCACAACAACAAAAGAGAAGAGCACTGAATACAAAGTTTGGTCTTTGTGTTCAAAGTCTGTCCTGGTACAACCTTATGAAAGCTCAAAAAAAAAAAGAAAAAAAAGAAAAAAAGCAGCACTCCCATTCTGTACAGCAGTACATTCTGACAATATGATAATACAAAAATGAATTTAACTTACAAGAGAATTATATAGACCCCACAAAAATTTGATTGTATAATACTTGAGGAGCAAGCAGTTAAATGGCTCACACTTGTAATCCACATTACTCAGGAAGCTGAGGTCTGAAGTTCAAGGTTCAAAGCCAGCTTGGACAGAAAAGTCTGAGAGATTCAAACTCCAATTAATCATTAAAAAGAAAGATGTACTGGAAGCATGGTTTAAGTGGTAGAGCCCCAGCCAAGAGTGGAAAAAGCAGAGAAAGAACACGAAGCCGAGTAAAAGACTCAGTATTAGCATGTACACATGTGTACACAGAAACACATAATAACTTAATAAATTAATAATATGACTCTACTTATAAGTCATTTTGAATTTAATAAGAAGAAATTTGATTTATACTTAACTAAGGTCATGAATATGGAACTAAAGAATCTCACCATACCCTCTAATCCTATGTATTAGAATTCGAATTTGGATTTAATTCAAGGTACAATTAACTTTCCATTTCTGGACATGACAATATATTGTTTAATTTTTTGTTAAAAAAACACACCACAAAACCAACCTGGTACCTTCTTAGGAGTACTTGCCTCAAGAATAACAAGTTGTATTAATTACTTATTAAGTCTATGCATTACTGAAGATTTTAAGAAATTATAGAACTCTGTCATTGTTACAGAAGACACAAAAGAAACCAGGCACTGGTGGCTCACACCTATAATCTCAGCTGATAAGGAGGTTGAGATATGAAAAATGCAGTTCGAAACCAATCCAACCAGATGAATCTGTGTAAGACTCACATTTCTTTCTAATTAACCATCAAAAAGCCCTCTCCCTGACAAAGACACAAAAGATAAAAATCTAACAGCTAACCAATGGTGAACTTACAGTGCAGACCCCATTTGGGTAATGTTCTTTTACATAAGCTCGCAGAGCAGTTTCTACTGAAGTTCTCCAAGATTCGATTGCATTTTCTGCTTCATAAGGTCTTGGATCAGTTGCTTCCTTTCTTAAGTGATCAAATTTGAAGCAGATTCTGTTTTTTGGATCCAAAAACTTTCCATTTCCCAAGTCACCATGTTCTGTTATCAATACCTTCAAGGATGGAATAAATTTAGGAAATAAGTATTTAATACAAGTAAATAGTGATACACAATATATACACTTAAACTTTTTCCTTGAAAATATACAACCATTTTATTTTAAGCAACTGGTTTAATTAAATGGTATGACTATAAAATTCCAAATGAGTAGACCACAAAGACAATGAGACCCTTTTTGATCAGTGTAGACAGATTTTTTCTCCCAATATAAGTTCTAGCTACTACTGAAAACAATACATCCTCTATACTATACTGCTGGAGTCAATCTTCCTCTTGGAGAACTATAAACTTAATATTATTGGTATAGTGATCCACTTCAATCAGGATGGTTACAGAAATTAAGTTCAGGGAGGAAGCCCCTGCTCCATGGCCAGAAAATCACCTGCTCTTAAGCATCTGCTTTGGGTTCTTGTAAACTAACCATTGACAGTTATTCAAAGAGCTCAAAAGTAATTTTTTTAAACAATGTAATTTATCAACTTACATTTAAATTAAATATGTATAAATTTGTTATTTTGTATTTTACTGTAACATTTTTCCCTTTTCTTCTTCTCTTGCAACTCTCCCAATCTTTTGACTCTTCAGGTAATTATTTCATGTATAATTTATGTGAAAAACACAGAACACATCTTCCTCAATTTCTCATGGCTGTAAAATTCCACATGGTAAATACATACACACGTCTATACATGCATGTATATGTATCTAGCTTCTCTACCCGATACCTTAATGAAATTTCTGTCTGCTAAAATATCTCTCAACTTTTTATTTATTTTTTTCTTTTTGGTGCTATCCTGGGACTTAAATTCAAGGCCCTGGCACCATCCCTGAGATTTTTTTATTTAGGGCTAGGGTTCCAACTACTTGAGCCACAGCCAACTTTCAGCTTTTTGCTGGTTAACTGGAGACAAGAGTCTCATGGACTTTTCTATCCAAGTTGGCTTTGAACTATGATCCTCAGATCTGAGCCTCCTGAGTAGCTAGGATTACAGCCATCAACATCTGCTCATTCCTTTGAATGGTTGTATAATTTATTCTTCCAAGTATGCTAGTTGCATGCCATAATCAGTAGATTTACAGATTGTTTTCTTTTATGGAAGAGGAAAAGGCATCATTAGCAACAGTAAAATAATTATTGTTCATCCTTTATCAATGTTTATATTTCTAATAGGTCACTTTCCTTTTCTATTTTTAATTAACACCTAGTATGTTTACATATTTACAGAGCACTAAGTGACCATTACATGTGTACAATGTGCAACAATCAGATCAAATGATGATCTAGCAAGCTGAAACATGAAATTTGTCATTATTATTGGCCTTGCTATTAGAAAAGGATGTTTTCATTTCTATTGGATAGATTCCCAGTAGTACTGGTGGGACAAAAGGAAAATGATACATACGTTAATTAGATTACTTTGCAAAAAGTTGATGAGTCAATCCACATTTCTACACTGCTATGCTGCTGAATAGTTATCACAACTGTTTTCGGTATAATGGGTATTTAAATTGTATTTCTCTGTTGAAAGAGCTTAACAGTGTTTCATGTTCATGGGCCATTTGCTCTTCTGTGAGTAAATATTCTTTAATATTTTTTATCTGGGTTCATATTTTTTTATCAGCTGATGAGTTCTTGAAGTATCTCTTTCAGTCTATAGTTAAAAATATAACACATAGCAAAATGTTCATCTTTTATAGTTTGAATTTCCAATCCTGTTTCACATGGTTTTCCCATACTTAGACCATGTAGACACTTAGGTCATCTTATATTTGACATTGTACACATTTTTCGTATATCTATTTCTGTATATTATATAAAACAACTTTTTGTGGTAGGTATCAGTGTGCCAGATTCTATATAAGTTTTCACGTACTCTAGAACTAAATTCGCAATCTGTATTTTTCTACTCTGGGTTGTTTATCATGTGTGTACATTACCACTTGACCTTACACTTAAGTATCCTCCTCACTATTTTGATTCCTTTTACATTTTTCTTGGTTATTTCAAGCATATCTTTTTTTCAAATAGAATCTTATGAAAATATTGACCAACTTAAAAATACTATGAGGATTCCAATTCAAAGTATATCAGATTTATTAATCAACTTTTCAACAATTTAAGTTTCAACTTAAAAATGAAATGCAATGTACCACCATTTCATCTTATTTTGTTACATGAAGACAACCACAATTTTCTTCACGATTCTATGTTTTTCTTATAAAGCTTATTTCTAGATTGACATATTATACTTACCATTATTTTAAATAAAATTCCCTGCATCATCCTTCCCTTCAATAGTTCTAGTGAATTTCTAGTGAGAATAAGTACTCTCATTTTAGGTGCTCAGTTGCTGCAGCAGTGAACTCAGTAATGAGTTTGTGTATAGTACTTACCTTAAATTCAGCCATTTCCCCAAATTTATTTAAGTCTAGTAGTTTTGGGACTTTTCTGGTACCAGTCCTGGGGGTTTGAACTCAGTGCCTGGGAGTTGTCCCTGAGCTTTGTAGCTCAAAGCTAGTGTTCTACCACTTGGGCCACAGCTCCACTTCCAGCGTTTGGTGGTTAACTAGTTAAGATCTCATGGACTTTCCTGCCCAAGCACGTTCTGAACTATAATTCTCAGGTTTCATCTTCTTGAGTAGCTAGGATTACAGGCATGAGTCAATGGCACCCAGCTAAGTCTAATAGCTTTTTTGAGGTTGGAGGTTAAATATTACTAGAGTGTCTTGGTATTCCTAAATACTTCAGACAGTTACCACCAAAGAATTTTCTTTTTGCTAAGTTTTATAAATTCTCACCTTACTTGCTATACTTTCATCTATGATAACTAAGGAGACAAACCTGTAATGTTAAGTGAAATGGTTTTAGTCTTTGTTATTCATGATATTATTAGTTTGGCACACAATTATATTTAATAAGCTTACTTCACCTCTAGTTTTATTAAAGGTTATTATTTTTAAGTGAGAAATAGCAGCTGGGTTTTTCAAATCCCTTCTCATTGACTTTACACTGATATTAGACTTTTCTTCTTTATTGGGCAATGTGTAAGACCAATAAAACTGCCTGATAAAGGATCATTCCTAGAGTCCTCTAAAAAATTCTGTTTAGGGCTGGGAATATGGCCTAGTGGCAAGAGTGCTTGACCCATATATATGAAGCCCTGGGTTCAATTCCCCAGCACTACATATACAGAAAATGGCCAGAATTGGTTATGTGGCTCAAGTGGCAGAGTGCTAGCCTTGAGCAAAGAGAAGCCAGGGACAGTGCTCAGGCCCTGAGTCCAAGGCCCAGGACTGGCAAATTAAAAAAAAAGAAAAATTCTGTTTAATCTTGGTAAATTAACTTTTTAATATATTTTTGGATCCTATTTGTTAATATCTTACTTGAAGTCTTTAAACCTATAGCTATATATGAAGTTAGTATGAAGTTTACTATTTGATCTTTGTAGGTATAAGTATTAAAATAATGCTAGGCTGAAAAAATGACACTGGAAGCTAGCCAACGTTTAAGAAAAATGTTTTCTCTTGGCCAGCAAATTTTCTCTCAGGGATTTATCCCCCAAAAAAACTATCAGTGTGAACAGTTAAAAGATAATACATTTTATAATAGTAACAGAAAAAGAATCTCTAGAGAAATAAAATGAATTTAGTATAGTAATATAATGAAATGCTATGGATATCTATCCATATATCATTTCATTATAGTAATTATGTTTTATATGATGATACACATGCATATCTATATATAAGCTTAAATATTCCCTTAGTTATATTACCTTTAATTTACCACAAGAGTAAAAATAATGAATGAATGTCAGTTCTTTCCTCATATACATTATACTTCACATAAGCATTACTGAAATTAGTACAACCGCTGTTAAATTATTAGTAACAGTAAACCAAAAAAATAGAGAGCTATAGATTTTTTGTGGCCTATTTTAGCTTAGTAATTCTAACTTGCATTTTGGGAAAAAAACTTAATTATTACTAAATTCTAGTAAAATTACATAAAGAACTGTAGAATTCCAGAGCAACCAAATTATGATATAAATCTTACTAATATAGTATATTCTAGATTTGGGGTTAATTTAGAACTGACACATTTTCCTACAAGAAACAATTAAGGAAATGTAAAATAATTGTTTTCTAAAATCCTGAATTAAATTTGAGTCTTCCTAAGAACACAGAAACATACCTGATCTTCATAACCTTCGATTTTTACTGGTGTAAACTGGTCCAAATTATACTGTGCAAATGCACTAAAAAAGAAAAAAGGTACATTACTTAGAATCATATTTAATGCTTTTTTTATAAAATGACTACCAGTTAATAAAATTCTCTTCCTGCATTGTACATGGCTAGATTAATAAAATTATAAATCTGTTACCATCTCATACTAACTACTGCTATATTAGATGTAAGTATTATAAAAACTGATCAGCCAGGCTCTGGTGGCTCAAGCCTGTAATCCTAGCTACTGAGGAGGCTGAGATCTGAGAATCACAGTTTAAAGTCAGCCCAGGTAGGAAATTCCCTGAGACTCTTATCACCAATAACCACCAGAAAACTGGAGTGATGCTGTTGATCAAAATGAGAGAGCTCTAGCTTTGAGCAAACCAGGGACAGCACACAGGCCCTGAGTTCAAGCCTCATGGATGACAACAAAACAAAACAAAACAAAACAAAACAATGGTAAGTCTTCAGTGCATATCAAAATAAAATAGACAGGTAAATATAACTGGCCTCTCAGTAAAGAACCTGAAAGTGAAGATTTGTAAAATATGTGTCCAATTATTTGGTTTATATATATTAACAGATCAGAAAATATAGACATAACATAAAGCAGAAAATACCACTAAAAGACTTAATGCACTACAGAGAACACACACACACACACACACACACACACACACACACACTTAAATATTACATTTGGTCAAGACAAGCGTAAGCAGAGAAGAGACCTGGTGCAATTTCATTATGGATATGATATTAAGAAATAAGCTTGGGGTTCTGGGGATATGGCCTAGTGGCAAGAGAGCTTGCCTCGTATACATGAGGCCCTGGGTTCGATTCCCCAGCACCACATACACAGAAAATGGCCAGAAGTGGCGCTGTGGCTCAAGTGGCAGAGTGCTTGGCTCAAGTGGCAGAGTGCTAGCCTTGAGCAAAAAGAAGCCAGGGACAGTGCTCAGGCCCTGAGTCCAAGCCCCAGGACTGGCCATAAAAAAAAAAAAAAAAAAAAAGAAAAGAAATAAGCTTGAATAACTAGATAGGCTCTGGTCTTGTAGACACTAAAATGACTGAATATTTCAAATGAGACTGGCCATGTTCAGGGTGGTATGACCATAGATGGCTGTGTGGATGGAATTAATTATTTGAGAGGTAAAACAGCGTCACAGAAAGTTTTCTGAAAAAGGACAACAGAAATGATTTTAAAGATGAATTTGGCATTTTAAAGATGAATCTGGCAGAACTGGGCATCGGAGCAACTAGACCTAGAAAACACACTGATGCTGGTTTCAATGTCCATGTTACAACTGCAGAAAGAAAGCAAGACAGTGATGAGGTAGACTCAAGCATAAAGCTTCTCTATCCTTGTATGAAGAATAATGTATGGCACGCCAGATAATTATTATATATATGACAGAGGAACATTCTCCTAAGATGGAAAAGTATCTAAAAATGACACAAAACTCATACTCTATTCTATGAAATCTGCAACACAGTAAATTACCTCCACTTAACAGAAAAGACAGTGGAATTATCTCTAAAGTTAATCGACTTAAATGCTTTTTAGGTTACTCTGGATGGCCAAATGTCTTCTGAATCTTCAACTATTAGCTCCAGAGTCTGTTCAGAAAGGAAAGTTCAGTTGAACACAGCATTACTGATGAGTTAACAGGAGACTACTAAATGTAAAAATAGCAAAGTAGAATTAAATTACTAGCTGTCAAATTCCTGACACTGCATGTTCAAAGAAGGAGGGAGGAGGGAGGAAGGAGTAAAGGAGCACACTGAAGGTGAGGGACAAAGTAGTATTCATTTCTGATTTTAAAAATTCATAGAACTGTAATTTTCCTAATAGCTTCAAAGTGGCCAGGGAGTAAGTATCTTTAAATAATGTACCTGAAAAATGTTTGTAAACTAAATCATTTGGAATATTCATTTTTCTAATAAACGCTAAATTTAAATGATAACTGTAAACAGTAATTTGGTTCCAAGATGAAGTGAATTCTTTTTATTGACCCTTATCATCAAACACCATTTACCTCTAGCCTAGAGAAGGGTAAAAGAATAGAAAGCTCATAAAGGAAACAACAGGCATGTGTAGTAATATTTGATCTTAAATACTTAAAGTAAGCTAAAAGCTACTATGCAGTATAATGCAAAAGTTAGTCACTAACCCAGGAGTCAGATAATCTGAGTTTTGTTGCTACACTATCATTAACTACTATGGACTTACTCCCAAAGTCTACTCCATTCAGAAAACTCACTTCATACACCTACTCATTCACTCATCCACCCATCCATCTCTTTAAGTATTTACTGAGGTCTTATTGGTACATGACCAGCACTTTACTACGCACAGTACAATAGTCTCCCTGTCCTGTTGAGTTCTGTGGCCCTATGATTCATTTCTTTTCTTTGTTAAATTTAATTTATTCATGTCGGGGGAGGGGAGAGTGTTCTTGAGACAGGGTGTCACCAGGCAGATCTCAAACTCATAATCCTCCCACCCTAGTCTTTCAAGTGCTAGGACTACAAGCATGTACATTCACAGCTGGCTACTCAGATCATTCATCATTGTTCCTATCACACTGGACACTTTCCCTCATGCTTGTCTTAGTTAAGTCACATTATTTTTCTTATTCAATATTCAAATCTTAGTTTGTCATTTAAGAACCTGCTCAACAATTATTACTTCTAAATAGAAACTGAAATAATTTTCTTGCTTTGGGCTCTGCAGGCCTTTATGAGGACTTTTAATATATTTTATCTCATACAGCCTGGTATCTGACATACCTGACTTTCCTTTGGAAAATCCCTAAGAGGATTATTTATCTTAACAGTGAACTTTAACTTTCTGTTTCGTCTGTTCAGTCAAAGGGTATTTCTATTTCAAAGTATTATAGATTTGACAGTACCAACCCCTTGGTAAGTTTAATTGTACTCAATATACTGAGTTTGTGCTTTTCGAAAAAGGTGTCCCACTAGAAGAATGGCCCTATTTTTCCCTACAAAAAGAAAAAAGTTGAGAAAGATGAAGCAACAGGGCAGTTTCCAGAGAAATGCACTGGATACATTCTGACTGTCTTTATGATGCTTTCTATGTTTATACTATGCAATTTGTGCACAGCCTTAATGACAGGTGACAAACCATCTTTTCTTTTTCTTTTTTTAAATTTTTTTTCAGATACTGGGGTTTGTACTCTCATCCTCCTGCTTATTATGAGTGCTTCTTACCACTGGGCAATGCCTCTATTCCTAACTTTTGCCTATTATTTTTGAGATAGAGTATGCATGTTTCCTTCCTGGGCATGTACATGGGTGTTAGGCTTTCCTTAACTAGAGTAACAGATGCTCTATCTCTGTTGAGAAGGGGGTCTGGTGAACTTTATCTGCCTAGGCTGACTTTGAACCACAATCCAACAATCTCAGCCTCCTAAGTAGCTAGCATTACAAATATAAGCCAAAAACCTGGTTTCATTAGTCAAGCTTAGACATAAATATGTATGTGTGCATGTATATATGTATGTGTGCATATATATACACAGACGCAAGCATATACATACATATATGTGTGTATATACAGAAAAAGAGAGGAGAGTGAGCAAACATAAACTTATATAGAAACATATCTAAGCTGGGAATTAATGCTTAAATTCCACTTTTCTTTCCTTTTATATTAATATAATATAAAATACTTACTGGGCTGCTCCTTCCCTGAGAAGATTATCATTATTAAGCAATAACCGAACATCTGCAAAATAAATGTTTCCTATATTAATATATCTATATTATATTGTTTTAGTCATGTGTTAGCACATCCAGAACAAAATAAAAAATTATCACCCCAATGATCAAAATATCCACAAATACACATCATGTTTTGTTCTTTTCTTTTTGGTACCAGTCCTGGGACTCGAATTCAGTTTAGGCACCGTCCTGAGCTGTTTTGTTCATTCCTTACACTCTACCACTTGAGCTACAACTCTTATTTCCTGCTTTTTAGTGGTTAATTCGACTTTCCTTTCCAGGCTGGCTTCAAATTGCAACCCTCAAATTTCGGCCCCTTCAGTAGCTAGGATTATAGGCGTGGTCACCAGCACCTAGCTACCACAGTAGTTTTTTTTTTTTTTTTAATAAAAGATTTTCTGTTAGGAAACAGAAGACAAAGTTAAACAGAAATACATTCCATTTTGTGCCTTAATATTTGATATAGGTAGACCAGTACCTCCATTGAAATAGAAGCAATTAATGTAGACATGTAGAGCTAAGAGATGTAAAGACAGGACTATGCCTATTGGCAAAACAATCGTCAGTTTTAGATGAGTCTGCTCTAAAGGAAAAGTAGTTAAGTAACATTTTGTGACTGAGTTGAGACATGGGCATTTTAGTAATATATTGACAGTACTTGCATTAAGTTATTATAAATTCTCAAGCAAAGTGGTGTGAAAAGGATTCTACAGGCTGCTTTCTTGGCAAATATTTCAGTTCTGTCATCCTCACTACAGAAGCTTTATAGCAACCAGGAGAATGTAGAACAGTTAAGAATTCTGGACTAGGCTGGGAATATGGCCTAGTGGCAAGAGTGCTTGCCTCCTACA
Organism: Perognathus longimembris pacificus; assembly: GCF_023159225.1. Taxonomy (NCBI): domain Eukaryota; kingdom Metazoa; phylum Chordata; class Mammalia; order Rodentia; family Heteromyidae; genus Perognathus; species Perognathus longimembris. The sequence continues at coordinate 127,049,598 of NC_063162.1, read as the reverse complement.
CATGAGGCTCTCGGTTTGATTCCCCAGCACCACATATATGGAAAATGGCCAGAAGGGGCGCTGTGGCTCAGGTGGCAGAGTGCTAGCCTTGAGCGGGAAGAAGCTCAGGCGCTGAGTCCAAGGCCCAGGACTGGCCAAAAAAAAAATAATAATAATTCTGGACTAAGAGGTTAATAATTTTAAAAATGCTTGCCAATGAAGTCTAAAGAATGGTATACTGTGAAATGACTCAGGAAACATAAGTCAATACCTAATGGTTCTTACATATTATCTTCTAAAAACAGTAAAAATGTTTACCCTATGTTTAATTGGCTGTTCATATTTATCTAGAAGTTTCTTTAAGAAAAAGAAATTTTAATGTATTATGTAATTCTGAAAAATAAACTGAAAAACTATTTTTAAACTATTTAAATGTTCCACTGAAGAAATATCTACTGTAAGTGATCAATGTCTTACTTAAATAAAACAATTTACACTAAACATGAGTGTATATTCTCAGAATATTATACTCTTCTTAGTAACTAGAATAAAATTAATCTTGAATTAACACATTATAAAGAAATTGTCACATATAGAATGGATACACTGTATGTACCCATTATAAAATCCACACTGACAAATATTTTCACTGTAATTCAGAAAATGTATACTGTCCTTAGCATAGTTATATGGGTGGTAATAGTTTTGATTTTTGTTTTGCTGGTCCTGGGACTTGAACTCAGGGCCTAAACTCTGCCCCTGAGCCTCTCTGTGCTCAAGTTAGTGCTCTGCCACTTGAGCCTCAGTGCTACTTCCCGCTTTTTCTGAGAAAGTTATTGGAGATAAATAAAAGTCTCAAGGACCTTCCTGCCCAGGCTGGCTGTGAACTGCAATCCTCAGATCTCAGTCTCCTTAGCAGCTAGGATTACCAGAGTGAGTCACCAGTGCTGAGTTAAAAAAACAAACAAACAAAACACAATAAATCAAGTGCTTTAAACAAGTGATATATCAAGCCTTAGTATTAAATACTCACCATTAAAAACTTCATTAAATTCTCCAGGAGGGGCATGAATGATGAACTTTGCTGCTATACGTACCTGAAACAGAAATGATGGAATAAAACATTACATAGCTTATATCTTTGCAATTAACAAAAAAGTACAAAAAACATACAATTTTCAAGTTGTACTAAGAATATTTTAAAAACAGTGATATTTCATCACCCAAATACCTTTAAATTTCCTATTACTGTTTTAATCATTGATAATCACAAAATAAGGTTGGATATAAATTATATATACAATACATATGGCATATAAACAACATATATTACATATATAGTAATTATAAGAATGCAAAGCTGTCTACAGATAAGCAGTTTCTTGTAACTTTATTTTTTTAAGCCAAAATGCAAAAAGAATGAAAATTTTTGTGAAGAAGATATGTTTAGGTACATTAAAGAAAACTGATATTTATATATTTACAAAGCTACAAATTAGTAAAAAAAAAATATGGAAAGATAAGGGCAAGAAGGGAATGCATTAGAAGCAAAAATGTTTCTCCCTATTTTTCATCTTCCCCAACTTTTACCCTTTAATACTAAAATAAAACCTTGCTAAAACTTTTATCCTTCGAAACGCTTCTCATGTGTGCCAACAAGTTCTGTGTGTGGTAAATGGGGAAACTGAAGGAAACCATCATTTCTCATCCAGTGATATGTCCAACTGTTTGAAATAACATAAAAGCATTATTCACACTTTCTCTTTTTTTGTACCAATCTTGAGGGTTGAATTCAGTCGGATGATGTCCCTGAGGATTGTTTTTGTTTTGGCTTTTTTGTTGTTGTTGATTTTTTTGGCTCAAGGTTAATAATGCTCTACCACTTGAGCCTCAACTCTACCTCCAGCTTTGGGTAGTTCACTGGAGTTTCAACTGACTTTCGTGCTTGGCCGGGCTTTCAACTGTGATCTTCAGATCTCAGCCTCCTGAGTTACTAGGATTACAGTTGTAAGACAGTGGTGCCCAGCCCTACTCTTTAAAATTTTGTCTTTCTCATGGGCTTTTTAAAAATAACAATAAGAGACTGGGAATGTGGCTTACTGGTAGAGTACTTGCCTAGCATGCATGAAGCCCTAGATTTGATTCCTCAGTACCACAGAAACAGAAAATGCCAGAAGCGGTGCTGTGGCTCAAGTGGTAGAGCGCTACCCTTGAGCACAGGGAGGCTCCAGGACAGAGCCCACACCCTGAGTTCAAGCCCTAGGACTGGCAAAACAAACAATTAAGTATCCTACAATTCAAGCAGGAAACTAAGTAATGAGAGTAACAGATGGTAATCCAGAGTAAGAATCCATGATTCCATACTAATATAAATGAATCAACAAATGGGGAAAAAAGGTAAGTTCCTCGTTATAGGAAAATGTCAACTAACAAATGGAGAAGGAATGACTGAATTAGTTCTCAAAACAAAAATCACTAACAAGATGTCAAAAGTAGTAGACAAAATATTAAAACAACAGGATATGAGCATGGTTAGTAGTTACATGGTACTTAATTACAGAGGTATAAGCAGCAATTTTATAGGGAAGACATTTTTATATCAGAATTACCAATAGTATTAAGAAAATTTTACTTCATGTGTTTTTGTAGAGGATACACTGAAAATACATCACTTCTGTAATTTTCCTGCCCCAAATTCAGACTGAACCTAATCAAGAGGAAGTATCAAACAATCAAGATTGAAACAGTCTAGAAAATAAATTGTTTAAGAGTAAAAAGATAAACAATGCTACAAAACGGTTCCAAATTAAAGATTAGACTCCACACTAATTCAGTAAGATCCTGTTTAGGATGCTGAAGCAGAACTAGAAAGGTTTAAAAAAACTGCATTATAAAAATCAGTGGTAAAATTTGAATAGGCTCTATAAATTATATAATAGTGCAGTATAAATGCTTTAATTCTAAAGTTTGATAATTTTACTATAGTTATAATAAACTATCCCCTAAACACAATGAAGTATTTAGAAATAGGGGGAAAAATTCTTCTCCACTCTTATCTTAAAAGTTTTTTGTGTTTGCATGAAAATTTTATTAAATCTTGGGCTGGGGATATGGCCTAGTGGCAAGAGTGCTTGCCTCGTATACATGAGGCCGTGGGTTCAATTCCCCAGCACCACATATACAGAAAATGGCCAGAAGGGGCGCTGTGGCTCAAGTGGCAGAGTGCTAGCCTTGAGCAAAAAGAAACCAGGGACAGTGCTCAGGCCCTGAGTCTAAGCCACAGGACTGGCCAAAAAAAAAAAAAAAAAGAAAGAAAGAAAATTTTAAATCTTTAATGATTAAGATCTTTAATCTGCCCAGGTCTCACTTTTGTGTATGATACGGGGGAGAGGGGTGATTCAGTTTTTATTGTGACATGGACTGATAAAACCTTCTAGTCCTTTTGTTAAGGAGTAATTCTTCTTCCACACTGGATTTGTTTATTGTTTTAAGTACTTTATGTTCAGCCTATTCTTTGTTTTTTGTTTTTGTTTTTTTGGCCAGTCCTGGGCCTTGGACTCAGGGCCTGAGCACTGTCCCTGGCTTCTTCCCGCTCAAGGCTAGCACTCTGCCTCTTGAGCCACAGCGCCGCTTCTGGCCATTTTTTCTGTATATGTGGTGCTGGGGAATCGAACCTAGGGCCTCGTGTATCCGAGGCAGGCACTCTTGCCACTAGGCTATATCCCCAGCCCTGTTCAGCCTATTCTTAAAATATCAATTACTTTTCTTTTGGTGTTAGATATAAAAACCCCATGTTAACACATTTTAATAAATTCACCAAATTGATTAAACAGTGTCTAACAAATTAGTGTTCACCTTTCAGGTAGTAATTGCTATAATGGGTTCTGAAACAAACAGAGAAATCTAGGCACCATTGGCTCATATCCATAATCCTAGCTACTCAAGAGGCTGAGATCTGAGAATCACAGTTGGAAGCCAGCCCAGGCCGGAGAGTTTATGAGATTCTTATCTCAAATAAACAACTCAAAAAATGCTGACAGTGGAGTCATGGCTCAAATGGTGGAGCACCAGCCTAGAGCAAAAAAGCTCAGGACAGTTCTTAGGCTCTGAGTTCAAGCCCTAGGACTGGCACCAAAAACGAACAGTAATTTTAGCAGCATTAGCAGAAGACATATTAGCAAGAAGACAAACTATCACAGTATTTAGTAGAGGCTAAAATCATCTCAATGTTAAATAATATAAGAGCAAATTGATAACCCATTTTTCTTCACCAACTTATTTTGTTTAAGAATTTCCAATGTTTATCTTAAGTAACTAATAACTTTTTATTAAAAATTCTACTAAAATCATTTATTACAGACGTAAGCCACCTGCACTTGGCATCAGCCACCCTCTTGATACTACAAAGCTTGCAAGTCCCTGCTTGTTCATTTCAAATGCCAGCCTTCTGTGGGCCTGCACAGTGTGCTGTGTCCCTTTCTGGTGAGTTGTTAAATACATGAAAAATAACTGTTGTCATAGAAGGAAATGGAATCTTCCTCAAAGTAACTACAAATAGAATAAGCAGACAAAAAATCATGAGAAACCAAACAAAAGAGACAAAAATACAAAAAGCAGACAATGCACGTGCACAGCAACACTACATATACATGACCAAAAAATAAAAAAGCCAAACTACTAAATTTAGAAGCAAATGTATTTGCATTCCCAGCTCAAAAATGTTCTACGTGGGAAACACATTCTGAAAATGTTTCACTGATTAACTTAAATTCAGATTTACCCAAGTACCTAGTGGCATTTTATCTGAGAACACTATCTACAACCCATATAATTTCTACAGGCTGGACAGTATGACACATAGGTATGTGCTCCATGATCAAGGAAGGAGACATTAAGGAGGGTAGGCATTTTCCATATATTGATGTGTCAGAGTTACCTGGGAAGCTTCTGAAAAAAACAGATTCCTAAGCTCCATTCCAGGCTTACTAAACTAGGGGTGGAGAAAGTCAGGCCAAGGGCCATATAAGGTCTGAGAAATCATTCTGTAGGAAAGAGAACAAACACATATGCTTCTCATTGGCTGCCTCAGGTCACCTGTCTATACTGGTAATTTTACATGGCCTTTGAATTATGTTATATCCAAATAGCCCTTGGCAGATAGGTTCCCTGCTCTTGAAAACTAAAACAATTTCCAGACAATTGGGACATAGAAATCTACCTCTCAGAGACTCTCTCCAAGAGATTCTGATGGAAAAATAGATAATGCAATCACCTTTTTTCTTCTTTACTGTACTCATCACTCAAATGAAAAGTTGAGCATCCTTAACCCAAAGAAAATGCTCCAAAATATCACACATTTTGAGAGCTGACATGATACAGCTGAAAAAATCCATACTATGAAATTTTGTTTCATGTTCAAAATTATTAAAATTGCTATATGTCATCATGTATACTCACAAATATTCCAAAGTCTAAAAAAAAATACCTCTGAATCACTTCAGGTCCTCAATTTTGTTGTATGGGTTTTTTTTTTTTTTTCCCCAAGTGTTTTTAGCAAGTGAATGAATGTGGAGAAAATTTCAAGTTATTTTCCATAAGAAACCTTTTGAACTACAATATACAAAAAAGTTCTGTCATTAAATTCAATATTTAACACAATGAAATGTCATATGGGCAAGTATGTTAAGTTTTATTTCTAACTTCCAAAATAAAATATGAAACTCATTCTTAAGGACATCCACAGTATTTTATGGAACCAGTTATGAAAATATATGCATAAATCATTTGTAATAAATTACTGCTATAGGCAACTGATTAGGCTTTGTAGATCACAGTATGAATTTTCAATCTTAAAAGTTATTTTAGCCAGGCACTGGTGGCTTACATCTATAATTCTAGTTACTCAGGAGGCGGACATCTGAGAATCGAGGTTCAAAGCCAGCTGAGGCAGGAAAAGTCCCGTGGAGACTCTTATCTCCAATTAACCACCAGAAAACTGGAAGTAGCTCAAAGTGGTAGAGCCTTAGCCTTGAGCAAAAGAGCTTAGGGACAGCACCCAGGCCCTGAGTTCAAGCCCCATGACTGAATAACAACAACAAAAAATTTGTACTTTACCCTTGGTGCTGTTGATTTACTTAATTTTTTATGTATTTAATTTATGCTGGTACTAGGACTGGAACTCATGTCCTCATGCTCTTCCCTGGCTTTTTCACTCAAGGCTCGAGTTCTACCACCTGAGTCATACTTCTACTTCTGGTCTGTTGCTATTTAATTGGAGATAAGAGTATTACAGACTTTTCTGCTCAAGCTGGCTTCAAACTGTGACCCTCAGATCTCAGCCTCCTGAGTAGCTAAGATTACAGTTGTGAGCCATCCGTGCCCTGAGTACTTAGTGCTTTCATATCTGTGTTTTTAGACTGAATTACAAAAGTTTATATATTGTTACTTAATATAAAAAAGCCTCCTAAATGTACTAAAATGTACTACAAATTTGTCTTCATGGGCAATGTTTGAAAATTTTCACTGGTATTATAGTGCCTATCAAGTAATTGCCTACAGAAGGAATCAGTTCAATCAGAACTCACCTACAGAATCAGATTACAGATGAATATTTTCCAAACCAATAGCTTTATGGTTGAATGTAGTTTTTGGTTAATAAGAACACTGCTAATTTTACATTGTGATGAAATCCAAAGGCAGCTTATATTATTTTTTATAACCCTCGAATTTCTGAAGTGAGTTATGATTGTACAGCAGCATATCAATTGCTTACGAAGAATATTTAACATTTGAATTCTAGTCAAAATCATCTGTACTTTGGAAAGCACCACAAATTTCATTTGACTATCTAAATCTTTTCAATCTATAGTACTACTCAGAAATAAAAAAAAATTAGCCATGCAAGATGTTCTTTCAAAAACCTATCATTGTAAGCTACTTCTACTTTTCATAAAACTTACACTGTCACTCTCTCCGTGAAATATGCTACTTATCACATGCGGACTAAAGTAGATGCCAAGTGTTTAGCATCACTTTCTGTACTTAAGAATTCCAATAGAAAGGGAAAGGCAAATAAAAAAGTATTAACAGTATATTCTTTATTAGAGATGTATACTAAAGTTCAGAGGGAGACTGAATGTACCATATGATTTGAACAAAATATTGAGAGATGAGTAATATTTTTATCTTTCGAAAAAGAGAACAGACCTAGGAATACTCAACAGAAATGTGGCATCTTGAACAGAGAAAAAATACCTACCATTAATTATATAGCATTCAACTCAGGAGGCCCTTATTTAGTACCACCAGCAACAACAAAAAGTTACTTGTATAAGGTAGATATATTGCTTGCAGCTCCTAGCCTCAAGCTCTCACTTGGTGTTTTCCCTCACATTTGGTGCTTTACCACTTGAGCAATGCCCCTACTTTTAGACTTTTGCTTTTTATGTGGAGATAAAAGTCTCTTAGATTTGTCTGCCAGACTTTTATGCCACAATCCTCAGCTCTCAGCCTCCTTTCTGCATAAGTAGGGTTATAGGCATGAGCTACCAGTGTCTGGCAATGTACAGGACATATTTTTGATGATAAAAATGACAAAATTTAGAGCCAGGTCTGTTGTGTCACTCCTGTAATTCTAGCAACTCAGAAGGCTGAGATCTGAGGATCTCAACCAGGGCAGGAAAGTCAGTGAGACTCTTATCTCCAATTAATCACAGGAAAAGCCGGAAGTGGCACTGTGGCTTAAGTGGTAGAACATTAGCCTTGAGCAGAAAGGAACTCAGGGACATTGCCCAGGCCCAGAGTTGGAGCCCCAGGACAGGCAAAAAAAAAAAAAAAAAAAAAAAGACAAAATTTAGACTGTATAAGATAGTCTAAATTAAACTGAATGACTAGAACAATGGGAATAAGGAAACTTTCTGCCTTCCTTTGGGGGTAAAGAAGAAGGTAGGTTATCAATCTGCTTTTAGGAAAGTTTTACTGAACCCATCTAGTTAACTGCTTCCTGTGAACATAACCAGAAGCTAAAAATGTGGGACCAATGCCTAATGGAGTTAGAGCTACAGCTTTGTACTTGAAATACATCTGCAAAGACATAAATGTTGAAGGTTTGCAAGCAGATTATTATAATCACTGGGGAAAGATGTGAAGGGCAGGAAGAAGAAAGTAAGATCCTATCAATAAACCTTCCTTCTGAAAGGTTTGGGGAATCACTTCTTATTTAGGCCCTATGCCATATTGCATAAAATTTCAAATTCACTAAAATACTTTCTGGGAAATACAGTTACCCCAAGAACAGAAAATGAAAACATTTTTTTAAAAAATTAGCTTCTGTAACTATGTACAAAGTCTGTGGAACACCATATAACATTAATGAAACTTCACTGTACTTCATGTAAATTTACTGTCTATTAACTCAGTGGTCCAAGGAGAAAAGGTTATTAAATTTAAGAGTTATATCCTCAAAAAAGCAACTGGACATGATTTATGAGGCAAAACTATTCTAGATTCACTTCTCCTTTTGTTTTGCTTCTCTTTTTTTAGACAGAATTCCACTATGTAGCCCAATCTGGCCTCAGAACTCAAGATTCTCCTGCCTTAGAAGCCCAAGTGCGATGCAGGTATGGACCACCACAACAGGCTTAATTACTAAACTGTTTTCTACCGCAGGGCAAACACACAAATAAAAAAGGGGAAAATATTAAATTATAAAATGGTATAAAACATTTCAGTGTGCTAAACAATAATAAACTTTTATCTAAAGTAATAAAACACAAATGTAGAACCTGATACCTATGCTTGACAACAAATTTACAATTTTTGTTTAAAAATAAAAATAAAAAAGAACCAGCATGCTCTCCCTTTTTCAAAATTAGCTGTCAACCACCGAAATACAAGCCTAGAAGACAGTCCTATAATAAGAGAGCATGATGTCATTAGAACATGACTCCTGGAGTCAGACAAACTTGGGTTTAAATTTCCCCAATTTCTATCACTTCTTTCCTAGCTGTCCTTGGGCAAAACACTTAAAGCTTTTGAAACTTTACTAGTCTGTTTAACAGTAATAATAAAACCACCTACCTCAATCTTCAAGCAATATATCTATATAGCTATATATGTGTACCTACTGGTCCCTGAGCCAGGTATACAAAGTACTATATTTACATCTTAACCATTTACTTCCTTTCTTACAGATCCAAAAGCTCCCAAGTAATAAAAGCTTATGTCTGAAAGTTACAAAGAGGCAAAATAAGTAACATGATTTTTAAAGTATTGTTTTTTTCTTCAAATCACCTAAATCCTCTCCATTTCCTCCTGAACCCATAACCAGCACCTTCTTCCCAAAAGAGTAAAAGAATACTTAGATAACTAAGTGACAAGGATGCTAAAATTTCAATTCATATTGAATTCCTGGAACTTAAGCTCAAGGTTTAGTCCATGTTTTCCTTAGGCTAGAAAATACATACACAAAATCTATATGTAAGGTATCTACAGAATATTCTTAGAAAACTCAAGATTAAAATCAAGAAGACCAAACTTGTAAAATGTGTTTTTTATTCATTTGTTCAAACATTACTCTAGAAGGCAAATTTAAAGACTGCCCCTGCCCCAGGAAACAGCAGCCTGACTGCCATATAAGGAATCTTGTCATCACTCTTTTGAAAAATGCTCACTATTTTAGGTCTACATTGACTTGCACGCTGAGGTACTCTTTCCTCAGCTATCTTTCCAGCCACTTGGGCCACTTATAATCACTTAAGAATGGTAGGATAGAAAATGAAAAATCCCTTTTCAAAACTTCCTAGTACTACTTAATTTTTACATATATGTATGTCTGTGTACACTCATTTTCACCTACCAACTTAGGTACATGTGAATTCTGCAGGGAGATGCATGGATTTGCCTAATGGGTCTGTGCGATATACACAGTGATGCTGATCTCCCATTTTGTTGTTTTATTATCACTTTCACTAACAAGCACAGAAGAAAACATTTCCTAAGATGAAGATAGTCTAACTTCTACATGCTCACATCTGGAAGAAGACAGAATCTTACATTTCTGTGCAAGAACACAATATAAAACCAGAGTGCAGGGTTCCGATGGAAAAGATCCTTAGGTTTATGCGATCATTTGTTAAACACCAGAATGTAAGTATGTGTTTCCTATGTGGATGTACTGTTTTGGAACTTAAAAAGGAAGAAGTACTGCTAAGAATGGACACTTCAAAAACTAACTACCAATTCAATTACTTCTAAGCTGGGGGCCCATCATGGTTCTTTTCCTGGAAATACTGCAAATAGGTAGGGTTCTCCTCGCCCCACCCTCCGGCCTCCCAGGTAAGGGGTCTTCACATTAGCCACCGGAAATGGGCAGAATAGGCGAAAACTAGTTCCATGATCGGATTTCTTATTTTAAATGAGAACGTGAGTCGTTGATCTGGTTCCACTGCTGTCACCGCATATAACACACAATAAAGGAGATGCACCATCTCCCCCTCTTCGGGAAAAGTCTAGTAGGATGGGGTGCCACCAAATTGTCTCCCCTGAGGGGGACCAGCTGCCAAAGCTGGGCAGAAAGCAACTACGGGCGAGGGTCTTTTTGTGACCCACGTTACAGCTTTCCAGGGACTATGAGAGCTGCAAAGCTTCCTGATCAAGCCGAATAGCAAAGAAACAAGGGGGAGGAGGGGGAGAAAAGGGGAAGAAAAAAAAAAAAAGACGGGGGATGGAGGTGGAGTTAGAGATCTCCACCAGGAAAGGAAACACCCTAGAGAATCAGAAAAGGAAGCATTCCTCTTTGGGGAGGGGAAGTCGAGGGGAAAAGTGAAGGTCTGCTTCCTAAGCCATTTTCTCCCTCGCCCCTCACTCCCAAGCCAGGCCTTCGGGCCGGGTACGGTTCGTGGTCGGCTCCGGGGAACCGGACACAGAACAACCCCTAGGCGGTAGCGGGTTCCCCGCGGAGGGCCCTGGACCCAGCCCTGGTCCCCGCGGCCTCCGCCCGCGCCCGCGCCCCCGCGCAGGCCGCCGGGCTCCGCTTCCTATTTTTGGAGCACACACCCTACAAGGCGCGGAGCTAGCAGGCCTGGTGGAGACCGGCCCCCGCGCGGGGGCCTCGGGGGCGGACGGGGGCCGGACTCGGGCGCAGGAAGGGGGAGGACGGGCGCCGGGAGTACAGCCCGCGGCCAATGCCCTCCCTCGGCTGCTACACTCGGGCCAACGCGCCCCAGCTCCGCCGCCTCCATCGGATCGATTCCCCCCCCCCATCCCCCGCTGCCGCTCTTACCTTCTCCTCATCAGACAACTGCTCCTCCAGATCCGCCATCTTCCTTCTGGCGACAAACCGTGGCGGCGGCGGCAGCAGCGGCCACCTGACTTCCCCCTTTCCGTGCGGTCCTGCGCGCCGCGCGCCCCCGCCAAGGGAGGGGCCGGTCTCCCAAGCCGCCGCGCACGCGCCTCGAAGCCCCGCCTGCTCCGACCGGCCTGGGGACCGAGCGCGACCACACGCATGCGCGGCGCCTCCGCGACTAGGAGGGGACCAGACATTCCTAACCCCAGTGACAACAGGCTCCTCAGCATCCTGAGTGCACGTTTCTCTCCTCTCCGATGGCCATATGCACCCCGACTGTCACGGGAACATGCTGAGCCGTTTGGGGATGTTCCGATCTAGTGCTGAACGACGCCAGCCGAATTGTGAAAAACCGCACCAATGTAAAACATTTTTAAATATTAGGAAATATATGGCTTTCATTAAAATAGGTACACACACAACCCAATTACAAATTGGAAGTTTGTACTTGATCTTTCATTTATCCATCCAATAAATATCTATTTTTTATTATTAAAGTGATATACAGAGGGTTTACAGTTTCATACATAAAGCAGCGAGTACATTGCTTATCCAACTCATTACCTCCTCCCTGATTTTTCTCCGACCTTCCCTCCTCCCCATTCCCCTCCCCCTCCCCATGAATTGCATAGTTGGATTACAGCATATAGTTTTGTAAGTATTGCTATTGCATTGGTTCACTTTTTATCATTTGTCTCTCCATTTTGATATTCTCTTTCTCTTCCCTAGTTCCAATAAATGTATATACAACACCCAGGGTACCAGGGTCAGTTATAGTGACACCATGAGGAAGCAAAATGAACTCCCAAGTTATAGAAATAATTGGCTTATTGCTGTTGTTATTTTCAACATCCCATGTGAAATTATTTATTGATTATTTTATGATATGCTGGCCATTGTGCTCATCTCTGGACCTATACAATGTACAGGAAAACAAAATAGAGCAAAAAAGAAACAAGAAATACCTAGAGAAAATACGGTGTTGAGTTGGTTGTGGATAGTATGCCGTCCTGCATTGACTTTCGAGAAAACTTTGAAATGCATAAAGCATTTGAGACATGCTAAAACATTATCCATTGTTTTCCAGTTTAACTGGATGTCCTTTATTCTGTTTAGTAAATCTGACTGTTGTAATGCTGAAACTTCCAAGTTTACAGGACACCAAAGAAACAGTTAAAATTGAACATCTTGTTAAAATGAAAATTTTAATCTAACAGGCTGGCAGTGGATCTATATGTTAAACATACTCACAGGTAATGCAAATATTATTGGTCTGGAGGCAAATTTTAGTAGCAAGGTCTTAGATTTACATAGTTAATATTCAACAGAAAATGAGAAGCACTTGAAAATGTTTCAATAGTGACAGTATAGGATTAGGAATATGTCCAGCAAGATCAATCTGAGAGTTACATATAAATGACACATGAGAGAACCTTACAGAGTTCAAATAACTAACTAAACACTATTATTAAGTGATTTACTGAGTGTTCATTTGGGGAGAAAACAAGAAGAGGAAGTATGCTGACACAGGCAGGAAAAAGCAGGTATCAGGTATCCTGTTGAAGATAAACCTTGTGAAGAAGACATGAAAAAATAATCACCATCATTTGGCCAAGGACCTCACTGGCTGGAAGACAATAACTATTTTATTTTTACAATTTATAAGCCATAGCTTTATTAATTTCTCACTGAACTTCCTGAAGTAAGGTGCTTAATAGTCTTACTGTGCTCAGAAGAAACACCAAGGCTAAATGATTTGTCCATCATTGAGCAGTTGCTGAGAACATATAATCATTCTACGTCCCATGTTCTTTCCACTGCATTCTCTTCCCCTAAAGTCTAGGGATACCCTCCCCCATTCAATCCCCCCTGCTGCCCCACAGAGTTATTGGTGGTGATTTTGCTAACATCCCAGCAATTCATTCATGCCACATGCTGCATCAACAGAACATTCTGGATTTGAGGTTATTCCTCCAATGATCGTCTGGTTTACTCAGCAACACTCAATGTTTCACTGTGTAATATGTACACAGTGATTGTCCTTTCCTCTAGAAATCTCACCCAAATCTGGTAGTGTCTGGCAATAATTTGAGTCACAGTAGGATTATAATTGTAACCTTGGTGATTTTTAACATATAGTTCCCATAGTGACTCAAACAGCAATTATGTATAATTTCTGATAATCCTTTTAGTAACCTCCCTATAACCACCCTCTTGACATAATTAAAAGGTACAATAGAATTTATGTAACCTTTGTATTCAAGGAAGACGTTAAGCTGTCTCAAATAATCAGTATACATATGAAATGAACTTTACATGAAAGCAAGGGAAAATGTAATAGTATTACTGACAATCAGTTATTTTATAATGAAAAAGCCCCCCACATTTCTACCTAAGAGAGACTATCTTTTTTTTTTTTTTGGTCATTGTGGGGTTTGAACATAGGGCCTGGGCACTGTCCCTGAGCCTCTTTGTGCTGAAGGCTAGTACTCTATCACTTGAGCCATAACACCACTTCCAGTTTTTGAGTGGCTGATTGGAGATAAGAGTCCCACAGGGACTTTTCTGCCCTGGCTGGCTTCCAACCACAATCCTCAGGTCTCAGCCTCCATGGTAGCTAGGATTATAGGCATGAGCTACTGGCACCTGTCTAGTGTCTGTCCTTTCAAAGGATAGACCAACTCACCTTTCTTCTATTTAGCAGCATATTTTTAATTTTTCTGATTAACAGCACCAGACCTGTTTGTTTTAGGTTGCCATTTTGCATTGTTATTTCTTCTTTGGTTACTTATATATTTCTAAATCTAATTTCCTGTAGCTATGCTTAAAGTTCTCACCTACATTTTAAGTATGTCATGAACAGAGTTACCAAATATCATAGAATCAGTCTTCGAGTCCATCTAGTTCTCATTTTGCATATAAATTGTATCTCAAACGAATTGATAAAACTGGATACATACCCCATACTGTTTTAAAATCCAAGAGTCCTGTTGGTCACTCACATTTGTCTATATATGTGAATACACATATATCTTCAAATATGATATATAAATAGTATATGAAGATATTTTGTATTACTGATTGACCACTAAATAGTAGCACCCAATATAGACTTCCATAATTCTATTTTATTACATATCTGATGCAGTTAGACCCACCTTACCTCTGAGAAGAACTACTTGTGTTAGACAACTAGTGTCTGGTTGATTCTGAGTCTTTTGATCAATTAACATAATTGATTTAGGAGTCCTTATAACTATAGAAAAATGTGAAAAACATTATAGGATTTAATAGCAATTGCCTTTCTAAATCAAACAGAGGCTTAAATTACTGGTTATTTGTAGTTGAGTATCTCCTACCTATGGTCCATTTATTCAGACAGTTTTGAAAACAGGCACACATAGACCAGAAGAAGTATCCTAGAAGCCTAATAAGGATCATTCTAGAAATTATTTAAGAACTGTTTAATCTCCTTGACCTTCCAAATGTAAATCATCACAGAGTTGAAGCATTTGCACATCTGTATTTATAGTAGCACTAGTTACAATAGCCCATGTATGGAATCAGCCTTGGTACCTATTAACCCAAGAATAGATAAGAAAAATGTGATACCAATAAATATTATTCAGGCACAAGGAGGATGAAATTATGGCAGGAAAATGAATGGAACTAGAAATTATTACATTTAAAAATTCGCTTTAGTTATAGTTTGTTCTTTGAAACCCTCATTAAATTCTGTAATAGAGCCAGTAACTTTTCTTCTAGATCCCCATAGACAATTTTCTCTTGATTTTTTTGCTATGAACCTTAGTGCTAAGGCATACGGGTTTTATACTCATTAAATTCTAGGTTTTGTTCTTTGTTCAGCTCCATTTTATCTCAGGTAACTTATTCTGGAAGCTTCCATTTCTTCATCTGTACATAGGAGATAATAATGGTACATCTCTCCCTTCACAGGGCTGGTAGAAGGAATTAATGAGATCATCAGGCATAGCGCTGAGCACTCAGCACAGGCATTAATAAAGGTCTCAATAATGCTAGCTATTATTGTCATATTATTATACCAATCTGCTCTTTGAGGATATGGCCTATGTCTTAATTAGCTTCTGGCACATCCAGTGTCTGACACATAAGTGCTTAAAGACAAAAAGAAAAGAAGCCTTGTTGGAATGAATACTGATTGACTCTTTCATTTCACATATCTAATTGGGAACTGAGCTAACAAACCATATGGAGTTTAGAGATTACCTAAAATATAGCCTTGGGACTCTAGAGTAGAAGAGTGACTACTTGTTTATGGTGTCTGATAACACATTTTAACACTTATTTGGTCTCAGTAAATGCATAGTATCAGTGTATCAGAAAATGAGATTGTCATTTGCCTTTCCCCAAAGCCACCCAACCTGTAAGAAAACAATTCTTTAGCTGAGGTTAAGTATAAAGTATTACAATAGTGCCCTACTTTTCCCCTCTTGGTTCTTTGGGAATACTACAAGTGGCTCATATGCTTTCAATGATGCCAGCCTTTCCTTTCACACCTTCACCACCTCTGTGGCTCTCTATCTCATCAGGTGTTTCCCACTTTTCCCCATAATCTCCCGCTTGTAACATAGGTGATGGATGATGACATCCACAGAAACTGTCTTGGCCTGTGTGTAATGCATCCAGTTTTCTATGGTCTTCATTTGTGAGCTGTTTTGATGGGTATAGCTGCAATGGACTAAGTGTTATGACCAGATACTTTTGGGACACTACTGTGCTTCTGTGCATTTTCTTCTACTACACATTATCTGTAGTCCTTCTCTGGAAGATTGTTCTGAAGCTGCTTTGTCAGCAAGCTGAGAGCTAGAAATTTGGCTTCTCTGGAAGCCAAAGCTCTTAACCATTGAGAACCAGATGCTAGAGTAAACAAACAAAAACCCACTCCCTTGACTTAGGACAAGACAACTCTGACGTTTTGTGTGTAATTTCCGTTCCACATTTCCCCTCAGGGAGAATAGCAAGTTCAACTTTGTTTTTCTTTTCCCCAGAATCCTGGGCAAGACTGACACAATAAGAAAATGTTACTAGATTAGGTTTGGGAACAGCCATAAGATACTGGGTACCTGAGGGGGTAAGATGCTACTCATCAGACTTGGAACTTCTCTTCAGAGTTAGACTAACCTTGAGAAAACCTAATAATGCTGAATTTTAAAGGGCTTTATAATTTACTTTTGCCTAAGGATAGAGAAGGGACAATTATTCAGGCATTTTTAAAGGTGGGGGGAAAAATGGAACAAAGTCAGGAATTCAACTAATTTGGGCTTCACTTTAAAAAGAGGTAGAAGAGAGAATTATAAATTGTAAACTATCAGATATGTCATTTGTCCGAAAGTAACTTATATTCTGGTTGTGCAAGGCTATATATTCAATATACAGAAACATAATCCTTTTAAGCAACCTATATGTGCAAAATAAATGACAAAATTAAAGCTGCTTTATATGTACATATGATATCTATCTATAAAACATTCATATGTATTTATGAAGTTATTCCATATATATAATTTTGAAATAATGAATGAAAGGAGGAAATAAAAATGCAAATTTTACTTGTTTAAATATATTCCTTAATCTAGCACATCCTTCACTAAAGGGTGAATTTAAGACCAACTGCAGTGTTAGTGTTTCAAATTATAAATATTTATTATTTTATTTAAATTAAATTCTATAGCTAAATTGACATGTGATGGTTTCTACGAGTTTATATGTCAATCACATACTATGTGAGCTAGATTATTTTAGGAAATAGTTTCTTAATTTTACAGTATCTGAAATAGTAAAACAAAAGTAAGTAAGAGCTTAATGTATAGTGAGACATATTATAACATAATGTTTCAAATAAGATTGAAAGATGTAGTGCTGTGGCTCAAGTGGTAGAGTGCTAGCCTTGAACAAAAAGAAGCCAGGGACAGTGCTCAGACCCTGAGTTCAAGCCCCCGGACTGACAAAAAAAAAAAAGTACTATCTCTCAAACAAGATTGAACAAGAGGATGTTTGGCTCTTAGAAAGGCAATTTCTTTTATGAAGAGGCATGTTTTCAGTATTACATGTCTGTGTTTCAATTTGTAGGAAAATTAGCTGTGTGGTTTCTTCCTAGTAGTCAAATCATTTAGAATCTCAATGTCATCTATTAAAAGGAAAACAATGGTAACATGTACCTCATTTGTGTTCTATGAGAATAAAATGAAATATAAATGTTCTATATTCTACAAATATAGTGTGCTACTATTTTTTGTTCTCAGACCAATAGAAATTGAGTTCTATTTAAGATCCACTGTGATAAGTATAACAAGATATTTTCACAAATAAATATTTTTACTTATCATCTAAATCACATGTCAAAAATTTACACAGTTTTGCTTTTGACCTTATAATTATCACAGATAAAAAGAGACATAAAATAGAGTAAGAAAGATTGAATTTGAATGCTCAGGTTTCAGGACTCCTTTTTTTCCATGTAAAATGTCCACTGATTTTGGACAGGTATTTTAACCTCTTTACCTAATATGTTGTGAAGTTGTGATGAAGTAATATGTAAAAGATGCTTTGTAAATTAACAAATTACTGGATACATGCAAAGAATATTAATACACATTATGTCTTGGGACATCAGTAACAACCAGTCATTCATCTTTCTTCTGGTTGTAATAGTGTACTCAAGTCTGAAAATCAATAAACAGTTCTTCAAAGAACATTTATTACACTAATATGTATCTATACTCTTCTTGTCACTGGAGATTGAAGAAAATAGGCATGGTCCTTGCCTTGAGACAACTGATTATTTAGAGAAGAAATAGTAAGTCAATGATCATAGGACTAATTGTGTAATTACAACTATGATAAGGAAGAATGTATTATGTCACCTGACCATATTAATTCTTAGTGGGAGTTGAGTGTTTCTGTAGGTTTACCTAAAAGACTGTTTGCCCATTTTGCTGGTTAATTGGAGAGGGGAATTGCTTGGATTTGTCTACCTGGGCTGGCTCTAAGTCACAGTCCTCAGAATTCAGTGGTGTGTAGCTAGTAAGAGCCAAAGTTGGTTGGTATAGATTATCTTTTTAAAGGAAGTTTACACAGCCTTAGGCTATTGCTCCCTCCAGAACAAAACATATTCATGCTTACAGGCGTTTGATTAAGTAATTGAGTTTTACTTCAGGATGATCTGACTGGGACATTTTGTCTTCTTGTTTTGGTTATACCCTTAGAGCATGATCTGATCTTCCAGAAGAGGAAGAAGCCATATGGAGACAACTGGTTCACTCAGGTATTATCTTAATTCTTGTTTTGTATGGTATCTTGGCCTTCAATGGTGCTTGGTATCCATCATTCCAAAGTTCCTTCAATTTGATCTCCGCAGTGAATGCACTTCTGCTAAGGTGAGGAAGGGGCCATCACTCAGCAGGATTGAATGGGGCAGGAGATCTAAGGCTCTACCTCTTTCCAGGCAGGTGTTTCATCCTCCTGATTTGGGGTCCCCCTTCACCCTCCCTACTCCCCATTTACAGAAGTACTTGATACTTTCAATTGTGGAATTTTGGAAGAGTTTTTAGTTACAGAATAGGCTGGTTGCCCCCACGCCCCCAAAAAAGCTGGAAGTGGCTCTGTGGATCAAGAGGTAGAGTGCTAGACTTGAGCAAAAAGAAGCCAGGGACAGTGCTCAGGCCTTGAGTCCACACCCCAGGACTGGCAACAAAAACAAAACAAATAAACATAAAAACAAAACAGAATAGGCTGGCCCCGGCTTTCACTACCATCAATTTAGGATTGGCCTATGAATGATCGCAAGATGCCCTAGAATGAGATGAATATAGTAGTTAGTTTAAATTAAAACAATTGATTTCGACTCATTAAATTATGAAAACTCATAACTGCTAGTTATGCCCTTTACTATAATAAACCTCAACATCGCATTTTTTGTATCATTAATAGGAATGTTAATATTTCGATCTCACCTAATATCTTCTCTTCTGGGTGGATTTGAACCACAAGTCTCAAATCTCAGTCACCTTAGTAGCTAGAATTACAGACATGAGCCACTTACATCTGTCCGCTTACATCAGTTTTGGATTGATCTTTTTGTAGGTTCCTAGTTAGCTAGCATCCCCCATTTTCTTTCTCATCTCCACATTTTTTTCTCCTTTCCTTTTTTCCACATCCTGTATTTGTTAATTTTTTTAAATGTGTTTTTTAACTTTAAAAAATGGCTTTTCATGGGTTTTGGAAGAGAAAAACTAGACATATGTGTTCACCAAATTTGCCTCAAATCTCAAATCCATTTACCACACTGCTGATGGAGGGAATGTTTTGTTTCGTTGCCATGGACATAGCATCTATCCTACTGCTGTGAGAACATTCAGAAGTTTTAGTTTTAGTTTTTAAAAGCACAGTATTCTTCAAAACACAAGTCTACTAGGAACACCCTTTCTACCTTTTTTAAAATTTTAGCAGCTTTCTTTTTATAGCGTTTAGATAGAAGCAGAATTCTTAAGCATCACTTCCAAGATTATAAGGTGCATATATATTTCACCATAAATTTGTAAATATATACATATACATGCATCTATACATATATGTCTATACATGAACTATACATATATTTATACATCTCTATACAAAGATATGTGTATAAATGTATACTTGTATATGTATATATGTATAAATGTATACTTGTGTATATTTATGTATGCATGTATAACTATATATACATACATATATGTACATATACACACATATACACACATACACACATATACATATATATGGTGTATATTGCAGCATGGTGTTATTTTGTTTTGTTTCAAGTTCAAGTTGAATTTGAATACCTTTCACTAAAGCTTACACTCTCCACTTTACCATAGGTTCTGACACTGTCTCTTGTCCAGCTGTGGTAACTTCACACCCGATTTGCCCAATCCTCCCATCTCCAAGTCCTTTACCTTGGACCTATGTGTTTGGGATATCCACCTTTCAACACACTTACCTCATGTCTTCATCCTTTTCTCTGCTGGTTTGTCTGGTTTCTTATTAAACACTCATGATTTTTGTTAGCAATATGGTAACAAGCAAACCATAAATGCTAGGGGAAAAAACCCCAATAATATGAGAATGTAATATAAGAATGTGGCTGGGCACTGGTGGCTGGTGCCTGCAATTCTATCTACATAGGAGGCTGAGATCTAGGGATTGAGGTTTAAAGTCAGCTTACCCTGGACAGTCTGTGAGACTCTTCTCTCCAGTTAACCACCAAAAGACCAAAGTAGAGCTGTGGGTCAAGTGGTAGAGCACTAGCCTTGAGCAAAAAAGGTAAGAAACAGTGCTTAGGCCCTGAGTTCCAGTTCAAACTCAAGATAGGACAAAAACATTAAAAAAAAATGTGAAGCAGCTAGGGCATGCATGGATCAACTAGTAGGGAACTGGCCTAGCAAATACAAGGCCCTGAGTTCAAACTTTAATATTTCCCCTAGTTAAAAAAAAAAAAGAAATGTGAAGGCTTCTCCTTCTTAAATATTTTAACAATTAGACCCACTCTCCCAAGAGCTCTAAAAAATACAAGTAGAAAGTAGAAATGGAGCTGGAGGCACACACTTAGCAGAAGAGTAACATAATGGAAGCTTATACAAACTCAAGTGCAACTTACAATACTTAATTAGTTTGGTTCTCTTTTGATGGTAGTTGAGAATTAGATACACTAACATTTTTTAATCCTGAAAGTTGTTTTTTCTTTTTCATACAAAAATGTTCTGGTAACACGTGGTGTTGGTGGCTCACACCTGTAATCCTAGCCACTCAGGAGGCTGCGATCTGAGGATCATCATTATAAGCCAGCCTGGGTAGGAAAGCCCATGCGACTATTATCTCCAGTTATCCACCTGAAAAACGGAAGTGGAGCTGTGACTCACAGTGGTAAAGTGCTAACCTTGAGCAAAAAGCTACAGGACATGTCTCTGGCCCCAGAACTTAAGTCCCATGACTGAGGACGACAACAACAACAACAACAACAACATTTCTGGTTGTCACCCTCCATAGCAAGATAAAGCCATTGGATTATACAGCAAAATTACATTACATGATTAGACATTAATGTGTCATATATAATCTTACAATATACTAGAACTTTAATAGAATGTTTTAGCTTTGAAACAATATGTACAGACATGCACATACAATTATTACATAGTTACTACTTCAAGTAAAATAATTAAAGCATGATATATTAGAATCAGCTTTGTAACAAGCTGCTCTGAATTTAGCCAATTTTTTATTCTTTTCTTTTTGTGTGGTACTGGAGTTTGAGCTCAGGTTGTTAAATTAAACTTCTCTGTCAGTTATCACTTTTAGTAATAAAGAATAGTGGCAAGCTTTGGTTCTGAGATCATTATTATGCAGAGACTGAGAGTTGAGAAAGACATGGTTCTCATGGTGACTTAAAGTGGTGAGATATCAGGTACAGGAGATATCCAGGTCTTAGTAGAAAATAGGCACCCACATCTGAGCCTCCTGGAGACCAAGCTCCTTCAGGACCTCTAGATTATTACAGACAGATACTTGGCAGCTCTTAGGCTATTCATCTCATTCATCTCTACCAAACCCGGAGCCATTCATTTCTGCCCCTTCAGCTCCCACTTCTAAAGCCATAATTCACTCCTATTCCTTACTCCTCTTAATTTTCAGTTGTTTGAAAATGCAAAAATAAATAAATAAAAGAGATAACCTCGAAGGAAGTGAGAGGTAAACACTACTCACCGTGTTCTTTGTTAATTCCATGGAGAACTCTGGTTATTCAAGGTTCTTGCTCCTTTAAGTTCTCTACTGGTTTTCTACTTTTTTTTTTTTTGCCAGTCCTGGGGCTTGAACTCAGGGCCTGAGCACTGTCCCTGGCTTCTTTTTGGTCAAGGCTAACACTCTACCACTTGAGCTACAGCACCCCTTCTGGTTTTTTCTACATAGGTGGAGGAATCAAACCCAGGGCTTCATGTATATGAGGCAAGCACTCTATCACTAGGCTACATTCCCAGCAGGTGTTCTACTTTCTATGTGTCTACTTCACACATGCAGTTAAATGACTGTCATGGGTACAGTCTATGCTTAGGAAACTTCTCTAGGATAAGTTAAGGTGTATGTCTTACAATAAATGAAACAACCATGAAGTGACACACTGCAAGTAGTTCTCTTCCTCTTCCTCCTTGTCCTCTCCTCTTCCTTTTTTATGTCTCTTGCTCTTCTAGCCAAATCATTTGACTAAGTCAAATTATTGACATATTTTAATGTGCAAATGTGAATTACTAGTGTATATACTAACTGTGCATGTAAATCACTTCAACACTCAGAAAAATACAATTCTGATTCAATAGGTCCTGGGGTAGGGCTTCAGACTGTGTATATCCATTGAATTCTTAGGTGAGGCCCTAAGACATGGCATCATAGTTTGTATAAGAAGCCTCTATAACATTCTTAGTAAGGACTTCATCAGTATAAATGGGAAGGCTGCTGACATGATTAAATTGATGACACATTTCATAGATTTGGCATCAAAGCAGAATTTATGATGGACTAGAAGTCTACATGTCAGTTCCCCTTTGTAACCTTACTGGTGTGAGTTGCGGGGGACAGGATTGCATTGTGATTTGAAGGGGCTGTAGATACATTATGTTGTGGAACCTTGCCTCTCTAAAAAAATGCACAAAAGGTATTTTTGATTGCATTATGATAAAGATGAATGTGATCCAGGTTGAACTTATTACATGTGAACATTAATATAATATTAATTAAAATAATGTATTACTATATTATGTATAGTATTCTGATTTTCACAGAAATGAAACTTAGAATATTTTTGTGGGACCCTGAAAAGTTCACCTTGCCTACTAGAGAAAGCAACTATGGTAGAAATGCCTGTTGGACCAAATACATACAACTATGAGAAAAATACTTCTTAGAAATAGTGTTATCTAAATTCCTAAGAAGGATTAAACATATTCTCAACTGCCTTGAATTTGCAAAGCATCTCCCTTTTGGTGTCATTCCATTAATATTCCGAGGAGGAATTAATTCAATTTGTTCCTTCTCCTCCCTATTGCTTTCCTAATTGTGCACATTTGGATTTTTAATGAACGAAAGAAAAGGGAATGATATTTTAAAGACTGTGCCCTTAATTACAAAAAGAGGAGCTTTGAGACTCTTCTCAAGAAAGCACTTGATTGCATTGAGATTCAAGCACCTGCAGTTCTCTTTCTTTTCCATTATAGGTATATTCTTACAGTTGTAATAACATATAACAGAAAAAAAAATGTAACTGCTCTGGTTGAATTGGTGGCTGGAGTCCTGCCTTTATAGTTTCCTTTTTGTGCATTCTGCATGGCCTAAGATATCTTTGAAGAATACCAGAGCTTCACTGACACGGATTTGTGAAGCAGCCATTGCATCCACAACCCCATAGAAGGAATCAGAGAGGCAGAACACGTGTGTGATTGTGTGTGTGTGTGTGTGTGTGTGTGTGTGTGTGTGTTTGCTAGTACTGAGGCTTGAACTCAGGGCCTGGGCACTGTCCCTGAGCTTCTTTTGCTCAAGGTTAGCAGGCTATCACTTGAGCCAGAGCACCACTTCTGACTTTTTCTGTTTATGTGGTACTGGGAATCTAATCTAGAGCTTCATACATGCTAGGCAAACACTCTACCACTAAGCCACATGCTCAGCCCTGTGTGTTGTTTTTTTAAATCATGAAGTTTGATGTGTTTATAAATATTCTTGTTTGGTAACTTGGCTACTTACATGCATTCCAGACAGAATGGTGACTTACTTTGTTCCTCTCAGTGATTTTTTTTTATTCCAGAACTACCCCCTTGATCTCCTGGAGATTTAAAAAAGGCTGGGACAGAATTGTCAAGACAAAGTCCTCTTCCCCAGGAAGAAATAACAGTAGCATATATCTATGTAAAACAACTTTGATCAGGAACAGTTCTGGTTTAACGCGATGCATGTTAACTTTATGCTTCATGGCAGTGATAATGTGAAACTAATCCATACTTAGGCACAGAGAATTTCAGTCCAAGGTGGTTATTAGTTGTGGAGTTAGGTCTTGTGTCATCATCTTGTGTCAGGTCTTTGATGTTTCCATCTCAGTGTTGACATTTTCTGCTTTAGTGAAAAGATTTCCTTTTTCACTTGATTTTTGCTGTCTTTCCAAATAGCTGACAAATAAATCATCATCAGCTTTTCTTTTCTAGTGATGCATCTCAACTTATTCAGAATCCATCAGCAGGTAAGACAATGGGTAATAATTTTAATTGCTCTGGGCACTGCAGGAGTCAGAGTTAGAGCCAAGTGAAGGCTGTCTCTGGTCTTCAGACTGCTTTCTTTCTTGATATCCTGCAAATCTTCCCACCCAGGCACAGTCTCCATGCTTGGACAGAATGCCTACGACTTAGCATTGAATACTCTCAGGTGAGTACTTTACCGATAAGTCAGGCTCTACCCATTCACAGACAGCAGTGTGACACACAGATGTCTGGCCACTACTCAACCTGGGTGTCTCTGGGAAGTATTCAATATTAAAGCAGAAGATAGTCTCCTGTAGATTCAATGCTAGTCTATCTTGGAGAAGTTGCATACGCAACAAATCTTTGTAGTCTCAGGAAATTTGAGAATTTATTGTAGTGTCATGTCACTTGGCTGTAATGAAGAATGAATGTGATGATATCCATAAAACACTCTGAACAGTGTTTGGTGAAGGGTGAAGAATTAATAGTAGTTGTTTTATTATGAGATGTCTGACAATTGCAGAAAAGACAAAGTGAGCATAATGTGAGATTTGAATTATATATATATGTATATTTCACTATTTGAATGGGCCCTTTTTCATTATATAATCAAAGAAACCCAGATATCCACATTGAGGATGAGAGTCTTCATATGGACATAGTGCGTACAGTTAGATGTAGACGAAGCTGCAGCACAGTTATCAATGTTAATTTCCTGGGAGTTGTTTAACTAGATCACCCCAGGAAGCTGACTGCACAATGTCTATTAATCTTAGTCTGGGTCATATTACCAAATCATGTCTGAGTCACTGGTTCCAGCAGCTGAAACCCATGTGTCACATGATGGACAGACACTCTCAACCTATGCTTTGTTTTCTTTTAGATGTATTCTTGTTGCGTCTGAGATTTGACACCACTCCTAATCAATGAGCTTGTATAGCTTGAACTTTCTGGCTAATGAGTTTCTCTCTTCTTTCTGTCTTTCTTTGTCTCTGTCTCTGTCTCTGTCTCTGTCTCTCTCTCCTTTCATCTTTACTGTACTGGGATTTAAACTCAGTGTTTTAAACTTACTAAGTTGGTGCTCTATCACTTGTGACATGCTTCCAGCCCTGATTTTTTTCGTGTGTGTGTGTGTGTGTGTGTGTGTGTGTGTGTGTGTGTGATCACAGTCATGAGTCACTGGTGCCCAGCTTTGCTGGTTGTTTTTGAAAAAGAGACTCTTGAACTTTTCTTCTGGAGCTGGTCTCAAACCTTAATTCTTTTGCTCTCAGCTTCTTAGGTAGCCAGGATTACAGTTGTGAGGCACTGCCACCCCATTTAAATAATGTTTTTGTTGTGAAATATACCAGGCATAACACTAGTGGGGTAGACACTGGATATACTGCTCCATTTGGGACTTCTCCCCAGATGCTCAGTGTGTTGCTAGTAGAAGCTCTCAACTGCCAGCATCTTGGGGAGAGAGTTGCTTTGCTTTAGGTCAAGATTTTCTTCTAGGTGACCTGAATGCAGTAACTGTTTAGTATGAGTGAATCAGCACAGGACAACTTTTAAAAGATAATCAAGCTTCAAAACTCTCTACTTTCTTGGCTAAGACCTCCACTAAGATGATACTGCCAATCTGCCTAACTTCTTTCCAATATGCTTAGTTCTTCAATTCCTCCTTATAATTACAGAAGGGATTCTCTCCAATAAATTTCTTGTATACTAATCTCCATTTCAAAGTGTTCTTCCAGGGGCTGGGAGTATGGCCTAGCGGCAAGAATGCTTGCCTCGTATACATGAAGCCCTGGATTTGATTCCTCAACACCACATATATAGAAAAGACCAGAAGTGGTGCTATGGCTCAAGTGACAGAGTGCTAGCCTTGAAAAAAGAAGCCAGGGACAGTGCTCAGGCCCTGAGTTCAAGTTCCAGGACTGGCAAAAAAAAAAGTCAAATTGTTCTTCCAGGTAGTTACAACTTGTGACAATTTTACAAGAATTTGTTACTTAAAAAGTAACACATCCATACACTTTCTTTGTTTTCTTTCTCTCCTTCCTTCCTTCCTTCCTTCCTTCCTTCCTTCCTTCCTTCCTTCCTTCCTTCCTTCCTTCCTTCCTTCCTTCCTTCCTTCCTTCCTTCCTTCTTTCTTTTGCGCTAGTCCTAGGGCTTGAACTCCAGGGCCTGGGCTCTGTCCCTGAGATTCTTTTGCTCAAGGCTAGCACTCTACCACTTGAGCCACAGTGCCACTTCCAGCTTTTTTTGTTTATGTGGTGCTGAGGAAACGAACCCAGGGCTTCATGCATGCAAGGCAAGCACTCTACCACTAAGCCACATTCCCAGCCCCTCCATGTGCTTTCTATCTAGCTAAAGACATAGAATATTTTACTAGCACCTTGAAACCCACTATGTATTCCCTGCATCCCATGCATCTCCTTCCCTTCTCCATCTGTACCCTCACCCCAGATAACTACCATTATTTTCTTATTCTATTTTTATCTCATATGTAAATATTACAAAATATAAAGCTTTCTGGTCTTTTTGAGCTTTAAAAAATTGTATTGCCACACCCATCTATATTGTGGCATTTGATCCTTTTCTTCAAAAATTTTCTTTAGCTTAGATCAGACTCCAATGCAAAAGATGCTCCATGAATATCTGTTCTCAAGTTTGCAGAATAGCACATTGTATTTAATCCTCAGGTCTCCTTAAGTTCCATTGGCTGTGACCTTTGTGACCTTTTCTTGGATAATTTTAAAAAGTACTGGTTATACCTTGTATAGACTGTCCTGGGAAATCATCAGAAGGAATCAAGCCTGCTAATGCTTTGATTTCAGATTTCTAACCTCCAGACAGTTGATTTCTGTTGTTTAAGCCACTAGGCTTATGGTACTGTTACAGTATCCCTAGTGAACTAATACTCTCTTTCCTCTTCCACATAAATGACACAGCTCAATCATGAGGAAAAAAGCAGTCACAATTAGATCTGTATGTTCAGAGATCTCTGACTTTGTGACATAAGTACCAACCTAAATTGTTGGACAACTTTCCAAAATAAGTCCACAGTAAGGCTGGAAAAATCAGCCTTATTGTCCCATTTCTGTTAGGAGTAGAATTGGGGAAATGGTAAAATAAGCAGCAGAAACTAAAACAGAAGAGTTCTGAAAGCAGAAGTGGGCTGGGCTGGGTTGTGCTACCAACCTAGTCAGCTTCACAAATGGAAGAGCAGGAAACATGGCTGTTAGTGGATGCTAGAGTTAAAAGAGTGGGAAGGGAAAATTCACACTTGGACAAATGGAAACTCAACTAGGACAGATGCTGGGAATCAGAACTTGGTGACCAGAGGTAAAATCCAAAAGGTTTAGTAAGAGGGTAAAAAGGCAAAGACAGAATTGAGACAGTAGAGTGAAGGTCTTCTCCACTAGCTCTTCCTCTTATGACTCATGAGAATATTTATTTTACTAATCACATAAGCATTTGCACAACTTTAAAAACAAATGCATATGTACCTACCTTTATTATGTATCGTCTTCAGTGTATAATAGTAGGATCACACATGGTAATGTTTGTACAGAAGTATTCTGAATTGGCCTTCAAATTTATTATTTTGAAATTCATTTTTTTGTGGTGTATTATATTGCCTTACTACTTACCCTTTTCCACAACCACCTTCCATCTGAAGCAGTCATCCCGTAAAATTGTCATGTGTCTTTCTTCCTTGGGGGGTGTTATCCTGATAACCTTAGGGGTCAAATACACAATGGATGAGAAATAGGCATATGGCTCGTGAGAGCCTTTGCCATTGCCTTAGGCCTTTGCTAGATCTATAAATAAAAATGGAAGCAATAATATGAGGAAAATTATATAGAAAGTGTAACTGTACTAATTTGATACATTCCCACATTTAGCTTTAATTTCTGCTGAGTATTTCACAAATGATCCGAATGATAGAATGACAAGGCCAGGTGAGCAAGGGTAAATATGTAGGTAGATAATTTTTTTAAATAAACTATTTTAAAAGTTTTACCTTTATAGAAGCAATGACAGAAATAATATCACTTCTTTCCATGGGCCCCACCCCTTCTTTCTCACATTATTAACATCTTATGGTATTATATTAGCATATTACTTTTGTTTATCAGTTAATAAGCTGGTATTGATATATTATTGTTTACTAAAATTAATACTTTATTCAGAGTTCCTCTCTTTCTGTTCTGATATTTATAGAAATTTACTTTACATCTTAGGTTATAATCCGATACTCCTCTGTTTTGTTACTCTAACTAGTCTAGCTTTGGCCACTAGGAACCCTAGCTTGGGTTTTTGTCTTGTATATTGTGTCTATGTGAGCATGTACTTTTTGTTTTCTTACTTTTGCATCTTTTTACAATCTTTTTTGTTCAACACAATGCTCATCTTGTTTTGTGAATATTTTCAAGACCCATTTCTTCCCAAAATAAATAAAGAACCTTCCTTTTGGCACCTGCTCACCTATTCCACATTTCCAAGGATTATTTTGTTTATTTCCTATCACAATTGTAAGTACACGAGTCAAAAATCCACACTATTGAAATAGACACAAGAATGAAATATTTCCTTGTTAAAAAGTAGAAAAACAAAGATGAATGCAGAACTACCTGTACTTGCTCCATCAAAGCAGAACAGAATCCTCCGACAACAGACTCCAGAAAGACCAAGATGAAATTGATGAGAAGTGATGTAAGTTCAAAATGGTGTGCATGTTAGAATGGGTCACTGATGAGCCACTTCTGATTTAGAAACAAGAGGCAGTATAGGATGCAGGAAGTGAATAAAGGCTGACAACCAAAAGTTACTGTATTAAGTAAAGATCTCTTTGCTGTATTAAGTAAAGATCTCTTAGCAGGATATTTCTAATACTGCTATCAAGTATAGTCATCTATAGAAACTTCTATTTTATAAAGGGCATTGGGGATTTTTGCCTCAGTTCTACTATTCTGAGTTTTTCTTAGTTTCTTCACATTTTCATAAAAAAATGCAAATGTAGCCTGGTCTTAGACTGGGTCAGTATGAAGCAATATGAAGGAAATCTCTCTCACCCCTTGAACTCAAAACCCTTATTGTTACTTTTACTTTTCAATACATTGGATGGTTATTAACTTAGGTCACTGTAAGGGAAGCACAAAGAAAGGATCACCTTTACTTGGAAGGTTGAGAATTGCCTTGAGCTCTGGAGAAACTGACTCTTAACCTTAGCCCAAACGTAATGATGACTCTAGTTTCTTATGCAATTTTCTTGGTCACATCCTCATGTAAGAACTCAAGATCTGCCTTAGTCAAAAGTAGACTGAATGTTTCCTGTGGTCTTATCCTTTCCTTTTTAGGCTTCTTTTTGTAGCTCCAACTTCCTGTTCTTTTATCCTTCTAATCTCCTGCGTACTGGCTTACCTTGAAAATCTAATAGACAAATGAAGCCAACTAAGTAATGAGAATTAATTTTTACATAAGAGAAATCTTCCTGGATGCTTTCATTTATGTATATATATGTGCTGGTTCTGGGGCTTGAACTCAGGGTGTCCGGTCCTGGGCACTGTTCCTGAGCTATTTTGCTCAAGGTTAGTCCTCTACCATTTGAGCCACAGCTCCACTTCCTTCCTAGATGCTTTTATTTATTTATTTGTTTGTTTGTTTATTTATTTATTTTTCAGGCAAGAGAGAAAGTTTATTACCGAACTGCTGGCCTGTGGTCGAGATGATACATGGCCGTAGAGAAGAGAGGGAGAGGGAGAGAGAGGAGAGAGAGAAGAGAGAGAAGGGAGAGAAGAGAGAGAAGGGAGAGAGAAGGGAGAGAGGGGAGAGAAGAGCTCCTAGATGCTTTTTTTTTTTTTTTTTTTTTTGGCTAGTCCTGGGGCTTGGACTCAGGGCCTGAGCACTGTCCCTGGCTTCTTTTTGCTCAAGGCTAGCATTCTGCTGCTTGAGCCGCAGCGCCACTTCTGGCCATTTTCTGTGTATGTGGTGCTGAGGAATCGAACCCAGGGCCTCATGTATATGAGGCAGGCATTCTTGCCACTAGGCCATATCCCCAGCCCCCTAGATGCTTTTAAACAAGGATTTTTATCAAGGTAAATGTAACTTTAATGGAAAGAAAAGTCTTCAGAGAAGAAAGATAGATTTATTTGGTGAAGAAAAAGGCTTCTGATACCATATATTCCACTTTCGTCTTTCAGATAGGTTTAGTAAATGAAAACTTTCTCCCTTACCAAAAAAAAAAAAAAAAGAATCTTGTATTTATAGTGCCCTTCTCCTAACATAGATACTCCTACAGTTCTTGCACTTATTAGTGTTCATGGCATTGTCAAACTCTCACTGAAGGTCAGAAAGCATTGCCCTTCCTCTTAGCATCTTCTCAGTTGCTGTGTACCTCCGAGGACTATTATTTGTATATTTTACTTCAGGAATTACAAAATAACCTACAGCTCTGCAATCAGTAGACTATCTCTCTCTCTCTTTCTCTCTCTCTCTTTAATAAAGCAATGATAAAACACATAGAGAGTAAAGAAAGAACGTGTGAAAAGACCATGTTCAGAGTGGTAAATAGTAGAGTGAGCTAAGTGTGAATAAATGATTCCCCAAATTGGGATTTCAGTGTCTGAACTTTGATCTAAATTATTAAGCATGGGTTTTCAGAGCATCTAATACTTACTTTTCATTATCTTTTTCTACTCTAGCTACTGTTGAATTTTGAATCTTCCCATTTTCAACCTCCCATGAATAACCAGCAACTGGCTGTCTTCATCACTTTGTCACAGGAAATATGACTGTGAGAGTGTAATTTATCTATTTTTCATTGATACTTTTTAAATGATGATTTAGACCCCTAACTTATAGTTTACAGTATGTGTGTGGTAGTGAATGGCTAAATATACTTATCTCTATCATCTTTATTTCTCTACAACAACAAATGTTTGTTGGACTGCTAGATATGCAAGAGTAAAATACAGTTCTTGTCATGATGGAGCTCACACTCGGATATTGAAATAATAAATAATGATTATATAACATAGGAGTTAAATAACAAACCCAGGTATTAGAGTGGCAGCAGAGAAAAAAGAATCAAGTTGGTAGACATGGTTCCAGGAGACCCAGTAATAGGGTACTGGAAGAGTGTGACTTTCGTTTATGAGTGGGTGCAAGTGTACACTAATAAGAAGACATTTATAAGCCAGCACTGTTGCCTCAGGCCTGTAACCCTAGCAACTCAGGATGCTGAGATTTGAAGATTGCGTTTTGAACCTGTGAGACTTTTTTTTTTTTTTTTTTTGGTGGTTGTAGGGCTTGAACTCTGGGCCTGGGCGCTATCCCTGAGCTCTTCAGCTCAAGGCTAGTGCCCTACCACTCTGAGCCACGGTGCCACTTCCACTTTCGTTTTCTGGTGGTTAATTGGAGATAAGAGTCTCATGGACTTTGCTGCCAGGGCTGGCTTTGAACTGCTATCCTCAGATCTCAGCCTCCTAAGTAGCTAGAATTATAGGCCTGAGCCTTTTATCTCCAATTAACCACTAGAAAACAGGATATGAAGCTGTGGCTCAAAGTTGTAGAGCACTAGCCTTGAGCAGGGATAGCATTCAAGCCCTGAACTTAAGCCCTAAGACAGACAAACAACAACAACAACAACAACAACAAAAGGAGACATTTACAGCCAAAGGAACAGGCAGTATCATAGGAAGGAGGTGAAAATAGAACAACATTTGAAGGTCATTTCATAAAAGGCTGAAACACAGGAGGATAAGAAGAATTTACAAACTGTGTCATCATAAACACAGGGACTAGTCATAAAGGGCCTATTCCCATGGTACTTAGGACTATATAAAAAGTAGGAAATCTATGTGCCAGATAACTTGGATATTCGATTTATAAATGCCAATTAGGGACTATTTACAATATTAAGGTAAAAGATGGTGAGGGCCTGAGGCAAGTAAACAGGGGCAGAGGAGAATCAGGAAAAAGTTAAGGATATTTAGGACAGAGAGTAAGTAGCTAAAGTTGGGCAGTACCTACATTTACAATGTGGTAGAAATTGGTAACGAGGAGAAAAGGCACCTGGCTATGCAGAAGGAAATGAACCAGAGGAAGGGCAAAACTGAGAGAGGGGAACTCTTCTTTCTTCTTTTTACCAGCTTCTACCCACATTTCCACTTTCAACTTTTATGCTTAAGGATCTCACTCATTCCTCAAAAATGACTCAGGGAAATAAGTGGAGTAAGTTTTATTATCCTCATATTACAGATAGCTTATCTAAGTCTTAGGAAGGAATGGGACTAGGGTTATTCATTTACAGAACTTGGATTAAAAGAGTAAGTTCTTAAGAAGAACACTACTTGTTCTTAATACCTGGTTCAGCTGTTTACTAGATATATGATCTTGGACAAGTTGGGTAACTCTTTTCTGCAATTTACTCAGGTACAACATAGAGACAACAATAATGTGTACTTAGCAAAGTATGTGAAGATTCTATCTTTAAGTCCATATATGACATTCTTTGTAAGGGTAGGCACATAACAATCTCTCAACAAAAGTTAGCTACCAAATAGTTACTAATCCAAACCTTGTCCCTAATCCATGGCTTCAAATACAGTGACACTCTTATATATCTATTTGGAAATAGATAACAAACTTAAAACAAGTTGAAATAAATATATTTTGAAATGTTCTGAGCATATGAGGATAAGGATATCTTGCTTAGAGTTTTACTTAACTCGTAATTAATTGCAGAATAAAGAGAAAAGAATTAAATGTTGCCACATCTTATGAAATAGAACATAATCTTGGCAGAGAATTTGCTGAAGATTATAGAATCAGCATAAAACAGTTCTTTTTTAATATATATTTTTATTATCTTTAAGTAGTTGATACAAAGGGGTTTCAACATGCCAGTTTAGAAGTACAATGCATTTGGATGAATGACTCCCCTTTCATAAGTCATAATCATCCCCCATTAATTTTCTTCTAGAATCTCAGATCTTGAGCAAATCTGGCCAAGTGTTTTTGTTATGATACATGCTCAGACTTACTATGTACTAAAAAAGAAAGCACTTCTGTCAGCTGTAGACATTTAACATGATAGCAGAGGCTCAATTGTCTTAGTTTCTGCACAGAATGTGTTATTCTGACATGTGGATTAATTTAATCAACATATATTCAAAGTAAAGCAAAACAAAACAAACAATAAGAATGATAGCAGGTTTGCACCCACTCTGCTGAAACACAAGAACTTATAAGTTATTGGGCTATAACAGCACACATGGATATAATGAATTATTATCATCATTATTATCTATTATTGGGCTCTAGTTACAAGCACACACAAATAGAATGAATTATTACTATAACCTTATCATTTGTCCTTAACAGGCTGACTATTGAAATAAAAGGTCTTAATTGGACAGACCCCTCTTTCTTCCAGTTCCATGTTTGGCAAAATCCTAATCTTTGCCACAATTTTCAGTTTCATGGAAAGACAAGAAGTGAGATTTTTTTACACAAAAGATCTTCAGTAACTGTTCTATTTAAATTTGTGGTTATTTACTTGCAATCTCCATAGCTTATTTGGACAGGCATCTTTCTAATGATCTCCTAGGGGACTGAGGAGTTAAAGGGCAAGTCATGGTTCTTAGAACAACTCATGAGTTTGGCGTTGGTTAATTTTGAGGTTTGATGAGATACACAAAACCATCAAGAATTGAGGAGTGATACTGGAGAAAGCTGTGTTGTTCTCATATTTCTCCACATGGAAAGTCTTCTCAGATGTCCTGTGACAGTTATTATTCTCTCAGTTTAATCCCAGATTATGGAGCAATATTTGACTTGTGGAAAAAATCTGATCGAGTTGGAAACGAACAATCCAATATTTCACAAATCTGGAATTATCTCCTAAGATCTTTTGCTCTACTTTCTAAAACTGGGAAATAAATAATATTACCTTCCACATAGGAATTTGGTGGGAGTTGTAACATGATAATATGATTTTTTTTTTGGAGCCAGGAAAACTGAGATCAAGTCTTGACCCTATTTCTGGCTGGGTGAATGTTTAATGCATTCCTAGTTTTAGTCTTCTCACCTTTAATACAGGCATACTACTACCTAGGCTATGTGGTAAGATATTTTGATAATTAAAATGATGCATATAACAATTGTTCAATAAAACCTTGAGACTTTTGTGCTATTTTGAACTAAGCTTCATATCAAAGACTCATATGGTCTGTCCTGAGCAATTATACATGAACATATATGATATTGAGAAACTTCACATAAAAATGTGTTTGGCCAGTTTTTCTTGGAGGAGGAAATGAAGGACAATGTAACAATACTGGGATTGAGTTATCAGCAAACCAATTTTGACTGAAGTTGAGTACTGTCCACTTCCTTTCTGTGAGGTGTTTGCACTTTTTTCTTTCTTTTTATCATATCTCTCCAAAGATTTTTATTTTTCTAATTGGATTGTTTTTCATCACTTCCCAGAACATGATGGACTTTGCTGGGATTTTATTTGTGCTGGAATTGGACCTTTAACTGTGCCTGGGCATTGTCCCTTAGCTTTTATGCTCAAGGCTGGTGCTTTATCACTTGAGCAACAACTCTACTTACAGATTTTTGCTGGCTAAAGAGAGATAAGTGTCTCATGGATTCTCCTGTCCAGGCTGACTTCAAATTGTAATCCTTAGGTATCAGCCTTTGGAGTAAATCAGATTTCAGGTGTGAGCCATTGCCTTCTGACTAGTGGGGATTTTTACTCTCAACGTGCCATCATTAAGTATGTACTTGGAATTCTTGTATAGCATAGGAGTATAAGGGGCTTTTTCATTTTTAAGGGTAGAAGAGACAAGAACCCATAACACCGGAAAAGACAGATATGCTGGACTGCATACCAAGTTAAAAATTTTATATGGTAAAAATTATTAACAGATGATAATCAAAACAATAGATCAGCTTGAAAAATAATTTGTTGTAAAAATTAACAGTTACTATTTATAAGATACATAATGGCTGGACTCTTAGGGTGGAACATAGGCTCTAAGATACTTTATTTGTGGTGCTCAGGATGGAATGAACAGGCAATTGTAAAGAAAAGGGACAGATAGTGAATAAACACATGGAGTCAACTTCCTTGCTAATTATAGAAAGGCAAATTGTTACAATATTTATTTACTAAATTGGCAATAATTAAAAGACCACCATCCTATGCTGGCAGAGAATTCATAGCTGCTCTTACATGTTGCTGGGAGTGGACTCTCGTGCTCTCTTTGGGGAGAATAATTTGCTTTTACCTAGGAAAATACACAGTGAGCTTGATTTAAGTAGCTGGCTTTGGGGACTGTATTATAGAAGAGTAAAGGCCTGTGTGTTAGACTCTAATAAAAGTTACTTTTGCAGCACTGCTTGTAATGGCAAATATGACAAAATACACAGAAAAAGTGGTAGCAACCTGAGTGCTATTGAAGAGGGGCCTGGTTTTTATGGATTGTGATGCATCAATAAAAGAGAATGAATTATAACCTGGAGGAATACTTGTGAGACCGTGTAAAGCGAATGAAAACTTGTGAATTTGTGTACAGAAAGATCCTATTGAAAGGTTGTAAAATGAGCATAGATGTAGATTTCCCTATTAGTATGAGAAAATGTATAAACACAAAGGAAGAGAACTGGTGGAACAAGGTGGTACTGTGGATTGTTAGAATTTGCAAGATTGTTAGTTTTCAAAAATTACCTGATATTATTTTATGCATAGAAAATACACATTCGTTATATACTTAAAAAATGAATGTGACTTTGATCAAGATATATTGAGCTCATAAACTGCTGTATTAAATGGAAAAATCTTTGTACAACTACTTAAAGATATTTTTAAAAAATTTAAAGAAGAAATAAAAGAGAACATTTGCAAAATGCTTTTCTTTTGCTGTGGTCAATTTCACATTTGCACTCCTAAAACCCTTGAGCTTGATAAAATTGATAAGCCCTCTTAAGCTTTCCAACAGTGAAGCTTGTCAGTCCTGTTTTAGGAGTTAAACCTTTGACCTTGATCCCAACAGTACAAAGTTCCAATGGAATAAATACTCCCGGTTTGCATATAATCATGGCTAACTCACAGACTGCCTGAAAATTATGCAAGCACACCTTGGATATGCATCTTCTTAATTAACTTCCAGTTACTATCATATCAGCCTTTTAATTCACTACAATATTAAAATACTTAGAGTTTACTAAGTTGGGAAGGGAAAACCTTAACATCTGAGCTTCAGACACAATACATTTAATCGGTCTTTTCCCATTCACTTGGCAAAGATTCTCTAAAATGTGTGTTTGGTCATCATTTAAGCCATACCTACTACTGTCACAACTTAATATAGGTTTTCGATTAGTAAGCCTTTGAAATGTGACTCTCTTCAGCAGAATGGAATCTGCAGCACTTGGCATAAAGATGATAATCTTTGGCCTTCCTGTGCAAGATTTACAGCTATGACCTTAGGCTCAATTTCTTGCAGAGAGCAATCACTTTAAGTTACCAGTGATGACTGCTCAGTTACTAGGTCAGTGTGAATTGCCTAATATAATGTCAGATTCGTGCTTCCTAAGGACTGTGCAGCATTAGGGACATGAAATAAAGTGAGTCTTAATGTCTGCAGAAGGCAGAACTCTGATGCATGACTCCCTCCCTCCCTCCCTCCCTCCCTCCCTTTCTCTCTCTCTTTCTCTCTTTCTTTCTTTCTTTCCTTTCTTTCTTTCTTTCTTTCTTTCTTTCTCTCTCTCTTTCTTTCTCTCTTTCTTTCTTTCTTTTGTTGGTTATGGGGCTTGAACTCATGGCCTGGTGCTGTCCCTGAACTTTTTTTTTTTTTTGCCAGTCCTGGGCCTTGGACTCAGGGCCTGAGCACTGTCCCTGGCTTCTTCCCGCTCAAGGCTAGCACTCTGCCACTTGAGCCACAGCGCCGCTTCTGGCCGTTTTCTGTATATGTGGTGCTGGGGAATCGAACCTAGGGCCTCGTGTATCCGAGGCAGGCACTCTTGCCACTAGGCTATATCCCCAGCCCCGTCCCTGAACTTTTGCACTCAAGGCTAATATTCTACCATTTCGAGCCACAACTCTGCTTCCAATTTTCTGGGGGTTAAATGGAGATAAGAACCTCACAGACTTTCCTGCCTGGACTAGCTTTGAATGACGATCCTCAGATCTCTGCATCCTGAGTAGCTAGGATTACAGGTGCACTCTGCTTTCCAGTAACAATTTCCTTGGCAGATTTCAGTGAGGGTGCCAAATCTACCTATTAATTAATAAAATACTTTTTTTACTTCATTTTCACTTGTATGAAATAATTGGAAACTACCTACTTAAAGAGATAAGTAGAGTTAGACGTTAGCTTTACCTCAGCCAACTGTTTCCCTTTAAAAGTAACAAGAGTTAAGACAAGGGGAGGTGGTACAAAGAATGCTCTAGCTCTGTTTATTCATTTTGACTGAAAAGTTGAACTGGAACCATGTCCCTGCTTAAGATAAAAAAACCCGAATGGTTTGTTTTTCTTTAATCAAATTTATTATCAGGTGGAAAGTAATAAAGACAGTTTAAAGTGTGGATTTTACTTTGCTTTTGCATAGTGCAGTTTGAACAGCATGTGAAAGCAGAGCCTTCTTTGAACAGTAGATGGCACTCTAGGGTTGCTTTTCCCATATGTTCTGCCAGGTCCCTTTCAACATTAATTACCTCCTTTAAAAAGAGCAAACATGCTAGTTAAACAAAGAGTCCCTGTAGTTGCTCCGTAGTTCTGTTTTTATATTTATAGTCATGTAATCAATATGTTGGAAGAGTAATTAATTTTTAACTTCAATCCATGGGGAGATCAAATGTTAGTGGAGTTAATGGATAGAACAGGCTTCATTATTCTAA
This sequence comes from Perognathus longimembris pacificus, assembly GCF_023159225.1. Taxonomy (NCBI): domain Eukaryota; kingdom Metazoa; phylum Chordata; class Mammalia; order Rodentia; family Heteromyidae; genus Perognathus; species Perognathus longimembris. Next base: position 127,011,083 of record NC_063162.1, on the reverse strand, counting down.
AGTAACACTAATGATAAGGCTAAGAAGAACATTGAGGGCTATAAACAATTGTGTCATCCAACAGCAATCACAAGACAACATTGCAATGTGGCATGAAGTGCTGACCTCTTGCCTCCTTTGGTGCAGCTGTGGTTTCCATTTTAGTCAACTGGACTGCAGAATGATTGAAATAAAATCCTCTCTGACTTTTGAGGATATTTCCACCTCAAATTCATGTTGTTGGAATTATTATTCCCAGTAATGATTTTGAAATTTTTTATTGCCCTTCTGTTAGAAAGCGTCTCATCATTTCCCTCACAGTCCAGACTGTGTGCTGTGCCCATCCACCAGAGGTAAGGAGCTGGGTCGTCTTGACACTGCATCATAGACATGAGCACTGGGACTTGGAATATGCTAGCATTGCCAGAGCCAGGGGACAGAGGCGAAAAATACATTCTCCCATTGCTTAACATCATGCTAGAATTTCCAAACCCCCTTCCCCAGATCATGAAGAAATAAGAGATTTTGTTATGGAGAAGGCTCACAGTTATGGAGAAGGCTCACACACCAAGGTTCATGCTCAACAGAGACGGTACCATTCCCCCCACCCCCCGTGTTAACTTAGTCAAATTAAATAACCTTGTTTCTCATCTGTTCTTGGTGCTTCCTTAGACAGCATTTCTCCTCTTTTCTTCCTCCTCCTTCCCTTCCTTCCTTTCTTCCCCTCCCTCCCTCCCTCCCTCCCTCCCTCCCTTCCTTCCTTCCTTCCTTCCTTCCTTCCTTCCTTCCTTCCTTCCTTCCTTCCTTCCTTCCTTCCTTCCCTCCCTCCCTCCTCCCTCCCTCCCTCCCTCCTTCCCTCCCTTCTTCTATCTTTCTTTTCTTCTTTTTTCTCTTTTTCTCTCTTTTTAATGGCAGTACTGGGTCTTGAACTGAAGGCCTCTCATTCTCCCTTGGCATTTTTGCTCAAGGTTGGTGCTCTATCACTTGAGTCACACATTCAGTTCTAATTTTCCTAGCTACTTTGGAAATGGCATCTAGTGAACTTTTCTGCTTGGACTGACCTCAAACTACCATCATTTAGATCTCTGTCTTCTTAGTACACAGGAGTACAGGTATGAGCCTCCAGTGCCCATCAGAGTCTTAATACTTTTCAGAAAAGTGATCAGAACCATAAGATGACCTTGCAGATAGGAACTCTCTCTGTGTGTGTGTGTGTGTGTGTGTGTGTGTGTGTATGTGGTGTTTGAGTGTGTGTGGTGATTGAATGTGTGTGTGCTGTTTATGTTTTCTAAAAAGCAATGCTGGGAACTTAACCCCTAGTCCAACAGTGGTCAGAGGAAAAGCCTAATAAAAGACTAGGCAAGCAGGGTTTGCCTTCATAAAAAACATTAATCCCATTACTGAGGGAAAAAGGCTCATCACTGTGGGACGGGGTTGTTCCCTTTCCTTTCCCCTTCTCTCTCCTGCCCTTCCCCTTCCCTCTTCTCTGCCTTGCTCTGCCCTTCATTTATCTTGCCTTGCATTCTAGGCAAGCGCTCTACCAGTGATCTACATCTCCTTTTTTGGAATTTTCTAAACCTAATTTTTATACTTACATTCGAAATTATTTTAGATTGCTAATTTCAAGAGACTATCTACTTTTGATAATGTAATAAGCTTACCATTAAGAGTAGGCAGGAAAAGAGGTAAATGCAGCATGCAAAAATTTCTACTTTAAATTAGAAGACAATCTTAGATATAATTTATGTCAATTTAGTGGTGAAAACTTTGAAAGGATTTGAACGGAGTGGAATTTTTCAGAGGAAAGGAGATCTGGGATTATCCTTGTGAAACATAATAGCTTGCTCATTTATGGTCTTTGTCCACCCATTACATTCATGCGATGGGTGTTAGATAAACTGACCTACAAGATGTGTGAATTTTTATTTCTTAGAGTAACTAATGGCCTTTCCCTCTTCAGAGATTAGTTATATGTACACAGCAAGAGTGGGTGAGGAGGAATTTTTTAAAATGCTTTTCACCCTTTCAGTATTCTTTTATTTATTTATTTTTTTATGTATCTATGTTCTCTCCTGATTCCTTGTCTTCTTTTTTTTTTTTTTTTTGGCCAGTCCTAGGCCTTGGACTCAGGGCCTGAGCACTGTCCCTGGCTTCTTCCCGCTCAAGGCTAGCACTCTGCCACCTGAGCCACAGCGCCCCTTCTGTCTGTTTTCCATATATGTGGTGCTGGGGAATTGAACCATGAGCTTCATGTATAGGAGGCAAGCACTCTTGCCACTAGGCCATATTCCCAGCCCCGATTCCTTGTCTTCTTGACATGATCATTGACATTATTCTAACATTCTTTATTATTATTATTATTATTATTAATTTTCCCCTTTATTGTCAAAGTGAAGTACAGAGGGGTTAAGTTTCATAGAGGAGGAATTTTTTAAGGGAAGAAATTAACTTAGATTTGCCCAATTTCTTTTTATCTTTCCAGATGTTAATCTTGCATTGTACTATAAATTAAATATTTTTTTCTGGACCTCACCTCCAGTGTCTTTAAATAGTGCCCTGAGTTTAAATCCTTGGCTCCCTCTAACTTCTGTCCCTAGGTGATCTCATTCTGGTCCCATAAATCACTAGAAGTTGACATCTCTCTGTCCATCATCTACCTATTAAAAGATAAAATTGAATGCACATTTTGGATATGTGCCTCAAGGAATCAACAGACACAGCTAATGTCTTCCTTGATGAATTATCCTTCCTTAGAACAGTGCCTATCAAATAGAACATTTCTAAACTAAATAAACAAGAAACCAAATTTGTCTGGATGCAGTGTCTCAAGTCTGTAATCATAACTACTGAGAGGAGATCATAGGATTGCAGCCTGGGTAAAAAAAAGTTTGTGAGACTCCATCTGAACCAATGGCTGGGTGCAATGGTGAACCTGGGTCATCCCAAGCTACAAAGGGAAACATAATGGCAGATGTGTTGGCATTCACCTGTCATTTCAGCAACAAGGAGGCACACTAATAGGATCTAACTTCAGGCTGGCCCAGGGCATAAAATGAGACACCATCCAAAAAGAAGTTGGTGGAGTGGCTCAAGTGGTAGGGACTTGTTTAACAAGCACAATACCCTGAGTTCCAAACCACAGAATCACCAAAAACAAACAACCTCATCCCCCGCCCCCAAGTTTGTTTATATGTTAACAGTGAATAGGTAGTAGAGTTGTGACTAGACTCTAATCCTATTGCCATTTGAACCCTCTTCCCCCTCCCTCCCCCCACTTCCTGCTTACTGAGGATTGAACTCAGGGCTTCACTTTTGGCTAAATACGCACTCTACCACTTGTAGAGTGCCCTTTGTGTTTTTATTACAAGGACTTGCTACCTATCAACCAGGACTCAGAATCCTTTGGTTATAAATCAAGGACACTTTGAGTTAAATCAAGTATAGTATCTCAGTAATAACAATTTATTTTCCTGTAAACAATGGCACCTAAACTCAACAGAGGTGTAACTAACCAAAGTTATTTTCCTTCTCTTTCATTTTTTCCTTCTTTCCTTTGTTCCTTCCTTCTTCATGCACTTACTCACTCAATTCATTGTCAGTCCTGGGGCTTGAACTCAGGCCCTGGCACTCCTTCTTGGTTTTATTGTTCAAAACTGGCACTTTGCTACTTGAGCCAAACTTCTACTTTCTGCTTTTTGGTAGTTAGTTGGAGATAAGAGTCTCATGGGCTTTCCTGCCTAGACTTGCTTCAAACTGTGATCCTCAGATCTCAGCCTCTTGAGTAGCTAAGACTATAGGGGTGAGCCATCAGCGGTTGGCTTGCATTATTTAAATAATTGTCTCAATTCTCATTTCCCTTTGCTATTATTTATTATTCTTTCTATGTATGAAGAACCATTTCCTTACAAAAATAACATTACCCATAACCTTATGAACTAGTTAATTTTCTTTCCAACATTTTCTGTTGGCACATGCAGGCGTGACCCAACAGTCATTGCAATAATACTGTTGTTTCAAAGCATGAAGACATTTTCCCTTATAAAAATTGAATGTGAAAAAATTTTTAAAGTCTACCTCATACAGTGTGAGAATGCCTGTTTTTCTTGGTAATATTTCATTTCCTTAGCAAGAATATTTTCTTCTGTTTTCCATTGTGATCAGACCAAAAAAAAAGATACAATTAGATCAAGGAAACCTGGCAGGACAGATTCTGGAAAATAAAATGAATTCAGTTTTTGATTTGCACAAAGAACAATTTTCTATGTTGGAAAAATACTGCACTGATGAGATTCAAATTTCACATCCCTCCTGTTAGCCAGGACACCACCTTAGCTCTCCATTTGTGTTTGTCTTTGTGAAAGGCCAACAATTTCACCCCAAACTTTGAACTCAAAAGAACACACGGGCCATTTCACGGTCAGGCAGCAGTGAGCCCCGAACCCTGGTACAAAATTAGTCTTGGAATTCAAGGGTTTCTCCAGCCTGAATCCTGGGAATTTGAGCTCGGAACTATATAAGCAATACCAGCCATTATATTGAAGCAAATGCTGTGCTGGGGTTGATTAGAGGGAATTTTGTGAATCAGATGGGCTATGAAGAGCTTTTGAGGTTGAACACAAAGGTTTACTTTGATAAATTAAATCATCATAATAGGAGGTATACATTGTAGTGTCAGCACTGGACCGGTAAAGACAGGAGGATTCTGTGAACCTAGAAGGTCCACACTGTACGATAGAGTTAGCTTTACTTTTTTTAGTTGAGGAAAGAGTAACTTAAAAAAGATGAAGTGACTGGTCAGAAAGTTAGGCTTCACTAAGGACCTATTGCAATGTCAGATGGGTACTACTAAGTGTAAAGAAAATTGGTGTCTTTTTTAAATTTTTTTAAATTTTTTTAATTTTTTTTTAAATTGGTGTCTTTTTTCGAGACTTTTACCTTCATTCTTTCTTGGATGATGTCAAATTTCAAATCTGTTAAGGAGTAATTTTTTTTTAATTGTAGGGCCTTCCACACTGTTTTTGTAGAACAAGGCAGATTACAATGAATACAAAGTAAAACGTAAGGTCTTTAGAAAGAATGACTGCTTCATACTGAATCCATCTTTGCAGTCTTATGAGGAAAGCCCCTGTTAGTGTTTCCATATTGCAAAATGGAGGAAGTGAGATGTAAAAAGGCAAACAATGGGTCCCGAACCCAAACAACTGTGAAGTGACAGAATCACTTGCAAGTGAGTGTGTGCCATTCTGAAATGTGTCCACTTAACCTTTGTGCTCAGCACATCTATCCAGAGAGACAGCAAAGGGGTGGGCCTGTAAGCCAGGTCACTCTGGGCACTGACTTATGACACGATTAAGTCAGTAATACGAAGGCAGGCGATTCAGGTTTCCCCATGTGGCTTCTTATATAATAGACGAAATTAGGCTAGGTGTGTTCCTTGCCAAAAGGCCACTTGGAGTGAAGGAAGGAAAGTTGCTACACCAAATGACACATCTTGGTGGTGTGTGCTCGCCACAGGTTAAGTAGAGTTCCAGTCAGTGAAAAGTCATCTGTCAGCTGAAGTTCTGAAATAGTCCTTCATGGAATGCTGTTGATTAGCTAAGTTTAAAACTCTGTATAACTTCCAAGCTGTCTGGAAACTTCCATGCAAAAGAGAATGAGAATATTAGGAAAGTATAATATTTTGCTTTTGTTCAAACTCTATTTATTCTATAAGTTTATTCTAGCACATGTAAATAAATAAATCTGTTTTTTTCTCTTTTTTTAACTAAGGGAAAATCATCGCAGTCTTCTCTCTACTTAAAAGATTAGTTGAGCAAATAATTTAAAGAATGCTGGTTTGAATGAAAACTAAATTATCAGCTATTGGGAGTGGGGGGGAGATGATTCAAATACCTTGATCTAGGTCTGTTTAAACAGCTTCTATCCTGGAGGGGAGGGTTTGTGGTGAGAGTTTGAGGTGAAGAGACACATGCCAAGTAATAGTTTAGTCAAAAAGATACACTGACATATCTGACTTGCTTTTAGGCCCTTCCCAGGTGAGACATTGCTGGAATAATACATAAGAGGATTTTAATAGTGGTTCCACAGAGGGGGGAGGGCCAGTGAGAGAGAGAGAGAGAGAGAGAGAGAGAGAGAGAGAGAGAGACTAGAGGAGAGGGAAATGTCCACTTTATTGCTTTTTTGCCTACCTTAAAAATTTCCATAAGAATAAATTTTATAATAGAATAAAACAATACAAATATTGATGCAGGAAATAGGTAGGAATAAGCATAGGTTTTGAAGCAGATATATGACTTGGATAGCTGTTTTTAGGTTACAAGGAGGTGGTGATGTGAACAGTAAAATCAGGAGATCAGTTATAGAATAATGTTTGGAAAAGGTTATACAATAATGACTTCTAAAGCAAGTGTAATTGGGAGACAATAGTCTAAAGTCCACATGGGTTATATACATCTGTTCAGAATACGATATTTAGTATAAAAGGGTTCAAAGCAAACATAATTTTAGGAAATTCAATATGCTTACACTAGAGGGAGTTGTGCTTTTATTAATTGGTTGAGTTCTCTGTCGATTAAGCAATCCATAAATGAACATTTTCTCAAAATAAAAGTAGGGGACAGATTTATGAAAGATAATTCAGAAAGGATATATATTCTTTGAATACACATGAATAAAGAAATAAGTAAGAGCTTTACATGACACATTTTTGCATGATTTTTTACTTTCTGACACTTGAGGCATTCATTTACTAAACTAACAGCATTTCATTAAGCAAGACTAATTCCTGAAAGCATTGCCTTAGCCCATTAGCTTTCAGACAATCATTAATTCTCATGACATCTCTTGGGATGAGATCATTATTATTATTATTTTTATTAATTAAGCTCATTTTAAGAAAAATATCTATATATTTTAACACATTTTCCTTCTGAAATTGAAAGATTTGTTTCTTCAGCTTAGGTATTTCCCTGGACCCCATAATGACCACTGCTGCTACCTCAAATACTCTGATAATTCTCAGTTTAACAACAAATTACAGCCAGCTTTGCAACAGTGTCACAATAGAATATTTGAGTTTTTTTTTTTCTCCTGTTGCTAAACAGCTACAGCGGACTTCTGACATTATGTGAGAATCATATGACTCTAATAGTGTCTCTGGAGGCAGAATTTCACAAAGGCTTTGCATTAGGCACTCCTTGTTTACTAGAATTATTGCCACTGGTGAATATGAGGGCTATTTAGTCACAGATTTTCAGAAGGAAAGTCCCTTTCTGATTACAATGGAAAGAGCAGATGCCATAGAACAAAGTGGCAAACGTCAAAGTGAGGGCTCCAGCTGGCAAAATCTATTGTCACTTCCCAAACACTCAGTATCAGAGGGCTGGGGATGTAGTTCAGTGATAGAGAGGGCTTGGGTAGCATGTGCCAAGTCCTGGGTTTAGTCTTCAAACACACACACACACACACACACACACACACACACACACACACACACACACACAACTCAAAGCATTGTAAAATGATCAATAACTACAAAAAGTTGATGCAATACAGTGCATAAAAGCCAGGGTTCCCAATAAAAACAGTAACTAATATTACAGATCCTATGAACCATAAATGAGGAATACAAATGGAGTGGGGAGAAAAACAGTTCTAACAAGTTTGGATGCCAAAGATTTTAGAGCTGATCTTTTTTGGCCTGGTAAGATTTTATGCATTTTTGTCATTCCAGCCAAAAGGTCCAAGGATTACTGGATGTTATTGCCAGCCTACAACTCATATGATGAGAAGAATGCACTTATGTGACAGTGAATAAAAACAAATGTATAAAGACAAATGATTCTTTTCAAGAAAGAGGTAACAATTAATTACCATTTATTGCAACTTGGATCCAGTGCCCCAAAATGATGTAATAATGCTGAATTCATAATTTGTTTCAACCTATTTATGCATCTGAAATATAATCCTCCTCCGCTTCCTCCTCTTCCCTCTCTTCCTCCTCCTTCTCTTCCTTTCTTCTCTTCCTCATGCCAGTATTGGTCACAAAGCCTGGATGCTGTCCCTTAACTTTTTTTGCTCAGTGCAGGCATTCTATTACTTGAGTCTCAGCTCTAGTTCTGACTTTTTTGATTATTAGTTGGAGATTAAGATTCTCATAGACTTTCTGGCCTGGATTGGCTTTGAACCATGATCCTCATATCTCAGCCTCCTGAGTGGCTAGGATTACAGTCCTGAGCCACCAGTGCCTGGCTTCAGAATAACTTCTTAATGATATCTGGTTTTCATAATGCTGATCAGGTAGGGCTTAATTTCTTAGAATGTTGGGGTCAGCTGCACCTTTAAGGGGCCACAGCTGACCTCAGCCTGTCCCTCCCCTTCCTGTCTTTAACCGGAAGAGAAGGAAGTCTGACATCACTTGAGGGACAGCTCCTTGGGACCAATCAGGGGCCCCTCTCTTGTGCCAGCCTTTGGAGTATAACTGGGAGGTTCCTCATTTGAATAAACAGAAGCCCTAGAGGTTTTCTCCAGGGACCCACGCGCCCGTGTAGTTCTTGGTGGCTTTGGGGCACCCTGCGACCACACGCCACCGAGGCTACCCGTGGCCATCGCTCCTGCGTGAGCGATCATGGACCACCCAGGAAGGGGCGGACAAGCCCCTTCCCCCCAAAGCGAGGGGAAGTCGAGAGAGAGAGCCCACATTAGAAGAGTAGATAGAGTTTCATAACTATTCTAGCTGATTCCATATAGGAAATATTCCATATAGGTATAAAAAGATGTTTGGGGGCTGGGGATATAGCCTAGTGGCAAGAGTGCCTGCCTCGGATACACGAGGCCCTAGGTTCGATTCCCCAGCACCACATATACAGAAAACGGCCAGAAGCGGCGCTGTGGCTCAAGTGGCAGAGTGCTACCCTTGAGCGGGAAGAAGCCAGGGACAGTGCTCAGGCCCTGAGTCCAAGGCCCAGGACTGGGCAAAAAAAAAAAAAAAAAGATATTTGGATGTGTAAATACAATTTTATATGCTGAATAACTAATTCATCTGCTTTCCAAACCTATGGTTTTTACTGATAAGGCAGGAAACAAATCAATCAGAGTAGCTCAGGAATATCCAAGAGAGAAAAGGGAAGGTGGAAATTTCTTTGGTTTCTAGTATTTGCTTTGAGCTTACCCAGTAGTAGCTGGAAAACAGTACAGTAATGCCTTATAATGATAGACTTTTCATTACTGTGGGTATGCTTTTGCAATTTTCCTAGATTTCTGCTCCAGGTCACATGGTAAGTCAATAGTAGTTATAAACCTCTCAGCCTTGTGATCAATACCTTTGGCTGACGTAATCTAGACCTTTGATGTAATTTACAACAAAGGACAATATGGACAAGAGTCCATTTTATTACCTTCAATTCACCAACTGAAATATTTCACTCATTTATGACTGAAGTTTTTTCCAGGTTTTACATAGATAGGGAATTGAAATAGCATGGTGAAGAGGTGGGGAGAGGTCAACTTTGAAAACGAAAAACAAAACAAGAACAACCCAGGAATAAGTGTTTCTTCCTTTGGGGCATAATGTCTACATACACTTAAATATTTTGAAATTGTCTGCATGGCTCTATCCATGTATTTTCTGTGTAGATCGAGTCATGAGAATATTTATGAAGCATTTCTTATCTTCTAAACGGGCTTGGACTCAGGGCCTGAGCACCGTCCCTGGCTTCTTTTTGCTCAAGGCTAGCACTCTGCCACTTGAGCCACAGCACCACTTCTGGCCATTTTCTATATATGTGGTGCTGGGGAATTGAACCCAGGGCTTCATGTATAAGAGGCAAGCACTCTTGCCACTAGGCCATATCCCCAGCCCCACATAAAGCACTTTTAAGAATAGTATGTCATGGGCTGGGAATATGGCCTAGTGGCAAGAGTGCTTTACTCGTATACATGAAGCCCTGGGTTCAATTCCCCAGCACCACATATATAGAAAATGGCCAGACATGGCGCTGTGGCTCAAGTGGCAGAGTGCTAGCCTTGAGCAAAAAGAAGCCAGGGACGGTGCTCAGGCCCTGAGTCCAAGGCCCAGGACTGGCAAAAAAAAAAAAAAAAAAAAAGAATAGTATGTCATTTAGCCTACTTTTGTCTGAACCTGATATCACTGATCACTTACCTGAGCAAAATGAAGAACACTTAATAACCTCTAGATGATTACATCAGCACTGAGTGGTGCCATCACTCCTATCACTGCTTCTTCATACGAAAAGAACTATGGCTAGTTGTTCTTTTCCCTATCTATGGATTCTAGTTCTGAAGATTGAAGAGGAAATAAAGGAAATGAATCACTGGGAAAGCAACTGAAAGTATGGTAGGGAATTGCAAGAAGAAAAAGCTACAGGTGCAGCTGGAGCTAGAGCTTCAGGTATGTTGTACTCAGAGGAACAATGCCAATGTCATGCCACTGCCTGTCACTCTTCCCATCAGCCACCCTCATGGACCCACCCACCAATGCTCAAGGATGAGGTAAAATTATAGGTGCAAGCTTAGGAAAGGTGAAGGTTTGGATTTAAACATCTACAACATCTTATTTTAAACTAACCACAGGCTGTCTTCATGTGGGCTTTTCTTTTCCAAAACTATTGATGATGATGATGATGATGATGATGATAATGTTATTGAGGCATAGAGGTGTTCCTGGTACTGTGCATACTCTTTAATCTTCAACTGTATGAGAGAAGCTGGGTGAGGAATTAGGTTTAGAGAGGTTCAATGTGCATGTTGTCCAAGATGAGTCACGGCTAGGTCTGTTTGCCCAAGTGTCTACACTTTTTTTTTTTTTTTGTGCCAGTCCTGGGGCTTGAGACCCAGGGCCTGAGCACTGTCCCTGGCTTCTTTTTGCTCAAGGCAAACACTCTATCTCTTGAGCCACAGCGGCACTTCTAGCGTTTTCTGTTCATGTCGTGCTGAGAAATCGAACCCAGGGCTTCATGCATGCTAGGCAAGCACTCATTGCCACATTGTGGTATTTCCTCAAGACAGAAATCCAAGAAATGCAAGGCTTTAACATTTACTGATGATGTGATTTTTATATTTTTCTTTCATTAACTTCCCTGCAGATGGTTTTACATCTCCACTATGTAGCACAGGGTCTGACTTAGACAGTTCCTTAATAAACATTTGGTGAATTAAGTATCATTTTCTTTGATAAAATATTCTGTATTTCCTGAACTAAATTAGGTAGGTTAATAATGTAAAATGTTACCATTAAAAGATTTGTTGTACTTTTATAAGTTTTGTACCTCCTCACTTTATTTAAAGATTGAATCTGCCCTGTAATACTGAGGGTAAAGATATAAATGATGCCTATGTCATAAAATGAAACATTCATTTCCATAAGATCATTAAAATGAAATAATCAAGCAAAACTTTGTGAAGGATATCTTTCTTTCTTTTTCTTATTTATTGTCAAAGTGATGTGTGAAAGATATCTTTATAACCCCTTTTCCCTGGAAGGTTCTTACCCCTTGCCCAATGTCAGTGCTGATCAAATGTCATGTGAGCTACATAGGCAGGCACTTTTCCTGTTGTGGTTCAGAGTGGTTGACAGAGGAAATGAAACTGTTGTTTCAGTTCAGGAATTATTTGAGAATTTTAAGTGTCAGATATAGGAATATAAAGATGATGGGCTTCTTGTGTTTATAAGGCAGATAACACTGATTGAACTTCCTAGTTGGGAGAGAGTTTGGCCATGTAAAGTGGTAGCCTCCACTGTATTTTGCAAGCATGAATTTAAAAATCAAAATTCCACCCATTTTTAGATGACTAAAATGTCATTTTTGAATTTACCATTGCAACAATATATAGAGATCATCTTAAAGTAGTTCCTCTGGTAACTGGTGGCTCAGAAGAGCAGGCATTTGTGTAGATGGAAAGGTGTGTGTGTGTGTGTGTGTGTGTGTGTGTGTGTGTGTGTGTGTGTGCTAGTGTGCTGGTCCTGAAGCCTGAACTCAGGGCCCTCAGCTTTATTGCTTAAGTCTGGCAACCTACCACTTAGCAACAACTACTTCTAACATTTTTGGTGGTGGTTAATTGGAGATAAAAGTATATAGACCTCCCTGACCTGGCTATCTTTGAACCATAATCCTGAGATTTCAGCTTCCTAAAAAGCAAGGATTATAGATGTGAGCCATTGGCACTCAGCCAAAAAGGGTAATTTTGAGGGACAAGACTAATACTACCTGATATTGAGCTCTGCACTAACCCTCTGTTGCAGCTACCTTGTTATATTTTTCAGTCCAAGGTTATAATCTGCTGGAGAAGAGAACTAAGCTAAAATAGAGATCAAGTGTTTTTAGCAGTTGAAAGATTATCAGAAAAATACAGGAAGTTCAGTAACTCATGGCAAACCCTCCCCCTCCTAGAAGAGTAAGATTTCCAGAGATTCAGGGATGCAAATTCCTTTCACTACTGCCAGTGCATTAGCCTAAGGTTCTCAACTATAGATGAGGTCTGTGGAGCTAGGTGAAATCAATCTTAGGCTTCCTCTGTCATTATGGAAATGGGGTAGGTAATCAAGCATGACTAGCAATAACCAACTCTCTGTATACAAGACATCATATCACTTTATTTGATCTGTATGATTTATCAGCACAACTATTAACATACAAAGTACCATTCAGCTCAACTGCAGGTATAGGCAGTGACAAGTCACTAATTCTTAGAAGAATGACTCCCACAATCTGTCCAGACACATTAACCTAGAAAAGTTCATAAATAGAAAACAAGAATTTTCACATTGCAGCTTTCTGGAACATGTATATACAGGTATGCAGTCCTGTTACTGAGTTGTTTCCACAAGCTCTTTCTGGATTGGGTTTTCGTTTTTCTTTGTTGCATTTTGAGATGGAGTCTCCCTGTCTAGCCCAGGAATTTACAGTCCTTTTGCTTCTGCCTCCTGAGTGCACAGATTATTAGGCCACCATACCTGACTGCTTTCTATTCTTGATGTGTTTTCTTTTTTTTCTTCAGCTTCGGCTGTGGGGCTTGAACTTAGGGATTGGCCTTTGTCTCTGAGCACTTTTGCTTAAGGCTAGTTTTCTACCACTTTGAGCCACAGTGCCACTTCTGGTTTTCTGGTGGTTAATTGGTGATAAGAGTTTTAGAGACTTTCTTGCCCTTGTTGGATATGAACTGTGATCCTAAGACCTCAGCCTCCTGAGAAGCTAGGATTACAGGCATGAGCCCCAGCCCCAGCCTTGATATGTTTTCTTATAGAGTCAGTTATTTCTTTCTGCAGAGTAGTGCTTTTCTTTCTATCAATTGTTACAATACTCTGTGAATTAGTATTACTCTTCACAGTTATGAAGTAGTAATATGTGAACTGCAATATCTTTGCAATACAATGCAAATGTGTCTTCCTGGTAAGTGCCACCATTGTCAAAGAATCATTTTCCTACAACAACAGCCAATCTCAACTACTGGATTTCAGCACAGCGAACACTTGTCATAGCTTGCTCTATTAACCCTTGGCTTTGAGTCCTGGTGATGTAATGAGGGTGGGGTGTTCTGGCAATTAGAACATTTCCTTATCACTATTTACAGCCATTTGAAATCATGCCACTATTAATCCCAGTCTGACATACCTTTTCTGAGATGTTCACAGTGCAGTATTTTTTTTTGTATGTGTGTGGCCTAACAAAATTTTTTCTTATATCATAAAAATAAACATTTCTATAAAAATATAATACTTTCACTGTTTACATTGGAAAAACTAGTTAGCATAACCTATACCACATGCACTGTACAGTAGTAAGCACAAAGTCCACAAAACAAAATATCTCAAAGGTTCTGTTCAGAGTAACTACAACCCAGGATTTCCAATTTTCCTTTGTTTGTTTTAAAGTGTGTGTGTGTGTGTGTGTGTGTGTGTGTGTGTATGTGTACTGGGACTTGAACTCAGAGCCTGGGCTCTGTCCCTTAGCTTTCTTGCCCATAGCTGGCGCTCTACCACTTGAGCCACAGCTCCACTTCTGGCTTTTTAAAGAGTCTCACAGACTTTCTTGCCTAGGCTGGCTTCAAACTGAGCTCCTCATGTCTCAGCCTCCTGAGTAGCTAGGATTCTAGGTGAGCCACGAGGTGTCTAGCAAGTATGTTTTGCTTAACAAAAAGCATGACCTAGTGGATAGTGGGACTCCGTGAAAGTTTTGTTTCCAATTGTTTATATGAAGTGGGTAGCTGCCACTGGAGATAGTTAATATTTCTAGTACATTAACCTTTTTCTTGTTCTACATATGAACCTTGCCTGTAACAATGATCCTTCTAGTTAGTTTTAGTCTGCTTTAGAAATATGCTGAGTTACCTTTAAAAATATTTATCATCACAAATTTCTGGTTTATTTTCAAAGTTGTCATTTAGTGAAAAACAAAACAAACAAAAAAAAACCCCACAGTCACAATGTCTAAATGGCCACATTCATCTGACCAGGACAGTATCATTCTACAGTGGTTGATTTTTAAATGACAAGTAAATATTTGACTGAGGAGATGAAACTGCTCCTAGCACTTTATGAAATTCTTAATGTCATCTATGTACAATACATAAATATCCCTGTTAATTTATAAGCACACTTGGGTCATGCTACTTTGAAACTTTGAAACTTTATCTATGGATAATCCTCCAACCAAAGGAATGTGCATACAAAAAATTTTGAAAAGGAATGTTTGATAAATGGGTAAATGAAAGTAACAGTAAAGAAATGATTCATGACAATAGAGCCCACAAAAGGTCTTTGAAACACTGGAATTCTGAATGAGTGGCCTGGGTGTGGCACTGTCACATGTGTCCTGGATGAGACCACTGCGTTTTCTGAACTCATTACATCAGTTCTTCACATGAAATCAAGCAGGACTCTGATGTTTAAAAATCGCAATTCAGACTCCAATCTATCTGATGGGAGTGTTGTCATAGCTGTTGGTCACTCACTTGTGGACAAAGCCTCCTGTAGTTCTGAGACATTGCCAGATCAGAAGTTCCTTAGAATGATGGATGCAAAGTCCCACACTCGTGCCATTTTGGCTAAAGCAAAATATATTGGATGACCTATCAAAGGCCAGGCAGTGAAAACTGTTGAAGAAAGCATGAACGCTGGTTCATCCTAGTATAATGATATTTCTTCAGGGAGGCTAGTAGATGTCCACCCATCATGTGTCCACCTCTCCATCAATGTTGTCTTGTGATGACAGCAGAGAAGGATAGGGAGCAACACATTTTATGTTCACATAAGTAGCGTTCACATGGACGTAGTGCTCACCAATGAAAGTGGAGAAGATTGCTGATATCCTGGAGACCAGCTCAGAAAAGGATGGGCGCATTTCAGCTTTGGGATGCCAGCATTTTAGCATGACTTCATACCTGTCTCAGGGGAGAAAAAAATATGATGAAAGACTTCTGAAAAACAGGTACTTCTGGCAAAGTACAGAATAGAAAAGAGAGGGAAGATCTCATGAGGACTTCTACTCACAAAGGGTCTGGGCAGTATTCGGGTTGTAAGAGCCTCCTGCCCTGCAGCAAGTAAATGGTGATATCAAAGGTGTTCACATCTGGATAAGGGGGCGCTCCTCTGGTCATCAGCTCCCAGAGAAGCACACCAAAGGACCACTAGTAAAGGAAGAAAGAAAAGAATCCAGGTGAGAAGAGTATGATCATATACATATGAGAAGATATCAGTAGGCATTAGTGGCTAAACTTGGTTTAACATTTTCAATACTATTGTTATTTTAGGCAAAAATGTCCTGAAAAGTCATGGCTGAGTTATATAGTCCATGACCGATATATTTAAACCAGAACTAGGTAAGGTTTGAATCACAAATAAATGTAAGTTTTTAAAAGAATATGTTAAATCTATGTGATGATTAAGATTTCATTTCTAGTTACTGCAGTACTTTTCCATGTTCTCTCTTGTAGGGGCAAAGCCCTAATGTGTTACTATGTGCTCCATCAATAGCTTCACTACAACTGTAAATTATTAGTAAGAGAAAGGTAAAGGAGGCTTTCCAGAATTTAAATTTGTGGGATTTCAAAAGGAATATATAGATACTCTTTAAGAAATGGAACCATAACTAAACATTAATGTGAAAAAGGAAGACATAATCTACATAAGTAAAAACCCATCATAAAAATCCAAATAATAAAACTGCTAGGCAACAAGGTTCTCTACAGAAAGTCAATTTAAATAAAATTATAATTTTGTGTTAAAGTAATAGATTATATAAATCAGCTATGTCAGTACTTTATAGGAAGCTTCAAGGGACAAGACTAGGTTAATTGATTTGCTAAAAACTCCCCAATATATTTGAATTCACACTGAGATACACATTTAAGAGTTCTTGACCCTGGGGTCTTGCTAGGTTTACTGAACTTCACTAAGTATGCATTTCCTTGATTTAAAGCACTCTACTCAGAATAGATCAGGTCATCTATATTATCTCTGCCTGGACATGTGCCAAGATGAGCGCGACAAGGACAGGAAGTCAGCGGGGGCAGATCACCCTGTGTGGAGGGCCCAGGAAAGCGTCCTTGTTTGACAACACCTTCATGCCACTCCCAGACTGAGAAGTATATAGGGAGGACATGAGGCCCTGAAAAATAATAAGCTTAGAGAGAGAGGGGAAAAAAAAGGAAAGGGAGACTAGCAGATGAAGTAGGAACACATAAAACAAAAGCAAATATAGTTCACAAAACTCAGCTAGAAGAATAAGGCATGCTTTTGAATGCTGTGACTAAAAGGAAAAAAACAGGTAGATCCCATAGTTAATGATACAAATCTCCATTCAAACCTCTTTCTCTTTGCCCAAGTTTTTTTTTTAAGGTATATTATATTTTTATTTTTAAAATTTTTCTCTATTGTCAAAATGAAGTTCAGGGGGTTACAGTTTCATATGTAAGGCAGTGAGTACATTTCTTATCCAACTTGTTACCTCTTCTGCTTTTTTTTTTTTTTTTTTCCAGTCCTGGGCTTGGACTCAGGGCCTGAACACTGTCCCTGGCTTCTCTTTGCTCAAGGCTAGCACTCTGCCACTTGAGCCACAGTGCCACTTCTGGCCATTTTCTATTATATGTGGTGCTGGGGAATCGAACCCAGGGCTTCATGTATACGAGGCAAGCATTCTTGCCACTAGGCCATATTCCCAGCCCAAGTATGTGTAGTGATTTTTTGTTTTTGTTTTTTTTGCCAGTCCTGGGGCTTGAACTCAGGGCCTGAGCACTGTCCCTGGCTTCTTTTTGATCAAGGCTAGCACTCTACCACTTAAGCCACTTCTGGTTTTTTTCTATATATGTGGTGCTGAGGAATCGAACCCAGGGCTTCATGTATATGAGGCTAGCACTTTGCCACTAGGCCATATTCTCAGCCCCTTTTTTTTTTTTTTTTAAGCCCTTTGAGGCAACTGAATGCCCTGGTCTAAATGCAGAACACAAACCCTTTTCCCAGGTAGGAACTAGATAATTGTGCTGTCTACCTCAGTCTTTCAAAATTAAGAGTCTTTAGAGCCTGAGAATATTATAAGTAATTCTGACAACTTTATTGTGTTAGCCTTCAATTCCAGACTTTGCTTTGAAATTTAACTTAACAAATATCTATTGACCTTTGATCATGTATAACAATTAGGTTACTATCCAAATTGGCAATAGATCCTAGGGCTAATTAAACAGAGTTAAGTGTTGTACAGATAACTCATATAGAAAAATAAGATAGTGACTGTATAATAGAACAAAGAACAAAAGAGACAAACTTTTCTGAAAAGTTTAGAGATACTTGTGAGCACTGGAAACAGTTTCAGAAAGGGTGATGGGCATCCGAGGAAGACAGAATTTATGTTATAGGTTCATGAAAGATGATGAGAGTTGCTACCCAGCTGGATAGAACAAGTGAGAAGTGAATACAGATATTAATGAAAGAACTTGTGCTAGGTGGGAAACACAGCTCAACGCTAGGTATGAGTGATTTCAAGAACAGTCACTCAAATTTTGTTCCTAATGGGCTTAAAGAATCCTGAGATTAGTTGAACTCTGCTTGGGCATTTGCCAAAGACAGAATCTACAAGCAAGCAAGTTTTCACTTGCAGGTTTCAGCACACATACAGCTTATTACAGGCTTTTGGGAGTGTACTGTCTTTGAAGCAAAACTTTGTGGGCATACACAATCAGTAACCATTTGCCAAAGCAGTATTGCATATGAATTACTCTGGTTCTGCTTTCATGTAGTCAAGGAGTATCATCCAATGAGAGGGAGAGAGAAGTAGTACTGTCATATCTACAGAGAGGGAAATTTCAGCCAAATATCTGAGCCACTGTTGTGATGTGAGATCTGAATATTTTCATGTTCTATGTATGATACAGTGATTTATTGGAAACCAATAGTCAGTTACTGGACTTACTCTTGACTGTCTCCACCTCCTCACAGGAACAGAAACTTACATACTTTCACTGGAAGACTTGCCAGTCAGTAGTGGACACACCTAACCCTCTTGCTGACTCACAGGAAGGAAACAAAATGACACCTCACTCCCCAATACCACACTCCTTCATGCCTCAATAGCTGCCAACCCTTCTCCTTTAAAGTTCATATCCTCTGTGAACATTGTATTCTGCCCACCCTGTGTTCAGATACCACAGTTGTTATCCTGAGGGATGGAAACCTCAATGTTTCTCTACCTCCAAATATCACAGTTGTATGGAACTTGCTCTTCCTCTGGTTTTCATAGTAGTAGTCTCTTCTCTAGGGTTTTGCTCTATTCATCTCCTTTACTTCATACTTGCAGCTTCATTTCAATAATAATACTCTGAACTCTCAAAAGCCTCTTCTGAGGTAGGAGCTGTGGCTCACACCTATAACCCTAGTTACTCAGGAGGCTGAGATCTAAGGATTGTAGTTCAAAGCCAATCCCAGCAGGAAAGTCCACGGGACTCTTATTTTCAACTAACCACCAAAAAGCCAGAAGTGGAACTTTGGCTCAATGTTAGGGAGCTAGCCTTAAGCAAAAAAAAAGCTCAGTGACCGGGAGACTTTGCCCAGGCCCTGAGTTCAAGCCCTAGGACTGGCACAAAAATAAAAATAAAAGAGTGGTGGGGGAGGGGGGAGGGAGGAAAGGAGGGAGGGAGGGAGAGAGGGAAGAGAGGGAGGGAGGAAGGGATAAAAGAAAGAGAAAAAGGAAGCATATTCCTAGCCTTGACCATATGATGCTATTGGTGCCTTTAAAAAGTAATGAAAGCTCACCAGTGGCTCATACCCTGGTCAGGAAGCTAAAATCTGAGATGGAGCTTTGAAGCCAGCTTGGGAAGGAAAGTCTGAGACTCTGATCTCCAATTAACTACCAGAGAGCCACATGTGGTGCGGTGGCTCAAAGTGGTAGAACACTAGCCTTGAGTGAAAAACCTCAGGGACAGTGCCCAGGCCCTAAGTTCAAGCTCCATGATCACCACCACCACCACCACCACCGAAAACAAACAAACAAACAAACAAAAAAGGCAATGAAAGCCTGGAGGTGTAGCTCAGCATGGTGCTCTAGGCTACAACTACTTTTGGGAATTTATGAACATATACTATGGTTACCTATCAGACAATTATCGCCAGTTTCCCATATGAAGATAACTGAAATTAATGGTGTTTAATTTTTTAAATATTATATTTGCCACGAAACTAAGGGTATAAAAGAAAAAGAAGAGAAATTCAGGAATGACAAATATGTTACCACATCTGATTTGGTGGTAAACTTCTGGGTTTGCAGGCTTTCCAAAGCCATCCACTTCACTGGCAGTTTTGCTCCTGTTTTATTGTGCACGCTGTAGTATTCTTTATCATACATATCTCTGGCAAGACCAAAGTCAGCAACCTTGACAGTGAATTTTTCATCCAACCTACACAAAGGGCAAAAGTTATTATTGGTACTGAAAGCAAATAATTTACAATGAGGCTAAATATCAATAGATCTGAACAAGGGGCTTTAATATTTGAAATTCATAACTTCTGAAGCCAGAGCTTCATCTGGTCTATTGACTAACACTAAATTATAGTGGAGTTCTTGAATAAAAATGCTTGACAATTACATTATGAATTCAACAGGCTGAAGAGAGACATTGTGAATGGATAGCATAGGAAAATATTTTTTTCTTTAATATATATCTGGAGAAAAGATACAGCTCCCAACTTTCCTTTGCTGTAAATAGAATGCCCAAATGCAAACACTAATCTTCCCTTGTCAACCTGTTAGCAATACACAGTACCACGGGAGAGACATGATGTAGGACTGTTATTTTACTTTTCCGTCTTAAATAGGCTAAATCAGTATATAAAATCCCCACCCTTGAGATTAGGATACACAGTAAAGCATGTGAGAAAAGAATCAGGTTTAATAAAATAATTTTCTGTTAATTGGGGCTATGTATTCTTTGTTTAAGTTGGCTTATATAGTGTTTTTTTTTTTAAACAAAACTAAGGTAGCAAATTAATAGCACAGCTCCTTCATTCACACATACCATCAGTCATGCATCAGTGCTATGCAAGTGAGAAAGCACTGAATCAATTACAAACTGTTGACTGTTGTGTTATACAGCCAGGCAGCCAGACACAAATAAAAGTTCTTTGTATATTCATTCTCGAATACCATTTTTGGTAAGGCTTCTGCAGGCTGACTTAACTACTCTTGGGAAGTAATGCATATTGGTATTTGTCTAACCAGCCCCCTCCCTTTTCACCATAAAATGCTGAAGATCAAATTCTCCCTCCCAAGCACTAACACAGTGTGAAACCACAACATTGGGGGGCTACCACTGGGAAGGACCAAGAAAAGCAAAAGTACACAACAGCTGTGTAAGATCCCCTATAGAGAGCAACCTTTTAAATTCTGGGCATGTTAAAGCCTAAAAGCCCCGCCCACATCCCCCAGGGTTTACAGGCATGCATTTAACTGTAGAGGAAATAAAAGATTTTTACATAAGAAGGGAAAGCACTCTCACTACACTTGAATAGTGAGAAACACACTCTCCCGTGCTTAATTTGGACTCTGGACACTGAGATTCTTATACTTACATACAATTTCTTGCAGCCAAGTCTCTGTGGACAAACTTTTTGCTTGCAAGATACTTCATGCCTTTGGCTACTTGGAGACCAAAGCCTATAAGGTCTTTTACAGTTGGGTTCTGCAATCAAACAGAGTTGGAAAAGAATAAACTGAGCACCCATTGTTCTAATGCTGATATCAGTTTGAAATTCATAACTTCTGAAGCCAGAGTTTCTTCTGAAATGTTTCTATGAATTATTATTAATTATTATGAGACAAGACTCCCACTATGTAGCTCAGATTGGCCTTCAACTCTCCATCCTCCTGCCTCTGCCTATCAAGGGCTGAGATTACAAGCATGCCCCATCACACCTAGTTAATAATATTAATAATAATAATGATAGTAATAATACTTATCTCAAACAATAATTGGATGCTATTGATAGACACAGCTATTTATTAAGTATCTATTATAAGCAAAGCACCAGGCTACACATTTTGATGAATTCTCACTAATTCTTAAACACTTCTGTAATACAGATGGCATGGGCTCCATTTTTCAGATAGGGAACTTAAGGTGTGTTTAAAACATAGGCTTTATTATTCTGCAGGGATGATAAAACAACATGAGAACAATTTATATTGAAAAAAATAGTTTGCCACAGTTTCCAAGAAGGGGACACCAGGTTATGCAAGTCCACAGTGAAGCGTTGGAGACATTCAGGGGACAAAGGGGGGAAAGAATTACGGGCAACCTTTGTGGTGCCCTTGAGAAGAAAAGATAAGGCCGAGAAAGCAGGTTGAAGATTCACTACTTAGTACAAGTCTAGTTTAGTCCTAGCAGATGATCATAGTACCTCAATAGCTATGTACATATGATCACAGAAGATGATGCTAAGCAAAATGAAAGCCAAGATGAGGAAACAAGTGGTTTATCATTGATGTTATTTTTAAAGTACTATGTGAAATTATTTCCTTTTCTCCTGTTTATCTTCCCTATGGTTTAACCCCTGTTGTCACTGTATTTGATTATACAATACCCCAGGTATTGTATATATGTTGGAATTAGGGAAGGGAAGGGGAACATTAAAATGCTGAGACAAAGAGTAAAAGGCAAATGAAGGCAACTACAATACTTACAAGATGTTATAAAGTAACTGTACAACTGAGGGGGAGGGGAATTGGGAAGGAGGTAAGGTGGGAAAAAAATGAGGGAGGAGGTAACAAGTTTGACAAGAAATGTACTCACTACCCTATGTAGGTAACTGTAACTTCTGTGCATATCACCTTGACAATAAAAAGTAAAAATAAATAAAAATAAATTTAAAAAATTGACTACTTAGAATAACTTCAGGAGGATCTGGTTTGTATGACTGTGCAATTGTGTAGAACGTGGGCCTGGGGTGATTAGGGTAGGTTTAAGTGAGGGAAGGTTTAAGTGAGGGAAGTGAGGGTAGGTTTAAGTGGGAAGAAGGTGGCTGGGGCGTGGCCTCAGGATCTGTTGATTTGCATAGGACCAGAGTGGTCTGCTGGCAAATTGTTGACTATTTCTAGAAATAGCCCTGAGAGAGGCCAGTCCCTCCAGGGTTCCCATGGTTCCAGGTTTCAAAATGTCAGAAACATAGTGAATACTTGTGTGCTTGTTTCACAGAAGAGGGAAAAAACACTCCAAATCACCCAGACAAGTAAATGCTGGAGTTAAAATGTCAAGTTAGACCTAATGATCTCAAATGTATGTTGTAGTGAAATCAATCACCTCAGAGGCCTTCCTACTGGCAGTGATGCATCTGTTCACACCCCCTTGGGCTCATCACAGAGAATGGTTTTCCCATCCTTCACAAATTCCAACTACAAAACTGAATGGACAGAGGAATACCACTAGTACTATAAAGATAAAATATGAAGTTACACAGATGTCACTGTGGCTGACAGCACAAGGAATCCTGAAGCCCCTGTTCATGCTCACAGTGTGTGGTAAGGCTGTGCACTGCGGTACAGGCTTGTCTTTTAAGATATCAGAGTTAGGGGGCATCATCAGGATTGATTTTCTGGGTTTCAAAAGGCCAAGTACTGGAGTAACAATATCTTAGGGAAGCTATTATATTTACATTTATGAAGTAACTCATCAGTAATGAGAATGACAAGAGTTAAAATGAGATGTCAGGGGCAGCTTGGTGTTTTGCAAGGTGAATTTACCTTATCTGTATAAATTCACTCAAGGAAATGATTTATTCTTTTGGCTTGAATACAAACTATTTATCTTCTTGAGCATATTTTCTTTGAGAACTTGTCCTATGTTTATAAAGTTGTTGATCGAGAACAAAACTATTTGGTTGATTTCTACTGAGATCTGGAAGGCAAGGTACCAAGAAAGAACTTAAGGCTTTCTAATAAATTCAGGTGTGAGGACTCCTGTTCTCTTCTGCCCTGGTCTGACCAAAACTTGCTCACTTTACACATTAGCTCTTGACATAAATATTGTGAAGAAAACTCTTACTTGCGAGAAACTGTGATCTTTGTAACCCTGAGCTCATTAACCTCCCAAATACCTTCTGTACTGAAAACTATTTTTGGTGTTGGAGCCATAGGAGTAAACAAAACACATGCAAATCCCTCCTCTCATGAGCCTGCATTCTAATGGTGTATGTGCATATCTTTCTATATCTACATCTAGCCATCCATTCATCCATCCACATGGAACTATTATTTATTTGTTTGTTGTCAAAATACAGCACTTTTCAGTAGAAATATAAAGCAAGTCACACTTACAATTTAAATGTTTTCAGTAAGCATATTTAAAAAGTATAAAAAAAAACAGGTGAAATTCTACAACATATTTCAACATGCAAACACTGCTAGCAATTATTTATCAGATATTTAATCTTTTTGTACTCAATATTTAAAACTGTGATATACCCTGAATGCACTTTGATTTGACACAGCCAAATAGGAGTACCAAATAGAGGGACAGCAGAATGAAGCTGCTTGCTGGGCAATTAAGAATTACTGTTTCAGAGCTCAGTTCTGGAAGCTCACATCTGTATTCTTAGCTACTCAGAAGACAGAGATCTGGAGGATTGCCATTCAAGTCCAGCCTATGTGGAAAAGCTTGCTAGACTCCATCTCCAAAATAGCCAGCCATAAGCAGAGCTGGAGGCAAGGCTCAAGTGAGAGAGCACCATTGTAGTAAGTGGGAAACCCCAGGTTTCAACTCCAGTACAGCCAATATGTTTGACTCAAAGCTGCATATTCTGAAGAGATAGCTGGATTGCTGTTAGTTCACCAGTTAGTAAACTTGGGATCATACTTACATGAGTCTCATTTCGAATGAAATTCCGAAGATCTCCATGTTTCATGTATGGTAGCACCACAAGTGGAGACCCTTCACTTCGAAGGCAGATTCCCAAGAGTGACAAAACATTGGGATGGCTGAAATCTTTCATGATGATTCCTTCAGTCAGAAACTGGGAGACTTCTCCTATGTCAGTGATTCCTGAGAAATACAGTGGGGGCAACATTAGCTTCATTCCAGAACAATATTTTGTCCAAATTAGATAGGAAGAGCAATGAAATACAACAGAGGCTATACCTTGTCTTGAAGCCTCAACTTCAGAGTATTTTATTTATTTATTTTAAACAATATGTCAGAATGAATGGTGTTGTAGAGGTGGAAAGGCGTGACCACTTCCTTACCTATATCAGGTTTACATATGAGAAGCTTACAGCTAAAAAAAAGGTAAGAAATGAAAAGCACAACAGAGAAGCACAAAATATCTTTAAGCTAAAGCTTTGCAAGACAGAGTGGGCTTTAGAAATGAAGACCTAAGCACACAGGTAACATAAATTGTCTTTTTTTTTTTTTTTTTTTGCCAGTCCTAGGGCTTGAACTCAGGGTCTGAGTACTTTCCCTGGCTTCTTTTTTGCTCAAGGCTAGCACTCTGCCACTTGAGCCACAGCGCCCCTTCTGGCCATTTTGTATATATGTGGTGCTGGAGAATCGAACCTAGGGCTTTGTGCACAGGAGGCAAGCACTCTTGCCACTAGGCCATATCCCCAGCCCTTTTTCTTCCTTGGTGTTTTTTCGGTGTAGTGGTACTTGCGTTTGAACTTGGGGCCTCACGAGGTGGCATTTCATTGGGCCACATCTCTGATTTGATGGAGAATGGACAACTGGTAGAAATATGATTGAACAACAAGCACATGACTGAATAGTAGTAGACTGAGTGGGAAACTCAGCAAGGATTTTTTTTTTTTGCTGGGGGGAGGGGGAAGGTTCTTTCAGCCTTGTTATGTTATATGGCAGTCCTTCTTCCAGAGTATAGGACAGGACCTCTTTTAAAATGAGGTAATTTCTGATCAAACTAGATCAAGGAATTTCTTCATGGTCAGCTATAGGAAAGAAAGGAAGAAAGGTTAGAGTAACATTTCAGGGGGTTATTGATGGCTTTGAATGAGAGTGGTCTCAGTTTCTATGAGCTGCCTTGGAGAAGGAAAATTTTAGTACTTGTCTCAGCTTAAGGGAGAAAGTAGAGAAAGAAAAAGAAAAATTAGGAAGAAACTATTTCTGAGGCCCCGCTAACTGTCCTTTAGTTCAAAGTATTCTGAATGCACTAAAGGACTACATTTAAAATTTATTTTATTTTATTTTTTATATTTTTCTTTATTGTCAAAGTGAAGTACAGAGGGGTTACAGTTTCCTATGTAAGGCAGTGAGTACATTTCTTATCCAACTTGTTACATGCTCCCTCATTACCCCCCTCTCCCTTCCCCTTTCCTTCTGCCCCCATGAGTTGTTCAGCTGGTTTACACCAAATGGTTTATAAGCATTGCTTTTGGAGTTGTTTGTCTTTTTATCCTTTGTCTCTTGATTTTGATGTTCCCTTTCCCTTCCCTAGTACTAATACACACACACACACACACACACACACACACATATATGTATATATATATACATATATATACATATATATATGTATATATATGTATATATATATATAGTGTCCTGGGTTCTAAATCAGATACAGTGATAGCAGGGGTAAAACCACAGGAAGGGAATACGTGAGATTAAAAAAAAAAGAAAAAAAAGGATACTGTTTCACATGGCATGTTGAAAATAATTACAGTGATATACCACTTATTTCCATAATGTGGAGTTCATTTCACTTATCGTCATGTGTTCATATGGGCATAACTATTGGGCTATTGTGGTCTTCTGCTATGACTAACCTAAACATGTACTATTTATTTCCTATGAGGGAAACCATAGCAAGCATTACATTTAGGTATATTGTTTGAGCTGCAACAACCCACAATATGCCTTCAAGTCATCACACACATCTCTTTGGTAAAATAGAGTATAGCAACCTGTTGGTCTTGTGCAGAGTTACAGATGATATCCTATAGAAAAATGGTAGAGCTGCAGGCTGGTCCATTTCTGTAATGATCTTCTAGAGTGTACAGTGGCAATTATTTTTTTCTGTATGGGTCAAATAGAAAATACATTTGGCTTCCTGGGCCACATGGTAATTGTCACAAATGTTCAACTCTGCTATTGAAGCAGGAACCATGAAAAAAGCCACTGACAAGTGACTGTGTCTCAAAAACCTTACTTACGAAAACAGGTGGTAAGTCATACTTAACTCTTGCACTATGAGAATTTGAAGACCAGTCACTGTAAGGTATACAAATAAGATTGTAGGTGGTGTGTGTGTGTGTGTGTGTGTGTGTGTGTGTGTGTGTGAGAGAGAGAGAGAGAGAGTGTGTGAGTTTTACTAACAACTGAATCCAGAGTCTTGTATATGTTAGACAAGCACTCTATCCCTGAGCTACATTTCTAGCTAAGTAGTTTTGTTTTTTAGATAATAGTTTCTAATCCTATCCAGAGAGAAAACTGATGATTGGATAGTAAATTAGCATCTATAAAATGTTAACAGCACTAATTTATTAATTCCACTAGTATCTCTTTGGCATTTGTGACCATGTTGGTTCTTTTACAACTGCAATGCATTCTGAGATCTGGAAAAGACAGTGGAAATCAATATGGACTAAATGGTCATCCATGTACACCAAAAACAGAAATATTTCTTGGTGATAGGATTGTCCTGAATACAAATGGCAGGACATGAAAATTCTTGTGTACCACATTTATTGACTATGAGACTTAATTACTTATATCTTTGGTTAAGTTTCATGTAGACTGTCCCTTTAATTACTTTGTGATTGGTTATCCAACAAAGTCAACTCTAGAGAATGCTTGGCAGGGAGATTTGTATTTAAAATGGCTGAAATTGTGTAGCAATAGTGTATCTGGTGGTAAAGTTTTATATTTGTTCATTTAGTTATTCTAATATAAATCTGTAAAATGAAATGCTAGCTGGCTAATGGTTTTCAGGCTGCTGAATATTTTAGGCAGAAAATTAGAAATGGGCGCTCTATCAACAAAGGCAGAGCCAGAAAAATTGTAGTATATAGAATATGTTGGTTGCATAGTTTTGTAATTTATGGCTATAATTATGGCTCTAGATCATTGATAAAGACTTAATGTACATTTGGAATCCCTTGTTTTTTAAATGAGTGTGCATTTTATATAAGAAGATTTTCTCAATAAGAACTAAAATTTTAAGAAATATCCCAGCATTAAAAGGGGGAAATTTTAATTTACATGGAACACTTTATTCCCCAAACATGTGAGGTATTACCATGCTTATGATTTTCTGCCAGCATATTTTTCTTCTGTCTTATTTTTAAAATCGTCTTAATGGAAATTGTGGTTAAAAAATAATTACATTAATGCTTCTGAATAAAATGAGTCATTACTACACTATGTGCCAGCATACTTCCAATAGTTTCCATAAATGTCATTTTCAAAACAAGTATTATAGGCCCAATGTAGTTAAATGATATTCAGTTCATCCAAGATCTCATTTATCCTACACCCTAACTGAAGAGATCTCTGAGGGAGGAAGGTAATTTCAGAGGGAATATCTTAACAAATGTTTAGATCAAACAGTTTTTGAGGATTAGACCCATAATAGAAGCAATAGCTTTTTTTTTCTATAAGGAAAAGTATTAGTTAACACTTTTGTTTTAAACTACTGATTATGTGACACACCACAAATTTAACCTTCATCATTTAATAAAGTGAAACTTACTATTCAAGGATTTCACTGCACAGTGAATTTTCTTGCCATCATTGTCTAACAAAGTCCCATGATAGACACAGCCAAAATGCCCTGTGTGAAAGAAGAAACTTGATTGTAGTTGTATAATGTGTAATCACTCAACAATTACTAGGCCCTTCATGACCTGCATCTCTCTTTTTTTCTATATAACAAAAAAATGCAGTGGGAGGGAAAGTGGGAGAAAACATGGGAGGGGGTAATCCCTCTGTACATCACCTTTACAATAAAATTTAAAATTAAAGATGTGGTTTTTTTATGTGTTGTTTTTGATACTTAGGTGAACTATATCAATGTATATATGGAGTGTGTGCATTTTTATATGTACATTTGTATGTGTGTATATACACATATATTTATATGCATTTGCCTCAATGGTATATTCCATATTATTATTTAATATAGAGCAGAACTTCAGCTGATATGACTATTATTAAAGGCTAGTATAACAAAATATTGAATACTAGAAATAATGAAAATAGAAAATGAAAGTATTTTAGGGATCAAATAATATTTTTAAACATGAAAATATTTAATAAAAGAAGCTCCCTATATTCCAGTAAATTGAAATGAGAAAATAATATTAACATTAGAAATAAGATTAGTATTATAAAAAAAGGATTTCCCGACCATTAGTCACTGGTTAATATGTAAGCCAGGTTGGCAGAAACCAAAAGGCAGTTGCTTAAATGCAACAAATTCACTGTGACTCATTTCATGCATTTCCCTCTGGCTTTAACCACATCATTTCCCCAATGGTAGCCTTTCATCCAGTGGCAATAATTCTTCCCTGAAGGTGCCAAATGTCTGGTAGCTGTGTAAGTCATTCAGTTAATTCTCTCAGCTAACCAAACATGCCTCAGTGCCTAGGATATGAGTGTCAGGCATTAACCTGCCCTCTTCCAACACAAAGATGAATAAAATAAAACTCATGGTTATAAGTGTCCTCATTCCCCTGAGACAAACATAAATAAATACTAGTTGATATTTCTAGATTGTTACTGATTATTACTTCACTAGAGAAATGATTACTATTTTAGCATCTTTCCTGATTTAAAAAAGTTGTAATTTTACATCAGATTCTACATACTTAGCAAGGCTACATACTAAAATTGGTGTAATTACTAGAATTTTTAGGCAGATAATACAACTATCTATCACTTTCATGTAAGGTATGGAAACAGGCTTGTGAACAGTGAAGCTTCTCTTAGAAAAGAAGCAGCTTGCTCAGGCTTAAACTCTGGAGTGTGAGATAGGGAATATGTGCACACAGCCACAGGAAAAGGAGAAGTCCTCCTGTTCGTGGAAGGCAAACAATTCCTTCCATCTCTACTGTATCAAGCTGGCAGATGCCTGCACAATCTCTTACAGTACATGTAGAATAAAAGGGAACAGAGGCCAGTTGTTATTAAGGATTAAAAAAAATTAGAAAGAGAGGGGAAAAAGAAGTGTGGAGTTCATTTCTTGGCTTCTGGTTAGTTTCTTTCCCTGCTAAATATTTCCTCATATATTGTTTATGCTAACTGTTATTCCTGTCTTGGCGGGCTTACTACAATATTCATTCCTCTCTCTATAAAGAAATTGGAGTGCATCGTGCAGATGATGTATGTCATTTCAGATTAGGGGAATGCTATAAATTCCCTGTCTCTTCATGCTGACCAGTGGTGTACAAACTGCTTTATAAACCAGGGATTCAAAGAGTTCAGCACTGCTCTTGGGATAAAGACAGACTATAGGGAGTTGTGGGAGAAAATGTTGGAACTTGAAAAGGAAGTAAATGATGCTTTTTATGAAACCACAGTTGCTAGTATGAGGAAGAGGAGAAAGTGGTGGATTTATTTCTAATATGTGTGGGAAGGAATCCAACTGCTTCCATGCAGAAGGGCAAGTCCTCGTGGATGTGGTCTGCAGCGCTGCATTTCTGCAGAACAGAAACCAAATGCACTCATTATCAGTGCTGTTGTAGTAACTGTCACCATTGTCTACATCCCTAATCTGCAAAGGCAGAAGATAAAATGCTTGCTGGAAAATGGTACTTAACCCAAAGCTGAATGGAAAGACTTACCTCTTCCTATGACTTCATTGAAATGCACTATCAGGCTGCTAGGCCCAATCACTACGTGCTGGACTGCTTGGACCAACTCTGGGTTTAGAGCACTGAGGTCAATGTGGACAGTATTTTGCAGTAGTGGACTGGATATATCAGCGTCCCCACTATTGAGGATGGGGGACAAGTCTGTCTGAAGATATTGCACTTGTCTGCAGGACCCATTCTGGGAGGAATTAGGAAATTGTTCTGCAAGATAAAGCAAATAGGAAACAACAGTGAAAACTCAACTGAGACTGCACAAACAAGATGAATCAATAGAAATGATGGTTATACTATTGTGATGAACCAGAAAGAACCTTTGCAAAGAAGCTGGTTTGTGAAAAATGTTAATAAGTTAGGAAAGGATACTGAGCATTTAGAAAATGTTCACAACCATTTTAGAAAATGTTTACAATTTTTCTTTTAAAGTAGATTAAGTGTCATCTTTGCAATCTTGCTTACCCTCAGTTTCTTTAGGTTTTTATTAATAAGCAAAAAGCCAAGCTTAACATTTAGTTATAAATATATTATATCCTTAAGATTGGAAAACAGCAAAGGTAGAGCCTAAACAATTGCCCAGTCTCACAACCACCCAGCTCAATGTAAGAAAATGAGAAAGACGAAGTTTGAGAGACTAGTATTTATTAACGGAAATAGTTATGCAAAACCCGTATGGATTCCAAGATAAGGAAAATATATATGGCAAAATAGACATAAGTATATATAGACCCAGTATCTTATATATAAAGTGCTTGAGACAAGAATTGGTTTAGATTTTTGGGTTATCACAGATGTTAGAGTTTTTGCACAGGCTTCCCTGGTTAAGTATCTCTGTTCTGAAATATAATTAATATATGGGTTGAGCCCATCTGGCCCCCACAACTAAAATCTGAAAAGTTCCAAAATCGAAAATATTTTGAGTACCAATGTGTTGCTCATGTTGGACTTTTTAAATATGTGTTTGTACTGACTTTGAATTCAGGGCCACTGTTACTTGCTTTCTTGCTCCCACCCGGTGCTCTAGCACTAGTGCCACGTCTCCAGGCCAGTATTTTACTGCTGATTAATTGGTGATGGAATCTTGCAAACTTTTCTGCTTACAATTGCTTGAAACCTGTTTTCCAGGTTTTTCCAACTCCTGATGTTTTAGATTTTAAAGAGTTCTGATCATAAAGTTTTGGGTTAAGGATGTTTAATCCATAGGGGTGTGTGTGTGTGTGTGTGTGTGTGTGTGTGTGTGTGTGTATGTGTGTATTTAAAGATATATAATGACTGTTTTTGAGGGCAGAAAAATTTTCACCTTCTGATGATGGCTGCACACTGAATGCTGTTGCTGGAGCAGGTTGCTCATGCTAGGTTCCTGTACCATCTCATTACATAGTTGGGGACATTTGGATAGGAATCAGTGTTCCTTGTAAACTGGTTTTTACAAGCAAAGCTCTATAAGAACTTCAGGAATGTTCTCTTGTTTAAAGGAGAAGTTCTCCCCTTTTATTTCATGGTTAAGGAAGTGGAATTTGGAGTCTTTCTTAATGGCCAATGAAGCAGAAAAGACTGAACAAACCACCTGGTTTGCCCTCTCTATTGGAATCTACACATGGCAGAGTGGGGAAGCATAACCATAAGAACTGACTGAAAGGTAAACTACAGTGGCAAGGTACTGAAGAGTGGCATATAACACAGAGAGGGACATGGAGGTTCCCTATTAGCATCAAGATATAATAGTTTGTTTGAAAATAAGAAAGAGAATTAGAAGTTGACGGAAGAAAGTTGATAGCACTTTCACTCCCCTAAGCATTTTTAATATTTTGTATAGTGGATAGTTTGGTTAACAATAGATACTTGGCTAGAACACTAAATCTCAAAAGTGGTGTCAGAAAATCTGTGAGAGTCACCTACAATCATAACAATGAACAGTAGCTGGAAATAAGATTCAACCTTACAGAAAGAATCTAGAACATCCAGGAGGCACCTGAATTGTTGGATAGGGAAAGGAAGAGAGAAATTAAATGCTTTCTTCTTTATTTCCTAAGGTCAGGGTCTCCAAACTTTCCTTGGAAGATTAAAAAATAAAATGAGCCTCTTTACAGTAGGAAGCTTATCTTCACTTCCCAAACATTTGCACCAGGAGTTCAGAGGTGCAAGAATTGATGAAAATCTTTTGTCTGAGACATGACAAAGGTCCTCTGGAAGGAAAATTCTATTCACCCCTTAGCTAAGTCCACAAAAAGGTACCAAGTTTAGATCACCAGTATGTGACAGTGAGGTACATGGGCCCCTATGGGAAAGACTATCAGGATGATCTACCAGTAAGGGAGAGCAAAGCTCTGCAGCTGCCTCCTGGTTAGGTTCTGCTGATACATTTCCTTCTTAATGACTCTCTCTTGCTTCATTCACTTTTCCATGAGCAAAATAGGTAAGAGGAAGAACTCATTTTTTAGGCATAGTAACAGAAGTTTGGTAAGGAATTTGAAAGATTGGGACAGCTGTTGCTTTTTAAAAGAATATTTGTGATTTTCCTTGTCTCAAGTTGGAATGACTAAATATGAATATAGACTACTGAAATTGGATCTAAATTTCAAAACAGTAGGCTAGGTTTCAT
Organism: Perognathus longimembris pacificus; assembly: GCF_023159225.1. Taxonomy (NCBI): domain Eukaryota; kingdom Metazoa; phylum Chordata; class Mammalia; order Rodentia; family Heteromyidae; genus Perognathus; species Perognathus longimembris. Next base: position 126,978,194 of record NC_063162.1, on the reverse strand, counting down.
TTGCTCATGTTTTTTTAAGGAATGGATTTCTGATGGCAAATGGGGTCATGTGACCAAAAACAATAAATCTCTCTAGAAATAAATAATCTTCAAAAATAATGAGGACACAATCATTAAAACATGTTTAAATGTTCAGTGCCTCATTACTCTTGTATGTGTTTGGATGAGCAACTTCTAACTTTCCAGTATCCAAAAATGTCTGTGACTCATTTTATTTGTCCAAAGGTAAATATTCAACTAGGGAAATGCTTGTACTTGACTCACGTCCTGTAACTTCTAAAGATAATGGAGCTGATACAATACAGACATGTTGCTTTGAGCAGGAGAGTTTTAAATAAAACAATGTGAACTGCTCTGGTGAACCTGACCAATGTTAGCCCTACTGTTTTGCGAAGCAAATGATGTTGGCCCCTCCTTCATTAATAGCATAATTGATAAGTTTTCTTGGAAAAGACTCGAACTATATTCAAGTCCTAGAATGTTATAGGTAAAGGGCTATCTGTGTTCACAGAGAATGCCTCAAAAGATTATTAATGGTTATTTCAAATGTGTGGGAGTCAATGATAAAAAACATAGCAGTTATGTATTTAAATAAAAATACATTTTGTAACTTATTTCTGAGTTGCTGAAAAGAACTTTCGAGTTCCTCAGCATCACATGTAGTAGTCCTTTGATCAAAAGGTTATAAAATTAATTTTTGTTTGTGGGGAGGGAGCTTATAGACAGTAAAATTATAATATAAACATGGATTCATTTTAAAGTAAGAGCCATGGGGCTGGGGATATGGCCTAGTGGCAAGAGTGCCTGCCTCATATACATGAGGCCCTGGGTTCGATTCCCCAGCACCACATATACAGAAAATGGCCAGAAGTGGCGCTGTGGCTCAAGTGGCAGAGTGCTAGCCTTGAGCAAAAAGAAGCCAGGGACAGTGCTCCAGGCCCTGGATCCAAGGCCCAGGACTGGCAAAAAAAAAAAAAAAATAAATAAATAAATAAATAAAAGCCCTGGAGAGAACAGGAATAGATGGAACATTCCTCAAAAAAAAAAAACAATAAAGTAAGAGCCATGCAATTCCATGGTCAATTAAAAACTTCCTTGGAGAGGCAAATGCTTTTCTGTTATTATAAAACTATATAAATGAAAAAGCAAAAACAACCAACAATGCCACAAATCATGGTGGTATATGTGTAGGTATTTCTCAGAACGGTCCGAAGTATACCTTCTGGAAACGTGGCTCGGTAGTCTACAGATGCATCGGAAACCATTTCTGTAGTTGGGCTTACACTTCGGGCACTTACAAGCCTATCCAAATGAGGAGTGTGGACTCTTGCATCATAGCGAACCAATTCACTGCCCAGATCTTGAAACAGAAAGAAAGAACTTGTTAAAGATTTGGCTATCACATTCCTAGTAGACTTTGATCCAGGGTCTAGAACTCAACATTTTTATGATTTCATACAAGAGAACCTGCATGAGTTTATGACAATATTAAACTATACTGGCTATATTCATAACTCAACTTCTTATGACAAATAATAACAAAAGCACACCTTTAATTTGCTTTCTCTTTTTCATCCACAGGAAAAGTCCGAGTACTAATAAGAGTATTATTGATATTGAGACAACACCAACAATCAATCCTGTGAAATTCTGGTCTGGTTGAACTATCACTTTTCCAAGGACAGTTGAAGAGATTGCTTGTTTCCACTAGAAATAACAGATAAAGAAAAGTCAGAGTTCAGCCATGAGAAGGTATACTATGCAGGTGGAATTAGAATTTCTCTGTCCCAAAGCCCACCCACCACTCATCATTCTGGACATGGAATGACTGCCTTCAGAGTAATCGGAGATTCCTGAAGTCAGATTTAGAATACAAATAATTAGGGAATACTGACACACAAGGTACTTCTATGACACTTAGCTGTTTATACCTGTACCTAGGTATTAGGGGCAGAAAGATAAATACAAAAAAGTCCCTGATCTTGAGGAACTGGGGTACTTTAGAGGGATATATAATGAATACAATAATAGCAAGATATTACTTCTGTCTCATGGCCCAGGATGGAATTACTTCTCATAAGAGACTAATAATCTCATAACTATGTGGCAGTAAAGTCTCTTAATATGTTCATTTGTTTTGACATATGGAAGAAATCTCTTGGATCCCTTCTAGGTCTAACATTTTTTTTGATATTTAGTACAATGTGGTTCATTCTGAAATTACAATTTTGATTCCGTCTCCAATTTTCATATGGTTTTGCACATTTTCTGCTTTCTAGTTTTTAGAAAGTTTCAGCAACAATTAAACAAAATATACATGGTGAAATATAATCGAAGGAAGGAAGTATCAACTCATGGCTACAATACTGATATATCTTGAAGACATTTTACTAAGTAAACTGAACCAAGTGCCAAATTACAAATATTGTATGATTCCACTTACATGAAATATCTAGAAGAGGAAAATTATGATCACATAGACAGATGGCAGATTAGAGGTTGCCAGGGGCTGGGGGAGAGAAGGGGATGTGGAGTTATTGCTTAGTAGTTACATGACTTCTGCTTGGGGAAATGAGAAAGATTTGGAATCAGACAGTGGTGATGGTTATGCAATACTATGAATGCAATTCATGCTACTGAATTGTTTATTTAAAGTGGTTAACTTGGCAAATCATATATATATAATTTATATATAAATATATAATATAATATATAATAATATAATTTATATATAAATATATAATATAATATATAATAATATAATTTATATATGTAATATAATATAATATATATGATTTGCCATGTTAACCACTTTAAATATAAATTATATATAATATATTATAATTACTATAATTTAAATAAATAATGTAATATTCCAAACCCGTTGAATTGCACTCTTTAAATGGGTAAATTGTATGGTATATGAATTGTATCACAATAAAGCTGCTACAAATAATGAAAAAATAATTCTGCTACTATAATACCTGGTTTAGCTGTCTAAATGACAGCAATTACTATAAAAGGTTTAATCCAGTGTATATGTCTTCATTTACTTATGGGATTCCATGCATGTGTGATCTAGGTATGAGCAGGTTACCCGGGGTCTGACCTCCTGGACTGGTGAGAGTCAGGGGAAGTGACATTCTTAGATGTGTCCCTGATTTCCTTTTTGGGCCAGTGTGAGTAGAAAGGCCTTCTAAACCTACCCAGCTAAGCTTGGAGAAGGCAATAATATTTAAAAAGAAAAAACCCAACAACTCACTATTTCTAAAATAACAGCTAGGAATTGAGGCTGAGCTGATGAGCCAAAGCCAACACACAAATGAGCTTTAATGATTTATTTTAAGCCTACAAGTGACATAATTACGCTGGCATCTTTATTTACATCATGAGAGGAATTCAGGAACCCCACCTCTATATTTAGCTCGCTGTTCAATTTCAGCAGGTCATTGGGGACTGTACATAAGACGGCTTCAGAATCTGAGTGTATCTTCTCACAGCTCTTATTTCCAACTTTTAACACTTCACCTTTAACTGCTTCAGGATCAATATCATTTCCCTAGAAGGAAAAAAAAGGAGGTTCTTTTAATACTTCACATTTCTTCCGGAATGCTCACAATTGTGAAGGAATATAATATACTATAAACACAGACTATGTTGTGAGCCAAAGCACGTAGTTTTATGATACTCATTACAATGAGAATTGGGAGGTCAAAAAGAACATTATGATTGCAGGGTGTTGGTTGGGAATTATAGCATAGACCTTCACATCAAATTGGATTTGAGAGGAAAAAGAAGGTGGTTTAACACTGATAGGTTGAAAGGCATAATATCCCTAATTATCCATTGCCTTTGGGGGGTTTCAGAGCTTGGCAAAAGGAAAGCAGTTTGGAGATTCCGTTGATGTACAGCCTAAAACTATCTAATACCATGATTCTCAACGTTGGCTTCACTTCTAGAATCACACTGAAAGTTGAAGAAATACAAATCCCTGAGTCCCATCCCCAGAGATGTGATGTAATTTCTCTATGTCAATACGTTTCTGTTCAGTTTGAGTTGGGCAATTTCTTTTCAACCTTGTTGCACATTTGCATCCTATACATAAACAAATTTATTTTCAAAGGATTTCCCATAAGATGCCAGATGCTTTCCATTAAGTTCTGAGAGCATGATTCTATTACTTTGAACAATTATATAGTTTGATAAGAATTTTTTAAAAATTATTCAATTTGACATGTTTATTACCATCAAGAATTTTTAAATTATCAGCACCTTATTAAAGAGACCTTAGCCTTGGGAATGACTTGCAAATACAAGTACAGTTTCTTATATCAATACTTAATGAGTATAGTTATTTATTAAACAGGCCATTACTTTGACAAGAGATCTATCAAAACCTATTACTATTTTTCTTATGGACAAAGAACAGCTAGTAATAACTACAGTCCTGTAACTTTGTTTTACAATCTTTTATAGTTAGCAAATCCCCACAGATTGGTAGGTCAGATATTATTCTGGGAAAAGGCGCAGGAAGAAGATACTTCTTTATAACATGAAGCTGGAGTCTGAGAAATAAAGTGAACATGAATAAACCCTATCCTTATGGTATTTCTAGAGGCAGTATGAGCAACCCATTGATTCAGGTCATCCATGCAGGGCAATTCAACATAGAAGCACATAAATCTAGAAGGTCACTTTGGGGCTTCAAATGACAACTTGTTGGGTAAGTTAGAGGAGGGTGAAGGGCCTTACTCACATATTGGAGGGAATTCAGACAATGACAGAGAGAAGAGATTAAAGAGCTGGAGCATTTGATTTATGAGAGAAGGACTAAAATGTGTCTTGCTTGCTCAGATAATAACTAAGACTGGGGGAAGGGATGATCACACGACATTTACATCTCTAGTTTTCATTCTTTTCAGCTTAGGATCTCCTTGGGTTCTTAAACAAAAGCAGATTTTTACAACTGCCCAACAAGGAGCGCATGAGAAGCACTGACTTAGGGAATAAATCACTAGCAGCTTTGTGTACTTCATTGTTGTAAAGATTAAGAAAAAAAAAGGTAACTGCCACAAAAATGATATGACAGCCAGAACTATAGGTGAAAAACTATAGGTACAGGCTACTTTGTGTTATTTAAAGTAAATTTAGCTTCATTGAGTTCTGGGAAAAATATATATGTTTAAGTCCTTTATGATTTACTTCTCACTATTGATGATCAGTTATCAACCATTATTAAACAGAAGAACACAATTACAAAATCAGCTCTGTTCTTCAGTCACTGAAACCACAAAAGACAAGCATTTAAACAAAACATGAAGCTGGAGTCTGATCTTTCATTCTTTACATACATAGAATTTTAATTATCCTGCAAAAACATCCCACTCTTAAGTATTATTGTCACTCCTGCTTTACATATGGAAAATGAAGGATCAGGGAGGACTAGATTATGAAGCAGATATAATTCTATTTGACACAAATTTACTTTGCATCTATTGTGTGTTAGATAGGTCTAGTTACAGAGAATGTAAGGATGAATACGAGTTTCTTTCTCAAACTGTAGTGTTAAAATGGATGCCAAGGGAAAGCTAAAGACTTTCATTGTCACCTCAAACTGTATCTTGTCACTTTCCTCTTTAACTCTGTCTAGGTGTGTAATGTTTCTAGTCAGGATTCAAGCCTGGAAATGCTGCATGTTTGAGATGGCAATAGAATAGATCAGATAGGAGTAGAAGGGAGAAGTATGAAAAATGATTTCCTAACAAAAAGGCTCCTGGAAGTTCTCATCTCTAGGTGGCCACAAGGTGACTCTAAGAGAGGTAGTGAGATCATCCAGTCTATTGAGATTTGCAGCAGCAAATCAGTGAGTTGGCAAAAATGGTGGTGGTAGTGGTAAGGCAAGGTTCACAATTCATCTAAGGCTATGAGCCCTTCTGCTTAGAATCCAGGCCAAAGGACCATGCTAGAAAGCATCAAAACTTAATTCCACAAGCCATCAATAGGCAACTGAAGAAAAACTTTGCTGAATATTTGGGAAAAGCTTGGTAGACCAAATTTAAGTTGCTTTCCTCACTGTCTCCTTGGAAGTTTCCACTCTACTTATTCAGAGAACTATATGAACCACAAATGCTATTCATTGGCCTGGGACACATTGTTTCATAGAAGGTCTATTAAAATGTGCCGCATTGAAGTGGCTCTGTGGCTCAAGTGGTAGAGTGGTAGAGTGGAAAGGAGCTCTGGGACCAGGTACTGTCCCAAGAGCTCAGGGACAGTACCTGGTCCCAGAGTTCAAGCCCAAGACTGGCAAAAAAAAAAAAAAAAAAAAAAAAAAAAAAAAAAAAAAAAAAAAGTGCAGCACAGGGTGAACTAGTTAGCAGCAAGTTATGAACACCATCAAACAAGAATACATCTTAGTGCTTAGCCAAATGGCCTCTGATGAAAGAACTCTTTCATCCTGTCTGGGATGAGAACCCAGGGAAGTTGTGGTTAGTTTGGAGTCTTCAGGCATATGAAAACTTAGCGAGACTTAGCACCTTCTGAGTAAAAGGTGAATGTAATGGTTCAGAATAATGTTTTGGGTACCTAGCCATTGATGCCTGACCTCTACCAGACCTCCCAAAAATCTGTTCTTGTGGCCACAAGGTCATACCTAAGTTTCTGTTTTCCCGCTCCCTGCTTTAGCTCATGTTCCCGTCCCTCTTTTCCTGTGTTAGCTGAATCTACCAGACTAGACATAGGAAACACATCTGATTACCACATACAACTACATGCTCCAGGATAAGACAACTAGCAGGGCAGTGCTAGGCAGTCCTTATTTTGACATTAAATATTGCAATTCTCTGGTTTTCACAAAATATGCTCATGTGCAAAAAATCAGATAAGATAATTGGTGGTAGGTTTTTTTTTTTCCTCCCAGAGTCCATTTTTGAATGTTTGTAAAAGTTTAGAGCTATTTTATTTAGTGAACCTGTAGACACTGACATACAATATGAGAGAACAGTTTCCTTATAGTGAAAAGTATTTGAAAGTTAATATGAATGTGAATATGAGAAGCATTGCAATTTACTGGAATTTGGCTTGAATGTGAGCCCTGTTTGTTGTTTCCTCTGAGGTGACCCCAAGACAAGTAATCTAATATTTCTAAACCTATTTATTTATCTTTAAGTGAGGATAATCATTACTGATCTCTTAACCTCATAGATCCACGGAGAACACAAATGCAATGATATATGCCATTTACCCATGTTAACTGTAAAATTCCTTATAAGTAGGAGCTCTTGTTGATAGGAGAATTGTGTACTGGGCTATGGGGGTATTCCCCCAAAAGATGTATATTTCTGATGAGTACTGTCTACAGCTGGTCCTGCTGCACTCAAAACCTTGGGGTCCTAACTCCAAGGTTATATCCTGGGGGTTTCTGAAGCACTGTGAGGAGTGCCTTGTTCTTGGCTCCTATTGTCTTCATAGTATTCTCCGGTCCCTAATTTGGGTGGCTCTTAAACCCATGGAAATAGTCATGGAGACCAACTGGTCATGGAGACAGCGCTCACAACTAGGGCTGGAAATGATCACAACCCCTCTTTTAGCCAAGAAACCTTTGCAGGTAAAGATGATTGAGAAGCATGAACTCTTGCTGGCAGTAAAGAGAAAATCTCACACTAAATTTACAATTCTCTCCATAACGCTTTTAGTGATGGAAGACAAATACACTTTACACTCATAGTTTGAATGATAATGGATCAAGCACCACATGAAATGAAAGGGCTGCCTCTCTTTTGATAAAAAAAAACACAAAAAAGAAAACACATGGCTTGTCCTCTTTTCTATTTTCATGCTTCATTTTCCTTTGTTTCTGCCCCCAGAGGCAGAGGTGTAGATGTGATCAACTTTAGAAATTGCTGAAGAGTTAAGTTGCTGTCAATGAGAGATAGGCCTCTGCACTTTTAGATTTCCTCTTACATTCACCGAAAATGAAATATGGGAAAAGAATAAATCATGATACCAAAACAACCACTCTAAACTCTGAAATGACAGGTGCTATTTACTTGTTAGAGAAAAGCAAAGGGTAGGGGAACTGCTTTATGCTAAAATCCAGGTAACAGCCTGGCCATGTTGGAAATAGCATTCTTTGGATGAGATGATTTCAAATCATGGTTTGTTTGTTTGGTTTTTTTTTTTTTGGTCCAACTATTTTGTATGCTGTAGAACAATAGGAATAATTTATAGAAGAATTTTTTCTTCTAAACAAAATGCTTAGATGGGTAAATAAAGAAACATTTATCTCTAATCCATTCATCACAGATAAACCAACAGAACAATAGTTTCCTTGGGTGTAAAACTATTTGCACATAAACCTCTGTTTTCACCAAGAAGCACCAAATGGAATCTTTAAAACAGCAAACACAGTCATTGTTGAAGGCAAAAGGTCACACTAGATTAGTTTTTATTCGGAGGGGAAAAAAGGAAGTGATAAAAGCTCTTTCTCCTTTTCTAAAACTAATTAAAGAAGCAGATGAAAGAACTTTGCTGTGGTAAACATGTTGTTCATTGAAGCAGGCCTCCATTTAATTTCATGCTGGGTTTGCTTAATTATTGTATAAATACAATGGGTGTGAATGTGTGCATGGGTTAGTTCATAGGTAAAAAGCAGAGAAAAGGTCCAAGGGAACATATTCTTTGGACAGAAATGGCCCATAGCAACTGATATTGTACCCAAACAAGGATGATGGGCTTATTCCATTGTGTTTATTCATATTCATACTCAGATTATCTTTCAGGAAAACAAAGCTGATTGTCTAAAGAAGAAACATGTTGCTGTTTGGAGAATAAATTGTTGAAGAATAACAATGTTTCTATTTCTAATGACTAGTACTGGATAATTGAAGTCTTAATCATTTTGTCTCTTATTAATATTTGATGTAGAAATGACTTAAGTGGCAGCAGACTTGTATTCTAGTCTTTGTTCTGCAATTCATGTGTTGGCTTAAATCACTTTGGCTGAGTTGCAATAGGCTGGTTTAAACAAGGTTATCTGTTATTACCCATGACATTATTTTTAGAGGCTAATGTGTTATTACGGTGGTAAAAAATTCAGATTCATTTATAAATCACCTTACAGATGACCATACTGACATGCAAAACCCCATGTATTGCAAGAAGGTACAGAACTACAGTTCATGCATTTACTTTCATGGCCATTGCTGTTTTGCCTAATGAGCATATTTAGGTAAAGCATACAGGGAATGCATAATATCATCAGGATAAAGTGTCACTTTGAGCTTCTTTAATAGATTTGTGTCCAGAATTTGCTATTTAAAAAATATATACACAAAAAAGGAGACTTAAATGCTCCATTAAAAACATCCCCACTTATCTTTTAGTTTTATGCCAAAAAGATTTGCTTTTCAGAGCTGGGGTATTTGCTGATGTAGATGATACATTGACCAAGCACAATGATTCTATTCATATTGCTATGAAGTTAATAGAGTTCAAGTTGATTTAAGAGAACATTTTAAGCTATTCTTACCTTAATTTCCAGTACATTTTCATTGCCCATTGAGATCATCACTGGCTTTTCAAAAGGCTTAAACACAGGATTATGTACATAAATGAGATCAAAGTTTTTGGAAAGGATCCCATCTAACATGAAAAAGGCTTTGGTCTTCAGGGGGAGTTGCAGATTCAGCTGCTGCAAGGAAGGAGTGGTGCAGCAGATGATCTCCAGATTAGAGCGGTGTTGACATGCCTGAGGACAACACAATTATCCTCTGTCAGAAGGACAGAACTTGACACGACCCATAGTAACTTCCATATTTTAAAGCTTCAGAAAATCACATATATAGCTATATAATTTACATTGTATATATAATATTGTGTATATAATATATATACTGTGTATATATGTAGTATAACAAAATATGGAGAGAAAAGTTTGCACTTAAGTTCATAATGTTCAAGACACATGATTTCTGGAAACATGACAGATACAAAGTTTTCGAAAGGACTCAATCTTCAAAGGAACATACATTTTCACTTGTTTGCAATAAAGTGTGGTGCTCTATCTTCAGCTGACCTTCACTCCATCATCTTACTTTCTCTAAGAAAACATGACAGTCACCGTGAATGACTGCTTTCTGGGGTTGTGATGCAGCTATGGCTGAGTGGGAGCTGGGCTTTGTGGGATTAGAAGTTCTTGGGTCAGATGTTAGTTTTAACTCCAGCCATGAGAATGGAAGCAGAGCCCTTACTCAGAAATTTGAATTTCCTCACTTAGGAATTAAGACTAAAATGTTATTCACAATGTAGTATGCTACATGGTAAAATGCTGTGTAAGTCACTATATGGTTAATGTTATAACTATGTTATTTTCTTCATGTGTGGTATCGGGTGCCAGTTTTTGTGCAGAATATTTTGCAGGGTTGGTCTCATTCTCCCCTTCGGCGCCCCCCCCCCCATGCCCGTGTGTGTGTGTGTGTGTGTGTGTGTGTGTGTGTTTGTGATGATAATCCTACAGATTGGTGCCATAAGTATCCTGTTAAAAATGAAGAAACTGAGCTTTGCAAACTAATTAGACTAGGTAAGATTCTGGAGAAACAGAGTAGGGTACATATGTCCTAATCCATTTAATCAGCATTCACTGTCTTAACCTCCATATTATACTTCTGAAAAAATTACGTTTTCTATATTGGTAAATATTTTCCCGTGCTCTATATTTTACAAAGGCTCTGCTATTATTATTTCATGCCCTTTCATCTCACATTTCAAACCTCCCCCTTTGAAATTATGATTTATGGAATTTTGGAAAATGTGGTTTCCTCTTTATTGTACTTAGGCTAAAACTAGCAATACACAGTGGCACATTTACGGTTAAATGGTTGCGTTTCTTCCCCCCCAAGGAAAAGACAAACAAGCAACAACATCCCTTAGATTTCCTTTTCTTTGACAAGCATACTTGGAGATAAAACAATTCCAAATGCCCACAATAGCAAATGGGTTCAGGATGTACATAAAAAGCACAAGCAGAATTTGGTGCTTGATACTTTAAAAAAAATTAAAATTATTCTGCATTTAAGAATATATATTATAAGGAGACAAAAATGACAGATACAACATGGACAAAATTCTGGATTAATTAAACATATCAAATTCGTATTATAATACTAAGTGATAGTTATTTTTATCATCTTTCAAAATGGAAATGAACAATTTTACTGCCAATAGAATAATTCTGTATGTAATAACAAAAAGTTTGAAGCCATATAAGAAGATGTAGGATTCCAAGACCCAATATGAATTAACAAGTGAGGGCACATTTTGTTAAGAAGGCAATTTTATTTTGGAACACTTGAGTTTATTGAACTTAAAAATGATTGTGGCTGGACCCATATGTCTAAATCAGACTTGATCATGAATTTGTGTTTATTAAATAATAAATAGGTTCAATTCATCATGTTCAACTTCAGATCCTATAAGCAAGGGAGGATGTGGGAGAAACGCACATCTCTTTACCAAGTGTTTTCCACAAATATCAAAATAGTAAATAGTGGTATAGTAAATAGAGGTCCACTTAATGTTCCCCTCTTGTCCAATTCCCATGCGTAGTTCTATTGTACCAACATGTTTGTGGCTAAAACAATAAAAGTATACATTTCCAGATAGGTAAACAGATCAGATTTAATCTACCATTGTTTGACTCTTTCTGGGGAAATGTATCTCTTATGTTGGATGCCTGGAGGGTTTCTAATAAATACTTGACTCAAATAACTGAATTAAGCTAATAGTTGTTTTATGGGTTATTTTAATGATGGTGAAGGAGAGAAATAATATTTTAGTCATTAACTTTAATAATGGAGCTTCACTGTTTTAAAAAATGAGTAACTTTTCAAACTTTTACTCTAAAAAAATCACATGCCAACACTAAATAGGATTATTTTTATTTGGTTGTTGAAAAATTGTCTCTTGGTTATGAAGAACTGATGTCCTCTAAACTAATAGTAGTGGTTATTTTAACTGGGTTTGTGGCCATGTATGAGGATTGCCTTCAAAGCCCTTTACTTCATGTGGGGACTCCCTAGAGTACCATCTCTCAGGAATATGATGAAAATCTAATAATACTCCTTAGAGGTGATGCAATGTGGCTGATTGAGAAGGTCAAGAAAAATCTCATTTGAGATGACCTTATTGTTTGGTGATTTAGCTTGACATTTTTAGCCTGAAATTGGTTTTTGTAATTAAAGAACACCGTGGCTATATTCTTCAAGAAATATTGGATGAGGATTCTCAAAGAAAGTGCTGTAATTCAATCTATCACTTGCTCAATCAAAACATTGCTTGAGTAGGAGCATTTAAAACTCAGTCATTCTAAGTTGAGTGCACACGTCCAACTAGATTATGATATTTTATAGTAGAGAAAGACATTGATGAAAAGTATGGAAAGTTTGGAAACTCATCCAGAACTCAGTCATTCTAAGTTGAGTGCGCATGTCCAACTAGATTAGGATATTTTATAGTAGAGAAAAACATTGGTGAAAAGTATGGAAAGTTTGGAAACTCATCCAATCATCTCAAAGTCTAAACTAAAAATGTAATTTTAATGTGACTTAGTGAAATGGTTATAGTACAAAATGGGCCAATTACTTAAAACATTGGGGAGGGCAATTACTTTTAAGGAGGCAATTAGTTAAATTCTGATTGACCTTGCTAATAAAATAAGAACATGTAGAAAAATAACAAATATCCACAACTAAAATACAAGTGTTCTCCCTTGTTACTTGATAACATATACTAAGTTTTACATACTAAGGGGCTTCATCATGACATTTACATACATACATATTCAATTCACCTTCTCTATTACTTTTTTCTTCTTTTTTATGAGTGCATATTATCTGTGCAATGGGTATTTTTCACTGCAATATTTCATACATGTGTATAATGTACTTTTATGGAATTTACCTCTCTCGAAAATACTGTCACATCTATTTCTATTCTTATTGTCTTTGAAAACATTGTCTTAAGTTGTTCTTTTTGTGTATCTAAACATTTATATATGTGTATATGTTTACAACATCATCCCAAGACTCTAAATAGTTTTTGTTTGACCCATGCCACTAAGAAGGTAATTAGCAAACATTAAAGACAGAAACAAATGTGCCCTGAAAGCCTTCTGAAAGAAGCAGTGTTACAGAAGCTCTGAGTAGGCCCATTGCTCCAAGGACTTACTTACCACTGTGTAGTTCCTTCCTGCTTCATACACACTTATTACCAGCTTTGAGACACTAACTGAATTCAGATTTCTTCCAATACCGGTTATTGTACTCCCACCACTGAAAAAACACAATAGAAAAATAAATGGGAATATTGAGAATTTTCTTCCCACCAAATATTTTAAGAAGCTAGTTCTATTTTTTTTTCACATGCACAGAATTCTTGTTGGAGGAAAGCCATAAATAAAACAGAATTTCAGGGGTAACTCTTCTTTGGAAATAACTTGAAAATATTTTTTAAAATTTCATAAGATCAAGAAAGATCTCCGTATGTTTCCATAGCTTTAAAAAAATTTTAAATATATTTTTAGTTGGTCATAGGGCTTGAACGCAGGCCTGCGAACTGTCCCTGAGCATTTGTCCTCAAGGCTGGCACTCTACCACTTTGAACTACAGCTCCACTTCTGGTTTTCTGGTGGTTAATTAGAGATACAAGTCTCATAGATTTCTGTCCAGGCTAACTTTGAACTGCAATAATCAGATCTTAGTCTCCTGAGTAGCTAAGATTACAGCATGAGTCACTGGTGACCAGTACCATTGTACTCTTATTCACCAAATATACAGAAATTTTTTTCTGTCTGTAAAAAATAAACACAGACAATTGTTGCTAGACTGATAGAATTAACGGAAATAGGGCAGACTGAATTGGATCCAACAAGATACCAAATCAAAAGGAATCTGGTATAGGGAAAAGCTGTGTGTAAAGTAGGCTGAACAAAACAACACACTGAAAAATGGACAAGAAAAGGCAAGTTCACCTTTTTGGGGGACATATAGTTGCATAGCACTGATATATACATCAGTGTACAAAACTTATGGTAGCTCATTGAATTATTTTGTTATAATGCTTAAAACATAATAGAATAAAATGCTTTTTGTCACTAAATAACACAGATAAAGTCAAGTCATACCTAGTATGTAAGTACAGTTTTCTCCACTGAATTAGAAAGACAAGCTTTAGAAGAAAAAGCCTCAAATCTAGGCTTTAAAAAAGCCATTTGTTTTTACTTTTCCACAGTGATGTGGTCCTTCTTTCTTATAGTGATCAGAAGGGTTTACCTACCTAATAAAGGATTTGGTGGGGTGAATTTCATAGACAACAGGATCTTCCCGGTAACTGAAGCTGCTGGTCTCTCGGTTGGCTAAGTCAATTTTCAGTTTAACAGGAAATTCTGCTGATATGGTTTGGGCTGGGGTGTAACATTCAAGAAGAGTATTTGACACACTGAACAACAACAAAAAAGCAAGAAGAAGAAAAGGAAAGAAAAAAAAGGACCTTAGCTATTGGACATATACATAACTTAGAATTACATCCATAAATCAAATTGATAACTCAGTGGCTCCTAAATAGGGATTTTCTGAGATGATCTAGAAACAGCCTTTCAGTGTTGGCTATTTCCATCTTACTGGATCCCAAATTTAGCTTTGTTGTTAAAAGAGTATTCTTTACTTCAAAATATTTGACATCTTAAACAATTTTTAAAGTACTTTTGGTACTTGAGCAAATTGAGTTCTTTCAAGTCTGGGAAGCAGAAATGTAACTCCTTTCAAACTCAGTTTCCCCCATTTCTTTCCTCCCCATGTGACATACTGTAATTTTAAGTCTTGATGGAAATGTTTATTTCAATTGATTTCCATGGCCAGAACTTCACATTTGCAGTGTAGCTAGGGCACTGAGATAATCACAATAGGAAGATAAAACTCAGAAGAGAAATTAACAAAATGTAAAGGGAAGGGTAGAAATTCAGCAAAAAAGGGCAGATTATTTTGGGAAGGAGAAAATCTTGTCAGTAGGATAGTAACAACAAAGGAAAAGATTTTTCTTTACCAAAAAAGGGTCCTTGATTTCCTAGATACAGACATTAACCCAACTCAGTAGACGCAATAAAAACAAACATTGGGTACCTGTATGAAAACGATGAAATTCAAATCCCTCTTGCACAACTATTGTATTCTAAGAAAATGTAATAAAATAAAATAAATTCACAACACCTTTTTAAAGTACACGTTTTTCCACCAATGGAAATGTGTCTAGAGTTCCCACTGTTCAGGTATTTTCCAGTTAAAGTAAGTAAAGTGCCTCCAGCCTTGGGACCATAACTTGGAGATATACTTGTTATTATAGGATCCTGAAAGAGAGATTAAAAACAAAGAAACTTGTTAATTTTATCATTCTAAATACACTAGGTAGAAATAAAATATCTTAGTTTGTGAGAAAAAGAATGCTTGGACTTACAACATAAGAAAATGTACTGTACTGGGTTGCCCCTCGACCATTTGAAATAATTATGGACATATTGACGTGCTCTTTCATTGCAGGACCAACTGTGCATTTCAACCTGAGGGAGGAGTGGGAAAGGAACATTAAAATGCTACAAATCCACAAGCATTTTCTGATTTGGCTGTTGTTTATGATGGGATATTAACTTCAAGTTCTGAGCTGATGACAGAACAGTAATGAGAGCTTCATGGTAAGCATTAAAGCTGAAAATTGCATAATTCTTCTTTGGACTGTTCTGCCAAAGTTTATATTGACTGTCATAGAGTATGTACATAGACCAAATAGGAAATATTAGGCCTCACCAATGTATACTTTGCCAATTAAAAAGAGTACAATAGTCTTAATCTATAAAATTGCAGGGGCAGTATTTTAGTTGTGTTTGGAATAATGATCAAGCTACAAATAATTCAAATCCCTTCCAAGTATGTCAAAAGGTACATTTCTATGGTTGCACTTGTCATGTGTTCAGTAAGTTACGTAAAGGCCAACAAAACTGTGATAGGCATTCCATAGAATTGACATTAAATCAATAATTTTATGGTTCTAAAAAATTAAATATAATTTGTAAGTAATTTTTAAAGAAGAGAATAAATTATTTTTCAATTTTTTCAGGGTCTAACTTATAATTCAATAATTAAGAGTCTTAGAAAATTTACACTGTATCTCATCTGAGTACCCTGGATACTGTATATACTTGCATTAGGACTAGGGAAGGGAAAAGGAATATCAAAATTGAGAGACAAAGGATAAAAAGACAAACAACTCCAAAAGCAATACTTACAAAACCATTTGGTGTAAACCAACTGAACAACTCATGGGGGGGGGGAGAGGTAAAGGGGGAGCAGGGATGGGGGAAATGAGGGAGGAGGTAACAAGTTATACAAGAAATGTACCCACTGCCTTATGTATGAAATTGTAATCCCTCTGTACATCACTTTGGCAATAAATAAAAAAAAAGAAAATGCACAAGTGTGAGTTCTAGAAAAAATTGTTTTGTCCGAGCTAACAATTATAACACACATTAATTCTTTGGTATAAGTGAAATTAATACAGTAAGATCTTTTATAATACCGGAATAAAGTCTATTACATGCGAGATAAATTCAGTCCTAAAAGATTCAACCAATAAAACTTTGGTCAACGTTAGTACATGGTAACCAATATTTTCTGAACTCATTGTTTCAGATGGACCTTAGAGCTTTTAAAAAGCACACATAGACTGTACAGTTTGAATATAAATATAAATTTAAGTTCATTCAAAGAGAGTCTCAAAAATGTGACTGGAAGGCTTCGCTATACTCTCAGGGATTTTTGAGTGAATTTGGATAAAGGATCTATATTGAGTAACTTGTTGATTTTTACAGAAAAAGCCTTTGGAGTCTGTATTTGAAGATTAGAAAGTTGGGATGGCATTCTTTGAAATCTAACCAGTTTCTGTTGGGTTATAATGGCTGCCAAACTCTGGAGATCAAATTTTTCTATTCTGTACCTAGGACATGTTACTTTTCTCTTCTCCTAATCCTCATAAGTAAATTTGAACAAAACAAAACAAGTCTATGAGTTGTGCTTCAGGCCAAGGCCCTACCTAATTCAAGAATGAGTGTTTTGAACATTTCTTAAAACCAGCATTCATTCCAAAACAGGACCCATCTTCCATTCCCAGCTTAACAAAGCAAAAATTTTAAGATCCTTACATATTTGTGGTGCTCTCACTTAAGGTCAAGGTACAGCTCTCATTGCCAAGGAGTACTTTGGTTTTCCTTAAATCAAATTTATTATTCCTCTTGAATCCAAAGTCCCAGCCACATATGGTCAGCATTGTCCCGCCTTCAAGAGGTGCACTGGTTGGGAAAATCTGTAAGGTGAACATAGAACTTTAAAGCAAGCCAATATAATATTATCTTTCATACCAGCAGAAAACAAAAACAACTACTAATAAATACTAGGAAATTCTTCCATTCTCCCACAATCTAGTAAAAGTCAAATTTTTACTAAATGAAAAGGGTCAGAAATTCCAGAGCATCTGCAACAAGCATTAAAGCTACCCAACATGCTGATGATACACAGCTGTTTAAGGGGCTCCAGAGGTGGGATGGAGAGCAGAGTCAGCCTGGATGGCAAAGAGGGGCCTTTGGGGCTACTCTAAAATGAACTCACTTCTTATTTCTAGGGCTCTTTTGGACAAGGGTTAACATTCTTTGGCTCAGACTCTTACTGGCTTGTAACTGATTGCAATGTCTTCTTCATGAGACTCTACGTCAAACTGATCCAAATTCCTTCATAGGCCCTATAAGGGAAGGTTCAATTAATGCTATGTTTTGTTTTCTAGCTGTGTGTACATGCTTCTTATCACCCGGAGAAGACAAATGGCACACAAGTAAAAATATCCTTTTGGTTTGGTGCTTGTATAGTTGTGTTCAACAAATGTCATAGTACCAAATGCATAGATGGTATTCAATACATGCCTGCTTTTGTTTCTTTCCTTCCTTCCTCTTTCTTTTCCTCTCTCCCTCCCCCCTTCCTCTCTCCCTCTATTCCTTCTTTCCTTCTACATCTTCTATAAGACAAGCATTGATGAACATACATATGACTATATTTTATCTTTACAAGTGGATTTACTTCTTTATATCAATTCATATTTATTAATGATGGTATTTTTCATTGTCCTTTAAATGTGGTCTCTATTTGCTATATGGCATGCACATGATATATAATTAAAATTATGCAATATTTAATGCATACAAATATCCAAAAATAGAAGGAACCCCAAATCAATGCTGTGGCAAATTTCCCATTTTTCCAATTTGTCCATTAGTATTATATTAGATTAGATTAGTATATTATATTAGATTTTTTTAATATTAACTTTTTTGCCACATGTTTGATATTCAGTCAATAATAGGTTCACTGCACTGCTGCAGGCTCACTTTTGGTGTAGTAATATGAAATTTGAGGTTACTAATAAAATTTTGCCAGCCATGATATGAGCATTATGCACTTACCATGTCTGCAAGACTACTGTTCTGAGGCTAAAACTATTTAAGCAGAACACATTTCTAAGTTAAAAATAAGTTTCTCCTACAGAGCTGTGTGACAATTGAGAAAGGAAATGCTCTTTTGGGGGGATATATTGTAAATTGTGCTGAAAAGTACAATGGTGGGAAAGCTTAGCATGAAGATAGCAGCAACTAAAAACTAGCAAGGGTATTTGCTGCAGCACAATTTGTGCAAGTCTTACAGAAAAGCTTTTAGAAAAATTCAAATTTACAAACATTCCCATTTCCTAAGTAAATAATCACAGACCCAAGTCTTAACTTATCCTTGTTACCAAACCCCATAAAGTCTTAACTTAATGCTTTTATGATAGCAATTTTACCCATAAAAATCCATTACACAGTTGTGCTTTTCATAACCATTTACCTTGTCTATGTGGAGCCAAATGAGAACTACTAGAGCAACAAAAAAATCTGTTTGTTATTATACTAGAAATCCAGTAGGAGAGAACAAGACATCCAACCCTCCCAGGACTCTCTTCAGCCTGAAGCCGACACACAGCTGCTGTTCCCTCTTCTAATCAGAATACTCCCCCATCCAAAACAGCTGCCGTAGGCCGATGTGGGTCTGATCCCTCTGCCTACATCCCCAGTTCTATGGAAATCCTGAAGTCTGTCCCTGGACACATGCCATCACTTTCAATGTAAGGTAAAGGCTTGTACAATGATTTAAGAAAAGTCATTGAGAGTTGTTTACCTGATACACTAGCAATTGAGATAGATATTATAAACTTCCTCTAGATCCTCAAGCTTCAAAAGGCCAGCTCTGTCTAATTTTTCTGTTTGGGTTCTTTTCTTCTCAGCGTATATGGGCAACCTTCACTCTTCCATGGGAAGAGGAAGGAAGTAGTTATGAACCACACACCTTTGAATAGCCCCAACAATGGGCTGGCAATCCCAAAGATCAGAGAAACTCAGTGAGCAGGAAAGGAATGTCTGACAGAATACCACAGAGGCTCTGACTCCCACCTCTCTGGATGGGGAAGATACAACTCTCATTCTAGTATCACTGATGGGACAATTCCAAAAGTATTATTAAATTTAAGATCATGGTTTTTTTGAACTCATTAAGATAAAATATGAGGAAGATTTTTTAAAAAGAGTCCTTGTAAATGAACATTTACAACGAAAGACTCCTTTCTGCTTTAATAGGACAAAACAAGTCACAGATGCCTTTGTGGTGGTGTATGTTACTGTCTTACTAGTTTGGACAACTGCAAAGAATTTCAGCCACTGACCAGTATGTACCTTGAAAAGCAGGTTAACGTGTATATATTGGAAACTGAAACTCTATATATTAGGGGGATTATATGCAAGTATAGTTTAGGAGAGATGAAAAAAGATGAATAATCTGTCCATTTTTTTGCAGTAAGAATGGCAAATGTCATGGTCTAGTGCACCATGAAATCTTCCTAACAACTATGAACTGAGAGGGATTTATGGACTCAGCTGCACTACTTTCCCTCTGACTATACAGCTCATGCCTTATTGATTGGGCCTGATACAATGTAACCTTTAAAAAAATCCCCAAATGTACAGGGATGGTCTTAGAGAAGGTAAGAGAAGAAGGAGATTCAAATATACATAAGATTCTCTGCAGAAGTGGTACTATGGCTCAAGAGGTAGAGCACTAGCCTTGAGCACAAAGAAGCTCAGAGACAACACCCAGACTCCGAGTTTAAGCTTCAGGACTGGCAAAACAAAACAAAAACAAACAACAAGAAAAGATTCTCTAGTTCCTAAATTCTCAAATATTGGCTCTATCTTTAGCGATTTTGGTTCTAATATAACCCTTATGATTAATGAACAGAAATACAGTGGACAAAACTAACTGTTCCATTTGTCTTGGTTGGTTAGTTTTTGAAAAATGAAATTGCTGTGATGTCAATGTACACATGGACATGCACACATACATTCCACAGTTCTTTTTATGGAATATAAAGAGTTCAAATGTTTAGTGCTTTAAATAACCAAGGCTCTGTGTTTATAAATATATTAAATTGCATGTGATTTTTTAAAACTATATAAAGTATGTAAGTACTTAGTACATAAGTACATAGATGTAAATTTGTTTTCTTACTCTCTCTTAGCTTTTTTTCCTGACCAATCAAGCTGAGTCTTGATAACTATGTCAAACCTAATGGAAAATGACTAGACTGAAACACAGTCAGCCACTACAAACCTTGACCTAACTAACCCGTAACTAAATAAAAACAGCCACCTGCTCCAGGATGGCTCTTATCCTGACCCACACACTTTGTTTACTTAGGAACAAACCAGGTGAACGAGATCTTTAACTTAACTCTTTCACAAGAACAATTTTCTAAAGTCCACTAACTGTTCTATACACAGTCAGACATAATAAATACTGGCTCTTCATCTGGTAATTATTTTAAAGAAAAAATATAATTGGACAAAGGAATTGGAGATTATCATTGTGCCAAGCACAAGCTTAGGTAAATAAACATAGTGTGCATGGCTGTGAAGTGGCAAGACTGAAATCCACTGCAAAGGCTAGGTTCTTAACAGCAGGAAGCGCCTTTTTCTCCTTGTGGACTGAATGTCCCTAGTGTCTAAGGAAGGCTATATACTTTAACTGTATAAGTATATATTCATATAAACTTACATATATGTATAAGTATGTATTTATAATATATGTACACATAGGTATATTTATAAGTATATATCCATATCTATATACCCTGTAAGTTTATACCCTCTCTCTATATATGTATATATATGTACTCTATAAGTATTTTGGGGGTAGATTAAAGGATGAAATTGCCCACGGAAGATCTTAGTAATTAAGCCAACTTTTATAAATACATCTAGGTACAATGAAACGAGATTCCCAGCCACTCATGGGTTGCTGACCATTCTTTGCCTCCCATATTGTGCTGAAAAGCCATTTCTTTCTTTCTTTCTTTTTTTTTTTTCTGAAGTCCTATCTCCTTTTAATATGATGGTTTCAAAAAAAATTTTTGCTTGCTATTTCTTCCCCCCCCCCCCTTAGTTATTGTCAAAGTGATGTACAGAGAGGCTACAGTTTCATACCTTAGGCCTTGGGTACATTTCTTGTACTGTTTGTTACCTCCTCCCTCATTCCCCCCTCCTCCTTCCCCCTTTCCCTCTCCTCCCATGAGTTGTTCAGTTGGTTTACACCAAATGGTTTTGGAAAGCCGTTTCTCATCAGTGATAACTCAGGGTTTCTATCAAATGGTTGAACAGGAAGACACTTTCCTTCCTGTCTTCACCAGGGTGGCTGGCTCATCAGGTTACAGGGTTTAGCTAAGGGGTGGCAGGGTTTGCCATGAATGGATCTGTCCCCATGGTGATAGAAGCTCTAGTCTGGGCATCTGGCATGAAGGAAAAAATGAGGAATCAGAATGGGTCAGTCAGGTGGGAAAAATAAATAAATTCCAGTGTGAAGAAAGGAGGAGCAATGCTGCTTTGTTTCCCATACAGCACTAAGGGAGAGCACACTCCAAAGAGTGGGCCTAGTGAATGCAAAGCAAGCACTTCAAGTGCACGACTCAAGGGTGCTCCAGCACTATCTTGGTGAAAAGCTCAAGCGACAGAGGGACAGGTTGCTTTGGTTGATGCTGCACCTCTAAAAGTGTAAGTTGTGGTTTAGAATTTTTAAGAGAGGGTTTGTATGAAATTAAGAAGAGTGAAGGAAGGAGTGGGTAGGGAAGTGATGGATGAGAATATTGGCAAAAAAATATTCATAAACTGCTTTGTTAAATAGCAAATCTTCTGTACAACTATTTAAGGATAGTTTAAAAATTAAAAAAGAGAAACTTGTGTTCACCAAACACATAACAGTTGACAGAGATTCTGACCTTATAGATCGCTGGCAGGCAGGTCTCCTGAGTCCATGACCCATTGGGGCATTCATCTGATCGCATGCACTGATTGTGGCACCAGCCACACTGCACAAAGGAAGGGGCGGACAGACACTGACTGCAGGACTGGAAATGTCCACAGCCCAAGCCATTCAGGGGGATCTTAGTGATCTGTGAAAAGAAGGGACAGGAAGAGGAGTGTTTGGTTTGTTTAAATAAAAGTAGAATATACATATACTATACATATGTATATATGTAATTTTATAGTCTATTAGGCTAGCAAATATGTGCAAAATATGAAATAATGGTTAAGTGGTTAAAATGAAAAAAATTAGATTACATCCTGTTTTCTATTGGTGGCACATATATGGTAAAGTTAACATTTCTAGCCAGTAACATTAGCCAAATACAATGGTATATGCCTGGAATTACCAGCTGTTTGGGAAGCCATAGTAAGACCATGTTTCAAAAAAAAAAACCCAAACCAAAGGAAAATATTAATATAGTAGTATCATACAAGTACATAAGCATCATCACTAAATGTCAGAGGTCCTAGATAGTATGGACATTTAGCTCACCTGAGATTACTTAAAAATAACAAGAGAGTATAATTTAAGATGTAAGAAAACAGGGTTGTACTCAGGAAATTCTAAGTAAAGTTGCACTCATTTATCCTACTTAGATGCACAGCTTTGTCTCAGAGGAAAGGGATTACTGGCTGGAGTTAAATTCCAATATATATTTGCAGGATTTATCTTCCTGCATTAGAATTCTACTCTTAAGACTATAAATCTCATTTTGTGTGCTTGTGTTTCTATAAGAAACACAGGACTGAAGAAGAAGAGCACAGAATGAAGAAAATCTCTCTACGGTTTAATATTCCTTGAAATAAAAACTTAATTTTATCTTAGAAGATCTCTGAGATGCTCAAAAAAGAAATTAATGGAGACTAGATCTAAGATGAAGGGAGAAGGCATAAAACACAAGACAAAAGAAAAACCACAGAAGGCTGGCTATAAATATCTCCTCAGGAAGAACCATATCCATGGAAACTCTGGGTGGAAACAGCGCTTACCTTCTTCCCAGTGACAACCAGAGTGTAGCCATCTTGGTTAAATGGATGCTCTACAATCACTTCTGGAGATACAGGGTGGGAATCCAGTTGAAAATTCACATGGGGGGTGAATGATACTGTTCGAGAAACCACAACCTGAGAAACAAAAAGGAAACAACCTCACTCCCACAAGCCCTGTTAGAAAAAGAAGCGGAAATGTGGATGATCATGGTAATCACAGATAAGGAGAACTCGTGGGTGTTTGAACTAGAGACCCAACAGTTCATCTTGCTGTAAATCAATACGACATCCTCTAATCTCTTGCCTTGAGGCCAATTTATTTGAACCATTAAGACAGACTTTTGCTATGATCCTTTAATGGTATCCAGGGAAGGAGATCTTCCAATCAATCAGCCAGCATATGCATCCAAATCCTCACAATTGTGAGGGGAACTGGAGGAACCAAAACTCTCCTCGGAAAGAAGACACCACATAGGCCACAAGGATCCTGGATTACATTTTTAATCTATCCTCTCAACCTTCCCCATGGGGTCCTTACCCTTGACGTAATGGTAAGAGTAATGGAAGGAGAGGCTGGAAACCTGGAAGTGGTTCTGGTTTTACCACTTTTAAGCCGTATTTATGGATCTTTTGAGCTCAAAATAGGCCCCCTGCTACTTGGAAATGATGTAGTTACTGTATTTTTTATATACCATTGTCCCATGATATGTTATTACTTCTATTATAAATAAAGTTCTACTTCTTGCACCAGCTTCAAAATAAGGCCTGTGGGTTTAGATAATGCCTGGGAAATAAGATTTGAGAATTGGTGTCAATGTGGCTTTCAGACATTTCTCATTGGGGAACTTTCCCTGCATGTGAAGTTCTATAACCCGGGGATAAAATTCAGAGACAGCAGTCAACAACAACTGAGATAAGATCATGATAATTATTTTAGCTGAATGCAGATTTTAGGAGGGTTTAGGAATGCTTCAGAGTGACTGTCACTCTTAAGTAGGCCATCAGTTTGCATATACTGACGGTGTAGGAGTTTGAGACAGATCTGGGCTTGAAATCTGCTCTGTGAAATTGCCTGACATCTCTAATAATCTTTTACATTGCACTGAAAGTGCATCTGCTTGCCTTGGTTTTGAAATCATGGGACAGATATGGGTATCTGAGAGAGAAGGATTAAAAACCCACTAACTTAGCATGTTTGTCATTCATATTCATAAAAGGGAGTGCAAACTAGAGGAATAACAGCTTTGTATTCTAACAAACACACAAATAATAAGAATGTTCTTGGAGGAAACAGTAGGTTTCTTGTCCCCCACCCCCACCCCCAACCCAGGACAGTAGTGGAAATGAGTAGCCTGAAACAGTTCAGGAAGATTTCCAAAGTACCTAATTTGTTCTCAGAGTGGACTGTGAATCGAGAAACCAACCAAGCTCACACTGAGCCATAAAATTTTAACATCATGCCATTTTGGCTCTAACATTTGTTCTACTTCAAGCACTCAACACTTTCCAAACATCTCCATTAAGCAGGGTAGCTATATTTGCCCAGAAGTTAAATGATGGCTCAAAAGTCATGTGGCCAGCATGGAAAGTACTGGTTTTTCCCCCCCATAAAGTTAGAGCCCAATAGGTACTTGTAACATTTGCAGGCAAGTGTAAAAGAGTTCAGTTACTAACCATAGCTCTCTCTGGGTGCTGGTTAGATATCAGGCATCAGAATTCTTAACCTTCTCTCATCAATTACCCAGATTTCAATTGTCTAGCTTTTAGTCTTGCCTCACATCTTTTAGTCTTAGCACTTCATATTTTATCTTTCTCATTTTGCTCCACAGTTCCCTGGTCATTGCTAATCATTTCAAACTGTAAAGGTGAATTAAGCACAAATCAAAACCATCACAAAACACCAGCCTGCCTTCATATTTTATTCTTCACTTATTCTGTGTCTTCCTCTTCATTGAAGATTATTGGTTACTATGAACTGCCAGTTCCAAGAATATTTGCATTTTGTCTCTGTCTCTTCATTTTCTTCAATGCTATTCAGATATCCCCAGAGCCCTTTGAGATGATGTTCTGTTTGTTTTTTTTAATGCCATTTTTTACATGTCACTACATCTAACCTTCTATTGCTACCTCTGTCATCCCATAATTAGACTAGGCAATCACTCTTTTTTTTTTTTTTTTTTTTTTTTTTTTGGCCAGTCCTGGACCTTGGACTCAGGGCCTGAGCACCATCCCTGGCTTCTTCCCACTCAAGGCTAGCACTCTGCCACCTGAGCCACAGCGCCCCTTCTGGCCGTTTTCCATATATGTGGTGCTGGGGAATTGAACTGAGAGCTTCATGTGTAGGAGGCAAGCACTCTTGCCATTAGGCCATATTCCCAGCCCCAGGCAATCACTCTTAATTACTAAATTGCCTTCTTTGACTTTATCAAATATCCAAAGTCTATATCCAAATATTTATTTTTCATAAAACATTGTCTTATCTCTTTCTTTTCACAAAGAAGCTTTGGATTGTTTTTCTCTTGTTCAAACCTTTATGTCTGGAGACACCATACATATGAAAATGCACTTTCAGAATAGGGAGTGTAATCAAGCCAAGCTAAACTAGGCTAAGTGATTTAAATAGAAATTTCATTGATACCTCAGAATTACCCTGTAAAGTATGTACTATTATCTGCCTTAAAGAATATACAACAGAGATTTTGAGGGAGAAAGAATTAAGTTTCCAAGTTATTTTATCCAGTATCCTTTTGTTTGACCTGTACTTAAATACTCAGCCACTAGATTCTTGGAGCACCAGAGTAAATATAGTAATAAAAATGCTTCAACTCAGAGTTCTGGTGAGCTGAAGCACTCAAACTACTTTCACAATATATTTGCCTTGCCAATTACTCCTTGTTTCAGTATCTTGGCTACACAAGTTAAGTTTGCCTAAGGAAAAAGCCTCTCAACCTAAATGGTTTTTGATGGCTCAGAGGAAATGTGACTAGCTCAGCCAGTGAAGTTCTACTTTTAATCATGAGCTAGCATAAGTGTTGCTTGGTATAGAAAGTGGGCAGGGAGGGAAGGCAGGAAAGCCTTGTGGAAAAGGGGGTTAACCTTTGGAATGTAGGGCAGAGATTGTACTACAGATGTAAATACCTTTTCAGTTGATCATTAGCCCTTTCTCTGTAAAGATATCTGTTGCCTTAAAGTGCCAAGAGTGCTGTTCTATCATTAATTCCTCCTTTTCTGTTACTGCCAGTGTCCTAAATAATTGAGTAATCATTTCAGCTCTCAAAATACCCCTGAAGCAATTGTTGAAGGATTTAGGAGTTGCTTTTTGTTGTCATGGAGATATTTCTAGGGACAGAACAGAATTTGGCATGAAATCTATTTCTGAGGATAAATCATTTGGCAATCTCAGAATAATTAGTGTGAAATAGTACACTGGCAATTATCTTTTAAGTTTTTACTGTGTCTTTTGTGTTTAGATCATAAACCCTCTTCCTTTACTCCTCTTTAGAATGCAAGACTAATACATTGTCTTGGGAGAAGAAGTAATAATCTGAATTTACTCCATTGGTGGGGCTATTATCTCATATGATCTCCTCCACTAAATAGGGAGATGATGTGGCAAAGATAAACCAAACTGTTCTGATGTGGTCCCAAAATTTGTAAACTGAATGGAATGGTTTTAGGTGAAATTCTACAAATAACATGAACTTTTGATCTACTTACCCTACATAGAGTTCTGTTTTTAATTGAATTACTTAAGAATTTATTTTTTAAAACAATTATGAACACAGCTTAACATACAATACTTGAATGTGGCTGTCTGTTTTCTTTTTGTTTTTTGCAAAAGGTAACAAGTTTATTTTCTGCAATTACTTCTGTAAATTACAAAGACAAAATACTGAACTACAATATATAACTTTTCAATATTTAACCAGAGTACTTTTAATAAATATGCATCCTGAAACAAGATAAAGGGCTACAAACACTTTGTCAGGCATCCTACAAAATGTGGCTGTCTGTTTTCTCAAGTGGATATTTTTTGTTGTTCTTAAGCAAACAATTCATTGGATTTCAATATATTTATGGGCTTGTTGAATAATCATCATAACTAATTTTGGAACATTTTTATTTCTCTCTTCCCTCCCAAACACCTGTAATTGTTATTCTGCAAATTTCTCCAAATCCCCTAGCCTCTGAGAAGTCCCATTTTCTTTTCTATATAAGATTTTTCCTATTCTAGATGTTTCATATGAATTAAGTCTGATTTTCTACTTAACATAAATGTTTTAAAGGTTTATCCATTCATATTCTGCTTAATAACATGTATTCCATGGATACATATCATAATTTAGCTCTCTATTTAATCACTTGATAGATTTCTTTTTTTTTACATTTTTGGACGATTGTGAACAATGCTGCTATGAACAGTCATGTATAACTTTTTAAAAAGAATTTAACTCAAAACCTCCATTTGCAGCATTGGTGCTCTACCTCTTGTGTCAGGTTCCTATCCCGTTTCTTGCTCTAGTTTGTTTTAGATAGGGTCCTATGCTTCTCCCTGGTGACAACCTCAGAGTTCAGATATCCTTCCTCTGCTTCCTGGATAGCTGGAATGCACCATCATACCCAGACCTTGTGGAGAACTCTCTATGTGAACATATATTTTCATTTCTCTGTATATGTCTAGGAATAGAATCACTGTGTCTTATAGTAACTCTGGATTTGACCTTCTAAGGTACTGACAAATGATTTCCCACAGTGTCTTACCAGTTAAGAGTGTGTGTGGTTCTGAATACTCCATAAGCTCAGCAACACTTGTTTTCCATTTTCTTGATTCTAGTGGGTGTGAAGTGGTACTTTATTGTGGTTTTTGCTTGCATTTTTCTGCCAAAGTGTTTTCTAAAGTTAAGAGGAAGATGTGCTTCTGGAGGTTTAAAGTCTGCTGTTGGAGTTGGAGTCTTTTAGACACCCTCAATCAGTATCTTGAAGAACATTTCTTCATGGTCACACTGGACCACTGTAAATGGCATCCAAGACAAGTGGAGTCCAAGGAGGAATGGGAAGGGATTATAAGAGGATTCTCATAGGTCAAAGTAGGAGATGGTGCACATGCCCCAGGGGCTTGTGCTTAAGAGAGTTGGTGATGGTGAGTCGTAGGTAAATCTCATGGCAGGCTGTGGAGCAGGAGGTAAAGGTGGACCCCCTGAAGGCGAGGGAGGGGCCCTCAGAAGTCACTAGAAAATAGTCATGGCCAGCCTGAGTTGCTGTGGACTAAGAATATTTTATATTACATCATATTCTTGGAGAGGCCTGGGTGACCACTAGAACTGTTGTTGGCATTGAACTTTCTGATCCTTTTTCTTTTGAGACTGAATCGTACTACGTAACCTAGTCCAGTCTCAGATTGGCTATTCTTGCCTGGTGCTAGTGGCTCACACCTATAATCCTAGTTACTTAGGAGAATGAGATCTAAGGTTCAAAACTAGACAAAGCAAGAAAGTCTGTAAAGATCTTATCTCCAATTAGCTACCAGAAAGCTGGAAGTGGAGCTATGGCTCAAGTAGGTAGAGTGATTTAAAAAAATCTCAGGGACAGTGCCCAGGTCCCTAGTTCAGGCCCCCTGGGACTCTCTCTCTCTCTCTCTCTCTCTCTCTCTCTCTCTCTCTCTTTCTCTTTCTGACACACACACACACACACACACACACACACACACATACACACACACACCTATTTTTCCTTAGCCTCCAAGTCCTGGGATTATAGACATGTGATACCATGCCCAGAAAGGTAGTATTATTTTCCTTCTTCTTCCTCTTCCCTCTTCCTCTTCCTCTTTTTCTTCCTTCTTCTCTTCCTCGTCCTTCATAGTATTAGGTTTGAGCTCATGTTTTTTTCTCCTTAGGCAGATACTCTATTGCTTGAGCCATGTTTTCAGCCCTTTTTAATCTGCTTAATTTTGGAATTTGAGATTCAAAGAAAAAGCGTGAGTAAAGATGATGGCATTACTAATAAACCAAATGGGTTATATGTGACTGTGAACTTAGAGCTTCTGGTAGTGTGTACTTCCCTCTGGTACCCAGAACAGAACATACTCTCACACATAGTAGGTTCTCAAGATCTATCTCCTGTATTAATGTATGAAATTGGAAGCTCATTTGAGCTTTGATGAAGGCCTTGGTTAATGTTTCAGAATTTAGATCACCTTTAAGAGCTTAGTTAATATTGTCAAAATATAGTTTCTGGTACTTTATATTTCTGAACTGACTGGGCTTAATATTTAGCTATGATATAGTTTATGATAGGGATTTGTGTTTATATGGAAATTAGAAAGAAAACCTACTTATTTTAACTAAGATAAACATTTACTTTTTTTTTTTTTTTTTTTTTTGCTAGTCTTGGGGCTTTGAACTCAGAAGTCCCTGACCTCTTTTTGCTCAAGGCTAGCATTCTACCACTTGAGGCACAGAACCACTTCTGGCTTTTTCTATATATGTGGTGCTGAGGAATCAAACCCAGGACTTCATGTATACGAGGCAAGCACTCTACCTCTAGGCCGTATTCCCAGCCCCAAACATTTACTTTTATGAAATAGAAAAAGATAAAAAGAAGTAGAAATAACTTGTGAGTTGGCAGCTCAGATTTAAAACTAGTAAGACAGAGTACTGGGGGGGAAGGTTGAATTAAATGATCTGATCTTTTCTTCTTTCTGGTACATAGACATAAGAGCTTTATTTTTTTATGTCAACAGGGAACTATGAAAAGGCAAAGCATTTTGCTCACTAATTATAATGCTGGTGGGTTTTAATTCTTTGAAATGAGCTAAAAGTGAATCTAAAAAATTGAAACTCTGGAAACCCAATAAACTAGAAAAATCTGTAAATGTTTTAAATAACCAAGCTTTCAAGTCAATATTATTGATATGTTCACTATAGCACAGCTAATCTATGTACACAAAATATCTGTTGCTGATGAGATACAATTTCAAGAATATGGGTAAATATATTTTATGTCTTACAATGTCTTTTGTTTTCCTAAAGTGCATCCATACAAGAAATTCTAGGTTACCCAAAACCAAAATGAGGAAAAGTTTCACATTTCCCCCAAGCTTCCAAATATTATAGTGTTTTAAATTTCTATGTATGTGAGAGTGTAGGAAATATCTATCCTTTAAAAGCAAGTATTAATTCATATTAGGAGTCTATACATGAAAAGGGTTTAATATTTAGTTGTGGATGAAACCCTAAAATTATTACTTACAATAAGTTGTGGGGTTTTTTTGTACAAAGGAAACTCCAGAGTACATGAGCATATTTTCTTCTAAAGAAATTGACCAGCAATAATGCTCTGTAGGGATACAACTGATTCAGTGATGTATTTTTTTTAAAGGCAGATATAAATTTTCTCTGAATGTTTTATAAAAGAGATGGGTGAATTAACAACCCTTAAACTGAAATGATGTTTGAGTTTAAGCTTCATTTGCTGTATCTCTGCCTAATGCTCATAATATTGCTGAATTCATGATCCGTGTCTACATAATATATAATAACAGCAATTTCAAATGTGATGTATGCAGTAGGCTTCCAATGAAAAATATGCCCATGCAATTCTATAACAGACATGCCAGATTAGTGGCACAGGAGCCCAAGGAATTTGAAGACTGAAAGTCAATAGGTACACTGATTCTTACTGGGTTGCTGTCATTTTTCTCAGGTTCCCTAATATTTGAAGCAATGGTCAGGAGCAAAGGACGTCTTTTTAGTGGACCCCTATCTCTTTTTATTTCTGGTCCAGGTAGAGCAGAAGAGAGAGAGAGTGTTGAGTGTTAATACCTATGAAGGAATTGGAGAGCAAGGAAAGGGGGAATGGAAGAAGAACCAAGAATGTACCATAAAGCCTACAGGCAGCTGTGGTTATACCCAGGCAGTGGGCACTGTTAGCAGGCACAGGATGGTTGCTGGTAAATGTCTGTGAAGCTGAACTTGAAACAAGCCTTAGAAAGGCCTCTAGCACCCCCACCCCACCCCCATCCTGTATCCTTTCACTTTCTATGGCCTGACAGTCATACACAAATATTTTAATAGCAAGGCTTTGCGTTTAGAGATTAAAGGCCTTATATGAGTTCTATAAAGAAAGAAAAAGAGTCAAGCAAGCATTGTTTGGATGTAGATTAGGCAAGGAGCTCAGAAGAGAGGACCAGGCAATCCCTATGATTAGTCCTGTGATCTTCATGAGAATCCCTCCTCCCTCTCCCACGTAGCCCTGCAGGCTGCACTAGGTTCCTCAGCCTAGCTCATTTCTCCTCTCGCTATGCTTTGCAAGAAGGCTCATTCTCACTGTTAACTTAGACTATCTCAAACATCGCTCATCATATTGTTACTTCAAAGCATCCCAAGAGAGTGATCGCATAAATCAAAACCATTTTTGAAATCTATATTAACACAGTTCTACAGATAGGGACTCACATGTATGTACCCATTAGTGTATTTAGAGTAGCTGCACCTGTATGAGATAAGTTACACTTGCATAAATGTTAAGAACATGTTAAAAATGTCTTCTCTGTCATGCTCTCACTATTGTTAGCTAAACAATGTAATTCTTTCTAATCAAATAACCACTGTGAAATACCTGATTCACTTTGCACCCAACAGCTGTGGCTTCAGACTCTGTTCCCAGCCAGAGCTGAACTCAAGCACAATGGGAAGGGCAGAAACAGCTGCAAACTCTTGCATGTGGGGGTGAGGGGAGGGTGGGGGACATTGCAAAGCAACTTTGCCATTAGGCTGCAGGGTAGGAAGGAAGTAAAATCATTTTTCTTTTCCTTTTCATGTGTAGCAGCTGTCTTTGGAAGGGGAAAAATATGCTCATGCTATTTTGTAACAGAAACGCTATAGTATTTATTAAAACAAGAGCTGTAAAAATTCAGCCTGGCTACAGACTTAAGTGTTCTAATCTAGTCAAAACATTTACAGAACTTGGTAGAAGTCACTGCTCTGGTAGATCTATCTGGAAGGTCTACTGTCTCAGCTCTATTCCTAACCCCTCCCCACCATGGTTATTTGCTGTAAACAGTCTGGATTTCGGGGCTGTTGACTCTCTGCTTCTTCAAATACTTTAGGTTTGTTTATATTAAAACTTAATGGAGTACTCTTAGGCAAGTGTCAGATAAATTAATCCTCTGTGGTCTCTGTTGCCTTCATACCTCCCCCTTTTTTTTACAGGCACAATTGATACAAGGTAAATGTTTTCATCTATTCTGCCCAAATTAATTTCCTTAAAGGCAGGTCCTGTGTTTCCTTTCCTTCACTTGTTTAGGCCTAATAAAGCAAAGTTAGCAGGCTTACAAAACATGCTGATGACTCAAATGTCACCTATTTAAAAAAAAATAGGACCACCGGGACTATTAAAAAATAAAGGTCTATTTATTTTCACCTTTTGCTTTATATACTGGTAATTTTATTTGATAGCTTCTTAATATGAACTGTAGTAGATAACAATCAATTGTTATAATAAAACTGGATATATTTCCTGGATGGTATGGACTCTTATTTAAGAAATGGGATTTTAATGGACTCTAGCATCTGGAAATAGACTAGGAACATTTGGATGTTTAAAAAAAACATTGAACTTTAAGTGATTATAGGAAGTATTCTAACACAAATCTGAACTGGTAAGCAAATAGAAAATTTAGAAAAGCAAAAGCAGCAATAAGTGGAAACACTACATTATTATGAGCACATTAGGTAGGCAATACAGGGCAGTTTCTCTCATACTCTTGCAAATTCTTTGTAATTGCATAGGATACCTCAATGGAAATTAAAATACATGTAAGTACTAGGTCAGTGTAATGCCTCACATCTATAATCTTAGTTAATGGGAAGGTAGAGATAGTTAGATTGAGGTTAAAAGCTAGTTCCAGGAAAAAACCAAAAGTTACTAAGATTCTATCTAAAAAAATAGTAATAATAAAAAACAAGCTGGGCATAATGATATATTCCTATCATTTCAGGTATTTGGGAGGAGACAGAAGGGCCATTCTAGGAAAAAATGTGTGATTTTATCTCACTAACAAACTAAGTAAAAAAAAATAATTGGAAGCATGGCTCAAGTAGTAGAGCACGTGCCTAGAAAGTGTGAGATCCCAAGTTCAAATCCCAATATCTTTCCACTGAACCAATACATACACACAAACAATACTACATATTTTATAAGGATAATAAACACAAATACACAGAAAATATGTCAGTGGGGAAGGTCTAGATTTCCCTCCTTCAGATTTTCAGAAGTTCAGGAC
The DNA here is from genome assembly GCF_023159225.1 of Perognathus longimembris pacificus. Taxonomy (NCBI): domain Eukaryota; kingdom Metazoa; phylum Chordata; class Mammalia; order Rodentia; family Heteromyidae; genus Perognathus; species Perognathus longimembris. The sequence goes on along the minus strand of NC_063162.1, from coordinate 126,944,391 downwards.
AGAATTAAATGGTCCAGACAGGTGAGATGGATAAACAGCACACGACTAGGGGACAGGAGGGAGGAGGAGAAAAGGAGCAGTTAGTGCTGAGGCAACAGAAGTGGGGCGAAAGACTATGGGCTCATTTAGATCGCAGGATGAGTATCATCAATTTTGAGCAAGAAGGATTTTATTTACATGTTTTATGACTTTTAAAGACATCCCACCATGCAAATTAGTGCAGAGGAATGTAATTAGCAGTTCTTAAAATATGGTGACAACCAATATCTGGACTGTTGTTAGTATATTTAATAAGAACCTAGATATAGAACATATAAACAGGCAAGTCAGGAGAAAACCCTGTTAGTTCACCTAGTTTAGTAGAAGTCATTGTATGACAAGGACATTAACTATAAACAGACAACTACAAACCCACTATTTCCTTTTACTAGAGAGATCGATGATTCACAGAAATTCAACATTTCATAGATGCCATCATTATTCACATTAGTCAAGTACCTGCTGATGAACTCATGGAGAAAACAACAATAACTAATAAAGCAGTAAAATAAATAAAACACTTGAGCACTTTAATTTCTGCAAAGTGCTATTTGAGCTGTGATTTTTTTTATTGTATGGAAATTATGTTGTCAGCCATGAAACACATTCCTTGATAAAACCATTTCTCTTAAAGTGTTGAGCTGCTTTGTGTCTGACCCTGCCAGCTTGCAGAATCAGGAGAGCCAGAGTCACAATGAGATGTGGATGATAGTATCCCTTCCCTTCCTCACTCCTGCCAATGCCTCTCAATGATGTGAATGTTTCCTCTCATAGAGACGCACGGTTTACACAATAGCTCTCCTTTGATCCACAGCTTCCCTTAGAATAGGAAAACATCGCCTGGAAATGCTTTGATTGTTTCATTTTTACTTTCCAATCATGTGATACAAGTTATGAATGGAAAAAAAAATCCCAAACCATTCCAGACAAAAAAATTAAAGCAACCACAAACTGAAAGCTTCAAAAGCTTAGCAAAATAAGCCATACACATAGAAAGTGGATGAGGCTGTATCGTTGGGCTTTTAAACTGTCTCTAGCTTCAGCTGTGATTTTCATGTAAGAATGTACAAACTCCTGACTGCAAAGACAAAAACAAATGAACTGTGTAATAGCAAACAAAGGCCAGATACCCAGAAAACACTCACCTGCATGAATCGACCCTCTGATGTTCCAAGATTAGCGATGGTGAGGTCCCCTTTAATGAAGGTAGAGATGGATGTTAAGAGCACCTGGTTGAATTGGCCCATGAATAAGTCAACGCGCTGCAAAGCTGTGGTAAACTCTGTTCGGTATTCATCACTGCGCACTTCACAGCCCGACGAATTTCTCAGAAGTGTCTGGAATAAAGTATGACCATAGAATCTGTGAGAGTCCAGATGCAAACAAGCTGGGAATAACTTTTCTCTGTGTCTTTTTAGCGCTCCAAGGGGAATGGACAAACAGATGCAGGCAGACATAAATATTTCTAGTGACTGAATCGCCTCCAGTTTTACTGGGTACTATTGTGTATATACAGACAGGAAAACTGGAGTCAAACCTTACTACCACAATTTGCACTGTGGTTCATTCTGTGCATAAAAAAAGATGGAACATAGGAGGTGCTATTAAAAGAAAAACACTTTAAATGTTTTATCCACTAATACTCCAGGGAAGTCTTATGAGATGAACTTCAGCTACAGTAATATACACTGGAGTCATATGATAACCACATTTAAAAAATGTGTGCCCTTGTGCATTTTTGTGCAAACAAAATTTAGGAAGTGGCAATCAGTAAATAATTGATTGGGAGACAGAGAAGAGCACAGACTCAAGTGTCCATATTGCATCCTGGACCTAAATGCTTACATTCTGTGTGTAAATGCCCATACCTTGCAGAATTGTTGCAAAAATTAAATGAACTTTGTTTCTACAAATACTTTATAATAGAAAAGAGCACATACCAAATGCAACTACTGTGTTTGTTATCACTAAGTAAACAGCTGGCAAAACAAACAAACAAACAAACAAAAGCTGACCATCAAATGTCTCAGTACAAGCTTATCGAAAGCCAAATAGCAACCTGGTAACTATCGTTTAGGTTCAACTTCTAGTGAAAGGAATTAAAAAATATAGTTCAGTAATACATGGTAATTACGCATTCTTTCAACTTGATGCTGCAGTCTCCCTGTTTTCTGTCTCCCTCTCAGACCAAGGTATTTGTCTTCTCTCTATATTTTTTTTGTCTCCATTGTATAAATTCATGAAGCATTTATGTCTCCATGCCTGGCTGTGAATGCCAGAATTTCTCAAGGCTGAACCAAATGACAACTCCTCCACCAGGCTCTTCATACTCTCTCCTGGCAATCTCTTTCTCTCCTATGATGTCTTCTATTTAGCCAACACACACGTGAGCACGCGCGCGCGCACACACACACACATACAGACACAGGCACAACACACACACACACACACACACACACACGCATATCTGTATTTCCAATTCATGTATCTCAGAGATTTCAGTCTCAACCTGACCAACCTTCTCCCTCCTGATGTTATGACATTACAAATCCATGAAAGGCCCAATTATTCCTTCAGGTGTACAAGACAAAAACTGAACATTATCCCTGATTTCTCCTTGTACCTTAGCCACCATATACAGTCCATCTCCAATTCCCATCTATTTCACTTCCTAAATACCTCCTACTCTACAATCTTCATCACTACTGCCTTCACTTTAGACACCCCCACTCCTTGTACGGACGACTATGATGGCTTCCTATTCAGACTCATCACATCTGCTATCATCCTTGTCAGGTGATTTTTCTCTCCTCTGCAGTAGGACGTTCCCCTCCCCCACCACCCTTACTGCACATTTGATTATGGCCTCTCTACTTAAAACACTTAATACTTGCCATTGTTCTTAGGAAAAAGAAAAGCACTTTGAAGATGGCTGGCTAGACTTCACCTCACCTGATCTCTCTACCCCACTTCTTCTACTCTCTGAGCCTGCTTTCTGTTTTCCAAAAATGCTATTTATGCTCTTATTAAGAGCTGTGGCACATGCTATTTCCTTTTCTTGGATGACTGCTTTCATCTGCACTCACCTTGTGAACTCTCTTATACTTCCTTTAGATGTTGGCTTAATATCTTCCAGGAACCTGCCCTGATGCTAATATAAAGGTCAAATGCATTTTCTATAGTTTTCATGGTATCTTTCATTATATATCACAGACAGCACAACATAGGTTAGCATAGTTATGGTTAAAACTTAATATTTGTTCATGAAGTAATAAGCTATTGGGAAATTTCTCCTGCGATGGCTCTCTGCAATTACAGACTCCTCTTTTACTGCTACATTGGTAGAAGACTAAATATCACACATAGTTTGTAGCTAATAAGTATTAACTGAATGAACATATAAGTGATTACATCCTAGTTTGATGGAGACAAATGTAAATATATTAACAATATTATTTGGATTTTTTATTTTCCTGCAGAAATTGGGGTAGTGTTTATCAGAGACAAATAGAGTGATTTGTCAGGAGGCTAATTATATTAAGGAAAGGAAATCTATCTCTTGGAATGAAAAGAGAAAAAGTTTATTCACATATATTTTTGTATAGAACAAGAAGTCTGGGAAAAATAATAAGTTAGATATTCTCTATTTTCCATTATGCTATAATAATTTAAAAAATTAACATAGTATATCTCAAGCCAATTTACAGTTTAAGAAGAAACCAATTTAGTTCATCTTCTGTACAACAATCTTACCATCTGTCACATGGTGGAATGTGACTTTCATAATTAAAAGCCACAGGAATTTTCCAGTCCATATATCAGCAATTATTTCTTTATTTTGAATGGCTATAAATTAGCAAACTATGAGATGCTAAGACTATTGACTCTTTGTTTTTTGACAGTCCTTGGGCTTGAAGTCGGCCTGAGCACTGTCCCTGGCTTCTTTTTGCTCAAGGCTAGCACTCTACCACTTGAGCCACAGCGCCACTTTTGGCTTTTTCTATATATGTGATGCTGAGGAATCGAACCCAGGGCTTCATGTATACGAGGTGAGCACTTTACCACTAGGCCATATTCCCAGCCCAGACTATTGACTCTTGTTAATGTTTTAGTTCTAAGTATTTATTTTGATGTATTAGTGATGCCAGTTTGCTATTTAATTAGCAGCTTTCTTTGCTGAAGTGCTATGGATTTCTCTGAAGAGCAGCAGATAACAGGGTCATATCAGCAACTCAATAGTAATTGATTAATTGATAATTAAGTTTCCATTGATGATCAGCAGTCCATTTTGCAGAAATATTCCAACCCAAGGGAAACAGCTTAAAGGAGCAAAGACCATTATTAAATCTAAGGCTATCCGAAGTGCTCTGTTGCAGAAGTGGCCACTTTCTTCAGGGCAAGGCTTCCGTGGGAGCTCTACTTCATTTCTTGCTAGTCCCAACACTTTTGCTCTAAGATGAGGAAGTAAACACACATAGAACTATAATGCCTCAAAGCTGACCTAGGGTACAGTACTTCTTGTTGGATTCACAACAAGATAAAATAATTTGCTGTGACATAAAATAATCAAAACAGTTGTTTTAATAATAATTAATATTTATGATATGAAATAAAATGCTATGATATAAAATATTTTCTCTGTGTGAGTTGTCTTTGATCATAAAATATTTGCAGGCTACTATCCAAAAGACAATCTGTCTTATTATCTTTTCTGCATGGTACCTGGCAAACAGGAAATATTTAATAATATTTGTGGAAAAATTAATGTATCTGCAAATGCTAATAGACATTGAGCCTATTTTCTACCTATTTTCCTTGAGAGCTGAATGGGTTGGAAGTCAGATGATGACTAAATGTTGCTCACAGGATCTCCAAGCTTGCAGGAACTCACTGACCTTTTTTTTTTTTTTTTTTTTTTTTTTTTTAACATGGAGACTGACACAACTAAGGGCTCAGCCTCTATGTTCCTCTTCCCATACAGATGAGGCACAAATAACAGGGCTTTGAATCAAAGTCAATGTCATAATTATATTATTCATTTTATGGCATTTTTCTTTGGGAAATACAGAAGTATTCATGTAGTACTTTTTGAAGGACCAATAGGACTGATTATGCCTTTTACTTTCCCATAAAATTCCCAAGTGTGGAGACATTACACAATGTTGGCTAAGGATCTACTGAACTTGTTGATTTAAAAAAAATTGTGCAGTTTGGTGCTAAATAATATAAACTTCATGTCAGGTTCAAGTGGCAATCATAAGACGAGAGGTTGAGATCTTTGACTTTTTTATTTTCTCCACAGCAAGGTCTGCAAAGGAGAATTTGGGAGCACTGCAGGAGAGGGGATTTTCTTCATCTCCTTCAGCTGTGAATCCCAATCTACACAGTGATAGGCCAGGATAGCAAGAACTGCTTTACATATTTCTATGCTTTTTTGAGCTTTTTAATAATATAATCGAATAAGATTAAGTTTTCCATATGGCAACGGTAAAGCTGGCTATCTCTTATTCTGATTCACAGTTTAAGAAACAGTGTTTCTTACTCAGTACATGTGTTTAAAGCTCATTGGTCCAGGGAAGATGGGACAGCCTAGCCTTAATATTCTATATACAGTTGCTGGCGCTCAACTGGAAGAAGAGACATGCACCTGCTACTTATGTGTCCTTCAAAGTCATTAGGCCCTATGATTTAGGCACAATTGAGTATAGCTGGCAGAAAGCAGCTGGAATACAAGCTGCTTTGGGAACTGAAGAACTTTACAGAGAAGGCTTTGGACTAGCAGGAGGGGGGAGCTAGAGTGACTCTCTCTGTACAGTAACAAAGCAATGCAGAAGGAAGAGATAGAGGAGAGAGAGAAAGAGGATAGGGAAGAATCAATGGTGGGAGGAGATGAATCTTTGCTCTCTACATACAGTGTGCTAAGGAACTGAGCCAGGCATTTGCACACACAAGATTCACAGCAATCTGTACTTTTATCACACTCAAGACTCTGTTCACAGGCCTCAGAATGCACTTCTCTCTGCTTGTCAAGCTCAAACATGTTTTGCAAGTGTTTACTATTCTGGAAGATACTCTGAAATTGCACAATTACAAAACGGCCTCAAAATTATCTTATTCTAGGGGCTATGGGTATAATCTAGTGGTTGCCTAGTATGCACAAGGCTAGTCCCAATGTGTGTGTGTGTGTGTGTGTGTGTGTGTGAGAGAGAGAGAGAGAGAGAGAGAGACAGAGAGACAGAGAGACAGAGAGACAGAGACAAAGAGAGACCGAGAGAGAAAGAGGAGAGAAAAAGAGAGGGAGTGAAAGTATACATCTTATACCAACTCCTCATTTTAAGAATGGAATTAATTATTATTTTCTGGATGACAGCTGAGAGATAATTTTGGGATATGCTAATTAGCTTGGCTCATAAATCTAGCTCTCCTTATTGCCTGTTTTAGTTAATGAATATGACCATGCATACATTCAGATTACTCTGAAATTACGGTCATCACTAACAACTCTTTCTCTAACCTTTTCCATTCCAGTTAGTGAATTCCTGCTGAATTCTGGCTGGCTCTGCTCCCAGCAGCCGCAGCCCTTGCATCCACACCAAGCCCTGCATAGCCTGGGATTTCCTCCTTCACTCATAACTTCTGCCTTCTACTATTTCTTCTGCATGAAAGCTGTCATGAGATGTCATTCCTCTTTTCAAAACCATAATTACTTCTCAGAAACCTATAGTAAAAATCTTTTGTCTTTAACTTTTTTCTCCTATGTTGCCCAAGCTGGCCTGAAACTTGCTATATAGCTCAAACCTGCTAGATAGCCTCCAACTTGAGGTTCTTCTGCATCTGCCTCTGCTTTCTGAGCATGTGTGCCACCATACCTAGCCCAGTCTTCTTAGTATAGCATTCAACTGTGCTTCCTTTTACTCTTTTCTCTATGAAGATACAATATGAAGTTGACCATCTAGGACCAAAATAAAACAGAGTGGTTATCCTGACCTTGTCAGATCCCAGTCTTGCATCTTTCCATTACCTTGGCAGCTGTTACTCTACTACCTACTTGTCTCTGACACCCATTTCTTGCTCCGGTAAACTAAATTCTATCTTCCTCAAAAACCTTTCATTATAACACCTTTCAAATGACATAGGCAATGCATTTTGTTGAAAGACAAAGGGAAAATGAATCCAGAATTCACAATCAAGTACCCCTTTTTTCTGAACTGGAGAGTGATATTTTTCTGATAAGATACATGGGAGGCATGTATCAAAGTCAAAGTTCAGCAAAATAAAGCTTCAGGAAGTGGGTACTTGAAAGGGGTGCAGTGGGTTCAAGGAGAAAGCTAAACAAATGAGGAGGAGAAGAATGCAGTCAAGAATCCAATGTATATCTTACAAAATTAAGAGTGAGAGAAGTTGGCTGGGCAGGGATGGGTGAGAAGGTTGAAAGGAGTGACACTGATCTAGGTATATTGTCCTTATGAACTGCTTTGTTAAATGGCAAATCCATTGCACAGCTACTTAAAGATAATAAAAATTTAGAAAGCATTGGCAATATACTCTTTAAACATGAGAAGAACTGGTTTTACAATTGCACACATGTGTGTACGTATAATCTAATTATTCTGCATACATGGAGCATATATCATTATAAAATTATAGAAGAAGGAAGAAAAGGGAAATGAGAAAGTAGAATGAGCTGTTCAAGAACTTCCCCCTCTCTAACTCCTTGATATCCATAGTAGTTCTGAAACATCCTCATGGGGATTCTTAGCTCAAAATAATAATGCCAATGACGTTTATAAAGTCGATTATGGTTTCCAAAGCACACCTTTTCATTTTAGCCTTTCCACAAGTTGAGTTGCATTTGCAGAACCATAATTCTACAGGTGAAGCAACTGGTGTTCAGAGTGTCACATCAGTAGAATTCGAGCTTGAATCCTGGTTGCTGACTTCACAGCCTATATCCTTGCACTGCATCCCACTTCTTTTTTTTTTTTTTTACCAGTCCTGGGGCTTGGACTCAGGGCCTGAGCACTGTCCCTGGCTTCTTTTTGCTCAAGGCTAGCACTCTGCCACTTGAGCCACAGCGCCACTTCTGGCCATTTTCTGTGTATGTGGTGCTGGGAAATTGAACCCAGGGCCTCATGTATAAGAGGCAAGCACTCTTGCCACTAGGCCATATCCCCAGCCCCTGCATCCCACTTCTAATCCCTGGATTTCTTCAGTTTCTCTGTGGCAAACTCACGATCTAGGGGTGCCCTAGGTGCCTGATGGAGTAGAACCGTAACACAGACGGGACAGGATTTGATCTACCCTCATGAGGCTTTGGTGATCTACTTGACGTTAGGCAAGGCACTTAATTTCTCTGAGACTTAGTTTTATTTCAATGATTTAACAATCATTGTTGCCAGCATTTACACTATGTTAGACACTATTTGAAGCACTTTAAAAATATTAATTCATCTAATCACATGACAACAAGCCTAGGAGGACATCAGGCACTAAGTTGTCATGGTGTTTAATCCCAGGGACAGGATCAAATCTAGGGTAGCAGGGATAGACTTCCGCCAAACTAGGTTCTTTATCTGAACATGGGTAAAACGGATTTCTGTTTTCTTCCAGCTCTACATGGAGCCTTTCCAACCTTGTCCTTTGCAATCATCAAACTGCTGTCAAATGAAATCACTGCCTGGACTGTTCAGGCTACCAAATAACTCAACAGTTACTGACCTTCAACAGCCATAGGTACCTTCAAAATCTGAGCAGACTCTAAATTCTATATGAAATGTAAAAAAAATCAGGCTTTTTAGGTTCTAGTCTCTCTCAAAATAATTATATAATTCTGAGAACCAATGACAAATAACCTGCTTTATTTTTTAAAAGTATTTGTTGGTAAACATACTTCCTTAACCCAAAGTCTTACATGCTGTCAGAGTTAGTAATAGGAAACACTGCATAATTTATGAGCCTCCATGCAATACTTTAATTAATTTCATCATCTTTTTTTATACCTTTTCATGAGTACTTGCCAAATATTTTTACCTGACTCAGACATACTCTTTTTTTCATAAAAAGTAAATAGAAGTACTATATACCTTAATATATTTGACTTAAAGTGCTTCTTCTAATTAACACTATGATGTATGCAGCGAATATGCAATTATATTTAATTTAGTGTAATTATGGGTGTGATATATTTAAAATAGTAGTTCTTTTAATCTATAGGATAGATTTAGCTCATCTATAGATAGTTTGAATCAGTCTTGCAGATAAACTTCTTTTTTTGTTGTTGTTTTGTTTCATTTTTAAGATAGGCAAGTACAAAGTAGTTGAGACAGGCCTGAAATTCACTTGGCTTCAAACTCTAGATTCTCAAACTCAACCTTTTCAGAGCTAGGATTACAGGGACATATCATCATCATGTGTAGCTTTGCAGATTAAATTTTTCTTATGTTTTTGAGATAGAGTAAGCACTGTATAAAGTAGGCTGGCCTGAAATTATGTAGCCGAGGTTGGACTCATACTCAAGATCCTGTTGCTTCTATCTCTTTAAGTGCTAGGATTCTAGTATGTACCATCGAGCCTAGCTTGCAGAAAAATTTTCAAGTGTACTATTTTGAAATAACATTGCCAGACTGATCACTGTATCTTTCTGACCGTGACTAAAATTGACAGAAGAATTTAGATAACTATACTTCGTACCAAATCTAGTAATGATTTTCTGGGGAATGTACACTTCAAAATTAGAAGTCCTTCTTTTCGTAGAACTTTTCGTAGAGTTGGTTAAAAACGACTTCAATAATGTCAGGAATTTCATTTAGTTTTCTTCCATACATTCATTCCCAAGTCTCTTCTCTTTTCTCAGTAGGACTGGGAGTGGGGTGGGATGGATCTGGCTGTAAGCAGAGGCACAGGGCTCTGGACTTCAGTGTCTGGTTATGTTTCTTACAAACATAATTAAAATTCCTCAGTCACTCCAAGGTCTAAACTGTTGACACTAAAGCCTGGATTCTCTGTACAGTGCAGAAGGCAGTTTGGAGGTAGAATGGGCTCTTCTCTTCAGGGTCTTTAATGCCTTTGAAAGGGTGGTACAGTCCAGCCTTAACAATCTGACCTCGTTGTTTTGTACTTCGAAGAGAAATCAGTCTGATGTGCTCAGGAAGAGGCATTCTCAATAGTTCTCCACTGACTCCCATTGGTTAAGTAACCCTTGATGCAGTAACCCTGCCATGGTACCTGCCATGCAGTAACCCAGCAACCCTGCTTCAAGCCCACTTGAGACCTCATCTGAAGGATGAGAATTAGCTATGGAGTGAAGCTGAAAGAAGGAAGAGGTAGGAAGAAAGGGCTGCGCACTCAGCCTATAGATCCATGAACACTGCATAACCAGGCCTCTGGCTCAGCACTGGTGATACACAAAGTGATGGATGTGACAACTACTTCCCTCGCAGCCTCATGGTGATTACCTAGATTTATACAGACGTTGAAAATTGTCCTCCCGAGGACCAGGCCAGATCTACAACAGGCTATGCCTTAATAGGCCATTGCTGACATTCTAACACATTGTTTTCTTTTCCAAGTTAATTTACTCTTCTGATATTCTCTTTCACTATGGTGCTCCAGCCACTTATAAGCTTGACTCTCAGCCATTATTATGTTCCTTTTCCTTTGTCATTCATATTCATTCATTGATACATATATGTATATATTTCTATTGAATGAAAAGGAAATCTATTCTTTTGCCTCCTATAATCTAATTTTCCTGATTCTAGAATTTTCTTCCTCAGGCTCACTTTCCTAACTTTCACTGCAATGTACTTCAAATACCTTCCGTCATGGAAATCACCCATCTAATGGAGACCAGCAAGGCTCAGGAGTGACCCTGCCTTTCTAGCTCAGTAGACTTAGGACACATAGATCCCCAAGACTCAGTAATTCATTTGTAAAGTGGAAAACATGCGTCTATATTACAGAATTCTTTAATGCTCAAATTGAGTGGCTCCAATGCCAAAAACATATTAAGTGATATACTTATGGAGACCCCCTAGTAAGTTAAATAGTGCTTCCCTAGTATTTATGTCTATCTGGAACATTAGAATGTGATCTTACTAGGAAAAAAAAAGGCTCATTGATGTGTAATTAGGATTATCTATCTAGGATCTATCCTGGGGAGATCCTTAACTAATTATATACAATGAAATTATCCCAGGTTTAGTGTTGGATCCTAAGACCAGTAACTATTCTCCTTGACAGGACACATGGTGATGCATACAGAAGATGGCCAGAAGATAGAAGCATAGTGTGAAGCTGACACTGTATAAGGAACTCCTGGAACACCAGAGCTAAGAGAGGGAAGGAAGACTAGGTAGGTACTGTATCATTTCAGTCATAACTCCATCCCTTTTTGTTCTCATTACTTTTGAGATAGCGCATTTTTGCCTCCAGGCTGGCTTGAACTACACTCCTTTTTATTGTTATAAATGAGATGACAAGGGCACACTAGTATGTTCAGATTTTCAGTGGTTGAGATGGAGTCTTATGAACATTTTCCCCCTTTGATTAGCTTATAACTTTGATCCCCTAATCTCAGCCTACTTTGAACATGATAGACATGAGAACCTTGCCCAGCTATTGGTTAAGATGGAGTCTTGTGACTGGTTTGTGTGTGTTGGCAATGAAACATGATTCTCCCTATCTCTACAGCATGAGTAGGTAGAATTATAGGTATAAATCATGGGAACTTGGCTAGCATACTTTTTTAAAAGATAAAAATTAGTATAGTGTTTGTGGGCCACATGGTGCTTGTGGCATGTTTTGTTTTTTTCTGTGGCTACTTAACGCTTTAAAAATATACATATCATTCCTACTTGCAGAAACAGACCATAGTTTCCCAACTGTCAAACATGCTTCTGCCTGTACACCATCCTGAAGGCACTGTGCTCATGGGGAGATGAGAGATCAACACACAAAATTCCTCACAAAGCAAAGTATGAAGCACCCAGATGATAGGTAAGTTCTGAAGAAATTGCTCAGATAGAAAATGGGACAAGTTGAGAAAAAGCATAAGATAGTGATACTGACACAGTTGGGATAGGCTCAGGGCAGAGGTGAAAAGTTTTGCCAGCTCTTGACAGAAGCTGTATTAATGAAGAGAACATACTTGGAATAGAATATAATTTTGGGCATATATTTATATACACAAGTGCACACAGACATAAGTGAATATATAATAACCTTCTTCTCAGGAATCACTAGGATTCCAAAGACTTAGAATTCTACACTGACATCAACTTTGGACTTCCAAGTGTTAAAACATTTGCTTCCTTATCATCATTTCCTAAGGTGAATCAGATGTAAAGCAGGCTGAGCCCATGTGGTTTCAGTTAGCAGCCTTCATATTGCACTTCAATCACAGCCAGAGTGACAGTGATTCATAAAGAAAATGGTTCCAACTGAGGCAAATTTTAATGCTGACTGCAAAGAGATTTTTCTGCTTTTCTTTATTTAGTTAACAGAAAGCAAATTTTAATCTCCTTACTCATAAAAAAATAGATATTCTGAAGACACAACATAGGTCATTATGCACTAACTGTCCCCACCCCACAATGTTTCCTGAAGGTGGTAAGAATCATGGCTGGTTTATGAGACTATGAGTGTCAGGCTCAGAAGGAACAGCTGATAAATGTCCAAGCAGTGAAAACCCAAGGAGAGCTACAAGATGGATGAAACGAGAGTCCTTTACGTTTATCCTAGTATACTGTTGAGGACCCATAACTATATTCTAGAGCATCATTAATCCAACTATCAGCCTTTATTCCTCCTTTCCATTTTACCACTTTTGGAACTGTTCTCTCTCTGTTTCGGAGCAGAATTGCTTAGAATAGGCAGAACCTTCCATCTGTGGGCAAGGAAGTCAAGATCCCTGAGGTCTTAATTCTCTTCCTATCACACTGCACTGAGGTCTAGTTTAGGGAGGATTCTCTATTTCAGGGATATATTTGTTGTCTGTGAAATGGCACAGCTGTGAAAGATAATCCTGTGGCCACAGAAAAAGTGGCAATGGTAAGTGTGCTTCCCCCCCTACCTCAAACCTCATTTTTAATTTGAAGACATAGATTGGTGGTCTATAGGGAAAAATCTGTGGATTTAAAATGCAGATTTTCAAGGAGGTCCCTTCCCTTGCTATCAATGCTTGATGTAGTAAATACAGACTATGTTGTCTCAAGGCCTTCTTGGAGGAAATATCCCTCACTTAATCTGAGCTCTATGGAGATGCTTGAGAAAGCTTTGAGGAACAAAGAAGTATTCTATCTAAAGCCTTTTAATGGCTTTAATTCTGTTCTTCTATTTTCAGAAAAACATAAAGCTCTATACTCCTGGTCAATCCACCCTCTCTGCTCCTATATTTTCTTCTCTTTACTTTTTCTTCTAATTGGTTCTATAATTAGTTTTCATTCCAAACTGATAAATGGAGGTGTTTGAGGTGGGGAGGGGGAGCAAGAGGCAATTGGGAATGGAACTTTCCAGTCTTTCCTCAGAGTTAATTTAAATCTTGGAATTCCCCCAAATCTGTAAATTAGTTTTTAGAGATCTGAGAGAATGGAATACTGTCTAATCTAAAGTATAATTTTTACTAATTGACATTTTAACTACACTAGTTAAAATATGGGTTTATTTTTATACATTCACTTATTACTATATTTTTCTTTCTATTACATTGTTTGAAACATCAACTTGTAATTATTCATATTATATATATATATATATATATTGTTCAAGCTATGGTGTTAGATAATGAGATATGGAAATAAAATTTGTAGTCCAAATCTTTTACAAGGCTGGTAATGGAAGTGGTGAATGTATTACTATTGAAAGAAGTAACAGATGTGTAGAAATGACCAAAGAATGCATGTGACATACTTAGCAAAATCTAAAATGGGGGAGGGAGGAGACCTAGAGAATATCTCCTAGAGGAGAGAAAGGTTTCAGACAAATTTTAAAGAATAAAGTATAAACTGGATGAAAAGAGTGCTGAAAGAATCTGAGGCCAACCATGGAATGGGTGTGGGAAGGTAAGGCTGTGTGAGGAAGATTCCTGGACTCTGGGAACCACAAGTCCTGGGTTGGAAGAGGGGGGTCAAGCATCTGGTTTAATGTGCCCCAGCCACCTCATATACATGCTCAGAGCCACTTGTGTATACCTCTCTGTAGTTGTTCAATGGCAAAACCTGTTTTGGTGACAACCTGACATTATCTTGGTGGAGGTCATTTATATGACAGAAATTGGCAAACAGAGAGAGGATGAATTCAGAGAGAGGATGGCAGAATCCATCTAGAGTTTAACGTTTACTATCTTACCACTTTAGGTGAGGGAGAACAGGAATTCATCAGGACCACAGCAAGAAACACATTGAATAATCATAGTAGCAAGGAAGGATTTTACTTCGAAACTATTGATGAGACATTGAAGTATTTTCAGGGATACTGTCACACAAATAGGTTTGTCTTTGAGAAAAATTAATCCAGCAACATTCTGGAGAAATATAGATGGATGAGGACAGAGCCAGGGTAATTTGGCTCTTATTGACATTATTTCTTTAATACACTATAAAAAGAAACCCTCTGACTGTAATAATAACATTTTCTGTTTCTGCTTTATGTGTGTGTATTGTACAAGAAGAGAAGAAATAAAGATTTTTTAAAACTGTGTATTTATCAGGGGGAAACAGGTTTCATTTTGAAAGGGGTATAGAAGAAGATTGTGCTAATGAAGAAGGCTGAGACAGGCTGAATGATTTCTTGGGACTATTAAGTTTCTTGATTAAATAGATGGTGTTCTCATCCATAACAGCAGCTGGATAAGGTGCTTAAGAAAGTCTTAAGTAAGACTAGAGCATGGAATGAGAATGTCAATATGGGTTAATGAATGAGAGAGGTTGTGTAAACTATTACTTAATCCCAGTTGAGGGCTTCCTGAGCCACTGGGGAACTGGGTTGGGATTGGCACACAAAATAAGGCAAGAAGGAAACAGAGCATTAAGCAAACAATTGTTCACTTTAATTTGCAATATGCCTGTAGTTTAGCGTATAAGATGAAAGCCTGGCTAAATGCAAGAAAGGTAAAATGAAGCTATCCATTCACTGGAACAGAGCTTTTATTATATATTAACAGATTTGTTTCTTAACTAGTTTGTGAACCTTCAATACACAAAGCAGTTAAATAAGGCTCTGTGAGTTCCAATAGCTGGTTCTAAGGACCAAGAGAACACAGGGAAAGCCTATTAGTCAATATTTATGAAATTATATTAAGTATGTTATTTCCAAGGAGTTCATAATCCTTTGCTGAGTTGATCTTCATTCAACTGGATTATTACGAGAGTCATAAGGTATCCAATTGCGAGCAGTTTAAACCATGGTCCCCACAGACATCATGATAATCTGGAGGGTTTTTTGATTGTTTGTTTGTTTGTCTTATTAAAGAACTTTTTGTGAGGTATGATGAAATCCTGGTACACTATTTTCATCCTATAATCTATAATTGTGCATGAAATATTGAACTCTAAACCTTCAATGCTAAGATGAACATGTCTTCTGGAACAGAATGTACTAGAAGTACATTAGGAAGGAAGGCATGGGGTCCACTATTAAAATGTTACATGCAGGATGGGAATATGGCCTAGTGGTAAAGTGCTCGCCTCCTATACATGAGGCCCTGGGTTTGATTCCTCAGCACCACATATGTAGAAAAAAGCCAGAAGTGGCGCTGTGGCTCAAGAGGTAGAGTGCTAGCCTTGAGCAAAAAGAAGCCAGGGACAGTGCTCAGGCCCTAAATCCACGCCCCAGGACTGGCAACAAAAACAAAACAAAAATGTTACATGCCCCACCTGAAAACATGCAATTGTTCACATTTTTAAAAACATTTGATTCTAAAACAGAAAACGTTCGAACTAGTACAAACTATCATAATGTGAAACCAATTTTTAAAGTAAGCATATATTTTAATCCTCTTTTTATATACCAAAACATATACCTTGACCTATTAATTTTAATTGTATTTAAAAAGTACTATAGTTACACTTACACTTGCACATTGCTTAGTATTTTATGACTACTGACTCCTCAATATTAAGCCAGTAGCAGAGTTGACCTTGCATATTATATATCCAATATGACTTGAACCAATAGTTTATAACTAATCAGAAAATCAGAGTGAGTTTAGTTGAGAGTAAAAAACATTGCTTATATAGTTTTGGCATTTGTTCTAGATAAACTCAGTATAAATGGTGTTTCCCAAGCTAGAAATATTTTTCAATTTGCCCTTACTAATACAGTTACTGCTCCTTGTTTACCATGATGCTGGAAACACAAACAAGTTTATATTTAGTCCATCATCAGACATTATATCCTATTAAAAATTCCTCTTCACTTAATTCAGTTCCTTAAGCCCAGGATCATCTAATTTGACCTCATGTTCACCTCTATGATTGTACTTCAGAACATTCCCAGAGTCTTGAATCCTCTGTCACTAATGAAAATATGAAGAAAAGTAGTCTTTTCTTCTTTTTTTTTCCCTTGAGATTTTGTGTATCTTTTATATACACTACACTTTTATAAACAATTGGTTGTAGTCACGATTCTGGTTGCTTTACTGGAAAATAAAGTCGTCTACCTATAATTATAGTCTTCAGGAAGAGGCAAGCAGTGACCTCTCACCTGTAGGCACAGAACAAGCTCTGAAGATTAAATGCCTCCTATTCCCTTGGCAAACACCACTTCTTTCTTGGCAAAACAAAAGTAAACACAGTGAATACACACAAAAAGGGTGAACATTTCTTTCTGCACCACTGACATATTTCTACACCTGCATTTCAAATCTTTATAATTTGTGGAGAGGACAAAAACAATATTGTTTATGACCCATTCATAGAAGTAGATTTGAAAAACTTTACCAGGAATTTCTAGCCAAACACTTCCGTGATTCAGATGCTTCCTGTGTAAGTACATAAATTTTTCCTGGAGATTTTTTTTTTAAATAATGAAATAAAATCAGCACTATTTATTGTCTATGATCTATAAAGCATATGCTTAGGTATAAAAAAAAGCATGGCAGAAGGCCTACCCTTTGACAGTTTAAAATCATTTAGATATTTGCATAATGAAATAAATGTAAATGAATATGATTAATGTGAAACAGAAAGACCAATGTGTGTGCAGCTAGAGATGAAGAACTTGCAACAAGATACAGAGCACATACTTGTATATTCAGTTAGTGTTCACGAGGTCCTTGTGAGCCCTCAGAACACTTTGTCTCCCATTTGGCCTCTGAGCCACATGATTATCATGAGAAGGAAATGGACTATAAATGGATCCAATTGTGGAGAGTACACTGTGCAGATACAGAAAGATAATGTGGTTTGGGGCCACCTCCAGCATTACATTCCCTTGATATCTTATGATAGTTATGGTTTTAAAAGGGCTTATTTTGTGTATTCTGAGATTTGTATTATCCTTTCTTGTAGGATTTACAGGTAACAGGACAATCCCTCTACTCCCAAGAGAAACATTCTGACAAAGAGGTTGATGATGTTGACACAGAGGAAAGGAGGAGACAAGGAAGAAAAAAACATGGCCTAGTAGAAGACATACCTATTTCCAAAAAAGCCATTAACTTGATGGTCTACAAGAGGCAGTGATGGTAGGAAATGATGTCCTAGCTTCTACCAACCTACCTATTACTTTCTTTATACTAACAATCACTTAATGGAAGTAAATTAGTTCATTTAGTAATCAGACAAGCAAAGTTTAAACACACTGAGAACTATTTTTATCATGTTTAAAATGTTAAAATTATTAAATTCTCCCACATAATACTACTTCTTGTGAGTTTTTTTCTAAGTGTAAAACAGTAAGTTTTAATGACCATAACCTGTTTTAGAAAGCAAAAGTTAATATAGCAGCTTGTACTTAAAGGGTAAAGTTTATGAAATGGATAATGATTGCTAAAGTGTATCCAATACTTTTTAAATATTTTCCCATGTACTAAACACTTCTAAAATATTAAGCTTTATATATAAGTTAACTCACACCTACTCAAGGCAATGTTTTATGATTAAGCTACCAAATTTAGGTATTGCTTCTCATTTGTATTCACAATCTTTCTTTCCCTAACAGTATGTAAATTATCGTGATGCTATTTGTTTATCCATGGGGCTCCTGTCATTTTCAATATTCCATCTGCTTCATAAAGATAAGTAACATCCATGCTTTGTTGGTTTGCCATTGTCATATGAGTAGGGTTAAATACTCAATAAATAGCTGTTGAGTTTCTTGTTGGATCTTGCTTGCATGAATTAATCCTTTCATCTGTCTCTTGCTGAAAACAATGATTACAAGGTAGTTGGTCATTTTATGCACTAAATAAAATGGCTAGGCTTCTAGCACTTAGCTTAAACTAATAAGATGAAAGAACAAATCTGTAATGTAATTAGTTAAAAATAAATGGAAAATATTGCACATTTTATTGTTAAGATAATTTTTAGAGCTAGTCATTCTTGCTATTGACTGCCATTGCATTAGTGTTTGTAATCTGTTTAGTGCATTAGCACTAAATACTATTGATTCACTCAGAGCTACCAGAACAATTTAATTTACATTTTCCCCTTTCCTGACTACCACATGTCACCTATAGTTTTATTAGCAGGTGGATTCCAAGATACCAAGTGTTAATCAGATATTTTAAATTTAAAAAAATAACAAGAAAATTAAATATATAGATTTACACTTTTCTGGCACTCAGGCATAAATTCTAGGTAACTGTAAAAAAAATCTGTATTTTGAGATGACAACAGAGAAAACTTAATTTTCTTAAATATCAGTCCTTCAAAAAGAATGCTTTTAAAAATTATTTTATCTTTAAGTAGTTGTACATAGGAATTGCCCTTCCACAAATCAATTTATGAGTACCATGCACCTTGATTGATGGCAGCCTTTTCAACATTTTCACTCATCCCTCCCAATCCCCTCCCCTTTCATTTTTCTGTTTTGTAAGGTATACATTGAATTTTGACTTCATTCTCCTCACCATTTTTTTTTAAATCAAACTGACCTTAATTCATTCATTTATCTAGGGTACAACTTGAAGAAACATCTACCATTTCAATGTCTTTGGACTGATGAGTGTTTTGCTGATTTATGCAAAACAAGAAAATTGAAATCAGATATTAGACTAAATTCACAATGTATCTTTCTGTGTTATACTGTTCCTAAACCATCCTCCCTAGGTGTAAGCATGAGGAATGGTTAAAACAAACCTTATCTTATACTATTATGTATTTTTAGACAGTTTCTTCTTAAAAAAAGGACTGGGGACCATTAATAAACTCTCTTTGGATAGATACACTATCCACTTTGTCATGAGCCTAGTTTTGGAGTGAGGTGCAATAAAATGCTTCTTTAAGGCATACCTTGGCTTTTAGAATAAGAAGTCAACATTGCTCAGCGAGTAATTGATATGCAAATGTGCCTGCCTGGAACATTTTAGATAGGAAAAATATATAATTAGCAGATTGGAATGAATCCAGGATTTTAGAATCACTTAACAACACGCCCCCCCCCCCCCAACAAAAAATTCAACGGAGTTTAAATGACAAGAGTAGTTAAGCCTTGGGTTTCATTCATTTCCTTGATAAATGAAAACTTCACAGCCTGTATTGGATAGTGGAGAAGTGACTTATGGCACGTATCTGGGCACTTAGTCATTTGGGACTCCATGTGCCCAATGAGTCATTATCTGTGCCATTGCATGAATAAGAAACTGCAGAAATTCCTTGTGGGTTGCCTATCCTTATTTTGACACATTCTCATTTTTCTTGCTTCAGTGAGGAGATTAGAACAGAGGCCACTGATAAGACTTAAGTCTGGAGGAAAGATGTTAACGCCCCAAATCTGATATATTACTTTGTGCAAAAAATACATTACTACATTATTATCAAAATGTAGGATCCGACAAATCTCTAATCATGGAGTACATCAATGAAAATATGTATCCATGATTAAAGTTTTATTAGCACGTGGGCTTTCCAAAAGTTAACCAAAATGTGTATGCTTTTGTATAAACTCCTTCCTGTTTGCATCAGTTTTACCAGTGAATCTCCATGTAGAAATCAGTAAGTTAAATAAAACATAGGTCATATGGCCCACTTTATTTAATTTTCTTCTTTTTTCCCCCCTTTTGTCAAAGTGAAGTACCAAGGGGTTACAGTTTCATATGTAAGAGAGTGAGTACATTTCTTGGTCAACTTGTTACCTCCTCCCTCATTTTTCCTCCGCCTCCCCTCTCCCCTTTCTCTCTACCCCCATGAGTTGTATAATTGGTTTACACCAAATGGTTTTTGTAAGTACTGCTTTTGGAATGGTTTGCCTTTTTATTCTTTGTCTCTCAATTTTGGTATTCCCTTTCCCTTCCCTAGTTCTAATACACATATATACAGTATCCAGGGTATTCAGATGAGGTACAGTGATAGCGGGGGTAAAACCACAGGAAGGGAATAAGAGAGAAAAAAAAGGTACGATTTCACATGGCATGTTGAAAATAATTACAATAATAATATAATACTTGTTTCCATAACATGGGGTTCATTTCACTTAGTATCATCTTATGTGTTCAAAAGGGCATAGCTATTGGGCTATTGTGATCTTCTGCTATGACTAGCCTAAACATGTACTAATTATTCCCTATGAGGGAGACCATAGATTCCATGTTTCTTTGGGTCTGGCTCACTTCACTTACTATAATTTTTTCTAATCATTCTGATTTTCACTTACCAGGACATAGAATAAAAAAGGATGAAAGACTCTCAGTGAACTCCCCTTCAATGGAATTCTATGCCTCTACCAGAAAGAATGAAATTGCCCCATTCGTAAGGAAATGGCCCACTTTAAAAGACACTAATAGGGCTGGGATGTAGCTCAGTGGTAAAGCGCTTGCCTAGCAAGTGCAACATCCTGGGTTTGATTCCCCAGTAGTAAAAATGATGACAAAAAATATACAGTTAAAAAAAAACCCAGGGCTGGGGATATAGCCTAGTGGCAAGAGTGCCTGCCTCGGATACACGAGGCCCTAGGTTCGATTCCCCAGCACCACATATACAGAAAAAATGGCCAGAAGTGGCGCTGTGGCTCAAGTGGCAGAGTGCTAGCCTTGAGCGGGAAGAAGCCAGGGACAGTGCTCAGGCCCTGAGTCCAAGGCCCAGGACTGGCCAAAAAAAAAAAAAAAACAAAAAAAAACCCAAAGGAATAAAAGATGCTTAGAAGAATGAAGGATTCTCTAAAATGTGGCATGGTTAACTTTTGATTATTCATACAATGGGAGATATTGTCAATTGCACATCGAGTTAACAGAACCCACAGGTAAAGCCTGCCTACATTTTTGGTGAGTTTTGTCTTTGACTACACTCTCTTGCCTTTAGCTTATAGAAATATCCGATATCCCTTTGCTCTCATCTTTCTTGGGATGGATCTAAGAATGAGCCATGTAAGGGCTTTCAGGGGTTAGCAGGAGGAAGGTTATATGAAGGCAAGTGGCACTCAGGCATTCTCATTGTGTAGTATGTTTTCTACCAACCCCAGCGTGAGTCTAGTGATCTCAAAGAGTATTACACAACTGTGGAAAGAGGGCTAGGAATATGGCCTAGTGGCAAGAGTGCTTGCCTTGTATACATGAAGCCCTGGGTTGGATTCCTCAGCACCACATATATAGAAAACAGCCAGAAGTAGCGGTGTGGCTGAAGTGGCAGAGTGCTAGCCTTGAGCAAAAAGAAGAAGCCAGGGACGGTGCTCAGGCCCTGAGTTCAAGCCCCAGGACTGGCAAACAAACAAACAAACAAACAAACAAACAAACAAAAAAACTGTGGAAAGAAATGGATTTTAAATTTCTCTTAATATAGTCCATGCAACAGGTCACTTATTAAGGGATAGATAGCATGGAAAATTCAAATGTTTCTGCCATTCTCTGACCATAGGAGAAAATAAAGTCCATACAGGGAAAAACAATCAAGTGAAAATTAATAAATTTCTAGGTAGATTTCGATGTAGATTTTTCTTTGGGTGAACCCCATCATTTACTCTTTCATGAGACATTGGTTTTTGTAACAGTTATATTTGTCATTGAGGCCAAGATATTTAGTGTTTAGGTTTAGAGGATAGTCTAGTATTAAGAACCTCACTCTTCATATAAAACAACATTTAAAAAAATTTCTGAGCACAGGAACAAGAAATATCTTGTAATTTGACTTCACATTTTTCATCCCTAATACAAAATATAATCTCTAGAGAGTGCTAGATTATTTAAATAAGACATACAAAATGACTCTAATGTTAAAGGATTTATTTGTAACACAGGCTTCACATTTGCAGCTTAAAGCATGTGGGAGATTATAGCTATATGGCCTATAAAAAGTTATAAATCTTTGTTCATTCTGTTAAATATTACAAGGCATGCCCTGAAGATGACAGATCAATAATGGCCCTTGTGGTTTCCTGATGGAGGGCTGCAATTATTTTCTTCCATTACAACTTAAATGTAACTCACTTTTACTCATCTATAATCTTTATAGTAGTAATAAAGGCACATCACTCTACGTTTATTTTTCTGCCTATTACTATTATTCCTTGTTTGCATCTTGTTTGGAATTTTACTCTTATTGGAAAATTGCTTTAATCACTCTGCTTTCTTCCCTTTATGGCTCTAGGAGATGACTCTTTAGCCTTGGCGCTCTGATATTGAGATGGAAAATTACTACCTTTAGTTTCTTTTACTTTGAGTATCAGTTGGCTACTCTTTGCATTTGAGATTAAATGATATTTAAAAACAAGGAAGCTTGATACAAACAACTTAGGTTAATTTCTTCTAAAGCTGTACTGCCTGCAAATTCTTAATATAAAGTTTACATTTAAAGTATATAACCCCACCACCTCACAGTGCTACAGGTAGTTCAACTTTTAAAGCAGGGGATGAAGTAGAATACCTTTCTTCTTGACTATATAATACAATTGTTATTTGATTGTCTTCTTCCCCAGCCCATGCCCCTTTAAATGACCCCATTTTTCTTTTTGGAAATACATATCTCAAGAGGCATTAACAAGTTAATCTTTGTGGAGATGGGACATTCCCAACAGGTAGAAAGGGAGGTGAATGACTCTCATGACCAATAGAACCAGAAATATGCCCCTTGCAGGAAACAATCTGAATTGCTTTTTTTTTTTAAACACAAGCATTCCTTAAAATAATAACTGCTATTTATTAGGTACCAGGGACTAAAGTTAGGGATTTTTATGGACATTATTGTACTTATCCATAGAAAAATGAAGAAAGAATGGTTCATCCATCTCATGGCCATCCAGGTGTACAATGGAACCCAAATCTTGACTATGTTTCAATTTATTAGGACATGTGGATTCCCAAGAAGCTAAATGTATAGTTACCATATTCTTCCAGGTACTTCATCGTTATTATCTCCCATTTTTGCTAACCTTGTAGACAATTTTCTGCACATCAAGAATGAAAAAGTGTCCAAAAGTTGGAATAGTATGGCAAAAGTCACATAATTGGTATACAGCAGCCTAGACTTCTATGTTGAGTGTCTGGCACCGAATGCTATGCTTCCCCATCGCAGTTGATCCATCACTGGACACTAAGATGACAAATATCTAAAAATATGTGCCACAAGTTTGTTTTTCTTTCAAATAGCTACATAGTAGAGAAAACTTTTGATAGCATGACTGCAAGAAAACAACATTATATGTTAACTATATTTTACTTCAAAAACCTCTTTTCATTTCAAGTTTGATGAAAAATATTTCTCTTTTTGATTTATCATAAACTTAGTCTTTATTTCTTGTCTTTTTAAGGACAATCATTTTAATTAGTGTACATTAATTGTACAAAAGCATTGCATGCTGATACTTTAATATATGTATATAACACTTTTAAAATTACCATTAAGTAGTTGTACAAAGGGCTTTCAATTCAACACATCAATTCATGAGTTATAGGCATCTTGATCAATGTCACTCCTTATAATGTACTTTCATCTATACACTTACTGGTGTGATGAAAAATATTTCTAAAATTTACTGTTCTGCTTCTTATAGTAAATATTTTATAACTTAGGGAACAATCTCTTGGGCAATTTGGGGTTTAAAAATTCCCATATAACATACTGGATAAATATTGATTCTTATTTGTATGAGGCTGAATCAATGTGTTATTCTATTTTTTTTCCTTTGGACTCACATCTGGTTTGGAAATTGCAGTCAATCTTAAGAAAATTAATTGAATAGTTAACATCTGTCCATGAATAAAAGGAGTATATTCCTTAATTGATTTCCCCTCTGTTTCTCCAAATTTGGGTCTTTACAAAATTTCTGTATTAGGCTGAGAATATGGCCAGTGGTAGAATGCTTGCCTCATGTACATGAAGCCATGGGTTCTCTTCCTCCGTACCACATATATAGAAAAAAGCCAGAAGGGGCGCTGTGGATCAAGTGATAGAGTGCTAGCCTTGAGCAAAAAGAAGCCGAAGACAGTGCTCAGGCCCTGAGTTCAAGCCTCAGGACTGGCAAAAAAAAATTCCAAAAAACCAAAACCAAAAAAAAACAAAAAACAAAAAACAAAAACAAAACAACAAACCCAAAATAAAAAGCAAAACAAAATTTCTGTATCATATGGGTATTTTCTCAACTATTTTTTTAGGGTGACAATGTGCTGGATAGGTAATATGCATTGTCCTCAAAACAACTCCAATCAACACTAAGCTAGGATGTCTATAGAAGTGCACCATCAATGGGTAAAAAAGCAGGGAAGACACTAAAGACAAATGTAACAGTTATTGTCAGTGTATGACTTCACAATACTTAGAAGTTATTCTTTTAAGAGTTGAAGCAACATGGAAAATACCTGCATTGCAACAATCAAAAGTATATTTTTACAGAAGGACTGATTCGGTGAACCTGTGTATTACATGAATGGCACACATAGCTTAAGTTTCTAGAAAAAGCACCTATAACATACAGTGAGGATCATGCTCTCTGGAAATCATCATATGATTCAAGAGAGAGACCTATGTGTTGTCATTAATATAAGTTGATGTGGATAGGGTTTGCATACATTCATGAAGTGTTGAGGGTGGAAAAAGCAGCAAAAACAATCATACCTAAGTAAGACAGACCTGATGTAGCTGTTGGACCACTACAATGTAAAGTACCCTCTCCTGGCACTCTATGTTTGATCCTAGAAAGAAACCCTCTTTGCATAGGATGAGGAGCTTGAAAGTGGTCAGAAAGCCCTTCTTGGGGGGTTGTACTCACACATTGAGCTAAGGTAGGAGCCTAAGATAAATAAACGTATTGCTAAACTTCTCTTAAGTTTATCCAAAGAACACAAGTCCCTCTATGCATGTGTTAGAGAAGTTAATAACAAAACTGCACTGGAAGTGTCTAGGCTTCCAACTTTACCCCAAAATAAAAATTCAGTTCCAAGTTATTGTTAGAAAGGCCATCTGATAGGAAGCCAAGGTAATCTGCCAAGACAAAATGGAGTCATTCTAACTGCCTAGAGACCCTGTAACAGGTTCAGTCTTGTAAATCATTTTGTTTTTGTGTGATGAATGTTCTTGTTGCTTTCATTTTAAGACAAAGTGAGAGAGGTCATGTACTGATTATCGAAACACTCCTAGGTCTTTCTGTGGACCAGTTATAGGAAAAAAGAGGCTAGGCATTGTCTCTTTCCCAGAAGAATTTTGATCTTTAGTAACTAGAGAAGACAAACAGGCAAAGAAAGAATGGACGTTTGGAGGTATTTGTCTTTATGGAATTCGGCCAGTGCACAATTTGGCTTCCCTTGTAAGCATACTGGATTGGCAAGTTTCATCTTGTCTCCCAAAAGAATTTTTGTGATTTGAGTGATAATGGTTTCAGGTGTGGCATTTTGGGCATTTTCCCCCCTCTCCTGGTATATATAACTTGTCTGCAATTTATTGAATAATCTTGCCTCTTTGTTCCTTTTGGAACACTAAGAAAGTCAAAGGGGGTAAGATAAAGTTCAGACAGGTTTTGAGAATTTCTAGAATCCACAAGAACTTCTACATCTGTGGGCTGAAGTGTATAAAACAAAGCCATCAGTTAAGGCATCAACAAGCCTTTGTAAAGCCAAATCTTTTTCTGATATTTTTCCTAAGATTTAAAGGCAATGCCATTTATTCTAGAAGCTGTGGAGGGAATTCTCAGGGGCTTGTTTGAAACCAGTGTTGCTAAAGTTAGCTTACTGGATGCAGAAAAAGTGTTTTCTCTAAACTGCTTTTGTTTCCTAATCCCAGATTTCTGAAGGTCGTTTTGTTTCTTTTCACTGTTTTCTATCATCAAGTGAAAGAGGGAACAGCTTTATGAAGAACTCCACTGCTTCTTGTTTGTAGCATATTAAATAAACATAAGCAGGGAAAAGGTCTTAGTTGGGATATATGTGAATGGATGTTATGCATATCCATAGACTTTGTAAGGGAATTGGAAAGTTTTGTGTTTAGTTCATCAAAAAAGAAACTGATTTTCAGAAGTACTTTCTTAGCTTCACAAAAACATTAATTGACATTTCCTTTTGGGGAAATATCTCAAACATTTCACCAAAAATCAACCACATTTTTGGAACTTATATGCCCTTCAGATTTCTCAGAAAAACTACACACTTTATCTTATGGAGGAAATATTTAAAGCTGGATTTAGTAATGTCAGCTACTTGGGAAGGGGAGGCAAGAGAATAATGAAATTGAGGCCAGCATGAACAAAATTAACAAGGCTCAATCTCAAAAACAAAAACAAAGTTAGTGGTGCAACGAGGCTGTGCAAAGCCCCGGGCTCA
Organism: Perognathus longimembris pacificus; assembly: GCF_023159225.1. Lineage (NCBI taxonomy): Eukaryota > Metazoa > Chordata > Mammalia > Rodentia > Heteromyidae > Perognathus > Perognathus longimembris. The sequence goes on along the minus strand of NC_063162.1, from coordinate 126,917,456 downwards.
ACTTAAAAATAGCATACTTTTTCCTGCTTGCAACATTAACCTTTATTTGTTAGATTAACAAATGCTAGGGTAAGACACATTTCCAAAGTCAAATCATCTTTATAAAAGTGATGGTATTTCTTAAGTTGTGATCACTAATGGTCTTTACATTAGGAAGCACAGTAGGGCCAAATGTGCTAATCTGGGTTCAAGATAACAATACTCAAGGCCACAAAGGACTATGAGGTTGCTGCTTTTCCTCTTACACCAGGAAAAAAAATCCTCTGCTTATAGCTGTTAGATTTTCCTGTATTTAAATCAAAGTACCAAGAGTTTCTCTAACACTTCCTGTGAAAATAACATTTCACATAAGTACAGTCATCAGTCCTAAAAGGCAAAAATGTAAACTGCAGACATGCAGATGCAAATTGTGAAAATATTTTTTTTGTTTTAGTTACCACATTAACCTTTTAGAATATCATTTTAGATGTGAATGTAAATTCAATTGCTTAATTTTCTTACCCTTGATCTCTTTGTACTTCAAAATTTGTAACTGGAGAACCAGTGTGACTTACCCTATTAAAGCAGTGCTCATGGTTGGGTCCATAAAAATGCTGGAGACATCTAACATTGTTTTTGTTGACAATCTTGTTGAAAAATTCATTGACATATTTGATAGGGAATGCACAGACGGCAGATCGATTCATTGGTTCGGCAGAATCTGGCTTGCTTTGTGCAAATACCCCATACAGAATGTCATCGTTTGGGCTGGCTCCTATTTGCTTTGCAAGATTGGCTCCAGGCTTACTGATATACGCAGCTTGAAGGATATTAAACACTTCCTCCCTTGTGGATCTCTTTCTTCTCTTTTCTGTGAGAATGCACTCCAGAGGCATTTCCATGTAGGAGTGCAATCCAGAGTCTACAGAACAGAACCGGATTATTCTTGTGTGAAAAGTCTGAGCATCCAGGGTTTCCTTCTGAACCGTCAGAAAGTAAATAAAATGGTTACTTTCAAAGGCATGTATATACTTAATGGGATAAGAATCTCGAAACTCAGGCAAAACATCAATATAGGATTGGTCTGTCAAAAACTTAAAACCATCTTGAGTTTCCTTTAGTCTTCTAACTGATATAGAATGCAAGGAATGGTCGGGAAGGTAAGAAGAATTTAAAGTATTGCCCACAAAGAAGTTGATGAACCTGTCCTTTACAGACAGGAGGACTTTGGCTCCCAAAGGGCTCACCACACAGTCTGGACACTGGCTGGACTCTTCATCCACTTGTGGGGAGAACATGCAATGAACCTCTGATTGTATGTCAGCAGTATTCTTGGGTGGAAGGACATGTCGCTGGCAGGTCCCTCTGTGGACGCTACCACAGATAATGAGCTGGTCATCATAGTATGTGTCCACAAGCAAAGCCATGTTGGTGTTATCTTTCCAAATGCCCCCTGATAAATTGGCTTTGATGCTGCAATCTTGACATGGAAGACAATTTGGGTGTTCCAACACAGGCCCTGTCTTGTATTCAGCCACTTTCTGAAGGTCTTTGTCATTCAAAACATAAATGTAGTTCGTGGCCCCGAGGTAAATATGATGCCCGTGCAGAACAACATTCTGGATGGGTGTTTCTGTTGTGAAGTTGGGAAGCTGGTACTTCATGTTCACATTCATCTCAGACTTGACTAGGGCCTCTTTACACTCCCCAGTGCTCCTCTGCACCAAGGTAACTAGCAGCGCAAGGATGCCAGACACAAGCACAGCATGGGCCTTCATTGTGACAAGTTGATCTGCCAAAACATGCACAGGTGGGAGCAGTTTAGTTAGTTATCATTAGAAACAAGAGAACATGGAAAGAACTACCCCAGTGAAACTCTCAGAAGTAACACTTCCTAACTGGAAGTTTTACACAGAATGCAAACAACAGCCTCTAGCTAGCTTCACATAAAGATGCATTGTGTGGCTGGGCATGACTCTACATAGTTTAATTTTAGAAGTCAAGCCATGAACGAGTAATTTTAGAGAACCATTATGAGATGCAAACAATGTTCTGTATTAAGGTCCATGAAACAACTAAGTGAGACTCATTCAGCAGTGAAATAAGAAGCATAGCAGGAAACAATAGAAATAAGAAACAGCATAGAAAGAAATTCTTAACCCCTTGCTGATTGTTTAATGTGGATTCATATCTGTGGCTAATGACTAGGTTGATTTTAAAGTTTCTAGGTTAGTCAAGTAAAGGAACTGTGGTTCAGATTCATTTATTCTAGAAATCACAGCAGGCATTGTTTCCTTGGGAGCATGTAGAATTACCAGGCTAAATTTAGCTTGCTTGTGGAAGAAAACAATCATAAATTCTAGAAGCAATATAATCACATGCTGTTTATAGGATTTTGTATGCAGAGGAAAGGTATGGTTATGATTTGGTCATAGCTAACCTATTGTTTCAGATGGACAAATGCTTAATGAAAGATTACTGGGGCTTCAAACAGTAGGCTTAAAAAGATACAAAAGAAAATATTATCTTCAGAACTAAAGTCTTAGACATACTTCTCAGTAAAAAAACAACATATTGTTCATTACCAAGTCAAAAAGCTATTAGTAAAAAGGACATTAGTACAAAATTCCATTGTATGAACATGGACAATATTTCTACCAGGAAACATGACTGGATTTGTTATTCTTTTTAAAATTTCAAGCATACCAAGTTCTAAACAACTGAATTCTTCTAAGTAGTTGCACACAAGGTAGTATGCTGAAAAAGCGAGGTCTGAAAATGAAGGAAAATAGCTCTTATTTCTTTCTATTTTTTCTGAATAATTACTTATTTATTGTCAATGTGATGTACAGAGGGATTACAGTTTCATATGTAAGGCAGTGGGTACATTTCTTGTACAATTTGTTACCTCCTCCCTCATTCCTCCCCTCTCCCCTTCCTGTTTCCCTCTCCCCCCATGAGTTGTTCAGTTGGTTTACACCAAATGATTTTTGTAAGTATTGCTTTTGGATTTGTCTTTTTATCCTTTGTCTCTCGATTTTGATATTCCTTTTCCCTTCCTTGGTTCTAATACCAATATATACAGTATCCAGGGTACTCAGATGAGATACAGTGATAGCATGGGGACAACAGCAGGAAGGGATACAAGAGGATCATCAACATGGGCTGGGGATATGGCCTAGTGGCAAGAGTGCTCATATACATGAGGCCCTGGGTTCAATTCCCCAGCACCACATATACAGAAAGCTGCCAGAAGTGGCGCTGTGGCTCAAGTGGCAGAGTGCTAGCCTTGAGCAAAAAGAAGCCAGGGACAGTGCTCAGGCCGAGTCCAAGCCCCAGGACTGGCAAAAAAAAAAAAAGAGGATCATCAACAAAAAAAAAGCTACGGTTTCACATGGCATGTTGAAAGTAATTACAACAGTGATATAACACTCATTTCCATAATTCATTTCACTTAGCATCATCTTATGTGTTCACAAGGGCATAGCTATAGGGCTCTTGTGATCCTCTGCTGTGACTAGCCTAAGCCTGTACTAATTATTCCCTATGAGGGAAACCAGAGCCCATGTCTCTTTGGGTCTGGCTCACTTCATTTAGCATAATTTTTTCCAAATCCTTCCATTTCCTTACAAATGGGGCAATGTCATTCTTTCTGATAGAGGCATAAAATTCCATTGTGTATATGTACCACATTTTTCTGATCCATTTGTCTACTGAGGGGCATCTGGGTTGGTTCCATATTTTTCCTTCTATTTTTAAAAAAATCATTCTGACAGGACAAAGTGATCCTCTAAAATCATAGTAGGTATTTGGAGGATACTGGTTTACTCTGTAATCCGAGCTATTCAGGGAGCTGAGATCTCAAGGATTAAGGTTCAAAGATAGCCTGGATAGAAAAATCCTGGAGACACCAACTAACAAAAAGCAAGGCTAGAGGCATGGCTCAAGAGGCAGAGTACCTGCTGAGCAAGCAAACTAAACTAAAGTGCCTTAAGAATTGAACACTTTAATTAAGAGGTCATGGGGCTGGGAATATGGCCTAGTGGCAAGAGTGCTTGCCTCGTATACATGAGGCCCTGGGTTCGATTCCTCAGCACCACATATACAGAAAATGGCCAGAAGTGGTGCTGTGGCTCAAGTGGCAGAGTGCTAGCCTTGAGCAAAAAAGAAGCCAGGGACAGTGCTCAGGCCCTGAGTTCACGGCCCAGGACTGGCAAAAAAAAAAAAAAAAGAAGAAAAAAAAAAAAGAAGAAGAAAAAAAAAAGAGGTCATGGAAAGTCAATGAAGGGGCCTAAGCTGGAGAGTCAGATCTCTAAAGTTTTACTTTGAGAAGATTGATATGAAAACAAAATGGCTTGGCACAAGAATCAGACAATGGAAACACCACCTGCCCAGCTCTTATTATAGCTAATAATGAAGTGACAATGGGCAGAACGAAGATGTTAGTCCCTTAGAACAAGAAGAAACTGATGAATAAGAGAAATATCTAACTAAGTAAGACTTGTTATATAAGGGGTTGCTATAACAGAAAAGACAATCATCTGGAGATAAGGCGGTTAGGCTAAAGTTACAAATTTTAAACATGTTGAATTTAGTAGGCTGACAGGAAATGAGTGAATGTTTTACTACAGGAATGGCTAGTAAATTTCACATTATTTGCCAGGAAGCAGGTGCATGGAATAAATAAAGAAAATTGTGAGTAGACATAGTATTGTCCCAAGGAATAATGAAAAGGATTCTGAGAACCTTTGCTTACTGGGAAAGTAACACAGTTGATCCTGGACAAGAGAACATCTGTTCTGGGCAACATAGTGGCAATTAGAATTCAGAACTCCATCTTGGTGAAGGAATTTGGAATCTAGTTGGAGTACAAGTAACCTTTGATCCATTTTGAATCTATGCTGGTGCAAGGTGATATATAAATATCTCGTTTCAGTTTATTGCATGTGGATATCCGGTTTGGCCAGCACCATTTGCTGAAGAGGCAGTGTTTCATCCAGTATATATTTATTGGCTCCCTTATCAAACATTAAATGGCGATAAGTCTGCGAGTTTATTTCTGGGTTTTCTATTCTGTTCCATTGGTTTTCAGGCCTGTTTTTGTGCCAGTACCAAGCTGTTTTCATTACCATACCTATGTAAGAGAGTTTGAAGTTGATATTGCTATTCCTGCAGCACTATTGTGCCTGCTAAGGATTGCTTTTACTATTTGGGGTCTTTTGTTGTTCCATATAAACATTTGGATTTCTTTCCCTGTATCACTGAAGAGTGATGTTGGGGTTTTGATGGGTAAGACTAGGGGAAACACTAGGGTTCCTGGGCACAGGTAGAAATCTTTCGAATAAAGATCCAGAAGCACAGCAAATCAAAGAAAGACAGGATAAATGGGACTGTATCAAACTAAAAAACGTCTTCATAGCAAGGAATATAAACAACAAGCTAAATGGACAGCCTACAAAATAGAAGACTATTTTTGCCAGCTATACATCAGACAATGGCCTAATATCTAGAATGAACAGAGAAGTTAAAAAAATTAAACCCTCAAAACATCAACAACCCAATTAGCAAGTGGACTAATGAGCTAAAGAGTTTTCAGAAGTAAACATGGCCAATAGACACATGAAGCAATGATCAATGTCTCTGGTCATAAAGGAAATGCAAATCAAAACAATATTAATATTCCACTTCCCCAGTTAGAATGGTCATTATCAAGAAAGCAAACAATAACAGATGCTGGTGAGGATGTGGCCAAAGGGAACTCTAATATAATGTTGGTGAGAATGTAAACTTGTTCAATCACTGTGGAAATCAGTGTGGCAATTCCTCAAAAAATTAAAAACTAAACTATTCTCAGATCCAGCAATTCTACTCCTGGGCCTTTACCCCAAAGACTACAAACCAGGATACAGTAAAGCCGCCAGCACATCCATATTTATTGCTGTATCATTCAGTATAGTCAAGGTTGGAATCAGCCCCTCAATGGACTAATGAATTAAGAAAATGTGAGATATATATGTATATATCTCACATTTATATATAAAATTAGAATTTTACACATCCATTAGAAAGAATATTATAATATTTATAAAGAAATGGAAATGATTATGTTAAGTGAAATGTCAGACTCAGAGAGGCAAAGGATCCATGTTTTCCCTTATATATGGAAGCTAGAATTAGCTTACAAACTCATAAGTAAATACATTGGGTAGTATGCAAGGATATACAGATATATTAACTGAAATACAATAGATTCAAGGGAGACCTCAATAGTGCAATTCCATGGAAAGGCAAAAAACAGAGTTCAGAAAAATCAAACATCGGAAAGTAGGCACTTGAAAAGAGTGCAGTGGGGTCAAGAGGAAAGGGGTAGACAAATGAAGACAAAGAGAAGGGGTACATTTCCTTGGGAAAACTCAGTCACTTAACAGAGGCAATGGGTGAACAGACAGTGATGGGAATGCAGATGAAGAGAGACCAATCAGGGGCTGGGGATATGGCCTAGTGGCAAGAGTGCTTGCCTCCTATACATGAGGCCCTGGGTTCAATTCCCCAGCACCACATATACAGAAAACGGCCAGAAGTGGCGCTGTGGCTCAAGTGGCAGAGTGCTAGGCTTGAGCAAAAAGAAGCCAGGGACAGTGCTCAGGCCCTGAGTCCAAGTCCCAGGACTGGCCAAAAAAAAAAAAAAAAAAAAGAGAGAGAGAGAGAGAGAGAGAGAGACCAATCAGATTGGAGATGATACTACAGCTGAGTTTTCAAGAAAGGTAAAGATGGGGGACTGGGAATATGGCCTAGTGTGCTTGCCTCCTACACATGAAGCTCTCGGTTCGACTCCCCAGCACCACATATATGGAAAACGGCCAGCAGGGGCGCTGTGGCTCAGGTGGCAGAGTGCTAGCCTTGAGCGGGAAGAAGCCAGGGACAGTGCTCAGGCCCTGAGTCCAAGGCCCAGGACTGGCCAAAAAAAAAAAAAAAAAAAAAAAAGAAAGAAAGAAAGGTAAAGATAGAAATTCCTAGCAGGCAAAGCTGTCAGTGCAAAGACACAGAGGCAATAGAGAATACATGGCATGAGCAGGAGAATAGTGAACAGTTGAGCCTAGAAAACCAAGGAAAACAAATGCAGATGAGAGATAAAATTGTTGGAACACTATTCCAAAGGAGAAGGAAATAAATAAATTTCTCAAGTATTGTAAGATGCCTGAAAAATAACAGTAAGGGATAAGTTGAATAAAAATACAGAGACTGTACAGGGACACCGGGACATGATCTCAGTGTTCTAAGCATAAGTTAGCTCACACGATTATCAGTTGTAAGGAATGGATACAAAGGAGTGACTTCAGATGGAGGGAGAAGTTTAGGAAAACTAAAGTAGGGCATGCAAACTGAGGTCAGCAAAAAGTGAAAGGACAACTCCATGGGCTACTTTAAGCTCTGAGGCTCCTTTAAGATAAAAAATGTATTGTGACTTCATCTTCACATTCATGAAAGATAGAACTAACCTAGGACAGACAGCCAAGGACAAAATGATTACCAGGGTATAAAAGGCATGCCTAGGCCTTTTATTAAAGTATGTAACAGTATCTTATTAAGTATAGAGGCTCTGAAGTGGTGTATAAGCAAAGCTAGCAAACTGAAGATGGACCAGAGGGCAAAACAAAGTTTCATTAAGGACAATCACCAGAAGAGGTATAAACCATATAATAATAAAAATGACAATAGACTGCATTGAGTGCTTACCACATGCTAGGCATTCCACTAAACCCTCTGATTTGTCTTCAAAAATATCCTGTGAAAAAGGGTTATTATCTTCCTCTTCTGGATGAGCAAGCTTGTCAGAAGTCAGAGTTAGATCCAGAACTCAATTTTTGTCTGACAGATAGGAATTCATTTATGCTCCCAAATGCTTCACTAATGTGGGACTAGCTTTCTGAACACAGGCAGAATACAACTGGAGCAGAAGTTAGACAATCAGACCTCTGACACTCACTCTTCCTTCTCTAGCTATGTGACTTCAGGTCACAGTCCCAGGGTCCAATATTCTCACATGATTGTATGAAAACGAAATTTCAACTCTGAAAGCATTTTAACAGTTTCAGATTGGATATAAATTCAGGGAGTTGTTTTGCTATTTTTATACATAATTTTCATTTTCTTTTAAAAGTACTACAGAATTTTTAGTGCCAACAAAGAAAATAGAATAAAACAAAAAAGAATTAAGGATAAATTATCTTATTAGTTGACATTGTTATGTGAAATACTAAATGTTCTTGTCAATAAGGTATAGATCAGTGTATCTTCAAAAATAAGGAACATTAGTCTGATTAATAATTTATTACCATGTTTTTTCCTAGAAAATATAATAAAAAGGAAGTAAATGAGCCATTATTGCCAAAAGGAAGTTAAAACAACATGACAACCAATTTGCATCTTAGTTGATACCCATTAATACAGTTCTGACTGTGAATGACTTTTATTTTTCTCTTCTAGGATTTTGATGGAGTGTTCAAAATGATTTCCTTTTTCAATGTGCTATTACATTAAATTATGTCTTAAGACTGATAAATAAGTCACACTCTGCACTAAATCTCAATTAGCCAGAATTCAGGAAATGTACAGTTAAATGGTTCTTTTGTTATCACAGTTGATGTGAGAGTAAATCATATGAAAACCAGTAAGGAGCTGGGTGCCAGTGACTCACACCTGTAATCTTACCTGCTCAGAAGGCTGAGATCTGGGGATTAAGATTCAGTAGCAGCCCAGGCAGAAAAGTCAGTGAATTTCTTATCTCCAATTTAACCAGCAGAAAGCCAGAAGTGGGGTGCGTTTTAAGTTGTTGAACACCAGCTTTGGACAAAAAAGCTAAGGGTGGGCACCCTGGACCTGAGTTCTAGCACATAGGGAAGAAGAAAAACACAAATAATAGAAAAAGAAAAACAATAGAGTAGGACATTTTTCCTATTTGAAGGGAAACCTTTCTAAACAGACATCGGAATTTGTACCCTTCCCTTGTTTTCTACACCTTCCTTTTATTTTGATAGCCAACAATGATGCCATTTCTTTGGATTGAGAAATCCAAGAAAAGCTGTGTATTTATTTTTATTCAAGAAAAATTGGGACTAAGAAAGATTAGGATTTAAATTTAAAACATGGGTTTCTGTTTAAATTTCAGATACTAAAAAAATGTCATCACCTAAAATATTTCATTTTATTGCACCATTCTGGTTAATTAATGCCCTTCTTCATTTACAAAGGTGTGTGTTGATTAAATCAGGTCTTCTTAAGAAAATGTTTGTGTCCTTTCTAAGGAACAGAAGGAGACCTTTTGCAAGAATTTGTTGCTGAACTCAGTATTCCAATGACTCTGGCAATGCACGCATGCATAGATTCTGGAGACAGGGTGCTGAGTTTGAATTCATCCATTCATTGTATGGCACTGAGTCTTTTTTTTTTTTTGCCAGTCCTGAGGGGGCTCAGGGCCTGAGCACTGTCCCTGGCTTCTTGCTCAAGGCCATCACTCTACCTCTTGAGCCACAGTGCCTCTTCCAGCTATTTCTGTTTAATGTGGTGTTGAGGAATTGAACCCAGGGCTTCATGTATGCTAGGCAAGCACTGTACTGCTAAGGCACATTCCCAGCCTGAGTTTTATATTTTCATCTGAAATATAAAGTGATTATAGTATTACTCCCTTGTTTTGGATGGTTGCTCTATGATTCAATGCATGCAAGCTACTAAACAGTGCTGGGCACGCAAGGAGTCACATTTAAACTCAATATGGGAAGACATTTGAAGGGAATCTTAACCAGGCTGGGGTGTTAAGCTGGTTTACTAATCAATCAAACCATCACAGTGATTTCCTCATAGTGCATTCTCAGTCTTCAGAGGAAGCCTAGCTTTAGTTGTGGCAGTGAAGCTAATTAGGTGCATGACTTAAAGCAAGCCATCCCATTCCTTTGGCCTTAACTGCTTTCTACTTTGTAACCTGAGTGTTGGACCAATCACTTATACTCTGGTATTAGCTGATGCCAATCTGTTTTGTGCATACTTTCTCAACTTGCATATCAATGACTTTATCTTGGTTTCTTGAAATCAGCCATGGTGGGAATATTTACACCATAGAAACTGGTAAACACTATTAGTTGGTGATTTTCTCCACCCTGGGAGGGATAATTTTTGAAATATGTACTAGCATTTTGGGGTTGAAGTAGTGAACTACCAAGTGTTTTCCAACTCCAACTCTAATAATTTTCATCTCTAAGATTGTTTTCCTACAAAAACATGTTACTCTAATGCCATCCACTTGGCATGTATTTGTATCATTTTCCTAGATATTTTCCAGATTTGGCTGTGTTAACAATTTCAGCATTTATATTTGTAGTGTCTCTAGAAATATTTTCATTTTTTATATATTTTTGTCTGGATACATTTATTCCTGGGATGTGCCTAAATCAGGCTTTCAACACAGAATGTCTCTTTATTGCTTCTGCTTTTTTTTTTAAGCTCTCTGAAATACTGCTAGCCATTTACTAACTTCAATTTCTTAACTAAATGGAACATGCAAAGATGATTCAAACAGATTGACTAATTTGTTCTCTGAAAATGTGCACACATCAGGTGAAACTGAATCACCCATAAAATATTTCTTTATTTCTTTTGAGTTGATAGTAAAGATAATCTCACTGAACAAACATTTCCTGGGAGTGATTATCTAAAAGCACTCTTGCCATTAAACTTTTGGCACTTAAGTATATTTCTTTAAAAAAAAAAAAAAGAAGATTGCCCTGCTAGCTGTGAATTTTGGATCAGACTAATTTTTACACCAGCCACTCAACTCCTGTTAGCCATCTATCTACTTATTTTCTCATCAAACTAGCTTTTACTGGTCTTTTCATTCCCTAGAAATATATCAATAAGTTTAATTGCCCTAAAAGTTTGTTAAGTAACTATTTGTGCTAGCAACACTTTCATCTCCCTTATCACTGTCATCATAAGTACATGTGCCAAGCATATAAATGATGTATTCAAGTATTTTTTTTCTTGGGGAAAAACAGCAGGTGTAGCAGAATAAAAAATTTCAGAGACTTTTTAAAACTTGACACAAATAGCTGCTTTCCTTAGGAATTTTCTTAGAAATCATAATAATATAACTCTGTAGAAAACGTTTTTTAAAAGAGTGAGTCATATCATGTCTTCTAAACACAATTATAGAGTAAGCTTTATTTTCATTTTTTCTCAGACCACAAAACTCAAGTTCAAATAGTAGCTAATGTGTACTAAACATGGAATTTAAATCTTCTTGATATTTCTAATTTTCTTTAAATGTATCATGTGTACTTAAACTGTTTCAAATTATTTGTATTTCCTGGAAACAGTTTTTTTTTTTAATTAAAAAGATTCAGGATCTTAGTAAACACCTATTTTTACCTATTCAGCACGGGCTCTTCTACTGGCATCTAGCAATCGGTCACATGACCCACCTCTTACCTCAGGGGAGCATGCTCACCAGGCTTGTCTTTCAGTGAGTTTTTTTCCAGTCTCTTTAGCCAGCCCTTGGTCAAGGGAGACTGATACAAAGCAAGGCCAACCAACCTTTTGGAGATGTAGTATGAATGTTGGGAGAGGATCTGTCTCCCTCAAAGATTATAGGCAGTAAAGAGTGTGTGGGAATGTCCTTTGTTAGTATGTAGGGAAAGCCTGCCAGGAACAGGAGGATACTAGCATGGGACTAGAGAGGTTCTGGGTGATGCTGTCTGAGAAGGTGTATCTTAGAGGGTAATAAGCTAATGGAACACAGGAATTTTTTTCTTCTTTCCTTTTTGTTTTTAAACCAAAAGTTTCATAAAACTTCTTCTATTCCTTGTTCCTCAAAAATTTCTGAGCATTGTACAGGAGAAAATACTATAAATGTGTGAGTTCAAACATAAAGTCAAGTGCATAAAAAAAAACAATCTTTACATAAAATTTCAAGCAATTGGTGGGCTCTGGTGGCTCATGACAGTAATCTTAGTTACTCAGGAGGCTCAGGTCTTAGGATCGAGGTTCAAAGCCAGCCCTGGCAGCAAATTTCATGAGACTCTTATCTCCAATTAACCACCAAAAGACTGCAAGTAGTGCTGTGGCTCAAGCGGTAGAGTGCTAGCCTTGAACAAGAGGATCCCAGGGACAGCACCCAGGCCCAGAGGTCAAGCCCCAGAACAGGAAGAAGAAAATTCAAGCAACTGAAGTAAAGGTAGTTTCTTTATTTACTTTAATAGTTAAATATTTCACTGGGACTTGGAAACATTTATTAGTTAAGGTTTCTGAGGTAGTATACTAGGTCTTCCTACTTTATAATTCTAAAAGCTTTAAAATATTTATATAATATAATCTCAAGATGATAATAATGTATCTAAATGAAGAGTCAAGATATAAAAACTGGAAAATATTTCAATACTACATTGAAGTGTATAAAAGGGATTTATGATAATGGAAAATTGCCAGGGCTCCATATTAAGGAAATCAAAGCATAACGAGTCACATCTGAATTTACAAGAAGACTTGTTACAGTGAAATCTAAAGGAAAATTCTTAGCCCCCCCTCATTTATATTATTTCCATTAGCTTTAAGTGGGACCATAAAAACAAAAGCAGTAGAAGAGTCCAATAAGAGAATCCAAATAACATAAAATACTGTATTTATAAACACAAATTTTGAAGTCACATTATATTAAAATATTGATCAGATACTTGTGACCATCAATTACATGTAGAGCATCTGTCTAAATATGGAGAATTTCAGCCACTAGTGTGTCCAGTCTGTTGAATTGAAGACAGCAGGATAAACTCTACAGATCTGTAGTTGAAATTGAAAAGTGAATGGATCCACAGGACTGTTGAGAAAAAAAAATTGAAATCATATTTTGCTGAATGGTTCTTATGCTTAAAGATCTGACACTATTATGATATAAAAAGATTCTTGGCTGGGGATATAGCCTAGTGGCAAGAGTGCCTGCCTCGGATACACGAGGCCCTAGGTTCGATTCCCCAGCACCACATATACAGAAAACGGCCAGAAGCGGCGCTGTGGCTCAAGTGGCAGAGTGCTAGCCTTGAGCGGGAAGAAGCCAGGGACGGTGCTCAGGCCCTGAGTCCAAGGCCCAGGACTGGCCAAAAAAAACAAAACAAAACAAAACAAAAGATTCTTAAGTTGATTTTGGAAAGATAAAACAATATAGAATATACTCTGACAAGAATATTTTGCAATTTAACCATTCCTGTTGTTTTCTTTCTTTCTTTGCTATGCTAGGGATCAAAGTCAGAACTTCCCATATGCTAGATCAGTGATCTACCAATAATTTTTTTTATTTAAGAGACTTTTAAAACAATGATCTCTTAACAGTGTGTGAAAGAGACAAATAATTATTAGTCCTTTTTGGCCAGTCCAGCTGCTCTTTTTTTTTTTTTTTGCCTGTCCTGGGGCTTGAACTCAGGGTCTGAGCACTGTCCCTGGGTTCTTTTTGCTCAAGGCTAGCACTCTGCCAACTTGAGCCACAGCATCACTTCTGGCCTTTTCTCTATATATGTGGTGCTAAGGAATTGAACCCAGGGCTTCATGTATACGAGGCAAGCACTCTTGCCACTAGGCCATATTCCCAGCCCCAGCTGCTCTTTTGTATCACCACATTGAAATGACTCAAGCCGCCCCCCCCCCCCGCCCTATATGAGCTTTTCTTTTATTCTTTTCATTTCCTTCTTTCCTCCCTCCCTCCCTTCCTCCTTTCTCTCTCTTTCTTTCTTTCTTTCTCCCCTCCCTCCCTCCCTCTCTTCCTCCTTTCTCTCTTTTTCTTTCTTTCTTTTTCTTTCTCCCCTCCCTCCCTCCCTCCCTCCCGCCCTCCCCACCCGCCCTCCCTCCTTCTCTCCTTCCCTTCCTGCCTTCCTGCCTTCCTTTCTTTGGTGGTAATGCTGTGTGAACTCAGGGCTTTATACTTGTTACACAGGCACTTTGCCACTTGAGTCACAACTCCAGCCCAGTTATTTCATTTTTAACATTCACATATTAGCTTCCTTTACCACACATTGTATAACATTCTTTACAAGAGCTCATAGAACCTTCTAGAAAAGAGGTGAGGTATGGTGGGCCATGTGTGGACTTTAGTGTTAGACAAACTTAAATGTGACCTGAACTTGATTTTTACCAGTTCTATACCTTCAGGGTCTGAGAGTAACTTGTTCATTCACACCTTTTGGGTTGGCCATGATATTTAAGAGCTAAATTATGGGTTACTGACATTCAATTATGCAGCACCTTCTAGCATCCAATAGCCAGTTTTTGTCTTCTCTCAAGTAAAATGAGTAAGTTGGTCAGTGCCCGGGGGTGAGACCACTCCAAATGCCTGCTAGCAGTTTTCTCACTCCCTCCTCTTATCTACAGTGTAAATAGTGCTATATGTTACTCTTCTACCCTTTGGAGATCTAGGGTTTTCCTCTAATCCTTGATCACATTCTTAAAGTTCCTCATGACTTTTCCTCCAAAACGGAGGTCAAATTAAAGGCCTCCCATATTAAGCAAGAGGAACACACAGGAACTGTTAGTTTACCTCTTTAAACAATGAGTAACCTTGTACCCCCCACCTCTAAGATTTAGGAAAAGATGAGAGAGGAGACCTAACTAAATTTAAATTTCAAACACTAATTTTTTTTAGGTTGAATATGTCTCCTAAGTGTATTTAAATAAGAATTCTAGTTCAAAGTAAGTAGAGAATAATTAGCATATAGTCAATCACATTTCCTTTTCTCTCTCCTTCCTTCCTTCCTTCCTTCCTTCCTTCCTTCCTTCCTTCCTTCTCTCCTTCCTTCCTTCTTCTCTTTTCTTTAACCAAAACTCAGAATGAAAAAATTTGTTGGAACCTATTTATATTTGGTACAGAATGGATTTCTTTTTTTTTTTTTCAAATTTTTATTATCAAACTGATGTACAGAAAGGTTACAGTTTCATACGTTAGGCACTGGATACATTTCTTGTACAGTTTGTTACCTTGTCCCTCATAAGAATGGATTTCTTAAGGTATCTGTATCATGTACCTATTTCAAACTGCATTTAATTAAAAATATCTTTTGGCTTTGCTACTGTGTATCTAAAACATGCTGTTTTAAAAGTGATCATAGGCTTACTGGTTCTTCCTTACAGGTGATTCTAAATCTCATATGGAGGTAAAACTATGTGAAATGGAGTAAAAATCATTTATTCTCTCTAGCTCTATCTTATTTATCCTTTTTATTTTTTATTTTGTTATTTTTTTGAGACAGTGTCTCACTATGTAGCCTGGGCTTGCCTCCAACTCATGGCCCTCTTGCCTCAGCCTCTTGAGTAAGAGAATTTTACCACCAGAACAGGCTCAAGATTCTTGTATTTTATCTTTTAAACTGATTCCTGTACTTTAGGTAGCAGCCTGTACATGCCAAGGACTTTATAAAACAGAAAAAGCATTCTGAAGATTTGCAAATTTTATTTGTAAGCACAAATTTTTCTGGATTTGCATATTTATTTTCTTCATTAAATTCAGATACAGGTTGCTATAAGAGAAAATAAGTTAAATTTGGTACAAGAATAATTTGCATGTGTTATAATTAATGCTGCTGGAGCTACTTCAAATACTGCTTCTTGAAATGTTTCTTTGAAAGAGAGTTAATGTTTTGCCTTGTTTATCCATGTTAAAGATTGAACTCGAGGTCTTGTACTTGCTAAGCAAGCAGAGTCACATCCCCAGGCCTTTTACTTTTAATTTGTTTTTCAGATGGGATTTAGAGTCAACTTTGCTTGAGCCATCTCCAACAATTATCCTCTGCTCCTGCTTCTCAAATAGCCAGAATTACAAAAGTGCACCACCATTCCTAGTTTTGAGATAATGCTTCTATTCAAATTCATATCCAGTAATGTAGCCTTTTTTTAATCATTTTAAAATTTGAAAATGACTGAAAGTTAGGATAAGAAAAAGCCAATTGTGCATTTCCAGCTGTAATATATGATTAAGATCATTGTCCAACCCTGATACAATAAGTAAAAATAAGAATACAATGCCTTCATATTCTCATGATTATGTTTCCCAAATACATGATGTGTTAGCAAACATCTTGCCCTTTTAAGAATGGTGAAAGTACTCAACTTCCGGTACAGAAGGATAAATGGACATTTGTTTGCCTATTGTGCATATTGTAAAAAAAATATCATTCAGAGAAATCATTGAACTGTCAGTGTCCTGATGGATGGACAGGCATTTTTGCTCCATTAATAAATTGCATGTCAGACAAGAATGTTTCGTTACCCTTGAAAATGTGAAGGTCGAACTTGCCACTGTTAAGAAAGTGCTAAAATGCTTGAAATCTAAGGCAGTTTTTCAAGCTTAATGGATAGATGTAAGTTTATGAGAGTGTGTAGAAGTGCTGCTACCAGATTCTGTTCAATTAAGCCAGAGACGCGGAATACCATAACCTCCAAATCACATTTGAAAACCATATTTCCATGTATGTAAGTTAAAATCAAATAAGCCTTGCTATCTTTTCCTGTTGCATTCCAACATAGGGTTCGGGTAGGATAAAATTGACTGAACAGTAAAAATACGAAGCACTGAAGGAGACAAGTTGGAGAGGAAGCTGACACATTACTCACTAATGAATCAGACATTCCCTCCTCAGGGATCAAAAATACCCTTGGCTTAAGGCATGCTGTATTTCCAAATGGTAGACTGTGTTCAGGACTGGGCAACTCCTTGTCTTTGCCTTCTTTTCTGTTGATTTGAGACAGGAGTTCAGGCTAATCTGAAGATCCTCCTGCCTCTGTCTTTTGAGTATGGGATTACGGATGTTTCTCACACCAGGATATAGACTGATCTGTTCTCCTGTTTTACCTAACACAGGAATCAATGTCTGTGAAGGAATGTGAGCAGTGAGTGAATCCTATTCTTGTCATGGTGGCTATCACATAAATAAGAGAAACAGACATCCAGGGAAAGAGAGACTCAGGGGAGTGTCTTGAGAATCCCTGCTTTTCCTCTGAAACCTAGATGGTTGAATGAGGTGGGGCTTTCCTTGTAATACAATCGTCACAGTTTGGAAAGTTATTTTGCTCACACCTATTCTTTGCTACTGAAATTAACTTAGTCTGTCTTTTTCACTCTCTGTTTTTTGGTGCCAGTACTGAAGTTGGAACTCAGGGCCTTAAGCTTGCACCAGAATGCTCCAGCCTGGCTTTTTGCTAGTTACGTTGGAGACAGTAACTTGCAGACTTTTTTGCCTGTGTGGGCCTTGAATTGCCATCCTCCCTATATCACATTCACGAGTAGCTAGAATTATAGGCATGTGCCAGTGGTACCTGGCAAAGTTGGTCACCTTTTGAAAGTGAATTCTGTCAGTGTACAACATGTTTTTGTTTAGGTAAAGTAAAGGAGAATCGATAGCAGTCATAAGAATAACTGGGCACGGTGACATACATCTGTAATTCCAGCATTCCAAGGCTGAGTTAGGACGATGGAGAGTTTAAGACCAGTCTGGGCTATTATTAGGAGTCCCTTCCTTGAGGAAAACAAAACAAAACAAAAAAACATAAGCAAACAAAGAAATCATGAGAGTACTGTGAATGAAAGGAACTGCCAAGCCTGGCTTTATTCTCTATAGAAGAGAATTCCTTGGATAAAACACAATACCATTATGTTGAAAGAAAATTAAAAGTACATAAACAGCAATGATGTTGAGATCAATATATCATCAGAAAAATGAACAAAAAGAAACTTTCTACAAAAAATTTAAATACTTTTGAATGCACAGAGAATGCCAAGCAACCTAACCCTCATGAAAATAGGGCAGTACAGAAAAATAAGTACAGGATCCAATTTCTCAAACTCAGTAAACATTCTGAGACCTTGAAAAAGAAATCAATAAACCAAAAGGTTAGGACAACTTAAAACCACTGTGCTCAGCATTGCATTTATATAACTGATCAATTCAAGAAAAAATAACTCAAGGCACTGTGTGTATGTGTGTGCGCGCGAGTGCGCATGCGCCTACACATGTGCCCATCTGCACGCATGCACATGCGCACACACATGCGGGGTATATGTATTGGAGGGAGAAAGTGAGTGGAACAGGAGAAGCAAAGACAGAAGGCATTGCCCTTTGACCTGAGATCTCTACCTTCCTTCACCTTCTAGTGGCTGTGAGGACATGAGGAGCTGGGAGGTTGCAACAGCTAGTGGAGCAGACAGAGAGGGCCCAGGGGGACATTTCAGAGAGGAAACCCAGCTGGAGCTGAGTCTCACTGGAGTTCCTCAGGCACAGCTAAGTCTCAGGCACTTTGGGTAGGGAGCACTCACACCCCAGCACTGAAGGACAATGTGCAAGATGTCCACCAAGCAGTACTAATTATGTGTGAGCTGGGCTGGTACAGATAAAGATACGGGTTGGGCTGGGGCCCACATCACTGTATCACAGAAAATCTTAAAGGTCCTGTGGAGGAGTCTGGATTTGATTTCTGCACAGGAAGTTTTAAGCATGAGAGTGAGTCAACATCAATCATGTGGTGAGCAGATTTGAGTGGGGAGTTAGAGGCCAGAAGATGTTATAGACAGAGAGTCACCTGCATCTGTCCATGAAAGAGGGAGAGGATTAAATGAAGACTCCTAGGTGGATATCTTCCTAGCTTTATCCTCAAAGTGCCTAGAAATCTACCTTTCCAATATCAATTTTGTCAACCCATGAATCACAGGATTAAATTCAATAAAAGTTTAAGGCCCTACTCTATGGCATCTGCTTGGGATATATCACTAAACAAGAGCAATATTCTTGCTCTTGTGGAACATACTTAATAGCATGGGCACATAGCTGACAATGAACAGAAGTAGGTTAATTATGTAGTATATAAAAGTTGGCAAGTGTTTTATTGGGGGGAAAATCAAGGTTGGGAAATCAGCACTGTCTGGAGGGAAAGGTCTACAGTTTTGAAAAACTGGGCAGGTAGCTTTGGAGGCAAGTGTTAAGGGAAGGAATCACTCAGTCATCTGAGATAGAAAAAGAGATTTCTAGAGCTGAGTGAGAACAACAACACTTGAGGCATGCCTGGAGAGTTTGAAGCACAACAAAGTAGCGAGTCAGCCTGTACCCTGGTAACTGACAGCAGAGCACAGAGAAGGCAAAGAACCAGAGCTTATAGGACCTTGTGGGCTACCATGAGATTCTGCCTGTTGTCCGTGTGAAATGGGTGGGAGTTAATGCAGGGTGTTGAGTGGAGTGATATCGCTTGAAGGGATATGCTTGAAGGACTCACCTTGAGTGTGTAAGAGACGTGTTGGTGGCATTGAGTTAGTACGTGCAGATGTGGATGTGTGAGACCAGCTTGCAGGCTATTGTAGCAATCCATGCTCCAATAACAGGTAACAGTGGCCTGAGGTGAGTGATGGGAGTGGTTGAATTCTGGTTATAGTTTGAAGACAGAGCCTAATAAGTATTGGATAAGAGGTCTGTGAGAAGTAAAGGAGTAAGAAAACATAGTTCAAGAATTTGGGATTTTTTTTAAATTGGGGAGTATGGTTCTGCCAAAGACTGTAAAGAGAAATTGATGGAAGAACCATCAATGGGATTTAGAAGACCCAGACTTTTGTGGGGATGTGAGGCTGGTTTGGTTCTGTTTGGGAGATGAGATATTGCATAAGCATCCAGGTGGAGATGGAGGTTATCTAGTGGGATGTTTGAGCCCTGGAGCAAAGGGGGGAGGTTTGGGAGAGACTTAAGAAGGTATCAGGCATATTAATATGGTGTGAAAAGACATGAGACTAGCTGAGACTGCTGAGGAAGAGTACAGATAATAAGGAGAGGAGAACTGAGTACTGGGGCCACCAAAATTCTCCCAGTTTGTTAGTTGGGAGAAGTGGATGAATGGCATCAGGCAAAGAAAGAGCAATTGGATATTTCTCTGACACCTTCATCTACTCTCATGAAACCTGCTCCCCCATTATCAGTCTCTTACCTTTCCTGGATATCCTCCTAGAAACACCTAAAAGCATCTGAGTATGTGTACTGTTCATCTGCTTCCATTCTCATTGTTCAGGGCCCTTGTTTGGATTATTACACTGTCCCCTAGCTGTTCTTCTATTTCTCTTCTTGCTTTGATAATCTGTTCTACAATGTACCAAAGATAATTTTTTCTAAACTAAAAACCTGGCATGCCATTTCTCTGCTGAACAAAATGTCACCTGTTTAGCAAAGCTTAAAGGTTCTGCATAATTTGGCTTCTGTGTAAATTAACAGACTTACTGTTATCTCACTAACAACCCTACCCTCTTTGAGCTCCTGGAACAACGAACTGTGTGCCTTCCCGCTCTGGGCATTAGTACATATGAATCAATTCCTGGAACATTCTAGCCCTCAACTCACCTAGTATCTCTCTTCTTTCATTTCACCTTAGGTAACCCTGCTGCGAAGGCTTCTCTGATGATTCTTAACTTTTGGGAGGGGAACAGAAACTCTTCCAGGTGCTTAGCCATCAAACTGGATCTTCTTATTTAGCCTTCATCATGCTGTATTATCTGTATCTCTCTCTGGACTGAGCTCCAGTTTTAGCATCTAGATTGCTGCCATTACATGGTACTTGAAAAGCATTTGTTAAGTGAATAGGGATCAAAATGAATACATTAAAAAAGATCTTGATGAAGACTTTGGCCATATAGATAGAAAGAAATGACTAGATTAGGCAGATGTCAAATAGAAAAAACTTTGTGATAATGATTCAATATTAATTTTGATCACAGGAGAGTCTGAGAAGTCAAGAGTGGCTAATGCCTAATGCCTCCAGTGTCACAAACCAAGGTAAGAAAAGTGAGAAGAGGAGAGATTAAGGACAGAAATAGTTTAATTATCCCACTCTCTCTGTTGGTCATTCAAGAAGTAATGTCTACAAAATAACTAACAACTGGAAGATGCTATCTAAAGATGAGAGGAAGTCAAAGGTAGCAATTTCTGATCCTCCTATCCATTGGTGTGTTTGAAGTCATAAAGGTGGGATTAACCATGGGTGTATTCAATCAATACAATGGAATAGTTCAGGTAGAACTCTAAGGCTAGGGTCTATGAAAATTTTTAAACATCAACAGAATTAGTAACAATACAAATAAAATAAAAAGGCCAGAATCTAAATTTTATGCAGGTTAAACTTTCCCAATTTGAAAACCCAAAATTCAAAAATGGTCCAAACTCTGGAACCTTTTCAGGACCAACAAACTCAAAAAATTTCAAAATATGAGAATTTCAGATTTCAGATTTTTGGATTAGCGATGCTCAATCAGGAAAGTCCTTGCAATCATTCCAAAGTCTGAAAATTTCTGAAATATGCAATAAATACTTCATATAAGGTATATGCAACCTGTATTCTAAATGGTTAATTGAAATACTGGGAGCAAAGAAAACATGAAAAAGTGAGAGGAAATGTTTGAATGTTTGTTTTTTTAATGTAAAGAGGATTTTCAAGAAGGGAAGAATAAGATATATAATGTAGAACATAGTGTATTCTATCAAGGGACCCAGTGCCATAAAATAAATATCTATTAGCTGTGTCAATGAGGAGGATATGATTAGAATGAAGAGAACTTCTTGAGTGAACGGAAAGAGACTTGAACTGAATGATCAAGAAGTGGACAAGAGAAATGAAAATTAGGAAATTTGCTTAGAAATTTTATTTTTAAAAATTCTTCATTTAAAACCAAGAGAAATGGGAGAGACTTGCATAGGTAATTGGGTTTTCAGTGTTCTATCATCATGTCCTACATCTGTGTTTTGTCTCTTCTTTGAAGTAGCAGAAAATTGAGTAAGGGCAGAATGAAAAATGGTGAAGGTAACTTTGAAGATGGAATTGGAAGGAATGGAGGGCAGGATAGATGGAGACTATAGGTTGGATGGACCATTTCATTCTTTCAGACAGAAGCACAGAGGTCAAAATGGGTGGCATGGAAACCAGTTAGGCTTTTGCTACTCTATTCATATACCGTATAAAGGAATGATAGGGAAGAGATCCAAATGTTTGGGGAAATGGTTAGAGTTGGCAAACACTGCAATGGGCATAGGGATAATGGAACCATAGCAAACAGATTTTTCTGAATTGGACAAAATTGGAAATGACCCCAACAAGAACAAAAGTTTTCTTAAGCTAACATTCATCTTAATATGAAGTTCCCATGCACTGGCTATGTAGTCAGCAGGCAGACTTGGAAATTAAATAGTTACATGATATTTCTAGAAAATTCCTTGTAATGTTTATACAATTCATCAGGTCTACAGGACTTTAATAAGAGGAAATGCCAACATTTGATTATTTTTATTTCAAACTCAGTCTTATTAAAATCTATAAGGAATAACTTCAGAAGAAAAAAAACATATTGAAATAGATACTCTCTTTTTTCAAGGAAACCAACGGTCTAAAGACGTTAAAGAAATAAATCATATATAATGATCACTTAACTGAAAATTAAAACCCATTTAGGAATCGTGAGAATGCCTTGATCCTGAATACCAGTGTGGTTATTCATTTAGAATCTTTACTAACATTTAAAAAGCAATTAATCAATATAGGACATAGCTTCAAGAGCTGCCACGTTTCATTGTCATTAATGAAAGTGTCTGGGGTTTTATCTGCACTTTTCTGGTGATTTAAAGAATAATTTGTAAGCACTGCGAAGACCAGGAGAATGTTCAAAATCACTGGGTCTTGATGTATTTTCAGGGACAATCCAACTATGTGACAATTAGACTGACATAAAATTTAGAATTCTCTTTGTTTTAACAAGAGAGAAACCCTTTTTAAAGTCCTAAATGCATATTCATTTGTTTAAAGGAAACTCCTTGCTGTCATCAATCAGCTTTGAGTATTTCTTTATACATTTCAATAGAATTTAAGAATTTATTACTCTACCTGACATCCGCCAGAGCAATAGCTAAGGTACTGTTCTGAACCCCAAAATACACTCAGGACCTACATGATTTTACTTGTTTGCTGTCTTTGAATAAGGTAGATAGATGTCTGACCACAGGCTCCCTTTAGAGATTATGGCTTCCAGGGGGAGTAAGAGAGGCTCATGCCTAAATACTAGGCCACTGTTAGGTGACAATTCCGACCTTTAGAAGAGCAAAAAGGCAAGAAGTGATATGAGCTATCCTCAGATCCCTAGATCATCGTCTGAGCTTGTGTTTAAATGTGAAGATGCCAATCCTATACACTAATGCATGATCTCTGTGCAGACAAGTGCAAAGAAAGACCCTCAAGATGGTATCCTCCAAGAAGTCTTAATTCAGTGCAACAAATACATGATGTCTCAAAGAACAATCATTATGAATTTAGTATTTAGGCTTTAACTCTGGGTCTCAACAGTAATGCATACATTATAATTTTACTCATGAAAATGCTGCAAAACATTTATAAATTGTGTCTATTTTTTTTCTTTTAGAAATTTCAACTCCTCTGAAAAGTTAAAGTTTTATATACAGTGAGTAAGAGGGAGATAATAAAGACTGGAGATAATACCTAGAAACCCAAGGCCCCAAGTTCAATCTCCAGCACTGCCAAAACAAAACCCAAAACAAAAAATAGAGCAAAGGGCAGACAACAAAAGTGCTTAGGACATGCTCCAACACTTAAAAGTGCTTTCTGTTTCTGCTTCATATTTTTGCTATACTTACTGATAGCTAAGGTTAGGCTGCAGTAACAGATCAATATAGACTGTATTAATCTGCTTTGCATTGCTACCAGAAAAAGCCAGAGGTAGTTAACATTAATGAGGAAAGGTTCACTTACAATTTTGGAGACTCACAGGCATGGTGCCAACATTGGATCAGTGTTGGTGAATGACAGATGACAACTGGAAGAGCAGGTGTTCATATCTCCAGCCAGGAACCAGAGAGAGAGAGAGAGAGATCCTGGCATCCTACAATACTTTATAAAGGGTGACTCCAATGACCTATAACCTTCCTAGTAGGGCACACTATGTCTCTGTACCACTATACTAGAACCAAGTTCCCTATTTGTAAACTTTTGGGGAGATATTGCCTTTATTTTCCACTTTGACCTCATTCTCACTTATGATCTATATGCCCTTAACCTTTCACACATCCATTCACCCTTCACCTCACCTATCCAAGCATCTCATCCAAACTTCCATGGCCTGTCATGTGTATCTGTCTCCTATACCTGTGGCAATGAGAGTTATCAAGAACATTTCACTACAATGAACTATAGTTTCTCAAATGTACAAATAAGGAGGTATTTGTTCACTTATCAATGCCTGAAACCTTTTTAGAGTAAAAATCATCTAAACATGAAGGTGTACAAGCACATAGATATATGTGCTTGTTACTGATTGTGTGGCAAACCATAGGTACACAAGTTTGGCATGTTTAAGTTCTATAAATAAGTTACTCTTTATATAATGGTGTCTGAAGTGAAATGTCAAAACAAGCTTAATGATGATGTATATACTCAGTGAAGCTTTAGGGTCAACTAAGAAAATCTCTTTTTAATAATAATGTAAATTTTCCCATTGTCCTCAAACTTAGTAACATATAGAAGACTACCAAATTCATATGTTGCACTAAAAGAACACACTTTTAATCAAGAAAGAGGAGAGGTGTCAAGGAAAAGTTTTGATCTGGAAGTTTTCTGAGGATAATATGTAATAAGAGGTTAAGAGAAATCCACAACATAGTATCAAGAAAGACATGAACACCTAAGTTTCAGCACTATACCTTCTCCCTGTCTGTAAAGCAGCTTCGTGTGAAACAACACACACACACACACACACACACACACACACACACACACACACCCCACACACACCCCCCACACACAGGAAATCCAACTAAGCAGAAAGGTGTTTTACTCCCCACAATGGAATTCAAATATGTATCATCGATGTAATATGATGCAGAACTCAGCACCTGTGTCCTTGTTGAGCACTTCTTTCTCCCCTTTCCAATAGTATGGCAATTTAGGATTATAGCATTATGTTTTCTAAGCCTGTTGGAATTTGCTGTTCTTGCTTGTAGTTACAAGTGGCCCTCTCTCTCTCTCTCTCTCTCTCTCTCTCTCTCTCTCTTGTTTTCCTCTTTCTTTCTGGATCTTGTGAAAGAACTTTCCTGCATCTACCAAAATGATCATCTGTGTCTTGTCTTTACTTTGGTTGATGTGTGGCAATTACTAATTTCCATATATTCAACTAGCCTTACATCCCTGGGATGAATCCTGTTTGCTCAGCTTGTCTCATATTTTTAGTTGAATTTAATTTTATTATAAGAGTGATGCCAGAGGTATTACAGTTACATAAATAAAGTAAGGAGTACATTTCTTGTCCAACATTGTTACCCCACCCTTGTCTTCTCCCACTTTCCCTCCTCCCTAAGTTGTAAAGTTCATTTCCAACATAGTGTCTTATGGGTATCACTGTTGCATTGATTCACCCTTTGTCCTTTGCCCTCTTTTCTGTCCAGAGCTTGCAGTTAGCAAGCATGTCAAGGTGGGAGGAATAGTAAAAAGGGGGGAAAATAAATGTTCAGAAAGCATATGGTAACAACTGAATATTTAATCAAATTAGTCCAGAAATTCCTTCCTATTTTCAGAATTCTTTGCAAGGCAGTTGCTTCTTGGTGCAAAATGAATTTCAATAAATGTCATATATTTAGTTAGATGGCTTATTTTGAAAATTTGTTGAAACAGGTCACTAGCTCAGAATAGATCTCAATCAAAGATATAACAGATGGATATTGATACTGAATAAAAAGACTGACATTAACTGGAGGGTTTTTAAGAGGAAGAAAATGTCAGTTGTTGAGCACTCAAGAAAATATTTACTGAGTGCCTACTATGTGCCAAGCAAAAGATGATAAATATTTGAGCTTTATATTTTTATCGCAATAAAAGAAGGAAGCAGGGCAAAATCATTTTCTTGAAGTAAAGATGTCAACTAAGTGCCATGGTAAGCAGGTCTTTAAAGATACCTTTATTTTTGTATTGCATTATCCAATTCTGATGATTTCAAGATTTTATACCTAACTTGGATTTCTGAATATGCTATTTACTGACTCTTAACAAAGAGTAACTTCCTATTTTTTTGGAATGAAAGAAGGCCTGACATGGTTTCAAAGATTTTTTTCTCAACATCAAAGGGCTTAGAAGGACATACGGTTTCTGGGTAATGGTTTAAGACTTACTGAATCAAAAACACATGGATTAAATTTCCCTTAAAAAAAAACCCTAGGTTTAAAATTAAAGAGGGAGATTGCTCTTTGGTCCCATGAAAGGCCAAACCTTATTTTCAGAACTAGTTTGAGTTGTCTTGTGTAGTCCAAATTTGACTGGACTTTTTTTTTTTTATATTGAGTCAGCACCAAAGGAGGTGTATATCTGATAGACAATTTTACTCAAATGCTCAGACTTGCAGAGAACAATTTATTGCAAAGATCTCCACTCTTGAATCCACTTTTTGATATTTTTTATTTCATATTATAAGTTAGAAACCATCTATGGTCTTACCCAACAGCTAGATTACTTTTTGAATGGAAAAGTCATTCCTTCTCTGTTTACTGTCTTAATATACAACTTTAAATCTGGATCTGAGATTTTTAGGTGAAAATCTCCAAGTTTTCACTTGGGGAATACAAATCATTTCAAAATGGGAAACAGACACTGCTCTGAATTTTGTCATTTCATGATATATTACTATATTTGAAAAAATTACTATATTTGGCAAAAAAGTACTAGGAAGAAATACAGTGCACGATCTACATTTTTAGTACAGTGGTTTTCTGGTGGAAAGCCACTAGCCTGGGCACTTCATTGAGTTATTAGAATTAAAGGAAACAAGTTAGCACATAACCTGTGAGCTTTTATTTATTTTGGAAAATAGGTCCCAAAACTAAGCTGCTTGCTTTTAAAGGGCACTCAAAACTAGCACATTTTGAATTTCAGTTGTAGGAGAATAACAAGTGACATTCAGTCAGATTCAAATTTTAAGAAAGAGAAAAAAAATAGAAAAGCCAATATTCCATAGGAAGAGTTTATTCTGAATAAGAGAACATAGAAGTAAACTTCACATATAAAGTTAGAATGGATTCAGGTTTCAGAGAATGATTGGTTCAGTGTATGGATGAAATAACCAGATGATCCTTTAGTTTAGAAACATATAGTATGATGCAAAGCATGTGAGCTGATGAATTTGGGGAAAAACATTGGTGCCAAGCATGGTATATCAAGTCTGTAATCTCGGCTACTTGGGAGGCAAAAATAAGGAATATCTTGAATTCAAGGCCAATATTAGCAAATTTATTAAGATCCCTTCTCCAAAACAATATAAAAACAGAAGGACTAGTGAATGGCTAAAGTGCTAGAGCATTTTCGTAGTATATGCAAGGTCCTGGGTTCAACCCTCTCCATAAAAATAAGTATGTGCCAATGGGTAATGCATTATAAAATATCCTTTTCATATGCACTGGTTAATTTCCAGTGGGGTGGATTTGGAGAAATCTAGAAGATAAACAGTTTTGTACATGCAACTGAATTCTAGAATACTTGAAAATGTGCAGCAATCCCAGAGTAGATATGGTCAAGGCTTAAGAGTATGACTGAGTCTCCAGGGTTCTAATCAGTCTGTAGACTCTCTGTCTCTAGAATGTGCAGTATTTTAAAGACATTGAGTCAATATTTCTAAATTGGGAGATGCTTGGCTTCTCTTGAACATTTAAAAGATGCTATCACATGGGGTCACACAGTGCACTGGGCCTCTGGGCTTCTGGGATGTTGCTAAGGGATTTCTATTCCCTGGTTTGGTAGAGCTTTTCCTAACAGTGTGTCAGTGAATGGGTTAGTTTCACTCTTTTAAGTTACCTATTCACAAATAATCACATGGGACATAGGTAAGTCATGATAGAGAAAGGAAGAAAAGTAGGAAAATCTAACACAGTGTCTTAACACTGGAAAAGCAAAGAAAGAGGTACTTTAATCGCTCCTTTGCAATCTCTAGTTTCACACTTTGGAAAGGAATCAGCAAAAAGGCCTTGAATATAACTCTCAGCAAAGCCCACTGGGTCAGGCTCAGTTTGAGAAACAAGGAAACTTGTATGAATGATCTCTGATCTGGGATGAATTAGCCGAATTCAGAAAAATACAGAATCTTCTTCCATACCCCATAAGCCAAGGTGTGTGGGCTACCCCTCTATCTTCATCTATGGGATTCTAGCAGGCATTTTTCAGAACTCCCACTCCCAAACAAGAACTTGGTATCTGGCTGCACATGCTACTCACTGCACAATTTTACAAAACAAAAACAAAAGCCAATTAACCAACCAACAAAACACAAGAGGAGATGAGCTCTCTTGAGAAGTGCTCCCAAGAGCTGCATCATAACTGATCTCCTCATGTCCTTCAAACTCTAGCTTAAAGGCCACAATTTAGTGTGAGGCCTCTATACTCTCACTCACTACTGACTTCTGACTTTCCAGTCACCACCATCTTATCTTTTATAGTCTCTATTCCCCTTCAATGCTTTAAGCCTTGCTGTAGCTCTTCTTGCTGCCTAGTACTCATTTTATTTCTGCATTTCTTTATTGTTGCCCTTCCTCAATAGCTTCCCACTGAAACACCAGAGTCTAAAACTATGCTTAGTAGGCACTCAATAAATTATTCGGAGTGAATGACTGCATTGTCCAGTGCAGGAAGCTGGCTTTTTCTCAGAACCTGTGGCTCTCCAGCCCCATTTGTACCCA
Organism: Perognathus longimembris pacificus; assembly: GCF_023159225.1. Lineage (NCBI taxonomy): Eukaryota > Metazoa > Chordata > Mammalia > Rodentia > Heteromyidae > Perognathus > Perognathus longimembris. The sequence goes on along the minus strand of NC_063162.1, from coordinate 126,888,717 downwards.
TTATCTATCCCTTTTTATATTAGGAGAAGTACATCACCCAGTAGGTAAGTCATATGGCCCTCTACCTACCTAATTTATTACAGAAATTAAAGTCAGCAAAAGCAATCTACAGAAACCTACATTTATGCTACCCTAGAAGGAAATACATGTACCTAGTTGTGTGATCACAAAGTTAATTGTTCTTCATTACACAGGACTCACACCTCCTGCTACAAATCCACACGTGTGATTTTTCTCTCAATTATGTTTTACAGCTTATAAAAACACTTTCTTCATTTTCTCCCTTGAAAAGCAAAGTAGTCAGGTTTTACTGGATGTCTTTATTGAAACAAAACCCAAAGGGGCTATATTAAACTGTTTTAACACAGCTGAAGAGATATCTGAGAACAGGCTTTCTGATGGAAGGGCAGATTACAAAATTACTCACAGCTCTCAATCTGATAACAGGAGTTGAACACCCCACACATATGAATGAAACCCTTTTTATTTTTATTTTTTTTTGGTATATGTCTCAATAAAAAGTGAGAAAGGACAAATGGAGGGAGTTAGAAGAGGAAGAGATAAGAGAGAAAGAGAAAAAAAAGAGAGTTGAATGTAACATGTAAAATGTTACATTCTTTATTTACTCTGTCCTTTGCTTCACTGAAAGATTCTTCCAAGACTCAACCTTAGCTGATGGCTGGGGAGAGTTGTGAATGGCATGAGCCAGGCTCAAGCTGTTTCCTTGTCTGTAACTTAGGAAACATTAACATACGACATTAATATTAGGTACATCCAATGTCTTGTCCCACAAAGATGAAATAGGCACAAGCAATCTTAAAAGTCCAAGATATTTCTTTAGATTTCCATCTTTCAGTCTTTAGAAAATTCTATTGTTTAGTGGTAAATGAATAACTTCTATATAATTTTTAATAATATCTATAACTAAATAATTATGAATTTGAGTTTGACCTTACACAAGTGATACCTGTCTGCACAAGTGGATCATAAACTCTCCCAGGGCAGAAATTTACATTTCTTCATTTGAAAACAATATTCTCCTAGAACCCAGCACATATGATGCTCAAAGTACAATTCTTTGCTATTGTCGGTAAGGCAAATATGTGCCTGGTAGCAGCACGATGTCCGTTAAGAACACAGAGTTGAAGCAATTCTGAGTTAGTAACTGCACCTATCCCTTATTACTGAGAGGTAACTAGTTTGGACTGAGAAAGTCCAAGAACAAAACTCTGCCCCGAGGGTTTAGTAACAAAAGACACAAGTTTCAACATCCACCAGCCAAGACAAGAAAACCAATTCCCCATCAGGTGTGTTTCTGCATGTTTCCTCCTCTAGGCGAAAACAAGAAGGAAATTAGGCACTCCATGAGTAAACATAGTAGACTAATCAAAATAGTAGGGATAGGGCAAAGAGATGAAGATGGCTCTGCAGAAACTACTGAACTTCGACCTTGAAAAAAACAGAATAGTGGCCTATTTAGGGAGTAAAGAGGTCCGAAGCAACTGTGACCAAAACAAAAGAAAGAGATAAGGAAGGAGGCAGAGTTGGGAAGTAACCAGAATGGGTGCACTGTGCCTAGGCCTGGGCACGTCACAGTATAGTGACACTTTGTATGTATCTGAGAGCATGTCAGCTGGAAGGCTGATTTACTCACTTTGCTTGAGATGATCACATTTGAGGCAACATTTATTTGTGGCAATTTAATAGACATGTAAAAGAAAAAGAAATAGACTAGTCCTCTTTGAAGTACTTGTTAATAACAACAGCTTTGGAAAGTGACTTTTGAAATGTGCTTCTTAGTCTAGCCCTCATTAAACAATTTTAAGAAATTGAGAATAATGTGGGCATTTGCTTAGGTGGCCTTAAAAGGAAAGCATAAATTGTGGGTGTTTCTTCTGCTTAGAAGAGGTTTAAAAATAGTGAAAACATTGGAATCTTTCATATTTACTAGCTTAGGTTAATCTGGTACATTCGTATCACATGGAGATAAACCTCATTCTCTAATTCTGAAAGTGTTTAGTAAATATCTAATGGAGACTTCTATTGCAAATTATCAAAAAACAAAGCAATCTTGAAAAAGGCAGTAGTTGCTAGGTCATGTCATAGACGTCATCAATCTTGTTAATAGCAAAATATGTGTAGGTTAATAACTATTGGCTAATGCATTGTTCAGTTTGAAAATTGAACACTAATTCAAAAACACCCATACCTTCTATATGCAATCAGACAAATTTTTGATACTACAAAAAATTTCTGATGATGTAAATTCTGCTTGTTATTAAGCAGTTCCCAAACAATAAAACACTAAATGCACACACCTTAGGTTTGTAATGACCGAGACTAAAGCCCTTCACTTGGGTTTCAATATGGAAGTTCACTTATTCAGAACAAAGCCCAAATAAGCTTCCAGCTGGAAAGGAAAGCTATATACCTGTAAATAATCCAAACACCACTTGCACTCTTCACACAATCTCGCAATTTATGGCCCAGTCGCAAAGAGAAACACCATGTACATCATTTTCAGATCGTCTTCATGCAGAAAAAATTCATTAGTCAGCTATAATACTTTAGCTGTAAAGGAAATAATTTTTTTCTGAATCCATTTGCATGGCAATGTGCATGTGTCTGGCTGACAGAAGTGACAGAATAAACCTCCACCCAACGGTACAAAATGTGAGCAATCTTCTTAAAATTCAGTCTATAGTCTCTCCAGTGTCCCTTCTTACAATCTTCTCATATTCACCGGCTACTGGCAATTAGAGTATCCTGATTATTTTTCCGGAGACAGTCGACGATATTTCATCCTGCCCAAGGGCTCCTTTGAACATAAGCCCGTGATAAGGAAAATCTACTGGGCATCTAGCTAGTGTCTCTGGAACCCTCGCCAACGGCCAAATTAGCAAAGTGCTCTTTGAAAAACATAAAAGGTAGGAAATGGGAAACCACACTTCAGAGTAAATTCTGCAATGTACTTACATCGGTGTTTTAATTAGGGGGTCAGCACACAAACTAGCCAGACGGTTGACCTCTGGTTATAATCTATTTCACCTCCATCGAACCCCAGCCAAGAGATAAAGTGCCATTGAAAATGATGGATCACAATCTCCCGGAGTTTGGCAGAAAGGAAGAATTCAGACCGGCCCCAGAAACACCTGCCCTCTGGGGAAGACCTCCACATAACACGAATAAAGCAGGGCTGGGGACAAGGAAATGGCTAGCTGGCCCCAATTCTGCCGGCGACATCACCCTGGACTGGGGGACCGATCCCTTTCTGTGAGGGCTGAGTCAGATCGCAGCCTTGAAACTTGCCTGGCCCTAACAGCCTCACAGGGCCCCCTCTTTCCCGAGTCACACAGGTGGCCCTCAGAATCAACGCCCTAAGGCGACCAGCCCCTGCTCCTTTCCACCTCCCCGGACCCCATCCGTCAGTTACCCAAGCCCATGAAGTCTCACCCACCTCGGCGGTCTGGTCCTCGGGAACAGCAGCCAGGTTCTCTTAGGGGAACAAAGAAAGCAGAAGCGCTGGGCGCTGGGGAGAGGGTGGGGTGCGAGACGTGAGCGCGGCTGGAGTTTCTACCTTGCGGTGCCCAGGACCCCGCGGCGGCCAAGTGAGCGCGGCAGGGACCCCGCGCGCCGCGCGCCTCCCCGCCTCCGCGCGGCCGCTCAGCTGCCGCCCCGCATCTGGCTCGCGCGCTTCAGCCTGCTCCGCATCTGCTCACAAAGCGCGCGGGACGCTGCGGACAGCCCGGGTCACCTGCGGCCGGGCCGAGCCCAGGCCCCTCCCTCTGTCCGTCCGTCCGTCTGTCCCTCCCTCTCCCCCCCCCACCGCCTGCCCTCCCTCCACGCTTTCTCCGCCCCGGGTGACTCAGCCGGGCACCGGTGCGCACCGCCCCGGGCGCGTCCAGCCGGTAGGCAGTGCTATCAAGGCCCGTGGACCCAAGCGCCGGTCTTTCCCGACACGTGTCTGTCCGTCTGTCTGTCTCTCTCACTGTCCATCCGCCACGTCGGAGGACTGCTGAGATGGGAGACTGGCACCACCTAGAGGGAGAAACCGCCTTCCCCCCGCCCCCCCTCCCCCGCGCCCTTCCTGCCTCCGGGGCGCCACCGCCTGACCCCCGTGGGGGTCGCGTTTCCTCCCCTGCCCCGCCCACGACAAGGTGAAACTTTCTAAAGTGCACAAGTTTTCTCCCCCTGGCTGCGCGCTTTCTCCTCCCCCAGTTTCGGGGAACGCTGAAGTTAGCACAGCCCGGAGATAAACGGGATCGAGTCTCCCCCTCCTGGCGCTCAAGCGGCGAGTGTCACCCAGCGGGGCGCGTGGAGTGCTGGACGCGCACCCCACCCCACTCCGAGCACCCCTAGGGCACCCGTAGTGCACCCTCGGCTCACCCCAGGCGCTGCCCGCAGCCTGCAGCCTCTCCCATGCCTCCTGGTAGCCTCGGGGCACTCACCCGGGTGGTGAGGGATGTGGGCATGGGGGAAAACAAGGAGCTCATTGTCAGAGACGTGGTAGGAGTGGAGCGACGAATTGTCCCAACGATTTCATTATGCAACCAGTATCCCTTACTATAATAACTCGGATTTCTGGAAGGAAGCACACAGAGGAGGTGAACCCCATGGAGGCTTCAGTTTAACTTTTCTTTTTTTTTTCATAGGCAGCAACAGACTGATGAAATAACTGGGCAAATAAGCAAGCCTGAACAAAAGTTTAATTCTTGAACAGCGTGTGTGTGTGTGTGTGTGTGTGTGTGTGTGTGTGTGTTTAAAGTTTAGGGCCTTGTTGAATTAGGATTCATTTTCTAGGATAATTTTATTTTATATTTCATATACAAAAATTGACATTGACTTACAAAAGTAAATATTCAAAAGTAACAAGATCTAAAATACAGAGGGGGCTGGGATGTAGCTCAGTGGCAAATCACTTGCCTAGCAAGTGCAATGTCCTGGGTTTGATCCCCAGTGCCAAAAAAGAAAAGACAAAACAAAACAAAAAAAGAAATTACTAAAATACAGAATTGCCTATTCGAACTTGAGAGTTTTCCCAGTTCTTACCAGGTTGTGTTCAATAACATCAACCTCTGAGAAGAGAATTTGTTACTGTTACTTGCTGTGCAGGTTCATTACTACTTACTACTATATGAAGACTAGGAAGGTTCAGTAAGAACTAACTAATGTACCCAACGTAGTACCAAAGACCATAGAAAAGGATTTCAATCCTTAAAATACATGACCAGAGTCCTGCATCCAATCATTTCTCAGATGAAGAAACAGTCTTGCAGAGTTTCTAGGAGGATAGAGAGGCCATGTTAGAACCCTGCTCTCAAATCCCAACCAAGTCTCCTCATACCATGCTATACCTAGAGGATGCCTAAAAGAGCAACAGTGTCCAGTGAATGTGCCTTGATATTGACTGGCATAAGTAATTGAAAGCAGTCCATGCTAAAAGATTACATTACTGTTTATAGGCTACTGAATTTACCTGTGGATAAGTAACAGTTGTTCAGTAACAGCTTTCAACAAAAGGTGAATAATTTGTGTGTATACACTCATGTGGTGAGGACCTACACACACACACACACACACACACACACACACACACACACACACACACACACACACATAGAGCTATAGTTGTCTAAGTGAATGATTAGAGTGCTGTTTCTATTTCCTGGTTTCCATAGCAATATGTTAACTGGATTTTTACATTGCATTATGTAGTTGCCTTAACAGGTTTTCTGAGTTTGAGTGCCATGATAAAAATACATTTAAAAATTACAATTAAAGTTGTAGAAAGACTTAGAGAAGCTAGTGCAAACTGGAAAATAACATAGATTATAAATGTGAACAATCCATTATATGTACATATATGTGTATGTGTATAAGTTCTTCATTTTTAATTACTGACAAACTGCAATTCAGCTTTACAAATGGTGATTTACAAATTGTGATTTACTAAGTAAGGAGATATCAGTTTACCAAAGCAAATAAGAATAATGTAGATAAAAGAACATGAGTGTGTGAAAGTATGTGAAATTATTAATTTTTATGAAATACCTAGATAAATTTGATCAAGAAAAGCATTGAGATGATGAAGGTAAGCAGACACTTACAAAAGTGCATGTAAGTCTTCAATTCATTTCTGGCTTTGTGGTAACCTCTAACTGTTGCTGTTTAACTCTCCTAGGATTCCCGGCATAGGTGACACATTGTATGATGAAGTTCCGTTGGTATTTTCCTGACCCATCCAACCGCTTGTGGCTGATACTCTTGGCTGCCTACGTTAGCACCTGTTTCCAAACAGTTTGCCACTTCCCTCTTAGGTCTGGGGGGAAAAATCCCTTTTCCCAGACTCCTTTGCAGCCAGGCATGGCCATGTGATATTGTTATGGAAATGAGGTAGAAAGAACCCTTTGGACAGTTTAGTTTCCAGACTAAAGGGACCTTAGAAACTAATGCCACCCTTTCCTCCATTATATCTACTATGTCCAACAGAGTCATTTTGTCATCATGAAGGGAGAAGTTGGCCCTGATATTGCTATTGCTGAGCTACTGCATAAGTGCCAGGAGATACTTCAAGATTTCTTATTTTGTGGGAAAATACTTGTTCCAGATATTGTGAGCCAGTGCTCTTTTCACTTGCACCCAAAATCAGTCAAAATGGATATATACCTCAAATGGGAACTGGATATCTCAGAGACTGAGTTTGTATAGTTGTTAGGAATTTGGGTTTTAGAACAAGACAACCTAGAATTCAGTCTTTCTGTCTCTCACTAGCTTAACGGGGGGGGGGGGGGAACATATTAAATTCTCTGTGACTCATCTGCAAAATGGGGAAAATAATACAGTTGTTATGAGACTGAACTAAGAAGCTATGTATAGGGCACGTGGAATGGTGTTCGGTAAAATGCAAGTGGTTGAAAGTTTGATCTGTCCTTATCCCCATTCTTGTGGATAACAGACAGCACTAAATTAAAAATTCAGCTGTTAACCTTGAGATGGGCCTATTAGTAATGCTGCTCAAAAGAGACATGAACAGCCACCTTCTGTTCTGAACATACTGCTTATTTTCCGTTCTCCCTTCATGAATTAATATCTTTGAAGTCATTTTAAAATTCATGTATGTGGCACTCCTTTTGAAATAAAAACAAAAATAATCTCCTTAGAATGGACACACTTTGTGGTGAATAAGGTCTGAAGACCCTCCTAGGCTCAGAGTGTTTTAGTTTGTATCATGAAAGGCCAAACACATGTGTTCTGCAGCTTCCCATTGGCCTTACTGAGTTCTCTGTTGCATCGAGCTACCTGCTCTTGGTGTCATTGCCTCTGTTGGTGTGCCCTGACTTAGTGCATCTCTTCTTGGATTCCATTCCTTTCTCTGCTCCCCATGTCATCAGCCCTGTCTCCTGTGTTATTGTGTCTAGGAAAATGTGTTCATCAAAAAACAACAACAACAAGAAAAGGTACAGAGGATAACTCCTCATGTTATTTCTCTAAGTAAATAAATGGTAAATGTAGGACTCCCATGCCTTTTATGACACACATACCAAGTCAAGACAGAACAAAACCAAAAACCAATTCTTTAGATTTGGATTTTTTGAGACAAAAATCTTAAATTTTTATTCCTCTGGATTTTTGACACAAGGTCTCTCTATGCAGTCCAAGTTGACCTGGAATTAGTGTTCTTCCTGCCTTAACTGCTTGAGTGCTGGGATAGCATGGTTTTCCTACTATGCCTGGCTCAAAAACCTTCTTAACTTCCCTTACACTACCATCTTCCAAACTTCCTCCTTACTTAACACCTTCAGTGCTAATTTTCTGAAAAATTAATTTTATACATAACACATTTTGGAAAGCCTCATTTTAAAAGATGACAATGGCAGCCATTTCTTACAGGGTTAGAATTGTGTACTTTTGATATGAAATGTCTTTACACAGATTTATGTTGGGTTGTATAGGTTCTCTAAAAATAAATATGCTATGTTATCTAAAAATATGAAGATTAGATAAGTTTGCTTTGGCGGCAAGCTCCAAGGATCAAAATTTTAGTCAGACGACATAGCAAACTATAGGTAGAAAAGTTAATAAAAAATATATTACTGTCCCCAAATGTTACCATTTGGTTCAGGATTGGCTTATTCATTTTCACATATGGCTTCTTGACTGTGTCATAAAATTAGGCAAAGTAATAATGCATTTACCTTTCCTGTAGCAAATGACAGCAATATATCTGTCATGTGTTTGTAGTTGGTACCTCCCCATAACAAAACTCAGTACTAGGAATCATCCTTCTTGCATGGAGGGACCTACATGGAGGGACCTGACCTTCAGAGAGAGATCATGTAACTTATTTAAGGTAAAATAAGTGGCCTAAGGCTGTCTCCTTCCATGAACAATCACCTTCTCCATTGAAGAGATTGTCAACTGTATTTGACACTATCTAGTTAGTCATTTAACTTGAACTGGCAAAACTTAAGGTTACCTGTTCTTTTTTCTTTTTCTCTGTTCACCAAGTCAGCCACAACTTAAGGCAAGGCAGCTCCCTCCTTGAATAATCTAATCCTGCAGGCCTGAGGTTGAAGTGAAAAATAATGGAACTACACCTCTGTGCTGCCCACCTGCAAATATTGCACAGGTTGGAGCAAAGGTTCTGGGCAGTCAGAAAAGAATCAGTGATATCGTAGGTTTAAAAGATGGAGATGTCTTGAGTATGAAAGCAAATGCAGACACCCTTTCTCCCTTGCTTTGCTTTCTACAAACTCTGAGTTATCTTTTGAGGACTGGATTAGTCCTTTTCCTGTTGCTGTATTAAAATGCCGGGGACTCATTACTTTCTAAAAAGAGGCTTGCTTTTCTCTTTCAGTTATTGAGTCAAAAGAATCTCTTACCTTTTGTTTACTATTCCCCATTTCTAAGTTTTATCATAATTATTAAGTAGTTGTACATTGGATTACAATTCCATAAATCAGGTAATAAGTATAATGCTTCTTGGTCAATGTCACCCCTTTAATTAGCTTATAATTGTGGAGGCTAAAAGGCCAAGATTGGATAGCTCCATCTGTTTGGCCTCTGGCAAGGGCCCCTTAGGATATCACTACATGACATAAAATAGCATTTGTACAGAAGGGACTAAGTGCACAGTGCATCCCTAATTTGTAACAACCCACTCTCATAAGCATTAACTCACTCTATGAAACCAGCAGTAATGGATTCTGAGAGTCAAACCCCTTTGTGACCTCATTACTGTGCACTGGGTACTGAAGGCCTAGTTTCCAGCAATGGGATAGTTGGAGAACAAATCAAACCCAAACCACAGTAGGAACATAGAGGCTATGGGAGAGAAAAGAGATCACCAGGTGGCAGAGTCCAAAGAGAGTCTTTAGGGAGTGATGCATAATGAAGGCCAAGGCTAGAAAATGCTGGGGAAGCTTGCTCCCATAATTCCCTCTCTTATCAATATCTCCCTCCTTAAAGCCATATTTATTCATTTTTTTTCTTTCTCTGACTTTTACCTGGTGGTAAATTTGAGAGAGGTGAGATCTTCCAATTAGCTTATCTTTCTATCATTTGGCACTTACACTGATCTTGAGAAATAATGTACCCCAAAGAAGCAAATTTGTTTCCTCCCTTATTCATCATTTCTGTACAGATAGTCTTAGTTTCATGCCTGTCAGTGTGTGAGATTGTGTAATTACTACAATACAAGGTTTTACTGCTCCCTTGATGAGTTCTTTGGTACTTCGTCCTTGAGGATCATTTTCTTCATCTGTAAAAAGAGTTCTGATATCTGGTGACAAAGATCCTAAAGAATTAACTACCAACCAAAAAATTAGAAATCAGTCCATTTGGACATATACACCGAACAATTTACTATTCTCTCATATGTAAGGGGATACTATATTAGAAAGAAGTATTTCAGTGTGTGGTTCTTATTAACTACTGACTCATCCAAATATGATAAAATTTCTCTATTAAATAAGAATAATTTAATCATCAACATAGAGCTAGTATGTTTGATATGTCCAACAGTCAACTGGGCAAATTAGAAGTAGCTACAACATGCAATCATTTAAGGGAAAATATATAGGCCTCAGTATCACTGAAAATGGTGGACTATTTGAAGGATTTTATTAGGATCACTGTAACTGTAAGGTATGTGATGTATTTTGAAATACAAGAAAGATAGTTATTCAAAATGCTTTCCAACACTTTTGCATTGGCCAGAGTTTGGTCTTTTCTTTAACAGCTATATAGTCTAAATACACTTGCTAGTAATGTATGTTCTAATAAATAGGAGAAATGACCATAACTGTGGATTAGTTCCATCATTGCCTCACCAATGATGAATTAAAAAAATAACAAACTGTTCAGGTAAGTGTCAGGACCAGGAATTTGGTGGTAATACAAACTGCTTTGGACTTCCTGTTCATTGGCCTGTTGGATACATTCCTGCTTATACTTACAAAATCCAGCAAACTCAAACCAAACTACCCTTGAGAGGCAATTTCAGACTAAACTCTAGACAGAACTGTCAGAGCCAATAAAATCATCTGCAAACTTTCACGCTTATGTTGAAGGAACTTCCAAGGAGTGTGTATAACCTGAATTAGAAAAGACATCTTTTTAAAGCTTTCCGTGAAGTGTCTGGTCCATCTGTTGTGGTCTGATCTCCCCACGCTTGAGCTGTTATCAAAGATTGTTAGCTCGTTCATTGCTACTGTTAACAAATGGATTTGTTACCCCAAAGTTTAAAAAAAGAAACGTTCCTTTGTTCTTTCAAAGTTTCATGACAGTGTGTTTAAATATCCCTAGTAAAACTGAAATTTAGAAATAATTCGAACAAAGAAATAGGAAAAGAAATAACCAGTGGGTTAACAGTGTGGCTCAGGTGGTAAAGTGTGCCAATGAGCTACAGCATCAGATATTGACTTTTAGTCTTGAGCTCTGATAAAAAACCAAAAAGGATAAATTTTATTGTTATGATCAATGACTTCATATGATTCAGGTCCATTTCAAGTTTTTAGACATCTAGTTTTTATACATCTGGACATCTAGACATTTCAAGTTTTCAGGCATCTATACTTATCAGATTGCTTCAAATTGATCAGAATTTTTTTGTTACATAAATATTTACTTTCTGTGTTTTGTTTGTTTGTTTTGGCCAGTCATGGGGCTTGAACTCAGGGCCTAGACTCTGTGAACTTCTTTGTGTTCTAGGCTAGTGCTCTAGTGCTTGAGCCACAGCACCACTTCCAGCTCTTTTTCTTTTTATGTGTTACTGAAGAATCAAACCCAGGGCTTCATGCCTGCAAGCAAGCACTCTACCACTAAGCCACATTCCCAGACCATACATTTTTATGAATCATAATTTGTGTAGAAACCATTATAAATGTAAAATATTTAAACATACCAGAGCTTAAAATCCATCAATTAAATTTTGAGCCCTCACATGTGCCAGGACTATGGTCAATACCAGGATTATAGAGGTGACGAAGCTATGGTACTGGTCCATAACCTCCAGAGCCTCACAGAGTAGCACAGAAGACTCACATGTGAGTCAGAATACCTGGTGCAACATGGACAGAATTAGCCACCCTTAAGGGCTGAGTTCAGTGACACATGCCTATACTCAACTACTTAGGTAGTGGCAATAGAAGAACTGGAGTTAGAAGCCAGTACAGGCAGAAAATGAGCAAGATCCTATGCTAAAGAACAAGCATGGCATTGTTTGTCACTTGTAATTCCAGGTATTCAGGCAGTAGAGGTAAGAGGTAGGAGGATATTCTGATATCATTCTTGGTCACAAGTGGGAAACCCTTTCTAAAAAATATACTTAAAGCCAAAAGGGGTGAGGGTATGGCTCAAGAACTATTTTGCCCAGCCTATGTAATGTCCTGAGTTCAGATCCCAGTAAAGAGAAAGATGTCTGTCTATCTATTGATCAACCTATTGATCTATCTATCTATATGGAGAGAGAGAATTTTGTACACTGATTTACTAACATCAGGGATAAGGAGGGAGACATTGCACCAAAGGTGACATGTGAGCCACATCTTGTAGAGATATTAAGTATTGGCCAGGCAACTGTGTTTATAGGAGGTCAGAGGAGGTGAGGAAATTCCAGAGAAGGTTCACTCAGGCAGGTATATTCAGTTGGGACACAGTGTGTTTGAGGGTAGTTTGTGGGTAGTGAAGCAAAGGTTAACAAGTAGATGGGGGTGGGAATATATAAGAGCTATCATATATACTTGTCAACAAAGAAGATGTTTATAGGAAGTGGTAAGCAATCAACAAAATAATTTAAGTAGCACAGTGTTGGCCTTCCATACCTGCATGTTCTGAACCCTCACATTCAACCAAACACCTATGGAAAATATTTTTAAAAGAGCACATGTACAGACTAGGCTGCTTGTAATTATTCTCAACACAATATAGCAGGCCAACAATTTACATGGTATTTCCATTGTGTTTATTAACAGAAGTCATCTAATCTAGAGATGATCTCAAGTGTGGAGGATTATGTAGCCAGGTCACATGCAAATACCATTCCACTTCACTTAAAGGAGGAGAACATCCATGTCTTTGGAGATGAAAGGCAGATCCTGGAACCAATCCTTGCTGGATTCTCAAGGATCTGTGATTCGAACTTTACGTGTTAGTGGAAGCTTCCAGGTAATGAAAGTCTGGGAGTGTAATGAGACTGAGGCAGGTGGCTGGTGAGAAGGGGATTTATTTAATGCATCCTTTCTTTTTTTAAGTTTTTATTATAAAACTGATGTACATAGAGGTTACAGTTTCATACGTTAGGCATTGGATACATTTCTTGTACTGTTTGTTACCTTGTCCCTCATACCCCTCTTCCTCCCCCCCTTTCCCTTCCCCCCCCCCCCCACGGAGGTGTTCAGTTCACTTACACCAAACAGTTTTGCAAGTATTGCTTTTGTAGTTGTTTCTCTTTTTTTTACCCTGTGTCTCTCAAATTTGGTATTCCCTTTGAATTTCCTACTTCCAATACCAGTAAACACTGTTTCCAATATACTCAGATAAGATTACAGCGATAGTGTCCTTTCTTTAACTACAAAAACACTACTGTAAATGAGTGACTGCTAGAATACAGGACCAGGAGAACATTTGCATAGACTCCTAGGATGTGGAATATGTAGGACCACATAGAAGTGACAGAAACTGAACATTACTAAGAAAAGTTTCATTTACTGTACATACATCAAAATACCATATTGTATGTCATACATGCACATGATTTTTATGTGCTGGGATACGTTGATGAAGTAGTGAATTAAAAAGTTATTTTTTGTTTTATTTGCCTTTAAATTGAACTGAGGACACATGGATGTATTCTTTTTTTAGATTCATTTTTAATTGCTAAATTTACGGTGAAGTATTCACTCAATTATTTCACAAGGAACCATTAGAAATCTAGAAGTTTCTTCTAAATACAAGGTTCTATTGTCTACTCGGTTATGTTCCAATCTATGTTTTTCAGACTCTCTGTGTCTATATAATTCCAGATTGGAAGTGGCCAGAAAGGAAGCTGTGTGAGTTCTGAGTTAGGAAAGAGACAGGCATCTTAGGTTCTAAAGGTTATTGTTACCTGGGAATATTTGTAATGATGTCAGCAGGGTTTGGTTTGTCCTTGCTCTACTCCCTTTTCTAATGCAGTCCTTGTGGTTCCAAAGTATCCCCTGCTTTTTGCCAGGCACTTTGCTGAGAATTCACAAAGGTAGAGGACAGGCATGATGAGTTGATCATCTCCCATAGTTTTTGAGGTCCCACTATTGAAGTAGGAAGGGCTGGTTCTAAGGGCTGCCACATGCTCTGAATTGTCTGTGGCTTTCCTCTGTTCCTTCAACTCCATTTTTCAGATCTTCACCTTTGAGCTCCTCCTACCATCATGTCATTCCTGATTCATATAAAAATTATTCTTTCTTCCTTATCCCTTATGGGGGTTTTGCTTCCATGACTGAATCTTTTTGAAGCTACAACTGAGCTGTCTTTTCAAATAGAATTTCTTTAAAATGTAATGTTTTATGCCCATGACATTTATCATTTGAAATTGTTTGTGTTTGTAGGACCTAATTTTCTTTCCAGAAAGCAGCTTGCTAGAATAATGATGATAAGATGTTCAAATAGGAGAAATTGTCACGATAGTTGAGGAATTTCAAAGGAATTCAATAGTAGGTTTTTGAGCTGTTGAAAATACTTTATTTTGGAATGTATGTTTATGTGAACATTTTAGTATGACCCAGTCCTCCAGAATATTCAGAGCCATAGGATGCCAGTCATGAAAAATCTCAGGTGTTTGGAAGATGGTGGTGAGGACTAGGGCAGATTGGGCAAGAAAGGGGATTGCCCTTCTATGGGTAGATGAAGCTATGTGTGTGTGTGTGTGTGTGTGTGTGTGTGTGTGTGTGTGTGTGTGTGTGTGTGTGAATAGAGTATGGAATTAGGGCTCTTGTTGAAAGCACACCTGTACAACAGATGTGATAACGCTGTGGGCTTTGTGAGGATACCTCATGAGTAGGTCAAACACAGACATGAGCAGGAAGTATTGTCTAGATTCTAGAATAAGTTAGTGGTTGCTCTCTGCTATAATTTGAATATACATCCAATAAAAGCTCATGTGATAAAGGATTAGTACTCTGAAGTGTATGGGAGTGGTGGAAACACTAACAAGTAGGTCCTAGAGGGAGATCTGAGGTCCTTTGGGTTGTTCCCTGGATAGTGGGATTCTAGAAATCTCTTTCCTCTCTTTTGCTTCCCAGTAATGAGATGAGTAGTTTTTCTCTGTGACATGCTCCTCACCATGATAGGTACTGCCTTGCCACAGTCCCAAAAGTCAATTGATCTGAGGGAATATGCAAAGCTGCAAACCAAAATAAACTTTTTTCCTTTATAAGTTAACTTTTTCCAGATATGTATTACACTTGCAGAAATCTTTCTAATGTCCCCAACTTGTTCTACTCCTTCCCTGGAGAGAGGATGAGATTTATGTGCAAGACTGATAACAGAAAGGGTATTGATGTTGTTGATAGTATTGGAAAGGAAGGTTTGATCTAGAAGATTTAGTTTTTGTTTTTTCCCCCTCTCTTTCTAAAGCCAGTAAAGGAGAGCATGAGTTTCTCCTATACCAGAAGACAGGGAATATAGCAGTTTTGCTACAGAAACACTGTCCTAGTTTATCTCCCTCCATGAGAATGGCCATCCTTCTTATATTTGCATTGATTCTTTTCATCAGGGATGACCTATGAGCTTCCAGTGGCACTTCATGCTCTTAATTTAACATATCTTACATTGTATTACAATTAGCCCTTTTTGTGACATCACCCAATGATATATTAATTGTGTGCATATTTTACTGCTTTTGAGGCTCAGGAAGTGTTAAGGCAAAGAAAAGGAGAAAAATCTGCCATTAGGGCAAGGGGACCTAGAAGGACTTACATCTCTCTTAGTGTGTTGTGTAGTCAGAGAAGTTGGCTTACTGCAAATACAGGCATCCAGCTCTACATTTGTTTGCTTGGCAAGGCATGAGAAGTAACACCCTTTCAATCACTTTGCCTAAAATCTTTGATATCTATGTTTATATAATTTTTTTTCTACATTCACTAGCATGTCCAGAAATTGGGTTGTGTCCTGCAGATGCTCTGCAGGCATGGTCAGAGTTGGAGTTTGCACCCTGAGAGCAGAGCCTGCATATACCGAGCTTTCAACTGGTTTGTGCCCTAAAGTAGCCTTGGATAAACTCTCTTTATAGGCCTCTGATGACCCTCTGACCTGTGGTGGGTAATTAATAATCTTCACCTTCTCCTGGGAGACTAATGGGATTAACAAACTGTGACAGTGTCTATTATTCTTAAGAAGTCACACTGAGTTGGTGTCTCCTTTCCAGAAGGATAGATTACACAACATTGCACAAAGAAAGAGTCATGCCATGAGTACAAAATTCTTGTGACTAATTTCTCTTTGTGCAGATAGCACGATTGCCAGCTATTGTCTATTAGATAATCAAAAAAGTAGCCAGTGATTAGGGTCTCAAATGAGGCAAATAACAGTCCATTAGATCTGTCACAAATGAGGTCAAGTGTGTGACTGGAGATTTTCAGTAAATTAATTTCATGAGTCTAAGGATGAAGTGTTCCTGATGTCATCCTGCAGTCAAGTACACCGCTCTCTGGATATTCTCAAGGCCCTTGTTTAAGGTGGGAAGAATCCTTGGTGCTACTCTATACAAGTCAGCCATGCCTGTTAGGGGGTCCTAGATGGCTTAGGTCAACAAGACATCATATCATCCTGTTTGTGTCTCAGAGCTCTTTGATTCCTTTCCTATCATGATAAACAAAGTTAAATAATTTCTCGCCTTGGCAATATGCCCAAGCCTGTATGAAGGGCTCACTTATTGGACAACTTAATCCTTCTAAAGGAGTACTAATACAAAATTGGACAAAATGTTATAGTCAAATCCCCCAGGTATCATCCAGGCCTCAGTAATTCTAACAGAGACTCACCCACAGGGCTTATGGTGAAAAGTGTAAAATAAGTGAGATCCTAAATGTCACGGTATCATGAATAGAAATTTTATTTATTTAGCTCTGATGGTCACAGCAACACAGCCAGAGTATTTGAATTAACAATGAGGAAGGAAGATCAAGATCACAATCAAGATACTTGTGTCAGGAGTAGGGAATGAGACAAGGTCCCATCCAAGGTATGAACCCAGAGCTCAGAGGCAGGATGACTGAGACTTACCACGCCACCAGGTCTTTTGGCTTCTCTTTTGACTTATTCTTTTACTTTTGATGGAATATTTCTTGTAGAATATTCTTCGAAAGAGTACATGTGGTGGGAATTTTTTGGAAGCTTATACATATGACAACAATTTTAATTTTCCCTTTAACATTTGATCAAATACTTGTGATGTGGATATAGAATTCTAGACTGAAATACAGTGATCCATTGTGTTTTAGTTTCACTCTTGTTTTAGGAAAGTTTGATTACATTTTAAATCCTAGTGTGAGAATAGAGGATCTGTTTTTTACCTGCAGGAAAATGAATTCTTTCACAGCCCAAGTGTGATCCAGGTAAACATTCAGTTTAGCTAACACCTGAATTTCAGCCTTTCACTATCTTGAACAAAAACCCAAGTCACGCTACACCATATGTCTACCCTACAAAACTACAAATTGAATGTTTTACACAACTGAGTTGGCTAGAATTTGTTTTAAAGCAATAAGAAACACATACAGTGCCTTCATTGAGCTTTATTAACTTGCCTTTGAGTGTGCCATTTAATATTTCATACAAGCTTACTGACTGACAAAACAAGCTAGTGAAATATTGTTCTTTCTTCACTTGTCCTTCTGATTTTCTTTGTCTAAAGAGAAGGTTCTTCCTTGATTATTGATAGCAACCAAAGAATGTGAATTTTTATTTTATGAAAACATTTGAATTTCATAAGTCTTATTTTTACCTTATATATTCTTTTTAACATTTTTCAGGTATTGGGGACATTGCATTGAATAATAACAAAATCCCTGTCTTCATATAACTTTTGATCTGCTTAAATAAGACATAATCAAATAATACATAGCATTAGAATTTGGGAGAATACAATTTTATACTCAGAGAAGGCCATACTGGAAATATGAAATTTGATCAAAATCTTCATGGTGAAAAATTTTTTAAAGCTAAAACAAATACCTGAGGGAAGAACATTTCAGGAAGACGAAATAACAAGTACAGGGGCTGTGAGACAGGACTATGCCTAGCATCTTAGAGGATTAAAAAAAATGAACAAAAATAAGTGAAAGAACCAGTCTCAAATATATTTTCCCTAATAATTCTAAACACATCAGAATGTCTTCAGTTGGTAAATTACTATGTTAGCTTTTTCATTACTGTGACCAAAGGCCCGAGAGTAAACAATTTAGCAATTTGAAGGCAGAAGGAAGTGTTTCAGTCCACATTGTCAGAAGGTTTACTACATCATGGTAGGGATGCTAAAACATGGCAACTCAACACATGGCAGCTAGGAAGAGAAGGGATGAAGAAGTGGAAGGAGACAGAGGAAGGTGAAAGGAAAGGGAAAATAAAAAGGGACAGAGAAGAGGAAGAGGGAGGGAAAAGAAAGGAAAAGAGAAGAGATGAAGGAAAAGGGAAAGGAAAAGGAAGGGAAGGGAAGGGAAGGAAAGGAAAGGAAAGGAAAGGAAAGGAAAGGAAAGGAAAGGAAAGGAAAGGAAAGGAAAGGAAAAGAGATATAGAAAATATGCCTGGCTACCTGTGTTTCTCCTTTTTTTCTTTTGTTTCCATCATTCTGGCACCAAGCATTGGTGCTACCTTATATTCAAGGTGAGTTTTTCTCCCCCTACATTAATCCTCTTTAAAATCACTCCCACAGAAGCACCCGGAGGTGAACTTCACTGATCTCCTAAGTGCTTCTCAGTTCATAAAAGCTGACAATCAAAATTAACCATCACAGTGATTTTTGCTGGTACAAGTAGGAAAAAAAAGCATTATCATAAATTCAGTGACTTTTCTTCATTGCTTTGAATGTGCTATATTTTATTTTTAACTCTGAAAGTTTGCTGAGTAGTTTACTGAGGAAGTTTGGGCAAGTTATTTAACATACAGACTTCTATTTCCTGGATATAAACAAATAATTGGGTATACACAATCTTTCATATCACATTTGGCTCTAAAACTTGATCGTGCATCGTGTTATCTTAAAACGCATTACTGCTTCCCATAGAAGGCCTGGAACATGAGAGAATGTAACTTAAAGTCCCTTAACACCGATATTCATTTGGTATCTCTAGAAAAGTGGGCTAGACCGTACCAGGTCCATTTATAAATTCTCAAGTTCCACGTTTATTATCTTCATAGATCACAGAGATAGCCAGTGTAATTTTCATCTTAGTATAAGTGGGGTTTTAATACAGCTGTGATCATTTCAAAGGCATAATTAATGAAATGTTCGAAGCTCCTAATGTGCAATTAAATGGCATAAATCACTATCACAAGCAGCAAGTGAGCATTGTTAGCAGTAAAGAATGTTTAGAGCAAGTTCCTAGAATCAAATCTACTCCTAGGTTGGACACTCTACATTTAATGCATAGATTGCAGGCTGAAACCAAGAATACTATTTGTCTTGACCTGTCTTTCCAGCCCTTTTTCCTATTGTTGATACTCTGTTTTCTAGCCTCAGTACTTACTTGACACTCTTATTTCTGAGACCTGGAATCCTTCTATCACTACTGCCTCCGCCTTCCTGATTCATGGAACCTCATTCATCCCCAGATACTTACTATCCATCAAGGTCTATACCACATATTTCTTGTTTAAACTATACTTTCCAGCTCCTTCCAAGGATCTCCATAGTCTTTTCTTCCTTCAAATTTACAGTAAGAGCTGCGTATGATGGTACACACCTTTAATCCCAGGCTTTGTTAAACTGAGACAGAAATTCAAGAACAGCTTGGGCTACACATCCTGTCTGGGGAAAGCCTGTCTCAAACAACAACAGCAGCAACACCCCCTCCCCCAAAAAACACGTAAAAATTCATAACCCAGGCTGAATACTGGTATTAGAGTGCTTGCTGAGCATGCATGTCAACAGAGTTCAATCCTCAGGATCACAGAAAAAACAAAAACAAACAAAAAACAACCCCCCACCCCAAACAGAAACCCAACTCAAAACAAAAAAGAATATATTACTTGTGCCATCTTATAATATATATTTTATTCTTGTTGGACTATGCTTCCATCTTCCTTTTATACTGCGAGTTTCTTGAAGGGCGATGCTATGCCCTGCTCATCTGCCTATATCCTTCTGTACTCAGAAGTCTCAAGGATGAATGAATTTTGCCTAACACTTGTATAGGCAAAAGTTTATAGTCTTATTTTTTAAAAACCAAAAGCTTGTCTAGTAAATACAGGAGGGAAGATTCTGTTTTTTTCTTTCAAAGAGTTGCATCTTTGAATACAGCTCTTTATTTTTTTAAAGTGACCATCAGAAGTGACCACCATCTTTTGTCGTTGAGCAAAGAGACTTCCATGTTTACCAGGTTTTGAGGAACAGATATTTTTGGGGGTTGGGTAAGTCATGAAGTCATTAGAATTAAACTTGTTACCCCTTTGGAGAAGAAGATTCTGCTCCCTGCAACCAAACAAAATAACCCATAAGGTTATACTATTAGCTTTAAAATGGTCTTGATCAACTGGCTGACTTAAAACACTCTAATGTTTTGAGCATGTCAGTCCACAAGAGCCAGGTGGAAAGGAAGCACAGATTTTCCTCTTGCCAGGGAACATGTCTTAGGAGAAATGTCCCATGTTTCTTGATATTTGAAAAACCAGAGCTCCAAAAGACAGTTTAAGAGATTGCCCTATATTTAAACTTGAGATTGTCCTTATTTAAGGGTTTTAGAAGACTGTTTAGGGAACTTTTGGGAATGGTTTCTGAAGGAAATGTGATTTGAAAGTTAATGGTTCATATTTCATTAGACCTCATGCTGCCTGTCAGCAGTAAATCTTGCATCGGACACTTGTCAATTCCTATGGAAATAGCATGCTTGCTTTTATTTCCAGTTTTGTTAGCTTCTATTAAACTGAGGCTTCAACCTTATACTTCTAGATGAAAGATCTGATTATCATAAATAAGTACAATGCTTAAAATCTCACTTAGCAATCAGAATAAGTTTATCTTTCTACAGAGATATGGAAAACATTTTATATTTTGAAAGGTCATTGAACATATGAAATGTATACAATGAATTTCTACAATGAGTAACAGCACATTGGACTTAAATGTCTGCCTCCCTCCCTCCCTCCCTCCCTCCCTTTCTCCCTTCCTCCTTCCCTTCCTTCTTCTCTCTTTCTTGACTACCTTAGAAGGCTCTGATTGAGAGGACTGGACAGAAAATTATGTAAGGTTCCATCTCCAAAATAACCAGCAAAATGCCAGACTGGAGGTGTGCCTCAAGTGAAATAGTGTTAGCCAAGTAAGCAAAGCTGAGCAAGTATGAGGCCCTTACTTCACAGTCCAGTACTGCAATAGAGAAAAGAAATGTGTGGTTCTGGGGAACAAACCCAGAGCTTTGTGCATATTAGGCAAGTGCTTTACTAATGGTATGCATCGCCAGCCAGATCTTAATTTTTGTCACAATATGTTTTCTTCACATCCAAAACAATATATTTACAAATAATCATATGTTTCACATCATTTAAAAATTATCCATTACAAACACTCCAAGTTAGAGTCAGAAGATGTGTATAATATGCATTCATACCTACTTTATTATTTCATTCAAAGAAATCTGATATGTGTTATCTCTTCTTGGCACATGAATTTGAATAGCTTTTATTTAGCAGTTGCTTTCTTAAATTTAGTCTAGAAACAAATGGCATCAAGCTTGGTGCTAAAAGTCTATCTGATAAAAGTCTTTCCAATTTTATTATTGTCTTTGGATTTAAACATAGATTACACATCAGTCATTTTTAAGTTGAAATAGCATTTCAAAACAAAGGCTTTAGCTTTCTTTTTGTTTTAGAAACATGACTGTGGTTATGTCGGCTATAGGACAATAATTACTTACCAATTTAATAGCTCTATTCCCTGGCTGGAGGTGTGGCACAGTGGGTTCCACATTGCTCAATTGTAACATTCATCTGGCTCCCTGCCATGCAAATGGATGTATTAATACATACTTCATGAGAATGCTGTGAAGTTTAATTAATGTTTATGAAAGCTTCTTGAGATTGTCTACTGAAAGACATTGCATGAGTTAAAATTATATAAAAAGCAAACATGCAAAAGTACTCTAGAAATTGTTGCTTAGAAAAGATAAAAAATGCCCTGCTGATCTATTAGCCATGTCTGCATCAATGACTTCTGGTTTAATTTATGACAGTACTTTATGACTAGTGCATAAAGATGACTTAAAGGTGCATCATATCTTTTCATAGTGCAGAAGTCTTTATGAAATTGCGGTCAGAGAGGATTTTGCAAAGCATTTGTCTGGTGTTCACTCAGGCAGAACATTCAAATCAGGAACCTTCTAAGAAGTAAAACGTTAGATGGTGGATGAATTCTTTCTCCCAAGTGCATGCATCCCATAGCAGGCACTCTTGTTTTCCAATAGCTAGTTTCTATTTTTCTCTTACATCAATAGAACACCTAAACATATTTTATTGGACATATGGTCATTGTGAATAAACTTCCACACTATCTACTTTTCCTAACAGGGTGTGGACCAAGGTCACTGAGCTCTGGCCAATAGGATGTGAGCAGGATTGATTTGTGAAACTTCTAGGTTGCATGCTTAAAGATAGGGGCATGCTCCTTTCTCCTTTCTTATATCCTTGTGCTTGGAATATAGATGCAACAAGCCTTGTTGGGTATGTGAATGAAGAAAATAACTTAGTGTAGAAAATAAAGAAGTACAGGTCCCCAGACAACTCACAGAGCAGGACTGCCATAGCAGCCCTATACAAAGAACTGTAAATATGTTCAAAGTTCTATTATTTTGGGTATTGGTTAGAAACAACCAACTATATCTTAACTTATCCTGGTTTCTACAGAAAGCAAGAGGTGGGGGACATGACTCAATTTTCAGATCTCATGCCAAATTGCTCACTCCTGAACCAGGTCCTATTGAAAAATATGCTGTAAGTTTTATTTATATTCTGAGTACATTAAAGCCTTCTCATTTGGATGAATTAATATATGTTCTAAAATGGATTAGGAATGATTTCTTTACTTGGACAAGCTAAAGATCTCTCTACTTTGAAATGATTTTGCCTTCTGGAAACCCTCAAACTTACAAAAGTAACAAAGTGCAAATAAAAAATTTTAACTAAAAATTAAAAAATTCTAATAGATGATCATTGTGTTGTGTTGTTTGTTAAATGTGTTTTTAAATTTTACTTTTATTGTAAAGGTGATGTATAGAAGGTTACAGTTACATAAGTAAGATAATGAGTACATTTCTTTTTTAACAGTGTTACCCCTTCCCTGTTTTCTCTAGTTTGCTCCCTTCCCCTCCCCTTCCCTCTTGCAGTTGCTGTCCCTGATTTTGGTACCCTTTGTCTTGTATATGTTTATCTGATTTGTGGAAGAGAAGGAGAATCACAGAAACTAAGAGTGAGCTAATGCAACAGTAGTACTCACTAGACACTATGTTGGTAAAGAACTTGGTTCTTAAATATTTTTTTGCTCTCATGTAAACAGAAGATACATATTCTTCTGTGATTGTTTGGTCAAATACTTGTATCAGTGGCCTTTTACATATAACCAAATTATAAAATAAAAATGCATATAATTATAGTTCTGCAGTTTTACACTAAATAAGGACAAATGATATATTTAAGGTATATACATTCTTCACAACTTTGACTACTGAAAACTTATCTAGAGTGACATTTAATTAAAGTATTATTTATTTCTTTCACTGAAAATAATTGTTTTGATATTCTACTGCTGCTAAGCTTCAGAATATAATGACCTAAAATGATAACAGTGACTTATTTGGCTCTCAAATCTGAAATTTGTTAAATGTTCAGCAGGGATTACTCATTACTGCTCCAAAAGGCACCCGCTAGGTGCAGCTCATCAAGGCTTGAAGATTCGCTTTGAAAATGGTTCAGAAGGTGGCAATTTGTGGCCTGCTCTGTGTAGGAGGTCAGCTATGGCTATCCCGGGAGGCTTTGGTTCATTTTCTTATTCGCTTTTCCAACAACTCTGCTTGAACTTCCTTCCAATATGATGGTTACTTTTCAAGCATATGTATTTGAATAGACAGGAAGCGGAAGCTAATTGTCTCTTAAGGATTGGCACAGCACTATTTCTGCCATGTTCTATTGGTCAATACATCATTGAACCCATGAACATACAACCATGTAAAGGACATGAAATTACCCCTTAAATGGAATATGTTAAAAATTTTGTGGTCATTTTAAAGCAACTTGACTTCAGTCTTAAACACTTTCCAGCTAATCTTGAGGACATGATAATGAAAGTAGTTAGGAAAATATGCAATATCGGTCACTCTTTCAATGGAAAAGTGATCAAAAACACCAAAGAACTAATAGAATGTATTAATAAATGCTTTAGAAATGTTTAGGTTCTAGAAACCTTGTGATTCTAGTGTTCTGGGATCTTGATATCCAGTATTAAAACAGACTTTTTATTGGTAGTACAATGCAGACACTGATGGTTGCTATTATTCATTTCTGAAAGATTTATTTATGTCAACAATGTACCCAGAAAAAATTGGGTACTTTGCATATAAACATTACCAGAGACAGAGTTATGATCAATACATTGTAATAAAGATTCATTATGTCTATAATTATAGGAAATGCTATAGGAAGATTGCTTCTTTTACTTTGTCCATTCTTACCCCTTCCCTGTTTTGGGTTATAATTATGATGTTTACAGTGTAACACGCTTTAATGAGCAGGTGATTACAAGGAAGAAAGCAACATGCCAAGGTTCAGAGGGAAGACTGGACTATTGAGAACCCTGTAGAATCACTGTAGCAATCTTAAACATCTACTTAAAATTTCTTGAAATATGCTATAATAATTCTGTATGGGGTTGGACCACAGCAATTGGGTTTCTGTCACATAAAGTTAAATCTAATCTCTAAGTGAATTAGCGCCCTAAAAAGTCAGCAGTAGTTATAATTACTGCTAGAGATAACAATTTATCATAGTATATATAAAAGCATCATCAGATTTTCTTTTGTCTACTATGTTTCTGTAAGAATAGAGCTGGTGAGGCTCTAACTGCTCTCTTTCTTATATTCGTAAAGCAAGTTTGGTCATGCTCAATAAGTGTGGGCTCTCAGTGCCAGCATGAAATTATAACATACTTCTGACCTTTTATTTGCATCATATTAAAGATAGGTGAGAATAAGCAATATGGTTGACTCAACTCTTTGTTATTAGAAAATATACAAAACGTAGTATAGTTTATCAGTGAAATTTTTGCTGTAGGTTGGTTATAGTCTATGTTATAACTTCTTAGGTATGCTTTTCTATAAATTTAGAAGGCATACCACATCATTTAAATGGCGGTATTCAAATAATAAAGTCAAATCAATATATGGGTAAATATTCTAAGAAAAAGGTATAGATTTGGATATTTTGTTCAAAACAACATAAGAATGGCTTAAAGATGACAGAGCTTATTCCTTCTCATGTGAGAAGGGAAGTAATGGGGGTGTACTCAGTGAACAGGTGGTTAGTGAGCTGTGGTTCCCTGGAATATCACTACCATTTCTTCTTCCTAGAATTCAAGAATTGGAAATAATCAAAGAAATAACAAAAATATACCAGTAATATAAGACAGGAACAGTCTTAGCAATGACTATAGCTCTTTGATTATTAAGCCTATATCCTGGGGCTGGGAATATGGCTTAGTGGTAGAGTGCTTGCCTACCAAGCATGAGGCCCTGAGTTCAATTCCACAGTACCACAGAAACAAAAAGTAAAAGCAATTAATTTTTTTAAAAAAACAAACCTATGCCCTTTGCATTTACATCTCATGAAGCATTTGTCTACAAGCCACAATAGTTGGATGATTGATTGAGAAATATTTCTGGTTGAGTCTCCATGTCCCTAGCAGCAAATAAGAAATTCTGTAACTGAAAAGAAGAGGGAAATGGATGAGAGGTGACAATTGAATGCCTCTTTTACCTTGAATCTCACAGTTTCTGAGGACCAACTTCCTGTCATGATGGCAGTATTAGGCTCTTGGCTTTTAGAAGAGGATGTCAAAGTGAGCATCATTTCTCTGGCCCCATAAGCCCGAGGACCTGCCTTCAATCAGCAATAGCTTTTGCCCTGCAGCTGTTCTTCATACTAGATGCCTTACATTCTTATGACTTCTTTATTGTTAGCTTCTTGTTCTCATGTTCTGTCATCATCTCACCTCATTGCCATCTTGAGCAACACTTCTTCAATATATGTTTTAAAATACCCGAAACCATTATGAGCTTACAAAATTTCCCGAAGACCAAGAGTGGTGGTAGGTAACATGGGATCCCTTCATGGTGGCTTTGGCTCTCTCTCATCTCTATTACTATCTGAACTCTTCAATCACTTATATCAAAGCCAATGTGGGCCTCCAGGCTCTTTTCTTCCATTAGTCAAACTGTTTTCCTGTTCCTCTTAAGCCTTTGTGGCTCTACCAGATCCTGAGAGGGCTCTGCTTTTACCCCAAATGTTATTCTCAGGAAATGTTCTTTACTCCTAAAAGGAATACCAGTACAAATGGTTAAAATAACACACATCCCACTTCACTAAAAAGTGAAATCATTTGTGGTAAAAATGCTGAGGGCATGTCCATTTGATTTCCTCTCTATAAAGCTCCACCTCAGAAAGTTCTTTTAGATTTCAGTGTAGAAACAAAACAAAACAAAAGGTTGCTTTGCCGAAAGCATGCTTCCTCCTTTCTGATAACAGGAGCTCTATAACTTATCATACTTTCTGAACTATGTAAGTCAGAGGCAAATTTGCAGTTCTTCCATTGCAATTATGTTAAACACACCATTAGCATATTGGTAATTCCCCTATTGCTTGGACCATTTTATATGCCTATCATATTGCTCTGCTTTTAGTTATATGCTATTTCCAATCCTTAAAAAAAAAGTCCAATGTAGATTAGCATATGTGGTGGTATGTATACATAGCCAATGTATTTGGGAGGCTGGGGCAGGAAAATCACTTGAGCCTAAGTTCAATGCCACCCTGGATAAAAATAGCTAGATTCTGTCTCATTGTATAGAAAGTCCAAAGTCAGTTAAGTAAATAAACAGCTTAGAGATAGTCTAAGGCAATAGTATTCACTGCTTTTTGACTCCCATGAGCCCCAGCTACCTTGAAAAGACCAAACACTCAGTGGGCCATTGACTCATTTCCATTTTCTAAGGGAAAAACAACTCAGTAAACATAATATTTTTATTACTTTATTTTTATAGTGCTTGGAATCAAACATACAATATTGTGCATGCTGGGTAAGCATGCTCCCATTGAGCTAAACTCCCAGCATCTAACATATTATTCTTAAAGTCAGAATAGGAAAAAAATTAAACTACTTCTTATCAAATGGATTTCAACACTATTGGATTTCACTTGTTTCCAGGAATCTTTGGCCACTTCTTTCTCTCCAGCTGCAACTGTAGTGATCAAATTAGTGAGGGCTTCAACTGACTTCAAGAGAGCACAGCATCCCTCCTTTTGCTGCACCATTTATTTTCACAGTTTACTAGTTTCTTGCTGATAATGAGGATGCAAAAGTATGGACTCTACTTGACACCCATGCTTTTGCACCCTAGAAATAAAGAAGAGCTAACACGCTATGGGTGACCCTTTGACCAATAAGAGGTGGAAGGCAGCAGGTAAACTACTTAATATCTTCCATATCCTGAACTTAGGAGTTACTCTCTTAAGATACAATCATTTATGCAGATTCTTGGAAGATGATCTTATAAGATCCAAAAATCAGTTTTACCTGATTCCCAATAATGATCAGCTTGGTAATATGCCCTCATTTTCTCAACCACTTTTTTTTTTTCTCATTTCCATCATTTCAAGCCCTAGGACCAGCAAAAAAAACAAAACAAAACAAAGAAAAGTACAGTGTTTCTAGTGCAGAAATGATGATAGTGTTAAAGGGATAAGTTAACTTTTGTTGGAAATGTTGGAAGTTCATCAAAACCAGCTATAGAATCAGCATAGCCAAAGTTATCATGTGAAAGCTAGAGTCTTCTCTATAGGGTTTAGGTACTGTCAATTTCTGTAACTGCAATGTAGACTATATTTTTTTCAAAAAAGATCACTATTTGATTTTGAGCAAAAGATATTCTTTGGCATGGATAAAATTGTGTATCTTCAAAAATGAGCTAAATTCCTAACCTCTAAGAATGTTACTATATTTGGAAAGCTTACTGCCAAACTTTCCCTGAACCAATGTGGTTGGCATCTTTATAAGGAGAAGAGAAGGGAAAGAAAGACAAATAGGCAGAAGGAAGTGCCAAGTAGCAACAAAAGTAGAGATTACAGTGATACATCTTCAAACCAAGGAGTGCCAGAGATTGCTGGCCAATACTAGAAGCTAGGAAGAGGAAAGGAATGATTTAGCCAGAGTTTTCAGAGGCATCATGGTCCCATAGACACCATTATTCCAGGCTTTTTGCATCTAGAACTGTGAAACGATATATATATTTCTCTTCCTTTAAGCCATCTAGTTTTGGCACTTTGCTAGGACAAACCTAGGCAAGTTATGCAAATTTTTTTTTTTTACATTAACTCATCAATGGTTTCATTTTAGGGAAAGGGAATTACAGTAACGGGCACATGTCAATGAGGTCCAACATGTTACAAGTACCCCATCTAAGGGTCATCTATAGAAAATATAGAGAGCTTTCACTTAATACTGGAACATTTTTAGTTCAAATTATAGAACACGGTCACAGAAAACATTACCAAAATTTTTGTGTGCTAATGTAAAAAGAGTATTAAATAGGAAAGATGGCATAGCATTTGTAAGAGGTATCTTTGTTAGAAAGTTATTTAGGGGGCTTTCTTTTCTAAAAAAATCCACAAAAGGAATGGATAGTAGATCATAGAAGTAAACCAAAGTTTCTTAGGAATTTAAAGAAAAGAGTTAGAGGATAGCTATTAATTGTTAAATGAATATCCAAGAAGAATATTATTAAATTACTAACTTAAATCTTTCTAACAACTCAAGATAAAATTTTTTATTTCTCAGCATATATCCCAAAGTAGATGAAAATGTTTTCTAAAAATCAACTTAAAAATTGCATTATTGATTTTACTATGTCAAAAGACATTATTTACTGCAAGCTTACCCAAAGTGAATAAAATTTATAACATAGCTCTAAAGCATGTAGAGGTACCAATTTCAGGAAACTGAAATTTTTTTTCTTAAAACCTACTATATGTTAACAACTATATTATCCAGAGGTGCTTTCATTGATGGAGGTATTTGGAATATTGTACTAAATTTGCATTTGTTTTTTTTTCTTTTGACAAGATAAAATATTTCATTTTTTAATTCCTATTGCAAATCTTTACAAAAATGTATTCCGAGTCCTCACTGTCACAGTAAATATGAAAAGTGCATCCATCTTTCTTAGGCTAATAAAAATTTCCAGGCTCTGAGACATTGATTTTTCTGAATGTCAATAATCACTGTACAGTCACAGATTGGGATGAATGTGTATGACTTCAGCACATAAGTAGAGAATTGATTATCTGAGTAAATCCTTGACAAAAGCTTCCTTTGTCTGGATGAGCTTTTTTCCTTGCCCACAAAATAGGGTTCTAGCCATGGCTTGGGATTAGAGTCATTTACTCAGGGTTCATAGTTATACTTGTTGACATGAGATCATCATGTAATCCTGCTGGGCTTTTAGTGAGAGTAGGAGAGTAGGAGGCTCAGGCCTGGTCCATCAGCCTGCAGTAATTAGCCTCACAGGGTAGAGCTCAAGATTGGTGAATGTGTAGGAAGAAGTAACTTGGATCTGGAGATGGCGCTGAATAAGTCTAGTGTATTTAGCAGCCAGTCTGCTCTTTCTCAGTCTGGCCTGATTTTGGAAGTAGAAGTAGTAGGCTAGGGCTGCTAGAATCAATTATTATAACCAGACAGTTGGTTGCTTTTAGGAGACTTCTTATATCAGTTGTGTGTGATGTGGGGATTCCATCTGAGGGAGGAAAGAAACATCAGATGGCTATATTTAGGGCAGAGTTTCAGTCCTAAAGGGAGATAGGAAAACCTAAAGAAGATCCCAGAGTAAGAAATAAACTACACAGTAGAATCAAGGCAGAAACTTCTGTCAGCACAGTAAAAGGAGATGATGTGAGAACCATCTATTATTTGTTTCAATACAGAAATATTGGAAAAGATACCATTTTAAAAGCAGCTAACAAAGCTTCAACAGAAGAAAGTAAAAGTCTCTAGTAACAAATATGAAGAAAGAGCATGAAACCAAGTCTCCAAGAAACAGGGGAAGTTATAGGATTTATAGGGATTTCCCAACCAGATTGAGATTTGTTCACCCAAACTGTAATCCAGATCTGAGATAAGAACCATGCCAATGTGAGATAGATGCTGGGACAGAGTTTGTAGCATAAATGAGGTTGTATATGAAATGTGAATACAGAAATTCTACCCCCTGGGGCAAGACTGGGATAGTTTGGATCAAGAAATCTGCAAAGAATTGGGAACTGAAGTTGGCAATGAGCAGGTGTGAGGCCTGAATTTACACTGCTTCTAGAGTTCAGGAATGCCACATTGAGAAATTAACACTGACACGTCACTGCAATCTGTGATCCTCCTAGGTTGTTGGAAGAAACCAGAGTGGAACAGCCCTGAAAGGATTGCTTCACAGCACAGAACACAGTGGATTTTTTTTTTAAATTAGGAAACAAAACTTCATGAGGCAGAGATAACTTCTGCAACCATCGGGAGAATTTGTACCCCAAGACAAGAAGATTATAGAATGATCTGAAACATAATAAGTACATTAAGAGCTTAAGGAGATGATAAGAAAAAATAGAAGATAAACAGATATAGGGAAAGAAAAAAGACATATGAATAGAGCATATATTGTAAGTGATTTGAGAACTCAACAAATTAACAGATGAGGCTCAACATGAGAGAACTAGTGGACTGCAACGTATTCTGAAGTGTCAGTAAAAATTTAACACAGCCGTATCAACATATATAAAAGGCAGACAAAGAAAAGGTTATAAGAATAAGTATATCCAGCACAGGAATTCCAGAAGTATAAAGCTGAGGTAACAAGAAAGAGGTTATATGGTTACAAACTTTCTCAGCCTGAAGCAAACAGAAGCCTTGATTTGACAGAATATACGATGATCAGATGGAAATAATAGCCAGAAGTCCAAGCCCAGGTTCTTCAAAAAGAAGCAGAAAATCTTTCAGAGAGAAATAAGAGATAACCAAAAGAAAATGACAATTAGACTGAGGGCAATTTTCTCCCAGAAAAAACTAGATGTCCAGAAACAGTGGAATGCGTTTGTCAATACTGAAGCCAAATAATCATCATTTAGGCTTCTATAGCTGAAGTGTTCTTCAATCCTTAGAAGTTGCTGAAAGATTAGATTGTTAAAGTTTTCACACCAAAGCAACCTTAAGTATGTGAGGTGATGATTTGTGAACTAGCCTGATTTCAGCTCACGTTGTAAACGCACAGAGAAACATCACATTGTATACTGTATTAGTGGCTTTTATGTACCCCTGACCAAATATTTGAGAGAACAACTTAAAGGAGGAACTATTTGGTTTGCCTCAGAATTTCAGAGGGTTCAGTTCATAGTTGCTTGGCTTGTTTGAAAGAACATCATGTGGTGGAGGATTTTATTCGCCTCATGGTGCATAGAAGGCAAGAAGGCAAAATAGGAAACAGGGTCTAATTAGTACTTTGCAAGTCATGCCCACAGGGACTCATTTCATCCAGTGAGGCTTCATTTCTCAAAGTTTCCAGAGGCTCCCAAAACAACCCCAGCAACTAGAAGCCGAAGTTCAACACAGGAACCTATGGAGGACAGTTCATATTCAAACTATAACACACTCCATAAATATATGTAGATATTACTTGTTACTTTAAAATGAGTTTTTAAAATGCAGGGAAATTGTTTCTGATTATGTTATTAGCCCCACATTTTCTGCCTCTTGGGGTCTGAAAGTCATATGCAATAACTCCCACAGAAGTGATGGAGGATGTTCCTCTACCTGATTTTAGAGTCAGCCACGTGATCTGCATTAGCCAATAAACTACGGTGGCCATGTGACATGCATTAACCAATAAAATAAGGTGGAATGTCAATGTGTTGGGTTTGTTGTGGGTTTGAATGTGAGTTTTGTCTGCTCCTGTGATTGGATGTCATTGCATGGGAAGGACATACCTCTTCTCAGGATAATGTGAAGAGACAGGAAGAATGCTGCCTACTCAAACTGAATGTGGAGAGTTGCTGACCACCGTCCATCAGATTAAAATTTGGAGCTTTGTCCCACAGACTGGGAGAAGATCTTTACCGGCCATTCAACGGACAAAGGCCTCATCTCTAAAATATATGCAGAACCAAAAAAAATTACCTTCTTCCAAAACAAAACCGCAAAGAACCAATAGCACTCTCATCAAGTGGGCTAAAGAGATTTCTCTGATGAGGAAATGAGAATGGCCAAGAGACATATGAAAAAGTGCTCTACATCACTGGCCATAAAAGAAATGCAAATCAAAACAACATTGAGATTCCATCTCACCCCAGTAAGAATGTCTTATATCAAGAAAACTAACAATAACAATTGTTGGAGGGGATGTGGCCAAAAGGGAACCCTACTTCATTGTTGGTGGGAATGTAAACTGGTTCAGCCACTCTGGCAAGCAGTATGGAGATTCCTCAGAAGGCTCAATATAGAACTCCCCTATGACCCAGCAGCCCCACTTTTGGGTATCTATCCAAAAGCCCACAAACAAAATCACAGCAATGCCACCAGCACAACAATGTTCATCGCAGCACAATTTGTCATAGCTAGAATCTGGAACCAACCCAGATGCCCCTCAGTAGATGAATGGATCAGAAAAATGTGGTACATATACACAATGGAATTTTATGCCTCTATCAGAAAGAATGACATTGTCCCATTTGTAAGGAAATGGAAGGACTTGGAAAAAATTATACTAAGTGAAGTGAGCCAGACCCAAAGAAACATGGACTCTATGGTCTCCCTTATTGGGAATAATTAGTACAGGTTTAGGCAAGTCATAGCAGAGCATCACAAGAGCCCAATAGCCATATCCTTATGAACACATAAGATGATGCTAAGTGAAATGAACTTCATGTTATGGAAACGATTGTTATATCACAGTTGTAACTACTTTCAACGTCCCATATGTATCTGTAGCTTCTATTATTGATGATGTTCTTGTATCACCTTCCAGTGGTTGTACCTACACTATCTCTGTAATCTTATCTGAGTATATTGGAAACTGTGTATACTGGTATTAGAAGTAGGAAATTGAAAGGGAATACCAAAATTGAGAGACACAGGGTAAAAAAAAGACAAACAACTACAAAAGCAATACTTGCAAAACTGTTTGGTGAAAGTGAACTGAACACCTCAGGGGAGGAAAGGGAAAGGGGGAGAGGGAGGGGGGTATGAGGGACAAGGTAACAAAGAGTACAAGAAATGTATCCAAAGCCTAACGTATGAAACTGTAACCTCTCTGTACATCAGTGTAATAATAAAAATTTGAAAAACAAACAAACAAATAAATAAATAATAAAATAAAATTTGGAGCTTTGAGATAGATAAGTGTTTCTATTTCCATATCTTATTACTAGCATAATTCTCACAAATTTAGTGGCTTCAAATAACTTACTGTCTTGTAGTTCTGGAAATCAGAATTTAGAAATTAGTCATACAGCGCTAATAGGACTGGACTTTCTGTTTATTTGTTTTTCCCTAGAGGCTGGTTTAAAGATGAGGGTGTATGCATTTGTTATATTGATAGATCTTGAAAGCATAATGTTGAGTATATTAAAAAAATTGAAAAAGATACATATAAATGCTGCCATTTGTGCATCCTAGCAATCAAATTAAAGAAATATTATGTGCTGAGTATTTTTGCATAGTATGCAATTAAGGTATTAAAATGTGGATACATCCTGGTTGCTTGTGGCTCATGCCTCAGGAGGCTATGATCTGGCTAAGATCATGGTTCAAAGCCATCTTGAGCAGCAAAGTCTGAGAAAGATTTATTTTTAATTAATCAGCTAAAAGCCAGAAGTGATGTCATGGCTTGACTGGTATAGCAATACTTGTGAGTACAAAACGCAAGCAAGAGTATAAAGCCCTTAGTTCAAGCCCCAATTCCCTCATACATAAAAGAATGTGGATCTATGCTGCCTTCATTAGTGTAATAGTTACTTTTTAGAATGGGGAATAAGAATTAAATTAATAAGGATATAAAAAGGGATTCTGGTATATCTGTGATGTTTTGTTTTTTTTTTTTTTTTGGCCAGTCCTGGGCCTTGGACTCAGGGCCTGAGCACTGTCCCTGGCTTCTTCCCGCTCAAGGCTAGCACTCTGCCACTTGAGCCACAGCGCCGCTTCTGGCCGTTTTCTGTATATGTGGTGCTGGGGAATCGAACCTAGGGCCTCGTGTATCCGAGGCAGGCACTCTTGCCACTAGGCTATATCCCCAGCCCTATCTGTGATGTTTTGTCTGATATGTAACAATGAAATATTTTTTAGTGAATTGAGGACATTTTACAATGTTATCCTCTTAATTTTTCAGAGATATCTACAATACTTTATGTAAAAGAAGACAATTCAAGGAAGAAGACACAATCTCTAGGCTGGCACAATGTGGAAAGGGACTGAGAAGGTGTAAATGACATCCTTACATGTGCCTTCTCTCTTGACATCCAAGTCAAGGACATTCTAAGCATTAGGCAGTTATGTATGATCCAATCATATTTTGACTCTGTAGGCATTGAGTAAGGAACTAGAATGTTCTAGATTTAATCCATTAATGGAGGTAGCTTGAAGGAGCTAAACAGTAGGAAAAAATAGCAAGAGGGAAACAAAGCTATAACTTAGCAGTAAGTCTCAAATAGAGAAGTGCAGGAAATAGTCTTTAAAATATATCAAGTAATGGTCTTAAGGAGTCACATATAAATTACAGCATCCCAATTGAGTTGAGCATCAAAGGGAAATCTATGAGCTCAGAGAAGTGAAGGTACTTGCAGGAATCTTTGCTTATAATCTAGCAAGTATATTTATTATAACAGCCTCTTCTTTCTGATTCCAAAGTCCTCAAGTGACTTCCATGGAACTCAAGTCATCCAAGATGTTCTGTGAATGAGGGGTTTTATAGTCAAACATGTTAGGAGCTGCTTTCTGCCATATTCCCTTCTTGGAAATTCACAGGCAATTAATAGATGAAAGTTAACAACCTGAGTTGAAGAACAGAAATCTTTGAGGCAGCTTTGCACACTTCCAGATTATCTGATACCAAAGTAAGTTTGGGAAGAGAAGGGGAAGAATGTCTGCAGTAGACCTTAAGTGTTCTGTGACATTCAATTTATTCCTCTGTATTTTATTTACACTAGTATGTTTCTAACTCCTTTGAAGTATTGTATTTATAAAAGTTTTGAAATTTATTTTTTAAATAAAATCTTCATTCTAGTGTTTCTAATCCTATGTTGTGCTTAAAATGTCAACATGGGTTTAGTAAAGTAATTATATTTGACATTATAGGAAGAATTAATGAGGTTTTATGCAAGTTATTTTAGTGTTTCAGAATAACAAACAGAGCATTTATAATGGGCATATAGACCATAATAGTTTTGCAATCCTATTTTATGACAATCCTCCCTGTTTAATGTCTAGCATAATGCTCAGTCTTCAGGCTTTTGAGCAAACTTGTCAGTGGCCTTAAATCAAACTACCATGTTAAAATATATTACTGTGTTAAAACCATTTGCAGCTAGCTATCCATTTAATTGCAACCTATAAAATGAACCAGGCGGTTTAAGTTTACAAACATAACATCTGAGGTGGTGTTAAGATTAGAGCTAAATAACACATGTAGTTTAAATGTGAAGGGCTATCAGTTTAATATACTACTGAACATCTGATGCTAGTCATCTGAACATTAATATGCTTGAAAATAAATACTTTTCAGCATTTAACATGATACCTTCTATATAAGGCTTATCTTCACATATTCACTTTTGCATTTTTATTGGAGCATGAGAATACTCAACTTGTATTGTCTCAATTTAAAAAAATACTAAAATTATTTTACTCCTTGGGATAATTCGTAACATAAAGTGGTTGCTCCGGGACTATTTCTATGTAATTGAAGGTTTTTGTTTGATTATCATAATTCCTTCCCATTCTAAGTCCCAATGAAGAGAGCAAAATATAGGATGGTTAATTAAATATCAAACCAATTTACATTTAATAAAATTTGTTGTTATTTATTTTTTTGAGCCTTACAGCTATCTTCCCAGTTAGTGAAAATTCTCTTAAGCATATGATTTGGGGTCTGCTGCTTACACATGGTGTGACTTTGAGAAGTTAACTTTCAGTGCCTGTTCCCTTGTCTGTGAAACAGAGAGGTTAATATAACTGTGTGGTTATTAATTTAATAGACGTAGGGTGTTTGGAATATATGGAAGTACATGCCATGTAGAAGCAGGCCATAGATTTTGGCTGTTATTAGATAGTAGATTTAGAATAAATGATTAGTAATATACAACTTCCAGTAAAATTTGTGATCTCAGTTAAGCACAATCTGCTCAATTTGCCTAGAATAAAAATAACTAATGTAGGTTACATATTATGTCTACTTGCTTATTTGGCTCTTTTAAATAGGAACATTTGTATAAAAGAAGTTTAGTACATGTTTTAAGTTTGGAGGCAAAAGAGGACAGTAATGGGTACAGAATACAGATGCTAAAAAATTCTCTTATTTATTGACCCACTTTATAATTTATACAATTCTTTTTAATTGGTTCTGTGAATACAGTCCACTTGTTTATACTTTCTTTACTATTTCTTTTTTTTTAATCGTATCCTTGTTCCCATCATATCCTTAGTAACCATTTTTAGGTTTCTTTTATTTCCCTACTTGTAGGTAAATGCGTAGGCAGAATCAAAAAGCAACGAAGGTGTTGGTATGGACAAGGACAAGGAATTACTCTATTTAAGATTTTCCTTGAATCTACCATATTTCAGCTAATTTTTTTAGGCTTTATTTATTTTTTGCACACAGTGTCCCATGTCACAGTGTTTTCTCAAATGCAGTGGTTTAGGAACAAATTGTACAAGAAATGTACCCACTGCCTTACGTATGAAAATGTAACCCCTCTGAACATCACTTTGACAATAAATAAGTAATTATTCAGGAAAAAAAAGAGACGATCTTTGCACGAGTTGTCACAACACATATTCAAATGAATGTTTGGTTAAAAAGTCAGTTTTACTGGAAGCTAACTCATTTGTCTAAAGATATTCTCCAACTCAATCCTTTTCTAGTTGAGAAAACAACAACCTTATATTCTTGAGACTTGACTCTACGGAATTCTAAAGCTCTGTCAGTAGCTGAGCTATAAGATAAGAACAATTCAAAATGGCATTTGCATTCCACAGCTAATTCATTTGTATGTACTTGCATACCACCCAATGTATTTACTTATAAGTTTGTAAGGTAAATCTAGTTTATACATACAAGAGAAAACATGCATCTTTGGTCTCTCTGGGCTTGACTTCCTTTACTTAACATAATTTTTTTTTTTTTACAAATGGTATAATACCATTCTTTCTCACTGATAAGTAAAATTTCATTGTGTAAGATATACCACATTTTCTCGATACATTTGTCCATTGAGGGCACCTGGCTGATTCTATACCTTTGCTATGATGAGTACTTTTTAAATAAAATCTTAAAATACTATATCTTACCATTGAGATATTCCAAAATTTATTTTTTATAAAGTGTAATAGTGACTTTATTTTCAAAAAAGGACTCGCGGGGCTGGGGATATGGCCTAGGGGCAAGAGTGCTTGCCTTGTATACATGAGGCCCTGGGTTCAATTCCCCAGCACCACATATACAGAAAATGGCCAGAAGTGGCGCTGTGGCTCAAGTGGCAGAGTGCTAGCCTTGAGCAAAAGGAAGCCAGGGACAGTGCTCAGGACTGGCAAAAAAAAAAAAAAAAAAAAAAAAAAATAAGGACGTGGTTTAGAAAACTCTTTGGATTAGGAAGTGAGTTGCATTGTCTGAAAAGTGTGAAAAGAACCATGAAAGAATTGCTTTCATATATTAAATCTTAGGTTCTTTAAGCTGGGAAAGACAAGATGAGACTATCAGCAGAGTTCATACTAATATCTGTCTGGTTGAATTATGCATCAAATTGTGTCTCTACAGTTATAAATATATATGTTGAGGTGCTTGGAACAAGAATTGGAAGGAAAGAAAAGATTAGCTGTTCCAATTTGTATACTTTGTTCCCAACTTCCAATTTGAACATATGGAGGCAATAAGAATAAGGAAGGAATTCTACTCATTCCTTCGTATCCATGGGGAGTTTTATCCAGGACCCCCTAAGGATATCAGTCCATGGATGCTCAAGTCCTCTAAATAGAATGAACAGTGTTCTATACTGTACACATCTTTGTATTTGCTTTAAGTCACCTCTAGAATACTTGTAATAGTTACTAAAATGTACACTAGGTGAATTGTCATGCTGCATTGTTTAAGAAACAATAAGAAAAGATATGTATATGTTCAGTATAACCAATTCTTCTTACTGGATCGTTTCTATCTGTGGTTGGTTGAAATCGTAGATGTAGACCTTATGGATAACAAATGTAAGCTGCAGACATATTGTAAAGTAAAAACCCAATGACCTGCTCCTAAACTATACATGGAATAAAATAAAGTAAGGTGTCTAATCTCATTAGCATTTAATCAGTTAAGTATTTATAGTGACGTAAGTTGCCAGTTTTGAAGCCAAAGGTTGAGGAGATTGTTAAATGTGGTGTGTGTGTGTGTGTGTGTGTGTGTGTGTGTGTGTGTGTGTGTGTGTGGTGTGTATAAAAATAAAGACATTTTTTTAGATAACAAGTATGTACTATCAAAATTTAAGTCATGAAGAAATATACATGATGACTTTGTGCTATATTGCTAACACAATCAATCCCGAGTTAGACTTTTGTTTTATTCTTAATAACCAAACAGCTGACATTTACACAAAGTCCCATTCAAGCCCATTAGAAACTCAGAAATTGGATTAGCTCAGGAGGACACTGGAAAAAGAAGGCAGTGATTTCTTCTTGACCTCTGAAGCATTAGCAAGGTTCAAAACTTTTAAGTATTTTTAAAAATGAAACTCAAATTAATATACCTAGCTACTGGAACATTCCAAAATTTCACTTTTTAGAAACTGAAATAGTGACTTAACAAAAAGGACACAGTTCAAAGAGACCCTAAGTCCAAGTTTGCTCTTTAAAACACTAGAAACTAATTTCCATGTCCAAGATAATGTTTCAAAGAGATTTCTCTTCAGTGTGTGTGGGTTTTTTTTTTGGAGGGCAAGATTTCAAAGAGGAATAATTAGCAAAGCAAGGTAACTGTGATGCTGCCATCTGGAGTTTTCAATTAACATTTCTGACTAATTCTTTGGCGAACTTCCTCATAAATATTTCCCGAATTGAGAAATAATCCTTTGGCACTTTCTGCTCTTATTTTAAGCTCATCAGGGCATGCAAAGCAATGTAAGGACGTTTGCAACTTCCAGCTGAAGGAAGTTAGGACGTTCTGTTTTTACTATCATGCGTAGTTGCTCATGTTTCTTATATGTCAAATAACAGAAATGGGAAGGGAAATAATTGGCCACCAAATTCTCATAATTCAATGACTTAAGGATGATTAGTGAAAAATTAGTGTAAAAATAAATGTATTAGACCAAGAGATCCATTAAAACAAATTAATATTGGGTGTTAATTTTTAAAATATATGGTTTATTAACAGGAACTAGAGGAAGAACTGGAAAGGGCCTTACAAATTATCAGTCTCTCCTCATTTTACAAAAGGGAAATTTGAGGACCAGGGAATCCAAGTGACCTCCCTGGGGTCACATGGAAAGTTAACTGCAGAGCTATGACCAGTGTTCAGCTCTCCTAACCTCCAAGCTATGCTTATTTACCCAGAGTGCTTCCAAGACTGTTTACAACACTTAGTCACAGTTTGTCTTTTGATTCATTCTGTATTAATTTCTTTTTTGTGGATGCAGAAATCACACACACAGCTCATAGAACTGATTTCTACAAAGCCATGTTTGCTACAATGCCACATTTATAGGATTTATTTCAGGTCAAACAGATGTTAAGAATAATGGTAAAGGTTTTTACTATTTATAACATGCTTATTTTTTATATGTGTACACCATCCTTTTATTTGCAGTAGAAGAAGCTCCTTTACTTCCAAGAAGCTCTGAAAATTAAGTTCTTCTTCCATAAAGTTTTGACAGTATCCATTGATGAAATCTTGGTGTGAACCAATGTGAGGCTATTCAGGTTTTATATGTGCCAGCAAGTGGTGCATTTTGTTTCTGTAAAGTTGTATGTTTACTTGTAGGTGCTGATCTAGACTCTGTGGAGATAGGTCATTTTCTAGGGCTCATAAAATGAAACCCTGATGTACATCCTGATGCAATGTACACAGGGGATACAGGGTCATACGTGAGGCAGTGAGTGCGTTTCTTATCAAACTTGTTACCTCCTCCCTCATTTTTCTCCCACCTTTCCTCCTCCCCAGCCCTGCCCCTTCCAGGTGTACAGTTTGTTTACAGCAGTAAAGTAAGTAAAGCATTGTAATATTGGTTTGTCCTTTTACCCTTTCTCTCTCCATTTTAATGTTCCCCTTCCCTTCTCTAGTTCTGATAAACTTATATACAATTTTGGTTCCCCTCAGGCTGGCCATATTAAAATTCTCTGCCTTCCCTGTTTGGTGGCAAGTCATGAAAGCCTCACTCCAGAAAGGAAGACATGCTATAAGTCAGGTAGTCAGAAGAATCTCAACAGACAGGCTTTTTTATTTTTCACCTCCTAATATCTCTTTATCTCCCAACCCTGCAGGGACCGATGGATTCATCACCCAACCAGGTAGAGATGTCTAAAGCACTCAGCCCTCAACAGAAGCCAGCCAGGAATCCAATCCAGTGCACCGGTTGTGTTTGGGCAGCAGGCAGGTCTGGCTTAGCCAGGTGGCATCTCGGAGACCACCCCTCCCCCGCCTCTCCTCGTCCCCACCACCACCCCTGCCGCCAGGAAAGATCCAAGGCAAGATTGTGTCCCAGCCCTCTCAACTTCATAGCCTTCCAGGCAGGATTTTCTATGTTTTATCCACTCAGTCTATTTCCATACTTCATATTTTATTTAGTCCCATCACCATTCTGTACAGATATCCATTGAAGTAAAGTAAAACGTGGATAGTTTGTCTTGAGGCTTTGGGTTGTTAGTCATGCTATATAAACTACTGTCAAGTAAATTTACAATGCATTTTTTCTTGCTAACGTATATTTTTGTTATAAGGGTGTTGGCTCAGATCTTTTCTGATGAGAAGAAAGGATTCCTCTCTTTCTCCCCACACAGATGCTATATAAAATAGCTCCATGTCATTGATTACATTTTCAAAGCCTTAGTTATTCTCAATTGGATTCTCAGTAGTTTTGAATAAGTGATTGTGGATCTTTAATGTAATATTATTACATTAGCAGATAGTTTTGACCTATAACCATGCAACTCAGGAAAGCTTTACATGTGCAGTTTTGGTATATATATATATATATATATATATATATATATATATATATATATATATACACTAAAGGGAATTAAATGAGATAAGTGAAGCATGATCTTTTCAATAGTAAATCTATAAACACAGGGAGCTTAGCTTTCTCAGTATTGTTGTGCTAATGAAACCCCAGGATATGTTCTATGATCAGTTATGGCAACTGCCTTATCTCAAGTTTCAAATGTAATCATCTGCCTCCTTTTCCCTTCTCTCTCATTTTCTGCAACTTTTATTTTCTAGCCATCCTTTTGTGCTTACTCTAAGCTGTATCAAATGTTAGCACATATGTGGACAATAAATGAAAGATTTCCCACCACAAATCTCCCAGTAACATTGTGTCCTATTATTTAATCAGAAGTGAAAAATTAAACAATCACCCAATGTTTGAAGTTTACAACTTACAATGAGTATGCTGAATAGGCTAGAGTATACAGTGATCTGACTATTTAATATGATGTATCCTTCCTTATTAGAACTCTTGTATTTAATGACAGATATGTACAATGTTCTGATAGTTTGTGCTCAGATTTAACAGATTGTTAAAGTCCCCAATGGGGATTTAATCCCAGTGTGACCTTAGAAGATGGAGAGGAAGGGGCAGCCATTTGGGCAAACTCATAATAGTGTTAGCCTTTTGTTTGCAAGAAGCTTCAGTAACTGAAATTTTTGGATTTTTCATCTACTGTCAGGTGAATGCATACAGACAACTCCTCTACCCTCCAGATGAGTGACTACTGAACATTTAGCATTTCACCTGATCCTTATTTAAACTTTGTACATTAAGAAGTCCTAGTTTATGATATATATCGATCCCATCATAGCTCTGGAATTTTTCCCACTTATATAAACTCAGTTTGTAGACAATCAAGTTAGATATGAGATGCTTATTACAATAGATGCAGATCTTGCTGGGAGACAGTGTTCTTTCTATGTTGACAGTCTCTGTAAAGTGGTGCCAGATTGGACTTTATTCTATAAAATGGCAAGTAAGACAAAATCCAACACTCCTCACTCCTGCTCAAACAGGAAGGAAATCTTCAAGTCTATTGAAAAGGTAAAGGATTCAGGTAAGGGATTAGAAAAGACTTCCTAGCTACACCTTGATCAGGCCTTGGACAAGCTATGTGGGCCAAATTTCCTCTCTTATGAACATGTTATGATTCTGAGGGTGACCATTGCCAGACTTATTTTCTGTTTTGGATCCTCACCACGAGACATCAAGGTGAACAAATCTCCTCCAAATGCTTTGTATTGCCTAAGGAGAAAAATTTAGGCATAAGACTGAAACTGCTGGCATAAAAGAAATAAGCTTAATAAAAAGCTCAGTTCAAGACAGGCTTTTCCTACCCAGTGGCTAGCTATGGTCTTGTGACTGCTGAATGACGCATGGAGAGGGGCACAGGACATCAGCTGAGCCTTTGACTCTGACTTGGCCAACTGACTCACTGGCTGACTTAGATTCTGAACCTCAGAAGACCCTTGAGAGCAGGAATGCTGACTTCAGGCTAGAGAGGAGCTGACAGAGTGAGTGGGCACCACCTCTTTATAGCCAGCAAGTTCAGGTCTAGCACAGGCAGACAATGAGGCAGAAGATGTAGGAGGAAGAGTGTAGAACGGGTGGAGCAAACAATAACGATGACTGGGAAAAATGCCCTCCAAAGAATTATAAGAGAAAATAAATTTCTTTTAAGGAAAATCTTGTATGGATTACATCCGATGTAATGGATATCCTTTAACTAATGTGTAGAGATGAACTGTTAGAGGTATTCTTTTTATAGTAATAGTATTGAGTATCACCAGGCCACATGAAATTCCACACCAAAGGAAATTTTATGCGTGAAGCCCTATTTTGTACTATAAAGTATTTTTATGAAATTAACTTCAGGATCAGTGTATAAAGTGACTCACATCTGTAATTAGAGTTACTCAGGAGACTGGGAACTGAAAGATCATTATTTGAAATCAGCCTGGTCAGAAAAGTCTTCAAGGCTCCATCTCCAAATAATCAGCAAAAAGCCTGGCTTGTTGGCATTGCTCAAGTGATTACCAGCCAAGCAAGTTGAGCATGTGCGAGGCCCTTGTTCAAATCCTAATAAAAGAAAAACACACAAATAAATATAGAAATAAGTTCTGAATTTAGAATAGGGTCTCACCCCCAAGTTTTCATTACATAGATGTAAATGTAGCCACATACTTCTGGCCTCAAGTATTTCAGATAATGGATAGCCAAACCCATTGCCATATAGTCTAGAAAGTGCTTTGTGTTTATTAGATCTTTAAATCATCATTACAACCACATGGAATAAAAGTCATTATTTCCATTTTACAGATA
Organism: Perognathus longimembris pacificus; assembly: GCF_023159225.1. Classification (NCBI taxonomy): domain Eukaryota; kingdom Metazoa; phylum Chordata; class Mammalia; order Rodentia; family Heteromyidae; genus Perognathus; species Perognathus longimembris. Next base: position 126,844,950 of record NC_063162.1, on the reverse strand, counting down.
AAGAGGCTGAGGCTCAGGGGACTCAATCAATGAGTAATTTCATACAGATAATAAATTCATATTCAATTTTAATTTCATACAACTAATAAATGGGAGTATAAGAGCTTGAATGTAGATGATATATACTTCTAATATCTATTTTCTTTGTTTTGAGAGTATATGATACAATCTGTGAAATCTACTCTTTCCATAAGTCTTTTTTCCTCTCTTATCTTCTCCACTTTCATTCATTCTCTCTTTCTGGTTTATTTCATTCTTTACCTTTACCTTTCTTCTGGTCTTTAACAGTATATAATAGAGAAGGTTGATTATTGTTGCAAGAGAGTAATTTCTCACATTTATTGGAGAAGACAATTTCAGGACATTGACATTTGTGAACATTCTTAATAAATGATTCTAATAACTTCTGTGGAAAATGTAAAATAGAGATGCAAAAGGACTGCTGGGCTCAATTAATAGGAAGTTTATCCTGCATAAACTGATCCCCACTATACTCTATTAAAGATATTTATCATTATTACCTGAAAGATTTTCAGAGCTTCAGGCCAAAGTTGACCATAATAATTGCAGTATTGTTAACTCATGCTCCCCACAAACAAAATTGAGATTTATGCTGTCATTAATATAAACAAGAACATACAATGGGCTGCTGTCTTCTTTCCTTCAGAGGAGAATGGAATGATACACCTCTTCCTGAGGGCCTTGGAACCTTCCTGACATCACTGTTGTGGCATGCCCAGGAATGATGGACACCACACTCCACTATGGAATCAGGACATTTAGGTAAGGTAGCTGAACTACCAGGCCAGACACCTGAGGTCACAACTAATGCTCAAAAAAAGAGGCAAGATCTGCAGCCAGTCTTGTCTGAGATGACAGATTAGAGTTCCACCTAGGATTCTGTAGGCTTCGTTGCCACTGATACTGCTTTCAGTTGTACAACAAGGAAAATCTTTTCTATCCTCTGCTTCCTTTTCTCTTCATTCCCAGTTACTTATATTCATTTATAGAACTATTACTCTGAGAGACATGTCAGACTTCAAAGAAGACATAGCTTGGTCTTTAAAATTCCTAGAAATACTGTTCCCAGTTGAGACAAGACTCAGTACCTGATGAATGCACTGATCCTGTTTTGTTCTGTATTTTCTATATCCAAAGAAATTTTATCCTGGACCCAAGAATGTATAGACAAAAAGAAACTTGAACACTATTGTAATCTGGAACTGGACCAATTGGATCTCAGCCTGAAGCATAGTCATTCAGCTAGGCCAAGCTAGATCAATCAGACCAGAAGAGGATGGGAAGAACTCTTTTTGCTGTAGGCTACTGAGAGTTTAAGGTGATTTGTTATTCACATTAATATAAATATTCCCCAAACACTTCTGGTCTCATGTACTTCAGATAATGTATACTCAGCTGTCTTGCCATATGGTCTGGAAAGTGCTTTATATTTATCAGACCTTTTAATCATCACTATAACCACATGAAGCAATTATGACAATGCAAGTGTTATTTGCATTAATGTGGTAATTAGTGTGAAGTTAATGTGTATGTTAATGTGGCAATAGCAGACTAAATATACCACATAGCAGGCATTCCCTCAGTTCTTATCCTGAATTGCCTTCCTTTGGCTTAGTGAAACCAGTGGTTTCAGTCAGTCAGACTTGGTCTTGTTATATAAGTAGGAATTTGAGTAGGTTTTTTTTTTTTAAAGCTTAAGTGTCTTAGTTATGCTAGACTTTGGTATTATGGTCTTAGTAGAAAGTTAAAAAATTATTTTGGTAGTTAAATATACATCCTTGTCCTAACCTCATCTTCATTTCTTCTAAAAAAATTCCATTACATTTCCAAAGCAAAAGGATGCCTTTGGCCTCCAAACAGAAGGCCAAAGTAAAGGGGAAATAAAGAAACACAAATGTATTTGAAAAGAAAATGTAATGTTACAACCTCTAGTACTGTCAATCTTTGCTTTCTTCTGCTTTTGAACTCTTCGGTGTCACTACTAAGAGATCCCTTAGTCACTAAACTATGGTCTGTAGGCTGAATCAGGTGGCCTGATTTTGTATGATCCTTGAGTTAATGGTTTTTACAGATGAATATGTGTAATTTGATGATTGGGAAATCTAACTTTGAAATGTTAAGTGAATTGTTATCCCCTGAAAAAGATTTATAGTCTCTTTATGTAGATCTGCATTCCAAAAAAAATGACACTCAATTATTGTTATCACTGTTCTTTGAATTTTGCTAATAATTATTCAGTGAAATCATGTACTCTATACAATTATTCATGTATTCTTCTCAGTGTTTCCTCTTGGTTTATAAATCCTAAAACTTGAACTACCTGACCTTTTAGAGAACAGACAGACCCTCACTCAAGTCAATGTCCAATTAGAATATTAACAGATACCTCTGTGCTACATGTTATGAAAAGGAAAACTAAAGGGAGTGGAGGTTATTCACCTCATCTTTCTGTCATTGGCAAGCGATAGTCTCTGTTCTCAGAAAAGTTTTAGAGAAGCATCAATGCCAATTATCTTAAATCTCTGTGTACCTTTTATTATTCATACAATGCCTTTCTTCCAAAAGCCCTGAACAGGACAGGATGAACAGTAACCAGGTGCTCATACTGTTATGCTAAGAAAATTAATGGGGAACCAGGTTAAATCAGGGAAACATATGCAGACAGCCAAGTCAGGCATGATTCATACCACTCAAGTATAAATAGCTTAGAGAGCATCTGAGCTAATCTGCAAGCAATTAAACTTCCTTGCTTATATTTCTCATCTTAACATAACTGTAGGTAAGGTCTTTCAAGGCTATGATATTTTTCTAAGCACTATTAATATTTTTATTTCAGTTATCAATGATAATTACTAGATGTGCACAAGTATGTTTTTTATTAATGACTCAAATTTCTCTTGAATATGCCAAACAATGCAATATGTTTTGTTTTTGCTTTTCAAAGCCTACATCAATACAAATAATGCATGGATTAATCAATATTGGTAATAATTTTTACTGGGATGAAAGTAAAATATTTTCACTTATTTTTCTTGTAAATGTCATGGTTAATATTGTTTGAGTTGGTGCATGAATAACCATAGAATTGCATCATGTTCAAATTTGCAAGATGTTTGCTTAGTAAATATTTTGAAAAGTTGTATTCATTTAATTTTTTAAGAGGATGTTTAAAAATCACTTGTGGATTATATTTTTGTTTTGGCTTTTTCCTTGGAAATTATTATTATTTTTTATTATCTTTCAACAGTTATACAAAGGATTTGTCATTTCAGAAAGTAGTTTATAAATACAATGCATTTTAATAAATGTTTTCAACATTCTTACTCATACCTAACTCACCCCTTCTTTCCCTCATTCTTCTTAATTTTGTAGGATATATATTGAATTCTTACCTTCATTCTCCCCCTCTTCTTCTCTCCTTTCATCTATACCTTTCCTTCCCCTGATTCCACCCTACCCCTTTCAAGTATCCGCCTTCTGGCGTTTACTTTGTTGTACTTGGCTTTACTTTTATAAGGCAAATTACACTATTTGAGTTGTCCCTTAAACTGACAATATTTCAGTTAATACATTGATATTCACTTGCAAGCCACCCAACGTATTTACTTATAAGTTTATAAGTGAATTCTAGCTTCCATCCATAAGGGAAGACATGCATTCTTTATCTCACTGGTCCTACTTTACGCTACTAAAGTATTTTTTCAAGTCTTTTCATTTCTTTATAAACGATAGAAAATCATTCTCTCTAATGGGTGAGTAAAAAAATGCATCATGTATATATACCACATTTTCTTGACCCATTCATCCCTTGAGGGGCATCTGGGCTGATTCTCTACCTTGGCTATGGTGAATAGTGCTACAGTAAACATGGCTGTGCTCGTGGCTTTACTATATCCTGGTTTGTAATCTTTTGGAAATGTGTTTTGGACTTTATTATTCTTAAGTATTTTCATTTTTTGATAGTATTGTGGTTTAAATCCAGGTCGTTGTGTTTGTGAGGCAGGTGCTCTATCACTAGAGTTATACATCCAGGCACACCCTTTTACTTTTTTTTTAGGTATAGTCTCACATTTTTGCTCAGCCAGTCTCCAACTGTGATCACCCTCTGTTTGCCTCTCATGTAGCTGAACATCTGTTTTATAATAATAATAATAATAACAACAATAATCATGCTTACATAATATCATTTCCTTCAACTCCCTCTCTTATCCCCCATTACCCAGAGCTGTAACACAGGCTGAGAACTCTACAAACAATGCAGAGATATCTGTTTAGGGAACAGTGGATGCAGTTGTTAAGCCTGCTGTGATATTTCCCAAGGGCTCTAATTTGATTTAACTCATACATTTACATTTTTATAGTTGTGTCTTTAAAACTTATTACTTCAGTAATACCTCCCATATTTGCCTAGCTTTTCAAAACCAATACAATGTCTGCATTTTGTAATCAAATTTTGCCTCTTAGATGCCTGCCATTTTTCATGAATTTCTGAAGTGTTCTGCATTAGGCAAAGATTATGAATGTAAAGAATTGGACATGGAGGCTGACAAGCAATAAGTACTCATTAAATGGCAGCTGTTATTAAGTTTATTTTGTTTAAAATCCATGTGTTCTTTTACAGAAATCCATTGGCGCTATATTTTCAATTAATTCGAAAGTTTTGGTAACAAGCCTAAAGGTATACTGTTTATAAATTGCTATTTTTACAAAACACTTTACTGGGAAATCCATTATCACTCTATACATGAAAGAGGATATCTCCTCAAAGAAGATAGAAGGAGTCTGTGTCTGTTCTATAATAAAAATAGGTTATTTTCTGAAAGCTACTTTATTAGAATATTTATTTATTGTGCTCAGCAGTTTGCTGAAATGTTATTATTTTTTCTGACTTTTTTATTAGCATCAATTAGTTGTACAAGGAGGTATTGAGAGGGTGCATATTAAGTTTAGGAGATCCCTGTGGTATTCCTGAAAGCTAGATAGAAAAGTCTAGAAACAGCTTATGCATTTTGTATATGATAGAATCTTGTCTCTGATATTTCCCAACTACTGTGAAGTAAGGATTAGAACCCTAGCAATGATATTCAAAAATCTGGATGAATATGAGTTTATATTGTCTTTCCTGAATACCCCAGACTGTGGTTATAATTTTTAAAAATCAAAATTAAAGTACATTTTCAAAATAATATATCCATTATTGAATAACAAGTCTAAATAGTAATTTGTTGTTAGAGAGTGTATTCTACCAGTTCAGCCATCTACCTCTGTTCCTTATCTTCATGTTTTTGGTTTGATTTTCAGATGGGCTTCACACTAACTTCTCCCCAGCTGACCTCAGTCCATTATCCTTCAACTCTGCTTCCATAGAAACTGGGATAACAGGCGTGAACCACTACACTTGGCAGTTGAATTGCACTTCTGAGGAGCACTCAGTCTCATTTTGGAAACTTGAGTGTTGGAAGGGTCCACTGAAGTTTGAAGGATTGTGTAAGTCCAATGAATGGTTAGTGTCCCCTGCCATCTAGCTCATGTATCAAGGAGCTCAGAAGCAGAGTCCTTTCTGACAGTATGCAGGGTAGGAATGAGGGTTCAGCAGATGTACCTAAATCATGCTGATACAGTATATCTCAACATAAAGCTTATGCTTCACATGTGTGGACTTCCTCAAAAGGATTCTTACAGTACCATTTTAATAAAGTGTGCAAGATTATTATTTATGGAGAAGTAATTAGGGGCTTTTCAGGGAGAGGACTGAAAAAGCACAAGGAAGGGAAAGGAATAAAAAAGCTGGCAAAATTAACATAAAGTGGGCATGGCTCAACTGGTAGAATTTCTGCCTAGTAAGCACAGGCCTGAAGTTAAAACCTTACTACCATTAAAGACAAAAACAAAATTAAAAAAACAACAAAATTCAAAGCCAAAGAAACCACACCACCACAACCACCACCTCCACCACCACCACCATTATCAAATTTCCAAACCTAGCATAGAGCTAAGATAGTAACAAGCAGCTAGAAGCTTATCTGAATCCAACATTCTCTGTGCAGACTTCCTGGGATGCTCAAATAATTACTCGTCTCTGGAGGAAATATAGAATCCGAGCAGATTTGAGTCACCCCAAGGCCTCCTCACCCCTACTAACCCCGTGTGTTTTTCAGCTTTATGTAGCACATGTCACCCTATTATTAGAATGTCCCTGGAAGCACTGTTGGCAAAAGTGGAATCTCTCTTTACATTATGTATCTAAAACCAAACAACTACTAAACATAAAAAGGTCTAGAATAAACCTAACAGTGGATCACGGTAGCTCAACAGGTATGTACACATGATCATATAAGGTGAGGATAAGCAAAAACAACTCCAAGAGAAGGACACAGGAGGATTCTATTGTTGATGTTATCTTTAAAGTTCTAGATGAATTTCCTGTGGCGTACCCTACATGGTTACTGTATATGATTTTGGTACACTAGATATTGTATATATGCCTACCTGATCTAGGGAAGGGAAAGAAAAATGAGTGCGTAAGATATCACAAGAAATGTATTCACTGCCTTATTATGTAACTGTACCCCCTTTGCACAACACCTTGTCAATAATTTTTTTAAGTGAAATCTCTCAGCATTGATTCAGTCTCTATGTTCTAAGCTCAGTTTTTCATATTTCTGTCTCTTTTTTCCCCTTTAGCTTCTGGAAAAGGAAAACGTATGTTCCATGTTACTCAATTGCTAGAGCCTGTATTAAACATGGTTCTTGGTGAGGCAGATGAAACCTTTCTTTCTCCCTCCTCCCCTCTTCAGTCTCCAGTGTGTGACTTGGCTTAGCAATGACCTACAAAACTTCCCTCCTTCAGCACGGCAGGCTGCAGAGAAGTAATGTGAACTCCTGAACTGTTGGCTAAGGAATATGCATACTTACTAGTCAGCACAGAATTTCTGATAGTAATAATTATGTTCTTAGTGTTCAAGGCACAATTCTAAGCATTTAAGCATTTAAATGACAATCTAAGTCCTGTAGAGTTTTTTTTTACTTGTTTATTGTTGTATTTCAAGTTCCTAAACTGTACCTGCAACACAGAAAGCAACTAATATCTATCAATCTGTATCACCCATCTATCTGTCTCTATATCTATCCTTTTTTTTTCTGTTTTTTAATAGTCATGGGACTTGAACTCAGGGCCTGAGCACTGTCCCTAGCTTCTTTTTGCTCAAAGCTAGCACTCTACCACTTGAGCCGCAGCACCACTTCTGACTTTTTCTGTTTATGTGGTGTTGAGGAAGCATCGAACCCAGGGCTTCATGCATGCTAGGCAAGCACTCTACCACTAGGCTACATTCTCAGCCCTCTATCTTGTTTGTTGAGAGAGTTTTGCTAAATAACTCAGATGGCTTTGAATGAATGGTTCTTTTGCCTCAACCTCCTAAGTCCTAGGATTGTAGGTATGCATTACCAACTCTCCTAAGTCTTAAAAGTAACATTATTGACTAAATATGACCATCACTATCAGAAATCCTTCCTGCTGCTGTGCTCATTCTACAAGTGAGAAAACTGGGATACAAGGAGGATCAGCAGCTGGCTGAGATTGCACAGCCAGCAAGTGGCAGAGCTAGGTTTTGAACCTGGCAGAACTGCTGCTTTGCCCAGATGTGAAAGTAGTGTAAACAGTAATAAGCAAAGAAAATTCAGTTGTATCAAAACGGAATGTACGTGGATAACCTAAGTTTTGGATGAAGTAGCACTGATTTTTTTTTTTTACCATATTCTTGCTCCATGTTGAGTTGACTTAATAGCCTTAGTTGATGTTGGGTTTTTGTTATTTTTCTAAGTAACTTACACATTTCACACTAACATCTTACGAGCTATTTTTTAGCCTGTAAGAATATACCTGATTTTGTTGATCCAGATGGTATTTTTGAGACTAACAAAATATACAAAATCATAACAGTTTTAACATCTCAGTTTTAAAGAGAAAAATATCTCTCTTTTCTGAAATCTCAGTAACTCCAATTGTAGAAGCTTAAAGTCTTTAGCAACTTCATAATTTAGTCATCAGCTGAACATATTCCCACTAAAGTCTTATATTCTAAAACACACATTTGATTTAAAAAAATGCAGAGAATGAGAAATTCCCTGCTATTTCATATATTTAGAAGAACCAAAGAGTATACCACAGCATGTATTGTTAGTAGCTTTAAATGAGGTAATAGTTAAGTGACCCTTCTTCATAGCTAAAGTTAAGGATTGAGTTTAGCTTGTTCTTGAGAGGTATAGTACCTGACAACTCAGTTCTAGCACTGTAGATAATAATGTATCTTTCAGGGAAATCCTGGCATTGTATTTATTTGTAGCAACTCAAAGGAGTTAGTAAAGTAATTAATTTTATCAGCCATGAAATTATTTTACGAATAGATAGTAGTACTTACCTCTAGATGTAGATATGACAGATAGTGTCTCATGAACTCACATAGTTAATGATCATCTGGAGGAGGAAGCAAAATTGTGGAAAAATCTAGAATATAAGTAATCATATACATCAAGCAGATGCTTTAGTATAGTGAGAAAGAAATACTAGGATGTATCTAATCTTCAAGTAGACAATCAAATGGGAAGCTTATACTAAAAATCCAGATGGATAACAACAAACTAACAAGATTTTTAGCTCTCATATGGACTCTTCAAACTGGAGTGGAATTGATGGATCTATGAGATGCTCAGGAGATGGAATTGAACTGGAGAGATTCATCAGTCAGAGTACAGTCAAGAAAGAGAAACCACACAATGACTTGAACAGGGAAATTTAATATGAAGATTTATGACCTGGCAACATGGGACTCACTACTAATAAGAAAAGAGGAGTTGGAAGAATACAGACATAGCAGAGCAAGCATGTACAGCCCTACATCTCAGTGGTGAGGATGGTTCTGTAGTACAGCCATGGTGAAGATTGATAAGGTGCTATAGTCTAAGGCTAGAAACAGAAAACTGTGTGGTAGGGTGCTGATTAAACTTTCCATGATAATAGCCTCAGTGTAAACTCTTTTAGCAGGTTGTGGCAAAACTTGCTCAGAGGGCACATCACAGCTAACTGCTGAAAAGTTGGTTGTGACAGGAATCTATCCATGAAGACTGCTGAACAGCTCAAAAGACGAGCACTACAGAATGTCTTTTATGCTAAACAACAGGTAAGAAAAGGAAAAAGAAAACCTGAACCAGAAAAAGAAGCTCCCTTCTTCCTGGTCCTCTTCCTTTCCTCCATTAGCAAAACTCAACTTTGGGCTAGTGGCAAAGAAGAAGTGTTTATAGGGCCCAGCTACAAGATTGCAGATAAGGCAATGATGGGCAGATTTGGAGCTTGGACTGTACATTTATAGTTAGTATAGTATTCATGGAACCTTTTAGAATGATTGCTACAGTCTGTGCTTCCAGATTCAATTTCAATGTTGAAATTATAACTCCTAGAGCAATGATAATGGGTGATTAGGACATGAGGATAGGCCCTCCTCAGTGAGATTGTTTTCCTTGTAAAAGAGACCTCCGAAGGCTAGTTTGTCCCTTTCTGTCAAATGAGCACACAGCAAGAATTTCTGTTTATAAAGAAGGCTTCTACCAGACACTGAGTCTGCCAATGCTTTCATTGTAGACTTTGCAGAGTCCAGAGTAGTAAGAAATAAACTTTTCTTGTTTCTAAACTACTTATTTCATGGTACTTTGCTTTAAGAAAATGACTTGTTGCTATTGTTTGTGTTATTGATTGATGTTATTTTGTTGTTGCTTGAATAATCCAGTTTATCTGGGTGTTTTCTAATTGTAAAAAAAATACTATCCATATCAAATTAGGGGAAGAATTATACAAATCCAGGTCAAATGTGGTGACTCAGTAAGATACATACAGAATTAGAGGGACATGAATCTTGATAACACCAATATTTTAGGGTTAGATGAGTAAAAGATCTCTTTGAAAGGAACTGAGAGGAAAGAGGCTAATAGAGGTAGAATTAAGAGAGGATAGTATTATAGATGCCAACAAAAGAACAAAGAAGACTTAAAGAAAATAGTGGTGAGCAGTTCTAGATGCTGAAAAGAATCTAAGGAAAACTTAGAGCAAAATTTAGGAGCTATGATCATGGGTGGAATTTTTTTTTTTTTTTTTTACCACATGCAGTATAAGTGTAACACATAGATAAGGACTAAGAAGATTGAATCATGTGAGTTGAACAAGTCATTTCTGTAGAGTTTTATAGGATGAAGAGATATATAAAATAGTATGCCAACTTCCAGAAGACTTACTTTGAAATTAGCATAAAGCATATGTGAGCAATTTTAATATTGCAGTGAACATGTTATGAAACTACAAATAAAGTGTCCCATAGTCAGAAAGTGGCAGAGCACACTATGAGGCCATGAGATTTTCCAGTCTCTGGGCCAGGCTCTTATCTATTGAATTAAACTTTCATTGTGTGTATTATCAGTAAACTAACCTGTAATTCTTGGTGACTGATAGCCACATCCTGCCCTGTTTGATAGCTCTTAAATCACGAAGGTTAAACTTGCTCAATTTAAGTATTCAATTAGAATCTGCTTAATGAATGAATGCTGAAGTCTACTTAATGGTGCCTAAGAGAATTGAAGAAAAATCCCACATTTACCAAATAAATGGGGACTTGGACTTAAGAGAATGTAATTGTTAATTCAGTTGTTTTGGGTATGGCATTAATGAGGTCAAGGTCATAGGTTTAATTCTCCTTTGGGCCAGTTCACTTTGCAGTATTTTCACACTCTCAATCTTAAACTGACTTTTTGACAAATGCAAATACATACACTTGGTCACAAGGGAACCAGCAAAAGGAAGAAGAAAAATGATTTAGTGTAAACCAGTTATTGCTGTTGGAAAAAGAACAAACAGCTTGAAAAATATTACTTACTTCTGGTAGGTCCCTAGCATCATTTATATTTATGTATGAAGAATTTCTCATAATTATGTTGTATCCTGATTGAGTTCACTATACTGAAGCCTACATTAATATATGTTCATTAAACATAAGCAGACTTAATATTAAAAAAATAAAAAACAGTTTCCAAAATGTTGAAATGATTTGCCAAAGAGTTTTCAGTGTTTATATAGGCACCCTGGTTCACTTTAAATTAATTTGACTTACATATAAGGAAACCTTTACTAATTCAGTGACATTTTTCCTATCATTGTAATAAGGGAAATTTGCTTTGAGAATAAAAGTGAATTTGAAGATAAACAACTTTCCAGTGATTTGAATGATGATGGATTTTCAGAACACGAACCAAGGAGCATCTAGGTTCATATTCTGAGTTTGAGCACATTATAGTCTATGAAATGGGACACCTTATTCTTGAGGACAGGTAGTAAAGTCTCTGGTCCTATACTACAATCCTTAGGAGGATTGTTTTGAGGAATTAATGAAACAAAACACCTAACATACAGGTAGAAAAGAGAGAAGAAAGATGATTTAGTACTAGCTTTCCCCTTCTATGTTTTCAAAAGTTGAATGTGTTCTAAATTATCAGTAGTATAAATAGAGAAATTATTGTGAAAGCAATGGTTGCATTAAAAAAATCCATATAAGGAGGTGAATGATAGATAAATATGACAGAAGATAAATATGACAGAGCTGCATACACATGTGTGAAAAGAGAACAATGAAACCCACTAAAAATTGCTTAAGGGTGGCTCAAGCGACAGAGCTTCTGTGCGGCAAATGCAAGACCTTGAGTTGAAATCTCAGTATCATTAAAAGAGAATGCTTAAGAGAGGTAGGAAAGGGGGACAAGAAAGAACAATAGGATAGATTTTTATTAAAGCTCATTATATAACACAAAAAACCCTCTCATACAATTGATACATAGTAATGAAAATTCTTTTGGGGGGGCAGTACTGGAGTTTGAAGTCAGGACCTTGTACTTGCTTGGCAGGTACTCTACCACTTGAGCCATGCTTCCGTCTCTTACGGCCTATATTAGCTTTTGAATAGGCTGTCACATTTATGCCTGCCTTGATTAGATTTTGATCCTCTATTTACCCTTCCCACATAGCAGGAATGATGGGCTCATGGTACTCTATCCAGCTTTTTACTAGTTAGTTTGGAGTTTTATCAACTTTTGGCCCCAGGCTGTTACTCTTTTAATCTCTACATTGGAGTTGCTAGATTACAGGTTCAAGCCACCACATCTTGCATACTTGTTTTTAGATTAGCAAAATATATTTCTCTGAAGGGGCTAGTTAATTTTTTTCCAATGAATTTTTTAAAATTTTAGTTGGTACATGTTCTCTGTGTAAGTAATATTTGTTTTAGAAATAAGGATGTACAATTTCCTGTAACAATTTTGCTCTTCCTTTTGGAAAAAGTGAATTGTTTTGCTACAGTGTAATCAGTACTGTAATGCAAATGGCAGATCCTTTACAAAATAACAACTCTTCTCAAGTGATACCATTGCACCGCTGCTGGAAGGATCACCTTTGTGAATCATTCTGTAGTACAGACTTCAATTGCTTCCATGTTGGTAAAGAGCTGACTCTGGGCTCAGGTCCTATGTTATTTGCTGGTTATTGTAATACCAAAACCTTCTCATCAACCAGCAGGTAAATTGGCATCAATGAAAAACTCCAAGGGGAAAAACCTATGAATTAATATAAGACCCAGTGGTTGCCAAAGGATCAGCCACCAACCTCTAGGTAACCATCTCTCTGTGCATCCACCATGCTTCCATCTTGCAGCACAACAACACTCATTGTGCTGACTCTAAGTGGGATCTATTAATCTCTGTTACTCATATTCTCATTTTTCTGACGGATGTTACTCTGTCTAAGAACATTTAGTAGAATAAAGAATAAAAATATAGTCAGTGGGGAGAAGGATGGGGACCAATATACAAAATAGATGGAAGGATCTGGAAAAAGAAATCAGAAGGGAAGCATTAAGATGAAGAATTTATGTGGTACAATTTGTCATGAGTTGTATTGACCAATAAAGAAAATGAAAAGTTTGTGGATTAATATTTTAAAATCATACCCTGAATTAGAAGCCAGCAAATCAATGCCAGGAAGCAGCAAATGTACTTAGCAATTAGCAAGAAAAGGTAGGGGGGAGGGAGGAAGGAGCTAGTTAATCAGCTTCAGAACCTACCTTGGTTCAATTTTACATTCTGACCAGGCACTTTCAAACAAGTTGTCATTTACTTTTAAATTGCTGGTACCAGGAGTTTGCTGTAAATAGAAGTACTAATTGCATAGATGGAGCCAAGCACACATACTTCATGCTGTGTATATTTATCTTTTGTTGTATAGTTCTGCCAAACAACTTGCTCCTGCTGTTCCTACCCTTTCCTTTCATGGACACAGCACATCCATTTACTAAGCTCCCAGTGTATACATAGTTGTGGATATGTGTGTGTGTGCACATGCATGTGGTATGTGTGTGTAGTTTCTTATATATGAAAAATAGCGTGCACTTTCAAAAGCACTCTTTCTCATTGTTTTCTAAGGCTTTAAATCCCATTTTCCCAAATGGGGAAGTCTACTATGCCACGCAAAAGTGAGCCTCTTCTATCTTGTTACCATTTCATTCTTTCACAGATAGTTTTGCTTCTCTTCAGTGTCATGATTTCCCCTGAAAAGTATAAGGGCTGGCCATTATACTACTCTGTATTTCCACCTCATTCAGGTTGTTCCTTGTTATTGAACCCCTGAGAATAACCCCTTCGTGTTAACCTGATCTAATTGCTGATAGTTGGGGACTGGTAATGTCTGATCCCAGGTTGGTGCAAAATTGAAAGCTGTGCTGAAAACTGTAAAGGGCATACATAATTATCCCAATCCATCTGCAAACACACTTCCAAGAAACTCTACACATTTGAATTTGGTAAGTTATGGAAAGAACTGTTAAGATATAGCTCACACACACCATAAACTAACTGGCAAGAAGTGATATTGTACCCACCTTTGTTCTCCTCTTTCCTGACTTCATCTCCCCTTCTCACCCTTCCTCTCCTCTTCCATCCCCTTCTTTCCCTTCCCTCCCCTTCCTTCAAGGCTCCTCCCATCATGGCCCCTCCTCTTTCCTTTGCTCCTTTCCTTTTCTTTAAACACTTTACTGAAGACTTTCTAATGTGGGCTAATTACGACCCAGAAACATGTTCATGGATGTGTTAACATCAAACCTTGTTTTCACGATATGGGAGAAGGCACTCTTGCCTCTCTATCCCTTCATTACTGGAAAGGTTAAACCTACAAAAACAATTTGTTTGTATTTATTTCGAAAGGAATGTACTTTATCGTGATGTGCAGACAGCCAAGACAAAGTTCAGAAGCCAATATCAAGAGCCCAGCATTCAAAGATATCAAACAGTGATGACCGGTGTTTAATTTTTACATTTAGGTTTCAGGCACCAAGAAAGTAGACATCATGGAGATTTCTTTTTGATATATACATGTGCCTTCTTTAAATGAATGGAGTCTAGAATTAAGCTCTCAGAGTTGTTAATGATGTAGATTCTGTGACACAAACTTCATCAGTTAACTGCATTTTTTTTTCTTAATTGATTCTGCGATCACAGGGAGACTACTGACCAGTGAATCCTGTTTAAACCCAAAGAGAAAACTGGGATCCTGAGATCCTCTTGCTGGTCTTGTCTTTGGTTGGTGTTGGTAAGGATCCTGACCGTTTGCAGCCTCCAAAAAGCTAAGAAAAGAGCACAGTCAGTTCCACATCAAATGCTACTTGTGGCCAGCAGGATTCAGCTCCACCATTTGGGTGTCAAACCTAGGAGGCAATATACATATGCAACATGTATACAGTATTATACAATACAATATTCTTATACAATATTCTCATTTAATTGGAACCACTTAGGTGATCCTTTTTCATGTGCTCATCTCCCCTCTAAATAAAGATTACCTGAGATCAGATAATTTGAGACCCGGGACAGAAAGCATCTGTCCCATCAGACATGTCACCAATTATTGAGGATCTTCTGGCTCAGGTTTTTAGTTGCAATCGAGATTTTAGAAGTTGGTAATACTTGAAGCTGCAAAGAAGTGCACTTTCTTTGTCAGTCTTTTGGAGACAGTGTCTCACCATATAGCCAAAAGCCAGCCATAAATTCATGATCCTTTCACTTCAAACTCCTGAGTCAGATTACAGGTGTACAGTATAAATCCTGTGCATGAAGTAAATTTAAAAACCAACAAATAAAATCAATTACTTAGGGAATGTTTTGTGGCTCCAAAATTAAAAACAAATTCACTCTTTGTGTCTTCTTTGGAAGTAGTTTCCCCACTACTGGCCACTAGCTTTTTAGGTATAATGTATCACTTGCTGCCTAGTGTTGCCATAGTACTGTCTGACTTATTTCTCCTTCATTGTCCTAGCAGCAACAGGAAATAGTGAAAAATTGTTCTGGAACAATCCAGGCAGAATAGTTGTGCCCCATCCCAAGCCTAAGACCAGAGGGAACTTGTACACAAGCAATGGGTAATGTGTACAAAGGAGGCCACACCCCCAATCTCCATACTAGGCACTCTAAAGTGAGGGGATGAGAAGTAATCATTTGAAGGGAGCTTTAAGCCCATATACTGTTAGTATTTCCAAATTACTACGATTAAATTTTTTTAAAAATGAGATTGTTTGCATAGCAAAAAGCACTGGAAAAAAACCTTAAATACCAAGTCTTGGAGAGACTGAAATCAACAGTATCTCAATTGTCATGCTATAGGGAAGTAAATTGATGAGCTGTTTTGGAATTATCTTGTAACATTGAAGATATTCAGACTCTATGATATGATCAGCAATTTTATTCCTGGACACATATCTAAAGGAGAGAGAAGAAGAGCAGACAGAAGAGGGGATGCGAGAGGAGAAGAGAAAAGAAGAGAAGAGAACAGATGAGAGAAAAGGAGAGGGGATGAGAAGAGAGAGGAAGAGAGAATAGAGAAGAAGAGAGGAGAGGGAAGGAACAAATAAATGGTCCGTAGTAGACTAATAAGCAGCAATGAAAAATTAATGAATCACATTTATATAATAATTGTAGATGAATGGCAATGAAATAATGCTGATAAAAAGTGAAAGCCAGTTCTGGGTAGTTTACATGCAATTTTGTTACTGGTTTACACCAACATTTGCTAAAAATCATTTTCAAAAGGAAATGAATGATAAACATAATTTGGTAATCCTCATATCAGGTAAGAGGTGACCAAAGAAAGACAGGTAGATGAATATGGCCAGATACATTTTTATCATTATTAACTTGAATATATTGTAAATAAACAATGAGAAAATAAAGTGGACTACAATCGTTGACAACATGTAACAAATATGTATTATGCTTTGTTCAAAGATGCACTCCTAAAGTCCATTAAAAATGAACAGTTAGAGCACAGCTGACAGTAGTTAGGAGAAAAGATTAAGCTGTCATATGCTCAGTCTCCAACAAGTTAAGACATCACAAAGAAATCTTTTCAAATGCAACAAACTACCCAGTTTCAGGTTTGAAACTAAGTCATCTTATTTACTAACATTGCACAGTCAAGTATTTTTTACAACATAAGTTATGACTCAATAGATTAAGAAAACCCAGTTTGGGGGCTGGGGATATAGCCTAGTGGCAAGAGTGCCTGCCTCGGATACATGAGGCCCTAGGTTCGATTCCCCAGAACCACATATACAGAAAACGGCCAGAAGCGGTGCTGTGGCTCAAGTGGCAGAGTGCTAGCCTTGAGCGGGAAGAAGCCAGGGACAGTGCTCAGGCCCTGAGTGCAAGGCCCAGGACTGGCCAAAAGAAAAAAAAAAAAAAGAAAAAGAAAACAGTTTGGTGGTTTATCCTTCATTTTCAAACTTTAAAAGATACAAAAGGTAGAAAGCACTAGTTGGCATCACACATGGTATGAGCAGTAATTTTGTGGGATGAATTATTTTTCCATACATACATTAACTAAATATTAATGTAAATATAAGTCCCATTAAATTAAAAAAAAAAGTCAGTGGCCAAGTTCTGTGAGTCTGTAGTGAATCTGTTTCCTCTTTCTGTTCTCACTACTTCACCTGACTACCACGGCCTCCTAAGTGGCAGCTCAATTGCAGATTGTCCTCTCTTCCATTTGCCACAGCCAATGGAAATATCTAGCTAAAACACAGTTCTGATCAGCACTGTTCTGCTCATGTTACCTGCTGAAGTCAATAGAGTGCCTCACAACTCTGATAGTAAAAACTCTATCACATATACAAAAGGCCATTTTTGTTGTCTGACTTACTGACACTACTCCTTGAAGTCTCAAATATCTGCTCAATTTCCCATCATTCTTGTAGCATTTCTACTTTTTACAGAAGCAATTTACAAACATCTTGTTCTAGTAATTTACATTCATGTTCCATGTAGAAAAGTGGCAACATAAATATTTATTCATGTGAAGAACAGAACTTGCAATATAACCTCAGAGATTTCTTTGTTTATCTAAAATATGAGAACATTCATGGCAGCTTTGTTTACTAATCCAAACAAACCATATACACAGCAATAGAATAATGCAGCCAAAACCTTGGTATATTCAAGCAATAAAATGTTTCTTGATAGCAAAACCAAAAAAACAACTGGTACATGTGACAATGAGAATCAATTATTGGGCTAAAAGACACAAAAGAGTATACACTCCATAATTTCATGTTCATCAGTAATTAAAACTGATCTATGGTGGAAAAGATAGCATATCCGTGGTTGTTGCTGTTGGGTGAGATAAGAATTGGCAAAGAAGAAGCACAGTAAACCTATGGGGTCATATCAATGACCTTTTGAAGAACTTCAGGTCACGTGTGGATATATTTATCAAGATTCATTGAATGGTACATTGAAGATTTGGGTATTTTGCTGCATGAACTTCAAATAAAAAAGGAATCAAAACAAATAATACATTCCAATAATGATTATACATGCTGTAGTGCTTGGAAGAATAATATTAATGTGTGCCATCTATTTTGAAATGCATCACATAACAAGATCAACAAGATGATAAGGAGAGGCGTACAGGAAAGATATAATTAGAATAATGTTAATGATAGAATCTAGGTTGTATAGATTTTAACATTACATTTAAAATTTATCTATAGTTTGAAAAGGTTTACAACAAAAAGGATGCATCAGGAAAATGGAAGTAGATCAGTTTTAAAAGCATACTCGTTTATAGTTCCTTATTAGTAATTGATTTTTCTCTATGATGCATCTGCTCTTAATATCTCCAAGGAAGACTGCAAGACATGATGTAAGAAAAGTCCTTTCAAACAGGCAGGGGGAGGTGTGAACAGGAAAAGGAGAGGAGGAAAAAAGGCTGGGAAATAGATCGCGAGAATGTTGGAAAAGTGATCAGTCATGGCTTCTCCAGAAAAGCAGAGATGGTCAGATACACACACGCATACACGTATGCATATCTATATCTATATCTATATCTATCTATCTATCTATCTATCTCTGTACACACATACATACACACATGTGTGTATGTATGTATGTATGTATGTATGTATGTATTAAGAGGTTTAATTCAATAAATTGGCTTAGGTAGTTGCTGTCTGAACGAATCTGAAATCAGGATACTATACTTTGAATGTGTCCTCCAATATTTCCTGTGTTGGAAACAGGTATAAATGATATTTGGAGGTGGGGTCTTTGGGAGATAGTTAAGTTTAAATGAGATTATGAGGATAGGCCCCTCACTCCCCTAAAACAGCATTTGTGGCTTCCTTATAAGAAGAGGAAGAAAGTCTTTAAGCTAGCACATTTGCTCTCTCTCACCTTGTGATAACCCAGCAACAGTATGAAGAAGCAGATACCAGCTCCATATCTTGGACATCTCAGTCTCCAGAAACATGAGTGAAGCGAAACCTCTATATAAATGACATATAAACTTCTTTGTAAACTATCTATTCTTAGTTATTTTGTTATAGCAATGGAAAATGGACTAAGAGAGCTGGTTTCCAGGGAAGATAGAGAAATTCTCAAACAGGAACATAATACAGTCCATTGATACAATACGTTTTTTTTTTTTCCTTCCAGTTTTAGAGTTTTAGTGGTCTCAAATTTGAATTACTTAACCTTAGGGAGATGCGGAAACCTTTAAATAAATTTACTTAGTTATAAATTTCTACCTTTGATTTTTACAGATTACATTGTTTTGAATGCAAGTGACATCTGATTTTATTAATTATTAATAATTTATACTATAAAATGGAAGCTATTAAATGCAGAAAAACATTGCTTTTTTTTTTTTTTTTTTTGCGTCCTGGGCCTTGGACTCAGGGCCTGAGCACTGTCCCTGGCTTCTTTTTTGCTCAAGGCTAGCACTCTGCCACTTGAGCCACAGCGCCACTTCTGGCCGTTTTCTATATATGTGGTGCTTAGGAATTGAACCCAGGGCTTCATGTATACAAGGCAAGCACTCTTGCCACTAGGCCATATTCCCAGCCCCATTTTTTTTTTTTTAACAAATGTTGTATTTACTTTGGGAAAATAAACTAGAGAATGAAGACAAAAGAAACAAAAATGCAAGCACTAGAAGATTTTGGATGAAATAGCATTTATACTGACAAAGTTACTTCTTTTGAATGTATCTTTATTGACTATTTAATTAGGGCATTTGAAAAATCACTATTATTTATGTTGCCTGAGGGGGAACATAGCTACAATTTTCTATTGAAAAATAATGACAAATAAATTTGAATTCTGTGTTTTCTTGGCAGATGGTAGTAAAAGAGTAAAGTCATATAAAATACTGAGTATGGAAACTCATGTTAGCCCATGATTGTATTTTTTCAATTAAGTAATTAAGAATTAATAAGGACTGAATAATGCCTAGGCCTTGAGTTCAAGAATCAGAATCAGCACTGACAAAAAAAGAAAAAGAAACAAAAGAAAAGAAAAACAAAAGAAAATAGCAACAAAAGAAAAGGGGAAAACGGGATTGGCTGAATGTAAATCCTGTCAATTGTCAGCTTAAAATTAAGCCCTGCAATCAGTCAATTTGTTTCAATAAAATGTTTTAGTTATGTTAAGTATGGGTTTACACTTTATGTGGTAACATTTCAAAGGATTTGTATTCCAATTTATATGAAAATTTCTGAATGGTTTCTGGGCACCAGGATTTTTTTTTTTTAATGGAGATAAGAAATCATTTAACCACCCAGTCTTCATTGTGTCTTTTGAAGAAGAATAGACATTATTGAGCCTTTGGCAGGTGTTTTTACACAAACATTAAATTTTTTCCCAATTCTATTTTATAGGCCAGCCTACAAGTCAAGCTATTTCAGCTAATGAAATTTGCTTTGATCAGAAGAGACCCCATCATCCTTCAAAGCACTGTTGTGTTTTGAAATGCAAGCAAGTGCCTAATAAATTGAGGGCACTGCAGCAGCAACAGATCAAAACGGAGGCTGATGTTTCATTAGGTCACATTAATAGCTGACAAAAGAATGACTACAAATCAATGGGACATTTTGTTACCATGCTGGCCATGGTAGAAGGACAGTGGGTAAGACTCTAACCTTTCTGCCTAGTCTTTCCCCCTCCTACCCACCCTGCCTGCTTTCTTCTGTCCCTTTCTTCTTTCCCTCCTCTTCCTTCCACTTCCCAGTTTAGCCCAAGTATTTATACTACAGAATTTAAGGCCCAACATTTTAAATTTAAGGCAATTTAAATTGCCTTTAAATTTAAGGCAATTTAAGGCCAAACATTTTGTATCATTCATTAGGTACATACAGTGGTAAGTACTGCAAGGCTACTAACTTAATATTAAATAATGCATTTTAAAAAGTATTAGATTTGATGTTTATAGAAAATCTCTATAGCCCCATATTCTCTGAGTGTATGTGTGTTTCTGTTGTGCAAAGAATCTTCAAATAAGTGCTTTATAAAGATACAGTTTTTGTGCAATATTTTAAAGATGGTTTATATTTCAAATATACTGCATATCTTCTCATAGGAAGTAAGGTTAAATAACTAGGAAAAATTTCCATATTGCCTCTCAAGTAAGATTTTTCTGTTTCTTTGTTCCTAGTGACTAGAACTATTAATTATCAAACAACTTACTGAGAAAATTATACTACTCTAATTTAAAGTTGTATGCTTAACTATGAGTTTGATTTAGTCAATTAATTAACCATTTGCTGATGAATTAACAGTCTTTCCCAACTATTTAATCCAATTACCTGACACCAACAGGTGTCCTATAACTCAACTCTGACTCTACCTGGAGTTTTCGAGTATACCCACAAGGCAAGAGATTAGTGCCCCAAATTTCCCTATGCCAGAAAGAAATTCTGAATAGGGTTTGGCAAGTATGACTAACAATTAGGTATTTTCACTATCCCACTCCCCTCAGATTCAATAACTCACTACAATGACTCACAAAACTCGGGACAAGCCCATAGTTATGGTTAGAGTTTCATTTCAAAGTTTATGACTCAGAAATAAATAGAAGAGACACATATGCATGGTACTAATGGTAGGGGCTGTGTTGGTAGTGGTTGTGGTGGTAGTGGTGGTGGTGGTAGTGGTGCTAAACAGCTGCCTTGCCCTGTCTTGATTATAACACCTCCTAACCCATTTGTGTGTTCAGTAACTTAGAAGCTCCTGAATCTTGATGATTAACAATTTTTACTCAAGCTATCATTATGGGGAAGGAAATTAAATCAGTATTTGCTTTACAAGCTGTGCGGATAATTAATGAGTTATGCTTTTGAATTGCTCAAAACAGAGCAATTGTGACTGCTATGTTGTTGGCTATTATCATTACCACTATGGTTCATTTTGCCTAAGACTTTAGTTTTTTTTTTTTAGGAAAAAATACTTATTTATTTTCCAAAATATTATTTCCTTCTATTTTGAGTGCAGAAAAAATCACAGTAATATAAGCAGTACCTTTGAAATCAAATCGTTTTCACATTTCATTAGAGTCATATATATCTCAAAACACTGGTCATGCTTTTTTCATTTTTATATTTTATTGTTAGATTACCTGAGACTTTGAAGCACAGAGAGAGATAGTAATTTGTGTGCTGGCCCTCGCCTTGCGTACTTAAAATGCAAGGATACACCCATTTTTTGAAAGATGTTAAATGTGGTAGTTTTGAGAGCTAGATTGGTCTTGGGCATCTTATTTTGGTCATGTTCTAAGCAATCATGGAGACTACATTTCACAGCACTTATTAGGTACCACATGCAGAGAGCTGTTCAATAACTACTTCTTGATGATGATCATGAGGGAGCTTCATGGCCGCCTTCTGTCTGGATGATACATTGAAGTATAATCTGTAACAGAACAGGCATTTGCCTCCTTGCCTATTAGACTCTCCGAAGCTAGTAACTTAGACTGTGATGAAAATGAGTCTGTGATGACAGTAATTTAACAAGGAAGTTACTTGAGAAGCCAAGTACCCTTAATGCTGCTTTAAATTTTACCTTTATTGTCTCATTGCTTTTTGCATCTGAGCTTGGCAGTTAATGGTGTCTGTAATAAATTCAAAGCAGAGTGAAATTTCCCTTTTGTGTTATCTTACATAGGACCATCGAGGTGTTATTACTTAGGTCTTGCTTGACTAATTTTCACCAAGTTAATTCTTTTATTTTTATAGCCACCTAAATAACAAGGTATTCATTGGAATTTGTACTGGGTCCTGGTAGCAGATAGGAATTTACATGGAAGAACGTGAGTAGACATCCCTTAGCTCTATTTCTTGTTTGTCATTACTTTTTAACAAGCTTCTGAAACTAAGAAATCCAAATTCAGGTGAGAGACTTACATCTATAGCGTTTCGTATTGTAGTTAAGTCGCACCCAACTTTATGTTCATGGTCAGCAGAGAGCTGCCTTGGAAACTGTTTTACCCTGCTAGGAATGCTTTAAACCTACTGCTTTGCTCAAGAAAAAGGCTTCATTTTCAATGTGCTCATTACCTCATAGTAGTCATGTTCAGTCCCTAAACCTTTGCCACTTGTTTCAACCTTTCCCATGATTTCTTTCATGCACAGCCAAGCATGAAATTGGAGAGGAAAAGATGGTGCATATTCTGGTCTATTTGGGGCTTTCTTGACTTTGTGTCTTGACCTTCTAACAAGATACAAGTAGCTGGGACCCTTCTTTGAGGCCCCTCCAAATGGAAAAATCTGTCTTCTTTCCTTTCATTTTCAAATAAACTTACTCTATTTACTTTTAAAAAGATACACAGATTCAAATGTGCCCCCTCATTTTGCTCCCTTTATCTTCTTTGTGTCAGTCAGGAGTATGTGAGTAGAGAGCCAGTTGATTTTTCAACTTCACCTCAAATATTGACAAAATGAGAGTCCTATTTACAGAAAACAGCATTGCACAATTTACTGAAAACAAGGACAAATTTCTCAAATTACCTTTAGCGGATTCTTTCCCTGGAAAAACTACTGCAATGTTCTGCCTTTACTGGATTTCTATTTACAAACAAGTACAAAAACTATCTTGTAAGCAAAAAATGATATATTCAAAACATTTAGCTTGTTGGGATTAAGATGCTTCACAAATCAAATTGGTCATTACTACCACAGGCAACATAATTGGTCGTTACTACCACAGGCTGAAAGCTGGTCGAGGTGGCTTTAAGTTAAGAGTTTATCAAAGAGCTATCACAGGCCTGGCCCAGGGAGGGTCGCTGTGGGTGGCATAACACAGCATACAAAATCTTGGCTCTGAAGGACCTTGCTGGAGAGACCTGGGAAAGTTTCAATCACAACACATAAATCAAGCAAGAATTAACATAGGGATGCCAAAAGAATGTTTGGAGTCAGTACATAATTTATCAAAGGCAGGCAGAGACTGGAAAATATCTCAAACAAAAGACATGAGTGAGCAAGCCAATGGTTTGCATTCAGGCAAGGTGCAGGGTGTAGACATCTCTGTTTACATAACAGAAATAAGTTAACTGGCCTTATGTCTGGTTTGGGAGAAATGAATGTTGTGAAATTTGGGTTGTGTTCTTATGACACTAGTCTGTGAGGTTGGTATGTAACTTTTATCTTTGTGAGGTTTATTTTGTCAATATTTGTGAGGCAGATGTACCAACTTGCAAGACAACATAAGCCTAGAAAGATAAAGGCTAGGAAGAGAAAGAAACATGGGATTTTGGTGGTCAACATTAAGATATGATGTCTATCTATCCTTTATAGCCATTGACCAATCCAGCCATCCAGCCATTCATCCATGGGAACTGACTCACAATTGTGAAAACTGGTAATTGCAAGACTTTCAAGAGTAGGTGGGCTGAAAAGCTCTAGAACTATGTAAGACCTGGAATTGAAGCTTCAGTCTGAAAGTTTCCTGCTGGAAAAATTCTTGTTTCCTCTGGAAAAGTCAGTCTTTATTAGAGACTTCAACTGATTGAATAAAATCCATTTACCACATGAAGGGTATTCCTTTTATTCAAAATCCACTAGTTTAAATGCTAATCTCATCTACAAATGTCTTTGTAGAATCAATTTGACACCCCTATTTAACCATCACCCCTATTTGCACATTCTCCTACCTCCATTAAATCCCATGAGGAATTTGTTGGTTACGAATCAGCATCCTGGTTGATCATACCTCAGTCATAGGCTCACTTCCCTCCTAAGGTAAAGTAAGGAGTGGGGGGCTCTGGTTCTTTGTTTGCCACAGTGTGAAATTTCAGTGCCTCCATCAAGGACTTTTTAAAAGAAAGCAAGACCACACTGCTCAATGGATAATAGGTGGGATTCTGGCTAGGAGAAGAAAACAAAATAGCTACTCTATTTCCTGTGCGACCCTATGTTTCAAAATTCCTGTCAGAACCCTATTTCTTCAATGAATCTTCAGGGACCATCAACCTTTTTCTTTATATACTTGCTTATCATTTAATAACTCTTGCTAAAATGAAGCATAAGAAAGACAGTAATCTTGTTTCTTTGATCTGCCACTTATCTAGTAGTACAATGAACCATGCCTGAGACATCATTGATGTTCAATATATTTTTCTTTGTTGATAAATAGATGACAAAGTATGTGAATATGGCAGAATATGGTCTACGAATACATATTTAGGTTACATATCCTTTTAGATACTTCTTATGCCTAAAAAGAGGGCTATGAGAAATTTCCTTCTTTTTAACACCAGTGGTGGCTCACACCTATAATCTTAGCTACACAGGAAGCTCACACCTAAAAGACTGTGGTTCAAAGCTAGCCTGGACAGGAAAGTCTGAGAAACTCCATCTTCAGTTAACTAGAAAAATACCAAATTGGAGGCATTTGTCAAATGATAGAGCACCAGCTATAAGCAAGAAAACTGAGAGAAAGCATAAAGCTTTGAGTTCAAGCCCTGATAACTGGAAAACACAATTCCATTCTTATATTTTTATTTTCCAGAACCAAGAGATTTAACAGTAGAACACTCACACATATACATCTATGAAATATAGATGCTAAACTTGAGCTTTCTGGTGTTTGCTTTTTAAACATAAAATGAAAGTCAACACCATACTTACAGGCCTTTAACTCATACTTTAGAGACTTACTTAATCGTTTCCACTATTTGGAGGGCTTTTCATCTCTTGTGCATTATTATCTTCAAAATAGGGACTCTTTGTTAAAAGTTTCAAGTATAACCCGGTCACTGGAGAAAATTATTTTACCTCATAAGAAAATCAAGAGTCTCAGTAAAACATTGATAAAGCTTTTTCCAGATGATGAGTGTTTTTCACTAAAGAACATTATTAATAGTTTCCACGGCAAAGAATTCCACATCAAAATGTTCCATTGCTGCCAGTAAAGGTTTTCCCAGCCCTAGTATGAACAATGCTCAGCTTGACCCTCAGTCAAAAATTGTAATATGAGATACTCTTGCCCATAGATGGTTTAGTGATGGAATAAGCTCCCCAGGATTTTGATGCTATTTTTCTAAAGCAACCAAAACTATGTGTTTTAGGGTCTTTGCTTTCTTGGATTTTCTGATGAATTCATCAGGTTATTTACTGCACTATGACAAGTCACTGCAAACTTACTGAAGTTAAGAGAGCAGCCATCTGATGGTGCACACTGATGCTTTGGGTCAGGAACTCAGACAGTGTATACATAGAGATGACTTCTCTATTATTTGCTACCTAGGACCTCAGATGGGAAGATTTAACCAGCAGAGAGTGTCTGGAATGACTGTATGTCCATAACTAGAGGCTGGAATTAACAGAAAGGTTCATATCTGGGACTTGAAATCATTAGCTGTTATTCCAGTGCCTACCAATGGCTTCTCCATGTGGCTTGGTCTTCCCAACAATAGTATCCAGAGGAATTCTTAGAGGGAAGGGATGAAAATTCCTTATCATTCTCTGTAATTCCAATAGCTTGTGTTTCTTAGTTTAAAAATTTACCAGATTGGATCTTGAGCAAGGACTATGGACATAGGTGACATGTCTCATAATGGTGTGTTTTGAAAGAGTTGACCAGTAGATTAGTCACAGTCATTGGTTGAGAGACGTGAACAAGAGCTTGTTCTCACCTTGGTAATATTTCTGTATGAACTTCTCAAGAAACTACAAAATAAAGCCAGCAATACGTGATCTTGGAGTCCCTTCGGCTAAAATTTTCAGTAGAAGAGAGGAGGGCAGGTACCTTCCGTTCTTGACAGAACTTAGGGATGGGGCATGTGGGAGTGGTAGAAATATATTTATGGACTAAGCAGGTCTGATGAGTAAGAGGGCTGATGTGCAGTTGCTGTGGAAGATACTTCTTTGGCTGCCCAGTCTGGTTCATGGATGACATTGTTCCAGGAGCTTTGATGAACTCTTCAGAGAAGTGTTTCTGGTGTCAAATATATGATTCCTCATGGTTACTATACATTTCAAGTTGTAGCCTTAAGGAAAATTATTATGAAATATTTTAGATCATAACAGAAAAGCCCAAGATCACATCAAGGAAGAGGTGTGGACGGTGGTGGAAAATGACAGGTTGTTGGTTAGTCATGTCCTGTGGGACACTTGGATTTTCACACACAAAAAACTGCAGTTACATAACAAAAATATCAACATCATCTGCTATTGTAAGAATATAATATCAAAAAGACATACTCATGTGACATGTTCAGCATACAAATTGGCCTATATCAAGAAATCTAGTTAACACTGTGCTCCTTGGCACAGGACAAAACTTCCTTAACAAAGGCCCAGAATTACAACAAATCAAAGAAAGTTGGACAAATGGGATTGCATCAAACTACAGAGCTTCTGCAGGGCAAATGACAGCTTTCAAGATAAACAGAAAGCCCACAGATTGGGAGATCTTTACTGGCCATACAATGGGCAAAGGCCTCATATCTAAAACATATGCAGAACTAAGAAAATTAAATTCCTCCAAAACAAAACCTCAAAGAACCAACAGCCCCTCAACAAGTGGGCTAAAGACCTAAAAAGAGACTTCTCTGAAGAGGAAATGAAAATGGCCAAGAGACACATGAATAAGTACTCTACATCACTGGCCATAAAAGAAATGCAAATCAAAACAACTTCACCCCAGTAAGAATGTCCATTATCAGGAAAACTAATAATAACAAATGCTGGAGGGGATGTGGCTAAAAGGGAACCCTACTTCATTGTTGGTGGAAATGTAAACTGGTTCAGCCACTCTGGAAAGCAGTATGGAGATTCCTCAGAAGGCTAAACATAGAGCTCCCCTATGACTCAGCAGTCTTTTGGGCATCCACCCAAAAGACCACAAACAAGAACACACTAAAGCCACCAGCACAACAATGATCATTGCAGCACAATTTGTCATAGCTAGAATCTGGAACCAACCCAGATGCCCCTCAGTAGATGAATGGATCAGGAAAATGTGGTACATATACACAATGGAATTTTAAGCCTCTATCAGAAAGAATGGCATTGCCCCATTTGTAAGGAAATGAAAGGACTTGGAAAAAATTATACTAAGTGAAGTGAGCCAGACCCAAAGAAACATGGACTCTATGGTTTCCCTCACAGGGAATAATTAGTACAGGTTTAGGCTAGTCACAGCAGAGGATCACAAGAGCCCAATAGCTATACCCTTATGAACACATAAGATGATGCTAAGTGAAATGAATTATGGAAACAAGTGTTATATCACTGTTGTAATTACTTTCAACATGTCATGTGAAACAGTAGCTTTTTTTGTTGATGATCCTCTTGTATCCCCTTCCTGTGGTTGTCCCTGTGCTATCACTGTATCTGATCTTAGTACCCTGGATACTGTATATACTGGTATTAGAACTAGGGAAGGGAAAGGGAATATCAAAATCTAGAGACAAAGGATAAAAAAACAACTCCAACAGCAATACTTACAAAACCATTTGGTGTAAACCAACTGAACAACTCATGGTGGGGAGAAGGAAAGGGGGGAGGGGAGGAAATGAGGGAGGAGGTATTGTACAAGAAATGTACCCACTGCCTTATGTATGAAACTGTAACCCTTATGTATATCACTTTGACAATAAATAAGTAATTAAAATTAAAGAAAGATATCTGGTTAACATTTTCCATTTCTCACCTCAACTTTCTTTCTTCCTTACCAGGGGAGCATGTATTGGGGAATCAGACAGGTCTGGCATTTGAACTCTGGTTCATTTATTAGCTAGTTGTTACCCAGAGCCAGTCTCTTAATGTTTCTGAGACTTGGGTTCTGTCATTAGTGAATTGACTGGACAAGCACTAATTCACTATTTAGAATTATTAAAGATATAAAAACTGAATAAAGTGGTATGACCATTTCTTTTGTAAATCTTATCCTCTCTTTCTATTCAACAAAAATCCATGGCCATTTTATAGCTCCAAACATCCAGGGGAATTTCACACGCATTCCTCTCTAGCTTCCTGGTTGGCAGTAGCCTTCAAAAGCACTTCTTCTGACTCTACCCATATTTCCTACATTGAAATTCCCCAAATAACCTTGACTACCCACCCATAAGCACTGCCTTCCTTTATCCAAGGACAAGATCACTCCTGCCAATTTTGGCATGTGTCTATTTTAGCACCTCTCTCTTCCTCTCTTCTGCCTTTATGTTTATTCTTCAACTTCTACCAGAGGCTATAAGGTTAAGGTTGGGATTTTCTGTATTATTGGTGAAGGGGGAGGGTATGATCTTCAGGACACTAAAATAATTAGGCATCTCACATGAAACATCCAAGTTCTCATCATATGCCACACTCATATGCATGGTCAAAGAGACGAAAGTTTTCCTTGTGGTAAGGGCTTCTTATAATCAAAGTACTTAAGTTGAAGGACCCAGATTAGTCTCAGTGATACTTTGGGGCCAATTCATTAACTGAGAGCAACTCCACTCCAGAATCAGTGTCCCAGAATGGGAGAAAATCAATTCAGGCATTTGAATTCTTTATCTGGAACCTGTGCAGGAGTTTTAAAGCTTTCTGGAGTCATACTACAATTGGCCAGGATTCATTTTTAGTATGCAGTGATACTAAATGGACATTTAACTTGTCTCCTTTTCTCTAGCTGCTTTGTAAATGTAATTTCCCCCAAACAATGTGAGCTGCTGACTTAGGCAAGCAAAGAGTCACTGCCTTTTATTTTGTTGTTGGCTTTAGAGTTTTCTATGTATTCAAATGAAAAGTTGTGATGTATGAAAGTTATTAAAATGACATTGGTGATACGCATTCCCTTGTATGCCAAGGAGGTAATTTCATTATGCAGAACTATTTTCTAGATATTTTTCTTATAATTACAGAGCTCAGTTATTGGATAGAAGAATTATTTATACACACACACACACAGAGCTACAAGAGGAAATCTGCCTACTTTCTTTTACCTTTTCTTATTGTGATACAAGGGAACATGCTTTGCATGTTGTTCTGGACCATTCATGCTGAGTAAGAATGAGCTGCTGAAAATCTCTTAGGAATGCTACAGCCAAGACCAAACAAATATTTAATTTTTTATTCTCTAAAGAGCAATTGGGACAATAATTCCCCAAGGCTGTGGCTTAGGAGAATACTGTCCCCTGGAAGAGATGGTTTAGTGGTTGCCAGGGACTGTTGTTCTTCACTTTGTTCTCAGGGTAATTGGATAAGAGAATCAGTAACCACACAGGAATCAGCAGTCAAGAGTAATAAACTAAATTCCACCACATTAAAGGAGATGATGATAAATGTAAATACCTGTATTTGGGTTCAACCATCCAATTTGAAAGGGATTGGATTGAGTAGATAAGTCTTAGCAGTGGCATTTATGAAAACACTTTTGTATTATAAGCATGCTAATGTGGCAGCCATATAGAAAGCAAACTAATTGGCACTCATGCTACTCATTACCAACCTGGACAAACACAGGGCATGAACACTGAGACAAGCATCAGGAGGGATAATTAGAATGGTGACAGAAATTAAGGGTGCTTGAACAGGAAAGAGAAGACTCATGGATTTGTGAGGTCCCTAGCTGGGAGGCAGCTAATGGGGGAAAGTTTAATGCAGCAAATTCAAATTGCCTTAGTCTGCTTGTCTCCACTGTGGGTCATGGTGAAACACAGGCAAAGCTTTAAGAAATTTTGTTTGCTTTAAAAGAAGATGTTTTATGCCAAGTGGCAGTGGCTCATGCCTGTAATACTAGCTACTCAGGAGGCTGAGATATAAGGATCATGGCTTGAAGCCAGCCTGGGCAGGAAAGTCCGTGAGATTCCTAGCTCTAATTAACCACCAGAGATCCCGATGTGGTGCTGTGCCTCAAAGTAGAAGAGTGCTAGCCTTGAGCAAAAAACTCAGGGACAGTGGCCAGGCCCTGAGTTCAAGTCCCATGATGGGCAAAACGTAAATAAATATGTTATGAAAAGACATCCGAAGGCCATACACTTTCTGTTACTAGGGACATCTACTCCTAGAAATTAGAATTTCAGGCATGGTAGGATTATTTTCTCCTATTAAATCTAGAAAATCCTGAATATCTTACATCTCTTCCAAACTTTGCATTCCAAACTTGAGCTCAACTGTAATGGAGGTATTTACACTATGAGAAGTGGCAAACATTACAAAGTGAAAACACTACAGAGGGCAATTTGTACCCTCTGGAGAATAGAGTGTTAAACATTAATCACTAGAATCATTTGAAGAAATATGTACTTTGGTATAAACTCTAATTCATGCAATAGAAAAAGGAGAATGAAGGTGAAGGAATGAGTCTTTATTTCCCTAACAACCCCTCTCATTACTGGTTGTCTTTCCCCATAAAAGGCTCTATGGTACCACTGTGGCACCTGGCAATGCCATGGGATTTAAAAACTTCTGGAAAAACAAGCTTTTCAGTTCACATAGTTTGATTGTATTCTTTTTAACTATTACTTCCCTTTTCCTAGATCTAGGAATACAGACATAAAACAGCAGGGTTTCCTTCCATTTCATTTGAGATTGTTTTCAAATGGAATGCCAGAGGGATCAATTTGAGAACACTGGAAATCTGATTCCTATAAATACAAGAGGAAATGTACATAGGAAACAGTGAGTGTCCTCACTTTGAAAATGTTCTTTTTGGAGATATGAAGTCTTTTCCTATTGTTGAGATACATATCCAGTACTGTATGTATTCATAACATTACAAGTTATAATGATACCCCCCCAAACATATTATCTAACATATTATCTTTTTCTTTTTTAGATCAAAAATCTTCCTAAGGAAATAAGATTTGGTGGGATGTTGCAAAGTAGGGAGGGCAGGAGTTATGTAAGAGAAAGTTAAATAATCAACAGACCCTGAAATAGGCTCCTAACAAAGATGGGAGGCATTCAAAGGGTTTGAACCAAGGGGATACAACATCCACTTGCTTTCTTGTACTTCCTATTCTGTTTTCTGTTCCTGAAAATGGCACTATAAGGCTCATAAGTTGTCAGGAAGGTGGAACAGAAGTTCAGGTATCTGGCATGAAATGCTGATGGACAGACATTGAAGAACAAAGATCACAAGCAACGTGGTCATGGCAAAACTTTTCAAGTCCAATGAACTTTTATTACTCACTGTGGAATTCCTATTTTTCTAAAAACAACACACACACACACACACACACACACACACACACACACACACACACACACAGACACTTGATGTCCTATAGCTGTGCTTTGGTTTGAATATTTCCAGCAGAGTTCTGGTGGTGCTCTGAACTTTGATTTGTTTTAGATCCCCTCCCTCCCCCCACCTTCCCATCTGCTTCAGAATTCCAACAGGTTCTTTTCTTTTCAAAGTCTCCTAATTCTCTCACCTCTTTCCTTGACTTTGTCCTGAGATTTCCCTTGAATAAAATTTTCATGTTCATAATGAGTGGCATAGTCATGGCTGACTAGATTATGGTTCTTATCTCTCCCCACATTGCTTCCTGCTCTCTGTTGCCAAGCTTTCCTCTTCCCACTGCCCTCCAGCTCCTGAGCTGGCAGTGGACACAGTCAGCACTTGCTGCTCATGTCAGAACCCATCTCCTAATTAGCACTGCCAGGAAAATACTCTCTTCCCTCTGCTAAATTCCTTCCCTGTCTCTCTTCTTTCTGCCTGCTACATTGTCCTATTCCAGCTGGGATTAAATTTCTATTTCTTGTCTTTTTCCTTAAATCACCTAACGCAAAGAGGTTTTACATTTGTGTTGGAGCTAAGAAATCTTACAGACCTAAGGCAAACACCACAAGATAAAGGACAAGATGAAGGGCTGTTTTATACTCACGGGGTGATATACACTTGGTTTCTTCTCAAATGCAAAGAAGAATACTTTTATAATGTCCTGAAATAATTAACAAAATCAATTAAGTCTTATGAAAAGGAAATATTATTTCTTTTTAGAAGAGACTAAGAAGAAAACAGAAAGGATTTGACTGATTATATTGCTTCAATCCATAAGGACAACCCAGTCAAATCTATCCTCTTATGATGCCATGTTGTTTTGTAGTATGTTGGGAAAATGCATTGCTTGTGATAAAGCACCTTTTCAAGTCTGATGATCTGACACCTAGTGTTAATTTTGAGTATTGCCAAAGACTGTACTTAAGAGGCTTACATGTTAAAGAGAATCTCCATTTCTAAAAACTCCACCAAGTTTCTTTATAAAAGCAGTGAGATTAATTCAGAACTCAATATGGCCTCATGCTGGATTTAGCTTATCTGTTAGTGTTCATGGTGCACTATGGGACTTGTAGTCAGAAAACTGGATTTTAGTATTGTTTAACTTCTGTGATCTTGTACAAATTATTTTCTTCCTTGAGTTTGAATGTCCTCATTGGTAAAATGGCAGAAATAAAATACATAGAATATATTATTTATTTCCAATACTTTCTCCTCTCCAGTACTGAATGAGTTACTTTTTAGAAACATTTTAAAATCATTCTTCTTTGCATCTGAGAAGAAACCAAATGTGCATCACCTTTTAAGTATAAAGAGGCACTTTATCTTGTACTTCATCTTGTAATGTTTGCCTAAGGTCTGTAAGATGTCTTAGCTCTAATACAAATATAAATATAGTTTTATATGTGAATTCTATTTTGTAGCATGGAGTAGGTTCACCCCCCCCCCTTCCCAAAAGCAGAAAATAAAGTATTCTTTTAGTTGGAGGTATATGTTTATTTTTTCACTAAAAAAAGTCACAGTATAAGCATTATACTATAAAACCCAGATTGGATTGTAATCACTTATTGTGGTATTACATATTAGAGCTAGTGCCATCTAATAGAGAAAAGAGTCTATAATTATACCTTATGATAGCCACTAGCTACATGTAGCATCAAACACTTGGAATATGGCTAATAAAACTGAATAATTAATTTTAATTTTATTTATGTAAGATGATTGATTTAAATTTCAATAGCTACATGTGGCTAGTGACTTCTGTCTTGGTAATACAGATTGACACCGGATGTAAGTGGGATTTCCTAATGAACTTAGGTTTGTATATATATTGGCCAATATACTAATTATAATAATCAATTATATATTATTAAACTTGTGGCTTCACATTCACTAGTTCATGTTTTCTTGAGCTCACTACACAAGTGCTGTAGA
Source organism: Perognathus longimembris pacificus (assembly GCF_023159225.1). Classification (NCBI taxonomy): domain Eukaryota; kingdom Metazoa; phylum Chordata; class Mammalia; order Rodentia; family Heteromyidae; genus Perognathus; species Perognathus longimembris. The sequence continues at coordinate 126,810,879 of NC_063162.1, read as the reverse complement.
ATTTGTTCTATAATTATATTCTCTTTCATGGTTTCAGTTGGATTTGGTTACATTGGATTTAGGTACAGATTTTTTTGTGTGTGTGTGGTTTCCAAATAGAAGTAAAATATACAAAAACAGTGAGAATATGCTGTCATACTTAGTAAAGGTAAATTTGAAAGTTTAGCCCTGAGAAGTGGTTTTGTCTGGGGGCGGAAGCTTTGAGGTACCTTGAACTCATGATCTTGTACTCTTGCTTGGCTTTTTGCTCAAGGTTAACACTCTACCACTTGAGCCACCTCTACTTCTCTTAGTTACTTTTAAATTTATTTTTTCTGAATTCAAAAGTCATATTTGAAAGATCCCAGAAGTCTCCTGAAATACAGAAGTATACGATTTGCCATTTATTTTAAAAGTGAAAATGAATTTATTAAAAAAAAAACAAAACCTTGTTCCAGTTCTGGGACTTAACTCAGGGTCTGGGCACTTTGCCTAAGCTTTTCTGTTTAGGGCTAGTGCTCTATCACTTGAGCCACAGTGCCAAATTTGGCTTGTTTCTGGTTTGTTTGTTTTTTGTTTTTTTTTTGGCCAGTCCTGGGCTTTGGACTCAGGGCCTGAGCACTGTCCCTGGCTTCTTTTTGCTCAAGGCCAGCACTCTGCCGCTTGAGCCACAGCGCCTCTTCTGGCCGTTTTCTACATATGTGGTGCTGGGGAATTGAACCCAGGGCTTCATGTATAGGAGGCAAGCACTCTTGCCACTAGGCCATATTCCCAGCCCTTGTTTCTGTTTTTTAATTTAGTTTATTTTTTGGTGGTTAATTGGAGATAAGAATTTCATGAACTTTCCTACCCAGCCTGACTTTGAACTATACTCCTCAAATTTCAGCCTCCTGAGTAGCTCTGATTACAGACTTGAGCCATTATTACCTGAATAATTTATTAAATCTTACCATGTAACTTATCACTCTTAATATCTACTCAAGAAGCTGTGTGCTGATGGCTCATACTTATAATCCTTGCTATGCAGGAGGCTGAGATCTGAGGATTGAGGTTTGAAGACATCCAGGGCAGAAAAGTTCTTGAGACTCTTATATTCAATTAACCATCAAAAATGCTGGAAGCAGGGCTGGGGATATAGCCTAGTGGCAAGAGTGCCCTAGGTTCGATTCCCCAGCACCACATATACAGAAAACGGCCAGAAGCGGCGCTGTGGCTCAAGTGGCAGAGTGCTAGCCTTGAGCGGGAAGAAGCCAGGGACAGTGCTCAGGCCCTGAGTCCAAGGCCCAGGACTGGCCAAAAAAAAAAAAAAAAAAAATGCTGGAAGCAGAGCTGTGGCTCAAATGGTAGAGTGCCAGCCTTGAAAATAGAAAGCTCAGAGACACCATCCAGGCCCTGAGTTTAAGCTCCAGTACTGGCATACACATACACACAAATCTACTAAAAAATTTTAATAGACTTTAACTCATTTTATTTGTTCCAAACCATTTATTACTAGATATACTTTTTTCTGCTCTTACAATTGGAATTATCTATTTCTTTTCTATTTATACATATATTTATGTATCTATTTGAATATATCATAAATCTATTAAATATATCTATCTAAATAGGTGTCTATTTAGATATATATAAATATATCTATATATTTTTAATTATCTATCTAGTTCTTTCATTAACATATAACTTGTAATTTCTTCCACTAGAATAATTGAAGAGAATTTTATCTGCTACTGTCAGATAAATAACTCTTCTAAGATATACATATACACATACTCATTCACATAAACATATAACCTGTAATACTTAAGGTACCTGGGAGCAGTTTATCACATAAAATAAAATGCATAAGCATGGGAAATAAGTAAATCATATGTAAATAAATGAATCAAACTGAATAAATCATACATGATTTATAATGGATGCTTATGATGCACATAATTAACATTATCTTTTCTACAGCTACTCTTCTATCTTAATTTCTGTGTTCAACAAAAGAACACCATTACTATATACTGGTATACTTAATTTCTTACTTTGTACATTTTGTTGCAAAATCCATATAGCCTTTTGCAGTCTAATCAAAGGATAACTTTTTGAGCAGCAGGCAGAAAGTTCAATTAACTAGATTTCTTACAAGTTAATCAAAAGTAATAGTTTAAATGATGACCCACAACAGTATTAAACCCTGTGCTGCCTTCTAAAATAAAGACTGAATTTTTATAAGAAACTCAGCGTTGCACATTGGATTGAGTTGAACTCCCTAAAATTAGTAAGTTCGTGTTACTGTATGTAATTCTACACAAGTTTATAATGTAAATATTCAGATTATGTGTTACAGACACTGTCTTATTCTGCTATTAGTTTGAAATAACAGGAAGTTCCACATGCCTATTTCTGTTCCACTGCACGAAATCTGAGCTATCACTTATTCCTTACCACAACAAGGAACTAAATTTTTTTAAATTTTTTATTATAAAACTGATGTACAGAGAGGTTACAGTTTCATACGTTAGGCATTGGATACATTTCTTGTACTGTTTGTTACCTTGTCCCTCATAACCCCCTTTCCCCTCCCCCTTCCCCCCCTGAGGTGTTCAGTTCGCTTACACCATACAGTTTTGCAAGTATTGCTTTTGTTGTTGTTTCTCTTAATTTACCCTTTGTCTCTCAATTTTGGTATTCCCTCTCAATTTCCTAATTCTAATACCAGTATACACGGTTTCCAATATACTCAGATAAGATTACAGAGATAGTGTAGATACAATTCAAGAAGGTGATACAAGAACATCATCAACAGTATAAACTACAGATACACATGGGATGTTGAAAGTAGTTACAACTGTGATATAACAATCATTTCCATAAAATGGAGTTCATTTCACTTAGCATCATCTTTTGAGATCATAAGGGTATAGCTATTGGGCTCTTGTGATCCTCTGCTGTGACTTGCCTAATCCTGTGCTAATTATTCCCAATAAGGGAGACAAGGAACTAAAATTTGGAAAAAAAATCATTCTTTTGGTATAAATGCAGCAATTCTGTATTCAGCAAAGGCGCAAACATTTCTTTCCACAAGGAATAAGTATTTCTGGACTACAATATTGTTGTGCCTGCAGTCCATTAAAATATGTAGGTAGCTGGGTGTGAGGGGCCCATACCTGTAATCCTAGCTACTCAGGAGGCTGAGATCAGAGGATCACAGTTTGAAGCCAGTCAGGGCAAGAAAGTCAGTGGGATTCTTAATAAACTACTCAGAAAAAGCTGGAAGTGGCACTGTGGCTCAAGTGGTAGAGTACTATCCTTGAGCACAAAGAAGCCCAGGGACAATGTCCAGGTACAGAGTTCAAGCCTCAGGACCAGCAAAAAAAAATGTATCTAAGTATGTATCCTAGAAATTAATGATTTCTATAATTTACTTCTCTTTAAAAATCCTGCTTCTGGTTATTAAATGCATTTGTTCCTAGAGTGACTTACAGTAAATACCCAGTAGATGGCAATCTATGCACTAGAATTTGCAGACATACTCCTACATACTACCTTCAACTGCATGAGGTTGGAAGTTAATTTTAAACTATTGCTTCATTTTCAGCCTGAGACATAAATGGAGCACATATCTGATTTTCTGTTTGATTGTTTTTAGAAAAGATTTTGACACAATAAGACCAAGTAAATCATTTACTTTAAACATCCGCATAACATTGGAATAATAAAGGCAATGAACCAATTTTCTGTACATTTACTTCATTTGTTAGAAAAGAACAGATTGGATGATAAGATTCACAGCCAAAATAATGTTCTTTAAATATAGCCAGCAGCGTACTAAATGATGTGTTATTTTTCTAGAAAACTAACATTCAAACAACACATGGTGACACAGGAAGTGTTACTGCTATGGCTTAGATCTGGCATCTCCCCTAGAGACCCATGTGCTAAGTGCTTAGTCTCTAGCTTGGCACTTACTGGGAGCTGGAAGAACTGCTTAGAGGTCCAGTGGGAAACCTTCAGGTAACTGGGAATTGTTAGAGCCTAGCCTTTCCTCTCTCTCCCTTATACCTCATGGCCATGAGGTTTTGCTCAATTATGAACTTCTGTCATAATGTTTCACCACAGGTCTGAAACAATGGAGCAAACCCACCACCAGCAGAAAACTCCAAAACTGTGAGCTCAATTGGCTATTATTATTAAATATTGAAATGTAGTTATTATATAGCACAACTTCACAAATGTGTGTGTGTGAGAGAGAGAGAGAGAAAGAGAGATTGAGAGAGAGACAGAAAGACAGAGAGACAGAGAGAGAGAAACTTAGAGACTTGGTTGTTTTCCTTTAAGGAAAAGGAGGTTTTGAGGGGACTTATCTTTGGAGGTTGCTCCCAAGCATGACTTGAGCCAGAAAAAGAACTCACCTCATCCTCTGAAGATCAGAGATGAAGAATTTGTTCCCACATGTCGTTGCTTTGGGGTATCCATCCACCAGGGCCTTTGTCAGGCAGAACTTAATTATGTACAAGGGGCCAAAGATGGTGAGCTGAGTGATTTAGGGTAAAGATCAAGAATAGATCTTTCCTCATCAAAGGATCAGGAAGGTCACGAAGTCACTGACAGTTCAAGTCTGAGTAAAATATGTCATGATGTAAAAGAGCAGATTGTTCAAACCCAGCAAGAGATGGTGGACTATGTGGAAGTCTTCACACATGCCATTGGCTTGGTCCTGAATGTTCTTCTGCCCTCTGCTTTTCACTGGGTCACCTTGCTTTCATCTTCAGGCCTCGGCCTCACAATGAATATTTCTTCAATAAATAAATGGCTGATAATAGAGAGAAAATTAATATCCCAAGCTGAAGAACTGGGAGATACAAAGGAGTCAGTAACTTTAACTACCATAGCTGCGGGTGGATGTAAATACTTACATAAGAAAGTTAACAAATTCTGAGAAATGCCATGGTGTCTCTGTGATTACCTGCAAGGAGTCAGAGAAGTCAGGATGAGAACTTAAGAGGATGTCAAGATAGTCTCCCTCCTGGGTTGTGTACCTAGAAGAATTGAAATTAGGGTTTCCACGAGGTTCTACCTATAGTTTACTTTTATTTAAATTGTAAGTATTTGAAAACTTTCAGTTTGACCCTCATACTACCTGTAGCAGCTGGGCCTTGATCTTACATTGTTGCCATCTTACACTGGAACTTTGTTATTAGGGTTCTTGCCTCCATTAAAAGGCACTTGGTCAAATGTCTCCAAGGCTATTGCCAGGTATTGCCCTGTTATTTCTTTGATATCTCATTCTTGTCCCTAAGGAGGGTCTAACCTTGACTTCTTGCTGACTTCCCTAAAGATAACTCCCTCCTGCATTGATATCCTAGACAACCTGCTGCAAAAATATATGACCAAATGTCTCAGATTACTCCCAAATGGTTCTAGTTTTAGAACTCAATGTCTGACATATCCTTGGAAATGCCGCATCACATGCAAACTGGGACAACTGGTCACCCTCCTTATCCCTAACTACCCTCTGTTTCTCAGGGTTGGACTTGCCAGTACCAGTCTCAGGCCCAGGGTTCTAAATACTCAGCCTGAACTTGAGACAGTGTTCAAAGCCATGTGTAAAACAACTTGGCAGAGGACACAGGGTAAGGAAAAGCTAAGTATTTGGAAGGTATAGAAAGTCAACACTAGGATGCCTAGAATACGAAAATTAATGCTAAGAGCATTTAAAAATGCACAGATTTTTTTCTTAATAAATTCACTTAATCCTTGTAATTCATAAATTAGACATTGTGACTATCACCATTTTATATCTGAGAGAATTGAAGCTTGATTATACTGGATTGTGAAGTCAGATCATCTGATACTGATACTTCAGATCTGGATTTCTCTAAACAACACTCCCTATTTTTCATACCCCCCAAAACCCAATTTGACAGGTTTAGACTGCTGGCTTGTATATTGGGATTTTTATACACTTTTCCAAGTGATTTTAATGTGAGTCTACCAAAGCCTAACTGACTTGCTAATAGCTATTGAAATCTATCTTGCATAAAAGGGAAGTATTAGAAGACAGGCTAAGTTGGGGAAGTCAAGAATTGGAAGCAAAAATGGAAACTATAGGGGAAAGTTCTTAACATGATTCCCACCTGTATAAGTCACATGCTTCTGCTTCTTCCATTGCCTACTTACCATTGGTGAATGAGACAGATTTAGGCTAAGTTGATCAGGACGAATGCCACAGGCTGTTTATTGCTTCCTGAGGGTCTGATAGGCATTGTCTGACTTGCACAAGAAGCTAGGTGTGCCTAGGGGCTGCACCTACACTTTGCAACTAAACTATACCAACACGAAGCCCTGTCCTCTTACAGAATTTCTGTGGTTGCCTTGCTTTAAAAACTAAACAAGAAAATCCAAAATCAAAACCAAACCTAGAAGAGAACAAAAAAAATTAGTTCTTCCTTTCTGGTCTAATTCAATGCTTTTGGCCTGTGAAAGGACCCAGAATGAAGACCTAGATACCGAGGTTTTTATGTGGATTTGCAAGAGTTTACCATTTCCTGGAAATAAGTATTAGTGATATGTGCTTTTGAATTATTTATAAGCCGATGTAAGCCTGTGGATCAGATAGGAATTTACTTTTGTTACTTTTCCAAAGAACCTCAACCAGGTATTATGAAAGTAGAAGTAGTCCACACTGAGTGGATGACTTAATCATCCATTAACATCCAACCATAGACAAGTTGGCTAAATCTCCAAGTCTTGTCTGTGGATGTACAAATTTCAAGAAATTTCATTTTGCCATGATGTTCAAATTTGAAAGAACACACTGTTTTAAGATTTGGGGGCTGGGATGTAGCTCAGTGGCAAAGCACTTGCCTAGCAAGTGCAATGTCCTGAGTTCGATCCCTAGTACCAAAAAAAAGAAAAGACAAAGAAAAAATACAGTAAAAAAAAAACCCCAACCCCCCCAAAAAAAATTTGAAAAATGAGGGAGGAGGTAACAAGTCGAACAAGAAATGTATTCACTGCCTTACATATGAATCTGTAACCTCTTTGTACCACACTTTGACAATAAAGAAAAAAGTTTAATAAAAAAAAGAAAAAAAGATTTGGGATAATTTTATGTTCCCTATCAATCACAGCTTAATTGGATAACCCTATGGTCCTCGTAGAAATATGCTGAATTTCTCATTGGCTCGGAGAGGATTTTTGAGACCATTTATAGGGGTGAGCATTAAAGTGGTTCTGGCTATAGGACAATGAGATATCCAACATTATCAGTCCTAGCTTTGATGGCAAAGTCAAGCAAACTATGGCCACTGGCTACATTGACCTGTCACCTATTTTTAATCTAGTGAAATAGATTTATTGCAACACAGCTGTGCGCATTTTCTTAGCTGTTGTGTCTAAGTCCTTTATGCTAAAATGACCATGTTCAGTAGTTGTGCCAAAGACTATCTATTGTGCAAATCCACCAAATTATTTTATTTACTATCTGGCTCAGAAAAAGTTTTTGCTTAGCCCTTGAGCAAGTTATTTATAGAATTAGGATGAAACTGGTTGAAAAATAGCCAATATGTTCCTGACTTTTTCGGGTCACAACCTGAAGTCAAACTGGCCTCCATTTGCTTGACTTGAATCAAGTACTAGGCAATTGAAGTTCAGTAATTCAAAAGCTATTGGTGGTGAGGTCCAGAACTGGTCCCTAGTAGGCATAAGAAAGGTTTTTTTTTTTTTTTCTTTTCATTTTTCAAATAGTATTGTTTTCAGAACTCGGTGGAACTTACAAACAAGTGCTAGGTGCATTTTAACTTTGAGAGCTAGTTAGAGGAGGCTTATTGGCGTGATTCTAAAAAATGTTTCCAGAACCACGATCTTTTTATTCTGCCTGCAAGAATGCTCCAGTATTTTTTTCTTTTCTTTATTCCTGTATTTATTTATTTTAACTGTTTTCCCCTTGTGCCTTATTTTATATATACACTTTTTAAAACTAGTGAGTCAGAGTCCTGACACAATGAAAAAAAAATGTTCAGTCTCACAGGCCCTTGCTATCATGAGAGATGGCAATGAAGTGCAAAAATGTCCATGTATGAACTAAATATAGGCCCAGTTATTTCTCTTGGAGGAGGCCTGCTGCACATCAGAAGCCTCCTTTTCTTTTTCCTTGCCTGTTCCTTTTATGTTGTTCTGAGGAAGCTTTCCTTTCAGGGTAGGGCCGATGAAACATTCCTGAATTCCCCAGGGGCACATGAAACACAGTTGAACCCTCTTCTGGAGGAAACTAGCTGGTCTCAGTGACTGAATGCAGAGGTGGGGGCATTAAGATACCTCTTAACAGAGCATTTTCTTTCGCAGGTTCTAAACTAACTTGCTACGCATCTGGGTGGACACACTTAGCTGCTAAATATGGTGACAGCACAAGACTGGACATTGCAATTTGTTTCTTTGTAGACATGAGTTATGCAATGTTAGTTTGCAGATTAAATAATGACATGGACTCTCTGATGGGATAAAATCACATGGGAGAAGGAGGGAAACTATTCTACATTTAAACCAGAAAGGGATTATCCAGCTAATTTGAAGTTCCTTGGTTTGTTTCCCCAAAGTTCTCCATCAGAAGGTACAAACTGGAGCTCATGACGCTCTGCAATATTGACTCCTTATGATCCTAGGAAAGGAGTTAGAGTGTACTATCCTGCTGAGGGAGAGAGGCCCCAGCAGAAGGAGGAGAGAAATCTTGGCTTTGTTGTGAATCATACAATCATGGAAAATTCCTATTACAAAACCAGGAACAGTTGGTTTTTCCCTGAAGAAACACCTCTTGGGAGTGCTACCCACCCATCTTCTCACCCTATAGGTTTAGGTCTAAGCAATTGGGAGGAAGGAAAGAAGGAAAAAGCCACAGAGAGCTGGGGCCATTCTCTTGGCCACTAGCCCCCTTTGCCATTGGTGAATGTTTGATAGTGTAACTCTAGCTGCTATCCCAGATGAAACTTGAAATTTTGTAGCTCAGATCAATGGAAAGATTTTCTTCACATAAAGACCAGTTTGTGTTGGAAAGTGGAATGGGTATGGTCTTCTAAATAGTCCTTTCAAGACTCATCCTAAGAGATACTTTGCCATTTCACATGGGATTTACAGATGTTTCAGTTTACATATCCAGCTAATGGAAGAGTGGAAGTTCATGTGTAATGTTTTTATGGATCATGTTTGGAAACAGAGCACATGATTTCTGCTTATATTCTGTACCAACTGTGAGGCATATGGCAAATGTAAAGAAAGCTGGAAGAGTCAGTCTCACATGTTTCCCAGAGGAAAAGTAAAAGGTTCACACATAAAGTAGCCAGTTTCTGCCAGAGTCCATTTTAATAAATATGAATGATAGTTCTACTAAAGGTGCTGATCTTCGAGCAATGAGGAATCTTAAAGTCAGGTGATAAATTGTGCCTGCTCCTAAAAGCGGTTATTTAGTTTATAGGCCATTACAGAGACATGGACAAGGATGCATGGTTTACTGTGATGCTGTCTGGGGATATGGATTCACTATCTCTGTCTATTAGGGAATTAAAAGGCAGGGAAGTGTTTAAAGCAGAGAGAGCAAATTTATTTGAAAGTGAAAGGAAGCCAGTAAAATACTCCATTGAGAGGGCCTCACTGGAAGAGTTGAGTGCACTACTGTAGTCCTGTCAGAAAGTAGCTATTATGTTGCAAAACTCCTCCCATATCTCTTCTCCTGGCTTCAAGCTAATTGCTTTAAGGGCTTGTATATGCATTGCCTCCACTCTTTTGATAGGTTGAGTGGGCACCCAGAGTAATTTGGGCATAAGAAATGCTTGAGTGGGAACCTAAAGCTTTATGGGAAGAAAAGTTACCATCACAGGTCACATTTATCTAATCACGTTGTGTCTGCCATTTAAAAAAAATCTCCACCTACCCGATCAAGTCAGCCTGTCTTTTATCTGGAAATAACTTGGAAGACCAGGCAAGTATTCAAAGAAAGATCATACCCAAATGATCTCAGCCAATGCCAGTTCCAACCCAGAGAGAAGCAAGAGTGGTCTTGGAAATTGCAAGGTAGAATCTGTGTTGATTCTTGGCAATCTAGTACAACCAACTGGCAGGAACTATAGCCCATTAACCACATTGTCCAATTTATTTCTACAAAACACTAGGCAGGTGTTCAGAGATTGAGACAAATGCCCTGCTTTCAATCATAGTAAAGTGGGTAGACATATGATTTTTCTTTTAAAACAGAATGTGAGTAATTTTATATTTCTTTCCTTTGTCTAAATAAATCAAATATGTTCCAAATCCCCATTTGTGCTGACTAGTGGGAAGATCAAGCTTTATTATGGTGATATCCTTTACTGGGCTTTCTAAGGCATTCTTGGTCCCCAAGAATGTAAATTCTCAGCCTTCAAAGCTGAGCTGGGACTGCCCTTCTGGAGCACAGAGGTCATTGCCAAGGTTCCACCAGAATTCCAATTGGCTGTTCTCTTCAGCTGTCCTGTCACATCTTGGGGGTATTCCAAGGGGTCCGAGCACAGGCTGCTGGAGCTTTGGGGACCCCCACACACTTTTGTTGTTTCCTAATCTTGGAGAATGCTCCCCAAATTGTGTTCTAGTCTTGCTTTTCCATTCCTTTCATCCCTGAGAGGATCATCTACTGACTTTTCAAAGAGCATATAAGAATACAATGTGAACTCTTCCCCTCAGAGGAGTGGCTGGAAGAAATAGTAGGCCAACATTGCCTTCAAACATGCCCCTGCAATAGAATTCACTTATGCTTTAGTACCAGAAAATGAGCACACCTCGAAAGCTCCAGCACTCTGCAGCTGAGAGCTATTTGGCACAATTCAGGTTTAGGGAGGCAGAAGGTATGTGCAGTTATTCAGTCACTGAGAAACAATAAAAAAGCAACTACTAGGATGTGTGCTCAATATTATCCTGGAGTCTGTTGCTGCAGTATCTAACAGGGTAGCCATGGTGGACAAAAGGATGATTTAACTTTAAATTAATTGAAATAAAAATTTCCCCCTCATCCACCTTTTAAGTGCTGACTACTAGTTTTTATTGGACCGTCTATTTGTAGATTCTTTTTTTTTTTTTTTTTTTTTTTGGCCAGTCCTGGGCCTTGGACTCAGGGCCTGAGCACTGTCCTTGGCTTCTTCCCGCTCAAGGCTAGCACTCTGCCACTTGAGCCACAGCGCCGCTTCTGGCCGTTTTCTGTATATGTGGTGCTGGGGAATCGAACCTAGGGCCTCGTGTATCCGAGGCAGGCACTCTTGCCACTAGGCTATATCCCCAGCCCTATTTGTAGATTCTTAAAGAAAGAAAAATTTTATAAGAACTTTCCATTTCTATAATGGAAACAGGATTTCTTTATTGTCAGGAGAAGTTTTATTGAATAACATTCTCCAGGTACAAAGATATAAAGTTATCTTCCCACTTAAAAATGTTTGTGGCTGGAATTATAGCAGAGGTCTGTCATCCCTGCTATTTGGGAGATAGCAGTAAAGGATCATGGTCTGAGGCTAACGTGGGAAAAAGCATAGGACTCTATCTGAAAAATGAATTGAGTGAAAAAATGACTAGGGGTATGGCTAAAGTGGTCGAGTGTTTGCCTAGTGAGCCTGAGATAAAAATAACCCTCCCTTCTCCTCCTCCAAACACCACTAACAAGAGAAAGCTAGAAAAACTCACAATTATTGTACACATAGCAAGAACTTACTGCTGTAGCAGTTTTTTTCTATATAATGTAATTTCTATAATAGTTATTGTAGTAGTCATTATACTACATTCTATAGACACAATCATACCTAGAACTTGGTCTCTAGCTCCCAGCAGGTTACAGTTCAATAGAAATGAGACTGAACTGTCTCAAAGCCTTGGGGACCAGAATGACTTTCTCTGTCTGGGAAAGTTACCAGAGGGAAGCACAATTCTTTCATCTGCTCTATCAATGTGTGTGCCTTGTTTCTTGAACAACACGGAGAATACTTTAATAACTGTATTATGTAATGAGCAATTATTACAATGTTGCTTTGACATTCTCAAAGCATTTGGGCTTCCTTTGCTCTATTTTCCAAATGAGTGTGGACCACAGGGTGGGAACTGTGACAACACTCAAATTTTCTTGGTAACACTAATCATAGGCCAGGCAATTAGACTTCATGCCAACCATGTTTCTCTTTGCATTCTGCTGCTTAAAGCTAAGTGTGCCCCTTCAGGGTCAGGTTCAGGAGAGATTTATGCTTCATAATGGCTCCATAGTTCTAAGAGTGCCCAGTAGAGATCTTTTGTTGAAACTTCTGGCAGTAGTTGTTTTGTGCCTCTTCACCCTTTTCAAGTTTCATGCACAGATAATGAAGTAGTTATGTCCTTTACCGTAAGATATCTCAATTTGTGGGCAGTGGCTGAATGTTAACTGTGTTTTCTGAATCTTGTGTGAAAAAGACATCTATTTTTTGACTGAGTTATGGAGAGCAGAGGGAGTTCTCTGTTGCCATCAGTGCCATCGACACTGGGACTAAGGATCAACCCCCAGACATTCATGCTAGTTAGTCTGTGAGAGATACACTCACTCATCACAGCTCAAAGGATGGACTTGGAGACAAAAGCAGCAAAAACAAGACCTTCATAATCCTACAAGAGCAGATGTCTGATGGGCAGGAATTCTCTAGGTTAATACAAAAAGCAATTTATGCATAGTGAGTGAGGTACTAACCCCACTTCCTTCATTGGCTGAATATTCTGGAGTTTATATTCTCTCCCAGATGTTGTCTCAGTTATTTTACTTTCTATTGAATGACGAAATACATGCTGAAGTTGGTTGAGTTTCAGAAGCAAGCTTTTGGCTATCTCCATCCCCCTTTGTTGTTTTGTGCCAGGAAGTCTTTTCCGGGTATGTGCTTTCTGGCAAGTACACATTTCCATGCATTGTTCTCAGTTTATTGAGGTCCATTCTTCCCCTTGTTAATAGGCCATGCTAATTGGTTCTGTTTGTATACATACTTTCCATGCATGAACATCATGTCCATTATTCATCACATCATTATTACTAGCAAGTAAGCTATTGATAATTTTCCACTCAGACAAATGCCTTGTCTTGAAAATGAACCACCACTGATTTTATTTCTAACAAGTCTACAAGAAGAAGTTGTACAGATGTACAAGCATGATTCAGGTGAGAAGATGTCTATCAAGGTAGCTAAGGCCTCATTTTAGAGATCATGGATCATTCCTTCTTCTCTTTGTGCTTGTGCTTGCCTCTGCAACCAATAGCCATAGAGCATTTATTGTACTTGTGATGGATTTAGAAGATTTTGGAATCTTAATTGTTAAAGAGAGACCAGCCTGCCTAAGTTTTTAACTTACAATCATTTTTGTTCCACTAGTGACTTAATAAAAGCCTTGGGTTGGTTCTATATCCTTGGTGGTTTTTCTCTTCCTATCTGTACAATGGGATTACGCATGCTTTTCTATATGGGAATACAGGATGACAATTGCAGGAGTTTGGAAGATTACAGCTTTGTGCAGCTGTAGACTATGTAGATATATTTTCCAGTTTTTCCTGTCTCATCCAATTTCTAATTAACTTTTTTTGCAAACACAGGGAATCTGCTCCCATAACTGTCATTGACAGGAAACAGAGTGGGCAATAAATATGGAAGACTCCAATCTGTAAGCAAATTTCAGTGCATCAGATGTCCTGTTTGAGGCCCTAAGTACAAAAACACAGAAATTAAAGTCAGATACTTTAAAGTAAAAGGATAGGTAGATCAGGCAAATTTTAGACTCAGTCTATACTTACAAGCACAAGAAGAAATTTAGTTTATAATGAGGAAGCTCTCATTCCTCATAATGAGGAAGTTTATAGTGGAAGCTCTGTGTGGTGGCTTAAAACTGTAATTGTGTCCACTTGGAAGTGGAGATCAGGGTAGAGATTATAAATTCAAGGCAAAACCCTGACTCAAAAGAAGTACAGCAGACCCCATCTCAACCAATGGCACAGCACAGTGGCACATCTGTCATGCTAAGTGACCACAGAGAAGCAAAAGTAGAAAGACTGCAACCCAGGCCATCATGGGAATAAAGTGAGATTCTATTTTGAAAATAACTAATGTGCAAAGGGGCAGGAGGCATGGCATGGCTCAAGTGGTAGAATGACTGCCTAGTAAATGCAAGACCTTGAATTCAATCTGGGGAAGTGGAGGATGAGGAGAAAGAGTGAGGGGGGTGGGTGGGAAGAGACAAGGAGAGAAAGACAGAGGCACAGAAAAAGACAGAGAGAGAGAGAGAGAGAAAAGAGAGAGAGAGACAGAGAGAGAGACCAAAAGATAGAGAGACAGAGACAGAGAGAGACAGAAAAGATGGATAAAAGCTTGAAGAAAATCAGGTAAGTGCCCCAGTGGCCATGTGGTGGCTCCTTTGTGTAATTGGAAGGCAGAGATAGGAGGACTGCTGTTCAAGGCCACTATGGGCCATGAACTGCATAAGAGACAGATGTGAGATGATGGTCATCTAAGGACAGCTCTTGGCAAAAGCACAAGACCACACCTGGAAATACCTAAAGCAAAAAGGACCAAGTGCATGGCTCAAGTGCATGGCTCAAGGGCTTATCTCACAGGCACAAAGCTCTAACTTCCAACTCTAGTGAGGGGAAGGGGGGAAGGAGGGAAGGGGTAAGCAAGGAACTCTGGCACTCAAGGAAAGGTAAGGGACTGCCTGAAACCTTCTTAGTCACATTATAGGCTAGGGATAGGAAGTGACTGATTTAGATAGTGTACTCAGTTATATGACTTATCATTTAGCTAGCTCTTAAATTGGTTAAGGATTTGATTATAGTTTCTTCTAAGTTGAAAGATTTTTGCCACACAGTGACTTGTTATTTGCTTTTATTATTATTTAAGGTTAAAGTTGAAAAATGAAAGATCGAAAGAAACTTTTCTAGACCTATATAGAAATGGAAGCTTGATCCTTTATTTGTGAGTTGTCAGAGAAATATTTTATAGCATCCCAGATATTTGTTTTAATGCTAATAACCTCACTGCTAAATTTGTTTTCACATCAGGAGTGTAAAAGACACCATTATATTTTCCTTCTCATCTCACTCAAACCATTACTCACTTCTTTTAGAAAAAGAGTATGAGAGCTTGCAAACCTCTCATATATTTTAATTTGTATTTACTCATAGTTTTGAAAGATGTTTTTGTGTTTGGTCATCTATCTTATTAAGCCTGGATCATCAAAAAACATTATTAAGACACATTTGAGTGGTGATCATGAAATCAAGCATCAACACTTTACTTAGAATCTAACTTTGTATAAAATATTCAAACCAGTGAATTTTTAAAATTTATTTGATAATGAGACTACTTAACTAAACAAAATATAATTCTGAAAATTAATATGAAAGCAAAGACACTAAACCAGAACTGTCAGAGGCAAAGTGATAGATGCCATTCCCTCAGTTCTCACTTTAATTCTACTCCTGTCATAGGGAATTCTATGGGACCCAATTTAAAGCCACTGAATTTAAACTGAAGGAAGGTAAAGTTATTGTCAACATTTTTAATGTCATAAAAAGTTACTTTTTTGGCAGAAAATAGCAAGATATTAATTTCATCTTGAAGTCACCTTCATAGATGTTGAGCTTCACTGAATTACTGTGAAGACAAAGACCTTCATTATCTTCCCATTGTTATAACACCAAATAGCTGTTTTATAAATGCCTACTGAAGGAACAAAGCAAACCACTTTGTTAACAGAACCTTAGCCTAGAAAATACAGTGTTACATGGCTTTTGGCCATTTGGTCTCCCTCACTCCCACTGATGACACTTAATGCAGGGAAACAGTGCCACTATTCTGCATATTTTCCCAAGTGCATGGTGAATTGCTTCAGAAAGAACTTTGAAGCTAACAGTCATGAGTGTTAGACTTATTATGTAACCTAGATAGGTTATTCAACACCTCTGAGTTTCTTTTCTTGGTCTCTAACATAGAACAATGGCATCCAATTGATCTAGATAACAACATATAAGACATAGCATGCTGTTGGTTATATTTATAAAATATAAATATTTAAAAATAGTTTTATGCCTAATGTATGGTATGTACTCAGTAAATGGAAGCTATCAGGGTTTAAAAGCAATACTAAAGGAAATGAGTCAAAGAGAAATAAATCCATTGTAAAAAATGCAATTTTTGTCAAACCAAATAGCATAATGTGCCTACAGAGTCTTTACCTGTGTTATATAGTCAACTCAGAGTTGGCAAGGAATTAAATCACACCTTTTCCACGAGGCCATGAAATGTGATAGGGGACTTAAGAAATACCCACTGAAAATGCATGCTGATTACTGCGTGTTGACTAATGCCTCGACTATCTATTATCTCATTAATAGTTGGCATCATTTCTACAGCTGTAGGCAGGATATGCTTATTTGTTGGCCATTTATAGAGTGCCTTAGACTGGCAGCTGTTGCCTTGTTTTTGAAAAAAAAAGAAAAAGAAAGAAATGACTGCTTTCCTCTTGTTGCAAACGCTGCACCCTTTGTGCTAGTTTTCACATGTCTTTCAAGATGTCAGGTACTTGAGTCTTTTTTGTCTTTGAGATGTAAGTTATTCAACTTATACCATACCAAATCCCTCTTCCAATTTGATTATATTTTCCACTTTCTCCATGACTAACTCTTCCTACTCTTCCCTTATTACATTAAAAAATGCTCCTTAGTTGTAACCTTGAAGCTATGTGAAAGTTAGAGTGACTCATTGCGTAGTGGAATTGATGCAATCAACAGCTGCTGGAAAATGCCTTTCCTCTTAATAGCTGTGTCAACATGTGTTTGCTATTATTCAAGCAAAAAATATATGAAACATCCATGGCAGTCCTTTCTAAAATTTTCATTAGGGAAAACTGTAAATGTGTGATTGATGATGCTATAATTTATTTCAGACGTGGATAGATCCACCTTCCTCATGACATTATTAGTGGTAAGGAAGACGTTTGGCAGCTCATGCTTTCAGAATTCCTAGGACAGTATGAGCAACTACTTATGTATCCATCCAACAAATACTAATTGTTGTTATGATAAAATACCTGCCTGATGGAATTTGAAATCTCAAGATAATGACTAAAAACCTACAGTCAAAAAGTTGTTACATGCAGTGAAGGAAAAGGTAAGAGACTAAGATAGAAATTAGGAAGGAAAGTCTTACCTACTCCACTGAAAAAAGAAATGGAAGACCTTGTCGAGGGCAACGCTGTGGCTAACACCTAAGAGAAGGCTGCATCAGTCTCAAAGCTTCTGTGCATGTTCCTGTGACTTTATGTATGGCATGTCATGCTCTGAGGCCTAAAACATCTGTGATTCTGGTCCCCAGATAGGTTGGTATAGGATAAAGCCAGAGAAATGAGCAAGGGCTGGATCCTGCAAGCCTTTGTAGGCCTTAGTAAAGGAATTTGATTTTATACTGAACACAATGATCACTAGAGGAGTTTAAATAAATGTGTGTGTGCCTATGTGACAATTTATGTTTCCATATAGTTAGGAGGGCAAGAAGAGAAGAAACAATAAATAATGGTTGCTTGTACTATCATATCACCTCAAGATAAATGAAGCAGGAGAGCAAAAGCAAGAAAGACATCTTGAAGAGGGAACAGAATGTGTTAAATAATCAGCGACATGAATAACAGGAAAAGTTCTAGGGTCCATTCTGGGTTTGGGCCTTTAGAAACTGCATATACAGTTGTACAATTAAAATCCTATAGAATATTTGCTATATGGAAGAAACATCAACAGCGTAGTTTTGAATAGGATATGTTAGAGACATCTGTGACTTGTCAGGAAAAGAAGAGATAGTCTACTGATCACATGATAGAGAGGCAAGATGAAGCATCGGTGTATTTCAACCTTTGCGGGTCATGTAAAGGACATCGGTAAAGTAAACTATTTCACAAAGAGTAACAAAACTGGATGACAAATATCTTTGAAAGCAGACACACTAGAACAGAGGCCTCAAAGTTTATGTTTTCTAAAACAAACATCCTAATTTAGAAAAGAAAATGTATTAATCACATGAAACAAGAGAAGGTATTCTTACAAAGAACCATTGTAGACTATTAGGCTCAAATGTTTGAAGTAACCTAATAAGATTCAGTAAACAGTAACATAGATACAGCTAAAGAATGTATCAGCTAATTGAAAGAAAAGATTGAAAAATGCTTCTAGAAAGAAATAAAAATGTGAAAGTTCAGAGCAAAAAGGGATAGAAGTATCACTTTCTAGATATTCTAAGAACTCCTAGAGGATATAATACATAAGCGGAGAGAAGAAATATTAAAAAAATAAGATATTTTCTAAAAGAATAGTCACATATTGAAATTACCTATGGAAGGTCAAATGATACATGTATATAATGTCATACACAGATACATTATGCTAATAAATAACATCAGACTTTTTAACAAGGAAACTGAGTCAGAGAGACAGTAATCTTTTTAAAATACTGAAGAGATCCCTTTAAAAATGTAGTTTAGAAGCTGTGATGTCCTCTGAGCCCTTGTGACTTAGCATCTAGAAGAAAGTACAGCTTTTCTCTTGGTTTGCTTGCTGGTTTCCTTGTCTGGCCCTTCTGATACTTGTTTAAAAAAGAATTTCCCTGTTCCATCATCCATCTCAGTTCTTTTATGTGTCAATTTGATGATTCACAAGATAGCTGGATATTTGGTCAAACATTATTCTTTCTTTGGGGGTGTTTTTGAATGAAAGTAACATTTAACTCAGTAGACTGAGTCAGGCAAAATGTCATTGCTAATGTAGGTGGGCTCTATCCACTTATTTGAAAGTTTGAATATAAAAGAGGTGGACCCTCCTTCAAGTCAGAGAGAAGAAAAGCTCCTTCTCATTTGCCACTATCAAAGTGGTTTTTCCTGCACTGGGCTCAAAGTGGAATATTGGCTTTTTCTGGCTCTAGACCTTTTGGGCCTATAGTATATATAGAACTATACTACCAGTTAGTTCTCTTGAAGTTCTATCTTGCCATGTGCATCCACGTTCTTGTTATGAACCTCTAGTCCTCTATTTTTGTTGGGATTTCTGTCTTTATTGCTATCTCTGTCCTGTTAGCTCTGTTTCTCTAGAAAACTTCTAGAATATAGAAGTATTGTGTATAAACTTTGTCAAGAACAAAGAAATAGATTATGTGTTAATAAGTCCTGTGAAAGTACAACAGAGATTAGGACATTACCTCCTGAATGCAAAGTGTGTCATTAGCCAAGGTATAGTACTGAGATTACTCACACAAGTTCTTGGAGGCTCAAATAAGATAAGAGATAACAAGACATGGATAATTTGCTAAAAATAAAGCTACCGCCACCACTACCACCACTACCACCACAAAAAGCCCTTTGGTACTAGTTCCAATTTTATCTGAAGTAATCCATGAAGGGCAATCATCTTGGCAGAAAGATCCCACCCAGATGAATTTTGAAAGGTGCAAAATCATTACCAAACCCAACTCCAAACACAGAACCCACATATACACACACTATGCAAATGCTCCCAACTTACACACACACACACACACACACACACACACACACACACACACACACGTTTGGGGAAAATTAAGGGAAAAGTGGATTATTTTACTGTTAAAAACATTTTATTGTGCAGATTTGTAATCTTTATAGAATGTGCAGAACTAAAAAAGTGTAAAAGGTATCAGTAAGCATATAAAATGTCAGCAATCTTTTGGACCAGCAATTGATTTACACAAAGAACTAAGCATCTAGATAGAACAGACATTTCTTGGATTACATATTTCGCAGACTGAATTACAAAGCCGTTTACCAAATGATTTTTTCCTCATATAAAGATAAAATATCTTTACATTCAAAAAGTATGCAGTATAGTACATTTTTGGTTATGTACACAGTTTAAAAGTAAAACTATGTCCATGCCAGTGTCTGTTTCAGATTCAAACAATCAAAAATAGGCAATAAACAGGTAGGCAGTTAAACAGTCAGCAAAACTGGAAAAGGTAACAGAAAGAGAAATAGCAAGTAGGGTCCCAATAAATGAGTAAAATAAGACAAAAGTATAACTGGAGGCTTTTCCTTTTTAAATGTTCCTAAGGATAAAATCACAGCAATATGAGCAGGAGGAATTAGAAGCTTTTGGATGTACCAGGCAGCTTTTAGTATGACTCAGGTTTACAGGTGAAATTCCTCAGTTTTTCAGAAGAACTTGGAACTCATTCCAGCAACATTACTTCAGTCTTTTGTTACTGCCTCTTCCCCAAGGTCTGTCTGAGTAAAATAATGCTAGGATTATGTCCAAGGCTCCTGGTAGAAGGAAGGGCTAAGTGTCACAGCATAAGAGAGAGTTGCAAATTCTTTACTTAGAAGTGGTCATTCTTGAATCAACTCTTGACATGGCCTCCATTTTGACAGCCCTGCCCGAGTCCCACTGATCAGCTGAAAAGGTAACACTATGTTAGGCCACAAAACCACCCCAGTGATAGATAAATTGGGGTTCAGGGAAGCGTGATTATTCTTGATAAGTAAATGAAGTTGAATAGACATGCTGACCTCATTCAGCTGTTGAGAGGCAGGAAAGTTGGCTTCCATCCCTCTTAGCCCAGAAAGGGCTCAGTCACATTCTTCTACATTAGCTCATTTCATTGGTGCTACATAATCAAGCATAGACATGTGCTTCACTAGATCCTGTATGTGAGTCAGAAAAAGTGTAGATTTTTGAATTTTGGACCTTAGGGACCTAAATGACCTAATGAAAGAAGATGAATTAGACTTCATTAGAAATGGAACATGTGAAAAATAGGAAGGCACTTAGATTTCATCTGCACAAATATTCAGGCATTGAATGTATCATAGGTTAAAATATCAAGAAGAATAAGGCATTAGTGGAGTTGTGTGGATACAAAATATAATGTATAACTTGATAAAGACCACTAGATCCCATTGGGTTGTTAAGGTAAATGGCAATAACTTGCTAGCTCCTTAGATAGTGTGGGAAAAAGTTCACTTAATAGAATCTTCCCACATACCAGTATGTGGGTATACCTGTATGCTGGAAAATTTTCCCTTTCTATCACATCATCGTTTTAGAGTAGACAGTTGAGGTTATTAGTTCCTTTCTTTTCCCCTCCCCTTTCAATTCTTTATAGTTTGCTCAAATTATATTTCAACAATTATGTCCATTATCTCAGCCAGTAATGATCCACATGCAAGTGAAGAGTTAAGAAATAGTTGGGATGGATTTTAAAAACTTAGGTCACTAAGAATAGATGCAATAGCTCTGCTGTATCAAATAAATGAAGACAAATAATAAAGACCGAGAAAGTGATTTCTTTGTTCTGAACCAAGAAAAAACATTGATAAACCATTGCTGTATTAGCAACTGGAAACTTTATATTGGCACCAAGAAAATTAAAAGAAAAAAAAAGAATCAGGAATACTTCTATCCTTGAAATGTCACTTATATTTCTTTCTGCATATTGATGCGGATACTGCTGAATACTTTGCCAATAGCTTCAAAGAGTGGATCACAGAAGGTGTGTACGTAGATGGAGTAGACACGGCTGACACACTGAATCTCAATCAAGAAGCTCTTAATGCATGGCACAACTGCCCAGATGTGCAGGAAAGAGAGAATGGCAAAGTAAATGCCCCAGATGAGTGCCATTGGAATGCCAAAGATGGTGGACAGCAAGCGGTAAAACCAGTATTTCGTCACAGTGAAGGTGGTGAAGCTGGCTTTCCAGATGCCATCAAAGCTGTGGGTCCCTTCTGGTTCTGCAATCACATCTTCAAAATCAATCTAGAAGAAAAAAAAATAGCACAATGTGTATGTGTGAACAGGAGAGGGAGAAAACAGTGAGGAGTCATATATATGCAAATGAATGGACCAGTACTGCGTGGGATAGTTAAAGGCAGCCAGCAGCTGCTGCATAGAACTCACTGGGAACACAGATACTTGGGCTCCACTCTGACCTTTTTATATCTCTAGAGTAGATCCCAAAAGAATGTTAACTCCTTCTCCAGGTGTTGTTGTTTCTAACAAGCCAAAGTTTGAGACGTACTGCTTTAGAGACAACTAAAGGGGTAGGATTTTGCCACAAAGCAAACCTGAGCAATATGAAAAAGGGTACACATTTTTCTGTAAAACATTTAAAAGTGTGACATAATTTTACTGCCTTCTGAGGCAACTACACATACACACACATTCAGTGCTAAGGACCAGTTAGTTTGGACTTGATGAATGACATCAAACACAATCAGCAGGAAATTGAAAGTCAGGAAGTTAGAATATTGCTCATGGGGTGATGTGATGATTAGGGTTAGGAAATGGGGTGTGAGTTCGGAGAAAAGGAGGGTTTGGGAAATGTCAGCTTCAGGAACAAGAAAGGGCAAAGAGAGTGAGCCTTACAGACAGAGGAGACTGACATGGCCAAGGCTGAAAGACACATTGAGGCTAGAATGTGTTTTATTTTTCATACAGTAGTAGGGAGGGGGATTTCTGTTGAAGATGTTGGTGAAGGGGAAGAGCAGCCACACAGCAGTGTGCAGGCTGAAGCAAAAGGGAGCCCAAGGCAAGAAGACCATTGCTGAACCCAAGCTGGAAATGGTAGAGCTGGAAAAGTAATCATTACAAGAAGAGGAAAGGATGAAAAGGAGAAAAGGAGGGAGGTAAGGAGGAAGGAAAAGGCAAGAAGCAAGAGAAAGAAAAAAGATGAGAAGAATGATAGGGATATTAACGGAAAAAGCCTCAGGAAGTGGTTACCTGAAAGATAGAAGAGAATCATAGACTAGGCTTTAAGTTTCTTATATTCCAGTTAACAGAAGAGAGGTGACATTAAGAGCAAAAAACAAAAAACAAAAAACATTAGAAGGAGAAGTAAAACAACATCAGCAATAAAAGTTAACAAGAGAGCGCTTCTGATTTGAATTAAACAGATGAAACATTCTAGACAATGGCAGACACAAATACCATTGGTCTGTATGCAATGAAATCCCTTCAGAGGCCCTTAATGTGTTCTAATTTACATACTACTTTGCAATCATAAATGGTTCTCCATGAATTATGCCCATGACATACTGGTTTCATGCCTATCTGGGATAAGTCTTCAAGAGAAATGAGACAAAGATGACTTGTCAAAGTCAAACACACAGCAGTGGAAGGGTCCCCAAGCAAACCAGGCCCTTACTCAGTAACATTCGCTTCTGGGTGCCTGGTCATGTATGGATAATTTGTAGGCTTATTTAAGCCAACCAGAAGCACAGTATTAAAATAAAATTATCAACAGAAAGGTAAGACCAAATAAGCTTAAGTCTCAGTGGTGGCAGCTATAGGAAAGGTTCTAATATAGTTTGAAATTCAAACAAGCTGATGACTTCCAGCAACAATACTGCCAAACTCAGGATTAGGGAATAGAATTTGGATGATTCCAAGTAGCAGCTCAGTGCCAAAGAGCCACCTTTCATTCAACACAGTAAAACATCTTGGGGGAAAAGTACATGATGCCCACCCGTTTTTAAAGTTTATTTTCTAGAACATTCAGTTTCTTGATCTATTGCTCAATGTCCTAATAGTGTAATATGTAAAAATGATATGGTCATAATTCAGTAAGTAAAATTAAATCACTTGTGGATTTATTTTTTGTAACATTGTGGAAACCTGTAGCAACGAGACCAGCACTTTAATGAGATTTCTGTGCAACTTATTTCTATCATGAGTTTTGGTCTGATGTTGTACTCCTCCTAAAGGTATGAAAAATAAGGGCTTGATGGTTACGCATTCATTCAACTGCAAAATTCTACAAGATTTTATTTTTGTAGTTGTCTTTGGTTTATAGGAAAATCTGATAGAGTGGAAATGAATGTACTAGAGAAGGTGCTTTTAATCTGTGATGAAGGAGTAAGCAGCAGTAGTTCCACAAATTCCCTAAGTTGAGTACACACATTTTGAGTGTGTAAGGGAAAGACATTCTATCACTTTTATTGGAAAATAAAGCCTATTACCAAGGAAGGGTAAGAAACAGTTTACTGGGTAGAGAGGAATTACTCCCTTGTTCCAGAAGTCTGCCCTGAGATTCTTTTCCAAGACAAATGGCAGTTCCTACATTTATCGACTGGCTTTTATTAACTTTTCTCACATAGGTCACAACAACTCTATGACATGTTATTCTCATGTCATATAAAAAAATAACACTTAGAAATGTTGATGAATTATGCAGGTACATAGGAGATGGATTTGAGACTTCACTCTGGTCTGTAAGAAACCAACTCTTTCATACTTTACAAAATTTATTTTTGTGAAAATAGAATTTTGTAATAATTAAGAGGCATGTTAGTAAATGGAGTTTGATGGTAACTAATAATTCCCAAAGTATGAACTCCACAGTTGTATTTTTTCTTATTCTTTATTGTCAAAGTGAGGTACAGAGGGGTTACAGTTTCATATGTAAGGCACTGAGTACATTTTTTATCCAACTTGTTACCTCCTCTCTCACTTTTCTCCCCCCTCCCCCATACCCTCTCCGCCCCCCCCCCCCCCCCCATAAGTTGTACAGTTGGTTTACACCAAATGGTTTTGTAAGTATTGCTTTTGGAACCGTTTGTCTTTTTATCCTTTGTCTTTCAATTTTTCTATTCCCTTTCCCTTCCTTAGTTCTAATACATGTGTATACAGTATCCAGGGTACTAAGATCTGATACAGTGATAGCTAGGGTAAAACCACGGGAAGGGAATATGAGAAGACAAAAAAGAACAAAAAAGGGTACAATTTCACATAGCATGTTGAAAATAATTACAACAATGATATGCCACTTGTTTCCATAACGTGGAGTTCATTTCACTTAACATCATCTTATGTGTTCATATGGGCATAGCTCTTGGGCTATTGTGATCTTTTGCTATGACTAACCTAAACATGTACTAATTATTCCCTATGAGGGAAACCATAGAATCCATGTTTCTTTGGGTACAGACAGTTTAATACCATATGAATATACTCAGGTAGCAAAAATGTTTATGAATGAATGAATACACACACTTTTTCAGTGAATATTATTGAAGAAATTCCATGCTTTCCTTTAAAATGCTTAGAAAATTTTTGGGTAGCTACATTTTTTCAGTGCTTTCTAGAAACTGCTATTGACCATGATTTTCAAAAATCAAAGTGAATTTAAAGCAGATCTCCAGGTATAGACATGCACAGGATCAAAATAACATAACATATACATATTTTCAATTAGTTAAGGTGCAGCTGAGAACAAAGAGAAAGACAGGCTAAGGAAATACAATGGAGCTAGAAGAATAGCTTAGCTTCCCTCTACTTCCTCTTCCACCATAGTGATACATTCAGTTTTTGTGAGAAGAGCATGAGACAGTATAAAGTATTCAGTGTGGATACATCACTATTCCCTAAGATATCTGCCACTGTGCCCTTCCGATAGATGAGGAAACTGAGTGAGTCTAAGAAATTGTACAAGGTCATCCCCAGATGATAAAAGGCAAAGCTGAAAGCTTTGTTTTTAGGTGTATAGTCTTTGTTTCTGACTCTCTGGACTGACAAGCCTTAGCTTGCATTCATATGTTGATGCACTTGCTAAAGCACTCACATTTTGGTTACTAAAGGAATAACTCTAGTTAACATTGCATGTAACTCAGAATATCTAGTAAATTGTATTTTTGGTACAAATTATATTTTTATGAATCTGAACAGTATGTTCTCACAATCCTGGGCATTTAGCCAGGACTGTAGCGCTAGCTAGCAGACATGGAAACTGAGGCAGAGGATGATTAAAACGGATCAGGCATTCTTCTGGTCCCAAGTGAATCAGTAGAAAAGCTGAAATTAGAACTCTCGCTTCACAATTCCCAGGCTTACATCCAGCCCTAAGTATCACACAGCTTCCCTAGAACATTCTATCAATCTTTGTTGTACCTTCTCCACCTACTCTGTTCAGGTCTCTAGGTTCCCTGCATCTCCCTTTGCCTTCTAGGGCACCTGCTGGAAGTTGTCTCTGCATAAAATCAGGAGAAATGTCCCTTTCACAATGTGAACATTTTTGTACACCTTAGATGAAGAAAACAGAGATATAGACTCTATGGTTTCCCTCATTGGGAATAATTAGTACACATCTGGGATAGCCTTAGCAGATCACAATAGCTAAATAGCTATGTACATATGGACACATAAGATGATGCTAAGCGAAATGAACTCCAAGTTATGGAAATAAGTGGTTTACCATTGTCATTGTTATTTTTAATATGCCTTTTAAAATTATGCCACTTTCTTCTGTCTTTTTCCCTAGTGTTTTATCCCTGATGTCACTGTTACTGACTTCTGTACCCTGGGTATTGTATATATATTTATTGGAACTAGAGAAGAGAAAGAGAACATCAAAATAGAGAGACAAAAGTTAAAAGGCGAACCAATGCAACAGCAATACTTACAAATCTACATGCTGTAAACCAACCGTACAACTCATGGTGGGGAAGGGAGCTGGGGAGGGGGGAGGAAGAAGAAAAATGAGGGAGGATATAACAAGTTTGATAACAAATGTATTCACTGCTTACATTTGAAACTGTAACCCCTCTGTATATCACTTTGACAAAAAAATTTTTAAAAAAAGAAACAAATCTTCTTTGTGCATTTTGACTTGTGCCCAAAATGAACTTAATCCCTACGAAGTTCTGCTACCCAGTCACCCCACTGGATGTAATTCGCAATTCCACATCAATCAAGAAACACTTTGCCAGATTCATAGATTTTAAAGCTACAATAATCTTTAAAGGAATGAGGGCCTCGTTAAAAATCATGAAATTGGTTGTCACAACTGTCAGATATTGGATCAAAGCTACCTTCCCACTTAATGGCAGACACGGGACTCGAGCTCATGCTCAGGATACCTGCTATCACTTCACATCCTGTGTCAGAGTGGCCACTACAGCCGGTGGCCAATGTGAAAAGCATCCAGTCTTTCCTCTGAACTTAAGCACTGACTTGCTCTCAAGAGGCCCTAAAGGTTCACTTGTTAAGTTAATGACATGGTGTCTCTTTAATCAGTAAAGTGCTCATTGTTCTCATGCAACAGCGAGGTGATAAATCTCTTATCAGAAGTCTTTCTTGTGTCCTATGTCTCATGGGACTCATCCCACTTACTTGCTTGTCCTCCTGAAGTGGCACTTTTTCTTCTCACTTAATATTGAAAAACAGAAATCCAAAATTTTCTTTTTTGCATGTGTGTCAGTACTGGGGCTTGAACCAGAGCTTAGTTCTCTCACACAGCTTTTTTTGCTCATTGCTGGTGCTCTTCTACATGACCCATACTTCCACATCTACTTTTTGCTGTTAATTGGAGAGAAGAAATTCTGATTTATATGACTAAACTACAATTCTCATCTCAGCCTCTTGAGCAGCTAGAAATGTAGGTGTGAGCCACTGGCACTGGGCTTGAAATTTTCTTTTTAAAATAAAACTGAAGAGGAGTAAGAGTCATATAATTATTTTTAGAATAGGGTGCTTCAGCTAAAGCTGAGAGATTCCTCTAAAGAACAGATTTCAGGTCAGTACTCTGTAGAACAAATTGCCCTTCTGATAGGAATCATTATGCAGACCTAAAGATCAAAAACATAAATGTGCTTCAGTGATATTTCTGTGTCTCAATGTTTTATAAAGAGTCACAGTTTATATTCCTGTTTTTATAAATGATGCTAAATACCTTTGTTCAGCATTGGCTTATGATGCTTTACTTTCAGAAACATAAGTTAACAAAAATCTAGCAGCAGACGTCAAGTGAAGCAATCTGTCTTCCTGTGTTTTGATAATACTTGGCGAAAGTGATAAATCTCAAGACTTCATCTGTGAAATGTATCTGACGGCAGTATTAAAAAAACAGTTTATGTGTACATATGATTAAAAGAAGCTCAGTCATTTTTGTGTTTTAAAATCTGGATTTTTTTTCTGAATAAGGAATTTTCTAAGGAGAAACTAAAACACATTTAAGATTTCATATGCAGTGATGATTACACATTCTGTCAGTGGAAACTATACTTGGACATATGAAATGTATTAAGAATTATTATTAAACATTTGAAAATATACAATGAGAACATAATCTTCTTTTAAAAGAAATTCTCAAGATATTTTCTGAAGATTTGGGTGTTGTCTACCTGATATTCATAGTCTCACTGCTGCACTAACAGAACCCTAATTGATTCAGATAAGTGGAGAATAATTCTTTGATCTCAGAGACAGGTCATAGTTGTCTTACACTTAGCATTGTCATGACAATCTTCTTGGAGAATGATTGGTTGAAGGTAGACATATGACTCAGTTATAACCAATAAGATCAAAGTGGAAGTGTATTGAGTTAGAATTCTAAGAAGACATTAGAGTCTTATGGGGAGACTCTGTCCCTTTCCTCCTGCTTAGCATTCGATGCATTGTCTAGACCGAGAAGTCATCTTGTGACCATGAGGTAACACTCATGTACAAAAGGACAAGAGAATAAAAAAGATGTTTCTTTTACCGTTTTCATACCACTGAAACAATGCAGTGTAAACCTTGGCTTTGTCCATGTGTCACATGAATATCCTTATTTCCTTTAGGGTCTTTGTTACATATGGTAGAAATCTCATTCCCAAACACTCTTCTGACTATTGGCTTAGTGGATACATATCTACTCATTTATGATGAGTTCCATTTCTGAGCTAAACTTTTCTTTTCAATATGCCTATATCTATTGCTACAACATGTTGCCTAACCAGTATCAGGAAATGTTTCCATTATACTAATGTGAGTTTAAACGAAGCATGAGTAGGATAATGAGGCAAGCACTCTTGCCACTAGGCCATACCCCCAGCCCCCTGAATAGGATAATGAATAGGAAGATGAATAAACAATTTAATATGTTTTCATCTAGAAAAATTATTTTTAGGGGCTGGGAATGTGGCTTAGTGATACTTGCCTAGCATGCATGGAGCCCTGGGTTCAATTGTTCAGCACCACATAAACAGAAAAAGTTGGAAGTGACGCTGTGGCTCAAGTGGTAGAGGGATACTCTTGAGCAAAAGGAAGCCAGTGACAGTGCTCAGGCCCTGAGTTCAAGCCCCAGGAGTGGCAGAAAAAAATTTAGATATAATAGCATACAAATAAATCTCAAAGATCACACCCCCACTGGTCCTCATGACCTTCTGTAATGCTCCCCCTTTGAGATGTTACCTAGAATTAGTGGTTTGCTTCTGAGTAATAAGACATGGGAAAAGCAATTGGGTATCCCTTCTACGCTGAAGCTGTTAAAGACCGTAACGTCTTCCTTGCTTGCCTTTCTTGCCTTTCTGCTCACTCTGCTTGCTGACACATCTGCAGGGATGTGAGTTACCCTGTGTGGTAAAGAATTAAGAAAAGCTACTGACCAACAACCACTGAGACACTGAGGTCCTCAGTTGAGCAACCTGAGAGGAACTGCATCCTATCATTCTCCATATAAGTTAGTATGAGCTTAGATTGACCGCAACTCAGTTTGGAATGACTGTTGTCAAAGTCACATTTTGATTCCTTATGCACAAATAGCATGAGGTGATTAATGTTTTTCTATGGGGGATTGGTTATCTAGACATGGACAATGAACATAATTCTACAATAAACCACTTTAACGATTTTGAGTATCACTTCTTATTTTCTACTTTATGGCTCCATTCTCTTAGGCTGTTCAATTTTTATGTTTAAGGAAAAAAATATAACAATAAATGTCTACAATTCCCTGGAATTTGGTCCTTGAGCAAAATTCATGAATGGATGAGAAGAAAACTCAGAATTTTCAGTGTTCCACAAATTACATCAAACACAGACTGAGGGAGAAAATGCCTGAAGTCTATCAAATAATGTGTATAACCCATCAATCCTCCTTATAGTGAAACTGACTTGGGCTTATGACCAGATAATGCTTTCCAGACTATGAGCTACCTCCATGAAGGAAACCCACCACCAAATCTGGACTCTCAAACATAGCATGCTGAATGTACTTGCACAGGGTTCTCAGAAATGAGACTTGCATTCTGTCCTCAGCCCTGCAGGAGCAATATAGCAAAGATCATCATCTTGGGAAGGATAGAAGCTAAGATGTAGAGTCCCCCTCTGGGCTCAGATCAGATTCTTTGGAGTGGAGTCTCTATTTTTCACAAGATTTCTCCCTTTTCTCATATGATAACTATACCAGAGTATGCCATGGCTTCCTGGAATTAAGGGCAGCTCCTTTTTTGTCCAGCCTTTCTTTCTCCTCTGGGCCTCACATCCCTGACTCACTCCCTCTTCTCTCTGGGAGCTCCTCATTGTTAGATGGAATCTGGACTCTAGGGGTAAACAAATGGAAACACTCTTGGGGGACAAAAAAACACAAAAAACTTTTCCTACTTTCAATCTACAAGTATGTGTTGTTAGACAAGAATAAATGACTATTGCTGATTATGAAAAACAGACAATAGAAGTCCTGATTTATTTGCATTACTCTAAACCCACTATAAACAAATGTATCTTTTAAAAACCAAATGCATATTTCTGAAATCCTGATGTATGTACTAAACCCACTCACACATGGAGAGGGTGTAGACCAATTTCCAACTCTCTTCTTTGTCCCCACACATATTTCCAACATGTTGAGCTGCCTTTGAAGTTAGGGGAATAAATGTTCTGTGTGAGCATGTGGGTGTAGAGAAAGGGCTGAGAAATAGCACAATTAAATGTTACCAAAACACTTGCTCTGATACCCATGTGTTCTCTCAAGGGTAAGTTCTACTACTGGGCCAAACTGGTCTCATCAGGAAAAAGTCTGTAGTGCTCCTGTAGCCAGTTGAGAAACCTGAAGGCCTGGATTATGTTATAAATGCCTGTGAAGACATGAATTTCAGCGTGATCTGCCCATAGCTTTAGAGGACTGTAAACATGGGTAAGAATATCAATATCTTCTTGGCCTTGAAAGTGGGGTCCATTGGAGTAGTGAGTAATTGGCAATTTCAACTTACAGAAGTACACAGGGCTGCGTCTCAGAAGTCAGGAGTCAGGAAGGATATATTACTAACTAGAGCTTTGATGGTAGATGATGGAAAGGTGGTATTCACCCACCTGTGTGAGCAAATCAAGAGTTTTGGGGTGTTATTAAGTGACCAAAAGTGCCCCAAAGGGGCATTTTGCTTTGCATTAATTCCTTCTTGTCTGATTTGATTTTTTTTCCTTTCCATTGTAAGCAAGTATCAGGCTTCATCATTCCTTACTTTTTCCTGGGAGAAAATGTGATTTGTTCTGGAGTACTTACAATGCTTCCAAGTTTTATGCTGAATCTCTCCACTTAGGTAACAGATTATACATTTCTAGTTTACATTCTGTTATGAGTTGATAGCATACTCTTCAAGTCATGTTGAAGTACTAATCCCTATTACCTGCAAATGTGACCTTGTTTGTACACAGAGTCCTTACAGATGCAATTCAGTAAAATGATATCATATTGAGTTGGATGAGTACCTCATCATACAAAACTGGCAACCATATACAAAGATGGTAACAAGAAGACACATGGGGAGAAAACATCATGCGATGACAAAGACAAAGATTAGAGAAATGTTACAAGAACCAAAAGGTTAGACATAAATCTCCACAATTCAAAGTCTTAGAAAATTTGCTATTATGATGCTAGGAACTGGGTGATAAGAACTGATTCCTTAGAGGCTTTAGGGAATTTTGGCCTTGCTGATGCCTTGAATTTGGGCTCTTGGCCTTCAGAAGCATAAGATGTTAATTTGCTTTGCTTTAAGCCACCTACTATGTGACATTTGGTTAGGCAAGCCCTGAAAATGCATACATATTACCATTAAAGTTGTTGAAACGTATCCTCAATGGTAAGAGGATTTCAGGGTATTTCCAGATCTCTGCCCACCCTTTCTTTGGATGGTCCCTAAAACTACACTGGGTGTACTTGAAACTACCAGTCAAGAACACCTTGTCCTCACCACTTCATACTTTCATCACCACAGAAACCAAACAACAACAAAAAACCCATCTGGTTGTACATGGCTGCCTATGCAAAGCAGGCACATCTCAAATTCTTTTTTTTTCCTCGGGTTTCTGGTATCCATTTGGTAGCACTTGTTGATGCTGAGTGTCACAGAAAAGGTGACATAGAACAGAGAACAGTGTAAAAATAAGCCTAGTGCTTGAGATAGAAGCGTGGAGACTGGAGGATTAGTGAACTTGGACAGAAAGAAGTGACACCTTGGGAGATGCCAGTTTGAGTCCATGAGGAGGAATAATTACAGCCTTTCAGAATGTTGAAAATATTCTGTCCCAATAGAAAAGTTCTACCTCATTAAATGCGTTTTGGAAATCAGGTTTTAGCTAAACAGGCAATTAAAGGATTCACCCAGTGTTCTGGCTTACTCAAGAAATTATGTTTACACTTGGGAGTTTGTTATTCTTTAACTTTCTGGGCGTGTCATAGGACAGATCTAAATGATTTCCATGCTAAAGAAAATAAAGTCTATTTCATTAAAGACAAGAAACGGAAATATTCTTCCCATTTTTTAGGCTATCCATTGGTCTACAAACATGTTTGCTTGAAGCAGAGCTTTTTAAACACTAGTGGCTTCTTTTCAGATTCTGCAGTACATTTCCTGATGGCAG
Source organism: Perognathus longimembris pacificus (assembly GCF_023159225.1). Lineage (NCBI taxonomy): Eukaryota > Metazoa > Chordata > Mammalia > Rodentia > Heteromyidae > Perognathus > Perognathus longimembris. Next base: position 126,778,211 of record NC_063162.1, on the reverse strand, counting down.
AGATTGCTTCCTACCATTCAGTTAAGTCCAACGAGGGTTACTAATAGCATTTGTCTTACCTCACTGCTAGGGTATTTTTTTCCTCTCCACTGCTTCAAGTCTGTTTATTAAACAAATAGAAAATGAATGAAATAAATCTCTGCAGGTCTGCTTGGGAAGTGAGGGAAAGAAGATAAACTAAGGTTCTTGCAAGGTCACAGCCTATTCTACAGAATTGCCTGACACTCTATGCAAGGTGGTTTCAAAGCTACCTATAGCCCTCAACCTCTGCAACTATGCTTCAGCAGCAGCACCACTGATGTTTTGTCCACATAATTCTGTATGGTTGGGATAGATTGCAGTGTACTGTAGGATGATTCTGAACATCTCTGGCCTCTATCCACTAGATACCCTCCTACAAATTATTACCAGTACAAATATCTCCAGATATTGCCAAATATCCCCTTAGAGGTGAGACACTCATTTGCCTGCCCCTAGGAATCATGCTCTAGAAAATCATAATATGCTGTAATAAGACAGCACCTTAAGTTTAGAACTATGTGCGACTTAGAACATCTGCTTATTTCACAGTAGGAACATTTTGGTAGCACTGGTGGGCATATGAGTTCATTCATTCATTCATTCATTCACTCAAAACTTGTGACACACTTGACTCCACTTTGAGAATGGAATAAATAAAATGAAGGAACAGGGCCAGGCCAAGAGCTAGCTGTGCTTCACTGAAAGGAGGGCAGTTCAAATAAAATTCCCATGGCCTTTGGCTGCTCAAACTCACAGGGATTATTACCAAGGCAGGGCAGGGGAGTTGTATAGAGGGAGGAGCTTTTCACGTGTTGGTTTTACTTGAAAAACTCCTATCACTCCTCACTTGGTTAATCCTTAGTTCTTCCAAATGTCTTAAAACTTAAATCTTCCTTTTTTTAGGATTTCTTTCTAGCTTCCTCCCTTTTCTTCTCATCTGGACCTGCTCATCATTCAGTTCCTTATTTAATGTTAGGATGGGGGATGGTGAGGGAGAAGTTATTATTTCTGCTATTAATGTATGAGCTTCTGAAACATAAAGGATAGTAAATAAATGTTAATAAAGTACACGAATGACTTTGTGAACACAGACAAATGTGAATATGAATTACATATTTTCTCCTTTATTTACAAGAGGATCATCCTGATACTTCTGTTAAGAAGGAGAGTCTGAATGTTAGTACCTGGCTCACAGGTTAGCAATTATGTCTGCTGAATACATTTTTCTGAACCCTGGAATAATTGTGGCAAATGTGTGAACAAGAGCTGACAAATTACAGAAAAGATTAATACATTCTGCTTTTTTGCTAGTTATGTAAGTTCTGATTCATACCTACAGATTTTGAATTAGCTTTGCTAAGGAGAGCGGATGAGTTCCCTAAGAATGTTCAGGTGGTTTGGAATTCAAACCATTTCAAGTTTACCTCCGAAATACACAACTGAGCTGCTGAGTGATGGCATTAAAATCCTACAGGGCCTAAGATGCTAAATTTTATGTGGGTCAGAGAGAAACAAACTTTCCAGCTGTGTAGTGGGAAAATGTGACTCAAAGTAACAGTGCTTGTGCCTTGTAGCTCTTAGTCATCTGATCCTATTGCTCACAGATGGGCTGTAAAAGCACTTCAGTAATGTGGCCACATGAACAAAGTGAATTTGACAACTGTTGGCACTCAAAAAGTCTGAGTACTTTCTATTTAGCTAGACCTTTTTAAAGACCTTTATTCTAAGTGAAGTTGCAAGTAATTATGAATTTCTCTGTTGTGCAAAGATAGATGGTTGAAAAAAAAGAAGGGAAGAAAAAGAATTCTGAAATTTCATAGCCATCTTTGGAACTAATTTATGGTTCATTCTGGAACACAAACAACCAATTTGGAGGCATAAGAAAGTAAAGACTGAAGCATACCGAGCCCATTTCAGAGGGGGAAAATGAATTCCAGCTCTTGATCATCTTCAGTACCAAATGTTTACTGGTGGAGCATTTGCATTCAGTAGGCCAATTGTAAAGTCAGTAGTTTAAAGACAATTTAATTAACCCCATAGTCTCAACATTACAAGTGAAGATGCCCAATTGGGAAAATCTAAGAAAAAGTATAAAAGTACTAGAGAAATTCCCCATTGTTCCCTCTGCTTGGACTATATGCAATGCACAATCTTCCACTTTTTATGAATCCTAGTCAACTGGAATCACAGAGCTTTGGACATGAAAGTGACAGATTATCTATATGCACATTTGTGTGATATATGAAGAATCTGCTGTTCACAGAATATACATGGCTGCCTAGAACTCTTGCCTACGGGTTGAGAGCTGCCAGATGACCATATGTATTCTTCCAGATAGTTTGAGTCTTCAACTTTCACTTCTTGCATGGAATGTAGGAAATATTTCTCTTCCTCTTCTCTCCATTAAACTCCTTGTTTGACATGTTTTTGTGTATGTGTGTCTCCATTCCATTCTTTTTTAAAGATGCCAAGAATCTGAGACATTTGCCTTTGTGATCACCATTTACTGGTAATGCCTAGTTTCTCTAAAGCTCCCCGTAACCACCGGAACTGTAGAACTTTGCTTCACCATTAATAGAAAAACTGCACATGGTAAGCTTTGGGTCACATCAGCTGAGCTAAGAATGCAAATAGGTAAAGAATGGGATAGTGTTCTAGTACTCTAAGCAACAAGCTTTCCTTTTGGGAGAAAATGGAAAAGACAGGTAAATGAAAGAGAGAAACAAGAGATCTAGATAATGTCAGTGACATGAACATCATTCCATGTACCAAGTATAACTCATGTAGTTGCCTAAGCAGAGTTTCAGAAAGTATTTTCTATAGTGAGAATTTGAATGGCAAATATCAGAGTCCAATAAAAATGCTCAGACCTCAATGAGGACCTAATAAAATAATAATTACCCTATATGGCCATGATGGCCTGGAAAATCTTACTATGGCACATAGATTTATGGTTAAGAAATCCTGAGAGTCTAAACAAAACTCAATTCTGGCTGCACATTAGCAGAGCTAACAGTTAAGAGTATATGGACCTAGATTCACTATGGACCAATTAAATTAAATGTAGGAGGGATGAGTATGCACAGTGCCTGAAAATATTTCCCAGATGATTTGGAAGCAGTGTGAAGAGCAACTGGTCTGAATTCCCACAACACCACCCTCTGCGGAAGCCATATTCTCTTGTGAGTTTATTATATCACAATGGGCGTTTATACAAGCTACACAATCCTCTGAATATGCAATGTGTAGGAGGGAGTGGATGGGCAGGCTTGCCATAAAGATAATGTTTCATGCTGACCTTTTGTTGCATACAATATAAGCATTTTGCAGTGTTCTGCTTTCAGATGTTTTTCAGTTGCATTCTGAAACACTTATTTTAGCATGTGTGCGTACACACACACACACACACACACACACACACACACATCCATAACAACTCTTCTTTGCTTCCAAACACATCATCTATCTTGCTGAAGTAGAGGGAAGTATTCATGTGTGTGACTGTGTTTCATCAGGCGTGTAACAGTTGTTATATATCAAATTGTAATTGCAGGAGAAGGATTTGAGGAGTTACATAGACAAGTAGGGAAGTCAGCACAAAACTACTATAAAACCACGTCTTGTGATTAACCACTCTTATTATTTGGAAGTATTTCTTCTACATAATATGGCACACTAATAACACCACTTTTGAGCTAATCAAATTAGTCATATCCATTATTTCTTGAATTGAATGGGCAATGTTTTTGTGTAAGTCTCATGATAACATAGCCAAAACAAAAAGTAATTTACCCCATGTTTCCTTCCAACAAATCAGACAAAACAGTTCCTCCCTGGCCTCACTTGGGGAGCGCTTTTTTTTTTTTGATACTCACTATTTAATTAATTAATCTGTTTGTTTATTGGTGCTGGAGCTTGAGAGTGATGATCTCTCTCTCTCTCTCTCTCTCTCTCTCTCTCTCTCTCTCTCTCTCTCTCTCTCATTCAAGGCTTGTGCTCTACCAGTTGAGCCACACCTTCACTTCCAACCTTTTTTACTGGTTAATTGGAGATAAAAAAGGATTGCGAATTTTTCTACCTGGCTTTGAACAGCAATCCTCAGATCTCAGGCTTCTGAGTAGCAAATATTATAGGTATGAGCCACCAGTGCCCAGTCAAGACTTTCTTTTTGTGATAGTTCTTCATGTGTCTTTTAAAATATCTTCAGATTATGGAAACTTTTAAGCTTTTGGGACCACCGACAGACAAAGCCTGAGTCTCTTAATATCCAAAAAGTATGGAGTGTGGTCCAGTTAAGGTGAATCCCAACTTGGAAATCATAACCCCAGGGAGTGGGGACAGTATTATGACAGGGTTTCCATTGCATTATGCTCTCCAGGCATTTTGGGTTTCCACATCACACATTCGCTCAAAAAATGACTACCCTTTCTTGTTATTTTCTTAGTCTTTCACATATTTACCTAGTTGTTTCTGATTTAGGATCTATATGTTTTATTTCTACTTCTACTTCTTTGACATCATAATTCTTTACAATAGTACTTATTTTTATGGGCTATTTGTAGTTTATCAAAATCACTTTGATGTTATTTATATCATAGATGTTTAACAAGGTCATTGTAATTGGTGTCACTTGTAAGTTGAGAGTCCTCTTGATGTGCTCACTTCAGTTGCTGATAACATATTAAGTGTACTAGAGCTATGGTCCTGACTGTGTCAGGTACAGGGTCACACCTAAAATTCTCATTACACATCACCACTTTTATATATCTTCCTTCTAGTCATGTTTATTCTTAACATAACTATGATCCAAATATTTTCTCCTTAGACTGTTTTTTTTTTCTTTAAACCAACTATTTGAGGTCAAATTGCCAAGTTCTCCTTGTGGTGGAAAATCCATCTTCTATCACAGGAGACAAAAGAAGACTGCATTTCTGGGAAAATCTAACATGCATTTTACTTGACCTAGACATCAATGACAAAATGATGTCTGACCTCCTCGAGAGACACTTTAAGTATTTTGCCTGTTTGGTTCTCCTTTTTTCTTTTCCTCCTGAGAAGAGATTTGAGATCTATAAGAAAATACTGCTGAGGTGAAAAGCAACTTCTTAGAATAGTAGATGAACAGTCCCCACCTCCCACTGAGAAAAACCTCTGAGCTTTGGGTACGCAGATACAGCAGCAGTAAAGCCAAAGAGCTGAAGAGCCGGAAGCAGAGGTGACCCGAAGCAGCAGCCAATGGCATCCTGGGAATGTGCCTGCCAAGCATGTCAAGATAGTCATGAAGACCTTCATCTGCCAGTGCCTCAGGTCATCCCTAAAAGGCTCAAAAGCGATGGAGGTCTTAAAAGATCTTACAATGAATATTTTTAAAAATATGTAACATTAGAACATGCTATCTCCTTTACCTTAAAAGAGTGCACAGTCTTTTTTATAAAAATATTTTTGTCATGTTTTAGATACTTTTCCTCACAAGGCTTTAAATGAGGTCAATGTAGAGAAAGGCAAAGGAAGCCACTAAATAATATAATCCAACCAGGTCTTTTCATTCACAACAGACATTAAATCAACTCAGAAGGAATTTCAGAGTGTTGATTTTATTTGGCCTCTGTGTTTTGGATGAGTGGCTCAATGTGGGGCCCTAACATTCTCCTGCAGATGCTGGGTCATCACAGAAATGAAGGTCTAGAAGCAGAGATAGGAAGAGAGAGGAGCATGAACAGTGAAGTCCTGTGATAAATATTACAACAGTGACCAAACAAATTGTAGCTGGAGCTTAGAGAACAGTCAACTGATAGTCGTGAGGTCTGGGTATTGGAGGTCAGCCTTGGTCACAGCTCAGGCTGTCAGGTAGGCTCTGGTGTATAGGATTCCTGATGTGTTCCACACACGAAGGGGAGTTAGTCAAAGTCTTTCTAAGGAACACATTATATGAGAATGTCTTACACTCATTCCCTTATAACTAGAGGCACAGAGGGACTTACACAAAATAATCTGGCAGATCAGGAGTAAGTAATTGTTTTAAGCTACATCTCTACGGCAAAGCCTGGCTCTGAAAAATAACTTAGGAATAATGCTCTGTTGAACTAACCAAAAGAGTTACTAATAAGCCCCTTTCCCTGGACATATTTTGGTATATCCACTTCTAGTCATATGTTATGGCTACTATAGAAAGTGAAAACCTTAAGAGAACATTTAATGGTTCTTTAAGACGCTAACAACATCTTGTAAAATGTGTGAGTAAGTCTGTCTTTGCTTCTGGCATTTGTTTTTGAGAACAAATATGTAATCCTTAGGGAGGAAGTCTCAGAGAAATGGCTGGTAAGATTCAAAAGGCATTTCTCCCACCAGCATAAAACCAAGGTTTTGCTCAATAACTTCATGTTTTTACAATGTATGGTGTGGTGGCACGTATGTCTATGTCTATAGAAATTGAGCAGGCAAATTGGAACCTTCAAAGAAGCAAGCCTGTTGAGACCTGCTTCTTCCTTCTCTCCTTCTTACCCCTCCCCACATAACTGGGACCCAACCCAGGTCTTCTGACCAACCCAAGCAATCAGGTATATTTTCAAAGCTCACACAACTCAACATCACTACATACTGCAGCTTGTCTGGTTCTATTTGTGGAGACACACCCTGTTTTCTTTCCCATTTCTAGAGTGATCTCCGCCTTACTGGAAACCTGTTCAGCCTCCACTTTCCTTGAAGCTGGGGTTTTATGTACGTCCTTCTTTCCTCACCCACCTGCTAGGAACTGGAGCCTGATGCTATACCCACAGGGCTGTCACTCCCAGCAGAGATCATGGTTAAAATCATGGTTAATATACATTGCCTACCCTGGCTAAGGGTACCTCCACCCCTTTCAGAAATCTAGTGACACTACTCTTCTTGAATTGTGACCCTTTAAGTAGGAGAGAAGTAGGGGATCTCAGGGGTTAAGTATCCAGGTTTTCAATCTATACCATCTGGGTTGAGACCCTGACTCTCTCTGTCCGCATACCTGTGTAAGTCCAAGTCTATATCAGCAAGATCACTATGATGGTGAAACTAAACATGGTAGTCAGTTCATGGAGCCATTGGAGCACAGCCACTGAGTTGTCTATAGGAGTTGCTGGAGGAAGTGTCCTGTGCCTTCTCTTACTTCCCTCTGAATATCTAGCACCAGTGTACCAAAATGTATCCCCAGAACCCCAAAGCTCTCTGTGGGTCACTTCTAACTATAATGGGACAAAATGGTTGGGTTTGGTAAAGAAGATCCTGTTGATCTGACCCTTGCTTATGTCCCTAGGTCTGGCCACACCTGTCATGGATGCCCAGAATAAGTCAAGTCACCTCTCTTAATGTTCCTGCTGCTCCTTCTGCTGACAAACTTTTCTTTGAGGAATATGTTTGGCTTTGGAGACTGCTTAGAGTTTACTGCTTTGTGCCTGAGTATGTCTTGTCCTTTTCCTATATGAGCTTGTTCAGCCCTGCTTATATGTGTATTCCCCACTAAATTCTAAAACCCTTAGAAGCTTGACTTCAACTCCTTAGTCAATGTCTGAGCATAGCCAGGTATTCAGACAGCAGATATGGCTGCATGGCTGCACTGTGTAAAGAAATGAATATGGCGAAGCCTTGAGTTGGGTACATCCCAGTACAGAGTAAGCCAGAGCTCAAGTCCCTTGTGAGACTTTCTTCATCCTTGCTCCTTTTCCATTCAATTTCCTACTTTTCCACCACTCATACCATCTTTCCCATTATTTACAGAAAATGAGAAAATATAATTGTTTGGTGGATGCAATAAATATCAGTCAGTTCAATATTTAGATACAATCTTTTAACACAGAATGTATCAGTGTCCATCTATGTGGTAGTATTCTCACAGGGCTCAGGAAAGATTCATATATTAAATACAAGTTTTAAAAGCTTCACTCTTAAATTGCTATGAGATAAATATGAAGCACATAATACTCTATTAAAGCACATGTCAGCATCCTCAAAATTAGAATCGCCTGGCTCTTACTTGCCCCAATAGTTAACAATGGTAAAGGAGAAACTCTTGTCTTTAGGAGTATGCACTTCCTCTGTCATGAAATAATAGCCAACAAGAGACATCTACTCAAGGTCCAATAAAGAAAACAAGATGCCCTTTATATCTGAAACATCACCTTTGTTCCCATAAGAGGCAGGAAATATGTGTTCTGTGCAGGTGGGAATCTGTTCTACCAACAAATTCCCTTGATAGTTGCATAGTACATGGATCATGCAGATTTCCTTTGAGACAAAATTAAAAACACTTCCCCCACCCTAACAATGGTTCATATGAAAGCATGCCATTTTATATTTCCTGGACAAAATGAAAAATAGTTAAAACAGCTTTAAGCATTTTAATCTTTGAGTGGCCAATAAAATACTATGGAAGGTTTTTGTCCGTTTTATTAACCCTGTGTTTCAAGGAGTGAAACTAAAGGCTTAAGGGCAAAAGAGATTGTGGTTTAGTTCTTCCAGAATAGAGTGTAGTAGAGTGTAGTATTGTAGAATTGTGTGTGTGTGTGTGTGTGTGTGTGTGTGTGTGTGTGTGTGTAATATACTGGGAAACTTTGCATCTTCTACTAGAAGAGAGCTTGAATAAGATTTCTATAGCATTCTATGTATAAGAATATACAACAGGACATTGCCAGTACATTTATGATTATATGATTTTCCCCCAAACAATAAGAGTTCTGAGTATTAAAGAGAGTACACTATTTTTTAGAAATGCCTTTTAAAAATATTTTTATTTCTAAATTAGCTTACACTAATAGTACATGAGGGATTCATTGCTGTATTTCCATTGATGCATAATGTGTACTTTGAACAAATCCAGCTCCTTCATTATATTCCTACAGTCCCTTTTGTAAACAACATTTTTATATATGGAAAAATATATAAACATATACATATATGCACACACACACACACTCACATTCCTCGGCATCCTTTCTTTTCTCTCTCTCTCTTCTTTAAACCCTCACACCAGAGAGTCCCTGAAAGGGGAACCATTACCAATTGTTCAGGGCTGAGTAGTGTTGTGTGGTATGGTGTAATATAGAATATGCATAGTTGTCCCACTCCTATGTCACGCTGAGGCTGTAACCTTGCATTTGACTCTAAACCCAGATGGCCCAAAGGGATGGAGAACCATTGGGTAAAGTTGATTTGGAAGTATGACATGGTATTTCAAAATTCTTTAGCAGGGTGTAAAATGACCAGACCCTCAAGTAATCTTCTGGCAAGGAGACTATCTAGAACAAACTTTACCATATGACTCATCTGTTCTTTTAGGGTAGACATCAAGCAGGATGTATAGCTTTAAGCCAGTCTTGGGCACAGCTAATTCTAAAACTGATTTCACAGTATAATCATTTGAAAAGTGATAATTTAAAGTTCCATAAACTATAGCTACTCGGGCCTGGTTTCTAGATACTCTGATTTAATAGATATGTATTAAATATATATACAGAAGGGGAAGGTGCAGACATCTGTATTTTAAAAGTTTTCTCTGGTGATTCTGATGCCTCGACAAATTTGAAGATCTTGGGTTCATGAAAAGGGCCTGGGTTTTAAAACATGTTCAATTTTTTTTTCCAGTAGGAAAATTAGAATTCAAAAGCCAGTATGGAAAGAAAAAATATCAGAGAGGAAATACAGTATTCCCCACAATTTAACAACATTCTTTAGGGAACAAAAACAGAAGCAAAGTGTTTAAAGACAACCATTGGAGCACAATAGTCTACCTACTGAGAGCCTATGTGTTCGGCAAACTTTGTTTTAGGAAGTTCTTTCCGATGACGAAGTATGGTGTGTGTGTGTGTGTGTGTGTGTGTGTGTGTGTGTGTGTGTGTGTGTATTTCTCTAGAGTATTAGTTGGTTTTATACACATACACACACACACACACACTACCATATTCTAAGTATGAAAGAAAAAGAGGAAGAGTCTTGACATAAGCCATCTTTGTATGAAGACAGTAGCCCTGTTCTCTCTCTATTGCAAATATAGCCAGGAGCACCATGGAAGGCCAGATCCCACAGGCCAGTGTACAAAACTCCCTATTCCCAGGGACCAGCCTTTTCTGGGCATCTCATCACAGATAACTGATGTTTAGAAGTAGGGCACACTAAGGAGATTCATTTGGAAGATGAAATGTGTGCTATTTTACAGGCTTGAGGCAGGCTTTTGAAATGATTGGACTTCCCAGGATCTCACAATTGCTGCTTTTGTACTTCAACCTTCTTAACAATGTAGACCACACTGCTCATCATTGAAAGAGTATTCTACATTTGGAACCTTTTCATAATTTAAGGATCTTCAGTACAGCTTACCTAAAATTGTAGTAAATAGTATGCAACTTAATTTAGTTAAAATCGAAGTTGAGATAATTTTTTCAGTTTAAGAGATGGAAAATGAAAAAAAAGAACCAGTTTCTTTCAGTTGAGAGTTTAAGACGCCTATCACTGTTGGCTGAAGTTGAAAATGTTTCAGATGCTTAACAATGAATAATCTTTCCCATTTTAGTATCATTCTTTGTATCATCCTTTAGTAATGTGAGAAAATTTTTCCACCAAAGATGACCACAATGCTATTTCATAAGCTGTGAAATCTTAATTCCATACATGACTTCATATATGGCAGTGTATTAATCATCATTTTATAAAGTTATCTCTTAAACAAACAAAGAAAACTAATACCAGTTCCAACAGAATAGAGTTTTTTTTTTTAACATGGTGCTGAGTGCTTGGAGACAATTTGATTTTTTTCTTTTTTGTGCAAGTCCTGGGCTTGAACTCAGGGCCTGGGCTTTTTTGTTGTCATTTATTTTCTATAAGGCTAGTGCTCTACCACTTGAGACACAACTCCACTTGTGGCTTTTTGGTGTTAACTGGAGATAAGATTCAGGGATCTTCCTGCCCAAGCTGTCTTTGCACTGTGATCCTCAGATCTCCACCTCCTGAGTAGCTAGACACTGTATCTGGTGACAATCTAATTTTTTTTTCTTTTTCTTTTTCTTTTTCTTTTTTTTCTTTATTCTTTTTTCTTTTTTTTTTTTTTTTGCCAGTCCTGGGGCTTGGACTCAGGGTCTGAGCACTGTCCCTGGCTTCTTTTTGCTCAAGGCTAGCACTCTGCCACTTGAGCCACAGCGCCACTTCTGGCCATTTTCTGTATATGTGGTGCTGGGGAATCGAACCCAGGGCCTCATGTATATGAGGCAGGCACTCTTGCCACTAGGCCATATCCCCAGCCTGACAATCTAATTTTTTAAATCTCATGATTTAGTATACTTTAAGTATACTTATTTGATAATTACACATCAGTAAAATTATCTAGGGTAACTCTAGCCATAAATCCTATTTATAGTTTTCACGTAGCTGACAGGGATATACTGCATCTATCTTTTTGTTGATTGTTGTAGCAATTTAATGAACTTTTGCTCAGACTGGCTTCAAACTCTGATACTTTCAATTTTAGCTTCCTGTATGACTAAGATCACAAGCATGAGCTACCACTCCTACTTATGTTTGTGTATTTAAGAATAAAGTCTAGTTTCAAGAAAAAAGTACAAACACATATTTTTATTTTTCAATGAAGACCTGCTCCTGGATGTTCTGATTTTCCTCAGTGCTAATCACAGAATCATCAAGACTCATTTTTCCCCCTTTGATACTAACTCATTACAAATCACCACTTGGTTTACTATTTCTAAATAGTTCATCTCATAATATCTGCTTTGAGCATGATTTAAAAACACAGATAACAAGTTAAACTTTATTAGCCCTTAATTTCTTTGAATGTCATAAAAAAGGAATTGAAGCCAAGCTGGTAACCATTTTGCTATCTATAATTTTGGCATTTTGTGTTTGTATGATTTTATTCCCAATGCACATCTGGAACCTAGAGAAATTACAGATTTCACTATTACAGATTTACCATTGGGTTCTATCCTGATAAGCTCTGAGTAGATGAAAACTTGGAAGTAAAAAATATATTTAGTGCATTTCACTCACTGAATATTACAATTTAGTCACATTGTACATTGTAGAGTATCTTCTATTTTTCCAGCTAGCTGGCAGCTAAGTCTTGCTGCCATAGTCTAGCATCTCAAGAGATCACTGCACTACATATTGCTATCCCAGGAAAAAGCCAAAATGCAAAGTATGGTTTCTTTAGTGCTTTTGTCTATTATAAAATTGAATTATGTTGAATTATTAGAAACTGGGGGCCACCTACCAGTGTGCTCATTCAGACTGGGTCCCTTTTATAATCATATTTTGTATTTTCACCAGAGTACTCTCCCTCTCTCACCCCCACCCCAAATACCAATGTTCCTCCCTTCAAGTGTCTTCCATAGTTTCCCACTGCTGTCATGAGAAAATCCAAACTTATCATGCCCACTGGATTAACAACTCTGCCATCTGGCCCGGATCACTCCTTTCCTTTTTATCACTTGAATTCTGAAGTTCCAATCAAAGTGGACTGCTAAAATTTCCCCGTGTGAGACTTTTCTCATCTCCATTCCTCTTTTATTAGAATATTCTCTTGTGCTTTGCTCAGCTACTTGCATTCCATCCACAACCTGTCTAGATTGTCCCCCCTTTATGCTCTTCTCTAAGTATCTTTGATGCATCTTACTTCTGTTCTGTTGCTCTATCCACAGTACTATTCACTAGTTGAATTATTTCTGCTATACAATGTTCAATATTATTTGCTTTTGATTTACAATAGCATATATTTGATCTATTTCCAAAATATAAAACAGCATACTAATTTTAAAAAGGAAGCGAGAATACAAAACAATGTGTGAGAGAGAGAAAGTAACATGGGTTGATAACACTTAGAATCTAGCTACATGTTTCTGGCAAACAAAGCAAAATAAAGTACTCATTAGTTATTTGGTAGTAATTTAATCATGTGGTTGTGTGTATTTTTTATTATTTTTTTTTTTGCCAGAGCTGAGGACTGAAATCAAGGCCTTGCATTTGCCAGGCAGGTGCTCTTCTGCTGAACTAAATCCACATCCCCATTTGTGTGTATTTTTATGATTAAAAATCTATAGGGATCTTCTCTCACTAAATGTAATATTTGAAATAGCTTGGATTTATTTTAGAAAACACATAGCAAATTGGTTAGTTTAGCACTATATATATACATACATACATATATATTCTTAGTAAAATGATTGGTGATATGTCAAGACTGAACATTTGAAGCCATTTTCTTTATTTAGAAATCTAAATATGTAAATGATCTACATATGAATATAAATATGAGCAAGAGAAAACTTAGAACTATCAGAGAGGAGTCCAGTGCCAATGGCTCATACCTGTTATCCTAGGCATAGAGAGGTTGTTTTGAGGATAGAAAGAGGTTCAAAGCCAGCCTGAGCAGACAAACCCCAGAAATTCTTATATCCAACAAACCAGCAAAAAACAAGAAGTGGAGATGTGGTTCAAGGGGTAAAGCAATAGCTTGAAGTGGAAAAAGTTAATCAAAAGCACAAGGTCCTGAATTCGAGGTTTAGTAACAGTGTAGGACCATGCACCCTCCCCCAACCAGAGATATTAGAGAGGAAATGAAGGATCTGGGAGTGGAAGAATAGAGGGAAAACAGCAAACTTTAATAACTGCAACATCTTATAGGTAAACTGTCTACTTTGATTTATTATAAAGTGGAACAGCAAACTTTTATAAGAAATAAATTTGAACATAAAATGAACTATACTTGTTAACTTATATCTATCAGTAGTGGGATAGTTGATAATCTACCTTCTTCAAACATAAACTTATAACACATATAGATGTAGATGTCCCTCTCTAATTAGCTGTTTTATGGGACTGAAACAATATGTACAGATACTATGTATTTCTTCACACTTCATATCAGGGGTTCGTTTCTACTGTAGAGGTTTATTTTTAAACTTGAATAAAAGTGTGTGTGTGTGTGTGTGTGTGTGTGTGCATGCGTGCGTGCATGCTAGTTCTGGGGGTTGAACTCAGGACCTTGGTGCTGTCTTTGAGCTTTAGTGCTGTGCCACTAGAGCTACAGCTCCACTTTCAGCTTTTTGTTGGTCAATTGGAAATAAGAGTCTCACAAACTTTCCTGTCCAAGCTGACTTTGAACCATGATCCTTAGATCTCAGATTCCTGAGTATCTTACAGGTGTGATACACTGGTGACCAATGAAAAGAGATAGTTTTTAAAATCAAGAAACACTCTAGTTAGTCACTGTCAAACCCAGATTTCACGATGATGGAAGTTTCTACATTTCTACATCTGTGCTATCCAACTGAAACACAAATGTTCTATTAGCACCTTTGCCCTCACATGCAGAACACTTGAAGAAGAGTGGCTAGTATGACTGAGGAACTGAATTTTATTAAATATTACTTGAATACAATTTAAATATTAGCCACAAGTGGGTCATAATTCCAGTATTGTGCAAAACAGCTTTTACCAGACTGTCTGCATCTGAAGCTGACCTTCTCTCCCTTGGTTTGTACCTTTAATAACGGACTCCACTGCTGTCATCACTGGGTGAGGTTATAAGCTGTCATACACGCTCATGAAAGCTTTGCTTGCATTTATTATTTTAAGAACTCTACACTACCCAAAAAATTCAGAAAAAATTATTATTTATTGTCATGGCAACAGGGAGAGGATCATTCCTGTTTCTGTCATTAGCTTTATACTGGGACTCAATGATAAACTTTACCAAAGGGAAGTCCATGAGTTGGAGGTAGAGGTGAGTCAGCACTGTTAGAAGAGAATTTGCATTTTCAGTCAGATTCATTCCCAGCACAGCATTCTCCAAAGTCCTGGGGTGGGGGTTGGGAGTGGTGGGGGATCTCATCCAGTCGCCCTGCCAAATTCTTCTCAAGGTGGCTTTTCTCCTTTGACTTTCTTATTTCGCTCCCCGTTTTAAGATCAAGTGGGCAGTTTGATTTCCTTAGGGTCAGCAGTGGCTTGCTCTAGCCTTTTTGTTTTTCCTCTTAATTTCCTTAATTGGAGGATCCTCCACACTTACGCTCTTTGAAATGCTATTTTGTAAATTGCTTTTTCCTCTAAGGCTGTCATGCTCCCCCCCCCTCTATGTCCCCCCCCCCTCACCATCTGTGTTGGAGACTCTTTTCTCTCAAGGGCCTTTCTTTCTCTACTTAGTCATGCTATGTGTAGAACCCACATCCACATGGTTGGCCTTTCTGACTCATCCCCGGAGGTTCATTTGCTCCAGGGAATCCCGCTCCCACTGCAGTGGAACAACAGGGAGGGTCCAGTGAAGTGAGCCCAGTCTAAAATCTGCCTCTTTTCCTGGCAACTTTCCCTTTAGTCCAAAGCTACACAAGAAGGGAAAGAAGAAGAAAAAGAAAAAGAACCCCCTTTCCCTCTTCAAGGTAAGGTTTTTTATAAATAGGTTTTTTTGTTGCTTTTTTTTTTAAAAAAATTCTAAATTCCAGTTTATAAGGTACCTTTGTTATTGCTATTGCTTGTAAATATCTGGCTAGTAGAAAAACCTGCATATGCTCCAATTTTTCTTTTTCCATCACCAGCAAGCCAACAGAGTCTATTCTAACAGCCACACTTCCCTTCTAGTTACAGTGTACACTAGCCTTCCTTTTGAAATATATTATTCATAAATGTGAACAGTCACAGAACTACAGCTCCTCCTATGCAGAGATAGGAGATGGGCAGGTGGAAATTGCTCATCCATCTTATTGGCTGCTCTGGGTTTGTACAGAACCATATCTTCACACTGTCCCCCTGGAGGCCAGGCTTTTCCTTAGTCCCCAAGGCTCCTCCAAGATAATCTTCTGCCAAACATGACTCAAGTCCATGATTACCCAATCCAGATGGGTTCAAGCAATAAATTCCTCCAACCAGTTTTGCTAAAAGGGTCAAAGTTGAATAACATAATGATAATAAAAATAGGACTACTGTGTCAGATTTCACTTCGGCCAATAACCCAGGCAATTAATCTATATGCATCACTACTAAACATATCCTAAAAGTATAAGATAGATAGATGTTCTATCTTGAATGTCTCCTTAGCTCAGAGGAGGCTGACCTAGTGAGCCATTTTCCACATCTAACTAGAGGTATCTAGAGAAGAAATCAAGAGGTACACTATGGTTTTAGTTTTGTCAACTTGCTTAGCTCCACAAAATGCCAGGTTTTTCCTACTTAAGGCATCTTTCATTTACATAGGTGTACTATATGTACTATATACATATTGTGTATAGTACATATGGATTTATTCTACATACTATATAATACATATAGTATGTAGTACACATAGTATTGCTATATAAGTTACGTATATAACATGCATACACACATACATAACTATCAATCTTAGACAATTCCACTTATTTTTTATTTTTTAAGAGAACCACATAAGATCATTTTAGGTGGGGACACATGCCCATTGAGAGTGCTGACTCTTACCCTTGGCACGAAGCCTGACGAAATTATTTTAATACTTAATCCCATGTGCATAGAGGAATCCGTTAAGGGACTGTCAACCTGGGAATGGATTACAGCCATCTCCCCTTCCCAGGAAATCAGGGCTCCTCTGTGGCTGAGGGTCAAGAGGTTCCTTTGCTGGCAAAGTTGCATTAACTCCTATGAAACTCATTTGAGCTAAATTCCAGCTGAACTACCCAGCCGGAAGGGGAAGGGAGATGTGACATTTCTGACGACCTCGGCAGCTCCCACGCATCAGTCTCCTAAAATGGGGTGCGTGTGTGTGTGTGTGTGTGTGTGTCTGTGTGTCTGTGTGTCTGTGTGGCGGCAACGCTACCCCAGGATGCACAACTGGGAGCCAGGGCTTTGGGGCCCTGACAGCGGCCCCGCAGGCACGCCCCGTCCTCGCCCTGCAGCTCCTCTTACCTTGACCACGTCGTCATTGAGATGCTTGGGGTCGCGGTTGACCAGGTCGATCTCCTTGGTGTGTGCGTCGTACACTTGCTTCTCATTCACCTCGTCGGCCATGGCCTTATTATTGGGCTTGTAGATGTTGCCCTGTTCCCGCACCGGAACCGTGTAGAGATGGCCCTGCCGGGGACCGATGGCCGGGAGTCGGGGGTGGGGTGGGGCGGGGAGGAAGGTGACAACCACCACGGAAAGAGAAATTGAAAAGAAAAACAAACAACAACAAGAGAAAAAAAAAAACACACAAAACAAGCGTCAGAAATCAACCTGGCGACGGAAAAGCGGACGAACTTCGAGCTCGAAAGCGAACTAACCGCTTCCCCCCCGCGATGGTTACGCGCTCAGCAAACTCCTGCGCACCGCCAGCTTTTTAAGAGGATCCCCAGGACACCACACCCCTCGGTACCAGGCAGGGAGCGCCGGCCTCCCCCGCCCGCCGCCAGGGGTCAGGGCAAACCCCGCCACGCGCCCTCCGGCCCGCCCCGCGGCCCCAGCCCCCGCACCCGGCTCGGGGCTCCCTTCCCGGACTCGGAAGAGGAGGAGGCGGGTCTCTGCCTTCCCTACTCCCCGCCACTCCACCCTCGTCCGCCGCGCTCCACCTGATCCACTTTCCCATCCTGATCCCTTTTAACCCGATCCCTTTTATCCCTCCCAGTTTTATCCATAAAATCCAGCCAGAACCTCCGGACCCACGGAGCATCCCCAGTCCGCTTGCTCCTTGGCGCTTCTCCTATGCACCTGCTGGAGTCCCCCACCCTTCCTCTAATCCCAGTAACTCCCAGTGACGTGCCACTTGCTGTGATGGTCCTATGCCCCCATTTCGGGGACCAGAAACTACCCACAACTGCCTCTAGCCTGCGGGACTACAAGGACCAGCCCAGACTGCCCTTCCAAGAATGAACTGCTGATGTTTTGGGGGGACCGAGGTGCCCGGGTTGCTGGTGACAGGAGTTAGTAGAAAAGCAGACAGTCAGGGAACTGAGGCCTATGCAATTTACAAATAGGATAAATTGGCAAAGTAAAATCTGCTTAACAAGGAAGTGGGGGGGGGCAAGGGGTTAGAAAGGAATGAGGAAGAAAAAGGAAGGATGAGGAGATAAGGGATGAGGCCCTAAAAAAAATCTTTGGCACTACCTAACAGAAAACAGAAAGGACACCCGCCAATCAGAAAACCGACTTCAAGCCCCCCCCCCACCTCATTTAACCCAGGACCAATCTCTGTCACCCATTGGCACAAGGTGGTTAAGATGTCCTCAAGAGCTCTTTCTCAGTCATATTTCTCTTCTAATAAACTTTCCTATCATTTTCACTCGTGTTTAGATTTTTCCTGAATTCTTCTCTTGACAGACACAAGGACCAAGGCGTCTGTCTGTCTTTGTCTCTCTATCTCTGTCTCTTGGTGGGTCTATGAGTCTCTCATCTCTCCTCTCTGTCTCTCTCCCTAACTTAGATTCCCAGATGGTAAAACTGGTAGTGGTGGTGGTAGCTGGAGACAAGCACACACACACATACACACACACACACACACACACACACACACACACACACACACACACACACACACGGGGGTTTCAACTCCTCGGACTCCCAGAAAGCAGAGGGTGGACCACACGGTCCCGTGACTCGCAAACACCGTGGATCCACAGGGGAAACGAACCTGTGGTTGGCAGACCCTTCCCCAGCACCCCGAGATCCCCTTTTCCATGGTCTCCTATCTTAGGGACTCTCCTCATCCCCTGCCCGACAGGAAAATCAAAAGCATTCCTGGCTTCTCTTCACCTCCCCGCCCAGGCCCATTCCTCAGCGGTGCCAACTGGAGAGGAGGGCCGCAAAGTGAAGAGAGGGCCGGGGCAACGAAAGCAGTCGGAATATTTGGAATGGGAGATAGCAGAAGCGGGTACTCCACGCGCGCCCCAGCCGGCGCGCCCCCACCATAGCCTACCTCGGAGTCTACGTATTTGCCCCCAGACATGCTGGCGCGTGGCGGGATGCAGGCACTGAGGAGGTTTCCCGGGGCTGTGATTTAAGGGAACTGAGGAAGGAAGATCTTGTATTGTATGGGGAAAAAAAGGCGCTGGCTGGGGGGCGGTGGCTAGGAGGGAGCCTCCTGGCCGCTCGCCAGGGGTTTGTTCAGAGCGCAGTTGGCTGGGTTGTGAGCTGCGCCGAGTCTAGGCACATCCCCAAGGTTTGGGCAGCAGAGGGCGGGGAGCTCCCGCAGGGAGCCAGTGAGAAAGCGTTCATCAGTGCTCGGCTGTTTGGGCAGATATTTTAGTCCCAGGGCAACATTTTCCCAGCCTTACACCAAGGAGAGGCGTCCCAGAGAGAGCGAATGTTTTCCCCGTGCATCATCTCAGCAGGGGTGGAGGGAGCGCTCCCATCCAGGCGCAGGGATGCCCACTTTGGGCATCAGGGACGACTAAAACAATCCTTCCTTGTCCTAAATCGTGTTTCTTCCCTCAGAGCCTATATTCCATTGCTGTCTAAATCACACGAGAGAGAAATCCCAGAACTGTGAAGTACATTTTACATCCACACTCAAAGAAGGAATCTGTGTGGGTGCCTGCGTGTGGATTTGGATGACACGCGTTTACATTCATTCAGTAGGTGTGGATGGAAACTTGGAGTCAAGGCATGAAGAAGTCGATGTTTCCCACCATCCCTGAGATACCCTCGGAAAGCTTTGAAATAAAAACTAAACTGGGGGGTGGGGGGAGGAATTAGGGAGAGGGGAGGCAGAAGCGTGGAGGGCAAATACAGTGATCATGTTAAAGGTACATTCGTGAAAATGGGACTAAAACTTGAGGGACTGGGGGAAGGGGCCGGGATAGATATGGGGAGAAAGACAGAAGTGGTAACACTGATCAAGATGCATTTTACAATAAATTAACATTGAACCGAAACTCTTTCATAGAAGTATTTCAAAGATAATCAAAATGTTAAGAACAAAAAGTTTGCTTGAATTTTATTTACTACAATTGATCTTTTCTGGAACAAAATAAATTTATACTAATAGGTTATGCCAAATTTGAAAACACAGTGAATAGTTCAGTTTGTAGAAAAATTCAGTTAGAACTTAGAGAATTTAAGTGCATTTGGCTCTGGGATGATACCTGAGTTTTCTACAAATTGAGTAGGGTTTTTAAATAGTGTCAATGAAAATATCCACGTGTTTCTGGGGGTAGGGATCTTTCTTTTCCTCTTATTACAAAGCAGCACAAGAAAAATTGAAATGTAATCAGTCATTTTCTTTTCTTTTCCTACAAGCAGTCAGGACATTCACCTTCCTAATCCACTGTCCAGTATAGATCCAGATGGGTTAGTATGGGTTCATATATAATGTCTCAAAATAAAAAGTCTGAGGCCACACTGTAAGGGGCACAGATTAAATTTTAAGTGCTAGCTGAATAGACAGATTGATAAAAGATAAGAGGTGGAATCAGAGAACAGAACCCAAAAGACTTGACCAAGAAAGAACATGAGATTGGAGAACCGTGATTCGAAGCAAATCTGGCAGGAAAGTCCATTAGACTCTCTTACCTCCAATTAGCTAGACAAAAGCTGGAAGTGGAGTTGTGGCTTAAAGTGGTGGAGAGCCAGTCTTCAATGAAAAAGCCAAGAGTGCAAAGCTCTGAATTCAAGCCCTGTTTTTACTATCCACACACTCACACACATACACACACAGGCAATCAATTTTGGGGTTATTATTGACTAACATGTAATAACTACATATTCATTGAGTATGGTGTGCTATTTTAATATGCATTCACTGATCAAATCAGGGTGATTAGAAGAAATTTTTTTTAACAGAACAGCTTCAGTTTCAAATGGGAATGGTAGGGGACAGTGTTACAGTATAATCTTTGTTGTATGAATTTATTAATTGCTTTTGTTTCTGCTAAATTGCCTCTACAAATTCTTGGGACAGTTGTGTGTGAAGAAATACAATAGGCTAGGAAAGGATGGCATCTGGTTCTATGTACATTGTTCATGTAAGTTTTCCTTCAGAAAGTTTTGCTGCAAAGCAATGGGGGCTTTGGTCTGTGGAAAAAAGTGGAAACCATTTCCCATCTATTGTTACTCAGTGTTCAGCTGTGATGAGTAATCTTGACTGTGAAAAAGTCAACAGGAACAGGGAGAGCTCCTGTTGCATTCCAGCCAAGAAAGGACTTTGTGGAGAGGCCCAGAGTGAATGCTTAACGAGTCCTCAGCAGAGGGAAAGCAACCTCTCAGGGGAGGCCACCTTACCAAGTGAAATCAACAGCAGCACCCAGAATCATAATGATCAGTGAAGCGTTGTCAATGCCAAAATGAATTCCTAGTGAGTGGAAAAACCACAAACTTCAAGTAACTTGCCTCAACAAGAAACTGGCACCAAAAACAAATCTTACTCTCTGTTTAAGAGCTGACTAGAACAAAGCAGCTCTGACTTCATGGGAATAAAGATGAAGAGTTTCTTCTGTTTGTTAACATAGGTACAAGATTTGAAATAAATAGATGAGGGAAATAGTTGGGTTCTGTTTTGTTTTTAGATATCCCCATAGATAAGATTTAGCTTGGAGGCAAGTTAATGTGTTTCTCCAAATAGTTTCCTAAGAAATGGGTAGATGGCAACTCCTGTTCTCTATTTTTTTAGATTGAGCACAGACCATATAAATGAATCATCTTAGAAGTACAGTGATGGTAAAAAAAAAATTTGTCCCTAAGAAGTTTTGTTGGATGGTGAAAACTCCTAAGGTTGATACATAACTGTAATGTTAGTTAACTCCTAGGACATGGAATTCTTAAGGGTAGTCTGGGTGTGCTCATGGCAAAATAGGGACTCGGTTGATTCTTGTATTCTCCCATCTCTATGTCCTTTCTCCCAGATTGCTTCCACTTTCAAGCATTGTCAGCTGAGTCCTTTTCATATTCTCAGCTAGCTTCACCTTACTCTAGTTTAGGATTAGACATCTAAGGAGAAAGCTAATGACACTTTCTGGCTGCTCTTGTCCCTTTAATGGGGGTTCTGAGGAAATCTGATGAATCTGGTTAATAGGCCTGAGACATGTCCTCAGTGGAGTGTGATGTAGAGAGCAGAGGTAGCTCCCTAAACCTTACCATGGTTCAGAAAAACTTCAGAGTGCTGCTTCCTAGGTTGGCCATTGCCAGGAGCCACCAGTATCCTGGTTCTCTGAGACTCCAAAATTATCTGGGCCCAGGCTTAGCTTATGAATACACATACACAAAATATTACTTTACATTCCATCCTACATTTATTTCTCTTTAACAGACAGTCTTACTTGCATGCTATTCCAGTTATTACTCCCTGAATGCACCAGAATCAGACTTTGGAAATGAAGAGTCTCCCTTCTGCTTTTCTGCTTTAACAATCTTGCCCTTATTACATGAGCCTGAGTGAAGCTAGGTACTACTCTAGGGACAACTAGAAGAAGCATCATTAAACACTTCCTAAGTGTCATCCTACTCTAGTGTTCTTCTTTTCCCTCAGCCAAACTCTGTTCAGATTTTGCAAGTAACCTCTCTCTCTCTCTCTCTCAAAATCTTTTTATAATTTCTGAATGATACTAAACCCCCAAACTCAGATTCCAAAGGTAATGTAACTCTTCTGCTAAGATTTACATTTCATCGATAGTCTCACTCTCTAATTGACTCAAAATGATAATAATGAAATAATATCTTTAATTTATATTACTTTGGATTATAGATTTCTAATCAAATATTTTATTGCTCAATTACAACCCAAATTGATTGGTTTGTCTATTATTATTAAAATAACTTCCTTGAGAAAGTATTTGAGTAGCAAAGCCTGTGCAGAAAGTGAAATATTTTTGTTGTTGCTTTGTTTTCAGTGGTAGTGGGTATTGAACTCAGGACTTTTCACTTGCCAGGAAGGTGCTCTACCACTTGAACAAAATAACTAAAGCCTTGAATGTTATCCTTCAATTTATGCTTCCCTCAGAGTACCTGAAATGACAGATGCATGCCATCATGCCTAGCCATTGGTTGAGGTAGGTTGTTGCTCATTTTGCAAGTTAATGCATCAGGCTGGCCTTGAGCAGAGATCTTCTCACTATCTGTGTTCTGAGGACCTCTCATTACAAGTATGAGTCACCAATGCACAGTACCTAGTTAGAAAGTAAATTATTTAGCTGGGCCATGTGGCATGTGTCACCATACAAGTGAAATGGCTTAGTCCAAACTCAATGGCCGGGCCAAGTGGGTGCTACCAATTATGAGACCATGCCAAAGGTGTGAATGAAGGGAAATGTGAAGAGGTTGAATATATGTTAAACAGTGTGATCATTAGTGATTTTATTTTGTCTTTGATTTTCACAGATTATGTTATTTTTGTCGTCTGGTGGTTACTAATTTTGAACCAGGGCCGTTATGTTTTAGAATAGTTGAAGTTAATCTTTAATTAATAATCCTCTAGCTTCAGACTTTCCAGTGTTGGAATTATAGGCAAGAACCAACATACAGTGTTTATTTTTCAAGTTTTAATTTTTTATTCTATATCATTGTGTATATTGTATATCATTTGTATATTGCACATTGTATATGTTTGTATATTATAATCATTTTGCTATCTTTATTTCATTCACAGAAAGATTTATACAATGCATTAAAGACCTTTTCATTAAACCCATTTGGCTTTAAGTCAGAGCTCTATTATTCAACAAAGGAAATTCTCTTTCCTTTTGGTTTTTTCCCTAGTAACTAAACTGTTTACCAGAAGTTGCTTTTACCTGGGGAAAACTTATTTCTATACCACTTCCTTTAGGATAACAATACTTAATTATAAAATATTTTACACTCATCAGTATATGCTTTAAACAGCACATATATACATATATTTATATACACTCATACCTATATATGTATACAACATGTGTATGTATACACACTTGTGTGTACATGTGTATATAATTTATCATTAATCATTAACTGTTCTGATGTTCATAGAAATATTAACTTATGTATAATCATATGATGAGTTTCCTGTTTTTAGCTAGTTCTAGAAAAGAAGTATATCATGGTAACATTAGGTTTTGTAGATATCGAAGGATGGGACTTTTGTACTACACAGCCACCCTCTCCAAAGCATGCACAATCTTTAATCTCAATTTAAATATAAACTTTTATTTGAAGATTTCCAAATATAATAATTGATATAGGGCCCCAGACAGGGAATTCAAGAGAGGTCACCATCCATAGTCTTGTCAAAAAGCAGATGGTGCTTTGCAAAATAGTTGACCCCTTATCTCCTCTTAAAAACTGTAGCTATCACTTTTCCTCAGAACTTCAGCTGGTGAAACTTGAGGGCATGATTTGATTTTGGTTAGCTGGAAGTTAACCTTCTTCTATTTTGTGTGTTTTGATATTTTTCTGACAAAGGTCATTTACAGGTTTGTTTTTCTTTTCTCTGCCTTTCGAAGCAGAGATGAGGGAGCACTGAGCCTGCTGAGGACCACATCTGTACCAAAAGTGTGGCAGTAATCCCACTCCTTCATCCTGGGACAATTCCTGAAACTGGTGTTGAGAAACACATTTCCAGTGGCAGAAACTTCTTGAGCTAGTCTCCTTTGTGATTGGCTTCAAAAGTGTAGCAAAATTCTGTTCCCACAGGTAGACATCTCTAGATTATAGTCTTATTTATTCCTTTATCTGCATTTTTTTTACCTGATGTCTGTTGTCACACAAATTCTATTTCAAATGAAATAAAGGCAATCTGAATTATCAGCATAAATAAATGCAAATCTAAATATGGAGTCAATGCTAACTTCATAAGTAATCCAAATATCACTGAATTCTTTTACTTGAGCTTAAAATCCAGGTACTACTCCAAATTCAATGGATTTTCTTTTTTTTATTATGAAAGAAATCAAATGAACTTTAATGGAGTTGAGTGTCTTATTACTCCAACTATTTTCATAACTGCATTATTGTAGACCTATTACTATAGTCTTACCAAAGGAACTGTCCTACTACCTTTTAAGACATGAGGTCTTGGCCCAAACTTTGAGCCAAATACTATTATAATCAAAGATCAATTCCAAAGGTATGAAATTACAAGTGTATACATACTTGACTCATTCTCTCTGAGCATATTTATAGCAATAGTAAAAGCAAACATAGTTTGTAGTTCTGCTTAGCTTAAGATTGGTAATGTTTACTATAAATAAATAATGGGTATAGAAAACTTCAGAAAAATTGATGTCACATGGTAAAGCAAGTTACTATGTTATAACCAGTTGAAAGACATAGCATATTTAGATGTGCGACAAAGACTACACTTCCTTGTGTCAAGCAAAACAAACTATGACTAGCCTTTGGAAAAATGACATACCATGAATATTATCCTACATACAGCTCTCTCTCTCAAACCCAATAGTATAACAAAATGTAAAGTAATATATGAAATAATTGATAACTAAGGTTCATATCCTTTTCATATGCTAGCAGAGATTTTTAATAGTCTTCTAGAGAAGCACACACTTTTGAAAAGTAAAGAATTTAGTCAAAAATTCAATTATGACAAAAATGAAATGATAAGGAGTAAAAGTGATATTAGCTCTTAACTACCATCACCTCATTATGGGAGGTACCAAACTTTCATATTTTTCCAAGGCTAATGTAAATATTTGGGAGGAGTCCTCTATAGAAGTTCTTTGTTTTGTAACCCATCTGGCTTTAAGTTAGAGTTCTATTATTTAACAAAGGAAACTCTCTTTCCTTTTGGTCCTTTCCCTAGTAAATAAACTATTTGCCAGAAGTTGCTTTTACCTGGGGAAAATTAATCTCTATGTCACTTCCTTCAGGGCAATGATGTTTAATCACAAAGTATTTCATTATTTAAAAGTATATATTGTAAATGAATAACACAACTTGTGGGTGGGGATGGGAGGGAAAACTTGGGAGAGAGCAAGGAAAAGGGTGACATTGGTCGAAAAGAAGTGTACTCATTACCTGACTTATAAAACTACAACTCCTTTGCATATTGTGTTTATAATAACAATTAAAAATATATTTTATATACTTTTAAAGTTATGTATATATGTGTGTGTATGTGAGTGTGTATAAAGTATATGAGTACATGCATACATAGGTATACATAATTTCATATTGACCATGAAGGGGTTTGATCTTTATAGCAAACAGATTTTTACAATTATATGGTAAGTTTAATTTTTTTTTGCTAATTTCAGACTCAATGTACTATTACAACATTAGTTTTTGTACATACTAAGGGTGGAATTTCATTTTTTCTGCTGCCTTGATCAACTCTGTTTACTTCAGAAGAAATGTGAATGTGATTTAAAGGAGAAACAGAGGATTATAGCTTTTGGACATTTTCATGGAACAAATCAAATGATCTGTTTGTATCATGTATCATCTTTGCCTGCAACCATGTCATTCATCTCTCCTCTATGTCTCCTTATGTAAGCTACTTTTTAGCATTCTACTACTCTGCCCTGGGCCAGGGACTTGCGACCTGGGCATCACTTGGGAACTTGACCAAAATACAGAATCTCAGGACCAACCATGGATTTACTAAATCTGAAGTAGTGTTTTAGCAAGATCCTCAGATAATTCATATATTTGTTATCCTTCAGAAGGAACAAGTTAGGGAAATCATTAAACGTCAAGATATTCTAAAAAGCAGAAGTTATCCCAGCAAATTCCATATGTACAAAGCAAAAAAAAAAATGACAACCCACTGAATACACAAAAATGAGGTTTTACAATATAGGAAGAATAGGAAATGGTAGCCTGGATAACTTTGAGGGAATCCCAACTCAACCAGAGGAAGTAACAAAAAATTAAAGCCATATTTGTAAGCAAATTAAAGGAGGCATCATTTTAAGGGGAACCCTACAGGTTAAGTTGGCCAAGTTTCTTGCAGGGAACTGGCAGTTCTTCTCATTTCTATAAACTGAAAGCCTCTTGGAATGTGCAAGCAGGAATTACAGACTGGAGAACAGCCAAGATGATTTCTTCTTCAGAGGAAAGAGCCTAGCTGGGTTGAATGCTCACCTACAAGTTGTGGGCCAGCCACAAGAACTGAGGCAGAACATGCTTCTTACTGGGTCTTAGCTCTGAGGTTATGTAGGAACTCCATCAAGGAGAGAATTAAAACAAGATACTTCTTGTTTTAATGACATGATTGAATGATGATGGAAATGACAATATTGACTGAAAGGAAGGAAAAG
Source organism: Perognathus longimembris pacificus (assembly GCF_023159225.1). Lineage (NCBI taxonomy): Eukaryota > Metazoa > Chordata > Mammalia > Rodentia > Heteromyidae > Perognathus > Perognathus longimembris. The sequence goes on along the minus strand of NC_063162.1, from coordinate 126,751,038 downwards.
CCATTAGAACAGTCACGCAACATCCGAAGGGAAATAGACAGCATCTCCATGGTGATTAAGAGTGTTGATTTTCATGTCAGAATTTCTTGGCTCAAATCCCATCTTCTAGCATGATTGAGGCAATTTCTCAATTCTAGGGTGTCAGTTTCACCATCTGAAAAATGGAGAATGTAGATGTCACACCACAGAGTTGCTGTTCAGATTTAGTGCTCACTCGGTACAACGTGTAGATGCTTTGATTGTTGTTTTTACTGAGAGCAGAATTCTCCCAGCTACGACTCATAAAGGATTCAACCCAGTTTTGTCTTCAGTGAAATAAGTATGCTAATCTTTACCACTTGCCTCCCTGAGAAATGTTGTGTTCATCTCTGCAAATTGACTCCTTGTTTTACTGTCCCAGTTAGCCGAGGCAGCAGCTGGCTAGAACTGACGTGCTATTCAGTTAGAGAAGCAGGGCCTGCTCACTGCCCTTCTCTCCCCTTTTGTTGCTGGTTGGTGCTCAGTGACAAGTAGCTGGGAGGCAGGGAAAGAAAAGAATGCACCAGAGATGACCTGTTGCTCTCATCTCTTCCTGATTCATTTATATATGAGAGAAATATTTGCCCTTGGCTACGTGCTGTTTCCCACTCTGAGTCATGTCTCTTCCTTTCTCTCATCAACTCCCCACCCTTACCTTTTCCTATAATGGCAAAATGACTTCTCCAGCCATGCGGACAATCGGAATGACCTAACACGTCCAAGTGCAGGCCGATAGGTATCCCTGTCCTATTTTTGGCCAGTTGTTGAAGTGGTGTCCTCTGATTTCTCTGACTGCTCTGTGGTCTCCTTTCTTTGCCAAAGACCCACAGCAGCCATCAGTAGCAGAGGTGGAAAAGGTGAAAAAGACATAAGTGGCCACAGTTACAGTTTGGGGTTTATTTTCAGGTTTGCTTACTACACTCTCTTTAGGGTACATTGTTCCTGCAGAGACTTGGTGCCCACTTCCAGAGCAGTTTTGTCATTCAGTAAGACAAAAGCAATTGTGCTTTGTGGAGAAAAAGAAGTTTTTGGCTTACTTTAACTCTCTCCATCCTTGTTCATTTCCATTGACTCTTGCTGTAGGAATTTCACATAGGAGTGTCTGTGCAGAAAGCAAAACTATGAAGGACAGAGGTCATACCATTGGAGTCATCCATTTTTCTCTTTTCTCTGCCAGCTTTTTCCTTTGTGGTATCTCTTTTAATTTGTGTCTGGTGATTCACATGGTAGTCAAGGAACCCCATACATACAACTCTTATGAGATATTCAAAATTCCATGTAGGATATCCATTCACAATAAAGTAAAAGATGACTGCTAAGCAATTGAGTGTAACCCTATGTATTTCGCACTTTTAAAGTATGAGCAAAAAGAAGCCAGGGACAGTGCTCAGGCCCTGAGTCCAAGGTTCAGGACTGGCCAAAAAAAAAAAAAAAAAAAAAAGCTGGAGAGTGGTACAAAACTGAAAACTGAATTAGAAACAAAGGGAATCTTTATTTGTTCATTTTGCTATTTGAGAGCAAACAGACAGAAGACATTGGAATAAGCAGTTAACAGGACTCAAAACTATTTCATACTTAAAAAATGTAGGTCAAAGACTCAGCATACATCTATATATGTTCTGTGCCCCTTGTTTATCAGCTGGCCTGCATGTACCTATCTATATATGTGAAGGAGGAAATACAACAAATCAATTTGTGACTCAACACATTAGCAGTGGTTAAGATTTCATTGAAATTCCACCTACTTTTTATTTTCTTAAAAGTAGTATGTAGGGGCTGGGGATATGGCCTAGTGGCAAGAGTGCTTGCCTCGTATACATGAGGCCCTGGGTTCAATTCCCCAGCACCACATATACAGAAAACGGCCAGAAGTGGCGCTGTGGCTCAAGTGGCAGAGTGCTAGCCTTGAGCAAAAAGAAGCCAGGGACAGTGCTCAGGCCCTGAGTCCAAGCCCCAGGACTGGCCAAAAAAAAGTAGTATGTAACTGTAAAAATTCTATAAATTTTTGCTATCTTATGCAACCTTTCTACAATGGTAAAGTTACAAGCTAATAAAATTGAGCCCTTATTATATGACTTCTTTATTGTTTTTTGTGTGCTGAATTTCAACTGAAACAATGTTTGGTTACATTTTGTAAAATGTAAAAGTTTATTGAAACAATGTTTCAATATTATAGATTTCCAAGTGGGGGAAAAAGGGTAGAAAAATGTATAAGTATTTTTTCAAATGAGAATCTCCCTTCCTTCCTTCCTACCTTCCTTCCTTCCTTCCTTCCTTCCTTCCTTCCTTCCTTCCTTCCTTCCTTCCTTTCTTCCTTCCTTCCTTTAAATAAAAGACTTTTTCTGGATATTCAGAATTACACATAAATTACCTTTACAGTTCAATTTATTCTATGTAGAAATCATTTGTGTTTTATGTTTTCAGTTAGGGTTTGAACTGATTATAATATTACATAAAGTGATTTTAGTTTAATTAGAAACTTAACACACTAAGTTGAAATACATTGGTTTCAATTTCAGATTCAAGGCAGTCTTTAAGTGTAGTACATAGGCCTTAAGTTGTCACATCATTCACAAGTGTTATTTGCAACTTTGAGCTATTTCATACATAATAGTTTCCCTAGGGAAATTGACATGCCATGAAACGCAAACCTGTATAGTTGAACCAAAGACTCAATAGTTGGACTAATGACTTAAAGTTATACTGTCTTTTGAAGGCTTTAGCATTTCTGGACCATTGAATCTATGAAAATGGTAAAAAAAAAAAAAAAAAAAAAAAAAAAAAAAGCATCTTCTTCTCCTTGTTGTGGTTTAGAGAAAATTTGCATGGAAGCTTGGAATTTTCCATAAAATTAACTTTTATAACTTGGAAATGCTCAGGCAAGTAGATGACAATGGATTTTTCTTTTCTTTTCTTTTTTTTTTTTTTTTTTTGCCAGTCCTGGGCCTTGGACTCAGGGCCTGAGCACTGTCCCTGGCTTCCTTTTGCTCAAGGCTAGCACTCTGCCACTTGAGCCACAGCGCCACTTCTGGCCGTTTTCTGTATATGTGTTGCTGGGGAATCGAACCCAGGGCCTCATGTATACGAGGCAAGCTCTCTTGCCACTAGGCCATATCCCCAGCCGTGGATTTTACTTTTTGTAAATTAAAAGAACCTATGAATATTTATCAAATAAAATATTGAACTCCTAACGGTTTGAGATTGTAATTGGTATTCATGATAATTGCTGGTCACCTTTAAGTAAATGTATAAAAACTAGTTATTTAAGTGCATTTCAAACCTCTCTTCTCCTTTGTAACACAGGTAGAACTTTATGTCCATAGGCACTGAAGTAACTCACATTTCCTCTTGGAAGATAAAAATTCCACCTCTGAACAGAGACCAAAGCAACTCTCAAAATGCTAAGGTTTTATATTCTCACTGATTTGAAATTAAGTTTCAGGTAAGAGAATGAAGTTGAAGATAGACATTACACCCAAAATATGGGATATACTTGATATGTTAAAAAAAAAAACTTTTAGTTTTCCTGACTCAGTAATTTATGTGTGAGAAAATAGTGAAAAAGAAAATCACAGAGTCGAGTATATTTAACATTCCTTTTGCTAAAGAAAAATGAAAATCAGAGCCTGATTCTTACTCTGAGTTTTGTAATCATACCAAGTTTTCTTCAGTTCCTTATTCACGTAGTAATTTAGCTTACAATATTTTCATATTGACTGAGTTGAATATATATTGGTCACCACTGCAGGATTTCTGGGAAGCAAAGATAGAGACATGCTTTGGGAGTTCAAAACATAACTAGCAGTCTAATGGAATTTAGTTAATAGGGTTAGTTTTATAGAATGATAACTAATTCATAGAGGCTAGCATACAATTTCACATAAAGACACAATGTTGAGGAGTTTGGAAAATAAGAATAGGAGATCTGAGGGGAAGGTTTTCTGACAAGGGAAAAGGGAGCGTAGTTACTTGTGGGGGAAATGGGATTTTTAGTGAGGCCACAGAGAATTACTGCATGTGACAATGGTCTGATAGAATTTAGATGCTTGTTCATTTTCTTCAAAAAGAAAACTAAAGATCATGCTGAAGGCAAGGAATGAGGCCAGTAAGGAGGCTTTGCCTCCTTAGAGAAGCTGGAGCTAATGATGGGGAGGAAGGGGGCATTGCTTAGTCACCTTTTTCATGCTGTAACAAAATGCCTGAGACACTCAACTTCAAGCCGGAAAGGTTAATTTCAGCTCAGAGTTTCAGAGGTTTCTGTCCATGACCACTTGACTCTGTTGCTTTTGGCCTGTGATGAGGCGGAGCACCATGATGGATGCATATAGCAAATGAAACTGCTCACAAATAGAGAAAGAAGAGGGAAAGAAGAGGCCTGGGGTTTCAGTATTTCCTTGACAGCCACATCCCTACTGATTTGACCTTCTCCAACTAGGTCCCAACTGCTAAAGTTTCTATCATCTCCCAGTAGTACCACAAGACCTTTAGGGGATACTTAAAATCCAAATTACAAGATGGGGCTTCATGTAGCTTAGCAGTAGAGCATTTACTGGTATGTATAAGGCCTTAGGTTTGATTGTGAACCCTCTACAACAACTCCCTCCAAATCTAAGCCATAACAGTGGTATACTAGTTATTATGTTTTGTGGCAGAAAATCTTCATAGATAAATTAATCCTAATCAACTTAAAGCATAGAGTAACATTAGTTTTAGAGAAATAGTAGAACTGATAAAAACTTAGGAATTCCTATTATGAAGAGTTACATATAATATACATACACATTATAACAATCTAGAAGAGTAAAACGTACACATTTAGCACATTCTTAGTCTGTCAACCCTGTCAAGACAGGAAGTTCACTGATATTTAAAAAGTTCCAGTTCCATTTTCAAAAAACAAACAGCTAGATTGGTCAAAAGACAACACAAGAACTTTACCCCACTGAAGTGATAGAAAACAATGAAGTGGGAAGGTATTGAGATATCTTTTAGTCCAAAGCATTCAGTGGATATAAGAAACTGGAGACCCAGAGCTTAAACCATTTGCAAGAGAAGAAAAACTCCAGTAATCACGGAACTGAAGTTGGAATGTGGCTTCCTGGCTGCCAGGGAAGTCTCTTCTCTCTACCATCTGACAGCTTTCCAAGAAAGACAAGGAAATTAAGGGATGTGGATGACTATGTAAAAGAGACTTTGAATGCTCTTTGAAGCTATAAAGAAGATTTTAAAAAAATCCAAACACCTGCTTTTTTTTATTACAGGTTGCTCATTTTTCCAGATTAATTGTCCACAGGAAGATCTAGGCCAATATCAGCAACTACTCTTCATATTCCAAAAATAATGTCAGACTTTAGTTTTGCTTTAATGTTCAAATATCGAAGTACATGTGATTTATATGGTTATTTCTTTCATTTTGAATATTAGAAACAGACATTTCAGTTTACTTAGTATTAGCAAGATGAAACCCCAAAGAAGTTGAAGCATGGGTGATTTTTGGAACAAGCTACTTCGTACTATTCATCAAGTGGTAGAAAATTTTATGTGGAACTTTTTAAAGTGCTAGAAACAAAAAATTAAGTGATTGATTTGATTTTTATCTTTACTTACAAATATATTGCTGAATAAATAATAGCCTGTTTATTATTTGGGTTTTTAATCAGTTCAAATTTATTTTAAAAGATTTTTACTGATCACTGTGATAATTCATAAAATAGCAAACATTAGAAAGGGGTGACATTGATCAAAGGGTGACACTGTATTCATAAACGAATTTGTTAATTGACAACTCCTTAAATGTTGCACTTTAAATGCCTGGCTTCGCTCTATCCCTCCCCACGAGGGTGGGGAGGGGTCCTGGGCTTATCTATCTCCTCTGTGGGTCATCCATACTCACTCTCTCATGTACCCCCTGGCCGGTAGGGATCAGAGGCGGGAGCGGGGAGCCGATCGCGTGTGGTCGCGAGACCTCCATACTCGCCAGCCCAAGGAAGACACGAGGGCGTGAGGTCCCGGAGATCGTCTCTGGGATGGTTCTCATTTATTCAGATGAGGAGCCACCAAGATATACCCCAAAGGTGGGCACAAGGAAAGGGACAACAAATTGGCCACGAGAACTGTCCATCAAGTGATGTCAGGGGACCTCCCTTGTGGGCGGAGGCCCAGCCCCTCAAGGATGGGCCCCTGGGGTACCCCTCCACCATTGCACACGTGCTCGCCCCAGGAACAGGGGCTTCTCTTCCTGTTAAAGGCAGGAAGGGGAGGGACAGGCCAAGGTCAGCTGTGGCCTCTTGAAGGCACAGCTGACCCCAACACTTAAAGACAGAATTCCCCATATGAAACAATAGATAGGACAAATAAAATAACAAAAGCAACCAACACATTTATGAAATTTTAGAATGTTTATTCTAAAAATCATGAATCTTTTTGCCTCCTACCACCTCTTGCTCAAATAAAAGAAACAGCTTATTTGCATATAAGACTACTCACTAAATACAAACATTGATCTTTAAAATTAGATTAATTCATGAAAATATCAATAAAAATTCATTTTGAAAGTAATCAATATTACTCAGAAAAAAAGGAAATCATACATTTTAGAAGTTAAAGGTTTTATTACATAAATCTGTGTGTTTGTGTGTATATAGTCTTTAAAACTTATATTATCAATTTGAAAAGGTCAAAGCTTATGGTTTATTAAAATAGACCTTTGAAATCAAATACTATTAATCAAATAGTTAATAATCATATCCAAACACTTTAAATATATAACTCTGAAGTCATAAAAACATAGCTATAAAGTCATGAGACTAATGGCCTTGTAAACTAACACAATAAAACCTATATAGCCAAATGAATGGTAATGATTTACGGCAATGATCATGTGTTTTCAAAGGATGCTGCAGTTTTGAAATATTTTTAATGACTATTCAAAAGGATGTGACTTTCTGAATTTAATTGTTTTCTTTTTTTTTTTTTTTTTTTTTTTTTTTTTTTTTTTTGCCAGTCCTGGGCCTTGGACTCAGGGCCTGAGCACTGTCCCTGGCTTCTTCCTGCTCAAGGCTAGCACTCTGCCACTTGAGCCACAGTGCCGCTTCTGGCCATTTTCTGTATATGTGGTGCTGGGGAATCGAACCTAGGGCCTCGTGTATCCGAGGCAGGCACTCTTGCCGCTAGGCTATATCCCCAGCCCCTAATTGTTTTCTTGATTTAGCTCTCAACAGCATTCCAGTTCAATCATTTCTGTACTCAGTAGGACTAGCAATTTTGAAAAATGACATTAATCTTCATTGAATGAAGATTTGTTTTTTAAGGATGTTCAAAGAAATATTAACTCAGATTCTGATGGCAATTTTTAAATGTAAGCATTTTTTGTGTGCCTGTACTGGACTTGAGCTCTGGACAAGATGTTGCTTGGCTCTTTTCCACTTGAAGATCGCTTTCTACCACTTGAGCCATACCGCCACTCTGGATATGAGTTAAGAGGCTCTTGGGATTTGTCTGTTCATGCTAGTTTTGAACCATTATACTCAGATATCAACCTCCAAATAGGAAGGAGTACAGGAAAGATTCACCAATGCCTGGATGAGTGCTTTAAAGATACATACATTGTAGTAGCTATTTAAATTGTAGGCATTCTTTTATATGTCTATCATTTTAGAATGATGAGCTCTTTACAGCAACAGTAACCAATAACACAAAAGAAAGATTTTACTGCTCAAAAATCGAGAAGAATAACTGCATGGTGTTATAATCCATACTAGAATTTCTTAAAATTTCACAGCTGTTAGTTTTTAATATATGCATATAGCTCAGTATCATGGACCCTCAAAATAGATAACTATCCTTTTAGTGCCTCTACATGAATAATTGTGGTCACAATAGTACTTAAGTGTCAGGAATAACCTTTACCATATACTATGTTATTAAATAGCACCAATATTATTTGAAAGTAAAGTGAAATACTTCTAGGAAAGTAGAAAATAGATGCAATTATGAACTGCAAGACAGAAAGCATCTCCTAGAAAAATACCAGCCAGATATGAATTATATTACTATCACAGCCAATAAATATCAATCATAAAACATTTCAGAATTTTCAGTCTTTTACGTTTCATTCCACAAGATGCTATGTTAATATTTCCCTAGACAAGGCAGTGCCACCTTGCCTTTAATAGTGGAATTATGCCATGGAAGTTACATTTAATTATTCTATATATTAGTTCAACATAGCTGCAAATATAATAAAAATGCTTCAAAGCAATTTTGATGAGAAAAACATTTATATTAAACACAAAATATACAATAAACTGAGATATCTTGTTAAATAGGCCTGGAGGCTCACAACATCTTAAAAGAGTATATTCTCATCATCTGTCTTCACATTTCTTTGTTTTTATTACATTTTCGAGTTGCTATCATCACTGAGTGCTTTGATACTTCAGCATCTAGAATCTTGATATCATTTGTCTCTAGGTATCTGTACTGTCATATCTATACAAGGAATTTTAGAAGTATTACTCTCAGAGTGAAAGAAAGCAAGAAATTCCATTCTGTCATAAGCAGTTGTGCACAAAACCATTACAGTATTCTTGAAGGAATGCTCACCTGATCATTATCAGTTCATTAGTTTAAAATGTTTACTTTTTTGCTGTACTAGTCTTTGTTCTTGCTAAGGCAGGTGCTCTACCACTTAGGCCATGCTCCAGCCTCACAGGTAGAGTTTTGTAGTAAAGCAAAGTTGTCTGCCTTTAAAATTAAGTGTTGTTAGACTACTATATAATTCTGGTTAGAAAATTAAATACAAAATCCTGGCTATTCACTGGAGAATATTATTTGCAAAGGTTTGCCAAGAAACATTTGTAAATGAAGATGCTCATCATAATTTTCTTAATTAGGACATTTGTGGAAATAACAGAACAGTAGTGCTTTAATCTTATAGCAACAAAGGTACAACATCCAGTCTCTGGATCTGAGGTCTAATTATTCAGTCATGGCTCACTTGCAAGCTGACAGAAGAGAAGATTCTCCCCACGCTTGCACACAATGGGCCAATGACAACATCTGTCACACTCTTCCATATTGTCTGTACTGAAGGCAGGACCATGAGGCATGTCTTTACAAAAGGCATTAAAATCCTGGAATGGAAGATGAACAATGTTAAAAGAATGGTTAGTGTTACCCAATGAGGTCCAGACTTTTGCACATAAACTAAAAGGTATAATAATGATTAAATATAATGATTAAATAATCATTTATAATCATAATGATCGAACAGTTCAGCACACAGAAAATGGCCAGATCAAGAAACACAAAAGACACATTGGTTAAAAAAGATAAGCAAGGATACAAATAGTAAATATTAGTATCCAATGCCTAACGTATGAAACTGGAACCTCTCTGTACATCACTTTGACAATAAATAAGAAAAAAGTAAGTATTAATATTCTTTGTATGGTGAAATATTATCAGAAACAGTAAAGCAAAAATTTTAAATAGTATATTTATTTATATACCTCTACCAGTAGACATTAATACCTGCCTAATTGTTCATATTCCCCTAATGTTCCACTTCCTAGCTGCCATGCCTGTTACCTCACTCCATGTGCCTCCTTTTGGACTAGGATAACTTGGATTTCCTGTGCTTCTTTTGTATTGAAGCAAACGTCTTTATCTTCTAGTTTACCAAAAAGTATCATAAACAGATGCTTATATTTCCTTCCAGAAAAGAAAATCTTTTGATTTCTAGTGATTTTATTTTACTTCATTTTAATTTTTTTGCTATTCCTGGGGCTTGAACTCAGGGCCTGAGTTAGTGGCCCTGGCTTCGTTTTACTCAAGGCTAGCACTCTGCCACTTGAGCCACAGTGCCACTTCTGGCCTTTTCTATATATGTGGTGCTGAGGAATTGAACCCAGGGCTTCATGGATACAAGGGAAGCACTCTTGCCATTAGGCCATATTCCCAGCCCCTAAGAAAATCTTTTGTGAAGCTGATCTTCAATAAATGAGTGGAAATGAAGTTTCAATTCTGTCATGCTTTCTTGCTGTTTCTTTCCTTTTTTGCCAATCCTGGGGCATGAACTCAGGGCCTGAGCAATGTCCCTGGCTTCTGTTTGCTCAAGGCTGGCAATCTACCACTTGAGCCACAGTGCCACTTCTGGCTTTTCCTGTATATGTGGTGCTGAGGAATCAAACCCAGGGCTTCACACATGCTAGGCAAGCACTCTACCACTAGTCCACATTCCCAACCCCTCTTGCTGTTTCTTAAGCTTTGAGTTTTACAGTAACTATTCACACTGAGAAGGAATGTGTGATACAGTTCAAGGAGTAAGTGGTATTCCAATTCTTAAAAAAAGAAGTCTCTCCTCAAATTATTTTTTGGTACGTCTTTTCTTAAGAAAGATTCATAGTCTCATATTTATTCCCCAGGCTGAAGTTTCTATGTGATCCTCTGAAGAATGTTCTCTCTTGTTGTAGTTCTTTGATCAAAGAGGAGGTTTGTGAATTCTTAGGCGTTGCTGGTGGTCTCAATGGGATCTTTATTGTTACCTGGATGGGATCCAGGGAGTGAGGATGACTTCTTTGGCTTGTGATTAAAATGAAACTTAAATAAAGGTCTGCAGTAGTTAGCCCAAAGAATAGAAAGTGTCTGATTGGTTGATATATTTTTAGCACACCCCATTATGTATATTGCCTGTCTATACAGACTAAATTTATCTTGTGTTTCTTTCAAGTGCTAAATATTTGAAGCAATTTTATAAGATAGGTAATTATGGTCTGCTTCAGAACTAACCAGTTGAGTATAATGCTGGTGATGGCAACTTTTGACTTTTTATCACTTTATGTTTCAATTGACCTGTGGCCTTTGACATATTGCTGTGAATTAAAGTGAAAACAGGAAATGTTACAGACTTATTTATTAGAGCCAACACTTATTATTCATCCTTGAAATGTCTACAGGATGTTGTCAAATAATGAGTAATAAAATGGGCCTAATTTGAAGTCAGAATACTAATGACAACAGTTATAACAAAATAGCCTCAAATTGATGCATTACAAGACTAAAGTTTAGTTCAGAAAGTCTCCTAACCAAGTGTACTTCACTTACAATGCACTTCCCACTCTTCTCTAGGCAAGGACGTTTTATATCTGGATTACTCCCTAGATCTCCATCTAAGGGGGACTTAAGCACTTGTCAGAGTTGACTTACTAGTTAATCAGAAAACAGTTGTCCACATTTGAGGATTGTAGTTCATAGGTTATGATGAACACACTTTAATTTTATTTTCTTTAGATTAGTACTCTTTCATTTTGTCTCAGAGAATCTGTGAATATTAAACTTAAAATTATGTTTTCAATATTGCACAGTTTATCTTCTAAAATGACATATAATTTGAAGTAATCAAAAATTTGGTTATAGCTTCTTATGCAAAATTTATATTGTACAAAATTATATATATGTCCATTGGGTAATTCAGCCCTAGGTCAGAGATTTTTTTAAATTAACTTTGTATTATGTAGATTTCATTTTCACAAGTAATTTGTTATATTAAAAATGAGATTGCTACTACATTCCTATCAGCTAGACATCTATTTGCATTGAATCCCAGTAAAAATAAGGACAGATGTTTTAGTCACATTTTTGTGGGTATCATTCACTTATGGTCAATGGCCTCATTTGCCAAATGGAGGCTATTTGCATGTGACTGGGGCATACAGTGATCTCTAATGACCAATACTTCTGTCCTAGGGAAAACCAAAGTTCTGCTTTTTATTTTTGTTGCATTTATTTGTTTAAAGAGTATAAAATCAAGCTATGTATAAAACTTCACACTTGTAGTCCCAGCTACTTGGGAGGCTTGAGGCATAAGGATTGCTTGAGCCCTGAAGTTGAGGGCCAACCTGGAAAACATAGTCAGATTCCATGTTAAAGAAAGACCAGTTTCTCTCTCTCTCTCTCTCTCTCTCTCTCTCTCTCTCTCTCTCTCTCTCTCTCTCTTTTTCTGTCTGTCTATCCATCTATCTATCTAAACTCTAATGTGTGGTAAAACTGTGATTTTGTTCAAGATTCCCTTACTTTGTATGTTTTTTTAACCTTTACTTATCATCAGCTTCATGGTAAAACAATAAATGTTATTTTGAAATATAGGACAATTTTTTTTAAAGAGAAACAAAGTTACTCAAAAAGACTTGCCCTGCTATAAGATTTCTCTTTGATTCGGTTTTATATTCCAGGGGAATGTAATCCAATATAAATGATAAGTCTACTTTGTAAAGGTATAAACTAACATCCAAGTGCCCTAGTTTTTTAAATTATTCCTGAACTTGCAATCACAATTTCCTGATGATAAATATACAACAGTTAAATATTAATGTCCCATGTGTGCTATGTGACAAAGTTAAATAATACATTTTCTGTGGCTAAAAAGGCTGTGGGCTGATGACTCACCAATGGGAGCCTACACACAAAACCTTTCCTTTTCTCCAGAGAGCCAGGTGAAGAAAGGCAAGGCATAGCTTGGTCTGTTGTAGGACTTATACCCTCCTACCATTTTGTAATTGAAAACTTACTTTTCCCAACTTTTCCACAAAAGCTTCAGGAAAGCATAGCTTTGTTGACTCTAAACATGGTCTTCTCTGCTTTTCAGTCGCATTTCACATTTTGAAAGTGAAAAACCTCCCAAAGAGATTCAGAAGACTGGATGTAGTTAATTAGGAATCTCCAACTTTATGTGCTAATTTAGGCACCTATAAAAACATCACTGTGTGTGCATGTAGTCAGCATATTTGATAACTACACCTCTGGCCCTTATGAGTTTATACATCAAGATACAGATTTTTTGTTTCTCTGCCACTCTTTCCATACTTTCTACACAGCTGTTTAATAACTTTCAATGATTGACCAAATCTGCATTCTTTGTTTATTCTCTATCCAGTAGACTTTTATTTATCCCTTAAAAGCATTTTATAGACTTATTTTCCACAAAATCTTCCCTGTTCTCCCTCTTCCTTAGAGTTAACCGTATATATTCGTTCAGAACTTCTGGACCTATAGAATTAAGCCAGACATGGTAAGGAATGGAGAATGACTTGGTAACTTCTAACTGAATATAGAGCAGGTACTGGAGATGTGGCAAATCATCTGAAGTGGTTCAGAATGATGTGGAGGAATCTAGGCCATTCGTTTCGCCTTGGAACACCCGGAGGCACCAATTTGACAGCTTTTGTCATATGAAGGACTACTTTTCCTGTCAGAATAAAGTGGATATCCTGTCCACCTCCCTTCCAGGGATTGAATTCAGGACCTCCGGTTAGACAAATGCTCTACCACTTGAGTATATTCCCAGGCTTTTGCTTTCAGTTTGTTCTTCAGATAAAGTCTGAAGCTGATATTTGCTCTGCTTGGCCTCAAACGTCAGTCCTCCTTCCTCTGCTTCTCAAATAGCTAGGATTACAGACATATACTAGAATATCTGGCTTATTTGTGAAACAGTCTGGCTAAATTTTACTCCATCTGACTTCTAGTCATGATCTTCCTGCCTTTACCTGGGATTATAGGTGTGTACTGCCACTAATGTCTTAAAGTGATATTTTTGTAAGTATATTAGTTGATATAATAATAAGTCTTCATGGCAGAATAAGTTGCTTTCCTTAAGAAAAGTGAAGTTAAAAAGTGTTTAACATTGTTTCCAACTTTGTTTTGTTTTGTTTGGGGGGGAAGGGGGCACACAGGGTTTCACTATGTAACCCTGGTTGTCCTGAAACTTGAAATCTTGCCTCAGACGCCCAAGTATTGGGATTTACAGGCACCGACCAACATGCCAACCTCTAAAGTCTTAAGATGCATCTTGAGTGTGAATAAAACATCCTGTCAATGTCCAAAGGGTTTCTCTGCTTCTTCTCCTTTCAACTAGATGCAACTCTTGTTTGTGACTCATGGGTGAAAAACTCGTTTAATGGCACCTGAGTTCATTATTGTGCACGTGGAGTTTCCATTCATGCACTTCGAACACCCTCACCCTTGACTGCACAAATCTCATCCTGGACATTTGCCAGCAGTGGAACTGGAGGCACCCCTCCCCCAGCGCTGCTTCACCAGGCTGATGGCATTCTGCTCAGAGATGGCTTTTGTTTTACCCCAAACACAGGTGGTGACTAAACAGAAGGCAATGAAAGAAGAGCCCTGCCCAGAACCACAGGCACAAGTCTTAACAGGGCCTTGGAAGGAGCAGCCTGTGGCAGACAGCAAGCTTCCAGGTCCCCACCTCTGCCCTCCACTCAGCTCAGCCTGCTGTAGGGAAGGGAAAAACAATCACACCCAGGAGACAGATGTATTCTTCCATCTGTTTCACCTCTCAAGTGAAACTAGTAGTGTAAAGAAAGCACACAGCCTCTCAAGACTTACCTGATGCGTGGTCTTCCCTGGGAGAAAGGAAGGGAAGGGCAGGTGGGGGGGGAAAAAAAAGTCTACGCTGGACAAGCCAGTCTACCCAGGGTGCCCCCACTCCCTTCTCACCAGATGTGCAGACAGCTGAGGGTGGCGAAGAGAATTCCCGCAGCAAAGGCCAAGGGAATGGCCAGGAACACGGTCAGGAACTTGTAGAGCACGTATTTGCTGACTTCAAAGAGGGCATGACTGCAGACCCACACTTTGTCAAAGGAGTGAGTAGTTTCTGGCTCTGCGATCACATCTTCAAAACCCAGCTGCAGGAGGTAAGACACAGGGACCCAAGCCAGCTGTCACCCAAGTGATCACCACCCACCCACCCACCCATCCAGGCAATCAGGGGAAACAAGTGGCTAGTGTCTCCAGTTTTTTCATAGTGTCACTATGGGCGCACAGGAAGTTGGCTACGAATTCCTAGCTACGCCGGGAGCCTGGTACTGATGTGACCAGGGCAGTGTCCGGAGGCCTGGACTACCCAAGGGTGGGGAGTGGGTGGAGAGGAGGGTAGAGGGTGTCCGCACCCCGCAGCAGTGGCAGACATCTCCCGCCCAGGTTACCGCCCGCCTTGCGCTTCACCTGGAGATGAGAGTTGAGCCGGTGGGGATCCCGATCGTAGCCTGAGTCCATAAACTTCTCGGGATCGGCGTAGTCGACGCCGCTGTGGCGGCTGTAGGCGTCGTCGTCCATAAAGAGCTGCACATCGGCCTTCTCGGTCTCCAGCCCCATCGCGCTGTCAGTGCGCGGTGGCTGCGGCGGGTCAGAGCGGCCACCCCTTCCAGTCCAACCCGGCCCCGCCCCGCCTCGCCAGGCCTCGCCTTGCCCCGCGCGCGGCTGCCCGGGCGGCGGGCGGCGGCCGCTTCCCGCTGCCGGTTCTCGCTCCGGGCCCCACCACCAGAGCCCAGCCCCACCCTGCCAGGCCTGGGGGCTGGGAGGACACCTCCCCTGCTGTGTCCGGTCTAGAGTACGCAGGGAAAACACTCGATGAGTCACTTCCTTGCCCAGTCGGGGGGGGGGGGGTGGCAAACGTGCCCCCCGAGGGTCTAGAGGGCCTCCCGGACCGCATTGCTGGACGCCCAGACCGTGATGTTTAGGGACCTCCCCTGCAGCTTGGCAGTTGCCCAGCAACCGTGAACTCACACTGCGAGGAGGCAGGAGGTGTTCTCAGTTTAGGTATGGCAGCAGAAAGCCTGTCTTCACCCTCTGCTTCTGTTGACCCCACGTGATTTGATCCAGCTGTGGCACTTGCCTAGAATTGTCTAGCGAGAATTCAACGTTAATTCAGGCAAAATCCATAAATTGCCTCTAACTCAACATAAGCTTCTAAATCAGCACTGTGCCTTCTGCACCATGCATCTAGGAGTCACAAGCCCCGGCAGCGCAGAAGCTCTTCAACCATGCACTGGGCAAGCTGTGTGCATGTGGGGTAGGTAAGTTGGGGTAGGTGAAACATCTGTTATGGAAGTTTGCACCCTTATACTCCAAGATGAGGCCTGGTCTTCACTTCTGAACGACAACTCTTAGTTTTTCATTGAGTCAGGTACATAGAAAGAATTAAGCAATGTTTAAGATGCAGACACATCAGAAATTACCTTGTTGGAATCTCGTAAACATAAAACCACAGGGCCATAGATGAATCAGACCACTGGCCTTTGTCTGACAAGCTTTGGAATGGAGGAGTTTGCACGTTCTTCAACGTTATTGGCCTGGTGAACTCACTTAAAAGGGATTTAGTGAAACTTTGACAAAAGCAATATAATGGCCCTAGAATTTGAAGGTTACCTGCAGCTTGCCCAGAGCCCAAAAGTAGAAACAAGCAACAGGTATTAAAATACAGTAATGGAGCCTGTTGCAAGTGTCCCTGTGAAGGAACTGGATTTGAAGAATCACTTGCTACTTTGAAAAGAATAGGACTAGGTTTGGAATGATAAACATGACAAAGCTGGGCACCAGTGGCTCACACCTGTAATCCTAGATATTCAGTAGACTGAGAATGGCAGATCATCACAAACAAAACAAGAACTGAAGGTGAAGATTGTGTTGGAATCAAAATACAACATTTCTAATAAATTTGAAGTTTATTTATCTGCTGCTGGCTGAAACCATAGTGTCCTTCTTCCCCACTAAGTCTTTCTCTTCTGGATAGTTTTTTTTTTTTTTTGTATCTCTAATGGGATCATTAGGACACTTGAAAGGATTATCACCAATAGTTTACTTATTTTTTCAGAGCATGAAGATAGAGAGCCAACTAGAAGGTGAAACTAATATGACCATAATAGGACAGTTCACCTTACAGATGCATTTGTAACATGATAGGTATTTATAGAAAGTAAATGGTAAGAAAGATGTCAAGCTAAATGGAGCTCATCTAAATTTCATGTTTATAGTATACATATAGACATACAAAAATTAGACTATTCATTTTTCTGTGGAATTACAAATTATGGACTATTCTTTCTCCATGGATTGGGTCAGTATGAGGCTAATTTGATGAAATCTTGCCCATTTTGCTGTCTTAATAAATAAGTTGTTATTTTTCTTTATCTTTTTTTAGCAGATCTAAGACAATGATTATGATTATGCTGTTAGCCAATGCTTAGGCTGCAGCAACTACTGTTCTCAAGGGGCTTAGACCAGAGTGAACCACAGCAAAGGCATCCCATCCTTACTATGAACATATTCCAGAAAAGGGAAAATAAAGACAGTTTTGAGCTAAATAGCTGAGCATACTCTAGTATCTTTGAGACCTCAGCATACTCTGAGCCTGAAAAAAAATGCCGCAAAACTGGGGAAAGTAAAAAGTTCCATAATAAATCCATCTTCTGGTGCATTCATATTCCAAGCAGTTATTGCTTTTGACAGAAGACTGATTTTAAGGTTGTATGTTAATAAATGTGGGCAATAATGATTTTATGGCAGGTTAGTATTTGTGACTAGGAGAGTTTAAAATCAGGGCTGGGGATATGGCCTACTCGCAAGAGTGCTTGTCTCATATACATGAGGCCCTGGGTTCAATTCCCCAGCACCACATATATAGAAAATGGCCAGAAGTGGCTCTGTGGCCCAAGAGGCAGAATGCTACCCTTGAGCAAAAAGAAGCCAGGGACAGTGCTCAGGAGTCCAAGCCCCAGGACTGGCCAAAAAAAAAAAAAAGAGAGAGTTTAAAATCATTTTTCTCCCTGAATTTTTCTCAGCAAAGTGTTTAAAAAGACTATTGTCCTGGTTTGTTAAAAATTGTAGATGAATGATCTTAAAACAGATTAATTACTAATGAAAATAACAGATTCTTGAGCCAACCACATAATTTATTTATATGCAAAACATTTAGTTTAGACCCAGGACTTTTCAACTTTGATACATTTTGGGCCAGATCATTTTTTGTCTGGTGCACAGTACAATGTTTGGCAACATCCCTGACTTCTGTCCCATTACATGCCAATAACACACCCCAGTTGTGACAACAAAAATGTTTCCAGACATTGCCAAATATCCCTTGAGAGCTCTAAATCACCTTTCTCCCCATTCCCTGGGGCTGAGAACTATAGGAATAAAAGCTATACAAACTGTCATGTGACCAGCAAAAATTAAGCTCTGCCTGTGCACTTATAAACTCATATTTAAAATAAAGCTCAGAACAGTGATACTAATTTATTAGAAACTCCAGGGCTTTCTGAAGTTAAGCTTAAGGATGTTTGTCTATCTTTTAAATTTTTCAGAAGATTTAATTTTTATTGATTGATTGCCAAATTTCCATACAAGACTGTATCAAGAAATATTTCTATCCCATAAAGAGACTAAAAAGAAACAACTACCACTCCCTATCTATTTCTTTCAGACTTATTACACTTTTCTCACAAAAGCTCAGACTATTTAAATGGCTGTATCTGGAAAATCAATCAAGATTATTCTGTTCTAGGACTATATAAAACTCAGGGACTATTGATAAATCTCAGAAATTGAATGTTTTGTTCAATTTTTATATGATGATCCTAACAGTGCTCAGAAAGCCTTTTCCTTATCTCTATGGCCTGCCAAAGAAAGATTAGAATTTTTTTTCAAATGCTATTATGGTTACTGAACAATCAGTTTGTGAAGTAGTAGCAGATAGCTGCGTGGTATTTAAAGAAAGTTTATTCCTTAAATGCCACTTCTTTTTTAATGCACATTCTCTGTAAAAGGAGTCTCACACCAGTGAAGCAAAAATTTTTAGTTTACTGCTAAGGCACAATAGTCTGTTTGTAACTGGTGCCAACTTCATTTTCTGTTTTAAATAGCACTTCCTCTAGCCAAAAATCTCTCTCCATATACAAGAATTTCCAGAATTACCTTAGGATCATGCTTGCTGGGCTACTAGAAATGGAAGGGGAAGAGGGTACGTTCTTGAAAGGAGTTCACGGTTTATGGTTGCAGCTGATAGAATAGGTTAATCCATTCTCATTCAAAACAATGCATGACAACTAATTTTAGATTTATTTTATCCTGTTTTCTGTAATTAAAGGATGTTCTTGTTTAATGTTTTGAATGTTCCATTCATTTCTAGAATACTGTATGCATAAATAAGACATCTCTCTATGACTTTGATATTTTATCTTTCCAGAACATGAAATAGACCCTCGTTAGCTTTTGGTAAGCACTAACTTCCCAGTTAAAGCTTTAATAGGTTCAACTTCCTCTGTATTCAGATGGGATCATGACTTTTGTAAGGTTAAAGAGTTGAGGGTTTTCTAATACAAGCTCATATATGTTCAAGGTTCCTACTTGCGAAAGCACCAGATGTAGAGGCTGTTTTGATTTGGGATTTGATTTTGGAGACAAAGTATAGCTCGGTTTGGAGTCCTTTTTATTCTGTAATAATTTTTCTTTTTATAAATGTTCTACTTTCACTTACAGTTAATGCCAATTTTTAAAAAATAACATGGCCAAGCTACACTAAAAAAAGGATGGGAAAAATTCTGTTTTTTTTTTTTTTTTCAAGTTCTTGCCTCATTGAATATTTCCAGTAGAAAAATAAGGACAAAAGTACAGAGTGTCTTCCATCTGAGTCTTTTAAGTTACTGTTTGGTCCTCTATCAGGTGACTTTTCAAGTTTGAGAGAGTAACTTTGAGGGAAGAACAAAGGAAATCCACGTGTATAGAGCAGATGGCAGACTGGGATGTTGCCAACGGGTTGGGCAGAAGAATTTTTATATTTTCCTATCAATAAATATCTGGGAAGAACTTTATTTCCAAAGTGTTTACTTAAATTTTTTTTTTGTCTATTTCTGTTCCATGGTGACACAATGAAGTAAGGCAGACTTCTACCCTACATGAAAGCATGAAGTAATTTAGGCAATGTAGATGGCCTTCTCCACTCTGTGCCTGCCTAAAGCCCAGCTAGGCCTTTACTAATTGCCAATTGCTTATTAAGCTTTTAGTATCTCATTTAGGACAGCTTGAAGATAGGATCTAAAGGTAGATAAAAACAGTTAGTCTATTAAATATATTACAAATAAGACTATTGATATCCTTGTGGGTCTGAGTGAGATAAAGCTTCTCCAGTTAAATAATTAGTAAATGGATAAACATCCTATTTCAAAAGCAATTTTAGTAGATGTTTCATTTCCTAAAAAAAATAATAGAGGTAGAAGGGAGAAAGGGAATAATTTGCAGCATGTGGAACATTACATGTTAACCTCAAAATAACAAGGAAGTTTTCATTGAAATTCACATTGTTTTCTATAAAAATCTATATTTGTGCTGCCATTTCACTTTGGGGAAATTATAACAATTACTCTCCAAATAGAATGTTGCCCCTCCCCATATAGTACTAAATGAATGTAAAATTCTGGCCACCACTTGCTTTCAGTCTATATCCAATTTACATAATTTCACTAAAAAATGCTGTTTCCTTTTATAAATTATTGTGGTCCTTGGAAACTCTTGGATAAACAAATCACTAGAAATAAACTTAGATAGTAAGACACTGTGGTCCTGAAAAACTGCACACACTACTTTATTTGGAAATAGTAGAATTTGCAGAATGCAGCTGTAAAGGGCAGCCTGCTCGAATTACTTGGTTCTGAAGACTTTTACTATGAAAGCAAAGTATTTTCTGAAGGAGTAGAGCACAAATAGCTAAATGTTTGGAGAAAATGAAGTTATTATTTTGTCATTTTGGAAAGAAAAACTTTTCTCATGTTTGCACAGCAAGTATTTTTCCATTAAAAAGATAGCACAATAGAGGTGACTAATGATAGCTAGGTTTCAATTACAAGTAGAGGCTGCAGATTGTCCATTGGAACTGGACAATCATTTAGGCAATGAATAAAATCCAACACGTTCCTTCTACGCTCAGGGAGATGTGTCTAAGTATTAAAATCTACTTAGGAAGCTCACACTTCTGTTGCTTATTTTCCCCTAATTTTTCTTAGTGGATTTTACTGTGGTTAGTTTTTTCTCTCTTTTCTGCCAGAAAGTGTTTTATTTTCTGGTAGAAATGAAGATTTTTTTTCTTCATCTTCTCCTTTCCTGAATTTCTTGCTCCTCCCAGTCACAATTTTTTTTTTTTTTTTTTTGCTGATGCTGGGCTCTGTCCCTGAGCCTGTTTGTTCCTTTGCTCAAAGCTGGCACTTTATCACTTGAGCCAAAGTGCCACTTCTGCTTTTTCTTTTTTTTTTTTTATTGGAGATAAGAGTCTCACAGACAACTTGTTCAATCACTCTGGAAAGCAGTATGGAGGTTCCTCAAAAGGCTAAACATAGAGCTCCCCTATGATCCAGCAGCCCCATTTTGGGGCATCTACTCAAAAGATTACAAGCAAGACCACACTAAAGCCACCAGCACAACTATATTCATAGCAGCACAATTTGCCATAGCTAAAACATGGAACCAACCCAGATGCCCCTCAGCAGATGAATGGATTGAGAAAATGTGGTACATATGCACAAGTTGAAGACTGAGTGAGGTAGCATCCTTAAGACACGAAAGTTGAATGGTGGTGATGGGTGTGTTGCTGGAGTCCTGTGCTGCTGTCATAGAACTTCATAAGGACTTTCTGCCAGTCCTATCAATAACATGACTAAAATAATTTCTGTACATTCTACTGAGGGATATTTGCAGGTTGACCAAGAAGTGTGGGAGAAAGAGTAATTTTAAGAGAGTCAGTTTGAATTGAACTCTATCTGAATGAATCTGCCCAAGAACTGAACTCCTGATTTTCCTTTGCACTTCCCTTTCATAGTT
Organism: Perognathus longimembris pacificus; assembly: GCF_023159225.1. Taxonomy (NCBI): domain Eukaryota; kingdom Metazoa; phylum Chordata; class Mammalia; order Rodentia; family Heteromyidae; genus Perognathus; species Perognathus longimembris. The sequence continues at coordinate 126,729,357 of NC_063162.1, read as the reverse complement.
GCTCTTTTCCCATTTTAAACTTCCCCATCCTACTCTTGCCATAAAAGTTTCCACATAAGGGAATGTAAGAAATGTATGAAGTAAAAGTACTGGTGTCAGCATCATCTTCTTCAGTAAGGGCATCAAAAAATTTTCCCCATCACATTTCATTGTAATTAATTTTCTAATTTATTTTATTTTATTTTTTTAAGTTTTTATTATAAAACTAATGTACAGAGAGGTTACAGTTTCATACATTAGGCATTGGATACATTTCTTGTACTGTTTGTTACCTTGTCCCTCATACCCCCCTCCCCTCCTCCTTTCCCCCCCTGCGGTGTTCAGTTCACTTACACCAAACAGTTTTGCAAGTATTGCTTTTGTTATTGTTTCTCTTATTTTACCCTTTGTCTCTCAATTTTGGTATTCCCTTTGAATTTCCTAATTCTAATACCAGTACACACTGTTTCCCATACACTCAGATTACAGAGATAGTGTAGATACAATCACAAGAAGGTGATACACGAACATCATCAATAGTAGAAACTACAGATACACATGGGATGTTGAAAGTAGTTACAACTGTGATATAACAATCGTTTCCATAAAATGGAGTTCATTTCACTTAGCATCATCTTATGTGATCATAAGGGTATAGCTATTGGGCTCTTGTGATCCTCTGCTGTGACTTGCCTAAGCCTGTGCTAATTATTCCCAATAAGGGAGACCATAGAGTCCATGTTTCTTTGGGTCTGGCTCACTTCACTTAGTATAATTTTTTCCAAGTCCTTCCATTTCCTTACAAATGGGGCAATGTCATTCTTTCTGATAGAGGCATAAAATTCCATTGTGTATATGTACCACATTTTCCTGATCCATTCATCTACGGAGGGGCATCTGGGTTGGTTCCAGATTCTCGCTATGACAAATTGAGCTGCAATGAACATTGTTGTGCTGGTGGCTTTACTGTGATTTTGTTTGTGGTTTTTTGGATAAATACCCAAAAGTGGGGTTGCTGGGTCTTAGGGGAGTTCTACATTTAGCCTTCTGAGGACTCTCCATACTGCTTGCCAGAGTGGCTGAACCAGTTTACATTCCCACAATGAAGTAGGGTTCCCTTTTGGCCACATCCCCTCCAACAACTGTTATTGTTAGTTTTCTTGATATATGACATTCTTACTGGGGTGAGATGGAATCTCAATGTTGTTTTGATTTGCATTTCTTTTATGGCCAGTGATGTAGAGCACTTTTTCATATGTCTCTTGGCCATTCTCATTTCCTCATCAGAGAAGTCTCTTTGTAGGTCTTTAGCCCACTTGATGAGTGGGCTATTAGTTCTTTGTGGTTTTGTTTTGGAAGAAGGTAATTTTTTTTAGTTCTGCATATATTTTAGAGATGAGGCCTTTGTCCGTTGAATGGCCGGTAAAGATCTTCTCCCAGTCTGTGGGTTTTCTGTTTATCTTGCAAGCCATGTCCTTTGCCGTGCAGAAGCTCTGCAGTTTGATGCAGTCCCATTTGTCCAACCTTTCTTTGATTTGTAGCCTTTCTGGGTCTTTGTTCAGGAAGTTCTGTCCTGCGCCAAGGAGCCCAAGTGTTTCTCCTACTTCTTCCTTTAGTGTTTTCAGGGTGTCTGTTTTGATTTCGAGGTCTTTAATCCATTTGGAATTGATTTTGGTGCAGGGTGATATATAAGGATCTAGTTTTAGTTTGTTGCATGTGTTGAGCCAGTTTTTCCAGCACAATTTGTTAAAGAGGCTATCTTTCTTCCAAACTATTGTTTTAGCCCCTTTATCAAAGATTAAGTAGGCGTAGTTCTGTGGGTTCATTCCTGGGTCTTCAATTCTGTTCCATTGGTCTTCAGGCCTGTTCCAGTGCCAATACCAAGCTGTTTTTATTACTATAGCTTTATAATACAGCTTGAAGTTGGGTATTGTAATTCCTCCAGCACTTAATTTTCTAATTTTTCATTTTGTTTTCCTAATTCAGGGTCTCATAGTGTAAGTCAGGTTATCATTGAACTTACTATGTATTTCAAGCTGGACCATATTTAAAGTTCTCCTGTTTCTGCTTTTAGAGAGCTAGGATTACAGGTACGGGGTTATATGCTAGTTACAAAATACACACACACACACATTTATGTATATGGATGTAGGGGTCTATATCTATATCTGTACACACACATAAAGATACTGTACAGAGGGGTTACAGTTACATAGTCAGGTAGAGTACATTTTTTGAACAGTGTCATCCCTTCCCTCGCTCTGTCTCAGGTTTTTCCTCCCTACCCCATGCACAAGTTGTACAGCTCATTTACACTGCTGCATTTGTTCACCCTTGGTCCCACTCTTTTTGTGCCCCTTCCTTATCCTCCCCCAAAACAGAGAAACTTACAAACAAGACAAAAAGTACAGAAAACAAAATGAGCAACAAAGAGAAAAAAATAACTCTTGTTTCCATCACAGAGACTGAACAACACATTACTGAATGGTCAGTGGGCCATTGAAGAGATTAAAAGGAAAATTCAAATGTTTATGGAATTTAATAAAAAATAAACACACAAAATACCAGCTCTTCTGGGACACAGCAAAGGCAGTAGTCAGAGGAAAATTTATGGCTCTGAGTGACTACATCAACAAATTAGAGAAACCCCAAATCCGTACTTAAATGATATACCTCAAGCTCCTTGAAAAACTGGCACAAGCCAAACTCCAAACCAGTAGACAGAAACATAGTAAAGATCAAATTAGAAATAAATAAATTACAGACTAAAAAAACATAGAAAGTATGAACAAAACAAAGAATTGATTTCTTAAAAAAATTAAAATTAGCTGACCCTTAGGAAATCTGATTAAAAAAGGAGGACCCATTTTTTTTTCTTTTTAGTTTAGTTATTTTATGTTTTGTTACTCAGCAAAATTTGTGAAAGATTCATACATTTCTTGATCAATTATATACTGTTATTTTCTTCTTTATTGTCAAAATAATAAGGTACAGAGGGATTACAGTTACATACGTAAGGCAGTGAGTACATTTCTTATCAAACTTTTTACCTCCTCCTTCATTTTTCTCCCCCCCCGTCCCCCCTCCCCCTCCCCCATTCCCTCCTCCCCCTTTCCTGAGATGTACAGCTGGTTTACAGCATATTGTCTTGTAAGTATTGCTGTTGTATTGGTTTGCCTTTTACCCTTTGTCTCTCCAAATGTACTATTATTTTCTAGATTTCGTTTTTAGCAAATAAAAGTGCTACTAATACTTTTTAATACTGATTAATTTTATTTATCAGTAATCACTATAATTACAATAATAGCTCACTGAAGCAAGTCTATTCTCCTTCAGGTTATAGAAACTAAAAATTAATTTTACTATGTAAGCATATCTTGGTGGTAAAAATAATACTAAGGTAATACAAAACACTTCCAGCATTCAATAGCACATTACTTTAAAAACAGATCAGGATGGGGCTGGGGATATAGCCTAGTGGCAAGAGTGCCTGCCTCGGATACACGAGGCCCTAGGTTCGATTCCCCAGCACCACATATACAGAAAACGGCCAGAAGCGGCGCTGTGGCTCAAGTGGCAGAGTGCTAGCCTTGAGCGGGAAGAAGCCAGGGACAGTGCTCAGGCCCTGAGTCCAAGGCCCAGGACTGGCCAAAAAAAAAAAAAAAAAAAAAAAAAACAGATCAGGATGATTCTGTAGTGTTAGTTACATGGAATCATTATTTCAAGGAGAAAAAAGAATAATCAGGTTAACGTCCTATGTGTATGTGTAGTTTCTATTATAGATAATGTTTTGTATCACCTTCCTATGTTTGTACCTACACTATCTCTGTAATCTTATCTGAGTATATTGGAAACCGTGTTTACTGGTATTGGAAGTAGGAAATTCAAAGGGAATACCAAATTCGAGAGACACAGGGTAACAAAAGAGAAATAACTACAAAAGCAATACTTGCAAAACTGTTTGGTGTAAGTGAACTGAACACCAGGGGGGAGGAGGGAAAGGGGGGGAGGGAGGGGGGCATGAGGGACAAGGCAACAAACAGTACAAGAAATGTATCCAATGCCCAACGTATAATACTGTAACCTCTCTGTACGTCAGTTTGATAATAAAAATTTGAGAAAAAAAAAAGAATAATCAGGTTACATTTTTTGCAAATAAAATCTTGTCATGTGTTTGCTCATAAATTTATAAAATGTTTGCTGGTGGCAACAAATTGATGTGTTACTTATATCCATTGGCTACATTTGAAAGGGCAATGTTAGTATTTAGGACGATGTAAAAATTACATTCTGTGTAGCTATTTAAACTAAGGTGAAAAAGACATTTCACACATCAATTTTACAAAGAGATTCAAGGTTTTTCTCAAACTCTCAGGAAATACCAAGGAAGAGTAAAAGCACTGTGCTATGTTTCATTTCAATCCCTTTCTTCTTTCTTGCAACTTACATTCCTCTTTTTGCTGGCCATGATACCAATTTTGGACTTGATTTTTATCTGAAAAATCTTAGTGTTGGAGGAGTTTTGGGGGAGCCAATAGAACCTGCAGCTGTTTGGTGTTTCAGCACATTGTGTTTCTGGATGTTGTCCCAGAAGATGCTTCTCAATGATTCCAGTGACTTGTGAACCAAGCCTGCTTTTCAAGTCTTCTGAGAACCCTCAGATTCCAGCCCCGCCTCTAGAAGCTTTCATAATTCACTAGTGAAGCTTAGTCAACATATTAAAATAATTGAAAAAGCCTATTTTAATTTAAAAGAAGTATCTCGTCATTGAGATAACATTTCAGGCCAGTGGTGACATTTGAACACCAGGAGTGTTGCAAGTTGGTAAGTACACTGTGGTGCTTGTTTTGGCAGCTGAGAAGCAAAGCTTGTACTGTGGCTAACATTTTCATCCTTTCAAGCCAAATATGGTCATCTTTCAACTCCTAACAATGTCCATCCATATATAGGTTTCTGTTCATGGCTTGTCTTGAATTTATCATTTATATAAGTCACTACAGCATGGGACAGATCAGGGTTTTCTTGCCCTTTACTCTTTCTGGTGGCTTAGCATTTATCCCTTCCCCTCTGGGACTCAGGTTCAAGATCAATTAGAGAAGGAAACTTTGGTAAGATGGAAAAGGGACACAGTAATGTGCAGCTACTGAAGAGCTTGGGAGAGTATGGACAAGACTTTTTCCTCCATTTTCTGATCTTCTGCCAGTGTCTCCAAACTGGCTTAATCCCTGCTAGAAAACAATGGGTATGGACACCCTAGGTATAGTCTGTAAATTCAGCTTCTTGGGCAAAGAGCAGAGATGGAAAAGATGGAGACTATTTTAAACAGCAGCTTGAGAATTCCAGCATGGCCAGGAGAGCAATGTACTGGAGCTGGAAGAGGAGGTCAGCTCAGGAAGAGGTTGTGTCTTGTAGCTGAATTGTTGCTAGGGTTTAAAGGGATTGAGAAATGTTAAAAGTCATTGCAGGGGCTGGGAATATGGCCCAGTGGTAAAGTGCTTGTCTCATATACATGAAGCCCTGGGTTCAATTCCTCAGCACCACATATATAGAAAAAGCCAGAAGTGGTGCTGTGGCTCAAGTGGCAAAGTGCTAGCCTTGAGCAAAAAGAAGCCAGGGACAGTGCTCAGGCCTGGAGTTCAAGCCCCAGGACTGGCAAAACCCAAAACCGAACAAAAGTCAGTGCATGTGGTTACCCCCCCACTGATATAGAGAAGACCCAACTCCAAGGTAAGAGACTAGGAAAGAGGAACTTTGGGGTGCAATTAGGGCATTAGATTTAGGTGAGGATAGAGACTTATGATGAAATTAGTGCCCTTGAAAAGGAAGAGACAGCAGGATTTCTTTTTCTCTGCCATATGATGATTCAGTGCAAAGGTGACCATGTGGCCCTGAATATTATTTATCTGAGCAATATTAACTTTCTTGAATTTCATGTAAAGGAGCTTTTATTTCAAAGTGTTGATAAGCAGTTCCAATGTCCTTATTACTTTCAAGCCTTATGCAACTGCATCAAATCTATATAATTCAAAGGTATATGTAACATGTTTGTTTGTACTCATTAAACAGGTAAAATGTAAGACAGAGTGATACAGGGAGTGAATTTCATCAGGACACAATGAATGCAAGCATGGAAATGCCATAGTAAATCTCTCCCTGTACAACTATGATAATAAAAAATCTTTAAAAATAATGATGTCAAGTCTAGATTACAAATATTTAGAAATAGATATTATAGAAAGAAGTAACAACGGAGAAAATACAATTTTCATAGATATCATTGAGATAAGCCAAATGATAATATAATGGAATTTTTTCTTTTATGGTGTACTGACAGTTGAACTCAGGACATCACTCATGACAGGCAAACATTACCATGTGAGCCAGACCATTTACTTGTAGTTTGTTTTTCAGATAACGTCAGGTGTCTGGTCCCCTAGGTCCACAGCCCACAATTCCTTTGCCTTCACCTTCCCCTTTCTAATGTTTTCTAGAGAAAAACAGATATAGTAGAAAAGGAAGAAATAGGATTGTATTAAAATTTCGCTCCCTGTACAGTGAGAAACAAAATATGTGTGTGTGTGTGTGTGTGTGTGTGTGTGTGTGTGTGTGTTTTGTTTTGCTTTTATACTGATCCTGAGGCTTAAACTAAGGGTCTGGGCAGTATCCCTGAGGCTTTTGGGGGAAATTTACTGGATATAAAGTCTCAGACTTTCCTGCCCAGATTGGCTTTGAACTGAAATCCTCAGATCTCGGCCACCTGAGTAGCTAGGATTACCGGCATCAGCCACTGGCACATTGCAAAACGTATGTTTTTAAGTATATGTACCTAAGATCTCTTGTTCAGCAGAAAGAGATCAATATAATAGTGGCACTACTCTCTAAAAGTATTTATTAAAACATACCACAAATCCCTTGAGGATAGAAATTGTGCTTTATTGATTTTTAAGCCCTTCACATCTGGGCACAGTGTTAGGTACACAGTGGGAAGACAATAATTGTGTGTGGGTTTTTTTGTTTAATATTGTATTTTGTTTCAGAGATCAACAAGTTAGTTTGTGCAGGCCTGTGGATAGACAAATGGAATCCATCTTTATTGAATGGATACTATACTCTTCAATGCCAAGGTGCCTCATGTGGGAATAACAATTATGTCACAGCTTATTGTCAGTGAAGAATTCTGAGTTCATCTTAGTGATAGACCTGTTGGGCTGGATCAGAGTGGAGGTCTGGCTTTGTGGCTGGAAGCATACCAGATTGAGTCTTCCAGGAAATAGTTGCCAACTTGAATTTAGAAACTAAATATATAATAAATTTTTAAGGGGAAAGAAGGAAGCCTAGGGGTGGTAAGGAGAATCATCACGTCACAATACAATAGGGGAAAGAGAAAAAGAGTAGAGAGAGAGAGAGAGAGAGAGAGAGAGAGAGAGAGAGAGAGAGAGAGAGAGAGAGAGAGAGAGAGAGAGAGAGAGATTAGTTTCAGGAATAAAAAGATTTACCATAACAGATGGAAAAAGAATGGCCATGGACATCACAAAGGACAGGAAAACATTCAAGCTCTGACTATTCAGACTGAAGAATCATTGATGATCTGGGATATTTGGTAGGTATTTCTGAAATCCTGCCTTACAAACAAAGGTAATGAAGGCTACAATAAGACCCTCTAGCAAACTGAATAAACAATGCTTGACAAAACTAATGTTGAACTTACTTAATTCTCTAAAGAAAGAAAACTACCTCCATATACTTAAGAACCTTGGACACACAACATCCAGCACACTACAAAAATTAAGCAACATGCCAATAAAAAGGAAAACATGATTTCATCAGGATAATATCAATTGGTAGACAAAACATAGAAATGAGTGTCAAAATTATCACATAAAATGTCAAATATAATTCAGTATTAAAATTATGAACAGAGGAGAGAAGTGTAAATTAAAAGAATCTAATAAAACTTATAAGAATTAAGAGTAAAATAATATTTTATAATCTTGACTATGAATAACAATGGATTTAATTATACAGAAGAGCAGTTAGCTTGAAGACATTATAATACAATTTATCCAAAACTAAAATAAAGAAAAAATGCAAAATAAACAGTTTTCTTGACCTTGAGGGAATATATCAAATGGATTGGTGCATGTGAAAGTGGAGTTTTGAAAAGGAAATATGGTAAGGACAGTAAACGTAAGTGAAGAAATGTTAGTCTGTTGTAAAGAATAAGCCAACAGATCCCCAAGAACAATTAAACATGCTTATACAAACACACTAAGACACACAATAATCAAATATCTCAGAAAGGATATCTACAGCTAAAGGAAAAAAGATGCATTATATACAGAGGAAGAAGATAATAGCAATAAAGTGGCAAACAATCAGATTTCTCATGTGCAATTATGTGAGCCAGTGAACAATGGAAAGATACTCTTGGAGAAGAGCTGAGAGAAAAAACACTATTAGTTTAAATGTTTATATGTAGTGGAAGTTCTCCCCACAACAACAATAACATAGTATTTTCAAACAATTCCAAAAGAATTGTTTTAAGCGGACAGGAATGGTGACAATTTGAAAGGAAACTTTAGGGCAGAGAGCAAGTGAGAGTAGATGGAAATTTGAAAGGAAACGAAGAATGAAAAAGAGCACAGGCAATACTAAATACAATGCTTAATTACAAAGTCCTTAATTTTAGAATCCTTAAAAGATTATTTTTATGACACACAGAAACACAATCAATAACACCAATGGCACATAGGAGAGGAGGGGAAGAAAATTACAAGTGACCACTAAGCTCATGGAATTGCTTGCCGTTAATCATCAGGGGAATACAATAAACAAACAAACAAAAAGCAACTGTTAAAGAACAGTGCACATCTCGAAAGCCAAGGAAAAAGAAAAAAACTGATCACTTCAAATGCTGACTAGGATGCAGAACTAACGGCAGCATTGTAAATTGATTTGGGCTATCTAAATGGTGTAATCACTTTGGAATAAGTTCTTTACAAATTTAAAGCTTCATATATGATTTAAAGACTCTACAGAAATGAAAAATTAAGATCACAAAAATTTGTGTGTGAATGATCATACAAGTTTGTTTTTTAATAGGCTATAGAAACAATCTAGGTGCCTACTACAAATGATGCCATATTTATAATATGGAGTCATACAAAGAAAAACCAACTACTCTGGTCATTTGAAAGTACAATTTCTGCATTACCCTTCCACTTGGATTCTGTAGCTACTAAATCGTTATACCAATTAATAAGCCAATATTAATGAAATTTTAGTACATTATCATCATCATTAAGTAGAATCTATAGTTTATATTACGTTTCATTTTCCATGCTATAAATTCTGTGTTTTGGCAAATATATAAGGGTCCACATTTATCATTACATGTTAATTAATTAATTAGTTGATTCACTAATTTTGCAGTACTAGGGATTGAATTCAGGGCCTTGTGCATGCTAGGTAAGTGCTCTATCATCTAGCTACATTCCTATCCATTTGTATAACATTCACTAGCATCTTTATTATTTTATTGTGATTGAATAAAATCACTTTTGCATTTCAAAAGGTGCACCTGAATTTAATAACTTGGATTTTTCATTGTCTAGGAGACAGTCTAGTGAATACATATAATATTCATAATGATATGACCCACAATATAGGATTTCTTAGAAGAAATTTAAAAATTAACATTCAAAACTAAGTGTAAATAAACCTAAGATCCAGTAATTTGCTAAAAGTTTTTATTTACCATGGGTTTTAATCAGTGTTCAAACTTTAGCTATGACAGATGAAGGGTAGTTGTCACAGTTGAAGATATATAGTAATAAAATCACTTGTTTTTAGTGAAAGTCTTCAACTCATTTTCTAGGGAGGTCATGGGATTAATACCTGCATAGAACATGGTACTGCTAATGAAGTAACAAGTCTACAGTTTAAGTTAATAGGCTTATAACACTTGGTAAAAATGTCATCATATAAATAATAGCAAAAACCACAAGAGGGTAAGGTTGAGAAAGACCCTGGGCTTTCTATCTTGGTATACACTGAAACAAGAGAGGCATGGAGAAATGGAGAGAGAAAACTAGCTAAGTACTACTTTAAAGATCTGACGAGCAGAGGTGAGAACAATAAGCTCATTTCTAAATCAAAGATGATGGAAAGACACAGGAGCAAAGGAATGGCAGTGAGCTTGTGCTTCCAGTTTAGGTTTGCTCTGCAAGCAAAGGAAAATCTTTTGTAAGTTATACCAAATACTTAGGAAGGAATCTTAGACATGCATTTGCACACAGGTGCACAGACAATATTTCTGTATAGTACTCACAGGGAAGAAACTATCATCTTATATTTATTTTGTTTTACATGTGATGCGAAAGCTGAGTAAGAATTGAGTATTACCTTCTCTTCAGTTTTCCTCTAAGCCCTTGAGTGGATACCACTGAAAACTTACATTATGATGAAATGTATACAGTTTTGTCTAATCTTCATGAACAGAGGAAAGGTTATTCATTTATGAGTATATTAAGTGTGTTTAAATATATGTATATGTATATTCGCATTTTAGGAACTTTGTCAATTTGAAGTGCCTGCAGGATCCTTTCCCAACTTACTCCATTTAATCATCTTAGAAAAATCATCTTTCTGAGCCTAGGGGATTAGTAGTTGGAAATAGAGGCATTGTGCTGAGACCCCAGCAATACCTGTATGGAAGCAATTTGTGATTGTTTTAGATATTATGAGAAGATAGATGTAAGCCAGGTAGACTATTTTCTGAGTTATTCTCTGCTGATAGGTTATTCCCTAAGCTTTGCTCATGTTGTGCTATGGTAGACTTTGGCCATGAGGGCCTGAGATCAAGCTCCCCCTCCCCCAGATTTCCATTACATGCTTTTTCATTACTATAGCTGATTAATCTTGTATATTTAGTATGTTAATAATGCATGACGGAATTGTCCTAAAACAAGCATCAAGTTATAGTAGAGATGTCACTTATAAATATTTTTTATCTTGGAAGATGGTAGGTTTTGACAATTTGAGGACTTTGAGGTGAAATCTTCATCTTTCAATAATAACAGAAGCAGTATCTAGTAGCAAGGGAGAGGTCCAAGTTCAAGATAAAAGGTGATAGAGGTAAATGGTTTTGTATGAGTAAGACTGTGAAATAGAGAAAATTAGTTTAGAAACAGAGCTCATTGATAGAGTGGTTGGTGAGAGAAATGAATGGACAGTGCAGGAGGATTGAAGATTATCGAGGGTGAGAGAACTAGCCCTGATAATGGCAGAATCTGTGAACATATGTCTAATGAGGCATACTTAAGTGAGCTGCTATTCACTTCGATGTGTGAAACCTTCACTGAGATGCACTTTGCTTTATTTATTTAAATCTTGACTTTTTGCCTTGGACCAGATTCTGCCTGGGAATCTCTTACCTATGACTGATATTTCATAGTTGGTTTCCTACACCATCCTTTGTTTGTTCTCTCTAAGTCATATGATGGTCTGTTTTGAGTTTCTTGTGTTCATTCTTTGCTATCTCCCCCCTAGTGTTTCATGATAGATCTTCTTTCTCTACTCAGTTAATCTTGGATTTCTGTAGATTTGTAAAAATTTATTACACATAGAAAATTTACTATCTGATATGAGTTTCTCTTTGTTACACAAATATCCAAGTTAAATATCAATTTCTCTTTCTTCAGATTGGAAATTTTCTCTAGCATTTTTGCAGTATTGCTTACTCCATACATTTTACTGCCCAAATCAGAAAAAACAACATGGCTTCCCTTCCTAGATCTTAAAATCCTCTCCAACCCATCCCCTCTTCTGCAACCCTTCTTACTGCCTTGCTATGCTTGCTTGGCATTTTTTTCTCTTGGATTACTGAAGTCTTATTTGCCACTATCAACTCTGCACTGACACTGACACTAGACTGACCTTTCTGAAAAGTAAATTTGCTTTTCTTCTTAAAATTATTTGATATTTCCTTTTTGCCTTTCAAATTAACATGGACTCTTTGAGCAATTCTCCAATTCCTCAGGATATGTTCCTTATTAAAACAATGCCACAAATGGATATGAGTTGAAACAAATGAGGCATAATTTAGGAAAATAAAAACAACCATCTTCTGGCCCTTATTTTCTGCAGTATAAGAACTAAGCCTCAGCACAACAAAGATGGTAGCCTTTTCCCATAGCTCATCAATATGGGAAGCCATTAACTACTCCATTAAAAAGGTACCTTGTTGAGAGAGCCACATTTTTCAGCTCTAAATCTGGTTTAGTTTGTGTGAGACAAAAGTGCCTTGACCCTACCAGAAAACACATTCGTTAATCACATTCATTTAGAATAGTAGGCAGCACTTCATGAAACATCAATGATGCAGATTAAGCAGTTGTTTTTACTTAACATATCTTCATTAGTAATCACTTTTCCTGGCTCCTAAGTAAAAAACAATCCATTATTCTTTTGTGTACTGAAGTCTCCTTTAACTCAACACTGCTTTGTTTAGCAGTTGATTTTGTTTTCCTATATCTGTTTCCATGAAAAGTTGAGAGGAAATATTTGAGTTTCCCCATAATGTCTCATGCAAAGTCGGGCTCAAAGATAGAATGTAACAAATGTGGATCAAGTTGATGCCAGAACCGAAAGTATGATGATAGTATAAAGTTGTTATAGACATGAACTTCATATAATGCCAATTTCAAAACTCTGAAATATTATAAGCCCTTCTGCTACAAAATTCAGAATCTCATGAGTCAAGTGTAAATTTTTATTAAAAGTATAAAAATCACTTATGAGTATGCATTACTTAGACTTTGGTATTTATTTATATTTAATTAATTTTTACTGAATTTTAAAAACTAGGTAGTGCTCATGTCTTGCCAGGAAAGCTAGTTTATTTTCTTTTCTTCTATCACCTTAGACCTAAGGGTATTTCATTTTGGTCTAATATTTATTTGGATATTTATTATCATCAGCCTCATTTTGATTAGAGAAAATATTTTTTCAACTTTTCATTTGTCTAGCAATACCATACAAAGTAAATTAAACTAAAACATGGATGGAGAAAAATTTAATGAGCAATTTAAAATGCATTTTGCATATGGCCAACATATTTAAGCTCTTCATTTGCTTTTAACTCTAAACTGCGTATATGAGAGGCATAATAAAAGCAGGATTCTAGCAGATGCATGGTTTTTACATGTGGTTTATGAGCACAGATCATTAATGACTAATACCAAGCTGTTTATTACTTCCAGCTCTTATGGAAACTGTGATGAATAAAAATGTTAAAGCATGAGATAATTAAAGATCTCCCCAACATATGCAATTTGTAAATATTTGGAACATATCATTTTGCTATATTTGTCTCAAATTCTTTTTTCTACTTATGTCAAATAATCTTTGAGTTACATACATCAGGTAGTGAGTACATTTCTTGTCAAACTTGTTACTTCTTCCCTCATTTTTCCTCCCATTTTTCTTCCCCCATCCCCCTCCAAGTCGTACAATTCATTTTCAACATATTATCTTGTGAGTATCACTGTTGCATTGGTTTGAATTTGTCCTTTGGACAAAATATAAATTTGTCCTTTGGACTAAATATAAGCTTGAAAATGAATGCAATCTGGCCTGTAACTTTTTTTTTTCTGATTAACTTCATTAGTTTGGTTCATCTCATCCTGTTTTTTTACCACTTGAAAATTCATTTCTGAATTTTGCTCATCTCTGGCACCTTTTGTCTTCTTGGTTTTTATGCTTACTGTAAGTTTGTTTTTAATAAGATCTAGAAAATTCAAGAGAACAAACAACATCTTCATTTCGTACCAGAAACTCTTTTCTAACGAATATTTTTCAGATTCCCATGTAATAAAAGTGTTCTGCCGTCAATAATTTAGATCTTTGCATTTCCAAGAATGCATTATTGGAACTCCATTTATATGTATGTAGTACCAATTTTGTTTCTATAGTTAAAATTTTTATTGCTGCTGGTTACTCACATCTGTAATCCTAGATACTCAGGAGGGTGAGATATGAGGATTGTGGCTAAAAGCCAGCCAGGGCAGGAAAGTCCATGAGAATATTATCTCTAATTAGCCACCAGAAAACCAGTATTGAGTGTGGCTCTAAGTGGTAGAGCATTAGGCCTGAGCAAAATTGCTTAAGGGCAGTACTCAGGCCCCAAGTTCAAGCCCTATAACCAACAAAAACAAAATTATCGCTGCTTTGAATTTAGGAAGCAAAATAATTTAAATCCAAAATTCCAAAGTCTCTGAGATAGCAAACTAGAAAAGTAAAAACACACTCTAAGAATATCTGAAGAAGCATATAAAAATTGATCATTGATTTTAATTAAATCTTTTTACTCTGATATTCTTAAAAATTTTGAAGACTTTTAAAAAGTAATTATATAATATTTGGGTTCCCTATTTAGTCTCCTCCAATTACTGTTTGTACTATTCCTGTCAGGCAATTGCCAGCTTGACTATCTTCATTTGAACTGCAGGATAAAATAATAGCTTGCTTTCCTTTTGCTTTTGTCTTCTGTAAAGCCTGGTCTGCAGTGTTTGTAACTCCTTGGAACAAGTTAATGCACAATATAAACATATATTCCTGTATATTCAAAGTGACAGATTTTGCATTGTATTATAGAAGAAATTGTGATTCTAAATAAAAATACCCATAAATTAAAACTAAGAGATCATCTTAACTGTAATCTGTGTACAATTTAAGGTCTCGAGAGTTTTGTTTCACAAAATCCATCTAGCATGAAACAATTGCCTAAAATAAAGGCCATGTCTATGCGACTCATTTTTTTAAAGATATAAAGCTGATATCTCCTTGTTTGTTGTTTTTAAACCAAATTTAACAGTACAGTCTCTGGTCATGTGAAACTCAAGGAATGCTTCCATGCACTGTCAGTCCAGACTGCTTTGTATTGGACTAACAGTTGAAAAGCTGACTTCCAGAAACGAGAAGCGATGCTTTTTGAATAGCTGATTTGACTTTCTCCATGCTTACTGATCTCAGTGTTCATTTTGTAGACTGTGAAAAAGAGTGACTGTGTGCCCTTGTACTCCAAATTTTTGTTAGAAAATGTTGCAGGTGTTTAAACATGATTGATTGGTTCCTATGGTTTTATTTCTTACATACAAGAATTTATTTATTTATATTTGACCTTTTATGGTGACCTATTTAGTATGGATTCATTTGTTAATGGGATGTATGAGAAATGCAGCTGGTTAGCAAAATTTTCCCTCTAATGCATTTCCAAATTTTGGATTACTCAGATAATGTCCTTGGAAAAAGCTCCTCATGATTTCATCTAACATAATGCCAAAGAAATCATCTTATTTTTTAGTTTGATTCTTCAATGATAGTATCTTTTCATTTAGTGTGCAAAATCTTAAAATTTGATTTTTGCTGTTGTAAAAGGGGGCACGTGAGTTTTTTTGTATCGATGTGGACATTCATATAGAAACAATCTAAGTGAAAATGCAAATGCATTTCTTGATGTTTTCTAGTTGTCAAGCATGCAAGCTTTCTAAAATATCATGAATTTTCCTCACTGGCATTACATTCTTGTACATTGTCCATGTCTTACTTCATTTGTGAACAGGGCCAACAATTGGCAATATGTGGGATGCAATTTTGGAACAAGTTGCTTCCTCTGTGTGACTTACACCTCAGCTCTCACATTCTTGGTGGCCTTTTGTTTTCACTTCAAGAAGACACTTCCTAGCTGTTCCCCAAGGTGTACACATGCCCACTGCTTACAATGGAACAAGGCTATCAGGTTTTTTTCTCTTTTAAGATTACTAACATCCTGGACATTGATATCAGTAACCAGACTAGACAATTAGATTCATTAAATACCTCAAACTGGCAGATGTTCAATGCTCCATCCCCCTAGATGCAATTATATATTTATCTAATCCTACTTGGAAAGGAAAGCTGATCAAATTCTATTGGAGAAATTGCCACTTGAAACAAGGATTCAGTTTTAGCATCCTTGTAAGTGGAAACAATTCCACTTACAGAATTATATAGTCAACCCTATAAGTGGAAACAATTCCACTTACGGAATTATGTAGTCATTGTGTAGCTGTATGTTAGCTGGGCACTGGTGGCTGCTCAGTAGCCTGAGATTTGAGGAATGAGGTTTGCAGCCAGCTCAAGCAGAAAAGTCTGTGAGACATTTATCTTCCAGTAACTACCACAGAGCTAGAAGTTGAATTGTGGCTCAAGTGGTAGAGTACTGGCCATGAGCCAAAAAACCTCTGGCCTTGAGTTCAATCTCTAGGACCAGCACACACACACACACACACACACACACACACACACACACACACGTGCGCGCGCGCGCGCACACACATACACTCATAAACCCAATAAAACAACAACAGAAAAAAACACAACTGTCAGATGATATTAAGACAGGAACATAGGTTATACTGTTAACCCTGTTAATAATATGTATGTCTGGGAGGTTTTTTTTTAATTCAGCAAGAAAACTTAAGTTACAAGTTCTTAAGGCAATTTCCACTTAATGTGAGCCTAATTGTATTCTGGGCCCTGTGTTCAAGTACTTCATTTATGCCATGTAATTTAATTTTTATAATAATTTTGTGTTATGGGTGCTATTTATTTCTCCATTTCATGTGTGAGAAAGCAAGACAGGAAGGGTAGGTAACTTCTTTACCTACCATAACTTATTTGTGTAATATACTTGGAAAGGAAAGTCTGACATAGTAGGTGAAGAGTGAGGCCAAGAGTTAAAAGTGTAAGCGATAGTGGAAGAACATGAATTTTTAAAAAATACCCCAGGTGGAAAGTTTTCTAAATACTTAAACTTGGAAAAATCATTGTTTTACTTTCATGGAAAGAAAACACAAAAAGAATCACACAGAAATTAATTATATATTTTTAAGCTGAGTCAAACAAGTTCAGTTATGTTTCATGCCTTAGTCACATAAATTCCAGATCTAGGAGTGTTTGTGGAAAAATATTTATCCTCTTATCCCTCTTTCACCTCTCTCAAATTCCAACTACTAACTTCTAAACACAGATCTTCCTAATTCTGGCTCACATTTCTGCCAGGCCAAGGCTCTGCTTTTAGTATGTCTCTACCACATTTTATATTCTTGGTTTTATGTTGTTTTTGAAGATGATTTAGATATCAGTGTCTTATTAAATGTGCATGCCCATGCCTTAAAAGTTTTTATTTTATGTAGAAGAATTTCTTGGACACATGCATTTCCTTTCATTGTGATTTCATACTTTTTGTTAGCGTCTATAAGTTTTAATTTTTGCATTGAGTACTTTTCCCACACTGCACTTTCTTAGACTCCCTCACACTATGTAAAAATTATTTCAATGATTAGGGAACTCTTCAATTTAACACTGGGGTAAATGTTTCCTCTTCTAAGAAAGTGGCACATCTCTGACAGTGGTCAGTGTGTTCTTGAAGCACATTGAGATCCACTGTTTGCTTGCTGTTTTCACCTTTCCAGTATCTTCTTTTGCCACTATAAGACTTGTCTTGATGGTATCACCAGCATAGGCTTCATGTATCTGTTCTGGGAAGAGGTTAGATTAGATTCACTGCCTTGCTGTCCTTGGAGATCCATCATGTAATAGGAAAACATCTGCAAGACATATTTTGCCCAGCAAAAGCAAGCATAGCATGACTGTTTGTGACACATTTTTTTTTCTGTGAATAGAGGACAAAGTTCTAAAAGATCCAGAGAGATATTAATAACGAAGATTTAGCACAACTTCGTGAAATTCTTTTGAAAAAAAAATCTGGTAAAAATTAACAATAGAAAAGAATCAAGATGTCACATTGTGCTTTTGCCTTGAGTAAATGAAGGCAAATGCTCTTTGCATCGTCATCATCTAAAAGGAGACAAGTCTAAGGGAGACCTAAAAGTTTCACATCAGCGAGCTCTATTTGCATGTAGAGAAATAGAAACATTCTCATATTCCTATCATGCACCGGCATCATAAAAGTTTTACAGACCTGCAGATATCCTTTGATAGTCAGTTGCAGGGAGCTCTTTGAAAGAACGTTGCAGCTTATTTTGGAGAACAGCTGGGTGACCACCTACATGTGGCAGAAACAGGAAGAACTCATTTCCGCAGAAATTCCCACTCTGCTCTTCAAAAGGCATGTGAAAATATTTGTGTGAAAGAATGGGATTCCCTGGGTTGCCTAGCATTAGAAATTGGTGGCTTTTTTTTACCTGCTTCTGTAAACTCAATATTGTCATTTAAAGAAATTGTTACTAATTGCTTCTTTAGATTTTCTAATGAAGCTCGTAATAGACATAGTCATTCTTATTATAAGATTCAGATGGAAAAGTAGCCATACTTGGGAAAATTAGTAGTAT
The DNA here is from genome assembly GCF_023159225.1 of Perognathus longimembris pacificus. Lineage (NCBI taxonomy): Eukaryota > Metazoa > Chordata > Mammalia > Rodentia > Heteromyidae > Perognathus > Perognathus longimembris. The sequence goes on along the minus strand of NC_063162.1, from coordinate 126,710,983 downwards.
CAATCATTATTTCTGCTTAGCAGTTAATTTTTCTTTTGTTGTGGGACACTGAGATTTGAATTCAGAGCCTCATTCTTGTTAGACTATCACCGTACCTGAGCCATGTCTCAAGTGCTTTGCTTTTTATCATTTTTTAATCAGATAGGCTCTCCAACTTTAGCTATGTGCCAACCTTCGATGGTTCCCGCAAACCCCCTTCCCGCCCACCCCCTCACCCCCAGTATCTGGGATTACAGCCATGAGCCACTAAGCTCAGCTTTAGAAGTGAATTTCTGCACTGAAGTAGCTTCCTCACATTTTCAACTTTGCCAATAATGAAATTTTGAAAACTATATTTGATAAAAATTGTGTTTAGTAAGCCAGGCACTGGTGGCTCATGCCTGCTATCCTAGCTATTCAGGAGGCTAAGATCTGAGGATGGCTGTTCAAAGCCACCCTGGGCAGGAGAGACTTATCTCCAATTAACCACTCAAAAACTGGAAGTGGTACTGTGGCTCAAGTGGTAGAACACTAACTTGAGCACCAAAAGACTCAGGGACAGAGCACAAGCCCTGAGTTCAAAGCCCACAACTGACAATATATGTATGTTTAGTAAAGGACAAAAAAGAGCAAGTCAAAAGGATTTGCCTACTGCAACTTCCTCACGAGTCAGGGCATCAGGGATTAACCTTAAGGATGTTGGTCTGGCCTTTAGCATATCATTTATTCTCATGGGTGTGTTTTTACCACTATGGAGATAACTGTTGTTTCAGAGTGCTTTCTGTGATGATGGATATATGCTTGACGTATGCTCCCCAATACTTTAGCCTCTAGCCACATGTATCTATTGGCTGTTGAGTATCTACAGTGCAGCTAGCATGGTTAAGAAGACTACTTTTTTAATTTATGAAGTTTTCATTAAGATTTATCTAGCCAAGTATGACTAGTGGCATCCATAGAAGACAATGCAGACCTAGATATATACAAAACAAAAATCAGTTAGAGTTGTCTCAAATATCTTGCAACTTTACTCAAGATTACACTGAACTCTATTTATGCATAGTTCTGTGGATGATTATGTGATTTATAAAATTGTCTGAAAAATTCTAATCAATTACCAAAATAACATGTATCAGTTACCAGTGGCTCATGCCTGTAATTGTAGCTACTTAGGAGAATGAGATTGGGAAGGCTGTGGTTCCAAGCCAGACAAGGAATTGCTTCAGCTGAACCCAAGCTGTGTTTGGTGGCATATACCTGTTACTCTATCTACTTGGGAGACTGAGATCAAGGAGATTATGGTTCTAGGGCAGAGGAAGAAAAGTCTACCAGATCTCATCCTGTAGAAAGAAGCTTGGAAAGGCAAATGTAAGTAGGTAGGTAGGTAAAAGGAAGAGAAGACAGGGTCACTAGGATTTTTATCCAGATCCCCTAAACTAATGGAAGAGAATAGATTTCCCTAGGGCAGAGGTCTGGTCACGTCACTAGCCCTGTCAGTTTGGGTTTGGGGATGGAAAATAGGTAGCATTGAGAAAGCCAGGGCAGAAATCTCATTGCATGTAACCAATAGAGAATAGTTAGATTTAAGAATGTGTGGATTACCAGAATGCACATCACTGTTACAAGAGATGCTATGTTGATAAACAGATGGGAAGGGTCCTGATTTTTGTGGTGTAGTCTGTTTAGAATTGGCTAAAAATCTGATTTATGTACGGAAGAAATCCAATTTGTGCAGTTTTGAGGAGGAGATCATCAGTATGAGCACACTGGTATATTATATGGTTTTGTTGGTTGGTGTTCAAAGAGATTCTCAGAAAAGAAAATAAAGAAGGCTTTCAGATAAAGCTGATCCCCAAGTTTTTGATTCTCACTTTGGGGCTCTTTTCCTTAACACTTCTTTCTGACATTCAACCCTGAATGAAAGTTTAGGGTCATACATTTATAATCATGATAGAGAATGTGTTTTCAACATTACACATAGGTAAAATGTAAGAATGATGGTTCTAGGAGTGTGTTACTGAGAAACCTAGGAACGCCCTTACCATAAAAAGAAAAGTGATAGAACACAGTGCTAAGAGGATAATGTTCATATTGCTCATGTTCAAATCTTATCTCCAATGTCTGCCAATGCCATGATCTTGTCTAAGTGGGCTAGATTTCATGTGTCTCAGTTTACTCATTTTTAAGATGGATCCAAAATGAGTACTAACTTTATGATTTCTCCCCATTTTTTGTCAGTACATATTAATTATACAATGAAAATAGAGATTTTATTGTGATGGTTCTGTTGGTATGTTTAATGGGTTTTGATGTTATTCACCCTTGCCAATACTCTCCTCCTCCTCCTCCCCTTCTTCTTCTTCTTCTTCTTCTTCTTCTTCTTCTTCTTCTTCTTCTTCTTCTTCTTCTTCTTCTTCTTCTTCTTCTTCTTCTTCTTCTTCTTCCCATTGTGTTTTTATCTTGTAATTTTAAAATATGGATTTCAGTATGACCTTAAAAGGTTCCTTGGTCCTCCTTCCACACTACCTCTTTGTCCTCTCACCCCACTGGCTCCATCTTTGTGCTCTGCCATTTATGTTCATGTCCATTTTGTCCTTTAGATCTAGTTTCTGTGCATGAGAAAAAAGAAGTGGTATTTTCCTGGCCTATTTCCCATAACAAGATGATCTTCTCTTTCATCCATATGCCTACAAATGACATAGTGCAGAGTGCATACTTAAATTTTCATTTGTTGAGAATCTAAGCTGATTCCGCAATGTGGCTATCCATGACATTTTTATAAGAGATAATTGGGTTAATATATACTATGCGCTTAAAAAACTATCCTGTAACTACTTGAGAGTGCAAGAAAGTATTACTAAAAATAACTAAGCTTTCAAATTTTAAGTGGAAGTTTTCTGGTAGGTGTGGAAAAAATTTTAAAGTCTTGGGCAGATAGAGAGAAAGGATCTCTAAAAGGAAAAAGTGAGGTCTTGGGGGACTAAGCTGGGCTATCAATAGAATTCTTGGTGTTCCAAGAAGGCAAGTAGAAATTGTTTCAAAATGTATTTTGACGTATTTGGCCAGGAGGATGGTATGTATTTTTTTTTTGATGTTGAAAGAAAGGGATGATGGTGATGAGATATAGTAAATTTGGTGAACCCCTGCATCTCCAGCTCTCATGGTAGTCCCTTGTATGTTGTTTGCACTCTTAAATAATATGTATTGGTTGAACACAATGGAAAGCTTTTCAAAAAAAGGTTGGAGGTTGCTGAGAGGATAGTTTTATGCATTCATTTGAATGTTGTACTAGATGATCTTTACATTTTGCAACTCAGAGATCATGTGATTTCAAGTACAAACATTTCATATTTTAGCTCTAGCCAAATTATCTGGAAATGAAGCCACTGGATTCAAAGCATTATTTCTTTCATAGTCACATAGGACATGCTCAATATTCTTTTAAATAAACAGTAACTTTAATATGATTATGTTTTCAGGATCAAAGAGAATTGACAGTCTCTGGTCTTATAGAGAACCATGTTTTTATTTTTTCCAAGCCCATTTATGAAGAGAAATACATATTTCTAGTTTCCCATATCAGGGAGGATAGAATTAGATCTAAAAAGTGGCTTTGGGATGTATCACATCCTCTTTGACATTTACTTTTTACATTGCTCCCTGTCAGGGGGGTCCTTAAGGTGCTTATGGTTTTACTCTACTTTGTAGGGTCCACACTAGTCAAAATTTCTTCCATAGAGCTTATCATGTCAGGTCTGAACTTAGTGTTGTTTGTATGGCTCTGCAGGGTCTGAGTGCTACCTGTACTTTTGACCAACTTTCAAAAGTGGCTGTGGCTCGTTGAGAATATGGTCTAGTGGTAAAGTGCTCGCCTGTGTACATGAAGCCTTGGGTTCGATTCTTTTTTACCACATATATAGAAAAAACTGGATGTAGAGCTGTGGCTCAAGTGGTAGAGTGCTAGCCTTGAACTAAAAGAAGCCAGGGACAGTGCTCAGGCCCTGAGTTCAAGTGCCAGGACTGGCTATGGCATATCACAAGATAATATCTGCTACTATCTGTGATCTTAGTTTTCTCTTTTCATAAAATTTCCTGTACTGTGTTTGAAAGTGATACCAAAGCAAAATCTACTAAACGTTAGGCATCTACTAAGTCTTTGTTCATCTAATGGGCTGTCTGTTCATTCATTTAATAAGCTATGTTATTAAACATTGCCCCCAAATATCTTCTTATTACCTACAACAGAAGTAATTTTATATTTCTCAAATTCAATCATATTTCATTTTAGTTTGTGTAACCTGTAACTTCCTTGTACCTACAAGAAAATATCTTAAATTATTATTTAAGTGGTTTAAAATGTTCACATTATCCCAGCCACATCTTAAATCCCCTGCTTACATACCCACCCACCCTTATCTTTGCCCTGCTGACCTCCTTAGTGAGCTGAGAAAATATTTCCCAGTGCCTTACATTTGCATACTGCATCTGTTCCATCTGGGGCATCTTTTCCTAGTCTGCATTTACTTAAATCTCACTCTTATACCAACTCCCAGCTTAAATATTACTCATGTTAAGCCTCTAGAAAGAGATTCTTCCCCTTTATTATATGTTTATAAAACTTAACATTCTTCTCATACTCAATACATCTCTGTAATTCTCTATATCTCTCTCATGAAAAAAAAAAAAGACATGGTGCTTATCTCTGTAATTCCTGAACCTAGGTAGATGGCATCCAATAAGTATCTTCTGAGTTATTACTTATCAATGTACCAACCTGGTGAAGATGCTGATCATTAAGTATTTTCTTTCATTATTTCAAGGAAAAACTACTGCAGACTTTCTCTGGGTCAGGCACTGTTCAGAGAATAAATGAGTCATATTTATCCCCAAAATACAGCACAGGAGGCTTTGTTTTATTTGTAATAATTCGGGTGCTTTTTGTCTCTGGCAAAATAAACACCATAATCTATGGTCTATCAAAGTGAGAGATACTGTAGCCAGAAATTGGTTGTGTAATTTTTCCTCTTTGTAGAAACTCCTTGATAGGGCACGTATGAATTGATAATCTTCCAACATCTCTATTTTGAGATTTTGACAATAAATCACTAAAATATTTGACATCTCCTTTCCTTCCCCGATAATTCTTATGCCTCTTGCATAGTTGAATATATCAAACTTTCATTTTTATGTCTTTCTTTTTAGAATATTGATTGCAAAAGTTCTAGATTTAAAAACAAGAATCTTTGTTTTGAATTAAAACTTAATTGGCAATCACATTATGACAATATGTTAGAATTCACTTGATCAGTTAATTACTTCCAAGAACTCTGATTGACATGAATCTGAAAAACATATTTCAGGAAAGAGAAATTGTAGTGCACTGAATTCGTTTTTTAAAGTTCCATTGGAAGGCAAACTTTGGGATCATAAATCCTAATTCTGAATCCATCTGGATATGCTGCTTTTGGTTCATGAACATTCTAAGTTTAACCATGAAAAAACACAAAACATTTAGGGCATTTCTCTATCATAAAACAAATTCATTATGAATTTCCCAGTGAAAAAAATGTTAGGTAATATTTAAGAATTGACAATCATTTTTTTTCTAGTTACTATAAATGCATTATTTCCTTCTACTTGAAAACTTTAGAAGCAGAGTTCGTTTCTTTTCAAATACAAGATGTATTTTTTTGTTTTACAGTTTTCCTATGAGGATTTTGAATTTCCTGAAATGAAATAAGACAATGAAGGCCACAATTCTGGGGAAACTGAGGTTTTAAAACAATTCAAATTAAGTTAAGGCTGAGTTATTGGAATTAAAGGAATATGCTGTTCCTTTGACCATCAAGAAGAGGTCTCAGTGAGATGATTTGAAGTTTCATGTGAAGTAAGGATTATCTTTAAACCTTTCTATGAACAGATATGAAATGCAGTGCCAGTAGAGAGTAGAGTTTTGTGTTTTGTTAGTTCTTGACATTAGATATCCAGGGTCTAACTTTTTGAGAACTTTTCTTCTGCCAAACCTGAGGAATGAAGTGAAGAATGAAGCAGTAAAAGACAGTGTGAGAGACATGATTATTTCCAATGTCATTGGCCTTCGTTAGCAGGTCTTAGATTGTGCCTGTGTCTCTAAGAAATTGGATTGAAGATATTAATATTTTGCCCCTAAATTCACCACAAAACTTTTTTTTTTTTTTGCCTTTCTTGAATTCAGCAACTGGCCCTCCTTGGAGGACTAGCTCTGCTGTTCTAACATGCTGATAACCTACAGCTTCCAACACAGCCCAAGCTCATGACTCCAGATACTTCAGCCTTGGGGTAAAAACACTTACTTACTGATTTCATTAAAAAGACAAAGAAACATAAAGGGAAGGTTTCAGAAAGAGAAAATAATAGCCAATTTAACTTTATGTTATTTTTTCCTACAACCTGATTGAATTTGTATGTCAAAATAAAAAAAAATAAATTTGAGTGTATCCTGAGATCCTCTTATTGGAAATGTATGCCTGGATCTACTGGTGACCATCTTTATGACTACCTGGAGGAAACTCTATGTGAAAAAAAAAATGGAGAATCATCCTAACCAGAAAGAAGAAAAATGAAGAGCTATTGGCATAGAGATGGATAGAAAGAGAAAGAGAGAGTGATACAAGTACAGATAAAAATACAGATAAAGATATAGATAGAGGAAGAGTGAACCCTGGCCAGAAATATTCTGTTTAGTTCTTTGGTGTGGCTCACATTCTTAGGGAACACAGAACGAATCAGAATATAGTAAGAAATGGTTCCAAACAATTCTCTCATGCTTCATGACTAGAAAAATGCTTTTATAGAATAATATAATACAATCAAAGGCATTAAGTTTATAAATGACAATGTATTTTTTCAAGGAAATAAGTGAACTAACCTCATTTTCTATTCCCAACTACTTATTCATTTATTTATTCCTGAAATAAGTTGGAAGAGATGAGTAATTTACATATTCTACTGAGAGCACTAATTTACCTGGTATGCATTTTCGTCACCCACTAAACTCTTCAAAATAAAGAGTTAATGCCTATGCAATGAAACAGGAAAATGAATGACTTTAATGCAACCAACCACGTCTTAAGAATGGAAATTGATTTAATTGATTTTAGACTTTCAAGGGAAATACATGGATATAATCTTTCTCTTTTTAAAAAATAATGTGTGTAGCTGGGAATATGGCCTAGTGGCAAGAGTGCTTGCCTTGTATACATGAAGCCCCATATTCCTCAGCACCACATATATAGAAAACAGCCAGAAATGAGACAACAGCCAGGGCCAGTGCTCAAGTCCTGAGTTCAAGGCCCAGGACTGGCCAAAAAACAAAACAAAAACACACAAAAAAAACCTAATGTGTTAGGAAAGATGATCCCTAGGATTACCTTATATAGAATAAGCAATGTTTTATATCAGGGGCTAATAATTCTCAAGTCCATTTATAAATGAAATGTGAATGTGTGTGGAATTCTGAGTAGAGAGAAGAACAAGTTTTTGTTTTTGTTTTGCCAGACCTGGGGCTTAGACTCAGGGCCTGAGCCACTGTCCCTGGCTTCTCTTTTGCTTAAGGCTACCAATCTACCACTTGAACCCCAGCCAACACCCCTGACCTTTTCTGTTTATGTGGTGCTGAGGAATCTAACCCAGGGATTCATGCTTGCAAGGCAAGTACTCTATGGCTAAGCCACATTCCCAGCCCCAAAGAACAAGAGTTTTTGAAGAAACCTATTCATGATCTACTTTGTTTCAATTTATGTAGGCACCTTTGAGGAATCAGTGTCCCATCATTGTTTAACTTGTAGGTTTCATGAGAAATGTTTCTGCTTTCAGTAGGTTGTGTTTGTGTTTCTGATCTTTCCAGTAAAGCCATGGGTCCCAGGCAAACAATTTAATTTGAAAACTCACCAGTCCTTCATATTTCTAAAAAAACAAGATCTAGTTTCTAAGAAACAAAATCTTAAAAAACTCAATTTGCATCAAAAATCATTGAAAAAACAAATGGAATTATGAGGGTATCCAACAAGGTTTCTTTTATTTGTTTGTATAAAGAACTTATATAGGCACCAAACCAATCTGATATATCAAGCAAAGCTTTCCCTTTCCTCTGTCATCTCCTTGCAGATGTGAGCTTGCACAATGGATTAAATAGAAAGATGTAACAAAGGAAATGATGAACCTAAAACTGAGTCTAAATCAAAATTCAAGATGAGAAATGGCAAGTCAAGATCAAGATGTGCACTTAGCTTTGGAGACTGGGCTGCTTTCAGCAGGAACCATCCACAAGGATATCATGTTGGGGTTCAGCTGGAGGAGCTCTAGAGCAGCACTGGAGGTGTCTCAAGGATAGCACACCCCCAAAACTGCTGCAGCAATGCCAGGCAACTCCTCACTGTCCTTATTTCTTTAGCTGTTTCTTTTTCTACCTGCTCCACTCTTAAGTATTTGTCCTTCATAATGTAGATTATTTTCTCTTACCTACTCCTTAGCTTCATTCATGGGGACCACATCTAGACATTTCCCATGCACAGCAATTTCATGCCACTTTTCTAGTTCAATGCCCCACTGAGTTTTATTCACTTTGTATTAAAGTGCAAGCTATCTCTTGGAATGCTCTTTAAAATGTATCATTGTGATTATACAACTGAGGTCATACACCTCACAACTACACTGGGTCTATGAAGGTTATGGTGACATTGGCTTCAGGCCCAGCTCGGAGGGGTGGGGGCTGATTTCCAGGGAGAGGAATTTCTTAGTCACACATCCTTGCCCTGCTTCTGCAGATGCATCCTCAGATGATGAGAGCCATTCTGAAGAGGCATTTCCTGGTTTAGGTAAAGTATTAATTCATTATTTAATTTATTCAGAAGGTACTTTTTGTCTTTAGGTGGTATTGTAAGAGGTTCAATCTAAGAGCATCCAATATATGCATCACATAATTTTCCACTACATATTAGGAAAGTAAGAGTGATTTCACACTCCTGTTAACCCAACATTTTGTTGTGGCAGAAGGATGGAAAGTTCAAGACCAGCCAGGAGTACATAACAAGATTTTGTGTCAAAAGTAAATAAAAATATAGAAAATGCAAGATTCTGTGTCAAAATAAATAAAAATATAGGAAATTATTAGATTTTCAAAGCACGTTCTTTTTTCTTTTTGTCTGTTATTGGCCTTGAACTCAGGGCTAGGCACTGGCCCTGAGCTTTTTTGTCAAGGCTAGTATACTCTACCACTTTGAACCACAGCTCCACTTGCAGTTTTCTGGGTGGTTAAATAGAGATAAGGTCTCATGCCTCAGCTGGCTTTGAAGTTCAATTCTCAGATCTCAGCCTCCTGAGTAGTTGATGTGAGCCACTCACAGCTGGCCCATAGCTCTTTTAAGGAACTGGTATGTAGGCTTCATCTTTCTATTCTTTGAAGAGCAAGATTCTACAAACAGGACTTGGGGAGTATCCCGTGGAAGCTCTCTATATAAGGACTTTGTTGTGGCAAGATGATTACTTCTCTAGAACACCAAATCTAGCCAGTGAACTGTCATGAATACAAAAATGTAATGACAACCTAGGCAGACTTTGACTTTAAACTACCAGTATAGCACAGAAAAAGAAAAGCATCTAATAGCATATTATGGATTCCTGTTGGCATTATTTTAATGATCTAACATGTTCACTGTCCCAGAACTTAACAAACTGTTTTCTCTTCCAAAACCTGACAGTTTTGTCCATTCAGCCTAGATATTCTGATGTCTGCCACACACTAAGCATCACACTAAACCCTTTGGCTGCAGGAATGAGTGGGGGACCTCTGTGAACCTAAATGCTCATGCTGTACAGGGAGGAAAATACACACAAATAATTAGAGAAGAACCTACCATTATAGAAATATACCCATGGCAAAGTGCAAGGAGAGCATCAACTGACTCAAAAGTTTAAGGAGAATTCTTTGCTGGGTGTTGTATGGCTTAGTTATGGAATGTTTGCACTAAGGGCTCCTGTGCTCAAGACTTGATGCCAAGCTGGTGGTGCCCTTAAGAGGTGATTGGATCATGAAAGCACTAGCCACATCAATAGGTTAACCCAGGGGCTGGGAATATGGCCTAGTGGCAAGAGCGCTTGCCTCCTACACATGAAGCTCTTGGTTCAATTCCCCAGCACCACATGTATGGAAAACGGCCAGCAGGGGCGCTGTGGCTCAGGTGGCAGAGTGCTAGCCTTGAGCGGGAAGAAGCCAGGGACAGTGCTCAGGCCCTGAGTCCAAGGCCCAGGACTGGCCAATAAATAAATAAAAAATAAATAAATAAAAATATTAAAAAAATAGGTTAACCCATTGATGAGTTCATAGCTGAATGGACCTACGAGGAGGTGGGGCCTAGTGAGAAGTAGGTTGCTGAGTATGTGCTCTTGAAACATACATGTTATCCCTGGACCATTTGTCCAGCCACCATAAATTGAACAGATTTGTTCCACCACCACCTAAAAGCAATGGAGACAGCTCATTCATACTGTTAAGAAACAGAGTATGTGAATTCTTCTGCCAATTTGATGACTTAGCTATTCCTTGACTAAAGTAGAAAGACATTCTGTTTTGAAGAAGACATGGTCTTTGCTAATTGTTCATCTTACAGCTCACAATTGTGTAAAGGATTCTTTTAAGTCTTATAATAAATGTAAGAAAAGAATACTGGATACTGGTACACTGCTTACTTTATATTATTGGAGTCTTTTCCACATAAACTGTAAGGGAGAATGGCCGTAGAAGAGAATGTGTCCTCTGTTTTAATTTTCTCCTCTTATTTTTCAAAATAATTTAGACAGGTGGTATCTTCTCAAAGGACCACAATCAGACTGAAGTGGTGAGGAGTGTGGGATTTTGAGTCTACCTCTTCTAGCTCATATCCTGGATCTCTAGGCTCTGACAGGTAGACAAGTCTCTCCAAACTTTCAGTTTCTTCATCTTGAAAATGGGCATACACCTGACAGATGGTTTTAGGAATCAAACAACATAATTCATGAGAAACACACAACATTGGATTCATTCTGGTGGTTCACGCATGTGATCTTGGTTACTCAGGAGGCTGACATCTATAACACAGGGAGTTGATGACACAAGTTGATGACATCCAAGGCAGAAAAGCCTGTAAGAGTCCATCGCCCAAATAATCAACAAAAAGTCAGGCTGTAGGCATGACCCAGTGGGAAAGTGCCAGTAGAACAAGAAAGCCCAGGGAGCACGAAGGCCCTGAAATCAAACCCTGGTACTGGCAAAAGCACATAAAATATCAGCTATCACCCAAAATACTTCATGATCTTCTATGGACTGGGGGAAAGAGTTGAAGCGAACATCCTGAAATGGCAGGGAGCAGCATTCATTACTGAAGACCCCGGTAAGATTAGGTTTTGTCACATTTTCTTTGTTTGGAGAAATAATACCACCCCAGTGGTTTAAAAACAAGGCGAACCGTGGAGGAAAGCAGTGATGTGAGAAACACTATACAAATAAAACTTTTAGCAAAATTGGAAACACCATTATCTGTGCCACCAGAGAACTTCTATAAAACGAAAAAACTTGTTTTGGATTCTATTTTGCACATGGAGGCACCAAGTGGAGAAAGAAAGGGATTCAGAGAGTAGGTAAGTAATTCTTGGCCTGACCCTGGCTCTATCCTCAACTAACCACTTAATAGAAGCCCAAGAAAATCCCAAAGAAAATGAGCAGTCAGCTTTGCAGACTGATGATGTAGCCAATGCCAGAGTTCCTTTTGCAGTCATAGAGTTTCTCTTAATTTCCTGTGCTCAGCTACTCTTGATTGCTTGACTTGCCACCTGCACACTTTAAAAATAAATTTCCCATATTAATACAAGTATTTTCTCCATGAAATTGTTTCTCATAAAAGCTTTAAAAGGTGAGGCTGAATTCCTTGCATTTCTTTTGTCTACACCCTGATTTCTTTGGCATAAGATCAGTTCTCAGGTTTGGGACATTCAAACATATGCTAATAATCACTGATTACAATAAACTTAATGTACCCAAACCTGGCTAAATTCTCTTTAATGGAATGATAATGAGCAAATGTGGAAGATGTCTGCCAGCCTTACTAGGATCACAAAATCAAATGTTTTGACAGTTACTCTATCCCGCCCCCCAAAAAACACCATCACACAGTATGTCTGTTTTGATTATCTACTTTTGTCTTTTTTTTTTTTTTTTTTTTTTTTGGTACTGAGGATTGAACCCAGGAAGTTGCTCTTGCTAGGCAAGTGCTTTGCCACTGAGCTACATGTCAGCTGACTATTTTTTCTGCTTCTTAGGTTTTCAGTTTGAAAAGATTTAATTGATTTACTTTAGGTTTTATTTTGGAAAATTTTAGAGTACCTGTTCAAACCCTTCCCTTTAGGGGCTTCATTTGGAGTGACACTATTTGTTCCCTGTGAATGCTTTTCCTGTCTGCCTAAGTCACAGTTGATGTGGATGGCTCAGGGAAGCTTCTTATTTCACAGCTCAAGTTTGAAGGGCTGTTTCATTTGTTGATTTAAAATTCAAGAAAGTGAGATTAACTTCTAATAGGAGACATTGAAACTGTTTGCTCTGGATGCAAACATACTAACGTATTTCATACTGGCAGAACAAACACTTGCGAACACTTTAAATAGAGAGCATACTATTCACGCCTCCACTACGTGAAAGAAAAGCTACTTTTTATTGTAAATATTGATAATAACTAAGTTGTTTGGTATATAGAAGGTCATTCTTAGGTCAGATGACCAAATGGCTGAATTCATAAGAAAGGAGAAAAACAAATGATCAGACTAAGTGGAAAAATAAAAGCAGGAGAGAGGAAGCTTTTCTTTATGAATAAGCGTGCTTCTTAAAGAGATGTGAGCTATGTTGCTGGTATAAATCCTCCTAAAATGTTTCTAGCTCAAGTTGTTGCTGGAATAATGTTTTCCTTTTCATCACTTTGCCCATTTTACTTTTCAGCTAAAACTACCTGAAGGTCAATTAATCAACATATTTGTAACTGATTCATGTGTGGGAAAATGTGCTTAATTATAACTAATGTCTCTCAGGAAATACTTCACTGCTTTCTAGCTACTAGGAGAGATTTGTCTTCAGAAGCTGTCGCTTCTCTCTTACTTTTGAAACCTCAGCCTTAGTCCTGCCACCCTCGTCCCAATGGTTCACTGAATGTGGAACATTTATCTTCCAATGGCCTGCCATGCCATTCTGAGCAGGTGAGCATTTTTGGCCTTAGCTCTACTTCCTTGTCCCACACAGAGTTGCCGATTTCACTCTGCACAGCATCTACTTCTGCCATTCAGCTAAGTGATACAAGCACATAGGATGAGCCTTAGAAGTTGGCAATTGTGAAATGAGCCCCAAATTGGAAGGTAGAGACCTAGTAATCATTCTCAGCTGCTCAGAAACTGAACGGAGCTTCTGTGGTTCTTGTAACCTCATCTGTAAAAATGAGATTTAATGTTCCACGAGTCTTAGAGTCTTTTCTGGATCTAATATTCTCTATTACACCAAATAGCCATTTGAAGGAAGAGAAGTGAAACTGTGTTTCATGCCTAGTATGTAACATGTAATTGTATTCATTTTTAGTATACATTACATGATGTTGTGGTACTGAGCTCTGGTACCATCTCCTCTGCTTTTCCATCTCCCTTGCAGAGAAGCAGATCTTTCCTGTGTTTTTGTAGCATGCGTGGGGTCATTCTAATTCCATGGTGAGTTGGACATGTGCTGTGCAATGGGAGGGGGAGGGGCATATCTAGTCTCAGAGACAGAGGGACACAAAATGAGGAAGAAGTGTGAGAAAAATTAGTTATTGTAGTCATTGTACAGTATGTAACTATAAAAGCCATTTTATGGGAAAAATAAGCTATTGTTACCTACTACTGACTTGCTTTAAAATTTTTTTGAAGACATATTTAATGTATTCAATGTATTCAATGATTTTCAGCAAAGGGTTTAAAACTGCCTAAGTAACAAACAAAGCATTCCAAATTAACAAAATTTTACCACAATATAAGTTAGAAATAATGAGTGTTTAAATTAATTTTGTTCCAAAGTAAAGACAAATCCAAGGAATACATTAAGTAAGCAAGTAAAATAAGACCCAGAGGGGAAAAAAGAAGCACATCTGTCGGCAATCATCTAACAAAAAGGCGCATTGTGTGGTCCTGAAAAAGATTACACTGCATTCGAGGAAGAGGATGCTGAGAGATAGAGATAGAGAGAGAGAGAGAGAGAGAGAGAGAGAGAGAGAGAGGGAGAATGAGAGAGAGAGCATGCATGCAAGAGACAGAGAGGGAGAGAGACAGAATTTAAGCAAGAGAGCAAAACCATGAACAAACAGAATTTTAGACTGGGTATTCAGGCTTCTAGGCATCATTTGAAATTGAAAAATGAAAACAAATTGAGGTTGAGATTTCATAAGGACTGTGATACAGTGAATGTTGAACAAAATACAATGAAAGAATGAACATAGTGATTTAAGAAGGAAATTTTTATCTTTCAATTTTTCCCTCTATAACTTGCCATTTGAGTTCTGAATACATGCATACAACTCTATGTAGATGGATTGTAAAAATATGTTAGCCGAGTAATCTAAAGATTAAAGTCATCTAAATACAGAGTTTCAGGCCTTCAAAATACAAGCATACTCAAATTTTATGGAACAGGTATTAAGTTCAAAATAGACAGTAGATTCAGAATTTGGGAGACTAATCTAATACAGCTTTTTAACAGATATGATAGTCTTCCTATGTAATAAATAAAGGTAAATGCCTACATATTAATATGGAGTCCAATTAATTTGATTATAGAGTTGCTTAATTTCATTTTTTTTCTTTTCAACTCCAGTTATAGAGAAGAAAAAGCAAAACACTTTTCTAGGTTCATTTAGAAGTAAGAAGGACTAAGAACTAAGGAGACATAGGCAGACACAGAGAGACATCTATGGGGAATTATCCCTTATCTTCTTACTACTTCTCAAATGAGGATACATGTTCTAGAGCTGTAATTGCTACCCTGTGAATGAATACAAGGGAAAAGATGAATGAATCAGACAACACTCATCACAACCCTGAACTACTGAACCACTGAACCAATGCTCTTGGCTGCCTACTTTCAAACTTTTATTATTTGGCACAAAGTAATACTATATTTTTGCTTATAACATTGCTAATCAGTTACACTCTTTCTCGAACAGGAATGCATCCTAAGACATCTTCCACAGAAGCAGATCTTTTCTGTGTTTTCATAGTATGCACTGGGTCACTGTAATTTCACAGTGAATTGGATATACCTGGCATATCTGGTCTTACAGATGGGGAAATACAAAAGGAGGGAAAGAGGATGAGAAAAGGTAGTCATTATAGTCATTTTACTTTATGTAAAGATTGATCTACATAACTTGGGGACAGGGTTGACATGGAGATAACGAAGGAGAATAATGGAAGGGGTGGCAATGATCAAGATGCACTGTGCCCATAGCTAACATGTGGAATTGTAACCTCAGTGTATGACTACTTAATAAAAAAAAATCCACCAAAGGAAGAAATATAATCTCTGCTCTGAGGAGAAAAAGATTTGGGTCATAAGACTTAACATGCTCCCCCTTTTGTCTTTCCCTTCCTCTTCTAACTCATTGGTTAGATGGGCAGAAAGGATTTTATTTCTTCCTCAATGCATTCAATCTAACAAAGGAAATAAAACAAAATTAAAATACCACCTTTAAATCCAGAGTTGCACTGGTTTGTCTGTAGTTATGCAAAATTTCAGATATTCTTGTTCCAATGAGGTATCAGCTGCAAACTTTGGTACTCTTTAGAAAAATCAACAAACCATCCTGAAAACATAAAACAAAACCAAAAAGAAAAAAAAAACTCTAAGTTACATCTTTCTTGATACATATGCAATAACTATAAAAAAAGAAAATTCATTTCAAAAAGTGTTCTAGTTCAAAAGGAAAAAACAAATCTCTCATCTTCTCAATCATTGAAATCACTGAGTTAAAAAGAAAAGGTGAATTTAGATAATCAAGAACTCAAACATCCCCAAACACACCCAAGTGCATGGGAAGAACTGGATGGCCACTCCTTGGAATCTGGTTGGCATGTTTCAGCAATTCAGTGCTGAGAAAGAACCCATCTTTAGGAAAGGCTGGGTAGGCAGAAGGCACTTGGCTACGTGGCGCTGAGCGATTATTCCTGGGGTGGCGCCCGGCCCCCTGACAGGTGAGTGGCGCTGAGGTAGATTCTGCTTGGCTCCAGTGCTCTACTCATGGGGACAGGCCTTCCAGCCGGGTCTGGGGCTCCCACAGAGATGGCTTCCAGGCCTCGGAGCCCCAATTTCTCCCAGCACCTGGGTGACTGGAAGCTGGGCTGTCTGTCAGTGGCTTTGACCTCACAGGGGGACCCAACCAACAAGCCTTGCAAAGACTGTTCTCAGCAGCTGGACTCCATCTCCTGAGGTCAGAGGCAATGAATTCTGCAAATCTGCTCCGTGTGTGTTCGGGGGACCTGAGGGAACCCTGTTCAATGTACATGTTTATATGGGCAAGTGTGTGTGTGTGTGTGTGTGTGTGTGTGTGTGTGTGTGTGTGTGTCTTTCTGTCTGTCTGTGTATACATACTGGTGTGGTCATCTCTACACTTTCTTCAGTCTTAGGGAATGAAAAAGGCAAAAGATACAGGACCAGGATTCAAAACTACAACCAGAGGAAGGAAATTCACTCTAAGGTCAACAGCAGGAAATGCACTCCAGACTTGTTGCAAACAGCAGTAGTAAAAGAAAAGGCTTAGCATAGAAATAATTGTGTAATATTATAAATGTCCTGAGAAAGCCTAAAAGATGCAGAGAAAATTCACAGAGACCAATGAAATCATTCTGGGTGGGAGAATAGGGAATGTTCATATAATAAAATGCTATGGAAAGATTATTTTTTCTGATCAGCTCTTTTTTCTCTTGCAGTTACTCTATACCAGCCACGAAAGTAAGTGATCAAATAAATGAACTGTGAACACCATGGATTTGTTACTAAGCTCACTATAGTAATCTTTCACTCTCTCTGTACCACCCCCTAACAATATATTGTACCTTACAAAATATCTTTTTTTAAAGAGTAGGATAAACTCTAATTTAAAAGAAAAAAAGGAACAATGATGGGCACCAGTGATTCTCAATTGTTATCCTAGCTACTCAGGAATCTAAAATCTGATGACTGGTTCAAAGCCAGCCTGGGCAGAAAAGTCCTTGAGAGTCTTATTTCTAATTAATCATCAAAAAGTCAGAAGTGGAGCTGTGGTCCAAGCAGCTTTTTTTGCTGAGTGCAAGCCCCAGAACTGGTCCAGAGCAAGAGAAATAAATAAAAAGAAGGAATGAAAGAGAAATAATAGAGACAGACAGAGAAAGAGAGAACTATGTACATTATGGATATATTAACTTGTTTACTCTGGTAATCTTTTACTCTTTTTATGTAATCTGTGACCTCATATCATATGCCTTAAACATTCATAATCTAATGTAGTTATTTGTTTTTATTTTTGTGGCCTTGGGAATGTAACACAGGGCTTTCTATATGGTAAGAACATGTCCTACTACTGAACATCCCTGTCCCTACAAGTTTTGTTTTTAAAGAAAGCAAGATATAAGAAAGTCTCTTACTACAAGAAGAGAAAATCTCCTATTAAAGAAGAACAAAAGAAAAGAAAGATAAAAGAGCAAAAGAAAGAGGCTTAAAGGGAAGGAATGGTAGAAAGAGTGACAGAGGCAGGAGAGAAGAAGGGAAAAAGGGAGAGAGAGGGAGAGAGAGAACTATGTGCACATAAAAATTGCATCACACTGGAAAAACAGTTCTTTGTGGAGATGTTCCATGAAAGGCTTAACCAGTACAATCCCCAATATACAAGAGAAAAACTGAATATATTAATGGAAAGTAACTAATACAGATCACAAAGGGAAAATAAATTACATGAAAATGACATTCAGTGGGGGATGCCTATCTTCTTCCAATGTCTACACAAAGTCATAACAGAAGGAAGAAAACCTTTCCCTCAACTTCTGAGGTGTTTCTCAATAATAAAAAACAAACAAATTATGAACTCTGAGACAGATTTCTGTTGGCATAGAATGGAGATTTATTAAGCCACTGATGATGAATAATGTTAATGTTAACTATATTGTTTCTTGGCATCTTGGTTGTGCTGAGACAAAGCTTTTGAATTATATTAATAACAGTTGGCTTTTAAATCATTTAAGGCTAGCTTCCTTAATCATGGAAGAATGTCAGTTCTCATGTTAATGGCTATAACTTCCTATGATCAGAGTTGGAGCTCAGAATTCCTGTCTTAATTATGACCGTTTGAAACCGCCCACCCCATACCTTCTAGAGAATTGAAATAATCTTTTATATGGATTTTTGGTGAAATATAGATACTGGTTCTAACCAGCTCAATCTTGGCCACACAGTGGGTGGTAGGAAATTGGGTTTAACCTGAACTATCTTGTCTGCATGGTGGAGGAAGGTGAAGTCCCACCCTCCAGTGATGGCTTTCCTGAATTCCAAGAGGCTGGGGCTGGAACTTAGAAAATAGGTTACAAGACCTGTCAGACTTTTGCCTTGGATTCTGCAGACTCTGAAGCTCCCTGTGGCCCTGCCCTCTGATCCTATTTAGCCCTGGACCAGCTCAGGCACCATTACACCATGCCTCATGTCTCCTGGCTCTCCTCTGGTCACTCTGGTGTCCCACTTCAGCTCTCCATTGGAGTTGATCTGGTTTTTTGGCATTGTTTTCTGCTCCTTCTTTGCTTTACTACTGTCCTGGCTCAGATTTCTAACAATGTGAAGTGTATTTGAGGGGCTGCCGGCCTCGGAGACAAGAGTCCACCGGAAGTCACCAACTCTCCAATAAAGACTCCCAAGTAGACTTGGCAACAGGTGGCTTCGCTGTTTCTCACAATTGAGTTCTCTTACAACATTGGCTTTCTGCCAAAGAAATGGTAGCATTAATGGTAGTTGAGAATTATTTATAAAAACACTTATTAACCATCATCATCATTTTCCAGGCTATATGGTTTAATACATACATGCATTAGGAGTTAGAGCTAGGTACCCCTCATTTCTGTCATTCAGTAGCTCTTCTTGGCCACCACTGATTGCTGATAGAGGAAGAAATTTTATAAAGAAAATAATCCAATACACAAAGAACCCTTCTAGCAGCACACATATTTATCTAAAGCTCAAATTTGGGGAGAAATACAAAGCTTGGTTAATATTCTAAGCAATATCATTTGGATGATCTAACTGATGGATTTTCCACTGACTTCTGGAGACTGAAAAAGGTTGACTGTCAGGAAATTTTTCTTGTGTTTATTCTTCAATTTTCCTTTTCATACTTTCCAATCATCATTCTCTATTAAGATCCCTCTATGGAATACCTTAAGTGGCTCCGTATTTTATTTTATTTTCATGAAGTTTTAACAGGGAAATCTTTTATTGCTGAACAGTTATAAATTTACTGAAAAAATTGCAAAGATGATTCTTCATTTTAATGGCATTTATATTCTTTTTTATATTTCCTTCTTAGTTGAGATCCTGACAGATTACACATTTTCTTAATCTTTACTCAGAATTTAAGTTTAATGCCCATGAAACATTTCTTGCAATACAGCTCTGTTTTCTGTTTTCAAAATACCATATCTGAATGAACTAATGTCCTGATAATTACCTACGGAGTTCAATTTTTCAGAAATTGTGCTAGCAGTGTTGAAATCTAGAATTCCTTGTGCTATTTCACTACTATATTTAACCATGAGTTTCAACATTTGGCCTTACATAATCTGCTTCAATGGAATTCCCCTTGAGCTGAAGGCTTTGTCTTTATGTTCTTTAAAATAAGTAATTTCCCCTGGTGAGTGGCCCAATTGTTCATTTAACCTTGTGTGAAGTGTGTTGTCCATCTCCAAAGCAGCAGAGTGGACGCACCCTACACCCTCAGCATTTTTGACATAGCTCACTTTGCTGAAGGCATTTTATTTCTGGGATTTCCCTCTGACGTATACAGGGATAATCCTGAGGCTTTTCTTTAGGGAGTACTTGTTATTTTTTTTTTTACACATGACAAAAAATCTTGTACAGCAGAAAAAACTATGTTGCAGAATGATTTGCGCAGTTGCTCTACTGGTGATTTAGCTGAGAAAATGTCAAGCTAGAAGTACCCATATGGAATTCCCTTCAGTGCTCAGTTACTTTGAGCAGTTACTGTGGCTCTTTCTAAAAAGAATGAGGGTAGGATGTGGATTGGATTTGAGTAAGTTGTATGGGTATCTATAGTCATTGATTTTGTTACTCAAGTTCAAATAATTTTAGTCTTATGCCTCAGCATTGTAAGTTGATAGTTATGAGATTTGGGAGAAAACATTTAGACTTGTTTCAACAAATGAAGAGTTGGTTGACTTTGTAGCTATTCCTTGCCCCTTCTTAATTCATCAGGATGGTGATTGAGTCTCCTAGACCCAAGGCCTTTTGGTAGTTACTTTCCTCTGTGAAGGGCTTTCAAGGCCCCTATTTAAGATGTCACCCAGGGCTTCTTGACTCCAGGCATCTTCTGTGATCTCTTATAAGACACCTATTGACTTGGTTTATAATTGGTGAAAGCATCTAGTTTTAAAATGAGACTTTTATTGTAACATTTGCAAAAGGAGGCTGCCACATGGTCCAGCACCAGATGTAAGATTTGGCAAAAGGAGACTGCCATATGGTTCAGCACTAGATGTAAGGATCAGTGAAATAACACCACATGGTTCAGGCAGGAAAGAATTTATTGGGGGAGAGCAAATTGGTAGCCTGCATGAGATGGCGTTGTACAGAGAGACCACAGAAGAAAGGAAGAAGAGAAAAGAGCAAGGGACTTGTGGTTGAGAGGGATTATATAGGGAAAGGTGAGGAGCTGTCATCGCAGTGAATGCAGAAGTGATCTCAGAGTCTAAGGAACCTCTCACTGTCTGAAGAAGGTGTGACAGGGTCAGTTCAGGAAATGACCTCAGTGGATGAGGAAGTGACCTCAGAGTCTGGGGTCTTTTGCTGACTCACCGTCAGGTGATTATTGGATTCACATAGATGATTTCTGGTAAGGGGAGATACTGTTTTTTATGAGGAGGAAGGGAGGAGGGGGCTGTTCTCCTTGGAAGATCTAACAGTCATATGAGAATTCAATTGCAGGATTACAGAGAAGCCATATTTTGAGAGGTTGAATTGGGAGTCTTTACTAGCAATTCAGGAATTTCAGGTGGACACACGTCCCCAGAAAACTTGCAGCCTTGAATACACTTAACACTGTTAAAAAAAACACAACAACAAACAAACCCTGAGCCATAAGGGTAGTAAAGCAAAGAAAGAACATAAAAACAATCTCAACAAACCTGATCATCTCTAAGGGAGAGCTGAAAAAGGACACCATGGTGACCTGAGGAAAATCAGGAGACACAAGACATGATGCTGCCCAATGGCAGCTGAGCTGGTCGGGGCCTAAATGGGGTTATAGTCCAGTGGCAGGGTTACAAGGAGCTCCAGAGTCTCATGAGTTCATGGCATAGGACTAGCAGGTCCAGTAACCTATTGTCCACGTCCCCACCCCTGCCTCTAGGAATTCAGGGGAAGTCCATCACCTGGGGGTGGGACTTTACTTTCAACCACCAAGCAGACAAGATGGTGCCAGTTAAACCCAATTCCATATCATCCACCATGCTGCTAAAATGGCACCACTTAGACCCGGTATCCTTATTTTAAGATAATATCTTAATTACCTACCTCCAGAATTCATGAACAAAAAGCATAAAATATTTTCATTTTTTATTTGTGTACTACTTTGCTTCATCTAGGATGCTATAGTTTAGATCATAAAAGTCCCTGAAAGGCCCATGTGTTAAAGGCCTAGCCCTCAGCATGGTTCTGTTTGGGGTGGTATTGGTGGTGGTAGTGGAATCTTTAAGAGGAGAGGCCAGGTGGTAGGTATTTAGATAACTAAGGTCTTTTCTTAAAGGGACAGTGGGATGGTAGCCTCTTCCTCTCTTTATTTTCTTTACTTCTCAACCACAAAGTGAATACTTTGTAGTTCTTTCTGGTTATAATGGGGTTTTAACTCAGGGTTTTGTGTTTGCTTAGGCAGGTACTCACTCTCCCACTTGAATTATATCCACAGTCATTTTTTACTTCATTTTTTTGGATAAAGTCTCACATTTTGTCCATGTCTGGCCCTGGACTGCAGGGCAATTTTCCTACCTATACCTTCCATTTGCATCAGTATGCCCAGCTTGTGTGTTGAATTGAAATCTCATTAACATTATTGCCCTCCACCTCCACCCCGTCACCCCCAGGACAAGATGATTTCAAACCATGATTCTCCTAATTTCTGCCTCTGGAGTATCTGGGATGGCAGGTGTAAAGTATTTCATCTTGCTTACATGAGTGGTTTTCAGTCTGCTTCATGCTCCTACCATATTTTGCATATTACAGACTCAAAAGCAGTGAGGGCAAGATCATAGACTGGAACTTCCAAAATGAACCTTTTCTACCCCCCCTCCCCCATCTCTTTGCTATCCCTGGTGCTTGAACTTAGAGCCTGGGCTCTGTTCCTGAGCCTCTCTGTGTTCAAGGCTAACACTACAACTTGAGCCACAGCAACACTTCTGTCTTTTTCTGAGTAGTTTATTTGAGATAAGAGTCACAAACTTTATTGCTTGGGCTGGCTTCAAACCAGGTCCTCAGATCTTAGCCTATTAATTAGCTAGAATTGAGGCTTGAGCTACTGGTGCCCAGCTAAAACCTTTTCTCTTTATACATGCATTATCTCAGGTATCTTCTGCAGTTGTAGAAAGGTAACTAACATCTGGCAGTCCTATAGATTAAATCTTATCTACTTAGCTAACTAAGTAGGTAGCTATAGATAGATGATAGACAACAGACATACAGATGGACAGATAGAAAATAGATAGATAGACAGATATATAGACAGAATCTCAGGCTGAAGAAAGGCTTCTTTGGGGATCTGAGCATTTGAAACTTAGAGTCTGAGTGTAAAAAGTATCACTTGCCTACTTATTGAATGTTTTCCTAAATGACTACTGTCAGTGGTCATTAATATTCTTCTCCAAAGGTCCCATCTGCTAGAAATGGTGAAATATGATCCACTACAAATAGGAGGTGGTATTTTCATTGGTTTCTGTGGTCTACCATGGCTTGCTGCTGCTCCCATGGGGAAACAGAAGTTTTGTTCAACACAGCTGGAAAAATTTTAAGCTCCAACTATCAAATGAGGAACAGAGATACAGCAGTTTTCAAAGGAAAACTAAACAAACAGCGAGTATATCTAGCTCTTCTCTACTAGTACATATTTTACCATGTCCTCATTGAAATTTCACTCTCACCTTTGTTTGAACTAACGCTTGTGTTTTCTTTGGGCCAATAAAAACTACAAAAAGGAAACATCTGTACTGCTAAATAACTAATAGTGTTATGATAGTCTAGCAAAGTGGCAATCTAACTGATGATCATGTGGCTAGGGTTTTGCAAGAAATATATTTGAGGCCAAATCAAATCCATTCTACTAATTTTACAGCTATTAATTTTATACATATGAAATCAGGTTTGTACTTGCACTTCCTCGTATTTTGTAATGAAGGATAATGTACTACATAAAATTAATTTAAAGCAATTAATAATTAGAAGTGATATAGCATCCTAGAGAATGTGTCTCAGAAATTATTTACCTGAATTACAAACTATTGTTAGTTTGTGAGGAAGTGAGTTCTTGAAAAAATTCTTAGTAACTTGTTGGTAGATGAGGTTTTAAGTAATATCCAGACTTTCTGGAAATCGATTTTTAAAGCTAAGATTTTTTTTTTCCCACCTGTCCTGGGGCTTGGACTCAGGGCCTGAGCACTGTCCTAGCTTCTTTTTGCTCAAGGCTTGCACTCTACCTTTTGAGCCATAGTGCCACTTCTGGCTTTTTCTGATTATGCGGTGCTGAAGAATAGAACCCAGGGCTTCATGTATGCTAGGCAAGCACTCTACTGCTAAGCCACATTCCCAGCCCAAAGCTAAGATTTTTATACCCTTTAATTAGAAATTCTACTTCTAAGAATATATTTTAATGCATTCTAAGTAAATAATTGGATATTTGCCCTGCCTCAACCACAAAGAGCTTCTTGAAGGTGTTTTTCATGTGTTATTTAGAACACATAACAACATTGGCTTATTTAACAAAGAAACACAAAAGGTCAAAGATCAACATATAGAAAAGTGTCCACACAATGTCCCAATGTAAATTCTCTTTAGTGTACATGCACAATTATTCAGAGTTCACACCTTTCACCTTATGATATACAGGATGCCTGGAAATCCTCTGAGGAGGTCCCCTGTCTTTGGGTCACCTACATGAGTAGTCACATAGATAGGTTCTGTGCTGACCTTGTAAGGACACAGATGACTTCTGCATGTTTCCTTGGGTGAACACAATTTATGGTCTCTCATCAGTATGGGGACTAGCAAATATACTCCAGTTGTATGCTTAGGTAACAGAAGAGGTGGAGTTTGGTAAACATGTTTGAGTCTCTCTATGAAGCTCTGGTTATGACTACATGTTAAAGTAATTATAATATGCTTATTTATATAGTATAACACTGATTAGTTACAAAAATAATGTTTGAATACAGTGAAAAGATGTCCTTGTTACCCTGAAAGAAAAGTTGCTACTATAAACGGTGGTTTGGGCATACATTTCTAGTTGTTATGGTCACCAAGAGCAAAAGTAATGAAATACTTCTCAGTACTGTTATTCCTCCTGCCTTACCTTTTGTTCTTTGTTTTTTCCCTGTTATATGTGTTATGAAGGAAGAAGCTATGTAACAGATTTTCCATTGTGGAAGCTAATAGATGTAGGTTTGAGTATTGATTTGCATTTTATTAGCTGATTTAACTAAATCCAACAAGTCAATTTATATGAGCTTCCATTTCTTTTTATCTAATAAATAAAGAAAAGAATAAAATGTATTTATAAGATCATTATGTCAGGTACATAGCATGTGTTTTATAAAGCTGAAATAAAATAGTGGCATCAATTGTTATTTTTTTTATTATATTTACCAAGTCAGGATGTTCCAAGTAGATAGTAATTTTTTAAATTATATTTGATTGGACTATGGTTTTTACTGTACTTTAGCCTCTAGTTGTTCAGTACATTTTTTTCTGTAACTTTGGCCATCTTCTCAAAGACCTTTAAGGGTACATGTCATAAACTAGGGATATTTATCCTAAGTTTTTTTTTTTTTTTTAATTTTTTTTTTTTTGGCCAGTCCTGGGCCTTGGACTCAGGGCCTGAGCACTGTCCCTGGCTTCTTCCTGCTCAAGGCTAGCACTCTGCCACTTGAGCCACAGCGCCGCTTCTGGCCGTTTTCTGTATATGTGGTGCTGGGGAATCGAAGCTAGGGCCTCGTGTATCCGAGGCAGGCACTCTTGCCACTAGGCTATATCCCCAGCCCCCTATCCCAAGTTTTGAATAGTAAGATTTTAGGCATGAGCCACCCCATCTGTTCTGGCCAATCATGTTTTTGCATCTTAGTATTGCAAATGCTATCAGTCTATTTTTTGGCATTATTTGGTAATATAGGGAAGAAACTATTTTCCTAAAGTAAAATAGCTCCCTTGAGAAATAAAAACAAACAAAACAATGGCAAACTAGCTATTCATTTCTCATAAATTTTAACTTTCTAAGTACTATTTTGTTGCTCCTCAATTAACAACAAAAATTACTAAACAAAATGGATGCTTATATATAGTAGTAAGAAACTCGGGCTTCCTAATAATACAGTGAAGAACCTTTAAAAAGTTGATTCCAATTTATACTTATTTTGTGAGTTGCTGCTGATTGGTACCTCTCCTCTACTGAATCCCCTGCAGTATCTAGTTTCAGAATCTGCCTGTCTCTTCCTGGCTTTGGGCCTTTTCTCCTATGGTTGATCAGGAGTAAGTAGCTCTTTGAAGTTGGCCTAGGATTCAGGAAATCTTAAACTTTATCTGCTATTGTTTCCTGGGGACAGGGGTGTTGCTCTTTATGGAAAATCTTTTACTAATGAAAATGTGCTGACAGCAGGATTTGCAGGGCAAGAGAAAGTTAAGACTAAGATTCAGGAAATTTACAAGTAACTCACCAAACCAGGGTGTAATCTTTAACACACATGTATTTGTTGAAAAAGAGTGCTTGCAGATTTTAAATGTCTGATGTTCATGCTCTGTTTATCTTCTTGCCATGTCTACATGATCTATACACAGTCAATACACTATCCTAAAAATCACCACTAAAGTTGGGTCAGAAAAATTCAAGTTTAGGTCATTTTTGCATTTGGTGTAAAGTAGGGTCTAGGTAGAAAAGGCAGGGTAATAACGGAGCGAACCTTTTACAGGTTAACAAGGAGTTTTCCTCAAGAAAAAGTTCTTCTTATAGATCATTTTTCTTTGTGGCTTTGAAGAATGGACCCTTATTTAGAGAGATTCTGTCTGTCAGAGAGAGTTCATAAACTGACACACAAAGAAGTTGTTTCATATTACTAGAACTTGACTCTGGAATGGTCAAGCTTCTAATTATTAATCTTATGCCTGCAGTTTTTCTTTCTCCTCCCTTCCCCTCTCATCCTCTCCCCTCTCCTCCCCCCACTCTCCTCTCTTCCACTGCCCCTCCTATCCCCTTTCCTCCCCTCCACTCCCTCCTCCTCTCCTCGGTCTCCCTCCCAGTCCCTCTCCCACTTTCATCTTCTTTTTTTTTACATGTACTAGGACTTGAACTGAGGGCCTTGAGCCTGCTTAGTTTGCTTGTTTTTGGTTTGCACACTTGACTTACACCTTCAGCCACACTTTTTGTTAGTTAATTGGAGATGATATGTCTCGTAGTTTTCTGCCCTGGCTGGCTCTGAAATTTAGCCCTTAGGTCTCAGCCTTCTTAGTAGCTGGAATTATGGGTGAGAGGCACTGGTGCCTGGCTGAGTTTCCTTTTAAAAATTACTGAAGTTACTCTCTCACTTAAGAACACCAAATGTACATGGCATGTAGAGGCTGACAGTGACATGGAAAGAGACTGTTGCCTGGAAAGAAGCCTTGTGGCCTAATTGTCTCAATATAATAATGTCAGCTCCCAAGTGGTGATAACTAAGGCTAAAAAAGTTTTTAATTTATCAGTATTTGGTTTTGCCATGGGGACACAGGAATAAGTAGGGAGAAAAGGATAAATTTCTTTTGTTCTGGCTCTCATGGAACCAAAGTACAATCAGTCTTTCTTGGGAAAATGTCATCTATGAACTCATTATCTATATAAAGATGTTAAGTAATGACCTTATTAATTATAAAAAATAATTATAAAACAATACTAAACTGAAGACATTTGTTAGACTAAACAGAACGAATATGAGCCAATAAACTGAGGAAAGTTGATAAAGTAAAGGCTTTTAAGCCAATAATAACAAGTAAAAATGAGGCTGCTATTCAGTGCTAGATAGCTAGATAAAGGGCAAAGAAAAATAACAGGGATAGAGAAATGGAAATTTGGTTACAAACCAAGTAAAGTACACACAGGACTCAAAATGGCTTCTCTGATACTTCACTGGGCAGTTAAGCATGCTTAAATCAGGAAAGGAGGTTTATGTTCTTCCATGTAAACTCCTTTGTTCACATCTCCCCAAATATGAGGTAAACCCTGAAAATGACAGACTAAAGTTGATTAAAAGAAATTTCCCTGGAAGTCATCGCACCATTTTAGTGAGAAATAGAATCAATTGGTGTGTGACAGTGTATCCTTTGATACTTCTTTTCTTTTATTTCTTTTTTTCTGGAAGTATGAGTGTTTGAACTCAGAGCCTCATACTTGTTCAGCAAGTGCTCTACCACTTCATTCATGAGCTCTTTTTCCTTTAGGATCCCACACTTTTGCTCTGGGACAGCCTTGGATTGAGATAGTCTTCTATCTGTTTCTGAAGTAGTTGAGATTATAGTTTGGGTCATTGGGCCTTACCAAGTTTTGTGTATTTATGAGAAGTCATCAACAATTTTTTTTTTTTCTGGGCAGAAGAGAGAACTTTATTCTGCTGAACTGCTGGTGCTAAATCCAAGGCATGTGCGGGTGCAGGCAAGAGAGCCATCAACAATTTTAAAAGGCATTCTTGCTTTGTCTTTAACCAAGTTCTTTGATCTGGTATTAAGAAAACTTGCCACTGAGGTTTCTGCAGGAAATTTTATTATTTAAGGGAGAGCAATGTTTGTGAAATGTGGAGAACATCCTTCTATTCTCTGGTGTTGATCTCAGAACAAACCATGAGAATATATATCAGGCATTTTAAGGAAGTAGAGTCATTTGAAGGCAGTACAAATGAATGTTGAGAACTCAGCATATTTAGTAACACTGAAAATTTTACAGTTCCAGGAAAATATAACTAAAACTTTTCATCTCATATACCATACAGAAAAGAACTTCTGTTTTTAATTAACTATTCATTTCCTTTGTAGCATGTGGCTTCAGACAATTAGAGGGATTATTTATAACAATGACTATGGCTTTCCAGTTTATTTCATGAAAGCATCATGCTAATGAGTCCAAGATCCAGATCCATCATCAAATGAATCAGTAAACTGATTCTGGCTTGGAACAAACACTCTCACCCAAATTTAGCCAACCATCTACAAAGTTGTTCTTGGAGGCTGACTGAACATAGGTAAATGGACCAGTGGGAATCCATTCTTCACAGCCCCTAGAAAATCCTTCTTATACTCAAGAATGCTTCCTGGGGGGCTGGGAATATGGCCTAGTGGCAGGAGTGCTTGCCTCCTATACCTGAGGCCCTGGGTTCGATTCCTCAGCACCACATATACAGAAAATGGCCAGAAGTGGCACTGTGGCTCAAGTGGCAGAGTGCTAGCCTTGAGCAAAAAAGAAGCCAGGGACAGTGCTCAGGCCCTGAGTTCACGGCCTAGGACTGGCCAAAAAAAAAAAAAAAAGAAAAAAAAGAATGCTTCCTGGACAAAGTAACAATCACTCCTTTGTTGAAATGTTGCAGGCCCAGTGTATGATCCCATAGAATCCCCAGATAGTCTGAGTGCATATCCTTGTTCTAAGCTCTTTAACTTGTAACTCTAGGCATATTGTTTTAACTCTTCAGTTTCAATTTCTCCATGTGAGAAGCCAATCAAGTAATGGGATGTGATTTGTACAGCAGTTGTAAGCAGTTGTGAGATAGTTTCAAACTCTTACCTGTAACCTGGGCATTAGTGAGTATTTAGTTGGTACAATTTCATAAAGTCTTTTGATTTAGAATGCAGCTCTTTAACCGTCCTGAAGACTGGAGTACTCAGAATCATACACATTTTTGCTGTGACCTGTTCGTGCTCAACACAAAGGCTGATTACTATGAATTCAACATGGATAGAGTTTTCTGGAAGTCTGGCTATGAATTCTTTATGGAATGTACCAAGTTGGATGGACTTGCTACCAGCTAATTTTGATTTAGAGACTTTTTTTTCCCTCTTGGCAGTACTAGGGTTGCTAATTTTGATTTAAATGGATGCAAATGGAAGTCCAGACTTCTATCCCACAACTGAGTGAGTCAGGAATTCCAACACAGCAAACTGCCTGTTTATAGAATAAATCATTGAAAACACTCTCTGTGTGGTATTTCCAATTTCACCTGAAATCTGTTAGTGCAACTAGCAGTGTTCAGAGAGAGGGTGTGTGAGTGAGGAATTTAACTATGAAAAATCTTATCTTAATCTTTTTCACAAGTATCCTGTGTCCTGACAATCTCAGGAATTTTATTGGAGGGTTGTCATGAGTCTTCTGTTGCAGAGATTGGAATGTACTACTGGATGAGACAAACAGATGGCGTGGATCAGAGACTTTCCATTTTCCACTGAGAAATATGAAAAAAATGAGGAAAATAGAATCACCATTAAAGGAAAGTGAACATTCAGATTCCTTATCAGTTAATACCGTACATGAGGCAAAAGTTACTCTACCTACAGGATTGTTTTATTTATAAATAAAAGCGGAAAGTAATACAGGATGTGAAACAGATGCAGTTTTATCATATACACTACAGTGTGTTATTTAGAATACTCATTTTTTTCATTAGGTTTCTCTGTAAGCTCTCTGCATTTAAACAATATAGAACTGACGTGTGATCTATGTTATTATAACTGTAAACATTTCTAATTTCACAAAGTAAAAAGACATCCTCAAGACTTTTTCTGAATCAACTTGAGTCTTGTAAATTCCAGGACCTTTTTCCCCCTCATCCAGTATCACAGAAATGGTACATTTTGGGGAAAATTGAAAATGTTCCATCAGCCTTATAGTCATTTTAAAACAATTTTTGTGGGAAGTCTGGTGTCATTATTCTTTAGAATCCTATCTTTTACTATTCTGAAAGAGCATTGGGCTAAGTGGCATATTTTTAAAAAAAGGATTAATTGATCAAATGCACATTGAAAAGGGTGATTGTACAGTGAGTATGATAGACAGAATAACGTGCCTATCACCAATGTTTATGTGCTGCAGGAATCTACACGTTCCTCTCATGGCAAAAGGTTGCAGATGTCATTCAGTTAAGCATCTTGCCATGGGGTAAATGCCCAATGAATTAGTATGTTTTTCCAGGAAAGTTGAAGTGTGTGTGTGTGTGTGTGTGTGTGTGTGTGTGTGTGTGTATTTGCACATATAGATGAAGTTGGAGATTCACAAAATTGACACATATGACTGTATAGGCTTATTAAGTCCAAAATCTGATGGCAGAGCAGTAGATTAGAGGCCCAGGTGTTGCAGTTCTTCAAGTACAAATGTGGTCGCTGGTTCTTGCCTGGTCAGCAGAGGTCAACTTTTACTCTATCAGAACCTTTAACTGATGGGATGTAGCTCACTTATCTCATGCAGAATAACCTATTTTATTCAAAGTGTTTTGATGATTTCTATTTCATAGAAATATCCAGAATAAAATGCTGGACCAAATATCTGGACACTGTGGCCCAGACAAGCTGACAGGCAAATGTCTAACGTTGAATCCAGTAGTTTGAGATTATAAGTGTGTGTATGTGCTGTGAGTGTGCTGTGTGTGATTTGAACCAAAGACCTCACTTTGTGGTAAGTAAGCACAAGTTGAGCCACTGGCTGCAAGTGGTAGTACAGGGGTTTTTAATCAAGTTCTTCGTCTTGCTAGACAGGCACTTGGCTACTCCAGATATTCCGAATTCTGTCAATCTTTTTTGTTGTTGCTGTTGATTTTTGAGATAGGGTCTTGCTTTACTCCCAGGACATCCTGGATTTGTGCTTCCTTGCATAGCTAAAATGACAGGCATGGGCCACTGTGCCCAGTCAATTGTGGGATGGACTCTCCCCAACTTTTTGTCAAAGCTGAATTCCGACCATAATCCTCTGGAGTTCTAAGCAAGTAGCTAGAATACAGTCTTAAAACACAGTGCCCACTTCAAAAGATTTTTGTTCTATAAGTGAAAAAGTGAGGGAGGTGAGCGAGAGAGAGTTGGGTCTTGTCAGGTGTGATTGCTTGGTGAAGATGAAAAGGACTACTGGCTAAAGAACACATTTAGCCTCTAGAGCTGGGAAGAATGAGAAAAGAGCTCTCTTCCAGGGCCTCTGGAAAGGATATAGCTCTGCTGTTCCCTTAACTTTTATAAAAGTCTGTCTTGGTCTTCTGACTTCCAGGACTGCAAGATAATAAATTTGAGTAATTTTAAACTACTCAATTTGTGGTGTTTTTAAATGGCAGCAGTAGACTTGTAGTAATGCACAAACTATCGTAGTGAGAGCTCGGAGTGGAAAACTTTCTTAGACTAGTGATTACAGAGGCATCTGGCATCTATTTTTGCTAAGTGGCTATCAGTTTCTTCAGACAAATGAGCCAATTTCCTAATTTCTACTTGGGTCCTCCAATCCTTCCTGCCTTTAATGAGGATGCTTTTATTGTCCCTTTTTTGTGAATGTTCTTTTGTTATTCTGTTCAAGTTCTATATTTTCCTTCTTCCTTTCTTCTTTTTCTTTCTTTTCGTCATTTCTTTTCCTTGTGATGGTGCATTTATCCATGAATCCAGCAAATCTATTCTGAGTGACAATTACTTGTTGGACATTGTTCCAAGTTCTAGTCACAAATTTATGAATAGAACCAAGTCTAGTATTCATATATCTTATATTGTATCAGGAAGAGACAATACATTCATTAATAAACAAACTATACCAATTAATGAAAAAATGCTACATATTTTTGAAGCAATGTACAGAGTATGCATTGGGTAACAAGGGAGAAGTTGATTAAGTTGTCATCATCACTTCACAATTCTGTTGCTCATTCTACACATAAAGTTCCTATAATTTGAGTAAAAGTTTCCATCTTTTGGATTTTAAAGGATTAACTGCCCTAGTTTGAAGTAGGGGAAGATTTTTCATGAGAAGGGTAAGCAGAGAATGGTATGGAAGCCAAGGGAAGCAAAGATGCCAATACATCAAAATCCTAAAGAAAAATGTGGGTTATTGCTAAGAAAATGCCTTACTTATCACATTTATTATTGGACACCATGACAGAGTTCCACTGTTGAGCAAAGACCTTGTGAATATCAATTAGAGCTATGGTTTAAAGATGGAACGCATTCTCTCTTCCAGTGACTTATCAGATTGCCTCTGTATCTTTTTACCCTTCAGAAAGCCCTAAATGTTTGGGCTATTTGGTTGACACAGGAAACTGGACCATCAAGCAGGCTCTCAGTAATCCAGCTTTATCTCTATCTCCACTGAAGTTTTTAAGAAATCTGGCTATTAAGAATCCCTCCTGGATTGACCATGATATTTGTCTGTCTTGTTTTGGTCATCTTAATTTGCTAGGCTAGAATTTCAAAAATAAATTCAGCTTAAAGAGAGAGGGAGAAAGAAAGAAAGACACACAGAGACAGGGCAAAGTGGGCTGAGGGGTAGGGTGAGAAGTGAGGAGGCAAGAGAGGCCAGGAGAGGGTAGGGATTCCTTTGGTTTACCACAGGATACACAGACTCTAACCAAAGGCAAAGCAAACAAACAGGCCTGCTGCTTGAATCCAGGGTTCAAAGCCAGGACTGTTATAGACCAGGGAATTCCTAACCACTGACTGGTGTGGCTAGCTTACATGAGTGTCTAAATAACAGACTCACCCTTGATTTTGAGTTCCTTGGGATTTTAATTTTTCTTACAGGCTTTTTTGTTTTGTTTTGTTTCCTTGATCACAAAGGGCAAATTTACTGCAATATCTACAACTTTTATCTCTGTGTCATTATTTTTTTTTATCTTCTGAGCTCTCCCTTTGTAGTAGCAAGAAAGACAAAGTCTTCCAGCTTTCTCTCACCAAACTTTTGCCTCTTGCTTTCCCTGCAGTCCCTGCTATAATAGGATTAAGGTCTATTTCCATCTCTGCCTTCCCACTTTCTCATTTGCAATCCAGTTCTCGCAGTCTGGCAGCCTTCTTTAGTCTATTGAGACTGTTTTGTCAAATATCAAAACATTGCTAATTTGACACTTTTTAACTAACTGCTGAGAGATTTTTATTTGTCTTTTATTAAACCTCTGCATCATCTGAGTTCTTGTTCCTCTCTTGTCCTCTAGGTTTATCATATTCTTTCAATTTTTCTTTATGTCTGGATATGCATCCCATAAAATTATTTTTCTTGTCTTTTCCCCTTCTAAATATAGACATTCCTCTTTACATTTTTTTTATTTTTTTTTTTAAATCTTTTTTCTTCTTTGGCATTTTCCCCTCATCTTAGTAACTGAAGTTTCTAGAGAACTGTAGGTCCAAATCCCTAACTACCTAGAAGACATTTCCATCAATGTTATCTCATCAACCCCCTGGGCTTTTAGCACCTCAAAGATGTAGTTTATTGTCTTCTTTCAATGACTACCATGGTGTTTTTAAGCAACATAGATGATGCAATACATAGGAATGAAATATTCAAGGTTCTCTTCAGTTGCATTAATTGTTGATTTTTTTTTCATTTTAATTATTTCTGGGTCTCTATATATTTTTTTTTTTTTTGGCCAGTCCTGGGCCTTGGACTCAGGGCCTGAGCACGGTCCCTGGCTTCTTCCCGCTCAAGGCTAGCACTCTGCCGCTTGAGCCACAGCGCCGCTTCTGGCTGTTTTCTGTATATGTGGTGCTGGGGAATCGAACCTAGGGCCTCGTGTATCCGAGGCAGGCACTCTTGCCACTAGGCTATATCCCCAGCCCCCCTGGGTCTATATTTTTAAGAATGAATTGAGGGGCTGGGAATATAGCCTAGTGGCAAAAGTGCTTGCCTCATATACATGAAGCCCTGAGTTCGATTCCTCAGGGACAGTGCTCAGGCCTTGAGTTCAAGCTCCAGGACTGGCTAAATTAAAAAAAAAAAAAAAAAACAAGAGTGAATTGAGATTCAACTTAGTCTTCTGTAAGCAAGATAAGAATGCACGAGTGTTCAAAATCCTATGTTTAGCAAGTATTTTACAAGAGCTAATCCATTTAAATACATCTAACTGTTCTATTACAAGTTTTCTATCAAATTGTTTAAGCCTAAGAGATATTTGTTTATTTTTTGTTGTTTCCAAGTTCTTCTGTGAAAAATCACAATTCCTTCTACAGATTAGGTAAGGTGATGGTGATAATAAATACTGTCTACACAAACAAAATCACAGTAATGCCACCAGCACAACAATGTTCATCGCAGCACAATTTGTCATAGCGAGACTCTGGAACCAACCCAGATGCCCCTCCATAGATGAATGGATCAGGAAAATGTGGTACATATACACAATGGAATTTTATGCCTCTATCAGAAAGAATGACATTGTTCCATTTGTACGGAAATGGAAGGACTTGGAAAAAGTTATACTAAGTGAAGTGAGCCAGACCCAAAGAAACATGGACTCTATGGCCTCCCTTATTGGGAATAATTAGTACAGGTTTAGGCAAGCCATAGCAGAGCATCACAAGGCCCAATAGCTATACCCTTATGAACACATAAGATGATGCTAAGTGAAATGAACTCCATGTTATGGAAACAATTGATATATCACAGTTGTAACTACTTTCAACCTCCTATGTGTATGTGTAGTTTCTATTATTGATGATGTTCTTGTATCACCTTCCTATGGTTGTACCTACACAATCTCTGTAATCTTATCTGAGTATATTGGAAACCGTGTTTACTGGTATTGGAAGTAGGAAATTCAAAGGGAATACCAAATTTGAGAGACACAGGGTAAAAAAAGAGAAATAACTACAAAAGCAATACTTGCAAAACTGTTTGGTGTAAGTGAACTGAACACCTGGGGGTGGGGGAGGGAAAGGGGGGGAGGGAGGGGGGCATGAGGGACAAGGTAACAAACAGTACAAGAAATGTATCCAATGTCCAACGTATGAAACTGTAACCTCTCTGTACATCAGTTTGATAATAAAAATTTGAGAAAAAAAATATTGTCTACAGTTCCTCATTAGTTTTCACATCTTATTGTCACCTGATACATTATTGCACAAACAGCAGGTTCAGAAGTTGGTTTTTTTTCCCTCAGGTCTCCAGCGGCTACTCCACCAGACACTGCCATGAGGCGTTGGGGGCAGGGTTTCCTGTCAATAGCGGAGAGGAAGCTGTGCTTTTGGATGAACCCACATTGTCCTGGGGTTGGAACAAAGATCAGCAGGCAGTGATAAGAGCCCTTTGCAAGCTAAGGAACTGCACAAAATCTGACAACCATTTCTAGGAAGAAGAGGAAAGAAGGGCAGTCACAGAAGGTTGGGAACATGATTGGCTGGCTACATGTCACTGCAACCAATAGGATATAAAATGCACTGAATGGTCAGGATGCTCATCTTACCAAGGACTTAGACTCTGTTGCTATGCAACATGAATATAAAATTATACCATGCCATCACTTACAAATAGAAAATGGAACAAACAGACTCATTTTTAATGAAAAATTAGGCATGTGAAAGTGTTCTAGATTGTGTTTATTTTTATTATTTTATTTTGGGTTAATTCACCAACTTATTGTCTTACACTTAGAACCAGGCTAGGATCATCTTTCATTTTACCTTTAGATACTCATGATGTATTTCAGTCTTGTTTTCATTTAAGGCCCTAAAAGTTGAAATGTGCTCCTTTAATATTCATTGAATAAATGCTTGAAATAATGGAAGACAGACCATCAACTTGATTTTTCTTCATCCTAACTGAGCATAATTATGCTTTCCCAGTTAGTTCAAAATTTTCTTTCATGAGTTGAAACAAAACATTATTCCTATTTGTCAGATGAGAAAAACCAATGGATGGTGGGGGAAGGAGGGGGAGGGGGTTAGGTGTGTGATGGTATATTTTGGCTTGTGTATGACAAGTCCAATAGAAGTAGACTTTGAATTTTTCTGTTGTTTTCACTAGTTTATGACAATAAAATAGAATAGAAAGATTTCCATAGTTAAGACAGTTTCCTTGGTAGGGAACATGAAATTAGTGATAAGGCTGAGAAAAATTGAAGTGATTAAAAAAGAGAATCTACTGTACCCAAAGTTGATATTAATATGGTTCCAGCCTCCTTTGCATTAATAATTTCCCTTTCCTTTTTCTTTTTCTCTTCTTCTTTTTTCTTTAATTCTGGCTTGAAGTCAAGGCCTGAGCTTCTTTTGCTCAAGGCTAGCACTATGCCACTTCAGCCACAGCTCCATTTCTGGCTGGCTTTTTTTTGGGGGGGGGTGTAGTTTATTGGAGATAAGAGTCTCATGGGAAATGGAGCTGTGGCTCAAAGTGGGGGAGCACTAGCCCTGAGCAAAAGAGCTCAGGGACAGTGCTCAGGCCCTGAGTTCAAGCCCCATGACTGACCACCCCCCCCCCCCAAAAAAAAGAGTCTCACAGACTTTACTGCTCAGGCTTGCTTCAAACCATGATCCTTAAATCTCAGCCTTCTGAGTAACTAAGATTATAAACATGAACCACCAGTGTATGGCTTGCATTGCTAATTTTCAGGAGAGTGTCTTGTTTTATACCAGGTTAGCCTGGACTATAATCCTCCTATTTGTTCTTCCTTGTTTCATTGGTATAAGAGATGTGTACCTCAACATCCAGCCAGGGATACGGATTGAATCTTGAGAAATCCCTCCACTCCCTCCCTGTTCCCTCTGGCTTTGAACTGTGATCTATCTCTGCCTTCCAAGTACCTAAAATTACAGCCTTGAGCCACCATACTCAATATACAAGACTATCTCATTTGATCAAAACTACAACTCCATGAGAAGTACTTTTGTATAAGGAGAAATTCAGATGGCAGTACACCATTGCCCACTATTACACACTTAATGAGGTTATGAGTCAGGTTGTCTGGTTGCAAATTTAATTCTCTATCCTGGCCATAGACAAGCCATTTATCTTTCTGAAGTCATTTATCTTTCTGGACCTATAAATGGAGATCACCATATCTATCTTTCAGGGCTGTAATAAATACTATGACTATTAAATGATTGGTATCTAGATTCTTGCTTTAACTGTAAATGAAGTATGAAGTTTGGTTGATGGTGATAAAGCCAATCAGTCAGTTGTACATTTTTATTTCAGCAGTATAAATAAAACTTTCAAGAAGGTGAACAAAGGTGGTTTTATAACAAGGATAAGAGGAGACACATACCAAATATATGATGTACGAATAACATGTAGTTACCACTAAATTCTCTGTAAGAGACACACAGCACTGAATGCTGGTGATAGTAAACACACTGCCATCATTTGAAAAACTAGGGAATTGGGACTTCTTTAGACATCTTTAGAACTCTTCAGAATGGGAGATCATGTGACATGGTAATATCCAATAATGATCAGTAGAAGGAAATGAACAGGCATGTCTGCCCTGAAGCCTTTTGTAATGCTGTCTGGGTTGGGTGATGAGTCAGTCTTGTCTTCATAAAAGATCTGGTGCATTCTTTCTGCGCCTTCTCATGTCCTTGCTGTGTGCTCACCTGCAGAAGATGGCAAGCCCAACCCCATGACCACAGAAGGTGTTCAGTATTATAGACTTGAGTAGGGATTGCCAGGGAAGGTAGCAGTTATGTCTGCATCTCTCCTACTACAGGACCATCATCTAATGTTAGCTTACCAAGTATGTGGAAAGCAACCCTTGGTGGCCCAGGTTTCCTGAAAGGTTGCTGAACTTGTGCTATAAATATAGATAGATAGATAGATAGATATTCAAATATATATATTTATTCATATATTTTATATTCCATGTTTATTATATTTATTATACTATATCATACATGTTATAAATAATATTATATATCATATTTTATTATATATGAGTCTTTAGTGGTTCTGATCCTTGGGAAAATGCTTCATTACCCCATAATTTTACCATTAATCCTGCATGTTACAAAGGCTGCTGTGCTGTGGGCTTGGGAGTGGTCCTCACAAGGTTTGAACAATGGGAACCTAGAGATAGGAACTGACCTGCAGAAGCTTGGACATGACATTGTACATCCTATAGAAACAGTTAACAAGGTAAACTTTGCAGTCTTTCCCCCCATTATTCTATTGGAAATACTTAGACTTTCTAAAAGAAAATTTTGAATCACAGATTCATCATTTCTGTTTAAACTGAAAGAGATTGACATGGGAGCAGCTGGTACCCTGTCAGCAGAAACATTCAGATGCCTCAGAAATGGGATCTATAGAGAAGATAAGGGTTATTTCTAGGTTCATAAGCTAGTAGTTTGTCTCTGTGAGTCTAAGTATGGTGACTTTATGTGTCTATGAAAAAAAATTGACCTAAAATCTTTATTTAGAATGTTATGAGAAGTTGACCCCAAAAGAAGATCTCATGAGAATTAGAACTCTGTTATTCACATTTTTTTAAAAGCCTTGTCAAGATGGGAATGTAGAAGAATGAATGTTTGCAATAAGGTCCAGGCCAGTGCAGCTTCTCTTACTGATAGTGCTAAATTCTCAGAGATTTAATTTTAATTCATATAGCTAAGGAAGGAGGCAGTTACAAAGGTTTTTCAACTATCTTTCTTTTCTCCTCATCTGGCAAAAATCATAAGATGAATATTTACATTTTTAATGAAGATATTGCAATAGGAGTTAGATTTTCAGTTTATATTTAAGGCTGGACTTGATTTTTAGAGATCGCACTAGGAAATGAACAATTCCAATGTGCAAGAAGGTTGAAATTATTTTTAAAAGCCAGTATTGTTTAACTAGCCATTTTAAGATATAAAAATTTCATTCACAGAACTACATATTAAAATCCAACTGTTAGTGCCATGTTATACTTCAATTCTACTTCTAATAGGAGTCTTCAGCATTTCTATTGCTATATTTAACTGTCTTTTGTAAGTTGACTGTATTTAAATTTTTTCTTGTACATATATGCAGCTCTGTGCAGTTTTAAATAAATGTCAAAATAGAATCCTTGCAAAAAAAAAGTGAAATAAAAACTAAAACGTAGATATTCAAATATATCTATATATTTATTAATATATTTTCGATTCCATGTTTATTATATTTATTATAATATATCATACATATTATTAATAATATTATATATCATATTTTATTATATATAAGTCTTTTAGTGGTAATGTAGATTGAACCAGAGCATATATTGTATACAAAATGACAACATTAAATTCCTTTTATTAGTTTTCAACTATCATCATCTATTATATACATGGAAGCCTTCACTTCAAAGCTCCTCAAGAAATCAAAGTAGTTGACTTTTGATCTTTTCAGTCACTTGAAAATAAGATTGCAGAAATTCATTTCAGGTAAATGAAAGATGTATATTGCCCAGTGCCAGTGGCTCATGTCTAGAATCCTACATACTCAGGAAGCCAAGATGTAAAAATCGTGGTTCAAAGCCAGCCCAGGCAACAAAGTCCCTGAGATTCTTATCTCCACTTAGCCACCAAACAAGCCAGAAGGGGAGCTGTGGTTCAAGTGGTAGTACACTAACCTGGAGCAAATAGCTCAGGAACAGTGTCCCAGCTTGAGTTTAAGCCCCAGAACTAGCACAAAAAAAAGTAAATATTTAGGGGATAGAGATTTTTGTTTTCCTTGTAACTTCTAAAATATGTATTGTACACCAACCTTGTGCCAAACACTGGTCTGAGCACTTCATAAATATAAACCCATAAATGGTGTAACAACCTCATTAAGTGGCCAACACACCCCCATATTACAGATGAGAAACAGAGGAAGTGTGAGGTTATGTAACTTACCTCTGTCACACAGCTTTGAAGTAGCAAAGCTGAAATTCAATCCAATCTGACTCCAGAGGTTATAAGATCAACCCGTAAGCAATGCTGCATAAGTCCTCAGGGAAGAAGATATCATTACACATGTTTTTCATGGATATTGCTAGTGCTACTAAGTCCAAAACTTCTTTTGAATTTTGAGTAGATTGAGCCACTTAAAAAATCTTAAATGACTAAACACACCAAATGCTGTATTTGGTAACATATTGGAAGACATTTGGGAAACACAAAAAAGCAGAGAGCTCAATTAAGACATTTACTTTTTTTACAAGTAAATACATGATCTTGATGGATGATGAAATGAATAAATGAAAAATATGTAACAATTATTAAATTTTAATAAGTGTCATATAGAAGTTATAGACTAAATGAAATGCATATCATTCATAACATCATCAAGTGCTGTTTGAACAATATCAAATGAATTTACTTGAATTTAAATAATACCTTTTGTAAAGTGGAAAAGCCTCTATGTCACTAAGTGAAGAAAAAGGTTGACTCTGCAGTCCTGCCTGATGAGGCTGGTTTACTATGCCTAGGTTACAGCATAGTGTGGTTCATGCTAAACCCCTGCTTTCCTCTGATGATGCTGGAATTTTGATTCATACTACACAGGGTGTGCCTACATGATAAATCACAGCCCACCACTACCACCAAAAAGCATCCTGAGGGTTGAGTGCCTTCTGGGCTTTCCTGGACAGACAGACCACTGACTGTGCCTATTGTTTCCTATGAAGAGTTTGCTTGGTGTGGCTTGTCCTAGGAGAAGAGTACCAAGGAATACAAATGCATTAATTCTTGGGTTGGGAATATGGCCTAGTGGCAAGAATGCTTGCCTTGTATATATGAAGCCCTGGGTTTGATTCCTTAGCACCATATTCATAGAACAGGCCAAAAGTGGCACAATGGCTCAAGTGGCAGAGTGCTAGCCTTGAGCAAAAAAGAAGCCAGGGACAATGCTCAGGCCCTGAGCCCAAGCCCCAGGAGTGGAAAAAACAACAAACAAAACAACAAACAAAAAAAACAAATGCATTAATTCTTGAAGGTTCTGTCTTGTGACTTTCTCTACTGTAACCCACTGTATGTCTTGACCACAGGGCTATGACGTATCTCATCTCTGAAGACATCCACATGCTGAATCCCGCAAGTCTTTCAATAAATCTTAGTATGTGGTGATCTGGAGAACGCAGACAAATTTTTGCAGTATTTTAGAATTCTTACAAGAAACAACAAATGATCTGAAAATGGAAGGGTGGAATGTGTTATTACTATGGATTCATAGGTTTGTTTCCATGACCAAGATTAAGATTGGTTGGATATTTTATCTGTCTGATAAGCACATAGATTGATCTCAAATTCTTTCTCCAGGGATACAATGGCAGCATTTCACAGTTAGAAGAAAAGCAGCAGGAATCAGGCTTTCTGGTTTCCATATTACTGTGGAATTAGGAAAATGGACACGCCAAAGTTGAAGAGAGGTCTTGTTATGTGAACAGTATAAACTTTAATCCAAATAAGGTTAAGATAGGTCCTTTATAACTATTGGGCCCAGAGGGAGGAAAAATGTAGCTGGCTGGTAAATGTGCAACAGCTGGCACATTTCCGTTGCCAGCTCTTATTTTAGGTTACTACAGTCCTGGCTCTGTGAAATGCATCGTGGAGACTCAAAGAACCATCAGAAAGGCTTTCGGAGACTTCATTTCTCTTTCTCCTTTTCTTGGACTCATTCAATTAGCAAATGTGAAGTGAAGTGTGACTTAAAAGAACCAGTAGTACGGATGATGGTGAGCAAATTGGAAAATCAGACAGCCATGACTCCTCTTGGGGTAATGAGTTTTAAGCAGATGCCTTCACATTGTCAGTTAAGCTATTGTGAAATGTTGCTTTTGACTAATTGAATGCTGGTTTATTTAGAAGGAAAGCCAATGAAATAAGTCCAAAGTGGTTGTAGTCCCAGAGCTTTTTCAAAGTACCTATTTATAAGTTTCCTGGAGCTTGGGATACATTTTTTAAATATTAGTAACAGATTTCAAAATCCTAGGATTTTGTTATTATTTTTATTAAGAGAAATAAAATGTGCTATAGAATTAGAGATGCAAAATAGAAATGAGCAATACAAACTGAGTTTGTGTGATGCCAAAGGCTGTCTCTAGTCACAGTATGCCTTCTCAGACTTCATGTGGTCTGTCTCTATTCTGAACTGTGCTGTTTACTTATTATAGTATCAAAGAACTGCAAGCACAGAAATTGATGAATGAAACCTGACATGAGGACGAACAGGATTGTTACGGTTATGTGTATAACACACACATTATCCCCCATAGTGCTATGAAGTATCTCATGTAAGAACCTATCACTCTTATTGTACAATTAATTCTATAAGCTACAATGTATCTATTAATTATTATAGTGAAAAGGCAACATGATTCTGTTATGGCACTCCAGAAAAGGATTATTTACTCTTCTGACTTATGCAGCTTTCTGCTTAATAGAGCAACAGAGGTTTCCTTACTCTCTCTCTATAAGGGAAGATATTATATAACACAATTGCTATAAGATCCAATCTGCACACACAGTTTTTGCCTATAGGATTTTAACTCATATTCCTGATTAAAGTTTTATGTAAGTACAAATGTCATTGAGAACATACACACTTAAAAATATGTTGCTTCTACCAACAATTACAATACTCAATAGAAAACTTTAAGGATAGACAGAATTTATTCATGCCAAATTATAATAATGTAATATATAAAATAAAAATGAATTCACAGAAAAGAATGCTTTTTACAACATATACTTCTATTTTTCCTTTAATCTTTATTTTCCCTCATCTTTCAGGTAAAGCATTTTTGTTATCTAATGTTTAATCTTGAAACCACATGACTGGTTTCTAGACACTGATGAGAAAATTAGGCTTCATATACATGCGGATGGAGATGAGATCACTAGGTGTAATCATTCTCCTCCTCCTCTCTACTCTTTCCGGAAGCCTTAGAAGAGGAAATTGGTCTAACCATTTATGACCAGTAATTTCCCCACCAATGTGAATAATTCCACACATTCTACTTCTGACTGCTGAAAAAAATACATATTATTATTATTCTGCTTTGGTGAATTTTATGGATCCATTTAAATGGGCTAAGGGATTCCCTGATAAATGATAAAACACTACTTCTGGGTGTGTCTGTGAGGGCATCTCCAGGTGAGATCAGCATTCAAATTAGCAGCCTATATAAAGTAACTCTTTTGAAAAATCGTATTGCATTTCAATCGTTGTATAAAGGGGTTTCAATTTTACCTGTCTGTGTAAGCATACAAAGCGTCCTAATCTGATCAGTGTCACATCTTATATCTCCCCCATCTATCCCACCTCCATTTAACCCCTCAAGTCACCTCATTCCATTTCCACCCATCTACATTGAGTGTTACGACCCTATTTGCCCACTATTCTCTCTACATCCATTTATTCTACCTTCCCTGGAATCCTACCCACTTCAGACATCAGCTTCCTGCTGTTAATCTGTTAACTGTTCAAATTGATTGTATATAGGACAGAGTTATCTGTTTCAACCAGGCTTAGAGCTCAACATTATCGCCAGAATGAAAACAACAAAATAAAACAGATTGTTTTTGTCCTGATCCCTTAAAAAATCATCTAGCTTTGTCTTTTAAAGGAGAAAGCACATATAAGTTCTTTTGTAAGAAACAGGCTGGGCACTGGTGGCTCGTGCTTGTAATCCTAGCTACTTGGGAGGCTGAAATCTGAGGATTATTGTTCTAACCAGCCCAGGGAGGAAAATTCATGAGACTCTGACATCCAATTAACCAACAGAAAACTGGAAATGGCACTGTGGCTCAAAGTGGTAAAGTAGTAGTCATGAGTGCTAAAACTAAGAGACAGTCTGCACCTAGGTCCTGAGTTCAAGCCTTTTGACTAACAAAAAATAAAGATTAAAAAAGAAACTAAAAGAAAACACTCTTAAAAGAAAAAACAGAGTTAATCTCAATGAGATTGTTCCCACCATCTC
This sequence comes from Perognathus longimembris pacificus, assembly GCF_023159225.1. Lineage (NCBI taxonomy): Eukaryota > Metazoa > Chordata > Mammalia > Rodentia > Heteromyidae > Perognathus > Perognathus longimembris. The sequence continues at coordinate 126,666,613 of NC_063162.1, read as the reverse complement.
AAACTAGTCAGGTAATCGAGGAGAAATATCTTTATTGGAAATTTTGTCATATCTGGAAGATACACGGTAAAATATGTCAGAGAAAGCACTAACATTACAAAAAGGGAAAAAAATCTATTTTTTTAAAGTTATACTATTGCATAATTACAATCGTGAACATAGTATCAAAGTGTAATGGGTGTCAGAAACTGAGTTTTTAAGAAAGAAAATTCCTCATTTGCCAAAGATGAAGATAGATTGATTAAAAAATAGTCTTAACATAATTGAGATAATCTTTCATAGAGAGACTTTATTTGGTAAGTACTTTGAAAAATCTTGTTTCAAGATTTATTATGCTATTATTATTAACTAAATTTACCCAACTGTGCCATAGAACACTAGAAAAATTTCCATCTATACAACATTGTATGCAGAATTCAAAACATCATATTATACCTCATAAGTATATAAATAATGGTATGGATGTATAGATAAATTTAAACAAAATTAAAGAGTCATTACTTGGAAAACATTATGGCAAATCTATGGACTCCCATGATAAATTTATAGAAAAAGAACGCTTTTACTGTTTTTGTGAAAATCTTCCTCCATAAATGGCTTTTCTTTGTTACATAGAGCCGTATATAATTTTATTAACCTTATTTGTAAATAAATAGATCAGATATCCTTTTATCTCTGCTGGATATAGGGGTTTATGATATTTATAACAATCAATTTTTTGCTACTCTATATCAGAGTTAACGTAAGTGTAGCATATTATGCTAAAGAAAGAAAAATGGCAAAGAAGGAGGAATGATGGAGGGAAGAAGTTGCTAGAGGTGGCGCTGCTGATGACATCTGTAGCATCCTATTTTTCCTTGGTCTTGTGCTGTCACCACAGAGAATGCAAGGTTGAAGTCAAGGAGAATGGAACTCTTCCTTTGCCAGGAGCACAAGGCTGAAGACAGCTGTGACCTTTGCAAGCGAAGAATCTATCAGTTTTGCTTGAAGGTAACACTGTTTTTCTCATAGCTTTAAAATACCTCACTAAGTATTGAAGTTGAAAATTATCAAATGCAAATAGTTAAACCTATTAAAATATTAATCGAGCTTTTGTTGAATTAAGGTTTGAAAAAGAACAAATTACCCTAAAAAACACACAATTGCTAAACCACTAAGTTTTATATTAGTGAAGTTGCCAAGTATCTTCGTACTAATAAATATTTAGGTAGTCAATAAATACAACAAATAATCTTACAGGCATCATGAAAACTCACAATTCAGACAATGATGTGTATCTTGGACAATGATTTTCATGTATTTTGTTTTTAATCATGCAGTATATTCTTGTCAGCAAACAGACTTTTTTACTAGTGTTGTTTTGTAAAAGACACCGTTCACTCTTTAACACCAATAGAGGCCTCTAAGGAAAAGCAGGCTACTTTTCGATAACTCACTGCACTGAAGCAGAGTACAACGTTATTTACAGACTTAATGAAATGCCAACTCCCCTTGGATTATCACCAAGGAGAAATCGTTAATCAATCATCACGTGCCCTTGTCCCACAAGACAAGTCATTGAACAGGAAGACTGGGAGACATGGAATGATTTTTACTTGTCTGTAAAATCATTGTAGCAAGATAAATATAGGAAGCATGTTCCCACTCATAAAGGTGTACCATATACTTGCAGTGATGTGGTATTTAAAGCTCAGGTTAGGACTGACAGTCCTGAAGTTCAACCTGGTATTTTCAAAGACTCATCACCACGAAGTGAGGACAGCAAAGATATGATCTGTTGAGATTCTTTTCAAGGAAAGAAGATGACAATGTGGTTTTAAGTGCTGATGAAAAAGGAAAAGGTCATAGACAAAAAAAAAAAGGAAAAAGAAAGAAAGGGGGAAATAGGAAAAAAAGAAAGAAAAGAAAATTCTTACACCTATCCCAATTCTAATAAGCCACTATGAGGGAAATTTTAATGTTACTAATGATTTTCTCTAATTTGCAGCTGTGCCCTCTTTTACTTTGCATCCTGGCTGACACAAATCACTCTGAGTTGTTGTACAATAAATCATTTGAAAAATACATAAAGGCAATGAGCCAAAAAAGATACTTAGCATTTTATCAGACATGACCTAAAGTAATGTTTTTCACTTACCTTATACAAAATAAAACATCATTCAATTTAATCAACAGGCAATGTAAGTCAGTGGGAGAAATGCTGAACTTTTGGAATACTTTAAAAGAAAAACTACTGGGAACTGCGGTTGAGATTTGCTTTCTTGTTAAAAATCTTTAATTTCCCCTTAATTTAGGCTTACTACTGGGAATCCCATATTACTAAGATGTAAAATGATGGCGCTAGACTAAATGGAACCTAAGATTTCTTTTGTACTTAAAATTCCATAATAACTTCATTGTAGGCAATATAATGCTATTGATATTTAGTTTTATAACTGGATTATTTTGTTCCCTAACTTCATTTTTATGTAATTGTTAATAAAGTTTTACCAGCTAATATTTCATTAATATGCATTCCATTTAGTGCAAAAATCATAAATTATCCTAACTATAGTTTCTTCAGAATGAGTGCTTAGTTTTCTTCCAGATTCAATAATCAAAAGATAACTAGAGATTACATTGTATATAACAAAAGAAGCCACTATATCTGAAAAAATTTAAACCCATACATTTAATACCTTATCTGAGAAATTATTACAATGGTTCAAAAGCAGTCTTTGATAAAAATCCATTTGCCTTGTATCCTACATTTCTTAGCAAATGCTATGACTGATCTTGTGAAAAATGAATAGACATAGACATCAGTGTCCGAGGTTGATTCAAGATGTTATTATACACAGACAAGATAAAGACTGAAACTGTCAACATCACACCCCAAGTTACACTGTTTCCCATTTAACAAAACAGATTCTATGGCCAATTTACTCATTTATGTTTCTAAGGAAAATGACCTATTCGTTGAACCTTCATCGTATTTTCTTCCCAATTCTTAAATGATTCCTACATTCTTGAAGCTGTGTTAACTGTGTGTTTATTTAATTCTCATATCACCTTCAAGAACAGACTATCATTTACTATTAAATAACTGGTGCTCAGACACATAGCTAGAAAGTTTTATTCAAGCACCCAATCACAGGGTGCATGGAGGAAAACTTTACCAACTTGATGATACTAAACTATCACAAAGATGGGAATTGTTCAGGTATAGCTTATTTTTTAATATGGTTTTCAGGGTCCTATGTATAATATAGAACACTCCTATGTTTCTCAAAGATACTGTTCTTGTGTTGTATATTAGACTTCTAGTAAATTATGAAAAACAAATTATAGAAAAATGTATCAAAGGAATTTAAATATAGAGTCTTTAAGTCCTATAGTATAACTTTCTGAAGTGTGTTCATAAACAAACATAATCAACATGAAAAGAAGCACTGCTTTTCTAGTTACTCAAAAGACATTGTTTCTAGTGGATACATAATAAAATTGTACATTCACTATGTTATATCATCTAATAAACATCCAAACATTTTATTAAATATGCTTGAATGTTAGGCATACTGCCAAACAATAGATATGAGTAAACATATAGGCATCCTAATGAAAAATAGCAAGACTTTCAAATTTGTACAAATGTTGATTAATAAAATATGTAAAAATATCTTTCATAGATTTTAAATTTATTTGTTAATCTACATCAGACTGCCCAGTCTAAAAGCTAATTTTCAAGCTGAATTTGCTAACAGAAATCATGTTATGTATTTAGTGGGAAACAATTATAAGTGTATTATCACATAAGGAAGTGGAATTTTGTAGAAACACAGTTTTCACATGGCCTTTTTGACACATTAAAAAATACTGGAACATTAATCAAAACACAGAATTAATCTAAGTGTTTATTTTGTGGCCCAGATTTCACAGTGAATTGTGAAGGGTATCTTCTGAGATATTATGATGTCAGTTTGTGGAAATGTCATGGTAAGGCAATTATTAATTTTTCCAAGTGAATCCCTCTGTTTCTCTTCATATACAATATTTCCAGTATAACTGACCTAGTATAGACCATGTTGACTCAGAGTAGAAGGAAAGATTTCTTGTTTGTGAAAAAGTAAAAATTAGAAACATATGCACATAGAAAATAAAGATTTAGATTTTGAGATGTAATATCTCAAACTACAATTGAATAATAATAATAATACAACCAATAAACAGAACCTCACAAAACTACATTCACTACAGGCACTCCCAAATAATTCTATCCTGAAGAGAAGACTTATAAATTTTCAGTGCTTAGGAAATATTTTTTAAATTGCTTTCTCTTTTCTTTTCCTTTTTTCTCCGATGAAGTCTCATTGTATAGACCAGGCTGATCTCAACTGGAGATCCTCCTGCCTTGGTCTTTACAGTGTTGGGATTAAAGGTATACACAGCATGCCCAGCTTTTATTTACTAAGTATATTTTGTGTTATTACTATTTTTTTTTTGGCCAGTCATGGGCTTTAAACTCAGGGCCTGAGCACCGTCCCTGGCTTCTTTATGCTCAAGGCTAGCACTCTGCCACTTGAGTCACAGTGCCACTTCTGGCCATGGTATATATGTGGTACTGGGGAATCAAAGCCAGGGCTTCATGTATACGAGGCAAGCACTCTTGACATTAGGCCATATTCCCAGCCCTACTAAGTATATTTTGCCGTCAAGGTCTGGGTTGTGTTGCTCAGCTATACAAAACATAAAACTTGTCTTGGGGAAAAGTTCACAACATTCACATTATTTTCTTAGTCCATAACTACCTGACAGATTTGAATTACAAGAAATAAGACGTATATTTTCATATGAAAATAACTGGCTCATACTTTATTGATAATCTTATGTGGTCTTGATGATTAGAGCAAGTTGGATTTTAAGGGAGTTATCCTACGGATGTTACTATTATTGCTGCTAGTAATCTTACTGAGGTAAACCATAATTGCTAGTAGTATGTCCCAAATGTATGTGACTGGTTTAAAAAATACTTAGAATGTAAATGTATATATTCAATGTTTAACAGTAAGATTGACAAGACTTAAGAGCACATGACTATTTTAAGCCTATTTTTAGAGCTCAGTTAAAAAACAGTTTTATTTGTAGGAATCTACAAAGGGACAGATCTCCAAAGGTTATATAACCAAGCTCAGAAACAAAAAGCAATTATAGTCAAAGATGGTAAATATTTGTAAGGCATCCCATGACTTTCCTTCCTAGATCACACAGCCATTAGTCATTGATAATAGCCCAAGGCAGCCTCAGACCTTTCCTTTCAAAAGTGTTGTAGGATGGCACAGTCAGTGATTCAAAGGGAGAAAATCAGTTCATGAGCAGATTGGGATGGATGGAACAAGACATCTGATCATTCAGAAGACTTATCCTTAGATTGTGTCTACAGCCTACGCAGATGACCCACTGGTCACAAACTAAATGAAGTGAGCTATTCACTTGTGCCAACGATAATAAAGAAGTGAGATCACCTAAAAACTTCTTATTTTTTCTAAATTCTTCCGGGTCTACAGAATCAGAGAAAGTGGGTTCCTATATGAAGTAATCAGTTCAGGAAAAGGGAGGTTAGCAAGAGTTCCTGCTTAGGAACTCCCTCCTGCAGCAACGGTGGCCTCTACTCAAAGGACAGGCCACTCACAGTAAGTCTGAAGGCCAGGGAAGCACACTCTGTTCCAGAGGGCATTCCTGTGTGGAATGCCCCAGGCTGCTTAAGAATACAAATAAGCTGGGCAGCATTGAAGCGGAAATGACGGCCTCACTCTCATATTCATTCAGTGTTAAGGATTCCTTGACTTTGTGATTTACATATTCTTGATTGGAAATTTCACAGGTGGCACAAAGGCAATAGAGCATAGCTACTGAATTTAAGAATTCTATTTTTGAGGGCATGTGGAAGAAGTAACATAAGCTTTTGAAAAAGAATACTATACTTAACTTGTATCAAAAGATTCTCGACATAAGCAACCATATGTGAAAGTGTTGAGCAGGTGAGTTCCCTAGGCGGAAGAAAGAGGCTTTTTAAAAACTTGATTTTATTGTCAAGGCGATGTACAGAGGGGGTGCAGTTACACATGTAAGATAAGTACATTTTTTGTTGAACATTGTTATCCCCTCCTTCATTTTATTCCCACTTTCCCTCCCCTCAAACCTCCCCACCCCCATGTTGTAAAATTCATTTCCAACATATTGTCTTATGAGTATCACTGTTGCTGTTGCATTGGTTTGCCCTTTGTCCTTTGTCTCCCCAGTTTTTTGTTCCCTTCCTAATTCAGATATACAATACCAGGGGTACCAAAATTAAATACAATGACAACAGGAGATAAACCAAAGGGGAAAAATATGAAAGAAAAAAGAAATAAACTTCACACAACACAATAAAAACAACAACAACAGCAAAGAAAAACCTCTTATTCCCACATTTTGGAGTTCATTTCATTAGCATCACCTTTTATGGCCATTTGTACATAGCTATTGAGTTATTGAGTCACAGGCTTTTAAGTGGGGTTCTAGTCATTGTCCCAATTACCTAGAATAATGCAAGCTTTAGTAGGATGACTGTTGAGTAATTTAACTTTAAAAATTTCAGAATTGAAATGTTACTGTAATACCCCCAAGTAATCTGAGAAAATATAATGTTTTCCATCAAGAAAATAATAAGAGTAAGTATTAGAACTTAAAAGAATTCATTCATGGGGCTGGGAATATGGCCTAGTGGTAGAGTGCTTGTCTTGTATACATGAAGCCCTGGATTCGACTGCTGAGCACCACATATATAGAAAAAGCCAGAAGTGGTTCTGTGGCTGAAGTGGTAGAGCGCTAGCCTTGAGCAAAAAGAAGCCAGGGACAGTGCTCAGGCCCTGGGTTCAAGCCCCACAACTGGCAAAACAACAGCAACAATGAATGCATTCATAATATTACTAGATGGACAGATATAAATATTATACAAAACACAATAGGTGTGTGTGTGTGTGTGTGTGTGTGTGTGTGTGTGTGTGTGTGTGTGTTTGAACTCAGGGCCTTGAAGTCTTCCTTAGGTTTTTACACTCAGGGCTGGCTAGTGCTTTACCACTTTAATGACATATCAAGCTTTAACTTTTTGCTGGTTAATTGCCAATAAGAATCTCACAGATTAATCTGACTGTGTTTGTGAGCTTTAAACCTTAATCCCCAGATCCAAGTCCCCTGAGTAGTTAGGATTACAGGTGTGAGCCACTGGTGTTGAGCTCCAATAGTGTTCTTAGCATTAGAAATAATCAATTAAAAATGTAATGATAACACCGATGTCATTTCCAAAAGCAACAAAGCATAGTATATTGGGAAAACATAGGAAATGTACTTAAAAAGAAATATAAATGAACTTTATCCCATATTTTAATAGGATGACTAAACTGACTAAATTGACAAATTGGTTTTCAAATAATTGTGTAAGAAAGAATAATATAAAAATTAAGTATTTATAACCTATGTCTCAATGTTTTTTTCTATGAGACAACCATAAAAATAAACTTAACTGGTAGACAATGAGCAAGAGATATTTACAGTATATATAAAAGATTCACAGAATTTTATATGTACAGAAGGGTGCCTATAGAGAAATAAACAAAACACAAAGAGCCAAATTAAAAGTGGGGAAAATAGACAAAGGACTATTTTACAGAAGAAATATCCTTGACCAAATAAGTTTATTTTCCAAAATGTAAAGTAAGCCTAATCTTTGATTTTGTAAGCTATTGATATAATTTACTTTACAAAAATACTGATAGTAAGACATAATATATAATATATAATTCTTAATAATAATTAAGGAGATATACAACAAATACTATAGAGGAAAGAGTAAGAAAATATAGTATATTAAATTATTATAATTGTATACATTGAGAAAGTTCTTTAAGAAGTAAGTGAAGAGTTATAACATGGTAGAAGCATATGAAAATATATATTAATATTTTTATTTGTAAATACTTGGTGTCTATTTTTACATGATTGATTTTTTCAGGGACTGGTCTTTTCTAAAAACAAAAGTCATAATTATTAGAGTATATAATATATTATTTTAATAATCATCGACATAGTGAAATAATTAAGACAGTCAAGTAATTTCAAATACCCAGCTCCTTCCCTTTGAATTATTACTTAAAGAAAGTAAACCACCATCAAATCTGAACAAGTAAAACAAATGGTTGAGCATATATTTATCTTAGATCATTACCATCTTGTGTGTGTGCGTGTGTGTGTGTGTGTGTGTGTGTGTGTGTGTGGTGATGGGTGAATCGATTCTCTTACTGTGAGAAAATATTCACGTTTTTCATGTTCAATTAAAAAAATCGGATAGGAACATTGAGGGAAAGCCAGGCATGGTAGAACAAGCTAGCTTACGTGGTAGAAATTGCTCTAAGGGGTATATGAGAATCGCATGTCTGTTGGTAACTTGGTTTGAGCGTCTTTGTACTTACATTTTCTATTGATGCAGGCTTTGCTGCCAATTTTCCTTTCATAGGAGATAAAAATGAACATTCCAGGACATTTGTTCGGACTAGTCGTATTTTTATTATGTAAAACTTGCATTAATGAAATGGGTCTTAGATAACGATCTAATGTAACTTTCATACTTCAAATGAAATCCTGATTTCTGAGATGAACAAAAAATTATAATCAGAGGAGAAAGATGGCGCTGACACAGTAGGGAGGCACCCCGACTTGCTCCAACTGAATAGCGAGCTGGGAACTTCAACACCCAACACCCCATCAAGAACCCAGCAAAACCAGCAGCCAGAAGCAGTGGAGATACGCAGGAAAACACAAAGGAGTAAAAAGGAAGAGCCGAAAACCTACACGGAGCCGGAAAATCTCCGGGGCACCCTCCCCCCACCAGCCAACCCTGGCCGAAATAGGGCCAGGCTGGGAAAGGGGAACCCAGCGATCGGCAGACAGGCTGCCGGGAGCGCAGAATTCAGACAGTGGGAGACCCCACGGTCACTAGGGAGGGGGCGGACCAAGACATACAACGGCAGCAAGAAGAAGTTCAGGTCCACACCGGGTTTGGACAGAAGGCGGCTGGGGAACCCAGTGTGGCAGAAGGAGGGAACGGGGGAAGCCACGACACTTCGCCACCCCCTGAAGGACCAACGGCTGCGCGGGACACACACACAATCCAGGATCACTAAGTCCCCCATTACCCCCTCACCCAACGGGAGACCAGCTATCAGAGACCCAAACCCTACAAAGAAGCTAGATCTCCTTCCCTCCCCCTCCCCACCCTGAGGGAACAAAGAACCCCCAAATCAGGCAGGAAGCTCCCATCAGGCGCTGGGAAGTCAGTTTAGGAGGGGAAGGGCGGAGCAGCCCCAAGGCCCACAGGATCCAGATCTGGCCGAATCGGCCCTACCCCCTTCCCAACAGGGGCCGGGGCAGTGCAAGCCCCACCCAAGGCGCCTGGACCTCTCGGACTTTTACAACTAAAATCACAGGCGCTGGTGGGCAATACCAGCACAGCAGAGACACCTGGGCCTGATCACGTCCCCCTTCTCGCAGTGGAGGCGAGGTCTGAGGGTGCTAACCCACGCCCGGACACTTGATCCCACTGGGCCCCACACATACCGCCCCCCTCAACGGACTCGCGGGAGGGCGCAAACACAACCCAACAACCTGGGGCTCGCTCTGGGAGGCGTACCCCGCACTGGTGGGCAGGGCCACAGCGGCAGCACCTGCTCCTGTAGACGCGCCTACACAGGAGGGAGGGCAGAGCTACAAACCAAACCTGAGAAGCCATCCACAGATCTCCAGATGCGCAAATCACAAAGAAACATAACTCAGTTCATCAAAGGGCAAGCCAACTCGCCAGCTCCAAGAAGCAGCACGACTGAAGAGGAGATGGAGATTAAAAAAGCAAATGAGGCCATGTTAACAGGAATGATGGAAAGCGTCAGAAATGAAATCAGAAAACAATTCCAGGAGTTTAGAGCAGAAATCTTGAAGGACACCCAGGAAGCCAAGAAAGAAATGGAAGCAAAAATGGATACCATGCAAGCCTCCTTTAAAGAAATGGAAGCAAAAATGGATACAATGCAAGCCTTCTTTAAAGAAAATCTTCACATCCTGAGAATTGAAATGCATGAAAAAATAGATTTAAAATACAACTCTTTAAAGGAAGAAATTTCCATGATCAGAGGTGATCTGACAACCATAAATAGCTCTCTGACATCCATAAACTCTGCAATTGAAACCATAACACAAAGAGTGGACCATATGGAATCCAGAATCTCTCACCTGGACGATGAAGCAGCCGACAACAACCAGAAAATGACCACACTCCAAGAAACGGTGAAGCTTCAGGGCAGACTAATCCAGGAACTAATGGACAAAGACAAGAGATATAATCTGCACATAACTGAAATAGAAGAAGGAGCCAAATACCAGAGCAGAGGGCTTAAACATGTTCTCAATAAAGTTATTGCAGAAAACTTCCCCAATCTCACAGGGGACCCCATCCAGGTAACCGAAGCCTATAGGACACCTGGCAGGCCAGACCCCAGAAAAGCCACCCCAAGGCACATAATATTCAAGACTACAGACCTCAAGATTAAAGAGCAAATTCTGAATTCAGCCAAAGCGAAGAAAGAAATTTTCTACAATGGGAAGAGGATGTGAATAACAGCTGACTTATCCACACAAACTTCCCAAGCACAAAGTGAGTGGAAGAACACCATAAAAGTACTTCAGGCTAACAATATGCAACCTCGGATCAAATATCCAGCGAAATTGGAGTTCACATTCGAAGGGAAAACCAGATCTTTCCACACCAAAGAGGAGCTAAAGGAGTATGTGAATAAAAAACCAGCCCTACAGCGAATTCTAAGAGGGGAGCCCCACCCAACAGAGATCGTACAAGACACACAGACAGGATCAGAAAGAAACTACAATAGCCAAAGTCCAACAGAAAGAACAGCTCACTAAAGACAAGAAAGAAAAAAAGAGGAAAAAACAGCCCAACAAGAAAATGGAAGGAGAAAAAACACCCTTATCCTTGATCTCTTTAAATATAAATGGTTTAAACTCTCCGATAAAGAGGAGCAGACTGGCAGAATGGATTCACAAACAAAAAGTTGACATCTGCTGTCTACAAGAGACCCACCTTACAGCAAGGGACAAAAACAGGCTCCGAATGAAAGGATGGAGCAAGATCTACCAAGCAAATGCACCTACCAAAATGGCAGGTGTAGCCATCCTGATCTCAGACAAGCTGGACTTTTCATTAAAATCAACTCTCTCCAAGAGACAGATCCAACACCCAGAGGATTAGCAAGGGAGCTGAGAACCTAAGTAACACCATTTCCCAAATGTATCTGACAGACCTATACAGAATCTTCCACCCTACAGAGACCCAATACACCTTCTTTTCAGCAGCCCATGGATCATATTCCAAAATAGACCACGTCATAGCCCACACAAAGAACCTCAGTGAATACAAAAGTATTGATGTAATCCCATGTATTATATCTGATCACAGTGGATTAAAGGTAACCCTCAACAACAAAGGCTACCACAGAGGCTAAACACACTCTTGGAGGCTAAACCCCACACTGCTATCCAACACTTGGGCCACAGATCAAATTAAAGATGAAATCAACGAATTCATAAGCCACAATGACAATGAAAACACATCACAAAGAAACCTATGGGACACAGCTAAGGCAGTACTGAGGGGCAAGATCATTGCCCTCAGCACTCACATTAAAAGAATGGAAGCAGAGCAGGTGAATAACCTCACGAGGAAACTAAAACAACTGGAGAAACAAGAAATGACAGAATCTAAAACGACTAGGAGGGGAGAGATCACAAAGATTAAAGAAGAGATAAATCTGATTGAAAATAGAAAGACCATTCAACAAATAAATAAGACTAAAAGCTGGTTCTTTGAGAAAATAAACAAAATTGACAGACTCCTTGCAAGACTTACAAAAAAAAGAAGAGAAGAGACTCATATATGTAAAATCAAGGACTCCACCGGAAAAATTACAAGTACACATGATAGTCAAACAATCATAAGGAGCTATTTCCAAAACCTCTACTCAGCAAAAAACAATAATTTTACAGAAATGGATCAATTCTTAGAGAAGTACAAACTGCCCAAACTGAACCAAGAAGAAATAAATCAACTAAATAAACCAATAACTTACAGTGAGATACAGGAGGTAATCAAGAACCTCCCAACAAAGAAAAGCCCAGGCCCAGATGGATTCACCAATGAATTCTACAAAACCTTTAGTGATGAGCTAATACCAATACTCTTCAAACTCTTCTGCGAAATAGAAACAGAGGAAGAAATCCCAAACTCATTCTACGAAGCTAATATCATACTCATTCCCAAACCAGGCAAAGACCCAACAAAAAAAGAGAACTACAGACCAATATCACTAATGAACACAGACGCAAAGCTCCTCAATAAAATATTAGCTAACAGGATCCAGAAACTGATCAAGAAAATCATACATCATGACCAAGTAGGCTTCATCCCACAGTGACAAGGATGGTTCAACATCCGTAAATCAATCAACATAACTCACCACATAAACAGATCTAAAATTAAGAATTACATTGTTATCTCAGTCGATGCCCAAAAAGCCTTTGACAAAATACAACATCCATACCTATTAAAAGCTTTGGAGAGAACAGGAATAGATGGAACATTCCTCAAAACAATAAAAGCCATATACAACAGACCAACTGCTAATATCATATTAAATGGAGAGAAACTTAAATCATTCCCCCTAAACTTAGGAACAAGACAAGGATGCCCACTCTCCCCACTTCCTTTTAACATAGTGCTGGAATCCCTAGCCATAGCAATAAGGCAAGAGGAGGACATCAAAGGGATCCACATCGGCAAGGAAGAAATCAAGTTATCCCTATTCGCAGACGACATGATCTTATATCTGAAGGACCCAAAAAACTCAGTACCCAAACTCCTACACCTAATAAACCAATTTGGCAAAGTAGCAGGATACAAAATCAATCCACAAAAGTCAGCAGCTTTTCTGTACACCAGCAATATACAAACAGAAAAGGAAATTATGGAAACAATTCTATTTATAGTAGCCAAAAAAAGAATAAAGTACCTAGGGATCAACTTAACCAAGGACATGACGGACCTATTTAATGAAAACTATAAAAATCTAATAAGGGAAATCAAAGAAGACACAAAGAGATGGAAAGACCTCCCATGCTCATGGGTAGGCAGAATCAATATAGTGAAAATGGCCATACTGCCCAAATTGTTATACAAATTCAATGCAATACCTATCAAAATCCCAGCCACATTCTTCACTGAAATAGAGAAACCAATCCATAAATTCATATGGAACAGCAAAAAACCTAGAATAGCCAAAGCAAATCTAGGCAAAAAAAGCAGTGCAGGAGGTATCACAATACCAGACTTCAAGCTCTACTACAAGGCCATCATAACAAAAACAGCATGGTATTGGTATAAAAACAGATCGGAAGACCAATGGATTAGAATTGAGGACCCAGAAATAAAACCGCACTCTTACAGCCAACTGATATTTGACAAAGGAGCTAAAGACATACAATGGAATAAACATAGCCTCTTCAACTACTGGTGCTGGAAGAACTGGGCAGCCATATGCAGAAAACTCAAAGTAGACCCAAGCCTATCACCATGCACTAAGATCAACTCAAAATGGATCACGGACCTCAATATCAGACCTGAATCTTTGAAACTACTGAAGGACAGAGTAGGAAAGATGCTAGAACTTATAGGCACAGGAAGGAGCTTCCTGAATATAGTCCCAGGGACACAACAAATAGGGGAGAGAGTCGACAAATGGGACTACTACAAATTAAAAAGTTTCTGCACAGCTAAGGTCATAGCCACCAAAATAGAAAGACAGCCAATGATATGGGAAAGGATATTTACCAGCACAGCAACAGACAAAGGCCTGATATCTGTCATCTACAGCGAACTCAAAAAACTAAGCCCCTCCAAGCCCAATAAACCTATTAGGAAATGGGTAAAGGAGCTAAAGAGAGACTTCACAAGAGAAGATATGAAAATGGCAAAGAAACACATAAGGAAATGCTCAACATCCCTGGTAGTAAAGGAAATGCAAATAAAAACAACCCTGAGATACCACCTCAACCCAGTTAGAATGGCCTATACTCTGAACTCAGGCAACAACAAATGCTGGAGGGGGTGTGGGGAAAGAGGAACCCTTCTCCATTGTTGGTGGGAGTGCAAATTAGTACAACCACTTTGGAGAACAGTATGGAGGTTTCTCAAAAAGCTCAATATAGACCTACCCTATGACCCAGCCATACCACTCCTAGGCATCTATCCTAAACAGCAAACACCAAGATATCAAAAAGACATTTGTACTTCCATGTTTATCGCGGCACAATTCACAATAGCCAAAATATGGAAACAACCCAGATGCCCCTCCACAGACGAATGGATCAAAAAAATATGGTACTTATACACAATGGAATACTACATAGCGATTAGGAATGGTGACATATTGTTATTCGCAGGGAAATGGTCAGAACTCGAACAAATAATGTTGAGCGAGACAAGCCTAGAACACAGAAAACAAAGGGGCATGATCTCCCTGATATATGACTGTTAACAAAGGAAGACGGAAAGACAGTAGAGACCAAGTCTGTGAAACAAAAACTGCTTGTCAAATAGTATTCCCCACAGGATTGGGGCAGCGACCCAACAGTATGTAACTAAAACCAAACAATTACTCAACATATAAAGGTCAAAAATTGACCTCTCAGGGGAATATAATAGCTCAAAAGTTAGGTATGTACGTTCATATAAGACTACTGTCGACATATGGTCTAATATTGACATTACATTTAAAGCCCTAGGCGAACTTTCTTGGGCATGGCCACGTGGCTACTGTATATGTTCTTGATACATTGTATATATGTCTACCTGACCTAGAGAAGAGATAGAAAAACAGGACGTAAGATATCACAAGAAATGTACACACTGCCCTACTATGTAACTGTACCATTTTTGCACAACACCTTGTCAAAAAATTTGTGTTCAATTAATAAACAAATAAATTAAAAAAAATTATAATCAGAACTTCATACTTCTCACGCTTGAGTCATATCCCTTCACACAGAAACCTGGAAAAGGTTAGCACTGAAAACACAGATAGGGTGGTGGTACTATTTCCTGACTTTTTACGCCAACAATATAAAAATAAAAAGGCAATTTCATTCAAATATTGAAAATGAGTGCACATTTTATACTTTTTAGCAAATATTATATTACCATCTGATGACACACACACACACACACACACACACACACAATGAGTCATTGTCACTTCATTTCTCCAAACCAGTCCTTTCTAATTCATAGATTGTGTTTATTTCTCTCCACCAACATTCCAGTATTGGTTCATCACCACTGATCACTGGGATAGTGATAATAGTGTTGGTATACTTAAGGCAAAGAATATTCTGTTAGTCAAGGTCTGTGTGAGGCCTTCAAGAAACTCACTGATCTTAGGTATTGCCAAGTAAAAGCCAAAAATTCTTTCTCCCATTCTGCTGATATTATTTCTCATAAAATGAACTGTCTTGGCAATAATGTACT
The DNA here is from genome assembly GCF_023159225.1 of Perognathus longimembris pacificus. Classification (NCBI taxonomy): domain Eukaryota; kingdom Metazoa; phylum Chordata; class Mammalia; order Rodentia; family Heteromyidae; genus Perognathus; species Perognathus longimembris. Next base: position 126,650,952 of record NC_063162.1, on the reverse strand, counting down.
AAATAATGACCATTCAGAGCTTATCTGATTTGTGTTCTGACAGCACAGATAACTGTAGTTTAGAAGCCACCTTCTAGGTAACACACTGATCTAACTGGGTTTAGAAAGCTCTAAGTCTCCATTTCAATCCCAAGACCACTAAAACACAAGGTTAAAACAATGGCTTTTCCAAGGTCACCCAGCATCCAGATATTTGCAGAATTCACACAAGAAAAGAACCATTGAGTCTTGAACTCAAGACCAGTGTAAGAACATAACTTTTATTTTTCAATTTCTAAACTTTCATGTGAAAACAGAAGTCACCATGATGGAAATGGCTGCTCCCCTCTCTTAAGTTCTTTAAAGTTACCTTATAAAAAATAATGAACTAGCGCTATAGAAGTGGAGAGCAGAGTAGAGCTGAAATAAGACTTAATATCCAGCACTCTTGTCTATTATCTTGTTTGCTGCTGTGGCTGTTGGGTCTACAGGAATACACCTTTGGTTTATGCTTGCAAATGTTTCTTTTATCTCTAAATAAAAGTTTTCATGGGAAGTTGCCAAAATTAGCCCACATTTTGGGCCTTGGCCATGATTAAACATAGATGTAAAAGAGATCAAAGAGTTCCCCTTCTGATTCATATAACTTCAGCACAGCTGGTAGCAAGAATAAAATGGCCAAAGAGGTTCTATTTTGGAAAACCTATGGGGTACTTGCTAGACTTCAAGACACAAAAAGAGGCAGCATGCATGTTTGTCTTTCAAGTGCTTGCCTGTCCTCCAGGATTTGACAGAGAAATTCTTGTTTAGACATCAGTATACAATTTTGTGGGGAATTCCCAGGTACACTTAAAGGTAGACTCAAGGATGCACATGCACTGCCAACTCTCCTGTCCTCTGAATCAACAGAGCTAACGCTGTTCACTGTCATGCTGTTTTCTGTGCTTCCTTCAACTAAAGCCAAACTGTTGAAGATTCTTCTTCGTAGGATGGTAGAAATTCATTTTTTTCTGAAACACATTACCTACTTAATTTACTTATTAATAATCCATTTTTGATGATGCTAACTTGAGCCATACTTCAGTCCTTCTGATGTTAAGTACTGAGATTTGGAGAACCTCAGAGAGGTATCCCTAAGGGAAGAAGAGGGAATATACTGTGTGCATAAATAGAGTCACCAAATTATTTAGTATACAAAGTAGGTCACTGTTGATAGTGAAAGAGCCTTTCACTCATGAAGATGGACAAGTAGGCAACCTGAGCCTATCCTGACAAATAGGGGTTGTGACCACCCTCTGTTTCAGGGATTAGGTGATTACTAGCACCTAGAGATTTAGCTTTCTACTTTTTTTCTGCATGTGTTTGAGCATGGCATAGTTATGCCCTTGGATTACTTCAGGTGATCACTTTTGTTCATGGTAGCAAATCTAGAAGGGAAAATATTGGGTATTACATTTCCATAGGATTCAGAACATAATCTCCTTGTTAAATAATGTAGCTCCAGGATAGATTATTTTTTTGCCAAAAAAAGAAGTCTTGTACAAATTCTGTAAAAAGAAGACTTTCAAATGATTTTTGTTTTATGGGTTTTAGCATGCCACCACCCACTATTTACAAAGAATGTCTTGAAGTGCGGCACAACAACCCCTCGGGTCGTTCCTAGCAACGCTGTACATTCAGTACTCATGGCACAAAAACACTGTTGTAACTACATCCCACTATTTTTCTGTCTAACATATTTTTGCCTTCAAAACCCCGTTATAGTGCTGTGTTTCCTTTCTGTTTGTTTTACCACTTCCCTTCTAAATATTCTGCATCATCCTGGAGGCTTTCCCAGGTTGTGGTCTGCTCTCTGGAGGGCTACATTCCTCTGATTTGTGGCAGTAAGTGGTTGCCATGGCAGAAGTTGTTTACCCGTGGCGGGGGACAGGGGGACACACTTTATAGGTTGGGCAATTCCAACCTCTTTTCCTCTTCTCTACACACTCAGAGGTTCTGAAACAGCTGCCCAGATACGGCTCTCACTGGTCACAAACTACATTCCTGGAGTGTGAATTTTACTTTGTTCTGCTGTTTCAAGATAGGGAAATATTTGGCACTGTTTATTTCTTTCAAACTGGGCAGTGCCCTCTTGACTGTGATGACTAATCCACTTGTCAGAGATGGAATCTCCTAACAGTTCTTTCCTGCAGGTAAATCACATCATTCAAAAATGCCACAGAGGTCAAAGGCTGACCTTGTGGTGGGCAAAGCCCATGTGCCTGACAGATGCCTCTGCTAAACAGGAGCATGTTTTACATGAGAAGAAAATCTGAACCTGACAGGCCTTGCTCCCTCATATTCCTGCAGAGGAACTAGCCTGGGAAGAGATAAGAGCCATGGCTCAAAACCCTGATTATGCCTACCTTTTAATTTGTTAAATGTGAAAGCTGACTTCACCCAATTAATAAGAAGCAGGAAATACTTTTTGTTTTCTCTTTGTAAGGTAACATGAAGTAACGGTTTTATCTTAATCTGTCAGGCTTTGCCCAAGAGACTACAGCCATGTGGGCTGGTGGCCAAAAACATCGGTCTAAGGCCCAAGTATTAACACCCAGATATAAAAAAGAATGCTAATTGGTTTTCCAGCTGAAAAATAATAAGGCATGTGGTGCCAAAAATTCTGCATGCCATGGAAACCCCAAGTTTACACAATAGGGCCTGATTGCAATCTGGGGGCTCCATTTGTACTCCAATGGAGAGCTAAACAAAGGGAGCTGTTTCACTTGTCTGTCTTTGTAGAAAGCCCTGCTCCAGATCTCAGCCTGGTGCTGCACCAGGCTTCCCACAGTCTTCCTGCCAAATCTCCAAGTTTTTTCCTGGCTGCTATTCAGGAAAGTACAGCTCCGTCCCAAGCATGGAAAGTTAAAAAAGGCCCTGCTTGGATACGCTGAAATATATACAAACACTGCTTGACGTATGGGGAGGACTGGATACCTCACAGGCTAGTGTGGCTGCATTCTAAGGAAAAAGAATGTGAGGCTTTTCAAAGTCATTATGTTCCAAGGATTGAAATACTAGCTGGAAGAAAACAACACTATTGAGACAAAACCACCACAACAAATTTAGCATCTGTCCTTCATCTTAATAAATACCCACTGTAGTCTTAAGTGACCTCCAAAATATGAATCAGGTAGATAAAACTTGGGTCATCTTGCTCAGTCTCCAACTTAAAGGCTGGATTTAGCATCTCTGGGAGATCCTGGATGGCTACTAAATATCATCTCGAAGGTCAGTGATGTCAGCTGAGGTGAATCAGATGCTAGAGCACAGTGAGCCTGTATATGCCCCAGGCTGGTACTCTAGCATGCATTTGCTAGTTGGCAGCCTTGTCTGTGACTTCATTATGTGACAAGAACTACCTCACTAATGAGACTGAATTGAAAGGAATTTCATAATCATTAAAATGTTGTTCTCATTATTTATAATTAACATCCCTTCACAAATCACAGTAAATTTTCTCACAATGATTTTTTTTCTTTTGCTGGTACTAGAATTTGAACATAGGACCCCATGCTTGCTAGGTTGGCACAATACTACTAAGTCGTGCCTCTATCCCTGTTTTTCCACTCATTATTTATTAGCGTTGTTCAGTTATACAAGTTTTCTTTTCTTATTTTCAGTTGTTTTGTTTTGGCATGTACATGTGAATATAATGTACCTTGAACAGGCTTAGTCACTTTGTTATTCTTTCATTCCTTCTACTCTTACTTTCAAACCAATTTCAACAAGCTTCATTATTCCATTTTCACACATGTACATAAATGTTACGCTAAGAAAGCCAGGTTTAGATAGGCCAAGTTTACATATTTCCTTTCATATGTGAATGTTAGAACTGAAAGATAAACATGTATGTAAACATAGGATTCTATCAATCAGTCTATCTACCTATCTATCACTTATATAAACATATTGAGAGATTGGATGTTTGAGGGTAAACAGTACTGAAATACTCCCTGAAAGAGGATAGCAGAGTGAAGCTCCATGGAAAGTTGTTGAAGGCAGCAGGGATAGGAAAAAAATGAGAGTACTAGTGGTGGTGGTGGTGGGGTCAGTCTGATTAGGACACTGTATTTACAAGGTGAAAGCTCTTTGAGAAATTAGCACACACTAAAAAAAAAAAAAAAAGAATGCCAGAAATGAAAATTTGGCCCTATGTCTGGTGTACAGGTATGGGTGGGGGAGAAGGGGACAGGAATGGAGAGGATGAAGGGAATGACTATGGTTAAAACACTTTATGTCCATGTGTGAAGCCTGCACAGTGAGGCTTGTTTTCACTGGTGATTTTTAGGATAATCTCTCACTCCCTGTCTCATAAGCCCTTGATCTTCAATCTGCCTGCTCTTACTTCCTGTCCTCTCTGGGATTATAGATGTGTGCCACTGTACCCAGCATCTCTGTGTGGAGATGGAATCTCACAGATTTTTCTGCGAGAGCTCGCCTGGAACCAAGATCCTCTTGTTTGCAGCCTCTCAAGTATGCAGAAGCTTGAAAAGCTTCTTTCAGTTGTAGTGAATACTAAAATGCACAGCCCTGATGCCAGTTAATGTGCATAGATTATGGTCATTTTCCTAGGCACATACATCAAAATGAGAGTAATCAAGAATCAAGATAAAAGAAGTAAAACATTTTCTTAAAGCAATTGACTTATGCTAGAGAACAAAATAGACTAAGCTTCCATTGATATACAAATTGATTTTTGACAGAAATAGGAAAGCAATCATCTGTTGTTGCCAGTTGTTTTCTTGCTTTTTATTTGCTGCTATAACTGCATTTACCCCTAAATTAATGCGGCGATCTAGCGAGTTTAGAAAGCATTTATTCAAGAATGTTGGGCACCAGGATCTTTTACTGCAAGAGAAAAAGAAATTGCAAAACAACAATTGAGTCAACATTGCTGATCTTTAATTTGGTTCATTCCAATCAAATTAGAATAGATTTCCAGTGTCTCCTATTTTTCCACACATCTCTCAGTTTCCTTAGGTACATTACTGCCTCTTGATTCGGTGCTTGCTTTCTCTTATCTGGAGTGAGCTTTCTTCTACTTTCTATCTTTCAGGACCCAGTTCAATCCCCATCAGATTGTTGAGTCCTCTGAAATTTCTTTAGCGTCCTCCAGTTTCCCTCCTCTCTGTGCTCTCATCACTACCACAAAACTAGGTAAGTATTTTGATGGGATGTGGTTCATAAGTCATATGAGAACTGAACTAGGATCAATGGAAGTAAGTGATCTCGCTCTCCTTCTCACTCTTTCTCACTCTCTCCCTCCCTCCCCCCTCCCATCACACTTTCCACCCTTCATCTCTTTAGGAAATGCAAGGATTAGAAAGAAGACCTATAGTACAGTCCACAAAGTATTTCATCTACTTCCAACTGGCCATTCCTATTCTGCTATCATGGTGGTTCTTAACCCCAATGGCACAATAGGATCATCTGAAAGGTTTTAATAGCATTTCAGTACCTAGTCCTTCTCTTGTCACCACCACCATTATCCTGACTTCATTGGTTGGAGATTGGCCTGTCATCAAATGTGAAAGAGCTGCTTGGCTTTCCTGGCTACCAAGACGGTGTGGCTCTACTTGCACCTGCAAACTTGGTGGAAACTGGAGAGCTTGTGGTACGGTGACTGTCAGGCACATTTACATTGTTTTAGGAACAAGTTATTTCTAGAAATATTAGCAACCTCAGAGAGATTAAAGTATTAAGCTATTATTATTTGTTTTTTCCATTTCTGTGTGTAGTTTCATTAGATGTGGTAGCAAATTTTTATTCATGCAAGGCTTTCTTCTGTCTTATAATCAATGAAAATATTACCCTGCTCCTATATTCTTTCAAAGCAGGGTCTTGTCTGTCTAGGTACATTTACGAATTAGCAATGAATTCTGGGGATCAGGGTTTGAGGTCAACCCAGGTATAATCCTAGAATCCATCTCAAAATTGCTAGCAAAAATCACAGATGGGAGTGTGGTATAAATGATAGAGTGCCAGCCGCCAAGAAAGCAAGCTGAATAAGTGTAAGACCCCAAGTTCAAATCCCAATTCTAGCAAAATACTACTATTGCTGCTGCTACCTTCACCACTGCTTTGACTTTTACAAAAACAATAACAGCTTGGCAAGTTAAGTCCATCAGAATGGATAAAGCTTCATTTTAAAACTCCTGTACATCAAAGTATGCCCTTTTCATATTATCAGATGTTTTATCATCACATTTTTGTAGCACATTTTTCTTCTACAAACATGCTTGAATTTTAAGTAAAAATAAATATATGCATTTACTCAGAAATCATAATTCTATAGAAATAAACACCAGAGATATTTACAGTAGTTATTAGTTACTCTCAATTGACACCTCTCAATGGTTTCTGAAAGCTTTAAGCATTTCATAACCCTCAGCTAGAGTTTCTTAACTACAGTACTATTTACATAGTGGGAGGAAACCCCTTGTAATCATAGAGAGAAATCTGACTGACTGAACGATATTTAGTAATGTCCTTATCTTCTAGCCACAGATACCAGCATCACCTTCTAATGTTGATAATCAAAATTGTCTCTAAGCATTAACAGATGTTTTCTTCTGTGTGTGGAGGATATGGTAGAGAAATGGGTAGAGAACAAATTAACCCCAATTGAAAATCCCCACTCTAACCATAACCCCAATTAATTAAACTAATATGCTATTATAGCTTGAGAAATATAACATCCTAAAAATGTTTCTATTTTTACTGATAGGAAAGAAAAAAGCCAAGTGTTATTCTGTAAAACATTCTATTTGATTATAACTCCTACCTATTTTTTTTAAATCTAGCTATGTGGGGCTTATATATACCAGTTGTGTGTTTCATGCCTTTTCATAGAATATGCACTTCTCTGTCTTATTTTTTATTCATGAGGTCTTTTTGTGACAGTTCTATTCCTAGTTAATGTGCATTTACCTTTGTGGTATATTCATATATCTTGTTTCATCAAGATGAATCTTGGAGTAAGTCTGTTAACTTGGCATAAATATTTTCTTTTGCCAGTACTGGAGCTTGAACTCAGGGCCTGGGCATTGTCCTTGAGCTTCTTTTGCTCAAGGCTAGCACTCTACCACTTGAGCCACAGCGCCACCTCCAGCCTTTACTATGTATGTGGTACAGAGAAATCGAACCCAGGACTTCATGCATGCAAGGCAAGTACTCTTAACACTAAGCCACATTCCCAGCCCCTGGCATAAATATTGATGGAACCTGTTGTTAATCTCAAACATGTACCAGTTTGAATCATAAAGCCACCCTTTATGCTAGCTTTGAACAAGAAATTGATTCCTTTAATTTTGGCAAAAAGGGCATAGAATAAAATTCAATTGAAAATAGAATACAAGAAAATGTATTTCCTTTCCCTCTTTCCTTCTTTTGTGAAGAAAACTTTGCATAGAATGGATGAGTTCTTGAGAACAGACCTAAGTTTGAACATACTCCTAGAAGGAAAAAACAGCTAAGGAATCTTTTTTTAATCTTATTTTTCCTTTCAAATTTTTATTGTCAAAATGTGATACAGAGGGGTTACAGATTTGTATGAAAGGCAGTGAGTACATTTCTTGTTCTACTTATTACCTCCTCCCTAATTTCCCCCTCCCCCCTCCTTTTTCCCTCTCCCCACAAGAGTTGTGCAGTTGGTTTACACTAAATGGTTTCTAGGTGTTGCTTTTTGAATGGTTTCTCTTTTTATTCTTTGTCTCTCTATTTTTGTATTCCCTCTCTCTTTCCCAGTTCTATTACCCATATCAGACAATATGCAGGGTACTCAGATGTAGTACAATGGTAGCGAGAGTACAGCCACAGGAAGGGACTACAAGAGAAACAAAACTAGACAACCACTCAGTCAAACAAACTGACAAGGAAAAAGAGAAAAAAAGTAGTACAAGTTCACATGGCATGTTGAGAATAATTACAACAGTGGTATAACTTGTTTCCGTAACATGGAGTTCGTTTCACTTGGCATCTTCTTATGTGGTCATATGGATGTATTTATGGGGGTATTTTGGTCTTCTACCATGAGTGCTGGGAATATGGCCTAGTGGCAAGAGTGCTTGCCTAGTATACATGAGGAGTCTTTAGTAGAGGAGCCAGAATGGAGCTGGCAGCAACCCACAACTTGAGATAGAGAAGATTGCCTCTGGAAGGTGGTTCTTTCTATCTCTGTAAGTTTCCATGTCCTCTTGGCAGCTGCTCTGCCAAACAGAATTGAGAGTAAATTAAATAACTGGAGGATACCTATGTAACCGCTAATTGAATTACAATCTTGCCAAATAAGAAATTAATGGGAGCTTTGAACTCAACCCCTCCAGGCCCTGTGTAAATCAGAACATTGATCTTTCAAGAATTGGTATAATCTTCCCAAAGAGTATTATAACTTTTAATATGAACTCTGACATTACAAAAAAATGCAGGAAGATAAAGAAACCATTTTCATCACTTTCTCTACCACTCCTTTCTTAAGTGAAGTCTATCACAGAGAATGGAGAATCAGAACTTAGAAATAATTCACTTCAGCTGCAAATAAGTATCAAACTAGTCCTTTAATAACTTGTAGGAACTACCAACCAAGGGCTACCACTTAAGAAAAATCAAGTGTGGCAAGCATGATGGTTTTCAGAGTGTCTCCAAAGAAAACAGGAAAGATGCATGAAAAATCAAATGTGTATTATTTTCATTTACATTCATTTTTTAAATTAAAATATAGGGCATTCAGAATAATATGCTTAGAGGTTTCATCCATACAACAATCTGAGGCTGTAGAAAATGAGCATTAGAAAAGAAGTCAAGAATTTCTGGAAATTAAACAAAAGTTGGCCAAGTTTAAAAAGAAAATTATGGGAGATAAAGTCAATTAACTGTCTCAGAATATAGAGATAAGGGCTGGGGATATGGCCTAGTGGCAAGAGTGCCTGCCTCGGATACACGAGGCCCTAGGTTCGATTCCCCAGCACCGCATATACAGAAAACGGCCAGAAGCGGCGCTGTGGCTCAAGTGGCAGAGTGCTAGCCTTGAGCGGGAAGAAGCCAGGGACAGTGCTTAGGCCCTGAGTCCAAGGCCCAGGACTGGCCAAAAAAAAAAATAAATAAAAAAATAATATAGAGATAAAATATATAAAAGTTAAATATGATGAATCAAATCCGGAAAGAAAGTGAATCCTACGTGTGAGTATGTGTGTTTGTGTGTGTGTATATATATGTGTGTGCATGTGTGCGTGTGTGCATGCGCACTCGCGTGCAGGTCCTGCAGCTTGAACTCAGGCCCTAGGTACTGTCCCTGAACTTTTGTTCTCAAGGCTAGTACTGTACCACTTGAACCACAGCTCCATTCTGGCTTTCTTGGTAGTTAAATGAAGATAAGAATCTCATGGACTTTCCTGTCTGGAGTGGTTTCAACCCACAATCCTAAGATCTCAGTCTGCTGAGTAGCTAGGATTACAGGCATGAGCCACTGCCACCCAGCTAGGAACCTATTTCCAAAAGATTATAGGAAAAGATAAAGCAGAAAGCACAAAAAAAAATCTTCCTCCATATCTAAACAATTGTACTGGCAGATTCAACCTGATGTTTGGAACACTGGATCTATTAAAGGCTTACAACTTTTAGATTTAATTTCCAATATTAGCCCCATATCACCTGCCCCTACCTCACATCTCCAGCCCCACAAGAGACAGCTACATATGTGTTCCTGGAGCAAACTACACATAGCTTGTGGGAGTCAGAGTTAGAAAAAAGAAAAATATCTAACAAATGCTGGAGACCTTTGCTTTTCTTGTCGTTTGGATTATGGAGATAGATTACATGAGAAAGGCAGCCATTTTGTTGTACCTCTTTATACTATTTGGAAGGCATTCCTTTAAATTTGAGTTTTCTTCAAGGACATTTATTGGTCTAAATTATTTTTTGTTTTTTTTTTCTCCCCCATTGGTATTTCTTTTTTCCTCTCTTATAAATCTATTTCTAGAAGACTAGGGAATTCAGAAGCAACTGAGAAAATTAGAAAAAAGAATGCATGATCAGGGAAAGGCATGGATGTTATGAAGTCTTGAGAAGACTTTAAGTTTATACCCCAAGATCATTGATGGCCCAGATGCAGCCAACAGCAATGTGTGTGTGTGTGTGTGTGTGTGTGTGTGTGTGTGTGTGTGTGTATACGTGTATATATATTTGATTCAAATATTTTTTTCGAGCAAAAAACAAAACAGAAAAAAAAACTATAAGGCATGTAAAGAAATAAGAAAGGTTACCAGTTTAAGAAAAATTATCAGAGGAAGTTGTCCCTGAAAAAGAACTGGTATCAGCCTACTAGAAAAGTTCTTTAAGACAACTATCCTAAAAATTGTTTTTAAAAATTAAAGAAAGATATAAGTAAAAATGTAATATGTGAGCAAATAAAAACACTGATATAGAAATTTTAAAATAGAAACTAATAAAAATTATGGAAAACTGCAACAAAAATCATTGGTGGATTTTAAAAATAGGCTCACATCTATAATTTTAGCTACTCAAGAGGCTGATATCTGAGGATTGAGATTGCAGGCTACTCCAGACAGACGTATCTTTAATACCCTTATTTCTTAACTAACCAGTAAAGGCTTGAACTGGATGTGTGGCTCAAGTAGTAGAGCATCAGCCATGAGGGAAAAAGCTGGGTGAGAGTATGAGATGAGGCCTTGAGTTCAATCCTTAGTTCTGGCACATATAAAAAAGACAGAGAAAGGAAAAAAAATGATTTCAGAAAACATAGATTTAAAGAAGATCAGTATATTTAAGGGTTGTCAGAAGACAGAGAGAAACAAAGATGGAAGAAAAGTGAGAGAGAGCCTTGGAGACCAGAGGGATGGAATTTAGCATACTAGCTATGCATTGTGTGTATCCCAGAAGGCACAGAGAGCTATAGAGAAACAAAGAAATACATTAAGAAGGAATGACTGAAAATGGAGTACGTCCAAGCAGAAGAATTAAACTGAAAATTTATCTACACAAAATTAACTCATAGACAAAAGTTAACTCATAGTAAAATAGGTCAAAGACATAATGAAATGTATACCTATAAAATTCTAAAAGAAAATGAAGTGCAAAAGCTTTTATGATATTGGACTTGGCAATAATTTATTGGATATGACACTAAAGCACAGGTGACAAAAGAAAACACACATTGACATCATGGAAATCAAAGTTTTGTATATCAGAGCACAATGTCAACAGAGTAGAAAGGTAACTTATAGACTAGAAAGCAGTGATTACAAATTGTGTGTCTGTTTAGAGACCAGTATCTAGAATAAATACGGAACACAACAAACTTAAACCATCACAGCAAAACTGATTAAAAATAGGCAAACTACTTGAATGGAGTTTTTAATAAAAAAAAAGATAAATACAGGGCTAATAAGCATATCAATAGATGTTCAGTATCTGTAAATATTACAGAAATGCAGATCAAATCTACCAAGAAATAGCACTTCATAGGGATAACGTGAGGTTCAATTAAAATAAAACAAAATGGAAAATAAAAGTAGTATAAAGCATGTGCTATATCTAGACACTTGTATACTATTGAGGGCTGTTTACTCGTACAACCACTGTGGAAAACAGTATGGTGGTTCCTTTGTACAACTACTTAAAGACAATGAATACAGAGAGGTAGCACTTCATAGAGAGGAAGTGAGGTTTAAACAAAATAGAAAATAAAAATAATACAAAGCATGTGGCGATATCTAGATGCTTGTATACTATTGTGGGCTGTTAAAAGGTACAACTACTGTGGAAAACAGTATGGTGGTTTCCTCACACAATTAAAAAATAGAATTACCAAAATGATCCTCCAATTTCATCGCAGAAACACAGCAAACAAACTATGACTCAGAGTATCACAGAGATGTTTGTACATTAATGTACATGGTGGCATTATTTACTATTTCTAGAATGTGGAAGCAACCTAAGTGTTCATCAATGGATGAGTGGGTAAGCAAAATGTGTTATGCACCTTCACTTGAATATTTAGTCTTAAAAAGGAAACAGCATTCTGATACATGGTGAAACATGGTCAATCCTTGAATGCATTATTTCAACTAAAATGATCCAGTCACAAGAGACATTCCATTTATATGAAGTACTTAGACCATTCAGAATCATGGAGACCGAAAGCAAAATAGTAGTTGCCAGGGTGTTTGGAGAGGTATAATAGACAGGTATATTTACTAGAAATAGAATAAACTATCCAAATTTGATAAAAAGGCACAGAGCTACAATTTATAAGAGCCTACAAAGTACTGTTAGGATGAATTAGAAAAAGCCCTACTGATAAGCATCACTGTAGTCTAACTTGAGAAATTCAAAGTTTATAAAATTGAATGGAGAAACAATGCTAAAACAGTAGTGTTGTAAATGTTTAATTTGTAGAGTTAACAAACCATCTACAAAGTTTAAAAGATTATGCATAGACAATGATATAATGTAAATATGATTAGAAACCTTACATTAATTATGGGTTTCAGTGTTGTTCAAATCCCACAGATGTAATTATTAAAGGAGGCAGCAAGGCGTTTGCTTTGTTGAAAACCAGACTGCAATACAAGACAATACAAGAACAGTGTGGTGGAGTAGGGGGTGGCAGGCAGGTCACATGCAGGGCCTAACGATGAAACCAGGTGGCACAGGTTTAGGAAGTTATTGAACATGTAGGTATAGTACCTTATAGAACAGCTAAAAGGCGCATACATGTGAAACAAAACTCAAGAGATTCTAGGGGGTACAGCTCAAGTACTAGAAGTGCTTTATTAGTGAGTGCAAGGCCCTGGGTTAAAAAACAAATCTCAGTATCATCAACAACAACAAAAATAGAAGTACATGCTTAGGGTTGGATGTGGTGATGCATGCCAATAATCCAATACCCAGGAGGTGAAGAGGGTAGAACAGCAGTTTGAGGTAATACAGGGTGAAAGTTAGCAAGACCTGATCTCAACAAACAAGCCAAGCATGATTGTACATGTCTGTGATTCCAGCTATTCAGGAGACCTAGGATGGAGGATAGCTGTCTGAGGCTGGCCCGAAGAATGGGCTTAAGATACTACTCAAGTGGTAAAACATCTGCCTAACTAAGTATGAAGCTCTGAATTTCAATCCCAGCACCACCAGAACAAAACTGAGAAAACCGAAAGGTTTGAACAGTGGTGTGTGTATACTGAATATCTTGAAAGACAAAAGATGGTACATTTTAATGTGTACAATTTTTTTTTGCCCTTCCTGGGACTTGGACTCAGGGCCTGAGCACTATCCCTGGCTTCTTTTTGCTCAAGGTTAACACTCTACCTCTTGAGCCAAAGCACCACTTCTGGCTTTTCGTTTATGTGGTACTGAGGAATTGAACCCAGGGCTTCCTGCATGCTAGGCAAGCACTCTACCACTAAGCCACATTCTCAGCCCACAATCTATTTTTTAACATAAAAAAATTCATTATCTTTAGTTGTACGAAGTAGTGGCCATTTAACAAAGCAGTTCATGAATACAATATATCTTGATCAATATTACCCATTTCAAAATTTTCACCCATTCCTCTGCCTACTCACTCTTATCTCATTCTTGATTTTGTAGAATATACCTTGGATTCTTCTTGCATTCTCCCCATCTTCTCTTCATCTCTCCCCCTTTCCCCTTACTATCTGAGATCTCCCTTGATTCTACCATATTTTAGTTAACACATTTTCATAGACTTGTATCCCACACAACATACTTATGAGTTTGTAAGCTAAATGTAGCTTCCATGTATCAGGGAAAACCTGCATCCTTTGTCTCTCTGGTCCTGAATTACTTCACTTAACATAATTACATATGGTAGAGTATCATTCTTCCTAATGGGTGAGTAATTTTCCATTGTGTATATACACCACATTTTCTTGATCACTTGTCCATTAAAGGGCATCGGGGTAGATCCCTTATATTGACCATGGTGAACAGTGCTGTAATAAACATGGTTGTGCTGGTGGCTTTACTTTATCCTGGTTTGTAATCTTTTGGGCAAATGCCCAGGAGTGTAATTGCTGGAAGTTAGGGTAGTTTTATGTTTAATTTTTTTGAAGAACACCACATTACTTTCCAGAATGGTTACACTTGACAAATCAGAAAGCAGAAAGTCTAAGTGCATCACAAGAATGGAAAAGGAAGTAACCAATAATTTAAGGAAATGGTTAGATTGGAAGTAGTGAATGTGTTCATCTTGGAATTTACTGTTAGCTCTTCAAGATCTTCATTATATTTTGATTTCTCAAATATAAACCATATTTATTTTCTTTGCGACTCATAATCATTCAGGACAGGTATTACTACAGTATCTCCATTACTACGGTATCTTGTAGTACTACAGTACTTGTCTGGAGTTACTGAGAAAGAGCAGGAGACAGCTATTAAGTCTTCCTTCCCCTGCCCCATACTGTTTAGTAAGGTGTGAGGGTACTAATAACATTTAAAAAAATGCAGACAGCTTTTGAAAACAATACAATCACATTAACATGAAGGTCAAAGGACCTACAAACAGGAAATCCTAGTGAATGCCTCAGCTGCAACCTTCCTTACCCCTAATTATTGTTCAAATCGAACAGTACAGTCATTAGAAGTAGAAGTTGTATGTGGGAAAGAGAAGAATAAGGTATGGAATTTATCTTGGCATATGTGTTGTGGTATCTGGATTTGAACTCAGAGCTTCAAGCTTGCTAGGCAAGCACTTTACCTCTGAGCATCTCCCCACCAGTGCCACAGCTTATCTTTTACTCTCACTCACATTTATTTAGTGTATGGACAGATAGGAGAAATTGGTGAACATATAGGTCAGAGAGTACAGATGATTAGACCTGACATTTTTATAATGCTCCCCTTAAAGTTGAAATTTTATTACAGAATCCCAAATATGATCAGTTATTTTAGAGCATATTTTGTTTTTCCACCAGAGATATGAAGCTCTCCCTCCACAATCCTGAACTCTTGACTTGAACTGGATTGTTAAAAGCAAGTTCAGTTACAGGGCACTGCCTCTATGGCTTACCTGGCATCAGGGTGAGTGTTTGATGAAATATATCTAAATTCTGGCTCTCCCTTGCTGACTCAGTTTCTACCTCCTGGTACAATGTGATCTGCCAAGCTGGAATGCATGCCATGTGGTGACTCAGAATTTTTTTTTCATCTAGTTCTAAACAAGTTAAGCGCAAGGACCATTGATAAGAGTGATATTAGCAACTCTGTTATCAGTTTATAGTGAGATAGTTCCTCTTCCTTCCTCCGTTCTCTCCACGATCCTCTCCAATCATAACCCGCACCCAAAAGAAACAATCTACCAAAAATTTAAAGATATATTTTCAGTTTGCATGTTGATATTTCATCTTGGAATTGCTTAGGAGTTTAGGGTACTTAGCCAAATCATTACTGACATTCTTTTTCTTGACAATTATCATTGCAAACAATGTAAAATGTTTCTTTCACGGGCACCTAGCCACAGACAATTCAGAGGTATCTTAATTTAGAACCTTCACTGATTGTTTTAATCTCCATGACATAAAGAAATGTGTGAGAATCAGGAATCAACTGATATTAGTAGTTTAGTTAGCTCTATAATGTATATACACACACATTCTCTCTCTCTCTCTCTCTCTCTCTCTCTCTCTCTCTCTCTCTCTCTCTCTCTCTCTCTCTTCAATTACTTTTCTCAACAACCATGGTGATTGGACCCATTGCAAATGTGTGCTTGCTCATTTTAAATTTCAATTTTCTTTCTTTTCTAAAATATACTAGACAATGAACTTTATAAACATCTTGATACTTTCCTCAAACTTTTCTTCTCTCTAAGCATATGGTTCAAGATAGTGGAGGACGTGAAGCATACTGACATTTGTGTTTCTTGCATTCTCTCATTAAAATTGAAATCTAAACCCATTTCATTTCCCCTTTCTCCTCTATACCAGGAATAAGAGAACACAAAAAGTTTCCATCAACACCTGTGCTCTCAGAGAGGGGACAATGAGCCATGGAGTGAAGAAGCATCCTAAAACTATCAATGACAGCCTATGATTGTCCCATAACTGACTTTATTAATCCCTAATGTTGCCTATGCTTTCTTTCTCACTTTTCCCTAGTTATCATTAAATTGTGGTCTTGAAAACCCTTGATACCAACTCCCATTTCCCCCCTTAAGATTAACTCCTAGAAGCAGAATTGCTAGTGCAAAGCATGATTACTTTAAGAATTTCTGATGTAATTAAAGTTCTCTTCCAGAAACTTTGGGCCAATTTATGCCATCTTCAGCTACTTCAAAGTGCTAATTTTTATATACCCCCATCTGGGCCCATTAATTAGATATGCAAAAATAGTTTATTCCTTTAATTTACATGTCTTTAATTCCAAATAAGGTTGAGCTCTCTTCAATAACATGCTAGTCCTTGTGTTCTTCATCATTTCTTTTGTAAATTCTTCTGTTCCTATTGTACTCATCATTGTCATTAATTTTAAAAGATTCTCCAATTTCAAAAGCTAACACTCTCTTACCACATATCTTCCAAATATTCCTCCAATGCATGTTTGCCTTTGAAGTTTGATATCTAAATTTTAAAAACACACAAAGCAGTGTTTTTAAACATAATTACATAAGGTAAATACGTCAAAATTTTGGCTTATTTTTCTATGTGAAATATGATGAAATGTTTTTCTATCTTCTAGTAATAGGAAATTGAATAATTGTTGTCCAAAGGCATCATAAGTGAAATATAGGCAGAGTAAGGCTGCATTTGTACATAGATGATGTTTTGGATTCGTCAATAGCTTGGTTACATAAACTATAGTTTATCTTTGCCCACTAGTTTTGCCACGTTGAGATAGGATAAAATGGGGATGGAGGGAAGATCAGTAATGCAGCATCAATCATCAACATACTATCTCTGGGCTTCTGCTTCTGGATCTTCTTTCACATTTCCAAACACTATGCAAAAGTCACAGTGTTGCTGAGAGCTGACTAGAATTAACTTCTATGTGTTAGATGGAAACTGGCTGAGAAGCAATGTGGAGTGGGAGGTATTCTTCTTCCAAGAGATAGCTGGCTGATGGGCTGCTAATTTATGTGCTTTAAAGCTTCTCAGAGAAGTTATTTAAATCATTTTGTCTTTTGCTCTAAGACACAAACATCCATCTTCGAGCTTTCTAGCCTTGTATGAGGGAGTTATTGTCCATATCTTTCTAACCTTTGCTTTTATTGCCATCTAACAAAAAATACTTCATTTTCACTGTCATATTAAAGGTTGTTTCTCTTGATAGTATAGAGTTTATCTAGTAAAAGCTGGGTGGAGAAATACTAAGAAAATGTAGTCACTGTTGAATCTATTGCTGTTAAAAGTTCACGAAGGAGCATACATTCTAGATGTATGCTTTCTGGTTTGTCACTGCAGGTGACTCCTCCCTCAGAAGTTTCCTCCAACATATCAAACAGAACCCCACCTACCCAAGCTAGCTCCCACTGAATGTCTGCAATGGTTTAGAGTTTCTTCCTAGAATATGAGTAAAACCTGTGGCTTGATTCTAACTAATAAAATATGGCAAAAAAAATCAATGGAATTTCACTCTTTTGATTAAGCTGTATTGCAGGACAAAGGAAGTGGAAGTTCGCTGTCTTACATATACTGGAATCCATCTTAGCGCACTGCAATTAGAGATTCTGCCATTGGCCCTGAAGGAGCAAAGCACTATGTTATGTGTGAACAGCTTATAGGGATGTTTAAGTGGCAAGCAGCTACCCTCCGAGACCCAGGGTGACCTCCAACCAAGAACCAGTGAAAAGCCAAGACAGATATATATATATATATATATATATATATATATATACACACAAAGAAATTGATTATTACAAAAGTTTGAAGAAAAAAAACAAACCTTGAAAAAGTAATCTTGCCCAGTCAAGCCTGCAGATGAGAATGTAGCCTCGTTGACACCTTGTTTAAATCTTTGAGAGTTGCTGAGTAGAGATCCAGCTAAGTCATTCCCAGATGTTGATCCACAATGGCAATGAGGTAAGGAAGGTATCTTATATTATACTATACTGTTTCTGGTACTGTGTGAAACAGTATATAGAACTAATATACTGAAACCTACCATCATTTTATCTTTCTTGGGACTCTTACATAGTCTTTATATCAGTACAAATATTTTTTCAGTGTAATTTATTGTTGCTCTCCAAAGTCAAAATCACGAGAGCCTGTTGATTTTGTATGTAGGCCATCTCTCCTACTAGAGTTTTCTGTGTCTTTATCCATTTTTCTTGTTCATTCTCTCTCGCCTTCTTACAGAGACTGTTGCAAATCTTTTCGTTCTTCATCCTTTCATTGTGCCTTTGGTCTGAGCAATATTGGCCCATTTCTCCATCCAAAATTGAAATCCCCTTTTTCTGGTACCAGCCTGATGGAAAGTCCACTACAATGCAAGCTCTGTTGCAGGAAGGCAGATGGCTCTTTCAGTCTACCTGTTATATGTCTGATGAGTGGAAACTATGCATATTGAATAATAACAAGTGCACAGATCAGGATACTGAAGATTAAGAGTAAGAAAATAAAATTCTGACAGCTTTTGCTTTCAGTGATAGGGGAAGTGTAATAAATTGTTGTTGTACTAAAATTTCCAGAACCCACAGTCTCAGAGCAGATGTGGGTGGGGCATGATGAGTAGAATGACCACACCTCTCATTTGAAACTCAAAACCATCCTAGCAGAGGCTATGAAATGATGGTGGTGTATGGTGGATGAAGTTGCTAATATTGTACTAGAGTAGGAACACCAGATCAGTTAGCCAGGCATGTTTCGCCCTTCTAGCCCCTACATATTGCCTCCCTTGTAAATATATTGAATTGGGAGGACATATATAGAGAGAAAAGCTGTATATTCTTGTAATTTTTTCTTTGTTGTTAAACCATTGCAGTTTGCCAGATCCTTTAACCCCAATTGTGAATCTCAAAGGGAATTCAATCCCATGTGTTTTCAGTTAGTTTGCACTTGAATTATCCAAAAGTTTTGTAAGAACTATTTGAAGTCCAAAAACCTTTGTGAAACCTTTTCTCTCCCCTTTATTTTACTTTTTTGTTGGTGACATGTTTCCAAAGGAAGTAATTGGAAAGAAAAGGAGAGGGAGAAGGGAATGTTGAGTTAGAATCAAGATCATAAACATCTCTAAAATGGCTAAATTAACAAAACAATAAATTTTAAGACAAGAAACCTGTTCTGTTCAAATAAGTTTGAGTGTAGTGAAAGTACACTGGCCTCATTGTTGAAAATAATCTTTGCTTATAGTAAGCATCCATATGTTTCCTGATTCATCTAATAATAAATTTAAATATCTTATTTCCAGATTAGAGTAGAAATTATTTAAAATTCTTGGCCATATATCCTCAAATATTAGTAGACTCTCTTCTTTATTAACTGAGAATTAAAAATTAGAGAATTTCCAAACTCAGAGAACAAAGGAGCTCTCAGCAATAGACTGCCAAAGGACTGGATGGTTTTATGTTAAATTCTGATATGTGTGCAGTAATATTACCAGCTAGCACATTTGAAAGTGGGGGAGTGTTTGCAAAAATGGATGTTTGTTGCTTTGTAAACAATTTTAAAAGCATTGTAATAGAATTGTTCTATATAGAAATACATACAGACAAATGTTGCATTTACAGACTCCTTTTTGTTCAATTTATTTTGCTAAGTTTCAGCCTCTCACATCCCTAGCAGAGAATGGCAATGTGCCTACACCTCAGGGAGTGGCATGACCACCTCACTGTTTCTGCCTGTTACAAGTTGTATTTGGTCTAGACATGGTGCTTAGCCTATCATGTCTAAGCATAATGACTGACTTCATATATTTTGAGTGCAAGGACTTATATTATGAAATGAAACTCTTACAAAACATTATTTCTTAACTCTCTGACATTGGATGGCAGGATATATTCTGGACTTAAACCTACATAGGTCAATTCAGAGGCTTCTCCCCTGCCTGTGAGGCATCACCTACCTTATTCAATGCCTCTTAGTTTAGAACAAAAGCCCTCACTGCCATCACAACTCAAAATGTAAGTCCTGCTTACCACATGCAGCGATGGTAACATACTGGCTTCCTTTGGGAAGCACGTTTATTTTTGGGTTTCTGAGCAGATGCATTTCTACAGTTGAAAAAAGCTTGCCAAGAATGTAGTTCTGAAGCCTAGCCATTTTAATAAGTAAATCCAAAATAGTGATATAAGTTCTTGACCATCTGCTAGTGTTTTTATAGAGCATTATGGCCTAGAGTGGGAAGGAAGAAAATAATGAATTTTCAGGTGCTATACAGTTCTAAAGTTCTGTTACTTACACAACTCACGTTCACTTACTATTTAATGAAATGCATTGCAATTTATTTTAGGACAAGATGTGCATAGCTGTGTATAGGATTTGTGTTGAGTTGCATAATTAGGCCTGTACAAGTTTACTTCTCTAACTTCACTAGTAATTTTTTCTACTCAATCCTTGATGTTCAAAATGTACTTAAAGTCTGGGGAGGAGAATAGAAATGATACTTTCCATGCTATGTTGTCAATAAAGATTAGAATTTAAATCTTTAGGAAGTGGAGCTGTGGCTCAAAGTGGTAGAGTCCTAGCCTTGAACAAAAATGCTCAAAGACAGAGCCACATGGCCAACAACAACAAAAATTAAATCTTTAGGGAAAAAGGTTAGAGACTTGATTCTAATAGTAGAGCACTTGCTTAGTAAGCATGAAACCACGGGTCAATTCTTGATAGCAGTGGAAAACAATCTTTAGGAAGAGAATCCACAGCAGCTTTAATTTCCAATAAGGTAAAAATGATGGATTTTAGTTTATTTGCCTAGCAGATTGTGAAAACAGACACTGTGACTCCTAAAAGCATGAGAAGCGACATTTCTCAGGGAAAGAGGAATCATGGGAATACAAAATGTGGGGGAAATAGCATTTGTTTTAGAAGTAGCCTTTCTCGTGTCATCCTCCTACCTTTGGAAAGCTATTATGCCCACTAAAGCATAGCTGAGCAGCCCTAAGCCATTTGACTGCTACCTTATTTCTCTATACAAAGCGTAGTATTATTATTATTAGGAAAAGGGACCAAAAAGTGTTTTTTTGGCACTTATTACAGGGAATATAAAGAAATGCAAAAGTCAATAGCCAGTTTTAAGTAATACAGAAGAAAAAGAAAAAGAAAACTAATCTTAGAAATAAATTGCCATCCTACTGAATTCAGATTATTTATGTAATTCTTGTCAAATAGATTCTTTACTTTTTACAATAGTTATATTTAATTATGCAAGATACCTTATTGTTTACCATAACCAAATTAATGATAACAAATACTAATTTCTCATGCACCATAACAATATCAGAGACATAGGCGCAAATTGACTTTTGTCCTTTTCAACAGGCTATGACCCTATTAGGAGATGTTTTAAAGGCGTTTCTTAGCATTTTGAACAAAATATTTGTGTTTCCTACTGAAAATAGTTTAACTAGAAGTCCCAAAGGAATCTTGTCTTCCTCATAAAGTTGCTTTTAAAGTTTTTAGCTTTGGACTTTCCTTTCCAAATGCACAGTTGATATACACTCTATTTCCAAGTAGAAATTCTGGAGAAACAATGTATTGTTCTTCTTTATTAGTAGACTTTCGCCTAATTCTTCTAATAGAGGACATTTTGCTCCATTGAAACAATCTATAAGTTCACAATTTAAAATGATGGCTTATAAATCAATCATATATCTTATAATTCCTAGTACTTTCAACCCAGCATCTCTTTTCCAACATACAAACACACATGCACACTCTACAGCTTCCATACATATCCTAGTCTAGTAGGTTGTGCACTGTAACTTTTCAAAATGTGACTTCAAGTACCACATACCTGCTGTGTACCCTTCCTTAAAGTAACACCACTTACCCAATGATTCTGTTTCCTGGCTTGAAAAACGGGATCATCGTGGCAACACCAGTTAGGATCACTGAAAAGAATATACTTAACAGTGTACAGTTTGCAGCCCAGCAACCAGTAGGTGAAATGTGGTTAATATATGACAGTCATTTTTAGCTTGTAATCAATTAACTCTTTCCTGGATTTTGTTAACTGAATCATATTTTCTTAAAACTGAAATCCTGCTTTTAAACCAATAAAATGTAGCATATATTATGTAAATAATAATTACCAACCACTGGTCAGTTTGTGAGCAAGTGCAGGGTATACTAAGCCCATGATCTGGTATATGTAAATAGCAGTGTATGCGATATAGGATCTAAAGTGGGCATTAAGATTGTTTTCATCTGCAAAATCATTGAATACAAATGTGCTTGTGGCTCATTGCAAACTTAAGCACTCATTTTGACATACTAACACTTTACTGAGATGAGCAATTATAAAAAGAATGAATGTTGTAAGAAAGTAGATTTGATATATTTTTAAAAATCTTCATCCTAATTCAAACATATCATTCATTATGTGTCAAATCCTTAAAGACCAAGCCAGGAAGCTAAATGGAAGAAGTAAGTATTGAGCCTTTATAATCCTCTCCTAAGAATATCCTCCTTTGGTCTCACTGTGTTAGTGTCTAAAGCCCTGTAAAATTGATTATAATAGTTATCATCATCCAACATACAGTATTTTGTTGGTGGTGATGTTCATGAGGCAACATGCAATATTATCTCCTGCCTTAAACACGTGAACAAATGAATAAACGCTCGTTGACTCTATGCATTCCTCAAAGACCCCTCTATTTCTGTATCCGGTGTTATATCTCAACTCTTCCTTAGGACTGTCTTGTTCTAACAATTCCACTTCAGATTCTCTTGTCAAGGTCACAGCTAGCTCCTACATTGCCAAATTCAATGGTATTCTTCCTTTTTCCTCTTTGGCTCCATTTATTATTACATGGCTTCTAGTCCACTATCCTGCATTCTCTCTCTGATCTCTAATCTTTGAAATACTGCTGCAAGGCCAGGTTCTCTCTCTCTCTCTCTCTCTCTCTCTGTCTTTCACTCACTTTCTCTCTTTCTTCTCTCTGTCATCTTTCATCTTCATCTTTACTTTCTATGCATCTGCAATCTGCAATCAGGTCCTTACTTCTAAATATCTTAACATACAAATTTATCCTAAATCTCCCAACACTGACCTGTTTCTTATATTATTAATTTATTTATTCAATGGCTAACTCCATTCTCTAGCTAAATGAAATACAGGCACTTCATTTTTCCACAACAAATTACCTTCAAACTTCCTCATCTTAAAGATTTAAAATATGGACTACATTTTTCTGATCTGTTTGCCCAAAAAAAAATCCAACTAGAAAAAAATTAACAACTTTCAAATTTATTCTTGTATTCCATCTCTCATGTTTCACATCCCATTCATCAACTCCACCAGAGTAGAAACTTCTCACCACCTTCCCCATTGCCATTTGTGTGAATGCTATCAGCATCACCTTTCTCCTTTCTTTAAATACATTGTGGATAGAGCCTTCAATGTGTCCTCTCTGAGTCTGTGATTAATCTAAATAACATCAAAACACTTACCACACTTAAAAATCTTGGTCATGGGGCCCTAATTCTAATTCTTTTATAATGAGAGTGGTTACAGGCAAGCAGTTCAGCAAGTAACTGAATACCAGGAAGTCCAGGTTGCTGTAGTTTGAGAAAAAGATAAGGAGCAGTTACAGATGAAAACATAAAGTAGTTTGGGCTCTTGAATTAATGATTGGTTAGGTAGGTCCAGAGAAGCATTCCTTGAGGTCTAATTATGTCCCACCAATGAAGCTAATCTTTCCTAAACACTCTCTGTAATGACTTGTTTGCTAGGAATTATTTCACTCTGGCTAGAAGAGACAGGCATTGTTCTGAGTTATGTGTAAGCTTATTGATGAATGAAAATTGTACATATAACATGCCTTTATTTTCCTGTATATTGCTGGGGATCAAATCCAATGGCTTGTGTATGTAAAGCATGTATTCTACTACTGAGATATATGGTATATCTATTCATATTGTACATGTCCTCTTTAATTTCTATCAAACATTTTATATAGATCTTTTGTTAAGTTTATCCATTATGATTTTGTCTTTTTAATGTTTCATGTATGTTGATATTTTGTTAGAGTTTTTTTTTTCTTTTGTCAGTAGTGGGATTTGAACTCAGGGCCTCACACTTGCGAGGCTGTCACTTGAGTCATGTCTCTAGTCCTGCCTTTTGTTGGTTATTTTGGAGATGGAATCTAGTGAGCTTTTCTGCCTGGGCTGAGTGAAGCTGCATTCCTTCTGATCTCAGCATGCTGAGTAGCTAGTATTACAGTACCCAGCTCCATTAGTGTTATGTCTTACAGTGTGAGACATTTTAAGCCTAAAATGTGCTATTTAAAATTCTAATTTTTCATTAAGGTACTAGAATACAAAATTGTAACCAGTATTACTATATGCACTTGTTTCTTGTAAGGTTATTAAACTTATTTAATAGTTCTCATGACTTTTAGTACACTTGCTGGAATGGTTTATTCAATCTAGGACTCAATGTTCAGTAGAAAAGAAGACAACAAACATTCTTATTTCATTTCTGATATTAGGAAAAGCATTTAGTCTTTTACCAATAAAGGTGATGCTGGCATTATTCATTCACCAACATGACTGTGGTAAGTAGATGATTTTTCCAGGCTAAGGAAGTTCCCTTGTGAAGTATTCCTTTTTCTTTCCTCCCACTATCCCTTCGAACCTTAACCCTGTGTTTTTCTTGCATTAGGCTTGACTTTGAAGTGTTAATTGAATAATCTATAACTCTTTATATATAACCCATATAATCATGCATTTGTGTGTGCATGTGTGTGTGTGTGTGTGTGTGTGTGTGTGTATGTGTGTATGTGTTAAGACATAATGGGTTGAGGCTATTTGCTAGCTGTTTGACTTTTGCAGAAATTACTTACCTCCTCCCACATTTTTTTCTGCATATAAATGGCAATGAAATATGGATTATTTCATAGGGGTACTTTTTTTTTGTCTCTCAGCATGAGTCACATGTCAGGTACTGGCTAGGCCTCAGGCAGACTCAAGTTGAATGATTCCTCAAGGATTTTGGAGATGCATTTGCTCTATTTGACCATGCCAGTTACAACAGCTAGAACTTTCTGGGAGGTGACGACTAGCATCATGGATCTGGCTGAGGGCTGATCAATGGGGCATGGGCTGCTAATACCAGAAGTGGGTGGATGGACACTGTAGCTGGTATGTGCGCAGCCCCTTCCTCTCCCCTTCCCTTCCTCCTGCAGCAGCCTGGCCAGCCTCCACTTCTCTCTTCCTGTTTCTTTTTCTTTTTTAATTAAATTTTATTGACAAGGTGATGTACAGAGGGGGTATAGTTACATAATAAGATAGTGAGTACATTTCTTGTCTTATTTGTTACACCCTCCCTCATTTTTCTTTCCCTTACCTAGTTCAGATGTTCTTATTACAATGACCAGATATTGATTTTTGCCAATTACTTTTACTTCACCTGCTAAAATGAGTACATGCTTAAAATATGACAAATTACATTGATTTTTAAATGTTTAATCTCTCTATATCCATAATAAAACTAATTTATTTATGATGTATTGTCATTTTTATACACCATTGGATTTCATTTGCTAAAAATTTCCTCAGGTTTTGTGCATATGTTCATGTGGGTTATTGCTTTGTATTATTTCCTTTTCTTGTAATGTATGGATTATGGGTTAGGGCAGTGTAGGTCTCTTATGTGAGTTAGCAACTAGCCTCTTAAGTTTTCTGGAAGATTATGTATAGACTTGATTTTCTATCTTAAATGTTTGATAAGTTTAACAGGGAAGTCTCTAGAGCCTAGAGTTTTCTTTGTAGTAAGTTTGTAAAGTATAAATTCTACATCATTATTGTAAGGCTGTTTCAGTAGTCTTTTTCTCTTCTACCCCTTTCCATGTCATACAAGTTCTTGAAGATCAGCTCATCTATCCTTTCCTGAAATATTCCCATCACACAAAAAATTTTCTCAATTCTGGGTGCTGGTGGTGACTCATTCCTGTAATTCTAGCTACTTGGGGCGGCGGGGGGGGGGGGGGGGGGCGTGTTGCAATCTGATTACCAAGGCTCGAAGCCAGCCTGAGCAGAAAAATTCATTAGGCTCTTATCTCCCATAAACTACCAAAAAGCTGAAGTGGAATTGTGGCTCAAGTGGTATAGCATTAACCTTGAACAAAAAATGTTCAGGGTCAACCCTCCCATGGTCTCCTATGCATGACTACTATTAATTGCATTATGTTAGAATTATTTTCTTTGTGTATTGTCTTCCCAAACACAAACACACTAGAAAATTGATTAGAACAAGGTCTTTCTTTCCAGGCATTCTGAGACCCAACTGTAATCCCAGCACTGGGGAAGCTGAGGAAGCAAGGTCTCTAGTTCTATGTGAGCCTGGGCTACACAAAATCAAATAAAACCTCCCTCACCAAAACATTACTTGCTTACTATATCCTTGATATCTAGAGAACAAAGAAGATGTAGATATTTAAACTCATATATATATATATTTTTTTGGCCAGTCCTGGGCCTTGGACTCAGGGCCTGAGCACTGTCCCTGGTTTCTTCCCGCTCAAGGCTAGCACTCTGCCACTTGAGCCACAGCGCCGCTTCTGGCCGTTTTCTGTGTATGTGGTGCTGGGGAATCGAACCTAGGGCCTCGTGTATCCGAGGCAGGCACTCTTGCCACTAGGCTATATCCCCAGCCCTAAACTCATATTTTTGCATGCATATTTGTCTATATATTTATTGCACATGGATGTATTCACACATGTACATATATACATATTTCACATAAATACAGGAAAGCAAGTCCTTTTTTAAAAATCTGTTCCTCAATGTGAAAATTGTCAGCACCATTACTGAAATCACTGTTGAGCCTAACCTTATAAGACTTAGAAAACATTTGGGAAATTATTTAAAGACCATGAAATTAATTCCTGTGAGGAAAGCCAGGTAAAGGGCAATGCTACTTCCTTATTTTTTAGAATCAAATTGAATGCATTGAAGTTTATCACAACTGTTGTGATTATTAGGACATCTATTAATTCCTACACAAGTTTCTTTTGATCTGCTTTAGCATTTTTCTTTTCCCCAAAACAGACTATATTACTGGGCACATTTTAATACCATCATTAGTCATGGATGTGGTGATTCATCTGGTTGGCTTATAAAATGAAAGCAGCCTTGCCCTTCCTAAGCTTTGACTGTTGGCAACTCTTCTTTTCCCCCCTGCTCTGAATCAGATGTGTATTTGTTTGAGTAATCAAGAAAGAACTGTCTGTCTTGTGACCTTAGAGGCTGGTGAAAGGGAGCAACTGAGTGTTTTTGGCATTGGAAAGTTAGCAGAACAATGCAAATCTGTAGACCAGAGAGCCTCTCTGCTTGGCTGCTTCTTCTGGGCAGACTTGAATGTCACACAATACTCTGATTGCCAGCAGGACTTTTTATCCTCAGCAAAAATCCATTTTAATATAAGCAAAATGGGCCTCGGGTCTTATAAAAACCATGCTTAAACTCTCAGTGTGTTCATTTAGTTAAATTCTCTGCCTTCTATTAAGACCTGCAGTCGTTCCTACTGTGATAAGAGCCAGTAAGAGACAGCTTTACAAAATGGATCCCATTAGGGAAAAAGTGCACCAAATAACCCAGCTAGGGAATGAATGAATCAGCCCAATGTAAATTAGGTGAGACAATTAGAACACACAGAGAGAAGATGGAAGCGATTTCAAAGATGGGTTAGTGGGGTGATAGATAGCCAGGGAGCCTAAGAACTTTGAAGGAAGTGACAGATCTGATGACAATGAAGCCAAAAGAATCTGTCAGAGCAAAGGATTGGCATCCTATAATGAATCCACTCATCTTATTTGCCTGTTAATCAATGGGTGCTTTAAAGATGTCATTTGAAGGAAGTTCAAGTATTTGCTTTTTAAGGATACCTATTAGATTCTCTCTCTCTCTCTCTCTCTCTCTCTCTCTCTCTCTCTCTCTCTCTCTCAATATATAAGATACCATTAGAAGGCCACATATAGTAGTGCAGTTCACCATGCAGAAAAACATCTAAGACTCCTCTAATGTTTGCCATCCTTCATATGTGCTTTTTGTTTTGAAATATTTAGAACAGTCTCCAACATTCTTTTCCCTGAATAAGGAAAAGAGCTCCATTAGCAGAGCAGAGCTTGTTACACACCTTTGGCTCATGTTCCCAAATGATCTTATTACACATACAATCTGTGGAGTTATGTGTATTGTTCTGATATTTTCTGAAAAGGAAATTATTTTGACAAGAAAATGCCTGATAAAATTAACTCAGGAAAATATACTTTGGAAATATGAAGACATGAGCATTCTTTGAAGCTATGCTATAAAATATGGATGATTATTCTTATCAGAAACCACTATTAAATAAAATTATGAGGACATTATTGTTTGGGATTAAGGTTCTTCACACAGCCCTCAACATGTCAGACAGAACCAGAAGAGAGTTAACCCTGGGTAGGTGTTGTATAATCTGAGCTAAAGTTGAAAAGGTTAAATCTGAAAGAGAAAAAGAACAAACAAATAACCCTATTAGATTCATAGCAGTCAGATGAGCCCCACAAAGCAGCAAATATTATGCTTCCTCAGTTTATCACTGCACAGGGATCAGTAGTTCCTTGCTTCTGTTTTCTTCAACCTTTTCTGATTAGGAAGACAACTGCTCAGCTCATTGGAGCAACTTTCTATTTCATAGAGAACATGATTCTTAATTCATGAATCATTACTAAAAGCCCAGTAGATCACTTAACTGAATTTGTTGAAAGTTTGCTTCTTGATAGTAGTTATAATAAAATGATTTTATATATATATATATATATTTAAAGGGAAAGTGGAATAAACTCAATTTGAGAAATGTGAGACTAGATATTAAATAATTACATTCAACAAATGACTAGTTTCTCATAAAAGGCAATTCTCTATATACATTAAAACACAAATGGCTAACATGAAGGAAGCAGAAGTTGATGTTATTTAAAGAGGCAAAATCAGTTTTCCATACCCTAACAGGGAAGAATTTCCTTTTGGATTGACCTCCTATTTTTCTGAGAAGCTTGTTTAAACATGTCCAATCTCCCTCTGCCACCGACCCCCCCCCCCCCACTCAATTCTCCCCAGGGTGCAAACAACCTAAACCATTCTATCCCCATAGAGACCTGAAGAAAGCTGTGATACTCTCACTCTGCCTCCCACCAACTGCTCTAAATACCTCATTCAGAAGTTAAGGTCTAGAGCTCTGTGGTGACAGCTGTATTAATGTCACATTCTCCAAACACCTTATATGAGACTCTTGCTTGAACTCCTTCCTGCTATTTTTCAATAGGTTTGGGGCTCAGATAAAAGAGAAGATGATCATTTTCAGATTCTGCTGAAGCTCAAATAACTAATTAAAAAACAAAACTGTGTATCCAGCAAAAAAAAAAATTAAACAGGAAGCATTTTTTTTTTGGAGAGGATAAACAAAATCAGCAAAAGACAACAAAACAGATCTCCAAGTACTCATTTGGTTATGCTGATGGATGACATAAGAAAGGTAAAAGTGACACAGCACAGGGAGCCCTTAAGGCTCTACTTAGATAATTATTAACTCACCACAGAAGAACTAGAATGCAGGAAAAAAGGAAATAAAAAGCTGAAAGAAGAACTATGAATTTTGCCCCTCCATTTTCTTCCAGAGGAAAGCAACTGTACTTGTTTGAGAGGGAGACATTGGTAGGTTATAGAGAAAAATCAGATTCCAAGCAACTGATGATAGATTTCAAGAAGACCCAATCCTAACACAGAATGAGAAGTTCTATGAGGCTGTGCTTGAAGAACTTCCTAACAAGCTTCCACACAGGAAAGAGGAACAGGAAGAAGTAAGACAGTAGTTACTAGATGATTCAAGGAAAGCAAAACTCATGTTTTGTCAAGAATACTAGTAGGTAAATAGCTTTTTTTTTTTTAGCAATAGTAAAATAATGCACACAGCACACTTGACACAATACCTGGCACACAGAACGAGATGACTAAGGGAAGGGAAATGGCTTGCCAAAGACACACAGAGCTATGTGATGCTCAGATGAAGGATTGTTTTTATTTAGACTAGAAAAGAAAATGATTATTTTACCCTTCATATAATTAGTGGCATATTCATCATTGAAAACTCTGCTTTTTACACAGAAGAACTCATCAAGGACTTAAAAAATTATAGCCTCTCACCTTAGCTAGAACAAAGACTGAGACCCATTTACAGAAGCTCTCTCTGCAACCATGCTTCCACCTCCATATTTGGTGGAGTTTGCCAGACCGTAATAAACCCCTCCTGAAGGCTTTCTTTTTTTTTAAATTAAATTTTTGTTGTGTAAAAGGGATACAGTTACATAATAGGGCAGTGAGTACATTTCTTGTGATATCTTACACCCTCGTTTTTCTTTCCCTTCCCTAGATCAGGTAGGCATATATACAATACCCAGTGTACCCAAAACATATACAGTAGCCACATAGCATACGCCAAAGGAAATTCACCTAGAACTTTAAATATAACATCAACAATAGAGTTTGCTTATCCTTGTCTTATATGATCATGCATACATTGCTTTTGAGCTATTGTGATCCACTGATCACAATAAAGGTCTATTTTAGACCATTTTATGTTTAGTAGTTGTTTGGTTTTAGATACATAATGTAAGGTCGCTGACCCAAACCTGTGGGAAATACTGTTTGACAAGAAGGTTTTTGTTTCACAGACCTGGTCTCTACTCCCGCTCCCCCCCGCCCACCTGAAAGTCATATATCAAGATCATGCCCCTTTGTTCTCTGTGTTGTAGGCTTGTCTCACTCAACATTATTTGCTCAAGCTCTGACCATTTCCCTGCAAATACCAATATTTTATCATTTCTAATTGCTATGTAGTATTCCATTGTGTATAGGTACCACATTTTTTGATCCATTCATCTGTAGAGGGGCATCTGGGTTGTTTCCATATTTTGGCTATTGTGACTTGTGCAGTGATAAACATGGATGTGCAGATGTCTTTTTGATATTCTGAGACCTGTTGTTCAGGATAGATGCCTAGGAGTGGTATGGCTGGGTCATAGGGTAGGTCTATGTTGAGCTTTTTGAGGAACCTCCATACTGTTCTCCAAAGTGGTTGTACTAATTCACACTCCCACCAACAATGGAGAAGGGTTCCTCTTTCCCTGCACCCCCTCCAACACTTGTTGTTGCCTGAGTATAGGCCATTCTAACTGGAGTGAGGTGGTATCTCAGGGTTGTTTTTATTTGCATTTCCTTCACTGCCAGGGATGTTGAACATTTCCTCATATGTTTCTTTGCCATTTTTATCTCTTCTCCTGTGAAGTCTTTCTTTAGCTCCTTTGCCCATTTAATAATTGGTTTACTGGGCTTGGAGGGGGTTAGTTTTTTGAGTTCTCTGTAGATGACAGATATTAGGCTTTTGTCAGGTGCTGTGCTGGTGAAGATCCTTTCCCATATGGTTGGCTGTCTTTCTAGTTTGGTGGCTATGTCTTTAGCTGTGCAGAAACTTTTTATTTTGTAGTAGTCCCATTTGTCGAGATTCTCTCTTATCTGTTGTGCCCCTGGGACTATATTCAGGAAGTTCCTTCCTGTGCCTACAAGTTCTAGCATCTTTCCTACTCTGTCCTTCAGTAGTTTCAAAGATTCAGGTCTGATGTTGAGGTCCGTTATCCATTTTGAGTTGATCTTGGTACATGGTGATAGGCTAGGGTCTACTTTGAGTTTTCTACATATGGCTGCCCAGTTTTCCCAGCACCAGTAGTTGAAGAGGCTATGTTTTTCCATTGTATGTGTTTAGCTCCTTTGTCGAATATCAGCTGACTGTAAGAATGCGGCTTTATTTCTGGGTCTTCTATTCTATTCCATTAGTCTTCAGGTCTGTTTTTATACCAACACCAGGCTGTTTTTGGCTCTATAATACAGCCTGAAATCTGGTATTGTGATACCTCCTGCACTGCTTTTTTTGCCTAGAATTGCTTTGGCTATTCTAGGTCTTTTACTGTTCCATATGAATTTATGGGTTGCTTTCTCTATTTCAGTGAAGAATGTAGCTGGGACCTTGATGGGGATTGCATTGAATTTGTATAACATTTTGGGCAATACGGCCATTTTCACTATATTGATTCTGCCTACCCATGAGCATGGGAGATCTTTCCATCTCCTTGTGTCCTCTTTGATTTCCCTTTTTAGATTTTTATAGTTCTCATTAAATAGGTCATTCATGTCTTTAGTTAGGTTGATCCCTAGGTAATTTATTACTTTTTTAGCGATTGTAAATTGTATTATTTCCATAATTTCCTTTTCTGCTTGTACATTGCTGGTGTACAGAAAAGCTGCTGACTTTTGTGGATTGATTTTGTATCCTGCTACTTTGCCAAAATGGTTTATTAGGTGTAGGAGTTTGGGGACTGAGTTTTTTGGGTCCTTCAGATATAAGATCATGTCATCTGCGAATAGGGATAGTTTAATTTCTTCTTTGCCAATGTGGATCCCTTTGATGCCCTCCTCTTGCCTTCTTGCTATGGCTAGGGATTCCAGCACTATGTTGAAAAGAAGTGGGAAAAGTGGGCATCCTTGTCTTGTTCCTGAGTTTATGGGGAATGGTTTTAGTTTCTCCCCATTTAATATGATATTAGCAGTTGGTCTGTTGTATATGGATTTTATTGTTTTAAAGAATGTTCCCTCTATTCCTGGTCTCTCCAGGGCTTTTAACATGTATGGGTGTTGTATTTTGTCAAAGGCTTTTTGGGCATCGGCTGAGATGATATGTTTCTTGATCTTAGCTCTGTTAATGTGGTGAGTTACGTTTATCGATTTACAGATGTTGAACCATCCTTGTGTCTGTGGGATGAAGTCTACTTGATCATGATGTATAATTTTCGTGATCAGTTTCTGCATCCTGTTAGCTAATATTTTGTGTTCATTAGTGATATTGGTCTGTAGTTCTCTTTTTTTGTTGGCTCTTTGCATGGTTTGGGGATGAGTATAATATTAGCTTCATAGAATGAGTTTGGGATTTCTCCCTCTGTTTCTATTTCACAGAAGAGTTTGAGGAGTATTGGTATTAGCTCCTCACTAAAGGTTTTATAGAATTCGTTGTTGAATCCATCTGAGCCTGGGCTTTTCTTTGTTGGGAGGCTCTTGATTACCTCCTGTATCTCGCTGTAAGTTATTGGTTTATTTAGTTGATTTATTTCTTCTTGATTCAGTTTGGGCAGTTTATACTTCTCTAAGAATTGATCCATTTCTGTAAAATTATCGTTCTTTAGTGAGTAGATTCTGGAAATAGTTCCTTATGACTGTTTGAATATCCTGTGTATTTGTTTTAATTTTTCCGGTGGAGTCCCTGATCTTATGGGTATGAGTCTCTTCTCTTCTTTTTTTTTTTTTGTAAGTCTTGCACGGGGGCTGTCAATTTTATTTATTTTCTCAAAGAACCAGCTTTTACTGAAGGCTTTCTTCACCCTTCCTTTCTCTTCCTCCCTAGCCATATATTGCCTCCTCTCAAATTTGGACTTTGAACCAAAGAAATCTGTGTCTGGAAACCATCTCTGTAATTTACTATTTGCATGACCTTGACCAAGTTAGAACATTTCTCTTAACCTTTGTTTCTTCATAGATACTACTGAGTAAACCATAATATATATATTTATTTCATAGACTTGTTTTGATCCATAAGAGCACATGCAAAGTGAATCCTTGACACGGGGCCTACCACACAGTAATAACTCAGTAATAAGACAAAAGGCAGTCTGCCTCATTCTCTAATATGCCACCTTGCTTCCCTACTGATCTCCATGTCTATTGCAATCAGACTGTGATGAACCTCTAATGTCTAGGACATCAGGAGATCTCATGCATGTTGGAATGAATTCCAGTTGTGGGGCTTGAACTCAGGGCCTGAGAACTGTCCCTGGCTTCTTTTATGCTCAAGTCTAGCACTGTACCACTTGAGCCACAGCACCACTTATGGATTTTTCTATATATGTGGTGCTGAAGAATCAAACCCAGGGTTTCATGTATATGAGGCAGGCACTCTACCACTAGGCCATATTCCCAGCCCCATCACTCTGCCTCTTGAGCCACAGTGCCACTTCTGGCCTTTTCTGTTTATGTGGTGCTGAGGGGTTGAACCCAGGGCTTCATGCATGTGAGGCAAGCATTCTACTGCTAAGCCACATTCTCAGCCCCCAGATACTAGTTTAGTATCTTCATAAATTCAATATTTTCCATTCACCACCTTCTCTAAGCCAAACCTACTCCTTTATTTCAAGTGAAGAGCTACCACTTATTTTTGTTTTTGTATCAGTAGAAAAAGAAAGCAGCAGCCTTTGTTCCCTCTAAGATAGTCTCTTGTACCTGTAAACATTCGCATTGGCTGTCTAATCTACGTTTCTCTTAACAAAATAAACCTAATTCCGGAAGCTTTTAAAATATTCTTTTTTCTTCATGCCCTTTAATAATTGTAATTCAGAAAAATACATAATAAAGTAATAAGAAAGAAATATTGAAGTATCAGAACTGGTTCATTAAACACCCGAAGAAGGGACAACCATTTAAAAATGGCCTAATATTTTGAAGATGTGCATTTATTCAGAAAAAAGTGGTCTTTAAAACATATAATGCAGGTGAAGAAAATATTAGTATTTTCAAGTCGTTTTTCTAGTCATAATATTATGAACTATATAATTAAAGAAGCTTGAAATGTTCAATTGTTTCACATATTGGCTACATTTCAGAAAGCCTGGTCTAAGAAGAATTATTAAGTTCATCTTATAACATGATTTAAAATAGTGAAAGCAAGCTAAATTCTAATAGTAAGTAAATGGCTACATAAAAGAAATAATTTACTTCAGAAGAATTATTGTACAACACATCCTCTCTTAAAGAAGAAACAATATATTCATAAATTCTATATCTACATTTAAAAATAGTTGAGACTTATTTTAGCATTTCAAATGTTACATATTAGATACAATAGGGAATCTTAAAAGTATCATATCAAAATGAAAAGGTTTGAAATGACTTAAAATAGGGGGAGGGGGAGGCAGGGAAAAATGAGGGCAAATGTAACAGGTTGAACAAGAAACGTACTCATTGCCTTACATATGAAACTGTAACCCCTCTGTAATTCACTTTGATAATAAAGGGAAAAAAATACTAAAAACACCATTGAGATAAAGGGATGGTGGTAGACATGTAATATATATATATATATATATATATATATATATATATATATTTCCTCCTATGATATAAGGATTAAAGTTCAACAATATGTGCTGTCTTGATGTCTCATAAAATCACTAGTGTCTGGAAGGGGCTTTCTAGGAGTTCTCCATCCTGGTCTGCAACTACCAATGTCCTATGTTTTAGCAACCCCCATAATCACAGACACCTAGTTCAATTCTTGCTTCAACCCTGTATAGTGAGCTTCAGTTTTCTGGCAGCCACCACAGGATTATTCCATATAATTACATCCTCTTATGAGAGCTACATTCACCCTCTCTTGTTATACCATGAAGTCTATTTTCCATAGTTCCTGCTTTACTTGCTTTGTTCCCAAGTGAAATTCTTGTGTGACATTGGACATTGTCCCAGCCTGGATGGCTTTTCATATTGTGCATCTCTAAATCACAAAGATCCTGTGAGCCCCAGTGTATTTTTCTATGTGCTTTTACTTAGTAATATGAGTTGACTCAACTGTCTCCAACATATTACTCTAACAAAAATAAAAACTATCACATGAAGTTTTAGGTATCTGCAGCTGTAAGGAAATGGACACTGAGATGTTTTGCCTGCTATGTCTGTTGGCAGACAATGGACTTGCCACAGCAAGCAGTAGCAAAACAATAAATGAAATGTCCACAAGCATTAGCTTTGAATGACAGTATTTAAGAACTAAGTAAATGTCCATTGCTCTAGAGTAGTAAAAAATGAGTGAGAAATGTAGAGGTTGTGGATAAAGATAGATCATGCGTTCAGCACCCCAAATCTTTGGCTCCATACACACAGAAGCAAGTGTTTTACTTGATCATAAGAAATGGTCTTTCAAAGTTTCCAGTAAGGAGACTGTAACCTTGAGGATTATTATATTCTTATTTTAATATGCCCCTTCTAGCATATCTTTATTGATGTCACTTATATGGAGAATTAGCATTTGTAATTTTAACTCTAGTCCATAATACAACGCAAAGAAGAAATACAGAGGAAAAGAAATAAATCCACTCTGAAGGTGGGAAATTTTTTCAATCTCACATCACAACTAATATAAAGAGAAGATGAATTTTTTTCCCCAAAGTGTGAACTCCAAATTCCACAGACTTTTTCCAGGCAAAGGCAGACTTCATTTCAGCTGCAATAGTTATATCAGTGCCAAACTTTGTTAGCAGAGATAAGAGTAACACATAAGACCCGAATGTATGTTGTGGGAAAGGCAGAGGCTTTTTAAAGAAATAGGGTGCAGTGGCCAAGGAGTCCAGTTGGAGTGAAATTTGGTACTCTGATCAACTGTACCTCACAGACTCCATGTAATGGAAGATCATACTATTCCTTCAGAGTGACATGCTAATCAGTCTCCAAAGGGATATTCACATAGATGGGCATTTTTGCTTAAAAATAAATTACATACTTAAATTAAATCTTTGAGTACATAAGTTAAAAATATGTATTTTTCTCCCACATTTTTGTGAAGGACAATGTTTTCTCCTCAATGTAACTGGGAAGATAGATATAGTGGTTTTTTAAATATTGTTAAGAGGATCAATAGACAGGTCAGTTTGATGGCTCATGCCTGTTACCCCAGCCATTTGGGAAGTGGAAATCTGGAGGATAGTGTTCCATCCCAAACTGAACCAAGTGCAGATTTCCTACCTGACTCAGTGATGGAATGGCTCTACTCTCTATTAGCAGTTGTCCTTGTCTCTAGTGTTAGGAAAACCTTGGTTTTGGTTCTAGGGGAAATGACCTCGGGCTATTTTCTCTCCTCTTTTAGCACCTTCTTACAACCCATAGCATCTTGCCTTTTTGGCTTATTCTGATTGGTTGTCTCCTATTTTCAGATCTCTAATTTTCTTTGACTTTTTTTTTCACCTACTGCTTTAAGGCTATGATTCTAAAACCATCAAGTATTTCTTCCTAAATTATATTCTTTTCTGAGGAAAAAAGATCAATCCAGATCTGCCAAACCACTTAAAAAGATTGCCTCCAACAGTGAACAAAAAATAAGAAAAAGCTTCATTTTCATATGTAACATGACAATAGATTCTACCAAATGAGGCCATTCAGTGTGAAGTTGGGAATTCTACAGTGAAACACACCTATTACAGGAGACAGAAAGGAGCTCACAGCTCTGTTACAGAGTCCAGGCTAGAATCAAATCCATAGTCAGCCCAAACACATTCTATTTGTCAGCTATGCAACTCTGTAATGAAGTGAGGGACACAAGCTAGTTGTGAGGAATTTAAGAATTATTTAGTTCACATTTTGGGAAGCTCAAAGTCCAAATGGCATAGAGCAGGCTCTATGGTCAAAGCCACTTCTTACATGTATTACCGCACAATATGGAGAGCTATGATGGGAGTATGTATATAAGCAAACAAGTCGCTACATCTTGAATTATGGGCAGAGAAGAGAGGACAGGCTTGCTCGTTTCATCACAATCCTCATAAACACTCAAAAAGTCCTATGAGAACTCCTATCCAAGAGCATAGCTTTAGTGATCTGAAAAATATTCAACATAGGTCTTATCTTGTAAGAGTTCTACATCACTCCTCCATGCCAACATCCTAGAGACCAAGCCTTTAATCATAATGGAACTTGGGGTACAGTCAAGACATAAGCACACCACAGTAAACAGGAAAAGAGAAACAGTGAGGTATTCGTGGCCACTTCAGGGGCCAGAGGAGTCTCATCTCAAATAATTTTAATCTTAAGAAAGAAGGAAAATAATGGGGAAAGAGGAGGGAGAGACAGGGAGCTGGAATGAGAGAAAAAGGGAGATTTCATATGGAATAGGAAGTCATTTAAGAAGGAACCATGAGGTTTCAATTTTCAGATTATTTTGACATGCACAGATCATTTGTTTATTTGTGCCCTGAGCTTTTTATAGGAAGGACTTGAAAGAAAATGAAATTCATGACATGAAAATTGAATTGTATGTTTCTATTTGTATTTCTGAACATTATAGTAAATTGTACTTCAAGAATTAACTGGGTGAATTTTCCTATTATACACAAAATTTGGTTCTAGAAATACTGCAGCCGAGTGAGTTTTCCAGCTTCGCTCTTCTACTCCTTTATCTACAATGGAAATAAAGTATTATCTCTATTGTAAGGTTTTCTGATTGGTCTAAATGTAACAATATGTGTAACCTGATGCACATCAGTGCTTAGCATTGTGCACATCCCAATCACTATTGGTAATAGCATTCCTGATATCATTTTTAAAAGATAGTCCATTTCTACTGCCATTTTTTTTTCATAACTTTGCTGTTTCGCAACATTTCCTGTTCCCCCAGCCTCTTCCAAGGAATGCCCAGCACTGGGTCAAGCAGTATTTCATGTTGTGTATGGCCTAAAATTACCTCTCTTGTTATTGTATCATCCTCCCTCATTCCTCCAAAAAGCTTTTACTGAGATTTTAATGAGGCAGTAGGATGGGAGCAATACAATTAATCAGGCTAAACCTTGACTATCTACACTATTCAGGAATTGTAACCTTATTCAGATAGTATCAAAAGTGAGTAAGGAAGGAACACTACTACACTGTTGGTGGGAGTGTAAACTTGTTCAACCACTCTGGAAAGCAGTATAAAGATTCCTCTAAAGACTAAACATAGACCCCCCTATGACCCAACAACCCCACTTCTTTTTTTTTTTTTTGTAGATGAACTTTTTTTTTTTATTATCAAACTGATGTACAGAGAGGTTACAGTTTCATACATTAGGCATTGGATACATTTCTTGTACTATTTGTTACCTTGTCCCTCATACGCCCCTCCCTCCTCCCCCTTTCCCTTTCCCCCCCTGAAGTGTTCAGTTCTTTACACCAAACAGTTTTGCAAGTATTGCTTTTGTCGTTGTTTGTCTTTTTTTTTTACCCTGTGTCTCTCAATTTTGGTATTCCCTTTCAATTTCCTACTTCTAATACCAGTATACATGGTTTCCAGTATACTCAGATAAGATTACAGAGATGGTGTAGGTACAACCACAGGAAGGTGATACAAGAACATCATCAATAATAGAAGCTACAGATACAGATGGGACGTTGAAAGTAGTTACAACTGTGATATAACAATCATTTCCATAACATGGAGTTCATTTCACTTAGCATCATCTTATGTGATCATAAGGGTATAGCTATTAGGCTCTTGTGATGCTCTGCTATGACTTGCCTAAACCTGTACTAATTATTCCCAATAAGGGAGACCATAGAGTCCATGTTTCTTTGAGTCTGGCTCACTTCACTTAGTATAATTTTTTCCAAGTTCTTCCATTTCCTTACAAATGGAACAACCCCACTTCTGAGATAACAAACAAGGCCATACTAAAGCTACTAGCACAACCATGTTCATTGTAGCATTATTTACCATAGCCAAAATATGGAACCAACCCATATGACCCTCAGTAGATGAGTGGATCAAGAAAAGGTGGTATATATACACAATGGAATTCTATGCTTCCATCAGAAAAAAAATGAATTGCCCCAATAATAAGGAAATGGAAAGACTTGGAAAAAATCATACTAAGTAAATTGAGCCAGAAACAAAGTAACATAGATTCCATGGTTTCCCTCATTGGTAATAATTAGTATATGTCTAGGATAGTCCTAGCAGAGGATCACAATAGCTCAATAGCTATGTACATACGATCATATTAGATGATGCTAACTGAAATGAACTCCAAGATATGAACACAAGGGGGTTTTCATTGTTATTGTTATCTTTAATGTACTATTGAAATTGTATTTTTTTCTTTCATTTTTCTGTCCTATAGTTTATCCTCTGTTATCACTATATTTGATTTTGATACCCGGGGTATTGTATATACGTTTATCTGAATTAGGGAAAGGAAAGGGAACATCAATGAAACAGTAATACTAACAAGACACTATGTTGGAAATTAACTGTACAACTTGGGGAGGATAATAGTGGGAAGGAAGGTGGGATAAAAATGAGGGAGGGGAAAACAAAATTGACAAGAAATGTACTCACTACCTTATGTATGTAACTGTAACCCCTGTACATCACCTTGACAATAATTTTTTTAAGTTTGTTAGGGCTAGGGGATGGTGATTCATTCTTGTAACCCTAGCTACTCAGGAGGCTGAGATATGAGGATGGAGGTGAAAAGCCAGCCAGGGCAGGAAAGTCTGTGAGACTCTTATCTCCAATTAACCACCAGAAAACCAGAAGTGGAGCTGTGGCTCAAAGTAGTAGAGCACTATCCTTCAGCAAAAGGACTCAGGGCCAGTTACCAGGCCCTTAGTTCAAGTCCCATGACTGACAAAAAAAAAAGTGCATTAGGGTTCCCTTTTGGCCACATTTTTGCCAGCATTTGTTATCACTTGGTCTTTTTGATAATGGCCATTCTAACTAGGGTGAGGTAGAATCTCAATGCTGTTTTGATTTACATTTCCTTTATGACCCAAGATGTTGAGCATTTCTTCATGTGTGTTGGCCATTTTTTCCTCTTCTCAGAAGTCTCTCTTTAGGGGCTGGGAATATGGCTTAATGGCAAGA
The DNA here is from genome assembly GCF_023159225.1 of Perognathus longimembris pacificus. NCBI lineage: Eukaryota > Metazoa > Chordata > Mammalia > Rodentia > Heteromyidae > Perognathus > Perognathus longimembris. Next base: position 126,610,056 of record NC_063162.1, on the reverse strand, counting down.
GTGCTTGACTCGTATACACGAAGCCCTGGGTTTGATTCTCCAGCACCACATATATAGAAAATGGCCAGAAGTGGTGCTGTGGCTCAAGTGGCAGAGTGCTAGCCTCGAGTAAAAAGAAGCCAGGGACAGTGCTCAGGCCTTGAGTACAAGGCCCAGGACTGGCAAAAAAAAAAAAAAAAGAAGTCTCTCTTTAGCTCATTGGCCCAAGAATTAGAGGCAAAGAATGAAAGTAAAATATTTATTATTTGATAATGGGGAAATGTAAAATTTTTATAGCCTTATAATTCATATTATTTTAATTTTTTTCCCACATTGCATGAGAGAATGTTTGTATTTTTACACCCCTGTACAACTTTTTGTTGGGATTATTTGATAAAAATCTGTTGACTTTACAGACAAAAGATCAGACATAAAAAATGATTTAATGTTAAGTATAAACTAGTCTAAGATTTTAATCTCAATATTTGGTCACCTTTATACCATTCCATGCTCTGTCAGTTCCTAGCATTGCTTACATATAGCCAAATCTTACATTTGCCCTGGTATCTGGCCTTTGTTGTTCTCAAATTGTTTTCTTCACCTGCTGGTTCTCTGGGTATTGAAACCTTAGTTCCATACACCAGAGAGCAAGTTACATTGAATAAAAACATATCCATGAACTGATGTGCCAACCCTGCCTTCTCTGAGCTCCCAACCTGAATGACCTTCCGTATTATGCTTCACTCACACTCTTCTCCAAGGGTCAGCATCACTTCAGCTATTTTAAAGCAAAGCTAAAGTTCCAGGCCAGGGGAGGACTGCTTCTGATGTTTTTGTGTGTACCGCTTGCTCTTTCAATAATCTCCCCATGAGTTTCTGGAATGTGAAGATTACTTTCCTCTGAAGAAATCACTGCCCTACATACTTTTATTACAAAAAAGAATGTTACAAGGGGTACTTCTATAACAAGCAATCTAAAATCTTGGATTGCTTTTTTAGATAATTTTGTCTGTACTTTATCCACATGCCTGAGAAGGAGTGTGGTATGGTTTGGGGAGCTAATTTCCGGTCACATTAAAATAAATTAACAAATAAGTAAAGAACATACAACTGTAAGCCCCGTGCTTTTTTTTGGGGGGGGGGGGGATATGAGACTTGAATGCCGGGCCTGGGTGCTGTCTCTGAGTTCTTCAGATCAAGGCTAGGAATCTACCGCTTGAGCCACAGCACCACTTCCAGTTTTCTGGAGGTTAACTGGGTATGAGTTTCATGGACCTTCCTGCCCAGGCTGGCTTTGAACTGGGATCCTCAGATCTCAGCCTCCTGAATAGCTAGGATTATAGGTGTGAGCTACTGGCTCTCAGCTCCACGTGCTTCTATATTAGGCTCTTTCCAGTTGCTTGACTTCCTTTGAAAATAGCATTTGGTCCTACTTATTCATAAATTTTCATTTCTAACACTTGTTTTCACTTTTCTTTTTGTTGATGTTTGTTTTCTTTCTTCTTGATCAGTCATAGGTCTTGAACTCAGGGCCTGGGTGATACCCCTGAGCTTTTATGCTCAGGGATAGTGTTCTATCACTTGAAACACAGGTCCACTTTGGGATTTTTGGTGGCTGATTACAAATAAGGGTCAGACAGAATTTTCTACCTAGGTTGGCTTTGAACTGTAATCCTCCTGAGTAGCTAGGATTATGGATGGGAGCCACACCTGTGTCCAGCTCTAACTCATTTTTCTTTCCTTCTGCTTTTTCTATTTTATACACCTCACATATTCCTCTTTAGCCTTTCAAGCTAAAGTTATGATTGTTGAATTATATTGATGCTGGGTTATTCTCATGAACAATCCATGTATATTGAACTGAAATTTATTTTGGTTTAAGATTTTAATTTTTTGCTCAAATTTCTTGATGTTGGATTAGTTCTTTCACCAGATTAGAAATGCATATATGAGAGAGAGAGAAAGAGAGAGAGAGAGAAAGAGAGAGAGAGAGAACGAACACATGGGTACAGGCTGCTGATTCCCATTTGAACCCAAAGAAGAATAGCAAGAGTCCTCCCTTGACCTTCCCAGCTTCCCCAGGGGCTGGGGAGTTCAGGATATTGCATTTAGTCCTTCTGTTCTAGACATTGTTCTTATTTGAGCCTGTCAGTAGCACTCAACTCTTCCTCTGGCTGTGATTTCATCTTGCTAAATTATGGTGAATTGGGAAGGCAAAAATATTTTCTATTAAAAATATCCATAGTTTTGGTAGGAAAAAAACCCTCAAGATTTGCAGAAAATATTTACATTTCTAGTACATATTTCTAATGTGTTTGGACTATGCATACATATTTTCTAATGCATGACTTCCATTTGGGTTTTCATTGAAAGACTTTCTTGAATGTTAACAAAAGAAGGTGATCTTTGTGGACATGAAGATGCTTTAAATTGTTACTTTTCTTATGGCAGCTATATTTTCAGTGATTTCCATTTTGTCAATAAATGGACAAATAAAGTGAGCAGACAGTTCTCGGGAAAAAGTACAGATGTCTTAAAAATACACAAGAAAATGTTTAACATCCTTAGTCATCAGGGACATGTAAATCAAAACAACTCTGGGATTTCTTTTTACGTCAGACAGAATGGCTACCATCAAGAAAATAAGGCTGGCAAGGATATAGGGGAAAAAGATCTTTATCCCACTTTATTTGGGAGAAATATTAGTCTAGTCACTGTGACATAAGAATGGAGATTGCTCAAGAAATTAAATATAGAACTACTTACTATATGATCCTGCTATACCATTTTTGGTATATTTCCAAAGGAATGTGTGGCAACATATTATAACTATTTACAGAGCCCTGCTTATTGTAGCATTGCTCATAATACCCATCTATGGAATCAATCTTTTAGCCTAACAGTTGTTGAATGGATTTCAAAAACATCACACACACACACACACACACACACACACACACACACACACACACACAGAGAGAGAGAGAGAGAGAGATGTATACATAACACACAACAAAATATTACTTAGCCATAAAAAAGAATTAAATTGTTTGTAAAATTACTGTTTGCACACTGAGGTATTAGACAGATTTACCTCACCAGTGGAACTGAAATATGCATTCTATGCCATTTTCAGACACAATGGTTACTCCTATCGTCCCATTATAATCTCAAGGAACTGGGACAAGAGTTTTTCCCAGTTGATCTATAGTGATAATTTATTGAAAATTTTCAGAGAAAATAATAAAATAGTTTGGTAATTTATAGTTCATTATTAATTCCTTTCAGATATTTTGAATAATAGTTACAGGTTTATAATCTTGACAGAGAGAAAGAGAGGAAAGGCATGTTTCCTTGTCTAGCAAGAGCCTGGTAAGGCAGAACAGAAGACTGGCTGAGCATGACAGTGGGCACTCACTTCTGAAAGATTCTGGCATGACATGAAAAGTGACATTAGGTACAGCAGCAGCGCGGAACTACTGTTCCTGAACTATAGGAGTGGTACTGCTAGCACTCTCCTTCAAGAAATACCATCTGGATTGTGGGTGGGATATATCAGGCAAGACCTTTCATCAGTGTTTTCTGGTCCTGAAAATGAGTTCCTATAGGAAAAGCATTCTTGCTTATGTAGGCAGGTGAGATTTCTTTTCCTTTGCTTAAAGTACGTGGAATATAATGTTACCAAAGCTCTAAATATCCTCACTGCTTTATTTTATAGGTGGATAAACAAGGCATTAAAAGGAACAGTACCTTGTCCAAGATTCCGGTTCACATGGAGCAAAGTCACACTCAAACCCAGGTAGTCTGGCTAGACATTCAGCTTGATATAATCTGATTTAAATTTAAAGCTAGTGAAGACACTGGAGGAATCACTCTGCTTTTATTCCAATAATTGTTCCAAGAAGTGGAAATAAATTCTGTGTGAGGTGTTTACATGTTAGCATGAGTTAATGCTGCAGGGTGACAGGAGGGTATCTATGGCATTTTACTGCAAACAAGAGCCATACAAAAATATCTAACATTTGGCCTTGGAAACATTGAGACTGCCTCTGTACACAGACTGAGATAATATTTAGTTCTGCAAAACATTTAAAGTCTGTTCATTTTTATACCCCGAGGCTTGGCAACCCCAAATTTGCTTAACCTTGTTAGTATGATCTGTTTTGGCATTAATGGCCTCCATTTTATAATGAAATCCAAGTTTTAGGTTGTTTATCTTAACTAAACTAGTCTCCAACTTGGCCCCTGAAACACAGGTCTTGTAGATCATGAAGTTTAACAAGGTTTGAAACATGTGATTTTAAATCAGCAAAACTGCTTTTCTTGAGGAATTTAAGGCCTCAACTAACATGTTTTTATTACCAATTAACTTTTGAGAACATACACAAACTTTTCTTCATTACTATTAATGTCTAGAACACAGTATTATGGCTATCCTTTGGAGCCACTGAGAAATGATTATTTAATATGCCTGAATTTTTTTGTATATATATATATTTTATTATCAAACGGAATTACAGAGAAGTTACAGTTTCATACATTAGGCATTGTATACATTTCTTGTACTGTTTGTTACCTCATCCCTCATTGACCCCTCCCTCCCCCTTCCTTCCCCCCCCCCCATGAGTTGTTCAGTTCATTTACACCAAACAGTTTTGCAAGTATTGTTTTTGTAGTTGTTTGTCTTTTTTTTACCGTGTCTCTCGGTTTTGGTATTCCCTTCCAATTTCCTAGTTCTAATACCAGTATACCCGGTTTCCAATATATCCAGATAAGATGCAGAGAAAGTGTAGGTACAACCACAGGAAGGTGATACAAGATCATCAATAATAGAGGCTACAATTACATATGGCATGTAGAAAGTAGTTACAACAATCGTTTCCATAACATGGAGTTCATTTCACTTAGTATTATCTTAATGTGTTCGTAAGGGTATATCTATTGGGCTCCTGTGATCCTCTGCTGTGACTTGCCTAAACCTGTGCTAATTATTCCCTATAAGGGAGACCATAGAGTCCATGTTTCTTTGGGTCTGGCTCACTTCACTTAGTATAACTTTTTCCAGGTCCTTCCATTTCCTTACAAATGGGACAATGTCATTATTTCTGATAGAGGCATAAAATTCCATTGTGTATATGTACCACATTTTCCTGATCCATTCTTCTACTGAGGGGCATCTGGGTTGGTTCCAGATTCTAGCTATGACAAATTGTGCTGCGATGAACATTGTTGTGCTGGTGGCTTTACTGTGATTTTGTTTGTGGTCTTTTGGATAGATACCCAAAAGTGGGGCTGCTGGGTCATAGAGGAGTTCTATGTTTAGCCTTCTGAGGAATCTCCATACCACTTGCCAGAGTGGCTGAACCAGTTTACATTCCCAACAACAATGGAGTAGGGTGCCCTTTTGGCCACATCCCCTCCAACAGTTGTTATTGTTAGTTTTCTTGATATAGGACATTCTTACTGGGGTGAGATGGAGTCTCAATGTTGTTTTGATTTGCATTTCTTTTATGGCCATTGATGTAGAGCACTTTTTCATATGTCTCTTGGCCATTCTCATTTCCTCATCAGAGAAGTCTCTTTTTAAGTCTGTAGCGCACTTGATGAGGGGGCTATTGGTTCTTTGCAGTTTTGTTTTGGAGGAAGGTTAATTTTTTTAGTTCTGCATATATTTTAGATATGAGGCCTTTGTCTGTTGAATGGCCAGTAAAGATCTTCTCCCAATCTGTGGGCTTTCTGTTTATCTTGCAAGCTATGTCCTTTGCCCCGCAGAAGCTCTGCAGTTTGATGCAGTCCCATTTGTCTAACCTTTCTTTGATTTGTAGCCTTTCTGGGTCTTTGTTAAGAAAGTTCCGTCCTGTGCCAAGGAGCCCAAGTGTTTCTCCTACTCTGGGTCTTTGTTAAGAAAGTTCCGTCCTGTGCCAAGGATCCCAAGTGTTTCTCCTACTCCTTTGATTAGTGTTTTCACGGTGTCTGTTTTTTTGATTTCTAGGTCTTTGATCCATTTGGAATTGATTTTGGTGCAGGGTGATATATAAGGATCTAGTTTTAGTTTGTTGCATGTGTTGAACCAGCTTTGCCAGCACCATTTGTTAAAGAGGCTATCTTTCTTCCAGACTATTGTTTTAGCTCCTTTATCAAAGATTAAGTAGGTGTAGTTCTGTGGGTTCATTTCTGGGTCTTCAATTCTGTTCCATTGGTCTTCATATGCCTGAAATTTTTAAACAATTATAACTAATGTCAGCTTCTTTTCTCAGAAACTTGTTCATAAAAAAGATGAAAGAACTTCATATATTTTATAAAGGCTAAGCTTACATTGCACTTATACAGTGACATGTTAAATTGTAAGTCCTTTGTACAATTACTTAAAAAGAATAAAAAGAAAAGAGGGGGAAAAGCCCATGCATAGGTAATGCATTTCATCTGGATAGTAATTTAAAGAGAGAAGCTGTAAATTAATTAAAAACTGCATTAAGTAGAGAAGAACATCTAATGTAAAAGTTCCTTCAAAATCCTAAACATCAGCTAGGAGCTGGTCATCATACATGTGTAATGCTAAATACTCATGACTCTGAGATCTGGAGATTCTGATTTGAAGCTAGGCAAACCAGAAAAGTCCATGAGACTCCACCATCAAACTAAGCAGCAAAAATCTTGGCTGGGGATGTAACTCAACTGGTAGAGCACAACTCCACCAAATGCAAGGCCCTGAGTACAAACCTTGGTGCAAAAACAAAAACAATGAAATCTTAATCTCCAATGTTGCTCATTTCAAAAACTCTAGGCACATATTATCAGATTTGTCCCCTGGGATAGGACTTGGCATTTTGAGGAAATATATTCTAAACAAAACTCACCATTTTCCTCCCTCAAATCTGTTTTTCGTGGACACGTATATCCTCTATATTCACCCAGCACTACAACAAGAAATGGTATTGTCTTTGTTTTTTACAGTAAAATCCTGCAAGTGAGAATGATAAATTAAAAAGGGGTTTAACTTTTATTTTTCAGTATTTTCAAATTTATAGAAAAGTTGCAACTAATGTACTAAAAGTTTCCATTTACCATTAGCCCAGATTAATTCCCAAGTTTTAACATTTCTTATTTTTTTATTATTCTCTGTGTATGTGAATACGATACATAATCTAAATGTGTTATATAAAATACTACTCAGCATTTATATAACTTTTATACTCTTTTTCAGAGTATGTCGTAGACATCTTCCTTTGAATGTTTTGATGTAATTTTCCAAAAATACTATTATTAAAATTTTCATGGTGATGAAAATATTCATACACTACAATTTAACTAGTAGTACCTATTCAATTTATTTCAACTAGCCTTTAAATTTTCTTTTGTTTATTTGTTTTTTTGTTGCCAGTCCTGGGGCACGGACTCAGGGCCTGAGCACTGTCCCTGGCTTCTTTTTGCTCAAGGCTAGCACTCTACCTCTTGAGCCACAGAGCCACTTTCAGTTTTTTTCTATATATGTGGTGCTGAGGAATCGAACCCAGGGCTTCATGTATACAAGACGAGGCGAGCACTTTAACACTAGGGCATATTCCCAGCTCCTCCAACTAGCCTTTAAATTTTCTAGCTAGCATATATTTTTCTGGCCCAGTATGCCATGAAAGTCACACTTGGACTGTTTTCCTAATGCTTTGTTTTTCCTTATTCCAGGATATTTATTGACATTTCTTGGCTTTTATGATATTGATTGAGCTCACTGATCTTGTGGAATTCTTTTCAGATGAGTTTCAGCTGTGGCATTGCTGGTCATGACACATAAGTAAATCAGTTCACTATATCAGGAACTCCATGATGTCAGTTTATATTATTTTTTATGGTGGTACATTTGATCATTTGATAATAGGGTGATAAGTACATTTTTTGTGATAACTTACACCTTCATTTTTCTTTCCCTTTCCTAGATCAGGTAGGCATATATACACTACCCAGTGTACCAAAAACATATACAGTAGCCACGTGGCATATGACAAAGGAAACTCACCTAGAACTTTAAATATAACGTCAACAACAGAGTTTGCTTATCCTTGATTCTTTATTTACTCTCTACTTCCATTTATTTCTTTGTTTTCCATGTCAACTACCTTCTTTTTGCTGTTAATTCTGAAAAAAAGGTACTAGGTGCAGATTTTCTCCTTCATTCCTATGGACTTTTAACATCAAAAGACCAAACCTACAGATGATACACATAGGAGAAGACTAGATCTGAACTAAAGTCAGACAGAAAATGTAATAAAACAATAGCAAAAAACCTCTCACACCTTGAGAAACAGATGGACAGCCAGGTAAGGTTACCAAAAGATACAACCAGGAACGAACATTTCCAAAAGGTTACAGAAAGAACCACCAGGAAAGATACAACCAGATAAAGAACGTTAACAAACCCTTAGTTGCACAGAAGAAAACTGTGCCTACAATGGTAGAATGCTAATTCTGCGCAAAGGAAGCTCAAGGGTCTGTTCTTCCTGAAGGCTCAACCACTGCAACAGACTCACTTCTGAAAGGCCCTGCCAATGAGGATCTCAACTTAAGAATTTGGGGAAGACATACACATTCAGACTATATCCATGGTAGTTACTTGTTTGTATATTAGACTTCTTCTCCACATGCTAAGCATCTTGAGCTCATAAGGTTGTTGTAAACCTTGTAAATACCATACAACTTGGTAAGCCGTGAGTGTTGCCTGGTGAAGAAATGAATAAACATTGGTTTTCTACATACTGTGGAAGATCTTTCTTTAAATAGTGATGATGTACTGGTATCAGCTATCTTTCCATTTCAATTACTTTTTAAGATCTGTGAACTAGTAATGTATGATTGTTTTACTTCTTAAGAACCAGAGCAAACTATGGCTCATGTACATTCTAGACTTTTGAAACATGGTTAATTACGAATAGTATGTGAGGGCAATTTTTCACTTTAGCCATACATTTTCTTGTTTTTCTGCTCATCCAAAAAAACGCTTTCAAAACTTTGAAAATCCTAGCTATTTGGGCATTTTGCAAGACTTAAGGAGAAAAAAGCATAACATTTGGTTAGTGCAGTATAGTTTCTCTTCACTTAAATTTAGAATTTGCTTTCTGTCTTAATTCATTTTACTAGACTAGATGCATATTCCTGGTAAGCAAGTCCACATTTTCAACTTAGCATAAACAGGTTAAGAATATGATGGGGAACCATGTCCTCATGGAAATTCTATGACTTTTACAAGTAAACCTTTTCTTATAATTTTTTTTGAGTGAGTACAGGTACTGGGGCTTTAACTCAAGGCCTGGGAACTGTTAGCTTTTTTTGTTTAAAGTTGGTGCTCTGCCACTTGAACCATAGTTATGCTTTTGGCTTTTTGGTAGGATATTGGTGATAAAGTGTCTCCTGTGCTTTCTTGCCCAGATTAGCTTCACATTACAATCCTTAGATCCTAGGATTTGAGACATGAGCCAGTGCCCAGCTTTATATAGTCAAAGATGTGATCAGTTGAATACATTTATTCAAGAGAACTGACAGAATCCTTTGACTATGTGACCAGTATATTCCCAGGGCAGCATCTTTCACTTCCGTTCGTCACTGGACTAAGTGCTCTTATTACCTTTGCTGGAAAGCCAGGTCATCTAAAAGCGGCAGGAAAAGGGAAGGGTCAAAAACCTCAAAGCTTGAGCATGTGCATCTCCTTGTCTCTGTGGAGAGAATGCTATGAAAGTAAACTTTTCCGTAGTAGGAGAGCCTGAATTTTTTCCTTATTGTTGTCCAATTTCTTGAGAATGTGTTTGAACTAAATTCGAGGTTTCTATCTTCTGTTTCAAATGCATTCCATAGAGATTATGGCAAAAGACGAGGGTGTATCCTGCCCACTATGATTCATTAGGAAACCCCTTTTATTGGCTGCCAAGAAGCCAAGAGCTGAGATACTAGCGCTTGAGGGAGCATGCATTTAGGGGGAGCTTGGTCTAGGCAGAAACATAGTGTGCCTCCCAGGTTGGCAAAGGCATAGAGTTTACAATTGCAAGGCAAGGTGGAGCTGTTCCAGCCAAAGAATAGTCAAGCAATCTGCTAAGTACTGACTAAATGAAGCCAAAGGTGTACAATCTTTCTCTTCTGTCTCCCTCTTCCTTCTCTTATGTGCTTGCAGAGCTACGGCATTACTTTTCAATGTTCTAAAGTCCCTTATTCATCATTAATGAGGACCACTGAATAGCTGTGCAGCTACGTAGAACTAATCCAAGCATCAAATCACAGCAAAACATAATGTGCTGGCTTGAATCAGCATTGCCCTACAAGGCAACTTCAAATTCCTCATGGCAACCTTTTATTACTGTTTTAAAGTTTCCCAACTACTGCCAAATGTCTTGAACTTTGTGGAATGAGTATAAACTGTTGTAAAGATAAACCTTTGGGTCCACTTTGAGGTTCTGTTCAAGAATGCCAAACTTATAATAAAATTGCAAAAGTTTCAAAATTAAAGACCTGCCTGAGAGACCATTTTGATTATTCAGCCCTAGGAAAGATTTGTCAGTATCACTGACAACGGGTAAATGGGTATCCCTGCAATAGCTGTGCTGGTTTTCAGATCCTTTGAAAACATTATACAACTCAGAAATGATGCCTGGGCTGCAAAGCTGGTCTGTAGGTCTGGATTATTGGTGGATTCTTTGGATATTTAGAACGCTACCGCTTTAAAACCTCCCAAACATTTCTTAGACACACTTCATAATCTGTTTGTTTCCTTTGGCACCTGAGCAAAGTAGTTCTTGCCTCAGACCCCAAACCAGAGATTTCGTTGAGAAACAGAAAGGGTTTTGTCTTTTGCAGGCTGCCAGAGTACTTTTGCTGTCCCCAGATCTCCATGGTCAGACAGGTCCTAAAAGAGGGAAGAGCTTGCTGTCAAGGATGGACAGAAGCTTCAAAAACACACAAAAGCATCTGAAGAAACCTCAGTTAAAAAGCGAACAAGCAAAGCCCCACTGCTTTTATGTAATCCTGACAAAGTGACTTGTCAGCTTTAGCATGAAAGAGAAGATTTCTCTGTGACAGTTTAGGGCATTAAATGTGAATTTAGACATTGGGACATGACCTCTAGGTCAATCACTAGACTTTTATCTCTGCTTTTGTGTTCATTACAACTGATTGCTAATTTATTTAAATAACTCTTCTATGCGATTTAAGATGGTTAACTGTACATTAAATTTTATGTCCACCATATTTGGGAACTCATAGTAATTGATTATCTTCTTCCTTTGCCCTTAAATAAATCCCTTTTACAGCTTGGAATTGAGAATGAACAAGGACTTGCAGACTATCTATGTTCTTTCTCTCTCACTGAATTTTTTGTGATACTACAGATGATTCTTGTTTTGTACGAGAAACTAGTATATGAAGGATTCCATTTGCTCAGCATAAAAATTCAAAATCTAAAGACACCCAGGAAACACAGATCTTTCACCTAACACCAAAAGTGTAGTATTTTGCAAAATAGTGCTCTCCAGGTTTTCTGAATCTAGATTATTGTACATGTTCCTGATTATCATACTCTCAAGAGTTTAGAATATAAAATATATAAAGACTGCCTACCTGCATAAACCTTTAAGCAAAGAAAGGGGGATAAGAGAATGAAAAGATAAAAATACAGTAATGTATTTGTATGAATCACAAAATTACAACACACCAAGATAGGCAAGAACCTGATGTCTTGGAGCTATGGCCCCAGCCTTCAGCTCATGTCCTCTTTTAGAACCTGCCACTTACCATTTCACTCATAGTTGGTGCCCCCCCTCCCCCTGCCCCAGAGCTGAGGACTGAACTCGGGACCTTGTGCTTGCCAGGCAGGCACCCTTCCTAAGCCAGATCCCTAGCCCCCCCATTTCACTCATGGAGTCAGAATACTTGAATGTTTTTGAAGTTGTAATGTGCCACATTAGAATTGGTCCTCCTATTGCAGGTGAGAAACAGAAACAGTGGGCTTAAGCAGCTGCCCACATATCCACAGTGGGTGAAGTGGGTGAGATCTCATTAGCATTCCCAATCTGGTCCAGTTCCGTGGACATAGTGATGCGCACTGCCACTGGCTTACTACCAGGAAGAGGCAGACCTTCACGCAAGCACTCTCCCTGTAGACAGACATGCTAGGAATATTAGTACATTTTTAAAATTGACAAATAGTATTTGCTTATATATTTTGATATATTTACATTGTAGAAAAATGTAATCCAACTAACTAAAACAGTTACCATCTCATCTACTTTTTTGCAGTAAAATGTTTTAAATTTACTTTTATAAATGTTAAAATCATGACAAAAACTAAAAACTGAAAAAAGAAAAACAAGTTAAAATACATAATACCTTGTTGGTCACTGTAGTCACCATTGCTACACAAGAGCATCAAAGCTTCTCCATATACTGGAACTTTGAAATATGATATATAGACAATGGCATACTACACACCCTTAAAAAGCCAATTCTGTAATTTGTGAAGAAATTTGCATTTCCATTATATGCATATGCATAGTTCCCTGTGACCTAATTTAAAAAATATTTTTATTGTTATTATAAAGATGATGTACAGAAGGGTTAAAGTTATATGTCAGGTAATTAGTACATTTTTTAAGTGTCATCTCTTTATTTTCTCCCAGTTTTCCCCTGCCAAATGACATTATACGTTAATGTCCTTTGGTTAATTCTATGTTATCTATTCTCAAGTTCCCCCATCTCTTATTCTCCCAGTATTTCCCTCCTGAATGACCAACCATTTTACTGTCCTTCGTTACTTCTACACTGTCCAATTTTAAGTTTCCCCATCTCTCACTGGCCATGATTTCACTTGATCTATTGCATTTGACCACATTCTTTATACTGAATTCTGTATAGAATATAAATGACTTGAACAGCCATCTTGTTTGTCTTGCTCACTAAGTTGTTCCTAGTTCTGCAGCCATTCCTGGCACATGGCAGAAACTCACAATGGACAGAAGGAAAGCGAGTAGAATGTAAAGAATAGAAATTGGGCAAGATTGAGGCTTGGACTTTTGCATAGTGTAGAGAAATGCAGGCAATCCTGGAAGTCCACACTGTAGTGGTAGCAGGTTGAGGAACCTCATCCTGGGTATAAGCGTACACACTAGTTCACACCAAGAAGAGCTTTTGCCTCAGATCGCCATGCACTATGCTAGCTGCTAGTCCCTTCTCATTAAAAAAATGTTGTCTGGCTCAGACAAAAGAAAAATTCTGTTGTCACCAGACATCAACAAGGTCACTAGATTTTGCTCTAACATCCTGCCCACAGGACTCCTGGTGGCAGCTCTTTTATAGCTGATGTCCTTGCTGTTAATTCTTGATGACCTGACATCTTCATTAGCTTCCACCCAATACTTGGGCTCATTATTTTTTAGGCTTCCCAAATGCAACACTCTTGTTCTCCGTTCTACTCAGCTGTAACTAGAGAGAAAGAAATCAATGGGAAAAGCCAGGTGTCTGTTTAAACTAAACCCAGATTTCCTTTGAAATATAGAGACCTCATAGTCAGTCAACATTTAGGGAGAAACTGACTATAAAGTCTCTGCATTCAATATTAGCTGATGCTGGTAATAGCTGCTTATAAGTTGCTTTTGCTGTTATGGGAAGGTCAACGTATCCCAATGAGAAGCCTCATTGAAGAAAAATCAATATCAGACTTTAGAAATGTCATTCAAAATGCCATTCAAAACAAGTATAAAAGGTTAGTGGTAATTTGTTTTGTTTCAAAATATATTATCAGATTAAATGGAAGATACAATGGCTTTGTCTCCATGAAAGAACAAAATAATTAGCTCAAACTATTTAAGTGTCTGATAAATACATTAGAAAAAGATTCTATTAATCAAGCCAGAAGTTTGTCAGGTCATATGCTCAAAACACCCACATGCTCCAGTGTAGTGGGTCCTTTTCATACATATAAACACTCAAGAAAACCACCAGAGTTGTCTTTGAGCATTTATATCAGCAGAATTCAGGAAAGGGCAGAAAGGATCTGCTAAGAAATTGGGTAAAGTGCTTTTTCACGGAAACACTGATGGACTCATGTTTTCTAAGGAATGAAATGAATCCTCAGAAACAAGTTTAGATATGCCAGGGCATCTTACGAAGCAAATACGTAATACTAGTGCTGGGTGGTGGTGTCTCTTTGGTAACCATAGTGAAGTTGCATGCATTTAAACACTGTGTCAGAAATTACTCAAGAATGAGTCCATAGTGGATTTCTTGCCTTTGGTGAAACTGGGCTGAAAGAGTTGAGTTCTATTTGGAAATCTCTGCTTGATGACTTTGGAGTCACTTAAGTTTTAGCTTCTATGAACAATCCTCAATTTGTTATTTCCAGGGCAGAAAAAGATAAAGATAGCATGTAACAAGTATGAAAGGCCAATATATCTCAAGGGCAACTTGGATTTCTTAAATGAAGTTGAGTAACAAAAATCCACTGATTTCTCAAAATTGTAACTATATCCAAGGGTTATGAGCAACATTCTTTTTAGAGATGAATAGGGCATGTGCAGATCTCATGAATGAGTTCTTGATTATGATCATTTTAATGTGGCCTGATTCTTCTAGAAATAATAAATGTATTACTTCAGTAAATTTTACTAACTAATGAGCTGTCAAAATCTTTTTAATTTCCTGGGTCTTGGGAAAGGTATATCTGCCCGTCTTTTTCCTTTTCCAATTAGTTGCTATTTAGGGGACAGGAAATGCAGATGACACTATAATACCTAAGAGAATGTCTTTTAAAGAAGGGACAATGGCATGTTGGTTCTCAATCTGCTATGCAATCAGTGGTTCCATACACTCAAGTATTTTTCCGCCCAGTGAGGGTTCCTGTATGGCCAGAGGGCTATTAAATGCCTATGAAAAGTATGAGGTCTACATGTAAGAAACAGAACTTGTATGAGATTCTCATTAAAGACATTCAGTTATTGACCAATAGGAAATCAGGGTTTAAAAATATGTTCTACACTAGGTGTGCTGACAAGTATCTGTAATCCTAGGATCATGAGAGTTCAAGGCCAGCCTAGGCAAAGGCAGCAGCCAGAAACTATTTCAAAAACAAAACAATAGTTCTAGAGTCACAGACTCAGTGTTAGAGTGATGGAGGAGGAGGAAGAGGAGGAGCAGGAGGAGGAGGAGGAGGAGGAAGAGGAGGAGGAGGAGGAGGAGGAAGAAGGAGGAGGAAGGAGGAGGAAGGAGGAGGGAGGAGGGAGGAGGGGGGAGGGGGGAGGAGGGAGGAGGGAGGAGGGAGGAGGGAGGAGGAGGAGGAGGAGGAGGAGGAAGAGGAAGAAGAAGAAGAAGAAGAAGAAGAAGAAGAAGAAGAAGAAGAAGAAGAAGAAGAAGAAGAAGCAGCAGCAGCAGCAGCAGCAGCAGCATTATCCACCACGTTTGGAGGAAAAACATGCTCCAGATATGAAAACCCTTTTTATGACTTCTCTATATCTTCTCCATTGTCTGGGAAGGATTTTGGTCTCTACAAAAAAAAAAAACACACCAAACCAAACAATTATTTAGTATTGAAGACAATGAAGAATACATAATATTGAGGAAGAAGATACATCCTTAAAGTTGGAAGAAATGTAAATCTTGAAGAATTTATCCCACTCTTCTTTTTATAGTACAAATATTTAAAAGAACATTCTTTTAAAAGTTGTTTAGCAATAAAATGGCCAGGCGGCCAGAAGCGGCGCTGTGGCTCAAGTGGCAGAGTGCTAGCCTTGAGCGGGAAGAAGCCAGGGACAGTGTTCAGGCCCTGAGTCCAAGGCCCAGGACTGGCAAAAAAAATAAAAATTAAAAAAAAAATAAAATGGCCAGGAACCTCTTAACTAGTGGCATGCCCTTGCACTACACAGCCAATTTAAAATCAGTAAAGGAATAGCCAAACCTAGTGTCAGAGTCACCCACATAGGGCAGTTTCTTTCTTCCAGGAAATAGCCTAATATATGAGTAATGGGTAGTAAAATTCTCTTGGGAAGTAATTGAGAGAGTAGGTCAAATTCCTTGCATTTCTACAACCCAATCCTGTCAGGCTGGTAGACACAGGAAGACTTGGCTATGTTAGTATGGAAGGGGTTCTGCCTTAGTTTATTCCTAATTAGCCCATGTCTGGGAAAAGTAAGCTGTTCACCTTTATGGAAAGCATAACTGATACTATTTAAGTCAAAGGCTAAAATGATAAGCAGCCATTAAATTTTGTAGCCACTTATGGACATTCTGTGATATTGTGATATTAGGTCACTTTCTTATATACCATGGTCAAGCTTCAAAACATAACTTTCATGGCTGGGCAAGGCAGAGTAAAAATGTGTATACCTGTACAGAGTGTGCCTGTGTATGTGTGTGTGTAAGATAAATAGGAGCACTATCCAAAAGACCAACAGATTAAAAAAATAATAACATAAACTAAATTTTCTTGAGTATAGATCAGAAAAAGTACAATCCCCCAGATAAACACCTTTGGTGTCTGCTAATATTAAGAGAATCTACTACTGTTCCCCACTGTTTCCTTTCTCACAGTTGGTTGCCACTAAAACAGCTCTTGGGAAACTACAAGACAGAGTTGTACTCAAGTGTTAGAGAATCTTGTTAGATTCAACTATAGTCTTCCAAAACTTCAATTACAATGACACATTTCTAGGTAGTTACAATCTCCTACAAGACCTTAATATAACCAAAGGCCCTGATTCAAAGGATCATCTGAATCCTTCACTGCAAAGGGAAGTCTAGTTACTGTTCTGTGCTGTCAGAAGCAGCCTTATTGGTATGCTTGGAGACATCGCCCTCTGCTGTAAGAGATGTTTAACTACAAAAGGATGAGAAAAAAGACAATTCTTAAAATGAAAGAAACTTTATTTTAAAATAATATACATATCACTCATTCCATCTTGAATTTGTAGTGCATAGTTATGTGCTTTTAGAAAAATATAAGAAACTAAACATAAGAAATAAAGATAGATGTATATAGGCAAGCACATTCTATATATCTATCAACAGGCTCAGAGGTATCAAAAATGGGATTAAAAGTCATGCAAATATCTATTTAAACCATGGTAGGCAAGTGCAATCAGTAAAAGTTATGGTTTCCTAGGTACAATAATACTATACATGTTCTTTGGTTTGAAAATAATATAAATGTGTGGCTTAGCTTTTATGTTCCAAGACAAAGATCACTAAAAGTAAAAAATGTGCATATTGTTATGCCATATGTGATAATAAAATATTCAAGGCCACAGATGGAGGTCACCAGGTAACAAAAGAAAACTGAGAGGTAAGGTAAATATAGAGAAATGCAATAAAGAAAATGCCACCTCTGCCTAAATCAGAAAACAGCAAATACGTAGGCATTAAAACAGCTGAACACATTGTGCTGAATTTTTATTTTCTCTTATAAAAAGCACTCACTGTGTATTATAAAGTTCAGTGATAAGATGAGCGATAAATGTAAAGTGTTGGCCTCAGGATAAATTTCATTTCCTTTTCATTTTATACATGAATGGAGAAAAAAAAGAGTATAGAATTAGACATGCTCGCCATTCATTTAGGTCAGTATCTCTTTTATGTAATATTTATGTATATTGCTTGGCACCAGGGTATAGGAGCATGAAGATTGATTAAATGAAAACTTTCAACTAAGATTTCACATTAGGAAATCAAAAGTTCTTTACCGCTTAAAAAAATCAGATGCTTAAAGCAGGTTTTAAAATTGAGATAAAAAAATTGGTAAGAAAAAAATACAGAGACCAGACTATTCTGGTTGCCTTTACAGATTTTTTTAATTGTATTCTATTGTTGAAATGCAGGCCGCTTTGGATAGTTACGGCTCAGTATTGCTTGGCGCTCCCCTCCTAAGACAGCATCCTTTTACACTCCACTGAACAGAAAACCATCCCTTCCACAGGCATGAACTTCTGTCCAATGAGACACTTGCTGCAGCAAGAGCACAGAAAGCACTCAGTGGATGCGTGCCAGTTGAAGTTGTTGTAGGTCACCCGCTGAACCTCCGGATCAATGGCATTGTGGCATCCTTGACACACCTGCTCGGGAATAATACAAGCAAGAGAAAGGGAGTGAGGGATCAAACTATGGCAGGAATATTTTCACTACTGGATAAACTGAACATGTTTACACCAAAAATATACAACTGAGAGTGATCGCGCAGTGAGCCTCTTTAGCCAACCATCATTAGTTGGGATTCAATTTATATGCTGAGTACAGCAAGAAACAGCAAGTCAATCCAAACAGGTGATTTGAAACTTGCAAGATAGCTCCATGGTGTTTAAGATAGAATGTCTTGACACCAAATTTCAAAACACTGCATTTGGTTCCAGTGTATTCTATTATAATAGATTGCCCAATGGTAAACAAAAAGAAGCTTTCAAGATGATATTTTTTTCACTTATTAAACCTTTGAGGCAGTAATTTCACCAGTCTTATCTATAGCGTATGAGATTATTAACACCATTATTTTCTAGACACTAGTAAATTAAATCATGTTCAAAGTAACTAAGGACTGAAACCCCCAAAACACCATTTTATTCCTTAACCAAGACATTCCCCTAATTGATAGCTGTAACTAGTATGGTTTGTTGCAAATAACAGTTTAAAAAAAAGGGGGGGGGTGATGTTGGTGGGCTTAAACCTGTAATCCCAGCTATCACTATGCTAAAATCTGAGGATCCCAGTTCTAAGCCAGTGAAGAGCCAGAAGTAGAGCTATTGCTCAAATGATAGAGTGAAAAAGTTAAGCAAGAGTCAGAGACCCTAAATTTGCGCTCTAGTACTGGCAAAACAAAAAAAGCAAGTAAATGATACTTCTGATGATAAACTTTTTACCTTGGACCTATATTACCTATCTCTTGGCAGTCACACAATAGCATCTCTGTGTAAGCAATAAAAAAACACACTCTCAGGGCTGGGGATATAGCCTAGTGGCAAGAGTGCCTGCCTCGGATACACGAGGCCCTAGGTTCGATTCCCCAGCACCACATATACAGAAAACGGCCAGAAGCTGCGCTGTGGCTCAAGTGGCAGAGTGCTAGCCTTGAGCGGGAAGAAGCCAGGGACAGTGCTCAGGCCCTGAGTCCAAGGCCCAGGACTGGCCAAAAAAAAAAAAAAACAACACACTCTCAACATTAAGTACCTGGTCCATACAATGAATCTAAATATGCAGGTCAAATTAGGCTAGATTAAATCAATTCAATAAGAATTTAAGGAACACACACTATATAATCTCCACGGACCAAAACCAAAATCCTACTGGGTGGTCCAGCAATATGAAGAAACTATATACATTCAAATAGGGCTACAGATATAAAACAGTGACTAAGTATAATTATTCAACTAGGATCTGATCTGTACTCATGAGATTACTCAATCTTTCCCATTAAGGATTTTCCCAAGCAGACAGAATTATACTGTAAATGGGCAGGAAGAATGACCCATTTTGAGGTGGCTCATAGCCAATACATGTATTATTTTGGAATTGCCAGATCTGTAACACCCTGTGGTGAAACCAGCTGTGTTTTATGTAAAAGGACATGCTCCTTTCCTTTCCAGCCAAGCAATCTTCCACTGAGCTAAATCCCCAACCCTAAACAAGAGAAGCATTTTGTTTTCTTGTAGTGCTAAAGATCCAACCCAGGGCCTTATGTGTGCCAGGACAGTGCTCTACCAAGAGATACATCTCCAGCCATGCTCCCCATTTTTAAGAGGCATAGAGAGGCAAAAATGCAAGTCACAAAGAAGGCTGAGACAATGATGTCTCCACAGACTCACCACAGCATGGTTCTTCACATAGCAGTGCTTGCACGTGGGCTTATCATTGACTATCACATATATTTCACCTGCGAGGATGTTGTCACAGTCAAAGCAGCAGAAGTGTTTCAGATGCCAATTCTGGCTTTCTGCTTGGGTATATTCATTGCTGAATATCAGCTGGGAAAAGGAGAAAATAAGATGAATTCATTTTCTTAACCAAGGGCAAAGCTAGCTTCTTTAGACAGTAAGGCATTTAATATTGATAAGCAAATCAGATACTTTCTTGGTGCTTAATGTCTGAAAATGATAACATTAAGCTTGGACTCATGCTATTATCTAGTTTGTATCAACCTTTAGTTTCAGGACAGTCTTTTATTAGTCAACAAAACTAAGACAGATACCAGAATGAATGACATTTTTGGATGTATACCGAATTCCTGCTTGTCTTCTGGATACAGCAGCCATAAAGGATACAAGACAGATCCTCCATGTGGAGGACATACCTCATACCCCAAGAACATACCTCATCACAACCAGCACATCTGGGCTTCTCACTGTCACAGTAATGTCTGCCACAGTACAGCTTCCCGTTCTTCCAGAAATATATCATGTCAACCAGGAGTTCGCCACAGCTGCTGCAGATGAAACAAGCTGGGTGCCACAGCTTATCATAGCCAGCCCTTTCAGCATAGATGGCTGGGTCTCCTTCTTTCATAGTCAGTTTGCAGCAGTGGCAAGACTAAAAGAGAAGAATGGCATTCATCATTCTCAGTGTCGGGAGGAATTCAGAGCCACAACTTCGAGACAAGTAATTTCTACTGCAACTATCAATCTGTATCATCTAGATGATAAATAAGGTATTGATACTTGCATATAACACAATCTCTTGTCTGTCTCTAGGCTGTTCAGTTTACTTCTTCCATCCTAAGTGTAATAAAGCACTGTTTCCTGGAACAAATTCACTTATAGGAAAGGCTAGTAGTAATTTTCAACTGAATTTTACCTGAATTCTTGTAAAAAATGGTTATCTTAGAGCTTATTAGTAAATTCCCTTCAAAACTAAGCCTTACTAGTTTATGTGCTAAATGGATCTCTGAAAGACAAAGCACAGCAAGTATAGTCTTTATGGTTTCTCCATTTGTGTCACAATTGTCTTCTAATTTCAAATCATTAGAAAAATACTTCACTACATACACAGGAGGATTTTGAGGAGGCAGAAAAAGGCGAATTTTGGCTGGAGGCCAGCCAGGGCTAAGTTAGTATAAGACCCTGTCTAGAAAAAAACGAAAAGCAAAAGACTGGGACCAAGGCTCAAGTGGAATAGCCCTGTCTAGCAATCACAAGAACCTAGGTTCAATTCCTAATACCACCGAATAAACATATAAACACAAATAAATGAATGAATAAATGAGAAAATTTATTTTGGAAATTCAGCCACATAAATTTAAGTCTAAAATTTAGGCACAGACTCACAAGCAAGGCTGAATAACTCTAAGCTCATACTGTCCTAATTTCTGGGAAGGAATAAACACCAAAATTATCTTTCAAAACTGATAGTAAACCGGTATGTTGTCCTCTAACCAATGCTGACTACTGTGCCCACGTAATATTCACATTTATTCAGTTGAATTGACTTTAGATAGATGGTTCAAACTCTCTAAGACAAATTTATATTAATTTTTTTCAATGTCTTTCCTATATCTATTACTTATAGAAACAGAGGAACAACAGCACCACAGAAAAGATGGACAAAAGGGAAAGAACCTGTAAAATACACAAACTAGACCAACCGTCTGACCAGTCTACGTACATATTGGGACTTTTTGTCATCAGAAGGCTTCTTCTCCAGGGCTCCCACTGCTGCTGGGGTGCTTCTGTCCCCAGCGGAGATATGCACTTTGTCAGGGCCCTGGGCGTTCATCTCACAGGGGAGTGTGACATCTCCTACTCCCAGAGCCTCATTCTTGTATTTCTTCACAAACTGCTCCATCTCCTTCACCTCACTGGGAGACAATTCATGGCACTTTGAAGGATCCTGGTCATGCGCGGGGAGCTGCTTTGCCAGCTGCTTCTTCCGGTACTGCGCCCCCTCAGAGCCTGCCACTGGTTGCTTGTCTTTTGGCAGCATCTGCATGTACTGTCTAGCCTGAACCACAGGGAGACCCATGTTAACTGAGAGAAGAAGCCCTCGCCATCAGGCAGTGCAGTCTCTAACAACCATGAGGAACAAGTTATTAAGAAAGAAGCAGGTTTTATCCACTAGTATGAATTTATCCTCATCCTATAAAAGTACTTTGAAATGTTAACACACTATAAATGGTACTTTAAATAGATTTAGGGGGATAATCCACATATTTTTCTCTATGACATTCTTTTCAGTTTGTAAAAACAACTGAACTACTACTTAGCTAAATCAATAAATGTAAGATTGAAAAGGATTATAACTTTCATGCATTGTTAGGATGGTTTACAGATCAATACATTGTAATCAAAAAACATTTCATCATTAAAAAATATCACAAATATATCACAAGATTCACTTTAAGCCTCTTAACTAATCCTCCTAAAAAACTTCCAAATGTTTCATCTAGCTGTCATAATAGTGGGAAGAGCTTAATACCAAACTGCATTTTTTGGCCTTATATAGTAAAAGAAATACAAAAAGCTGAATATATTTTGTTCACTTTTAAACAGTGGCAGGAATTCCATGCTTTAGATATTCCATACTATTTTGACAGAAATTTTCCCAAGTGTAAACCAGAAGAATTATTAATCATTAGAAACATTAAACCATTTCCTAAAAATGACACCAAAATAAACCTGAAAAAAAAAAACCAACATATCTAGGTAGTCCAATAAAGTCTATGAGGTATCTAATCTTAGTTTCCAAAGACTGTAATGGTAGGTAGAAGTGAAAGTAATGGCAACTTCAGAAAAATAATTGATGCAGTGTGAGATTGACCAGATCACTTAAGAAAGTATCCTAAATACATAATCCTAGGAACTTCAATAAATGAAACCTTCTCCCAATTTTATTTACCAATGCCTGATTCTGGACAGGAGGAGCCCATTCATAGGTAACGGTATTGATGGAGACATTCTTCTTGGCAGGAACAGGATTGGTCAGTATCATAACATTACGCTTGTACATGGGAACTCCATCAGATTTTAGCTTTGCAATCAAGGTGGTATACTTCGTGTCTTCAAAAAGCTTCCCCACTTTTTGATCCTCTTCATTGCTCAAAAGGACATCATGCTCTTCTTGGCCACACTTGCAGTTGCGACATACTTTTCTATAATTTAGGCAACAACAAGGAAGTAATTATGTAAGGAGAATCAATAGTAACAAAGCATGAGCATGCATTTATGGTTCAGAAAATACTTACAAAATATATTCTCTACATAAAGGTATGTACAGGTAATACTTTTAGGGGGAGAAGTGAATATCCATAAATTTAAAAAGAAATTAATGCAAAAAATTGTACTTGCTTTGTAAGACTTTGAAAAATCAGGTAATGGCTAGAAAGTTCAAAGGGTTATGTCTGAACCTCACCAGTACTCTGATTCTCCCACCAAAATACATACATATACACATACATGTATGCATCCATGCATACATACAAACATCAAACCCTAGTACCCCCTCCATAAAGAAACAATAATCACAAAAGTGAAATAGATTTGAGGTAAGGGGTAGGTGCACAGAAGGTTAGTGAAAGCCTCCAAGTTATCCATTAAGCCTTAAACTTATTCATTTTGAAACATCTGTAAGATAGAGAAAAGATGAAGAGGAGAGGGAGAAAGCAGTCAAAAATTCAATGTATATTTCCTACAAAATTAAGAAGAGTGAGGGAAAGGTTAGAAGGGACGGGTGAGAATGTTGAAAGGGGTGGCACTGATCAAGATACATTGCGTTCATAAACTGCTTTGTTAAATGGCAATGGCAACCACTTTGTACAACTACTTAAAGATAATTTTAAAAGTATGTAGCAAATATAATTATTGGATTCATAACAAGAATTTGTTTTTGTACTTTTTACAAGTAAAACATTTTTGTATTATATGAAAAAAATGTTAAAAGAACTAGCCTGGCAGAAAATACAAGTTTAGGAATCAGGGAATACATAGGCATATGAGTTGAATAGATCATCTTTGTCTCCTGGGCCAAAAAAAAAAAAAGAAAATAGTGGGAAGAAAAATTGAGTACTGGGCACTGGTGGCTCACCCCTAAATTCTAGCTACTTAGGAGGCTGAGATTTGAGGATCACAGTTTGAAGCTAGTTTTGGCAGAAAAGCCCATGAGATCCTTATCTCCAATTAACTACTCAGGAAAATCTGAAAATGGTGCTGTGGGCTCAAGTGGTAGAGCACTACCAGCCTTTAACAAAAGTCACTCAGAGACAGGACGTAGGCCCTAAGTTCAAGCACCAGGACTGGCTGCTATTATTATTATTATTAATTATTCAGGACTAAGGAATGAGTCTGCCAGAAACAGTAAGCAGGAAAAAGTGATAGAGACGATAAACAGGAAAACTGTAGTTTTAAATACTCAAGAGGACAGATTGAGGCAAGATTAGAGTATACATTGTTTTGACTCCAAAAACTAGAAAAAGTTAGACAGCTAATAAGAGAGGGAAGAAAAGCTTTGCAACTCACAAAGGAGGTAGCAGGACAGCAGAAAAGAAAGGAGAATCACAAGCTTCAGAAGAAAAGTTTAAAAGAATCTAGCTATATTACTAAACTGATCTCTCCAAGATGAAGAAGGCAATGAAAGTTATGAATACAAGATGTGCAAATCACAACAAAAATTTAAATTCGAAAGGTACCACCACTCCTTCAAAAAATCTCACAACAGCTCAACTACTAAAATAAAAAATAATAACTGGCTTCAATATCAGAGTTCAGAAAAAAATTAAAATAATAATAACCTCGAGGATTCAAATAAACAGATAAATCAAATGAGAAAATCAATTAGTGCCTAGATCAGAAAGTCAACAACTTATTAAAGAAATTCAGAAAGAAAATGGAGATTATGAAAAATAATACTAAATAGAAATGTTAGAAAAGAAAAATACAATAAATCAAATAAAACCACTGTGGATAGTATTACCAGCAGACAGTATCAAGAAGAAAAACCATCACACATACAAGGCAGATTGAAATGATCTTATGCTCACACAATAACAAAGAAAAAATGAATACCTACTATTGCAACATATAAGAACTCTGAAACATGCTCAAAAGACTAAACCTAAGAATTCATCAGTTGGGCGCTGGTGGCTCAGGCCTGTAATCCTAGCTACTCAGAAGGCTGAAATCTGAGGATCATGGTTCAAAGCCAGCCCTGGCAGGAAGGTCCCTAAGACTCTTATCTACAATCAATCACCAGAAAACTGGAAGTGGTGCTGTGTTTCAATGTTGCAGAGCACTAGCCTTAAGCTGAAGAGCCGAGGAACAGTTCCCAAGCCCAGAGTTCAAGCCCCATGACTGACAAAAACAACAACAAAAAAAAACCAACAACAGCAACAGGAACAAAAAAGATAGCAGTCAATTTCCCAAATCTAGATAATGGTATAGCACCCATATACAGGAGGCATTTTAAACTCCAAACAGACATGATCACAAAGAACTGTATATCGTATAATAATCAACATATGAAGACTAAAGAAAGGATACTGAAAGATGCAAGAGATCAGCTTTCATCCTAAGGTAAAATAGAAGAACCACCTCAATTTGTCAGCCAGGAGAGAATAAAAGCCAGAAGAACATAGAGAAAAGTAGTTCAAGCTTAGAAGGATAATACTTTCCAACCAAAATACTATATCCAGCAATTTTGGTTGAAAAAAAAATCCTCTAGAATAAAGATAAACTAAAGCAGTTCCTGTCTACCAAGCCAACATTGCAGAAGGTACTTCTGGGCTATTACACACAGAAGAGAAAGAAGTGACAAACCCAGGCCAGGGAAGAATGAAATTCAAAAGGAGACTATATTGGAGATAGAAAAGTACTAAACACATTTGACTCAGTAAAGCAGCAAAAACCAAAAGATACACAATGGTAAAAGTAAAGAACAAGTAATACTAGAATCAAGTTGTGAAGCAACCGAAAGAAAAACAGGAATCAGAAAATAATCTCTCAGGCTGGGAATATGGCCTAGTGGTAAAGTGCTTGCCTCGTATACATGAAGCCCTGGGTTCGATTCTTAAGCACCATATATATAGAAAAAAATGGAAGTGGCACTGTGGCTCAAGTGGTAGAGTGCTAGCCTTGAGCAAAAAGAAGCCAGGGACAGTGCTCAGGCCTTGAGTTCAAGCCCCAGGACTGGCAAAAAAAAACAAAAAAACAAAAACCCAAATAACAAACAAACAAAGAAAATACCTCTCAGTCATAAATAAAATAAAATTACAAATAAAATTAACTCTAATCAAAAGACACTTACTGTGTAACTGAATCAATAAGCAGGATCAAACAATCTGTTTTCTATAAGAAATACACTGCACACTCAAACACACACACACACACACACACACACACACACACACACACCCCACATTCACTAACTAAAAGTAAAAGGATATAAAAAGATACCCCAAACATGCTTTCTTGTTTATGACAAGTCTTCTACTACTTGAGCCACATACACCCAGCCTAGCAGGCAGGCAGAACTGGAAAGCAAGTAAGGGTAGCTGTTCTCTTAACTGACAAAGTATATTTTAAGCACAAATCAGAGGTGAAAAAGGTCACTACATACCAATAAGAAGAATAATCGAGCAAGATTATACAAAATTCCAAAATATGTACCAAACATTGTTGTACTTAAGTTTAGCAAACAAACTCTCCTAAGCATAAAGGAACAGATAGTCTAAATGCAATAATACTAGGAATTTCAACATTCCATTCTCATCAGAATATCCAGAACATTTCTCCATAAAAAATATTATTACACAAAAGACTGTCAATGAAGATTATCATAGAGCTAAGCAAAATCACTAGTATCAATAGCAAAGTACAAAAACCACCCAAACACATGGAAATTGAGCAACACTTTTAAATGATAAACGGGTTATAAAAGAATTCAGAAAATAAATGCAAACAATTCTTAGATTCAAATAATGAAAATTTATTAGAATGTGTGGGAAACGGTGCTAAAAGGAAAGTTTATAGACTTCAGTGCCCACATGAGAAAATTAGAGATAGTGTCGGATGGCAATGGCTCACAAGCCTGTAATTTTAGCTACGCAGAAGGCTCAGATCTCAGAATCTTGGTTCAAAGCCAGCCCAAGTAGAAAAGTTTGTGAGATTCTTGTCTCCAATCAACCAACACCAAAAGAAAGAGAGAAAGGGAGGGAGGGAAGAAGGGAAGCTAAGGGACATGGGCCCTGAGTTCAAAGCCCACTCTGGCACAAAACAAACAACCCAGCATGACATTGACACCAAAACAGACATAAAAGCAGTGGAACACAAGAATCAGAAATAAATCCATGTGACTACTGACTGACATCTGAGTTCTGAGTCTCAAAACCGAAAAGGAAAGACAGCATCTCCAACAAATGCAAGGAAAAAGACATATCCACACATATGTTTCTCATTAATATCAATTCAAAGTGGATCAAAGATCTTAATGTAATACTTGAAACTTTGAAACTACTATTAAGAATGAACAGGAAAAATACTGGAACATATAGGTATAGACAATAAGTTCCTAATTAGAACTCCAATAGCTCCCCAAGAGAAAAGACTGACAAATGAAACTGCATCTGACATTCTAACTAAAAAATGTCTGCATGGTGAAGAAAAAACAGTAAAGAAACATAATTAAAAGAAAAAACAAAACCTAAAGAAACAGTCAAACCACAGGAACAGCCTAAAAAATGGGGAAAAAATGTTTATGAACTATATATGTGACAGGAAAACAGGAAACTAATAACTAAAATCTAGAAGGAGATTAAAAAATACTAAAGAATCAGCAACTTCATAAATAAAAAAATTAAGCAGCTAATTCTCCAAAAATGAAATACAAATGGCAATAAAAACATGAAGAAAGGCTCAATATCCTGTTAGCAAAATAAATTAAAATCAAAACAAAACTGCGATTTCATCTCACTTGTCAGAAGGACTGTAATTAAGCACACAAACAAATGCTGGTGAGATATAAAAGTTGGTGAGAATGTAAATTAATGCGAGCACTATGGAAAGCAGTATAGAGGCTCCTAAATAGAATTAACATACAATTGCTATAACTGAGCATGTATCCAGAGCAATGTAAATCAGGATTTAATAAAGGCACATATACAAACCATTTTGGTGAGAGTGTGAATTAATAGAAGCACTACAGGAAGCAGTATGGAGCTTCCTCAAAAAAAAAAAAAAAAGAAAGAAATGGAATTAACATACAATCCAGTGATGCTATCCATGTATCCAAAGCAATGTCAGCGAAGATATAATACAAGCACCTGTATAATCATGTTTACTGCACTATTCAAAATAATCCTTGAAAACAGTCCAGATGCCTATGACAGATGAATATTTTTCTTTTTTTTTCTTTTTTGGCCAGTCCTAAGGTTTGAACTCTGGGCCTGGGCACGGCCCCTGAGCTCCTTTTGCTCAAGGCTAGCACTGTACCACTTGAGCTTTGTCTATGATAAGAGTCTTATGGACATTTCTGACCGAGCTGGATTTGAACTGCGATCCTCAGATCTCACCCTCCTGAGTAGCTAGGATTACAGGTGTGAGCCAACAGTGCTTAGCTCAGATGAGCAATTTTTTTTTAAATAAATGAATGGATGGATGTACTAAAAAATGTGGTATACACAAGGATATTATTTAGCTATAAACAATAAAATTATGTTGTTTGAAGGTAAGTGGATAGAGGAGACAGAGACCATAATATTAAGCAGAATAAGCCAGTCTTGAGTCATATATTTTCCCTCATATTTAGAAGCTAGACCTACATATGTTCATGACATGCCTATACACATATCCATTTGTAGGTACATATATGCACACATAAGCATGAACATGTGTGTTTATAACATATACAAGGTATACTTAGCACATAACTCCAAGTAATGAGAAACTATCTTGTTATTAATATTGTTCAATCGGTACTGGTCAGAATTGTAAGAAAATGCAAAAGCAACAGAAGTTATAAGCACTCATCAGAAAGGAAGAGACTAGACTGTAGTTATTCACAGATGGTATGACTCATTAAAAAAAGAACTGTAATATATAATCATTAAGAAAAGTTTAATAAGTTTTCTGGAATTAAAATTTAACATAAACCATCAGATTTCCCCATACCTAAAATAAAATCAAATTACAAAAACCTTAAATGAATCATTTTGCCAAATAACAAATCATCAAATAATAACATATTTTTGTGTCCTGAGTTTTCTTAAAATTCTCAGCATATAAATTCAAAATATTAGATCTTATTTAGTGTGTGGAGGAAAGGAAGGAAAAGAAAGGAGGAAGAGGCAGCAGCAGCTTTTGCCCTTGTGCACTTTGGTCAGGAAACTTTATTTGGTTAAAAAAAATATGGAGAATTGGCATATTTTATTACAGCTATAAAAGATTCTTTCTTCCATCTGGTAATCTCATACTCCCATCTAGTGGAAAGGAGTATATTATTCTACTATACAGTGTGGTCTTTATTCTTGTTTTTCAGTTACCAAGAACAATGGGATTATTTACAAAACTTTCACATTGCTGTTGGCTCAGACTTAAATATCTTCATGGGTGGTAAGAATAGGTTGTGTAGGAATTTATCCCTCATACTGCTAAATAGGTCCTTATATAGCTGTGATCTGTGGCATGCATTCTAATAATGAGCAATGTGATATTACTTTAAGGATGAAGGTCATAAAGTCTAGACTTTGAAAATATTTATGGTCCACTTCTATACCAGTATAACATGTACACTGAAAACTAAGAAGTCAGGTTTTAGACGTTGGAGAATGAACAATAAAATACAAAGTTAAGGAAACAAAGCCTGTTGGTTTCTAAAGCATGAGCTATGGCAAGCTAGAGCATTGTTAAGCCAAATGGTATTTCTTATGAAAATACTACATATAAATGTTTCTATTAGCCATCTCTACAATTGTTGATTTCTCTTGGCCACTTTCTGGGAGATGCACATTCAGAAGTAGCCTATTTTCTTATGTACCCAATGTGCATGTATTTGACAAGTAAAATCAGGTTAAGAAAACCACACCAGCAACAGTGATCAGGGGAACCGAAATAACTAAAACAGTCACATGTGCTCAATTATCAGTTTTCTAGGTAGATAAATCCTACGTTTGATTCATTATTCATTTTAAGTCTTAACTGTAAGTGGACCCCTCTTTTGTAATCTTATTCCCCTATATGAGTTATGGTTAAAGAATGCTTAGTAAGAATGTGACTCAAAATGACAGGCCGGTCCATTGAGCTGGAGCTGTCATCACAGCAGCAGCTGGAGGTGACCACATCCTGGCAGCAACCTTACACTGCAGTCCCACTTTCAAATGAGAAGAGCCAGATACAAACCACTACGCAGAAAAGACACCCATAAAACCAGGTCCAGGCACCAGGAGCTAACCACTGTGGAAATCTGTGCATTTTCTGTTTCATGTTCAAAACTGTTCTGAATTTGCACTAAAAAGTTATGTATACAAAAATATTTAGCAGCTAACATACATACATGTGCAAAATATTAATATCCAGGACAAGCCAAAAGGGCGTACTGAAAACTTGATGTAACAATCTTGAGAATTCTTAAGTCTGAGAAAGAGAGCAAAACCACAGAAAAAAATAGATTTAGAGTCCCAAGCTAAGAGCAGTAAAGAAACTATCCATCTGCCTGAAAGAGAATTTTTTTGATATCACTATTCATAAAAACTGTTATATTTCCAGCAAGTAGCAGAAACAAGGATGTCTTGACATGCTGCCAGTAATCACAGTGATTTAAAGGCAAGGCCAGGATACAACTACAAACTGTAATTTAAAAGGGCTGGGAGCTGCCCTTTTGTAACAGGGATAGACATATATGGACTTGAACATGGGCCTCTGTTCTAGCATTTAATGCAAGTATTAAGCCACTTATGGTAGGAAATTGTCACTTTTCTGCCAGTTCTCATTAATTAGAAATTTTGACCAGATGTGTGGTATAATCAAGTAATAAATTTGGTGGGTTTTTTCCCCTAAAATGCAATTTTTATTGGAAGAATTTTACCCAGGTAAGGCAAAATAGTAATTCTGTTACTTCTATGATAAGTGATCTAAGGCTACAATGATATTTCTATATAGCTGCTGCTATATTATTGACTATGAACTACTTGAAATCTTGGGTTTGCCTCAAACATTGCCGAAATATTTATGTCTAGATATAGGTCAATAGAGAGAAGTATTTTTCCCCTATAGTAATCAGGCTTTGCCAAATGTTCTTCTTCATCTAGTCTTGTAGTCACTGGCATACTTAAGAAGGGAAGGACTTACATTTCTCTTCATTCAAAATTCTTATGTGCAAAGTGAGTATTAGGAAAATTAGGTACAGTCAAGTACATAAAGTAAGCAGAACTCTTAAGACAGGCACTAAAACCTTTTCCCTGGCACCACTCCCATGATGATGTTACTGTATCTGTGAATGAGATAATCTAGTCAAGTCTGTAAAAAGCAATACATTTTCTATAGCTAGAAGGAGAAGAGGATGTCAGAGAGATTAAAGAAACCAAAGGTATTTTAAGCATAAGCACAAAATAAAGTTGGCATTGGGGGTATATGGAAGGGGCTCTATGTCAAATGATGACAGGTTTCTTGAATTTGAGAGCAACCTTCAGCTGATAGCCTTAAAGGAAACAGGGAGCTTATTTCTCCAACCACAAAGAATCAAATTCTATCAGCAGCAGGAATGAACTTGGGAGCAGATTCTTTTCCTGCACTTTGTTTTGGGGAGGGAGGATTGGTAGGAGAGGGGGTAGGTGGAAGACTAGCTTGGCCAACCAATACTCTTCCCTTCCTAGTCAGCCACACTTTTAATCAAAAGAACAAAGGAGGGGCTGGGGATATGGCCTAGTGGCAAGAGTGCTTGCCTCCTATACATGAAGCCTGGGGTTCAATTCCCCAGCACCACATATACAGGAAACGGCCAGAAGTGGCGCTGTGGCTCAAGTGGCAG
Source organism: Perognathus longimembris pacificus (assembly GCF_023159225.1). Lineage (NCBI taxonomy): Eukaryota > Metazoa > Chordata > Mammalia > Rodentia > Heteromyidae > Perognathus > Perognathus longimembris. The sequence continues at coordinate 126,578,133 of NC_063162.1, read as the reverse complement.
AGTGCTAGCCTTGAGCAAAAAGAAGCCAGGGACAGTGCTCAGGCCCTGAGTTCAAGGCCCAGGACTGGCAAAAAAAAAAAAAAGAATAAAGGAATGTTAAGTTAATTGATAGGTGTTTTAGTCAAGCAAATCATTTGGACTTTTTGGAGTTTCAGTTCTTTGATCTATAAAATAAAAGTCTGACTATGTTGCAAAGTTGCAATTTCTTCTCTAAATTTTCCTAGGTTTAAGAATTCATCTTTTAAAGCCCTTTTTCAACTTCTGTGACATAGTCTAAACTGGTTTCTACTATTTACCCCTCTTTAGCCATTCTCCACTCTTCAGTGGACAGGGCTAGGCCCTAGGATTCTGCCCACATCAGTTGGCAATCTTGTGTTCAGCAATAGGGTAACAGGAGGGACCGCTGGAGAGCAAGGAGATGACAAAGCATGAGCTCTGAATAGTCATTTCCTGACTTCCACCTGTATTCAGTAGGCTAAAGGGGGAAACTATCTCTCCAGTGAAGATGTGTGGAAGCAGGGGAAGGAGATGTTTTTGACTAAAAACATATATCCTTAACTCCTAATGTGACTATATTGGATTTTAGGCCTTTTTTTATTTTTACAAGGCATAAAGTTCAATGAGGTCATAAGAAAAGGGTAGACAGAATTTGTGACCAAGAAAGAAAAGAATAAGAGAATACTTTTTTTCTTTATTGTCAAAGTGAAGTATAGAGGGGTTACAGTTTCATATGTAAGGCAGTGAGCACATTTCATATTTCTTATCCAACTTGTTACCTCCTCCCTCGTGTTTTCACGGTGTTTCAAGGTGTTTGATCCATTTGGAATTGATTTTGGTGCAGGGTGATATATAAGGATCCAGTTTTAGTTTGTTACAGGTGTTGAACCAGTTTTGCCAGCACCATTTGTTGAAGAGGCTGTCTTTCTTCCATCCTATTTTTTTTAGCTTCTTTATCATAAAGTTTAAGTAGGCACAGTTCTGCGGGTTCATTTCTGGGTTTTCAGTTCTGTTCCACTGGTCCTCAGGCCTGTTCTTGTGCCAATACCAAACTGTTTTTATTACTATAGCTTTGTAATACAGCTTGAAGTTTGAAGAGAATACTTTTTCCCCCTTTTTCTCCCCCCTCCCTCTCTCCCTCTGTCTTCATACACACACACACACACACACACACACACACACACACACACACACACACTCAGGTAGAAAACCATGTGAGGATTCACAATGTAGAAAGTGGCTAAGTCAGGTGTACCCATTGGCTCATGTCATTAATCCTAGATACTCAGGAGGCCAGGAACTAAGAACTGTGGTTCACAGGAAGCCATTGCAGAAAAATATGCAGACATTTATCTCCAACTGACCAGCAAACAAAAAGCAACAGAAAAAGAAAAAATGAATCTGAAGTGGCCATGTGGTTTAAGTGGTAGAGTGTCAGCCTTGAGTGAAAAGGAGTGGCCATGTGGTCTAAGTGGTAGAGTGTGAGCCTTGAGTGAAAAGGCTAAAAAGCAGGAATGTAAGGTCTGAATTCAAACCCCAGTACCATTAGTACCAACACACACACACACACACACACACACACACACACACACACACGAAGGAAAGAAAGAAAAAAGGAATGAAGGAAGGAAGGAGGCTGTTGACAAAGCAGAAAGAAAGAAGAACCCTTACCAAAACTCAACCACCCAATTTTTAGACTTTCCAGTCTCCTGAAAATAAGCTATGCTTAAACTACCAGGTCTATGTTTTGTTGGTTTCCTCAGCAGAGTAACCTGGGTACAAGACATACCTCTCAGAAGCTGGATAGCAAGGCTTTTTGTTTCCTGGATGTGGGAGGTAAGGTCTTCCCAAGCAAGGATATAAAGAATTAAGAAATGCAGAAAATTTCAGGGAAGAGCAAGGATCACTCCAAACTAAGTGAGAGAGGCTGAGAAAGCAAATAGAGGTCAAATAATGAGGTCTGCCTGCCATCAAAGGCCAAAGACTGCCTGAAAAGAGTAAGTCCAGGGGCTCAAGCTATAGGAAGAACATAATAGCACTCATTTCCACATTTTCAGCATACCTGTCCACAGTTACGGAAGGGCCACTGATGGAGATGGAGGACAGTTAAACTCAGGTTTGCTAACTGTGTCTGAGAAGCTCAAAGGATCCTCGAAGTCAAGGATCACCACAAATGAAGGAGGAGGCTAAGTGGGAAACAGGACCTATGACCCCTAGACTACAGGTGCAATCTTTGTTAGACTCAGGACTAATAATCTAGAACATTTTGCCTCAAAGACATGGCTGGATCTGGGGGTCAAAGGCGTCTGCCTCTGCTCTTGCAGTTACAGTAAAAAAAAAAAAAAAGTCAGAAAATGATCAAGAATATGAACGGACAAGTATGTCTGGACTCATGCCAAGAAGATGACAGAACTAAGAAAAACCATCTGGATGGATTATATCAATGGCAGCTAAGTTTAAGGCCGGCACCCTAGTGTTTTATGACTCTTAGACTCAAAGGCTATCCCCAGTTTATTAAATGAACTTATGTAATGAAACAAAAATAAAAAGGTGGCTTCATGTCATAGACATTTGCTCTTGCCTAGTATTTTTTAACCTGAAAGAGTTAGATTGTAGTAATCTGAAACACAAAGGTAATATAGACCAAACAAAACAGGCAATTATTTCTTAGGAGTGGACTTTTAAAATCTCATTCGCAGTATTTAGCAATTGCATGGTTGAACTAAAAAGATATTACAATTACAAAGTAAAAACTATGCCCAGCAGAGGGTGCTGTAATCCCTCTAGAATTGTTATGCATACAGAAAAAGTGCTGGATACAATAAAAATTGGAATAGCCCAGTATCTTTTGGTTCTGCATCCATGAACTCAACAGCAGATGGAAACTATTTTTTGAAAGTTGTATATGTACAGAACATATACAGACCTTTAAAATTATTGATCTTACTTTATGATACACAATAATAACTATTTACATAGCATTAGGTATTGTGAAAAATCAGTAGGTTACATGCAAACGCTACAACTTAATACAAGAGACTCGAGAATCTGTTGATTGTGGTATGTACAGGAGCTGGCTTCTGAGGGGCAATTGTATTATAATGCATGAAAACTATTTTGTGTTTAGATCCCAAGAGGCATATGATTAACTGCTCTGTGTTCTGAGAGACAGCACAAGGAAGAGGTACTTAAGCCTGGAATTTGGAAAAAACTCTCTGGAAAATCCTAAGCTCTCTAAAAATATTGTATCATCATTTCTGGGAAGACTGAGGTTTTGTAATTATCCTTTTATAAACAAATGACTGTTTAAGATTTAGTAAATAAATTAAATTTTAAAGAAGACTAGTAAACCCAATTATTCTTACATCCTCCTGAAACTTACACAACCATAATGTTTGATTAGATTGTTTATTCTAGAGTTTCCTATGGAAATCTGTAATACAGAGGTAGTTGTTAAATGAAGCTCATTGTTACAATGCAGCTGCTAGTCTATTATTTGACTGATCAATTTTTTTTCTTCTAGCAAGAATATGCTGGTTCTAACTTTGAGCAGACACATGAAAATACTGTAATGATCTTGGTAGGCACTGATTAAGAATAGATATGCAAAATACAAAAATTATTTGGAAAAAACACAAAACACAAAATTAGTTGGAAAACATTCAAACAAAGCGAGGTATTTGGGGCTGAAGTCTTAATCCTAGCTACCCAGGATCCAGAGGATTGCTCTTAAAGCCAAGCTTGGGAAGAAAAGTCTAAGAGATTCTATCACCAAAATAACCAGCAAAAGGCCAAGCTGGAGGCTGGCTCATGTGGTAGAGATTGTCAGTTGAGCAAGCAGGCCAACCAAGTGCAAAGTCCTCAGTTCAAACCCCAGTACTAAAATCGAATAATATTAAAATAAGATCTATCAAAAATTTACATTTTTGCCTAAGATCTAGTATATAATAACTATTTCTCAGATGCATATAATTTATTCAAACCAAGGCACTAGCAATAAATTATTTTTTCTTAATAAAATATGTAAATGATCAATTAAGTATTCATACTATTCAGCACAAAATACAGGAATGAGATGATATAAGCAATCGTTAAGAATCATGATTCAATTAATAAACAATCCAGGCAATTACCACAAACTTATATGCTTACTCAAAAAAGGAATATTCAGTATTTTAGACTCATAGGTAAAATTAAAAGTAGCAAATAAATCAAACAGCTCTAAACAGTGTTTTTTGTCTAATCCACTCCGTCAAAACTAACCAGGGTCCAGGACCAGTGGTTCATGTCTGTAATCCTAGATATTTAGGAGGCTGAGATTTGAGGATCATGGTTTGAAGCCAATCTGGTCAATAAAGTCCTTGAGACTCTTATCTCCAATTAACTACCAAAGAGCCAGAAGTGGCACTGTGGCTCAAAGTGGGCAAGGGCTAGCCTGCGCAAAAAAGTTCAGGGACAGCACCTAGGCCCACTACTGACAAAAACAAGATAAACAAACAAAAAACAAAACGTATCTCAGAAGCTGGTGCTCTCGTGGTTCACACCTGTAGTTCTAGCTACTCCTTATAAGGAGGCTGAGATTTGGAGGATCACAATTTAAAGCCAGGTGAGGCATAGAAGTCTACAAGATTCCAGCTCCAAAAAATAACAAACAGTACAAGAAATGTATCCAATGCCTAATGTATGAAACTGTAACCTCTCTGTAATTCAGTTTGATAATAAATATATATATATACATATATATATTTATATATATATGTATATATATATATATATGAGAAAGAGATAAAAAAAAAAGCTAGGCTAAAGGCAAGACTCAAGTGGTACATTAGCAGCCAAACAAGCAAGCCAGTAAGTGTGAAGCCCTGAATTAAAATCCTTTTACTAGCAAAACAAACCAAAACCACAGATTAATGACCGGAATATAGAGCAGCTTTAGTCTTTGTTAATTTTTCAGAATATAACAGACCTGCAACTTAACAACAATGCCTGAGAATACATAAAAAGTGAGCGCCATCTGAAGAATTACTGTTACAGAGTTAAAGGTGCTGATGCTACAGTTTTCAAGACATTACCTCCAGAAGTGTAGTTCAAATCCTTCACATTCTTTGCACTTTAGACAGGGGGCTCCAAATCCTTGTTCATGGCCTAAGCCCATCTGTTAAAGGAAAAACAACATGGATCTATTATTATGTATGAGAAAAAAATCTAAAAAATGCAATAAACTGCACTTTCAATTCCACTTAACACTTTGTTGATATAACTTTCAAACAAATCTTTTGTGAGTAACACATTGTTTAGCCAGAGATGACATCCAGTGTGTAAATGGCAGTTCCAAGTGAATACTGTATACTTTATATTTGTTCTTGCTTTTGATCATAGAAAACATCTAAATACAACTGTTTGGAAGACTATATGTAAGTCACAGAAAGTCATGAATTTATGTCATGGCCACTACCTGTCCTTGATAGATTAAGATGAGAGTGCAAAGCTTAGAGAGCAAGCCTGCAACCCAAATGACATGCTTTTCAGTAAAGAATTAATGTGTGAAGAATATTATTTTATAGTATTGAAAAATACTTTAATTTTATGTGAAAATACTATTTTTACATTATGAAAACTCTAACAATAGTAACTACAAAAGTGGTTGAATGCTAAGAATAGATTATTGCTTCTTGTTTAAACCTTCAAAATCTCATAAAATACTTCTTATGTAGACAATATTAATTTCCCATTTTAGAGATGACTTCAACCCAGAGGTACTTCAGAACTTGCATCATGTCAAAATGTCAATAAGGGTTAGAAAAGAGAACTGTGTGCAAATTTTTGACTTTAAGGTCAGGGTTGGGAGGTCATCTATATTATGCCCCTATGATAGTAAATGGTTGGTTTTTCTTTATAATAGTAAACCAAGGATCCTTGGTAACTTAGCCTGATAAGCATAGAGAGGAAGGACACAGCAATGTAATCTCCTCGATCCAACTACTGCTTAAGAGTGAAAAAGATCAACTGGCTTTGCAAAAGCACCTGAGCAAACCACCAGACAAGACTATTCCATATTTCAAATGTCAAATTGTAAGCTTTTCTCCAATGTCCCTTTTTAAATTTTATGACACTTAGTCACTATGCAACCAAAGCCACACTACAACTTGTTCTTTGGAAGAAGAGCCTTGAAAATGGCCCCCAAAGCTTACATGCAGCCCTGCTTGTCTCTTCCTGATGAAAACGACCATTGCCAGAATACTCTCAAAAGTGTAAACATCACCAAAAGTATGGTGATGAAGAAAAAATAACTGCCTTCCCTATTTCTAAACACAACTTGAAAGTGAAGCTAGTGTAACAAGAACCTCGATTTGTTAGCAGTGCTTACATGAAAGAACTCACCAGGGCAATTTGCAAAGGGGCACTGTTTCTTTTCCACTCACTTGTAATTTCCTTACAATAATCAACTTATGTATTCGAATGATTAGAACTGGTTGTATTTCTGAATGTCTTCTATTTTAAAGCACCTCACACATCCTTCCTTTGGGCAAGAGTAGGAATCCCTCAGGTGAAAAAATCAGAAAACACAAATTCAGAGAAAGGAGTTTATTTCTTCTAGGCTAAATATCTGGCTTTCTGTCAGCCTGAAGGGATGAGTGCCAAGATGATATGGAGTAGCCTTTGTAGCAGATGGGTGTTTTATTCTACTTACTGCTTCTTTCATGATGAAGGAAATACACCCTCATCCTGAAGCATGCAGTATCACATTTAGGGCAGAAATTTATTCAGCCAGCAGGAGAAATGGAATTACGTCATTTGCAGAGAAATGCATGGATCTTGAATAAAATAAAAACAACAACAACAACAACAAAAACCTCATACTGAGTGAAGTAAGTCAGGCCCAGAACAACAAAGAGCTAATGTTTTCCTCTCACAAACCCCCGTCTCTGCTGTAAGTGCATACAGGGGCATATGCTTGTATACAGACATACATGCTCAAGCTTACTAAAGTACAGTAGATGCAGGAGTGATACTCTATGGTGTAAATCTTTGAATAATTAACAGTATGACAAAATGAATATCAGGAATGATGGAAAAAACTTTAAACTGAAAGCACTTACCTGCCCCTCTGAAAGTCTTACCTTAGAACTGTCCTTGCTACTGACCCTGCTGAACCATCTCCCCTCCCCTACCCCCTGAACAAACCTAACTAGTGGTCTTGGAAGACAGCCTTAGACCAAAGTCGTATATGAGGCTGACACTCCTGATGGACACAGATGCTGTTGAGACCTTAATACTCCTCAGGCAAAATAACATTGCTCTCCCACCCTGGCTCCATCTCACCCATCTTCCACCCGCCCCACCTGACTTCACTTTTTCTGACTAGTATTGAAAGAGACCCTAGTTTTACAGGGGAGTGGGGGTGCTGAAGGAGACTTGGTTGCCCTTCTCAGGCTTTCCGAACCAATAAAAGTTCGCGGGGCTGGGAATATGGCCTAGTGGCTAGAGTGCTCCTATACATGAATCCCTGGGTTCAATTCCCCAGCACCACATATACAGAAAATGCCCAGAAGTGGCGCTGTGGCTCAAGTGGCAGAGTGCTAGCCTTGAGCAAAAAAAAAAAACAGCCAGGGACAGTGCTCAGGCTCTGAGTTCAAGGCCCAGGACTACCCCCTAACCCCCCACCAAAAAAAAAAAAATACAAATAAAAGTTCACCTTGCTGCCCTTTTTCTTTTCTTACGAGGAAACTGAAACATGTTTTGAATGGGAGGCTGATGGATGAATGGGCAAAGAAGGGACAATTACAGTCATAAGGTACATTTCTGGAAACAGAAATGGAAAACTTGATGTGACTGGTAGAAGAAAGGGAGAGTTGGGAAGGGGGAGAATGATGAAAGAGTTGACTGATAAGGATGCACTTTACACATAAATATGTGTTAAATCATACGCCCCTTGTCCAGCCATTAAAAGATTAAAATAAATATTTTTTGTAAAAAAAAATAATGAAAGCGAATTCAACTTCCAAACAGGCTCTTTCCAGCACCACTGGTGACTGCTTGGACAAAGTGTAGCTCCCACATTTCCCCACATGCTCAGAGAGGAGGGAAGGCACTCAGAAAATGTCACAGGCAACAATTAAATGCAAGAAGGTGGAAAGAGGTCACAGCAATATGATAACTTGCTATAATCCAAGGGAAGGGGGCCTCATTAAAAACAAAGACAAAGACACCCATTTTCAAGATCACTGTCAGCAACTAAATAAGAATGAGCTAGTTAGCCTAGCAATGAAATTCTTTTTCTAGGGATTTCAGTAGGAGAAATTATCTTAGGTTAAGCTCTCTAGGACCTAGTTGAAGGGTATCTCTTAGACTGCATGAAAACTTTATATATATATATATATATATAGTATTATCAAACTGAATTACAGAGAGGTTACAGTTTCATACATTAGGCATTGGATACATTTCTTGTACTGTTTGTTACCTTGTCCCTCATCCCCCCTTCCCCCTTCCCCCTCTCCCCCCCCCTTCCATGAGTTGTTCAGTTCATTTACACCAAACAGTAAGTATTGCTTTTGTAGTTGTTTGGTCTTTGTAGTTGTTTGGTCTTTTTTTTACCCTGTGTCTCTCGATTTTGGTATTCCCTTCCAATTTCCTAGTTCTAATACCAGTATACCTGGTTTCCAATATACTCAGATAAGATACAGAGAAAGTGTAGGTACAACCACAGGTGATACAAGATCATCAAAAATAGAGGCTAGTTACATATGGCACGTTGAAAGTAGTTACAACTGTGATATAACAATTGCATGAAAACTTCTAAAGTCTAAATATTTTTTTCAACTTCTATGAAGGTTAAAAAAATAACAGTATGCAACCTGAACAAAAAAAGGACATGTATTCACATTCTACAATTTCCTCATTTCCCTGCCAGACTGTACTACAATATAGAATTCCATTGTAAAATCCAATATATTTCATGACACTGCCTACATGCAGAAATTGGTGTGAGACAAATTTCATCTGCTTGGTACCCAGCCATTCCTTTAGGGAACTGCTACTGTCTCATCACAAAACTGACTTCAGATAAAGGGGAAAATATCTGATTCTCCTAATGTAGTTCAATGAGCTTAGGACTCAAAACTAGCACCTTCTAAAACGGATTCTCATCCCTTTTAGGGTAGGTTGTTAAGTGGGCTCTAGGTTTCCCTAACTCCTTTTAGTTCCAGGATAAAGAACATCATATGTTCTTAGGGTTCATTAATATCTCATCTCCCTTACATTATGCTCAGGATTCCTGAAGCCAGGATCCAGAATTTCTCAATAACACCTCCTTTCTCTTTACCCTCAGCACAGACAACACTTTCTGGCTCAAATCCTGCTCCTTTGCTCAAGAGCTATGGCTATTATTCTTGGATATACAAAGTTATAGGTTAGTTTGTTTAGTGTCTATTTGTAAGAATTTTTGGTGAGAAATGAGAATAAGAAATGTGTTATTTAATAATATCCAGGATGCATTCGCGGTGTGGGGAAAACTGAGGAACGAGAGACAAGAAGGCATCATCTTGTAAGCAAAGGCAAATTGGCTCTTTAGACAGTGAAATACAGATTCTTGGATAATAAATGCTAAGATGTCTGTTTATATGTTTAAAAAAATTAAAAAGGTTGGCTAAAGAAGAATCAAGAAAAATACAGTGTCACAGTCAAGTTCAATAAATTTTAGATGTCATTTCTCCGCCTTCCCCATCTAAGCCTCCTGTAGTTAATAAAGGGATTGAATTAAATTGCTTCCAAGAAAAATTTTAATTCTAATATTATGACTGAATTATCTACCAGATAACCTAGATTAGTTATTATTTAACATGGATAAATGAAAGTCTCTACATAGGAAATTATTTGAGAAAGCTAGTGTATATAAGTGACTCGTATGTCAGAATCATTTGGAACTGGGTTTGGAGGAATAGTCTGTCAAGTAGACATAGGAAACAAAAGACTTGAGCTGTGAGTGATACAACTCAGTTCACTGGTATGTAATTATTTCCCCAGCAATGTGAATTATATTCCCTACAGCATCCATACTTAGTGCTTAAAAACACATGATTTTCATAAGCACACAGTCCCAAAACTGTCTACTTCATATAATTTTAGTAACACATTGTGGCCAACATCAATACAAAGATATGACAGATTAATTTTTCTTCTTCAGTGCCCAAGAAAACAGGTCCTCTGGATTGACTATATTCGGAGAAACACAGTCAGACTTTAGAATACTTACCATGATCCTCTGAAAAAAATTAAAATGTCCCTATAGTATTTGTCCTGAAGTACAGGAATGAGTCTTTTTTTTAAATCTTGAATTAGATGTACAAAGTAGTTTCAATTAACAAAGTGGTTTATGGATACATAATGCATGAATGCATCTTGATCATTGTCATCCCTTTCAACATCCTCACCAATTCCTCCCCTACCCACCTCTTCCTTCACTCTTCTTAATTTTGTAGGATATCCATTTAATCCTTGACTGCATTTCCCTCTCTTCTCCTCTTCTTTGTCTATTTCTTTACCCTTGACCCTCTCCCACCCCTTTCAACTACCTGCTTCCTGGTGTTTATTTTGTTGAACTTTAGGACTTTAAAAAATATACCTATTATGTGCTCTAGAACTTGCATTTCCATGATTTGCACCCCCAAACAGCCCTAGCTTCTTTCCCCTGCTTATTTTTAGAATAGAAATAGGAATGGAATATGTTCCTCCATATTCATCATTTCAACCAGATAGGTTAGCAACATTTTAAGTGACCCTCCTGACCAAGGAGAGTATACTGCATATCAGATGCTTTAAAGAAAAAGTGAGGGGGAGGTATGAAACATCTGGTATTTCAAACATGGTTTAGGTTGATTTGGATCTGGAAGATATTATGCAGTATGAGATCATCTGAGTCATACTGTTTTCATCATCAAATTTCCCTCCGGAGCAAAGAATCATATATGGTTACTAAGCAAGTAAGTGTTACTAAGACTTCGTTAATCACTTTGGAATGAAGTTTTCTAGCTAATCACTTTGGAATGAAGTTTTCTAAAGCAGATTATATAAAATATACACCTTTTCTTTGTATCTGTAAGTGTGCATGCACATATTTACCTACCTGCCTGTAATAGATACGTGTGTGTGTGTGTGTGTGTGTGTGTGTGTAAAGAAGCATTTTTAGATCTTTTTCACATGGATGGATATCCTGGATATAGGAACTACATTTCTAAATAATACGAGCGCATAGTTCTTTCAGAAACCAAATGTAATCTGCAAAGGTCATCACCTCCTAATCAGTACATATTGATTAATCTCTGACAAAAGATGATATATTGTTTCAATTTCTTCATAACATTGCTTGCTTCTAATTTTTACTAAGATTTCTTCCACGGGCGGGGGGCGGGGAGGAGGGGGAGGTAGATGTCACAGAAAACTAAACTTGGCAGTGAGCTTTCTCCAGAGTGAGTGACAGTGCCTGCATCAAGATCCAGACCTCATTCAGGTCTAGCCCATACTCAAGTAGAGGGAACACACAAGGATATGAATAAGAGTAGTGAAAATGGAAACCATCTTTACAGTCAGAATACTACATTCTCTGTTTGTTTTGGTACTGAACCCAAAGACTAAATGATTTGTGAGGAGGTACTGAACATATTATAAATGGAGAGGGTGTTGAAGAGGATGATAATGTATCTCCTTGCTCTTATTTGTTCTGGTTCATATTTAAATATTCCTTCACTCAAACAACCATACTAAAATAGAATTCTGCTACTTTCTTATGAATACATTCCCTTCCCCTCAATGTGTTAGTTGCTTACTCAGTAAGGGCCAAGAAACTTATGAATGTCAGGGTGTAAGATGTTTTTACCCTCTAAATCTCATTCTCTTTCGCACTATACACATACTTATAAACACTTATGTATGTACATATATATATAAACATATAGTCACAATTTAGATTATAAAATACCATAAACCAGACTGGATTAGCAAAAAAAATTCCAGAAATACATATGTGCAAATTGTCCACAACTTTTAGAATGTCATCATTTTTCTTAAGGAATAGAGAAAAATTGGAAACAGGTTTATTTAAATCTGTCCAACACTGAATTTCTACACTATCAGGATGTTAACTGCTTGATTCAAATGAGAGAGTGCTTATAGTTAACAATTCTTTCCTTTCCCATTCTACTTACCTACTCAAAACCTAATTTTTTTCTCACAAGAGTATGAAGAGCAAGGTAATCAAATGATTAAAAGAAATGCATTCAGGGGCTGGGGAGATAGCCTAGTGGCAAGAGTGCCTGCCTCGGTATACCCGAGGCCCTAGGTTCGATTCCCCAGCACCACATATACAGAAAACGGCCAGAAGCGGCGCTGTGGCTCAAGTGGCGGAGTGCTAGCCTTGAGCGGGAAGAAGCCAGGGACAGTGCTCAGGCCCTGAATCCAAGGCCCAGGACTGGCCAAAAAAAAAAAAAAAAAAAAGAAATGCATTCAGTCTGCCTAGTTTATGTGGGTTCCTTACAAACATTTTCTAACAGACTACTATAAAATTATTTTTATACCATGTTCACCAATAGAGTATCTCTTTTGTAAACTCTACAAAGAAATGGCTGCCACCAGCACCTGTTACTTTGAAAAAGACAATGCATGCTATAAAGATGTCACAATGAACAGACTATGACTCTTGCTGAAATAACTATTTAGGATTTATTCCACTGAACAACTCTGCAATGACGTACTTACACACAGGCCCTCAAAACCTTCTATTTACTAGCTATAAAAGTGATTTTAGAATCTGATTCCAAAAGGTATCTGTAGGAGTTCTTTAAAGGAATTTAGATCACAGCAAGTATTCCTAATTTGGTCTTGTGTTGGTAGCTCTTCACTGCTGGCATTAAAGAATGAGTCTGCCATATATTGAAAAGCCTGTATCAAGACACTTTATCCAAAACTTGAATACTGCCATCATTCTCAGCATGCCTAAGGCTTAGTAGTATAGTTTGTTTCCAGGAATAACGCATTATATAACACACTGGTAAGAACGAGAAAATGGGAAAGTGGGTGCACAATGAATTAATTTATTGCCACTGATTCCATACCTGATTGTGGCAGGTTTGCTACATGCATCCAAAGGGAGCACAGAAAGGTGTGTTTCAACAACATGGAGAAAAAAAGGCACATGTTTGCCTTGTAGCTAGGAGACTTAGAGGAAGCCACCCAGGAAAGCAGGAAAATCCAAGGGAATATGGACAATAAGGCTTAATGGAGACAATAAAATGGAAAAGAGAGTACTCCCCCCAAAAAATCTGATTGTTTTCCAATTTTACCCAGGACTGGCATGGAAGTACACTTAGAATACAAACAAAGTTTTACAGCACAGATAGGGGTCTTAAAATCCAGGAATGGAGGGAAGAGATACAGAAACCCTACTGTCAGGTCCTCATTTCTGCTAGCCTTTTCATATCAACCCTTAGTGTGAAAAAAATTGAATTATATATATATGGTATGCCTGTAAATGTAACAGCCTTAACTAATTATTAACCCTTCTGGCTTTTGATGGCTCAGACAAGTGGTTTGAGTACTCCTTACCCCCCCTCCAAAAAAAAAAAAAAAAAGCAAAACAAAACTCACAGACTTAATTTTAGAATTGAAAAATGGTTCAGGGGAATTAGATAATTCATGTATTAGATTGCTTTTATCATGTATTAGACAATACATGTACATCACTTTGCCAATAAAGAAATGAAAAAGAAAAAAAACAACTGGGTCTTGCATCCAACCCTCAGTTAAACAACAACAAAAAGCAGTCTAAATGAGAAAGAGGCCTATTCTCAAGCTAATGATGTTAGAGAAGGTATCTCTACCACTCCTTCCAGAGCAGGCACTCTAGGAGGTTGGAAGAGTTCATCCCAGAAATATAGAGTGGTGCTAGTTATGCTTCAGTATCTAACAAACCACCCTAATGTGTAGTGGCTTAAAACAACAGCCATTTGTTCTATGCTCTATGATCATGATGTTTTTCTCATGCTTCTGCTGTTTGTTACCATGAGCTGGGTTCAAATGGAAGATGATCTGGACTTGACTGGGAGGCTGGGCTGGCTACGTCAGCAGGTACCTTTAAGGTCAGCTAGGAATAAGCTGGTCCAGGAGCACCCCTGTTAAGATGTCTCATCGCTGTACCATGCGATCTGTCTCTCATCTTCTAAAAGGCTGATCTGGGCTACTTCATAAGGTAGAAGCAGGGCTCCAAGGTAGTAGTAGAGACAAGCAAGTTCTCTTGGGACTCTAAGCTTAGAACTCACAGGACAACCACCATCTTTTGGTCCAGGTAAATCACAAGACAGTTCAAATTCAAGCACAGAAAAATGCTATTTTTTATTAATTTTAAGAAGGAATTTCAACACAATATTTCTATACATGCTTATAATACAATTGTTACAATCACCTCTGCTATTACCCGCTCTTAGAGCAAGAATTGACAAATGGGATTGCATCCTTTAAAAAGCTTCTGCATATCAAAGGAATCAATTACCAGAATAACGAGACAGCCTACAACCTGGGGAATAAAAACCTTTGCAAAGCATTTATTGGACAGAAGATCAAAAACTACTAATCCTATTACTACCGAGAGCAAACAATCCAACCAGTAAATAGGCAATGGTTTGAACAGACAGCTCTCATAAGAAGAGTACAAATTGCTAATATGCGTATGAAGAAATGTTCAACTTCCTTACACTAATAATCCAAGAGGGAGGTATTATCCCCACTTTACAGATGAGCTCCTGGGAGCTCAGGGATTACGAAACTTGTCTAACCTAGTAGTTAACTAACAATGCTGTGATTCAAACCTATGTCTGGAGGCAACCAAGTCTACATTGCTTCCTTCAAATTCCCTGTGTTCTACGGAAGTGGAGAACAATAGTTCACATCCTCCAGTTTAAGTTCTTCTCTCCACAAGAAAACTATGAGTGACTAACAACTATTCTATTACATTATCACTAACATTTTAAAAGAAAGTCAAATTATGTCACAAAAAAATCTGTCTTGCTTTTCTTTACCTTTCAATCTTCCCATTCTCTTGGCATAACATTTTATCCCATTTCTCCAGGCACATAATCATTTGAATGTTTGTGTAAAATATTTTCACTTTGTTGTGGTATTTAGGTCAGATTTTGTAACCTCCCTTAAATGGCACTTTGTCATTTTTCACACAAACAGGTTCTACATTTCTTCATGCAACATGAAAATCCCATGACCTGGTTGGAATAATTTTGGAGAGTTCTATACTCAAAGATAACAGAAAAAGAATGACCAGATTGAAACACAGATTGTCTGCAAGTCAAGTAAGGGATTTTGTAAAGATTACTTTCTTGTACCATCTCTTTTGAAAGGAGTAAAAAACCATACTCCTTTGAAATATCAGTCTGGTACTGTATTGGATATCATTGAAAAACAGACTCACCATACACACTCACAAAGATCTTCAGGAAAGTATCCTCAAGTCCCATACTGAATAGCCCCATTATTGTACACATCATAGACTGTAAGTAGTAGTGTCTTAATTCTTGGCTCTTACTGCATTAGTATTAAACATCCCATAGCCTCTTTACCATAGCCTCACGGTTGCCAAGCTGGGAATCTCCTTGGATGTGTGACCACTTCAGCAAAGTACACCTAGAGTTGGGCATGTCTCAATGTCAATCTTTTGTACGAGTATCTAAATGAGAAGTCAGATCAAGTGTCTCAACCATCCCTGCAGATACTTGACTCAGCATTATTAAAATTCACTGAAAAAGAATGCTCTAGATGGTCCTTAATGTTTTTCCTCTCTAATGATTAAGGCCATCAAGCTCAAGTAGTTGGGGGGGGGGCGGTAGATAGCTGTCACAGACTTGCTGTCACAGACTCTGTCACAGCAGGATGGAGGAGTAGCACCTAGTGACTACCCCTAAGTGGGGTAGAGATGACAGGAAGCCATTATTGTTGTCCCTGGGGAACCAGAGACTTCTTATACTTCTAAAAAGTCCATGGGGAGGGGGGGTGGTAACCACAACTTCAAGCCCACAGTTTTAGTGTGAAGCACAGGAGCTGTCAATCAAATAGCCACTTCCTGGGCAGCTCCTTGAACTGTCATTATGACAGCTATGGTTATTTTTTTAATCTCATGCTGCTTGTGGTATGGGGCAGGAGGCACTGCCTGTGCCCAGGGGAAGACTTCAAACTAGCACTGACAGACCAGAAAATCATTTCTGTTTGGGGCAAACACCATATCTGTCATGGCCACCACCTTTGCTTCTACTATGAAAACTTCAGCAAACCCTTAGCTTACACACACAGACACACACACACACACACACACACACACACAGCCAAGCATCCAAGACAAATGAGTCTGCCTACAGTCCTGGGACCTCTTTACTAAAGCAATCTGCAATCTGACTAAAAGAGTGACTCCCAGATCGTGGTACTAATGGCCATGTGTGACTAGCTATGTAAGTAGTGCTCTTCTCATTCTCTTTGGAGCAGTTGTTGGAGACATATGCAATATCACCTTGGTGCTGCAGTCCAGGCCTCAATAAAGCCTAACTGTTTTATTGCCTACTTGTGAACTTTATCACAGTCAGTGTGGACTGACTGGCAGCAGGAGAGCAGACAACATATAGAACAAGCCCCAGAGACACCCAGCAGCAGCTACATGCCACTGGAGAATTCCAGAGCAGCCCAGAAAAAGGATGCAGAGAGTTGAGGCTATGAAGAAGCTTGGAGAGCTGAGACTGCAAAGGAGAAGAAATGCAGAAGCCTAAGGCTGTGAAGTCTTCAGGCTCTAGCTGCTGGATGAGTTCCTGAAAGCTTGAGTTACTAGCTCTAGCTGCTGAGGAGTTGTAACACTAGTAGAGGAAGGTCCCCACCACCCTAAGCTTGAAGCTGTAAGACCCACCGGATGCTGGGTGCTGAGCCACTGACACTTGAAATCCAAGCTGTAATACTTAAGAGTTGGGGGATTTTAACACCCCAGGCTTAGAGTTGCTGGCAATTAAGGAAATTGCAGTTTGCTTACTGATGATTTCCATCTGAACTGAATAAAAGAACCACCAGCCAATTGGTGTCATAAGGAGAATAAAAAAAATGGCAGTCAGCTGAAGTTGACCCACAACTATGAACCAAGCCCAGCCAACATCAAAGAGACTACTAGGTAAAATTTCTCTCTCTTATCAGCATATGGAATGGACACAATACATTAAATAAATATCAAAGTTCAAGTACGGGGTAGATACTCAGTAGTCAGCTAGTCTCTATACCAGCTAGCATGATACTTCCTCTATTCAAACCTGTTCTTTGGGAAAACTACAAAGCTCTAGCATTAGTGCATTTTAGTTTTATTTTAGAAAAGTCAACAAAAGGTGTTTAATAGCATGGATTGTAACCAAGAGTTTTCTGACTTTTCACAGCCATGTACCTTCGGTTCATGTTATTTGTCCTCTTGTGAATGTTTTCTTTGCTTAATGTTTTAGAGACTACAAGCTCATAGGTGATACTGATAGAAATGGAGTTTAGAGACTGAAGGCTTTAAACTATAATTATCTCTATTAAAAATAACTTTTTGTTAAACCCCAGTTGTTTTTATTGCAGTCCAGTATCCTATAAAGGAAAAAGAAAACAAAAAGTCCTTTTACCAAATGAGTCATTCTATGAATGCCATTATTATGATATGTTCAGATAAAAATGAGCCCACTTTAATATCTGCATGATCAGTTTACAAAGAAAGATGATGGGACTTGTTACTTTATCTTCTAATAAAACAAGGAATGTTCCTGTGGCTTTGATGTATTAATGCATCCCCATCGAGGCATCTGGGGAGGCATTTATCGTTCTTTTTTACTAGGCTCAGTGTGGATAAGATGTGCAACAGACACAACACCCTGTACTGTCTTTTTACAGTTTTCTGAGGTGGTTAGACCCTTACTATAATAAACATAAGCTAAATCATTCATGGTTTAAGAATGATTCAGTATTACAGAGTTTAAATATACTTATATAGTAGTAATCTTGCTACCATTTATTAGACAGGATCTCAGCAATCTCCTGTCTGGCTTCTTAGAAAGCTCTTTGCAATGAAGCCTCATCCAAACCCAATCAGACCTCATATTAAGAATGAGAGAGGGCTGGGGATATAGCCTAGTGGCAAGAGTGCCTGCCTCGGATACATGAGGCCCTATGTTCGATTCCCCAGCACCAAATATACAGAAAACGGCCAGAAGCAGCGCTGTGGCTCAAGTGGCAGAGTGCTAGCCTTGAGCGGGAAGAAGCCAGGGACAGTGCTCAGGCCCTGAGTCCAAGGCCCAGGACTGGCCCAAAAAAGAATGAGAGAAACTGGCAATTCTAAACTACGTTCATTTAATTTTGTGAGGCTGACCAAATAAAAGCAGGTGATAACCTAGAAAATAGTCGCACATACCGGTATCTCTGATTCTCTATCATTTAAGCAAAAAAATAACAAAATGAGTCCTAAGGAAAGCATGCAAAATGTCAGAATGGATCAAAAGAGGTTAAAAAGAATGTGAAAAATCAGCACAGTAGAGTTAAAGCCCTGCGGCAATACAGGCAGCACAAGGCAAATTACAGGTTTTTTTCTCTCTGGAATGTTTTTAAAGAAGAAAAAAGTGATTCTCATGGGAGAGTGATACAGAATAGAAAGAGAAAAATAGTTGGCTATGGACCATGTTTTACCATTCACAACAAAATGAGACTTTCTGCCTCTCAAAGGTTACTGTTTTGGAGAGGTTCATTTTGGGGCAAAAGGGGGAGGTGCAAAAAAGAGGTTTCAAGCGAACACAGACGATAGCGACACAAAGTAAATTAGGATGAGGGACTTCAAATATAAGGGAGAGGGCCACACGAGTAACTCAGAGAACAAAAAACAGACATAAAAGTCAAACTCTGCAATAGAATATTAAAAAAAACAAACTTGTTCTAGCTTACTTCAAACAAAATAAAATATAGCATAATCGAATTATATCATTTGGATAAATTATATGGACAAGTGCTTCTTTTATAAATCAAGATCTCTATAATAATATTCATCACTTCACTGTAAAGATAATCCCAAATCTTTTTTTTGGGGGGGGGGGGGGAAGAGATGGCCAGGTGCCTATGGCTTATGCCTTATAATCCTAGGTACTCAAGAGGTTGAGATTTTAGGACTGCCATTCAATGCTGGGCAAGGCAGGAAAGTCCTTAAGACTCTTATCTCCAATAAACCACCCAAAAATCCTAAAATGGAACTGTGCACTCAAGTGGTAGAGGGGCTAGCTTTGATTTAAAAAAAAAAAAACAAGAAAGAAAAAGAAAAAAATTCAGAGACAGCACTCAGGCCCTGAGTTCAAGGGCCAGGGCACAGACACACAGACACAGACACAGACACAGACACAGACACAGACACACACACACACACACACTCTCTCTCTCTCTCTCTCTCTCTCTCACACACACACACATACGCCTGCTTGGGGGAAATATCTCATGAAATCAACAATGTAATATTAAGAACTTTGGATGAAAAAAACCGCCATGCATCTTAAAGTCAAATTTATTTTTATTAAAGTAGTTACATTTTTATTTCAACTTTGAGCCTGGCTTTTTCAAGGAACACCTAACATTCAAACAACTACATTTCAAGAGGTTGAGTGGAAAATTACCTAAGGATCAAAATGGGCTCTGCTAGTAATAATCTTGTAACCTTATAACATTTTTTTCCTCATGTATGTCTGAAAATAATTTCTTTTTTTTTTGGCCAGTCCTGGGGCTTGGTCTCAGGGCCTGAGCACTGTCCCTGGCTTCTTCTTGCTCAAGGCTAGCACTCTGCCACTTGAGCCACAGCGCCACTTCTGGCCATTTTCTGTATATGTGGTGCTGGGGAATCGAACCCAGGGCCTCATGTATACGAGGCAAGCACTCTTGCCACTAGGCCATATCCCCAGCCCTGAAAATAATTTCTAAAGACAATGTAAGTTAATTTTACCATAAGGCTAAGCTGGGCACTGGACACTGGCAGTCTGTGCAGACAAATGAGATTTTTATTTCCAATTTACAAAGGCAGAACTGGAGGCACTGCTCAAGATGGGTCTAGACATGAGTGAAATAAACAATCAAGAGCTCCAGGCCCTGAGTTCAAGTGTCAGTACTGGAACAAAACAAAACAAAAAGACTATAAATAAGACAGAAATGTATTTCTGGGATCTTCAGACTGTTTTAAACATTTTATCCATTCCACTGGAAATCAAATTTATCATTGATACGTCCTACAAAGCAAGAGTGAGGATATGGTTCATTGTCTAACTACATGCCTTTGTTGTCTTCTTGCCCATTCCAGTTAATTGGTTGAGGACCATGTTCTAAGAATGACATAGTGAAAGAGGGATTTATTAATGAGACGGAATTGTATTTCTTTCTCTTTTTTTCTTTGGGGGGGGGGTTAGTCCTGGGGTTGAACTCTGAGCCTGGGTGCTATTTCTGAGCTTTTTTTGCTCAAGGCAAGTGTTCTACCACTTGAGCCACAGAGCCACTTGCAGTTTTTTTGAGTAGTTTGTTAAATAAAGTTAAGAGTCTCACAGGGTTTCCTGCTTGTGCTGGCTTGGAACCTTGAACCTCAGATCTCAGCCTCCTGAGTAGCTAGGATTACAAGTGTGAGGCACCAGTGGCGGGCTCCATCTTTATTTATAAAATCCTTTTTCCTTTTAATTCTTGGAACGGAGTGAAGTGGAGTTAGATGTCAGAAAGGGTTCATATACTTGGTTGAAAATAAATCCTTTTAGAGTAAAGAGGGAGATGGAGGAGGAAAACTATACCACATGTCAAAAGTATTACTTATCCTAACCCATATTTTGAAGCTTTAAGAAACTGCTAATCAATATGTAGATTCTTCTCTTACAAGCCCATATATTTTGGTAATGTTGGACTTTTCCTGTCAGAATTAATTTGTCAAGAAGTTTGAAAAACACTTTTGGGTGTTGACTTTTTTTTAACATACTATTTTAAGTAACTTTAGGTTCACAGCAAATTTGAGCAAGAAAGGACAACGTTCCAAATGCTCCACATGGCAGCCTCCCATACAAAGAGCTCACATCAGAGTAAGCTATTTATTATAACTGATGAAGTACAATGACACACTACCATCTCCAAAGTTTGTATTTTACACTGTGGTTCACTTTTGGCAATTGACAGATGTTTATAAATTGACAGATGTTGACACATATTATATTAAATAGTGTCTTTGCCATAAAAATCTTCTGTGCATTCCACATTTGTCTTTTCTTCTCTCCAAAACTTTTATGAAGTAGTTTAGAAACAATCTTTATATAGAGACTCTTCTCCCTCACCAAAAATTTCAGTCAGCTCTTCCATACACCAAAGTGAGGGGAATATAATGTTCATTGTAAACAACAGAGTCAGCAAAATGTTATATGCTGCCATGTTATTGACTAGAAATTTAAAAAATATCAACTTAGAAAGGGAAGAGAATGTAAGTACAGCACTCTCAGAATTTGCTTGATGATTTCCTTTTCTCTTTTTAAATTTAATTTTTTTGTCAAGGTGATGTACAGGGCTGCCTTGATAAGGTAGTGGAGGAGCCTCGCATCACCTTCCATGTGTCACCTTCCATCTGTTTGACATGGATCCAAGGGAGGAAAAGCCTCGTAGGCAAGCCGGGGCCAAGACTGGGTTTGCTTCTCCTACTTCTCCTCCATTACTAAAGACATGCTTTATAATTAGTATATTTGCATTTGTAACATATTTTCCGGGAGATAAGGGCATTGTAGAGAAGAAAGTATATGACTATGTGACTGATACAAAAATAACTACTTCCGGGCTGGGAATATGGCTTAGTGGTAAAGCTCTCGCCTCGTATACATGAAGCCCTGGGTTCGATTCCTCAGCACCACATATATAGAAAAAAGCTGGAAGTGGTGTTGTGGCTCAAGAGGTAGAGTGCTAGCCTTGAGCAAAAAGAAGCCAGGGACAGTGCTCTGGCCCCGCGTCCACACCCCAGGACTGGCAACAAAAACAAAACAAATAAACAAAAAAAAATAACTACTTCCTCACCAGTAGGGGAAATGGCAGCTGTTAAAGCCCAGGATTGCTGCAAGGGGAAGAACCTGCAAGAGAACAGTATGAGCAACTTAGAAAGAAATCTATTAGTGATGAAGAGAAAGACCCAGAGTCCAATAAGCCTCCCATGCCCCTAGCTTTAAGAGCTAAAAAGCCCATCTTAAATCCCCAAATTTGGACTTGGTATTTGGGGCCCTACAACCCCGTCCACAAAAGAGAAACCGTTAATTCCCACCACAGGGGGACCTTTCTATGAGGCATATATGATAGGAAGTAGGATTTGGAAGGCCCCCACAGGAGCAGCAGTTAATGGGAAAAGGTTGTTGACCACACTTAGCCTGGAAAGATTTTGAACAGGATATTATGACCATGAGGGAAAAGGGAAGTTAGGATGGATGGAAGCACAAATCTTTCTACTTGGGAGAGAATAAGGCGGTTTGGAAAGCCATGGTGCACAAATGACTTAACATAAAAAGGAATAATGGGTAAACAGCTACAAGAAGGAAAATGTGTGCTTAAAGAAGGAAATGTGTGCAGGAGAATATCCACAAAAAAAGGTGTACTTATGCCTATCTTGAACTTGACAGTAAAGTGAAAGGATAATGGATTTCAAAGCACAATTACAAGACAAGAGAAGCCCTTTGAGACTTTAACAATTACTAACCATGTTAAATATTTGGTTAATTTACTTGGCATTTGGTAGGATAAATAAAAAATAATGCAGCAACTACAAGCTTTACGATAAAGACATGTTTCACACCTCTGACCAAAGCTTTATTGTGGTTAGAAACCCAATGTCTAGTCGGACAGGATATGTTAAAAATAACTATAGACAGCTGAGCAATATGCAAACGATTGGTTAGAGTTTACTGGAAAAGAAAAAAACTTTGGAGTCCTGTGAAAGATACTTGCTTTAAATAAATAGATGCTTTTATGTAACTATTTTCCTGCCTAAAAAATAGTATAAATAAAAACCTCTGAGCTATTTGGACTAACTCATCACTTTTGACTCGGAGTCTCTCACTCTTGGGCTTGGTACCCTGTCGACTGCTGCGGCTAGCCCGCAGCAAGACTACATTTGGTCAAACTTGTTAACCCCTCCCTCATTTTTCTCCCACTTTCCCTTCCCCCTACCCCCCTGCCCCAAAGATGTACAGTTAATTTCCAACATACTGTCTTGTGAGTATGGCTTTTGAATTGGTTCGTCCTGTCACTTCCCTGTTCAGTGCTGAGTTCAGTCCTATGGGACCAAGGAACAGGTTTCCTATTCTAGTTTTAAGTGGCCAACAGATTTCTAACGAAACACCTTGCATGTGCATACCGTTTCGAAAATTCAATTCTGAGCACAAAATGGAATTAATGCTCAAGTTAGAAAAACCGCTTTTATATAAGAGGATATCATAAATGCATGAGTAGGGGAAGAGTTTTTAAGTTTTCTCCACGTTTTCTTTTCTCTGTACACAACTTCCTTATTTGATAAGGGGCAGCTCGCTTAAAATTTACTGCGAAGTAAACAGGAGCAATTCCCTGGAACCAGGGAAGCCGACAGTTTCACACAGAGAGAAGGTTAACACTAGAATGTGGGTGACATCAGCGTTCTTTCTGAGTCACAGTCCGGTCCCCACCCCTCTCTCCCTAGCGACCCCAAAGTCTCCACACACCCAGGCAGGGCTTCAGGTGTGTGTGGGGGGGGGGGGGGTATACTCGTCCCCGTCGGTGGAAAGCTGGGGAGGGTCAGGCTGAAAGCCTTGCCCCCCGCCCCAGGTGCTGGCTCTGAGCGCCGGTGACAACTTGTGGCTGTGGGTGGCCCCGGCTGCCTAACCCGAGGAACATTTGGTCGGCGTGCTAACGTTCTGGGAGGCGGCGCTCTGGCAAATCACGTACTGAGTGACCACACATAAAGAAATAAAAGAAATCATCACTTTATCCGTTATCAGCCCCGGCGGGCGTTGAAGAAAGCACAGGAACTCAACACTAGCTTCAGAGCACTGGGGGGGGTGTGGGGAGGGAGGGTGTCAAGCCCACACACGCGCCCCTAAACCACACAGGCGGGGTAGGGCTGACCTTCCTGACGTCGGAAGAAGCGTCGAGGTCTTCCCCGAACTTGCCCTAACCGCAGCCACGTCTCTTGGCGGGGGAGGGGAGCGAGGAAGAGGCGTCGGAAACATTTTCAGGAAAAGTTTTGACCACCTCCAACCTTAGGGCGTGGTGAACTGACGAGCCCCGTCCCCCTCCGGATTAAGCCCCTAACATCCCCGGGTTTAGGGGGGTTGGAGGGCCCGCCGGGGATCCCCTCTTCCCCCAGGTGCCTACCTGGCCCCGGGGTCTTGGGACACCGCCGGGCGGTCCGGGCGCCCCACTCTTCCGCGGTGACCAGGGAGCCGGCACCGCCCGCGCAGGTGAAGCCACGACCCCCGCTCCTCCCTTACCTTCATCATTTTGGATTCCAGGTCCATGTTGGTCAGGGAGGAGGGCTCCGTCCTGGTCCTGGATATCACGCCCGAGCTGAGCCGGCCTCCCGCTCCGCAGCGAGCACGGCGGGAGGCGGAGGAGACTCCAGCGCCTCCGCCGCAGCAGCCGCCGCTCAGCCCGCGCCGTCGAACTTCCGCCGCGCAGTGGGCCGCCGCGAGCCTGCGGCAGAGACCGGGAACAAAGGGGTCCTAGCAGCCAATAGGAACCCGGAAGCGCTGGCCCTCCACCAATCAGCGAGCGCCTCACTCACCTTCGCGGCCCGAGCGCAGATCCGGCAAGGTAAGGGGCGGGGTCGCGTGCGGGAAGGCGCCTTGCGGCACTGGGTCCCGACGGCCCCTAGCTTGAAGAAGAGATAGAGAGCCCTTCCCAGAAACTGAGGGCCTCCGGCTTCAGGGACCTGCACTATGGTTGCTGGAACAAGTGCTTATAAAACTTACGACAACGTCTTTTAAGATATTTGGGACTCTAGCATTATCACTAAGGATGAAATGATTTTCTTCAGTTAGTGGTAACAGCAAGTGAAAATGGAAGGATTACTTCCGATTTTTTTGTTTGTTTTTTGTTTGTTTGTTGCTCAGGGCCTGAGCACTGTCCCTGGCTTCTTTTTGCTCAAGGCTAGCACTCTACCACTTGAGCCACAGCGCCACTTCTGGCTTTTTCTATATATGTGGTACTGAGGAATTGAACCCAGGGCTTCATGTTTACGAAGCAAGCACTCTACCACTAGGCCATATTCCCAGCCCCTGTTTTTATTGTTGTTTTGTTGTTGTTGTTGTTGTTGTTGTTCTCCTTAAAAAATAAAATTCTCCAGCTGGGATGTAGCTCTTTGGCAAAGCTCTTGCCTAGCAAATGCAACATCTTGGATTCAATCCTCAGTACCATAAAAGAAAAGACTACTACTACTACAGTAATTAATAATAATGGTTTTAGTTGATTAGTCATTAATGTTATTCAACAGAGCATTTGTTTATAACATGCATGTTTTCCTTTTTCAGCTAATAACTAAAAATGAAATGAACAAAAATGTATCATAGTTGTTTGTTTTTTACTCAACTGACATAAAATGTTTATGTCTCTTTGTCCTAAGCTGTCCTGGTAAGTTTGAGCCCTCCAATTTGCCTAGTGCAAGCTCTGTGGTCTAGCGATGACAAGGCAAGTTCTTCTTTTTCAAAAACCTTAGCAGATGGGAAATGTCAAATAAAGAAGTCTAAACAAAGCATCAAACAAACATAGTAACATAAGTTTGGGGAACTTATTTGGGAGAATAGCAGAGATGAACCAATCAGATTCTGCTTGCCTTGTTTTACTCATCCCAGCCCTCCCAGGTTCACTTTTTATGGGTATAACTTGGCAAGGATTGGCATAGAAATTCTGTTATATCTGCTTGGAGTCCTCACTCTGCCAATTTAAAAAAATATTTATAGAATATTTGTAAATTATTTACAGAAACAAAATTGAAGTTAGTATCAGATTTTAGGACCTTATTTAGTTATTTAAGTGAAAAACTATAGCAATATTTAAAGTGTGGAAAGATACAGTTGAATAATCAGATGTGGTTGATGGGAGGAAGGAGCAAAAGTCACCACACATATTCCTAGCAATGATCAATTCTGCAGGTAGTTCAGAAAGGGAGAAAATACAAGAAGGGCAGAGTTTTGGACAGTTATAGGGGATAAAGATAAAAGATTTGGTGCATAGTAAATTTGAAATCAAAATTAAGAAATATCGAAATAGAAATCTTAAAATTGAAATGATGTTTAGAAGTCAGCATCTTTGGGTTTTTTTTTGTTGTTGTTGTTGTTGTTTTCCAGTCCTGGGGCTTGAACTCAGGGCCTGAGCACTGTCCCTGGCTTCTTTTTGCTCAAGGCTAGCACTCTGCCACTTGAGCCACAGCGCCACTTCTGGCCGTTTCCTGTATATGTGGTGCTGGGGAATCGAACCCAAGGCTTCATGTATGGGAGGCAAGCACTCTTGCTACTAGGCCATATTCCCAGCCCAGAAGTCAGCATCTTATCTAAATTAAATAAGTAAAAATCATAGAAATAAGCACAGCCTGGGAGATAGCAAAATAAGAAAAAAAAATCAAGACAATAATTGAACAAGACTGAATGAGACATGCACGAAAGGAAGTGAAGGTTAGTCAAAGGATATGACCCTGAGAAGAAAAAGGAGAAAGAGAACTCAGTCAAGGAAGGAAATTCAAGAAGGATTTAGTTAACAATGAGAGATTGTAAAGAAGAGTCAGATGTACACTGGACTCCACAAAAACATTATTGATGACTTTGGGAAGTATACTGCTGGTGGAATAATGGGGGTAGATATTACTTTACAATTTTAGCTCCCTTTGTGGTTACCAAAGTGCTTTGGTCAAAGTTTGACTTGGCTTTTCCATAAAACTCATGGAAACATCAGCCAAATAAACCGCAATCAAGTAAAGTAGAAATGAAATCAATGTACTGGATACAATAAAATTTTCCTTTAAAAAGCAGCTAGAAGTATTGAGAGTGATACACACAAATACATGCTAAAATATATTTTCTTTATAAGGGCCAAAATAATTTATGTCCCGCTGAAGGTCAGTCTCCAGGTGATCAAATTACTGTCTGTGGTGAGAGAAGTATGATGAACATTTATGTGCTCTGTACTATAATGGAAACTGGAGGCATATAAACATATGTAAGACATTTCCTCTTTTCTTAGGCTGTTTACAGATTGTTAAAGTTGTTGACAGTTAGGGTGTCAGGCCTTTAAGAATAACGAGGTGTTACAGAAAGGGAGAAGGCATACATGAGAAAATCATGCAGAAGGTAGTACTGCTGTTTACAAAAGCTTTTGAAAGGAGTATTCTTTGGCTTTTGTTCTAGTACTTTATTGAAAATACTAGAAACACTGTTGAGTTACTTAACAAATTTTAAAGGTGCCATTTTATTTTCAAGATACAGATGTTTCTTGCAACACTCAAGAACCAGAATGAATCTGGGATTAGCGCCAGGCACTATATAATATCTGCAAACAAGAAAACTGCTCTTTCTCAGTGGCTGTGTGGACTCTCATGGTACTCTGACTACATTAGTTTTGGCTTTAGCCCTTCACAAACTATTTTCTACACATATGGACTTTGAATTAAGGCAATCTCATTCCATGAATTGATAACTTTTAGTTTCAGCAAAAGACCAAGAGTGGACCTCTGTCCCCTCAAAACAGAAAGATTCTTGTTATCCCAACTTTGGTAACTTTGGACTTCTGACTCAAACAGTTAAGACTGGTAGCAATGAAGAGGTATATAGGACCACATACTGACTAAAACTCAATTTATAGGTTTTCCAAATGTCTTAGAGACAACTCTCCTTCAAGGATCATAAGAAATTAAACAAAAGAAGAATAACAGGTATCAGAGGAAATTGGTACTCATCTGTGAACATTTGCATACTTCAGAACATTCTTCTACAGAAGAATTTACACTTCAGAAAACCTACTTGGTCAAACAATTATACATCTTCCTTTCATTTGGGATAAATAAGTATAGGTAAATGGGAAAAATATAAATAAGGTAAGAGTGATTAGGAAATTCTAGCCCATATGAACTATGCTGAGGGCTCAAGCAAAATGGACATGGAGAAGTTGAAGGACTTTCCAAAGATATTAAAGAGGTAAGAAATATTGGGATTGACTGGTTCTTGAAAAGAGGTAGGCTATGAATCCTATTAGGACCCTACAGTCTATCTCTTTGGAATCTATTTTGGGTCACAAGATAAATGGAACTCATGCCATATGCTTTTTTTTCTATAGGAACTCGAAAAGGAGAAAGAAGTTAATTTGAGAAAAATAATGAATTATAGATTCTGAGAGTCCAATGGGACCTGAGACTGTAGAGCAAGAGAAACATCTAAGTTGAAAAATACAGATGATTATATGGCACAAATGCACACATCTATAAAACATATATACATATATGTGCTTATAAATGGACAGTTTTAAACATACTGTGAACACCAGAAGAAAGTGTTAGTAGAAAGTTTTCTATCATAGATGAAGAAACATCTATCTCAAGATTAAGATGATGAATATACATTTCTCTTCAATTGTTACTGTGGTCCCAAGTGGGTTCTTTAGAGAAGTTTAGTCATTTATTTAAGTCGGTCATAGGTCTCCTATGTAAACCTGGTGCAGCTATAATTGTTCATTAGCAGCTTGGATAAAGTTACAAATTAGCCTCTGGGGATATTTTAATAGAAAACAGGTACTAATATATCTCAGAGCAAGCTCTTACTTGTGATTATTTTTAAATTGACCCAACACTAGGATTTAACTAAGTAGGTAATCAAAGAGCCATATAATAGTTTTAGCATAACTACTGAGCAATGATATTTAGGTATTTTTCTAACATGCACAGGAAATGAACATGAAGGAAATACACTAAAATGTCAGCAATGGTTTGTCATTGATTTGTCAGTCCATGGCGGTTTCTTCACTTCCTTCCTTTTAAAAAATATTTCACAGGATAATCAGTTTCCAGATCCCACTGCTCATTCTTTTAGTTGCCTTTACTTTTGTTTTCTTAAATTAACTCTGTTACCTTACTATAACTGCAAAAATAATTCTATGATGTGCATGATAGGTTCTTTAATGGAAAAGCTGTAAGAATATACTATTCCAAGCATTTTGGGGAGACAGTCATTTTCAATGAAAAATCTATATTAGAAAACTTTTTAAAAAAGATAAACTAGTCAGTAAAAAGACTGTCTGGGGACAATCTTTTTAATGAGGCAACAAGTTATTACATACCCCCCCCCCCAAATGCAAAGGATGAGAGCAATTTACCAAGATGCACAATCCATACACATATAATCTATTCAGCTTCAGGAAGGGGAAGAAGTAATTAGGTGGTGTCTGACTAGATGCTGTCCTATAGTCATTTACAATAAAGAACTTGAAGCCAGTTTTATAATAACAGCTGAAAAAGCAAGGATTCATGGGGCTGAAGCCATCTAGCCTTTCGCTCCCTCAAAAATAATTTCTAATACTTCTTTCCAGGATGGGATACCACTGTATTAAATAACTTTTACAGAAAACAACATTGGATAGAAGAGAGTGAAGAGACAATGGAGAATGGAAACAGAAATGCAATTCAATGTGATAGCCACTAAATGCGGATAGTTATTTAAATTTGATTTTAAGTGCTTTGTCCCTGAGGTATACAGCATTCCAGCACTTGCTGAGACAGCCTAAATGGGGTATGATCTAATGAGACCACATGCCACTGAATGCTGGATTTGATCTGGGACCTTGGTTTCTCTCCTCAGATTCTAAGGGACTCTTTTCAGCATGGTGGCTGAGTTTCAAAGGAAAATGTCCTAAGAGAGTGAATTGAAATGTATGATTTGTCTTTCAAAGTCATACATTGTCTTCTCTACCATGCTCTACCATTTCAGAAAATCACAACAATCTGCCCAAGTTTATGGAAAGATTAATCTCAACTCTATAAAAGAAAAATCTGCCATGGATATAACAGCTTTTTAAAGTTTCTTCAAGTATTTCATTGGATCATTCATTGAAGTGCAGGGAAGTTATAAGGATATAAACACCAAAACAGGTTGTTTTTGTTCCATTGTGACTGGATCTTTAGTTGGAAGACTTGTTTGGAAGTGACTGCATGATTAAAGGATAGCATTATCTTCACCTGGCAAGGACTATCACCAAGCCCATTGACACAAGGCCTCTCTCTCTATCTGCAAGAGCTGCATTCAGCTGTCATAGCATGACAGCTGTCTTCCAAGACTTCATATCTCAGGAACGTAAGGTGGAAGCGCTTGTTATTTTTCTATCCTGGCCTGTCTTTTTGGTTGAGGCAGTTACAAAGATCTATTCCGAATCAAGGGAGCATTGTCCACATCATGCAAGGGGGAGGAGGGCCAATATCACTTAGTGAAAACATCTAATGGAACATGTTTATGAGGGTATTTTACTGTACACTTGCCAAGTAGAATCCCTGTATCTCAATTCTTTATCCCCTCGTTCTTAATTAAGATATTAACAAGTTCTTTTGGTTATTATCTTCCATTAAAATGTTTTAAATTGAAGCTACTGACACAGGAAGAGATAAGAGAAAGCCTCATTTTACCTACCATTGGGCAGATTCTAGGCAACTGTGCTTTAAAATGAAGGTTGTGAAGAAACAATCCAGCAGGGAATAGATAGAAGATACTTGATGACTTTGGAAGAATAATTTGTCCTCATTTCTCTGACTACTAAAAAGTCCTCCAAGCCAACATACAGGACAGAGCACAGTTAGTACAGCCTTTATAGTTGGCATGTCATGTGCTCTTTAACCTCTACTAACTTGGATTTTTGGTAGGTAGAAAAGTTATTCTTAACAGAAGTACTGATCCATCATGAACTCCTTTTTCCCAGCGAGACAGTTCAGAGCATAGCTCCTCCCAGACTTTTAGCTTGTTGAAGGGTGCAAGAAGTTACCAATAACTTCCCATCCTCTAAAATTTGCTATGAAATTTTGAGTACCAGTTTTACTGCACTTACCTTTTTTTCCAAACAGGAAAATAACCAACTCTCTTATTTCCAAAGGGCTTCCTCTCACTGAAAGGGAAGCACATTTAAAATTAAAAACCCACTTTTCAAAGCTCACTTCAGTATAATCTTTGTTATTCTTGCTTTAATCTAATCTGTGTGACAAGGGACCCAATATATAATAAGCTAACTGTTTTATTGGCTTCATGTGGCAGTGAAAGGATGAGTTACTGAAGACAGATGTGATCATCACTCTCTCTGTTTCTGTCTCAATGTGTCTGTCTGTCTCTTTCTTGCTCGAATCCAGATTTATTCTCTCATGCCACCCTCATCATGGTGGTGTAGAGGAAGGCTCTCTCCGAGACAGAGAGAGGAGACTGACACCTCTACCCAATGTTTCTAGATTACTATCACCACCAGAAAGAATTCAAAGAAGACAAAGTAAGGAAGTAGGAGGAGGGTTCATTTCAGGAGGAAGTACACAGTCAAGGGTGAGTATGTATTCTCACGAGAGTAACACCAGGATTTCTATAACTTGTTTTATGGTTAAATTTTAATAGGTGGGAGGATTATTCATAAGTTTAAGAGGGGGAAAGACAGGGAATGGGTTGGGATGTTTCCTGGGTCAAGGCTTATTCACCTTTTCCTTCCTGGGGTTCTGGGAGGTGCCATGGTGTCAGATGCATGATGAGAATAGGAGTCTTACAAGGCTAATGATTATGGAGTTGCCATTATAATGAAGCCTAGGACAGAAGCTATCTTGGTCAGCCATGATTGGTCTCTGACAGCCATAGGCTTATTTTTTACTTATTTTTGTTACTGTTTGATTACATGAGCAAACCAGCTCTGTAAGGACTTCAGCTTCTAGCTGCCATGCAGTTTGCTCAGAAAGGAACCACGTAGGCTGTTCCACCCATAAGTAAGTGTTACATATTAACAACAATGCTACTGATATGCTCACTACTTCTTTGGCAAAGAAAATGTGATGAAAAAGTAGTTGTGGGTGGGAAAAGTGTTGAAAGAGAGCATTGGAATTTGACTAGCTACTTTGACTAGCATTGAAATAAATGCCTAGGAATTCTTCTGTGTGTTAGAATGGGAAAGTTTTATTTTTAAAACAAATATTGCTTTGTGGGAAAATGCAGACAGTGTTGAGTGGTATTTGGGGAATTGCTGCCTATGACTGTGTGCTCCCCAGGTACACTGATGCCCTTTAGAAGTAATAAAGGCTTTTGAATGTTTTCATCAGGAATCAGAATGACACTGG
Source organism: Perognathus longimembris pacificus (assembly GCF_023159225.1). NCBI lineage: Eukaryota > Metazoa > Chordata > Mammalia > Rodentia > Heteromyidae > Perognathus > Perognathus longimembris. Next base: position 126,545,753 of record NC_063162.1, on the reverse strand, counting down.
AAGCATCATTCTGTGTCTAAAGAGCCAGTAGTGTGACACAAATGGAAACAAATGACATTCAACGTTACATTATTTCACTACTGCAGAAAATTATTAATGTGTTTCTCCAGGAGGAGCCAGTGTGTTATTTTGTACAGAATAAAAGAAGTTAGTTTGAATGAGACCTAAAGGGCCACATGATGTTTCTACAAAATGTAGAAAGTTTACAAACATTCCATTTGGATTCTGTACTAATTATAACACAAAACTTTGTCTTAACTGAGTATTCTAACCTAGAATTAAAAGTTATCTCTGGTAACAAAAAAACACTCTTGTATCTATTAAATTATACACACACTCATACACACACACACACACACACACACACACACACACACACACACACTAACAGGGGAAGCTGTCTTGGGGCTTGAATTCGGGGCCTGCTCAATGCCCCAGAGCTTCAGCCTTAGCTCCATTTCCAACTTCCTTTTTTTTTTTTTAGCTAATTGGAGATAAGAGTGACATGGAATTTCCTGCCCCTGCAGGCTTTGAACTATGATCCTCATATCTCAGCCTCCTGAGTAGCCAGTAGCTAGGATAGGTGGAAGCACCCAACTCATACGATATATTTTTTTTTACTTGAAAAATTTACAAAAGATCTCTACTTTAAAACTATCTTTCTGTGAGCATACAGCCTCTCCAGAGCTCAGCATCTTCTGGTTAATGGAAATGTCATACTTTTAAAACTGCCTCTTAACAGCAATATAAACAAGAGCCTCTGGTAAGCTTTAGTGCAAACAGAGTTACTCACTTATTATTTTTCATATGTTGAAGAAGTCCTAAAAAGTGTAGCATCTATCTGTTGGTGACTATTTTAAGTGTAGATTTTGTTGTGATCTTTAGGTAAAGAAGGAAAATCGATTATATTCAGAAAGAAGACTGGATTCCAGTTAAAATGAAGGCTTTTACCTTTTGCATAAAAATCTCCTCAGGAATGTGTTCTGAAAAATATAACATTGGCATTCACCAGGAGAGGATGTGGCAACTTCTAGAAGACTATCATTTAAACACATGGATTATTATGGATGATCAACCAAATAAGGCCACCATGCTCTTTTGACATTTGTGAAAAATAAACTGCAACAATTTTCCATCACATTTCATCTGTTTCTAAAGATTACAGAATCTTTATGTGCATGAAAATTGTGTTGCTATGTACATGATTTTTTTTTTTAGAGTATGGAAGGCAGACGACTGTATTGGTTTGTTTGCTTTGGGTTAAGATCTGTGTCTCTCTGTAAATTATGTATACAATTTTGTGGATTTTTCTGATTTTGGTGAATTAACAGGAAGCAAATTGATGTTGTTGTTGTGGCGATCTATAGCTGGTGTTTGTTTGGTATTTAATTCTGCCAAGTCTACCACATGTGATCAGCTTTTCTTCAGTATATCTTCCCTTAGAGCCTGATGCCAGTAGCTCACACCTGTAATCCTAGCTCCATAGAAATCTGAGATTTGAAGGTCACAGTTCAAAGTCTGCCAGCCAGGGAAGAAAAGTTCATGAGCCTCTTGTCTTCACTTAAGAATCAAAAAAAGCTGGACAGAGAATGTGGCTAGAGTGGTTGCCTAGCATACATAAAGCCCTAGGTTCAATTCCTCAGTACCACATATACAGAAAAAGATTTAAATGGCACTGTGGCTCAGGGAGTAAGGTGCTATCCTTGAGCAAAAAAAGCTCAGGGACAGTGCCAAGGCCCTGAGTTCAAGCCCCAGGACTGGAAAAAAATAATAAAAAAAAAAGCTTGAAGTGGCACTGTGGCACAGGTGGTAGAGTGCTAACCTTGAGCAAAAAGGCTCAGGATAGTTCCCAGGCTCTGAGTTCAAGCCCTAAGACCAGAACAACAAACAAAAAGACAAACATGGATGATCCTTGATTAAATTCTTGCTTCAAAAATTTTAAATAAACTTGTAAAATACAGCCTGGAGACAGTTGTCAGAATTCAAATAAATGTGGACTGGGAAGTAGGTGTCCTTAAGCTTTCTGAAATTGAATGTTACAGATATATGACAGTTTTGTGAATATGTAGAAGAATGCTCTTGTTTTCTGGAAATAAATGCTAGATTGGGAAAGCTAATATAGCATAACAATGATAATTTATTTTATAATAGTTAAGCAAACACATATAGAAGAAAAATGAGTATAGAAAAATGTTAATAAAATAGTTTATTGAGAGATTTTATGGTATGCTGTGCTATCTTTATGTTTTTTGAATTAAAAGTTTATGTAAGCTTTTAAGTGTGTGTGTGTGTGTGTGTGTGTGTGTGTAGCCTAATCAATTACATTATGAGTGGTTGAATGTAATTTAAGTTGTCATTAGAGAAATAATGTTGTCTGTCAAAATAGCTAGGAGAATGAAAGAATAAATTGGTCACCTTCAACCAGATTAATCTTCTCTCATCTAGGAATCTTTCTTTAAAGACAGTTATTTTTTTTAGAAGGTAGAAGTAAAATTTCCTAAAATCACAAGAATAGTTATTATAACATGAAATGATTTTTAGAAAACCAGTATATTCCTAGTACCTGATATATGGTTAGTTATGAATGTATTTTAAAGGAAAAGTATTTTTTCAGTGCCCATTTGCTTCCAACAAATCTGTAGTTACTACCTCTTATGCAATCTATGCATCGAATTCCAGTATATAGTAGGCAGAGGACTAGCCCCAGTTTTTTTTTCTGAATAATTATTTATTGTCAAAGTGATGTACAGAGGGGTTACAGTTTCATACATAAGGCAGTGGGTACATTTCTTGTATAATTTATTACCTCCTCCCTCATTGAGCTAGGTAAAAATATATCTCATTCATTTATCATATTTTAGTGGGGTGGGGTAGTGTTGCTTGGTGGTAGAATACTTGCCCAGTATGTACAAGGTCCTGAGTTCTATCCCCTGCATTCCCAAAACAAGGAAAAGTCATGTGCCAAGGTTAACAAGTACAAGACACTATTTAGAAGTTAGTATTCCTCACCCATGAGTAATTGAAGGAGAAGTCATTTGATCATCTGAACTTCAACTTTTACAAGAGCCTCAGGCATCTATTCAATATACTGTGACTATCATGTAGCACCTAACTTTCTTGCTCACTAATCATCACTGCTGGAAAGACCTTTCTCACTAGAGCTAAATGATACTTGAGGACTCTGCTAGTTATTGTCAACGTAGTTGGAGACCTCTGGTGGCAATAAAAAAGAAAAACAGCTGAGTACAAAACGGAATCGAGAATGGAAAATGGCATCAGTGGAAGCATCTTCACTGGGTTTTCTTTTACATTTCTGACCTTTTTATATCATTTGCTTTCATTCTTTGAAATTCTGATATTTCCTTTAAATTGTCTTACATGCCATTCGTACCATTTCTATGCTCTGCCTGAATGATCACATCCATTAACCAAACCATTCTCCAGCATGTTTTTTCTTAAGGTAGCTTCATGAATATATTTCCAATTCCCCAGTAGAGATTTCCCATCATATGGCTCTTAAACTCAACATACTTCATTGGAAACATAGTGCTAAAACTTGCTGATCTTGTATTTCATATTTCAGGAAATGGTATCATAATTCCGTCATCTCAATAAAATTTAAGGTAAAATCATATGCACTTGCCATGTGCTAGGCCCAGGACAGGTGATAGAAAAGGAAAGGGAGACATAAAGAAACAATCTGTCAATATGACAGAGGAATATATATCCTACTTTGGGAGTTCTTACGAAAGAAATCTAACCCAGTCTGAGAAAGAAAACTTCACCATGAAGTTGTCCTGGGAGAAATTGCTGTCAGACTATTATTACAAGAACAACTGGTTCACATTGTGGACTGAATTGTGTGCCTTTTCCCCTGTCCACATACGTTCCAACTCCAGTGGCCTAGAATGTCATATTAATAACATATAATTATTAATTAGTAATATATAAATGTTATATTTGTGTGTAGAATCCATGAAGTGGCAGTTAAGTGTAGATGAGGGTGTTAGAGTGAGTTCCAGTCCCATCATTGGCATTCTTATAAGACAAAAACACAGGAAAAAGACAGCCAGATACACAAGGGTAGATGCTTTGAAAGAAATTAACCATGCTAACATTTGCCCTTGTACTTCTAACCTCTAGAGCTACTGTGAGAAAAAAATGCATTTAAGCCATTCCTGTGATATTTTCTTTATGGCAGTCCAAGCAAATTTGTCTAACTCCCCCCCCCCCAGATAATCAGACTATTCTAAGCAAAGGAAAGAGAAAGTAACTATCAAAAATTATAAGTTCCTTGGGAAATGGAGTCATTTTTAGTATGTCCAGATTCCTGTACATGTTGGGAGGAACAGATATGGGAAGCTTTCAAGACCCAGATGAAAGATTTCTGAAGAAATGGAGGGGTGAAGCACATTATGGGATTAAGGAAGTGGTTTTAAAGGAGTTCTTATTAATTCTAAGTTATTTCTCTCCAGTTGAAGTGAGCCATTCATGTGTACCTTGTAGGGGTATTTTTAGTCAGTATTCTCATGCTAGTAACTAGAATTCCATAGAGATAATTACCAGTCATCCAAGGGATGGAGAACTATCATCCCTCCGTCCCATATATGTACTGAAATTTGAACTCTAAACCTCATGCTTCTGAGCATTGCTTGCTTGGCTGGTACTTTACACAACTTGAGACATGCCTGTAGGTTGGTTTTTGGCTGGTGATGTTGGAGATGAACTTTTCTGTCTGGGCTGGCTTTGAACCATGATTCTCTGCATCCTGGTTTCTTGAGTAGCTAGGATTATAGGTATGAGCCTGTGGCACCTTTCATAGAGAAATAAGAAGAACTACATTCATCCTTTTCTTTCACCAAGTGTTCCCCTGAGAAATTGAATTTTTTTTTTGGCTAGTCATGGAGCTTGAACTCAGGGCCTGAGCACTGTCCCTGGCCTTGTTTTGCTCAAGGCTAGCACTCTACCACTTGAGACGCAGTGCCACTTCTGGCTTTTTTCATATATGTGGTGCTGAGGAATCGAACCCAGGGCTTCATGTATATGAGGCAAGCACTCTACCACTAGGCCATATTCCAAGCCCTGAAATATTTCTTCACTTAATTTTATGCCTATAATTTTCACTTTACTTCATTATTCCAACTCTAATCATTCCTTCTTTTCATTGTTTGTATTTCAACATCACCTGGATGTCATTCTTGCAAGTCTGTTGAGTTGGTACTTATGTAAGTTGTTTTAGCTAGAATACCTAATTTTAAATTCAATGCCTCTGTTTTTAAAGTCTAATTCTTTTTCTAATTCAAGTTACTGTTATACTTTCTAAGTCTAAAGTGTAGAAAATCTGTATTTGCTTTCCTTTCTATCATCTCATCTATAATTACCTTTTATTCCTTAACTCCCTTACGGATATAGTAGAATTGATCATTAGGTTGAAAATAACATACAACATACGTTGTAATAATTTGTAAATTCCTTGAGAGCAGTGATCCTGACCAATTTGTTTATCAATATGTTCCCAAGGCCTATTGCAGTAAATGACACATGGATGATCATAAATTTATTTGACAGGAAAAGTACAGCTAACCCTGTCTGTTTCTCTTAACTACCTATCTACCTTATGAGGCAGTTATTCTTCAAATAGGAGCACTATTTCAGAATCCCCTGGGGAAAATTTTCAATATACACACGAGCAGGGCTGGAGGAATGGCTCAAGTAGTAGAGTGCTTTTCCAACAAATGAGAGACCCCCAAGTGCAACCCCAGGCTACCACAAAACCAAACAAAAATGACCTCATCCATGAAGGATTACTACCTCAACCAGGCTGCATTTAGGTTGGGGAAGGATGAGAGTGATGGAGAAATTTCAGCATAAGTAATGCAAAAAGTTCTGTTACTAATGGTTAAGGGCAGGTATGGTTGTTCCTTTTGTTTTTGTTAACTTCTCCTGACATGAGCCAAAGAATAATTAAGTTAGGGGTAAGAGAAATACTTTGGAGTAGGAGGTTTTGTCTAGAACATCCCAGTAAGTTATTTACCTGTTTGTATTCTAGAACTACCAGTCTCCACTGAGAACAATGTGCCATGTAATTTTATCTGCTGGGGTGGGGAAGCAATGAAATCAGAACCAAAAGTTCAGGTTTTATTGAACGTAGAGCAAGTAAGCAATCCTATATATGCATGCTGACGCCTTCAAATCCTCCTAAAGTTTGAGGCCAAAAGAATCTATATATCATTGCTTTATAAACTTTTAGACAAATCGAATATTATGATGTGTTATGGTGATTTGCCCACTTGAATTTCTACTCAAAGAAGTGATTTTTGTAGGTAAGAGAGAAGAGATTTTGGTTAGATGATAGGGAATTGGTGAAAGAGGATATGAGAGATGCAACCTGATGTTTCTGGTGTTGTGGATGTTTATTGATTCCATGCAAATTGTACTCCTTAGAATAAAAAGAATGAAAATAAGATGGGGGCTGGTGACTCATGGCTGTAATCCTAGCTGCTCAGGAGGCTGAGATCTGAAGATCACGTTTCAAAGCCCAACCTGGGCAGGAAAGTCCACCAGACTCTTATCTCCAGTTAACCACCAGAAAATGAAGTAGAGTTGGGTCTCAAAGTGGTACTAGCCTTGAGCAAAAGAGCTCAGGTGAGATCAGAGTTCAAGCCCCATGACAGACCAAAAAAAAATAATCAAAATAGAAACTGTCCAGTGAATTATTTGGATTACATTGAAGAATACAATAATTCTGCTTCAAACAAAATTAAAATGGTTTGCTTACAGTAACTGATTCAATTTAATGTATCACTGATCTCACTATTGATAAACTTTCTTCCTGTTAGAAGGAACAATTAAACATTATTTCTCTGTGTGAGGAATAACCTGTCCAAATTAGTATGGAGACAGAAGCTCTTTGGCACCTTAAAAATATGGAAGAGTTTTGCTGCCCCCTAATGGTAAGGAGGCACATTTTCATCATCCTGCAGCCAACTTCCTTTTGCTATACAGAGCCTTAGTATACAACTGTAATAATTATTTAACAAATATACTTAAATTGAACCTTTTTATTTCTTTTAATTTTAGTATTATTAGTATGTTTTGTGGACATGTGCTTTGGTGGTACTGTAGACGATATGATAAAGTATGAAATTACTATTATTATTGATTATTGACTGAGGGCTGAACTCAGTGTTTTATTATTTTTTAAAACATGCTTGATAAGAAACACATGTAAGAAATCTACAAATCTATCTTACTTTAATGTTACTGTAGTTGGTACATTCCTTCCCAAGATTATACCTTAGCTTTAGTGTGGAGTATTGGTACTTTGTCTCCCTCTCTTCTCACATAGTCTGTAACTGGCTGTTCATTACTAGTGCAGAGAAGGTACAAGTATTAGATGTTAGAATTAGAAGCTCAGATTTACCCTGTGAAAATTCCACCTAACCACAGTCCATTCAATTCTAAATCTGCTCCTTTCTTATGACTACGTAATGTCTTTGACACAAAAATTTTCTTTGAAAACTCCAACATTTTTAGGACTTTACAGTGTAGTCACATGTGAGTGACTAATTCTAACATTTGGCTCACCCCCATGTAAATCAAGAACTTTCTAACAAGAACTCAGATGGGTTCTTGATTATAATATTACCCAAAGAGACTAAAGACAAATTTAAGGAAATAGATTATACCTATTATATATGTTCATTAGACTATACACTGATCATTCATCAACATGATAAATGTATTAATCAGGGAAATAGCACAAATGCTGTAGGCTTCAAGAATTATGAATGTGATAGAATAATACAAAGGGTAAAAGAATTATGCAAGGGTAAAGGAGTTAAATGAGCAATAACTGGAAGATATCTTAACTCAGAGACTCAAGTGCATTTGATTACTAAGAAGGACAATTTGACAAAGGATTGAACAGTGGAAGAGAACAAAACAGCCAAACTGGAGACTCCAGTTTCACAGGCACTGTTTTTTTTTTTCTTTTTTGACGGTCCTGCAGTTTGAACTCAGGGCCTGGATTCTTTCTCTGAGCCTCTTTGTGCTCAAGGCTAGCTAGCACTATACCACTTGAACCACAGTGCCACTTCCAGATTTTTTAAGTAGTTCACTGGAGATAGAGTCTCACAGAGCCACGATCCTCAGATCTCAGCCTCCTGAGTAACTAGGATTACAGGTATGAGCAAACAGCACCTGGCCATAGACATTTTTATTATTAGCACAATAGGACCAAAACAGGGGCATAGTTCCTAGAGAAAAGAAAACTCTGTGCCTTTCCCCTGCTACTACCTCCTAATCTTGCACCACTGTCTGTCTTGCTTAGACCAAAAGGAATTGAATCGGCAAAGGATCTAGAGAATAAGGAGCTTTGTGCTAATTGAACAAAAAAACATGGAAGAATGAAATGGAGCTAAGACAAAGATTGCTCGTATATAAAGTAATTATGCATGTTATATATTGGTATGAACATGATTTTATTCTCTGTAGACAGCTGGTAATTCAATGGATTAGGAGTATATTTGCCTTAAACACTACTCTCAGTACATTTCATGGTGCTTGGCTCACAGGAGATTTTTGAATGAGTAAAAATGAGTGACGTCATCATCATTCCTGTTGTGTTCTCAAGAGTCCTGATGCCCTTGGTAGAGTTAGTTATGAACTCTCTCCACTTTCAATGGGTTAGGAAGTCTATCACATATCAGGAGACAGCAAAATCTCCATCGGAACAAAAGGGTACTAGAAAAGACCCAGTTGTCTCAGTGCCTCAGTGGCGCCTCCCCCCCTCCCTCTCCCACTCCTTCTCCCTCTCCATAAGTATTAACACAGAAAGATGTTCAGGAGACAGACATCACACGATGCCATTGAAGTACAACACAACCGAAAGAGAACAATCTGAGACCTGTTGCACTACAAGTTTGGCTGGCAGTGTGTACTTTCCAGTATCACGCTCATCTTTTTCTATTTTATTTTTATTCCCTTTAAAGAATTGTACCAAGGAGTTGGCATTTAATAAAGCAGTTTATGAATATAATGTGTCCTGACCCATGTCACCCCTTTCAACTTTCTCACCCATCCCTCTGCTACGTCACTCTTCTTAATTTTGTATGATATACATTGGGTTCCTGAATGGACTCTCCCCTTGTCAGTTTATCCCATTCCCCTTTACTCCACCCCACTCCTTTTGTGTACCCACTTCCTAGTGTTTTATTTTGCGAACTTTGACTTTGATTTTCTAAGGAATTATACCATTTGAGCTCTCCCTAGGAATCTGCTCTATTTCAGTCAGTACATTTGTATAGTTGCATACCACTCAACATACTCAGTTATTGTTTATAAGCTAAATCTAACTTCCACCTATAAGGGAAAACAGGCATCTTTTGTCTGTTATCCTGACTTACTTCACTTAATGTATTTTTTCCAAGTCTTTCCGTTTGTTTGCAAATGATAGAGTATCATTCTTTCTAATGGATGAGTAAAATTCCTCTGTGTACATCTACCACATTTTAGAGCTTGGTACTGAACAAAAACAATGGAACAGAATAGAAGACACAGAACTAAATCCACAGACCTATTTAATATTTAATAGTCATTTAATATTCAATAAGGGAGCCAATAACATAGGCTCGAAGAAAGACATCCATCCTCTTCAACAAATAATGCTGGAAAAATTTGATATCCACATGCAGCAAACTTCATATATCACCTTGCATCATCAATTCAAATGGATTAGAGACCTCACCATAAGACCTGAAACCATGGCAGGAGTAGGGGAAACATTAGGGATCCTAGGCACAGGTAGAAACTTTCTGAATAAAGATCCAGAAGCACAGCAAGTTAAAGAAAGACTTGATAAGTGGGACTCCATTTTTTTTTAAAGGACGTAGCCAACAAGCTACAAAGACAGCTACCTACAGAATGGGAAATTTTTACAAACTACACATCAGATAATGGTCTAATATCCAGAACATAAAGAGAATTTAAAAAATTAAATGCTCACAAAACAAACAACCCAATTAGGGGACTAGTGAGCTAAAGAGAGTCTTCTTAGAAGAAATAAAAATGGCCAATAGGCACATGAAGAAAAGCTCAACATTTCTGGCCATGAAGAAAATGCAAATCAAAACAACACTGAGATTCAACCTCACCCTAGTTAGAATGGCTATTACCAAAAAAACAAACAAACAATAACAGATCCTGGTGATGATATGGCAAAAAGGAAACCCCAATAACTGTTGGTGGGAATGTAAACATGCTCAACCACTGTGGAAAGCAGTATGGAGATTCCTCCGAAAATAAAACATGGTACCCAGGAATTCCACTTCTGGGCATTAACCCAAAAGATTTCAAACCAGGATACAGCCACCAGTATAACCATGTTCACTGCAGTAGTATTCATCACCATTGAAGTATGGAATTAGCTCAGATGCCTCTCAATGGATGAATGATCTTTTATTAATGATCTTTTAATACAACCCTTTGCTTCAGAAAATGGGCCGCAGGAAAAAAAGAGTTATAAACCTGGGGCTTTAAAAAAAGATTTCTTCCTTCTGTGGCTGTAATTACACATATATGAGGTCATTGAAGTGGCCATGTCTGTTGTATCACTCTCTGTATCTTTGCTTAGTTTTGAACAGTTTCTGTTATGTCTTTAAATTCACTCGTTTCCTCTTATGAAGTATCAAGTTTGCTGTTAATTTTTTAAAACCTCATTATAAATGTCATGAGGTTTACTAAAACAGTAAAGAAAGAAACAGCAATTTTCCTTTTTGTCTACTTACTGTTAACTAATACTGGTAAAATGAGTAATCAGAGGATAGGTAATAAACAAAATTACCTTCTTGAATATATGGAATGAAAGCAGCTTTTTTGTTGCTTTGCTTGTTTTTCCTTGTGCATTATTGGGGCTTGTACTCTTTGGGCATTTTTACTCACAGGTGGCACTATTTCACTAGGGCCATCGGGATGAATGTCATGGATATTTCTACTGTATATCTGCAATTTCTTACAGTTAAGGTGTCAAGGAATTCCTTTATTCCCTTTCCAAGAGCTACTAAAATGATTTTTTAAATGCTATTAAACTTTGTTAGGTATAATATACTAATAGGTTTTCCACTTAATTTCAGGTCTTTCATATTTTCGGGAAACTGAATTCAAACTTTTTCATTTCCTGTGTTTGTTTTACCTTTGTATGTAACTTTACTTTTGCCAGTCTCAGTTTTACTTTGAGTTTTATGTTTGTATGTCACTTTAATTTTGCTTGTCTCAGTTTTACTGAGTTTAAAAATATCATGGGAATGGCTATCATTGAAATTTTAAACATGTACATAACTGGATCTTAGTCTTACTTTATTGATAGTTATGATATATAATTTTAAATTTTAAGCCACCTGAGTTTTGTGGGTCTAGAATTACATTATTTTCATAGTTGTCATGAGCCAGTGACAGGAATTCAGATAACTTTGAGTACAGTTCATTTTAGCACCTGGTTCTATGTTAATCCCAAATTACTTGTTTGTGAGGTTTTCTGAAAATGAAATTACATGAGATTGGATTCAATCTCCTCAAGCAAAAAACTTTGTTTGGGGCTTCTGGGGATCTTTGTATATGGGTGGGGATGTATCAGCTTTTAAAAAATGCTTATAATTCTTTGAGTTCAGCACATTTGCTGGATGTGCGTCTAGCAGTTATGGTCGTGCATCAAAAGGGGTCCACAGAAAAGGAGTGGCCTCTGTCATATAATTTAGTGCTGTCTGGCCCTTTTCAACCCAGATATTTTCTCATGTATAGGCTCAAGATCTAGAGATGACTGTTAGGGCAACTTTATGTTGGACATAAAAAGCAGGAATCATTGTCTTTGTAGGATTATGAACATCAGCCTGTTGTCCTTTTCTTTTCCTTATATAGGCAGCTGTCTTTCTTCCTGTGTGTCTTTTTCTCTCTCTTATCTTTCTTTTATGTTTTTCTTTTTGCCAGTCCTGTGGCTTGAACACAGGGCCTGAGCCCTGTCCCTGGCTTTTTTTTTGCTCAAGGCTAGCACTCTGCCACTTGAGCCACAGTGCCACTTCCAGCTTTCTCTATATATGTGGTGCTCAGGAATCAAACCCAGGGCTTCATGTATACTAGACCATATTCCCAGCTCCTCTTATCTTTCTTTTTTCTGTGTATCTTCATTTCTTTCCTCCCTCCCTCCCCCTCTCTTCCTTCCCTCCCTCCCTCCCTCCCTCCCTCCCTCCCTCCCTCTCTCTCTGTTTTTCTCTCTTTTGGAATTCTCATATAATATAGCTGTGGTGGACTACTAGGCAGGATACTCAGGTAAGGGCTGATGTTTCAGTCTTAACTCCCAAATCTGCTTGGCTAACTCATGGGAATTTACTAATGCTCTCCATGATGCTATTTTTGGGCAGAATTGCTTATTCTTTGGAAAACTACAGTTTTATGGTTTCAATTAACTGGCCCATTCACTGGATGGAGACTAATTTTTTTAATTCAAAGTCTACTAAAGGAAATGTTCATACATTCTAAAACACCCCTTTACAATAATATCTAAATTTGTGTTTGAACAAACAAATGGCCTAGCCATTGTTATCAACCAAATGTCCATAACTTAATCCTATGAAATCTTAATGGAGTTCATACCAATTTCATTAATCATTCAATTTCTATTTGCTGAAACATTTAACATTTGGGCATAGATGTGTACAATAATAGGATACTTGGGCACAAGTTCTATCTTTGTGTATAGCTAATTTTGGTAACTTGAATATTCAGATATTGATGGACATTCTTGGACAGTATAATTTTCTGCTACCCAGGTATGAGTAAATCAAAAAAAGTTTATAAAATATCCAAGGCTGAGGAAGCATGTTTTCAGGCCCCAGATCTTTAGTCTCTGGGGGACTAATCTCCCACATATACTGAACACGATTTGAGCCATTATAATAGAAATTTGTGGAAGGAGGAGGGGTAGACACATGCCACGAGGCCCAGAAAATGTTTTCCTTACTTCCCTGATCCCACCCATTCCCATTCTCAACAACAGGATCCTGTGGTTCCCTAATAGAGTCATCAATCATTCACACAGCAAGGGGTGATGTGCTGAATTTGATTTGGCAAGACATCTATCCAATATCTTGACTTAGGTTTTAGCAATTTCAGTTCACTAAACATGTTTTCTCTAACTGCTTCCAGCTGGGAAACCCTGGATTGGCATTTGTCTCTTTCATGTTTTACTTCATTCAGCTTTTCATCCTGAAATGAGAATTTCTACCCACAACTTCTCTGCTCAACTGGTTCTGCACATTCTCTGAAGGTCTGTTATGACAACCTCTCTCTATTGATGAAGGGAGTCTAATGCTTTCTCTGTATTAGAAATGTTGTATACCTGATACCCAGGTGGGCCTCGAACCCACGACAATAATCACCAACACTCAGTTAATTGGGCTATGAGTCTTTAGCTGTGCCCAGCATCTGCTGGCTGTTGTAGGTTGTACAGCTGACTCCATCTTGATTAGGGAAACATAGTAGGAAATGTTGGGGGCAGTAGATTAGGCCAACCTGACCCCAAAATTCTGCCTCTGTAAATGGCTTGTTTTTTGCTTGCTCTACCCCATGTCAACCTTCTACATCTGTGCTATGCTTTTACCTTTATAAACCCCAATTTGAGGACTGCTTGGAGTGATGGTGGCAGCTCTGGAATCTGTGCTATGTCCCTGGCCGGTCAGTTTGCTTTATGCTTCCCCAATAAATCCATCTTTTTGCTTGAGACTGTCTCTGAGTGGTGGACTCTTTGGAGGGAAGGGGAAGCCCCTCCCTCGAACCCCATAACATTGGCTCCCTGACCAGAAAAGAGTCCTTAACCACCTTCTTTTGGAGGGGGTAGATGCTCGGGTGAAGAAAAGAAACCTCTGGGGTATAAGTGTGTGAGTCTAAGCTTGGTCCACCAGTTTGTTTTTGTCTCTGTTTCTGTATTGGAAAAGTGCACTGTCTGTGGGTCTGAGACTGGGAGAAGCTGGACACAGGAGCTCTCTAAGGCCGGGGTGGTCAAGGGACACCTTGACCCCCCTCTGAAGGTCCTCATAGTGAAGGACGTGTATGTTGATCTTGTTCCTTGTTCTGTATATGGTTGTGTCTATCTGTGTCTGTTCTCGATTCTTCTTTTGCTTGCTATTATTGTGTTTGGACATATTTTACAGGAACACATGGGACAAGTGGCATTCACTGAGGAACTTCCCCTAGACCTGGTCTTATAACATTTTAAAGATTTTGAAAAAAAAAAAAAAAAAGAACTAAATTATCTGGTGATTGTGTCTTCCCAGGAAAACTGACTACTTTCTGCCGGCTTGCATGGCGCACCCTCTGCACTGGGTGGGTGGCCCTCAGTCGGAAAAGCTTTTGGCCTTGAAATCATGGCCATCGCTTTCTAAATAGCTAAAGGCCACTCTGCCTCCTCCCCACCTCCCCCCCTGTCGGAGGAGGGGGAGGAGGATACCCTTCTATGAGATTCATGTCCCCTTCTCCTCTAGTGATCTGTTCAATTGGAAACACCACAATCTTCCCTTCTTGCAGAAACCTCAGGCATTAACCTCTTTGTTAGAAACACTTTTCTAACTCATCAACCTACCTGGGGGTTGATGTTCTTTTCACCACTGAAGAGAAAGGCTGGATTCTCCAGGAAGCCAAGCAGCTGCTCCTGGGACACAAGGGCACGCCATCAGAAGACCCCTTGAGACAGAGGAAGCCCTCCCCTCATAGAATCCGGACTGGGACTCAAATTCGCAGGTAGGGAGCAGCTCCAGACTCTTGGGGGGGGCGGGGTCTCCAGGCCGCTGGGAAGTGCCCAATCAATTTGTCTAAGAAGAACAGAGAAGGAAGGGGAGTTTGAGTCCCATGAAAGGAGGCCAGAGAAGGAAAGAGGAAGTAGCAGAAAAGGGATGTGGAAGTTACCAAAGGGCCAGGAGAATATCCACAAGCCTTTTCACTTGTTCATGGACAAAAAAGCTTGGGTAGGAAAAAGCGTGCGCCCCCTGGGAATTTCCAGGGCGGTGTGGTTTTTCCACCACTCTGACAGCCAGTTTGTCAGTGCTGGACATGCCATCCAAAAAAAACCCAAACTTTTTGGAGATACTTAGAAATCTTCTGGAAATAAGTCTCTGTGTCTCTGTCCTGTTTTGTGTTATATGTTTTTCTGAATTCTGTGTCTGCCTTAGTCTTGAGTCTCTTGTGTTCAGTCTTGTTTCTCTATATGGGAAATCAGAGCCTGCTTTGTGTCCCCTTCTGCAATGAGGCAGTTGGAAGTGTACAGGCAGCTGAGGACATTGTACTAACAACTAGCTAACATTAACAAACTGAAATTGTGAAGTGCTCCTGGCTAAAATTGGCCTAAGATAGTCAGGCCACCTGGTGGGCTAAGAGATCCGCCTCAGGTAAACATCCTTCTTTCAGCGGAAGGTACTTAAAAGGGTCAATTGCTAGGTAAAATGCTCTAGTCAAAATTGGGATGAGACTAGACACAAGTACTAGGTGGGCTGAATCTTACTCAATGGAACCCCCTTCCAGCTATCTTCAGAAAAGTATTCAGTGTTTTATCTTAAATCCTGATCATCTGCAAGTGTAAGATTGGCAAATATATCTCTTGCCACTGAAAATGTATGGCCTAATGTTCATTTTTGTGCTCTTTAAGATCTTATTGCATGAGTGTGTGTATGTGTGTTTGTGAGTAAATATGTTCAAGATTAAAACTGTCGGCATGATGTAAGAATGGATAAGTTTCCAAAAGGTTTTGGGTGTTACCAAAAGTCTAAAAGGATATTGCATTGTTTTAAAGAGAAACAACAGTCAAAAAGATTTCTCTAATTTGTGCTTGAAAAACTTGGTATCTTAATGCATAGGCTGTTTGCACTGTCATCAAGCTTAGTTTAGTAAAAGGCATTGGGAACTTGACATTTATTTCCACTGTTAAAGTTTGGGACTAAATGTTAGAAATGTGGATATTAATGTTTGAGTATCACTGTTAAAGAACTGCTTGGGTTCCTCATTCAGAGATCCACAGGAAAGGACAGGAAAAACCAAGGCAGGCCTGTGTGCCTATCCTCAGGAGTAAGGGGTGATCTGGCAAAGGTGCAGCTTGGCCAGTCCATTCATGGTGGAAGAGGGTAAGCTGGCAACAAGGCAGTTCAAGCTCCAAGGAGTGGGATGGGTATATGCCCGTTCTGTAGGAGAGGCCTATAGAGGCCTATTTTTGTCTTTTCCTTGCTGGTGGACACTGAAAATCTGTTGATGAAAATCAGTGATTTGATTGGTATTTCTAAAACTTCCCCTTAGGATGAATTAAACTTGGAAAGTCTTAAGAAGAGGGTTAAAAAAGTTTAGTTACCTGATATAACTTGATTTCTGTGCTATTTGGATGTATTGAAAAAGCAAAGATGCTGTCTGGATTCTCGTGCTTGTGGTTCAGGTATTTGTAATTCTTGCATTAAGGAAAACCCCAATTGGGTTCAGATGTTCCTGGCAGTAATTCAGACTGAAGCAAAAAAAAAAGGCTCTTTTAAAACTAGCAGTCTGAAGCAATGCATGGCACCTGTGCCTCTAGGCTTCAGAGATCTTCAAATGCAGGTGAAAGTCAAAGTGTAAGTGTTAAAGCAGAGATTAGTAAAAGGCTTTAGAAATCATGAATGCATTTCTAGATATGAAATTTGGAAGTGAAATTGTCCTAAATTTCTGTTTCAACGTGGATAAGGGAAAAAATAGGGCTACCAAGATGATTGTTTAATTGCTATTCCAGTTTGCCTTGCAGGTTTTCTGTAAAAATTACAGACAGGCCCACAGAGAAGGACAGATGATTCCTACAGGTTTGTCAGATGTAACTTTGACCCTTTTTTTTTTTTTTTTTTTTGGCCAGTCCTGGGCCTTGGACTCAGGGCCTGAGCACTGTCCCTGGCTTCTTCCTGCTCAAGGCTAGCACTCTGCCACTTGAGCCACAGCGCCGCTTCTGGCCGTTTTCTGTATATGCGGTGCTGGGGAATCGAACCTAGGGCCTCGTGTATTCGAGGCAGGCACTCTTGCCACTAGGCTATATCCCCAGCAACTTTGACCCTTAATAAGTTCCAGATAAGAGCATTCTTAGAAACTACTTCTGTGTGGACCACCTTGTTGCTTTACCCAGGTAAGTGGGTGGTGACTTAACCAGATGGGGGGCATCTGCCATGATGGTCCTTACAGAACTCAATAAAACTGAGAGCAAAAGAGAGAATGCAGCTGAGTGTCAAGAGACTGAAATCAGAACTAAGAACTTTCACAACCTTCCCTGTGACTCCTGGCTTCTTTGCAATTCCCATTCATGTGTCCTTCACAAACCCCGGGTCCTGTGACCTCAGGAAACTCAAGAGCCCATTGAGCTTACCTTTGATGAGCAGTTTGGTAGGAAATTAATTTGTTTTCTGGGAAGCCCAATTTCACATTTCTGAGTGGAAGAGCCTGACTGGTTCAGCCCGAGCCAGGTATCTGTCTAGTTCTTGTCTACATCATCATTGCAAAGGGTGTAGGGGTCATAGGGTGTAACTGAAAGTGCTAGGGCCCAATACTATGTAAAAAAATTGCAGAAAACATTGCAAAATGTATCACTTCTTACAGTTCATTAGTATCCTGAGAAATAAAACACTACAAATATCCTTATCTTTGATCTGTCTTGATTCTTGTCTTTGTTAATAACTCTGTTTATTGCTAAAGAATGTGTTTAAAGACCAGCAAAATTCATAGAAAAGTCATATGAAAATTAGAATCATTTGTTTACAAATTATAGGGATTTTTAAGCCTATGAAGTCATTTTTCCCCTTGTAGGATTGTGATGGATTATTCTTCCATCACAGAATTGTATTTGAGAAAGCAAAAGGGCAGCGCTCACAGCTGTCATCTTGAGGCTATCTCGGGACTAACTGCTAAAGTTTGTCATTCAATTTAATCTAAATGGCACCAGAACATGACAAAGTTACTGTCACCATGATGGGAAAGATAAAAAGCACAACTGTGGTTTGATCTGTTCTGAACAAGAGCCCTATGCTTGGTTGGTATGTGCAACTACTTGCTTAGCCATTAAAACTTGATACTTTTCCTGTCCTAGAAAAGTGTTGACACCCAATTATTGAATTATCTTTACTTTTTGGTAACATCCAGTCTATGGTTAAGCTCTGCTTCTTTGAATACTCCCTGAAAGTCACCAGACCTAAGCATTAGCTCTTGTAACAGTTTCTCAAAGTGTTATTTACTGAGGTGCTACTCAATGCCTCATGGGAAATGGCATCTGTTTCACCAGATAATGCACCCATTTTGGGTTTTTGCTGGTCTCTCAGGGGTCCCTGAATGGTGGCCATTGGCACACTCCTCTTAGTGGTCTGATAAAAGCAAACCAAAGTAAAACAAAACCTACATTCACCTGTGAATATATTCAGGGTTCTCTCCCTTCTACCTTTTGTTCACTTCTATTGAACATAGTTTTAAAGACAAATAATGTAATTTAAGAGTTTTAAAGTTTGTTGCAAGGGATCATAGGCACTTTTCAATTTTTTTTAAACTTAGCTCTCAAAAAGCTATTAAACATTTAGAAAAAGCCCCATGAAAGATGATTTAGTATTCATTACATTAACATAATGATGAGAATATATTAGTTTAAACTGTTATAGTGCCTTTATACCAGTCTAGATATTTAAAATTGCTCAAGCAAGTTAAATTGGGAAATGGCAATTGGATTTTTAATTTGTACTTTTACTAGCTATCTTGCCTTAACTGATGGATTCTTCCATGGACTCCTAGAGTGACTGCTATAGAACTTACTTACTGAACGTGCATTATTCATTAGATTGTAATGTATATGCATTTATTTATATACCTCTGTAATTTGCATGGATTATAAATGACTGGTGGGTGTTGATCACATAAAAGATTTTTTTTCCCTTAAAGTTTCTGATAAGGCTCGCAACTCTATTCAAGATAATTATTTTATCAGTAAGTGGCTGCTTTCTGGATAGAGGAGGAAATCTCGTGGCAGCTCAGAAAGGAGATTGGAAGACTAGTTCCTTGAGGATTTAGATTGTGTCTTAGTCAACATTACATGCCTAACAGAATCATACCTCAAGTGTGTATGCTAGCACATCATGGCTGATCCTATAAATATTTGAGGAATAATGAAAATACTACCATATTACAGGCACCAAAGTATGGTACATCTGTCATAGTTCTTGAATGGGAAGCTGAAATGGAAGGTAGTTTACACTTGTTATATTATTTTACTTCTAATTTGGGCTTTCGAACTATTGTATTCATGCATACATTATAGGGCACTGTTGGCATATTGCTTTAGTTTATACTGTACATTTGGTACAGTATAGCTTTAATAATTTGAAATTGCATAAAAATTGCCCTGAGCAGAAAGTCAGAGTTTGGAGAAGGAATCTGCTACTTACTTGATGCTTCTTCAACAATACTGATAGACTTAGGATTTAAAATTCTTCCTCCTAGGATAGTCACAATGAAAGACAAATTTATTGAAATGTGCCATTAATTTTGGGGAATACTAAACTGAATGTACAGATTAAATTGGTTCTCCTCCTGAGAAAAGATACTCAATTGTAGGATCTAAAGAAGGAATGGGTCGTGATCACAATAGCTCAATAACTATGAACACATAAGATAATGCTAAGTGAAATGAACTCCCAGTTATAGAAATAACTGGTTTATCAGTGTTATTTTCAATGTACTATATGAAATTATGCCTTTTTCTTTTCTTCCCTATGGTTTAACCCCTGTTGTCACTGTATTTGGTTTTGGTACCGTGGATATTGTATATATGTTTGTCTGAATCACGGAAGGGGAGGGGAACATCAAAATGGTGAGACAAAGGGTAAGTGGAGAACCAATACAACAGCAATACTTACTAGACAATTTCTTGTAAACCAACTTTTCAACTCGGGCAGGGGGAGTTGGGGAGGAGGGAAGGTGGGAGAAAAATGAAGGACCAGGTAACCAGTTTGACAAGTAATGTACTCACTACCTTACCTATGTTACTGTAACCCCTCTGAACATCACCTTGACAATAAAAATAATAAAAAGAAGGAATGGGTCTTCCTCCTGCTGCCAAACACAAACTTCTTTGCACTTTCTACCACACTTTAATCTGTTGCTTTTGTTTTCCCATACCATTCAAGCAACCAGCCTCAGGTCTTGGCTCTTATTACCAAACTGCTTACTTAAATAACCAAGTAATGAGTTTCCTAAGCCAGAGTCCTTTACCCCTACTGGAAGGGTTAATGTTTCCTATTCCTGACATACCTATTCTGCTGTAGCAATAGTTTCAGAATATACCTTCCATGGCTTCCTGCTTCAGTAAACCACAGAGTGGTTTGATTGGTTTTGCTCCTGTAAACCTTGGATCTGTATTATTTAAAAACAAAACAAACTTAGCCTACTGGGTGACATTTCATTTCTTTCCAAGTACTTTGGGTGGCTGTTGTAGGTCCAGGTGCAGATGGCTTCCTTCCACCTTTTGCTTATGCCATGTTTATTTGTATTTCAGAGTGCTCTCACCTGGTGATTTTCACCTGGCCTCTCTTTTCGTGTCTCTGTCATCTCAGTTCTCCTGATTCTGTAGTGTCTTCTTCAGGCTTGTTTTCCTCCAGAACCCTTTCTCTAGGACAAAAGTCGAATACCCTTTGTGAACCACCAGAGAAATTCTTGCCAGGATTCCATAGTTCACCGGTAATCTGTTTTCTAGAAGTGCTCCTGATTGGATTGACTTTTTCTAACCTTGATTATAAACCAAATAAAGCCAAGGCTCAATGATTTCAACCTTTTGTTAACAAGAGCTCCATTTGGGGGCATATAGTTAACAAATAGTGAAACAGTGAGATGAAAGGTGAGCTCTAATCAAAGAAGTCACGCTGAAGACCAGGAGATGAGGCTCTTGAATGGAGAAGGCTTGTTGAAAGGCAGAGGATGGGTTGCAAAGCATGAGAATGGGCCATTGTTCCCAGACTGGAGTGCTGGGCAGTGAAGCGAGGCTGCAGCTCGGGTTAGCCACGGCCATTGTTCCTGGATGTCCGTGTTAGCTCTGAGTAAGAGATAATTCATCAGAATGCTCTTGTACTTTTTTAAACTCTCTTGCTCCGGGGCAGAAACTGTTCTACTTCACAGGCTGAACTTTTTACCTCTTGCCCTGTGAGGCAGAAACACAGCTGCCTGAGTGCTTCTATTTGGAGACACCTTGTAGGAATCCTTACTGAATAGCTTTAGAAGAGTGGGATCTCAGCCCACTGGAGTAGCAATCTGCCAGACTAACCCCAGAGCCTTGTTATTTTTCAGGTTGAGGTAAGAGCCTCCCATAATATGGACTCATCGGGCTTTGGGGGGAAAAGGCAGCATTTTGCAAGTTCTAATTGAACATCCCATGTTGCAATTATTATTGTATCTCAGTCTTGTCTCCTTTGTTACAGATGGTTTTGTATGAATTATGAAGCGACGCATAGGGTGACCGTTCAAACCTTTGCTTTAAAAAAAAATCCCCTTTAATTTGTTAAAGTTCAAATTAAACAAGGTTCCTGCTGTTGCCAAAGTTTTCTGAACTATTTTGTGTAAATGTTATTCATCCTTTGAAATCAATACAATTAAAAGTTGCATTAAGAGTCTCTCTCCCTTTCAAGGCTATGGACTTTTTTCTCTAAGGATTTTTTTTTAACTTGTGTCAGGTCTTTGATTTCTTAAATGTCTCAGGAAAGGATATGCATGTTCTTTAATTGCTTCTTAAACTGGCAAAGTCATATTCTGTCTCTTAGACAAAAATCTTTACATGATTGCATTTCTCTGAAGATTAGTAGCTTGTTAATTTGGAGGATGAAATGAACTCAGGAATAAAAATCACTTGACAAGGTATCTCAGGATTCACTTCAAAAAGATGCAGATTCTCACTAACAAGGTCTTATCGGAGATCAGAGCTACTGTGTGACGCACTGGGGACATCTAGTGGACAAAAGTGGGAATGGAGCATAGAACCACATGCTTTCACAAAAACCCAGAAAATCGGTGCATCTTCTGTGAAAAAGGTCTTGGTACTCTTAACTTTGTTACTTTGAGCTCACTGTAATTATTATGACATTTGGACCTATATTTTGATTTAATACATTCTTTACACATTGGGAGATATGTAATTAGTCTAGAGAGACAGATTTGTTTACATAACATGAATAAGTGCTATATTAGCTAGCTATATGATGCTGGGAATATCTATCTAAAATTTGTCTTTCATATGTAAAACATGGAGTTAATCAAATAGCAATAGATGTTTCTTCTTATTTGCAAGTCTGTTATCCTTCTTGTATATCTTTTATGGGTTTTAACACTCGGGTTTGAGCTCAGAGCCTTTTAGTTGATAGGCAGGTGTTCCACTCCTCAAGACATACCCCCAAACATTTTTTTAAATTTCTTTAATTAAAATTACCTAAAGTAGAAAACAAAGAGTAAATAAATCTGCCTCTCAGTGCCATCCACCTCGGCCCTTTGCCCTCCATCCACTCTGATCTGAATCCATCTTAGAAGTCATCTGGTCTTTCTTCCTCTGATTAGTCAATTAGCTGCATCTCACAATGGTTTAAAACGTATTTTCTCAGGTCAGTAAGTTGCCCTCACAATCTTAGAGAAGACAGCATACCAATAAAGCCCGACTTCTGAGACTCCCACGAATGCATAACAGTTTTTGTGGTTTCTTTACCTTGTAATCTATCTACTTGTTAAGTTACATTTCCCTCTTCAAAAATCAAGCACTACCTCAGATAGTTTTAGGTTAGACATCAAGCAGGTTATTATCTTCATGCCAAACATTTTTTACTTTAGTTATATTTCAAATAGGGTTTTGTGCTTCTTGTTGGAGGCCAGCCTCTGACTGTAATCCTCCTTCTACTATGCCTCTTGAAGTATCTGGAATTACAAACTTATACCACTATTCCTGGTTTATTACTTTTTACTTTCATCAGTATTTTAAACTGCTCAAGGTTTTTGGTTTTTCACAACTACTATCTAATTTTATTTTCAATTAAAATTTCCCCAGTTCATGTGTTTTCAATTTTTGGCAAGGCAATAGGACTGTGATCTGAAGAGCAAACCCAGGTTTGTCCATATTTGAAACTTCTAGCAGTATACCACTTAGTGTCTACCTTTAGCATGTTTTTCATGTATATCATTTCTTACCACATTAATCATGACCTAGAATATTATCACTGAACCTAGTTTATAATCGAGAAAGTTAATACTCAAGGATGGGAAATAACTTGGCGCAAGCTTACCTGAGGGTCAGAATCAGGGCCTCCATTAGTATCTCCATGTCCTCTGGATCTTATACAAAGCTGACGAGCATCACTTTTGTAAGGGAGGGAATCCCAGAAAGGTAGTACTGTGTTTATTTTCTCTGAGGACTGAGAATCCAATAAGGTAGAAGTTCTTAAAAGTCTCAAACTAAACTGGGCTATGATGTAAAGGCACAATTTAGAAAATAGCTCTGAAGATTAAAAAAACAAAACATGACTTAAGAAATGGAACAACTTGGTGTGTTCTTAATCTGTGAGGAACAACCATTAAGAAAATTTATGGAAAGAATGATGGAAGAGCAGACTCTAATCACAATGCATGGTGTACATAAACTGAACCTTTTATACAACTGTTTGAAGAAAATACCTGCCAGGCACTGTGAGGTATGTGTCTATGAAAAATGATGTTCAAGACATGATAGACACACTATCATACAATTTAAGATTCAATTAGTGAAAAGTACATTTATGGAAGAAACCATTTTACACAAAGTGATTTAGTTTGGAGGAATCTTATATGAAATTGTAACTTTTTACTCATTCTGATTTGCTACATACAGAGATTCACCAGGAAAAGTGTGAAACAAAAACAATCAATTAAATGGGGCCACTTAGAAAAGTCCACATAATTTGTTGTGATAAAATTGATTTTTTTTTTTTTTTGGCCAGTCCTGGGCCTTGGACTCAGGGCCTGAGCACTGTCCCTGGCTTCTTCCCGCTCAAGGCTAGCACTCTGCCACTTGAGCCACAGCGCCGCTTCTGGCCGTTTTCTGTATATGTGGTGCTGGGGAATCGAACCTAGGGCCTCGTGTATCAGAGGCAGGCACTCTTGCCACTAGGCTATATCCCCAGCCCAAAATTGATTTTTTTGAACTGCAAGAAATGGAAGCAAGATATTGTTGTTGATGATGCAGTTTGTCTTGTTAGCTTGTCTTTGGGAGGCTAAGGTGGGGGGGGGACACAGAAATGGTGGGACAAAGAGTGAACAAACACAGCAGTGATACTCACTAGATACTACATGGAAAATGAAGCCTACAACTTGTGGGTGAGGATGGAAGGGAAAATCTGGGAAAGAGCAAGAGAAATGGTAAGATGGTCCAAGAAATGTACTCATTACCTGACTTATGTAATTGAAACCCCTCTGTACATCACCTCTAAAATAATAACAACAACATATATATATATGTATATATATATACATATATATATATGATGATTTCTTGAATTTTCCCCCTGGGAAAATTTCTATTTGGTGTCCCTTAATTGTCAAAAGAGATTTCATTATACCTCTATATATGACTATAATAGGCTTTACTCAGATTGACTCTTTTACTTATCTTTTCTTCTCCACTTTGTTATAATTTTAATGTGTTTATTATCCTATTCTCATACATGCATACCAAGTTCTTTGATCATGAGCAATAGACTCCCTTTCACCCTTCCTTGCTGGATTCCCCACCAAAGTATTTGGAAAAAAAGTTAAGTGTCACAACAATTAAATATTGATTGCATCCTTATGTATCACATTTAATACTTCTTTTAAAACAATATTCAGTCTTAAAATACTCAAAAACTGTTAGAATGAATTGAATGTGTAAAACTCTCCTCAGGTGGCTGGAGATTTAGCTTAGTGGCAGAGTATTGCTTTATATTCACCAGGCCTTGGGTTCAAGTCCTAGCAGAAAAAAAAAGCAACAACAAAAACATGTGAAACTATACTCAAGAATTAATTGATATATTTTTTAACATCTGCCAAATTCTAAGTCAATAAGTTAACACTTGCAGTAACTTCCTCTATTAATATTCAAATTTCGAATTAACCATACTATAGTTTATTAACTATGAAATGCTTATATCATATGCAGTCTGTTTAAGAAAAGTCCAATGTGTTCAGTACAGATATTTTATAAAACTTAAATCTTTCATGATGAAAAACATAATCCATTATGTAATTGTAAATTTCTTCTTAGCTGGACTTGTGATCTTAGCAGGTATTTTGTTTACAGCTGTCCATTATCTTGATGAAACCTATAACTTATTTGTTGATACATACTCATATTTGAGTTTTCTGAACTCCAGTTAGAGCACATTTTTAAATAATACTTTTGAGTTATTAAATTTCTTGAGTTGGTTTCTGTTAATGAGGTTCATAATATTATTGTCTACAAAAGTCTCATATGATATTAGTAACTTATCAGTAGAATTTTATTTTAATCACCTTCCTTTATTTCTGAGAAAATTAAATCCATAGGATAAAATCACATTATGACATACTGCATGCAATAATCTGTTCACCTGGTAATACAAAGAGGGCAAGGCAGATGTTACTGAGTCAAAGAAAGCGTGATGGTATGGAAAGTAAACAAACCAGCAAAAATACACACACACACACACACTCACACACACGAATATTCTTTGAGTAAGATCTAATATCCACTGTAAGGAACCAGTCTATGCAGAAAACCCTAAAAACTAATTTTCCTAAGCAATGTTTTTTCTTTCTTTTATGTTAGTTTCAGTGGTTATACACCTTACAGAAGGGTGGCAACTAACTCAATATTATTTTAGTTTAATTGGATTAAAAATTAGAAATGCAAATTTCCCTCCTACAAGCCGTCATCTCTGTTTTCATGGTAATACCCTTTTAATGGTTTAAGCCTATGAAGAAAAAAAAAACACTGAAGATTTTTAACTAGCCGCTTTGCAGGGGGGCAGAAAGGAGCAAAGAAGATTTAGTGGTGAAAAGAGCAAATAAATAGGTGCTCCAAGATTAAAAAGAGGGTAGGAGTGCATGCTGAGCTGTTGAAAGACCTCTCCGTGTTTAAAGAAAAATATTGTTTGGTGCTTTTACCAGCGCATGATCAAAATAAGAGGTACAAATTAGTTCATGGCTGGTGAGGCTACAAAACATCATGCCGAGAGCTGTCTTTGGGAACGTTTTAATGAGGAGAAGAGGTCATCAGACTGTGACATTGCTTTTCAGAATTCTTCAAGAACAACACAGACTTCCTGTTCCAAATGTGGTAGAGAATAAAACAACCTTAGTAGTAATCGTACAACTTTTGAACCACGTTCCTTGGAAATGCTGTAGCGTGCTCATTTTGTAGCTTTAGTTAGCTCTCTCAAAGGAAACGCTTCCAGAATTTTCCATGTGCCCTTATTTCAAAAAAGTACAGTGAAATGGAGGAGCTTGAACATGGATTATATTTATAAAATAAAGTTTTATTCAGGCTTCTAAAGAGATTTTAATGTTTTCATTGCTCCAGGTGAAATGGTCCATGGCTGCTCTGTTCATTAACATTTAGCATCAGTGTGAAAAAAATCAAGGATTACCACATACAGCATAAAAGAAGGGATAGTATGACTTTGAAATTAAATTCACTACAATCTTAGTTTTGCTCCATTTCAAAACGTGATTTTAAAATGTATCAGTTGTTAATGACATTCTAGGTCAAATATTCACAGTCCAATAAGAAGTCCTACAGAGACTGGCATTATTCAAATGTGCAACACAGCTGAGCAGCAGTTGAAGAGGTTTTCCTGATGCTTAGTAAATAAGACATTTTGGTTTCAAAGCCAAATATTACAGTATTATTTAATATTTAAGTAGAGAGCTGTGACTTTATTATTACCTCTCCACCACAAAGCTATCACATATTATTTCCGGTTTCTAAAAATCTGTGTGGGTAGGAAAATATTTATGTCCATATACTTAGTGCAAATAAAAACCCTGAATTAGACCTACCAAATTTCAAGTAGTAATACTTACAGTTTTGTTAATCATATAATTTATTAGTGATTTTTCCCTCTCAAATAAGTACATTTCCTTTTGATGTATGAACTTAATTGTCAAATGCATGAAAGTAATTTCAAAGATTACATACAGGGAAAAATTAGGAGGGAGTTGAGGCACATAATAGATCACTGTATGCATGGGAATGTGCCGTTTTGGATTACTGTGTAAGGCAGAAGTGATTCAGTTTGTGTATGCTGAATTCGCTTAGAGGCAACAGTTCCTTTTTTTTTTTTTTAAATCTTCCCTCATTTTTCTTAGTTCTAGCATGAGACAAAGTTAAACATAGGCTCCCTGCTCTAAGTATGATAAAGGATAAAAGCCATCACTTTAGTCCTACAGCTTTTCAACCACTTAATCAAAAAGTTTCTGAACTTAACACAGATGATTTGCTTTGCATGGTCTTTCATGTTAATTTTATTTCTTTTAATGTAGGCAGACTTTGTTCCTAAATATTCTTGTTCACAAATCAAGCACATTTAAATTGTCACCCTTCATATGTATAATTTTCCTATAAAGACCTAGCAAGATAGTCATTTTTAGCTGAAGTTTTTATGCTGGTTGACCTACGTTAGCTTGGGTTGTTGTGCTGTCAGTCTATAATTCCACACTTCACAGGTTGTGTTGATTTAGTTCTTGTTTTGTTTTACCTTGTTCAAGACTTAGTGCTTTTCCTGCTCTATGACTTTAACAGTATTTGACTTCATAAACATTTAAAATCTTGCAGATGTCTATGAAGCTGCATGGTCTTGGCTCTTTTTATAGTAGCAAAAGTTAAATCCTGAAAACTAACACAAGAACATGACACTTAAAAGACCCAAGATATAATATTTTCTTTTAATTATTTCAAAGTACACTTCAAGATAAAGGGCGGCACTTCTTGGGAACTAATAATAGTGGCCTAAAAAACTCTAATTTAAATGATTACATCGTATTTTCCAGAAAACAATTGATGGCCAAAGGAATTTACATAAAATTAAAAAAAAATATATATATATTGGTTAAGTAACACACATTTGTAGTTTTTGTCACCAGAATCTAAGGAAGAAGTCATTGTTATTTAAACAAAATTAAATATTTTTTACACTATACAAAAAAAGTTGTCAAAAACCTTAAAAGAGTAAAACAACTTAAATTTTATGGAAATTTTTGTTATATACATTTATGTATATTTTAAATATTCTAATGATGGATTTATTTGTCTCTAATGTGGATGAAAAACAGTTTTCACTTTCAAATATGAAGAAAAATTTAGAAAGTAGCAGGGCAAAGCTAAGAAACTGATATTTTCAAAAGTAGTAATGCTAGAAAGAGGACAGATAAGAAATAAGTTAAAAGACTCAAGTGGATTAAAACATTCTGTATACATATTGTTGGTTAAAATTTTATATGAATCCTTATTAATGCTTTTGCTGTAAATACAATAAAATTTAGTGATATATTTATTACCTTTATTTTGTATGCAGGTCCTGTGGCTTGAATTCAGGGCCTGTGTGCTGTCCTTTGGTCTTTTTGCTTAAGGCTAGTGCTCTACCACTTGAACCACAGTTCCATTTCTGACTTTTTTTTTTTGGGAGATAAGAGTCTTACAAACTTTCCTGCCTGGCTGGCTTTGAACCATGATCTGCAGATCTCAGCCTCTCAGGTTGCTAAGATTAGGCACGAGCCACTGGTGCCTGACATGTTTTACCATTTTTAAACAATTCGCTTTTTTTCCTCTAGGCACTAGTCTTCTGAAGTTCCCTTACATGCTGAATCAATGCTAGTATTTTTCCCCCATTTAAAATTTTTATTTATTTATTTATTGTCACAGTAATGTACAGAGTGGTTATA
The DNA here is from genome assembly GCF_023159225.1 of Perognathus longimembris pacificus. Classification (NCBI taxonomy): domain Eukaryota; kingdom Metazoa; phylum Chordata; class Mammalia; order Rodentia; family Heteromyidae; genus Perognathus; species Perognathus longimembris. Next base: position 126,516,776 of record NC_063162.1, on the reverse strand, counting down.
GTCTCATATGTAAGGCAGTGAGTACGTTTGATAACAAATGTAACAAACTTGTTACCTTCTTCATTTTTCTCCCCCTTCCCTCCTCCCCTGTTGCTCCCCCCCCCAAGTTGTACAGTTGGTTTAGAGCATATTGTTTTGTAAGTATTGCTGTTGCATTGGTTCTCTTTTTACCCCCTGTCTCTACATTTTGGTGTTCCCCTTTCCTAGTTCAGATAAACATACATACAATATCCAGTGTACCAAAGTCATTTACAGTGACATCAGGGGTAAAACTATGGGGAAAAATGACAAAAGAAAAAGACATAATTTCATATGGTACATTGAAAATAACAACAACAAAGATAAACCACTTATTTCCAAATCATGTAGTTAATTTCACTGAGCAAGATCTTATGTGATCATATGTATATTGCTGTTGAGCTACTGTGCTCCTCTGCTAGGACTATCCTAGACAAGTGCTAATTGTTTCCAATGAGTGAAAACATAGAATTTATGTTTCTTTGGGTCTGGCTCACTTCATTTAGTATGATTTTTTTCTAAGTCTTTCCATTTCCTCACAAATGGGGCAAGGTCATTCTTTCTAATAGAAGCATAGAATTCCATTGTGTATATATACCACATTTTCTTGATCCATTCATCTACAGAGGGGCATTTGGGTTGGTTCCATATTTTAGCGATGGTAAATTGTCAATGCTAGTATTTTCAAAGAATATTTCATAGTGTTTGTGAAACCCTTTCAGGGGATTTACAATTTGATGAAAATTCTAAAATATTAACCATTTCACAATTTCAACGTTGGTACTGATTGCACAAAAACAATTACAAATAAAATTGTTGGTGCCACTTCTTGTATCAGTGTAGTGGAACCAAAGTGCTTGGGTCAGTATGTTCTTCACTGTTCTCTACACTCACCCAAAAAACAAGCACCAGCTTTATGTATAAATGATTGACATTGAAAGTTTGTAAAATTAACTTCACTAAATCTTGACCTTTGAGAGTGATCAGGTTTTCTTTTTAAGCTGATAACCCCTGAATATGGGGTTACTATTTCTTTTCTACATTCTACATTCATCTTTTTCATTCAGTATAGATGTAAATGGCTGACCACTTGACCTGATGTCCAACCAAGGGAACATTAGTTCAAATCTGTAAGACACAATATGAGAAACAGCCTGCTTGAACAGAGCTGTTTAAACAACACTAAAGAATTCAGCTTATTTGATTTGATTGAAGTAATACATGGCTTTGACCACAGACAGCTTTGGTGGACTCCTGAGCTAACTTTAAGCATCAACTCTTAAAAATAATGCCCTTAGCTTCTCCCCAATGTACTACATCACTTGCAAGTTGTGTGTGTGTGTGTGTGTGTGTGTGTGTGTGTATGTGTGTGTTGATTTAGATGGAAGAGTACTAAGTTTTGATTTATGAAATTTAATCTTGTTGACCTCTTCCTCAAGTATTCCCTACAGATTTTGGAGAATAAAATGCAGCATTGTGATCTAAGATGGTCGTACACAAGAGTAATATTTCAAAGGGAAAGTTTCAGAGCTGCAGAAATTGACAATGATAATTAATTATTGGGATCTTATTGTTTATTGTGCCAATGTGGCAACTGCTTTTGTCAACCTACTTTATGTTGAACATGTGTTATTATGTCCAGAGTATACAATATTACAAACCATTATTTGGAGGAAGTCCGTTTTAGGGCAGAAGCTTCTCTTAAGCAAACTCCTTCCTCTTTTTGTTTGGCTGGACTGAGGTTTTGATATTAGGGTCTCATAGTGTGCTACCATTTAAACCATAGACTCAGCCTTTTTTGCCTTAGTTATTTTTACAAATAACTGATTTTTTTCCAAATATTATCAGGTCTCGTTTGAAACCATGATCCTCCTACTTAAGCTTCCAGTGTAGCCAAGATGACAAGTATGTACCATCATACCTAGCTTTCATGTTGAGATAGGGTCATGCTAACTTTTTGCCAAGGCTTTTCAAATGTAAACCCAGCTAACCAGATTCCAAAAATAAAGTACCCATATATTGTCTCTCCAAAAAGAAAACAACAGACCTCCTCATATTTGGTTTACAAGAAATGACTTCTAGTGCATAGAAATACATGAGTGAGCAAAAAAGCATTTGCCAAACAAATATATGTATGTGTATGTTCTTAGATGTGTGGTAGGAGGAATATGGTGATACAGGCCAGAATTCAGAGGGAAAATGTGTCAATAGTGAACTTATGATTATGACAAGGACAAGGCTAGAACTGGGGATGGGGAAAGGAGTATAAGTACTTTCCTCAGAGATTTTAAAGTATAAGAATATTGAGAAACACAAAGGTCAGAAATAAAACATCATAAAAACTCTCAATTGTGTTCTAGGTCTTGTTCTTTTACCACTTGGTGAGCTTCAAGAATATATTTTCGCATCCTTGATACTTTCTAAATACTTATTGCAGTATGTCATGTCAGTGAAAGGCAACTTAGGAGAAAGAAAAGGTCAACTGTGCTTGCCTGGGTTCCTCAGTGACATCTCCCCCTAGACACTATCATGCTTTTTTCTTTTACATCATCTTTTCAAGTCACACCCCTGTACCACTTCTACATGGTTCCTTAGCCACTTGATTTTACCCTTTTTTTTGATAAGTCATTCCCCCCAATCTAGTTGTTTATATTGTCTTTGGGTTTACAAAGCTTTCAAGAATGTAAAACCAAAGCAAACTAGATACTAAAAATATCAAATGCTAGTATATAGACTGCTGGTAAAAAACATAATTTAAAATAGATAACTTTTCTAAAGCCCCAATCACACATACTCTGTAATCATCAGAATAGTCATTAGTACAACTGAGGTTGCAACATATTCATTGGAACCCACACTTGCATACTGAGGTTGTAACATATTCATTGGAACCCACACTTGCATACTCAGGAAGTGAGCCATGTTAACTCCATACTCAGCTGACCATTGTCTAGGAAGGAAAAATATTTAAAGGCAGCAGAGATGAAGTGATCATTGATTTAAATGGAAACAAATGAGAATGACTGGAGATAACAGGAACAACAGAGACAGTAAAGGGAACAATCACTATTAATCCAACATCTTATAGATAGCTAAACAATGACTTCAGGGTTAAGGCAAAATAACCTTATTTTTAGACCTATAAAAGCTAAAAGAATCAGCAAGGTAAAGTGGTGCCACAAGGAAAGTGTGGTTTGTCAAAAACAATGATGAACATATAGTAACACAATATATAGGTTTACTTATGCTCTATATAAAATTATTTTCTATTTTAGGGCTGGGGATATGGCCTAGTGGCAAGAGAGCTTGCCTCGTATACATGAGGCCCTGGGTTCGATTCCCCAGCACCACATATACAGAAAATGGCCAGAAGTGGCGCTGTGGCTCAAGTGGCAGAGTGCTAGCCTTGAGCAAAAAGGAAGCCAGGGACAGTGCTCAGGCCCTGAGTCCAAGGCCCAGGACTGGCCCAAAAAAATAAATAAATAAAAAATTATTTTCTATTTTATAACTCAAAGCTAAACTAAACTGAAAGTTGCCTAGTACTGTTCAGAGCATGACCATTTGAGCTGCAGCTATGAGTAAACTAATTGTTTTTTTTTTTTTTTTTTTTTTTTTTTGCCAGTCCTGGGCCTTGGACTCAGGGCCTGAGCACTGTCCCTGGCTTCTTCCCGCTCAAGGCTAGCACTCTGCCACTTGAGCCACAGCGCCGCTTCTGGCTGTTTTCTGTATATGTGGTGCTGGGGAATCGAACCTAGGGCCTCGTGTATCCGAGGCAGGCACTCTTGCCACTAGGCCATATCCCCAGCCCCTAAACTAATTGTTTTTGATCTACAGTGAGTACAGAAACTGAGATAATTCTTTGACACTTTTAGATATTTGGCTTTGATTTCATTATTGATTGGGGAGAAACAAAAAAAATCCCACTGATAGAGAAGGGAATAGCAATAACAAAATGGAAGACTGGTGAACCTCCATAAGCCTGCAGTCTTAGAGCATTTGAGAATAGGGACTTGTCAGATATCTCACATAATCATATCCACAAAACCCCCACAAACCCCCACAAAAAGTGGAATGCATAGTCATGAATTCAGGTGAAGAACAAATGTTGGAACATAGATAATAGTATTACTCTATCCGAATATAGGAAAGAATAAGAAAAAGAAACAGGGAGAAGTACATGGAACATAGAAGACACATGAAAGTAAGACATTTAAATAGTTTTACCCACTAAAATGAATATATATTGTATTGGACCTGAAGACATGGCTCGAAGTGGGTGATGGAACTTTGAATGTAAAAGCTGAGCAATTATGAGAGACCCTGAGTTCAAGCCCAGTATGGACACACACACACACACACACACACACACACACACACACACACACACACACACAGTGGATAGAGTTAAAGTTTCAGACATCTGCTCTTTTTTTTAGGGCCTCCATGAGAACAAAATTAACCACAAAGTTTGGAATCACAGAAAAGTAAGTGAAGGATCAACCTCCATGAAGAAATCTAATTGAAACTTATTTATTTAATTTTTTTTGAACCAAAGTTCTTGTTTTGGTTGTTCTCTGTCATCCTTGCCCTCCTGGACATGCGGATGCGGAGATTGGATCATAGGGTTCTCCAGGTAGTCAGTGTTCTCCAGTTGTTGGAACCACATTCTTTACTGGCCTCCTTCTTCCTTCCTTTTTTATTTTATTCTTATCAGTGACTGAGGAACATCATTCAATAGTGAGTAAGGACAGTATGTAGGGGGAACAAATTTGCATGAATTTGCTATTATTTACACTTCTCCTACCTAATACTTAGTTTTCACAAATAATTTTAGGCCCAAAGTCATTTTCCTCAGAGTTGAAAAGTATATTTCCACTGTGCTCCAGTCTCCAGGATTCCTGACACTAATGGCCCCTGGAGTTAGATCTGTGTTCCCTTTGAGCAAATTCCTTGATATGTCCATTGTCAAGGTAGGTAGATTGATAATGTTAGTTAGATTGATAGTCTTAGTTAGATTGATAGTCTTTTCAATATGGCAATTAATAATCTTCAGTTCCACAAAATTCACTTATTAATTCTTTGATCAACTCCTCTCTCCTTTTCCTAAACTCTAAGTAGTTTGCTTATATATTGTACTTCTGTAATAAAAACTATTTCCTATTTTCCTCTTCTGTTTTTATTTTCATCATTTTTTTATGTTCTTGTGTTTTGAGATGACTCACATTTAATTGTGTTAGGTAAAGTTGGTTGTTTTAGTGCATCCTGTCTTTTACTTTACCAAACACATACCTTTATTTTGAAGCAATTCAAGCTTTATTTCTTTTAAAAAATTTATTTTTATTGTCAAGGTGATGTACAGAGGGTTACAGTTACATATGTAGGCAGTGAGTGCAAATGAAACATTGTTTCATTTTCTCCTAAGTTTTTCTTCCTGTGCCTTTTTTATTGTGGGGTTTTTATTAGTGGCTGACTGTATTTCTGTAATGTATAAATCCTTCTCACGAACAAGAAAATGAGATGAAGGATGAGAAAAAGGGAATTTGATTATTCTTCATCATATTTTTCCACGCCATCTTTTTTCTTTCTTTCCTTCCTTCTTTCTTTCCATCCTTCCTGCCTGCCTGCCTGACTTTTCTTTTTTTGCCATTTTTATTGTTGGTTGTGGGATATGAACTCTCACTTTCCCTATCCTTATTACCTACATGTCCTAATAGCTTTCAGTGAATTTTATTTTGCTATCTTCATTCACAGATGCAATGTAGTTCAGTATTTTTCTCTCTCTAACTCACCTTTTCTTTAATTCTGTACCTTTGCTATTATTTCAGCACTCCTGACTGTCCTTTGCCTTGTCTGAGAGTTTAGAATGTCTAGTTCTTTGATTCTCACTCTAGATGGTTTCCAATCTTGAAACTTTCCAAACTTCAGCTTTGATCTTAACTATCACACCTTGTTAATTTCCAAAGAGACATTTTCTTCTGAAAGGCATTTTAAACTGAAATTACAACATAATAAAGTGATCAACTCCCTTAAGATATCTCTTTTGATCTCTGTTTCTCTAAATTGCATCATTTTTAAGTTCCCATTGTTCCCCCTTCATAGTTAATGCAATCTACCAAGTCTTAGACAATTGTTTCTCTCTAAAATATCTTGGAATTGTCTCTTTCATTTTGTTCTGGCTACTACTATATGCTGCATTAATTTTACTTTTTTTTTTAATAAGAAGCAATGTAGCCTCTTAATGCATTCTCTATACCTGCTCATTCCAGATTATTGTGAATTGCTACCTGACTAATTGTCCCAAAGCACAACTGCGATTACATTACTCAGCTGCTCAACAATTTTAATAACATCTTTTTGTTTGCTAAGGTAAAACCAAATTCTTTGGCCTGAAATTTATTTATTTTATTTTTTATTTTTTATTTTTTTGCCAGTCCTGGGCCTTGAACTCAGGGCCTGAGCACTGTCCCTGGTTTCCTTTTGCTCAAGGCTAGCACTCTGCCACTTGAGCCACAGCGCCACTTTTGGCTGTTTTCTATATATGTGGTGCTGGGGAATCGAACCCAGGGCTTCATGTATAGTAGGCAAGCTCTCTTGCCACTAGGCCATATTCCCAGCCCCTGACCTGAAATTTAATACCCTCAATAGTTAATACCTTAGTTCCATCCTAGCTTTCTGATATCATTTCCAATGGTTTCATGTAAGTTTCTCCATATCTCAATAAAAGGAGCTATCTAGTATTCTCATAATCTATTCTTTTTTTTTTTTAACCAGTTATGTGTCTGGAATGCTTTCTCTAATAGCTATCAAACTCAAATACTTAAAACTCACTTGTGTTTTACTGTAATTTAAGATAAATCACTACATTCATTCTCTTTCATCAAGTAGTCCTTTGTCTCTGTTGAATATACCTGCTACATATTTTCTAGTAGACTTACTGCTCCTGATGGTCAGCTATGCGTGTCATTCATTTTGTACTACTAAATATCTAGCATAATATCTTTTCAATTGGAGGTTGACAGTATTTATTGAGGCATAAAAATATAGACAATTTGTTTAATATGCCATCTCATTACTTAAGAATCACCATGGATTTATTTGCAATGTGTTGAGTACAGGAAGATCTTCCTACCCTGGTAAGGCATGTAAGGATAAGACTTTGTGAATTCTATTCTTTGTTTACTTCTGCAAAAGTTTGCACAGTGTTTTGCATATGCAATTGCTCGTTTGCGGGGAAATAGCTATATAAAAGGCATATAAATAGTTGTGCTTCTATGATGCCTTTGAAAATGTCAGTTTGAAAAATTGGAGGGGGCTATTTACATTGGAGCAACATTATGTTCTCTCAAGATACAATGACTTATGATCCCTTAAAAATAGTCTAATTATTTTACTGGAGACCTAGTTATAAAACTACTTGCAGTTGCACTAGAAATAGACTTCTGGTGTCACTTACTGAGATCTTTTTCAAGTTCCCATTACTTATTCTGCACACTTCCTTATTTGAGCAGATTATTTAATATTTTATTTGTTTTATTATTCACATTTTGAGGGTAAAATATTTCCATTCACAGTCAAAGTTGGTTGGATTCTATACCAGAGTTTGAGTGCATAGAAGTTACTTCCAGTTCTGCTACTTTTCCAAGTGTGAGGCTGTGTGTGACTTGGATTCCTTCCTGCCACCCAGGAAGGAAAACTCTGTCCTGCCATAATAAAGTGAAAGTTAGCCATTTACTCTTTGTTCAGTACTAGCACCCCATTTTGCTTTCTTTCTGTTTGCATCTAAAGCAACTATATCTTATTGAAGATTTTTATAATTACATTCTATATTTTGAAAAAAGTGTCAGTGTATCTATGTATTTTTGGTGAGTACATTTCAATTTAACTGATTACTGATATTCTACAGAATAAAGATGGATAGAGTCAATAATCACTTTCTTCAGTTCATTGAATACATACCCAAAAATATTTCTCTACTATTCTTTTTTTTTTTTTTTTTTTGGCCTGTCCTGGGCCTTGGACTCAGGGCCTGAGCACCATCTCTGGCTTCTTCCCGCTCAAGGCTAGCACTCTGCCACCTGAGCCACAGCGCCCCTCCTGGCCGTTTTCCATATATGTGGTGCTGGGGAATCGAACTGAGAGCTTCATGTGTAGGAGGCAAGCACTCTTGCCACTAGGCCATATTCCCAGCCTCTACTATTCTTTTATTCCTCTTTTCATGTCATCCTTCAAAAGATCATCAAATATACTTTGGTTACAAGGATTCCTCTATATCTATTTCTGTATTATTCATTTATTTTGTGAGCTCTTATGTAATGCATAATATTACCATGTTAAGCTCTGTGGCATACATAGATACAACTGAGTCATGGAAATTCTTTTTCAGACAAACATTTATAAATAGGTTAGAAAATAAATTACAAATATAGTGTTTAGAGAAGAAAGGATGTTATCTTGGAAGAAGTAGTTGTGAAAACTTATGGAATATGTATACAGGAATTAGATCAAATAGAGATGTGTTTAAAAAAAAAAGGTGGGCTTGTGTTTGTGATTCTGGGTATCAGTGACAACTGTAGTCTAAGCTACAGTCAGTATTTATCCTAAGATGAACTGAAGGATTGCAGAGTCAGATAGGCCTGATGTAACAACAGGATCCACTTAAGCATTCAAGCTTTCAGTGGGCATGGTGAGATGGAAACAATATTGAAACATTTTTACTTCAATTAAGTCTCATAAAGGCTATTGGTTAAGTATAAATGATGGGTAAACTCAAAGTGTAACAAATTCGACAGCTAATTGCAAATATTAAATAAAACTAACTATGAATAGAATGGTTTAAAGGTAATTTGGAATGATCAGCTAAAAGAAAGGAAGCTCAAAATGACAGGCATAGGGAATTTGTGTCTAGGGGACAAAAGAGAACAGTTTTAATGTTACTTTCATCATTTTAGTAAATTCTCTTAAGTTTATTTTTTTTTAATATCAACTCTGATCAAGTGCAATCTTCCTGCTGGGGCCACTAGGTGGTGATCTTTGTTAGTTGGAAGCCTGTGATTTTTTTTTTTAAATTTTTTCTTAAAGAATGAATTCAGGAATTGTAGAATAAAAAAGTTCATTGTTTTCTAATGTTTTTTTTTCTTGTGTGATCTTGGAGATAAAACATGCTTAGATATGGCAATGCTCATAAAAACTTCCCCTTCTCTGTTATTATTTTTGGTCTGTTCTGGCCAGTAAGTTATATGGAAAGAAAATTAATATTTAGATCTCAGTCCTCAGTGTACCAGAGGGCTCATTTGGCTCTTTGGTACTTTCCAGACGTGTTCACTGCTGCATGGGGAAAGGAAGCAGGGCAGCAGCCTCTGTTTCACTGGCCTTCGATAGGCAACATCTGCTAGGAGTTTCCCACATTAGAGTCAAGTGGCTACGGTGAAGTGAGTGGGAGAGGAGCAAGTCAGGCCCGCACCTTGCTTGACTGGTCTCCAACATTAATTGCTTTTATTTGCCCTAGATCCTCGTCTTCTTCTTATCATGTTGGAGTTTATTTCTCGTAAGTTGGTGAAAATGTGCTACCTCACAGGTGCCAAAGGATCCAGAGCGCTGGATGTACTGCCAATGTTAGTTGAGTGAGTAACTGATGGGGGAATGAATGAATGAATGAACACCAGTGATGCAATAGAGGGAAGAGATTGTTTGGGACGTAGAGATGTCATGAGCTGTTTGGGACTTTGGGAACAGGTGTGTGTGGTTTCCCTGGACCTTTGTTCTCCACTTACATAAGATTCCCCACCGACAAGGCTAACGCATTCTTCGGTGTGGGGGAATGCTTTCTGAGTTCCAAACATTGAACTTACCAATGAACTTTTGTTAACCTGCGATTTTTCTAACACGTTCTTATTGCATTAACTAATAGTACAGTTCATAAAAGTCACTTTGGAAGTACTTAGTCACACAACATGTAATTAACAGTAAAGGCTTATGGTGCAAACAGGGGTCTTTATCTACCCAAACATTTTTTTGATGTCAGGTTTCTTGAGGATCTTAATAAACCTTTGCAACTGTCTCAACAATTACAACTTTAGCAGCTTCAGTATGTCTGAAGACTCCTCCTTAATTTATTTCCAACATTTCCCTGTAGAGAAAAAAATTCTTGGCACCTAGCTACAGCTATACATTTGTTACCTGTTCTGAAAATTAGGCTGTCAATTCTCTCTTTAGTAGAAGAAAGGAGGTTATTTCCTTTCCTCCCAATAGCTACATTTTAATGAATTTTTTATTTTACTGATTTATTCTTGACTGCCTTTTCCCTTCCATTTGACCTTTTGGGCCAATCAGGGCTTTTAGCCAAGGATCAAAGAAACCTGAGTCCTGGCTTAGGCAAATCCCAGACTCATTTCTTTTTACCTTATTTCCCTGCCTTATCTCTGTCTGACAAAGATAATCATCACATAATATTAATCATTTGGAACCTTGACCTCTGAAATAGTGAATCTGTACAACCAAATTCCTTGGTAGAAAGTTAATATATTTCCGTGCTGCTACCTTTCAAAACCTGTAATTTGGTTTTATTTATTTACTTTTTCTTTTGACATAAAATCCACACAATATAAAATGTATTGTAAATTTAACGACTTAATGATTTCCATTGAGTTTGTATTTCCACAGGGAAAGATAGCATTTTCATTGCAAACCCATTATATTTCAACAATGAAGTTCCATCGCTGCCATCACCTATAGTTAGGTACTAATTAATGGCAGGGATAAGTTCTCAGAAATGTGGCAGTTTTGTCCCTGTATGAATGCTACAGAATGCATGGACCCAAAGTAAAAGTGCCAGCGATGACACTGAGCCATATGGTCTCTCAGGACACTGTTGCATATAAAATCCACTGCTGAATGAATGGATTCATAACTGTAATTCTGGAGCATTTCCCCCTCACCTCCTGCAAAATAATTCTACACCCATTAAGCAGTTATTCTTCATTTCTCCATTCTTCTGGCTCTTGACAATCATGAATTTGCCATTTCTCCTATATATTTGTTTACCATGATATTTCTTCCATGTGGTTTTTGTGTCATGTAATAAAACAGACACAAGAACCACATCATCTTTTTATAGTTTTAAACTTATTTATGTTTCTTAACCTATTACATTGTCTGGATCCATGTCTTTCTCAATTGTTGCTAATATTATTTTGCTATGTAATATTGGAGTTATATATATATGCTATATATATATATTTGGAGTTATGTATATATATTTGGTGCTGGTCCTGGGGATTGACTTCAGTGCTGGGCACGTTTTGCTCAAGGCTAGCGTTCTACCACTTGAGACATAGTTCCACTTCTGCCTTTTTGTTGATTTATTGGAGATAAGAGTCCCACAAAATTTCCTTTCCCGGGACTGGCTTTGAACTGTAATCCTCAACTCTGAGCCTTCTGAGTTGCCAGGCATCAAGCTACCAGCACCAGAATAGGAGAATATGTTTTGAAGTAAAACTTACTCATATTTAACAGCTCACCTGCTAAATGAGTAACACAGAAGCCAAATGCCTTACAATTCTTGAGGCTTTTGAAGACAATAACAGATGAAGTATTTAGCAAAGTGCTTACCACAGTGGATGCTGGTTCCTGTCCTGTGATGTTCTAAAGATTAATACTGCCTAAGAAATAAATGTAACACACAAAAAAGTATTAAAATTAAATTATGTTCATCTGAATAGAGTTATCCCTGAATAGACTTTTATTTTTATAATCCTTGAACTAAGCTGTATCTATCTTAATAGGTATTTATTATATTTATTTGTAACTAGCATCCAAATTAAGCCAGCCAAAAAATAAAGCTTCCTCTAACATCATTCAGAGATATACCTTTTAGAATTTACTGACATAAATTCTAAATCTTTAAATTACCTACCTCCTACTGTACCTTTTAACTTTTATCCTTGGTATTGTTATCTATCATAATATACAACTATTGACTTTGCTTTTGTTGGGCAGACTGTTCGACACTAATAGTCATATCTAAGTTCTTTTTCTTCTTCTTCTTCTTTTTTTTTTTTTGCCAGTCCTGGGGCTTGGACTCAGAGCCTGAACACTGTCCCTGGCTTCTTTTTGCTCAAGGCTACTTGTGCCACAGTGCCCTGGCCTTTTTTGTTTATGTGGTGCTGAGGAATTAAACCCAGTGATTCATGCATGCAAGGCAAGCACTCTACCACTAAGCCATATTCCCAGCCCTCATGTCTAAATTTCTTGACTTTCCAAGTTTATTACATTCAAAACAATGGGAGAACAATTGTATATAGATGGAGGACTTATTTAAGTGATCAGAGGTTTGCTATCATGTCTTAGAATTAGTATTACTATTAGGAAAATGATGTCAGCATGAAGCCAATTGATTAAAGGACATTTTCATAATACAGGCACAACCAGGATAATAGTTTTTATTTATAATTGAATATAAACATTATGTTGAAGAGCTTAATGAAAATTGTGAGGAATAATTTTGATTATCTTGGAATTTGCAAACATGATACTATTGTGATTATTTTGAAAATGATGAAATAAACAGCATAGTAATTTTCAATGTTAAAATGTATCTGACCATCAGTAGTGCTACAAAATGATGATTCAAAAAGTGGTTAGGAGGATGTCTATTTTTGTCCAAAGTCAAGACATTCACTGAAAAAAAAATTGCTTCAGGCCAAAACTTTGGCATGCAATGGGTTAAATAAAGGTCAACTCTAAGTGAAAAATAAAAATCCGTTGATCTTTTGCATTAAAGGGGAAAATAGTTATCGTTTTAGATGCTTTTAGTGCTCTTATAATTCAAGGATTTTGGATTTCTTTTTCCCTTAACTGAGGATTTTCAGAGGAGTAGTGTCCATAATGTATACGTGTGCCCTGGGGGCATTTTGAAAGGGAAAAGAAAAAATGTTCCTGCCTCTACAGGCTTTTGCATGATATTTAACAACTCATCTCACAGAAGTGATCAAGTTTTTATGGCTAATTTTTGTTAATAGTTGTTTTTCTCTAGCGTTGGATTCTAATCCTCTCTGTGGCTCATTGCTTATTTCTCTAAAAGATGTCAAAACACAGACTTGTCATTTGTTTTTGTTTTTCTAATATATTTGTCTTTGTTAGGGTAGGGGTTAAAGTTTTTGGAGGCAGTTTATCCATCAGTAGAATCTAAAGAGCTCTTCAGATTCTTGGTTCTAATCTTGACTCTTACAGGCTTTAGGTAGCAGAACCTTGATGGAGTTGTTGAAAGGAATGCCAGGGATCCTATCATCACACATTCTAATGAGCTTGTATTTGGGCTGCAGTCATCTTTGCTTTCTGTCTTCCACCCAGAAAGTATCATAAGCAGCAAAAATCAAATACAGGGTATCCAATTTGTCTGGTTAATTATGACAAATACCAACAGCTGGGCAATAAATTATACTGACTTGCTATCTGATGAAGTAGCATCACATCTATGGATAACAGAGAGCCTACACACATTTGTCCTGTGGTTGGAGGTATTTTTGGACTGTCCATGTAATTCAGACAAATCTCTAAAAGCAATCTCCTTTAGTCATGATGATTAGGAAAAACACAGATAGACAACCTTTGAAAAATTCCCAGGAAAAAATAGACTCAATAGGTTTCTATAATAATAATTTATTGTGGGTCCAAAAGAATGAACAGTTTGTACATGTCTTTGTTAGAGACAGTGGCAAAGAACAGACTTTCTTTTTTTCTCATGTAGTACTAGAGGTTAAGCTTAGGGCCTTGTACCTCCACTTGTATTAAGACCCTAGTTCTAGCCAGGAGCTGGGGGGGCCATGCTATAATCCTACCTGCACAGGAGGCTGAGATCTGAGGATCCCGGTTCAAAGCCAGCCTAGCCCTGGCAGAAAAGTCTGTGAGAGTCTTATCTCTAATTAACCACTAGAAATAAAAAAGACCCTACATCCCTCCTTCCTTCCTTTTTATGAGTGAAAGATGTTAAAATTGTATTTGATTTTGATCATGTATTTGATTGTATTTATGTATCTATGTACTTCATTTTAATTATTTGTACATAAACCACAGGAAAAATACTGACCATTGTGCTACAAAATTGTCTTCTTTCTTTACTAGAAAAAGTTTTTCTGTGGGTAATTACAAATGATTGCCCAAAAGCCTGAAAGTTATCTCTAATCATACCAGGAAAACCAGAGAGTGTGGAGGGTTGGAGAAGCTGTAGTTACTTCCAATTAAAAAAAAAAAAAAGCTTGTGTATTTTGACGATATGTGCTCTTATTTGCTCATTCAGAGAATAGCAAATTCTATTAGTTCTAGAGCTATAGAGCGCCTTACAGATGTGACACCTAAAAGATAGTCAGACATTTTCTAAATAAATGTATTTAAAATGTTCCTCTCACTGTCGAAATTTTTCTACACTTTATGTACTACTGAGAGCCACGTAGCTTGAATGTGAACATTTCAACTTACTGAAAGCTTTCAAAACTCTGAAGAAGCCTCTTTCATTGGTCGGTGACTCTAATTATTAGATCTTTTTTTTTTCTTTTCTCGAGTCAGCTTTTATCACCATGTAATTTCCACCCTTAGGTTTTAGCTTGGTTTTATGGGGGAATATTAAAATAAATCTACTTCCTTTTTACATGAAAGTTCATCACATATTTCATGATAGCTATCACATCTCCCACACTAAGCTCAACTATCATTTTCCAAGTGATAGTGTTGTTACTTTCCTGACCATCTTTCTTCTTCTTCTTCATTTTTTTTGGCCAGTCCTGGGGCTTGGACTTAGGGCCTGGGCACTGTCCCTGGCTTCTTTTTGCTCAAGGCTAGTACTCTGCCACTTGAGCCACAGTGCCACTTCTGGCCATTTTCTATATATGTGGTGCTGGGGAATTGAACCCAGGGCCTCATGTATATGAGGCAAGCACTCTTGCCACTAGGCTATATCCCCAGCCCATCTTTATTCTTCTTTTGCGTTTGTTTACCTATGTCTCTAATATGTTTACCATACCATGTACTGAGTAAATGTTGAGACAGGAACTTTGACAAATACTTTCCATAGGACTTTATTTAAATTTTCACACCAACTCTGAAAAATACGTTTTTTTTTTTGTTCTGCAAGCCCTATGTCAAGGCCATTTAAATAATAGACATGACTTAGTTTCACACTGGCTCTAAATAATTTCAAAGCCATAAGTAAATCAAATTTTCCTCTTTCACTTTTATTCTTATTAGAAAGGTGGAGGATTATAATGACTTCTGTTTCTTAGAATTGCTGTAAAGATTAAAAGACATGAAGAATGCTTAGGAAAGCATCTGGAATATAAAGCATTTTAATTGTTTATGAAGCAAGCAAGTTACTATAGGCTCTCAGTATTCGATAAACCCCTCCCTGTAATGTTGCTTTTAAAATGGGTATAGTATGATGAATAATTTTCCTCCAAATATATCCAAAATCCAACTCATAGAACAAGCAAATGTGGTTAAGTTAGGGATTGTGGGGTTGGGAGATTATACTGGGCAATGCAGATGGATCTTCTTTTATCACATGGTCTCTATTAAAGGGATGCAGAATTTAGAACAGAGGACATGTGGCCAGGGAAACTAGGATTGGAGGGAAGCACATGAAAAGTGAAGGAAGGGGTCACAAACCAGGCAACAGAAAACTTATTAGACTCTGAAGAAAATAAGGAAGTAGATTATTTCCTAAATCCTGGAGAAAGAGCTACTCCTACTGACATAGAAACTTGAGGAAAAAGAAACTGATTTCAGATTTCTCTAAAACCAGGACAGAAAAAAAAAACAAACAAAAACATTTAAGCCAAGATATCTTTTATAGAAGCCACAGGAATCTTAATATAGTTATATTAAAACTTTTCATTAGAAATAACTCAGGTGTAAAGAATAAGACTTAGTTCTGTGGTAAGTTCCATAGGTATTGCGCTTATCTGCCAGTAGATTTGGTAACCAGGAAATTCTTTGTTATTATGTGATTGTTCTAGGCAAAGGGATTTGACCAACAAAAAACTGTGCTGACATTACTAGTTCGGCCCCATCTTTTCTTGAATCTCACTGATAGTCATGGCAAACATTATGTGGGGGAGGTTTCTCTTTTTTCAGGTCTTCATCTTTATCCTGTGTCAAAAGCTATCCCTCCCTATTATCTCTGGGGCCTTCATTGGAGCCTTAAATTTTAATTAATTCATTAAATTTCAAAGTAATGTACGGGGGGGGGGTTACAGTTTCATACATAAGGCAGTGAGTACATTTCTTATGAAACTTGTTACCTCCTCCCTCATTTTCTTCCCACCTTCCCCAGTCCCTTGTTCCCTCCCTCTCCTTGGAGTTGTATAGTCAGTTTACAGCATATTGTCTCATAAGTATTGCTGTTGCATTGGTTTACCACTTACCCCTTGTCTCTCTATTTTGGTGTTCCCCTTCCCTAGTTCCGATAAACATACATAAATTACCCAGTGTACCAAAGTCAGTTACAGTGACAACAGGGGTAAAACCATAAGGAAGAAAGAAAAAAGGAAAGGGCATAATTTTATATGGTACACTGAAAATAACAACAACAAAGATAAACCACTTATTTCCAAAACCTGGAGTTAATTTCACTTAGCATCATCTTATGTGTTCATATGTACATAGCTATTGGGCTATTGTGTTCATCTGCTAGGAATATCCTAGACAAGTACTAATTATTCCCAATGAGGGAAACCATAGAGCCTATGTTTCTTTGGGTCTGGCTCACTTCACTTAGTATGATTTTTTTTCCTAACAAATGGGGCCATGTCATTCTTTCTGATAGAAGCATAGAATACCAGCACAACTATGTTTATCACAATTTACCATTGCTAAAATATGGAACCAACCTAGATGCCTTTCAGTAGATGAATGTATCAAGAAAATGTGGTACATATACGCAATATATCCTTAAATTTTTGAGAGCAAATGTTCTAGTGTCATTTCTTAGCTTTCCATTATTTTACCTATGACATTATTAATAGTAATAGCAATTTGTTATATATCTGCTATGCCTAAAGTACTATTAGGACTTTAGAAAATTTTAAATGCTGGTGGTGATTGTTAAACGATATTAGAATACCAAATTATTATTAGGATGAAAATTTTATTTCTAAACATGTTAACTTTATCATTTTCAGACTCTTATATCCAATTAAGCCACCCACCCCCCCCCCAAAAAAAAAAACAGAAGTGGGGCTACGGCTCAAGTGGTAGAGCATAAGCCTTGAGTAAAGAAGCTTAGAAATAGTACCCAGTCCTTGAGTTCAAGGTTAGGACTGGAAGAAAGAAAGAAAGAAAGAGAGAAAGAAAGAGAGAAAGAAAGAAAGAAAGAGAAAGAAAGAAAGAAAGAAAGAAAGAAAGAAAGAAAGAAAGAAAGAGAAAGGAAGAAAGGAAGAAAGAAAGAAAGAGAAAGGAAGAAAGGAAGGGAGGGACAGAGGGAGGGGGAGAGAGAGAGATGGAGAGAGAGGGAGGAAGGAATGTAGGGACAGAGAAAAGGCAAAGAACAGAAAAAGCAAAAGAAAAAAAGAAAGACAAGAAGGAAGGAAGGAAGGAAAGGAAGAAATGAAAGGAAGAAAGGAGAACCACTGGAATGAAAAAAGCACACATTTAGAACATGAATTAACCACCAGAAAACCGGAAATGGTGCCGTGGTTCAAGTTGTAAAGCGCAAGCCTTGAGCTGAAGAGCTCAAGGACTGTGTCCAGTCCCATAGTTCAAACCCCACAACCAACAACAACAAAAATTCATGAAGCCAATCAAGCAGGAAAATTCATGTGACTCTCATCCCCCAACAATCTACTTAGAAAAGGCCAGAAGTGGTGCTGTGGCTCAAGTGGTGGAGTGCTAGCCTTGAACAGAAGCAGCTCAGGGACAGCCCCCAGGCTCTGAGTTCAATCCCAATATGGGAAACAAATGAATAAACAACACAATTCATATTAGAGTGGTTCTTTTCTATCCATGAAACTATTGCTCCTGTGCTGTAGTTTGCCATAGAAAATACTACTATCTTGAGCTGGGAATATGGCCTAGTGGCAAGAGCACTTGCCTCCTATACGTGAAGCCCTCGGTTCAATTCCCCAGCACCACATATACAGAAAATGGCCAGAAGTGGCGCTGTGGCTCAAGTGGCAGAGTGCTAGCCTTGAGCAAAAAGAAGTCAGGGACAGTGCTCAGGCCCTGAGTCCAAGGCCCAGAACTGGGGAAAAAAATATTGCTATCTTTGTAGCTATAAAACAGCTTTTGTAGCTGTCTTTCCTTTCCAATTCCTTGTTTTCTGTTTTCTAGTAAGAGACTCGCAATCTCAAGTGAGGCTCAAATTTTCTGTCATCAACTATCTCTCTCTCTCTCTCATCTTTCTATCTTGTATCTATCTATCAAGATATACAAGAGAAACATCTTGCCTGACCTTGAAATATTTGTAGTTCCACATTTTAATAAGGAATTTATATTTTCTCAAATATTTCACTGTTCTTATACCTGATGCTTATCTTGAATGTGTGTGTGTATGTGTGTGTGTGTGTGCACACGCATGCACGCGCATGCCAGTATTGGGACTTAAACTAAGGGTTTCACATTCTTATGAATTTTTTGCACTCATGGCCGGTTCTCTACACCTTGAGCCTCACCCCCACTGATGTCTTTGACCGGCTAATTGGAAATAAGATTCTCAGTTTTGTCTGCTCAGTCTGGCTTCAAACTGTAGTTCTCAGATTTCAGTCCCCTGAGTAGCTAGGATTATAGACATGAGTCACTGGTGCCTGCTTTTATCTAGTTTTTGAAGACACATATTCCTCTTATAGACCCTGCTGTGCCTAAAAGTGCCTCTGCCACATTGGCCATACAATAAACAAGTTAGCCTTATGATAATGAACAGCATATGAATCAAATAAGAATGATGTTATTAGAGTTCAACAATAACTTTTTTGGTTTTTTTTTCCTTTGCAGAATCCTGACAATGATATTGCTCTCTAGAGAAATATCAGAAGAGATAAGCTTCATATGGCATCTTATGAATGCTTAAGCCAGAGTTTATCTAAGAGGGGTTTATTGAAAGATAGAATTTACAGCATGAATTCTAAATTCCCTGGAGTGTGTTTGTTTAATCCAGCCTCTTCAATGTCCTACATGGTACATGATTTTATAGTGACTAGAATGAAAAAGGTATTTTCCCAGATACATTGAAGAAGACGTTGGATGTCTGTTTGCTAGACTCTTGATTCTTCTAGCAGCTCCCTTGTTTTAGTTCCGTTGCCTTGAAAGAGGTTACCTCGAGGACAACATTGTCTCCAGTCTGAATAGCTCAAGTCAGACACAGAGTCGGGGGACATACAGGCCGTTTTTTTCTGTGTGACAGTTGCTTCTGTTTTGTGTTTGTCTCTTCTGTAATGAGGATACAACTTTCATCCAGGGAGATGTATGGGTCACTTGTTAGTGCACTTAAATACACCAAGGCACTCCACCAGCTGGAAATTGGGACTTGTAGCTGAATTATTTTTGCACAGCGCATGGTTTTCCTTTTGACATATTTTAATATACTTGCACACTGAGAGCAAGAGTGGGTGAACAGAAAACAGACTGTTTTATTAACCCAGCAGTCACCTTTGAGGTTTGTACATGTCCACTTTTTTTCTTGCCTTTGTACATAATCCCAAGAGACTGGTACCTGGCTTTGCTCAGAATAACAAAGTCAGGCACAAATCTCCAAACACAATTGTTAGCTGAATGCCAACTGTTTCTTCTCATCTATTTTTTTTTAACTTGAGCATTAAGAATTGTGTCTTTATGGGTGTACCATAACCATTAAAGAATGAGTTTGTTTTTCTGTTTTAGATGCCTCCTTTATTGTTTATTAGGTTTACTTTATAATATGCAATCTAAGGTGATAAAAAAAGAAATTTTTGCATGTTTTTTTTCAAATCCACTAGTAGTGAGAAGAAAAGACGAAAAAGATATGTTGCAAGCTTTATCAAGGCTCCAATTCTAAGTGAAGGCACAATTAGGAGATAAAAAGCAGAATTTTCACTTCAGTCAGGTATCTTGGGCCCAGCAGATAGAATTTCACATGCAATCTTCATACAGTGTATATTGCATAGACTTTTCTCAGTAAGACCAGAAACTTCTTCTCTTTATTTCTCATTTTTTTCCAAGGCATTTATTGGTTTATATATACAGGATGTATGTACCTCTGAAAACCCACAAACTTTAATTGAACAATAACAGCAACAACAACAAAAAACCCTGGAAAGTTCAAGTCTTCCTCCCAATTTCTAGTGACTACAATTCACAAGTGGCTCATTTACCATCATGAAAATATGAAAGCAATAAAGCATCCAATCTGTGTGATTTTCTTCCATATTTTTTATCATACTTTGCAACAACATGTTGATAAAAATATTACTTGACATTTTGGAACTCTATAATTTACAGACATAGTTTCAAATCACCTCATATTGCTTGCCAACCCCATCAGTGTTCTGTCCCCCATGGGTAGGGAGATTATTGATAGTGATAAATATTTTTTTGTGCCCATCCTGGGTCTTGAATTCAGATCTTGGGTGCTGTCCTTGAGTTTGTTGTTGTTGTTTTTTTTTTTTTCCTCAAGGCTAGTGCTCTACCACTGGAGCCACAGCTCTGCTTCTGGCTTTTTCAGTGCTTAATTGGAGATAAGAGTCTCATGGACTTTTCTGCCTGGGCTGACTTCTTACTGCAATCTTTAGATCTTCCTGAGTAGCTAAGATTATGCTAGAATATGGTTATGACATTTGACTGAGCAAATTTTTGAAGAGGGTCTATCTCTGTGTAGGCAGTAACATATTTTAAATGGAATTATGAGAAAGAAGTTAGGACAGATAACTTTGAAGGCAAACACTGAATATATAATCCTAGAATTTGTGATTTATTGTAGGTAGAATACCTAGTAAAGGGAAGAAGTAATACTAGGAACCCATGTGTTATGACTCCCAATATAATTCTAAGAGTCAGTTTTATTTAAATACTATATTTTCAACATTGGTCCTTTTAATTTTGCTTTAATGTTTTTTGAGACATCATTTTACTATATTGGTCAGAGTGACCTCAATCTTGTAGTATACTCCAATTTGGCCTTAAATTTGTGATTTAAACTTGAATATAAGATACATTAAAATATACATAATATAAATATAATACCAATTATATTTAATTATCATTTTACTTAAACACCAGTAATATAAAATTGAACTGTCATATCAGCCTCCAAGTATTGATGTTATAGTTGATACTACCACAACTGAGTTTCTGCTTTTCAAGAACCAAGTTCTTGAGCTCTATTTCTGATGGGCAAATATGAAGAGAGACATTGCTATCAAGGTTTTTTAAATTTTTATTTTTTTGCCAGTCCTGGGGCTTGGACTCAGGGCCTGAGCATTGTCCCTGGCTTCTTTTTTTGCTCAAGGCTAGCACTCTGCCACTTGAGCCACAGCGCCACTTCTGGCCATTTTCTGTATATGTGGTGCTGGGGAATTGAACCCAGGGATTCATGTATATGAGGCAAGCACTCTTACCACTAGGCCATATCCCCAGCCCGTTATCAAGGTTTTATATGTAGAAAGAGAAATGAGTAAGCACAATGAAAGACTGTACATCACAAATGCGATGCTCACTATTGTATATGGGTTTGTTGGGGTAAAAGGAGGCTTTAGGACTGTGAAGCCATTTGATTGATCTTTAAAGCATTGGTACATTTATTCTCAGGAAACAGCTCAATCATATATACTTACATTTTCATACTTCATCTACTCATTAGGAAAGTTTTTTTTTGTTTGTGTGTTTGTTTGTGTGTGCTAGTCTTAAGCTTCACCTCAGGGTTTGGGTGCTATTCATGAATTTTTGTGCTCAAGGTTAATGCTCTACCATTTGAACCACAGCTCTACTTCTGGATTTTTGATGGCTAATTGGATATAAGAATCTCACAATCTCTTTTTTTGCCTGGGATGGCTTTGAATCATAATCCTCAGATCTCAGCTTCCTGTGTAGGCTGTGTGTAGGCATGACCCATTGGCACTAAAATTACAAGGAATAAGAATTAGCACTGAAATAAGTTTCAGATCCTAGCCATGACAGGCGTACAGACACATATTGGTCAATTGTCTCTTTAGCATGTACCAGTATCTTGGAGCCTGATGAAAGTTGTGTAATGAAGCAAAACTCAAGTTTCTGTGTTTAAAAAGTTTGGGACTAGATCTTTGTCCACAGTAACTTACTGCATGAACTTCCCACTTTAAAGCTCTGTTTGAAGTCATCAGCTGGCTCATTTATTTTACCTTTTAAATCTTGATGAACACTATTCTAACATTCTAAGCCTTGGAAATTCATACTGTGAGTTTTGGAAAGTCAGTAAGTTTTGTTTTTAAGTTGTAATTACCCAAGGAGTTACTATATCTGTGTGGATACCTACTCCCAGGAGTCTGATACAATTGCCCAGGATCCAGACAATCACCATGCTGCATCATTGGCACTTCATATTTCCAAGTGCATTGAGTAGTAGCTCCAGGTTGAGAACCTCTAGCACAGAAGATGTCCATCCCTTTGTTCTCTTAAAATCATCTACAGTACTTGCTAACCCATCTGCAACTTCTAAAGAGAATGAATGGGAGCAATGTATGTTATAAGGTGAGAAAACAGAGAAGCCACATTTTGAGAGGTTGAATCTTGGAGTCATTATTTTATTTATTTATTTATTTATTTATTTATTTATTTATTTATTTATTTATTTATTTATTTATTTTGGCCAGTCCTGGGCCTTGGAATCAGGGCCTGAGCACTGTCCCTGGCTTCTTCCCGCTCAAGGCTAGCACTCTGCCACCTGAGCCATAGCGCCCCTTCTGGTCGTTTTCCATATATGTGGTGCTGGGGAATTGAAGCGAGAGCTTCATGTGTAGGAGGCAAGCATTCTTGCCACTAGGCCATATTCCCAGCCCCTTGGAGTCATTATTAAAAGGCCAGCAACTGCATGGTGGACTCCTGTCTCAAAAACCAACAGTGAGCAAATACACTTAACACTGTTAGAAAACTGTGCCATGAAGGTCAGAGAGGAAAGAAAAAAACAAAAACAATACCAACAAACCAATTCAGCTCCAATGGGAAGCTGAACTGGGACACCATGGTGACTGGAGAATAGCCAGGAGATGGAACACAAACACAGATACTGATGGGATGGGGCTCAATAAATAAGTTTTAAATGTTGTGAACTTTTTGAAAAAGATTATAATGTGTTTCAACAAATATTGACTAATTTATTTTGAAGAATGACATTAGGCTGTTTTTGGTTGTATGAAATAGAAATACATTAATATGTCAGCCTAAGCATATAGCATGTACCTTTCCCATGCTGAATGTGAATAAAGATACTCAATGTGGGAAGTTTTATCTTCTTGAAGTGCCTATTTAATTTTGCTGGTGACTTGTAGAAAGGCCAAAAATATAATCTTTTGTTTTTCATAACAGTTTTAAACCCCTACTAGCACTTCTAATGTACTGGGGGTTGGAGGTGGGTATAAGATGAGAGGAGGAGATAGCTAACTGGGGAGAGGAATCAGTTAAAGATGTCATAAAGCTTCTCTGTCAAAATGGCTGTTGTAAGGTGAAATCTGTCTCTTTGGCAAACACTCAGACTTTGGTGCTTCTGTCCTATGTCTTCTGGATAGGCTTTCTGTAAATTCTTATCTCTGCCTTAGCACCTTGCTGTCAACATCAACTAAGTCTGTGGCTAATGGGATTCAAGCCTGTTTGGCTGGAAGTGACAGCATCTGTGGTCACTGTTAATGGACCAGGAATCAACCACAGAGCTCAGAGTAGTTCCTCCTTTCCCAAGGGGGCTTAAAGGAATACTTGCAAATCACCACTTGTAATATGAATAAGTCACTCAACAAGCTCAGAGTTCTAAATGAGATACAGGACAAAAGCTCAGCTTGTATATGTTTCTTCTACTTTCTTTTGGGATTTCTAGCCTTTTGCAAACTCTTCTCTGATGCATTCTGTGTACTGGTTTTGTTCCATGTGGAGATCATGTTTGACTTATATTTTCCCTCTGTCCTCATCTGTTCTTTTGTGGGAAACAGATTCTTTCTTATTCTGCTAGAAGCGTTCTACATCTTCATTTTCCAGTGTTGGCATTCATTTTACTTTTTTGTTGAGCCCTAGGGCAAGAGGGTTGTCAGGAGTGGAATTGGATATAGGAAAAGAAAAGTACCAAAGGGTGCATATCAAATATATTAATTCTGATACAGAAGTGAAACATAAAACAAGAGCAGGCAGTGACAAAACTACAGGTTTACTTTCTAGGTCTTCCATGTTTAGATCCCGTTTTCAAGTTGCACTTTTGAGTATTTTGTTAAATTTGTTAAAATAACCTGTAGGAGTTGGTCATCTCCTCCATCATAAATCTCATTTAAATTTATTCTGGATACCCTTTTGAAGTTATCTATTTCAAAGAACTCTAAAATATCTATTTTTATTATAAAGTTCAGACAAAAAAAGGAAATTATGTCAAGTTGGCCTATATCAAACCTTACATACTTTAAAAGTTTCTCTGCCTATAGCTTTGACAAAGGGGATGGAAATTATTTCACAGAAACTCAAAAACTGAAAAATAAAGTGAAAACCATGTATTTTCTACAAAAAGATTTTTGACAGAAATAAAGCAAAATATTTTCCTTTGAAGTTCCCTTTGTTTATCTTATGGGAAACACATGGTTTAGACTTAACCAAATGTAGCTTCTCCTATTTGATAGTGATGGATGAACTGAAACAAAGGCTGTGCTTATGTTATGTTGGTGTAACTTGAGATCAACACCTTCATAAAGAAACATAAACCATCTAATCCATATTGTGATGACTAAACAACTTATAGTATATACCTGACATTGATACCCAAGGCAATGCTTTATAGCCCAAGAGCTACTAATTCAAGAAAATAGATCATGGAAGCCAACGGAAATGGGTAGAAATTATTTCTCTTATAGTCCTTAAGTAAAAGGAAGGCTGGCACCCCAATTCTCACTAATAAATACTTCTCTTTCAAGATCTATTTTGATCGAAGGTAATGAAACAGAAAGACTCATGTAATCTTTTGGAGTTAGAATACCAAGTTCTCTCTTTTCTTTGTTATTATTAGTCTACAATTTAGCTGAATTTCCCTCTACATGGCTTGAAATATGAAATAGTGATCTTTTAACTTTATAAGTTCCATTAAAAGTATTATCCATGTCCATTTTTTCCTTGATTGGCACCTGTTTTTGAGGCTCTCATTAATCTTCTTAAAACTAGTAGTCATCTCTTTAAATTTCTCATATTTACTTGAAAATGTCTAATGGAAAAGAACTGAAAATGGAAGCTTGACTTATTTATAGGTGCAGCTCTGGTGACTAGAATGTAGCAGAATATTTGGTTAACAAAATGGTTTTTGCTTTCCATCATTCTTGGGATTGTTTGTTTCTCATTTTTGTACTCCAGGCACATCTATTCAGGACCGTAGCTTAAATGTCAAAGCTAAAAACCTACAAATACTGGTATCCAATCTGGAGTTCTTCTCTTAGCTATTGCATCTCTACATACTACTTCTGCCTGATGTAAACTTAATGTGGCCTAAACTAGTTGGTTAGTAACCTGGTATCTCCTAATGGTTTACCAAATAAGACAATGCAAAGGCCCTGCTTGTTCCTTACTGTATTGTTTCATAACCTGAATACTTACCCATGCACTTGCTCACAGCCTTAAGTTGGATTTATTTGTTTTTCTTTTTCTTCTCTTTCCTTCATTTCTTTTATTGAAAAATTCTCTTGAATCTCTTTTGTAATCTATTGTTAGGTTTACCCACTTGTCTCTATTGCTGCTACCATTTGCACAGTCAAGGTCACATTTCTCATGTGCACGACTGCAATGCTCCACTTTTGTGTTCTTGTTTCCAGTCTGTTCCCACTGGATCTGTCCCTACCAGGTGTACCTCAGGATCAATCATTAAGTGAGCATGACTGTTCAATGAGCAAATATATCACCAGAAGTGTTCCAGCAGTTTTTCATTCCTATTAAGTCCAACTCCTCAAGGAGAACTAGGTGAAGAATCCATATTTTACTTTCCTTTCTGAAAAGAGTAAACAAATAGCATGACTAATCCTTAGGCAATTTCTTTCTATAAATTACTTATTTCTCAGCTTCGTGAGAGCTGGATGTCAGATAGAAAAAAGTTGGGATTACATTTTTTTTAAAGGACCCTGTGTCTTGCTTTTCTGTATCAGTAATTAGGGGTGGTTTATTAAAGTTGTGAGTACAGAGAAAAAAATGTGGTATGATTAATAAAATAGCAACCAAAGAACTCCTCTAATCTCTCTTAACATCAAAAGGCCATACAGATTTATTAGCAAGCCCAATTTAGAGTTTTCATTTGGATTTTCTCCAAAATATGGAAAAATGTCCAACTGAATCCGTTTTTTAGACATTACTGAATAGAAAAATCATTTTTGTCTAGAAAACTATCAAAACCACTATTATGTGTTTCCCATTTTGGCCATAGACATACATCAATAATGTCATCAAGCATTTTCTAAATCTGAGGTATGAATTGATGCCTTGTGATGACTTATAATATATTCACTAGTCTCCCTTCCTCCTCTTGTCTGGCACCAATACTATTTTAAAAGTGAAAAATCCTCTTCTGATTTTTATGGACAACACACTTTTTCTCTTTCTTCAACTAATTACATAAATAGACAATCAGGTTTATTATTGGGGGTAAATAGTTTAAATATGTTAAAATACTTTAACCCACAAATTGGATAAAGTTTGAAAGCAATATGCATGTTAAACTTATTTAAAATTGTTACTTTCTGATTCTGCCTTTATCTTCTTTTCCTCCATAACAGTGGGAGCATATTGCAATTGCGCTCTCTTTCTTCACTGTTATTAACTTTCCCCTTTTATCAGAAAAAAGATCTTGCCTTCTTTGATTCTCTTATTGATATTTTAAAAGGACATTTTTTCCTCTCTTGCTGTCTCTCTCAGGCTAGTCCCATCTCAATTGTCCTTTGTCATTCATTGACAGTCTTTGTGTCCATCCTCTTATCCCAGCCTAGTTTTTTCCCTTTTTCTTTTTTTTGGGGGGGTGGGTGGATGGGAGGTGGGGGAGGAGAGTTGTAATGTGTAGAAGTGGAGTGCATAAGTGTTGAAAGTTTCATATCAGTTTCAGGACATGAGTAAAATACAATCATTTTCAAACAGAAATCACACTATACTTAGAAAAGTATGGGTTTTTTTTTTTGTCAGTAAAGCCTAATGTAACTAATGAAGCCTAATGTAACTCATCTTCATTACAAGACATTTTAACATAGAACTTCTAAATAACTAATAACTGGGAAATTCTGATGTGGGCCTTCAGTCACTGAAGATCAGGAAAGACAGCTGCTTCAGTGTTCCCCATCTGGTTTTCACACACACATTTCAGGCTCAGTGTGCTCTTGCTCTTTCTTTTTCTGGGTCCATCTGCTTGTATGGTGTGTTCTCACCACAACATATTTTCAGACCTTGCCATAGGGCAGAAGTGCCAAGCAATTATTTGTTGAGATAGATAGCCCTCATAATACTGTAAGTGACACGTGTTCCACAGGACATCCCTCCCTGGTGGCAGCAGTGTCACACAAGCAGCTCATAGGAATATCAGAATTGACATACAGGGACAATTGCCTGTTTCATCTTATCCTGAATTCTCACTCTGAAAGCACAGGATGCCAGATGCTTTAGAGGGCTCTGTAACCCCCTGACTCTCTCCCTTGTTCTTGCTACACCTGTAGTAATTGGCAATACTACACTACAGGGAAAATATCTTCCTGACCCCAGCTGGTAAGAAAATTATGCCCTAAAGCATGAAGATTGACATACTTTAAATTTTATTGTAACTAAGATAGTGAAAATTGAAATGCTTTTCATATTAATGTGCTTACTAGGTTACGCGGTCTACATAGTATCAAATAATAAAGCACACCAAACTATCCTTATCTAGCTTGGCAAAATTACAATGACAGATGCAACATTCTCTTCTTTTAAGCATGTTTAGTCTCAAGTCTGGAAGTTAGGGCTTCTCCTTAAACTACCTCAAATAGTTGATAAGAAAAATAATTCAAAATCTATGATGGCACTTAGCTTAGCGCCTACTAATTTATTGATTAATTAATTAAATGATTGATTAATAAGTTATAATAGTGAAGAAAGCGTGCAATTGCCAATTACTTTTATTGATATATATTTACTAATTTGATATTAAGAATATAGGCAGAATTTGGAGTTGTAATCACTATTGGAAAATTTAAAACACAATATGCTTTGTAGGTCCTGAATAAAGTCACACTTAATTTGCTTTCCTGAATTGACTTTATTTCCTACATTGATGCTATTAATCTCTTCAGTGATCCTTAGAACACCCTAAGGATTTCATATTGCAAAAGTGATGGAAAGTTATAATTGTAAAAAGCTTTTAGAATTAAGGGTTGAAGTGAAAGTAGTCAACTCTACAATTGGAACTACTCATTTACTTATATTCTATTTATATCAATATTTAAACATTTTAAAAGTTTTATTACCTTACCATTCAACTACAGTGAAAACCAGTAACCTAAAATAAACATTTTACCTCCTCATGATTATCTGGGCCTGCAATAGTGGGCTCAAGTCACTTTATTGTTTTGTTTTTCTCAAAAGTCTATTTTTTGTGTTTAACAGGTGACTTGTCTTTTTCATAAGTACAAGGATCTAAAATCAGGAAGAAAAGGAGCAGGCCCTAAGCTGGACATCATTTTAAATTTACCCTTGTATGATGTACCATAGATCAAGTCGATATGCCTAACCTCCAGTCAGCATGGGAGAAGAGAAGACAATGACGAGGGGCAGAAGGAAGCGCAATGCATCAACTTGTTAGATAGACACTTTCCTGAAGTCTGTTGCATGTTGCTCTTCAGGATTGTGAGTTGACAGAAGTCTACTTTCCTGATTATTTAACATGGGATAGCCATTACTGAACGATTGTGTTAACTTTTGCAAATCAGTGAGTGAAGAGAATTGTATAAAAATAATGAAATCATAATTCTTACTTTATCTCCTCCTCTCCTCAAATATTTTACGTGTAAGATCTTTGTAGGATTAAATGGTTTGCAAATGTTTTCCTTAGCTTTTAATCCATTTAAAAGAACCTATACAAGTAGTATTTTTTGTTTCAATGAATTCTACTTTGCTATTTTTAAAAAATAAATTGAGCTTTTTGTGCTATATTTAAGAATTCTTAATAGACTGTTAGGTTCACTTTACTATTTTCTTTGAAGATTTTTCATGTAAATGGGTCAAATTTCTTGTGGTTTCTTTTTTTCTTTCCGGTTTTTTGTTTTGTGTTTGTTTTGGTAGGTTTGAGGTGGCATTGGGGTTTAAACTCAGGATCTCACATTTGTTAAGCAAGTATTCTACCAGAAGGGCCCTAGTCCCAAACTTTTGCTATAAAAAGTGTCTGGAAAAATAGCAGGTCCAATAAACATTTACAGAAGAAAGAATTGGGTAGTAGAGGAAAGCATATGCTATCTCTGAGCCATGATGAGCTTGAGTTAAAAATTAGAAAATAAGTATAAATAGCTGCTTGATTAAACTTTGTTTGATAATTATTGCAGATACAACAGATAATGCCAAAAAACAAAACAAAAAATCAAACTAGATGGAGGATAGAATGTTGGAATACATTCTCACCAAGGGGTGCAAAACCCTACAGAGAGAAAGAAGAAAGACTGAGTGGTAGATGAGAAAAGAAGTAGGACACAGATGGCTCATCTTATTTGTAGATTTATTATATGTGGTCTTGACCCAAGACAAGTCAAAGTGTAACAAAGAAATCCCTTAAATGTCCACTCATGTATTACACAGCTCAGTTGATGTGGAGCTCTCAGTTCCACATTATTGCTACTTGTGTTTAAATTATTATGTTACTTACTATTTCCTTGTAATTCATTTTTGTGAAAATTTATCTCCACTGAAGAAATGGTGGCCAGCAAGCAAGGTAAACATTTATATGTTTAAATATTAAAATAAAAATTTTAGATTTGTTGGAAAGTGGCATATCCTTGGCCCAAGTGGTGTGGTATTCTCGGGGAAAAAAACGAATTAGGCATCTGTGATGCAGTCCTTAATTCTATGTATCCTAAACAGTCTTTTTTGGAATGGTGTTCTCCTTAGAAACACATACCCATGGAAACCAAGGGCATGCTGTAATATGTTGGAAGTCAAAATAAGAATTATCCAGGCAAGAAAAAAATCATCCAAATACCATGGGGAAAAAAAGGAACGGAAATACAGAATGTTTAGAAGCCGTTGGACAGAGGTGGTCATAACTTGGCTTTTGAAAACAATTTAAGAACAGAAGGTAGATTACAAAATATTAGTGGGGGATTTTAAGGAACAAATGTCTACTTTGGTAATGAAATGTACATCCTGGCTAATATTTGAAAGTATTTACATGAGTTATATATATGTGATATTACTAGCTATTGCATATAAAGTTTAGGAATTTAGTGTGTGTGTGTGTGTGTGTGTGTGTGTGTATGTGTGTGTGTTCATGTTTGCCCTCATGGAGGATAATGTCATCTTTCTGTAAGGGCACATATCGAACCCTAATAACCTACAGTTACATTTTCTTTTTTGCAAATGTTATAGTTGGATTGGTGAAAGTCTTTTGCCCTTTCAGAAAAAGAAAAGAAAAAAAAAGCTTTATGAAAACAATAGGCTTCAAGGCAACAAAATTTTGAAAAATCAGTGGTTTTATGGCCAAATATTAGACTGCAGTTTGAAAAGGTTAAACTCTAAAAGGGATATTAAGTAACCAACGCTGTATTATAAATTCTGTAAATCTTGGATACTATTTTAATGATAGCTTTGCAGGTGGGTATTGCACCTGTTAATTAAAGTTGAAAAAATAACCAACATCCTCATTATTAGTATCTATAAGTAGCAATTCATCTGCTGGGTATCCCTGGCATATATATTTAAAACACAATGTGCTACATAAAATCAGTGATCCTAAGTTTAATTACCATCTGATGGGAGCTAGCAATTTAACATCAATTTGTAGCTTAAAGGTTAGGTGTGGTGATTTCACTCCACAATCATGGTACTATTATAATAATGAAAACTAAATTGACCACTGAACAAAAAAATAACAGAGCAAACCTGTCTACAATTTGGGTACTAAGTAAATCTACTATATCCCAAAGAAAATGCATTCTTATTTTTAAGACTTGAAATAAATACAAGTGTCTTAGTCTGGACCTAGACCTAATGAGAAAAAAGCAATCATATGAACAGCAGTTGGTCTTATCTATCTGACTACAAACCAGTTCTGACACTTATAAAACTGCCTAGGTTAGCAGATGCTGTGGGCAAATTCTTGGTAGTGTTTATGCTCTCACACTCAGGAATCAAGATTATTTATGCCAGTTTCCAGTTTTTAAATGTCCTGAAAACTACCTGATATGTTATTTAGTGGGTGACCAACCTCTCTGCTTGTCTTGTATGCTTCTAGATTTTTCTTGAGGATTTTTTGAAAACTCACTTAAATCATGTTTAAAATAAATTCTGCCTATTTTTTTTCAGATTGTGAAAATGAAACAAAACATCAAGAAACTTTTATGTATAAAAGTTCTCTGAAATAGCTTTTTAGACAAGAAAAGCAAATGAACACCTTAATTTTTGTTATTTTGTATGCTATTGCTATTACTTTTAGAGCTTATATTCCCCTCAAGGCATATACATCTATGAATACATTTTCCTAACATGTATATTTTTTTTCTCAGAGCTCTGGAAAGTGATGATGTCATTTAGTTGGAAAGAAGTTAATGATTTTTCTATAGAAATGTGAAATTATTTTGAGCATAACAGATGTACGGAAAAAGTATGGAATATGAAGAGACAAAGAGACTATGTAGTTGCTAAAAGCACACTGAAGAAGTAGTACGATTAAACAAAGAAAGGAAGACAAAACAAAAACAAACCCACTGTAAAACTACTGTGAAAATCATATTAAGTCGTAGAGCAGGAATAGTTCCTTTTCAGAATTCAAAGTCTGAAATTCTGTGTCCTTTATCTTCTTTGTGTCTATTGCTTATTTTGCTGTTTTTCTTCTTGGAGATTCCTCTTTCTTATGTATATGTCCTTGGAAAGTTTGCATTAACTTAAAAATAAGAATGAAAGGCTTTTCCATGGATTGTATCTATACATTTTCTTTTGCAGTCCATTTTTTGAAGCACGCATGTTCTGTAGACCACATTGCAGAGTTCACATGTCATTTTACCATGGTTTCATGGATATCATATCTTGATTATTACTAGGAAATTTTCCCTTAAGGACAGGATCCAACTCTACTGCTTTCTTTGAAACTTCAAAGTAATAACTGCCTTGCTAATATATTAACTCGATAGGTACTCAGTAAATGTTGATTTGAATAAATCAAACGTAAGAGAGATGCAAATGTTTTTGCTTTTGTTAAAAATGAGTAATCCGGTCTTCCTCAGGGATCATTTAAATAGTCATAAGGACATTTACATTTAAGGACAGGGGTCCTTAGTTAATTTTACTAAATGAAAAGTGGATAGTTTTCCAACAGTGACCATCTCCATTTCTGCCTATGCCTTTTGGATGTAGGATTAGATATAATTTGACCATGATCCATTTTTAGCACTGTTGAGATAATCCATGTTTTCATTTGAACAAACGTGGACAAAGGAAGAAGTAATTATCTTTGCTGAATTTTGCCTTGTTCATTTTGGTGTAGATTATACAAGTCTCATAAATCAGTTAAATTCATTAATATGTTGAGCGTCTTCTTCACTAACAGCTTTAATTTTAAGTATGTTAGAATACTTCTACAGGGAGTGTTGAATAAAAATTTAAATTCATATATACACATATATTTATACACACATACATACTAATTCTTATTTTTAAACTTTGTATGCCATAACTTTACAATAAGGGGAACTACTTTATTTGAAAAGTGCTAAAATACCTGCTTATACTTTTTTCCCCTTAGGTAACTTTTTTTCTTAGAATTAATAGGAAAGATGATAGACATATTTGGCAAGATTTTTACCTATTTATATTGGCAGTTCCAATGCTCCAGAGCAGTGTTTATTCCTATTAAAGTACTTCAGGCTTTGTTGGTTAAATGAAGTTCAAGTTGTAACTAATATAGAAATCAAAACTTAAGAGCCAAACATACCTTCTAAATTTTACTATATGTTCTTTGCACTTGAACTTTGGGGTAGTGTGAAAACAGTGCTTCCTGAATTCACTGGGCAATTCCCTGGGGACTCTGGGATGTGATCTGATCTTAGGAAGGACAATTAATAGGTTAAAAAAAGTTTGTATGTTTGAAATCTTAAACTGTCTGTATGGGAGATCTACTGGAGACAAAGGTCTGACACTCCTGCCATTCAACCACCACCTTCCAGTGCAAATATCTTTACCAAAAACTTTGCTCCAGGCTAAAGTTGGCATCAAGGTTTTAGCCTGGAAGCTATTTTGTTTTAGAGAGTCAGTTAGGCCAGTTTAACTTAATGGCTAAAGGGGATGAATAATGTATGTGTTCTATTTATGTTATTTCTTTTTTACAGAATTATTAAATTGTTATTTTGAATGACATGGATTTTCTTATCTATACAACAAAGCAGACACATGGTTTTATAAGAGAGGAGTTTAGAACGATGAAAAATTTCAAAATCAGATGATTTTTGCAAAATAGGTTAATGAATATGAGCTTTTATTTTTATTCTTTAAAAGAAAGATGGATGGTGAGTAGTACTGAATACCTTGTCTCTCTCTATATATATGAAGATGATGTTGGATAGTAGAGAGGTAGAAAATGTTGAAGTCAAGAGTACTGTGATGATTAATCTGAGTAAAGCATAATATATGAATATGTGAAATTATCATGATGCTGCTCCTCTGTACAATTAATATGGACTAAATGATATGAATGCCAAGAATGTGTACCTAGCTCTGGCGATCAGTTGGTGTAGTGGGAGAACAAATAAAAAGTGTTAACATAGTTTAAGTATTTCATATGAGTGAATGAAAATAATACAATGAAACCCCTTGACATGATTTTAAGAAGGCGGAGGGGATGAGCAAGTTCTAGAAGATGCACTTTTAATTAGAGGGATATTGTCTGCATGTATGGAACTCTTGATAATAAAATTCCCTTATATGACCAATATATGCTAATAAAATAGAAAAAGATGAAAACATTCGTGTTGGAGATGCTTCTATATTGAAAGTACAACAAAGTCAATTTGGGCTCTATGTTGTAGACAAATATCTTGGTTCCCATCAGGTTTTGAGTCTATTCTTACTCTCTTACAGAAAGCATTAGTAACTAAAGCATGATGATTTTTTAAAATGTCAACCTCATTATAAATGTTTATGAATTGGCTGTGGTATGGATCTCCTATTAGTGATGACTTAATAGGAGGAGAAGGAGGTTAAAGAAAAATAATATCCTAAAATTTCATGTGAAAATTAATATTCTTGGATGGCTGGATTTATGTGATCCAAGTGTTAGCATAGATGTGTAAACAGAAGAGTAGTCTAGGGGTACTGGCTAGCAGGAGAGAGGGAAGAACATAAACTCTTTGTTTTAAAATCAGCATCATATCATTTATTTCTCTTAATGTGTGTCCTTTTGCCCTTAGGTAATAGTGATGTACACCTAGCTTTGATGGTCTTTCTTAAGGGATATGTTCCTGGTCTCTGCACCCTCAGTGAGAGTAATATCTCCTCTCTTAAGTCATCACTTGCATTTCTATTTTAAGAGTGGTTATAAGCTGCCATATACAAGAGTTTTTCTTATATATTTGTATTCTTAGTTCTCTCACGGATACTTTTTTAGTCTATTGACTAATGCATCTAAACATTGTAACCTCAAAAATGCTCGTGACTGTGATTTATTCTTAATGGCTATTCAGTAAGTACTCTTGACTAACTTCTTCCAAGGTCACCACAAAAAACTAAGCTGGTCTCTTGTTCAAGAGTCTGTCTCTTTCCATCAGTTTTCATAATGTGACCCATTACATTCCTGAAGTAGAACTCCAGTTAAATCTTTCTTTTAAAAACTTTCACTCCCTTTCATATAAATTGCATTCATGCTCTTCATCCTTGAATTCAAGGCCTTAAATAATCTAGTTCCTACCTATATTTCCAATGTGAGTTCTTAACTGCCTTTTTTGGATCACATTTTCAAGTCAAGTTATGATGGTCACAGTTCATCAAGTGTGTTCCATGCTTCTCTAATAAATACTGTCGAGTAAGTACAGGTTTCAAGGACACAAATTGCTTCCAGTTGCTATAGATTTAAACAAGTGCCTTCTGAAGTAATGATGAGATATGGGCATGAGGGGGCAATATACTCTAGTGAATTTATAGTTGTATGATACCTAAAACTAAAGAGATTTGCTAAAAGAGTGTGCAGTTTTTGTTTTCACCAATGTTAAGTGCGAGTATTAAGACTTGGACCCAAAGTTGATTTTGTTTACAATCTTTGTAACTTAGTAAATTCTCTTCTCTATACATCTCATTTTCTCTGTCTTCTCATGTCTATCATAGTATATGTATGTATATGTATATATGCACACATTTATATGTGTGTTTGTGCTCATGTTTACATTTCCTAGTTGATGATATTTAATGATTTTTTCAGTATTTGAAGCAATTGCCTCAAATAGTTAACTTTTTCATTTATAAGTACAAATTTGAATAAACAAAATTTAAGATGAGTTCATTTAATGTTTATTGAAATTTTACAATTTATTGCTTTTTCAAGAAACACACATATGACAACTTTCTTTTTTAAGTCTCCATTTATTTTCTTGTTCTTTTTTTTTCTACAAAAATCCATTGCCAGCCAATTGTGTTGGTGGTTGAGGGAGGGAGACAGGCAGGTGTTATCAGAGTCTCAGAGCAGCGTCTCAGTCAAGAGCAACTACTGGGCACTGCCATTCTCCCAGATAGGGCTGGGTTCAAGACGGCCTCCACTGGACAGGCACTGACAGAGGCCTTGCCTTGGGGTACATATTATTTTCATTCCCATTTTATATGTAAAGAAACCAAGGAAAACAGAGGCATACCATCCTGCCTCTAATTCCATGAATATTTAGCTACTGTGTTTGTTCTGATGTCTGGAAATATATTTGAGTTAAATAGAGCCCTACAGTAGCATGTTGGGTGGAGATAACACAGTTGACAAATCTATTCTTTGAGGAGGATAGAAAATGATTTTGAAAGAAACCTATCTCTCTCTGAGGTGAAATGTGATGCAGAAGAAATAGACTAGCCTACCAAGGGGTAAGGAAAAAACCCTGGGTCATTGGAAAAAGCAAGTACCACAGATCTGAAGTGAGAGATCAGAAAGACTTGGACAGCAAAACAATATGAAGAATGGTGATAGAATAAATCATGCATTTGTCTTGGAGTTAAGATTTTATGGAAATTATGACAGCATTTTTGAAGCATGGTTGGATTATTTGAGAAAATGAGCATGTGAGAGTTAGATTGTGGGTTTTTTTTTTCCTATTTTAGAGGAAAATAAGCTTCCTACCTAGTAGACTGAGCTAACGTACACTATGTATGAGATCTCTATTATTAGAGGCATTTAAGTTGAAGTTAGAACATTTGCCTTTTCTTTGTTGATTCTAGGTTATTCCCCCACGCCCTTTACCCCATTCTTTTCATTCTCAAAGATACCTTCCACTTCACTTATCCCTGGAACCTGGCTAGTTTGGCAAAGATGATATGAAGAAAAGTTGGAAAATATTATTTAGCTCTTTAGTTTCTTAGTACAGAATCTGTCAAAAGGGATTGATAATATTCAGTTAAATCTGTGAGTAAATATATAGTTTCTGAGGGGATGTGCCATTGAAAAACTGTAAAGCAACACCATCACTGTATTTTTAAAAAATTATCTATTGTCAAAGTGATATTCAGATGGGTTACAGTTTCATATGTAATGCAGCGAGTACATTTCAATTTGTTACCTCTTCTCTCACTTTCCCCCGGGCCTTCCCATTTCCCTCTTTCCCCATGAGTTGTACAGTTGGTTTACAGCATATGGTTTACAGAATATAGTTTTGTAAGTATTGCTATTGCATTGGTTTATGTTTTTTCCTTTGTCTCTCCATTTTGATGTTCTCCTTCCCTCCCCTAGTTTTACTACACATAACTCTATGGTTTCCCTCATCAGGAATGATTTAGTACACATCTAGGCTACTCCTAGTGGAAGATCACAATATCTCAATAGCTATGTACAAATGAACACACAAGACGATGCTAAGCTAAATGAACTCCAAGTTATGGAAACAAGTGGTTTCTCATTGTTGTTATTTTCAACATACCATATGAAATTATGCCTTTTCCTTTTGTCTTTCTTCCCCAGGGTTTTACCCATTACTGTATTTTATTCTATGTGTGTGCAGTTTAGACACATGCAGCCCAGGTTCTTCCAGACAGTGTTACTAAATAGTAGTTCTCAATATCCTGCACATTTACTACTATATATATTAGGTGATGGTCTTCATTTCCTAATTTTCACATGAAATAGTTTCTTTACACCAAAGCCATTTTGTTTAGCACATGAGATGCTCTAATTATATAATACCGTTTTATGGTATACCCTGAATAACTACATCTACAAGCACAGTTTCTTTGGGATGTAATGTTGATCCAATCAATGCTGTGACTTTTAGTGTTACTTTTAGGCTTTACACACTGGTTGAGGTATCTTCTTTTTGCTAGTCTATAACTGATTGTGGATCATGTACTGTTGGGGTTTTTAGGCCCCTGCACTCCCCTCGACCCGCGGGAGAGACGGGGAAGGCATGCCCCAACCGGACAAGCCAAGAAAGGAAAGGGTCAACAGATGGCCTGCATCCAGCCCTCCCTCACTGGAGGACAATCAGACGGCCCGGGAGTCAAGTCAGTGCAAGATCTCGTTTATTGGTGAAGTACGTGCCACTAATATAAGGCACAGGAGCCAATCAGGTCTAAGATTGGCAGGAAGGGGAGACATGAGCTGTCCATCGAGTGCAGAAGAGCTGGGGGCATCACAGCCCACAGAACCGCCTCCAGGTTATAACCAAAGACACTTGTAGCAGCTGTGCATTGTTGTTAGGTGGAGCCATCTTAGCCACACGTGGCCCCAAGACTGAGAAACAGGTCCAGCTAGTTGACTTCTAGGTGTGCCCCATATCTCCCCCTTTTTGTTTTGCTGGGGTGGGGGGACAGATTGACACTCAAGAGGGAGTCCTGTTACTGCGCGGGGCAGCTGTCCTCAATGGAGCTCCTCAGCGCCCAGCAGCAGGTCGCGTCCTCAGCGTTCTCAGGGCTGCCATTTCTGTGCCACGTGCTCCTGCTGGGGCCCCACAGCCAGTTGACGAGCAGCTGTGCCTTGTCCTGGGCCAGTGCCTGCAGCACCATTCTGCGCCACACATACCCTCATGGGCGCGCCAGTCCCCAGTGGCGCCGCCACTCGCTTGCTGCCAGCACATGGGAGCCCATGTCCCACACCAGGCCGCTCTTGTTCCAGGGGCGGAGGCCCTTGAGGCACGCGAACTCCCTTGCGCTTGCTCCTGGGCCCGGCCGACCCCCTTTCCTCTTGCCCTTCTGGCTGCTGCTTCTCCTCTTGGCAGCCTCCTCCTGGTCCTCCTACCGCATCTCATTCCTCCAGCTGGATCCAGTGGGCTCTGCACCACTCCTCCAGGCAGCCGGGTTCAACTTTCCACTCGGCTCCTCCAGTCCGCCTAGTTCCACTCCACTCCACTTCACACCCCTCCTCTCTCCTTCTCCTGCTCTTCTCTTCTTCCTTAAACAGTCTTTTTTGTTCATTTTCCTGTCGTCTAAAGCTTAGTGTGAGATTGCCCCATCTTTTCGGGGATATCCTTACCTCGTAACTCTCTTGGCTTGGCTCGACGAATTTTACTTTTAGTGTGAGATTGCCCCATCTTTTCAGGGATACTCTTACCTCGGGTCGCCTAAAGCTTAAACCTATGCTTCCTCATACCCCACATTGGGTGCCATTGTCGGGGTCTTTAGCCCCTCATGCTCCCCCGGACCCGCATGGGAGACGGGGAAAGCACACTCTGACTGGATGAGCCAGAAAAGGAGAAGGGTCGGCAGGCCGCCTGCACCCAGCCCTTCCTCACCAGAGGACAATCAGATGGCCTGGGAGTCAAGTTGAAGCAAGATCTCATTTATTGGGGAAGTACGTGCCACTAATATAAGGCACAGGAGCCACAGGATCAGCAGGAAGGGGAGGCATGAGCTGTCCATCAAGGCGGAAGAGCTGGGGGCATCACAGCCCACAGAACCACCTCCGGGTTATAACTAAAGACACTTGTAGCAGCTGCGCGTTGTTGTTAGGCGCCGCCATCTTAGCCACACATGGCCCCAAGACTGAGAAACAGGCAGGTCCGGCTAGTTGACTTCCAGGTGTGCCCCACAATGTACCAATTGGTTTTTCCATAAAATCATCAAGAATGCAGCAAATAACAACAGACTAGGAAATAAAGTTAATGCTTGTCGCTAATGAAAACAATAATGGTTTATTTTGCTGTTGTAAGTATTTACTTCACTATTTAAAAAAAATATATTTTCTAGATTCAGGAAATAGATCTCACTTATAGGTCCAAGAAGGAATATTTGAGAAAGATAATTGTGTGAGATATATGAAAGCAAGTATAGGAGCAGAAATCATAGGATTGCATTAAATCTGTTCTATTTCAAGCTAGAAGAATAGTGGAAGAGAGCATACAATCATGACATGGCAAAGCATTCCATTCAGGTTATGTCAAGCCATCTTTACCATTTTTGTAGAACATCTGGAGGCAATGTCCAGCTCTCATCTAGAACTTATATTGACTCCTTTGCATTTACTAACAATGCATTGGGAAAACATCGTATCTTTTTAGCACCTTTATTTAGCATTACAACTTGGAGAACAGTGGGAAGAGTGCTTGTAAGGAAGCCTTCAAGATCTGAAAAAGTGAGGACAAGAACACTTCAAATGGTCATTTGAAGTCAAGTTTTCTCAAGTTTCCTGGTCTTTAGGAAAGTGTTCATTATGTGCCCAACCAGAAATAGAGATGAATATCTGGATTCTGAGGAGCTACATGTCAGTTTAGAGCATCCCTCTTTGCTTCAAATATGGAAGCTCTAGTTAAGAAAAGAAAGCCTTTATAATAAAAATACTTCTCTATCATTTACTTATGATTTTCATTAGGAAGAAGTAGCTTAATATCTTAATAAATCATGTACAGAAGAAGTTATATTTAAAAGAGATAATTGGCATTCTAAAAATGAAAAGTAGACAAGCCACAGGCTCTGAAAGATTTATTTTGCAGTGGTTATGTAAGAGTCAATTAATTCATGGAACTATTTTTGCCATCCCAATGTTAATGCTAGAGCATCTTATGAAAGAGAGGTTAAAAGGATATATTTAATAACTTTGGAATCATGGTTGGTTATTTTATCATCGTGGATTAGCTTTATCAAAAGGTCAATCTAAAAGTCCCATCATTGATAATTCTGTGAATGAAATAACCAAATACATATACATCGTTTTTGCTTAAAGGTGAACTCTATATGACTTTGAATGAATGATTGGTCTGTTCTCAGCATAACTAATAATTTCATTTTAGTTTCATTTTGGATTTACTTTATTCTTTCGACATTTAATGAAATCTATAAAAAAAACTTTAAAATAACCTTATTCAATAATTTAGTA
This sequence comes from Perognathus longimembris pacificus, assembly GCF_023159225.1. Lineage (NCBI taxonomy): Eukaryota > Metazoa > Chordata > Mammalia > Rodentia > Heteromyidae > Perognathus > Perognathus longimembris. The sequence goes on along the minus strand of NC_063162.1, from coordinate 126,475,903 downwards.
CTTTGGACATTTAAGAATATTCTCCATTTAATCATGAAATTATTAGTCCAGTTTTTGATACAGTTGCTTTGAGGAATATGAGACTCAATCACTTTTTAATGGACATTAACAAACACAATCCATTTGGTCAAATAGTTCTATAAACTACATTTCTAAGTAAAGCTTTATGGGATGTGCAAGAAATTCTTTCTACCGTAGAGAAAATAATGGAATACAGATCTCCTGCTTCACTTCTGGTTTTAAAATTATTTGATATATTCTTCATTACAAAGAAATCAATCTTAATATATGTATTCTTCCTTAAATATAAGGTAGATCCTTTTTGTCATAAAGTTTCATTTAATAACCCAAATCAACCAACAAAATGGATATAGTATATATGCTGAAAGATGAAATACAAGGCAGAGATATCACTCATTTGGATGTTAGGAATGTGGTGGATGGTGATGGTGATCATTTTGGTGTGAATATGGGTGTTTGTGAATCCATGCATTCCAATACACAATATGTTTAGCTTTTACAAAGGATGTCAGTAGTGGTCATGTCTTAACTATCTTCTTGCTGAAAGCCAATGAAAAGATACCTTGCAAGGTGGAGGAGAGATGATGTTTTGTTTTATTTAAAAAATTTTAATGTAAATGTGATTACAGAGGGGTTACAGTTACAAATGAGTACATTTCCTTTTAAACAGTGTCACCCCTTCTCGAGTTCTCTCCCAGTTTTACCTCCTCTCAATTCTCCTTTCCCCAAAGTTGTAGTTAGTCATTTCCAACATAGTGTCTAGTGGGTTTGATTGCTGTATTGGTTCACCCTTTGTCCCACTGTTTCTGTACTTTGCCTTTCTCTTCCCATATCAGACAAACTAATATACAAGATTATCTTGCAGGATCCTGCCTATCTTACAATCTAGTCACAAGTCATTCATTTCCTTTTTGCTATGTTACAAGCTGGGCAGAATTCAGCAACCCAAAAAAACCTAGAATACATACTCTCTTCTCACAAGGACATCATTCCATCATTTATCCACCTGTCCTGTTGTTTGCATGGATAGCTTCTTTTTCATTCTTTATTTTGAAATTATTTTTTCATTATCCCTTGTGTATAAGTATTAATATTAGTATTTGTTTATTTATTGACCTTCTGATTAATCCACTAAAGTAGTTTTCTAACATGGTCAGCAAATGTTTGATATACAGTAGCTTCAGCTTCAAGAATTCCTGGCTAATAACATAGCTAACAAATTTATTAATTAATTACTGTACATCCCTGAAACAAATGCCTAGATTTGAGATACTTACTTAAATAAGTGCCAGATATTTAGTGAAATTTAAATAAAGTAAATGGATTTTTTTTGAAAATTTTGAAAAAAAGAAGGAAATACAAAGCATGAAATGATACATACCAGAGAGCATTATAAAGTATCCTTATTTTTAAAATTTTATTTTAGAGCTTTCTTAATGATTGAATATTGAAATATTTAGAAGATTCTGTAGACTCACAAATTGATTCATTTTAGTATCTTGATAATCCACTAAGATTTTAGTATGTAATAAAAACTTGACCAATATGTCATGTGAAATTGAATTTCCTGGTTAATTTCCTCGGTTTATATCTTGGGTGATGAATGTGGGGAAAATAATTTTTCCTAGATTGGTCTGTGACTCCTTGTAGAAGGACAGAATGACTAATTTAGTACTGCTAACAATTGAGAAATTAAAGTATTTTTGTTATAAATAAAATGTTGGTGTCACAATTAGTTCAGATTACATTTAATTGTACCATTCATTTTTTAGGAAAAACTATACCGTGGAATACTTTTCTAACAAAATGTTGGAGTTGTTTGGGTTTATTATTCTCTAGCCAACTTGGTGAAAATATTTTAGGCAAAACTTGAAAAGATGCTGGAAGGCCAAGAAAAAAATGCCAAGAATTGGCTTAATTGGCATCACACAAGCTGGTTGGGCACAATTGGGAAAAGTGACAGAGTAGAGAGAATCTCCACCAAGAAAGACAGTTTGTGCAATTAGCTCTCTGAACTTTAACCTTTCCAGAATAATTAATGAGTGACAGAGGGGATCAGGACAAAGACACAAAGTGATATGGTGGATTCTAGCAAGTAATACATCAAAGAATGCTGGTAATTGGCCCTGTGGCTTTCATTCCTTGCCCTATTTCGTTCAATTCATTGACTCAAAATAATGGGTTCAGGTTCATTATCAACAGGTTTCAGCTGTAAGGGAGCACAATATTGCGACAAAGCTTGGATTGTGGCTATGTTGATGACTGACTAAGAAGTTTCTGTTGCTAACCACTATTTGAAGAAGGAAAATAGCAAATTCCCTCTGAATGAATCAACAGCTTTTACACTCATATCCATAATCTTGAAAGTCTTGTGTTCTCCAACTCTACGATGCTCCAATATGGTTGGTGTGGGCAGGTATGTGTATTTCTATTTTAATGATGACCATGGACACAGAATTTCTAATCTGTATAACTTTCAATGGAGTTGAGTTATAAACATGATACAGTAAATACACCAAGCAATTTGTCAAACATGTCACTATATATTGCTTTTTTATGTTTTTGCATTATAGGCTTTGTCAGTTGTATTCAGTGGGTATTCTGTAACATTTCTGAGACAAGTACTCTGAATTCCTCTAACTTAGTAAGCCAAATTTCTTTTATCCATATACATTGATATGTTTTAGTAGTAACCTATTGTTATACAAAACATATGTGGTTTACTTCAAGATGTATGATTTTTAATGTATTTTTGTGATCCCCTTAGGTGAGATGATATTAATTTTTGTGCTGGTCTACTTGAAGCATATTTTTTTTACTGCTTATTCTTGTCTCCAAAAGAAATCAGCAGAGTCACTGATTTTTGTTATTAAATATCGATTTCAATTTCAGAAATCTACATATTGTTATACAATTAAAATACCAATTTAAAATGAATTAATATAGATATTAATCGTGTAGAATTTTAAATATTTTCAGAGTAGCTAGTATTTCATCTAACTAAATCAAATACATACTGTGAACTAGACTTTTTTGTTTTCTAAAGCCTTATACATCTTTAGTCATTTGCTGTTTTTAATCAAAAGCCTACAGTCTACTGGTAAGTAAGCCATTTACTGTTGCTCTTTCATAAGCTGTGTCCAGACCTTTAAAGACAAACTTGAATAAAATATCAATCAAGAGGTTGACTGAATTGGCAAGCTAGTTTTATAATTTTTATTACACAGAAATCTATAAAAATCCATTGAAATGATTGAGATGAGACAACTGAATAGAACTTTTGTGGGTACTGTATTTGAGCATTTATATAATATTGGAATCTGTCCTGATTGGATAGATTGTGTCTGTAAAATATTTAATACTTGCCAACAAAAATTGTGTGGCATAATCACTAATTCATATGAACATATTGTTGGAAAAATCATTGATAATTGTATTAAGTCCATAACTGTTCAAGTATTGCTTTATACTTCCTGGAAGACAGAGCTTAACATAGACATTTGTCTAAGAACATAATCTGCATTCAATTTCAAATGAAGATACTTGTTCATTTTCATGAGTAATAAGTATCTTTTTATTTTGGCTAATAAGTGACTTGTCTAGTACTGGCAAAATATTTCCTCTAAATAAGGCAAATATTTTAGGCCTATAATCTTTGTGTTTTAAGAGTCTTTAGACATTTTTGTTATTATTTTCAAATACTTGTACATGGAGTTTCAATTTAATTTAACCACTTGTATAGACATTTTATCCTTGATCATAGTCACCATTCTCCACTTCTCATCTTTCCATTTCTACCCATCTCATCGATTCCTACTTTCATTTTGACATACATATATTGAGTATTATGGTTGTATCAGTTGGCCATTTATCATTCCACTTATTTCCACACTCATTTTAGTCCCTACTCCTCTTTGAGATATATTTTAGCTTCCTGATATTTATTTTGTTAAAGTGTCAGTTGTTTGAAGGGATTATATTGTGGAACTCCAGGCACTTAAAAAATGGATTTATTGTCAGTGTGATGTACAGAGGGGTTACAGTTTCATATGTAAGGCAGTATGTTTCTTATCAAATTTGTTACCTCTTCCCTCATTTTTCTCTTACCTTCTCCCCTTCTTAAGTCCCTCCCCCCAAGTTGTACAGTTGATTTACAGCATATAGTTTTGTAAGTATTGCTATTGCATTGCCTCACCTTTTACCTCTTGTCTCTCTATTTTGATGTTCCCCTTTCCTTCCCTAGTTCCAGTAAATGTATATATAATACCCAGGGTACCAAAATCATTTACAGTGACATCAGGGGTAAAACCCTGAGGAAAAATGATGAAAGAAAATGGCATAATTTCTAATGGGATGTTAAACCTAACAACAACAATGATAAACTACTTATTTCCAAAACTTGGAGTTCATTTCACTTAGCATCAACTTATGTGTTCATATGTACATAGCTATTGTGACCTTCTGATAGGACTATGCTAGATGTATAATAATTATTATCAATGAGGGAAACCATAGAGTCATGTTTTTTGGGGCCTCAGACACTTTTGACTGCAATGTGTCTAGTAACTGTAGCAGACTGTCTTAGCTCTAATAAGCTATGCTAAAAATTTGGAAGTAGTAAGCTCAAGAGCATAAAGTGTTGAGAATTTGCCTCTCTGTTAAAATACTCACCCTGAAGCTAATGTGTGTACATACAATTGTCACTTCTGTATGCATTCTATGCTTCTATAAATACAAAGTAATTATTCCTGATGTATCAAGTATTGAATTATTAGTTGTGTTGGCAGTTAAAGAACAATAAACATGTCACCACTAAGCTCACAGTTTACTTAGGGACACATACGTAACAAAAAATAGCAATGTGACAGCATTCAACACCATATTAAAGATATAAATAAGTTTATTTTTCCTGAGCAGAAGGAGCTACTAAAAATCTATGAGGGGACTCCTGATGACTTCACAGAATAAGTGGATTATGACCTTAAGCCTTGAGAGATAAATATTAACCACACAAAGAAAGAATGTAACCAAGACACTAAGGTGTAAAACCAAGTTACCAAAGTATAAAATACATATACGTTAATTCAGAAAGCAAGGAGGCAAATTAAGTTGGTTGAAAGCTGATCTTGAGTAGAGAATCTGAAAAGCTGACTGAGCATTAGGCTAACATTGTATGGGGTCAGATTCAAGAGTCTCTTCTTCATATCTCTGCTAAAGAGTAGATTTCATTCCAAGAGCTATGTAAGGAAGTGTGTGCTTTAAGAAGAGAGGTATGTAGGTGATGGCTGGCTGGTCTGGAAATGGTAGAGACTGGTGGTAGTCTGGGGGCCTGTTGGGAAGCTGTTGTATTTACACGATGAACTGGAACCTACTTAACTGAGCTGTGGCCGTGTGCAATGGGAAGGACTGGGCAAACATACACAATGGAGTACTGGTCAGACATAAAGAAGAATAAAATTTTGTCATCTGCATGGAAATGGATGGAACTGGAGAACATCATATTAAGCAATAAACCAGATTCAGAAGGACAACGGAACTGTGCCTTCACTCATACATGGACACTAAACCTAAAAAATAAACACACGGGAATATCATTTATGTCAAATATATAGGTTATAATTATCAGGGCATTTTGAGAGGATTCAAGTAGGAAAGAGAATATTACAAGGCTAATAACACTGCAATTATAATTACATATGTGAATGAAGATGGCAAAACAACACTTACTGAACATTTGTTGATTGGCAAAGTAAGTGTAAGCAAGGGTTCAACCTGATTATACACAAGTGAAATACTACTGTGTTCATTTAGGCAATTATCACATGGTGAAATAATATAAATGAAAGCAATGCCAAATAGGAGGTCCTTGTTTAGGGTATGAGAACTAGACAGAAAGGGGAAGCTGAATGGGAGAAGGTAAAGGAGGGTGAATATAGTAAAAATACTTAAGTACACGTGTGAAAATAGAACAATGAAGTTTATTCTAACTGGGTTAGGAAGTCGGAGAAGGGATGCAGGGGAGGAATGGTGGGAGTTAGTCTGATCAGGCATAGTGTTTACATATTTGCACATGTTACACAAATAATCCAAGTGAAAATATGGGAAAATATTGAAAATGATTGTTGTTATAAATTCTACAGGTGAAGAAGGAGGTAGAGTTGAGGGAAAAACAGTTGAATTTATACTTTTGTATTTGGGACATTTTGGCATACAGTTTCTTTGTGGAAAGAATGAAATCAGGTTTTTTTTTAAAGCCTCAAAGAGATACAATTTCTTTCAGTGTACTCACAGAATGATGTGAATATTCCATCTAACTTTAGAATATTTCCATTGCCTGTCCAGTGAACCCTGTCCAGTGTGTAGCCCCTCTTCATTAGGTTTATTTTCTCAAATATGGGCCACACTGTGCTTTTCTCCCCTTTTTATGAGGAGGGATGTTGAGGTTTCGTGTGTTTTTGGTGGCCATTTCATAGAAATGAAAATGTGTAGCATGTAGTCTTTTGTGACTAGCTGTTTTGAATTAGTACAATGTTGTCAATGTCCATACATGTTGGAACATGTATCATGATTTTATTTTCCACATTTTTTATTGGTGAGTAATATTTCATGGCTGGGCACATTGCATTTTATTTGCTTATCAATCACTTGGTGAAGTGCTTCCATTTTTGGTGACTGAATTACGCGTGCTACATATGGAAGTTTTCGTGTGGATACATTTCAATTTATTTACATAAGCATATCTAACTGTATAATTAATGAGTCATATGGTAAACCTGCTTAAAATTTTAAGACATTACAAATTGTTTTTGAAAGAGCTGTATAATTTAATACTTTTATTGCAAATTTATGAAATTTCTAATATCTCCACATGGTCATCAAAAAACTATTGTCTTTTGCTTACAGCCCCAGTGTGTATTTCATTCATTTTTCCCATGAATAATGATAATTGACATCTTTTTATATGCTAATTGACCATTAGTGTGGCTTCTTTGGAGAAATTTCTATTGAGTTCCTTTGGCCATTAAAACCCTATTTAAAACCCTATTTAATCTTTTTATTATTCAAATTTAGAGAATCATTCCTGTATTTTTGCCAAGAAGACTCATCATGTAGGTGATATGTGAACATGTTCTCCTCTTTTTCCTTTCTTATTTCAAGTACATTTTGTATTGTGGAAGTCCAGTGTACATATTTGATCATTTCTTTTTCTTGCCTAAGTGCTTCACATCTACATATGAATATCCATGTAGTTTCCTTTTTATGACATTGCTGATTTTCTTTCACACATATGTTTAGGTCTGTAATTCACTTTGAATCATCTCCCCCTATCTTTTGCATGGGAATATTCAGTTCACCCAGCACCATTTGTCTATGTTATTATTTTCCCCCACTGGATTGTGTATTGCACCCTTGTTGAAATACCAACTGACCATTCAAGTAAACTTCCATTCTATTGATCTGTATTTATCATTAGCCCGTCCCATAGTATTGATTACTATAGATTTTTGGTAAGTTTGAGAACTGGAAATTACGTATTCTAAATTACTCATTTATCATTCTTTGTTATTTATTTATTTATTTATTTATTTGTGCCAGTCCTGGGCATTGAACTCAGGGCCTGAGTACTGTCCATGGCTTCCTTTTATGCTCAAGGCTAGCACTCTGCCATTTGAGCCACAGCACCATTTCTGGCCATTTTCTATATATGTATGTGGTGCTGAGGAATCGAACCTAGGGCTTCATGTATACGAGGCAAGCACTCTTGCCACTAGGCCATATTCCCAGCCCCTCATTTATCATTCTTGATCAAGATTTGTTAGTTATTCTGGGACCTATTAAATTTTCATGTGAAAATACAATTCAAATGCCTTTTATCTGTTACTCTTGCCTAGTTAGTTGAAAAGAAGTAGTAAGAGGAGCAGTCTTATGTTATTTCTGCTAGTAAAGTTGAGCTTCTAGTCTTTCACCTTACAGCCTTGGCTAAGCTTTCATAGCTAATCCTAATTAGGTTGATCCCTTCTATTCGTGGTTTGTTGATTATTAGTTTTCAAATCATGAAATTGTGTTGGATTTTTTTCAAATGCATTTTCTGCATCAATTGACATGTCCATGTGACTTTGATGAGCTGAAACTTAAACAAATTCAAATGTAGCAGTTCATGGATACATCATTGTATTCATGTGATTACTTAAACATTTAAATATCAAAACTTTACTTTTGAGAATATGTACAGTTTCTTTTAAATGAGCTGAACTATTAATGTGTAATCTGTTTTTTCCTACTGAGCAGCACCGTATTGTTTTGGGAAATTTTTTTTTATTTGCTTGATGGAGTGTGATGAAGATTCACTGGGATAAGGCATATAACACACCTGACTTCTCCTCTCCTTTTCCTTCCCCAGGCATGAACAATACACAATTTGTTTGTGCCTCCCAGTGCACATCATGCTAAAGTCACACAGGAGACTGTGGTCTAAAAAGCCCAGAACAAACATGAAACAAGCAGATGTGCGTTTTTATTAAGGATGTTGCTTATCTTGGAACTCAAATCAGTGCATTATTGCCACAGCCATAGTGTGGAAGTAAGTTCAGAATATTTCAGAGACAGATTTTAAATTACTCAGCCTAGACAGGCAAGGTTCCTTTATATAATGCCTAACTTAAAAGCTATGCTATGATGCTATGATTATGATTATATAAATAGATCCAAAAATATTGCATAGATTAAAGGCAAAGAAATACAGATGCTAATTGTTGTTTTGTTAAAGTGATGGTAGGTGGTGTTTTTTTCTTTTGTAATGTGACATTTCTTTATTACTAAAAAATTAATTTTATCAGAATTATAAAAACTCTAAAGATATTACATGTAATAAAACCTAACTAATGTATATGACGGACTTGTATCGTTGCTCTCCAGCTAACCAAGCAAGTAAGAAGGATGGATTCAGAAGATGGGAGAAGCTAATTAGAGTAGAAGTTCCACCCTCTGCCAGCCTTGTCTATCCCATCAGTTCTCATTCCACACCCATGCAAGCACCGCTTATTTAGTTCTAGTCAGGAGGACCTAAATCCTTGCTGGAAACAAACTATTTCTGTAGCGCATGATTCTTAGAACACTTGCCACCTATGAACTTATTTATGTTCTAGAAAGTACATCCTAGCGGCTGGGAATATGGCCTAGTGGCAAGAGTACTTGCCTCATTATACATGAAGCCCTATGTTCGATTCCTCACCACCACATATATAGAAATGGCCAGAAGTGGCGCTGTGGCTCAAGTTGGCAGAGTGCTAGCCTTGAGCCAAAAGAAGCCAGGGACAGTGCCCCAGGCCCAGAGTTTAAGCCCCTGGACTGTGAAGATACAGAACATGTTGGCCTGAGCATACAAAGTTCTGTTCTATTTTGGGTAAATTTAAACACATTTTTTATCCATAAAATATAAAAATTAGTTTACATTATGTGTAGCTGCAGCTATACATTTAATGTAATATAAGGAAAGACAGAATTGTTCTTTTCCTTTTAGAAATACATGAACAATGAATTCATTTATTTCTTTTGGTCTCATGTATTTCTGTTATGAGAAATACACATTTCCTAGTTTAATACCATTGCCTATTTTACTTATAATTATGGTATACACAACATAGTTGCAAATGGGCGTCTGCATTGATATTTAAACTTGAGAAAAATCCAAGCACATTATTATCATGAGACATTTTAATGAAGGCAGATGTTTAGATCAGAGCAAGATGTTATTAGCATTCATCAGAGAATTATTGAAAATAGAATTGGTGCATTATGTGCCAAAGGCAGAATTTCTTTTCCTGTTTCCTTTATACAAATACAGAAATGATTATAAATGACTCAAGAAATCTCTTTGGATTTAGTTGAGTACACTTTTTAGAAAAAGGAAATAGGGATATTTTTCAAATCACTAGTTATTCTTAAAATAATAAATCATTTCTTTAAAATACTGTTGATTATATAGAATATGAAAATGTCAGTTCAAGATAAATATTGCTGGATTCTATATACCTGAGCTGCCCTTTAGATGTCTAATACCCTGATCCATATTCAGGATTTTTAAACCTGAGTCTTCCTGCTGTGATGAAAGAGCCATCTCTTCCTGTGCTAATTTCATTGGATATACAGAATACCATTATGACATAGCTGTTGGGGAAGCTTAAATTCAGAAACTCTCTAAACTTTACAAGTAATATTTGAAAGTTCTTTTGTGTAATGATGTTTTTATTTAGATATCTATTTTAGCATGCCTAAATATAGTAGAAAAAAAATCTTAACTTTCTGACTATCAGAACATTTCTTTTATTTTTAAAAAGCAGAGAACCAGAGTGCATCATCATTAGATACTAAAAATGGTCATATACTTTGATATATTAAAGTTATACTAGGTCAATAATTGAGATAAATGTCTGAAAGTATTTTAAAATTAATTAGTAGTAAGATTAATGAATTGTGGTTTGCAAAAGATCACTTAGAGCTTTTATTATTTGTCAGAAAAGAAACCATGAACCCATCAGCCAATATAGGGACCTTGGAGAGAATCAGGAAGATTTAAAAACTATTGATAACACCTTACTGGGCTAGGTTGAGCCATTAATTATAAGCACTATGGAGAATGAGGCAGTATCCACTAGAACTTACATGAATAAATCAGGTCAATCTAAAATTATAGGTAAGTTGAAACAGCAGACTACTTAGTTATTGATCAATAGTATTCTATCAACTTAGAGATAAGGTGCTGGAGACATACTATAGGATGTTATCTTTGAATTTTCCTGCAGAACATTTTTATTATCAACACAAAGAAGGTGTATGTATGAAATAATTGCATAGAATTATTCAAGTTCTCCATTTTTTCTTTCTTTCTTTCCTTCCCTCTTTCCCTCCTTTCTTCTCCCTCTCCCTCCCCACCCTCTCTCTTCTCTCTTTCTTTTGTGTGCCACTCCTGGAGCTTAAACTCCTGGACTGGACACTGTCTTTGAGGTTTTTTCCTCAAAATTAGCATACCTCTACTTTGGATATTTAGGTGTTTAATTGGAGACAAGAGTTTCATACACTTTCCTCAGACTAGCTTTGAATATAGACTTGAGCCACCCTACCCTCAAGATACATTTCTTATTGATCTGATTCTTAGGAAAATTTTATCTGAACTAAAAAATTGTTTCCTAGGGCTGGGAATATGGCCTAGTAGAGTGTTTACCTCCCATACATGAAGCCCTGGGTTCGATTCCTCAGCACCACATATATAGAAAAGGCTAGAAGTAGAGCTGTGGCTCAAGTGGTAGATTGCTACCCTTGAGCAGAAAGAAGCCAGGATCAGTGCTTAGGCCCTGAGTTCAAGCCCCAGGACTGGAAAAAAATAGTTTCATAAATCATAATGATATAGGAATTGATAATGCTGTATTACTATCTTTTTTGTCTCTCTTTTTTGTTTTATCTACTTTTATTTCATTATGTTTTCTTTTTCTTTTGATCAATTTTGCCAAGGCAGTACCTATATTTTATATCTTTTTTCCCCAAAGAAGCACTATTAGCCCTGTGATCTTATTTAGAGTACTTTGGGTTTCTTACTTGATTCACTTATTGAAATAATCATTCTCTTTATATAGGACAACTTAGCATGTTAGGTGAAGATCAGAGTATAAATAAAAAGTAAAATTTACAAATCCAAATTTAATAAATCTTTTTTTTTTTGGCCAGTCCTGGGGCTTGGACTCAGGGCCTGAGCACTGTCCCTGGCTTCTTTTTGCTCAAGGCTAGCACTCTGCTACTTGAGCCACAGCGCCCCCTCTGGCCATTTTCTGTATATGTGGTGTTGGGGAATTGAACCCAGGGCCTCATGTATAGGAGGCAAGCACTCTTGCCACTAGGCCATATCCCCAGCCCCCAAATTTAATAAATCTTAAATAAGTAATTTTATGTATTTTTCTATTTCCTTAAAGTTATATTGTTTTCTTTGTACAATTTCATTGCATTTGTGGTTTATATTTATTTCTGATATTTCAGTGTGTTTATGTGAAATATGTTACATTCTTGGAATATTCTTGAAAATACATTTTTATGATAGTAAGAGGAAACAGATCTTTTCTAAATAATCTACTGCTAAAAAACTAGATATAGCTCATAGGTTTCCTAAACTTCCCTTCTGGCTTTGGAGAATGCTTCCAGTTTCTCAATTTCAGATTTATTATTTATTATCAAGACTTGTGAAGGTAAAGCATTCTTTTTTTATTGTTGAAATCATCCTTACATTGCCTTTCACAGATAATCTTCTTATGTACAAGTATATTTTTTCCTTTTTTATTTACTCCAAAAATTACCTAATTATTTAAAAATTATAGCTAGAAGATATTGCAGATATAACTTGAAATAGTAGACTATTTTATCATCTGGAACTTCAGGATTTCTTACATTTCTCACATCTTTATATTCTCATTTACTTTTATACTTTATGCCACAATTTGTTCTCCTACCAATGTACATTTTTCAAAATATCTAAATGATTGTTTTTAGATTGAACTTAATATAATACTTAATCAAGTTTTTTTCCAGGCTCGGTTACATCATTGTACTACTTAACTTGTCTGGCTGTAGTGAGATTGGGGCCAGGTTTATAGGGGAAAGAAGTAATTATCCTGTCACACCATGGAAGGGGAGCAGGGGCTTTTCTCTCTCTTCACTGATCTCAAAGATACAGGTGAGAAATTACTTCAATCTTTTTTGAGCCTTTATTTCATGTTGCAACACCTTGTGAAATTCTAGCAATTAAAATTATTTGACATACTATCTTTCCAAAAATATGATAGTCTCCAATGGTGGATATGTGTATGGATTTATTTTTATAAAGCATCTTGGGTTTATTGGAGAATTAGAGTATGGCTTTTAAGAGGAAAATTTGAGAGAAAAGTTTAGCTTAAGATTTTCAGGAAACTTGAGGTATAGGTGATAAACAGCATTTCAGATTTCCTGCTTAATTAGATAATTTAATAACCCTATGAACAATTTTCAAGCTGAATGCTGTATGTTAATGATCTAACACATTATTAGACCAAGGAAGCAGAAATGGGAGAAAAACTTTAGTTAAGGACAAAGTCCACTTTGACTAGGGTAGGTTAAGTAGGAATGGGTTTGGAATTAATAGTTCTAAACAGTAAATAGTATGTTTCAATAGGTAGTTGCTCAACTAATAAGTACATGCCTAGAAAAGGTGAAGGCAAATTGTCGACACAAATTGAGACAGGGCAATTTTCTACATGACAGAAAAGTGGCCAATCTACCTGGTATAAACAACACACAGTAGAAACCAGTTAGGCTGAAGTGGTTGTGTTTATGGATATATACAATACTTGAATAAGTAATTACAGTTTTTCTTGCCTTTCTCTTCTTAACTTTGGTTCTTACTTCACCTGTAGTTTCATAACGGAGAGCCAAGAATTGACATATCACTGGAGTTGCCCCTCTGTTTTGCTGAAAGCAGAAGCACTGCAGGTCCTCTCAAATTAACACTTGAAATCACTGTTAAATTTCTGCCTTATACATGGAAATATCCTGGAGAAATAGGTTTTGCCCAACCACCTGAAATGAGCACATCAGAAAATCCTGAGAAACACAGGCTAAGAAAGATAAAGAGGGCTTTCCTGGGTCTGCCCCATGTTCTGTGGTCTCATGCTTCTGGTCTATAAAGGCCATTCCAAGGATCAATCCGACTCTCCTCATGTGACCTATAATATGTAAAATCTATGTTAGTAGACAGATATGAATTTAAATATTCATTAAAATGTACATCATTCCTTTTCAAAAACTTATCAGAGAAGCTTATATCATTTCAGTTATTTCTTTAAATACTGTTTTTTAAACAAGAGAAAATGAATGGGCTCCCATACTTTCATTTGAAATCTTCATTTGCCCAAGACAAGGTATAGCCATTACATAAACTATACTTTGACTTAATAGACCATATATTCTCACTGCATAAACTTTGCTTAGGGAATAAGCTAAGCCTTTTATAAATTGCATTATCTTCTCAAGACCACTAGGGTCCCATTAGGCTTACTAAAGTGGCCATAATCCCATGCTGTATATTCAGGTCCAGAAAAAAATAATTGTAAGCACATTTAAAAAAAATCACAGAAAACAATTACAATATGGTTAAATTGCTTCTTCTGAACTAGTTTATTCATCCCCAGTGAAGTTCAAAGCTCTAAAGTATTTTCCATGTTTCCCAGATTCATTACAATACAGAAAAAGAACATTTTTATTCCCAAATGTGCTTTGACATTTAAAAATTAGAAGATATATTGCTCTTCAGGTTTATCTCATGCACATATCCCTGACATTTTTGAAAACATGATCTCCTGTTTCATCTCTACTAAGCAATTATCACAAACCATCATAAAAAATCTATTTTTCTAGCATATTAAATGTTGATAAATCTCTTAAGGGTGAACTTACATTAACCTAGATCAAAAGAAACATGTAAATTATATTAATTTCTAGTGAGAAATGCAACTCACAAGGGCACTGCACATTTGTGTTCTCTGATGAATGCATTTGATCTTTATAGGTCACCTAGTGATGGCCTGGAATAAGAGTTAAGAAAAGGGATGGCTAAGTGACTTTAATGACAGTTGGGTGAATTTGTGTCCTCAATAGAGAAAGAATGGCACTGGGGCTATGAGGCTGTAAGCAGAGCATATTCTTTCTTGGGCAGGTCTTGAATGGACAGTGCTAGTTTCTTGGTTGACATAGGCTTTACCAGATCGATGCATTCTTTTGTTGGATAAGCTAACTCTAAAATAACTAGTGTAATACATTATACCCCAATTCTACTGCAAGGGGGAAGTCTGACTTTGCTAGGAAGGGAAATGAAGAAATGCATTTTTCTTATGTATTTTTCATATTAAATCCTGTATAAGTTACACATGTACCTAGACACCTTCCTAATTTCCATCCCCATACAATCAATGTCAAAGACTATGGCAGCTTAAAATGGTGAAATATTCATTCTTTGAGTCAATTTATTAGAAAAAAGGGTCAATTTATCATCCATACCATAGTACATGTATGTACTATATTTAAATATCTGTAGTGGATAGAACTTTTTGTTTTTATTTGTTGTTTTGTTTTTTACTAAAGACTTTTACAAACATCAGTAGCCCCTACATTCCCCAATTTGCCTCCCTCATTCTCCTGGATTTAGGAACAATTTTGCTTACATCTCATCATTTGTTTGACATTAGTCAAGTCTTACAAATAGTGCTATTGAACTTATGCCTTTAGGCTTACCATTTTTTTTTATTGAGTGGAACTATTACGCCAAATGGTGAAAAAGTACCCCTCATTCTTGTTGAGATTTGAATTCTGGGCTTCAAGCTTAAATCACTTAAACCACATACATCAGTCCTTTTTTTGCTTTTTTCTTTTTTTTTGCTTTTAGTTAAATTTTTTTTTTAAGTAAGACCTCACCTTTTTGCCTGAGGCTGACTACAGACTGTGACCTTCTTACTTGCGGTATATCACATCTTTTGGATGACAGGGACAGGCCCCTACTACCATACTTGAGTTATTGGTTGATATAGATTTTCCTAAATTTTTCCCCCAAACTGCCTTTGAACCACAAATCTGCTTATCTCAGTTTCTTAAATAGCTAGTGTTATAGCTGTGAGCCACTGTATTTGGTCTAGATTTATTCTGAAATGTATTTTGATGCTTTTTAAATAGTGTTATTTTAAATTTTCATTTTAAAAATTCATGGATTATAAAATTGACACTGAATTTTATATATAATATATATAATATAATATAATATAAATATAATATAATATAAATATAATATAATATAAATATAAATAATATATAAAATTCAGAGTCAATTTTATATATTGATTTAGCATCCTACAACCTCATGAAATTCCTCTGATGGTTCTAGGACCATTTTTTTAAAGTTTTTATTATAAAACTGATGTACAGAGAGGTTACAGTTTCATAGGTTAGGCATTGGATACATTTCTTGTACTGTTTGTTACTTTGTCCCTCATACCCCCCTCCACCTCCCCCTTACTCTTTCCCCACCTGAGGTGTTCAGTTCACTTACACCAAACAGTTTTGCAAGTATTGCTTTTGTAGTTGTTTCTCTTTTTTTACCCTGTGTCTCTCAATTTTGGTATTCCCTTTCAATTTGCTAGTTCTAATACCAGTATACACGGTTTCCAATATACTCAGATAAGATTACAGAGATAGTATAGATACAGTCACAAGAAGGTGTTACAAGAACATCATCAATAGTAGAAGCTACAGATACACATGGGATGTTGAAAGTAGTTACAACTGTGATATAACAATCATTTCCATAAAATGGAGTTCATTTCACTTAGCATCATCTTATGTGATCATAATGGTATAGCTATTGGGCTCTTGTGATCCTCTGCTGTGACTTGCCTAAACCTGTGCTAATTATTCCCAATAAGGGAGACCATAGAGTCCATGTTTCTTTGGGTCTGGCTCACTTCACTTAGTATAATTTTTTCCAAGTCCTTCCATTTCCTTACAAATGGGGCTATGTCATTCTTTCTGATAGAGGCATAAAATTCCATTGTGTATATGTACCACATTTTCCTGATCCATTCGTCTACGGAGGGGCATCTGGGTTGGTTCCAGATTCTAGCTATGACAAATTGCGCTGCAATGAACATTGTTGTGCTGGTGGCTTTACTGTGATTTTGTTTGTGGTTTTTCAGATAGATTCCCAAAAGTGGGGTTGCCTTCAAAAGTGGGGGTTAGCCTTCTGAGGAATCTCCATACTGCTTGCCAGAGTGGCTGAACCAGTTTACATTCCCACCAACAATGAAGTAGGGTTCCCTTTTGGCCACATCCCCTCCAACAACTGTTATTGTTAGTTTTCTTGATATATGACATTCTTACTGGGGTGAGATGGAATCTCAATGTTGTTTTTATTTGCATTTCTTTTATGGCCAGTGATGTAGAGCACTTTTTCATATGTCTCTTGGCCATTCTCATTTCCTCATCAGAGAAGTCTCTTTGTAAGTCTTTAGCCCACTTGATGAGCGGGCTATTGGTTGTTTGCGGTTTTGTTTTGGAAGAAGGTAATTTTTTTTAGTTCTGCATATATTTTAGATATGAGGCCTTTGTCCATTGAATGGCCGGTAAAGATCTTCTCCCAGTCTGTGGGCTTTCTGTTTATCTTGCAAGCTATGTCCTTTGCCATGCAGAAGCTCTGCAGTTTGATGCAGTCCCATTTGTCCAACCTTTCTTTGATTTGTAGCCTTTCTGGGTCTTTGTTCAGGAAGTTCCGTCCTGCGCCAAGTAGCCCAAGTGTTTCTCCTACTCCTTCCTTTAGTGTTTTCAGGGTATCTGTTTTGATTTCTAGGTCTTTAATCCATTTGGAATTGATTTTGGTGCAGGGTGATATATAAGGATCTAGTTTTAGTTTGTTGCATGTGTTGAGCCAGTTTTTCCAGCACAATTTGTTAAAGAGGCTATCTTTCTTCCAAACTATTGTTTTAGCCCCTTTATCAAAGATTAAGTAGGTGTAGTTCTGTGGGTTCATTCCCGGGTCTTCAATTCTGTTCCATTGGTCTTCAGGCCTGTTCCGGTGCCAATACCAAGCTGTTTTTATTACTATAGCTTTGTAATACAACTTGAAGTTGGGTATTGTAATTCCTCCAGCACTGTTCTTACTGCTTAGGATTGTTTTTGCTATTCTAGGTCTTTTCTTATTCCATATGAATTTCTGGATTGCTTCCTCTATTTCATCAAAAAATGGTGTTGGGATATTAATGGGTATTGCATTGAATTTGTAGATAGCCTTTGGGAATATTGCCATTTTGATTATATTAATCCTCCCAATCCAGGAGCATGGGAGGTTTTTCCATTTCCTTAGTTCTGACTTAATTTCGTTTTTCAAGGTTTTAAAGTTCTCCTCAAAGAGGTCTTTCACTTCTTTGGTTAAGGTTATTCCTAGGTATTTTATGTTTTGGGGGGCTATTGCAAAGGGAGTTGCTTTCCTGATATCAGCCTGGGTCTTTGGGTCATTAGCATACAGAAAGGCCATTGATTTTTGAAGGTTTATTTTATATCCTGCAACTTTGCCAAAGTTTTGGATCAGCTCTAGTAGCTTGGGGGTAGAGTCTATGGGATTCTTTAGGTATAGGATCATGTCATGTTTTTTAATTTGAAGTCAATTTTGTCTGATACTAGGATTGCAACTCCAGCCTGCTTATGGGGGCCATTTGCTTGATAGATTTGTTTCCAGCCTTTCACTTTTAGAAGATGTTTACTTTTGCTGGATAGATGTTGTCTCTTGGAGGCAGCAGAAAGATGGATCTTGATTTTTGATCCAAGTTATGAGCCTATGTCGTTTGATTGGAGAATTAAGTCCATTAATCTTGACAGTTAGGATTGAGAGGTGATCGTTTGTTCCTTTCATTATCACTGTCTTGTTTAAAGCTGTGTCTTCCCATTTCTTGATCTAGTGTTTACTAATTAGGGTTCATTTCTCTGTCTGTGTTGGGATCTTGATTATTATCCCTGTATAGTATATCTTTGAAGACTTTCTGTAAAGCTGGTTTGGTGGAGATATATTGTTTCAGTTTTTCCTTACTGTGGAAGACTTTTATTTGACCTTTGGCTATGAAGGAGAGTTTGGCTGGGTACAGAATTCTTGGTTGGTAGTTATTTTTATTTAGAGTTTGGTATACTTCATTCCAGGCTCTCCTTGCTTTCATGGTCTCTGCTGAGAAGTCTGGGGTAATTCTGATTGCTTTTCCTTTACATGTGATTGTTTTCTTTGCTCTAACAGCTTTGAGTATTTTTTCCTTGCACTCTACTGAACCTGTTTTGATCACAATGTGTCAGTGGGATGTCCTATTCTGGTCTGGTCGATTTGGGGTTCTAAATGCTTCTTGTATCTGTATAGGCCTTTCCTTCTGGATATTTGGGAAGTTCTCAGCTAATATTCTGTTAAATAGGTTGCCTATCCCATTAACCTCTTTCTCCAAGTTTTCCTCAATACCTATTAAACTTAAATTGGAGTTCCTGATCATGTCTTGAATCTCCTGTAGCGATCTGTTTTGTTGATTGGACTGGATTTGTATTGATTTTTGATCTTTCTCCATAGAATCTAAGGAATCTTCAGCTCCTGAAATTCGATCCTCTGCTTCAGTTAGTCGGGTCTGTAGGCTAGTTACTTGATTTCGAATCTCTTTTGATTCTGACTGGTCTTTCCTGATAATTTCCATGTCATTTCTTAGGTCTTGTATGGACTTCTTTACTTCATTAACTTCATTACTTTGGTTTTGAGTGTTGTCTCTCAAATCTTTAAGCTGGTTAGCTATCTTTTCATTTGACTCTTGAAGTTCATTTATCTTTCTATTTGTGGATGCCATGAAATTCTCCATTAATTTTTGCTTTGCCTCCTCACGCTCTAGAATAATTGACTGAAGAGATTCAAACTTTTCATTTATCATGTTTATCAGTAGACTTTGTAGAGCATTTTGAGGGTTCTCTTCTATGTCTTTGATTGACTGCTCTGCTTCCTGCTTGTTTTGAGTGGGGGATAAGACTTCATTGTTTGCCATCTTTCTTGTATTTCTTCTGCCCATTTGAATTGGGGATGCCAGTCTACCAGCACCCGTGAGCACCGTTTAAGACCCAAAGCAGCCCTTACCAAGCACTGTTGTGTAAATCTTACAAGTTCACAATTATGTACAGATACCCTGTATACCTGTCTATAAAATTAGATTTGGTGATCCTAAAGAATACAATTTCAATATAACAACTGATCCTGGGCCCTGTATTCAGTAGTTACTTATTTACTGTTACAACCCTATATGCAATTCTTGTTTTTATATTAAGTTCTTTTAGAACTGGCTTTCTCTATGAACCCCTTTGGTTCACTCAGATTAAGCTGGGATACCCTCTATCCAATAACCAGGAGTCATTGGAGACTGGAGGTCTAGGCAGTAAGTCAGGAGGCTAAGTTGGAGGTAGTAAAGAGAATAGAGTAAAATGTATTGGGGAGGGGTGGTGGTGATTTTGGTTTAGTTTCATAGTTTCAGTGACATGGAAGTGTCGAGAAGAGTAGAATCAGTAGAGAGAATAAGGTTGCAATGATAGATAATGGAGAGTTAGCAGAACAGAGTGGAAGTGTTCTTCATAGGAACGTAAGTTTTAAAGAAAGAGAACGCAAAGAGAGAAATAAAGTAAAAATAGTGGGAGACAGATGCACACAACAGAGAAAAATTATTTAAAAAAGAAATAAAATAAAAAGGAAAAAAAAATCAGAAAAGGAACAACCCAAACAAACAGAAATGAAAAAAAAACTTGATAAAACAAACAGGTAAAAATAGAAAACATGGAAAAAAAAAAAAAAAACCGACGACATTTCCGAATTGAAAAAATTTTTTTTTTAAGTTTAAGAAATGTTGAAAAGATAAAGAAAAAAAAATGGAGTCTTCCTTGTTTGGGTGGTCTTTCCCCAGTCTCTGGTTTCCTTGTGATGGTCTGCAGTCTATATTCCTGATTTTCTGGGTTTGGCAGAATTCAGCTTGCTCCTCTGTCTGCTGCAGGGCCTCGGCCTTTGAATAGGCTGTGGACTGAGCAAGGCGGGGCACCTCTGGCCTGTTTTACCCAGCTGAGAGGTGCTTGCCTGTGCAAGGCTTCTGCCTCCTGGGCGGGCCGGCCTCCTTGGCGGAGGTAGCTATGGAAAGCAGCTCCGTTTAGGGCTAGGAATTGGGCTTCCTCTGTGACGGGACTGTTTAACTGTCTCAGGTTCCTCCGTCTGGTGTTTCCGTGCTGCTGGGAGCTGCTGGCTGTTTTCGCGTTAAATTTAGAAGTTCCGGCGGGCAGGGCGGGGCACCTCTGGGGGCATTCTCCTGGGTGGAGCTGGCTCTCACTGTTCGGTCCCTGTTGCCCTTTTCAAAGATGGCTAATTTGACCTCGCTTTTCCCAGGCCCGCTTTAGTTCCAATCTGGTCTGACCCTATGCCAGTGGCAAAGATGGTGCTTTGCTCTGGCAGTGGGGGAAAGGCTGCCTTGCAGAAGTTGCTCTGTGGGCACGAGTGAGAATATCTTTCATGGGGTACTCACGCTTTCTGTGCGATTTCAGGTCGTCCGTGCTCAGCTGCCGCCTGGTCTCCGCTGTGTGCTTTACCTGCGTGGAGTGTGGGTTGCTGTGACGGGAGCTGTGCCAGCGCCGCCGACACTGGCGTGGCGGTGGGATACCGCCCAGAGCTTGAATCTGTGTTTTCAGACGTGCAAAGTTGATTTTTCCTTCCTGGCCAGAATCCCTGTACTGTTACAACTTACGCTGGTTGTATTTCTAGTGGTAAAAGTTTCTATGGGGTGAGAAAACTGAGGTGCTGGAGGGAGCTGAGCTAGTGCACTGCAGCTCCTCTGCTGTCTTCCCAGAAGTCCCCCACAAAGCACTATAGGACCATTTTGTAGATTCAAATGGATTTTTCTTTTTCTGTGTATGATATTAAACTCAGGGCCTTATACTTGCTAAGCAAGTACTACTTGAACTCGGCCCCTGTACCTTTCTTGCTTTAGATTATTTTCTTTAATAGGCTGTCTGATGTTTTTTTTAAAAAAATTTTTTTGTCTATTACTGGCTCTAGGGACCACTTAACCAGTACTTATGCCTCTTAGTTGGGATTATAGGCATAAAATATAAGTTTTTCTGTTGAGATAAAATTCTTCATTGTTTCCCTAGGCTGGGCTTGAACTGTGATTCTTGATTTCCACTTCCTGAGTAGCTGAGATGGTAGGCATGAATCATCATGTTTCATTATTTTTTTTTAAAAATTTATATATATAATATATATATATATATATATATATATATATATATATATATATACAATCATGTAATCTAGGAATAAACTTATTTTTTTATTACTTTTCCAATCTGTTTTTTTTTAAATGCCATTTTCTCTCATATTCAAATGCTCAGGCTTTCAGTATGATGTCAAATAGAAGTGGTGGTAGTGAACAATTTGTCTTGCTTTTTTAATCTTAGTAGCAATATATTTAATCTTTCTCTACTAAATACATTTCACAGTTGCCTTTAATCAGGTTGAGGAAGTTACTTAAGACTAAATTCTAAATCTTCTGATGCTTTAAGAAAATTAAGAATAAATGTTATTTTTTGTCAAATGTTTTTGGATATCTTTCAGGCTAGTGTCATTTTCCTTCTTCAACATTTTAATATGGCAGATTACATTCACTGTTGGTTAAATGGTACACTGACCTGGTGTTTACAGAATGGACTCTACTTCATTTATCATACAATTTGTATTCTATTTGATGTAGACCAAGTATTTTGTATAACATTTGTTTAACATTCTAACACTTGCATTTATAAGAAATATTCTTTTTCAGTTTTCATGTTTTTACCATGTGGCTTTGGTTCAGGGTAATACTCGTCTAAAAGGGTGACTGGGAAGGGATTTCCTTCTTTTGTTCTTTCTGGAGGGTTTGTAAAGAGGCAATATTTAGTTTATTGTTAAAATTTTGTTAGAGTTTATTGGTGAATTCATTTTAGCTTGTAGCTAGCTTTCTTTTGTTTCATTTCTTTTGTTTGTTTCAAGTTTAATCCTCTTTGCTTCTTTCTTTCTTAGTTTTTATTATCTGTAAGTAATTGTACATTGGAGTTTTTTTTTTTTTTTTTTTGGCCAGTCCTGGGGCTTGGACTCAGGGCCTGAGCACTGTCCCTGGCTTCTTTTTGCTCAAGGCTAGCACTCTGCCACTTGAGCCACAGCGCCACTTCTGGCCGTTTTCTGTATATGTGATGCTGGGGAATTGAACCCAGGGCCTCATGTATACGAGGCAAGCACTCTTGCCACTAGGCCATATCCCCAGCCCCACATTGGAGTTTTAATTGAACATATTTACTTGTGAGTACAATGCATCTTGGTCAATGTCACTTCTATCATTTTCTCCGCAGTATAGACAATTAGGGTTATACTATCTGTTGTAGGAAGTAGAGCTGACTCCATCTTGTTTAGGGAAATATGCTAGTAATTGTTAAAATGCAGTTAAATATTAGGCCAACCCAGCCACAAAATTTTGCTTCTGTAAATGGCTTGCTTAACTCGTTTGTTGCTTGCTTTAACCCCTGCATCAACCTTCTAAATCGGTGCTACACTTTTACCTTTATAAACCCCATCTAGAGGACTGTTAGAGGTTGCAGTTTCAGATCCCAAGTCTGTGCTGCGTCCCTGACAGGTCAGTTCACTTTTTACTTCCCCTATAAATCCATCTTTGCTTGAGACTGTCTCTGAGTGGTGGATTCTGGAGGGACCTGGGTTTGAGTCCTGTAAGCTTATAGAATGTCCCCCGGCTCATACATAAGGTCTGCCCTTGGCAATGCGACTCCGCCCCTGGCTGATGATACCTGAGGGGCAGGCGGAGCACCTCCCACCTTAGTTGCACGAGGGTATACAGACCCCCCTGAAAGAGAGTTCAGGTGATTATTTTCCTTTCCCCTGTGGGAACTTCACCTTGCCGGCCCTGCTGGCAATAAACTCTTTTGCTTTACCTGACTTTGCCTATGGTCTGTGGCTCTTCTGGGATAATTTTCCTTTCAAGTCCTACTTGGGGTACCTCCCCCTGGACCCCATAACACTGTTTAGCCATAAGTTATATATAAACTATAAATCCCTTTTATAATTTATTTTAGTGGTTTTGTTTCTCTAGAGCAGTGTGATAGCACAATAAAATTTATTTCCTGTTTGTTTTATATTTTACCCTCTTTTCCTTTCTTTTTTTTTTTTTTTGCTTCCTTTTGAATCAATCAAACCCAGTTTATGGTTCTGTTTTATATCTTGTTGGCTTAAATACCCTGTCTTTGTTTAGTTTGCTAATGTTTACCTTAGAGTATGCATCTTTCACTCATCACAGTGCATACTCAAGTGATATTACATATCTTTGTGACCATAATAGGGAGGTCAGATCTGGCCAGGACCATCATTGACTGTGGAGGGGTGTCAGATTGACTCCAGCTCAGATTAGAGCAGAAGCCAACTCCATCTTCACTAAGATCTCCCCGAACCTATCCAGGGAAGCTCCCCTTTATTATGATAAGTTATGTAAATTGACCACCTGAGGCCTGGAAGGTTCAAGGGAACCTGTGCCCTCCCATGAGTAGGCATATCCACCTGACATAAAATCCATGTGCCAATTCTAACTAGAATGATAGGTTGGTTCAGATACTATGAGACAGACTGTAACTCTATTGGCCACCTGCGTGCAGCCTAGCATGCTCTGTAAGTGCTGTATCCTCATTGGCCATGTGTGTGTGTCAAGTTTGACTGTGATGTTTGCCTTATAACCAAGCTGGAAGGCCACACGTGCGTGTGGTTCCAGCTCCAGAGTCTTGGCTGCACACATAGTAGGCAGTTCAGGCTCCTGAGTCTGGGCTGCGACCAAAGCCAGTCAGTTCACTTTTTGTTCACTTTTTACTTCCCCAATTAATCCATCTTTTTTTTTTATCATCTTGTAGCTTGAGACTGTGTGGTGGACTCTTGGGGGAACCAGGAATCCCCTCCCTTGGGGGTAGGAACCCCCCCTTTCATTGTAGCGAACCCCACAGTGACTACTGCAATAATAGTATAGTTGTAGAAGTTCAATTCTCTCAATGTTGTACCATTTTATTAAATATACACATTTTTCATACTGCATTGTTCTTGCTTTTGCATAAATTGTCAATGATCTTATAGAGAGATTTAAATAATAAGGAAACATTCTAGATATTATCTAAAAGTCATTCTCTCCTTTACAGTTCTTTATGTAATTTTGGGTTTGTACCCCCTGAAGTATTTTTTAAATGTATTTTATAGTATGGGTGTACAAGTTATAAATTCTATTAGATATTTTTGGTTTTTGAAAGAATGTTTCACCTTTATTCTTAAAAGGTATTGTTATTGAATATAGAAATCTAGAGCCATGTTTTTATTTTTCAATATATCATAATCTTGTTTTATTGCCTTCAGTGATGAAAATTTGCTGGCACTTTTATCTTTATTGCTATGTGTATAATGTGTGTTTTTTCTTTGGCTGTTTTTTCCCTCTTTGGTTGTTTTTTTTTTTTTTTTTTTGCATCTTTTAATGTAAACAGAATACACAAACACACTAAAAACCCCAACATGACCAAGAGAACACATATAGATTTACCTATTTACAGGCCCTTGTAAACCAAGAGGACCTTTGGCTGTTTTTTTGAAAGCACATGTCTCCGCCATCCCAGAGGTCCATGCAGAGATAATCACAGGCAGGAGAAGAAGGTTCATAAGGAGGTTTATTAGTGAGGCTATAGTTCCCATGGGAGAGGGAGCTACATGGCACCTGCACCTTATCCAGGTGGCAGCTTCTCTCTCTGGGGGTAAAGGGGAAGTAGTTAGGTAGTGAGTAGGAGTGGCTCATTAGGTATGGGTGGATCTGGGGGCTAGTGGGAGGAGCTGAGGACCTGAGGCTAGGGAAATGCTAACATTCCTCCATTTGTTGTTTATTAATAACACAGGAGGGGTACCAGGCTGGGAGTATGGATGGAGGTTGTTTCTTCTGGAGCTACTTCCTGCTGTAAAGGGGCGAAGTAGTCAGGGGTCCCTGATTTGTCATTTGGCCTGGTACCATCCAGTTTGGTTGGTAAAAGTCCTCATCATTTCCACAAGAATGGTTATCAGGGCCAATGGGTGTCATGGTTTCCTCTGGCTACCTTGTGCAGCTTGAGCACATCAAGCAGTCACTGGGTCTGGGGTCTTCAGGGTCCAGATCTGTGCTGGGCAGAGCAGTGTAGTAAGAGGATGATGGCCTTGAACTGTGAGTTCCCAGGTGGTGTCCTGAGTGAAGCATGTTATCCTGCTAAAAGAGACTTAAAAAGGGTCAGGCAAAAGGCTGACAAGTTCACAGGACCAGTTAATGTGAACGACATGGGAGAACACACCCTGGGCACAAGCCAGAAAAGTTCCATTTGTAACATAAACCCAATTGTGGCCCATTACAAGGAAGGAGGAATAACTGGACTGGGGGCAGGAAGGAAGTGTTTAGGGATAGTGGACTGGTTGGGAGTAACCAGTCAGAGGCTAATTTATATATATATATAAAATAACAAAGGCAGGAGTGCAAGTTTCAGTCCAGATGGAAAATGGACAGGTATGGGCATTAGGTGTGTAAAC
The DNA here is from genome assembly GCF_023159225.1 of Perognathus longimembris pacificus. Taxonomy (NCBI): domain Eukaryota; kingdom Metazoa; phylum Chordata; class Mammalia; order Rodentia; family Heteromyidae; genus Perognathus; species Perognathus longimembris. Next base: position 126,449,670 of record NC_063162.1, on the reverse strand, counting down.
AACTATTCCTCTTGATCTCCCGGCTCTGATTAATTTTGAAAGGGCAAGTTTAAATTGTCTCCATTTAAGATAAGACTTCATCTCCTCTTACTCCTCTCCATGGTTCCTCCTTGTCAGGATTGACCTCATCCTGAAGGTCTAAGTGCTCATTGCTTGAATAGCTTGTCCCAGTTGGCATTCATGGGGTTTGAACTCAAGGCCTGGCCACTGTTCCTGAGCACTTCTGCTCAAGGTTAGTGAGCCACAGTGTCGCTTTCAGCATTTGGCTGGTTCTCTTGAGCCAAGCTTCGAGTCTGGCTCTTTGCTTGTTAGTTGGGAGATGGAGTTTTAGAGGGATATGTATATATATATATATATATTTTTTTTTTTTTTTCCTGCCCAGGCTGGCTTTGAATTGCAATCCAAGGAGTCTTAGCCATAAAAGCCCTTTTTATTTCCAATTAGAGCAACAGGAGAACAATAGGAGTAGAGCTTATCTGTAACTTGTTGAGAATTGACCAACAAGTACTTGCTAGAGTTCTGCTGTAATACTTAGAGAACAGCAGACTGAATGAGATCCATGTGCCATCCAATCAAATCATCATTTACTAGCAGGTGGAAGAGAACACAAATGAATTACAATCAAGAGGGCAGAGGGTCAGGACAATGTAGAAGTCTCAGCTTCAGTGGATCCAAAGTGGCTGTGTCTTCCATCCCGAATCAGCAGGCTTCATTAGTCATGTGTGATGGAGGCAGGCAGGAGAGATGGGTTGGATCTGGGCAAGGCTGTAGTGGCATCTCTCAGAGTCCCCTGGATAGAGTGTCACACCTCCTGCTGGGTTGCCTGCAAAATTCTACACAGACTGGTTAAAGACATTTGAAATCTCCCAGTATTCCCTGGTTGCTTACTCTGAGTACTCTGGCTTTTGTAGGCTGGTGCCCTGCTGGTTTAAGCAGGGTGACAACTTTAAACAGATTTTAGAATGCTTAGGCCTTTAACCATTTTCCTAGTCACAAAATCCACACAGACCAAAGGCCAACCAAGTCTGCTCTTTGCAGCAGCCACGACAGTTTGTGAGACATGGAGGGGGAAGACACCAATGCTACCCCAATGTAACCCTGTGGCCACCAAACACAACTCTGATGCTTTTAACCTTGGAGTAAGTCTCGGTTGCAACTCTGTCACGATAGGCCTGCTATAAACCCAACTCTAATCTGGGGGTGGGGGGGGGGTGGGGGCAGAGCCAGGGCAGGAGCACTTGGCCTGTCAAAATCTTCACAGGACTGCTACATTCCCTGAGCAGTTTTCCATGTAAGAGAGGGAGAATAAGGACTCACTGGTAGTGAAACCAGGCAGTTTGGGAGCAGACTGTGGAGGCAGCTTCCTGTAGCCATGGACCACCACAGTCCATGCAGCTAGCACACTTGTCCTATAAAGCAAAATATTAATCCTGGGTCACGAAAATCTAGGTTAGCAGCCACATTTGCACACTCATTCCAAAAATGACTCTGGTTCTTTGATCTTAAAGAGTTTATGAGAGCACAGGAGAGAAAAATGGAGAAGCAAAATCAGGATCAGATGTACACTTGACTTTTAGCATAGATGGACATAAAGAATAACACACTGGTTTTACATCATTGTACTTATACCACATGCTGCATATTAGAACTTTTTGGAGTTCTTCTTAGACACATTTGCTTGCACCCAAACATGATCAGTTTGGGTTTAAAACCTGGGTTTTTTCTTTTGGCTTGGAGTCTGGTGATCAGAGTCAGGATTTCCTCCAGGCTGTTCACTGTGACTCCACCACAGGCTGCAAAGATCAGTTTAACACAAGACTTAAAAGTTAAAATAGTAGTAAAAAAGCAAGTAATTTTGAAGCCATGATGCCAGTTTTTACCGACAGACAAACAGACATACAGACAGTTGTGCACAAGCTTTGGGGTGCGCTTAGAATTTTTTTTTTAAATTGGCCATGTAAGTTTTCTGGAATTCCAGTGGCAAACTGGTATTATTTTGCCCATATTTTAGAACCATGTGGTCAGTTAGAAAACAAAAACTTTTCCAGCAAACAAAAATTTTCACAGATTATCCGGCGAGGAAATGGAGAAGCCACATTTTGAGAAACCAGTTCAGCTCCAATGGGGAGCTGAAGTGGGATGCTATGACCAGAGAAGGTCCAGAAGATGGGAGACAGGACATGAACAGAACACAGACATGTGGCATGGCGTAATGGCGGTGGAGCTGGTCAGAGCCTTAGCAGGCTTACAGTAAGACACCTTCACCTTCCAGCATTTAAATTGCAAGGCATATTTGAATTGCAAGGCCACAGTTACAGAGTTTAGGGTGGGGGGCAGGGTTGCTGGGAGCTTGAGTCTCCACATCCCTGCCCAGCCTCCAGGAATTTGGCACGCCCATCACCTGGGGGATGGGTGGGACTCTACCTCCAAGAGTTTTTGGAACCTTGATGGAACCAAGATGGCACTTGCTAAAATCAATTCTATTGTCCACCACATGGTCAATGCTAGAGAAAATTTAGGATTTTGCCAACAAAAAGCAGAACTTAACAGAATCTCCAAGCTTAACAAACATCAATCAAAGCAGATGTTAAACAAATATTGGTACCTTTGGAAGCTAGTACCAGCCCATCACAGGCAGGCAGGCAGAATTTAGAGAGAGGCAGAAAGAGAGAGAGAGAAGAGAGAGAGAGAGAGAGAGAGAGAGAGAGAGAGAGAGAACTCCATCTGCCCGAGCACTCATAGAGGTTATGTAAATATCAGAGGTCCCATGAAGGGGCCACTTGGAGTTCCAAATTTGTAAGACTGGGCTCAAACTTGAGCAGTTTTAGACTGTTCCCCACTTGATGAGTGACCAGTGGAGCTGAACTAGAGATCAGTTGACTCCAAACATCCACAATTACTGATTCCCTTGACCTAGCCCAGTGGCTTAAGGTCGACGGCCCAGTGGCCTTCCCTGGGAGTGGGGCTGGGAACTTGGAGCCAAGATTTACGGTGGCCCTTGGCCTTATGGAATATCCAAGCTCCCGGATAATGGTCACTCACCCTGGCTGGAGTTCCAAATCTGTTGTGGTGGATGATTGTGCCCCCTTCCCATGGTAAGTGATTAGAAGAGCTGAGCAGTTAAATACCAAGCATCCCCGGTGGATCATCACCCCAATCACTGTGTCTCGGACCGAGCGTGGAGTGTAGCCCTGAAGCTGTGGCTCTGTGGCCCTATGCTACGGTCATTTGGAGTGGGTCTCCGAACTTGGCACCAAGATTTTTAGTGTGGCCCTGAAGCCATAGCCCTATGGCCCTACAGTAAATTGGAAAATCGGATCCGAGCCCTTGGTTAGATTATCACTTACCCTGGGTGTGAGGGCAAATTTGTAGATTGTCGTGGTGGATGGAAGTAGAGTGCTTGGTCAGAAGTTACCTTGGTGGTCCCCTGGGTGGGCTTAAGACAGCAGAATAGGTCCCGGGGGCAGCTTGGACCCCCCAGAAATAGGGGAGCAAATCCACCGGGGAGCCTATCCTGGGTTTCGGCACCAATGAAAGCAGATGTCTTGGCCATCCCAGAGGACCATGCGGAGATAATCACAGGCAGGAAAAGAAGGTTCATAAGGAGGTTTATTAGTGGGGCTATAGTTCCCATGGGAGAGGGAACTACATGGCGTCTGCACCTTATCCAGGTCACAGCTTCTCTCTCTGGGGGTACAGGGGAAGTAGTTAGGTAGTGACTAGGAGTGGCTCATTAGGTATGGGTGGATCAGGGGGCGAGTGGGAGGAGCTGAGGACCTGAGGCTATGGAAATGCTAACATTTTTAATATGTACTCTTTATCTCTGGCTTTGAACAATTTAGTGATATGTCATGATATTGAAACTGAAGTTAAAGATTTTTTAATCTATGGATTTATTCTTTTTCATATCTGAAAAATTTCCAGCCATTATTTCTTCCAATTTTATTTTCTGTTCTCCTTTACTGACACAGGTACTGTAATTACATAGGCTTTAGGTTTTAGACTACTAGAGTGCTTCCATGGTTAATTGATCTATTAACTTTTGTTGTTGTTATTCTTGTTTTACTCTGTGTTTTCTTTGGATTATTTCTTTTCTTTTGTGAATCAGTTTCCTAAGAATTTTGTGTTCTTCATTTTCTTTAAGTCAAAGTATCTGATCTGTTGTTTTTCTCATCCAAGATATTTTACATCACTTCTTTTTATTTTGAGATATTCAATTTGAATCTTGTATTTTTGAAGGTTATATTATTTATTTCAAATATATGCAATATTGCTATAATTGTCAATGGCCTATTTATAAAATCTCTGCTAATTTGGTATTTCTCCTTATTGTGAGTATATTTTCCTTTTTCTTTGGCTGTCAGACATTGTAAATTTACCTTATTAGATGTTGGGATATTTATGAGTATTATAAATTACTTTTGTTACTAAGGACAAGTTTGGTATTTTAAGCTCGTGTGTTTAAGATTCTTTTAGATAATAGTAGCACCACATATAGTACTAATTGTTCTCATAAGCAAGGCAGTTTTTTTTTTTTTTCCTGTGTCCGCTGCCCCAAGGCCACAGTACACAAGATTTCTAGTATTTCTAGTGGGAAATAGTAATGTTTTGGTACTGTGTGAGAGGTGGAAACTTAGTGATATTCGAGGTAGTTCATTTTCTTCAGTACTCATTCTTATATGTGTGTGTTTGTCTGTAATTGATTAATTTCAAAGAGATACCTACACCTGGGGGAGGGGTGCTTTTTCTCTCTCTCTCTCCATAGCTCTTACTTTCTGGGCATACTATCTTGATAATACTAGTCTACTTGATATCCAAACATAATCTGACTTGTTTTCCTAATCTCAGGGAGACTTCCAGTCTCTCTTGAGGTTTTCCTGTCTTTGCACCACAGCCTGAAAACAGAGGACTCTAAGCCAGGGTGACCTTTGAGCTCACCTTTGTTTCCTGAGTATTTTCTTTCTCTTGAATCACTTCCTTTGTTGACCAGTAGACTGCCATTAGTCAACAAAGAGAAAGCCGGTATTTCAAATATTTTGCCTCTTTTTTTCTGTTGTTTCTGTTACTAGGGTAAACTTGGCTCTTGTTCTCTTTCAGCTACAACAATCAAATTTTGTATGTGTAGCTGGTTTTGTTTTATAACTTTAATAAGATTGTAACAACATGTTAGCAATGATCATAAAGTGATCTTTAAGAGCTGTCTTTTCAATAAAGGCAGAAAGAACACAGTATAAAAGTAAGCACCAAAATAGGAGTGGCTGAAGATCTCTTTTATTATACTGAAAAGGTCATAGAAGCAATAACAAAAATATTTGGGTTTTCAATTCTTGCACTGGTTTGCTTGAGACTTACACTTTCTGTGCTTGTTTCTTTTTATATAAAAATAACAACCATAATGATAGTAATACTAGACTTTTTTTTGTCTTTTCCCACATTATTACAAGTGTTTTTGAAGCATGCAGTGTAGGTATTGTCTGTATATTTTTATGGTTCACATAAAACATTAAAGGAGTGTTAATAGATTATGAAATAACCATATAACTAATATTAAAAATGTTTATATGTTTAATTAATCTAGAATTTTCCAAATGTCTCTTCTTAATATGTATATCTTCTATCTTTCATGATTTTGTCTACATAATTGAATACATACTAAATTAAAGATGAAATAGCATCAAATAGCATTAGAAAAAGAAAAAAAAAGCCATATTTAAATGACAGGCATTTTGATGGCATTGATTCCAAATTGTAGGGCCTATTGCTTTTAAAAGCATAACTTCAAACATAATGCTAAATTTGTTTTAAGTGTAACTATGGAATTACTGAGAGGAATCTTTTCCCATTTATATCAAAGATGAAAGATGATTTGTGATAATGCACAGGCTATTTTCCTGTCATCGTAATTGCACTTATTCTCTAAACTGAATTAACAGCAGAGAGATGATCAGGGAGCCTACCATTGATATTTTATTATACTTGTAACTAGTGACAAAAAAATTTTAGATGGCCACGTGTGCTGTTTAAATACTTTTGCTTTCATAAAATGCCATATGCATTTATATTTTCACGTGATTATATTATTGTAAGGTCACAGAATACATTTATTCTAATTTATCAAGCTTGATATAAAATTTTGACTTCTTATGACTTGTACATCACTTTACTTGCTTAAATTAATGCTAGTGGTAAAGACCTTTCAAATTTAGTTTAAGAATTCAGTCTGCAAGTTGGAAAAATTTCAGTTGAGATGTTGGCTCCATTAGCATGGTTGTAGATAAAATACAAGATGTTAAGTTACATTTGAAATTCAGATGAACAATAAATAAGTTTTGGTATATGTATGTACTATTTGAAAAATTCTCAAGCTAAAAAAATATTCATTAAAAAATCTGAAATTCAAATGTATCTTGACATCCAGTCATTAGATCTGACAAGCCTACCATAATCAGTTACTAGATGAGTGCCAGCCTTTGTTCAGTGGCCATTTTGGCATTAGTTTAAAATTATTTTCGCCCAACTATTCTCTGTATTGGTAATTTCAGTACCTCTACAGATAATGTTTTTAGTGTCTAGTTTTGTTGTTTTTCTTCATGTATTCTTTAGTAATCTTGGATTCTATTACTATACCAAAAAATGAAAAGCTATGCTTCTTCCATGATTTTAATCGAGACATTAACATTTCAGATATACCTCCTTCATCCTTTTTGATTTCAAGTATTCTGTCTTACATTTCCAGTTTTTCTAATTATCTCCTTAAAAAACTTAACTCACATTGTTTTTATTCCAGTAGATCCACACTTCCTTGATGCATCTATCATTTCATCACCTTCATTCTCATATTTTTAAATCTTTTATTACTCAGTGGCTACCACAATTCATCACAGTAGTATAGAATTGTTGTTATATAAGGCTAGACTATTGAGATTTAAATAACATTCCTGGTCTTCCTCATTGAATGATTGTAATCTTATATAGAATACCCAGTAATTCAGTTTCAGTTTATGTCATCATGATAATTATAATAGTTAGCATATCATATAAGAATATTATGATGAACAAATAAATTATGAAAAGTGCTTAAAATATCTTTTACAGTACATATGATGAACTATAAGTGTAACTTTTGTTATTGTCAATATCATCATTAGGATTATTGTCATCAAGATTTTTACCATCATAAATGTCTGAATGTCTTCTTATTTTCATATCACTCCCCAGATATGCTTAAATCCAACTGATCTGTGTAGGCAATACACAGGAAAAGAGGAGTTTCAGTTTTAGTTAATAATTATGAACCCCAAGCTGGCCCTTCATGCTACACAAGAATCCAACCTTATGCCAAGATTCACTACCTTTCACATCCTCTTGCTCAAACACCTTTCTACCTCTGACCTCAATCACACTCCCTACTGTTACATTCTACTTCACTGAGAAATAAAAGCAGCCAGAAAAGAACTTCCACAGATTCACAGCTGCATTTTCCAGCCTTAGTCAGAGGGAGTTTCCATCCTTTTACTCTGAACCTCCATGGACCTTGATCATTTCCCTGTTCTGCATTATGACTCGGTTTTAGTGGACATACTTCACCAGTAACAAAGATGCCATGGTACCTCAAGGTTAACAAGCTGGAAAATCACACCCCTGTTTTCTCCAGCCGAATTTCCACGGCAGGTCTTGGTAGCTTTATCTGTGCAGTTCCTCAGGACAAAGTGCTTGGTTGAAACTTTCAATTGCACACATTTGCATGAGATCCCATAAAAAAAGTTAATTTCTTCACTTTTAGTTTTATAACCTGGAAAAGATAATTGACAGCAAAAAGAAGTACTTAGCAAAAATTTGGGGGAGAATCAAGTCAATAAACCATGAAAATTGCTGACCACAGTGTTGGGTGTAAATATAATAAATGTTAGTAGCTTGTTTTATTCTTTTTTTTTTTTTTTTTGGCCAGTCCTGGGCCTTGAACTCAGGGCCTGAGCACTGTCCCTGGCTTCTTTTTGCTCAAGGCTAGCACTCTGCCACTTGAGCCACCGCGCCACTTCTGGCCGTTTTCTGTATATGTGGTGCTGGGGAATCGAACCCAGGGCCTCATGTATACAAGGCAAGCACTCTTGCCAGTAGGCCATATCCCCAGCCCTGTTTTATTCTTTTTACTCTTTTGATATTACCTTTTTACCTTTCTATGAAATGGTCACAGACTATGCTAATGTAAAAAAAACCCCACAAAAATGCAAAATGGATTCCAATATTATCAGAAGTGTATTAACACATAAGCACAGTATTTGTTCCAGTTCTGTAGAAGAGCTATTCTCGTCAGTCTCATATAAGGTTTCATTTGAAAGTTACCTAGAGAATTTTTATCACTGCAAGTGGCAAAAGGTAGCACTAAATATTCAAATTATGTCAGCCTTCCTGAAATTGAATTTTTGCCTTCAGTGTGACAGGTGATTTACTTAAGCAAACTTGAGAAACCTCAAGTTTTCTCAGCCAAAATATGAAGATTATAATTCCTGTATTATAATACCCATATTTACTTATAGGATTCTTAAGTTAATTAATCTTAGCAATATTTAGTGCATTAACTGATATATAGTAAGCACTTGTAACTGTTCACCATTTTGTCTTTATTAGAATAAAGTGGACTTCTCCAAAACTAACATGTAAATTTAAATTCTTACATTGTAGATCACCTTTCTTACACTTGTTATGGTCATTTCATGTGAGAATAATTTTTATAACTTCAAAAATAGAAAGCACAGCATAATTTTAGCCCATTTTTGATTATGCTTTTGTGAAATAAAAGGATGATTTTAGCTGCACTTGACATGTTGGAAATATAACAAATATTACATGCCTGCTGCTAATTTATTCAATAAGTAGTTATTAAACACTAATTGTATACTGTACATTGAGTTTTGTATATAATGGTAAGATGCAGTAACTCCACTGTAGGATGCCAACTTCTAGGATGCAAATAACACACTGGTAAATACTTAGATTTATATTGTTATGTAAGTTCCTTTCATTTTGCTTCCTGCTATTTGCAGTTGAAAGTATATTTTAGTAGCTATTCTTTGAGAATAGTATCTTGCTTATATTTAACATGATTTGCTAAATGTAAATGATTATTTGGAATTGTGATATATTTTGTTTAGTGAGGTTTGCAAAATGAGATCTCGTATTCTTACTTAAATCTCTATGCAATATGCTCTGGTTTAATGACTCATGTCTTAGTACACTATTGTGTTGCATGAATTTTCATGTGTGTTAATTATAAGAACTTTACAATTTACAAGCTTATCCCAATTTATTATAACTTTCACTTACAGTAGATTTGATTTTTTTTTCCAGAAACTTTGGTACACTGTGAGACTGTGGGGCATCTATTATTAATGAAATATTGGTGTTTTTTTCTGAATTGTCTTGAGAGAATAGTGTTCTCTTGCTCAGAAAAGAAGTCCTTTAGAATGGAATCTTTTTTACAGAAAAAAATCATTATATCCACATATGTTCATAAGATACACTATTAAACTTAGCAGTCCTGTCACATGTAAGCTTCAGATATTGTTGCTTTAATGCATTCCCTCACTACTTTGATAAAAGCCTTAAGATGTTGCCACTAGTTCTTTGATGATTTCCTCTGATGTTACAGTACCTCTCTTTTTTCTCCCCCCCAAAATCTGTTTTGCATAAACATGAGAAGTCAAGGCAGTTTGAATTAATGAGTAAAGAGATTTAGCAACAAAAATACATATATGTGTGATCAATTCTTTCTAACTTTGGACCCATCTCCTGCTCAATGTACAGAAATCTTATTTTATATATCTAGAAAATAGGAACCATTAGCAAAAATGGCATCCTACTTCATAATTTTGAGTTTTATTCATTAGTGTATCCATTGAATTAGCAAGGGGCATTTGCAAAATAAAAAAGTATTTTATTGCCCTGATCTTGTGAATGAGTCCAATACTTTGTTGGGTGAGTGCTTTTTAAATTTGTTTGGTTCTAGTTTCCAGATACTTTTGCAGTGATCATGTTTATTAAACAGCTATTGTGAATTATTTATTGTTTTTAAATTAAGTTTAATATTTTTGGTAGGGGTCAACTATTAGCAAATCAGTCACAACTCAAATTTGTCCATTTTATCTGTAAAATTCTGCTTTTTATGAAGCACTTGCTATTCAGGGTTCAATAATACTAGTCAAAGGGCTCTACACTTATTCTTGTGATGAATTGCTGCCTGTCTTACATTGGTTCTCTGTGTATTGATGTCTGGTCAAAGCCCTCTGTATTATGACTCTATGAACCCACATAATCCATTTTGTTTCCCCTTCATTTAAAATATAATCCTTAAAATGCATATATATATGTATAAATATATTAGGATGTATTTCCATAGATCTATTCTGGTAAAGAATGCTGGTCTACCAGTTCTCAGTGGTTTCTGTGGTATTATATTGTGCTAAATGTCATTTTCACTTTGCTACCCATACCCTGCCCATTGATTATTAGACTTCATAACTGTGTCTGATATTTTTCACCAGCCTTTTGCGTTAAAATTAAGGTTACTAGGCATCACTTCCACTATTGTTCCTCCCCTGTCACACCTGTTGTGTTTCTGTAAAATCAGATCTGTTGCTTTGTGTCTGGTTGCAGTCGAAGGTGAGCAGCTGTAGGTCTGCACATTGTGTTTGTTTTAGGAACTGGTTTGTTTTACAATAGCATTGTCTGGAGGCATTAACGTTAGGCACCAACCATTTGAATTGTTTGCATTTCTTGTATGCACTTGTGTTTGTGTTTGTTCTCTTTGTTTCAGATCTGTCATTTAAAACATGAATTTAAACCATGACATCTTTGGGCTTTACAAAGCTCTGACTTCTTTTTGTTGAAACCAGACAATGAAGTACAGTTTTCTACATGATTATCAAGGTCTATATACAGTGGAGAAAAGAATCATTTCTGAGCACAGAGCATTCCTTGTCATAAATGTTCAGATAAATTGCCAGTCACTTCTATTAATCGGTTCTTATTTAAGAAGAATTTTCTTCATGGTGTTGAATGTTCCTATTTTCTCAAGTTATTATTCACAGAATAATTTCTGAAGTTTATTAACTGATTTTTGTTTAGATTTTCAAATTACTAACACATGCAAGTGAAAGCTGGCACTGAGTATATGTGCCCCCAATTATTTGAAATTAGAATTGAATAGTTGATTAAAGATTTTGCTTATGTACTGAGATGCTTGGCTTTCTCACACATTTTTGTGAGGAAAACAGTATTTTTATTCATTTATTGTTTCTTTTTTAATTCTTCATTTTTCTCACTGTCATCACCAAAATGAAAGAAAACATGATCAACTCAGACATGTAGTGTGCTCACATGCTTTTCGAAAGATAAGGACATTCACAGAGTTCATATGCAGTGTAATTAGTATGTTTGTTAATGCTAGCACAGATACACTCATTTATTCACATTTTAAGAATTCTCTTAGCAAATTTTTGTCTCAATATTAGTGAAGGACCTAAATACTAGAGATATATAAACTAAGGATCTCGGGAAATTAAAATGATCATTCTCTTGGCGGAAAACTTCCTGTCTCCATTTTAAATTTCCCAAGCCGTAGAAGTATGTCTAATTTATTTTGCACTTGAGCACTGTCAAAAATCAAAGTGAATACTTCAATGTTAATTCTTTCCATTCTGACACAAGATTGGCAATACTTGCAAATGTAGAGGCTATGTACAGATTGAGGAAATTCAGGGCTAAGATACATCCAATGAGTTCTAAATAGTTGTATATGGGAAGATTAAAAAGGGGCGGGGGTTGGGAAAATTAATGTGAAAAGTCCAGGAAACTTTTCAGTATTAGAGAAGTTAGAGGCAAGGTGTTTTGAATGTATGACTTCATATTTGCCCTGGCCACATTCTCTGTCTGACCCAGACTCTCAAAGATGACTATCAGAGAGCTATATAATTGAAACATTACGGTAGATTACTATCCCGGGGAGAGATTAAATAAAAATGGGGCATAGAATATGTAAATAATATTAAAATCTAAAAATATAAATATATACATAAATGAAATATAAAATAATATTAAAATACCAAGTTTTCATAATTTTTATTTTATGTATTTTAAAAATACTTGATAGAGGTTATTTTAAATGCTAGTTCATTTTGGGATCTTTCAAGTTCAACAATTATACTTTATGTGAATAAAAAATAGAAAGTATCAGACTGGGAGGTAGCTCAGTGGCAAAGTGCTTGCCTCGTAAGTGCAACGTCCTGGGTTCGATCCCTAGTACCAAAAAGTATCATGTCTCTATCTTCACTTTTTAAATTAGAAATAAGAACAATTGTATTCTTCCTAAGATACTAGCAATAAAAGAAAAAGAACCTATTGCTGTCACTGCAATTGTTCTTGGAATTTATTGCTAAGCTCAATTGATGTGCTGTGAGCATTTTATTTTCTTTGTTTCGTTCCTTATACATGAAGCCCTACGTTCGATTCCTCAGCACCACATATATAGAAAAGGTCAGAAGTGGCGCTGTGACTCAAGTTGGCAGAGTGCTAGCCTTGAGTAAAAAGAAGGCAGGGATGGTGCTCAAGCCCTGAGTCAAATCCCCAGGGCTGGCAATATATATATATATGTATATATATATATGAATATATATATACATATATATATATATATATGGGCTTCATGCATGCAAGGCAAGCACTCTATCACTAAGCCACATTCCCAGCCCCCAAGAAAATATTTTTTACTTTGTTCAGTTCTACTCTTTGTCCCAGTCATAATCTAGATTGTAAAAATACACATGCAAATCATATTCCTTTTACTTGAGGAAAAAAGAGAATCTTTCCTAGTTCTTCTTCTTATAATACTTTTATGCAAAATTTTAAAGTAAAAAGGAAAATTATAAGGACATTTTAACCTCTCAAGAAATTTGGAAATGCAAAATGAGAAAAATATTTCTTCTATCAGCCACATATTATCCTTTCCAGATTTTTCCTTTACAATAGCAATGTTGTAATTACCATAGTTTCTTTGAGGAAACATTGCTTTTCTTGTAGTAAAAATTGAATTTGTAGCGCCTCATAGTTTTAATCTTCTGAAAGCAGACATTATCCTGTTTCCTGATAGTTTCTGAAAGAAGTTTTGAGGTTTTTAAGAACAAACATCAGTGATAATAAACACACACATACATACATACATATAAACATGTATAAATACTTTAAATATTAGTTTTACTGGAAATTCATATAATTACATTTTTATCATTTTAACCTTTTCTACCTGTTTCCTCCATTCATCCTATAACTCTTTTCCAGATCTCATTTTCTGACTTTTTGATTTTTATTTACAGTAAATAAGTAAACAATAAAAGTTGTTAGTTATTTGATGACCAAACTTATTTCTTGTATGACAATGCTTCCCTGAAGAAAGTTGATATTTTAAAGACTGTTAGCATAGCCATTGGTCCTAATAACAAAGAGTTCAGCTTCTTTGTCTTAGCATATGCTAGCATTATATGTTAGTGTCCTTTGAAGTAGGCGTAATTATTGACTGCATTGGCCAATAAACAATGAGTAGAAGTGATGAATATTAATTTCTCCACATTGGTTTCCCAATCCATAAGTGCAGAAAGCTGATTTAGAGATGGATCCTCTCTCACCCTGGGTCCTCAGGTAAGTATACGAGTTTACCCACTAACCCATACTGGACATGTAAAGTATGAAGCAATGCTTTTAAGTTTTTGACACGGTTTGTTATGACAGCATATACCATCCTACCTTTTCTGACAGAGCACAGCTGTACAATTGCAGCAGACTCTACAAGATTTGTCATTTTTCTAACCTCTAGGGAGCTATAGTGTCAATCATGTGAGATGCTGTCTCAGTTGGAACAGCCTAACATTACAAAGAAAGAAGTTTGCTTTTATTTATTATATAGATAATACGTTGTCATGTCTGAATATAATATGTTCAGATCAGATGGGAAATTCATGACATATTTTTGATTTCTGGAATTTTATGTATAATCATTCTCTCCCAATTTTAAATATAGTTTTCTTTCTTCACTTAAGTGTTCTATTACTTCCCAAATATAAATGCCTTTGGGAGGGAGAATATTTTAAGTCTTATCAATCATTTATACCTTGGCGAGTGAAGTATGTAATGAATTAATTACAATGTTTTCTAAAAATAGTCTCTGATAATGGCAAAAACTGAGAAGATGATAAAGGAACATGTACCTGATTGGAAAAGGGAAAAGAACATGGAGATTGCATGTTAAAAGTAATTTACCTACTTCAAAATCTTTAGATGAACTCACCTTCTGTTTAAGACTTTAGAATATGTCAAAGTATTTCTACATTCTAGAGAAATTTTAAAGTCCTTTGTGTGAGAAAAATTAAGTACTATTAATAGTTTAAAGGTTTCTAGAGACTTTGTACTTCAAAGAGGAGTTATTGTGGGACATAAAAGTTGAGAAAGCCATTTGACTATTTTGAATAATTTTACCTGCTTTGCAGGGGCAAGAAAACACTGAAAGTGGAACTGTCGCTCCAGTAGTAGAGTGCTAGCTTTGAGCACAAAGCTCAGGGACAGTACCCAGGCCCTGAGTTCAACTTCGAGACCTGACATTAGAAAAAAGAAAGAAGAATCTTTGCCATTTTTTTTTTGTCTCATGAATAACTGAAATATTTCTTCAAAGGGTCCATAAACATTACCCAGATGATTACAAAAAAATGGGATCTTAGCTAGGAGAATTTGTGTAAGAACTCCCTTATTTTTGGCACAGAGAAGCAAAGAATCACTATTAACATGTAGCATCTACAGGTAAGCACTCAAATTGTAGATGCCAAGTCATTTAGATGTATGTGACCATATGCATGCTCCTAACTTTAGAAATACAGATATATGTCCACACAGTAATACAGCTTTAGTTACCCTCTGAGTCTTAAAAATGTATGCAATAAAATTATTCCAGACTCATTCAACGCAATTTCTAACACAAATTAAAATCCTTAATGTTTCTTTTTCTTGTCAGTTGTGGGGCTTGAGCTCTTGGCCTGGGTGCTGTCCCTGAACTCTTCACCTCAAGGCAAGGGCTCTACCACTTGAGCCACTGTAACACTTCCCATTTTCTGATGGAAAATTGGAGATAAGTCTCACATACTTTCATGCCTGGGATGGCTTTGACCTATGGTCCTCAGATATCAGCCTTTTGTGTAGCTAGGATGACAGGTGTGAGCCACCAGCACCAGCTCTAACAAGGTTTCTAATGTTATTTAATGTTAATCTATATGGACTGATTTAATACTATTTACTATTTCTAAACACTTCAGAAGATTAAAATGTATCTAATCAGAAATTATGAAATGATGCAAACATTTTCTGTTGATATCAGCTTTTAAAAATAGTTCTGAAGTTCTTAAAGCAAGATGTGAAGAGCTTAGCCATTTTCTTATAATAGCCACTTTTAACAAGCAGTATCCATTTAATTGTGTAATTTAAAAAACCAACAGCAAGAAAAATGTGAATGCAGCCTTTACATGGAACATTAGCAATTTTATTTGAATATGTTTGTATATTTTTAATAATAAAAACTAAAAGTAAGCAAATAGTGTGACTATTAGAAAGGGAGTAAAGATGAGAATAAAGTTGTATCTGTTGGTTTTAATTTCTTAAAGATAACTAATGCCTGAACTGAAACTTTACTAGCTTCATTTATAGACAGTGGGTAATTAATGCTCATATCTATTAAGAACACAATTCAAACTAGCACATATACAACACTACTTAAGAAATCTCCAAAGCTCAGTTGTGTTATCTTCAAGATCCATAGGAAGATAAAAAATTCTTGTAAGGACCAAATTTAGGCTAGACTCGTTTTGATGGCAAAAAAGATTCAGGAAAACCTTCATTTTGGAAAATGTGGGCAATTCAAATAGCCTTTGAGCAAAACCTCGAAATCTATTGGTATTCTAAACAAATATGTAGTTCTTGAGAACTGAAATGTGGTGCAAGTTAGTTTGTTGAAGAACTGTTACTTGTGAAGTACAGTATGTTGCAATAAATGTGGGATCTTAGTCCATTTTGATAACCACTGTAGAGTGCTTGTGTTTATTTGGAAAAAAAAAGTTAATTATGGGGCAATAAATGGGCTCCTAAGGAGTTTTTTTACTGTGGCCACAGCACTGCGGAGGAGTAAGTAGTTTTGGTGTTCTGTCTCTCAAAGTAGTAGCACATTTCAGATAAAGAAAGGAAGTAGCCTTAACTTGAAACTGCTGTGTCATTTCTTCTTCCTTAACAGAAATTCCAACTAGGGTTCAGGAAATGCCCTCATGAGTTTACTTCTCTTTTTCCTAAACTAAGTGGATTCCAAACAGCCCAAACCATTCACTACTCATGATCAGATCATTTACTTTGGTTGTCTCTTCGGGTATGGAGCTTATGTTATGGGAAGGGGAACTGTAATTCCGTGCTGTCTGTGGAGGTGATTACACTGAAAGAATCCAATCATTGCTGGTAGGTAACTAATCTGGCAGGTTAATTTTCTGTACTTTAAACAAACTAGGAAGGCGAGTTTAATCAATATGTTTTACTGTGATATGCATTGCTTGCTTGTAATTATGATTTTGTCTTGTGGGATAACTAGGTATCAGGATGTTAAAGTAGTCAAGCTGTGATTTGCTATAATTTGGATGAAATAAAGCTGAAACTCTATTAATGTCTTATTCTATTCAAGATGTAGAAATCACTGTTTTAGTTCATGATAACCCAAGGAATGTCTTTTTCAGGTTTAATATTCTCAGATATTTACTAAATTGAAACATGATTCAACATTTTATTGCCTCTCATGTTATTTTATGAGTAAATGTTAATGTATATTTACATTCTAAGAATGTCTATTTTATTAGCTTTTAAAGGTAAGAAAATATAAATTCTGTTCAGAGTAGAAATAACACCAAGCGTATATTAGACCATCTTCTTTTCCAGAGCTAAGACATTCTTCATTTTAATGGAAGATGTCATAATCAGTATTTCTAGGTGATTTCAGTATCCTAATATAGTAACAGTTTAAGTAGCAATTTTTACTTTTAATAAGTTTAGTTCCAATAATTTAATTGTAATAATTAAAGGTTAAAATAGGAACTTAATGATTATTTGAATTTGTACATACCTGCAAATGTACATACATGTGTCAGATATATTTATAAACATATAGTTGCCTATATGAGTTATTATTCCATACTTCCAATCTTATCTTAGAATTCTTTCTTGAGAGTAGACATTAGAAGAACAATAATGAACTTGAGATAATATTTAATTCCTGATGAGTAGCTTGTTAGTAACTTATTTACTAGAAACTTCAGTTTAGGTTTATACTTTAAAGTAGCATTGATGATTTCTTTTGTTCAGAGACTTTGTCAACAAAGCAAATTGTAGCAGGAGTTCATTATCAACCTTACTCAGACAATTCTGTTTCAGAGTGTTTTAGGTGAATCTAAGTGCCATTATATACTTTCAAATAGCTTTTGAATCAATATTGAATGTTTTACATTTTTTGTTGCTGTCTACCTTAAATAGGCCAGTTTTATATTTTGCAAAGTAAGGGTTAAAAAACATAAACAGGGCAGGGGATGTGGCTTAGTGGTAGAGTACATGCCTAGCATGCATGAAGCCCTGGGTTCAATTCCTCAGCACCACCTACACACACAAAAAAGACAGAAGTTGTGCTGTGGCTCTAGTGGTAGCGTACTAGTCTTGAACAAAAAAACAGGCTCAGGGACAGTGTCTAGGTCCTGAGTTCCAGCCCCATGGCTGGCCAAAAAACAAAAACAAAAACCCAACAATTGAAACACAAGTGATATAGTGTCTCTTTTATTGTTTTTGATGAGTATCTTTTTATTTTTAGTTTCTTTCCAAGCAGTAAAATAGTGTATCAATTCAATTCACTGAAGAAAAACTTGGAGTTGATGTCAAATGTCAAACGTGTTTCTTAAAAGTCAACTTTAATGAATGAAAAATTTGTTTATTTTCTAGATAGTGAAGATAAGTATGAGTTTTTTTTTACATATATCATATTTTCTAGTGGTAGTAAGCTTTCTATTAAGTTTTGCTATAACTCACAGAGTAGAAGAAGAAAATAATTTTTAAGACAGTAGTTTGGTGAATCAGAAATGGGAAATAAAAGAAGGTAGAAACTGAAAGTAACAAAATGCTTTTACTGGAGGGTTTCGAATAGAATCATGAATAACACTGAGAAAATATAACAATTATTGTGTACCTGTGGAAGGGAATCTGCCATTAAATATTTTTCTAATAAGAACATTCTGCCATATGAGAATATTCTGTGTTCTCAATTTTTAAAACATTTATTTTTAGTAGTACAGGAGTTTGAATGCAGAGCCCTCTGCTTGCTAGGCAGGCACCCTTCCACTTGAGCCACACCTCCCGCCTTTTTGCTGTGGTTAACTTCTGTTGGTAGTGGTGGTTGGCCTTGAATTCTGGGCCTGGGCGCTGTCACTGAGCTTTTCAGGCTACTGCTTTACCACCTTGAGCCACTCCTTCACTTCTGGTTTTCTGGTGGTTAACTGGAGATACTCTTATCTGAGACTCTTCTCTGGGACTGGCTTTGAACTGTGATTCTCAGATTTTAACCTCCTGAGTAGCTAGGATGTCAGGTGTGAACCACCAGTGCCCAGCTTGCTTTTTTAATAGGACTCCGATTTATGCTGAGGCCAGCCTAGGTAACGATCTTCCTATTAACACATCCTAACATAGCCGGGATTGATGACAGATGCCATACTGCTACAGTCAGTGGTTGAGATGAGGTCTTGGGAACTTTTTGCCAAACTGTAATCTTTATTGCCAGCCCCCAAATAGCTAGGATTGTAGATGTGAGCCACCATACCTGGATAAAAGTTTACTTTTTGTTGAAAACAACCATTTTTTATTAGCCTCTTAAATATTTCTTGTAAAAAATGTGGTAATATAAAGTCTGGAAAGGTATACCATTAAACTGAGTAGCTGCGTCTTTCTCTTGAGTTAACCAATGCGGAGATCTTTTGAAGTCAAAAGAATATGCCTTTTTTATTTTTTTGCCAGTCCTGGGGCTTGAACTCAGGGCCTGAGCACCGTCCCTGGCTTCTTTTTGCTCAAGAGTAGCACTCTCCCACTTGAGCATATATGTGGTGCTGAGGAATCAAACCCAGGGATTCATGTATAGGAGACAAGCACTCTCGCCCCTAGGCCATGTTCCCAGTTCCTTAGTTAATACCCTGGCAAATTTGGTTAAATTGAAGATATATATATATATATATATATCTCTATATATATATATATAGATATATATATCTATATATCTAGATATATATAGATATATATATCTATATATATATATATATATATATAGAGAGAGAGAGAGAGAGAGAGAGAGAGAGAGAGAGAGAGAGAGAGGAGTATTTTGGTGCTTGTGTGGTCATTTCTGAGGATGCTAAGAGGCTTATGTTATGGTATTTGCCAATGAGCAGCATTTCAATATTTAATTCTAGAGACAAGTACTATATGAAAAGTACAGATGGATTCTCTGTGTGTGGAAGGTTTAAAGAGATCCTGAAGCTGGATACCCGTGGAACGTCTGTAATCCTAGCTACTCAGGAGACTGAGATCTGAGGATTGTGGTTCAAAGCTAGCGCGGCAAGCAGGAAAGTCAGGGAGACTCTTAACTCCAATTAACCAGCAGAAAGCCGGAAGTGGCCCTGTGGCTCTAGGGGTAGAGCACTTGCCTTGACTCGCAGTGCTCAGGGGCCGCACTCAGGCCCAGAGTTCAAGTTTCAGGGCCGACAAAAAAAAAAGAAAAAGAGGAGTTCATGACTGCCAATATATCTTGAAAACAATGACCTGTTCTCCTGGTGGATGAAACATGGCAGAAAGGCATTGGACTGAAAGACAGAAGTACGCAAAACAAGGTATATCCTGGAAGTTTCTATTATAATTTGGAGCCATGGTAGGGGAATAGCATGAGGTAAAAGATGGGGACAGATCCTGAAGAGTTATGCTTTAAGACTTACATGATTTTAACAAAAGGAGTAGCAACAAAAGGAGTATAGCGGGGAATCTCTCTGGGTTTAGCCATTTGGAAGACAGAATGGATTGTGAACTATGGGAGTCATTGCCTTTCCTGTCTAGATTTAAAATGTACTTGCATTGAGACAGCAAAGATTAGTTGTCATGTCTGTATAAGACCTTGAAAAGAAGGTGTGATAGAATTTAGTTCATGAGAGATCAAAGGGTATTTACAATGACCTTTTCCACTGTAGAAATATCCATTGAAACTGAACCTCTCAATGGCATGAAACTGGAGCTTACTTTTAATTTTCCATACAACTTTGAATAGGTGTTGGTGTGTGTATATGCACTTTAATTGGAATCCACACCTGGAGTAGAGAGTGCAGGTCTGGAGCAGTGTCTGAAAATAAAAGGAATCTGGAGGCACATATATTTCATTCCCAAGCCTGAAGAGTAGCTCTTGCATTCATGTAGGAGTTCTTCAGTTGAAAAATCTAAGTTACAGAAAACAAGGACTCCCCCTTGCCTCCCCCCCTCCCCAGCCCTTTATTGTCAAAGTGATATACAGAGGGGTTACAGCTTCATAAGTAAGGTAGTGAGTACATTTCTTGTTCAACTTATCTTCTCCCACATACCTCCTCCCCCTCCCCCCCGCCAGGTGTTGTACATTTGGTTTACACCAAATAGTTTTTTAAGTATTGCTTTTGAAATGGTTTGTCTTTTTATCCTTTGTCTCTCGATTTTGGTATTCCCTTTCCCTTCCTTAGTTCTAATACACGTATATACAGTATACGCGGTACTCAGATGAGGTACAGTGATGTGGGGGGTACAATCTCAGGAAGGGAATACAAGAGAAACAACAACAAAAAAAGCTACCTTTTTCATGGCATGTTGAAAATAATTACAACAATGATATAATACTTGTTTCCACTACATGTAGTTCATTTCACTTAGCATCAGAAAAGAAGGACTTCTGTCCTTGCTTTGAGGCCTTGATTCCTCATTTCTGAGCAAAAAACTAATGAGCTATTGTCTCATATCTGACATCCTACCTCCCTGCCCTTCCCACCAGTCAATGTTATCTCTTATCAAACCAGTTTTAGAGAACTCTACCTTAGCTTTGAGAACAAAATGCAATACAGAATGAAACAATACTTTGCATTATTTGGGAAAGTAATGCTTAATTTACATTTTCTTCATAAGACATTTCACTTTTCCACATTTTTTTTCCAAATGAACTTTCAGTTGAATTGCATTGGTTTTCACTTGACACACCAGTTGCAAATCACTTGGGATTTGTTCTCCCAATGAGAAGTATGAGAAAGCTTTTATAGTTACTTCAGGTGTATACATGTAAAGATGAAACAAATCACAATAAAAACAAAAATAGGAAGCAATGCTATTATACAATGTACTAAGGGACAGGCATAATTTATAAAATAAGTAGATAAGCTAAGTATTATTGTCTGAGTAGCTTTAGTGGATATCCAATTCATGTTTTGTGAAGTTTTCTTTTCTCCCCTTCCCTTATCTCCCTTACCCTCCCCTCCCCTCTCTTGAAAACATTGGGTACAAACAAAGTTTAAGCTTACTTGGTTTATCACCTCATTTGCATCTGTCAGTACCCTGGAGGCAAGTGCTGACTTCACTGTTGTTTAGAAAAGTGAAGATTTAAAAAAACATGTAACTTTCCCAAAATGTCCCACAGTGAAGTGTTGGAGCAGGGATTGGGATCTAGGCCTATAAGGTACTGAAATAAAATTATATAATCTTTTCTGGTATACTTAAAATTAAACTTTATCTTTGTTGTTCTCTTTCATTTATTTTTGAGCAAAGTCCCATCTTTAAAAGAGAAAAAGGAGAAGCAGTTGAAGGGGGAAGGGTAGAGAGATATTCGAGATCCTGATTCTGCTAAAATAACGTTTCCTAGGGTTACACAGGAAAGCCTTTGACTGTACTCTATTTGCAAAAGGAGCAGATTCAGAGGTAACAAGGGACCAGAGATAGCTCTATTTCATAAAAGAAAGGGGCAAAGTGAAGAGACTCATTAATGTCAGAGCCGTAGATGGATAACCAGTGACAAATATCAAGTAGATTTGCTTCAGTTTGGGCTGAGAAAGGTCATTGATTATTTTTGGTTAAACTGGTTCACAGAGGCCAGGTCCTCACTAAAAAAAGGAATTAATTGCTTCCATTTCCCACTAATTGCCTCAACATTTCCCTTTGCTTTGTCATTGGAGATTTGGTCAGAGAGGCGAAAAGTCAAAAGTCAGAGTTTGATGGAATCTACATAAAAAGGGAATCTGAGGAGACCAAATTATGGCATTTGGTGTAATAATGATAATGATATTTAGCATTTTTCCCTGGGAGTGCTGTAGATTTTTAGAGCCCTTTTCAATCTTTAATCAGACCATAGGGCACATTTAAAAGAGTTCACTGTTTTTATTTCCATCTAGAGGATAAGGCATCACAGAGAGATGAACTGACCCAGGGCAAGTCTCTTGAGATGTTAATCCTGTATGTTAGATTACACCCTCCAATGTTGAGTGTTAGCTGGAAGCATCCGCTCTTCCCAGTGGAACTACTCATGTTTGGTCCTTCAGAGTCTTTAGGTTTTTTTTTTATGTGTTATTATCTAAGATGAGTATCAGATTCTGCATGAAAAAAAATCACCCTAAAAACAATGAAATAATTAGATTTTTCACAAAAGGGTCTTAGTTCTTTTGGCTCCTGCTTGATGCTTGAACTGTCTTCACACAAGACACTCTATATAGTATGTTTGCTAAATTAAGCCATTTTAGTAATCCTGTATCACTCCAAGCTCTTTAAAATATGTGATTTTTTTTATCTTTCATACAATTACTGTATAATTGTTTTGGAACCCTACGTGACCATTTTAAACTATTCAGGATATGATAGACTGGTGGGGAAACACTGACTCCTATGATTTCTTCATAATGTCTTCCTTCAGAGACCCAAGAGATGAATAAGAAGTTCTAATTTAGCAATGTCAACCACTTCTTAGCTAGGATAAGCAGAAATGCAAGTTACTGTTAACTATTTTCCATTACAAGTTCTTAGAAACATGTATTAGAACAAATGTAAAGCAAGATGGATAGGTTTCAAAACCCACTGTAGAACCATCAGTTATTTGATCCCAGGCAGTTTATGTAATTTGATTGTAATTCAATTTCTCTGTCTGTAAACCTGATCTTTCTCCTTA
Organism: Perognathus longimembris pacificus; assembly: GCF_023159225.1. Taxonomy (NCBI): domain Eukaryota; kingdom Metazoa; phylum Chordata; class Mammalia; order Rodentia; family Heteromyidae; genus Perognathus; species Perognathus longimembris. The sequence continues at coordinate 126,426,368 of NC_063162.1, read as the reverse complement.
GATTTTCATGTTTATTAAAATTTGATATTTCACAAAACACTTTATTACATCATTTTTCTCACAGTTATGTTGCATTTGAGCCAGGCTGTCTTCACCTGGTCCCTGTAAGCCTCCCTTTCTACTCCCTCATTAGGTCATTACCCACATTAGGTAATTAGAACAACCTTGAGAACTCTGCAATATTCTTGCATCATTGTACAATTAGTGGTGCTTGCATTTGGTAGAGAAATATCTGGCCAAAAGGCACAGTGGCAGTGTGGAGGTAAGGTTGAAATCTAGCGGATTGATTTTCAAAATTCACCATCTTTTTTTTTTTTTTTTTGGCCAGTCCTGGGCCTTGGACTCAGGGCCTGAGCACTGTCCCTGGCTTCTTCCCGCTCAAGGCTAGCACTCTGCCACTTGAGCCACAGCGCCGCTTCTGGCCGTTTTCTGTATATGTGGTGCTGGGGAATCGAACCTAGGGCCTTGTGTATCCGAGGCAGGCACTCTTGCCACTAGGCTATATCCCCAGCCCAAAATTCACCATCTTAACTGCAAATCAACATTGACATTTGTGCAACTTAAAAAACTAAGTTACCATGACCTGTACCCTCAACTGTGGAAAGGAGATTTTTGAAGCCTATCTTCCTTCCGCCAAAATGGCAACTTATACTAAAAATAACAAACCACTATTAATAGTGGCAGCAATGTCACCAAATCTCCATTGGATTCTTTCATTGTTTTTATCTCATTTCAGAATGAGTGAACAGCCTATTTTCTTGCTCAAGCTTCGTCAGACGAGCTGTGTTCCTAAGCAGTTTTGAACTAGGTAGACTGTCCCCAATTCCTTGTTTCCTTCCCATCATCCTTAGACAGGAAGGACCACAGCCCCGTTTCTTCCAGGGCTGATGCTAAGGATTAACTTTGAGAGGAGCCTTAGTTGTCAAACTAGTTACTCATAACTTTTGGACTTGTTTCTCTTAAACAATGTAACTTAATAACACTCCCTTCAAGTATATAAACAGGACACTCCTGTTCAAATAGCAAGTGCTAAGGGTGTATACATGGAAAACTGGATTGACTGTTTTGATTAATTTGACTGCTCAAGTCAGTCAAAAAGTAATCACCACTGAAGCTAACCATTCTGACAGATTTTTGGCCCACTAACTGCTTATTTGACTGCCTTGCCTGTCAGGTTGAAGTGGTCAGATTGATTGGAGACAGTGTAAAAAAAAATTTAACTTGGGAGAACGTGGGTGTCTGTAAACCAGAACCTACTTTAAATAACTTTATTTGAAATTTGTACTTATTTCCTTAGGACTTGGGAGAGAAGTTTGAAAGTGACACATTGCAGTATTTGACTTTTCTAGAGTGAGATGTCTTGCTGCTTGTTAGAGTTGGTGATATATTTATAGGCTACAACGTAATCTTATTTTCCCTATGCATGTATAGATTTCAATAACATTGGAAACTTTACCCTAACTTGGAAAGCATTCTATTAAGGCCTCATATTCTCATACTTTTTTGAAGGTTTGATAATAGACACACAACAACAAATGACCTCAAATAATGGGTTACCAATTCAGTTGTTAATAACTTTTGGTAAGCAGAACTGACCTTGTCATTAATATTAGTCTTTCTAAAAAGGGAACAAAGTATGTGAGAAAACAGAAACAATACCAAACAAAACCTTTTGTAATATGTACAAGAATTTGTCTAAAATTATCTGACGTGTTTGTGAAATAATTTTTTAATCTAACAATTATACTGTTCCTTCAGAAATGTTGTTTTGAAATAAGCTCCAAAATTTGGGCAAGACCAAAATAATATCACACAGGAAAGTTAAAAAGAATGATTTAAGAATGACAGAAAGAATGATTTATGTTAAGCTAACAGTCTTTATTTTACAGGGAGGATTCATATTCTGTCATTGTTTAAAAGATTTAGTCATAATTTTCTCAAAATTCTAATTTACCCTGTAAAATATTTTGTAAGTATTCAAGGTTTATATTTTATCACACATTTCTTTAAAAATAAATGCAAAGGGAAGATTAGATAGAAATAAGCAGTAGTATGTCAACAAATCTAAAATGATATATTACTTAAAATAGCTTAGCAGTCATATTTTCTCTGTTAGAGTCATTTTATGTCTCAATTTATGTTTCAAAGTTGTGATTAGTAGAGGGGAATAAAGTTTATTTTAGCTTTGCTTTTCAAGTTTATGCTTTCTAGTTGTTTTAGAAGAACATGTTCTCAACAACAGAGCTTTTAACCTGAGTGAAATAATTATATCAAATCTCATATTTTGAAGAATGCAGTAAGAAAGCCATTAGAGTATTTACTTAAGTTGCATACATTCTTTATATTATGGTAGCCTTAATCATAATATTTGAATGATCATCTTAGTGTTTTAATTTTTTTTCCATTTAAGATTATGAAAATGTACTAATTTACCTCATAGGCAGTGACTCATTCCCATGCCTGAGCAGTAGGTAGTCTCATTAAAAATGCTATCTTGAAAGATAAAACTTTGTTTTAATGATTGCTAATGACCAAGAGCAAAGATTTAGGGGAAAAACCAGTTTGAATTTCCATTTATGCTTTGTTCCAGAGCTCCTTACACTATTTTCTCATTCTAATGTCTAAAGTGTGTAGAACATAGAGAATAGGGCCACACAGCTCACTGGCTTGATGTGAGACAGGTAGATGGAGCTTCCAAGCAAGGTACCTGATTCAAAGCAAACTTTGCATACCTAATAATTGATGCTATTATCATTAAGTAGTTAATTTAATTTTTAACTTTGAACAGAACATCAGGATAATGGTAAAGTTAGTGTGGTTTGATTTTTAACTCCATGTGCTAACTTAAGCTCTCAAAGCTTGAAGTAGTTAATAAAAAAATGAAATAAATAAGAGAACAAAATAATGAGATCAAGTAAAGGATCATAAAAAGGATTACAAAGGTCAATGGATAAGAAAGTGCTCTGTAAGTAGCAAAATACTATAGTTGAAGTGTTTATTTTATTTGTGTCTTTGAATTTACTGCTATTGTCTGCTTTTCCAAGAACCATCTGGCTATGTATGTATAATTTTTGTTTCAAACAAACTTCATTTCAGTACTAAAGAACACTCACTCAATGTGTGCCATTGAGAGGGAAAATTATTAAATGTTGGAAACGTTCGGAAACCAAAATATTTGTGGAATATATCACAGATTTTCTGTTCACTCTGGAAATTTGTCAGGTTTAAAATTAAGAAAATGGCCACTATTTTGTTTTTGTAATCCTCTTTAAGCAGTAAGGAAAAGATGAATACTAGGCCCGTCATTGGTGGCTTGTGCTTGTAATCATTGCTATTTAGGAGGCTGAGTTCTAAGGATCTTGGTTCAAAGCCAACCTGGGTAAGGAAAGTCCTGAGACTCATATTTTCAAATAACCACCAGAAAACTGGAAGTGTCATTGTGGCTCAAAGTGGTAGAGCACTTGTGGTGGTAGTAGTGGGGGGGGGGAGGACAAAAGCCCAGGGACAGTGCCCAAGCCCTGCGTTCAAGTTCCCAAACTGTCCCACCTATGCACCCCCAGCCCCCTGCAAAAAAAAAAAAAAAGAAAAAAAAAGATTAACACTAATTGACATCGAAACATTTGGTGATGATTTCCCATTAAGAAAAGGAAGCACCACAGATTAGCTAGCTTTACTAATAAACCTTTTATGATAGAATTTTTTTCCCCTGACCAAAGCAACTGATCAATGCTAACAATAATGAGCACTTATTGCAGTGTTGAGTGGCTTCCTTAAATGAATGAACAGTTAAAAGGAGACATGAAACTAACACCAAAGTCCACAAAGGAAGACTGAGGAACATCATGTTACTTATCCTTTGGACCTTTCAGAGAATATCCTAGGTTGTATACAACTTGCAAGTTTTTGGCTATGTCCCTTTCTATAAAGTCACTCTGGTGTTCTTCTCTATTTGCTCCTCTACTTTTTCTTCCCTTTTGGTTCAGTTGTTTCTACCTTTCATAGTCAGCTTTTAGTCCTCATCCTGAAGATTTAGTTCTCACAAAATCACGTGACTTGTTGGATAGCTCCTCTATTGTATCTGATCATTCATTTCATCTATCTATCTATCTATCTATCTATCTATCTATCTATCTATCTATCTATCTATCTTTAGTGTGCTTGTGTGTGTGTGTGTGTGTGTGTGTGTGTGTGTGTGTACTGGAGAAAATACACCTTGTAATTTACATTTTGTTAGCATATAAATCAAAGTTATATGTTTAAATATGGTCTTACTGGCATAGAAAGTAAATAGAAAAAAAGGTATTTGGTGCTGAATCTGGCATTTGCAATTTGTTTCTCAAATCATTGCATTCTAGTTTCTCCTTCACACAGAGTTTTAGTACAGAAATGCCATGCAGGAGTCACTAACATGTAACTGGCCTTTCAAATCATAAGAACAGATGAGATTCTCCTTTGGACCTGTGGGGAGAAAGGGACAGAAGAAAGTGCTTTATCTGTGCCCTGAGGTATTCTCACTCACAATCCACAAATTCCCTCCAGTTCCTGCTGGCTGACTTCCATTCTCTATACTTTCTTGAAAAGTATTCTCCAGAGAATCTCCAGTGACCCATTTATTTCCCAATCTCTGGCAGTATCTTCTGCTCTTTCTCTTCTTTCATCTCTGTAGCAGTTGACTTTGTTAAGCACTTTCCCCCCTTGAAACTGTCCTACATTGGTTTTGTGATGCTGCACTGTCCTCATTTTCTTGGTCCTTTTTTGAGTTTCTTTCAGTTTCTCCCTTCCTTAGATGCTGGTTGTCCTGAGTTCTTCACTCAACATACCCTTCTTCTAGTTTTAATTCATAATTCTGTATAACTTTCTCTAAGATCAGTGGCCTGACTAAACTGGCCACCAAGTTCATGACTCTACTTTCAACTTTAGCTGGTACTAGGTCTCCCTCTGGGATGTTTCATCTGCGTAGTTTCATTGACACAATAAATCCATAATTTTTCTTTCAAAACTTTTGCTTCTACATGGTTTCCTTGTTTTTGGAAATCCACCCTCTTCACTACTTCCTATTTCATACCATAGCAATGTCTATGAAACTTCCTTCCTCTTTACTGTGTAAATCAATGGCAGGTCCTAATATTTTTTTCTATTCATTCCTTTCCATTAGAGGTAACATTTGCCTATTTTTTTCAAATCTAAATACTATTGCTTTAGCTAGGGCTCTTTGTATTTCTCCCAGAATATGATTCAAATCCCTACTTATTCTTCTTGTCTCTAATATAATCTTCTAATAACTCAGTCTCCATGTCATTGCCTGAGGGATATTTCTGAATGTTAATTGATCATATTAATATCTCACTAAAGGCCTTATTAGGGCTCTAAGAACAAAACATAGAGTAATAAATTTACCTACTTATGAGCTGTCTTCTGTCTAATTTTACATTTTTATTTTTTTCACCCACAATTCCTTGAGATCAAACTGAATAGGAGAAAGAAAACACTTGCCTTTGCAAGTTCTTTTGTAGCATTTTACTAACATTGAAAGATTAAGTTAAAGCATTTGAGGAAGTGATCTTTGCTAGCATTTTCCTCAAGTAACTTCAGCTATGATTGCGAAATCCCTTATTACCGGCATTTCTAGGCAGGCTGTTTCTTAGAAATCATCAGCAAAATTCATAATGCTACAAGAAGAAGAAACCCAAACAGATTTAAAACTGGTATTAGTTTCTTTTCTATTGCTGTCATACAAATTTACCAAAACCATGTTTTAAAGCCATTTCTCACTTTATAGTTGTTCTATAGTTCTAATATATTAAAATGACTTACTCTGAGCTGGAATTAAAGCCCAGGCTTAGTCCTTATCTGGAAACTCCAAGGGAGTTATCTGCTTCCTGCCTTTTCCAGCTCAAGGTTCTATATCGCACTGACATCTGCTTTCATTAGCAAATCTTCTGTCTCACTCTGTCTGTCCTGTTTCCCTCTTACCGAGACTCTTGAGATTACATTGGTTCTACCCAGATAATCCAGAATAATAGTTTCATCTTAAGATCCTTAATTAAACATACCAACAAACACCTCTGTGTAATATAAAGCTATACAAGGTTCTAAGACATCTTTGATGACAAAGACATCAACTTATCTATCTTACAGAGTCACTACAAACACCTGGAAAATATTTTTGAAGGGTTAAAAATGATATGTTTTCAAATATAGTTTTTCTGTTTTCCTTTTAGTTTTCAGTGAAAAACATTATTTCTCCCATTTAAAAAAAGTTGTTTGTGTCCTCAAATAAATATAGAAAAGAGATCTTAATTCTTTATCTCTGAAATTATAGTAAAAGAATTCTTATGTATTTCATAACTATGATAACTTTCAAAATTTTTTCAAAAGTAATGGAAACAAAAGAAAGATCTTACAGAGACTATATCTATCCATTGTAAGGTTTTTTTTTCAATTTCTCATATACATTTATTCATTTCTTATATTTATTCCCAAGAGAACGAAGTTTAAGGAAACTGAAGATTAATAATCATATTATTTGCTTAGAATAAGCCAGACTGAAACTAAAATTGTTTTTATGCTTCCTCATTTCCCTCCCTCCCACTTGCCTTTAGTGTTTGGTAAAATGGAGTTATAATAGCAAAGCATAAAACAAGAAAGAAAAAAAAAGCTAAGGTTTTTCTTGGAGGGAATGCTAGGTCCCAAACAGCATGCTTTTATGATATAATATTAGAGATTAAAGTAGATAAAACCAACTTAAAGAACAGAAAAAGTTATTATGTTTTAGAGGCAGATTTTAATTACAGTATAATTGCCTCTGCATGATAAGAAAACAGATCTTGTAATATGTGGTGACTACAACAGATAATGTGAAACAAGAAATAAACAAAAGCCTAATCATGAATGAAATAAGTTCCACTAACATGGAGAAAGCAACCTCAACAACTTTTCTAAAAGAGAGAAGAAGCATAGATTAACCCATATTTGTACGTATCTTATAAGTCACACTTTTTTTCTAATAATGGATGCTAATGTTCAATTATGTTATCTTAGAGAATAAGTAACAAAGCTTTCAGCTGGGAGAATTCCTTCTCACAAGCAGAAGATGAGAAATTAAGTCCATATTTTGCTTGTATGTTTATGAGCAAGCCTAATAACCTGCATGTGTGCCAGTTTCTTATCTTTGAAGAAAGGGTGAGAGGAATGCTTACTTAAGTCATTTGAATACTTTGATTCAGCTTCTGAATATGGCTACTATTATTTTGCATTCTGGAGCTTTCATCTATCCCATGACGTCCTGAATTAATGTTTCAAGAATTTTTATAACCATAAAAATTTAAAGCAGAAGTACATTTCTTTGATTCTAAAGAATTGTTCTTCAGTTACAAGGGGAAGATAAAACTATGACAACTATGTCACAAAGGTCTTCCTTATTTGAAAGCCCCAAGAAATTTGATTAATGTAGATATTGTAATGACAGGTACACTTAAAATATGGAAAGGCAAAATCAATTATGTTTAGTAGTTAAGTAAAACAAAGAGAAGATCAGTTTTACTTTTGCTCAGAAATACTAGTGAGGTCTACAAAAATTGAATGATAGAAGTGTGCTTCTGAAACGAAGCCATTTCCTGCAGTTTGTCAATCAAAATGAATAATCTCAAAGTCTCATTTTCAATTAGATTATTTTAATATTTAACTACCTAAAATGCCCCAATCATCCTCTGTAGAAAATGGTTACACTAGAATACTGCAGTTCTAATGATGACATGTTATTATGATAGAAATGACTTCATTAATTGATGATCATATATCAACCCATAAAGTAAGTAGATAAAAGATAATAAAAGTTTTCAAGTCAAAGGAGGTATAAAACCACTCAAATTGTTTAGAATTTTTTCAAGGATAAATCTTTGTAATTTCTTTTTATTCTCATAAATATATGTAATTTCCTTTGTTACATATCCTTATAAGAGCTGACAAGGCTGTTACCATACTGGTATTATCCCAAATCCAAACATTAGGATATAAGAAAAATGATAACTATAGTGCATTTGTATCAGAAAGATATCAGAAATTGAAAATGTAATAAGGTTTGAATATTTATCACACTTCTCATTTTTGTGTCTTTAGGTTTATTTTGGAACATGCAGACTTAAAAAATTTCACTGGTAACTTCTTAAGATATTTGAAATCTGACATTTTACTGAAGTCAGTCTTGTTTCTCTTTTGTTGATTTAAGAAGCATCATGTCTTCTAGCTTTATAAGTCTTAAAAAATATTGATGTTTAAGATCTAATGCAATCAGAGAAACCATTTGAACTGAAAATTTGTGACACTTTACTAAGCCTAGCTTACATAACTGAGTTGTGCATTTCCAAATTATTTAATATAAATTGTAAATACAGCTGTTGCTATTAACATTAAAATAAAATATTGTTATGTATGGATGATATATTTTTTAAAAAGAAGAACATGTTTTTCCTTCATTCAATTTGTCTAGTTAGGAAGGACAATTTTTCATTTCATTATATATCCCAGAGATTTGAAGTTTGTTTTGTGATGCCCTATATGTATTCTAATATAATCATTAACTAACAATGTATTGAAGTCTATCATAAGTGTTTATTCATTTACTCTGTTTTAAGAGGTGGGGCCTTACAATGTTGCACAGGCTGGCCTGGGACTCATCGGCTTGGTCAATTCTGCTTCAGCATCTTTAATGCTGAGATTGGTCTCAGCATTAAATGCTGAGCCCAGGTTTGGGCTGCAAATCTTCATTTGTACTAAAGTATTAAAAATAATTGTGTAGATTCATTTACATTTTATTGTATTGTGAGGTTTTTATGGTATCATGTTAAATCAGATACGTATGAAGCGTGGTTCCCATCCCACATTTGTTTCAGTCAAAAAGTAATGACAAAGCACTATCCAAAAGCCTAGGGTTAGATGTTTTTCAGAACTCTGTGTTTCAAATTCATATAATCTGTATCTTTTGATATCCACTGGGGTTCCAAGACAGCACTCTAGAGTCCAAAACATGAATGCAGCTACAGCAAAGTCTATGTGTATTTATTGTAAGTGGGTTACAAATCAATGGTATTAGTCACCTCACTTTAATTCATACCTGACTTTGTCCGTCAGAGGGATCATGCTGCTCTTAAAATGTCTCCTGTTCTTCACAACTTTTGAGGGCTTGGAATAGTAGATAATGAGTTTAGAAACTGATAACATGAGAGCGGTAACATAGGTGAATTAAAATAATCAGTTTTTAACTACACCAAAGCACTGAATGCAGAATTTTGGAAATAGAGAAATGTATTTATTTCTTAAGGGGGCCTTACCTTACAGTGTAATGCATGAAAAATTCAAATAATCACTTTGTAAAATGTGTAAAGAATAATAAATCAGTGAAGCTAATATAAAAAGAATGTTTTCAATTATTTAATCAGAAGATGGGCATCTAGCACATCCAGTTCTAAGTTCTCTCATCTTCTGATTGTGTTCTTCTTATAATCCTTCTACGTTCACTCTATCAGTCACCATCTTTTTGGAAAGGAAACTATATCCTTTATATAACAAAGCTCAGAACTTACAGTTAAGTTTCAGACTTCTATATTTACCTCTTTTACAACCCCTCCTGGACACTTTCAAAGTATCAAAAATACAATATATTTAACCCCAAATTTGCGATTCTCTGTCTTGTTAAAACCTTATCATCCCAATGATGATCATCATCTAATTACTATCAAGTTACTTCAGCCAAAGACTCTACTGTCATTCCCTAATATGTTTCTTAACGTATCTTCAACCCAACTCTGGAGTCTATATGACCACTATCCTCTAATCACATGGCCCTATTTTGAGTAACTTTCTTAATGAAAATTCATTTACCTCTAAAAAATTCATTTGACTGAACTTCTACTAATCCTCCCCAGTGATAAAGCAAATAAGAAGCATTTAAATATAGAAAATATTGCTGATATTGTTTCTCTTGGCCTCTGTAGTCTCAAATCATGCTACAATCTCTCTCCTCTGCTCTACTCTGTCCTTTTAGAGTATTTTTCCTTACTCTGTTTCCTCCCAAACTCTGATTCCTATACATGATACCCCATCTCATTGACAAGCTTTCTCCTATTCTTCCTTTAGTTACTTTATATTAATTCAGCAGATGTAGCTCTCCTATCTTCCTCAGGGAACTCCTCCTTCTGAAATTTTCCTTTTCCTACATGTTCAGTTATGTTTATGTCCCTGTCTTATCACCAGAGAGACTTGAAAATATATAATCATTTGTATGATTCTTGGATCAAAACTTGTCTTTTCTACCTGCCATAAGCTACATGAAGAGCAGCCCCATATTTGACTTGGTAACCATTGTGACCCATTATATTCCTAGCATACATAGTCAAGCATGAATTTGTTAAAAAGAATGAATCAGTGAAATTGATGGCAGAAACTTACTTTTATTAGAGTGTCTTGTTCATATTTTATCTAGGTCATTCTGCTTGATTTTATGAAACATTTTACTTTCATAAGACTTGTCACATTGTATTATAATTATATGTTTAAATATTGATCTCCCTTAATAGACTGTGAATTCTTTGAAGAATGTGTTATGTCTGTTTTGTTATCATTATATCCCCAGAACCTATTATAGTAGCATAAAACCTGATGTATAGTAGTGATACAAGTTATTTATGTAACTTGACTGGGGATATTTGCTGAGCGGTAAGGCATCTGCCTAGGAAATATGTAGGGAACCCCAGATTCCTTTCCCCACACTCAAAAATATATATAGAACTACAAGTCTTTCAAATATATGCCACATATATTTCAAAGATGCATGGCTTAAGTATTCAGGATGTTTTTCAGTTATTGATGTGGCCAGTTGACTATAGTGTACAGATAAATGAATATATGATGTGATTATTTTTGTTAATGGATGAACAAATTCAAATACACATATATTAAAAACGAGGTCAGATTAAATAAAACACATTTGTTTGCTTTCTTTTCCATGATGCACAGTGGTATCAAGAAACTAATGTAAACAAATGGATAGGCATACATGAATGGAGCTAAAAGAGTTGTAAGAGAAGCATTAGATTTTATAAACTTAATGCAATTCCTCATCAGATGCAAAAATTTTTTATCACTAGAGTGGAACTGAATTAGGAAAGCTCTGCTTAATAATATCCATGTCTTTCTAAAGTATTTTAAGTGTGGACCTCTCCTTAAAGACATACTACTGGAATTATCCAAATTCAAATGATTGAGACTGAAGAAATATGTTACAATCACATTTTATATCATTATCCCTTAAATAGCTTTGGATTATATAATACTCAACTGAAATACACTGACAGTTATTCAGAAATCTAAGTAAAACTTTTGATGAACTGAGTCCTACTTTAGTTCAGCAGTTATATCTCAATCAGACAAGCTCGACTGTATAATTTTAGGTTTAGTCAAGATGAGATTTATGGGTATATCATATCCACAGACTTCTGTGAGGAAAGTAAAATTTGAAGAAATGAGTTATTAATCTTTACTGCAGAATATTAACAAATGTCATGAGGCTTTTATGAGTTGTTACCTAGGAGGTAGTAGATTCATAAACCCCCAAAATAGATTTCCTTTTATACACCTCTGGTATCAGGAACATAATTAATAGTTACCTATTACTCACTTGTGAAGTCCAATTTTTTTTACTTCATTTATTAATTTCAAGTTTAGTATAAAATTGACAAATTAAATAAGAGCTGTCACATCATAGTGAGTAGGATTGGCTATTATGCTGTCTAATATGTATGAAGGCACACACATATACACACATACACACACGTGTGTGTGTGTGATTTATTTACTATCATCAAGGAATGTATTTGCTATATTAGCTAAATATGTGGCTGAAGATGTTGTATTCATTTTCCTACTGAGGTCTAAAGACTTTCCAACTGATGATCGAGACAATTACTTTGTAATGTTTGCTATGATTTTTAGCATTAAGTGTCTAAAGACCAGTACCAAGCAGTTGATTCATCTCCTCCCAGCTTCTTTGCCCTCCGTTTAGACAAGTGGTCTCTTATATGGATAGTGACACGGGGGTCACAACCTTGCTTTCTAGAGAGGAATCACTTTCCCTTTGGGACTGACTTTAATGAAAAGCAAGCTCTCATTAAATGTTTGCTGAATGAATGTTGAAAGAATTAGCTGAGAGCTGTTACCATTATACCAGGTTTTGTCTCTAAAAAAGATAACACTTTTTAAAAAGCTATAACAAATATGTCCACTTACATGTGAACTATATAAAAACACATATGATGTATAGAAATATTTGGTATGATACAAGTAGACAGTCATGGAACACAAAATCATGTGGTTAGTGGAGTTCTTCAAGGTTAGTGTTTTTCTTCTTTTGGTATAACTACTCATTTTCTTTTGCTTGCTTATAACATTTATTCTCTTTGCTATTCACCTAGTATGCTATAAAGCTCATTTAAGATCTGCATTTTATAGAATATTGGAGAGTACATTAAAGGAGGAAAGTACTCATCTTGGAGAACAATTTGAATACTACTGTATAAAAAGGTGCATATCCTTCCATGTAAGGTCTCAGAGAACCCTTCCAGCCTGCACTGATTGTCTACTCTGCACTAATCTATAGCTCTTCTGCCTACCAAGGGATTTTAGGTCCAAATGCAAATACTATATGTCACTAGGTAGTATTTATTTGATTTTAATTACTTTCTAACTAAATCTTTTGTGAACTGTATATCACCCTCTGAGAGTGACCTAGACTCTGGAATTTAAAACCTATATGCTCTGAGAATCGTCTTTAGTGTTGCTTCAACTGTCATAATCAAAATCATATGTGACATTCCCATGCACAAGTTCTCAAGAATTTCTACTTTGATTACTCTCCAAACAGAAATAGAAAAAGGGAAAAGAAAATAAAATTGCAGATGCATGTACTTTGTAGTCTGGGGGATATTCTCTAATGTTTCCTTTAAATTGGAAATGGCTTTTAAAAAATTCTTCCTGATAACATTTCCCTGTAACTTGTTGGGCTTTTGTCTGTGATTCTAGTTATTTTTAGGTACATTTATTTGCTCAGTAAGCATCTTGCCTCTGGTTCTCCTAATGGGTCTAAGCTGAATTTTTTTTTTCCAAGGACATTGGTAAATGTGTTTAAGAAATCTTCCTGCAGTGGTCCTGGAATTGAACATCCAGAATATGGGCACAGAATTCAACTGCAAGGTGACAAGCACAAGGAGATACTGGGTAGAGACAGGACTGCCAGGAATGATCAGCTTTAAATGTTATGAAAACATAAATGAGTTTTGCTTTCAGGAAGCATGGTGTCTCTTCTGCCCCTTGTCACAAGTTTAAAAAAGCTCATATCTTGTACAATGTAACCCGAGGGTTCCAGTTTTTTATTAAAGGTAGTGTAACTCCTTCATACAATGAATGGAAAGGAGCTAGTAAGGATTTTGGAAAATGAGCTTAGCTTCCAAAAAGCAGTATGGTTTCTTTTTTCTTTTTCTTTTTCTTTTTTGCCATCCCTGGAGCTTACCTCAGGGCCTGAGCTGTCCCTGGCTTCGTTTTACTCAAGGCTAGCACTCTGACACTTGAGCCACAGTGCCACTTCTGGCTGATTTCTATATATGTGGTGCTGGGGAATTGAACCCGTCTTCATGTATACAAGGCAAGCACTCTTGCCACTAGGCCATATTCCCAGCCCGGCAGTATGGTTTCTTATTCCTACCAACTAAGAATAAAAATCTCCATTGTTTTATAGACTTGCCAGCATTTGACCTTGTTAATGTTTTGAATTTTAGTATTCTAACGATAGTAACCTCTTGCTTTAATGTTCATTTCCATAATAACATGTGCCATGGAGCATCTTTGTGTTTGCTTATTTGTCAACTGGGTATCTTTCCTGATCTGATATCTGATCTGATATCTTTGGCTAATTTTTCAGTGATGTTATTTTCTTTTTATTGTTGAACTTGGCTTTTCTTTCAATATGTTGAATATTTCATTATTCTGTATATCTTTTTCAAATATTTTTGCCTGATAGGACTTTTTATTAGTACCAAGCAGGAAATTTTAATTTTAAAGAAATGCAGCTTATTACATTTTTTTTAATGTCTAGGGAGTTGGCAACATGAGTAAGGTCATCTAGCTATTCTCCTATGTTATCTTCTAGAAGGTTTTATATTTATCATATAGGTCTTTGATGCATTTTGAGTTTTTTTTTTTGTGAAAGATGTAAAGTAGGTAACTGGGCTCATTTTTTGACAACTACTGTAAACCTACCGTTAAATAACATTTTATCAACTTATAGGTAATGGGAATGCCTTATAATAACAAAGTAATCCCAGATTCTACTTCTTGTCCTTGTATCAAATTGCTTACATTTACTTATTCATAGGTATACATAAGCCTACATATACACACACGTGCGTGCATGCACACACATGTATATAAACATACACTTATGTATGCCTGTCTAAACAAAATTAATAAATATCATATTGCTATGATTTTGTAACAAATGTTGTGTTGTATCAATTAAAACTAAGAAAACTTTAAAAAGTAATTATGCCTTCTCTTATGAATTCTCTAATGCTTTTCTTTATGTAGGTCTGAGGTTTTTATTTGTATTATTTACTATTATGCTAAACAACTTCTTTGAACATTTATTTGCATGGGTGAGTTGAATGGAACAAAATATTTGAAGCACTTAAAAATATCCTAGCCAGGCAAGCCTCTAATCCTAGCTACCTAGCTACTCAGGAGGCTGAGATCTGAGGATTGCCGTTCAAATCCAGCCCTAGCAGGAAAGTCTGTGAGATTTTTTTTTGTTTTGATTCATCACTGGAATTTGAATTTTTATTGTGAAAAACTATATATACATTCATTACATAAAATTTGCTATCTTTAATGTTTTAAATGTAATCTCAGTTTTACAACCATCACCTCTCATCCATCCCTAAAACTTTTTTTTAATTATTACTTATTTGTCAAAGTGATGTACAGAGGGGTTACTGTATATACTGGTGTTAGAACTAGGGAAGGGAAACAGAATATCAAAATCGAGAGATAAAGGATAAAAAGACAAATGACTCCAAAAAAAATACTTACAAAACCATTTGGTGTAAACCAACTGAACAACTCATTGGGGGAGAGGGAAAAGGGAAGGAGGGAAGGGGGAAATGAGGGAGGAGGTAACAAATTGTCAAGAAATGTACCCACTGCTTTACGTATGAAACCGTGAGATTTTTGTCTCCAATTAAGCACCAGAAAAGCAAAAGTGGTGCTATGGCTCAAGTGGTAGAGTAATAGCCTTGAGCTGAAGAGCTCAGGGATAGCACCCAGGTCCGGTGTTCAAGACCCACGACCAACCAACCAACAAATAAATAAATTACTTAATTAATAAAAAATATCCTAATTGTTGTTCACTTTTGGCAAAAAATTTCACAGAGTACAATATTCCAGATACTCTTTCCTGTCTCCTCATATTTTTAAGTATTTCACTCCATTTCCTTATTATGTGCATGTTTTCTGAAAAAAGTCAGACATAATTCTTATCTTGGCTCTTTTACAAGTGAAATGAAATTTTTCTTTGACTTTTTGTAATTTGAATATGATATCACTAGGCATGAAAATTTGCTTATTCATTTCCTTTTTTTCCCCTTCTTTTACTTGTTCTCCCATTCTTTTCATACTCTTTGATGGTTTCTGAGGTTTCTGGGTCCATGCTTTGATGTCTGACAATTGTTTTGAGAAATTGTCATTATTTTCATTTATTTCTTGCTTTGTAATCCTCTGGTATTTTCATTACATAAATGTTAAACTTTTTGTAGCTATTCCACATACATAAGTATTCTGGTTTAATAGTCTTTTATTTTTCCTTGTATTTTTTTGTTTTTACTTTCCTAATAAGGAGTTCTCAGACTCAGTCTTAATTCAGTGTGTCCTGTCTATTAATAAATATGAAAGTAGTTCCTCATTTCTGTTGCAGTGATTTTGATCTCTAGCACATCTTTTTTATTCTTCAATGGAATTTACATTGCTCTGTTTCCATTTGCCCTTCTGTTCTTTTATGTGATCTATTCTATCGGCACCCCTGGCATAATAACTACAGTTGTTTTAATCCAGTCTGATAAGTCTAAATGTGCCTGCCATACTGGATCTTGATTGTGATTATGTCTCTGTGTCTTCAGATTGTGCTTTGGCTTTTAAATGGGCTCTTTAATTTTTTTTATGACCATAGATGATGTCCTGTGCTTAAAGATTAAATAAAATGACACATGCTTCTGTTGTTGCCTGTATTGCTAGCGTGATGATTGCCCGTAATACTACCTAATAGATTAGAAACTCCTAGAATCCAGGGCTCACATGTATAACTTCTCTTGAACTCTTAATGTAACACTAGAGAAAAGTAGTAGATGCTCTCAGAAGTTAATGGATGAAGAGTGAAAATATAAATTCTTATTCAGCATGCTTTCTTTCAGACATGAGATATTTTGTTTGTCAGTATGCATTGTTCTTTAGTTCATAGTTCCATACTGCATGATTACTACCCTTGTGAAACTGAAAATGTGATTTATAATGTATGTTTTGTAAATGTACACAGATTTAGAGGGATTAACTTAAAACTGTACGATAATCTAAATAGCTACCCTTAAAAAATTATCAGCAGCAATTTAATGAAACGTTATTTTACAACTTTAAAGCTCCTAGTAATATAATTAGTAATATGTGTAATCTTTATTACCAATCTTAATCTTTTTTATATGACTGAAAAATTATTTTATGGTAGTACAATTAAAATAATGCTGAAAATGTCAGTGTAACAGAATTAAACTAAAGTAACTACTACAATATTGTACCCCAAACCAGCTAATTTAAATGCAAAAGACTTTGTAAAGGCTATTTATCTGAGCTAATGCATGTTAAGGGATTTAAGGAGTAATTTGTGTAACTGAAATAAAAAGACAAATAAGCACTGTACAGCAATCTTTGCTGTTGTTTAACATGGGGGAAATATTAAGTAGGTTTATATATGGGCCACTTGAGTAAATGTACTAGAAGCTACATCATAGCTTAGTAAATATAGTCAACTGGCAGGCAATACTGCATTCATAAGCTTTTAAAGGGAAAGCGAGATGCTCAAAATTGCCCTTTCACAAATGATGGGTTAACATTAACTATGATAGCTAGACTGAAGATGCTCAGAATTTTAATGGCATGTTTTGTTGAAGGTATTCAGAATGTGGGACAGCTGTTTACTTGGCAATGCCAAAGGAATTTCCATCTGTCAATTCACAATAAAAACCCACCATGTCATACACACACACAGACACACACACACACAGACACACACACATTTATCTGATTTGGAGAGTGGAAGGGGAGCACAGCAATGGTGGGACAAAGGGTGAACCAATTCATTAGTGATAGTCACTGGATACTACATTGGAAATGAACTATACAACTTGGGGGGGTGGGGGTCAGGAGAGGAAAAACTGGGAGAGAATGAGGAGTGAGTGACACTGTTCAAAAGGAAATGTCCTCATTACCTAACTTATGTAACTGTAAGCCCTCACCTTTACAATAAAATAAAATAAAAACACCAAACCCCCAAAACCAAGCCACCACCAATTTAGTTATAATGTCGAATATTTTTATAGTTTAATATTTTTTATATTTTTGTAATGTACAATATTTTTACATAATAAAACTGGAGCTAGTACAGAATTGGGAAAATACTGAAAAGTTGGAAAAAATTGGCTAGATTTGTCCCACTCCTAGAACATCACAGTTAATATCTAGTATGTAACCCTCATGTATTCACTCTTGTAATTTTGAATATTCTTGATTTTAAATTATGTTTCACAGAATATTTACATGTGATATAACATAATCTAAGAAATATGTATTACATAAATACCACTCAAATTATTGTTTTCTACTACATTTTCCTTATTTTAAACTTTCATTTTCTAAGACCCACACAAAAATGTTTTTGCTTATATATTATTTTCTAATTGGTAGTGCTATTTGCTCTTAAGAGCTGGATAGGGCTTGGAATATGGCTGAGTGGTAAAAGTGCTCGTCTTGTATTCATGAATCCCTGGGTTGGATTCCCCAGCACCATATATACAGAAAAAAGCCAGAAGTGGTGCTGTAGCTCAAGTGTTAAGAGTGCTAGCTTTGAGCAAAAATAAGCCAGGGACGGGCCCTGGCTTGAACTCAGTGCCTGAGTTCAAAAAACAAAGCAAAACAAAAGAGCTGGATAAAATTGAAGATGTTTTAATGGCCTTTTTCTTTCATTTTAAGTGTGCATAAAGATAGAAATATAGACGCTAATGTGAAAAAATGGTAGCTGTTACTATGTGGTTATTGAAGGAGACTGGAAAGAGACTGATAAATTCAATGATTCTTCACAATGTATTTGTTGGTTCTGATTCTGTAGGTTCCAGCATACCTGGAGAGTTCCACGAAACCTCAACTGCAGAAGGCCCAGCAGCGGCTAGGACCACCCTTTATGACCCTTGACCACCAGATCATCAGCCAGAGTCTCAGGCATTCCCACCCTCCATCACCAAGCTGTGTGCTTTTGACACAGTATGGACACACAAGTCCAGACAGAGATACTGGCCTCATAGGAACTCATCACACCGAGTTACTAACTCTGGGGAAAGATAATGGCAGCGTGGAATGGCATGTATGTCTAATGGCTGGTTCTAAAGCTGTAGCTTAAAAACAAAAAAGTAACTTAAAAAAACTGAAGTTGACTGTTTTACAGTGAACATCTCAAATACCTATTAACAAAAGTAACATCTTAATTGTTATGAATAATAAATGATAATTCATTTTTCAATACTCTTCAATTAAGTACCAGTGACAATCAAGATAAGCACTAAAAGCTGTGTGCTAGTGGCTCATGACTATCATCATAATTCCTTAGGAAGCCAAGAGTGGAAGACTTCATGGTTCAAGGCCAGTCGTAACAGAAAAGCTGGAAAAGCCTTATCTGAAACTAACGAGCATAAAATTGGGCTGGAAGTGTAACTCATGGGATAGACTGCCAGCCAAGCAAGCAAAGTTAAGCCACAGTACTACCAAACAGTACTGCACTAACAATGACATCTGTTTACAAGTTTAAATTCTAATTGTAAAGGTTTTTTGAGTAACTTCAGTATTTAGAAAACTTATCCATAATTTTAGTATCTTAACCACAAAATAGGCAGAAATTATTTAAATAGCAATATTTTTGTGTTCTAAAATATTCATTAGAATAAATCTTATTGTACTTAATATTTCATGAATTTTGTCAGAATTTTTTCTGTGTTCGCTTTTATTACATTAATTTATTTTGGCAGTGGTGGTGCTGAAATTCTGGGTCTTGTCTTTGTTAGGGAAATACTCTACCACTGAGCTACATTGTTGGCTCTTTAAATGTATTGATTTCTATCTTCCACAAATTCTTACCCATTGTCTACTAAACAACGAGCAATTAATAGAGGATACAAATAAATTAGAATGTTGATATCTATGTAGTTTATTTTTATTGTGACTTGTATGTCAATGAACCATCAAAAATGGATTCATGAAACAACAAGAATTTGGAAAAAGCAGTGATATCCCAGTTTAGCAAACTATACTTTCTCTACTGTTTTCCATTTGAGTAGTGCTCAAAATCCCATTATTTGAATCCAAACGATAGAAGAAAATTCTTTAGAAACAAATTTTATAATTATCTAGAAAAGAGAAGGTGTTCAATAAAAATAAAACAATCATATAGTAGGACTCTCAGATCTAAACAGAATGTAGATTTCTACTTGTATATTTACTTAAACTTTTCAATAGTGGATATGTAAGGAGCTTTCAAAAACTGGCATACAGACCCAGCTTCTCTATTCACTTAGTAAAGAGCATAAAAGATATGTAGAATAAAAATCATCTCAACTGCAAATATTGGAGCTATACCCAATATGACTTATGTTACTGCCACTACTTTATTTTTTTTCAAATTATCAAACTGATGTACAGAGAGGTTACAGTTTTATACGTTAGGCATTGATTACATTTCTTGTACTGTTTGTTACCTTGTCCCTCATACACCCCTCCCTCCTCCCCCTTCCCCTTTCCCCACCTGAGGTGTTCAGTTCACTTACACCAAACAGTTTTGCAAGTATTGCTTTTGTAGTTGTTTCTCTTTTTTTACCCTGTGTCTCTCAAATTTTGGTATTCTCTTTCAATTTCCTAGTTCTAATACCAGTATACACAGTTTCCAGTATACTCAGATAAGATTACAGAGTTAGTGTAGGTACAACCACAGGAAGGTGATTCAAGAACATCATCAATAATAGAAGCTACAGATACATATGGGACGTTGAAAGTAGTTACAACTGTGATATAACAATCGTTTCCATAACATGGAGTTCATTTCACTTAGCATCATCTTATGTATTCATAAGGGTATAGCTATTGGGCTCTTGTGATCCTCTGCTATGACTTACCTAAACCTGTACTAATTATTCCCTATAAGGGAGACCATAGAGTCCATATTTCTTTGGGTTTGGCTCACTTCACTTAGTATAATTTTTTCCAAGTCCTTCCATTTCCTTACAAATGGGGCTATGTCATTCTTTCTGATAGAGGCATAAAATTCCATTGTGTATATGTACCACATTTTCCTGATCCATTTGTCTACTGAGGGGCATCTGGGGTTGGTTCCAGATTCTAGCTATGACAAATTGCGCTGCAATGAACATTGTTGTGCTGGTGGCATTACTGTGATTTTGTTTGTGGTCTTTTGGATAAATACCCAAAAGTGGGGCTGCTGGGTCATAGGGGAGTTCTATATTTAGCCTTCTGAGGAATCTCCATACTGCTTGCCAGAGTGGCTGAACCAGTTTACATTCCCACCAACAATGAAGTAGGGTTCCTTTTGGCCACATCTCCTCCAACAATTGTTATTGTTAGTTTTCTTGATATATGACATTCTTACTGGGGTGAGATGGAATCTCAATGTTGTTTTGATTTGCCTTTCTTTTATGATCAGTGATGTAGAGCACTTTTTCATATGTCTCTTGGCCATTCTCATTTCCTCATGAGAGAAGTCTCTTCTTAAGCCTTTATCCCACTTGATGAGGGGGCTATTGGTTCTTTGCGGTTTTGTTTTGGAGGAAGGTAATTTTTTTAGTTCTGCATATGTTTTAGATATGAGGCCTTTGTCTGTTGAATGGCTGGTAAAGATCTTCTCCCAGTCTGTGGGCTTTCTGTTTATCTTGCGAGCTATGTCCTTTGCCGTACTGCCACTACTTTCAAAGTTCATTTTCTTGCATGGAAGATGGATTTTAAAGGGACAAGTTTCCAAATCTCAAAGTGTATGACTATACAAGACAATTAAGCACATACATATCTTCTGCATTTCTCTCAGAATGGTTTTTAATTTGTCAGATATATATCTTGCTCTTGCTTTTAATAAGTCTACATATAGAAAGGATTTGTCAATTTCTACTAGTCTGTCTGATAGTAATAATTGAAAACTTAGTTGCATGGTAGTGAGGAGTTGAAAGTTTCAAAGCATGTTGTTTCCTACTGGCAAGGGGCACAAGGGCCATAGACAAAAACCCTCTGTTTTTCTTAGTCATTGTCATTTATGTATGCAGAATTGTCTTCCAGATATCATAGGTGTCAATTTGACCATGGTTTATCTTTAATAATTTTAATTACTATATAGCTTCAATTGCAGATAGTCTTTCAGATACAGACAGCATGCATACTACACCACCTATTTAGGAGCATGTTTTCAACCTTTTACCTCTCACACATACTTTTTTTTTTTTTTTTTTGACCAGTCCTGGGCCATGAACTCAGGGCCTGAGCACTGTCCCTGGCTTCTTTTTGCTCAAGGCTAGCACTCTGCCACTTGAGTCACAGTACCACTTCTAGCCGTTTTCTATATATGTGGTGTTGGGGAATTGAACCCAGGGCTTCATGTATACGAGGCAAGCACTCTTGCCACTAGGCCATATTCCCAGCCCCATACTTTCTTTTTTTTTTTTTTTTTTTTTTTGGCCAGTCCTGGGCCTTGGACTCAGGGCCTGAGCACCGTCCCTGGCTTCTTCCCGCTCAAGGCTAGCACTCTGCCACTTGAGCCACAGCGCCGCTTCTGGCCGTTTTCTGTATATGTGGTGCTGGGGAATCGAACCTAGGGCCTCGTGTATCCGAGGCAGGCACTCTTGCCACTAGGCTATATCCCCAGCCCCCATACTTTCTTATTCTCTCAAAAAGTATTTGTTTTTGAGTTAACTTCTCACCTTTTAGGACAGGTTGAGCTCAAGTTCACAAATTCTCTTGGTTCAGCCTGTCTGGAAGTGTAGATATTTGCTGCCCCGTACGCAACTGAAAAAATATCTTAATGTTTATATTTTAAAATGTCCAAACATAAGGGCATAATGGAGCCACCATTTTTAGTGTTTCTTTCTCTTAAGTCTTATCCTTCTGGGATAGTAGGGGACATTTCAGTCATTCAAAGAGGTTCCTCACAAATCATTTGGTAGTACAGGATAAGTCTATGCCAGTCTCCTTAGCTTCAAAATTGGATGATGGAATGTAGAATGGCTTGATATTAAAGATCTCTGCGAGAGATACACAGATAAAAAGCGAGAAAGCATTTCATAATATGTATCTTTTGAAAATAGTTTTAAATTTGGTATTAAGCAGTGACAAGACCCTTTTTCATTAACCACTGTCTCTGTCCCAGACTTGTGGTTTAGCCTCCCTGGGCCACTCTGAGTTCAGTAATGGTTCCCTATAACTCTGATCTTCTCACATCACTTTTTATTTATTTATTGTCGGTCCTGGGTCTTGAACTCGGCCTGGGAACTGTCCCTGAGCTTTGTCTTAAGGCTAGAGCTCTATCACTTGAGCCACAACACCATTTCCAGGTTTTCTGAGTTGTTAATTGGAGATAGGAATGTCAAGGAGTTTCCTGCCCTGGGCTAGTTTTGAACTGGTGATCCTCAGATCTCACTTTCCTGAATATCTAGGATTATAGGTATGATTCCCCGGGCGCCGGCTCTTACATCACTTCTTTACCTTAGCTTTTTTCAGTCTCTACCAGTTGTCTGAACAATTTCAGCTTACCCTGAAACACTGTTACAAAATTTGTACTCTTTCCCTTGTGACTGTCTGGATGAAGTGATAATTTCTGAGATTTGTGTCAGTATTTGTATCATGTTGACAATAGATGCACTTATAATGATATTTTCACGATACATGTTACATTTCAAATGTTGAAGTAAACACATTTTCTTGTTCTCTAGCTTGTTAATTTCTTGATGAAAATACTGTACCTTATTCCTATTTGTATGTCTAGATCCTAAGACTAACTTCTGTGCAATAATATAATCTGTGTGTATATATTTGGTGAATATGTAAGTCAATGAATAATAAATGCAACGAACCTCTTTGTTCCTGGGTTATACTGTCTGTGGTCTATTTCCCCAGAAAAATTTGAGCTCCATGAGGGCAGGAACTTTATCCTCTTGGGTGACACAATACCATAATAAATATTTATAAATTTATAGTTGTTCAATTAATATACCAGTAGCATTCTGATTTATGTACAAATCATGTATGGACAATGTTTTAGTGGAAATCAACATTTGATTCAAGTTGGCCAATGGTCTTGCTTAGAAGATAATATTCATGACATCTTAAGATATTCTTCAGGGCCTGGGGTATGTGTTTTAAGTGATAAATGCTTGCCCAGAAAGTATGAGACCCTGAGTTCAAGCCCTGGTACCAGCAAGAAATACATAAATAAAAGAAAATACATAAACTTTTATAGTATCCTTCAGTTTTAAATTTTTGTCTACTACAACCTAACCAATGACATGGAGATATCTACCTGTAAGAGTCAATTGAAGTATTCTTTTTTATTTATTTTTAAGGAGTTACCGCTCTACATCCTAGATAAGTTGGCTCTGGCATGAAATAGTTCCTGGAAAGCAGTGTATTTTTGCAGGTCCTGCTTCCAAGGGTGTAGCCCAGCTATCTCCTGGAAATAAATGCAGCAAACAGCAAAAGAACAGTTTCAAGATGATCTCACTTTTAGTGATAAAATATTCTAGGCTTTGATATACATAGCCAAAAATATTGGAATTAAATAGCCAAAACAACTTTTAGAGTTTTCTAGCATTCCCCTTTGTGATCTCAGTCTGAAGATCCACTTTAATCAGTATTTACAATATTCTAAATATTTTATATTTTGTAGGTGGAGGATGTCATTGAGGACATAATCAGCATGGAATCAACTTTTAAAGAGAAAGGAACACACACTCCTCTGGTAATGCAAAGAACAGTAAGTGTTACCACACTCAGGAAAGTCAGTAAGCTTAAAATGCATATTAGAATCTGCTAATTAAAATCAATAAATTTCATTTGATTAGTAAATGGCAATTTATACTGCACTTTTGAAGCAGACGAGCTAACAGGTTAATATTGGGAAATATTTTTTGTTGAAAAAAGTCAAATGGTATTAGTAAGTAGATTAGAATATAATGTTGTTTATATATTTATGTTTGTATATATGCATGTATATGTCTGCCTGCCTGTCTGTCTGCTTGCCTGTCTGTCATTTCTCTGTGACTCTGTCTAATATTGATAAGCAAACAACCAATTATATTTCTAATTTTCAATAGTATTTTCTAGGAGCAATTCAATCTTTTTCACATTCCTATTTATAACATTGTATGCGTTCAGACATCTTCATGAGATTGTGACTCAGCTTTGATTAATTCACCATGACTAAGAAGCCCCAAATTCAGAGGCTTTATCTTTGCAGAGCACAGAAATGTTAACACTAAAACATATACATTTATCTTTGAGCCACTAACCAGAGTTTAAGAATGAATAGAAAAAAATTCCAATTGGCCTCATCCTAATTTAAAGGATATAAAAAGCCTTCTGGGTTGAAATGAACACAAATTCATAGAATACTATTCAATAAAGGGGTAGTATTGTATTTTCTGTTTGATGGCTGTTTCTTTCTCATTGCTCATGTGTTGACCAGAGAAAATATTCTTAAAAGGTGCACAAATTCTTTCCACATATTTTGCATGGTTAGTGTTGGCTTTTTGTTTGTGGGTGAAGACCTTATAGGGAACATAAACTGATGAAAGCTTTTAATTTAGTGATTCTGTAAATTTGTGTTTAAGGAAAGACTGTATTTTAAATATTTGAGGCAGATGGTTCATTAGTTAATAGTGGGTTGGACTATGTTAAGATGAGTATCTTAAATTTAGTGCCTTCAGCTCTGTTGGGGGATGTGGTACTAGGAAGGGGGAAGGCCAAAGGGGTATGAATATGATCTAAGTAGTTGACTTGCATGCGAGAAAATCAAATAATGAAACTTGAAATTATTCTATGACTGAGTGATAGAGGGAGTAAGTTTGATGAAGACACATTATATGTACGTGTCAAAATGTCACAATGACCCTTCCCCTCTCCTCTCTTCTCCCCCCTACCCACCTCGTGCTTTGTATGACTTATGTAAGAATGAGGTGGCAACTCTTCCTTTTCTTCTTCTAATTTCAAATAGCATAGTTACATAAAAAGCAATTCTCTACATTAATATTTTATCAGTGCTAATTTCTTCTTGTCTAATATCACAGCATGAAGATAATATTTTCTTCACTAGTCTTTAACTCCTGTGTTTGAGTGAATGATATTAATTTCCTACCATCTTGTCTTCCTTGCATGTGGTACTTACTTCATTGAAATTATATATTGAAACAGTCTTTGTCTAATTGAAACATTACCAATATTTGTCAAATTTTATCTGTGTGTGTGTGTGTGTGTGTGTGAGTGTGTGCATGTGTGTCTGTGTGCCAGTACTGTGGATTAAATTTGGGGCCTTTGGCTTGCTGGCAAGCATTCTACCACTTGAGCTATGCCCCGACCTTTTGCTTTGTGAAGTAGGGTCTTGCATTTGCCCAAAGTCATCCTCAAATTGTAATCTTGTATGTTCTGCTGTCCATATAGTGGGACATTACAAGCTTACCAACATGCTCTGCTTATTTGTTGTGGTGGAGTCTCCTTAATATTTTTCTTTTTCTTTTGGCTTGTGTTGGCCTGAAACCCTAATCCTCCGGATTTCCAGCTCCTGACTAACTGGAATTATAAGCATTTATAACCACTCTATGCTACCTTACTTGTTAAAGGCTTTGTAGAAAAGCCTACTCAGTACAAAAAGATGGTAATGACTGTGGGGAAATTTGTTGTTTTTTTTATAGAAGATCCTCTTTACAAAATATATACTACTAACAAATTTGTATTACTGGTCATTTGAGTGGGCTGTATCAAGTCAGGACATGACAGCTGGAAAACTTTGGAAGTAGGGAGAGATGTGGTGTGGATCTGGGTATTTAGGTCAAGTCTAAACCTGGCAAATCATCTAACATGGCTTGTTCTATTTCTACATGATAAGAGCAGTTAAAATATTGATCTTTGAGATGGTTTAAATTTATATCTTAGAAGGTTAATGTATATATTTTAAATGTCAGTCAGAGTTGCTTTGGTGCTTATGGTATGGAGAAATCATGCTAAATTGAAAATTGGAGGATATGTTTAGGAAGCGATTATGTTTTGAAATCTCATCATGAAATGTAGTCAAGATGGCAGCAAGTGAAGGGAGCAATACAAGTCAGGAAGTGAGGAAAAAAGCTTATGTAAGAAGAGTTGGCAGAATAGAGATAGGAAACAAGGATTTTTCTAGTTCATGGAGCCAAAAATAAACACTTGTTTAATTTAGAGGAATGCTTTCAATAAGTGTGGTAGGTAGTGAACTTTTCTTCACTGGTGGTACAACCAAACTAAACAGGTATTGGCTTATGCTATAAAAAACCTTAAGTAATATGATGTAGGTAAATCTTTTATAAATTTCCTCTTTTTCCTTCTGTGCTGTCTTCATTTATTCCAAGACATGTATACACATTTGTGTCTGGATAACCTAGTTTTTCATTTTCATCTATAAGAAAGAAAAAAGTTTCTGATTAAGTTAATTACTCTAATGATTAGTTTATTACTTTATGACTGATTTGGATTTTTTATTCTCTACCATTTAAGTCATGTCCTCAGCCCTGTTTTACTGACTGTATTTGATACAGAGTCTTGTACACATTCCTGCCTGGGCTGGCCTCAAACCATGATCCTGTAATTCTCAGCCTTCTGGGTAGCTAGAAAGAATAATAGGCATGAGCTACTAACACCCAGTCTTAAAAATCAAATAATTCAAGTGCCAGTAGAACATTCTCCTTTGTCATTTGTCTTGGCGTCTCTCTGGCATTTAATGTAGGTGATTACTCCATTCTTGACGCATTATCTGAGATGCTGTGTAGGTATCATATAATCTTTTATTTTTCCATTCATCTTACTCTCTTTTTCCTCCTCTAACAGATGTCTAAATGCTATGTGTTCCAATGTTCAATCTTCAGCTAGATTTTCTCATATGTCTACAAATATTTTATGGGTGATATCAATCCATCTTCAGGCTCAGACCTATCTCCTGGGTGTGTTACACTAATATATTTTACTGCTTGTAATACACAAGTCAGAATTCACAAGCCTGAAAAGAAGATTTAGTTCTTTTTGAAAATCTGCTTTTGATTTATTAGAAACTACAACAATAATAAAATCTCTGTCACCAAATTCAATGTTTTCCACCTGTCCCAGGTTTACTCCCCCACCCACATCAACTGCTTGCCTTCATCAGAATCAGAGATTTTCAGAATCACATTTTTTTTGGTCACCATTTCCTATTCTAAAGCAGTGACTTGTTCATTATTTTACTCTTAGCACCTCACACATTGTCTCATACAACCGATTAAGCACATTAAGCAAATTATTGTAAAATGTGCTCTTGATGCAGGCAATCATTGTTCCCAGGAAAATTTCTACACAGGAATTAATTTAATAGATAAAAGGTAGCAGTGATAAGGACAACAACAATAGTGCCTACCCTGTATTCAATACTTATATAATAAGATTTTGCAAAGCACTTTTCCAGAAACATTGCTTCTAAACTTCCCAGGAAACTTTTTTACAGATGAGGAAAGAGGCTTAGAAAAAAATTTCAGTTACTTGTTGAGATTGATTTATGAAGCAAGTGCTAGACTGAGGGCTTGAATGCAATCCTATATGAGAGCAAAATTAATGGTTCTACCTTGTCTGTCATGCCAGTATGTAAGAAGGTAGATATTTCATGGAAGTGTAGAATTTGGGAATATGAAGGGAGAGGAGACAGATCTGATCCTCTCAGACTGCAGACGAATGACTGTTGAGCCTCTGAGTTTAGATCTGTCTCTCTATAAATCCCACCCATTGGTCTTAGTCTAACCCTTTCTTTCAGAGATGGGGTCATGTACAATAATTCATTTTTCTCAACACATATAGGTATTTTTCAATCAGGTATCTGTAAATGCTGGTGGCATTTGGCAATCTAAGTAAACTGTTATAGTTCAAGACCATTCCAGAGACGCGGATTGAGTAAATATTAACAACCTCTGGTGCTTAGCTGGAACTTGAAAAGACTGAATAACATCAGTGAGCAAGCTTTTGTCAATCACAATCTAGACCAGATTAGTCTTAAAGTCCAAGGAAGAGCCAAAGTTCACCTTAGGGCACACCTCTCCGGTTATTGTTTGCAAGTTAAAGGCAAAGAAAATGATGAAGGAGAAAGAGAAAACCATTGCTATTGTGAAGGTTGTAGACCCTTCAAAGTTAAAACTGGTGAGCAAGTGCATTTTGGAATTCTTTCCATGTTTGGAGATGAAACCGCCTTAAATACTGAATTTAAACTTTATAATTGATAGGCAATATAATAAGGTATGTGGAAATTGAATTTTGAAATGTGTAAAATATAATTTACTGTATTGGCAAGCTTATTTATTTATGTATACTTTTACTAAGTGGTCTGGGCCACAGTAAAAATTATTATAGCGAAGAAAGGATTGCTAAAATGAATGTTTTATTGTGGGTTTACATAAAAAATAAGGGTTTTAATAATTGTTTTAGTGTTTATATTAAGCTGAGAGTTGTTTTTACTAATAGTACTAAGTGGCTAATACACATATGGAATATATGATGTGAAAGTACTGGCTATTCTCCTCTTTTATATGTTATCTTTTTGTATATGTGTTAAAAACCAACTTTGTTAAGCACAAGGTTATTTCTCCTATTCCAGCCCCACTCATTATTTTTATTCACTTATATTAGAGCTAAATAATAATAACAAAATAACACAGTGGGATTTCTCTGGTCATTGTTTGTCATTCAGGCCCCATAGTGATGTTTTAACAAATAAAATAAAGTGAAAGGTAAATCAGTGGTGTGTGTCCTAGAACTGAGAAAATCTGGTTTACTGATTCTAAATGAATAAACACCCAAAGGAAGAAAGATATTCTTTCAAGTGCATGTTTTTCATGTATGCATACATTGTAGAATGCGTTGCTCCCTGTGGTGTCCTTCTTTAGACCAGAAGTTTATTTTCCTTTTATGTCTACAGTTATTCTGTCTATTAGTCTCCTGCTCATTTTTTTTTTAACCATTTTAGGCTCACAGTGAATGTCTTCTCTAAAAAGCAAAACAGAGGATCTGAACAACTTTAAATTTGCTGTCAGTTTCCCTTGAAACTCACACTATGTGACATATCATACATACACTCCTACAGTTGGATTAGGGTTTATTTTTCCATTTTTTATATATAAACATCCACAAATCATTTGAAAATACTTTATTTATGCATATATATATATAACTTCATATGAGACATTATGTTTTGTATTTGTTAAGAAATTATCTAGTTGGTCACATATTTGTATATACACATGTATTTCCAGAAAAGCCTTGGGGTTTCTGTACACAATCCAATTTCAGAACATGGTAAGTATATGCTATGGTAGTCTTTCTAGGTTAATACAAGAGTATAAAAGCAATAGTTTGTAATTAAAAGAGATGATTTCTAACAGAGTTTACTAGTCTTATTAAATTTTAATATAAATCAGATTTCCATGAGAGTATTCGAGAAGCTAGGGCACTACGCTGAGCCATGAGAAGGCAATTTTATTTTTGATATTTATTCAAAAGATAAAGTATACAGAATCTCAGTAGAAAATAATGAAAATAAGAAAATGTAGTTCAAAATTTCCTATTGTTCCAAACATTTGAGATTAAGTTTACTAAAGGCAAGATAGGGAGCAAAGAATCCACTTTTTTGTATTTATCAGACAATCTTGGATTTTAATCTATGCTTTTTATTTACTTACAAAGCTATATTGTCTTGAGATAGTTATTTAATTTCTCAGATACATAATTGTTTTATACTCAGAACTGTGATTATTATGCTTGTCATTTAGTTGTAATTACAATACTTCTTATGCAAGTTGATTTAGTTAATATTTGTCATAGGAAACTCAAGTATGACATAGCATGAATGTTATGATAATGTTTGTGTTTCATTATCTTTTACAAGATTCCTCATCTATGAATTCACATTTTTATTTTTGAGAAAATATTGTTTTTCATAATGGTTTGTACATTTCCTTCAACAATGTGTTGGGGTTCTGACTTTTCCCTCCTTGTTTTCTTTTACTAGTCACCGGCATAATGAGTGTGAGGTGCCATCAGAGTTGTTTGGATTTTCATGTCCCCAGTGATTAATGATGGTGGCCAACTTCTCATTTGTATGTTCTTGAGGAAAAATGTCTATTTATGGATTTTGCTCAATTTGAAAGTTGGGTTCTTCTGCTAGTTGTAGGAGAATATGTGACTATGTGGATATGTATGTGTGTTAGTGTGTTTGTGTGTGTGTGTGTGTGTGTGTAGATACGGAGAGACAGAGAGGAGAGACACATCTGACATGATTTCAATTTCTTAGCCTCTATATGATTTACAGGTAGTTTCTTATTATGTGTTTGTCTTTTCTCCCACTTGTTGGTGATATTTTGTGTACAAAGTTCTTAATTTTACTTAAGTCTATCTTTTTAGCTCGATTGCTGAGATTTTGATATTATATTAAAAAATCAGAGCCACATCAATTGTCATGAAGTTTTTGCTGTCTTTTCTAAGACTTTTTATGGTTTTATCTCTTTTCTTAAAATGTTTTATCTTATATTTTGTTCTTTAACCCATTTTGAGTTAATTTTTAAATGTGTTGTGAGATAAGGACCCAGCTTCATTCTTTTCCTATGGCTATTCAGTGTACCC
Source organism: Perognathus longimembris pacificus (assembly GCF_023159225.1). Classification (NCBI taxonomy): domain Eukaryota; kingdom Metazoa; phylum Chordata; class Mammalia; order Rodentia; family Heteromyidae; genus Perognathus; species Perognathus longimembris. The sequence continues at coordinate 126,395,090 of NC_063162.1, read as the reverse complement.
TGCACCATTTGTTGGAAAGAATGTCCTCTCACCTTTGCATGGTCTTGACACTATGTTAAAAACATTTGACCAGATATTAGAAGTTTTATTTCTGTCCTCATTAAAAGCCTTCATCCTCTTTTTATGCTTGAATAACATTATGTGCTTTTGTAATAATCTTTGAGCACAGACACCTTGTTTTTTTTACAAACTTGCTTTAGTTTTTCAAGGTCCCATGGTATTCCATATGAACTTTAGTATGTGTTTTTAGATTTCTTAAAAATGTAGCTGGTATTTGATAGTACTAACATTTACTCTGTAGATTGTTTTTAGTAATATTATCATTAAAAAGTGTTGGGCATTTCCATCCATGAACGTGAGCTATTTCTTCATTTATTTATGTCTTCTTTAACTTCTCTCAGCAGTATGTTTTAGTTGTCAGTGTCTAGGTTTTTCCTTCCCAAGTTTATTCCTATGTATTTCATTATTTTTTGATACATTTTAAACAGAAATGAGATGAAACTGATACTTGTTGGATGCAACTTGACAACTCATTTATTACTTCAAATACAGGTGTTTGGGGGAAATTCTTAGGACATCATAACTTTAAAGTCAAAGGCCATGACATTTGTGAATAGAGGTGAATTCACATATTCTTTTCCAATTTATGTAACAGTTTTTTTCTTATCTGATTAGTCTGGCCATAGCATCCAATATATATTGAAGAAAAATGGTGGGAGCAATCAGTTATTTCTCCAGATCATAGGGGAAAACATGCCTTTTGAATCTCAACCTTTACTATATCTTTTTCTATTTAAAATAATAGTTTATTTAGTTTTCTTTCATTTTAATCAGTCTCACCAGAATCATGTAAATCATGTTGTTTTTTTCCCCAAAGTAGACAATCTTTGCTTTGTAGATCATTCTCACAACAATGGTTCTTGTTTCGTTATAATCTTATTCTATTGTTCATTCTACTCTTTTGTATTCTTCATATTATTTTTTCCCTCTAATGTACTAACACTTTTGCTTTACTTAATTCTGCTAAACTGGATCTACATTTTCTCATTTCATTTAAGGCATTTAAAGTTATTATGGACATTACTTTTTGTACATTTTCATTATTTTAAAATTTACTTAAAAATTCAGTGTAACTTTCTGTATGCTTTTCAGTGTGATCCTTTTTTGTGATCTTTAATCATGAGTCCTTTTCCCCTCCCTCCTACCCTTCTTTCTTCCCTCCTTCCCTCCTCCTCCTTCCCTCTCTTCTTTTCTCCTTTCCTGTCACTCCCTCTTTCTTTCTCTCTTTTCCTTCCTTCCTTCCTTCCTTCCTTCCTTCCTTCCTTCCTTCCTTCCTTCCTTCCTTCCTTCCTTCCTTCCTTCCTTCCTTCCTTCCTTCCTTCCTTCCTCCCTCCCTCCCTCCCTCCCTCCCTCCCTCCCTCCCTCCCTCCCTGCCTCCCTCCCTCCCTCCCTCCTTCTTTCTTTCCTTGCTTCCTTCCTCCTTCCTTCTCTCCCTCCCTCTCCCTCCCTTTCTCCCTCCCTCCCTTTCTCCCTCCCTTCCCCTCCCTTTCCCCCTCCCTCCTCCTCCCCCTGCCTTTCTCCTCCCACCCTCCCTTCTTTCTTTTCCTTTCTCACCCTCTCCTGCCTTCCTGCTGGGCACTGTCTCTGAGCTCTTGTGCTCAAAGCTAGCGCTCTACCACATCAGCCACAGCTCTAATTCCAGCTTTTGGGTGGTTAATTGGAGATAAGAACCTCATGGCCTTTCCTGCTTAGACTGGTTTTAAACTGAGATTCTCAATTCTCAGCTCCCTGAGCAGTCAGGATTATAGGCATGAGCCACGGATGCAAGATCAGTTCAACATATCCATTATGTTTCTCAAAGTCACAATGAAAATGTTCAGATGAGGTGGGTGATGCTTAAGCTCATAACCAACAGGCTTTTCAAATATGATCTTGGAAATTTCTGTTTTTAAAAACATGATAAAATGATTTTCATTTTAAGGAAAATATAGATCTTTGGATTTCCTCCCAGTTGTATTTGCTTGATACATATAGCATCTCTCAAACTCAGTCAACTAACTTTATCCTTATTTTGTAGATCTGGAAGTTGAATGGAGTAAGTACTTGACCTAAATGTCTCCATCCTAGGATCTATAATGGAAAAAAGATAAAAAATGAATCCGGGGGACAGGGCAGATTGGAGGAGAGGGAAAGTGAGAGAAAAATGAGGGAGTGGGTAACAAGTTTGACAAGAAATGTATTCACTCCCTTATGTGACCCCTCTGTATTTCACCTTGACAATAAAATTAAATTGGAAACCTAAAGCAAAAACAAAAAATGAATCTATTGAACTGGGGGTAATTGGTGGTAGAGTACTTGATCATGTGAGAGTTTCTAAATTCAAGTATCAGAACTAAAAAATAAAAGGAAGAAATAAACAAAATAATGACTTTATAAAAAACATAAAAAGAAGATTTCTACTACAGTTAATGATAAAGAATCTATTTCAATGCACATCAGAATACCATATGCTGGCTAGAGAGTCTTATTGATATGGACATGATTAATATACTAGATGGTTTTAATTGGATTTTCAAAGTGTATTTTCCTTAGAAATACAGTATATTTACCACATATATCATCGCAGTTTATTACTCCATAAACTAGTTTGACTTTATAATATCAAAAATTTCCCTCAGGTTGAATTGGAGGTCTGCAAAAATGTAAAAATATAGTTTTAGATGCCCTGTAATAATCTTGTTACAACTATTTTTGACTATGTGCATTGTTCCTAGTCATTTAGGAAAGGAAAAAGATACTTTTTATTTATGTTTTGGCTAACTTCCCAGAAATGGAATAAAGGTAGCTCTAATGGAAGCATTCATATCCTATGTTATAAATGCAGATATTCTTGGAAAAATAGCTATTAACTTGAAATATGAATATTATTCCAATTTAGTTTTATTGAACAAGCAAATCAACAAGTTCATTTTGAATAGGAGTCAGTGCAACTTAAGTTGTGAGTAATAAAGTACCTTAACTTTCTGCACAATTGTTCCCATGAAATATTTTAACAACTGCACTGTGCTTTAATTGGATATGCTCTATTCACTAGATACAAAAAGTAGGTTTAGAATATTTGTGGCTGGGATATTTTTAATAATGTAGAACATTAAGTGCAAAATAAGAGAAAATATGCCTTCCAGAATGGAGAGGTTCTGTCAGTGAAAAATATGAAATAGCCCTTGACCATGAGTTGCTTGTATCATTGATGTCATTAAGAAGTTCCCAATATTCAATCCTTAAACCTCATTTGTAGTATTCAAGGAACTTTACAGCTTGCCTAGATATGTATTTCTTTTTACACAAAATGATATTTTTAATTTCATTTATAACTATGCCATAAGCTGGCTGAAATCTACATAAATAGCTTTTTTACAGTATCTTATCCATACACATTTCAAAATAGTCAATGCATACACTTGTTTAAAATGTGGTATAATATCATCATTAGTAACAAAGTGACAACTTTAAAATGGGAAATTTAAAGATCACAACTAAATATATCTAAGTACACGTAATGCTAATTGATATTATTTTTCTTTTTTTGTTTACAGTTATCTGGAGGTATTTTGGATGTATATAGTGGTGAGCAGGGAATTTTACCAGTTAATATGGGCCTTACAAGTGCTTCCTGCCCAAGTAATCTACCAATGAAAAAAGAAATTACAGGTAATGTTGGTTTTATAGTTTTACAATTTAAAGTTTTGTTCACTATGCTGGATACAAATGACATCTATTATCATGTTAAATAGAATTTTTATGTGATCAAAATAGTTAAAAGGGAGAAATTTAAAGAGTGATTTTAATGTGTGTATATTTATGTGTATACATATGTATATACATTACATTTTATGTATATATAAAATATAAAATCATATATATCATCTATTAATCAATCTATCATTGACTGTTAAGTAGGGAGAGAGAGAGAGAGAGAGAGAGAGAGAGAGAGAGAGAAAGGAGCCTACCATATTCACAAATTTATTCCACACAGTTTTGAGCAAGCACAGAAAAAAATTTAAAAATTAAAAAAAATCAAATTCATCAATTTTAAAGTTGTTAAAAGTACCCGTGCTGCTCACACTACATTGTTTAGTTGGTTTGGAGAAGCTCTCAGTCAGTCTTGTATTATGTTTGTTGTATTTAAGTCACTACATGTTTTGCTGGTTTTTTACTCTTAATTTTGTAGAGATATATTGCCTCAAATGCAATGGTGTCCAAATTAGCAAAGTGAAAGTTACAGTAATGCTGCCAAGTAAAAAAAGGGCACAAAAATGTGCTTAAATGATAAAGTTGAAAGGGGGTATTGTCTTCAGCTGAAGTAGGGTAAGATTATCGGAAAATAAACCATATATCTTCAATGTAATGCTGAACGGTATGCATCTTGAACATTTGTAGGTTTTCCTTAGTGGTAGTCTTCTTAAAATCAGATACCTACAGATACAAGGATCTATGGAAACACATACATACATATGTGTAATCTTATACCTACTATATGTCTATTTGTGTGTATATGTGTATATGTAATGATTGTGATCTTGGTTCATTTGCAACTGAATAGATGATTCTATTAACATGGTTGCAAAACATATTAAATTAGGGCAATACAATAATTGTTTGTATGTACCACTGAAGACTTAGTTAAATTTTGGTTTTGGTGTGTGTGTGTGTGTGTGTGTGTGTGTGTGTGTGTGTGTGTGTGTGTTTGTGTGTCCTAGAGCTTGAACCCATCCATGATTTGGGCACTGTCTATAAGCTTTTGTACTTTAGGCCGAACACAGGTCCACTCCCAGCACTTTTTGGTAATTAATTGCAAATAAGTGTTATGGACTTTCTTGTTGTGGCTGGCTTCAAGCTACAATCCTCAGATCTCAGTTTTTGGAGTAGCTAGGATTTCATGGGTGAGTCACTGATGCTCAGTTTTTTTTAACTATTTTTTTTTAATAATGAATATCATGATGACTTGTATTTAGTTTTCTCAATTGAGAAAACAAAACCTCCATTTTCATAGTTCATTTCAAAATTATTTCACCTGAAAGAAATTATAGCAAAATTCTTCCAAGTATGTAAGTGAAGGAAGCAAAGGAAGAGTTATTTTCTCAAATATGATATTGGTTAATGGAAGAAATAGACAAATGAAAGATTTCCTTAATGGTAAGTCCAGTGTTAGATCTTCTATGAGAGTAATATAAAGTTCACTTGAAATTTTTGTAACAAGCGTTTAACCAACTAAAAAAAGTCTAGGCATTTGCTACATTTAGAAAATATGAGAGAGAGAGAGAGAGAGAGAGAGAGAGAGAGAGAGAAAGAGAGAGAGAGAGAAAGAGAGAGAGTACGAGAGAGCACATGAGCAAGCTGGTCTTGGGGCCTGAACACGGTCCCAGTTTTGTGCTTAAGCTAGCACTCTATTACCATTCTACTACTTGAGCCACAGTTCCACTTCTATTTTCTTGATGCTTGATTAGAGATAAAAATTTCTTGGATTTGTCTGCTCAGATTGGCTTCCAACTACAATTCTCAGATCTGAAACTCTTGAGTAGCTATGATGACAGGCATGAGCCACCAGCACCCAGCTTGTTTTATTACCTTTTATTTGTTTGTTTGTTTGTCTTGGGGCTTGAATTCAGGCCTGGGTGCTGTCTCTGACTCTTTAGCTCCATGCTAGTGTTTTACCACTTTGAGTCACTGCACCATTTCCAGTTTCCTGCCCAGGCTGTCTTTGAACTACAATCCTCAGATCTCAGCCTCCTGAGTTGCTAAGATTATAGGTGTGAGCCACCAGTGCCTAGCTTATTACTTTTTAAAAAAATAATAATTCTGAGAACGTAACACCTAATTTTATATAGTCATGCATTTCCCCTAAAACTTATCAACTTAAAAAATATTTACAACCTGATATAGTCTATGAGGAACATGGATCCAGGAGTAGCTTGGCAAACTGATTCTGACTCAGTCTTTTATAGGGCTGTAATCCAGATATCAGGTAGGAGTACTCCATTGTATAGTTGAATAGAACTGGTAGATGTACTCCCAATGTGGCCTATTTATATATTTTTCAAGTTAAGGCTGCTTATTGACAAGTCATCTAGCTCACTGTTGCTTGGGTGCCCTCATGATATCACAATTGGTGGTCCAAGTGGAAGCTGAAAATATTATCTGTGGTGTAGCCTTGAAGCCACACTAAAGATTTCCCACAACATTCTGCTGGTTTCACAGGTCAGCTCACTGTAGGGAAGGAGGAACTACAAAAGTGTGAATATTAGGAAGTGAGAATCATTGTAAGCCATCTTAAAGGTTAATGCACAAAGCCACAACCACATAACATACAGAAGGTAGTGCTATTTATTTGAAAGATTGCATACAGTTGTTTGCTGTGAATATCTGAGGAATATAGTCCCAACTCTTTGGGTATAGAAATTTTATGTATGAAGGATTTAGGTTGGAATAATTTCCACATCACTAGATTTAGAAGGTAGTAATAGAAATGTCAGACAGTTTTACACATTTGTACACTGTACTTCTATTACAGTTATCATGGTGATAATCAGGTAGTATAATATTCATATTACAGATGAAGAGCCTGAGAACAGAGAATTTTGGTATTTGATCACATAACTATTAAATAGAAAGCCAGAAAAAAAAATCCAGATAAAGCTTTACTACTCCAGATCTTGATGGCTTTACCATGACTTTACTTGAGAATTCTTTCATATTTCTCAATATTTGTATAAAATATTAGCGTACCATTTTGGAGCAAGGAATATACATTTTCATGTAATATTTCTGAGTTATGGACTTAAAAGGTTTAAAAGTGTTAACTAAACAGTGTCTCAACTTTGTTCCTTCTCAGCAGAAACTGACCCAAGAGCTTTAACAAAAGAGAGACAAAAAAAAGACAATCATAACCTCAGTGAGTATAATTTCCTTTTTGTGAAGCAAAATTAATGTAAGAAGAAAGGCATGGTTATTAAATTGTATGGTCTTTTATTGATGGCCTATAAGTACTTGAAATCAGAGGTTCAAAATTAATTTGTACATGATCTCAATCCTGAGCTACTTTGAGAAATGCAAAATATGTGAAATCTTTAAGAAAATCTAGAAAGCAGTGTATGTTCACAAATGAGACATGTTGAATCCTCCCCTTGATCTATATCACTCTCAAGTATGTGCCTCAGATGAGTGCATTTGCTTACTTTTGCCCTGTGTTGTGACTCTTTGATCCAAAGACTTAAAGAAATAAAATAACTACAGAAAATGCACAACATTTAAGTGTCAGAAATATAAGTTCAGCATCTTATTTTTCTGTGTTTGTTCTTTTCTTCCTAATGACTTGTCATCTCAAAGGCATTGCTTATGTTGTAATGCTGGATTTCCCATGCTTCCTTCAGGTTAATTTGACTCTGATAAGGGGTCACATGAGACAGAGAAATGCAGGCAACAGAAGTTGATTAGCATTAAATGTGAGCTTTAGAGTGCTTAGTCTTGTCATAAGTGCTTAAGTATCTCAAGTGGGCTTTTGGCTAATTGAGTGAGAATATTTTTGTTCTAGGAGCTAGATCAAAAACTGAGAAAAATGTAAAACAAAAAAAAATACTAATATGAAGCTCTGATGTGAATTAGTAATTTCCTTATATGTAATTTATTCTGCATGTGAATCTGTTTACCTAAACTCCTGTCTAATGAACTTTCTGTAGCAGAGTCCTGGAAGCTGACTGTAGGACTTAAGAGCTGACCTGTGGTTTTAAGAGTTCTGAGGAAAATGATGGAATTCCCATAATCCTTAAGGACAGACCAGATAACTTTGGTCCAGAATGAGACATAAATGAATCAATAGGGTTGATGGCTGGTGAAAGTGATGTAGACTGAGAAACTATAGAGTTTTCTCTTAGTACACCTGCTCATGAGTACTGCCCTTGATCTTTCTCTATTTATATCTTCAGCTTATCAACAGGTAATTTAATGTATATAGTACACAGTGTATAGGAGATGTCTGCTGTGTGCCTTATCAATGTGTTTTCTAATCTGGTTCTAGAACAACCCATAAAGCTATAAAAATTATGAGATTGTGGCAAGCAAGTTTTCTCTTCCCCCACATCTAAAAATGTAAGAAGTATGAATCAATTTAGTAAGAGCGAAATAAAATGTATCTCATTCTTCCTAATGACTGGAAGAATCGGGGTGAATTTAACCTTCTCAGGTCATCATTGTTTGGCCTGGGGGTATCATGTCAATGCCTCAGCTTGCTGCCCACCCACTTCTCTCCCCACCTCTACTCCATTTGGTGGTTGGGATGGCCTCAAACTGAAATCCACAGGATTTCAGCCTCTCAGTTACGAAAAGTACAGGTCTGAATCACTGATATTTACTTCTATAGTTCTTGATTGAAAATTTTAGGCACATTAAATTGATGACTGCTCTTAGAATAAATACTGGACACACATACATGTCTGACCATATATCTGACATTTATATACATAGTTGCCATAAATTATGATTGCATGTAAATGCCAATGAAAAAAATTATGTTAAAATCTATACAGTAGTTCTTAAAATATGAGCTGTGTAAAAATCACCAACATATGTATGTTAGGAAATAAATTGATATACTTGAATCAACATACATATGTTTAGTACTACTGCATATGTCAAGTTCTATAGGGATACTAAAGTGAAAAATGGTATCATCAAGGTAATAATAGCATTCACACTGTAATATGCTAATGACTCAGAATATGTCAATAAGTAAGCATATTGCATGGTCTCAGAGGATTGCAAACTCGATGGACCAACATTTGTGTGAAATAACAAACCGAATAACCATATATATATATGTATAGACACATATGTTGAAACAATATACATTTATGTATATAAGCAAATATTATAGTAAAATTTTTTGGTCAGTCAAAGGGCTTGAACTCTGAGCCTGGGTGCTATCCCTGAGCTCTTCAGCTCAAAGTTAGTGCTCTACCATTTTAGCCACAGCACCACTTGCAGGTTTTTGGTGGTTGATTGGATAAGAGTTTCATGGACTTTCTTGCCTGGGCTGGCTTGGAACTGCAATTCTCATATCTCAGCCTCCTGTGTACCTAGGATTATAGACATGAGCCACCAAGCGCCCAACTACAGTAATGTATAAAATGAAAAACACTTCTTTTAGAAAAAAAAGATTAAAAATTTAAAATCATATATTTGCAATTCTAATGTTATAATTTGTAGTTACTGAGTTAGATATATTTGAATTTTGATATTGTTAAAAAAGTACTCACTTTTGACTGCATAATTTCTAACTAATTTTTCTCACTATTTTTCAAATGATTTCATAAGAAGGTTTACAGCTGAACAAAAGTGAATTGTGCTTTAATGAGAATAATCAATAATATTTCTTCTTTAATAGTTGAACGAAGAAGAAGGTATAATATCAATTACCGAATCAAGGAGCTTGGCACTCTTATTCCAAAGTCTAATGATCCGTGAGTTCAAAATCTTTTGTGTAATAATGTTGTGATATCAGTACCCCCAAAAAGTGGGTGTGAGGGACAGAGAGTGGGTGTGAGGACAGATTCAATGATGAGGAAACTAAACATCTCCACAGCTAAGGTAAGGCCATTGCTGGGCTAGTGTTAAAATATTCCAGGATGCTCAAGCAACAAGGTTGTTCAAAGAACTGTCCTCTGAGCATAGGAAATACAGTTGCTCCTAAGTTCACAGTGCTTCTTCTTGTATAGTAACAATACCAGCAATTTTACTGATGATGTCAAAGCTATTTGTGATGTTGGCTGGGATACTTGGTTAATGATGTTAAAATGTGGTCCAATTTAAAATAAAATAAAAATAGAATTGTCACATTTTTTAATTCTGGAGACCTTCAAGTCATAATTGAAATTGAAAATTCTGTCAGTGCTGGGAGACAGTAGCTCAGCCCTATAAACCCAGCTACACAGGCAGCTGAGAGTCTAGAATCAAAGTTGGAAGACAGTCCAGGCAGACACATTTAAGAAACTCTAGATCTAATTAACCAGCAATCACCAGAAGTAGATGTGTGACTTCAGTGACAGAGCACCAGCATGAGTAAAAAATTAAAAGAAAAAGAAGTAAAAGTAGCAATAGTGGCATAAAAAGAAACTAATTGACTGATGCCAATCAGATTTTTTTTTTTAGCAAACAGAGTCCAATAATATCTTAGAGCTATCAATCAAGAAATAACTAATCAAAGTGTCAATATAGAATGTTGAATATTTGTATAAAAACATTGGAAAGGTATGAATCTTTAATAACAATTGGGAAATAAATAACCTCTAAATATTAGCTAGATTTTAGTTGGAACATAACAAATTTTAGACAAATTGAGTATGTGACTATAACCATTAAAATAATTAAGAATGTTCTTTAAAGCAAATAAGCAACTACACATTTCTGCAATAATGTTGTGATATAAATACTTCCCATAAAACCATGTATTTTGAAGATTGGGAAATTGTATACCTTAACTGGTAACAGGTGAAAGAACTACTCAAGCAGTCTAGGCTTTTTTGACAAAGAAATTATTAGAGTATTATGCATTGTACATAAGAATATAAATACCTCATTAAAAGTTCATTGCAATTTTAGGGGCTAAGAATTCATCAATTTAAATGTAACTAATTTATTTGCAAAGAAGCAAAAGCTAGAAATTTTCAGAAAAAAAGCATTAAAATACAGGGTTTATCTTCCAAACACCACATAGGTCTTGGTAAATAGATGGACCTCAATTGAACCTTAATGCAGCTCCTGATTAAAACAAATTTTGCCATAGGAAATTGAAGTGAATACATATATACCAAATTCAATAAAGTTACTGTTTTCCTGTTAAAAAATTGGAAATGTACATTTCTTTGCAGGCCAAAATAGTGGAAATAGAAAGGAAAGAATATAGAGAAACACTTTAGTTTTGAGAAAATCACAAATCTGACATTCATTGTGATGGTTGCATTTCTTAATTAAAACATTGTAGTGCTTTCAAGTGGATGGGAATGCCTAAAAGACCATAGACTTCCCATAGTTTTGTCTGATTCCCCCACTACCACAATTTATACATTGGTGTTTCCTGCTTTGGCCATATGTCAAAAACCAAACTATTAGAAAAAACTAAAAAATGTTATAAGAAATCTTACTTATTCCAATGCTTTCAACTAGAATGAGAGTGCTTTTGAAAATAGCACATTCTACATACAAAGTGAAAGAAGACATTGTGTTTTTTGCTATCACTGTTTTGTAAATTTATTTCAGATCTATATAAACAGATCTCTGAAGTTGGAATTTTGGTAGTTATACTTCACCAATAACCTTCATAATTTTTTCCTTTATGAAATGAAACAAGGTTCTTGCTACTACTTAGAATTTTAGTGCAGGAGGCTACAAATAGTTCTGTTTCAGGCACTTTATTGCTTCCATGACAAAAGCAGATAGTCTTTTTATACTACCCCATCATGTAATAAATTCCTACAAGTAGCAGTTGTCTCAATAGCCATTATGGCCCAGGAAACCTGATAACGCATTTTCAAACTTGTGAAGCACAGGCAATAGTTTGGTGCATGTCAGTAGAAGATAGATCACCTAGACCCAAATATACCTTTCCACCTGGGTCTTCCTTTAATTTGTAGTTGCTAATGACATGGTCATCTAACTTGAATTTCCAGTGAGACACATTAATCTCATTTCCTTCATAAACTATATTTTCCGACTTCAGATGCTAATAAGTACAAATTAAAGTCAACATATTTCATGTGGACCATATGAACAAATGTATTTGTAGAATAATACTACATTTCCCTACACAGTTACTTTATGCTATATTTAAAACATCTTGTGATATCAATCTGAAACAGTAATTTTTAGCAATTAATTTGGACTCACTCTCTATGCATATTATCAATGCTCATTAAGAATTACTGTCACTGATTTGTATTCTCAGGCATTATAATCAGTAGCTTATTCTACATTTCCATATTTCAAATTTTTCTAATGTGAAAAATTAAATTTATGAAATATTTCACATATTATAGCCAAAAGCATAGTAATATTTAGTTGTATTTATTTACCGTAAACTTATTTTAAAATAGGTTAATCATATCTAGCAGTTTTAGCTACCCTGCTGTTGGTGCAGGAAAAACAAAATCTTCAAATGGTATAAAATGTTTGCTCTTTTGTATAAAGCAGTATTGTCAAAGTCTAATATGTTACAGAATCAATCAGGATTATCATTCAGTAGAGACTTTATTTTTTTCTCTCTTAAAAACAAAAGCAGCCTTATTAGGAAATAAATTAAAAGATTGGTACATTTGAAATGATCTTAAAATTTTTAGGCTTAAGTCGTCAGTAATGTACATTTCCTAGTTCATTAATGCAGAAATACTGCACATAGATTTTAATCTTGGAGTTAATAATAAAAGCAATTTTCACTAAAAATATAAAAACTGTAATGGTAGAATCATGATATTGCATTTAGTTCTCCCACAAAAAAGTCACTTTATTACTTTCCTTTGACACTTATTTTCATTCTGGGATTAATTTTACTATATAAGGGCTTCTTAACTATTCTATTAAAATTTCTATTCAGAAGCAATAATATCTAAGAGTGAATAATAGTCATGTAAATCATTATTTCATATTAATGTAAAAGATTTTGTAAGTTCTTATGAATTCTGCTGACATGCACAATTGTGAAAAGGTTATCTCTCCGCTCTATAGTGATATGCGCTGGAACAAAGGAACCATTCTGAAAGCATCAGTGGAGTACATCAAGTGGCTACAAAAAGAACAACAGAAGGCCCGAGAGTTAGAACACAGACAGAAGAAATTAGAGCAGGCGAACAGGCGACTTCTTCTCCGGATTCAGGTTTTTATAAGAATGTTACCATGAACTGTGTACTAACATATGACATACTGTGTCATCTATTTTATTCATTGGTCTCATTTGCATTATTTCTCATGAACAGCTTTCCTTGTGAGAGGTAATTTGATAATCTCTGATGGCCTTTTAGGTGTTTATTAGTTGGATTGTTTAATTAGATTTCAATTTGAAATTAAGAATTGATGTGAGTATACATCTATGTACATATATATGTACATATTTACCTAATGCAGAAAAATAAAATTTATTTCATAAATACATGTATTTTCCAGCCCTAAACGAAATACAAAGTAGAACATTTGTTTCTATAGATAATATTGGACATTAAATTCTTCCCTTCTCTTTAATTTCTTTGGTAACATTGCTATAAATTTTATTGCCTCAAGGCACATTGCACTAGTTTATATTAAGTCACTTCTCATTGTTCATGTGACGCGAAGTATCAAAATATGGGCTTTTATAACCTTCTCTTTTTCTTTTTAATGCATGCATGCTTATAGCCAGGTAAAGCATGTACTCTATTTCCATGAAATAGCCCAGAATTATGAAGAGAAATTAATCATTAAGAGTAAATGGGAGATCTTTCGCTATTTCCATATGGCTATATGTAGTCTGGGCCACTATGGGGCCATCATATACATGAATAACTTCAAAGATCATTGAGAAGAGAAATGTTCAAAACCTAGGCAGTTTTCTTGGGGTTACTTTGCAGATATCAGAAATGCACTGAATTTCTTTCTTTGTGAAGAATACTTTTAATCTATATTACTCTTCATTATTTTGGTCCTAATTTCTGGTTTAGTCTCTAGAGTTATGTCCTCTTGCCATGCTGTTGCATAATGATTCTTGTTTGGAATTTCAGGAACTAGAAATACAGGCTCGTGCCCATGGGCTGCCAGCCCTGACTTCACTTGGCATGATTGATTTAGAGGCTCACATCACCAAACAGCAGAGTCACCCTGAACAAAATTCAGTAGACTATTGCCAACAACTTACTCCATTTCAGAGAACAAGTCCTGAACTCTGTGATCACGCTGTGGCCTTCTCTGATCCTTTGTCACACTTCACAGATTTATCATTTAGTGCTGCTTTGAAAGAGGAACAAAGATTGGATAACCTGCTACTGGAGGACACAATATCCCCATTCGGAACAGATCCTCTGCTATCTGCCACTTCCCCCTCAGTTTCCAAAACAAGTAGCAGGAGAAGTAGCTTTAGCTCAGAGGATGGAGATGAGTTATAAGAAATGCAAGTTCAATCCATCAAGTAGGAAACAATTCCATGTTGGTGCTATGGTCTGTGTTTCATACGTTGCTTTTGCTCCATTTTTTTTTTTTCTGAAAGAAATAAATAGTTAACAAATAACTGACTAGGAGCCGAAGGGAGACTTACAGAAAGGCCAATCCTGATTCTGAAGAATTATAGAGGACGACAATGATGTTTTGCCCTTTTTCTACATAGTTCAAATCTACTTAAGTTTTGTTTTCCTTGTAAGCAACAAGTCTGTATTAATAGCTTAAAAACTGAAATGTTGATAAGGTACTAGCAGACTGTGAGGAGTGAATTGACTGAAAGATGAAACCCTTATCTTGGTCCTTCTCTTTCATATGCTACTATTCACCTCTTACACCTGCTCTTAAGAATCAACAAATCCAGTGAATATTGCCTCTTTATGTTGTCTCTTTATGTTGTCCAGAGTTCAAGCCTGATGAGGAAATATTTACAGATTTGTTTGTCATGTAATTGAAAATGAATCTATAATCAACCTGAGAATTTATTAAAATAAAGAGAATTTATTTTTAAAAAATTGGTTAATAAAATTTGATCCTAATGCTTTTGGTCAGCTCAATATCACTAATTCTAAAAGTGTTCTGACACATTTATGTCTGTGCTTTCTATTCAGAGGAAGAGAAAAACATTGAATAATTTTCTTCAGCACCTAATTAAGAATTTCATCATTTCACATAAACATCTACACATGTGTACACAATTTGGATAGGGCATCTTATTTTTTTTTCTTTCTACTGATATTCTAATTAGCAACAAAAATCACATCACAAATTCTCCTTAGTCCTTCAAGAGCTGCTAGACAGAGCTGGGAATATGGCCTAGTGGTAGAATGCTTGCCTCACATACATGAAGCCCTGGGTTTGATATTTCAGCACCACATAAAGAGAAAAAGCTGGAAGTGGCACTGTGGCTCAAGTGGTAGAGTTCTAGATTTGAGAGGAAAAAAAAAAAAGAACAGTACTCAGGCTCCGAGTTCAAACCCTAGGACTGGATGGGGGTAGGGGGATGAGAGAGAGAGAGAGAGAGAGAGAGAGAGAGAGAGAGAGAGAGAGAGAGAGCAGCAAATAAATATAAAATGGCCTCTTACTAGAAACTTTTTCAGCTATTCAAACTTTATCATTATGTCCAAAGTTTGATGTAGATTAGCATTGGATGAAGTTTTCTCCAAACAAATACAAGTTGTGTAGACAATACAAATAATTAGTAAACACAGGATCTATGTTATATTCAAGTCGGAGTCAAGTGTAAAGTTCTTTTTCCCCAAGAACTTACAGTATCCTGTAATCTTTGGTGACTTTATTATCATTTCATAAACAATTATCGACAAGACTTCACCCTAATTTTTATTTCTTGAGCTTGTTTTAGGTTTGGGAATTGGGTTACCAAAGATATTGCTGTGTATCAAATTCCACTTCTATGAGGTATGGTGATTACCTAGTCAGATGGTATTTTATGAAGGATTATATTCAGAATCTCAGTGACTCCTTGTTCTGTGAAAATAAGAAAGATATGGTGGTGGTGATGAGGAGCTGGAATAATAAGATAACATAAGAAACAACAATAAACTTAGGAAAGTGAACAGAATTAAAATATAAGCCTAAACTGTAAAATAGAGAAGTTTAGAGAAAATGAAAATGATTGACAATGTTTAAGAAAACTGCAAAATTCAGTGTTAGAAATTCTCTGTGAGGGCTGGGGATTTAGCTCAGCGGAAGAACGCCTGCCTGGCGAGCTCAAGGCCCCGAGTTCCATCCTCAGCTCTGGGGAAAAAAAAAAAAGAATCTCAGAAATTCTCTGTGAGGAAGGTATTTGTGAGACAGCCATGAGTTTGCTCATTGAGTAGTTCTGAGGGAACCACAAACTGACAACGTGGTAAAGGATGAAATGGTATAGTAGACAAAAAAATTGTTACTAACAGGGATAAAGCTAAAAATAAAAAACAAAATATCTATTACCAACTTGATTGAGGTGTAATTGCTCATGAATTATTGATCTTTGAAAATACTGATCTGTGAAAACTGATCACAGGGAAAATAGGTCACCACAAAATTTTAGATTCTACTGTTGAGGAAAGTGGAAAAATAACAAATCCATATTGTATAATGAATATATCTTCTTAGCTTCCATCGGTAACTCTGATTTTGGAGAATTGAAAGAATTTTAATTGATTGAAATGAAAAATAATAATTAATTTTGAAGACTAGTCTTTGTAGCTTGAGTTTATGTCTGCCCAAGCCTGTTATTTCTAGTTCCTGAAATCTTGAACAAGAGTCATTATAAAATGTCTTGGAAAGAGAATATAACTCTTCAATAGAATGACAAATGATATAAAAGTAATGAAATTATTTGTGCAAGACTTTTCAGAATGTGGAAAGAGAAAAGTGGATAAAATGAGAACAGAAACCAGAATCTAGTAGGATTTATGTTTTCCATGGACCTCAAGCATCTTCATTCTCTATAATTTGAGAAGTTAAGTCAAATTATTTTCAATTCTGATAATAATGGTAGATTTCATCATAAGGTTAAAAAGTACATGCCTTGTTTGGTGGCACTTGCTTGTAATCCAGGCCCTGAAGAAACTGAGTCAGAAGGATCAAGGATGGCTTATCATATACCTCAGCAAACAAAATCACCCAGCATAAAATATCCTTTCAAAACTACTGTGAACCTGATTTCTCCTGGTGTGATTCTGTTAAATAGCTTTGTCCTACATTCTCCAGCAATATAAAACAAGAAAATCAATGACCTTTGCATTTTCAACATCACCCTGTCCCATTCCTATGCTCCTTTTTTATTTTAGAAAGTCTATGTTTTTTCCCCACAGATGTAACTTTGTCTTCTTCTTTTATTTTTGTCAGTTATGGGGCATGAACTCTGTCCCTGAGCCTCTTTGTGCTCAAGGCTAGTGCTTTACTACTTGAGACACAGTGTCACTTATGGTTTTTGAGTGGTTAGTTGGAGATAAGAATCTAATGGGAAATTTTTTGCCTGGGCTGGCTTCAAGCTGTGATCCTCAGATGTCAGCCTCCTGAGTAGGATTACAGGCATGAGCCACTGGTGCCCTGCTAGAAGTAACTTTTATTTGTGTTTTATTTGAATCTTGTTATTCATATACAAATAAAATGCACAAAAGAAAGGGGAAACTTATTTTCTTGAAAGATTTATGCAATGAGTAAATTACATATGTTGTTACTCTGTTAAATATGACTACTACATTTAAAAGCAAAGTAAATTCAAGAATCTTGTCTAGTACCAGAGCAGTTGCTATGGCATGCCATGCTAAAATTAATTCAACTATTTAATCTTAATAATAATAATGTTGTTAAAAATCTTTGACTTTAATAGCATTTTATATGTATGAATAGCTGAAGTAGCATTCCTATAATTTTAATCTAACATTAGTTATATCAAGAAAACACTGTTAATATAATAAGACTGTAGAATTTGTAATTATTGCTATTTTTCATTTTAATAACAAAGCAATGTGTCTTATTTTCTAAGAAAACGAAGAACATTGGTACAATTTAATTCATATATGAATTTTTGTACAAGTACTTTTTAAATGTACCAATATTTTCTTTGCATATATTAAACAGAAAAGTATAATCATTGAATCTTCTAACATATTTTTGTCCTGTCTTTGTATGTAGACTGCAGTGGGAACACTGAGTATGGGTGAATCATCTGAAAAGATACTTAGCAGCCATGAGACTTCCTAACTGACAACTGGTTTCCATGTAGCCTATGCTGAAAATGATGCTCCAATATTTCCCTATTATTGAAAGTAATTGTTACATTTTCTAATATGGTCTCCTGCCATCTGCTTCTGCATGCTGTTCTGCCTTTGATTTATGGAAAATATTTATCGAATGTTGCAAAATTGCTAACAGGCAAATGGCAGCAGTGTAAGAAACTGCAGAACCTTTTAATATATGATATACTCCCTAGACAATCTAGATAAATAGAATACTGTGTTTTAATATGTAAAATGTTTTAAAGCTGCTAATTGGTATTGACTAGACCTATCCCTTGATAATCAAGTTAATAAGATTTTCAGTGATATTAAGACTTTCTAATATGTAATACTATATTTATGAGTTTTTTTCCTACATACCTGCTTCAAAAATGATAAGGCATCAGTGCTTTGTTAACTATAGTACATTACACTTATCATGATATTCCATGCTTAAATATGGGCTCTTTGTTTTTTAATATCATATGAATAGATAATGAAAAACAGTAATTCCCCAAAAGCTGATCAATATAATCATTTCTGTGTATAAAAATAACCAACCTAATGCACATACATGTAAGTCAGGGCTCTTTTTGAACAATACGTAAACTGAATTGATGGATGAATGGATTCTATGCTTGTATGTTGTATGTGAATGTACAAGTGTTGGTGTGTTTGTACATGAATGCCAATGAGGAAGCTTTAACATTTTCTTTAAATCTCTATCTGAGAAAGGATTCTTCAAATGAGAATTCTTATGTTAGGCTTTATTATGTCATACATTTGAAAAACATCTTACGCCATCTTCAAATTTCTTTCTTTGGCAACATACACCTACATATACTCACTCTTTCTCTCTCGCACACACCTTATTCTGAGTTAAATACAAAGATATGGAAAGCTGTAACCCATTTTACATTTTTTATTATAACAGGCAGTAAGTTTTAAAACATTAAAATATTATGCAATCAACAATTTTATTAGCCACCCACAGGAGGATTAGAAACCATCACAAAATTATTACTATCTCTAGAAAAATTCTGATTATATGGTGGTTAAGGAATAGAATACAATAAAGCTTATCAGTCATATAGTGGATATCTATCATATTAAATAGATATCAGTTTTATTAATTGGCAACCATAAGACAAGACAGCAACATATTGGAAAGTGATGATTTTGATAGGATCGACTGTATTTTGGTTAAGTATACGATTCACATAATAAGAAGAAGTTACCTCCAGGCTATTGTTCCTAGCATGGATTAAAATTTACATATTGCTTCTCCTTATGTCAAAACATCTGGTGCCTGCAAATGCTAACATTTCTTTAAAAAGTTTCACAAGCCAGGGAAAGTGAATTGGAAACATTGCATGGGAATCATTCTAGCATTATAATAGAATAAGAGCTATGCTCAGGCAAAATTACATTCCTGCAAACAATAATATGGCCAAGATTATAACTTATTTGCTTACATAAGTGAAAAGTAAAGATATGTGGATATGTGTAGATAAATAGTGCTTGAGCCTGATGTTGCCTCTTCAAAAATACTTGTTCTATATAATTATATGGAACAAGCAAGTTTCTAAGTTCTTCAAAATTTACAGTCTTTCTGAAAGTGTTAGAAACAATACATAATCATAAAGTTATTTTGACATTCCTGAAACAGAAAGTAGGCAATAATGCTTGAGGTAGTATTCATTTGGGAAGTACATTTCTGTTTAGTCTTTGGTAAATAAATGAAGTTCATTAGAGACATAGATGGATTCCCTTTTCTGTACAGATTCCTAATCACTCAAGTCAGTCTTTGCCACTTCTAATTCAGACTGGGTTTTGTTCTTTAGTTTACCAAGACCACATAAAGTTTTCCTATTTTTAAGACTGTAGTCAGTGTTTATCAACATCATAGGAGATTGTGATACCGTCTTTAGATAAAATACGAAATTCTTCCATAACATCTGGGAAGAGCTAAATGGATGAAATGAGTGGGTACTGCAAGCACTAGTCAGGTCATCTGAATTAGTCTCAGAGAAACTGAGACCTACATGTTGAGCAGGAACTAGCTTTGCAGAGGGGAGATGAGCAAGGGAAGGGGAGTAGGCCTTTAATTATAGACCACCTGATAGATTACGTCACGCCTTTAGGGGACTCATTATATTTCTCATAAACTTGGATGTAACTCTTCAGGATTTCAGAAACTTTGGATTCACTTGGAATAATAATGCTCTGTGTGTGGGATGTGGGGGTAGAGGGGTGGGGGGCTGGGTCCTGGAGCTCCTGTCAGAGCCTGGGTGCTGTCCTTGAGCTTTTCTGCTCAAGGCTAGTGCTCTATCACTGAGCCACACCTCCACTTTCATTTTTGTTGTTGTTGTTGTTGTTGTTAATCAGAGGTAAGATTCTCATGGATTTTCCTGCTTGATCTGGAGGGATTTGAACCTCAACCCTAAGAATCTTTTGAATCTCAGCCTCTTGAGTAGCTAAGATCATAATGTAAGCCACCGGTGCCTGTTTTGGAGTAATAGTTCTTGAAGAATCTTCTTTCTTATCTGTAATCTTGGGAAGGTACACTTAGTCAGAAGTCTCATCACTTCTCCTTGGTTGAGAATAAGGAAGCTTATTTCAGAGTGTATGTAAGAAAAGTAAGAATACTTAGAGCAGAAGGAGAAAGATGAGAGAAACAAAGAGGAGGAAAGACACTGAAGTGTCAAGCCAAGAGTAGCATTTTCCAACAGCTCCATCACTATTCACTTCCTCTTCTCATATAGAAGATAAGTGCTTCTCCTTTTAATATTAAGCATATGGTGAATCTTATGCTTACAGCCACAATCCTCCCTTTTTAAATACCTCTCCCATACTGTCTGAATGTCTCAAAGCAACCAATAAAATGACTCTTTTCATTAGTTGTCACATGTCATTAAAAAACAAACAACTAGTGTAAAAAGAAACTGTATAATTAGAAAAGTATATTATATCCCTGGGTGGGAAGATTCAATAAAAAATGATATCAATTCTTCTTGAGTAAATATATAACTTTTATGGTTACCAATACAAATAGCAATAGGTTTTCATAAACTAGACAAGTTGAAATTAACTTTATAGGAAAAGACAAACGAGGAAAAAGGGAAAAAGAGGAAATAGCTGAGAAAGAAGAGCAATGAGGGAAGACAATGTGTGTTAGATATTAACAGCCTTTAAGAATGCCATATCATTTTTCAGATAGTGGGATCCTGAAATAGCTGACATTGTGCTTACAATGCAATTGTTTAAACAATAAATTTTTGCTGAATGAGTATGACTTAGAATTTGTCAGAGTATGAGGGACTGCACAGGAAAGAATTAGTTCAATAGTTTAATGAAGAGAAAAATTACAATGTCTTATATACTGGGGGTTTAAAAGTATCCAATTTGCAGTGATATGGTGATCTCCAGGACCTACGTTAAATGGGATAGTGATAGTTTTGTAAATCACAGAAGAGAATTTCAAGGAGGAAGTCTTTCACCAGTCTGTAAAAACAACTGTAAAAACATACCAAAGGAAAAAATAGGAAGGCACAGTAAAGGTAAGACAGGGTGAATTAACTTAACAGTGACACTCACTAGACACTCTGTTTGAAATGAAAATAAAATATACACTTGTGGGTAGGTAGGGGGAGGGGAAAATTTGGGAGGAAATGGGGGAGAGTGTGACACTGTTCAAAAGGAAATGTACTCATTATCTGACTTATATAACTATAACTTCTGTACATCCCCTTTACAATAATTAAGAACCTTAATAATGAGATAGAACTTCCCCCCTTTTAACATCTTTCACATTTCCATCTGAATTTTAGAAATAACCTGTCAATTTTTGCAAGTAATAATCTATGATTGCAATTGGGATTGTTTTGAAACCATAAATCAATTTGAGAGAAGATAATTTAAACAATTTTAAGCCTTCTAATCCATAGAGATAATATATCTCTTCATTTGTGTAGGTTCTCTTTAAATTCCATTAGTTCTATATATTCTGTTACATAAATCTTACATATGTTTACCCTTAAGTAACTTATATTTTTGAAACTATATCTTTTTTACTTAAATTTCGGATTTTTTCTTAATTTCTAGAGCATGGAAATGTAACTATTTTTTAAATAAATTTATCTTGTAATATGTTACTTCTCTAATCTCATTTATAAGTCCTAGTAGTTCAATCTATACATGTTTTCTATGAGTAGAAACAGTTTTGCCCATTTATTTAGCATTTTATTTTCTGCCTAGCTATTTCATTGGCTACTAATCACTAGTACAAAATGAACAAAAACAGGGAAAGAAGACAGCCGTGTCTATTTCTGATCTATGGGGAGAAATATTTAGTATTTTGCCACTGTAAGCCTGCTGTAGATGTTTCAAAAATGCCCTTTATCACATTAAAGAAAGTCCCTCCTGGCTTAGTTATCTTTTGTTACACAAATATTATACCCAACCTTAATGCCTGAAAACAACAGTGTTTGTTACCCTTGTGTTCCTGTAGGTCAGAAATCCTGGTGTGCTTTAATTGTGTACTTTGCTTCTGTGTCTTTACAAGTTTGCAGTCATCTCAAAATTCTGCTGGGACAGATTCGCCTTTAGCTCATTCACATGGATGTTTTATTTTGGAAAGCAGTTAAGTTACTTAGAAACAATTTGGTCCTTTTGGGTCTTGTTTTACAGTATTTGTGGAATCTGGAAAGATGTTCAATCTAAGCTCAACCTTCCAAAGCACTCCATGGAAATAAAACCTGTGAAGATTGTTTCTGGTGGTTTCTTTCCACTCAATATGGCTAGCAAGAAGAGATATTCTTTCCAGCCTTGAGTCTGTTTCATAGGTTATCACTTTCTTTTATTGATTCTTCACAAATCTTGCATAGTTTTTTTAAATACATCAAACTTGAACAGCCTCTGTTGAACACCCAAGTGCAATCCGGTAAAACCTCTGGGTGCTTCTTCCCTTGTCTTCCCTTTCTAGTATTCTGTTTACAAGCTCTTTTACTTGTGTTTGTAACGCAAGAGTTTTAACTCTGTTTCCTTAACTCAGGAAACTTATTGGAGACTACTAGACCATCTTATTTTGTACAATGTGACTGAAATTCTTCCAGAGCAGGGAGCTAGGGAAATTATAAGATTCTTTTCATTTACAGTCTGTCTCACATAGAGGAGTATTTTGCTCTCTGATATCCAGTGTCTCTTTAATTTTTTTTTATATCGCGACTATCTTTAAAAATACTATTGCCACAAAATTAAGAAAAAGAAGAGGTGAGTCAAAGGTAGAGAATGTTGGACGGGGTGACAATGATCAAAATGCATTGCATTCATAAACTGCTGTGTTAAATGGTACCACCTTTGTACAACAGCTTAAAAATGCTATTGCTAACTAGGCTTCAGTGGCTTATGCCTGTAATGTTAGCTACTCGGGAGGTTGAGATTTGAGGTTCTTGGTTCAAAGCCACCATGGGCAGGGAACTCTGTGAGACAATTATCTCCAAAAAACTACCAAAGAATTAAAAAAAATTAACAAGTCAGAAGATTACTTGTGGCTCAAGTGGTAGAATGCTAACCTTGAGAAAAGATGTTGAGGGACAGAATCCAGAATCTGAGTTTAAATCTTAGGACTGACACAAAACAAAACAAAAATCGAACAAACACCTCTCATTATTTCAAGTAGAAGACTAAATTTGTTTCCTATACTTAATCTTGCCTAAATATTATGACTTGCTTTTAAAAATTATGCCCAAAAATTAATATTTTTCACTCAAAAAGAAATGTGAAAAACAATAAATCATTCAAATCTAACATTAAAGGACTATGCTTGCAAATAATTCACATATTCTAGTTATGTACATAAAAGATATCTGTTGAAACTGCCTTTTCTTCCTCATGTTTTCATCTATTAGACTTTAGGCTGGTTATGTTTGCCAGTGAATAATCTATCAAACTTGAAAGAGTTATGATTCCATTTCAGTTTATACATTTTATTTGTTCATTTTTTAAAATCATACCTGGTCCTGAATATGATAGAGAAGTTGAATTCAGGTTTATATTTTCATTAAAAAGGCAAAACAACAAAATACTTGATAAAAAATGAAGGGAGCAACCATTTGAAACACTGAATAGCATTTAAGTTCTAATTTGAGTGGTACTAAGGTTTGAACTCAGGTGCTGTATTTGCTAGGCAGGCATTTTACCACTGAGCCATAGCCTTCAGCTTTCATGAAATAGTCTACCATTCTATGAGATAGTATGACAGGTTTGTACCACCTTACCCACCTATGGAGGATGAAGGGGCTTGGGGTGACCTCTAATCACATAAGGTTTGAAAAGAAGACAGTTCAAATGAAAATATTTCTCTATATCTAGATATATACCTATATGTACTTACTTAGAATATATATTTATATATCATCTATATTTATTTATGTATCTGTTTATACAAACATATATAGAATATAGAAACAGAACGCAATAAGAAATTGATGGATATTTCTGGTGGCGAAGAAGAAATTGAAATTTGAAGGTGTCTAACATGTACCATTAGAAGCAAACTTACCCAAGAAGGGTTAACAGCAGGAAAAGCTGTTTAACATAATCTGAATAAAATCCATCTTAGCCCTTAACCAATGGCAATGCTTTCATGCACAGGATGATACACTTGAAAATATAGCATAAAATATTTGAAAGTTGGTTAGATATCAATTTAGAAGATATAGATGAAATCGGATGCTGCAAAGAAATTAAAAGTTGAAGTCTAGATAATCTTTATAAAATATTCATTCAGAAAGTAAAAGCACACCTTACAACATGGTACAGATCCACTTCAAAAGTAATAGCAAAATAGAAGTCATACACCTACTTGAAGCCTAAAACCAGGGCTTGGCAGCGGCAATTATTTGAAATTATTGGATAAAAATTTTACCAAAGCTAAATTTTATTCCTCAGAGGAAAATATTACCCAAAGTCATGTAAAAGGGCAGGAAATAATCACTCATAATCCAGAGATTCTTTTAAAAATTCAACAGCAGGGCTGGGAATATGGCCTACTGGCAATAGTGCTCATCTCATATAAATGAAGCCCTGTGTTCAGTTCCCCAGCACCACATATACAGAAAATGGCCAGAAGTGGCGCTGTGGCTCAAGTGGCAGAGTGCTAGCCTTGAGCAAAAAGAAGCCAGGAACAGTGCTCAGGCCCTGATTCCAAGCCCTAGGACTGGCAAAAAAAAAAAAAAAAAAAAAAAAAAAAAAAAAAAATCAACAGCAACAGACCCAGAGATGCTCCAGATTTTAATCTAACAGAAAAAGACTTCAAAATAACTGTAATTTCTACTTTAAAGAAAACAGAAAGAAAAACCAAAAAGATACAATTTCACCACACAATAAAGATCTATAAATAAATATCAAATAAAAACTGAAAAATGCAATATCTGATTTTAAGAAAATGTTAGGTCTCTCAACTATGCTACATGGCAGAAGAAAGGATGTACAAATGTAGTGACCTGTCAATAAAATTATATTAGAACTGCAACAAAAATGGGAGCACAGAAAATCTCAGAAAAATGCAAAAAGAGTGTGGAAAACTCAAAAGTAGACTAGTAGACATGTAATTGGAATTACTGATAAGGAAGAGATTAAAAGACAAATCAGTATATGAGGAAGTAAAAGCCATACTTTTTTCAAATTTTATGAAAGATACTCAAAGAAGCTTAGTGAACTCTTAGTATGTTACTAAAAATATGTTTCCAAGAAGGACTTGATGGGTATATAGTTATAATTCCAGCTAATTGATGGGGGGTGGGGTAGGGCAGGGAGAGCTCAGTTTGAAGTGAGCCAAAGAAAAATTAGCAAGACCCTATCTCAAAAATCAGCTGAGAGCAGCTGGGAATATGGCCCAGTGGTAGAGTGCTTGCCTCATGTGCATGAAGCCTTGGGTTCAATTCCTCAGCACCACATATATAAAAAAAGCCAGAGATGGCACTGTGGCTCAAGTGTGCTGGCCTTGAGCAAAAGAGGCCAGGGACAGTGCCCAGGCCCTGAGTTCAAGCCCCAGGACTGGCAAAAAGAAAAAAACCAAACAACATCAGCTGAGAGTGACAACTCATGCATGCCTATGGCACCATATCAGGAGGTGAAAATAGGAAATGAGATCGGAATAACTTTCTTTCTTTGGAAAGGGAAATATGGCAGCAAGATATTCTGGCTCATAACAATACAGATGAATCATAATTGTAATATGCTTTTGGGAGAGCATATTTATTTATTCTTTTTGAGAATATTCTTGGGAGATTAGAAATAAACCTGAAGATTAATGGCCATTTATCGTCAATGCTAGAAGGGAAAAGAAGAGACTATTTGAATCTTTACACTCCTGTTGGCAATGACTTTACTTAGAGATGTTGAAATATCTTTCTGTATATTATTTTATTTTAATGTCTTTGAACACATATATGTACTAGCTGATGGGAGAACTATCTTGGCATTGCACCAGACCATCTGGATTTTTTACATGGATACATCCAGTAGGACAACTTACTCATAATTAAGAAGGCTACAGATAAAAGAAATAGATGGCAGGGATTCCCTCTCCTCATCACAGATTTGCCAGAAATACTCAAGAATTGCTGTTGTCATTTTATTCTCCTAGAAGAGAAAAAAAAGGAAGAAATCCAGAACTACTGGATGTATGCAAAAATTAGTTCTGTTAGAAGATAAATTCATGAAAGCTCTGATTTTATTATACAGGTTGAGTAACCTTTCTTGCTTTTCTCCCCATACTTAGCAAATTACACTGTCATAGTCATTGCAGGGTTATTTCTCTTTATTTAGCTACTAACAAGTCTTACCTACTTTTCTCTCAGTCTTTATACAGAAAATCTTTGTATTTTCAGAGTTAGATTATGAGTGACCTGCCAGAACAGAACATTGTCTAACTACTATGGTCTATTTTCAGAGCACTTCCCACTAGAATGACAAATATTCTATTTCACTAAATTTCTTATGTTTTTTCCAAAGCCACATTTTATGACATAAAATAAGCTTGTACATATCAAGAAAAAAGACATCTCTATTTACATATTTTGTAATATGTTATCCCTAAACACAAATAAAAATACCTGCATGTGGTATATAATTCTACTAATACAATCCAGTCTTAGTCTTTTACTGTCATTCATAAACCTCTTCAAGAGAACTACTTGTGATTTATAGCATCAATAGAGTTCTTTAAATTACATCCTATATTATGTCACAGAGCTTGTATTGTCCTATGGTTTCACATGCAATGTCAGAGACAGAGTGAACAAAAAAAAAAACCACAGGATAATTGTGATTTCACTATAAATCAAAACCTAAGTGTTGTTTATGAGCACGGAGGTTTTAGCACAGGATATCTTTTCACTTTTTCTTCCTGTATAGCAGTTAAACTGATGTGGGACAAAACTTAATTCAGTGAATGATTATGTATACTTCCATTTCTTTAGGGTTAATAAATAATGTCAGGTGCTAAATAAATCTCTTATTTCCTTATAAATTAATCTTTTATTTAAGAATTAATCAGACTTTACTTCAAAAATGGAAAGAATATCTAAAGTTATGTTTAAATTATATGTGTATACATACATATATTGTACCACTGCACATGCAGTTTAGGTAGTCCATAAATATTTGTTAACTTTTCCATTAGTTTTAAAACTAAGAATTCATAAGGGAACTAATTAATTTATTAATATATAACACAGACAATTAAAGGATTCAAGTTGTACCTGAGAAGATATGTATATTAATTGTTTTTAATTAGAAGGATTTTGAGGGAATACTGTGAATCAAATATTCAAATATCAGTATCCTCTTTAGTGATATATTTTTAGAGTCAAAGCAACAACTATAATTTTTTTTAAAGCATGGGGGTGTTTTGACCTTCATGTTTTATAGAATAAAGACATCTTTGACCTACATTCTCCCTACCCTACCTGTAGTAGCTAGAGATCTGAGCAACTATTTAAGATTCAAATGCAAGCAGTTCATTTGACTTATTTTGTGATGTATAGCATCAGATGACATATTTTGGGTAAAATAGTATGAGAGAAAGAGAAAATAAGGGTGTGAAGATAGAGAAAACCAAGTATTGGGGGCTTTGTCACCATGACTTTCTCCTAGTGTACAAATAGATTGATACTATCACTTTCTAATGAAGACTACTCTATTCCATTTGGGCTAAATTCTGTGTGCTTTGAAGGGCTTTGATAGCTCCATCCCCTGTTCATATGACAACACTGGAGCAACTCTGTCACATTTGTTGCAACAAAAGACCCAAAGATAAATAAAAGAACTCATGTTTAAAAAATAAATTCCCAAAGGGAATACCAAAATCGAGAGACACAGGATAAAAAAGACAAACAACTACAAAAGCAATACTTGCAAAACTGTTTGGTGTAAGTGAACTGAACACCTCACGGGGGGGGGGGGGGGGGGCGAAGGGAAAGGGGGAGTAGGTAGGGGGGAATGAGGGACGATGTAACAAACAGTACAAGAAATGTATCCAATGCCTGACGTATGAAACTGTAACCTCTCTGTACATCAGTTTGATAATAAAAATTTGGGGAAAAAAAAGACTTCGCTAGTTGCAAAAAAAAATAAATAAATTCCCATTCTAATTTGGATTGAGTTAAGGAGACAGGATAAGAAATCAAAGGCATAGATGGGATTATTACTACATTTTTGCTCTAATATTTACTTGCAGGCATATATGAAATATTTTTTAAATTAGCATAACAGCTTAAAATTTGTAGAATTGAATCTATGCTGAGAATAGTTGATCTAAAACTGCCAGATAGTCTCTTAATGTTACTCCAAGGAGTTTTAAACTGACTCTGTTAAAGCTGAGGTTATTTGCCTTGGGGATGCCTAATGGAAGGGTTATTATAACACTGTCCACAAATAGGGGCCTTGAGAGAGTCAGGCTTGTGCACTCTATTGACAGCTAATAGGTTGGGCCATTCCCAAGTCACAGTGATCTCCAAGGCCAAAGGTCGTATCTCTCCCTTAATATTTAAATAAAGATACTTGACAAGAGCAAAAAACACCCTACTGCCAGTGATGGCTGCTGCTCAATTTATAAGAACCTTTACAAAGTCATGCTAATTCCCGGCCTTCTTAGAATGCATGGTAACCTTTCATAAATCTATCTTTTCCAGATGTCCTTGGAAATGACAGTTATAAAACTACAAATGATTTGTAATGCAAAAATGGCCCTGACAGACTGAAAGATTAGGATTCAATGTACTGAAAGGTCTAAGATGATAGCTAACAAAGGCATAAAATTATCGATAAATAGCTACTGAAGTAATTCAAGATCATTTCAAATGTCTTTAGTAAATGCTAGGACAAAAAAAATATGCTCACAACAGTACAAGCAATTGACTTTACAAAAATAATGGACTAGAGTTCATGTATTTAGGTTGGCTAAGGGAAGATAGTCAAAGTGTTATGTTCCTTTGAGGCAGTAGACATAATCTCTCTTATGTCATTTTTTTTTTTTTGCCAGTCCTGGGCCTTGAACTCAGGGCCTGAGCACTGTCCCTGGCTTCTCTTTGCTCAAGGCTAGCACTCTGTCACTTGAGCCACAGCACCACTTCTGGCCATTTTCTGTATATGTGGTGCTGGGGAATTGAACCCAGGGCTTCATGTATAAGAGGCGAGTACTCTTTCCACTAGGCCATATTCCCAGCCCTCTTATGTCATTTTTATATGTACATATAGGAACTTCACTTTTCTGCAATCTTTACCTATCTTTAAGTATTGTACAAAGGAGCTGCCATTTAACACAGCAGTTTATGAATATAGTGCATTTTGATCAATGTCACCCCTTCAACATTCTCGCACATCTCTCTGTTACCCATTCCGTCCCTCATTCTTTTTAATTTTGTAGGTTATATATTGAATTGTTGACTGCATCCTTCCCTCTTCTCTTCATCCATCTATTCTGACCCCACCACACTTCAAGTACTTATTTTCTGATGCTTTTCTTTTTCTTTTTTATTATCAAAGTGATGTACAGGGAGGTTAGTTTCATAGGTTAGGCCTTGGGTACATTTCTTGTACTGTTTGTTACCTCCTTCCTCATTCCCCTTCCCCCCTCCTCCTTTCCCTCTCCCCCCATGAGTTGTTCAGTTGGTTTACACCAAATGGTTTTGCAAGTATTGCTTTTGGAGTCATTTGTCTTTTTATCCTTTGTCTCTCGATTTTGATATTCCCTTTCACTTTCCTAGTTCTAATACCAGTATATACAGTTTCCAATGTACTCAGATATGATGTTTTCTTTTTTTTTAATGAGGAATACTAAATGAGTGGAACTTAGCTGTATGTTCTCTTCCTTTAACTTTAAAAAAACCCATCTACCAAACACTTTATTTTATTGACCTAAGATGAATTACACATTAAAGTAATGACAGGTAATTTTGAAATTTAATATTTATTAAAGAGATAACTTACATTTACAGGGTGAGTTGATACTGCCCTTAAGTGGTATATGTGTAAGAATATCTTCAAATGCTTGTGTTTTCAGGGAAAGTAGATGTTAGGAATAAACTGAGGCAAAATTAGAATGCAAAAACACTTACTGAATGTCTACAAGTACTATGTTTTTGTATAATTTTGCATGATCTAAATGGTAGGCCACTTGCTATACTCCTTGTAGACCTGTCTCCTAAACTACCGAGAATTCCCACATGTGCAGTTCTATTACCCCTTCTGTCTGTGAGGAGGTTTTTAGTGGACTCAGTTGATTTCCACATGTCCATCCCACTTGTTGTTTGCTTGTTGCTTCCCTCTATATTCTCTATTGAATTCCTTTCACTTTATTCTCATGTCTTCCCTTCATTCTGACTTTTAAATAAAATTGGGACTGAGCTCATAGCTGTAGTGGTTAGGTTTTAAGAAAGAAACTCACCTTTAAACCATTAAAAACCTTCAGATTTATATACTTTATTTATATTTTGGAAACTTGAAATTAGGCCATGAGCCTATCTATATTAGTGACCTAGAATTAGTTATAGTGAAGACTGTCTTATGGAAGACATCATACATTTTGAAACAGAAAATAGTACATTTTCAAGGACTCTCAGCTTTTTTTCCCAGCAAATAGTTGTGTTTACTAGATAAAATTTACTCAAAGTAGAAAGTTCCTTTACACACATTTCTGAAAACTGCAGGTGTGGTAAGTTAACTATAAAATATCTCTGACCAAAGCATGAAGGAAAGATATTTCCTTTTCTTGCTTATGTTTTCAATGCCGTAATATGTGCTAATGTGTTTACAGTATGTTGGAATGATATCAGGTGCAGAACACTAAAACAGCTGAGGTTTTCAGTACATGAGTCAAAAACCAATTCAGAGCAATTGTGGACTCCTCTAAATACAAAATATCACATTGACTTTAAGATCATTCTGGAGAGGACAAGCCTCCATGGAAAGCAAGGCATGCCTTCCATGTTACATGGTCCACTTGCTCTCCTTTCTCACTCAGTCCATCTCATAAAATACTGAGGTACTGGATGTAGAAAGCAAGGAAGTGTGAGCTTGCAGAGTGCAAGCCATGAGCCAAGAAAACTCACTTTTCTCAGATATGTTGAGTCTCAAATAGGTCACGAAGCATTTATTTCATTCACTTCTCATTACTTTAGTATTTGTTTAGTGAATAGGACTGAAAAAACAGACATTTATTGGATTATTTGTGAATTCCACATGAAATGCTTGATTTCATACATTCACTCATTGATTCATTCACTTATCAGTGACTCTTCCAGGCATTATAGTTAACAAAGATGAACTATTCAGTGCATCTGCCTTTAAGGACCTGGTAAGTATTTTGCCATTACACCCTCATCAGATGACTCATTTTGCCTCTTGCTGTCATTACTGATAGACTTTTATTCAGAGATAATTTTATTTTTCTTTCTTACTTCACTAAACTGAGGAATCTTATAGCAAAAAGACAATTTAACATTTTTAATAACCACAGAAGAAATTAAAACAACTTGTATAATTAATAAAATAGTAAATGAGTGAGTAAACAATTCATATCAGGAAAATTATACTTGTTTTTGATCTCTGTCATGCTGATGTGTTGGTCTTCAACCTGAAATATTCAAACTTTATGCCATCTTTTTTTTTTTTTTTTTTTGCCAGTCCTGGGCCGTGAACTCAGGGCTTGAGCACTGTCCCTGGCTTCTTTTTTGCTCAAGGCTAGCACTCTGCCACTTGAGCCACAGCGCCACTTCTGGCCATTTTCTGAATACATGGTGCTGGGGAATCGAACTCAGGGCCTCATGTATACGAGGCAAGCACTCTTGCCACTAGGCCATATTCCCAGCCCACTTTATGCCATCTTAAATACTATTCTTTCCCCAAACTTTGTTTTGGGAAAATTTAAAAGAAAACTGCAGAATGAGAAGCTACTGATTCAAATGTGGTTCACAGATGTCCTTGCTGACAATCCAGTCATGCCTGAGAATAAAACAAATCAAAATCAAAATGAGATGCACAGAACATTGTACATATATATTGCCAAACAAGACTTGCCATTATTACTCCTGAAGATTAAACACTTTTTAAAAATGATTTTTTAACTGCTAAGTCCTTCTTAAAACTTTTATTTTGTTAGATGTGCTGTTTACTGAAATTAACATGCAAAATATGCCATCCCATGGTCTCAAATGATTTTTTATGATATTTCTTCAATTCACACAGGACACCATCATTGCCTCATCCTCCTTCACATCCTCATTCCCCTTTCAACACAGAAGCTTTTGAGTAACATATTATTCTTTTTTTCTCTTTTTAATACAAATCCACCCTGGCAGGCACAGTGCGACTTGTAGTCTGGATTGAATCAAAGCAGCATTTTCCTTCCTTCTCTGGGCATAGGCAATGATACTAACAAGAATCAGATTTTCCTGGACCTATAACAGAGGAAACAACTTCTGGCACAGCAATTCTTTGAACTGGAACCATGAGGGCAAGTGCTAACGTAGCTTTCTGTTGCATGCGATGTCCTGTGCACAAAAAGCAGATTTTTTTTTGTGTGTGTGTATGCTGTTGAAATGGATTGAATCAGATTTACAGTATTAAAGTTTTGAGAGTATGTGAATATTTTGATTTATTTTGAAAGCATCTTATGTTCACAATTCATCTGCTCAGATCAGGAGTTTCAGCTTTGATACCATGTAATTTCCTTGTGAGATGGATTTAAGATGAGAGTTTAAAGAAAATGTCTTATAAGCATTTTCATTTGATCAGAAGAAAAAGAAGCAAGGCAATTATGAAGACAAAATACTAATAACCCTGCTTTTCAATTTTGTACTATTTTGATGGTCGTAATCTTGCTTATTTACCCACAGGACTTAGAGTAAGATTCCTGGCACACATAATTTGTCATTGATTAGCTCAATGAGCAAGAAATTTATTTTTACCTGTAAAACTGGAGAAAGCTACATAAACGTTATATGATTGTTGAAGTTTGAAAGTTATTCACAAAAGTCATATATTTTTCAAACAGCACAGTAAGCAAATTATGGAGAACTATTTTATTTCCATTAATCTGTGAGCTCATTTACGGTTAGGCTCATGTTGGATTCATCTCCATTAAAACTTTTACCTTTAACACTATGCCTGGCCTACACCTAATGCTCAATAAATTTTGAAAAAATAAATAAGGCATAGTAGAGGTACAGAGATATGATGCTTATGTTAAGCAAATCCATACTTAAGCAGAAATGACTGATAAAAGTACAATTGCTATATGATATGATTTTAAACTATGCCTGTACAATCTCCACAGTGTGTGGTATTGATCACCTGTGGGCATTTATTATTTTTTTTCTGTTTGCCTGCCAATTTCTAACTATGAAAACATAAATTCAAGTCCAGTAACATATACAATTTTAAAGTTCCTATGAACTTTGTCACAAGAGCAAAGAAAAATAAAGTTGAAGTTTCCTTGTTTTAGAAAATCAAAATTAACAGTTACTTTTGCATACTTTATCCAGTAAGAAAATAAGTGTATATTATGTATGTGTTCTTTAAGAAAAAGAAGTGACAAACTATTTCCTATTTCTCTCCATTAGTGTAAGAACAAGGACATTCCTTGAAGCCCACATTGATCTGTAATATCTTGTAAGAGAAAGCCAAATGCTCAATTGTAGTGAAAAAAATCTGAAGTTGATTAAAATATCATCTCAAGAAATGCTTTTGTCCAGTCATATTCTTGATGACAAACCAGAGAAAGCTGTGCTTACTTAGTTGGTTCTTAATGAATTCTGGCTGTATCAGTAGACTAACAACCTCCTAGGTCTTTCGTTGCTTTGAAATTCTTTAAGGATGTAAAGCCCATAATCATCAGGAAAACTACTTCTAACCATCCATGGGATAATTGCACCTGGAGCACAAATTCACTTCCCTCCTGGAAGGTAGTGTTAAATAGTAATTACCCCACAGGCTGTTTATTAGTGCAAGGAAGTAAATCTGACAGCATCAAATGAAAATTTTTAGTCTCATTCACTGTTCAATAAGGTCCAAAACAATGGGTACAGGACCTAACTTAGGAGAAACTCAAGTACAACCATCAATTCTTTTTTAAAATTTACTTTGGTTGTAAAGGTGATGTACAGAGGGGTTACAGTTATATATGAAAGGAACTGAGTACAATTCTGAGTACATTGTTAACCCCTCCCTGATTTTCTCGTGCTTTCTCTCCCCTCTCACCCCAAAGTTGCAAAGTTAATTTCCAACACAGTGTCTTGTGAGTATCACTGTTATATTGATTCGCCTTTTGTCCTTTGCCTTACCATTTCTGTGATTCCCCTTTCTATAACCATCAATTCTTTAGATAGAGAAAATCTCTGAAACTATCACAGTTGATAGTTTATTTTCAGATGCAATATCACTTGATAATTCAATATTTCAATGGATAAATACTTACTATCCTCATGCTGCAGATAGAGAAAGAGACCTGTAAAGGCCCCTGCCTGTTTACTGGCAGAAGTGATATACCTGTATAATGCTCAGGTCCTCTAATGTGGTTTAACTTATTTTGCTAGGTTTTTTTTTTTTTTTTTTTTTTTTTTTGTCCAGTCCTGGGGCTTGGACTCAGGGTCTGAGCACTGTCCCTGGCTTCTTTTTGCTCAAGGCTAGCACTCTGCCACTTGAGTCACAGCGCCACTTCTGGCCGTTTTCTGTATATGTGGTGCTGGGGAATTGAACCCAGGGCCTCATGTATATGAGGCAAGCACTCTTGCCACTAGGCCATAATCCCAGCCCCATTTTGGTAGGTTTGTGTGTGTGCTTTTAGGTGTGTGTATGTGTGCATGTACACATACTTGCTAATTGGTGGCTGTTGAGAGTAGAATGAAGTTGGAAATGACTTGTTGAACAGTGGGTAGATTGTAGATTTTGAACTAACTTGTTGAGATCTAAAAGAGGGGTGTGTAAAAATACAATCTCAAAGCATAAAGGTCATTTAAAACCAAGGCACGTGCTTTCTGCAAAAGAAGCTTAGATTTCTTACCATTTTTCTTTCTTTTCCATCCATTATTTGCTTCTGAGAGATACAAAAACATTAATATCAGGTATATAAACATGAATAAGTATGTACAATCAAATGTGCCTAAAATATGAATGAAATTGTATGTGCAATTTTTCTTTATAGTGTGTGTGTGTGTGTGTGTGTGTGTGTGTGTGTGTGTGTTCCTCAAACAGCACAACCTGTAACACTGTGAAACCATTTGAATTTCAGATCCTTGACAAATGAAATTACGGACTTTTCTTTTTCCATGAGAATCCTGGCAAACACTGAAGATTTTTCTTTCTACTTTCACTCTTTCTTATGCCTCAAGGTGCTTTGAAAATTACTTTGTTGTGGACAAAAGGGTTGAGATCTATTGAGATTGGAGAAAGGGCCAGGAAAGCATTCAGGAAGTGCACATGCCAGCCTAGTGAGTGTGCATTCAGCATGGTTCAGGGAAACAGCTGCCGACTGAAATGTGCAGTTTTATTTACAGAACACATGGCAACACAAGGAATGTGGTTCATTTTCTTTTAGAGAAGAGGTAATTGGAAAGGAAGCCAGATAAACATGTTTCTGTATACTTTACTGTCTTGGGAAGTTTTTTCTAGTCATTGTAATTATTTTGAAATATAAACAAAAAATTTGTAAAATGCACTCACAATTTGAGTTTTTTTTTCTTTCTATGTCTATAAAAGATTTAGTGTAAATTGCAAAGTCAGGGAAATGACATTTGTGTGACACAATTTTTCTCTCCCCTTTTATTCCACTACCAATTCTTAGTTAAGCAGCTCTCAGCCACCAGCCCAGATTCAAAGAGAGTAATGAACTATATTTCTTGGAATACCACTGTCCTGTTTTATGAGGCCCTCTGACTTGGGTATGAGTAGGAAGACAGACTCTCCTTAGCCATTGACTGAGATAAATTAGTAAGGAGCATTTAACTCCTTGTAAATAGGCTTTAAAATTTCATCACCGTAAGGAGAAATGCAAGAGCATTTTATTAAAGACAATACACAGAATTAAAAGTGGATCAGAAAACTAGGAGCTGACATGGAACATAAAAACAGTTTTTACCACATATTTCCCTCTAAATGTGTTTCATTTTTAAGGTATATATTATACACATTTACCATTACAATGGAATAAGTTTGTAGAAAGTATTGTGATTTGAAACTAGTTTCCATAGCTGTTCTACTTTTGGAAAAATAGGTGCTATATTCAGTATTGGTAATAACAATGCTTTTTTGGTTCTTTAACCACTGTAATGTTTTGTTTATGCTGGAACTCATTCTGAAGTATGGAGCTCCCACTCAGTGTCTCCCTGAACTAAAAGGCGGTACCCTAATTTAAATTATAATGTATATTACTACCTTGTCTGGTAAATATGAATTGATGCATGTTTCTTGGGGGATTAGTACTCTAGCAAAAAACATATATTCTTTCTTTTATTTTTTTGCCAGTCCTGGCCTTTAAACTCAGGGCCTGAGCACTGTCCCTGGCTTCTTTTTGCTCAAGGCTAGCACTCTGTTACTTGAGCCATAGAGCCACTTCTGGCTTTCTCTGTATGTGGTGCTGAGGAATTGAACCCAGGGCTTCATGTATACGAGGCAAGCACTCTTACCAATAGGCCATATTCTCAGCACCAAAAACATATATTAATTTTCATACTCACCATTCATATTGTTTAAAGTTGAAAAAAATTAATAAATAACAGGATTAGTTTGAACATCAGAGGAACAATTAAATGCAGTGGTATGGGGAACAAAGAAGGAATAATCTTCTAGGGAGCATCAGTCAAAGGATACAGTCTGTCATCCACAAGCAAGTATTTCTTTTAAGTAACTATGCTTTGCTGGGCTTCTCTACTCTTCATATGACAGGTCTGCATTATTTTCTTAAAAAATAACTTTCAATAACTATTTATGAGACATTATTAAATTTAGGATTTTTGTAAAGCTGAGAGATCTTACTGATTTTCTACCTTCAGAAAATATTGTTTCTATGAACAAATACAAGACAATGGTTTGCAAAACATCGAATGCCTCCAGATTCTTGGATCCTTTTATTTTATTTTATTTATTTTATTTTATTGTCTCTCTTTGGAGATATCCATAGCTTGTTTTACAAAATCTGATAGCTGAGAAGTTAAGCGTCACACAAACACTTCGCTAACTTCACCCAGAAAGGCATCATTGCCTGGCCAAACGGCCTGCACCATTTGTTAAAAAGGAATTGAGTTTGCTCTTCTATGGACACTGCCATACACTGGGCATGTATGAAGTTGGTTTTCTCAGATGAAATAGACAATAAAAACCCTTTCCCAAGACACTTGCAACTTTTCCCACTAGAGGTCTCTCTCGTCACGGCTTTCCTTTGGTTGAGATCATTAATTATTTGACTCAAAGGAACAATTCCACCTTTTAGATTGGAATGCTGCACTTAACTTGTTATGCTAGAGAAAGATATAATGTCTCCTTTAGCTTGTTCTTCTTCTTGATGAGAAGATATTAGGGTGACTGAATGAGTCATCTTGGGTATTTTATTATACAATGGCAACACTTTTTAATAAAGAAGTTTGAAATTTCACCTATGCTTCCAAAAGTCTAAAAATCTGACCAGTTAAAACAATACACTGAAATAAATATGCCTTATCACCAAGCACTAAATTGTGGGGCTTCAAATTCTCCTGAAAGCATAAAATATATAAATACTTTGAAATATACAAACTTACTTCATGTAATTGCAAGTCAGAACCATTTTATATCAGTTTTTTTCCTTTTTTTTTTTAATACCAGTGAGGAAACTGTATTTGCTCATTTGTGTTAAGGACATTGTCTTTTTTCCTTCGATAATTTTCTTTTCTGTTTCTTGCACAGCAAATAAACTGTTAATTTCAGGATAATCTATGTTCCATTATGAAGGTCTTTAAAATATGCTTTCTGAAAAGAAATATGAATTCGAAATTCTTTTGTTTTACACCCTCCAAAATCTCTTGTCTTTAATTCATGGAAAAGCATCAGTAAGTTTTGGCAAATTTAAGGACAAAAAGAATCTCAAATGAAGATCAGCAAAGAATACTCTCAAAGTACAATATGAAATTGCAGTGAATGAACTACCACAGAATGAAAACCCACTAACATCAGTCACAAAGCTATTTAAATATTCAGAAAGCCCAAAGAATGTTCAGATTTCTGAGGACGGAAGTAGAAAGACAGAGCTGTGTTCTTGACACAAGAAATTCAATGGGAAGATGTGAAATGTGAAGAGGCAAAGGAGCGCCTAGCAAATCAATTTTAGTGTTATATTGAAGGTAGGCTATGTCTGCATGAACGGATACAGTGGCTAAGCACAGAGCAATACAGTATAATGAAAAAGGGCGCCAGCAAGCGAGGAAATTTGACAAGCCGCAAAATGTACCACAACCTGGCCAGGAGAACACAGACCTGGCAGACAACAGTTTTGAGAATCAGAAACTCTGCTGTACAGGAAGCAGAAAATAGATAATGCATTAATTACATGATTGAAATTTTATTCTGCTACCCAAAGAGTTTACCCTATACCTTCTCCTACAACTGTAAATTACTAAGTACATGTTTTCTTTCATCATTGGTTCAGACATATCAATACATTCAGCGATGAGGCTAAATCTTTAACTACAACCACTTCCACTATTCAACTGAATTGTTGGTCAACTCATAAAAATCACCAGAGACATCTATGGGGCAGACTGAAATGTTTTCTAAACTAGTAAGATGAAATAGAACAAGCATTTTTACAATCTTTGGTCCATCATTGTTAGTGATAGACACCCCAATTAAAACCAGAGGCAGGTGACCTGTTTGAACAGCTCTGTGACTGAGGCATCATAGCCTGGCAGAAGTTTGATTCAAGAAGACTAAAAGGCAAGTTTGTTTACCACTGAAGTAGCCAGGGTAGGAAATCTGAATGACTTCTGAGAAAAGAGCAACCAGCCTATTAAACATGCAACAGTGTAAAAGAAACATAGCATACACACCACAAAAATATACAGGTTGTAAATGCTGAGGATTATGGATACAACAGTGGCTTTTTGATATGGAAACTATAATTTTGAAAGAATATGAATTGGTTTATTTGGATGACATATAAAATAAGTGTTATCTTTAAGGAAAAATGGTTTTCAATGCTGGAGATTTTACTTTATCCATAGACAATATGCTTCCGATGGGGATGTTTCCTTCATGTTTCTGTTTCTAACTTCTAATTCAGTATGCATGCCTTCAAGCAATTATTATTTTTACTTAACTCAGGATATTTTTATTGATCAGAGGATAGATTAATCCAACCAGTAATACCAAATTAGACTAACAACAAAATTCATCAATGTAGGTCATATGATGAATAAGTCTACTATGTCAAGTGCTAATTTTTCTTATTGTTTCCTTGCTAGTATTATTGTTGAAATAAGTCCAAAGTTAAAACTGTATGTTTCAAAGTAAAATTTTCAAAAAGGCATAGTGAGGAGTACTATTAAAATATGGAAGCTGGAAACATCTACCAGAAAATTAGAAGAGGATAAACAAAGATACTTTTTTTTTTTTGACAAGTACACGGTTCTGCTTTGTCATTTCTTTTTCTGCATATATCAAGAGAGGGCAGTTGATGATTACATTCCTGTGTGTTTATCAAGTTGCTTTTATTCTGACAAAATATTGAACATATTTTTGGAAAAATAAATTACAAACAATAGTCAAGGGCTGGGAATGTGGCCTAATGGTAGAGCGATCGCCTGTTATACATGAAGCCCTGGGTTCAATTCCTCAGCACCACATATATAGAAAAAGCTAGATGTGGCACTGTGGCTCAAGTGGTAGAGTGCTAGCCTTGAGCAAAAGAAGCCAGGGACAGTGCTCAGGCCCGTAGTTCAAGCTCTAGGACTAAGAAACACACACACACACACACACACACACACACACACACACACACACACCAAAAACAAACAAACAAACCAAACAAAAACAAACAAACAAAAACAATAGTCAAACCTTAAAATGGCATATTACACTTTTTTTTGTCTCAGTAAGCCTTTAGAGAAAATAACAAGTATTTTATAAATACATAAGTATTGACTGGGGAATTACAAGAGAATGAAACTGGTTTAAATCATATTGGTTCAGAGTTCATTGTAATCATAATAATTAAATATATCTGCATTATGGTATGTTTGTGAGTGAGGTACCAACAATCTGAAATTAATTTTTTGCCCACTTTCTCCCATTCAGTGTTTCTTTATTTAAAATTCCTTTAATCTTCATTTCCTTGTGACATTTAAAAAAGTTATTTGCTTACCTTTGGGTTACACATTCCCTTTTAAATACAGGATAAGTTTCATGAGGTCAATGAAAATAACGTGCAAGAGAAAAAATGT
Source organism: Perognathus longimembris pacificus (assembly GCF_023159225.1). Classification (NCBI taxonomy): domain Eukaryota; kingdom Metazoa; phylum Chordata; class Mammalia; order Rodentia; family Heteromyidae; genus Perognathus; species Perognathus longimembris. Next base: position 126,354,160 of record NC_063162.1, on the reverse strand, counting down.
TTTAGTGATTTTAAAATAATATCTTTCTTAATTCACATATATACATGTGAATATGTACTCACACACCTGCACGTGTGTGTGTGTGTGTGTGTGTGTGTGTGTGCATTCTTTAGTTTATCGTGGGAATAGAAGTATTTAGGCATTCCCTCCTAGCACTAAATCATAGATTTTTTGTAATCCCTGATCAGAAATAAAAATGCCAGGATGATATGGATAAACAATATGTTTTCCCTCCAGTGAAAAGCTATGCTTTATAGTCTAGGCAATAAGCTGTGCTTCCTCCTGTTTGAACACTCAAGAGTATAAGCTCAATTTATGAGACAAATACAGAAATGGAATATTGTTTTCCTTTTGGAAATTTGCACACTCCCTCCCCCCACCTCCCATTTCTGACCTTTATGCTTTTAACAAGTACTTCCCCAGAGAAAGTGATTTACAGTTAGTTGTTGGGATAAAATAGCCACTTATCCTGTTGGAGCAAGCATGTTCTCTGCTTAGATCACATTGAAGTGTGTTCATGGAAGAGCAACAGGTATTTGGATGCTTGTTCCAACTTGAATGAACTTAAAAAAGAAGATTGTGTATCTTTGTTCTTTAAGTGCCTTTTTCTTAGTAGACAAAGATTATTTTTTCTGGTTAGGTTTCCTAAAGCACAAGTTGGAACCACCTTGTTGATAGTTCTTTCAATTTGGCAAACAGCTAAGATGCCATCGGAAAGAAACAAGTAGAATGTCATTGGGGTTTATTTTATTTTTTAAGAAACCTACTTAATTTGCACCAGACTCTGGCACTTTTGTAGAAATTTATTCCTTTAAAGTACATACCAAACAGTTTTAAAAACTGTCAGTAGCCATTCAATATATCATTTATACAAGTAAAAATTGGCATAAATAAATATGGATATTGAAACAGTACAAAAGTCTTGAACATTCAGTGCAGTAGATCATACATCAGCTGTCATCATGAGTGGAAACACGCTTACATCTTGAGTAGCATGTTTGTGCATCTAATCAGAACAGTATGTAATCTGTTGGTGCGTATGAGCTCTCTTGCCAAGCCAAAATTATTTACAAGTTACATTATGCGTCCTGCGAAGTTTCATAAATGAAGAAAAATGTAACTATAAAAAATGAGAGTAATCCTGGTCTCACACAAAATGTTAAAAATTAAATCAAAAGAAACAAAATGTGAATTTTGTGTTAAAAGATGTCATGAGACAGCTATAGTTTTATAGTTCAATTTTGAAAACAGCATTTTTTTAAAATTAAAATTACTTGTTTGTATTGATCTCTTCCTAATTCCCTGATGATTTGAAGTTGAATTTTTTTTTTTTGAATTCATCTTTTCTTTTCCAGTCAAGTTTGAGTATATCTGCAACTCAGTTATCCTCAACAGGATTGGTTGACATTTTCCATGGAACCGCCCCTTATGAGCTTATGACTGGGGTTATGTGTATTCCAGGTGTGCCAAGATAATCCTGTTAAGGTAAAGGTAAACCAATATATGCACTGTGGCTTGGGTATACATGCATTCTTGGAGGAGGAAGAGGTAGGAGATAATCCTAGCAAGCACTTGAAATCAGAAAACCTCATTTATCTAGCACTCCAGATTCCTCTTGCAATCCCTTTATTCAACTCTCAGACTCCAGGCATTTTTACACTTTTACTCTGCCAAAATTCCCTAACCCACTTACTTTTTCCATCCTGTCCTTAAAGAATATTGATAGTGATTTAAGCTCTTGAATAAAACAGAACCAAGATGAACTGTTGACAATTTAGAAAAAAAAAATCCGTCTTACATCCTTAAACTAACTTTAATAGTACTCTCTCCTAAATTACCATGTTTGTTTTTTAAATGATTTCAGATATATTTATAGGAAGTTTTCTTCCAATAAGTATGACAGAAAAATCTAGATTTCTATTTGGGTAGTATAAGTATACATTAAAAATAATTTTTAGTAATTATAAATAGTCTTCAAACATGGTATTTTTAGTACAAGTTAAAATACTACCAGTAGTTGTTAAATGGGTAATAATTTCCTAGAGTTTGATTTACTCTTTTTATTATTGTCTAAAGATAGTTGACACACTTGGATTCCAGTGCTTGGTAGTTCTATTTTAATTTCTGTTCTCGTTTGTTATGATAGATTTTTCAGGGAGTCACCTTTCCCACATATTTTCCACATTAAAGACACAGTTAGCAGCAAAAGATGTGAATGGAAGATTTCACATGGTAATAGATTTTTCTTTACAACTCTATGTTGTAAAAATGTTTATTTACATGTAAACAACATACTTGTCCCAGGTTTTAATATGTGCTATTCTATAAATTCACATGTTAATCATCATTTTAAAAAATGCTAGTAACTAAGGATATGGGAACTTATGCAAACTTACTTGGCTGTTAGCCCTTTGTTGCTCAAGGATATTTCAATCTGTTAAAACCTAATAGATTCTCTTAAATAAACCTTTCCTTTTGCCTTGTTGTATATCTTAGATGTTTTTGTGGGTTTTTTTTTTTTTGGCCAGTCCTGGGCCTTGGACTCAGGGCCTGAGCACTGTCCCTGGCTTCTTCCCGCTCAAGGCTAGCATTCTGCCACTTGAGCCACAGCACCGCTTCTGGCCGTTTTCTGTATATGTGGTGCTGAGGAATCGAACCTAGGGCCTCGTGTATCCGAGGCAGGCACTCTTGCCACTAGGCTATATCCCCAGCCCTTTTTGTGGGTTTTTCATATATTGATAGTATGAAACATATATTAAGTGGACCATTGGCTGTAACAAACCTATTTTCTCATATATTTGGAATATGATTTGTGAGTTTAAAATATGTCAAATGGCCAGGTGTGGTGATACATTCATGAAATACCAGTTATATGGGAATAGAAGTAGGAGACTAGCGATCAGAGAATGACTCTGGCAAAACTTTGAGATGCTATCTGAAAATTAAACATATAGTAAAGGAACTGACTCTATGGCTTAGTTGGTAGAGCAAGAGGGAGACCCTGAGTTCAGTCCTCAATACCATTGCAAACAATAAAAATATCAAATAAACTATGATTTACAAAATAATCCTAGATTTGTACATATTTTATGAGTTCCTTTCTATAAAAATGGAAATCAGTGCTTAGAGAGATTATTGACTGTACCAAGGTCCATAGGCAGTGGCTGCAATACTGATTTAGAAATGAACTGTTGAAATTTCCAAAATAACCTGAAGAAAATCTCAAAAATATTTAAATATTTTCTAGGACATTAAATGAATGTTATAGAAGAGAAAAAATGCTAAAAGTTATAAATAGAAAATCATACCCTAACAGTGGTTGGTCCTCACAAATTTACTTTTAGGGATCCCACACTTCTATGTGCCTATATATGAAAGTGTAAAGTCTTGGTTTCCATGGTAACCCAATTATTTTTTTTCCATACATATTTATCATTGAAATGACAGAAACCCACCCTGTTATATCAAAGAATGCTACTTTAGCGCTTAATAATTGAAGTTAAAGCTGATTTATTTTTTTTTATAATCAGGATGTTTTAAACAGATCCCTCTATCACCAAAAACTGAGGCCGCATTATAGTCATTGCCTCATAAGCAGTTTATTTCATATATGACTTCTGTAGAATGCTTCGGGTTTTCAAAAGGTAGAGAAGACTTTACTTCTTTTCCTCCTTCAGTCAGCACCACGGGGATCCCAGCTAAGCTTACAGAATATTGCAGAACATACACAGTGTAAGACACAAAACTTCAATTTCATTAATACTCTGTTCAAAAGGGCACCATACATAGCTTGACTTTGCCAATAACCAGACAGTGATAAAGTTATTGCAGATTACCAAGTTAGTATTTTGAGAAGCAAAGTGCTTAACTTTTAACCCATTATTGTCTTTTAAAGGTTGTGTAGTTTTCCTGTGGTCTAAAAAAAACCACAACAATTTGATGTATACCAAAGTTCTTTTACTTAAAATTAAGAGCCATAATTGGTATCTACTTGTAGCATCAAAAAGTTCCCTCATTTTTGCTATATCATTTGTAGCTTCTAATTAATACTACTCTCATTTTGAGGTCTATGTGTCATGGTTAGCTTATTATTTAACTTACATTTTGCATATTACAACCATCAAAATGAGAAAGAATTATTACGGAGACAGTTAATAGCTATTAAAATGCCATTGTTGAAAGACAACTCATGTAATACACTTTAGGAAATCAATGAAAACATGGTTAAGTTAAAAATGGTTCATCTACAAATCAAACCTGTTTAAAATCTCTTTAGTGTACAGCAAAACAATGTGAAAAAACATATTGAAACTTCTAAGACAGGAAGTTGACTGAAAGATAAGGTCAAAGTATCATTTGGAACAATGAATATGACACAGAGTAGGTCAAATGCTTCTATCTCCTGTTAGGTTAAGATACTTGGCATATTTGTTGGAGCATCTACTCGCAGTTTGGCTCTTTAAAGTGGCTGTGGTCAGTTTCCTTAGGGTCCTGTTATGCTTGATCCATGGAGTGACAGCAGAATTGTCACAATATAGAATCACTTTGAGTTTTTAGTAAAGCTCATGATAAAAAATTAAAAAATGACACAGTTTAATATTCTGCTTGCATTAGGTGCTATGTTATCCCAGCTTAGGTGTTTGTCCCTAAAGGTCTTTCATATCTTTCAAAGGCATCTTCTTTTTTACAACACATAATAACATTCTCTGAGAAAAGTGAATATTCCTGCTAGAATGATTTTAAATGTTGAGATATTTTGTGGGATAAGATAATGCTCTCATAATCAATTGAATAATAAATATATGTTGTAAACCCTAAATGAACCTGTGAGAAAATTGGAAACATACAGTGGAAAATTGCTAAATAAATTAAAATGCTATGCAAGAACATAATCTATTAATGGAAAAGCAGGTAGTTGGGGAAAAAGAAAACAAGGACATGAGAGACAATTAGCAAGACACCAAAAGGAATTTTAACCATATTGACAATAGTAACTGTGAATGGAGTAGCCAATAATCAAAAGGCATAAGTTTGCAGACTGGATAAAAAACATAGCATAACAAAACTGGTTTCCAACCACACATTGCCTTCAACAAACAATCATAAGAGAGATGAACTGACTATAGGAATATTATACAAAATAATAAAAATAAAAAACAATACTTCAAACAAAAATTGTTAATTTAGATAAAAAGGATACCTTATAGTAAAAAAATCAATCAAGCTACCAAAAGACATAAGGGCCAACACATATGTGCCTAACAACAAATCCCCTAAGCACAAGAACTAAAGACTGAATAGAGAAAGTAAAGTGTACAGTGAAATAATACCTGAATATTTCCAAATTTCATTTGTTGTATCAGAGAGGATAATTAGATATATGACCAATAAAATATAAAAAAATATTTGAATAATAGCACAAGCCAACAACAAAATAAATATCTTCTTAAACATGTCATACCACAACAGAATCTCAACAGATATACAACATCTCTAAACCTACTCATCTCTTCATTTTCCCTAGTTCAATTTTTACATACCACATTTCACATATACATTTTACAAATTTTAATTTTACAATTTTATGATAATAAAAATGTTAACCCAAGAGTTTTACATTTTAGAACAAAGTGAAAAGTATTTACCCCCCACCCACCCAAAAAGATTTTTCAACATATTGTAAATAATGTTATGGCATATTCTATAAATAATTTTAATAGACCTTAAATTATTTATTAAAATAGTTTACAATTCTATTTATTTCTTTTTCTGAACAGGAAGGATTATGAACAGAGAAGATTGATATATTGGTTTTATTTAGTTAAATTTATTTGATTAACATTATAATTCTTAGAGAATCAGTTCACTTTCTTACCTTTTCATTCTATATAACAAATTTCAAAGTTGGACATATTAGTTGAGCACCATGGCTCATGACTGTAAACCTAACTGAGGAGGCTGAGATCTGAGAATCATCATTTGAAGCCAGCCTGGGTAAGAAAGACAGTGAGACTTCTATCTCCAATTCACCATCAAAAAGTGTCAGAAATGGAACTATGGTTCAAGCACTAGGCGTGAGCATTAAAACCTCAGGGACATCTACCAAGTTGAACTCGAGACTTGTGTACCTACACAGAAACACATACACAAAGAATTGGCAGGTTAAAAAATAGTTGCTTTATATATAGGCAACTGAGGCAAATTTGCACTCCAAATAGTTACCTATGTATGATTACTTTTTCCATGATAGAAGAGATCCAATGGAATCAGGTTGGCCTAACCTACTGACTCTGTATCCTGGCAATGCTGTGTAAGTTTCTGGATGACTAGAACCAGCAATAGACACTGTTACTTATTTTGGTGATGGGATTAGTTAAGCAATTCTTTGCCACTATAAGTCAGCATTTAAAGACTAACAGTATTATCTTTGCTTTCAAATCCAACCAGTAAAGAAATCAATCATGCATTTCTATTTTCACAGGCTCTTTTCTTTATTAGAGATGACACTGTTGACAGTTAGACCAGAGACTAATAGCCGTCTGATAATCAAAGTCAAAAGAATTTATTATGAGGTCTTAAATGGTCCACTGAACCGTTGGAGGACCTGAAGAAAAGCACATCACATTTGATCGCTCAACATTCATGGAGATATTATCTAGATTGTAGGGTGTTGACTAATGGCACTGCCATGCAAACAAATATCTCTCCTATGGGAGAAGGGCAAGTGTCACATATTTTCTTCATTCTCACCCAATGGCTTCCAATTGTTAAGCCTATATCCCCTTTAAAAGTCTGTCCTTCCTTCCTTCCTTCCTTCCTTCCTTCCTTCCTTCCTTCCTTCCTTCCTTCCTTCCTTTTTTTTTTTTTTATTTGGCCAGTCCTGGGCCTTGGACTCAGGGCCTGAGCACTGTCCCTGGCTTCTTCCCGCTCAAGGCTAGCACTCTGCCACTTGAGCCACAGCGCCGCTTCTGGCCGTTTTCTGTATATGTGGTGCTGGGGAATCGAACCTAGGGCCTCGTGTATCCGAGGCAGGCACTCTTGCCACTAGGCTATATCCCCAGCCCCGTCCTTCCTTCCTTCCTTCCTTCCTTCCTTCCTTCCTTCCTTCCTTCCTTCCTTCCTTCCTTCCTTCCTTCCTTCCTTCCTTCCTTCCTTCCTTCCTTCCTTCCTTCCTTCCTTCCTCCCTTCCTCCTTTCCTCCCTCCTTTCCTTCCTTTCTCCTTCCCTCCCTCCCTCCCTCCCTCCCTCCCTCCCTCCCTCCCTCCCTCCCTCCCTTCCTTCCTTCCTTCCTTCCTTCCTTCCTTCCTTCCTTCCTTCCTTCCTTCCTTCCTTCCTCCCTTCACAAACTGTTAACAAGACTTAGTTCACTTATTATAAATAGTTTTTTTAATGACAAGATCTTTGTGTCAGGGTATATCACTGTAACATAACAGGTCCATAGTACATGCTCAATTAAAACTATTTCATTGAATCTTTTATATTCCAAAGCAGACATTGTCAAACATTTACTTTCTATAGATTAAAGAAACAATACACTTCCAAATGTTTTTTTCACATTGTAGAATCTCATCACAATATTTACTTGGGTTTTATGTCTTTACTTAGTCCTGGAAGACGAGAAAGATATATTCAGGCTGGAAGTGTGCTCAAAACCACTACATTCTCTTTCGCGTCCCCATATCGTTTCTTCAGGTAGTCGCAGACTTCTAATTTGCCATGTTCTGGAACAGGACTTATAATTGCTAACTTACAAGACCATGTAGAAGCCCGCTTTCTTCAGAGTGGCAAAGGGCAGGACAAATGCAGATATTTCTCAAGAGAAAATAGTTCTTTGTATACTTTCTTCTGTATTTGGGATATTGATGCTTTCAGGACATTCTGCCCAGTCTCTCTGAGCCAGGTGTGTTGAGACTGCAACTGTGTTTCCTACTGGCAACATTGCCTCCTTTTCATTAAAGAATGCTGGTAAGGGCCGGGCACCTGTGGCACAATCCTGTAATCCTCGCTACTCAGGAGGCTGAGATCTGAGGATCGAGATTCCAAGCCAGCCCAGACAAAAAAGTCCATGAGAATTTTATCTCTGGTAAACTACCAAGAAAAAGCCAGAAGTGGTTGAGAGCTGGCCTTGAGCACAGGGATAGCCCATGCCCTCAGTTCATGCCCCAGGACCGATATACACACATACATATGTGTGTGCATGCATACACACATACATACATACATACATACATGCATACACACATACATACATACATACATACATACATACATACATACATACATACAGTTTCCAAGAATGCTGGCAAGGATAGACAAGTAAAATTATAACACCTAGCTCCATATCTTTTTGTTTTGCTACATCTGGCAAAAGAAAGCCTGCCATGTGCCAATACGCTGCACAAATCTCTTGTATATAGCAGAGTCCAGATAAACTGATGACACTGCTGCTTTTCTACGAGGTCCTGTAAAGCAGCATCTGAAGGTATAAATCCTGGTGTAAATCTCTTATAGTCAGAACTTAGAGGAGTGACCTAAATTTTTCCCATCTTAGAGTACTTTCCTACAAAGCTGGTCTAACTGTGCTTCTACGTTCATAGGCGCATCACATGTGGCAATCTCTGTTTAGCGTTTTAGAAAGTAACAGGTGTATACTGAAATGATAAGTATCAGCTATTAGTTATCATTGTTTGGGGAAAATGAAGATATTCGTGGGCCTCCCCCAAAGAACTGGTTAGAAATGCTCTTTATCTTAACAGTAAAAGCAACATCAAGTTTAAATTCTGCATCTACCCTTTAGTTTTTCTTGCCACCACCCATATCTGTAATCACAACTAAAATAGTACACATGGCCTTCCATATCATCCTTGCATTCCTATCCTCTTGTTTCTTCCTGAGAGTTTAAACCACTTTCTCCAAAAGGGAATTTTGAACTAGCCTCAGTGACTTGTCATCTCATCTGCACTAAATCTAGCAGAAACGCTTTGCTATTTCTGACAATGGAAATGATAACCCTTCTCTGGCCTTTTAACTCATGCAGATTAGTGTCTATTTTTATATTACTTCGGTCATTTCAGTAGATGTGGAACAGGATGGAAATTAGACCCCTGGACTCAAATTATCAGCTTCCTCAGTATTCCAGTGCATAAGCAGAACCTTCATTTTGTTTTAATCACTCAGCTATATTGACAGTTCATAACTAGTATGCTACTTAAAATTCAGAGGGACAACAGTGGAGAAAAGATCTTTCAGCAGGAGCTTCATTGGCTGGCTCACATCTGTGTTGTTTATAAATTTTAGCTCAGACCTCCTCACTAGCATTTTACATGTTAATATATGAAATTCCCTCTTTCTGTGGTTAATGTAATACAGATCTAATCCTTATTCAATGACTCTAGACTAGGCCTTTTTCCAGTCCTCTGGAGTTATTCATATGCAATTTTCAAACAGAGGTGATCTTTCCTATATGCACTAATAATATTTACATTTTTAAATGGAACACAGACTGAAAGTTGAGGTACAGGGTTATGAGGTCAAAGAAACATAGAGATTAGATCTTTAGCCAACACACATATTGAAAATATCTATATCATATTTTTGTGACTTTTATTCTGTCATTGGAGGTATACATGCCAGTGAAAGGAGACTTTCTTATTCGAAAGAACAATTGTCAGTAGCTCCAAAGTAGAATACGGACCATTAGGAGAAAAATTTATCAGAACAATTTCTTACCATAAAGTCCAAAATGCGGGATGAAAAGGAGCGAAAACAGTGAGTGGTTGCTTTTATTTTTTAAGTAATCAGCAACAGAAAAATAAATGTAAAATCGTAATTAATGTAGCCAAATTTTCAAGGATATAGTCACTATTTCCTTAGTAGGAAAGCTAAATAAGGAAAGGTCATTTTTAAAATTTATTTTTCAAATAAAATGAAATAAAAAGGGAAAGGTTATTTTAATGAAATCATACGTGACTTACAATGAACTAAAAATTTAAAACAAACATGAGAAAAATATAAATCAAAGCAAACTCTAAATACAAAAGAGAGGCTACAAATGTTCTTGTCTTTCCATTTCTCAGGATTCATCTCTCCAGAGAATAAGAGTTTTATGAAAGCAGTTTGTAGCTTGCTTAGGTCTTATTGCTATTTTACATTAGAAAAAGGTTTGTATGGCTTGGTGTAATGGCTTAAGCTTTCTGGTCTATCCTTTGTATTCCAGTACAGCTCAAGTGGTGGAAGTGTATACTACTGTTGTGGAGCATTCTGAAATATAATTTTCTTCTCTTTTTACACATTGGCTTTCCTTGCTGGCTATCGAATCTAGTTATCTAGCAATCCAATCTAGTTCTCTCTCTCTCTCTCTCTCTCTCTCTCTCTCTCTCTCTCTCTCTCTCTCATTTTCTGTCCCTCTCTCTGTGTATAGAAATCCCTACATAGTTCTATACATATATAGATTAATTTATATATTTACAAAAGGTTTTACCATGTAGCTCAGCCTTGATATGAACTCAAAATCTTCCAAACTTGGCCTCTTGAGTGCTCAAATTACACCTATGTGCTACCACAACTGGCTAATATAATTTTCAAATATCTTTATGTATAGTGACTATCACATTCAATCTCTAAATATGATGAATATTGGCTTAACTATATATTAGGTCACTGGTCAAAAACTTTCTCTGTGGATGATCCAATAGTAAATCTATCAGGCTGTGTTTCAGCTCTGCCTTTCTGCCAGTGCTTCTGAGCATGGCATAGAATCAGGGCCACGGAGGGGCTTCCATAGAATTCGGTTTACAAAAATAAGTTGCATACCTGTGACTGACTTATTGTACTAGATAACACCAGTATAAGAGAATAAAGTGATAGTTTATTATTTTACTTTTTCATTAAAGCATTAGAGTATTAGAAGAGGTTATATATTATTTTGCTTTTATTCCTCTAATGCAACACATGATCATATTTTGTATGTTATTGGTATGTCTAAACTATAAATTCTGTTAAACGTTTTATTAAAAATAATACATACATATGTAAGAATATAACTATATGATATATGTGTATGTACATACACATATACATAGAGAGAATAAATATAGTAAACCATCATCAGTCTCAATGTGAGAAAAACCCTGAAGGTTTGAAGTAAAACTATCACAGATGCCATCCTATAGTCTAAGCAACATGCTAGTTAAAGCACTCAGAAGAATGGTCTGAAGACTAATGAAGACTATGTAACTTTTCAAAATGGAACGATCTAATCCATGAATCTGACATATGAATAAATTCCATTTGAAATCTTCAATAGAGGTACTGTATGTTGAAGAACAAAAGAGGCAGTTTCAGTCTGTTTTTTCATAATTTTTCTAATTCTTTGTTTTAATGGACTAGAAGAATTTTGTGGTACAGAAAGATAAAAAGAAGAAGTGCTTTCTGATGAGCTCTGCATTTGCAAATAGTACCTGCCACCTGAATAAAGTGCAGTACTTTGAATGATGGTGAGATTGTCAATGATGCATTTTAAATCAATGTAGCTCCAAATGAAGGCAAGATCTTTTCTTCATTTCACATTAATATATTTACCATTTTTCCTGGTCTTTTGCCTAGGTCATAAATAATAAAAGAACTTATCTCTGAAAAAATGTAGAGGACAATCTGAATCATGGTTAAATTAATAGTAATAATAATTATTATTGTATTAATGCTTGTAACAGATATTTCAGAAGAAATTGTAGTCCTCCTCTGAGAATCATCCTGATTCAACTGTAAGAAATATCTCAGAAATTGCAATAATTCATAAATGAATAGAATAAGGGCAAGGTAGTCCAAAGCACCATTCCTTTTATACATGTGAAACTCCTACAGAATTCAAAAGATGCTTTCAATATGCAGAAATATGTTGGATAAATACATTCCATATGATTTTTTTAAAGCACAGTGAGCTGAATCCCATGAAGAAGAGAATTTTTTTTTAGATGAGTCAATCAGTGGCTCTTTTGTGCTGTCCTTTGACAAACAAAGCACAACAAAACAACAACAACAACAACAACAAAAACCCCCAAACCTTGGAGAATGGCAGTGAGGGTGACAGCAGGCCAGAGGACTTCTGAGTTATATTACAAGTGCTATCTACATCACCACAGAGAAAAGACAAAACAAATAGAGCCTGGAGGTGCCAGGAAAGGGTATATTAACTAGGAGAGACTAAGCTCCAATTTTGAGGTCCAGGAGAAAGAGCAATGGGATCAGAGGCATAAAGAACACAGGAAATGGGGTCTTTTTCCCTGCTGAAGCACATCCTTACCCTTGGACTTCTACTGCTGCAACAGCCGCGCAGTGTCATTGTCAAATTGGGCTCTATGTTCTAATAATTAAAGGAGACCAGAAAGCATTACCTATCATGTATTCACTCACTTTTCTGTTTTAAAAGTAGAGAAATAAGTCTTTGGGGGGATCTCCCTGTGTTTCTTGATGAACCAGAAACCACAGTGGGATTTTGATACTCAATTTTAGCCCTAGGTTAAGTCAGAGAGAGAGCAGTGTCTCAAAATTAGAATAAAATAAAAGAACTCATTAAAGACATGTTATAACCAGGAGCATTTAGTCTTAGCCAGATAAGACTTTGAAAGAAGGTTATAATAAATAACCCTTCCACAGTGTCATGGAATATATTGCGATTGCTGTATAAGATACCATCACTTAAGTAAACCTGGTGGCCATCTGTGTGAAGAAATTAATAATCACTTCGTTTTCCCCTACTAGAACTAGAAAGTATATTTCTTATGCAGGAATTCTGAATTCTGTCTTACAGATATTGGCAACTGCAATAGTCTCTGCCTTGTGGATCTTGACATTCAGGCTTGTTAAAATATTAGTTAATAAACTTGAAAATATTATCTCTAAATAAGTACTGCATAAAATGTTTTTAAAAGACAAGAAAAAATACCATAAAATAAAAAACTAATGGAAGTTTTATTTAAAATGTACTTCATAAACCAAAAAAGGTAGATCCTATCCACTTCTGACTTCAAGTAAAATGAAAAAATAAGATAATTTTAGCATTAGTTCTCTTTTTATTTTTTAAACATCAATGCCATTGGCATATCCCATATCTCAGGTAATATATAGTGTCTCAGACACTACTGACAGCATAGACAATAACTAATCTATTCATTATAGGGAAGGTTGTAAAACAGGATACAGGTTACATTAGAGGATAATCTCCCTGGGGTGTGAGAAATCATAGCTCCCACTGAAAACATGATTGTTGGATTCTTGAGCTCTACAGGGTTTATTAAGAAGAATGTCGGAGATTGCTCACCAAAATACCAAGGACATTCTTTCAGAACTAGAAAAAGCAGTCTTAAAATTCACATGGAAACACAAAAGACTTGGAGTAGTCAAAGCAATCCTGACCCAAAACAGCAATTGTAGAGACATCACGATACATGGCTTATAAAACCATATACTAACAGCCACAGTAACAAAAACAGCATAATAATGTGTGTGTGTGTGTGTGTGTGTGTGTGTGTGTAGAACCAGACATGCAGACTAATGCAATAGAGTATTCTGCAATATATATCAACTAGAAACAGGGGAAACAGATTTTTCTCACACAAACACAATGAACATATGTTGGAAAACTGAAGTTATACGTACTTCCAATAATGAAATCTTACAATCTTTCTCAAATGAGGATGTTCAGTTTTTAAAACAATTACACAGCTCACAGTTGATAGCCTCTTCTAGGCCCAAACCAAAGGAACAACAATCCATTTCAACTCTGACTTGTTGATCTCACAATTATTTAAAAGGGCAGCTGCATACATACATACGTACATGTATGTATATGTATATATGAATGGGTGAATATATATATATGCACACATATTAACTTTAAATGCTGATTTTAGAAGTAAAAGTAGGTTCCAACTTCTTCACATACCTTCCTTGGAAATCCCTAGTCCATGACAGTATATCATTTCAAGAATTCCTGTAGGAAGAAAATCAACTTAGTCTTTGTTTTTTTTGACCAGTACTGGGGCTTGAACTCAGGGCATGAGCACTGTCCCTGGCTTCTTTTTGCTCAAGGCTAGCACTCTGCCAACTTGAGTCACAGTGCCACTTCTGGCCTTTTCTATATGTGATGCTGAGGAATTGAACCTAGGGCTTCTATAGGAGGCAAGCACTCTTGCCACTAGGCCATATTCCCAGCCCTCAACTTAATCTTTGTAAAGAGCATTTCTGAACTTTATTTGAGCAATGATTTGTAGAATATTAGCCTCTTTCATAACTTAGCAAAGATAGAGAAAAAATTCAAATCCAAGTAACATAATATGTATGTCTGTAGGGTAGATTAGTCTAAAAATAAATAAAAAGACATTTACTTAATAATGCATAAAATAAACATTTAATATTTGTCTATCAGTTAAGGTTCTTACATACAGGGAATAAAAATGGACTAATGAAATTAAAGGGGAAAAATCTTGATTGGATGGGTCTCAAGTTGTATAGTTGAGGAGAAAATGAATTCACCCCACAAAATGAGTTCTATTGTGTCTTCCCATTGTTATTGCCAGTCCTGGGCCTTGAACTCAGGGCCTGAGCACAGTCCCTGGCTTCTTTCTGCTCAAGGCTAGCACTCTGCCAACTTGAGCCACAGCGCCACTTCGGGCCATTTTCTATGCAGTGGTGCTGAGGAATCGAACCTAGGGCTTCATGTATAATGAGGCAAGCACTCTTGCCACTACGCCATATTCCCAGCCCAAGCACATTTTTATAAGTGGTCACAAGAATGATGTACCTGGGATGTACCTGGGATGCTGTTGCTAGCAACACAATAGAGCTATCTTTGGAAAGAAATGGCTGGTTCTACTAATTTCACCTGAAGTGCTTCCTCAAGACCCTACTAAGAATGTGGGTCAAAGTTCATCTTGTATTCCTAAACCCAGACTGCAAAGACAAATGGGGAATTTGGCTTCAAGTTTTTGTAGATTTTGCAGTGTATGGCTGCACCTATTTAATAAGGAATGGGACTTCTTAGCACAGAAAGGAGCTTGAATTGTCACGTAATAAAAAGGAAGAAACAGAATCAAAACCCAGTGCTGCAGGAGCTCCAAGCTGATCATTTCTTCTTAACCCAATTCTGTCAGCCTGAAACTAATGTCTTCTCATTTCTTCTGCAGACTTCAGTAAGTTGGCTTTTGATACTGTCTTGACTTTTCATGGTAGCATAGTACTTAAAGTACTTCAAACATCACACATCTGTGTACTAATGTTCAGTGGCTGGAAGGGGAAGAGAGAGTGTGACTCTTTCTGTGGTGGGATATGATTTTTGTAACCCCTACAATCTGTGCTGTAGGCCATATGTTAAATACCTTTGGTAGTCTATAGATCCTCTACCAAAATTCAGGTCCCTCTGTAGAGAGAACAGATCGACAACATAACCACAGCTCAGCTGTCTCTATCTCTTTTCCTTAAGTATTTGATAATTCATCATCTTAGAGAGCAGTATAGACTATTGTATAGTAAGTAATATAGATTGTACTCTGTATAATATTCAGTTTTATGGAGGCAAGAAACCATCTACATCTTTATTTCTAATTCAAATTTGATCATAGCCTGAAAATAATAGTAACTAGATATTTCACTAGCAAATGTAATCAATCAGTCAGTCAGGTAGCCTGCATACCATTAAACACTTAATTTTCTAGGACCAGGCATCCACCTTTTTCAGTTAAAATAAGACTAATGCTTAGCATATCAATATTTAAGGTGAATCTATTTTTATTAATTAGGACTTGAAGGTTGTCAGAAACTCACTGCAAATCGTCAATTACCTTATACCTGGGATGTCCCTTATAAGAATATCACATTATCTGCCATAAAAAATTCAGAGATAAAGTAGAATGTGCAAGAAAACCTTCATTTAAAATTGAAAGAACAAAAATTAACCCTTCTTCTTTAAAAGGCCTTATATTTAACTTTATGCCTTTCTAGGTTTTGAAACTCTTAAAGAATAACTGTAGATTTCAGTTCCTTTTTTTTGTTCTTCCTAATCCAATTGAATCTACTTTAAATAGCCATAATTGGTGATTTTCCAGATCAAAGGTCTTCCTCAGATCAATGAGCAGAGCTTGTCTATATTGATTACCAGCCATGCCTATGAAAATATCATTCGTTACCTCGGGAATGATAGTGGAATGAAGAGGCTAACACCAAATTGGAAGGAGATCAATGAGTTTCATGTAGATAAAATAAGTATGTTACCTGAGAAGAGAACATCAATTTTTTATGTGCCATGGACCTAAAAGCAAAGAAGAAAAAATCTACTAGACCAGTTCTCTGAATGCACAGGATATCTTCTTATTCATAATGGAACTTCTAACATAGCAGATTTATCAAAGAAGAAGAAGTAAAGGGGTTGAGAATTCTTAATTTCTATTGATTGCTACGAAACAAGCTGTTTTATTTTTTAAGCCCAAGTATCCCTCTCTCAATATATTTAATTAAAAACACATTTGATTAAAAAACATAGTAACAAGTTTTCCAGAATAACTTAGATTCATAACATTATTCTATATCTTGAAAGCTGTAATTTCTTCTGAAGAAACAATGTGGTTGAATAAGAGCATTATCCATTTGGTTCAGACTAAGTAATCATTTGTAGAAAATGCAAGCTTTAAAACTATGGAGATTTTTTTTAGTCACATTTTCCCTTAAGTATTGTTATTGCTGTTAATCAGTACTTTAACCTTACCTTCAAATAGCCTAGATATTAAGTCATTTCTGCTGTCCTGAATGTCCCCACATCCCTATTCAAGTTAGGCTGATGTCAGGGCCCCTTATATAGGTGTTACAGAAACAGAGGTTCAAAAAGTAAAGGGTTAGGCTGAGACATGGCATCCCAATCTATGAATAATTTGTCAGAACTTATTCATGAAAAAATAAATTACAGAATTTATCATTTAAAAGGGGTAATGTGAAAAACCAGTGCTAAAACAGAGTAGAGATGTTGGTCTAAAGAAAGAATAAAGACAGGGAGGAATGAAGTTTAGAGCTTGGAACTGTGCTCTTGAATTTGTCCGTTTTGTTTTTATAGACTTATGCCATACATATCTTAGTCTTGGAACTTTGTGCTTCTGTTTCTGGAAGTCATTCCATTTTTCTGTGCAAACTGAAAATCTTGCTACATTTCTCATACTTTCTCATTTGCTTTTGAAAAACAGCTCCAAAAAAGGGTGGTGGTGGCATGTGTATGCGTGGGGGGGGGGAGGGGGGAGAGGGGAGGGGTTGTGCCGTTTAGGAACCTCTTGCAGAGAGCTACTAATTTGAGCTACTAGTTTTCAACACTAGAATAAACAGATCAGCTGAAATAAATATGTAGAGAGATTAGCTTTCAGGAGTTATTGTATTCCTGTCTAATCAGTGTGCTTGTCTAGGGACCAGAATGTTGAAAAGCAAAGAAGAGTTTATGATACTCACTTTATTTTACTACTCTTAGAATCTCCTAGTCAATGGTAAATTGTCCTAGGCTCTTATGATCAGTCACTGGGGAAATCCAATAGACACAGAAGGTAGGGATGAGTCAAGACATAAGTAATAAAACTAGCACCCAAACGTTCATGCCCAGTGTGGTCTATCATCAAAGATTCTTTCTTAGGACAAAGACCAGTTGAAAGAAAAAGGAAATGTGATTTCTAGGCAGTGATATGGTCTCAGCAGTAGGTAAGTGAATGAAACTTCAGAACAAAGAAATCCTTCCATAGTTATATAAACAATTTCAGAGATTAGGTGCAGACCCACAATGGAAAGAAATTGGCAAAGATTGAAGGGGTAGTTAAAATTACTACAGCCTGAGCAAGCAAGTGGAATATAGTCAGAATCAGGGGACAAGGTCAGGAGAGTCAGTTACCTCTTAGAACCAAATGGAAAACACAATTCACAGCAAGTTGCATGTACATAGATGTAATTGGAAGAAACTACAAAGTTGAGGTTGTGATATTGATATAAAAAGTGTAATTTGCAGTTTCGTGTACCATCTAGGTTGCTAATTGCTAAGGTAGAACCATGACAGGAGTGAATCACGATTTCTCTGGCTCTCGGATGATTAAGTGATTCTATTATATTTGCCAAAGATTTCTTAGGACAATTTACCTCAAAGACAAGGAGAAAACCAAAGTCTTTCAAGATTAACTAAACAGTACCATATTAGAAATATACCACGGGGTTTACAGATGCCCTTCTCTTTGTGTCTCTCTCTATTGAATAAAGTTGCATAGAATTTATATTTTCATTGCTCATGCCTATGTTTCTTAAAATATTGGAGAGGTTATTCATTACTATTTCTAGATTTACAATAGATCTGAAGTATGCTAGTACCTCATGTCTATAATCGTAGCCAGTCAGGAGGTTCAGATCTGCAGGATCATGACTCAAGGCTAATCTTTAAAGAAAGGTTTGCTAGGGGCTGGGAATATGGCCTAGTGGCAAGAGTGCTTGCCTTCTACACATGAAGCTCTAGGTTCTACTCCCCAGCACCACATATATGGAAAACGGCCAGAAGGGGCGCTGTGGCATAGGTGGCAGAGTGCTAGCCTTGAGCAGGAAGAAGCCAGGGATGGTGCTCAGGCCCTGAGTCCAAGGCCCAGGACTGGCCAAAGAAAGAAAGAAAGAAAGAAAGGTTTGCTAGATTGCAACTCCAAATAGTCAGCAAAAAGAAAGGCTTAGAGGAGTACCTAGCAAATGTTAAGAGGCTCTAACCACCAAAAACAAAGAAATAAAAAAGTAAGATATGATTGCAATGGGAAGGTATTTTGAACTAGTATCTTTTTTTTTTTTTTTAATGTGCATTTGTGCTGGTCAAAGGGCTTGAATTCAGGGCCTGGGTGCTGTCTCTAAGCTTTTATGCTCAGGGTAGTGCTATGCCTCTTGAGTCACAGCTCCACTTCCAGTTTAGGTGGTTAAGTGGAGGTAAGAATGGTACAGATTTTCCTGCTGGGGCTGGTTTCCAATTGTGATACTCCAGCCTCTTGAGTACTAGGACCACAAATACCTGACTGGACTGGTAGCTTTATTATACTAGTAGGATAAAGAATTCAATAAGTAATTAAATTGGTTATTTATTCAACATATAAGAAGCATGCTTATTACTGGTTTTCATTTTCTTATGCATGTATACTATTTTGATGAGAGAAACACCCTACAGTAAATTCAATAAGCAGATAACAAACAACTGATCAACTGCTAGTTTAAATTTATTCATTGAATCAACAAATATGAATAAATTTCTGTATAAATATTATTGTTCAACATGATGCCAAGGTGATATTCACAGTAGGAAGAATTACAGGAATATTAAAATTCATTAATGTCTTCCCTACAAGCAAAATAAACAAAAACTGAGTAGCTGTGTATGTTATTTCTTAATTTAAGCTGCCACTACTATAAGTGTGAATGTGTGTGTGTTGTGCTATTAACTAGCATATACACAGATGTTCCCCAAACCTGTGGAATGATGTACAAACATTGACATCATTGGTTGCTTAAATAAGAATGAGACAAAAATAGGTATAAAAGGGAGATTATTTTCAGTACCTCCTAAATTTGAAATTTAGGAATATGTTACTTATTTAATAGATAGAAAATATTGAAACAAATATTGAAATATTTTTCTGGGTAGTAATTAGGAAGCTAAGTGGACAATTGGCTGATTTAGAAAAAGAATGTACTGTGAATGTCTGAACTTAAGAGGAGGTTTCTATCCCTCACTACCTTCCAAAAGGAATAACTTGCTTTACATTTGAACTCTCACAAAACAGCTCCAGTTACAGGTGTTCTTCCAATTACCTTATTTTGAACATCAATGTGCTATTTCACAAGTCACTCTATTAGTGTTAAAATCAATGCTAGCTTTGCATGACCTTAGAGGCTAACTGATGGGATTATTACAAAGGAGAAACAGAAACTTAACAGAGCTTTATTTCTCACTAGATGTTGGGTTCAGTTATAAATAATCTTGTTAAACATTGCTTAAAATATATTTTTATTTTGTGGGTTGGAGATCAAAATAATGATGAAAATATGTACTAATGTTAAGCTCATGAATTCTTGTCTTTTGGGGATATGCTTTCTAGAGACAGTTCATAAAATTTTTAAAAATTCTACTTTGTAAACACTTGGGTGAAAATAAAATTGATATCAGGAAAATCTTTTAGGTTATTTAAAAAGTTTTTGTATTGATGATCAAAGAAATGGGGCCTAAGATGCATATGAGAATCAAGATTATGTTTTCTATTAAATTGAAGGATAGGAAAATTACTGTTAATAATTATTCTAACATATGGCATAGTATAAATTTTAATTGTGCATACCCAAGGTAATTATTTTAAGTAGAAATTTGACTAGCTCATCTATATTCTGCATCTCTGTGTTGATATATTCAAATTGACTAAAGCAATCTTTATTTGGTTGGAAAAGTTGAGCTTTCATTGTTTGTGTGACCATATATTTGGTATTGTTAGATATTTTTAAACTTTCCCAAATAAAATTTGTTTTCACCATTTTCTAAAACTGAAGGTGAGATTTCTTGTACTCTGTGCTTTTCTAACAATGGTCTTTTTACTGTTTTGTTTAGTGTAGCTTTCAGATTCAGACAACTTTCATTCCACAGCACTGTAAAGTATCTTCTAACTGCAGAGATGGCATAAAACAGGTAAAATTGCCTTTGAATCACACTATATTAGATGCATTACAACTCAAGGAGAAGATATGACACCCAACTAAAATCATTTTAATAAAAGCTTATGTCTCTTTGAGATTTTATTTCAGTCAATGTCAAGGAGACCACAGAAGAAAGCCTTTCCATTTCATTAGTAAAGACTGTATCATCATAGAGTTTGTAAATTATCTACAGCTACTTCAAATAAATATTTCTCTACAGTGCAGTACTCTTAAAATATTTGGTGTAGTTGAAACAAATCAGATGAACTCATATACCCTTGCAGGGGAAAAATGCATGGACGGTGAAAACACAAATACTACTGTGGCTTATAGAATTCGTAGTTTAATGTAAGCAGGGTGACTAAAATGCTAATCTTTCATTTATTTAAAACAAGGAAGAAGGTCATGAAAACAATTCATCACATTGGTTTTGGCATGGAAGGGAAAAAGTCAAGGCTTGTCAAGAAAGAAAGGAATGTTAATACAAAATTAGTGTGCTGTGTCTAACTCATGCTGTTTGCTATAGTTTTGACATGATATCACTCTTTTTCACTGAGGATTAAAAAGTGGTTAGTAAACTTTGTTTTGTGATGAAATACGTAGCAAGAACAGGATTTAAAATAATTTAAAGTCCTAAAATTAAAATTCATGATAAGTTACAAACAAAAGTCTTAATAAATATTTCTTAGAGCATATGTGTTTTACTTATGTGCTACAAGGTGGTCATTTTTAGGTAAATAAACAAAAATTGAATTAAGCCAATTCATTAATTAGGTTAGAAGTTCTCAACAATATTTCTTTATTGCTTTCATGGGACTCTTGTACTGAGGTTTTCAAATAAAGGTTATGTGAGTAACTTTTGTTTTGTCAGGTGGATGGGCTACAGTATACAGAGCTTTGATAAAAACCAGCTGCTATGATCTGATACAGGTTAAGGCTGAAAAACCAGACAGTGCAAACAAATACTCTATCTTGGCACAAAATACTTCCACATCTGCCAACAATTAGTTCTGTATCAGGCCTAGAAAGGGGTGCTAAAAAACATGATCAAGTTTCAGAGCATGCAAATAAACATAGGCTCTGTATCATTCTTCATCAAGTGAATGCAGTGTGGTACTCTACTTCTACACTGAGGCTCAGTTTAACAATGGCAGGGTTCAGCTGAAATTATTGGAGAGACAAAGGGTAAAAGAAAAACCAATGCAACAGTAATATTTACAAGACAATATTCTGTAAACCAATATACAACTCTGGGGGTGGGGGAGTGGGGAAAGTGGGATAAAGATGAGGGAGGAGTAACAAGTTTGGAAAGAAATGTATTTACTGGGATGGAAATATGGCCTAGTGGTAGAGTGTTTGCCTCATCTACATGAAGCCCTGTGTTCGATTCCTCAGCACCAAATATATAGAAAAAGCCAGAAGTGGCTCTGTGGCTCAAGAGGTAGAGTGCTAGCCTTAAGCAATAAGAAGCCAGGGACAAGGTTCAGGCCCTGAGTTCAAGCCCCAGGACTGGAGAATAGAAAGAAGAAGAAGAAGAAGAGGAAGAAATGTATTTACTGCCTTATATATGAAACTGTAACCCTTCTGTACATCACTTTGACAATAAATAAATAAGTAATTTTTTAAAAAGAGTTGCAAATATATTGGAAAAAGACAGTCTAATTGGATCCCTAGATTATGAGTACTACCAATAGTTGCTTATTATTCTAAATAGGTGAGGCCACCAGAGAGTTTCCAGTACTAATCTTATCTTTTAAAGCATTCAGATGTCATCTACTGACATTTTTGGTCAAGATTTATGGCATAGTTCACAGTTGTAACAGAAAAGAAATAACAGATTTTTCTTCCCTTCTCTACCTTCTCCATCTACCCACCACCAGTAGTTCATTTATTTAGCCTTCTTTGGCTTACTCAACTTCTCTTAACTGCTCTAGGATGAAGGATGTGCCCCATATGGTTGTAACTCCTTGGGCCTAAAATGTGACTTCTTAATTGGATTGTTGCTGATATTATGTTTTATTGGTTAGCTTTTCATGTTCATTTTTTAACCTGAGAATTGTGGTTTTTTTGTCAGTCTCATCTGTGGCTTCTTGATTTTGTGGTGTGTTGATATGATATCTACAGTTATGAACTAATCCTGGACTGGAAACACTGATACCATATACCAGAAATAAACCATGTCCCTGGCTAGTTGGCTGTCATAGTTGGCTCCATATTTTAGAGCAGTGACTGGAAAATTTTTGTCTTGAGTATTGAGTTTTAGACTCTCTTTTGAATCAGAGACTGTCTCTCTCCCTTCATAGTGGCTGGCCACCTTAGAGGTAAACTACTGAAGGTAGCATGCCAATCTTTGTATCTAGGACAGAAAGTGTTTGCTCAGAGAGCATTTCTCATCATTCTGCCCCTTATAAAACTGTCTCCTATTTTCCCTCAAATTTTGTTTACATGAATACTTACCTCTTCTGTATCAATCAACAGATTCATCATGCAACCTTTTCCTCTAACCTGTCATAATTCTACAAGTATACACATTTCTTTTTGTAGAATTGTGTGCCAGAGATGACTGAAGATGAAGATAAGGGAGTGAAAAAGTAATTCATGTGTTCAATTACATTATCTACAAAAAATGAATAATTGGGTGAGTGGGGAAAATGTGTACTAAACAAATTATTCTTTTAGGTACAATCAATGTTAATTTAAGATTATTTTAAACTTTCATTAGTAATAAGGCAACAAAGTTTTTCTATAGAGCCTCTTCACCATACAAAGAAGATAGAGTTACTACTCCTATATTCCACTTGAAAGAATAATTTAATTAAATGGCAAAGCCGGCAGGAACTTCATAATCTGCATGCAATGCAGTATATTACATAATGACCTTCATTTAAAACTCAAATCATTAAAACTAGTAAGTCTAACTGGTGACAAGGGAGATTTCAACATCAGGCCCAACAGCTTAAAAATATGAATAAAAATCATAGCTTAAATGAACCAGTCCATTGAGAACTTACCACAAAGTAAAAATGAGAGAAGAAATACGTTACCTAGGCAATGAATCCTTCTGCTTCACTATTTCATCTTGACAGGTGAGTTTTTTTTCTCCCAGAATTTTCTCCCCATATAAAGTAAACCTATGTCTATTTCTTAGGGAAAAAAATGGTTGAGACAATTTCGATACATCAGAGAAAATAATCTTTAGAAATGGCTAATTCTTTTCTTGTCCAGTCCAACCCCATTTTTCACATAATCTCCAGAGAAGTGAGCATTTTGCAATATGAAGAGATGGAGGAATTAAGCCCTTTAGAGGAACACAAAGAATTGGATACACATTGATAATAATTTCTGGACATTTTTCAGCAGTATAATACTAGCTGGAAATGGTGTCTTGCTTCTGTTGCACATAGCTTTGTTTTGGCATCAACTTCTTCATATGGTATCCGTTCTTAACATTAATATGGTTAGACCAATCACTAGATTAACATTTAGGTAGAAGTAAATTCTCCTTTAGTTATCAAAATAGTTTCTAGGCATGAGAGCAAAGCAGCTCAATTAGGTATTTTTTACTATACTTACATAATATTCACCAAATTACCTTTTCCTTTCTTTTTTTGTCACTCGCTGTGTCTGTTCTTTGTCTGTTTCCTTTCTTGTGTGAACTGTTGTTAGTCCGATTCCCTCAAATGTCCTCCAGGCCTGATGTCCCAAGTTGTAACCATCAATAATTTTTCTTATTCATGATAACTTCCAGAAGGGAAGGTGAAGAGGAAATCCAGGAACAGTCATTGGGAACATGATGTCAGAGGACTAGAAGAAGGATAAGAACTAAGTTGAGATGCTCCTTCAGTGTTGTGTGAGAAAATCAGTATGAGTTTATCACAAGAAGCTTAACAATTGACTATGACTTTATTCAGTAATAGAATCTGCAACTAATCAATAGAGAGTAATAACAAGTAATGAGTAAGCTAGGTGGCCAATGCCATTAAAATACTGTATATTGGCATATGGAATACCACTGTGAAACCCCTTTGAAAAATTAGCATTCACTTAAAAAAAGAATAATGGCAGTGTAAAACAGATCTTACTTGGGGTAAGGGTACTAGTATGAAGGAGAAGAATAAATAAAGAAGGAGGATGAATGTTACCCAAACGCCCTTTGTACATGTTTGAAAAGGAACCTTGTTGAACTTAGCTTAGAGAGAAGATGAGGGACAGTTATTGACAGGATGAATCTGGTTAAAGTACATTGCATGTATATATGGACATATCATAATGAGACACTTTTGTACAAATAATTGATACTAGTAAACAATATGGAAAACAGACTAAACTATTCTCTTCCCCAGTAAATATATTTACTTATAAGCAAACAGCTTAAATCAGTTATTTGATCACAAATTTTTGAATCACTCTTATTAACAAATATTTTTATCATGTAGTTAATGAGACTAATTTCTTATGCAGATGTGCATAAATCAATGTGTAGATATATTCCTGATATTGGTATCATAAATGCTAATAAGTAAACTTAGGAAAAGAAACAGACTCTAGATCACTTATCTGGGATACAATAAGCTATCAATTTATATAATTGTTCTATCATTTTATTACTGAAAATAAATATATTTCATTTCAATAGAAAAAAATTACTAGTTTAGGAATGTTGAGGCCAACTTTAAGTCCTCGGTCATCTTGCTGGATTGGTGATATTGACAAAAAAAATGCATGGACTTTTGGGTCCTCACTTTCTTTGTTACATAAGAGAACTCTGTAAGCAATCTAATCTCATAGGTCTGCTTTTATTCTCACTGTCGGTAGCTGGATGGAATGTTAGAAATATCCCCTAGGACAATACAAATATGAAGCTAAATATGTGTCTAAGTCACTAAATTTCAATGAATATGTATTACTAGTTAACTGTATCGCTATTAGCATTTCCTAATGTAGCTAAGAAGGGAAAGTGTTCTTAGCTATGTGAAATATGAAATGATTACCAAAAAGATTTGGTGTTGTTACAACAGAGTAGTATTCTAATGGAGTTCTTCTTGTTAAAAGTAATTCCCATAAAATATTTTTAAAATAACTGTTTATATTTTCAAAGACCCTAATTTGGAATAAAATAATTAAAAACTGAAGTAAGATCATAAGAAAAGCCCTAGGAGATAAATAGAATAACAAACAAGGACCAAGAATTAGTTGTCATTAATTTGCATTTTTGTTTTATGATATAATAAAATATAAATATGAAATTTTATGTATTATTGGGGAAACAATTTTCATAATAATTTCATAATTAATTTCATAATAATTTGAACATAATAATTTTACATAATAATTTGAACAATTGCTTAATAAGTAAGCCACATTGTTTTTTGAAAGGACATTAGTTTTTAATGTGTAACAATAAAGACAAATATAATTTAATTAGATGTAGTAATAAATTAATGCTAAAGTAGCAACTTTTAGTACATAGCATTCAAAGAGACAGCCATATAAAAACTGACAAAATTTTTAATTTGATATCTTATATTTATTTAATAAATGATTCAAGAAACCAACAATCATTTATTTTAAACTTTTATGTTAGATAAAGCATAGACTTTTGAGATAGATGTAGTACTTATATCATATATACTCCTCAGTAGTTTTACTTAACCTAATTTTTCCTCTAGTTATATTAATAATTAATAATTCTCAGTTTTTGGGTAATCTAGACATGTAAAGCAGTAAGATCAGGTCAATATAAATATTGATTGAATGGAGTTATAATGACCTCTGTCCTACCACACAACAGGTACTACAGGAAGTGTTTTAAAGTCACATATCTTCTACCATCCTCATCCTAAAGGCATCTCAAAACCTAGTCAATAGTTTTATTTATTTTAGGGGCATTTTAGTGATCTAAGTAAATACAATTATTTTGAGATTCCAATGACTTGGGCAATTACATTTACTGTGACGACTAGGAAGTTCCCCAAAGGACTTAAATCTTAGAGAATAAGCATATTTATAGCAGGGGATATGGGAGACATAATGTACAAGATAGATATAGCCATATGTAAAAGGCATAGAATTGCAAAAGCAACTGGAATAACCATGAAAAAGGTGAAAAATTCAGTGTGACAGAACAGTGTATTTGGTGGCAGGATAGTAGGAAATGAAGCAGAAACATGGCCATGTATCTGCTATAAAGATTCTCGCATCCTGATTTAAGGAACTGGGTAGTTAACCTGTAGATTAACTCAAAGCCCAAAGAGATCCTTTGGCAGGTCCATTTTGCCTTGAGGAATGTAACCTCTTCCATGTAGAAGAAGAGGAAAAGAACCATGAGTATCTTGTGACTCAGGTGTGGAAAGGAAGTCTGGTGTGGAGACACAAATACATCAGCACAGAGGAGGGTGAGTAGAATCCTTGGGGATGGCTGTAAAATCTCCTCATTAGAATGAGACTTGAAAAGGACAAAAATGCAGAAACCTGTGGATGACCAGTATTTCAGGACTTCAAGAAAGTGTCAGAAAAAACAGGGAAGATTATTTAAAAAGAAAGCTCTAAAGAAAGTCAAAGTAGATGAGGTCAAATATCCCTAACCCCCTGAGGTCTGGAAGTGCAGGGCCATGCAGCCATACAAAAAGCACATTTCTTGGGCATTGACTGAGAGAATGCAAACAGGAGGATCACTGCCCCAGTTTGGCCCATGCATAAATATGAGACATATCTCAAAAACAACCAGGGCAGAAAGGTCTTGGGATAGCTCAGGTGGTATGGTAGCCATCCACACCTTGAGTTCAAAACAAAAATGTTAAAAAGAACAAAAAAAGAAAAGAAAAAGAGGAAAATCTTGTTCTTGCTCTTCATAAACAGTCAACAGTATTTGAATTGTTTTTGATGTGAGTTTCCTTGGGCACTAGTTAAGTCTATCTAAATGCATATAAAAGTAAATAATGAAATAATGGTTTATGTTTCCATATAGTGCAATCAGATATTTACCCCATAAATAAGAAACAAAATAACCTAACATGAAATCCATTAAACATTCTTTAAACAAGTTTAGCTGATTTCATGGGAGACCT
This sequence comes from Perognathus longimembris pacificus, assembly GCF_023159225.1. Classification (NCBI taxonomy): domain Eukaryota; kingdom Metazoa; phylum Chordata; class Mammalia; order Rodentia; family Heteromyidae; genus Perognathus; species Perognathus longimembris. The sequence continues at coordinate 126,326,376 of NC_063162.1, read as the reverse complement.
TTGAAGGTTTGAGATATCATCATAATTCCAGTAGTACTTCACTTATTCTGGCAAATCACATTGAAATGGAAATGCATAACTAGTTGAAGCTTTCTCATACTCCACTCAGTGACACGCTTATGGGATGCCTAGGGAGAAACATATTTTAAAACAATTGAAATATTAGTTTGACACTTCTCGAAACTTTTTCATATATGGATAATAAAAAGCTACCTTATGAATATATTATGTAAGATAACACTGGAAGAAGATTAATAAAATGTTTTTCTCATCTTCTACATTCAGGCCATATGCTGGAAACCTGGGGATTCAAACCACTATCATCTTTCCCTGGTTCTTAAAATAGGAGAAAATATGTGCACAGATCAGAACTGAACATTTCTGGCTCTTGTCACTTGCACACAAATGTATTCAGATGACATAGCACTACTTAGAGTAAATCTGGAGCAGAAATAACTCTGGCTTCTGACTGATTTCAGTTTCACTTGTTTCTGGTTTAGAGATAATAGATTAGTATTAAATGGAAATAAGTCAAGGTCATGGTTTTTTGGTCATAAGTGAAATCCATCAACCTTAGCCTTTTCCCCCATATCTCTTCTGACTTGTGCTGAAACTTTTCCTTATTCATATGACTTATGTTAGAGAGTTTGAGTAGTATTTCTGTAGTAGGCTTCAATATGATATTCATGGTCTTTAGTAAGAAAATTACACTACCTGTCAAATTGATGTTCAAATGCTACCATGCCTTTATAGGACAGCTTTCCTCTCCTTTGATATTATATGTTTCCAATAGAGCAGACAGATTTGTTTCAAGTTGAGATGAGATATTCATTACTAGCTCAGTTTCATTGGCTGATCAGTTTGTTCTTCAGTCAAGTTCTGAATACTCACATTTCTTTTAACTATTTTTGATCCACTAATAATTTCTTTTCTAATAGCCTCAATTTTTTTCATCTCTCCATGTCTGAAAAGCATTTATTATTTCCTTAGCAGGAAAAAAATAGCACTTCCTGACCTTCATCTTCTCTTCAGCTAACTGATGATCAAGAATTACAGACTGAAGAATTTTGCTTTATATGTTAAATATTTTTTGGCCAAATACTTCATTTATGGTCACAACAAAATATGACTCCAGAATCTTTCCTCAAATCTAAAGAAAGAGAATGACTGTGGTTGGGGATGTAGGGAGGAAGGTTCTCAGTGTTACTGGGATGTGACACCATGCCACTCAGTATCTGGTGATGGTGTAATGAAAGCTCCTGTATGGCACAGTCATGGCTGTTTTATATGGACTATATGAATTGATATGTAATCTCTTCTTGAGTTAAGGTCACTGAAGAGAGCACCCAGAAAACGTTTCTAGGTGACAGACACAGCTAATTCTCTGAGCTTTGGAGTCTGTGCCAGTTAGGATCCTCTGCCAGTTTCATAGCTGTGTGACCCTGTAAATGATATTAATGATATATGACTCATTTTCTACCTTGCACAAAGATAGCAATATTTCTCATACAAAAGTTTTATCCATGTAACAGAGAAAAAAGCATTATTTAAATTCAAAAAATACCTACAGGTGCCAATATCTCCTAAGACAATCACTGTTTTATAAACCTTTAAAGTTTTTCTCCTTTATCTTTTCTCTGTTTGGACATAAAAAGGATTCTTTAGAGGGGCAGAAGAGGAGTTGTTGGCTCAAGTGGTGGAGCACTAACTCTACTGGAACAAAAATGTTAAGGGACAGTGCCCAGACCCCGAGTTTAACTACCAGTACAGGCACAAAATCAAACAAACCAACAAAAGAAAAACTGAATCCACTCCACTTCCTAACCCTCATGAAACAATGAATCATAATGTGGAGCCAAGAATACTAAATGGTGGTACTTAGTGTTATGAGAATTTTTAATTTTCTAGGAGGTTGAGAAAGATGTGGGAGTACCAGAGAAGCACAGAACCCAGTACCTAGGATGAGGATGGGGAAATATATGTAAAGTTGGTCAATGAGAGATGGAAAGAGGGAGAGAGAGAAAGAGAGACAGGCAGACAGAAACAGAGAAACACAGAGAGTCAGAGGCCAGAGAGCCTCATTTTTACTTTTTCCCTATGTCTGTTATCTGCAAGTTTATTAGTTTAAATGCACACTATTCATTTGTAAAATGAGAATTTTTGTGGGACTTACATCACGGAATCAAATGTAAAAATTGGATATACTGAGAGTGTAAAAGATGGTGACCTGTATTGTCACCAAGCACTGAAGTGTTGTGTGGACTATCTTCCTGAATTTGGATAATATAATGGTGACTGAGGCAGGAACGGGGTGAATTAATAAAGTATGAGACAAAGGAGGGTTCAGGCAAGAGATTCTAGTCTGGATGAAACCAAAACCGTGTTTTATTTCTTGTCACTCAACAAGTAATAGTTGTACAGTTATATCTCTATGAAAGAAAAAAAAATTGGAACTAGATCAGTAGTTTTCAGTACAAACATAATGTGAACCACATAGTTTTATTTTTAAGTAAACTACATTTTAAAAAATGAAGAATGTTTCAATGATATCTCTTCTTTCATCCAATATATCCAAAGTTGATTATTTCATCATGTGATTAATATATAATTATAAATGATAAGCGATGTAATGTACATTCTTTTAAAAATATACCTGACATTTTTCTTCTAAAATATATACTTGGTCTTCAAACTCCGAGGTATATTTTATAGCTAGAAAATGCTTTAATATGAACCAGGCATACTTTAAGCATTCAGTAGCCTCAAGTAGCTATTGAGGCTACTAAGTTTAAGAGCAGTGCTAGATCTCCAGGTATTTGAAAGGTCTACTATTGCTAAATCCTTGCAAGTCAGGAGAGTTTTCTCTCTGTGTGAATTCTTCATCTGGGCACAAAAAAAGACTTAAAGCACATTTTAAATGACTACTTTTTATCTCTTTGTGTTAGGTGTAATTCTAGCCCCCCCGCCCATCACCCTACTTTCTTCCAGTAACACTTTCATAGGATAGAACTTACTTGAACAAATGGAAACATACACATGCTATTCACAGGTAAAGATTTGATCACATCTAGATATGTCTGTACTAGTCCAGAATTGTGGCATAATACTAATGAAATAAAATTATTTCCCCACACATAAAACACTCAGAAAAATAAGAAAAAAATGCAATACTACCCCCTTCCAGATATTGTACATGTTAAGGGATTGGATATATGATGAATGTGAATTACCCTAAGCACATAATAAATACTGAAAAAAAATCAAAGAAAGAAAAGTACTGTGAAAATGTTAAGATTTGCTTAAGATTTTGTCTTCTTAGTATGCCACAGTTTGCTAGGCATTCGTGGGTCATGCCTGTAATCCTAGCTATTCAGATGGCTGAAATCTAAGGATTGGGGTTGAAAGGAAGCGCAGGCAGCAAAGTACCCTTGAGACTCATATTTCTAATTAATCACTCAAAAACAGGAAGTAGAGGTGTGGCTCAAAAGAGCTCAGCAAAAGAGCTCAGAGACAGTGCCCAGGCCCTCAAGCCCACAACCACCACCACCACCAACAAAAGCCACAGTTTATGTTATTATAATATTGTTATTATATTATGCTGTATATTTTGGTAAATTTTTATAAGCAATAAAGCCCCAATCTTAAAATTTACTCTGTTCAAATTTATCCACACTTAATTTGAGTCAACATTTTGAATTTATTATATACATGAATAACAGCAGACTCATCTCCTAAGTATCAATTATACTTCTAAATTCACATGTTCAATTGCTTATACAGCAAAATGCAAAAAGATTTTAAAAACATTTCATTGTGCTCATATGATACTTACTTAGAACAAATTGCATAATGAGGTAAAAATAGTCTATTTAATTGTCAGAATGTGTCCTAAAAATTAGCTCAGAACTCAACATTGAATCTTTGGCTATTTTTGTTTATATTTCACTTTTAGCTATACATTCAATTAGCTTTTGATGAAACACCCTTACTTTGGTGAGGCAAAGTACAGTTGTGTTACATTACACATCTTCTACATAACTGAATGGTAAATGTTTTTAAACAGTTTGGCAGAAATTATATTTTCAGGGAGTATTGTAATGCAAACACAGGTTATATTATAGAAGATTTGACAATTTCCAAGTAGCTAATCAATCAAAGTGAGAAATAAAAATATGCAATGAACCACAGTTTTTAAGAACTATGAAGCTCCTTTCAATAGGTGGTGGAAACTCAAAGGTTAAGTAACTGGATTATGATCTCACAATTATTGTCATGATCAAAAATATACCTAGAATCCTTACTTAATTTGCCCAGAGAGTTTTATCAAGCGCGTTATTACTGCTTAAAATAAGGTGGCTTAATTTGGAGCAAAGGAATTGTCACCTGAGAAATTAAGTAGTTATGATTATAAGTAGCCTCTCTCTAAAACAACTACAACACTAGGAACAGTGATTGTTTCCGTTTATTTCTGTTTTTATGAAAACATTTCTTTAGTGAGACAGTGCACATAATTTACTTTGAAAATCACTTGGCTATAGTTCACACTTGGTAAACTATTATTTTGTTTTTATCATACACTTGACTTTTTTCATATCTGAGAAGTATGAATGATAATGTTCATATTCATGGATCTTCAATCTTGAAGGACAACAGCATATCTATTTGTGAAATAATCTGAAGCACTGTAATGGGTGTCATTAAATCGTGCCTACCTGAGGCAGTAGAAATCATTCGGGTAAATGAACCAATTAAAAACCAATTACCAACACTGTCTGACAATGGAAGATTGAGGAATGGAAGAGAAGGCTGATATGGCCTCTGTGAAACCAGTAGGAAAGCTCTACCCCTGAGGTTCCAAGGGTAGATTTGACACGATGGTTAAACCATTACACAGTACATGTGTAGTGTATAGATACACAGCTGAACTGCATCTAGCAAATGACCCTATTTGGGATAGCTCTTCTTTTAGATATTTTATTCATTTCACTGGAAATTCACTTGAAGTAAATGGTTTTCCCCTCAAAATTGCCTTAATTTGGGTCTCTGGTTTAAGATCTTTTACATCATTAGAAGCCAGAAAATTATAAGACTGTTTTCAAGGTTCAGTTGAATTAGGTGGTTAGTGTTAATGGAAGCTAAAATCATGGTTTTCTTGACAGAGTTATTTGACACAATGGTGAGGCACGGGAATGAACAGAGACATTTTGGGGTGATTGTTTTACAATAAGCCATTAATTTATTACTTTGAATAGACTTTTATTGTTTCATAGATATGTTGGTTATTTTCAATGATATAGAATACATACAAATTCTGATAAAATTGTATGTGGAAATAATCTTTGTTATTATATGTAAGAAATCCATATTAATATCTTCCCTTAAAAAAACCAGTGCTTTATTATTGATACAGTTTCAATCCCCTTGTCTTACTACATTTGTGCTGCTATAGCAAAATGAATGAGATTAGGCAATTTACAAAGAACAGATAGTTCCTTTTTATTTATAGTTCTGGAGACTGGAAGAATGAGTCAAAAGAGCTTGCAGTTTTGGTGTCTTGGAACTGCTTCCAAGATATTGCTTTGAATGCTGGGTGCTTCAGAGAAAACAAACAATTCATCATCACAAGGTGGGAGAGATGGACAGGCAGAAAAGAGTGGGAAGGGGCTTGCTAGCTCCCTCTGCTCATTAGTTTATAAGATTGTTAATCTATTCATGAGAGTAGAGTGTTCATGACATAATCACTTCTCAAGGAACACATTTCTTTAAGCTACTGCTTGTGGGGGGATTAAGTTCCACAAGTATTCTGAAGAGGACAAAGGTATTTACACCACAGCAGGCCTTAGTCTGCTTAATCTACACAATCTTCATTCCCAGATTATTGTACCACAATGGAATAGGAAGCCATTGTGCTCCAATAGCCTATTTTTTTCATTCTACACAGAGTAAAATCCTGTACCCATTTCTGTATTCTGATACAGTTCTGTTCATGTATTGTCTCTCATAGCTCTGTTTACCAGCATTCTACTAATTTAATCACTCCTACCAGGCAGGGACTCTCAGCTTTAACCCACATTAGAACTTTCTGAGTTTTTTGTTGTTGATGTTTTTCTAGAATTAAGCCTGTTTGTTCCATCCTTCTCCTCAGAGATCCTACTAATCCTGAGTCTGAGCAATAGCCTAAGAATGCACATTAATGGCTGTATATTGAAAAATATTGCTCCTGATACTTCCATTATGGTTTTCATTCCATTAAGTTAAGATACTTACTAGAGGGTACACAACAGAAGGAATATAAAAATAATCAAGACACTGCCTTTGAGTTGAGTTCAGAAAGAAACTTGTGTCTGTGCTTATTTATCAATATTAGAATTGAAATACATGGCCACTTTCAAATTCATAGGAATGGAGTGCTAACCCTTTTTCTTCATAGCATGAAGAACAAAAGAAGTCAGAGAATATGGTTTTGGAGTGGATACTAATGAGCATTTCTATGGTACCAGCTCTGGAGAGTTTACCTGAAAAATTTGTTTTCGCATATCTAGACAGATTTTAAAATTGACATTGTTTCTCTTGCTTTTCTTTCTTTTTAAGTGGCACATAAAATTTCCACAAATAGTTTGTCATTTGTTCTCCACCTAAGTTTTGTATTGCTATTTCTTTCAATTCCATACCCACTTTCTTTATTCTGATGTAGTTCTTTAATTTTATATTACCCATCAACTAATGTAGAGTATCTACAACATCATAGTGCATTTTAATTCTGGTTATACATGATATATTGTTGTAGATTTTTTTTGTACTTCCACTTCCTGGCCAAGCAAATGGTTTAAATGAGTCAATTCATCTTCCAGGACATAGCTGTGTTGGTCACCTTTCCATCCTTATAACAAAATACCTGGGATAACCAACTGTCAAAAAGAAAAGGCACCACTTCACTCAGTCTCTCCCAGTTTTTCACTATCATCCTAACCACTGGTTGGGTAGTTCATTTCCAACATAGTGTCTAGTATGTATCATAGCTCCTTTTGTTCACTCTCAGTTGCCTTATTTCTATTTTTAATTCAATTTTACTGTCAAGGTGATGTACCGAGAGGTTACAGTTACATACTTAAGTAGTGAGTACACTTCTTAGTGTTCAAAAACAAATATATTCTTTATCTGACTTATGTAACTGAAACCTCTTCATACATTATATTTACAATTACAAAAACTACATTTAAACTAAAAAAAAAAAGAAGAGGCACATTGTAGCACTTGTCCTCATGATTCCAATCTATTATTTGTTGGCTGTTTTGTTTCTAGGGTTGTGTCAAGGTAGCACATCATGATAGGATTATGTGTAAAGCAAAACTGCTCACTTGAAGGCCAGGACGTGAAAGAGAGAAAAAAAAGGGTCTGGAATTCCACAGTCTCTTTGAGAGCCCAACTCCCAGTGACCTAAAGGCTTCTTTTGGGTCACCTCTTAAGGTTTCTACTATCTTCCAATAGCTCCAATCTGACAGGCAAGCCTTTCGTACTTGGGCTTTGGAGAAGCTTTCAAGATAAAAACAATAGCAGTAGCATAACTTTTTTTTAAGTTTCTGAATTCATCAATAATCCTTTGTATGCGGGGAAGTAAGTGCATCTTAGCTCTACTTCTACTTAATCCCTCTTTGGTATGGATTGAATATGGCTCTCTCTTCTAAAACTCATATTGAAATTTACTATCCATTATGAGATACTAAGTGATAGGGTCACATGGGACCTTTCAAAGGAAACTGAGGACTTTGCATTCTTTATAAGAAGACTAATCTATTTATTCAATGAGTACTCATAAATCAATGGGTTAATGATTATTTTGAAGGTGAGTGTCATATAAAAGTTCAGGCCAAGCACTGGAGGCTCACATCTATATTTCAGCTATTCAGGAGGCTGAGACCTAAAGGATTGCTGTTTGGAGCTAGCTGAGGCAGAAAAAAACTTTGAGACTTAATCTCTAATCAATCAGAAATAAAATGGGCTAGAGGCAGAGTACAAGTCCTGAGCAGGACAACCAAGTGAGAGTGCAAGGCTTAAAATTCAAGCCCCAATACAGTCATCAAACACACACACACACACACACACACACACACACACACTCTCTAATTAGTTTGGCTAGGTCTCATGTGGTCCCTCTTGCTCTGCATCACCTAAAGAACACCATCATCAGATGTGTCTCCTTGATCTGTGATAGAACTGTGAACCAAAATAAACCTCTGAGTTTTGTATATCAAGTCTATGATATTGTATTATTACTAGGAAGAAGTGAGTCAGGGTACTTCGCATCTACATTTACTCTGAAATTGTGATTTGAGTGAAAAAGAAGGAATGGAGAGAGAGAGAGAGAGAGAGAGAGACTGAGGGACTGAGGGAAGGAGGGAGGGAGGGTGGGTGGGAGGATAGCATAGTGCTCTGGTAGTTTTCACTCATGAAGAGTTAAGTGGATGGAGATGGAGAGTCTGGGATATGGTTCAATCCATGATTCAGGGGTGAGACAACGCAGAACTATAAAACATCTTTCTTTCATCTAAATAGATAAGTTCCATTTCATGAGTTGCTCCAAAGCCTAGGTGGGTATTTCTCAATAATTCTGGCAGTAATTCGTCTAGTCAGTTTTCGTTTTGAAAGTAGTGGTTTTCATTGTGTTTCTGGTTGTCCTGGGTATTGAAGTATGAGGATAGCACAGGCTGCATTGATGCGTGCTAGTCAAATGCCATTTTATGCCAGAAATCTCTTGAAAGATGTTCAGGCAGAAACAACTAGGTAAGAGGAAAGGAGATCAATAGAGAAGTGTGTGCTGATTCTGATTCTCCTGTGAAATCCTTATTGAATCATACATATTTCAAAGTGTGATTTACATGTTTTTAGAATTTCAGTTAATTCAATGCATCAAATCCAAGTCAGTGCTCAAATATTTGACTGTGTCTTGGTCACAGCCCTTTCTTTAATGGGACCCCGAACTAACTTAAGATCCCTGAATGACTTGTCTTTATTTTAGAATGTATTCTACATTTTCCTCTTCAAGATTTTTTATTAGCAATTTTCATTGTCCTCATTAGTTCCTCCTTATTTAAATTTTTCTTCTTCATTCTTTATAAAAAACGTTTTTAAAATGAGATCAATATATCAGCCTTCTTAGTACAAGAATTAATTCCTTACTTTCTCTCATTTATTAGTTGCTCTATTTTTTCCTTCTGTTTCAATCTCTTTCTTGATATATCTGTTACACACTTTCAATTTTTTCTTCTCATAATATACCAAGTCAAGGTTTCTATTTTCTTATTTCTGATTGATTGGTTTTGTCCTTCTCCTTATAAATACCATTTTTCTTAGAAAAGGAATTAATGGAAACATGCTAAAGTTAGCTAAGATTTTTTTTTTTACTATTAATGCATGCTATTAAAAACTGTATCTTCAATTATTTTTCCTGGTGTGTGCCAGAACTGGAACTTGAATTCAGGGCCAAAATGCTGCCCTTGAGCTTTTCTGTTCAAGGTTGGTGCTTTACCACTTGAGCTACAGCTCTCCTGCAGGCTTTTAGGTGGTTAGTTGGAAGTAAAAGCCACACACTTTCATGCCTCGGCTGGCTTTGAATTGCCTTCTGAGTAGCTAGGATTACAGGTATGAGCTACCAGCACCTGACCTCAATTGCTTTTATTTATTTATTTTCATTGTTGTTGTTCTTGCTTTTTTTCTCCACAATCTCCAGGGTGCTTCAGGACACTAACCCTATCTATAACTACATAAAAGAGAGTCACTGATGTATTAGGAATGGTGAGTATTAATTAAATATAATGCTTTTGAAAAGTAAGTCTTCCCCCTAATATCCATCCTATACACAACTCTGAATTTGTTCTTTACTTGTTAGTGCCTTCTTTTAACCTTAGGAAATTAGATGAGATCATTTCAGTTGTGCATTGTGATAAAAAATAAATGTCAAAATGCTGTAAAATAAAGGCTCATACTAGATCTTCTTTGGGTCATTTGAAGGTGTATGCTTTCTAAGTTTGCAGATAGATCTTTAAACTGAAATTTGTTATGAATGAAATCATTAGTTCTTATGAAATTTGAGAAACACTAGGGGGCAGCATAGTATAGTAGAAAGAGCACTGGGCATAGAGTCAAGGAACCTGGGTTCTAGTCTTGGCTTATTCATTGACAAAGGCAAATGGAATAACCCATTGAATATTTTATTTCATTTCCTTCCTCTCTACAATAAGGTATATTGATTATAGAATCTGAAAACATTGTTCAAACTATGCATGTATCTATGTCTGTTATAGTTTTTGCAAAGGTAGAGTTAAGTCATCTAAATTCATAGTAGGAAGTATACTTAAACGAAACCAACGTATTTTTCAACCTATAAAGACTGTGTGTGTGGAGTCCCCATAAATCTTTCCCTGACCCCAAGAAGGTATATTGTGCATTGTCACAGCTGAGCTGGCTGTAACTCAAGGAGGACTCAGTGAAATGGCCACACAACCAACTGTAATATTAAGTGACTGGCTGTGCTTCACTAGTGGCTCAGTTGTGTGTTACACTGAGAGAACTAGTTTGGCACTCTTCATTCTCCAATATATTTTTAAGACATAGAGAAATCTATGGGAGACCTTATCGTTATTTATCAGTTGAATCAACAGTAGCCCTGAAGGGTGCTCGCAGATCATGATACAAAATACTCTTTTTTTTGGCCAGTACTGGGCCTTGTACTCAGGGCCTGAGCACTATCCCTGGCTTATTTTTGATCAAGGCTAGCACTCTGCCACTTGAGCCACAGTGTCACTTCTGGCCATTTTCTGTGTATGTGGTGCTGAGGAATCGAACCCAGGGCTTCATGTGTATGAGGCAAACACTCTTGCCACTGGGCCATATTCTCAGCCCCCAAAGTACTCTTGAGAATCAGTGACTGGGACTTCTTTGAGGAAACTTTACTTTAGCCATACTTTTAGGTTCAGTGTTTTACTATGGAGGATTTATCTAGGTGTGTAGTCTGTTTCATCACTCAAATATGTCACTTTCACATAGACAGTACTTTGCTAAGTGAGGCAGCTCTATTTCATTTCTAACAGAGTTGGTACCTTGTACTCTGCCCTATGAACTTGCATTTTTTATTTTAAATAGTTGTATTTGGGATTATCAACTCAAAGAGATCCAATTCACAGAATACCTTGGGGTTTATCATGTGCCTTGAAATTAAGTCACTTCTAAGAAAATGTATCATTAGTTGGCCAATGTAAGAAATGTCTGTTTCTTTGTAATATCACCTAGAATTGGGGGAGGGGGGAAACATTAAGACATTAAGACATTAGTAGTAGAAATACAAGCCAAAAGATGCACAGAGAGAAGATAACATGCAGACAAAGGAAAGAGAAGAAGCCATACCTAAGGATAAGTTCTTACTTTGTGCTGTGAAGTCTAAAACAAGAGGGAACGTAAGGTACTTGGTTGATAGGTACAGAATAGAAATCAGCTGAAAGACTACATTGTGATAGAATTATTATTTATGACTCTTGAGTATATGAGAAGTTATAGTGAGTGGTTACACTGGATTCTTCTGTTCTGATTTCAGAGAAAATTAGTGAAACACATGAGTTTGTTTTCTTATGTTCCTATGATTGTACAGTCAAAATTCATACTATATTTTTCTAGAACTAGCTTTCCATAATTGAGCTAATAAAAGTAAATCTGTACCATATAGCATGACTCTGTGATGATCTCATATAATCCAAGAGCAAGTTGTACATGTGAAGGAATCAAAGTTCTACAGGAGAGTATTTTAATGCCAGTTACTGTCATACAGTCTGAGAATTAAATTGTGTAAAATTCCACGACATTCAGAAGTTTAGAAACTTTGTAAAGAACCAAAGAAATAATGATGTAACCAAATGATTGCCAATAATCAGTTATTTTCTCTCAGCTCCAAATCCATGCTTTGTGATAATAAAACTGGACCTGGTTAATATTTTTTACTAAACCAATTAGCAAAATGCTAGGAATCATCAATAGAGTTTGCTGGAAAGATGCTAGACAGTATTGAGGAAGATACTTTCCTTTGATGTTCTGATGTCTTTTTATTATTCCCTAAGAGACTGCAAACTGGTAGTTCTACTCCCATAGGAGCAGGTAGTCTCTGCCTTCCTGATTTCCTTACCATGAACAGCTCTATCCTGACAGGAAATTTGAGTTCCTTCTCAAGACTCAACCCCATTGTTAGTCCCTGGAATATTAGGGGAAATTTGGAGAGAATTTGCCACCAGAAGCTCTTGAAATAAGTCTGAATCTCAATCTTGGCTTCAAGGTGTTTTTCTTTTACTTCATTTCTGTGAAGACTTAATGTGTTGAGATGTATTTCACATGTCAATTACTCACTCATTGAAAATGTATAATTCAGGGCTGGGGATATAGCCTAGTGGCAAGAGTGCCTGCCTCGGATACACGAGGCCCTAGGTTCGATTCCCCAGCACCACATATACAGAAAACGGCCAGAAGCGGCGCTGTGGCTCAAGTGGCAGAGCTTGCTAGCCTTGAGCGGGAAGAAGCCAGGGACAGTACTCAGGCCCTGAGTCCAAGGCCCAGGACTGGCAAAAAAAAAATAAATAAATAAATAAAATAAATGTATAATTCAGTGGTTCTTTGTATGTTCATAAAGTGCAACTCTCATCATAATTAATTTTAGAACATTTTCTGTACCATCACAGGGTGCATGCCTGCAATCTAGCTACTTGAGGGTGGAGACTGGGAGGGTCAGAGTTTATGGCCCAAGGAACTACTTATCTAGATCCTATCTCAATAAAGTAGCTCAGCCTGTTGGTATGCATCTGGTTTCCAGCTATATAGGAGGCATAAATAGGAATATGGCAGTCTTAGGCTGGCCCTGAGCACAAATATGAGGCCCTATCTGAAAAAAAAGCAAAAAATTGTTGGGGGTATGGCTCAAGTGATAGGACACCTACCTAATAAGTACAGGCTCTGAATTTAAACTGAGGTACTACCAATGTAAAAATAGTAGAAAATTCCAACAATTCATAGCCTCCCCTCCCCAATCTCTCAAAAAAATTCATATGCATTCTTCTTCTCTCCAATTCAGCCCCAATAAATCAATTGTCAATATACCTAATATATCAATTTTCAGCCTTAGTAAATCAGTTGTCATCACGTGATGTGATGCATCACATCCACTCTAACATTGTGTAACATAATACAAATACCAGTGTAACTAAGAAGGGTCAACTAACACAGCCATAGTGACCATAAGACTCAAAATTTTTTACACAAATTTTGACTTTGAGTTTTTAGAAATGTATGGTTTCAGTCATGTCAAGTCACCTGTCCATACAGAAAGACAGGTTTAGGATATTAATATGAAGTCTCTTTCTTTCACCCTTAGGATCATTCATTTTGGGAGTCTATAAAATGAAGTAGACCCAAACAGAGCTGCTTTATTTATAGAGCCTGGGATGGACTTGGAGCAGTTTAGTGCTAAGGCACCTTTATGTCCTCTTCATAGCCTATTATTTGAGAACCATTACTTGGTCTAGTGAAGTTGAAATGCTGGGTCTAACTGGCATCGTATTGGGTCATGTGGTACTTGGAGCGATCTTTTCTTCATGGTGGAGAAAGGGGAAGTTCCACCTCCCAGCTGATCAGCGCACTTGAATTTCCAGTCACAGAAGCTGGAACTTGGACAATAGATTACTGGACCTGTCAGTCATGTACCTTCAACTTTGGAGACTCTCGAGTCTCCTGTGACCCTGCCCCCTGCCCCGACACTATTTAGGCTTAGATCAGCTCAGGCTCAATTTGGTCATGCCACGTCTCCTGTCTATGAGTCCTGGCTCTCCTCCAGTCAACATGGCATCCCACTTCGGCTCTTCATTGGAGCTGATCTGGTTTGTTGGCATATTTTTTTTCCTGCTCTTTCTTTCCTTTCCCATTCTCATGGCTCAGTTTTTATATGATTTTTTTTTTTTTTTTTTTTTTTTTTTTTTGCCAGTCCTGGGGCTTGGACTCAGGGACTGAGCAATGTCTCTGGCTTCTTTTTGCTCAGGACTAGCACTCTACCACTTGAGCCACAGCTCCATTTCTGGGCTTTTCTATATATGTGGTACTGAGGAATCGAACCCAGGGCTTCATGTATATGAGGCATGCACTCTTGCCACTAGGCCATATTCCCAGCATGGCTCAGTTTTTAAAAACAGGTTTAAGTGTATTAGCTCCGCTGTAGGTTTTTGTGACAGGGGTTCGCCTGCAGATGTCTGCTTTCTAATAAAGACTCCCAATCCAACCTCCCAAAATGTGACTTCTCTGTATATCACTGACTGGATTTACCTTACAACTCTAGCAAGTAACATAATTCAACTCAAGGGTTGAAGTTGTCAACAGCAAACTTATGGTCAGTGTTGTAGTGATGTAGTGATTACTGGGAGTAAAATATATCTTCTTTCCTTAAACTGAGAGATTTCACTGCTCTCTCAGTTAGTGCTCACCTAACTTTTTTATTTTTAGAAATTTCCTACTTCATGCTATGTCTGGGAATTTTAATATATTCTAAATAAAATATAATTAAACTTTCAACACTTGTCTTTTTCTGTAAATATTTCTTTTGTATCACATGAACTTTACAGCAACATAATATTACATTAAATAAATTGACTTGAAATATAATTAAAGATCTCTATTTTTTTTTTATTTAGAAAAGATAGGAAACATGCCAAAAGTTGAGGGTTCAGTTTCTGACTTTCTTTTCTTCATTGGCCAGACAGTTTATATTTTAGATTATGTGTTTTCAAAATGGAAGGGGGTGATTCAATCCTCAATTTACGTCTCACATTAGTTTAGATTATTAGCAATTAATGTGCTAAACCGTCTTGGAGCTGACTGTTGTGATCCTAAACTGAATATACACTAACAAATTATTAACATTCATCATTGTCATTTTTTATACTGACTTATCTGCTACTCTCAGAGTATTAATAAAGGATCAGTGTGTAATTTTCCTGACAAAAAAGAGCAGGTTAATACTATTTTACTTAAGTTTCATTATATGGACTTAGTGTTTGATTTTATAACTTGTTTCAACTTTTTATCTAGTCTTTATTATGTAAAAGAAATAATAGTTTTATTGTAGTATATCTATTACATTTAAATTTGTTTAAAGATGAAAGATATGAGAGGCCTGTTGCACTTGGACTCTTTAGGAAGCAGCTTCTAAGAAGAGGATTAAAGACTCTGGTTTTAGATATATCTGTAGTTGAAAAAGAAGCCATGTGGAATTTATAGTAAACCCCAGGAGAGTATGAAAATGTAGAATACCTGATTTTCAGAGCATGATGTGGTTAGTATAAAATTACTGAAAAAATAGCAGCCTAAAGTACTTGTAGACTCTAGTAGAGAATGAGCATCTTATCATGAGGCATGAATTGACCACACAGGCAGAGCTAATATCAATGTATTCCAGGGTCTTCTCCAAGTATAAGCTTCAGAAGACCCAGAAATACATTGTGAGAATAAAGTGGTACAGGTGGGATCATGTAGGAACAGGTTCAAAGGGAAAACTCATGTCATCCATCACAGTTGTATGAGTGAGTCTTAATCATACCTACCACTCATACACAGGGTTCCATATGACCAGCTGATAGAGGAAGAAGACTTTTGGCTTAAATTATGAATGGGTCTATTGAAAAGGGATTGCTATTCAACTTGGGAATGATATTGAAGGACAGTGATGAAAGGAGCCTATTCTAATGGACAGAGCTTTGGAAATGAAACACTTTGTCTATTTCGTGTGGAAAATAAAATGGCCTACATGAAAGTAAATATAGTTATATGGTTTCATATACTGAGGAGACTGCCTTGGGAGATTGTTCAGGAAAGTGGAAGCAGAAAGATTGGAAGATTATAAACAAGGAGTTCTAAGATAAATGTAAGGTAAAACTCAAGAATTGTGCATACCTTTGTCTTCATTTTCTCACCACATTGCCTTAAGTATGACAGGAATATCAATGCTCCATTATGTCAAGATATGAGGTTTGTTGGTCAAACCCAGACCATGAAGGCAAATACACTAAATTCGTGTTTCATTAACCAGCAAAAAGTCAGAAGTGAAGTTGTGGTTCATTCAGTAGAGAGGGACAGTCTTGGTGAAAAAGCTCAGGGAGAGAGTATGATGACTTGAGTGTAAACCCTAGTATCAGCACACACACATACACACACACACACACACACACACACACACACAGAAGATACCCCCCCAACATACAATAAAAACCCAGAACAGTGTATACCTCCATCTTTCCCTTAGTAGTTATAGTCTGATGTGTTAAAAATTATTTGTGCATATAATACTAAGTACCTTAGTAAATATTTTAAAATAGAAATCAGTTTTGTAATTCATTATGTCCAACCTTGGAAAATAAACAACACTTAATCTATTTTTTTTCAGATGAAGAACAAGAGACAGGGATTTCGTTACTTGGTGAAATTTTTGTACTTTTATTATTCAATTGTTCTATTCTGACTCTGGGCGGTGGGGGATGATGATTACTTGAGGAATATAATGAGATACTTTTTAAAATCTTGGCTAGTAGGAAATTACAGTTCATTTTCTCTTTATATTGTTGCATTTTTGTATTGATTCCTGTGTTTTACATACTTTATTTCACATTTTTCAGATTTAAGATTCAAGTGGATAAATTTGGTTGACCTAGTCACCTTCAGGTCAGAATAGTAAGAAAAGATAAACATCTTAACTATATAACTATATATAACTACATAACCATATAACTCTCTCTATATAGAGTAAATATACTGTATATAGTTACGCACATATCTGTATAGTTATAGAGAAATATAGTACATGTACTATATGTAGAGCATATATGTATATACATACATATTTATATACACATATATGCATATAGATATAGTTATATAGTTTTAGGTGAGTGTATGAAGTAGGGGCAGATTAAAGTGGGAGCAAATGATTTCTAAGAGTCTCTGAGAGGACTTTCAGATTTATCAGGGAAAGAAGAGCTGAGGGGAAAAAAGACCAAATAATAAATGAGGTTATTCATATTATTAATAATTCTGCTAAAAGAGCTGATATATTGAGCTCATTTAAAAAATCTCTCTTTAACAAGAAAAATGAAGAAACTAACGTGGGCAATTAGCTACTGACATGACCACTGCATATGTAGGTAATGATCAAAAGTGTGTGGGTGGTAGGATCAGCTGAACCTCCAAGGAGAATGCTCTGTCTGGCACTAGACAGAGTCTGGACATTATTAACTATTAAAAGTTCATAGAGAAAGATAGTAAATTATTCATTTGTTTTAATATTTTAATATTTATCTTTTGAGTATACCACATACTAACATGCCTTACATTTACTGTGGCATGATTTAATTATATAAATGTAAATTATATTAATGAATGTCTGTCATTTGCAAAAGGAAAACTAAAAAAGTTTATAATCCCTAATAGAAACATACTTTCAGAGTCATTTTGCCTTGAAATATTATGTTGCTCCTTAAAAGCTCTATCTCTGACATACTTAGAAGCAGAATGGATTCATAGGCACATATATTTAACACACTACCAGATATTTGGTAGGAAATTAGTTATACCATAACTCCCATGGGATATTGATCTAAACATATGAGGTTGTGATACACAAATGAGATTGATTTTTCTAGAGAAAGAGAAGAATTTATGCTTTGAGATGCAGGTCTGTGAAACTTCCCGTGTTTGGATACAAGTGAAGTGAGGAGAAATAGAGAGTAAAGATTTCTTTCTGAGTAAGTAGAAGCTTAAATGTAGAATGCTATGGAACTGAGAGCAAATAGTGTTTAGAGGAAAGAAAGTTTTTAGTATTGAAGAAGACAGAAAGTAGTTCATGGAAATATTTTAGATTGGTGTGGGTTTTCAGTCAGCAGAAGCAATGAGGAGGCATATGACATTTCCCATAATTCCTGTATCAGACTTGAGTTTTCTACTTATGAGCTCTCACAGCAACCTGGATTGTGAACTGAGATAAGTGGAAAGATGTCCTTTTTTGTTATTATCCAACCATAGATATGGTACAGTTTTGGAGGCTAAAATTTATCTTTCTGATAGTTCATTAAGTGCATCTAAAACATTGTCTTACTGTGGACAAAGGAGCAATTCTGAGTTTTGTGGGTGGTATTTAATGTAGAAATATTTTCAAGACATTCCTGGTATTGTAACGTCTATATTGTGCTCCCAATAAAAGTTTCTTGATTAAATTCATTCTGCATAATAACTATTCCTAGAGATCTAACCTTGAGATATTTCTTTGTAATACTTTGGCCAATGTTGTTAAGTCATAATTTCTTAGAAATTCTGTATGAGGTTGATTCGTTCAGACAGGCTTATGTCTGAGTTTTGTAGCTCCACTCTGGGTGACACAATATTTGCTACATTAAAACTTAAAAAAATGAGAATCAATAGAATGTGCAGTGTGAGATGGGCTGATGAAGGCACAGTTACTATAATAACAGTTACAAAGTTTGATCATAGATAGAATTGCTTCATTCCCAGGGATCTTTGCTGAAGACTCATATTTCTAAGGCTGAACTACATGGAGAGCACAGAATGGTGTTATTTGGTCTTTATAATGATAAAACTTTCCATTTGGTGGGAAAAATAGTTTAGCTCTAGAATAGTCACATCCCCATGCAAATACTGGCAATATGATTTTATACTTGGAAAAATGTCTTACAATGATATTTTAAATAAAAAATATACGACAAATCTACTTGAAGCTATTTTCAAGAGCAATTGAGCACTTTCTAGATCAGGAAAATACTGAGATCTTTCAGTATTATGGGATTTTGGTTCTGAATCAGAGCTAATCCCTAGACTATCACCGCTCACAATGGGAGTTTATGGGGTCAGATATAAAAGGGATTGCACCACGAGTTTATCACACAATGAATGATATCTATAACAACATCATGTGGTTACTTTTGTACTGTGGAATGTAGGATTCCAATAGATACATTTGGAAATTGGCAAAGATCCTACTCTGGATTATGTCTGAATTCTTCAATCAGAACCATCATCCTGTGAAATGGAAGTTGCTGAAATTTCTCCACTATGTGAAAATTGTGATCCAGTAGCTGTCTTGGTAAATTCAAGCTCTCAGTTCTGTGCTCCAACCATATCCCAACCCTGAGGTGGTCACCCCTCCCATTTATTTTACTAGGAATAAGAAAGTCTTACATGTTGCAAAAATGTGAGTAGATAGAAAATACTTTAAAATGTATTTAGAAGACTATTTTCTCTTTAAAATCTTAATAGTGTGGTAAAGTCATAACATACTGAGAAGCAAATATATAACAGTTAAAAATGACAGAAGACATTGTGTCTTACATTATATATAGGCTACTATAAATTTAAGTCAAATTAGACTACAGCAAAATGTGAATGTGTGCTACTATCTCCAGAGACTAAAGCCAAAACAACACATTTACTTGCTAAAAATCCCAAATGGAAGATAAATAAAATACTAAAATATATTAATCCATACAATCAAATTTATTCAACACAAAAGGACTTTACCATATAAGTAATATGCAGTACTACAAACAGTTTTGACACATAGTGCCATCATTCAAGTTATATAATCTGATAGAAATAGAAACATGCTAATTAAAAATCATAATGCTAATTGGTGATTAGTTCTTCAGTAATTTCAATTTTATGACATTATTTCATTCATAAGAAAATGAACTTCAAACTTTCTAGCATTTTAAACTAAAGCAAGTGCTAGACAGAAAGAAGAGACGTTCGTAGGGAGGAAGTAACTGAAATTCATAGTAGCTATCTGGGCAGAGGAGGAAAAGTCTTTCTAATGAGCCTTGTGATACATTTCCAGTCACTCCTTTTCATAGTTCAGGCAATCGGATACAGCCTACACTAGTGTCAGGGTTTATGTGTAATCTTCAAGTGTCATTGAATATAAATCTCAGTAAAAATCATGGCGATAGTCAAGAAATGAGCCCTTTCTTCAATTCTGAGCAACATAGCACAAAAACATCATAGGTTTTCGAACAGTTTTTTTTTTTTCCCTTTCTGCCAGATGGAGAGATTTCTTTCTTTTTCTCTCCCCCCCCTTACTATTCTGACAATGATATAAAATGTCTCCCACTTTAAAGATTTCTCTTTCATTTTTAGGCAGCTTTACTTGATCTGTGGGTTAAGAATAACTTCCTCTAATGGTGTCAATGTGGAAGAAGAGAAAGACTTTGTCAGAAGAACTAGCTAGTCAGTGCAGTGTGGGCAAAGTGTAATGTAAAGAGAGTGGGCCCATCCAGAGCCCTCCTCCGCTGTCTCCTGCTTCTTCCCCACTGCCAGCTGCTTTTTGCTCCAAAGATGGCTTGAAACAGGAAAAAGAAAAAGGAAAGAAAGAAAGGGAAAGGAAAGAACAGGAGAAAATGAACCTGGCAATAGCATGTGACAAAAGCTCTACGGAAAAGTTCCTCTACTACAACACTGACTGCAGCTCACAGCTAATTAATCCCACAATAGAATGTGACTTGGCTACTTGTATTTTGAATGTCCTCATGTGGCCTCTCTTGACGGGACTTGCCACCGAGGGTTTTAAGCTTTCACCCTATTTAATATTCATGTCTAAAGAAGCAAAGTGCCTTGGGATATTACGAATTTTTAAAAAATTGGTCCTTTAGGTTTAGATTATAATAGAAAATTCAACAGCCAGAGCTGACAGAGACAAAAGGTGAACAATTCACATTCTGGAAGTAAACTATCAACTGTATGCTGAATGGGAAAAGACATAATTATCGGACAGTGAAGTGACAGTTTTTGCAATTGAGTGGTTAAGTAAATGGTATCTGCGTGAAGTTAAAAATCCATATGATGTGGCTCCTGAGAGTAAAGTTCTTCATACTACAAGTAGCATTTTAATGAAACATCTGGTCTGGATAGAGGACATTGAAGGAGATATTTGAAGCTAAAAATATTATGATACTCTATTTAGTATAATATTGTCCCCTTATATGTATAGCTCATTTCCTCTTAGTCATCAGGCCTTTGCATACTCAATGAGTAGGGTGCAGATTCAACATTTTGCAGGCCTTTCCCTCATTGATATTCCACATATGCTCCCAATATTGTTGTAACATTGAGGTGTGAGTCTAGTGAGAAAGAGGAACAACTGAAAACAGATAGGGAGATTATCCAAAGTTCTTACTGAAGCAACTGCAGTATCCATTCATGATATTCTTTCTCCAAGTGAAGTTTTGGGAAAGTAATGTTGAAGTGCACTATTGATTAATAAGCAGCACTATAAAATTCAGAATGAGAATACTGGTATTCCCTAGCAATTTTATTTCTAGAGAAAACACTTGGGAAAGACTTATTTTTAGTCTTTTCATACTTTATATTTTCCATATTTTGCATTTATTCATTAATTTGTCATGGGTTTTGGAGCCTCATATTGGTAAAAAAAATTTTCAAGAGGTGTAAGGAGGAAAAGTAAAAAGATTTATTAGAGTGCATTTAAGAGGAAACAGCAGGCAGGCAAGCAAAAGGAAAATGTCACTGCTGTGCTGATATGGGGTTGGGAAAAGTTTTTATGGGTTACTGGGGATTTCGTTGAAATCCTGCTTTTTGCTCTGTGGGCCTTTCTGATTGGGTACTACCTTCCTACACAGGGTGGTTAGATTATGTAAGTGGGTGTGGACTAGCTCTTTGTTTCTCCTCCTGCGGTGTTACTCTTATTTTGTTCCCACTTACCCCCATAAGGGAAGGGGTGGGAAGAAAGTTTCTACACAGAATCCTCAGCCATCAACTTTGGTATAATGTACTCAATGAGCATATTTAGTGCACATAATAAGTTAACCACCATTCCATTCTTGATGGGTTGATGAGGGAAAATGGGAGGAAAAAGAGTAAAAAGTAAAGTTTGAAGAGTTAAAAATGAAGTTTAAGTGATAGTGCATGTTTTCTGTTTTGTCATTCTTATTTTTTTCAAATCTTATGGTATTTCTGTAAAAATAACTTGTCTGAATTGATTTCTTCTACTTAAATATATCTCATGTGAAATGACTTTAGGCTCCCAGGAAATTCTTTTTTTTTCAAATTTTTATTATCAAACTGATGTACAGAGAGGTTACAGTTTCATACGTTAGGCATTGGATACATTACTTGTACTGTTTCCCAGAAAATTCTATCTAGGCCTTTTCCTAGAATGTCTCTACCTTGGCCACAAAAGTAACTGGATATTGGATATGAAAGCTAGAAAATCATTTCTTTGCCTTTTAATATCAGAGATTTTGAAATTTCCCCCTATATCTGGATAGATAGTAGTAATGAATAAAATAGCCTATATACCTTTGGGTATAGAAAATATATTCCTCCAAATATGTTATTAAAATAAGAATTCCTCTGGGCAGTTTAATACATAAATTCCATAGTAGGTATTAAAATTCACAGCTGGACTAATTTTCCTAGAAAATTTTTGTTTTGGCAAGTAGAAGACTGAGCATAAAATTTTAATAAGCAAATGGATATAGAAAAAAATCTAGAAGCTACAATGGTTTTAAACTTTCAATGGTTAGATAAGTAAAATGAGGAAACAGAGGCTCCATGTCAACATGCTATGCATGAAGCTTCACATATTAAATGTGGGAAGAAATACAGACAGGAGAAAGGCACTATATACAAACAATAATGACTACATATATAGCCCCAGAAAGACCAATATAGAACGTACCAGAGACCAGATGTTTGATACCAAAACCTCAGATCTGGAAGCATCAATCATTTATTCATTCTAATTTTGAAATTTATAGACAAGAAAACTGGATATAAGGGATATGAAGTGAATCACGAGGTAACATGTTTTGTATGAGAATGTACTCTACATTTTTGGCGGGGGGATGGTGTTCATTTCCTTGTATATTACTTGAAACTGAATTATTTTTAAGCTAGGTATGATGATGATAATGATGATAGTGATGATGATTTTGGTTGATAGCTAAGCTATCAGTCATTGTACTTTGATTTGGATAAGTTACTGCTGATATTTCAACAAATGTGGTTGAAAAATCATTTTTCTCTGCATAAAAATTACAAATTTCATTGTTATAAAGCACCAATTTAGGATAATGGATAAGTAGCACTGTACACATCACATGGGGCATCTAGCTATTTCTTCACTCTACATTGGTATCAAACACACTTGGAACCTAATGTGTATCACTATATGAATTCCAGCAGAGATCCTCAAAAGGCTTATATGGAATCATTATTTTAGTATGACTTATAGGTATTTTATGAAGTGTTTTGATTGCCACAGCAAACCAGTAAAAAAACAGCTTGTGGACAGATCAGTTTCTAATAACTTAGCAACAGACAGCTTCACATGAAGAATAGTGACTGATGTTGTTCTTCCCCCTCCTCTTCATTTTCTTCCTTCTCCTCCTTTTCTTTTTCTTCCTTCTTTTGGCTATAAGTACATTTTTCTCCCTAGAAAGTTAACTAGGGTTTTTAGGTATCTCAAACTTCACAGTAAATTTTTTAACTGAGAAAAAATGTTTTATTTTAACTATGACAACAAAACTCTTGGAGTTTTGCCTCCCATCCATCTGTACTTTGAAAGTGTTAAATCTTAAAAATTTATAAAGTAAATGAAGTTTATATGATTAAAGAAAATGACAATCTCCTTATGAGTTATTTTGGTATTGAACACTGTCCTTTCTATAAATCCTGACTTCTAAAGCTAGCATAATTACTCAAAAATCATTCCCATTCATTAAAACTATTTGAATGCATAATAACTATTCAAAGTATTATTTGTTAACATCTCTTCACCTTTAAACACTCTCAAAATGATGTGTGATGCTTGAAGGATTTTTAGTTTGTGTCATTAAAAAAAATCATGATGTATCACCTATCCAATGGTCTCCATACATACAGAAAATTCTCCTATGGTCTCTGGTGCTTCTGAGTAGACAGTGGAACATCTTGGATAAATACAGATAGTGCCTATAAGAACAACAACAACAAAAAACCTATTTGTTTCTTGTCCAGGATAATAAAGATTAGTGTTCCCTCTGGATAGAGGTCAGGCTTATTTCCATGAAGACTTACAGAAGATTCTGATTCTTGGAATTTAAAATTTCTCTACTGTAACACAAATTTTCTGCATGATCTGTTTAGGTGCTTCCACTGCACCCTGCACAATATGGAAGCAAAAGAAGCTGATGAAAATGTTATGGTCCTGCTACTTATTCCTTGAGTAATACTATATTTTGTTGTTGTTCATAAGTCTTTTGGCTCAAGAAGCTATGATAGTCTTACTTGTTAACTTTCAAGCAGGGTACAGACTTTTCACAGTTCTTAACTATACCAATGTTTGAAGATAACAACTTTCCACACCTTTTCAGATTTTTCCTCATCTCTTCCATCTTCTCTTGATTGACACCTTACCTAGAGGGAGGCTCTGCATATCTTGCTTTCTAAATACCAGCCAAGAAGGTACATGTTGAAATCTTTAAGCTAGGTTGAGTTAGCATCTCTTGCCATGGATAAAAACAGCAACTAGAATTTTCAAATATTTCTTCTGTCTTGTTTTATCTCTTGGTAGTCTATTGTACCAACTGAAACTTTACCACTTTTTTTGAAGATTGTATTTCTTTGCTGTTGTTTCTGTTATCATTTTCATTTTAATTTTTCTCTTTGCAATTCAATTTGGGTCACTTTTATTGATCTTAAAGTCATTGATCTTTTCTTTTTTTAAAAATAATTTCTATCTGGTGTAGGTTGAAGATATTCTTCATTCTATTGCTATTCTTTGTGTCTGGCATTTACTTTTTATTATTTCCCATCGTTTCCATGTCTTCATTAACATTACACAACCAGTCTTATTATCATTTTTTCTTTTAGACTCTTTACCATATTACATATGCATATTTTCACTCCCTAACATCTGTGTTATATTCAAGCATAATCTTGATAACTACTCTGCTGTTTCCACCTGTGTTATATTCTTGCCATTAATATCCCTTTTAATTTTTGTTGGAAGTCAAACACCTTGAATATTATGATAGAAACTGAGACAAATGGTCTTTGTGGGTAGATACTTTTTATTCCAGCCACTGGTTGGATAGTTGTGGTTATCCAATCAGAGCTGTAGTTCTTGTGTAGAACACCTAGTTCTGGTCCCCTCTTTTTAGTAATTACTTTTCCTCAGAAATAGCCACCTCACTTTTAATGCTACTGAAATCCTTTATAAGAGAATGGGAGGAGAGGGGCTTGTTTCTAAGTGTTCTAACAAAGGTTCTTAATCTATATACTCTACAGAGGATATGTGTCTCAGGGTTTCATTTTTCTTCCAGCCTACTAGCTCCTTCCTTATCGGAAGCAGTCATTTCCCAGTGTTTTCAATATCCTCCCACCCCTAAATATTTATCTATATATCTCTTACACACACACACACACACACACGCATCTACATATCTTTCACAAGTATCTTGGAGCATGTTACATTTTTATTTTTAAAACATTTTGGGGTTTGTAAATATATACCTACCCCATTCATTTACCAACTAACTATAAGGCATTCAAGTGTATTCTTCTACAATTCATTTTCAACTGACATAACACCAAACAAGCTTTGCTAACTAAAGCTCCCAAGAAACATAATTTCATACTCATTCCGACCAACATTATCCAACTACTATTTTTTTTTCTCAAATTTTTATTATCAAACTGACGTACAGAGAGGTTACAGTATCATACGTTGGGCATTGGATACATTTCTTGTACTGTTTGTTGCCTTGTCCCTCATGCCCCCCTCCCTCCCCCCCCTTTCCCTCCCCCCTCCCAGTTGTTCAGTTCACTTACACTAAACAGTTTTGCAAGTATTGCTTTTGTAGTTATTTCTCTTTTTTTACCCTGTGTCTCTCGAATTTGGCTGTTATTTATCTATAGGTAAAGAAGGGCATTCTGAAGCTGTCTTCAAGGTCAAGAAATTCTTTGTCAGCATTTTTATTACACAAAAATGCTGTGTCTTTATAAAGCTCTTTTCTTGTTATAAATAGAACCCTTTTTGTTATTAAAACACTCTAATGATTTTTTGGTGAAAAGTGCCTTAAAAGAGAGATACTTCGTTACAGTTGTTGCTCAGGATAGTTTCAGATGAAAATCACCAATGTTTAATCATGTTTCCTTCAAAATAATACATATACATATTTAAATATGCAGGTTGGTGGATTCTATTTGTTTTGTTTTGCTTTTGCCAGTCCTAGGCCTTGGACTCAGTGCCTGAGCACTGTCCATGGCTTCTTTTTGCTCAAGGCTAGCACTCTGCCACTTGAGCCACAGTGCCATTTCTGCTGTTTTCTGTATACGTGGTGCTAGGGAATCGAACCCAGGGCTTCATGTATATGAAGTAAGCACTCTTGCCATTAGGCCATATCCCCAGCCCCAGGTTGATGGATTCTATTCCTCTTTAACATGGAGAAATTTCTTACTGATAAATCAGGTATTGTTGAGATAATTTAGCTTCATCTTCATTGCAAAGTTCATTGTTGGGAGACTGATTTGATATGATCCTAGATTTTCAATTGCTTTGAGTTTTACTCAATCATTTTTTGAAATCATCTATGCATAGCTTATGCTATCTGTTTTTATATGATTCGTGTATGTTCACTGTTGGAAATTCAACTTTAAGACAATAACGTCTTTTAGTATAAGTACCTCACATAAACAAAATTTCTGGTATTGGTACCTTTTAGTTAACCCAAGTTAAGAAGACCTACTTAATCCTTAATTTCCAGCCAAATTACAGCAGTTAATTTTGTCTTGATTTTTGCATATGTCAGGAGAATTCAGTGCATATACATTGTAAGTGTGATAGGAAAGTATATTAGAAAAGTAATGCATTAGAGAAAGAGTGTATGGGGCATAGTCGCGATACAGAAAGACAGCACTTCACCCCATCTTGGCCATCTTGTACCATCTTTCAGGTTACAGAAATTTGCTTTGAGTTACATAGCGAGTATTTGAGTCCTGGAAGGCAGAGTTCTGGTTGGCAAATTTCCTTTCTATTTTCTATAAATACTATACATCAAAGATTTATTCTCCATCCTTATTTCCTCATTTTTGTTGTCCTTTTTACATCCTTATTTGTTCATAACCCCTTGCCCTTAGTTTAATGTTGGGTAACTTTTACTTATCAATTTATCTGGCAATCTCCAAGTTGAATAGGCCTCAATTCTACAAACTCCTATCAATATCATTAAAATTATGTGACACTTTCAATTTGACACATGTCAAAATACTTGGAAAGAGGCAATGAATGTTGTGTGTCTGTATGGATGTCAGTGATCAAAACAAATTGTGTAAAGTCCACTGTTTATTCAGTTACAGACTTAGCCCCACTTCCTTGCTGCTTTTATGAAAAATATTTCAGAAAGTATCAGCAACAGGGTGAAATTTGCCTACGTTTTGATGTTTCTTTATTTTGACATTGTTGCAAGGCTTACATCCTTGTGTCTCATCCTAATAGTCTACTCTCTTTGCATAGCATATTTTATAAGTTTTAATTATTTATTAAAATTGTTAACACTTGCCTATATAAGTGATATTGGCAGGTTATGCTTTTGTGAAAATGTAAAAACAGTTTTATACAACACACACATACACACACAAACACACAATCCCTCATGTCACATCACTGCTCAGTGGATTCGCTACAAGTCTTTTCATTATTCTTAGCCCCACAGCAATAAGAATGTTTTATCTTGGGAAACACAGTATTTCAGGTTTATTTCTTGAAGCACAGGAAAACATAATCCTTGTTGAAGGAGCTGGTACGAAATTGTGTTAAATTAAAAGAAAACCTGGATGTAATGAGGAGTTACTTGATTCAAAAGGATTTGTCTAAGAGGAGAGAGAATACTGACCCTAAAATTCATAGACTTCTCAGAAGCACTGCATAAGACATTTTTGTGCAATAGAGAGAGGGGACAAAAAAATCTGGAAATGAGTATGAGAAAGTCAAACGAAAGAATGCAGAATCGCAGAGGAGACCAGAGTATGTTTTTATGCCAGGCCAACCTTTCACAGTAAGTGGCTATACAATGGCTTTGAACAGAATGGGACAAATCTCGGAACCTCCAGAGGAGAGAGGCTTACCCAAAGTTTGGTGAACAACTGATTTGCACTGAATAATCACTAGAAAGCACAATTCAGCTAATTATGATTTTAAACTTTCCACTAGTTTATTTTTTTATCTTTAAGTAGTTGTAAAAAGGAGTTTCTACTTGACAAAGTAGTTTATGAATAGAATACATCTTGATCAATGTCAGCATTCTCAACCATCCCTCCCCATTCAGCCCCTCCCGAACTCTTCTTAATTTTGTAGTATATACATTGATTTCTTGATTTCAGCTAATTATTTATCAATCAAGAAGTCTATCATTTTCTATAGCTAAACAAAGAAAGGCAAGAGGAGCAATAATGATTGGTATCTGACTCTTAGGGGAAGACTGTGTACAACCCCACATTGTCACATTAGAAACATTTCTTTCTTGGTGATAGTATTTGAACTCTGTGATTCCTTATTGCAAGGCAAGAGGTCTTACTGCCAAACCATGCTTCCATCCCTGAAGTTGTTTTCTTTAGGTACCTTGAAGTTATTTGGACTGTAGCCTATATCCCTTGAGTCTCATAGGTAGTTTGAACCTGTAGAGTGATGTGTCACAGACCTGGATTACATGTTACAGTACTGGAACTACAAGGGAGGAAAAAGAGGACCACGTGTGCACTGATTGGCCTAGCTACTGGGTCATAAGAGGCTTGGTCTCTTTTTCTTCTTGGGTCAAGGCTATGGAGGATGCCCAGAATTGCTTTCCATTAAAGACTGTCCTCTGACCCCAAGAGATGTTTAGACAAGAGGTAGCTTAGGCTTTCTTCTACTTTGTTATGAATTGAATATTCAGCTTGAATAGTTTTGCTATTTTTTAAACTGACTTTTAAATCCTCCTATCATTCTAATTAAGCTCATCTTCATCTCCAGAGCTTGCCTAGCTCTAAGGCAAGAAATAAAGGAAGCTTGCTCACCAAGCCAGGCTTCCTAAGCTCTCACATCTCTACTTGAATTGATTTGCATTATAATGCATATGAGCAGGAAGATAGCTAAATTGAATGTGTGATTAACTGAGCAAAGAATAATGCCCATATAGAGTTAACATTATTGCTAGGCTACTTGCAGGTCATTTCTGAAGGATGGAATCAGGTACTTTCTAAGAATGAATGTATGAAATATGCTGATTATCTTATTGAATATAAAACATTTATTACATCATCCAGTTGCTTTTTATGTAACCTGAAATGTGTTAAACAATTTCTAAGGTGAGGGTTGCTCATGCTCAGTGGAGGTAGCCCAGTGCCTCCGTATGGAAAACCCACTAAATTTGAACATGATCCTTTTGCATGAACTGGAATATGTGGCAAAAAAAATCATGCAGTCCTAATCAGAAAGGTAGAATTTTTACATATTTCTGCATAACTGGACTTTGCTAATACTTGCTAACAATACATTCCCTACTCTTTCTCAGCATTGGGGAGTACACCAAGCATCTGTCTTTGGAAATGAAAATTTAAAGAAGTTAGACAACATAAGATGTAGATTTATAGGACTAGGGATATGGCCTAGTGGCAAGAGAGCTTGCCTCATATACATGAGGCCCTGGGTTCAGTTCCCCAGCACCACATATACAGAAAACGGCCAGAAGTGGCGCTGTGGCTCAAGTGGCAGAGGGTTAGCCTTGAGCAAAAGGAAGCCAGGGACAGTGCTCAGGCCCTGAGTTCAAGGCCCAGGACTGGCCAAAAAAAAAAAAAAATGTGGATTTATATTTTCAAACATGACCTCATACTTAGATAGGTTTTTCTTTTCTGGCAAATGAGGAGCACCTTTGTGACCTAATAGCATCCAAGGTAAACATTCTGACATTCATCATGAATTCTGGTTGTTACATGCTTGTTTTTTGCATAATGCTTTGGTACTTTAAATATTGCTTTTAGACTTTATAATAATTAGGCAAAGTTGCTATTAGTTATATCAACACACCATATAAAACATGAATACTGCATTTTCTCCACTGTAAGTGATTCCATGGATAGATTTTTGCATAATCAAATTAATAGTGTTCATGGAACTGCATGACATTTTTCTTCTCAAATTGTGTTTTAAAATAAATCAAAATTTTATCTTAATACTGAATACCATTGCTGCTTGTATTATACATGACATTGGCAACATAAGTATAAGTAAATTATAATGAAGAATTTCTTTATCAAAGAATTTCTGAAGAAGATGTTATTTGTTTTTTACTTATAAGAAGGTATTCATATAATCAATTCCGAAAGCTGACTTTTCATTTGGTATGATATTAGGCCCATACAATTAAATGTGGAATTAATACAATTAAAAGTTTCAGGAGAAGCACAGAAATGGTGGGATAAATGGTGAACTAATTCAGCAGTGATACTCACTAGACACTAGGGTGGAAATGATCTATATAAGTTGGTGGGGGGTGGTCAGAGAGTTGGAAGAGAAAAAACTGGAAGAAAGTCAGGGAAGGAATGACACTATTTAAAAAGAAATGTACTCTATCCCTGACTTACATAACTGTAAACCCTCTGTATATCACCTAAAGGTGAAGGTTCCAGAATAATTGCCATCCTTCTTAAAATAAAAGTAAAAAAAAAGTTTGTCCTAGTACTTTCTTTGAGCAGAATTTGATTTAAGTTACTTGTTAGAGACCTCAAAATATTAACTTGGACATGAAAACAAAAACGTCTATGACAACAATTTGCCTACTTGACTCTTTGGGATATCAATTGCATAGCAATTCCACTTTTTCCCAAAAGCCTTTATCTGTCAAAGGTTAAAATAAAATTTCAGCCAATCAAATTATGGCATACATATAGGATAAAGGTATTATCTAAGAAAGCATTTGGTCTATTAGAAAGCATTTAAAGAATGAGAGATGGTACCAAGTGAACACAATCATACTGTAATATTTTAAAGAATTTGAAAGTCTATAAACTTAACTAGTTTAGTTAATAAACCAAGACTTTAGGAGGTCTTTAATCCCACTTAGAGTCTTCATGTCCTTTTGACTTGTGCAAACAATGTTACTCACTATAATTGATTTTAATTGTAAAAGTGTTCACCCTGTTTAAGAGAATTGTCCTAAAATTTGAAAGCATTCCTTAAGGGAATGCTAGAGATTTATCCAACATAGTTGCCTGACAATAAAGATCACATTCTCTCTGGGAATGTAGCTTTGCTTTACTTAGAATTCATACTTGTTTAGGGCTTAGGCCCTTTACAACTCTGAAATTAACTTTAAAGAAACTAAAGTGTGATGATTTTATGTTCAATAAAATATTAACAGTAAATGTTACATATTCATGGGACCATGGGCTGAATCAAGTTTCCATTATCTTGCACTAGAATTCTTGATTTCAATGGCTGTAGATAAGCCCAGCTCTTCATATCTTTTGAAATATTTTGCATTTCCACTGGTGAATTGAGTAAGATGTTGAAAGATGTTTTCTATCCATTAGTAAAAAAGAAATATTTCTTTTTTTGAGAATTATGCACTTATAACCTGAAGTCTTTAAAAAGAGAATATGAAATCAAAGAAGTAGAAATATAAAGAGAAAGAAGAATAGGAGAAGAGAATGAATTGAAAAAAAGTAGAGGAGGAATCTGGCATTTATCGATGGAACCATTCCGGATGGTATACATCCAATACAGTTGTGACAAAAAAGTGTTTTAAAATTTTTAATTAACAAATGGATTGTTAGGTCTAGGAAGTATAGAGTTATAGATAGTAAGCATGCTGAATCAAATAATGTTTGACGTAAAAGTTTATGGAAAAAGTTTTATTTCTTATTCAATCTGATAATTGCAAAGGTTTTATTGAATACTTTCCTATTATATCTATCAGTGAGTTTTATAAGGTTATGTGTGTTTGTGAAGACATTTATACTTTTTTTAAATTAAATTAAGCTGTTGATTCCCTACTGCAAGTCCTTCTAGATGAAGAGGAAAGTTTCCATATATGTTTAAAGCTTCATTGCTCATCAAGTCAAAAGAAACAAAAAGACACCAAATATTAGAGCTTAAACACACAATCATTTTACTATTATTCCTAAAATTTTTCTATTAAATTCTTCTTACACCAAATATAAACGATGCCCCACTAAAATTAAAAAGACAAATAGTCACATATTTATCTATGTCTTCATAGAGGAATATAAATGTATATGTATATATATTATATGCATATGTGGTCGGCATATAAAAGACAATCCAGAGACATCTTTGAAGGTTCTCTTTCAAAGCAGCTCCACTTTCCGGTGTGTCTGGGGATTTCTGTTATTAATTGAAGTTAATTTTCTAGGATATCAGTTTGCCGTGCACGTGGGAAAGATTGATAGCCTCCTGGAATCTCGGGAGTGTTGAAAATGACACTGTTCCATCACCGGGTGCCTTCACTTTTATCATCACAAATCAAATTATAAACATCGGGGCAACCTTGCTGGAATCTGGCTTCGGGAGATTTCCATAAGATTAATTAGGCGGCCAAAGCAAAGATGGTAAAATAGAAAGGGGGAGGGGGTTGAGGGAGGAGAGAGAGTGGAACCATTCATTCCTGGCAGAATGGAAAGTCAATTCAACAATGGGTAATTAGCGTGGGCCACGGATTCTCAAAGGCACTGAGGACACTGGACTCTTTCTCGCACTCTGATGTTTAGTGCCGTATTGTGGACCCCTCATTTAATTAGTGCACTTTGATACCCACAGGAGTTTGAGGCTCCAGGGCATGCTAAACACAGACTGACACCAGCAAGCTTCTGCCTCCTTCCACTCTAATTAGAGACACAATGAGCTGCAAAGACAATGTTTTACTCCAAGATTTCTTCTGCAGATACCTCTGGCAGGCAACAATCGTTTATTTTGTGTCTATATTGGTATTCAGATTAAATTGTTAGCATGCAAAAGATGAGCTAAGGGCACAGATCTACTAAAAATGCTTAACAGGGTTCAAAAATGATGGAAGCAATTTGTGAGAGAGGAAAAAATTGTTCCTTTTGGAAACTATTTATTTTGCTCTTGTTTAACTGGAAACAAACTTTAAATTGCAATGCTCAGTGAATTCTAAGGTAAATATCAATATTATTTTGAGATAACTATACATTTTATGCCTTCAGTAAATAACTTTAAAATAATCTGAAAAGAAAGAATATGGGGGAAACCCCTCTCCTCCTCTAAATTCAACTGCATTGAAATAACTAGCCAGTACTAGGAAGAATGACAGAGGTCATTTTTACAGGAAGATTGCTAATCTGTCTAGAGCTCTTTAAAGAAAACCGTGAAACATTTTCAGTGTCAAGTTAAAAAAAATTGTAATATTAGTTTTGATGGACAGTTCCATGGTGATTGGAAGAATATAAATGTCCCAAGGGATATTGCATATTGAAAATTAATCTCAGCAATTACGAAACAATAGTATCTGTTCCTTTAAGTATATACTGTAAATCTTGTGCCCCCTGATTTAAACATCAGACAAACACTTCACTATATAAAGTTGTCTTTGCCTCACTATAATACTCAATTTGCTTAAAAATAAAATTCTCAAACTTTAACAAGCTAAAATAAATGAGTGATACTAGTTCTTTGTATACCTATTTGAATTCCTATCGCTCTCCTATCAATATGTAATTTTGGGGAAAAGGAGACCAGAAAATACTAAATGAAAATTTAAAAAAT
Source organism: Perognathus longimembris pacificus (assembly GCF_023159225.1). Taxonomy (NCBI): domain Eukaryota; kingdom Metazoa; phylum Chordata; class Mammalia; order Rodentia; family Heteromyidae; genus Perognathus; species Perognathus longimembris. The sequence continues at coordinate 126,292,520 of NC_063162.1, read as the reverse complement.
CAATTCTTAAATTACATTTCCATTTAAAAATGTAAACTCCAACTAACTTGCTATGTTCTTTGCTACAAAAAAATCTCTACTCTCTCATCTTTTACTATTGATTATGACATAGATCACAAAGATAGCTCATCTAATATTCAAAGCTGCCTAAGTATTTTTCCATAATTTTTCTCATCTCTGTTCTGAATTTATATCCATGCAAAGATAGTTAAATAGGTTTCATTTCCCAAACAATAGATTGTGAAAGCCTCCTGAGAGAGTAGTTTTAACAAAGATTGCTAATTTGATGCTAAAGGATAACATGATTGTGTAGCAATGCCTTTCTTCTGTTTTGCTTAGGGAGAGATGAGAGTTGGAGGAAGATGGGAAAGGTGACCAGGGTGTTTAGACTCAATTCACTCATTATGCTAGTCCTGACCAGGTCCTCCCAGTTCAGAGACTCCACAATCACTGTAGATAGTGAGTGATATCTTTCTTTCTAATTTTCTGCCTGAGCTTGCTATATGGTACTTCACACTCTATTTCCTAAAACTAAAATATTTCTGAAGCAGTCTCGCACCTATGGTGCATTTTTTCTTTCTTGCGAACAGTGGACAGGCCTAGGGGCTGACATAAATCTCAAAGTCAGACTTTCATGGCAACAAACTTTGATAAAGATCTTAGCATATTATTGATGAAGGTGTCCATTTGGAAATATCTCTTTAGGATGGAGCAGTAGTTTTAACAAAGCTTAGTCATTTAAAGACCCTTTTTCTCACCTCTGTCTTCTGATTAATTTCATTAATGTTCAGTGTTTGTTACAGTATTTGCAAAAGACTATACCGGTAAAAAGATTATTTTTAAAGCACAATTCATCCTAATTGAATATATCTTTTCTCATTTATTTGAACCAAGAAAATTATTTCTCAATTTTTTATAAGTATGCTTACAGTAAGCTCTTTGTAGTGTAAACTAGGAATTCCTACATCTGTTCCTTTTGGGATAGTTAGCAGTAACATGTATTATATGACTTATAGTAAGAATACCTGGTTCGCATGTACTAAAAAATCACAACCTTCTCTCTCAACGGTAACCTATTTCCCAGCAAAGTCACTGTACTAACTGCTGAATAATTAACTAGCAATATCTTACATTCTAATGCTCCAAATCATCCATCAGTTGAAATCCTAAATTCCGTCTCAACACCCTTCCCTAAGAAAAGCTTCATGTTTTTCAGGTAAAAATGAAGAGGACTTTCTTCTTTTCAAATGAAACAGTTTACAATGTACTCAAGGTTAAACCATCAGTCAGTCCTATTATGAGTAGTTTACAAACGGTTAATATGCCTTCATATTTTTCTCCCTGTCCTATACTCCCTGTCTCATCTATTATTAAGATATGCATTAGATTATAGGTGCTGATGGGCAAATCTTGCTTTTTTTTAAGTGATAGACTAAGGAAAATTAATTGAATATGCAATATCCATAGAAAAGTTGAACTTTATTGGTCACAGAGGTGGGCAGTGCTCCCAAATCACCTATTTGCAGAGTGGAATTATGTTACATAGATTTGTAGGTAGACATCCCTAAAGACAGAAAAATGTAAAGTGCCATGTAGAATTTGGTTAAATGTGACAGCAAAGAGCACCACACTATGACATTATTTTAGATTATAGGCTATGCCGAAAGCCATTTAACAGCATGATCTCAAAGAAGTAACAGGATCCCAAAGAAAGGTTTCTCTGCTCATCCCACGTGCTTTTTAGTTTCCCTTATTTCCATTAGCCTATTTTTCTTCCTGTTCTTCCCTGTCTTTCCTTTTCATTTAGAAATTCATTTCATTCCCTCCTGTATTCAATGATGCTCCTTGCTGCAGGGGCCCTTTATAGTAATGTATTCCATATGCTTATTATCTTTTGTGTAAAAGAGTTTTGCCTTCTATTCCCCCTCTTGTTTCCAACTTTTAAATTTTCAGATGGTATCTATTCACTTTTCTGGTCTTGAAGCATAAAGAGTTTGCTTGGATCCACTTTTATCAACCTACTTTATAATTTTTAAAACTCCAGTAGGGCTATATGAAGTCTATTTTTTCCCCCACCATTGAGAATTTGCTCAATTTCCCCCATGTTTTCTCACAATTGTTATCATTGCTATCATTTCTCCACACACCTGAAGAGCAATTCAACCCTCCAAAGATTTAGTGACCAGCACTATTTAAATTATACAAGGAAAGATCCATAAAAGTTCCATCAATAGTAGTATTGCAATGCTTTTTATTAAGCAAGTAACTTTTCTAAAACACACAATTATAAAAATAACCTATATTGCATACCTCAAAAAGCAATTATTAACTATCATTTGACAATTAGATAAGAGGTATGTCTCTTTGTTGTGATAATCCAGTTAAGCCAGAGAAAGGCTTATCTTTTCCTTACAAAACAAACCAGTGTCCTGATTTCCAAAGTGTTTATGCACATATAGATTTGTGGACTGTTTTAATAATATTAAATTAAGATAGTTCTCATGGTTAAACCTTTTTCTGCCTCATTAGATAATACTGGTATAAATTGTCTTGTCCATTAAAATTTCTGCCTAAGCAAGCTTTATTTTCAAATTATAAGGATATTATTGAATATGTTATATATTTGTATATTATGGACTACATACTATAATGTGTATATTTATACATATGGCAGTACAAACAAGAAATATGCCTTTGAAAAGGTAAACTATTCAGGAAATATTATTGGTTAAAAATAAATTACTTTGTTTTAAATTTGAAAGCAATTAATTGAATAGAAACTTTGGTCTGTATTAAGTACTGAAGTTTCTTAAAACTTTTAGATGCTGTAAATCTCAGTAGCGTTCTTGTTAATGGCACATTCTTTTTCAGGAAGAATCAGACTTACTTTTAAAAAACTAGTTCTGGCCTTTACTTTGGATGAATTAGGTGACTTGGGGAAAACTAGTTTTCTAGTAACTATACTTTCATAAAAATTGCTTAAATGAAGTTAAATTATTAAATGATTATTTTTAAAGACAAGGAAAGAGCTTTTTAGAGTTTTTATCTACATCTAGATATCTGCAAATGGTTGTATGTAATATCCAGTATTACAACTCTGAATGAATAGGGGTGGAAGGGAGGTAGGCACCCCGCCCACATCCTCATAATGATTTGATCTTTTTTTTTTTTGCCAGTCCTGGGGCTTGGACTCAGGGCCTGAGCACTGTCCCTGGCTTCTTTTTGCTCAAGGCTAGTGTACTCTGCCACTTGAGCCACAGAGCCACTTCTGGCCATTTTCTGCTGGGGAATTGAACCCAGGGCCTCATGTATAGGAGACAAGCACTCTTGCCACTAGGCCATATCCCCAGCCCCCCTCATAATGATTTGGAGTGGAAATTCTCACCTGACTTACTGTCCTCTACATTTTGAAACACTACTTTGATATTCACTGGTCCTCCATATAGAGACAGGACCCCAGACACTAGCTAACATCCACCCTTAAAATGACTCTGTTTTTTAAAATTATAGAACAAAATAATGCGCAGTTTGCTCGATAGTTTTCAAAAAACACTATTGGTTCCTCAATCACACTGCATATTAGAATCACTGTAGAAGCTTTAAAAGATGATAACACTTAAGTCTCACCTCAGAACAATTAAGTGAGTCTTAGGAGTAAGTTTTAAGCATGCCGGTTTTAAGCCTGAGTGATATTGACATATAATTAGGTTTAAATTACAATTACTTAAAAAAGTGGTTCTTGCCTAAGTTTCATACATATATTATAATCACAAGATAATAGCTTCCAGGATGTACAGAATGTGTGATGTCCACTAGAGCCATATTTTCAAACGTTTCTATAAGGCATATTGCTATTTACATTCTGCTTTTCCAAAGGAGAATATGAATGATATAATAATCAGCATGTTATCAAGAGATTATTCTGATAGATTCTTAGCTCACTTTCAAGAACCATTTATTTATTAAAGAACAGGTGATTTCCTGTGACTAAAGGAAGAAGTTAATTCAATCTAAAAGCTATGATTGTATTATATAGATTCATCAAGTACCCAGTATTTCTGAGATGTACTGGATATTCCCAAATATTTTATTAAGAATTGGGGAGATTTGCTTTATTTATCTGCTCATCAGGATGTTTTATTGAGAACAAAACACTGTGGTGATATAATTGTTTCCCCACGCTTATCACATGTTTTTGAGGACAATTATTTGATATAAGATTTGGAGATATTGTTTCAAGTGTTTCTAATTAGTTTACTATATAATTTATCAAGGGATTCATTGTGATGATGTACATTATGATGGGAATGTGGCCTAGTGGTAGAGTGCTTGCCTTGCATGCACGAATCCCTGGGTTCCATTCCTCAGTACCACATACACAGAAAAAGCTGGAAGTGGCACTGTGGCTCAAGGAGTAGAGTACTAGCCCTGAGCAAACAGAAGCCAGGGACAATGCTCAGGCCCTGAGTCAGTCCTACAGGACTGGCAATAAGTAAGTAAGTAAGTAAGTAAGTAAGTAAGTAAATAAATAAATAAATAAACTGAGAATCATCTAAAATCTTCTTGTGCAGCAACAATACTTTATAGCAGAAAGAATAAATAAAAAAGAATAAATATTTACTAATATACTATTATTACAACAATACCTACAAAACTACATGGTGTAAACCAACTGTACAACCCATGGGGGGGAGGGAAATGAGGAGGGGTAAGGAGGGAAATGAGGGATGATTTAACAAGTTGGATAAGAAAAGTACACACTGCCTTATGTATGAAAACTACCCCCCGCCCCGTAACATCACTTTGACAGTAAAGAAATGAAAAAAAAAAAAAGAATTCAATATCAACACTACTCTGTGGTGGGTGGCATTTCACTATTTTGTAGATAACAAAACAAAAGTGGACAGAGATTAAGTTGTGAGAACTTGATTTTCATCTTTGGTGTGTCTTGTTTCCAAATCTGTGTGCAGAATGAAGTTGATATGTTTTGCCAAGGACTGATAGTATAAAAGTACCCATTTTTTCCCACTATCTACCATAGGAACTAAAAGGGCTGCATGAAGGATTTTATTAACCCATGATATCAATGAAAATATGGAAAAGTCTCCTATTTCTCTTTCTTATTTTGTGTTTTTCACAAATCCAACAGTATCCAGTATTACCAGCCAGTCTCCCAACAAAATAATAACTAGGCCATATATTCTGATAAGATCAGACAAAATCAGATATGTTCAAAATGGTATGGCAATTCTTTTTTCTTGAGGTTAAAAACATAGCTAAATAATTGTAAAGGGAATAATTGTAAAAACTGTGAAGAAGAAAGGTAAAAGGCACTTGCCTTTTACATATGAACTATTTCCACATTCTCATAAAGTATGTACTGGTGTCAAAATCAAACATACCATTTATTTTAGTTTTATATTAAAATATTCAAAAAAGAACAAAGAAGATATCAATTATTATCCATTGCATATTACTTTACTTTTTTGCTTTTTCTCCTTGCATTGTAGGCCCACTTGTTACAATTTATGACTGTCAATGATATATGATGCAAGAAATGCACATACTGTCAAAATCATTGACTTCAGAACTTTATTCTTTCCAATTTTCTACTTGAAATAAGTGAATCAAAGACCCCTTTTTCACCCTATTGTTTTTACTTTAAAAGCCACTCAGCTTTTAATAGAAAGGAATAATAAGTACTAGTTGTAAAATAATCTGTCAATCAATCAGGTACTTACACTTTGGGCAAGACCACTCATTGAGCTTTAGAAAAGATTTTTTTTAAACACAAATAAAGGAAAATTACAATTAAAGTAACTGTAGATTAGAAAATTCCATTTAGTATTGATTTTATTACTAGAATTTAGAAAGAAGCATGGTGACTATAATAAATTGATGTTCAAATGGATGCATTGAGAAACCTGAATATTACCTTGACCAGTTTGCATTACCTTGGCCAGTTTGCATGAAAGAATTCCCCTGAATTCTCCATTCAAACAGCTGAGAGGACCAGATCCCATCCTGTTTACTTGAGTTCTATATATGTTTTGGTTAACTCTTGGTGTAGAATTATGTTATGTATTGGGAAATATGAGATAGAGGTGCTTAAATCTCAGGTATAAAATGGAAAATGATATATTCTTTGCCTTCATTTATGAAGGTGATTTCAAATAATGGGATGAAGATCTGAGATCATTTGATTATATATATATATGTATATATATACATATATATGTATATATATACATATATATATATAGTATGACATCATTTATTTCTCCAATCCATCTTCCCTTTATTTTTCTGATTTGGACAGTATGTGCATTCCTTACATTATAGATTCATTGATTTGGGGATATAACTAAGCTTTCAGCTTTCAAATGATATTTCAGTGAGGAGTGGGGGAAAAGAACAGGAAATGTTCCTTATCGTTCTACTGGTATGTTTTCTAAAATCATGTGCTTTAAATAATAGCCTCAAACACTGCACTTTTTGTCTAACTACCTATCACAAGTACTTGCCCAAATAACTTGTGTTTGCAAATTTGGAGGCTGGGTTAAGATCATTTGCAAAAAAAATGGCCCTGAAAATGTCAAGTACACAGCCTTTATATAGCATCATAAATATTAAAAGGTAGAGAACCTAAATCATTAAGTTTGTGATATTGCCTATAGTGTACTTATATAAACCTAGATGATATAGTCCAGTCCATACCAGACATAGCATAGATTACAAAACCTATATGGAATACTATTTTATAGAATACTATAGACAATTATAATCCAATACTTACATACATGAACATAAAAAAGAAGTAAAAGTATGAAACAAAAGATTGCAAATGGGACCTCTGTGTAGGCTACTTAACATGACTGAAGCTTGCAGAACTCTAATTTGGGTGTCATTGGGTGATGAATGGATGTGAAGACTGAGAACAAGGCTGTATGTTATCGAAAACTTTATGAACAAAATATTTTCCTTCAATAATATATTAAGCTGAAAGTTCTCCCTACTTTAAAAACTTACTTCTTTGAATCTTTTAACTCTTGTATTAACACTTAGATTAAAATGCAAACATTGTATAGCTGTACAAAAGTAGGAATGGATGAATCCATTAGCCTTGACCTGCTAGATCAGAATCACATTCCTATCATTACCTTCAACTCTTTTCTTACAAGAAGGACATTGGGAGTCCTGTCAGAGGTAGAATGCCACCTCCTATGGTAGTTGGACTTTATTCCAGAATCTTCCTGAAGGACCTACTTGAGGCTTTTCCTGGAGAAGGTATTAGCTATTTTAGAAATATGTCCATGATGTGTTTTTTGACTTGCTTCTTTTTTATATTATACATTTGATTTGTAAGAAGAAAATGTACCAAGAACATATCTCTTCATCAGTGAAAACTTTTTGGTGTTGAGTCCATGACTTCGAATATTTTAAGGAGCTTACTAAACTTTGCAAAAACTTCTCCATGGGCCACAAGGAATTTTTAGGTGGTTAGTGTTTTTCTTCTTTTGCAGTTTTGTTTTCTCCTTTCCTCTACTGTCTGTCCATTAAGTAATATAAATTTTTCAGCTGTGTTAGAATTTTGTGATACCTCTTTTATATAATGTGGTCCCTCATTGAAAATTCATTATTGAGTGCTGAGTGTACATATAGTTTCATCTGTCAATGTAAAAACTAATATGCATTTTAGGCCACTATGATATAGATTTTACTTATTATTTCTACTTTTGTGATAAGGATGTAAGTATGGATACTAAGTAATCACTGGCATCCTCACAGCTAGCTTCTCACTCCTGTTTCTACCTTGTTAACAGAGTACATTCTTTACGAATACATTCTTTACTGGTAGAATTCATTACTGGGGGATCTCCCCCACAAAATCTTCAAGAATGTGAACAAAAACTCATGGAAACTCCACACAAGACACCTGTAACCTGAGTCTCTTCAATGCTTCTTGATTACTAGAAATTTCTGAAGGCAATTAGTATTTAGCCAGCTAAGCATTGTATTTTGAAGTTAAACCTGGAAAATCACCACATAACTGCATTGTCTTCAAGTAACACACACTTTCTGGGTTTAGTAATTCCACGTCTGGACTTTCATTTAAATAAGTTATTAAATATATATGATTTTAACATAAGTCTCATATAATATGTTATTTGTACTTATGTGTTATTTGTACTTATGTAAATAATGAGGAATCTATATGAAACACATATGATTTATACTTGTGGATTATTAGACATTACAAATGGTATATTTACATCTTTTTAATGAAAATACCCATTTAGAATGTTGCAATGTTGCATGAAAATAGAAAGATCCAAGAATGTGTATAAAATATAACTTCATTTTAGTTTTATATATTTATGTGTGAAAGGAAAAAAATCTTGGAAGGAAATACATCAAAATGTTAGCAAGATTATTTTAAATGTCTTCCTTCCATTTTCCCCTATATTCAAAATTATCTACAAAACCAGGCATTACTTTTATAATCAAAAAGAAATAATAACTGTTATTTAAAATTAAATCTCATTATCTAAAATTGAATTCATCTTCCTTTCCAAATGCTCTTCATTTACTGACATTTCTATCAGTACAAATGGAATCATTTTTCCCCCTGGTTACCCAGACCTTCTAGAGAAGGACTTTTACTTCTGCAGTGTATATTATTATCTAGATGGACAAATACACTACAAAGTTGTGGATATGTTCATGTCTTACAGGAGTGGATTTGGATGTGACAGGAAACAACTCTACTGAATAACACATGTGCCCTGATTGCTCAGGCCTGTCTCTCATGCTCCCATCCTTTCTCTAAGCACGCGTGGAAAATGAGGGTGAGTTGGCATCTCAAAGGAAATTGTGGTGCTGTTATAGAGGAGAATGTACGTTAGAAAATTAATAATGTTTCTTTTTTGCTTTTGTTTGTGGGGCTTGAAATCAGGCCTGAGCACTGTACCTAAGCTCTTTTGCTCAAGGTTAGAGCTCTACCAATTTCAGTCACAGCTCCACTCCCTGTTTTCTGGTTGTTCATTTGGAGCTAAGGGTCTCATAGACTCTCCTGCCCAGGCTGGCTTTGACTCACAATCCTCAGGTCTTGTCCTCCTGAGTAGAGCAGATTTCAGGTGTAAGCCACCAGCACCTGGCTAGAAAATTAATAAAAATTTAAAGTACCACTATGACTCCTTTGCCTGTTGTTTAGCCATCTTCATGTAAAAGACGTTTGAGAACAAATTCCTTGCTTGGTCCTACTTATTTGAGTCTGAGAGCTCATTTATAGTTGAATTAGACTGTATTTCCTTAAATAAAGGATTTTTGCCATTCATATTTTTATCTTTGCTACCAGAAGAACATCTGGCAATGACATAGGTGCTTTCATTTGTCATTTAAGCTTGCCATTTTCATATGATGTTCACTTTATTGTCTCCTTAAACAGTTTTTGAAACATTTTATGTTCCAAAGCCTCCACATTTATTTCCCCATCCCACAGAATTACTGAGCTCAGAATTCAAATGCTAATGTTCTTCATAGTTTTCATACTTCATAATCCAAAAATATTTACTATACTAAAACTGAGGTTATAAATATGATTAAGCCACTTTCATTCAAAAACTAGCTCTTCTGTGTCAATGAGTTTGCATTAAGTAGGAAGTAATAGAAAACCTATTGGGAACACATTTTTTTCTCTAAGAACTTAATAAGCTTTCAGCATATTTCCTCTGGCCAATTTTACGTGCTAATAACATTCAAAAATTTTGTCCTGAAAACTGCTTCTCAACTCTTAATGTGCTCATGAATCACTTGGGAATCTTGTTAAAAATGCAGATTCCTTGTAAATATATGTGTGCAAATTGGAGATCCGTGGATTCTGACAAACTGATGGATCATGCCAATGATGTAACGATATTCATGAGTTTACAGTTACCCTTGCACTTAATGAATTCTTGGCATTGAAATTTGGTATTCTGCTCAATCTCCCAATTCTCAATTTCAGGGTCCTCACTGCAGTAGTCCATTCTCTCAGATTGACTTTGTGGTGTTTTGGAGAGTAGGCAATGGGTTGCTGTTACACAATAGAGGAAACAACTATGTTTAGATTTCAAGGGAGTCATTGATACTTATTCTCTAGTCTAACAGTCCTTAGAAAGTTGTGCTGGCCATATGAACACCTTGTCATTGATGTATCACACTGTGTGAGAATAAAGTTATAAGTCACTCCTTGAGATCTAAAATCCTGGCTTGGTGAAGGGGCTGTCAGATTCTAAACAGAGCACATAGTCACTATGATTATCATCTTAGGCCAGTAGCCTAGCACAGAAGTGAAGAATATAGAAACTATAGTTTATGCTATTAGTTGGTGAGTTCTCCCTATGTTGTCAGTATTCCATTATCTAGGATGTTAGATAAGAGCTAGGATGATGACTCATAACTGAATCATTTTCAAAAGAAGTTCAATTGTCCACACATTTTTCCATTGCCACAACAGGCCAGATGTGCATAAATCTTTAGAGTTTTACTTATGAACTGGTCACTTGAAAATACTAAGGTCCTAGTAGATCCTCAAGGGCACATATGCCTTTAGTAATCTCATTTCTTGCACTGGGTTTATTATTCAGCTACATGTAGGATTATGATATTGAGGTATAATGAATAAATATTTGATCTCTGTCTCAGGAACTGAAAAAGAAAAGCTTTATGGTTGGGTGTGGGAGAATCTTTTGTTGTAATATTTAATCTCAGCCTCAGTTCCTGGAACAAAACTTCTAAGACACTTGTCACTTGCTAAATGATAGGTATATCAGCCATAGCTTCTAAAAGACCTCAAGAGTCCTGGGAGAATAGAAGCATTATTGTTTCAATAAGGTGATTATTGTTGACTTCTGGATTAATTTAGGATGCAGATTTGTTGCCAGGAAACAAACCATGTGATTAAAGGGGTTGATACTTTCAATCTCTCCCTTGATCTAGTTTGGTTGGAGAGAGGGGTTGAAAGTTGAGTCCTTCTTTAAAGGCTAATGATGTAATCAATCATGCTTATGTGATGACATCTCCATAAACACCCCAAAGGCTTCAGAAAGCTTCTAAAAGCTCCTGGAAGGTAGTGATCCTGGAAAGGAGCCCACTTGCCCATATCTTGTCCAATGAATCTCTTATATCTGGCTGTACATTGTATCCATTTGCACTGTCTCTTTTATAACAAGCCAACTAGAATAAGTAAATTGCTTTCCTAAGCTGTACAAGCTGCTCTAGAAAATTAATCGAAGTGGAGAAGAGGGGTCATGGCAACCTCAATTTATAACCAGTCAGAAGCAGAGGCCATACTCTGGGATTTGCGATCCACATCTGAACTGGGACAGTTTTGTGGGATGGAACTCTAAATCTGCAGAATCTGATGCTATCGGTAGGAAGAGAATATAAGAATTGTATTTAATCATGACAGCATTTGCCAACTAGAGAATAACTGACCATATGAGAAACCTACACACATTTTGGTGTTGATACCACAGGTTAAATATTCTGTGTTAAACATATAGAATATTCACATGTATAAGAATAGGAAAAGCAAAAACAGAAACTAGTTTTCATTAGTTAGTTTTATTATCTCAAACTAGGGGAACCTCTGACTTGGGGCATTGGTGTTCTTATGCTTATTGGCTGTCTTATCATTCTCACTGAACCAATCAAATAAGTCTGGTAAGCATCTGAAACTATATCTTCATTTCCTCTTCTTGTGTCAAAAATAGTCTGTGAATCTACAGTCTAAATATCCCCTCATGCTATTTCTGTTTTCAAAACCACCACAGCTACAGCCTAGGTCAAGTCCTTATTTTATCTTGCTAGAATGATCAGAAATCTAACTCAAACAGAATTTTGGCCTCAATCTTCATATTTATTCACACTTAAAGAAACAGCAATCTAAAGAAAAAATAAGATAAATATAAGTTCTAATGTTTAATTGAATCCTCTTGAATTGAATATCATTGGTCTCAGAAAATTTCTGGAGGTAGTACTAATCCCTCATGTGAATGTGAGCTGCTTCTTATAAATACTATAGCTCTTCTTACCACTCAACTCTAACATTTCCTTCCCTCCTCCTCCGTAGATTGTGCATTTCTATTTTTTCCAATATTTAACTCTTTTTTTTTTTTTTTTTGGCCAGTCGTGGGCCTTGGACTCAGGGCCTGAGCACTGTCCCTGGCTTCTTCCCGCTCAAGGCTAGCACTCTGCCACTTGAGCCACAGCGCCGCTTCTGGCCATTTTCTGTATATGTGGTGCTGGGATCGAACCTAGGGCCTCGTGTATCCGAGGCAGGCACTCTTGCCACTAGGCTATATCCCCAGCCCCAACAATATTTAACTCTTGGAACACTTTCTTTTCGTTCACTGTCAGTGTTTTCCCAGTTGTTCTCTTATTGTCACTGAGAAGATCTTGGTACTATTCAGGAAGATTCTCTTTTCCTTTGGGTTACATAGCATTTCTCTCGGTGTTTATTTATGCTTATATTTATCCATTTGTTGTTTTTTTTTTTCAACAATCCCATTAGTACCTGTGAGTGAACATGTCAGTGTTTTCCTTTGTCAGATATCTACTAGGGCTATGGTGATGGCTCATAATTGATTTATTTTCAATAGAAGTTCAATTGTCCACACCTCTTCCCTTGCCACAATGCTTGCAACCCTGGGCCATCTCTGTTCCCTGAGGTGTTTATGAAGAGCCTGAGCCTCATCCACTGATGAGCACCACCACTCTGATGGTGATTTTTTACACTTAAAAATGTAGCTGAGTTTGATTTTCCACAGTTGGTCCAGATTTGGTTGAGGAGGACTTTTTTTTTCCTGGAAGAGAACAATTATAGATGCTTACCAGTAAATCTGAAAAGTATATCTTGGAGGTTGACATGTGCCTGGGACACTCCATGGACTGGGCTTCCATTATTGAGAACAGCCAGGAGTGTCCTTTCTCCTCTTACTTTTGAGTCACTGACCATCAGTTGTAAGAACTAGGAATACCCAGGTTTTTTTTTTTTTTTTTTTTTTTTTTTGCCTGTCCTGGGCCTTGGACTCAGGGCCTGAGCACTGTCCCTGGCTTCTTCCCGCTCAAGGCTAGCACTCTGCCACCTGAGCCACAGCGCCCCTTCTGGCCGTTTTCCATATATGTGGTGTTAGGGAATCGAACCTAGAGCTTCATGTAGGAGGCAAGCACTCTTGCCACTAGGCCATATTCCCAGCCCCAGGAATACCCAGTCTTAAAGACAAGACAGTTCCGTATTTTCCTCCAAATTCTCACAAATGATCCAGATATAAATTTATTCTTAATCTATATGAGCCTTAATGGTTGTCTTAAATATTATGGAATTAAGTTGACACAATATGTCTAATCTTAAGAGCATGTTACATTGTTACATCCACTAATTCTATGAAAATATAGGGTTCTTGAATATAAGTCTATCTAAAAGCTTTTCATTATTAGTTGTTGTTATTAGTTGGCTGCACTTCTTTTCATGTTACTGAATGAAACATCTGAACATCATTTCCTCAGCTATACATACTTCTTTGAGTGATGGTGCCAATGTGAATCTATTTCTTGTTTTTTAGAAAGATTTTAAAAATAATCAGGGCCAAGGTGCATCACTTAAATACTTCTTCATCTGTGCCATTGTTAACTTTCTTTATGTAGGTGGCAGCTAGTCACCTTAAAACCTCTTCATCCCCAGTATTTCAATTTATAATCTAAGACCATTTCCAAAATATAATCCAGTGTTTCTCCATTCTCCTGTAGAAATACCTAGCTATACCCATTTCCAAATAAATCCTTTTAATATCTTTATCATGTCCAACTGGACAATTTCTTTTCTCCGTTATTTTTATTACATAACAAAGAGCTTTGAAACTAAGTAGCAAGGGGTAGTAAGAAACAAAATAAGGTAATAAGACTCACATACTAACATAAATCTCCATTTCTCATTCACTGAAACATAGATCCTACCTGATATGAGAACAGTCTCAGTAATAGGTAAACTTTGCCTTCCTAGTTTCCTACTTAGCCCAAGGCTGGTAGACCTGGACTCAGTACAATGAGGTAAGTGCCCAGGTCTATATGCTATATTCTATCTAGTGACTATCTAGTGACTAGCTGAGTAGTGTAATTGGGGCTCATGTTTGGCACTCCATAAGCCCTTCTACAATGTTCTTTTACATTTTACAAGCCCAAGCACATTTGCTACTATCTACCAATCTATCTTTGTATTGTAATACTACATCATTTTGAGTTACAAAAAAACACTGTACAGTTTCTTACCTTCATTTCTATTCTTAAAGAGATTCCCTGAATGAAATGGTTGTTTTCTCAATTCCTTCTTATTTCTTACCTTAATTGAACTCATTCTTCAAAATGTCCCAGAGAAGTGTAAGATCCATAACACATACATATATTTTCTCTGTCCCATACACTGCCAATGATCAGTGGCAGCTAACCAGTAGATGGTCATTAAATTATGTACTATTAAATAACTATGACCTTATTAAATATTTTTCAACTATAGTATCTTGTGAACTTGTCTCAATAGTTTCCCTACTTTGTTAGATTAAGCATTGTTATTCCCATTTTTCAGATGAATAAGCCAAGGCAAAGAGAATTTGCAGTGGTTTGCTGAAAATAATAGGATTGGTGATAAAAGTTATATTAAAGTTCATGTCTTCAGACTTATTATCTTTCCCAGTTTATGATAGAGAATTGCATTCAGGCTTCTGGTACTATGGGATCCAATTGGGTTTACCAGACATTTAGACTCCTCCAAACAGAAGATGGTACTTTTACATTTTGTCTCATTTTTATTTTCCTTTTTTCCAAATTGAGAATTATAAAAGTTACCCTAGAGAAAGCAAGAATGAATGAAGAGGAAAATTTGTTTCCCTTTGAGCTCCAGAAGTTTCCCTAGAGATATGGGGGAAAGAATCTGGGTTGTTTTGCTATAAGAATTTTTGAGAAATAATAAAAACACCACATTACATTTGCAATTTTATCCCACTTCACAGTATTAAACACCATTTCTAAAAAACTTAAAACATGCCATTTTTATTAATGGTCCATTTAAAACCACCAAACATTTTGATGTCAATTACTAAAACAAGGTTTAACGCTGTCAGAAAGCATTAGTGCTAAAAACAGTCATCCTCTCTGTGTGTTCATCTGCAAAGCATTACAGTTTATAAAACAATTTTAACTCTGAATACGTAAGGCCTTATATGAAGGTTTCCATATGTTAAGAATTTTATTTGTGTGTTTGATTTTAAATTGCTTTGAAAAACAGACAGTTGAGGTTTATAGAAAGGAATCTTTCTTTTAGGAAATAAATGTCTCAAAAGTGCAGGGCACTAGCAGTAAAAACATTCTGACCACAAATCAGAAACACATTGGGAAGTGTTTGTTGAGTACACCTCCTGAAACCAGTATTTTGTTTCTATTTGCTGGAAAATTGAAAAATCTGTTGTATCTTGGCATGGCTTGCTGGTCTAAGCCTGGATTCCTAGTGTGATAGATGGCATTAATGTATACATAGCTAGGCTGTTGAACCCTCTGTTTTTGGCACCGAAATTTAAAAAATAAAATGTACCTCTGAATAGCTCCATTATTCAGCTAAGGTTGTTCCCCATATCAAATTAGTTTGCATATTATATTTTTCTACCTAAAAATTGTACTGAGGAGAAAAAAAGATAAAAAAGAAGATGAAATTAATCAGTGTTTCAGCTGCTGAGTGGCATCTGGCCAAAAGCCACCAGGCTGACAACTGGAGTTTGCAATGTGTTTTTGCAAGGCTAATTTAAGGTGAACTTAGATGGATTCAAGATTTATAAGCCTTAAAATGTCCCGACTGGAGCAAAGTTCAAGTCAAGTAATCCACTGCTCACTGTGCCAGATGGGGCTCAGCCTACAGTGCCCTGTGATTTGGTCTATAGTTAAGGAGAATTTCAAAAACAGGCAGAAGGGCTGAGTTTCTGTGTTTCACTTCAAAGGTCTTCTAATAACTGAGAGGATTAAACTCTTTTAACCAGCTAAGAAGGTTAGGTGGTTTTGAGAGAGTGCTTTTGTAACTATCAATGATTCTGTGTTTAAACTCTAAGGATGGCCTTTAGTGAACGTCTTTTAACACATTAATGACTGTGAGAAACACCCACTCCCACTTTATGGTTTCATAAGAATTTCAGAATAAATGGTAGAACTTCTCGAGGGATTGAAATCACCTCTAGGACTATGTAGACTGGTGAGTTGTGGTTAAGGAACAATCTAGATAATCACTTAATGAAACTCTTTAGCCTACTTGAGATAGTTTTTTTTTAAAGTGACCTGAGTATTATATGCTCACATACTAGCTTGTTATAACAAATATTATAAAAGTAAGTATAAGTTCAAATGCTTGCTGTCTGGAGACATGGAAAATAAAAGGGATTTTTCTGTATGAAGCATTTCATATCTATTTAATTAAAATGAAAAGGTACATTCCTTTTTTTTTTGGCCAGTCCTGGGCCTTGGACTCAGGGCCTAAGCACTGTCCCTGGCTTCTTCCCGCTCAAGGCTAGTACTCTGCCACTTGAGCCACAGCACCGCTTCTGGCCGTTTTCTGTATATGTGGTGCTGGGGAATCGAACCTAGGGCCTCGTGTATCCGCTGGGGAATCGAACCTAGGGCCTCGTGTATCCGAGGCAGGCACTCTTGCCACTAGGCTATATCCCCAGCCCCAGGGACATTCCTTTTTAAGAAAGGAATGAAGAAATCACACTGGTGAATAAATGCCCTTTATCAAAGGAGTATCATTTTTCTTCATTCTGTTTTTCAGTATAGAAGAGAGCTAAAATATTGTATCCTGCACTGTCTCCAAGAGATACATAAATAATAAACAACTTAAAGGTTAAAGGTCCAAACTAGATTGGTTTAAAATAAATGAAATTGTCATATACAAACAGAGTATTATGATTTCATACATTTCTCTTTAAAGGGGTACAGTAGAGGACACCTATGGATGATACAGGGAATTATAAATTGCTTCGAAAAATGAATCAACATTTTGGAAGTAAGAAAAATCTAGGAAACAATAGCTGATGTTTATAATGGCTCTCAGGGAAAACAGAAAGAGCTTTGATATTTGAAGTAGCATCAATCTTTAAAAGAAAAAAAGACATAATGATTAGATACTGCTTTTTGCACTTTTACATATTACTCATAAGCTGCACTAGTTGTATTTCTCCTGGCACCGGCTCACCACATGGAGACTAATATGGATTGGTGCATGCAGATAAACTGGTTGTCATCAGCAAGAATGCACTCGTTCCCACAGCACTTTTCCATAGCCTCAATCTTCTTAAGGATACCATTGTTTTCCTATAAATGTAGATACATCCAATAAAGAAAGTTGACTAGGCCTTTGTCTACTTCTTTTATTTGAATGTTGGTTTGGGGAATCTGGGCAGCAAGGCAAAGAACAGGGTAGCCATGCAGTGAGGACAAGCTCAAATCTCATATGTTTCCTCCTATCACATGAAAGAAGCGTTAACAATCAGACTCTTCACTTGACCATAAAACACATTCCTAAAAAATGTAGTGTCATGTTGAAATCAGAATTTGTGTTGGCTTTTATTTCATTGCATCATGGGTTGAGGATGGAGCATGCTCCGGGTGAGTGATGCATTGATTTCAACCTTACAGAAATTTGTTTTGGTTGGATTCTTTGGATTTCTTTTTAATTGTGTGGTTTCACAGAAATCAGATACATTGTTCCCATCATAGGTTTAGCTTCTTGTTGTGAGGACTCTTTCCTCAGAAGTTGGAGTTGAGTGGAATCTTTGGCAGGACATATAATCACTCCACCCAAGGGGGAATGCAAGTCCTCAGGAGCTGCCTCACACACACACTGACCGTTAGAGGACTGGATTAGAGGTATTCTCTAGATATTTCACATGCATGCTATTCATATATTTGCACTAGGAAATATTGAATTCCTATTAGAAGACAGGAGGAATTTCATTAATCTCTAGAAAGATTACAGTAGACATATCTTCTAGAGAGAAGACAAATAGACTGTGTGTAAAGAAAAATTGAATCTTTTCATTCTTCTTTCCAACAAAGCAAGGCTTTGAGTTTAAATTAATCCAAGTCCATATCTTAAGCTTTAACTCTGGCTTATCAGAAATATATTTTAAGTTTAGACTTTCCATTGATGTAATAATTTTAAGCTTACTAAAATGGAAAAGAGGAAACCTCTACCTACATATGCCATCTACTGAATTAATAATTTCAATTTCTTCTACACACTTCCCTTGTTATTGTATTATTGTATAATCTTTAAAAACATGAAGACATTGACTCTACAAATGTGTATATTTAGCATTGATTTTCAACATGTTCAGTATGCTAATGTGGTAATATTAAAGGACATTTTTCTCTTGAAGATACAGCAAATCTACTGTGTTTGGAGTAATTTTATGTTGAGATTTCTCCCCTATTACTTTCTTCACTTTTTACAGCAATTGTAGAACAATTTCTCTTCCAATTGTAGCCACAATGGCAGTTATTATAAAAACAATAGTGGAATAGAAATGCAGTGCTTTTTCTTTCCCAGAGATATTTCCTGCTATTTTTAAAGAGAAGAGAGCCTGAATCAAAAACTTGTAATAGATGCTTACTCTAAGAATGATACTCTGAGATGTGATTGTCAATTAGAAAAAGATTTAATTAATCTTTCTGTCAACTCATTATTATAGGCAATGGTGTGACATCCTTTAGCCAGTCAGTCAGATGTCAGAAAATGTGACATTGTGTTTGCATTTTTACTCATGTGCATACAGGATCACAGCCCAGCAAAACAAGCAATGATATCTTCAGCTATTGTATGTATACTCTAGAGGTCAAATTCAAGCAAAATCAGACTAGAACCATATCAGTAAGAGCAAAATGTAGCCCGTTTTTAGTTACTATTGATAGATTTTTTTCCCGAGCTTTAGGCAGGAAAGTGGAAGATTCTAAAATGGTGAATTATGTTATTTAGAATATGAACTTTGCTTTCATTAAACCTACATTCCTGATGCCATCTAGGAGTTGGGGTTTGTTTTTACATCCCATTCAAGAATTAAAAGGCAGGAAAGTGTTTAAAGAGACTAAACAAGTTTGCTTGGTGAAAGTAGCAAGGGGACAGTAACAAGATTAACTAACTTTACAGAGCATCCTGGAGTCCTCTCTGAGGGCAGTTTTTATAGTACAAGGCTCCTCTCAGACCTCCTCCAATGGACTCTGAATGTTTGATGTCTTATGTATGTGCCTCCCTGGCTCTTGGCATTATGACAAATGTCTGTGTAAGATCTCACTGTTTCATTGGAAGAACAGGAATTTGATCAGGAATCTGAGGCACTATGGGAACAAGATGTACCCTAGGTGATATGTTCTATGCCACATATTATAAATAACAGTTGTTTTTTTTTTAAATCTCTCGTTACCTAACAGTTCTGCTTTCTCTCTCTTGTCTCTGGACACTATTTTCATATCAGCCTACTTCTTGGCAGAACCATTTGGAGATATGAGAATCACTGGATAAGTAGATGAGTAACTATGGCTCACTTACAATGTAATTACAAAGCACCTAGGGCCTGAAGCTATTTCTTTCTTCCAGATTCTGTGTTCATCTATTGAAATAAAAATGCAAAATATCTCGTTATTTGATGAATAGTCCCTGAAATCTTTCAGGTAGTACTTAGCATTTTTTTTTCATACTATGAAATACAGGGAAATATAGAGAGGTCTCAACAAGTACCTTCCCCCATAGAATAGTCTACATTTCAGGTGATGTACACCTGAAATATCTGAAAGCTTCATTCAAGTTAAAAAGACTTTATGTGATGTTTCTTCCACTTTCAGTAATCTCTTCACCTTGTTTGCAAGTCTTCTGCCCCATATAAGGCTAAGAACACAATAGAAGTCAAGAGCTGCTCAAACTGGTAGACTCTTGCATACTTACCCATCTCTAAATACAACCCACACAAATTTTAAACAGAAAAGAAACCTTTTGCCACTGCTAAACTCAAAGTCTATTCAGAATCCCTAGGTGGCATTGAAAGCATTTAGACTCATTTCATTCACATGTCAGGTGAAGACTTTCATTTAGCAGCAAGATGAATGCTGAATAATGGATCTTTTGAATAATGTAATTAAGAATTCATTAAGGGGGGTCTTAATGACAGAATGCAATGAGTGTAGACTCCCTACACTAAACTCCCAAATTGTATCATAGAGTTGAGGGGGGGAAAAACAGCACAGTACCAATTAGAAAAATAGTGGCATTTCATTTACAAAATACTGACATGAAAATTCAACGAGGAACAAATATATATTTGAATTTATTAGAAATTATGTTAAGTCAGGATTAAAGATCATTTTTTATTATTTTAAAATGTGCTCATAATATGACAAAGGACTTAACCAACACTGTTTTTCTGAAAAGATCTCTTAGTGTTCTCCCTATGAACCTTACAATATTGAAGAAATTCACTTTGTTCTTGGATAACTGATTTAAATGAGAAATGGCAAACTTGCCTTTTTATTCTTTGCTTTATTTTAATTTAAATGAAGAAACGGCTTAAAACAGACCCAAATGTGGCAACAGCAGGCAAAAGATTTGCAGGTAACAAAAGCTTCTATTGTTATCTCCCGTTACCCTTATCCACATAAAAGGAATAAGGTAAAGAAACGTAGGTTATCATACTCACTGGTAGCACTTCCCATGGCCTCAATTGTATTGTCAGCCTGCATGTAGTGGAAAGAAACTCCTAATGGAGAAAAAGCAGAAGTTTTGGGGTATCGAAGTTAGTGATTAAGAACTAAGGAGACTTATCTGCGGAGAAATTGTTGGACTTAAAAAAATAATTTTTCTTGGTAAAGGCTATTGAAACCTGAGAAACTCATCTATCCATCATATGTTAACACCAGATTTTGTCTAAGGAAAGGCATCTTAGTCAATAAATTGCTCTTGTATTTTTTCCTACACATTATATATCATGATGTTTTGTGACATGCTGTTTTGCTCTTAAATACTTGTATTTGGTAAGGTAATGGGATTCCCTTCCTGTGATTATGTTTAGCTGCCTCAGAGACTTGATGTATAGAGATTCTTCTTCCAGCTGTGAAGAACCCAGCAGCTGTACTGGCACTACCTATAGAGGAGACCACCTGGCAGAATGGTTTCTAGGACGTGAAAATCTCAATCAATCAAACAAATTCTTCTAAACTTGCATGAGCTTCAAAGTGGATAAGGACACAGGTATACCTGCTAAGAGATACGATAATAAATGCATATTGAACCATGAAGTTTGTGCCAATGTGCTACCCAGAGAAAGAAAATTAATATAATTTAATACTGATCATGGAAATCTACCAGTAAAATAATTTTACATTGTACCTTAAAGTAGGTTTCATTTATTTTGGAATTCATTTTGATAAGTGTCATTTTATATGGCCATATCCACATTGCTATTGAGCCATTGTGATCCTCTGTTAAGAATTTCCTCGATATATTCTAGTTAGTACAAATGAAGGAAACCATGCACCCTTTATTTCTTTGGGTCTGGCCTCCTTTGCTTAATTTTTGTATGTTTTCTTTACAAATCATCTGTCTATATATGACTAATATAAACCATGGATTAATTACCACTGAGGTTTCATTTCAATCGAAAAACACAGAAGTCTAAAACCGTTTTGTGTATCCACAAATACCAAGTCAATTTAAAGCTGGATAAACAGATTACTCACTAATTTGAGAGGAATCTCCTATCACCAAGACTTGAGGGATAAATGCTAATTCCAAAAAACAAATAATTACATATAATTTACTCAGGTATTAACATATATCAAGTGAGAAGGTGAAATACTGATCTGTTACAATTTTACATCTTTACATTAGTTTTCATGATTAATAGAAAAAATAATTCAGAAATAACAAATCTAGAATCAACATATTGGGGTTTTATGTTCATTGTACCACTTGGTATGATTTTGGGCATCAAATGTAAACTTTTTAGGCTTCAGGCTCCGAAATCAGTAATTCGGCAACGATTCACTTATTCATTTATTCAGCACACTGTTTGAATATGTCCGTCCTATAAGCCACCCACTTTTCTAGACTAGGAGGATTCAATAGGGAACAAGCAAGACCACAGATCTCAAGGAGTTTAGGTCCTAGGGGAATACCTAGATGAGGATAAAGTCAGTGAAGAAATACATAAAATGTTAGGTGGGTAGCAAGCATGTTTAAGGAAAATAAAACAGAAGATGGAAAAAACCAGGAGGATATAGTATTTATTTTTTGCATAATGAGCAGGAAAAGTCCTTCTGAAAGCCAGTATATACTTTAGGCAGAGATTGAAAGTATGAACAGAACAATGAACATATCCAGAGGAAGAAATTTTAGAGAGACTGAAGAAATAGTTTCTATATCCTAAGTACAGAATGCATTTGATATACTCCAGAGAGAATAAAGAGCTATGTGGCAGAGAATAATGAAGAATGAAGGAATTTGTAGGTGATGTTTCAGGGCCTTACATGAAAAGACTAGAACTTTTGAAACAGCAATAACATCACTTGGCCTTCCTTTTTAAAGAATTCCTCTAACTAGTAAACAATATATTATGAATATACTTAACTACAAACAGTGAGACCAGTCAGTAAGTTATACTAATTCAGGTGAGTGTTGGTGGTGGCTTGACTAGAACAGACATCTGGGTATGTTTTGACAGTGAAAATGATTGAATTTGCTGGTAAACTGGAGTGAAATGTTAGGAGGGAACAATGATCCTACATTTATTTTTTTGGAAATCTGCACAAATGAAAGAGAGATTTTAGAAGCATAGGATTGTCCTTTACTGAGTTGGGGGAGAATAGAATTAAAACAATTTTAAAGAGCTCATCAATCATTCTTTGCCCATGTCAAAATCTTTAGATGTTAAAAAATATCCGGGGGCTGGGGATATGGCCTAGTGGCAAGAGTGCCTGCCTCGGATACCCGAAGCCCTAGGTTCGATTCCCCAGCACCACATATACAGAAAACGGCCAGAAGCGGCGCTGTGGCTCAAGTGGCAGAGTGCTAGCCTTGAGCAACAAGAAGCCAGGGACAGTGCTCAGGACCTGAGTCCAAGGCCCAGGACTGGCCAAAAAAAAAAAAAAAAAATATCCGGAAGAAGGACTATTGAGTGGTCAGTTAAGTATGCAAAGTACAGTGTTGTCACTGGATTCTTCTCAGAGTTTTATAATACTGAAAGCAGTGGAAATTATCAGAAGAGCTAAGTCATTAGAGGAAAACTAGAACTTCCCCCTTCTTTCCTCTGTCATGCTAACAAAGTAGTATTTTGACTCTTTTGAGTCTATACAAGTGTTTTCCATCTCAATAAAAGCTCCAGAGATTGTTAATAAGGGAAAAAGACCTGTTTAAGTATTACCTCTCCAGATATAACAAATAGTACATAATTCTTTCATATTCCACACTTCAATCAGAAATTTAACTTAAAATATTTAACTGACACAGAGAATTAAATATTTTAGTAAAATAGAGATAGTCTTGTGTATTTTCAGCATGTATCTCTGCTATTTGTTTCTACCCTTTCATATGATTCTTTATTTTTCTTATGTTTACAATATTTGCTTGACTTATTTTTTTTCTAATACTGCTTTCTTTTGTCTGTTCCTCTTTATTTGCTTTGCACAATATTTTACTTCCCATTTCTCTTCAACTTCTTTTAGGTTTCTATTCAATTGCCACTTATACTCTCAAATGTTTTCATGACCTTACCACTTCCTTCTCCGTCATCTTTTCTGTTCTGTTTGACCCTTTCTAACTGGTGATATTTAGCTTGAAGAAGGGCAAGACAAAGTTGTGACTTAAACGCTCTCAATTTACTCCACAAGTATTTGTGTTATAAAGGCTCCTAGACAGTATGAATTTAAGATAGAAGTCGTTTATTTACTGTCTTTTAAAGATTTTGCTTTAGCTGAAAAACTATAATGTGCTTAGATGAAAAAAATCAGTGTCAAAATAATGGCAAATTTTTAATATTAAGTTATACACACAAATATACAAGTGCAAATGAACAGTCCTGTGCTACAATAGGGATTGTTGTTTAAGAACTTTAAACATTTTCTGTTACCTTTAATTATACAACAGGCAAAGCAGGTGCATTGAGCAATCTGACATATAATTGATGTTGTATATGAAATACAAATCTAAGTTATCACAAGTAAAATGAGACATGGTATTATTATTATTACTCATATGTAGTACTAGAATTTAAATTCTAGCACTTATACTTACAAAAATGGTACTATCCCACTTGAGCCACACCTCAAGCCCTGGTTTTTGCACATTTGTTTTTCAAAATAAGGTCATGCAACCTCTTCTGGCAGGCTGATCTCAAATCAAAATACTTCAACTATCAGCCTCCCTGGTACTAGGATTGCAGGTGTGTGTTATCAGTGCTCAGCTCAGAGTGGGAGAACAGATTAAATGCTTATATTTTGCTAATGGAAGTACAAAATTGTATAAACACTTGGGAAAGCAGTTTTTCACAAGTGGTTAAGCCTAATTTTACTGTAAAATCTAACAAGTTCAGTCCTGGGTACTTACTTACCTGAAAGAAATAAAATTTGTAATTACATGAATAATTGTAAATGCAAGTCTTTACTGGATTTATTCATTATTGCTGTAGTCTATTCTGAAACTGGACAAACATTTATATGTTTATATAATGTTGTAGTAATGGAAGTATATAAGAGGTACTGATAGATGCAAAAGCTTGGAAGAATAGCTATGCTATATGCTTAAAGAAATCAAATCTGAACAATGATGACTATATGAGATGATGCAGGGCCCATAACCAGATCAGTAATTGACCAAGGCTATGAATGTCAAAGGGGTCTGACTCTAAGCCACGTAAGTATGAGGATGTTTGAGAAATTATAAAACTGTTCTAGACTTTTAATTTTGGGGGTAGGTTTCTGAACAGATATGATTCTGAGATTCGTAAAACTGAACACTATAATAATATAATATGCATTTCATGGTAAATTGCACTTCTATGAACCTGGCTTTAAAGACACACCACTTGCCAAGCAAACGAGAGGCACTGAGTTCAACCTTCAGCCATTACAAAAAGAAATTAAATGGGAGAGAAAATGAAGGAAAAGAAGAGATATTTTGTTAATATCATAATTGGGTGCACTCTACCATTTGAGCAACAGTGCAGCTTTTGGCTTTTTCTATATATGTGGTATTGAGGAATCGAACCGGGGTTTCATGTATATGAAGCAAACACTCTACCACTAGCTTTATTGAAACTTACTTTTCTCTCTTATAAAATGAGGATAACAATGACCTCTGTTGTGCATTTCAATGGGGAATAAAGTATATTAACTATTGGCGCGCTTTCAAACATAGCAAATATTAAAGTTATAGTATGCAACAATTCTCTTATTCTATTCTATACATTTTGTCAATAATAAATTAAATAAATAATAATATTTATATTAGCCACAGCTATTATTTACTTTTAATTTGACTAAATTTTGACAGTCATGCATAAATAAGAGATTGTTTTTGTTTTTCTTGTGGTAGGTAGAATGATTTAGTCTAGGTTTTCAGCAGTTTTCCTTAATGGGGAAAGTTAATATGCAAAAGATCAAGTTGGGATGCTACTTTGTGATTTAAGATCCATGTCCACATCTATATCTGTTATCATCTCTATTATATAGTGAAACTTATTTTCATAAGTATCTTGATATAAAATAGTGTTGAAGAACCAGATAATGTAAGTAAATTAAACTTGTTATTCTTAAGGTTACTGTTTAGTGCTCCTCAGTATAAGTCAAGCACAAACAAAATCTACTTCTGGATTTACTCCCATTAACATAGTGTTGTTAGAGCACGACTATCAGGAACCTATTGTCAAGAGGACATCAGAGCTCTCACGGCTCTAACTTGTCCAGATAGAAGGGAAAGCCTGAAAGCAAGCTATTCCTAGACCTAATGCCTTTGTGTTAAAAAAAAAAAAGCTTCTGCAAGTAAGCCTTGTAAATAATGCTTTGTTTAGCCTTTTTGTTTTACCAATAAATATGAGTGCAGCTAAGAAAACAGAGATGGGACATAGTGGCTGTAATTAACAAGGGAAGAATTATTCCATGTAAATTGAGAATACTAAGCTTTATTACACTGAAGACTTGAAACAATTCACTTCTATTTTGTATCCTCAGAATTTTTAGCAAATCAGTGACAGCTGTCGATGGAAGTGGATGCCCCTGGTTGAGAGAGATTAGAAAACTAAGAGGAACAATGTGCTGAATTCATCATTTACTCATGGAAACAATGAGATGTGATACTCTGGGAATGAATGTGAGAAATTTATTGGGAGCTTATCCTGAATGAAGGAGTCCCATTTGAAAAAGTTTAGGGAGGATGTATAGACCAAACGCAGTTCCAAACTTTCTATTGAGTTTCATTCAACAGCTGGGTGGTACGCTCCCGGTGAACCAGTATTTTATGCTAAAGTGTCATTACCAGCTAACCTGTACATTCTGAAGTGCAGTAGGTTTGTTCTTCCTTATAACCAATTAAATTCCCCTCTTGTCAGAGAAATTACTCTTATTCTTTTATTACATAGGGTAACACAGACAGCAGAAATTGTGACTGACCACATTGCATATCAGCCAGCTGTGCTAAGTGGCCACAGCTAAACTGGTGATGGGCCAGTAAAATAAAGGCAACTCTCCAAAGTTGTGCTATAAAGCTGATCAATGTCTTTATATACTTGATTGTCCATCCATTCAGTCTGTACAAGAAAAGCAAGAAGACAAAATATTGGTGAAAAAAGCCTAAAGCTAGTAATTAGTGGCAGGGAGAAGCAATGGCACACTTAGATTATTGCGCTTCACTTTGTATTGGTATCAGCTTCTGAATATTTCAGCAGTGTACATTTGCATATCCTCTGAGAATTGCTGAGTAGAAATTACCCTTTGTTCTCAGGCATAGAATTCATGGGGTTACAAGTAATACCTAGTCTTTGGCCCCTTCAAAAAGCTAGTGCTTTGTGAGGATGTGTTGAATGATATGTAATCGTCACTTATGTGAAGTAAAACCACAAAGTTCTTCTACAGAATCATTCGTAATTGCATCATGAAAGTCACAAATCAGTTTTTTTGTGGAGATGTTTTTTGGTGGTAATAGTTTAATGTAGTTTGAAATGCAATTTGTAGCACCTAAAATGTAATATCTGTTACATTCATCTCTCTGAATACTTTCCCACTCACTGTTATCTACCACCTAAGCTCAGAAAGTGTATGTTTCCTTCCTAGAATGACACAGTAAACCAGGTTTCCCTAAAGTCTCCACACAGGCTCACTTCTCAGGCCTGGATAACAACTTAGTAAGAATCCTAAAATGAAGTCCAGATGTCTGAAATAAGTTACTTGTAGGTGACTGAATGAGTATTAAATACAATATGCACTTTCGGTATATAGAAATGACTAGGACTTCTACATGTAATTTGAATAGCAAATAGTTGGAATAAAAGTTTAACTTCAAGTGTAGATGTTAAATAAAATTGGCTTGAAGAAGGATGTAAAAGATTTAAGGGAAGTGTCCATACAATGAACTTTTGAAACTGTTCTTGTCTTTTTTCCCCCGCTTTGGTGCAAGTTCTGGGGCTTGAACTCAGGGTGCTATCTCTGAGTTTCTGTGCTCAAGGCTAGTGTTCTACCAATTGAGCCATAGTTCCACTTCTGGCCTTTTGGTGGTTAATTGTAGGTAAGAGTCTCATAGACTTTCCTGCCTAGGCTGGCTTTGAACCACAATCCTCAAATCTCAGCCTTCTGATTAGTTAGACCAGTGGCTTGAGCCACTGGTCCCCAGCTTATTCAGGTGTCTTGTTAAAGTCATGCTCTTATCTCTTTTGTTCCAAAACATCCTCAAAACATTTTGCCAGGTGAAATTAAATACATTATATACACACACACTTGTGAGTAAGAACAATAATCTTCGTGATGCTGTTGACTCTGCTTCTGGCATTAAGCCCTAGGAAGCCTTTCCTTCGGATCAAGAATGTTTTGGTAAAAGTGCCTCAGAGCCAAGGGACCAAATAATATACAAAATGAGAGGAAGCAAATATTGAGTCACCTTAACCATCAAAGTTCATGAACCAAATAAATGCCTAAGAAAACACTGAGCTCTCAGATAATCCATTCACTGGAAGAGTTAAATTTAAAAATCATCTCTAATTTGCAGAATTTGAGAGAGAGAGAGAGAGAGTTCATAAAGGCTCACCTACATCTATAAATCTATAAATACAACTATACAAGTTTTTTGCTGGAATGCTCATATTTCAATTACAAGTGAAAATTGATTACACATTTTCTTTTAGATCAACTACTTTTGCTAATAAGTAGTAGAAGTAGAGACAAGGGAAAAGATAATTGCTCCTGAAGAAACTTTTATTTTGGTTTGAAATACAATCTGGGCTTTTTTGTAGCCAACAAAATGGGTCAGATATCACATTCTTCTAGAAACCACTGTTGACATGAATCTGTATATTCAGAGCTCCTGCTGACTGACAGCCATTGGAGAGTGGCTGACAGGAGGGGAGAAGTCAGTTTGTATTAAAATTAAACTGCATATAATATGTGAAGTAAGCCCACAGATGTATTCAAGTCATCAAGCACATTTTCAAAGATCAAAATAAACCATAACGTTCTGTATTTGAAAATAAGAAGCATTTGAAATGTGTGTATGTTTTGAAGTAACCAAGAACCCCAAAAGACTATGTATTTATATAAATATATCCATATAAAATTCTACAGGTGAGACAGCAGCTTTTTGCTATTGCTTGTCACAGTGTTTTATTGAAAGCTTGTACTTTACTAAGGAAAGCAAGGTCAGCACCAGGGCAGGTTTCTAGCAGATATTTAAACTTTGGAGAGGTGAATGTCATTTAGAAATAATGTGGTTTTTATTAAATAAATCTGTCTAATAATATTAAAGTGCTATTTCAATGTTAGGAACCGACAAAGCCAATCTTAGGTACTAAGCGATAGGGCCAAGAGGTTGGGGTCATGGGTAAGGGAGTTGGGTACTAGTTGCACTTGGTTAGGTCTGAGAGAAGGAAATGATGAAAAGCCAAGACTTCACTTCAATACTGAAGGATAGTTTATTTAAATTCTCCCCTACTTTATTGAATTTTCAATGAAGTGAGGTAAAAATTTGAATAGATTTCTAATACGAAATGGAAGCAATTTGTTTTCTTTAGACAGATATGAAAACAAGACAGTGCCTTTAATAATTCAATGAAGAGTGATAACAAACATTATAAAACATAAAAACGGGATGGTATTATGTTTTAGTGTACAGTGAAATTCTAATATAGACTTTGAAATGTTAAAGTAAGTTTTGATCTGTATTTTTAAAAATGACCTAAGCTAGTGAACATATTACTGTTTTAGTGATCATGCTGGGAGAAACCTAACAGTCTTGTATGCTTATTTTATTTAAGATAAGGTTATTTATTCCAAGAGAAAATATGTAAAATCTTATTATTATAATCCCCACAGCACCTCTTTCTACAGCTCTAAATTAATACTTCTAAAATTCAGGTTTAAACACACAATTAATACTACCATTGTTGTAGAAAACATGGTTTGGGTATGCTTATCTGAAACTGAAAGTTTCACAAATCTTGAGAAACTCACAAGATGAAACAACATGAGATTGATTTTTAAATCCGAAATGCACTGACATTAGTGAAGTATGATTATACCCATTTGATATTTGTCATCAATGGAATTTTTGTGGCCAAAGGAAATGTGTTCAATTCTATTCAAGGCAAGTTATATTTCCAAGCCAAAGGACTCCTAGAGAGACAAAAATCTCATAATAAGTAAAGAAAAACAATAAGTAATGAGAAACTTTCACTTCTGGCAATACCAAGCTGTTTCTAAATATATTATGGTATGATAAAATAACACATGGGGAATTTAGGCATTGAAAACAATATTTTGGTTCTTGGAATACTTTCTCCATCAATTAAAAAATAAGCCTTGGAAGAAGGAAATAAAAAAGGAGAACAAAAGAACAATGGAGGAGAAAAGAAGGAGGTAGCTAGAGCTTGATTATAGCCTCACACCTGTATTCCTAGTTACTCAAGAAGCTGAGATGTGAGAATGGCAGTTCAATGCCAGCTCAGACAGGAATGTTTATGAGACACTTATCTCCAATTAACTACCAAAAATTGAAAGTGAAGTGTCAAGTGATAGAGAACCATCCTTGAAAGAGAGCAAGAGGTCCTTAGTTCAAGCTTCAGGTCAGGTGCAAGCACACACACACACACACACACACACACACACACACACACAGAGAGAGGAAAATAAATGCATAGATTGAAGAAGAATTTATTACATTGATATTTTATAATTTTGAGACATCTTGGAAATGTTTGGAGGTTTTCTGAGGAAGAACATCGTGTGAATCAACCTGATTTTATGCTTGATGCACCAGAACTTTCCCTCTAACTACAGTTTGCTCTTTGTTCTCTGACCAATCCTGTTTTACATGTATAGTTTTCTTGCCATTTCTCATGGCCCCATACATGCACTGAGTTTAAAAGGAGAGATATTTTTTTTCTCTTCCTTTGAATCCAGATATAGCATTTATCTTTACACTTTACAGGTAAAGGACATTTCTTTGGGCTTGTATGATCGGTTGTGGTGATAAGGTTTCCTATTAGGATATTCTCAGTTTATGTTATTATTCCTTAATTTTATTTTTTCCTTTGTAGAGGAGGGTGAGAGCATATAAAGCAGTTTTAGGTATATTAATATAACCTATTCTTTTTAATAAATAATAAAAATGTTTATTGTTGGCTGAGAGCTTGATTCAGTCCTTGGGCAGCTGCTAAGGTGGGAGCATATGGCAAAGGAGGCCTTTCCTCATGGTAGCTGGGAATGGAAAAAGAGTGTAGAACCTTTGAGGTTGTACTTCAGTGACTTACCATTTGGCTATGTCTAAACCAACGTTTCTTTCATTTCCCAATAGTGTAATGTCTTTAGCACCTTGAGGGGATAACTATTCACACCATGAGTACTGAGTAACTCTCCCTTGCTACTTGAGGTCTGGGGAAGGTGCCAGCTTTTTTAGGAAAATATCTGACTCCAGCCTGTGTTCTGGAGGGTAGTGTCTTCTGAGTGACCTCAACCATATTAATTCATTCTTAGTCTGATTTCTTGCAGTTTCTCAGTTTCATTTTTCTGAAAAAAAAAACCAAGAATTGTGGGGCCCACCTGGAAGTCAACTAGCTGGCCCCACCTGTTTCTCAGTCTTGAGGCCACTTGTGGCTAAGATGGCGGCACCTAACAACAATGCGCAACTGCTATAAGTGTCTTTGGTTATAACCCAGAGGCGGTTCTGTGGGCTGTGAAGCCCCCAGCTCTTCCACCCTTGATGGACAGCTCATGCCTCCCCTTCCTGCCGATCTTAGACCTGACTGGCTCCTGTGCCTTATATTAGTGGCACGAACTTCCCCAATAAACGAGATCTTGCTTGGACTTGACTCCCAGGCCTTCTGATTGTCCTCCAGTGAGGGAGGGCTGGGTGCGGGCAATCTGCCGACCCTCTCCTTTCTTGGCTCCTCAGGTCAGGGCGTGCCTTCCCCTTCTCTCCCGCCGGTCAGGGGAGCAGGGGGAGCGGGGGGGGGCTAAAAACCCCGACAAAAAATTATGTTTCTTTTACCAACACATTTCTATAGTTAAGTGGTTACTCAATGTTCAGGTACCTTAGATTTCCCTCCCTAAATTTAATCCTTGTCTCCTTTACTTTTCTCCACTACAGCACTCACTGTCTGTTAAGAGTTCTCTTTTCTCTTTTTCTCTTCTCTTCTCTCCTTTCCTCTCCTCTTCTCTCTTTTCTTCTCCCCTTTCCTCTCCTCTTCTCTCTTTTCTTCTCTCCCTTCCTTCCCCTCTCTTTTCTTCTCTTCCTATATTAGTAGCCTAGAAGAGGCCATACCTAATGAGTTATTTACAGAAGGGTCAAAGCAGAACTGGGCACATAAAGACACTGTGTATATTTAAATAAATAAATAAGTCAGAGAGAATATTTACAATGCTTTAGATATGATGATAATCCCGTTAAAAACAAACACAGAGTGCTTAAAAGCTATGAAAATCTCAGAGAACATGAAGAAGCAGTGGCTTTGATTATTTTTAGCTGCACCCTCATATTCCATCTTCTCTCTGTTTTTATCCCCAAGTGACCCACATGGGAAATCTCCAAGTAGAAGACATATTAATGTTCATGAAGCCTGAAAACCTACATTTGTGTCATCACTGTGGATAAAACTGGCTTAATCTCCCAGAGGCCTTTGATTCATACCATTGAATTTTGAGGTTTAAAGGCTGAAAGTTTAAGAATCCATTATTTTAATTTTAGGCTTTCTTTAATAGAAGAAATCACTGGTTTTGGTATTAGTAAACAGTTTGCTTTTAAAGTAGCATAGTTTATTATTCTTCAGCAAGCCTGGAAAACCAAGTGTCCCAGGTTATGTCACACTTCTATGGAAATCCCACTTCAAAGGGGGAAGCCCTACTGTACATGCTTTAGTGTTTCATTTCTAGGTGGCCCCAATGTCTCAGCAAAGAAACACAGCATTGCATGGCATTCCTACAGCTGAATACCTCTCCTTTCCAGTCTATGATTATGGACCACAGAAAAGAATTAAGTTTCCTTCTTATTTCAATAGTTTTTTTTTAAATATGCAGAATTGATACTGAGTTAATGTGCTACTATAAATACATTTGATAGTACATTTCAAAAGGAAGCATGTCTGGTATTTAGGAGGGAGTGGAACATTTAAATTATAGTTTATATCTCTATACATTTTATGTGTACAAAATGATTACATGAATACACCCACAAAGCAAAAATCATAAGAATCTCACAGAGTTTCCTGCTTAGGCTAGATTCAAAGGGAGATCCTCAGATCTCAGCCTCCTGAATAGCTAGGATTACAGCTGTAAGCACTGGTGGCCAGCTAAGAAAGGGTTTTTGAATGTAAATAGATTTTCAAAATTTTTAATTCTTTATATGTATAAATTCAATTATTTTGTCAATGATCTACTTCTTTGGGGTATTAATTAAAATTCAATTTTGATTGAATTGTTGTGAAAATCACCAAAAATGTATTATTTTAAAGTATGAACTATTAAGAGCATTAACAGCTAGCTTACACATATAAAACTAGGGTAACTACTTTGTGCTGTAAATTCTTTTTGATTATTGAATTTCTGAAGTGAAGAAAAACAAAACAATGCTAATCAGAACCATGATACATTAGTGACCATCTAGAGGCATTCTGAGTCTTGGATTGTCAATAAGACTAAGTATGGTGGCATCACATTTACCAGCTCCTCGCCTCTGTCTACACATAAAAATTTGTCATAGTACTTCTTTCCAAATTGAGTCAAGTGACATCAGAAGAAAAGCAGGTTATCAATTGCTCTTTCTTTCACAGAATTCTCTGGTGTGCAAGTCACTGCAGTGGAATGATGCAATGGGGCATAAGAACAATGAATCAGACAATAAATTGAGTGTACCTCTAATTACATTCACTATAAACTGAAATGTATACATTTGATGGCCATGATGGCATATCAATGTTCAAAGTCCAGGGTGAAAAATGCATTTCAACTTCTCTCTATATAAAAGTTCAACCATTTGCTGTAGCCTGTGTCTGGCATCAAATTCTATATATCTACCTGTGTTTTCACGATAGAAACCCAATTCCTAAAGGAAAGGTCATTATAATTACTAAGTTTTATAAGAAAATCAGTACTTACTAGTATCTATTTAATAACGGAGACATCATGAGTGTCAGAGACTTAACACACTTTGCCGAGTGCTAATAACTCTAAAAGTGTACCTTGTCTCAGGGTGAAGTCAGTATTGGAAATTTTATATTATTGCTCTGCCTGAAAGCATTAAAAAGTATTTCTGCCAAAGCATTTCTGTAACAGGTAGATTTCTTTAGCGATTTTTTTTTACAACTTTGTCTAATTTCTGGTTCAATTTAAAAGCTAATATTTAAAAGTCATATGATATTAGCAGTGGCTTGACTTAAGAGGACCATTTTAACAACTACATTCTATGCTAGCTTCAGGAAAAAAAAACATTTATGTATGCATGCCTCTGTTTGGAACTATGTAATTATTGTATATTACATACATTACTAACTATATTAAATAATTTTTATAAGCTTCTTTCAGTTATGAAATTACACGAATATAAAAATGCATATATTCAGAAACTAAACAAAAAAATCTTTTAACAATTCCTGCATGACAATCACCTTAATTCAAGTCCAGTGATATTTTAGAAGAGGTTGTTTTTTTCTATTATATATTTAAATTAAAAATAGGAAGATGTATTTCTACTAATGAGTTTTGTAGGGCTGTTTTAATATGATGTCCCTTAGGAGATTTCCTCACTCAGTATGAAGACTCCTAAGAGGTGCTTGCGCACCTGATTAATTCATAAATGGCACTAAGGGCTGCACATTTGCCCAATCCTAGTTAAATCATGGTAGGCAGCTATTCCTCTGTAGGATGCATTGCAAATTGTGATGCTCTTATTATACACCTAATTACAGTATTCTACACCAGCCTGATTCTTTCCATAAATTCTAATAAATGTAATGTCCATTTTGGAAGGTAGAGATAGAGGTTCATTAAAATAACTTCAATCTATAAGATTGTAGTGAACAATGATTTGTGACTCAAAGGGAAAATGCCTCTAATTTTTTAAAGAAAATCATATAGATATATAATATGCCTATTTATTATATCATGATCTTCAAAGTTAGTTTTTTGTATACAAAAATACATAGCTAAAATAGGGATATAAGAAACAAATGGAAAAACATCCAGTGGACAGTTGTAAAAGTTTCTGAATGAATAAATGACAAGATAATAATTTGGAAAATGGCACTTAACCTTCAGGCACCTCGATATCTTATGGGAAATATTAGTCCAACCCACCTTATTGAATGATAGAATTAATTGAGTTAATGTATGCAAAATGCTTACAACAATGCCTTGCACATAGAGAACTCTATAGAAAATCTCATGTGAAATTTTAATGCAAGCTATTGTTACATAAGTCTTAGATAAGTAAAATGTATTATTTTCTACTGTTTTGATTTAACTCAAACGGAGACCATATTCCTGTCTTTACTAGAACTTTTCTTAGTACTGGTTGCTTTGGTTTGTGCTCTACCATTTGAGCCATGCCTCCAGCCCAGCTTTCTGCTATTTTAGATAAGGAATCTCACTGACTTTTAAGGCTGCTCTGGCTTCAACCTATGATCCTACAGATTTCAGGTTTCTGAGTAGCTGTAATTACAGTTGTAAGCCAGTAATGCTTGTTCTAGTTGAGAGATCAGGAATTCATCCCTTCAGAATTATAAATACAAGAAAGGCAAAATTTCATCAACATGCATTTGGATTTCTTCTGGATTTAGAGCTGAAAAAATGGCCCAAGGTATAAATAGCTTTCAATTCAAACTACTTGGCTTCAAGTACATCTTTTATAAGTTCTACATAATATAGGAGGCCATAGTGTTTATTAAACATAGCATATGTTGCTATATCTATAATAAATAAGCGCTCCAGTATCTTCTGAATACCATCGTTTTTTTTTTCTGTGTGTATGGAGACAAAATTTCTAGGTCCCCAAGCTGGGATATTATATCAGCTGAATCTTTCAGTTCAATCAACAAATCTCACTTATGAGGACTATCATTAAACTGTTTTCCTGAACTGGATAATAGGTTTAGGGATTATCTGAACATTTTTTTATCTGAATCTAAGGGATGTTTTTTTTCCCCCAAATGATCTATTTTGTTTTATTCAGGAGCTTATTAGATATTCAATGTCTTAAGTGAAAAACAAAGAAAAATAAAACTAATAGTTTTGTTACAAGTTTCTTAATGAGTTACCTGTATAGGTAGAACATGGGACTTTGGATTTCTACTTATTTTCCCTTCTTTTGTACTTGTTATCATACAAGCCCAAAGTGAAAGAACTAAAGGAACTGTATGAAAACACAAACTATAAATAGGAGAACACTTTCTTTTAATTCACAAGCCACACAGTCACTCAGTATTTGAACGTCTTTTATGATCTGTTCATCCAACACAGCTGAACACTTTCAAAATAAAACACAACATAAGAAAACAAAAACCACTTAGAGATAGTGTGCTGGCTGATATGGCCTAATGGGTAAAACAGAAAATGTCTTGTTTCTATTTTATTTTATATATAACGACATTTCTAAGTTCTGCCATACCATTTACTTATAAAACTATCTAGTTTATACAGGATAATTATCATCATTTTGAAATGCTTTGGATGTGTGCCACTTGACAATCTTTTTTTTTCTCCTTCCACATATTAAACCAAGAGCTAGAGAAATTTGAGCACTCTGTAAAGCTGTTCTGACCCCAGTCAAAATAAGGTAAGGAATTAAGTGGTTACATGTGTTGGGAGGATAAAATTGCTATTAAGGTTCAATTCACAGGATGATGCTCTCATCTCTTATTGGACAAAGAAGTTCATTGTATTTAGGATCAATAGCATACTTGAGCTGTGGTCCCTTAACATGGGTATCTCATTTTTGTGTGTGGTGGCAGTGGTGACGATATTGATGGAGAGAATGATTAGGGGTGAATCCTATTATACCTCATCTTGGGGAAAAGAAGAGATGCTCCTTCTATGGTCTCACAAATGAAATCATCAGAGCACTCATTTGTCCAAATACAATTATAAACTGAAATTACTTATCTGTTTCTGGAAAAGTTTGAAGTTATAGGATATATAAGACATTGGTCAAATGTCATGCAATAAGAATGTAGCAATTCCTATAAATATTATCAGCAGATATATCATCACAAATAGCTACATTGCCTTTATCAAGAACTCAGGATCCAGTCCTTTGAGTTATTAAGTTCTCTTTGAGAAGAAGTGACATATAAAATATTTACTATTTCACCTGACTGAGATGACATACAAAATATATTTTCTTTTTATCATGATAGGAAAGATGATTCTATGTATGGCCTATATAGTAATAGTTATAACTTGAGCTTAAAGTACCAAAGTATTTAGTTGGGTAATTTCATTAATTCATTCATTTATTATTTTGTTGCCAGTCTAGGGGCTTGGGAATTGGGACCTGAGCACTCTCTCTGGCTTCTTTTTGCTCAAGGCTAGCACTCTACCTCTTGAGCCACAGGGCCACTTCTGGCTTTTTCTGTTTATGTGGTACTTAGGAATCGAACCCAGGCAAGCACTTGCTAGGCAAGCAGTCTACCACTAAGCCACATTCCCAGCCCTTGTTGGGTAATTTTAAAACCATATAAACTCATTCTTTTTATTTCTTAAAAAATAAAAATGATTTGAAAGCAGGAATATACTACTTCTAAGTTTTCTATGGGATTTCATAAGGCTTCTGTTGGATTGAGTGTTTCTACCCTACAGAATGTAGAATTTTATTTTTTGAACATGTGTTAAATCTATTATTAAAATTAATTTATGTATGCTTTTTTGCTTTTTGTAACTGGCCTTAGGTAGCCATGGAAAGTCAATTAGCTGCAGCATTGCCTGGATAGCACAATATTTAGATTTTCAAGAGGTGGGAAACAATCAAGGTAGCTGAGCAGAAGACAGTGAACCTAAGGGATATAGGTTTGGGACAAAGTAACTTCTTCAACCTCTCCAAATTTGGAACACTCTTGAAGGGATAAGATGAAACAGGTAATAAGCAGCAATTAGGAAGGAAAATTTTAAGCTAAAATGTGGCTCTGTGGATCTTAAAATGATAGCTTTAAAAATAAAATGGAAGGTCATAAGCCCAGTTAAGATAGAGAAGTGAAAAAGCAATGCAATTTTTTGCACATCTGATGTGACTAAGAATCCTCACTTTTGTAATGTAGAGGTTTAAAGGAATCATCAAATTTCAAAATGTCTGGGCTTAAGTTTGGGCATTCAATGTAGGAGAACAAAATCATCCTTTTTGAAATTGTTCTTATTCTGCAAAATAAAAAAAGCAAAGGCCTTTTGGTTTGTTGTTCAGCCCTGGGCTTTTCATGTGTAAAAATACTAATGAGTAACTCAAAAGATGATTCCCTAAAATTTTGTGATATAATATCTTAGCGAGGCTAGCAAGACCTCTGAGCCTTGAACTTAGCCAATGATATCAGTGATCTGAGAATAAATGCAATAGCTGTCCTTGCTATATTTATCGCCGCTTGACTCTACTTCAGGATGAAGCAGGATATTATTTAGGGGGGAGCTTCCTTGACTACACAAGTTATTTCTATTAATAGTGAAGGAGGAGTTAGAAGGAAGCTTTGAAAGAGAATCTTGAACTTTCTGAAGTTCTCTTATACTGGAGTTCCTAATTCTCTAATTTGGCTGGGAATATGGCCTAGTGGCAAGAGAGCTTGCCTTGTATACATGAAGCCCTGGGTTCGATTCCCCAGCACCACATATATAGAAAACAGCCGGAAGTGGCGCTGTGGCTCAAGTGGCAGAGTGCTAGCCTTGAGCAAAAGGAAGCCAGGGACAGTGCTCAGGCCCTGAGTTCAAGGCCCAGGACTGGCAAAAAAAAAAAAAAAAAAAGAATATATCATAATTCTCTAGTTTGTTGTTCCAAAAGCAATAGCATAGACCTAATGTAGTGGGTATAAGGGATGTCCCTACAGTTGTATGAATTCAACTGTAGACTGACTCAGACACCCATCCGCGACACTCTTCATTTATATGCGGCCAAGATTCGTTCAGCTGATACTGTGATAAAGCCAGTACTTTACTTCTATTTACAATAATAGTTAAAAATTGCTAGTACAAAGGTAAATTTCATGGACAGAAGGATGACAGAAAAATCTCTTTCCCTTTCTAAAACAACTAAATTCCAGACTATTCCAACTGATATTTATATAAGGTATCTATGACAATTTAATATCCTAAATATGATCTAATAGCTCTGTTGAATTTTTAGCAAGAATGCCACCATAAAAACTACTATATTAAAATATTTGCATATGGCATTCTCCTATCTTGAAAATTTATGAATTTTAATAAAATTGCTTAGATTTTATAGCCCTCAGTTATAATTGTTCATAATCCTGGAATACTACTTAAAGGGAGCAAAAATGAGCTGAAAACACTTAAGAGCAGAGTTACATCTTCAGTTTTCCTCTTACTTTAATACATTGATTATTAAGTTCAAATAATAAATAAAAATGTGTTAACTGTTTGAAGTGAAGATTATACTTACATGTGTAAATGTGTTTATAAATTAATGTGTGCACAGTATATTTTGAACACTATCCACTTAAAAAAGCTATAGAGGAATATACATTTTGATCTGCCACAACATCATATAAATACTTGCATTAAAGCTAAAAATAACAATAAAAGAATGCTATGTGGTTGTAATGAATAAATAGTAAATGGTAAAAATAATTAGAGTGTCATTCAGTGAAATGCACATGGTCCCCATAAAACAAAAAGTAAGACCATTACA
Organism: Perognathus longimembris pacificus; assembly: GCF_023159225.1. Lineage (NCBI taxonomy): Eukaryota > Metazoa > Chordata > Mammalia > Rodentia > Heteromyidae > Perognathus > Perognathus longimembris. Next base: position 126,252,868 of record NC_063162.1, on the reverse strand, counting down.
CATTGTAACAATAGTTGTTTGCCAGTGGAAAATAGCTCTGGTTGCCAGTGGCTCACATGAGTAATCCTAAATACTCAAGAGGCTAAAGTCCAGCGGTCTACAGTTTAAAGCCAGTACAGGTAGAAAAGGCTTTGAGACACTATCATGGCTCAAATTTGGCATGGCATGCAAAGTAAGCAAGCAGCAAGCATGTGAGCACCAGGTTCTGAGTTCAAACCTCAGTTCCACCAAATAAACATATATATATATATGTGTGTGTGTGTGTGTGTGTGTGTGTCCTGTCACTGATGTTTTCTAGGTAGACCACATTGTTGTGAAGCAGTTCTTTCTGTTTTTTTTTTTTTCAGTGAACAAAGCATGCTGAGGATACAAGCCATCAGAAGCCATTATCTGTCTTGTTGAGTTTTACATAGTACATATTTATTTATGCATTCATACTCCCCCCCCCATTGTAAAACACTCATTTGAGGCAGAAATTGGGGTATTGGGGTAAGGGTAGTTGGGTGATAATGATAGAAAGGATGACATTGATCAAGATGCATGTTATTCATACTCTGTTTTGTGAAATTGAAACCCACTTGTACAGCTACTTTAAAACAATAACAAAAACACATTATAACAATATAGCAAGAATAAGAAATAGGTAAGAATGAGTAGTAGTAGGAGCGAATCAAAGATCAGAAGATAAATTGTATTTGGAAATAAAAGTAACCCATTAAGTACATTCAATAAAACCCTAAATTTTTCAGTGGGGTGTGCAAGACAGTAGATGCCAATATATGCGATAAAGGATAACAACAGTAAAAGTGTAAGATAGACCTGTGGCTTCTACTAAAAATGATATCTGACCTTACCTCTAATGGACTATGAGAAAGAATGGAAATCCTGGAATAGATGGGTGGAATAATGCATACAGTTGTATTAGCATGAAACACTACAGTGAAACACAGATGGGTCAATGGGCAATCAAATGTGAGATCACAGAATAGCCAAGAGACAGGTGAGGTGAGAAGGTGAGTGTGGGAGCTGGGGAGACCTGCAAGGCATCATGATCTGTAATAGATAAGATGGATGAAGAAGCATATCAATGTCCATGGCTTAAGGTGATGGCTTTATAAATGATTGGGAGAATGTGCTGTGAATTATATGATTTTTAAGATTTTATTGGAAAAACACAAACATAAAAGAAGTAGAATTGTAAGCCTCCACATAGATATCCCCTAGATTTTTTAAGGTCAATGATGCTTCATCTCTATTTTTATCTGCTACTTCTCACTTCACCCAACATCACCACTAGAATATTTTGACATGAATGTCAGAGATCATTTCAACAGTGTACAGTTCAGCATATCTTAATAAGATTAGATATACAAAAAAATCAAGTAAAAAATATATAACCATACAGATATATAAAAATTAAATGTTTCATCAGTTTTACAAAAATATAATATGCATAAAACTAAGCACAATCACTTAAAATTGTGTTAAACTTAAAATTGTGTTAAACTTAAAATTGTGCCACTCTGGCAAGCAGTATGGAGATTCCTCAGAAGGCTCAATATAGAACTCCCCTATGACCCAGCAGCCCCACTTTTGGGTATCTATCCAAAAGCCCACAAACAAAATCACAGTAATGCCACCAGCACAACAATGTTCATCGCAGCACAATTTGTCATAGCGAGAAGCTGGAACCAACCCAGATGCCCCTCCATAGATGAATGGATCAGGAAAATGTGGTACATTTACACAATGGAATTTTATGCCTCTATCAGAAAGAATGACATTGTTCCATTTGTAAGGAAATGGAAGGACTTGGAAAAAGTTATACTAAGTGAAGTGAGCCAGACCCAAAGAAACATGGACTTTATGGCCTCCCTTATTGGGAATAATTAGTACAGGTTTAGGCAAGCCATAGCAGAGCATCACAAGGCCCAATAGCTATACCCTTAGAAACACATAAGATGATGCTAATTGAAATGAACTCCATGTTATGGAAACAAGTGATATATCACAGTTGTAACTACTTTCAACGTCCTATGTGTATGTGTAGTTTCTATTATTGATAATGTTTTGTATCACCTTCCTATGTTTGTACCTACACTATCTCTGTAATCTTATCTGAGTATATTGGAAACCGTGTTTACTGGTATTGGAAGTAGGAAATTCAAAGGGAATACCAAATTCGAGAGACACAGGGTAAAAAAAGAGAAATAACTACAAAAGCAATACTTGCAAAACTGTTTGGTGTAAGTGAACTGAACACATGGGGTGGGAGGGAAAGGGGGGGAGGGAGGGGGGCATGAGGGACAAGGCAACAAACAGTACAAGAAATGTATCCAATGCCCAACGTATGATACTGTAACCTCTCTGTACGTCAGTTGGATAATAAAAATTTGAGAAAAAAAAATTTTCCCAATTACAATTATTAAAGGCATATTATTTCTTGCCATTGATATATGTTTGTATTTGAAATAAAAGCAAACTTTGGGGTGGAAAAAATGTCAATGATTGTTATAAGTACTTTATAATAATAGGTTAAGGTTTTCTAAGTTCTAGATTTCCAGGATTTTATTATTGATGGCTAGGCTGAGATGATTCATTGCAGAATGAGGATCATTGGGGATCTGTGTAAGTGCAGAAAGTACACTGTGCAACTTGACTTTTGAGCATGCATTAACAAAAGCTAATTTTACAAAAGACTTTACTTCTTAATGGATAGCTGTAGACTGTTTGGATATCATCTAGTAAAGTAGTTGAGGTAATCATAGCAAAGAATGAAATAGTTGGTACAGCCAGTAAACATTAGGAAAGCAAAGGAAAACATAAACCAGACAAAAACTCCTTTCCAGGCCTAAATTTTTCAGTATTATGTATTTTGTCATTTGTTAAACCACAAATAGGTATACACAGAGCTACAGTTTTACATGCTTTTGTTTCTAATGTAAATAAAGTTGGGAGAACTGCTCTGCAAATCCATCAAATGCACCATGAATTTAACAAGGTATGTATATGTATAGAAGAAGTGTCAGAGACTAACTGGAAAGTTATAGGTTGGCCTACATAAGTGTTATAAACTCTACATGTCTTAGTTATTCAGAGGAAGTAAACTTCTTAGGCCAAAAACAATCTTTACGGGTAACAATTTAATTTCATTAAATTAAGTTCTGTGGAGATACTTAAAAATGTTTTTTTACTATGAACAAGATGTCATAATACATAGATATTCTCATTTGAGCTTCAGTCATTAGGCAAATGACTCCCTAACTTAGAAGCAAAAGTGTATGTCAAGTAAAAACAGATGGAAAACTGGAAAGGAACTGCACACGTGGTATTATCAAAGTTCATGTAATGTTGATCTGCAAAGGAAAGTTTGTCTAACTAAAATGATAGCATCTTCTACTTCACTGATGAGCATAAAAAGGTAAAGAGATTTTAATCTTTATTTATTATAAAAGTAGATTTTGAAGCCTGCATAGTTTTGTTGGGTAAGAAAGTTAAGTAGTTGAGAACAACCAGTCTTGCTACTGAAACCATTTTTTGACATCAATATGTACAAAGTTTTTTTTTAAGAAAATCAAATAAAGAATAAAAAGAAGTCTAAGCTCAACATTCATTCTCAAAATGTGCAAGTCTTTTGTGACAACTGATTCCTTCACTTTAGTCCCCATGGCAAGTGATGTACACAAGGTAAACTATTGTTCCCAATTCCAGAAGCCTGCAGAGGTCAGTATCGCAACAGCAACAGGACACAGAGATAGGTCCACGCATACTGAAGGTGAACAGTTAGCTCCCAAACTCATTCTTTATACATACCAACTCCCTGGACACAAACATGAAATTTACTGTAACTAGGGAAAACATCTAATTTTGAGTCTTTTTAAAATTTACTTTCAACTAATATCAACATTTGGAAAATAATTCTCCTTGAAAAGGGGAGGAACCAGATAAAGGAAATTTGAAGTAATATCTACATTATGCAAAAGTAAATGTTCACGATATATCATGAAGAATTTAAAAAATGTCTTGTGATTTTTAGAGATTCTATTCCTTCCTCACATCTGATTCACCAGTTGCTGGCATCTGTTAATTTTTTTTGAAATTGACATATAAATGATTGGTGTTATTTCTACTAATATTCTGCAGAAATCAAAGTAACCATAGCTCCCACATGAATGTAAAGCAGAGATTGTCTAGGAAGGGAACAACACACAAGGGTAGGGGAAAACTGGGGATACAGATGGGTGAAGAAGTTCAAAGGATATCATACACACATACTGCACACACACACACACACACACACACACACACACACATACAGCATAATAAAACTCACCAATCACTGTTTAAAAGGAGAAGGCGAAGAGGAAAAATGGGAATGAGTTAGAGGTGGTGGTTTATTCAACTACATTGAAAATTGACAATGAAACTCATTAAAATGCATAGCAGCTTGAAAATCGTCATCAACAACAACAAACGAAAAAAATGGAACCCAATATGACAAGTTTTCCAGAACATTTTACAATTTTTGTACAAACACATTGAGAAAAATTATTTCAAATTTACAAATGTACACATGCAGAAATGTGTACCAGATGTGTATTCTTTTTCTTTAAGAGCCATCTCTTACATTTTTCCTTTAAAAGTAAGAATTGACAGAGTTAAGAAACTACTCTGTTATCAAGGAGCTGTCTTCTCCATGATGACCTGCCAGTGACCTTAGACATGACATTGAAGGACTACCCCTCCCCAAGTGAGAAGTAATTCAACTTCAATAGTTCCTCTGCTCCAGACATGTATAAAACAGACACTATAAACATATACTGGAGGTTTATTTTGGCTCCAGTTAAGCTGACACCATCAAACTCGTTTAGTTTAGAACTAGCAGACATGGTCTCAGTATCAGCTCTCTGCTGCAATCCAAAAGGTTAAAGAAAAGCTAGCTAAAACCAACACTGAGCTTTTGCTGGGACAGCAGTTAAGTTTCTCATGCGTTCACAATATTTTATTTTATTGTTTTTTAGCATAATGCAAGTGCATTCACAGTACTTTAATGCATTGGTGCTAATGTTTCTGTGGAGTATCTCAATGCCATAATAAACAAACAATGTCAAAAGACTTTTTAAAAGTCTGAGAAATAGTAAATACAATGCAAATACAAAAATTAGCCTGCTTGCATGGGCAGAGTTTGAAGATTTTAAATTTTTCCTCAGAATATATATTGATTGGCATGAGTGCATAAACAAATCCAAAAGGGAAACACACAAGTAATGAATGAATGTTTACTATTTACAACTAAATCTACATTTATGTTTGCTTTTTTGTTTTATAAAATGTTTAAATAAAATGTTAAAATCTTGTCTGAATAACATCTCAATATTTTTTATAGTATGCCTCATTTCCTAATTTAATCTATGCCACCAAAACAAACTCCTTAATGTCTATGAAACAAGTAAAAATAAATAACTCATCTGGGTATAAAATGAAATTAATACTGCTAATCGATAGCTGAACAAAATGTGCTGTATCCTTCCTACAGAAAAAAAAATTTTTTAAAGTTTTATGAAGTGATGACTTGCTTGGTTACAAAGAATATATAAGCCATTCCAAGGGAATAAATTATTTTGGATAATTGCTTTAATTTGAAATGATGCGTTTTTAGTCACTTATATTAAAAAATTAATGTTAACAATTTTAATATTGAAAAATAATTATCTTCTGAACGGTTTTAATATCAAAGTGAATTTTAAACAAGATTTCTTAGAAATGGCACTAAAAGAACCACGCAAAACAAAATGTATGGCATGCGTCAAAACAAATTATAAAACCAGGCAAAATACAGAGATGTAAATGCTTAATGGTGAGACAAAGGGTAAAGCATGAGTGAATACAACAGCAGTACTTACACGACAATAATTTGTAAACTAACTGTACAACTCAGCTGGGTGGGACATAGGGAGAAGGGAGGGTGGGTGAAAAGTGAGGAAAGAGGTAACAAATTTGACAAGAAATGTACTCACTACCTTACATATGTAACTATAACCCCTCTGTACATCACCTTGACAATAACATTTTTAAAAGAAAAATTCTATTAGTTCTAATATACAAGAAAATTATAAAATAAAGAATTAATTGTAAAGATTAAAACAACACAAGCAATGCATTGTGGTGCAGTCAGTGTGATAACTGAGATAAGTGCTAAGTTAATAAAGCAGAGAGCATGGTTATGGAAGTGTGGTAAAGGCATGGTTCATATCCCATGCAGGATGGAAAGGGAAATACCATCTTATAATACAAAACATATCACACTTTTACTTATTTACATTTTTTTTGCCAGTCTTGCGGCTTGAACTCAGGGCCTGAGCACTGTCCCTGGCTTCTTTTTGCTCAAGACTAGCACTTTACCACTTGAGCCACCGTGCCACTTCCAGCTTTTTCTATATATGTGGTGCTGAGGAACCAAACCCAGGGCTTCATGTATACAAGGTGAACACTTTACCAGTAGGCTATATTCCTAGACCTTATTTACAAATATTTGGATCATTATTAAACAGAGGCAACTAAAACTACCAAAAGTATAACCACAGATAAGGATGAATTGCTGGGTAGATAATCTGCTAGGTATCCCAAAGATATAGACAAATGATTCATTAGTAGAAAAATAATTTTTAGAGGTATGACAATGGATACTGTACTCATAGATTCCTCCTAAAGGGAGGGAGAAGAGACCAGAACAGAAAGAAGATAAAAGGATGGAAGTAAAGGTAAGAGAAGAGAAATGTGCTGCTATGGGTTTTGATATTTAGAAGGGATCCTGCTAGGGAAATGGATAGTAAATGAATCTTCTAGATCTCTCAAAGGAACATTAGCTGTATGGATACATTTTAGACTTCTGTATAGTTATATCACATACACACACACACACACACACACACACGGCACCTATGGTTTGTGAAGTGATGGATGACATTGATCAAAGTGCACTATATTTGCAAACTGCTTCAGTGAATGAATGGCGACTCCCTTGTACAACTTCTTAAAGATAAAAATAGTTTAAAAATAGAATATGTGAAATCCTGGAAACTTGGGCTTGATTAAATTATGATAACATGTCAACCATAGTTTCATTAACTACATAAACTTATAAATCTCAAAAAAGTAACAGATGCTTTATAATAAATATTGTGTTATGTTATATAATAAAATTGTGTTGCTTTAAGTCAGTAAATCTCTGGCATTTTGTCATATTGGTGGATTAGAATCCTAACTCAATTTGTAGATCACATATCTAGCAAGCACAAAGTTCTGAGTTCAAACACCAATAAAAGTAATTTAAAATACATGTTATAGTGATAGTAGGGAAGGTAAAGGGGAAAAGAAATAAACAGAACCTGAAACAAGGCTAAATGTAAAACAACAAGCATGGCTGACATCGAAAGTTGTTAATTACTAAATACAATACAGTACTGATAACATAATGAAAAAGAAACAAGAATCACTTAAATTATTAACATTATAAAGTATGAAAAATTATACAGTTATACAGCATAATTACACTTCTGATTTTTTATATGTTATAGAAATCACTGCAGAAAATTACCTCTAGTATAATACAGTTATGATTTATATTTATTCTTTTAGTCTCACAATAATGCATTAGAAAAGTAATCTTTTAACTCCAATTTATGTATGATAAAATGGAAGCTAAGTATAAGACTCACAATCATATGGCTAATAAGTTTTATAGTTCATATCTAAAGGCAAGGAATTTAGTATTTAGTTTCTGTACTTATGCTATAAAGTTTTGGTCCAGGAATACATGGGATGATAGAAACAACTCTTTAAGAATTATAGAAATTTAGACAAAGGAAAATTGGAATTATTATTGGTAAAAATCAGGTAATTGTTTAACTGACTAAAAATTGGTAGACCTAGGTAAGAATACCAGTCATGTGATTAGTGATGTTTCCAATGTATCACATGATTTTGTTCACTTTTGTTATTTCATTATTGCTTTGGGGGGGGTAGTAGATATTTCAGAGATCTTTATTCCATCTTCCTCAACAGGTTTCTATTAATTTATTTTTAATTTGGATTAGTCTATTATAAATGTAAACTTACTTAAGGTCATTTATACTGTAGTATCTTGAAAATGCTAAATTATATAATTTGCAACTTCTTATGATTATGAAAACTGTGAAAAGTGTCAGATCTAAATTGAAATGTCCAATGTGACACAAGGATATCTTAAATAACTTTTTATAGTTACATCATTAAAATATATTTGAGAAAACTTCTTGTTTCCATATCTTGGAGTTCATTTCGCTAACCATCATTTTATATGGCCACATGTACATAGCTATTTGAGCCATTGTGATCCTCTTCTAGGACTATCCTAGACATACATTAATTGTTACAAATGAGGGAAACCACGGAATCTATGTTTCTTTGGGTGTAGCTTACTTCACTTAATATGATTTTTTCCAACTCTTTCCATTTCCTTATGAATGGGGCAATGTCATTTTTTTCTGAGGGAAGCATAGAATTCCAATATGTATATATACCACATTTTCTTGATCCATTTAACTACTGAGGGGGATCTGGGTTGGTTCATATCTTAGCTATGGTAAATAATGCAATGAACATGTCTGTGCTGGTAGCTTTAGTATGACCTTGTTTGTGGTCATTTGTTGTGTTTAAGGTGTTGTGTGAAGTTATTTCTTTTTTCTTTCATTTCCCTCCCTTGGCTTAGCCGCTGTTGTCACTGTATTTGATTTTGTTACCCCGTATCTTGTATGTATGTTTATCTGAATTGGGGAAGGGAAACACGTAATGGCGAGATGAAGGACAAAGGGTGAGTCAGTGCACCCATGTTACTCACGAGACAATATATTGGAAATGAACTTTACAACTAGGGGATGGGGCAGATTGGTGAGGGAGGGAAAGTGGGAGATAAAGGAGAGAGGGGGTAACAATGTTTGACAAGATATGCACTCATTGCCTTACGTATGTAATGATATATAACCCCTCTGTACATCACTTTGACAATAGAATAAAATTAAAATATTTGAAAATGGTCTTAATAAGAAGAAAATGAATGTGGAACTTGTATTCAATACCCAGATTGAGAAAGCAAAATGAAAGGCTCTTTTTAACTGCTCTGTATAAGGACGTACAGTTTTGAAGCATAAATATGAGCTATGAAAAGGAACAGAAAAAATTGTGAAGTAATCAGAGAAGAAAGAGAGGTATGAACCATCATGGCTAGCAAGTGGAGCCAGTGGCAGAGGTCAAATGGGAAATTCCTCATGATAAATCTATGAAAAAATCAATATTAAGTATGTTAAACACAAATAGCCAAGTTTTGGCTAACTTGTTTCCCCTGAAAATCCAAATATGAACAAGACAAAATTGAAAATGGTGAAGTAGAACGAGTTCATACCAACTCCTGTTTTTTTCTACAAAGGTTTTCCATCCTGTGTCCTTGGTGCTGAACTGTGTTACAGTCTTAACACATATATCTGGACCATGAAATCAAATGGACAGTTTGTAAACCATCACATATGAGGGCATTATGTTTCTACTGAGGGCTTTTACCCTTATCACCAAGACCTCTGACTGGGTAAAGATTGCAAAGAAAGCCAGTTTGAAACTTAAGAAGAATTATGATGGAGTTGAGGAACTTCAGTACTAAAGTTGAATCTTCTAAGTTGGATGTTACTGTATTGACAAAGGGTTGACAGGCGTCAGTGGCTCCTGTCTGTAATTCTATGTACTCACGAGGCTGAGATCTGTGGATCATGGTTCAAAGCTAGCCCCTGGAGGAAAGTCCTTGAGACTCTTATCTCCAATTAATCACCAGAAAAACAGGAAGTGGTGCTGTGGCTCATTGTAGTGGAGTGCTAGCTTAGTGCTGAAGAACTCTGGGGCAGTACTCAGGCACAGCAGAGCTTAAGTCCCAGGACCATCCAACCAAAAAAAAAAAAAGAAAAGAAAAGAAAAAGGGTTGACAGGTAAGTGTATGTATTATGATCCATGTGTTTGGAAAACTCTCAAATAAGCAGCACATATTAGTTCAAAGAAATGTTTGGATGGATTGTGAGAATAGTATTTAGTTCCATCACCAACTATGACAGATTAGGTACATATAAACAAAAAATTAGTGTTCCAGGATTGAAACTAGTTGCCTTGATTCTTCTTGTGGGATCATAGTGGATTAAATCCAAGGGGCACTGTGCCTTTGCATTGCCAAACGGCAGTTTCAGTGGCTCTAAAGAATAGTCATAGAATACCTGCAGAGCCACTGAGAGTCAGAACATATTCTCCCCAAGTCATCAGGTATTAAAAAATATATTTTCTCAACTCTACTGTCATAAAGAATAATGATTAATGTACATATACCTATAGTTGGTAGAAACATATTCCCTACCTTTTGTTTATACATAAAGCAACTCTACTTATGTTTTCTATAGCTATCAAACTTAAATTTTTTTTACCATAATGAAAATCAAGTTAGTTTGATTTCCCAGTGCATATGGTTCACTGCACACAAATGTCTTTCTGTATATGAGAAGTGAAATTTAATTGACTAGGTATATACTTTAGGTTAAATTTTGGATTTGTAGTGAAAAGTAAATATTATATAATTCCTTGCTTCACAACCTCTGATAGGTATTTCAGATATAATCATTTTGTGCATTGTTTCTCTTAAATCTCACATATCTCTTCAGCCTGGGTTCTATTATTCTTTCTTCTATTATTCTTTCAAAAAATCTTTCCTCATTCTTAGATTTCCTTATGAATAGGGCAGTGTCGTTCTTTCTCATAGAGGCATAGACTTCTATTGTGTATAAGTACCACATTTTCCTGATTTACTTGTCTACTTAGGAGCGTCTGGATTGGTTCCATATTTTAGCAATGACAAATTCTGCTGGGCTGACCATAGTTGTGCTGGTAGCTTTAGTGTGGTCATGTTTGTGATCTTTTGGGTAGATGCCTTAAAGTGGGGCTGCTGCGTCATAGGGAGGTCTATGTTTAGCCTTCTGAGGAACCTCCATACCGCTTTCCAGAGTGGATGAACAAGTTTATATTCACACCACCAATGAAGTAGGGCTTTCTTTTGGCCACATCCCCTCCAGCATTTGTTATTTTTCCTGATAATGGGCATTCTTACTGGGGTGAGGTGGAATCTCAGTGTTGTTTTGATTTACATTTCTTTTATGGCCAGTGATTTAGAGCAGTTCTTTATGTGTCTCTTGGCTGTTCTCATTTCCTCTTCAGGGAAGTCTCTTTTTAGGTCCTTACACCTTTTGTTGAGGGGGCCCTTGGTTCTTTGAGGATTTATTTTGGAGAAAGTTAATATTTTGAGTTCTATGTATATTTTAGATATGAAGCCTTTGTCTGTTGTATGGCTGGTAAATATCTTCTCCCAATCTGTGGGCTTTCTGTTTATCTTGCAAGCTATGTCCAAAGAAACATGGACTCTATGGTTTCCCTTATAGAGAATAATTAGTACATGTTTAGGTTAGTCATAGCAGAAGATCACAAGAGCCCAATAGCCCATATGAAGACATAAGATGATGCTAAGCAAAATGAACTCCACATCATGGAAACAATTGATGTATCATTGCTGTAATTATTTTCAACATGCCATGTGAAACCATACTCCCTTTTTTTCTCTTTTATTTCTCTCTCCTATACCCTTCCCATGGTTTTACCCCTGCTATCACTGTATCTTATCTTAGTACCCTGGATACTGTGTATACGTGTATTAGAACTAAGGAAGGGAAAGGGAATACTAAAATCAAGAGAAAGGATAAAAAGACAAACCATTCCAAATCTTACAAAACCATTTGGTATAAACCAACTGTGCAACTCATGGGGGGAGGGGGGAGTGAGGGGAGTGAGGTAGGAGGTAACAAGTTGGATAAGAAATGTACTCACTTCCTTACCTATAAAACTGTAGCCCCTCTGTACTTCACTTTGACAATAAAGAAGAAAAAAATGTAAAAAAAAGCTTTTCCCTCATTTTCTTGGTATTTTTCTCAACTTTGTTGCTTGGACTTCTGCTTGCGTGATTCTTTTGGCATGGTTTTATTAGGTGACTAAAGGCAGTCTCTTCCACAAATGCACTGTTCCTCAGGAGTAAAAATTGTTTAATTTACCTAACTTCCTCAGCAACTAGCAATGAAATATTTGATATTTAGCATTAAGGAACAAAAAATTGAAATTTCATTAAGAATGAACAGGGAAAGATCCCAATTTCTCCTCATTTTTTTGTTATATTAAGAATTTTTGGAGAACACACCAAGAAAAATCAAAGATGAACACCACTATACATAGGACCATGTAGTACTAAATTTCAATTTCACAGTTTTTCACTATGTGAAAAATCTGTGAATAGTCTTGAGTAGCAAAGATTTAATGTGCACAGGTTTTGACTGATTGGATTAAGGTTTCAGAGTACTTTAAATAAGTGAGTTTGCATATTGTTTTGAAGTAAAGCTCTTATTTGCTGTCTAGAAAGCCATAACAAAGGGAATGGACTGAACTTTTCAACTTTGCACTGTTTATTTAGACATTGAATAGACATGGCCAGAAGGAAATCTCTCCCCAAACACCTCAAAGACATTTTTCTTCAACTGCATAAGATCATGAGAAAATAAATTCCCTCTGTTCTCAAATGACATTTTAAAAGTTATAGGAGTAGAGTTTGGGGAAATCAGCTCAGCCATGGATTATCAAAACAACAGAAATATATACCAGGTATCAATTTATAATATTTGCTGAAACACATTGAATCTGATTCAAACTGTCAGCTATGTCCTTTGACAGTAAAAATAAAATACAAAACCTGTACTCATGGAGAAAAGTTTAGGAATGAAAAGCATGACCCTTCTTTTTACGACAGTAGTTTACCATGAGTTGAACTGATTGATGACCTTCAAAGTGACTCTTATTGCATGAATTCAGTCTTGAGCCAAAGCATTTAAAACATTTTCAAAACCTTTTCCACTGGTGCACATATTTTCTGTTCTCTGTGTAAATGCCTTCAAGGAGTCTTGATTGAGTCTACTGAACTTCCTAATACTGAGGTTTCTTCATTTCTCTTTCCCTTGAAGAGACTTAATCAGCAAATCATGATCTAAACCTTGGTGAATACCCTCCTTATTTTGGTTTGTTGTTTGCCCCAAAATGTCTCATTTGCATAACTTAGTATCAAAACAATTACAAGAAAAATTTTTAAAAAGAAAAATGAAACTGAAAAAAGTAATAAAATAATTACAAAATATAAAAGAAAAAAGGGGCAGAATTTCAGAGCATATACAAGAACAATGTGTGCAGATCAGGTTGTGTACTTCAATGAGAATCACCCCAAGGGTCAGGCTCTTTGGACATTGTCAATTTACAAGGTCAAAGTTACATTGAAGCACTTTTAGCTGAATTGTTCTTCCCAGGGTGGTGACCCTTGGTCCCTAAGGTTCTAACTTGTCCTATGGATAGGAATCCAGTCCCGTTTCCTGAATCCCCCCTCTCTCCATCCATTTATCAGGAATTGGTTTGAAGAAATGAAGCAGAGACCTTACAAATGCCTAAAGACCAAGAATTCTGTCAAGGGGAAAGAGAAATGGAAAAGAGAAGAAAGAGAATAAATCCCAAATCCCTACACATGCAAAAGCTTTCTTATTTTTTCCCCTCACTTCTAAAGAAGATGAGTCAAATAAGAATCCATCCAAAGCCACATGAGTAAAATGAAGTTGTGTGTTTTTCACATCCTTCAGAACAGGCACAGGGATGAAAATGAGGGCGAGTTCCCTACATTCAAACATGCCCAGAAGTAGCAAACTTTGACTTAGCCATGAGCCAAATAAGCTGCTCCTGAATAATCAGGTCTTGGTTTAAATCCATTGAGACATCCTTTTCATGTGTGAGGTGGACTTTTGATTTCATCTCTGGGACAAAGTTTGAAGTTATTTTGTGACTCTGGCATAGAAAATGAAGCCTAGTGTTTGTAATGGACTGCTCATGTGGGCTTCTTACGAGTGGGTGTTTAACTCTTTCATGTGCATTACATTTTGAATCATTACTACTTGAGAATGAAAAGATTTCATCTATGTAATCTCAAGATCTATGTGCAGAAATGTATCCCAAACCAAATTCACCACACAGATACCAAGTTAATATTTTTGTTCTTAAACTATAAATATGTTACCAGAAATGAGAACTTTTACCTCTTCTTTATCTCAAATTAAATGTTCTGACACCATAACAGAAGAACACTGAATATCAAAGGAATTATTTTAGAATTCATAATAGAGGAAGATAACAAAATATTGTCTTATATTATTTTTCACTAGAACCAAAATTTGTCTTGTATTCATTTGTAATAAATCTACATCTTATTCTGGCTTATAATATAAAAGGAATACCAGGTAGCAAAAATATTGATGGTCAATCAACACTGATACCAGAATGTCAAGTCCAGTTTCTGTTGCCTTGGACTTACTATATTGAACTAATAAAGTTACATGCATATCTTTAAGTCCTCCATCACAAGGGACAGTTCTTAGACAATTCTATCCAAATGCTCATCATTAGATTGGTAGACGAGTAGATTAGCAGGCCCAGATCCTGGGTTCATTTTCCAGCACTATACTGAAAAATGTTCACTATTACAAGTACTCTATGTATTCCAAACATGGATGATTTCCATTCTTCCATTAACTTGAAGCATTTTCAAACCTACATTTACTAGAGTGATAAATGTTTTTGAGTATGTCCTAATGGAAGTTAGGGAACTTCAGAATTGCTTTAGCTCATTCTTGCTTTGCAATACCTCTCTAAACAGGGAACAAAAGTATAGAAGGTCAATTCAGAATAAAATCTAATCTTAGCTCAAATTTTCACAGTGAGCCCTGAAGGGTGAATCCAGGATTACATATATTTTGTAGCCCATACAAGTTCCAATAAAGAAACATCTAAAGTTATAGAAAAGTGAGACTTTACTATGGAAAGAAACTAGCTTAGGAACTTATCTGTAAAAGTTTATCTCCAATACCATTTGTCTACATGATTATACAAGTTTGACCAGATATTAAGAAGAATAGATGCTACTAATTTGGAACAAAAGTAAATGTAGTAAAATATTAATGAGGGAATTTTAATTATGCAAACTATATATTTTTCAAAATTCCCAGATAATGGCTAAGGTCATTGGCAGAACTCCAACCAAAATATGCATGGGAGGACTTTTACATGAAAGTGCTCTTAACTTAATAGCCTGACCTCAGCAATGGAAATGAAAATGCTTGCTCTTCTATGAGTATATAATAGAGCTTAAACACAGAAGTCACCATAGATTTTTTTTAGAATAGATAAAATAACAAGATAAACACTATTTTTGCTTTGTTTGTGTCTGGGGTTTTCCTTCTGATGAAAAGAAAAAGTAGCCTTCAGCATCCACAAGAGAATCCCTAAATTGATGCTTCATTGCAAAGCAGATATATTTTTTAAAGCTTTGTAATAGTGGGGTACATCTTGTCACATCTGCTTTGTTTCTTTGTGCCAGAAAGTAGAATTGTCATGTTTGATATTTCTTTGTTAGTTCTAGAAGCAATAAATTTGTCCTTATTGTGGAAAGACATCTTCAATATTTTGCTGTTTTTAACCACTTTCCAGTGAGGAAATGCCCTCCTTCTGTCTAGGAACATGCATTCCAACCATGAATACATAAAGCAAATAGAAAAAATAGATCAATAGAATAATGAACCAAGTTGAATTTTTACAGCAGAATCATATTTTTTATACCTTTAAAAGTATAATTATTCTTTTTGGATAAAATTACGTAGGCCTTAAATAACTCTGAGTAAATGAATTAGGGGCCATTAAGAGATTTCTTGAAAGTTTTCATTAGCTGGAGAATAAAATAGCTTTAAGCTTGAGAATGTTCTACACAGTTGGAGACTCTCATGTCTTTGTGATATTCTGGTGACAATTTCTATTCTAAGTGTCAAAAACAACTCTGCTATCTGGAGCAAGTGAGTAGTATTCTCTCCTTTTAATATTCTAATCGTGAGGTGTGAAGTGAAATGGTTGCACCCTTGGAATGGTGGGAAAGAAGTGGAGTGTCAATGAGACAGGGAAGGTGACAGACTCCGAATGGGTCCCCGAGGTGTTCTCCAAGTGCACTGGATAAAGATTCCCCTGGGAAAACTTTCTCATTAGTTCTCAGACACAGTTCAGTAATTCAATAGCACCGGGTTACCATTAGTCAGAAGACCAAAATATGTTACTTTCCATGCTTTAGTTCCTTTATTTGTACATGTCATTTTCAGATGGAAAATTATGAGCCCTACACTCATGCAAAGCCAGTCAGTAAGTTGTGTACATATGGAAGCATAAAACCTGGGAAATAGATTCTGTAGAAATATTCATTGTTGTTGATAGATAATGTTGATGATATACTTCTATACACTCTCAAATTCTTCATTCCAGAAATATTAAACATACATACAGCCACATTACCCACCCCCACTTGCATAAGACTGGGAAACATTCAGTGTTTGAAGATCACATATTCAAAATGCTCTCATGCCCTCATTTATGCTCCTTATAAACTACTGCCATTGTTTAAAGGGAGTTTATTTAAAACAAAACAAAACTAACAACCCTTTAGAATGTTTCATCTTTGTTTTGGAATTTATAAAGTTCTTGTTCATAAAGATATGACATATTGATGATGTACCTTATATTTGAATTTGCTATAGATATATTTCATATTACAAAAGAGGGTAAACACTTTAAATATCCTGGAAGTTAATAATTTTCTATGCAAGTAGTCAGTAACTAAGTGAAGATGTAACATTTCCAGATTATCATTCTACATGGGTTAGTCTGCACTGTCATAAAATCGATGTACTTTTTCTAATCTATGAAAGATTGCTCTCCCACTCACAAATTGCAAGTGTGATGGGTGAGGGGTGGACTGCTTCATTACTTACTAGATGAGGAAGAAGGGAGTATCTACCCCCATCAGTCATTTATATCCTCCTGATTACATTAGGTTAGCAATAGTATATTCATGGACATGAAAATTTGGTGCTATACTCGTTGTTGTAGTTTTTGTCTTATAACACAATTCATGCTATTTTGCATTGCAGAATCTGCAAATAAGATCATTCTTATGTTTCAAACAAAATTAAACTAAAATGAAGGGATTGCACTGAGTTCAAATCAACTCCTCAAAATATGACAGAATGAAAGAAGAAGTTACTTTTTGGTCATGCAAACAACTTGTTTCTCACCAAAGTACAAAGCATAAATAAGCTTCAAAGGAAGTTACTATTAGCAATAAGGATGGGACATGAAAGAATAAACTCTAACAAGTGAAGTAAACTCACTTCCTCATAGGGCCAAACTCCTATCCCATGTGTAGTGATAAAGACGCCAAAGAAATCAATAAATGCTGCTGCTTGTCCGTTTCTCATGGTGTTATTATGTAACTGTGAATTGTAAATGTTTATAAGTGGTTCATATTACAGAAGTCATCAGCTGTGGCAAGATTTTTTCCCCTCTGACATCTCGATGATGGTGGGGAGGGCAATTCAATCACTTTCTTGTCAGGCTATTTTTCTTCTCCAGGATACACAATTTCCAAATCACAGTGAAATACAAATGCATGGAAAGAGCTAATGAAGTATGATTTTTAAGAGCTTTCAAGTTTGCAAAGACCTTTGTTGACTAAATATTAAACAAGCAAAGTCATGAAATTCATTTTCCAAGGCAACTATTTTTATATATTTCATTGATGCTGATGGAATTAAAAAATTTACAATTCCTTTCTTGCTGTTTACTTTCCTAAGGTAGGAGTCAATCAGCCTCTGAAGTCTCATAGATACTTAGTTTACTTTATGTGAGATCTAGGCTCACAAAAACATAGCTAGTTAAGAAAATTACATTTTTCTTAAAGAGAAAATGGAATGAAATGATGAGAATTGGGAATTGTTCTATATGATTAAGTGCAAAGGTAGTTTATAAATGTTCAGCACCAAGTTAGTATCATTTTGAGCAATTCTTATATTTAGCAAATAACCCAGAATAGTTCTGAAATCTTCTAACTTTAGGCCCTTTCCCCTTTATGTTTATTGCCTTTAATGTATCACTCTGATGGCAAACCTGTAATTACTTTCTAATGACTTAGATACAACCTACACTTGCAACTTTAAAAAAAATAGTACTAACAACTGAACTCATGACTTTGCACTTGCTCTACTGTTGGGCTCTACTTCTAGGTCCTTTTTGTACTGGCTAGTTTTGGAACTCTGTCCAGGCCAACCTGGCAGGAGAATAGGCCCCTGTCACTTTGCCCACACATTGTATTTTCCCCTGTAGCTAGGAGAGCAGATGACTACCACAGCACCCAGTCATTAGTTGAGATGGAATTTTAAGAACTTTATCTTTGGGCTGGGCTTAGCAAACCTCTAATTTCCCCCCCTAAACAAGCTAGGATTACAGGCTGCAGTTGCTGTGTCTGACTTAAACTTGTAATCTTTTAAAATTATTTATGACTTGGGTTGATTGTGTCATGTTTCTTTTGACATGAGATCTTGTAGGATGTTTTCATAACTGAGTGGCATCTTCTAAGCAAGGGAAGGGGAAAGTCCCTGAAAGCATAGCTTATGTGTGCAAAATTTCAGCAAGAAGTAAACAAAAATGTACCTACTCTTACTATTGTTTTAAAAAGTAAAGCTTTCATTGAAATTTTATATTATAGAGAAATATATATGTATATCTACATACAGCACTATATAGGCAATAATTGAAAATAATAACTAAAAATTTAGCAAAATAGGTTTGGTTCAATTTTTGGTCAGGTAATTAGACATTCTTACTGAAGGGATGTCCCTTAATTGGGAAATCTGTAGTTTTCCCAGAATCTGGTGTGAGTGATCTAAGGACAATGTACTAATCTTTCTGTACCTTTTTGCCCCCTTTTTGAATTTCTATATGAAATAGTTCTTAGGAATCTTTCCAATTTTTGGCGATGTCCTTTATTACCTTGATCACATATGCTCCTGTTGGCTCTCACAATCAGTCACACCACACACACGCGTGCATGTGTGTGTGTGTGTGTGTGTTAGGGTCCACTCAACATATATGTTCTTGTGTGTGAATCACATCACTTTTTCTGAAATACTGAAGGCATGGCTTTCAAGTCGTTTTAAATTTTGAATCAGCTCCATCCACATTTAATCTAGACATGTTGGTTTAACACCAAGCCACACCAGACCTTTTAAAGTTCAGTGGCTGGGATATAAAATTCTTCTGTGAGTTGTACCAATAAATTGAGAAGGGCACCATAATTCTCCACTATCCCAGGAACCACTGTGAAAAGAAGTAAAAGCTTTGACTGAGGGTCTCACACTGATGAACTCTCATTGACAGTTACATACAAAGTATGAGTTTACAAACTGAACAGAAACAATAACAACAAAAATCCCAGTGCATACTTTTCAGAAGTGGTAAGCAGACTAAAACAAAACAACAACAACAAAAATTCTCAAGCCCAATAATTAAGATTTTCCCTATGGTTCACTTCACATGCCACCAGATTTAATAAGGCTGAATTCCTTTTCCTGAGAAACACTTTCATATTGGGGATATTTATTTTATTTCATTTTTAAAAAACTAAACAGTCAAAAGAGAGAGGCACTTGACACCTCCAGCAAGTATCTCAGTTCTTTTCATATTGTCAATAGCTCCACTGATAGCACTGTTCTTTTGACAGCTCAAAGCAGATGTGTGGGTTAAGTATGGGAGCAATTCAAATGTCCATAGTAAACTGCAGGGGGGCAGAGAGAGCTCAGAGAGCAGCAGCTTTAAAGTAATTGACTAATACAGTAAGGATATTAAAGTCATTTAGTGCCAAAAGGGAACACACTGATCCCTGACCCTCAGCCACTTTGGAGTAATCTAGTATTCAATCCAGCGTGTAATCACTGCCAGGCCTGTCAATCCTCCAGGCTCTCCAGTCAAATGCCTGTGGCTACTATTGGCTTATGGTAAAAGGACAGAAATGCAAGGAAATGCCTCTCCATCAGCCTATGATGTGATAATGTTATTGCTCCAATGTATTCTATATTGTCCCTGCATAGTTTAATCTGGTGAGACCCATGTCAAAAATTGCCCTTGCTCCCCAGAGGTCTTTACTCAACCGATTAGTAATACAAGTGGATTTGAAAGGAAAGAGGGTACCTTACTTGATGAATTGTTTCCAGCTAATAATATATATATGTATATATATGTGTGTGTATATATATACATATATATGAGGTCAACTGCGGCTTAAAGGCTATCTGTGGAAGGTATAAATTAGAAGTATGTTAGCAATGTGATTTGTAAGCCTTTGTTCTCCTTTTATTCCAATGAGCAAACTACTTCACAATTAAAAATACAGACAAACAAATGTATATATATATATGGTGGCTGCCTCATATTCTGTTCTTGTGCCAAAAGGAGTTTGACCAGGGGAAGATGCCATGAAACACCAAACAACAAAGCAAAACAAAGAGATATGCTTATCTCTGCCATTTGGGCTCATAATAGTTGGCCAACTTCTGGAAAGTTTGCATGTTCAACGAGGTGTTTTGCATTTGGAAAATATAATTATTGCTACAGGCTGAGGGGAGGAAATGGAGAGTGCAGGAAATTGCCATTTTTTGATTTTGATTTTGCTAATTAAGGCAGTTAAAATGGACTCATTTAGAGACTCTAAAGTTGAGAAGTCAAGATGAGATGATTATTCAAACCTCATTTTAATATCTTACAATGAGTCTTTGTATTTCTTAATCATTCCCTCATTTACTTTTCCAGATGTAGTACTGCACAGAATCTTTGCAAAGAGAATGCTGGGGTGATGAGAACACACTATTATTTTTAGAGAACATTAAGGTTATATAAAAGGTGACACTTTACCTATGTGTGCTTTGTAGGAATGTGCACAGTTCTCCACAAGCAAAGCTCTATAGAAAGCCAGAAATAAACTGAATGCCTATTTGCTTAAGAATCTGAAATAACTTTGGTGTTAAAAACAATGACCTTTACCCTCCTCCACATTGTCCCTTTGCCATTCAGTACTCTAAAATAACTTGCCAAGGTATAGTTGCAACCTCAACAGTTGTGTACATGTTACCTATATTGTTTACTGGAGATAGTCTGTATTTTGTGCACTTTTCTTCAGTTTGTTTTTGATAGAGGATATGAGACAGAGGAAAATCTTTCTTTTCAGTTCAGTAAATTCCCAGACCTCAGGGGCAGAATAAGGGCAGGGAGAGGCCCATCAGGCCCTCTCGAGCAATTTTTCATTAGTACCCATGACAAGCTGCTTCACCACAGGCTATTGTTTTCAAGGAAAGTTCAAATACAGCTGGATGAGACATGGTATGCTATTAACACAAACCTATTATTACCTATTACCTATTATATATACGTGACCTCTATCACCTAGAGCATTGATGCTATTCATTATGATCTACCTTGCTAAAATAAAAGGAATTGGTAGATGGCTTTAGACTTCTTTCACTAGTTGTGCAATTATCTGTTTAAAGTTTTCAAACCTTTCCTAAGAGGGGAAACAAGGGGAAAATATCAAATAGGTCATACGATCACGTGGTTTTAAAGACCTCAGGTTTAATATGCCTATTGTATATCCTGGCATTTCAAAGCCAGGTCATGGCAGGAGAGGCTATATTTTATACAAAATCACCAATTTAGCACATGTGTATCTGAAAAAAAAAAGCAGTCTCACTCTCAAGTAAGGAACTTGATTCTAAAAGCAACACAAGGAAGTTGGTCTCTATAGGTTTTGTGTTTCAAGCTTCTTTGTTGATTTGCAAGCTCATTTCTTCCAATCATCTCCTTATAAAAATCGGTGAGCGATTTCCACTCTTTGTATAATAACCTCCTGTTCCTACTGACAGTTGTTAAATATATATTTAGTCTTCTCTAGAACAAATGTGCAAAGCATCATTCTGTTTGGGTTAATTGAGTAGGATCTCCTTTAGCTTCAGAAGAATTAAGGGCACATGTCTTATTTCTTATGGTCAATATGTGGTGGAAATAAATTCATTCCCTCAGCAAATATGAAATTTCAGTTTTACACATGGCATTATGCCAAGTTCTGTAAGGAGTATCAAGAAGAATAAGATGTGATCCTTAATTTCAAAAAGCTTACAGACTCATATAGGAGGTAAGATACTAAACAAATAACTATGGCATACAGTTGAAATGGGAGGAAGTAACTAAACCTTGTAAGTGCTTACAGGTAGCCAGTAGGTCTATGTAATTAATAGACACAGATATATTTGAGATAATCATTTTCATTTGTCAAGCTGTCCAAACTGAGCCTAAGGAAAGTCATCTTCTTATAAAAACCAGGACTGAATTAGAAGCACATCCTTTTGGCTCAGAAACTTGTTATCCCAGAAAGACTTCGTCTTTTCTGTAACAGGAATTCCCTGAAGCTATGAAAACTCTTCCAAATTACAATTCCAGTTTTCATTTTGAGGAGAAGAAAAAAAATAAGACTCCAAAGTTTAACCATGCATATGGTTGAACCATTGCATATGGCAATCTTTCTATGGGTTCATCTCTTATTAAGTTGGCCCCATAGGACTAGTAGATTGGGAACCATGTCTTTTATTCTATTCTGGATGTAGTAGGAATTTAAAGAGTGACTGCTTTCCTTTCCCTTGGACCTGATATGTTTTCAAAGATTGACACCACAACAACTCCCAGAGAATAAATACAATTCACTAATGTATAAAGTGTGAGAATATGACAAACTTATTAGTCAATGAAATTCTATTTATATTATCAATGCTACTTCTATATTTTAATTATGAGTGTGAAAAAGTGGACATTTTTTCATGCATTTTATAATTTTATACAAGATGACAAAATTGAATCAAATGGATAGAAGATTGGCCTTATACCTCTTTTAAAAATACTCTTCTCTCCTAACATATGAAACTGTAACCTCTCTGTACATCAGTTTAACAATAAAAATTTTTTAAAAATGAATAAAATACTTTTCTCATGGTAATGATTTAGAAGTGATTGCTCTTATTTAATTAGGGACACTGATAATCTACAGAGGTTTTATTTGTGTTATCTCTCCTATTCTAAACTTATGAATTGTATCCTTTTTATTGTTTTTATAAAGTTTATGTAGAGGGATTACTGTTTTATAAGTCAGGTAATAAGTGTATATCTTTTTGGATAATGTCACCCCTTCCTTTGCTCTCTCTGGGTTTTTGTATCCCTTTATTTTTTCTCTATATTGTATCTGCTACTTTTTTTCTCCCTGTCCTCATTTAAAATTTTTTTTATTATTGTAAGATATAATGCATATTTAGATAAATTGTACAAAATGTAAATATATCGCTCAAGACTTATCACAAGAAAGTACCTGAGTAGCTACAAACTTGGCTAAAGACATTTAAAATTCAATGATATAATTCCTTTGAACAACTAACTTGTGGTTTATCAAAGTGAATACTTTGATAACTATTTTGAATGGAGAGCAGAATGGGCATGTGAGGACAGTCATTGCATTCAATGTGCACAGGTGAACATGGAGTCAGGTAACTTGGGTGATATACGAGGTTGGGAGAGATGAGGAAAATAATGGTAGGCAAGTCATTGTTCAAGGAACACTGTACTCATAAACTGATATGTTGATTGAAACCCCTTTGTACAACTACTTCAATATTGTAAAATACTTAATAAAAGGATGTCCAATATTGTTACCAATTCCCAAACATCTGAGCCATTGCAAATTATCACCCTCCCTTTACAGTT
This sequence comes from Perognathus longimembris pacificus, assembly GCF_023159225.1. Lineage (NCBI taxonomy): Eukaryota > Metazoa > Chordata > Mammalia > Rodentia > Heteromyidae > Perognathus > Perognathus longimembris. The sequence continues at coordinate 126,229,012 of NC_063162.1, read as the reverse complement.
TCCTTTCTTTTCTCCTAAACATACCACCAGTTACTTATCTGAATACTTTTAAATACTTGACAGTCTTAGAGTTCCCTCCCTTTCTCCTGTGCTTCTTCCCTTTCTTCCTTTCTCCCTTTTTCTTTCCTTCCTTCACTCTTCCTTTTCCCTTCCCCTCTCCCGTCTTCACTTGCCCCCTCTCCCTTTCTTCCTTCCTTCCTTCTTTCCTTCTTGTCTCTCTAGGTACCCCAAGTTGACCTCTAACTCAGAATCTTTTTGCCTTAGTAGCAGGAGTCATAGGATAATAAGTACATACCACTGAGCCTGGCTCCAATTCTTTATTTCAAATTTTGTTTTATGAAATCATTTTTGTGTCTGACTTCTTTCATTCAATATACCTTATTATCGTTTTGTGTGTTAGTAGTGCAAGCCTTTTCATTGTAAAGAATTTCATCAGTGTTACATGGTTAACTTATTTGTTATACTGCAGATAAACATTTGGGCTGTAGCCACTTTAGAGATTTATAAACAATATGACTCTGAACATGATCTATATGGTATTTTTCTATTGACTGTGCAAGTAGGAGTTAAATTGATGATTCATATATTCTGAAGAAAGAAAACAAATATGGATATTAAGGCATAATGGTCAAAGCAGTTGAAAATAGCATTAAAATATGAAACTTGTTGAACACTCCCCCCATTCTACCACTTGCCATACAGCTTTCAATAAATAATGAACCTTATCTGTGCAATGTTGTCTGTTCTATAGTTATATTAAAATACACTTATTCATTTATAGTTTTAAAGCTGTGATTCTAACAAGTTACAAGGACATAGCTGCTGCTTTGATTTTTGCTCTTTTAACTGGTTGCTATTTTTTTCCCTCAGAAATCTAAATAAATGATATTTGCCCAAGGATATGTGCTTTTGTTATGTGTTTTTGTTGTTTTTTTATGAGCTAATTCTAAGACTCTAGCTTTCTGCTTCATAATTCAAAGCAAGTAATTTTATCTTACTGAAAAAAATGATGGTTTCTTCTACAATATTCCTTTAGGCTCATTTTAATCTAATGTAACCATTTTGTAAACATTATAGAATGACAGTACGGCCTTGCCTGGGCCGCATTTTAAATATAAACATATATGTACTGCTACACAATGCAGAAACTCACACACTCACACACACTTTATTACCTCAGAATAAAAATGCAAATGAATTTATTAGCCTAAGAGTGGCACCAAATGGAAATTTATGCACATACATTTAAAAAACAGAATCCTTGAAAATAAAGCAGTTGCAGCCTATTAATTTTCCTCTTTGACAGTTTTTTAAATTCCCCTAAAAAAATGGAACAGCATGAATACTGTCAATATATCACAACAGCCACATTAGGTTTTGTGATATACATCATAATATAAAGAGCACTATTAGAGCACAACCTGGGAACCATTAAATCATTCTAAATCACTGTTACATTCCATTAGTGTCAATGGTGAAACCACATAATAGGCTTTATTACAAACTTCACCTTGGTAGGCCATTGTCTCTAATAACCACTTCTCTATGATGTGGTATCATACCCAGAAATCCAGGGAGATAATAAAGGTTCCCTTATTTCTTTTTTATTGGATGGGTAAAGTTAAATTTAGCTGTAAGTAAAAAAAAAAAAAAATCCTGGAGCTTTGTTCACTAACTGCAAGTTGCTGCTATTTGGACAAAAAAAAATTAGGCAGACTTGGGAAGAACAGTTTGAAATAAATTTAAAACCTGGCGATGCTGGGGCTAGAGTAGGCTGGGCAGTGCCAGCAATTACGATGTCATTTTTGAAATGTGATTTAGTACATTTGTGATCCTCTTTACACTTTTGTTCAGGAGCAAAGTATTGATTACAGAAACACTGTAAGTTTCAAACCTGCCCTTTCTCTCATTCTCCCCTGGTTTGAGCTGTACCCTTTTAAAAAGTCATTTGGGCACTTTGTGGAGGTGAGGTTGGTAAGGACTTCAGCTCCAACTGAGATCAATTTTCAGATGTTTCAGGGAGAATTGTGGCACAGGGTTCGACGTCCCTCTTCTTTACAAATAGGCCATGTATTCTCTGCCCCCATCATGAGTTGAGCCACATTTCCTTCCTTCTATTTCTTAGATATACCTACATATGAAATACTCCCTACAAATGTTTCTATGACACTCTAGCTACCTTTGTGGTTGGCTAAGAAGATTTGGAATAGAAGGAAATAAGTGAGAAATCAAGTAGAATCGCAGAAGTGAATCCTAATCCTACAAATGATTCAAATAATTCTGTATTTAATAGGCTGGCAAATTCAAAAGCCTTATTTTGTTTCTGGATTATTATCTTGAGTAATTACAAAGTATTTTCAAATTATAGATTATAAATATTTTACTTTTGTAAATGATTTACACTTTGATGTATTAATACCACTTTTAATAAGTTCAATTAAACATAATGATATAGATTGGACTAATGACTTGGTTTTGCTTTTTGTCCATTAAATAAGACCATACTCCAAACAATGATATTATTCTATGTATCCTTATAAAATACAGTGTCTTAATATAAGAAGAAAAGTGTAAAAATAAAAAGTTTAAAACAGTTTGCATTGTAAGTAGAAATAAAGCACCAGGAGGTGAATACTTAGAAAAGATAAACGAAATCTGTGCTAAGGCATACAGTAGATGTACTTTTAATGTTAAACAAGTATCTAAGAAGAAAAGTTAAGGAATAATAAGTTGAAAATCCATTTGATTCAGCAAATTCCACTCTTACCTTAGGATATTGTCCTCTACCTGCTGTTTTCTGGGGAGCTATTGCCATGGCTGAATTTTTTTTTTTGGAGGGGGGGGGGTAAGGTACTAGAGGTGGAGCCTAGAGCCTTAGTGGTAAATAAAGTTTCTTTACCTACATTGCATATTCAAAGCTGGCCTGAAAGCGTGTCTCCAACTTTTATTTCTTCCTCTTCCTTTTTATTTCTCCTTCTCTCTCTTATTTCTTTGGTTCTCTCTCCTTTCCTTCTCTTTCTGTTTTCTCTCCCTCTATCTTCCTTTCCTCTCTTTTAGACTTCTTCCTTTCCTTCTTTCTTCCCTTCCTTAGTTCAAAGCTTTCTGTAAGGTTGACTCATGTATACAATGTTTGCAAATAACAATTCATTAAAGTGTTAAAAATGGATCTCTATAAGAGGAAAAATTTTAAATAACACCTAAAGTATTAGGCTTTTTATGGGAATCTGAACAAAATGAAAGCTTAAGCTTGATTGACACTCTATCACCTAAAGAAAGTCTTTTAGTTGAAGCGTCACCTCTGACCTTGTTTTCCACTTTTGGGGTATATTGTGTTTCTCTTTTTTGTTATGTCTGGCTTGCAATGCCATTGATGTTCCCAGGGTGGTGAGAACACTGCTGTTTGAAAAAGTCTGTGCTCTACTTCATGAAGGCTAGCTTTATTTTCTCTTTTTGTAATATTTTCTCTCTTTTTTTTTCTGCTTTTGGGGGAGAAATGATCGAGGTCAAGTCTTAAATACATTGAAAAACTTACACCATTTAAAAATAATAGAGCTCCTCCTGGTTTTGGATTTAATCTTTCTCTATGTCAAATTCAACACTAGATGTTGTCATCTCAGAGTTAAAACTCTGTCATAAATAAGCTGGTCCTACATTTAAAGTTAGGCCATCCATAATGTTCTTGTTTTTGTTGTTTTTATATGTTAGGTTTGAAACGATAAACATACTGGGTTTGGTTTAACAATCACCAGAATACTGTGTTTTCTAGATAAAAGATTAAAAAAACCCTGATCAAGCCACATGTTTTTGCTTCTTAATTCCAATGAACTATTTGATGCTAGAGAGATTTTGCTGAACACTAGATACACAAAGACAGGCTTGATGGGGTTAAAATTTTACAGGAAGAGAATCTCTTGTGGCTTTGCCTACATCAGTCAATATTTGCTCCAGATGCAAATAACAAAGGTTGGGAGATATGGGAAAACCTACAACTATAAGGCGACGATATGGTTAATCTGACAGATGCAAATAACCACTAACTTCTGAATTTGCTAACCTATTTTCCACATGCTGCATGTGCAGTCCAATTTAGGAAACAAGGCCAAGGAATGTGGAATAACATTTGGTAACAAACCCTGCATAGAGAAATAAGAAAAGCAATGCCATTAAATACTTTTTCTCTGACCTGCTTTGTATTTGGTTTTTCAATCCTTTGGGAATTGCACACAACTCTGAGATTTTAGTACACTGAAAACCTGATACATCTTAAAAATGGCATAAAAACAAGAAAAGCAAACTTTACCAATATGGAATGGGTTAACCAAATAATTTTGTAGTGATTGGTTATGAAGTATATATAGCTTTGCTATTTCTGTAAATGATAATCATAATTTAGTTTATGAAACTAATTCTTTTGTTTTCCTTTTATTTGACCAAATGAAACACAGAATAATTTTCATTAAGTGCTCATATAAAAATTTAAGCATGAATTTTCTTCATGGCAGTGATTAGTTCATATGATTTCTCTTGTAAAACATCACACAGTGATGTGTAGGGTATTTACAAGTCTGTAATTTTTTTGAAGATATAACTGTAGGCTGACAGATTCTTTCTTAGAAGGCAGCCAGTAGTATTTCATTCAGTTCATTTATGACAGTATGTTAGAAAGCTGCCCACTAAACCACAAATCTCATGCCATTAATTCAGAGTCCTATAACCTTGAGCTATTCAGATTTTAGATAGCCAAGTGAAATACCTTTCCCTAGCACATTTTAGTAATTATTAAGACTTGCTTTTGAAGTTAGAATTGTTTGAACTCCATGATTAACATGTGTACAACTAAGACAGTTAAAATGTTATTGAAAAAGAAGGTAATCACAGATATATATTTTAGGTTTGTATTTTGTCCTCTCTTCTTTCTCTTCAGTGATTATTCCACTAAATCTTCAACTCGAAGTATAATTTCTAATAGGGTTCAAACTGAAAATGGAGGGCATAGTACAAAGTGAACATTCCTTGATAGCTAACTCTATTTTCTATCAATACATTGTTTATCCTTGAGACAAGGTTCTAAGTAAATGTTTAGCTTGATAGATACGGGAATCAGACATATGAATCTGCCATGTGATAGAAAAGGAGCAGGGATTTTAGTCTGCTTTAATCTGCCTACTATGAGTATCAAATCCATGACAATCATGGAAAAGCAAAGTTTACCATTAGACTCGAATCTACTGTTTCCCACTATAAGCTATATGACAGGTCCAGAAAATGGAGACACAACCTAGTTCTATAAGAGGGTTTAACTACATTTCTTCTTCTTTTTTTTTTTTAACTAGGCTTGAATTTAGGGTCTTATACTGTTCCTTAGCTTTTTCATGCAAGGCTGGTGCTCTACTACTTGAACCACATTTTTCTCTTCCAGTTTTTTCCTGATTTATTAAAGTTAAGTGTTTTCCTAGATTTTGCTGCCCAAGCTGGCTTTGAACTGGTCTCCTTGGATCTCAGCCTTGTAAGTTAGAGGTGAGCTACTGGTGCTTAACACAATAAAAGTTCTTCATATGTAAACTCAAAAGTTTAATCACCAGCTTTCCAGTTTGATTCAACTGGGAATAGATGGAAGAAATGTTCATGAAAAGAATAGTCCACTCACAGTATCTTTTCTGAATGATGTCAATTGCTAAAGTAATTTATATCACCGAAAAATACAAAGCTCACACAAGTAATTAATGCTTATTTAACTAAAATAGAAATAAGAAATAATCCCCAAGTTATAATCTCTGAAATATTGTAAAACATTATTCTGCAAATTTGAAACTTTATCTTTAAGATGTATATTTTGCTGAAGAATACTCTGAATTTCAAAATTTGTTACCTATGGTTGAACTTGCAACATTTTAATTTAACCTGTTACTTTGAGAGTACATCCTTGCAAATGTAAAAGTTCATGAGTATGTTAATAAGTTTCTTTTGAACATATTTCAAATAAAATTCACAATAATAGTCACTTTTGTTAGATGTTTGCAGTTTATCAAACGGAAGCTATATTGGTTGAAAAATGAACAATATGTACAGTATTGGGTAATGTGTCATTGTTTTCATCCTCAAAAACACATAAATTTACTATGCCCAACTAGTAACTAACTCTAACATTTTAAATTGATGATGATTCATTTTAATAATATGTATCATGTAAACATTAAAAGCTAATAGTTATACCTTAAATGAAGTGTATGATACATATTTTCCCTCATTGCATAATTTAGTTCCTGAACTTCCTTTCATTTTTTATGACAATAAAAATCCAACTTATATTCTAAGTTTACATTATACAAAAGTTGATCTCACAAAAGTTAGAGGGCAAAGAAGTAAATCACTTTACTTTTATTTATAAAAGCATTTGAAAATAATTCATTTAGGCATGGTAATTTGTAATTTATTTAAATATTGTTTAAAACATTTTTGTGTACTTGATATAGAGTCACTAACTCTAAGGAACAATTAGAAATGATATTGACAGTATGATCAAGGTATATTGTATACATATATGGGCTTGTCAGGTGCTGTCCCTGAACTTCTGAACTAAGGTTAGCTCTCTACCAATTTGAGCCACAGATCCATATCCAACTTTTTAGTAGTTAATTGATGCCGAGTCTCATCTCTCACGTACAGAGCTCAGCTTCCTGAATATAGAGGATTACAGGCATAAACCACTGGTGGTTAATGATGAAATCTTCTTGTACAACTAATTGATGTTAATAAAAATATGTATGCAGGAGGGAAGAAATAAAATCAAGGCTTTCAAAATACAAATAAATTTAAATTTTCAGCAAAATTTGCTTCTCTAAAGGATTCATACAAGTGTTTTATATAAAACATAATGGAAAGCCGTAGCTTGAGGCGTGAAAGACAAATTCATTTAGATTTTACGTGATTATTTAAAAATAATGAACAAAAAATGCCGTCTATGATTTGTTCTTAGTACCATGGTATCAGGAAACAATAAAAACAAAGGACATCTGATTTACCATGAGGAAATAGAAAATGAACTCATAAGCAATTAATAAGTAGTGTTAAGCTGACAAGAATCTAAAGCCAGTAAAAGGAGAATCACAAGAACAATTTTTTTGTGAAGTTTCTTCTTTTAAAAGTCTCTGTAGATAAGTGACACGTATGTTTCAGTCAAGAGTCCAGTCAAGTTTCAGTGGCTTCCACATGTAATTCTAACTTCTCAGGAGGCTAAGATCTAATAGATCTTATTTTGAGGCCAGCATGTGTGAAAACGTTTTTAAAATATTCAGCCAATGGAAAGGGTGGAGGAGTGATTCAAATGGTAGAATGTCAGTCCAACAAGCTTGAAGGCATGAGTTCAATCTCTAATACCTTGAAAAAAAGCCCGAAGGATTTCACCCATGCAAATTCCTCTATAAGGCACAGAAGTATACACATCCTAAAACGGGGACAAGATTTGCTTGTTTGATGAGATAAATAGACACCAGGGATTATGGTAGGAAATGAGCCTTTAAGGTCATTCAGACCCTGATCAGTAAAAATCTCCAGCTTTTATTTTAGCATGTCTAAACTAACTGAAATGATCATGTCTAATTTTTATTTTAAGAAGATCCTTTTAGCTTCCTGTGGACGAAGTAATAAGTAATTCAGAGTGACCAGTTGCAGAGCTGTTTTAGAAATCCCAGTTAAAAGAGTTAGAATGACTCCAGGTTTGGATCTGAATGTAACATATAAATACATGCAGTTAATTACACGCGGATGATAAAGACCGAAAAGGCCAAAGGTGAGACTATCGTGTACCTTGGGAGGCAAAGTGACTCTGTTTACTAGTCAAACTAGTATTTTCAAGCATTCCTACTTCTATTTTCTGAGAGAATACAAGAATGGAATTCAGTGAGTTGATTATAACACAGATTGATGTTCTAAAAGTTGTGCTTATTCTTTTTTTTTTTTTTTTTTTGCCAGTCCTGGGCCTTGGATTCAGGGCCTGAGCACTGTCCCTGGCTTCTTCCCGCTCAAGGCTAGCACTCTGCCACTTGAGCCACAGCGCCGCTTCTGGCCGTTTTCTGTATATGTGGTGCTGGGGAATCGAACCTAGGGCCTCGTGTATCCGAGGCAGGCACTCTTGCCGCTAGGCTATATCCCCAGCCCTGTGCTGATTCTTTTATTGTGCCATTACATTGCAGGGCCTGATGGGAATTGTAGTTTTCAAATTTGAATCCTGTAGCATTATCTAGAGTTGGAGAATTCCGCTCACCTGTCAAAAACATCATTTGCTCCAGGCAAGTTATTGAATGAAATTCTGCAAAACTGATCTACATAAGGCAGTGGGTGAAAACCAGTTAAGATTTTAATTTCCAGGTCTTTTTCCTTCTTGCTATACAAAATGTCCGGTATATCAATGAGGTTTGAGTAACAGTGAAGCAACAAGAAGGCAATAATCACTACACAGTGATTATTATTAATACCTACAATACAGTTATATTGTAGGTATTAGTAGTGTTAACAAGACACTTATCCAGTATGCACAAAATATACATATATATTTCAGGCTGTGCTCTGAATCACACTCAGAATGTAGGTCTTAGCACTGTAGATATTTAGAGAAATTTCAAAAACAGAACAACAGAGTTTCAATACAGAATCTTGGAGTATATTCTGAGAATAAACAGTGAGAGATGGGAAAAGCACTAGACCAAAGCAAACACATCTTTAAAGGATGAAGTGAATGGAACGACAGTCAAAAGCTTTGGCAGCCACTAAACATGTTAGAGTTTGTCCTCTAGAGAGAGGCGGCGATTTGGCTGGGGTTGTCATTAGGGGAAGATTAAGTGGCACTGTTCTGACTTGGGTAATTATATACTTAAATCCTTTCCGTATATCGTAGAAGGCAGGTTCTTTGCTTTTGAATATTTGTATAGTGACTCTTTGGACTGCTTATTGGTTATTTCCCTTGACAACTTGAACCTGAACGTAAGTCCCATTGGCAACAACTATCTGTCAAGAACAAAAATGAAAAATAAAATAAGATTTGTGTATTTAGTTTTCATTATAGAAGTGCTTGTAGTTGAAAAAATATGGACCTGTCAAGTTTTCAACATCTCGCTGGGGATGCAGGCCATGCTGTTGTGATTTCAGAATCTGGCTGACAAATTCACATTTCAGTAGTAAAGACAAATCAAGGGTTTGGCACACCCCCCCTCTTTTTTTAATTCTTTTTTTCTTCTCGCTTTGACAGTCATACATAACAATTTGAGACCTAAGTGCCACTTTGATGCACTATTCCATTATTAAGTGGCACAGTCACTATAGAATAGATGACAGGCTTGTACTGAAGGCATTGTGAATTAAACAGGTCTCTACAATGGGAAAACTGAATGGACCAAAGATTTCTGAAATATTATTTTTAAAATAATTAAAAGCGGTTTCAGAAACATAAAGGTATATAATTTAAAATAATCTCAGGCAGTAAATTGTAAACTATGAGAAAACAAAATATTTTTAGCAATATCATGAAAGTTTATAGGCAGTATTGAATACATTAGCAAACATCCAAACCCCGTAATTACTAATTTCAAATATGAGTGCTTGATGGATCTTAAGGATAAATGGGGGGAGGGAAGAAGTATTAATCTATGTATATTTTATGGTAAGAATGAATGAATGAATATTTATTATGTAATTTACTCTATATTATATCAATAGAAGAGTTTTCTAAGAGTACTTCTTTATAACAAAAATATGAGTTTCTACTAAAGTAATATTGACTTAAAAGTACTTAAATTAATTCTTTTGTCAATATCTCCATAGTAAGTCAATATACTGAGAATTAAACAATATACTTTTTTGCCAGAAGTCAAACTAATCTTTGTGATGTTTAGTTACAATTCATCAGTCAATCCATCACTACCAGAAAAAATAAAAGTAAAGTAACAATAATATCACCACAGTGCCAAGCAATAGAAGTTTAATTTACCTTGAGAGTTTCTTCTTTTGAATCCAATGGTTAAAACAATAAAAAGCTACATTACTATGAGTTTTTTTTTACTATAGTTCAGATAACATTAAGCAATCATTGCCTCTAAAACACATACATTTTTAAAACTCATACTGCATTCTAGTACATAATGAGTCACATAATATATATTAAAGGGTTATTAAAAATATATCCCTTATATACTAAAGGTCTATTAAAGGCAAAATATAATCTTATAAACATAGATACCAAGATATGTCCCTGTAGGGGAAAAAAAACCAACAAAAATTGAAACGTCTCTTAATCTATATAGTTCTGAAATATTTGCTGTAATACTTCCCCTTCTATAGTTCTGACAACTCAATAATGAGTGTCTGAGGATGTGAATTATGATTTCAGTGCTCAGTTCTCTGAATGTTGGTGTCTTTCCTATTCTTCAGCATCAGAAAGACAAAGTATCTTTATCCCTTTTAACTTGTAATTTCATAGAGCAACCAAAAATACATCAAGAATAAAGGGGTGAGTTTTGTGTTTTCTAGGGTGATACTTGGGAGTTCGGCCCCGTGAAAAACAAAAATAAATATATTGCTTCTCTTGTACTTGAACTGAATTGTTTAAAGAAGAAAGAAATTTTGTAGGGAAAAAAAGAGTGATGTCTTCAGTTTCTGACTTTACACTTCTTAAGTGCTAAAGGAGTTAAAAAAAAGGGGGGGAGAGAAGTAATTATGGGAAATAAAATAAGAATTTTCTTAGTTACAATTCCTGGCCCTTAGCTGATTGCAGTAAATTATAAATTATGCAGTCAATGTAGGCCAACAAAAGAAGACATCTTCAAATCTCAGTCAAAGGTAATTACTTAAGTCGGCTGAATGTTCCCTTTTCATAGAGTGTGATCTCTCTCTGACAGCTCACACTGACAGATGACCTTCTCGGCAATGTCTTATCCCTCGGATCATGAGCAGTGTGCTTCTCTCCCAGAATATCTCTATATATTTGTGACACTAAGCTTTCAAATACAGCTATTGACAAATCAGAACATCAGTCTAAGTGCTGGTCTTCCTATCACTCACAATAAAGTAGCTATCACTTGTGGTGGTGTAGAGCAAGCACATCTCTGAAAAATGAGTTCTCACCAAGTGCTAATTTGACACAGCTCGCTTGCCTTCCCATAATTGCTCTGTCATTGTCAGTTGGCAGTTCGGCCTCATTCTTGGAAGCTGTGCCGTACAATTGGATACAATTACTCCCATTTACCACCACTATTATGCCACTGATGTTGCCCAGTCCGCATATTGACATGCCTCATTAAACCTGGATGCGGGCCATTAATGAACATTGTTAGCATTTCTCTTAAACTTTTTTGCCTCTAATAAACAGTCAGTGTTCCATGAAGGAGCACTGCCATCCTTGTGATATGATATTTATTATCTTATGGGGGAAGGGGACCCTGCAAGTGGAAACTATCCAGATGCCTCACGAGAGATATACAGTGAGATCAGTAGAGAATAGAGCTGATCAGCCAGACCTTTCTCTGCCAGGAGCATCCTACCATTAACAGAGTGACCTCTGCTATGTGAAAGAAGGTGCACAGGATAAACACGAACACCCCGAAGGTGCTCAACTACAGGAGGATCCTCAAGGTTGCCTCCTTGCTAACCCCTCTCCCTAGCCCTGTCTTACCCCCAGGTGGTGCTATGTGCCATGATAAAGATAATTTTGCCCTGGGTCTTCAATCCATTATGTCCAGCTAACTTCAACGTGCATTTTTATTCAGAGATAATTATGTGTTGATCAGAGGAGTCAGCGGCTGTCACCCATATAGCAGGCACACCTGCCGTGTGACATAGGTGGTAACGATGGCATGCTCTTGAGCTGTCATGACACGGACAGAGACTTTATTATGTATATGTCATCATTTCTCTTAAGAAAATTATACTTTCCCACACAATGACAATAATGAACCTTTACAACGCTCCCATAAACCTCATTTGCAGTTTTATTCTTGACCTTCCTTAGATATATATTTAAACATACAGAAACACCTATAAACACACAAGAAGCTCTATGTCTCTGAGAATTTATAAGTAAATTTATAATAGTAGACAATTAAGGTTACCAAATTGAAAATTCAGAGCCTTCAGTTAATAATGTAAACTATCTTAGGATAGAAGGAAATCCGTTGCTTGACATTGCACTTGCCACAATAGTCATAAGAAAATAACTATGCATACAGTTAAGATAATTGTTGAAACAGTTGTTGGAGTATTACTAAAATGGACTTTCCTATATTAATTAGAATCAAGTTGTTAGGCATATTCTATAATGCAATTTACATAATAAAAGTAGAGAAAAATCCTATAGATGATGATTAATTTTGAATCTGTATGTATATTTGTTTTAATAAAATTTCTTAAAATCAATTGATACAGAATACTGCAGTGGGGACATTCCTATGACTGATAAATATATAAATAGAAGTAGTAAAAATTACTGTCTTACTGTCGTTGAAAATTTGCTCATAACGTGTATATGTATATAAATATATATGGAGAGAGAATTTATGCATTTACAAAAAGATAATGTGGTTGAAATTCAGATAAATTTTGGGTAAAGTGATCTTTTTCCAATTGAACCCATAGATTATAGACAAGAGTTGATTCTTAGAATACTTTTTTTTTTTTTTTTGGCCAGTCCTGGGGCTTGGACTCAGGGCCTGAGCACTGTCCCTGGCTTCTTTTTTGCTCAAGGCTAGCACTCTGCCACTTGAGCCACAGCGCCACTTCTGGCCATTTTCTGTATATGTGGTGCTGGGGAATCGAACCCAGGGCCTCATGTATATGAGGCAGGCACTCTTGCCACTAGGCCATATCCCCAGCCCCTTAGAATACTTTTAATTTCAAATTTTATTACCCTCTTAGAACCTGTGTAGGAGAATGTTGCCTAGAAATATCAACTATCATGGTTAATGTAGGGTTCTTACCCTTAGTTGACCACATTATGTGTCCTAAGAATACTCTTGTATGTATTTCTAGGAAGTTCTTCAATCTTCCTATGATAAAGAAGGTTTTCTTCAACTCCTTATGGCTACAAAATGTAATCAACCATAAATTCTACAGTATGGTAATTCTCTCAAATGACATAATTAGCTAAAACAAACATTTATGAAGAAAAGAATTCCCCAAACCAGCACTATTTATTTCCTAAAGAAAATCAGTGAGTTTGGTCTTTGTTTGAGAGATTATATCAAAGGACAAAGATATCAAGTAACCCTGCCAAAGTACAGAGCTCTGAAGCAAAGAGGGTTTAAAACAAGTGAAGAAGGCCTCAAAGACTGTAGTCTTAACCAGCATTTCACATTGCTTCTTCAGATGACTGATATTTAAAATGACAAACTACCTTGATTAATTCACTTTCAAGAATTAATTTTAAAATTTATTCTTTGGCATAGTAAATGCATGATTAAAGCAGACTTTACTAAATCATGAGCAGAAGATGTTTGTTGTACAATATTTAGTATTTTGTTGCTTTGTATTATAATTGTTGCACAAAAATAAAAGGTAAATAAATTTATTTTGTACAGTGGTCTCCCCTTGTCCATGATTTCATCTTCCATGGTTTTAATTTGAAAATATTCCAGGAAAAATTATAGAAATAAACAATTTCTCATTTTTATGTTGCATGCTTTCCTAAACAATGTGATGAAATCAATCACTGCCCATCTCTGTCACCTTGAATGAATTGTTACCTTGTACAGCATGCCAAATGCCTTATAAGTCACATATTTATGCCCTATAAGTCACATACTTAATAATCAGATGGACACTTAGTTGCCATCTAGATTACAAATTGACTATCAGGTTGACTATAGTGATGCACTATCACAGTGCTAGTGTTCACAGCCATCTTCTTTTCACTTTTAATGAAGGCCTTTAGAGGCAAGAATAGTGATGCCAGCAATTCAGTACTAGTAAAGAAAAGCCAGAAATGAAAAGGTGGAAATTTTCATGTAAGACAGAGAAAGTTATCATGTGTGGATGCTGCTAAGATCTACAATAAGAGTAAAATTTTTTGTCTGTGAAATGGTGAGCAAGTAAATGGAAAATTATGTTGCTTGTGAGGCTGTTCTTCAAAATGCAAAAATTACAGCCACAGTGAATAGCTGCTTAGTTAAGTCAGAAAGGGCATTGTTTCTTATACATGTATGGGGGTAAATACGTATGCACATATGAATGAATATACACACATATATAAGCTAACATGAATCTATATGTGTACTCATATATACATATATATACTTATAATGCATATTAAGCCTTTATCTGTTGAAGATCTATTGAAGAATTCTTTTCATTCTGTAGGGTGTCTCTTGATTCTGATAATTGTTTCTTTAATGTAGAGAAAATTCATTAATTTGATGCTACTTCATGTATCCATTCTTGCTTTTACTCATGAAGCTATTGGAGTCCTATTCAGAACACAAAAAAATTGTGCCTATATCTTCCAGAGTTATTCCTATGATTTTCTATGGTTTTGTCATACATTAATATTTTTGATGCATTTGGAGGGAAGGATATAGGAACCCAGCCTTGGTAGATAGCTTTTAGTAGTATGGCATTTTTCGTGGTAATTCTGACAACCCATAAAAATGGAAGGCCTCTAGTGTCTTCCTCAGGTCCTTCCTTCCTTCCTTCCTTCCTTCCTTCCTTCCTTCCTTCCTTCCTTCCTTCCTTCCTTCCTTCCTCTCTCTCTCTCTTTCTTTCTTTCTTTCATTTTAAATTAGTACACGTCTAGTATACTCCTAGCAAAAGATCACAATAGCTCAATAGATATGCTCAGTTTCTTTTTTCAGGATCTCATCATTTTCATTAGAGAGGGCTTTGTTCTTCTTTATGAAATTTATATCTAGATGTTTTTGTTTTGCTCTTTCTTAAAGCTAGAATTTCTTTCCTCATTTCTTTTCTTACCTCTTTATCATTGGTTAATAAGAAAATTACTTGTTATTGTATGTTGATCTTATATCATGCAACACGTTCAACAGTGTTTGTCAGGTCTAGGAAGGTTGTGTTTATTTTTGTGAACTCATTAGGGTATCTTAAGTACCACAGCATCTGTGAATCGTAATACGTTGATTTCTGTCTTCCCTTTTGAATTTCTTTTCTTTCTTTCTCTTACCTCATTACAACGACTAGTAATTCCAGTAACACATTAATTTAGAGTGGTACAAGCAGACATCATTATCTCATGAGGAAATTCAATTAAAAAATTAAAGCAGGCAGTCAGAGAAAGTGTCATTGAAAAAAACTGATGTTTTATCAAACAGGAGGTAAAGTAAGGAACATACAAATACCCAGCCAATAAAGGTACCATGATAGGGAACATCAGGATCTGCATGGGCTAGGGAGACACTGTAATGTTTGAGACATGTGGAGGAAACTAATAAGAATGGTGAAGGTGAATATATGAAATTAAGTGAAACAAGAGAGATGGAAGCTTATAGCAATATACTATTCCTATATTTTGGCTATTGGTTATCCATTTATATTTTAGAAAAGCTCATGCCATTGCCTTCTCCAGCAGGATTTTGCATCTGAGAAAAGCAACATAGATTTCTGTTTGGATTCAAGAGACAGGAATAAATGAAGAAACAGTTTTCTCTTCTTAGAAAGACTGTATTTTAGTTGTGCTGTACTGCCAATCTGTTCATAGTGTTACAGCATTACCCAGTCTCAAACAACATTTAGAGATCAGCAATGGCTTATGAATTTATATTTGCCTTCAGAGATTAATTTAACTAGGATAGTTAAAGACATCTGAGACTAATTTTGCATAATTTTTGTTTTCTTATAGCACATTGGGCAGAAAGTTTCTATGAAGCAGAGAAAAAAATGTTAGCAAACACACCATATCTGTTGGTCTCCCTCTATTTTTTTTGTTACATTCATAGGAGAAAAACCCACATTCTGTCTTACTGTGCTAAATGGCTTGAAATTTACTTATTTTATCCCACAGTATATGACTTACAACTATTATAACTTAATTGTACTAATACAATGATTATATTAACATTAAAATTTTATTTAATACACTCTTGTGCATTTTGTTCTATTGTTTATATAAACATTATTGATTCACCTATAGTGTCTCATATTTCCCTTGTTTAGTGCCACTTTTATAGTATTTTAAATGTTTAAAACTTTGATTCACTATATAGATACCAAAAAAAACCTTACAAAAGAACTGGTTATATGTGTAAAAGTTCTTATGAAAAATTTGATGTACTATGCCATTATATAAATTCAGAGATTTGCATAATATGAAGGAAATTCAGAGAAATTAGTATTTTTAATATCACTGCTTATATCAGTTATAATTTGTGCTATTTATAAATTAATAGGATAAAACTGATGTGTCAAGCAAATGTTTATCTATTCATCAATGTAAATAGTAATATGTAAATAGTAAAATTTGGATTATAAATACATGCATAAGTGGCAATAAATGCTAAGTTGTTAATAACATAAAACAATATATAATTAGTATGTATATGGAGAAGCTGAACTGGAACAATGGCATGTGTGGTAGAGTGTCAGCTGTGAACAAGAATGTCAAGTCAAAATGTAAGGATTTGAGTTCAAGCCACACACATGCACAAAAAGAACACCTGAATGAAATAGATTTTAAAATAATGCCATAGTGATTATAAATTCAGGAGTGGACATCAATGATGAGCAGGCAATTTCCCCAATTTGGCATAATTCTTTTTATTATCATTATAAAAGTGATGTACAGAGAGATTACAATTATGTAAGTCAGGTAAGGAGTATATTTCATTTTGGACAATGTCACCCATTCCGCTACTATCTCCAAGATTTTCCCTCCTGTTCTCATTCACAAGTTACATAGTTCACTTCAAGAAAGTCAAGGCTCTGAGTTCAAGCCTCAGCACCATACATACACATAAAGAAGTGAAGTAGGTTATAAAAGAATGTCATAAATATTATAATGCCTGGGAGTAGGCAGAAATGATGAGATGGCAATTTTCTCCAATTGGGCCTATTTTTTTTTTTTTTTTTGGCCAGTCCTGGGCCTTGGACTCCGGGCCTGAGCACTGTCCCTGGCTTCTTCCCGCTCAAGGCTAGCACTCTGCCACTTGAGCCACAGCGCCGCTTCTGGCCATTTTCTGTATATGTGGTGCTGGGGAATCGAACCTAGGGCCTCGTGTATCCGAGGCAGGCACTCTTGCCACTAGGCTATATCCCCAGCCCCCGGGCCTATTTTTTTTAATGAGCAAATACAAAGTACTCACAACATTTATCTTTGTAAGATGTGTGTTAAGTTTTCAATCAACTTTATAAAACCATAGTTGAAATAAAAGTCAGTATTTCTAAACTGAATGGCTTTCTTTGTCTTATTTTATACTTTTCATTATTTTAAAACCCGAAAATCAAGACCCAGAGAATTAGAATATAATAAACAAGATGCTCACATAACTAAATAAAAGTAAAAGCAGGGGATATAAACCCTAAAAGAACACAAGAGCTCTTTGAGAAAAGGAAAATATGGTCACATAGCAAACTATTATGGACAAGCGTGGATTGGAAGCTCTCTTCCTAATTTTTATTGTTCCTGCCTAATGATCTTCCTGACACAATTCTATCAGAACTTTTCCACCTATTTCTTTCCTGTTTAATATTTAATTAATAACGTGGGGAATGCTTTCATGGGCATCCTTCAGCAGGATGTTGAAAATTTACTGATAGAGATTGTGTACTATTTCACAATTGCTAGAAATGCAGAATAAACTTTTAAAGAAAGGTACAGAGATTCAGTACTCTTTAATTACTTCACAATGTTCTTATACCATAGAATTTCAAGTAATTTTACAAAACTAATAGTTTGTAGCTTCTTCAATAGGAGCTACAGATCAATGGCAAAAAAGCTAAAGCAGCTGACTTGTGTCCACATAGAAATCCTGCATCCCAATGACAAATTGTCTTTCCCTACTCTAAGTGATGATATTTGTTCCAATGCTTACATGAGGTCTTAGCAATAAGCAGTACTGAAAACAAGAAGTTTACTAAGTTAAAAATCAATGGTTTCCATATATTGATCCACTCACAAAAACTAAGGATATTTCAGTATAAAAATACCTTCCAAATAAAAGTCTGTATTTCTACTTACAACAAAAATTTTTACAAAAATATTTAATTCAGCAATAAACCTGAAGCCTGTTGTTTTGAGCCAGTCATAAGTGGCTGGGAGCCAAGCAAACACAGCTCATGCCAGAAAATCTGAATACCAGACTCTTGTAGAGAATGATTAGTTAACATCATTTTAATGATGAATTAATGAGCAGTAAAAGCATTCTAATTCCAATATGTACAAAACCTTCTATTTAAAGACACAGGACTAGGGAGAATGGATCAGTGACCTTTGTGATACAGCCAAAGGTTGGGTTCACTACAGTGAATGCCCAATCCGTCTTTCAAGGTTAACTACACATGCCATGCTGGGAAATGAAACAATTACTAACGAATTTTATAGGTATATTCTGTCAAATTTAAAAGGCAATCAGAAGTCTAAATGAAAATTATGCCTGAGGAATGCATATAAAAGGAGAGAAACTAGAAAAGTGTGTGTGTATGTGTGTGTGTGTGAATGTCTTATCTGTGCCTATTTCCTAAAATGACACTTGACACCTTAAAAAAAAGCATCAAGTCTTCAAGTGAGACACACGAATAAAAATCTTGATACCAATTGGTGGTAACGCCCAGCTGGTGGGAACGAAAGAATATTCAGGAAGGACAGCATCTAATCATCTGGGCAACACTAGCACAGCAAGGCGAGATGATTCATTATTCTGTAATTAACTTTTAATTAACTTTACTCTGCTTTACTTATTTTAGAAAATTAAATAAACTTCATTTTATTGCTCATGCCAAACCAATGAGCAGAAGTTAGAATTCTGTTCTAATTAAAATAAGCAGTTGAGCAAAATCGTGTGTAGAGCATAATGAAGAACTGTTTCTGTCCAACTGATATATTTCCTATGTTCTGAAACACTTTGATAGTTTTTTCAGGAATTCTATTAGTCACTGAAATCTTCTAAAACATGTGATTTAAGAAATAATATTACAGGCCAGTCTGAAGTATGTAACATAATTGATTAAAATTTATTGAGTACATTTCAAGTTAGATGATTATGAGAACTTTTATGAATGAAAGAGAACGGTGAGAGACAGAAGAAGAAAAGGAAGAGGAGGTGGAGGAGAGGGCGTTGGAGGGGGGAGAAAGAAAGAACTTGATATTGTGCTACTTAGTTATCAAAGTTGTACATTGTTTAGAAGGAACAAAAGAGAGAAGTCAATATAGTAAGATTAATTATTGATATACATATCTTTAAAAATATTTGTTCCAAATTTTGTTATACATGTTACATGGTTTTTAACACAGTGACATTCAATAAACAAATGCTGTGCTAACTGATCTAATCATGTACTATAAAAGAATATTTGGCAGATAAATGAAATACATTTAATGTGGTAAACTTGAGCTTTACTGTTCTTAACATAAAGGTCAAATGGAATAATCCCCACCTCATGAACACCCATAATTTTGAGGAATTTTCTTTTTTTATTGATACAGTCCTCGACATGTAAAAAAAAATCTACAGAACCTTAAGGAACATTTATTTTTAAAAATCCCACTTGGTCAGCAATTAGATCTTCCAACTTTCTTGTTGAAGATAATTTTAACTCCCAGTCATTAACTAAATAAAATAAAACCTCTAACTTTATTCTATTTTCAAATGACGAATCTACAGTTTCAAATTTCTTTCTATTATTCTGCCATTTCTACTTCTTATTTTTTTAATTTACCTTGCATTTTCTGTAACAAGTACTCTCTTTAAATGTTCTATTTTCTTCTAACTCCTTCAAATAATTCTATAAAATGTGTGCATCCGTGTGTGTGTGTGTGTGTGTGTGTGTGTGTGTGTGTGTGACAGCTTTACATAAGGCCAAGGAAAAGCACACAGAGGAAAGAATAGAGGAAGCAGACAAATTAAAAAAGTTGAGAAGCATTACAATATGCAAGGAACAACTTTAGAGGGTTTACATTTATTCTCTACTGGTATTTTCAAGGAAGGACATATATAACTTAATGGGTTTTTGTTCTCTCTCAGTAATTTTGTGAAAAAATTTATTTCAACTATTATTATTTAACTTTTATTTGGGGAATGATTTGAACCAGTATCATTATAGAATTTTTTTTTTTTTTTTTTTTTTGGCCAGTCCTGGGCCTTGGACTCAGGGCCTGAGCACTGTCCCTGGCTTCTTTTTGCTCAAGGCTAGCACTCTGCCACCTGAGCCACAGCGCCCCTGCTGGCCATTTTCTGTATATGTGGTGCTGGGGAATTGAACCCAGGGCCTCATGTATATGAGGCAGGCACTCTTGCCACTAGGCCATATCCCCAGCCCATCATTATAGAAATTTTAAAGAACACACTATATGAGGATTTCTTTGACTCATGAAATGTATGTGAATTAGTAATCATGAATTTCTTCCAATAGCTTTTTAGCAAATGAAAGTATATAGCTAGTTATGGGTCAGTATTAAGTGACAAACTATTAGAAATGGCTTAGGATGTTGAGGGTTTCTTATAAGAATAACGACATAAACTTGAAAGGAACCAGGCAAAGCATAGTTTACTTCTGCAAAAAAAAAAAAAGTGCAATTGCTGGACATGGCTGGCTCACGCCTATAATCTCAGCTACTCAAGAGGTTGTGATCTGAGGATCTCAGTTCGAAGACAGCCCCAGCGAAAAATCCTAGCAAGACACTTACTTTCAATTAGCCACTTAAAAACTAGAAGTAGTTTTGTGGCTCAAAGCAGTAGAGCTTTGAGCAAAAGGGCTCAGAGGGGCTGGGTATATGACCTGGTGGCAAGAGTGCTCGCCTCCTGAGATACATGAAGACCTGGGTTCGATTCCTCAGCACCACATATATAGAAAATGGCCAGAAGTGGCACTGTGGCTCAAGTGGCAGAGTGCTAGCCTTGAGCAAAAAGAAGCCAGGCACAGTGCTCAGGCCCTGAATCTAAGCCCCAGGACTTGCAAAAAAAAAAAAAAAAAAAAAGACCTCAAGGACAGCACCCAGGCCCTGAGTTCAAGGCCCACAGCTGAGAGTTAAATAAGTAAATAATATAAAATAAATAAACACACTGATAAATAAACAAATAAATAAATAATTTTTAAAAAGATACAGTCATCAGTCAAAAATCTGGCAAGCAAGCACACAGAGAAGTCAGGCTGTTCACTTTTTATTCCTAACACAGCAGGCCTGCACCTTTACTTGGACTGGTTGAGTTCAGGTTATAATCTGTAAAAAGATGTGAAGTAGTTAACAGGATGTAACTAATATTCAAGGAGATTCTAACACAATGTCTTAATTAAAATGCAGCAGGAAAAGGATGTAAGGCCACCCTGCCAAAAGCAAGAAATTTTTAGAAAAACAGTTTTCACAAGATTGACAAAAAGTAGGTAATCTACTTTGATAGAAAATAGGTTTTTCTCATAGTAGAAGAGTTAGTCATTCCATAGGCTGAATTTTTCTCAACTTTGTCTATTTCTTAGTGTGTGTGTATGTGTGTGTGTGTGTGTGTGTGTGTGTGTGTGTGTGTGTATTCTTTCTCTGTGTCTCTTCCTCTTCATGGTAAGTGAGATGAAAACCAGGCTAGAGAACTAAGCTAGTGTCTACCACTAAAGTAGATCCACAGGCCCTAAAGTTTTTTAGTTTTTTTTCCCACATATTTGAACTGCTTTCCAAGTTTTCATATCAGTTTTAAAAAGAGACTTTCTGGGAAAATATACATAAGAGAACTACATCTCACATATTTCACACATGCTGACCAAGTGTCTTCCTTCAACCTGAGAGCTTTAAAATTTTTAATTCTTTCCCTCATCATTTGATTTACTCTCTGTGCTCATAAGCACATCATTTTCAATCCTTCTCGAAAGTTTATGTATCGTCCTTGATTTTTATTTCTAATGCCAAATCCTCTCACGGTTGCAATGTATTTCTTAATGTAATGTGAGACTGAAACATTCTCTTCTTTAGTTTCAGATCAGTGCTTCTTGTCCTTCCATCTCCTGATGCTTTGAATAATCACATTCTTTCATTTATGCAGATACTTGTAAGGTATTTATAGACTGTGATCAAATCCCCCTCAATCTTCTACTCTCTCAACTATATAAATGTCTATGACCCAATATCTCATCCAACACATTATTGGTATCATTTTTGCCCTTCTTTTTTATTATTAATTTTCTATTAACTCTCACAATTCCTCTGTACTTTGCCACTACCAGGATAAATAGCAATATGATAATTTACTGATTTTTTTAATCTTACAATATTATGGAGAGTTTAATATTTGAAAAGAAAATTTTGTCTGTCAATGTAAATCTATCAATTTACATGCTTTATATGAACTGCATTTATTTTTCAATTATCATGTATCCAGTTATTTCAGGATTATATATGCACAGAATCTGTAAAACTTCCATGTTTCTTCCTTGAAAGAGACTGTTTCTTTGTCAAGAAATGCCTAGTACTGACTCCAAAAAAAGGTTTAGGACCTGGGTAATTTGCTGATTACAGTCTCCAGAAGTATCATAGAGTTTGTATTCACTTATAAATTCCAAATTTCCAATACACTTATTATTTCTAAAGCATCTTTGTGTATTTTAGAGATTTTATTTTCTAAAAAGCAATACTAATTAGAGTTGCTGTGTTATATTTGTGTAGGTATATATGTGTTTAATATTTATATCCAAATATTCAAATATATCCATGCATATTTTAAAATGTGGTTCTAAGTAGTCTACTGAATTTCAAAATGCACTTGAAAATAGTGACTTTGAAGAATTCAGTGGGGGGATTTATTTGGTCCAGCGATGATACATAATAATGTACACATAAAGAACTAAACAAAAACAAAAACAGAAGCAATACCTATAGAAAAAAAGCAAAGGCAATTGTGTGCATGTGTGTTGCTATGAGCAAAGATTTTATATGTGACTGTTTTGGAACTTATTGTTCTTTAGATGTCCGGAGAACGGTAGAGAAAGGGAGATCTACTTAAGGAGTCCTAAATAATGTATATTTGTTTATTCATTCATTCACATATTTATTTATGCATTCTTTTTCCGTCAAAGTAGGAATGAAGTATGAAATAGAATATAGAGAGGTAGACATCTAACTGGATGACTTTTCCTTCTCTCACATACATTGGGGGTGGAGAGAAGCACTGACTATTACCATGACAAACTGAGTTGAATTAAACACCATGAAAACAGCAAATGGCAGTCTTCATTATACCACACATTATTTATACTATTTTTTTACTATAAATTATAGCAAAAGCTAGTAACAGTATAATAATCTACAAAGTATTGATTTATGTTTTCAAATATCTTTCTAAGAATATACCAAAAGCATCTCTAAAATTATAAGTACAAGTGGACTAGGGTTTCAGAATTTCAAAGATAGCGGCCTTCTTATAAAAGCATACACTAATCAAGTGTATCCTTTGCGTCATACTTTGGTTCAAGGAAGATATGGATTATATACCTCCAAGATTGGTTAAGTGGTATTAACCTTCTTACTTCACAGGTTGTGTGTTAGTTCCTTTGCTCAGTTCCCTGACCTGACCTTGAATTCTACCCTTTTACTCTCCAATGCATTTTTCTGTTGTCATCTTAGAGCATCTTTGTGTTTTCAACTTGGGCTTGTCAACTTTGGTACAAAACATTAGATGATCTATTCCCATCTGTTCCATATGAAAACACCTAGCATCTTTTTTAACCGAGCTATGTATCACACTTCCTTACCACATTCTGACCAAACTAGTTCCAACAATATATTTAATGGATTATGAATATTAAGTTAGTTATCAAATATTTACTGTCAAAATAGCAATACTTTCCTTTGTAATACATACATAATTCTCATAAAATAGTTTATTTTGATCTCCCTTAAACTCTAATATAGAAATAAAATATTAATTTAATTGACTCTATTTAAAGAGCTAAGATTACACACTTTATTAATGTTTACAATGGGTGTTAAGTTTGATCTATCTATCAACTCTTAACAGTCTCAATAATTTTCTCAATTATATATAGATATTAGTTTTTCAAGCCATTTTCACAGATGGGTATCAGTCTTGGCTAAGCAAGATATGAGGTTGAGGAGAGGGAACCAATAGGCATCTGGATTTAGGTCTCAGGTTGAGACTGAAACTGAATGTGATGTTTCCTGGGATTTCTGTGAGTAACAAACATACAAGAAATGTATCCAATGCCTAAAATATGAAACTGTAACCTCTGTCTACATTACTTTGACAGTAAATAAGAAAAAAAGACCCCACCCCAAAAAGAATTTAAAACAACAAAAAAAAGTTTTCTAAGACTCCAAGGGATCTCAAGTCAAGGTAGCAAATTATGTCTACTCCAAAATTGTTGGAAGCAAGTTGAAAAGCCAGTAACCAAATCAAGGCAAGGGCTAGGAGAACAGTGATATCCATAGTGATCCTAAGTCAAAATATGTGGGAATTATAATGTCAAAGGTAAAGAGAGCTGGGTCAGTGCTTATGCAGAATGCCATGACTTCGATGTCCCACTTTGCAAAAGAATGTCTTCAATAATCAATTGTAAAGGACAGATTGGATTACATCCTGGCCTTTTTTTGCTCAATATATAGTATTTTACTTAAGAGCATAAGCAGGGGTCAGTTGTGTGTTCCTAATACAACTCAGCATTGTAGACAAATATGTTTTCTGCAGGAGCCTAGAAATTATTCATTTGTGGTGCTCTTGCTGTGTGCCAGAAATATGGCACCTTGGTAAGATAAGTAGTAATCTATAATTTAGAATCTAGAAATAGACATATAAATTAATATGCAATTGCACAACAATTTAGTAAATGTTACAATATAAAGAAATACTAAGTATGATATACCTGATCATTCTGAAGGGGTCATATGACATAATTTGCAAAGCCACAAAAAATTTCTAAGGGCATAGGTAGATATAAAGTGACACTCTGAGCAAGAGGAATAGGGAAGAGTATTTCAGCAAAGGGTAAAGTATGTACAAAATATATAAAAAAATGAAAAGTACTAGGAAATAAAAGTGAAAGGCATCTCAGAATGTCAGAAAAGCATCAGAACTTTGAAGAAAGTGTAGGTCTTCCATGGTGGTTTTTTTTTTTTGATGGTGTACTAGTACTGGGGGCTTACACTCAGGGCCTGGCATTGTTCCTGAGCTCAAGACTAGGGTTCTACCACTTGATCCAAAGCTCCACTTCTTGCTTTCCAATGGTTAAGATAAGAGTCTAATGGAATTTCCTGCCTGGACTGGGTTGGAAACATGACCCTCAGTTCTCAGCCTCCTGAATAGCTACAACTACAAGTGTGAGCCACCTACACACACCACCTATGGCACATTTAAAAAGTGGTTATGAAAGATTTTTTAGTCTGAATGTCAGAATGCTTAATTTTAATATATTTGAATAAAGTTATATGAAACTGGATAAACTATTGGTAGTGATGATGATACAAATGGAGCCCACAGATTTATGCACTGACAAATTTGTCAACATTCATTTTTCCTCTTTATTGTCTTTATATTCTGTGTTTTGTTTTTGTCTACTGTAAAATCATCAATATACTTGGCTTAAAAAGCATTGAAGCTGATTGATCACTAACTAAATCTGCCTTTTCTGTTAGTGTTCATTTCAGGCTCAAATTTATATTTTCTCACTATGTACATCGGAATAGAATTTAGTGCAGGCCTCAATCACAGGTATCCTAATACAGTTTCATAAAGCTCTAATACTTCAGGTTCAAATATTCTTAATTATTTGTCTTGAGCTAGTCATTATTCTGGGTGATAAATACCTAGTATGACTAAAGTTACTCTTGCAATTTTAAAGGTGAATTTTATTGGGAGAAGAAATAGTAGTAAAAGTAGAGATAGAGGACTACAGATAGAGAAAGAAATGCTAGCGATAGAGATTAGCGAATAAGATAGAGATGGTAGATGATAAAGATAATATAGATAAAGATATATAGGTAGATAGATAGATATAGAGAAAGAATGGATTATATTGTGATGTATAGTAAAATGGATTTATGGTCAAAGAGGCAGAAAATCACAGAAGTCTAACAAATAATCAGTATGAAATAGTCAGAGACAGATTCAAGCACATTTGAGTTGTACCTGAAAGAATGAAGAGGAGTATACAAGATAGAAATTGTCAAGCATGATGAATCATAGAACAGGCAAGCACAGAGAAATGTAATAAGGAACTTTATTATGGCTTATAATTAGAGTTGATAAAGTTAGTGAACATTGTAAAATGAGATTGGGCACAGGTTGGGAATAAATTATTAAGGTCACAGATAAGACAAGGAATTTTTTGAATTTTTTTGTCAGTAATAGAGATCAGACAAATGTTGAAACTAGGCAATGACTTTACTTTCTTTTATTTTTAAAACATAAAATGTAAAAAAATAAAATAAAAAAACCCAAGAGTATTGGAATGATTGTACTGCAGAGAAACTAATGGTAATGAATCTTGTTAGGTGCTTTTCCCTAGTAGTTCAAATTAATGATAAAAAGATGGTAATACAAACAGTGTTTTTATTGATGATGGTTGGAGCCAGAAAAATAGATCAGAATGTGTCTGAAAAAAATTCCAAGTACACAGACTGGATAAAGCTCTAAGAATCTCTGACTTTAAAACCTAAAACAAGGGGTTTGTGGGTTAAAGAGTATAGATATACCACTTATCTGTAATGTGCTAGGCTTTGGGCCAGATCCCCAGCGCACACACACACACACACACATACACACACACACACACACACACACACACACACACACACACAAACACACGCACACGCGCGCGCGCCACAGAGAGAACAAGAGAGAAAGACAGAGAGGAAAATACGTTAACCTTACCCAGAGACTAGACACCCATGACTCATGCTTGTAGTACTAGTCACTGTTGAGGCTGTGATTTGGAGGACTGTGTTACAAAGCCAGCAATGAGAGAAAAGTCCACAGAACTCCATCTCCCAAACAACCAACTAAAAGCAGACTGGGAAGAGGGGAGAGTGCCAGTTGAGTAAGCAAGCTGAGCAAACACGTAGCCCCAAGCGTAAAGTTCGCTACCAGAAAAACAAAAATCTATATCTAAGCAGAGGTAAAATGAAGAAAATAATAGCTACAATGGTATAAGTAAAATAAATGGGAAGAATTGTAATGTCACAAATATATGGAAAATGTCGAGAAGTGAATAATCAATTTTTTGAGTGAAATTGAGGGACCAAGAAAGCGAGTGGAATTGTGGCTTGTGGCTAAAGTGGTAAAGTGCTTGCCTAGCATGCAAGACTCCCCAGTATAAAACTCAGTACTTCCAGAAAATGGAAGAGAAAAAGACATGAAAAAGAAAATACCAAAGGCTAAAAACATGAAAAGCATTGGTAACTAAAATGAAGTTACTATTTTTTAAGCTTTAGGAGAGACAAGATTAGAATGTTACAAGGAGAATTTGTACAGAGTAGAAATAGTACTCAGCACGGTTATATGACACTGATAAGAAGTCTGATGGTGAAGGACAGGAGTAATTACAAAATGAATGCAATAAGAAATATAGGGAGGGGCAACTTGTTTTATGATGGAATATTTAAGTTTTGATGAAAAAGAATTGTGGAAAGCGATTGAAAGGGCAATTAACAATCTTTGCCTTTGTTTTCACACAAAATGTCCTTCCCCGTTTAAAGATTCTAAGGATGAAACAAAATTAAACTGAGTTTTGGAAGACCAAAGTGACTGGGGATTTAGGGGTAGTCAATAAGTAGTTCATTGAAAGGAAAAGGAATTCATTTTGGTGCCCAAACTTATTTGAAGAATATGGAAATCCATGCATTGGATCATAGTTTTCATCTTGCATTTTTTGAAGTAACTGAATATGAATTTTAGCTACTTTTCAGTTCTGTAATCCACATATGGATAAAATAGGATCCACTCAGCAGGTTGCAAGCTTGGCCCTCTAAACATCTTTAGTTGAGCGAAAAAGGCACAAAATGGAACCATATGTGTTTTCTTTTAAGGTAATCTGCTTCAGTGGTATTGTCAGCACTTTTGAAAGCTCCTTCTCTTTGCAGCTTGCTATATATTTTCATAGATACTCTGTGTTGAATAAGTTTGATATCATCTATTAAATGCTCTTGCAAATATTTACTCATTGTTGTATGGGGTTTATGAAAATAATAGCCTCTAGAATAACATGGCTTATAAGAGCGTTAAATTACAAACAGATCTAAGATATTATATTTCAAACACTCATTTCAAATACCATTTCAGGAATAGTTATTTCAGACAGGCCTTGTACCAAAGTTTGATAATCAATAAACACAGGTGAGTTTGGGTCAAAAATGAGATTTCTAGAATAATGATCTTTTAGGGAAAAAAAATCCCAGGTTTCTTGTTCATGGGACTGAAGTCCTAGGGCTATTATTTTTAAAAACACCCCAGAGTTTCCTTTTTTATCATTTATAATGACACTTTAAAATAGCATCCATGGATATTCTTGGTAATATTGATCTTGAAATAGCATTTAATATTTGCAAAGCAATCCTCTGACATATTTCTGTTAACACTGAGAAATATATTTATGTTGGACCACAGCACATATGTTCAATGTAGATTTTCAGTGGTCTTTGGGTTTGTAAGTTCTGTTTATACTAGAATATTGTTCCTCATAATCAGAAACATCTCCTCTACACTTATCCTTCTCCCCTAAGTCTTCTCTGTTCTATCCATGGACTTAATTCCATACAGTGAACTCTCTTTACTTAAGAAAGTCCAGATCAATGAAAGCAGTTTAAACCACAAAATAAGCAAATTATAAGTTTTGTATATTACCATTTTTATAACTTACACATTACTGTTCTACAACACTATTTTCCTAACGTAAATAATCATCAGCTAAAATGTATTGAATTTAAATGCAATACTACTCACTTCTTACTTTTGTCACCAAATATATTTTTTTTTCTGACTTGCTGCTTGGATTTCAAGCAGGATACAGCTTGATTTTATATCCATGGAACTTCCCCTAGTCAGTTGCATGGCAGCCAGATACTCTAGTTAGTTTATTCCCTTTCACACACTGCTCTGTCAAAACTGTGCACTTACATTTTCCACAGATCAGTACTAACCATGAACAACACTGCTCTGCAGAAAACCTTCTGTCCAGGCATTCTACACTAGCTGCCATTATGCCCTGTACTTCCTTCTTTCTCTTGGACATGTCACTCATATGTTTCAGAAAATGTCAACTGTCCCTTATATCTAGTATGCTAACCCTCTATCAGAGACATTTCATAAGAATTCTGTATTCATTTCACTTGGCACTTTCTTCTATCTAGCAAATGCCCTTCACTCATTCACTTCTGGTTTCTCTAACCAAGTGCTGTGGTCTCAATTCCAGGACCAATGTTTTCTCATACATTTCTCTTCTTCCTTTCTGATATTATTATTTTTTATTTAGCCATTTATTTAACCTCTTCAGTCTAACCTTTCAGATTCTTTCAGGGACTTTTCACAAACAATGCTCATGTTATTTTTAAGTTCATATTTTTAAATAGAAGTGAACCATAATTGAGCTATATGCACACTAAAAATAAGAATTAAAGGGATGCAACTAAAATATTGTGTTATTCTTATAGAAACTTGAATTTCTTCTTCTGTGGAATAACATGGGATATTATACAAATAGTATAGTTATTCCCCTATAACAAAAGCTATCAGGTTTGAAGGTGAGTATCATTCACAGCTTTAATCTATGGCAATGAGTTTTATCAGTAAGACTGTCAGAGAACATAAGCAGTTAAGATTCCTGGAGGCAAAACGTACCCAATTAAGGTGATTTACCACGTTCCAAAATGACTTGACAAGTACATTTAACTATCTAAAATGATATCTGTTCTTCTATCTGTCAGGGGTTGGAAAGTTATGGGAATTCAAGATATCATCACCATCACAACTACCACAACTGCCACCACCATCAAAGGCATTTATTAAGTATATTCCTATGATGGATCTATAGTAAAATCTTTAAATATATAGCTAATTTAATCAAACAAGTTGCAATCTGCTGCAGTGGTATTGAAACCATGTATTTAGCACATACACTGAATAAATGAATTTCCAGTGTATACAATACTTCACTATTTTATTAAATTCAAGATATTTGTCATAAGATAAATAAGTGGCTGGTGATTTAGATAAAGGAGTCTGAAACCTTATCCTATAAAAAGAAGACAGCATTTTTGGAACTGCGTTTCATACAATCTCTATAACAACTATTTAACTCTGTTTTGAAAGCACAATAGAGCCATAGACATATAAGAATGAATAAGTATGACTGTGTTCATCTATACCTGTAGACACAAAAATAAGCAATGTGTCCTTTTTAACCCATAAGCCATTGTTTGATGGCCCATGACTTAAATGATGATAGAAAATGACATATTTGAAATATCCTATTTCGTCATTAGAAGCACAAATAAAATAAATGGACTTGAAGAGAAGGAGACCATGGTAGGAGTCATCAAGTCAATGCAAAGAGACAATTATGACTGTAGTAACAAAAGAATAATAAACACTAGATGCCAAACAGAAGGAACTTAGTGTCTTGTGATAATCTCCACCCTTCCTCTTTATTTGATGAAAACAAGTACTTTATACTAAAATAAAAGCACAATACAAAGAAAAGTAGAAGTGACAAAGATATGCAGGGATTTCAGAGAGGACTAACTAAATGTGCAGGCTCAAAGTCCACTTAGAAGGTTCCTGACTTAAATTCTGGTTCAGAAACTTCCGTATCCTATTTAACTATGAGTAGTAAAGCCTGGAAATAAATATTCTGAATTGGTTTGGTGGGGTATCACTTCTGACTTTAGGGAATCTGAACTAAATCAAAATTCTGTCGATAATTATTTTTCTCTTTTGCCATAGAAAAACTGTATAATAGCATTTATAGGACTCATGGGAAAGGAAAAGGTTGACCCGAATGCAGGTAATGAAACTACTTTGTTCACAATCTTTTATCATAATATTGTCTCTACTCATTTAATGATCTCAATGATATCATTTACTATGGACTCCAAGTTTTCACCTCCTCTTTTTTCTCCCACTTTGCAGACATTTTCTTTTCTTTCCTTCCTTCCTTCCTTCCTTCCTTCCTTCCTTCCTTCCTTCCTTCCTTCCTTCCTTCCTTCCTTCCTCCCTCCCTCCCTCCCTCCCTTTCTTTCTTTCTTTCTTTCTTTCTTTCTTTCTTTCTTTCTTTCTTTCTTTCTTTCTTTCTTTCTTTCTTTCTTTCTTTCCTTTTGGTTGTAGGGCTTGAAGCAGTCATTTTCTTATGTCTCTTCCATATACATTAAGCTATGTCAATCACTTCAACAGACATCTGTCACATGGGTCAACACAATCATTTCTAGAGAAGCATACTGACCAGTAGGTACATGAACTCTCCTAATTTCTGGGCTCTTTCATCTGAACTGATGCTGATTGTGGATAATCTTGCAGTACCAGTCTGGCAAACTTCAGCATAATGATCTTTATGTCTTTAGCAACCTTTGTATTTATTTAAAATTATTTAGATTTTTAATTTCAGGGAGAGATTACTTCAAATACTTACCATTGTCCATATACTTGTTCATATGCCTCCATTGCCTTTCTCAGCTTACTGTCTTGAGCGTGCTGATTACAGGAAGGAAAAAAAACCTACAATAGAGAACAAATCTGTCAATTTGCCATCACCCTAACATTTTCTAGTATTCATCCAAGACCCAGTTTATAGTGTCTACCATCTACCAGGCACTTTCCTGTTCTTTCCATTATCTTAAGGGCACCTCAATCATACAACCTATACATTTTTACCTTTACTCTTGATTCTTTGCCTATACTTTCTGAGGATTTCCATATGTTCCAAAGCTTTTAAAGTAATTTATGTTTTCTCTTTTGTTTTTTTAAGTATCTATCTCTATCTTCTTTTTATTTCTATCTTTCTTTGCCTCTTTCTTTGCTCCTTCCTTCCTTCCTTCCTTCCTTTCTTTTTCTTTCTTGCATTCATTTTTCTATTGCTTTCTTTTTGTCAGTCATGGAGCTTAAATTCAGGGCCTAGGCACTGTCCCTGTCCTCTTTTTGCTCAAGGCTAATGCTCTATCACTTTTAGCCACAGCTTCACTTCTGGTTTTCTGGTTGTTAATTGGACATGAGACGCAAATACTTTCCTGCCCAGGATGGTTTTGCACCGTGATCCTCACATCTTAGCCGCTTGAGTAACAGGTGTGAACCACTAGCATCCAGCTATCTTTTTACTTTTAGCCTACACAAATTTCCATTCTCACATCTATTTCCTTAGAACCAGGTGCTTCCACTGAGTTACTATCATTCCAGTTCTGTATTCAATGTACCCGAAACAATGAAACAATAATGTCTACTTGAAGCAACCATTCTCTCATTACTTATTAGATTCCTGAAATCTGGCTTTGTTTTGACCACTCCTCAATACTACTGTGGAAAATAATCTCCTAAAAACATAGTTCTCAAGAAATCAAATAAATATTCTTAGTTTTGACCTAGTAGTCCTATCTTTAAAGTTATTTACAACTGTCTTTATCATAAAATATGTCTTTATCTTTGGTGACTGTCTTTATTTTCAAATTTTTTATTGGTTTTTCCAGATCACCAAGAATCAGTGTCTTGCTTCTTACTTCTTTACTATATATGTTATCCCACTGTACAGTCTCAATCCAGAAAGATTATATGTCTTAGTGAAGCCACAACTCTTTACTCATCTCTGTTATCAATCTTCCACATTATGTTATAATGCTTAGATAACTGCTTTAACTGATTTGTCTCCCAGTGGACTGTGCAAACCTTGAGTTCTTGGAGGACAAAGCAAAGCAGATTGCCTGCAATACAGTGGGACTATATAATGTTTTTCCCATTACTCCTCCTTTCCTTCGCTCCTTCCCTCCTTCGCTCCTTCCCTCCTTCCCTCCTTCCCTCCCCTCTCCCTCTCTCCCTTTCTCCCTCCCTTTCTTCTTCCCTTCCCTTTTTCCCCTCCATCTCTTCTTCCCCCTCCTCTTTCCTTTCTTTCTGAAAGTACTGGGGTTTGAAGTCAAGGATTCTGCTTTCTAGACAAGCCCTCTGCCATGAGAGCTATGACTTCAACTTATTTTTCTTTACATTAATTTTTACATAGGTTCTTAGCTATTTTGCTAGGCCAGTTTTGGATTATGATATTCCTACCTATGCCTCTCATAGAGATATCTGGTCTGGACTGAAATCACAATTTTCCTGTTGCTGGGATTTTAAGCATGAGCAATTGTACTAACCCTGAGAACTGGATAATTTGATGTTGGCTCCCTCATTAGTCAATGCTGGCAAATGAGATCTAATTGTATTGATGAATGCCTATGAATTTCGAGAAATGAAGTACACAAGACTATAGCTGATTGGGTGTGTTTTTAAGAAAAAAGTCAACTATTTGTAACTTCCTTAAGTATAAAACAAACACAGCACAAAAGCCCAATTACCATTCTACTTTTTCCATAATTTCTAACTTGGTGAAAGCAGATTCGCTTCTTGTTTTAAATTGTAATTTAATCAATTACATTCTTATCTATGATCTAGGTGTATTATTGTTTTCCATCTTTGTTATTCTTACCTGAATGTGGACATATTTCATTTAGATTGTTAATTAATGTCTCTGATGACAAGAGTATTTAGTTTTATCTCCTCTTAAATATTACAGGCCTATATTACAGGTTGAATATCTATTGTTCAGAATACTATGACTAGAAGTATTTTAGATTGTGGATAGTTTTAAATTTGAAATAAAATTTTATGTATGTACACAATGCTATATTTTGAAAATGGATACAAATATAAGCAAAAATTCATTTGTTTCATTTATACCTCATGTGTATAGATTTAAGCAATTCTATAAAGTATTTTACACATTTTTCTGTATGCAACATTGTTTTGTGGAATGGAATTTTCCAAGCTATGACACTACATTAGCACTCAAAGCATTTCAGAATGTGGAGCATAAAATGAGATAATATATGTAAATGGCCTGAGTGATTTTAGGAAACTTTATTTACTTGGGCAGTGTAATTTGAGGCCAAGATATGGTAAGTGTAAGTGTGTGTAAGTTTGCAGAACTTAAGGGAGTACTCATTCTCAAGGTTCTGCATTTGACCTCCATGTCCTGACCAATGGGCAACTAAATTTAAAGAAAATCTACACAGAATATAACCCTTTCTGAATGAAGGTTTCTGCATGTCCTATGAACAATTTTTATCTTCTCACCACATACTTTCAACTCCACCTACTCTTTGATTTATAACTTCCAGAATTAACTTTTGTATCCTGTCTCCATCCCCATGCATGTTTTACCTCATCTACTTGCTGGAAGATTGCTCTCAGCTACTACTCTACCCAATCTAAGTGTGCACGGCTGTATTAGTCAGCTTGGTGTTGCTGCAACAAAATAGCTGAGGTAATTGCCCTAAGATAAAAATGGGTGAACTCAGTTTTGCAAGCTTACCAGCATGGCATCTGCACTGGGATTAAGTCTAGTGAAGATCTCACAGAAAACAGTGGATGGCAGTGGT